>NC_060070.1:59732500-69732500 GCF_922984935.1 Meles meles | reverse complement strand
AGGTCTTAAACATTAGCTCCATTTTCCAGGGGAGGTTTACGTCAATGCATTGCTGATTTGAAAATGCATCAATATCTCTAGACTAATGTTGGAAGCAGCAAAGATCTGGAATCCTTCTTTCTTCTTTAAGGGAAGGGGAGGACTCCTTGTGTGCTGGCTGTGACCAATCAAGTTTTGCTTGATGCCAAAAAATTAAACACAGTAAGGCCAGACCCTGTCAGCAACGAGTTGATTGCTTTAAATAAGGGAGATTTCCTGAATGTTTAAATTGAAACTTCGACTTTGATTAAAGCAAAGAGAAGTACCAGGATGGCTTCCTAACTATTTAGTTCCTAAAATTCCTGTGAGGTCTGGAGATGACAAATTCAATTCTGATGTGCTGTGTTTTACACTCTGCAGGCTGTAGTAAAAGGAAAAACTAATCAAGCTTGGGTTTCCCATGGGCTGAACTTTAAGATGTTTTCCTATTTAAAGCCATGGAAATATGTTAAAACCCACATAGGCAGGATGAAGTTTATACAAGGCAAAATCTATGTGACCATGTTTTTGCACAGTGTGCATATTTTGACTTTTCATTATTTTTGGTTTGCTTAATCTTTCATTCTGTTTAAAATTATATTCCTACTGCATTTTTATTATAAATATGGGAAAGAATGGTTTGAATAAATACATACAAAAATCATAATCTATATTGTGAAATGACTTCGTTGTCAAGTAGAACACATTTGCTTGGATTTAAAATTTGTATTAAAAAGAAAAAAATGGAAAGATGATGAATGACTGATCAGCATATAAATATATGGTTACATATCCAGGCATGCCAAGATAAAAATTACAAATTTGTTTTTAGAGCCAGTGCCCTTATCATATAATTAAAATATTAATTACTATGTAAAAACCATCAAATGAAAAGAAACAGGAAAGGGAGATCCATATGTTATTCAAACAAGCTAGGCATTTCATATATAAATGAAGGATTGAATTGTACTTAAAGCATTGTTTGCTAACAAACCACAGTTAAAAGTAGTGCTTTCCTTTAGAAGATGAAGCAAGGGACTTCCATTAGTATCTCTGCTTCCTTTTAAGCTGGTTATTAAGCCAGATTCTCATTGTCTTTTTATGTCTCTAAGGTTATAGGCAAAACCATAAGGAAGTTAAGAATGTTCTAAGTATATGTATGTAGATACACTCTGCCTATTTCCACCTGCCAGTCTGTCTATCTAAGTTTCTGGAGGATAGTTGTTTTAGAATATTAGCAGAATGACTACCCACATCAAACTTTTATCCCATGGGAGAATAGAAATTTTTTCAAAGATATATGCAGTTATTAAACTTAATTCATGACTCTGTTCTCAAATTTAGCATACAAGTAAATGGCAGTCCTTAGAATATGATACACTTAATTTTATGATTTGGTAAGGAGAATAGTACTCAACTTTTGGAGATATAGTAATTCTTTCAGATCATATAGGTCAATGGTTTATTCTTGTTTACCAAAATGGTGGAAGAGAAATGTATGTTCACTACTAGCACCCATGGGTTCTCTATCATGTCTATGTTAGATTACAAAGTGGACATGTTAGGCAATGAACAACAATTGATACAATTTAATAGTCAAATCTTGGGGTTTTCCCTTTTTGTATGTTAGCTTTGGGAGAGCCAAGATAGAGCCAACATTAAATTAACTTGGAAGCTTAATGGAAGTGGCAGAATCCAATAATTGCTAGCCTTTGTATAGACAAAGCTGATTAAATGAAAACTTGACATGGGTATTTTCCATGGTTAGATCTTTCGAAAATACAAAAGTTCTTTGCACAGCTTAATGAGTGACTAATCTTTTACAACTTTTACCATGATTTCCCCAGTAATTTACAGAACCTAAGAAGTCTTGAAGCTGATTTATTCTTGTTTTCAAATTTTATACATGAGGAAATTGAGACCCAGAGACATGAAATGCAGTTTTTAGTCTTGCAGCCAGTCAGTGGGAGGTCAAGTTCTGGGCTTTCTGCACTGATGTCTATCACAATTCACCACCTCCCTTGCAATGATCGTTTAGCATTTGTCATTAAAGCCAGGTAGTACAAGCTAAGATAGTGCCTTATAACATGAAAGTCAGGATGGGAAATTCAAAGTTCTTTTGGAAGAGGTTCTATTTTTCATAAACAAGTCTTTATCAACAGTTTACATAAAGGGTGGATGTGCAGTTACTACGGGGTTGCCCGTATAATCGTTTCAGATTTTTCTTAAAAATATAAAAGTTCTTAAACAAACAAAAATAAAAGTTCAGTAATAGAAAAATATCATTTTGACAAACCTTTCCACTATAGTTAAGTACAAACTTGGCTCTTGTGGTCTTTGAGGAATTTATACTTGTGTTAGAAGGGAAGTTAAGGACATATTTATGTGAATTCCAAATTAGCTGTTTCAGAAACAAATAAACTCTATCTTTTCGAAATGAGAGTGTTGGAACACACGATTATAGATCTGGTTGGTTTTGATCTTTGGAAGTCCGTGGTGAATTGCATTGCATGTTCTCTTCCTGCCAAACTACACCAGGAACTGTTGTTACTGCTGATGAGCAGTTTGACTTTAGAACCATAATATAAATGGTAGTTTAAAGGTCCTTATTTTCTTTATGGGCATGTTCATTTGGATTGATAGGAATGACTGCACTTCACCCAGAGAACTGGTTGGTGGAACTGTTGGGTTTTGTGTAATGACAAATATTATCTGGAGTTGAAAATACTTTGATGACAAAATCAGATCAGATTTTTAGGTAACTGGTAAAGAAATAATGGTTGAACATTAATTACTTGTCAAGTTTAATTGAAGTTTGTGCTCAGATCATAATATATTTCAAGCTTTAAATTGGATTATTTTATCTGTCTCAAAAAGCATTGTTTTTACTATCTTTTTCTTTTTCTTTTTTTTTTTATGGATTTTAATTATTTATTTCAAGGAGAGAGATACAGTGAGAGAGGGAACACAGACAAGGGGAGTGGGAGAGGGAGAAGCTGGTTTCCCTCTGAGCAGGGAGCCCAAAGTGGGGCTCGATCCCAGGATCTTGGGATCATGATCTGAGCCGAAGGCAGAAGCTTAACGACTGAGCCACTCAGGCACCCCTGTTTTTACTATTTGAAGCTTATTCAAATGGCATAAAATTTTCATTACCAGTTGATTTTTCAAACCAGAAGATCGGCACTAAGAGTCTTGTATAGTTTGATTGGAGTATCTCTTGCTGTGTTAAAAATTCTGAAGATGAATGTTGCCCAGTAAACAGGTGGCCAGTCCAAATTGAGGTATAATGTAAATGAAAAATACACACTGGATTTCAAAGACTTAGTAGAAAAAAGGAACACAAAATATCTCATTAAGTTTTTAATTGATTACATTTTTTAAAAAGTTTTATTTATTTATTTGAGACAGAGAGTGAGAGAGAGCATGAGCTGGGGGAGAGGCAGATGGAGAGGGAGAGGCAGACTTCCCACTAAGCAGGGAACCCAATGTAGGACTGGATCCCAGGATCCTGGGATCATGACCTGAGCTGAAGGTGGACACTTAACTGACTGAGCCACCCAGGTGTTCTTGTTGATTACATTTTGAAATGAAATTTCAAACTATTGTGTTAAATAAAATAAAGTGTTAAACTAAACTCTTGTTTCTCTTTTTTTGTAATGTGACTACTACAAAATTTAAAATTCTAGGTGTAGCTCACACAGTATTTCTAGTGGACAGTGGCACCTAGAAAATGAGAATTACATATGTGACTTGCTTTATATTATTAGATCATGCTGCCATGTGTAGTTCATACATAGAATCTCTGTCACTTCTCCCTTAGTATGTTCATAGAAAAATCAGCTTGGAGGTTGAGCATTTAAATTCCATTTTGACGTATGAATAAGACACTACATAGAAGTTATTGAGTACCATACTTGAGAGTTAAGTTTTCTTTTCTTAACAGGTCTATTATTAAGAATCTTTGAGTTAATTCAGAAGCCAATATCAGTGGTTGGTTAGTTAGTCTTACTTTTCCCCAAATTTTTCTTATTCAATCCATGAAAATTTATTTTTTGTCAAATTAGATAAGTTTTTCTCTCCATTTTTTTTCCCCCAAAACAGAACTACCTTAACAGACCACTGTAGGTCACAATAGATTCTCCTATCCTTGCCAAAATGAGGATGATTATTGCCTCACTTTAAATGGCTGATAGGAAATGTAAGAGTTATTCAGCTGCAGTCTAACTATTCCATAGAAAGTCCTCACCCTCTTTTATTTTCACAAGATGGAGAAGCAGAATTATCATATGCCAGTATCTTCTTAGTGGGAAACACAAACAAACCAAGGTAAATTGAAAACCAAATTGAAAAAAAATTATCCCCTCTTTGTCCATCTCTTTGAACTTGCTGATCCTGAAAGATGATGACTATGAATGAGATCTAAGATCTTATGGAATATCTTGTCCATCTTTATCTTCTCACTAATCCTAACGCCACACCAAATATACAGTGGGAGTTAAGGAAATTTTGTTGAATGGAACTTAATCATTCAGAAATATGAGTTATCTTAAGAAAAGGATGTTTATGGAGATTATTTGTAATAGAATAAAGAAAAGGAAGTAAGAGAGAATGGGCACCAAAATGTGAACTTACCCCTAAAGTGTCGTTCTTTAAACTTGTATGGATACAATGTGTTGAATTTAACTAACTTTAGTTTGGACAGAAGAAAGAGGTTTCTGTAATCTTTTGAAGCTTGAATTCCTATTTACCAGAATGCCAGAGCTTCTGTCAGTCAAAAGCACATGCAAAATTTATCCAATATATTATTTGACATAGAGGTTACTCTGTCATTACTAACTAACTTGAGTCTGCCAGAGAATTTTTTATGGAAGTGTGTGCCTGCCAAAAAAGAAGTGTCTCTTGATTGAGTGCCACAGCTGACCTAAAAGCTCAAGGATCACTATGTAATAACCCCGTTATCATATATTAACCACAAAGCCCAAGTCCAAATCACAGTAAGGGTCTTGTTCAAACCCACAAAACTTCGGAAAGCCAGAGCCTGGGAGGATTTTCATCCTTTCGGCAACCCTTAACATCCCACAGCCTCTGTGTGAGATTGGGTGTCTGATTTGCAGTCCCTGAGAACAAATACACTGAAAAACCTTTTGAATTAAAGGTTGTTCCATAATCCGAATATTTCCTTCTTTTCCTCTGGTTTCTCCTCTTTAAAAAAATCCATTTTATCTTAAAAATGTGAGGCATAATCATAATATTTTAAGCCATAAAGTGATTACACATATAGATTACTGGGAATGTAAGCCAGACCAACAATATGTCATGAAAGTGGTTTATATAATTTCATTTCCTCTTTTATTTTGGTAAATGCCAGTTGAAAAGAGGGGAGGGAAGAGCGGGAGTGAAAATCTCCATGCTTTTGAAGTACACGAGAGTCTATAAGACTGACCGTAATGGCATCTCAAGCCTATATGGTCTGTCATGTATTATTCTGATTTCCTTTGTGTTTTAAACCACAAGCTGCACCTTGAGGGACTCAGAAGAATTTAAATCAGTAGGACCTCAGATCTGGTCCTTGGATGTTTGGGAGAGAAGGTTCTGGTAACTGGGTGCTTCGTCCATATGGGCATTGATGGATTTGAGATATTAATATATTTATGCTTTAATGTAATAAATATTATGTGGTTTACAATATTATATCATTTATGTTTAATAAATGTGTTATATAAATTATTGTATTTTATTAATTAAATAACTATAATATATAATAATTATATTTTATATTATGTATGCATCTCATGACTAAGCTGACTTCTGAGTCTATGTTCTGTTTATGAACAAAGTACAAGGCGTATATATTAGTGATGGCCTAATAATTGTCAGGTAGAAAGCTAGATACTCAGTTGTATTTAGGGCAGGTGACTAAAGCACTGAAACCTCCAGAGACTATTTTTCTCTCATCTGTCTGCCATTAAAAGTGTGGTGCTTTGTTTTGTTTTGAGTCGTCACTTGATAGAAAAATCATCTTTCTAGAAGTGACGACAAGGGCAAGGTCAGTAGCCCTCCATGAGAAGAGCCAGTTACAGTATGAGAGAATGTCAGCAGTACTAGAAAAGGCTCTCCAATTTGGCTAAATTCTTTTCTTATTTGCTGACTTGTGATTGAAACTTTACCACTAGTACTTCATTTCTATGGATAAAAACTTTTCTCTTCTTTCTTTTTAACAAAGATTTTCTTTATTTATTTGAGAAAGAGAGAGAATGAGTGGAGAGAGGAGCAGAGGGAGAGGCAGTAAGCAGACTCGGAGCTGAGCTAGGAGCTGAATTGGGGCTCTAGCTCATGACCCTGAGGTCATGACCTGAGCTGAAATCAAGAGTCAGAGCTTAACTGACTGAGCCACCCCGTTACCCCAAGGCTTTTCTTTCCTTTGAATGCTTAACACTGTCCTCACCCCTATTATAGGAAATAAGGTGGGAATGGGTAGAAACCTCCTTACTTATGTTTTCTTTAGGTTTGAGTCCTGAGAGAAGGTATTCATGATGTAGAAGTGGAAGAGAGAAAAACATCAGAGCCTGGGTAGGCAAGAGAGACAGAGTCATGAGGGAAAGACTGGCTACAGATTTCGTGAAGCTAAGTAAAGTTGATCTGAAGGAGGGGTACCTACCAAAACCAGTTTTATGTCAGGGTGATGGGTTAACTACAACCATGAAATCTGATCCTTACGGAGATAAAGTGAGTAAGTTATTCTGGAATGGGATCACATTTTAAGAAGACACCAAGGGATTTGAGTTCAAGTATGAGAAAGGAGGGAGAAAGAAAGGGAGGGAGAGAGAGAACCACAGCCTGGATCAATTTGAGAGCAGAATTAAATGGTGAAAATCTACAGAGGGGAATTCTGAACGCATGTGCCGCACTGATGTGCTCAGATCTCCGTAGAGGTAGAGCCTACATTTTGGCCCTAACTAATTTTTATTTCAAAAGGATGAGGGAATGTTTATAAGCAGCTCTTTTCGACACTGCAGCTTCATGGTGTCATTGATGGCACTGAGTAATGGTTTGGTACCCAAATACTACCAAAGACTCTGCTACTATCTGCCACCCCGCTCTAGCTAAAGAACTGACATTTAACATATTTACATATAAGATAAACTTTTTTTTTTAGAAAGTTACAATTAGTCAATCTATTTTGAAAATTAATTAAGGACATTGATGGCTATTTGTTAGAGCTTGTCCATTAAAAGGAAGGTCTGAAAAAAAAATAAAAGGAAGGTCTGTTAGATATTAAGATGATTCTTATATTTATAGACCTCCTGGCAGAGTTTGTTCATGTAGTTCTGTGGCAATTTGTTGGCTGTCTCACAAAGTCTCTTTTTCTCCTGTCCGTTACCCATATTTCCCTTCCGGTTATCAGTGGACTACAGATAGGCAGTTATATGGCTCTTGTCTTTGCTGACTTGCTTCTTTGTTGTGGTCACTTACTCATGGCCTAACAAGGCCGGGCCCCTACTGAGGGGTCAAGGAAAGAGCTGCATACTGGGTTGTTATGGTTCAATGAAACCCTATTCTTAATTTGCCATCTGATATCCAATTCCCAACCTCAAACATTGCTTAAGTAGACTCACTCAGGTTTACCAAGAAGCTGACCATGTGATCTCAAAATCTGCCTCTAAGTTCAGCTAGATCATGGAAAAAAGCAAAAGACATTTCCCAGTGCATTCCATTATAGGTTATAGGAAAGAACACTGAGCTTTGCTTGGCAAATAATCTCTTGGTAAGATTTGCTTCATTGCCAATTTTTCACTAAACAATTAAGCATTTCACTTCCAATGATTGAATCAGATGACCTATCTGGCACAAATGTTAATGAAATGAGCTATAATTTCCAGTTTCTACCCATTATATTCCTTAAAAATAGACCCTTCATTGTCTTGTCTAGTAGTATTATAAACAGCAAGATTTCAGAGGTTGACCTCTTGTAGTACCTAGTGTCTATACAAGCTTTCATACTTAATGGTACTGTTTTATATTATCTTTTTATTAGTTCACATGTTTAAGCCTTGTTTTCCTGGTGATGATTACAAATCATTGCAGGCAGTGTTCCATCTTGTGTTTCTTTTTCTTCTTTTAATATCCACAGAAACTCAGCATCATGTAAAGGCAGACATAGGCTCTGGACACATGCTTGGTCAAAGGAATTGAATGGTTCATCCAGTTTTCATCCTGTTCATCTCATCCTGAAATGACTCCCTGTGACCACGTTTCACTATGGTATGTGATGCTTTGGTTGTCATTGTGAAATGTTGATCCTCCTCCTCATCCATCTAGGCCAACCTAGTAGGCACCTCCTCTGGGAGTTCTTTTAGACCACACAGGATAATTAGCCACTCTCTCCTCTGTGCCCACTGTGTTCTGTGTGTGCTTTGATTATTCTGTATACCACCTCCTTTATAACTCCCTATTATTTGTTTAAATGTCCATTTTCCCTATTTGAAAATGAACCTTTATGAAGAGGATCTGTATTATTAGTCCTTCATTGACCTTGGCATATTGCAGACTTAATAATCTATTGAATCAGGAAATAAACACAAATCATTAGGAGTGGGTCACCTTTAATAAGCTGCTGTTTATGCCTATTGATCAGCTTTTAGTGAAAATTCCAGCAGACTTTAAAGGAAATTCCATATGTTGTTTGATAGTTGAAGGTCTGTGTTGAACTTTTGAGTATTTATTTTATGTTGTGCCTTGGCACTGATATCTGTCTACATTTACTCCTTTTTACTAATATCCCCATGAAATTTGAGTTCCTCAAATTTCCCCTGCCTTTGTCTTCCAGTTCTTGCTTTCTTCACTTGCTCTTTGGACATTTCTATACTTGATATATTTGAGAGAATATTTACTTCTAATTCTACTTTACTTTCTGTGCTACCTAGAAAAGATAAGAGAGATCTCTCAAGAAGAGACGACGACATGGAACTTTGGAAGTTGTAAGAGCATCTTAACTCTCCAGGCTATTTGGAGGAGAAGGCCTCTGCCATGAACAAAGAAAAATATGAGTGAAAACAGAACTTAGAAATAAATGAAGAAAGGGTCATATTCTATGATCAAAAAATCACCTCGTCCTCCAAAATTATTCTCAGCAGGGCTCTTTTTGCAGTGATTTCATAGAGGTCAGTTGATATATAATTGAATTTTCCAAAAAAATACTTTTCCGCAAATAAGATTTAGTCTCACAGTGATATCAATCTTGAAAAGCTGTGCAATGTTTTGAATTTTTCACATGTTGCCTTTCTTAATGTAGTTGGGTACCTTTGTATCAAAAACCAAAGTCATGACTGTGAGAAGGACATGGTTCATATCTCCACCAGCTGTTAAGTTTCTATGCTTCCTTGGGGACACAAGATAGAAACTTATGTTATTCTCAGTGGGGTTAAAGCAGGGATGACTAGAAGGACTAAAAGGTCTCCATGGAGGGGAGAAGGAAGAGATGTACATCATCATCTAGGTTTGTAACCCTCTGAGTATTGTTCCATTGTTGTGTTTGAGGTTTTATATTATTTGCTTTCCATGAGGTTTTTTTTTTTTTTAATATGTTAGGAAACTTGTCTCTTGAGATCTCAGTTTTCAGACATTTCTTTTTATTACTTCACGAATATGGTACCTCTTGGGGGAAGATACTTTCTTCTTCATTCTGTATGGTTTCCTAGACAGTCTTGAGGACAACAAGATACTGTGTATCATTTTGTATTTTTGTCTTGCCTAGGGTAGACTTAAACTTTCATCTCAGGTCAGGTGCATGTACCTCAGGTCCCTCCTGTTGGCTTTGGCAGGACCTGACAGAGTGTTGATTCAGTTCCCACTATACTTGGGGGTGGTTTGTGAACAAGTAATGGTTTTCTTTGTGCATAAGGCTGTACTGGATGCCTGAGTTCTGCTCTCATAGATGGACCTGTCTGGAGAAGCAATGTTCAAGCAGCAACAGACCCAAGTTCTCATTCTGGTCCAAAGGCTACTGTCTTTATTTATGTATTTTTTTAAAGATTTTATTTATTTATTTGACAGAGAGAGATCACAAGTAGATAGAGAGGCAGGCAGAGAGAGAGAGAGAGAGAGAGAGAGGGAAACAGGCTCCCTGCTGAGCAGAGAGCCCGATGCGGGACTCCATCCTAGGACCCCGAGATCATGATCTGAGCCGAAGGCAGCAGCTTAACCCACTGAGTCACCCAGGCGCCCCTATTTATGTATTTTTTTAAAGATTATGTTGAAAAGTTTTTCATTCTCAATCACATAGCTTCTAGTGACACTAAAACCAAGAAAAAATAAGATAGTGGAGAAAAACCTAGTGTTTTCTGGAAGTAAGAGAGGCTGATCTAGATTAAACATGGATATTTTTCCATTTCCTTCATTATCTGTATGTAGTCATAAGTTTGGTGAGGAGACTTCCAGGAAGTAGAAAATGTGGTCAATGGCTAGAAAGTTGGAAACTGCAGAGAGGGTGTTTTTCTCTCTGAAGAGAGAGAAGGGAGGGAAGAGGCAGGAGAGAGGGTGTTTGTCTCTCTGAAGACAAACAGGGAGAAAAGAGGCAGGCGGTACAGAGGCCAAACTCTGAGAGGGTACATTCTCCCTCAGTCGTTTGAGCTTTGGTGATGAGGAACCTTTGAATAATTGCAAGTGGAAGGAGGCATGTTGTGGTGGAAAGATTGGAAGCTTTGGACAGAGCAGGTGAACAGATATCCAGATAGTCTACTTAGGTGTGTGAACTTGAACAAAACAAAACAAAAAAATTCATCTTTAGTTCACTTATCTGAAAGATACAATCATAGTAGTAAGGATTTGATAAATATACTACAAAGCATCTTGTCCAGAAAGTGGCACCCAAACAGAAGCTAGGTAAATTAATGTTTATCCAAAACAAATGCACCCCAGTAGGTGCTTATTCTCCTTCAATTAGAAATATGGCTCTTTTAGTGAAGGGGAAGCTATGGTTGACTAATTTGTCCCAAATGAGTCAGGAAAATGCAGGCCAAGAGGTAATACACTTCCTCCCCAACAAAGCTGAAAGGCACAGAGAACATTCAACACATACATAAAGGAAAAATACCCTAAACTTACATTGGAACATAGAATAGCCATCTCACCTAATTTTCTGGAGACTGGACAAAATGTTCTAAGCAGGGTGACTGGTTCACTCATTTGTTTCAGGGACCTCGATGTCTATACTTTAATGTTCCCCTCCTCTGGACTTATAGCTAGCACTTGAAAATGACATGGAAGCAGAGGTATGATGATCAGAAGTACCACCAAAGGCAGGTATAGAAATTTCCATGTTATAAAGACTTGACTGTGGATACAACATTCTGGTGTTAGTTAAAACTTTTGAAAAGAAGTGAATAAACTACACTGAAAATAAAGACGGTTGGGAGTATTGGCCAAATAAGTTGGTAAAGTGGAACAACACAGTGTAGGGCCTGGAGGAGCTGACTTCCAGCTAGAGATCTGCCAATATTAAACAACATGGGCTTGCATAGATCAGATCACCTATGACCCTCAATTTCCTCATCTGTGAAATGGTAGAGTTGATTTAAATCACTAGATTTAGGTCTAATTGTGTATTTTGTGAATCTTAATTCATATTTCTGCATTTCTAGATTCAATAGAGGGTCATCAGTGTGACTCCAAGGGCTGTCTCCTCCCCCAGCATCTGATCAGTCACTAACACTTGTTTAGCATTTCCATTAGAAATCTGAGCTTTAGAATCAGAGACTTTAATGCAAATCCCAACTCAGTCATGTCTGTCAGCCTAAGGAAGTTCATCTTTCCCTGCATTTCAATGTTTTCATCCACAAAGTGGGGCAACAATAGTATTTATAGCATAGCCTCATGGTGTGGCTTGAATGAGATAATGAATGTAAGTCCTTAGCACAATGCCTGGTGTCTAGTAAATCGTAACTATATTTACAACCTCGCTTCCAAACAGCTCTTGAATGTGACTCTTCCTCTTCGCCCGGAGTACTGAAACCAAATTGGTCTCTTTAACTCTAGTCCAACTGTTTGCCCCGGCAGAGAGGTCATCTTTCAAAAGCCCATGGCATTGCAACAACAAGAAGAAAAATGATAGGGCAGTCACAGAAATGGAAGAGAGGATGCCTGGAAAAGCAGGGCCTGATGTGACAAATTTGAGACCAAATTGCTCGTGGTCCTGTTTCAGGGTGACAGAAGTAAAGGTCTTCTTGCAGTTTTGGGGCCATTCTGACTCATCAGTTTGAAGCTGAGTCGCTTATGGTGGGACAGTGTGAGGACCCTTCGGTACGCCGCAGGGAGTAAGACTCCTTAAATTCGATTCTGAAACCTTCCTAAGAGTTTCTTTGTCTTGGGGAAGATTCATTTGTCCGTTGGGCAGATGTGTGGTTGATTGACTGTGTGGCCACTGGCTTTTGGTCAGATGGGGAGACCGGCTTGGGTAAAGGATGAGCCAAATCAGGCCCTGGGCTGATATTGTCACATGTGATTTGGAGCTCAGCAGGAGACACTCTGACACCTTGAACTTCACTTCCCTGTGTCTTTCCTGAGATCAGGAAAAAGCGGCCAGAAAAAAAACAAAACAAAACATGGGCACCAGCAACGTATCAGTGATTCCAGTGAGGCCCAGAATTTCCTACTATGAGTCCTATGTGGTGTAAGAAAATTCACTGGACTTTTCATTTGGAACAAGAGTCTCTCTTGCTTGAAAAAGATGATGACTCTCTCGCTAATACAAATAAGTAAATAAAAGTTTAGCTATCATAACTGACCTGCTAGCCATCCGGTTCATTGTGGGGAAAAAAGTTAGCAGGGCACAGCTATCTCAGAACTCGGAACAGAGAGCATGAGAGCGACACCCAAGAGAACTGGGGGCTTTTAAACTCCGTTCAATTTCAAGCCAATGGTAGTGGCAGGGCCCAGGAGCAGGGAACGACCAGGGGGCTGTCCAGGCTGATGGGCATCACGTTACAGGGCCGGAGGACTGGAGAAAGGAACATTTGGCTCTCATTACAGAACAAAGGGACAGGGTGCTAGAAAACTGAGCGAATCTGGGTCAGAGGTACCTGACTCTCCCACAGGTGCTGTAGTCAATTTGCACATCTCCACTCAGGAGGGAGCCTCCCAAAGCCATCCCCCCACCAACCGCACTTGCCAACAATAACATTTTACCAGGAACACAGCTTGTCAAGACCAGCATTTTCACCAGAGCGGTGGCATGATGAAAATCGTGTTTGCTTAGGGGCAAAGCTCGCTGCTGCTGAGAAGTTAGAGGTGTTAGTACGTGATTTTCGTGAAAGCTCCTCCAAATATTCAAAATGTTGGTATAATTTTATTTTTTTACAAATCTCCTTCTCTCATAAATTCCTCACTTTCTTTGGAGGGGGTTGGTGAGGAAGGAAAAGACAGAAAAATCTGTGATTCTTTTGAAGAATAGATATTGATCATATTTCAATATCTAAACTTCATATTTTCCTTAATTATGACAGAGGAGCACACAGTCAGATGGACCGCACACCACCTTTTTTCTCTTCTATTTTTTGTTTCTAACTCATCACTCCATTTTTTCTTTTTTTTTCTTTCCAACCTGCCTGCTGACGAAGCAGTCATTTCAAAATCTATATTTTTGGCAATATGACCATTGATCAAAGTTTTTGGTGGCTCCCCTGACATCTGGTTATTTCTCTCTAGCCTTCATTTTTTTCCTTCCTTCTCTTCTGAAATCCTCTCCAGGCCTTTGGAGCGAGAGGCGTGGATGCCACATGGATGGCCGCTCTGCCAACTTACCACCCAAACCTCGTAACTGTATTTTAAGTCATTAATGGCGAAGCCCCAGAAATGTTGGCGGAGGGTAAGTTTCATCTGAACCAATATAAAGTGTACCATGAGGGAAAAGCAGGCCTCAGGTATTTGCAGGGGTCCTGTTATGTGGTGGTTGTGATGAAAATAAGCTTAGTGACTTTAACAGCTGGCCCTTTATTAGCAAACCTGGTTCTACTAAAAAAATATGGAAAATCAGAATTGATGTAGAGTGTTAATCGCAAATCCTTTGTATTAGCGAGACTTCTGTACTGTGTTAACTTTTACTATTGCAGAGAGCAGACATCCTTCGGAGCAAAAGGCTGGGCAAACGGACTTCCTTCGTCAAGCAGCACTCCGTAGGGATCCCGGCCATGACCGTCTGGGACATTTGGTCTAGAAGACAAATAATTTTCCTTTAGGTCCCTTGGCAAAACTGAGGGGAGTCTTCAGGCTTGGCTGCTGTCACGATGGAGGACCCCTTCTTGGGGCACTTTGGAGTTGTCCTTTCAGGGCACACTTGTGGTAGCTCTTTGTCCAGGCATGGCATCCTGAAAAGCTTTCCCTTTGGCGGAGCTTTTACACACGGTAATTGAAAACAACACATTTTCTGCTGCCAACTGGAGACACCAGAGCGATCACTCTCTCTTTTCTACTTTGGATTTAACAATGTGGCGGTGGATGAGACGGGAGACATGCTCTCAGTATTCAAAATGAAAAACACCAGAACACAACCGTTATTTTATGAAAGAGGCTGGAAAATGGTTAGTAAAAAAAATTGCAGATGTGTTTCACAGATGGGGGGAGAGGTGGAAGGAGTACTGCATTGGGAAAATACCATGACAAGCACGATCTCGTCCTCGTTTTTCTCGACAGATTCTTTTGGGGCTTTCTAAGCTTGATTTGGAGGATTATTTTCACTTTTAAGAGTATCTGTGCGGGGGGAGGGGAGGATTTTTGAAACATAATAGTATTTGAGGGACTATTGATGCTACTTTTTCACCTGTAACCACAGTAGGGGAAGCCTGATGAATTAGGGAGACAACTACCCTCACAAATTAGAAATTACATTTTTGAACTCTTATTCAAGAAGAGAAACTCAAAAACACGAATATATTTGAATGGTAGACCCTTTAAATTAGACCTTTCACTTTGTAGAAACTTGCAATCACAAATTGCTCATTTTTGCCTTAATTTTGACTCGGCAAAAGATTCGTTGTTTTGCACCTGAAGATTGTGGCTTGTTTCATGGGGCCAAGTGTCCACAGGCATTTAATGAATTCACCTAGTGAATTAAGGATATTAAAAGAGTGTGAAACTTTATAGATAAGATTTCTCGATTCCTTCCTCTGTCTAGATAAAATTTTAAAGGAATCTCTTATTTATATTTTATTTCTTTGAGCTTTTATGTCTATTTTAGTGATGACATCTCATATAGTTTAATTATGTGTCCAAGTGACACACTGGTTATTACAGTAAAATAAACGTATGCTGATATTTAAATTTCTTAATGACTGTGGCTGATTGTCATCCAGAGCAAGTGATGCCCAAGAAGTGTTGTTCTCTGCTCTGACAGTTCCAACAGTCCTGGAAGAGAGAGGAACATATTGCAAGAATAAGAACAATATTTTGCGGTCTTCGTTTGCCTTTCACAAAGTGTTTATTTTAAGGTAACTAAGCTTTTGTAAGAAAGCGTGTTTTGGTCTACCTCTGTTTCTGTTGTTGAGCATCCTTTTTGTGGGACCTAATAAAAACAATTCTAGATAGTTTAATTCCTCCTCTTTACAGATGTCCAGTTTAAGGCATTAGAACAATTATAGTCCATTTGCTCTCACTTAGCCTCCACTGGAAGAATGTTGATCTACCTCTTCCAGAGAGGAATCATTTGCTTTTGTTTTTAGTTTATAAGTGCGTATGTGATGCTTACCTTAGGCCGGGCACTGTTTTAAGCGCTTCACAAACCTTTACGCATTTAATACTTATAACCCTGTGAAGTAAGTACTTGTATTATCGTGTCCATTTTAGAGATGAGAAAACCAGTGCATGGAGAAGCTAAGTAAATGCTGAGGGCCAAGCAGGTAGTAGATGGTGGTGTAGACTTTGTTTCCATGCAGTCTGACATGAGCGTCCTTGCCCTACTTCCCCTAAAATAGTGTTGTCTCGTAGAAATATGTCAGCCATATATGTAATTTGAAATTTCCTAGTAGTGACATGAAAAAGGTTAAAAATAAAATTGAACTTAAATAATATCTTACATGATACAACAGTTGAAGTAAAATGTAGTATTTACCAAAGCAATACAGCTGTGTTTAACAAAAATATGCTTTATGCTGCTTCCGTTTTAGAATTTAAATTCACTTAAATTAAACAAAATAAAAAGTTCAGTTTCTCTGTAGCACTAGCCATATTTCAGGAGGTCAACAGCCACGTGTGGCTTGTGGCTGCCGTGTTGGACAGCACAGCCATGAAGAACAAACTTTGCACAGAAGCACATTTCATGGAAACAGCTCCAGAGAATAAAATTAAGGAGAATTGCATTCAGAAAATTTTGTTTTCCTCTATTCCTCCAGGCTCATTGCCATGACAGAAGGAAAAAGGAAAAATAAACATAGATTCTAAACTTCTGACTTATCAGAGGACTGAACATTGGTTGGCACGAAGATATCCTCTGATGAGGCTTCCTGATGGGTTTGTGTTCTTAAAGGGGCCATTTCCAGCTGTGCTCGGACTATGGCTTATCAAGGGGTGGGAGTGGGCAGTGATCTGTGTGCCTAGCTGGGAGCATTTCCCTCTTGAGAAGAAACATGACCACCAAACCCAAGTGAGGAAAAGGAGGGGAGGTTTAGAGGCTCTAATTCCCCACTCTCCCCAGGCCCACCTTCTCCCGATTTACCAGTATTTCCACCATTCACACATTAACAAATATCTAAAATGATCTTACTATGGTTTTGTATTCCTTTCTAAAAATAGACATAACCAACAGCACAAAATATATTTAGAAGTTGGGGATTTTTTTTTTTTTAAAGATTTTATTTATTTATTTGACAGACAGAGATCACAAGTAGGCAGAGAGGCAGGCAGAGAGAGAGGAGGAAGCAGGCTGTCCACGGAGCAGAGAGCCCAATGCGGGGCTTGATCCCAGGACCCTGAGATCATGACCTGAGCCGAAGGCAGAGGCTTTAACCCACTGAGCCACCCAAGCACCCCAGAAGTGAGGGATCTTAAATCAAATTAAGTGACTAGGTTGACAGAGGCTAGAGGAAAGAACTTTTGTTTTCTCTTGATCACTAAGAATTAAAAATAAATCAAAGGAAGGTATATTCTATACTTAATTTTGCAAATCTGCATGCATTTTGTATTTTTACTCTGAGCCTAATATAAATTTAACTTGGCTACAACTATTAATGTTATTTAAACTTTGCCTTAATGAAAATGGAGACAAACTTCCCATTCAGATAATTTATTTTTAAAAGGTAAAAGTTTTCATTATTGCATGAAAATAAGTACTTTTGCAAATGGATATCAATAGTACTTAATTATAATTATGATTATTATTTTTTTCTTAGTTTTTTTGTTGTTTTGTTACTGAGAGGAATATTTTTAAATTGTCATTTTTACCTTTTGAATTTTTCATGGGATCGTAAATCCTGTGGGGTATAATAGAAAGAGAAGGAGGTCTGAGGTTAGCAGACATTGATTTTAATCCAGAGGAGCAGAATTTCAACCAAAGTTCTGCCACTTTAAAGCAGTTTCTCTCTAAACTAGAACTCTTTATTTAATCTTTGTGAGTCTCCAGTTTCCTGTTCTGCAGATTAAGGACAATAATGTGTATTTCTTCAGACTGTTAAAAAGAGTAAATGAGAAAACATATGTAAAATGCTTAGTCTACTGCTTGACACATACTAGGAAGCTAATAAATGTTAAGTCCTTTTCCATAGTTACACGCACATTCTTTCATATGAGTAGATCTTAATTCCTCCAGTGCCTCAAAATTTTATTAGACAAAATGCTATTAAAATTGGCTTATGGTAGCTTCTCTCAAAACTAAAAATTCTTAATTGTGTACTTTTTTCCATGAGAAGTTTCAAAATTGTGCCTAAATTAATGATTACAGAGCTCAAAACTGTTTAAATGCCAAATGATTTAGGGCCTGAATTTTTTTTTTTTACAAGTTTAAAGAGATTTTTTTTTAATATTTTATTTATGTGACAGAGAGAAATCACAACTAGGCAGAGAGGCAGGCAGAGAGAGAGGAGGAAGCAGGCTCCCCACGGAGCAGAGAGCCCGATGTGGGGCTCGATCCCAGGACCCTGAGATCATGACCTGAGCCGAAGGCAGAGGCTTTAACCCACTGAGCCACCCAGGCACCCCTAGGGCCTGAATTTTTTACCATTTTCTGGAAGAAGGGAAGACAGAACGTGAACCGAAAAAGAGAAGAGAACAAAATCTTAAATAATAGTACAGCAACTGTCCTAGTGTTAATATTGCTATCATTGAACAAACAAATATTTGCTCTGGATAAAATCTTCCTCCTAGCCTATCAGTAATGGCGGGAGAGCCACTGACGTCATGTAACCATGTATGCACGTGGGCTATTTAAAGGCGGCCCTTCCATTTCCAAGTTTCACTTGCTTCTGACGTCTTCTGCTCTGTTCGCTTGGCACCCTTGGCTACACCTCAGCGGATAACTTGTACACTACATAAGCAGTTAGACAAACCTAGAGCTAAACCAAGGGTGAGAGTCATTGGTGACATTTATAGTTACTGAGCTCTTCACTCTGTGCCACAGCGTAGGTCAGAGGGTGCATCTTTCAGAGAAAAAGACCATTCTTTCAGTGCTGTTTCTTTCACACTGATATGACAATGATTCTTAGTCAAATTCAGGCATGACCTCATTTGTCAAATGATTTTGGCAATAGGTTTTCCCCCAGATCCTAAACTTTCTCTCTCTCATTTTGTTTAAATCACAAATTCAGCATTTAAATTATGTTGGATCAAAGGTAAATTTTTTTTTTCAAAGTGAGAACCATCTTTCATTGACAAGACTTTAATGGGAGGAAATTAGATAAATGCATTGGAACGAAAAGAGTGTCATCAAACCCTTTCAGTTTAATGGATGAAAGGGGTTGTGGGGAGTTTTTTTCTTCATGGGGTTGGAATATGTGCGCACGCTGCTCATGGCAACCAGCTGTCATGCCACTTCCCAGAACTCAGAGGAAACAGAAACTCCCTGCTCTGCTGTTATTAATGCATGCGGGTGTGCCTGAAGCCCAGAGCAGGGAGGGGTGGAGAGGCGGGTAGTTTTCTGTATTTGGAGGGTTTGGGGAGGGGGGGGACATCTTCCTTTGTACTTCTTTTCCCCCAGTGGGGCAGTGCCTGAAATTGGCACGTTCAGCAGTACTGGGATGAGGTATGCACAAGGCACCATTTCCCTCTAAGGCAAATACCTTCACTGTTGGCAAAGCATCAGAATTTGCAAGCTCAGCCGGCCCCTTTGACCCCACCATGCAGCTGACAGCCCAGTTGGCAGTCGGTAGCTTCCATTTATCCTAGGTCAGCTTCTGAGGCATCAACAGAAAATGAAATAAAGTTTTGGGCAGTCACTTTAGAAATAAAAATGGAATGCTCCATAGTTGGCTTCAGTCTACTCTGGCTGAGAACCACTTATTAAAATGGTAAAGACGGGAAAATCAGATCCATAGGAGAAGCTGCCCAGGGGAAAGAGACTGGTCATCAGACACCTTATCTGAAGATCCAGATGAGGAACCCACTGCTTTCTAACAGTCAACCAGCTGATCGTTTGCTTGAGTTGGGAATGCCACACAGTTCAGTGGGCAGAGATTGTCACCATTCACACCCTCAGTGCCCAGCACTGTGTCTGGTAGTTGGTGCTCACTTAGTGAGGATTTGGGCAATTAATGGGTGAAACCCATGGCTGCTGACTGTCATTAGTGGCATCAATCTTGTAGACGGGATAGGCTCTGGTTCTATAGATAGATCCTGTGACTTGATTCATTATCTTTGAGATTATAGTCACTGAAATTTCATCTATAATGTAATATGATTGAGGGATGCCCGGGTGGCTCAGTTGGTTATGCCTCGGACTCTTGATTTTGGCTCAGGTCATGATCTGGGATCCAGCATTCCCTCCCCACCCAGATTATGCTTCATGCTCACCGGGAGTCTCCTTGAGGATTCTTTCCCTCTCCCCTGTCCCTCCCCCCTCAAAAGGTAATACCATTGATTATAAAATGTATACCCCTATACATACACAGATATTCCTCTTGCCACTAACTAATTGGATCAGGAGAAAATTTATCTAAGTAAATAATACAGATACACATTATTTATATGTGGATGTGTTTACATATAATTACTTTTTCTACTTCATATATATCTAAAAGATGAAATTCCCAAGTCATATTTTCTGGGAAAAGGACTAGGAGGAAGAAATTAATATTTTTCTTCCATTCCTATAATATATTATATTGGAGCCCTGTGTTTTATAAGAGTTCTTTAACTTTGTCTCGCAGTGACCACTCCAAGGGAAAAATCAGTTCCCTTTTGTAGATGAGGATACTGAGGCTCAGAGAATATATAACTTTCTAATTTTACATAGTGAGGAAACTTTCGAGCCAAGATACAACTTGCTATCTTTGATGCTAAAGTCTGTGGGTTTTTCTCTTTACCTAAAACTTAAAATGTCATCAACTGTAAAGCACTTGAAGTAGACATTGTAGGTAAGGAGATGTTCTTCAAGAAGTATATGTTAAAATAAATACAGAGAAATTAACTTTGTATGTGATGGAAAAGATCACTTACCAAAATGTAAGAGATTAAAAAGATCTCTCTCAAGAGATATGAAATAGACAAAAATATATACTAATTTGGAATAAACATAAGAAAAATGCAGAAACTAATGAAAACAAAGCTACAAAAGTTTACTGAGCAAGAAAATGTAAAACCATAAATGGAGATAAGTATTTTGTTTTAGGACGGAAATTTTCCATAGTGTAAAGTTGTCACTTCTCCCACATATAAGATGTATATACATTTAATGAACTCTAAATCCAAAGTCCATACTTTCTTACTTAGAAAGTTGATCATTAATTCTAACATTCATCTGAAAAAATACATAGCAGAAAGTAGGCAAGATATTTTTTAGAAGGATAATGAGGCATACTTACATTATCAGATACTAAAATAAATTATAAATTAGAACAGTGTGGTATAGCCATTTGAATTTACAGCAGATCATTGGAAACACTAAGAGATGATAAATACATGTACGTGAAATGAATATGATAGAGATGGAATTTCAAATCAGTGAGGAAATAATGGATTATGCAAACAATAATAATAAGGTAATTTTTTAAAAATGCAAAATTGAGTTAGCTATGAAAAATATTATTCCCGGGCACCTGGATTAAGCCTCTGCCTTAGGCTCAGGTCATGATCTCAGGGTTCTGGGATTGAGTCCCACACTGGGCTCTCTGCTCGGCAGGGAGCCTGCTTCCCCCTCTCTCTCTCTGCCTGTCTCTCTGCCTGCTTGTGATCTCTCTCTGTCAAATAAATAAATAAAAAATCTTTAAAAAAATATTATTCATGTGGTTTATACATCTAAATATAATAACTTGGTGATGAATGTCTAGCTGATCTTGAAGTGCAAAGGCTGAAAACAAAAGTAAATGTATATTTGGGTCAAAAATATCAAAAATAAAAATCAAAGAACAAACTACTAAGTATAAAAAATTCATGCAACATATTGGGGAGACACTGTTAAATCTTCAGATTTATAAAGACTTCCTTTTAAGTAAAAAGAATGAACATTACAGCAGTCAAAGAGACATGAATAGGCAAGTCACAAGAACTATATACCCAACAGCCTCTAAATCGTTTTTTAAAATTTCTTAGAAATCAAAGATATGTTAATCATTCCTTGCCAATCAAAATCATATTCCAGGGCTATCTTTCTTGCACTTGCAGGTTTGTTCTAGAACTTACCTCCCCTTCTGCTATTGCCCTTGGTCAGCCTGGGCAGAACTGCCTTTTACTCCCTCAGCATTTGCTGGAAATCATTTTCTCCCACCCCACCTGAGGCACTCAGAATCTGGAATAGCAAATCCCTTTCAAGGACCAAGTCTTACTTAGAGGTTAGGGTCACTTTGCTCAAATTTTCTCTCAGGCTTTTGCAGAGAAGCCAAGGTGAATCTCAGACTCCAGCCTGTCTGAATTGCCTTTAGGGTTGAGTTTAGATACCCTCCATTTTTGGTGTCACAAACTCATCAAATGGAGTTGATTTCTTTCCTTCTTTATGCTTTTAAAATGTCTCAAAATTTCTCTCACGAACTTGCACTGCTGCCATAATTTTATAATGCACTTTAAAGAGTAAATGTTGTAAGTATGTAAAAATGCAAGACTTATTTCATGAATTCATAGCCCAGAATGTTGAATTCTTAGCAAGACCATTTCCTTTAGCCAAAGATTAAGGTCTGCATTTTACTTCAATCCAGGGAGGATAAACAACATTTACAGATATTTTAAATTGAATTAAGGCCTTAGTTTGTTTTTTAAATGCTGAGTTTTGTTAGTCACCCTACCTTTTTGCATTTGAATTATAGCTAAGAGGGTTGAGCACAAACTCGCAGCTTAACCATGGCATGGAATAATTCTGTTGAGGATTTCTTTCTAAATAAAATAGAATATTTTCCATATTCACTACCATTATGCTTCCCACAAAACACGTAAAGGATATTTGAGGAAATGTTTCTAATTTTCAGAGTGTCTCCTAAAAGCTAGTTTGGACACGGAAAAGAGCTAAAGCCATAAATTTTTTAAAGGTGTTTATGGGCAACTACTAATTTTCTCTAAGTTTACATTTCATATATTAAAATTCTATTATGATGACAAAGTTCTTGACATACACTGTAATATTTATACCTTAAAACAATTCTCCAGTGAGCTGGTATTTATTTACTCCCTATGGTTTGATTTTTAAAAATTCTCTAAGAGCCAAGATTATGGACCTTTTTGTTTGTTTGTTTTTTAAGTATTTCTTCCTGGGGATTAGCTGTGCAATTGGTATTTGAAGTTATGAAATAAATCAACCAACATATGTTTACTGGCGTTTTTTATGTGAAATATTTAATAATAAGAAGTGAAAGTCATTTAAAAGAAAAACAATTTTAGGGCATTTTACTTGCTCCCTAATCATCTTGAGGAAACAAAACATGCAGGCACAGAAGATTAACGACAAGACAACATCGAATGTCAACAAGTGACACAGCTGATATGGGTTTCAATGAATTAGCATCCACACTGAGAAGCAAAAATGATGATGATGATGATCCTTGACATTTGCATGAATATATTTGGTAAATTATTTATCCAAAAAGTGCTTACTCCATGTCTTTTACCGCATAACAGCCCTGAAAGAAGACATCATGAGCACTATTTTTAAAAAAGATTTTATTGGGGTGCCAGGGTGTCTGGGTGGCTCTGTGGGTTAAACCTCTGCCTTCGGCTTAGGTCATGATCTCAGGGTCCTGGGATAGAGCCCCGCATCAGGCTGTCTGCTCAACGGAGTGCCTGCTTCCCCTCTTTTCTCTGCCTGCTGCTCTGCCTACTTGTGATCTGTGTGTCAAATAAATAAGTAAAATCTTAAAAAAAAATTATTTATTTGAGAGAGAGAGAGAGCTGGAGAAAGAGCACAAGCAGGGAGTGGGGCAGTGGGAGAGGGAAAAGCAGACTTCCCACTGGGTAGGGAGACAAGGACGGGTGTGTGTGTGTGTGTGTGTGTGTGTGTGTGTGTGTGTGCTTGATCTCAGGACCCTGTGATCACAACCTGAGCCAAAATCAAGAGTTGATGCTCACCCAACTGAGCCTCCCAGGTGCCCCAGTGCTATCTTTGATGAGGAGAAAAAAATGGTCAGAGAGGATTCCAGTTGATATGTTTCAAAGTGGTAGGAAGAAAAGGAAATTTCATACCACAATTGTTTGACTCAACAGTCGATTGTTTCTCCTTCCTCATTACATAGCTTCTCGCAGGGAGAACCCTGTCATTGTTTGACACTTTGAAAAGGTGGATCTACCACTGTAGAAGGGTTTGTTTATCAAGTAATTCTTGCAATGAATACCACTAACCACTCACTCTGTGTTACGTATTGAATAAAATTGGTCTATGTCCTCATGAAGTTTAATGCCTACTCAAAATACAGCAATAGAAATGCCACAAAATAAATGTAAAATTGAAATTCTAACAGTATCAGAAAGAATATGTACATTCTACTAGAGAGCTTACAATAAGTAGATTTGATCTAGTTTGGGGATTAGGATCCCAATCTCTGAAAGGTAAATAGGTTTAAACTCTAAATTGGAAAATAAAGACTACTCAAGATCCAAAGGACTTAGGGCAAGAGGCGGAAATGATGATTAAGAGGGACTAATGATGGCCAGCAAAGCTTAAGCTGAAAGAGCAAAAAGGATAATAGTACAAGACAGAGCTGAGTAAGCAGGTAGGCATGAGACTATTCCAGGTGTTATAAACCATATCGACTATTTGTTCTTCATTCAGAGAGCAATGGCAAGAATTGTAAGTGGGGATTTGTAAGGGGGAGGGTGGAATGGAAGAGAGTATCTGGATAGATATGGAGTTGGACTGGAGGGGGGCAAGTGAATTTGAGTAAACCAGAAAGAAAACATAGTGTAAGCCAGCAGAGAGATGATGGTTGCTTGGACTATAGAGTTGGTAATAAAGATAAGGAAAAAGGAATGGATTTCAGAGCTCGTTTAGGAGATAAATTAGCATAATTTGGTGATGGATTAGATGTGGTAAGGAGATTGTTGAAGGAAAGGTCAGTTTCAAGGATGAGTTCAAGTTCTTGGTTTATGTAACTGGATAGATGTTAGTTCCATTCACTGTGACAGGAAACAGTCACGGTTTGGAAGGGAAGATCATGAGTTTGGTTTTCAACGTAGTGAATTTGTGATACATTTGAGACTGGCTGGAGACTGTGAAATCAGCTATTGGGTATATACATGTATATGTATATATACATAGCTCAAGAAAATGTTTCAGCTACAGAGAAAAATTTATGGGTCCTCTGAGTTTAGGTGGTGACTAAGGATATTAGTATAAATGAGATTACTTAGGGAAAGATATAAAATTAGAAGAACAAAAGGCCAGCGACCGAACACTGAACAAAGACAACATCCAATGGCCAAGTAGAAGAGAATGTACTTCAGGAAACAGAGTAGTGACAGAAGGCAAGGTAGTAGTATATCTGGAGACCAGGCAAAATGGTATTACAAGAAAGGAGTGGCCCATTAATGCTGAATGCTCTTACAAGGTTATCTGAAATACTTTGTGCTGAGTCAGAGAAGGAAGGGAAAAGAATTTCTTACTGCCTATCCCCCTACTCCCCAAAAGTGAGGTGGACATATAAATTCCTCTTTTCTTACTACTTAAAAAAGTGGGGCGGGGGGGCAGAGAGAGAGAAACAGAGAGAGAGAGAGAGAACCTAGCCTACTTCTGAAAAATTTTTACCTAAGGAGACCTTAATAAGAGCTATTATATCTACTTCCTTCATCACCATTCCCAATTTTGTCACCACTGGATTTTCCCACAGAGATAGCACTTAGATTAGTAATACAATATCAAATAAATTTATCCAAGGATCACTTATGCTATCTTAAAGTTATTGATTATATTTGCAAAACTCCCTGAAAACTTGCTGTTGTTAATTTCTGAAAAGCACAGCCATTTCAAGATGAGAATTTTCAGGCAAAGGAAACTTTTAGAAGACTTTTTAAGTTTGCTTTAGTTGGAAAGCCAGTGTATATCCTCAAAGTAATTTAAAACTCTTTCCAAACATTTAAAAAAAAATGTATCTTTGACTCATTAAAATTGGCAGAAATGTCTTGTAATTTAAGAAAAAAACTTGAAATATATGCATACATTTGGAATTAAAGTGAATTGAGCAAGAGAAAGAAGAGACCGTGAGAATCTCGGAGAAAGATGGTCTAAAAAAGCAAAACACTGGAAAGTGGATTACTAGATGGGATGCTGTTGCTAGTCCAGACAAGAAACATCCATAGATGTTTCTTCTCATCTCATCTGGAGTAGGAGACAGTAGCGTGAAAAATGATAGCTTCTGGAATTAGGTAGAAAAATTGAAATGATGCTGTGACTGAGTGGGAGAGGAAGTCTAGATTTGAGCTTCTGCAAATGTTTATTTAGCACTATTTCACATGCAGACTTTTCTCCATTTTGTGGAAGAAACTCAGAGATCCAATAGTCTACCCCAAAACACTTCAGTAAGTTTTAGCCCTGGAATTTCTAAGATTTCAAATATGGAGCTTTTTTCTAATCTAAAACCATAACTAATGCCCAAGAAGATAGCTCAAACAAGTAATTTCTTGAGAACTACATTGCCATAAAACAAAGTTGATGAACAAAATGGACCAGGACTCTATTTTAGATGGAAAAGAAGGAACTTCTTCTAACTATGTCCTTCCTGCAGAGGCCTAGGGAATCACCACTGGTCTTTGATGGCCCACGAGGAGAGGAGAGGAAGCCCATCTCGTGTAAGTGCTGCGGTCCTGGGTGACCACACTGAAGACACACACTCTTACAGCTGAATCAGTGTGGGTCATCGTGTTGACACTGGCTCGCTCCTGGTTCCCCAGTGAGCTGCCACACCGAATGCATGAACTGGGGACTGTAGAATGAATCATGCCCAAGCCCTCAAATTTCTTATCAAAAGATTTCAGTTGGGAAAAAACAAGACCCTAAAATTTATCATTTACTTTTTTTTTTTTTTTTTAAGCTGAGGAATCAAGGCTGTCAAAAAGGATGGACATCTTGCAAAGAAATGGAAAGTGAGGCCCTTAAAGACATTGTTTATACACCCCAAAGAAATCAGCTCTTATTTCAGTCGGGATCACAGAAGACTTGGATATATTTTATATTTTCTTTTCAGAAGTGTAAAAAAATACTTAAAAGTGCATATATAGACTGAACATAGATTTATTGCCAATGACTTTTGTAAGGCGGGTGGATTGAGGCCGCTAATGTAAGTTTATGAGTACAGCTGGTCCATTTAACGGCAGGTTTATAGGCACACCTCAAGAACTGCCCCGTGTCTGTGGAAGGTATGGTATCAAACAAACTCTGTTGGACATATGGGCCCATCTACGGGCAATGGACTATAAACCAACCCATAACTACTGCAGCTGTGATCATAAACCTTCTTAGAAAACAACAAGAAAAATCTGACTCAGAAATGTGTTCTGTGTTTCAAAATGGTAAGGTGGAATATACAACGTGAACGTGAGCGCCGGTGCAGGGCTTGGGAGAAAATATCACAGGCACAGGTTAAACCAACAAAACCAACTCCACTCGCACACTGCATTGTGTTCATAAATCTCAATTGAAGGATCAATGGCAATTAATTTTCTGCTTTTAAAATTCTAAGTGCCTGAGACCACTGGTATTCCACTAAACACCGGTTCCTCAAATAAGTCTCCGGGATGTCGGTACTTACCTACAATGTTGATCCAGTGTTTTATTACCCAGGCATACCTTCAAAGATTTGTCCTCCATGTAATGAAGATGCATTTCAAAGTTGAGACTTTTCATCGGTTAAAAGGGCATTTTGCCTTTTCTCTGACATTTTGAAATATTTATTTTCAAAAGTCTTTTATGGAAAGGACCACCAGTGGACTAGCTAAGTGCATTATAAAAACTTTTAGAAATACGATGACTGGATTTTTTTTTTTTTAAACAAAATATTGTCAGATGGATGCAAGATTCTTTCTCTGTCCTGAGACCTGCCCTTGGGCCACACAAAGTAGTCAGAAAACAATTGCATTTAATTTATAATAAATATAGCTACCATCTAAAATGCTTTGAGGCTCTAGCCCTTTTTATACTTTGATGGCGTCTAAAATTAGGACTTGCAGAGTAGGTTTCATTGATTGGCCCACAGAATATACAATGATTTCATATTAAGGGGGGGCACACTCATAGAAATATTTTTCTTTACTTGTTCACTACCAACAAAATGTCACACTGCTTCCCCTTCTTCTGGATTATGTTGACCAATATAGTTGATGATGTTGACATCTTTCTCTTCTATTACCTATCTAAAAGTATTTCTAAAAATGTGTGTAAAGATCACTTATATTTTATCTACTATTATTTGAAAAAACTAATAATAGAAAATAAAAATGTGTGTGTGTAGCCTTATTCTGAGACTGACCAGATATCTGTTTATTTCCTCCAGTTTATAGAATTATTGATTCTACTTATGTATGTTTTGAGTTGCACTGATAACAGTTTTTAGTTAAGTAATATCATTTGCATTAAGGGAAACTATTATTGACTTTATTTTAATTTTGTTCTTTTTAAACCTAATGCAGGGCTTGAACTCAGGACTCTGACATCAAGACCTGGTCTGAGATCAAGAGTGGGATGCTTAACCAACTGAGCCATCCAGGTGCTCCTGTTACTGACTTGAGAGTATATTACAGTTAATTAGTGGGAATCATTCCTTTTATAAAGAGGGAATATCTCTTACATTAGACCCAAATTTTTGATATTTACTTCTCCAATTGGCCCCTTGCTGGACTTGCAGAATAGCTAATAAAAAGACTTCTAAGTTTTCAATGATCATATCACTGAGTCAGTTGTATCACTAGTTGTTGAACAGAATAGATGAATGTGGCAATACTTCCCATTTATTCTAAATGGCCGGTTTTTATTTGTCATGTTTTGGCTTTCTTGAACCTCAGTGATTAGTAGTCAGGAAGCACGTCAATATATCTATTATCTGGACGCAACTGGATTTCTCAATGAGAGTTAATTTCAAGGTGACTTTCAAACATCGGAAGAAAGTGTAGATAAATGCCTATTTATGTGTTTCAAATGGAACACCCACTTTAAAATATTCAGAGTCCAAGTAGTTACCATATTCAAAATTGGCTCTAGCAAAATCAATCAATTGAATAAGAATTTTTAAATAGTAAATCATAGAGATTTGCACAATTTACTTTGACGTACTTTATTTCATTTACTGTTCACAATAATCATTTGAAGTGGGCAGCTCAGGTACTATTTTCCCATGTTACAAGTGAAGAAACTAAGGCTCAAAAAGTTACTGGTTTCCCATAAGTCTCACAGTTGGTTAGAGATCTACTTTGCCCTTGAACACAAGTCTACAAGAGCTACAATTGAAATTCACATGTTACCTAAGTAGAAGAGGATCACACCTTAGATGATATTATTGCCGTTACATTGAAAGCTGAAAAGAGAAAGCCTTATATAGAACAGAACACAAGGCAAGTACATTTATTATAAGAGGGCCATTGGAAAATTTTGTCATTTACAGTATTGGCTTGGCAGGGCAGAGTTAGGTCACACTCTGGACAGCTGGAGGGAGGGACTTAATGACCCCACATGTGATTGGGTATGGGATGTCAAGATGATAGGGACCAAAATACGAGTATCACAATTTGACCAGAACCCATGCTATGTGGATACCTAAAGGAACCAGAGCAACTGTAGAATATAACACCAGATATCTTTCTTTTATTTTTTAAATTTTCTTGTATCATTAAATATATAAAATGCTGACTTATCATATTAGCAACCTTGGGCAGAAGATGGAAGTAGAAACCACATCAGAAGGAACTATTTTATTCAGCCACTACATCTGTTCAAGTACAGCTGGGCATTCCAAAACCCTTTTGTGCTGGTTTAATCGTGCCAGATATTCTCTGTTAGAGGTCGACAAACCATGTCATGAAACATTATCTAATTTTCCATCTTAATTATCCATCTTAATTTTTAGATGGTTTGGTGATAATAACATTATTTATTGAGTACTTTTCAAGTTTATAATTTAATCTTAGCTAAATTATTTTAAATATAATACAGTAATATAGATTGGCTCTTTTCCATTTGGATAATATCTTGAAAACATAATGTTAGTCTCATATATCTGTTCTTATTCCACGATAAGAATTTTGAATCTAATTCTTGGAAATAAGGAACCATAGAAAAATCTTATTTTATTCAACCCATTTTACCCTTTTTCTTTCCTTGCCTCCTCTATTATATCAATCAAGTTTCTTTATTCCTTTTTATCTCCCCATTATAGTTTGGAAGCCTTATAGCCTATTCTTACTTTATTAAAGATCAATCTTAAAATTTAACATCTATGGTGCTCTAAACACAATCCAAGTTTTTCAGAAATTCTAACTTTTCTCCTAGCCAGGAAAGAATCATTGGAGAATTAACTCCAGTGTGTTATTTAAATATTGCCTTTCCTTTATTCTCCTTTTTCCTCTTCATTTAAGACTTACAGACATATGTATCTTCTCATTCTATGTTCCATATTTCTTCATCTCATTCACATTTTCCAACTCTTAATCCTTACCTCTGTTATCTTTGTGTCAATACATTCTTTCTTTCTTTTTAAATTTTTTTTATTCCTTTCTTTTTTAAAAGAAACATCTCTATCTTCCAGTTTATCAAATTTTATTTTATCAATGTCTTATTTGATCCTTTTTCAAGTCTGTCAAGATTTCTTTCATGATGTCTTTTGGTTTCTGTATAATCTCAACTCTCTCTTTTATACTTTTTTTTTTAGATTTTTTTTAATTTATTTATTTTTTCAGCGTAACAGTATTCATTGTTTTTGCACAACACCCAGTGCTCCGTGCAAAACGTGCCCTCCCTATTACCCACCACCTGTTCCCCCAACCTCCCACCCCTGACCCTTCAAAACCCTCAGGTTGTTTTTCAGAATCCATAGTCTCTTATGGTTCGCCTCCCCTTCCAATTTTTTTTTTTTATAAACATATAATGTATTTTTATCCCCAGGGGTACAGGTCTGTGAATCGCCAGGTTTACACACTTCACAGCACTCACGATAGCACATACCCTCCCCAATGTCCATAACCCCCTCCCCCTCTCCCAACCCCACCTCCCCCCAGCAACCCCCAGTTTGTTTTGTGAGATTAAGAGTCATTTATGGTTTGTCTCCCTCCCAATCCCATCTTGTTTCATTTATTCTTCTCCTAATCATATTTAAAAATACTTATTTTGTATGCTCTGTCAGACTGTTTCTATTATTCATGTTATTGGGGTCTAATTCTTCTGTTTGTTATGGCTCCTGACCCTTGGTCGTGGGGGATTATATCTCTGGATATTTTATAATGTTGAATTATAAATCCTTGCTACAAAGGCTTAGGAGTTAATCACTAGCTGTCTTTTCTCATTTTATTCCTAACACTTACGGAAAACCATTTCTTTTTGTGCATTTCTGCTATGTATTTAAAATAAAAGTTTTACTTTATCTCGCATTTGTAGGTGTTGGAAGTGGGAGGGTTTACAGGCTGTTGTTTTACTTCGTTTCATGTGGATGAAAGAGGCATAAACTTGCTTCTCAGAGGACCTTTAAGCAAATGCATAAGACTAGAAAGGACTGCTTTTCAGGTTCTTGCCTGTTTTTCTATCTGGTTCTCAGACTATTGGATTGAGAACCAGATAGAAACCATTGGATTATGGAATATGAAGATTATTATAGTCATTACTGAGTCTCCAAGACAAAAAAAAAAAAAAAAAAGAATAAATTACTCCCAAAGTAAGAATTTGCTCAGGATTTCATGAAAGCCTAGTCCTCACAGTGAAAGAAATAACTAATCTGATTTTTTCAGGGTGATTTAAAATGTTGTATTTTAATGCAAAAATTTCAATGCCATATGTTTGTTCATTGTAGTGATATAAATATTCCATTGGGTGGCATTTTACAATTCCAAGTTAGGTCACCTTTCGTATTATTGCTAAATACTTATCCAGATTTGGGGGCTGTTTTGTTTCCTTTCTTAGGTAAACCAGAATCATTCTAAATCACTTGAATTACTTCCTTGTTAGGAATAAAAAATAAGATTCATAGCTTTGTATAATTTTCTATTTTATGATTTATCAATTTTTCTTTCTGCTGTGGTATATTTGAAATTAAACTGTGAAATTACAATGTTGGTCCAGAAATAGAAGATTTGATTGTTTCCTGCCTCTTTTACATCAAAAAATATATTTTATTTCAAGGGGAAGAAGTTTAGAAGGTTTTCTATGGTAGAAGGACTAATTTAATATACCCTTGGGCAGCAGTAATAGTCATGCCAAGAAATTATGAAAATTTTATAACCTATGGTCTTTGCTCTAGTGGCCCTTCACTGAGCAGCAGAATAATGTTGGAACCACATGAAACATATGGTCTAAGAATCAGTGTGAGGGTGTGTGCAAGATGAAAATACATGTAGTACATATATGTATATGAATACACATATATGAGAAACAACTAACAACACAACTATGATTTAAAATGCCAGTATAAATCACGTTTATAAAATGGATATTCACATAAACTCAATTTATATATAAAGTGATTGATTTTATATGTAAATGGCTACCCAGAGGAAAAATTATTCATTTTTTATTATTTCATTTTTTATATACTATTCAGACAAAGTATTCAGAGTTCATTTGTACTTTAAATACAAATCAGAAGAAACTTGCCAAAAATTATATTTCAAAGGAAATATATTATTATTATTACTATATTGGTCTTACGTATTTTTGAAAAATTGTATAAAAATTTGGTATTCCCACCAGTTCTGCTCAACTTTTGGAGCGCTATCTCAATTTAAAAATAAACAAACAGCAGCAACAACAAAATAAGAAGAGATTCAACCTGTTTTAGCAGAAAAACAGGGACAAAAATTTGATAGCAGTCTTTTGATTTTTAAACAAGGAATTGTTTTTTTGTAAACATTTTTTTGTAAAAAATGTTTTTTTCAAGTCTGAACTGTCTGGCCTTAAAGATCAGGAAAGAGTCCATTTTCTGAGCCGTAGGCTTGATAAAGATGCATAGGATTGGGAGGAGATGAAAGATCCAACCAATGGAATGTGGTTGGAATGAAGTCTCCCACTTCCAGATCTGGTACATAAAAACATTCTACTTGGTCCTCCACAGCCTTTCTTCTTTGGTCTATTGGCAAGATGTAAAAGGCCAGCCAAGGACTCACGAAAAGGAAAGATCCAGAGTGTATGAAGAACCACACAGAAAGCTTTCCCCCTTACCAGTGTATCTACTTTGGATTTATTACAAATGAGAAAGAGTTTGATGGACTTGAGCCGCTGAAATTTGAGAGTTTGTTATATTAGCTAGAACAAATATAACAAATAAAACTGTTTTTATGTAACAAATGAAGTGGTGCCTGGGTGGCTCATTGGGTTAAGCCTCTACCTTTGGCTCAGGTCATGATCTCAGGGTCCTGGGATCGAGTCCCATGTCGGGCTCTCTGCTCAGCAGGGAGTCTGCTTTCCCCTCTCTCTCTGCCTGCCTCTCTGCCTGCTTGTGATCTCTCTCTGTGTGTCAAATAAATAAATAAAATCTTTAAAAAAAAAACCTGTTTATATAACAAATAAAAATAAGTTAAAATAAGTATCCCAAACCTTCATCTCCAGTAATCAGAAAGTTATTCAAAAAGAGCAAATTACACGTTTCAGATACAAAATAATTTTAATAACTTTTGAAGCTCATGTTAATAGCTGAGTGAAATATATACACTGCAAATCTTTGGCTTTGAGGAATAATGGGTTTCCCTTTCTGTCTGTCTGTCTGTCTGTCTTTCTTTCTTTCTTTCTTTCAATAATGGGCTTCTTAGAATAACATTTTAAGGTAGAAAATCTAAGCAAATTAATTAGGATATAGTAGGTGCTCAATAATCATTTGTTGAGTAAACTCTCCAGTAACTGAAATAGACTCTGCTAAGGGTTATCAGTCAGGGGATGATACTGAAGGTTGCATTAGATATCTATTACTATATGACAAGTTACTGAAAATCCGAACTGCTTAAAACAACAAACATTTATTCTCTCTCACAGTTTCTGAGCTTTTCTGGGGGTCCTCCATGAGATCTCAGAGTAGATGCTGGCCAGGTCCATAATCACCTGCACATTCAGCTGGGGCTACAGGATCTGCTTTCAAGCTCTACAGTAGCTGGCAGGCCTTAGCTCTCCCTCACGTGCACCTTTGCTTTTCTGTAGGGCTACCTTATGATACAACAGCTGGTTTCCCCCACAGCAAGTAACAAAAGAGAGAGAGAGATGGAAATCAATAGTGATAGATGATAGAGAGAGAAAATCCTGACAAGAAAAGCTCAGACTTTCACATCCTAATCTCAGAAGTGACAAACTTCCCTTCTGCCATATCCTATCAGCCATATAGACCAACCCTGGTACAATGTGGGAGGGCAATACACAAGGGTAAGGATACCATGAGGAGGTGGGGATTGGTGGGGCCATCTTGGAGGTTACCCACGACTTACATATTGTAACTTCCAAGATGTTTATGAATGTAGATTAATTATCATTAGTGTTACAAAAGATGTTAAATAATGCTATTTCTTTATTACAAAGAAACCCATGTTTATTGTTAAATAAGGATTTTTTTTTAAAGATTTTATTTATTTATTTGACAGAGAGAGACCACAAGTAGGCAGAGACGCAGGCAGAGAGAGAGAGAGAGAGGGAAGCAGGCTCCCTGCTGAGCAGAGAGCCCAATGCGGGACTCGATCCCAGGACCCTGAGATCATGACCTGAGCCGAAGGCAGCGGCTTAACCCACTGAGCAACCCAGGTGCCCCTTAAATAAGGTTTTTAAGTAATATAAATATGTATAAGGACAGCAGAAGTCTCTCTGCAATGCCCTTGCTTTATTCTCCCTGACTTCTTAATTTTGATCCAGAGGCGTATTACCCCAAACGGAGTCTTCAACAGACAGAACATGTCAGAGAAAGATTTTTTTTTTTTTTTTGAGGATACCCAAAACTCAGTTCTTGGTTACTGGAAACCCTAGCTGTCCAGGTTTATATTTTAAAGTTCATTGTTTTTCTGGATCACTTAACACAGGGTTTGCAAAAGGTAAGAACTCAGTAAATATTTGTTGATATGAAGTGAATTTAATACAAAGCAGTAACATGTATATTCAATATATAAGAGAAGAAAATTACATAGGTCTTTTTTTTATAAGAGTTTTGAAATAAAACTGTTTTTCAATAAATCCATTAAATAATTGGAAATAAAGAAATCCAGACCCAAAGATACATAGCAAGACCCGATTTAAATAATGCTAAATTAGCTGAAACGTTGGTACTGTAGCTCCCTAAGGACTCCAAAGATTTTTGGCCTGAATACAAAGCCCACAAAATACTATCAGCTGGGGACCGAGGGCATGTTTTCCAAAGGGCTGCCTGGTTCCCTATTCGTGTAAAACTTTGTTTATCCAAAAGCTTCATATGTACACTGCCGCCACTCAATCCACTTTCCTAGCATCTAATGACAGAACAATCTACCTAAATTTTAGTCCTAGTTAATAGCTTTTTTTTTCTAACTTACTGAGAAATAATAGACACATATCACTGGATATGTATATGTTTAAGGTATACAGCAGGATGATTTGATTTATGTATATTGTGATGTGATTACCATACTAGGTTTAGTTAACGCCCAGTATCTCATACAGATACAATTAAAAAAAAAATGTCTCCTTGAGAAGAGAACTCTTAGACTTTACTCTTTTAACCTTCCTGTTTATCATACATCAGTATTAACTACAGTTGTTATGTTGTACCTTATATCCCTTGTTATTACTTATTATAACTGGAAGTTTATACCTGTTGACTACCTTCCTCTAATTTCACCTCAGTTAACACAATTGAAACAATGGCCTAAATGGCCTCCTTAAATATTAGTAAGCTGTATTTTTACATCAACTAAACTCAGCCTAAAATACCACATTCTATATTTAGAACATATTTATGGAATAAGTTTGAAATAAACTGCAATTTATGCCCAATTTCTTAGTGTAACTATTCATAACTAATAAGTGTAAACACCTTCGAAACAGGTACTTATAAGTTTTTGGTCTATTATAGGGACCAATCTATTAATTTATGTTAACATTTACCCTAAAGAAACAAATATAAAACAAAAGCACTTCCGTATCAGAGACATTCTGATAGAGGGATACTTGTTGCTTAGAAGTGGATCTCTTTTGGGGTGCCTGCGTGGCTCAGTCAGTTAAGCATCTGACTCTTGACTTCGGCTCAGATCATGATTTCAGTGTTGTGAGATTGAGCCCTGTGACGGGCTCCCCACTGGGTGTGGAGTCTGCTTGGGATTCTCTCTCTCCTCCTTCTGTTCCTCACTCTCGCCTCTCTAAAAAGAGAGGGGGAAAAAAGTGGATCTCTTTTGTTTTCTGAAAAGCATTCATGCTCTTTAATTAAAAGTGCATGTAACATAGATTCACCATGTAATCGACTTCAGTGTGGAATATTTTGGTAGAAACTTTGTTATAGAAATAATCCCAGTAGTTTAAAAAATGTTCTCATATCACAGAGGTTCTTGTTACTTTATGTCACATAGTTATTGAGATCAGCATGCAATTTGCATGTTTTTATTAACATGATCATTATTTTTCCATATGTAGCATGCAACTGTGGGTTGCCAGCTCAACAGCTATTTTATTCATCTTTCTTATCAATGCAACCCCTTTTCTTTTTTTCAGATATTAGGAAATACTGAGCTCAGGAATATGGGTCCCTTGTCCAAATCCAAAGGATAAACTTTGACTGTACAAAGCCAATCCTTGCAATTCGTTCTCCTTTGTTGGTGAATATTTTGGGGTGAACATGTGATCTATTTCTCACTAATGAGACACGGGGTAAAAATAGCATAGGGTTTCTGGGAAAACACTTTCTCCCTGAAAACAAGGGAGATGTGCAAGGAATAAATTCCTTTTTATTCTTGCTTTTAGATTTTTTTAGATGAGAAGAAGTTATGCCTGAGGCTGCTGTAGCCAGTATATCATGAGAGGAAACAAATTTCCCTCCATTTCTCTGATCTTATTAAACTGTTGAATTAATCAACCACAACATCATCTACATCTTGACTTTTTGTTATGTGAGATTACAAAAATGTTATTTGACCTTTATTTGAGTATTTCTTTTTTTGTGCCTCCAAACATCTTACTAATGTGCCATACTGTTAACACTGTATGTTTCATTCCAGGGACCAGTATTTATGCAGCTAATTTATTTCTACCCCTTCTGGCGGTATTTTGTTTGCTTTCCTAATTGTTAGTAATGGTACTGCTAATGATATCTGATAAATCTCTTAAGAATTTTCTGTGTTCATATTTTTATAAAGTAGGCAAGGGGAGCAGCACGCAGAGGGACAGGGAGAAGCAGGCTCCCTGCTGAGCAGGGAGCAGGATGTGGGGCTTGATCCCAGCACCCTGGGATCATGACCTGACCTGAAGGCAAACACTTAACCCACTGAACCATCCAGGCATCCCTCTTTGTCACATCTTACTATCACCACTCTCCCTTTTTATTTTCTTCTTTAACTTTTAGTACTTTTCTAACATATGCATACTTGCACATTTCATTAACAATGGAATTGATGGTCCCTTGACACTGATTTTATTCTCTAAATCTGATATTTCAGGTAGTTATTGGAGTAGGTGATGACTCTCCTTTAATACCATTTCCCGGTATGTTAAAATGGTGTACTACTAGCATTATCACTAATTAATTAAAATAATCACTATGATAACCAGGTCAGGTCTGAGTCTGTTTGGTTTAGTATGGAGAAGTGTCAGGCGATGTTGCTACAATAGACTAGGGTTGTCTTTCACTTCCAATTATATTTACACACTGGTAAATAGTGGTGTCATTAAATAATCTTTGAAATAGACAAAATATTCTTATACTGTTCTTGAAATATTTCTGATTCAGAGTACTCACACATGCCTTTTCTAATTTTAAAAGTTTGAAGGGCTTGCTCTCTTGATTCACCACTGAGAGAGTCATCTGTGCGTTTCCGTGTGCGAGGGAGTAGGTGCGTGTGAGTGAAGCCATAGTCAGCTGTCTGAGGTTCCCCTGTGCCCACTGCCATGTGTTTCTGTTTCTGAGCTTCTGGCCAGACTCACTTATGCCAACAGAATAATTCAGCAAAGTTCTTTAATTCAGTTCTAATAGTCCAACTGGGAAATATAAAAGAAACCAGGTTTGCAGTTTGGGTCTCCAGCCTCTCCTCCTATTTCCATAGCTTCTAACTCCTTGGCTACTCATGGCTAAAAGCCTTGGGTAGGCAAGTAGTAATATTTTTAAAACTTATTTTCATCTCCACCATTTTAGTATAGACAAAAAGGAAAGGTTCTTTGGGGGCGTGTGTTAAATATTCTATACAATAAAAATAATGAATGTGTATCCCTCTTTCCCAACTATTTGATGCACAAGATATTTTGATCTGTCTTTTTCATTCAGTGTTTGCTATCTTTTCTCCTAAGGGAATGCAATACCACTGTTTAATTGTTCTGTGGTTCCTTTACTTGATATTAATGCATGTCTCGGTGTACATTTTTGTCTGCATAATAAAACTATTTTTTAAAAAGTTTTTATTTACCTATTTGAGAGAGAGAGAGCATGAGGTGAGGAGGGGCAGAGGGATAAGGAGAAGCAGACTCCCCACTGAACAGTGAGCCTAATGGGCTTGTGGGATCACTACCTGAGCCGAAGGCAGACACTTAACCCACTGAGCCATCCAGGTGCCCCTTGGAACTGTTTTACTATTCTCTTTCCTTAGAATGTATTTGCTGGCCAATGGCTTGGTTATTGCTCATTTTTATTCTCTTTAAGAAATATTTGTTGAAGTCCTTTGTGCAAGATATGATCTGGGAAACATAAATTGGCTGCAGAACCTGTCTTCAGACCAGCTTATATCTAATAACATGAATGGCTGCTATTTTACCTTCCTTTCTTATCTAATTTGAAACGGAATTTGTAAAATATATTTGTCAGTAGTATTTTTCTAAAGTTGTGCTTTCCTGTCCTTTTCCTCTCCCACAACTGGACATTTGATCTCTCAAAGATTTGACACGTGTGTGGAAATGGAATTTATATATTACATGCTACTTTAAATACCGAGAGCTTAAATATTTCAAGACACATGACCTCACCTGCAGTAAGTCCCAGGAACATAAAGTGGAAAACTCATTTTGACAAAGTACGTTTTTAAAGCAGCATCACTATGGTTCTTCAAAGCCTCCCTAAGGAGTGGGTTCTGAGGTACATATTCAAGGCTTAGTAAAAATGCTAACCCTGCTAAGTGAGAAGACTATACTATGGATGTCATAGCATTATTTGGATTTCCTTTACTCCAAGAGGCGATGCTGCCTTTTGTCACCGAAAGAGCATTATCTGTAATGGGTCAGAAGTAGATAGACAATCACTTCCCTGGTTTCCTTGAGTCATGGCTCTGAGCAGCTGTGTTTATCTGGGAGAAGGCCATCTTCTCAGGTTTATCCAGTCCTGGTGCCTTCTCTTTGCTCAGATCTTTGTTCAAAGGTTTCTTTTTAAGTCAGGAGTCCTCCTTCTCCCTGTGGTGGTCCTCTATGTGCCCCTTCTGTCCCCTCCCCACCGGCAAGTCACCACCTCTCTGACAAAAGCCTGAGGGAAATGGGCGCGGAGTGATCCCAGAGTAACAGGAAGGGGACTCACTAGGCTTAAGGTTTATCCTTTGTCTCCTGTCTGCCCCCTCAAACGTGACTTCCAGGGAAGCAGAGACCTTTCTTTTCGCATTCACTGTAGTGTCCCTCGTATTCACCTACAACACTGCCTGGCACCGGGAAATCAGGCTATGATTACTGTTGCTATTTTTAACTTCTTGCTGAGGAATACACTCTGCTCTCCTACTTTGCAGAACAGTACAGTACATGGGCTTCTCATATTTTCTCACGGGGTGGACTCAGAGCCATGTGGTAACATAGACTGCCTTTGGGTTTTGACAATTGTTTTGTTAAGTTTAGTTGATTAACTATTTCACTGGGATGGAGCCAATGAGTAGAATAGAACCAGCAGGTGTTTATTAATATTACAACCTTATTTCCTCTTGCTGTTCAGGACTGCCAACTTCTAAACAGGGAGATACCTGAGCCTTTTGTGTGCCACATGACAGTCTTGTATTTTTTTTTTTTCACAGGTGTTAAGACAAAACAGGGATAAGCAGATTTTGTAATCTTGTGTGTTCTGAGCCAAGCAGAAGCTGTGCGACCTGTTTTTGTGGCACAGCTCCATGTGGCTGGCCAGGAATTAAGTAGAACATCACTAGGGGAAAACATACATCCATTTATTTAATTAGACCTGTGACCAAAGATCTGTTTAAAATGGGTGGCAGAGTGATAGAAAATATTTCTGAAATAGTCTAGATCTTCACCTTTGCGTTACAAAGGGCTGGTTTTCAGGATTTAAAATAATTATATCCTTCATGGTATTCAACATTAATTTGTTAATGGAACCAGACTTTAGGCTTAAAAAAAAAAAAAAAAAAAAAAACCTATTGTCAAACAATAGGCCTTCAGGGGGTCCATCTGCATTTCTTTGAGAAATTTGTCCTTTAGACAACTCATTTTGAAAATCAATATTATCAACAATTGACATAAAATTCACAAGATTAGGTTTGCTTTAGTTTCATTGCCTTGTTTCTTTTAGGCTGAGACATACACTGACACACACAACTAATTTTTCAATGCCAAAGTTAAATTCTAAATTTACTTTTCTAATTCCAGGGATACTCCTTACAAAACTTTGAAGCTTGATGCAGCATTTGATATGACATAGGATCAGAAATACTAATTTATAGAACCCTTGTTATTTTTTAGGTATTATTCCAGGTGCTACCACATATATATATATATAGATATAGATATAGATATAGATATAGATATAGTTATGTATACATAATCTATATATATACATATATACATAAAACTATATCTTAACCATAATCTAGTACAACACATACTAAATCAGTAAGTTGAATCTCAGAGAGGTGTAGTAATTTGCTTAGTAACACAGTTTATAAATTGCAGCACCGGGATATAAACATTTTATATGACTCCCAGATTTCTCCCATTTTCATTACATAAGGGTACTTCTCAGAAAACAAAAATCCTCAAAATTCCCATCAGCAAACCCTTTGAATATACTTGCTAAAACAAATGGCCCTGAGCCAAATTTATGTAATAATGTGAGGCTCAAAATGGAATTCCAAGTAGTGTTTAAGGGAATGGTTTATAGATTCAAAGTAAGAAATTTCAACAAGTATAGACAAGGCTGACACAACTTGATGTCTAATGATGATGGTTGTATTACTGGCAATTTTATAAAATTTTCTTTGAAGCTGCATCAAATTACGATTTTAAAATGGTGCTCAAGCTTTGGTCCATTTTCTTGAATCTAGAGAAATCTGGATGCTCAAAAGGAAGCTCTGGCCTGGAGAACCTGTAAGGGAAAGAACAGAATGAGCTCTCCCTTTCTCCCACCATCCATCATGTTCCAGTGTCTGGGGAGTCAGGAACCTGGGACAGATTATATCAACCAATAGTAGCTAGCCAAGCAGCGCGCAGTTTGCTCATTTCCCTACATTAGTCTCTTGGACAACCATTCTTTTCCTTCGTTATTCTTACAAGTTAAAACAAACCCACTTCAGTCCCTCAGTGTCTCTTCATCTTAATCTCACTATTATTCTAACCATCCCCCACATCCCCACCACCACTACCACACCACACACACACACTGGAACAAAATTGAGTTTCTATTCTTTATAGTCACTACCTACCATATGGGAAGTTCATATTTATTTGAATTATAAAGCAGCAAGTTTCTTCTGCTAATTAACTATAGGCAGTGTGGAAGCCTAGATTGCTTGCTTGCAAAGAAAGAATTTTGTTAGCTAAGAAATGAAAATGGCTGTCTGATTTCAGTGGGAGTGAATAATGCTTTCAGGAATTTCTTCCAAAGTTATTCATTTATGCCTAGCCAGGTTTAGCTCTGATAACTTCATTTTTGAAATGATGTATGTGCCATACACAAATAATTTACAAATCCAGAAAAAAAAATCTTTGGGAAATTATGATTTCCACAACTAGAGTTGAAGCAATGCCAACCCCAGAGTTCTGTAAATTGGGCTCTAAGTGTGAAATCCTTCCAGCTGTTAAAAGCATCCCATCCATATCAAATTATATTCACAGTTTTTTCAGAATATTTCTTTCTGTTTGAAGGTGTATGTATGTGGGACGCCTGGGTGGCTCAGTGGGTTAAAGCCTCTGCCTTCAGCTCAGGTCATGATCTCAGCATCCTGGGATCGAGCCCTGCATCGGGCTCTCTGCTTGGTGGGGAGCCTGCTTCTCCCTCTCTCTCTGCCTGCCTCTCTGCCTACTTGTGATGTCTCTCTCTCTCTGTGTCAAATGAATAAATAAAATCTTAAAAAAAAGATATATGTATGTGTGTGTGTATATGTCTATATACACACATCAATTGAAGCTGAGATGTAAATATCCTTTTTTTTTTTTTATTTATTTGACACAGAGTGAGAGATCACAAGTAGGCAGAGAGAGGGGGAAGCAGGCTCCCCACCGAGCAGAGAGCCTGATGCAGGGCTCCATCCCAGGACCCTGAGATCATGACCTGAGCTGAAGTTAGAGGCTTAACCCACTGAGCCACCCAGGCGCCCCTGTAAACATCCTTTTAAAGTCTCAGAAAATTATGAGAAAAAGCATATAAGTAAATTAAGTGTACACAGGTCATATTTTTGGATAGTTTGTAGGTTTTGTTTTGTTTTGTTTTGATTTTTGTTTTTCTGTATGGCTTTCTTAGTTTTCAGAAAAGTTCAAAAACAAATGACCTATCACCTATAGCCTGCCCATTTCATTATTTTAAAAGTTCCAAACAAGGAAGTGTGGATTGCACCCTTTCTTTAGTGGCTGTGATTGGGAGCCACTAAAGATTTCTCTCTCAGAGAAAGATAGTTTTCCCTGTTGATACAACAGGTGTATGGTGCCGTCGAGCTCCTGGGGGGAAGTGATACTCTCTCCCTTTGCTCTTCAGCTCCAGCTAAAGTAGTCTGAATCGAGAGCAGTCGCATATTCTCATTTATAGGGTATAACTGATTGTCAGTCCATATTTTCAAACTGTCTTTTCTCTTGAAGGATGCAAACTTTAATCTGAATTGATGAGAAGGGTAAGATTCTACAAACTTTGAAATCTTTGATTTCCTGATAATCATTTTCTATCCATTCACACTTCCATGGTGGAATACTCCAGAGGGAAGTATACATTCCCCCAGAAGAATGTATGGTAATTTTCCACTTTACCAGATGCAAGGGAAGAAAGTCTGGTGAATGGAAACTTTCCTATTCACCTGCCTTGTGGATGTTTTCTGATCCGTTTTGTAGCAGTCTGTCAAACTTGGCGAATGGAGACATACAGGTCCTTAGAAGCATTAACTAATTCCTTCTGTTTTATACTTATTTTATCTGACTTACAACTATTGTGAATATATAAACATTAACATAAAAATTATGATGAAAGACTAAGCTATTAAAAAACATTGATTGGCTTATCAAACTTTGATTTATTTCTTTTTATAGTTTGCATCTTAGTTCTGTGTTATCTGTGAAATCCTCCTTTTTGCCTCTGGTACCACTTTAACGGCCACTAAAAAACAGTGTCACTGGGATCAGGGGAGGCACCAAGACTCATTCTTTGCTCCTTTGCGGACAGTATGGTGTTCTGGCTATGAAAGTCAAGTGCGTTCCTGTGTTCCTAGTATTCATTTATAGTTATAGACACAAATAATCATCCCGGGTCTTGCACCATTAATAGTGCAGACTATCACTTTCTATTCTCTTTTTCCATGCATTTTTTTTCAAAGATTTTATTTATTTGACAGACAGAGATCAAAAGTAGGCAGAGAGGCAGGCAGAGAGAAAGGGGGAAGCTGGCTCCCCTCTGAGCAGAGAGCCCAATGTGGGGCTCTATCCCAGGACCCTGGGATCATCTGAGCTGAAGGCAGAGCTTTAACTCACTGAGCCACCCAGGCACCCCTCCATGCATTTTTAAAAAGCAGTTTTGAAATATGTAACAAACGTGAGCAATAGTCTTATAAACATGGAGATTTCAAACAATGAGCCCAGTGAAGTATAGTCATTATGTAAGTGTCAATTTTGAGTTCTTCCCTTTCTTTTTTTTTTTTTTTTAAGATTTTATTTATTTATTTGACAGAGAATGATCACAAGCAGGCAGAGAGGCAGGCAGAGAGAGAGGAGGATGTGGGACTCGATCCCAGGACCCTGAGATCATGACCTGAACCGAAGGCAGCGGCTTAACCCATGGAGCCACCCAGGCGCCTGAGTTCTTCCCTTTCATCTTACTAGTCCATATGATTCAGAATTCAGGGATGATCAAACACTTCCATTCTTGCACTGAGATAATTGAGTTTATAAGATAGCTCATCATATTATAATAGTAGATCTATAATAAGCTATGATTTTTAAAAAAGTATACAGGTTTGCCTGGGTGCTGGAGCCAGTTAAGCCTCTGACCCTTGGTTTTGGCTCAGGGTGTGATCTCAGGTTGTGAGACTGAGCTCAATTCAGCTCTGTGCTCAGTGCAGAGTCTGTTTAAGACCCTCTCTGCCCTTAACCCTGTGTATGCATGCTCAATAAAGAAATGTTTAAAATAAACAAACAAATAAATACATAAAATTAAAAACTATACGAGGCTTCCACTAAAGATATTGCCTTATCTATGTGTATTTATTTTGACATCAGATCAAATTTCATACAAAAAATGAAAAACAAAAACACAGCAGATTGTCCAAATTAGATTAATTTGCATGTGATAATAGCATTCATTTCCTTTATTCATCATTGATTTGTTTAACAAATATTGCCTGAATGCTTACTCTGTGCCAGGAACTCTCTAGAAGCTTAGAATAGATTAGGGAATCAATTCCTTTACCTTTGTCCTTGGGGAGCTTTCTAGTGAATCCCTCATTTTTATTGTCTAACCTCTTTATTTTTTTAAAGATTTATTTATTTATTTTTGAGAGGGAGAGGGAGAAAAAGAGAGAATGTGCGTAAACAGGGGGAAGGACAGAGGGAGAGGAAGAGACTCTGAAGCAGATGTTCCACTGATCATGGAGCCCCATGCAGGGCTCGATCTCACAACTCTGAGATCATGACCTAAACTGAAACCAGGAGGCAGATGCTTAACCAACTGAGCTACCCAAGTGCCCCATGCTACTTTTTATTTATTTATTTATCCCAGAGAGCACACAGGCAGGCGGAGTGACAGGCAGAGACAGAGGGAGAAGCAGGCTCCCCGCCGTGCATGGAGTCTGATGAAGGACTCGATACCAGGACACCCGGATCATTACCCTAGCTGAAGGCAGCCGCTTAACCGACCGAGTCACCCAGGCGTCCCACCCATGCTACTTTAAATAATAGAAATTTTCATAAGCTTTTTGGTAACTCTGAGTCCAAGAGGCACTAGGCACAAAAGATCTAATCCTAAAAGCACTGTTTAGGGCGCCTGGGTGGCTCAGTGGTTTAGGCTGCTGCCTTCAGCTCAGGTCATGATCTCAGGGTCCTGGGATCGAGTCCCGCATTGGGCTCTCTGCTTGGCAGGGAGCCTGCTTCCTCCTCTCTCTCTCTCTCTGCCTGCCTCTCTCCCTACTTGTGGTCTCTGTCTGTCAAATAAATAAATAAAATCTTTAAAAAAGAAAAAAAAAAAAAGCACTGTTTACACGAATGTCATATAGTAGGCTAAAAATTCTGCCCAGATAGCTGCCTACTTCTATTCTACCTTAAAAATTCATTTCAAGGAGATAATTTTACATCAGTGTGGGCACCAAAGACAGAGATTGGGATAATGAATTTTGAATAATACGGCTGAGGCATTTCAAAGACTAAAAACTACAAAAGCCACTAACTTAGTATATTTTCTAGTTTGTCTTGTACGTGATTGAAGAACCCTGATCTCAGACACGTCCCCGGGGAAGAAAGCTATTCTAAGGGATACTGTATTCCATTCTCAACTGGAAGGTGATTTGTAGATGAGCCATCCACTGGAAACATCATATAACGAATTTCTTCCCCAAAGAACGCCGCTTTCCAGACATGCCAAAATGTGGGTGCGCACAAACCAGATCCAGTGGATTGACTTATCCTTAATGAATTACCTTCTGTGGTCAGCAGAGTGGCCTCCAAAGATGCCTTCTAGTGCCTGGAGCCTGTGACTGTTAAGTGCAATAGCAAAAAGGATTTCCGGAGGTAATTAAGGATAGACTATCCAGGTGGGCCCAATCTAATTTTATGAGTTCTCTAAAGCAGAGAAGATATTCTAGCTGAAGATAGGGCAGATAAGGCAGAAGAGAAGGTCAAAGAGGATTGAAGGGTGAAAAGAACTCCTGAGACTGCTGGCTTTGAAAACGAAGGAGGCCATGAACATGGGCAGCCTCTAGAAGCTGAGAATGACCCCGAGCAGTCAGCAAAAGACTGCATACCACTAAATTCTGCTAACAGCCCTAGTGAGTCTGGAAAAGTCTTCACAAGAGCCTCCAGATAAGAGCCAGGGTAGAGGATTCCTTGATTTTGACCTTTTAAGACCCAGAGCAGAGCAATCAGTCAAGCCCACTCAAACTTTTGATTCACTGACCAAACTGTAACATAGTTAAGTCTATGTTGTTTTAAGCCACTGAATTTGTGGTAATTTGTTATGAAAGCAATAGAAAACAAATATACCCTCCAGTATAATATAATCAGTCAACATTAGGTCTTCAGTCATGTTTTTGTTAGAAATAAATACATAAATTATCATATCCTGGGGTTGTGTATTAATGTTTACATTTGGCCAATAAGTGATCTTTGTGATAATTTGCCACTTACATGCTCTTCTGCATTTCCCAAGTGCTTTATTCAACATTCTTTATCCATTAAATCTTTACCCTGGGACAGAAATAGTAAATGCTTGAAGATGTTGCTGCTTAGCGGTTCTTTGGTGCCTGACTTCTCTCAGTTGTGGCACGGGAGCCCACTTACAATGGTGAGTGGTATATGGGGCCATCCAAGCTGTCACCTAAGGCCTGGCCAACAGGGACCCAAATAAGCTCTCTGAAAGTTTGTATCCATACAACCTGGGAGGGAATTTTACATTTCCCTTTACATTTACATTTACTGAACAGCCCTAGTGCATCAGGTTGAGTTCCTTTTTCTTTGCCTAAAGGCATCCTTTAGTGGGTGACAAGTATAGCATAACAGGAAAATCTAGCCATCAAGAATGTTGACTTGATTGACAACTCAGAGAAGGTCAGGTGAACCAGAGGGGAGCTTCTTACCTTTATCTTCAGCCCTATTGTAAATCCAGTACCACAATGCATGCCATTTCATTTGTGTGATTTCACAATGCACTCGAAACCATCTCTTTGGAAGACTGCTAAATGTAGTGCCAAAGACGTGCTTGTGCTTAACTCTCTGGCCTTCATGCTCGTTCCATAGCTACGCGATTCTAAAAACCTGATTTCAAAACAATTACCTTGGCTTCCAGGGAATAATTACTTTAATGATCTTTTAAATATTTTCCCCATAAGATTTGACCTCGTTGTAAATTCTTTATTGCTTATTTATATGGTGATAGGGGATTAGGCAGACACTGTTCTTAAGTCTTTATTGAGCTAAAGGAAAGTGGCCAATAGATGGCCTAAAAATCTTGGGGAAATTTTAAGGGGGAAATGAAAATTCAGTATTTCCAGAACCTACAAACACAAAAAAGTCAATGATAAAAACAGATGTACTATGTCAAATTAACAGTAGAGGGAACCAGAAAATGTCAATTTTTGCATTGAGACTTAGAGTTGGAAGCATTTGTTGTTTAGTGAGTATATATATTTCAAATAATTTTACTGATATGTATAAATTAATTAACTAATAAATTAATAAACTAATAAAATTAAAAGAAAAGAAATTGTGGAACTCTTTTGTAAAAAGAAACTTGTCCACCTAAATACTAGAGATGGAGATCATAAGGACAGAGTTTAAGCCAAAAAAAAAAAGGATTGTTTCTTATTTGTAATATACAAAAATGCATAACAGTTATATTTTAGGATGTAATAAACCAGATAAATGAAGAATGGTCTTTGCAGTAGCAATCAGTCTTCTAAGTTATATAAAATTTAACCAGAATGAATACATAGGCTTTTATGGAAAAAATTTTAAAACCTACTAAACTCCTTAGAAGAACACCTGAATAAATAAATGGTATGATATGTTTGTGAATGGGAAAGCTTAACGTTTTAAAAATGTATATTCTCCCCAAATTATTCCAAAAGTTCAGTATAATTCCAATATAAATTCCACTAGGTTATTTTAAGAACTTGGCAAACAATTCTAAAATTAGTTTGAAAAAAAATATGGATTTGAGAATTGCTAAATCAGTCTTGAAAAGAAGATTCACTCTTGAATCCACATGTGGATTGTAGTTTGCAGTAAAAGGATGCACCTCCCAGAAGTCTGATCAATTGACCCAGCTCCCAGCTGCTTCATTCTGAAATCCATTGCTGTGTTTGAGCTCAAGGACACACTTGCTCTCTATCAAGTATTGAGCATGGCAGATGCTATGGATTAAATATGTTCCCCCCAAAAGTCAGAGGTTGAAACCTAATCCCCGATGTGAAGGTATTTGGAGGAGGGACTTTTGAGAGGTGGTTAGATTGTGAAGCTGGAGCCCTCATGAATGAGATTAGTGTCCTTAAAAGAAGAGACCCTAGAGACTTGCTTCCTTTTCTGGTTTCTGCCATGTGAGGATACAAGAGAAGACGGCCATCATCAAACCAGGAAGCAGGCTCTTACCAGACACCTGGTATGCTAGTATCATGATCTTGGACTTCTCAGCCTCCAGAACTGTGAGAAATCAATATTTGCTGTTTAAGCCTCCCAGGCTATGTTATATTTGTCATAACAACCCGAACTGAATAAGACATGAGGGATACTGGAGCAAGCCCATTACTGGGAGACACAGAACACTTCTGATGGCCAGCTTTGGTTCCAGGACTCTTGAACAGCCATGCCAAACTCTCCTTAGAACTATATGGCAGCTTAAGAGCTTTCTTCTTCACCTCTCTACTACACGTGTTATGGTTTGGTGGGTCTCCTGGCCCCTCATTTTGACATCTACTTCTTATGGACCCTGACTTAACAAATATTACATACTTATTATTATTTAAAAAAACAACCACAATGAGAGTGACACTAGCACCGAAACCAACAGAACAATGAAGCCGAATATCTTGCTCAGAATTTAGTCCGTGCTTAGTTATAGTTGATGCATGGTTAAAAAGTGGCACCACAAATTGGTGGGGTAAAAAGAGCTTGCTAATTGAATGCCTTTGAGGATAGTTCATTAGAGAGAGAAAAATAAAATTGTGTGTCTTCTTCACAATGTGCCCCCAAATAAATTCCAAACTGAATAAAAAAACTAAATGTGGAAGAAAAACATTGTGATACTGCGGTGAGGAAGACTTTACAAAAAAGACCTCAAAGTCATAAGAAAAAAAAATCAGTTTATCTTAATTAAGAATAAAACAGATGACAGGTTTAAAGAAGATAATTTTAATAACTAGAAGAACTGAAAAATATCTGATGCATGTAAAACTTCTGCACATCAGATAAAAAGGAAAGAAAGAAGGTAATGGAAGGGGGAGAAGCGAGAGAGGGAGGAAAATAGGCAAAGTAAATAAATTGGCATGTCACAGAAAGGGAAACTCAAATCGTTAATGAGATACTATTTTACACCCATCAGATTAAAAAAAATAGAAAATCTGTTGGAGGGAGGAGTCAAGATGGCGGAGAAGTAGCAGCCTGAGACTACATCAGGTAACAGGAGATCAGCTCGATAGCTTATCTAAACATTGCAAACACCTACAAATCCAATGGGAGATCGAAGAGAAGAAGAACAGCAACTCTAGAAACAGAAAATCAACCACTTTCTGAAAGGTAGGACTGGCGGAGAAGTGAATCTAAAACGACGGGAAGATACACCACGGCGGGAGGGGCCGGCTCCCGGCAAGCGGCGGAGGAACGGAGCACAAAATCAGGACTTTTAAAAGTCTGTTCCACTGAGGGACATTGCTCCAGGGGCTAAACCGGGGTGAAGCCCACGCGGGGCCAGCGTGGCCCCAGGCCCCGCAGGGTCACAGAAGGATCGGGGGTGTCGGAGTGTCGGAGAGCTCGCAGGTATTAGAACGGAGAAGCCAGCTGCAGAGACAGAGCCGAGGACTGAACTCTCAGCTCGGGGTTACCTTGAACTGGTCGCGGGCTGGGTGAGCTCGGAGCGCGGCTAGAGGCTGGGGATACGGGAGTGATTGGGTGCTGTCCTCTGGGGGCGCACTGAGGAGTGGGGCCCCAGGCTCTCGGCTCCTCCGGGCCGGAGACTGGGAGGCCGCCATTTTCATTCCCGTCCTCCGGAACTCTACGGAAAGCGTTCAGGGAACAGAAGCTCCCAAAAGCGAACACGAGCCGATTACTTAGTCCGGCCGCCGGTAAGGGCGGTGCAATCCCGCCTCGGGCAAAGACACTTGAGAGTCACTACAACAGGCCCCTCCCCCAGAAGATCAACAAAATATCCAGCCAGGACGAAGTTCATCTATCAAGGAGAAAGCAGCTTCAATTCCCAAGACAGCAGAGCAATTCCAGAGGAAGAGAAAGCAAAGCACGGAACTCATGGCTTTCTCCCCATGATTCTTTAGTCTTGCGGCTACTTCAATTTTTTTTTCTTTTTTCAATTTTTTTTTCTTTTTTCTTTTTTCTTCTTCTGCTAAATTTTTTAAAACTTTTACCCTTTTCTTTTTTAACATTTTTTGACTAGTTCATCTAAATATATATATTTTTTCTTTCTTTTTTATATTTTTTTATTTGTTTTATTTTTTAAATTTTTTTCTTTTTTTTTTTTTCTTTTTTTTTCAGAAGCTGTTTTTATTCCCTTTCTCCCCCCCACAATTTGGGGTCTCTTCTGATTTGGTTACAGCGCATTTTTCCGGGGTCTTTGCCACCCTTTTAGTAGTTTATTTGCTCCTTCATATCCTCTTATCTGGACAAAATGACAAGGCGGAAAAAATCACCACAAACAAAAGAACAAGAGACAGTACCGAAGGCTAGGGACCTAATCAACACAGACATGGGTAATATGTCAGATCAAGAGTTCAGAATGACGATTCTGAACATTCTAGCCGGGCTCGAAAAAGGCATGGAAGATATTAGAGAAACCCTCTCTGGAGATATTAAAGCCCTTTCTGGAGAAATTGAAGAACTAAAATCTAACCAAGTTGATATCAAAAAAGCTATTAATGAGGTGCAATCAAAAATGGAGGCTCTCACTGCTAGGATCAATGAGGCAGAAGAAAGAATTAGTGATATAGAAGACCAAATGACAGAGAATAAGGAAGCCGAGCAAAAGAGGGACAAACAGCTACTGGACCATGAGGGGAGAATTCGAGAGATAAGTGACACCATAAGACGAAACAACATTAGAATAATTGGGATTCCAGAAGAAGAAGAAACAGAGAGGGGAGCAGAAGGTCTATTGGAGAGAATCATTGGAGAGAATTTCCCTAATATGGCAAAGGGAACAAGCATCAAAATCCAGGAGATGCAGAGAACCCCCCTCAAAGTCAACAAGAATAGGTCCACACCCCGTCACCTAATAGTAAAATTTACAAGTCTTAGTGACAAAGAGAAAATCCTGAAAGCAGCCCGAGAAAAGAAGTCTGTAACATACAATGGTAAAAATATTAGATTGGCGGCAGACTTATCCACAGAGACCTGGCAGGCCAGAAAGAGCTGGCATGATATATTCAGAGCACTCAACGAGAAAAACATGCAGCCAAGAATACTCTATCCAGGTAGGCTATCATTGAAAATAGAAGGAGAGATCAAAAGCTTCCAGGACAAACAAAAACTGAAAGAATTTGCAAACACCAAACCAGCTCTCCAGGAAATATTGAAAGGGGTCCTCTAAGCAAAGAGAGAGCCTAAAAGTAGTAGATCAGAAAGGTACAGAGACAATATACAGTAACAGTCACCTTACAGGCTAATAATGGCACTAAATTCATATCTCTCAATAGTTACCCTGAATGTTAATGGGCTAAATGCCCCAATCAAAAGACACAGGGTATCAGAATGGATAAAAAAACAAAACCCATCAGTATGTTGCCTACAAGAAACTCATTTTAGACGCGAAGACACCTCCAGATTTAAAGTGAGGGGGTGGAAAACAATTTACCATGCTAATGGGCATCAGAAGAAAGCTGGGGTGGCAATTCTTATATCAGATCAATTAGATTTTAAGCCAAAGACTATAATAAGAGATGAGGAAGGACACTATATCCTACTCAAAGGGTCTGTCCAACAAGAAGATCTAACAATTTTAAATATCTATGCCCCTAACGTGGGAGCAGCCAACTATATCAACCAATTAATAACAAAATCAAAGAAACACATCAATAATAATACAATAATAGTAGGGGACTTTAACACTCCCCTCACTGAAATGGACAGATCATCCAAGCAAAAGATCAACAAGGAAATAAAGGCCTTAAATGACACACTGGACCAGACCAGATGGACATCACAGATATATTCAGAACATTTCATCCCAAAGCAACAGAATACACATTCTTCTCTAGTGCACATGGAACCTTCTCCAGAATAGATCACATCCTGGGTCACAAATCAGGTCTCAACCGGTATCAAAAGATTAGGATTATTCCCTGCATATTTTCAGACCACAATGCTCTGAAGCTAGAACTCAATCACAAGAGGAAAGCTGGAAAGAACCCAAATACATGGAGACTAAACAGCATCCTTCTAAACAATGAATGGGTTAACCAGGAAATTAAAGAAGAATTGAAAAAACTCATGGAAACAAATGATAATGAAAACACAACAGTTCAAAATCTGTGGGACACAGCAAAGGCAGTCCTGAGAGGAAAATATATAGCGGTATAAGCCTTTCTCAAGAAACAAGAAAGGTCTCAAGTACACAACCTAACCCTACACGTAAAGGAACTGGAGAAAGAACGAGAAAGAAACCCTAAACCCAGCAGGAGAAGAGAAATCATAAAGATCAGAGCAGAAATCAATGAAATAGAAACCAAAAAAACAATAGAAAAAATCAATGAAACTAGGAGCTGGTTCTTTGAAAGAATCAATAAGATTGATAAAACCCTGGCCAGACTCATCAAAAAGAAAAGAGAAAGGACCCAAATCAATAAAATCATGAATGAAAGAGGAGAGATCACAACTAACACCAAAGAAATACAGACAATTATAAGAACATACTATGAGCAACTCTACGCCAACAAATTGGACAATCTGGAAGAAATGGATGCATTCCTAGAGACATATAAACTACCACAACTGAACCAGGAAGAAATAGAAAACCTGAACAGGCCCATAACCAGTAAGGAGATTGAAACAGTCATCAAAAATCTCCAGACAAACAAAAGCCCAGGGTCAGATGGCTTCCCAGGGGAATTCTACCAAACATTTAAAGAAGAACTAATTCCTATTCTCCTGAAACTGTTCCAAAAAATAGAAATGGAAGGAAAACTTCCAAACTCATTTTATGAGGCCAGCATCACCTTGATCCCAAAACCAGACAAGGATCCCACCAAAAAAGAGAACTACAGACCAATATCCTTGATGAACACAGACGCAAAAATTCTCGCCAAAATACTAGCCAATAGGATTCAACAGTACATTAAAAGCATTATTCACCACGATCAAGTGGGATTTATTCCAGGGTTGCAGGGTTGGTTCAACATCCGCAAATCAATCAATGTGATAGAACACATTAATAAAAGAAAGAACAAGAACCATATGATACTCTCCATAGATGCTGAAAAAGCATTTGACAAAGTACAGCATCCCTTCCTGATCAAAACTCTTCAAAGTGTAGGGATAGAGGGCACATACCTCAATATTATCAAAGCCATCTATGAAAAACCCACCGCAAATATCATTCCCAATGGAGAAAAACTGAAAGCTTTTCCGTTAAGGTCAGGAACACGGCAGGGATGTCCATTATCACCACTGCTATTCAACATAGTACTAGAAGTCCTAGCCTCAGCAATCAGACAACAAGAAGAAATTAAAGGCATCCAAATTGGTAAAGAAGAAGTCAAACTATCACTCTTCGCAGATGATATGATACTATATGTGGAAAACCCAAAAGACTCCACTCCAAAACTGCTAGAACTTGTCCAGGAATTCAGTAAAGTGTCAGGATATAAAATCAATGCACAGAAATCAGTTGCATTTCTGTACACCAACAACAAGACTGAAGAAAGAGAAATTAAGGAGTCAATCCCATTTACAATTGTACCCAAAACTATAAGATACCTAGGAATAAACCTAACCAAAGAGACTAAGAATCTATACACAGAAAATTATAAAGTACTCATGAAAGAAATTGAGGAAGACACAAAGAAATGGAAAAATGTTCCATGCTCCTGGATTGGAAGAATAAATATTGTGAAAATGTCCATGCTACCTAAAGCAATCTACACATTTAATGCAATCCCTATCAAAATACCATCCATTTTCTTCAAAGAAATGGAACAAATAATCCTAAAATTTATATGGAACCAGAAAAGACCTCGAATAGCCAAAGGAATATTGAAGAACAAAGCCAAAGTTGGTGGCATCACAATTCCGGACTTCAAGCTCTATTACAAAGCTGTCATCATCAAGACAGCATGGTACTGGCACAAAAACAGACACATAGATCAGTGGAACAGAATAGAGAGCCCAGAAATCGACCCTCAACTCTATGGTCAACTAATCTTTGACAAAGCGGGAAAGAATGTCCAAAGAATGTCCAAGGCAGATACATAAGAAAAAAGACAGCCTCTTCAATAAATGGTGCTGGGAAAATTGGACAGCCACATGCAGAAAAATGAAATTGGACCACTTCCTTACACCACACACGAAAATAGACTCCAAATGGATGAAGGACCTCAATGTGAGAAAGGAATCCATCAAAATCCTTGAGGAGAACACAGGCAGCAACCTCTTCGACCTCAGCCGTAGCAACATCTTCCTAGGAACAACGGCAAAGGCAAGGGAAGCAAGGGCAAAAATGAACTCTTGGGATTTCATCAAGATCAAAAGCTTTTGCACAGCAAAGGAAACAGTTAACAAAACCAAAAGACAACTGACAGAATGGGAGAAGATATTTGCAAACGACATATCAGATAAAGGGCTAGTATCCAAAATCTATAAGGAACTTAGCAAACTCAACACCCAAAGAACAAACAATCCAATCAAGAAATGGGCAGAGGACATGAACAGACATTTCTGCAAAGAAGACATCCAGATGGCCAACAGACATATGAAAAATGCTCCACGTCACTTGGCATCAGGGAAATACAAATCAAAACCACAATGAGATATCACCTCACACCAGTCAGAATGGCTAAAATTAACAAGTCAGGAAATGACCGATGCTGGAGAGGATGTGGAGAAAGGGGAACCCCCCTCCACTGTTGGTGGGAATGCAAGCTGGTGCAACCACTCTGGAAAACAGCATGGAGGTTCCTCAAAATGTTGAAAATAGAACTACCCTATGACCCAGCAATTGCACTACTGGGTATTTACCCTAAAGATACAAACATAGTGATCCGAAGGGGCACGTGCACCCGAATGTTTATAGCAGCAATGTCTACAATAGCCAGACTATGGAAAGAACCTAGATGTCCATCAACAGATGAATGGATCAAGAAGATGTGGTATATATACACAATGGAATACTATGCAGCCATCAAAAGAAATGAAATCTTGCCATTTGCGACAACGTGGATGGAACTAGAGCATATCATGCTTAGTGAAATAAGTCAATCGGAGAAAGACAACTATCATATGATCTCCCTGATATGAGGACATGGAGAAGCAACATTGGGGGGTAGGGGAATAGGAGAAGAATAAATGAAACCAGATGGGATTGGGAGGGAGACAAACCATAAATGACTCTTAATCTCACAAAACAAACTGGGGGTTGCTGGGGGGAGGTGGGATTGGGAGAGGGGGAGCGGGCTATGTACATTGGGGAGTGGAGGCGAACCATAAGAGACTATGGACTCTGAAAAACAACCTGAGGGTTTTGAAGGGTCAGGGGTGGGAGGTTGGGGCAACCTGAGGGTTTTGAAGGGTCAGGGGTGGGAGGTTGGGGGAACAGGTGGTGGGTAATGGGGAGGGCACGTTTTGCATGGAGCACTGGGTGTTGTGCAAAAAGAATGAATACTGTTACGCTGAAAAAATAAATAAAATGAAAAAAAAAATAAAGAGATATTCTTACCTGGCAAAAAAAAAATAGAAAATCATGTAATACTCTTTTGGTAAGATTAAGGGAAAGTAGGAATTCGCACGCACCGCATGTTGGAATGTAAACTAGCTGTTCGGGAGAACAAACCGATAACACTCAGTAAACCAAGTACATTCCCTGGGATCCATCAATATCACTCTTAAGCATTTCTCTAGCATATATCCATATGCAGGCATGTTTGAAGATATTTGTCAAGGACTGTGGGTGGGAAAAGAGGGCTGGAAGCCATCTGGAGGTTCAAAAACTAGGGGAATAGATAAAGTGGTATGTTCACAACTTTCAGCAACAGTGAGAAATGCCAAATTAATAGTACCACTGTGGCTAGATCTTTTAAATCACAAACATGATAGAATAAAATTAGAAATAGGATAAGAATTATTATACAACATCACTTATATAAAGTAAGGGCACAAACAGACTAATAGCTCAGTAACAGTATACTATATAAGGGTCATTACAAAACACAGCCAACGACATATAGGAAAACATTAAAGAGGGTGCTAGTGGAGAGTAGGGGGATAATGGTAGGGATCTGAAATAAGGAGAGAAAAATAAAACAAGAAGGAAACGTGTGCAGACCAGTGATGATGGTTGTCATGTATTGGGGAGTAGGAATAACTGATTTCCCAGTGCTTGATGTCCAAAGCAGAGTTGGGGGTAGGAGAAGTATGAACAGATTTCCAGCAAGCATGTTTTATTCTAGTTAAATCACTCTGAGCCCTTGCCTTCTATCTTCTGCTTTGTGTTCCAGCCACTGTAGCCCCCAAGTTCTAGGAATTCAACAGAACAAAGCTCTAATGTTAGAGTGCCCTGGGTGAGTTCCCTTTTGTTCACAACAAATTATGACAAATTCAGCAACTGAAAGCAATACACATTCATTATCACACAGTTTCCACTGGTCAAGAGTCTGGCCATGGGTTTAGCTAGGCCCTTTACCCAGGGTCTCTCCAGGCTAATCTCAAACCATCAGTCACGGCTTCAATTTTGTCTAAGGCTCAGGGCTCTCTTCCAAATCATGGTTGGTGGCAGAATTCAGTGTCTTGTGGCATAGGACTGAAGCCTTCAGCTCCTAGAGACCATCTGCCATTTCCTGTCATGGGATTCCTCTGCACATCATGGTAGTTTGCTCCTTTAAGGCCAATAGGAAGTCGCTACTGCTGCTTTGAGTCTCTTTCAAAGGGCTCATCTGCTGAAGTCAGGCTCACTTAAGGTAATCTCTCTTTTGATGAACTCAAAGCCAATTGATTAAGTGCCTTAATTTATCTGCAAAATTCCTTCACCTTTGCAATCTAAGATAACCTAGTCACAGGAGTTAAATCCCTTTGAGACGGGAGGGCAAATACTCATCCATGCATTTGACAAACACTAATGGTCCTTTCACTATGTGCTAGGAACTAACAAAATACTTGAGGATGAGGAAGAGAAAAAATTAAAAAACTACAGTAGTTGGCCATAAGGAGCTCTTATTCTAGTGATGAAGAGAGATGTGTACTTATTTAATTAAAATGAAGTAAAATAAAATGAAGTGGAAAATAGTGGTTAGAGTTTAGATTCTGGCACCAAATTGCTTGAGTTCAAATCCTGACTCTTTCTTAATAACTGTGTGACATTCTAAAGGGGCTTACATTTGCTATAAAACAAAGTGAGGAAAAGAAGGAAGAAGGAAAGAAGGGAGAAGGGAAATGGGGAAAATTTACATCATATTTGTAAAGATTAAATGAGTTAATAGAAATAAGAAGATTAGAATAGCACTAGACACAACTCTAATAACAGAGGTAACTATAAGGTCTTATGGGAGCACAGAGGAACAGACAATGGTAACATTTTGTGGATTTAAAAAAAAATGAGGCTCAGTAAATTGAATGACTTCTTTGTATTCACAAAAGTAGTGAGTTAATAGAACCAGGAACAGAACTGAGTTAACCGTGACACACAATAGTTGAAGGCATGATAGTCAGTAAACAAGATAATACTAGAGTTGAGGTCTGGCCAAACAATCTGAGAATGGACAGGGTTATTTTTTATTATATTGCTGCAATGACCTCTACGCAACTCCTTCACTATGTGGCCATTTATTTCTTAGTGTTGGAATAATTACTGTGACGACAACAACGATGATGATGATGATGATGATTAAAATTTGTCAAACCAAGAACAATACTCAAAAATTATAGCCTCATTTACTTCTTAAAACAACTGAGAAATGACTTTCATTACAAGAGCTCCCAAATTCTTTTCAGGGAACTAGGTGGATAAAAATCTTAACAGTTCAATAAATATTTTTAAATGATCTGTGTGTGCTATCTAAATTTTGCTCCACTGTGTAAAAAACTTGCTAAACCAAACAAAAACAGAGCCAAATATCTTGCCCATGTATCATTACTCAATATTTGATCGTGAACAACTACTTTGTACCAGATATTACGGATATAAAAAGAATAAGACAAATTTATAGCATCTCCCGGGAAGGAAAAATTCCAGCTATTCACCCAACTGGGGCATCAGCTGCAGTAATAATGGGATTCTAGAGAGATTGCTGGCTGCTTTGAACAGCGGGATACCCTGCAACTGCTTAACTGTCCTCACCTGTGTCTGCCATGGCCCGCACTGAAATGAAAAGTTATTACGTGGTATTTTCCGGGATTAGTTTGAACATCTGTTTATCCTGAATAGTAGATAGAAAAGAATTGTTACAAGTTAGTGAAGTTTGATCAGCTTAATAAAATCAGCAGGGCAATTCAATTCTACCCACCAGGCCAACTTTTAAATTCATATCCAAATTAATAATAGAAATGTACAGTTAAAAGATGCTTTGATCTTAAGGATTCCAAAGGCTTTGCAGATTTAGGCGGTTGACGTTTAAGAACGGAGTTTACACACAGCTGTTTGAAGTAGCCGTACACTGTGGTGGTGTCTTCCAATGAAAGCAGAGTTAGGGTCCTAAAAATTCCACTGTGTCATGAGGAAAATAGGATAAGGGAAAATAAAAACAGGACTCTATGAGCAGTTTTATATTCTTGCAATAAACCAATGACGATAGTCATTAGCCGAATGAAGAGATTATCATTGAAATCTAACACATCTTATGTTTTATAAACAATTGGTAGGTTATGCTAATTTCTATTTGTCATAATTTACTTACCATGAACCTTCATCTTGAATGAAATATAAGGAGACTTGTATTATTTTAATATATATTTTATTTTATTATGATTTTTTTAACCTAATAGTCCACCCAAATGTCTAGTTAAGGTGTTCATATTATTTGTCATATGAATGGACACATTTTGAGAATGAAATGAGGGAGTTTTAATCATTACACTAGGGTAACAGACTAGGACTGTCCTAGGCGAACCAGAGCATCTGTCCACCCTGATTAGCTTTTTTGGATTTTAACAATGTTGATTCCTGCATGCTGGGTTACACTTCCCACATCTCTCCTCCCCTCCTCTTAAGTTTTCTCTTTCAGCACTTTTCCTGTGGACTTCTGTCCCCTCCCTCATGTAGCCAGTAATTATTTAATAAGCTTGTTTCATATACCAGATATCTTTCTGACAAACAGAGATACAGACTCAGTCCTTGACCTTTAGATGCTTATATTCCAGCCTGGGAAGGAGGCAGACTTTAATTAACTAATAACATAATTACATTTAATTACAATTTTGAAGAGCTCTACAGAGGGGAGATCATACAATATTTGAGCACCTGTGATCTGTCCTAGCTGGGACAGGGACAGCTCTTACTTTATGGTGCCATCTTGAAAAACTAGAGAATATGTTTGCTGTTCTTCATCTCAATCAATTAAGACAATTGATTAAGACCACACTTTTATTTTCTTGCCATTAGCTCCTTCTACATCCTCTTTTTTGTAGTTATTATTTTAAAATTTTAATTCTTTCCTTTTTTTCTAATTATACATTACAGTATAATTATACTGAACTCAACTTCTACCTGCTTAAGATGAAATATTCAAAATTAAGTGAATCAGTTCTCCAATTTCACATAAATATACAATATAGTACAAGAAGAGATGCCTCTGCTACTCGCAGGCACGTTTGTCAAGAATTTTGAGAAGCTTGTCTTATTGAATACATTGATACTTAATGCCTTTGTCAATTCCTGGTTCCCTTCAGTACTTTGCTCTTGATCTCATGCCTCTTCTGATCCTTCCCTTATGAGTCAGAGCTTCCTATGATTCTGTTCTTAGCCCTCTTCCAACTTCTTTGCTTGGAAAACTCTTCTTCTATGACTTCAACTGCTACCTCTATTCAGAAGACTCTGAAAACTTTATGTTCCACTTTCTAGAGAGTTTCCTACAAAGAGCAACTCTGCATGTCCAACTGGGTGCCAGACAGCGCCTCAGCTCAATCTACCAACTACCCCAGCTCAAACACTGGAATCTCCCATCTCGATTTACTGCAATAACCTTCTAACTCATTTCCATGTTGCCAGTCTACCCCTCACCCCATCCATTTTGCCTCCACAAACTTGGTCTTTCAAACTGCATCTACATTTTTCCCTGGATCACCATGTTCTTGAATTGAAGTCCAAGATCTTAACACACACTGATACACTCCAAATAATCTGACATCTGGTTTTCTCTCTAGACTTGCTTACTATTTCCCATCTTGCACTCCATACTCTAGCCCTGAAAAAACTCATGCTTTCTCTTAATTTCAAGACATTGCACATGTTTTTCCTTCTTCTGTACCTCCTTTTTCCTATTTTAGCTGACTTCCACTCATGTCTTAAGGCTCAACCTCTTGGACGCATTCTGGAACACCTAAGTCTGCACAAGATGCCCTTACAATATGTTTTCGTAGTAACTTCTGTGTCTGTTATCCTAGCCCCATCTTATTCCTACATTTTAAGTTACCCACATTACCACTTGGCTGTCAAGTGCATTATTGCATGGAATGTAAATACTGCCATAGAATGGTAAAGGTGAACATGTAGGTGCTCAGAATTATTTGTTTGATATAAGGACCTTAAAAGTGGTTAGACTTTAGTAGGAGATATGTGAGTCTAAGGAAGGAACAGTATTAACAAAGATATATAGAAAGAATGGAAAATACAAAGCAATTATAGTTATTACATCATTTTGAGTAAAACATAAGTCGTAGAGGAAAATAATAAGAGTCAAGGCTTGAGCAGCTAACGCCTTGATTGCCAGATATAGGCATCTGATACTTAATATCAACTAGCCACTCGTTGGATTAACCTGGGAAACTTTTATAAAAGCCACCAATACCTGGGCTCCACCTCCCAGAGATACTGATTTAATTGTAAATCAAGTGAGGTGTTCATGTACAACCATTTTTAAAAAGTTTTCTAGGTGCATCAGCTAAGGTTGAGAACCACAGATCTAGTAAGCAATAAGAATCACTGACCTTTTTTTTTTTATCATTATCTGGTATGTATTGTATTAGTAATAAAGATAAATAAGATAAATAAAATAAAAATAACTACAATAAAATAAGATAAAAATAAAATAAATAAAATAAAACTAATAAATGAATTTTGATGCAATATATACCACATTCCCTGGTTATTGCTTATAAAGACTTTTTTCATGTTTTACAAAAATAGGTTTGTTCACTTTAAAAATACCACAGAGGGGCACCTGGGGGGTCAGTCATTGGGCGTCTGCCTTTGACTTGGGTCATAATCTTGGGGTGCTGGGATCAAGCCCTGCGTTGGATTCCCTGCTCAACAGGGAGTCCGCTTCTCCCTCTCCCACTCCCCCTGCTGTGTCCCCTCTCTCGCTGTCTCTCTTTGTCATATAAATCAAATAACAATCTTAAAAATATATATATATAAAATGCCACAGAGACTTTATTCCCCTTTATTAGAGGAAGAACCTAATCACTTTACAAAAAGTTGATGATATTTAGTGTCTTAAATCTCTTTATCTTTGTGTGTGGACACAAGCCCTTTAAACATGATTTGAACTATTTTTTTCAGAATGTGAATGTACAGTTTTTTCTTCAATATTTGCTATTATTTAAATATTTTAGGTAAAATGTACTATTTCTAAAAATGCCCTAAAATTCCTGACTTAATTGAAAGATATAGGGTGTGAGTGTATTCTAAATGCCACCTTTTCTAATCCTTTACTCAATTATTACACAACGTTCTCCTAGCCCTCTCCTCAGGCCCCAAACTATAGAAAACCTTCCAGTCAAAGCACAGAGAATGGTGGTAGAATCCCATAACATACTAACTCCCAAGTAGTAATTTGTACTAGATTAATTTTCGTGTTTGAAGTCCTGACTTGATCCTGCAATTAATAGAGACTTTAGAACACAACTCATATATTTAGTATACAGTGTGAGCTTTATGATGTTCTTAATTTATCAAAATTATAAATGTACATATATGCTAATGTAAGAATTCCTTGTTGATAGCAATTACCTGTAAGAGGCTCTAAAGATTTTAATCTCATATTTGAAAGGGAAATTAACAATAGTATACACTGCTTTGTGTTATTAATTAATATCAAAATTAACAATTCTCAAAATTAACAATTAATATTTTCCAATATTAATAATTAATAATTCTCAACTCAATAATTAATAATTAATTAATAATTCTAAACTTTAATAATTATTTATTAATAAATTAGTTATTTCTCAAAATTAATAATTCTAAACTCAATATGCCGTTCTTTACAGGCAGGCATGGAAATTATATGGTATAATCACAAAACGTGATCAAACAAGTAGATGTAGCCATTTCTTAGTGTTGTAATTATTATACTATTGCTAGAGTAGAAGGGAAAAGGATTGTCATTATCCAATGAATTTGATAGTCATTAATCCCATTTGAGAAAAAACATTTTGTTATTCTGAAAAAGTCCCAATGCTTATGTCACTGTACAACATTTCCTAATATTGACTCTTTTGCTAGGAGCCAAGGAAGTAATTTTTCTTTAGTGAGTAGGAAACTGGTTATAAGAAATTAATATTTGGGGAATGGTCAGATTTAAAACTCCTATATTTTCATCAGATGCCACATTTTCCTTAATTTCTATGCTTTATCTTTTGTTCTTATAATATTTCCAAAACATCCAATAAAAAAGAAAAAATGCACTGGGAAGCTCAGGCCCACAGTCCAGCCCTTTGTAAGTAATCAAACTAAAATCAGATATTCATGCTAGCTCTTGCTAGCACAGAATGGCCAGAGCTGAAGTCCACTAAGAGATTCTCTTAATACAAGAATTCTGGTTGTCCATACAGTCATAAATATAGGCAATAATTATAAACCTTAGGGGGAAGAATCACTAAGAACATTTTTGGAAAAATACTGTTTCATAATCTAATTGAAGATAAAGAAAACTTTTTGTAATGTATGATTATATATCGTTATGTGTGACTGGTGAATGATGTCTAGAGGGATTGCTCAAGGTTAGAGGAAAAACTCTAAGGAATTCTTGCAGCAACATCCTGAAATAAGAGCTCTCACATAACAGATTCACTGTGGTTTCCTTCATGAAGCAAGCCTTACATGGGGGAACATGCAATCTTTAACTCTCCAGGATCAGGGAAAGAATTGACCCATACATCTGAGTGCTTTTAGCTTTAGTTCACCCTCTGTATAAGGAAGAGAGTTATAAGATTAGCTGAATTTGATCATTTTCCTTCTCCCTTTCGTAATCTCCTGCCTATATTATAAAATATATGATGCTTTCTCTGCCCTTCGAATGGAAGCTAAAATGCATTTTCCAGGAGTACAATGTTATGGATACAGTGGAGAATTTGTGTAAGTGATCTGAATCTACATTGTATAGATGTAAGAGTTGAAAGAAGACAAAATCGTTCTCATCACGAAGAATGCACTAAGAATGAGACTGTTCCGTTGCATAGGGGTGGGAAATGGGGAGACTGACATTTTGGCCTTGAATCTAGAAAGTGGGCATTTATCTAATATTTTCTCAGTAGTTTTGAGCTGATCATCCTTGTCTTTTAACCTCTTTACTATGATTATTTTAATAAAGAGTAGTAATCTTCCTACTACTGTTGATTGATGAGAGCCCTAGTATTGTAAAGATGGCAATTTTTCTTAAATTAGGTTATGGACATGGTATTATTAATAACACAAATCCTAGTCAGATTTCCTTGAATTCATAAACATCCATAAGAATAAAAAAACAAGAAATTAAAGACATTTTTGAAAAAGAAGTATGCTGGAGGACATACTCTGCTCGCTATTAAAAACATAATATAGAGGTTCAAGAATCAAAAAGCAAATCAAAGAGATAGAAAAGGAAATCTAGAAACAAACCTCAATGATTGTAAGCATTTTCTTTTTTTTCCCCAGGGGTACAGGTCTGTGAATCGCCAGGTTTACACTTCACAGCACTCACCATAGCACATACCTTCCCCAATATCCATAACCCAACCTCTCTCTCCCTAACCCCCACCCCCCAACAACCCTCAGTTTGTTTTGTGAGATTAAGAGTCTCTTATGGTTTGTCTCCCTCCCGATCCCATCTTGTTTCATTTATTCTTTTCTTACCCCCCTAACCCCCCCACGTTGCATCTCCAATTCCTCATATCAGGGAGATCATACGATAGTTGTCTTTCTCCGATTAACTTATTTCGCAAAGCATAATACCCTCTAGTTCCATCCACATTGTCACAAATGGCAAGATTTCATTTCTTTTGATGGCTACATAGTATTCCATTGTATATATATACCACATCTTCTTTATCCATTCATCTGTTGATGGACATCTAGGTTCTTGCCATAGTCTGGCTATTGTGGACATTGCTGCTATAAACATTCGGGTGCACGTGCCCCTTCAGATCACTACATTTATATCTTTAGGGTAAATACCCAGTAGTGCAATTGCTGGGTCATAGGGTAGCTCTATTTTCAACTTTTTGAGGAACTTCCATGCTGTTTTCCAGAGTGGTTGCACCAGCTTGCATTCCCACCAACAGTGTAGGAGGGTTCCCCCTTCTCCTTGTAAGCATTTTCTACATGGCATAGTTTCTATCACAAATAAAAATAAGCAAAAATAATGTTAGCAAACTAAATAAAATAATTTAATAAAACTGCAATTAGGGGCACTTGGGTGGCTCAGTCGTTAAGTGTCTGCCTTAGGCTCAGGTCATTATCCCAGGCTCCTGGGATCGATCCCTACATTGGGCTTCCTGCTCCGTGGAAGTCTGCTTCTCCCTCGCCCCCTCACACTCCCCCTGCTTATGTTCCCTCTCTCACTGTGTCTCTCTCTGTCAAATAAATAAATAAAATCATTTAAAAAAAAACCCTAAAATTAAAAAAATCAAATAAACCACACAGGAAGAAATTTAATGAATGATTCTGTGAGAGTGGGTTAAATAAACTGGGTCTTAATATTATAACTAAATGAATTTCAGATATGTCATAAATGTCAAGAAATAAAACTACAAAAAGAAATAATTTATATAAATGGTAATCTGAGACCAGACTTTAGAAAAAAAGGAAGTAACCACTATGGGAGAAAAAAGAATTTGCCAATAGGAAAATGGACCCAAGCTTGTAGATAGAACTCATTGACAAGGAATATGCATGCGACTAATAAAAACAAAACCCACATGTTTGCCCTCACCGCCAAATACGTTTCAACTATACACCAACTTAAAATAAGAGAACACATTGGGGGAACAGGTGGTGGGTAATGGGGAGGGCACGTTTTGCATGGAGCACTGGGTGTTGTGCAAAAAGAATGAATACTGTTACGCTGAAGAAATAAATAAAATGGAAAAAAAAAATAAGATAACACAATGACCCACAGACTAGTGGGGTAGGAGTTAAAGAAAATATAATGGGATTTCATGCATAACCTACCCTGCCCCAGACCATTCCTCACTAGAGGGCTTTTGTCATACAAACTTCCTTGTGCGTTCGCAGTCTAAGGATGATAGAAGGATTGGTCAAGGAGAAGAAGGAAACAGCACAAGTGCTATCTTACATGAGCAAGTTTATTCCAGGTTGATGTTTCAATGTGATACTTGGCCTGGAGGAATCATTTTTTTCCATCCCATCTTTTTTCAGCAGGATTATGATTCTTTGGAGTAGGATCCCTTCCTGACCTCAGGACTATGTTGGAGAGAAAAACAAACAAACAAACAACAACAAAAAAAAAACTAAGATGATGGAAAAGGGAGAGTTTTCTAAAATCCATCAGCAATAGCCTTTGTATGCACAGTTGGTCATTCAGGAGAAAAGTAAAGGGGTGTTCTTATAATTCTATGGGCCATGTCTGTGCATCACATTTTATTTATTTATTTATTTATTTATTTGATAGAGAGAAATCACAAGAGAGGCAGGCAGAGAGAGAGGAAGGGAAGCAGGCTCTCCGCTGAGCAGAGAGCCCGATGCGGGACTCGATCCCAGGACCCTGAGATCATGACCCGAGCCGAAGGCAGCGGCTTAACCCACTGAGCCACCCAGGTGCCCTGTGCATCACATTTTCTAATCTAAAGATTTTCTTTCTAGTAATGGGCTTGTAAGCAATAGAGGATGGTTAAGAAGTTATCAGAACCTTTCCAAAACAATCACTTATGATGTAAATGAAGAAATATTGAAAGAGTCAGTCTGATACTGATATCGGTAGATTTAGTTGCTACAAGCTTTCTATAAGGCATTTAAGCTAGTAAGAGTTTTAAATTCTTTACATGTATCTTTTTGATCCCTAATTACACTTCTAAGAACTACTCATTGAACAAATTTTTTTTTTTTTTAAATTCCTCCTTTGTGTTGAATGTTTTACTAGGAGGTGGTGATGGATCATTTAACAAGGCAGGCCAGGTGTTTGCTCTTACAGGACTTACCTTCTCATGGGACCAGAAGGAGAACAGACAAGAACCAAACATGTATATAAACAAATAAAAAGACAAGATATTATAGAAAGTGATATATAGAGCGAAGAAAATAAATTTGTTAGTGATCAGGGGGTTGTCGGGGAAGTTCTTATTGAAGAGGTGATGTGTTAAGGTTGTCCAGAGAAAGAGAACCAGTAGGATAGAGATCTATCAACCATCTACCTATTAATCAATTCATCGATTGACAGATAGATATAGACCTTCTAAGGAATTAGCTCACATGCATGTGAGGCTATCCAGTTGAACATCTTTAAGGAGGTTGGAGATTGAAAATCCAAGGAAGGGTTGATGTTGCAGTCTTAAGTGTGGAGGCAGTCTGGAAACAAAACTCTTTTCTCTTCTGGGGACCTCAGTCTTTTTTCTTAAGGCCTTCAACTAATTGGATGAGGTTCACCCATGTAATGGAATTTAATCTGTTTTAATTAAACTCTGAATGATGTAAATGAAATTTCTGTACCTTCTTCTTACTTTTGCTATAAACCTAAAACTGCTCTGGAAACCAAGTTTACTTTTTAAAAATCAGAAGAAACTATCTTATTTTAAAAAGAAGATAAAAATTAGATATAATAATGATAAAATTATAGTATCAAATATAAGTAGCTAAAATTACATCTAGCCATTAATTAACTTTTCTTTGACCTAAAGAGTCTGCGGTTGTGTAAGTACTCTATTTTTTATTTTGTTTTCCCATTACTAAAATAACATATGGCTGTAATAGACAAATTAGAACGTTAAAAGAATACAGGATAATAGCAATTCATGTATTACTGGATATTTAGTTTTGCTGATTTTATTTTAATGGAGAATTCACTAAAATCCAAACTTTGTGACATATTTCTATCTTTTAATTATAAAAACTATGTGTTATTAGTCCCTTAGTGGAGCATTTTTGTCAGAGGTCAAAAAAGGTTCACTGCTTCATACAGTTTTACATCTTGTGATATGATCTGTAATGTTTAGCCTCTATGATTCTGTTGCAGTCTAGTGTTTCACTGGAATTTTTCATTTTCACTTCAATGCCATAAAACTGCAACGTTAAATTTATTGCAATATTTACATATATGGCAGCTGTTAAAACTACAGTAGTTGAAATACACTTAGGGAATAGTTACTAAGGTAAATGTGTGTACACATACACACACACACACACGCACACACATACTTTCATGTAGGTTGGTTATTGTAAAGTTGAACTTCTTTATTCTTGTGGTTAAAAAAAAGGGCTGATATTGATATTTATGTAGTAAATTTACCCAATTCCCTGGCTCCATTCATTCATTTCTTTATTCATATCAATATTCACTGAAAAGCTGATGAAGAGCCTACTATGTGCCAGGCAGTGAGCCAAAGAAAACAGTCAGGGAGAAGAAACACATAAAGAGAAAAACAGTATTGCCATATGGTAAGAACTGCTGAAAGGGGGGGGATAATCCAAGTCCTTTGGAATCACATGGGGGGATGGGAGAAGGTGGCCTTTGCTCTGGGGTGTGAGTGGATGGATGCATTTCCCAGGCGTAGGGAATAGCATTTACACCTGTGTGGAGCTATGAGAGGAGGAAGAACAACAGGAAACAAAGCTAGAACAAGAGGTTTGGATTAACTTGTGGTGAGTCTTCTGTGCAGAGCTAAGGGATTTGGAGTGCATATTATAGGTCATGAGAAGTCAACAGAGGCTTCTTTGCATTGGAGACTGTAACCATCAGTTTGGCCTGGGGAGCTCACTCTGCAGCAGTGTGAGGACAGATTCCATTAGAAAGAAACTGGTGACCACTTGGGGGGCTGAGTTCAATGCAAGAGATCAGGAGAGCTGCAACTCTGGCCTCCTCAAAGGACGGAGAAGAGTAAATTCATGTGTCAGCAATCGTAACAATATTGAATGATCAATTAAAGGGAGAACAGGTAAGGAAGAAAGAAAATAGAGGATAAAATTTTTAAAAGAAACTTGGCTGTAAAAATCAGACAAATTGAGAAGTAATTTGAAGAGAGGTTAGAATGATACAGATTGAGAGATTTGAGCATGTGAATAAAGGGAGAGATACTGGGGGAAAATAGAGGGTAATATACTTTTCTAACTTGAGATCAATGTGTTTGAAATACTTGAAATTTACATTTTTCCTATGCAAGAGTGGGAGAAAAAAGGGTTGCTAGAACTACTTTCATATAGACTAAATAGACTCTGGAAGAAAGTGTAATGGGAATCTGAAGATGGCAAGAAGGAAGGTGCCCACAATGAGATAAAGAACTTGTCCTTTCATTTCTCAGACCAATAAAAGAATTCTAGAATGAGCACAGAACTCAGTCTGAAGCAGAAGAATGGGTTGGGGTACTTTGACTTTATAGTGAGATGTGTTTGACATTGCCAAAAAAGATAGGTACTTCCCTTAGTGTACACTTTCCAATAGTGTCATCCCTTCAAAGTGATATGCAGACCACTGACCTAAGAATAAATGCTGTGTTCTAGTCCAGACTCCATCACTTTCTGCAAATATGACTTCCAACAAACCACCTGATTTTTAGTTCTGTGAATCTCCATCCTCATTATATATAAAATAGTAGTGTTATCTCCCTTCCTCCCCACTGTGTTTTGTGAATAAATGATAATGCTAAGGAAAGGGCACCGAGAACTGTCAGTCACTGTTCAAATGTAAGACATTCACATGGTCCTTGTCATTATTGTTTTTACCTCTGCTCGACCAAGACCATAGACCCTAAAAACCTGAGAGAACTTACCACCAATACATGATGAATTTAATTTGGCTGGTCAAGAATCTTCAACTTGAATGTTTGTGTTTTGCCAATCCCAGGCTATAATATTGTGAATCGGGATAAAAATTGGCAACATGAAACTTAGGGTGTAATTCTTTTCATCACCTGATAGTTCCTTCTCTGCGCCCAGTCTTAACCCACCCTGATGGCCCTTGGCACCAGAGCCAAATTACAAAATAGATTTCATAAAGAATTTTCAAAATTGTGTGGTCTGCTTTTATGCTTTCAGTACAGAGAAAGGGAAAGAAAAAAAATGAGGAAGCTCACATTCATACCCAACAGCCCCTCCAGCAATTTTTTTTAGCACATCCTTAGAGGTCCTATCTGATGGAACGCTCCCTTCACTTTCTCAGCTGTAGCCCATGACCTTTATGTCAAGCTCCCTCCTGTCTCAACACTACTCATACCTTCCTGACTACAAGGTAGGAAACAACAAAACATGACCACCCCCTACTTTCCTTACCTGGCTTCACAACATTCTATCATCAGCAGTTGTAAAATGTACTTATTTGTTTCTTCTCTGTCCCCTTTCATGTCTGTGTAAGCTAAGGAACAATAAGACTTTGTCTTATTTAGCATTGTAACTCCTGGACCTGGTACATGGAGGGCATTCAGTAAACATTGCTGAATAAATGAATGAATGCCTCTGTGAAATGGATGTATCAATTCCAAATGTCTGGATCCCTTAGGAAGATTTTAAAAATTAAAAATATAAAGTACTATAGGGACTATTGCTTATGACTGAACAAAGAAATAAAGAATGCAAAATTCAAGCAATGGATGGGCTTTGAAGCGAGAGAGCTCTAGGGGAAGGGCAGAGCAAGGTAAGGGGCTAGCACAATAGGTAAAACAGCAGGATCTAATTGGGCCAAATCACCTCTGATCATCTAGGAATTTTCCAGTTGTAGGACCCCAAATCGTTCATCCCATGCAACCCTTAATCACAGGCAAACTGAGACAGTTGGTCACCTTGGCTTTTGAGAGTCAGATGTTCTCATGAATTTGAATTCTCCATTCACATTTATTAGCAATATGACCTTGAGCAAGACATACTTATTCTCTTTGATTTCAGTTTCTCATTTTTAAACATTCGTAATTGGGAATGGAAATATCTGGGTCAAAGATTTATAGGGATTTCTTAAAAAGGCGTATATAGAAAATACTTAATACATTTCCTGGTACATAATGAGTGCTAGATAAACAGCAAATGGTATTATTAAAGTGCCTGGCTTATAATTAGCTTCGGTAAATGTCAGCTTAAAGAGGAAGGAGGATACTAATTCTGGACTATTTTTTGTGACTTGGACAATGGCTTTTCATAACAGAATTATACTATCTCTAAAGGTTTAATAAAGAATACTTCATGAAACATTTGTAATGCTAAATTTGCCATTCTATTTGCTGAGTTTTATCACCATTTCTTCATTTAGAAGAAAAGCTTTTTTTTGGCCATAGTCTTTTATTATTATTTTTTAAAACTATGTAGTGCATTAAAAAATAAGAGGTAAAAATTATAGGAACATTTACAAAATTTTAGACATTTTAAAGCATTACTTAAATGTGTTTTATCTGTCAATACAAATAATTTACTCAAAGTCCTTCAAATAAGGTTGATGTAGGCTGGGAATACTATATTATAGAAAGGCATAATTCTTCTCATCAACAAAAACAAATGTTCCAACTAGTTTTATGAAATAAAAGCCTTTCATATAGTCACTTGGAGCTGATGTGAGGGGGGAAAAAAGTTCTCTTGTCTGTTTCTGTTAATGCCCACATGAGTTTTAGTAGTTGCAACTGAAATCACAAAAACCAGGGCTTGATGCTTAGCTGGCAAAAAGCCAGGATAATGAAATTAATAACATATGCTGAAGAACCCATTTGTAACAATTTTTCCATTTTAAAAAAAGGAGGCAGCTCAAAGTTACAGACAGGGCTTTCTCCCCCTTCCCCCACCCCTTTATTTTCTTTTGCCTTTAATATGTCTGAATGTTGAAGTCAATGGTTCTTAGTTACTTTCACAATCCACATGACTTCAACATTTAAGCAACCCTGTAGCTGTTAGCCAGTTTATTTTTGTTGTTGTTTTGTAAGTTTTTTTTAGATCAGAGTTGAATTATTTGAGTCTCAGCCAAGCACAGATACTCCTCAATTTGGAACCAAGCCTTATACTAGGGACACTCACTAAGACACCGTCTTGGTTGTGTTGGCTGGTCTCACTTGTCGGCAACCTGTCATGGAACTTTTTGGCAAGGAAACTCTCAAATCACAGAGCCCATGACCAAAGGTACACATACCTCATTTAAGAGGAGAGCCTCTGAAGACCTCTCTTAGAAGTTTACCCTCAATTTATGCAGATCCCCAGCAAGCCTGGTAATCTAATTTGCTAACATATAACAAATTAGAGGTGGCAAATTAGGAGGAAAAAAACAGATGGATAGTAGCAAAATGTACTAACTGACAGCTAAGGAGTTCTTGGACATGTTAAAACCAGTCATTAGGGAACCAAACAAAACAAAACAAAACAAAACAAACAAACAAAAAAAAAACCCAAAACAGAAGAAAACAAAATAGTGCTATCATTTGTAGAAGAACTTTTACCAACCAATTTGGGAGGGCATCACAGAATTTTAGGAAGTAGTAGGCTCTAAATTGTTATTGTATAGTGATAGGTGTTATTGTAGGTACACCTAAGTCATAAGGAAATATCAACTTTACTACTCACTGTTGAAGAACATGGGTAAGATGGTCATGCATTTTTTCACATATATTTAGTATATATATCTTTATTATAAATCAACTTATATATTATAAATGTATTTGTGTGATTGTATCAGCATAGAAAATGATCAGGAGGACACACAACAATAATGGGATCTCTGGACAGGGTGCTAGAGGGTAAAAAAGTAAAGAAGACCTCCATTTCATATACTTCTGCTTTGCCAAAATTTTTGGAAGGAGCATGTTTACCTTCATAATAAAAATACTTTTCTAAGAAAGCTAGAGCATTACAGCACTTTGACCCATGAGCACTTTATCAGTCACTGTAAGCCAGTAAGATCTTGGGGAATAGGGTCAATATTCATCCTTTCAACACATGTACACTGAACCTCTGTTCTGTGCTATATCTCTGTATGATATTTCTATTCTATATGCTAGAATGAAAATATAATTAAATGTAGCCCCGTCTCTCAAAGAACTGATAATCAGATAAGAGGCTGAGAAAATACGAAAAGCATGGAGGAAGTGAGGGCAGAAAGCTTAGAGCCTGTGGTCTTGAAGACCAAACAAGACAGTGTTGCTGGGTGGCCAGTGGAAGCAGGGGAGCATCAGGGAATGGCAAGGTAGAAAAAGGGCTCGGCGAAAGGGGTAACAGGGAGAGATGTAAAAAAAACTGTGGTGCTATTAGAATGTTACAGAGGTCAGAGTCATCTGCACAGTGGCCCTGGCAGGGGGCCCAGCTTGTTCCACTGAAGGTAACCATAAAAAACACAGATACTACATAAAAGCCCTTGACAGTGTCTCTGTGGGTTTACTCTTACCCCAACCCACTATGCTCTTTGTGGCCCAACTCTCTCTGCTATGACCAGAAACTAGGGCCCTTGAAGGGAGCACCAAGCTAGTGCAAGAGATACAGACACATTTAACAAATGCTCTTTTAATAAATACATACTTTTAGAAAGCATTGGTAACTTGTAAAGTGTTGACCTTGTAGCTCTGTCAAGTATCTTGCAAATAAGACACTTACTATTGCTCCACATCATTAGCTATCCTTTCTTTTGCTTTTCAATTCAGGAATAAAGAATGAAAAAAATCAACTAAATGTTCTTTCCAATCCAAGGAGAAGGCCACAACATTTGGTCTTATAAGCCTATCACCCTAACATAGGGTCTTATGTGCCTATCACCCTATTTCAAAGATAAGAAAGAGAAACAAACTTTCAAAAGCATGCCATCGTCTTGAAGTTTCTCCCTACACTGGCTTTGGGAGTTGATAGGACTATACTGGGTGTGTGTGTGTGGTGGTTGAGGGGAGATAGTTGGGGGAAAGAAGCGATACTTATTTGAATATTGTCACCATAAGGAGTAGTAGACCTGTTCCTCATCTCTAATTCAGAGAGGACCATATGCATTTGAGATCTGTAGCACAAATTAAAAACAGCATATTATGAGTGCTGTCTGTTGTAGTGACAAAAGACAAACATCACACAGTAACGTTCTTTTGGAGGAAATATGCAAGAGTCATTGAGCACATATGGTTGATATCAGCAAGAAAGGTGGTGTGACAGGAGAAAGGAAATCAACTGTGTGTGTGTCAGGGGGACGCACAGAACGAAGAACAGAGGAAATTAATGACATGAAAAGTCAGTGAACTGGCCATCCAGAGACACTTAAGGGGGACAGAAAACTGGGAGCATGGGGAAGAAGTGCCAGTGGGCAAATAGGTTATAGACACTGCCTATCAGAGCATGTAACTAAGAGAAAGAGTAGCAGGGACCAGAGAGAAGCTGTACATCACAGAACAAAATACAAATGGAAAGAAGGATTTGTGGCACCAGACATCGTGGACTGAGGTTATAAAACCCAAAGTTTCTTAAATATTTCCATGAGGTCCTTAAAAGTCACACTTGAAAAAAAAAAAAAAAAAAAAAAAAACCTGACTAAGCAAGTTTTAAAGCTGTTGAGGAAGAAAAATAGTTGTTTCCTGTTAACTGGAACATTAATGTAGTAAGAAGAGAAGATTGAGACATTTGAGATAATCAACCAATATGGAAGCAAATCAAGGACACTTGTAAACCAGAAAAAATCCAGAAATTTGTAAAGATGGGGAAATAGCCCAAAATTTTCTATGAGTTTGTAAGATTAAAAAAATGTATATATTGATCTTGGTCCCTAGCTCCTGGCACAGAGCTACTAAAATCCTCATGGTTTTCTATGTGGCAAGAGCACTTGGAGCATCTTTTGTTCTATTCATTCTGAATAGGCTCCTGGATGGGGTTTGTCAGCACAACCAAGCCATGCCAGGAAGCTTGGAATTTTCAGCCCTACCTTTGTCCTTCAGAGAGGGGAGAGGGACTAGAAATGAAGTTAATAATTGGTCATACCTACATGAGGAAGCCTCCATAATACTTCAGTAGTAGGGGGTTTGGAGAGCTTCCAGATTGGTGAATACATCTACACTGGGAGGACAATATCCTTCAGCACACAGAGACAGAAGATACTGCCCTTGGGACCCTCCCTGGCCTTGCTCTATGTATCTCTTCCTCTGGCTGTTCATCTGTATCCTTTATCATATCCTTTTATAGACTGGTGGATGTTAAATATTTCCCTGAGTTCTGTGAGTTGTTCTAGCAAATTAATTGAACCCAAGGATGGGGGAAGCCTCTGATCTACACCCAGTCAGTCAGAAGGAGGGGTAATAATCTGTGTTTGAGACTGTCATCTGAAATGGAGGGTGGATAGTTTTGCAGGACTGAGCCTTTAAGCTGTGGATCTGACAGTATCTCCAGGCAGGGATAGAATTGAGTTAAAGTGTAGGACACCTGGCTGGCATCACAGAGAATTGCTTGTTGAGGCAGAAAACCCTTACACATTGGTGACTGGAAGTGTTAGAAGTGTTCTGTGTGGTTAGAAAAGAGATTCACAGGAGAGAAACCCAGAAAGGTAAAACTGGGTTTTTCCTTACACAAGTGGAAAAATGGTAGGTTTTTCCTTTATAGAGTTCTATACAAAGGAATTGATAGCAGTCAAAGCAAATTCAGTGTAAGGAGGACAGAGTGTAGAAAATAAGAAACACAATCAAACAAGGCTTCATTGCCAAAGACAGGAAAGACCAGGATATTTGCTATATTTTTATCTTCCATACTGACAAACACAATCCAGGCATTCTTCACAGTACTCTACAAGTGTGGGATCATGGAACACACAACAGCCCTATGAGCTAATTATGCTAAGATTATCATCTCTAAATGAAATGAATGGATGAAGAAACCAAAAGCCCAAACCTTTGAGTGTCCTTTTCAAGGTAACCAGCTAGGAAGTAACAAAGTGGTTTAAACCTCTACGCTTTTCACCTCTGTGCTATATTAACTTTTCCCCTCAGCTGTAAGAGCCAGCACAGTCTGGAGGGCTGGTGCATTTTCCTCATTCAAACATATGTCACATAATTGTCACTACGAAGTGTTAGAGCAGAACTCCTCTGTGATCCTCTGATTTTAAATTATCTTTATTTAAATACGTTTATCCTCACCCCTTTTTTTCTTTCCTCCATAAAGTAGGCATTTATTGATTGTCTATTCTCTCCATAGATGTGTTTGGCACCATGGAAAAAGCAGAAGTTAGAGAATATATTTCCTCTTTTCAAGGACCATGCACTGATTACAAAGGCTAACTGTTGTAGCAATCCCAATATTTCAGTGTCTTCTTGCAATAAAATCTTACCTTTCCCATGACAGTGAGGCTTGCATGGGCAAAGGAAGTAGACATATAGGGTCTCTACTTCAGAGCTGACCAAGAACACACACTTTCTCTACTGTGGGCTGAGCCCTCCCCTGGGAGCCTGCTCCAACCTGCTGGTTGGTGGGGAATGAAAAGAGAATCAGCTTTGGGAAGTTTGTAAAAGCCAGACTGGAGGGGTGCACCCACTTGAGGATCTCATTTCATTGGCTAGCTCTTGGGTCCAAGGCCACACCTGATGGGAATGTGGCACCCAAGAAGAGTCAAGAAGCACCTGTCCTGGTCCAAAGTCAAGAGAGGACTCCGCTTGCTTTTACTGTTGGTAGCAATCACTACATTGGTGGAATTAGAGAGGAATTAGAAAGGAAAAGAGAAACTGCTCTAGGGTGTGCATGTGGGAAGGGATTTAATTCAGGGGATCTGAGACTTAAAAAACCACTGGAAGAGCAGGTTGGGCAAAGGTCAAGGAAACTGCTGCCAATGTTTAAGAAATCGGGAAAGGCAGGAATCTCAGGGAGCGACCGTTGATAACCTCAATGCCTGTTGCCCTGAAGTAGATGGTTTCTAGGAAATACTGGCAACATCATCACATCTGTAATCTGGCCCTCTGCTGAAGCCCACTTGGCTTCCTACCATGTCAGGCGCCATACTGGCCCTTCCTCACTTCTGCCAGGAAAACCCCACAGAAGGGATTCTGACTTGCAGACTTTATACTGGAACCTGGTGGCAGAAACATCTGGGAAATGTGGCTTCAGGCCTTCAGCTCTTTTAGTAGAGAATGTACAAGGAAGGGTGTGGAAATAGTTGCAAGATGTCAATAGACAATTGAACACAGAGAGAGCATTTTTGCTTTATTCATACAAGTTTTTTTGGAAAGGAAAACCCTGCATGTTAGAATCCTGTGTATTAGAACTATAACCATTCTTTCATTCACAGATGTTAAGCTCCTTTTTATGTTTCAGAGCCAGTTTTAAAAGAATAATATTGGAGAAGTTAACCTAACACATTCGGTATTTGAGAAATTGTGCTTATCTGGGGTATTAAGATTGATTTGTTTCCCAAGAGGTTTTGAGAAGAACAAATAACTATAAAGTTCATTAGATTCAGCATGGAAGCCATCAGTCTACCATTAAATCGATGGGCAGCAACCAGTTAATGAAATAAATCATTATTAACATGTAATCTTTACCATTACCAGCAGTGGTGGCCTTTGCCCTGTCTCTATTTTCAGCTAGAGCCTCCCAGGGAAAGGTTAGCCATATCATGATATTATTGGGGATTTTGGAGGAGGGGAAGGAGTACAATGAGGGATTTTTTTTTTCCATCTTGCCTGAATTCTCCGGTTATTATTTTAAACCATGGCTTCAATTTAATTTTAATAGTTCTTGGTGACTTTGTTGCTTTATCACTCACCGTGCTGAAGCAAACCACAGTTTAAGTATTCTTTGTACGGAAGAATACAGTGAAGCAAGTACAGTTGCAGATCACTATGTGTAAGTAAAATAAACAGAGTCTAAGGCAATTCATAAAAGCCAGCCCCCACCTCCACCTGCAAATAGAAACATAACTTGTACAAAACCACTGGTCTAAATTCGCTTTAGGTCAGTGAGGTTGGCCAAATGGTTCTGTTGAGCCTATTCCAGTTTGATAAGGCTAGGCATCAGTGTGAACACTCAAGCATGTTCACTTCAACTGTGTCTTCTGCAGGACTAAAGGCAGAATGCAAGCATTTTGCTTTATTATGAGTAATGAGCACATATTATGCTTACTTAAAAGAGTAATAATAACTGTTACATAGTGTTACTCATCAGACACTAAGGAGGAATTATTAGTATCCACAATTTACAGATGCTCTCATTTGCAATGCAAATAAGGTAATAAGTTGCTCAAAGTCACAGGGAGAAGTAGTCTGGTTTCAAAGCTCAAGTTCTTAACCAATGTGGTGATAAATGGTTGACAACTGTAGTTATTTTGACTGCCTCGGTACACATGAATCATCTGCCTATGTGTCCAGGAGTATCATTCTTACTAAACAAATTCTTATAAAAAGAGATGATATCAGCCACTTTAATCCACTTTCACAATCCTGCATTAAGGGAGTAAGGCTAGTCCTTTTCTTGAGTGGTTCCTTGTTGGAAATAATTGGCTTCCTATCACAATTACAATGCAAGCAGGGATGGAGAATATGGTAGATGGCCTTGAATGAGACTTTTTCTAAGAACACATCATGAATTAGAACACAAATATAAAAAGTTATCTTGGAAGACCAGGGTAGGGGCGCCTGGGTGGCTCAGTGGGTTAAAGCCTCTGCCTTCGGCTCGGGTCATGATCCCAGGGTCCTGGGATCAAGTCCCACATCGGGCTTTCTGCTTGGCGGGAGCCTGCTTCCTCCTCTCTCTCTCTACCTGCCTCTCTGCCTACTTGTGGTATCTGTCTGTCAAATAAATAAATAAATAAAATATTAAAAAAAAAAAAAGACCAGCGTAGTTCTGGACCATCAGTATATAATTTCATTGCAAATGAATCTATCTATGTATCTATAATTTTAATGCAAATCTATCTATATCTATCTAATATGCCAATTGCAAGCCACTAGTTATAATAGCAAAAGATCAGAATCAACATGAATGCCTATTAGTAGTGCCCTGATTAAATAAATGATAGTATGTACTTAAAATAAAATGTGAGACTTAAAAATTGGAGAAGGGATGCCTGCGTGGCTCAGTCTATGAAGCAACTGACTTGATTTTGGCTCAGGTTATGATCTCAGAGTCATGAAGTCGAGCGATGTGTTGGGCTCCACACTGGGTGTAGAACCTGCTTTGGAGTCTCTCCCTCTACCCCTCCCCACCCCGTTCTCTCTCACGCATGTTCACAAGCTGTCTCTGTCTCTTTCTCTCTGAAGAAACAATAAATAAAGTAAAATAAAATAGAAATTGGAGGAACTCTTTATTTATTAATGGGAAGCTATTTGAGATATACTGTTAAGGTTTATAGAATGGATACCTTATCCTTATATAAAAAGGATTAAAAAAAGAGAAACTGTAACTATATTAGCTTACACAGGAATATTTTTTTTTCCTGGAAGGATAAATAAGAAAATCACAATAAGGTTATCTGTGAGTGATGGGGATGGAGAAGATGGGGAATAGGATGGGAGAAAGACTCTTCAGGATATACCGTTATATCTTTTTAAATGAACTATTAAAATATGTTCCCTATATCACAAATTCATTAAAAAATTAAGAGAAGCATTTGTTGCATACTTGGTCATGGACTATTCTAGCTAGGCATTGTGGATGGGAGGTATAGAAAAGACAAGGTTCTCAAAATCGTTATTTGGGTAAATAAGACATACACTACTTAACACGTACTTAGTAAGCAACGTATAAGGAAACACAAATTAGGACAAGACAAACTGTTGCCCTAAGTACTAAGGGCATGCAGAGTAATGGATATGCAGAGAATGCGTTGAGTCTAATCAGAGATGTCTTCCTGAGGGAACTGAATTGCAGGTCTTGTTGAGAGAACAGAGATATGGTGTTCTTACTCTCCACTGTTCTCCATCCCTTTCCATGCAGTTTCTGCATTAAACTCTATCACCCATGGCAACTTTAGACATTTTGTGACTCTAAGTGTTGTTAAGAAATGGAATTTGTAACTTTGTTTTCGAATTTCAATTGTTCTTGATTGTACACAAGAGGGGAACCCTGAATATACATTGCCACATCCATACCAGAAGTCAATAAGTGCTCCTTGAGCAATTCTGACCAGCAACCTCTAGTGAAGTTACATCACCTCAACAGAGTAACTGTATATTTACTGTATTATGGCAAACATCTGGTTTTATTTATTTTTAATTTTTTTCTGTTCTCCCTCCTCTCCCTCATACTGTGATTATGATGGGGCCATCAATTTCATTGCTATACTTCCTGGATTCAAGGATAGGCACGTGACTTTAGCCCTGTAGGTAAAGTACTTAGACCAGCTTAGGCACATGACCCAAGCAGCATCAATCAGAGCTCTTTGGGGAGATTATTTAAGAGAGTGGGGAAATGATCTTTCATCTTTTCATGTTTCAAGCTATACAAATCCTACAGGCTTAGTGCTGCTTGTGGTCATCTTTTCTTCACATGAGGAAAGGCTTGCCTGAGAATGAAGAAATAGAGGAAGAAAAGACAATTCCTGAAAACCTGAGTGCCTTGATCCAACTATGCCTGGATAGTTTCTTTTATTGTTTTATGACCCAATAAGTTCTTTCTGCTGTTTGAATGAATTTGAATTGAAATTTTATCTCTAGCAACCCAAGCGGTCACGGCATATTCTAGGATCTTTAAGTTTTCCAGATTTATTATCCATTTATTCTAAATTTTATTCATTTATTTCTAAAATTCAAAATATTTTCCCATAATTTTGACTCATGAATGTGGTACCAAAGAGATTTGGATATTTAATTAAATTATATTTTCATAGGTGTTCAACTTTATTTCAAAATTTATTTTCTCTTATTGCATACTTAATAATCATTCCTTTATTTCCACAACATTAACTATTACTAGGTATTTGCTATGTTAAGACTACAAATATATGTGAGATTTTTGTGAGAATTTCAAATAGTCTACCCACTACTTTTGGCTTTTTTAATGTGTTCTTTCAGATGTAGCTCTGATTTTCAGGATTTATATTAAATAATTTGCTATTAATTAAAACATAGCTGGGTGACTTCATTACTTACAGAAAGAAGACTATTATACAGTCTTTATTTCCCAGGAAGCAAACTTGCCTTTGGTAGCTGCACGATGCCAGACCAGTGGTTACTTTCCTATGATGTTAGAGCGAGATGAGAATATTTGCAACTCTCTGTGCCACAAAATGCCTGGACAACTGGGAATGCTGAAGGTCTAATGACTATTTGGTGGAAAGTGCCCATTTTCAGGATTTGAGAATGAAAAGAAACTTGCATGGGAGTAATGTTCCTTACTGAAAAAACAAGATTTACAATTAATACATCTGACATTTGGTCATTAAGGACTTTTCTATGGCCAAAGCAAACAAACTTGTACTTCAAAATCAGATACATCTCAGATTAATGCTATTTCCACTGTCATCACAAGGTACCCCACTAGTAAAAAATTGCCTTTCCACGGAAAGTTGACTCCCTGATAAACACACTGACTTTGGGGCGCCTGGGTGGCTCAGTGGATTAAGCCGCTGCCTTCGGCTCAGGTCATGATCTCAGGGTCCTGGGATCGAGCCCCACATCAGGCTCTCTGCTCCGTGGGGAGCCTGCTTCCTCCTCTCTCTCTGCCTGCCTCTCTGCCTACTTGTGATCTCTCTCTGTCAAATAAATAAATAAAATCTTTAAAAAAAAAAAAACAATGAAATCTGTTATGCTGAAAAGAAAAAAGAGAATTGTTACCTTTAAACACACTGACTTTTACATGATTTGTACATATTTTAATAAAAAACTGTGTCTAAAATGAAATAGAATTTGACTAATATAGTTTTGACTAATATAGATTTGACTAATCTATAATATTGGTGCAGATTAAATGCCTAAACTCCCTTACTATATCAGACAATAGTCCTTAAAGATATCATCATTTAAAAAATTTAATAATATAGTATGCAAATATGTATGTAAGTGTAAATGTCTTATTCTTTAGTAATATGCAATGCTAAAATAAATAATCATGGAAGCAGATTAATTATCCATTTTTTAAAATTATTTATTTATTTATTTATTTGACAGAGAGAGATCACAGGTAGGCAGAGAATCAGACAGAGAGAGTGAGAGGGAAGCAGGCTCCCTGCTGAGCAGAGAGCCCGATGTGGGACTTGATCCCAGGACCCTGAGATCATGACCTGAGCCGAAGGCAGCAGCTTAAACCACTGAGCCACCCAGGCGCCCCTAATTATCCACTTTTAATGAAGAAATCCTGTTTTTCACTAATATAAATAAATATTAATAATTACAAATTTACATTTCACCTTACCTAAAACAAAAAGCAAACCTGGTAGTGATGTTAAATTAAACTTTCTCACATGTTCCTCAAAATAGAATGATGTCCTGAGTCCTACAGCCTGAGGAGTCTGGGCTGCTGGGCTTGAGCTATGTCTCAGGAGAAACTCACTGTGGGGAAAGGGAGCTCCAGTCTCCCAGCCACCATTCTATAGCTACTCTTCCGTTCCCATATTCAAGACAAATAGGTGTAGATGCCTTCCCCCTTCCTCTGGACACACTGTAGATACCCTTATCATGATTAATTTCTCCTTCTCAGCTGTCCACAGTGTTGTTAAACTGACTTGAATTGATAAACATGATGGGACAAGAAAGCATAGGCCATACACGGGAGCAGTAGCATGGCCCAGGGTTCGTCTTGTGTAACATTTTTGGATAATGATAAGCATGACTCAGGATTTGGATAGGAGATTATAGTAAGAGAAAATGTTTATTGGGTGCTTACACTGCCAGGCACTTTATTAGCACTTTACATCTACTAATGCATTATGTTAAAATACCATAATCATATAAGATGAGCACTGATCTTCTTCCCATTTTACAGAGGAAGTAACTGAGAGCTAAAACAAATTGCCCATCTTCACACAGCTAGTAAGTAGCTAGCTAATGAGCTACTTGTGGTCATCTCTTCTTCACATGAGGAAAAGTTTGCCTGAGAATGAAGAAATAGAGGAAGAAAAGACAATTCTTGAAAACATCACCTGTGTGCCTGGATCTAACTATGCCTTCAGGTTTAGTGCTTATTTACCATGGAAGCCATTTTTGTACTGGGAATTCAAAGCCAGGGAGTTTGACTTCAGAGAGCAGGCTTTTAACCACTGCTTCCTACTTTTTTTTTTCTAAGATTTTATTTATTTGACAGACAGATCACAAGTAGGCAGAGAGGCTGGCAGAGAGAGTGAGGGGGAAGCAAGGTTCCCTGCTGAGCAGAGATTTCCCCATGTGGGGCTTGACCCCAGGGCCCTGGAATCATGACCTGTGCTGAAGGCAGAAGCCTTAACCCACTGAGCACCCTGCTTTCTACGTTCTACTACATGGTGTCTGATTCTCTCACCTATTGAAAGTGTTTTGAGGAGAAGAAATTAAACAATATTTGAGAAAGGAAAAGGACAGTTAACCTCTCAAAATAAGACAAAGTATCAGGGAAGAAGAAAGTATTACTGAGAAGGAACTGAAAAGTGAATACTGAAAAAATTTCTCTTTCCATTTTCTCTTTCTTCCTGCCTTCCCCCTCTTCTTTCTAAATCTCTCTCTCTACCTCCTTCTCTTTCTCTCTGACCCCTCTTCCCCGTCTTCTCACTAACCCTTTCTCTCCCTCCTCTCTGTCTCTCCCCACTCTTTCCCTTCTTCTCTCTCTCTCCCTCACTCTCTCTCCCCCTTACCCCTCCTCTCTCTAACTCCTGCTCTCTGCCTCTCTCTTGCTCCTCTTTCCCTCTCTCTCTATTGCCCCCCTCCAACAGCCCCCCACCCTTCTGCAATGAATTTGAAGGTATTAGCACAGAGGCAGTCTCAGAGGGAGCAAAAGTGAACAGGGAATGTGCAAAAGATTAAAAGCATTATTTTTCACACACTTAATTGATGGTGAATTTCAAAAATAAGTGATTCAAAGCCCATTAAATCAAAATGAGAAACTAAGCCATGCAATAAGTTACCAGAGAGGTCAAACTCATGTCCACTCAAAGATTTGGTGGAACCCAGTACAAAAATATCTTCCATGGTAATTAAACACAAAACCTAAGAATCATCTTAAAACAATATGCAAAGTGTTTCTTATTAACTTTAATGATCACATATCTAGCCAAATTAATACAGTTTAAGATGAGAGTTTCAACAAAGAAATTAAGCATTTGTTAAGCTTATCTTCATTTGTTTAATGTAAATTTCTAACATGAAAACAAAAATAAACTTGTCTTTAACTCCACACACTCTTCTCTGGGGGAGATGTTCATTTTGATCATCATTGTGTCATTGGTCATTTCAACACTGAAAGGATCAGGTGCCAGCAAGTTGAAAATGATATGTACTACTTTAATGTATTTTAAGATAATTAGGGATTTTTCCTTCGCTCTGGTTAAGAAAAGAAAAAGTTTCTTGATGGTGTTAATAGTATTCCAGGTATTTCTGGCAAGCCTAAATGTTAGGAATGACACAATGGAGTATTTTGAAGAGATGATATTAATATTGCTTTGGGCAGAGGACCTAGGAATGTCTGAATCATCTGCCAGACCAACTACCTCTCTATGGGAGGTCACTGGGAGAGATAATGTGCAAGATAATGACTAACCAAGGCAAGAATTAATGCTTCTTCTTATTAGCTGGCTTAATAGTCTAATGCAGAACTTCAGGAAGTTAATACATAGTCTTTTTCTCTTAGTATAGGTAGTCCCAAGTTGATTAAAAAGAAAGCAGTTCAAATCTGAGTTTTGTCTATTTCAACTCTGAAGACCAGACCCAAGACTCAGACCTTAACACTGCAAAGTAGGAAGAGATAAATCCAAAGTATATCCATCAGCCCCAGGGGAGAGGGAGAGAGTAACTAAAAGAGAACTTCTTGGACAAGGACAGCAGCCCTAAGCTTGACTGACCCATAAAAGAATAACTGTTCCTAAGAGAAAGGAATGAATGTGGACCGAGCTGGCTAGAGCAGTCCTGGATTTCTCATCAATCTAGTTGAATAAATGAAACGGATGGGTGCCCAGTGCTATGAGGAAAATAAAGTAGGCTAAGGGGATAGAAAGTGACAGGATGGTGGTGACTGTTTTAGACAGAAGAGGAGTCTTGAAGAAAGTGGCATTTAAGTAGATACCTAACTCATATGAAGGAGGAACTCAGCAAACATGTGGAGAAGAATATTCCAGGAAGTGGGACTACTGAGTATAAAGACTGGAGTGTTATTTGAGGAGCCACAAGTCCAGTGTGGTTGGAGGGGCCTGAGGGAGGAGAGAGTGCTAGAAGATGAGCCGGGGAGGAAAAGAGGGGCCCGATACAGGGCCTGCAGACCATGCCAAAGAGCTTGAATTTTATTATTATAATAGGAAGCTGTTGGCAGACTTTTAAGAAGGGTGTAATGGGAACTTACTTGTTTTTAAAAGATCCTCTGACTGTTCTGCCCAGTATAGATTCTGGGAGGATAGAATGAAATTTGGGAGATCAATAAGGAGGGAGCTACTACGTTCATTTGAAAGACAATGGCAGGGCGGGGCGGGGCTGGGCGGGAGGAGGTGTTGGGGGGGCTCTTAAGGGCTGGAGGGAGGGGGTGGGGGTGGGGGTATTGGGGGATGGGGGAGGGCGGTGCGGGGAAGGGTGGGGGGGGGTTTGCCTGGGTGGCTCAATCCCTTAAGAGTCTGACTCCTGATTTTGGCTCAGGTCATGATCTCAGGGTTGTGAGATTGAGCCCTGAGTTGGACTCCAAGCTGGGCATGGAGCCTGCTTAGGCTTCTCTTTCTCCTTCTACCTCCACACCTCTCTCCCACTCCTCGCTTGCATGACCCCCCTCAGACAGATAAATAAATAAATAAAGAAAGAAAGAAAGAAAGAAAGAAAGAAAGAAAGAAAGAACTGTGGACTAGCAGTCCAACATTCAACTAGAGATGGTGCTGTCTCCCTTGAGAGATAAATTTAACAGAGGTGTCAGAGATGTCTCACCAGCATCACTATGGGAATGTGTCCTTAGTCTTTGGCCAGTATTTTATAAATACCAATTTATTGTTGCCTCCAGAAGCTTCTGATTGGGCTCAACATATGATACAAATAGTCCTCCAAGGCACCATTTACAGTAATACAGTTGCTACCTTCCATTCTGTTTTCACCTTGATTTGTGCTCCGCTCAAATTCTGCCCCAGTTTACCACAAATGGCTGAACAATGAGCGCCAGAGTATAACATAGCCCAGTAACGATATGCCAACCTCAAGTGTCTGATGTTTCCTGCCACCTTATCCAATTTAATAATGCAATTCCTCTCGTTATCAAACTCTCACAGATAAAGCACCTATACCATGAATCAAACCCCCCTTTTCCCACAAATGTACGTAATCCTCCCAAAATGAATCTTTCCTCCCTCAATCCCATGGAGAAATAAAGTCTGTGCTATTCAGATCTTCATACCAAGGCCACCCACTGTCTGTTCTTCCCTTTCTGTCACAGAAGCCTTTGTAGCAACTTTGGCAAATGACAAAACCAGATCATTTCAACTCTGAGCCTCTTATATTTTTTACTTTTTCAAAATTCCACAGGATGAAAAGCACACTGAGGTACACTGCTAATCTAATCCCATATATATTCAGTACTACATACTAAATCATTCAAATGTCAACACCATTATGGAATTGGAATCTGGGATCCACAATATCCTACACAGCTTCTCCAAACTCAGAATAAAATCACTCCAGACCATCCCTCTAGGGGCCGCCATCCCTGCCTAATGATCCAAACCCATTCTCTGTGACAGTTTCTCATTTCGTGTGTCTGAGAACTCAAAGGGCAGCTAGCACTTCCCACTCTGTCTTAGCACTGAAAGTCATATGTCCTGAGAACCCCCTCCATTCCCAGCAAACTGGGGCAGATGGTCACCTTACTAAGGACTCGTTTCCTTTTTTCACCCATGCAGGTTGGCTTCTCTGCATGGAACACCCTTCTCCAGCTCTCTCCTCTCATCATTCAGTTCTCTATTCCAGTAAGTCTTTTCAGAAAGGTCACCACTAACACCTGCATCATTATTTGTAGCATTTATCAGTATCTGATATTGTATCTTTTATTTTTCCATTTAATTATTTATTGTATGCCTCTTCTTCTAGCATATATACACGCCAAGGACATTACCTTCTTTCTTGCTGTAGCTCCACCTCCAGGAACAGTGCCTAACACACAGTAGACTCTCAAAAGATATTTGTTGAGTGAATGGATGATTTTAAAAAATATATATAATCTAGTCTTTAAACATCATAATCATCTGAACCAACACAAACAGCAATTTTATTCATTCATTCATTCAAGGATAAAAATTTCAGAACCAGTAAAATTTTATGGACTATGGCAAGCCAGGAAATGGGGAAGTCACTGAATTCAGTTGATCCATAATAAAATGCTTAACCAGATGGGTAAACTCTTTAAGTGGTACTCCATGAAGAGATTGCTTTCCTTCATGTCCTTTCGGAACTGTATGAATCATCCTCCTCTTCCTAACATGAATTAGTTCTTTCAGATGGGGCTACTACCTTCCATAAATATTGTCTCTAGTTCTGCCCAGGGCAGAAGCCTCACCTTACCCTTGAACCCTTATTTCAAGCTCAGTCAGTACCAGATACCTAAAACAAGTTCTGGACCCTTCCTCAGGTCCCCAGAGTCTTTGTTGTTATTTCTAATTCTAAGATTTTCTAAAATAGAATTGTTCCTGGACCTACAGATTTATTCAGCTCAAGTTACCATGTCAGGCCATCTGGAAACCCTCCTTCCCTCCCTTCCCCAGGGTTCCTACACAGGTTCTCAGGCTCTTGAGCCACCAGTAGATGTCCTATGCACCATAAGGAAGGTAGATGATTTTCCAAACTCCAAAAAGAGTATTAGTCTTGAGAGGGTGGGCTACAGAGAAGTCCTCTTTTACTTTAAATTCCCTGTTTATGTTGCCAGGTACAAGTCTTGGTAACTTGAATGTTCCTTCCCAACAGTGGACAACTGACCTCATTTAAAAACCTAATTGAGGGGCATCTGGGTGGTTCAGCGGGTTAAAGCCTCTGCCTTCAGCTCAGGTCATGATCCCAGGGTCCTGGGATGGAGCCCCGCATCGGGCTCTCTGCTCAGCTGGGAGCCTGCTTCCCCCTCTCTCTCTGCCTGCCTCTCTGCCTACTTGTGATCTCTCTCTGTGTCAAACAAACAAATAAAATCTTTAAAAAAAAAAACAACAACCCAAAAACCTAATTGAAATAAGCTTCACCCAGGATGGCCACTCCTTAACCTCAGGACAGAACAAAAGGCTGGAGGGGCGGAGGGGTGGAGGGGTGGAGGGTTGGGGATCAGATCTGTTCAACCCCAGAGGATTTTCTAATGACTCTGCCAGGAAGGTAGGTGGACCCCTGATGATAAATAGATTGGAACAGCCTATTTTAAAATAGGCGCTGGGAACCTGGCTACAGAATGTTTACTGTGTAGTCTCCTGGAGGTGACTAAGTGGGCAGGCATCTCTTGGAGGCCCGCCAGCAGAGCCCTGCCGGGGAGTGACACTTCCCAGCCTCCCACACTGGGCCTCCTTCCTGCTGGGGAGTGCAGAGTGAGGGAGGAGATAGGACTAGTCTGTCCAGGTGCCACACTCAGCCATCAGTGGGGATGGGAAAAGGTTGAGGGGGGAGCTCACCATTTCTCTTCAGATCCCTTCCAAATCGTGTTTCTTGCTACAACGTGTGTCCCTCATTGGAGGAGGGTTGTGTTATTGGCTTATTGCTTTGTGAATAATGCTGAGGCAGGCCCACCCCCCCGTCACGGGGTTTGGGGGGTGCTGGGGTGCTGAGGATACCCTCGTAGGGATAGCAAAATTCTGGTTGTTTGGGAGAGGGCCTTTCCCACCTGGCAAAACTCTGGAATCTCAAAAGTAGAACTCAGCACCTCTCCCAGCCCCCCACCTTGGCTTTCCTCTCAAAAGACTCCCATCCTCCTCAACCTCAGGGGCTTTGGTCTGTGCTGGGAGAAATGAAACATATTTTCCAATGTGTTTTCTTTCTTTTTTAATAAAAATATCAAAGACATACTTATCAGTGGCTGCGGAGGGAAAGTTACGGCAAAGGCTATTTTGTAACTGGAACATGCCCCGTGCTGTGACACACTCATCCAGGGGCAGCAGAAGATTGATGGCTGGACATGTGGGGGGAACTGCCAATGATTGAAATCAGACAACTGCAAGCTGTGAAGGAGAGCCAGGGGAAACCATTTTAACCACAGCCATCCAGTCTTAGCACACTTGGATTGGGCTTTTCCTCGTCCTGCCTGCCGTCTGCAGCCCAGAGCTTGGAGGCACTCGGAGGCCAAGGGCAGAGTCAGGGGCCTGCACAGGCTCAGGCTTGAGGCACACGCCCTCTCCGGCTTTCCCTTTTTAAAAAGTGCCCCCCTCTCCACCACCACCGAGCACTGTCAATTACCCATCACAGGTTCAGGAACTTGACATGCAACCCAAGCAGTCCACCTTCACAAGCAACCATCCTTTCATTTCGTGCAGGATTCTTTTATTTGCTTTTCACTGGGAAGGGGCAGAGAGGAAGGAAGTCATGGGAAATTGTCAGTGCATTACTTAGTACCCATCACCAGGATCGCAGCCAGAGTTCAGGGTTGTTAACAATTGTGCCGCTATGCACTTGAACTGAGACATTTTTATTTCATTAGGGGTGTCAGTTTACAGCCATTAGCTAAGCAGATTGGCCAGGACCGAAAGGCCTTTTTGGAGCCTTATCGCCAGATCTCTCTTCCATTATTCAGGTCTTTAAAAAAGAGAGAAAGGGAGGGAGAGCCGCTTTAAACCCATTATGTTTTGTGACTTGTCTCTATCCTCTGGCCCGAACAGTCTAAAATAGGTTTTATTAGAAATCATTATTTAAATTCCTGCCCAGGAGCATATCGCTCTCTCGTGTATAATGGTTCCCAGATCACGGAAAGTAGCAGAGAGGGTCTCCAATGGGCCGACATAATGTCAGTGACAATTCATTTTTTTGCCAGTTAGGACGCTGGTTTAATATCCTGAAAAAGGCACTTAACACCACCCTTTCATAACATCTGTCAGGGCCCGTCCAGTGGCTTGTTTCTCACACTGTGGGCTCCCGGGCTGTTTGGGGCCTTGCTCTGAAACACACTTCTCTCACAGGCCTTGGAATTCCTCAGACATCCAACCGCCCCCAGCCCCGGGGCCCAAGCACTCGCAGACCAGCTGTTACAACTTTCCAGGACACTCCTAAATTTTCTAAATGTGTGCCATATAAAAATAAAATTTAGGACGGTGAGTGTTCAGGAGCTTTGTATGTAACTATATAACTCATCCCGTGTCTCAGGGTCCATTATTCCCACATTCTTCCACAGTCCTGGCCGCTTCCTCTGATTTCAGAATACTTCGGCAGAAATCTCAAGACTTAAGATTTGGGTCAAGAGATCATCGTTTCCTTTACCTCCCTTTAAAGTCCCATTTTTATTTGAAAAAAAAAATTTAAGTCCGAAAATGTTGAGAGAAAGCGTTAATATGCTCTTTCCTGGGATTTAGCACTAGTTAAGGTTGCATCGCATTTGCTGCCAATGGCTCGCTCTCTCCCTGTTCTGCTCTCGCAGACAGTCACGCATGGCCTCGATAAGCTTACACAAACACTCACTCACAAACGGTAGCTACACTCGTGGAGAGCCTAGCACAATGTACGCACTTGCCGAATCACTTTGGCATAGTCCTGAAACTAACGTGACACCGCGTGTCAGCGGTGCTCCCATAAAAAAATCATAAACGCGCACACTCATATGCAAAATCACACTCACACTCACACTCTCTGGTACACACACTCACCCAGTGCTCTCTGAACCATCTGAAAGTGAGTCATAAACCTCCTGACTCAATGTTTCTAAGTATATCAGTGCATTTCCTAAAAATCATGTAACAATACCTTATCACACTTCAGAAAATTCATAATAATTTCAGGATATAATCTACCATCCATTCCATATTCATATATCGCCCGTCGTCCCAATAGATTTTTATAGCATTTTTTCCCTACTCCAAAGTTCAGTGAAGATTTGTGAGTGGCACCTGGGTGTGTTTTGTTTTGTTTTGTGTTTGTGATGATTTTTTTCTTTTTTAAGACTCCGGGTCAGTTGTCTTTTACACTGCCCCTTCATATTTTTGGTTAACTTTGTTACTGAAATATAACAGACAACAAGGTACACAAATCCTAAGTGAACTGTTCTGTGAATTTTTACAAAGTGAACACACTTATGTAACTCGCACCTGAATGGTTTTATGGAGCATGACCTGGACCCCTAAGCCTCTCACGAGCTTTATCCCAGGCACTGCCCTTGGCAGAAAGTGACCCCCACTCTGGCCCCCATCACCGTAGGTTAATTTTCTTCCCCTTCGCTCTTCAGACTGTGTTCAGTTGGTGCTCTGGGTGGCAGAGGGAGTCTACTCCGGCTGGAGTCCAGATGAGATCTCTTTTCAGCATGTGTTCTACCAAAATGGGTAGCTCATCTATTTCAGAGCTCTGGGATAAACCTGTCTTTAAAACAAAAAAGCACATGCCTCTTAATCCGCAGTAGCCAGTGAAATAAATTTTTAAGAGCCTGTAATATTGTTAGTGTCTTAATATTGTTTCTCAATTAAATATTATATTAGTTGCATTGGATACCTAGCAAGTTTAAATTGCAAAAAAAAAAAAAAAAAAGAGTAAAACCTCAGAGAACCTAGGGGTGGCTGGCTGGCTCTGTTGGTTAAGCATCTGTCTTCAGCTCAGGTCATGATCCTAGGGTCTAATTTCTGACATGGCTCTGCTCAGTGAGGAGACTGCTTCTCCCTCTTCCTCTGCCCCCCCCCCCCCCCCCGCTGGAGCACTGGCTCTCACTCTCTCTCAAATAAATAAAATCTTTTAAAATAATTAATTAATTTAAAAATTAATTAATTTATTTATTAAAGATTTTATTTATTATTTGACAGAGGAGACACAGCGAGAGAGGGAACACAAACAGGGGAGTGGGAGAGGGAGAAGCAGGCTTCCCGCAGAGCTGGGAGCCCGATACGGGCCTTGATCCCAGGACTCTGGGATCATGACCTGAGCCAGACGTAGACACTTAATGACTGTGACACCCAGGCATCCCAATATATCTTAATATATCCAAAAATATCTTTAAAAAAAAAAAGAAATATAACAGGTGGTGGGTAATGGGGAGGGCACGTTTTGCATGGAGCACTGGGTGTTGTGCAAAAAGAATGAATACTGTTACGCTGAAAAAATAAATAAAATGAGAAAAAAAAAAAAAAAAAAAAAGAAACCTAAACTCTAGACTGTCTACTAAATGCTCTTTCCTTACCTTTAGGGACTTAGATGACAAAACAAAAAGATCACTGAATGGAATACATCATTATGTTATAATAAAAAAATTATTACTTAGAGCAATTGAGGACAGGTTCTTTAAGAGCAAGCAATATAAAGAACATATCACATAGCCGTGGCCTTCAGTTAAAGCCATGGCTTCTCTATTGTGTCTTTTAAAACTGATATTCTAGGGCCACCTGCGTGGCTCAGTTGGTTAAGCATCTGACTCTTGATTTCTGCTCGAGTCACAATCTCAAGCTCATCAGATCGAGCCTCACATCAAGCCTCATGTTTAGCCCCACATCGGGCTCCACGCCGGATGGGGTCTGCTTTGATTCTGTCTCTCTCCCTTTCCTCTTCCTCTGCCTGCTCTCTCTCCCTCTCTAAAAAATAAAAATTAAATAAAAGCAATATTCTATATTCTCTATAGTTGTTGAATCTCTTCTCTTAATATTTGGGGAAATAGGAAGGGATTTTCATACTAAAATTTTAAGTGTCCTGAGCTAGCAGTGATTCTAAACATCCATTTTATATTCATACATTTATAGTCCACTTCCATCTTAATAAATTTGACCCCAGAATGATGGTAATTTCCTCTTTATTGTGGTTCTTCCATTCCCTGGTAAATATTTTTAGTGTTTTGGCTCTGAATATAATCTTACTTTGGAAGCCTGCTAGCAACACAAAGGGGAAAAGCTCAGAGTTGGCTTGGGGTCACTCACAGTCTTTATTTGAATGCCACAAATTACAGTATTTAAGAACTGGACCAGAGTCATCATTCTGAAGGAAAAAAAAAAAAAAAACAACAAAACAGCAATGAGAGAGTTCAGATAAAATTGGAGCAGATATTAAGATTTGATGTCACATTCTTGTAGGGAGGGTCCTACAAGAATCTTTAAAGCAGTAAGAGTTTAGGAAGTAAGGTTTTCCATCTCATTTAAGCCATGGCCTCTTCAACCACATTAGAGAGTTCAACCAATTTCCAACTTACAACTGGTATCAAATACTACAAACTCTGTCAGATTGTCATATATTCTCAATATCACCCAACACAAATTTGTTTGTGACATTTGCAGAAATCCCCTTGTGGCTGCAATTTTATGAATTGTTGCTGAGCTCTTCTCATTCAAGTCATGCCTCTCTTCTCTCTGCCTCAACTGGTAACTGGTGCCCCTAATTATCCACCTTCCATACAAAAGCTTAGAAGTAGAATTTTTCAGTTTTAACCTTGGTTAGGTAAATAACACAATTATGCCAATTTTTACCATTTCAGTGTAATTAATTTTCTGTAATATAAGCAAAAGAAGAGAAATAAAGCTCAGTACAATAAAAAATACTTCCACTGTTTCAACCAGCCTGGAAGTCAAATGCTCCTGACAGTTAGATGTTTGTACAACTCACCTAATAGTCACATGTTGCAATATCTTGAAACACTTGCAGAAAACAATGATCTGTTGTTTTTAGTACATAATGAAGCAATAAGTTCTTTATTGTAATTTCATATTAGATGTGTTTTGTTTAGCTATTTTATAGTAAATATATTACATTTTAAGGCTAGAAGAGTGTGTTAAAAGTGGAGGGAATATATTTCTTGACAAATACAATGCTTGTTACTTTTATTATAATTTGCTGAAAAATGGTGATGCTCCATGAAACAATGAGAAAAAAATTGAAAAATGAAACTTGCATTGAGTATCAAAACTTGTAAAGAAACAGTCTTCCAAATATGAAATTGATGTTAATAAGAATAGCTAATATTTACTCTTACCATCATAGAAAGCATGTAGTTACTTCTAGTGGGAAGTGATCTTAGAAAATGCTCATTAACATTTTATTTTGTAATCAGAGATTTTAAAATGATGTGATTTGCCCAAGTTTGCATAGGGAAACAATGTAAACTTCATTCTCTTCATTCAGCTAATAGTTTCCAAGTGTCTACTTTGTGATACACACTGCACTTGACCTCTGGACTCCTAATCCATTGATTTTTCTTCTATTCTAGAAGAACACTTTGGTTACATATAATATAAATTCAACTAAGACCAGCCTAAAAAAATAAAGGGTACTTGTTTGCTCATGTGACTTAAGCAATTCTAGAAGAAGCGTGGTTATTTTATGTGTTTTCTCTTCCATGTGCCCACTTCACACTTTTGCTGGCTCCCCATAATTTCAAGGATAAGTACTTTCTTACCTACATTGGGCATAGGAGAGGGAGTGATAAAGAAAGAGAATCAAATTAGATTATACACTCACCCCAAGCTCTACTGGGTGGCCATAAAGTCTAAAAAGATGTATTTGCTATTTCTACAACAAATTTTTCATGAGTTTAGAATAAAACTGTAAGTTAAAATATGATCTTGAATAAGATTGGGTTGCTATTTTCCTCATTCTGCTGAGGTTTTTGTTAATGTGGTGAGAACACCTAACACAAGACCAACCCTTTAAAATGGTTAAGTACAAAATACAGTGTTAATTATAGGCTGGGTGTTTTACAGTACATCTCTAGAACTTATTTATCTCATGTAAATGCAACCTTATGCTTGTTGAACAACAGCTTCCTACTTTACCTTCTCCTTACTCTTCACAACCATTTACCCTCTATAAGGTTGACTATTTTCAATACTCCAGTCAATAGAATCATGCTTCTGCAGTTGGCCTGACTTCACTTAGCATAATGTCCTCCAGGTTCATCCACAGTCTCACATAGGGCATGATTTGTTTCTTTGGTAAGACTGAGTGATATGCCATTATAAATATATACCACATTTTCTTTATCCATTCATCTGCCAGTAGATATTTAGATTTTCATATCTCAGCTATTGTGAATAATGCTGCAGTAAATAAGGGAGTGCAGATATCGCTCCAAGATCCTGATTTCAATTCTTTTGGATATATACCCAGAAGTGAGATTGCTAGATTATATGGTAGCTTTATTAATTTTTTGACAAATAACCTGATTTAAAAATAGGGAAAACACTTGAATAGACATTATTCCAAAGAAGACATACAAATGACCTAGAGGTATATGAAAAGATGCTCAACATCACTCCTCAGCAGTAAAACACAAATCAAATTCACAGTGAAATATGACCTCACATCTGATAGGATGGCTATTATAAAAAGTAATAATAACAGGTGTTGGAGAATATGTGAAGAAATTAGATCCCTTAACCACTGTTGGTGGGATGTAAAATGGTGCAGTTGCTATGGAAAATGGTATGAGGTGGTTCTTTAAAAAAAAAAGATAGATGTAGTTCTGTGTGTCTCCTTAAATAATCATTGAATATCGAATACTCATCATGGAGTATCAGAACAAGCAACAGTGGAGATTAAGAGACATATAAATGTAAAGTTTCAGTGCCATATAGCAGCAAGTTAAAAAAGAAGGAGGAGTAGGAGAAGGGGAAGAAGAAGAACAGAAAAGCTATCTGGGCAAACCAGGAGAAGAAACCTCTCTGATGTAAATTCAGAATTTATGGTCATTAAATACCAGAAGCAACAATAGTCATAAAGCTTTCATAGATTACATCAATAACACTTTCATTTAAATTCAAGAATCATTATTTTGAATTATTAAATATTATTATTATTAATTATTAATTAAATATTTTTTTACTTATTTGTGTTCTAAATCCAAGCATAAAAGAACAAAACAAAAGAAGAAAAATCATTGGTGTGACCCTAATACACTGAAATACGCATGGGTATTAAACCTCAAGTATACATTTTATGCAAACATTTGTCAGAAAATAAAGATAAATTTTAATGTCATTCTCATTTCCCATCAAAATAAAAATTTCTTTGAAATAAAAATGATCTGATTCCATCAAGGACAAAATTGGTGGTAGGAAATATTTCAAATTAAATTACTTCTCAGCCTTAGATTCTCCAACTAACTCAATCACTTCACTCTCCTATGTGAGAGAACAACAAAGCAATAAAATGAGAAAATAAAAGGGAGAAAAGACTATGCAGAAGGAAGAAAGTGGGGAATCGCCATGAGGACATGTCTGAACCATTTTCACTAACCATTTCCATCCAAAGGCATTCCCCAAATTTGATATATCATCTTAAGTTTCTAGCTCTATCTTTGCCCTGCCCCCTGTGATAATTAGGGTCATAGAAACCTAGTGGGTCATGGACTGGTTTGATTTGTTTCAACACTATCTTGCAAATACAACTATTTTCTCTAAAAATAGTTTCGAGGAAGTATAAAAAATGGCTTGGTTGAGTTTTGGTATGTTTTCCTAAAGCAGTATGTTCTAACCAGAGTTTCTTTTTCCCTATGGCTCATTCTTTAACTCCTTTGCTATTTGACTTTGAAGCCCAAATATTAGGTTGGAACTATTCTCTCAAAAATCACCAGTAATCTCTTTATGACTAAATTCTGAGGACTTTCCTTTATGTCCATCCTTCTCACCTTTTCTATAGCTGGTGGTCCTCACATTAGATGATTCTAACATGAAACTGACATTGGGAACTACTATAGTGGTTGTTCACAATAGCCATCACCTGAATTCTCCCAAAACTCTTTCTACCCTTCACTTTGGTAATTATATCTTGGTTCTTCTGTTATAATTCTAAATAACTCCACATCTATTGCTTCTCTTGCCTCCTAAAATCCTAATTGCATCTCTCTCCTCATCCACACTCCAAGCTATACAAATCCCCTTCCATGTGAACATCAACATCTTCCATGTCAACAGCTTCTTTTCAGAACTCCAACTTGCATTTCCTACAACCAGCTGAAAGTAGCCACCTGGATATTTTAATAACTTTTCCAATTAAAACTTATCATTTCTTTGCTCACCAAACTTATCATCCTTCCCCCTCATCTTCTTGATTTTCCTTTTAAAAAAATACTTAAAATAATAATGAAAATAATACAATTTAATAATTTTTAAAAATGGATATCAAAGCCACTGCAAGAGACAACTGAAACAAGAATTTTCAGGGGTAATAAGCCTGAGCATCAAGATTTTTAAAAGCTTACCAGGGGTTATAATGCAAAAGTCAAGAATATTACTTACCAAAATTCAATATTTCATAAACATACTCTGGTTTTTCCTTCATCTAGAATATGACTCCTCCAAATGTCAACTATAGAAATACTACATATTGTTCTAGGAAGTCTATCTCAAACACACCTTTCTGAGCTATTTTCAGGTGCTATTTGCCAGGCATAATTTTTCCCTTTAACAAATCTAAATAGTCCTTTTCAACTTTCCCATTACATAAACCAAATTATGCTATATATCACAGTAACCTGTTTATTTTATTTTTTCATTGAACGGAAGCTTAAGAATAGCTGTTCTCACACTTTAGAATATACAAAAATTTCTTAGAAGAAAGTTAAACTGTATACTTCCAGGCCAAATGATCCAAAATTCCTATTCAACAACTTGGATACTGCTTGGGGTACAGAGATATACATAAGGCAGCTCTGCTGTAGGTTTTTCTAGAATCACACCTCAAGAAACATTCTCTCTGCCCAGAAATCTGTGTCTTGCTCCCTCCACTCCATGTGTCCAGCAGCACCCTACATGCTCACTGTAGAGTGAATAACTGACTCCACATTGATGCTTGATTAATAAGATCACTTCTCCTAAGTATACTGAACCTCGAGGCTTTGTCCTTCATGGGTTGGCTACAATTTCCACAGACCTCAGAACTCTTTGTAAAACTCTTATAAGGAACCACCAGCAAAGATAGTGCTTTTTGCAGCCCCTCCTTTACCATGGATCACTCCCTAATGCTATTCCCATAGAAGTGTACTTCCAAATCCATTCAATCTTATCCATGAAAGAAGTTGAGAATTTCTCACAGTGAGAAACACTTGACTTTGTTACCATGCCAAAGCTCTCTGAATTAATCACACTGTCCACAGATTGGAATAGTTCCACCAGCCTGGATTTCATAGTTATTTAAAGCTGAGCAGACAAGAATTGCTCAGCTATGGAAAAGGAGCTCACAGACTCTCTGAGGCATAATCAATTGGATTAGGAGTCTCTCTTCTGAAGCTAGTTTTGTAAGTCTGTCCCTTCTGAATTTTCTCAGTCACCAGTCATTTGGCCTTTCAGGGCTCAATTGCAAAGAAGGTGACTTGCACACGATTCAGTAGGTGAACATAATTACAAAGCAATTAACAGCAAATTTAATTGTAAAAATGATATTTCAGTGTCAAATCCAAATGTTATAATTATAGACATATCTTGCTTTCAGATTCCTTAGAGGGCAACAAAATTGTTTTCTTTTATTTATGTTATAATGCTAAATGCAATGCTGTGTTCTTTATATTGCCATGGCTTAGTGTGAGAATGTTTTCATTAAGGTTGAAAGCAATAAAGAAGGAAATTTGAAAAAGTTTGGTCAGATTGTATTACCACCCCTTTATCCTCCAGCAGCCTTTTTAATTAAGAAAGAGCAACCATTATACAAAATCAAAGTGGAAAAACCAGGAAGCAGGAAATATTTTTAAAGCACTGTGTTGTTTTAAGATTACCTAAAGAAAATATGACAAAATGAATTAAAATTTAATTATACTATTACTGAAAGACAGAGGTGCTTTTAGGTTAGTTTTATTTCTTATTAACAGTTTTATAGGTTTTTTTCCACTTAAAAACACTGACAATATTATAATCAAGTAAATTTATTTTAAACTCCATAATGTGAGAACTAAGATACTTGAAATGTATGAACATCATCTCACCAGGCTCAAAGAGAGATACAAATCTAGATGATGGAGCCTGTGGAATAATTTATTGATGGAAAGTATGATGTAAACCTGTTTCTCCTTTCTGTGAGAAATGCTGGGTGATTCCTGTGATAATTTTTACCCTCAGGACATACTTAGAGCAGTAACAATAGTTGACTCTTGTGAACCAGCATATATGCAGTTTATATAAGCAGTTTATGAGTTTACCTTACTGGTCTTGAGATCATACATTTATTCAGCAAAAATTTACTGAATTCTGCTACCTCTTGAGGAGATAGTCGAATAACGTGGAGTCCCCCACAAGCTTACCATCTAATGGAAAAGAGGTTAAAAGATAAATGAATAATTTTAACCCATGGAGAGTATCATCCTCGTAGTTTGAACAGGTTGCTATGGATTACAGAAGAGGCAGGGCCTAGTTCCTTGATGAATTGGGGAGAAAAATATGGTGGAAGTGATTTGAACTAAATGTCAAAAAGATAAGCAGATATCTGCTTGACATGTAAGACAGATAGAGGCTTTAAACCAAGGGGAAAAAACAGTGTTTTCCTAGTGAGGAGCTTAAAAAAAAAATACAGTTTCTTGAGGGAATTTCAAGTTGTTGAATAGTAGGAACACAAGTTGTGGGTAGAGGAATTATAAGAAACAGTATATGTCCTGCCGGGGGATTGGCTTCTATTAGGCCATGCAAGCTCTGAATTTTAACCAGGGAAGAGATAGGATCCCGTTTGTGTTATTATTTTTAAATGTCCTTGCTGAGATTCTTATTGACAGAAAAGGAACCATTTTTTGTATGGAATTATATGTATATCCATAACCATAATCAAAGTAATGAACATATATAGCCATCATTCCCAAGGTTTCCTTGGGCTCTTTTGTCATCCTTACCTCTTCTTCTACAACCAAACCCAGGAGACCAATGAACCACTGATGTTCTGTCACTATAAATGAACATTCCCTAGAATTTCACATGAACAGAATCAGATAGCACGTACTCATTTATCTGGCTTCTTTCATTCAGTGTAATTATTTTGAGATTTGCTAACATCATATGTATCAATGGTTTATTCTTTTTTATTGCTGAGTAGTGGCCCGTTATATAGACATACTGATGGGGTTTTGTTTTGTTTTTGTTTGTTTGTTTGTTTTATCCCTTACCTATTGACAAACATGTGGGTTGTTTCCAATTTGGGGCTGTTATGAATAAAGCTATGGATATTCATGCATAGGTCTTTGTAAGGACATACACTTTCACTGTCTTGAGTAAATACCTAGAAATGCAATGGCTATATCATATGATAGGTCATGTTTAACTTTTTAAAAAATTTTAATTAATAGTCTAACTAGTTTACAATAGTTTTCCAAAGTGATTGTACCATTTTATTTTTATATCAATAGTGCATGAACATTCCAATCCCTCTGTATCCTCACCAATATTTGGTGTGGTCAGACTTTTCAATCTTTGCAATTATAAGAGGTGTATAGTGTTATACATGTAGTTTAAACATGCATTTCCCTAATGACTGTTGATATCGAGCATCTTTTCATGTGCTTATTTGTTACCTTCTTTGATTAAGTATCTTCTTTAAGTATCCAGATCTTTTGCACGTTTTTTAAACATTTTTTATTTATTTCTTATTTTTTATAAACGTATAATGTATTTTTATCCCCAGGGGTACAGGTCTGTGAATCGCCAGGTTTACACATTTCACAGCACTCACTATAGCACATACTCTCCCCAATGTCCATAATCCCACTCACCCTCTCCCAACCCCCTTCCCCCCAACAACCCTCAGTTTGTTTTTTGAGATTAAGAGTCACTTATGGTTTGTCTCCCTCCCAATCCCATCTTGTTTCATTTATTCTTCTCCTACCCCCCTTTTGCATGTTTTTTTATGGGACTTTTTAGTTTCCTTATTTTTGTATTTTTAGAGTTCCTTAGATATTCTAGATATAAGCCTTTCATCAGATATAATTTTCAAATATTTTCTCCAGTATTTTTCTCCCAGGCTTGTTTTGTGAAGGATTAATATATTTGACTTTTATGAAGTTCAGTTTATCAATTTGTCTTTTTATGAATCATGCTTTTGTTATTTCTAAGAAATCTTTGCCTATCCTAAGGTGACAAAAATTTTCTTCTACTTTCTTTTAGAAGTTTATAGTTTTAGGTTTCACACCTATGTGTGTGTTTTTGAGTTCATTTTTTAAAAAAAAAGATTTATTCATTTATTTGACAAGCAGAGACCACAAGTAGGCAGAGAGAGAGAGAGGAGGAAGCAGGCTCCCTGCTGAGCAGAGAGCCCCATGGGATGGGATGCGGGGCTCAATCCCAGGACCCTAGGATCATGACCTGAGCGGAAGGCAGAGGCTTTAACCCACTGAGCCACCCAGGCACCCCTTGAGTTCATTTTTGTATGTCGTGCTAGGTGTGGATAGAAGTTTTTTTTGTTTTTGTACATGGATATCCAATTTACCAGCACTATTTGCTGAAGATATTTTCCCTTCTCCACTGAATTGCTTTTGTGCTACATCAAAAATCAATATTCCAAGTCTCCAACATATATAAAACACTCCAACGACCAGCAGTATAACATGTATTCTTCTCAAATACACATGGAACATTCTTCATTGTAGACTATATGTTAGGCCACAATACACATACCAATAAATTTATAAAGATTTAAATCATATAAAGAAGATCCTCTGACTACAATGGAATGGAAATGGAAATCAATTACAGAAGGAAATCTGAAAAATTTACAAATATGTGGAAATTAAACAACATACTCTTAAAGAACCAGTGGGTCAAAGAAGAAATCCCAAGGGAGTTTAGAAAATGTTTGGAGATGAAGGAAAACAAAAACATACCAAAACTTATGTGATGCAGCAAAAGGAGTGATCAGAGGGAAAATGATAGCTATAAATGCCTATATTAGAAAAACAGATCTCAAATCAATAATCTAACTTTACACGGTAAGAGACAGGAAAAGAAGAACAATCAAACTCAAAAGTAGCAGAAGGAAGGAAATAATTGACCACAAAATGCTGGAAATGAGAAAACAAAAGAAATGGCCTCTCTTTGAACCTCAGCATACTAGATATATTATACATTTAAAATGTCATCGTCATAAGGAAGTCTTAGTATACGGTCAAAATAATAATAGATGTGTAGCTGTTAGGTATGTAATAAAGTTGGCATTTGCATGTCATTTATTATGAAAGAGACTATGACTTTGGAGAACATAGATTTAACATAACCTGACCTCAAAATTCTACACATGGTGTTTCCATAGTACAGATGTTCGCTCTGAGATTACAGCTTATTACATAATGTACCAATGGGAAAAATATTCATTTCAACAGTACGTGGCCAATGTTATTCACCATAAAATTCTATCAGAGCCAAAAGTCCCTGAAATATACCTTGTTTGTGCATTAAAGGATAGACAGGAAGTTTTAAAGGAAAAGTATAATGTTGGATTCAAGTAATTTTTTTAAGATGATAAGCATAGAAATTAGTTGACTTTCAACCTCAGAATTTAGGAGAGTGTGATCTTACTCAATGTACTTTGAATTAACATAAAAATGAAAAGTCCTCCACATCTGTAGAATATGGGAGAAATTGAATACAATCCAGTTTTATGTGTATAGGGAATAATTTGTTACTATTCAGTTTCTGGGAAGAAAGAGCAACTTTGTGTTCTTGCTGATACACTGAAGAAGTTAAATGATTAACCTGAGACTGCCAGAAAAACCACTGTGCATTGTTATCATGTGCTATAAGCTTTCAATATATTTAAAACATATAAAGACATGAAAAAAAGGATGGAGTTACATAAGGAGTAAGCCAAAATCAGTTCCTTCCATTTTTCTGTATGTAGTCTCATTTGCACAGCTGATGATGTCTAGTTACAAGCATAATGCCCCACTACCTCTGTCCTCCACACTGTATGCAAGACATGAAACAGGCTGAGACCCAATGTAGTAAATCACATGATAGTGTTAGTTTGAGATTAGGTACCCAGAGAACATTTAATATGAATAGTACGAGGAAACCTAAAAACTGACAGGGCCAGAGGGTCAGAGCAACATTTCTACTCAAAGGCTGAAGGAAAATGGTCTGTGTAGTCAACAATTTGGCTTCAGAGCCATCAGACACTCTAGATTCAGAGTCTAGAGTCTTTACTATCAAAAACTTTCTAGCATCCACCCTTATACATATAATCATCTTTTCCCATGAGGTGAGAAGTCATTTTACAGTGTGTGAATTCTTAAACAAAAACTAAAAGAGAAATGTTAAATGAACCATTGTAGAAATTCAGAAAATTCGGGAGGACATGAAGTTGGTTAAATCTGGAGTGAGAATGCCATAAGATTTAGATAGTATCATATTCATCCCTTTAGCTAATAACCAGTTGTTGAACACTAGGAATGTGTGAATTGCAACCAGTCATCCAATTAACTTTCCATGTGAGCAGGGAGGCTGAGAATACAGGTCTAGTCTGCATGAAAATTCTGGAGCTCAGTATAGGATTGGACTAGAATGGTGACTGGCTGTGGTGACTGGCATGCAAACCAAAGAGCTGTCCAAAGCATCACTTCTGAAGGGGAGTTGGGCACACCAGGCAACAACTCAAAACTTTGCAGAGGTAGGACTACAGCAAGATTGTATGGTCAAGACCACAAACAAGAGACAGAACCAATGAAGGAGACTTCACAGATGAGCATGGAGACTTTCTTTAAAGAGAACTGTCCCATGCAGTCATACAGTGAAGGCACCAGAAGTCCCCATTTTCCCAGTTCTTTTTTTTTAAACTCTATTTTCTTGTTTTATGGAAACCGTAGAAGACTTCTTAAAAGCCTTTACATTTGACTCCTTAATCAAAATATGGTATCTTCTGGAAATGGACTCTTATATATTCAATTTTACCATCCCAGCAACCCACCTCGAGTTTTACAAGCAGGAAGGGCCCAATAATAGTTTGGTGATTTCCAATTTAAATTCATTATGTAAATATTATAGTAGTCCAATATATCCTTGAAACATCTGACCAAGATACAATTTCTGGACATCACTAGCAGGTGAGTAATCATAACTGCTGGTTGCCAGATATAAGGAGTCACCCCTGAGTTTCAGCTTGAGAGATTATGAACACTTTTCTGTTCAGCTTGTTCTTCCTCTTGTAAAATCTATATTGAGACCTGAGTCAGCGATCAGTGCACTGATTGGGTTTTCTGCCACCAGAAGCTGGAGTTAGTGATGTCTAAGCCCTTTCTTACTGAATCCCCCGGACATAGAGTCCTAAGTACATGATATGGACAATATGCATTTGAAAAGCTGCCTCTTTATTATTTTGTGATATAAAAAATGTAACTTAAGTCATCTTACAATCACCACAAGATTTCCTACTAGGAAAGACAGAACTGATGATAAATTATCTTATTGCATATCGTTGACTACAGAAGTTTTCCTAAGAACACCATACTTTTCTTTGGAATTTCAACTCATATTTTTCTTTGATATTTATTCTATCATATTGGATACAAATCTGAAACTTTAAGATCCCCTAGGAAACACAACCAAATAACTCCAATTGATTTTTATGACATCAAAATCCTTTAGACCCCATATTTATATTCAATATATAACTCCTCTTCCTTTTTCATAAACACTTCCCCCTAAATATCTACAATAGGTCCTATGAGGAGGAAAGATGGACTCACACACAGAAAAAGTTTCTCAAAAGAGGAATAACAAACTACACAGAGGATTGTGTCTCAACTTGGAGCAATGGTGCACATGGAATTCAAGTCAGAATGACCATAAGCATATATTATAGAAAAGGTCAAAATGGCAGGTAATACAACAATTAATCTGCTTAACTGTGTTTGAATTTAGCCCTCTGTTGAAGGAACTAAACCTGCTTTTTCTCTTCCATCTTCCATTCCTCACTTCCCTCCCAGAACACAAAGACTCAGCCCTGACAGAACAGACAAGTTAATTACTGTTTTGTTTTGTTTTTCTGGCCAGTAGATCACAGCTGAGAACAGATATGAAAATGCAAAACCCAACCAAAAATATTCTTTGTTATTAATCTCTGAAAAAAAATCTAACACTTAAGCCTGTGTAGCTCTGTATTCTCCTAAATAACCAAGTTCAGAAATATAAGATCACTAACATAATGGAGTCCATCAGCGACAAGCTGGATCTGACTTTCAAATATTCCTTCACTACTATATTCCAAGAAAAAAGTGTCTGATTATATTTGCCTTAGTAATAATCGTATTTGATGCCTATGTGGTGTTTTATACATTTTTACCCAGATAAAAACAAGCTCACGATCTAAAAACAGCATTAGTATACTGAATATACATCACAGATGAAATTAATAATGATGTGGCATGCATCTCCAATGCCACCAAACTGAACAAAAAGCAAATAAATCTTGTCTTTATTGCTTTCCAGAATGTTAAGATAACAAACTTTTATCCAGAATCAAACATTTTCAGAAATACTAGCTTAGGATAAGGTTTTAATAGAAAAGCTTTGTTTTTTCTCTATTAGGAAATTATAAAGACCTTTCTTCATTGTTTTCTTGAGTTATTTTAGTATTATAAAATTGTGATTATTTTAAGTTTCAGGAGACCACATTCCTAAAAGGCACTTGAATTTGATTAGCAGGAAGAATCAAGGGGAAATTGATGAAATCAAGAACTTGAGGGATGAATAGTTATTGGATTTAGAATATGTCCTGGGATGTGATATAGATGTGTCATCTAGATGGCTTTCAGACTAGAAATAAGAACATAGTGGAATGTGCAGAAAAAGTAACAAAAGTAGGTAGCAGTTAGATGTGGTCAGAGAGAGAAACAATGTGATAGAAGCAACAAGCTTTGGGAGGACAGTGCTCAAGCTGGATGGATGTAGACATTGGCTTAGAACATAACAAGCTGCACCCACTTAAAGGAAGAAATTATGACTTCAGGAAAAGAAAATTAAATTTAAAAAAGTGAAGGGAAGAAGCTAGAATATTGTAATCATTGAAGAAGAATGAAGAATCTTGAAAAAGATGATTAAGATGCTCCAGAGCCTGGGGAGGAATCTTTGGGGAGGGTCACAGAAGGAAGTTTCCACCTCATCTAAGAAAGCAAGAACTAGAGATAGGGTCCAGAAAAGCTAGAACAACATACTTGATGGAACTCAGCAGAATGGCCAGAGGAATGAATCTTAGGACCCAAACCTGAAGAATAGTTTTAGAAATGAGTTTCTGAAAATCCCTCAGATTTGAGAGTCAAGTTTTCCCTCAATCTACCTATTGCTATAGGCCATGTATTTTCATCCCGTATTCAACTAAGATAAGGCTGAATAGATCTTACTCCCAAATTGGAACCAAAGTAAACAAGGGAGCCCTTTGTATATTAATGAACGGAAACAAGTATTATTAGTCCTTCTAAAAATGTGTTGGGCTGGCAGAGTGGATATGAAAACTAGTACTAACATTAAATATGAGTCTTAAGTATGAGTCTTATGCTGCTTTACACTCAGGTTTGATAACTAAATCTAGGTAGACACCTTTCCGGGTCTATTTCTTGCTCAATAGCACCAAATGAGGACTTGGTCACTAAAAATCACACTGCAGGGTGCTTTAGGGCAGTGTATGAGTGATGTTGTGAAATGGGGTTGGAAACCTCAGATGTCAGGGTACTTCCACCTTGGCCCCTCATCATGTTAGTCTCTTCAATGTCTTAAACAAATCAAACAAATTATTGGGTCAAACAATTAACTCAACTGGAAGGGCATCGTTACTGATTTCTCAGCACCTGGAAGATGGATGACTCTGTGGCTCCACAGCTGAGATTCCATAAAGGTGCAAAAAATTTACAAAATATCTTGGAGATTACGATGGCAGCAGTAACTGATTTCACATATCCTTGGGAGATGCCTCCAAACAAATTTCTAATATCTCAGCAATTTTCCTATTTGTTGTAGTTAGGGAAGCTCTGATTATTTTTGGTTATTATTCGTTGAGAGGATCTGAGTGGTTGCTGTAGAGATAATAACAAACAGACTATCCTGCTTTGCAGGGTAAGAACACCAAATGGGAAATGAGATGGTGGTGACTCTAAGAGGACAGCAAGGTTACAAATCTAAAGCCTGCAGAAGATGAAAATGGGTCAACAAGATGCTGAAGGTGACCCTAAACATTATCCTAGACATTTAAGAGAAAGAAGGTGGATATTTCTGGGTACCTGGGTGGCTTGGTGGGTTAAAGCCTCTGCCTTCGGCTCAGGTCATAACCCCAGGGTCCTGGGATCGAGCCCCCATCGGGATCTCTGCTCCTCGGGGAGTCTGCTTCTTCCTCTCTCTCTGCCTGCCTCTCTGCCTACTTGTGATCTATGTCAAATAAGTAAATAAAATGTTTTTTTTAAAAAAGGTGGATATTTCACCATAAAGGCTACATCATGATAATAATTCTCAGATTCAGATGAGAAATCATGGTGCAGTGAGAGGCAGTGAATTGAGTATACCCAATAACAAGGGCTTTAGAGATGAGCTGCAAAATAGTTGTTTGAAAACCTAATTATCAAAGTAGAGAAAGGAATGGTGCACACATTTACTGAGGGCCTTCCTATGTTATTACATTTCATCTCAGCAACATCGGTGCAAGGTAGATGATTAATCTTGATATATGGAAAAGGAAACTGAAGCTTGAAAAAGCAAGACAATTTTTTTGAGATTTGGATTTACAGATGTCTATCAGGTTAAGTCTAGAGTGAAAAATGTGGATGTTACCTCTCCCACTTGATGTTGATTTAGATGATCTGCCTATCAACTCATAACATCTATAGTTAAAAACTGAAAATGAAAGCCTTCGAAAAATGATTTTCAAACTTTGCTTTTCAGAACATTGGAGCTTCCTCAGTAACTGTCTTGAACATCAAAAGAGCTCAGCTGATAGGGCTCTCAATCCTCACCTCCACTCTAATCAGCAACTCCACTTTGTCTTTTTATATATTGGGATGATATGTAATAATTTTTCATTTGGATGAAGAACTCCACTGCTAAGGAAAATTTGGAAAATTTGAAAAAGAGATATAAGAATTACCTAAGCGCAAACCACTTTCATGAAAGTTTTCAACTCAACTGTTTTAGGAAAATAATCTTTTTATATTTTTTGAAATCTAATCATTTGCTATGGCAAAAATCAAATAATTTCTTGAAGATATCGATGCATATTCCAATTGTCAGTTGATCACAACTTTTTTTTTTGTTCTATTCAGTAAGTGACAATTTCATTACTTAGGAAGAGACATATCTTTAAGAAGGTCAGACCAATTGCTGTCCTGGAACTAACAACCATTATATGGGCATCTCATAAAGTCAACAGAACTGGCTATAAAATGGTCAAGGAATACAGTTTTTATCATAGACAATGGTAGAGGACGAGAATACCTTTACACTATATTTATAGCAATGCTGCTCAAATAGCACATCTTAACTGCAGTGGCTTTCTCTACAGGAGAGGATGAATCAGAGGAAAGAAGTAAGTCTGCACTTTATTTCTCTGTTTGATCTGGCAAGGTATTTGTAACTGGGATTTCAAGAACGCCTTGGAAGGAAGCTTCCTACAGTTTCATCCATTGAATCTAAACATTAATCTAAAGGATTACATTTTGGAAAAATGATCTCCAGGAATCAGCCATTTGAGTATTTTAGTAATTTTTCTAGTTTTTCTGAGGTTTGATGACCTATCCTTAACATACTAAATAGGAAAAAATGGCTGATATATTTTAAGGCAGACTTCACCAAAAGCTAAAATTAACTTTTGAACAAAGACCAAGTTGGACAAGAGCCTTTTTAATTTTGAAAATTTTTGTGGGAAGGTCTAGAAATAAAAAATGACAAGTGAATGAGTTGGAAATTACTACAATAATTATACAACTTTGAACTTACCATCATAAATTGTAAATACTTGTTAGAATGCATACTACAGTTTCAACAAAGCAATACTAATGGGCATAATAAATCTTAAACTGGAGCACTCAAGTATTTAAAACAAGCACTAGACCAACCAAAGAAAATATTTTAAATGAGCAATGCTAAATGAATCAAGACCTTTTCAGGTAGCACGGGTCTCCTGGATCTCATGGTCTGGAGCATACCAGATGGTTTTTGCACGTGTTAAAATCCTATTTGTGAGTATTAGTAATGGGGCAAAAAGTAATAATGAGATAGAACATTAAGGATGTAATAGAAGTTCTAACACTCTTCAGGCCAGTGATAGAGGGTAGAAAATTAGTAGGGTGTTTTTAAATGGAAGAGTAGGGGAAAAAAGAATTCTAAGACAATGAGGTCTTTATTACAAAGTCATCCATACAAAAGTAGTCATTTCTTTTTTTTTTAGATCTGTTACAGAAATAAATCTAAATGTTTTAAAATATACAATGGCATAATCACTAAGTATTGAAAAGTAATAAAGTAAATCTATAGTATTAATATTATATATGAATTATTGGGCCAATAATCAAAATTCAAGCATTTGGCATATATAGTGTAGTCATTCATTCCTTTAAAGATGTACTTTCTTCTGTGGCCCCCTTGTGCTCCTCACTAAGTATAAGGGATACAGAGCGATTGTTTTGAGAATACTAAAATGGACCAATAAAAACAAAAGTCTGCATAAGTTGTCAGCACCATTTTTATAGATGCAAATAGAGCATAATTACTTGGTCTGTTTGCATTTCCAATTTTCCTTCCTCACCAGTATAATGGAATGGCTATTTTATACCATTTAAACCAATTTCAGCTATTTCCCCTCTCAAGCTATGTGTTTGTGATGAGAAATCTGGCATAGGTCACCGGGGAGGTTTACATAGTTGGCAGACTTAGATGCTCTCTTTAAACTATGTGTCAGGGGTGGGGGGGTAAGGAGTGAGGGCAGTACGCATGGGTGGAATTCATGATGCTGAAAATTTTAGAAAAAAAATAAAGGGGAAATGCCTTTGCTAACTCAATCATCTTCTGCTGACAGTAGCCTAGCCTTAGGGAAAAGGAATGCATTTATGTGAATCTTTTCTCTATTTAACCTTCAGGCTGATTCAAACGTGGATTTTCCTCTTTTACTTGACAGAGCACAATGAGCCTGATTTCCCCTTTCTCTCTGGGGGAACTTGGCTGTTCCCATAGCTGAGGAATCTATGCAAAACAGCCCTGCAGAATAGCAAGAAGCTCTCCCAGAGCTTCCCACATGGAGTCTTATTTTCAAATGCCAGAAAAGAAGAACAAATAGTCTATTTGTACTTTACACTTGCCCTCAGCTGTAGGGGAAATGCTCAGGGTCCCTCTCTCAAATTCTGAATCTCTATATTTCTACACATCAGTAACTGTACAAAAAGAAGTGCATTTTAATGCCCCGAGAGTGATGAGAACTTAGCAGTATTCTTCTGTCCCTTGAGTCTTTCATTTTTAAAAGGCTGTATTTTCTTAGACCAGTTTTAGGTGCACAGCAAAATTAAGAGAACAGTACAAAGATTTCCCATATAACTTCTGCTCCCACACATGCATAGCCTTCTTCTTTATCAAATATCTCTCCTATTAGCGACGTTTGTTGCAACCGATGAACCTGCTTGACACATCATAATCACCCAGAGTCCATAGTTTACACCAGGGTACACTGCTGGTGCTATCCAGGCTATGGCTTTGGACAAGTAGATAATAACATATATCTATCATTATGGTATCACATGGAATATTTTCATTGTCCTAAAAATCCTTGCTCTTGAGTCCTTTTTATCTCCAACTCAGTTCATCTATGTCACAGAGCCTTGAATATTATAGCTTTTAATAAGTATATGATGAATGAGTAAGTGAATCTCTAAAACACCATGACAACATGCAGGATAACTCAGCAAAGATCAGTTGGTTACCAACATTATGTTCAAGACACCTCAGGACAAATGGATTTGAACCTTTTCTTTCTGAAACACATGAGTGAGGATGGTCTATTTACTTCATTATGCTCTTGGTACAGTGAACAAGAAATATACAGAACAGTTGGGAATGCACAGTCTTTTAAAAATATTTTTAAATTTTTCTCTTCTAAATTTTTATTTAAATTCTAATTAGTTAATATATAATATAATATTGGTTTCAGGAGTAGAATTTGGTGATTCATCACTTACATATAACATCCAGTGCTCATCACCAAGTGCCCTCTTGATACCCATCACTCATTTAGCCCATCCCCTACTCACATCCCTCCATCAACCCTCAGTATGTTCTTTATCCTTTAAGAGTCCTTTATGGTTTGCCTCCCCCTCTTTGTTTCTCTTTTCTCCCCCTTCTCACACATTCATCTGTTTTGTTTTCCTAAATTCCATATATGAGTGAAATCATATGGTATTTGTCATTCTCTGACTGACTTATTTCACCAGCATAATAAACTCTAGCTCCATCCACATCATTGCAATCCTGAAAAAGCAAAGCAAAGTGGGAGGCATCACCATCAAGGACTTCATGTGATATTACAAAGCTGTAGTCATCAAGGTCGTATAGTACTGGCAAAAAAAACAAAACAAAACAAAACAAAAAAAACAAAAAAAAAACGATATATAACTCAAAAGAACAGAATAGAAAATCCAGAAATGGACCCCCAAATTTATGGTGAACTAATCTTTGACAAAGCAGGGAAGGATATCTAATGGAAAAAGACTCACCAACAAACGGTGCTGGGAAAACTGGACAGCCACATGCAGAAAGAAACTGGACCACTTTCTTATACCATACACAAGGATAGATCCCAAAATGGATGAAAGAGGGGTGCCTGGGTGATTCAGTCTGTTAAGTGTTTGCCTTTGGCTCAGGTCATGATCTCAGAGGCCCAGATCAAATCCCCCATTAGGCTTCCTGCTCAGCTGGGAGTTTGCTTCTGCCCCTCCTTCTGCCCCTTCCCCAACCCCATTCCTGCTCTCTCTCAAATAAATGAATAAAAATCTTTAAAAAATGGATGAAAGACCTAAATGTGAGACAGGATACCATCAAAATCCTAGAGGAGAACACAGGCAATATCCTCTTTGACATTGGCTGTAGTAACTTCTTACTAGATATGTCCCTAGAGGAAAGGGGAGTGGACAAAGTCTTTAGGAAGCACTTCTACCTGATGGCTCCTCTGGTTGTTGTCAATTTATCATAGATAATGTCAGATGGATGTGCTGGATAAGTAGTTGTTGACTAATAACTTGATGATTACAAAAAAAATACGCAAGGGTTTTTAATGAACAGTTTATTTACACATCTTATTGAATTTAGTTCTAAGCTTTTATTACTTGAAAGATTAGTTCTCAGGAGAATAACAAGGAAGTCACTGGTGCTCTGCAGGTAACAGATAACTACAGGTTAAGAAAGATCACTTCAACAGTATGTTATGTTCAGTGCTGGACCTGTCATAGAAAGGGACTGGGAGGATGCTAGTGGGACGTTGGCAAGTCATTTTCCTCCCAAGCTGTACTGTCATGTACAAGGTTCTAACCATGTGTTATGTCTGGAAAATCCAAATCATTTTGTCAGGGAATACTTTGCAGGTGATTTTGTTCTCCCATCTTGAGTCAAATTAGCAGTTGATTTTTATGAACCTGTGATTTTACAAAGTGAAATCCATTATGTGATGCTGGCATTGATGTTCTTTTTTCAAGGGAATATGAATAAAAAACAACAAGTATTATTTTGGAAAGATATCTTATTTAAAGAGTTTTTCAAAAAAATGATCATAGTTAAAAGTTATGGCTTTATGGGAAGAAATCAGAGAGAGAGACAAACCATGAGAGACTCTTAACTGTAGGAAACAAATTGAGGGTTGCTGGAGGGGGCATGGGGTAACTGGGTGATGGGAATAGGGTAATAGGAGGGCAGATGAGGTGATGAGCCTTGGATGTTATATGCAACTGATAAATCACTGAACTCTACATCTGAAACTAATGATGTTTTATATGTTGGCTAATTTAAATAAAAAAATAAGTATACATTCACAATTAAAAAAATAAAAAGTAAAAGTTATTGCTTTCACATTAATGTGAACAATTATATATTATATATATATAATATATATATAATATATATAATGTGAACAATGCTTCACATTTGTTCTTTTAATGTATTGAGTATTTAAGTTAAAAAAAATGATTTAAGGCCTAGAGTGTCAAACTTTTGTTGTATCAAGGTCTTATATGAAATGTCAAAGATTCCATCAACTTTCACATTATTATATAATACTTATTATATAAATATTATTATTTCACAGTATTATTCATGAAACACTATACCTTGATTTGGAACTTACACAAGGGAAAGACATGAATGAATTCAGTGGTGTTTTCGATTGTTACTATTTTGATAATCACAACAGAAATTCCTTATATGTAAAATTGACATTACATAAATGTACAAAATATATTATTCATCCATTCAATAGCAAGTGCTTGACTTTATTGGAAAATGCATTTGTAGACTGTCTCTGTAATAGCTTTCTGGCCCACTGGATTTTGTGGCCACAGCTAGGCATCCACTAATTTAGAAAATAAACCAGTTTGTGTAAGAAATATCTCATCGGTATTTTAGGAGGCCACTAGACAGCCTTCTGAAGGAAAAATGTAGGAAATACTCTTCCTGGATAAGCCACTAGCAAACGGCTATTGGTCTACACAGTGGGGACAGTGATAGACCACATGCTGTGTGGGCATTGGAAGGCATCGGTTATGGGGTTTGCACCTCATCTGTCACTGACAGTTTGTTGCCATAACCAAAAAAACCCACTTAAACGTCTGTTCATTTACATCAATCCAAATAATTTTGGGGTTTGATTCATATTTTGGATTGGAAACATTCTTCCCAATAATAATTTAAAGAACACACACACACCAGGAATTTAGGGTAGTTCTAGCTTGTTAGTGGGACTAAATTTTTCCTCATAAGCTAAAAATAGGATACTAAAACAGTAGAAAAAGGACAAATATATTATCTATGCTACTTTTTTTTATAGATTTAGAACAGATCTTATACTAAAATTATGAAACATGAAAGCAAGGTTTTCTACTACTATTGATGAAACAAATCCATTAAAGAGACTTATTGAAATGTGGACTCTCACTGAGGCGTTTTGGAAATATATGCTATCCAATAGCTGGAATCATGCCTTTAGGTTTGTTAGTGACCTAAAATTTATAGCTAGCAAAAATAATAAATAAGAAACTTTGACATTGCAGATTCTATGCTTTAGAAATTTTATATATTTATGTAAGTTTCTACAAATAGGAAAGACTTTAAGCATTTGAGAATGTGATTTATAAGAATAAATGTATATGCTTGCAAAAAATATCCAACAAATGTAAAAAATACAGACTCAAATACAGTTTCATTGGCTCAATTATCAGTATAGTAGAGGTTTTATTAAACTATTAGCCTGAGAAATTAAAGATGAACAAAACCACAGTATATAATCTTGGCAATTTATCTTCCCTTAAATTGGCCATTTTCTTTAATCATAACAAAGCTCACTTGATAAACTATTTATCTTCCCTTAATAAGCAATTTATCTTCCCTTAAATTGGCCATTTTCTTTAATCATATCATAGCTCACTTGATAAACTATTTTAGCAAAGATATCTAGCATCCATGTAAAGTCTGAAATTCTAGTGAGTATATCAAACACAATTCAATAGCCAGCTATATTAAAAAGCTAACCAGATTAATGTATTTTTCATAGATTTAGAACAGTTACATCTTATGCACTGTATGTTATATACTAAATACATATAAAACTTTGCAATTTACATACAGTAAACCAAGTGCATATAATATTTGCATGCACTTAGTTTTAGTTTGAGTTGTGAGAAATCCAGATCATGAATACAAGTAAGAATTATTCTACCAAAAAATTGTTTTCTAATTTCCAGTTTTTCTCTCATTTTAAAGTACCTTATATTAATTTAATATGCATTCTAATATTACATTATACTTGACAATGGTGAAGAGATTCTTGCTTTCTAGTTATGATTTTAAAACAGAAGCTAGAAATTGAATTACAATTTTATACCCTAGAAAATAGTGTATTTAAAATTAATTAACTGAGACTTTCACTCACATACTCAACAAATACTTATTTTTTTTAATATTTTATTTATTTATTTGACAGAGATCACAAGTAGATAGAGAGGCAGGCAGAGAGAGAGAGAGAGGGAAGCAGGCTCCCTGCTGAGCAGAGCACCTGATGCGGGACTCGATCCCAGGACCCTGGGATCATGACCTGAGCCGAAGGCAGCGGCTTAACCCACTGAGCCACCCAGGCGCTCCTCAACAAATACTTATTAAGTTTCCACCATAGGTCAAGTATTGTGAATGGAAATATTATTAAGTCATGTGCCCTTCTGGAGTTTGGGTCTAATAGAAATGAGATACCTCAAGATAAGAACACGTAGCAAGATAAGTTCTGACACATATATGTATGTGCCCTATATGAACACACCCAGGGTAGGCTCTTTTCATATGGATACATGCTCCACAAGTGTTTGGATGTCCATCAGGGCTTAGGAGTATTAGAAAATGTTCACATCCATAAACATGATTAGAAATGCTTATGCAGGGGCACCTGGGTGCTCAATCGTTAAGTGTCTGCTTTCATCTCAGATCATGATCCCAAAGTCCTGGGATCATGCCCCGCATCAGCAGGAAGCCTGCTTCTACCTCTCCCACTCCCCCTGCTTGTGTTCCCTCTCTAACTGTGTCTCTCTCTGTCAAACAAATAAATAAAATCTGAAAAATTTAAATAAAATCTAAAAAAAAAGAGAGAGCAATGCTTATGTAAAAAGTAAATTGCACCATCAATAAAGAAAGAAAAAAGCAACCTACTGAATGGGAGAAAATATTTGCAAATTATATATCTGATAAGGGGCTAATAGCTCAAATATATAAAGAACCTATACAAGAACTTCATAGCAAAATACAAACAATCTGATTAAAAAATGGGCAGAGGCTCTGAATACACATTTCTCTAAAGAAAAATATATACATGGCCAACAAGTACATGAAAGGATGTTCAACACCACTAATCATGAAGGAAATGCAAATCAAAACCACAATGAAATATCACCTCATCCTTGCTAGGATGACTATTAGAGAGAGAGAGAAGACAAGAAATAACAAGTGTTGGTGAGGATGTGCCGAGAAGGGAACGTTTGTACCCTGCTGGTGGGAATGTGAATTGGTGCAGCCACTAGGGAAAATAGTATGGAAGTTCCTCAAAAAATTTAAAATAAAACTACCATATAAGCCAGTCTTGCACTTACGTGGATTTATCTGAAAAGGAGAAAAAAAAAACCAAAAACCTAACTTGAAAAGATATATACAGCCTAATGTTCATTGCAACGTAATTTCAATGGCCAAGATATGGAAGCAACATAAGTGTCCATCATGGATGAATGGGTAAAGAAAATGTGAGATACAGGTGAGTATTATTCAACCATAAAAAAGATGAAATGTTGTCATTTGCAATAACATGTGTGGACCTTGAGGGTATGATGCTAAGTGAAATGTCAGGCAAAGACAAATACTGTTTGATCTTACTTATATGTGGAATCTAAAACAAGAACAAAACCAAAATATGCTTATAGATACAGGGAACATACTACTGGTTGTTAGGGGGTGGGTAAAATAGGTGAAGGGTGTCAAAAGTTACAAAGTTTCAGTTATAAAATAAGTAAGTCACAAACATACAGCATGGCGACTGTAGTGAATAATCTTGTATTGCATATTTGAAAGTTGCTAGGAGTAAATCTTAAAATTTCTTATAACAAGAAAAAACGAGTTCTGTATGACGAATGGTAACAAATGTTAAGCAGACTTAATTGAGGTGGTCATTTTGTAATATATGCAAATATTGAATCATTATGTTTTACATCTGAAACTAACATAATGTTATATGTCAATTATACCTCAATAAAGGAAAATTGAATCCCTGTTGGGTCAGAGTTAAGGTGGAGAGGAATCTTGCCTTCTTTTTCTTTTTCATTTATTTATTGAGAGAGAGCCTGCGGCACGCTCAAGCGCATGGGCGCGCACGAGCATGAGCGGGGGAGGGGCAGAGGGAGAGAGACAAACAGACACCCCACTGAGCATGGGGTCCCTTGACAAACCTGATGTGGGGCCAGATCCCAGGACCGTGAGATCATGACCCAAGCCAAAGTCAAATATTTTAACAGAATGAGCCATCCAGGCACACTGAGGGGAGTCTTAGCTATAATGTTAAACCTCACCCCCAAGTCATTCTCAATACAATTAAGTACAAAACAATTGAATCAAGGGAAAATGTGAGCAGAGGAATGAATATACAAGCATAGTCTCCTTAGTCCTTAAAACACCTGGGAGTCACTGCAGCTGCTCAAGTCTCTGGAATGTTGTCAGGGTAGAACTTAATAACTGTATTGTAATGGGATTTGTTCCTCTTAGTCAACAATTCTGGGAGTGGACTCTATAAACTATACTCCCAGGAGAGCTGGAAGTAATCCCACTCCACTATAATCCTCACAGGACAAGACTTCTCCGAGTTGTGATTTACATAGGTGGCAGGCCACTGTTGCTCCCTCTTTCTGCCCATCACTGTGGCCTCACTCTCACTAGTCTTGCTCAGTGCCTACCATTAGGCCTGGTGGAACACCAATTTCTACATTGTTTTGTCTTTCATTTTTCTTAGTCTTGGAAGGATGATGAGGTGCCAAAATGCTAATCAGGTAAAAACAAGCAAAAAATTATACACAGATCAAGGGAAAGACAAAACGTTAAAGTAAATAGAATAGTGACAAAAGAGGAAAAAAATAAAACTTATTTCGCAATAAGATCTTTATTAAACTTTGACTCAAACTGCAATCCTTAATTAATCCATTCGTTTTTCTTTAAATTGCTTTTAGGAGAAATAAGCAAATTGAAAGAAGAGTTTTAGAATGCTCCCAAATCTGACTGTCATGGTGCGTACTTGGACAATTTACACTTATCCTTAATTTCTATATTTCCTCTATCTTCTTTTACAGTCATAGCAAGAGAATTATTTGCTATTCAAACTCTGAGTAATTCTAAAATGTGTATTTGTCCAAAAATCATTAATATTCAAGATTATAGCATTTATGAATATATGGTAACATATATTACAAATATTTTAAGTCAAACATTGGTATCTATCACTAGAATGTTTCATTTCCCAATGATCCCAAAGAGTTACAGTTTTATTATATGTGGATCTTGTTGAGTACATGGAAGAAGGATCTTGTTGAGAACACGGAAGAATCTGTTCTGATCCGCTTTTTTTTTTAATCTTTATGGATAATTTATTTATTTTTTTCAGCGTAACAGTATTCATTGTTTTTGCACAACACCCAGTGCTCCATGCAATAAGAACCCTCCCTATTACCCACCACCTGGCTCTGCCAACCTCCCACCCCTGCCCCTTCAAAACCCTCAGGTTGTTTTTCAGAATCCATAGTCTCTTATGGTTCGCCTCCCCTTCCAATTTTTTTTTTAATAAACATATAATGTATTTTTATCCCCCAGGGGTACAGGTCTGTGAGTCACCAGGTTTACACACTTCACAGCACTCACCATAGCACATACCCTCCCCAATGTCCATAACACCCTCCCCCTCTCCCAACCCCACCTCCCCCCAGCAACCCCCAGTTTGTTTTGTGAGATTAAGAGTCATTTATGGTTTGTCTCCCTCCCAATCCCATCTTGTTTCATTTATTCTTCTCCTATCCCCCTAACCCCCCATGTTGCCTCTCCACGTCCTCATATCAGGGAGATCATATGATAGTTGTCTTTCTCCGATTGACTTATTTCACTAAGCATGATACCCTCTAGTTCCATCCATGTCGTTGCAAATGGCAAGATTTCATTTCTTTTGATGGCTGCATAGTATTCCATTGTGTATATGTACCATGTCATCTTTATCCATTCTTCTGTTGATGGACTTCTAGGTTCTTTCCATAGTTTGGCTATTGTAGACATTGCTGCTATAAACATTCGGGTACACGTGCCCCTTCGGATCACTATGTTTGTATCTCTAGGGTAAATACCCAGTAGTGCAATTGCTGGGTCATAGGGTAATTCTATTTTCAGTCTTTTGAGGAACCTCCATGCTGTTTTCCAGAGTGGTTGCACCAGCTTGCATTCCCACCAACAGTGGAGGAGGGTTCCCCTTTCTCCACATCCTTGCCAGCAGCTGTCATTTCCTCTCCTGTTAATTTTAGCCATTCTGACTGGTGTGAGGTGATATCTCAGTGTGGTTTTGATTTGTATTTCCCTGATGCCAAGTGATGTGGAGCACTTTTTCATGTGTCTTTTGGCCATCTGGATGTCTTCTTTGCAGAAATTGTCTGTTCATGTCCTCTGCCCATTTCTTGATTGGATTGTTTGTTCTTTGGGTGTTGAGTTTGCTAAGTTCCTTATAGATTTTGGACACTAGCCCTTTATCTGATATGTCGTTTGCAAGTATCTTCTCCCATTCTGTCAGTTGTCTTTTGGTTTTGTTAACTGTTTCCTTTGCTGTGCAAAAGCTTTTGATCTTGATGAAATCCCAATAGTTCATTTTTGCCCTAGCTTCCCTTGCCTTTGCCAATGTTCCTAGGAAGATGTTGCTGCGGCTGAGGTCAAAGAGGTTGCTGCCTGTGTTCTCCTCAAGGATTTTGATGGATTCCTTTCTCACATTGAGGTCCTTCATCCATTTGGAGTCTATTTTCGTGTGTGGTGTAAGGAAGTGGTCCAATTTCATTTTTCTGCATGTGGCTGTCCAATTTTCCCAGCACCATTTATTGAAGAGGTTGTCTTTTTTCCATTGGACATTCTCTCCTGCTTTGTCGAAGATTAGTTGACCATAGAGTTGAGGGTCTATTTCTGGGCTCTCTATTCTGTTCCATTGATCTATGTGTCTGTTTTTGTGCCAGTACCATGCTGTCTTGATGATGACAGCTTTGTAATAGAGCTTGAAGTCCGGAATTGTGATGCCACCCACTTTGGCTTTCTTTTTCAATATTCCTTTGGCTATTCGAGGTCTTTTCTGGTTCCATATCAATTTTAGGATTATTTGTTCCATTTCTTTGAAAAAAAATGGAGGGTATTTTGATAGGGATTGCATTAAATGTGTAGATTGCTTTAGGTAGCATAGACATTTTCACAATATTTATTCTTCCAATCCAGGAGCATGGAACATTTTTCCATTTCTTTGTGTCTTCCTCAATTTCTTTCATGAGTACTTTGTAGTTTTTTGCATATAGATTCTTAGCCACTTTGGTTAGGTTTATTCCTAGGTATCTTATAGTTTTGGGTGCAATTGTAAATGGGATTGACTCCTTAATTTCTCTTTCTTCTGTCTTGTTGTTGGTGTAGAGAAATGCAACTGATTTCTGTGCATTGATTTTATATCCTGACACTTTACTGAATTCCTGTACAAGTTCTAGCAGTTTTGGAGTGGAGTCTTTTGGGTTTTCCACATATAGTATCATATCATCTGTGAAGAGTGATAGTTTGACTTCTTCTTTGCCGATTTGGATGCCTTTAATTTCTTTTTGTTGTCTGATTGCTGAGGCTAGGACTTCTAGTACTATGTTGAATAGCAGTGGTGATAATGGACATCCCTGCCTTGTTCCTGACCTTAGCGGAAAAGCTTTCAGTTTTTCTCCATTGGGAATGATATTTGCGGTGGGTTTTTCATAGATGGCTTTGATAATATTGAGGTATGTGCCCTCGATCCCTACACTTTGAAGAGTTTTGATCAGGGAGGGATGCTGTACTTTGTCAAATGCTTTTTCAGCATCTATGGAGAGTATCATATGGTTCTTGTTCTTTCTTTTATTAATGTGTTGTATCACATTGATTGATTTGCGGATGTTGAACCAACCCTGCAGCCCTGGAATAAATCCCACTTGATCGTGGTGAATAATGCTTTTAATGTACTGTTGAATCCTATTGGCTAGTATTTTGGTGAGAATTTTTGCATCCGTGTTCATCAAGGATATTGGTCTGTAGTTCTCTTTTTTGGTGGGATCCTTGTCTGGTTTTGGGATCAAGGTGATGCTAGCCTCATAAAATGAGTTTGGAAGTTTTCCTTCCATTTCTATTTTTTGGAACAGTTTCAGGAGAATAGGAATTAGTTCTTCTTTAAATGTTTGGTAGAATTCCCCTGGGAAGCCGTCTGGCCCTGGGCTTTTGTTTGTCTGGAGATTTTTGATGACTGTTTCAATCTCCTTACTGGTTATGGGCCTGTTCAGGTTTTCTATTTCTTCCTGGTTCAGTTGTGGTAGTTTATATGTCTCTAGGAATGCATCCATTTCTTCCAGATTGTCAAATTTGTTGGCGTAGAGTTGCTCATAGTATGTTCGTATAATTGTCTGTATTTCTTTGGTGTTAGTTGTGATCTCTCCTCTTTCATTCATGATTTTATTTATTTGGGTCCTTTCTCTTTTCTTTTTGATGAGTCTGGCCAGGGGTTTATCAATCTTATTGATTCTTTCAAAGTACCAGCTCCCAGTTTCATTGATTTTTTCTGTTGTTTTTTGGTTTCTATTTCATTGATTTCTGCTCTGATCTTTATGATTTCTCTTCTCCTGCTGGGTTTAGGGTTTCTTTCCTGTTCTTTCTCCAGCTCCTTTACGTGTAGGGTTAGGTTGTGTACTTGAGACCTCTCTTGTTTCTTGAGAAAGGCTTGTACCGCTATATATTTTCCTCTCAGGACTGCCTTGGCTGTGTCCCACAGATTTTGAACCATTGTGTTTTCATTATCATTTGTTTCCATGAATTTTTTCAGTTCTTCTTTAATTTCCTGGTTGACCCATTCATTCTTTAGAAGGATGCTGTTTAGTCTCCATGAATTTGGGTTCTTTCCAGCTTTCCTCTCGTGATTGAGTTCTAGCTTCAGAGCGTTATGGTCTGAAAATATGCAGGGAATGATCCTAATCTTTTGATACCGGTTGAGACCTGATTTGTGACCCAGGATGTGATCTATTCTGGAGAATGTTCCATGTGCACTAGAGAAGAATGTGTATTCTGTTGCTTTGGGATGAAATGTTCTGAATATATCTGTGATGTCCATCTGGTCTGGTCCAGTGTGTCATTTAAGGCCTTTATTTCCTTGTTGATCTTTTGCTTGGATGATCTGTCCATTTCAGTGAGGGGAGTGTTAAAGTCCCCTACTATTATTGTATTATTATTGATGTGTTTCTTTGATTTTGTTATTAATTGGTTTATATAGTTGGCTGCTCCCATATTAGGGGCATATATATTTGAAATTGTTAGATCTTCTTGTTGGACAGACCCTTTGAGTAGGATATAGTGTCCTTCCTCATCTCTTATTATAGTCTTTGGCTTAAAATCTAATTGATCTGATATAAGGATTGCCACCCCAGCTTTCTTCTGATGCCCATTAGCATGGTAAATTGTTTTCCACCCCCTCACTTTAAATCTGGAGGTGTCTTCGCGTCTAAAATGAGTTTCTTGTAGGCAACATACTGATGGGTTTTGTTTTTTTATCCATTCTGATACCCTGTGTCTTTTGATTGGGGCATTTAGCCCATTAACATTCAGGGTAACTATTGAGAGATATGAATTTAGTGCCATTATTAGCCTGTAAGATGACTGTTACTGTATATTGTCTCTGTACCTTTCTGATCTACTACTTTTAGGCTCTCTCTTTGCTTAGAGGACCCCTTTCAATATTTCCTGGAGAGCTGGTTTGGTGTTTGCAAATTCTTTCAGTTTTTGTTTGTCCTGGAAGCTTTTGATCTCTCCTTCTATTTTCAATGATAGCCTAGCTGGATAGAGTATTCTTGGCTGCATGTTTTTCTCGTTTAGTGCTCTGAATATATCATGCCAGCTCTTTCTGTGCTTACCAGGTCTCTGTGGATAAGTCTGCTGCCAATCTAATATTTTTACCATTGTATGTTATAGACTTCTTTTCCCGGGCTGCTTTCAGGATTTTCTCTTTGTCACTAAGACTTGTAAATTTTACTATTAGGTGACAGGGTGTGGACCTATTCTTGTTGCCTTTGAGGGGGGTTCTCTGCATCTCCTGGATTTTGATGCTTGTTCCCTTTGCCGTATTAGGGAAATTCTCTCCAATAATTCTCTCCAATAGATCTTCTGCTCCCCTCTCTGTTTCTTCTTCCTCTGGAATCCCAATTATTCTAATGTTGTTTCATCTTATGGTTTCACTTATCTCTCGAATTCTCCCCTCGTGGTCCAGTAGCTGTTTGTCCCTCTTTTGCTTGGCTTCTTTATTCTCTATCATTTGGTCTTCTATATCACTAATTCTTTCTTCTGCCTCATTTATCCTAGCAGTGAGAGCCTCCATTTTTGATTGCACCTCATTAATAGCTTTTTGATTTCAACTTGGTTAGATTTTAGTTCTTTAATTTCTCCAGAAAGGGCTTTTATATCTCCAGAGAGGGTTTCTCTAATTTCTTCCATGCCTTTTTCGAGCCCAGCTAGAACGTTCAGAATCGTCATTCTGAACTCTTGATCTGACATATTACCAATGTCTGTGTTGATAAGATCCCTAGCCTTCAGTACTGCCTCTTGTTCTTTTGTTTGTGGTGATTTTTTCCGCCTTGTCATTTTGTCCAGATAAGATTATATGAAGGATCAAATAAAATACTAAAAGGGGGGGGCGCCTGGGTGGCTCAGTGGATTAAGCCGCTGCCTTCAGCTCAGGTCATGATCTCAGGGTCCTGGGATCAAGCCCCACATCGGGCTCTCTGCTCCGCAGGGAGCCTGCTTCCTCCTCTCTCTCTGCCTGCATCTGCCTACTTGTGGTCTCTATCTCTGTCAAATAAATAAATAAATAAAAATCTTTAAAAAAAAATACTAAAAGGGTGGCAAAGACCCCAGAAAAATGTGTTGTAACAAAATCAGAAGAGACCCCAAATTGTGGGGGGGAGAAAGGGGATAAAAAGAGGTTCAAAAAAAAAAAAAAGAAAAAAATTTAAAAAATAAAACAAATAAAGAAAAAATATAAAAAAGAAAGAAATAATATATATATTTAGATAAACTAGTCAAAAAACGTTAAAAAAGAAAAGGGTAAAAGTTTTAAAAAAATTTAGCAGAAGAAGAAAAAAGAAAAAAATTGAAAAAAGGAAAAAAAAATTGAATTAACCGCAAGACTAAAGAATCATGAGGAGAAAGCCATGTTCCGTGCTTTGCTTTCTGGAATTCCGCTGCTGTCTTAGGAATTGAACCTGCTTTCCTTGATAGATGAACTTCGTCCTGGCTGGATATTTTGTTGATCTTCTGGGGGAGGGGCCTGTTGTAGTGACTCTCAAGTGTCTTTGCCAGAGGCAGAATTGCACCGCCCTTACCGGGGGCCAGACTAAGTAATCCGCTCGGGTTCCCTTTTGGGAGCTTCTGTTCCCTGAACGCTTTCCGTAGAGTTCCGGAGGACGGGAATGAAAATGGCGGCCTCCTCGTTTCTGGCCCGGAGGAGCCGAGAGCCGGGGGCCCCACTCCTCAGCACGCCCCCAGAGGACAGCACCCAATCACTCCCGTATCCTCAGCCTCTAGTCGCCCTCTGAGCTCACCCAGCCCACGACCAGTTCAAGGTAACCCTGAGCTGAGAGTTCAGTCCTTGGCTCTGTCTCTGTAGCCAACTTCTCTGTTCTAATACCTGCGAGCTCTGCGACACTCCGACACCCCCAATCCTTCTGTGACCCTGCGGGACCTGGGGCCACGCTGACCCCGCGTGGGCTTCACCCCGGTTTAGCCTCTGGAGCAATGTCCCTCAGTGGAACAGACTTTTAAAAGTCCTGATTTTGTGCTCCGTTGCTCTGCCACTTGCCGGGAGCCAGCCCCTCCCCCACAGTCTATCTTCCCGTCGTTTTAGATTCACTTCTCTGCCAGTCCTACCTTTCAGAAAGTGGTTGATTTTCTGTTTCTAGAATTGCTGTTCTTCTTCTCTTCGATCTCCCGTTGGGTTTGTAGGTGTTTGCAATGTTTAGATAAGCTATTGAGCTGATCTCCTGCTACCTGATGTAGTCTCAGCCTGCTACTTCTCTGCCATTTTGACTCCTCTGTTCTGATCCGCTTTTAAGAATATATTACTGTGATATCTGTATTATGTTTAGAATCATACACCTATTGCTAGCTTAGAGCTTTTGTTTTTCAGTCCATTTTATTTTATTTTATTTGTAAAAGATTGTATTTATTTATTTGACAGAGAGAGAGAGCACAAGCTGGGGGAGAAGCAGAGGGAGAGGGGGAAGCAGGCTCCCTGTAAAGCGGGACTCAATCCCAGGACCCTAAGATTATGACCTGAGCCAAAGGCAGATGCTTAATCGACTAAGCCACCCATGCACCCCTTTCAGTCCATTTTAATAGGCAAAGTCATAATGATGTTTAAGATTTAGGTTACAGAAAGTTTTGATTCCAAAAATATGATTTATAAAAGATTGTTCCTTTTATAAATGGATCCATTCATCCAGCACATATTTTTGAGGACTAACTCCCAGGTACTCTTGTATGTGTCATGACAGATCAGTGAACATAATAAACTAAGGTCCATGACCTCTGAGACTTACATTCTGATGGAGTGAGAGAGACAGCAGAACATGGTAAATAAGGAAATTACATGCATGTTAGAAGGTGGTAAGAGCTATGAAAAATTTTTGCTCAACAGCATGAAGGGTGTTGGTCGTCCTGTGGTAGGGAGGAGGGTGAGGAAGAACGGTGGATTGGGGTTTTCAACAGGGTGGGCAGGGAGAGCCTGGTACAGAAGATGGAAAGTGGGTGAAAACTTGAAGTAAATGAGTGAACAACATGGGTATCTGGAGAAGCAGTGTTCTGGACAGAGGGAACAGGTGGACCAGATATTTCGCTCGAGCAGTTTCTTAGGGCAACTTCGACACTTGGCATTCACTTCTTGATGTTGGCTTTCCCTAAAAAACAAACAACAAAAAAAGAGTGTCTTTTTCAGGAAGGCCAGCTACTTTTAATCACATGGGGTAAAACAGAATCTAAGAATCTCACCAAGCCTATTGCCTTTCACCATTGTCTCTCACTTCTTTATTCCTATGCAAATCAAGCCAAGAAGAATCAATGAGGCACCACCAGGCAAAGATCCAAACATTCACTAGCCATGTTGGCTAACCTAGAGACTTCTTTTCTCTTTGCATGAATAGCCCTGACCCATAACTAAACCTGCATGATCTAATTCTTTTAGATGTTGAGAATTCCTCAGGTCCAAGCTAAACTCAGAGTCATCAATCCACAAACTGATTTTTAAAAATGCACTACAGATGAACTGTGGCAAAAAACTTGGAACTTTGGGAAGAATATGGGGTAAAGGTTACCAGGTAAAATACAAGGTGCTAAAATAAAAATATGTAATTGTTTAGTATAAGTATGTTCCCAATATTTCATGGGGCATCCTTATACTATAAACATACTCTTCATTTTTACTTGAAATTCAAATTCAAATTTTTATTTTGTAGATCTGGCAACTCTAAATAGAAATAAAATTGATAATGTGTTTTCTTTCAGCTGGAGCAAAATTGAGATCTGGACTAATTTCTGATTTTGGAGAGGAGCAGAGATTTCTGAACTGAGGCTGGTTACAATGTATCATGATATTTCATACCAACTTTGACTGTGTGGACAGCTTTCCATCAGATTCTAAACTGATACCGATACCATCTGATGGCCTGTATAAGGCCCTTGTTAGTCATCAGGTATGAATGAGTTCCAGTTCCAGCATCTCCCAGCATTGTCTGGAATAAAATCAGCTACTGTCCTCTGAGCTGAAAGGATGCCTTTTTCTTCATTATTACCCAATCTCTTGAAGCATCCAGTCCCTACTTCCTACTCTTTCTGACAGTCAGCATACAGTACTTTTTGTTCAAACAGGTGTATAATGATGTATCTGGTTACTTATCATGGACATTTTGTTTTTCAAGACACTCACAGACTGCCAGGGGAAGGAGCCTGATCCTACCTCAGCATGTACCAGAAGTTTTTTAGTATATGTGCTGCCGAAGCGAGCACTGTATCAGAAGTTTTAAAATCCCTATGGAGAGGGTTTTTGCTAGATGTGCTTTAGTTTATTGGAGATCCAATGCCCTAGTCACATTCTCCTTCTTTGTTTGCCTATGTTAACAGCCAAACTAGCTTAGTGCATTGAACGAGAGTTCTTGTTTAAGCCTGAATAAGAACTATCAACTTTCCACCTATTCGATTAAACAATAAAGTTGTACCTACATTCCATTGTGTGTAAGTGAAAACCAATTACTTTGTGATATTATTCTTACTGTTCAAAAAAAACCCCCAAAACCTCTATCAGAGTAACAATGATAGAAACATATCATTATGACAATGCAGTTTCCACTTTCTATGTATTGAATTTCATTAAGAGAAATACCTGTAGAAACACAAAATCAACACAGAATAGTGTTGACATGGGGCAACCCCAACTTTTGTCCCCAGAGGCAGGATGTGATGCTGGAGTAGAGACCGTGTGTGAGTAATCAGACAATATCCATGCTGTGTGGTTCATCATCATTAGAATCAGGGACTACTTCCAAATGTCTGCCGTACCTACACAAGGAAATCCATGGTTTTATTTGACTTTTTTTAATGAGTAAGGAAATAGGTCTACTAGTACTTTTACCAAAAATGATGAATGTAAATTTTTTCAAATCATAGGTATATGTAAAAAAATTTCGATTCCACTTTACAATGTAAGATATGCTACTTTTGCAAGGATTTATTCAGCCACCCTCCCACATGCAGAGAGTTAAGCTTTTGGAAACCATGTGTTGCTACTTTTTGTGAAAACCAACAGATGCTCAGAGATTTTCTCAAAAAAGCTATTATAAAATTTTTACATAGGAAAATTACATACGAAGTATATGCAAATGTTAAAATCTGCCACCCTTCTTGGGAAGTAGACTATCACTAACACTTTGAAGTTCCACAGACACCCCTGAAAGAATTCTCTGCATTTTAAAACTATCACCCTAGTGCTCTTTTATGGTTTTATCACATATGTATGGATCCTCCCAAAAAATATTGCTTGGTGTTTTTTATATTTATCTTTCTTTTAATAGCATTTGGGTGGTTTTCAAGTTTTTATAACTATAACCAATGATGATAAGAATTTTGTGTACGTGACTTCTGTGTACATGTAAAAGTGTTTATACGTCAGGGAAAATGCTCCCAGAGTATGCACATTTTAAATTCCATTACTAAACGCCAGACTTCCAAGGTTGTTGCATTTATTTTCCCATCAGCAATTTATAAGAGTTCTCAGTGCTTACTACCCCTTGGTATTGTCTGACACTTGAAAATTTTACACCCATTCTGATGGGTATAAAATTTTGCCATTCTGATAGGTGCAAAATTCTCAATAAGATTGCCTGAATACTAATGAGATGAACATCTTTTCCTATGCTTATTGTTCTGATTTTGTTTGCCTATAAACTATTTGTTCAAGTCTTTCCCCTTTATGCTACCTGGTTATTTGCCTTTCTAAAAAAAATCAGTCTGGGGGTGCCTGGGTGGTTATCTTGGTTAAGTGTCAGACTCTTGATTTCAGGTCAGTGTGTGATCTCATGTTTGTGAGATCGAGCCCTGGTGGGGCGCCTTGATGGGTGTGGAACCTGCTTAAGATTCTCTCTGTCCTTCTCCCTCTGCCCCTCCCCCCCACCCTCTCTCTCTCTCATTCTAAATAAATAAATGTCAATATGTAGGAATTCTTTATATATTCTGGGTACCCATCTTTTGGCAAATAAAATATTGTGAATTTTTATTTCATTTGTGGCTTGTCTTCTCACTATCTTTTTGATATCTTTTGATAATAGAATATCCAGTTTTAACACTAGTTTTAGTTTGTGCTTTATGTGTCTTATTTAAGGAATTCTACCTTGTTTCAACATTACAAAGATTTTCATGAATATTATCTCCTGAAAGTTATCTTCAGAACTTTGTATTTCATATACTATATGTTTATAATCATCTGGGATTTGCTTTCATTTATGTCATAAGTCAAGAATCTTATTTAGTTTTTCTTAACATATGGATAACCCACTGGACTTGTTCCATTGGTTAAACCTTTTCCTCAGCCAATCTGCTGTCCAATCTTAGTCGCATGTGAAGTTCCCAAGTACACACAAGTCCAGGGAGTGGTCTGTCCTGTGCCATATGGCACTGTGTTTATCCTTACATGACATCACAATTAAATTATACATCCTTTACTATAAGTAATGATATCTATTAGTCCTTCATGAGGACAATCTAGACTATACTTGTCTTTTGCTCTTCCATGTGTTTTTTATTACTTTTTTGAGTTCTAATAAAACTTTATTTATGAATATTGAAATGTGTCATGGATTTTCTACTATGCCACAAAATATTATTCTTATTTTGATTTTTAAAAACTATTTTATTTATTTATTTATTTATTTTTAATTAATTAATTTATTTTTTTTTCAGCGTAACAGTATTCATTGTTTTTGCACAACACCCAGTGCTCCATGCAATATGTGCCCTCCCTATTACGCACCACCTGGTTCCCCCAACCTCCCACCTCCGCCCCTCAAAACCCTCAGGTTGTTTTTCAGAGTCCATAGTCTCTTATGGTTTGCCTCCCCTTCAAATTTCCCTCAACTTCCCTTCTCCTCTCCATCTCCCAATGTCCTCCATGTCATTGTTATGCTCCACAAATAAGTGAAACCATATGATACTTGACTCTCTCTGCTTGACTTATTTAACTCAGCATAATCACTTCCAGTCCCGTCCATGTTGCTACAAAAGTTGGGTATTCATCCTTTTTTTTTTTTAACATATAAGGTATTTTTATCCCCAGGGGTACAGGTCTGTGAGTCACCAGGTTTACACACTTCACAGCACTCACCATAGCACATACCCTCCCCAATGTCCATAACACCCTCTCCCTCTCCCAACCCCACCTCCCCCCAGCAACCCCCAGTTTGTTTTGTGAGATTAAGAGTCATTTATGGTTTGTCTCCCTCCCAATCCCATGTTGTTTCATTTATTCTTCTCCTACCCCCCTAACCCCCCATGTTGTCTCTCCACGTCCTCATATCAGGGAGATCATATGATAGTTGTCTTTCTCCGATTGACTTATTTCACTAAGCATGATACCCTCTAGTTCCATCCACGTCATTGCAAATGGCAAGATTTCATTTCTTTTGATGGCTGCATAGTATTCCATTGTGTATATGTACCACTTCTTCTTTATCCATTCATCTGTTGATGGACATCTAGGTTCTTTCCATAGTTTGGCTATTGTAGACATTGCTGCTATAAACATTCGGGTACACGTGCCCCTTCGGATCACTGCGTTTGTATCTTTAGGGTAAATACCCAGTAGTGCAATTGCTGGGTCATAGGGTAGTTCTATTTTCAACATTTTGAGGAACCTCCATGCTGTTTTCCAGAGTGGTTGCACCAGCTTGCATTCCCACCAACAGTGGAGGAGGGTTCCCCTTTCTCCGCATCCTCGCCAGCATCTGTCATTTCCTCTCCTGTTAATTTTAGCCATTCTGACTGGTGTGAGGTGATATCTCATTGTGGTTTTGATTTGTACTTCCCTGATGCCGAGTGATGTGGAGTACTTTTTCATGTGTCTATTGGCCATCTGGATGTCTTCTTTGCAGAAATGTCTGTTCATGTCCTCTGCCCATTTCTTGATTGGATTGTTTGTTCTTTGGGTGTTGAGTTTGCTAAGTTCCTTATAGATTTTGGACACTAGCCCTTTATCTGATATGTCGTTTGCAAGTATCTTCTCCCATTCTGTCAGTTGTCTTTTGGTTTTGTTAACTGTTTCCTTTGCTGTGCAAAAGCTTTTGATCTTGATGAAGTCCCAATAGTTCATTTTTACCCTTGCTTCCCTTGCCTTTGCCGTTGTTCCTAGGAAGATGTTGCTGCGGCTGAGGTCGAAGAGGTTGCTGCCTGTGTTCTCCTCAAGGATTTTGATGGATTCCTTTCTCACATTGAGGCCCTTTATCCATTTTGAGTCTATTTTCATGTGTGGTGTAAGGAAGTGGTCCAATTTCATTTTCTGCATGTGGCTGTCCAATTTTCCCAGCACCATTTATTGAAGAGGCTGTCTTTTTTCCATTGGACATTCTCTCTTGCTTTGTCGAAGATTAGTTGACCATAGAGTTGAGGGTCTATTTCTGGGCTCTCTATTCTGTTCCATTGATCTATGTGTCTGTTTTTGTGCCAGTACCATGCTGTCTTGATGATGACAGCTTTGTAATAGAGCTTGAAGTCCGGAATTGTGATGCCACCCACTTTGGCTTTCTTTTTCAATATTCCTTTGGCTATTCGAGGTCTTTTCTGGTTCCATATCAATTTTAGGATTATTTGTTCCATTTCTTTGAAAAAAAATGGAGGGTATTTTGATAGGGATTGCATTAAATGTGTAGATTGCTTTAGGTAGCATAGACATTTTCACAATATTTATTCTTCCAATCCAGGAGCATGGAACATTTTTCCATTTCTTTGTGTCTTCCTCAATTTCTTTCATGAGTACTTTGTAGTTTTCTGCATATAGATTCTTAGCCTCTTTGGTTAGGTTTATTCCTAGGTATCTTACAGTTTTGGGTGCAATTGTAAATGGGATTGACTCCTTAATTTCTCTTTCTTCTATCTTGTTGTTGGTGTAGAGAAATGCAACTGATTTCTGTGCATTGATTTATATCCTGACACTTTACTGAATTCCTGTACAAGTTCTAGCAGTTTTGGAGTGGAGTCTTTTGGGTTTTCCACATATAGTATCATATCATCTGCGAAGAGTGATAGTTTCACTTCTTCTTTGCTGATTTGGATGTCTTTAATTTCTTTTTGTTGTCTGATTGCTGAGGCTAGGACTTCTAGTACTATGTTGAATAGCAGTGGTGATAATGGACATCCCTGCCTTGTTCCTGACCTTAGCGGAAAAGCTTTCAGTTTTTCTCCATTGGGAATGATATTTGCGGTGGGTTTTTCATAGATGGCTTTGATAATATTGATATGATATTGATATATCAATTATCAATATTGATAATATTGAGGTATGTGCCCTTTGAAGAGTTTTGATCAGGAAGGGATGCTGTACTTTGTCAAATGCTTTTTCAGCATCTATTGAGAGTGTCATATGGTTCTTGTTCTTTCTTTTATTAATGTGTTCTATCACACTGATTGATTTGCAGATGTTGAACCAACCCTGCAGCCCTGGAATAAATCCCACTTGATCGTGGTGAATAATGCTTTTAATGTACTGTTGAATCCTATTGGCTAGTATTTTGGTGAGAATTTTTGCATCCGTGTTCATCAAGGATATTGGTCTGTAGTTCTCTTTTTTGGTGGGATCCTTGTCTGGTTTTGGGATCAAGGTGATGCTAGCCTCATAAAATGAGTTTGGAAGTTTTCCTTCCATTTCTATTTTTTGGAACAGTTTCAGGAGAATAGGAATTAGTTCTTCTTTAAATGTTTGGTAGAATTCCCCTGGGAAGCCGTCTGGCCCTGGGCTTTTGTTTGTCTGGAGATTTTTGATGACTGTTTCAATCTCCTTACTGGTTATGGGCCTGTTCAGGTTTTCTATTTCTTCCTGGTTCAGTTGTGGTAGTTTATATGTCTCTAGGAATGCATCCATTTCTTCCAGATTGTCAAATTTGTTGGCGTAGAGTTGCTCATAGTATGTTCGTATAATTGTCTGTATTTCTTTGGTGTTAGTTGTGATCTCTCCTCTTTCATTCATGATTTTATTTATTTGGGTCCTTTCTCTTTTCTTTTTGATGAGTCTGGCCAGAGGTTTATTAATCGTATTGATTCTTTCAAAGAACCAGCTCCTAGTTTCATTGATTTTTTCTGTTGTTTTTTGGTTTCTATTTCATCGATTTCTGCTCTGATCTTTATGATTTCTCTTCTCCTGCTGGGTTTAGGGTTTCTTTCCTGTTCTTTCTCCAGCTCCTTTACGTGTAGGGTTAGGTTGTGTACTTGAGACCTCTCTTGTTTCTTGAGAAAGGCTTGTACCGCTATATATTTTCCTCTCAGGACTGCCTTGGCTGTGTCCCACAGATTTTGAACCGTTGTGTTTTCATTATCATTTGTTTCCATGAATTTTTTCAATTCTTCTTTCATTTCCTGGTTGACCCATTCATTCTTTAGAAGGATGCTGTTTAGTCTCCATGTATTTGGGTTCTTTCCAGCTTTCCTCTCGTGATTGAGTTCTAGCTTCAGAGCGTTATGGTCTGAAAATATGCAGGGAATGATCCTAATCTTTTGATACTGGTTGAGACCTGATTTGTGACCCAGGATGTGATCTATTCTGGAGAATGTTCCATGTGCACTAGAGAAGAATGTGTATTCTGTTGCTTTGGGATGAAATGTTCTGAATATATCTGTGATGTCCATCTGGTCTGGTCCAGTGTGTCATTTAAGGCCTTTATTTCCTTGTTGATCTTTTGCTTGGATGATCTGTCCATTTCAGTGAGGGGAGTGTTAAAGTCCCCTACTATTATTGTATTATTATTGATGTGTTTCTTTGATTTTGTTATTAATTGGTTTATATAGTTGGCTGCTCCCATATTAGGGGCATATATATTTAAAATTGTTAGATCTTCTTGTTGGACAGACCCTTTGAGTAGGATATAGTGTCCTTCCTCATCTCTTATTATAGTCTTTGGCTTAAAATCTAATTGATCTGATATAAGGATTGCCACCCCAGCTTTCTTCTGATGCCCATTAGCATGGTAAATTGTTTTCCACCCCCTCACTTTAAATCTGGAGGTGTCTTCGCGTCTAAAATGAGTTTCTTGTAGGCAACATATTGATGGGTTTTGTTTTTTTTATCCATTCTGATACCCTGTGTCTTTTGATTGGGGCATTTAGCCCATTAACATTCAGGGTAACTATTGAGAGATATGAATTTAGTGCCATTATTAGCCTGTTTCCACGTGTATTTTAAAGTCACCTTGGGACTTTAATTGGAATTATCTTAATTATCTTGATTATTTGTTGAGAATTAATATTCTTCAAAATATTTAGTCTTCCTCCCCATAAGTATAGTATGTCTATTAACCTTTTCTTTAAAGTCTTATATAAAAGTTTATAATTTTCTCCATAATGGTCTTACATATTTTTCATTGGTTCTTATGTACATTAGATTTTTTGGTTAGTAATATTATCTTTAAATTTTCATCCTATTTTGTTGCTGGTATATAGAAATAAAATTGAATTGAATTACTGCTCTTATGTCAGCAAAAGTGCTAAAAAATTAATTCTGTAAATTATTTAGGATTTTCTAGGTAGATGATCATATTATATGACAATAATGAGAATTTACTATTTATTTTCCAACCCTTGGTATTTTATTTATTTAACTCACCTAATTATATTTATGAAGTCTTAAAATTCAGTGTTGACTAAAAGTGATCACAGCAAGCATTCTTATTTTGCTCTTTTTTAAAAAAAATATTTATTTATTTATTTTAGAGAGAGAGCATGTAATAGAGCACAGAGGAGGGGGGCAGAGGGAGATGGGGAGATGGAGAAAGAGAATCTCAAGCAGACACTCCCCCATCCCCACCTTTGCTGAGCAGGGAACCCAGCGCCCACCCAAAGGTCTCAGGACCATGAGATCATGACCAGGGCTGAAATCAAGTCAGAGGCCCAACTGACTGTGCCACCCAGTTGTCCCTTGTTTTGCTCTTGATGTTAAACTAGAATGTTTAGCATTTCATCTTTAGTGATGTTTACTATAGGATATTTTTAGATATTATATTTATCAGTTTGAGAAAGTTTGTGAAGAGATTTTAGTTTATCTTTTATCTTAAAGTAGGAATGATACAGAATTTTGTTTTATGTTATTTCTAAATGTGAGAGAGAAACATATTTTTTAAACCATTGAAGTGATAAACTACATTAAATAATTTTCTACTATATTAAATTAACATTGCTTTGCTGAGATAAATCCAATTGGTCATAATATAGACTCTTTATACATTATAAACTTCATATGCTAATCTTTTGTTTTTATTTTTCCCTCTATGGTCACCACTGGCAATGTCCTATAATTTTCCCTTACTTCCTTTTCTGCTTTTTTGAATCAGAGATTTTGAATCTCTCAATTTGGTCTCTGAAGAGTTGGTAGAAATAACTCTCTCCTTTGAATATTTGATAGAACTCATGATTAAAATGACACTGTGCTGCGTTTTTTTCCACCGGGAAGATTTTTTTTTAAAGATTTTATTTGTTTATTTTAGAGAGATTGTAAGAAAGCAGGAGCTGGAGGAGGGGCAGAGGGAGAAGGAGAAGCAAGACTCCCTGACAAGCAGGGAGCCTGACAAGGGGCCTTGCGGTCATGACCTTAGCAGAAGGCAGATTCTTAACCAACCGAGCCACCCAAGCAACCTCTACTGGGAAGATTTTAAATGACATTAATTTTCTTATACAATAAGACTCATTAGAGGCTTTTAAAAATATACACAGTTTTAGCTAATTTATAAATTCTCCAGAAATTTCAATGAGGTATTCAAACTCACTGGCAAAATACTCTTGGCTTTTTAATCTGTACTGTGAGTTAAATCCTTTTTTAGTTCCTAACTTTGTTATAAGTTTTTTTGGTGTATTTGTTTGTATATTCTTGCATGCATACATGTATTTCTGTCCAGTAGTTCAGACACTCTATGCTCTTTTTCTATCCTATTAGTGTTTACTTGAGAAATTTTAAAATTAATACTTGCCTTAATAAAGTCCACATTTGGGGCGCCTGGGTGGCTCAGTGGGTTAAAGCCTCTGCCTTCGGCTCAGGTCATGATCTCAGGGTCCTGGGATCGAGCCCCACATCGGGCTCTCTGCTCCGCGGGAAGCCTGCTTCCTCCTCTCTCTCTGCCTGCCTCTCTGCCTAGTTGTGATTTCTCTCTGTCAAATAATTAAAATATTTAAAAAATAAAAATAAAATAAAATAAAGTCCACATTTAAACCACGTGATTTACTCCTTCCATGCTTTCTAAAAATTTAGAATGCATTCTAATCCCCTTTTATCCAATTTACATGTCATTCTTTTATTGTTATTATTTTAGTTCTTTTTTTTGTTTTGTTTTTTTAAGATTTTTATTTATTTATTTGACAGACAGAGATCACAAGTAGGCAGAGAGGCTGACAGAGAAAGAGAGGAGGAAGCAGACTCCCTGCTGAGCAGAGAGCCCCATGTGGGACTCAATCCCAGGACCCTGAGATCTTGACCTGAGCTGAAGGCAGAGGCTTTAACCCACTGAGCCACCCAGGTGCCCCAGTTCTATGTTTTTTAACTTCATAGATGATACAATTATTATATATAATCAAATTTTGTATAGCTCACCCTCACATTTATCACTTTCTATGCTCACCATTCCTGTTTGCACCACAAACTTTTCTTTTGGAAACATTTTTGTTCTTCTTGAAGTCTGTTCTTCAGATGTTCCTTTAGAGAGCACTGGTTGGTAGTAAGTTTCCTTAGTTTGGATGTAAAATATTTTTCTGGCTCTTTTCAAAGATAATGCGGTATTCTGGATATTTTTCTTCCTATTGAGAAATCAGCCTAGTTTTCATTCCTTCATAAGTAATCTCTTTCTTCTCAGTACGTTTTGTCTTGCAGGTCTATAATTTTACTACAGTTTGGCCAAGAGTGGATTCCTTTTTATACATCCTGCTTGGGATTTACTGAATTGTCTCAATCGGAATTTTTTTAAATCAATTCTGGAAAGTTCTGTCTCTTTACATATTGCCTTTCCTATGTTCTCCACTCTCTCATTCTAGAGCTCCATAGTTATGTGTTCCACATTCTTACTGGACCTTACATGGTTTTTTCTTAACTTGCTGTTCATATTTCCTATCTGTGTTCTACAAATTGGATTATTTCTTATGCATCTTCCCATCTGTGACAACTCGCTTCAGCTATGTCAAACATTTTATTTAACCTGCTGGTCGTGTTCTCATGATAATTATTTTATTTTTCATCCATAGAGATTTTATTAGCTGTTTTTGCCCCAAGTATTCCTGAATATTTGGGAATGTCTGCTATTCCTTTGTTATACTCTTTCTACCTTTCTTTTTTTCAAATGCATTGAGCTTACCTATTTCATAGTAAGTACATATGTAGACTTGGTCCACTTTATAGTTTTTGAATTGAGACCTCATATTTGTAACATTTTATAGGGGTACTTTTTGTGGCCCGGATAAACATGCACTTCCCCAAAGAAAATAACTGTTTGCTTTCTCCAGGAGACTAGAGGCACGAGCAACCCAGGAACAGTTTATACCAAATTTTTATCTTGGAGTATTTAGACCACACAAATAGAATGATTCCTGGCTCAGAACCCACATAATGCCTTGCCTGTGGTTATAAATTCTCAAGAAAAGCTTTTGTTCCCCTTCTATCTGCAGCCAAATTTTCTGGTTTTTTTCTTTTGTTGTGGTACTTTTTATAATTTATTCTTTACTAAAGATGTTACCTTTGGAAGGTTCTGGTAACATGAGGATGATTATAATTAAACTTCCTATCTTGATTAGTCCTTAGGCCTTACAACCTATAGCTCTGTTCAAGTGGTTCATTTAAAGAAAGCTTTGGGGGACCAGGGCCTGGCAGATGTCCCCCTGGGCAACTGTCCAATTTAGCACTATAATAGATCTCTGGATTTATGCTTGGTTGTTCCTTTTGGCTTCTATGAATCTGCCTCCTTTATTTCTTGCCAGAATAGTTAAGCATTTAAAAAGATGGGTTTTGTTAAATTTTATCCAGCATTTTTAGAATTTTTGTACAATCAAGTTTGGTGTGTGTGTGTGTGTATGTGTGTGTTTGAGGATATCTGATCTGCTTATTGTCAGAAATGAAAGTCCAGAAACTATCCATGCAAATAATTTAATAAGGCTCTATTTATTCTTAAAAACATCTAAAGGCAGTTTTATATTAATATTTCAAGAGGTAAGAAAAAGTTTGCTAAATCAAGTTTTTACTTGTGCTGTGTTGCCTAAATCATAAATATGAAGGTATAGTTTTTCCATGTCTAAGGTTTATTTTTTTTCCACTTTTATAAATTTATTTATTTTTTTCAGCGTAACAGTATTCATTGTTTTTGCACAACACCCAGTGCTCCATGCAATACGTGCCCTCCTATTACCTACCACCTGGTTCCCCCAACCTCCCACCCACACCCCTTCAAAACCCTCAGGTTGTTTTTCAGAGTCCATAGTCTCTTATGGTTCACCTCCCCTTCCAATTTTTTTTTTTTTATAAACATATAATGTATTTTTATCCCCAGGGGTACAGGTCTGTGAATTGCCAGGTTTACATACTTCACAGCACTCACGATAGCAAATACCCTCCCCAATGTCCATAACACCCTCCCCTTCTCCCAACCCCACCTCCCCCCAGCAACCCCCAGTTTGTTTTGTGAGATTAAGAGTCATTTATGGTTTGTCTCCCTCCCAATCCCATCTTGTTTCATTTATTCTTCTCCTATCCCCCTGACCCCCGATGTTGCATCTCCACGTCCTCATATCAGGGAGATCATATGATAGTTGTCTTTCTCCGATTGACTTATTTCACTAAGCATGATACCCTCTAGTTCCATCCACGTCGTCGCAAATGGCAAGATTTCATTTCTTTTGATGGCTGCATAGTATTCCATTGTGTATATGTACCACATCTTCTTTATCCATTCATCTGTTGATGGACATCTAGGTTCTTTCCATAGTTTGGCTATTGTAGACATTGCTGCTATAAACATTCGGGTACACGTGCCCCTTCGGATCACTGTGTTTGTATCTTTAGGGTCAATACCAGTAGTGCAATTGCAGTGTCAGGATATAAAATCAATGCACAGAAATCAGTTGCATTTCTCTACACCAACAACAAGACAGAAGAAAGAGAAATTAAGGAGTCAATCCCATTTACAATTGCACCCAAAACTATAAGATACCTAGGAATAAACCTAACCAAAGAGGCTAAGAATCTATATGCAGAAAACTACAAAGTACTCATGAAAGAAATTGAGGAAGACACAAAGAAATGGAAAAATGTTCCATGCTCCTGGATTGGAAGAATAAATATTGTGAAAATGTCTATGCTACCTAAAGCAATCTACACATTTAATGCAATCCCTATCAAAATACTCTCTATTTTTTTCAAAGAAATGGAACAAATAATCCTAAAATTGATATGGAACCAGAAAAGACCTCAAATAGCCAAAGGAATATTGAAAAAGAAAGCCAAAGTGGGTGGCATCACAATTCCGGACTTCAAGCTCTATTACAAAGCTGTCATCATCAAGACAGCATGGTACTGGCACAAAAACAGACACATAGATCAATGGAACAGAATAGAGAGCCCAGAAATAGACCCTCAACTCTATGGTCAACTAATCTTCGACAAAGCAAGAGAGAATGTCCAATGGAAAAAAGACAGCCTCTTCAATAAATGGTGCTGGGAAAATTGGACAGCCACATGCAGAAAAATGAAATTGGGTCACTTCCTTACACCACACATGAAAATAGACTCAAAATGGATGAAGGACCTCAATGTGAGAAAGGAATCCATCAAAATCCTTGAGGAGAACACAGACAGCAACCTCTTCGACCTCAGCCACAGCAACATCTTCCTAGGAACATCGGCAAAGGCAAGGGAAGCAAGGGCAAAAATGAACTATTGGGACTTCATCAAGATCAAAAGCTTTTGCACAGCAAAGGAAACAGTTAACAAAACCAAAAGACAACTGACAGAATGGGAGAAGATATTTGCAAACGACATATCAGATAAAGGGCTAGTGTCCAAAATCTATAAGGAACTTAGCAAACTCAACACCCAAAGAACAAACAATCCAATCAAGAAATGGGCAGAGGACATGAACAGACATTTCTGCAAAGAAGACATCCAGATGGCCAAAAGACACATGAAAAAGTGCTCCACATCACTCGGCATCAAGGAAGTACAAATCAAAACCACAATGAGATATCACCTCACACCAGTCAGAATGGCTAAATTTAACAGGTCAGGAAATGACAGATGCTGGCGAGGATGCGGAGAAAGGGGAACCCTCCTACACTGTTGGTGGGAATGCAAGCTGGTGCAACCACTCTGGAAAACAGCATGGAGGTTCCTCAAAAGGTTGAAAATAGAACTACCCTAAGGTTTCTTTTAATATAAATATTTTTTCTTATGTTCCACTATGAATTTACTTTTTTAGAAGTATACTGGAACTCGAAGTCTATTACATGTTTTGACTTTCACATAATTTATAAGAATGCATCACCTTATCACAAAAACCAAGGACTTTTTCCATCTACTCTTGAGAATTTTTATCTTTCAGTCTAAATTTTGTGTGTAGGTAGTAGGAAATCTGATGGAAGGGTGACAGGGTTGGGGGTGATTGTAGCAGTTAATAATCAACATCTATTCAAAGCTACAGATTTAGAATCTCCCTAAGACCATTATTCTTAAACTTTTGAGTAGGAATAAAACATTCACTATCTCTTGGCATAAATGATAACTTCCATTGCAACTCTACTTGTACTTGTACTACTCAACTTGTAATTGTCTTTCAGAGGAATTTCCAATATCAAAGTATTCATGTATTATCATTGTATACCCCAACTCTATACAATGAATCAGAGTTGAATGTGTTTTTTAAGAAAACAAAAACAAACAAAACAAAACAAAAATAACGAGGTTATCTGAAATGAAAATATTTCCCAAAGTTTAGGATCAAGAATAGGGAAATAGTTGAAAGGGTAGAGTAGGGGAGAATACCTTTTTCTCATCTATGATTCATTTTTTCCATTTTTTAAAAAAATATTTTATTCATTTATTTGTCAGAGAGAGAGAGAGAGAAAGCACAAGCAGGCAGAGGCAGAGAGAGAAACAGGCTCCCCGCTGAGCAAGGAGCCCAATGTGGGACTGGATCCCAGGACACCGGGATCATGACCTGAGCCGAAGGCAGCGGCTTAACCGACTGAGCCACCCAGGCGTCCCTTTTTCCATTTTTATAATATGCCAATTTTCCAGTTAAACTGATCTAAGGGGTTCAAGTATGGTGTGCAGTTACTTTTACCTATTAATCAATTTAGAATCACTTTTACTAGACCTTGTTATTTCTTCAGGAAGCTACCTAAATGCTAGTTTAATCTTCCAAAGATGGAAATATACATTTTATAATATTTCATTTTTATGATTTTGGTTGGAAAGACCTGTATTCTGAAAACTATAAGACATTGTTGAAAGAAATTGAAGATGTCACAAATAAATAGATATACCGCACTCATGGATTAGAAGAATTAATATTGTCGAAATGTCTATATTATCCAAAACAATCTACATATTCACTGCATACCCTATCAAAATGTCAATTGGATTGTTCACATAATTAGGAAAAATAAAACAAAAATTTGTATGGAAGCACAAAAGACCTGACTAGCCAAAGAAATCTTAAAAACAGAAGAACAAAGCTGGAGATATCCCAATTCCAGATTTCAAACTATACTATAAAGTTACAGTAATCAATAGTATGGTATTGGTCCAAAAATAGACATAATGGTGGAACAGAAGAGAGAGCCCAGAAGTAAACCCACATTTAAATGGTCAATTAATCTATGACATAGCAGACAAGAATACATAGCAGGGAAAAGACAGTCTCTTCAATAAATGTGCAGCTATATGCACAAGAATGAAACTGGACCACTTTCTTACACCATACACAAAAATAAACTCAAAATGGACTACAGACCTAAATATAAGGCCTAAAACCATAAAACTCCTAAAAGATAATACAGGCAGTAAACTCTTGGACATCAGTCTTATCAATATTTTTCTGAATCTATCTCCCATGGGCAAGGGAATCAAAACCAAAAATAAACAACTGCAACTACATCATATTCTAAAGCTTTTGCATGGGAAAGGAAACCATCAACAAAACAAAAAGGAATCCTGCTAAATAGGCAAAGATATTTTCAAATGATATATCCAATAAGGAGTTAGTATTCAAAATATATAAAGAACTTCTACAACTCAATATCAAAAACAAATAATTTAATTTGATATGGGCAAAGGACCTAAATAGACATTTTCCCAAAGAAAACATACAGATAGCCATAGACACATGAAAAGATTACCCACATTACTAATTATCAGGTGGTGTAGCCACGACAAAAAACAGTGTGGAGTTTCCTCCAGAAATTAAAAATAGAATACTATACAACCCAGTAATTCCACTTCTGGATATTTACCCAAAGAAAATGAAAACACTAATGTGAAAAGATATGTAGACCTCTATGTTACTGCAACATTATTTACAATAGCCAAGATATGGAAACAAAAACCTAAGTGTCCATGGATAGATACACGAATAAGGAAGTTGTGATACAGGTATACAAGGAATATTACTGAGCCATAAAAAGAATGAAATCCATCATTCAAGGCAACATGGATAGACCTAGAGAGTATTATGCTAAGTGAAACAAGTCAGGCAGAGAAAGACAAATACCATACGATTTCACTTATATGTGGAATCTAAAGAGCCAAAACAAAGGAAAAACAGAAACAGACTCAAATACAGAGAACAATTGCCAGAAGAGGGGGTGGAGAAGTGGCCAAAATAGAGGAAGGGGATTCAGAGGAACAGGCTTCCAGTTATACAATAAAGAACTCTCAAGGAGGAAAGGTATAGCATAAAGAATATAGTCAATATCATATTTAATAACTTTGGTCACCAATAGCTATCCTTATGGTGAGCATTTTGTAATGTATATAATTGTGGAATTCCTACGTTATACATCAGTTTATAATAGGGTATGTCAACTATGCTTCAGTTTTTACAAAATGGCATTCTTTTTTTTAATCATAACTAATTTTTCAGTAGACTCTCTTGGATTTTCCAGATTTGTATCATACATACCTTGTAAACATAATTTTATATATATGTAGAATTATATATCTATAATATATAGGCAAATTATTCTTAATAGTTTATAATCTGGCCCAACTGGATTAATAACTCCTCAAGAGTAGTATTAAATAATGTGAGATGTGGGATGATAGATGTGTTAATTAACTTTATTATGTAATCACTTCACAATATAAAAAATGTATCAGATCATCACTTGTATACTTTAAACTTATACCATGTTATACTTACACAATGTTAATTATATCTCAATAAATCTGGAAAAATATCAGAGCTATTAACCCTGCCTGTTATGTTTCTAAATTAATGACAGTACTTCATTTCACCAATAAATTATACATTTTAACTACATTTAAAGCATCTTTTTAATCCTAATTTATCAAAGTTTATTTTTCATCCAAAATGAATGTAAAATGTTATCAAATGTGCTTTTGAAAATTTATGAAAACTATCATGTAGCTTCTCCCTTTGAGTTCCTACTCTAAGGCATTTTAGAAATGGTTATCTAAATTGAAACCATCACTGTATTCTAAATTGAAACCATCATTGTTATATTGTGCTTTACTCTCTTTTAGAACCTACTCAGTCCTTCAACTTTTTCTTGTCCTCATTCTTAGTTTGATTTTTTCTGAAAATGATAGTTAAAATGTATTGCCTGTTTGCTATTTTATGTGCTTTATCTTGTTTAATTCTTACAACCACCCTGAAAGTTAAATACAATTATCTTGAAGTTTGGGAATTAGGACATGGGGTCCCATGAAAGAACTTACTTCCCAGTGGCCAAACTTCTTATTGTGCCTGTGGTGCTGTGGTGCGTGCCCTCCACCAAAGTCCTCCCTCTCATATACTCACTCATACAAGGATATCTGTAGCTACAGGGAAGAAATACGGGTTAAGCCAATTGCTTTTCCCAATGAAGACCAGATAACTTTGCAAATGACTGATGGAAGTCTCCTTCCCCTTTTTATTTCTTATATTTTTGACCAGCACCTACCTTCTTTTCCTTGCTTCTCCTTCATCTCTAACTGCCATCAGACCTGACCCTCTTGATCACCTAAGAGATTGTTCATTCTTACCATAACATGGTACTAAGAAGTTCTAACATCCATTAGTTCTTTTTTTCTCCCTAATTCTAAGAGTTCCATCATCAAAGTTACCTTAATATGACATATTTTCAACTTCCAAGTTGAAATTCCAAGTAGAGTTGCAGAAATCCTGAAGTTGAAACCAGTAACTGAAGTACCCAAGGTCCACAAAATAGTGGACTAAAAAAGTTTGTTCCAAAAGCGTTTGTTCAGGTAAATAAAAGGCAGAGCATAAGCAGTAAATTAAATATCAAGCTTAAAGGAGATGTTAGATCTGTGGCAGGCAAAAGTAATATTTCATTGCCTCCATCATTTTCATCAAGGTTGGAAGACATCCCATGTACCTGTTAAAAAATATTTGTGTCTATGAGAAAGTGAATAAAAGCACTTTCTAACCATCATTACTTAACTTTCTTTGAAAGGCAGAATTAAAAAGGGAACCGATATATAACTACCTGATTTCTAATTTGAGTGGAATACAATAATCTGATTCTCAAACTTGATAAAATATATAAATTTTCTTTGCCTGCACTGAGCTTCTAGAGACTGTTTCTGTCTGGTAGGGTGGAGATTAGGCCAGAGTAGGGTGGGATTTGGGGGGGAAATCCATAAAGGTAACAGATAGCTGAACAATTTTAAATACACAGGAAACTCTGTGGGGTGGGGGGGGGGGGGAAAGCCATGTAAAAATTTCCTGTTGATAAACAAAGAGCTCCATTTCTGTCACCTTTACATTTTCAATCACAGACATATGAAGACTACATGGCTCAGGGTCAACATTTCAAGGAGAGAAGGTGATTCTCTTCTAGTCCCAAATTATCTGAGAACACAAAATTTTGCTTCAGATCACCAAGCACAATACCTAGTTTAACAGTATTTCATTTAATTTCTCTTCACATGCCCTGTTACAACGTCATAGAGGCTAAGCCTCTAGGACAAAGAAAGTAATTTGGTAACAAGTCCTGTACCTCAGCATTTTGAAAGTGACATGTAGCAAATAAAACATTAGGGTGGTGGGATTCTGAAAAGCATCCCCCTAGAGTCCAGCACCCTTGAGCACATTTCAGTAGAAGCCGCTTCAAGCAATGGTGAATCAAAAGCTTTTATTCAAATCCCTGCCTTCATTCCAACTGTGTTCACTGAAAAGACAGAGGCATAAAAATAGATGTTTAAAACCCAACCCTTGTCCTCTAGGCGTTAACAGAGTGCAATTTACAAATCTATCTCCACATATCTTCAGGTTTGGGGGTGGGTTGTCGGGAAACTCTGCTCATGCCATAAATGGATCAACATCTCATCGGTATCTCACCAATTACAGAACAATAATAATAATATCAAGGTTAGCCAATTAATCACAAATATTTTCACCAGAGAAAAAATTAGGGAAATAACATTTTTTTTCTTTTTGCAATTTAAGAATAGTTTACCATTTGGGGCGCCTAGGTGGCTCAGTGGGTTAAAGCCTCTGCCTTCAGCTCAGGTAATGATCCCAGGGTCCTAGGATCGAGCCCCGCATTGAGGCCCACATCGGGCCCTCTGCTCAGCAGGGGACCTGCTTCCTCCTCTCCCTCTGCCTGCCTCTCTGCCTGCCTCTCTGCCTACTTGTGATCTCTATCTGTCAAGTAAAAATCTAAAAAAAAAAAAGAATAGTTTACCATTTTGCACAGTTGCACATGTCATCTTATAAATATTTTGAGTAGGAGACATGAAAGTATATATAACCATATTAATATACATGTTCTAGTTAATTCACAGAAAATATGTATCACCAAAAAGTGAATGTCTTCGTGTCTTCCAGAAACCTAAATTTCTATTTTTTGAAGACAAATATATATTTTGAAACAATTATTTTTAAATTGCAAAAGAAAAAAAGATTTGCAGCCCAAAACAACACAGAACACTCTGTCAGAGTAGAAATAATAGAGCGTATAACTAGGATTTCATTCTATTAGAAAGAATTTGTTAGTAAGAATTTATTAGTAAGAAGTTGTGTGATCCACACAGATCTCTTAGTTTCTGTGGGTCTTCCTTGATCAGAGGAAGTTGGAGTTAGATCCCTTGGGTCTCTCTAGTTCTTCCTCACTTTCGAATTGTATCACCTGCCGGACACCATGCCTTAGTGAAGAGAAAATGGGGCTTAGAGACAGAGGCTCTGGGTTCCAGTCCCAACTCTGCAGTTAATTTATTTCATCACAGTAAAGGTCATTAGGTGTTAGTACCTACGAGCATAAAATTAGGTAGTCAAATTCGATGATTTTTGATATCACTTAAACATCTGAAATTTTATATTGATGGTGAATGTTTGGAAGTGTATTTCAGGGAACATTGTGCATTATTGTGAGTCAATAGGGGGAGCTCTCACATTGCCTTTTTAATATATCCCACAAATAATAGAATTTACATTACCTTAATTGCAAACATTGGGCTGGATTATTTCATTACAATCAGGTACTTCTGAACCAGAGGAATCTCATTACCCACCGCAGCAATCCACTCAACTATGCCCCTTTAACTCCGAGAGCTTTTTCATCATCCTTCAAAGCACGCGTTTGTTAGTCCCTGTAACCCATTGCAGAAGTTGTTTTGTTTCTGTTTGTCTTCTGGACTCCAGCTCCAGATGAAGTTAAGGTTTACATATGATTTGTATTCAAACCTATAAGAGTTAAAAGCAGCAGGAAAGGTTTATGGAGATTACAAAGCAAGAAACCATTTCGTTAGGTCTGTGCTTCTGTGGGTTGAATTTGCTACACACACAAGCTGACATGTGTACTTAAATTATTATTGCTCAATTATGTATTTCAGGGGTTGGCATCTTTGTTCTGTACTCCTTGTTTCCCCCACAGTGTGTTATATGTAATTTATGACCATAGCTCACAGAATATAAAAGCCGTTCATCACTGAATCTTTAGGAAGTTTGCTTTCTTTAATTGAAACAGATCTCTTTTATGTTAATTAGAGTATGAAACATGGGTTGTTAACTGTTGGCTCTCAAATGAAACTCATACGTTAATGTTCAGGTAAAACGAAAATGAGACAACACAGTTTTAATAGATAGTTCTTCAATAAAGTTGTGGTTTATTTTTAAGATGGAATTTTATTGCTTACTGTGATTTATACCTACTTTATCTAAAGGTTCATGGTGGCCAACAAATAACGGCTCATATTTTTTGGCCATTTTTCCCCGAAAACATAACTACATTTTAAAATATGGAAAAGTAATTTATAAGGGAAATGAAAAAAGCTTACATGGAAGATTACATAAAATACATCTGTCTTTTCAAGCCATTGAGATATATAAACAACTCGTTAAAACCTTAAAATGCCAAGAGGAAGGACAAAAGATTCTTTTATTGCAATGAACTTCTGAAAATATGTCTGTGTTTTGTTTTTTTTTTACTTGAAAGGAGTACGATTTTACTTCACATCTAAATAAAGATCTTGATTAAATGTGTGTGCACTCTTATATTTTTAAATAATATCACTTGAAGGCCATTCTTCAAGGGGACCAGTGATAGAGTGAAAACAAAGGAAATAAACATGTTTGGCAGCCAAAACGCTTTTTTCAGTGCAAGTACAGCCTTTTGTTTTTGACTGCAAAGGTTTTTCTTTTTATGTCAAATGAAATTTTAAGATCACCTCTGAGTTTGGAACAGAATCCTTTCCTGCCAAATCTGATTCCAGTCCTTAAAATCTGTTTTTCTAATACTGCCAGCAACGCACTAACTTTAAATAGGTAGCCAGACATATTGGCAAAAAAAATATACGCGGTTAATCAAATAAAACTATGTAGCAGTTTGGGAACAATCAATCAACTTTCAAAATCTTTTAAGTATGAAGCCGCTACGAAGACACCGTGACTTGCAGTGAAATGCTGCGATCAAACTGTATGAGCAGCTGCTTTTGAATCCATCTCCTTTGTTTTTAAGTTTTCATAGACCTTTCTTAACTATGAATTTTATAAGCTTTTGGAAGAAAAAAACCTGGCAGGCCCACTGCTTCAGCTAACAAAGCAACTAGAACTGGTAATACGTCGAAGGCTGAGTGACTCCGAGAACTGCCAACTTGAACTTACCTGGTTCACTGTTACTGCAGGGATCACACTTGAAATGTCTTCTGATGACTGACATGATTTCACTGAAATGGAGCGGATGCGCAAAAAGTCTGAAACACTTTTGATTGTGCTTCCTGACTCGAGTATGACTCTTTTCAAAGAAAAGATAGTGTCCCCTAACAACACATCCTGGTAACATTTTTCATTCTTTACCACATTTACATTTCTCTTATGTGAGACAATCATCTGTACCCTTTAACACGTGCCAAAGCCCACAAGAACGCCACTTAATTAAAAGAAATGTTTGATTTTAAATCAGGAACCAAAATTTCATTTTACAGATGGCTATTTATGAAAACATTCTAGGCCCTGTGGTTAAATCAGAACATTTTCCTGCTTTTATTTTCTATGTATCCCTGTTTTTTTTTATAATCATGAGTGTAATTCATTGGAGTTTTAAAACTTGAAATACTAATGAATGATTTGGTTCTATCAAACCAAAATCTTGGATCTGACCAAATATTAAAACTTTTTCTCAACACTTGAAAAGAAAAGTCCCTGCTTCATTTTGGTGGCTGAGGATTGTTTTGTTCATTTCAACAGTGGCTAATAGTATTAGCTCCTAACATACAATGTTTCTATGTAAGGTTTCTGTATGTATGTATAATGGGCTCCCGTTTTATTGAAGTCTTAGTATGTTTTTTTCTCATTTGTTTTATCAAATAGCCTCAGATTTAGTCATGGATGAAAATCGAAGGATTATTTCTGAGAGGGAGATGAATATATATTTGGAAAATATATGGCTTACAGTGATGAAGTTTGTTTGTGAGCCATGTTTATAAAAGAATTGTAACATTAGATGTAATGCTGAATTCAGAGCTAGAGAAAGTCAAGTGGAAGTTAAGAGTAGTTATAAATAAAGGCAAGACACAGGAGGAAAAAGACCAAATGAGTGGCTTATCCCATACTGTCCCCCACCCAACCTTTGGCTGCCCTAACTTCTTGGTAATCTCTAAAGTCCATGAGAAAAGCCTTCTCTGCCCAGATCTGAGAAATGCCCTTTCTCCCCTCAACCCGGCCACACCTTCTGCATCCATTCCACCTAGATCAGGGAACATTCCCCGGCAGGCTCTGATTCCCCCACGGGCACCTGAATCATCACACTTGCAAGTTTTACTTATCTGTTTAACATGTATTTCTTTGTCTCCTGTTAAATTGTAATCTGGAACGTAGCATTGCAGCCCCAGTGTTTCATGAAAGGCTTGCCTAGGATTCAAAGGCAGAGAATGCGTAGTTAACTCCACTTTCCACCCAAAGACCCAAGTACTCGCAAGGTCAGATGCAGGAGCAGTGTTGGTTGGTGGGACGAGTAAGAAGCTAACTTCGTGAAGAGACAGGAGGGCTGATAAAAGAATGACAGTTTAGTCATGCTAGGATTGTGCAGTCAAGGTGCAGGAGGAAACAGTAACTGAGTCAGGTATAAGTCAGGTCTGCATGCTGACCCAGTGTTCAGTACCTGCCAGTTTGGACTATGAGGGAATGGAGGTACAGTGTTGCAAGAGCTTGAAACTTTTCAAGTAATTGACAAATTTAGATACTTTTAATGTGAAATAGGTCATGTTTTAAGTTAAGTTTCCATAGATTTTTTTAAATAAGATTTATTTATGTACTTTAGAGAAAGAGAGAGATGGGGAATGGGAGAAGGATGGGGGAGAGGGAGAGAGAAACTCAACCAGATTCCATGACGCGCATGCTGGGGCTTGATCTCAGGACCCTGAGATCATGACCTGAACAGCAACCAAGAGTCAGAGGCTTAATGATTGTACTACTAAGGTGCCCCTGTGGTTCAATATTTTTAAAAACACCCTATGAACCAAGAAAACATGTGAACCAGCAATATAAAAGTGGCAATTCACTGCCTTTAAGCAGAAAAGGAAAAATGCCATAAACATTTTATTGAATTAAAATGACAAGGGAAAGAATCAAAAACCTTCCTACCATATTGGAAAATTACATGTGTGTGTCTATTTTTATTTACATTTGCTTACATTTATATTTAAATTTATACTCAGTCTTGTACATAAAACTATATATTTAAACTTTTACTTAAGTGGATCCATATGTTTACATTTGTATTCATATTTATATGGCAGCGTCTGCAGGTTAGGGCTCAGAATGCGGAAACATTCAGTTCAGACCCGGATGGCATGGAGAAGAGTCCAGTTGTAAAAATGCCGGCCTTATTACTTGGGTTTGAATCCAAGTTTGCAGGCGGCTTGTTTTTCTGACCTTTAAAACCACCTCTGAATCTCTGATAAACACAGAACTAAGCTGAGAAGAAAAGGTATTTACAACACCACCTTTGGATAATTTTAAAGCTGCTCAAGTATTTTTGCAGTGACCGGAGGGGATGGAATGCTGGGAAAGTAACCGCGCTGGAAACAAAGCTGACTGGTTTTATCTCAACTTTTTATATCCAACTGAAGCACACTTCACCTGTGAATAGTGATTATTAAGTTTCTTTCAAGGCAATGGGGCCTATAATTCATGAATGCTGCAGGTGTGAACACCTACAAGCCTTTTCTCTGAGTGAAAGAACGTTAATCATTATTCATGGGTGAGATAGTCCATTTATTCCACAGCAGAGAAAGAATTCCTTTTTCATCTTCTTAAAACATGAGACCTTCAATTTTATAAGCTTCACAACAATAAAAGATTCCCTCTTAGAATTATGTTCATTAGGGTTCTTCTTACCTCATGCTTGCTTTTTTTTTTCTTTTTTTTAAATACTTGCATTTGTGTAAGTTACTAAAATGTCAGTGAGAATCTGTGGTTAAAAATAACAATGAACCGGTTAATTATTCACTAAAATTTCCAAAGACATCAGTTGTTGACCAACATTTATATTAGTGAACAGAGAATAAATCCCATCAAAATGAAATCCAAGGGAATGGCTGTACTGGATTTTATTTGTATCAAATGTTGCTTGAAATAAGAAAATCACTGGCTGGAGCTTAGAAACTTTTTGATTGTGTAGAGATTTTAATTTGTTGTGAGAATCAATTGACAGTGTACATTCATAAATAATTCTCACAAGGTTTTAGCTAATATTTTCATTTGATTCCTTACTTCATACAAGTCACCCTTTTTCTATTCACTTTTTTCAAATATATAAAAATATATTTAAAACATATATACTTTTTAATATAGGTATGGTTAGTCTTGTTTCTGTTGTCAAAGAACAGAATATACATGATATAAATTCTTGCAATTTATGTGGGCATCATACTGATGCTGAGGACAAATCAGATGTTTTATGGTTTTAAGCCATTTTTCGTTTTCCTTTAGCACCTTTTTTTAAGATTTTATTTATTCATTTGTTAGAGACAGAGAGAGAGTAAGATAGCACAAGTAGGGGGAGTGGCAGGTAGAGGGAGAAACAGGTTCCCCTGTGAGCAGGGAGCACGATGTGGAACTTGATCCCAGGTCTCTGGGATCATGACCTGAGCCAAAGGAAGACAGTTAACAGACTGAGCCACCCAGGCACCCTGCCTTTAGCACCTTTTTTAATCATGCTAGATTAAGAAAAAAAACAAAACAAAATGGAACAAAACTGGTTACTATCTAACCAGATTATATTTAGAATATATGCTGAGTAGCTAGAGATTATTTTTTCCCTTTTGAGGTATAGATGATGTATACAACCTAACAGAGAAATTCAGGATTGTCAGCCAATAGTTGCATAAAATTATGTGATGTTGGAAGAGATACGTAATTATTAATTTGACAAATGTTACAACTAAATGACTGCTTTTTTCACTTTAATCATATTATCTACTTGTGTAGCAAAACCAAAGCCTAAAGTGGGAATTAACTGTTTTACTTTTAAAATAGAAAGACACTGCAATCCTAAATTTGGTCAGAGAGAAAATAGTGAGGAAACAGTTTATGTTGATTCAGAAAGAGAGACAGGATTTGTTCTGTAGTTTATGTCTATAGAGATTTTATGTTGGAGCTAGTCTGAGGAAGTAGGAAACCCAACTAGATTTTTTTCTTTCTTTCTTCTTCTTCTTCTTCCCCCACCCTTGGAAATTTTCTCCAAATATTAGCCAATACACAATTAAAAGTTTGGGCAAACTAGTGAGAAGATTATCAATTATTTTAGCAGCAGGAGGAGAAATTTGGTTACCGTTAAGTTCAGAAAAGCATTCATTTTTCATTTATTGGAAAGACTCGAAACTTAGCCTCTTCTCCCTCAGGCTTGGAGTAAGACATTAATTTAATATCATGGGGAGAAATGACCTCCCATATTTTACCAATCATTAAGGTAAAGAATGACAAGGTCATCCTTATGACTGTGTCCAGCCCAAGGACCTAAAGCCAGAGACAACTCATAAATCATAAACTATCAGCCAATTATTCCACAATGTGTTTCTATTTGCTAAGCAAATGTGCCCCTTAAAATCTGTAGAGAATTGAATCATCTTTCCCAAACTCAAAAATAAATCAGGCCCTGCAGACCTACTCATTCATCAATCATAACACAAATATAACAGCTTCAAGAGCCATCTTAAGAGTCAGGCTGACCTCTGACTTTTCATATCCAAGTGGCTTCTTGGTGCCCTGACTGGACTGTGATGGTTTCTTCCCTAGTGATGTGGTGCAACTCCTTCATTGCATCCTTGGTGACATGAAACATGTTTACTGCTCTCTTGCTTGTCTGTTCTCCTTGGCCGTGTGAGCTGAATCTATTTTTAGGTCCTGCCTATTCTTCAGAATGTCTCGATCTTGGCCTATGAGAAGACCACTGTCCAGGTTGGGGTGAGTCAAGGCACCCCACCAGTGTATCTGAGGTACACTTTCCCACTCGCTGAAAAACCTACTTCCCCACGAAAAAGCAAACTCTAGAGGAGAAGATGGATTTCCTTGTTACAACTTTTCAAGCTTCATTAAATCCTGACACAAATGAACTGGATTATTAAATTTAAATCCTCGGTCTGTATTTCTCTACAGTCATAGGAAGAACAGTGCTGAACTGCTTCCCCAACAGCTTTCTCAAAAGTGAAGTAGAAATTGCTCTCAAATGCTAGTTATAAATGTGTAATCTGAACTCCAGTCACTCCACAGGGCTGCAGAAGAATTTACGACGTGCTAAATATTTCCTTTGTTCTTCCCAGTGGTAGCCTGCTGTAGCAATTAGAAAGCAACTGACTCCACATGTAAACTGCTAGAATTTTCTAAAGAATTGTTGATAACTGTTCAACCGGCTCAGTGAACAGGATTTTCTTACTGTGCAGAATTCTGATTTTTTCATTTCCTTTCAAGGTTGTATTTTCTGAAATATTTTCTAAAATTTTCTTCCTACTTCCCCTAGTGCCTTTCCATTGCCCCTTACAAGCAGAGCGGAGAGGCCAAGATACTGCTATAAGCCAGTGGAAGTCCAGATTCTCAGACTCCTAACACTGCTATGTTTTTTTAAGCCTTATAAAGGTCCATTGTGTTGCTATCAAAAACACCTCTGACCTCCTCTTTCTCATTTTCATAGAAAGTGACAGCCCAGTTCCATCCTTCATAAAAAGGAAAAAAAAAATCTGCCAATACCATCCTTCTTCAGAAGCCAGACACTATTAATCATCAGCAGGAGGCAGTATGGCTTCAATTAGCTACATAGTGTACAATAAATTCTCAGTTATTCAATGTTGTGTGTGTGTGTGTGTGTGTGTGTGTGTGTGTGGTGTGCTTACTCAATTCTGGGCACTTTTAAAAATGCTTTACACATATTAATTCTATGAGGATGTACTATCATTATTTTCATTTCAAAATTGAAAAAATTAAGTATAGAGAAGTTAAATAACTTGCTCAAAATCATGTATCCAATTAGGGCAGAAGTAGACATGGCTTCAGAATGAAGGCCTGTGACAAAGAGGGCAAATGTTCTTGAGAAGCAGTGTGACAAGTGGTTAAGGAGGAGATTATAGCATCAGTCACTACATTGCTATGTAATTCCAGGCAAGAGTCTGAGTCTGAGTCTCTCTGTGCCTCAGAGTCATCATCTATAAAATGGGGCAATAGTAGTACCCAAGTCACCATGGTTTCTGAAGATTAAATGAGTTAATGTATATTAAGCACTTAAAACTCTGCCAGGCAGCTTTTTCCGCGCTACCCAGGGAAGGGTCCATACGGCGTTGTTTTGCGTTCCCATCGTAACTTAACGGGAAACTTTCACAATGTCCGGAGCCCTTGATGTCCTGCAAATGAAGGAGGAGGATGTCCTCAAATTCCTTGCAGCAGGAACCCATTTAGGTGGCACCAACCTTGACTTCCAGATGGAACAGTACATCTACAAAAGGAAAAGTGATGGTATCTACATCATAAATCTGAAGAGAACCTGGGAGAAGCTTCTGCTGGCAGCTCGTGCCATTGTTGCCACTGAAAACCCAGCTGATGTTAGTGTCATATCGTCCAGGAATACTGGCCAGCGAGCTGTGCTGAAATTTGCTGCTGCAACTGGAGCCACTCCCATTGCCGGCCGCTTCACTCCTGGAACATTCACTAACCAGATCCAGGCAGCCTTCCGAGAGCCAAGACTGCTGGTGGTTACTGATCCCAGGGCTGACCACCAGCCTCTTACAGAGGCGTCTTATGTTAACCTGCCTACCATTGCTCTGTGTAACACAGACTCTCCTCTGCGCTATGTGGACATTGCCATCCCTTGCAACAACAAGGGAGCTCACTCAGTGGGTCTGATGTGGTGGATGCTGGCCAGAGAAGTTCTGCGCATGCGTGGCACCATTTCCCGTGAACACCCATGGGAGGTCATGCCTGATCTCTACTTCTACAGGGATCCTGAAGAGATTGAAAAGGAAGAGCAGGCTGCTGCTGAAAAGGCTGTGACCAAGGAAGAATTCCAGGGTGAATGGACGGCTCCAGCTCCTGAGTTCACAGCTACTCAGCCTGAAGTTGCAGACTGGTCTGAAGGCGTGCAGGTGCCCTCTGTGCCTATTCAGCAGTTCCCTACTGAAGACTGGAGCGCCCAGCCGGCCACTGAAGACTGGTCTGCAGCTCCCACTGCTCAGGCCACTGAATGGGTAGGAACAACCACTGAGTGGTCTTAAGCTGCTCTTCCACAAAGGCAAACAAAATGGAAATAAGGTTGACGGAAAATAAACAGTTTGTAAAAGTAAAAAAACAAACAAAAAAAAAACCTCTGCCAGGCATACAAGCACAATGTAGATGGGTTTTTTGTTTGTTTTGTTTTTTTGTTTTTTGTTTTTATAATCATAAACACTAAGAATCTAAGAATAAGCCTTGAAGAACAGGTGGAATTAGCTGCATCCTTACTTCTAGTCTTTTTATTTAACACCAGACACTGAGCCCCTGAGCTAGTTGTAAGAGATCTGAGACAAGTTAGACACTGTATGCAACCTAAAGTGTGTCGTGGTTTCATAAAAAAGTAGTATACATGTGATAACACATGATGTTACTTTTTTTTAATGGTCATGACAATGGGATTATGAACATCATTCAGAAGGGGAGTAGCATGTTTAGGGAAGGCTTCTTATCTAATATATAGATATATCTATATATTATTATGGACATGAGTAAAACATTTGAGATAAGTATTGAAAGAAGAATAGGAGTTAGTCATAATGGGGTAAACAAATTCCAGGAGTGGGAATAGCAAAGGCAAGGGCAGAGATAGATGAAAATGTGTGGTGACTGTAGATGCTGTTTGGTTACAGTATGTGTGTATATTTGGATATTAGAGCAAAGGGGGAAGGAAAGACTAGGCTTTCAAAGGCCAATTCACACATAGCTGCCAGATCACTCTTGCTGACAGGCAATTCTGTTCAAGAACCTCTACTATGACCCTCTCTTAAGCCTCAACATTCCCCCACCATTCTAGGTTGAATTGTGCCCCTCTAAAATTCATATGTTGAAGACTTTACCCCCAGTACCTCAGAATATGACCTGATTTGGAAATTGGGTAGTTATAGATACAATTACTTAGGATGAGGTCATACTAGAAAAGACCGGGACCGTCATCCAATATGACTGTGCTTACAAAAGGGAGAATACCACGTAAAGATGAAAACAGACACTGCATCTACAAGCCAAGGAAAAACAAGAATTGCTAGAAAACCACCAGAACCTGGGAGAGAGGCATAGAACAAATTCTTCCTCGCAGTCTTCAAAAGGAAACAACCCTGTCAACATCTGTATCTTGGACTTCCAGCCTCCAAAACAGAGGCCATGAATTTCTGTTGTTTAAGCCACCCAGGTTGTAGTATTTTGTAATGGAAGCTCTACCAAACAAATAAACTCATCAGTACAACATAAAGACTAACATTTCTAATGTTCTTCCTAAATTTTCTATAATAATTGGTAAAGGTAGTAAAAATTAAGAGGGAGGTAACAGGATTACACCTACATTAACTCCCTTTCTGACATTCTGAACTGATATACCTCCTTCTTGAATTAATATAAGACATTATAGCACTTAACCACTCTTTAAACATGTGCCTAATTCTCTTGCATCCTTGCATTTATTCTTAATAATTTCTTACAACTAGAACATATTTTCTGTGCCCCATAATTATGACTCATATTTCTACTCATTCTTGAATATCCAGCTGAAATGTCCCACCTACACAAAGCATTTCTCTAAGCCTGGCTTTTAAATTTTATTCTTCTTTATGTGATCTCATGTATTCTGTCTTGTACCAGACAAATAGCAAAACTTCTACTTGCCTTATGCACCTGAAGGGATTGTTAAATTCCTTAGAGCAGGGATATTAGATACCTTACTCTTCATTTCTTACATGAATTATTATGGTATTTGACTTAAAGTAAGTGATCATTATTTACATATCCATTGTACTTTAAATTGAAACTGTACCAAACAAAATTAGTGATTCATAAAATGGATTTAGTTTTGCATTATTGAAATTGTCCTCCAATTACAAATGGGTTGTTCTACTTGACATTGTCCCTCATTCACTGGTACTCTGTTTTGATTCAATACAGCTGTTTGAATGTCCTTATGTGCTGATTCTACCATCTTTGTCATTGCAGGGTCTGTTTTTATTGATTGACTTTTCTCTTCACTATAGATTGTATTACCCAGGTTCTTTGTCTGCCAAGTAAATTTTGATTAGATGTCAGACATTATAAATTTTGTTTTCCTGGTGCCAGATTTTTTTTTTTTTTGGTTTTTATTATAGCATATAGATACTTTTTTTTAACATTTAGTTTTAAGCTTTGTTAGCATGGGTACAGACCAACCTCTAGTCTCAGGGTAATTCTCTTCATTACTAAGGCAATACTTTCTAAGGATAATATGCCCCATGGACTAGGTGTTTGAATTACTGCTGAGACTACAACCTATTCCCAGTCCTATATAACACTTGGGTAGATTTTTCCAGATATTTCCTTATAGTAGTTCTTTCTCTGAATTCAGGTGTTTTCTTCTCATGCGTCCATATTATTCAGCTGAAAATTTAAGGGTGCACCTCTGTAGATCTCTGGAGTTCTCTTTCTGTCCAGATCCATTTTCTCTGATTCCATCACTCAAATTCCAGCCACCTTAGCATCCCCAAATTCCCAACTCTGTTTTCTCAACTCAACAAGACGAATAAGCTCTGTTTGGGCTCACTCTCCCTCAACTATGGTCTGGCACCTTTCTCCTAGCAAAGCTCACTGCATTTTTTCCCCTTCTTTCAGGAGTCACTGACCTATATTGCCTGCTACCTAGTGCCTGAAAAACCATAGTTTTAAAGATGTAGGTGTCATCTAATTTTCTAGTTGTTTAAGGTAGAAAGGTAAATTCAATCTTTTTTATTTTATTTTATTTATTTATTTGACAGAGAAAGATCACAAGTAGGCAGAAAGGCAAGCAGAGAGAGAGAGAAGCAGGCTTCCTGCTGAGCAAAGAGCCCGATGCGGGGCTCGATCCCAGGACTCTGGGATCATGACCTGAGCAGAAGGCAGCAGCTTAACCCACTGAGCCACGCAGGCGCCCCAGTAAGTTCAATCTTGATCACTCTACAAAAGCTGATAAAGTCCATATGCTGTTGTTTTTGTGAACACTAGTTAGAAGGTACTATAAAGAGTACAGTGACTAAACTAAATAAATCTCCTCTTGTGAATAAATATATGGTATTATTTATTGCCTCTCAATCATTCATTTTATTTTTTATTTTTTTCTCATGGAAGGACTATTTTAAATAAAATGTGGTTAAAAGGTCTACAAGAAGTGTATAAACATAGCTTTGAAGTTATGAAAACCTATGTTCCAATCCTGATTTCACCCCATAATCTATGGCTACTAACTTAATCCTTCTGAGCCTCTCTTCTTCGATCGTAAAACAGAAGCTAACACAATTATCCCACATGGTTATTGTGAGGATTAAGTGTCCATCACATCTCTACAGCTTTTACAGTGAAGCTTTATTCTGACATCCATGCAACATGGTGGGTCAAAATTGTGTGTGAAGTTCTTACTAGAGTCTGCCTCTAAACAGGCACCCGATAAGTTCCCTCCCACATTCTCTTCCCCTCCAAACAACAGGAAACTTATTGTATCAGGATGCGGAGGAATTGGAGATCTAATTTCTGTTAACTTCTGAATTTTGGTGTATTTTCCCAGCACTTTTTTTTTGCTTGAATTAATAGGCAGGTAAACCTGTCTCAACCATTAACAAATCTACATCTTGAGTCTGAGAGTCCAAAGTATAATAATGAATTTGCTCATTTTTCATTTGACAGTCTTTCTTCATATTTTTCCTAAAGTCTTCTTTCAGGCCTCTAGCATATGATTTTGTCTATAGTTGAGCCAGGTTTTCTCACTCCTTTTCTTTTCTTTTATTTTGCTGGGTCCTCCTATTCTCACCTCCCTCACTGGACTTCTCCAAAGATTCATTTCTGATTCCTGGGCAATATGCTAATATACCCTGTAATTCTGTCTTCGAAAGTCCCACAAATACCATTTGTTTATCCTTTATCACAGCTTTATTCTCAATGTATCATTATTTTCACTGTTACTACACTGTTGTTCCAGTCATAAGGACTCACACATCTTCCTCAAATGTTCTTTTACTTAAATTCTTACGTTACTGAGTGCTGATGACTACTCCTCTATGAGACCTTACTCACAGGAGATGCTTTCTCACAAGAAGTAGTTTGTGGCAAAGTAGAAAGGGCATAGAATGTGCTGGCCAGAAATCTGAATTTGAAATATTTGCTGCAATTGTGACCTGGGGTAAATTCCTTAACACTCACTCTGGCCTTCAGTTTACTCATTTGTAAAATAAGGATAAAAATAAACTTCTAGCATTGTTACAAAAACTAAATTAGATAATCTGTGAAATGCTTATCATAATAATCAGCACACAAGAGATGGTGCCCTGTGACAGTTACTTTGCTTCCATTCTATGTATTTTGAAATCCCCAAACCTCCCAGTTGGGTTTTGGTAAAAATTTTCTGATATTTTCTTCACTTTTAAGCTTTTTCTTGTGTATTTTTATTAGCAGAGAATATTCATCTTGAAGAAGATTATTGAGGATCAAATGAGGTGTGTAAAAATTGTTATATATGTATATCACTTAAGATGTATTTTTGCATCAGTAAAAATAAAAAGAATTAGTTCATGTAAGAAAAGACCCAGAGATGGTGCAGGCTCCTTGGAAGGTTGATTCAGCAAGTTCTTTCTATATTTATTTTCCTTCAACAACAGTGTTGGTTTGAGTGACATAGGGATGATTAAGACTAAAAAAAAAAGATACTATTAAGGCAAATGCTATTGCTTTTACTGTCAAATCCAAGGAGTATCCAAACTCTAGGGTATTAAATAGACATGAAAAAATTGCTTAACCTTCAGATTTCATATCCCATTTCCAAAGATTCTGATTATGTCTAAGGCAGTGCTGAAAAATCTGCATTTTTATCAAATGTCTCAAATAAAAATTAGATGAACAACATTTGGCTGAAATAGGTATTATTCAACCATACTCTTCTCCTTATATTAGTACAAGAAAAAGAAGTAAGGCTTAACTGGCTGATGTATGGAATTGTTGAATCACTGTATTGTACACATGGAAAAGAAAAGTATGGCTTAACGTCTAATGCTAAATGAAAGAGTCAATGAACATCCGTGATCCCATGAGTAACTGCTCACTAGAATTACTGGAGTACTTAAAAATGTATTTATAGAAAGGGCAGAGAATGCAGGAAAGAGGAGGGACAGAGAAAGAAGGTACTAGATGGGAAGATTGAGTTCTGATTGTGAAGGGTTTTGGTTGCTATGCTAAGAGGTTTGGATTCTTCTAAAATCAGTGGGGAGTCTTGGAAGGCTTCTGAGCAGGGAATAACACAATATAATTTGTGTTGTAGAAAGCTGACTTTGTCTGTGTATGATGGATTGACCAGAAAGAGGAAGCTAGAGGGAGAAGAAAATCGCATGTGATCAAAACCACAAATGGTTTCTTCAGGCCACAGGGACAGGTGAGGCCCCTGGGGCTGAAGGGCCGAAGGACCATGAATCAACTTAAGGCAAGTATTGTGAGTGATTGCCTATGATTTCCACTTAGAGGCATAGTGATTCATCTCTTTGTGAGGCAAGTGACTGCTAGTGGCTGCTCAGTCCAGAAAATAAGGGTCTCAAACCTGAGACACTCTATCCTGGTGTTCAAAATACAGAGGCAGCCCAAAAATACTTTTTTTCCCCTTAACTTATAATAGAAATTGTAGCTTAAAGCTAAAAAATTATCAGGAGCAGCAAATATTTCACTTTAACGATGTATCATTAGCATATGTTTTAAGAAAAAAAAATGCCAATATTGAGAAAGTGGCTGAGACATTGTTTATATGGTAGGGTTTATATTGGAATAGAGACCCAATCTCCCAACTGGCAGCATCAGGGTCAGGTGTGAGGAAAGCCCTGGTGCTCTATATTTAGAGCCCAGGAAATAGGTCATTGAAGGTAGCCAGGGAAACAGGCTTTCCCTTTATGATGAAAATATTCTCTGTCTTTGCCACAAATCTCTACTGACATTTCTCTTCATCATCTTTCCAAGGAGTCCATTTGCTGGACAAAATGTTAGATGGTAAAACTGGAGACACTGGAATTCGTTCTTTCCTTTGGAGAGCATGAAGGAACGAGGGAAATTGAATATGTTCCCAGAAATAAGTCAATGTGAACAGCCAAAAGTTATCAGGAAGGCTGAGAATATTAAATGGGAAATGAACTAATTTCCCCTTGTCTTAAATGCTAAAGACAATCTTCTAAAATCTGTATAACTAAAAAATCGGTGTCACCTCCTCCCCAGTACTCTTCTTGGAGCTTCCTTCCAACCCACCCACATTCCAATCCTTACCCCAGCACAGGCTTCTTCACATATGCAAATCCACTTCCATCAAAATATTAGCAAGAAATTGTAGATTTCATTTTAAGATGAAGCAGGAGAGAATTTTATCACTGAATTATCCCCTTTAGACATTCCTCCAATTCACTACCTCCTGAGCTGCCAGGGGTTGGGAGGTGGGGTGGGGTGGGGTGTGGTGTCTCCCCCTCCCCCCTTGCCTACTGCAGCTGCTCAGTCTCTCCATCCCCCTCTCCCCTCCACTCCTCCCCAACTCTCTGCCCCATTTCTTCAATTTTGCAAAGAAATTCTCCACAACCACTCCTGTTTCTTAGCAAGGTAAGGCAAGAGGTCCCAAATTTAAAAGATGATAATTTTTCTCTTATTATTTATCTGCATAACCATTGTTTTACCTATTTTTCCTTCATTTTTGTTATCAGGGAATAAAAAAAATTAGATCAAACTAAGTGAGGAAGGCATTATTTTGATAGCTATATCTGCCATAAACTGTGGAACCAAGGGAAACCCAAGATTTATTTTCCACATGTTCCTTGGTGTGTTTATTCCCCGTTGGTCACTGTGTTGGGTGCTGGCATCTTTGCACTCAAGAAAGTGCCTGTGAAGAAAATAAGCCCAGCCCAGCATCCATAGACATAATAGTCTCAAAATTGATTTTTTAATTGAATTTTTCTTGGGGGGGAGTGGTCCTTGGGTGACTTTCTCCCAAGGTTCTAACAACCCCCATGTGAATATATTACCTTTAAAAATTGTTGAAAACCTGATATATTGGAATTTTTCTCCAGGATTGAACCACTGTTTCTGCTCCCCCCCACCCCCAGCCACGATTCTGACATTGTCCAAATCATAGCAAAAAGGGAGCATTAATCCGTACCTCAACTGGCCCTAGAATTAATTTGTCAAGTCATAAGATAGAGAAGAATCTATCAAGTAATCTTTTACTTATGATTTGAATAATAAACTCAATCCAATTATGGGACCCAAAATGAGAATTGGAGGTAAGGAAGTGGGAGGGCCAAGTACATCATTTGTAGGGCCCAATGCAAAATGAAAATGCAGGTCCCTCTTTTGAGAGTAAGGAAAAAGTTGTGTTAAAATTCCCAAAATATAAAGCTTTTTCTTTCTTCTGTGATCTCTCTCTCAGTTTGCCATGGTGTTTTTTGTTTTTTTTTTTTATTTGCTTTTATTGTTCTAAGTAAAGAAATATTAAAACTTGAAATTGACATCAATTTTGCCATTCATCTGTATATGATACAGTGCCAGCTTTAAATGCAAACCTAAGATCATTTGACTTGTATGTGAAATCACTAAAATTGCATTTCATAACCTGTATGTGCATATGTATTTCTTCTTACTAGAACAGCAGAGGTGCTGCACAAAACACAACTGTATCATTTGTCTACATGCACATGTTGTTACCAACAGTCTTTGCCTTTGGCTTACTGATGGATAAGGAGAGACAGGAAGGAAAAGCACTTATGGGTTGCTCTCTTTCTCTCTTTCCATCTATGCCATTATTTTTAGCTGAAGTGGTTGGCCAATTCAGGGAAGGAACACAAGAATGAAAGTATGTGAGAGGGTTCTTCAGTCATTGTGTTTCTTAGAACATCATTGTGTTATTCCGTGTTTGAAGTATGGTCTGGTTCTCAGGGAAAGCATGGCCTCTTGGAGCTGTCAGCACCCTGCTCACTCAGTTGTAGATGTAACACGTTTAGCTTATACTAACATGTCAATGAACTCCCACACTGGAAGGCTACCAGAATTCTGTGCTTATGGGGAAGCAAGGAACAACGGACAGACATACTGAGCATATCTCTACTCTTGAATGCTCAGTTGTCTCATTAGGTTTCAGTTGTAAAACACAAGTTCAAAAATAAAATTTAGAATATCAAGATGGAGAAAACAGAACATGAACCATGTGTGAGGCCCTTCTGGGATTGCAACAGCACAGATGACATGCCCAGGAAGCCAGTCTTGTGCAGTGGCCATCTTGTTAATCCCTCCCACTGTGACCTCCTGATTAGCCCTCACTGGTACTGACACCTACTAGGCCATCTCCTCAGAATTGGCAAAGAAATCCTGCCTTCTCTTTTCTTCCTCATTTCCATGGCTCTCTCTTTTTGTTATTTTTATTTTTTATTTCTGCTCTATATCCCAGAACCAGGATTTTCTTATACTGGCTGGCAATCTTTTAGTCTATCTCTACCTGCAAAAAAAAATAGATCGGAGTGGTTTGAGAGAAAGATCCCCACTCTAGCAGACTTTCTTTGGGAGGTGTTTTAGAAACACCAAGTCTAGCATGTTGAAGGTGAAGGGTATATTAGATGTTTTTGGAGCATATGCTCTGTTTGAAATTACTGTTATAAATACAGGTAGTGAGGAGTCACAGAAGATTTAAACTAGTAAAGAAAATAAGAAAAATAGCAAATGTTTCATTTTAGAAAAATCCTTCTGCCATATAACATAGACTTAAATTGGCAGAATCTGGAATAAATCATGGAAACAAGTTAAAAAGAAGCCATTCTCACACAGCCCATTGTAAAATGACAGTCGCCCAAGACTCTAGCTTTGAATGACACTATGATTCTTTGATTTTACTGATATGTGAGGGAAAGGAGAGTCATGAATTCGTTAGTCAACAGCATCAGGACTAGGGAAAACTTTCCTCTAACTAGAAGTGACTGAAGGCAGAAAAGGGACAGAAGGCAGTTGACAGAAGGCAGGTCACTCTTCCAGGAGCTTGAAAGAAAAGAATGTTTGGGCCAATGGATTTGATCTTCATAAATTCAGCTGGCAGCTATAGCCCTTCAGGAAGTTACAAAAGCTTGGGGGTGGCATTGGAGCCTATTGTAGTGAAAAATACTGGGAATTCCTTAGGATAGAAGTTTTCCAATGCCATCCTCTCTCTGCCCCAGAACTCTAGATTGAGTTCTAAAACACTTTCATATTTCTCCAGACTGGCTCAGTCTAAAGAAGGGAGAAAGTAGGAGGAGCCATTACCATTCTCAACAACATCTACACATACTCCTAGGTTCCTGAGAGCTTACTTCCCTGCCCAGACAATTGAGTCAACTGAATTTTTTGTCCCATCCTATTAGCACAAAAGGAATCCTATTAGTTGGCAGAAGCTGCTCCATATAAATTCTGACTTTACTTGGGTGTTTTCGGTTCAGTTTTGAATGTTCTGGTTTTGGTTTGGGCCTATCTTCATACAGTGGTACAGGGAATACAGGAGGATTTTCTGGGGATAGTTAACCTGTAGTCAGATGGTGAAATTGTTTCTTATTTGAATTAAAGCCATGTGTGGCTGAGAGCACTACCGGTTCCTGTGCGTACATTTGGATTTTAAGAAAGTTTAGGGAGTTTGTCTTAAATAACAATGTCAGGATAAATGCAAACAAAACTGTGAAAGCTTAATGTTTTCTCTTATGTCAATCCTTCTTACTGTCAGCATTGTGTAAAACCTGCTAGAGAAATATCATATGCATGCTACCTCATTTGGAAATTCCCATGTGGAAATTCCAAGTTAACTTTTGGAAACAAATAAATACAAATAAATCAAGCTCTGAAAGGAAATGTGTTTTCCAATTCTACTTTTAAAAATATAAATATGACTAAGTCTCTCTTCTTAAGCCAATGACCTAAAAACACTTTAAAAATTTATATTAAAGAAGTAATGTAATTAGAAAGACTCAGAACATTCTTTCCTCCAGAGGTAGACATTCTCAAATCTGGAAATAAAATGAAAACATCAGCAAAAGGCAATCTTATTGTTATTGTCCATTCCATAGAATAAAAAATGAAATGCATGTATTTTGCAAAGGTTTTCCCAAATCATGCCCCCAAAGATATATCAACTCCAAACTGATATTAGAAACTGGATGGTAGTCACAATTATTCCACAGTCAATTCTACTCAAATATTGCAAAAAGTCTTTTCAAAATTGCTTTATAAAAGTAATTTTAAGATATGATTTTGTATATACCATACTTAATCATTACATATACATTTTTTATGTATATGTACAGTATTTGGCAAGCCATACAACTTCCAAATCAAAGTACCATAGTAAATCTCTTTTGTAACACAGAGACACCAGGAGCTTGGGACACTACAGTCTGCTGATTATTTTTGTATTTTCTTTGTCAGGCATTTTTGAAAATGTCTTACTGTTTTACAACATCAGCATGGTCCCTAGCAAAGTTGCCTACAAATCTTTAAAGACAGCGAAGCTCATAGGCATTCACTGACCCTGTCTCTATTAGAATCATGAGGTCTGACTGACAAGGAAAACTACCTCTCTCACTCTCCTGGCTCTCGCTCTTGCTCTCATTTTCTCTCTCTCTGTCTTTAATGAAGGAGCTGCCCTTCTAAACTTGATCCCATATGGTCCTGTTTGAGGAAAGAAGGGGAAAAAATTAAAATCAGTTCTCACTAATTAGAGGAAAATTGTATGTAAATAATTGAAAGGTCTTTTCATTCTTATGGCTGACATTTCTACCAAAGCCTTAATTGACGGCCAGGTCTAAAGGGTTACATGCTTTTTTTAAGCGACATGTGCTCCTGGCCAAGTACTCGCTGGGACATGCTGAGAGTAGTTTTAGATCACCAGCAGCTCTTGCTATTTTAGTCCGTGTCACTGCTGGAAGTTGTAATTAATTTGGATAATACTAAAAATCGTAATTATGAACAGTTCTGGTATTTTATAAGAATAACTTACATTCAGTCTTGCCAAGAAAGTCATGGAATGTTTAGCAGACGGGCAAAAGATCTATACAGTGACAACGGGTATCTCACATAGAAGCAGACTACAGAAGCCTTGATAGGGCTTAGCTTGTCCTTGTAAGTAATTTGTGGAATATTCCGTGCCTGCTAATTAACCGTTCTGCATTTACATTGTTATTTTCTATCAGTAATTATGGGTGTTGCATTTGTCTTTGTTTTTAATTTAAAAAATTCATTCATGGACAGTATTTAAAGCCAATGCCAATTTTAAATCATTCTTGTATACAGGAATGCTATGTGTGCCCACAAAGGACAGTGTTTCATTTTTTTCTTCAGCTAATACTAATACCCTCCCCCCCAAAACCTAGCATCATCATTAGATCTCTCTCTCTCTCTCGTTACTGATTTCTTCTTCTTTTAATTTGGTTTTACTTGTAACAGCTAAATTTCCTAATAGGTTTTCTTAGTCTTCAAACTAGAAAAAGAAAAAGAATATACAAAGAAAAGGTTTGAGGAATTAATAGTGAATGTCTGAGATGCTGAAGTAGGATCTTTTTCTGATTTGTTGGGTGATTCAAATTAGGAACATTGAACAAATATTTTGCACATATAGACAATGATCTTCAGAGCACTGATACATTTTTACAAGATTGCCCTGAAAATTACTTAAAAATTATACTTTTAGTATGTGTCCCTGTTGGGTGGATAACAGGTCTTGCAACAAATTGTTTTTTAGAAGAATATTTATTCGGAGTCATTATAGGTGCACGATAAAAGGATGTAGAATGTAATTTATAGGCAGAAGTTCTTTATTTGATATTGACTATAGTCTGTACCAGCTGTTTGATTTTTGATAAATTATTTTCTTTAAACGTCAGGTTCCTCTATAAAATGAGGATAAAAAAAATAATAACCCGGCCTAGAGAGTTGTAATGAGGACCAACGAAGCATGAGAATATTAAAATGTACATTTACAGTTTGTATGAACAATTAGTCGAGAATGAGCATTCCATTCCATCAATGCTTCTTGCTTAATAGTGTTAAGGGGAGAAATGACTAAGTAAAGGGAAAAATGTATAAGCTAACACATTTTTTGTCTTTACTGACTTTTCATTGTGAATTTTTTATATTTATTTTAGAAAACTTGATAAGTAGGAATAGTACTTTATTATGACTTTAATAAATAAGCAGCAGTTGTGAGTAGGTAAGGAGTGTTGAATTTAAGGACTGCGTTATTTCTCCCTATTGCTAAGTTGGTAGAGTCAGAGAGCTGTCCTCATACTGTCCCATAGGAGTTCTGATGGTCCATCTGTAAAATGGAGCAGTAAGTGTGGAAAGTCTAATCACTTACATATGGCTACTCATATGTCCCGCTAGCGGGCACACTCTTCTGAGGGTCAGGACAGGTCTGCAATGAGTACAGGCAGGGGCATGGGTGTCCTGTGTCCTGTTCTCCTCCCTGATCCCTGTGGTTTTTCTGTTTTCTGTTTTTGGTTTGTTTTTTTTTTCCTCATTGGAGTTACTTTTTTTTTTTTTTTTTGAGATCTTTGGGAGAAATTGTTTATTGCTTCTTGTTCCATGAATTTTTTTCAATGGTAATGTGAGTATTTTTGTGCTCTTAGGTAGTTAAGAAAAGAAGGGAAAGGAAAGGAGAAGAGAAGAGAGAGGAGAGGAGAGGAGAGGAGAGGAGAGAATAGGGAAAGGGAAGGGAAGGGAAGGAAAGGAGAAGAAAGGAGAGTTATACCAGTAAATGTGTACCATAATAGGCTCCAAATGAGAGAGGCTCCAAATGAGAGGGACATTTTGCATTTGTTCTATGGATTCGTGTCAAGCATTTTGGGGGATCTGATGTTTTTTTCTCTGAAGTGAATTTCTACATGGTACTAACTGCAGTTTTAAGGAAAACTGAAGATACTTGAAAGTATATGTTTTTATTTATATTACCATTGATTCTCCTTTAAAATCTGATAAAACCCTCTTACTCAAAACTTGATACATTTTAGTGTAAAAATATCATACTAAAATATACCTTTGAATTAATGCTTCTCCAGAACACTTTCCAGAATATAAGCATCTGACAACTATAGAAAAGAAAGAAAGGAAGGAAGGAAGGAAGGAAGGAAGGAAGGAAGGAAGGAAGAAAGAAAGAAAGAAAGAAAGAAAGAAAGAAAGAAAAAACAAGAAATTAAAATGCTGTGGATCTAGGTTTTTGGTTGACATAATAGTTCTTACTCCCCAACTCTGTTACTGTTTTCTAAATACTTAATTTAGATTTATAATCTGAGTTAGGATGGGTTGCCTAGATAGTAACTAGATACTGTTTTTGTGGCATGTCCCATAAATGAGTGTCTCAAACACTCTCAAATAAAACATTTAAAAAACATCCTATCTTTAAAAATATATCAGCTAAATTTTTCAACAATTTCTTTATTTAAGAGTACAATCCATGCTTCTAAGTTCAATTTTACTTTCTCTATACGTTCCATTTTTATTCCTTCAGATCACATTGCTTTGTGTGCTTTCTCTCAAGCCTACCTACAATACAGCCATCTGTTGTCCAAGGGGTCATTCCTACATGAATCATGCTCTGTCAAAATTTTGAGGTTATAAATGTTCAGCTAATTGAGAGGTCTGACTAGCTGAATACTTGTAAGTGCTTTATAATATCTTTCAACACTTCAAAAACCCTGGCCCACTTAAAACTCCAGAATCCCAGAGCAAATGGGACAAGTCATTCACATGGATTCTTGCTGATAAAACTGAAACATGTTTATGAATGTCTCAGAATTGGGAATAAAATGAATGTATTTCTACTCTTAAATATTTACGTTTGAGTTCTGTCTATTTTATGACAAAGCAAGCTGCTGGGAAGTGAAAACTTAGTCAATCAGCCAATTATTTTGAGTACTCTGTATTTAATGACTCACTTGACTTGTTTTTCTCACCAAACTGATGTTTTGGCATTGTGGATGCTTACAGTTTCTAAGAAAGAAGGTGTACGATCTCTCTCTCTCTCTCTTTCCCTGCCTCTTCCAATTACTTTCTTTTTCTTTAAGAGTCTCCATAGCAGTGAGATTCTGAAAATGAATGCACTAATGAACGCTTCTGTAACTTACAGCCGGCTCAAGCCATGCTGATTTCGGGGGGACTTGTGTTTTCATGGTCTCTTCCGGCCTCAAGGGTTCATGGGATTCCGAGTCTCACTCCTACATCACTTCCATCCATACCGCTCTTCATCAGTTCAAACACGGAACCCAGTCCTCTTTGATTTCCTCAAAAAAAGCAATTCTAACAAAAAGTCCACGTCCCTGACTTTATGAAAGTTTGGAAAGACTTAAGTTGTTTACTTAGCCATGAAACAATATTTTGAATATTGTTAACTTTTCTACTTAAAAGTATGTTGGCCTGTAGCCATAGATCACCTGGACCAGACGCACTCTTCTCCTTTTTAGGATGATTCCACTTTCTCTAACCAACTCCAAACTCAGTTCTAAGTTTCCCAGTCATGTATGAGGACTCACTAAGTGTGCTTCTAAACTTCCACGTCAGATACTACCCATTCTCTGTCCTTGGCCAGTCTCTGTACAAGGAAGTGAGATGCGCAGAAATGTTTTACTCTACTCTCTTAAGAAATATCCAGGTCCAAGTCACACACACGTATGCACACGCACACACACACTCACACACATGAGTACATACCACTCTTCCCACATTCCCATTCCACAGAAGGCAAAATTATCTATAGTCAGCTTGGGTTTTAGGCAAAAATTCACCTTAAATACATTTATATTGATATTTAGAAGCTCTTGGGTCACCTGGGTGACTCAGTCAGTTAAACAGCTACTTTTGGTTCAGGCCATGATCCCAGAGTCCTGGGATCGAGTTCCTCGTTGGGGTCCCTGCTCAGCTTCTCTCTCTCCCTCTCCCTCTGCCGGCTGCTCCCTCTACTTATGCTCTCTTCTCTCTGTCAAATAAATAAATAAAGTCTTGGAAAAATCTTTAAAAGCTCTTAGTTATTATAGATATATAATATTTCAGTGGAAACTTTTAACTTGTTCTCCAAGCTGGCTCTTGCCTTTCTCTCAGACGTTATCCCATATGAAGCCACACAGGCCTTCTTGCTGTTCCTTGAAGGGCAAAATCGTTCCTTCTCCATGGCTTTTATACCTTCCTATCTCTGTGCCTCTCAGCAGAAAACGTTTATTCTCATGATGCATGCCTTAGCCCAAATTTCTCCCTTTTAGAAGTGACCATCCAATTGATAGCAACATCTTCCCACCTCCCCTAGTCACATTTATGTGATAGTCCCCATAAAAATCACTGTCTTTTTTTTCTTTAAAAAAGATTAATCACTCTCTGAGATTATCTTGAGATTATATTAAAATAGTCTCAGTTTTCTGTCCTTGAGGACAGACTCCTTTTCTATATTGCTTACTGCTCTATCTCCAGGACTGAGAAATGCAGGTGATACTTGGTAAGAGCTTCATATAGCAAAAAAAAAAAAAAAAAAAAAAAAGGAATAATTATGTCTATAGTTAAAAAATGAAAAATAAAATTTGCTTAATAACTTTAAAAAGTAGAACTTTAACATACTTTAAAAATATATTATCGATCTTGTAATAGCTAATATTGAGTAATTATTATTACTATTATTCTAACGAGGACTTCCTGATGCTAAGTTGATGGTAACCACCATCACTTACTGGGCTCATACTTAGAATGTAAATGTTCAAATGAAATAGAATTAGCCTGGGAATTAAAACAGCCTCGTTAAAGATTAGCATCGTGGAATTCTAACCCAATACTCTCATTTAACATTTGTGGCAACTGAGACACAGAAAAACTATCTTGCCTAATATTAATGGCAAATTTAAGTCTGGAATTCAGGTTTCTTGAATCTCAAATGACTAATTTTTTCCCCTAAACCCATGTCCCCAGTCCTAATCTAAGAATAATCAATTACTTCATGTTTCATTTATAGAAAATGTAGGAGAAATTAGATGATCTCTCAGCATCTGCTGTTCAATCATTCTTTTTCTTCCTTCCCTCTGCTCATCAATTATTCCACAGCTTGACTGGAAGCAATTGCCTTAAATTCTCACTCATATCGTCAAGCTCCTACTCACTGATACCCCAAGTCCCTCACCATTCTCTGTGTCTATTACTCACGGGTAGTGGTGTCATCTGACTGGTTGCTGCTGATACGCAACAGAGCAGAATTTACAACTGCTGAATCTACACAAGTAGACAAATAAGGGTGGTTGACCATTTGCACGTACTCTTTTGACTATCAAAGAATAAGGAATAGCCAATCAAATATCATGTAATAGGTAAATTATGACCAAAATGAAGTTAAATTTGCATTTAGTATAAACCAAGTTTAAAATTAAAGTACTGGAGGAAGACAGTGTTAAGACCCTTTTTGATACCTGCTGTATTTGGTTTAGAATTAAATTGTTTTGCTCGTAATGAGGGGGAAGTTTGTCCTATGTGTTTCTTCTGTTCTTAGTGGTAATACATTGTGTTATGAAATGAGACAGGTTACCCACAAATATATGTATAAGAATATTACAGACTAGAAAGGTGGGAGGTTGGGGGAACAGGTGGTGGGTAATGGGGAGGGCACGTTTTGCATGGAGCACTGGGTGTTGTGCAAAAAGAATGAATACTGTTACACTGAAAAAATAAATAAAATGGAAAAAAAAAAAAAAAAAGAAAGACATCTTACTCCCTGGTGTAAAAGCCCTTGGATGAATTAAGTTTAGTCTATCTTAATGAGATCACTGTCCAATTTATTTTAATACCTCACAAAAACATTACAAAATCTACCAGGATAGTTCAAAGTTTTGTATAGTCTGGTGAAAACTGTTTTTAGAAGGAAACTGGGGGCGCCTGGGTGGCTCAGTGGATTAAGCCGCTGCCTTCGGCTCAGGTCATGATCTCAGGGTCCTGGGATCGAGCCCCGCATCGGGCTCTCTGCTCTGCAGGGAGACTGCTTCCTCCTCTCTCTCTCTGCCTGCCTCTCTGCCTACTTGTGATCTCTCTCTCTGTCAAATAAATAAATAAAAAATCTAAAAAAAAAAAAAAGAAGGAAACTGGATTGAAGTACATTTTCTGAGTGACTATGTGAATTCAGAAACTTTAGGGGGTTTTGTGTTTTAGGATTTTCAAATACACTAAAGAATTTAACATTTCTTTACTATGTTACCTTTGTGCCTGAAGAGGAATCTCCTAACACTGGCTATATAAGTGCAAAGAAAAAGATAATGATGTTTTCTATACATAGACATAATCCCTTATTTTGTTCCTCAATCACTCTCTGCAGTATCTGGAGCATTTGGCTAAAGCAGCCTTGATTTAACCACTGGCAATTACTAAAGACATGTAGACAGCAAGTGGTAGAATGGGATAAAATATCAGGGCAAGAAACCTGAGATGTATTTCAGAAGAAAATGGAAAAATTGAGATTTTTATGTTTATATTATATAATTCCCGGTATTGATCTGAGATCTATGGACACTCCTGGAACATTCAGGGGGGTTCATACACCTCCAGAATTTTAATGTAAAATTTTGAGTCTGTATTTTTTAGGAGGTGAGCAACAATCCATAGTTTTCATCATATTTGCAAGGGGAGGTCTGTGGGCCCCAAAAGCTAAGAGCATAATGTTGCACCAACACATTATCAAAAACAAGCATTATAAATATGGTAAATAATTAACTAATATTAAGTTATTATATCTCCTTTCCCCATCTCCAGTTGTATTTGACATTTTTCATTCCCAGACTTGGAAATTTCTAGGTTAAGACTGTGAAGCTGAAGTAGATGAGAATAATTTAGTGAAGATTTAGGGAAGAAAGCTTAGGATAGGTAAAACGTAAGAAAAGAAGATTCAGTAGAAAAGAAAACAAAAAATATGGTTTGGCTGAATGGTAAAGTAATAATGATTTATACATGTAGAAAAATTTAATATAATGATAGCAAATATTCCTCATCCTTTATTAAATGTTGTTTTCATTGGTAACAACAGCCAATATTTATTGACAACTTACCATGTGTGTTAGATAATGGTTAAGTATATCTTTTTTACATTGAATTCTCACAAGAAATCAATGAAAGAAGGATATTTTTCCCTCGATTTTTTCAGACAAGGAAACTAAAATCATCCTGGAAGATCAGGAAGGACTTCCAAGAAGAGAATAAAGTTAACACTGACTTTCCAGAGATCAATGTGTACGCTTTGGGAGTGATGTGGAGTTCAGAATGAAAGGAGTGAGTGGAGGGGCTGGCAAAGGACCAGAGTAGGAAGAGTAACAGCAAAGTTAGATTTTATTTAGATAGGAAAAAACTTCTTTTGAAAGGGATTTGAACATAGGAAGAGATTGGTGAGAAAGACTTTGAATTTTGTTTTATAGAGGCCTTCAATAAAAGAGAGTTTCATTGAATCAGGATGAGACTGTACATGAAGGCTGGGGAATGGATACCATGTCTTGTGGGTTTTTTCCCCAAGTTTCTGCCAACTTTGGTACTTCAAAAGCAAACACTTAAGTTTACCTAAGCAAAACATATATTCAGAATTTATAAATAGATCGAGAATGGTAGACCATCTTAAGAAACCTCTTTTCATTGTTTCATAAGTGAGCTTATCAATGCTTTCCAGCAAGGAGGATGTGTTGACCGTGAAGCCTTTAAGGGGAGGGATATGGTGATACTGAGTCCCTCAAATGAGCAACAGTCATCTTTAAAATATGAAACAAGCCCCTGGGTAGATCTGAGAACTTATTAAAAATATATGCAAAGAGCCCAGAAATTCCACTTTCAGGTATATAACCAAAAGAATTGCAAGCAGGAATTTGAATAGATATTTGTTCACCCATGTTGATAGCAGCATATTTTCAATAGCTAAAAGGTAGAAGCATCCCAATGGTATGGATGGTTAAATAAAGTGTCCATTGATGGTAGATACATATAATGGGACATCATTCAAGCTTAAAAAAGAAGAAAATTCCTACACATGTACAGCATGAGTGAAGCCTGAAAACATCATACTAAGTCCAATCTACCAGTCACTAAAGGACCGATAGCATTATGATTCTTCTTATTGGCAGTATCTAGATTCATCAAATTCATAGAGACAGAAAGTGGAATGTACTTGCTGGCATTGGCAGGGACAGGTAATGAAGACTTATTTGTTGATGGGTATAGAGTTTCAGTTTAGGAAGATAAAGATTTTGAAGCTAGATGGTGGCCATGTTTACACAATGTGAATGTGCTTCACACTACTGAACTGTACACTTAAAACGATGAAATGGTTAATTTTTTTTTCCCCTATGGGTAGTCTATCTCTTTATTGTTTTTTTACAGGAATTTTTTTTGGGTGATTTATTTATTTCTTATTTTTTTTTATAAACATATAATGTATTTTTATCCCCGGGGTACAGGTCTGTGAATCACAGCACTCACCATAGCACATACCCTCCCCAATGTCCATAACTCCCCTCCCCCTCTCCATATCTTGTATATTTTCTCCGTTTATCTGTCTATCAAAAAGAAGAGGGCTTATGTTAATTTATTTGATATTTTTAAAGCAGATTTCTGCTCCTAGTTTTTAAATACGTACATACCATATATGCAATTAAATTACATTCTAGAGAAGACTGGGTTAAAAATTATACATTTGTAAAATATAGTAGTTAATTGATTTATGTATGTGAGATCAATATAAATGTTTTGCCTTAAATTCCTGTATGTTATATAGCTTAATTTAAATATGCTTAAAATATTATATGGTTAACATTATGTATCTCTGTTATTTATTGAGTACAGTCAACTTAGAATTTCATTATCCAAATTGAAAATGTTGTTTGACATGGTTGATGACTAGTGGCTTATGTGGTAGGAAAATATTTTACCAGGAACTCTTGGCTGGTGGGAAGTCCAATAAGATGTATTATCAACACTCTAAAATGGTGGTATATTCATAGAGTGCACCATCTAATAGATGGCTAACAATTTGACAAACATCATTTTAAAAAAATTAAATATACTGGAATGTCTCTATAATGTTTTCCAGGGATCTGGGATTTTTTTTTTTTTAGTGTTACACGATCCTCTTTGGGCCCTTAGCCAGCCCTTTAAAAAATGAACATTAGCTGCAGGAAAATGTTAAATGAAGGCATATTGATATGATGAATTTCACTGTCTAGTATTTATTTTAAGGGGTTTAACTTAATATACAACACAGTGAAACTTTGCTTTCTCATACATAATGTATTAAAAAATTTAGTCCCTTAGAAAACATTACCAATGAGTTACAGTGAATAACAAATCCATATATATACTTACAGCTAGGAATTTTTTTCAGTACCGTTTATTTTCTCATAGCTGCCTTGAATGGATATTTTAAACTTAAATGGGTTCTATTTCTCCTAAAATAAAGCATCCTTAGAAGAGAAATTTTAAGAGAACAGATGAAATTTCATTACCATGCATGTGGTCACACCTTGTCAGAAGTTAGGTCCTAAATTTCACTGTGATATTGATATTTGCACACATTTGAAGTGACATTATTTGGCAAAAGAACAAGTATCTAGCTTGAGTTAGTGGTGCACATGGTGATGACTAACCACGTACTACAAGGTTAAAACAATTTTTAAAATCACTTGTTAATGTGATAAGACTAGGCTCATGTTATTCCTAGCCTCATTTTCAATTGGCTTTTTTTGTCCAGCCCAGCCAATAGGTGAGTAAATGTTTGCAACTGACTTTGCAACTGTAATCTTTACTCAAATGAAAAGAACACAAGTGCCAGATATTAATGGGAAAAGATTGATTCACACCATTGTGGATATTAATCCCTTATTTTAAAATTGAATAGTTCTTTAGTATAATTGTACTTACTTTGACTCTAAACCAAGGATTCCACCTACATGGTTGGACCAATAGGGGTGATCTTGTTGGAAAAACATATTTCTGAAAGAATTCTGTTTTAGAGAATGATTTATTGTGTATAAATTATCTTAGAATTTCTCCCCCTTCTCCCTATCATCCTCGTTCTTGCAACCCATCATCCCACCAAAAAAAGAACCTGTCAAATTAAATAAATTCCTCTAAATTCTTAGATTTTACCTTTCTTATTATCCCCACTCTACAGATATTCTTTGCAATTAATAGGTCTTTTGGATACACAACTTAGTGATGTTTATGTAATAGGTTCTATTTTTTTAAGATTTTATTTATTTATTTGACCGACAGAGATCACAAGTAGGCAGAGAGGCAGGCAGAGAGAGAGAGGAGGAAGCAGGCTCCCTGCAGGGCAGAAAGCCCGATGCGGGCTCGATCCCAGGACCCTGGGAATCATGACCCGAGCTGAAGGCAGAGGCTTTAACCCACTGAGCCACCCAGACGCCCCATAGGTTCTATTTTTATTCTTAAATTTTTATGGATTGACATTGTCAATAACATTTAATAATTATTTAAAACAGGGGCACCTGGGTGGCTCAGTGGGCTAAGCCGCTGCCTTTGGCTCAGGTCATGATCTCAGGGTCCTGGGATCGAGCCCCACATTGGGTTCTCTGCTCAGCAGGGAGCCTGCATCCCCCTCTCTCTCTGCCTGCCTCTCTGCTTGTGATCTCTCTCTCTCTCTCTCTCTCTCTCTGTCAAATAAATAAATAAAACCTTTAAAAAAATAACAATTATTTAAAACATTTTCGGTTTTGTTTAATCACTTGAAAAATCAAAAGCTTGCCATGGTTATGATTCCTGTGGCTATGTAATAAATATGTCTGTATGTTCTGTTCTTCACCTCATTTTCCTCCTTCTCTTCCTCATTCCCTCCCACCCAGCTAACACAGAGAAAACTTTGAAATCTTCATCACTGCTCTGCCTCACAGAAGCTGTCCTCTGCTGCTTGCAGAGTCTAAGCCATGGCCAAGGAAGTGTTGGAAACCTCCATGCTCCTTATCCCCACTCATCTGAGTAACTCCCTCAATACTGGGAATCTGACCCTCAAATTTCACCTTCTTCAACACCTCTGAAATCAGGCAATTGCCTCCTCAGCTACACCAAATTACTCTTTCTACTTGGTCTCCACTTTTGTGTGCTCAAGTTCAGAAAATATAAGTCTCATCTCATGCTTTTCCATTCTCTGAAAAGTGACAGTTGTTTGCCACTTGCTACCTGAGGCTTTAAAAGTCTCTATCATAAGTTTTATCCATGTTTGTGTTGATTAACAGTGGGAGGACAATTCTCTTAGCAGTTACTCTATCGTGATCAGAATTGGAAATCCTACAGAATTCTTAAAAAATAGTTTTAGATAAAATACACATATCATAAAACCTACCCTTTTAAAGCATACATCACAGAGGTTTTTAATATTTTCACAAAATTAGGGAACCATAACCACTACCTAATCCCAAAGCATTTTCAGCACTCTCCTAAAAAAAACCTCATATACATTAGTAGTCATTGACCATCATTTGGTCCCCTTAGCTCCTGGGAACTGCTAATATTATATACTTTTTGTCTCCATGGATTTGCCTCTTCTAGATTTTTCATATAAGTGAAACCATACAATATGCAGTTCTTTGTGATTGGGCTCTTTCATTTAGCATAATGTTGTCAAGATTAATCTGTGCCACAGCATCTATTAGTACTGCACTACTTTTTATTGTTAATAATAATTCAATGTGTGGATATATCACATTATTTATTTGTTAGTTGATGGTCCTTGGGGCTGTTTCCAGCTGTTTTTAACTCTCATGAATAATGCTACCGTCAACATTCGGGTAGATGTTTTGTGTGGGTGTGTTTTCCTTGTTCTCAGGTAGCTACCTAGGAGGAGAATTGCTTGGTCAAATAGCATTGCTTGATTTAACTTTTTGAGAAACTTCCAGACTACTTTCCAAAGAAGCTACACCACTTTACATTCCCACCACAGTACCAGGGTCCAGTTTCCCCACATCCGTGTCAACACTTGTTACTGTCTGTCTTTTTTATTACAGCTATACAAGTGGGTGTGAAGTGGTATTTCACTGTGGCTTTGATTTGCCTTTTCCTGATGGCTCATGATATTTGAGCGTCTTTTTGTGTGCTCATTGGCTTTTTGTATATCTTCTTTGGAGAACCGTCTATTCAGATCCTTTGTCTATTTTTAGGTGGGTTGTCTTGTTACTGAGTTGTAATTGTTATGTGTATGTTCTAGAAGTACGCCCTTTATCAGATGTATAATTTGCAAATTTTCTCCCATTCTACGTGTAGTCTTTTCACTTTCTTGATGGCATCACTTGAAGCACAAAAGTTTTAAATTTGCTGATATCCAGTTTATCTTTAGTGGGTGCTGCTCTTATCCAAGTTTTTGGCATCGTAGATAAGAAGCCATTGACGAATTCATTGTCAGAAAGATTTACACCTCTTTTCTTCTAAGAGTTTGTAGTTTTATAAAACTTGCCTTTGGATCTTTCATCAATTTTGAGTTGATTTTTGTTTATGGCACAAGTGAGGCATATAAATTTGTTCTTTTGGATGAGGCTTCTAGTTGTCCCAGCAACTTGTTGAAAAGACTACTCTTTCCCCATTGAAATGTCTTGGCACTCTTGTTGAAAATCAACCAGCCAAAAATGTTAGGGTCTATTTCTGGACTCTCAATTCTATTGCTTTGGTCTTTATGTCTGTATTTATGCCAATACCACACTATCTTGGTTATTGTAGCTTGACAGTAAGTTTTCAAACCAAGAACTGTGTGCCCTCCAACTTTGATCTTCCTCAAGATTGTTTGGGCTATTCTGGGTAAAATAATTTTCATATGAATTATAGCATCAGCTTGTCAATTTCTCAACAACTACAACAAACAGCCACAATTTTCACAGGGATTATGTTAAATCTGCAGATCAATTTGGGGATGATTGCAATCTTAACAATATTGTCTTTAATCTAAGAATATGATGTCTTTCGATTTATTTAAGTCTTCAATTTTTTTAACAGTTTTATACTTTTCAGTGTATACATTTCGTGCTTTTTGGTTAAGTTTACACCTGAGCATTTTATTTTTTATTCTGTTGTAAATAGCATTTTTTCTTTATTTTATTTTTGGTTTGCTCATTGTTGTTGTATAGAAAAACAATTGGTTTTGTATACCAATCTTGTATCCTAAAACCTTGCTGAAATTGGTTATTCTGATAGTTTTTAGTGAAATATTCAGTAAGTTCTATGTATACTATCATGTCATCTTCAAATAGACATAGTTTTACTTCTTTTCCAATCTGAATGCCTTTTATTTCATTTTTTCCCCCTAATTGCTCTGGCCAGAACCTCAACTTCAACAAGTTTCCCTACCTCCAGCCTTGTGCCCAGTCCCAGCAAAACTAATCTTTATATTGCATTTGGTGAATATGGAATTTACTCAGTAAATATTGAGTGTGCACCATGTATGAGGCACCATTCTTGGGGTTGCTTCTATTCTAGTGTTCATTATAAGCCAGTGCTCTTTATAAAACACAAATCTAATTATGATATTCTTTCATTTAAAATGAGGACTGATTATTAGAAAAAGGAGTAACTTCTTAACAGGGCTTACCAGATTCTGCCTTTCCTGGCATGAGTATAAATTTCCAAACTTCTTGTCCTGCCGCTTCCCTCCTGAAACTCTTATCTAGGCAAATAGAATTTATTTTAGTTTTTCAAACACTCAATACGGTTGCCCTCATTCTTTGTGGATTCTGTATTTGTGAATTCACCTACAGGATAACATGTATTTGTAACTCTAAAATCAGTCCTCACAGTGTTCTCACAGTGATTTGTAGACATGCATGTATACACAGCAGCAAAAAATTTGAGTCACCAGAAGTCTAAACTCTCAGTTGAAGTTGAACAATTGTTCTTTTCACAGTCTATTTCTTGTGATTTTTTTTCACATTTTGTGCTTTGTGGTGATGATTTCGCTATATGAAATGGCTGTCAATTGTGTACTAAAGTATTGTCTAGTGTTTCTCAGTGCAAGAAGGCTGTGATGGGACTTAATGGAGAAGATACATACGTTAGTTAGATAAGCTGTGTGGAGGCATGAGTTATAGTGTTGTTGGCTGAGTTCAATAATAATGAATCAATAATACATATTGAAGAAGGTGTCTTCAAAAGGAAGCACACATAAAATTGTTATATATTGTTCAGCGGATGAGAATATTGTGACCAGGTTTGTAGAAGCCTAACCCTGTATTTTCCCTAGGGGTAACGATTCAGTATTTGTTAATTAAATGTTTGAAGGGACTTTTTAGAACATAACTATGATGAATAACAATAATCCTCTGTATGTAAAATGATACTAATGACAGTTATAAAAATAGCTCATATTTACTGAGTGTCAACTATGTTTCAGGTATTGTGCTAAATAACTTACAGGAATTAATTTGTTTAATCCCCATTATCTCATGTAATTCATGAGGTAGGTATTATAGTGACTCCATTATTTATTTATTAAAAAATATTTTATTTATTTATCTGAGGGAGAGAGAGCAAGAGAGAGAAGTAGTGGGGGAGGGGCAGATGGCAGACAGAGGGAGAAGCAGACTCCCCACTGAGCAGGGAGCTCAATGGGGGAGGAGGGTCTGGATCCTAGGACCTCAGGATCATGACCTAAGCCAAAGGCAGATGCTTAACCAACTAAGCGACCCAGGCACCACAATTCCATTTTTTAGATGAGATAACCGAGGCTTTAGGGATATTAGCAGGCATCCCCATAAAGCTCATATTCCATCCCCCACCTCCTGTCCCCAGTACACTGATGCCAGAGCCTGGTTATTGTAAATATTTCTTGAATGATAAATTACTTGCATGTTGTGTTCCATTCTATTTGAATTGGTAAGTACATTCTTTAATATATTTTGTGATCACTTTCCTTTTGTTCTTTAATAATAAGAAGAAGAAGCTGTTATTTACTAGAATTACCTCTGATGTAGGCTAATCTGCATGTTTATCAATTTCTGTGTTCAGTTGTGCCATTTTAGAAATCCAGAATGGTTGTTCATCCTAGAATATGTGAGGAATATCTCCTTTGGGGGAACAATGGTTAATAAGTACCTGATTGAGTTCTTGGTGACATCAAATGTGGCAGATTTTCTCAAATCTGTTTTGTCCATCTGTAAGTTAGGGAAATTTTAAGCTCCTTATCAATGCTGTAATCCTTAAACAACAACAACAACAACAACAATGTTTATAGTACCAAATTCAGGGAAAGAGAAAATTCTTGGAAATGTTAATTTTGCATGATTTTCCCATTAATATTTCAATCATTTGAAGCACTGTCCAAATAACATAATGAAGAATTATTTTAATTTTATTGATAAAGGAAAAAACAAGGGTTAAGTAACCTTCTGAAGGCACTGGATATAGATATAAATGGCACCAAGTTCTCTTCATGAATATAGATTTACACAGCATTATTCCCCTATGGTATTCATGTAACATCACACAAAGTGTCATGAGGCAGAATTTCAGCATTCAATTAGCACTGGAATTATTTATCTATGAGCCCTCTGTGATTTGTGATGGAGAAGATGAGGGTTACCTTGTGAGGAAGGTTAAGACAAGTCTCAAAAGGAAAAAAATGCCTTGAAAACCAGAACCAAAAATGTATGATTTTCAAAGAATAATTTTACATCTCACTTAGAACTCTGTTCCAGAGCTCCATTAATTGCAACTGCAGATACCTATAGAGCTTTCTGGGGTCAGGGGTGTTCCAGAACAATGTTAAGACTCAGGGCCAGGTAAGCCTAGGAAAGGCGTAACAGCCCTTTCCTAAGTAATAAGAAGTCCGTAAACACACACCAGCTGATCAGACTTCACTTCCTAAATTCAAAACAGCCTGTTGATTTAAGGATATGTGTTGTATTTCAAACAATGAGGAGCCAGGTATCTTCTTTTAAAAATGAGGAAATTGGCTGTAGGAAGGAAAAAGGAATCATAGGATTGAAACCCAATGGAGATTAAGCAAAATTTTGTTGAAAGACAAAAGCAAAGTTTTCACTGCCAAGAGGAACCGATCATTCAGAAAGGAAAGAAGTTGAATAAAGCCAGTTGACTTTGTAGATTTTGGTTTGAGGCCATCTTTGCTATCCTTGACTGAAAGAAAGAAAGCAGTCCCCCGAGACTGAAAACTACTGTGGGAATGGTGGTCTTTATTGCAACCCAAGAGAGTAATAGGTCCCAGAAAATAAGATGAAAACAAGTGACTTCTTTAATACATGTTCTCCCCATAGAAATAGTACCATTTCAACATGTAGACAAAAATAAACAACATAAGTATTCCATTACAGGGGCTCAGTATTCACATGGTAATACTGTTAGACATACAGGGGAAAGTTAACACTTTAAACTGGTATTAGAAACATTCAATAGAATTTCAAGTGCAGGATATTTTATACTATTTTATTTATTTCTCAATTCTCTACTGTATTTTTTTAACTTATCAGCAGGATTTCTAAAGAACACATTCTATTTGGGGTGCATGCCATCTCTTTTATTTCCAATTTTTATGATTGATTCTTTGGTCACAATTTCAAAGTCATTGAGGCATTTATATTCGGGACTGTTTCTATAATACATGTTCTTATAGATTTGAAGAGAAGCAACAAATAATGGCATATGATGAGAATTCATCAAGTATTTACAGAATAAGTGAATGAATGAACACAGAAAATTATTTTCCCTAACTAAAATTTATCTTTGAAATAACGTTATTAATTGAAACCCTTGTATTTAGTATTGGGACTATTCTGAGTTGTAATTCATGCATACTATCACATGATCTTATTGGTAAATCTTTACTGTCTGAAATCCGTGCAGAATGAATGTTCTATGTGGTTTTAATCCCACTTCCTTCCCCCCATTTTCAGCTTTCTTCTAGTGAATTGTAAATGAAGAACTAGGAAAGAAATACTGTATAAGACCTCCAAGGCTTGCAGGGAGAAAGGTATACTGTTCTGAATTATTAGGGAAAGTTTAATTAAATTCTATGTCACTTGGAATAACATCAACATTATTTTTGATTAGGTCTAACCCCAGGAAAATGTGAAATAAGAGAAGTTTGTTTTCAGGTCCTACCCTCCATGTTTCCATTTTATATTCCAGAATTTCCTTCTCTCTTCCATTGCCTGCTCACACCTGCCCTGATCCAGGCCCTTTGAGGTATCCACAGCTGCCTCCTAAAGGCAGCTAGACCCGCACTAGCTCTCCATCTGTGCCTACTGTGCTCATAACTCTTTCAGATTCTCTGCTACCTTCCCATCCATATCAAAACTTTCTTGACCTCAGTTTCATCCTGTCAAGTCTCTACTGTCTGCTTTTCAAGGAGATTGTTACCTAATCTAATAAATGCAACCTCACTCTGTGGTATTTAGATTAATGTATTATAGCCCAGGTCTTCCTTCATCTCTTTTTGAAAAATATGAAATACGAATATGAAATATTCATATTAATATGAAATAACACAAATTCAGTCATAAGGGTGCAACTCAATGAAAGTGAACACACCCATGTAACGAGTGCCCAGATCAAGAAATAAAACATTACCAACAGCCCCAAACCCCTTTACCAAGCACTATAACCTCACATCTGCTCTATTCCACTTCCAATAAATATTGGCATCAATATTGTGCATTTTGTACTCTACTTGAATCGAATCATACCATATGTACTCTTTTGTGTCTGGCTTCTTTCCCTCAACATTATGCCATGAACTGCCTGTGTATACTGTTCCTGTGTTTGTGAATCATTTTCATTGTATATAAAATCCTATTGTGTGAAGGCACCACAATTTATTCATTCTACTGTTGATGGTTGATGGCATTTGGGGTAGTGTCCAGTGTGGAGATTATGAATAATGCTATGAATATTCTTCACATGTTTATTTATTTATTTATTTGGTGGACATAATTTTGTGTTTCTGGTGGATATCTGCTAGGGCTGAAATTGCTGGGTCATAGAGTACACATATGTTCAGCTTTAGTAGAGACTCCTAAAAAGGTTATCAAAATGGTCAACCAAGATAATACTCTCTGTAGTAGAGTGTGTCTGTTTTTTTTCCCAAATCTTCCCCAACCTTTGTTATCGTTTGCTTTTTCCTTTTCATTATTCTTGTGTGCCTATATAATAAGGTCTCACCATGATTTTAATTTGCATTATGTTCGTGATAATGACATTGAGCATCTTCTCAGGTATTTATTGGTTTTTCTCTATACCATTTTTTGTGAAGGATATTAAGGACTTCTGTCTGGTTTTCAATGATTGTCTTTTTCTTGCTGATTTATAGAAAAAATTGTATTTGAGAAAGAAGTTCTAATCATTGGAGCATGGATGTAAGGGAAGTATAGAAAGTATGGGCAAGATGCTTATACATTGCATTGTTTTCTGTTTGTCTCAGCGCTTGAGTGTAACTTTCTAGATAACACAGAAATACAGCTCTTGTCATTAGCCACGTAACCATTTGAAACAACAACCTACCTTAGAAAATGGATGACATTTACCATTCAAGTTACAATTTAATGTTATTTTTCATCTTAAGTTGGGGCTGAGAAAAACCCAGTTTGAAGTCAATATTCTGCTGAGTTGACATCAAATATCAAAACCCCAATGGGGAAAATTGCAGAGAATGAGAACAAGTGAGGGTGGGATGGAATAAACATCTAGCCTTAGCTGTGTATCCCTCTTTGTTTTCTTTTCACCAATGGTATGTGCCAACCAATACCCTTCAACTATAGTGAGCTATCTGCCAGAGTTGTTTAAAAACTTCATTTCCATAGCCTCCTTAACTTGGATTTGAGTCAACGCTATGCTCCTTGCTTAATAGAGTGAGCTTGACTAAGTGACTTGACCTCTCTAACCCTTCATTTTCTCATCTGTAGAATGGGCTAAAAATAGTAGCTACTTTTAGAGTTGTCAGGATTAAGGGAGACTATCCACATAGAACATCTTGTAAGCGCAAAATAAAGTTGGTTAATGTTACTGCCTACTTTACAACAAAAAGATTACTACATAAGTCTTTTTTTTTTTTTTAAGATTTATTTATTTATTTATTTGAGAGAGAGCAAGACCACTCATGCACGAGCTGGCAGAGGGAGAGGGAGAGAGAATCTTTTTTTTTTTAAGACTTTTTTTTTTTTTTTTTGGACAGATAGAGAGCACAAGTAGGCAGAGAGGCAGGCAGAGAGATAGGGAAGCAGACTCCCCGCTGAGCAGAGAGCCCAATGTGGGGCTCGATCCTAGGACCCTGAGATCATGACCTGAGCTGAAGGCGGAGACTTAACCCACTGAGCCACCCAGGTGTCCCTACTACATAAGTCTCCTACTACATAAGTCTTTAATGTATATTTCTCTGTAGTAGTTCTAACCTTGTTGGCATTTTGGTAGTGATTCTTTTTTCCCTACCTGTCCTTTAGCCATCGAGCTTTGTAGAATCAGAGATTAGGAAATGACTTTTTATCCCTACATTAGATTTGGAGTCATCAATCAATTTACCTGTGGCTATTCTATTTTATAAGTGCACAGAATTAACAAGAAAACTTGACCTCACAGAAGTTCCACAGTGGTATAAGTATAAAGATAATGTTTTTAGTGCTAAGAATCAGAAGCATCATATTATCAAAAATAACCAAGAGGTAAACATAAACCAGCAATAGAGCAAGAAGTTGACTAAGCGTATTTTTTGTTATTCTCCTGTTTCTCCTTTTGTTGGCTTTCTTCCCTTGGGGTCTGAGGCTCCCCTCTTGACCCATTCTGGTTCTAATTTATCTCTACTGTGACATTTTGCACAGACCTCTACTTCCCCAGCCATTCAAACACTGTATCTCCCTAGCCCATATCAAAACATCTTTACTGTGTGACACAATTAAAGTGTGACCCACTTTGCTATCACAGTCAAGACTATATAATGACTATATAGCCCTGTGGGCAATCCTAATCTTAATTAAAGACATCCACTTATGTGTATATATATGTGTGTGGGTTTAATTGAATTTTCCCAGTACTTTTTTTCACTATGTGTAATTATGTCTACTAACATGACTCACTTCTTCCCCTCCTCCCATCACTTGAAAGTTGTTACAGGACACCATCTGAATAACGGCCATATTCACACACCCATGATAAGCTGGACCTGGAAAGTAATTATCCTGGATTAACACAGGTCCTCTGATGCTAAATTAGCAGCCAGACCCATGTACGCAGTTGCTCCCTGACCCTCAGTTACTATTAACAGAAAATCTGCAGAAATATGAGTAGAGCAGTCCTTATGCTATTGGTTTAATTTACTTACCATTTATAGACCTGGCCTCAGTTGGGAAACAGATTTATTTAGTCACTAAGAAATTCATCCAACCTACGTACATATTAGGCAACAATTAAATGCTTATTCATTGGCTGGCAAACAAGGCAGGAGGAGCAGCAGAATGAATGCTCCAGCTGAAGAAGCTTTTAGGAGTAACCACTGAGCTAGATCCCCTTTTTCTGCGGATTAGGAAACTGAACAGAGAGGTTAAATGGTCAACAAACAGAGGCAGACATGCCCCTGGTACCCAGGACTCTGGATTCCTGTGTAGTGTTTCTTCTGCTATGATCTCTGGTCTATGCATCCAAAGGAAAGGTTCAGGCATAAAACACAGCATGATGCAGAAAGTTATAAAGTCTGACCACCCATTGTTTGGAAGAACATATTCCACTTGTCAATAGACGCCTTAAAATACATTTCATTCTCTGACTCTCCGACTGTGTGTTTATGATAGCTTCTGTTCTTACTGAGTTCTTGGAGATGCATTTAATCATATCTCTAGTTCTAGAAAGAAGCACAAATTCATTTGTTTGCTGCTGGCTCAACAACTGGGTGAGGGGATAAACCTAAATGTCCTGTGATGGCAGAGAGTCCCATTAAAGGGTCATGACACGCAGTCATTCTGATTGCTATGTGTGCCAGTGACACTACAATACAGGAAGTGTCCAGAACCAATTTCTCCAGCAATTCAAGCAAAGAATTGAAGCCACTGTCTAATAATATTCTAGGAGATGCCAAGAATGAGAAAACGGAGAGAATAAAGCATGAAGTGATTGGTCTGGACTTGATATGAGGTTATTTGTACTGAAATAAGAGTTAAAAGCTGGCAAACTGGATAGCACAGTAGAAAGAACTTTGGATAAATCATTGAAGTCCACCAATTTATATGGTACATATAATTTCTTTTTAAAAAATTTTCTCTATTCTGCTTTTTTGTAAAGTAAGGATTCATTGGCTGATACCAGTACACAACAGGTAGTATGGCCCATATTGACTCTTACCTGCTCCCTGATTTGCAATCCAAGGACTTTAATATTAAATTGTTTTTCGTTTTGACTTCAAGGGCATGAAGATTCTTCCATAAATCACAATTCAATTGAAAACTGATTTATGGAAATTTTCTAGTAGGAAACAGAATTGAAACATTCTGATCATTGAGGGAAAATACCTTGTCCTCTAGCACCTGTTGGAGAGTAAATGAGTCACTCCTAACTTCTCTCTGGATAAAAAAAGACAACTCTGAGGAGCAGGAGGTGTTGGTATTGCATCGTCTAGGGAGGCTCAATAAAAACACGAGGGATTAATCACAGCCAGGCACAAATGGAATTCCCAAAGTGCTCCCTACTGTGCCTAACCATTACACCACTTGCCCTGGTCCTGTGTGTGCTACCCTTTCCATGACTTTTAAAAAATGACCATGTCAAAATGGAAGATCCTTAGGAATGAAATGAAAGAGTTAAAATGGGCTACATCCAAATGAGAACAACCAAAGCATGGAAATTATGGGTTTGGGGAAAATGTTTTCTTGGTTTATTTGATTAACATTTTGCCACTGAGAAGAATTTTCCTTTGAGGTTTCTTATTCTGGGTAGTTTTTAATGTAATTGGTTTAAGTGATACTTTACTTAAATGTATCTTAAAAAGAAATCTGCCACTAACTATAAAATTTTCTTGTTCAGTCCAATTGACTTCAAAGTAATCCAGAATGCTTATTCCCAAGTGACACCTATCAGTCTCCAGCTGTGTTCCTGATGGAGACTGACATCTGAAACCAACAATTAGAGTTACCTAATGCCAGGACTCTTTAAAGACTAAAGGGCTTTACAGTACCCTATCAAAGCAGCTCATAACCAACTCATACTATTATTGTTTCTATAAGTGTGGTGGGAGGATTAATTTCTTGACACTCATTTAACATTACAAGAAAAATGATCTTTAGAGCCAAAGGTCATTCTTTGCCAAATCAACACATTCAAAATAGTATGTTTGAATGAAAAACTGGAAGTATCATTAAGGCTTTGACTATTTTTTGTGTCTTCCACAATCATCCTGGCCCTTGTTTTCTCATTATCTTGTGAGATCAATTAAGGGATATTACTTAAATTTAAAACTTGCTTTAAAGTAACAGAAGAGCTAGAGAGAGAGAAAGAGAGAGATTAAGAGAGAGAAAGAGAGAATGAGATACATTCCTATTCAGATTGAAATATAACAAAACGATGTTCTTGTCCTGTGATGTAGAATTCTCAAAACTCAAAAAAAAAAAAAAAAAAGAATTCTCAAAACTCACACAGCTATGACTGCCCAAAATCTCAGGAAAGGTGATTTTAGAGAAACATTTATAAGGTATATATATATATATATATATATATATATATACACACACACACATACACACATAACTTATCTATATATATTATTATATTTACTATGTATTTAATTTATTTATAATTCCTATATATAATATATTATCATATTTAATTTATTTATAATTTATATATATAATATTACATAATATTTATTATATATATTATATATCTACACCTTGTTTATATCCATACCTTATTTATATATATAAAATATGTGTATGTATATATGTGTGTGCATATGTGTGTATATATATAATTTATATATATAATATATGTGTATATATAATATATTCATACACACATATGTGTATATATATATTTATATTTATATATATAAACCTATGTATATATTTTTTACGGATATATATATATGTGTGTGTGTGTGTATATATATATCATTAGTATAAAGCTCCAAATTCAAGATTGGATTAATTTACTTATTCAACAAACATTTATAGGTACCTACTATTTGCCAGGTCCTAAAATGATGCTATGAGACTATGCGTTATGGATGATGTCAAAGGAATTCTTGCTGTGAGTGGGAAGCAGACACCCTTAATCATGACAGCAACTTGAATCAATACATAACTCCTTTATCTAACCTTACCTCCCTCCCCTATACTTCCTACTAGTTAGGCAACCTCTTGTCTAACTCATTTTTCCCTTGATGTTCACCCTTTAGAATAAGTTATCAAGACCATATCAAACTGAGTAGAGAGATTTAAAGGAACTTAATAATGAAACTGTGTAATTTGTCAGGCACAATACATGATCTATCAGAACAAAGAGATAAGGCATTTGGGCGCCTGGGTGGCTCAGTGGGTTAAGCCACTGCCTTCAGCTCAGGTCATGATCTCAGGGTCCTGGGATCGAGGCCCGCATCGGGCTCTCTGCTCAGCAGGAAGCCTGCTTCCCTCTCTCTCTCTCTGCCTGCCTCTCTGTCTACTTGTGATCTCTCTCTGTCAAATAAATAAATAAAATCTTTTAAAAAAAAAAAAGAGATAAGGCATTGGATATCCAGATTTCCAACAGGATTCCCAAATTTTCAAGTTTCCAGAAGGGACACTCTAATCTGTAGTAGACTGATGAATCTAATTTCTTATTACACAAGCAAAAATAACATATATAGCATATAAAATTATTGGTAGGATTATACACGTTGAAATATGAGTTATTTTGGAAAAATACCCTTTATTACTACTGTTTTTCTGTTTTATTTATTTTAAGAACTAAATTGTTTCTATATCAAAGGTTTCATTACAAATAATAGGTTGGGGTTTTTTTTTTGAAGATCTTATTTATTTATTTGACAGTGATATCATAAGTAGGCAGAGAGGCAGGCAGAGAGAGAGAGGAGGAGGAAGCAGACTCCCTGCTGAGCAGATAGCCTGATACAGGGCTGGATCCCAGGACCCTGGAATCATGACCTGAGCCGAAGGCAGAGACTTTAACCCACTGAGCCATCCAGGCGCCCCACAAATAATGGGTTTTATTTTGACATAGAGAAAAATTGACTTTCAGCTAGAAAACCGAATAGGATAAATGGCACTTTTGAGGTTTAGTATCAAACAGGGTACTAAATAGAGAAGAGACATATAATATTTTTGAAGATGATCTAGAGGGAGAAATTTTCAGTTAAATATCTTATCTTTTAGATGATACTAAGCCATTCCTGTTTGTAAAATGTCAAGTAAACATTCAGATAGATGTTTTAAGGCTGTGTGCCTGAAAAGTTTATGGAGGTGAATTTCAGGATGTCAATTGCAAGTCAATTGTCTTAGAAAGAAGTACCACTACCAATACTTTGAGATGATGACTTCTAGATTGTAGTTTACAGACCCAGAGGGATAACTATTATAATCAGATTATTTTTTAAGAAACAGGCCCAAATCCTGGTGAAATTATCACAAAGTATTTTTGTTATATTCTTGATATTGTTTAGAAATATATTAGAAATGCAAGAGAAATGGTTGTTTTACCTTTGCCCCAAATTATGGTTCATCTGCATTGGCGGGAATGGGATTGCAGTTTTGGTGGCTATATTCCATGATAAATCGGATGGGATTGGAGAAAGTCTATAGAAAAGGCGATCTATACCAACTCTGGTTGAGTTCTGTGTTCTTTTCTTCATTTTATGAAATGATTGGGCTCCTCAGTTTCTTCACAAGAAAATTCTAGAGGCCTCTTAATAGAACTTCATCAAGTCATGAAGTTATGAAAAAGCATTTAAGAATATTTAAAAAAAAGGGAACAGTCTTTGCAAGGAAGGGTTTTTTAAATTAAAGTGTAGACTAACTCATATATAATAATGAGTTATTAATACCTGGATTTTTGGGGTCAAGTTAGTAGGCAAAAATGACTTTTTTTTTTGGAAGCTATCTCAAATCTTAGGTTATTACATAAATTTTAAAAACAAGAAAAGACGGATGCCTGGGTGGCTCAGTCATTTAAGCGGCTGCCTTCGGGTCAGGTCATAATCTCAGGGTCTTGGGGTCGAGTCCCACATTAGGCTCCTTGTTCGGCAGGGAGCCTGCTTCTGCCTCTGCCTGCCACTCTGTCTGCCTTTGCTCTCTCTCTGACAAATAAATAAATAAAATCTTAAAAAAAAAAAAAGCAAAGAAAGAGCCACATTCATTTTAAAACTGGCATACCATTTTTGAAAGTATAAGTCCATAGCTTCTGAGTTGAGTAATCCTTCATGAGTTTTAATATGAAAAATTATTCATCACCATTACTTTAACACAAATGCTAATGACATTAAAATAACAGATATGCTGTTTAATGATTTGAGGGATCTAAATGAAATACAGATTGCAAAATTTGAAGAAACAAAACATTTTCTCTTATGTTTGATCAAGAATGGCACCAAGGTACAGTTCGTAGACTCCCTAACAAGCAGTAAAACTAAGCTAGGAGTTAATCTAGCTAGTTACCCATAGTATACAGACCGCTGATGGCCATGAGAAGCTATTTCACATAAGCATACACTTCAAAGCTGCAATAACATGAAAAAGGAACTGAAGCCAGTTTTTACTTGTTTTGAAATATAACCCTCAATGAGGCATTGTTTGCACATTGAACTAAATGCATAAACAATGCGTGGTGGGTTTAATTTGTGAAATGAGTGTAAGTCTTGATGAGCTGTGATGTTTGCTCTTTGGAAATGGAAAACTACTTTTTAATTTTACATATTCATCTGAGGATTGACACAAACCTAAAATATGGAGGCTCCTCAAATTAGCTTGAAGTTTGATATTTTTCTCAGGGAGAACTCAAATGATAGCACAAAGAGTGATTAAAGATTATATGTTGTAAGTTATGAAGTTTTATGAAAAAAACTTATTAAAAATATTTTTAAATACTCTGATGTCAAAGGTACAAACTAAATATTTTCAGTTGTTGGCAGTGGGTTGCTAAAGCCATGAACAGTTGTATCCTCAATTTACATTACCTGTCCTTGTGTGTTGTACATGTATTATGCTTTATTTTCAGTTTGGTAGTTTTTTAAGTTGAGAATCACAGCAATGTGTTCAAAATGTATTAGCATTGTTTTGTGATTTAATATATATACATAAGTAATAGTATTAAATCATAAAATATAATTAAGTTATAAACTATAGTTCAGTAACATATTAAATAAATTTGATATACATAGAAATAATGTAAATATTGTTAACATTTATATAAGACTGATAAAGGACTCACATTATCAAACATAAACATCTTTGAGTTATGTTTTGATACTAAAAATAAAACTGTAAATTCAAGTCAAGCTTGACCTAAAAAATAATATAAATTTTAAATTAAAAAACAGTGTTATATACACACATAACAGTTCTGGTTTGTTCTTATTTGCCAGTTGCAACTTGCTGCTGAATTAATATCCAACTTCTACATGTAACATTATTAGTAAAAAGGGTAGGTGACTCTCTTGATTCTTGAAATTTGATAACAATGGTAAATGGAATGGTAGTCATTCCACCTTTGTAGTAATATTTTGAATTATATACCCTAGGAAACCTATACCAAAAATCATTTTATGAGTTTCCAATTTTATCCAGAAAAATAAAGGGTGCGGCAAAGAATTGATCTGAAAAAAGGGTTGGAAAGAAAGTGGGGGTGGGGGACCCATAAAGAAAGTGAAATTTGTCAGTTATGTTACTTCTCCATTAGTTGTATATTTTATAAAACTAATATATTTAGCGTTCCTGTTAAAAATGTGCTGTCCGCAGGCACAATAATACACAGATGTTAAGCTCAGTGACTTCAATCAGTGTGGGAAGACTTGAGAGATTTCTATTCTATTTCCATTTGCCCACATTTAATGAGCAAACAAATCACTTAACCCTCTGCAACTAGAGCTTCATAGCTAGAGAATGAGAAGATTGGGCCACATTATTGTTATTTTTTTTAAGGTTTTGTGTATTTATTTGAGATAGAGAAACAGTGAGAGAGAGAGAAAGAGTGCACAAGCAGGGGGAGCAGCCGGCAGAGGGAGAGGCAGGCTCTCCACTGAGCAGGGAGACCAATGCAGGGCTCGATCCCAGGACTCCAGGATGATGACCTGAGCCAAAGGCAGTCACTTAAATTACTGACCTCTCAGTTTCCCTTATTGGAACACATTATGACCAAACTTATTTATAGGTTTATAAAAGCAGTTATTCTATGACAAGTATTATTGTACTGTTATCGAAAAAAGAAAAGAAATCTACTACCTGGAACTTTTTGGTGGGTTGCTGATAAGGGTGGGGTAAGCAAGTTAAAGAAACAGTAGAAGGAATTCATAAAAATGAATGACATATTTTTTAAAATGCAAGATCCTAAAATTCTGGCTCTGAAAGTACTTTTGTCCTGTTTTTTGTTACATTCAAAATAGTATGAACACTTTCAATAGCTATTTAAATGTGGGAGGCTTATATGGATAAAACATAATTAAAAACAAATTAAAATCAGGTAAGAAAGAAGGAAGATAAGATGGGGCCTTAAATGGTATAGGAGACAAGACTAATACAATAGGACATAGCACAGCAACTTGTATCCTTGCTGGGGTAGGGGGAAGGCCAAAGGGGCTTTAAACTTTCTAGAAGGAAATCAAAGAGAAACTTGATTAGTTACACAATTCTCAGTACCTTCTAGGTATGAATAGCCTATAATTCTGATGAAACTAAGACTTTGTCTTCACACACACACACACACACACACACACACACACAACCAGCATATGATGTCATGAATTACTCCACAACAGTCTATGAAGTAGATGGACTAACTCCTTCCACGGACCTATTATCACTTTTAGGATTTCTTTTCTCTCTCTCTCTCTCTTTCTTTTTTTAAAAAATTATACTTATGCCAATGAACACAAAGGTATATTTCACTGAGACCCAGGCAGTACATGGAGGCTTAGACAGTATGCACTTAGTATGTTTATTAAACAATTATCATTGATTTATTCAGCCCATTTTTCTGTCATGCCTACCAAGTATAAAATTCTACATTACATACTAATTCTACATTCTACACTCCAGATGATAGAAAGGTAATAAAATGTCATAAGTAACCATCATCCTAGGTAGACAATTATCTACATCTAACAGACAACTCTGGAGGAGCTCACAGAAGAGCCAAGGTCATCTGTGGTGGGGTGGCAGAGGGACTGAGAGCCAAGCCAATCTGTGTTGGAAAAAACTGGATGGGACGAGAGAGTGGGAGCTCTGGAATGTGAGCTTCAAGGCTGATTCCCCTCTCCCCCAAATAAAGTAGTGGCATGGACAGAACTGTGTTGTAAAATGAGTAATCTGATAGAAGTGGGGAAAGGCATTAGAAATGGGAAAACCAATTGTATGGCTATTTAAATACTCGATGTGAAAGCGACTGAAGCTGAGATTAAGTTAGCATTAAAAAACACGGAGGAAGGGATAAAGCAAAGCTTATCACAGAAGTGAGACCTCTAGGATTCAGCAGCTGATTGGATCACCAGGGCTAAGGAATGAAAGGACTCATTTGTACCTCCGAGTGGCTGCGAGGTTATTGGTGCCATTAATAGGTAAGGGAACACGGGGAGAAGAGTATCTTGTTCTGGAGAAGGCTGGAATGGAGGGACAATGGCTTCTGTTTTTCTTACTTGGAATTACACATATTCCTAGGCATAACACTCTTCGTGATCTAAAGGCCAGGTCCAAATGCCACCTCCTTTATTCCCTCAGATGGAAGCAAAGTCTCTCTGTTCTGAACTAAAGCAGTATGCTCGTCAATGTTTCTCTTAAGCTGGACACTTTCTCTCTCATGTAATAACTATTTTTAAATGCCCTATTTTCCGCTCTAGACTGAAGTTTTCTGGAGGGCGGTGGCTGGGTCTGGTTCATCTCTGTACCTCCTTACAATGAGTAAGCATACTTGAATGCTAAGAGCAGGTGCTAAGGGACATCCACATTTAAATGGCCAGAATGGATTCAAGACAAGGATGAAGGAGGGGCCAGAGGGCTGGAGGTGACCAAGGCTGGAGATGAACCACAGAAGCCAAGGAAAAGAAAGTTCCCATGGGGAGCTTGTCAGTGGGGGACCACTCACCAAAGAGCAGCTCTGGGAATCAGAGGACTGGTGAAAGAATCTGACCATGAAAGAAGAAGAGGGGCTTAAGAATTTGATATCCATTTATTCTTCTCCTATCCCCCTACCCCCCCATGTTGCTTCTCCATGTCCTCATATCAGGGAGATCATATGATAGTTGTCTTTCTCCGATTGACTTACTTCACTAAGCATGATACGCTCTAGTTCCATCCACGTCGTCGCAAATGGCAAGATTTCATTTCTTTTGATGGCTGCATAGTATTCCATTGTGTATATATACCACATCTTCTTGATCCATTCATCTGTTGATGGACATCTAGGTTCTTTCCATAGTCTGGCTATTGTAGACATTGCTGCTATAAACATTCGGGTACACGTGCCCCTTCGGATCACTATGTTTGTATCTTTAGGGTAAATACCCAGTAGTGCAATTGCTGGGTCATAGGGTAGTTCTATTTTCAACATTTTGAGGAACCTCCATGCTGTTTTCCAGAGTGGTTGGACCAGCTTGCATTCCCACCAACAGTGGAGGAGGGTTCCCCTTTCTCCACATCCTCTCCAGCATCTGTCATTTCCTGACTTGTTAATTTTAGCCAATCTGACTGGTGTGAGGTGATATCTCAATGAAACAAGATGGGATTGGGAGGGAGACAAACCATAAATGACTCTTAATCTCACAAAACAAACTGGGGGTTGCTGGGGGGAGGTGGGATTGGGAGAGGGGGAGCGGGCTATGGACATTGGGGAGGGGAGGCGAACCATAAGAGACTATGGACTCTGAAAAACAACCTGAGGGTTTTGAAGGGTCAGGGGTGGGAGGTTGGGGGAACAGGTGGTGGGTAATGGGGAGGGCACGTTTTGCATGGAGCACTGGGTGTTGTGCAAAAAGAATGAATACTGTTACGCTGAAAAAATAAATAAAAAAAAATAAAATCAAAAAAAAAAAAAAAAAAAAGAATTTGATATCCATGGGGTGCCTGGGTGGCTCAGTGGGTTAAAGCCTCTGCCTTCGGCTCAGGTCATGATCTCAGGGTCCTGGGATCGAGTCCCGCATCGGGCTCTCTGCTCAGCTGGGAGCCTGCTTCCCCCTCTCTATCTGCCTGCCTCTCTGCCTGCTTGTGATCTCTGTCTGTCAAACAGATAAATAAAATCTTAAAAAAGAAAAAAAGGGGGTGCCTGGGTGGCTCAGTGGTTTAAGCCGCTGCCTTCGGCTCAGGTCATGATCTCAGGGTCCTGGGATCGAGTCCCACATAGGGCTCTCTGCTTGGCAGGGAGCCTGCTTCCCTCTCACTCTCTCTGCCTGCCTCTCTGCCTACTTATGATCTCTCTCTGTCAAATAAATAAATAAAATCTTAAAAAAAAAAAAAAAAGAATTTGATATCCTAAAACCCAAGGTGAAAACCAGGCCATGACACCAGGCTCTTGGGTTCCTCAGGACTGATGTCCTAGGTGGTTTCGGTCCTGGCTATTAGGAATAATTTTTTGGCAATGAGCCAATTGGGGGGAGAAATTGTAAATGTTTATGGGTTTCTTTCCTTTAAAATAGCTTCATAGCGCCTGGCTAGCTCAGTTGGTAGAGCATGAGACTCTTAAAATAGCTTCATTGATTCAAGGGGGGGGGGGAGATCCATTGTTATTATTTAGATTGCCTCTTATCTAAAAGTTAAAGAGAAAAAGGCTACAGCATTTTAAACACTCAACTGTTCCAAAGAGGCAGAGATTAGGAGCAAGAGCAGGAAAGCCTCCCAAGGCTTTGTCTTACATGAGTATATAGCACTCTGGAAACTGCAAAGTTTTTTCACTTGCACTGGCTCATTTCATCTTGAAACAAAGGAGTGTGGGCTCATGCTTTTATTGCAGATGGGTAACTATGGTGCACTTTCAGTTAATATCAAGTTAGCAGGGAGTCTGAAGCCAAGTAAGTTCTTTTATTTTTAATTTTTTGAAAACTTCATTTATCTATGGGGGGGCATGAACAAGGGGAAGGGGCAGTGGGAGAGGGAGAAGCAGATTCCCCACTGAGCAGGGAGCCCCATGCGGAGCTCTATCCCAGGACCCCGAGATCACGACCCAAGCCTAAGGCAGATGCTTAACCAACTGAGCCACTCAGACACCCCAAGGAAGTTCTTTTAATGAGTACAGTAATGATGAGTCCATCTTAGGTCCCCAGCACTATATGAGGTCTACTAATAGAAGGAAAAAAGTCAGTCATCCTGAGTCCCTCCCCTCTTGCTTTTTCTGCCCCAGCCCTCCCTCTCCTGTCCTCAAATTCCCCTCCTGAGCCATGTATCCCAATCTCTGTTTTCTTGAGTTCATAGACTACTTTGGAAATTAGGTCATGAAGCTGGGATGATTCATCACAGATCTCAGATTGTAGGACACATACAGAGCACTCTATCTCTGCTAATGGGAAACAGTAAAAAGTAGAAGGACACATACAGAGCACTCTATCTCTGCTAATGGGAAACAGTAAAAAGTAGAATACAAAAGAGGGAAGTTGTTTGGGGCGTGAAGGGTATCAAATTGTGCAAAGGGGATCCTCCATGAATTGGCATTACCTACAAACGAATTAAACACAAAGGAGGATTCCCACCATACTGATTATTCTCTGCTCTATTGAGAGCAGGTTATCAACTGAAGTGTTTGGTCAGCCTTCATTTAAGTACCTCATTTCAATTGATTAACTTATGTAAGTAAATATTGATTGCCTGCTAGCTACAAGGGACTGTGCATAAGAGGGTAAGGAAGATGGAAGGTTCTGGTTTGCCACGTCTGCTCTGGGCATTTCACTGATGAAATAGATGTTTGCACTTTATTACATTGACATTTGAGACCTACGGTGTATTTTCACTAAGAAAAGAACTGAACTTTAGAGAAAGACAAACTCCTATCTCTGTGTCACATCTTCATGACATATGTGTCATGAAGAGAGCCTAGAGGAGGATAGCAGTTCTGCAAATCTGGCCTGGGGAGGCAGCAGTGAGAAAGAAATGCAAGGACAGATAATGAGACACTGCCAGCGCAAAATCAACTTGTCCTGTTGACTCCTTGTATAGGAAAGGTCAGAAAGAGTGAGGACAAATTCTAAGGGTTGGGCCTCTGTGAAAGTGGTACCATAGGAACTAGAGAAGTACAATCAGGGGATAAACACAGAATCATGGAAGTTGAAAGAGGAGAAGTCTGCTGGAAGTTAGCAGAGGCTGTTGAAAATACCAAATGCTTCCCAGAAGTTAAGGGTGATGAAGAAATGACCATTACAATGAGCACTGATGATTTTATTTTATTTTTTAAAAGATTTTATTTATTTATTTATTTATTTGAGAGAGACACAGTGACAGAGGGAACACAAGCAGGGGCAATGGGAAAGGGAGAAGCAGGCTTCCTGCTGAGCAGGAAGCAGAATGTGGGGCTCCATCCCAGGACCCTGGGATCATGACCTGAGCTGAAGGCAGAGGCTTAACTGACTGAGCCACCCAGGTGTCCCACCACTGATGATTTTAAAGAGAGCAGTCTCTGTAAAGAAAAGAGAATGAAGTCAGATTTCTAGGATTTAACAGGGTGGAGAAGTAGATGCACAGAGGACTGACCACTTATTCTGAGATGGTTGTTGTCCGAATAAAAGAATTAGGTGAACAGGAAAGTCATTTTAATGTGTGTTGGGGTGGGGGTGAGAATATACAGCTAAAATTTTAAAAATGTATAAGACATGGTTTCTAAACGTTTGTGCTCTAAGACATAGTGAAAAGAATGGACATTAGAAAGCTTCCTTTACATTTTCAGTTATAGTAAAATATTTTCGTTAAAAAATATTCAGTCTAAATGGATAGCTGCAATACAGCAGTCTTCCTAACTTTGAGCTTTTATAGTGTAAATGGGTAATGGAGTTAACGATGCCAAATGCATTATCTTAAAATTCTCAAATGGATTTATTTGCCTTCATAATTTGGGCACTTGGGAATTACCATTGGTAGACTTTGGGGACTTTGACATTGTAATCAATGGATATCTTTTATAAGTAAATGGACATCGTAAAGATATATAATTAAGAGTTGTATTAAAAAAGAGGTTAGTTAGATCTTTCCTTATTTGAAACATTTGTTCATATATTGACTCTTATTATCACTTAGAACTATGCATGTGAAGTACTTGCGAAATCCAGATTGTTTCAGTATGCTAGGAGAAACTCTGCTGAAGTGAAAATAGAGAAAAAACTTACATATAAGTTTGTGAGAATATGTAAAGTAGCAGGAGTTGGTGGGAGTTTGTAATGAAGCCAAAACATAAGGCCACAGGAAAAAAAAGAAAAAAAAAAAAGGGGGAAACTCATTCTAGTATGCTAATGAGACCACACCTGGAACAATGCATTCAATGTGGGATCTGTCTAACAAAAAATGAACAATCTAGGAACCTGGAAATAGTTCAGAGACAAGCAATAAGAATGATTAAGGGCTTGGAAAGACTGAGCTGAAACAAGATTAAAAGGCCTTACATTTGTTTAACGTGGCTCACAGATGACTAAAAGTGGGCATGATATCTGTTTATAAACATCTGAAGGTTGGGTGTAAACATGAAAGATAGAGTAGAATTGCATAATATGGTACTAAAAGGATTTAACTGGAGAAAACATTTCAAGAGAGAATTTAAAAGTAAATATAATGAAGCTGTCTCCCAGAGAGTGTGCATTTATTTCCTTTTCTTTAGAGACTCTGCCAAGAATGAGGAAGTTTAGTAGAGAGCCCAGCAGAAGAGAATGACCCAACAGGTCCCTTGCAGATCCGATTTCTTCACTTTGATAAACCAGTAGAAACCTTTTTAAGTTTGATCTGTTTGCGCAAAATTACTCAGAATATGTGTTTATTTACAGATTTTGGTAATTCAGCAGCATAGCACTTTAGATTCCTGGACAATTGTGTCTTATCTTCATTTGTTCCTGTAATCTGTCATTGGTAGAGTAGTTGAGTAAAGCAGTGTTAAACCTACTTTGTATGGATGCTGGCCTCTGAAAGGCTGTTCTTCCAAAGCTCAAAGGATTTGCTTAGAACTTACTAAGAAACAATTGAATGACTTTCTTTTTCTTTTCTTTTCTTTCTTTCTTTCTTTCTTTCTTTTTTTTTTTTTAAGAACTGAGTTCAAAGGTAGGTCCACCAATGGAGTAACTCAAAAGATCTATTTTGGGATTATTTCTATAAGCATCCCATCTTCTGCTTTCTTTTGTTGGTAAACGCAGTGTGTTATTAAAATTTTTTAGCCTAAATTTTGTTCTTACTAAATGATAGGATGATCTTCCCTTAAGGTTGCTTTTAAATGAAATTAAAATAAAAATTATGTTTTGGATTCTGAGCTCCTAGAGGGCTTTGTTTGTTTAATTTGTGTTCTATAAAACCAATGCCAAACAGTACTATGCACACTTGAAAAATAAACAAATAGTAGATGAGAACTGTAGAAGCATCTCGCCCTGAAGCAGTTGACTAAAGGAATTACTAATAAGGGAATCTTCGGTTTCCCCTGATTTTCACATAAAGTCACATTATTTTTTGCTTCCAAATACATGTCTTTTCTCAGATTAAGTTGGACATTTATGGATATTCTGATGACCTGGTTAGTGTCATGTAGGGTCTGTTAGTGTTTCTGAATCACTTCCAGAATTTTCCAGACTTTCCCCACCTGTTTTTTCAAGCTCTTTGACCCCCTCTCATTGTCTTTTACTTTTTCCTCTCCCCTGCCTTGCCTTGTAGAACTTTGTTGCAGTACCAGATGAGGCCAATAGATGCCGCCACTTCACGAGGTTAACAGTTGGGAGTTTCTCTCTCAGAGGTTAAGGCCTATGATGAAGTTTTGAGGGGTCAGGTGGAAGGGGAGAGTACAGGGTAACTGGTATAGTCTCTCTAGAGACTAATTTGGTTTTTAATTGTATACTTATGAATTGTTCGAATTTTAACACAAGTAAGATGCTAAGGAAAACAATAAAAAATAAATTAACTTTAAAAAGACACCTCAACTTCATAAGTGTATATTTTAGGCAAGGAAACCAATAATTGAATTAAAACAGAATTTTAAAGGTAACACCTCAAAGCATCTTGGACTCAATGTTTCTCTACAGTAAAAGAAAGGAAAGGCTTGAAAATATGTTTTGGAGAGCCTGAGGGACATAAGGAATGTAATTCTTTAAAGCAGTGTTTTTCAAACTTGTGGGTGAAATAATTTTAGGGGGCTTGGAATAAATAATTTTTATTTACATAATACCGTTTCATTTGCAAGGTTGTTTTCTACTTATGGTAAATAATATTGATTTTTTCCACTTATGATAATGATAAGAAGTTTCCTTTGTCAAATAAACTTTTAATACAAATAGTTTAAAGAAAAGTATTAAGTTAAATTATTACAGAGGATATAGCAATAGTTATAAAAGTGATACTCAATAGAAATGCTGGAAATAATGCTTATTTAAACAAGCAATACATTTTGCCAGTACAACCTCAAAATTCTTTGTTTCCTATGCTCAATTTCTTTTTTTTTTTTTAAAGATTTTATTTATTTATTTGAGAGAGAGACAGTGAGAGAGAGCATGAGAGGGGAGAAAGTCAGAGGGAGAAGCAGACTCTCCAAGGAGCAGGGAGCCCGATGTGGGACTCGATCCCAGGACTCTGGGATCATGACCTGAGCTGAAGGCAGTCGCTTAACCAACTGAGCCACCCAGGCGCCCCTCCTATGCTCAATTTCTTATTTCAAACTTGGACTGATATATGACATTTTATATCACTCCTGTTAGTGTCCAGGTAATACATGCACATTTAAGACTAGGTGGACTCGAAGATAGTAATAAGAAGTTGAATACTAGTACTGTGAAATAATTGTAGGTTTTAAAAAATAACTTCTGTAAATACATTTTTATAAAGGTATATAAAAAATCAGATGGGGACAAAGTAAATTGAAAGCAAGGTCAGTCTTAGTAAAAATCTGATTTTAGAAGGGAGTAAAAAACCATGCAAAAAATTACATCTGTATGAACAATATGCTAGAGTATGAAATTTTACTGTATCCAAATTGTGCATCTCCCCACCTTTATTTAGAAGTAATTTTTCATACCAAAATGAAATTCAAAAATTGTGGCCTTATGAGGAGAGAAATTTAGCATTTGCACTTACTTTTTATGTATTTGGTAACAGTCATTCAAACACACACAGTGTACTAAAAATATTTACTATTTTTCTGACTACTCTGAATAATAATAGCATCACAGTGGCTAACAGTGGTCTTTGGGGTTCCACAGAGTCTGGTTTGAATTTTAGGTCTGCCATTTATTAGGAAGCTGCTACAAATTCTGAGCCCTTAATTTTCTCACCTGTAAAATGGGGGAAAATAAGATCTGCCAAGTTAATGAATTTTTTTTTTAAATTTATTTGACAGAGATCACAAGTAGGCAGAGAGGCAGGCAGAGAGAGAGGGGAAAGCAGACTCCTTAGATCACCACCCAAGCCGAAGGCAGAGGCTTAACTTACTGAGCCACCTAGGCACCCCCTCACTGATGTGTCTGTCTTATGTGTATATTAACCGACATCCTCTTCATGCCACAACGTGCTGCAGATCATGCTCCAAATGCTTTTTGCACCATATCCGCCACCAAAACCCTTTCCACCTCGAGAAGCAGAAAAAGGAACACGGTTTTTGGCAGGTCTAGGCCTTCAAAATAAATCTGCAGGCAAGATTGACAGAATGGTGAGGGTAGCAGAGAGTGCCTTTATCAGTTTAAATTTACAACCTTGCTTTAAATTTACTCCATTGCTTGTTCATAATCGTGGATAATCCCTCACTAATTAAAACATAAGCTGTAATGATAACAATTCAATACTGGTGTTTGTTTTTAAACCCGAGAGTCCTTGTGGCAGTCAGAAAAGACCAAGCTGAAATAAAGGAGGAAATATTTTTCTGAACTTTTTACAGAAAATAATTTAAGTTGACAAAACATTAAAACTAAATTTTCTTTGAATAGGAGTAAATTCTACTCGTTACCTTGTAATCTGTACCACCACATCTAAGGTGATGTGAGGAGCTGCATGTTGAATCATAGGCTTTGTGGTTAGAGACCATTGGGTTGTCTTCGGTAAAGTTACTTAGGTTTCTTTGGGCCTTGTCTCCTTATCTCTTGTCAGGGCTTAAATAACCACCATACAATAACCACCTTAGAGTTGTGAAAATTAAATGAGCATACACCTACCAAAAGGGACCAGTGTAATGACTGACATATATTCTCAATAAATTAATGCACTTTAAATGGATGTGACAATTAAAGAAGAATAGACAATAGGTTTCAGGGAGAGATGATTAAATGGATGCAAAATTTATGTATTTTTTAATTGTCTACTTTGCTGTGGCCTCTGGTTGTGGTATACACTTATGCTCGTATAGAATACTAAATCTTATGTGGGTGCCTAAAGCAGGCGCATAAGGCCTAGGCTCTGAAATGTCACTTCAGCAATGTGCCTGGGGAAGCTCTGACGCTGCCTGACCTTTGGGCGTCTGGAAGGGATGCCTATACCTGTGCCCAGCGCTGGAAGGGGCCCAGGCCCTTCCCAGCAAGCCTACCCCCAGACTGCTTACTCCATGCTAGCATACATCTTCACGCAAAAGGGTATTTCGTCCCCTACGACTGGTGAGGGTTGGTTTTTCTTTTACGTCTTTGCAAGCACGCGAAGTCCCTTCTGTTTTCTCCCCTGGGGTAAGTGGAAAGGAATCCGACAGGGGGCCTATAGTGGCCTACACCCGGGTAGACTGGGTAGCGGCGGAGTGGGAGGCAACCCCTGGGCTGTCCCGCAGAAGCAGGTGGGGGCAGACAGCGGTGCCCTCGTTCGGGGAGAGGAGTGCGGTTGCGGGTCCCTCCCCCCTCAATCGCGGGTGGCAGCAGCCGGCGCCAGGCCCGTGGGGGCGGGGTGGGGGCGGCGCGGAGGACGCGGAGATTACTGCGGTGCCACCGGGGACGCCAAGGGTCCCGAGCGGTCCCCACGCGGGACCTCGAACGATGACAACAGGCAGTCAGCGAGGTCGAATAAAAACGAGCTGGTCCCTGCGCGCCGCCCGCCCCGGGCCCCCCCAGCGGCCTCCAGTGGCCGTGGGCGCCGGCGGCAGCGTCCCCCGCCCCCAATCCCGCGCGCAAGTGCAAGGCTGCCCGCGGCGCGGCGCACGCTCAGCCGCTCCCGGCTTCCGCGCAAAACTTCGAGCCTGTCCACGTGAAGTTGTCGCTCCGGTTCAGAGGGGGGGAAGAGCTTAGGGAAAAGCGGGGCAGTGGCGACAGCGGTGGCTGTGCGCGCGCTCTTTTTCTTTTCTTCCACTTTTTCCCCACCCCTTAGTCCAGAGTTTTGGCTCCTCTCCTTTCCTCCTCCCCCTCGGAGCCGGCTTCTCCCCCCGCCCCGTTTCTCCCCCACTAGTGTACGCTATTTGTCGGGGGGTGGCCGAAGGGGATGTCCTGTTTTCACCAGAGGCACAACGCGAAGGGGAAGCTCCGACATTGGAAGGAACGAGAGTAAATACCTAAATACAGACGCACGGGTCCGCGGCTGGGACAGACACTTGAACTTCAGATCCCGAGGCGGTCCGGGCTTCAAGGAGGTGAGTGTCCCTTCTCCCCGTCCCCGCCCGCAGGGTCCGGCTTGCGGGGAGACTGTGAACTCTCTCCGGGAAAGTGCGCGCGGCTCTGCCGGGGACGCGGAGCCCGGGGAACAGGGAACGTGGGGGCGGGACGGGGTGTGCACCCCGATTCCCCGCGGGCTCCCAAAGGCTGAGTGCAGTTCGCCCGCCCGAGGCCCATGCCGCCGGGCTGCAGTGGTGCCTTCTGCCCGGGAGGACACCCGGCGCCCCGTGGGTCTTCTCCAAGCCTGCGGGGCTGCTGCAGGGCCGCGGCAGGACGGCTCCCCACCTGTACTCAGGCTGCCCGGCTCGCGGGGGTGCGCGCCCGATGTCTCCCCGACATCCTTCCAGTGCTGTTTATTACTTTGATGACCCCCTAGATAAGCCTGACGCAGAGATGCTGACGGGGTCCCGTGGAGGGCCCAGGCTCCTGGCATTTTCACGATGCTGCATGCGTGTGTTCGTACCCTGCATGTGCTCTAATCTCGAGGCACGAACCGGCCTTTTAAACTGCGGCCATCCCACTTTAATAGTTTTCATGCGGCGTGGACCGAATGTTTCCTGCCGCTTGCCAGGGTCCGTGAAATTAGAGGCGCCTTGTCAGAGGAGTCGCGTTCATTGGCTCCGGACGCGGATGCCATGGAGGGATTATAACTTCTTCAAACGGAGGGACCTGGCTGCGGAGAGCAGGTTTTCTCTCCTTTCAAAGTTTGCTGGGTCTGGGGTTGGTGGAGGCACTGGAAACGGCTGTTTTCGCGTGGTTAAGCCGGATTCGGAAGGAGACCGCGTGTGGGCTTGTTTTATTGTGCGCCACACAGCAGCCAGAACTTTCGTTTAGTAACACTTTAAAGAGGTCCCTTTCTTTGTAAGCATTTATCTGAACAGCTTGGAACAGTAAGGAAATTTGCGGACCGAGTCCCATGGCAGGGCGCTAGCGAAACCGGAGAGCCATCAGTCCCTCGTTGGGATGGCAGGGTCAGTCCCCGCCACCTCTCTGGCTCCTTCTCTTGAAGGCTAGTGGGGTCTGTGCTCTGGGAGAGTGTGTGGGTGGGTGGGTGGGAGGGGAGGGTCTGGAGACAATCTCCTCTCCCCTCTCTCCCCTCCGCAGCACTCCGGAGCGGGCAGTCAGTCATTCATGAATCCCAACCTGAGGGCAGTGGAGGAAGGCTCAGGTCCCCGGGCCCTTTCTGCCAAGGTGCAGAATAGCGACGGGGCGTGTGTTTTGGTTTCGGAGCAGTTCCACGTGGAGCATCTCTGTGTGCGTGCGTGTGTGTTGTGTACCTGATCTGTGAGGAGGTAACAGGAGTCTCGTGTTCAAACCCAGTGGGCCCTTGGCCATTAATTTGCTTTCCTGGCTGTCATTACAGACACTTCCAAAATCTGATACCTAAGAGAACCAACAGGTTAGGTTTCACATTAAGAGCTCATACTTAACAGTTTTCTTTCTCCCTTACCCCTTTTGGCTTGGCACCCTGGGATCAACGTAATTGATGTAGCGAAACATATCTTCTGGAATATGGCATTTTGTTGCCCTTCTCCTCAGCGGCCACGTTTTGCACCCTTCTGCGTTTGTCAGTCTCTGTGCGGGCTCCTTCGGGACTTAGGTGGGAGCCTTAGGAGCCTTTAACAACCTCAGACTCTCCTTTAGCAGCTTCTGAAGTTTCATTTACAGTGACTGGCAGTATTGAAAGTCAATGATGGTTTTTTGTTGGGTAGGTTGTTTTTGTTTTTATTTTTAAAACCCCATCAGGACAAAGAATTGCACTTGGTAATCTTTCCTGGGCAGAACTTGGTTTTAAGTAGAAATGTTTCCTTTTCTTCTTCTTCTTTTATAACGTTTCTGGCCATCTTGTAGCTGAAGAACCAAAAAATGAGGAAAGGGGGAGGGGAGAGAATCCTAAAACAAAATATTTGATACATGGTGTGGTGCATTTTAGGAGACTGCACCCAAAGGCATTTGTATGTGTGTGTGAGTTTAAATAACATTATCCCAAGGAATAAGTAGCAGTAGTAACAAGAGACAGACTGTTTTGTGTGGAGCGAGACTGCCAGAATCTGATTTTTATGGCAACAATACCAAAGGCAGATATAACCGCATCCATTTTTATTGTTATTATAAACCATAAAAATAGTTTGTTCCACCCGATTAAAAGTTGTAGTCATTCAGAGTTAAACCAATTTTTAGAAATGACTGTACAAGAAAGAATGTTAAGACTTTTGACAGTTACAACTTTGAAAGCAACAAATTAGATTATTTGTAAACTGTCCTTTTTTTAATCGTTAGGGACATATCTTGTCTTTCATAACAAATGAAAGTTTAAAATCAATGTGGCTTTCAGAATCCTGTTTTCCTTTGTCAATTACCTGACAAGAGTACCCTTCAACATTTTAAGGCCATCACAGTGCTCGTTTCACAATTATAACTGAAATAAAAATATTTATTTTTTACTAGGAAGTATTTATTTCATTGGATGTTAGAAAGTTAAATTCTCTTATACAAAATGGAAATCTTTATGCATTTATTCATAGGTAATATTTAAATCATGTGTTCAAATTTTAAAATTAAAAAGTAAACCCTAAGATTTGTAGAAGAAATTGGTTCAGGAGCAATCATTATTCTTATATTAGGAAATACAGATGCTACATTCTAGAGGCTCTGTAGAAACTAACTGAAAAAAAAATTTGCCTTTACATAAAAGTTTCTTTTTTGAAGAGAGCCTGGCAGATGAGTAGTTTGTCATTTTGCTGTAATTTATTTTTTCTTCTAAAAAATCTCTTTGAATTAGAAGAAAAAAGAAAACTCAGTTTTCCATTTCTAAGAGTTTCCTTTTTATTTATGTTGTGATTTGGGGTGTAAATAAATTTTACATACCCACGGGAAATAGAGTGTCCAGTTTCATGTTTTCAATCTCTGTTGCAAGCTCTAAATGACTGATGCCATGTCTAAAAATATATTTATGTGGCTTGGTATTTCATTTAAAAAAATCTATGCACTGAAATTAATTTATCCAAGAGTTTTAAAAAGCAGAATGGTAGAAAAGCCATAACTATTGTCATGAAGAGTTAGGATGTTGGGAAGTTTTTACACTCTAACTTTCAAATAATAAAATTAACCTTATTTTACCAAAGGAAACTTCACATTTTTATAGAGAATTCAAGAAGAGGGGAGATAATCCTTTTAAGACTTACTGAAGTGTTAAGTAATTTAAGAGCACAGGTATTTATTATGTTTTTTCATTATCTTTTTTTTTTTTTCCTATTAGGTAAATGCAGGAACACTGAACATTCAGTAAAAACAGGCCCCCTTTATAAGGACTTTATTCACCATAGTTCTGTATTGCAGCTGCTGATCATGTTTCACGGAGCTGTTAAAGCACTTAAAACCTAAAATTAGGTACTGTCTGGTTGTAAATATTTCAGATCACTCATTTAAGAAACAAACAGAAAAGCGTAGTATCAAAAGCAGAAGTTGTTTTGAATCTTTTCATTGAAGTACTGAACAGATGTCTATCAAACACCTTATTTTTTTCAGTGAAAATATAACCACGACAGTTTCTTTTTTAAATGAGTAGTATTTTTGCACATTCTAAGCTCTTATAATGTGACTTCCTATGGAGTATCTTAAACTAACTGTTCAGAAATGTAGTTGGGGGATTTTGTTACAATGGTTACTAGGTGCATGAAATCAACAGGAGAACGCATGGATGACATTGCAATATACCTGCCTCTCTGGTGAATTTTTCCCAGTGGACTAAGAAATGACATGATCTCTCAGGCATTCGTTGTCAAGATGGGTGAGATTCAGCACTGTATTTAATCGCTGTATATGTAATACTGCATCCGTTAGATTTGTTTTAACATGGGGGGGCACTGAATATTCACTGAATATTAAATTGTACATGGAGCCAAACCTGGCATCCTTTAGTTTGAACTTGAATGGAAGAAAACAAACAAACAAGAATCCCGTGTTCAAGTGCAGTACAAGCAGTTTTGATAATTTTTAAAAGGTCTGAAGACTTTGTAAATGTCACTGTTATCTACTATTGCTCCTGGCACTGCACGTTATTATATGCCTTAGTGATACGCCATTTTCCTCTTGAACTTTGTGATTCTTTCATGTATCCAGCTATGTTTCTACTAGTTGAGAGGTACTGAAAATGAATACCACTACCCTTACTGCCCTAACTCCTTTTCTGTCTTTCAGAAAAAGAGATGAAATAGATTAATGTAAAAATAGAAACCATTTTGAGTTATCAATACCACATTTTTATGGTGGTTTAAAATAGTTTCAGAGAGTACACCTCTGAGTCTCACTGTAACCTTTTCTGTCATTGAAAGGTGCTAATTGATCTTAGGTCACTGACATAATAGTATAGTTTGATATTTGAAACCTTTCAGCATTGGCCTGGCCCTTTTCTCACCCTGAGATTTCAGTCCATGGCTGATGAATAACACCATATTAAAATGTCAGGAATTCTATTTTTTTCCTCCATATGAAACATTTTAATACAACATGCTCATATCTTTAAAACTTTTATTTATATACATTAAGTACATTTATTTTGGTGTACTTTTGGGCCATGGGATAAAGACCTATATTACCATGTTAGGATTTTTTCTTAAAAAGATTTTATTTACTTATTTGACAGGGAGAGGGGCAGAGAGCACGAGTGCACAAGTAGGCAGAGCAGAGCAGCAGGCAGGGGGAGAGGGAGAAGCAGGCTCCCCAGCAAGCAAAGAGCCCCATTCCATTCTGGACTCAATCCCAGTGTCCTAAGATCATGATATGAGCCAAAGTCAGATGTTTAACTGACTGAGTCACTCAGGAGCGCCATGGATTTTTTAATATTATTTTTTCACAGGTAGATATTTTTATATTGAAGATACTGGGCAAAGTTTGATTGCTCTGATCACATTGGAATACTTTCAAAGTGAAGTTGCATTAAACCAATATTGAAGGGGCATCTGGGTGGCTCAGTCAGTTAAGCGACCATCTTCAGCTCAGGCCATGATCCCCCAGGGTCCTCGGATTGAGCCTGACATTGGGATCCCTGCTCAGTGAGGAGCCTGCTTCTGTCTCTCTCTCTGGCTGTCACTCCCCCTGCTTGTGCATGCTCTCAGGCAAATAAATAAAATCTTTGAACCTCCCCCCAAAACCCCAAAGTAACCCCCCAATATTGAATAGCCATCTTGAGACTTGACACCTAAAGCATATTTTCTTAATTATGTTTATATGTCAAAGTATATTTTAAAATAGAAATTGTCAGTTTTTTTTTACAGTTGTAATTTTTATGTCCGTGTAAATCATCACCATTGTTGTCATCAATCATTACCATCATCATTACACCACAGCTGATGTTTCCTGAGGCTTTACTTTATGCAAAACACGTTAAGGTGTTCATCTGGATTCACTAATTTTATCTTTTCAACTATGCCATATATTAGTTACTTTTATCCTTCCCATTTTTCAGGTGAGGAAACTGAGAGCACTTACGCAGTGGAGTGGAGCCAGGATTCCAACTCTGTGCTCTGACCTCAGACTCCTTATCCTTAAGGGTTGCACAAGGCCCTTGCTCCCACCAGCCAGATATAAGTTCTCTTATACAACAGGTGTTCTCTGAACAACATTTTATTTTTATATTATTGGTGATGCATTTATTTCTAAGGATATTAGAAAAATACATAGAATTTCATATTAAACCTACAATTTCACAGATACTATTGTTTACAGAAAGTCCAAAAAGAAGTACTGAAGTAAAACAAATTAAATTTTAGAAAGCTCCTATTTGAAGAAGCAGATGAAGTAACAGTGAGGAAATGCTTGGCTAAAATAGCTAAAATCATGAAGGTTGGTGGCAAATGACTGAATTTGGAGAAACTGTTACTCTAGAATGCTTCCCAAATGTCAGGAAATTATGACCAATCTTTTAAGCAGTTAACTTCTACGTAGAATTTTCCTTTGCTTTCCAAGCCTTATCCATTGGTTAGATGCTATTGATTTTATAGGGTTTTGGTTGCTGTTGCTACTGTTGCTGTTGTTTTAAGCCTGAATGCTGGTTATGAATCTCAAATCTATACATTTATGTTGGACCAGCTGATAAAGACTGCATAACGCATTTCTAGAGGCAAGTGTAAATTATAATGGGGTCACCCATATTTTGGAAACCCTCTCAGTCTGCATGGATTATCCTATCACACTTTACATTTTTAAGGTTTTCTGTAGGTGAACACTTTTGTTTTGCTGCTGATGATCTGTTTTTATAACTTGAGTGTATTTTTTTCTCTTGAACAGTGGTTTTCATTTTTTATTTATGTATTGAGCCGCAGACCCCTTTATCTAAGTGAAAACTGACCCTGTGCCCACTGGAGAAATATTCACTGTCCTGCATGAAGCAGAACATGGGTGGCCCATGAGTCACTCACCAGTGCTGCCCTCCGACCATTGCTGGCCCCCAGAGTCTCTGTTAAGGGTCTTCCAGTGTGCAAAAATCAGGGCAAAAGGGTCCTTGGAGAAGAGGGTCCATTCACAGTAACTGCGGTAGTATGTTAGCATGCCTTCCACTAAAAAACAAAAACAACTCTCAAATACCTTGAAATATCTGCATTGTAATATGTGGGCAAAAGGTATGTCCGCTCACCCTAGTGTTACTTGAGTATTCTTATTAATCAATCTGCAACTTTATTTCAATTTCGTGCTTAGAAAACAGAAGTAGTCAGTGTTTCATGCATAGAGATAGGGGTCTGAATGAGACCCACCCCATTTTTACAGGCAAAGGCTTGTTTTGTAAGAGTATCTTTTTCCTCTTAAGGACTTTATGAAGAAACATCAGCAGTGGCCTAAATGGACATGACCTTAGGTTTTCATATAAATTTTTTGGTGCTGTTTCTATGATTCTTTCCTCTTTTCTTTCTAAAATGAAAGGGACATTTCTAGCGAAGGCTACAATGAAATCATAAAAATTTACATTCATATGCCATTAAGTTTAATTCTACTCACAAAAGCAATAGCGTTCGTTTTGAAATTCTATACTTAATCAAATAGACGTACCACATACTGGGAGAGCTTATTCTCCGGAAGGTCATACTCACAATTCACAGACCTCTGCATATACCCCACGGGGTGATCTATTCTTTGCAGTTCACCTCTGGCTTTGAACTCCCCAGTGTTTAAGGATTTGAAAAGACCTAAAGGTTCTGACTCAGAGATTGAACATTTCCAACCTAATGCGTCCAGTGTGTTGAAAGTGATGATGACTTGGGGAGTCAACAGGTCTCTGAATTAGCTAATACTTTTCACTTAGAAGTTTATATTTAAATGCAAATGTATATTCATGTATGATTATGACTCAGGTAATTCTAGCCAAATTTAATCACAAGTGGGTGAGTCATGTTCAGATTCCCTTTGGCAGGTTTTCTCTAATCTCAAAGTTTGCTTCTAGTAGGTAACTTAAGAAGGCAAACCTCAAAAATTCTGTCAAGAACAGCAGCGCTATTAAATTTTTTACAGAACTTCCAGGTGTTCAGATGAGGCTACTGTTTTTATTTTTCTTAGTTGACCCAAGAAGAATTTTAATTTAGGTTTGTTTTGTCTCCTTAAACATTGTCTTTGGATTAGATTTTCCAGGCTTCATTCGTGAAGAGACCTAACAAAATTCTGGGTATACATAACATGCTTTTTAAGTGCTTTTTCATATTCAGTGTTATTAAGGACATGCAAAAGTTAGAGTGACATGAATAGGTTTTCACTCCTCTGTGTTAATTTTGAAGACTTTGGGGCTTGTAGTCTCTTTCAATAAATTTTACTTTTTCTTGTTATATACCATTCACAAGCAGTGGTTTAATAATAAGTGAGTTATCCATGATAACCAAGATCAGGGTTTAATTCTCAGATTATCATATTAGCTTTGGGTGGACATGTGTCTTGTACACAATAGGTCATATTGTCTTTGGTTTAGTCCTGAGGGACCACTCTGGACTATGCTGGAACTGTCTCTAAAACTCTCCTCCCCATCCCAGGAATGTCCAATCACGTTTATTCACAATTTTTATCAGGTCCCCCCTTGACTCAAAATTCTTCAAAAAATGTTCTCTGGCCTCTAGGACAATCCCGGGATTTTTAGCAGGACCACAAGGCCTTCCATGCTGAGAACCTTGCCCAGGTTACTGTTCTCATCTCTCACACCTGGTCACAAGACTCTCTAGCTGTATGGAGAACTGCAGTTCTCAAACAAATACACCCTCATCGCTTCCACCTCATTTCTTTGTGCACATCTCTTCCGCCCCTGCAACTTTCTTTTTGACTTCTTTTTCAAGATGGCAGACAAAATGGAACTTCTTCTAGTAAGCTCATCTGTCCTCCAGAGGCTGAGTTGGATGTTTCTTTCCTTTTTGCTGCCAGAGCACCCAGTTTCTACCTTCAGCACAGTACTTGCCACATTGACACATAATAAATTACGTGAATTTAAATCCTGCTCTAGACTGAAAATGGACTGACATGTTTGCTGACATTTGTCATCTCCGTATCTCCAGTGAGTTGGGGCCAGTAAGTTTCTGTTGAGTGAATAGATAAAGAAAAGAAGGACGAGGGCAGTGATGGTGGCCTTGGATATTCTCTGCCATGAGATTGGGAGCAAAAGGGATAGCCGTGACCAATAGACTGCAGGACAGCCTTGAGAACAACCTTAGGGATTTTTGTATTAACTCAGTAGGATCACAGCACTGAATCTAGGGCCAGCTTATATGTATGCGTATATATATACAGAAGTGTATTTATTTCCCAATGACCACTGAGAAGTCAGTGACCCAGTGGATAAGCCCCAAGGATCCTGAAGATCTCTGAAGACACAAGTATTTCATAGCACTTGAAATCGAAGGGACCGGATTCTTTTTTTTTTTTTTTTTTTTTTAAGATTTATTTATTTGACAGATAGAGATTACAAGTAGGCAGAGAGGCAGGCAGAGAGAGAGGAGGAAGCAGGCTCCCAGCTAAGCAGAGAGCCCGATGCGGGGCTCGATCCCAGCACCCCGGGATCATGACCTGAGCTGAAGGCAGAGGCTTTAACCCGCTGAGCCACCCAGGCGCCCCAGGGACCGGATTCTTTTTATAGCGTAGTGGTTAAGCACAAAGAACATGGAGCCAGGCGGATTGCGTTCAAACCCCAGCTCTGACACCAAAGACTCTGTAATGATAAGCATGTTACTTAAACGAGTTTTGTTTCAGTTTTCTCACATACCATAGAACATACATTATGAGGCTCTTTTTAGGATTCAATAAGTAAACATAAGTGAAGTATTTAGAATAGTGTCTGAATTGAGTATTAGCTAGTATGACGATAATTGTTAGTCTCCATTAGTTGGCCAAAAATGTTCACAGATTTTTAGAGTTGGAAGTCATTTATTGGGACCATAGACTGAGGACTAGAAATGGAGTCCCCAGTGGTCCAAGTATAAGTTTGGCATTCTTGGGTGATCTTGGCAAATCTGAGACTGTATCTGGAGCTCTAAGAGAAGACATTAGAGGTGCTCCAAACTGAGCTTTGGCCATTTTTGTTACACAGAATTTCTTTTAACAAATACTTCCACATTCAATAATCTAGAATTTTTTTAAGGCTTTGATTTAGGGTGGTCCTCAACTTTCCTCAGCAATTTTAAGCACATTCTATAATGGTACCCTTATTTTATAATCCTCCGTTGCTTTTCTCAGCCTGAAGGTACCAATTATAAGAATTTGTATACTTTTCAATTGACAGTGAGCTTGATGGATTTAATGTAAACGTAATAAGACAACTTTAAATATTGCTGTGATTGGGGCGCCTGGGTGGCTCAGTGGTTTAGACCGCTGCCTTCGGCTCGAGTCATGATCTCAGGGTCCTGGGATCGAGTTCCGCATTGGGCTCTCTGCTCGCAGGGAGCCTGCTTCCCTCTCACTCACTCTCTGCCTGCTTGTGATCTCTCTCCGGTCAAATAAATAAATAATAAAAAAAAAAGATTTAAATATTGCTCTGATTCTTATCTCTGCAGAGACAATAGGAGGTTATAAGCTCCCTTGTTTCTAGAATATATCACTCAGTCCTCGGATTCAGATGTAATGACTGTATAGCAGAGTGGGGCTGAGGGAGGAATGGAAGTTAAAATAATAGGTCCTGTTTTTATGGCTTACCAGGAACTGTCAGATGCACCTGTAATAAAAAGAAAAAAAATTATACTGATATTGATGCTGCACTTGAATCCCACAGTATATACAGACCAGTATTTCACTGTTGTTGACACACAGTGTTGCATTAGTCTCAGATAGTTTCAAGCTCTTATTATTGATATTGTGGGCTCAATAAATCTTTTTTTTTTAAGGTTTTATCTATTAGAGAGAGTGAAAGAGGGTGAGAGAGCACGAGACAGGGAGGGGGACAGAAGGAGAGGGGCAGGTAGACTCCCTGCTGAGCAGGAAGCCCAATATGGATCCCAGGACCTGGAAATCTTGAGCTGAAATACATAACTGACTGTACCCTCCCCCCCCCAGCTGCCCTGGGCTCAGTAATTTTCTGTTGGGGTGTGTGTGGGGGGGGCTGTCTGGTGTGTTGTAGAGAGTGAAATAACATCCTGGGCTGCACCCACTAGATGCCAGTAACACCCTCTCCCAAGTAATGGTTGTCTCCAGATATTGCCAGACATCCCTTGGAAGCAAAATTGCCCCCAGTTGAGAACCCATGACCAAAGCAGATCTTAAGACCACTTGATAGAGAATAAAAAAAGATTCCCAGGCATCTGACTGAGATAATTGTTCTATTTTCAGTCAAGTGTGGAGAATCTTCATACCTTCCTCCTAAGTTTAAATATAAAATCAAACAACTCTCATTGGTCTGTGTTGATAGATAAACTTTACATAGAAGGGATTTACAGATAAGCTTTATACAGATTGACAACTTTCAGCATTTTTTTACCCCAAGAATAATATATGAGTGGGGAGAGCAGAAGACCTAAGAAAATGTATAAGAAGTGGATATTTGTTTGACTCTCTTTAATATATATTTTTTCTGTTTTTACTGTTATTTTTGATACATTTTTAATGACAGTTAGTTATTTTTTCCATAGATAAATAATTCAGTAATAAGAGACTTTTACTTATAGTCTTTAGTGTCAAAAAGTTAAAGTTACTTATAATTGTAACTGTCTAAGATGAAAATACTGAGTTGAGAAATTTTCTCATTTGTTCATTTGTGATGAGAAATTTTCAGATGAAATATGTCTTAGCTTTCAGTCTGTATCACAATTTCAGGATCTAGAGTTCAGTAACAGTGAAGAAATGTGAAGAAATGTGAAGAAAATAAAAATGAGAATATCCCATGTAAGCATGCCTGTGATGAATTACCAAATTCAAACTTAGCTTCTAATTCTTGAGGTTTAATTTTGAATCCATTTTATCTATGACTTGATCTGTAATTGACTGTAAGTAAACGGACTGGTCTGAGTACCACCTTTGACCTCCACCTAGTTTAAGCCTATATGAAAGATGTTTGAAGATTACTTGAAGAAAAAAAAATGGGAACATATAATGTTAACTTAAAGTGAGAGAGGATAACGTGACCTACACGAGTTTTGGGTTGAATGTGAAAGTTATTTTGAGGTATGAAACAATTGGTATTATAAATATATGATTGTGCTAATACTCATCTGAGGTCTAAACAGTATAAAGTTTTTTTGTCATCTCATTAGGAACTGCAAAGATACTTGAAATTCCACACCTACATATTGTCTGATTTAGTGGTTTTACTTTAGTTATATTAGGAAGGTAATCATGTTACCTGGAAGCAGTCAGCTGGCCTAGGGATTTCGCATCATTTACTAATTGATGCTCAAGAAGGCAGGGCAGAGGTACTAAGTGACAGACTCTGTGTGTCTGTCTCTTTCTCTCCTACCTCTCCTTTGGTTTATGCTTTAATTTTTGAAATGTACTTTTAAGAGGGGAAACTGGCTACAAATTTAGCCTATTGTTTGTGATCAAAGTGTCTTACTGTTTTCTAAGAGGAGACGAACCTTGCACAGCTACTTGTTAGAAGAGAAATGAAGGTTCTGGGCAACCCGTGACAGGTGGTGGCCATTCCAGGGGAGTTGGGTGGGGGTTGTAAGTCAGGGGCTTACATCACGAGTTTTCAGACCACGGAGTAGAGTTCTGTTCCATGCATTGACAAGAAGTCCAAAGAAGGCAGAGCGAAACTCATGTCCCTCCAGATACTTTATGCCTGATGTTGAACAGGAAGTCTGCTCATTGGAGAACAGCCAGCAGACCAGAGGTTCTGTTTTTCTGAAGGAACACTTCTTGGGTTCATAAATTAAGGAATTGTCCTCCTCCAAGAATTCAGGACACATATCTACTTTCTCAGGTTGATTCTTTGTATAGTGGGTCTTAATGTAAGACTTGGCTATTTTTATGAATGCTCTGTGTTATAAAGTACAATTAGGCACTTCCTTTTTTTCTCCCCGAGATGCTCTCACCACCTTTGTTTTCCAGCGCTCCAGCTCCCTTAACCTATTTGCCTCTTACTCTTTAGCTGCTTACCTGCACAAAAAATCTACTTACCTTTCAAGGCTTAGCTCAGATGTCACCTCTTCTGGGAAGCCTTCCCTAAGGCTCAGGCAGAATTCATTCTTTTCTCTCTGTAATACCATAGCACCTTTTTTGGGGCTATTAATATAAAAGCACATTGTGCTGAGGCTAATTATATGTGAATCTGTCTTCCAGAGAGACTTGAGCTCATTGAAGGGAGAGATCCTATCTTTCCCCTGCTGTAGTCCCAGTGCCTGGGCATAGTGATGGAAATTCACTAACTGCTCTGTTCCATGCATGTCTTCAAAGGACACACATCCAAAGCCAGACAATTACAAAGAAAATCCTGTTTACAGTTTGGGAACTGATTCTAGTTTCCTTATGGTCACGGAAGCAAGTTTATCAGTTATTTTTTATTCTAATTTACTTAGAGCTTCCTTTGTACTAAGATATTCTTGGTTTTCTAGAAGAAGAAAAGATATGTCCAGCATGAACTGGCATTTTGAATAACCAAATTAAAAGATTCTAGTCGGGGTTTATAGTCTTCGTACTTCTACTTTTCTCCCGAAACAAACTTTGGCCTCTCTGGTTGCTTTCTGCGGAGATACACTTCATGTTATTGTGAAGAATTTTTAACCCTCAGAATTACGGATTTCATCTGAGAGGAAGCATGTTCTGTATTCGTCTATGTCAATGTTTCAAAATACAGGGCCCAGAAATCCCAGATGTGTCTGTTAAAGTATGTGTGGCCTTTTGGTGAGAGAAATTAGGTCTTTTTTCAGGCACAATTGAGAAAGGAACATTTTTTTGTTTAGTTTTTAGTGGTTTGTTTTTAGGCATTTTCCACAAAAAGATGAGCAAGAGCCTTCAAAACCACCAACTTGCTTATTTAGGGGGAAAAAAAAAACCCCTCCGTTGTCCAAAAATAACATTAAATTAAAATTATTGTTTCCAATAGTTTCAAAAATTGTGGTTTTATTTCCTTGTATGAGTCACTTCTGAATGCAGTATGTGATTGCACTACAGTGTAAGGAAACATGCTCTGTAGTTTGGTAGGTCACATTATTTATCAGAAAATCAGGTCAGAAGAGGAATTTACCTTTTCAGTTTGCAGCTGGGGGCTGGATTCGAAAGGATGAAGCTGAAAAGAGGACCTCATCTTGAGACACCCTAGTGCTCCCACCTCTCTGCTTTGTTGCCTTTATTTTCTTTTGTTCGTGTCTGACAAGGAGTTGCAAATGCCGGAATCGGACTCCATCTCTGTGTGTCTGGGCCCTGCAGCCTGTTCCTCAGGCAGGGTAACCTTGGAGCACTTTGTGACTGAGCTGCCATAGGCCATAACTCCGGGTGTGGACATGGGGAGTAATAATAATTCTTGCCTCTTGCCTCATGGAGTTGTAAGGAATAATTCAGTTCATGTAGGGAAGACACTGAAAAAACTCAGAATATGTTTTCAATTGATTTCTTTGAAGAACCTGCTGAGTATATTTAATATTCAAAAAAGAAGCCTTCCTGCTGCTGAAGCAAGATTTTTTTTAATCAACTTTTTAAAAGAAAAAGTAATTCATATGGTGTGTAACACATTAAAACAGATATGATAGAATTTAACTTGAGGGCAGCGACTGGAAGAGGGAAGGAGAGAGACTTTTAGAATGCTGATAATAGCATATATCTTGGTCCGATTGGTGATGTGGGGGTGCTTATTTAATATTTATCAGCAGTCTACTTTTGATTTGTGTATGTGTGTATGTCTTACAGTAATAAAAAGATAAAAAACCTAGATGTATTTTAAGTAAAAAGTGGATGTCCCTCACTTTATTCATTTTATCCATATTCCACAAATCCGAGTTATTCGTTATACTTTAGTGTATTTCCTTTCAGACTCTTGTTTCTGTGTATGTATGAATGTAAGAACTATGTGAGGGTGTAATTTATTTTTATTTTACATTTGTTTTTATTTTGTTACGCTGTCTTAAATGCTTTCCCACGTCAGTACATATAATTTTGGATATTCCTATTTAATTTATGCATATGTTTTATAATAACTGTTCCCTTCTTGGTGTATTTCTGGGTTGCTTGCAGTTTTTTACTATTACAAGTAATGTTGCAGTGATGATTTTCTTATAACTATTTATCCAAAATTCCTATGCATAAAACTGTAGACATCAAATTAATAGGTGAAAGAATATGTGTATATTGCATAGATTGTGCCAAAATATTTTTCAAAAAAGTTATAACCCCTTGCATCCCTATGACGATGCTTTCATGTTTCTCATAAAAGCCAAGGGCGAATTTTATGCTCAATTGAACATGATAATTATTTGTGCTTTGATTCATAAGAAGGCTTAAAGTAAAATTCCTTGAGACTCATACACTACCTGGAAGAGTTCTCTGATGAGAGTAAATAATTTGTCAACTTCATATATATCAAATCTATGTTATATGTAGTTAATATCTCATTTAAGAGTTGTTAGAATCAAGTTATAAGAATAATTACTTTATATATTCATAGTTCTTAAACTAATTGGTAGGAAAGAAAAAAACAGTATATGTCATATTTGTGACATGTTTTCATATAGTACCATAAAATATTTATAGAAATTACTAAGAGAAATGGCTCTAACTCAGATGTTGTTGATGAGAATTTTTGAGGAATTATGTATTATTATTCTATTAAGAGCTAACTATGTGCCAGGCACAATTCTAAGCACCTTACATATATTACTATAGTTTTTTAAAATGTAGGTAAAAGGTATAGACATTGTATGGTTATTATGAAAGAGATCACTCCAGTCTGAATATATGTTGATAATTATTACTGTAGATCCAAATATTGGCTGTCTTATCAATTTACTAATTTGTACATCTGTGAAATGTTATAATCTGTTTAATGTAAAATTTAATGTATCAAAATCTAGAGAATAGCTATTCAAGAAATGGCTAAAATAATGTTAAAATGAAGTGTATTAATCCATTGACTTTATTTTTAGAGTGTTCTATGTAGTAGAAAATTCTGTCTCTAGAATATTCAGGTCTTACAGTTTCTGGTTAATTAAGATTCTGGTTAACCTTTAATGGTTATCTATTGCCTTAAGAGTAATCCAACTCAAAACAGCTAACTTATTCCTCTAGCATTGGATAAGTATGGCTATCAATTTTTGTGGGTTTTTTTCCTGCAGAATTTCCTGTTATTCTAAGGGATTCAATAGGACTTATGCACATAAAACTGAAAATTATATTACTATGGGGAAACTGCTTTGTGCCTTTGAGAAGGAACTCTCTTGCTAACTTAAGTACTATATGTGTGTAGAATAGCTAACATTTTCCTCCCAAGAAATTTCATGTATGCAGTTAAAACACTCTTAAATTGATTAAGGATTTGTTATATATTTCCAGAAGCACTCAAGAGTACTTTTATGGTTATAAGAGTAGAGTGCATTAGAATGCCAGAAACCAACGAATACGCTAGAGGCCTTCAAAACCATGCCCAGCATTCCTGACTGTACCATATAAACATGTGGGGCAGCCTGGAAAAACAAAACAACTCCCCCCCCAATATAGGTAAACCTATGATGATAACACTTCAGCTGGCTTGAATATTAATTTGATACTTCTTCTGTTAGAAGTAATTTTTATGACTTAGCAAATGGAATGGAGAAGTAATAAATATAACTGGTATTTTTTTCTCAAGTATCATTTTACATTAGATTTGACTAGTTACCTTTATACTTTTTGGAAAGCATATTATGCAACTACCACAGTATTTTGCTTATTAATCAGGGAAGCTAAAAAGCATTTTATAAATGTTGAATCAAAACCTTCACTACAGTGAGGGAATTGAATTTCAAGCAATATACTCCTTTTATAGGGTGAGAAACTGAAGTATGGAGAAATTACAAGGTTTTCCCAAAGCCGTACATTGAGTCATGGCAGGCATGGAAATCTACGATTCTGTTTGCCTGATTCAGCCTGCAACTTCATGAAATTGAAGTTATCTGTTTCCTGACATGTGCTTAGGCATGTTTCCTTATTCACTTATTTGTTCATTTGCTTGTCCATTCACTCATTAATTTATACATTATGTAAGAATCCATGGTTTTTCAAGATACAGTCTTGATGTAGGGAGTGTGAATAATATTTGAATTTATAAATCTTAAATTTTTTTTAAAGATTTTATTTATTTATTTGACAGAGATAGAGATCACAAATAGGCAGAGAGAGAGGCAGAGAGAGAGGAAGGGAAGCAGACTCCCTGCTGAGCAGAAAGCCCGATGTGAGGCTCGATCCCAGAACCGTGGGATCATGACCTGAGCCGAAGGCAGAGGCTTTAACCCACTGAGCCACCCAAGTGCCCCGTAAATCTTAATTTTTTTTTAAAAGAATCTTACTATATATATTTTTTCATGACCATGAAAGAGAAATTAAGGCACTAAACAATAAATTGGATCGTCCAGGTGTGAGCCACAGAAGTATCTATGAGAAGCAGCGAAGCTTCTTTAGGAGCTAATACAGTTTGTTCAGGACTCAACTAGAACTTGACTGCAGCCCTAGCTGGGCCTGGAGTGCCAAGCGCTGGCCAGAAGAGACCACACTACCCATCAGGAGTATGGAAAGGATGGGTGTCCGCATCTCTACAATTTCATTGATCATTTGGTTTGATCAAGAGGGGGCAAATTATTCTGCTTCTCTGTCATTTTCTGGAGTTTCACGTCTCACATTTTTAATTCTTATTTATTGTGAACTTTATCTTACTAGTTTAACCAGTTTTTTTCCCCAGCTTTCTTCACCCTTTTTCCTCCAAGCTGTGAGAGTCCTATTTACGGGTAATAGTATTTCTCTGGGTCAGATCTCACTTCTCCTTGATTGAATAGCTGGTGCCACAAGTAACTTCAAAGGAGGAAAGTATCCGGTCCCTTCCCCCAGCACAGTACCCTATAAGAGAGAATCCAGGTAATACAGGGATGCCATCTGCCCCGACCTCTTCTACAGAGTTTAGTGGACAGTTTTTTTTTTGTTTGTTTGTTTTGTTTTGTTTTGTTTTGTTTTGTTTTTTGGTTGGTTGGTTTGTTTTCTTGTTCTTTGCTTGCAGCCCTGAGACTTAGGACTCAGACTTAGCTCCAGCTTATGGCTCACCAGCTCTTTTCCTGGGAAGAGTTCTTTCCCAGGAGGCTCCTCCGGCCCAAGAGCACTTGGGAGCCTAACCCATCGATTCTACAAACAAGCCCAGGCACGTCCAAGTTCTGGGCAAACCAAACCTCCCAGCAGCTTAAATGTTAGTCTTTTCTCTTTTTAAATTTTCCTGGAGAATAATTAGGTTTTCAGCAAACCAGCAAATAAACAAAATCCTAAGGTCGTTCATTCTCATTGCCTTGAAAATTTATTGCCACTAATTTTCATTTCAACCAATTGGGTTTCCTTTTCGTTTTTGACTGGGTATGAATGTGATATTTGCTATACATTAATGCTGATCTGTAATAATTTAATGTCAATTTATAATTGAATGGTCTAAAAATAATGATGCACTATGACCTAGTTCATATCTATCTTCCATTTAATGCATTTCCTAGGCAATTATGCATTCCCAGCAACTGTGGCTGAGTGAATTCTCCCATAATCCCTGTTGGGAAACAAGGACTTTTTTTTATTAAAGATGTGGTCTTATTAACTAGGGGTACTTAACTTGAGGAAAAAAGATTTAGGGGTGACGTGAATGATTGCGTTCTCTTAATATCTAACAGCCTGCCATACATATTAAAGCAGGATTCAGCTTATGCTTTGTGGTTCTGGTGGGTAAACTAGAGTGGAAATTCTGAAAGGTAGTTCTATGAACTAATATGTAAGGAAACACTGAAAGAAGGAAAGAGGAGAAGGAGGAGTTTCAGTTCCCTGGAGCTAAGAAGCTTCAAATATTCTATCTACAGACACATATGATCACTCTGTAAATAAACCCCCACTTATTTCTATATTCCTTATGATCCCGAGATGAAGAAATAAGACCCTACAGATTCCATTCATATTCTCTAAGTGTCTCTTGAAGTCAGAACATACAAGGAAGCACAATACAGAATTCAAAAACACCAAATTTATTCAAGATATTATTTTCTGAATTCTTGTATCTTTAGCCCTTAAGAAGTGCTTGGGTTTTTAGAAGCTATAATGCAGTTTTTTGTTAATGTGATTCTACTTTGAATGCAGTTATGAAGTCAGTGGAATGCCTTTATTCCCTGATGCCAGAGGGGAATTATTGAGAGGGAAGAAGGTATTCAAACTTTGGATCCAGCCTTAATTAAAACGCTAGGTAAAAATTTTAAGTGTCCCAAATTTTAGGAAGGCAGATAGCATCATATATAATTAAACCCCTTCTTAACATTCACTATAGACAGAATTCAAGCAAGTAATTTGACTTTAGGTAAGTCAAATTTATTGTCATATTTTGTATCTCTCATGTTTATTTTGTTATATATTGGATTCTGCACGACCCCCCGCACCCAAAAAGGATGACTCTCAGTTGTCACACTTTGATTCCTGAGAAATCGGTGATATGGAAAATATGAGAGAAAAATACATGTTCGCATTGTTACTGTTTTTTGTTACCATTAATTTCACTCAAGGGGCTATATACTTCCTGAGAATTTTTGTTTATTTATTAGTTTCTATCTTCTACTTTGCAAATTGTTTCTTTAGCTAAATCTAACTTGCTATTTAACTTATTCATTTCTTTCATAAGATTTCAGTGCATATCGTTTTAAAAAACATTTTTTATACTTCTCCTATCCCCCTACCCCCCCATGTTGCTTCTCCATGTCCTCATATCAGGGAGATCATATGATAGTTGTCTTTCTCCGATTGACTTATTTCACTAAGCATGATACGCTCTAGTTCCATCCACGTCGTCGCAAATGGCAAGATTTCATTTCTTTTGATGGCTGCATAGTATTCCATTGTGTATATATACCACATCTTCTTGATCCATTCATCTGTTGATGGACATCTAGGTTCTTTCCATAGTCTGGCTATTGTAGACATTGCTGCTATAAACATTCGGGTACACGTGCCCCTTCGGATCACTATGTTTGTATCTTTAGGGTAAATACCCAGTAGTGCAATTGCTGGGTCATAGGGTAGTTCTATTTTCAACATTTTGAGGAACCTCCATGCTGTTTTCCACAGTGGTTGCACCAGCTTGCATTCCCACCAACAGTGGAGGAGGGTTCCCCTTTCTCCACATCCTCGCCAGCATCTGTCATTTCCTGACTTGTTAATTTTAGCCATTCTGACTGGTGTGAGGTGATATCTCATTGTGGTTTTGATTTGTATTTCCCTGATGCCGAGTGACGTGGAGGACTTTTTCATGTGTCTGTTGGCCATCTGGATGTCTTCTTTGCAGAAATGTCTGTTCATGTCCTCTGCCCATTTCTTGATTGGATTGTTTGTTCTTTGGGTGTTGAGTTTGCTAAGTTCCTTATAGATTTTGGATACTAGCCCTTTATCTGATATGTCGTTTGCAAATATCTTCTCCCATTCTGTCAGCTGTCTTTTGGTTTTGTTAACTGTTTCCTTTGCTGTGCAAAAGCTTTTGATCTTGATGAAATCCCAATAGTTCATTTTCGCCCTTGCTTCCCTTGCCTTTGCCGTTGTTCCTAGGAAGATGTTGCTGCGGCTGAGGTCGAAGAGGTTGCTGCCTGCGTTCTCCTCTAGTACTTTCCCAGATTTGTGTATTTATTTTTCATAGCGGGGGTTTCCTTCAATATTGTTTCTATTCCTTCTATCTCTTTGTTTTAAGCATACTTCTCTTTTTCAGATTGTCCTATAATCTCAGATTTTGGATCCTAGTTTCTCTGTTGTTGCAGTTGCTGTTTCTGTGGCATTTTGTTTCCTTATGTAGTTTATAGTTTTTGTTTGTTTGTTTGTTTTTAAGATTTTATTTATTTATTTGACAGAGATCACAAGCAGGCAGAGAGGCAGGCAGAGAGAGAGGAGGAAGCAGGCTCCCTGCTGAGCAGAGAGCCTGATGTGGGGCTTGATCCCAGGACCCTGGGATCATGACCTGAGCTGAAGGCAGAGGCTTTAACCCACTGAGCCACCCAGGCGCCCCTAGTTTATCGTTTTTTATGAATTTCTCTCTCAGAATCCTTTCTGTCCTGTGGGATAATTTTGCATTTACTTCCCCTGGAGTCTGGGGATTTCAGGCCTCTGGATCAGTCTTGATTTTTAGTTTTTTGGTTTGAGGTTTCCATACCAGAGAAGCAGTAACAACTTAAAATTTACATTTGAGTAAGACTGAGGTTTTGATTTATCTCAAGTAATTATTTTCTTTATAATAAGTAATTATTATTTCTTCCCAATGGCTCCATCATACGACAAGCTTCCTTGCTGAGTCAGATGGTAGGCTGAGTTTTCTAGCCCTCCTTCAGTAAAAGAGACAGAATTCTCAGACTTTCTTTTTATACATTGCCTTTTGCTTTTGTTTCCTGTCCATCTCCATAAGTGAAATTAATGAGAACTTAAATAATAACACACAAAGAAAAAAAATCTTTTCCTTTCAACTTTTCCATATGATACATTTTCAGCACCGTGTGACACCTGCAAACCATATTTGCCTTAGGAGTTATATTCACATATTTTTTATATCCTATTGATTTGTCTTTATGTTATCCTGCATAACCACCTTTTTTCTAGGTGTCTTTCATCCGTCACATCAGTCCAGATTCCCTTGATTTCTTATCTAGATCACTACAACAGCCTTCATGTTGCCCCTTAATTTTCATTACTATTCATCTTGTTTTTCAGAAATCGGGAGTAGATGTGTTGCTGCAATTTTATGACATATGTCATCCTTCGTTGGCATGTTAGTGATATCAAAATATAGTAATAGCAATTGCTATTACCAATATCTAGCTCCTTACCCTTGCTTTTACCAATTCAAAACTTTTTTCTGAAAATATTTTCCCTTCTCTTTCACACACCCATGTATAATTCTGTTACTGGCAGCATCAGTCTCTCAACAGTAAAGAAACCAGCCACAACTTTGATGTTATATAGAATGACAAACTAAAAAGGGGTAAATGGTAATAATGTAATTAAGATATTGCTCATTTTTACAAACTTATGTTAAGTTCAGAGAATTGGTCAAAGACTGGTAACTTTTGGCTACTCTCTAAACATAGGCAGTTAATGCACTTTCTGGAGATCACTGATTAATATAATATTCTTAGTAGAGCAGAGTTTAAAATCCTTACATTTCCATAAGAAATTGCATAGATAATACTTCACTGTACAGTAAAAATGTTAAAATGTTTTAATTGATTATATAGGAAGCAAAGTAAAGAAGCAGAGATCTTCATCCACTCTGTCATGAGTAATCAAATGGTTGTATTTTTGAAATAGATGTTTTCATTTAATCTCAACATAATAAAAAATAGGTATCATTATTATTCCTATTTTATGTATGAAGAGAATGATATTTAGAGACATTCATGAACTATCACAAGGCCATACCATTATCCAGTGAGGAAGCAAGGACTCACATGCAGAACTGCTTTATCCAGAAGTATTTGGAATCATTAAATTTATATTCCCTCTAGCAAAACTATCTTTTCTACCTCTCAGGTTTCAAGAGGGGAATACTAAATTTAGGAGATGTATTTTTAAATTCTCTCAAAGTGCAACAGATTTTCTCAAGAGAGGCATAAAGTCGTCAGACGTGTGTTAAGTAATACATAGGGTCAATATATTCTTCATCAAAAAATTTCGCAGGTATGGAAGAGAGGCTTATGGCCAAGAAAACAGACTATTTCTGAGAAAGGGCTCAAATGGTTTTCCTGCCAGGCTGCAGGACAAGCAGAGCTAGATGAACCATTCCAGGGTACACAGAAAGCTCGGCAGGGTAGTTGTGACATCCAGGTTGGGAGGAGCGACAGAGGCAGCCCGTGAGCCTGCAGAGTCTGCCTGAGTATCTGGAGGGTAACAGAAGATGCTCAAGCCCAGAATCCCTTCAGAGGTTCCTCTGGGACTGTACAGTTATATAACTGAGTTGGCATTTTCTAGGATAACTAGCCCACCAGCAACAATGTACAAACACAAACAACATAAAACAAACTTGTCTGGCCTTGCTTATCAAAAATCAAGGGATCATAATTTATAATTCCAGGAAGATGATTGCCCGAAAAAATGAACCTATCACTAATGACCCAGGCGATTAGCATGAAATTGAGCTGGTTATAATTTTAGTATGAGAAATTAACCCCATTCTTCTAAACATTTTGCACTATATGGACTATTTTGCGAAGTTCATGCTCTACAAAACAGGTCAGAGGAGCTTGGCGTCTGGTTTTTAGCTTGGTTTCATTTTAGGAGATGGAAGCAAGGCACAGTGCTCATTACTGCTTACCCCGATCTGTCTCTTGGACACCTTTGCTGTTTTCCTTTTGCACAGGTAGGGAGGGGTGTCACGTGCATGGTCAAAGAATGCCCATATCCTCCTCTGAACAGTGGGCTGTAGAATTGGAGCTAGGTGTCCTTGATGCTGTTGGCTTCCCTCTCTGGCAGGCTGCATGACCTGTTGGAACCAGCTGGTGCCTGTCTTAGCTTCCCAGACCCATTCGTAAAATTTTGAGGGCAGTGTAGGTGGCTTGATATGCAGGATGTGAAAGTGATGCCCTCTTGACAGTTGGAGTCCAGCTATAATATCTGAATAATGTAACAATAATGTAAGTTGTTTGACTTCCTCTACAATTGTAGTTTTATGTCAGGCAGTATACTTAATAAGGGAGGGAATTTAATTGAAGACTCTTGAGGATAGCTTAGGGAATCCAAGGAAGAATTGAACAGCCAAGGAGCAGGAAGGGCACAAAAACAGTAGAGACAGGAGTAATAAGATCCAGGTCCTTAAATTCTGCCAGGACTTTCTTGCCATCTTCTCTTTTGCTACTCTTTCTGGGTCACCTCTCTTCTGTCTCTCCCTAGCAGACCCAAGTTTGTTCACATGTCTGTAAAGAATGACAAAGGCTTTTTTTTTTTTTTTAAGGTCTTATTTATTTATTTAGAGCATGAGAAGGCAGAGGGACAGAGGGAGAGGGAAAGGGAGAATCTTAAGCAGACTCCACACTGAGCATGGAGCCCGACATGGGGATCATATCCCACAACCCCGAGATCTTGACAGGAACCGAAACCAAGAGTCAGAGCCTTAACCAACGGAGCCACCCAGGCACCCCAAGCATGCCCCAGTTTAATGCCTCAGAGATTTTGCCACTGAAGGAGGACTAGCCCGATCCTTTCCCACACACCATCCTAAGCAGTAGGAAGGGATTGTGATGCATCATTTGATACAAGTAATTTGGTGTGACTTGGAAAGAACTGTGCAGTCTAGGGGGTTAGGCGCCAAATATTGGCTGTGGATCAGTATATTTATAATATAGTCTCACGTGGGCAAAGAGTCATTTTGTACACAATACATCTGCAAAAATGTACCTGCCCTTTGAAAACCTGTAAGTCAAACAATAGGTTAGCTTTTCTGGATGACAGAATGTAATGGAAGGACACCTTCTCCTGGCCCAGGAAATTCTGCCCATGTACAAAGATTCTTCAAAGCCCCATCTAAGTTTAAAGGGGCCCTTGTCTGTGGTTATGGGTGGGACTCTCCATATGCCTCCCTCCACTTGTTGGGGGTTTCTGTTGGGGTTGGAACCAGTTTGGACAGCCAGGTAAAAGGTTGTGTTCCACTTTCCCTCAGGATACCATAGGCATTTGGCATGTGGGTGGGGGTTGTAGTCTTTTCCCCACTCCGTCTTCCTTTATACTATCGCAAGCCTGTACTGTGCACACGTCCTCCCAGGAGACTCTGCTGTAGTCCTCTCTGTCGGCTGCAAGGCGCTGTCATGAGTGTGTCCATGGTGGTAGGATGAGGGAATGGCGTGCAGCCAGGAGGAGAAGGAAGGTGGAGCTCTCCCTCAGAACTCCCTCCTGGGACAGGTAGTGGCCCCAGGGAGCAAAGGCAGCAAACTAGTGCTGCTTCTGCGTGGGATTCTGCTAGGCACTGCCCCAGCTTCAAGTAGGACTGACTAAAGAATTTCTGGCTCATTCTAAAAGGGTAAAGATCTACTTAGTTTTAAGAGAATCCAATTAGATCTCTACACTGAAGTACTACTTTGGCAGCACTGCAAAAAGTCAAGTCCACAGGGCGCCTGGGTGGCTCAGTCAGTTAAGTGCCTGCCTTTGACTCAGATCGTGATCCCAGGATCCTGGCATCGAGTCCTGCATTGGGCTCCCTGCTCAGCGGGGAGCCTGCTTCTCCCTCTCCCTCTGCCTACTGCTCTCCTTACTTGTGTTCTCTTTCATTCTCTCTCAAAAATAAATAAATTTTTAAAAAATCTAGGGGAAAAAAAAGAAAGAAAAGTTAAGTCCAGGGAGCAGCTCTGGAGGAAGGACACCCCCAGGAGGCGCTTGCTTGCCATCTGGACAAGGGCCATTGATGGCTTGAACTACTACAGCAGCCATGAGGAGAGAAAGGTGGAGAGATTTGAATGAATGCTATGAGGTACTGAGAGCACTTGGTCACTTCTGGAATTGGAGAGGAGTGGGCAAGGAGTCCATGACAAAGCCCAGGGGTCTGACGTTAATGACCTGTGGAGGCTGTGCCACATGTGTGCTGTCCAGAGCTGTAGTATTCCTGTGTACAGCCTCTGTCCCTGTGCCGTGCCAGCCCTGGCGCAGAGAGCTGCCCCCTCCACGTTCATGTTTATTCTGCTGAAGCATGCCGGGGCAATCTCTTTTTCACTGAGGGTTTGGTTAGAAAGATCAGTCAAGAGGGTGAGAACTGGATCATGCAAAGTCTACAACCTTCTCAGACATCGCTCAACATCTTTTTCTCTTTGCTGTCTCCACCACCTGGACCAGGCATCTGCCCTGTTCTGTTTCTGAGAATTGTTTTATAACTGGATATCAGAATCTCCTTATGTATTTAAACTAGGGGAGTTGTTGGATTTTTTAATTCTGATTTTCTAAGACATGGGAGTTTATAGCTCACTTTCTCTAAAGTGGAGTTGAAGAAAAGGATATCATCCATTTACTATGTATTGAGAACCTGACTGCAAGAGGAAAAAAAAATCTAACATGGAATGGGTGGGGTTGTTATTATTCCTTTTTAAATTCACTTTTTTCTGGGGGAATGGCCTTGAAAGAGAGCTGGGAACTAGATTATTACCTCATAAAACAGCACGAGATTATTGTTATTCCTTAATTTTATATCTTTGTTATGAATTAATACTTTTACTTGATTTGAAGAGCAATCTTGTCTTTTTCTCATTATTTGTGAAAATGAAATGTTAAAAGATTTAACATAATAACCATTGCTAAATTATGATGTAAAATAATACTGTGTCTGCAATTAACCTAGGTAGTTTTATTTGGTTCAAGAATATAAAATCACTGGGCTCATAATAGTTTAGTACCTTAGTGTGTTTGGCAAAAAAAGAAATTCATGTTACCATAAAGAAGTTAAACTAAGTAACAATCTCAGTTTTAAGGAAACATAAAGCAAAGTATTATGTTGTAACATGGAACATTAATGCAAATAGCTCCCCAACTGGAACGTTAAGTAGATTCTCAGTGGGGGGTTAACAAAAAGAAAAAAAAAAGGCTGGCTTTTGCTTAATTCTCTTATGTTCCAACTTCTCTTCTGATGTCTCAATTTTTAATTTCACTTGAGTTATTACCATTGTCCTGAGGTGGGGTCCTTCTAGAAAACAATAACTTCTTTCCTAATGATCCATATCCTTATTTTTAATTGTTGGGTATCCTTTCTGGAAATACTACACTTAAACCTTGATGACATCTTAAAAAATCGTTTTAGTGAGGTAACTATAGCTATGTCGTGGGTTGAATTTGGATCCCCTAAAACATATGTTCAAATTCTGATCCCCTCACCTGTGGAAGTAGTGTCTTTACAGAAGGAATCAAGTTAGAATGAGGCTTTACTGGAGTAGGGTAGGTTCTAATCCAGGGACTGGTGTACTTTTAGGAATAGGAAAATTTAGACATAGAGACACACACACAGTAAAAGGCCAAGTGGAGAGGTGGGTGGGGAGAATACCATTGACTGTGGAAGCAGAGATTGGAGTGATGCATCTACAAGCCAAAGGATGCCAAGGATTGTGGACAACACTAGAAACAAGAAAGAGACAAGGAATGATCCTTTTCTGGAGTCTAGAGAAGGAGCATGGACTTTCCAGCACCTTAATTTAGGACCTCTTGCCGTCAGAACTTTGAGAGAATAAAGTTCTATTGGTCAGAGATACCTGGTTTGTGGTCCTTTTTAAAAATAACAGCCTTGGGGGCGCCTGGGTGGCTCAGTGGATTAAGCCGCTGCCTTCGGCTCAGGTCATGATCTCAGGGTCCTGGGATCGAGCCCCGCATCGGGCTCTCTGCTCCGCAGGGAGCCTGCTTCCTCCTCTCTTTCTGCCTGCCTCTCTGCTCACTTGTGATCTCTCTCTCTGTCAAATAAATAAATAAAATCTTAAAAAAAAAATAGCAGCCTTGGGAGTACTTGGTCAGTCTGTTATCCAGGTAGTGAGGAGAAGATGCACTAAAGGAGATGATCCGCCACAGTGCCCTCTGGGAGGATGGAGGAGGGGCTCCTGAGGCGGGCAGGTGTCAGTCTTAGCAAGGTCAGCATCAGCGGATTAGCAGCCTGCACTGACTGTGGTGTGCCCAGACCCAAGGTGAACCTGCCTGAATGGTCTTGGTCACGAGGGGAGGGATGAGTATACAGAGGGAGGATTCAGATGGAGGTCTTCAAGGACAGGAGGAGCAAGCAAGAGATCCATAAGAATAAGGCTGAATGACCCAGATCAGATGCCCTGAACCATTCTTAAGGAGACGAGAAGAGTGGGAGATGAAAGAGGGAGGAGGTGAGAAGGAAGAGGCAGAGCCCAGGTTGTCCATTCACCATTTCTCACGTCCACCCCCAATACAAAAAATAACATCTGTACATCTTGAACTCCCTGCCTGCTTATCCTTCTGAGTCCAAATGCATGCTGCCACACCTCTCAGTGTGCTTCATACTTACCCTTCCTCCTTCATATCACATAGGCTGTAAAACTGTTGCTCTTGAAAGGGACACTTTCCTGGTTTAGGAGTTACTTAATCAGTGTCTCATGGACACTGTCAATTTACATACATACAAGTTACATTCCTAATTTATGATTTTTAACTCAAGATTAAAAAAAAATCTTTAATCTGTATCTCTGGGTCTTCTAGGCATAAAACAATTTACAAGATACATTTTAAATTTGCTTTGTAATTTTTAAAATGTCTTGTATTCTAATAAGGAAAGTTCTAGATTTGTTGTAGAAAATAGTGCAACATGGAAAAGGGAAGAAATTAAAGCCATGTCTGCCTGGTTGTAGTAGGGAGTGTATGAATGGATGTTTGTAAAATGGAGCAAAACACCTGTGTATATTGCATTTCAGTAAACTGGGGAAATAAACTGAGTTGTTTCTGCAGAACACTTATTGGAATATCTATCTTTCACTTAAGTTATATCTTCAGAGAAGTTTGATGTCACTAAATAGTCCTTGAGTGTAGCAGTTTATATCTAATGATGTCCATGAGAAACACCATTTTTTACATTTTAAAAATTTCTATTCTTCTTATTTTTAAAATTAGGATTTGAAGGGCCACAAATGCATCATCACTATTTTAAATGGCATTATATTTATTTATGAGTTTGAGCATTGTTTTGTGATGATGGACCATTTTCCTGTAGGGGTGTGTGAGCGTTTCTGTTTGCATTTAAGAGTTCTTCATATGTTAAAGATATTAGCCAGTCTGTTATCCAGGTAGTGAGGAGAAAATGCCACTAAAGGAGATGATCCACCACAGTGCCCTCTGGGAGGATGGAGGAAGGACTCCTGAGGTGGGCAGGTGTTAGTCTTAGCAGTCTTAGTCAGTCTTATTGTGTTTGATATTTGTACAGATATTTCTTTTTATATTTTCACTTTTAATGTTTATGATTTTTTTTTTTGTCATAGGTGTGAGGGGATTCAAGAGGCTGTTTGGCTTTTTTGTTTTGTATTTTATTATTTCTGTTATAAAATCATTCTCCATCTGGGTACTGAAAGAAATTATGCCTATTTTTCTTAGAACTATTTTACACTTCAGTTTGCCTGGAAGCTTTTAAATATATGGTATGGAGTAAAGATGAACTTTTTTGAATAATTAACTGATTGTCTCACTAAGGTTAATTAATAATTGTCCTTCCCATGTATGTCTATAATGCCTTCTTTATTGTAACAGTGTTATTTTTAATCTATATTTAAAATTGAGCATGTATTTTATGATGCTTTATTCTTCAAAACTGGATAATGATCATTTGGTAATTTAGACAAATTTTCCTTTATAGCAAGCTGTCATATTAAGATACATACTGTATTTTCTTAATTCATACACTTCAGAAAGTGAACAATTGATACAGACTCTTAATTTTTAATCTGCCCGTAGCTTAATGACCGATCTCTTTCAGCGAAACAGTATTCTAAGTGTTTATTAGAGACTGTGTCTCCAAAATTGTCCTGAGTAGCTGTTCACATATTCCCATTTTACCATGGAGTGATTTTCAAGGTCATTAAGTCTGTAAGATACGGATAATATTAATGAGTATTGTTCTTTGAAAATAATGCTCCTGTGGATTATCCATTATCGCATAAATCATAGTGTGCTTTGGTAATTTGCAAATAAATGAAAAAAGATAATCTTTTCATTATTCCTCTTTGTTTCTATCTTTTTGTTTTAGATAATCCACTTTTTAATTGAAGGAAGCTGCTTCTATTTGGAGGTGGCTGGAGAAGTGAGAAAACCACATGGAAGACTCCCAGGACTTAAATGAGCAATCAGTAAGTCTCACTCAGTCTCTGGTTTGCTGAAAAAAGTTGTGGCAAAACCACTCAAAATCATACTAAAAGCATAATATTATAAAAATCAAAGAGTTTTGTAAAATATATATATATGTAAGTTGAATTTTGAATCTCTTCCAAGGCTATAAAACAAACCTTTGGAAATAATATTCCATTCCTGCTTAATGATGTCACATTTTGAGGTCTCTGTCGATTGTCTGTCTGTTTGGAAAGCTAGTGGCAGAAAGACTAGGGCATTTAAATCATGCCAAGTGTTTTCAACAATCTATACAATTTTGCACACCGTATTTATTTCATTTTATTCCAGAAATGCTTAGATAGTGCATATAGTGTTGAATGTCAGAGGCATAACAGGAGAAGGTGTGTTACCAGCGTACCTCTTGTTCGTTTTGAGGATGGCAGCCACAGTCCTCCTGTGCTTTCTCGGACTGCCTTAGTTCTTTGCAGAGTGAAGAATGCACAAGATTGGTGGCAGTCACTCTGAGATTCTGCTTTCTCAAAGGGAAAGAGTTTACGTGGCCTTTGCTTCTACCTCACTATTTGTGTCTCCGTGGCACTGATGCGTTAGTGTGTGGAACAGAAGTCGGGGGAAGTCTTCCCTCACACGCCTATGCTACTGCCAACTGTGGCTCAAGCTGTTCCTCCCACAGACCACTAGCCATGTCACAAGTGAGGAGACATGGGAACCCACCAAGTGTGTATTATGCAGATTGGTCTTGTTCTTTAATATCTTGTATGATCACGACTTGATTTTAGAGTCTCATGTTTCTATGAAGCAGCAGAAGAGAGTGCATTTGTGTATCATCATGTGGTTCTAGAAAATACTTCTATGACGAGCTTGGTTTTGAAATACAGATAGATCTATGTTCTGGTGAATTATGTGCCACTTTCAAGTTAATTTGTTTCTAAAAATATCTCATTTAAAAGAAAAGGTGAGGGGCACCTGGGTGGCACAGTGGGTTAAAGCCTCTGCTTTCGGCTCAGGTCAGGATCCCAGGGTCCTGGGATCGAGACTGGCATCTGGCTCTCTGCTCAGTGGGGAGCCTGCTTCCCTTCCTCTCTCTCTGGCTGCCTCTCTGCCTACCTGTGATCTCATCTGTCAAATAAATAAATAAAATCTTAAAAAAAAAAAAGAAAAGGTGATAACCAAGTCTTTAATTTACAAGCAGACGCAACCATTGTGTAATTTCACGGTATATTATCTTAAATAAAGTAAAATTATTTAATTTTACATGGCATCACAATGCAATGAAAAAAATACAAAACCATAAAAGTTTTAAAAAGGTCTGTCAAATTAAGATATTATTCTTCAAAAATTTCCTGACTAGACAAATAGCAGTTAGAAGGCAGGGGCTTCCAAGTAGTTATTTTTTTAAATGCTGGTTATCGAAGTGTGGACTCCAACATAATGGATGATAGCACGATGTCACCCACGCCATTGCTCGTTTATGGATTTATGGATCCCAGTGGTGTCAGAGGTCTGTAAACGAGACCATGTACATACCTGAGTGAATAATGTCATTTTAGTGGTGCTGCTTCAGGAGAGGGCCACTGTTGATCTGTACTTAGTTCTGACACACTGAGGGTTACTTAAAGGTTTGTGCACGTGTGTGTGTGTGTGTGTGTGTGTGTGTGTGACAGAGAGAGAGAGAGAGAGAGAGAGAGAGATTGACCAACTGTCCCTATTTTCCTGAGACCCTGGGATAGACCGGGACATGAAACTTTCAGAGCTAATGCAGGTGCAGTCCCGGCAGACGGGGATGGCAGACCTAACTGTGTGTGTATCCTCAAGAAGGAATGTTTATTTTCAATGTAGTGTAGGTGAAAGGGAATAAGTTTTTATGTTTAACATTAGAATGAGGTTATTATGCAAGATGCTTCATACGACCTTTTACAAAGTGAAACCCAGCATTTGTAAATCATAGTTTCCTCTGGCGTTATTTTAGGACTATGGAGCTCAACATTTAAAAACAAAATTTTTTTTTTTAAGTTCTTGGTGTTGCTAGTGTACAGCCAGGTTTGAAAATCAGAAATCTGGTGTGGTTTTCTGGCTTCTTGGCTCAAACTTTGCTACTGTATTTGTGGTGAGTATGGTGATTTTGAGATAAAGAAAGAATGCTCTCCACTCCCACCCCCCCCCCCGCCCACTTCCCACCTCCCCCCCACACTTTACATGGAACTCTCCACCCGAGGGGTATCATCTGGTCAGAGTCAAATGGGGAGCTCCTGCTCTGTGGAGTGGTTTGATAGGCCATCAAAGAGTGGGCACTTTTGGGTTAAAACACAGGAAACTTGAAGTTTGTGTCAAGTGTTGATGACTTAAGGGTTTTGGTTTTATAAAGATTGTAAAGCCTTTCTCCCTCAGCATCCTCAGACTTGGAAGAACAGACATGTGCAGAGGGACCCTTGGGACTGTTAATGACATGCCCATGATGCCATGGCTAGTAAACTGCTGAGTTGGGACTTCACACAGGTCTTCTGACTCCAAGTCCAAAGCTCTTTCCCGAACATCAGCACGACTTATGCTTTTGGGGTTTTCTTATTTTGACATTCATCATTACAAGAAATGTCAAAAAATTGAATCAACCCCTTTAGATTGAAATGATTTCTATTTGAGTGAAATCTTTAAATAACATTAAATTTTATAGAGTATGTTTCAAACATTTTGAAAAACGATACATAGTCTTTATTAAGATACAGAAAAATAGAGTAGAATGAAAAGAAAATTCATTATAAGATGAAAGGAAATTTGCTCAGATCACAGAAGAACTTCTTCTTTAGGCATAGACATAACAGTGGGTACCAGTTATTGCACATATAGACTGAGTCTAGCATTTCCATATTTTCTTTCCATGGAATCGTCTTGTGATGTAATTGTTATGGTCACCGCTTTACAGGTGGAGAAACTATGGCTTGGAGAGTGTTAGGGTCACTCGGCTGTTAAGTAGCAGAGATTAGATCTGAACCCATGTTTATCTGGTCCTAAAGTGTATAATGGATTTTGCAGACACAGCATAGTATAGTGGGTAAAGACTTGAGCTTGAAATCAGAAATCCCTGACACTTCAATACTCTGTAACCATAAGGGAATTACTTAAACTCTTCTTCATGTGTAGCGTGGGGAGGATAATAAAAAGAAGTTATATGAAAGGCTTAACATATGCCCCGCTTAAAGTAGAAATGTGGTAAATGTTAGCTGTTATTACAATTACCTGACATATTCAGAGGGTCTTTCAAGAGTATGCATTCATTCTTGCATATCCAATTACCTTCTGGCGACAGCCCTGCCTGGAGGTGCATAGGTTTAAAAACTCAGCATATGACAACTGAGCTCACAAGCTCTCCTCTCCCAACTTTTCTACCCCTCTTTTTTGTTCTGGTTCTTCTCATCTCCGAGGATGGCATCCTCAGCCATGCGGTGGGTTAAGTCAGAAAGCAGGGACTCATCCTACTCTCCTCATCTCCATTTCAAACTCTTGTCTCATCTTAATTTTTAATAACTCTCAAATAATTAGAAGTTCACTCTGCTACAGCTCTCATTTGGATCTCTATTTTATCTCCTGACTGTCTTTTTCGGCTTTCAGTTGCTTCTAGACTGGTCTTTCTGAAGTACATACCCGATCATGTTGCTGTTCTATTTAACATCCTTCACAGGCCCTTTCTTGCCCATAAGAGAAAGTCCCAAGCATTCAGTGAAGCTTACCTCTATCTCTCTGGTATTCTTTCTGGCTTCTTTTGGTTCCCGGAATCTTACAGGTCCTCTGAGGTTTCTTTGTCTTTGCTAGTGCTGTAGCCTCTTCCCAGATGGGCCTCTGCTCCACGCAGGTAACTAGTTGATCTGGAAGACTCCCTGTGGGTTTCCTTCCCTCAGAGACAGCCTCTTTCTTCCCCAGGCTGTCAGGAGCCTCTACCATGTGCTGCCAATGGCATTTACCTCCATCCCGGGGCTTACCCCACAGAACTGAAATCTTATCTGTTTATTTACCTCTCTGCTGGATTATAAACTACTTAAGAGTCATAGCGAGTCTTGCTCATCTTGTATCCTTGCTTCTTAGCACAATTCTTGCTGTCATTTAATGAATGTTTTCTTCAAAAGCTTTTATATACTGTTACATACTAAGGTATGTTATTGAATAGCCTGATGAATTTTAGAAAGCCAAAATGTTATTCTCAAAATGGATTACTGACTCATGATTTCATGTTTCACTTACATTTAAAAAAAAATTACACATAACATATAATACACACTTAACAGCATGTAATCAAAACAAAGTGTGGTTCTTAATTCTTTTTTTTTTTTTTGCATTATATATTATATCTGGATCTTAACTTTGCAGTCTGGCTGAGAACATCTAGGGAATTTTAGGAGGCCACCAATTAAAGTAAGGTTTAGTTTTCATATTTGTCTGAAATTCTATATTAGAACTTTCTAATTATTTAGAAACAGTTTTATATCCAGTTATAGCTGACGGATTTTTAACTGTCATTAATAGAAATAAATCTGAATCTAGATTATGCATAGCAGTAACTATACTAATAATCAGAAGTTCCTTTGATACTGTGAAATATGTTATATTCCCTATATTCAAATAATGACTGAGCAATATATATTATTTTTATAGCTTCTATGCTGTCTTTACACATTGAGATATATTGAGGTCCTATTTGAATGATGGGCCATAGACTTTTTTCCTCATCTTATTCATTCATATCAAAGTGAGAGGGGGTATTGCCTAAATTTATCATCAAGCTAGAAGTTTGGGGAAAAAAATATTGCTTGTAAAGCGTTAATGATTACCAAGTAGACTGAGGGAGAATAAAGTTTTTACTGTAGGGTGGCCTGACTGTTCCTACATATATCAACATTGTTACTCTTAACTTGAAGCACTTAACTCGTTATTGATGACGTATTTCCGTTAGAGAGGTCTAAATTCACATCCATTAGATCCATTTTATATATATGTTACAGCAGTGTTTTTAGAAGTTTATGTATATTTTTAGATACTAAAAGTATTTATTTTTTGCATCAAACTTATGAACTTAATAATGCAAATTAAAATTCTAGAGTTAGTTTAAGAAATTAATCTCTTTTCTGTCTTGGTTTGTTTCCCTTAGAATCCTAAATGACTTTACCTTATTCCCCAGCTTTTTGTTCTTAGAGAGTCTATGGATCATTTTTGATTATAGCCACTAGCCCATCTTTAAAAACCTGTGCTCTTTACTGAGTGTTTTGGACAGTTTCTAACTGTCTTATGGAATGGATATGCCAGCCAAATTACCCTTTAGATGTACAGCTTCAGAATCACCAATTTGTCAATGCTTCAACACCTGCTATAAAATAATTATTTTTATTATCTTCAATTTAAATTGATTTTTCATTTTTGATAACGTGGCATTATCCAAATCCTGGAATCCCATTATTTTATTGCTTTTTTTCTTAGATACTCTAAATCAATTTGAGCATCATCATGTAATATATTTTATTCTGATCTAACCAAAATTAGATTATTTTTGCGGCTGCAAATCTGTTAGGAAGAACTCAACCTTTAAACTAGTCAGAAGAATCATGTTCACAACAGGTATTTTTTGCACCACCCAGTTGGACAGTATGTTTCAGAGTTCATTGGAATTTTGGCTAAAGGTAAATTACTTTCAAAACTGTTATAACTCCCAATTGCCAGTGATATCTTTACTTTGCAATTATATAATAGAGTACCTAAAAAGTAGGTACAGTAAATTTAATTTTTAATTTTTATTAGTCACTAAGGCTTACTCTTTCATTTTGCACAATTTTCTAACTCTGAATCTCTTTGTTTTTGCATGTGTTGTTAAGGATTCATAAAAAGATTCCATGAATCATCTTTTATGACCTTCTAAAATTATGACTAAATTTTATTAAAACCTCTCTACAAATTTTAGAATACACTTGTAGACAGGGAGAGCCCCACATTGTACAGAATTTGGATTGTGATTGTATACCATTTGCTGTAATCTGGAGAGTAAATGTTAGGCTTTTCTTCTGTTACCTGTGATCAGTTGGTAGCAGCTGTCCCTGTTGAGAAGGATCCTAAAGCTTCCTCCTGGCTCAGTGGAAGAGAAACATTATGATCTTAGTGCAACCTGCCATGGACTTGGTCAGGAGGGGGAGTGGCAGAGAGCCTCACACCTGCTGATCTGGGCGGATAGTTGTCAGCAGCTCTGAGCACTTGGCTTGGAGAGTATAGATGCAAATAAGAACCATAATACCTTCAGGTACCAAAAGTCTCTTATCTGAATTTGCAACTTACATATGGTCTTTTGATTGTCCAATAATTCTGTCTTAACAATTAAAATGAAAACTGTTTATAATATAAATGTAATCTATTTCTTTCATGCTTTAATAATTCTGAGAAATGGGAAAATTAATGTAACTTTTGCTGTAAGGTATACAGCAAATGGAAAATGTTGGCTGATGAAAAGAGCTTGCATTCCTTGATAGTGCTTTATGTGACTCATCCCATTAAACTGCCCCACAGGGCAGGCTGAAGCTGATCTTGGAGATCTTATTCAGGGTTGTGACAGCTAGAATGTTGCACTGACGGACGTGGGCTTACGTAGTCCCCTTCCAGAAGCTATACTGGTAAATGTATTATCTTACCTGCTTTGATCAACTTAAATGGTTTTCAGACCCTTCAATACACTTGATGTCTTTAAGTACGCATTAAAACTCAACTTGATCTCAGCTTATTCAAATAAAGAGCAAATGTTTAAATATCCTGGATCTTGGTGATAAATAGTAGTTATTCTCCTATCATTACAAACCCACTGTATAAATTTCATTACTAAATATTTTGAGCGGACAATCATAAGATAGCAGAATGTATGGAAATTGAATGATAATTCAACAAATTCAGTTAAAGAAATATTTAAAGTGTCCTTGTTCTCTTTCAGGAACTTTGTTAAACTGAGGATTAAAAGATAAATATAACACCATTTCTGTCCTCCCCCAATTTTTGTTTCATATAAGACTATAAGGTGTTATGTCAACTTCTAAAGTTATTTTATTTTCTAGAAGATTTTATTTATTTGACGGAGATCACAAGTAGGTGGTGGGGGGGGGGGCGGACAGGTTCCCTGCCGAGCAGAGAGCCTGATGTGGGGCTTGATCCGAGGACCCTGGGATCATGATCTGAGCCAAAGGCAGAGGTCTAACCCACTGAGTCACCCAGGTGCCCCTATTTTATTTTATTTTTGTTAAAAGATTTATTTATTTGAGACAGAGAGCATGCATGTGGGCGTGCAAGTATGGGGAAGACAGAGGGAGAGACTTTTTAAGCAATCTCCATGCTGAGCTCTGAACCTGGTATGGGTCTCGATCTCACAACCCAAGCTGAAACCAAGAGTCAGACGCTAAACTGACTGAGCCACCCAGCCCCGTGAGTTCTAAAGTTATCTTAAAATGAGTTTTGGACAGTGGCAACTGATTTCTTCAGTGAATATTTGTGAAGAAGTGCTATATTTGAAGCATGGTGTTAGACGTTAGTAATCCATGGTGGACAAAATGGACAAATACTATTATTTCCATGGAGTTTATATTCTAGTTGGGGGAGATGAACAGTAAATACGTAGAGTATGTTGGATGATAATAAGTGTAAGGAGGAAAACCAGGTAAAGTAGTGAGGAGGATAGGAAATTCTACCCAAGGCAGGTGGGAAGGGAAGGCTGCAGTTTTCGGAAGAGGAGTCAGGATCTTACTGAGAAAATGGCATTTGTGCAAAGACTTGGGGAAGGTGAAGGAGTGAGGCCTATGCGTATCTGGGGAAAGTGGGCTTAGTTAGAGAAGATAGCAACTATGAAACTGACGTAGCGGCACAGCTCATATGTTCAAAGGATAGAAAGAGGCCAGTATTGGTGGCTGTGGTGGAGAAAACAAGGTGGAGATGAGAAGTAATCAGGTTGGAAGTGTGAAGTGGAGGAGTACAGAGTATGTGGGGGTTTGGGGGCCATTTTAAGAGCTTTGGCTTTAGCCTCAGCGACTTGGGAAGCAGTTGAAGGGTTTTGAGCTTAGGAGCGACATAATGTGACTTAAGTTTTTAAAAAATCACCTTGCTGCTATATTAAAAATGAGTTAGGATGGCAAGAGTAGAAACTGGGCTGTTGCAGTACCCAGATGTGAAATGGACAAGGTAGCAGTGGGGGGGGGGGGGGGTGGGTGCGAAGTGACTAGATTCAGGATATGTTTTAAAGGTGGAGCCAGAGAACTTGCTGATGGGTTGGGTGTCAGTCGTGAGAGAAAGGAGTCAAAGATGGCTTCAAGGTTTTCATCTTGAGCAGTGGGAAGGATGGCATGGCATTTATTGAGAAAGGTTAACTTATAAGGAACACATTAAGGGTGGAGATCCGGGAGTTCAGTTTTAGACATGGGAGCAGAGACATTATTGTGTTTTCACCAATGCTGTTTCATACTCCTCTTTTCTGGTGCATTGGGAAGTACATTTTCTAGCCTCCTTGCATTTAGATAGGACAATAGGACTAGTTTTGGCAAATGAAATGCAAAGGGAAGTGCTGAACATATCATTTCCAGGTGGAAGCAGTGGGAGGCTGCTGCGTAATTCTTTGGTCCATATGTTCTTCTAACATGAAGAATGAAGAGGAGGCTTCAGGTCAAGATGATGGAAACCTAAGATTGAATGATGCTGGATAGCTGAGAGACTGTGTGGAGGACAGATTTCTGGGAGAGTATTAAGCAACTGAGTTCAAAGGGACATATTAAGTTTGACCCGATATTAGACATATGAGTAGAAATGTTAGGAAGTCAGTTAGATGTAACCATTTGGAACTCAGGAGAGAAGGTTGGACTCAAAATATAAATTTGGAAAGCTTCAGTATATCCGCACTACTTAAAGAAAGAATATTGGTTGAGATCACCGAGAGAGTAAGCCTAGATAGAGATAAATTAAAAGGACTGAATTCTGGGGCACACACATTTAGAGGTTAAGGAGACAACAGTTTACTTAAGGTGGTTGCTTGATCCTACTACCATAATACCTATACTTAATTATGCCATACTGTACGTTACCATAATCAGTAAGTTTTATTTCGATATGCTTTCTTCCAAATTTTCCAAAAATCACATATTATATCTCCATTACTGGTTATTGGGTTGGACTCTCTCAAGGAAGCGATACAACTAAATATGTACTGAGATGTTATTCACTTCTCTGCATTTCGATCCAGATAACAAAGCCATAAATATTTAGAAATCAGTCAACAAATATTTATTGTTTTCTGATTGCTGTGTTTGTAGATATGAGGTTTCTAGGCATTACAAATTAGCAAAGAATTGACCTTCCTCAGGGTTTCTCAGTTTCGGCATTATCGACAGTTTGGACCAGATGGTTCTTTGTAGTGGGGGCCTGTCCTGTGCCTTCTATAATGTACAGAAGCATTTCTGGTATCTATCCACTAGGTGTCAGTAGCATTCATTTCCCTCCCCCACTTTCTTTTGTGACAATCAAAAATGGCTATAGATGAGGACAGAGGTCTTCTGGGTGGAGGCAAGAATCACTGGTCTTTGTTATGTCTGCTTTCAGTGAGCTATTTGCTTATGTATGTATTCCCTACAAAATATTTGAGGAGGTTTATCTGAACATTTACTGTGATATGCTATACTAAATTGTGGAGGGAACTGGAATGAAAAGGCAAACACAGCCTCATATAGGATTTAGGTAAGAAAGCAAAACAATATTGCCAAGTTAGCAGTGAAGAATAATAAGTACTATGCAGCTTAAGAAAGGTCAAGAAAAGAGTTTTAGGTAGGCTAAATCATACCTTAACTGGATCTTGAAAGATGAGAAAATTGGACACAAGAAGGTCTATCCTGGCCTGGCAGATAGTCGGAGTGAAGACTAAGAAGTACAAAATAGAAGACAGTAAGTTCTGTACAAAAAATGCGGATGAATTAGATTTTCTGAATCAAAGCTTTGTGGGAATGGAGGTGGAGGGTGGTGGGAAAACCAGCTGAGAAATCCTGAGACCAGACTGAAAAAATCTTTGAAGTCAAGGTTAGATATTTACATGTTGCTTCGTGTCTAGCATGATGTTTGTCACTACATGAATTATAGAGATGTGTAAGATACAGTGTTGTCTTTTGGGACTTTTATCTTGGACATAATGGAAAGTTACATAATTTTTGAGCATTAGAGTAATATTTTTAAAATGATGTTTTAGGAAAATTAATCAGATGGTGGGAAGATTAGTCAAGGTGTGAAACTGGGCATGGAAGATGGTTTGGGAGATCTTGAAGCAGTTGACATGTGAGCTGAAAAGGGCATAAAACAGGTGAACAGACTTTTTTGTAAAAGGCAGGACAAGAAATAATTTGGGGTTTTCTGGCCATAAGGTCTCCATACAGCTTACTTACTTCTACTAGTGGAGTGTGAGAGCAGCCATAAACAATGCATACATGGATGGCCATGTCTGTGTTCTAATAAAACTTTATTTACATCAGCATGTGGCAGGCTGTGGCCATACTTGACCAGCTTCTCATGTAAATTAATGATGTGACAGTGGAAAGAAAGCAAGGAGAGAATCAAGGAAGAGAACTTGAAGAGAAAGTTTTGCTGAACTTGGTAGCCATTCAAACAGAGTGAGTAGGAGGAATTGTGAATGGTAGATGTGGAGAAGGAAAAGGCAAGGATTATCCTGGAGTTTCAAGGTGAAGGGATACTAGTACGAAGGTGCAAGAGTAAGTGTCAGTGACTTAAGAAAAGAGAAAGATGTGTTTGAATTTAGAACTGTAGAGAACGTGTCAAACAAGCAGCTGGTGAATCTCTGTTGCACATGGAAGAGATGTCTGGGCTGACCATGTTGAGCAAAACAGTATCTTTCTTGAGGCTCTGTATATAGGAGGAAATGATGTCTAGTTTATGTATATAAACCCGGGAGAATACCATGTTTCTGAGGTGGAAAGAGGAAGATGGATCAGGAGAGAAGAGATAGGGTAACAGAGGGAAGATCAGGATAAAACTGTTTTCAGAGCTAAGAACCAAGACAGTTTTCAGGAGGAACTGGTCATCACTATCTGACATTTCGAGAGGTCAAACAGAATGGGGACTGAGAAAAAGGCTGCCTCATTAGTTGACTAGAAGGTCATTGGTGGCACTTTGGAAAGCAGTCTCACTTGAGTTGTGGTAAGAAGAGACATCTCGGAGGCTCAGTACAGAGAAGAGGAGGAAGTAAGAGGAAGCTTGTGTGTTTAAAGAGAAACAGAACAGTGATTGAAGGGAGCACTTCTTTCAAACAAGAGGAGGCTTGTGTGTGGTTGATGACAGGGGAGAAATGCACAGTGGGCTCCCGTTGTTGCAGAGGTGATAACGCGGCTAAGTAGAGGTCAGAATGAAGAAGATAACATTGGGATGAGGGAGGGATAGCACACTCTGACTCTGAAAATGGTAGGGAATGCCTGTAGTTTTGAATATTTCAGGGTGCTCTCCTTTGTTGGCATTCATTTTTTTTTTTTTAGTAACAGGAGGGAAGTACATTTGCTCAGACAAGATCAGGAAATGGATGGAAGCATGGTAGGATTAAATACTTAAGTGGTATAAAAAAAGATTAGCAATAGCTATTACTTTAAAAAATGATAGAGGATCTCTTAGATCTCAATACACAGATTGTTGAGAGTTATTTTCAGTTTTCTTTAGCAAAGTGTATCACATTAACTAGGACTAAAGACCTTGTGTTAGCATTGGAAGTTTATTTTTTTTTTTACATTGAAACCTGATTACAAAGAGACAAGAGAAAACAAACACTTTTGTGGTTAATGAAAATGCCTCTCATCTCTGGAAGAAATTGTTTGCTGTGTTTTCTTTGGATATCAGTATTTCCAGTGAAAAGAAGAGCCTATTATTTAGATGTGATCATGTCAAATTTGACAAGAGTCAGACTGAAAAAGTACTTGTCTCCAAGTACATGAAATTCTATCGTTTCATATCTTCTTGGGTTGAGGATTGATTTCTCTGCGCAGACTTCTGTAGAATGTAAATATTCCTACAAGAGTTAGTATGTGGGGCGCCTGGGTGGCTCAGCGGGTTAAGCCTCTGCCTTCAGCTCAGGTCATGATCTCAGGGTCCTGGGATCGAGTCCCTGCATGGGGCTCTCTGCTCAGCAGGGAGCCTACTTCCTCCTGTCTCTCTACCTGCCTCTCTGCCTACTTGTGATCTCTCTCTCTGTCAAATAAATAAATAAAATCTTAAAAAAAAAAAAAGAGTTAGTATGTAAAGTTCACATCAGCTCTCTTGGCAGGAACCAGGATAGCAGGGTAGAAGGTCTGCAAAACAACAAACAAGAGTTAAAAAGGAAGGACAAACATTGACTACTTACTTTCCTTAGCTTCCGTTATTTTGCCCAAAGTGCTACAGTGGACACACAAGGTCAGTGAATTGTAACTGGATTGTGAACTCCAGATGCTCAACAGCTAATACTTACGTAGTCCTCGCTTGGGCTTTCTAAGTGCTTTATGTATATTAACTCAATTAACTCTCTTGCTGAGGTGGGCACTATTATTATCCACCAGTTTATAGGGGAGGGGTCACCCAGCTCGCAGGTGAGGGGGGGCAGGATTTTAACTGGGCAGTCTGGCTCCTGAGCCTGCAATATAAACTGTGTGGTGGGAAAATGCTCTATATTTTTTAATCTTACACCCTGACCCTTGCCCTCAACAACAAGAAAATTTTAAAATTTTGTTAAGTTTTCATACATAAGAAGAAAAAAATTTTGGCCTGTGTCCTTTTTTTTTTTTTTAACTAACATCTTTCTTTAATTCAGAAGTCTGTCACAGCAGAAATAATTTGAAGGGGTAGACTGAAGACGATAACATAGATGGTATTTATTTTTCAATCTACTGATTTAAAAAGGGGCTGTGACAACCTTGTATGGTGACAGGTGGTAACTAGACTTATTGTGGTGACTTTTTCATAATGCAGATAAATATCAAATCACTGTGTTATATACCTGAAGCAAACATAATATTGTATGTCAGTTATTTTTCATTAAAAAATGGCTTAGGTGGATTTAGGGGTCTCTGCTGATTTTTTTATATGAGGATCTGTAGGAAGATCAAAAGTACACTCGCATTTCTCTTGCATTAAGTGTCCTGCCCGCACTATCTCCGTTTCATATTAACATGCTTGATAGGGAAGACTGAGGGCTTGTTCTACAAGTGGTGGGAACTTTAGAGGTTACACTGGTCGAATCCTTTATTGTACAGATGCAAAAGTGAAGACCAAGAAGCTCGAGCACCTTATCAAGCCAAAGCCATCACAGCAGCACTGTGTTGCAAAATGAGAATTTTTGGTTTGTTTCAACCTCAACACTAAAATTTGCATATTTCCCTATACAGCTTCTTACCATGTTGAAATTGAAGTCTGCCCCCTGAAAACTGCAGTTGAATTATTGCTTTATTTAGAGGCTGAGGAAATAATTGCCTTCCTTTGAGCCTGTATTGAAGTTGGTAGAGGGGTGTCATTTAAGAAAGCTCAAGCAAAGGTGTGAAACACTTTATTTTGCATGTTTGTTTTTCTCCTACTTATTATTTACTGCTCAATCAGCATTAACAGAAGAAAAATAATTTGGCTGCGAAGTTACTTTAGCATAGGATTTCAAAGGACCTTATTAGAGAGAGATGTAATTTCATCCTCTGGGCCTTTTATATAACAGAGTGCATATTTGGGTTACTTCCTTTTGACCCGGAATTAAACAGTAGATTAAAGTTGTACACAGGAAGTTAAAATATTTGTTCAACAAACTTTGAAAAATGTATTGTGGTTGTTTTTCACATTACTGAAGATGTCTTTATACTTTATGGCTTTATACTTTATTTTAGCTAACTCTTGTCTACCTCAAAACTTTCTTATTCACCAGATTTATAAAATATAAAATAGGTATTGGGTAAGCAGCACATATGATCAGTGGCTTTTAAATGGGGAGCTTTGATAGGTCGATAGACATTATATCACTATATGTTTTTATATATTGCTTAACTGTATATAGCCATAGTTTAGTTATGGCATTCAGTAATGAAAAATACAGAGTAAATGTCACAGGTTGTAACAATGATTCGGACATCAGTACTAAGGGAAGTGAGCTTGAATGTCCATAAAGTAAAGTTAAAAGTAAGATAAAAAGGCTTCACAACTTTAGTTTTGAAAGCATTTGCGTAAGATGAAGAGACAAATATTGTCAAGGTATTATTAACTCTGTGTGGCCGTGCTGTGTATCTTTCATGTGACTCTTCCAGTCACCCCAAGACGGACTACTCCCTTTTTCAGTACTCCGATTCGTGTAATAATATCTGCACTGATCCATGCTTGCGGTGACCTCATTGTGAGATTGTGGACTCTTATTTTTTTTCCATGAAATTTAGTTTTCATTGACTGGGATCCCATATAGACTGATGTTTTTTTTATTTTTCTTTTTCTCATTTGGTTGGTTCAATATCTTAGATTTTGAAAATCATTCAGAATTAAAGAACTTGCATATTATCCTAGGAAAATAACTTGTGATTTGAAACCCTTTGTGAAAAAACAGAAGAGGCATTTAATATTTAAGTAACTTGTCATCAGTGCTCAGAGGTCTATCTGGAATGCTCATCAGCTGCACATTTGTATGGGACTTACCGTAGCGGTATCTGCTCACTTTGGGGTTGATTCAGACACATTCTGTTGTGCCTCAGTTAACTGTGTAGAAGTAGATCAGGAATCATTAATGATAATTTCAGGTTATGCATAATTATTTTAGAATGTTGGAGGAATTTGCTAGTCTTCAAGGGAGTAAACTCTACACTGAACATTTCTGGTTTAATAGGTTTAATATTTGGATACTAGACAGATTTTTTCCCTTCATCTGCTGTTTATTGCACTGTCATTGGAATTGTATGTAGGTTATTTTCATTTTTGAACCCTTAATGTCAAGCTTGAGATATAAAGGAATTAATGGAAGGACTTTGGGTTATTGGTATTTGTTACATGAACATGGGTTGATTGTTAATGTTGGAATCTTATTTGGAATTTGCTTTGCTGTTAGATTCGGTTAGGTTGAGTGTATCAACCTCTATGCAAGGAACTGGGGGGAAAGTGTACTCCCAGTGCCTGGTCTCTGTCTTTGTGACTCTGTCTCTGGGACAAGTCACAAATTTAGGAATTGAGAGAAAAGGAAGATTTTTATGTTGTTAAAATTTTTTTCAACTCTGAAACATTATTCTAAAATATCCTTTGATGTCTGGATGTGTATTAAAAAGCCCTTAGGAATTTAAGTATATTTATTTAAATAGTTTTGTCCTTCTTCAAACTGTTGCCCCTTTGGCAGATAAAGCTTGACTAGATCGCAGAGACCAGATTGTCTGACTCTATTATTTCATGGGTGTAATCAGAGTAAGCTAAGGACAAACAGCATTTCAAGAGGTTGTTCAGGATCCCATAGCTGGTTGGTGGTGGAACGATGATTCAAGCTAGGTTTTTAAGTCCCAGGCTGTGTTTCAGCATATTTGATTTTTTCATGTCCCAGAGCTTTCAGCTACAACATTGTTGAACTTTTGAGCATAGGGAACTTTTATTGGTGATTTTTTTTGACACACAGGAGAAACCTTTACTAAAAAGTTCAGACTGATTTGAGTCCACATGAATCCCTGCTGTATTCAATTTCCAGTATTTTATAATACATAGAAAATGGTTAGCCCCAGGATGTCTCATTCTCAATAAAATATATCAGGCTTTTTATACTAACCCCAACTATAGGACCCTATGGCACAGAAAGTGTGAACTAATTTTAGTTGTTTCTGGAGAAAAAGTCACTAGTAAAAAGGAAAATGATCTTGAGCAATGATATAAGCATTGCAATGAAAGTGACTGTGTCATATTCTGTATTGTCCACATCAAGACCTATTTGATTAAGCATGTTTTCTTTTCCATTTTTATTTCTTTAAGATTCAGAAATCATTATGTGCTCAGTGGCAGCAGTGGGTTTTCGAATGCTGGGTTCTGGCACACTTCCCAATTACCTTCACTCTCTTTTTCTTTCAAATTGGCTTAGGTTATTTACCCTAATTTGAAAGCATAAATTGTATTATAGACCACCAGAAATGCTTGTTCTGAGAGGAGGGGACACTCTGTAAATTAGGCAAACATTGATATTCGTGCTTCTTTAGTAGAATATGAAGAATAGAGGGTTAAGTAATATAAAAAGCTGTTCAGGATTTCTATTTACTAGTCAACAATTGTAGGAGACATTTTCAGTTGCCAACCAGTCATTTACCTCTTTTCGTCTTTGTAAGTGAATCTGATTTTGTTGAGGGCCACTCACTGTCCTAGATGTCTAATTGGTTGAAGCCAGATTTATGGTAATCTTAGTCTTCTCTGACAGGGATTGGTCTGCTCCTGGGCAAGTGACCCAAGGGACTTCTGGGAAAGATCTTATTTCACCTAAATAGAAAGACACAGCAAGGAGGACTCCTTTCTCTCATCTTGCATTGCTTACTCCTCTGGAGGCTGTTGTAGGAGAATGTGATGCGTTAGCCATTCTCTGACAATGAGGTGATAAGCCTAAGAATGAAAAGCCAAAATGCTAAAGATGGCCAAGCAGAAGGACAGAGAGAACTTATATCCTTGAGGAAATTATTGAGCTGCCAAGCCTGACACATCTTCCTTCCAGGCTGCTTGCTTGTGAGATAATTATATTTCTGAATTGAGTTATTTGGTTATATTTGTTAATCCTTGTGTGTGTGGTTTCAGCCCCTGGTGGAAAGGAAAGAAAAAATAGAAGTTTTAGTTCCTGATCTTAAGGATCACATAATCTCATGCTTCTCATAACTGATTTTTTAAGTGAGATAAGAATCTTTCGAAAACTAGAGATTGTCTTATTTAGTTTGTTTTAATTTTTAAGTTTCATCGAGGTATATTTTATCTATAGCAAACACTCTGTGTGAATGTGTAAGTGTGTATGTGAGGGTGTGTGTATTCTGAATGCAAATCCTTCATCAAATATGTACTTTGCAGGTTTTTTTTTCCAGTCTATGTCCTGAATTTTCATGGTCTTAGTTTGTTAATTTAAAAAAGAAAAAAACCCTTTTATTGACATTGCATTGAATCTGTGTATTATTTGAGGAGAATTGACATCTTAACAATGAATGCTGAGTCTTCTGACCCATTTATATGTCTTCTTTAACTGCTCTCACTGGTGTCTGACTTGTTTTCAGCATATAGGTCTTGCACAGCTAGTCAGATTCATGCCTTAATCTATCATATTTTTGATGCTATTGTGAAAGTTTTTTATTTCAATTTCTGATTGTTTATCTTTTATGTATGGAAATAGGTTGATCTTTGTATATGGATCTTTTCTTAAGCAACCTTGCTAAATAGTTGTTGGTTCTAATGTATTGGGTTTTCTATGAAGACAGTCATATTGTCTGCAAATAGTTTTACTTTTTTATTCCTGAATCAAAATGCCTTTTACTTTTCACCTCATTGCAGTGGCTAGGACCTCTAGTACAGTGTTGAATAGCAGCTGAGAAAGTAGACCCCACTTACCAGTCTTCACAGTAAGTTGAGGGTAGAGTCTAGGAGTCCATTGAAAATTGTAAATGAAACCTCATGGAAAGCTTGTGATTGATTTTGAAAAGTATCATTCCCATTTTGCATTCTCCTCTGCAATTATATCTTTATAGGTAAAAATATAAAGTAAAATTTTAAAATAGTTAATATTCTTGAGCACAGCCTCTCCTTAACCCTAAATGTAAGTGAAACTCATCCTCCAGGAAGAGGTGCTGTATTTAATCCTGTGGTTTTTGAGCATGTTTCTTAAACCCTAATTTGAGAAGCAAGGTAACATCATAAAATACAAGTCCTTGTAAACTATATCCTAAAAACTTGAGTGCAAGTTGCAGAACACTGTACTGAGTTATATGGTAGGCTGTGTATTAATTTGTTAATCTTAGGCCTCCACACCCAAATTGTAAGTTTCTTTAAGGCAGACCCATATCATCAGGGACTTACTCTCTATCAACCACAGCCTGTAGGATGCTGCCTTTTGCAGAATTTATAGAATGACAGTTTCATGAGTGCTTACTTGACTTTCATAGATAAAGATCACTGGAAATAAGTAAGAATGTGATTATACTAAAATTATTAGGATAAAAAACAGGTTAGAAGAAATAGAAGTGTATGAGTTTCGGGTCATGGTTGGATTGGAGGACAGGATGCTTCCTGAAATGGAAATGACTCTGTGTCTGTTATGACTGAGAAATGATCCAGAATGGTCTTTCTCATGATGGGATCTGTATACCCAGGTGTATGTAGGTATATTACTTGAGGGAGTGGGCCTCAAGTTCTTTATAAAAACTTTTAAAGTATTATATATTTGAGCAAACAATTTTGGGTCCTGCGAATGACCCATGACCTTATAACCAAGTATCTCTATGAAATTTTAGTCCAATGGTTTGTGATTTTAAATTATATTTTATTGGTGCCCACGGATCACACAAGTGTCAAAATTTATCTAGTTAACCTAATTACTTAAAATTTCTCAAATTAGACTCTGCAGATCATATTCTCAAAGGTCTTAGGGTCTGAGAAACACAGATTCTGTTCAGTGAGCCAGAATGGGGTGGATGAGACAATGGAGTGGTACCCCAGATGTCTGCAGCTTCAATACCTTCTATTCCTCTGAACCTTCCAGCTTTCCAAGGTCAGCAGGTCGGAGCTACTGTGCATAAGAGTCAGTCCACACAGCTGCCTGCTTTCCTGGATCTTTAGCATGGCTCTTAGATCAGGAGGACACTGTTCTCTCCCACACTGCTTTGCCTCACAGTGCCCACAACTTTTTTGAGTTACTGCTACCCTATTCCAAGGAACATAAGGCAGTTCCTGTGTCAGAAGATTTTAGTGTGAGTACAGTGAAATAATTGGGACTTTCTCTCACACAATCCAGTTTATAGAAATTCAGAAGTCATCCATAGTCACTGGCCATCTCTCCCTGGAGGTTTCTGTTTTGCTCCAGATTCCCATGGACTCTCTCTCTTTTGTATCTCCACATCTTCCCTAGGTATACTGAATTTCTCTTTGTCCACAGGTCCTCAAGTTCTCTCATTTCATTTTGTAGAAATTCAGCTTTGTCTTTGTCATGGCCTCAGCTTCTAATCTGTGATCAGAGAATTATGGTATTTTTAAATCCAAAAGTCCATGAAAAGATATCAAGGTTTTTACTTATTTAAAAAACATATGCCCTGAAAGTGAATGATACCATCTTTTATGAAACCATATCACCTGTAGCACTATTTTTTCTTTCTGTTCTAATCCACACATAAATATGCATATGGACTGAGCAGGGTCTATATAATGTATGTACATGCATTTCATAGAGGTTTTTTTTTTTCCATTTTTTGTATGTAAAATATGTGAGAAATAGGCAAATTCTCTGTTATCAAGAATCTCTCAGAGGGATGCCTGGGTGGCTCAGTCGGGTAGGTGTCCGCCTTCACTTTGGGTCATGATCCCAGGATTGTGGGATGGAGTCCCACATCGGGCTCCCTGCTCAGCGGGGAGTCTGCTTCTCTCTCTCTGCCTGCGGCTTCCCCTGCTTGTGCGCACGCGCTCGCTCTCTCTCTCTCTCTCTCTGCCAAATAAATAAATAACAGTCTTTAGAAATGTATTTTTTAAAAATAAGCTTTTTAAAAAAGAATGTCTCAGAAGTGTTTGATGATGGAATACTGTGGTTATAATTTATGAAAGAACAAGAAAAGGCAACAGTGTTTTAGGAGGGACACTGACTTAGGATTGGCAAAATGGTTCCTACTCCTCATCTCAGTCTTCCAGTTAACCTATCACTTTGCCTGTAGAACCTTGACTCCCCTGAGCCTCCTTCCTCACCTGTAACTTTTGTCCCTGCCTGCACCAAGGGGGGCAGAGTGAGACAGTGTTTTTTAAGCCATAAACTTTTCTGTAAATATAACTGTTATGGCATTGTGGGATCACCTTTATCATCATCATCATCTAAACTAGAAGGGACCTTTTTTCCCACAAAATATGCATTGGTAGGCTATTCACAAGCTAATCCTTGCAAGTGACTTACATGAACTTGAATTAGCAACTTGGGACCTAGACTATGCTTCCGTCCACTGGAGAATAAGAAGAGGATATTTTTGGTCACTTGCATTTTATATTGTCACTCAACACTGAAATAAACTGCCTCTTATTAAAAAAGAGGTCAATCTTGCCATTTAAAAAAGACTGCTCAACACTGTGTTGATTAAACATTTCTAAACTTTCTCGCTTATTTGAATATCCAGAGTAAATTTTTTTCTGCTCTTGTGTAATATAGCTAGACTCTGAAACAGTGTGAGTAAACATTTCTCATCCTCCACCAGATAGTAAGTATAATTCTATATATATTTAAAGGTTTGTAATGGTTTCAAAGTTAATATTTTAACATTTTTATCTTATTAAGACTTATTTTTTTTTGAGTGTTAAGTTCACAGCAAAATTGAGGGGAAAGTACAGTGATTTTCCACATACCGTCTACCCTGGCGTATGCATAACCTCCTTCCATCACAGGGTCGGTCCCTCCCCAGACGATACATTTCTTCCACTGATGAACCCACATCGGCACATCCGTAGTTCAGAGTCATTTTGATTCACTCTTGTGGTATATTCTGCAGTTTTGAACAAATGTATAATAGCATGTATGCTTCATAATATCATACAGAGTATTGTCCCTGCCCTAGAAGTCCTCTGTGCCCTACCTGTTTGTCCATTTCCTCCTCCTGCTCCCAGCTCCTGGCAAGGCAACCACTGATTTTTTACCATACTTTAGTATTTATCCAGAATGTCCTATGGCTGGAATCACATAATATGTAGGCTTTTCAGATTGGTTTCTTTCACTTAGTAGTTGCATTTAAGGTTCCTTCATGTTTTTTCATGGCTTGATAGTTCATTTCTTTGTAGCCATGAATAATATTTTATTATCTGCTTGTCCAACAGTATAGTTATCTGTTCACCTACTAAAGGATATCTTGGTTGCAACCAAGTTTGGAGATTATGAATAAAGCTGCTGTCAACACCTAAATGCAAGTTTTTGTGTGGACCTAAGTTTTCAGCTCCTTTGGGTCAATACCAAGGAGTATGACTGCTGGAATGTGTGGTAAGAATAGGTTTAGTTTTGTACAAAACTGTCATCCTGTCGTCCAAAGTGGCTGCACCATTCTGTGTTCTCGCTAAGGGTGAGTGGGGAAGTTCCTATCGATCCACAGCAGATCCATATCCTCACCAGGCATTTGAGGTTAGAAGATCTGATTTTGGGGTTGCAAGATTTTGGCCATTTTAGCAGACGTATAGTGGCATCTCATTTTGATTTCCATTTCCCTGATGACCTATCCTTATTTGCCATATGTATTGTTTCTTTGAAAAGGTGTCTGTTGAGATTTTTGGCCCATTTTGTAATCTACTTGTTTCCTTATTGTTAAGTCAAAGTTAATATTTCAAGTTGTAATATGCTGTGCGTGGTAAACTTGTGATCAAAATATTTTTTTCCAAGTAATATTTTTTCCAATTTTTCCAAAATTAATATTTGCTTATTGAGCATTTACTAATTATAAATCACAGGGCTTTATATATGATATTTAATTTTTCATACACATTAAATACTTATATATACATGCAGTTTTTATCTTTGAAAAAGTTGCAACTTCATTTTAGGTATCTACATTCTCCTTTTAAAGATGAGACAGTGGAGTCTTAGTGAGGTTAAGATTTTGCCCAGATTCACATGGCAAGTGGCGAAGACGGGATCCAAGCCCAAGTCTGTCTGAACCTCGGTTTTTGTTTATTCTGCTATATGGCCTTTATTATTTACTGATGGACTGATTAAACAAAGATTAACTGAGTACTTACTATGTGCTAGGCACTGTTACAAAGAAAGAAACAAAATATATACGTGTGTCCTACGGTGGTATGTGCTATTGGAAAAAGAGCAAGAATGTGTAATAGGAGAGAGAGTGATGGAAAAAGAGGTGTGCGTACATTTGTCCATAGGTTGATAATTAAAGAAGTCTCTTTTTGTAAAACTGAGCAGAGTTCCAGTGGAACTGAAAGGATGAGTCATGGTATATGCTAGAACACCCTCAGACTGAGGGAACAGCATGTGCAGTGCTCTAAAGATGGACAGTTGCTTGGCATGATCATAGAACACAATGAGGCCATTGTGCCTGAAGCAGAACGAGTACAGGGAGGAGATCAGATGTGGTATCAGAGAGGTGGTGTGGGGCCAGAAATCTGTAGGCCTTGGTCATGACTTTGGCTTTACTCTGAGAAAGATGGGGAGGCATTGGAAAGATTTGAGCATATGTTTTTGATATGGTATGATTTATATTTTAGATGGAGAATAGACCACAGGACAACAGGAAAGGATCTGATGGACCAGTTAGGAGAGTATTACAATCAGACAGGAGATGATGGTGGCTTGGACTGGGGTAGTAACTGTGGAAGTGACGAGAAGTGGTAGGATTCTAAACCTATTTCAAGCATCAAGCCCATAGGATAAGCTAATGGATAGGGTGTGGGATGGGAGGAAAAGAGAGGGTCAGTGATGACTACAAGTTTTGTGACCCAAGCACTAAAATAAGAAAATCTTCAAGAGGAAAGTTTGGAAGGAAATGGACTCCATGTTTATATGACACAGGCTGGGTTTTTTCCCTCCCCTAGGTGGCTAACCATTCTCAGCACATTGATTGGCTTTCCTTCTTTTCATTTGTAATCGAATATATATCCATGAATGTCCATTAACATAGACATAATTACATTGTTCGCAGCTTCCATATTACTGGGTTTTATTGATTAACCTATCAAATTTTTTGGCAAGTGGGTGTGTATGTGTGTCATTGACTCTCTTAAGCACTGAGATAGTTGTGTTTAAATCTCTCATTGTGATGCTGGATTTGTCAGTTTATCTTACAATTCTGTTTTGGCTCTTTGCATGTTTAAGTTATTTTACTGGGTCCATGCAATTTAGAATTGCTAATTCTTTCTGGCAAGTTAACATTTGTCAGTACATGTTAATATCTTTATCAAATGCCTTTTGCCCTAAGGTCTATTTAGTTTTCTTAGTCTAGTTACAACCAGCTTTCTTTTGGTTAGTGTTTGTGTTCCTGTTTTTGAGCTCATGCTGTTTTGAACTTTATCTGTGAGAATCCTGTGGGACCTGAATTTAAAATATGTTCCTTCACAGAATTAGAATTTGCTCTTGCCAGATGCCTAGAAGCTCTATCATCTGGGGCTAATTTAAACTAAATTTTGATTTAGGCTTTTTGGCAACCCCTGTAGCATGAGTTTTGATTCTCAAATTGAGTGATTGTGAGCTTGTGGTTAGGAGTTCTCAGGAAAGTTTTCTCTACTTTTCCATCTAAGTCAAGGTCAGGATATGCCTGTGGCCCCATCATTGCCCTCTGCAAGATGGGGCTTTTCCTATTACATCACTAAGGCAGCCATTCAAGGATCCCACCTTGATGTGAATGTCTCAGATTTTAATATCTCATTCTGTTTGAACTCCTAGCTTTGCCTCATTTAAACCCATGTTTGAGTCCACTGGGGATTGACTGACTCCAAGGCAAATCCCAGCCTGTGCTCATTAACCCTTCCAAATCTTCCAGTCTTCATTGTCGTCGTCTGAGGAATTCCCTTATTTTCCTGCCATTTCAGCCATGCGTTAAAAGATACTTAATTTTTAATACAGCATTTTTATATCTGCCTTACTAGAAAGCGTTTTTCTAAACATCTAGTCCATAGAAGTTCTTGCTGGTGCATCAAGTTGTAAAGGAAGGAGGGGTTGAGGCCAAGCCCAGCCCAGGTGTCTGCTCACCTGCTGTGGAGGGCAGATACCTTCAGGCTGCATGAAGATCCAACAGCCTTTCACTCAGGGATTTTGCCTCCACTAGTGATCTGTGCCTAAATGAGCAGTTACCCTGAGGACCACAAAATAGTGGTTTTTAAGACCTGTTATTTCTTCTACATGTATTATTTGCCATTTTTGTGTTAAGAAGAGGTTTCTTCTCTGACCTATCTACCTTTTTTTTCTTATTGTGGTCTCATGGATTATTTCTGATTAAACATGTTTTAATACTTTATAGTCATTATTTCTGATACTGTACCTGTCCTGAGTTTGTTAAGTGGGTACCTCTCAAGCCAACTCCGGTGTTCTTTTGACATACCCCACTTAAAGTTTTGAGTCCATCTTTACTTTCAGAGTGAGATATCCCAGGCTTGCTTAGTATTACCCCTTCAACTAGATCTGGAACCAGCCAGTTTTCCCAGGGACCTCTGCTTCTTTTGGTGGGAAAAGGCATTTATAAACAAGATCAGAGTTCTAGATGTGCTCATTGCTACTGGAATGTCATTGTGTTTAGGGTCTTTCAGTGGAAACCACTAGAAAATCTCATTTTTAATATCTTAAGTTTATGCTGATACTCTCAGCATATGCTGTTTATTTGCTCAAAAAAAAAAAAAAGATGTCAGAAACTATAGCAGAGTGGTTAATGATCCCCATGTGAACTGTACTGGTTGTTTGACCTTGGGCAATTTATTTAACTACACTGTGTCTTTCTTAGATTGCACATTTAAATCAGAATAATAAAAGTACCTGCAATAGGAAGTGTTTGTGAAAAGTGTGTTAGCTGATATATGTAAATTATTTAGAACTGTTTTGGCCTTCAAGTATGCACTTGGTAATTAACCATTTGCAAAAATAGTATGTTGGACTTTATGGAACTTCCGCTATTTGATCATTTTTGACCTACAAAAGTTATAATTTCATGTGGTTCAACCTAAAAAATGTATCACCACCTTCATTCATTGAATACCTGGACCAGGCACCAGCCTCTGCAGTAGACACTTAGGATAAGGACAAGAGTCCCTGCCCTATATGACTTGAGAGATAAGCCATAGAGCTATAAACGAGGTTTCTCAACAGTGATTTCTGTGTAGTGGGAGAGTGGGGCAGGACTCTTGCTGAGTTATCAGCATGAGTCGGAGGGCAAGGGGCCAAATCTGGAAGACTAGAGAATAACAAGTGTGGGATTTTAGATCAGAGATCCCAAACTGAGGGTGGGAATTCCTATGGAATACCCTCAGGGAGTAAATTTTTAAAATGAAACCACATATGTACAGTAATATATGCAATTATGCAAACAAAAGATTCTAATAATCATTAACCCATTTCTGTAATATGAAAATTAATATATGCATTAGAATCCTACTTATTCTTATGTTGACTTTTCAAAAAATTTTTCATTCCACCTCACAGATGACACAAGTCCAATCCCATAGTGATATTTTTATTATTGAAATGATGCTCTTAACATCAAGCTCACACGTAGTTATCTTTCACAACAACACTGTAAAGAGAAATTTAGATGATGAATAATAATAATTAAGTTTATTCTCGGCTCTCTTCTTATCTCTTATTCAATGTTAATGTAATGATTATAACAGTGAGAGTACAAACACGCTGGCTGAAGGTACCTGATCATCTTTAAGAAGTAGTGTCTTTTACTGGCCAGTATTTAGTTGATCTCAGTATTAATCACACATACTTGTACAAAACATAACTTGGATTCTTTTAGGAGTGACACATTCTTGTATTGTACTGGCTGCTTCATTTTTGGACATGCTTTAATTGGTGGAAATGCCAGAGTAGAGGAGTGTCATGAGTATGTTCTCACAAAATAGCCTTAAAACTTCCAATGAACACAACAGATTGTGACCACACTACTCTGTTTGCCTTTTGTATTCTGGACGTGCAGTTACTTTTTTCAGCGCTTATAAAATTAAAAGCAAAGTTTTTGCAGATTTCTAAGAAACTTCATCTTGCTGAAGGCCATCTCTTGCTGGGTCTTGACTTCTCTTACCATATGTTTCATATTTTGCACACTTTTGCCTGTAATGAGTCTGGCTGGCATAGCCATGTGGGTGCTGCTGATGAATAGGATTGTGTGTTTGTGTTTATGGTCCGTATGAGGGGTCTGGAACATGTGCACTTATTACAATCGTAAGACTCTATTAAACCATCTTGATAAGAAACTTTAAATATGTAAACTATTCATTAAAGAACTCTTCAGAGAGAAATTCCTTAAGGAAAACACAATGAATTAATGTTTATCTTTTAAACATTATACTATTGTATTAATAACATATGATGAAAACGTTAACCACCGTTGTCTTTGGCTGGTGAGTTTTTCCCTTTGTGTACATTCTGAATTTCCAGGTCTTCCCTTCGTGCACCAGTATGACTTTTATGATTATCAAGATTTTAGTGGATTCCGAGATGCCTTCAGTGTGCTTTTTGTTCTTTAATTTGGTGAAAAGCGCAATATCCTAATACGAGGGGAATGAAAATAGCTGTACATAAGATAATAATAGCTATCTGACTGCATTGCAGGCCCCATGTTAAATATTCTGTTTGCATTCTTTTATTTAACCTTAATACGACCATATAAAGTAGATGCTGTTTTTATCTCTGTTGTATGGATGGAGGAAACTGAACTTGGAGGTGTTTAATAACCTAAAAGCCAGTAAGTGGTGGAGCTGGGATCTGGACCTGCTTTCAGAAATCAAGTTGCTTTGCACTGTGTTCTACTTGACTTACTGTGTTGGTTTTATCGATACATCCACATTTGTGCAACAGATTTTTGGCCAGTTTGCACATCAGGTGAGGAAATGGCTGGACTTCTAGGCAGAGGATCAGGACACATCTGTTGCTCTGAAGGAGCACATAATCCACTGGGTTGCAACCCTGTGTGCACTCATGGAGCTCTGAGTGTAGGGAACTGTGGGAATACAGAAGAACATGCCCAAATCAGCTATGTAGGAAGACAGGGGAGGCATCAGGTTAACTTCCGGGAGGAGGAGTACTATGACTTAGCTGGCATAGGAGGGGAGGAAGGTATTCCGGAAACTGAGGACATGGCAGAATGGTGGTTTTGCAAATGACTTAGAGGCCAAAGTTTGGAAGAGTTTGGATGGCTGGCAAAGGAGTTTGTCCTTCTGGGAACAAGGCAGAAATAAAAATATCTGAGCTCCTGAGATTTTAGTTTAATTCTAGAGTTGTAGTGCATTGAGTTGGTTTTTGGAATCAAGACCATATATTCTCATGCACCAAAATTTGTAACATATTTTACAGCTTACTCATTAAATAATTGTTTCACAATTGAATGAATTTGGACTTTATTCAACCCTAAACCCTGACATTCTAGAAACAAATTGTTCATTAAAAATGGTCAGTTGTGCTTGTTTTAGCCTGGCTGTTAGCTGCCGCAATGAAGTTGAAACTTTTAAGAACATATATGCACAGTACACACAAATTCATACCTTTACACAGCAACTTGCTATCTATTTGTTTATAGTAAATCCCAAGTAGCTATAGATTTTAAAAACCAAGATCTTAAATCTTTCTGAACAGATGACCACACTATCACCATATGATGATAATAAGTTTATACTTACCAAATCAAAAGCTTTATGACAGTTTGTAGAATTAAGTCTTCTATAGTCAAGTATTGTATCAGCTATACCAGTCACAGATAAAAGATTTACATTATTATCTTGATCCAAGGATCTGCTGACTCTTTCTAGAAGGTGCTGGTTAGTAAATATTTCTGGCTTTGTGGGCCAGACATTCTATGTTCCAGCTAAATTCACTGTGCTGGTATGGAGTGGAAGCAGTCCTAACCAATATGTAAGTGAATGAATATGGCTGTGTTCCAACAAAACTTTATTTATTTTTTTTAAAGATAGCATGCACACGAGCAGGGGGAGGGGCAGAGAGAGAAGAAGACTCCCTGCTGAGCAGAGAGCCTGATGCAGGGCTCAATGTGGGACTCAATGTGGGACTCGATCCCAGGACCCTGGGATCATGACCTGAGCCAGAGGCAGAGACCTAACCTACTGAGCCACCCAGGAGCCCCCAACAAAACTTTATTTTACAAAAACAAGAGGTAGGATAGATTGGGCCCCCAAGGTATTGTTTTCAGATTGCCACTATAGTTTTGTTTGCTTATGTGTTTGCTTTAGATTCTTAATTCTGTTACAAGATGCAGGCTTGTGCTGCACGGTGTTGCATTTGGTCCTAGTACGTGCTTAGTGTAAGCATATTGGCATTCAGTGTTTTTTCAGTGATTTTTTTTCTTAGCAACATAGATCAGTTTTATATTTGGTAGAACTAGATATTAATTTTTTCATATTTTTTTTTTTTTTTGGTATGCTCCTCTGTTTGGAGCCAGTGAAGCAGTTCTTTGTGGTGATTTGATGATGGCTTGTTGAGTTTAATTATTTCAGATACTCACTTATACAGAGATAGCCCATTTCTATCAAAAGTCTAAGTTGGAGGTGAGTGCCAAAGCTAGATCAGTGTTTTCTAGCCCGTGTTATATGACTGGAGAGGCCAATGTTTATAGGCTCCCTTTCTCCTGCTTCCAAGATGGTAACTGTGACTGAGCTCCATTCTTTCTATCCTTTCTGCCTTTCCCCATTCCTGGGGTCAGTTATAGAAATTTTGAATGTTTACCAGGCTATGATCAAATTTTTGCTTAGAAATGGGAAATTTGGGGCGCCTAGGTGGCTCAGTGGGTTAAGGCTTCTGCCTTCGGTTCGGGTCATGATCCCAGTGTCCTGGGATCGAGCTCCGCGGAGAGCCTGCTTCCTCTTCTCTCTCCCTGCCTGCCTCTCTGCCTACTTGTGATCTCTGTCTGTAAAATAAATAAATACAATTTAAAAAAAATGGGAAATTATTTGAATCTCTGTAATTGGATAGAAAAGAGGATATTTCAGTTTATTCACTTTTAAGATCTGGCTTAAGAGGAGTATCCTTTTCATTTAATAGAAAATAAAAATGTTATGATGCAACTCATTCTTTTAGGTTCAGCTAAATATGACTTCCTTCATGTTGTCTTTCCTTATCACTGCATCCTGAAGTGATCTCTCATGTGTTACAACTCTGGTAGTATTTTGTTCGTATCACTCATGTGAAATCTATGTGGCACTAAATTAAGTACGAGATCGTTATATCCTAGTTAGAGGTCGGGTGGAGTGGGTTCAGGGCTTAGGTAGGGAAGACTTCTCTCCTTCGTCTTCATGGGGTCCATGGAGTCCTAACACAATAGCTTATATAGAAGGTTCAGGTAAGTGTGTTGACTGACTGAATGAATAAATATATATTCTTCTTGCAGGAACAGGATGGTATATATCATTGGTAGCAGTGACATCCCTCCCACACCTTGAACACATAAACTTCCTAGTGAGTTTCTGTGGTCACCATTCAGTTCAGAAGTAATTGAGCATTAATCCTGTGCTATGTCTTACTTAAGATTCTATGGATTCATTAATCAATTAGCTGGTTAATTAGTTAATTTTCTAGTGAGGAAGGTACACATTAATATATTATTTAAAAAAATGTAGGACATGGGGCGCCTGGGTGGCTCAGTGGGTTAAAGCCTCTGCCTTCGGCTCGGGTCATGATCCCAGGGTTCTGGGATCGAGCCCCGCGTCGGGCTCTCTGCTCAGCGGGGAGCCTGCTTCCTCCTCTCTCTCTCTCTCTCTGCCTGCTTCTCTGCCTACTTGTGATCTCTGTCAAATAAATAAATAAAATCTTAAAAAAAAAAAAATGTAGGACGAGCACCTCAGGGAACATGTGCCGGGTTCTGTGGTAGTCCAGAGAGGGGCACTGTACTCAGGGATCTCCCGATGCAAGATAGACATCCTTTCCTTCTCTTTTATTCCCAGCTAGATGCTGAGATGTGAGTCGAGGCAAGCTAGGGAAAAAGCAGGAAGAATAAAGGTAGAACATTTAGGCGGAAGAGCTAACTCTTGCAAAGGCGCAGGTAGGTGACACACTGTGGCCTGCCCTGGCACCACGAGCAGCTCTGTGCTGTGAGTGGGCTGGGAGCTGGGTCTGGAGAACTAGGCCAAGCCAGATTGTGGAGGGTTGTGTACATCACAGTAGGGGGCCATGAACTTTATCTTGAGAGGGAGAATAGCATAGTGTTCAAGGTACATTCTAGAGTGTGAGTTTTAAAGATTTTTATTTATTTATTTGACAGAGAGAGATCACAAGTAGGCAGAGAGGCAGGCAGAGAGAGTGAGAGGGAAGCAGGCTCCCTGCCAAGCAGAGAGACCGATGCGGGACTCCATCCCAGGACCCTGAGATCATGACCTGAGCCGAAGGCAGCGGCTTAAACCACTGAGCCACCCAGTCGCCCCCTAGAGTGTGAGTTTTAATCCTGCTTCTGCATCGTACCCGAGTTCAGATACCATTTCCATTTTTTTCATCTGTAAAGTAGGGATATAATTGATCTATCTTTTAGGGTTTGTTCATTAATTCAACAATTAATTTAACCCTTCCTGTGTTCCAGAACTTTCTAGGCACTGGGAATACAGCACTAAATGGATAAACAAAAATTCCTGTCCCTAGGTTTATATTCTGGATGCAGTGGAGAAGGGAAGATAGACAACAAGTAGTATAAGTAAAAGAGATGGTGTGGTAAATGGTAGAAGGAGGATAGGGAATCGTGGGGTCAGGTTAGGAGCAGAGAATGGAAAAGGTTGCAATTTTAAACAAAATTGTCAGGGAAGACCTCTTTGAGAAGATGACAGTTTAGTAAAGACCTAAAAGAGATAGGGGTCCAATCAGTGAGGGTATCTGGGGGAAAAGCATTCCTGGCAGAGGGAACAACAAATGCAGGGCCTCAAGAGGGAAGGTGCTTGACATTTTTAAGGAAGGAAGGAGTTACTGTAGTTGGAGCAGGGTAAGTAAGTAGGAGATGATCCTTGTTAAGGCTTGTAGTGAGATGAAGCATTGGAGGGTTTGAGGTAGAATGACTACCCCAAACCCAAATAGTATCTATTTTAACAAGAACACTTTGGCTGCCATTTTTGAGAATACACGAAGTACAACAGGGTCAGAAGAAGGAAGACCAGTTGGGTGGCCAGTGTGAGAGGAAAGGGGTGGTGAGAAGTGGCCTTATAAGGATTAAACAACTTACAACTCACTTCAAATAGTGCCTGGCACAGGGTGAGCAAGCAACGAATGCTAGCTACTAGTTGGTTGTTAAAACTTGTAATGATGTTCAGCAAAGGAGTTTCAATGCATAGTCTTCTTTGACTTTCCAATGCTGAGCATTGTGCCTTCCATGAGTTGATGATCATAATGAACATGTCCTTTTTTGAAGTTTTGAGTGAGAAAACGTACTCCATTGGAGACATGGCAGCCTGACCTGTGAGCAGCTGATGGGGGGAGTTTTGCAGAGGGTCTAAGCAGACCAAAAAGGTAACTGCTGTGGTCTGGGGAGCACCTGCAGTGAGCTGGTGTTGTGTGGGCTCATTCAATGTGTTTCTGCCTTCATTTTCCCAGTAACCTAACACAGCAGCTATTGTTACTGCAGTATCTGTGCTTCCGTTAGACTGTTGAGGAAGTTGAGCGTCCTATTCAAGACCAGAGTTCTGGTAAGTGGCAGACTTGGGTTTGCAAACCAGGTCTATCTTTATGAACTAGGTTAGATTGCCTCATATCTATTCAGCATTTCAAGTAGGTTATACAAAAGAGTAAAAATATGTACATAAATAAAAAGAGGGAGGACATGTCCCTATTTTTGCCATTATTCATAACTCTTAATGATGATTATGTGCTTACTAAATGTTATTATGTGTGTGTGAGTATGTGTGTGTGTGTGTGTGTATTTATTCTTGTAGGTGGTGTGTCTAATATAATCTCAGTAAACACTGGGTCAAATGGAAACCCTTGGCCTGGCGGTTGTAATGATGTTGTAAAATTCTGTGTTTTTAGGTCCTTTTCTCTGCCAGGTAGGGCTGTGTATGAATATTGCACGACAGTTATCACAAATTATAAAAGCAAGGAGACCAGGCCAAGGAGAGGTTAAATGCCTTGGTGAAGACACTTGCCTAGGTAAGTGGCGGAGTTTAGATTAGGACTGGACAGATGGGCTCCAGATGGGGTAGAACAGATTGTTTCTGTGGAGAAGAGCACCAGAAGGCATAGCCATAGGCGTACAGCATTAGAAGGGACCCAGAGACAGAGCTCCTCATCTTACATGTAAAGAAAGTGGCTTCTGATTGTGGAATGACTTGCTGCAGCCAGTTGCTGGGTGGGACTGTCTTGTCATTGGTGCCTCCGTCTTCCGGTACCCTAACACCATTTTAACTTGATTAGCTGATGCTCCAGGTGAAAAGTATATTCTCCCAGGGGAAAAATGAATACTTCTTTTATACTCTCAAAACTTCTGAGCAAATTCGTTTTATTGTGGACATTTATTACAAACAGAATCTTTGATTTGAAATCCAGGTTCCTTTCTTTCCGCTTTGTTGCATGTTTAGTTATGCTGAAAATTGGCGTGTTCAGCATCTCTCATTTTTTTCCCTATTAGTTTATAATATTTAACATTTTAAAAACTGATACTGTCACCATGTTTAAGTAGTTATTTTTGTGAATCAAATAGAAGGGATAAAATACACCTTATTTATAACATACATAAATTTAAATCATAAAAGAGCTGAACTGGCAAAGATCCTCGTAGGAAGTTAAAAAAGAAAAAAGCATCACATGTATTTAATCCACACTTTCACTGCAACAAAGCAAGGGTTGATTTATGTGGAAGAAAAGCATTTTTTATTATTTTTGTAGTGGGGCATTTATTGCATACACAGTAAGTGTTATAACCAAAACAAATATACAGTTGGGACATTGTGTATAAATTATCTTCTGTCATGTACTATATAAACCAACAATAGTTTGAAATGTATTTAAACTACCATATGGGACAAAGCAAAAGCCGTTCCAGGATCCAGCCCATGATGAATGTGAGCCAGGTTTCATTCGAAGCCTCCTAGCACGGCTCTGTGTCCTGAATCATTTCTTCCACGGTTGAAAGGATTCCAACATCCGGCCTAGCTCCCAGAGGTTCGGGTGTTTTTAATAGATCATGACATTTTTTTTTTTTCCTGGCCTCATAAAAAACTAAATCAGTGAAGTTAAATGTTACTGTGTTCAGATTTCTTTTTAGTCTAGAGAGAGAGAGCTCAGGTTTGTGTCTTCAAAGCTTCGGCAGAACACCCCCTCTGATGAGAAAAAGTCTTACCGGGATTTGACAGTTGGGAAGGTGCAGTCTTGCTTTTAGACTTGACTCATCTGAACGGAGAACCTGCTGCTATAGTAATGCTAGGTACTTAATCAGGGACCCCCCCCCAACTAAGTGCTGTGGGCTGGAGGCATTGCACCCCGGAATACTGGCCGTGCATTCTGCTCCCGTCCAGCCAGGCTTTCTAGCCTGCCTGGGTGTTTTCATTTCGGAATTCACGGCATTTATCCCACATAAGGACAACAGCACAAATAGTGATAGTTACTGGATTCTTACTATGTCCCGAGCATGGTCTTTAGCCCTTTTACTAAATGGTCCCATTTATTCATGACAGTCATCTTATGAAGTAGATATATTTATAATCGCCGTTATGTGACCTATGAGGGAGCTGAGGACCCACACAACTGTCACTTGCCCAAAGTTACGTGGCCCGTAAGTGCTAGGCTCCTAAAGCAGCCCTCAGGACACTCCAAGCGCGGTCTCTGTTTTCCCAGATGATATAACTAGGGTGCGGGGAGTTGAGCGGCTCTCCCAAATCATTGATCTAATACCCAGAGAAAGCAGGAGTTGGATTTGGGGCTTCTGAATCCCAGTCCAGGAATTTTAGACAAAAACATGTTGTCTCACTTTCAATAACTTGATATTTTTGTGCATACAAACTTGAATACACATGTAAATTATTTAAAATAAGTTTACTGTATAATTTAAAATTATTTTTTTATTCAGAGAGGTTTTTAGAATTTTTTATCTAAATCATATCAGAGACGATATAAGATTATAATTATAGATTTTCCATAGCTACTAAACTTTCTTGTTGTACTGGAAATGGGCACCCTTAAACAAAAGGCAACAAAACACATGCTCACAAAAAGATTTTAGGTATTGTTTGAAGAGACATAAGTATAGTTTTCTTAGAATTTCCAGTATAATGTAGGTTCCTTTAGTATTTATGCTAAAATATATATATTTTGCTTTTACTAAAACAATATAATGTTCTTTTATGGACGATGAAAATAAATCACCAAACCGTGGAAATCCAAGATATTTAAATTGAGATGTAGTGGAGAGACTACATTTGCTTTTTTAGGAAATAAATTTCAGTATATTAGAGTTTAAGTGAGTGTGATAATGATTATATGATGATCCAGAATTGCAGTAATTTCAGGCCAGAGCCTTGAAGTTTTATGAGATTTTAAACAAGGCAGTGACATTGCAATAATAAATATTCTTAAAATATTCAAATTTAACTTATTAGATAATTATGCAAATGTGACTGAAAACATAGTTTTCTTTTTGTAAAAATTTTGTTTTAAAGCCCTGCAGACATTTTGAAACAAATCTTTGTTCCCCGTTCTGATTAAGGTAGTACCACTCCAGAACACTTAGGAGTGGTTTTCATTAATTTGCTATTAATCTTAACCATTCTTGTGTCCTTTCCACAATACAAGAGTAGTAAAACCATGTACCACAGTAAGATAACGCACTAACATGCCTATTTGCTTTGAAACCAGATACCTTTTTCTGGTTTGAAACTTGTCCATCTTAGAGTTCTCTGGCACAAGGAAGCCAAATGAGGTTAGGCTATAGGAAGAAGTCTACACAGTCAAACCCCATGGTAATATGTGGGCCTCCGTGGTGAGAGCTTCCTCTTACTCTTTTGGTTATGATTACCGTATCCTTTATCCATGAGGAAAGAAACAGGAAGAAGGTTTGGGGGATTTTTTGGAAAGGAGAAAAAAAAATGATGTGTCTGGGAAAGCCTCTGTGATTTGCTGACAATTAGCAAGTCTTAAGCAGAGAATCTTCCTTCAGGGTGAGGTTTTATGATAATGAGTAAGGGAGCCTCAGAGGCCACAAAATCTGCCAAGTAAGGAGTACATTTTACTTATTTGGTGATTTTTAAGTGGGAAGCCTGTGTAAAAACATAGTGCTGTGTTTTTTTTTTTTGTTTTTTGTTTTTAAAGATTTTGTTTATTTTATTTATTTGACAGAGAGAAATCACAAGAGAGGCAGGCAGAGAGAGAGGATGGGAAGCAGGCTCTCTGCTGAGCAGAGAGCCCAATGCGGGACTCGATCCCAGGACCCTGAGATCATGACCTGAGCTGAAGGCAGCGGCTTAACCCACTGAGCCACCCAGGCGCCCCCATAGTGCTGTGTTTTGATAATTTCTGCTTTATTGAACCTTCAATAATATTGAACCTTCAATAATTTCCACTGCTAGAAGGGAAAAAACTTTTTTCGTTGCAGAATATTAACTAGCGAACAAGGTTTGCAGCGCCTTGTTATTTCTCAACTCTTTATTTCTTGTCTATTTTTGGCTTGAAAACAATTTAATTTTATATAAGTAAATACTTGTGATTCTAGAGAGTTCTTCATTTATCTCCATCAGTACTTTACAACTTTGATTGAATGAACCATTAATTGCCATTATAAGGCAAAAACATAGCTTGTTGTTAACATGGAAAATGGTTATCCCATACTTCTTCAGAGTTTTTTGAGGACTTACGAACTTAGATGTGGTGCTGAGATTTGGCTAACAGTTTTTTCATTGATTTCAAGATATATTTAGAGGAGTCCTAAGGAAAAATAAATGGGAAGCACACTGAAAAGAGATGTGAAACATCCCATTATAACAAAATCTTATGATTTAGATGTATAGTGTTTAGCCAAATGCAAAACTCAAAAATAGATTCTTGAATATGAACATGTTAGGATGATTTAAAAATCCAGTGGCTAACCTTAATTTTGTGGGGAGCAACTGCAATTTTTATCTTTGAAATCTCCTTTACGTTAAATTCCTAGGAGATCATATAAGATCATGTATTTCAAAATTTGCATTTTCTTAAAGATTTTATTTTTTTAATTTGTCAGAGAGAGAGAGAGTGAGAGAGCAGCAGGCAGAGGGAAAGCAGGCTCCCTGCTGAGGAGGGAGCCCAGTGTGGGCCTCAGTCCCAGGACTCTGGGATCATGACCTGAGCCGAAGGCATATGCTTAACCAAGTGAGCCACCCTGGTGTCCCCCAAGTTTCCATTTCTTAGATACAACTTATCTTCCTTCCTTCCTTCCACTTCACACGTAGTGTGAACTCATGATCCTGAGATCATGACTTGAGCTAAGATCAAGAATCAGATGCTTAACTGACTGAGGTCAGTTTAACTTAACTACCAGATGCTTAACTACCTGAGGGTCAGGTGCCCCTTTAGAATCTTTCTTTTGATGACTCTTTCAAAAGAGCTCAGACTTCTTTTTATTCTATACTGAAATTTGAAGTTTTATTATTTGTCTTTTTAGTACCTCAAACGTAAAACTAAGTTTTCCTATTTTCTTCTTGCTCCTTCCCATGTGCTCTTCGTTTTCAACGTTTTCAAGGTCTCGCCATTTTATCACCATTACATGCCCAGTCTGTTCCATCTTTCTAGCTCTATTACTTGCATATTTGCCTGACAGGCTGTGATGATTCTTCTTCTGGACAATTGCAGTTGCTTCTAACAAGTATACCTTCCTCCCCTCTTTCCTGTGTCTGTGTATTCTTTATACAATGGAAGGAGTAAAATTTTAAAAATTTTAGATCATTTCCCCCTCACCTCCAAAGTTCTTTCGTTACTTCCCATGGCACTCTGCTAAAATTCCAAACTCCTTACTAGGGCCTTGTACGATCTTGCATGATTTTGTGTCATCGTGGCCTTGTATGATCTTGTATGAGCCTTGTATGATCTGCGTCTAGAATATAAACCTAATGGAGACACTCTTCCTCATACAGGAAACATTTATAAAACTTGTGTACAAGGCAGGCACTGTGCTGGGTACTAGATAAGTAGTTGACTATCAGCTGATAAATAAATAAGTGAGAGAAGAAAAAAAAAGATAACATGTGGCACCCGTATGCATGGAACTTACTGTCTAGTGGTAGCATAAATACTAATCAAATAATCACAGGCAAAAACCCCCGTAGAGGTATAACACTGATGAAATACTATGGAACATGGGTTCATGATTTTACGAAAGCATGTAATAATGAAGTCTTTCTGAGAAAGCCATGATTGAGGTTATGAGCAGTAGTTAATTATGTTGAGTGGGAAGATGGGGGATGTTTGTATGAGGGAGGAGGAGTAAAAAGGTACAGGGGAAGAGTTTTCCAGAAGAAAAAAGAATAATACGCCAAAAGCCTGTGGTGGTAGAGGTTGACCATGGCTGGAGGACATAAGAAGTGACCATTTCTGGGACGCTTGGGTGATGCAGTCAGTTGAGCATCACTTTTGGTTTTGGCCAAGGTTGTGATCTCAGGTTCATGGGATCAAGTCCCAGATCAGGCTCTGTGCTCAGCGGGTAGTCTGCTTGGAAGACTCTCCCTCTACCCATCTTACCCTCCCTCTAAAATAAAGAAATAATTCTTGGAAAAAAAAAAAAAGGAATGACCATTTCTGCAAATTGTGGTGGGTCTTATTTAAGGATTTTCTAATGGATTAAATGTACGGAGGATGAGGAAAAGGGAGGAATTAATCGTTTTTTTGTTAAGTGCTTAGGTGGGTATTGGCAAACATAATTAAACATTTGGAGACTTAGGTTCAAGTCTTGGTTGTCCCACTTGCTGTGTTTGTGGGAGTGGGGGTGAATAGACAGACACCAACCTACCTTAGGCAACTCACTTAATCTTCTAAATTGCAGATTCCTCATCTTATTTGTATAACAGACATAACAAAAATACTTAACTCATCGTGGTGAGAATCAAATGAAATAGTGAGAGAACTTTACAAACTGTAAATTGATACATATATCCACTTATATCTGTGTCTCTCTACCTATCTATTTATATACACATCACTGGTGTTACTGTTAACCCAGATAGCTCCTTGTATTCCTCAGCATTCGTTTCCAGCCAGTCTCCAGCCGGGTGGTCACTTATTCTTTCTCACATGCTGGTAGCATTTGCTCACACCTTCCTCTTCACTCAGAGCAGACTCTGCCTCTGCAGCTCATCCTCCTCCTTTGTTTCCCTCTTTCCTGCCTTTATTACATTTGTCTTTCTTTATTTCTTTTCTGTCATCCTCCTCATTTCTTTTGTCTTTTAAAAAAATTAATACATATATTTTTAAGTAGGTTCCATGCCCAATGTGGAGCCCAGTGTAGGACTTGAGCCCACAACCCTGAGATCAAGACCTGGGCTGAGATCAAGAGTTGGATGCTTCTTTATGGACTGAGCCATCCAGGCATCCTTTTTTTTTTTTTTTTTTTTAAATTTCATTTCATTTCATTTCATTTTTCTATTCCTCCCACCTTGGCCTATCTATATAACTTTCAGAATATGACTTTCTTCCATTCCTCTGCAGCACTGAGCTTATAAATATGCTTTCCTGTGTTTACTTCTGTTCCTTAATGGGACAGGTAGCTTAGGATTAAGTATAGAGATAGCTACTCTTTTTAAGATTATTCATATTCCTTTTATTTATTTTCATTTTTTTTAATAAGCTAGGTTTTCCTGATTTAAAACCTCTCTCAAATCCCATGTCTATAACATTTATTATATTACTTCTTAAAAGATAGAAGTTATATGTTAGATTTATTGTATGTGTAAGTGTGTGCAGTATTTATGAATATGGGCGTGGGAAAGCTCCACTTGTTCCATTTTGTTTTAGGGAGAAGGAGATGCTTCCTTTCTTCTAGGGTGGGAGGATATTGTCTCTCTTCCTTTGAAGAAGGGAAGTTTTTCTTAAGCCAGGCATATCCCTTTCCTGGGGAGTGGGGAATAGCTCTCTGCTTGTGTCTGCTGTCCAGATTGCCCAGAAAAAGTGATCAGATATGTGGAAATGGAGGATCTATGCACATTATATGCTTCTTACTCTGATTCATATTTAACATTTATTATCTTTGTTTTGAAAAAATAATTATATAGCTTGAAGAAACTTCCCTTTGTATCTTGGAGCACTGAAAAAAAAATTAAGATGTTAAAAAAAAAAGAACCTTCCCTTTTTAACTTTTTCTCCCTACCACAGTTGATCTACTGTATATTTTCTCAGAGGTTATAGACTTACATGATGATTAAGTCAATTTAGTGAAATATAAAATCTATGTGAGGTTAATTGTTGCTATTCCAATAAAGAAATTTACTTATTTTACTTATTTATCTATTTATTGTTGAAATGTGGCAATCAAGATCCAGCTAGACAGCTACATTTGAGTCTACATAACTTAAATAATTTTATTTTTATTTAATTTTTGTAAATTCCCCTTTTAATTCTTTGTTACACAAATATCTGCAATAATCCTCTGGCTCCTTTTTATACAGTTGTTAGATTGAGACTTTGTTTTTTGTCACTTTCATTCATTTTATTATTATTTTTAAACCAACTATTGAGAAATCATGTTAGAGAATGTATATGAATGATCTCTCCTTTTTTGAGTATTTTGATTTTTTTAAAGATTTTATATATTTATTTAATTGACAGAGAGAGGGGCAACACAGGTAGGGGGAGTGGGAGAGGGAGAAGCAGGCTTCCTGCTGAGCAGGGAGCCTGATGTGGGGCTCCTTCTCAGGACCCTGGGATCATGACCTGAGCTGAAGTCAGACACTTAACCAACTGAGCCACCCAGGCGCCCCTTGAGTATCTCTCATTTTTTGAAAAGATTTTATTTATTTTAGAGAGAGAGGGAGAGAGAGCGAGCAGGGGAAAGAGCAGAGGGGGAGGAAGAGGAGTGGGAAAGAATCTCAAGCAGACTGCAGTAAGAGTGGATCCCGATGCAGGGCTCCATCCCGTGACCCTGAGATCATGACCTGAGCTGAAACCCAGAGTGGGATGCTTAACCAACTGAGCCATCCAGGTGCCCTGTATTGGAATCTTTCTGATGTCTTGTTTTTCTGAGGGAGGCTGTGTGTTGACTTCGATTACAATGCTAACTTTTCTTCTTTCAAAATGACTTTTATAGAGTTAAAAATGTCCAATTCCCCAATATAAAGCTGTTGAAAAAAAAAAAAAACTTAAGTTTTAAAATTTGTAGTTTCTTTGTTAGTGTCTGAAAAAAGCTATCCCATGAGACATATGTGGTTATAAGAAACATGAAAGTGTAAATGTAACCAAATCATTCATCTGATACAAATTACTTATGAGTCTCCAGTTGTACTTCAAAAATAGGAAGATTAAGTTGAGCTTTACCAATTAATGTCATGCCAGGAGAAAAACATAGGTGAAAACACCAAGTAGCACAGTGTGTGCCTATGTGTGGCTGTATGTTGTATATAGAAACTTAGGTATTACAAAACCTGTTAACTTCGGCAAAGCATTTATTATTTTACCATTTTCAGCTTTCACCATTAGTTTCCTTTTCTTTCTTTTTTTTTTTTTTAAATTTAGAAAGACTATTTAAATACGTACTTAAGTGGGGACACCTGGGTGGCTCAGTCAGTTAAGCATCTGTCTTCAGCTCAGGTCATGATCTCAGGTCCCTGGGATCCAGTCCCACATTTGGCTCCCTACTCAGCCGGGAGTCTGCTTCTTTCTCTCCCTCTATCCATCCCCCTGTTCTCTTTCTCTCTTCAAATGAATAAAAATTCTTAAAAAAAATGTACTTAAATGAAACCTAAAATAAATTTTAATTTATAGAAAAATAATCAGACATCTCACAGTTAAATATTTTTGTTTTAAGATTAGCAATGCATAGCTCATTTTGCTTAGTGTGAATGATGAAAAGTTAATTATTCTGGGTGTGAATTGTGTGAAAATATACATATACATACATATTTATTTTTATTATTCTACTTTATTAAATGGATTCTTTTACATGGTATTAAACCACTATTTTTTGTTTTGTTTTGTTCAAGCAATGTTTTTCTTCCAAGCACATGGATACATCTTGCATTCTGCATGAAAATATTTCAGCTTCTTGAACCATATATCTCAACTAAAATTTACTTAACATAGCAATATTACAGTCATTAATCAAAAGCTAATATTATACATAATTAATTTTTATTTTGAATTTTACTTCATCATCCTTAACTATTAAAACATTTTAATTTTTTAATGATTTCTTTATTTATTTTATAGAGAGAGAGAAAGAGAGTATGAATTAGGGAGGGGCAGAGGGAGAGGGAGAGAATCTCAAGCAGACCCCTCACAGAGCATGAAGCCCCAAGTGGGGATTGATCTCACCACACTGAGATCATGACCTGAGCCAAAATCAAGAGTTGGATGCTTAACTGACTGAGCCACTCAGGCATCCCAGAAACATTTTAGTCCATAAAACATTTTATATGGTAAAAGAAAGTAATCTATAACTCTTTCCCTTGAGCAGTTGGTGATGGGAATTGCAAATCGATAGGAATATCTAAGTGAAATCAGAATCTGTTTGAACCAGTATCAGAAGTCACTCTTTTCTCTGCTTATCTAATATGGGTGTGTAGTTTGGGTAGGGGCTGATTTTCTTGTATGTCTCTAGAAGAACATTCTTTGTAAGCCTTTGTTTTTCCCAGCAACTCCCAGTGAAAAGGACATATCTAAACTGAGGGGTAATCCACATGCTTAGAAAGGATGAGACATGGTTAAAGTAGAATCTTCAGCAATGATGATCTGTGGTTACCAAAATGGTACAGAATTTCAGTTTTCAGACCACGGAATCACACTTAGGCAGCACAGCTGTATGGCTGGGGGAGGCCACAGATATTACTCAGGACAGCAAACACAAAATCAAGGGTTTTTTTAATGTTTTATTATCCCAGTGCTTTTGGAAACCCATAAGTGTTAAAACTAAGTGTTTTCTGGGAAAGTTAAAGACTTCTTTCTTTTATGGTGATTTCAACCTCAACGTGATTTCTTTACTCATAAGTAAACTACATTTTTTTACTTGAGAAAATTATATTAAATGATTTTGTGGGAAATTATTGAGCCAGAGGGAAAAGTCTGTCTTGGAGGTTTGGTTAGCCAGTATTCTTAAATTGAGGAAATTTTCTGATAATTCTTGTAAAAATGGTAAAGAAGTTTGATGGAAGACAAATGCCACTGATAGACAATTGGAAAGATAATAAATGTTAGGAATGGAAGTGATTAGGGTGACTGAAGCAAAGTCTTAGGGCCTTTAAATAGAAGTCAAAATTTAAACTATGTCTTGAAACAAAAAGGAAGCTCATGGAATTGAATTATGGTGAAAAAACATATTCTACAATAATGACTGGGGACTATATTGATTCTTATTTTAATTCATCTAAAAAGTATTTTCCTTTCATCCACTTCTAAGATTTGTATTACTGAAGAGACATTTTGCCTCTATGAATAGAAATTCACAGTGGGAAAAAGTGGCAGCCGTAGTGAGATAATTTCTAAACATGGGGGAGATGTAAAATGGGCAACAGTGGAGTGTTTTTCGCAAGTGTCAGCAGAAAGGTCTGGCTAACTGAAACAGGCCGTGAGACCAGGTGACACATGTTGTGGACGGGTTCTGCTTTCCCACAGGGCCCCTGCAAACTCTGCCAGCACTTGGGAGCCTTTGTTAACATGTGGGCTGCATGTGATTTGTATTAGATGGTAAAGAGGCTCTCTCTAATTCTTGACTCAGTGAGGTGAAAACTCCCTAATTCTTTCAAAAGCCTAGCAGAAGACAGGAACAGACATTTCTCCAAAGAAGACATACAAATGGCTAACAGACACATACAAAAATGTTCATCATTAGCCATCAGGGAGATTCAAATCAAAACCACATCGAAATACCACCTTACACCAGTTAGAATGGCCAAAATCAACAAGACAGTAAACAACATGTCTTGGAGAGGATGTGGAGAAAGGGAACCCTCTTACACTATTGGTGGGAATGCAAGTTGGTACAGCCACTTTGGAAAACTGTGTGGCGATTCCTTAAGAAATTAAAAATAGAGCTTCTCTATGACCCTGCAATTGCACTACTAGGTATTTACCCCAAAGATACAGATGTAGTGAAAAGAAGGGCCACCTGTACCCCAATGTTCATAGCAGCAATGGCCACAGTCGCCAAACTGTGGAAATAACCAAGATGCCCTTCAGTAGATGAATGGATAAGGAAGATGTGGTCCATATATACTATGGAGTATTACTCAGCCATCAGAAAGGATGCATAACTATCATTTGCATCAACATGAATGGGACTGGAGAAGATTATGCTGAGTGAAATAAGTCAAGCAGAGAGAGTCAATTATCACATGGTTTCACTTAGTTGTGGAGCATAAGGAATAACACAGAGGACACTGGGAGATGGAGAGAAGTGAGTTGGGGGAAATCGTAGGGGAAGCCTAACCATGACAGACTGTGGACTCTGAGAAACAAACTGAGGGTATTGGAAGGGAGGGGTGGGGAGTTGGAAGGGCCTGGTGGTGGGTATTATGGAGGGCACGTATTGCATGGAGCACTGGGTGTGGTGCATAAACAATGAATCTTGAACACTGAAAAAAAATAATAAAATGACAAAAAAGCCTAACAGATTTTTTTTTTCCTCACAAAGTTGTTCATATTCATGAAGGCTAATGTAGAGACTTATTTAATATTATAAGGTATGTAGATGAACATATTAAAAAATGAGCTTCATTAATTTATTCCCTTAAATTTTTATATACAGTGTCTCTACCACACATGGTTATAGGCTCCAAGGTAAAAATCTTACAACCTTATGTATTCAGTTATAATCAAGATAGTTCTGTGATTACCTTAAATAGGATTTAGCTTGAGTATTTAGTTAAGGAAAATGTATGCTAGAGCAGATCGTGCTGTGTAGCAAAATTGTTCTTCAGTAGATGTTGATAGATTTTTTTTAAAGATAATGAGGTAATTTAGAAAATAATACACAAGTGCTTAACTGAAATATTACTTTAGCCTATGAATTCTACCACTGCCATATTCTTCTGTAGTTACTTTCCATTGATTTTTGACTCTACCCTTCTTTGGCCCTTCCTTACTTATATATGGCTCTTCACTAATGCTGTGCTTTGCCTCTCACTCAGAGTATCTGTCTCAGTATTTTCCTCTCAATTCACTATTTTGATCGGGCTGGCACTGTTTCTCTGTCTTGAACATGTTAGTTCAAGGTACCTGTCAATGGGAGCTAAAGTTCTGACTTCTAACTGCCTATTGATGACCTTGCTATCTACAGAACATTCAGGGCCCCTGGTACCTCCCCTGTGTCCTCCTGGTTTCATACCAACATTTTCCTTTTGGCGTCCATAGAAGCCTAGGCTTACTTTATTCATTTTGGACCACTGGAGCCTCATCTGAATTCCTTGTTCAGTTTGGAACAAGAAACAAAGTATCAAAGAGAGAAGTGGAGGTTAGAGGGACAGATGCTCTACTAGGTGAATGTCACCACCATTAAGCAGCAGCTCAAAACCTTGCAGCTCCATTCATTCTCTTGAAACATCAAAAGGTCAGAGGCCCGAGGACTTTAAGAAATAGGTACTTGTAGGAAGCTCATTTCAATAGCTAATGGTACTCACCTGTCACTACCAAATAAGAAGTGTCTACAGAACTTCATGATGTGCCAAGGAAGCTCAGCTTTGCTTGAGCAATGTTGTTATTGTTACCCACACAAGTAGATGGCTGGGGGTCAATTTAGCTGCCAGGTAAGCAGTGTCCAAATTGAGTTTACTGTAGCAAATCCAGTTCCCAGTTCTGGGTAAGCATTGGGGCCTAAGTAATTATGATTTTAATATTAGCAACTTGTATATGTACTAATAATAGCAATGTATTTCTGTTCTCTTTCTTTGGTTTTATGTTGGAATTGTTCTAACAATAGAATTCTAAGTTTATATTTATTTTGTGCTATTATTTAGGATAAATGTATTCATATTAATAAACATAAACAGTAATTGTAAAATAGTATGTATTCAGTGTTCTTAAGTATATGAAATAAAAGAGAATAGTATCTTTGGTGATAACCACATAATAATATGGTGTGTATCCATCTGAATTCTTATGTAACCATTCCCAGTCTCATCCTCCATCATCCGTCTGTCCATCCATCCATCCATCCATATATCACTCATCTCATATAAATGTGACCATAGTATTTACCTTGTAATGAAACTTGCTTTTTTTCTGAAGTTTTGAAGTTAAATATACATTTGTAGAACTTACTTATATTTGTTGTTGATCTGCAGTTCAGAAAGATGATGTACCAGAGCTTTATTTCTAAGCATGTGGTTATTCAACTGAATAGTTTTTTCTGAAGCATGACAATTTGTGAACAATTTAAGTCGCTGAATTGTGGTGTGGGCACTGGGCCCTTTTGTGGGGGTGACTGGTTATTGTTTGCTGGCTCCACTGGGGACAGAACTAAAGGGAAACCATCTGAGAGGAATTATCACAAATTTAAAAACAGAATTTTAGAGCCAGGTGGTCAAGGTTTTGAGTTTAATGTGTAAATTTTTCTGGCAGTCAATAAACTGTTCAAGAAGACTGGTTTGTCTGTGGAGGAAGCTCTCACATTCTCATTGGTTGTACTAGTTCTTTTCACACACTAGTTCCTGGTGCCTCCATGTTCATCTTAGTGCCTTCTCTGTTTTCCTGCCTGATAAAACTTGCACTTAGTTTATTCTATTCCTAGATGTTCTTTTTATTCTACTGTCCATATTTTTCCAGTTCAAAAAGTAAGCTTTTTTTTTTTTTAACCATTCAGAGTCTCCTGAACTAATTTAGTTACTTTAGTATCTTTAACTGCCCTTTTGAACACCCCAACCACCTACACCCACTCTGTACCACAATTGATACACTGATAGATGTTGCTCATGCTGATTCCAACCTCGTAACTCTCATTTTATCTAAATGCTTTTAAATTTGGGTTTTCCTGTAAGTACTGGACAGTGTTTTCTATTTTCTTTTCTCGCTTCCTTTGGCACTTTTCCTATTTATGCAGTCAACACTGTCTTAATGTGACCATCTGAGCCTAAAATACTGTTTCTCTGAAGGCCATATGAATCTGCACAGTGGTGTCCAAGCACGGCACCGATGACAGAAGGACACATGTACAGCTTTCTCACCTGTCACACTTGGAGGAGCAGCTTAGAGGCTGTGCCTTCTAGTCAGCCCTCCTTCTGAGGAAGTCCAGTGCTTAATAAACCCCAGCCCCTCCTCTCTCCCATCTTCCTTACCAGTGTTAGACCTTGGAAGCTCCTCTTCCCAGCTCTTGCTGGTGGTGGTTGGGAATTCTTCATCATTAGGGCCTGGCTTTCATCTTTGAACGTATCCACTTGGCCCTCTTTTAAGAGATGAATAAATGCAGAACGAGAAACAAGTAGGGGATTGTGATTCTGTGCTTAGGTTTAGCAACCCAAATTTAGATAGAGTCAGTTGCCACGAAAACTGGATGAATAAAAATCTCCCTTTAAGATTGTGCATTTGTTATTTGTTATTCTTTTTTACATTGTAACTCTGTCAGGTTCTTTCTTCATGTTATATGATTTTTTTAAATTACTTTTTTATTGTAATTCCAGTATAGTTAACATACAGTATTCTGTTAGTTTCAGGAGCATAGTAGAGTGAATCATGTCGGTTTTTACTTTGTATATTTTGAGATGATGCTCCTGGTGTATACAAGTTCATAAATATACTGTCTTATTTTTTTTTTTAATTTGTTTATTTACAGCATAACAGTGTTCATTGTTTTGGCATCACACCCAGTGCTCCATGCAGTACGTGCACTCCCTATTACCCACCACCTGGTTTCTCAAACTTCCACACACACCCCCCCCCCCGCCCCTTCTGGTTGTTTTTCAGAGTCCATAGTCTCTCATGGTTCATCTCCCCTTCCAGTTTCCCTCAACTCCCTCTCCTCTCCATCTCCCCATATCCTCCATGTTCTTTGTTATGCTCCACAAGTAAGTAAGACCATATGATACTTGACTCTCTCTGCTTGACTTATTTCGCTCAGCATAATCTCTTCCAGTCCTGTCCATGTTGCTACAAAAGTTGGGTATTCATCCTTTCTAATGGAGGCATAATACTCCGTTATGTATATGGATCACATCTTCCTTACCCATTCATCCGTTGAAGGGCATCTTGGTTCTTTCCACAGTTTGGCGACCGTAGCCATTGCTGCAATAAACATTGGGGTACAGATGGCCCTTCTTTTCACTACATCTGTATCTTTGGGGTAAATACCCAGCAGAGCAATTGCAGGGTCATAGGGAAGCTCTATTCTTAATTTCTTCAGGAATCTCCACACTGTTCTCCAAAGTGGCTGCAAAAGCTTCTGCACAGCAAAGGAAACAGTCAACAAAACAAAAAGGCAACCCACGGAATGGGAGAAGATATTTGCAAATGACAGTACAGACAAAAGGTTGATATCCAGGATCTATAAAGAACTTCTCAAACTCAACACACACAAAACAGATAATCATATCAAAAAATGGGCAGAATATATGAACAGACACTTCTCCAACGAAGACATAAAAATGGCTATCAGACACATGAAAAAATGCTCATCATCACTAGCCATCAGGGAGATTCAAATTAAAACAACATTGAAATACCACCTGACACCAGTTCGAATGGCCAAAATTAGCAAGACAGGAAATAACGTGTGTTGGAGAGGATGTGGAGAAAGGGGAACCCTCTTACACTGTTGGTGGGAATGCAAGTTAGTGCAGCCACTTTGTAGAATATACTGTCTTCTTTGTCAATTTTTGTTGTTGCTGTTCTTTGACAATGTTCCTTTTTACTCCAATTAATGCTTTGTTGACTTATACTTTATTTTCTCATATCAACATTGCTGTATCAACTCTTTTTTGGTTAGTATTTGTTGAATACTCTTCCAACCCCCATGTTCTCATTTTTAGAGCAATTGTTTTGCTGGTTTTGTTTTAGGGATGTCTTTTTTAAGCAGATTGAGCTTGGCTTTTTTATTTTTAGATCGCTCTGATTAATCTTGTCTTTGAATAGGGAGTTTATTATTTATGTTTATTATGTTTACAGGTATATTCATATTTATGTATTGTCTTCTTTTGAGTTTTTTGTTTTGTTCTCTTTCCCCCAATCCTGCTTTCTACTGGATTATTAAAGTATTCTGTATTTCATTTTATTTTTCTCTGCTTATGTGAAAACTATACATTATAGTTCTGTTTCTGTAGAAATTGCTTTCACTTTTTCAATGTGTAGAAATTATTATACATTTTGAAGTCTGACAATTATCTGTATTTACTTCATCCTGAATATGCCTTAGCATGGTATAAATATCCAGGAAATAATTCTCATTGTTAATATTGACTAAAGTTTTGGTTTTATTTTTTGATACAATATGATTTGTTTTTACTGAAGCATATCCTTAAATGATTTAGTGATGATCTTTGGTTGGCTTTATTTGTAATTTCATTTTCAGTAATACTTTAGCTGGGTATAAAATTCTTTTTTTTTTAAGATTTTATTTATTTATTTGACAGACAGAGATCACAAGTAGGCAGAGAGGCAGGCAGAGAGAGAGGAGGAATCAGGCTCCCCACTGAGCAGAGAGCCCGATGTGGGGCTCGATCCCAGGACCTGAGATCATGACCTGAGCCGAAGTCAGAGGCTCTCACCCACTGAGCCACCCGGGTGCCCCAAGCTGGGTATAAAATTCTAAAATAACATTTTTTTCCCCCTCCTCAGCACTTTAAAGATGGTGTACTATTGTCTTTTGCCTGGAACACACTAATCAAAGATGTATTTTGAATAAATGAATGACATCTCTTATTGCTGATAAGAACCTCTCATCAATCTAATGGTTGTTCCTTTGTTGCTAATTTGTTGTTTTCTTTTTAGTGGCTTTTGATACTTGCTATTTTGTTTTCAGTTTTACTGTGTTGTACTTGGTATGGAGCCTACATGGTATTCAGAGTACATTATTGAGGTGAGGAATTATATAACTTAATGAAAATTCTTAATGTTTGTATCTCCCAATATTTCTTATCTGTAATCTCTATCTTTATTTGTAATGTAGATATCTTTATCTATAAAAGATACTTATAACCTCTTATTTTCAACCACTCTATGAAATAGATGGCATACTCTCAGTTGTTCTTCAATTTCCACTTATTTAAATTTTTAAATTTCCTTTTCAATATTTTAAATTTGCTACATTTACATCTCTTCTCCTTTAAAATTTCTGTCACTTGCGGTTTGCAAATGTTTGAAAATGTTGAGAGAGGAGGAAAGGAATTTTCTCCCTTATTTATTTGAAAATTCTAAACTTATTTCCATAAAAGTAATTTCATATGGAGAAACAATTAATGTTCATATTGGTTGTGTGTAAAAATGTGTTCTGCAATTTTGGTATGTAGGCTTATTTTGAGTCAGACTTTCGGTGAAAGTGTTTCCCCCTTCTAAGCCTGTGTTGCTCAGGAGCCAAATTCCTACCTGGACATAAAGGCCAGTAGGTCTATGGCTTTTGCTTTCCTTACAGATTTTCCATTTCTTACCTAAAGATTCTAACCATATTTTTAAAAATCTCACTGATAGCTTTCTGACTTTATTTTCTATTATATTTATCATTGTTATGGGTTTTGAGCCATTGGGGGTAAATCATGAATGTGTGGAAGAATCTTGATTGGAAGTTGAGACTAGAGTTGGGAAATAATTACTGAATAAAAGAAAAAGGTGAGCATTAGTTATTTAGATCAAGCAGCTATATAATTTATTATTTAAACTGAGACAGCTTTGAGAGTGAAAGAAGGCACTAGCAGTAGTTATATAGGCCAGGAAGTAAATCAAGGCCACTACAGGAAAACAGAAATGTATAATCTTGTGCTATGAAAGACTATTATCCTTTAATTTTTGTATATAAATATTTGTGACTCAGTATCATAGACCATCTTTTCTCTGATGCGTATATCTACCTAGAATAACAAAATGAATTTTCCTACAGGAACCACATGATTAGTATATAAATATAAAGGCCAGATTTCGAAAACTTGGAGTATAGTGTTTTTGAGATGAAAATATGGTGCATGAATAAATCCAAAGTTAATTTTATTCATTAATTTAGTAAACAAATATTTACAGTTCTCTCTTTAATAAGTGTATAATATTGCATCTCATGACAGTTGAGTAATTTCCCAAGGAATGAATTCAGGAATGTCAGTATTAGGAAGTGATTCTGAGGTACACTCACTTTTAGACACATTACAAAATAAGACTATATCTTGACTATTATAATTGCCAGTGAATCTTGTGTGTGTGTATGTGTGTATATTTAGAGAGATATATATTTATATTTATATATATGGGAAATTCAGAAGCTGTATGCATTGCAAATACAGAATGAACCAGTATCCAGAATGTTAATTTAAGCTAGCAGCATTAAAATATGGTATTTTACAATTGTTTTCTGTGCTTATAAAATTTACTTATATACTACAGTGTTTTTGCTACTGGGTAGGTAGGTTGGACAAAATGATTTCTGATCATTATCTTTGAGGGTCTGTGGTTGTAGTGATTGTTTCTAAATATGAATACTATTAGTTTCTCAGAACAATATTCATTTTTCTTTTATAAATCTATATCTCTGTATATATATCAGTACAAAACCCGTGTGTGTGTATGTGTGTGTAAAGATCAAAAACCCATGACAAAAACAGGCTTCAAAAATTTTTCAACATAGTTTCTCAACATAATTCTGTATTTCTTTTTTTAGAGCAAGCTCATGCCATCATATTGGTCAGATAGCAGGAGAGGCATCTCATCTTCTGTTTGTTAGAGAGTTTTAATTATTTAATAAGTGCAAGTAATTAAGACATTAAGAATTAAAGTGGCTCCAAGAGGAGCTCTGAGACTCTGAACTACAGTGTTGCCTCGGTTTCTGAGTTTGAATTTCAACAAAAGTGTAAAGGTCCCACTACTGGTTGTTTCAAATTATGCATAAAATGCAGTTTGTTAATATTTTTATCTGTGTTGAAGACTGAGATAGTATGTAAACTTTGGTTAACAGTTATAAAATCCAAACACAGTGCCTTTATTTTATGTTAAAATTAGAATATTGGTATCACCAAAGAGCTTAGTATAAATGTATGTTTTTTCATGTGTGTAACAACAGTTGATAATGTGGTTCTAAAGGAAGCAAAGATTAGTGTGTGTGTGTGTGTGTGTGTGTGTATGCACGCACGTGCTCATGCATGTGCGGCTGAGATGGGGAGGAAGGGAGAATAAAAGTGAATATATTAAAGGGTCAGTACCTTCAAAATTTTGTTTTTCAGGAATGAAATTTTATGCAGTAATATAGAAATAATTAATGAATCACCGCGTTTATTTCTGTAACATTACAAATGCTTCACAGTCTCCTCTCAGGTTATAAACTGAGAGGTGGCACATACACGGGCATTCTTATTGTAGGTCCATAAGAAGCTACATGATGTAGTATCTGGGTGGGTGAGTGGCCACTCTTTTTTCTCGGATAATACAAGAACTTCCTGATACTAAACTCATCCTCCGTTTTTTTTAAATTGTCACCTCCATTTGTATAAGCTCAAATATTTTTTAATTTCATTGCTGCTTCTTTTGAAAATCAACACTTCAAGTTTTGAAGGACAACTTGAAAACTGGATACCAGTTCATATATAATGCATATATCTTCTCCATTGCTGGCAAAACCATCTTTCTGTGGCTTTGGATGAGAAATATTGTTAGAAGTCTTAAATTTGGAAAGCCTGTTAATGATCATACAGTGTATCTCTTTATGCGACTGAGAATTTATACTATATTCTGCCATCCCAAAATAATTTTGAACGGTATCTGTAATTAGGCGTCTTATTTACAATAACATTTCAGCTTCTGTAATCTTGAAGGAAACAGAATAAATTTTAAAACTTGGAAGACTTTAAAATTCTGTAGGTTGTCTTTGTGGGTGTGAGACTGGTGTCATATAATACTTTGTTCACACTTTTCTCTTTTCAAGTATTTAATTGTAGAAGTGTTTCTTACAGAATGTGTAGTGGTACTCACTGTTTTTGTTTAATGAATTATTATTTCTTTTTATGTAAAATAAATGAAAATCCTTCCACAATGTGTCTGAAGTGTTGGGAAAATAAAGGGGCTCTGTGAAAGGGAAAAGATAGAAAACCAGCCCAGGGTTATTTCTCTGGTCCAGACTGGTCCCCAGGACAGCTCAGGGCACATAGTGGTCTTCAGTAAATATTTGTTGAATGAAAGGTTGCATGAACTTTCTTGAATGTGGATCCTATTAATGACAATAAATTAATGTTTTCATTAGCAAATAAGCTAACATTAAAATATTAATAAATCCAGTCCCTTCTTTCAAGTTTTATTAGTTTTTCTGGAAAGTAATAGAAAATATTTCAGTAATTATTTTGACGGAGGTAGTCTAATCTCTGAAAGGTGATGGCACATTTCTAGGATGCCAGGTTAGCTCACCAGCTAAAGTATTCATTGTGGCAACCAGGCATCCGTTCATAAAATGGGCAGAGTGTGATCACTGCAGCATGTACATTGAGGCCACAATGAGTGGGATTTGAATGGAGAGATGGTTGTGACCCTAAGAAGAAAAAACTAATATAATCATGTGTAAACATGTTGATAAAGTGGAGAAAAAAGAAACACACATAGGGAGGAAGATAGAACTGAAATATCCTAGTTATTGATGTGGACAATTTTGTTATATCAGAATTCCGATCATTTATATCCACGTCTGTGTGATTCATCTGGTTAGTGTGAGTTAGCTGTGGAGACTGTATGATATTTTTATGTTCTGTTCTTCAAATCTTACAATTCTCAATTTTCATTGTTAATACTTATTTCCATGTATAAAGTTGCATCTGGGAAGATTGATACTTCTCTAAGGCAGGGATCCGCAGACTTTTCGTATCAAGGGCCAGATAGTAAGTGTTTTAGGCTTTGTGACCATGCGGCCCCAGTTGTGAGTACTCAGCTCTAGCACTGCAGCAAGGAAGCAGCCACAGGCAATGGGTAAAGCAAGGGATGAGTGTGGGTGTTCCGTTTGTTAGCTCAGCTGTAGGAAAACTGGAGGGAGTTTGTTGACCTCACACTTTCAATCCAAATTCTCCCTCTCAGAGCCATTAGCTCCTCATGTGGGATTTCGTGACCTCCTCTGTCATTACCCACCTGTCTTGTGCTTAGTTCTGGTATAATCCTGTATCTACAAGCTTCTGCCTGGTGTTTATTTGCCTCTTATGCTTTGTAGACTCCCTTCTCGGAAGACCCCGAGGGGACTTCCATCCTTCTTTATAGGTTCAGATTGGGAAGAGGTATTCCTTTCTTTCCTGTTCCCTCACCTGTGGAGGCAGTCATGCTCAGAGCCTCCTAGTTCCAGAGCCAGTCTTGACTAGAGCTTGGCATAGGCTGGGGACCTCAACCCCTTAATCTGGCTCGTGTGTGATGAGTTCTACTTCTGCAACTGGTGTCTGGTAGGGCTGAGTAAACACTAGGCAGGACTGTATAGCTGTGAGACTGGGTCTTCTTCAGGTTCACAGGACTCTTGCTCTGCTGAGACCAGGTCATAGTCTGCTTGACTGGACAGGGTGATTCACTCTTCTCCAAAGCTCTGGATTATCTTCCTCATACCTTTGTTATGCCTGAAGGGCTGCTCTTAGTGGATGGTTAGCCTTCAGTTGACTCCCTCTGTTCTTTAAGGACTGGAGGCATTCTGGTCTCCTGTGTTTCTGTCTGGTTCTATTGCTCAGCCTTTGTGGGCTCTCAGTGCCTGCCTGAACCAGGCTTCTTTGGCTTTTTTGTTGGCTCCCATCTTCCCTGTTTCCTGATTTTGCCAAAGACTCACCCCTCACTGTTGGCCCTGAGTGAGTTCTGTCAAAGTAGAGATTATGTGGCTTCATTTTCAGTGTAGTGATATAAAATTGAATTTTTTTGTTCAAATCCTTATATTTTAAAGTTATTGTTGATTAAATATAAATCAAACTTATGTTAATATTGATTTTAAGAGACATTTTTCAAGGAAACAAAATTGGTGCTCAAAGATATTATAAATTAAAATCAGAGAAAAGATCAGTGGGCTTCTGTGTTGGCCTTGGTACGTAGGGAGCAACATGGGGAGCAATTTGATATTTACAGGAAATAAAAACAAGCTTTCCCACCCTCCTCAGTCACAAGGATGTACAAGGTTGTTCTGCTTCTATATTGTCTTTTATAATTCTAGGAGTCAGAGTATTTGTTACAGCCCAGTTAGGAGATATCTACAAGAGACTAGTAATTCTTTACATTGTATTTCAGAAAATTTCTAGGGAAGATACTGAGTCATAGTAATTCTTTTATTATAAAATCAGTCTTTAGATAACGTTTCGTATGTGTGTAGACTGGAGAGTGAAAAAACGAGATGCCTAAAGACCAGCTAGCAGGGCATTGTCCAGGTGATAGACTGGATGGGATGGAAAATAGGAAGAATTCCTAGATACTTCCTCCTGGTTACTGTGACCTTCTTATGGTTCAAACTGGTAGACTGGGTTATAGACCAGTTTTGTTTCTTGGTAGTGGGAGGTTATTTTATCTCTCTATGCCTAGTTTTCTCATTCTTAAAACAGTGCAATTAAGAGTAACCAATTCCATAGGGTTGGTTATGTAAGGATTAAATAAAATTAGTACATGCAAGGCACTTAGAACCTTTAAAAATGTTATTATGATTATTTTTAAAGATTTTAATTATTTATTTGACATACAGAGATCACAAGTAGGCAGAGAGGCAGGGAGAGAGAGGGGGAGTCAGGCTCCCTGCTGAGCAGAGAGCCAGATGCGGGGCTCCATCCCAGGACCCTGGGATCATGACCTGAGCTGAAAACAGTGGCTTAACCCATGGAGCCACCCAGGTGCCTCTAAAAAATGTTCTTATTAATATTTGGAGTCAGATAGACATGGATTTCAATCTCTGCTCCACTATTACTAGCTGTTTGACTGTGGGCAAATTAATTACATCATCTTTGTTTACATGTCTTTATCTTTATTATGAGGGTAATATTACCTATTTCATAGAATTTCTATTTCATAGAATGGCTGTAGGGATTTAGTCAGAGAAGTATAGGCAATCTAACACATAGCAGATGCTCAGTAAATGATAGCACCCATCAGCATTCATATATTTTTTTAAGAGTTTTTTATTTATTTGTGAGAGAGAAAGAGAGAGAAGGCACAAGCAGGGAGAGCAGCAATTAGAGGGAGAAACAGGCTCCCTGCTGATCAAGGAGCCCAGTGTGGGTTCATGATTCCAGGATCCTTGGATCATGACCTGAACTGAAGGCAGAGGCTTAATTGACTGAGCCACTCAAGTGTCCCACCCATCAGCATTCTATAAAGAGAAAAAAAAATCTGGCTTAAGTAAGCTGTTTTTTATGGAGAAAAAAAATTTTTTTAAATGTATGGAAATAAAATCTCTCTTCTATATGTCACTTATTTAAAATTAGTTTATGGGATTCCTCCACTGATAAATATGTTTAAAATGTAGTCATTAATTAAAGACAGTTTAGTGTTTTGTATGGATTGAGATATAGGTAAGAAATACCAGATGTGTGTATATGTATATATATGTATATGTGTGTACATATATTTGTATATGTACAGACACACACACAAAAGAATTTTTTCTTGAAGGACTTGGGTGGTTCAGTTGGTTGAAAGTCCAACTTTTGATTTGGGCTCAGGTCCTGATCTCAGGGTTGTGAGATTGAGCTCTGTGTTAGGCTCCATATTAAGCATGGAGCTTGCTTAAGATTCTCTCTTTCTCAGGGCACCTGGGTGGCTCAGTTGGTTAAGCAGCTGCCTTCACCCCAAGGTCCTGGAATGGAGCCCTGCATGGGGCTCCCTGCTCAATGAGGAGCCTGCTTCTCCCTCTCCTTCTGCTCCCTCCCCCACATGCTCTCTCGCTCATGCTTACACATGTGATCTCTCTCTCTCAAATAAATATGTAAAATCTTAAAAAAAAATTCTTTTCCTCTCTCCCTGTGGCTCCTACCCTCTCAGGCTCTCTCTTTCTCTCTCAAAAACAAAACAAAAACAAAAACAAAACAAAAAAAACAAGAATTATTTCTTAAGACCTAATACTGATGAATTTTAAGATCTTGAAAGTGGGTTGCTTTGATAAATCTATAGGTTTATAGAAGACACTAGACCATTATGGGTAAGCATTTAGCTCATAAAAATGAATGTTTATGTTCAAGTCTCATCAGATACAAAATACAAAAACTTGGATATTTCAATCAGTTCAACAAATAGAGGGCTGCTCAAGGACAAGGAAAGTTCTCCATTCAGTCTGTTTTCAACGTGTCTTTCACTTATTTGTCTACATTTTTAATAATACTTTTTCTTTATTGGATTATGTTAGTCACCATAGTTTTTCATGTTGTATTCCATGATTCAAAATACTTTTAAACAGCAACCCCTCCTAGTTCTTGGAGTGGTGACAATTAATTCTGCTATATTGTGATTTGATGATTAGGTCTGTTTTTATACCATCCAAACTTTCCAAAGTTTTAAAACTTTCCTGAGCTTATTTTCCCCCCATGTCTGTTCTCCCAGTATAAATATTATGTACCCTAAGAGTCTTATTATGTGCTAGCAAATCCCTTCCCAGTCTAGAGCCAACACCTATCGAGTAACTACAAAATTTTTACAGGCAACTAACAAGGAATACAAAAAATGGCAACGTGACCAACTCAGAAATAAGCTGAAATTCTAGCTGAGGAATTTGAAGTCAAATGACAATTTTTTTCCCAACTAAAAAAAATTTGTAGTTTTGGAAAACCTTAGCCTGTCAACTATGAAAGAACAAGTCACAGAGATCAATCAATAGAAAAATCTCAGAAACACCAGTCTTGGTTGAGTTGTTACTTAATTATTTTTGTGGGAACTGTGTATGCTCATAATGGATTTTATGTTGTATTTGAAGTCATAATGGTTTCTTGTAAAACTGTTCCTAGTTCATATTGGTAGAGTTAAGTAGCTGGTATTTCTCAGAAGGCCTGGTGTTTTCCCACAAACTCCCTCTGTCTTATTTGCTTAACACCTGCCATTGTAGTGCAGTGTATACCTGTATATGAATTGCATGGTTCAAACCACATAAGGGCTATTCAGGATTCTTTGTGGAAGTGAATGGTGACACGATGTCAAAGAATCCCAGAGTGACGTGTTTGGGATCAGCTCTAAAGGAGAAAAGACATGAGTTGGCAGAGGAGATACCTGAAATGCAAGGGAGTGGTGAGCAAGAGCTATTTGGGGAAGGAGGATCAGTGGGACCAGAGTTGGGAACTTGCCCATTTAATGAACAATGTGGAGTGGGCAGGTGAGAGAAAAGGAAGAAAGAGAGTGGAAAATCTCAAGTGATTCAGAGAGGACCTCTATGAGGATTTTCTAGCCCTATCAGCTGATTGAAAATGAAAGAAGCTGCCTAAAAAATTTATGCATTGCACTGATACAGATACATCAAGAGTATCTCCTTGTTAGATGTTTAAGGAATTCATATATTGGATAGAAGATAGACTAGATGTCTTCCAAGATATACTGTAACGTCCAAGATGTGATTCTATTATTTATATTGCTGATCAGTGAACGTAGTATACAAAAGACAGGATAATACAGTTGATTATACCATGAGTTCACTGCAATGGGTTTTTTTTTTTTTAAGTACTAAAGCAATAGATTTCTTTATGAGGGAATATTATATACCATTTCTAACTCAATTTTCTAAATCCCAAGTTAAGAAAAATATGACTTCGGGGCACCTGAATGGCTCAGTAGGTTAAGCCTCTGCCTTCGGCTCGGGTCATGATCTCAGGCTCCTGGGATGGAGCCCTGCATTGGGCTCTCTGCTCAGCGGGGAGCCTGCTTCCCCTTCTCTCTCTGCCTGCCTCTCTGCCTACTTGTGATCTCTCACTCTCTCTCTGTCAAAAAAATAAATAAAACCTTAAAAAAAAAACTGACCTCCACTGGAGATAATAGAAATAAAAACCACAGTTTAGACTGAGATTTTACAGGTATTTCTTTTTTTATTAGAATCCTTAAAATAAACCAAGTAGAATAATTAAACCTGTATGTTTTGCTGATAACATTTGGAATGACCTGTATTTTGTCATATACTGTGGTATTCATAAAAGCCTAGATTTTTCTCAAGTAAATGAAGAAGTGGCTCTTAAATGTTTTCATCCCCTGAAAGTCAGTGTTAGTGGATTTCATTTTTTTCTTATGTTTATTTGGCAGGATGTGTATCTTGTGCAAAGTGCTGTGAGAGGAGTGTTTATAACAGTGACATATGTGGTAACTGGAAGTGTATAAAAATTGTGATTTATGTTGGTTCGTGGCAAATTAAAAAAAAACATTGACTTTGTAAGGCTCTTTTTACTGGTTACTTTATATAAAGAAATCAAAAAAATTTTGAAGTCTCATTCTTAATATGTTTGATTATAATCAAACTCTTTTTTGCATTCGTAATGATTAATACATTCTTCCTCATTGTTATCTTGAAGTTGATATTTCTGATTTGCAATTCTGAGACCTCTTTATATCCTATAAAATGAATAAATTTTGTGGATTAACATTTTTACCAAATGGATGCATTCTCTTGACTGACAAAATGGTGGTCCTACATTTTCAATGGGCTTCATAAACTTTGTGAAAACATCAGAAATCTTGGGAAAATGTGGCTTTAGAGAAGAATAGTGCATATGTGTGATCAATATAATGTATTATTGGCAGAATTGCAGAGCCCTATGAATAATTCACTTTCTTAAGACCTGACTGATACCTAGCGAATCCCTGTGTCATCATCAGCATTATTTAAAAGATGGCAGAGAAGGTAACATCTGGGAGCCAATTCATCATTTAATTAAATTATCCTGTAATGAAATCTTCTGTAATGAGATTAATTTTAATTATTAATCAGGAGTTGACATGGGCACAAGACACCATGAATAATAAATGAAAGGCTTTGTCTGTTCCATTTCTAAGAAAGGACCTACTTTACTGCAACAGTGCTTTTTATGCAGCTGTGCTGAGTCCTCGCAATGTGATCGGCCAAGAAGCTAGCTTGATTTCTCTTTCAGAACCTAGAGAGAGGATAACTGCTCAATACTTTCAGATTTGGATTCCAAATCTACACATTTCCAGTGTGCCCTAGTGATTTTTGGCTGAAGTAGTTTTCATTTTTTAAAGTACTTTGAGGACGTCAAAGATAGAACCGGTAGTTGGGGTTCAGTTCCTAATTCATGCACAAAAATGTCACCATTTACCCCTGACTTTATTAAATTACAGTTGACATAAAATGGGATGTTTGCTTGTGGTGGATAGCTTGAGGATTTGATAGATGTTTACTTTGCAAAGTGATTACTCCGGTAAGGTTAGTTAACACATCTATCACTTGACCTAGTTACAATTTTTTGTTGTGTTGGTGAGAACACTCTACCATCCATTCTCTTTAAAGTATATAATACCATATCGTTAACTATCATCACCATGCCATATATTAGACCTCCAGGACTTACTTGTCTGATAAGTTTGTGTCCTTTGGAAAATGTCACCTTTAATGCCTAAAAATAGTTATCCCAGTCACACTTTGATGTAACTCTAGGCATATACTTGTGTTCTCTTACGACTGGTCTGTCAGTTCTTGGCAGTCTATCCATGTGGGGTCCTGGCCTCCAGAGAGGCTTTCACATGTACCCATGGAACAGGAGGATCTGTAGACTGAACCACAATTCAATGGGAACTCAGCAGTGCCCCCAGAGTACTGGGTACCTGAGTGGTGGTCACCACAGGGAAGCCTTCCCTGAGACCCTGGCTGTATTTGCTCAGATCTTATAGCTTCTCTTTTTTTTGGTTGCCTGAAGGAGAGTCATAAAAAAGAAGAATGGACCTTTGCTCTCCAGCCCTAGACACCAGGGGGAGGGCCCCATTTACAGGAAAGCAGACTGAATGGTTTTCAAGCAAACAAAACCAAACTCAGACCATCTCATCCCCTTGATTGAAGCTTTTCAGTGGATTGTTAATGTCATTTAGACTAAAATTCAATACCTTAATATGACCACAAGGCACGTACAACTTCTTCAGCTTTCTTTCAGACCAGCCATGCCACCCACCCCCTTCTGCTGTTGAACCTGTAATATTATTTTAGGAGATGGAAGGTGCCACGATTTTTCCTACTTTGAGGGTTTCATTATGCAGTTCCTATGGCCTTCTCCTGGATCTTGTCACTGTGTGCTCCTAGTCATCCTGTAAGTCTTAGCTTAAATGTCACTTCTTCCAAGAAGCCGACCCTGATCCCCTGATCTAAATGATTTCTCCTCTGGTTTGTTACAGACTTTCCCCACCTCTCCACTGATTCATTCAATACTGTGTTAAGTTGTTTTGGACTTGGACTTACAATGTGCCATGCAGCTTTTGTTTTCCTTCAGATAACCTACCAAAATTTGTACTTATGTAGTCATTTTCTATGATTATTTATTTACCTGTCCTACTAGACTGGAAGCCTCAGGAAGGCCAGGAACATGTTGAAACCCTGGCCTAGTACCTAGTACAGAATATTCCTTTAATGACTACTTGATACATGAGAACAACAGAGATGAGAACTTCTTAACGATTTAATCTATCAGATGCTAGAATGGACTTCCTTAAAAGGCAGTGCACTTTCCACTGGTGGAAATTTTAAAAAGGATAGACAACTCTGTTAGAGTTTGCGAACAAATAGGGGATTTAGGCATCAGAAAAGAAATTGAAACCAATGACCGCACAATTTTACTGTAATTCTGTGCGGTGGTGGCTTTAACTTCGAGGAAATAACCAAGAATCAATTACTTACTAATAAACCAAGAGATTTTCGATTCTTGGTGATAGTATTTATTCACTATATATAGAACATTTTTCTGATTTCTTCTTTCAGCGTTTATTGAACATATGGGAGTGAAAGTGGAGACTGCTGGCTCAGTATTGTAGCCCTAACGGTGTCTAACCCAGATTATCCCTGTGATGTGTTTCCCTTTGTTTTCAACGAGTTGTGTTCACAAGAGCACCTTTTTAATAAAGTAGAATCGTAATGAATATATGGGAAAGGAAAATTGAATAACATGATAATTGTAGTGAGTAGTATCACATTCTATAATCTGGTTAGATTGTACTTTGCATTTGGGTTTCATTAATAGGTAATGACAAAACTTTTGCAGAGAATAAAATTATCTTGCCTTCTGAAAAAAAATTCCTGTATGATTAGGAAATTTACTGGTGGGGTATATATAATATATAATATGTATATATAATATAATACACACACATACACACACACAATAAAGAACTCTTTCTTTCTAATTGGTAAAATTCCACTGCTCTCAGCTATCACTCAATCTTGACCACTAAGTGTAATTACAAAGAGAGAACAGGAGAAACGTTGAGCCTCCACACAGTTCTCTAGCCTAGTTAGCTGTTCTGCTCAGTGACAATGAGTCTGTCTTTAGGAAGGATATTTCCTACCCTGTGTAATAGCCTTCAACTTGTAACATGACAGAAATTTGTATTAGCAGATGCAGATGTTAAAAGTGAAACATCTTTGTTGTGTTGTTGTTGTTGTTGCTGTTATCCCAGTTTTATAAGCCTGAATTGTCTCTGGCGTGCCTCAAAGGCACATAGGGACAGAATTCATGGAAGTATTTCTTCACACTTCTTGTGTCTAAGAGAAGAGATTCAAGCCTTCTGTGTTCTGCAACCAGAGATTTAAAATAGTCCAGTCCAGAAAGGAACATTTCTTTCAACATGCTGTGTTTGCTTGCAGTTTGGTAGTAATAGGAAGGGTGTCAGAGCAGGGTATTTTTTTTTTTTTTGATTCTTGAATGGTATCTGGAAATTGTATTGGTAATTGTGATTAGCAGACTCTGCCTGGATATATTCTCCTGTTGCCGTGTGTCTAGTTGGCGTATGTCACCACGACCAAACATTTTAGCACCAACTAGAAGCTGTATTGTGTTTCAGTAGTTTTCCTACTCGAGTGTGCATTTGCCAATCTGTCTGATCACTCTCAGCAAGAAAAAAGAAAACAAGCTTAGTGACCTCCACCAAATTCTTTATGACATAGTCTGTTTTATTAAGGTTCATTTCATTAAGGCTCTATTACGTTCTTCGCAGGATAAAGAGTATTAGCATTCATGTTACAATAGTACCTATGGAAAGAATATTTTAGCATCCATTTATCTTTTATCAAGAAATTTGCTTTGCTGAAATTTCAAAATCCGGCCAGCAACAGAGCTCTATACAGATCTACACAATAAAGAGTATACTTCATCTAAGTTTAAGAGTAAGAATGTCATCAAAGCTCTAATTGACCATTTTATACTGCTTTTGCTGACACAATGTATTTGTTCTAAGAAGGAATTCTATATTCCACAGAAGAAAAGAAAGTTATTTTTAGACATGTCTTATGATCTGGTAGAGGTCTTTCTGCATTTCTGTTTTTCAAGTTGTAGCCCATGGATTCCAGATTAATAAAATTATTATTATTTTTTTTATGAAGAACTACAGCAGTGGTTCAGCAGTATGCCCTTGTACGCTTAAGGCTTTGCTTTACTTTTTTAGTGAATTATAGATGGATCCAACAATAAATTTTGGAATCTTTGATTGCTAGTTTAGACATTTTTACAGGGACTTCCATTCTGTCTCTAAAGAGTTCCAAAGGTGGATGAAAATAATTAGTAACACCATGCCTCAGGTTGAGTTATTCACTTATTCAATGGGTGTTTCTTGAGCATCTATGTTCTAGGCACTGTGCCTGGTTAAAAAAAAATAGATTCTGTTCCTGCCCTCATGTCACTTATAGTCAGGTTGGTCAAAGAGGGATAAAGCAAATAACCATGCAAAAAAATATAAAATCTGTTTTAGGTACTGCCAAGTCAGATAAGTAGTTAAAATATTTCTCTGAGAAAGGGATTAATTGAAGACTAATACTGATGCCTGGAGATAAGCAGGCAGAAGTGTGTGGGGTGAAAATTCAGGTGGGGGAGTAGGCGTGCACAGTATGGGAGGGGGGAGTGTGGTATGCTATAGATGGGGTCTGGGAGCAGAGTGAGGTTTCAGGGGAGCAAATCTGTCCAGGTGAGCAGGGGCCAAAGCACAGGCTTTTCTAGTCTAAGTGAAGGTCATTTTTGTTGTTGTTTTCCTTTATCCTGAGAGCACTGGGAAGGAAGTTCAGGTGTTAAAATGTGTGTGCGAATGTGTGTGTATGTTTGTGTGTGAGAGAGAGATAGAGAGGTTGAGAAAAAGATTTGCTTTTAGGAAATATGCCTTTGGCTGCACTATAGATTGTGGGATAGAGGCATAAAGGATACAGAGTAATGATTATGATTTCTTTTAACCCAAATGGAAGAAATTAAAACCCATGAATACATAGTGACGCTTGGGGGTAGGAATGATGTGGAGAAAAGCTCTTCTTTACAGGAAAAAAAAAAAAAAAGAAGGAATGACAGAGAGTCATCATTTCTTTAATTCTTGATTTAATAACTGATTGGAATATTGTTAATGGATGCTAAAACCATTGCATGAACATCTGCTGGGGAATAGTATATTTGTATGGAACCAAAGCAGTATCTCTAGGCACCAAGTGCTAATTACGGAAGAAAATTATAACTTCCTAATGGAGGGTCACCCTTCTAACCAAGGGATTAAACTTAGTTTTACTTATGGTGTGACTATAACCTAATATTGGAGGCTTTGCATGTGATGTGATACAAAGTTCCTAGCCCCGCCTGTGCAGGATTTATGCAAAAGGGAAAAAAAAAGGTTGAATTTGACTATAATGAAGCCTCTAGATCTCACTCTGAGTTTGTGGAGAAGGTAAGAATGGAGGACCAGTTAAATGACAGTAAAAGGTGGGATATTCTACAAGACTCCTGGCCTAGATGTTTTAGAAATTTGGTTAGCATGGGTTAAAAAGATGATGAGTTTGTTTAATATTAAAATAGATTAAAGAGACTTAACAGTGAAACATGTTATAAAAAAATCTTCATGGGGCACCTGGATGGCTCAGTGGGTTAAGCCTCTGCCTTCAGCTCAGGTCATGATCTCAGGGTCCTGGGATCAAGCCCCACATTGGGTTCTCTGCTCAGCGGGGAGCCTGCTTCCATTTCTCTCTCTGTCTGCTGCTCTGCCTACTTGTGATCTCTCTCTCTGTCAAACAAATAAATAAATAAAATCTTTAAAAAAACAAAACTGCATTATATTAGTTTAAAAAAAACTAAAAAAAGAGACTTTCTTGGGGACATTGGGTATATTAGAGGATTTTATAGTATTGTTAGTATCATCAGTGACAAACAATGTGTTCTTAGGAGATGGCATGAGAAAGAGAAGGCTGAGATGTCCGCCTACTTCCAAATGATTTAAGAGCAATTATAAATACAACATAGTTAGAAATAAAGACAAGTAAACATGAAAACATTGAAAGAATTGTGGAACTTAGGAGAACATCTGAGTGGTGCACTATTCTTCCAAAATTTTTTTTTGTCTGTATAAAGTTTTCATTGTAAAAATTTGGAGAGAGAGAGTAGATGGATAGCAAGCTAGGTAGTTACTTGACTCAGCCTGTGCATCTGGTTCCAGGATTTCTAGTACTTGACGAATTAGAGCTGGCGAGATGATCTTCTACCAATTCAGAAAGTCACCCTAACATCTACAGCCCCAAATCTGGCCAAGTCTTCCAGGTTTTGAACACCTGGAGTGAAATCACATCAGGAGTGTAAATGTGTGCTTAGTGGTGTGAGTCTCAAACCCTGTATCCCTCCACTGAGAGGGAGGGACTTCAGGATTGCTCTGTGCCTGCCACAAATAGAATGTGCTCGACTTAACACAGGAAGAGTGGTTGTGGAATATGGGTCAGGAGGCTCCTGCAGTTTACCTGACGGTTGAGGATATGATAGGTTTGTACCAGGATGGTGGTGGATCAGAATTTCCCCAAATGTAAAACCTAACATTAATTCTCTGTTGGGGTTAGAAAAAGCCAAAACTTCGGGTGCCTGGGTGGCTCAGTTGGTTAAACAACCAGCTCTTGATTTTGGCTCAGGTTGTGATCTTGGGGTCAGGAGATCCTGCCCGGCATCTGTTACGTTCTGCACTCAGAGAGGAGTAGACTTCAGGATTCTTCTCTCCCTCAATCCTCTTCCCTCATCTCTGACCCCTGCCAAATAAATAAGTCTTAAAAAAAAAAAAAAAGCCAAATACCTACATTAGAACTTACTTTGTGGGCTGTCTACTCATTAGCCAAAAATAATTACCTAAGCATTACTACTACAAGTTATAGTTACGTTAGAAACATTAGAAAAATTCTGAGAAAAAAAGTAATTTGTAATTTTACCTGCGTCAGTACTGATAACTTACACTTGTTTTAAACTCAGATTATGTATGTGCCTTATATGTAGCAAGTGAATTTATCCCTCTGGTACTATCCATGTAAATTTTGCCATATTTATTCAACAAGAGGTAACTGGATGGTTTGTTTCACTTCAACTGATCGTGTATTTATTTTCCAGAGTGGTTCTTTCAGGAAGGTCTCTCCTTAATTTACATTGACAGCAATTCATGAAAAGTAAACCTTTCATTTTTACCTCTAGAAGTTAGATAGATGTCACGACCGTTGAGTTTTCTTACAGCTGTATCGTTAAACAAATGATAGTTTAATGTAAGACCATGGCCCTTGATACAACACTGATTGTGTTTTTCTTTTACTCACTGCTGCATTTGTGCCTTAAAATGATTTCTTAGGAAACATCACAGCAGCCATTCTTGCGGTGTTTAACTTAAATATGGCATGATAATTATAAAAGAGGGACAATGTTAGTTCTTTCCAAAATCACACAACATTGCCTACGTGCACACACACACACACGCACATAATAACATTTAGAAACTGATCACCAGTTACTTGTCTTTTTCTGTCATCTCAGAAACAGGGAGATCCATTATATACTAGTTTCTTCTATGCACTGATTGTCATAGTCCTTTTTATCACTATCAGAAGACCTTATTAGGTGCTGAAATCAGTGTTGGGAATGCAAGATATGGTAAGGAAAGTGATGCACTGGATATCAGGAGACTGGGTTCATTGTAAATTAGGTCACGGACCTGTCATATGTCTTTGCACAAATTATCATTGATGAACTCATTATTTGGTGAGAGGTTGTATAGCCTGTAAAGGCAACTGGCTACATGGCCAGGAAAAGGGACTGCTTTTTAGACTTCTGCTAAAGCAGCACAAGTTGGTGAGGTCCGTCAGAAGAGACCTAGTTTGGTTTTATTAAACCTCTGAAGGAGACACGTTCAGATACAAAGTCCAAATTGCTCATGGGTGTGAGTGGAGCTGTAGCTTCTGAGTATCTAAGCAGTTGCTGTAAACACGAGCGTGTTTGCTGGCCGCCTTCAGAGACCAGCAGGTGTACGATGGTTGTAGTTAGGTCAGGCTGGTTTAAATGGCCAGAGGTGGTACGGAGCCATCAGTGGAAGAATATCAGATTTGTTTGTTTTTAGGATTGGGGAAATATGATTATGTGTGTCTGCGAAGCAGAGATTGTCCCTGGAGAGGAAATGGAAATATGCAAGAGAAATGAGGGGGAAAAAGTCATTCTTTCTTATTGGTAAGATTATCCTCTGAAAGGATGATCATGGATTCGTGGCTGTCTAATGAAACATGACAACCAGAAGGGGCCTGCAGCCTACAGTTCGGACAAAATGTTCAGTGGAAATGTGGATTCTGAAGTGATAAAAACAAGATCTTGTATTTAGAGAGGGTCTACTAAGATTTTAAGCTCAGATGGGTTGATTAATAACCAGTTTGACAAGGTCCAGGTAGGTGTTTATAAGTAGCTGAAGTGGAGAAGAATGTGGGAGGTCATTGACTGAGAGGCATTGAAGGACTGCTTCCAGAGGGCAAAAAAGCCTAGTAACATGATGTTGAATCATCAGGGATGATGGCCAAGGGTGGATTACAGAGGTATGTAAAATAGTTGCTGAAACCAACAAGCAAGTTTGGAAGATTGATTGTGGGATTGGTAAAATTTAGCAACCAATATGGTTAGAGGTTAGTATAAGGTGGTGGGAAAGACTTAAAAGAGAAGGGAATGTTAAGTCACAGTACCAGAATTTGTCATATCCATTGAAGTGGGTTAAAGAAAATGTCACCAATGTTAAGAGTATATATATGCTTACTGTGCTAAAGTGTGGGCAAAAGTTCATTCCGCACCCTTTCTGTTTACTGGAGGGATTGCGGTTATAGATACAAACAGAATTTAAAAGCAAAGCAGCAGTTTGTAGACTTTCATGTCTTATTTTTTTTTTTTTTTTTTTTGCCAACTGGGTTTTGGGCCACTCCTCTGGATACAAGAATGCTGCTGCTTCTGCCTTTACCCCTCAAACATACACATCTTTCCCTCAGGACTCGTGCCATTTGAAAGGGCAAGGGCTTCTTTGACCTGGCATGGTTTCAAGGTCACCCTAATTCCTCTCTTCACATTCCCATAACATAGGGTCCTTCAGGCAACCCAGACACCAGTTCAGTGTGTTTGTCTATGTGTCATTTTACATAATCTTCCTTAAAAGATTTGTTAAAATGTGTGTTAGGGTACTCAGTTCAGATCCAGGATAATTGGCCAGGGTATATACAAGCATGTGGAAATGTAGGAGGAATTGTGCTTTATCATTTTCTAAGTTTTTGGCTCCATGATAAGTGACTTCCATTTAAAATCCAGCACACCAGCAAATCGTTTTGGCCAAATTTTCAAAATACATCCGTGCTTTAACCACTGCTCACCACCTTCTCTAATTTCATGCTGATGAGTGGCACAGGTTTGAAGAAATCTTCCTTTGTGTTCACTTGTCTCCTTACATTTCTTTCTTCACATAGCAGCCAGAGCAGTTTTTTGAAAATTTACACAGGTCATGCCACTCCTCCACTCCAACCTTCCATTGACTTCCCGTGTGACTTTCAGTGAAGCCTGTCTTTATTGGCTCACGGGGCTCAATGCCATTAGGGTCACCACCCACGTGGAACTCAGCTTGGATTCCTTTCCTCTCTCTCACTCCTTTGCAGACCCTCAAAGCACAGTTCTGTCTTGGGAGTCGTACATATCCATACCCTGGAAGGTTTGTCTCCCATTTATACTTAGACTTCCTTCTCCCATAATCTGTGAGGTCTCTGCCTAAGTATCATTTTATTATCTTATCAGCCACCCCAATCCTCTCTAATCTCTTTTCCAGCTACATTTTCTCATAGACCTTATCACCATCTGACATATCACATTTTTTACTTACTTGTCCATTCAATTCCACTAGAATACAAACGTCAACAAAGCAGAGATTTTTGTCTCTTTTGTTCATGCTTTATCCCCGAGTGCCTACAAAGTACTTCAAATGTGGTCAGTATCCATTCAGTGTTAGTTGAATGAATAAATGATTGGATGGACTTGTGGATGAATTTAGCCTAGATGGTAGTTTAAAGTTAAGTGGTAAAGATAGGATTGATACTCAGGCCACATTTTGGTCAAAGCCGTTATTCTTTCTGTATTACCATGTGACTTAATCCGGATCCCTTCCTGGGAGATGTGGACAAGCATTAACAGTGGAGCCGTTTGTAGAGTCAGGTATAATGTTAAACTTTAAATTTCAGCTGCATTTGGCTTTATGAACTTACAAATATAAATAGTCTAATAAATTCTGGTTTGGAGGTATAGCATTGAACAGAATTTAGAACATTCTTTTCTGTCATTGAAACAAAGGACTTTTGCAATAGGTGAGTAAAAAAAAAACCAAAACAAAAAACATTGACTCACAAATGACTAGCTAAGGGAGAGCAGGATTTCTAGATAAGCAGGACAAAAAAAATTTCCACTGTTTCTCACCAACTATGTAGCTAATGGGGATGGTGGCTTTATGCCAACTACCACTTAAGGGGGAAAAAAAAGCTTACCATTCAACAAGTGAATAGTTAGTGTGGAATGGATAGCATCTACTGAAATTTGATTTTCAGCTATCTCCCCAAGTGACTGAATACATTTTTTTCAACCTGTTTACTTTTGTGTAACATGTCTTCTCATACTCAAAATCGGGGTTAATTATATGAGAGTCTGTGGTTTAATGCTACTGAATTTTCTTAAAAATATCTCAAGGGATCATTTGAAACATGCTGGGACCCTAAATGGGCTGACTGACCAGGGACATTAACTCACAATGGTCAGGACTTAGGGGCAATTTACTGACTATAACACTGTGAGCTCCAAATTCAGATCATAAAATCTCAGCAAACAAGTTGAAATTGAGACTGGATTGGAACCAACACCTGTGAGTTTTTCTGTGGCTGGGTAGAGTCAGGTTGGTGGTACCATGAAGCCATCTTGGATCTGGGCTGATAAACATCTAAGCATGAATTCTAGCCAACTGGTAAGTAAGGAACATAGGCAGTTCCAGTCCCCAGAAGGGCGGCATGAAGCCTGGACACATTTTCGTCATCTAGCCAAATGTGCCGAATTTCAAGACAATTTTAAGGACCCATCAGGGACAAAGGCAGACAAATAGAGGTCAGAAGGCAAATCAAGGGGCAGGGAATGAATGTTTTGTCATAACCATCTAAATTTAGGTCCTTTATTAACCAGGATTATCTGAAAACAAAATACATTGCTGCTCTCCATTTTAAGGTACCCATTGTTACACATGTGGTTTCTAATAGCTTTCTGAACTTGACTTAAGGCATACGTTGAATTTATATTTCTTACTATAATTCCTTGGCACTTTTATATCTGGGTCTGGCTGGGGTAAATTGGTATTGACAGGAGAATTCGGAATTTCTGAAATCTTTATTCAATATATCTGAATCATTAAGGAGGTGTTGATATAAACTAAACAGCACTGATTTGTTTTAATGGTGAAAATTCATACATTTCAATGCCAGTATATCTTTAATATGGTACAGACTTGATTCATAGCTGTGCACTATACTAATAGTTCTGTATTCTGAACACTATTATCTGTATTGGGCTTATTGATCTTTATGATTTTGATAGAATGAATTTGTGTGTCACTTATTTTAAAAATTATAGAGGAATGAGCAGTAGCCATAAATAATGATAGCTTACAGATCAATGGATATTTTGAGTTCTTTGATTTATTGGTTTTATAAGTTTCTTCTCAGGAGGTAGAGAGTAAATTGATCTTTGAAATGTTTCATGGAGTGTTCTAGATTACGTGCAGATGCCCCGGGGAATGAAGGACTGGCCACTTTAAGATGAGCTTGACCTTAGGCTAACACAACAAAAGCTCAGTTATGAAGAGATCCATCAGAACAAATCTGCACACGTTAGCAGATATTGTCCCTGCATATGACTCCTCAGTTGAACTGAATTTACCAGGATGGGTCTGTGACTTGTCTTCCACTTTACATCTATTGGTGGTTTTCATTTCCTGTTCCTACTCTGCCCTCCTTGGGTCTTTGCCCTCATTCCCCATTTTGGTTTTCTCATCTAGACCTTGATCCTATAAGGGGACTCGGTTTCAGCAGGTATCCAGCTCAGTCCCTAGCAACTAGCTCCACCACCAGCCCTTAAGCCTTCCACCCCACCCCACCCCCACCCACCACCATACACACATTGTTTAATTGTATGCTGATGCCTTTGCTTTAATATAGACTTAACAAAGACTAATGATAACAAATAGCATAAACCATTTTGCCATTTACAAAGTATTTATATATCTATTTTTTTATTTGAGATAGTGGTTGCTATTTCAAAATAAAAAAGGAAGAATGTGGTATTTAAAGTAGAACTATATTTTTCATAAATTCTTATACATATTTATATATAGTAAGAAAGTGTCCACATTTTATAAATTTTTTTTATTACAGGGTAGGAGATCAGATATTATGGACTCATATTTACAAAGTTTATTTTCTTATCAGAAAAATGTTGTTCCCCAAATCTTACAATTTGATAGCCATTTATTTATCAATGAATTTTAGTCACAACTAAAGAAATCATTACTTTAGCCTTGTTTTTCATACTCTGATATAAAGTGACCTGCTGTTCTGACAATGAGAATAGACATTATGGGTATATAGATGAAGGCAGTGAAGCAGAACATTACAGGAAAAGACATAAGCATTTGTTGACCATTGATTAATGTTAGGCACAGTTATATGCCAAGGGCATTGGGCTGGAAGTCAGGAGACCCAGGTCCGTGATTACATGACCTATCTGATTTATCTTGGGTCCCTGGTTTCTATGCTGGAGTAGATCAGGGACCTTGTGATTTTAAGTATGTGTGATAAGGGGTGTCCATGTCCTTTTTACTTTTGAAAATGTTTCTGATATTTTTTGATTTTTTAAAAATAGCTTGAAAGATTTAAAGCTATGTTTTAGTTTTTTAAGAAGTTTGATTTTCCTTATGACTATATAAACTTGTTGTATCAATCTTATCTGATTGGTCAAAGTTTGGGGTTAGTTTTACAGTCTGATTTGATTCCATCTATACTTTGATCAATTTTAGATAGTAAACCAATTGAAGGAAGAAAACCTTTAGACAACGTTGGTATTTAAATGAAGTGGCATTTGTTAAATATCATATATATATGTTTATATACTATACATTTATAATCATATAAATGAAATATATTTCAATATAGTATTGCATATAAATGTGCATGTATGAATAACCCATTGTGGCTTTTGATCAGTGTTTTTTAATCATATCAAAGTGGCATCTCTTCCTTTAGTCACGCATTTTCACTTGTTTTGTAACATATGAATGATGTAAAACTTTTAAGGCATTTATATAATACTATGCCATATGTGAGTATCATCTGAACTGAAGAAACTTATTGGCTTATGTCCAAACAATACCACAAATTCCTTAGGTTTTTCTCCTTTCTATTTAATCTGATTAAATAGATGGCTTCCATTTTGGGAAAAAAGGGTCTTCTGAAAAATGACTGGATAGTCCTCCAAGTTTCTTTAATTAGGTAAGATTGTTAGTTTTTAACACACTGTTTTCATAAGTATATATATGTATATATATATATGGAACTATGATCTAATCTAGCTTTTAAAAATGAATAATAGATTTAATAGTTTAAAAGAAAAGATGTATAAAGTTATTTTGTGGAAGAAAGAAAATCATTAAGCATGACTTCTCCATATGGTTTGCTTATAGTTTACTGCAGCTATTACAAAGAAATGAGTGTCAAAAATGAGAAGTAGACCTTGCCACTTGGGTCTTATGAAAAGTTATATTTTGTATCATGGATTATGTGGTCATCTCTTTTTTAACAAACTAAACTTTCCCATAATCTTATGAGGAACATGGATAACAAATATGACGTACATGATATATCTTTGCAAAGACACACATGTAAATAAAGATCTACTAAAGTATTTTTTTTAAAAAGATTTTTATGTATTTATTTGAGAGGCAGAAAAAGAGAGAGAAAGAGGTGGGGGGAGGAGCGGAGGGAGAGGGACAAGAAGACTCCTCACTGAGCCCTAGTGCAACTGCGGGACTCAGTCTAATCCCACAACACTGAGATCATGACTTGAGCCAAAAGCAAGAGTCAGATGAGATGATTAACGGACTAAGCCACCCAAGCACCCCATTACGCAAGTATTTTTGATTAAAAATGTAAGTCCAAAATCTGTGTGTACAACTTTTAACTTCCAAAGTTATGTTATCAACTTTGCCAATTATCAGTCTTATTATCCATTAATGGTATTTTTAGGAGGTAAACCAGTAAGTTTCTCAGTTCTGACGATATTGATATTGGGGGTAAAATTATATAAATGCCTTAAAATTTTTATACTATTTAAGTTTTTGTTTTTATTTATTTTTTAAAGATTTTATTTATTTCTTTGACAGAGAGAGAGACAGAGAGGGAACACAAGTGGGGAAGCAGGAGAGGGAGAAGCAGGCTTCTCTCTGAGCAGAGAGCCCGACACAGGACTCGATTCCAGGACCCCAGGATCATGACCAACTAAGTCACCCAGGCACCCCACTATTTAAGTTTTTATAAAACAACTGAAAATGGAAAAAGGCAAACAGCTTATGTAAAGAGTTGATCGACTAGGCTTTTCTATTTCATCCTATGTTTTAGTAACAAGTGACAGTATACCGATTTTTAGATATTTTACTTGTATCTTTAAAACTTAAAATTGAGGATAATTGTAAGTAAAATATGAATATGTCCAGTTAAATTATAAGAAAAGTGATTCTGTAATAAAAGTAGTCTATCCGTCATAATGTTCCTCCATTTTAGGGCATTCTGAAACGTGTTTTACTTTTACTATTTACTATGTACCAGCTGTAATGCATAAGAGAAGATAAGGACATCTGTAGAGAAAGGGTATTTCTAATTCAGAGTTACTCCAACCCTGGCTACCTGCAATGAAAGGTGTGGTAGTATACAGACCCGCAAAGAGATTGAGGGTATAGATTGCCTGGCTGCCAGACGCTTTCCTTGCTCCTTCCTTCCTCAGTTGAGTGCACTCACTGAAGCCCATCTGTGGGGACTGTGTCAGGCTTCATAATTTAGAGAGGAAACTGCATTAGGGAAATGATTGCTTGATAGGATTGAAATGATTTGTTCATCTGTTCGTCTTGGGAGCCTTCTAGGTCATGTTTCTCATGTGCTCCAGAGGTATGAAGTTTATTATTTTTTAAAATTATAGGTTTAAACATTTTTAATTTTGGTCAGACCTTGCACAAAAATTAAATATAGATTACCCCCCCCAAGGGGTAGTTGCATAGTCATTTTTAACATATACTTAGAGAACGTACAGTTTGGGTTTTAAAAAGAGTAGAAAAAAGTAATTGGAATTAGAATTAGAGGAACGTTTATTCAGATTAATTACAATTGATAAAATTTTAAAAACCTCATGGTTAGAAACCTTGTGAACTCAAAATGTTAGGATATTCTAGAATTAACTCTTTCCTGCTTTTTTGTACAGTTCCTTAACTATCCTTTTCTCAGAATAATGGCAAACATTTATTGGATGATTCCTATGTGACTAGAAACTAAATCCTCTGCATAACTGATTTTATTCTGTCTTCTATCCATTTCATCTGTCAGGCATGCCCATTTTACAGTGATGGGACATTAGTTTGCCCCCCCATCACATAGCTCAAGAATGGCTGAGTGTGGATTTTTATCTTGTCAGACTGACTCCGGGCTCTGAGTCTTAACCCCCACACCATAGTCTGCTCAGGACTGCATATGATGGAGGTGGGCTTTTTCTGTCTCTACAACTGAAGGCTTCTGGAAGTAGAAGCATTGATTTAGTGATGAGGTGTGACCAAAATATATTTATGAAGTCTTTGGTAATTGATAAGTTATTCCAATGGGGAAGATCCAGTCCTTCCTGTAAGGAGCACATGGTTACTTGAAGATAGACAGTTGAACAATAATCACAGTGTGTTATTACAAGGGTCAAAGAAGAAAGTGGCAAGTCTGACATGAAGACGACTTTGGAGAAGACCAGACACTTGAGAGAAGTGGGAACAAAATTCTCTACTCCTTTGTATGACCTTCTCCTGTCAACTTTGTTCAGGATTTTATGATATTCTTTCTATATATCTCCATTCACATGAATTCCTACTCAATGTATTTATCCCAATAAATAAATAAATAAATCCTATACATTTCTCTGTACTTCCATTGTAGTTGGTTGTCATATGCTTTTCAGTTTCTCTTTGTGAGTATTTAAAATATGCATTTTACTATATGACGTCCTTGAGGAAAGATAGTGATTATTCTGTCTTAAAATTGTTTTCCTCAAAATGTAATTATATTCAACTCTTTGCCTTTCTAACTTGTGAGTGTAAAATGTGTAAATTATACATTTAGAATGGAGACTTAGGGGCGCCTGGGTGGCTCAGTGGGTTAAGTCACTGCCTTCGGCTCAGGTCATGATCTCAGGGTCCTGGGATCGAGCCCCACATCAGGCTCTCTGCTCAGTGGGGAGCCTGATTCCTCCTCTCTCTCTGCCTGCCTCTCTGCCTACTTGTGATCTCTCTCTGCCAAATAAATAAATAAAATCTTTAAAAAAAAAAAAAAGAATGGAGACTTAGAGTGGCAGTGTCATGGGAAGTAGTGATTATGCACATCTCCCCATCCCCTATTTTATAGCTATCATATCTAACAGCAAAGGGCAAGGCAGCTGCCCAGATTTGGCACAAGGTAGAGAAATAATCACTGCTGACCCTTATTGTGAATTACTCTACCCCAAGCCTTATTGTCAGCATTTTTCATAGATTATCCTATTTAATGGCCACAACTTGACACCTAGGTAATGATTGTTATGCTCATTTTAGAGATGATGACACTGAGACAAAGAGTTAAAGTACTTGTCCAAGGTCATGTGCCTACATAGTGAACTGAGGACATCTGATTGTAGAAACTCTGTGCTGCTTTTCATGGGGGCTTTGAGAGAAATCTGTACTTTATGGACTGGTCATAACTTTGTATTCATTCAACAAATATTCAGTGTGGATTCCCTACTGCAGGTTACAGACTTCTTTCTCTGTATGATGACAGTGTTTAAAAGTTACCATAAGAGGCCTATCATATAGGCGTGAACAGCTCAGATGGTTGGGTGGGTCCTGTCACATTCGGGCTCTGCTGTAAGTAGCTGTGTGTCTTTACAAAGTCACTTCTTTCTCTAGCACTGAGCTTTGTCATTTGGCAGGGGATATCTTCAGTGTCTTCCACTGTAGGGAATATCTTCAGTGTCTTCGATGATACCAGGTTGCCCTAGTATCACTCGTGCTTCCACATGATAGAACTGGAAACCTTCAGATGTATGTGATGGGCACAATTCTCCTCATCTCTCTTATCTTTCCACTTTGGATATTTCCTTTGTGGTTGATTTATCCAGTCCCTGTATTTTTAAATACCATTCTGATGATAAAGATTCACACATTTTTTTAAAAATCTCCAGCCTTCACTTTTCCCCTGCTCTGCAGACCTCGAATCCTTTAGCACTACTGTTGTCTCTGTCCTTAAAATATAACCAGAATGAGATCAACTTCTAATATTTTTATTTCTGTGGGTCCTGGCGCAGGGAGCTTCATCTCCATCAGTAGGATTGTGGTACCCTCCTTGTTTGTCTTTCTAGGGCATATTCTTTCACAGCCCAAAGCAAACATTTTAAAACTTAAGTCAGATCAGGTCATTCCTCGATTTAAACCTTCCACTGGCTGCCAGATTCACTCAGCATCAAAGTCTTGGTCATACAGTGGCCTAGAAGGCTCTGTATGATTGACCAGGCTATTGGTTGCCACTTTGATATGACCTCCCACTTCTGTTTTCCTTGGTACTGTACACTAGCCAGGTTAGCAGGTTGTAGTCTTTGAATACACCAGGATGCCACTTTCAGAGTCTTTGTACTTTATTCCCTGCCTAGAAACTTACGGGTCAAATATCTCCATGACTTACTTCCTTATCCCTTTTAAGGGAGACACAGATTAGGCACTCAATAAACATTTCCTGGTCTACTGTATATGAATGGGTGAATGAATGAATGAGTGAATGAATGTGTTTCAGTTTTGTTAGGAACTTGTATCTTCATTTGGTAATAATTACAAATCAGTGATAGTCTCTTATTCTGATAGCTAGGACTTATAAGTGTATGCCAAAACAAGGTGCCCTGAGACCCATGCAATAATGTCAACATGTGAAATGCTTTGGGTGGAAAGCAGTACTGAGTTGTGGGGGTTATGTCCAACCAGAAGGTCAAGAAAGTACATCTTCATGTGAAACTTCAGTCCATTTCAGGAGAATAGGGTGACAGTCATCAGATTAACTATGAAGAAGCTAATTTTCCATAGATCTAAGTGCTATAAAGATGGAAAACAAAATGCTAGCCTAGCAGTGGCGGCTAATTCACAGAGTAGCTCATGAAGGTGTCTTTGAGATGGTGATGTCTGAGCAGAGATCAAACTGACCAGAAAAGGAACCATTCAGAAAACTGGGGCAGGACTTATACACAATGGGCTATAAATGAAGAAACTGGAAAGCAGAAAGGAGCTTCCTATGTCTGGGGAACAGCAAACAGAATGACAGGCTGGAGTGCTATGAGTGAAGGGGAAAGCCAAGCAAGTCCAGGCTGGGGAAGAAGGCAGGGACCATGTTTGTTAGAATGTAATTATAAAGGTGACCTTAGATCCCACAGTGTAGAGTTTGGCTTTTATGTGATGTAGAAAGGCATTGGATAGTTTTAAGCATAATCTATTTTGTATTTGGAGCAGAGACATTCTTTTTTTTTTTTCCAGTTTAGACTCAGAAATATTTCGCATAGCTACCCAATACACACACACACACACACTCTTTTAAGTTTTATGAAAACATACTTTATTGTGTATAGGACATTCTGATATTTCAATTCCACTGCATAAAACAATTCTGGTTTTGATTTTATGACCCAGTAAAGAGTCACATTCTGCAGTTTGAAGAAGTGTTTTAAACCCATCTCCCTTCTTCTCAAAAAAAGGGACATGATGAAGGGTCCTGAAACAGCAAAGAAGACAAATTATTCTGTCCTAGACTATAACTATCATTGTTCAGGTGGAGAGAAGTGTAATGGAGAAGGACTGAATCTGAAGGACATTAAAAAAAAAAATCCAATCTATTGAGATATAAGTTACCTACAGTAAAGTGTGTGCATTTTAAATATAATGTTTGGTATGTTGTAACAGATGTGTACAGCTGTGCAACTGCCACCATAATCAAGATCTGGAACCCTTCTTTCACTCCAAGAAGTTCCTCATTCCTCTTTGCAATCAGTAAATCCCCCATCCCTAGGCTCAGGCAACCATTGATCTTTTTGTAACTATACATTAGTTGTACCTGTTCTAGAATTTCATTGGAATGCATTCAGACAGTGTGCTATCTTTTTGTTTGACTTCTTTCTCTTAGCATGATGCTTTGGAGTTTCACCAAATTCTTGTGGGCATCAGTCATTTTTTCTTTTCATTGCTGGCATAATATCCAGTTGTGTGACCTACCACAGTGTTTATTCATTCAGCAGCTGGTGAACATTTAGGTTGTTTGCAGGTTTGGGAGCTATTATGGATAAGCTGTGAACATTCATATACAAGTCTTTGTGAGGTTTTATTTTTCTTGGGTAAATACTTAAGAGTAGAATTGCTAAGTCATATGGTAAATGTCAATCTACACTTACGCGAATCTGCCAGACTATTTTCCAAAATGGTTTTACCATCTTACATTCTTACCATCAATGTCTAAAAGTTCCACATGTCCCACCTTCTCACGTACAGTGATACTGTCTTGCGAATTTTAACTTTGCTGGTGGGTATGTAGTGATAGCTCCCTGTATTTTTCATTAGCATTTCCCTGGTGGTAATGATGTTGAGCATTATTTCACATGGCATTGACCATTGTATACCTTTTGTGTGTGTGTATGTGAAGTGTCTGGTTAGCTCCTTTGCCCATTTATTATTGAACTTCTTATTTTGGGTGGTAAGAGTTCTTTACACATTCTGGAGGCAAGTCTTTCATCAAATGCATGTATTGGTAATATTTTCTCCCTGATTGTAATTAAAGGTGCCATTTAAAGAGCTGTTACTTCTAAAATCTTTTTTTTCCACCAAATTTGGAAAATTTTGACATTCTTATGCAAACATTTTCTTGCTCCCTCCCACCTCAGTTATACATGTGTTTGATTGCTTAATATCCTCCCGCAAGCCATGTAGCTCGAGCTTGCTTGCTTGCTTTTTCTTTCTCTTTTTCTTTTTCTTCTTTTTGTGTCTAGTTTGCTGTGTCCCAAACTTGGCTGATTTTTTCTATTTCAGTGCAAATCTCCTGTGGATCTAATCCAGGGACTTTATTTTCACTTTAAATACTCTGTTTTTAGCTCGAGAAGTTCCATTTCATTATTTTTTATACAACTCATTTTTTTATTTGAATTCTCAAGCATAATTATGATGGTTTTAATATCAGTTTCTCCAAGTTATATTGCTTTCAGTACTTATATCTGTATTTCTACTGACTTGATTTTTTCTCCTGGCACAGCAGGTAACATTTTATAGGATGCTGAACATAATGAATGTTACATTGCTGAGTGTCGCGATTTTGTTGTCTTCCTGTATGGAGTGTGAAAAGTGTTAAAATATGTTTTAGAAATCCATTAATTAACTTCCAAGTCAGCTTGAATTTTAGAGTTTGTTTTGAAGTGTTGTTAGGTGAGTCCACTGTAGACCTAATCTAATGTGAGTTTTGCCTTACCATTAAGGCAACAACTTTCAGGGTCTCATCATACTGTCCCAGACACTCATCAAGGTCTTTCCACACCAGCTGGATGGAGTACAAGTGTCTTCTAGTTCTTTGTAAACTCTGCATATTATAAAGACTAGAGTTCATTGGTCATGTTTTTTTTTGACTTGTCATGTGGAGTTTCAACCTTATGTGTGTACATTCAGTTTTAGCAACTACATAAAGGGGCCCCATGTAGATTTCAAGAGCTCTCTGTCTGCATAGCTCTGTTATCCCCAGTACTGGATCCCACAAATTTCAGGTTTTTTTAACCTTCCAGAACTCTGATGGCTAATTTTTTATCTAAGGTATCCCTCACTGCTTCAAAATCCAGAAAGTGACACTAGACAGAAAACTGTTACCATTGTAGTGCTCACTTTTTAAATTTCCCTCCTTTGCTGGATTACTCTGCTGACTTTGTCTAATGTCTAAAACTAACCATTTTATATATTTTACCTGGATTTCTTAGTTTCATTATGGAGAGGTAGGGAAAGTCTGATACAAGTTCTTTAATATGGTCAGGAATGGATGTCCCTGCAAAATATTTTTCTAAAATTTTTTTAAGATTTTATTTATTTATTTGACAGAGGGAGGTTACAAGTAGGCAGAGAGGCAGACAGAGAGGGGGGGTGGAGGAAGCAGGCTCCCTGCTGAGCAGAGGGCCTAATGCAGGGCTCAATCCCAGGACCCTGAGATCATGACCTGAGCCGAAGGTAGAGACTTAACCCACTGAGCTATCCAGGTGCCCTGAAATATTTTTCTTAAATAATATTTTTATGGAAAATTTCAAACATATACAAAAGTAGAGAAGGGGTCCTAATCAATTCTTATGCCCATCATCCATCTTTAATAGTTAACAATAGAAAACCAAATTTTTATGTTTATACTTTCTGCCTAGTACCCTCACCCATCTTAGATTATTCTTTAGAACAATCATGAAGAAGAATTTAATGTAAGAAATGGCAAGACTTAATGCTATGTGAAAGACAGATATAAGAGAAGAGAAAATAGTGTTTATCAAATCTGTACTTTATTACTCAGTATTTGTTCCTGAACTATAGGTCTAATTTTTTTTAATCCCAGAAACCTTACAGCTTAATCTTTTTAAAGGCTGCCAAATTTTTTTAAAAGATTTTTTATTTATTTATTTGACAGAGATCACAAGTAGGCAGAGAGGCAGGCAGAGAGAGATAGAGGAGGAAGCAGGCTCCCCCCTGAGCAGAGAGCCCGATGTGTGGCTCCATCCCAGGACCCTGGGATCATGACTAGAGCTGAAGGCAGAGGCTTTAAACCACTGAGCCACCCAGGTGCCCCGCCAAATATATTTTTTTTTAATTAATAAACTTAAATTTTTTTAAGAGTCTCTGTAGTTTATTTTTTAGAGTAGGTTCACAGCCCAACTGAGTGGCATATAGAAAAAGTTCTCATATTCTTCCTGTCCTTACACATGCACAGCCTCCCCCATTATCCACACCACAGTGACATATTTGATAAAAAGTGATAAATCTTCACTGACACAGCATTCTCACCTAAAGCCAAATATTTTCTAAATGTACATTTGATTTGTATCTACATTTTTATTGCTAAAAAGAATTGTAGTTAGCCCTATAGTTTCAATAGTTTTATGTACTTGAAGCATTGCTTTGTGTACAAAATGTGTTCTAATTTAGCTAAGATTAAAACAAAATAATCGCACAATCCAGTGGCTGCCATGGGAATGACCCATCATCTCTTGTTTGAAAGGAAGTTTGTATTGAGAATTTTTACTAATTGTAAGTCTAGAGTTTAAAAAGGTAGGAATGAAACAACATAAAAATATTTAAAATAATATACTTAATATTAAATGAGGGAACTATGCAGTATGTTCATGTACATTATAGTTTGTAGTATTTATTTTGCATCTTTTATTGGATGATTTAAAATGTCATATATACATATGAAAGTAATATAGCATAGATAATGTGGAAGATATCTTAAAAGGAATAGAAAAACATTGCATAACATCAATCATTCTTCTGAGGGAATAGTGGGAATATTTTTTCTTTTAAAATTTTGTTTCATCAATAAACAGAAATGAAAATAAATGGAAAGTAAAACATTTGGAGACCTATAATTAATGAACATAACCAGTTGACTTAATTTACAAAAACATGATCATGGGACCAGAATTGCAGCTGCACTGAAAGGAGAAAGACAGAAAGATAGAAAAAGTTGAAACCATGTTTAATAAAAGGAAGAATCTTATAGGTCGGGATGAAAGTTGGGAAATCAATCACCCATAACTAAACCAACAAATTTAATACTGCTAACAAAGCTCCACATGTCTTAGCATAAAATATCATGGTTGGAAATCGTGGAAAGTTGATAATGTTGCTGTCCCAACACTAAAGATATTTGAGACATGCACGTACAAGTTTGAATGATAGTAAGTTCATAGTATGGTATGTCGGCAGTATTTTCTCTACTCTGAATAAATTTCACATGGATTAAAAAAAATAAATGAAACAAGATGGGATTGGGAGGGAGACAAACCATAAATGACTCTTAATCTCACAAAACAAACTGGGGGTTGCTGGGGGGAGGTGGGATTGGGAGAGGGGGAGCGGGCTATGGACATTGGGGAGGGGAGGCGAACCATAAGAGACTATGGACTCTGAAAAACAACCTGAGGGTTTTGAAGGGTCAGGGGTGGGAGGTTCGGGCAACCTTAGGGTTTTGAAGGGTCAGGGGTGGGAGGTTGGGGGAACAGGTGGTGGGTAATGGGGAGGGCACGTTTTGCATGGAGCACTGGGTGTTGTGCAAAAAGAATGAATACTGTTACGCTGAAAAAATAAATAAAATGGGAAAAAAAAATCATGACCATATGTTATACTGAGAATGCTTATTTCTGTAACAATGGAGAGATTTTCCTGAATATTGTTGTTCTTGTTATTATTATTATTATTATTATTATTATTATTATTGAGTCATTCCTCTATTTCAAGTTTACATAAAATTTCTCAAATACCTGTTAATCAGGATTCTATTTCTAACATCTTGCCAAGGAAGAGCACTCTGTGTGACTGTGCCTGCCCTTCCATGTGGTGTACATTATGAAATTACAGTTCTTCACTTCTGTTACATAGTTAATGTTGAAATGAGTGAAGGTTATCCACCCTTCCTTCCAAACCTTGCTCCTGGGTAAAAAATGAATGAAGTCTCAGCCAGATTCTCTCTTCTATATAAAAGTGTATTGGATGGGGAACCTGGGTGGCTCAGTTGGTTAAACAACTGCCTTTGGCTCAGGTCATGATCCCAGAGTCCAGGGATTTTGAGTTTTCATCCGGCTCCCTGCTCCATGGGGAGTCTGCTTCTCCCTCTGACCTTCTTCCCTCTCATGCTATCTCTCATTCTCTCTCTCTCTCAAATAAATAAATAAAATCTTTAAAAAAATGTATTGAATGTTTCTTAGGAAAAACACGCGCGCACACACACACACACACACACACACACACACACACACTCCTATAGCTTGTTCTATAGGCTCAGAGAAGTTCTAGCTCTCTGTTTTTTATTGTTGGTTTTTTTTTGTTGTTGTTTTTTGTGTGTGGTTTTTTTTTGTTGTTGTTTTTTTTTTTTTTTTTTTTTTTGGTGTTGTGACCACTACCTTGCATGGAAGCTTCAGTCGATACAAATGTCAAAATTCCCAAATCAGGATTCTCTCTGGCCAATTCTTATTGGCCAGGATCAGGCAATCAGAGTCTTCTATGGTTCATGATTTAGTTTAGGATTACTCAAAGAGTTAAGCCAAAGACATCTTAAAAGTGAAGGCTGCAGGTGTCTCTGATTCTTTTACTCAAATTATATAAGAGGGGGGGAAATTGTTGCTAAAATATTTTAGTGAACACTTACTTTGAATAGTTTTATTCTCATCTTTGTGAGCTCATTCCTCACATTCACAGTCCTAGTCAAGAGGCTGCTGTTCCATCAATGAAAACCCACTTCTGACATTAAATATTCTCATTTTCAGAATGTTAGTTGTTGATGAATATAGAGATACCAGGAGACTTAATAGCTTCAGAATGTGGGTTTCCTGATGAGAAAGTCACCCCCTGTTACATTTTTTTTCATAGAGTGCTTACAACACCTAAATCATAGCTTAATCTAAGCAACCCACACAGCACTATTTTCTATATGTTACAGTATTTTGGGAAAATTGCAGCCATCATAACTTTACGATACTGACAATATTAAAGGTACAGTTACATATGCTTTGTAAATCCTTGGTTACTGCTTCAGTAACAAAATATCACCTGAATCTTTGAATGAACTTTATATAAAGTTCCAGAGATGAAGTTGTAATGTTTAACTACAGGACTGAATATACCACCAGTAATAATAACAATTATTGTTATTGTTACAGGTAATAGTAGTAGTGGTTGGTTAAAAAGTCATAGCATTGGTAATAGTCATAATAGAGGAAGAAGATAAAGACAAACTAATGTTTCCTAAGTGTTTATTCTGTGCTATATGTGGCAGGCTTATCACCATATTTATTCAGCAGAATGACTCAGGTACTGTGATTTTATCTCGGTTTTTCTAATGAAGAATCTCACATGATTGGTAAAAGCAGGGATGGGACAGAGAGTCTCTACTTCCTTATTCCAAAGCATGCACTCATTCTCACCACCTTATACTGCTTCTTCTGTCAAATCTTTTATAAGTATTCCTATAAAATTTTTAGACTCATTTCTGGTAGGACTTCTGGAACAAGAATACTTGATAGTAAAGGAGTAGCTTCCAGGAAAGAAAGGACCTAGAGTTCTTCAGTTTATTAAAAGTTGTACCAAGAGAAAAAAAATGTGAGAAAAAAAATTTCTGTTTATGAGGCATTCAGCTTCTGTACAAAGATATGACCCAGATCATTGAAAAAAGGTTAAGATGTAGTTTTTGTTTTGTTTCCACATGGAAGCTTGTGGGAAATCACAGAAACAGAGTCTGTCTGTAGAACCTAGATTTTCCCAGCATATGGTCAGTTCCCATTAAGACTATGGCTTCAGCTTTTGGAGAATAGAATACCAAATCTATCTTTTGGATCCATGGACAGCCTAATAGACGTTCAGGCAGATCATTTTGAGAAAATGTTCTTTAATGATTACTGTTTCCTGGCAATGAACCCAGTATTAAACTTACTTATGATGGTTTTTCTTCAGTGATTACTATATAAGTAATTTGGTATGGTCTCTGAATTGTTTTGTGTCATTATTTAAGCTCAAAGATTAAGCTTCTTATACTGAATTGTATATATTATGTACTATAAGAATCCAGGTTCCTGAATGTAAAAACCAAAAAAATAAGTAAATAAAAAATAAACAAATGGCATGTCTTTATTAGTAAAATAATTAGCAGTATGATTACATTATCTAGTTTCATATTGTCTTAGCTGGAGTTGCCATAACAAAAATATTATAGACCAGGTGGCTTAAACAACAGTAATTTATATCTCACAGTCTTATAGGGTAGGAAGTCCAGGATCAAGGTGCCAGCATTGTTGGTTGCCGGTGAGAGCTCTCTTCCTGGCTTGTAGATAGCTACCTTCTCCCTGTGTCCTCCCATGGTGGAAGAATAGACTGCAAACTTGCTGGTCTCCACTTTTGTATGGGCGTTAATCCCCTATTAACCCTTATGATTTCATTTAACCCTACTAACCTCCCGAAGACCCCATCACATTGGAGATTAGGGCTTCAGCATGTGAATTTGCAAACATTCAGTTGATAACACATGCTGTCAACCTTAAAGTCGAGAATCATACCACCTATTTGCAGTTTTTACTCAAAAGGAATGATAAATGGGTATTATTGGGATGGAATATGGAATAATACACGGAATGGAATGGAATTATACATGCATATTATTAAAAGTTTGACTCAAGTTGTGTGGATATATATTTTGATGGTGGTGATGGTGATGTTAGGGAAATCAGTGCTTGACCATATAGAAGTTTTCCTAAAATGTTTTTATTTCTGAGTTTATTATTTACTGTTCATGGCTGTTGCCCTGCAAGTTGTACAGAAGATAGTAGGAGTTGACTGCTGCTGAGGTCCCAGTGGTAGCTGCTCAGTTTCAGATTCAGAAGTGGTGGCTATTGTTACAAAGTCAGCTATTTTAACATTATGAAGACCAAATGGTGTAATGAATATGAAAGCGTTTTGAGAATGAGCTTACTGAAGACTAGTCTACTATCCATTAGCATTCGAAGTGTCAGAACATAATCCAGAATGTTTTAAAGAGAGAGTGATGATGGCTAGAGGCGAAGGGAGGGGTTGGGATAATGGATGATGGGGATTAAGGAGGGCACTTGTGAAGAGCACTGAGTATTGTACGTAAGTGGTGAATCACTAAATTCTACTCCTGAAACCAATATTACACTGTATGGTAACTAACTAGGATTTAAATAAAAAGTTTTAAAAATTTAAAAAGAAGAGTGATGAACATCAGTTATTACAGTGAGTTTTTTTTAAACATAAAATCTGCTTTCGTATTATAAAATCATAGTAACTAATAGGAAAATATATGAGAATATAGTAAATACCTACATAGTAACCACCTTAAATATCTATTCTTAGAACTAATGTGTAGTGAGTAGTTTTGGAGAAATTAATTCCAAACATTCAATTAGACTCAGGCAATTTCTCTGTCAACCAAATTCAGTCATTTTTTTAAAACCATGAATTGGGGTGAAACTTATTTTCATTCATAATTCATGATCAACTTGGTTAAGAATAATTATCTAGAAAGTTAAATTTTTTTACAAAGTTAATTTTTTTCTCGTATATTTATAATTAAAGGTAATGCCCCCCTTTTTAGAAGATTTTATTTATTTGTTAGAGAGAGTGTGCACAAGCAGGGGGAACAGAAGAGGGAGAACAGCAGGGAGCCTGATAGGGGTAGGAAGAGGGGGTGCTCAGTTCCAGAACTCTGGGATCATAACCTGAGCCAAAGGCAGATGCTTAACTAACTGAGCCACCCAGGTGCCCCATCATGTTCCTGTTCAGTAGCTTTTAAGTAGTCTTATTTCTGCTGAAAAAGCATTTGACAAAGTACAGCATCCCTTCCTGATCAAAACTCTTCAAAGTGTAGGGATAGAGGGCACATACCTCAATATTATCAAAGCCATCTATGAAAAACCCACTGCAAATATCATTCTCAATGGAGAAAAACTGAAAGCTTTTCCGTTAAGGTCAGGAACACAGCAGGGATGTCCATTATCACTATTGCTATTCAACATAGTACTAGAAGTCCTAGCCTCAGCAATCAGACAACAAAAGGAAATTAAAGGCATCCAAATCGGCAAAGAAGAAGTCAAACTATCACTCTTTGCAGATGATATGACACTATATGTGGAAAACCCAAAAGACTCCACTCCAAAACTGCTAGAACTTATACAGGAATTCAGTAAAGTGTCAGGATATAAAATCAATGCACAGAAATCAGTTGCATTTCTGTACACCAACAACAAGATAGAAGAAAGAAATTAAGGAGTCAATCCCATTTACAATTGCACCCAAAACTATAAGATACCTAGGAATAAACCTAACCAAAGAGGCTAAGAATCTATATGCAGAAAACTATAAAGTACTCATGAAAGAAATTGAGGAAGACACAAAGAAATGGAAAAATATTCCATGCTCCTGGATTGGAAGAATAAATATTGTGAAAATGTCCATGCTACCTAAAGCAATCTACACATTTAATGCAATCCCTATCAAAATACCATCCATTTGTTTCAAAGAAATGGAACAAATAATCCTAAAATTTTATTTCTCATTTTTTATCTTTGGGCTAAACTGAGCCTTTCTGAGTGGAGGTAATCCTACTTTGTTTATTTCCTATATGGAAGAGCAGAAAAAATGAACTAGTCCTATATATATTTATTTTTTTCTACCATTTTCATTTCCTACTGAAGAAAAGGGAGGACTTTAGTATTTTCAAAAGATCTATTTTGCAGAAATATCTGAATGTTAAAATAGGAAAATGAATTTTGTAGAAGTAACTTCTTTCCATCCTGATTAAATGATAGTAACTGATGTAACTCGAAGATAATTGTTGAACTGAAGAAATCATTCAGAAAACTTTTTAAAATGTCTCTCACCATGTCTTAACCCATACATATCAGAAGTTGACATAAATCCAGATTACCACCCCCCCACCCCGGTCCGTGTCATGGCAAGAAATCTAAACTGTTTGAGTAGTTTTCAAAGACATGGGACCCTGTTATGCAAAATCAGCTGTTTTCTCATTAACACTTATTTCTCTAAGGATGCATTCACTCAAAAAGGGGCTCTTTATCACTGGGGTTGTTTGTTTTATAATGAAGGCAAGAGTAAAGGGGTCTTTCTGATAATTTTGCCTGGGCCACAGATTTCATACCATGGCATGGCTTATTGTTATTTGGGGAACAATAATGTGTGTGTGTGTGTGTGATATTCATATAATTTATATTTGTCATGTTTTTATTTATTTATTATATTTAGGACCAATAATTACATGGACACGTGTTTGTATATAGACAAAATTATATATATTTTACATATATAACATTAGGCCCAGTTTGCCTGAAGTATTACTGGGTCTTGCTACTACGTAATATTTTCCTCTCAGTATGGTTTGAATTAAAGCAGATGTTAAAGGTAAAACAAACCTTGAGGTGAACCCTACTGATAACTTCATAGCTTCTGTTGATTTACTGGTAATTTTATTGAAGTTCTTGCTTTAACATAGCAAAAGTCACTCGTCTGAAACTAATTTGATAGTAAGAAACCAAAATGTTTGTACTTAATCCTTTGATCAGAGCCTTCTCTTGAAAGTAGAAGTAGAGTAGTGCACTGGAGGGTACTGGACTTGTATCAAAGGGCCTGAATTTGAATTTGAGTATTATTATGGTGGCCACGAGAAAGTTGCTAAATATCTGAGTTTTCAATTGTTTTTCTCTGTGCAATTGAAATATTAACTGTCTCACAGGATCAAAGAAGAACATGTGTAGGTGACTCTAAAAAACACTTTTTGGTTTTTTTTGGTAGGCTGGAAAATGCATCTGTAGAGGCATACTTCTAAATGAAACAGCAGAAAGGAGTCATCCATTTTCATTTTTTTTTTCAGATATCTTAGTTTTTACGCATTTAAAGTGCCAATTGTGATTAGGGGTAAGAAGGAAAATGTGAGCACAACAAGAAAGGACAGGGTAAAATTGCTTTAGAGTGAGTGGTGGAGAAAAGTTTCTGAGAAAGTGAAGTGTAAGCTGAGATCTGAAGGATGAGAGGCAGCCAATCCTAAGAGAATGGGGGGAGAGCATTCTAGACACTGGAAATGTGAATGAGAGGCCTTGGTAGGAAAAAGGATCTTTTTTATTTCCAAGAAACTGGACAGAAATTCATGGTGGCTGAATATAGTATCATGGAGAAGAATTGTCTGACCTAAGATTTAGAGAATTGTATAGTTTACAAAGCACATTATAGAAAGGCAACCAGTTGAGATACCTAAGACTTTGGTTTTTTTGTTTGACAAATATGGACACTTTGGGTTAAGGAGGATGACTCGCCCAAGGTTACCTTGCCAGTAGGTGAGATGAGATCTCCAGCCTCTGACACCTAGTCCTGGGCTCTTTCTGCTGTGAAAATCTCCTGGCTGAACATTTTCATATATTCCTGATGCCCAAGGTTATCATTGTGCAATTTTTTAATGAACTGAAACCCTAAGAGGTAGTCGGAGTGTGTGGAAGGACAGTTGTTCTTACATAAATGTCTTGGATTCTTATATTGGAATCATAGTTTTCTGTTTTCTCTACTGTTGGGTTACTCTCTCACTTGATGTCAGATATTCTTTTTCCTTTTTTTTTTTTTTTTTGAGGAGCTGAAATATAGAAATTAGCATATTTAGTTTCTTAGGCATGTTTAAAGTAATATTTCATAGCCTCTGAGTAAAAGTCCATTGGACTGTCTTATTAATAGAGTCCATGAACACAGGTGTATACAGTTTGATATCTTTTAGGAAGCAAAGTCTGAGTTTTGTTTGGCCCTGCCCTTGTTTAGGTCTTTACCTGATAGAAGAAGTTGTGAGGTTTCAATATTAGATAGTTGAGGCAGGTGTTTGAGAGCGAAACTGTGTATCTCCCAACATTTAGTTGCCTCAATAGACCAGGCAGTGATGCATAATTATTCCTAATTGCTGAGTTGATTTTACCTTGGAAATATTTGCCTAAAATAAAACACTTTCCTCTGTAGCAAAGGCTAGCACGTTTACTGCCCATTATAAAAGATTTGGGCTCCCTAAGCCCGGGTTGTTTTGCTGTAATGCAACCCATTCCATGACTTTTCATTTTGCCCTGTAGAAATTGGAACTCAGCAACTGTCATAAGAAAATGGTGATATTTTGGCTTCTGCTATTGCTGTGAGTGTACAGTCCTTAGAATCTGACCCAGGAGTCTTGTATATTCTGTCAGCATCTGTGCAATTGTGACAGGCTAACTTATTAGCTTGTCAATAGAGTAAAACCCCAGACCCTTCACAATTTTTGGCAGTTTTAGTGATGAGGTGGGGATACTGACAGAGACATGGCTTTATAAGAGAAAGGATAAGGACTTCATGGGTAATCAAAGGTATTTGAGGGAAATCCATGGACATTATTAGTGAACATGTTCACCAACTTGTTTGGTCAATTGGGGAAAAAAACGGTCATCAGTTTTATTGAGAGTTAATGAAGATGAATTAGTGAGGGGGTTGTAAACCAAGTACCTGGAAGTAGGTTCAAAGTCAGTTGCTGAAAGGTACCCTGGTTGTACCTAATCCTATTCTAGGCATGGGGACTTCCTTATCAATCTCAGGGTCAGCTTCAGATCCACCCCATGGTGACAAGTAGTACAATGGCCGATCCTGGTCTGGAGGAGGCTTCTGACCCTCTCCAGACAACATTTATATTTCATGGGCTAAGTATGAAATGGGGGAAATTTGAAACCATATGGGTAATAGCCAAGCAAAAGACTAGAGCTTTGGTGGTTCACCTGAAAGATGAAGATGTGGGATGTATAGTCATTGTTTAAAATGGCAAAACCTCATCCATTTTATGGCCATCCCTTCTGCAGTCTGTCATATCAATCTTAAATCCATCAGGAAACAGTGAAAGTTCTTGAGTTCTTGCAGTGGGTCTGGCCTGCTATAAGGGAAGTTTGTCTCCCTTGGGGAGATTTCCCATAAACAAAAAGCCCCCGTGGGTATCATGGATGTGTATTGACTAGTACTGGGGCTCTTGTTGTCCTGGAGTGCTGATGAGGATGATCTATTGGAAAATAAACTACCCAAAGCAATCTAGACACATTCTTGCAGTCATCACCTTTGCCTTGGAAAAGTCTTATCATTCTTATGTCAAAACAGGGATAGCACTTTAGAGATGTTATCATAGGGTGGTAAATGCCCTCAGTGAAAAGGGACTCTAAAACAATCACTCCTATGCAAATCAAGTCTGAGTCCACCAAAGGGAGCAAATGCCAGAGCCACAGTTTATGGCTGCTAAGTCTAGGGATTCTCCAAACTAAAATAGATAATGTCAGTGATGGTGATCTTGCTGCTTAATACAGAGCAGTGCTGAACTGAACACATTAAATGTTCATTTGATTGAGTCCTGAGCTTGCCGCCAATCAAAAATGAAATTAAGTGTACTTCCTTTACGAACATGGAGTTATTCTTCTCTATGACCCTAGATCTTTCCCTACTCCTCTACCCCAACTTCAGCTTCTTGAATTAGAAAGACAGTGATGAGGCTGAGTTCTCTCTCCTAGAGGACCCAATTGTTACCCATACAAATGTCGGTAAAAAAATATGTAACATGCTAGGAAACTATGGGGAGGGGTGGAACATAAACTTTTATGGACATGTTAGATACAAGTGCTCAATTTACCAACTTACCCATCCATGGAGAAAAGGGATACCTGAATTCAGCTAATGTGGCTTAAGCAGGGTTTGCAATAGAGGAAAGAAACTAATAGACTTTGGTGGTGGATCCCATTGGCCTCTTCAGTGTCTTCTAGTTGTGAGTTCTGTTACTGAATGCCTTATCATACTGTGAATTCTTACAAAACCCACAGGGAATTCTTCTGATCTTGAAGAGCTGCACATGAAGAGGCACTAGGATGTTTGGGGCCTCACAACCCTAATGACCCCTTTTGAGCTTCAGGTCTCTATGAATTGTGATCTTTGGAGCCTCTGGCAAAAGGAAGCAACCTTCAAGGGGTGGTACCATTTCTGGTCCCACCACATCCCTAATATGGATGCTTGTTACACTTTTGAGTCAAACTGAATGCCTGGCCCACGGAGGCTTTGTGACTCGTCAGTCTGATATATATACTTTGAAGCTTATCAGTTCATATGCAGAGAGTAATGGGGTAGGAAAGGCCCGACAAGCCTCAGTGGCCAGATGGAAATGACATGGTGAGGAATGCAAGCAGCCTGACACCAGCAGCATCTTAACTTCACATGTAAAAGTGTCAGCTCTTCCCTTAGGGGAAACTTTATCTCTTGACTCACAGGAGGTTCCTTTAAATGCCTGGCCCTGCTTACTGATGGATTGGTTAAATTGAAACCTAATTCAGTGAAGAGGGGCTGCTGCGACTTTTCAGGCTCAGCATCAGCTATGCAGAAAATGCTATTGTCTCTGCTCAGTGTGCAGCATTTGAGGCAGTCCGTACAGGGCTGGTCAGTACTCCCTCTGATGAATCTTGTTACATATTTACTGTCCACCATGATGTATTTGTTTGGTTTGCCACTTGAAAAATTACCAACTGGCAGATTAAAATTGTCCTTCTGGGGGCACCTGGGTGGCTCAGTCTTTGGGTGTCTGCCTTCAGCTTGGTTCAGGTCCTGGGATCGAGCCCCGCATCGGGCTCCCTGCTCTGCGGGAAGCCTGCTTCTTCCTCCCCCACTCCACCTGCTTGTGCCTGCTCTCACTGTCTCTCTCTCTCTCTGTCAAATAAATAAATCAAATCTTTAAAAAAAAAAAAGTGTCCCTGTGGGGGCACAAACTATGGAAATGGTTAAACTGTCAGGGTCATTCATGAAGCCTTTTATGGTAAGGGCCTGTTCTCTGATAAGAACCAACTGGGTTCAAGCTGCTGGTTCAGTGTACACCCAGACTTCTGCCATTACTACCTGGATTCATTACTGGACTGGACATGCAGCAGACCCACAGTCCCAAGACTGAGCAGCAGGAGGTGAGGTACTCTGTTTCTATGAGGAGGGACTGGCTTGGAAACCTGATGACTCATGCTAACAGTTGACCTCTTTGTCCCAGTGAGGGGTGACATATTTTCCAGTGGTTTATTCATGCCATTCCAGAATTGACTGCATTGGGTCACCTCTTGAGATGTCGATGGGACCTCACTGCTGTTGACAGTTTTCCACGTTATGGTTTTGCTGGTCTATTCCAGTTAACCAACGCCAGTCACACCATTGTGGTCCATGAAATTAATCTAGATAAGTCTGACTGTGGTTCACCTTCTGTCACAGAAGCCAGGGCAGATAAGCAATTTCAGTGGCCCTCTGTGCTCCCTGTCATCCACAAACATTTTACATGGCTGAACATTGAAACAGTATCCTTAAAATCAACTCAAAAGGTTTATAATTCTGCCTCTCTGACCTCCTCTGGTTCACATACGTTAGTAAAACACCTTGGTTACTGAATCCCGCTGGTTTTGAGTCATTTTTTTGACCGCTTCCTGAGTTATGATAAGGATGAAAGGGGTGAGAGGTTATACCATACTTTATATTTTGAAGATTTGGGATATCATCCTGACCATTCCTAGGTGTGATGAGTCTCTTTCCCCTCATCATCCTGTTTGGTATGCCCTCTGGCTGACAGCTTGGTCAAAAGGGGGAAGAGAAGATTCAAACTTATATTGGTTCAGCCACGTAAAGTTTCTTATTAGATTGAATTGTCCTAAATCATAATGATATTGATCATTTGATTGAATAAACTGCTTGCTGATTCTTCCCAGATATTGATATCTCCCTTGATAGTCTGAGTAAGTTTTATAAAAATAGCCTTGGTCCTCTTGCACTTGACCTTTATGGATGAAAGGTGTGTGTAATCAGGGGATGATTAGAAAAAGTTGAAGTAGTAGCTACTAGAATATGACATGATTTTGTGGTGATAGGGAAGTGCAATGGCTGAATGTGTGGATAGAAACCTTGAGATCTGGGAGCTGCATTGATCCAGTAAACAATAATGTTTTTGGTCTTTCATAGCCATTCTTGGAACCACCTTCTTGAAGAAACTGTCCTAGTGTAGCTCTCCCATACTGTTAGAAGCGCCTTAAATTTAAGTGACAAAATTTTAGCTCTGGTATCTCCTGCTAGACAGCTCTGCCATGATTTGAGCACCATTTCCCCTTACCTGACAAAGGAGTCTATTGACAACAGCAGAAGTTGGCTTAACTCCTCTGCCTCTCATGCAAAAAGCATATGAACACATTTAGATATCTTCCCCATGATTTCCGTGACTATAATTCATTCCACATGACAAATAAATGCCACTAGTTAATGGTGCGGACACATAGAGATTGAACTGACTCATCCCCAAGACTAGACTTAGTTTCTGGAGCTGAAATGGGAATCTTAAGGCCTACTAACTGACCTAGAAGCCACTTTGGAGGCACCATCCTTATGTATCTCCCCAGCTGTTGGTGATCTCCTTGTGGGGCCCTAAATGCTATAAAACCCCTTTCTTTCTGGGTGCTCTATGTGTATCTTAGAACTGTACTTGTTTTTTAGAAGACTTTTATGTTAGGGATGTTGTAAGAGACTTTCAAGTATTTAAAGACTGTAGATCATACACTTGCCAAATGTGGAACTCCTTCCAAAATGAAGCTACCCTTGGTCACTCAGGGAAGTTTTATGGAGGAGTAACTGACTCATTATTTATGTGTGCCTGTAGACAATAATCTCTGTCTCTAGTTAGAAAAGGTGGTATGAAATCCATTCCTGATTTTAGTTGAAGTGATCAGTAATACCACCTCAAACCTGGTGGTTTTCAGCCCAGGCTCAAATCACTGGCCAGGGTTGTTGAGGATGTTCAGAATTGCCCTAACGTTCCTCTTGTGGGGTGCATTGATGCGTGAAGACTGGGTGGAAAGGTCAATACAGAAACTTAAGGATAAAGTCAGTTGGCTTTCTGAAGGTTGACTTTAATGGTTTATGAGATTTTTTTAGCTGATTTGGGCTAGTACTCTGGGGGCCAATGTTGAAGTTAATTCTTCAGGTTGGTCTAATTCTGCTGCATAGTTTAATTTAGATATAGAGTTTGAGGAAATGGAGGACCCAGTGACTCTAGTTTCTGGCTTTACTTATGTGGAAAATATTGGACAGTAAAGATAGGATTGTTGGAGTAGTAAAGAGCCTAGCATTGGACATATTAAAGTTTGATATGGCTGTGAGACATTTATATAGAGATATAAATTAGGAGAATGTGAGAGTTTGAAACCCAGATGATGGATCTCAGGAGGTGATGAAAATTTAGGAATCTGCAACATACGGATGGCATTTAAGACTTGAAAATACATGAATTTTCTAGGGAAGAAGTACAGAATTTGAGTGGTTCAGGGAAAACAAGCATTTTTCCAATAGCCCCACTTCATCTTCACCAGCTTCACTCCTTCAAATTACCCACTTGGTTCCCGAATATACTTGAGTTTGACAGCCTTATCAGAAAAAGAAGGGCAAATATAATTACCGCATTGATTACTATATGTTATTCTGCAATGGCATGGACACAGTTCGCTAAATGTTTATTTTAAAATAGGTTCTTAGGTATTGGATTTTGTATTCTAATATAAATACCACATCAGTAACCTAGCTAGCAGTTGGTTATAGTTTATAGTGGCTGTTTAGTTTTGATTCCATATGGGCTTTTCCAGACTAACAATTTGGGAGTTTATTGTACCTAGAGACATTTTAAACTGTTTTTCTCTACCTTCTCTATGATTTTTGGCCTGTTGTCAGAATTAGGTGATTGTACTTTTGGTGTTCTTTTGGTCTCCCATGTTGGTGCCATTTTATTTCTTGATTTTTAATATCATTCCTTTGTTCTGCTTACAAAGCTGTCTTAATATTGAATCAGACATTAATGAAGAGTGGTAAGAAATGTTACAAAAGAACCTCGAGGTATTTTATAGCTTTGGAGAAGGTGGATGCTTGACAGATTACTATACAATGTACAAAAAATGATACTATGGGGTGGAGAAGAAAGGAAGAATGGGGAGACCCAAAGCACTGACCTTGTGCTAAGACTTTATGGAGAGTGAGTAGGGCGAATGTGAAGGACATACTTGTAAAACTGTAGTACCTGATTTATTTTCTTGATTAAAAAAAAAAAATGTGAGGGGCACCTGGGTGGCTCAGTAGACTGAGCATCCAGCTCTTGATTTCAGCTTAGATCATGATCTCAGGGTCAGTGGATCGAGCCCTGCATCCGCTATGCACTGGGCAGGGAGTCTGCTAGAGATTCTCTCTTGCCCCCTCCTCTTCTGTCCCTCCCCCTGCCTTCCCTAATCTCTCTCTCTCTCCAGTAAATAAATAAATCTTTTAAAAAATTATGTGATTTAGGGGCGCCTGGGTGGCTCAGTGGATTAAGCCGCTGCCTTCGGCTCAGGTCGTGGTCTCAGGGTCCTGGGATCGAGCCCCGCATCGGGCTCTCTGCTCCACAGGGAGCCTGCTTCCTCCTCTCTCTGTCTGCCTCTCTGCCTACTTGTGATCTCTCTCTCTCTCTGTCAAATAAATAAATAAAATCTTTAAAAAAAAAAAAAAAAAAAAAAAAAAAAAAAAAAAAAAAAAAATTATGTGATTTACACTAAACCTTTGTGTTGTTATGATTGACAAACTCATCTCAGTTCACGTGTTATTTTGAAGGATATTCATGCCTTTAACAACTAGTGCAGCTGCAGAACTCTAAGTCACTGCTGGGACGCGTCAACTGTCAGCAGTTCATAATAGCTTCATTCCCGTCAGCATGTGGGGCAGGTCCTCACTGACTGCACTTAAGTCACTGAAAGGTAGTTTTTGGAAGTCAAAGTGTTATTTTCAACATTTTAAAATAAAAGGGAAACCAAGCCTCTACCCATAATATGGCTCTCCTGGCTTTTAAAGATATGTAGTTCCTTTTATTTTGGTTATTTTATTAACTCAGTTGTACCTACAGTCTACTTCATAATAATTAGCATTGATTGACAGCTATCTGCTTGATTTTAAGTGTGGGTAATGGAAACAATTATTGTTAAATGAAGTATATTTGATAGATAAAGTTTCAAAAATATGTGGTTTGCACTGAAAAAATAAATACTGTTTTATTGACACTGAGATGGAAACTTTTGTTTCATAGGAGGAGAAAGGGATACTTAGAAAGAAGTTTATTGGGGCCCCTGGGGGGCTCAATCCTTGGAGCATCTGACTCTTGATTTTAGCTCGGGTCATGATCTCGGACTCCTTAGATTGAGCCGTTCATCAGGCTTAATGTTCAGCAGGAAATCTGCCTGAAATTCTCATCCTCTCCTCTGCCTCTCCCCATCCCCTGTGTGCATGCATGCTCTCTCTCTCTCTCTAGTGAATAAATCTTTTTTTTTTTTTTAGATTATTTATTTATTTATTTGACAGATAGAGATCACAAGTAGGGAGAGAGGCAGGCAGAGAGAGAGAGAAAACAGGGTCCCTGCCAAGCAGAGAGCCCGATGCGGGACTCGATCCCAGGACCCCGAGACCATGACCTGAGCTGAAGGCAGCAGCTTAAACCACTGAGCCACCCAGGCGCCCCTCTAGTGAATAAATCTTAAAAAAAGGAAGAACAGGGGCGCCTGGGTGGCTCAGTGGGTTAGAGCCACTGCCTTCAGCTCAGGTCATGATCCCAGGGCCCTGGGATCGAGCCCCGCGTCGGGCTCTCTGCTCCGTGGAGAGCCTGCTTCCTCTTCTCTCTCTCTGCCTGCCTCTCTGCCTACTTGTAATCTCTGTCTGTCAAATAAATAAGTAAAATCTTAAAAAAAAAAAAGGAAGAACGTTTTATCTATTTGTTCCAGTTCATGTAATTAGTTGGTAGCAGTACATTGGGGCTGCAAGAGCATCTCAACAGTTAGTAAATATTATTAAAAAAATCAATAATGTAATTTTCTGCCTCAGTTTAAACAATGTGATGGTACACCAGTTAGGAACACTTGGATGACCTAATATAAGCTGAGATAGAGATTATCTTTTTCATCAGAAAGATTGTAGTTATTTGTACTCTTATTAATGAGTTGTAACTACAAATGACATTTGTTTTCATGTTCATAGTTGCCTTATTCATAAAGTTTTCATCCCATGTTGCTCACTGACCCTCTTCCTCACGGGCCCCCATGCCCAGACTGGGGAAGAAGATTGCCATCTAGCCAGCCTTCTTTAATTCATGAAGAACTTATTTTGTGCTTCTCAGGGTTATAGGTACGGTTCTCTGGGTCTCTAATAGAGCAGGAATTGACATATATTTTGCTTCAATGACTGTTTCTTGAGCTCTTCCGCATTTAGGAAATACTGAAAGACTTCCAGTCCTTAAAGGAAGTAGCCATTTCAGAAGCCTATAATGTTGAAATTAAAAACTCTAATGTCTACCATAGTCCCTACGAAGCTCTAACTACTTAAGCTTTAGCTGCACAGCTGACACTACTTTTAGTGATCCAGCCATGCTCGCAACAAAGCACTGGATCTGCCAAAACGAGGTCTCTAAAATAATTGATCAGCACATTTTATTAACTCTGACAGAGCCAGGCAGCTCTCTGTCCAGAAAGAATTGCAGTGGCATCCAGACCTGGACTGAACAGGGGCTGCAGGTGAATGGTTCCGTTGGTTTACAGTTACCCAGTTTCCCAGCCTCAGGGACAGCTGCCAGCAGCCAGCCCCACGGGAAGACAGCGCCCTCTTCAGGTCCCGAGGGCACTGGGCTTTCTGGAGCGCCTCGCAGACCTGAAGCAGGGGGTGGCTTCTCAGTTCCCCGGCCATGGTCAGCCCCATCGAGCTCTTTACCCCTTGGCTATCGGTCTTTATTTTGAAAGCTTGGCCTCACTGGTATTTAGAGCCACACTGTATAAAGATCAGGAAAAGTGGAAGAAATCATCCCAGAATTATGTAGACTAAATTGGAGGCAGTAATTCCCATAATGCCTGTAAAGGCTGAATTGAAATATTGTAGGAGGGACTTAGCCAATGAGCTTATTTTGGAAATCCACCGGCATGTATGTTTTTAAAGGGCGAAGGGATGAAAGTTTCGTAATATCGTTTTCGCTAAAGGAAACTTTTTTTAAAAAATAAATTAGAAAGAAGGGGAACTTCAGTGCCAGAGGAGGGCCTTAATTTGCGTTATCCTTATCTCTTATATTTAGCTCTTTGTTTTCATTAGAATTCAACGTACTTCTTTTCTTCCTTGGTAAACATAAAAGGCTTTGTTTTAGAAAACAATTTACATGAAACGATGACCTCTGTGCAAAAATTTATAATTGTGATCATCCCTTCCTCTACCTCAAATAAAAATACATAAAAAATGAATTAAATAAAAATGCCTGCAATCAACTTCCCACTTTGCCAGCAAACATATCTGTGTGCTCAAGGGAAGAAGGAAATGTTGTACTTAATGCAGAAATGTAATAATGAAAGTAAAATTTTACAGGACTACTTCTTCTACCAAAAAAAATGAAATAAAATAAAAACCCTAAAAAGAACAAAAACCAAAATGCTAGTTTGGACATTGAAGAACAATCCTCATGTAATCCTTACTTAAATGAGTACCAGTCCTTCACTTGCCAAGACGTATTTCTTCTACAGAAATGTTTTGCTTTAAAAGAAATTAACATTTGATTTTAGAAAATTTAATGCAGGGATTTAACTCTTCGAGTAACTATACCAATGGGTTGTGAGGACAGCACGTTAGTAGCCTAGAAGTCAGGGTAAAGGTGATCTGTTTCCTGTATGCCCACTGAAAGACAGGTGCTGTTGATGGGGGTGACCTCTGATGGCAAGTCATCTTACTATAAACAGAAGGGCGTGGAAAGCCATTGGCTGGAGCCAAGAGTGTTTACTCTCCAGGTGTCCTCCCAGTTAACCTAAATAGCTACGCTGCTTCTGGAGCCAGAATATTCATGCCAGAGCAAGGTGTTTTTAAGGCTACCTGGATGTTGGTTAGAGACTCTAAACCTTTCAGAGTATTGTGTAATCTTCGAACCAGGTTTCATTCTACTCATACTGGAGGGTGGAATTTATTGGCTGTTGAACTTCACACACACACACACGCACACACACACTCATGCACACACAAAACTTACTTCCAAATAAAACTGGAATTAGTTTCAGGTTTTGGGACTTGAAATGAGGTAAGTTGGATTTAACTTTTGATTGAGACATTATAATGACTATTATATGGTATGGTAAGTCACACATTTAAATATAGGCAGTTCTTTCTCAGAGAAGAATGTTAATTAAAATAATTTGTTTGATTTTTCTCAGTTTTAGCCTAAGGATAATAGAAGAAATATATACATAAAACTGAGGAAGTGGGTCGGTATAGAGAAAATGTCCAATCCGCCCATGCTGAAATTTTAAAAGCATTTTGTTTTTCCTTCATAAAATGTAATAACATTATGTTAATGCTAGGAGAAATGCAGGTGAAATAGTAATTGATAGTAAGTAGATTACATTTCATTAAAAAATATTAATAATGGTTTTCAAGGAGTTTTCCCTGATAGCTGCATGCTGTAGGATTTTAAAAAACATAATACCATCTATTTAAATGAAAAACTTTCTTTTCTGGATACCTTTTGTTTTGAAATTTTGTGCTAAATTTGGATTTTTCTTTAGATTTCAAATGCAGTCATCTCAATGATAAGTGTTTATATTTTTTTAAGAGAACAAATGTTTCCCTATTCTTAAGGGATTTTTCCCCTAAAATTCTAATAGTAAAATCAAGTTTAACTTCTTTAAAAAATCTTAACTTTCTAGTTGGTTTTACCTTCAATTGGTTGTGCAGTTGAGTGGGACTTTGATTTAGAACCTTGATGTAGAAGGCTTTGATATGCTTTGGTTTAGATTATTTGAATATAGTTTTGTATCTTTGAATCTCAGGAAGAAAGAGTGTGAATTGCTGTTTTGCTGCATCAAGGGGCTAAGATGTAGTAAATTGTCAGAATAACTTCAGTATCTAAAAGATTTCTTTTATTCAAGACAACTGAGGAAAGTTTTGCTCTGTTAGTACTGTTTTATTATTCTTGTGAGAAAAACACGATTCAGGAGGAGAAAATATCCTCTAAGTGTCTGTGACCACTGATTTACTGCCAGAGTTAGATTGTTTAGGGAACCTGTTTGAAGAGAGAGAGGATGAATTATCACAGCCAATAAGTTTTCCAGTTTGGTTTCCAGGGTCTACTGAACATCAGTCAGCACTATCCGGTTTCCTGCTCCTTTCCTTGATTGCAGTTATGATTTTCTGAAATCCTGTCTAATTGAACAATGATGCACTACCTTAGTTTGCTTTTTGAGTGTTTGTTTTTTCACCAGAAGTTTTCTAAACTACAAAAATATTACTTAATCAAAAATGGTGACAGAAACAGATACCAATAAACTATAATGCTTTGTGTTAGAACTTGGAAAGAGGGAGGGAGGGAGAGAGAGGGAGGGAGGGAGAGGGAGAGAGAGAGAGAGAGAGAGAAAGGGAGAGAGAGAGAAGAGGAGGGAGGAGGAAGGAGGAAAATGAAAACAGAGAAAAGTCAGTTTTAAAAATCTCTCCTTTGATTTTTCTCTTTCTTCCTCCAAGTTCTTAAAAATCACTGTTGTTAGAATTTTCAGAATTGTAGGATCTCACTTTTTCAGCACGCAGCCACCCGCAGAAGGAAGGTGGTTTGTGTGTGTCTGGGGGCAGTCTTACATTTTGCTTTGGGGAAATGGTGCAAGCCAATTTTGAAGGTAATGCAGCTGTTGAAGAAATACAAAAGCCAGATGACTTCATAAGTGTGTATTGAGGAAACCAGGATAAATTGTCCTTAGAACCTGCTCTCACAAAGCCATTTTAATTGAGGTCAAAGAGGAAAAAATCGTAAGTATATTTCAATTATTTATTAGGTTTACCTAGAATGAGACCTTCACTACAGATAGACCTAATCTATAATTCCTTTACTCTTTAACCCTTGTGTTTAACCACTGTGTGGATCCATTTTACTTTGAAACTGCAAAGGGTACTCCATTCCTTATGACAGATAAATATTTAGGGTCAGAAAAATTGTGAGATTACCTGACTAAATTCTCACTTCCATGTAAGGAATCAACTTCTATATTTCAAAAAGGCTTAAAATAAATTGCTTAGTTTTTACTTGAACTTACACAGTTAATAGGAATATTTCTTCTTATCACATATTTGTATGTGTGAAATGTTTCACATGAAACTGTAATTCAAAATGTTAATTTAATTTGATAGAAAATCTTCTCAGACAGCAATCTTATAATTTATTTTTTTTAATGTGTAAATTATGTCACAGTCTGTGTTTTATTAACTCTGCTAATGAGGATTTTCATTTTAGAATTAAAACTTAAGGAAAAGTGATTTATTAGCTTTTTATAACTGCTTTGCAAGATGGATTTAATATAAAACTATGTTAGGTTTTAAAGCTGAAAAATGTTGCTAAAATTATTTTTAAAATATCATTAAAATGAATAATGCTACAAATATATTTTTTCTTCTCATATATAGTTCAGTTAAAAAATAAAAAATTTGATGGCCACACCCTGGGCTTTTCTCTTTAAAAAAGTTGTCATTTTAATGGGAGATCAAGAATTTAAAATTTACAGGATTTGGAAATATAACTCTTTGTTTACTTTTATAAAAGCCAATATAAAAGTGCCAGAAATATTTACATTACAGGTAAATGAATTTTCAGATTAATCTACAGATATATGCCATTCAATTTAAAATTGTCTTTAACGTTTTATTATTTATGTTCTCTCCATCAATTTTTTAAAGCCAAAGGATTTTTCTGTTTTCCTTAAGTTACTGTGATACCTTTGGAAACATTAGGAGAGTTTTTATATATTAATTGAATATATCATTTAGAGTTTATATATTTGGTTCAAACTAAGAGATTTTAACAGAAGCTTTTACTAAAATTATTACACATAAACTCTACAATTATATATTAATAAAACAGATTATCCTATATTATTATCATTCAAATTGAAAAGGTTAGTTATCAGTTATACCTAATAGACAAATGATGTTTGGTATACTAGAGTATGTTACAGAATGATTGATATTTATGCTGCAAAACAAATGATAGCTAATCTATGCCTGTGGCCAAATTCTTTTGAAGTTTCATGGCTGAGATGAGCCGAATTTGTTAAGTGGTAGAAGGCTGTGTTGTCTGGGGGACTGTTGTGCGTGGCAGGTCATGATAAATGGGGAAGTTTTTCTTAACCTTGTGGCCAAAACATTCCAATATCTAAAAAAAAAAAAAAAAAAAGGCAGGGGGAACCCCAGAAAGACACAGAAGACATTGCCAAAAACATTAGCAAGACTTCTCTATGTAGGGAGAATAAGGTCAGCTCTTAAGATTATTTTTAAAGCATTATTTGTGTGAATTCATAAATCTTCGCTTGAATAGGGGGAAATCTAAGACTAAAAGATGTTTATATTTAATGTAGGTGGAATTATTCCTTCTTGGTGCATAAAGGAAATATATAGTAAAGTCAGCAATTTGAATTTAATTGCAGTGGCTTCTACCAAATTAACATTATGCTCCTTAAGTGCTAGTTCTTGGTTTAGAATTGAATATTCCACTTTGTTTTCTTGTTTTAATATTATCTGCTTTGTGACATCTAGGACTGCAGAGAAACATGTAAATAATGTATAAATGAGACCAAGATCTATGGGTAAATATCTCTTAGGTGTTTATAGTACACATTTGTGAGAGAAAAAAAAAATCCTTTTAAGACTTATCTATCATATTTAGACAGAGTATCATGGTTGAACAATCTAGTCTTGCTTCCAAACTTGGAAGGGGGGAAAAAAAAACCCATTCATATGTGCTGTAACATGATACGTTAAGGCATCTTATGGTTCCTTTTGTGGCATTTTAAGTACTATGTTACCTTTGATATAGTCCCTGTTGGATAATAATGAAAAAACATACCATTAGAAGGAGTTTGAAATTTTCCTGGATATTTCATATAGTGTATGTGGAGTTTATGGCAGGTGACAAAGGACTCTGGCATAATTAAGGAGAGAATGTGCTTCCAAATTCTAAAAGCTTATGAGGTTTGACATTTGATTTAATACTTTTATGCTGTACATATATAATTATGTTTTGCTTCCCTGAGTCATTGTTACTAAGTTGCGTTTTAAATATATCCAGCCTTGCAATGAACTCTCAAATAATGTGAGCGCTATTGTGACAGTTGAAGTTGATGAAGAGTTATAGCCTATAGGATTTTTTACTTTTAAAATATAATTCCTCCCCAGTGGGTAATTTTGTATAACTTCCCTCCCCCAAACCTGGGTCCTGGAAGGCCCCCTGCTTTCAAGACCAGAAATCAAGTAAGATCTTGCCCATGACAGTCCAATACCAGAGGGGTAAAATAATTTCTACTTCAGGTTTCTGGTTGTGGATTTGTACTTATTAATGCTCTAACCCCATTGTTCTTAGTAGATATTATTATTTTGTTTAGTGTTGCAGTTAAAACAGAGCATTCAATAGTATCTTTGTATTTTATCTATGTATAGCGGTTAAAAAAAGGATATGGCAATTTTTCTTTGAACTGAAGTGGATGTAGATTTCTAGTTATGTTGTAGAGTTCCCTCACTTTTATAATAAATAAATAGCTTTGGGAAAATAAAAAGCTTTGGGCTTTGGGAAAATGATACTTGGTGTTGCAGGGGAGAAGCTTAGGGAAGCAATCTTAAAGAGCTTGAAAAGGGATGTGCTAAGTAAAGGGAAGAGTAAAGAAATGTTCCAAACTCCATGAGAAGGATTTTAGAAATGTACGCATTTTAGAACCACAGGATTTTTGTTTCTAAGAAAGAGTGACACCTTATAAAAGTAGACTTCATTTATTAGTAATTAGATTTTTATGAAGTCTGTCCCTAAGACTTAATTTTTTGACCACCATCTGTCAAGATGGCATTTTATGTTATTTACTTTATTTATTTTTATTTTATTTTATTTAAGAAGCCTCTCGGTTTGTGTGGGCATATTAAAACAGTGATATATTTTTAAAAACTTACACGACAACTTCCGTCTGTGCTCCAAAGATGTTTTTATGCCTTAAGTTTTTAGAAGTGAAGAAATGAATTGTAACATATAGAAAAGTGTAAAATAAGTCTTGTTGAGAAATGTGGGGACATTTCAGTTGAAGCCAATTTGGATAGTGTCTAAGTTTCATTTGTATGGGACTACTAGCAGAAGAGCAATTCTATGCTGATCTTCTAAACATAAATTATAAACTTGGTTATACAAATAGTCACAGATTACCTCATTAAAGTATGCATCCAACGCTAAGTTCTGGAGTGGTGTTCACTTGTAAATATCATATTTATAAAATGCACATATTCTGTTTGACTATTCCAAGTAAATATTAGAATAATTTTTGGCAAAAGCCTCCATAATAAAAATTATGTATTTTGTTGAATATTCCAACTATTATTATTTTGGCTCAATTTTAAAAAATTAGTTGACACAACTACTTTTATATTTTCTTAGTTATGTTACTATATGCATTCTGAAGTAAAATAAAAAACATATTTTGATTCATATTTATTTAATTCTACTAACTTGAGAACAAGATGATCTGAGGAAGCCCATAAAAATATCAGCTGGTTCAATTGTAAAAAATTAAATGCTTTTAAAAGGGCCATCTAATTAAAATGTATTTAATGAGAGTATAAGTTATGTTTCTAGAATACAGCTGGAACAACTACAAGAAAATACTTTTTCATTCCATTATATAATTTGCAGTTCAGATATAACCAACTTTCTAAGTATTAGAAAATATGAGAAATGTCACAACAATTAATATTTCAAGCAGTCTCTTATTTTCACTAAGTCAGAACCTAAAGGTAACTGAAGTTAGATACCTATTCTGCTTTATTGGGCAATTATTTACAACTTTATCCAATCCAGTCATAAAATATATTTTATAACATATACCTTGATATAAGACACTAGGCACTGACAGTTACAATATTTGTATAAATATTGTTTATTAAGTCATATTTGGAGTTCATTCACATTTGAAATACAACCATAGTTGACAACCTAAATTTTTGTTGTTGACAATAATTCTGCGTCACTTTCTGTATTTACAAAGATTTTTCCAAGCAAGAATCTATAATAAAATTTGAATTTGGAGAATAGATTTTATTTTTATGCATCTTTTTATCCTTTTTTTCCTTAAACATGCTTCATTGAAATCTAATTTAGGATATTTCCGATACAGTTTAGTGAAGAAATAAAGATTGTCTAACACACCATCCATAAAAATACATATAATGAGCTATTCATTACATCGGCAGACTTTCATCTCTGAAGTTTTATCTTGGATTTATAATTGTAGAGTTGATCCTTTGTTATCACTGTATTGTATATTCTGAGACTCAATCATTAAAATTCGTTTCAAAACAAAATGAAGTTACAAAAGAGGTCTTTTTAAAATGTCATCATCTATTATTCTATCCTTTTTTTATTATCTTTAATGTTTCAGGATTTATAAACAGCAAGATTAAGTAGAAAATAATTGGGATAATTGGCTCCAGCTTTTTAAGAAGATGGTAGATGGGATAAAAGAAACTTGTTCTTCATTGCAACTTTTTAAAATGAGTTAATTCTGTTTTTCCTGAGAAGACTATAGCTTCTCAAAGGATGTAAGTGGTTAGAAAATAGGAAAAATTTGAAGGTGTTTTTTATACTTGAATATAATAGTCATAATGAAAAAGTTCTAGAGATGAAATATTCTGTATTTATTTTGCAGACATTGAAACTGTTGATGACTCTCAATACCAAAGCCCACATTCTTTACAATTCATTTGGTGAAAAGTACAGTTTACATTCCTTATATACATACAGCCTAAAAAACTGGAAGGGTGATTAGTATTATGAAATTAGAACCATTTTTATAATTGTCTAGCTATTGTAATATTATGGAGCAGTGTTCTCTACCCTTTATTCTGCTTTCTCTTGGGACTTACCAATGACATATTCTTTGTTTACCTGTTTGCAGATTCATTACATGTAGTCTCCCCTAGAACGCATGACCCACGCAAGCAGGTTTTTTGTGGGTCTGAGTCAGTTTTGTTCCACAGTTTTGTTCTGAGTGTGTATGCCACATATGTATTTTCCATTTTTTTAGTAGCTGCCTTAGAAAAATAAAAAGAAACAGGGGAAATTATTTTATAAACCCAGTATCTCTAAAATATTTCATTTCTCAATATAGAAAGTACTGAGATATTTTACATTTTTTTCATGTTAACTCTTTGAAACCCTGTGCACCTTTTACCCTTCCAGCATATCTCAGTGTGGACTAGCTGCCTAAATAGCCAAAGGTGGTTAGGGGCTACTCTGCTGGACTCCTCAGCTCTGGTCCATTTCCATGCCCAGAATGATACCTAGTACACCTCAGTGCTTTCAGTTAAAGCGCTGTTGAGTTAGCCACTTCTGGTATCTCAGATGTAAAACACCAACAGAAGCACACAAGACCTTTTCTGCAGTTGTTGGGGTGTTGGTAGGGGCACTGGATGCTAGAGGTATTTGGAAAATTTCTTTAAAGCTCCATTTCACTTTGCTTATGTGGACTTTAAATGTTACCAGTGCTTGATAAAGACAGGGTATTTCAGTAGCCCAATTTAAAAGAATCCTTTCATGGTTGATGTATTATAAGAAATAACTAGTAGTTTCTTTAAAAATTTTTCCATGGGATGTTAATTTCAACTCTTAGTTTTAAAAAACCTACTAGTAGCAACCAGCACATCTAGAACAGGAGAGAAAGAAAGGTTTGATGCATAGTATTCAATTCTAAATCCATCCCTTTTAGTGCTAGCTGTGGAACACTGGACAAGTTGTTTAACCTCGCTGAGCTCTAGTCTTCTCTTTTGTAAAAGGAGAATTTCATCCATCACACCCGTCTTCGTAGATTAAATGAGATTGCATATATATATAGTCCAGCACAGTGAGTGGAAAAAAGTAATTGCTTAATAAATGACAGCAATTATCATTATTATGATGTAGTAAAAATTCAACTTAGAAAGAGTAAGACATTTTGATCTTCATTTTAAACATTTTAAGTAGTGCGTTTATGAATTTTAGGTTCTTAATGTACTGGTTAAAAATGCCTTTATAAATCTGGAATTGAATTTTCCTACACAACTTGCTTGCAGATTAATCTTCCTGGTTCTCAGTATTCTCATCTATGGATTGGGAAAAAAATAGTTTCTACCTAAGCATTGTGCCTGGCATTTAATAAACACTTAAAACTTTTAGCTATCATTCATTCATTTATTCCAAAAATTTGGTGTTTTGATATTTTTATGTTGATTACATACTGAATAGTCATTTTGTTAAAATAAACTTGTAATTGTTTTTCATTTTGCTTTGATTTTTCTTGTACTTTTATGACATTAAGTAGGGTAAAAATTCACATTGTGCAGCCTATTAAATGCATTTATTAACGTTATTTGTCTTTCTCCTTTTGGCATATTGTTTGTTCACCTCCTTGTGTGTCTTATGAAAATTAGGCCTTGATTTAAATTATGGGCATGAAATTCTGCCTCACTTCTTTGCCTGCTTGTCTTGACTTTTTTCAAAAATGAATTCAAAACTTAATTGGTGATCTCTGAAAACAGAAGGTTCTATATATTTTGTAAGGATATTCATTCTCCAGTAGCATACATACTCAGCCGCCACCATTCAATGAGGTGTTGCTGATCTCACAGATGGGAGACCGTGTTCAAATTTAGTTAAACTATCCATTTGCCTTCTAGTTCCATGATCAAGACACAATCAACGTATAAGTTTCCTAATGATTCATTTCACTTTTCCCAATCAGTTCAGAAACAAGACAGGGGTCTTTGAAATATTTTAAAGAAGTTATAAGTTAACATCTTTTTTGGTCTTTGGTATTATCAAAATTTCTTTTCAAGAACAGTTAGAAGATCAAGTCATATTCGTCTTGGTACTTTGCTTCAATCAGTAATAATATTCTGTCAGTTGTCTCAGAAATATCTGTCAAAAACATCCTCTCACTTCTGTCCTCATAGCTCTTGTCTTAATTTGGGTTGTCACCATCTCTCACCAATGGCTTGAATGTGTTTCACTTATTAAACTCGTATTTGGGGAGTATCTGAGTCCATTTGAGCTGCCATAACAAAACACCACGGACTGGGGAGCTTATAAACAACAGGAATTTATTTCTGGTGGTTCTGAATGCTGGAAGTCCAAGATCGTGCTACCAACATGGTCCTGTGGTAAGAACTTGCTTTCTGGTTCATAGCTAGTGCCTTCTTGCTGTGTCCTCACGTGGTAGAAAGGGTAGGGAGCCCTGTGGGGTATCTTTCACGAGATCATCAATCTCATTCATAAAGGCTCCACCCTGATGGCCTAAGCACCAACCAGAGGCCCCACTTCATATTCTCCAGGGGTTGGGATTCCAGCATATGCATTCTGGGGGGACACAAACATTCAGACTGTAACAGGGAGCTTCTTCTCAAGGCTGGGGCATAGTAATGGGCAAGATCAATGCCATCTCTGCTCTTGTGGAGCTGAAACTCTCTCTCCTGTTGCATTAGTCTCTACAGCCTTCACTTCACCCCACTTCTACACTATCTTCTACATCATCTCTACCGAGGCTATCTATTAAAACTCGTCAATGGTCTTAAGTGCCCAAAGATTAAATTCTGAATTCTTTGTCATGTGTAAGGTCTTCTTCATAATAGGATTCCTCTGGCAAATCCCATGATATTGAAATAACTTTTCTTAAGACTCAGTCACTTCCTTTGTTGCTATCCCCATCTTCCTTTAACTGGGCTAGATTTTCCTCTAAGCATCCATAACACTATACAGACCTTTCCTATAGCAGTCATGGTATTCTAAATGTTATTCTTCCCTCATTGGACCATGAATAAATGGATGGAACCCTAAAAAAGAATCACTTTGTGGAATTTATAGCTCTAGCAATTTATATGGATAAAGAATATCTGTATCTACTTCAGTCTTTCATCAGAGCTTTAGCTATGAAGCTGAGACTCAGTGGGAATTAGACAGTGAGTAATCGGTAGATGTGTTCTTTGTCATCATAATTATTACTCTGAGGCTAAATTAAAATAATAAGAACTTTCTGGTTAATTATTTAGAGAATGATGCTTTATAAAAGCCATGAGTATTTTTTTTTAAATCCTTTGTTTTTTAAGCCACAGGAAGCTTATCTGGTTCTGACTCTTGCTTTGGAAATATATGTCTAGTTTGCTAGTGTGGTCTGGGGCTTCTTCAGCCAGTCCCAATATCTAGTCATCACAGTCTTGAGGAAAGTAACATTGACTTTGAGGTGATTCTGCTTATTCATTGGACAGTTCATGTAGTTTCTGTTGAGGAATCATACAAAATAACCTGGTGGGAAATAAGGGTTTTGTTCTAGTATCATACCCTTAGAGCTTTTTTTCTTTTTCTTTTTGGACAATTTTTAGTGGGCGTATGATTTTGGGGGGTTTTGTAGGAAATTTTGTTTATATTTTAAGAAAAGTATTCATTTTTTAAACTTTTTTTTTCTTTTAACTAATTCCTCTTGAAGATATTTCTTCATCCTTCCATCTCATGGTGCTGAATTCCATGTTAAGAGCATAGAAGCTGCTCCATGATTAGACAGGGACGATAATCTCTTTGCTCATCAGGTTTATTTTCCTATTGTATAAATGTATACACAGAATACAACAGAGAGTGAGGTAAATCAAGCAAAATAATTGTTTTCCCAGATGATGAAAATGTCTAAGCTTAGAAATGAAAGCCAAAGACATAGATACTTGAAAGCATAGGAGTTTTTGTTTTGTTTTTTTTAAATGTTCTTCTGAGTCAGAGGAGGAGAGAATTACTTTATGGGCTGGAAAGATAATGCTGTATCTTTAAAATTCAAAACTTACCTTTTTTTTAAGATTTTATTTATTTATTAGAAAGGGAAAGAGCATGAGCGGAGGTGGGGTGAGAGGGGAGAGGGAGAGGAACAGACAGATTCTACACTGAACCGGGAGCCTGATGCAGGGCTTGATCCTAGGACCCTGAGATCATGACCTGAGCCAGAGTCAGACACTTAACCAACTGAGCCACCCAAGTGCCCCTCAAAACTTACTCTTAAGAGATGCCTTTTGTAGGGCGCCTGGGTGGCTCAGTGGGTTAAGTTGCTGCCTTTGGCTTGGGTCATGATCTCAGGGTCCTGGGATTGAGTCCCGCATCGGGCTCTCTGCTCAGCAGCGAGCCTGCTTCCTCTCTCTCTGCCTGCCTCTCTGTCTACTTGTGATCTCTCTCTGTCAAATAAATAAATAAATAAAATCTAAAAAAAAAAAAAAAAGGAGATGCCCTTTGTATCACTGTTAACACCCATAGTGTGTGCCCACGGTGTATATCCAGTAGACTTATTTTTCAGCTCTAAGCTTCGCATTAGAATTTAAAATGCCTTGGATTCTGTAGGTTGCATAGATGGACCCTCATGATTTTAACACTGAGAGTGTCTAACAGTGGACTTGTAAATGTGTATTTTTCATGCTCCATATTAACTAAGGAATTTTTTTTTAAAGATTTTATTTATTTGACAGACAGAGATCACAAGTAGGCAGAGAGGCAGGCAGAGAGAGGAGGAAGCAGGTTCTCTGCCGAGCAGAGAGCCCGATGCGGGGCTCGATCTCAGGACTCTGGGATCATGACCTGAGCCGAAGGCAGAGGCTTTAACCCACTGAGCCACCCAGGTGCCCCTAACTAAGGAATTTTTTTAATTGAGTCTACTTTGCATATCATATACCATTAAGCCTATAGTGATCAGATAAAGTTATCTGTGCTTGAAGTTAAATTGCGAAAGACAGTAGATTTGTGCTTTACCTTCTTTCAGAGAATGTATCACACACTGTTGTCCAGAAATGGTTAGTCCTAGAAGTCCTAGAAGCACAAGTTACTTTCATTCCTTACCTTTTGTGGGCCAAAAACCACAAAGTGGAAATACAGTCTGCAAAATATACTGCAAATATATGTGAGAAGTCTGTGAGCCCTGCTGAGACTTAATTGATACGCTGAGAAATATATAAAGCATAAAGCCACCGAATTGAGAAAATGAAAATTAATATGTGAATGTTTTCGCTCACATGATGCTTTGCCCCCAGAACCTGGTGTTTATTATTGTGCACTGTGGTAGGGGACAGAAGCGGTATCAATTGGAAAAAACATTTCTTCGTGAATTGAGAACAGTATGGCTTTCTTGTTCCTAAGTGGGAAACCTGGTTCTTTGGTTTCTTTGTTCCTAGTTAAGCTAGTCCCAAGCCATTTCAGCTGAACATTTTACATACTGATGGCGTCTAGGGAAGTGCCTGTGGCGGTCGATCATGGGATAATGAAATCCGCTGTTAAGCCCCGCATGCTGCCGCTGAGGAGTGTGGGGATTATTTTCTAGAGATCGCGGTGAGCAAAGCTCTATCTGCTTCATCAAGTGTGTGAACCTGAGTGAGGAAGTTGTGTTTTCATATGAGAATAACTAGGCCTCTTTTCTTACAGGTAAAGAAAACGTGCACAGAACCAGACGTTTCAGAAGCTCAGAATTCCAGGTACTGTAAAATGGAGGCCGGGACTCCACTAAGGAAAATGGCAATTGTGGAGAACTAACTAGTAAGATGTCATACTCCAGATACAACCATGATTTGAAACGCTGAGGTTCTTTAAGAACTTTTTCTTCATGAAAACTGCATTTCATGATGGCCACAGGACTTGTTAGCCATAATATGAATAAAGAGGATTCCAACTGAAGTCCGCTTTAAAGAATGATAATAGACATCCTCTAGAAATACTTGAAAGCTTCTTCTCTTTGCATTTACTCTATGAGCTCAGCTACATTTTGCTTTCTAATCTTTTCTTATAATGTATTCACATCTGAAATTGTTCCAGACACTGAATAACTTTCAAATCTGTTTACCATTAAACTATAGTATTTCTATTTTTTTTTTTTTTATAAAACATTGCTAGATTTTGAGAATGCTGTCAAATTAGAAAAATCAAAATTGACTTGACCTTCTCTTTTGGGTTATTTGGAGCAAGTAGAAATGATCCAATAAGGTGGTCGGACCACCACATACAGGAACTTCATGCCATTTCGTTTTTTGTACTTAGACTGGATGCCCAAGAGATATTTTCAGGCCTACAGATTTTCATTTCAAAATCCAGTCTTGAATTTTAAGAAGTATTATAAATACCATTACAATAATAAACATACCTAGGATATGCTATTAATGCTGTAACTTAGCTTACTACAAATTTGTATTTAATGGTGAGATGGCTCTTAGTTTCTTTTGTCCTCCTTGCTCCAGTGTATGATGTAAGAAGTGATTCTCTTGATGTAATACAACAATACACAACATCTAGGGGAAATGTTTATGGCCACCATATGTTTTTTTTTTTTGAGAACAAGTATATATTTTGCGCCAACATTGACAGTTTGAATAACTCTTCCCTCACTTTATGCAGGATGATTTTCCTGTAGTTAATTCTGATACATCTTATATTAAAATGATTGTAAATGGTCTTTCCTTTTGAATCATCAAGAGTATACAAATATGATATAAGACTTTTGACATTTGTTCTTTGACATTTTGATCTTTGTCCTTTATAATTGGATATCAAAATATAAACAAGTAGCTTATCGGAGCATTAGGAAATGGATGAACCATTAAAGGTTTTTCTACAAAGCAGAGTAATTCCAGGATGCATGGAGAGAAAGAAAGGTATAAGCTCTAATCCTTGTGGGCATTTCCTTCCTAATCATTTTGGTGACCTTTCTGAGTGACCTGCCTCTGATTTGTTATTTAAGTAATTAGGTAATTTTTGCAAAACTGATCTTGAGGATTAGTTGTTTTTTTTTTTTTCAAAGAGGCAATATTGTCATCCTTATTGATATTTTATATCAAAAATTTTTCCCTTAAGTCCATTCAGGATTTTTGGACATGGTGTTATGCTTAAATAAATTTTAAACAAGCAGAAAGCCACCAAACTGATTGTGTTCACAATTGATATCAGTAACTTAGAGAAAAAACAGAGAATTTTGAACTCACTGTATTTAAACCAGAATTAGATCATTCTCTTTTATCTAACAAATCCCAGCTTATATGACCTTAAAAATACAATTTTGTTTCTAAGGTAAACTGTGGTTATTTTTAAAAGACTATTTAAAATATATGTTATTTTATAATATAGACTATATTATTATATTAATATATAATGTATAAATATATATTAATTGAAAACTGCCTTTATTTCCTGGAAACCAAGAGATGGTTGGTCTGGTCTTCGCTGGTCTCCTCTCCTAACTTCTGGTGCAAGGGACAGTCTCCACACTCTGAAAGTGTCAGTAACATAAAGGCATGGCTATTCTTGGCTTCTCTGTTTACTCATAGCTATTAGGTATTAGAGTGCTAAAACTCGCACTTAGTTAAAGCAATGATGGAATATCATTTTACACAGATCATTTTGCACAAGAAATTTGCATTGTGCAAAATACAATTTTGCACAAAAATGATACAATAACTTACTGAATAGTCAAAGCATCCAAGAATACCAGAAATAGTATTTATTGTATGCAAATACTGAGGTTCAGTTTTGTCACCTATTAAACACACACACACACACACCCCCCAAAACACCTTTATTATGGACACCAGGCAGCATTGCTTTAGTGATATATGTACATGGGTACATTCTTTGGTGCTCATTGTAACCACAAAACTTCCTGTATTCTCTTTCTCTCCCTCTCCTTCCTTCCCTCCCTCCCTTCTCCTGTGTGTGTGAGGGAGGGAAAGAGAGAGAGCACTGGGATAGAGAAAAAAGGGGAAAGAGATTGATGGATTCACATTGAGATTTAAAGCCTGGGGCTAGATAATTCTATTCTAAACAAATCTAAAGTAAAGCATTGAGCTCCAAATGAAACACTGCATCAGCATAAAATGCATGAAAGCTAGAGACCTATGGCCTTATAAAGTGCTGCCTCACTTGGAACCTAAAGCTAATATAATTCATTTATTTGGCTAGCTTTATAGTGTGTTGGTTTTGGATTTGAAAAGATTAGAATAAATGTAGATGGAAAGTGTTTTTACAGTAGGGAAGTAATTAAATTGGGTGTGGAGACTTGGTAAGGAAAATTCTTAGGGTGACATGTGTATCAGCAAATTCTTTGTCTTGCTTGGCTTTAATTCCTCTTTTGGAAAGAAATGTTTGGGCTGCAGATGTGACTGGTAGATTGGGAAAAGAGACTTTACAAACCTATGTCAGGAAGGTAAAAATGTCTTCTTAGAAATAATATTATATGTATATACTAGAAGTCAGATATTAGGGACTGCATTTTCTCAGACTCCTAAAATTGTATTGAACTTGATGTCAAATGGCAAGGGATATAATGTGCTTCATAGCAAAATTGACTCCTTTTTTTTTTTTTTTTGCTTTCCTCCGTGTTGCTAATCATGTAATAGGATTTTTGGCCTTTGTTCCTGAAACTAATATTGACCATAAAATGGGTAAGAGAGAAAACTAAAATCCGTATTTTTTACATATTTTCTCTTATCCTAAAATTGTATGTTACTAGATAGATGATCCCAAAACATGAACGGAAATATCATTTTATGTTGATTTTTCCCTTGTATTGATGGTGAATTTATTTGTATAGATTTGTGCCTCCTTTGAGTCTTCTCTGAAAATATGTAGATCTTGTTTAACTAAACTGTAATGAATAGATTCTGGACAAGTGAAGCTAATAGAAATTTCTTTAAGTCTCACATATTTTTAACTTTACTACTTCCAGTTCTTTCTGATAAGAGGTGAGGAAATAATTTTTATTTTTTCTGTAATTGCATTCGTCGCAAATATCCTGTATGCAAATATGGCTGTATGTCAAAATAGTCCTCATGATAACCTGAATGATTTCTTTGGTGGGATGGTTTCCCTCCACTTTTTTCCTGTTTGGATCACTAACTCATAAACAGCATTTTCACCAAGAAGAGCTCAAGAACACAGAAAGGAAATAAAACTCAAATCCAGCAATTTTGTTTCCTACTTCTGCTGTTAACTAAAGAGTGACTGGAAATACACATTTTGGTGAAATTGGCTGTATGAAGTGACTTCTGGGGAATAGAACTGTTCTTTTTCTCTCAGCCTAGCCACTGTACCAAGCATCAGCAGGGGAATCTCAGGAAGCGTGTTCAAATATGGGAAGTACTCACGGTACCTATGAGCTAAGATGATGGTTTTTCTATGTGAAGGTAAAACAGAATGATTCAGAGGGTGACAGTGAGGGTGTACTCTTCCCCGCTTCATAGTTTGAGAAATTTGGTTTGCTGAGAAGTGGGGTTTCCTGAAACCAGCAAAGATTTTGTTGTGTGCTGTGACTTGCCCTAGTCTATATTGACTTTATAGTCATCAAGAGAAAGGCAGAATGACTCTCTAGTTTTAAAAGAAGCATCAGAATGAATCTCAGCGTAATATCAATTTCAGTGAGCCTCAGGAATTTGATGTATTCAGTGTCTCCGTATAAAACTTTTGAAAATGCCACTGATTCATATTATGTAAACAATTATGATTTAACAGTGTTAATATTTAAGGCATTAAGCTGTACATATTTATTTGCTAGTAAAATAATTATCGTAGTGCTTCCAGAAGTCTGAAATGTTTGTTGATACAGAATTTCCTATCAAAAATTTAAATGGTGTATTTTTTCATAGCAGTAAAAAGTGAGGGCTTCTTTGTGAAAACACACATTTGTATTTCACTGTGTCAAATCAGAAGCCCATCTGGCCCAATATCCTCTAAAAGCATGAAAATTCATTACTACCAGATTGCATGTTCTTAAACTTGCAAATTTCAGAATGTAGTACCAATAAACAAGTTCTACAGGAACATAGTCTAGCTATCCCAGGCCATGTTTATGTAGTCATTTTCAGACTTAGCTACATACTAGCAAATATTATAGACTATAATATTCTGGACTATGAAACCCAGAAAATTGCTAATTACAATACAAAGTAATTATTCATTCCTTCTAGTTGTTTAAAACTGCCTCTTTCAGCCTGCCCTGAAAACGATACATGATGGATAAATATTCTAAGAGTGTGATTTAATTCTCCTGTTTGGGGATTGGAAGAGAAAGAACTCAATCTGGAAACTCAATCTAGATTATTAAATGGTTTAGTTCACCTGAGTCCTACCATAGCTTCATCTTTTTCTTCCCAGTTGTGCAAACATTTTATCTCATTTTAAAGTCTGGCCTCATGAGGATGCCTCTCTATTCTCTTCATCATTTTGGCTAGCATTTTCCAGAAGTTTCTGAATCCACTTTGCCCTCTCTGATGTGTGTTGACAGATCTACAGGTGTGGAGAGAGCTGGGATTCTGAACAAGAATGAAGAATGTGGTCCGTGTTGCTGTTCATCGTATCCTCAGTATCTAGGATGTCTTGACCCTTTGGGTCATGGTAGCGTATTGAGCTGGTTTCCTCAGATGTTTGTCTGAGGTATCCGCTAATCCCTGATATCAATTAGTGTTACTTGAAGATATAAAGAACGGTCTCAAAACTTAGATTGTTGTTTTCTAAGTGTCTTGTCATACAGGTTTGTGATCAGCCCTTCCCTATAGTTCACTGGGGCTTCCTGGTGACGTATCTTTATTGGCCAACACAGCTCAGTGTTATCTCTATACTTGTCAATTTTGGGGGGTATTTCCTCTCCAAATTTAATTATCTTCCAAGATTAAATGAGTAAATGAGAGTAAAATAATACATGTGACATGCCCTTACACACTGGTCCTCACAGAATAGTTTCTTATTATGTGTTCACAATTGAACAAGACATCTTAAACCCAGTAGTGGAGAAGGATGGGCTGTAGCTAAAGGGAAGAAGGGCCTCATCATTGGTACTTTTTTTTTTTTAAGATTTTATTTATTTATTTGACAGACAAAGTTCACAAGTAGGCAAAGAGGTAGGCAGAGAGAGAGGGAGAAGCAGGCTCCCGCCGGACAGAGAGCCCAATGCAGGGTTCGATCCCAGGACCCTGTGATCATGACCTGAACCGAAGGCAGAGGCTTTAACCCACTGAGCCACCCAGGCGCCCCTCATCATTGATATCTAATTCACATAACACATATGTTATGTGAATTAACAAATAACACATATGTTTTTAGCTTTTGCTTTATGGCTTCAGATCCCTCGGCTTGGCTCTTGATCTTTTTGCTTGCTTCCCACTTCATGTTTTTCACATGTAATTTCAGTTCATAACTCTTTAAAAAAAATTTATTTATTTACTTATTAGAGAGAACATGCTCTCAGGGGGAGAGGGAGAGGAAGAGGGAGACAAACAGCCTCCGTGCTCAGTAGGAGGCCCAATGTGGGGCTTGATCTCAGTACCCTGAGATCATGACCTGCGTCCAAATCAAGAGTGGGACGTTTAAGTGAATGAAGCACCCTGGTGCCCCTCTGTCCACCGGTCTTGCCATGGCCCACAATGCCTAGCATTCTCTGGGCACTGCTCTTCCTCTAGCTTCGGTTTCAGTCAGGCGTCCCCTGGTGAAAGGGTCTGCACTCACAGAGGCCATTCTCCTTCCACAGAGGCTGGACTGCTCCTTCTGCATTTGTGCTGTGTTCCCCCACCCTGCTTTGCCCATCGACTTTGCTCACCAACTTCATTTTGACTCATCCCTCCTAGGATCTCTGCTCTTCCCTGGTGATCCCAGTGGTCCAGACCCACGGTCGTCTGGCTGCCTGGCCCCGCATGCTGCTCCTTCAGAAGCATCTCATTTGCTTCACGTTGGCTTCATTCCCTACACTGTAAGCTCCATGAAGTGAGGGGTGGCATCTGCTTCTTTCTGGTCCCTGTTGTATCATGAGTAGAGAGCACAGTGCTTAGCATGTACCAGGTCCCTCAGTACATACCAATTTAGTGAACGGTAACTTCCAGGTACACAAATCTAGCTTGTAATCTCTCCTGCAACAACTCTTGTAACCACAAATCCCTAATACAATTTTATTAGGGATTTCACCCTGCCATCTCAAACTCCTCTTGTAAAAAAATATGACGACTACACTCCCTCCCCCAGGATCTTTTCTTTCCAGTGATAATTCTCTCAGTTGCGTCCTATGTCAGGACTCCAGAGTAATCTCTGACCTCTTTCTCTCTTTCCTTTCCCAAGTCCTGTTGGTCATCAAGTCGTATTTAATTGTCCTCAGCTACGTTTGGAATCTCTTTATCCTGCCCTTCCCACTGCCACTGTGAAAGTTGAAGCTGTCCTCACCTTACCTCTGAATTAATACAAAGAATTTTCAAGCGGCTCTCTTGGCTCCCTACAGATCTTGCCTTTCTGTTCTGCCAGGCTGTCAGATGAGCCTTTGTTAATGACACTTTCCATATGGGACTGCCCTGTTCATTGATCAGAAAAAGTATCGGGCAGACATTTAGAATATACACTGAAGGGGCACCTGGGTGGCTCAGTGGGTTAAAGCCTCGGCCTTCAGCTCAGGTCATGATCCCAGGGTCCTGGGATCGAGCCCCACATCGGGCTCTCTGCTCAGCAGGGAGTCTGCTCCCTCTTCTCTCTCTGCCTCTCTCTCTGCCTACTTGTGATCTTTGTCTGTCAAATAAATAAATAAATAAATCTTTAAAAAAAAAAGAATATACACAGAAGCATGAATAAATAATCTTAAAAATAGAATTGTGTGCATGAGGTAAAAAATAAGGACACACATGCTTTTACCTACTTGCTGTCTGAAAGAGGCCAGGGACTCTTTGGGCTACGTGTTATCTACTGCCCTATTGCCCTTATGCCAATCTGTTAGCTATCATTTAGTCGTCCGATTTCGGATTCTTCCTCCAGTTGGAAACCAGCGTAAGAATACGTGACTCTACTACGCATCTCAGAAAGTACATTCAAGGTGAAGATATACCAGTGACATATGTACTCTGATTTTCATTTTTTTTCCTTCTGCCCTCATTCCCTATATAGACCATAGAGTCAAATAAGATTTGGGTGTTGTGTGGCTTCCTGAAAGCATCCGTTTTAGGCCAATACTTGCTTGGTAGTTCTACAGAGGAGCTCATTTCACTAGAGAGTTGGAAGACAATCCACGGGAGTGCAGCTTCGACCCTGAGAACTGTGAGGCTGGAGCACTGGGGACGGCTTGCAGGGAACACTTAGGGCTGTGGCTGAACGTCAGAGAATAGATAAGATTTGAAGAAATGGGGAAAAGAGAACCCCAGTGGGTGCAAGAAAGGACTAGAAACTGAAACTGATGGGGACCTTTTTTTTTAAAGATTTTATTTATTTATTTTACAGAGAGAGGTAGCACTAGGCAGAGGAAGAGGGAGAAGCAGGCTCCCCGCGGATGACGGGCTCAGATCCCAGATCTCTGGGATCATGACCTGAGCCCAAGGCAGACACTTAACCACCTGAGCACCCAGGTGCCCCTGATGGGGATTTTTTTTATAGTCGCCCCACATGGTTCTACTTGATTCATGTGGGAAAATGGTCAGTGAGATTGGAAAATAGGTAAATTAACTCAGAATGTTGCTGGCTTGGATTTCTAATGTTTTGTTTTTGTTTTTTGTTGTTTGTTTTTGTTAGCACTCATTGGTTGTAGCTACCACTATGAGGCAGTTTAGGCAGAAAAGAGGAGTTTTGCTTGTTTATTTGTCACTTTATTATTTCAGTATTAAACTAGAATGTGGTGTCTTAGGGAACCTGAGAAGAGAGGATTTGAAAGATTTTATAAGATGTGCGAGCAGGGCTCACCTTCCCGGTCATTTCTTGTTCACTCATTTCTTGTTCACACAGGTTCTGGCTGCTTGGCCACTTTCATGTCTTCACCTCCTGCTGAAGACCAGCTGATTGAGCTTATATTCTCTCAAGGTCTCACAGTAGGAGGAAAATGCCCACGTGTTACTGCCTGTGATTTTATAATTTATACTTCTATAGGTAAAACCTCTAGCCTAGAATCTCTCTCTTTTTCCTTATCTCAGCTCCAAATTTCCAGGGCAGGTAATGGCATCAGTGGGACAGGTTCACAAAACAGAAACTTGGCTTTCATGAGCCACCCCCGGGAGCACAGGAGGCAGGGGTGAGAAGAACTTCCAAGAAAAGACTGCTGAGCAGATAACCCAACAAGTACCCTCTACTTTCTACCTTTGTCCAAGACTGTTTTCTCCATCGACCCTTCCCCAAGTCCTTCATTTTACATAATCCAGCTTTTATTGCTCTCCAGCCTTCCCTCATCACATATAACTCAGTGGTTATCACTTTTGCTTGTACAGAGACTTGGAGCTTGATTTCATAGGTCTGACATCTACAAGCTGCGGTCAACAAAGGAGAGATCCTGTGAGAGAGCTTTACGCCAAATGGCGGCCATACTTCAAAGAAAGAGGCACTCCACTTATCCCTTGTTGAAAACCCTTCTTGCAGTTTTTCCTGCTTTCCCAGTCCCCAAGATGACCAGCTGCTCTTCAGTGGGCCTAGTCCTTCTCCTCTGCTGTCAAATGCCATGGCAAATGTAAATTACTTTCTCTACTTCCTCCAGTTGTTACGTGACTGTCTGATGAATGCACTTCATGTAGCGGTTGAAATTACTTATCTTTCTGAAGATAATCTTGTCAAAATGAATATATAGGTTTGGACTTAGGTAAACCAAACAAAACAAAAACTGTCAAATGCATTCGAAGAAATAAAACCAGTGACCAGTAACCTAGAATCCCAATTTGAAGTTTTGGCAACCCACCTTTCTAGGTATTGGGAGGTTACCGGTGGATTGCTGAGAAGGTGATAACATGATTAAACTGTACTCCTGATGATGAAGCAACTTGACCTAGGGGCCTGGAGGCAGGGAAGCTAGCTCTGAGACTTACTTAAAAGGCCTGAGAGACAGTGAGCAAACTGGGGTTATTTTGAGGTGACATTTGATGCTATTTTTTTTTTTCATAGTTCAAACATGTTTTCTAAATTTTCTACATCGTGTATTATTTATTTGTCTTAAAAACCAATAAACATATTATAAAGCATGAAATAATAAATTCAGCTTGAAATAGGATGGTGGCAGTGGGAGGGATCTGGCTGCTTCTTCCTGACCGCCTGCATTATTCTCTAAAGATGAGAAAACATTTGATTTCCCCACATGTTATTAGTGATGAGTTCCAGAGAATGGCTGTGGTTCTGGTTCAGCCTCTCTTGTAGTAAACTGAGTTCTTCTGAAATCTTTATGGTTCATAATACGAAACAGTCTTCCTGGAGACTGTTAGCTGCTTTGAATTAATTTGGTCAGAGTCAACACATCACATAAAGTCATCTTTGTTTAGTGACTTTTATCCAGAGGACCCAAGATGCTGAGAGGAGATTCTACTTTGCATCAGAATGATAATCTAAATTACTACGGTTGGGGGTAGTGAGGGTCTCTGAGTGTTTAGCACGGTGGCCAAGGTTCTGCTTAGGAGTTACTGGGCTACGTAAATCCGTGTGGTTATTCTGGACTTGGGGTATCTTTAGCACAAAGTTCTAGACTTGACTGAGTAGAAAACAGAAACTTTGGAGGGCCGTCTGCGTGTTGGGCCAACCTAAGGTGGGAAGAAACAAGATCTTACAGTTTTCTTCTCAGTAGTTCATTTAGAGGAACACTAATTCTTGCCCTTAGAGTGACTGTTTATGAGCATCTTCCATGTGTCGGGCACTGAAATGGGTGCTTGGGATATTTCAGTGAATGAAACAGGAGCGTGTGTGATGATGGCTTATTTCAGAAGATGATCAATGCCCGGGAGCAAAGCGGAGTACGTGGAGTATTGGGAAGGAGTGGGTTCTGGTTTTAAATTGGGCGATAATTAAGCAGAGACTGGAAGGAGCTGGTAGTACAGCCAGAGTAGGGCTGGGAGAAGTTCATTCCCTTTGGCTTGAGCCACTGCACAGCCCTTCAGTGGGAGCCCAGCCCACCTGGCATGTGGCAGCACCAGTGAGGAGGGCCTGGTGGCTCAGAGGGAGTGAGCCCAGAGTTTCAAATTTGAAGTAGTAACATTCTATAAAAAGCTGCTGGTTCTGTTAATCACTGTATTTTGAAAACATTTATTTACAGTTTTGATAAATCCATTGCAAATAACTTTTCCCTGACCTATGGGTAATAATCTCTGACAGGCATCCATCACTGCCCGCAGCCCCCAGACTGACTTGATTCCCTGCCAGGAACACCTCTTTCTGCCACAGGGCGCACGTACTGGGCTCTGGCAGACAAGGGCTCTGGCTGATCAGAAGGCTGTAAGCTTCTTCACCAGCAGACCTCAAAATCCTGAAGACATTTTTTTTTTTTAAGTAATACTCTTAAAATTTTAGTTATATGTACAGAGGAGGCATTAGATTCCAGAATTTTGATTCATAAAGACACAAAGATTCTGCTCATTATCTTACAGTTAATCATCACATCTCTGTTGTCTTAGCAACGCTTACAGTGTTCTCATTCGCTTTTCAATATGCCAATAGTTGAATGGGCTCTTTGTTCATTTGTTTTCTAAATTTCTATCACCTGATACTCAATGTCTTTCTGGCCTGTTACTCTGTCAAAGAAATGCCTTTTTATTTAAATTCATGTAACTAAAATTAAACTTTACTTTTTCTAAAAATCTAAATTTCTCATGAGAAAATATCCAACCTGAGAGTAATTGGACAAAATATATATGAGATTATATTGTAAAAATGTTTTCATTTTAATTGTAATTAATTTCCAAAGCTCAGTGAACTTGGCAAACTGACTTATGTGACAGACTTCACTTACACAGGCATATTTGTGAATTACGGAGCAAGAAAAATGCCTTACAACAAATCTAGGTGTCATAGATCTGATTTCCCCAAACTCACAGGCTTGAGTTTCTCAGATGCATATTTTCTCTTACAATAGTCTAAAGTTTCCAAGTTCATGGCTTATTAAGGTAGACGTGGCATTGCTTACACGGCAGGGTAGGCAAATGTGGTGGATTGCCTGCGTTGGAATCCCAGGTGTCTGAGCTCAAGCAAACTGCTTCACTTCTCTGTGTCTGAGTTTACCATCTGTAAAGTGGAGATAATGTCATATTGTCCTACTAGCTACATTATCACTATCATCCTGACAAGTGACAGTTAACTATCAGAAGGAGACAAAAATAATGAAATAAAAATACAAGAATGTAAAATGCTGAGTCATGTGGGCTGTTTTGCTATTAATGCTAGAAGCCCTACATTCTTTAGCAATTCCTGAGGGGATTTGCATGTCTTAATACTGTATAATCATTCTCATCAAGTCTGATCACCTTGACTATCTAAGGAAAAGTTATGTTTAGTGTCCTAACACATTGGGGAATTATTTCTATACAGAAGTTTCCATATTGAACGTGCCATTGCTTAAAATTATGCATATAGCCGCCACCCAAATGATTTGACTAAATGCTAATGACCATTTCTCGAAGGTCCTAGATAGCTGAGGCTTTGTAGAAATATTTCTTTTTCACATTAATAGGAGCAACTCAATGTCTGGATCATTTAGGAATTTTTTTTTTTTTTTCAAACCACTTGATTCCTAGCATATTATACCTGGCACATAGTAAGAAAGCAGCAAATATTTGTTATATACATGAATGAATGAATAAGCAGCTAAGTTATTACATTTTCTTATGTGAAAGATTCTTTATGTCTGGACCTGAGTTATTCTCATTACCATATGTGACATGATAACTAATATGACTCAAATATCATTTGTAAACATAAGGTAAAAACTCAGAGAGACCTCTTAGGTTTCTGTAGCAAGTAGGGGGATTCTCCATCCTAAGTTGGCCCAAGTATGGTCCCACTTTACATCACTGTTCCAGTGTCCCCTCTGGAGCTGGTTAGAGATACTCTACTTTTAAGAAAATCCTAGTTTGCATGGTAAGTTTTACAGTCACTCTAACTAAATGTTCATGCTCTTATCCGACTTTCTAAGGTAGAAATGTAACAATCCCTCTCTCTCTTCCCACCCTTTCTTCCTTCTTTGCATTCCCTTTCTTTCTATCTTCCTCTCTTTCCTTCCTTAGGAAAGTTTTTATTAGGGACACTGCACTTTTGTTTCTAAAGCAACACCATATGTAAAGATGCTTCTGGAAACAAAAGGTCACTGGGAAATAATTATTCTGTTTTTATAAGCTTGACTTAAAAAGCGAGCTCCTCTGTTGCATTCTGTCATGGGATAAGTTGGTAGAAAGGCCATGCCTCTCCAAAGTAATACTAACTTTTCAAGAATGTACACAGCCTTATTACATGAAGTGATGAGACCCTTATTTATTTATCTCCCCTATGTGGCCTCTTGTCTCGTTTTGTATTATTCTTCTGATGGGAGATCCAGAGTCCCAGCTAATGGGGACGGTAGAGGTCATGAGAGTGCCTCGGAAAGAGATGATGAGTGTGGTTTGTCTGCGCTGCCCTCCAGGAGCAGCTGTCATCCTGAAGGCTGCTGGTGGTGGAAGGGAGCATAGTGTCTGACACAGCAGGAGTCTAAACAGGCCACTGTAGCTCACACAACACTAACTTGACATATTCTTAAACATAATGTTCCATATGTGCTCTTGGGGTATAACTATACTAGGTTTCCTTGTCAAGAGACGCACTGATGGAGTTGCCTGGGTGTCTCAGTGGGTTAAGCCTCTGCCTTCAGCTCAGGTCATGATCTCAGGGTCCTGGAATGGAGCCCCGTATGGGGCTCTCTGCTCAGCCGGGGGCCTGCTTCCCCTTTCTCTCTCTGCCTGCCTCTCTGCCTACTTGTGATCTCAAGTAAATAATCAAGTCAAGTAAATAAATAAAATCTTAGAGAGAGAGAGAGAGACGCACTGATGGTAACCATGGTGGGGAGGAAGCATGAAGTTTACTGGTACCACATGACTGGAAGTGTGGGGGACCAACCAGCATTTCTCCAAGGGGGATTTGGAAGAGACAATTCTTCATTATGCAGGATTGCCTCCCGCCCCGCACTGCACGACTGTCCTAACCTGGCTTCTTCCACATCTAAGTAGTAGCCCCAGTTGAAGTGAGAACCCCAACACTTCCTGGCATGGTTTCAGACATTCCCCAGGTACCCTGTGGATGCCTGATTATGGTCACAGAAGGCTACGGTGTAACCTAAAGGTCATATGTCTGGTGGACTAAGAGAAGTTTCAAGAAATACAAGGCTTAGAAATTGGTGCCAGTGAAGCTGCTTTCCCAGGGCCCAGAATGAGTCACTCAACTTTGCTGGAAAAAGAGCCCTCATCTATAGCTTCTGACATTTAACCCCAGCATGGCTCTCACAGACACTTGACATTGGGACAAGAACATCCATGTGAGAGTATAGACAGCAAAGAACAACCTGTCAATACCTTAGAAAAACAACTCAAGGTCAGTATCCCAATAACATCATTTGAGTTGTTGATGCTGCTTAGACAGAGTCAATAATCCCTACAGCCAGATTTCAAGGAACATTCCTGACAATAGAGCATGAGCGGCGTGAGTTTTCAGAATTATTTCCAAAATTCTTAGATGTTCAGTGCCTTTTTACTCTTTCCATTCCATTTCCAGTCTACCCATTGCATTCCATTGACCAAATTCTTGATATTAGAGCATATGAATTTTTATGAAATTGAATTTTCCCTCATGGAAAAGTTTTTTTTTTCCTTCATGCAATGGAAATTAGTGATAATTGAGGAATCTTAGAAGCAGTTGGCTTTAAAATATTGATAGCCTCTTCTTAATTTATCATTGACCATTACTTTATACAGAAGTTGGAAAGCCTTTAGAATTGATTTATTTTGGTGATGTAGATGGCGCGCTCCCAAATCTGTCATCCTGCATACTTTCGTGTGTCCTTTCCCCTATGGTCATGCATTGAGGTCCATTTAATTAAAGTGACTAGGTGGCTGATAAATAAAATAAGAAAAAAAGAGAGTCCAGTGTAAAATGTAGGCCTTGTCTTCAGGTTAAGAATCAGAAGAATTGCAAAGGAATGCCTGTTTCCCATCTCTGTAATGCCAGGAGTGACCAAACTGGTTTTACAAAGCATGTGAATTGATTCTTGTGTATGGTAAGTGTGAGGAGGTTACTGAGACTAGTTTATTTGGGATATTTTGAATGGTTTTGTTTGTTTGTTTGTTTTTACTCTCTAAATAGTCTTATTCCTTTTCTTAAGGAAACAGAAATTTTATACAGTAGACCTTCATTAAATGCAATTTTCATATCCACATTGAAGCTGGATCCGTTGTTTGAACTCTCTCTGAGCAACTATTAGGACACATTTCCATTTCTTCTTATTTCGGGAGTCTGATTTATTCAGCTGCTACTTTTTTTCTTCATGTTACTTTTACCCAGTTGGCCTTTCTTTTGATATTGTCAATAGTAAGAGTTAGAACTTCTCCGTCTGACATGTGTTTCTTCCTTCAAAGTTCTGTCTTAATATTGCTCCTTTTCCATGTACGCTGTAGAAGGTTTGTTCAGGAACTTTGGGAAGATTCTAAATCAGTGAAGTCCAGAATTTCAGTGTAAGTGAGGACTTTTTGGGGGGGGGGTAGGTAAATTTTCCACACTGTAGAATGAGAAAAGTCCATTTCCTGAAGAAAGTTCTGATATGGCTTCTTAGAGAGAGAAGGGAAAAAAAAAACAGTTTGCAGTTTAAAAACAGATTTTGTAAAATCTTGTCCCCTATGGCAACTGGTGAATTGCAGGCAAAGACAAGAAGCCTGCACGGGGTTATTTTAGCAGATGAGACTGGTATATGATGAAGCAGCATTGGATTTGTTTAAAGATGAATCACAAAGCACATGGGTGATAGTTAATTAAGTAAGTATAAGGTATAACACAGCTAACTACATGGTTATTTATCTTTTGACCAAATGTGTGCCTTCCAAGGTCTATAGTTATTTGCTGTTCTGTTTAGAGAGTGGCAGATCTGGGAAGCTCATGCCTACACCGGGTTGTGCTAAATCCAGGTCAGTGTCCCAGGGAATCTGTTTGCTTTGCTAGTGGATTTTCTGGGCATAATTTATACATGCTCAATTCTTTACAGTGTCAGACCAAGTATATTTATGTCATAATTTATTCTTTATGATTATAATTTGGAACACATATAAATTATCTCTAACAAAGCAGGGGGGGCAGAAGGAAATTATTTGTTCAGCTAGTACTTTAGTATGTTTTTCTACCTCTTTCAAGTAGATGATATCTACGAGAAACTGATACTCAATATTATTCATTATCTGGTTAGTTCACCAGATCAAGATGTTGATGTGTGGTGTGGAAAGGTGAAGAAAGTTAGGGAGTTAAAAACAGTTGATAGAAGCTGTAGAGAAAAAAAAAAAAGTCAAATGAGGCCACTTATGTTTTAAATCAAGAATATGTTTTCAGTGAAAGTATTTTCTAATGATTCACAGAAGAATATTGTCAACTTTTACTACATCTGCTGAAAATCAAAATATAAGTAGTTATATAGCCTAGAATTCTGGCAGAAGTCTATGTATGCTATGACATGTAACAAAGTTCTCATTAAATGACAATACTTTTGTATTTTTCTGGCTTTAAAAGTAGTTTCCTGACTTTAAAAAATGTTCACGGTGTTTTTGCTCCTTCACATTGCATGGATCGATTGGCAACCTGCCTGTGTGATTTCCAGAGTAGGTTTCTTAAAATAATTTTGATGGGAAGATAATTGTTTAACATCAGTATATAAAGTTCTGCTGTAGTTTGAACAAATTATGTCAGAGAAAATAAAAAGAGGAGGCATTTGTATGATTACTGGGAAACATGGAAGGAATAATTAGGCAATTGGATCTAAAAAAAAATAGGGACTAGTATTTCCAAATTTCATCATATTCATCAGGATTCCTTACCTCATTCTCTGACATTATTTGATTTTTATGTTAACGAGTTTATTATCAAATAGCAACATATTTACCCTACTTATTTCTAAGTTTTCTTGTGCTTGTATATTCTCTATTTACAAGTTTCTTATAACAATGAAACATGTCTAATCCATGTTATGTATAAAACATCATTACTGAAATATAAACCAATCCAGACACTGGTTGGACACCTGCACACAAGCCCTCTTGCATAAATGGTCTTTGCTAATATAAGGATTTGTATTTAGCAAAATCCCTGAAAATAGTTTGTGACCCGGACGTCATGTTGAAAGCTGGATCATGGTTGAGTCACGGATAGTAGTACAGTGCACAAAGTACTGTTTGTTGCCTTACCTTTCAATAGTGTTATTTTAAAAATGCTTTGGAGATGTTTTAAATTGTGATTTGGGTTCAAACCCACTTCTGTTTGCCTCTGCCCCTTTTATGTTAAATTGTAGCCTTTTTCTTATTTAGCAGGCGTACATTCTAATCCCTTCTAATCTTGTGTAAGAACCAAGATAAAAAACTGGCCGTGGTTCACGTGGTCAGTTTTGGTTTTGGAATTCAACTGAGGGATATGGTACAAGTTCTCCTACTTTGTTCTAATTCTAACACTCTCTTCTTGGGCAATAATATCAAATAGTCAACAGACTGTAGACACAAAAAGACCTGAGTTCAAATATCATTCCCTTACTTTATCAACCTCTAGGTTTCATATCCTCTCTTACCCTAGAGAATTGGTGCCTTCCTCTTGTGTTGTCATGAAGACTAAATTAGATGATATTATGTTCAGTGTTTGACACCATAGTAAACATTCCGTGGAAGGTGGCTATTATCTTCCCAGTGTCCACAGCTAACCCTGGGGACTTACGACCTGACCAGATTGAAATGTGGCAGAATCCAGGGCTCAGTCTTCCTAGGAATAAGCAGCTTGGTTGGAGAGTCTTTTCCAGCATGTCTCTCTCTCATAAAAGAAACCTGATATTTTAGCAGACACGGAAATGACGACAGACAGCCGCAGTGCCACGGTGTGTGTGTGGGGTGGGAACTGCAAGGACTGTACTGCTCTTGCTGACCTTTGAGGAGTAATCACGGGCAGTAAGGGAAGCAGAGGGAAGATGCAGAACTCTCTGGCTGTCACATTGTCATGAGCCATCTCCACTGGCTGTGAGAAGATATTCATTTATACTTTTTTGCAAAATTTTAGCCGAAAATGTATTTTTTTCAAAATTATTCATATTTTTGGGAGGGGGAGTATATTCTCGGGAGAGGGGATTTGCATATGGGCATGTGCACGCTCACACACAGATCTTGTTCACACTATTGTACATCTGCAGACCCAACATGCACAGCTTCCTCAGACTGCATAAGGACACAGCAGGATATCCAATGACAGTTCTTAATACTTCTCCAGAATACCTTATTAGGCAAAAGTACTTTGGTGCATCTGTTAAACTGTTGATTGGCAAGCTCTTCTTAGGTTGTCTTATCATTATTAAATTAATTACTTATTAGTTAGTAATTAGCTCTCTGAATAGAACACTTGCCCTTTTTATTCCCTGCAGATTTCTAAAAAGGTAGCATTCATGATATAACACAGTCTTATAAAAACAGTCCAAAGTGAGAATCTACTTAAGTATCTGGATGCCTAAATTCAAACTATTACTTACCAGCACAAATGTCGAAATGTGTACTGAAATGGTCTAGTCCATTTTTTCCCTTTGCAAATTCATTTTGATGAAGCGCTATGGGAATATTTAGCCATAATTAGGAATCAGATGCTTGCCTCTTTGCTGCCGTGATTCAGGGAGCAGCGCAATATAAAGATGTCATCATCAAGGTGTGCCTAGTGGGAGATGTTGTACCATCGTAATTCCTTATATAAAAATTATGAGCCATCACTAAGTACAGTCTTTATATACTAGTTCAGTCAATAATAAATAGGATTATGTTCAAATTCAAAGCAAGGATAATAGAATAAGTCCATTTGAAAATATAATAAAATGTCATGTTTATAAAGAAATAAGAGGAAAGGTAGCAAGTGACAGGGTCAATAGAATTAGGGAGGAGTCTATGGCCATACCACCCTGAATACGCCTGATCTTGTCTGATCTCAGAAGCTAAGCAGGGTCGGGCCTGGTTAGTACTTAGATGGGAGAATTAGGGAGGAGATGGGGTTGTAAAACTGTTAATTATTTGATACTACTATTCATTGTGAAAAGACTATTACATATAAATACCTTTGACTGGGTGCTTAAGAACTGGCATTGTGCTGTGGGGAAGCACCTGGGCTCTGGAGACAGACAAAGACCGTGGCCTTTGCTCCACAGCCTGGGCCCTTCTCTTAACTTTCTGGTGTCTCTGTTTCGGCACTTCTGTCCTGGATATACTGACTGTGTCTGCTGTCCTGAGTTGTTGCAGGGCTTACATTTGTGGAACGAAAGCACTTAGAATGGCACTACGTGCTATTTTTAAAATTTCTCTTGCTATTATTTACTATTTACTATTTATTATTTCTGTGCTTATGTGTCTGTATAGTAGGAAGCATTAATATTATATAGGCCAAGCAGCGAAAATGAGTCAAAATGTGTTAGGCTAAATAAGAATTGTTGTGGTTATAGTGCACCTGAAAATAAACAGGATTCTGGGATTCTCAAAACAGAAAAGGACCAAAAAAAGGTCCTTTCTAACCCTCTTCCTTTGTTTTTACAGAAAGACAGAAATTGACCTAAGAGAGAATGAAAACTATGTTGTAGCTGCCTTACTTTAGTGATAACTTTCCACAAGCTTTGTTTAACTCTGAAAAGACCTGCCCAAGTATTGGAGTCTTAGAGGACAAAGTCCTATAAAATAAGTCCTAGTTCACTTTCCCTCCAAATGCCTTCTTTAGCTGAAAGGGGGAAAAAAAAATAAGACTCCGTTCAGGAATTTTTTTTTTTTTTTTCTGAAGATTCTGAAGATTTATTTCAGTGAGAAAAGGAGAGTGCTGGATGGAGGGGTAGAGAGGCAGAGAGAGTGAGTCAAGCACTCTGTGCTAAATGTGAGCCCAGACTCAGGGCTCGATCTCACAACCCTGAGATCCTGACCTGAGCTGAAACCAAGAGTCAGACATTTAACTGACTGTGTCACCCAGGCACCCCCTGGTATATTTGTCAAGGAAAGTATGTATAGTTAGTGTACAATGTTAGTTCCATACAAAAATGACAGTTTGATGAAAGTGTGTAAGAAAGATTACTTTTTAATTTCAAGGACTTTCCTATATATCATATGTATTTTTCACGATTGAGTTTATCTCCTTAAAATAATCTATTCAAATCTGATTATAGTTTCCTTTATTTACCTTCAAAATTTAAACTGTGTTTTATAAAGAAAGGAGGCTGCTTCCACAACACATACCTCAGAACTGGAAGACATCTTTTCCTTTCCTTTATGTCCAATAAAAGTGTCATGGGAATTTGAACTCTCCCTTTGGACCACTTTCTTTCCATAGTTTTTCAGATTCAAAGTGAGGGTTGCTCAGTGGTTTAAGCCGCTGCCTTCGGCTCGGGTCATGATCTCAGGGTCCTGGGATCGAGCCCTACATCGGGCCCTCTGCTCCTCAGGGAGCCTGCTTCCTATTCTCTCTCTGCCTGCCTCTCTGCCTACTTGTGATCTCTCTCTCTGTCAAATAAATAAGTAAAATCTTTAAAAAAAAACAAAACAAAACAATAGAGTAGATGGGAAACCTAAAGCTCATGGTCTCTTTTCTAATCCCGATGCTATTTAGTGACAAGGAGAGAGCAGTTAACATCCCTACTTACTGAAGCGATGGACGACTTTATTTCATTAATTCATTCACCTCCATTTAGCCAGGGACACATGAAGACCTGTGTTCGTCCCAGTCACTGTGCTTCTCCTGAAAAGACAGTCCACACTCTCGATGGGTTTCACAGTGGAAGTTCTTAGTTCAGTATTTTTCTTAAAACATTCACAACTGTGTTTTTTCATATTAGAAATATAATACATTACAGATCCTTTAGATAAAATAAATACATGCAGTCACACTAAGTAAAACAAATCCTCTCTCTTTCCAGTTTCTAAGATCTAGTGATGAGAACAAGTCTAGTTGTTGTCTTGAATATTAAAGGCTTTTCCTAATATAAAATATTTGAGACTAATCATCTGCTGTGCACTTAATTAGCAAATATGAGCCTATAAGTAATAGAAGGCATTTTAACTGAGTTTTAGAATGTACTTTCGGCTTATAGGTGGCCCTGCTTCATCAGCCACCATGGAGTGGTTTGCTTATATCCAGCCTCTAGTCCCCTTGGATCTTCGTGTGAGGTCAGAGAAATGGGAAACCTGGATGCCCTGTTCACTTGATTCAACATCTATTACTATTATTAATCTATTATTACATAGATTATATGTACATTATATGTACATATAATCTATTATTACATTCTATTTTAAAACTCCCCTCTGACGGTACCTGCTCACCCATGTTTAGTTGCCTTTAGGTATGCTATTATTTCTGTTTGAACATACTTCCTTGGTCCTTCTTGTGGATAACTCTTGCCTCAAGGAACCCAGTTCCAGAAAGTCATTTCCTGGTGTCATAGATTCGAGGTGCCTTTCCTATCTGTCCCTTTGTTCCCCAGGCACACCACTGCCATGGTCATAACATGCTGTGCTAGAATATTGTCTGACTCCCTGCCACCCTAACTGGCCTTTGGTTGGTAGGGACTGTGTTTTCGTATCTGTGTTCCAGAGGGTCTTAGCCATGTGCTGGCATATGGAAGTGTGGGTGTCATGAAATATCTAGCAAATATGAGAATGAGTGAATGGATCAGCATCATTTTGGCAGTCTCTCTTCTGCAATAAAAATCAGAATGAAATATACTTCCGACAACCTCAATGTTTCTAACTGAATGTGAAGGGTATCTTGATGGCAGAAAGCACCATTGAGCTGAAAATCTTAAGGCTGTCTAGTAACTTTTTAAATTTATTCTTCCATTTGCCACAGTGAGGTGACTGATTTGCACAAGAATCATAAAAAATCATCCTCAATATTTTATATTCTACCCATCTATAGATTGTAAATACTCTTCATCAATTCAACAAATTAATTCAACAAATATTTATTGAATGCAAATAATATGCCAGGCACTACTTTAGATGAAGGTACGGCAGGGTACCATACAGACTCAAGTTTCCCTGTTGGGGCTTATGTTCTAGTAGAGGGAGGCAAACAATAAGCAAGATTAATATATAAAATAAGAGTATATTATGTGGTAGCGGGTAATATGGAAATGAAGAACAGGAATATGTGGGGACAGGGGGTGATAATTTTATATTGTATGGCCAGGGAAGGCCTTCAGGCATTACACAGAGGAAATGAGGGGGTTAGCCATGCAGATATCTGGGACAAGAGTTACAGGCAGATGGAACTGCATGTGCAAAGGTCCTGAGGTGACAGCATGTTTATTATGTTTTAGGATCATTGTGTCCGGCAGGAGAGCAGTGAGAATGGAATTGAGGAATAGATGATGTGATGCAACCTGGGGTTGAGAATCAAAGCACCTCATTTAAGCTCATTATAGGGCTTTTATCTTTTGCTCTGAATGAGCTGGAAAGTTCATTGGAAGGCTGGGATCTGAGGATGAACAATTGGACTTTGTTTTTAATAGGATCCCTTTGATTACTCTGTAGAGTAGTACTGTAACTACTGTACAGTAGTACTGTAACTGTCTGTGATGGAAATGTTCTATAATCTGTGCTGTCCTCTATAATAGCTACTAGTTACATGGCCGTTGAATGCTTGAAATGTGGCTAGTGCGAGCGAGTGAGTGAATTTTTTTTTAATTTTTTTATTTATTTGACAGTCAGAGATCACAAGTAGGCGGAGAGGCAGGCAGAGAGAGAGGGGGAAGCAGGCTCCCTGCCAAGCAGAGAGCCCAATGAGGGGCTCGATCCTAGGACCCCAGGATCATGACCTGAGCCGAAGGCAGAGGCTTAACCCACTGAGCCACCCAGGCGCCCCGAGTGAGTGATTTTTTAATTTCAGTTAATTTATATTTAAACAGCCACTTGTAGCTAGTATTTAATGTATCAGACAATATAGATCTAGAGGAAAGACTGAAGGGAAACCCAAAGTTGCTATCTATATCAAGTATTACCTTGTCTATAGAATGTAGGTTGTCAAACTTCATTAATATTTCCATTCATTAATTTAACAGGTGGTTATTAGCACTTAAGTGTGGGTCAAGCTCTGTCCTAGGTAGTGGAAGGTATTAAAAACTGTTAGATGTAGTTCTTGCCCTAAACAGGTTTACAAAATAATAGGAGAGATAAGACACATACATGAGTAGTGATAGACTACAATTCTTTATGATAGACTATCATAAAGAAATGACTGCTGGTTGGTGGGAGAAGGAAAGTGAGCGAAGCCAGGGCTTGGAAGACATGACTTCTAGCTGTGCCTCAGGGGAGTTCCACGCAGACAGAACCTCCTGGGCAGTGGCATGAATATGACCTGGCCTGTGGGGGACTCCTACTCCAGTATCTGTGAAAACAGCAGGGAAGCTAAGACTGGGAAGGAACATTTTGCTTTGGAAAGCCTTTGAAACAGTGTATATTTTCTGAATTCTCTTCATTAACAATGTCCAAAGATTTCAGGATGTTCGGTGCCTTGGCCTTCAGAATCCAATGTTGTCCTCAGCTAAATGCCAATATATGTGGGTTAGGTTCGCTTCACGAGTATCCATCAAACTGCATAGCCCTCAAACAGGTTCAAGTTGAAAGCTGTTAACAAGTTGTATAAACATGTTTTTATACCTTAACAAACTATATAATTTCCAAGTGTACACAACTATGACTTTTTAATTCTAGAAGGTTTCTGGCCAAAATTAAAGTGAAATTTATTCATGTCACTCCTCCTCATAATTATCTGAGCAGAATAAGTTAGGAAGAAATGCAGAACGTTTTTAATAAGCTTCTTTATAATGACAGAGAAAAGCTGATTAGAGAAATAGCATATCTAGAGCATTGGTTTTTCCAGAAGTTGGGAGATAAATCACTTATTGGACTTTGAACTTTTGGTTGTATCATACCTGTGTTTCTCTTTAGTAGATTTTGCATACAGCTGTTGCATACAGTATAAAATACTATAGCTTTGGATTTAGAAAGAAAGGGAAAATAACCTTTGCTGTCACATTTTGTTGTTGTTCGGGGAGGGATTAATTAAAACTCTTAAGTGTTCATGTGATTACTCAGTGCTATCAACCACAGGTTATCCAAGGGTTTTATCAAACTGCACTGTTAAATAACAGCATCTAGGCATTTTTTAATTGCAGGAAAGGTATTCATCTCAAGAGCTTTATTTAGATCATTCTGTATCTTTAGTCTTGTTGGGAGTTTGCATTTCTTAGACTTAAGAGAAGATTGGACTCGATGTTGAATGGGGGACGGTGGGGGTGGGAAAATAGTGATCCCCTCCAAGCCCAGACTCTCCCACATCACCAGGACTTTAGTTCTTGTTCCCTCCCTTCCTGCTTTCCAAGCCTGCTCCCCCGCACCCCCGCCCCCCCCCCCCAGTGGCGTCACATTACAGCAGGCTTAACAGAAGCAGCTCACTGGGTGCCAGCTCCCCTGACTCCAGTAATCCCAGGACCCCCTGTGCCACTGATAAAATGCAATAATAAATCTTCTCAGCTCCAGTGATTTTAGTCTCCTGAATTCAATTAAGTTGAGTCTAGTAGGAATTTGTAAATCAAATAGTGAACTCTATGTAGATTCAAATTCAATTTAGGGCTCCTATGTTTGTTACTGATTTTCTGGGGAGAAAAAAAAAAAAGAAAAACACCGCTGCTGTTTTCCATTTTTCAGCTTCCTTGTAAAGGTATTTCTTATTGAAACCAAACTCATATTTCTTAAATTCCTAGACCACTATCTATCATGCAGTTCAAGTCTCTTTTCCAAATGGTAGAGTGCCAGAACTCAAAAGCTGCTTGTTTGGGTTGCCTGATTTTCTCTAGCATTCTTTGGACGATTTGAAGTAGAGGGGAAGAAAACACTGACCTATAATAAGAGCTATACCTGGAAAGGGGATTAGGACATGCTTTAGTATGCAAACTCTCCCAGAACTATAATGCATACCTGTAGAGGGTTTCTTTTATTGTTGGTGCTGCTGTTTGGGTTTTGCTAAAAGAGTATTTTATTATATATGAAACATTCCGTGCTTTTTACTAAGTGTGTCGTATGTTTTATGTGTGCAACCCGACCATCTCTCTTCTGTCTTTTCTCAGTGAGTGCCCACCTCAAGTTCTGGGTGACAAGCTCAGGAAGGTACTCCTGCCCCAAGGGAGGGCAGCATCTGTCTCCTTGGCAGATCCCATGTGCACTTTTGTTAATGGGCTCAAATTTGCCAGGAAGTCTTTTATGTGGTTACATTACAGATGGACTGTCTGCATAGTCTTGTCCTCCTGAATGATTGGTGTAGAGGTGAAAAGGAAAAAAAAAAAAAAATCTTTGGTTTCTAGAATCTAGATTGAATGAATCTCAGCAAGAGAAAAAAAAATTATAAAAAGCTATCCTCAGGACAATTGAGTTTCAAGTATAATAGTAGAGAATATAAATTCTGGAGCCAGATCAACTTAATTTGAAACAACTTAATTTGAAACCCGGATTTACCGCTGGCTGGCAGCGAGGCCTCAGATAGCTTTCTTAACCTCTTAGTGCCTCTGTTTCCCCACCCAAGCATGAGGTGACCGGGACAGTGCCTACTTCATAGGTTTCTGTGAAGGTTAAGAGTTTACTTCCCAAAGGTGCTAGGGATAGTGTCTGGCACACACCTGGCACTGGGTCTATCCATGGTACTCTTAAGACTGGAGTATGTCTTGCTTGTATGGGTTAAATTCAACTTTAAGTGTCAAGTGGTTTAATGCTATTTTTTTTATTTTTGATGGGGCTCAGGAAAATGCATGGTCATTTCTAGGGGAGAGTAACTTCAGTTCCTTTTTAAGTCATGAAAAAAGAGTTCACCTTCCTCTAACTAGACTTTGATCTTACACAACCCCTGGTCCAATCTGGATTTTATTATAAGTGAAAATAAAGTAGGTGAGTCTGTCTGTGGTCCTTAGGTCCTAGGTCTGTAGCTGCCATGTTACATGGAAAAGGCCTAGGTCCTGATGGACAAAGAAGACATTTGAGGTTGGATTGCAAGATAATGTGGAAGCACCTACTGCTCTCCACCAGAATTAAAGTATTCGGTTCTTCTGGGGTCATCTTAATGGACTTAAAAAAAAAAAAAAAGAGGGCTATGAAGCTTTTGAAACACTTCAAACACAACTACAACCGATGCCTCTATTAAAAGTTTAATATGGCATATGATAGTTGTCTTTCTCCGATTGACTTATTTCACTAAGCATGATACGCTCTAGTTCCATCAGGACATGGAGAAGCAACATGGGGGGGTGGGGGATAGGAGAAGAATAAATGAAACAAGATGGGATTGGGAGGGAGACAAACCATAAATGACTCTTAATCTCACAAAACAAACTGGGGGTTGCTAGGGGGAGGTGGGATTGGGAGAGGGGGAGCGGGCTATGGACATTGGGGAGGGGAGGCGAACCATAAGAGACTATGGACTCTGAAAAACAACCTGAGGGTTTTGAAGGGTCAGGGGTGGGAGGTTGGGGGAACAGGTGGTGGGTGATGGGGAGGGCACGTTTTGCATGGAGCACTGGGTGTTGTGCAAAAAGAATGAATACTGTTACGCTGAAAAAATAAATAAAATGGAAAAAAAAAAAAAGTTTAACATGGCAGATTCATTAACATTTGCAAAGCCAGACTATGACCTTAGTGTCCTATGTGCTATCGATATTTGTTGATTAAATCTATTTCATTAGTTTAGTGAGATGATAGTGGCATATACTAGAAGTTGCATACGTGAACAGAAAAATAAACATCCTAGAACACTTCCTGTCAAATGTGATATGAGTAAAATGCTCATGCAAAAGATATTTCTAAAAGATAAGATTGTGTTACTGGTGTTTCTTAAATACAGATTACTTGCTGCTTTTTCTCCAAGTGGGATTTAAACTTTTATAGTGAACATCAGTGAAGACTAGAGAGAATAGACATTTTGAGAAAGTATTATTTAAGTTGGTGTATAAATCCAGCTTAATTAAGGACATTGGATAATTAGTATTCTGGTCACAAATTTTCAAAAAATGACCACCTACCATAAAAATTAGCAGTTTCTTCCAAAGGTAGTGATTACAATTTGACTATGAGGGAGCTCCTTCTAGAAAAAATTCTCTGTATTTTTTTGTCGAACTAAGTTTGTAATTCCTTCTATCAATCATGAGCCTTCCTTTTCCCCTTGAAGGCTCCCTACTCTCTTAAGCAGCTCGAAGTCCCTCCTGTTGACCTGGCTTTCCTCCCCTCCTGTGGGCTCCCTGCAGTCCACTTCAAACAGGGCTCAGGTTCCCCAGTGGGCCAGTTAAATGATTACCCCCAGGTGTTGATTCACCCTTGGCATTGTTGGATTTTACCTCCTTCAACCTTGAGTCATGGGGGAAGGGGAAGGGACTTGGAAGAAGATCAAAGTAGCAGTTCAATAGTTGGAGCCTTGGAACTGGGGTTGAGCCCCTCAGCCCTGTCTTTTGCCCCTCCCTACCCAGCCCGACCATGCCTGAACCTTCAGCCCCTTCTGAGCCTAATCAGAAGATGGAGTGTGATGTGTGGCTCAACCATTAACAGTGCAGTTGGATGTATTTTTACTTTCGAATACAAGCAGCAAAAAGGCCAATGTTGCATGCTGTTTATTTAATTGTATAGTACAATTGTATAGTACAATTATAGGAATAAAAATAACAGATGAGGGCTCAATGTTTGATTCAGTGTTTTTATTTTTTATTTTTATTTTTCAAGATTTTATTTATTTGAGAGAGAGGGGGAGAGAGAGAGAGAGAGAGCACGAGAGAGAGAGCATAAGCAGGGGGAAGTGTGGAAGGATAGGGAGAAGCAGATGCCCCATTGAGCAGGGACCCCAGCTTGGGGTTTGATCCCAGGACCATGAGATCATGACCTGAGCCCAAGCCAGACACCTAACCAACTGAGCCACCAGGCAACCCTGATTCAGTGTTTTTAGAGAGCAGACTCCGTTCTCTGCAAGGTGTTATGAGAGAAAGTTAAGATGAATAAAAAAAGCTGAGTCAAAACAGTTAAGACAATTCTTATGGAGCAGAACACAGTTGTTACTGATGTTTCTATAAAAATAGGAAACTATGAGAACAGCAAATAAAAATGCAACATAGGCATGATTTTTTTTTATCTGTAATCAACAAAGTATTGCATACTTTTTAAAGAAAATGTAGGATATACAGAATTTATGAAAAGAAAACAAAATCATTCTACCAGAGATAACTACACTTTGGTACATATTTTTATGGATATTTAGAATAATACTTTATCCTCACTTTTTCTATTTTGCTTTTTAAAAAACTTTATATGATGAACATTTCACTATGTAATTGAAAATTGTTTGCATAATTATCACATCACAGGATTTAACAGTTTATGTAATCATTTTCCCCTTTTGGGGACACTTCTGTTCCTTTCAAAGTTTCCCCTCTTATAAATAATTCATTGAAAATATTTATGCATAAGTCTTCTCATATTTCTAATTTTCTTAAAATGAACTTCTAGAAATGGAATTCTAGGTCGAAGGTCATGCATATTTTAAAGCTCTTGAAACCTTTTGCCAGAGAGCTTTCCACCAAGCTGATGCCATTTTAAAGTCAGACCACGAGGTCATAGGAGCTCTGTGTCATTCTTGAGAACGTTGAGAAGTACCGTGTTTTTTTAAAAACTACAACTTCTGCTATTTGGATAAGTAAAAATGGTACGTATTTCTCCAGTTGGGTAATTTTACAGTATACATACGGAAGTGCATACATACTATAAATTATATGTGCTATTTTCTGAATTTTCACACAACTGGAAACAGCCATGTCATCAGCACCCAGGGAAGATTAGGAACATAACCAGCTTCTACCAGCCCCACTGTGATCACTCTCCAGCCACAATCCTTTTTGTTTGTTTGTTTTTGGGGGTGGTTTTTGACTTGTAATGTTATAGCTTAATGTTATCTAGTTTTTATTCTGTGTTAGTGGAATTATATGTGCTGTATGTGTGTCCGGCTTCTTTTGCTTAACTTCTTTATAAAAGTTATCGATATTTCTTTGTGTGGTTGTGTATTTTAGTCTCCATTGATCCTGTCCGTCTGCATGCGTTCTGTTAAGTGACCCTAATGTTGCCTGAGACTTCATTAAGGCTCCTCATCTTTTGACACAGTCTTTCACCTCTGAATGATCTTCATTGCCTGCTGGCTTGGGCATAGGTCTCATGGCTCACCGTTTCAACTAGTGGCTTTCTAGTGGTCTTAATTTCCTATCCCTTTTTCTCTTTATCAGACATCTTTGCAAAATCAAGACTGCCTATCCTCTCTGCTTATGCTCCCAAGGATTCTGAGTGTTTTCAGAATTACTGTGTGCATTAGCTAGACTGCCAAGTAACAAAGAAATCTAGAAGTGCCCAGATTACATAAGATTGATGTTCTTCTTTCACATCACAGGGCAGAGGTCAGTGGTGACCCAGGGCTGGTGTGGCTTCTGCTCCCCCCACCACTTGACTGGTGCTGATGGGTCCACAGTGGTTGCTCTACTTTGCACCATTTCCCTGCAGTTAGAAGGGTTAAGGATAAGGAGGACGAACCCAACTGGAAAGACACATGTCTCTGAAATTCACTCTTATTAGAGAGAATGTCTTTGTGTGTACAAATCTACCTGTGAAAAGGTTGTGAAATGCAGGATTATGGCTGGGTGGCTATGAACAAAATAGACCCTATTTTTTTTTTTTTTTAATGAAGGAAGAAGGAAATCCCCAGATACTGGGGGCAACCCAGAAGTATGCTAGAAAACCTTACCGGTTCATTCTTGGTTTCAATGAGGCCCTCCATCCTGCCTAGCAATATTCTAAGTTTTTACCCAAAATTCTCTTTCTCTTTCTAGTAGTATATTTATTTGAAACTCACTTCACTCTCCTTAAACCGACTCCACTTCATCTTCCCTTCATATTCCCACATGCAAAGAGTTTGCCCAGCACCTCCCAGATAAATTAGAACTATAGACAAGGGATTTCTTTTATTTCCTCCCTTAATCTGCATCTGGCTACATCTTTCTTTGCCTTTTACCTTGTTATTCTGACACAAAGTGCCCCTGTCCTGTCAAAGGCCAATTCTTTCCCTATATGTTCGGATTCACCACCATTTCAGAGGCTATCCATGATTTCTGGTGCTAATCCAGTGTATTATTTTAACTCTCCTATAGATCATATCCTCCTGGCTTTCTTGCCATCTTTTGATTCTTTCTTTTCTGTTGTCTCTTCTATATTCTCCTTTAATGCCTATCCCTTAAGGAACAGTCCTTTCCAGGATCCTATCATGTTTATCTTCTCACTGCCTACCGTTGTACAGGGAACATGTTCTATACCCAGACGTGTGGACACTCCATAGTGTGGATGAATCTCAACGCTGTCTCCAGCACAGGCCTCTCCCTCAGACTTTCTGTTAACACTGGATATCTCTCTTTGCATGTCCCTTGGACACCTCAATCCCTCCGTGTCCAAAATTGAACTCACATACTTCTCCAAAATTTCTTCCCTTTTCTTTCTATCTCAGTGAATCATGGTGCCTTTCCTGTCACAGAAATCTGGACGTCCATCCTTGATGCTTTTCTCATAGTGAATCAATCATAATTTATTAGAAAAATCCATCTCCCTAGACTTTTTAGAATCTATTAAGTTTTGAACTCATACCTGTTATCTGTCACTTAAATATCAGAGTCTCTTAATAATTTCCACACATCTGGTTTTCTCCTCTCCAGTCCACTTTCTACGTGTTAGCAAGAATGATTTATACAAAATAACAAATAATATTAGGTAATTTCCTATTTAAACCGTAGGTGGCTCCCCACTGCCTGCAGAACTAATCCACTTTTCTTAGCCAGACGGATAGGGCCCTTCAGGATCTGAAGGCTGCTGACCTCCACACCACCTTCTTCATTCCTTGGTCCTTGTATGTCTGTACTCTCTATGGTCATTGCCATGTTTGGGCTTTTGCCTGTGTTCCCACTCTGCTTCGTTTAGCTCTTATTTAGATTTAGTACATAGCTTCTGGTTTTCTCTGCAAAGAACCTTCCTCTGATCTGTTTCCTCCAGAGCTGCTGGAAATCCTCATATTTTCCCCAATGATTATGTGCCTGCACTGACGGTAGAGAATTTGGAAAACCGTATTGTAAATTTTTAATCTATTTGTCTGTATGCCTACTAGACTCTGAGCTTCTTGAGGACAGAAACTCTTTGTCTTCCACTCCATCTGTGGATAATGTTAAAAGCATTGTGAGAAATAACATTGGCGCAGCTAGGCTGTCTCTCCTCCATTCACTGGTCTCTGCCTGTGTTCCTCTGAGTCGTGGCTTGGAAATTTTCTCTAGAGACCAAGCTGGAGGCCTCACCTGACTTTGTCTTTCATCCTTCTCAGATCACTATCGTCCGTTGGATGATGTTCAATGTCTTGAAAACCATTGTTTCGTATTTCTTGTTTTTTTTTTTTTTTAAGATTTATTTATTTATTTATTTGACAGAGAGAGAGAGAGAGAGAGATTCCAAGTAGGCAGAGAAGCAGGCGGAGGGGGAGGGAGAAGCAAGCTCCCTGCTGAGCAGAGAGCTCAGAGGCTCCATCCCAGGACCCTGAAATCATGACCTGAGCCGAAGGCAGAAGTTTAACCCACTCAGCCACCTGGCACCCCTTTCTTGTTTGTTTTTGAGTTGTTTTAGGTGAGAGGCTAAATGAGCTCCCTGATAAATACCTTCATTAAAGCAAAAGTTACATCATGCGTTTTACCTGTTTGAAGCGGATGATGAGGAGAATGTGAGGGACTTACACATCCATAAACTGGACTTCAGACAGAATCTCAACATAACAGAACAGAGAGCGCATTATGAATATTGTGTATTACATTAATATATCATAGATAAGCAAAGCTACACATGTATATAAGTATTTATACACCTGTATTTTTGCATTAAGAATGTTTGGGCTTTTGCATTGAGAATCAGTACCCCAAATCTGACTACTCTAGCTTCTTGGTTAAAAAAAAGAAAAAAAAGGTAGTAGAACCACATTCCCTGAGGTGAAATTATATTTTCTCTCTGGGTTCCTCTGCAACTTATATACCATGGGTCACACATGAATGGGAGAGTAGGGTAAACACCACCTCCATATAGCTTCCAACCTAAATTCACAGAAATGAGTGGAAATTGGGTGGTCCACTGCCCTTGGTAGTTATGCCATATGGGCACATATGTGGGCTTGGTGGCTTGCTTAATACATCCAGCTTGTATGCAGTGGGGTCCAGTGCACAACAATATGTTGCTGTTGTTTGTCTCCTGATCATTATTTCCTTCAGGACTGTTGTCTTGACTATCGATTTTTACAATGATATTTTTGATGTGTCATTTGAAATTAAATTTAAAATTAAGAATATTTGGTTGGAAACCCAGAAATCATTTAGATCAAGGGTACTCAGTTTATAGAGGGGGAAACTGAAGATCAGAGATGTTAAGGAACTTGCCCCATAATTGGGTTAAGCTTGAAGCAGAAGCAAGAATAGACCTTAATTTCTTGGCTCATAATTTACTCCCTTTCCACTTCACTGTGCAAACCCTGCGGTACCTACACAGGGGAAGGAAAATCATCTTTTAGGAAGGTGGGTCTGTTGGTAAAACAGGAATACATGTTGAAGCAAGAAGGTCTGGATAGGACTGTGGTGATTCAGACCTAAAGCAGAGGGAACCTGGCCTAGGCTGGAGTAAGTGGGAATAAGAAATAAAAAGGTGAATATGAGACCTGTTGTCAGGATAACTCATAGGACTTGTGATGAGTTGGTTAATTTGTAGGTTATGCATGGGATCGAATATATAGTTTGTGGAATGTTGAATGAGTGAAGGAGTATGTCTTTGTGTGATACTTACGCATACATACACATATACACAGCCCTCATGAATTTCACAGGTGCATTCTATACTGGACATTCATAAACAGGCATGTTATTAGTATTTAAAAAACCTCCAAAGTGATTTATTCCTTTAATCTGTATAATAGCACCCTAAGTTACTGTCCCCACTATATAGATAGAAATAAGGCTTTGGGAGGTTCAAGGTTTGCCTAAAATCACAAATTAGTATGAGTCACTGAGCTGGGATTTGAGGACATATTTCTTGATTTAAAATCTGAATCTTTCTACAGGAGCCTTTTTAAAAAAAATTTTTTTAATTTAATTTAATTTTTTTTCAATGTTCCAAAATTCATTGTTTGTGTACCACACCCAGAGCTCCATGCAATATGTGCCCTCCACAGGAGCCTTTTTAATTATCCAAAACATATAGAGAATATTTCTGTTGTTGTTGTTTTTATTGTTTTCCCGTCATGGCTGATTCTTAAACCCGATGTGTCATTCTATCCCTTTATTGTATTCAGTGCACAGTATGCCTGTTCTGGAAATAAATACCCCACCCCTCTTCTCTGATTTTCCAGATTTTGTTTCACCTTTTTGGCTTTTCCCTGTGTTTGACAGCTAACTCTATGTTGCTTGAGGATGTACTCATGCATTGTGACATTCATTTTGTTGGTGACCAGGAGCTTTCCTACTTGAGCCTTTCCTCCTTTAACAGTTGGGGGAAAACAATATGCATTCCGAACCTGACTACCACCTAGCAAAAACCTGGGAAGTCTGTGTGCTGGTTGACTGCATTCTGGGGTGTGTTCACGATGGCCTGACTCTTCGGGCTGCTGTCTGAACACCAGCTTGCACTTTTCACAGTGTGGAGAGGATAGCTGTGGCAGGTCTTTGGATTGTGTTACCTAGATGGCTGACTCTTAGATGTCTCATGAATTTTTCTCCCTAGATGCTCGACTATTAGATGTCTCGTGAATTTTTCTCCCTAGATGCTCTACTCCTAGATGTCTTGTGAATTTTTCTCCATACAGTGCCCAGCACAGTACCTTACAGATAATAGTTGCTCAAGGATACTTGTTGGGTGCATATATAATAAAAGTTACTATTGTCATTATTCTGTGGACTTTGTCTATGACATTTAACATACTGAGCTTGCTTCAGCAGCACATATACTGAAATTAGAACGATACAGAGACCTTTAACATGCATATACATATATGGGATATGTATAAACACACATGTTTATTCTCAATATATTTGAAACACATAATGGGTAAGACAGTGCACAGATGAACTGTATGAAGTTTGACACGTGAACTTAAGGTTTTGTTCAAAATGAGTACTTTCTGGGGCACCTGGGTGGCTCAGTCAGTTAAGCATCTGTCTTCATCTCGGGTCATGAACCCAGAGTCCTGGGATAGAGACCCAAGACTGGTGGGCTCCCTGCTCAGTGGGGAGTCTGCTTCTCCCTCTCTCTCTGCCCCTCACACCTCTCGAGTCTGATTCTCCCTTTGCTTACCCTGCTTATGCTCTCTCTCAAATAAAGAAAATCTCTAAAAAAATGAGGACTTTCTATTTTAAATTAACTGGAGAAATATTAATACAATAACCAAGATAACTATAAACAGATTAACCAAATAAATATAACCAGGGAACTAAAGATAAATCGTGATTTTATAAAGTTTACAATTTTGACATTTTCAAGTTAGAATATCAAGTACTTCTTTCTTTGGTGTACGAAGATAGAGAAAAGAGCTGAGTGAGAGCAATAATTTCTAAATTGCTGAAGACATACTGCTATGGCATACAGCTCCTTTTGTGGGTATGTGCAAATAGAGTAATTTTCTGCTTTCTCTCTCTTGTCCCTCGTCCACTGTCACACTGTCTAACCGTATGCACTCATGAGAACGTAGGATGGCCTTTTCCTCTTGGTATAGAGGGCGGAATTGTGCAATAGTATTTCAATATTCCTTTGTGCTTCGTCCAATTCTTTAATTCCTAATGTGGTTTCAGTAAGTGCAGACTTTGACAACCTGAAAAATAAGAAAGAAGGGATAGAGTCACGGAGAAACGTCGAGTAGCATGATTTCCGTTTCTGTAAACTCGTGAATCAGTGTGCCAGCCAGGTATACACTTTGATAGGGACCAACATTGTTGATCTTATATCAAAATGGAATAGCTGGTTTGCACACAGATAATCCTCCCATTGTACATCATTTGTGTTCCATTGAAGTTCCTCCTTTGGGATATAGCCCTTTTCTTTACAAGACTTCAGTGGTCCTGTGTCTTCGGGCTCCTCAGAACACCTCTGTGCATCATCATTAGGCCTTCTTTTTTTTTTTTTAAAGATTTTATTTATTTATTTAACAGAGATTACAAGTAGGCAAAGAGGCAGGCAGAGAGAGAGAGAGGAGGAAGCAGGCTCCCTGCTGAGCAGAGAGCCCAATGTGGGGCTCGATCCCAGGACCCTGAGATCATGACCTGAACTGAAGGCAGAGGCTTAACCACTGAGCCACTCAGGCGCCCCATCATTAGGCCTTCTTGATAGACACTGCCTGGAATCATCTTCTTGTGTGTGATTGTTAGGGTGTGTCTTCATAATCAAACTATCAATTCTTACAGGAAATGAATTCTCGTTTACAAAACTTAGTAACCTGTCAACATGCCTCAGAGGAAGTAGATTTCAGATGTGTATTTGTGAATGAATGAGATGATTTTGTCCTGTATAAAAATAATCATGTACATATACCACAAATACTATTTCCTTCCCTGGATTTAAAAAGTAGTACAGTTCAGTCTAACAATATACTGGCCATGACAGTCTGAGTGGGTGTGATCTCCTTATGCAGTACAAACACCAGCTTCTTCATCTTGTGTGTAGAATGCCTCACATAGTGCCAGGCACACAGTGGGCATCAAAGACAGACTTTTTTTTTTTTTAAGATTTTATTTATTTATTTGACAGAGAGAGATCACAAGTAGGCAGAGAGGCAGGCAGAGAGAATGAGAGGGAAGCAGGCTCCCTGCCTAGCAGAGAGCCCGACGCGGAACTCGATCCCGGGACCCTGAGATCATGACCAGAGCCGAAGGCAGCGGCTTAAACCACTGAGCCACCCAGGTGCCCCCAGACTTTTTTTTTTTTTTTAAGATTATATTTATTTATTTGACAGAGAGATCACAAGTAGACAGAGAGACAGGCAGAGAGAGGGGAGGAAGCAGGCTCCCCCCTGAGCAGAGAGCCCGAAGTGGGGCTCCATGCCAGGACCCTGGGATCATGACCTGAGCTGAAGGCAGAGGCTTTAACCCACTGAGCCACCCAGGCGCCCCAAAGACAGACATTTTTTTAAAAGATTTTATTTATTTATTTATTTGACAGAAAGAGAGTGAAAGAGCACTCTCCTTTGTGTTGTTGCAAATGGCAAGATTTTACTCTTTTTTATGGCTGAGTAATATTCGTGTGTGTGTGTGTTTAGTATTTTTGTAGTCTTTGGGATAAATGCCCAGTAGTGCCATTTCTGGATCATAGGGTAGTTCTCTTTTTATTTTTTGAGGAACCTCCATACTGTTTCCACAATGGCTGTAACAATTTACATTCTCACCAACAGGGCACAAGGGTTCTGTCTTCCCACATCTTCTCCTAAATTGTTATTTCTTGTGTTTTTGATTCCAGCCATCCTGACAGGTGTCAGGGGCTATCTCATTGTAGTTTTGATTTGCTTTTCCCTGATGATGAATGGCCATCTTTTCATGTGTCTCTTGGCCATCTGGATGTCTTCTTTGGAGAAATGTTTGTTCATGTCTTCTGCCCATTTTTTTTTTTAGATTATTTATTTATTTATTTGACAGAGAGAGATCACAAGTAGACAGAGAGGCAGGCAGAGAGAGAGAGAGAGAGAGGGAAGCAAGCTCCCTGCTGAGCAGAGAGCCCGATGCAGGTCTCGATCCCAGGATCCTGAGATCATGACCTGAGCCGAAGGCAGCGGTCCAGCCCACTGAGCCACCCAGGCGCCCCTTCTGCCCATTTTTTAATTGGATTATTTGGATTTTTTGTGTGTTGAGTTGTATAAGTTCTTTACATATTTTGAATACTAATCCTTTATTAGATATAGCATTTGCAAATATCTTCTCCCATTCAGAAGGTTGTCTTTTAGTTTTGTTGATTGTTACCTTTGCTGTGAAGAAGCTTTTTATTTTTATGTAGTCCCAGTAGTTTATTTTTGCTTTGATTTCCCTTGCCTCAGAAGACCCATCTAGAAAAATGTTGCCATGCCCAGTGTCAGAAAAATTACTGTTTATTCTCTCTTTTAGGGTTTTTATGGTTTCAGGTCTCACAATTAAGTTTTCAATCCATTGTGAGTATGTTTTTGTCAGTTATGTAAGAAAGTGGTCCAGTTTCATAGCTGTTCAGTTTTCCTAATTCCATTTGCTGAAAAGACTGTCTTTTTCTCACTACATATTCTTGCCTCTTTAGTCAAAGATTAACTGACCATATAATCCTGGGTTTGTTTCAGGGCTCTCTATTCTGTTCTGTTGACCTATGTGTCTATTTTTATGCCAGTACCATACTGTTTTGATGAGTACAGGTTGGCTGTATAATGTAAAACCTGAAGTTTTGATGCCTCCAGCTTTGTAGAACTAAGGGTTTTATAAGATTTTATTTATGTATTTGACAGAAAACTCACAAGTAGTCAGAGAGGCAGGCAGAGAGAGAGGGGGAAGCAAATTCCCTGCAGAGCAGAGAGCAGAATGCCAGGCTTGATCCCAGAACCCTGAGATCATGACCTGGGCTGAAGGCAGAGGCTTAACCCACTGAGCAACCCAGGCACCCCCAACTTAGGGTTTTAAAAGCATCTTCCCCAACTTGTGCCCTACTGTTTGTATTCCATCTTCCTTGTGAAGCAAGACAAAGGCTGTTTTCCTAGTTCCATACAAGAGAAAATGGAGGTGTTAAGAATCTAAGGAATGGCACTCCTTGGGGAACGAGTGGTGCAGGACTAGAGTCCCAGCCCGGCAGACATCCCAGGCCACTTGGACTTTTAAAATAGAATCCCACAAGTAGGGGCTTGACTTTACCATTCACTGAAACAATGTTTTGTTTTGTTTTTTTAAAGATTGTATTTGTTTATTTGACAGAGAGAGAGATCACAAGTAAGCAGAAAGGCAGGTGGGGGTGGGGGGGAGTAGGCTCCCTGCTGAGTAGAGAGCCCGATGTGGGGCTCCATCCCAGGACCGTGGGATCATGACCTGGGTCGAAGGCAGAGGCTTAACCCACTGAGCCACCCAGGCGCCCCACTGAAACAGTGTTTGAAGGAGGGACGACCTTGATGACATTGAGAACTTCAGCACTTCAGTAAGCATGAGAGAAATGAGCTGGGCCAAGCTGGCAGTGTGCCGAGGTGACTGCACGCTGGGAGGCTATCCATGCCGCAGGACCGTGTGTTGAGTTGTGTGCAAAGGGCCAGGGATAAGGCTAGTGGTGGTGTGAGCCTGTGAAACCTGACCAGCAGCTCTCTGACTCCCGATGCACCATTTGATGCAGACTGAGCAGGGCCTGCTGTAGTGTAAGAAGTAGCTGCAAACTTTATACCGCATAGACTACTCTGTATGGCCTTTCCTCTGGCTTGCTTTTCTTCTCACCTATCACTTGTTACTGCAGCCTGCCCTCCAAGTCAATTTTCCCTGTAGAAACCAGATGGAGATGCTTTAGAAAAAGAAAAAAAAATACCCCTTCCCTGCTTCTCCCCTCCATTTGGCTCACTGGTAGACTGATCCTCCTCTACAGTGAACCCAAGGCTCCATCCAGGGCAGCCCTGCAAGAGGCAGGTCAGAAGGAGCCTCTGCTTTTTCCTCTGGGCAGATGCACTCAGCAGAAAGATCCACCGCTGTTCCTACCACATACTGATGATAATTGTACCTGGAGTCGTATTCCCATATAAATGTCGTTCAAATTAGCTTAGCTCGTCTATCCAAGAATTCTTGAAAGAACCCAGGAAGCAGAGCTGCTCAGACTGCCAGCACATTAATCCAAACATGCCAAGGAGTCTAAATAAATCAAGTAACATCTCATTTAGGATAAGGTTTAATATACTGAGCTTGTGGCAAGCCACAATGTTTGGAATTTACTCTGCATGCCTAAAATTTGGTTATGATAGGTTTTATTTAGTATGGGTTCTCAAGAGTGGCCTCCAAGGTCTTCATTTTAATGTCTCTGTATTTAGGCACTATTTCCCTGGGTGTCCCCGAAGTTCTCTCTCACTTTGAGAGGGGACACAGAGAAATGGAATGCGGAGATTTCTGACATGGGGCAGCGCATTGTGGGAAGGGATCGGAACCATGCTTATCTGTTGTCTTGCTTAAAGCTATATTCGAGCAAGAGCAGCTCGGTTTTAGATGTTTTCCTGTGAGAACATCCACATTGTCAAGAGCTGAACCAGGTAAATGATCAGTTTAACCAAGACACTTTCCTAGTGTTCAGAAATTCGTAGATGGGTGTGAATTCAGAAACCTTGTCAGCTGGAATTACTGTTACAACTGAACAGTTCACTGTTTGCATGATAATGGCATTTTAAAGATATCCTTTGTCTCCAAGCTCTTTTTTTGTCTTTACACTTTTTTTTTTTTTAAGATTTATTTATTTGACAGAGAGAGCTCACAAGTAGGCAGAGAGGCAGGCAGAGAGAGAGAGGAGGGAAGCAGGCTCCCCGCCGAGCAGAAAGCCCTATGCGGGGCTGGATCCCAGGACCCTGGGATCATGACCGGAGCCGAAAGCAGAGGCTTTAACCCACTGAGCCACCCAGGTGCCCCGACACTTTTTTTTTTTTTTTTAAAGTAATGTTTTGGTACCAATCTCTTTGGTGTGAAAGAGAATAAAACTATTTTTTTTACCCACATGTAAACATCTGTCCCCACCCCTATCTTTATGAGATTTTAACATCAGTTTACATTCACTTTGGATCTTAAAAATAAACACAAGATGGTGCTGAAGGTTCTTGTGTATTCTCTGTCCTTGAGAAAGGACTCGCTGAATTTAGAAGCTCTCACTATCATGAATGCATTGTATCTCACTTCATATTTATAAATTTAGAGACAATATGTAATATGTGTTGGTCAAGTTGTAAAATCCCTACGAATATAAAACAATACACACAGTTCTGTGGCTTATTTTTTTTCCATAAGCTTATATTCTTTATCCATATTAATGCATGTAGCTCTGCCTCATTTGTTGTAAACATTGTATACTATAGTATTTACATAATCCAAATTATCTATGCATTCTTTTTTTCTTAAGATTTTATTTATTTATTTGACAGAGAGATCACAAGTAGACAGAGCAGCAGGTGGAGCAGGGGACAGGGAGCAGGCTCCCTGCTCAGCAGAGAGCAGGATGCCAGGCTTGATCCCAGAACCCTGAGATCATGACCCGAGCCAAAAGCAGAGACTTAACCCACTGAGCCACCCAGGTGCCCCTATGCATTCCTTTCTAGATAGACATTTAAGTTGTTTCTAATCATTTACTCTTACAAACGAACAATGTTATGGGATAATTTTTCTGGAGTTGAAATAGAAAGAGGAATGATGGGACTTAGTACATAGTGTTGACTGTACCAGAGCCACTGACAGCTAAGCACTTCAGCATTTATCTTCTAATACAAACATTAATAACAGAATTTTAGAATATCAGCATACACAACAATGAAAACATTTTGTGACATTGGTAAATATCTTAAACATCTCCATAAAAAATAATAGCTACAAATTATAAAGTTATAATACCACCCTTCTTGCTCTGCTGCTTTCTGGGTGTTTCGTTACCTCTAGTCAGAAAGCTCATAGGATTGAGGTTCCTGCCGTGACTGGTCCTAAAAAGGCTTCAGTACCTTTCTGCTGTGTTTACTTGATGCCATGGCTTTTCCCTGCCCGTCTTGTCCACTGTTGGACTGTCCACATTTTAGAGGACAGATGTGTCTTCTTCCCATGGAACTTCTGATACCTGCTCAGTCCTTTTTTTTTTTTTTTTTTTGTGGGGGAATACGGGGCATGGGGTGGGGCGGGGGTTGGGATGGGGAAAAGAAAGACAGTGTTAAAAGGTAAGGGATTTCAGGAGGTGTTGGGGTGGGTAAAGTGACTGGAAGGTTTGTCCCAGGCTGACAGGAAGGAGAGCTACCAGGGAAGGGGAAGGAGACATACTGCAGAGAGGGGTGATCTAAACTGTGGCATTCTGAAATCTCAACACTCACACAGAATACACACAACAAATGTGTATTCATACTTCACAATTGTACCAGTTATTAGAATCATGGAAAATTGAAAACTGGTTCTGCAGTCATTAGTCTAAACACAGCTTCAACTTTGCTAGATATTGCAGCATTTCTTTCCAAATTAGCTGTACCAATTTATATTCCCACCGGAATGACCTACTTTACCACATTCAGCTGACATTTGACCTCATCTGATTTTGTAATTTTGCTAGTCTGATGGGCTTAATACACTATTTCACTGTTGTTTAAAGTTGCAGTTCCCTGATTACTAGGATTAGTTGAGTACCTGGCCAGTGCACTTTCTGTAATTTTTAAAATGAATTTTATTATAAAGGTCATAGGGTTTTATATTCATGTATAAAATGTAAAAAAAAAAAAAAGAAGAAAACTAAAATTAACCCATAACCCACCACACAAATATATCTATTATTTTATTTAAAAAAAAACAGCTTTATTGGGGTGCCTGGGTGGCTTAGTGGGTTAAGCCTCTGCCTTTGGCTCAGGTCCTGGGATCTACGCCCGCTTCGGGCTCTCTGCTTAGCAGGGAGCCTTCTTCCCCCCTCTCTCTGCCTGCCTCTCTGCCTACTCGTGATCTCTCTCTCTGTCAATAAATAAATAAAATCTTTAAAAAACAAAACAAAAACAGCTTTCTTGAGGTAAATTTAACACGTACATGTAAAGTGTTCAGTTTGATGTTTTGACATACATACATGCCAGTGAATTCATAACCACAGCCAAGATCATTAATTTATCCATCATCCCAAAAGTCTAGTCCTGTCTTCATTTATTTTTTTCTCCCATCCTCCTTCTCCCTTACCTCCCATCTCCTGGTAACCACAGATGTCCTTTCATAATATTTTCAGATTCCTCCATGTCGTGAGCATCTGTCCCTGGGTCAGGTTGTTCCTTTATATTACTGAGCAGTATTCTCCTGGGGGCTGATACCACAGCTTGTCCATCCATTGACCTCTTAGTGGATATTTGTGTTGTTTCCAGTTATTTAATTGATTAGCCATTTTATATTTTGTGGAGTTTTAAATATATATGTATATATTTAATATATATTTAAAATAGAATATAAATACATATATATTTAAAACTCTACTATGTATATGTATGTATGTATACATATATATACACCCATATATTTTCTCATAAGCTAAACATTAAACATGAAATAATACCTGTTATTAATCAGAGTCTGGGACAGTGTCTGGCATGTATGGTATTCAGTAATCATGCAGTAAAAGTAGTAGATCTTTTGGCAAATCTAAAAGCTAATTGGGAAGACAAAGCAAGCAAACTTCAGAAGTGAGAGTGCATGGAGTAATTGAACTGAACTGAAACCCGTCATATGCCTCTTTTACCCAAATGCCAGGGTGTCCTGCCCTGCTACTTGGAAGTCTTTCCTTTCCCTCAAAGCCTTACATCACTCCTTTGTTGCAAACAGTCTCTTCCTTTTGTTCCTATTTTGTTCCATCCTTTTCCCAACCTCTGAGTTCAAAACCTTTGTTACCTCTGTGAAATGTCCCTCTCTTCATGGCTGATTTGTGTCCAGGTTCTAGGAATTTAGCTTCCCACTCAGATTTCCTTCTTTTGTTTACCACTTGATAATCAGACCTTTATTTTTTTTTTTAAGATTTTATTTATTTATTTGACAGACAGAGATCACAAATAGGCAGAGAGACAGGCAGAGAGACGGAGAAGCAGGCTCCCGCCTGAGCAGAAAGCCCAAGCGGGACTTGATCCCAGGACTCTGAGCTGAAGACAGAGGCTTTAACCCACTGAGCCACCCAGGCGCCCGATAATCAGACCTTTAAATAATCATCAGTGCATCGCCCTGTCCTGCTCTTTTGTGTAGTGTCTACCCATCTCCCACCTCAGCACGCCTGCAGGCTCCCCTCTTGCTTCCCGGATTTGTTTTTGCCTCCCAGAGTCAGCCTCCATGCGGTCCTCACGTCTCTCTCTAAAGTGTTATTTTATTCATGCTGCCTTGTTGCCTCCCACCCCTCAGCTGCTCTTCTCCACCTGCAGACTGCACTTCAGTCCTCAACAGGAACCTCAGGGAGCTCTGTGCTTTTTGCCACCCGCCCCTGACCATGGTGATGCAGAAACATTTTACTGTTTGCATTACACGCTATGCCTTTTCCCTGCACATGCTATGCCTTTTCCCACCTCCATGCCTTTGAGTCAGCCTGTCCTCCCATCTTCTGGAATTGCTCACTAACTTTGCCAGGGGAGAATAACCTCGGAACTCTGTTTTGACGCCTTCTTTATCTCTACACACATGTGCCTTCTCACAAAGCCCAGGAAGTGAATCCCATCTCATCCAGACTGCCCGTGTCCACAGGACTGCCCTGTACTGTGCTGTTGCTCTATCTCCCTTCCTAGACTGTCACCGTTGTCACAGAGTGCAGAGGCCGTGACATTTTTACCACTGTTGAATCTTCTAACTGGTACAATGGCGGATGTCTAGTAGATGCTCAATAAATATGTGGGGTGCTTGATCCATGTGAGTGACTCACATTGTGGTGCTTAATACATACGAATAGATGAATGTCAGATTTACATGTCTGATCATCAAATTGTAATTTCCCAGCTGAAATATTCTTAAGGTCTTTTACCTCATTTTTAATCCTGTTATCACCGCTTCAGTCAAAAATCATTTAAATTCCTACCTGAATGTTGCATTAGTTTCCAGCCTGTGTCAGTTTAAGTTCTACCTCTTGTCTGAACCTCACTCATGCATGTGAACCAGACTCATCTCCTGCAGTGACTGCCCCAGTCACAGCACTCTCTGGTCAGAATCCTGTGCCTGGCCTTCCGCAGCCTTAGCGAATCCAGTAATCCAACTCCTCTCTATTCTCCAACATTCATTCCCCATTTTAGTTAAACTATTCTCCCCACTTCCCCGTGCCAGCTTGTGTTCTAGGGCTCAACTCTATCTTCTGGCCAGAATACCCTGTCCCCATGCCTCCATCCGTCAGAATTCTGTTAATAGTCTGTCTTACCGAAGTTGAACCTTTGTGACCAAGCCACATCTCCTATGGACTCTCTAGGTATTTCTGCTGTATAGCCCACTGACACTCTCACTGGATGATAGAGAGTCTCATAAATAGATGAAATAACCCATTGCAAAGATTTCCAAGTGAATAGCAATTGCTACATAAGGGAGTATTTAGTCTCTTCCCCTACCCCACTCCAGAATGGGAGCTCCACAAAAGTTTGTTCATAAAGGAAAACTAAGGGTCTATGTACCCAAGTATTTGTCAAATAAATAAATGAAGTTATGAAATTGTGTGCCAAATGGTAGTATTTAAAGAATCTCTCTTCAGAAAAAAAACTTTGAAGAAAATATGAACAAATTTGAGTGATTTCTGAATTTTAAAGAATGTGATACTTTAGAACTAATTTCTTGAGTGAAATCACAAACCAGCAAATCACCATATTCATTTATATAAAATGTAGTATTGAAATTCTGAATTTTAGAGCAGCTTCTAAAAAGTACTAATTTCTGTACATGAGAGTGTCAATTAGTCAATCATATTTTCTGGAATTTTTATGCCTCAATATAAGTTGGAATTAACTCAGGATAATTCTAGTTCAGATCTAGATAGATGGAGCATAAAAATGGTATGAAAATAGTCTATCAGAATAAAAATGGATGCTGGTTCTTGATTCAGAGAGTAGTGTGAGGACACCTAGGTTTTGCCATGGCTAAAGTCATTTACCGACTTGTTCCTAAATTATATGTGATTTTTAAAATAAGAAAAGCAGCGGTGCTTGGGTGGCTCAGCCATTAAGCATCTGCCTTTGGCTCAGGTCATGATCCCAGGGTCCTGGGATCCAGTCCTGCATCAGGCTACCTGCTCAGTGGGGTGCCTGTTTCTCCCTTTCCCACTCCCTCTGATTGTGTTCCCTCTCTCTCTCTGTCAAATAAATAAATAAAAAGATCTTTAAAATAAGAAAAGCATAACTCACTCTTTCAAACTCCTTAGCCCAAAATCTAACATATAATAGACATTTTTTAAATGTTTGAATTCAAGCCACTGGAGATTTTTGTTTTGTTTTTGCCAGTGGGAAGAGTATTTAAGAAGGGAACTGACATAGTTATAGTTGTATTTTTTTTTTAAGATTTTATTTATTTATTTGACAGAGAGAGATCACAGGTAGATAGAGAGGCAGGCAGAGAGAGAGAGAGGGAAGCAGGCTCCCTGCTGAGCAGAGAGCTCGATGCAGGACTCGATCCCAGGACCTGAGATCATGACCTGAGCTGAAGGCAGCGGCTTAACCCACTGAGCCACCCAGGCGCCCCTATAGTTGTGTTTTGTATTTGAGAAAAATAATCTGGTGATTGTCTGGAGGATGATTTGGAGAAACAAAAAAAACAGAACAGAAAAACCGGGCAGCTGTTTGTTCATTCACTAATGAAGGAATAGTCATAGAGCTCCTACTGCTTGGTATGCACCAAAGAATGAATGAACTGCCAAGATTCTGTGTGATAAGTATAGCCTATAGAAAAAGTTTAGATGAAGAATTATGAAAACCTAATTTAAGAAGTAATTAGGATAAAGAGGAGTAAATATCTTTGTATCTATTTAGACAGAAACAATGAAGGTGTTTGGTGAACTCTATAAAGACCGAAGGCTCGAGTCTCTTACCTGGGTTTCTGACTTGAGGGACCAGTCTAATAGTATAGTTCGAGGTAAGAGTTTAAGTAAGTGTAAAGGAATGATGAGTTGAGCTGTGGTCATATTCTATTAGAAGAGTCTGTGTAAATCCCTGTGGAGAAAACAGTATAAAATTGAAAAGAAGATCTGGTGCTTAGAAGGGATATATGGGCTGAGGATGGATGGCTTTTGAGTTGATCAACAACAACAAAAAGTTGTTGAAGACACAAATACATGCAGAAATTGTTGTTGAAGACACAAATACATGTGGAAATTCCCAGAAGTGGCTTTGCCTGAGTGAGATGAGAGGTGGGCTGAGGCTGGAAGATTATGGACATCAAAAGGTTAAGAGGACACAAAAATGACCCACGAAGAAGACTGGAAACTCATGGCCAGAACTGACGTCAAGAAACCAGGAAAGGGTAGTTGTCTCAGTGAAAATGGTTTCAAGTGCCGGTAATAGAGAAGCTGACTCACCTAGCCCGAAACAATAAGGTAATTTATTGGATCACATAACTAGAATTCCAAAGGTAAAACGGCCTTGGGCGCGGTTGATCCAGGCACTCAGTAATTTCATCAAGAAACCATTTTCTTTTGTCTTCTTTCACTCCGCCATCCAGTCTTGGATTTGCCCTGTCTGTTTCTCCTCTGGTGATAGAATGACGGGTTGTAGAAATCAGGGCTACGTGCTCCCTCATTCACACCCAGCTGAAGAAGCAGTCTGGAAGCTCTCCTAAGAGAGTGAAGAGGAGCTTTGCGCACATCTCCAGCCAACGTGCTCCGTGTATCCCCTGGGCACTGTTAAAATCAAAAACAAACGGAGACCAGCCTTGAAAGTTCCCTGAGCAGACAAAACTAGTTTATTCATACAACAAAGCTTAATTTAGCTTATTCTGCAAGGCTAACTTGACCTGGGTCATTTCTTGATTATGCCTCTGGAAATCATAAGCAACACTTGAACCGTTTCCCAAGGTTGAAATGAGGCGACTGCCGATCAATTCCATACCATTGAAGAGAATTCTAATATTGTCACCAGTCACTGTGAAGAACACGCAGTCACTGCTTTCTCACTAGATACGCTTCTTTGTAACAATATACCCCTCAGCCTCACTCCAGGTGTTGATTTGGGTGCTCCCAGTTTGCAGACTGTCTTTCTTGTGTGTCTTAGTTTACTACTTCAGTGATTCATTGGCTTTTACTTTGGCTCCTTCTGAACTCTTGACAGCACAAATATGGTTACCTGACTTAGGATTCCTAAACAGTCATTAACTTGGGAAAAGAATTAGACTGCCATCTCCTGGAGCTGAGTGTGGTTTTAGCTTTCCCCAAGGCACTACGCGTTGTTGGTGAGGAATGGATACCAGAACACAAATGGAGACTTTTTTTTTTAGGTAAAAGGAAATGGCAAATGGAGAAGCCATAACCCGGCAACAGGACCACGCTGCACGTATGAAGGAAGCCTAGGAGGCAGAAAGTTTGAAGAGAAGTCATGAACATCATGTAAAGCCAAGGAGGATCAAAGTGAGAGTTGATGAAAAACACACAAAAGCCCATTGGATTTGAAATTAGGAAGTGACGCTAACGACTGCATAGACTATGGATACCGGTTGAAGTAGAGAGAGGGTCATTCAGGTGAGGAGGGGCTAGGAAGCACTGAGGCCAGTGTGAAGACTCTGGATTTTGCAAGGAAGAGTAAGGATAAGAAAGCAGCCGGAGGGGAAAAATAGTAACAGGAAAGTTTTGGGTTTTTTTGTTTGTTTGTTTGTTTGTTTTGTTTGCTTTTTTTTCCCCCAATCATCAATTAAGTGTGTCGAAGTCTAGTCCGTGGCTCCTGATGAGGTTCTGATGCTCTCTTCCAGTGCCGGTTGCATGAATTTTGTTAATTTGTCAAGTCCTAGAGTTCTCGTCACTTTAGAGAGAGAGAAAGAAAGCTCTTTTGTGTTTTGAATCCCACAAAGTTGGTGAATTTCAGAAATGATTTAAAGAAAGAGTGTTATTTCTATTTTAGGGAAATGCTTATGTTTAGGAGAGATTATAAACGTTATACTGCAATGAGGCATCAAAAGGTTTTATTTGGAGCCTAAAAATGGAATATTTTTACTTTTTACCTCCATGCTTGATGCTGTGGTCTCAGTGTCAGTGGCCCCCTAAAATGCACATGTTGAAATCCTAATGCCCAAAGATGGTAGTCTTAGGGTGCAGTGCCTTTGAGAGGTGCTTAAGTCATGAGGGTAGAGTCCTTATGAATGGGGTTAGTGTCCTTAAAAAAAGAGGCTCCCGAGAGATCCCTGGCCCTTCTACCATGAAAGGGCACAGTGGAAAACTGTTAGCCATGAGCCAAGAAGAGAGTCTTTACCAGGGAACTCAAGCCTGCTGGCATCTTGATCTTGGACTTTCCAGCCTCCAGAACTGTGAGAAATAAATTTCTGTTGTTTATCAGCAACCCAGCCTGTAGTATTTTGTTATAGCAGCCTGAACATACCAAGACACTTATTTTGCAAAGAATGCAAGAAAATGTTTAATGTCTGGGAAAACTCTGTTCTTTATTAAAATTATAGAAAGCAATGCCTCTTGCATGCTATGTACTCATTAAGTAATTATTAAATATCTGTACTTCAAATTTAAGGACAATAATAGGGAGATTCTGTCAAACTATCAAATTCTTTATACTTGAACCATATTTTTTTAAATTATTAGATACATGATTCTCAAGAACCAGTAAAATGATGCCACAGAAAACTAGTAATATTGAGCAGTACAATAAAACCTAAGTAACTAGGATTAACTAGGTTAGTCAGGTGAAATTAGTGAGTGATTTAGTCACACATTCACATGCAGTGATTAACTGAACCATCCCTATGTACCTTATACATTTCTCCTGCTGTAGATACAGCAATGAACAAAAACTCCCTGCTCTCATAGAGCATACATTGCAAATGGAGAGAGGATTAACAGACAGGAGCATCTGGGAGGCTCAGTTGGTTAAGCATCTGCCTTCGGCTCAGGTTATGATCCCCAAGTCCTGAGATGGAGCCCTGAGCCGGGCTCCATGGTCAGCGGGCAGCCTGCTTCTCCCTCTGCCCTTCGTCCTGCTCCTGTTCTCACTTTCTCTCTCTCAAATAAGTAAATAAAATCTTTAAAAAAACCCAAACAGATAAATTAATATATTCTGTGTCAGAATATAATATTCTGTGTTATTGAAGTAGAATAAAGCAACATTAACGGGGTAGTAGGCAACATTGGGTGGGGTGGTGTTGCTGTTTTCTAAGGAGAATAGGAAATCCTCTCTGAACAGGAAAAGTCTGAGCAGAGAAACAGGACAAGGAGGATGGCTGGCGGAGCTCTATTCCATGTAAAGGAAATATCCAGTGACAAGGCTTTGCTCTGTGAGACCTGTTGGGCATGTTTGAAGGTCAGCAGTCAGGGTTGGGTAGATGGGCCAGAGGAGCTTCGTGAGTGAGGGGAATCATTGGGAGCCAAGGTCAGAGAGATGGAGAATTGGAGTATCTGTCATGTGAGAAAGGAGGCCTTAGGGCCAGGTGAGGAATTTGGGAACACTCTAAGAGGGATAAGGTATATGGGACACCTGGGTGGCTCCGTCCACTGATCATCTGATTGTTTATTTTGGCTCTGGTCATGATCTTGGGGTTGTGAGATAGAGCCCCGGGACTGGGCTCTGCACTCACTCAGCAGGGAATCTACTTGAGATTCTTTCTCTCTCTCTCTCCTTCTGCCCCGTCCTCTGCTCTTTCTCTCAAATAAATAAATTTTTAAAATGTTAAAAAAAAAAAAATGAAGGGTGGGATGGTAATTAGAAGGTTTTGAAAAGTTTGAGGTGGTTATTGCAAAGCCCTAACTGACATGGGGAAATCAAGCTATTCTGGGGCAAGTATGAAACTGAGAGAGTTAAAAACAAATGTGACTCTTTTTTTCCTTTTTAATACACAATAAAAATAAACTGATGCACCTCCGAAATTTATGCAAGTAATAGAACTGACAGATCTACTCTAGTAAATAGGCAAGATCAATTTGTAGGGGCACTTGGGTGGCTCAGTGAGTTAAAGCCTCTGCCTTCGGCTCAGGTCAGGATCTCAGGGTCCTGGGATCGAGCCCCGCATAGGACTCTCTGCTCAGCAGGGAGCCTGCTTCTCCCTCTCTCTCTGCCTGCCTCTCTGCCTACTTGTGATCTCTCTCTCTCTCTCTCTGTGAAATAAATAAATAAAATCTTTTTTTTTTAAAAAGATCAATTTGTAATTATGAGCACAATAAGTATTCATGTAGAAATAACCAAGTAGACCCTCGTTAACCCTTTGTTAGAAACAACCTGATAGACTGTAGTTAACCCTCGTCATGTATTTTTTTTTAATTTGGTAAACCTTGCTTCATAGCAAGTAGAATAGGAGGCACACCCTCCCCCCTTCACTGACAGATTGCAACAGATTACTGAGGTGAGTGTCCTAGAAATTAATGGCATTATGACACTTTTATTGTAAAGAAATAATTACATCGTAGTGTATTTTTGTCAAGCTTTTAGGAACTGGGCAAGTGCTTTAAATTTAGAACATTGTGTGCTCCCCTTAAATGTGAATGGTTGGAACACATCTAAGTTTATGCAATATTTAAAAACCTTTTTGGCAGTGAGATTCAGGGGATAGCGATCTCAAAGCCGCTCTCATCCTACATTTTATAGGCGAAACAGCAACTTATTTCTGAACTTGGAGGCAGCCACCCATTTTTTTTCCAGGCAGAAGTTACAGAAAGATTTTACTTTGGGGAAAATGAGAAAAGAGTCAGGATGGCACGTGAGCTCAACAAAATATTCAGTATGCTTGATACATTCTGCCAAGATTTTTGTCAAGAGCATTATTCCCCACATCCAGCATTTGCAAAGGACCCAACATTTCCTGAGGGACCTTAATAGATGAGACATTGAATTCCCTGCCGTCAGCATTGCCTTCCACCTGGGAAAAAGACAGCCCTGTAATTGAAACCTAGCATGTGCATTGTCATCCCTCCTGCCTGCCCCTCTGCTGCTTTACAAATTAAAAGATCTCTAAGGCTCAGCCTGCTTTCCAGCTGCCAGCCCTTGGTAGACATGAGGGAGCCAGAAGGGACCAGGTGGAACAGTTTTGAGTTGCACTAAACACACAGCGCAAGGAGGTTGGCCGTAACTTCCCAATGAATATTTATACCAGCCCCATTTCTCATCTTGCTCTTTGGCATGGGTCAGAGTGCTGAGCTCCTGCTGATTTCAAGGGCCCTGCATTGTTTTTGGACCTGCTCCGTGAAGTATTATGTCAGATGAGAAATGGGCCCCGGTTCCTATCACTAAGATGGCTGGTTGACTTTTTTTTTTTTTTAATGGAGACTATCATGTTATAGTGTCATAAGGATGGGGCAGTGAGGGAGTTCCCTGACGTCTCTGGCATTCCTGTTCCTTGAATCAGACACTCAACTTCTGTTTACTATGAAGTGGCACTTTAATTGCTTCTGTTCAGGGCCACACAGTCCTCTGATTTGCGTATTGCTGTATTTTGTTCTTTTTCTTAGGGGGTTTATTTTTGTTTGCTAAGGTCAGGCACTTATCACAGGGCTCCCTCATCATATTTCACATTCTGATCCTTCGTGGCAGGTGCTAACTTCCTTGCGTTCAAAGTGAATGGGTTGAGTAACCTCATAAAGATACAGAATGTCTTGGCGTAAAAGGGAAGAGAGTACGGAATGCCTGTCTATTTCGGGGTTATTTAGAGAGTCCTATAAACCTGAGAAGATATTCAGAAAACCGTCTACACATACACCCATTAACTTTTCCTAGGTAGTAGATCATAGTTTCTGATTCCCAGTCCGTACTTTTATCTAATACAGTGCATACCTTATGTGTATTTTATCATCACATTGCTTACGAGAAATCATTTTTCGTTGTTTCTTCCTAGGACATAAACTATAGACAGTAAAATTCTTGTGGTTTGTTGGCTCTAAAATTACATTCTTAGGTAATTCACTGTAAATAATTAGTAAGAGCTGTGGTCACATGAATCTAGTAGGACTGGGGCACCTGGGTGGCTCAGTGGGTTAAAGCCTCTGCCTTTGGCTCAGGTCATGATCTCAGAGTCCTGGGATCGAGCGCCGCATCGGGCTCTCCACTCAGCGGGGAGCCTGCTTCCCTTCCTCTCTCTCTCTGCCTGCCTCTCTGCCTACTTGTGATCTCTGTCAAATAAATAAAGTCTTAAAAAAAAAAAAAGAATCTAGTAGGAGTTCTCTAAGCAGAAGGCAAGCAGTATAACCTCAGTCTTTTCTGACGGCAGTACCAGAAAAGAGGAGCAAAGACATGTGTTAAACAAAGTACTTATGGAATTCAACAAGGGGCGTGTCAGAGGCTCTTGATATATTTATGAAGGTGGGGGAATGATAGAAAAATACAGACTGAAGGCAAGGACTACTAGTAGCTCAATAATTATTCCCGAGGACTTCATATAAATCTGGAGATACACCTCTAGTGTCCTCTTCAAGATCTGTTTGACATTGGCCCTTCTAACATTTTTACTGGGTTTCGGTATTGAAGGCATGCTAAGAAAGTTTACTGGTGTCATAGCACAAGGGAAAAGTAGGTTGAGCGGCAGAATCAGAATGTAATGGGACAAGCTGAAACAATGGACTTGCTCCAACAAGATGGCATTTAGGAGGAACACACGAAAAGCTTTTTACTTGGGTTCCAAATGCCGACTGCGTGTGTAGTGACTGAGAGAAAACAGGACTGTAAATCCCGACATGGGACAAAGGCTTAAGGGTTTCGTTAGCTGGGTTTCAGCATGTATTAGTACTTTGAAGTGTGGTAGCAAAGCTCATGTACTCTTAGGCTAGGGTGATGGTCCATGGTGAGTTGCACTGCCTCTGCTGTATTTTGTGCCTGTAAAGGCTCTAGTTCAGGGCAGCCCTCTTTGGAGTTTGAAGAGCCGTTATGGGGAAGAAGGTTTCGGCTTGACACATGTCGATGGGTTCAATTTCTTCTAAGACCAAAATTCCATGGAAACCATGTATGGAAAACTTTCTAATAGTAAGAGTGATCTGAAAAGGAACTGAGCTGCCTCTTAAGAAAATAATTTCCGTGTCAATGCAAGTTTTCAAACAGACAAATCAGGCATTTATTGACAGTGTCATGAAATTGATTGTAGTAATAGCTAACATTTATTAAGCTCTACTGTTTGCCAGATTCCATGCAGTGTGTGTGTGTGTGTGTGTGCGCGCGCACACGCGCACGTGTGTATGATCTTATTTAATTTACACAGTAGCCCTCCAATGGATATTATTATCTACATTTTTGAGCCTCAGGTCCAGTGACTGGTAAATGGGCGAGACAGGGTTTAAAACCCAGGTCTGAATCTACTGTGTAGGCTTTTAACACTGCATTCACAACCTCGAGCATAAAATGATATTTTTCCACCTGAGGACATTGAATGTCCTTTGTACCCTGAAATTCCATCATTTTAGTAGGGGACCATCTTTTTTTTTTCCGGGGGGGGGCATCTTTATATATTCATTTTTATCCAGTTTTTCTCAGAAAAAGGAGTTGATGTGTTTCTGGGTATAATTGATGGCATTAGCTGTTTTGATTGTGGTCTTCAGCTTTACTGCTTACTGGAGGGAAATAATTTCCTGCTTCATTAACCATGGTTTGTAACTGATCTAACAGAAACTTGAGTCCTGTACCATTCAAATAATGCTTGGGAATTTTTTTCTTTGTTTACAGATTAATGGGGGGTGGGGCTTTGAAAATTGGCATTTAAAGTTATGCTTCTGTTTTTTGAAAAATACTTACTCGAACTTCTTTGGTGGGGAAACCATGTTTTATCTGGATAATTTGTTAGGATCATAGTGAAGAAGGGGCCAGAGTTGCAGATCTCAAGTCTAGAGCTGCAAGCCCTGGAAAGGGAAGACTGTGGAAGTGTCCAGAGAACAGTGTGTTCATGGCTTTATTTGCTGTTACTCCAGGGCCTGAGGTCACCCTGGCAGACAGGTCACTTGTACTGCAAGCATTCATGCTGGCCCCAGGGACAGGCATGAGGTCACTGGCAAAGAGCGAGAACAGCTCCCATTATGCATGGCCCATTTTCTTGATACTGGTTGCTAGGGGTCTTCTTCCTCCTCCATTTCCGCTTCTCTTTGGTGGAACCTGGTTCTGACCATGTCTGGTAAAATGTGTGAGGGAGGGTCTCCTTTTTAAGACTGTCTGTTCAGGGACACAATGGATCTAGAGCCACTGGAGTGATCCGTACCTCCCAGCCTTACAGCCAGAGGAGAAACTGGCTTCGATTTGCAGCTATGACAGTGGTTTCTTGGATTCTAAACTGAAATGTTTAAGATGGCCTGGCATTGTTACCTGCTGGCTTTTTCCAGACAGTGGGAACTGGTACTCCATAGTGACGTGCCATGACTTTCCTCCGACCTAGGTTGACCAAGTTGCTTTATTTTCTTTTTTCTTCCAGAGTGGCTTTCTGTACACAGGCAGGATGTCTTTCTGTTCACCCCCAACATATGGGTGTACACACACACACGAAACCTTCTACTCATTTGGGAAACCTAACACTGTACATACAGATGTGAAAACTTGCACACACACTCATATCGGAGAACTGATCCCTGTTTCACTCCACCTGTCCTCTTGCTCTCCCCTAGCCTGCAAGCTCGCTGAAGATACCATGTGTATTCCTAGAACAATCTCCAGAACATAATAGATGTTCAAGCGGTGTCTTCTGAACTAGACTACACTTGACTACCTCAGATCACCTCATCTACATTTTTCCTGTTCCTATTTATTATTCATTCATTAGTGCTTACCAAGTAGCCTGCACAATTGTAAGTGTAGCGACTAAAAACAATGAATAAGATAGAACATAATCCCTGTCCTAACAGAGCTGAGACTCATTATTGAAGTGGAGGCTAATGTTGTTATTCCTACTTTGCAGCTAAGGGGAATTAAGACTTATATTAGGAAAGGGAGTGATATGCAAAGCAAAAGCTAAACTCTTTCCTTAAACTCCTTCTGATGGCTAAAATGAAGATTGACTCTGACAGCGAGAGACATAGAGCCATATGCACATGCTGTCCACTTTCTGCAAAGAGAAGAAACTGCTGTGAGAGCGAATGTCCTGGAAAGTATTGGCTGCTTTTGCATTTTTGGGTCATGAAGGATTGATGGACTCTCAGCCAGTATGTGCAAAAGCTGTGACCCATTACCAGGCTCTGTGCAGAAGGAATTACGGTTTCTGAGTTAGAGTAGACTTTGAAATACACAGATACAAACTTTGTTCTTTCTTAGGTTTCAAGAGGATTTTTTTTTTTAGTCTGTTAGAAATAAACTCCATCTATGCTCCAGAAGATTTCCAGAAAAGAACCAAGAAACTAGTTCCATGTAGCCTGCAATTCTTAATTTTTAAGTGAGTTTTGTGCTTATGGGTGAGTTCATTTTTTATATTTCCCCGACTAATGCTAGTATTCATATGGCCTTATGACATAAGGACCACTAAAAGGGGGTTGAAACAGGCTTCTCAGGTAGAAAAGGGGGTCACCTTTAAATATGGTAATAACTAGGGCGCCTGGGTGGCTCAGTTGGTTAAGCAACTGCCTTCAGCTCAGGTCATGGTCCCAGAGTCCTGGGTTCGAGTCCCACATCGGGCTCCCAGCTCCATGGGGAGTCTGCTTCTCCCTCTGACCACCCCTCTCGTGCTCTCTCTCTCACTCTCTCTCAAAATAAATAAATAAAACTCTTTAAATATGATAATAACTATAGATTTGGCAGAGTAGATACTTACACTGACTTTAAGAATTTTTTGAAAACTATACAAAATGTTTTATTGCAGGATTCTGCATTCCTGATTGTGTTTTCACAGTGTGACAGAATTAAAGTCACTTTAAAAAATGGGAAACATACAATGTGTGACAGAAAGAACCTGGACTCTACCCTCAGAAAGACATGAGTTCAAATTCTGCTGCTGCTACTTTCTACCCACATGGTCTTGGGCATGTTGTGTATCCTCTGTAAGCCTTAGTTGCTTCACCTATAAAGTATAAGAAGTAATATGCAGGGGTGTCTGGGTGACTCAGTGGGTTAAAGCCTCTGCCTTCGGCTCAGGTCATGGTCCCAGCGTCCTGGGATCCAGCCCCGCCATCAGGCTTTCTGCTCCGCAGGGAGCCTGCCTCCTCCTCTTTCTCTCTACCTGCCTCTCTGCCTACTTGTGATCTCTCTGTCAAGTAAATAAATAAAATCTTAAAAAAAAAAAGAAGTAATATACATGTAAGTGTGTTACTGAATAGATGAATTTTATTCAGTAACATATTCATATATAGAATCTATATGAAGTACCAGGCATAGAATGTGTCAGACTATGTGTACGCAGTGAAAACTGGTACCGTTAATCATTTTCTGTTGTGGAAGTCTATGGTAAATTTTATATCTCGTATATTCTATTTCGTATAAAATAGACTTAAAAAGAATCTGAAGTTTCAGAATTCAATTAATTACAGAACATGCAGAAGGAAGTACAGGAATATTCTTGCTGAATACTTTGTGGTCGTAATGTGTGTCTATTCTCAAAAGGCCCTTATAAAATTTTAAGAAAGATCAACCCACTGAAGTGAATTCAAGCAAAGGGGACTTACTGTAAAGATTCAGATCATTGCATTTTGGTTTCCTGGAAATTGGAATGTAAAATACCAAGGCTGTTTTTGTTTTGTTTTACGGGAGGAACATGGTTTTACTCCTCTCTTCAGTGTATGCTCCATGTTTTCATTCCTGACTAATTTTCCTTGCTTCTTCATCTTGTATGTGGTCTAAACTGGCTGAGCCCATACACGACCTTGCAGCTTTAGTATTACTACCAAATGCTTCCTCCAGAATCCCTTTGAAATCAGCGAAATCCAGTTAATAGTTTCTGAGAAAAGTTGCCATATTCTGAGTTCACATTGATTTCTGTCTGTTTCATTCAGTGAACATTTAATGTACTTTAATTTTCTTTGCCCAAGATCTGCCTTCTCATTTGGATCCTAAACTCCTGGACACTAGGGACATGTTTTCTTCACTCAGGAATCCTAACAGCTGTGACAGTACTTTGCATGTAATAAGCAATCATTATTTTTTTTGATCGATTACATTAAAAATATTTGGGGGGCACTTGGGTGGCTCAGTGGGTTAAAACCTCTGCCTTCAGCTTCAGGGTCCTGGGATCAAGCCCCGCATCGGTCTCTCTGCTCAGCGGGAAGCCTGCTTCCCTTCCTCTCTCTCTGCCTGCCTCTCTGCCTACTTGTGATCTCTGTCTGTCAAATAAATAAATAAAAATCTTTAAAAAAAAATGAGGGCAGGTCCAGTGGGAGATAATACAGTTATGAGCATTCATTACTCACTATAATTCAGCTTGTTACCAGGAGTGTGCTACAGATAACAGTTTTTTGGGGGGGAGGGGGAATACTACTATTTCCCTCTTTTTTTATTCTGGTTGCTATAAAGTTTTTCTATTTTTTGCTATTTTTGGAATTTGACTACAATATGCCTAGGTATGGTTTTCTTTTCCCTTTCCTCATTTGTTGTTCATTGTATTTCAAGGATCTATGGGTTGGTGCTTCATCACATTTGGAAAAATATGTGCCGTTACTTATTCCAATATTATTCTGTCTCACTCTTTTGCTTTCTGATAATATTACACAAGTTACTTATACTCAATTTAATTTCCCCACCTCCTGTTTTTGTCTTGCTGTTCCAGTTTGAGTAGTTTCTAATGGCCCAGTTCAGACTTACTGATTCTGTCTTTTGCAGTGTTTAATCTGCTGTTAAATCCATACAAAGAATATTTCTATTTAATATATTATAATTTTTGTTCTAGAATTTTCATTTTTTTAGAGTTTCTGTTTCTTTTCTATATGCAATACATATATATAATATATACATATTATATGCATATGTGTATTGTATGTATGTATTTTTTTTTCACTGTGGCATCCAGTTTCTATTCACAAAGAAAAACCTCCAGTCCATCTTTTAATTTTTTTTGAAAAATTCCTGACATTACAGAACTAAACTGAAATGTATTAATATTCCACTCTTACATTTCCATGAAAAACAGAAAAAAAAAAATTCATGAGCCAAAAAAAAGGAGGGTGATAAGCTTATAAAACTAAATATGGAGCTCAGCATTAACAGCTGAACAGAGAAAGGAATTAAAACGCTTTAATTAAAAAATCACGAGTGGATGATAAAGTGTGTAGAAACTGAAAATTTACAAACTATTTAAAACCTGGAATCGCTGACTGTTCAGAAACTACACAGATGGATCATGGGTGGTGGTGAACAGCAGAAAGGGATTATGGATGAATCTGCATTGTTCTAGCTGCTCCCCATGCCACCCGTCTTCAAGGAAAGCCTGACATTGATTAGGTATTGAGCCAGGCTAATGCTGGCAGCAGATCCAGTGATGGTAACCTGCCTATCAGTAGATCCTTCCACTGGGTTCACAATTTTGATCTGCGCCCTAGATATCTGACGGATCTCATTGATTTTGGCACCTTGATGCCGGATTATGCAGCCAATCAAATCATTTGGAATGATGAGTTCATGAGAAGCAGTCTGAGCAGATGCATCCAAACCTGAACTGAATCCGGTGTTGCCATGTGTCATGGGAAAATGAGACTGTTGCATTGCCAACTGGTGCAGCTTGGTCAAATCTGGCTGTGGAATGGCATACTGTCCTTGAATGGTATAGGCCCCTAGAGGTGGTCCCTCCAGGTCAGGGTTGAGGGACATGGACGGGGTGGTGTGGGGAAAGCTCACACTGTTGTTGCTTGTGCTGTACCTGTCCTGACCACCTGCAAAGATGACTGGAGAACTGGACGGCTTGGGCCGGTATGGGATGATCACGCCCTTCGGGGGGACTGGGAGAGAGTCTCCAACATGACCACGCAGATCTTTTCCACACACTCAATGATGGATTGCGGAATGCCAGCAATAGTGATGGCCCGCTCAGTTGAGTTGGGGAACATATCCCCTGCCACCTGGACCTGAGCCCCTGTACTCTCTCGTATTTCCTTGATCTTGCAACCACCTATATATATAAATATATATACCACATATGTATGTATATATGTGACACACACACACACATCTTCTGTGGGCATGTATCTTCCTGTAAGTTATTTCATATATTCACAATAATTTTTAAATCCTTGTCTAATAATTCTCAAACCTGGGTCATATACAGGTCTGCTTCTGTTTACTGTGTTTTCTCTTTACAGGAGCTTTTTATTAGGTATCAAAATATTTGTGATATTTTGAATGTTCAGTAGAACATTCAGTAGAGCCTGAAGCATACTATTTGTTTTGTTGTGTTTATTTCCTGAAAAGTCTAAATCCTTTTCTCTGGCTGGCAGCTAAGGTGAGGGTCTGAGCATTCAGATTCCTCTTAAGAGTTGAGCAAGAGGGGAACTTCCAATTACTGAACAACCATCATTTTTATATTTCAGTTTTTTGAATTGGAACAGTATGGACTGAAGTTTCAGATATTTTTGATTCATGTTTTGATTTAGTACTGGCAAGGCCCTTGTACATATAACTTGGTAAATTCATTCATTCATTTTAGTATTTTTTGTTGTTTTGTTTTTATGGATTTCTCATTTTTTCTGTGTAAATAATTATGTTATCTGTGAATTAACAGAATTTTTTCTTTCTAAACTTGCCTTGTTTATTTATTTATTTATTTTCGTCCTCTTGTATTGGCTAAGATTACCAGTAAAATATATTAAAATGGGAAAAACAGATATTCTTGCCTTGGTTCTGATCTTAGGGAGAAGTAATTCAGTATTTCATCATTAAATATGATATAAGCTATATATTTTTTGAGAATGATCTTTATCATATATGAGGGAAATATTGCTTTTCTGCTGGCTGAGAGTTTCCATCATGAATGGATGATGAATATTATTAAATGGTTTTTTGTACTCATTGAAATAATATTCTGTTAATATATTGAATTGCACTGTTTGATTTTCAAATTTTTTTTTAAATTTTCAAATGTTAAATAAACTTTGCATTTTGGAGAGAAAGCACACTTAGTCATGATACAGTGGTTATTTTATTGCTGAATTTCACTTGATATTATTTTGTTAAATTTTTTCATCTATGTTCATGAGAAGTATAGATCCAGAGTTGTTTTGTTGTTTTTTTTTTTTTTTTTGTCTTTGTCAGGTTTCAGATGAGAATAATCCTTTTCTTATACAATGCAGTAAATGTGTTTCCTCCTACCTTTTTAAAAGATAATTTATAAAAACTTTATTTTTCTTTTTTTATTAGAATTCACTAAGAAAACTATATGACCCTGGAATTACTGTTGTTGTTTTTTGTTTGTTGTGGTTTTTTTTGGAAGGGGGAGTGTTTAATTACTAATTCAGTTTCTTTAATTTGATATAGAACTATTGAAATTTCCTATTTTTTATTGGATTGGTTTTATAGGTTATGTCTTTTAAGAATTTTGCTGATTTTATCTAAACTAGTGAATGCTGGGGTGCCTGGGTGGCTCAGTGGGTTAAGCCTCTGCCTTTGGCTCAGGTCATGATCCCAGGGTCCTGGATCGAGCTCTGCATCATGCTCTCTGCTCAGCGGGGACCCTGCTTCCCTCTCTCTGTCTCTGCCTGCCTCTCTGCCTACTTGTGATCTCTGTCTGTCAAGTAAATAAATAATATCTTTAAATAAATAAATAAATAAATTAGTGAATGCGTTGGCAAAAGGTTGTTCATAATATTTTCTTATTATCTTTTTAAATATTTTTAGTGTCTCTAATGGTTATCTTTTGGATTTGTAAATTGTCTCTATTATAGATTTTTCTCTTTCAATGATTTAGGCTCTTTTTTTCTCTTCCTTTTATTTACTTGGGGTTTAATATGTTTTTCTTTAGTTTATTAGGGTAGAAATTTAGTCACAGATTTCAAAACCTCTCCTTTTCTAATATAATCTTTTAAAGATATAAATTCTCATTAGCCACTGCTTTATTCGCATATCACAAATTCTGATTTGAAGTCATTTTTTAAATTGTTTTAAGGATTTTATTTTTTGATCAGTTAAAGTTCATAACACAGCTGAGAGGAAGGTACAGAGATTTCCTATATACCCTCTGTTCCAATGCATGTATAGCCTCTTCCATTATTATTACTCACCAGAATGGTGCATTTGTTACCAAGAATGACCCTACACTGACTCATCATCCTATCTGTAAGTCCATAGTTTATTTTAGGGTTAACGTTTGGTATCGTATATGCAATGGATTTGAACAATGTATAATGACACGTATCTTTAATTATAATATCATACAGAATATGTTCACAGCCCTAAAAATTTTGCTTACTCTGATTTATCCCTCCCTCCTCTCTACCCTAGCAAGATAGTTTTGCTTTTCTAGAATATCATATAATTAGAATCATACAGTACATATATATGGTTTTTCAGATTGGATATTTACTTAGTAATATGCAGTGAAGATTCCTTCATGTCTTTTCATGGCTGGAAAGCTCATTTCCTTTTAATACTGAATAAAGACCCATTGACTCTCTATATTAGAATTTATCCAGTCACCTAGTGAAAAACATCTTAATTGCTTCCAAGTTTTGATGATTATGAATGAAGCTACAATAAATATCTGTGTGCAGATTTTTGTGTGGACATATATTTTCAGTTCCCTTACATAAATATCAAGGAGTGTGACTACTGGATCATATGGTAAGAGTATGTTTAGTTTTTGTTTTTGTTTTTTTTATTTATTTGACAGACAGAGATGACGAGTAGGCAGAGAGAGAGGGGGAAGCAGTCTCCCTGCCGAGCATGGAGCCCGATGTGGGACCCTGGGATATTGACCCGAGCCGAAGGCAGAGGCTTTAACCCACTGAGCCATCCAAGTGCCCCGAGTATGTTTAGTTTTATAAATAACTTCCAGAATGTCTTCCAAAGTGGGTGTGCTCTTTTGCATTCCCACCAGAAATGCAGCAATGTATAGGAGTTCCTGTTGCTCCATATCTTTGCCAGAATTTGATATTGTCAGTATTCCAGCTTTGGACCATTCTAGTAAGTAGTGAAATGTTACCTTATTGTTTTAACTTGCATTTCCTTGATAACAAGTGATGTGGACTATCTTTTTATTTATTTATTTATTTATTTTGTCATCTATACATCTTCTTTGATGAGGTGTCTGTTGAAGTGTTTGACCATTTTTAATCAGGCTGTTTTTCTCTTGTTGAATTTTAAGAGTTCTTTATGTATTTTGGATAACAGTCCTTAATCAGATGTGTCTTTTGCAGACATTTTTTCCAGTTTGTGGTTTGTCTTTGATTCTTTTGACATTGAATTTTGAAGAGAAGTTTTTAATTTTAATGAAGCCCAGCTTACCAGTATTTATTTTTCAAGGATTCTGTCTTTGGTGTTGTATTCAAAACTTACAGTTTTGCATTTTACGTCAGTCTATGATCAATTTTGAATTAGTTTTTGTGAAGGGTATAGGGTCTGTGTCTAGACTTATTTTTTGTGTGTTTGTGTGTGACTAGTTTTTCCAGCACCATTTGTTAGAGAAACTGCCTTTGCTCTACTGTATTCTGTTTGTTACTTTGCCAAAGATCTGTTGACTACATGTGGGGTGATTTGAGGTGTTTCCATTAGTATTTTGCCCTAAGTACTTTCTAAATTCATTGGTGATTTCTACTTTGACTCATAGGTTATTTAGAATTGTGCTGTTTAATCTTCAAGTATTAATGATTATTTCATATATTTTACTATCCTTGCTTTCTAATTTAATTAATTATGGCCAGATACTATACTCTGTAAGGTTTAATTTAAAATGAAATGATGCTTACTTTATGCCCTACCTTACAGTCATCCTGGTAGACATTCCATGCACACTTGAAAATAATGTGTAATCTATAATTATTTGGTGTTAGTATACTCTAACTGTCAACTACAGCATGTTGATGATAGTGTCTACTTTTGCAATTGGTTATTGTGTAAGGAATGTTATAAAATCTCCAAATATGACCATGAACTGCTAGTCGATTTCTTCCTTTAATTCTGTTTAGTTTTTCCTTTATATATTTTGAAGCTCAGTTAGTAAGTACATGCACATCTAAGGTTGTGAAGAATTTATCATTTCTTTCATTTTCTTAATTAATCTCTTTGTATCTGGTAATGTTCTTCATTTTGAGGACCATTTTGTGATATTATAATAGCCCAGACATTTATCTTACATTTATTAATTACATGTCATATTGTTTTCCATTCTTTACTCTGAAACTAGTTGTGCCTTACCACTGCTTAAGTTCCCAGAAAGCAAACTCTAACATAGGGATTTATGTGCCAGGAGTTTATTGGATTGTGCTGCCAGTGGTAATATTTTGGGGGGAATGATGGAAGCATGATTAGACTGAGAGATTTTGATCTTCAGTGCAATTGCGACAAAGGTCCTAGCTGATCTTATGGTGGCTCTAGACTCAAGTGACATTCTGGGTGAGGGTAATACCTTTATACCCCTTCACGGTCAGTCAGTAGGTGAGGGTAAGTCCAGAAAGGGTGTGATTGAGGGCAAAATGACTCTCTTTAGTTGAGACATTTCATGGAAAGGAATTTAGTTGAGAACTGCTAGTTGGTAACACTACCAGCAGCTATAGGAATGAATTTTTCTGGGCAGTATGCCATAGTATCACAGTGTGTCTGTATTTAAAATACTCCTCTTGTAGATCCCTAATAGTTGAGCTGTGGGTTTTTAATACAATCTGACAATCTTTGTCTCTTCATTAAAGTGTTTAGTCCATTGATATTTAGTGTAAACATTGATATGGTTAGGTTTGAGTGTGCTATCTTGCTACGTGTTTTCTGTTTTTCACATATGTTCTTTCTTTCTCTATTCCTGGTTTTTAGGGTTAATCAAACCTTTTAAATGTTTTATTTTTTCTATTGACTTTTTATTATATCTATCAATATTTTTTCTTATTAATATTTAATGATAGTTATTACTTGAAGTATCCTAAATGTCTTCTCCAAGCATAACATAACATCACATTCCAAATGAAAGAACCTTAAAAGAATGTAATTTTGGGGGCACCTGGGTGGCTCAGTGGGTTATAGCCTCTGCTTTCGGCTCAGGTCATGATCCCAGCATCCTGGGATCGAGCCCTGCATCGGACTCTCTGCTCAGCAGGGAGCCTGCTTCCCTTCCTCTCTCTCAGCCTGCCTCTCTGCCTACTTGTGATCTCTCTCTGTCAAATAAATAAATAAAATCTTTAAAAAAAAAAAAAAAGAATGTAATTTTGTCCCACTATCTTTGTGCTATTGATATATTTTGCTCCTGTGCTATATTATAAATCACATAATGCGGTGTTGTGGGATTTTCTTGTTTGTTTGATTGCTTTTTTTTTTTTTTTTTTTTTTGCTTCATTTGGCAGTCTTTCATGAATTAAAAAAAAAAATAGATAACCTTTGTATTTACCTATATATTTACATTTCTGTCACTCTTCATTCCTCCCCCTAGTTCTGAGTTTTTAATCTGGTATCCTTTCTTTTAACAGAAGGTCTTCTTTCAATATTTTTTATAGGATAGCTTATTGGTGATAAGTTCTCTCAATTTTTATTTATTTCATGTGTTTTCCTTCTTTTATTGAAACATGTATGGCTTCTTTGGACTACTATAAAATTCTGCTTTTTTAGTGTCTGTTTCCAAAGAGGGTCACCCTTTCAAGAGTCTCGGTTTTATTTAGGTTCTCAATTCTAGCATATTCCCTGAAATAGGCTTATGTAAAACTGTCTATTCCTAAGTAGATATTAAAGGTGTAACAACTCTAGCCCTCAGTCCTTAAAGTCAGTTTTCAGCCCTGGATCCACAAGGTCAGCTGAAAGTTTCTGTTCTAACTTTTGAGTTAGAACTTCTAGCTATTGATTTCTTTGTCATTGGTGGCTAAAGACATCAAATTTTAGGGGTTAAATATTTTCAGCATTTCTACATGTTTATAGTAGAGATGGTCAATGTAGGGGGGAGGGTATCCCTATCAACTTAAACAGCTAAGATGACAGAATATTTCTTCCATACTTTATTATACAGAATAGTTACAGGATTATTATGAAGCTCAACTACCCTGGAAGCTATATTTATTTATTAATCTTTAATGGACTGTCATGTTCATCTGGTTAACAAAGAAGTCTTAAGTATTGGTCTCCATTCTTACTGTGAGATCACATGTGCGCTCAATAAAAAAATATATATCGTTTTTTAAGAAATCATTGCTAAGATTTCAGCTTTTGCTCTGCTGCTTCCTGCTCCAGCAGGTCTATGGAAATGCAGGACCTTGCAAGTCCTCATCCTCTTGTTGGAAGTGGTGATACTCCTGGTAGCTCCAAACTGGAGAAGGCTAATCTCAGCAGCACATCTGTTACCACAAATGGAACAGGAGGTAAGTGTACCACCCCGGAGTTACCCAGAATCACATTTCAGTGTTTGCTATAATTTCATATGTTAGGGATCTGCTAATAAATAAATCCTTATCAGCAATAACATAATCCGCATTATGTCTGGGGATCATATGGCTAATAGACTGTTATTCTGCTGATTTTCTTAAAACTTTTGCACCTCCTCTGTACCTGGAAAAATTCAGAAAAAGTAGATATCCCTGAACAACATTTTAAAGACTTTTAGCAAAGCTTCTTTTTTGTATTTGCTCTAGGAAATATTTCAAAACAGAAATGTAGAAAACGTTGCCAAAAGGATTTACACTCTGATCTTGTATGTGTGTATGAAAGAGAGAGAGAGAGAGAGAAATTATACTAGTTTTTGGTTTTATTTTGAATTGCAGGAGAAAGGCTACCCCAAATTTTTCTTTAAAACATTTTTTCTTAAGAGGTTTGAGAATAGAAAAATATTTATGTCTGCTGCACTCTCTTTTCAAGGAGATTAATACCTGATGTATTTAAAGTGGGAATTAAAGTTTTTTCAGATACTTTCTCATTTGATTAGCCTATAATCATTCCATAGCATATGGTAACAATAACAGTTTTTTCAAATATTCTGCCCTACTGATTTTATAATATGTATTCAGCCATCAAAAGATCTGGTCTGATTTTTGCATCAGAATATATATATACACATCACATATCTATATATATGATATATATATACACACACGTGTAAACTACTTTTTAAATTATTCATCATTTTGAAGTTTTATGTTTTAGTCATTAGAGAAGACGTATATGCATTTGTTTAATTTATAAACTAATAATATTATTAGATAATAGCCATATGATATTTATAGATGATTTATAGATAGATGATTTGCCACATCATATTTTCTTTTAAAATTTCAATAAGTATTTATGAAATTGACACACCTCTTCCCATTTATTTTAAAATAACTATGCAGTCTAAACTTTTTTCTGTAAAATTGCCTGTATTTAATAATGTTTTACACCAAACCCTTTGTAGATTAACATTTCCTTGTTTATGATGTTTATTTGTCTCTAACATGCATCTATGATTTTAGCTAATTAATTATAGGAGTGCAAATTTGTAAGATTGTTTAGTGATGATTTCTGGTATAAGGACATTTAGATTTAAACTTTAACTTGGGTACATGTAATAAGATTTTTAAAACCTCTGGAATCAAACCTTGGAGTTTCACTAATCATCATGTATATGTATTTAACGGAACTAAAACAGACCTGCTAAGCTAAAGGGTAAAAATCATACAGTGCAGTTATGATTTTAGCTAAAAGGTCAGGCACCAGTGCAGGTATTGAAGACTATTCCTGCACACTGAGCAGGCATTCGGACAATGATCCCTTATACTGTTCCTGTTCTCAGGGGACAACATGACTGTTTTAAACACTGCAGACTGGTTGCTGAGTTGCAATACCCCCTCTTCCGCAACAAGTATGAGAGATGATGGTACACTGCATGTGTTTGGGTGTGTTGGTATTACCCTTCTGGTTTGCTTTCTGTGGCTCTTTCTGTTTGCATTTCCTTTTCTGTGTTAAGTACTTGTAACAAGGAGAAATAAACATGACTTTTTGTTGCTTATAGATAATAGTTGACTATGTTTTTTCCTTACCCACTAGTATTCTAATCTTAGATTCCTTAAACCAGTGGTATTTTTTCTTACATTGGTTTATAATGTTGCACCAACAGATGCTTCTGTTGTTTTTCTAACTACATATCATCTAAGTGCTTAATAGAGCACAGCAGTACTAGCTCTAAGAGTGGGTGAACCAGATTGCACAGACATACAAACTCGGTCATCCCCGTACCCTACAGACTGTCTTCATTGAAATTCCTAACATGGCAAAGAGATATCTGTGATTTTAAATACTTCAATAAATAATCCAGTTAAAGTGCCTAAAATAACATAAACATTTAAAATTCCATCATTTAAAGAATTATCAGTGTGAAAGCTACACATTTAAAATTATAAATCAGTATTAACCCTTAAAATACTTTGAACTATAATTACTGCATTCATATATATAAAACATGTAAAAGTATAAACGAACTTTTTTTTTAAAAGAACTATTTAGTTATTAGAAAGAGAGTGGGTGGAGGGGCAGAAGGAGAGGGAAAGAGATTCTTCAAGAAGACTCCTCGTTAAGCACAGAGCCTGACAATGGGGCTCAATCCCAGGACCCTGAGATGGTGACATGAACTGAAACCAAGAGGCACACACTCAATGAATGAGCCACCCAGGCACCCCATGACATTTTTCTTTTTCTAAATCAAAAGTTAATGTACTACCAAAATAAAAAAATAAAAACAAGACTATAACACTAACATGGAATCACCCAATAGTAAAATTAAAAAGAAGACCTCCCTACCTGTTGGAAATGTGCATTACAAAAGAGTAGTTAGGATAGGCAGTTTAGCCGGATCTCTGTATCTGATTAATTAAAATATATGACCAGTGAGTGAAAAATAATTCCATTATATCCATTATTTATTTTTTAAAAATAATTTTAACTTGAAATGTTTTTCAGTTCCACCTTGAAATACACATTTTATACTTAAAAATCTGTTGCAAGAATTTAGTTTCTCTTAATTCTAACTTGGAGGTCTTTTTCTATAAAGAGCTGGATAGTAAGTATTTTATTCTTTATAGGACATACCATGTCTGTCTCATCTACTCCACCCTGCCACCCTAACTCAAAAGCAGTCATAGTCAATGCATAAATGAATGAGATTCATCAGGTTCCAATAAAACCCAGTATTTAAATTTCATAGTTATCACAACACAAAATATTCTAGTTTTGATCTTTTTTTAAAAAAACATTTCATTTGTGAAAAACATTCTTAGCTCACTGGCTATTGTTCTGTTTTCAGATATTCATGTAACATGGGCAGTTTTACCGTATTGAATATGTACAGTGTTTAGATGAATCTCAACCAGATATATTTTTCTAAGTGTTAAGTATCAGATTTTCCTAGTTCTTAGTGTTAATGTTAAGAGTCATGTGGCCATGTGGGAAGAACAAAGAATTGTGTGTCAGGAGGAACACACTTACTAGCTGTGTTACTTTGGACGAGTCACTTAACCTCTCTGAGCTTTAACCTCTTTCTATAAAAGGAGGAAAATAATATTTCCCTGCCAAAGCTTTTGTTTTAAATTGTATACTAGTGTATACAAATTGTTTGCCAGTAAAAACCAGTATGTTTCTCTTTCTTTAATTAATAATTCAATAGTGACTAGGCAATAGTTTTAAAAGAAAATGAAAACATACATTATATTAAAAGGTTTTCTAATATTTGGACATAAAATATATTTTCCTGCATTTAGAATGCATAAACTGGCCAAAGAAGGCAAGCTTTTAGTAATAAAATGTTAGGTATATTTTGATTGTTAACGATGTAGTCTTGGTGGCTTACTGACATGAAATTTATGAATTTATGAATTTTAATGACTTTGGGGAGTTTATTATATGAGTGTATGTTGGGTATTTATAGCCCAAACTTACGGATTTGGTGCATATCTCTCCCATTGACAATAAACTATTTTATCTTTAATCTTGGGTTTTATTGTGGGAATTGGATCCCTTTATAAAATTATTATAATAAAAGAAAAAAAGCAAAAGCTAATTTAGTGACTTTTGAAAACCTTTCCATTAACTTTGAGATTTTCAAAAGGACTTGAATTATATAGTTTTTCATAATATGAATAAGTTGATAGTGTCCCCTCAATATCTTACTATATTACATTGGTACTCTTAAATATATTACATTATTCTTTGAAGTGATTTAAACTGTTTCAGCACCTTAGAGCTAATTATATAATTACATCTGCAGATTTATATTGGAAAGTAATTTTTCTTTCAAATTTTTGTTGCTTGTAAAACTTAAAATGTAGAACTGTCAATAAAAGTAGAATATATTCAATCATACCCTAGCATATAGGTCAGTGGTTAACAAATTTTTTCTGCAAAGAGTGAGATAATAAATATTTTAGGCTTTGCAGGTTATAAAGGTCTCTGTTTTAGGTATTCAGCTCTGCTGTTGTTCCACAAAAGCAGCCATAGACAATGACCTTGGCTGTGTTCAAATAAAACTGAATCTGTGAACACTGAAATTTGAAATTAACAGAATTTTCACATGTCACAAATATCCTTCTTTAGATATTCTTCAACTGTTGAAAAACTTAAAAGCCATTCATAGCTCACAGGCTATCCAGAAACAGGCCATGGGGAAGATTTGGCATGTGGGATGTAATTTGCTGACCCCCGAGATAGAGCTTATATGTATGCTCTGTATCCTTCATGTATATGCATACTTACGCATATAAATACATGCCAATCGTATGAAAAGTTACAGAAATACATAAGATTTTTATTTGCTTAATGGTGTCAAGATTCACTATTAGCTGTACTTTACAGAAAGACATCTGTTGGAATTGCTTAGGATAGGATCTAAAAGTGGATTTTCACTTTCTCAATTAAAATGTATCAAGTTCCTGTTATATGCCAGGCTCTGTGCTAGGAAATGGGAACCCAGTGACCTATAGAATATGATACTGGCCATCAGGGGACCAAAAGTCTAGCAGAGGGAAACAGACAAGAAAGTAATGAGTGCATAATGTGTTCAAGGTGAGTGCATAGCAGAGGGAGGGAATATTTGATTCTACATGGAGATTAAGAAAATGCTTTAGAGAGAAGGTTTGGGGGAACCTAAATCAGACATTCTGATCAGATTTACAACATTTTCTATATTTAAAATCTATATATCATAAAAAGGAATCTCCCAGAATTTTTATTATGTTTATTATACACATGATTTTTCTTATGCAAAGGGTTTATTTCTGAATGTTTCATGTTCATGAAGTAGAACCATCTACTATCGTGCCTCTATTCTTTTTAGATTCTTTTTTTTTAAATGAAAGCCATAAGCTGCTTTATCAAATTATTTTACAAAAATTATTTTATTTCTGGATATTTAGGAGTGAAAGACACTTGGTGCTCATAGACAGAGTGGATATATTGATTCAGACAAACTAAATCATAGTCTATACTAATTATTAAAAACCGGTAGGCATACTGTGTGCTCCCCTGCAGTGTTACAACTTGTGTCCTTCCTGGTTTAACTCCTCCTGAAACGCTTTGCAGCCCCTGTGCTGTCAGAAGGAGCTACGGGTGACTTTGTGGTTCAGAAAGAAGTATGTTTAGAATTAGCCTACGTCTGTCTTTTAAGTGTACACCACTTTAATCACAGATTTTGGAAGATGAAATGTAAAATGTAAATTACTTGGGTCACCTCTTTCAAGGATTAACTCTGCTAGTACAACGAATGAACATGAACTTTGAATTATTACAATAAACAGACTTTCTTCACAAGTCATTAATGTACATTAACTTTGTACTTGAGTTCCAAAGATACTCTGAACAGACAAGATTAAATTTGCTTTGAAAATATGTGTAGGAGGGTATGGATGAAGGTTGAGGCACAGCTGACCCCAGACAATAATCCTGTACAATTTTGATTTACTCCATAGGTATCGATTATTTTTAAAGGTAAAAAAAAAAATCCAATTATACCAATATATTATAATCAATATATTAAAAATATTTTGACTTTTTTTAAACATCTGTCTCTGTGAAAAAATTCTAATTACAACTATATAACAAGAAATGCTTGTATTTCTTAAATAGTAAGGTACAAAGTGCTATATATAGTTTCTCATCTCACTTTTAGAGAAACCCTGAATTACTGAATTAACCCTGAACTCTGAATTACTTATTTTGAATATATAGAGGAGTAAAACCACAATACTCTTTAACTTCAGACTTTAAAATATGATTACTTTTGAAATCCAAACATTTGTCAGTATGTTTCATTTTGTTGAAAAATATGATGTTTCTCTTTTATAGAAGATTGTCCTTTCCATTTTATAGCATGTAATGATTCTGGACACTGTCCTAATAGGTTAAAAACCCTGTTGAACCTGTGTTAATTTAAGAAAAGTAAAATACAGTGAGAAAAAAATACATTTGAATGTGACCATGAATATATACACTGATAATCATTTGGAATGAGGATTTTCATAATTTTTAGAAAATAGTAAGATGTTTCTTTCATTGGTGAATATCTTTCCAGTAACGCCCTGCACATATTTAACTAAAAGCAAAGTTGCCTGCCACTAGAAAAGTATATGGCATATTTAATTTAAAGTACAGAAGCAAAACCAAGACAAAAGAAATGAGAATACATTTCAAATATATGTGGACCTTTAATGAAAATGACTTAACATTTTTCAAAACTTTATAATTAAAATAGTATTTCCTTTGTCCTAGTAACCTGTTTTATAAATATTAAGATACTCATTTGTATTCTGTCTTTTCAATCAACTAATCATATATGGAATGTCCATTTCACTTCTCTTGGTTTTCTGCCCCTGGAGGAGCAAATTATTTATTGTTATCTAATGTTATTTTTTTGTCATTGTTCACAAAAGCAAACCAAATTATTTTGCATTTTACCTGGAGCTCAAGAGATGTTTGTTGATGTCGACCTAATGTGAGAATAATTTACTTTCTGTAGCAACATAATCAAATTTCCCTCTTTCCTTTTTGTTCTTACCTGCATGTGAAAAATAAATGAGCATTAATGCGCAGTTTTTCCCCAAATCCATTTGTTGAATTATTAATTTAAAATCCATGCATGTTAGTACACCGAACGCTTCTTGACATCTATCATTCTCTTCATATGCTTTTTACAGATGCCTTTTCTTGGTAAAATGAAACTTCTTTTTCTGTCCTTGACTTAATTCAGACCTTTTAAATTTTAATGAGCTACACTTCCAGTATAGTGAATGCAACTACAACCTCTTTGTCTCCCTTTTCTTCCTCCTCCTTTTGACCACCTGAAACATGCAAATTGAGTAGATTATAATCAACATCAGTACAAAGTTGGGATCCAAAGTAACAAAACTTACCTCATGTCTGGCTTCTAGACTAGGTTTTTAGAGCCAGCTCACATTCTGATCCTTCCTCCTCAATTCACAAGCAAAATATGGAATTTTTTTACAACGATTTTACAAGTATTGTTTATTGATTTAGGGCCCTGTACATAGGAATTTAGCCAGCATTAGAATTTGGAAGTTTCAAGAGACTGTCCACCGAATTAGTGTTGCCGAAGGCTTTGGGCTGCGCTTTTTTGTCAGAAGTCGAACGTGGGCATTACATCAGAGAGAGAGAGCTTTACATCCATCCTGGCCACACTCTGGATCATCTTCACAGATGAAAGGAATTCTTGAATAGTTCGTGCTTCCTGAGAGGCAGTATGGTTTAGAATTTGGATTCTGAACCCATACCACCTGGTCTCAAATTCTAGTTCTTCCTAGCTGTGTGACTACAGGCAAGTTATTTAGCTACTTTGTGCTTCAGCTTAGTCATTTGAAGAGTAAGATGATAATATTATCTACCTCATAGGATCGTCATGAGGAGGAAATGAATTCATATCTGGAAAGCATAGCAGCAGCCCATGGCACATATTAAATATCTTTTAAGTGTGTGTTGTTATTATCTGCTTTCACACTTGCTCCTTATCGCCTTTTAAGAAATTTCATGAGAAGGCATGGAAAATGTACTATAGTATTGCTTTCTGATGTTTTCATTTCTGATTTTTTTTTCTTGAATATGCTCTCTAGAGGATAAGGCCGTTCTCATCCATCTCTGAGCCTTTGTGAAGGGTCCCTGTGATGAACATAGCCATTTTTATACCCGAAGGCAGGCTATTATGATGGAGAGATTGTGGATGGAGAGCTAAAGACCTGAGTTCTATCATAGTTTCTTCATCTCCTGCAAAGGAATGAATGCAAACTCCTCAGCCCACCCTTCAGCTTTCTGTTGTATAAGATGGAGATAGTGGTTCTTATCCATCAGAGTCGTTTTAACGATCAGCTCCATGTCAGTGGTCTAGCACATAGTAAGCTCCTGATAAATAGTTTTGTAGTAGTTAATAATTTTGTAGCGGGAAATATAATTAGCAGTCAGGTATAACTATAAATGCATCACTATGTAATAGACTACTATATAAATTACTACTGTAAAGTTTTCACCACCAATTCATTATTTATCATTATACAATAACTAGACCCTATGCCTCAGATTATTGTTGTTATTGAAAAATAGGGCAAGCTTAAACTTCCCTTTTGCTAGGGTAAGTAATCCAAATTTCTTCACTACTGCTTTCCAACCTTTACAGTTCTCCTCTGAATCTTTGGGCAAATCCTCACACATTCTTTTTTTTTTTTTTTTTTTTTAAGATTTTATTTATTTATTTGACAGAGACAGAGATCTCAAGTAAGCAGAGAGGCAGGCAGAGAGATCGATCGGGAAGCAGGCTCCCTGCTAAGCAGAGAGCCCGACACAGGGCTCCATCCCAGGACCCTGAGATCAGGACCTGAGCCAAAGGCAGAGGCTTTACCCACTGAGCCACACAGGCGCCCCTCTTCAGGACATTCTTAAGTCATGAATGCTAACTTAACTCCAGGGCTCACTGGAGTTAGCTCACAGGGCGATGTTCTGGTCAATTCTGTTTGTGTGGAAAGAGAGCATAATCATTACTGCATGGTTCTCTATCAGCTAGTTAATTGCCTTTCTAACAGAGTAACATTGCTGACTTGCTTGATTGATGGGGACACTCTGACCGCACTATTCTTTTTGCTGTGTTTGCTCATGCTTGGCTAGTCTTCAGCTTTCTTATTCATAGTTTTCTGCTTGCTTCTAAGTTATTTAACTGTAACATTCCATTCATAACCAGGAAACACAAGAGGTGTTCAGTAGCAAATAATTTAGTTGATCCCCTTGCTGCTGTGATGTATGTAGCAGAGCTTTGCCCACAAAGGGAAAATATGGTGTGACAAAAACAGGTCGAGGCTTTTCCACGGCCCCCCTCCCCCACTCACTGCATCTAATAATGACAATGATGTGTGCCTGCCGACATCATTCCCAAGTGAGGATTTTGGCAAAATATACGACTTCGGAGTAGAAATAAACTTTTAAAGAGTTTTCAGAAGATGTACTCACTGCTGTCAAAATGAACTTTCTCTCTGCTTATCTCTGTAATGCATTAAAAATTGTTATACCATTAAAATAAAAACTCCAATATCTTACGACTGTTTAGTATATTTAAAAACAGAAATTTATTGTGTGCCTCATTGTCCGTTCATCTCAGGAATAGGCCTATGGCTTCTGTATTTGCATAAGCTTCCATTGTACTTTTATGCAATCTATCATGTGTTTTTTAAAAAATGTCTCCTTGGGAAGAATAAAATATAAGCTAGTAAATCTCTTTGTTATGATTTGGATTAAACGAGCTAAGGACTGACTGTGATTCCTTTTTTCTGTCTTTTGACTCTAATGTCAGAGGGTGCTTAGGTGAGTTACAAATGCAAACATGTGTACTGCTCTTTCCCCTTATAAGGTTGACTGCCTTTAAAACCAGATCTGAGAGAACTAGCTTAGTCAGAGGATTTTTATATTAAATCCTCTAGAAATGCATGTCCATTTTTTAGAAGCTCAATTAACACAACTTTCCTCATCGATTTCTCAAGCGTTCTCTTGCATGCCCGTGGTAGTTGGAAAAGCCACTAGTGGAACAGTCAGCATCTTTGATAAGCATTTAGAAATAAAACTCACATGTCCTTATTCTTCTACATAGTGTCTCTCCTTGCAGTCAAAACAGAGCCTTTGAACAGCAGTGAAGCGGCAACCACCACTGGAGATGGAGCCCTTGACACTTTTACTGGGTCAGGTAAAGCCTCAAGCTCATGTGTTGCTACCTACACATTGGGGGTACACATCATCTTCCTGGTGAATAAACAGCACAAACACCAAAACGAAGTTTCGAGAATGCGGGTTTTTATCACTTTAGCGTCTGATGTGGTTTTTTGAGAACTAATGGTGACAGAGTGTATATTTTTTAAAGATTATATTTGGAATCATTTTTGCTGGGTTTGCAGTTGACAGCAAAACCGTCCTCCGACCTCCTTGTTCGAAATAAGCGGGGCTGGCTTCCTTTGTAATGATTTTATACAGTGTTTAATTTAATCATTAGGTTGTAATCGTTGGCTTTGTTCCCTTAACTTGTCCATTTAAATGGCATAAAAAACTCCCTTCTCTCCCAACATTCGAGATGTAAAACTATCCATTTGATTCCTTCTAAATAACCTTGTTTCCTCTCTGGGTTTAAAAAAATCCTCCTGTGTAAGCAGCTGAGTGACAAGTATTAAAGGTTAATGGGCTGCTGGAGGACACATGCTGGTTGCATTAGGACCCAGCCTGAGAGCACTACTTTCACCCAGTGCTTCAAAGAGAACAATAGCGTATCTTTAAACAGCAATTCTTTTAAATATAAATACCTGATAACTCCCAGGTGGGCACAAAGGACACGCATTAAGTTGAGTTCGTTAAAGATTTTAAGCTACAATATTTAGTTTATTATCTGGTAAAAGGATTTTTTTTTTTAAACCTGAGAAGGAATTTGAATAGCACAAAGATGAATAGTAAACCTAGAGAAATTTTTGTGGTAATTTACCAGTGTAAATTGGTAAATTCTGTTGGTAAGTTCTGTTGGTCTACTACAATATTTCTTACATTTCATCCATATTCTCACACACATGGGTATGCTTCCGGTATAAAGAGCGGAAGTACGTCCTTGAATATAATATTGAAGCATACATTTCATTTTCACAGAGATAGATCCCCCTCATTAATTCACACTGATTGGGAGCAGTTGCTGTGTATTCACATAATATTCACATAAATATTGGTATTTCAGACAGAAAGAGGTAATAATTCATGCACTCTGCCTTGAGACTCGCATGTGCTAATTCATATCCTTTCTAGCAATTCACTTGCCTCCCTCGAGATAAATAGGTACCAACTTACTCTAGCAGTCTTTATCGCTCACCTACCATAACTCTTGTAAAACTTTCTGCAGAGTAAATGCTTTGGGAACACATTTTTAGGGAAAGAAATGGAAATACTAAGTAATTGCTGGCATACTTAAATACCATACCACAAGTTCATTGAAAACTAAATGACAGCATTGTAGAACGTTAGCCCCACAAGGAATTTCAGAGGTCTCTGATCTGATTTATAGGCAGGAGCACAGGGGTGCTGATAAGTTAAAGGTGGTGAAGGCCAGACAGTCCAGGTCTCACAGCTGGTCACTGGTATGAAGGAGTGCAGAGCCGTGTTCTGATCAGTCTGGGAGTCCCTTCTGTAATAGTCCATTGGAAAATACAAAATTGCAAAAAGAAATAGCTGTGAGCTGTCATCCTCTCTAAAATTCATGCATATTATCTTTATGTTTATAAATAGTTACCCAGTGTTCTTTTACAAATTATCTAAGGCTGTGCTGTCCCACAGTCACTAGCCATATGTGGCTGTTTAAGTCTAAATTATTTAAAATTTGGTAAAAGTAAAAATGTTGTCTTTCATCACGGCAGTCACATTTCAAGTGCTTAAGAGCAGCCTGTGGTCTTTTTGTGGCTATGGTGTTGAACAGCTCAGATATAGAACATTTCTAGCACCATGGACCAGGTTCCTTTGGACAAAGTGTTCAAAGTCAGGGATTCCCAACAGCAACACTATTAAAAACTTGGCTAACTTTTTTCTTTTTTTTTGTTTGTAGTGGAGGATCTGTCCTCTGCATTGCAAGGGGTTTAGCGGCATCCCTATTGTCTATCCTAGAAGGACAGTAATACTCCCCAGTCATGATAACCCAAAATGTCTCCAGACATTTTAAATGTCCCCTTGTAGGCAAAAATCCTACCTGCCCAGCTCCCTCACTTCCCATCTCCTGCCCCATTGAGAATCTCTGATCTAAGGTGTCCCAGTAATTAGACTAAAACCTTAAAATTGCTTGTACCACCCACTGAGAATCTGGTAATACTATATAGAAATTTGCTTTAATTAACTTTCAGGACATTTTGAAAACAAGCAGTTTGTTTAATTTTATTTGCAGAGATGATGGGATATAATGAGTTGAGCATGTGGGTGATAACTCTTATTTACTGAAATGACAATGGGGAATGAGACGAACGTCTCTGAAATCTGTACATGGTAATCCAGAAACCATACTGGAGATTAGGCTGCCCTGTGTAGAAACAGACTTTACTCTGGTCAGCGTAATCTCAACGCACCTTAGTGAAGTTTTGTTGTTTTCTGTTATCTGAAGATTCATGAGTTAGAATAAATGCATACATTTTAGTTCAGAAGCAAGTTTTGTGTGAACATCTTGGTTTTCTGAGCTAGAGGTTTTGCACTCTATTTAGCAAGTGAGCATACAGACATTAATAGAAATTTTAAATGTTAAGCCTTGGTACTGTTATGGATACATTATTTTAATATTGTTTAGATTCATTCATTAGCGGGAAGAAAATCCTATATTCAGGTATATTATAATCCTATGTTCCATTCAGGTATATGGGGATTTTTCTCTGAAATAATTTTGCTCTTTGGGTGGTTTTTTTTTTGTTTGTTTTATTTTTTGGTTTTTTTTTTAATAAAAGTTGCTCTGGTGGATGGTTCTTTTCATTTTCAAAGTGATGTCACTTTGGAAAAGTTTTGTGATTTGCAATCTTGAGAAGAATTGATTACTATAAAATGACATTTTATAAATAAGTGACAACACATGTGAGTTATGCCTCATTTAATTATATTTTTGCTCACTATTTTGAGTTAATGAAACAGACTGAATTTCCTGGGGAATAACACTATTGCTGTTATGTAATATACACTTAGTGTCTGTGGTGTGGTAGAAAAAGCATGTTCTCTTTAAAGTGATTTGAAAGTTTTAAACTTTAAGTTTTAATAAATCAGTACAAAATTAATGGTTCATTAGTCAATTGATTTGCAAATTTAAATAGCAAATTCACTTAAATTTTGTTTAGTTCAAATATTTAGAACCTGACACCTCTCGTCATATTCAGTGATTCTCCAAACTGATTCATAATATCCTTGAAAACATACTTTCTGCGCTATTGCTATGCAAAACCATAATATACTTTCCATACTCAGAGCTTACAGGCCAAATAGCATTTTAAATACACTAAATTCTATGTGTTTACAAAATGACAGATCACAAGGGTACTTAATAGCATTTGGATGTAGGAATATATCATGTTTCATAAAATAGTTAGCAACCTAAACCTATTTGTCACTTTTACAATTCTCAAAGTTTAGCTCCAGAATTATTATGAACAACTTAGGAAGGACACAGTACTTTGAAGTATAACTATGATTGATTAGACTAAACTAATTCCAGCACTGCATTGTGTACTACTTTAATCTTTTTGAAAAGTGAATGAACAGCAGATGGCCTAATAAAGACACTCTGTGTGCTTGCCCAGTATGGATTGGCTCTGAAGGGACTGCCTCAACACTACAGAGTCCATGTACTTGCAATGCATCTGTCTTAGTCAAGGCAGTTGGTTAAGAGAAACTTCCAGACTTCTGAATGCAGTCCAGTTTGGGGCTGCATGTTAGGACAAAATGTTAACAGGACCTGACTTTCACCTTTGCGTTCTCCTCAAGAAAATGCTGTCTCTGATAGTTCAGAATATATTTGTAAATATGATTGCTAGAGCATTATGCAACGATGTTTCGTAAGACATGGTGTGTTACCACTCATGCTCTCTATGCATACTCCACTTAGTATTCAGATATCTTGGACTCTGCATTTTTATCTGCTCATCTGATTGGTAAAATTAGAGGCCCTATAAAATGATAGCATTTTATAATTTCAAAGTGCAGTTGGAACCTCGCATTTTTCTTGAAATTTTATTGTATTTTTAGTAGAATAGATACGGAGGAAGAGCAGTATGTTGCTGTCCTAGTTGGAATTTAAACCATAAAACCTAAAGTCTGAAATTTTTAAAAAATATATTTTCTCATGAAATCATAATGATCTGGAATCAAGGATATTTATTCCTACTTAATCGTATGTAAGAATGTGCTAGTGATGTGAGAAAAAGAAAGAACGACAGAGAGAAAGGATTGTGAGAAGATTTCATTTTTTGCTCTTAGACCAAACTTGAAGCAGTTCCATTAGAAGAAAATATTTAGGCATCTGTTTCTGTTTAGAAAATGATTTTTTTCTGTTTAGAAAATGAGTGAATTTGTAGAAACCTCTCTCGAATGTGATAATTTCTTCAAACTGGCTTTGTCATTCTAGTGAAACATATTCATGAAGCAACTTTTTTTGCACTGGTTTTTTGTGTCTTACAGTAATAACAAGTAGTGGCTACAGCCCCAGATCAGCACATCAATATTCCCCACAGCTATATCCTTCCAAGTAAGTGCTCAGTAGATTCCTTTGTGTATGTAAGTGTGTCATAGATAGTTGAATAGATGGATGCTTGCACAGAACAGTTGGGTGGGTTAGACATATGGACAAATACCCTATACAAATCTAGGAACAGAGATATACTCCTGTTTGTCCAGACAGTTCCTTTAATTCTGGATCTTTGCATACCTTGAGGAAAGCATCAAGCTCAAACCAGAAAACACTGATTTCTGAATGGAAATTCAAAAATGCTGACTAGCTTAAGGAAAATCTGAAAAGATTACATCTTATTCAAATGTTAACCCTTCATAATTTGTTCCATATAACATCATTTTCATGGTTTTTCAAGTTCTCAGGCACATATTTTAGAATAATGTGCTCTATTGTTTTTATAACAAAGTCAATTTATTGAAGACAGGGGTAGAAATTTCAAATTTAACAATATTAGGTATATATCTGACTGAATTTGGTTACAATCAGCTGGATGTGTTAAGGTTTTGGAGTCATGATCCACACACGTTTAAATGTTATTCTCTGGAGCAGCTACAGTCTCTGCCCTTAAGTACAGACTGGGGTTTGGATATCCGTTGGGAACGTTCTGTAAAATGTGGCACAATAAAGAGAGTGGCATTCCATTTCTTTTCAGGAAGCAGCTGCCTACCTTTTTCCTTTCTTTTCTTTTTTTTAAATGTCCTGTTCTTGGCAGAGAGTTCTTGGTATGACTTGTGTATCCGTTGTATAGCAGCAGGTGAGACTTGTAGGTAGAGACTGTAGGTAAGCTCATGAGCATGCTAACTGGCCTGGGCTCTACTTCCCTGGTCTGCACATTAATTGAGATACTATTTCAGAGGTCAACAAGGACTATAGATGGAAGACTTTAGATTAATATCTGATCCAGATGTCTCATGATATGGTGAGACCTAAGTCTTTAAGGAGTTTAAACCATTTGTCCCAAGTTGCTAGACTGACTGGTAGCAGAGCCTGGGCTCTGTACGTTTGGACTCTTGTCCTTTCCCTTTTGTTAGAATTGTATTGTGGATAAAGAAGAGGTTTACTTCCTGGCTATGATAAGGTTTCACTGAATCTAAGCTGTCTGAAGTAATGTGCAGTCTTTGTTGCCACAGTAATGCTATTTTTCTGATATTTAGGCCCTATCCACACATTCTTTCTACACCAGCAGCTCAAACGATGTCTGCCTATGCAGGCCAGACTCAGTATTCGGGGATGCAGCAGCCAGCGGTCTACACAGCCTACTCGCAGACAGGACAGCCCTACAGCCTGCCCACTTATGGTATCGCACGTCTTTTCTCTGCTTATTTGCTTACGAGCGGGTAATCCTGCTGCCTTGTGCTTAGATATTCTAGCGTAAGTGACAATGCAGGAGCAAGGTCGTTCTACTAATGCGAGGGTCTGCGCTCTGCATTTCCCAAACAGATCTGGGCGTGATGTTGCCGGGCATCAAGACGGAGAGTGGACTTTCACAGACCCCATCCCCATTACAGAGTGGGTGCCTCAGTTACAGCCCGGGGTTTTCCACCCCACAGCCAGGCCAGACGCCGTATTCTTACCAGATGCCAGGTAAGCCACCACACAGGAAGCATGTTACACAAGGAGGAATTCTCTGGATGAGACTCCTTGGCTTCAGAATAGGGATATGCCTTCGTGAAAATGGTTTTAATTGTTAGTGCTGTTTGCATCTGGAAAGACAAATAGCTAGAGGAGAGGGAAAAAAAAACAAAACATGGTGGAAAGAATTGAATATACATCAGGAAACGTGACCTATACCAAATTTCATTCCAATTTTAGTATATGTGCTGCCGAAGCGAGCACCCTATACCAAATTTCAGTACTTAAGTTGAAGTTGTATGAAATTGGCAGGACACTAAGTCCAAGCAGAGTAATCTCCAAGCCATGTCAGTCATATACAGGGGTCTATCTAAGTGAGGTTCAAAGACTCATGTGTGTTGTCTTGTCCATATTCCTTAAGTATGTAATGCTGCTTTGATTATATTTAAAATTGAGTTAGTATCTTTCTGAGTCCTGTTTACCATTTAACTATTTTGGATTTTCTGTTCATTCCTCATACCTCTCCTCTATTAATACTCTATTTCTTACTAGAAATATTTATATAATTTGTGCTTATATATATAATTATATATAAAATATTTATATATATTTATATAATTAGAAATAAATATATAATTTATATATAATATTTATATAATTTATATAATTTGTGAACAATCCTCTGCATCTGAGTATTTAATTTTGCTTCTACATTTGGTCATTATGTAGTAGTTGCAGAAAGAATTTAGTGACATAGCAAATGCATTAAAAGCTTTGTGTCATTGTGTCTGTTTTGTTAGTCATAAATTTGGGGTTATGTAAATCATACTTTTTTAATCAACCAGTGTTGAAATTTTAGTTTACCAAGTAAAATGAAATAATTACCTAGACCTTTTTGGCTGAAAGGGCAGGTCTCTTTTTACTTAAACTATAGATATATAATAGTATATATAGAAATGTAGTTACATAAATGTTAAAGCCACAGTGGGCCACACATCGTCAGTTAGGAGTATGAAAGCAACCATGAGTACATTTTTATTGATCTCCCCAGTACTTTCATGTTGGATATTCTAGGCCAGATCAGTTTGTGTTAATTATATAATATAATTGCAATTCTAAACACATTGATAAAACAAATAATCAGCTGTGTCAGTAGTCTTTCATTTTACTTCTTCATAAGTCCATTCCATGGAACATATGTTTAAAAAATGATCTTTAAATTGCTATCTCACTTGTTTTTAATTTAAAAAATAATTTAAAATTTTAATTTAAAAAATGATTAAATTTCTAACCTTGTAGCCAAATCTTTGAAGGCTCACAAGCCCTAAGTGACTGTACTATACTTAGTCTGAGTCCCACTTCACCTCTTTCTTGGCTCCAAGGAAAGGACAGAGGAGGATAGAAAAGACAGGGTGCTGTAAGCATCAGTTCTAAGTTGGTTCTATGTTTCCTAAGCTAACCCCATCCACAGGTTTAACTCAAATGGTTTCTGTGTGCATATGCAGCTGGTATGACCATTTGAAAGTTCCAGTAGCTTCCGAGGAGTACTCTGTCTGCATAATATTTTATTCTTTGAAAATCGCTGCTCTTCTAGACATTTAACCTTCAAGGGTTAACTACTGTCCTTAAGACTGTTCCCATGTGCTCCTGTTTAGTCCAACAGACCTTGACAGCAAAGACTTTATCTGTTGTCACAAGAAGGATAGAGCTAAGCACTCATTTCCTTATAAATCTCTCAACTTCAAATTTCATGTTTTGTTGCCTTAACAAAATTAAAAATATATTTCTCTCATTGGATTCTGCAAAGTGAAATGTTTTTATTATTTTGCAAAGAAATACTTTTTAAGTGCAATTTGTTCTTTATTTCTAGGTTCTAGTTTTGCACCATCATCTACTATTTATGCAAATAATTCAGTCTCCAATTCAACAAATTTTAGCGGTTCACAACAGGTATAGTAGCTTTTTTGTATTTAGGCTTTTTGTGTCTGTTTCAGATCTTTGAAGAATAGTTTTGGGTTATCGTGTAAGTGTATACTCTCCTAGAATAAGGTTTTTTCAAGGTGGTAAAAAATTAGCTTTCCAGAATTCTTGGGATCTGTGTTATTCTGGGTATTTTAGGTTTTCTGGTTGTTTGTCCTTTAAACATTTAAGTCATGATTTTTATTTTAATCATTTGGCACAGAACTACAAAATATATTGTGTATTTTCCTATTATTTTAAACTGTTTACTAAGCATAATTTTACTTTTGACAAGTTATTATGAAAATTAATTAAGAAACTGAACTACAACCAACAAGTAGATTATGACATTGATTGTACAGAACATTTGCTACTAAACCAAATGCCTCTTAGATTTTTTTTTCTTTTAGTTCTGTGGTTCATTTTAATAAATGTTTGATTCCTACTTTCCTGATAGCTGTAATTTTTGCTTTTGTCAGGGTGCTCGCCTCTAGTAGTCCTTAGTCCTCCTCTTAATTATGCTTTCTTCGTATTTTTGTGAGTTCTAAAATCTAGTTTGTTAGAATTGTGTGTGGAGCGAGAATGAACGTTTGTGATGGGTGAATATACTGACACTTCAGAATCTTTTGTGCTTATTTCCTAGTTCTCAGTCAAGTTCAGAGTCTTTGAGATAGAAATTGATTTCCTTGGTGGACAATACACTATTTTACTTTAACATAGTTGTTGGACTTTTATATATTCTAAAATCTAAGTTATTGTACAAGTATGCTCTTTGGATTTATTGAAGGGTTTTTATCAATTGCCTTCTTTTAATGTTTATTAATGTAACAAAAGGCAAAAAAGAAATTATGATTATTAGTGTGGAAAAATACTATTTTTCATAGAATTAAATCGTGTAATTTGGCATTAGTTAGAAAAAATGGTTTCTTAAAACATTCAATATCAAAGCTGGTATATCTTTTTATATTGAAAAATACTGAGAATTTTTGATAATCCAGGTAGCTTCATTTTACTTACTTTTTTGTTGATACAGGAAACATTTATTGAGCACTTATTATTCATTAGACTTTTGACCGGGCATTGAAGATTCAAAAATAATGTCATTATTTTCTGCTGTCTAGAAGGAAGCAATTCTAACAAAACAGATAGGAAAATAATATGAACAGAGGGTAGGATATAATAGATATAATAGTAGAAATACACACTAGGCAGAGTGGTGCATAGCATAAAGGAAAGACTACTCTGTTCTACTTGGGAGGATTTACAAAAGATTCATAAAGGAGAAGAAATATTTACAGCATAAAACAGATCCAATACTATCTAAACATTTAAAAACAGTGGCTCCAATATGACTCATAACCTGTATCTTGGACCATGGTTGGAATACCAGTCTATTAGTTTAGCTAATACTTATTGAGTAGTTATTATGTCTTAGGACCTGGTCTGTATGCTGGGGACATGTAAGTGAGGACCGGAGTGGATAGGACCTGGGTTCTAGCTTTCTGGATATCACCAGCTGCTGAGAGAAGCAGACAATAAACCAGTAAATGCATGAATACATATAGAACTAAAAAGCATGAAGAGTCAGAACAGAGTCTATTAAAAATATTAATAGACATCTAATTTTGAGTAGGGGAGATTTTGTGGAAGGCTTGTTTATAGAAGCAACATTCAGGACGTCTTCTAAGACTGGTGAAGAAGGAGGGCCAGGGTGTTTTGGGCATAGAAAGTAGCAGGTACCAAACCTCTGAGAGGTTTTGAAACCCTTGGTGTGCCAGTGAATTCCAAGAAGGGGAGGGTTTAGTTTGTGCAGGTGGGCAGAGGGGGAAGCATGTTTATGAAGATAGGCAGGGCTCTGTATGTGTATACCTCTGTGAGGGATTTCAGTTTTATTCCAAGCCCAGTGGGAAGCTATTAGGGGAGTCCAAGCAGGAGCATAGTGTCATACAGTTTCTGTTTTGAAAATATCACTCTGGCTTTAGGCACTTTGGAGAAATCTAAACCTGGAAATGAGACAAATTGGAAAGCTGGTCCAATGGCTCCAACAGGAAGTGAAGGTAGCTTGGGCCAGGTGACAGTAATGGGAGGAAGAGAAGCGGGGGGATCGGATCTCTGAGATATGTTTGAGTACAAAAAAGTTTTAGTCAACAGTAGCTAGCAGTGTGGACCTTTCCTCTAAGTCACTTCATCTTCCCATAATGACGTTAGTAGCCTCAGGGAGAGCTTCAGTGCACAGACATTGGAGTCAGCCTCTCTGGGGTCCAGTTCCAGCCTGAAACTTGCTAGCTGTCTGACCTCGAGTACACAGATCACTTCACCACACTGTGCCTTCGTCCCTCTCAGTGAAAAATGGGGTAACAATAGCACATAGGCAGGTGTAAGGATTAAATGGGTGAATCCACTTAACGCCTTCGAACACTGCCTGTGTGTTTTACTCTGACAAAGACACGTTGCTAGGAGCTTTGTCTAAGTATTGTTGAGAGGTGTTTTCCTTAGCTTATAGGTTGTGATGGGGAGCATCAGATCCTGAAATTAGCAGACAAACAGAATTTTCGTTACCTGCCATACTAGAGTTGAACTAGACAACAGGGGAGTTGGGGTGTCAAATCCCCATGCAGTCAAAATGCCATGTCTAACCTTTGACTGTTCTAAAAGTTAACTGAAATAGCCCACTATTGACAGGAGGCCTTACTGATGACTTAATCAATTAGCACAGACTTTATATGTTATAGGTGTTATATATTGTATTCTTACAGTAAAGTTAGCTAGAAAAAATGTTATTAAGAAAATCATAAGGAAGAGAAAATACATTTACCGTACTATATTCCATATTTATTGAAAAAAATCTGCATATCAGTGGACCCATGCAATTCAAACCCATGTTAGTCAAGGGTCATCTCTACTTACATAAAGATTTTCTTTTTTTGGAAACCACATCAAATGTAGATCTTTGTTCCCTTAGAAACATGTATTGGGGAATCTTAATCCTGACCAAGGTTTTTATCATCACTGATAACAATTTGGGCTAAAACATGCTAGATATATTAAACACAAATTATTGCAACAAATTCTTGCTTGTTATCTTAATATGTAAAGGATTTTGAAGGATTACTTAGATTACTTTAAGGTTCTTAGAATTTTTTAATAAAAGGCAGGTCAGAGGAGTTGACCCAATGCTTTCTTCTTTCTCTAGCAAATGAGGCAAACTCAATATTTGAAAACCTCACTAGGGACTTTAAGTCAAGACCTTAGATGACACGTAGCCTATGAAAACATGGGTAAAAAACTCTATTATTCTAGACCTAAGACCTTAAGACGTACATCCCTAGATAAGTAATTGTGGTTACATGAGGCATGCATAGCCTTTAGGCACATGGAGAGTTATGTGCTGGACCTGGTTGGTGAAGCCAGCAGGGTAGTTTGTAATTGTGTGAACTTGCTAGGATCACCTCAAAACTGGGGACTCTAAAACAAATGGAACCAAATACTAACCTTTCAGTTACCATAGTGATTTCTTTTCTTTGGACCAGAAGTAATTACTCCTTCAAGGACACGTATGTCTCAATTCTTCTTTCAGGACTACCCATCCTACACAGCCTTTGGCCAAAATCAGTACGCACAGTATTACTCAGCCTCCACGTATGGGGCATATATGACGTCAAATAACACAGCTGATGGCACATCGTCGTCGACCTCAACCTATCAGTTGCAGGAATCTCTCCCAGGACTGACCAGCCAACCAGGTACAGATCTTCATCCAGGTGAAATACTTTGATGTTTTGCTGGGTCTACTATATGGGGGAAAAGACATTTTGGAGACCAGGCTGAAAGTTCTCATCTAATGATGCTGGTATTTCATCTGGGCCAATACCACCATGTAAGATGAGGTTTCTCTTCCAGCATTTCAAAAAACCCTTCTTTTAGATGTGGATGGTTAAGAGATTTTAATTTCAAGTGGTTATACATATATACATATATATACACACACCACACACACACACACACACACATATATATATATGCACGGATGCATATGGATATAAAAAGGTCAGTGGAACTTCTGCCTGACTAATCCTTTCTTTTGTAAAGATCATGACAATATGGAAAGGTTCTAGCAATTTTATCTTCTTTTGGTATAACTGATAGTATTTCCTTCAAGCTTGAGAGCCTGTGTAGCTCTTTCATCTTTGTGAATTCCTCACACTGCTCCTCACTGCTCTGGGCAGTGAACATTTCCTACATTCCTAGGATGTGTAGGATCATTAGTAGGTAGTTTAATATCTTTCTCTGATTAGCACTTACTTACGATCCGTTGTATTCTTCGTTGTCAGAAGCTTATCTGCAGTGCCACTAGACTTGAATTTGCTGACACAGCTGAAGTATTTCAAGCTAAAGGCAAATTTAATAAAGATTCATTGTAATCTTATTCAACATTCCAGCAGGACTTTTTGGAGAAGTCATCAAGATGATTCTAAAATTACAAGGAAAGGCAAAGGAACTAGATTAGCTGAAATAATTTTGAAAAATAAGAACAAGGTTTGGTGACTGACATTGCCTGATATCAAGACTTACTATGAAGTACAGTTATCAAAATGTGTGGTATTGACAAAAGAATAGATACATAGAACAATGGAGTAGAATAGAGAGTCCAGAAATAGACTTGTATGCATACACTCAAAAATGGAACTTTGACAAAGGTGCGAAATCGTTGGAGAATAAAGGATTTTTTTTGTTTCTTTGTGTGTTTGTTTTTAAATGGTACTGGAACAATTAGACACCCATATGCAAAAATAACAACAATAATAGCACAAACAAAAAACAAGTCCCAAGACAGAATCTTGACTTGTAACTCACACCATATACAATACGAATAAAAACTAAAACTGTAAACCTTCTAGAAGAAAACATGGTGGAAATTTTTGTAGCCGTGGGTTACATAAAGATTTCATAGTATGACATTAAAAACACAATCTCTGAAAGAAAAGAAATTAGCCTTCGTAAAATCAAGAACTTCTGTTCCTTGAAGGACACTGTCACAAGAATAAAAACGCAAGCCACAGATTTGGAGGAAATAGTTGGAAAACGCATATCTGATAAAGGACTTGCATCCAGAATATATAAAGAATTACCAAGATTCAATAAGAAAAATGAAGTTAAGAATTTTTGTAATCACCATTAGTATGTTCAAGCTTTTTTTTTCTGACTTCAGCTATTTGCAAGATCCAAACTTATCTTTTTTTTTGTCCAGTGTTGGAAGGACAAGAAGATATGAAGCAACATGGTAACAACACTATAAATTCTTTCTAAGTGGGTCAGTGATTCCAAGAAGATTTAAGGCCACTTAACAATTATTTATGAGTACCTAATAGGTTGCAGGTACTGCCAATATTCCAGTAGTGAATGAGATCTCTGCATACTTTTAGCTTCCATTTGAAAAACAAGACAAATATCAAGCATATAATTAAAACTGTGTGAGTGTTGAAAAGGGGAAATGCTAGATAATACAAGAATGTTAGCAAGAAACTAATTTGAACCTAAAGAAGTAAAAATGAAGCTAACACTTCAAGTAATAGCCAAGATATGCTCAGATCATGAATTGATGAAATAATGATACTTCTTTTTGGTTCCCTCTTCAGAATACAGTCTCTAACTGTGACTCCAAGGAAAAACTGTCTACTATTCTACTAGACTTTGTCTTTGGTGCTCCTACATTTCAGTTTCTTTCTCCTTATCTTCCCTTTAGAGCTTCCCTTCTGTGACCACACAGCCCTTTTGAATTTCCGGTCCTTGTCCCCTTAAGGCTCCTGCTTAGGCTTTTCATCTAGCCCCAGCCTCTCTGAGTAGTTGTATCTTGTGCAGGGCTGGGACTAAGTAAGGTCAGGGAAGGACAGGGTACAAAATTGAGGGAGGCATTCATTCTCAAGGCCTTTAAATTTCACCCTTTGTACCTCACTTGCCTTAACCTCATTTCAGCTTAAATCCCATGTGCTAAATCTGTCCTGATCCTCTTTGAGTCAGTAGTTACATTTCATCAAAAATATTACCTTAAGTGAAAGAATGTATGGGGTGCCTAGGTGGCTCAGTTGGTTAAGTGTCGGACTCTTGGTTTTGGCTCAAATTATGATCTCAAGGTCATGGGATCAAGCCCCATATTGGTCTCCCAGCTCAACAGGAAGTCTGCTGTAGATTTTCTCCCTCTCCTGCTGCCCCTCCCCACACTGTGCACATGCACACGTGAGACCCTGTGCATGAATCTAGAAGGAGGGAAGGATGGGAGGGAAAGGAAGGAAGGAAAGAAAGAAAGGAACGAAGGAAAGAAGCAAGGAAGGAAGGGGGAGGAGGGAAGGAGAGAGGGAGAGGGAGAAGGAAAGGGAAGGGAAAGAAGGGAAGGAAAGGAGAGGAAGGAAGGGAAAGAGAGAGAGAAAGAAAGAAAGGAAAGAAGAAAACGTGATTTAGAATACTTGCTTAATGGATACTAGAGATACTTTAGATAAGGGGATGTCTTATCACACTGTGAAAGAGTTTTCTCCATAGTAAATGCATAGGGAAACAGGGTAGGATGACTGTATTAAGAACAGAATCACACAAGTATTTGATCACCAGGGTACTGGAGACCGAATAACAGGACCAGGACCAGCAGACAGTATTTGAGCACATTAGAATAGAACTACCATGAGTGAAAATTATTTGGTTTTCAAATATAATATCCATAGGATATCATTTCGAATTTGCTCTAATTTCAGTGTGATCACAAATGTTTCTCTGCAGGAAAGACACAGATGGGCACTTTCCATTAATTAAAGAATAATAAATACTCAGAATAGCTATTTTGCTTACATTAAAAGTACTAAATGCAGGCATGTAGGTATTCTGAATGTATGACTTTGGATGTGACACATCCATGTGTAACATCCTCACAGTACTATCGGAATGCAGTTTCTTTAGCTTTCCATTGATTGCTAATGCCAACAAATAGAATTGGACATGATTTTCAGGTCTTATCAGACTTTCTGTTGAATTTAAAGAAGAAATCATTTTTACTTGTAACTGTATTATTCTCTTAACCAGAATTATAACAATAACATATCTGGATTCTTAGGGAATTCTGTGACCCCAGGGCTTCAGGCAGGGTAGTTTTAAGTTTGATTTTGTCTTTCTAGATCTGGCATGTATCCAAAAAGCCAACCAGTTTATAACTACGGGATTTTTCTTTGTTATTGGTGAATTTTGAGGTACTTAGTTCAAGGGTATGAAAAGTATTTCCCATTGACCAGCTCTGCCTTTTGGACTAAATGCAGAGACCTAACAATTAAATTCATAGTTCTTCATAAATCATTAACTGTTCACAGCTCTCGTTTTCAAAATAGAAACATACTTCATGTTCTGTAAGAGACAGCTGGTGGTTCTTCTGACTTAGAGTTGGAAATTAAGTTGCATCTAAATAGCCAAAGCTTAGAAGGTATACTTATTCATTACTGTACTAATTAAAGGAGAATTATTCAATCACGTATAATGTTGGCCCAAGAAAAGCCTAGGGCAATTGGCAATGACTGATGTTATTTGGAAATTGCAAATAGCGTTCAGTTCTTGACTTTACCTTGATTTTACCTTATTAGGCACTTTGACAATGTATTTAAAGAAACAGCATACTGATTAAGAACAGATATTTGAGTTTATATTACCTTTATAAAGATCTCTTCTTGCCTTTAACAAAGATTATCTCAGGCATATTATATTTTTGATTTGCATTCAAAAAGTTTGATGAACATTACAAATTTTTGTAGCTCCCATTCTTTCAATATTTTAAACATCTTGAAAATGAAAAATAATCAGTAATTTGTAACAGTATCATCCTCTACTCTGAGACCTTGACAAGCATTAAAATACATTAGCTAGTTAAACTTTACAGGTACTTCAGAAAAGTAAAGGATATAATAAGATCACTTCACTCTTTGAAAAGAAACCAGTTTCTTAGGCAGAACTGAGTAGAATTTCCGTAGCTTCATGGCATTTCACACAAGGACAGGAAGGCAGGCAAAGTGCTCCTTCATTTAAGTGAAGCTAACAAGAGGATTTAGATAGAAAGGACGGACCACATTTAACTTTTCTGCCAATTTACTTTCCCCCTACCTGCAGCATTAATGTACCCTGGTGCCATTACCTGAGTGAAATTTGGCAGAGACACTGGAATTAACAGCTTTCTCTTAAAGAAAAAAAAAGGGTCTACAAATATTTAATGACCAGCTGAGTTCAAGTTCCTGGTTTTGCCCTTTATCAGAAGAAAGGATAGCACCATCCAAAGATACAGAGTTCAGAACTGTTCCCCTGCGTGGTTGCTCTAGGGACACAGATGCCATGCATGCACTCATCAGGACCTACTCTTGTACTATGGAGATCTTTTGATGAATTCATTGGCCCTCACAAAATTATAAGAAGTCTGTATACTCTCTTGATGGGTAGAAACAGATTTAAGTTTGACCTCTTTGTAACCTGGAGAATCTATTGCTGTTTGGGAGAGAAAGGATAACCTAGTGGTTAAAGCAGGAATTTTGGAATCATACCAACATTCCGCATACAAGCTATTTCATCTTGGTAAGTTAATTTAAAATCTCACGTGCCTCCAGTTCTCCCATTATTAAAAGAGGATAATGAAGGACCAAATTCACTGGGTTAAAGTAAAGTTTAAGTCAGACATATATATATGTAAAGAATGTTTTACAATAAAGAGCTCTGACAAATCAATAAGAAAAAGATAACTTTTTTTTGAGAGAAGAGAGAGAGAGGGGGATTGAGAGAACCAGTGGGAGGAGGGGCAGAGGAAGAAGCAGATTCCCAGACAAGCAAGGAGTCCAATGCAGGACTCTTATCCCAGAATCCTGGGATTTTACCTGAGATGGAGGCAGATGCTTAACCAACTGAGCCACCTAGGGACCAGACCAATTTTTTTTTAATGGGCAAAAGATTTAAACAGTTATGTCATAAAGACACCAAATGGGCAAAAAAAGAAAAAATGTGTTTTACATCATTATTCAATAAGAAGATGCTAATTAAAACTACAGTGGGACTAACATACCCCCACAATAGCTCATAAAAGGCTAGCAAAGCCAAGTATTGACAAGGATGTGGAGCAACTGGAAATCTCCTTGCTAGTCAGAGAGTGAATTAATACAACCACACTAGAAAAAGGTGGTCAGTGTCTACTGAAGATGAATATACACCTTCCTCTGACTAAGGAGTCCCACTGCTAAAAATCTGCCCTGGTGGAATAAGAGCTCATGTCCACAAGAGGCGAACAAGCATGTTTGTAACAGCTTTATTTGTAATGGCCTAAAACTACAAATAACCGAATGTTCATTCACAAAAGTCAAATAAAGCATAGTATACATATTTAAGGACGTTCTAGCCACGTGAAGGAAAAAGCAAACAACTGCTCCAGGTTACAAAATGCAAGAATCTCACAGACACGAGGAGACTCAGAATGAATGAATGGAGCCAAACACATATTTCAGTAAATTTTTTAAGAAAGAAGGCAGCACGTAACACATACTAAGGATCAATGTGGAGCTACTCTTCATCGTTTTCTTAAAAGGATATGTCTTTACTTTCATCAAAACACTTGGGTCCATATTTTGTCCAGATTCTTAGAGCCCTTTTAAGATCCTTCTGTAACTTGGCAAGAATCAGTGATATCAAATCCTACTTTTATTTAAACGCGGACACTGCCTATGACCAGCCTTTTCCCTTCTTCCTCCTCCTGCTCTTCAGCAGCTGGCTCTCCAGCTCATTTAATAGCTGAGTTGTTCTGCCAAACTCCTTTCTGGATCCAGTCGACAATCAGCCACCCATAACTGATCACAATGGCTTTGCAATTTTGCAAGTTTTCAACCTTTCAGCTATTGCATTTTTGCAAGAGCAAAGGTGCCTCATGATAGTTAACAGCTGAAAATTGATCTATCATGAGTAGAAAGACAAGTTTTTGAGGGAGGTCATCCAAAAAATTATAAGCTTACTTAATAAATGGGACTTAATTTGAATCAGCATTTTATCAGAGTGAGAACATTTGACTTGGAGGGCATAGTAACCTTATGAAAATTCTGTTTAAAAAATAACTAAAAATAGAAGAATTTTTGTGTGATTTTTTTTACGTTGGCATGTATTTAAATACCTAAAGCTCTCATTTAATACTTGTGCAAGCTGAAACACGATTTACTCTAAGATGGGACAATCAATATTCAACGGAAAACTATGGAGCCTTTATTACACTGTCTACTCTGGCACAGTCGCTAGCAGAGACCTATCATAGGAACAAGGCTAACAATGTTTTAAGAGCAAATAATATTTGAAGCACAGACACGTGGTTTCTTTTGATGCTGTCCTGATATGCACAGTGTTTCCCAAAGAAAATGTTAGAACCATTGGAAATAATTACAAGTGAGCTGTGTAAAAATGACTGTTTATTTAGAACATCTTGGAAGAAATACAACCTAGATACTGCCTAGCCTGTTCAGATTTGTTTATTTAGATTAATAACTACTTGGCTGTCCTCATAATTATTTTTCCTTAATTTTATAACAAAGCATAATTGTTATAACTTCTTTATATTTAAACTTAAATGTAGTAATTTAAATTTAATTTTAAATGTAGTTTGCCCTCAGACTCTCCTAGAAATGTTTACATATATAATTCACATCAAATTAAACATAAATTATTTTTACCTCAGTAATTCAGAAAGCAGCTGCTCTTGCCCGTGCTTTAACATACAAAGAAAGAGATTCAGAGAGATTGAGTGAAATGCTTCAAGTCCTACAGTGTGTCTGACCCTTGTTACTTGTGAGGGCCTCAGTGTCATTTTGGTTTATGCAAACCCACTCCCACAGATTTGCCACAGCTCAGTACACTTTCCTTATACAGTACCCCACCCCCAGCTGTAGACATGTCAGACATTCAGGTACCTAGGGGACATGCAGAGGTCAGTTAGATGCAAAGTCTGAAACTTCTGTAGGATGCGGCCTCATTGGAGGTATGGGTTTATGTATGGGTCATCTCAGAGAAGGTGATTAACCCATGAAAGGGTTAGATCGTCCAGATGGTGTGGAATAAGGAAGACAGTGAGGGAAGATTGGAACTCTTAAATACTACCATACAAGGAATGGGAGGAGGAAAAGAAGTGCCTGTCTCCTAGACAGAGAAGGCCTGCTGAGAGAGCTTCCAGAGCTAGGAGATCACAAACCAAATAATGGCTCTAAGAATGTGGTGTTTAAGAGGATCAAACACAGCTCAGGCATCCGGGATAAGGATAAGGACTGAGTCTGTTTATTACATCTGTTGGTTAGGTGGTTAACAGGACTCTGAGTAAGAGTGGTTTTAGGGTTTTGGTGAAGCGATTATGACAAATCAGACGTCCAGAAGTGGAGACACATGGGCTATCCACTGCTGTCGTCATTGGCCACAAGTGGCTGTCAAGCACCTGTAGTGGGGCTAGTACAGTTGGAGGTCTGCTGTAAATGTAAAATACACACAGGAGTTCAAAGACTGAGAATGAAAAGGAGATTATGTAAAACATGTTGTTGACAATTTTCATGTTGGTTACATGCTGAAATGATAATATTGTGTTTATATTGGCTCTATTAGTATATACAAATAGAATTAATTCTACATGTTTCTTTACATTTTTTATTGTAGCTTCTAGAAAATTTTAAATTATATATGTGGTTATATTTGTGGCTCACATCATATTTCTTTTGGACAACCCTGTCCTGCAATGTACTATTCTTTTAATGTACTATTCTTTTAATGTACTATTCTTTTATTCCTTAAAAAAGAGAAGATAGCAAGCAGATAACTTCTAAGTGAAAATGCAAGGTCAAGGGAAGGACTTTTAAACTTGTTTGTGGCCCACAGAAAAGCAAGAGATGGGAAGAAAGTTAAGAAAGGGTTTAACTAATGGAGCACGATTCCTTTAGAGGGTGAGGTTGGGAGTCAAGTTTATAGGTGGAGGGATGGGAATTGATCCAGAAGAAGATACCCCTCCTTTGAGCTCTGACATAAAAAGAGGAGAACAGAGCTAAATCCGGATAGATATGTAGGGGAGAGTAGAGACAAGGAAGGTGAAGACATATAGAGTATAAAACACATTCAGGTTTAATAGATCATGTAGATTGAAACTATGGGGGATTTGTGTGACCTGCAAAATTTTTAATTGAATGGGGATTTTGTGTGTTTGGGATGATAAATCTTTTTTGTCAGGAGGAGCTTTCTATTGTATAAAGATTCGTTAAGGTAATTTGTAACAAAGACTCATACCTGATCTAAAAATGAAGAGCTTTTCTTGACACAAGTCATGTTGTTTCTAGGAGAGTTTGATACCATGCAGAGCCCTTCCACACCTATCAAAGATCTTGATGAGAGAACGTGCAGGAGTTCTGGGTCAAAATCCCGAGGAAGAGGCCGGAAAAACAATCCCTCCCCACCTCCTGACAGTGACCTGGAGGTATGCTGACTTATCTGTAAGGAGTGGGATCTGATATTTATTTTACTGAATGATATTCTACACCTTACAGTTCCATAAGGTTTCAACCTTAAAAAAAAAGGAGGAAGTATCGTGAAATGAGTGGATCTCATCATGTAGGGATTTCATAGCTCTAAAATTTGAGATTTCATCCACTGTAATGGCAAAGTTAAAAACTTTAAAACGGTGGAACTTTATAAATTCCAGGCCTGAGATAATTGCATCTTTTAGTCCTAACTGGCACAAACAGAAATTTACAAAATAAAGCCATTGTTAGTGGGATAATCTGAGAGACACTCTGTTTGATAGTATTAAGGTAATGAAGAATGTTTATATGGGTGAATAAAATTTGGGGGATCAATAAAATTTGAAAAAAAGTGAAATTAATCTGTATGGTAAAGAAAAGTTGTCTTCTGAAAATGGGAAGAATTCTGATCATAACATGATAACATTTTTATCTCTATAAAAACTTCTATGTATCCTGTTCCTCTGGTTGAAAGCTCTTTTGAGATATGTTCATGCCAGGCAGGTTGATTTTTATTCTAAACATCAGGGAAACTATCTTAACCATACTGTGTTACTTCTTACACAACTGCATCCTTCATTTAAGAAAAATACCCAAATTTCCAGACTTGATAGAATCAAATGATAGTCATTGTGCCTTTTTGTAAAACATCACTCTTTCACCTGAAGGACAGTAACACATTCCAGTGCCTTCAGGAACCCAGAAGGTGACAGAAATGAGTGAACAGGGCCAGGGAGCCAGCGGCAGAATGTGGGGAGCAGGGAGCATTGGCCCAGTTGAAGAGACCCACAAATCACTGCCTCGTGGAATGTCAGTCAGCATTGTTGTACCTTCCTTCCTGTTTCCCTGTTATGCTCAGAATCCTGATGTTTGTGTGAAATCTTCTAATCCTGAAATGTTGATCAATAATTTGAAATCTTTCTAACACTGTGCAAACTAAACAACCCCTCTGAGGGCCTTATCTAACCCAAAGGTCTACAGTTTGCAATTTCTGTCTAGGGATCGCTCAGTGATTTTTTAAAATATTTTTAAAAATTTAATCCTTTACACAAATTGCATTTTGCACAAAAACCTCATGAATCCATGAGGTGAGAGATTTTAAAATAAGATTTTAAGCACACTTACATCCTAAGTCAAATGTGTCTTTTGGGGCATTAACTGCAAGTAAATATTTAGATGAATTCGTTTAAATTATGACATCTGATCTTTGAGCTTATTATGACTTTTTTTTCAAATCACTCTTCCCCCTCTGGTTTTATCACAGTGACATCTGGCAAACTTGGAAAAAAAATGGAGTAGAGTAGTTTTCTATAAAATGGTATTGAGATTATACCCAACGACAACGCCAGATGTTTTCAACTAAGAGATTTCTGTTTCCTTAGAACTTGATAATTCTTTGATACTTGTATTTTTCTTCAGCGTGTGTTTGTCTGGGACTTGGATGAAACCATCATTGTTTTCCACTCACTGCTCACAGGGTCTTATGCCCAGAAGTATGGCAAGGTAAGAAGATCAAGAAATTTCACCCCAAGACACCTTGTTGAGATTTTATTTTGTTCAAAAATCCAGAGCAATTCCAAGTCATGATCTCAGGGTCAAGAGATTGAGCCCTGTGTTGGGCTCTGCGCTCAGCAGGGAGTCTGCTTGAAATTTTCTCTCTCCTGATGCCCCTCCCCCAGTGCACACTCTCATGTGTGCGCGCTCGCTCTCTCTCTCAAATAAACAAATCTTTAAAAAAAAATCCAGAGCAATTTAAATACATTTAAGTGTTTTTATTATAGGCTGTCAAATCTGTTCTTAATTAATTTTCAGTGGCTCATTGTTCTTTAATGAGAACCGGCAAATTTTACTAAAATAATTCGAAATTGAATTCTTTTTTCAGATTGCTTTGAATTTTCAGCATCAAAAACAAGCTTATTACTGTGACATAATCATTTTAGAAAAAATTATTTTGTAAATTAAAATGGACTTGCAACATTATAAAATTACTTATTACCCTCTAATAAGGAAATTTTAAGAAATTATTTGAAATCACTTATTGCACCAAATGTTGCTATCGAATGCCAGTTGAAATAAGGAAGTAATCTTTTGTCTGAGAGGTCCTTTGGATTTATGAAACTAAGTATTTTTTTAAAGATTTTATGTATTTATTTGACAGAGAGAGATCACAAGCAGGCAGAGAGAGAGGCAGAGAGAGGGGGGGAAGCAGGCTCCCTGTTGAGCAGAAAGCCTGATGTGGGGCTCCATGCCAGGACCCTGGGATCATGACCGGAGCTGAAGGCAGAGGCTTTAACCCACTGAGCCACCCAGGCGCCCCCTAAGTATTTTTTTTTAATATAACTTTGAATAAGCATTTGAACAGCAAGTGGGGATAACACCCCACTCACACACAAATTCAGAGACGGAGGGTCCTGTGACTCCTCTTCCTTTCTTTCTTGCCATCCTTTTTATGGTTAGCTAGCTTCTTATGACTGTGTTGGTGTACGCTGTATAAGTGCTAGTACAAAGATCAGGGCAACTCCTTGTCAGGGAAAACACTTGTCAGGTCCGCAGTGGTTTGGGCCGTTCCTGTCTGAATCTTTGACTCTGTAGGATTCATAATCTGACTAGAGTCAACTCAGAATATGTCTGGTCTGCCTTCAATTACCGTATTTAGAGTTACATCTGACTTGGCTCCTTTACCTATTACACTTATAGAAGTGCCTTCCCTGTGTTTTTATAGTGTTTCATTATTTATGATGGTCTCATGACAGCCTAACATGCCGTGTTTAGCAGTTTTGTTAAGTTCTGTCTTCTAGACCAGAAATGAATGCGCTCAAGTATTTCCTCCTTGAATTATTCATGGGATGTGCTCTTGGTGAATCTGCCCTGCATTTGATTTTTGGTTTAAGTAATATACGTAACTAAACAAATATGAAAGGTAACAGTTTTGCTTAACAGCTATGTAGGGGTGCATGGGTGGTTCTGTGGATTAAAACCTCTGCCTTCAGCTCAGGTCATGATCCCAGAGTCCTGGGATTGAGCCCTGCATCAGGCTCTCTGCTTAGCAGGGAGCCTGCTCCCCACCCCCACCCCCGCCTGCTGTTTTGCCTACTTGTGATCTCTGTCTGTTGAATAAATAAATACAATCTTTAAAAAAAAAACAACAAAAAACAGCTATTTAGAAGAAAAGTGTCTTAGCCCCTTTATCACAGTCATTGTCATTAAAGACCACAGTCTCCAAAGTAGGATATATGAATATGTGCAGATATACAAGATGCTCCACAGAGATAAGGAAAAAAGATAATGTGTGTACACATGCATGCACACACACACATATATATACACATTTTTGTCCTGCAATTTGTATTGTTTTATGTTTTATAATGCACTTACTTTACAAATACATACATAAATTTGGGGTGCACGTTCAAAATTCAATGACTGGTGTAGTATACAGTCTAAAAAGTTTCCAGTTAACAATCTAAAACATTTCTTCTGGAATAGTTTTGGCTGATGAGGAATACACAATAAATCCTGCTTGAGCTGACCGCAGTATTTTTATACAGCTAAGTTTCATATTACTTCACTATTTAAGATAATCTAACTTGAACATATGAATCGAAATGAAGTGCCCTTCAAAATAGGCTCCATCAGAGCCTATACCTAAATATCCATGTGGTTTCCATTGTGTCAGATCAGTAGTGGAAGTCGTCTTTTGGAATTACCTTTGGATTTTTGGAGTGTTTCCTCACTTCAGAACTTCTTCCTTTTGTGGTGGTTTTAATCATTAAGAAATAGTAAGATCATTTGAATCCAAGGTGGTAAATAAGGAGCATGGTTGTCATATATATATATATATATATATTTTTTTTTTTCCCTTTTTGACAAAAATACCATAAAGTTGCACCCTTCCCAGAACTGAGCATAGACCTCCTTTTGCGATAACAAGGGGCACCAGTAAAGAGTTAAAGAGTTGGGGGTGAGGGAGGAGGTGATGAACTATAAAAAAACCTGGGGCGCCTGGGTGGCTCAGTGGGTTAAGCCTCTGCCTTCAGCTCAGGTCATGATCCCAGGGTCCTGCGATCAAGCCCCGTATCAGGTTCTCTGCTCAGCAGGGAGCCTGCTTCCTCCTCTCTCTCTGCCTACTTGTGATCTCTGTCAAATAAATAAATAAAGTCTTAAGAAAAAAAAAAAAACCTGAATAACAAGTCACTTTTCTTGAGTGACTCAGACGGGTTCCAAGAGCGATTTAATAGCAAAGTTCTCATGCTTCCCTCAGCAGTGATGTATCAGAAGAGACTCTCACCTCCCCAGATGGCCACCTGGACCCACAGCATTCATTTCACGGACAAGTCCCATTCTCTTAAAGTACTGTCAGAAAGCTTTGTTGGAATACAAAAGAGACATTGTCAATGCCTAAAACAGGAGAGCTTATCAAAAGAGTGGGGCAAAGTGAGGGGAAGGAGGGAACTAATGTTGCTGAGTGCCTGCAGCGTGCCAGGCGTGAAGTGTCGCAACGGTTTTAAGAGAGAGGATTTTCTCCCCATCTCTAGAGGAGGAAACATACTCAGGAAATAAAATATGTGCAGAGTCATCAGGCTAGTCCGTGGCAGAGATGAGTCATGGGGCCTTGGACTCTTTGACCCCAGAGCCCATCTCGTCTCTGCTACAGTGCATCACACAGCATAGACCTTCAATGCATCATGAGCACAGTATGTGACCTAGCCTAGAAAGAGTAAAGACAGGCAGTGAGGAACTGTGTAGGCCATTGGAGTCCTCTGTAGGCTGAAAGGATTTGAATGATCTTCTCTCAGAAGACTGGAATACCTTTCCATCAAGAGATAAAACTTCTGAAATGGATTGTGGCAGACAGACGTCACTTCCTCATGGCGGTCTAGCATGGGAAGAGAACCATGAGCACTGATGAAAGTCTGGGGAAGGTGAACTGATATCTGTAGAACACCTTCTGGGTGGTAGATGGAGCCGGTGTTTGGCTTTTTCACAAGCAGTAGGGATGATGATTAAGGACAAGAAGCTTTGAGTCAGAAAAACCTGACTTTGAAAACCCAGCACTGAGCCAGTGCTTGCCGCTCTGTGACCTCAGGCAAAGTCCTTACTCTCTGGGCTTCAATTTCTGTAAAATGGGAATAATAGTACCTGAAGTGAATAAGAACGAAAGGGATGACATGTTTAAAGGGCTTTTCAGAACAGTTGGCATGAATTAACATTCAAAAAACTTTCACAAATGGCATCCCCCTTAATTCTCTTAATTACTCTGCTGTAACTTCTTGTGATCCAAGTTCGATGGCTGCAGAAACCCAGGGTTATGAGGGGCTGAGAAACATGGCCAAGGTCACAAAATGCCAAATGCTAGCACATTTGGTCTGTCTCTGTTTTTTTCTAGTCAGAATGAAAACACCCTTCTTGAAATCCATGAAAAACAACTAAGATGACTTTATTTATTGAATTATTACCTACATTTTTCTAAAAGTCATTTGATTCTTGACATTTTTCTTAATGTCCAAAAGGAAGTTAGCATAGTCTTCTCTCCAGTAAGACATTACTATTTGGCATATTGGGAAAGCGCTAAATAAGGGATGTTATGTCCCCATCTTTTGAAGCTGGAGACCACATGCAGCTCAGAGGTCAGTCAGTGGGGCCAAGAGGGCATGAGGCAGCTTCCACTTGACCACAAACCACAAATAAAAATGGTGAAACTAGAGCTCTGTAGACAGACTGTATTCATCTAGCAACTATTTTTTAATGCAAGACCCACTTCCTGCTCTCATGGAGCTTACAAGCAAACAAAATCAGAACAGATAGCCATAACCCCTGTGAAGACAGTGAAACTGCATCCTGTAGAGCACCACAGGGGACTGAGCGTGGAGGTGACATTGAAACAGAGAGCTGGATTACAGAAGGAGCTAGCCATGCTGATGTGGGGGAAAGGGGAGAGCATGGAGGACTGTTCTGGACAGAGGGCACAGGAGGGCCCTGGAACGAGAACAGCCTTCCCGTGTTCGAGGAATATAAAGGAGTAGTGTCGCTGGAAGCTTGTAAATGAGGGAGAGAATAATCCAGGGTAAGAACGGAGTGGTGAGTGGGGGGGTCGCATCCACTAGGGTAGCTCCCATAAGGCACTTAGGATTTATTCAAGCTGCAGTGTGTTGGAGAGGTTTTGGCTGAGTGGGGACATGATGGTTTATAATTGGGTGCTCTGTGGAGACTCGCAGGCTGCTATGCAGTAAGGAAGAAGTGGTAGCAGTTTAGACCCGAACAGTGTTTCTCGAACTCCCACGTGAGTCACCATAACCTGCAGGGCTTGTTAAACACAGATGCTGCATCCCAACCCCAGAGTTTCCGATTCTGTAGGTCTGGGTGGGGCCTGAGATTTTGCATTTGGAATAAACCCCCAATAAAGCTGATGAATCATGCTTTAAGAATCACTAGAATAGAGTAGTTCCCCAACGTTTTCTTCTTGAAAAAAGGGAGTTCTGGAACATGTTAATTGATAGTCTTTGTGGAAAGGCTCATGGCTAAAGAGATTAGAGACTACTTACATTTTATGGCCATTCAGTGCACATTATTATGTTAGAAGTCTTGAGAGGTTTTAAAGCTGAGAATCCTTTGTAACCATGTTGAATTCCTCAGTTCCTTAGTGTCTTCAGTAATGACCTTGAGGACTACTTGAAGTGAGGTCATTCTGGTGACTAGTTGACAATTTATAAGGACTTTGCTAATAACAAAAGTGACCAGGCCATTCTATCCAGAGAGGAAAGGACAACCCTTATGCTACTTAAAGTTCGCCTCAGCGTGCAACTGTTAATGTCTTCAGTTGTTTTCATTTGTTCAGTGAGTCTTGCTTGCACAACATGCGTTTTTAAAGCCTAACATTTTTGTGTAACATAGTGACTTTTTCAGTTCTTTCCTTCTAGCCCGAGAATGCTTGTGCATATTTACTGCATCACACGAAGGCTCTTTATGTAAAACGTCCGAGCACAGACGTGCTCTGGGTGAAATGGAGATGCTAAGGGACTAGAGATAACACACTTCCCTCCCTCATGCAGCCGATCCCTTCCCACAGTTCTCGGTCACCCCAAGAGGGTTTCCTGAGTCCTGGGTGCTGCTCAGAGCACCGTTTTTAAAGCAGTTACCCAGGGCGCCTGGGTGGCTCAGTGGTTTGAGCTGCTGCCTTCGGCTCGGGTCATGATCTCAGGGTCCTGGGATCGAGTCCCACATCGGGCTCTCTGCTTGGCAGGGAGCCTGCTTCCCTCTCACTCTCTCTGCCTGCCTCTCTGCCTGTGATCTCTCTCTGTCATAAATAAAAAATAAAAAATAAAAATCTTTAAAGCAGTTACCCAGCTGAAGGAGTACCGAGCTAGAAGGTAGAGGGAAATCCTGTGCCTGGATATGCCTCAGGCAACTCTTTTAACCTCTGAGCCTGTCTCATCTCAAAATGGGTATAATCAGTTTCCTTCCTGGGGTTACTGGATGGATTAAATGAGGTAATGTAAATGTATAAAAAGTAGCACTCTGCTCTGAAAACTATCACCCACATCCCAGGCCAGAGAAACTTATACGAATACACATTATTTCCCCCCAAATGAGAAATGACTAATGGCAGTTATTTCTGGACCCATAGAAAGTCAGTGTTTGTATGAAGTGGTATCATAGTGGCCTGAGTTAATGAGCTGGGAGACAGAAATAGAAGCGCCAGAGATACGAAGTCATGTCCTGACAGAACCACGCCTACTTACCTCTCTATTTATCTTCCTTTCTCTCACTGAGAAAAAATAAGCACCATTTGGAGTTCTTGCTATGGGCCTGACATTTTGCCCAGTGTCCTGTTCAAGGCATTATCTCCATAACTTTCATCACCGCCCTGTTTGGTAGTATCTCAAACAGCTCATAAGTGCTATGGCCAGTCAGAACCCACATCTCTTTGACATGTTCTTAATCTCTGCATTCTTTTGGTCTCATGGTTTCTATAAAAATAAAATGCACGGAACATAATAATTTAGGGATGCCATTTCAGTCGTAAATAGCCCTGTGTAACAAACTTTTTCATTTCATTTTTTTATTGTTTTTTTAATTTTATTTATTTATTTGAGAGAGAGAACAAGAGAAGGGAGAAGATCAGAGGGAGAAGCAGACTCCCCATGGAGCAGGGAGCCTGATGCGGGACTCGATCCCATGACTCTGGGATCATGACCTGAGCTGAAGGCAGTCGCTCAACAAACTGAGCCACCCAGGCGCCCAACTTTTTCATTTTAATTTAGAAAAGAAACTACTGGAAAACACGTGCTCCATTTACAAGTAAATTATACTAATGAATATTCCAAGAATCTTCCTAAAAACTTAACACTCTTGCACTCTGTTCTGTTGTCCACGCAACATGCTCTTTTCCCAAGCAGAACAGTTCCTGGAGGTTTACCATAATGGCAAGTGAGCTCTGTGGGTGTTTGAGCCTTGAGGCTTATGAAGCTGATGATGGGCTTTACAGCAGAGCACCTATGGGCATGTATAGTTTTCAGCCGTGTAGAACTCCAGAATAGGAGTTTGTAAATTGGGCAGGACATAGATGAGGAATCGCCTCTTCCATCATCGGTTAGAGTTTGTGAAGACTCTTCCTATTCCCTGATTATGTGTATGTATTATTTTATTTGATAAGTTGTAGTAATTCCTCTTTTTTGAAGGAGGGATGAAAGGAACTAAATAAATTGTGCTTTAGGGATTTGATCCATTTGGGAGCATTAATAGGTCATGCGTTGTGAAGCCATGATTCTCTAAAGTTATTCCGTAGTATGGGTGAGGAAGCTAAGGAAGTAGCCTGAGTCAGGGAAAAGATTGAAGGAAAAGTGAACAGTGGGTTAGTTACTTTGTACTGAGAAATTGGACTTCAAGCTCCCCAAACTACTTGCTCGTTGTAGACAACATCTTATGTAAGAGCGGTACTGAAGAAATAGATGTCCGTCAGCATAAGCTAATTGATTACTTTTATATTAAAAGCTTACAGAGAAAGATTTCTGAAATGGCACCAGCTAGATTTTAAGTTTTGGGGTAGTTACGAAGATAAGTACTGACTTAGGGGCTGGCCAACTAAGGAAAAACAATATGATTTAAAAGAAAGTGATTAGAATTAATTAAGGGTTGGAACCATGGACTAGAGTCCATCCCTGTGGCAATGTTAACACCAGTGCAGGTCACCTCCCCTCTTGAGCACAATGACTAAAGCATTCTGGCATTGAAGGGAGAATGGAGCTGAGTTTCTACCTCGACTTCGATAGTGTATTTAAACTTTGTGAGCCCTCAGTTACCTTCTGTATGAAAAAGGAGGGATGATAAAATTAATCACGTGATTAGGAGGGTTAAATGAGCTAAGGCATTAAAATTCAACCCATTACCTACCACAGAATAAACATTCAGTGAGTTTAACGTACTTTATGTGGTTTCAAGGAAATCTGAATGTTGGGAAACTGAATTTGGGGAAAACTGAATGTTTCCTAAAGAAATGTGCATATGTTTATATCTGCTGTTTTATCTCAGATGTAAGATACTCGACTCACTGTTGTAGGGAATTAGAGGGTGACAAGACAGTGTGTGGTCCTTACAAAAGAGTGAGAGCAGAATTCGTAGGCTTCACAAATGTTGTGGTGCATTACATTGTTGTTCATAATATGTGTGTTTGTGTGCACATACGTGTACAGGAATGGTGTGTACATAATTACAGTGTGTAGGTATGTATGAGTAAAGCTAAGTCAAAGACAGTGACGGTTCTCAAACTCTGTCATAGGGACTCCTCTTGCAGAGCTCTGTGTTCCTTTTCTGTTGAGTATCTGTTCCTTTCAGAGATTGAATGGCTCTAGGTGATATCATAAGTAGCCAAACATTGTGCTCACTTTTATTGAAGCCCAACCTCACCAAATTATTGCTGGGAGTAGATGAGAAAAGGGAAAGATCTTGAAGGGACCTCACATTTATTAGCTTGAAGCTAGTATACCAGAAAGGTGAGTGGTAATCCATTTCTTAAAAACATGAACTTCTAGAGGAGACCTCTATAACCTCCCTTGAAATGTCAGTCCCTGTTTATGATCTCAGTTTATAAACTTGTTCCATCTCCCATCTTGAGCAGGCAGACAGGACAGATTTGATTATCAGCATCTCTTCAATTTCCTTAAATCGTCAACTGTCCGTTTTCTAGGTAATGTCTCACCTCTCTTTTCCACAGCTTTCCTCTCATGTACCACTCACCTCATGTTCCCCCCCTCCACCAAGTCCCATGGCCAACCCAGTTGGTGTGTTCTGTTGTCTCTGCCCCGCCTCTCCTCTCTCAGTCCTGGGCTTTCCAGCTCATCAGTCCATGACTGTTCTCCCCAACCTGTCCTTCACACCCAGTTGCAAAGCTATAGTATAAACATAATGTTATTTTGTTTTTTAAATTTAAAAATATATATGGCATACGATAGGTTAGAAGGGCTAAAAAATAATAAAAATTCAGTAACTCTCATGGAACTGGAGTCTCTCCACACTAGCAGTGGTATAGCATAGCAACTGTAAGTCTAGCTTATTACTACTACTGTAATTCCCCTTGAATTATATACGTTCTGTCCTTAGTTTAATAAATTTGAATGAGCTGTATTCATTGGACTCTCTTCTGATCAAAACCAGAAGTTGGTAGTGGTAATTTGTATGATGCCTCCATCAGGGTTTCTGATTACTTAATACTGACTAGTATTTAATTGCAAATATGTTGCTTACACCGAACACTTAGATTTGGGATGAACGCTCTTAATCCTGAGCAAAAATTAGCTAGTTTTCCACCTTTGCCAGCTCTCCAGCAGGTATCTATGTGGGTCATTTGGTCACTGAAGTTAAGTCCACAGGTAGTCTTTATGGAGGTGAAGATGGGGCAGTGCACTCTTACTCACAACTTTAAACTATTAGTAGGGAATCCTAGTTCCTAAGAAATTCTACTGAACCTGCATTTTGCTCAGTGATCAGACCTATCAAGTCTTAGAGTCCTTCGGAAGCAGCCTAGAGGCTTACATCTTGGGAAACCAGAAGGTCATACCAGCTCCGGTCTTCCCTACTCTTCCAGAACTTCGTGAGAGCTCTTAACTAGTACTTTTCAAATATCAACATGCCTATGAATCACTTGATGATCTTATTAACCTGCATATTCTGCTTAGGTAGATCTGGGGTAAGGTCTGCCATTTGGTTCTTACAAGCTCCCAGGTGGTGTCAAGGCTGCTGGTCTGTGAACCACACTTTGAGTATTGAGGTGCTGATCTGTTGATTTTGTCTTATTTATACATTGGAATCACTGGAGAGCTTTGAAATTACTGATGCATAGCTCCCACCTCAGAAAATCTGAGGTCACTGGTGTGCGCTGGGAGGTAAGCAGTGGGATTTTTAGATACTCTCCAGGTGTTTCTCATGTGTGGTCAAGTTTGATGGGCTCTGCATTAGACATCATCCCTGAAGCCCCGGATGTCCCTGCAGCCCACTTTCCCATAAAGCCTCACTGTTCTTATCCTGCTCTTTTGGCATTAGACTCATGTTGCAGAAAACCCCACCTGACTCTCTACCTGTTTCTCAACAGCTGATTGGGCCCAGTGGGTAAGCACGTTTGAGTTAATTAAATCTTCAGCTGACTATTTCAGACCTCTCCCCTCAGACCTTCACAGCTCCTTCTCAATTTTGCACAAAACTCCTCCTCACTGGAGGAAAAAACAAACACAAACAAACAAAAACCCAGACTGAAAGACTGAAAAAAATTCTTTCATCTTCACACCATAACCATATTCTCTGCCTTCTCTTTGTACCTCCATCCATGTCCTGGATCTAGGTCCTTGTACTTACCCAATAAACTGACTCTGGAATTGACCTTTTTCATGCCTACATCCCTGGCTCCCCACTCTCCTGGAATTTTCTTTATGCCATATTTCATGTTGTAATGGTCCAATCACCAGAAAAGCCTCTGGAGCCCGTTTTCCAGTTGTAGCTCTCATTCTCTGCCTGTGCCTTCAAGTCTGAGGAATGACCTGCTTGCCAAATGCCTGCCTTATTTTTCTGGGGCCTCTCACATGTGTCTGAATCAGCTGAGCACTCCATCTTTCTCTAAGTACTCGCTCCACTCCCCTTCTCTGACTGGGGTCATGGTGCCTCACACCAGTCCACACACACGGACTCCCTCTTGCCTCTACATATGCTCTCTGCCCCCTCTTCTCTGCATGGCTCCTTCCTTACCCTGTTCAGGTTCTTAGCTCAACTGTCACCTCCTGAGAAAGGCCTTCCCTGAACTTTGTTTAAATGAGCCATCACCACCTGTTCCCATGGTCTTCTGTATCTGTCAACTCTGATTTTTTTCTCTACCTGACATACTATATATCTACATGGATTTTGTCTGCTTATGTATCAGGTATCTCATCTAGTAATAATGTTAACCCCATAGGGGAAAGAACTTTGCTTATTGGATTCTCTGCTCTCTGCCTAGAATTTGAACATGTCTAACACATCATAGATACTCACTGACTACACACTAATGGAATGGGTATTCCTGAGACCTCCAGTTCCCCCAAGGAGCCTGAAGCCCTTTGCCTGTCCATCACAAAGAAACATGTCAGTTGTAAAATTGGCCCTCTGATTCCTGACCGAGTTTCGCTTCACCCCCCGTCATTGATGAGAACAGTTCATGTACTCTCACAAACACACTAATTCTTCTACCCGAGTTCATAATGCTGTTGTCTTCCTCCTTCTGTAATAAATTTGCACATCTTCTGCCTCTGTGCCCACAAGTCAACAAATGTGCTTCCAGTCCCAAAGGAGTAACTGTTCCAAGACCTTTAGTTCCTTTGGGGGGGAGGGGAGTTCCTTCTTTCTTTTAAAATCTGTAACTGCTGCCTCTCCTGAGATATTTTTACATTGTGTCTCTAGAGGAGGAATTCCAGCTGATGGCCCAGTGCAGGCCAGAGGCCCATAGACAGACAGTCTGGCTCCAATTTATGTTCTGTGCTAACATGGCTAATAGGCGTTAGTATTTTGATATAGAGAAGTGCCGTACTTGATCCTGACTTGGTTAAAAACTGGTAACATCTGGCTTAGAATCACACATTTAAGGGCCAAGGCTTATTCGTTTTTTTCATCCTCCCTTCCTCTCTCTCTCTCTCTCTCTCTCTCTCTCTTCCCTTCTCTCTCTGTGTCCCCCTCCCTCCCTTAAAATGTCTTGGGAATAGTTGAAGTATTTTAATAGAGCGGTACACAGAGCAAATTGGCAGGAGTTCAGTTTGCGCCATGTTAAACTCTGCTGTAGACACTTGGAACCTACTGGAACTGTTATATATGTATAATATGTATCAGAGCTTCCACAAAACCCAGTTGGTGCCCTTATTATCCCACTCCCCCCTATCCAAGATTTTACCGTCACTTCATTTCAGACCCTAAACTCAACACGCACTACAGTTAAACTTAAAAAGGGCAGTTACTCTTGATTCATAAGGTGCCCATAATTCTACAAACATCTCATGAAAATGAGCAAACATCTCTGTATAAAACTTGGGTTCAATCCAGAAGTATGTTTAACTCTCAGATGCCTGATAAAACCATGGGGTTGCTGGCTCTGGTAGCTCCTTCGTAGGAGTCTGGCCGAGCAGAGGGTATCCACCATTACAGATCCTCGCAAAGCCCACCTCCACCAAATTGCTGGTCACCTTTCTTGGAGTCTTAACATGTGTGGGTTCTTCAGCTAGAAAAATGTGGTATTGTAACCCACTTAGATTTAGCTGTCCCAGTGACTTAGTAAGCTGCTGGGGGAGAAGGGAGAACTCGGTATTTGAAAGTAAGCCCTCACTAAACATTCTCTTAGAAATAAGATCACCACTTCTTACAGACATGGGTTTTCCTTGGCTTGGATATGACTATCCCTAGCCCATCTGTGCCAAGGCTTTGGCATAGCTGATGCAACCCCTCCTTTCAACAGGCCTTGTTCTCTGGAAACCTCAGTAAAATACAGCTAGTTCACACTCCGACAAACCTCAAACCTAAACTTTCCCGGTTCACAAATGAGATTTTGCCAGAATGCTGACTAAGTCCTGACTCTGAGGAGAGGGTGATGCGGAATTGTCATTGCCTGAAAAACCAACAAACGACCCCTTCTAGTGCCATGGGGTTGCATTCCCGTGGAGCACTTGAATACAGTTTTCATCATACCATACGCTATGCTTACTTGTTAGAGAATTCATGTTGGTTTTTTTTTTTAATTGTTTTTGCATGCTTATCAGATACACAAAATGCATTCTTCATGGATTTGCCTATCACGGGTAGCATAGAGAGTTATGGACTTCAGAAGCGTGGAATCAATGAAAGTAACAATCAAAGAGGAACAGTATGTTTTCTCCCAGCCTCGTAAATCTGATCTATAAATGCAAAGAATGTGAGACATGAATATAAGAAAATCAGTAATTTTATTTAAAACTTAAAAAAGAAAATTTGGCACATTATAGGAGAAGAATTCAACCAACCGAGTCTCAGAAGGAAAACCTTTTAAATAGGACGTTTCTGAATCCCCATCTGAAATATATATCTTTAGGGCAGTAATCATCAGAAACATAACGGAGTACTGTAGAGCTCGGTTTTATTGTCTTGCATCAGTGAACATTCCTCAAAAGCAGAGAGCGTCACTAATGGAATTATATGTTTTCATGCTATAATTACATTTGATTTTTCCTGATATTTCTATAGACGTTTTGTTCATGGCCCCATGACTAGACAGAATATTTACAAGTTTTCCATCCTCAGCCTCTGCACCCCACCCCAAAAGAGAGAGAGACTAGAATAGGAATTCCTGAACAGAAAAAGACAAATGTAGAGTTTGAAACATAATTATTCAGCCTTCAGGGATTTTCTTTCAACAGCAACGAAAACATGAACAACAACAAAAGAAGGAAAAAGAATTCCATACTTGAAGGTAACAAGCAAGAGATCCCTCTGAGACACAACTGAGGCACTCCTTGTTTGTGTTTGGTTCTTGAATATTTGTTGGAGAAAATGGAATTTATCTGGTCTTTGGGTGTGTTGCTCCAAGTGATCCTGTCAGTGTAAGACAAATGAATCTAGCAGACATGTCTGAGCGACTAGAGGACATGATACCAGGATACCATCGAGTATGTGAACAGTGGACATCTGTTTTTGGAAAGAGAGTCTCTGACTATGAAATCCACAGAAATCTCTAAGGAAGTGAAGCAAACAATTAGAAAATTGTGTCGACATCCCGCATATTGTTACTGCCCTGTCTTCATCTTCTCCCACATCAAGTCTTCACTTGGCTCAGCACACCTCAGTGACCTCTTTCTTTCTTAGCACTCAATTCCTATTCTCTAGGTTTTAATCATTATGGGCTATGAAACTGACACTCACTGCAAATATGTTTACTCTTTGGTTTCCTCCTTAAAGCATTATGGAAGGGAGTGCAGGCAGAAAATCCATTGTTGCTGTGTAGGAATGAGAAGAGGAAGGGCTTCTCCTGCTAAGTGGAATGAGGTCAGGGCTATATACTGACATAGCTTGGCCTGTTGGGTTGCATATCCTTATCATAAATTGAAGTAAAGTTAACATTAATTTCTCCAAGTTTAAATACATTTTTTTGAAATGCCATTTATTAGAACATTGAAAACACAAGTTTGGTTCTCTCTCCTCAAATCCCTACAGTCTGGCTCCTGGCCCAGCCACTCAACCCAAATCACCCTCTAAAGTCTTCCAAAATAACTTCTCAGCCAAAACCAACAGTATCCTTCTAGACTTGTCAGCTTTATTCGAAACCATATTCTCCCTGCTAATAACCATTCTGGTCTCAAATTGTGAGGTTTTGTCCCTTCCAGGTTTTCTAGTTTCTGTATCTCCAGAGGTATACCTATTGCAATTCTTCTTTCAAGATCATTTCAATCTCCCATCATTTCAACCATAATATCTGTGCCTGAATTACTTCCCCAGCCCTATCCCTAAACTCTCCCTACTTGTCAAAGTCTTACACCTCTGTTGTCAGGTTTTCAGCTCTGGTTAATCATGGTAAAGTACCAGCTTTGGTCTTGGTTCTCAGCTCATTGCTACTAGATAATATCTTGGTTTCTGTAGACAAGAATCAATCGCTTGCCTCCTTACTAACTCCCTTACATTCATTAAACTTCAAACGTATATATTTTCTACTCAGATTACTTTTACTGAATTAATGTTCCTTTAGTTATCCTCAACCCTACCCTCTCTAGTCAAATCTCTAGTCAAATGCAGGTTAGGCCAACTTATATGCATATTCAAATAAATACTGCCTGTTGATCAAAATGCAACTAATAATTGAGTGGTGGTTTGACTGTGTTCCACCGGCTCTTAAGTCTGCTCCATTCTTCAGTAGCCCATCCAAATACATTTCTCCAAAGGACTTTCCCTGGGGTATGTATAAACGGGGTCCTGTGAACTAGCTTGCTTCCTCCTTCCTCCTCACAAACATACAATTGCATGTGGAAATGTGTTCTAAGTTGTCTTGATGTGTGTGTAAATTCCTGTAAATTCAAAGATGTAGCTCTATATTTAGTATGGTTTAGATTACTTTTTGGAAAGGCAGCTTTTTAGATCACTGGGAAATCTTTTGGATCCTAGGTAAAAATCCATACAGTCTACCCACCCCCACTGCCCACAACAATAGGCACTTAAAATATTCTTAATAATAAGTGGTTACTGAAATTTTACCTCATTCCATGTGTATTTTCATTTCAGGATCCCCCCATGGCTGTAACCCTGGGACTCCGAATGGAGGAAATGATTTTTAATCTTGCTGATACACATTTATTTTTTAATGATTTAGAGGTAAGAATTGAAAAAGAAAGGAATAGTCATTTCCCAACTATTACAATGCTTAGATGGTTTCTAACTAGACAGATAGCCTCAGGAATCTGAAAAATATTTCGCTCAAGAGGATAGGAAATTTTCTGTCAAGGGGAAAAGTGTATATGCAAATACAAACAAAAGCTAACTTGCAATAATAAAGTTTGCCTATGTGCAGGCACCTGTTTGAAACAAAAGTATCTCAGAAGAGGAGAAGGTCTGCTTTGCTGTCCCATACTGGATAACCCCTTTGGCACCTTTGGAATCAACATTAGCTTTTCCAGGTTACTAACCAGGGTAGTATTTAGGTTAAATCACTGGGTACTATTCATGGTGCTGGCATGGGTCCTTAAGTTTTGTAGATAATCTGAAGCCTCATTTTAAACAATATTATCATTCTTTATTTCCTCTGCATCTGGGTAAAACCATGTTAGAGCCGTTTACATAGCACATCTGACTGGGTGCATTCCATTTATTTTCTTTTGTTCTCATTTATCATTTCATTTCTAACCTCAAAGAGAAAGTTAAAAACAGTAACAAAATGAAAGAACTCCCCCTCCCCCAAGAGTCTCAAGACCGCTGAATAAATACTGTAATAAGGTATATATGATCTGGCTTCTAATGATCTGAGTGATTAGACATTCAGATGGTAAAGTTTGAAGTAATTGAGTAGCTAGGCACTGAGCAGACCTACTTCTCAATCCAGTGCTGCTGTGGTGAAATGCTTCTTAAGTGACCCATTTACATTTATCTTTTACCCAGCGGTTTCACAATGAAATAGAAGTGTTTATTATGTATAATATGTAATCATATTATAAATGGAGAGGGAGATTATTATTGCAGAAATCCCACCTTGTGCAGAACATTTTATATTGGATTTCCCATTAATTGAACAATAACCTTTGAAATAAATTTATTTATCACATTATTTTTGTAGAGGAGAAACTGTAGGGTCCACAAGCATAAAAATCATGTCTAAGGTTACCTGGTAGCTAAGTGGTAAAACTGGGATTTGAAACTCCGGAGTCTCTCTGGCTCCAGAGCTCATGCGTCGCCCCCAGACCATGCTGAAATTAACAGAAGGGTGTGAGAAAGAAAAGCCAAATTAGTCAGTGTCTCAAATAAGTTTTAAAAATTGACAAGGTCTTAAAACCAGTTTCAGCTGCACTTGAGACATAATTAAAAATTCTGTTTTTTAGAATATCCCATAAATGAATGTGCTGGAAATCTGGGTAATGTCTTTTTTTTTTTTTTTTTTTTTTTTGGTGGTGGTGTTTTCTCTGCAGTGAGTCACTGTTTTTACTGGATAATAAAATTACTGTCTGTTTAAAGAGGTTTTATTTGTTTTCTTTAATGGCCAATATGAGAGATTAGTATTCCTCAGCAAGTTTTCCAGTTTCAGATAATAAGAAAAAATAATCACCTCCCTAAAACCTGATTTAAATTAATCCTGCTACTTATTAGTAGTGTAGCATACAGAATGACTTTGTCTATAATAGAAAACACATTTTAATCTTTTTTGGAACTTGAATTTTTATATATGGCAATAACTTAGGTTGGTTTTTCTGTTGGTTAAAATGGATGAGTCTCATTTTTCTAAAGAAAATAATAAGATCCCTCATCCTTTTAAACCTGTAAAGGACCAAAAAAAGAAAAAATTATGTGGTTTTATTTAGATTTTAGAGGTTTTATTTCATTTCATTAATTATTTTTAATAGAAATAAATGACCTTTTATCTTTATAGTGGCACATTAGAAGCCAGATGGAATAAATTTACCACCCAACTTTTTACAGAATAGTAAAATAGGAAGTGAAAGTAACATGGTGAATTTGCAAATACATTCAGCAAATTTGACATGAATATTGGCATATCAGAAGCATGTGGTCAGTTATGAGGCTTTAAGAATTTTTATCTTGGATTATGTACTGTATAAAATATATTTTAAAAATGCCCGACAGGGTCTCTGGTAAAAATAGTAACTGAGAAAATACTGGTATTGACTTTCTCTTCTGATTATAGCTTTTTAGTTATGTTTTAAAATGTGATTAAAAATTCCATTTGACTCAAGCACTACAACTTAGTATCCAACAGTATCTTATCAATGGAATGATTGAGTATCTGCATATAAATTGAATGCTGATCTGTGCGGCACTCGCATGCTCATGACAGAGGCGCACGTTAAGTCCAGATGAAGTGCCCAAGGAAACTCCAAGGCTTATTACTGCCTTCAGTGAGATAAACAGGCATGAAAACAAAATCTAAACAATAGCTTTCAGGGTCATTCAATGCTGTTACGTAAATATCCACAATCCTGCTACATCTGATTTTGAAAAGTCAACTTGACTTTCTCCCCATTTTTTATTTCAGTAAACCTCTGGTAAGCAGATTGTCATGGGCTGCAGATCTGGTATTGAGCTATTTCTGCTTCTGCAAACAGGCAAATTCCTCAAGAAAGTAACTCCAGCGTTAGCCTATTATTATTTTTTTCTTCTGTATTTAATCACTCAGGGTTCCTTTTCTTAACCCAGAAATCTAATTTGAGACTCAAATCCTTCAATAGATACAGTAACATATGTAGTAGCAGCTGCTCTCACATAATTCCTTAAAAGATACAAATTTAAATCCTAATAGACACTTCCCTGCATCCTGCCCAACTGCAGAGAAAGCAAATGCTGACACTACTCCTCCGAAGAAGAGAATGCTGTCTGTTGAAATAAAATGTTGTTTCAGTTAGAATAACTTCCAGAAAAGGAGGCGCTGGGGAGTTTAGGTTCACGAAAGTGAGAGAAGACTGCTGTATGGATTATAACTGATAAAGATCAGTGACAACTTTATGGTCACCTTGCAAGACAAAATTAAAGAATTTAAGATTAGTAACAGAATTAGTCCAAATATTTGAGTCCTTATACTGAAATTTGTTGAAGCCAAACATTGCACTGTTTTGAGTAGTTCAGGTTTTGGTCAAAAATAATACTTGCAGAATTCCTCTGAGTGAAAACTAATTGAAGAACAATTATTTCGAATCTTCTAAAAATGTAAGTGATTGAAGTTCAGGTTTCTTTCACTGGACTGTAATCCTCAGGCAAGAGTCCAGAGTCAACAAGCATAGTTAACTAGGCATAAATTTAAAGAGAAGTTCCATTTGGAAAAATCTCAAACATAACTTCAAATATGGAGCTCATGCTCCAGTAAGTTTGATATACTGATGTCCTCAGGAGTAAAAAATAAATTTAGGGGCAAAACGTACAAATTAATCATGTGAGTTAATACTTGAAATGTCAGAGGAATTTCTCTACAAATTAGAATGAGAAGGTATGAAATCTAGAAATAACTTCTAATTACCAGAGTCGTTCATAGGGATTTCCCCCCACTTATTTTGGATATTTCTTTATTTATTGTAGTTTATAATAAAAGAGAGAGATGGAAACTATTTACATAATAAAAGATTTCGGAACTTCAGTGGAATGAACAACTTCACATGATGCCATTTTGATAGTGATTTACTTCCATCTTTATACTTACTGAGAAGGTCACCATCTCTAAATAAGAAATAAAAAGTCTTTTTGTCTAGAACCATTTTGCTGCATCCCTATTCTGGGAGAACTTTATTTCCAGTTTTCATGCTAATGATTAAATCTCTCCACCCTTTCCTTTAGAGCCCTATCCAGTAGCCACTACTGTTGCTTGCTGTACTTTTCCCTGAGATTTTTCTGGAAGCCCGGTGCCTCCTTTGGTTAAAGTTTGGGCTGGACTCCATTCCACCCATGCTTAGTCAAAAATGGGGTAAACCCTTCCCAAATGCATGCCCCGCCCGGACTCCTGTAGCCTTGGCCGATACCCCATTCTCCCCCAACTCCCCTCCACTCTTGATGAAAATAGTTTCTTACGGTCCTTAACATGTAGAGCACTATTTTTAATATAACTGCAACTTTTATTAGAAAATTTAAATGATTGTGGTAATTTTGTCAAGAACTGTCATTTATCTAGATAGCTGCCATTTAGTCAACAAAGAATTGATGAAAGATTACCGTGTCCCAGATTGTGCCTTGGCTGGGAGTGGGGAGGTGATATGGAGGTGGCCCAAGCACCCCGCTCAGGGAGCTTTCAGCCTAATTAACTTTTTGGAGCCCTTCCTTACCTATGAGTATCGGTAGACATTTATGTTAAAATCACTAATTTAGGTGTAATTTATGTAAATCATATGAACCTTTAATTTACTTGGATTTTCAAGTTTCAAAATTGTATTGATTGGGCTACTTTTTTATTTTACGTTTTGAAAGAAGCCCAAATCAGCTAGTTCACCCTCAGACTATAAGAGGGTCTAATATACTCGGTGCGGAAAGCTGGAGATGAGATACGAAATACTTCACCACCAGATACTTTCCAGGTCCTATAATGAATATAAACAGTAGCTGAAGAGCCCTTGTTTAGTAAGGCACCTTCTAGTCAAAGTGAATAATTTTTTAAAAAGTGATTTTGAAGAGTAAGCACTATGTTACACAGTCAGGATCTGTGAGTATCTGAAATAATTTGAGGGGAGAAAACGAGGTCCAAAAGGCTAGAACATACTTATCCTGAAGTTATTAAGTACTAGGTATTTTAAATGCCCAAGCCAAATTCCCCCTTCAGATCACATATGATTTCACTAGAACTTTACAGATTATTTGAAGATGTAACAGGATCTTTAGAACAACAAAGAAGAGTTTACTTTTTGTCTAGAAAAGTGTCCATTTGAGAACACTGTGACTTCTGTCAGGGCAAGTGTATGTGTATATGTACCTAAAGTTTATTCTCCTCTGAGTTTGTAGCACATTGGAGACAGTAAACCTTCATTTTCCCCTTTTATTCATAAGTATCATTTGCAGCGTCAGGATTCCAAAACTTGAACAAAAGGAATAAAAGATACCAACTCCCATGGTTATCTAGCCTTTTTCTGTGTTAAAAGACCAGGACTTTTAGAATAACATCAGCATGGTCTTTTCATGGTACCCCTGGCCCAGCAAAAGGCAGGAAGCCCAGAAATCTCAAAGGACACCATAATCATCGGTCCCATCCATAGTTGCTCCACAAAAGCAAATAATATTAATCACCTGAGGTTCAACCACACAGTTCTTTATGTCTTCAGATTAGTTTTGTTTCCATACTGTATACACAACAGAAAAGGCTGAAAGTGAACACCAGTCATTCTTCTAAAAATTCAGAAAATCATTTATTATCCGTAATTTTCAGAATAAACAATTTTAAGCTGCTCTAAAGAAATCCACATGCCATATGTTTTCAGACCCTTTTTTATGTTACTATCCTGGATTTAGAACAGAAATGCTGCCTTAGCCCCAGCTTGACAATGGGATAGATGGGCAAATGCTGCCATCTTCTGGCCATGACCTGATCAAATGGAAAGACGGAAAAACCAAATACCACACAGGCATCGTTTGAAAAACAAATAACTTTTCCAATGTTTTTAACAGGAGTGTGATCAAGTTCATATAGATGATGTTTCCTCTGATGATAATGGGCAGGACTTAAGGTAAGCCAGGCCTTTCAGTATGCTCTTTCCTACAGAAATTCAGCTATGGAGTTTTGCACCTGTAATTATTTCTTTTATTTCTTTTTAATGTATTTTGGGTGTTGCAGTACCTACAGTTTTGCAACTGATGGCTTCCATGCAGCTGCAAGTAGTGCAAACCTTTGTTTGCCAACAGGTGTAAGAGGAGGGGTTGACTGGATGAGGAAGTTGGCTTTTCGTTACAGAAGAGTAAAAGAATTATATAACACCTACAAGAACAATGTTGGAGGTATGTGTGGCTCTTTAAATCTAATAAAGATACTGCAGAGAGAGGTAGACACTGAACTGTAGTTCCGTGTTCCGTGTTCCATGTTAGAGACTACTCTACTAGAAAAGAAATTAGCAAGAGCCCCTGCTGAACTACACTTGAGTCAGAATTTTAAGTGTCTTCGTTGGTGGGGGGAAAACACGTAACCGCAAAATAAAACAGGCAGCTCTGACCAAAGGAGTTGGGAATTCTTTGTACCCACATGTTTGGTCAAGATTCACAGCAGGACATGGAAAGTGTACCCCTCTTGTATAGACACTATTCATGTAAAGCCGACAGGGGAACTCATTGAGGCAGTGGGAAGTCTTGTCTGAAAGCAAAGGTCCCAGTCATTAAAGCAAAGTGGTTAGTCCTCATTACCTTTCTGGAATACTTTCCAAAATAAACATAAGCAGTGCTTTGTGTTATTTCAATGACTTAAACAAGTCTATTTTATTTTTTAAAAAATTGCAGGTTATCTGGCAGTATGTCTTTGCCATGTAGAGTATTAACTGTGATTATCATGGTTTTTAAATGTTCGGATATTCTGTAGGTTTTATCTAAGCTGTTTTACCTTCATCCATTTATTACAGGTGGTATCATAACCTGTGACATCAAAACTAAAATCCTGGATACATTTCTTGATAAATAAACCTTTGCTGTTTCTATTATTAGGATCAGTTTTAGGTCAGCAAGATCCTGAAATTAGCTATGAAGTCACGTAACATTTTTCTCCCAGGGTTTTCTGTTTGTTTCTCTCTCTTTTTAAAGGAGGAATGAGGAGCTTAAAATCAGAATCTAAAATTGAATGATAAGTTAGATATACTTATGCATACAATACATATGTGCATAAATATACATAGAATATAGTATAGTAAGTAACATTTTCATTTATGGTATATATATTACATATGGGGGGTTGTGTGTCTGTTCATCTTGTATTCCCAGTGTCTAATAACCCTTAAGGTACATCACAGATGCTCAGTAGACACTCATAGATGCTCAGTAGACATTCTGTAGCTCAAAAGAACAAAACATATAAGGGTGCGTGGGTGGCTCAGTCGGTTAAACTCTGCCTTCCACTCAGGTCATGATCCCAGGTCCTGGGATCAAGTCCCGAGTTGTGCTCACTGTTCAGTGGGAAGTTTCCTTCTTCTTTGCCCTCTTCTTGTGTGCACTCTCTCTCTCTCTCAAATGAATAAATAAAATCATTGAAAAAAATGTAGAACCATAAGCAATAGCACTGTTATTATTATGGTTGTTAGAACCAAAAAGGGATCTTAGAAATAGGAGATCTTCATTTCCAAAGGAGAAATAGGCTCCTGCAGGACAGACACTCCAGTTTCCAAATTCACTCTAATGCTGTAGATAAGACATTCATAAAATCAGACAAACAGATATTCTGTTTAAATTCCATTGCGGGTAACATGTTTAATTTTACAATAAATGTCCCGTTGAGAAATCTGAAGTAATTTTTATTTAGATAGGCATTGTTTCCCTCATGAAGGGTATTAAAGTTATGTATAAACTAAGATTACTAATAAATAGTATTATAGCTTTAAAAGTTTAAGTGCTGACATGCAATTCCATTTTCTATGCTCTGTTAGCATCCCTTTTCTGAAATAAGGACAAATGAGAGTTGCCAGAAATTATACATTATGATAAATCATCCATCTGTATATGTGCTCCTAATTTTCTAAACTATGACTTAAATAAGAAACTTCTTTTAAGCAGATTTGCATTATCTTGTTCTATCATAAGCAAGGGTTGTTTATTTATTTACTTATTATTCACTAAGCTCCATGTCAAGTGTGGAGCCTGACGTGGGGCTCAATCTCACAACCTTGAGATAAGGACCTGAGTTGGGTTCAAGAGTCGGACGCTCAATCGACTAAGCCACCCAGATGCCCCATAAGCAAGGGCTTTTTAAATAAAACAATTAGTATGCCTTCTTGTTTTCTTAGCCCAACATCAGTGCAGTTTTAACCATTGTTTATAACTTGTTTCACATGCTTCAGTATTTTAAACAGGATTCTTTTTAAAACACACAGTATTAGTGATAGCTTTGGTGCTCATAGCTACATACAATAACATCTGTGAAAAGTGGTAATGATTGTGGTTGTTGAGAAGTGAAACATTTTCAGACAGCCAGAGTGTTTGAGGTTCATATCCCTCGGCTGGTTGACCCCGGTTTCCTCCCCAGACCTATCATATCCCATCTTTTGGGGTGGGACCCCAGCACAGGAGTGGTCAAAGCCCCTCAGGTGATCATGTCCATGGTGCCACGTTCTGGGTTCAGTGAGAGCAGAGGCTGGGACGCGTTCTTTCATTGTTACATCCCCACTGTTTGGCCCAGGACCTGAAATCTAGAAGCTGTTCAGTGAATGTTTGAATGAATGAAAGGATCACCAGTTCCTAAGTGAAAGATCACTATTGATACAAATCAGTCTCTCCCTGTTCCTGATATGATCTCTACTAGACACAAGAGGGACCAAACTAGGTATTCCTGAAATTTTTCATCTCTTGATTCTGCCTTGGTTTTCGGTTGCAGGACTCCTTGGCCCTGCCAAGAGAGATGCATGGTTACAGTTAAGGGCAGAGATCGAAGGCCTGACAGACTCCTGGCTAACAAATGCACTTAAATCTTTATCAATTATTAGTACTAGGTAAGTGATATTATTTCAGTTTCTGTATTTATTGTTACTGAAGATGTGATTGTAATAGTACAACACAGATACAGATTCATTAATTACTAAAGTATTTTAGAATTTCAAGGGGCCTAACAATTCACTGAAGCAAGTGATTTTCAATATGTGTGGGGGGAGGTGTTTGGGGGCAGAAGATGGGAGTTGCTGCTTCCCAGAATAACCAGGAAATCCCTTGTCTTTACCCCCCTTTCTACGTAACTATTGATAATCTCCACAGTAAGGTCATGAGACTAGTAATTAAAAAAAGAAAAACAACAAAAAAGACAGCACCCTGTTGGTGGCAAAGTACAGGAGATGATGAAAAAATCAAAACAAAACAGTAGTTTACACACAGACTGCATGTTTTAAGTGTTTGGGCCCACCATAGATAATACGCATAATTTAAATGCAAGAAAGTTGCTAGTGGAAGCTCTTTGAGAAACTTGTAACCTTTGTGCCGTTTGAACTAAATAATGAAATACTGCCTTACTAGCATACATAATAGAACTGAATAGACTTATAATTAGTTGAATGCCATGTGCCATAAATGCTAGTTCATGAAGTAATATAAATCCGGAAAGCGATCACTAGTTAGGGTGGATAAAGCATGCATAGCCAAGCTGTGGTAGCACAAATTCAGAAGAGGTCATATTTGGACTGATTGAACTGGGCTACAGAAATCTTGGTGGGGTAAAAGGAGAATCCAGGAGTAGAATACTGAAGTTAGCATGTATACGTCCCATCCTGCACGTGACGTCCAGCTGCCATGTGACCAGCAACTACACTGATGTCAGAAACTATGAGTGGGTGGATGGAGGTGGGTAGAAGTGACAGGTTTCCTGGGTCAGGATGGGGAAGCCAGACGAGAGTACTTGGCTCCTTCTGGGCACCATGTTCCAATGGGGGCTGTGGCGTATTTGACACATCTTTTGTCCAGCAAAGTGGCCAGAAGGGTTTCAGTCTGAGGATACCACATGAAAGGGACAGTTGGAGGGAGGAACCAAGGAGTTTCATCTGAAGGAGTGTCCCATGTGGGACAAGATGACCAATTTCAACTGTTTGAGATGTTAGGCTGAAAATAAATTTCATTTCCCTCTGATCTGTAAAGGAGAAAATGAGGGTGGATGAGTGGGAAGCCTAGGAAGGAAAGTTCTGGCTCTCTGGGAGGAAGAACTGTCTCACAATTGAAGCTGTTTTATAATGGGACTTGCTGGCTTTTGATCTGTAGAGATATGGAGACAAAAGGTCAAGGAAGCTAGGATGGGAGGACTCCTGAGTGTCTGAAATTGTGCATAAAATGTAGTAGAATGTGCATTTCTCTGAGGAAGAAGTCAGCAGCTTTCACTCTTTCTAAAAGAGTTCTCTTAGATGCTTAAAAACCAAAGGTTCTTACAGTGTTATGTAGATCATATATGTGTTACCCGTAATAGAAAGAGATGATTATTATACAAATGGCTTTAAAGCAACTACGTGGGCATGTGACTTTTAAGCAATAAAAATATAATAAAGAGAAGAAGGGGAAAAATAAGTCGTTACACATTAGAGATTTAAGTGCTGTGAAATTGGCTAAGTCATCCACATGTAGGATCCTACTGGTCCTTATAAAATGTCCAAGATGTCAGGAGAACGGAAGCTTATACAAAACATGGTTGAATTACATTTCTGAGCTGTTAGCTAAGTTTGCACCTTCCAGCTCCAATTCTTCTCCTGTGAATATAGTCAAAGGTCATAACGAAATGTGTAGGAAATTTTTCTATGTAAGACATTATTTATATAATGTTTAGAAACCAAACCATCTTAAGTGAGCTAACTTTAAAAAAATATGACCCCGCAGCCACAAGTGGTTTTCACACATTATATTTTGTGAGGAAAGGAGGACTTATAGAGAGTATGACATAAATAAATAGGCTCATGATACAAACAAGCAAGAAGTGTAGAAGAAATTATATATATAGTATGGTACTAATGAGAAAATCTGTATGCAAACAAATCCTGAAAGTAAACACACAAAATGGTGAGAGCAGTTACTCTCTGCTCTCTGGATAGCTAAATAATTGATGCTTTTCATGTTCTTGATATTTTCCCATATTTCACAAATGTATATACATGCAACCTATAAATATATGCAATGTTTGTAATTAAAAGTTACAATGCATTATAAATTGAATATTAGATAAATGCAATGTTTGCAATTTTAAAGTCTATAATTGACAAGTATATATGAGGTTTGTAACTTAGAAAAGAAATGATATAACTCCAAATATCACTATCTCAGTGGCAAAGCTAGATTCCAAAATATTACTTCAGTACAGTTATGTGTTTATGCATTATGCTAAATAATCTGCCATGATTTTGGGAGTTTCTGTCTGATAACAGGCAAATCACTTTCTAGGTCTCTAATGCCTTATCAGCAGCATTAAGGTTTCTATTGGTGATACTTATTAAACTTCTACCTCTGGAAGGCTTTGTTTCTTTATCCCATATAAGTGAGCACCTCATCACGTACTTCCAGAAGTCAGAGCTCCCATTATAAAATCAGGTTATCTATGGAAATAATTTAGAAATGAAAATGTTTTAAAAACCTGTAACTATACAGGTTTTATAATGTTCTTGGGACAAATTGCAGTTTTTCTTTACACAGGATATGTCTAAAGAATATAAAGCATAATATTAAGTGTACTGGGGGATAAGCATATACATACTATAAAAAGTTGGCACCCAACTTGGTCTTCTATCTTCTAAATTCTAACCAAGCTTCTGAAAATCAATCTAGAGACTTCTCGAGAATATTTTTGGGGCTCTCACTAATATGTATTAAAGGCTTGTGCTACAAAATACCAATAGAGAAAGGCCCATCCCTATATGCCTTCTGAGTCCCAATTTGATGTGTGTGGTTTGAGCCCCTCAAGGCAGGAAGGATCAATTTTTACATAATCCAGAAGGAAGGACCACAGTCCATTCTTTACAGATCTCTGCCTCACAGTTCCTACTCTCTTAGTGTTTCCTTTATCTCCCTGAAATATTACCATGAAAGAAACAGCTGTAAGTTATAAAATGGGACACTGTCACTCTCAGAGAGTAGGGCCTTTGTGGATGGATTAAAACTGAGCCCATTAAATGCAGTTTGCTCTTTGTTGTTGTTAAGAAGGAGATTCAGGGATTCACCTTTTCTGGATTAAATAAGGGTCCTCTCCATTCTTACTTATTCACGATCCCCATCTCTCAGCCCCTTGATTTGGAACACTGGACTGTTTCTCCCACAAAATCCAAAAACACCTTTTACCCATCCTATCACCTTCTTTCTGCCTATGTCTACTACTTTTCTTCTAACCCCGGGACATAAACTCTTACCCTAAAAAATACTTCATCTGGATACCTGTGAAACTTAGAGCTACACTCTCCCTCTGATAACCTTCCCATAATTGCCACTGGCGGAGGCAGGTGTACTTCTCTAAGGTTCCACAGAAGCCGGAGGAGATCTTTGTTATAGAACACATTTCATATTGCAGGTGTGTTATTTCCTTCTCTCTCTCCTATCTCTCTTGTGATCTGGCGGGTGGCGGGGACAAAATGTCATCCATGCGTGACTTCTTTTTGCCTGTCTTCCTCCACGTCCTCCATTTTGGGATGTATTCCTAGCCCCCGTCACGGTGCCTGCCGGGTAGCAGACAGTCCGTAAATAAATAAATAACTGTTGACGTTTAAAGGTTAGGTTTTCAGGGCCCATTTATTATGGAATCGAAAGACCACAGTGACCATTTACAACCTGCACCATTAGAAATTATTTAGAATTAGAAAACAACTGCGTATTTCCTCCCTGTCTTAGGAGTAACTGCGTAAATGTCTTGGTCACGACAACCCAACTGATCCCAGCACTTGCGAAGGTTCTCCTCTATAGTTTAGGAGGTGCTTTCCCCATTGAGAATATTTACAGTGCAACTAAAATAGGTAAGAAAATTCTTTCTAACTCTGTATGAAATGTGTTCACATCTGTGTCTTGGAGGCTGTTCTCGATATGTCTCTCTGCATGATTCCCTCTTTTATCAGTTTTGCTACGAAAATATCAAGCAAATTTGAACAGAGCTCAGATAACAAAGCAGCCTGTGACCCATTGTACACGTGCAAATTTTATGAAAACTGTTCCCTAGTGAAATTCTGAAGTCAGTATCAGGACAGTTCTGTATACTTATTTATGTCTTTGTATTTTGTCTTTCATTGCAGCCCCTGTTTTCTAAATAACAGAGTGTCTTTAGCCATGGTACTGAATATCTTAATTAGGATGGTATACGGTATTTCATCTTTGCAGAGGCAGTAATCTAGATCTAAGATAAAAATACAATGCTGGCATTACAGGGAAGTGCCAGGTGGATGGAAGTAACATCCTTAATTCCAGGGAAAAAAATAGCTCATGAATTATAACTCACAAATGGCTGGAAATCTACATTTTCAACAATGTTCCACAGTAATTAGAGAACTACAGCCTTGTTTATTTGCTTACTATCCGTCTTTGGAGCCATCTTTGACTTAAAGAGACTATGTCTCTAATCATCTTTCAAAAACTGAGCTTCCTAACCTTCACCGACCTGAAAGAGTTAAAAGAAAACAGCCTCTGTATGGCACTGTCTTGTCAAGGAAATGCCTGGGGAAGTAGATTGTATAATGTACCCCGCAGGTCAGCAAACTTAGGTGCTGGCACCTTGACAAGAGCTCAGAATCCCAAAATCCCCTACCAAAAATAACCTGCGCTGGGTCTCGCAGAGTTTCTGTATTGGCACCAGCTAAAAAGAGCCCCTGGTTGCAGCTGTTTGAGGAGTAGAGTTAAAGAGAGCCTTTATAAGCTTTCGTAATGTAAATTCCACATTGTCATACGCACTGCAGCTCAGAGCCCTGATGCCAGGCCCACTCATTCGTTACAGAAATGTATGTATTCGTGCTAGCAGGCTTAAACTAGCTCACTTTATTTTGCATTTTGACACGTCAAATGATTTCACACCAGCATAAGTGTTTCTTCTAGCTGGGACAGGATTCTTTTTTTTACTGGCCAAATTGTTCCTTATATTTAATCTGAAAAAACATTTTTATTTTTCCCTTTAAGCTAGTATTTTTTTTGGAGTTCTGAACTATCAGATTAGGAAAAAAAAATGCAAAAATAGCCATGACTGCATGAACATTGTGGGAGTGAAATTCAGAGCATTATGTCAGTGTTCTAAAACGAAGAACATGTAGAAATTCCACCATGTTATTCCCGTAGTGCAGTCAAAGGAGACAGGTGTCAGCAGTTCTGTGACCCAAACAACTCCCTTAGTACAATTAATCTGAGCAGACTAGCTCCCAGCCACTTGAAGAAAGGAGTTGTTTATCAAGGTAAATGCACATCTTAGTATTTCCTCTTTCCTTACAGACGAACCTTCAGATTTTTACAATAATATTTCTAGCTGACTTGTCTACACTACTTAAACTAATAAAATGGATACACAGAATTAAACAAAAAAATGTTAAAACTCACGGTTGCTTGTAAAGTTGTTCCAGCATTCTTTTGGTGGTGTAAAAGATGCTAACATTTTCTCTGGGTCAATGTTTAACCCTACTGACTTTTTTGGAGTGTGAACACATTTGTTTAATACTCTGTCTCAAGTAAAGACATATTATTCAAACATATTTGTCGATTTCATAGAGCCAGAGGTTGCAAGCTAGTCTAAGTGATTGATGTTCAAGAAAAATTAACCTAACACTTTATGAATCTTTAGGTTAATGAATGCAATGGCTGGAAGAATAAGCAGTGCATTGTTTTTCAGGCAAGGAAAGCTGTTTTGAGCGTATAGTGTCCAGATTTGGCACTAACATAACTTATGTTGTGATTGGAGATGGCCGAGATGAGGAGCATGCCGCTAACCAGGTAACTTCACTCTGAACTTTATCTCGTTTATCTTCCAGGAAAAGAAAGTTGCTTTGAACGAATAATGCAAAGGTTTGGCAGAAAAGTAGTATATGTTGTAATTGGGGATGGTGTAGAAGAAGAACAGGCAGCAAAAAAGGTAACCTGTCTCAAACAATGTTGGTGTGATACTTCTGATGCAAGCTTTTGTGTTTGCATTCCTGTAGTTTGGCCCAGTGGCAGCTTGACATATGATTTAAATGTGTAGCTGCAAAGCTGTAAGCATGAGAAGGTTAATACTTACATTCAAAGAAACCATTTGGAGTCTAGCACTTTTTACCTGAAATTTAAGGAAATGTACAAAAATTTAGATTTATTTGTGTGTGTGTGTGTAAGTGTAATGCACACAGATATGGTGATTTTTGAGAAAGGTGGGGGAAAATAACCATTTTTAAATACATAAAGCTTAACCTGATAGCTTTAATGAGCTCCATACAAATCACATGAATGGCTCTGTTCTTAGCCTCCTGCTCACCCACCTTTTATGCCAATGGTCCTTATGAGTGCCTTGTAGTAAGTGTGTTCCATGGTGGTAAATGATAAGGATAGATTTAATAGCTGAAGGAAAACACTGTTGCTAGAGAATTTAGTAAATGCTATCGGAATGACATATATTATCCTGATCCTTTGGTGCCAACTTGTCATAGAGACATAGAGGCAGTATGCCTTATATCTTCTAGAAGGGTGTTGTCTGTTTCAGTGAGCTGTTAGCATTCGATTGAAGCCAAGCAGCTGGCATTGAACATATTCAGAAAATCTCATAGGCCCTAGGTATTTAAATAAGCCTTTTCATCTGGCCCATATTTCTGAAGAAGAAATTAAGGTAGTTAAAAACCATTAAATGGTTGGCCCAAGATCAAAAGAGGAATGATACCGGGGATTGGTCCTAGGAACCAAGCTATCAGTTGACACAACACTGAGATCGAATGCTTCCTTTACTGCATGGTCCCAAAATCATCCAGCCAGGATAAAAAAATCATATAATTTGTAAAATAAAGCAAACAATGCTTGTTATTTTTTTAAATATTTTATTTATTTATTTGACAGACAGAGATCACGAGTAGGCAGAGAGGCAGGCAGAGAGGGAGGGGGAAGCAGGCTGCCTGCTGAGCAGAGAGCCCAATGCAGGTCTTGATCCCAGGACCCCGAGATCATGACCCAAGCCAAAGGCAGAGGCTTAACCCACTGAGCCAACCAGGTGCCCCGATGCTTGCTATTTTTAAGCAGAGACATATCAGCTTATATTGTTGTACATAGAAAGAATGTTGTCCTTATCCTGAGGAGATCTCAAATCATCTAATGAAGCCTTCACTAACCACTTGCAGTGTGCTCAAGGGTTTACCTGATTTCTGTTTTCCTAAATAAATAAATAAATAAAAGAAATTTTAAGAAAAGTTTAGCTATGCTAGAAAGCTGAAAGAAATGACTTTGGTTTGTGGATCATTCAAATCAAGCAAAGTGAAGAAAGAGAACGAGCTTCTGTTTTAGAAGGTTTGGTGAAGTATTGGAAGCCATAATTGAAAAATTCCATGCTTTTCCATTAACACTAAGAGAACTGGCATAGGCTTTGACTCCCACAGAGCTCTTGGTTGTAATTGTTGGCAGCATCAGTGACCCAAGACAGCACACTGACCCCTAGGACATTCTGTATAAGGCCAGAGATGCAGCCTCAAGAAAGCCAACTTTCATTGCCAACTGCTTCTAAAAAGCCTTCCAGTGGCACACAGTTGAAGTATCTTTTGGAGTTTGTCCATGTCTAGAATCCTGTTGTTTTTCGTATTGGCACCATCATGACCCACAACAAGTAGTCAATGCAAAAATGCAGCAAAACATTTTGCATGTCTTGTAGACTATGTGAAATTCACACATACCTAGGTCAGGGCAATATAAATTCACTTTTCCAAACCAGAAACATTATATGCCTGAAACTGAAAATCTATAAAGTCTACACCACTTATCCACGGTGTGAAAACAGGACTTGGCTCTTCAGTTGTTACACCCTCTGCTTTATACCTGAAACTTCAGGAGAAAAAGTCATGACTCCAAGTGGAAGAGAACCTTGTTAAAATGCTATTTCCAAATGGTTGTTTATGTAGGTACAGTTTTGGTGATGGTGAAGGCTTATGGGTTCTGTTTGGAAACACAGGTGGCTGGTTCCTCTAGTATCCAGAATGCATGCTTTCCTTTGGATGTGGCTATAATCGCATGCGCAGATATACAAAGTACTATTTTGTTATTATAAATAGATCTGAGCTGAATGAGAAAAAAAAGGTTACTTCTAGGTGAATTTCTGTGCTTTAAATGGACATAGAAACATGTTTTCTTTTGCAAATTTAAGAAGAGATTTCAAAGGTTAAGAACTAATCTATAACCACAGCCCCCTATAGAAATGTATAATGTGAGCCATTATTGTAATTGCAAGTTTTCTGGAAGTTGCATTAAAAAAAATAAGAGAGAGAATTAATTTTAGTAATACACTTTAACCCAATATGTTAAAATATTACTGTCTCAACACCTAATAAATACACTAGTTACTAATGTGATGTTTACATTCTAAGTCTCTGAAATTCAGTATGCTTTTAGAACAGGACTTGTCACAGTTCAAGTACTCAACAGATATATGGGCCTACTGGCTACCATAATGGACAGCAAAGAATCATAACAATAGTGATTATTATTTTAATGTTTAACCTTTATAATACATTTTCCATGTTATACATACATATATATGTATCTCCATTATATATATATGTATAATACATATATATGTATATGTATTCTACACATACATATTCTACAAGATACCATCAGCAAAAATTACAAATAACACTTTGGTTTTAATTGCTATCATGCATTATTTCTTTTTTTCTTTATTGTCCACAATGGAGTATTTTTAGACAGTTTTTTGGAATCATAATTTTTCGTGAAACTTATCCCACAAATACTGTATCCTGGTATATCTTTGGAGAGGCTCAAACCATTGTAATGTCTAAGAATATTTTCCCCACAAGAGGTCGTTTCTGTCCCCTTTAATATATATCACCCCTATTGTGAATGGATGCTGGAGTTATTTCTTTCAGTCCCATACCAGTGAAATAAGTCAATGCTACTGGCTTATTACTTATGCCAGACAAGGAAGAAGGTCGATCATCCCCACATTGTTTTCTACCTTCTATAGTCCAGCTTCAAATTATTTTTACATAGAAAGAAATTCACCTTCTTCCTCTCATATAGACAAAAAGCCTTGGACATAGGAAGTTTATCATTTTTTAAAAATATTGTTTCTAACTCTAAGGAGTGTTGTGATTAAAAATTGCTTTCTATCAGTCATGGAGGCTTTTCATGTTCAACTTGCTTCCCCGGATGCTGATGTTGGTCATTCTTTTCCAGAATAAATACTAAACTACCTAAGAAATCTCAGTATTTGCTTTTATAAACACTAAAATCCAGTTCAGATCTATTTCTCTAGTATTTTGACAATATAATATGGATGCTACCAAGGCTTCAAATATGATTCTGCCTCCTTTGAGTTCCCTCCCTTGAACATGGGTGAACCACACGTCTTGGTGTGTATTGCTGCTTTATTGAGACGATAGTTATGATTTCTCTCCATTCCTTCCCCTTCTCTCCTCTGTCCCTCCGTCTGTCAATACACAGCACAACATGCCCTTTTGGAGGATATCAAGTCACTCAGACCTCTTGGCTCTTCATCAAGCACTGGAATTAGAGTATTTGTAACTGTGTTCTCTAGCTGGAGATCCATTTTTTTTTTTTAATTTCAAAGTACACTGAATTTTTATGTGTGATTCAATGCCTCTGGCTTTACACATATAAATTGTCTTAAAGGATGAAATCATATTTGGAATGAAAATTCCAGAATGAAGAATTCAGATTGCTGAACGGAAATAAACTTTAGTGCTACAGAAAGGAAGCTCTATGGTCTTATATTTACAACACTTTAATGGTTTAAAAAAAAAAAAATCTGTGGAGGTTGCTGGTACACACCGAGTGAGTCCTCACTGGAATTAACAGCTTTAGCAAAGAACGCTGACCCTGGCAGAACGCCAACACAGGCTCCGTCCGACAAGGTGGTGTTCAACAACATTCCTCAAAATGGGAGATCTTCTCAGCCCTGAGGTTTGAATCTGACTTTAGCCTACCTAGCCCAGAAAATCTGAATTGGAATGCACTCAGACTGTATAAGGACAATCCTATCTAGACCTGTAATTTGTGTAAATTATTGATGAAAATAATTTACTGTGACTTTTTAGCAGCTGACTTTGCAAGTGGATGCAATGTTTCTTTCATTTTGGGGGGAGGGAAGGGGATGGGCAATGGGAGTCTAATAATGTCTCTTTTTTTAAGTTTGGCAAACAGAATGTTCATACTGATGTGTTGTGCCTTAAAGACAAGACAGCGTTTGTGTGTTACAGTGTAACTTTGGTTAAAATCTCTGTAGATAATGAAAAGCAAAAACAACAACAAAAAAAACCTTTGTGATCATTCTTAAGATGACCAAATTTAAAATTCAAGCTATCAAAGCTTAATACTGCATCACCAAGAAACTGAGTATTTGTTGCAATAAGAAAACAATGATAATAAAGGAAAGCTTGTGTTTTATTTGGGTTCTTAATAATTCCAATAATTATATGAGGCAACTATTTATGCATCCAACCATAAGCAGAAGGTTTGGGAAAGACTGTGGGACCTTTACTTAGAAAGTGAAATGTATGTTGAAGTCTCGAGTACCCCTTTTTACAGTTCTTCTGGAGAAAACTAAGAGCCATACTCAAGACTACTTACACTATTTTGAGTTTGACTTTTTGCTATGTGTAAGTTGTGTAGAGGAAAATAGTCTCATTAAACTCATAAACAAATAGCACCCAAACTTTTTTAGGCTACGCCATGAACATGGCTTGAAATTCACATTGAGTGAACATGGCTTAAAATAAAAGCTAAGTGCATTCATTCCCAATGCCGTTGCAAAAACGAAATGTCATCAGTGTTGGAAGGCGAATGCCCAAATGCCCTCTGAAGAAAGGGTGAGTCAATGAAAATTTCACCTAGAATGTATCATCCTAAAATAAATTGGCAAGCGAGCCAGATCTTGGCAGCAATACTAAAATTACAACAGCGAAATAGTATCTGGTTCTCCGTCTGAATGCGTCAGTCCAGTTTCTCTCCCTTAGAGACCCATGCACCTTCGTTTCTGCCTGCCCTGTTCCTGCACAATGGCTTGCATTCATCTCAAGGAGAACCTGTCATCGTTGTGTGTGCATGTGTGTTTTTTTTTCTTGGTGTGTAGCCCATGTTAAGAACACGATACAAGTTCTCCTGTCATTTTGTATGACATGATTTCCCTTGTGGAAATTTAAGACCTCAAGATCTAGGAGTGTTTTAATGGTGTCTGCACCTGCAGCTCTGTGTTTAAACTGTCCTAATGTGGAAGCAGGAGTCCAGCTAATAGGCAGCCCCCCTAACCAGAGGCTGGTCTGTGATAGCTCATCATCTGAGGCTTCGGTGGCTCCCGTGAGATCAGTGCCTTTGGACACTGATCCCAACATTCACTATGGAAGTGAGGTTTAATTTTCTAGGTTGTAAACCTGTATTTCTTTACTGAATGCTAAGGCCATATTTACACCGGGCAGAAAGAGCTTGAGATCCAAGTTTGCAGATTTTAAGACTCCGATTTCATCACACAAACTTTAAACTTATTCTTTAACTTTTGTAACTTTTGGCTCTCTCTGCCCCAAGTACTGCTGCAGACAAATTAAGCTTGCAATAATTTTCATAATATCATGATCATCATCATCATCATCTCACACTTCTATTGGCATGTAGCTTGAAAATGGCAGTTTAAAAAAATCAAAGAGCTGCTCTGATTATCAATTCTATTTTGTGCACTAAAACCTTAAATATTTATTACTGTGAATGAAACAATATTTTCTTTCTAGCCAGTTTCTTTAAATGATAGAATTGTGGCATTGCATCTAGACTCTTAATTATTTTTCATATCAAACAAGCAAGGATTTTAATGCTGCTAACCCTGCAGGACCAGAAAGGAACAGTCCTTCACAGGCAAAGGAAGGGTCACCGGTGACATCACCCAGTGCTGCTTCTCACATACATTTTCTCCTCTGCTTGTGTGTTCAGAAGAGGCTGCTGGCATAAAGCCCAAGCTGTTCACAAACAACTTGTCCAAAACAACGGCACAGGCCGATATGGCCCACCTCACAGCCTGTCTTGCAGCTTGGAGCATTCTCAGACTAGAACTCTGCCCTTCCTGTGCTAGGAACAGAGGTCCTCTTCCTTTCTGATCTAAAAAAAACAAAAATCAAAACAAACCCCCCCCCAAAAAAAAAACAAAAACAAAAAATAAGGAACAACCTCTTTGGCAATTCCCACTTGCTGTTGACATAGACTATTGTGCCTTGTTATTAACCAATTCAAAAAGCGTTTTGTCACTGAGTTTTCGGCTAGTACATGTAGGAACGTGGTCCATCACTAGGAAAGGTAACCACCCCGTGTCACACTTGAGAAATATCGAAGCAGGTGGCCTGGCTACAATATTATAGCTTACAAGATTAAGTCACTATATCCCTACAAAAGTCTGTAAGTCAAATTCAGAGATAAAAAAAAAAAAATTAGAATCATGCAGTTGGTGCACAAAAAAGTGGATAACTCTAAAAATGTTTTTTCCTTAGTCTCATGAGTAAAGATTCAAGATAGTGTCAACAGCATGCTCCAATTTGAAGTTTTTTTCTTTTAAGTGGATTTGTTTATGATGAGCCTACGTTCTCAATGAATATGACATTTAGTATTTCTTTCAAAAACAAATTGAAGCATCATGAGCCAAAGTTGCATTTTTGACTCCCAACTATGGTAGCATTATGGAAATCTCACAGTCAAAGTCAAGGGTTTCTGTTATGTATTAGTAAAGTATAGATTATTGGGGCCGACATAATTTAAAGAAATGTAAATTAATATTAAAAGCTTGTAAAAATATGTACATCTTTACTATTTCTCAATAAATACCTTTGGAAATGTTTTCATTTTCTTCACCCTCCCATGTTGTAGAGTTTTTGTTGTGTGTACTTAGCTCAATTCTAAATAATGTGAAATGTATATTTAAGCTTTCTGATGTATTTTTATCTTCCCTTGCTTATGTCTCAGTGATGTCCTTTGCAGTTAAGGCAAGCTGAGCTGTAACATAACAGAATGTCACTGATCAAGACTAAAAAGCAGGCTGGTGTGCCAAAAGGATTGCATTTGTTGTTGTTGTTGTTGTTGCATTGTGTTTTTTGTTTTATTTTGTTTTTTTTTTTTTTTACATAGGAGCAATCACATTCAAGTGTAATGCAGAAAGGAGTTGCAGTTCATTAATGACAACATAATACCTTTTAGAATATTGAAAGCAGGGTTTTTTAGGTGAATATGGGACCCAGTTTATAAGTAGCTCCAAGAATGATAAAAGTAGAGTTGTTTTTAAATAGCTTTTTTACTTATCGAAATTCAAGTTAGTTAACACGTAGTGTATTATTCATTTTAGGGGTAGAATTTAGTCATTCATCAGTTGCATGTAACACCCAGTGCTCATTCCATCACGTGCCCTCCTTCGTGCCCACCACCCAGTTACCCCATCTCCCCACCCCTCTCCCCTCCAGCAACCTCAGTTTGTTTCTAGAGTTCAGGGTCCCTTATGGTTTGTCTCCCCCTCTATTTTCATCTTATTTTTCCTTCCCTTCCCTTATGTTCATCTGTTTTGTTTCTTAAATTCCACATAGAGTGAAATCCTCTGGTATGTGTGTTTCTCTGACTGACTTATTTCGCTAAGCATAAAACTCTCTAGTTCCATCCATGTTGTTGCAAATGGCAAGATTTCATTGTTTTTGATGGCTGAGTAATAGTCCATTGTCTTAAATAGCTTTTAACAGCTTTATCACCTTCTGTATGGTATTGATTTATTTGCAAATCTGCTCTTCAAATGCAAACCGAAAGGAGATTTCAGACATCCTCATTCACAACTTTTTAAAAGGTTCACCTTTAAATCGAGTATGTCCCACATGTTCGCCCAGCACTTCTGTCATTTCCCTGCTTTACTATTAAATAATATTCCCTCAACTTACCCAACATGGCACAAAATTTTGTTTATCCTTTGTATTGGATGACTCCCCACTAGAGTGTGTGCTCTGTGAGGGTAGGAATTTTTGTCTTATTTTGTTCTGTTCACTTCTATTTAACTACTATCTAGGAAAATATCTGGCATGTAATGGAAACCCCAAAAAATATTTGCTGAAGGAATGTATAAACCATATAGGAAAACACTTGTATGTTTATGGTCTGGAATTAAAGAGATTTTAAAAGGTTGCACTAGATTTTTTTTAAAAAAAGAGAAAATGTGCAGGTAAGTTTGGATGGAACTAACATTAATTTTTACAACTTAGCTGGAGTGTCTGCTTGCCTAAAAATTTATGAAAATTAAGAGCAAAGCTGGTCCTAAGTAAAGACATATTTGAGAAAAGGGTTACATGTTAATGGAGAATAATCTGAAAAGAAAAAATAAGTTTGTGATAAATTACTAATTGGTTCCTCTGCCCCCATTATTTTTATTAAATAATAATAAAATGCAACATCAGTAGCTTTCTTTCATTTAAATTACTTAAAGCCACAAAATATCACGTAAAAATTAGATCTATTTGCAAAGTCTGTGGTTTGTGATTCTGAGATCCAGGGACAAAAAAAGAAAGGGGAATGTGTGATTTCCCTTAGCTATCAAAAGATAACCGTTGTTCCACCTCTGTTCATAATATTCATTTAAAAAATTAGTTATTGAATATTGCAGTATAAAAGAACATATATTCTCACTCATGTGTCACTACTCAAAAACCTCTCAAGTCTGACCAGACCAAAGTCAATTCTGGGGATCTACTTTAGTAAACTAGATGCTGTCTCACAGCACCAAGGGGAAAACTTTCCAAGTTCTGACTTTAAATGCCTGTCCCTCATCCAGAGAACCTTCCAGAATTGTGTTAGCCACAATTTGAAAAATGTCCAAACATAATTAATATCTGACAAAGCAGGTAACTCTATACAAGCCAGAATATTATCTTCTCCCCCACATAAAATACTTTTTTTGAGAGAGAGAGAGAGAGAGTGCCATGGGGAAGGGCAGATGGAGAGGGAGAGGAAGAGAGAGAAAGTCTTAAGCAGGTTCTATGCCTGACACGGGGCTCAATCTCATGGCCCTGAGATCATAACCTGAGCTTAAATCAAGTATTGGATGCTGAACTTGACTGAGCTACCCAGGTGCCCCACCCCAATTAAATACTTTTTGATTGGGGCTTGTGGGAACACTGTCTCTGAGCCTAAAGGGTACCATGTTGTTTTGTATTCATAAAGTCTTAGATTTCTGTGCCCATTGGCTGCAGTGATGATGTCAGTCTAGTTCTCTGTGAAGCCTTCAGTGAAAATACACAGAATTGAATGAAAGTGTGTGTTGGAGGGTGTCAAGGAGCCATCAAGTAAATCAGTCTCCATAGAACCACGGGTACCGCTGACTCTGAACTCATCACACTCTTGACCCTCAAGCTCTTGGGCATTAGACAGGGGTGACTCTGAAGAGAGTATATGAAGAGGGCTACCATGGGCATCACATGGGGCATGGTGAATAGTTTGCACAGGCACTTAGCCCACCTTCAAAGGAAAGATTCCTGGAGAACATGATTCCCAAGCTAGAACTCCAAGCACAAAATGGAGAAGGCCAGGGATTGGAACTGTCTAGACAAAGTAGAAAGTATGTAAGAGAATGTATAGGTAAGAGAGAAAAATGACCAGGGAACCACTGAAAATAATTAGTATTTCTGGAACACAGGGACTGGAAACACACAGTCTGGAAAATACGCAAGGATCAGATCATGAGGATTTCAATATACCTTTTGATTTTATTTTCAATACAAGTTTTGATTTTATTATGGGATCAGTAGGTGTCAAATGAAAGGCTAGTAAACAGAGGATGCAGGTGTCCAGATTTGCACGGGGTAACAGTTACTCCAGCCCCACAGTGGAGAATGGAAGATCTGTGAGGCTGGTACAGGGTCCCAGAGAGTTGCTGATAGATTCCTGAGTTAGGTGATGGCCATAAATGTGGAGACGAGGACACAGATTTAAAAAGATTAAGATGTTAAGAATAATTAGCTTTTAGCAATTGTTCCTGCTTCTCCTCATGCCCTTGGGCAAATCCAGCCTTACCTTTGGGTTTCTGGTTTGGGAAATTTGGTAGATCCAGTGCCCAAGATGTAGATGTAGGGCCATTCACAGAGATCAGAAACATAAAAGAAAAAAGGATTCTGGTAGTCATTTCCATTGCTGTTGGTGGTGTTAGTTATTAGAGGAAGATACTGAGTCCAATGATTGGAAGTGTTACTTGGGAGATGGTCATGGACCTCACAGTAGAGTTGTCCAGTGGGATGGTGAACTTGTAGTGACTTCCTGGTTGGTTATTAAACACCTTGTTGCATCATAACGGAATTTGCAAGCATTCAGTGAAATCCTAAATCATTTCATCATATCAAATCAATTAGTTATTTAAACAAGATTTGCCATTTGTGCTACCTTGAGATAGCATTAGTGAAAACTAGAAATGATGGCAGAAATATAGAATGTGTATGTACAGTGTACACCATGGAAAATTATTTGGGGTTACCACTTGACTTATCGTCCTGCTTTCCTATCTCTTGCCTTACCTCAATTTCCTACAAAGATAAAGTAATGCTGTATCTGGATTTACAACCCTGAAGTAAATCAAATGCCTCTGTGAACTTTTCATCAGTCTCTTGTACAAGTCATCACCAGCTAATGTCTACTTGGAAACAAACATGACATTTAAATTTATTTGCCAATGAAGATCTGATAGAGAAGGAGCTCTACACCAGAAACACAAGTGATTGAGTCCTTCTTCGACAGATTCATGTACTCCAACAAAATATGGCTTTCATTAAATTATATGTTATGGTGGGATGAACTATTTGCATTGAAGTGGCCAGTAATTACATGTATGTGAATAGAAATTAAAATTAATGCCAAACACACAGCTATAAAATGATCCTATTTAGCTTGTGAAATTACATCTACATCAATTACGGAAACGGCAGGGAGTGAGGTGGAGGAGACATTAGAGAGGGCTCTGGAAAAAAAGGTGGTATAACACATTATTTTTTAAACTTGCATTTAAAGTTTTACAAATGACCAGTATATTTTCCAAATGTTGAGGACCAGCTGCTTTCCTAAATAAAATCTACTATCACAGATTATGATCAGTTCTAGCAGTATACGTTGTCACCATGCTTGGCTCAAGAACTGAACTGGTTCTTAAGAAAAGAGAACATTGTTCTGTCTATCCAAAACAGGGATATTCATTCATGCACCTCCTTCTATCTCTTTGAAGCCTGTATTATTGTTGTTGTGGTTTTACTCTTCCGACCTCGGCAGGGACAGACCCACGTGGAGACATCTGGTACCATTGAAGGAAGGTGAGGAGTGGGATTATGCTGGGGGTGGGGAGGCAGGCTTTGATTTAATGAGTAGCTTTGGAGGCAGCTCTGAAGTGAGCATGCAGAAGGACAAAGAGGAAGGAAACTAACATTTGAAGAGACTTAATGAACCAGGAGCTTATGGTATCTTACCTCATTTAGTTATCACATCCCTGAGAAATGGTATCATTAGTCCCGTTATATAGTTTAAGTGACCCCCCTAAAGTCCTGTGATGTGTGGGTGGCACAAATAGAATTTGAACCTGGGTCCAGCAAGTGGACTGTCTGGACTACAATGTTAGGCTTGTTCCATTGTATCTGGCTGTCCACTTACTGCAGTTGAGTTGCTCAGAACTTATATAATTATGATCTGAGGAAAAGTGCAACCCAGAGCATGTGAGATTGCAAGCAATGGAATTACCATAATTCTTTTCTCTCCCTGGGGGCATAAATGCCATTGCACATACCATCCTGTGTTGCCTATGTGACAAATGACCCTTGTGCGGTAAAAATGTTACTTCTGCAGAGAAGTGGTACAAAGGGCCCTCAGCAGATCTGGCTTAAGGATCACAATTATATCCAGTCCTGTATGGAAACCCAAGAGCTAACTACCCACTGGAAGCTGCTGAATTGGTTTACATTTAAGCAAAAACACATTCTCCAGATGCTCGCTCTTCAAAACACCTTTCTTGGAGATAACTCATACATCAACAGCTTTTGGCACAACTGACTTACACACATCGTGAACTAAAGCATGGGCCTGAGGAGGCTTCTGACGAGAGTGGAGAATTAGGGAGTTTCCAGAGCTACCAAGTATCAGGAAAACAAATCAGGGGGGAGCACAGAGGATTCAGCAGGATTTCAGGAGTATCTGCATAACAGATGTCCAGAAGAAAGTCTCTAAGGGATAAATGGAGAAAAGTTTTTAGAAACAATTGGGCCAACTTTGCTTCTCTTTAAAATTTCTTAGTGGGGGCACCTGGGTGGCTCAGTGGGTTAAGCCTCTGCCTTCAGCTCAGGTCATTGTCCCACGGTTCTGGGATTGAGCCCCGCATCAGGCTCTTTGCTCAGCGAGGAGCCTGCTTCCTCCTCTCTCTCTCTCTGCCTGCCTCTCTGCCTGCTTGTGATCTCTGTCTGTCAAATAAATAAATAAAATCTTAAAAAAAAATTCTATAGTGGACATGCCTTTTTTTTGCAGTAAAACACATTCAAGATTTACTATCTTAACCATGTTTTTAAGGGTAGAGTCAATGGTACGAAGTACATCCACTCTATTGTGCTACTATCTACCCACCCACCACAGAACTGCATGCTTTGCAAAACTGCAACTGTCCCCACTGAACAATTATCCCCTCTTCCCTGTCCCTCCAGCCCCTGGCAACCACTGTTCCACTTTCTGTCTATGAATTTGATTACTTTATGTACCTCCTATAATCATATAGACTAACTATGCAGTAATCGTCCTTTAATGGCAGGTGTATTTCATGTAGTATCTGGTCCTCAAAGTTCATCCATGTCATAGCATGTGTCAGAATTTCCTTCCTTTCTGAGGCTGAATAATATTCCCTTGTATGGAGACACCACATTTTGTTTATCCGTTCACCCACTGATAAACACTTGGGTTGGGTCCACCTTTTAGCTCCTGCAACTAACGGTGTGATGAACATGGATCTACAAATACCTCCTTGAGTCCCTGCTTTTGATTCTTTGGAATATACGCCCAGAAGTGAAATAGCTAGATCATGTAGTAATTTTATTTTTAAATCTTTGAGGAACTGACACACTTTTCCGTAGCAGTGGCACCATTTTACTTTCCCACTAATAACGCACAGGGCTTCCAGTTCTCCACATCTCCATTATTGTCACAATGATGTGTTTGGACTGTTGCCATTCTAATGTCTGTGAGGTGATACCTCACTGTGGTTTTGCTTTGCATTTCCTTAATGATTAGTGATGTCGAACATCTTATCCTGTGCTTATCGTTACTTTCAATTATTTCTCCCTCTAAATTACAGAGCTCTAGATAAACCCTATACCTTACTTTATATCACCCTACAAATTGCCCATACACCCTGCGAACCTCAATTTCGAGGCCTAGAATCTCAGTGTTCCATCTGCTTTGCCCTCCTTTCCCCACAACTGGGACTACATCACCTAATCATCTATAAAATGGCATTTAGAACTAACTTAGCCCATCGGATGCTAGATTTTGTGACTCCTTAACTTTTTTTCCTTTGGAAAAAAATTTGGCCCATCACCCTCATTACTATCCCACCCTTGGGCATACAATAGGTTCAGTGGAAAGAGCACTGCTGAGTCACATAAAGGCTCCAAGCTTTAACACACTGTATGACCAAAATTAACATGGTAGTTTCTTCTTTTTTCTTATTTCTCATGTAGCTCCAAAGCACCCTTACTTAATTTTTTGGCTAACCAGAACTTATTTATTTATTTATTTATTTATTTATTTATTTATTTTATTTATTTATTTATTTATTTATTTATTTATTTTAACATTTGAATGATAAACCCTAGACGTAGGAGTTTCTATCACACCTACTGACAGAACCTCAGTCCAACAAAACACATCATGCTAATGAAACAGCAAATCATTGGCTTGACAGTAATGAGGCGGTTTTTTTTTTTTTTTTACTGGGTAGTAATTTAAGTTTGTAGGTATTTATTCCCTTAACATGAAGGCAAGGGATAAGATGACTTCCTAGCCTGAAGTCTCCTTCTTTTTTATTTGTTTATTTTTAAGATTTTATTTACTTATTTGACAGAGGAGAGAGAGAACACAATAGGCAGAGAGGGAGACAGAGAGAGTGGGGGGAAGCAGGCTCCCTGCTGAGCAGAGAGCCCAATGTGGGGCTCGATCCCAGGACCCTGAGATCATGACCTAAGCCAAAGGCAGAGGCTTTAACCCACTGAGCCACCCAGGTGCCCCTGAAATCTCCTTCTTTAGCTAATGACAGAATTGTATATAATTAATGAGTGTACTTATTGCATTTTGTTAAAAAAAAATGGTCTAGCAGGGTTTCTTTCTAAACACTTAACTCTAATTGTGTTTATTAATTATAAAACGTGAACTATTTGCCAACTCTGACCAGAAGGTGTTCTATCCTGAGGCTGCCTCTCTGTTCACAGGAGAATAAGAAGAGAAATGTCTTTAAAAAAAAAAAAAAAAATCCTATTCTGAGTAAACTTCCCAGTTCCTTTCTCTCCTTGGGATTTTTATTTTAATTAAAACTAACCAAAGTGAAATAAAAGAAATAAATATAAAATGGTCTGTAATAGTGGAGGCAAGTGGAATTAAAGTACACTTTCCATTCAAAACAATGTCTAAATAAACGTCTAAATTCATCAGCCTTTCACTGCCTAATAACATGACATGTTTACAATGTTGAAGGAAATCAGGTGTTTTCATGCTAAATGAAAATAAAATTTATGTGCTGTTATTACCATATTCTTTGCCTGGTGTTTCTCACTCTATTCATCATTAAAGGCTGCTCAATAAATACTGTGCAAACTGTTATGCAGCAATAACTCAGAATCAGCTATAAATAACCACCCACCAGAGTCTTGGGAAGAGTCAAGAGCTTAAGGAGTATTGTTTGCTCCCCAGTTGCTAAATTATGAAAAAGAGACCTGTTGGTCTATTTTCTCTTCATATTTGATATCCTAGAAGCAAAGCTTGGACACTTGCACTCTCGCCTAAGAGAAGGTCTTTATCTTTCGTTGTGTAAACTGAGGCAGGCTGTAGATTAAATGGTGTGATTTTGGTTGGGCACTAAACTTTCCTTTACTCAACTCTAACAGAAAAGTTGATAAAGAAAGACTCATCTACCCTGTGTATTAGTTCACTGCTGCTGTGTAACAAATTACTCTAAAACTCAGCAGATTAAAACATTCAGGATTTATTACCTCACATAGTGTTGGAGTATCAGTAATCTAGGAGCAGCAGAGCTGAGTGGTTCTGGCTCAGGGTCTCTCACAAGTGAAGTTGTCAGCCAGGACTAGTCATCTGAAAGCTTGATTGGTTGGAGAATCTTCTTTCAAGCTCACTTAAATGATCATTAGCCAGAATCAGTTCTTTCCTGAGTGTTGGCTTCAGGCTTCGGTTCCTTGCCACATGGACCTCACCGTAAGACTAGTCACAAAATGGCAGCTTGCTTGCCTCATAATGAGAGATCCAAGAGGAAGAGATTGATTGAGCTAGCAAGACTGTGCCCCAAGTGGAAGCTGCAGTATTTTATACTGATCTCAGAAGTGGCATAACATGTGCTATTAGACACACAGATCAACCATGAGAAAATGTGAGAAGACATTACATAGGGTATCAATACCAGGAAGTGGGGATCACTGGGCAGCCATCTTGAATCCTGGCTACCTCACCCTGGTATGTAACTGATATTTAAGAACAAGCTACAAAGTGAAGTGAATCAGCATAGTCAATTCAAAAGAGCACAGTTAAGAGTAAGACATACCTGGTTACTGATCCAGAGTACTTCTTGCTACTTTATAGTAATTACATACCTCACTGAGCCTTCGACTTTCCATCTCTAATCCTTAAACAAGCCATATCATACAGTTGTTGTGACGGTTAAATGATATAGATATTTAAAGAGCTTCCCTGTGGAGCTTCCTCTAAGGAAATTAACAACAAAAAACAAAAACAAAAAACAAATTTTTCCATAAGGTAGAGAAAGAAACTCAAAGAAGGCATGCCTCAGTATCTGGAAGGTTCAGTGTCCTCAGGCATGGAATGCCACAGGTGATTTGAGAGTGTTGATAATGTTCCAGAAAGAGTAAGGCTTATAATATTCAAAACTAAGAGCTTCTAATCACTATATTGGCCAGGGTTTCCCAGGAGTGTTGTTTGGTCATTTTCCAAACATTTATTAAGCACCCATGCTCTAGGCACAGCTTGGAGCTAGGATTACAAAAACAATTAAGACTCAGTTCCTGACATCAAATTGGTCCCAGTGTTGACTCAAAATGGAGAGCCAGGCAAGGAGACAGGCAACAAGATGATTCTAACCTTAGGTGGAAATTTGAAGAAAGCATTGTGTTCAGAGGAAGAGGACCTGACTGCCTGGGAAAGAACAGGCAGATCCTCAACCAGCTCTTGGCAGTCAAGCAAAAGAGTGCCAGCTGGAGGAGACCAGAGCAGCATGCACAGCCGGGGCAGAGAAAGGGGTACAGAGTTCCTCAGGATTCCTCCTGGAGTGAGTTGCCAGACTTAGCAAAACAAATGCAGGAGAACACTCAGCTAACTTTGAATTTCAGAGAAAAAAAATAATGTTTTAATATAAATGTATTCCAAATGTTTCATTATTGTTTCTCTAAAATTCCAGTTTAGCTGAATGTCCTATATTCTTTATCTAGAAACCATATCCTGAAAAGAACAATGAATTTGCATGGAGCAGTGGAAGAAGGCAGCAGTAAGAATAGGAAGGATTCTAGAGCCCAAGTTGAGGAGTTTGAACTTCACCAACATTAGACATGTGTTGGAGAGCTAGTGGGTTTTCAGTTAGGGAATAACATGATCAGATTTAATTGTAGGTAAGATCATGGTGGTGGTTGTGCAGAAAATAGAAGGCATGATAGGGACCAGAGACTGAGTCAAAAGCAAGAGAGATAGTGTCATCATTTCTGAGGGCAAGAATTGGTGGTGGAGCATCTAGACATTAGGACACATATTTTAAAGGGTGTAAGAAATTTTTGAAACCCTTAGCTGTACATTTGAACTACACAGGTTTTTAAAAAAAGACTAAATTCCCTCTCCCTTTGATTCTAATTTTAAATGATTTGATGTAGGACCTAGACAATTGTTTTTTTGTTTTGTTTTGTTTTCTGTGTATTTATTTTGTTTTGTTTGTTTGTTTGTTTGTTTTTTACTTCTCCAGGTATTTCTGTATAGTCAAGATCAACAAATCCTATCAAATCCTATCTTTTATTTTTCCAACGAATGCATGATTTTCTTTAACAAGTCCACCTGAGCAAAAGCACATTATCGACTTCAGGTAGCTTACCACACCCTCCTTCATAGAACCAATGTCTGTCACTTCTACATGCTTCCAGGGTGAAAAACTGGCTCTTCCTGCCCAGGAACATTAAGGGACGATTGTAATCAATCATTTTTCTAGATATATTATCTCATTCTGTGGTTGAAAAGTAGGAAAGAACATTGTCAAAGGATATAGTTGGACCCCACTTAAACACCCACATGTATGAACACCTTCTTTACCCTCCTTGGGTTATTTCCATTTGACCCAGAAATCTCAGGCATCTGACTATAGGAAACATGCTAAGTTTCTGCCTAGAGATTGATCTCTGGAGAAAACATGATGAAAAGTTTGCTTTTACACAGTTCATTAAATATCCTTCAGAAGACCTCCCTGATTTTCACTAAAGGCACCTTGGTTTTTTTTCTAGTGTCTACACATAAGTACTACCACCAACTTTGAGTTATTTGGTTTTTTTTTTTTAGATCAATGGAATATGGATGTCCTATAGATCTTCCCAATCTGGTGGGTGTTCCATTTCAAGAGAAAAATAAAGGTCATGAGCCTGTTATTTGCTTTTATATCGGGAGCCAAGTGTGTCTGTCTTTGACAGAGACATTATGGGCATTTTTGTATTTGTACTTGAGGTGCTTTTTTTTTCCACTTACAGAAGACTTTTCCCAAGATTCCTTACAGCAGAAACTTCAGTTTCTTTCTTTTTTTTTTTTTTTAAGATTTTATTTATTTGACAGAGAGAGAGAAATCATGAGTAGGCGGAGAGGCAGGCAGAGGGGGAGGGGGAAGCAGGCTCCCCGCTGAGTAGAGAGCTTGACGCAGGGCTCCATCCCAGGACCCTGAGACCAGACCTGAGCCAAAGGTAGAGTCTTAACCCACTGAGCCACCCAGGTGCCCCAGAAACTTCAGTTTCTATAAAGTGTGGTTCAGTTCACAAACGACCTCATAAAAGCCATGTATATCAGTGTATTCTAGCTTATTTCCTTCTCACTCAAGGTATGCTTCCTTTCTTTGCCTCTCAAGAAGTGAGTTCCCTAAGGTCAAGAATAAGAAAGGCCTGAATAAGAAAGGAATGAATGATTTGAACACACAAGATTGTAACTAGTCAAGGAAAACCAGAAGGTTGCATATCAGACCAAGGGTTGACCAGATGTTTTGACATTTAATCAAGCCTGAAATCTAATTTAAATTAGATTTATCTTTTGTCTTCTTCTTCTCTTTGTCTTTCTTTGCAGACTTTTTTTTCTGTGATATCTACGTAAGAAGAAGCTGAGGATAGTAGCTTGAAAATGAAGTGAAAATCATTGTGAAAATGTCTTAGTGGTTTAGTATTGGCAAAGAACTGATGACAAGAACTCTGTTCTCTCAATCTGATTTAGTGAAAATAAGAAAGTAAAATAGTCTAATGAAGTCAATATAAAATTGACTTCAAATTTATATCAAATTTATATCAAAATTGATATAAAATGATGTTTAGAAACTGTTTTAGGCTGATAAGAAAAATTTAAAAATATATGTTTAGAAAAACCAGTATTGGATGATAGGAAAAGCACTGGATTAAGAATCAAGAGACCTATTTCCTGATCTTGGTTTTTAGGTGTTTTTGTTTTTGCTTTTTAGAGAGAGAGAGGGAACTATGGGAAGGGGCAGAGGGAGAGAATCTTAAGCAGGCTCCATGCCCAGTGCGGAGCCCAATGCAGGACTTGTCATGACCTAGAGATCATGACCTGAGCCAAAATGAAGAGTCAGGAGGTTGACCAACTGAGCCACCCAGGCGCCCCTAGTTCTTTTTTATTGAGATGTCATTGACATATAGTATTATGTTAGTTTCAAATGCACGGGGTAATGATTTGTGATTTGTATATATTGTGAAATAATCACGACAATAGTTCTAGTTAACGTTCAGCACCACGGAGTTACAATTTTTTTCCCTGTGATAAGAACTTTTAAGACCTACTCTCTTAGCAACTTCCAAATTTTCAAGACAGTATTGTTAACTATAGTCATTATGCTGTACATTACATCCCCAGGACTTGTAATTTCATACCTGGAAATTTGTATCTTTCGACCACTTTCACTTGTTTTGCCCACCCTTCAGTCCTTGCCTCTGGCAACCACCAATTAATTGTTCTCTCTAACTGTGATTTCGGGTTTTTGTTGGTTTTACTTTAGATTTCATATATAAGTAAAGTTATAGTGTTTGTCTTTCTCTGTCTGATTTATTTCACTTGCCATAATCCCCTCAAGTTTCACCAAAAAGTATTTTATTCTCTACTCTGTTTTTCAGGAACCCTTATAAAGTAAAATAAGGGGATTGGAAATTATTGGTTTCAACATTTCTTCCTATTTGGGGATTCTGAGTATTTATAGTTGAATGGAACTTAGAAATGAGCATAATAAAATGAATATGTTACCTCTGTTTGTGTTTAAGAAATATTTTGGCATCTGACATTAAAATCTTACTGATTTATTTATTCAGTGAAAATTTACGGAGTACCTATTATGCGTCAAGCCCTCCAGTAGGCACTGGGCCAAAATAGCAAATGAAGGAGGCCTGATCCCCCAGGGTGTTTGGAGACTGGGGAAGGACGTGGTTAGCCACACAGACAACTACATTGCCTGGGATAAGTGCTATAATGGGGGCTCTATGGCATGGTATTTGGAGTTGAATACTATTTTCATTTTAATAATTTTTGAAGCAGAACCCCTTTTCAGCTGCTTTAAACAAAAAATTAAAACAGCTTCCAAATCTTACATCACAATATAAACAATGTAGTGGATTCCAAAAAATGCAGGCCTTCTGTTGATTTGGTGCAGAGAAGGCATATGTACTAAGACATCTGTTTAGACAACCACTTAGCAAGCATTCTGTCAGCCTGTCAGGACCAGCACCACAGCTGAAACACATATAGCCCCAGACATCAGCTGTAAGGGAACCAAATGGTGCCTTACCAAAAATTACCTTAGAATTCAAAGTATCTAAACAGTTTGACAGGCACAACCAATAATTTACAAAAGAAAAGCCACAGCACACATTCATAGCCCCTAAGTTCAATAAGGAACCATTCTGGATTTCAGCTATCTCAATTCAGTACTGGATTCGAAATCTTCTTCATAGAATGAGACAATGCATCACACCATGAAAATAAGCAAAGTGAAAAAATCTGTTAGGTGTTAGCCAAATGGGGGAAGATTCATTGTTAAGATCACACAAGTTCAAAATACTTGGCAATATTGGAAATCTTTGGTTGTCATATTCTTCCATTGTTATGAGAAGTTAGAAAATGGAGATGCTTTTTACTTTTAGATTTCCAGAATAGCAACGCAGTGAAATGGATGATTTGGCCCTTACTGCATCGGTTTCCTACCTATTGAGAATAACTAAAGAAAAATGAAAAGAAGAGCTTGAGAGTTCTAGAGCTTTGCTAACCAGTAAAGCAGAGAAACTAGTTTTTAACCTGTTTAATCAATACATTTCAGTTAAAAGGCAAACACAAGCAAACACCAAAGCTGATTTTCAACTTGCCTAATTAGTTAAAGTTGATTTTTCCAGGAACATATGTCTGAAAACCAGCCAATCAGTGGCAGCCTTACATTTTCAAGGCCAGTCATTGGGTGTCATACACACACTAGTAAACAAGCTTGTAAACTAGTAAACAATCTACCCACTCCTCCTCTGTCACCAACACAAAACCCTGCTTCCAAGACTGTGGCCATGTCTTCTTGCCTTGGTGACCACCACCACCCAAACCATGTTGTTTCCCAAACCCTTTGTAAGTTCTTTGCTCAGTAAGACTAGATAAATTCTCCCTTACTTAAGCAAACAATTAATTCAACTTTGTGTTTTGGGGATCTAATGTATTGGCCACTTTCATTTTCTACACTATATACACATTATTTCAGATTGTAAGATGAATCTTTAAATTTATGTATCAGTTCATGCAGACTTGTTTTCCTACATACTGACTCATTATGTTAGAACATCTTCTTTATGAAACATTCTTTATTTACAAGTTTTATTTACTTACTTATTTATTTATTTTTATTTTATTATTATTTATTTACAAGTTTTATTTATTTATTTATTTACATGTTTTATTTGTTTATTTACAAGTTGCTTCTTTACAAGTTTGTCTTTTACTTCCAAATTCTGCATTTAATCTTCCCATAACGCAGCTTGGATTCTCTATCTTTGTTTATGCCACAATCATCTACCTTGTTCCCCAAACTACAAACCTTGGGCTTTGTACTGACCCCCTGCTCTGCCTTCCCTCTCTGGTCTTACCCAATCCATTTCTGAAATGTTCTTTAAATCTCTGTCCTCACCCCATCCCTTTGGCCCCATCCCTAACTGAAGATTTCAACTCCTTTTTGCCAAGATGATTAATAGCGTTAATCATCTGACTGCTTCCCACCATTCTAATACATCCCTGTGAGCCAGCTCACTGAGGGTAATAAAGAGGAGAACTCAGCTTGTCTCTCTGCTTTTTCAAAGCGCAGACTCTTTGCTAGACTCTAGGATCTCTTGAGAGATCAAGGGGAGACTCCGTAGCCTGACGCTGGGGCATCAACAGCACTCCATTCCCTCTCCTCTCAGCTGGTTCTCATCCTGGGTTTCACATGGATCTCATTCACTCTTCTTACACACCTTGTACTCTCATTGCTCATATTAATTAATTCCTCTTCTTAAAACCCCTTTTTGTCTTCTGAACATGATTATATCCTGTATCTCAGGTTGACAAAATCCCGCTCAGACAGAGACCACTTCTCTGTGTTACATTCCATTCTGCTAGTAGAGCCTAGAGTTCAATGTGTTCACGCTCATGGTATAGTACTTCACTCCCCTTCCAGAAGCAGCTTAAGACAATGGCAAAATTGTATTGCTCTTTGGGTTCTATTAGTCAGAACAAAAGGTAGTACTGAGTAAGATTTCAGGAAATGTTAGTTTAAAAGGATTTCATTGCTATATGGTCTAGTTTCTACTGCAAACTTTAATATGTTTATGGGACTTGCAGAATTTCCCTACTGAAAACTCTGCATCCTGTTAGTACACTTGACCTGACCTCTCAGCACTGCCTGTGTTAAGGTCTATAAGTTTCTGTGAGCAAATGTTATTCTCTGGTTTCATTTTTCTCTCTGCTGGACTCTCCCTGAGCTATTCTTATGAGAGAATGCCAAGGCATTCCAGAATGAATGTTTGCATGTGTTTCCGGAGGAATGTTTCTTGGACTTTCCTGTCTTTGCTGGCATTTTAAAGGAATGACTTCTTAGATGGCAACAGAAGGGCACGATTGCAGAATGTTTGCCTTGGCAATTGCTACCAATGTTTTGGCAGAGAGATTCCACACCTCCTCGTTTGGGAGGTGGGAGTTTAAAGAAACATTTATGGAGCTCTTACTACAGCGGAGATACAAGGCTAGATGATAAGGATACAAAGACAACGAAAACACAACCTCCCCTGAAAAGAAGTTTGCTCTATACTAATGAATGCGTACTCACAGTATAAAGTCACTTTCAAAGAAGAGCTGGTGTGCAGGCCTGAAGAATGTGTTGAGGAAGCACAGAGAAGGACTGAGAAGGGCTGCCCTAAGAGGTGACGTCAGAGCCTATAAGCATGTGCATATGAGCCTGTGTCCACATACGTGCTGTCTGGAAAACACACCCAGAGAAGGGCCCTGGAGAATCTAATGACACTCCCCTGCTAGGAAATCTTAGAAAGCTCTTTCAAGTTAATAATCGTAGTTTATTTAAAAAATTGTGTTTACACGGGCCCTTCAGACGTGGACTTTTTCGTTTGCTTATTGGTGGCTTGGCTTTGCCAGTCTCATACCTGCAAGGTACTCTGCTAGCATACTCCCCTTGGTTTCTTCCAGTGAGGGCTTTTGTAATTAATCTCAGCACATTGCAGAGGCGAACGTCAGGAACCACGCAGAGGCCACGCATCTGAGAACCTCCAGGTTCTTAGCCTGGACGAGGGGTGGGGTCCTGACAACAGGCCAGCAAACATGGTGAGACTGAATGAGTCCCACCACCTTGGGTAAACATGCCGGGCACCTTCTCCCGTGGCGGCAGCCCTTTGAGCTGACGTCGCTCGCTGACAGTGTTGTGTCCACTTGACTTTTACACGCTGGACTCACAGTATCAGTGCGGAGAGCTCTAATCCCTCCTGCTGAGCTCAGGCCATTAAATACTCGCCCTACATTTTACAGCCTCAACCCTGTGACAGGGGAGCTGACCCCAGCTCTGTGCCAGGCACCCAGCAAAACGGGGATTAATAGACTCCGCCCCAGTGCAGCCCAGGGCTCTACAGCTGCTCCTTGCAATTAGACTTGTCATCATTCTCTCAAGAAGGCCCTGTTGATTTTTAAAGCCTAATTGGCAGGAGACACCTGTTTCCCAATGGGAAGGATGGGAGGGGGTCATTCACTGGCAGCAGGCACAGTGGAGAGGCTGAGAGCATAGATGAACGTGTGCAAATACTTTTACCTCAAGTCTGTTTGCTTCCATTTCAAATTTTTCTTTTTTTCTTTCTTTCTTTCTTTCTATCTTTCTTCTTTCTTTCTTTCTTTCTTTCTTTCTTTCTTTCTTTCTTTCTTTCTTCTTTCTTTCTTTCTTTTCTTTCTCTTTCCTCTTCCCTCCTGGCTCCCCAACCAACAACAGCATGTCCAGAGTCAGGCTAGTCCTTGGGAGTAAGTAAGCATTTGGCTCGGAATCTCTTTTTTGAGCAAGAACTTACCATTGGTTTCTCCCTCAGGAGTCCCACTTACCACCCAGCAGCCCTTTCTTGGCTTGAGTCCTTTTTTGCGACTCATTTTTGCCAGGATCCTGGTGGCCATTCATTCTGCTATGACGGTATTTATGAACTGCCAGCAAGCTGCCGAAAACTCTGGAACATCTTTGTGCCTATAAGGAGTGTTAAGTATATTTTTAGCTCCTGTCTTCGCTGAGCTTTCATTCTAGAGGGAGGCATTAGACCTGCGTGTAATAACACGTGTGAAACATTCTTTTCCAAGTAACATGTTTAAGGCAGTTTTCATGAGTAGAAAGACGAAATGACAAAGACACTCAGGACACACTTCCTAGAGGCTAGGGCGTTTTGATTGCTGCCAAACCTTAATCACCTTAAGAGTTTCTGCTTGGATCTAATGCTTGAAGTTGTCCAAATGGTAGCAAATAATGTCTGATGGAATTCACCAAGACCACTCCTCTTCACTGAGACCACTGGATATTTTCAAATTAAGTATTAGTACTATTTAGTAGGCTCTGCTCGATAGGTCAGATATGTAGGAAAGGGAGAATAAAATCACGGGACAGGAAGTAGAGGAGGCTGTGAATCAGAGCAACGGGAGACGTGCTGGAATCCTGATGTTCATTTCCATGCCACAAATATTTATTGACCACCCACCCACCCACTGTATGCCAGGAACTTACCGAGCACTAGGATCTCTTTGGGGTCACCCCAGGTTTCAACTCGGTTCGTAAGCACCATCCTCTTAACAGAATTTTGCCGATGACCAGTGAAGACTTCTCCCCAACCTTGCCATGTTCTGTGGGCTTCATGAAATTAGACAGTCAGGGAAGACTTGTCTTGACTGAATCCCAGTGGGATATTCCTTTAAATATAATGCAATAAATGCAAATACTTGCTCTGCCTTTTTTAATTTTGCATCCTATGTCTAGTCTTTCGTGACAGTCTTGTTTACTTAGAGCACCAGGGTGACTGTCACTGCTGAAAATGGAGGAGTGCAAGGCCTGATTATTGCCCTTGAGAGATCTGCATGGTGGGGGATGACACGTACACAGTAAGAACAAACACCTAGCTTTGGGCAGTTCTGCAAGGGGGGTCAGTCGAAGGCACGGCTGGAGCCCACAGCACCGCATGCTAACTCTTTAGAGGATTCTATCGTTATTAGAAATCTGAAAGTCTCTTAAGATGCTGGATAAATGGTTCTCAAATTTCAGTGTCCAAAAAGAGTAGCCAGAAATCTCATTAAAATACAGATTCCCGAGGCCCCAAACTCAGTGATTCTGATCTTTGGTGGGGCTGGGAATACATATATAGCAAGCACTCCAGACATCCTTGGTAGAGATGGTCTGTCCCCTATGCCTTAAGAAACCAGGGGATTGGGGCGCCTGGGTGGCTCAGTGGGTAAGCCTCTGCTTTCAGCTCAGGTCATGATCCCAGTATCCTGGGATGGAGCCCCGCAATGGGCTCTCTGCTCAGCAGGGAGCCTGCTTCCTCCTCTCTCTCTCTGCCTGCCTCTCTGCCTACTTGTGATCTCTGTCTGTCAAATAAATAAATAAAATCTTAAAAAAAAAAAAAAAGAAAAGAAACCAGGAGATTCTTCCCCACCCTTTATATAAGGGAAGTTGTAAATGGAAAAATATAATTACAGAAGAACCACTTCTACCTCCTTTATTTTTCACTTAAAACCCAGTGGCTTTCCATCACAAATGTTGAAATGCTTCTAGGCTAATGACTTCCTCCTTGGGGGTCCAGATATGTAACTCCATTCAAAAAGTGGTTGACTTAAATATGTTTTTAATTTAATTTTATTTTTTAAAAAGATTTTATTTATTTGAGAGAAAGAGAGACAGACAGAGACAGAGCATGAGCAGTGGGGGAGGAGACAGATGAAAAGAGAGAAGCAGATTCCCTTCTGAGCAGGGAGCTGGACATGGGACTTGATCCCAGGACCCTGGGATCATGACTTGAGCCAAAGGCAGACGCTTAACCAAATGAGCCACCCAGGCATCCCAACTTAAATATGTTTTTATCAGGTACATAAAAAAGGCAACTCGATGTCTTCAACTATTGATACTGCCTTTGACTTGCATGTTTCTTTCGAAGATAGGGCCCTGCTCTGTCCTTGGTTCAGAGCTCAGCTGTTACCATATAAGGAGTGAGACCCGCAGAGGCTAAAAACCTGCTTTAAGGTGCCTGAACCAAAGCGAGGCTTTGCAGCCTGGGTGCATTTACGGTGTAAGCAACAGTGCAATACAAAGAACCTAGAGAATCAGCGATTCATTCAGGAAGAAACAGCTTGCATCCGGGAGGGTGCCAAAGGAGCCTCTTGGCATTATTGGGGTGCTGCCTCAGCTGGAAGGCAGTCTCTGTCCCCACACGAACTGACAGCTTTAGATCTTGAGCCGGACTGGGCCTCTCTCACTGTTATGTTTTGCTTTTGGAGTGAAAGCAAACCTGTGACTCGCGTGGGAGCGGAGGGGAGGGATGAGCTTAGTGGCGCTCCGACTTGGCAGGAGGGCCGCCGCCACAGACACGGGATGCAATCCGATAAGCACATGTGTTCTTACAGTATGCCTCATGGCCAGGCCACTTTATCTTCAGTAATCCCGATCTATGTCCCAGAATCACATTATCTGGCCGGGGATCAGACCCCATGCGTTCTTGGCTTGGGGAACAATGAAACGTGATCTCAAGACAAGATGGGATCCTGACCTGGAGAGGCACTGATGTATTTCTCCCCCGACCCCAACCCCCGCAGCACAGCAGTCAATGTAATACCGTATCAGGAAGATCTAGCTAACAGGTCGCTGGTAGAGGAGATCAAGCCTCATCTTCCGTGTATGGAATCCTGCCGCCATAGTTTATGATTGCTGACAGGAACAAAGGTATGTTCCAGATTAAAGAACATCAGAAAACTAAGCTTCAGTAACACGTACCAAACAGTAGCTCTGACCATGCTTACCATCATTGGCAGCAGCCATTTGAAGAAGGCACTGTGTGCTCTTACACACACCATTCAAAGGCCATTTATCAAGCGAAGCCCTTCAGGGTACAATAGTGTTAAAAGAAAAAACCGTTTGTGCTTTCAGGGTGTGGTGAATGGGCTAGGCCACAGCTAGACCGCCAACACCTTCTCTGTGCTCCTTCTCGTGAGCAAGCCCCGTGCCCTGGGCCAGAATCGCTGTGATCTAAGAAGGGTCACTGAGAGGGCAGGCTTCTACAAGGCTCCAGGCAAATCAGGGCTGAATTCCCGTAGCCACTGGTGATCAGAAAGCAGCTACTGTTGGATCCTGTAATGGGAAAACGAATCATTTCCCTTGGAAAAGCCTGACTCTCTAGCCATGAAATCACAAATACGTCACATCATCTTTTAGGGTAGCGATAACTCTTTTCAACTTTATCCCATTTGCTGTGATTAAAACTCTGGCTTGTACTGCAGTGAACCCTTTTCAAAATATAAACTAGCCTAAAGCTCACTGTTCACACCAGAGGCACATATGTAGATTGTGCAGGCCAAAGTCATGGCTGCATAGAATAGAAAACAAAACAGTACAGGGTTGCTGAGGAGCAGGAATGAACATTCTGTTGACTTATGAGAATATACTTAATAGTTTCCAGCACAGCCACATTTGTATCTTGATGTAATACAATTTAAAAGCTTCCTCCAAGTTAGATCTCCCTAAGTTCCCAAAAGGAAAAAACAACAACAACAAAAAAACCCAACAACAACAACAACAATAATAATAATAACCACCTATTTTATTTTTAGATTTTGGTTCTGTATTTTCAAGGAAATAGTTTTGTCTTCTTTTTGGAAAGAAAAATAACCATGAAATTTATTTTTTACTAAGTGAGCTAAATATTCAGGCTAGGCAACTTGGTTATCTACGGTGAGTACAAGTTCATGAAAAAGGCAGAAATAGTCAAACACTGCCCCCTGCTGTCACTTTTCCCACATTCGCTCTGAAATGGAGCGGATTTGGCCTGGTCACATTGAGGTAGATAATCTGGAGCAATGGCTCCCAAATTTCAGCTGGCATCAGAATCACCCAGAAGGTTTTGAAACCCATCCCCGGGGGGGTTTGATTTAGTAGGTCTGGGTGGGGCTGGAGAATCTGCATTTCTGACAAGCTTCCAGGTGCCGCTGCTGCCGCTGCCCATCCAGCTGCGGGTCTATTTAAAATGTCAAGGTTGCCCTTGGTTGCTTGCCTAAAGGTTTCCTGGCAAAAGAAGTCCACTTCTAGGGCTCTGCAAAGATTTGCCTTTTACCGCTTGTTCGACCCTATTCTATACCCCACATAGGAAGGCTAATTTGGGTGTGAAAGCTGGATCTGAAGGAGTGTGATCAGAGGTGCAATTAACCAGGAGTGTGGATAGCCGTGCTTGAGGCTGAATGATTATAACAGAAGATCATGGGATGAACTGGACTACAGGAGATTGTTTATATAAAGAAATAGCTTGGCGGGGAATGCAAAGGACCTGCCCATATGTAAGAAAACTGCTTTCAAACCAAATGGATAGTGCTGGTCTTTGAAGGTCTGGGCAGAGTCCCAACTTCTCTGCCTTTCTTTCATATGCCACATGTTAATTTGTCTTCAAGATCCCCTCACTCTGAAGAGCAGATGGCCAGGAGTGTGAAATTTTGGTGGTATTAAGTGCTCTCATTTTTGTCATCACCAATGTTTTCAGTAAAACTGGAGATTTCATTGATTAAATAACTCACTGAGCAAAGCTCTGCTTTTGAACTTCGGAAACTGATGAGAAGAGGAAGAATGTGTCTTAACAACTTTTTTTTTTTTTTTTACTGTGGTTAAAAAAAAACAAAAAAATAGTCACATTAAATTTACCATCTTAACCATTTTTAAGTGTATGGCTCAGCTGTGCTAAGCATAGTCATACTGTTGTACACCAGATCTTTAGAACTTTTTCATCTTGTAAAACTGAAAATGTGCCCCGTTAAACACTAATTCCCCCTCCATCATCCCTTCAACCTTTGGCAACCACTTTTCTAATCTCTTTTTCTATGATTTTGACTACTTTTGTTATTTCGTATGAGCACATCATATGTCTTTCTGTGACTGGCTTATTTCACTTAGTATAATTTCCTTGAGGTTTACCCATGGACCTCCACCCATCCCATGTCATAGCATTGGACATTTCCTTCTTTGTCAAGGCTGCATAACATTTGTTATAGGTATATCCTATTTTCTTTATTTCTTTCTTTATTTTCTTTATTTCTTCATCTGATGATAGACAGATTTGTTGCTTCCACCTCTTCGTTATTGTGAATAATTCCACAATGAATATGGATGTGCAAATATCTCTTTAGGACTCTGCTTTAAATTCTTTTGGGTATATACCCAGAAGTGGGATTGGTGAACCATAAGGTAATTTAAACAATTTTTAGAGGAGACTCCATACTGTATTTCATGTGGTTATACCCTTTTACATTTCCACTAACAATGTAGAGGGATTTCAATTTCTCTACATCATCACTGATACCGTTTGTTGCCAATAACTTTTGTTTTGTTTTGTTTTCTGGTTACTTTGTAGCAGTCATGTTAATGCATGTGAGGTGATATTCATTGAGGCTTTTATTTGATTTCCTTTTATGATAAGTGATGATGAGCATCTTGTATGCTTGTTGGCCATTTGTGTATCATCTTTGAAGAAATGTTTATTCAAGTTCTTTAGCCTTTATAAAATTGAGTTATTTGATTTTTTGTTGTTGACGTGTAGTTCCTTATATATTCTGGATATTAACCCTTATCAGATACATAATTTGCAAATTTTTTTCCTCGTCTATAGGTTGCATTTTCTCTTAGTTGATTGTATCCTTTGATGCAAGTTTTTAAGTTTGATGTAGTGTCATTTGTGTAATTTTGTTTCCATAGTTTGTTTGTGTCATATTCAAGAAATCATCGCCAGATCCAATGTCATGAATTGTTTCCCCTATATTTTCTTCTGAGTGTTTCATCATTTGAGGTCTTTCTTTTATGTCCTTAATCCATTTCAATTTAATTCTTGTAGAAAGTGAGGTAAGGGTCCAGCTTCATTTTTTGCACGTGGATACTTGATTTCCTCAATACCATTTGTTAAAGAAACTATCTTCTCCCCATTGAATGGTCTCAGCACTTTTGTTAAAAATCAGTTGATCAGGGTGCCTGGGTCGCTCAGTCAGTTATGCATCTGATTCTTGGTTTCTGCACAGGTCATGATCTCGGGGTCCTGGGATGGGGCTGCACACCCAGCAGGGACTCTGCTTGAGATTCTCTCCCTTTCCCTATACCTCTCCCCCATTCTTTCTCTCCTCTCTCTCAAATAAATAAAATATTTTAAGAAATCATTTGATGCCAGTACTACAATGTTTTGATTATTGGAGCTTTACAATATATTTTGAAATCAGAAAATGTGAGCCCTCCCACTTTAATCTTTTTCAAAGTTGTTTTGGCTATTCTGGGTCCCTTAAGATTCTATACGAACTTTTGGACAGATTTTTCTTTTTCTGCAAAAATAACATTGGGATTTTGATTACACTGAATCTGTAGATTGCTTTGGGTAGGATGGACATCTTACCAATATTGTCTTCCAATCCATGAACATGAAATGTCTTCCCATTTATTTGTATATTCTAAAATTTCTTGCAACAATATTTTATAGCTTTCAATGTATAATCTTTCATCTTCTGGTTTAGGTGAAAATCATACAACTTTTCTAACTTTATTAGTTTTTAACAGTATATTTTTTTATGTAATCTTTGGAATTTTCTACACTAACGTAGATGTTACCTGTGGGCTTTTCATATATGGTATGTATTGTGTTGAGGTGTATGCTTTTAATTCCTAATTTGTTATGAGTTTTTATCATAAAACAGTGTTAAATTTGTCAAATGCTTTTTTGCATTAATTGAGATGTGTGGTTTTGTGCTTCATTCTGTTAATGTGAGGTATTACCTTGAGTAATTTTAATTATGGTAGCAATTCTTTAACTCCAGGGCTTTAATCATTTTTTAAATGAAATGCTTCTGTTACTTTTTTCCCTTCAAAATGACCTGACAAGATAGAACGATTGGGGAAAGTGGGTAAAGAATAATGGGATTTTTCTGTGTTATTCATAACAACTGCATGTGAACCTGCAGTGACCTCAAAATAAAACATTTTTCTAACAAAGGACCTCAAGTACATGCTATTAAATCAGAGCACATTCAATGAGATCCCATTGTGTCTGGGAAAAACAAAATAATTGCCATTCTTCTAAATCAGCAAAAATATTGCCACAGCTGACCGTTGAACAACATAGGTTTAAACTGTGTGGATCCACTTATTTGAGGATTTTTTTTTTAATAAATATATGGACAGTACTGTAAGTGTATGTTTGTCTTTCTTAGGGTTTTCTTTTCTTTTTTAAGATTTTATTTATTTTTTTGACAGAGAGAGGGAGAGCACAAGCAGGAGGAGTGGGAGAGGGAGGAACAGATTCCCCCTAAGCAGGGATCCTGGTGCGGGATTTGATCCCAGGACCCTGAGACCATGATCTGAGCCAAAGGAAGACACTTAACTGATTGAGCCACCCAGGCGTCCCTCTTTCTTAGGATTTTCCTAATGACATTTTCTTTTCTTGAGCTTACTTTAAGAATACAGTATATGGGAGGGTGCCTGGGTGGCTCAGTTGGTTAAACATCTAACTCTTGTTTTTGGCTCAGGTCATGATCTCAGTGTTATGAGATGAAGTCCCCATCCAGCTCTGCACTCAATGTGGAGACTGCTTGAGATTCTTCCCCCTCCCTCTCCCCCCCTTCTGTTCCTCCCTGCCTCACCATGCTCACACTTGCACATGTGTGCTCTCTCTCTCTTAAATAAATAAATAAATAAAAATATTTTTTAAAAAGAAATAATATACAATAACATAACATATAAAATATGTGCTAATCAGATGTTTATTTTATTGGTAAGGTTTCCAGTTAACAGTAGGTTATTAGCAAAGTTTTGGGGAAGTCAGAAGTTACACTTGGATTTTCAACTGTGTGGGAGGTCAGTGCTCCAAACCCTTCCATCATTCAAGGGTCAACTGTACTTTCTAATAGTTTAAGTAATCGTGCCTCCCACCACAGGCGTATGAATCGCTTGCTTTCCCTGGTTCTTGTTCCCCCTGATTTTCCTTTTCACTTTCCTCTAGTTCTCGCCTTTCTCCATTTCTTGCTGTCTTATACAGTTGCTTGCACACTCTCACGCTGTTTTTTTTGAGGAATAGGAAATGCAAAGTTTGTTGGTTCTAATTCTGCTCTGATGGTTGCAGGAATCATCTACGTTTATAGTTATAAATGAACCAATATGGAATCTCATCTCACTTTGGGACAGATTCAAGTCATTATAACATTTGACGTTTTAACTACATTTTATTCTACAGCACTATATCCCCCAATTTGAAATCTTCTTTGTGTAGGGATTAAAAAAAAGAAGAAGAATTTTAAAAAAAGGGGGCGCCTGGGTGGCTCAGTGGGCTAAGCCTCTGCCTTTGGCTCAGGTCATGATTTCAGGGTCCTGGGATCGAGCCCCGCATCGGACTTTCTGCTCAGCGGGGAGTCTGCTTCTCCCTCACTCTCTGCCTGCCTCTCTGCCTCCTTGCGATCTCTCTCTCTGTCAAATAAATAAATAAAATCTTAAAAAAAAGAAAAGAATTTTTAAAAAATTGTGTATGGATTTACTCTGAGACTACAGAAACCTGTTGCAAATAATCCAAAGCCTTAGAGGGAAAACTGCTAAAAATGTCACACACACACACATATACACATACACACCTCTTCAATAATAAAGGCAAACTTCTGTCTCTGTTGTATACTGTTATTTCTTATGGATTTTTGTAATCTAACTTGTTAGTCCTCCAGGGCCCCTGGGGAATCAGCATGGTGTAATGGTAAGACCAGCGAGGTCAGGTTGAAAAGGGTTCAAATTTTCATGCCATTATTTGTCATCTTTTGAGAACTTGGACACTTTAATTTTTAAAAAAAAATTAGGTCTTCATTTATAAAATGGGGATATGTAGCAAATAAATTAGGCAGTCTATAAATCTATAGTAGATTCATCTCTGTGGTAAATTTTTAAAATGGCCACGAATTCTTTCCTGCCCTAGATCCATAGTAACTTTGAAGCTCCTCCAATCAAAATTTTTCTTCAGCTCTTTTGTTTGAACTGATCCTATGGCTTGCTTTGACCAATGAGACAGTCACCAGTGTAACTCAAGCAAAAACTTGGAAGGTACTGGGACCTGCTGGCTTGATACTCTTGGAATGATGCTGCCATGTGAACAAGCCCAAGACTGCCTGGTGAGGAATGAGAATTTGTGTGGGGAGAAGCTCCAGGCACACCAGTCAGAGCTGGTCCGGACCAGAAAGATTGCCCAGCTCAGACCAGCACAGACAGCCAACCTGAGGAAGTATGCGATACATCAGTGTTCATTGTTTAAAGTCACTAAATTTTAGGGTGGTTGTTAATTTAGCAAAAGGGAATTTACATCAAATTGCCAATAAACAAATGGTCTAAAATCTCTGGAAGTTACATATTGCCCATTTGACAAACTGACATTGACGCTTAAATTATCAGAGCCACTCATCAGCAGGATCCAAAGATTTGCCAAGATGGGAGGCCATCTCGTGGTCAAGCAATTAAAAATGTTTAAACGACTTTGCTGGAGGTCAAAAAGGAAAAGAAAAAAGAAAACAGCAGCTTTTTAAAATTGAACTTGAGGGGCGCCTGGGTGGCTCAGTGGATTAAGCCGCTGCCTTCGGCTCAGGTCATGATCTCAGGGTCCTGGGATCGAGCCCCGCATCGGGCTCTCTGCTCCACAGGGAGCCTGCTTCCTCCTCTCTCTCTGCCTGCCTCTCTGCCTACTTGTGATCTCTCTCTGTCAAATAAATAAATAAAATCTTTAAAAAAAAAAAAAATAAAATAAAATTGAACTTGACTAGATTACAAGATTACAAGATTACAATTATTACTTGTGCTCACTCAGAAAGATATCCCGAGGTCTACAAATTTCAGGACAATTAGTGTTTTAATAAAGATGAGAAAGATGGGTCTCTCAGAAAGAAATAAAGTAGGGTTTTTGATTTTCCATTTCATTCACCCCATTATTAACATAGGTAACCCACCACCAGAAATCAGCCATCATCCTCAGTGCTGACCACCAAACACAAATCCCCTCACAAAATGGGCCACCTTTGAGATTTATAGAGAAAATAGATTCATAGTATGATTGAAATTTTATAAGATGCCAGGGGGCCTCTTTTGAATTCCATTTTATATAATAAACAATATGGAACATTCTATTATGCTTTTTCTTTTTTATTTCTTTTCATTTGTTCAAGCTTCTGACAGCCCAATATAAAACAGAAACTTAAAGGCATGATAGATGGCTATCCAAATATAAATGGCTGACCTGGTCTCAGTTTATTTATACTCCATTTATTAGAATGTACCTCTACAATTCCTTCCTTCCTTCCTTCATTCATTTCTTCAGAAAAGTACTTATAAATCACGTTCCTTTTTCTTTTTCAACAAGCCCTTCTTGCGCTAGATGCTAAGAATACAAAGGGGAATAAGTTATAGTCTCTGCTTTTCAGTCGCTCTACTACAAATGGGATATGTAGACATGAAAACAACAAACACAACTCCAACGGCCTAGTGCTACAGCAGAGATAGGAAAAGATGTGGCTCCAGAGAACCTGATGAGAATGCTTTGTGACCTCGCTTCATCTCAAATTAATTAAAACAACAATTTCAGGACTGAAATTGTATAGGCCTGCTTATCAATAAGCAGGGTACAAAGAGGGAGAGGATATATAAGTGGAAAAAAGCAAACTAATTTTCAAAGGACTTTACTCCATCATCCAACTCAAAATTCTGGGCTTCTTCAGGCTTTGAACTTGAATTAGTGATATGGTTTTGGTTTGCAGCACATCAGTTCCCAAAGACTCTGGCATAAGATTCTGAGAAGACAAAACAGAAACAAACATAAAACATGGGAGATGTAGAACCCTGGCCCCACAAATTCCTTCCATATCTGCACTTCTCAGCTTCTCTTTCAGTCCCCGATCCTACTTTGCTTTTCTGTATTTGGATTTTATAATCCAGTCCAGTCCTGGACTATCTTCTTCAGTGCTAGCTAAACCCCCAGGATGCCGCATCTGATAATTACCTCTAGGATCTCTAACTCCAACTGTTAGCCAAGAGCAGGCCTGGGGAAGCTGCCGCCAGACTCCTCTGGTCTTCTATCACTTATGGAAGAACAGAGGACACACTAAGGTATGGCAGAGTCACTGTCTCCTCTCTCTAGGCCACCGACTGAATTATAGTCAGAGTTTACCTTTGGCCTTAATACACCTTTTCCAGTGCATTTCTCTGTCTACATTTTGCATGTGCTCATTCCTCTTACAAGTGTCCACTGTCCTCAGGATGCTTCCTTGCTCCCTGCCTCACCCAATTAATCATTCTTTAAAACCAACATTTTCTTAGCAGTGCCCAATGTTCCACAGCTTTTCAGCTTCCTTCCCTATTTTTTAAAGCTTTATTTATTTAAGTAATCCCTACATCCAACATGGAGCTTGAACCCACGATGCTGAGATCAAGTGTTTCATGACTGAGCCAGACTGAGCCAGCCAGGAGCTCACAATTTTTTATCCCCAAGCAAATGAATGACTCCCAAAAGTCAATTTCTTCTGAGAAAGCTTAGTCATCTCTAAGAGAATAATTCTCAAGAACGTTTGAGACAACTACGAAGATTCCCAGAAATTTGGGAGAAGAATTTTAGAGTGACTGGAATTCCGAAGGAGAAAAAGGAAACTAATCCTATGTTTATCTGCAAGCCTAAGGAGTGAGATAAAAATAAAGAGGTTCCTTCATGGGTTCACAAGCATAACTCACCAGGTACTTCCTCAGACGTTCCCCAATTATTTTGAAAATTGATTCAGTCAAAGGAGAAAACTGCATACATTTACTTTTCCTCCTCTTCAGTAATACTGAAGCTTAAAACAAAACAAACTTCCAACTGGCAATACTTCGAATGAACACCAGAGGGCGCTCCATTTCAACTGTTTGGAATCTCTTTAAAATCTCATCTCTCAAGAATACCAAATCTCACAGATGGGTTCATCTAGAACCTAGTCCAAGGAAATAAAGTTAGGAGCATACCTTGAAGGGTAATGAATTACACCCTTCAACGTGATTATATCTTTTTACACTGAATTTGTGCAAAGTGCACAAATACGAGGATTATTCCAAATCGAAGAGGGGCCAGTACAAACACAACATCCTGAAGAGCGTTTAAAGTTGTAAAAAACAGTGGTTTGCTTCACACTGTGGTAGCTCCCTGCTGGGGATAGGCTTCTTTTCTGCAACTTCCGACCTGACAAGCGTGGTATCCTTACAGAGATCTAGCAGAAGCGATAAGTCTCGGGAAAGAAATTACAGAAAGCATGTATGTTGCCACATAAAAACAAATGTACAGGGCGCCTGGGTGGCTCAGTGGGTTAAACCTCTGCCTTCGGCTCAGGTCATGATCTCAGAGTCCTGGGATCGAACCCCGCATCAGGCTCTCTGCTTGGCAGGGAGTCTGCTTCCTCCTCTCTCTCTCTGCCTCTCTAACCTACTTATGAACCCCCTCTGTCAAATAAATAAATAAAATCTTTAAAAAAAACACACCAAGTATACATATGTATATATCTGCCCACATACGTATGTATGTATACACGGGTATGTGTACACGTGTGTCTATTTGTGCACGTTATGAGCCCCTCAAAAACTATGATCATGCTCTCAAATATTGATGTTATAGGGACTATTTCATCATTCCTTGACTACTGACTTATAGCAGTTGTGCTGGGAAGTGAGGATGAGAGTTTTGGCGACTGAAAGCTTAGACCCTTCTCGCTGTACCTGCAGCGTGAGTCACGTGCATCGTGGGGCACAGGCTGTCCCGAGCAAGGTACCTCAGGCCCACTCTTTTCAAGTGGCAATCTCAGCTTTCTCTTCAGCTATAAAACCTGGCTGGATGGGCCTAACTCCAGCACATCTGATTTACGGATACCTCATATAAAAGAAATTTTGTCCAAAAGTACCAGGAATTGAGTAGTTGAAAGCAAACACCCAGTTAGTTACTGAGAGTATATATTTCCCTATAATATCTCAACAGTGATCTATTTAAAAAAAAGACTGATTAGATTAATGGAGTATTATTTATTTACTTATTTATTTTCAAAGCTAGACCTCTTTTAATCTCCTCACAGAAGTTAACACCCTGAATTCTTTAAAACCTCTCTGAAAGATAAGCTAAGACTGTTATCTTCCTCACCAGATGCCAAAGTTCTATTTTCTAATATTTTAATATTAATATTCAGAAATTATTCTGTGGCTTGTCATATAATAACGTCAAGGGAATGTGTAAAATAAAATGGACTCAATATACACAAGTAGTTGAAGGATTTTTAACGTGTGATTAAAGTCCTATTAATCCCCAAAACATTTTAAGTAATTTTAAAACATCTTAAAAACTCAGAAAATAACTTACTAAATTCAAATAGCCAGTGATTTGGTTATTATGAATATTAGCAAAATCATTGGAAGTTCAACTAAATCAAATCTACAAAAATCTGGGGCTGGGAATACTGTATTCTTTCTACAGATGCCGAGACACAGGTGTGATACCTAGAGATAATCACATCAATATTCAGGTGTCCATCAGATGCACTGTGAACTTAGTTCCGGATCACCTCAATAAAGTAATGCAACAATAAATTTTTTGGTTTCCCAGTGTATACAAAAGTTATGTTTATGCTATACCATAGTCTATTAAGTGCAATAAAAATATGTCTAAAAATGTGCACACTTATGTAAAAAATACTTTATTGCTAAGGAAACTGTTGGCATAATACGAGCTATCAGTGAGTTACAATCTTTTTGCTAGTGGAGGGTTTTGTCCCCATGCCCATGGTTGCTGGAGGGTGGGTGGCTGTGGTAATTTTTTAAAATAAGACAACAATAAAGTTGGTCATATTGTTTGACTCATGCTTTCATAGACAAATTCTCTGTGGCATGTGATCCTTTTCGATAGCATTGTACCCACAGTAGAACTTCTTTCAAAATTGGAGTCGATCTTCTCAAATCCTACTGCTGCTTTATCAACTGAGTGTATGTCATATTCCAAATCCTTTGTTGTCATTTCAACAATCTTCACATCTTCACCAGGGGTAGTTTCCATCTCAAAAAATCACTTTCTTTGTTCATGCATAAGAAGTGACTCCTCACCCATTCAGGTTTGATCAGGAGATTGCAGCAATTCCGTCCCACCTTTGGGCTCCAAGTCTAATTCTAGTTCCCAGGCTATTCCCACCACGTCTGCAGTTACTTCCTCCAATGAAGTCCTGAACCCTCACCATCATCCATGAAGGTTGGAATCAACGTCTTCCCAACTCCTGTTCATGTGGATATTTTGACCTTTTCCCACCAGTCACAGATGTTCTTAATGGTATCACGAATGGTGAATTCTTTCTGGAAGACTTTTGATGTATTTTTCCCAGATCCATTAGAGGAATCACTATCTATGGCAGCTCTAGCCTTATGAAACGTATTTCTTAAATAAATAATAAGACATGAAAGTTGAAATGAGTCCTTGATCCATGGGCTGCAGAAAGGCTATAGTGTTAGCAGGCAGGAAAACGTTAGTCTCATCGGACGTCTCCATCAGAGCTCCTGGGTGACCAGGGGCATCGTCAGTGAGCAGTAATACTTTGAAAGGAATCTTTCTTCTGATTTTCTTTTTCTGAGCAGTAGGTGTCAATGGTGGGCCTTACATGCTCAGTGAATCGTGTTGACAACAGCTGTGTTGTCATCCAGGCTGCAGTTCCATGGACAGAGTAGATTTAGCATCCTTCTTAAGGGCCTGATGATTTTCCAAATGGTAAACGAACATTGGCTTCAATTGTATATCACCAGCTGCGCTGGCCCTTAACTAGAGAGCCAGCCTGCCCCTTGAAGCTTTGGAACCAGCCATGGACTTCTCTCTAGCTATGAAAAACTTAGATGGCATTTTCTTCAATGTAAAGCTGTTTTGTCTACATTTAAAATCTGTTGTCCAGTGCAGCCAGCCTCATGAGTGAGGTCAGCCGGATCTTCGCGGGAGCACGTTGAGCTTCTCCACCAGCACCTGCTGCTTCACCCTGCACTTCTCTGTCATGGAGACACGGTCTTCCCTTAGACCTCATGCACTGACTTCTACGAGCTTCAGACTTCCTTCAGCAGCTTCCTCAGCTCTTTCAGCCTTTGTGGAATTGAAGAGACTTAGTGCCTTGCTCTGGATTTGGCTTTGGCTGAAGGGACTCTTGTGGCTGCTTTGATCTCTATCCAGACCACTCGGACTTTCTCGGTATCAGCAATAAGGCTGTTTCACTTTCTCATCACCAATGTGTTCACTGGTGTAACACTTTCAATTTCCTTCAAGAACTTTCCCTTTGCGGGGTGTCTGGGTGGCTCAGTCTATTAAGCATCTGCCTTTGGTTCAGGTCCTGATCCCAGAGTCCTAGGATTGGATCCCATGTCCGGCTCCCTGCCCTGTGGGACGCCTGCTTCTCCCTCTCTTTCTGCCTGCTGCTCCCCCTACTTGTGCTCTTCATTTCTCTCTGTCACATAAATTTAAAAAAAAAAATGGCTTTCCCTTTGCATTCATAACTTGTCTGTTTGATGCAAGAAATAGCTGTCGGCTTTTGACACACCTTCCTCACTAATCTTAATCACTTCTAGCTTTTGAGTTAAAGTGAGATGTGTGACTCTTCCTTTTACCTGAACACTTAGAGGCTACTGTAGGGCTATCAATTGACTTAATTTCAATATTGTTGTGTCTCAGGGAATAGGGAGGCATGAGGAGAGAGATTGGGACGAAGCAGTCAGACACACATAAGGTCTATTGATCAAGTTTGCTTCTCTATGTGGGCACATTTCGTGGTGCCCCACAACAATAGTAACATCAAAGATCATTGATCACAGATTAAAATGAAAAATATAATAATAATAATGACTGGAAAATTGTGAGAATCACCAAAATGTGATACAGAGACACAAAGTGACCAAAAGCTCTTGGAAAAATGGCTTCAATAGACTTAGTTGATAACAGGATTGCTACAAACTTTCAACTTGTAAAAAAAAAGAAAAAAGGAATAAAAAAAACAATAAAGCGAAGCATAATAAAATGAGGTATGCCTATATAATACTCTGCAAGCTAAATAAATCAAAATTTCAGCTTCAAAAATTAACTGCATTTGGGGTGTTATGGTAGAGACTCTATTTTAATGTAACAGAACATTTTGATCAGAAAGTTTTGATAAACATAAACAATGAATTTTGGAACACTGAAAAAAATTTAAAAAAAAGGAAGTTTAGACAAGAAATATTTGATATTTGCCTAATTTCTATTCCAGGGGATATTTCTTGCTTATTTTTTTTAAGATTTTTATTTATTTATTTGACAGAAAGAGAGACATGATAAGTAGGCAGAGAGGCAGGCAGAGAGAGAGGGGGAAGCAGGCTCCCCTCTGAGCAGAGAGCCCAATACGGGGCTTGATTCCAGGATCCTGAGATCATGACTTGAGCCAAAGGCAGAGGCTTTAACCCACTGAGCCATCCAGGCGCCCCCATATTTCTTGCTTATTGTCCTGTTTCCCTGAACCTCACTTTCTAAATCTGAACCAACAATTAGAAAAAGCAAATATTATTAAATATTATTAAACATGAAAATACATTCAACTTCAACCAGAGAAATGTAAATGACTACATATCATGTCAAAAACATCCAAAATATTGGAGTATTTTTAAATCAATGAAATACCCAGTTTTAATTAGAACGTGATGAAGCCAGTGTATTCATGTATTGCTAGTCTTGTAAATGTTAAGGGGGTAATTTTGAAAAGCGATTTGGCAATATGGTTCAAAAGCCAATTTGTTCATTCAAAAAATTAAAAATATAAATACTAAGTACCTCCAATACCCTGGTCCAAGAGCTGGCTGGAAGTCAATGGCCAGCCTACAGTTACACATTAGACTTGTCCTCATGTTGCTTGCTGACTGATATTATTTTAAATTGAAGGAAACACTGTATGCACATGCATATTCTCTAAACATAATCTAAATGTCTAAAAAATGAAAAGTGAATAATAAATTTTAGCTTACCAATATCTTATAAAACTACATAACCATTAAAATGAGAATTATAGATAAAGCAATTAGATAAACACTTGACATAATATTGTGAATAAAAAATAGGAATTGGGGGCACCTGGGTGGCTCAGTGGGTTAAAGCCTCTGCCTTCAGCTTGGGTCATGATCCCAGGGTCCTGGGATCGAGACCTGCATCGGGCTCTCTGCTCAGCGGGGAGGCTGCTTCCTCCTCTCTCTCTGCCTGCCTCTCTGCCTCCTTGTGATCTCTGTCTGTCAAATAGATAAATAAAAATCTTTTAAAAAATAAAATAAAAATAATAAAAAATAGAAATTGATAATATGCCATGTGTATGTATGGATAAAGTCTAGAAGGGAACATTAGAATGAGAGAATTAGATGAATTCAGTGTTTTATATTGTATTCCCCATTATTTTTATTATAATGCTTTTATATAGTAATTTGAAAGCATTAATAACTGAGATAAATAATATCTTGACATCATGGAACTTTCTATACCTGTCTCACATGACTCTTCTAAAAATCTCATGTTTCCTAAACTACATTTCATAAGAGTTCTGTGTAGTTTTTAAAAATTTATATTTTAATTAATTTTTGGAAATGATTAAAACTATGAGGTCATTTTTTTTGCTACTTATGTTAATCTAAGCATACTTTATATCTCATATTTTTCTATTATACCCATACTTAATATTCTGAGGTCAAATGAGTTTGAAAATCCAAGTTAATAGATGTAAAAATACTTTGACACCTGTAATATACTTTGTAAATACAGGATTTTATTATTTATTTTATTTACTATTTATCTTATTATTTATTATTTATTATTGCCTTGTTTACACTGAGCAGATTGGTTGAATAAGATTTTTTTTTTAAAGATTTTATTTATTTATTTGACAGATAGACATCACAAGTAGGGAGAGAGGCAGGCAGAGAGAGAGAGGAGGAGGAAGCAGGCTCCCTGCCAAGCAGAGAGCCTGATGCGGGGCTCGATCCCAGGACCCTGGGATCATGACCTGAGCGAAAGGCAGAGGCTTTAACCCACTGAGCCACCCAGGCGCCCCAGGTGGAATAAGATTTTTAACTCTGGAAACTCTTCCTTCTGTTCCTTCTCTTTATGAGTAAGAAAGATTGACTTCAACCATAAAAGACTCTAATCTCAGGAAACAAACTGAGGGTTGCTAGGGGGTGGAGGGGAAGGGCTAGGGTGGCTGGGTTATGGACATTGAGGAGGGTATGTGCTATGGTGAGTGCTGTGAATTCTGTAAGACTGATGAATCACAGACCCTGAAACAAACAATACATTATATGTTAATTAAAAAAAAAAAAAGATTGACTTCCCCAAAAGAATGTGAAGATGCCATTGGTTTATTGTTTTCAAAACAGACTTAAGGAATAACTGATAAAGCAAGCCCTTACATCATAGGAAGCGTAAGCAGTGGGAGATGGTGGCCTGGGATGATCCACACACATCACACACAGTACAGCATGCCTGAACCGAGACACACAAGGAAGCCATTTGCAGATAGTGCTCCCGCCAAGACAGAACATCTGAAATTAGAAGGGCGTATGCAAGAGGGGGCATGTTGGAGCTGCACACCCCGATTGCCAGCATTTGAGAAAGGGAGATGGGCATTTTAGTTCAAGAGATGATAAAAGCCCCCCCCCCCCCATATTTTGTTTGTTTTTTTACTTCTTTTTCTCTGTGAAAATGGCAGTAACCAATTCAGGCTGTAAATTACCAAAGAAGTGGAGAGTTGTATCCCACTAGGCAGCTGGGCTGGCGGGGAGAGGAACCCCCAGCACAAGCACTAAAAAGGAGAGATTGGTAGGCTGAGACATAAGAGGGAAAAGGAGAACCAAGAATGCAGGAAGCAGTTGGATTCCCCCTTTCCGATCATACTTTTTATGTCTTGCCCTTGACTTGTTGGATCTACCATATAACGTCGAAGAGAAATAGGCAATTTTGCCTTGATGTGAATTTAAAGTGGACACTTTAAATATTTACCAAGTTATTTGCTGAGCTTTCTGTATTCTCTTATCATATGGTAGTTGTTTTTCAATCCTTTTTATTGAGATGTTTGGTAATGGATGAAGTTTGTGTTATAGCAAGAGTTTTTCTAGCTTCTGAGATCATTGTGTGATATTTTGTCTTTTTAATCTGTTAATATGCAAATTATTTTCAATTTCAAAGAATTTCTGTAATATTTCAGGCATATAAACAAATATGAAAATGTGTGGCTACCACCTAGCATAAGAATACAAATCTGACATTAGAAATGAAGCCCTCATATACCTCTACTTGATTGAATTTTCCTGTTTCTCAATGATAATTCCCACCCTTATTTTGAGGTTTATCATTTCCTAAAACTTTTACTAACTAGAATATATACACCTACATGATACAGGTTTTGTGTGTTTTTACACTTTATAGTAGTACCATGCTAGATGTATTCCTCTGCAACTCATGATTTTCACTTAACATTATATTTTTGAAGTTCATTCATTCATTCATTCATTTTCACTGCTATATGGTAAACCATTAAATGTATATCTCAATTTTTATTCATTCTTATGTTGTTCATAAGATGTTCATAAGATGTTTCCCATTTCTTTTTAATACAAACATCACGGTCTTGAAATTTGTATTTTCTATATGTACATGAATCAGCGTTTTTCTGAGAATATAGGTACACATGGGGTTTCTGAGTCCTAAGGTACATGTATTTTGCCAAATCTCTACCAAAAAGTTTTATCTGTTGTTCTAGATATTTCATGACAATTAGTATTGAGGTGTTTTTCCCAATCTAATGACTATGCAATTGTCTATCTTGTTGATTTTTTTTTATGTATCCCGATTTCCCAGTGAATATCTTTTCATTGGTTTATTAGCCATTTACTCCCCTCTTCCTTCAATATGCCAGGTCATATTTATGTTGTCTATCATAAGTAGACGTATTTCACTTGTCTATCAGATTTTCCTTTGTTGGTCTATTTTTAAGAGTTACTTATGTGTTTTGTTTACAAATCCCTTGTTGTATAAATGCATTAAAAATATCTTTTTAACAGACATGTAGATCAATGGAACAGAATAGAGAGCCCAGAAATAGACCCTCAACTCTATGGTCAACTAATCTTCAACAAAGCAGGAAAGAATGTCCAATGGAAAAAAGACAGTCTCTTCAACAAACGGTGTTGGGAAAATTGGACAGCCACCTGCAGAACAATGAAACTGGACCATTTCCTAACACCACACATGAAAATAGACTCAAAATGGATGAAAGACCTTAATGTGAGATAGGAATCCATCAAAATCCTTGAGGAGAACACAGACAGCAACCTTTTCGACTTCAGCCACAACAACTTCTTCCTGGAAACATCATCAAAGGCAAGGAAAGCAAGGGCAAAAATGAACTATTGGGACTTCATCAAGATCAAAAGCTTTTGCACAGCAAAGGAAACAGTCAACAAAACCAAAAGACAACTGACAGAATGGGAGAAGATATTCACAAATGACATATCTGATAAAGGGATAGTATCCAAAATCTATAAAGAACTTATGAAACTCAACACCCAAAGAATAAATAATGCAATCAAGAAATGGACAGAGGACATGAACAGAAGACATCCAGATGGCCAACAGACACATGAGAAAAAGTGCTCCACATCACTTAGCATCAGGGAATTACAAATCAAACCCACAGCAAGATATTACCAAACACCAGTCAGAATGGCTAAAATTAACAAGTTAGGAAAGGACAGATGTTGGTGAGGATGCAGAGAAAGGGGAACCCTCCTACACTTTTGGTGGGAATGAAAGCTGGTGCAGCCCCTCTGGAAAACAGTATGGAGGTTCCTCAAAAAGTTGAAAATAGAGCTACTCTATGATCCAGCAATCACACTACTAGGTATTTACCTTAAAGATACAAATGTAGTGATCTAAGGAGCATGTGCACCCAAATGTTTATAGCAACAATATCCACAATAGCCAAACTATGGAAAGAACCTAGATGTCCATCAACAGATGAATGGATAGAGAAGATGCAGTACACACACACACACACACACACACACACACACACACAATGGAATACTATGCAGCCATCAAAAGAAACGAAATCTTGCCATTTGCAATGATGTGGATGGAACTAGAGGGTATTATGTTAAGTGAAATAAGTCAATCAGAGAAAGGAAATTATCATATGATCTATCTGGTATGAGGAATTTGAGAGGCAGGGTGGATGGTTGTGGGGGGTTGGGAGGGAAAAAATGAAATAAAATGGGATCAGGAGGGAGACAAATCATAAGAGACTCTTATGAAACAAACTGAGGATTGCTGGGAGGTGGAGGGTAGGGATAGTTTTGCTGGGTTATGGACATTGGGAATGGTATGTGTTATGGTGAGTGTTGTGAAATGTGTAATCCTGATGATTCATGGACCTGTACCCCTGGGACAAATACTACATTATATGTTAATTAAAAGCAAATCTTTTTTCTTTTTGCATTATCTTTTTTCTCTATTTATAGGGTCTGGTATAATACTGAAAAATTAAATTTTGATACAATTATTTTTACCTTTTTGTTATAATTTGTGTTTATTGTGTTTTGTCTAGAAAAACATTTACATCCAATAATTGTGAACACATTCTCATGTATTTCTCATGTATTTGCTTTGAAAGTTTCATTTTTTCCTTTTTACATTAGATTTTTAATACACCTACAGTTGTGTGTGTGTGAGAGAAAGAGAGAGAGAGAAAGAGAGAGATCATTTTAGTTTCTTTCCCTTCTACATTTATGTCAGTACATTTCTGGAATGGTCATCATTTGCCCACTCATATGCAAGGCTAGTTCACCAGAGCTTGATAGTGTCCATATTTCTTATTTTAGTCATTCCAATAGATGTGTAATGGTATTTCATTGTGTTTTAATTTGTATTTCCCTAATGGTTAATGATGTATATAACATCTTTTCATAAGCCCACTGCCATTTTAATTGACTCTTTTTAAAAAAGATTTTATTTATTTATTTGACAGAGAGAGAGAGATCACAAGTAGACAGAGAGGCAGACAGAATTAGAGGGGGAAGCAGGTTCTCTGCTGAGCAGAGAGCAGGACTCTGAGATCATGACCTGAGCCCAAAGCAGAGGCTTAACCCACTGAGCTACCCAGGGGCCCGTTTAGTTGCTTCTTTTACAAAGTATCATTCATGTCTTTGCTGACTATTCGGTTTGTTTGTTTGTTTCTTTTTTTTTAATTTTGAGAGTTTTTAATACACTGGTGAAGTCATTTGTAGATATGTGATTTTCAAATAATAAAATACTAGATATAAATCCAAATAATTAAATGAGAGATATAAATCCAAATATATTAATATTGCATGACTTACGAATGGATGTTATCCCTATATACACTCTCTATTCAGTAGATATGACAAGAAATCAATTAAGAAAATCAATGAAGTAAAAATTTTTTCCTTCAAAAGATCAACAAGATTGATAAACATCTCACTAAACTGACAAGGGGAAAAAGTAGAAAACACAAATTTCCCACATCCACAGTGAAAGAGGATGTGTCCCTACAGACACTGTGGTAAATAAAGGGATAAAAAGATATGTTATCAACAACCCTATGTACTGTTAAAATAAAATAAAATGGAAACCAGGCTTGAAAATCCCTGGAGTAGACAAAACCATTTAAGCCATGTAAGCAAAACTGAATCTAGCTTTTTCATGAACGTAAGAGCAATTTACCTTAGATTATTTCTTGTACTGTCTCTGATAATCATAAAAGAAACTTCAGTCATCATACTAAAATGATATAAAATAATCACTATTAAGCAATCCCATGACATCTGGAAAGCTCCATCATAATAATGAATCATTGTAAAGTTTAAACACCTTCCTCATTTTTCACTTTATAAGCCACCCCGTATAATCAAGCTTCTAAGCTTTATGACAGTTTTTGATTTGAAGTATCTCTGTTCACAAATGATTTCTTTTTCTTTCATTCATTCATTCATTCATTCATTCATTCATTCTTTCTTTCTTTCTTTTAAGATTTTATTTATTTATTTGACAGGGAGAGGGAGAGCACAAGCAGGGGGAGCAGCAGGCTCCCCACTGAGCGGGGAGCCCAATGGCGGACTTGATCTCAGGCCCCTGGGATCATGACCTGAGCCGAAGGCAGACATTTAACCATCTGAGCCACCCAGGTATCTATAAATGATTTATTTTTTGCTCAATAAATTATTAATATCAAAAACAAAACTCTCTAAATCTTCTTTTAACAATACGTAAATTCAACAACTTAGAAAAAGGACACCAATTTTTTAGTAACTACCAAAACTCAACTCACTTATCACTTGGATAACCCTGCTACTATTAAATTGAATTAATTGTCAAAACCTTTCTGAAAAAGACATCTTCTGACCTGGATGGTTTGATTGGTAGATTCTTTCATTTATGAAAAAAAAAAACATCAATTTTTCACAATCCCTTCCAGAATATGTAACTTAGTTTCACATTTATACACAAAATAATGCATAAAGACTCAAACATCAATATTTATCTTTTTTTTTAAGTAGTCTGCACACCCAGCTTGGAGCCCCATATAGGGCTTGAACTCACAACCATGAGATGAAGAGCTGAGCTGAGATCAAGCTGAGCTTAACCGACTGAGCCACAAAGGTGCCCCAATGAATCATAGATCTAAATATAAAACAAGAAACTATAAAACTTTAGTTTTAGTCCTCACTTGGCCATTACTGGAAGTTCTTTCCTGAAAGTCACTTCTCTTTGAACCCATCTCTTTGTCTGTAAATTGGAAGACTAGTATCTCTTAAATCAGTACCCAGAAAATTGTTGCAAATATTATTATCATTCTTCAAACTATTATTATTATTCTATAATATTATTCCCTAATCTTTAATCAGATAATATCCATCAATCAGATACAGTGGTGAGTTCTCAAGAAATATCACAATTCAGAGAAAGCAAGCTGCCAGATCTAGATTATTAAATTAAGTTTAATGAATAACTCTATGTGTTCAGAGCAAATTGTTCTGAGCTTGTGTTTAATAAAATCAAATTTATTTTCTTCTATATTTTATTATGGTTATGTATGCCCTGGATTGTGTACTCTCATAAAGGGATTTTTATTGTTGTGTGCCAGATTTAATACTATGATCTATGTTTTTAGAACTTGTTCTTTTGTAGAGTTAAAGAAGGAGGCATAGTAGTACAGACATTCATCCTAAGAGTCTAGAAAGCTGTAGTTTGTTGAGGAAGCAAGAGAATCTAGTTAAAGGATATAGTGAAGAAATGTGAAGTAAATTTGATAAGTCAGATGAAATATACAGGTCTAAGTCAAGAGTATAGGTTGTTATTGTTCAAAACAATAATCTTAGAGTATTCAGAATACCTCTCCTTTGGTTATGAATAGAACCACAGACCAAATCATCAGAAAACTAGGTCAGTAACCAGACAATGCAGTGTGAGTGGGAAAGTGGTGGGAATGATGGGGAATGGGGCACGAAAGTTTTGTCAAAGACAGACTTCATCACTACTTCATTACTAAAAGGGAATTTCTGAGAACTCTGAAAATGATGCAGTGAGTCACACTTTCAAGACCACAGGTTAGGGATGAAAATGTTCTCTGTGAGTGAACAGGAGGAAAGAGTGAACTATTTGCCAGCAAAGCAACATCCTTCTAAAATAACTTGAGGGGGAAAAATTACAAAATTTAGGAAATATTTTATATTAAATAACAAAAGGATAACATATGAAAATTTGTAATGTATACATAATGCAATGTTTATGTTACATGCTTATATTAGAGGGAAAAAAGTTTAAAATCAATTATCTAAGCTTTTACCTTAAGAACCTAGAAAAAAGAACAAATGAAACCCAAAGTTAGTAGAGGAAGGGAATAATAAAGAACAGAAATCAATGAAATAGAAAACAAGCAACAGAGAAAATTAACGAAACCAAAAGTATGTTTTTGAAAAATGAGTAAAATTAATTAAGTCATAGCAAGAAAAGGGCCTCTATTAGGAATGAAAGAACAGACATCTGTGTGGACCCAATAAAAATTGAGAGGGTAAGACTTTCCCTTCCAGGAAGGTGGAGTAGTTGTACATTTCTGGATTTCTCCCACTAAGTAGAACTAAAAACCCTGAAAATTATATATAAAGTAAACATTAGAATATTCTGAAAGAAGAAGGTATAGATCAGTTACAGACCTCAGGACCTGAAGAATGGCCCGTGGGTGCTTTTGCTGACTTTGTTTTTGCCTGTTAGTCCCCAGAGTGGGTGCGGGAGAAGCTGGAGATGCCAATGCATGCAAATTCAAATAAAGCTCTCAAGTAGCCAGCTCTCCTTAGTCCCAGGTCCAGGTAAGGGGCTGCCTAGCAAGACACAAGTATTTTAGAAAGTAACTGTCCTACTTTATCTAAACACATATATGTGACAGCCATGGCTGAGGGGTGAATCCGTACTTCCCACCCTTGCCAGCCGCAACAAGGCATCCCAACTCCCCACTGATGTGGCATCAGAGACTGAGTAGGGAGCTTGGATTTTTATCCTTGCTGGGCAGTAATATAGTCTCCCCTCACTGCCATGTCTCTGGAGACTGCATGAGGAGCAGGAACTTCCATCTCTCAAAGGCAGTTATAAAGTGCCCATCCTATGTCCCACTGTGGAGACCTAGTGGAGAAGTGACTGCATCCAGATGAAACCCCTCACCTCCTGGTGTGTCAGCCTTGTGAGGAGCAGTGACAATGCACTCAAGATCGAAGGATCATAGAATCCTAGAGGGGAGCAGGAACTCCCATCCCACTTAGCAATAACGAGAACCCCCTCCCCCCAACACACACATGTTGAGTGTCAAGAGAGGCTGAGTAGGGAACCTGAAAGTCTATCCCACCTGGCAGTAATTAAGGGATATCCACTGCTCTATCCCCTGTCTGAGAGGTATCAGAGGAAATTTAAATAAGGTTCAGAGTCTCATAACATAATAGCTAAAATCTCTGGATTTCAATAAAAAGCTCCTTGTCATACCAAGAACTAGCTCTTGGTATGACAAGGAAAATCTCAAGTTGAATGAAAAATACAATCTGTATATGCCAACTGAAGTTATCTGGCAAAGACTAAAACAGCCATCATAAAAATACTCCAGTGAGCAATTATAAACATGCTTGAAACAAGTGGAAAAAAAAGGAAAGTATCAACAAAGAAATAAAAAAATGTAAGCAGAGAAATAGAAGATATAAGGAAGACCCCTATGGAAATTTTAAAAATAAAAAACAGTGGAAAAATCAATCCCAAAAGATTACATAGGTATGACTCCATTTATCTAACATCCTTGAAATGACAAAACTATTGAAATGGAGAACAGTTTAGTGCTTGACAGAGGGAGAGTGCTTAGGAAGAGCTAGGTAGGTGTGTTACTAAAGAACAACATGAGCGATCCCTGAGGTCATGGAAATGCTTTTGTGTCTTGACTATCAATATCAATATCCTGGTTGTGATATTATCCAAGATCCTACCATTGGGGGAAATTAGAGCATTCTGGGGCTCTCTGTATAGTTTCTTATAATAACATGTGAGTTTAATGATCTGAAAATAAACACATTAACTGAAAAAAACAAGGTATTGGATCTAATAAAATATTAATTTTAAATGCAATAAAATAATGTTATGAGCAATTTTACACCTTTCAGTTTAATTAGATATAATGAACAAATTCCTAGAAAGACAAAATTTCCATACCTGTATCTACAGAAAATCTTAATAGGCCTCTATTTCTTAAAAACTTAAATTATAATCAAAAACTTTTCCACAAAGAAAATTCGACACTCGGCTGGATTTTTTGGTTAGTTCATTGAAACATTCGAGAAATCCCAATGTTACACAAAACTTTTTCAAAACTAGAGTAGGAATAAACCCTTCATAACTCAGCTTATGATGTCAGCATCATTCTAATATCAAAACCCAATAAGAACATCGTAAGAAACAAAAATTAACAAGTTAAATCCAATAATATCTGAAAGGATAATGCATAATAACGAATTGAAGTTTATTCTAGAAATGTAGGATTATTATACTATTCATTTTAATACTTAAACACAGACACCGCTGTGTCTGTCTGATTCTGTGCATGCTTCACTGCATGGCCTCTTGGCTAGGGCGGCCCAGGCTACCCCAGAGAACTTTCAAATGGACCAAAGCTCCTGCAATTCTCTAGTTGGAGAGAGTCTGGAAAGATGTTTTTATAAATTTGGAACTGAAGCTCATGAGTCAGTGAACAGGGATTCCATTTGTATTCCCAACAGTGCCTAGCCGGCTGCCTTGCTGACGATGGTAAGTCAGTAGCCATTTATTGATGAATGATCTACTTTCTTACTCTACCCACTAAGGGAATGGACTCTGATCCTGGCATTGGGGAGCAGCTGCAAGAATGTGCTATAAACCACTGAGCATCCAGGCTGGGAAAGAAAATAACAACTAAATTAGAGGGACTATTTGGAAACAATAACTGAATTATTTTGGCTAAGAATCAGCTGGGTCAATGCCAAATGGGCTGGGATTCTGGTTATCATGAATAGAACTATGGGCTGAATTCCATGAGAAGAAATGAGGTTGTTTTGAAAAAACAACATGAAAAAATAAACAACTTGGTAGCTAGAATGCAAGCAAAATATGCTGTTTTTGCTACACGAGAGATTTTGCCGAGAATTTCTTTTCAATGCCCATTCACATAATAAACACTGAAGTTTATTTTGAATGGTATGGATAACATGGTGAATGCTCATTTAGTAGTCAATCTGTGTATTAAATACAAGATAAAATTTAAATGTACCGTTTAGCATTTTCCATAGACAGTTATGTTTCTAGCTGTGAAGTACTTAAGAATGTTGACAACCAAAACCATAAGTTTTCCTATTGGCAGTTGAATCCAATTATATTGTGGGTATTATGGCTCTCTGATAGGTGATTTATTCTGCTCTTAAAATTTCCCCAGAATTTTTTAATCACTGGGTGTCAATTCTATGTACTTGCCTGTAAGACTTTCTCAATAGTGGGATTAAGTCTTCAGAACACAAAACGCCAAGACAAAAGCTGCAGGATGAGAAGGCCAAAAACCAAATGGAAAAATAGAGATAAGAAACATATTAAGAATTCCACTTTTTCTTTTTTTTTTTGGTAATTTTACTTTTTTTTCAGTGTTCCAAGATTCATTGTTTATGCACCACACCCAGTGCTCCATGCAACACGTGCCCTCCTTAATACCCACTGCCAGGCTTACCCAACCCTACCACCCCTCCCCTCCAAAACTCTCAGTTTGTTCCTCAGAGTCCACAGTCTCTCATGGTTTGTCTCCCCCTCTGAAGAATTCCACTTTAAAAGCAAAACAATGGTCATTTTTAATTGGATGTAATTTTCCAAGTTATTATCTTTTCCCCGAACTATTGCAATAGCGTTTTTACTGTTCTTTCTGCTTCCAGTTTTCACTCACTGCAATCTCTCATACACTCAACTCTCAAATTATCTTTCTGAAGCTCAATTCTGATTATGTCATTCCTCAGCTCATAAACCTTCAGACTCCTCATTCTTTGAACAAAAGTCCAAACTTGAGTGGGGCATTTAATCTCCAAACTAGCTTTCTCATTCTGCCTTCCATTTTATGGTCCTGATAGATCTTTACAGCCATTAGCGTCTGGTCAGCTGGAACTATTACTGCTTTATATGTGTATCTTGGATATTCCTACCTCTATGTATTTACCCTCCTTGTCTTTGTATATTTAAGTTCTAGCTAACTTTATAGTTAGTTTACATAGTACCTGTTATAGATTGAACTGTGTCCCCTTTCAAAGGCTGAGCCCAGAGAGTGACTTCCTTTGGAGAAAGGACCTTTAGGGAGGTCATTAAGGTTAAATGAGGTGATGGGGTGAGACACTAATCCTATAGGAGTGGTGGCCTCATACGAGGAAGAGACACCAGAGATGTCTCTTTTTCTCAGCAAACCCAGAGAAAAAGCCATGTGAGGATGCAGCCAGGAAGAGAGCCTTCACCAGATATCAATTCTGATAACATCTCGATCATGGAGTTTTTGCCTCCTGAACTGTGATAAAATAAATTTCTGTTGTTTAAGCCACTCAGTGTGTGGCAGTACAAGGCACTAACAAACATTTCTTCCTATGATCAAATCCCCTCTGATCATCACCATTCCCCTCCTCTAGTCTCATGGCATTTTATTTATGCCTATATAGATCACTCCCTAGAATTAATTATAGTAATTTAATGTATCAGTTAACGTTAGGCTTAAGACAGAAGTTAACTGTTTCCTAATATAAAAGTAATGGGGTATACCCAGTTTGGATCTAGTAGAAAGACTCTTTGTCCAAAAAGACCCAGTCTTGTTTGAACTTCTGATTTGTCCAGCCTGCTACTTCCATCCTGAAGGTCATCTGATGGCTCAAGATAACTGCGAAAGCTCAAGCTGTGTGTATTCCAAGAAACAGGATGGTGGAAGTTTCACAAGGGATGGAGCAAAGGGTCCATCTCTCAGCTCCTTGTAGAAAGCCTTCCCAGAAACCCCAAACAGCATTCTGTTTACATTTTATTACCCAGAATCTAATTATAGGTAACACTTCCTTATAAGGGATATGTAGCCAACTGGTTGAAGGGTAAAGAGATATTGAATAGTAAATAGCAGTCTTTGCCACTCTTTATATTCATTTTATCACCTCTTGAAGACTGTAAGTTCCTTAAGAGCATGTCAATTATACTTTGCATCATGAATAGTATATAGTACTGAAATTTGCACCTATAGGAAACTCAAAAATATTTGTTAAATGAGTGAACTAATCAATATTAACTCATTTGTACATGAGGACCATGTGGGTAGTAGGTAAAGCTTATCCATTTCCTGCTACCTGCAGGGCACTGTAAGTGTCTTTTCATAGTAACACTGTCCTTATGTTTTAGATGTTGTATTTTATGCTGCATTTTCTTAAGATTGAGGTTTCCACTCATTTCTTACAAGGGTCAAATAGTCTTTGTATAATTGCAGGGAGAAGACCGTATCTCCCTATCTTTCTGTTCTAAACTGGATGACTTCAGCACCATCACACACCCAGCCTTCATCTTTTCCCATGGATAGCGGTGAGATGGTGTGGATAAGATGCTATATCATTTTATTTTGTTTTGTTAAAAAAACCTATTCTCTTCTTTTGAGAAGATGCCAATTACATCATTTAAATGCTTCTTAAGGGGTGTCTGGGTGGCTCAGTTGGTTAAGCGTCTGCCTTCAGTTCAGGTCACGATCCCAGGGTCCTATGATTAAGCCCCATATCAAGGTCCCTGCTCAGTGGGGAGCCTGCTTCTCCCTCTTCCCCCTGCTTGTGCTCTCTCTCTCTGTCAAATAAATAAATAAAATCTTTGAAAAATATAAAAATAAATAAATACTTTTTAAATTTTCTACATCTCTTCTCCTACTTTTCCCTTTCTCCACCCCACTCTTTCATACTCTAAACCAGCATTAAACATCACAAAGGATGATGAAGGGTGTATGCGATAAGCATAGATGATGGGGTAGAGATATAGGAGAGGTAAAGTCCCACTCTCTTAACCATTGCTTCTGTGTCCCAACTTATGGAGGTTCAGGGACCATCCAACAGAAGTGAATTCAGAAATGGAACTGGGTGACCATCACTTACTATCTCCTTTCCAATGTCACAGTTGGACTGAGCCAGTCAGAGTTCAGTTAGTTTGTTGTCCTAATGGGCAAATGGTAGACCCCTTTTAGGTTCTCCTAATCCATAATCCTTCTCAAAGGTCCAAATTTCTACTGGACTTCTCTCCGAAAGACATCCCTGAAACAATACATTATCCTGGCCTTACTCTGTTGGCGCCATTCCCCAGGGAGAACAATTAACATAGAAGTATTTATACCTAGCAAGGGATCTTAAGTCTGGTCTCCCAGAAACACACAGAAAAGGAGAGGCATTTCTGTTTGTTTATTCTAACTCCTTCTTTCTCCAATGTATCCAATCAGTTCTACGGTAAATAACAGATGTCGTTAATAACATAATAGAGCCACTAACATGTCCATTTCCCCAGGAGTGCAACTGAAGGATCTTCTGTGAATATGGTAACAAGTGACAAATTGTTCACGTCTATTTTCACGAAATGTTTTGACTGCTGAAGTTGTTCTATAGCAGTTCATTAAAAGACCCATAAAATATGTAAGTTTACATTCTATAAAAAGATCACCAGGAATTTCTTGGCTGATAGTATTCCTTGTATTAAGCATCTGTTTTCTATTTTCTTAAGGATTGCTACAGTGGTTGTCCAATTGTATATTAAAAATAGTTGACTTAAGCTGGATGAAAATGTTGTACTCTTATTAAAGATTAGTAACCCACCAATGAAGCTTCTTTAGAAGGCAACCAGCAATGTGTATGCAGCACATCTGGTTTCAAAATATTAAAAAATGATAAACACTCACCGATCTAATCCATCTGTTCTCTCCATCTGCATAATTGTCTTAGTTTAAAAACCAGGACATGCACTGAACTTGACATTACACAAAGCTGAAGAATTTTGCTCCTCACTGTCTAGGCAGTAGTGAATGATTGAGGTCAATTTCAGAGGAATGTCATGTTTATTATTGCATATGTAGGCATTCTGGTCAATTCGTTAAAACCCACTGCCAATGTGAAGTAGGCTGTCTTTGACTTGAGGTTGTGGGTGAGGTCAACTGGATAGAATATTTAAAATCACAGACTAATGTTTTTGGTCAAAGAGGTCCAGGAAACTGATGAGCACTATCTCATTTAACACTGTTAATAGTAGCTTGCACTTATTAAGTACTTCATTTGTGCCCAGGACAATGCTAAGCACTTTACATGCATTATTTCATTTAGTTTTCATAACAACCCTCACTAACCCCATTTTAGAAAACAAAAATTGAGGCTCAACAGTTAGCAATTTGCCCAAGGCCACACAGGTAGTGCATGGTAAAGCCATGATTCATTTTTGGACAGCTCAACTTCAGTGCCCATTTCTTTCTGCTCTCTGTGATAATGGCACAAAAAATACCTTTAAAGCAATAACAGTCTTCTTAGCTTTAATAGTTCTTTCCTAAAGACTGTATCCCTCAAATATTAAAAAATCTTTCCCCAACTTGCACCTTATCCATAAATCCATTAAATGATAACATAAATAATAATGATGACAGTAATGATCACTTCCTAGTGCTTACAGTGTTTCAGATGTTGTTTAAGCTCCCTGCAAATTAACTCACTTAATCCTCAGAGTGCCCCTACAAAAGATGGACCATTACTACTCCCACTTTTCAAATGAGGAAAATGAGGCATAAGAGGTGAAATAACTTGTCCAAATCAAACAACTAGAAAATGAAGCTTCCAAGATTTCAGCTTAGGAACTCTGGCCCCAAACCTATTTCTGGCCCCAGAAATCACTTGTTAGGCATGTGCCAGGAGCCATGTGAAGTGGTGGATGTCCAAGAGTGAGTAAAACATGGCCCACTTGTTTCAGTTCCCATGTTTTCAAGGATCCTCCTTGTTATAGACATATCAGAACTTGTCTTTTCTATGGCTGAATAATATTTCATTATATCCAAAGACCACATTTTGTTTATTCATTCATCTTTTGATATACCCTTGAGTTGTTTTCATCTTTAGGCTATTGTGAATAAAACTGCTGTGAATACTGGAGCACAAGTATGTCTACTTATATTTTTACACAATAGAATAATCATTAAAAAATTATATATGTCTTTGGGGGACCGAGATGTTAATATGAAATGACAGGAATTTGAACTGATAATTAAAGTAATAGGATATATGCTATATTGGTAGCATGTGCAAGGTGCTATGTGAAATACAGCATTTCTGATATTCCTTAAAGCGGGATGCAGGGCTTCAAGGAAGACTTCAAAAATGACATTTGGGAAAATTCTTTTTTTTTTTTAATTTTTTATTTATTTGTCAGAGAGAGAGAGAGAGAGAGTGAGCACTGGCAGGCAGAGGCAGAGGGAGAAGCAGGCTCCCCGCCGAGCAAGAAGCCCCATGTGGGACTCGATCCCAGGACTCTGGGATCATGACCCGAGCCGAAGGCAGCTGCTTAACCAACTGAGCCACCCAGGTGTCCCACATTTGGGAAAATTCTTAAAGGATGATGAGATATTCTTAAGGTTAATGGTGGTGGCTAATAGGAATGGAGGTGAAGAGGGTCAGAAGGATAGGGAAAGCTTGAAAACAGAGGAATTTCCATGAATAAAGTCTTGAAAATGTGCCTGATCCCAAATGTGGAGGTTAATTTTGTGTCAAATTGAATGTACTACAAGGTGCTCAGGTATTTCTTCAAACACTGTTTGGGGGTATCTGTGATGGAAATTTTTGATGTGATTAACATCTGAATCTGTAGACTGAGTAAAGCAGATTCAACTCCCCCATAGGGTGGGCATCATTCAATCTGCTAAAGATCTATATAAAATAAAAAGCCTCACCTTCCTACAAGTAAGAGGAAACTCCTCCTGCATGGCGGCTGAGCTGGGATGTCAGTGTTCTCCTGCCTTTGGACTCAGACTGAAACATAGGCTCTTCTTGAGCCTGCAGGCTTATGGACCACAATTTATGTCATCCCCTCTCCTGGTTCTCTGGCCTTTGAACTCAGAGTGGAACTCCACCATTAGTTCTCCTAGGCCTCCAACTTGCCTACTACAGATCTTGGGACTTCTTGGCCACCATAATCCTATGAACCAATTTCTTATAATACATCTCTTCCTGTATAAATATACATCTTGTTGCTCTGGTTTCTCTGGAGAACCCTGACTAATACACTGACAGATTGTAACTTGGTATGGCTGTATATGAAAGTGAGTGAAGGGGATAGGAATGGACTTTCATATTTCTAGAATTAGAAATTTTACACTCCACTTTGACAATTCTTTCTTTTTTTTCACCTATTACCTGTTTTCAAACAGTTGACTTACCTTTGTGGCATTTGGCTCTATCTTAGCATGCATCTCCTTGTTCACATCTGTGTGTTATCTGTGCTTCAGCCATCCTTGGATGTTCCTGGCATGTTCCGTCACATGAACCCCCCCCCAATACATTTGCTCATGCTTTCTTTTATTCCAAGGATGCCTTTCCCCCATCTCTGTGTGATTATATCCAACTCATGGTTAGGATTATGAAGTGATACAAGCTCATAAAGGTAGAAAATTCTGCTTTCTGTGTTTCTTCACTGCTCTATCCACAATGTCTAAGACAGTGGTCAGAGCATCAGAGAGATAGAGATGAAGATAGAGATATAAAGATAGAGATGAGATCACAGGGAGAGATGGAGGGAGAGACACATGGGGAGAGATGGAGAGAGAGACACAGATGGAGAGATAGGCACATACACACACAGAGAAGACAGAGACAGAGGTATTAACTGACAAAATTCAGAACCTAGGATGAGTTGTCAGAGTGCTCAACTCCACCCCTACCCTTCCTGGTTTGGGTACATGAACTCAAATTCATTCAGATTTATGTCACTTGCAAACCAAAACAGCTCTAGCCAATCCACTATCTATAGAGATTTAGACATTAAAACTATTGAGAGAGATTTCTTGAGAAAGAAAGAAAGAAAAAAAGAAAGAAAGAAAGAAAGAAAATGGTAACAAAGATGAGGGTTTAGTATTCTCCACCACCTCATGCTCTTCCCATCCTTCATAATATGTAAACAGTAAAATTCTCCTGTAATCACAGGACCTCTTTGAGCCAGGGAGAATTTCTTATCTCTGAATACCTAGAAAAATTGTTCACTAAAAGCTAGAAGAAATACCTTTAGTCAATTTATGAACCAACTACTCTTAAGATAGCCACTACTCGGAGGAGCAAGATGGCGGGGAAGTAGGAGGAGGCACCATTTCAACCTGTACCCTAAAGTGAGCTGATTACCTACCAAAGAACTCCGACCACCCATGAAATCAGCCTGAGATCAGAATTATACACGTCGGGATCTCTACTGGAGCAGAAGACGCCAGTGGCAGGTAAAGCAGACTGGGAGCATCGGACTGATATTGGAAGATAAACAAAAGGGGGAGGGAGCCACCAGAGGTGACCGATTGGAAAGTAACACCCCAACACGAGAGTGCTCTGCGTCTGGGGACCAGCATTAACTTGGAGTCTGGTTGAAAGCACTCAAAAAACAAACAGCAAAGGATCGCGGTGGGGGGGGGGGTAATAGTGGGAACCTGGGCGGTTAGGGTCAGGGACCTAAGTCCCCGGACCCAGGACAGCCTCCCCTGGCGCGGAGCCAGAGAGAGTGCGGCGGAGAAATCAGGTCTCCGTCCCTGAGCCGCGAGTGCACCTGAACGCCAGCGCGCCTGAGAACGAGTGGGGTCTGTCTCCCGTGAGGGGCTGGGAGCCTGGCCTGACGGCAATCCTGAAACGCGCGCGTCCCACACCCTCCCTTGGGATAGGTGCTCATAGGCGCTAGCCTGGAGCTCTGGCAGCAGGAAAAACCAGACATTCCCAGCCCGGGACAGCGGGAAAATCTCAGTGTGCGATCTCTGCTCGGAACTTCTCTGGCGGTCTGGAGCTGCCTAGACAGCCACAGCTGCCCTGATTTTGGGCACAACGAGGAGCTCCTGCATCCCCAGGGACAGTGACCCAGAACCAACTCTGCCAGCAGCTTTTGCAAAACAGTCTGAGGCTTCTCTTTGAGAGGGAGGTTGGGGTGCTGTTTGCTCTCCTCTAAACCTCCAAAAACCATCAAAAGCTGTCAAGGCGAGAGAAAGCAGATGAAAGAACATAAAAACCCCCAGAGAACAAAAGGCTGAAAAAAAAAACAAAACAGTTTCCTGAAAAAAAAAAAGAGCTCACCCCCTTGAGGGGAGTGGGAGGACCTAACTCAGGGAACATCATTGTCTGAAAACCCATGTGGCAGGCCCCTCCCCCAGAAAACCAACCAGGAAGGAAGGAAAAAAAAAAAAAAAGACTACAAGAGAACAACCACCACTACTTCATAAATACAACTTTTATTTTTAACTCTTTACCAATAATCTGGTTCTTTTTTTTTTTAATACATACAGATAATTTTTTAACCTATTTACCATCACACTGAGATGTCCAGTACATCAAATTCTTTAATAACCTTCTAACCTGAAATTTTTGATACATACACCCGTGTTTTTCTTTTGTTTTTCTATTTTTTTAATTTTAACTTAGTTTAGTCTAGTTTATTCTTTTTTTAATTTTTATTTTCTACTATACATATAGAGTTAAACTTCAAGGTAACCCCCTTTCCCCAATCAATGCTACCCCTATAGGCAAACCAGTTTCTAATCCCCCTGTAACTTAGGAAAGTTGAGTCCCTTAACAAAAACATCAAGATACCTTCAGGAAGAATCAAAATAACCTTCCTCACCCACACTGAGAATCTATAACCATTCTCCCAATTTTTCCTTCTGTCAGTGTTTCTGTGAATTTGTGTCTGTCCTGACAATATATAAATCTTATACTTGGGGTTCTTTCTGAAGAGGTTTTTCCCTCTTTTTTTGCTTATATATACATATTTTTTTCTCTTGTCATATATTTTTATCACTCTTTTTGTCTGTCTGTTTTTGTTTGTATACTCCACAAATCTTACCTTGTGGCCCATTTGGGCTGAGCCTTCTCTTGTATCTTCCCTTTTTTTCCTATCTCTCTCTCTCTTTTTTTTTTTCTTCCTTTTTTCTTTCCCCTTTTTTTTTCTTTCTTCTTCTCTATTTCTTTTTCTCTTCTTTTTTCTCTCATTTGGGTGGGGAATCCTGATTGCACAGAAGCGTTCCAGGGTGCACATTGACTGCACCACAATCGATAAGTCCAGCTGCATCTGTTCAGTCATCTCTTACCAAAATGACTAGGAGGAGGAATACCCAACAGAAGAAAAATACAGAGGATGGGCCTTCTGCAACAGAACTAATGGCTATCGACATAGACAATATGTCAGAAAAGGAATTCAGACTAACAATTATCCAGGCAATAGCTAGGTTGGAGAAAGCCATGGATGACCAAACAGAATTGATTAGGGCAGAACTGAAAGCCACCAGGGATGATGTTCACAATGTTAGGGCAGAACTGAAAGCCACCAGGGATGATGTTCAAAATGCTCTCAATGAGTTCCAGTCCAATCTAAATTCTCTAAAAGCTAGGGTAACTGAGACAGAAGATAGAATTAGTGATCTGGAGGACAAACAGATAGAGAGAAAGGATCAGGAGGAAGCCTGGAACAAACAGCTCAGAAGCCACGAAAACAGAATCAGGGAAATAAACGATGCCATGAAACGTTCCAACGTCAGAATTATTGGAATCCCTGAAGGGGAAGAAAAAGAAAGAAGTCTAGAAGATATAGTGGAAGAAGTTGTCTATGAAAATTTTCCCAATCTCACGAATGGAAACAATGTTCATGTACTAGAGGCAGAAAGATCTCCTCCCAAGATTTTAGATTCTCGAAAGTCCTCACGGCACCTTATCGTTAAAATGGGGAATTATGTTTCAAGAGAGACCCTCTTAAAAGCAGCTAGGACAAAGAAGCTTCTTACATACAGAGGAAAGCCCATTAGAATAACGTCAGACCTTTCCACAGAGACCTGGAAAGCCAGGAAGGGCTGGCAAAATATATTCAGAGTACTAAATGAGAAGAACATGCAACCAAGAATACTCTATCCAGCAAGACTGACATTTAAAATGGATGGAGAGATAAAGAGTTTCCAAGACCAGCAAGGCTTAAAAGACTATGCAACCACCAAGCCGACACTGCAAGAAATATTAAGGGGGGTCCTATAAAAGAGAAAAAATCCCAAGAATATCATTGAACAGAAATATATAAACAATCTATAGACAGAAAGACTTCAAAGGCAACACGATGTCAATAAAAACCTATCTCTCAATAATCACTCTCAATGTGAATGGCCTAAATGCGCCCATAAAACGACACAGGGTTGCAGATTGGATAAAACGACAGGACCCATCCATATGTTGTCTACAAGAGACCCATTTTGAACCTAAGGATACACCCAGACTGAAAGTGAAGGGATGGAGAAGCATCTTTCATGCCAATGGGCCTCAAAAGAAGGCCGGAGTAGCAATTCTCATATCAGATAAATTAGATTTTAAACTAAAGACTGTAGTCAGAGATACAGAAGGACACTACATAATTCTTAAAGGTACTATCCGCCAAGACGATCTAACAATTGTGAATATCTATGCCCCCAATATGGGAGCACCCAATTACGTAAGAAAACTATTAATCAAGATAAAGAGCCATATTGATATGAATACAATAATAGTAGGAGATCTTAATACGCCTCTCTCAGAAATAGACAGATCATCGAAGCAGAAAATTAATAAAGAAATAAGAGCATTGAATGAAACATTGGACCAGATGGACCTCATAGACATATACAGAACATTCCACCCTAAAACAACAGAATACTCATTCTTCTCAAGTGCACATGGGACCTTCTCCAGAATAGACCACATACTGGGTCACAAAGCAGGACTCAACCGATACCAAAAGACTGACATTATTCCCTGCATATTCTCCGATCACAATGCTTTGAAACTGGAACTCAATCACAAGGAAAAGTTCAGAAGGAACTCAAACACCTGGAAGCTAAAGACCACCTTGCTTCAGAATGCTTGGATCAACCAGGAGATCAAAGATGAACTTAAACAATTCATGGAAACCAATGAGAATGAAGACACCTCGGTCCAAAACCTATGGGATACAGCAAAGGCGGTTCTAAGGGGGAAATACATAGCCATCCAAGCCTCCCTCAAAAACATTGAAAAATCCAGAATACACCAGCTGTCTCTACACCTTAAAGAACTGGAGAATCAACAACAAATCAAACCAACTCCACATGCAAGAAGGGAAATAATCAAGATTAGAGCAGAGATCAATGAGGTAGAAACAAGAGATACAGTAGAACGTATCAATGAAACTAGAAGCTGGTTTTTTGAAAGAATCAATAAGATCGATAAACCATTGGCCACACTAATCCAAAAGAAAAGAGAGAAAGCCCAAATTAATAAAATTATGAATGAAAAGGGAGAGATCACAACTAACACCAAGGAAATAGAAACAATCATCAGAAATTATTACCAACAGTTATATGCCAATAAGCTAAGCAACCTAGATGAAATGGATGCATTCCTGGAAAGCTACAAACTCCCAAAATTGAACCAGGAAGAAATTGACAACCTGAATAGACCAATATCTAGTAATGAGATTGAAGCAGTGATCAAAAACCTCCCAAAAAACAAGAGCCCAGGACCTGACGGATTCCCTGGGGAATTCTACCAAACTTTCAAAGAAGAAATAACACCAATTCTCCTGAAGCTGTTCCAAAAAATTGAAGCAGAAGGAAAACTTCCAGACTCTTTTTATGAAGCCAGCATTACCCTGATCCCCAAACCAGGCAAAGACCCTACCAAAAAGGAGAATTTCAGACCAATATCACTGATGAATATGGATGCAAAGATTCTCAACAAGATCCTAGCAAACAGGATCCAGCAGCACATTCAAAAGATTATCCACCATGACCAGGTGGGATTCATCCCTGGGTTGCAAGGTTGGTTCAACATTCGCAAATCAATCAGTGTGATAGAACACATCAATAAGAGAAGAGAGAAGAACCACATGGTCCTCTCAATTGATGCAGAAAAAGCATTTGACAAAATCCAGCATCCGTTCCTGATGAAAACGCTTCAAAGTATAGGGATAGAGGGAACATTCCTGAACTTCATAAAATCTATCTATGAAAGACCCACAGCAAATATCATCCTCAATGGGAAAAAGCTTGCAGCCTTCCCGTTGAGATCAGGAACACGACAAGGATGCCCACTCTCACCACTCTTGTTCAACATAGTATTAGAAGTTCTAGCAACGGCAATCAGACAACAAAGAGAAATAAAAGGTATCCAAATTGGCAAGGAAGAAGTCAAACTCTCTCTCTTCGCAGATGACATGATTCTTTATATGGAAAACCCCAAAGACTCCACCCCCAAACTACTAGAACTCATACAGCAATTCAGCAACGTGGCAGGATACAAAGTCAATGTACAGAAATCAGTGGCTTTCTTATACACTAACAATGAAAATACAGAAAGGGAAATTAGAGAATCGATTCCATTTACTATAGCACCAAAAACCATAAGATACCTGGGCATAAACCTAACCAAAGAAGTAAAGGACCTGTACTCGAGGAACTACAGAACACTCATGAAAGAAATTGAAGAAGACACAACAAGATGGAAGACTGTTCCATGCTCTTGGATTGGAAGAATAAACATTGTTAAAATGTCTATAATGCCTAGAGCAATCTATACTTTTAATGCCATTCCGATCAAAATTCCACCGATATTTTTCAAAGAGCTGGAGCAAATAATCCTAAAATTTGTATGGAGTCAGAAGAGACCCCGAATTGCTAAGGAAATGTTGAAAAACAAAAACAAAACTGGCGGCATCACATTACCCGATTTCAAGCTTTACTACAAAGCTGTGATCACCAAGACAGCGTGGTACTGGCATAAAAACAGACACATAGACCAGTGGAACAGAGTGGAGAGCCCAGATATGGACCCTCAACTCTATGGTCAAATAATCTTCGACAAAACAGGAAAAAATATTCAATGGAAAAAAGACAGTCTCTTCAATAAATGGTGCTGGGAAAACTGGACAGCGATATGTAGAAGAATGAAACTCGACCATTCTCTTACACCGTTCACAAAGATAAACTCGAAATGGATAAAAGACCTCAACGTGAGACAGGAATCTATCAGAATCCTAGAGGAGAACATAGGCAGTAACCTCTTCGATATCAGCCACAGCAATTTCTTTCAAGATAAGTCTCCAAAGGCCAAGGAAACAAAAGCAAAAATGAACTTTTGGGACTTCATCAAGATCAAAAGCTTCTGCACAGCAAAGGAAACAGTCAACAAAACAAAGAGGCAACCCACGGAATGGGAGAAGATATTTGTAAATGACAGTACAGACAAAAGGTTGATATCCAGGATCTACAAAGAACTTCTCAAACTCAACACACACAAAACAGATAATCATATCAAAAAATGGGCAGAAGATATGAATAGACACTTCTCCAACGAAGACATACAAATGGCTATCAGACACATGAAAAAATGTTCATCATCACTAGCCATCAGGGAGATTCAAATTAAAACAACATTGAGATACCACCTAACACCAGTTAGAATGGCCAAAATTAGCAAGACAGGAAACAACGTGTGCTGGAGAGGATGTGGAGAAAGGGGAACCCTCTTACACTGTTGGTGGGAATGCAAGTTAGTGCAGCCACTTTGGAGAACAGTGTGGAGATTCCTGAAGAAATTAAAAATAGAGCTTCCCTATGACCCTGCAATTGCACTGCTGGGTATTTACCCCAAAGATACAGATGTAGTGAAAAGAAGGGCCATTTGTACCCCAATGTTTATTGCAGCAATGGCTACGGTCGCCAAACTGTGGAAAGAACCAAGATGCCCTTCAACGGATGAATGGATAAGGAAGATGTGGTCCATATACACAATGGAGTATTATGCCTTCATCAGAAAGGACGAATACCCAACTTTTGTAGCAACATGGACAGGACTGGAAGAAATTATGTTGAGCGAAATAAGTCAAGCAGAGAGAGTCAAGTATCATATGGTCTCACTTATTTGTGGAGCATAACAAATAACATGGAGGACATGGGGAGATGGAGAGGAGAGGGAGTTGAGGGAAACTGGAAGGGGAGATGAACCATGAGAGACTATGGACTCTGAAAAACAACCAGAGGGTTATGAAGGGGCGGCGGGAGGGGGTGGGGTGGGGTGGGAGGTTGAGGAACCAGGTGGTGGGTAATAGGGAGGGCACGTACTGCATGGAGCACTGGGTGTGATGCCAAAACAATGAACACTGTTATGCTGTAAATAAGCAAATAAAAATAAATAAATTAATTAAAAAAAAAAAAAAGATAGCCACTACTCTTTCCATTTGAAATGAAAGTATTGCTTGGGCTCCTTGTGTTCTACTGTCTTAAATGCTATGTTTCATTATTAGTTTAATGATATGTTTATCAGTAGTTCAAAACAAGTCTCAATATTGCATTGCTCTTGAATCCCATTATGTTTGATTCCTTTATGCTACTAAGAAGAAATAATAATTAGTCTCATCACTTAGGACTTCTTTAATTATACTTTTCCTTTCTAGAATGTAATGAAAAGTTTTCACATATTTCACATTTTCTAAGTGCCAATCATCCTTCTTAAATGAGGGAAGCTCTTAAGTCCTCAAAGAAGGAAACAAAAGTAGAACAAGTCATCCCTGGACCTTGATCACCATGCTGCCTCCAGCTGAAGTCTTCAACATATGCAGCCTTGTTTCTAACTCATAGTTCTTATTCTCTTCTCTATTGCTTTCCTCTTTTCAAAGAACATTTTCACGTAAACACAAAAACTTCTCAGAGTTTGTTTCAAAGCATATCTCCAGCTAAGTGAATGAAGCAACTATTATTAACAAGCCTAAAAAGGAGTAATCTTGTGCTTTTTTATTTTTTAATTCTTCCATTTTTTAATTTAATTTCTTATTTAAGTTTCAGTTAGTTAATATAGAGTGTAATATTAGCTTCAGGTGTGCAATGTAGTGATTCCACACTTCCATCCATCACCCGGTGTTCATCGCAACAAGTTCCCTCCTTCATCCCCATCACCTATTTCACCCATCCCCCCACCTGCCTCCTCTCTGGTAACCATCAGTTCGTTCTCCCTAGTTAAGAGTCTATTTCTTGGTTTGCCCCTTTTTCTATTCTCTTTGTTCATTTTTTGTTTCTTGAACTACACATATGATTTAAATCGTATGGGATTTGTCTTTCTCTGGCTTATTGGCCCTGACCCTGACCCTGGCCCTTTATCTGTAAAAAAAAAAAAAAGAAGAAGAAGAAGAAGAAGATATGGTATATGTGTGTGTGTGTGTGTGTGTGTGTGTGTGTGTGTGTGTGTATGCATGTGTATTGGAATGGAATATTACTCAACCATAAAAAAGAATGAAATCTTGACATTTGCAACGACATGGATGGAGCTAGAGAGGATAATGTTAAGCGAAAATAAGTCAGTCAGAGAAAGACCTTGTGCTTTTTTAATAGGTGTAGATTGGAGCATTTCATACAACATTAAGGAGTCCCAGCCTTTATAACTGCCTAGAGAATGTCACTAAGGGAGTCCTTTAGGCTTTAATGGCTTAAAGCCATCAACATTAGAGGGATTTTTCAGGATATTACTACTTTTAAATTTTCCTTAACCAAAGAAAATACAGAAATGTTCTTTGGTGTTTTGATAAAGCTTATGTATAAATTTCACTCAATCTGTGATGTCATTTAATGCAGTGAAAAAGGAAGAATAAAATGATGATATATCTGACTTTAGGCTTCAAATTCTACTGATCTCTTTAGATAAAGTTCACAGTTTTTTTCCCCATCCACCTTTCTAATTTTTTAATTGAAAAGTAATTTTTTTAGGTATTGATGGATGAGCTTGATTTACTAAAATCTTTTCCAAAAACTCCAGTGAAACTTTTGTTGTGATAAAGACAGGTAAAAAGATTCAAGAAGTCCATTTTTGTTATTTACATACCATTTTTTCCCCATTCCCCTCAGAGAGAAATATGTATCATGATGAGTGGCATCTGAAATAGTTTTCCATCATTTGATTTCAAATGTCAGTCCAGCTACACTTTTGTTGATGCCTCCAGAATATAGCAAGGTGTAGACAGCTGAGCTGTAAAGTATCACTTTTCTCAGGTAAGAGATTGATAGTCGAAATTTTAAGGGTGTTTTGATAAAGAAAAAAAAACGCATTGATTTCCTTCATTACATGTTTGCTTATTTCAAAAATATCTCTATATTTACTTGTCCAGTATTAGACCCAGCCAGTTGGAATACAAATACTTTGGAATAATTGTTCGCAATATTCATTTTTTTTCTAAGCTCAAAAGAGAAATAGAAACATCTTTGTTGTTATTTTTCCTTTCCTGTTACTGCTCTTATTATAAAATTGGCAGCCCTGCTATTTTTCACATCATTCATTTGAAAAATCTATGGTCCTAGATGCTGTATAAGTATAGTTCAGAAGGTAACGTATTAACTTCAGTCATTCCACAACAGACGCAGAGGGCGATTGTTGTAAAGAATTCTGAATGGATTTTATATAAGAGAAAATTCTGTTAGTTCTGACAACAATGAAATATGCAAACAAGCTAGAGTTTAACTAGCAATTTCATGAAGGAGAAAGGACAGGATTTGTTCATTGATAGCATAGTAGGTGCTTAATAACTAACCATCAGATAAAACACTGAGTGAATGAATGAATAAGCAAACAAATCATAGGTATACTATGAAAATGCAAAGTTTTAAGAGTTTCAGTTAGAGAATCCTATTGCTAAGAACAGTACTTGTTCCCTTCTTTCCAAAGAGTGTAAGGTTTCCCGCATGTGATGCAACACAGACAGAATCAACCGAGATGGGATATACCGTAACAAATGTGATTTTAGATTTTTCTTTACATAAGAATTATAAAATATAAATGAATGGTCGTTTGGTTCGTGTTGTTTGGGTATTTTCCTCCCTAATAGAACTATAAGGTATCCTAATAATTCTTTGGCATTTTGGGTCAGTAGGGTAGCTGAGTTTTACTTAAATTAGACTAAAAGAAGCTCCATGGAAAAATTCAAATATAATGTAACTACAGGGCTTTTCACGGATGTTTTAGTGATGGATTCAAAAGGGAAGCTGGCAGGGGGACAGGTTAAATGGGTGATGGGTAGTAAGGAGGACACTTGTGATGAGCCCTGGGTGTGATATGTAAGTGAAGAATCACTAAATTCTATTCCTGAAACTAGTATTATGCTATATGCTAACTATCTGGAATTTAAATAAAAACTTGAAACAAACAAAACAACAACAAACACTGCAAGAGAAAAGCTGAGATGAGATACAGGATAATAGGAGTCAGGTTTTGATGATGAAATGGAACCTTCAAAAGGCAACAGAAATGCATTTTTGTCAAGATATGTTGGGGTGGGGTAGACTACACAAGGTGATCACTGTCTTGATAGGCCAATTTTACAAACCAATTTTTTTTTTTTTTTACTATAGCATTATTATTTTTACAAAATAATCCTTGAAAAGTAGCATTTTCCTGGTCTTGGTCACTTCACATTAAGAAAACACCCATATTTCTTCTTTAGTTACCAGAGAGGAAGGCTGACTTCCTGACTTTAGAGAGAACAAAGTAACAGTCTTCTGAATACATGGGTGGTAATTTGAACTTGACCTAACAAAGTCACACTCACAAGTAGCCTAACTTCCAGAGTTAGAATGCATACACAACAGGACAGAAATGTTATTTCCCTTCTATAATTTCAAGGATGGCATACATTAAAAAAAAAAAAATCTCTGAAAGGTGAATCAACCATGGTCTTGAGGGCCAATTTCTACTACAGCTTTCTTATTTTCTATCCATTACACAAGTGTTAAACAAAATGTTTGAATGGAACATTTAATAACAAAAGACATTTATGATGTTTACTTAATGCTTTGGACCATTAAGCATCAATGACGTGAGTTATTGTATGTAATATCTGGCCAAAAATCTTTTGACCAAGCTGCATTTTACTACTCTTGGAGCTGCCAGCATCCCGATTTGAAAAAAAAATCTGTAGTCAAATCCTAGTTTTCTCAGAGGATTTGGATTTGAAAATATCTCCTGTTGCCAGAAAGTACCTTTTGAAGTTTACATTAAGATGGATATTTATTTATTTTTTCCCTATAACAATGACAGTGGTTGAGATAAACTGTTTAATTCTAAATAGAAAATACATCTGCTGTGTCTGCATTGTTTGTGGTTGCTGGAGGGGTGACAATTTAAACCAAGTAGCACACATGACATTTTAAGTGAGATGTTGTGTGAGGGCTCACAGCTGCTGACGTCGTCCTCTCCTGCTCAGATGGGTCCCGTGGGGCCGCCGGATCCAAAGCCCCTACCAGAGAGCCTGGTGCAGACAGTCATCCGGGGATGTCTTTTGCTTTCCTTCCTTTTCAAAAAATGAAAGAGTAGCAAAAGAGGACTCAAAAATCAACATTTCTTTACTGATACTTACCTGTTGATTGGTGAAAAGAAATTTAGCATATTTTTTCAAACATGTTCTCCACTCCAAATCACATTGGGTCCTGTTTTGGGAATGCACAGAATATGCAGACAGTGGATATCCTTTCTTTTTTTTTAATCCAATTAGCTGAAACATAGGACATCATTGGTTTTAGATGTAGTGTCCAATAATTCATCAGTTGCGTATCACACCTTTGCTTATCACATCACCCAGTTACCCCATTCCCCCACCCACCATTGGATATCCTTTTAAAGTCAATTTCTCCTCGTACTCTCCATGTGTTTCATAAAATTTTCAGAAATTTCTTCATACAATCTTTCATACTTTTTGTTACATAGGTGCTTCTGTATTTTGCATTTCTTCTGCCATTTTGACTGAGATCTTGCCCAATACTATATATCATAGCTTTGTGATGTTTACATTAGGGAAAGTTAATGCTTTTTGCATTCATATTATAACCAGTACTTTTAGTGATTTTTAAAAATATATCTAATAAGTTTCTAGTTCCAGCTCTATAAATATTTTTGGTAGTATATTATAACGCTGCTTTCTCTGCTGTGACTATTCACTTCCTCTTAGTTCTCTTGCCTAAAGTGAGTATCTAGAACTTCCAAAATAATATTAAATGATGATGGCAATCATGGACATATTTGTTTTTTTCCTGATTAAGTAGAGATTCTCACCATTGAGCCTGATGCAAGTTTTATTTATTTATTTAATCACTTATTTATTTTTGTTTTTTGTTCAATTCAAAGAAATTTTAGTATGCACCTATTAAAAGGATATTTTTCAAAGATCTAACCACCCATAATACTAAGCACATTTAATAACAAAATAATAATTCCTTAATATTACTACTATCCAGTAAACTGATTCCAATTGTCTTACAAATATCATAAGCAATTTTTCGATCAGTATCCAAAAGGATCCACTATTGCAATCAGTTGATATTTCTTTTTTTATAGTTATCTGTCTGATTTTTTAAAAGATTTTATTTATTTATTTGACAGAGAGAGAGCACAAGCAGGGGAAGCATCAGAGGGAGAGCGAGAAGCAGGCTCCCCACAAGCAGGGGGTCCCATGCGGGGCTAAATCCCAGGAGCCTGAGATCATGACCTGAGTCAAAGGCAGATACTTAACTGGCTGAGCCACCCAGGCACCTCTCAGTTAATATTTCTTGCCTCTTTTAATTTATAGGTTCATTCTTCACCTTTCTTTCTTTCTGGTTTTTTTTTTTTTTTTTTTTTTTTTGCAAATTTTTCATCAAAGAAATTAGATTAGTTGTCTTACAGAGTATCCCCCAGCCTGGGTTTTGCTAATTACATCTCCATGGTATCATTTAACATGTCTCCCTGCTGCCTATAGTTCCTGTATTTTGGTTGTTTGAACTAGAGACTTGATCAGATTAGGGTTTATTTTATTTTATTTTTTTGGCAAAACTGCCTTGTAGGTTGAGGTGTGTCCTTCCCTCAGGATGCATAAAATATCTGTTTGATTTTTGTGTGTGTGGGGAGGGGAAGTAGTTAGTAGCCAATAATCATCAATGCCTAAATCCATTAATTAATCAGTAATGGTAAAGTAGTGTTTTTCTAATTTTATCATTACTGATTTATTTGGTAGCTGTAGTTTTTTCATAAGAATGAATCTTTTTAAATTATAAAGTCAATTAGGGGCTTTGCCTTAAGACAATTATTGGACGTTGGTATGCAGCAGGAATGATTCATTTGTTTATCCCATTTTATCACACAGAATATTAAAAGATGTGTACTATAGGGATATAATACAATAAAATTAATCATTGTCCTGTTTCAATGAAGAAATTGTTAAATGAAATTAGTGTTTCAAAAATGGTGTGTAGTTAATGTTTTTAAAAAAAATACTATGATTACTAGTACATTTTTTACCACTGAGATGATCCCTGCTAGGGTTTCACAGTTTTGCCCAATTTTGTTCTTGCAACAGTGTCATTGTGAACACAGTGACAAAGATAAATAATATCTTTATTTTTGATCTACTATGATAATAGTTTTGACTTTGTGAACCTTTAAAATGTCTTGGAAGTCTTAAAACCACATTTGAAAACCACTGTACTAGACTCAAAGTCCCTACTAACCAGGAATATTCTCTTCCACCAATTTTTGTCTTCCACTAGCTGAGCCAGGGCTCAGCTAAAAAGTGAACTTCTCAGAGCAACCTTCCCTGGGTGAGCCACAATAAAGCATCAATATCTCATCAATATCACATCTTCCTATTTTAATTCTCCACAGTGTTTATCACTATCTCATGATTTTCTTGGTTATTTTCAGCAATTTATTTTCCTTCTCCTGTCCCTAGGATGTAAATTATTTGAGAATTTTTTTTTCTGACTTCATACTCTTTAGCACATAGTAGATATTTAAAAATATTTAGTGAATGAATAAAAATGTTTTTTTCCATTTTATTTATTTTTTCAGCGTAACAGTATTCATTCTAATAAAAATGTTTTTATATACATAGGGAATTTCTAGATTATTCCAGAAGTAAGTAACTTGGGATGAAAGAGACTAAGGAAGTCAAGGAACCTGGGAGGAAGAAGCAGTAGACCAGGAATAGCTGGTTTTATGTCCAAAAGATGCTTTCATGATTTAACTGTGGCTCTTAGTTAGCCAATCATCTCTTATTCTCTTTTCAGCTTTCTTTGGCTTTTACATCTCATGTTCTATTTAATCGCATTTAACATGTATTATTACTGTATTATCTCTACCCATTCCTATAGTTGTGTTGATGTAGCATTATGACTCTGAATACAAGAATGGTAATAGGCTGTCCCCTCTGTTATTTTCTGCTTGTCTCTGAAATCTTTCTTTATCTACACTTGGGTAGGTAGAAGATGACAGCTGAATAAACTCTCATCTCAAAATCCTCAGTTTATTCATATCCTGAGAAAAAGCAACTATCACTGAATCACAATCCCAAATTTCACCAAAAGGCAGATGGTGAAGATTCTCTGGCCCATATTGAGAAATAGGTATATACCCATGTCTAGTAATTCTAGCCAGGGGAAAAGAAACACACACAAAAACATGGTTATAGGGAGTTTACCCTTGACTATAGAGAAGCTTTCTTTAAAAAAGGGTCAACATAAGCCAGGCAGAGAGCAAAATGATATTTTCTATAATTTTTAATTCGTTTTATCAAAGTTCTAATTTAAAAAAAATCTTTAAAAGTACCTAGATGTTTAATGTTTAGATAAATACATTTAAGTAACTTTTGATGAACTAACTCTGACAATATACTTACTACACAAGAAAAGCTGAGCAGGCTCCATTAATCCACCCCACAGAAAAAAAACAGTCTTACTTGCTGCCCATTACAAATATACCTTGAGGCAAGAATGTTTTGCAAACATGACAGGAGGGTTTTGCAAACACCCAGTTACTCTTTTTCTATGGTCCTTTTTGATCCAAAGGAAACTTTTTCCTTTGTGTACCAGAACTCTTCTCCCTATTAGATTATGTCTCTAATTTTCTTTTGTTTTTTTAAAGATTTTACTTATTTATTTGATAGAGAGAGACCACAAGTAGGCAGAGAGGCAGGCAGAGAGAGAGAGAGAGAGAGAGAGAGAGAGAAGTAGGCTCCCTGCTAAGCAGAGAGCCCGATGCGGGACTCGATCCCAGGACCCTGAGATCATGACCTGAACTGAAGGCAGCAGCTTAACCCACTGAGCCACCCAGGTGCCCCAGATTATGTCTCTAATTTTCTATTTCATTTTTCCCTCCAGGATCCTAGCTCCATCCTGCCATAAGCCTCTGCATCCAGCATGCATGTCCTATGTCTCATGGCTTCTTAAGTGTTGGTACTTTCAGGTTCCGTTGTCTTGGGTCCTTGCTGTGTTTAGAGGGTAGCAGATAGAAAACAAACCAAGCACTCTCTTCTGCTGAAGCTGATTGTCTCACAGAGCTTTACTCTTTTAACTTCTCAAGGATTCCACTGCAAATACAGGAGTTATTAAAAAAAATAGTAAGGGGGAGCCTCCAATGACAGCAATTTCCAAAGGCGAATGCAGTTTTCATCCCAAAACATAAACGAAGGTGTTAAAAGATACAAAAAAATCTGCCCCACCGTGCCTCCATGTCACCATTATCTTACTTAAAATACCTGTGGCAGAGGAATTAATTCAATTGTCATGCACACTAATTTGTTTTTAACCCAAATACCTCCAACCTACAAACACCTACAACCATCAGAGATCAGCAAAGCATAGTTGAACAAGCATTTAATTAAAACCTCCTAGTTTTGAAACTTGGAAATAAGTTATGTGTTTTAAGAAAATCCTCTCTGAACTTCAGTTCATTTTTTTACCTTTCTGTATTGTGTACCTAATAGCACCTACCATACTCAAGTTACAAGGGTATTGTAAGGATCGATAGACAAATTTTATGATAAAAATGCTTCACGATCTAATACAAAGGTTTTATTGTCTACTGGCTTGTAAGTCCTTTGGGTGCAGAAGCATATTCTTGGTAACCTTTACATTATGTTACAACAGGGTTCAGTTGAGTGCTTTGACCTCAGTCTTGTTTTGATGAATGTTGAGTAGGGAAGTAATTAATCTTTGGCCCTATCATGACTTTCTATATTATTCAGCATGGCAGACCTTTTTGGGATCCGAGTCTTGTGTAACTTCATATTTGCTCCATTCTTACCAACTGTTCTCATCTAAGTTCATTTACTTTGATCTGTCTATTCTGTTGAGTCATATCAATTGTACATCGATCACTTTGGACACTCAGTGGAAGGAGAAAAATCTATTAACTTGTGTCTCTATATAACATAAAGCCACTGATACAAAGCAATTGTAAATCGAGAGAGATTTTGGAATATTAGGTGATAGAGAAACCCATTTTACCACAGACGAAATTTTAAGAAGGAGACTGAAGCTTATAAAAATAAAATCATGGGACTTCATCAAGATCAAAAGCTTCTGCACAGCAAAGGAAACAGTCAACAAAACAAAAAGGCAACCCACAGAATGGGAGAAGATATTTGCAAATGACAGTACAGACAAAAGGTTGATATCCAGGATCTATAAAGAACTCCCCAAACTCAACACACACAAAACAGATAATCATATCAAAAAATGGGCAGAAGATATGAACAGATACTTCTCCAATGAGGACATACAAATGGCTATCAGACACATGAAAAAATGCTCATCATCACTAGCCATCAGGGAGATTCAAATTAAAATCTCATTGAGATATCACCTTACACCAGTTAGAATGTCCAAAATTAGCAAGACAGAAAACAACGTGTGTTGGAGAGGTTATGGAGAAAGGGGAACCCTCTTACACTGTTTGTGGGAATGCAAGTTGGTGCAGCCACTCTGGAGAACAGTGTGGAGATTCCTCAAGAAATTAAAAATAGAGCTTCCCTATGACCCTGCAATTGCACTGCTGGGTATTTACCCCAAAGATACAGATGTAGTGAAAAGAAGAGCCATCTGTACCCCAATGTTTATAGCAGCAATGGCCATGGTTGCCAAACTGTGGAAAGAACCAAGATGCCCTTCAACGGACGAATGGATAAGGAAGATGTGGTGCATATACACGATGGAGTATTTGCCTCCATCAGAAAGGATGCATACCCAACTTTTGTAGCAACATGGATGGGACTGGAAGAGATTATGCTGAGTGAAATAAGTCAAGCAGAGAGAGTCAAGTATCATATGGTTTTGCTTATTTGTGGAGCATAACAAAGAACATGGAGGGGCGCCTGGGTGGCTCAGTGGGTTAGGGCCTCTGCCTTCAGCTCAGGTCATGATCCCAGGGTGCTGGGATTGAGCCCCACATCAGGCTCTCTGCTCAGCAGGGAGCCTGCTTCCTCCTCTCTCTCTGCCTGTCTCTCTGCCTACTTGCGATCTCTCTCTGTCAAATAAATAAAATCTAAAAAACAAACAAACAAACAAAAACAACAAAGAACATGGAGGACATGGGGAGATGGAGAGGAGAAGGGAGCTGAGGGAAATTGGAAGGGAGATGAACCATGAGAGACTATGGACTCTGAAAAACAACCTGAGGGTTTTGAAGGGGCGGGGGGTGGGAGGACGGGGAACCAGGTGGAAGGTAATAGAGAGGGCACGTATTGCATGGAGCACTGGGTGTGGTGCAAAAAACGAGTGTTATGCTGAAAATAAATAAATAAATAAATAAATAAATTTTTTAAAAAAAGAAAAAAAATAAATAAGATCATGATATCCTTAAAGTTGCACATTTTGTCACCAAAAAAATTATTAATCCATGCTGCAATCAATTAATCTCCAATATATACTATCCACAAGACAGAGTTCCCAAAAATGTGCTCTTATTCAGTCTGCTTGTAATCCCCAGTGGTAGGTGAGTGAGGTGATCTCAGCTCAATTTTTCTTTATGGAAGGCTCTATGATCTCACAACTCATTACCAAAACAGTAGGTTCAGTTATTCCATTCAAATTGTTACAGCCTTCTTAATGATAACATCATATATGTTTAGCCAGAATATTTCATTCATGATTCATGAAAAAAAACATAAATGAATATTTTAGATAGTTGAACTTAAAACTTAAATTATATGTGTTAGTCCCTGTAAGAGGTGCTGGCAATACAGATACTAATGACATGCCAAGTCTCTGTTTTCAGAGTTCGGACTCAAGTGCTGGAAATGACGACCACTTTGTTCAACATTCTGTGTAATACCATGGCAAAAGTTAATTGATCCATCTATGTTTAAGACACTTAAAATTTGGGGATAGCTTCTGGAATAATTTACTTCCCATTTACTACACACCAAACATGTAAAGTGTTTTATCTGAATCTTTATTTTAATATCAACCACAATCCTGTGAAATAAACAATATTGTTAATTAACCCAATGTCAGCTAGTAATAGGAATCAGCTTTTGAAGCTAGTCTGTCTGGCTTCAATATTTGAATTGTTAATCTCTATTTTATACAATCTCTGATAAAGGAGACCTATTTTTTTTAAGGTTCCCACATGACTGGTTCTAAGACAGGTATCTTCACCCAAAGGTCTGCCACCTTCCACATCTCCATTGGAAGGATTAGGGTCATCTCAAAGAACAATCCATAGCCGAGGAGGAACTCTATTGTGAAGTGAGAATCATCTAATTAGTAAAGGGCAGAACATAACAATATTCTATTTATAATAACCAAAATATTTTTAGATTTTTATTTTGGGAAAAATATTATGTTATGAAATATTCCTTTGGCATTATGCCCCACAAATAAAAACAATAAAGGAAAATATTGATAGATCTGACTAGGTACAGATCTAAATATTTTAAACATCTGAAGGTTTAAAACAATCCATAAACAGAACTGAAATGCAAAGGGCAAACCAGAAAAACATGGTAACATGTACAGCAAAGAGATATTAATATATTAGAACTATGCTTCCAAAATAAGAAAAAAAAGTAAAAAAATAAAGAATGACAGTAAGAAATTACACAAGAAAATATATGAATGACTGACAAATATTTGGTGAAGAAAAAAAACCACCTTAGTGTCACTTAGCTATAAAGGAAATGAAAATTAAAACCAAAGTGTTGGAAATTAATGATACCTATAGTTTACAAAAGCATTAGAGAAATGGGCAATCTCATTGCTGTAGGAAATAAAGTGTGCATAGGATTCCTGGGAGGCCACTAGGTAATATGCATTAGTATCTTTAAGATGATCATTCTAGGAATTTATCTTAAAGCAATTACTAAAGATGGACTTAACAGTTTACCCAATGTGGTTACGTGTGACATGATTATAAAAATGAGGGATCGGGGGCAAAGACCAGCAACAGAGGGATCGGTTAAGTAATAGACAAACTATGGTGTGTCCAGGGGAAAGAATACCTAAACAGCAATTGAAAATGAAGCTGTTTTTTTTTTTTTTTAAAGATTTTATTTATTTATTTGACAGAGAGCTCACAAGTAGGCAGAGAGGCAGGCAGAGAGAGAGGAGGAAGCAGGCTCCCTGCAGAGCAGAGAGCCCGATGCGGGGCTCGATCCGAGGACCCTGAGATCATGACCTGAGCCGAAGGCAGCGGCTTAATCCACTGAGCCACCCAGGCGCCCCGAAAATGAAGCTGTTTTCTTTAAAAATGTGGAAAGTGGTTCACAATAAGTTAAGTAAAGGACAAAACCAAAATACATTAAGGAAAATAGAGGAAAAATAAAAGGTAACAAAAAGCAGGTCTAGTTTGATCACACAGGTGTGTATCTGTGTGCACATGTGTGCAAGGATATGTAAGCATACACACATGGGCCTGTATTGGAAAAGTTAGTGATCAAAACCATAGCTGAGGTTATTTGTGGGTGATGGTATTACAGAAACTTTAACCTTTGTCTTTTTGCTCTGGTAAGAACAATGAACATCTGTTATCTTTAAGAATTTTTGTCATGTAAGATACGTAACAAGTAAGCTACCGTATGATTCGGTCTATATTATAGACACCTGATGTTTACAAAACAGCTTACCTTGCTCCGTTCCTACTTTCTCTGTTGAAATTAGGAAACATTCCTCTTTGTGTTACTGCAGACATTGGTCAAGTTATTCACCAACATTTATTATGTGAGAACTGTATACTTAACTAAACAAAGCATACAGCTGCAGAGGGAGCCGAAATGAAATGGGAAGACTGAGGAACTGCCTGGATGATGGCCTTTTGGCAGGAGCTCCCCTAATGGCTGGGGTCAGTGGGAGGTTTACCACATGAACTCCTGATAAATGGATCTGGACAATTCTGAGCGGCCTCTTAGGCCTCAGTTGGCAAGAAGGAGCAAGGAGAGAAGAGCAGGTAGTGAGAGAATTTAAGGCCACAGCCTGCGTCCCTATAAGAAAGCTGGAATTGGGGTCATATACAAGGTGGCAGCTGGTGTGAGCTGCTAAGATGATGGCTCATTCCTCTCTCAGTACAGCATTTTCTATTTTAGTCTGTACATTCACAAATGCTAGAAACTATCTTGGAAATAGCAAAAGAAAAGTCTATCATAATTATGATGGAAGTTTAGAACTTTCTAGAAGAATGAAATCCTATGTTGTCTTCAGGGTCTACTCTAATTTGGGATTTCTTCCAAGAAGGATTGAAAGTGAAGTGACAAGAACAAAGCAAGATTGAAGGCTATTCAAAATCTGGGTCCCCAGCCAGATAATATTCTTTTCTCTCCTGTCTCCTGCCTGGACCAACCCACCTACTTAATCTCTCTCCCCAGATCCCTTTTGGTCCTTACACACAAGAAGATCAAGACCCTGTGACTCTAAAACAACATTTCACGAAGGGTGGTCCCTAGTCCGGCGGCATCAGTGTCACCGGAAAACATCTTAGAAACGCACATGCTCAAGTCCAACCTCAGTCAGACTAAGTCAGGACTTGTGGGAGTGCAACCCAGCAATCTGTCCTTTAACAAGCTGTCTGATTCTGATGCATGCTCAAGTTTAAGAGCCACTCTTCTAGACGATTTTCAGAGTTCTCTTGGTAAAAGTAAACAAAATACAAATAAAAAATTCAGATTTTTAATCTGAAAATCGATGTGTAAAGATACTGTACCACCACAAAGGATCATGAGTTTCCAAAAACTGGGCAGGAGGGGGTATTTTATTCCCAAGATCAACATTTTTTTCAACTAATTAGTACCATGTTGAATAGATCGAATTTTGTATTTTTGTATGTATGCATGCAACATATGAATAAAATGATGCAAAATTATACCTATGTATATAAGCACATGGAATTTTGTTTTAAAGACAGCTTATAAGACTGTATCTATTCTGAGGTCCTTGTTAAAATGGGGAACACGAAGAGCAGGAAGATTACTGAGTACCCTTCCACTCCCCCAGAGTATATTTTGCAACCTCTTCTCCCTTCTTAAAACCTCCAGTACTGTCCTTCTTGTCCTCATTTAGCAGATGACCTTCTTTATTTCCTTCAGAAAGACTCCTAGCAGCTGCCGGAGGATTAGAAGTGAACACCCACATGCTCAGACCAGCACATCCATCAGGCTTCTTGGCCGTACTTCACACTCTGTTTTTCCCTGTGTGGTAGATGAATGTGTGCCTGAATGAGACACTCAGGTGTGTCTTTTCTCCCGCTTCACTAATTAATCACTCTATTGTGTCACTTCCATTAGCACACAAATGTGTTAGATTCACCATTAAAAAAAAAAAGTTCTTCTTTTACCTCAAATCCTTGTAATTTCTCTAGAGATTGCCCCATTTCTCCCCACTTCCCTTTACCACACAGTTCGTATGCTCACTGTCTCCCCTTTGAAGCCACCCTAATCCGGCTTTCCTGCCAACTATTCAACCAACACTGTGCTCCTACAGTCACCAGTGACCTCCACATTCCAAGTGAAATGGTCATGTCCCCATGCTTAGACTACTTAAACTCCCACCTTTGACACAGTTCCTCGCTCTCTCCATCTCAAAGTGCTTTTCTTCACTTGGCTTCTCTTAGATTCTGCTTTCTCTCTGTTTTTCTCCTACTTCAGTCAACATTGTTTGTTAGTTACCTTTGCTGGACCTTCCTCATCTTCCCCCAGCCTCCAAACAGAAAATGAGCCTTTCATCCCCTTTTTTCTTTACCTTCCGCAGGTGGATTTTACACAGTGCCACAGCTTTGAGGACACTATAAGAATGAACACTGAATTTACATCTCTAGCCCCAGCCTCCTCTCCGGTCTACCCTTGCCTTCTCAACTTTCCGACGTGGGTGCCTACAGGGTCAAATCCCTCCAGCCAAAGATCACCAGCAACACACCCCAAGGCCTAGCTGTGTAGTTCCCGGCCAGCTCCCCAAATGCCAGGGGCTGCTTTTCTCTTTTCTTATGGGCATCTCAGACTTGATATAAAACACAATTCAGGATTTATCCCCCTCCCTGCTTCCCACTAAACCTGGGCCTCTTAAGTCTTCTTCAACGGTAAGCGATGACATAAATTATCCTGCTAAATTTCTTCATGATTCTTCTACTTGCCATCGAATTCTTCAGCAAATTCTGCTGAGGCTTTCTTCAATCTATGTCCCAATCCTGACCATTTGTCATGCTCATTATCCTAGATCAAGCTCCAAAAAGTTCTCAGTTAGACTACTGCAAAAGGCCTTTCTGGTTGGCCTCCCTGCTTTCACTCACACAGCCTCATGGCTTCCTCCCCACATGGTAAGCAGAGTGAACCAAAGTGCAAACTAGATTATGTTTCTCTTCTACTTTAAACCTTTTAAGGGCTTCTCTTTTCACTCATCATGGATGCCAGAGGCTACGGCCTCCAAGCCTTAGGTGGTCTGCATCCATGCCAACCCTCAGACCTCATTTCCTCTCCCCGCTTGCTCAACCTGCTACAGTCCTGCCAGCCTCCTTCTGCTCCTCAAATGCACTGAGAACATCTGCCCTTCAGGACCTTTGCATTTTTGGTACTATCTGCTCCCATGTTCTCCCAGCCATCTGTACAAGGCTGTCTCTTCTTCATTTAAGCTTCTTATTCACATCACCTTTTTAGAATGCTTTCCCTGATCACCCCCTAGTCATTCTTTATTCATTTGCCCACTGCTTTTTGCCATAGCACTCATCATCACCAGTAAACATATTTGGTTTACTGTTTCCTGTCTCCCTCTTCCCCCTAGAATGTGAGCTCCATCTGGTTTGGGACTATCGTGTTCTCTGGTCTCCTAATGCAGTGCCTGGCACAAAGTAGATGCTCAAAGAATATTTGGAAATGAGAAAATAGTGAACGTAGACAGAGTTTAGAAAAAGGCCTAAATTGGAGCACCTGGGTGGCTCAGTTGGTCAAGTGTCTGCCTTTGGCTCAGTCATCATCCCAGGGCCCTGGGATTGAGCCCCAGGTGGGGCTCCCTGCCCAGTGGGGAGTCTGTTTCTGCCTCTCCCTCTGCAACTCTATCCTCCACCCCTCACGAACTCTCTCTCTCTCTCTCTCAAATAAATAAATAAATAATTTAAAGGAAGGCAGGAAGGAAGGGGCCTAAATACTGTAGGATCTTAGAGCTGGTCTTTCTTGCATGCACTAGAGAACCATAACACAAAGTTTGGTTCTGTGGGGAAAAGAATGTTTTGAATAAAGACAGGAAGGAAAGGCAGTATGGGCAATAGGGTGGAGCCAGGACCTACAGTGCTGCCAAATGCAAAGGTCCTAAAGGACAGAGTCAGGACACCCAATTCTCTTGCCCATTGTCCAAAGGCCAGCTGGACAGTCTTGGGCCAAGGAGCCATATTCTCCCTGGGTCTCATTTCTTCATCAATGAGATAAGGTTTAAATGATTATTAAGGCACGGGATGTTCCCATTATAAAAATATTGTACCTAATCATTTTGTTTATAAGATAAGCGGTAGAATTAAGTCTTCATCTTCATTTTTCATCCCAGTTTGTTCCCTCCTCCAATATCTTATCACCCTCTCCCCCTCCCTCTCTTACAAATGTTCTGTTACTTTCTGTAGCACTGAGATTGCCCCAGGCACCAGACTCCTGGTTGCTGAGGCATTTTAAAACATTTTTTACTCTTTTGTCCACATCCCCAGTCCATCATCAGGGCAGGCTGCCATCTCATATATAAAATCCCACTCTGTTCTCCATGACCCAGGTCCCCTCTGCCTGCACCTGAATCACTGAGGTTATTTCCTCTCCACAACTTCCTCCTTTGATTTCATCCAAATGCAGCAGATGTAGTCCTTGGCTTGGAATAGTTTCCATTGCCTCAGTTTTGACCCAAACCTTCCCATAATTTCCAGCTTAATTTACAACTAGCTCCTCCCCTTCATGCTAATCTCTTTGCTCAGCAACCTCATTCTGTCTCCTGTCCAGTAAGTTTGGGTGTATTTTGACATCTCCAACAAGATTTTTTCTCTTGCCTCTATGCTTTTGTTCATACCAGCTTCTCATCTTCCTTGGATGAAAAACAATAAAGGGACTCCTGGGTGGCTCAGTCAGTTGAGTGTCTGACTCTTGACTTTGGCTCAGGTTATGATCTCAGGGTTCTGAGATGGAGCCCAGAAGTCTGCTTGAGGACTCTCTCACCCTCGCCCTCCCTCTTTGCCCCTCATTCCACTTGCACTCACTCTCTCTCAAATAAATAAATCTTTAAAACAACAACAACAACAGCAGCAACAATTAAGTATGCCTTTAGGGAGCCTTAGATTGTTTTCACTTTTCTCTGACTACAGATGAGCAGGCATCTGAACTACAGTTGTATTCTGTGTCATGTTCTCATGGAGACGGCTGGATTCTGCTGATGCACTTTCCTGAGGCAAGAGTTCTGTGCTGAGGCTGATAGTCCCATGCTGGAGCCCCACTTCGCCACATGGTCCTAACCATTATTCTCTCTACTGCAACCCTTTCCCTCCTCTGCAAGCCCTGAAAGTGTTTTGATGCTCTTAGGCTCTTGGAAACCCAAGCCAGAAAATGGTTCTTCCTTGCACCATGTCACAAGGCCACCCCTGAGCTGATATTCTGCAAAGTGAAGGGAAAGGTAGAAACAAATAAAAATATATTATCTAGTCCCAGGAACGAGAGACAGCTTTTGCTGGAAAGTATCTGTGTCATATCTAATAATATAAAATTGTCATTTAATGCAGGGGAGCCTCAGTGGCTCAGTGGGATAAGCCTCTGCCTTTGACTCAGGTCATGGTCTCAGGGTCCTGGGATCGAGCCCCACATCCGGCTCTCTGCTCAGCGAGGAGCCTGCTTCTCCCTCTCTCTCTGCCTGCCTCTCTGCCTACTTGTGATCCCTGTCTGTCAAATAAATAAATAAAATCATTTTTAAAAATTGTCATTTAAGGCATTGGGGTAGATACATGACAGACGTTTTATTTTTTTCCCCACTTGAAATAGATAGAGTTTGGTTCCCATAAATCGCATATGACGCTATGGGAATTTTATCCATTTGTACTTAGCTTGAGTCCTTACAGTTTGAAAGGACAGGAGGTATCTCCCAGCATAAGCTTAAGAATACATGTAAGATGCTTCAACAAATGGTATTGGGAAATGGGAGAGCAACATGCAGAAGAATGAAAGTGGACCACTTTCTTACACTATACACAAACATAAATTCAAAATGGATGAAAGACCTGAATGTGAGATAGGAAACCATGGTAATCCTAGAGGAGAACACAGGCAGCAACCTTGGCCATCTTATCAGCCATGTCTCCAGAGGCAAGGGAAACAGAAGCAAATATTAACAATTGGGACTTCATCAAGATAAAAGCTTCTGTGAAACAGAGGAAACCGTCAACAAAACTAAAAGGCAACATACAGAATGGGAAAAGATATTTGCAAATAACATATCTGATAAAGGGGAAATATCCAAAATCTATAAAGAACTTATCAAACTCAACACCCAAAAAACAAATATTCAAGTTAAGAACTGGGGAATAGACACGAATAGATACTTTTCCAAGGAAGATGTCCAGATACCTAACAGATCTGTGAAAAGATGCACAACACTCATCATCAGGAAATACAAATCAAAACCACAAGGAGAAAGAAAACAGATGAACATATGGGTGGAGGGAGAAAGAAAAAAGAGGGAAAGAAACTGGAAGAGACTCTTAACAATAGAGAACACAGAGAGTTGATGGAGTGGAGTGGGTGGGAGATGGGCTGGATGGGTGATGGGTATTACGAAGGGTACTTGTTACAAAGAGCACTGGATGCTGTATGTAAGTGATGGATCATTAAATTCTACTCCTGAAACCAATATTGCATTGTATGCTAACTAACTAGAATTTAAATAAAAATTTGGAAAAAAATACATGTAGGAATTGATTTATCATGATCCTTTTACATTTCTGAAACGAAGGGTAAGAAAACCACAATGAACATTTGAAACACCCAAAGATTAAGCTTTACCCTACCAATTCACAGGGAACTTGTCTGGAATAAGTGGTAATTATGGCTTATGAACCATATAGCTGGAGGGCAGGCATTGGTGATTGTAAGACAAAACATTACAGAATAAAAAAGTTTTATCCAGAAATCGAGGAGGGCTATAGCTTTTTGTTGTATGCAAAAGGCCCCTTACTGGAGTGAAGTGAGAAAAGCATGTGCTTTATCTTTTTAAACTCATTTCTAATTCTGAAAATGTTTCTTCAATGTACTTTCATGTTCTTGTCTCTGTACTCCTTGTAAAAGGAATAGTACATTTCTCTATAGTAATTCCATCTGTGGCACAGCTTCGGGAACGGTCTTAGAAGTTCTATACCTATTACTTTTCAACCCACATGGTCAGCAAATTCCCTTGTAGGCCCATTCCTTCTTCATTAACTTTACAAAGGTTTATTGCTGTTCTTTTTAAATTATGGGTTGAATTCTGTTTTTCTGTCTGAGTTCTACTTAGGACTGAGTCAAGATCCTTTTAGGCTTCTCAAATACACTTTGGTAAAGAGAGGTTTTGTTTTTTATGGTTTTGTTTTGTTTTTCACAAGTTAGACAGCAAACATTGTGATTTCCTTTGTTTTTGTTTTTATATTTCTCCTGAAATACTGAAAAGATGGGGTAAGTATCCTATCACAGAATCAACCCCATCCACAGCATTTTTTTCATATATACTGAACCACAGATTAGCTGTTATTAAAAGTTAAATATCTTGTAATGATTGAGAATGGAAAGAAAATTATTTATATTTTAGTCTTTTTGAAAAATGACCCCAGAACAAATGTCTATCTTATCTGCTATTATATCACTAGGACTAGTACTAAGCATGTATGGGAAAAAAGATGTATCATAAATATTTGCAGAATGAATTAATAAATAAATGTCCAAAACTGGATGCCAAGCTGCCAAGATGATTTTAGAAATGTCTAGAAAAACATCTCTTGCCATTTGCGACGACGTGGATGGAACTAGAGCGTATCATGCTTAGTGAAATAAGTCAATCGGAGAAAGACAACTATCATATGATCTCCCTGATATGAGGACATGGAGAAGCAACATGGGGGGGTAGGGGGATAGGAGAAGAATAAATGAAACAAGATGGGATTGGGAGGGAGACAAACCATAAATGACTCTTAATCTCACAAAACAAACTGGGGGTTGCTGGGGGGAGGTGGGATTGGGAGAGGGGGAGCGGGCTATGGACATTGGGGAGGGGAGGCGAACCATAAGAGACTATGGACTCTGAAAAAGAACCTGAGGGTTTTGAAGGGTCAGGGGTGGGAGGTTGGGGGAACAGGTGGTGGGTAATGGGGAGGGCACGTTTTGCATGGAGCACTGGGTGTTGTGCAAAAAGAATGAATACTGTTACGCTGAAAAAATAAATAAAATGGAACAAAAAAAAACAGATACCTTATGAAATCAATGGGATCTTAAGCCTATTGCTGGTCAAATGTATCTTCAGGGTGGTGAAGTATGGAGGTAGATATGCTATCTGACCACTAGACAAAAAAAAAGCAGAAGTGATATTAATTTCAGACACAACAGACTTTAGACCAAGGAAAGATATCAAAGATAAAGAGAGGCATTACATAATGACAAAGGGGTCAGTTCTCCAAAAGGACATAATCTGATGAATTTGACAACAGAGCATTAGTAGATGATCTTTCCTCAGCACCAAGGGCACAGGCAGTCCTTTAGCATCACAGCAAATAATACTGCATCTTTTGTCTTTTGTTATTGAAATATATTTATACATTATTTATAATTTAAGCTATTAGGTGGAAGGGGTTCCATGATCTTTTTACTTTTGATTCTTCCCTCAGCTTTTGATAACTATGTTCAGCACATACAGTGAGAACTCGTAAACATTGGTTTAATGAAGACCCATGTACCCTTTCCAAGTTATTAGAGATCCATATGCAGGGTTTTCCTGATTACAGAATGGTAAAGAGTGGCAGTTCTCAGTCATGCCCCCTTAGCACAGAACTTGGCTCCTAAGCAGGAATATCTATTCTTATGCAGACTTGCCACTGACTTTGGTTAGGTTACTGAACCTCTCTGCACCCCATTTCATCATTTTTAGATGCAAATGATGATGATGATGGTTCTTGTTTTGAGAGTAAGATATAGATTCAGATATAGATATAGGTCTATGCTATCAATAAAAGTAAATTTCCTTTCCTCTCTCCATTTCTAGACTATAATTCAGAATCCTACAAGGGTTGACCAGGGCCAGGAGGACAGAAAACAAAGCTAAGAAATGAAGTGGAAATTTGAATAATATCAAGATTTGCTCTCACCAGCTGCTAGATACAAGATATGAAGACATGAGATTTATGTAGACTTGAGAGTTCAAGGAAAAATAGTAAAGCGCTTGGAACTTGAAGAAGACAGAAACTCAGTACAGATGTGCCCAGGAAATACCAGTTCATTTGCACAATAACTCCTCATCCTCAACTTAAAAATCTTGAGAACAGCTGTGCATTTTCTGTTTCCAAAGCCCAGTCCAGCTCCCTCTTGACCCATTGTTCAGTTTGGCAGTTTGCTTCACATTCTGCTTATACTCTTTGTGGAAAGAGTCGGCCTGTGGAGATGCCAGGCTCCTCCCACTGCAGGGCTGCTTCTGGAAACACCCACTGGGAAGGAGAAGTGGCCAGTTAATTTGCCCAGCTCCCAGTCCTCAGTTCTCCCTTTTTGGCATTCTCCTGACTTTCCAAAGTCTCTTCACCTCTATTTGAAATCGAAGCAATTACGTTTATTTTTTTTTCTTTCTGTTATTCTTCCTCTACACTTAATAAGTGTAGCAATGTTCAGCTGTGCTATTTAAACACATCAGTGCTCCTCCATATTTTAGAAAGTGGAATGAGTATTTTCACTTCTGAGATTAAGTCTGAGAAATGGCTATTTTTAAAAAATGGGAGTGTTCTAGGAAAATTCATTTTTTTCAGACTTTATGCCAGAATACTTTTTATTCTTACCAGTTTCCTCACTGGTAATGGGATAAAGGAAAACCTACTCATTTCAGGCGGCCTGTATGTGATTGTTATGGATATTCTTATCCTATTATAAACATGGTAATGGAACAAGACAGCGATTAGTTTGTACCATCTTGAACCGGAGAACTGAGGAGGTTTTGAGTGTTATTTTTTATGAGTTTATTTCGAAATCATATAATAAGCAAAGGTTTCTTCCAAAGGAATTGAATAAAAATGGACTCAGCCACTGGAAAGCATGGTGTTTGCCCACTTGGAAATTGATCAAATTAACTATTTAGAAAAAATGGAGGAGCATGGTAATCTACTTATCATGTTGAACAAAAGTAGTTTGAAGATCTATCTATGTAACGGGCACAAGAAGTGTATATATGTGACGTTTCTGTCTGTGATCACATGTGCCTGTGATTATATCCTTCATACTCAAATACAGTATTATTGACGCTATGTGTGTTGAGAGTCAGAAAAAACAAATTTTGAACAAACAATGGTTTGTTAATATTAACTTTCTTTCAATCGATATTCACATTTAAAAGGAAGAGATAATATACCTCTGCTATCAAGCCATTAAGCAACTATTTATTCTAATATACAAGTTTGATTGCACCTTTCAAAAATTGTTCACCAAAACTCTTTTTCCTATAGGGTAAAATTAAAGCTCCTTAACCCTTCATTTAAAAAAAAATCTTCATGATATAGTTAGCTTCCCTCTCAAACTCATTGTAGCAGATGCATTTGTTAGCCAATCTAATATTCATTCTCCACTGTTCTCCCTTAACACAATTTGGTAGAACCTGAAAAACTAAACTATCAATTTCCCAAACTCCTTTTGGACTGTCACGTGTCACAGACTGCCAAAGAGAGGGTTGCATGCAAAATCAGTGAAGAAACTTCTCAGAAGGTATTCTTCTTCTTAGAAAAAGGGAACAGATATCCTAGTGTCTTCCACTTTTCCCTTCCTTTATTTTCCTGACCTTCACAAAGATAAGATGCCTAGAGCTATAACAGCTATCCTATGATCATGAGGATAAAACAAAACTTCCAGATTTATATGAGAAATATGAACCCCTATTTGTTAGGTTAATTTGGGTTCTCTACTATTGTTGTAGAATGTAACCTAACCTACATACCCATTTTCCATCTTTGTCCTTTTTATAAAACTTTATGCCCCAACAGTGCTAAAGTGCTTATATTTCATCTAGCATGCTATAGTTTTTCATGAACTTCATGCCTTCGTATATCCTCTGCTGTTGCACCTTAGCCACCATTTTCCTCTCCTCTAGGTAGCTGTGTCTAGTCTCTCATCTAGTGAAGCACAGCTTTAATATCATCTCTTCCAAGAAATCTTTCTTTGGACCCCTTAAGCCAAAAGTAATCATTTTCCCTCCTCTGGGCTTTGTCTTTATTTTGAAGATGTTTTCATTGTTGAACTTCCACCTAGTATTATCATTTATTTATTTGAATATCTGGTATCATAAACAGACATGAATAGTGTTATAGAATGATATACAAATTATTAGGTGTGGACAGTATTGGAGAATAGAGAAACAAGGCTTGCTGGGGCACCTGGTTGGGTCAGTTAGTTAAGTGCCCAACTCTTGATTTAGGCTTAGATCATGATCTCAGGGTTGTGAGATCCAGCCCCATGTCAAGCTCCACACAGAGCATGGAACCTGCTTAAGATTATCTCTCTCCCTCTTCTCCTCTTCCTCCCCCCATGCTCACACACTGTCTCTCTCCCATTATAAACGAAACCATTTGTAAGAGGGATGAAAGAATGCCATAAAATAAGAAGTTTCCCTTCTTAGCTCCAACTTTTTCCTTTGCCTGGAAATACTTGTTCTCTCTAATTTATCTGGGGACCACACACATCCTTTTAGTCCCAGATCAAGGAAGTTCTCCACAGAGATTTCTTCATTTCCATTCTCCCTCTGGAGTTTATCATTCTCTTGTTCAGTAATGCTACACTGCATGAACCTCAATTTTAGCACCGTTCACACTATGTTAGGTTTATTTATTTAAACATCTATCTTTTCTACAATATAGCAAGTTCATTGATTCCAGGGTCTGTGTCTGATTGATCTTTAATGTTTAAGTGTCTGAAAAATCCTCTTATATGAATACTTGTTTAATGAAATAATGACTTTAATTTCATCAGCATGCTAACATTCGTCCAACAAAAAGGCAAAAGAAATGCCATTTGCCTAAAGGTTCCAGGATTCATACACTAGATTCTTCAGTGTATAGAATCTTAAGAATAAAAGACCAAAGTCTATTTATAAAAATAAGATGCCGCAAATCATCTGGAGATGTAACACATTGTAATGGGAGTTTAGCTCATCTATTAACAGCTTGTGTAGTCACAAATGGGTCCATTCTGGTGAAGTATATATTGTAGAAATTAAACTGGATCCTCGTCTTCTATGATTTTCCTTTCCTCTGCATTTGGCAAGATTTGTATTTGAAACTTAAATATTATCCCCTTTTGACCAGAGTCTTCAAATACCACCCACAAATTGTTTAGGCAGCATATCAAGAAAATAAACGCTTTTGCATGAAAAAGATCAAAATGTAGAACACATAGCTCATAAAATTTCTATAAAACATAACTGTGCAGCTCTGTCATAAGTTTTTTCATTTATATATTATTTATTGTTGAAATTATTATTATTGAAATAGTCCCAAAAGATTGCAATATGATTAAGACAGAAAGAACTAAGGTTTTAGCAAATGCATTGGCTGCTTATGGAATAAACTGCAATTCCACAGCCAACTTTATGCTGTAAACCATGTTATGCAATAAAATAAAAGCTCCCCCAAAACTGACATGGGTCTTCACTATCTTTTTGGATTAAATTATAGCATCTTTCAAATGATTTTTGGTATGTGTGTTACTTTATCTTCATTATAAAGAAGGAAAAAAAGGAGATGATCTTTGGAGAAAATTACAGCCTCACTGGGACACAAATGAATTACATATGAGCCATTAAAAACTGTCAGTTCAATTCAGATAACATTTATTTATTATTAGTTGTTTTAAAAGTTTTGTAGTTATTTTCCAGATTATTTCATTGCACTTTACTTACCCTCATTTAAAATTCTTTTCCCTGGTGAACTGACTGGTTTAATTTTTGTTTCCACTACTTTCCTACTGAAAGTTCAGTTAAAATATGATGTCATTTGTCATTTGCCTTCTAGATCATTATCATGTTCTGGACAATACTATTCTCAGAATTTCTGATGAGCTCTATGCCACTTGTTTGCATGGACTGTGTTGATATATGTATGTTCAGAGAAACCAAGGTGCATTTATTATGTGACATTTTGTCCTATGCCAAAGAAAATTAAACAAGGGACTGTATCATTCAACTATTCTAATATTTTGAAGAACATCTTAAACTATTTGTACACTAGAATTAGTACTTTTAGTTTTGTCTCACGTAATTTAGCTATAGAGATAAACTTATTTGATGTATGATTTTTTCCTATCTGTGTCAATAGGTTATGTAGATATAAAAATATAAAAATAAAAGATATGTATTGGTTCAAAGCTGTTGTAAGTAATGTGTATTTCCAGAGTTGACAGCATGGTGGAAGGTAAGACGCACAGGATTTAGAAATAGGCGGGCATCATTTCAAGCCTTGGATGTGCACTTTTCCAGCTAGGTAAGGCACAGTTTCCTCATTTACTACATGGGAGTGATAATAAATATCTTGGAAGATTGTTGCAAAGATCACATTAGATGATATATATGAAAAATTGAGAGCCTGTATTACTTCAATAGATGATGGTAGTACTAGTGGGGATGATAGAGCTATGTGGGAATGGTGATCATATATCCATACGAATTGATTTTTCCTTTCTCACCCAGAATTCTACTGTTTCAGGCAAACACAGATATTGATTGATTATGCTTTCATGTGAACCTATTAATCTAATACAGTAGCAAAAACAGTGGTGATGAGGATGCTGCTGCTCTTGGTGAAGTTGGTGTGCAGTGATGATGTGTGGGAAGATGAGGCTGTGGTATAAACACAGTGTGGGTTTGTGACAGTTTAGTATGATGAGGGTATAGCATGATGATGGTTTGGTGTGATGATAATGTGGTGTCATTATGGAGCCACATGAGTCAGGTGGTAATGGTGTCATGTGACAATGATGTGGTATGATGATGGTATGCTGTGATGACTGCCTAGTTCTGTTTCTCCAGCTGAACTCTGACTGATACACATTTAGTATGACGAGTGATTCTGATTCAGTTTATGATAATTCACTGTTATTCTCCAAATTCATCTGTTTTCTGTGAAGGCCAAACAGATGAGCTGAAAGGGAATATGGTAGAAATCACCATCCCTGCAATTTCCAAATCCTTGATGGTGCCACTGAACTCTACAATACCTCCAAGAATTCAGTACTGCTTTTGGTTTACTATTTTTTTTTTTTTTTTTACATAGAAGCAGTTCTAGTGGCTTCGACCATGCATTTCCTACTACCTTTCCTGATCTCTCCCCAGTCACAGAACAAATGTGGGGACTCTGCCAGTTGCTGAATATGTCCATTCCAGTTATCCATTCTGGAACCCAGGAAATAACCACAAGATAGTTTCAGGGATCCACCATGAGGCCACATCCAGCTAAAACTCCAATGATCATCTGACCTCCATTAGCCTCTACTCTGAATGGTAGATCAGAGCGATACCATAAGCAATCAAACATTTGCATGACAGCTAATGGTTTAGTCTTCCCACTTTTAGCCTTCTCAAAGTATTGAAAGAAAGGGTAGCAAATTTCCAGAGAAACATAACTTTGAGGGTTAAAATTGCATAGTACCCAAACCTAACCTGGAGTGGTCTTTGCTCCAGTGGAGAGACTAGCTCAGATTCTGAACCAGGTTCTGAAATAGGTCTCTCCATTAGATGATACTGACCCTGAAAAAATTATCATGAAGCCTGCAACAGTGTCATGCTCAAAATCATAACACAAATGATATCTAGAAATGTTCTAACCTCTTTGGATGGGATTCTTGAAATCATTATTCTGCATTCCATGCTATAGAGGGCTGTGTTGCAGTCAAATTCCAGAGCCACAATGCAACTGTTTACTCCTTCTTGAAATGTCACATCAACATGACCTTAGAGAGGAGGTATTTGTTTGTGTGACTCCTCAGAGCAAGGCCTTCTCTGTGGCTGAAACATTATGAGTTGTTAGTAAATATAAAACTAATAGAGAAGGAAAGGAGAAAATTGGATCCCAAACAAACAAACAACAAAGAATAAAAAAGAAAAGAAAGAAAGAGAAGGAAAGAAAAGCAAAAATGACAGAACAAGGCTAACATCTATTAAGTGCTTAATGCATGTCAGGTAATAGTGTAGAATCTAAATATTTGCAGATTAACTCATTTAGTCTTCATATTATCCTAGAAATAGGTACTATTACATTCTCCATTTTTAGATCAGGAATCTGGGCACAGAAAAGTGAAGCAGCTTGCAAAATTAGTACAGTTTCTTAGTGGTAAATCCGGGATTTGAACTCAGGCAGTTTTAGCTCAGAACCTGCACTTTTAAACACTGTGATCTGCTACCTCTAAATAAAAACCCAGTAACAGCAAAATGAAGTGGAAAAGGGTAAAGAATTAGAAGAATTTATTCAATAAACATTTTATCCAATAAATATTTATTGAGCTGGAAAGACAATATTTACTGAGTTGTTCAAGAAGACACAGCTCCTATAATCAAAGAAATTACAATTTGGCAGAAGAGAGAAAAAGGGAGGAAAACAGAAAATGAATGAGTGCCCTAGAGTACAAGAACCATAGCAGGACTTCACGCTGTGCAAGGCTATAGGTACACACATGACAAGTCAGCCATTTCTATCTCTATCTGGGGAGCAGGTGATGGAGTCATTGGTACTCCAGGAAGTGATATCTGGCTGGCTCAAAGAACCAACTCTGGCAGCTGTGAGAAAGGTAAGTTGGGAGAAAGAGAGGCCCAAAAGGAGAATATTCAGAGCCTGTTGTAACAGAGCATGTGCAAATTGATGAAGGCCAGAATAAGAGCATTGACAGTTGTGTTAGAGAGTGTGGGATGAACTGAGATTGGGTTTGGAGGAAGAATTGTCAAGACCTCTTTACCAACCAGTTGCCATTAAGGAGAAGGGACATCATGAGTTGACGTCCCCTTTCCTGACTTGGGCAAATTAATGATGCCACCAGTGAACCAGAGAGGAAATACAGGGAAAGAGGCAACTTAGAGGAATTAGAGGAAAGGAGATGCTATAAAGATAGTAAGTTTTGTCTTGTTGAGTTCAAAATATCTGTGACACTTCCAGGTAGGATGCCCAGGGTCAGAGTAGTCAGAGTATATAGATCTGAGTACATAGTGGCACTTACATCCTTTAGATGTTGAGGGAATGTGCTTAATGAGAGAAGATGAATGGAAGAAGGAACCCTAGAAAACACAGACAGTGGAGGTACACAAAGGAGAGCAGTCAGAAGTAGAGGAAAGATCAACCGCCCAAACCAAGGGAGAAGAGTTTCCAGTAAGAAGAAATCACTCGTCTTGTCAAGTGCCACAAAGTGACCCCACAGAATATGTAATGAAAAGCATTTATAAAATTTAACTGTTAGATTATCAGGACCTAGAGCCCAGGAGGAAGGCTTTTGAAGAGAAGGGATAGTATTTTTCTCAAGAGAAGAGAGGAGGGGAGAGGATAGGGATGAAGATGTCATTGCCAGTGTTTTTTGTTTTTTTTTTCACTTTATTTATTTTTTCAGTGTAACAGTATTCATTCTTTTTGCACAACACCCAGTGCTCCATGCAAAACGTGCCCTCCCCATTACCCACCACCTGTTCCCCCAACCTCCCACCCCTGACCCTTCAAAACCCTCAGGTTGCCCCAACCTCCCACCCCTGACCCTTCAAAACCCTCAGGTTGTTTTTCAGAGTCCATAGTCTCTTATGGTTCGCCTCCCCTCCCCAATGTCCATAGCCCGCTCCCCCTCTCCCAATCCCACCTCCCCCCAGCAACCCCCAGTTTGTTTTGTGAGATTAAGAGCCATTTATGGTTTGTCTCCCTCCCAATCCCATCTTGCCAGTGTTTTAAATGGAGGGCAGACATTTAAGGCTAGCCTGTGAATTAGGACATGGGATTTGATGCTGAGACGACCATGGAATCCATAATAGTAGGCAATATTTGAAACATTTACCGATGGAAAAGAACAATTTAAACACTTAGTGGGTTGCTAAGTGACAAAGATGTCCCAGCTGGGACTGAGAAGGATCAATTTCCAGCTACAAACCTGCATTCTGACTGCCCTCAGCAGCCCCCTGCTCCCAGCCCAGCAGGAACACAGAAAGTTGTGATCCGAGGATGGGATACTGGATTTTAAGAATTCAGAGGTGGAACATTATGAATGCTCACATGTAAAGGGAAATAATCAATGAGAAATGTCTATTTTCTGATTATTTGTTAAATTAAACATTTATTGACTACCTATTCTGTGCTCTGAGGAAAATTATTATTCAACAGATCACAAGCATTTATTGAGCACCTACGATGTGCTTGGCACTCTAGTAGGCACCCAACATTCAAAACTAAATGTATCCTACACTTAAGGTGTTTACAGTCTAATAAAGGAATCACACATGAAAACAGCAAAGGCAGAGCAGTGTAGTACACTGATACAGGCACGCACAAGATACTGGGAAATTGTAAAGCATACAAATCCAAACTCAGACTGGGTAAGGGGAGACACAAGGAAGATTTTCTGATGTGGCCATGCCTGAAATCTAAGAACAAGTTGGAAAGTCAGGCACAGTGCCTGAATGAGGCCAAAAGAGACACATGGTAAGGCTAAAGAGATAAAGAGGGCCAGCTCATAGCAAGCTTTACGGACTATACTAAGATATTTGAATGATATGCATTAATTCTCCTTTTTACTTCTATTGTTTTTACAAATAACACCACAAGCAAACAAGGATTGTTTACCTCCAAAGATGTAGTAGTATAGCCTAAAAGGGGTGTTGCTTGTGTTAAGATTCTTTGAGGTCCCATGTTTAAAAACAAGTGTGAATTTTATAGCCAATTCTAATTTTAATATACCTTGAGTTTTTTCACCTTCAAATAAATTCAAGACAATCATTCTCCTCCAGGATCTTCCCGTCTGTAAATGTTTGTTATAGGTAAGTAAGAAATCATTGCATTATTTTAAGCAAGACTGTTGCATAATGGGGTTCTTTTTTAGAAAAATAGCCTGGGGACAATATGTCATATGGTTTGGGAAACCAAGACTAGTTACAGGAGAAGCGGTTGGGAGGTCATTCCTGTGATCTAGATGAGAAATAATGAATTCCTCACGACTGTCAGTATGAGTAAAAAAGAAGGTAGGCAATCAAGGATGATTAAGGGAATAGAGTTTTAATGAATTACGTTGTGAGGAGTGTAAAATTAACATGGGTACCAGAATTCTGTTTGAATCCGGAAATGAGAATGAAACTGCTAACAAGTCTGGTAAGTCAGTTCCAACAGAATGTAAAGTGCTGTGAGGACAGAGAGTCAGGGACTGAGCCAATGAACTGTTTTCCTCAGGGGAAGAACACTACCCTGGGCTCAGAACCAAGTTCACAGCATCATCCAAAACTGAGAACCACAGCCACAGCCGTCCTTTCTTGTTACTTCACCTTGTCTAACTGCCAAGCCAGCAGCACCTGCCTGGAAAAAAAATGAGGATGGATGCCTTTAACCAGCTCTTGAGGTGACCTACATTAGAGACCTCAGAAGATGTGAAGACAATGGAATGAAGTAAGTGCAATTCTTGAGCATGCGCTGTGAGCATTACAGCGACGCTGTTCTCCCTATTATCCGTTTGGTCCTGCCATGCTGTGGCAGCTGGAAAGCACTTCCAAAGCAGCCAGGGAGAATTCCTCTGTCCCTGAAGACCACATGCATGCCTGTCTGTGTGGCAGATTTCAGTCACACTTCCGAACCAAAAGTTGGAGCTTGAGCCACTCCAGAGCGGAAAGGCAAGCTTCAAAGATAGAGTTTGAATATAAATATGTATTTAATTTCTAGGACATTTTTGTAGCTTTAGGGGCAACAGGATACAATATATGAAATTCTTCTTCAAATGAAACAAGATGGGATTGGGAGGGAGACAAACCATAAATGACTCTTAATCTCACAAAACAAACTGGGGGTTGCTGGGGGGAGGTGGGATTGGGAGAGGGGGAGCGGGCTATGGACATTGGGGAGGGGAGGCGAACCATAAGAGACTATGGACTCTGAAAAACAACCTGAGGGTTTTGAAGGGTCAGGGGTGGGAGGTTGGGGCAACCTGAGGGTTTTGAAGGGTCAGGGGTGGGAGGTTGGGGGAACAGGTGGTGGGTAACGGGGAGGGCACGTTTTGCATGGAGCACTGGGTGTTGTGCAAAAAGAATGAATACTGTTACACTGAAAAAATAAATAAAATGAAAAAAAAAATATGAAATTAGGCCTCACCTTCTTTTGTGTGTTTATGGGATTTTCCCAAGTACTCCAGAGAAGGAGAGAGGGAAGAAAGAAGGTCAAAAGTGGTCCTGGCCTCAACTCGAGTTCTAGCCTCTCAGCTTGCATGTCAGAGCCACATTTGTGCACCCCTCCCCCCAGCAACCAGTGTTTGGGGGAAGGTGAGGTGACGGAAGCACTGTGGGAACGGGAGAGGATATGATGATCTAAACCTTACAGAGGGAATGTAGGTCATGGGCTCCTGGACTCTCATTTTAACTCTCTTCAGAACATATAATTCTCCACTTTGGAACCTGGTGGTGAGCAGAGCCTTTCACACGACTAGATTCAAAAAGACATATATTTTAAAAAATGAAGTATCAGCGAAACATGGATGTAGGTAGAGGAAAAAAAATATATATATATATATAAACTCCTAAATTCTCAGTCACATCTGACCTGGCAACCCTTACTACAACTTTTCATGGTGTTTATTTTTTATTTAAAAAAATATTTAAATTCTTCTTTATTGAATTTGTCTGTCTTTTGTACTCAGAAAAAAAATAGTACAACCTGTATAAAAAACAATACTGTAATTGCTACCAAACTTTCCTGTCTGCGTTCTCTTACCAAGTCTCTTGTCTCTGTAACTGATGTCAGAGCCAGACTCAAATACCTCAGCAAATGTTATGTCTCCTGACTGGCCCAATTCAGATTTGCTCTACATAGGTCACCTGTGAGTTCTCTGTGACTCTACTTTCCAAAGTCTTAATCTTGGAACTTTCTGAAGGGCCAAGATTTATGTGGCCATAAGCGAAACAGTTCTTCTGGAATGAATAAGATCTAAAAGTTTAGAAATCCTCAGGCTATTCTCTAAACAAAGATGTGGGAAACTATTAATGTTTATATTGAAGATTCCCTAGTGTTGGTTTTCTTTCTTTCTTCCTTTTTTTTTTTTCTTTTTTGGTCATTGCAGGATATGAATGGTCATAGCCTCTGTAATCCCTGTGTAGTTTCCTCTTCACAGGCTGCCCCTGACTTGGGACACAGGACACGGGAGAGGGTGGAGGGTTAGCTTCCTATAGTAGTTATGAAAGGAGGTTAAATGTTCACACATACATGTGTGTGTACACGTGTGCACGTGCACACAGAAACACACACACACACACGACTTTGTGATCCTGGTTATAAAAGCAGTTCTAGGGGTGCCTACGTGGCTCAGTCAGTCGAACGCCTGCCTTCAGCTTGGGTCATGATCTTGGGGTCCTGGGATCGAGGACCCCACTGGGCTCCCTCCTCAGAGAGAAGTCTGCTTCTCCCTTTCCTTTTGCCCCTTCCCTCGTTTGTGATCTCTCACTCTCTCTCTCTCAATAAATAAATAAATAAATTCTCTAACAAAAATAAATAAATAAACGCAGTTCTGAAGAGCCAGAAGGAAGAAGAAAGCCAGTTAGTTTATTATTTATAACGTCTAGCTAAGCTAACATATTCACTAGACAAGATAGGGTCAGGGCCCAGGCTTACAATACTTTGAGGAGCCCACAAAAGTGTTTTAATTTCTTTTAAAATTAGAAGCAAAAAAAAAGAAGAAGAAGAAGAAGAAGAAGAACCTTTCAGTTGTAGGAAATATTTTAATATGCAACATTAATATATTCATTTTTATACCCATGCAGTTACAAATTAGAGTCATTAATATTTTTTGTGACGGACGCAGCCCACAAAGGCAAAGGGGATGAAGGCACCTAAAAGTCATATGGCGGCCAGCATGTCTGTGTTCCATTCAGATGGTTGTAGAGACCCATTTGAAGACAGTAAGTGAGCCAAGATTCCCGGTCCCAGAAGCAGGATGCTCATGAAGCCAAGATCTTGGGTTTCATTCCTAAAGAATTCAGTTACTTCAGAGAATTCCTAAGAAATTTAGTTGCTTCAGAGAAAAAATATTCCATAGCAACCAAGCCATCTACCAAATGCATTACTTGATCACAAAGTGAAATTGGATAAAACAATAATTACATGGTTCAATGCAAACTCTGTCACTACTGGGGAGAATGACTAGGAATTCCCTGTACTTTATTTTATTATTTCTTTTAAAGATTTTATTTATTTATGTGACAGAGAGATAGAGAGGGTATAAGCAGGGGGAGTGGCAGGCAGGCAGAGGGAGAAGCAGGCTCCTGGCTGAGTAGGGAGTCCAGTGTGGGACTTGATCCCAGGACCCCGGGATCATGACCTGAGCCGAAGGCAGAGGCTTAACTGACAGAGCCACCGAGGCGCCCACATGTACTTTAAAAAATTAACTTATTGCAAAGTTTACAATGCTAACAAACCACAATGAAATTCTGTGGTTTGAAAAAACCAACATTAACCAGCTCATATTTCTGTGGGTCAGGAATTGAACCACGACCGGGCAGTTCTCCTCCGGGTTCCTTGCAGTCATCTGGCACCTTGGCTGGGAAAGGAGGCTTCACTCACAGGCTGGCAGTCGATAGGCTGCTGGTCAAGGCACCTGGGTCCTGCCCAATGTGGCCTCTTCTGCTGAGTAGACTGGACTCATGTCCTGATGGAAGCAAACTCTGCTTCTGTCACACTTACCAAGTCCATGGGCCAAAGCAAGATATGTATTCAAGACAAGCTTCAAAAGATAGAGAAACAGACTTTACTTTTTGATGGGAGTAATGCAAAGTCCCTTAGCAACAGATATGCATGCAGGGATGGGAATAATGTATGGTCATCTTTTGCAATCTCCCATTCCTCTTTCTTCCAAATCTTCATACCAATCCTTCTGCCATGTCACCTCCTTCGTGAATTTTTTTTTTAAGATTTTGTTTATTTATTTGACAGACAGAGATCACAAGAAGGCAGAGAGGCAGGCAGAGAGAAAGGTGGAAGCAGGCTCCCTGCTGAGCAGAGAGCCAGATGTGGGGCTTGATCCCAGGACCCTTGGATCATGACCTGAGCTGAAGGCAGAGGCTTAACCCACTGAGCCACCCAGGTGCCCCTCCTTCTTGAATTTTTTGTATTCACATGACTGCTTTTACAGTTTAAGCCAAAGTTTAGTTCGGTTTCAGGAGAGGAGAAGGAATGAAGAAACATTTTAACAAGCCCCGTATTTCCTTTAAAAATCACATTTTGTATTATATTTTTAGTGTTTACAGCATAGTGTAACAAACAAAAATGATTATATACCAGAACAGTCTGAGTTTATACCACAGCTTTGTCACTTACTGGGTGACCATGTGGAAGTCGGGTGTTCATTCTGAGCATTGCTTACCTCCTCTTCGCAATAGAGATAATGAGCCTCCCACACATGGCCGTTGGAGAATGAACAAGAAGTATGGCGTTTACCAAGCACGGGTAGGTATCTAATGGTTCTTACCATTGGGATAACACTGGTTACGTCTGGTAAATTGCTAATTGCAATAAAATCAACAAATAACTGTGAAGTCAGTTCTGTGCACAAATTAACTTCCCACTGTTTAACTTTATCTCTGTTTTTCATGTGCTTTCTTGAATTTTATGTATGTAATGATTGTATATCCTGGTTATGTTACTTCCATTGGTCATGCGCAGCCAGCTCTGAAGTAGGATGGGGATGTCTTCCAAGAACCGATATAACTTTATTGGGGTGTTTTATAATCAAATCTAACCCATCACACTGTAATGCCATACTATCATAATTTAAAGTGTTATTTCTCCCATTCATATGTCTGACCACAGTTTGTTTCATAATATTAATGACTTACTACCTCAAGTTATTTTCTGAAGTTTTCATCTTATGGTTTCATATTTCAAATAAAGGACTTCCTCTTTCAAATTTTCTAAAAGACAAAATATCCACCTTCATATCATTACCTTATATCTTGTCATTCCAGTTAAAGAAAGGTAGCCTGTTACTACCCTCATTTATGCAGCCCGATTTAAAAATGAAAACCCTGTTTTTACTTAGAATTTGTAAACTTGGAAAGTCAATGACATTTCTGGACTGATTAGGTTTAATGAATTTAATTTCATTCCCCCCTTTTTGTCAGCAGATAGAATAATGCCAAAAAGCATGGAATGATATGTGTTTATGCAGATTGCATATGGACTCTGAGAAACAAACTGAGGGTTTTGGAGGGGAGGGGGTTGAAGGGTTGGGTGAGCCTGGTGGTGGGTATTAAGGAGGGCAGGTATTGCATGGAGCACTGGGTGTGGTACATAAACAACGAATTTTGGAACACTGAAAAAAAAGAAAATTAAATTGAATTTTAAAAAATACATAATTAACATAAAATGTTAAAACCAAATATGTACATATATATTTACACAGTCCTGCATTTTCGAGTGTGTGTGCAGAATCTAACGGAATTTTTTCATCCCAAGGTGATGGTGGAGAAAGCTTACTTTTCATTAAATCTCATTAACTGTGCAGGAGATAGTCAACAACGTAGAAAAGGCTCTCAGCAAATACAGTGGAACAAACTGATGTATTCATAATAAATATTTGGGAAAATAAATAGCTAAAGCTTAAGAGTATCATACACAACTAATGACTCGTTGAACACTACACCAAAAACTAATGATGTACTGTATTTGGCTAACTGAACATAATACAAATAAATAAAATTTTTAAAAAAGAGTGTATGTCTTCATTACCTAACTTGTTCTGTCTAAAAGCCTTTGCTTCTGCATGGACGTTTCTATTTGCCGAAGTTTCCCTGAGCAAAGCCCCAGATTTGCTACCAGTGAACTAAACCTAGAAAGATTCTCGTCTGGCCCACCTTTAGCACCCACTCCACTTCTATTGCATAATATATAAATAACTCAGGGAGGGAAAATGTTTAGACAAAATAAATAATTTGGAAATCCTAGCTGCCCATGGGCTTACCCTGTGAGTGCATTAATGAAATCAACTTGTGCTCCAGGGGATCTTCCAGGTCGCTGGTTTATGAGCATCAGAAACTGCTCTCCTGAAAGGCTAGTTGGATGAGGTTAGGTGTGAATCAAGAGAAGAGGTTTTCTCAGCAAACAACATACTAGAAAAGGAAGCAGAATTTTGTGGATGGCATGTTATAAATATTCACTAAAATATCTATTAATTTGGACACCCATGTACAGAAAATACTAAATAAATAAATAAATGCAAAATTTTCTTATCTGAGCTGATTTCTTTAACACACCTATAGGAAATAAAGAATAAAAGTTTCCTCAGCCTGGATATATGTAGGTATATGTCTGGACATGTATATTATAGAAAAATTAAAATGTGATTTTGGAATATGCAAATTAATAAAGAACTTTTTACCATTAGAATTACCCAGTGATATAATTTTATATGATATAGGCATCATGGCATGCATCAGACATGTAGGGGTTATGCTTCCTTGTTTTTGCTTTAGTAAACTTTAAATAGATCTTTTAATAGATCTGTCAGATGTTGAAACCATGAGCTATTTAATTAGAGTTATTACTTCCTTGCAAGTTTTACAAAATGGACTGTATTTGGCATAATGTTTTTGTGTTCTGTAATAACAATCTTAATCAATTCTCTTTTAGTGTAAAAGTATACTTTCATTTCCATTTATTTTCCCTTTAATCACATGTTTATTTCATGAAATACGTAATCTGCAGAGGATTACTATTTGTCAGGTATGTGCTGCATACGCTCAGTAAACCCATCAATGGTATCAGTTACCATTAGTTTCATGTCCACATTTTAGAAGCTACATATAAATCATAAGTCCATAATTTATATAAATACAGAGAGATTTAGCAGACTGTGATATATCCATATAGAAAATACAATTGTTTCACTGTGACAAAGAGAACTATATAGAAGTAAGAAGATAAAATAATCTGGAACCAAAATTCACATAAGAATGATGTAAGGAGTTGAGAAAAACTAATAAAATCAAAAAAGGATAGAGAGTTTGTAGGTAGTGATATAAGTCCTTGAAATGATCATAGTTTTGTTATTTTCTATAGGTTGCATTTTTTCCCTGTAGTCTTCTTTGAGGGTTGGGCTAAAATATACAGATATAACTGAATATTGCTTATTTCCTAATCATTTACTGTATGATTAATTGTCACATTTCAAAATGCTAAGTGTGACAACATAAAGAGACATTTTCTCAGCAGAAAAGAATGAAATGAATTTTGTGTTTTTCTTGTCAAATTTCCATCATGTTTTAAAATTTTTTTCAGTTCATTAAAACCTCAAACTCTAGTCCAAGTGATAATAAACCATTTCGATAGCATGTATCCTTTTATTTGATATGTACTTTTACTCCAGAAAACAAATCCAACTAGACTCCTTTTTTTTCTATATATAAAAGATCAGAGCTTGTCTAAATTAAATGTAGGGGAAAGAACCTAGGGAAAGAAGTGAAATCTTCCTCAGTCATACCTGGAACTTGGTAATTTGGAAAGACACACTGCCCTTCACATGTAGCTTCTAAAATGTGGACATGAAACCAATGGTAACTGACAGCATTGATACGGTGTTTATTGAGTGGATGGAGGATACACGTGACAAATAGTATCTCTAATCAGTATCTCACAGTAGCTGTGTTTCACACACAAGGCAACAGGATCTTAGTAATTAGCCTTTTGCATCAAATCACCTGGTTTCTGAACATATGTAACCTAAGAACCACTGAAGTTATTATTATACTTTTCATCTTCTCCAAGACCATCAATTATACCTATCGTGCATCTCCTCAGCAGATATCCACATTGTGATATCAGTACTGCGCAGAGAAACCAGTAAGATGGGCATTGGACGACTTTGCCACCAGTTAGCTATGTGAACTGCGACAATTAACTTCTCCCAGCTTTGGTTTTCTCACAAAACATCAGGGTTGAACAAGATAGCTAGAGGGTTAGTACAACTCCGAAAGTTACCTTACAAGTTTAAATACTTCTCTGGACAGAAATTTCTTCTGTAGGAAGAACTAAGGCTCTCACCATCACACTGAAGGAGTTTTTGCTTTAAAAAGAGAAAGTCCATACTGGGCGACTACTATGATTGAACACTAAGCAGTAAGACATTCACTTTAGGGGATCTGTGTCCTTTGCTTTCTCTCTCCTTCTACTATATCCATCAAACAAGAAAAAGTATGTGATTATTGACTAAGGGAGAAAACCAAGTACCCTAGATTACCGTTTTATTTTTAGGGGGGAGAGGGCTATGTGCATTAAAATGATCCAGCTTTTAAGAAAAAATATTTCAAAAAGTCAATAATCCAGTATGAATTTAACTTGAACCAGTGATTTTTCTTCTTTTGCTTTCTATTTTTATAAGAAATTAAAAAAATGAAATTCATTCTATCACTTTGGCTATTCTTCTTTATATGCTATTCTGTGTTCTGATCTGTGTGGGTATGTTTCCCCATAGTCCCACTGATAAAACCTTGAAGGATTTTCAAACATTTTGTCTGTTCAAGATACTGACTCAGTGTCTGCCTAACAGGCTAGTTTCTGAAACAAAAACAGAATGGAAAAAAGTTGTCTTATCCCCAACTCAGGAATATTCTTCTTCTGGCCCTACGTTTAGAGCCCTTGACTCTATCCTAGCTGTGCTTTTTGTCTGATCAGGAGGGGCTATTTATTAGGAGTTATACAAAATAAACATGGAAAGTTCACCATAAAATATGACAACCACTTTAAATAATGTTGACTTAATTAAACTTTAAACTTTATTTATATATTTTATGGCTTTAGTGTGAGCTCTTCTCGGATGTTTACTTCAGTGGAAAATCCATCATGTGAGGACCTTGAGAGGAATTAATCCCCCTACCCCTGGCACAGAACTCAGCTCCAACAATTCAGATCTAAATATTTAGTGATGGATGATACATGTTTATGGAACCGAGGGCAGCGTGACATTTAAATGTGAGCTGCAGTTTCCATCTTGAACATATGGTTCAAAAGACACTAGAAGCTGCCGTTATGCCAACCAACGGAAGTCAAGTTTCTTGATGCTTGTCTTTTTGTCCCCTTTCACCCATTCCATCTGTTTCTGAGGTCTCTTTAACCAAACTTTTCTTACAAATCAACTTTCAGAAAAGAAGTTCCGCTGACTCTTATGCATTTGGTAGTGCATCCCATGGTTAAACTAATAGCCTTGCTGGGTGTCAGCCAAAGGTTACAGGCCTCTCAAAATATTCCTGGAAAAAAAAAGTTTATCACCAAACTGAAGTTTCTCATTAGTAACCCTGTGGTGTCTAATCTGTGAAATTACATGATTAACTCCTTTGCAGAGTCAGCTTCGGTTGAGGTTCGCAATCCCACAGGAAGTTATTAAAAGTATCACCAAGATAATTCCCTAGCTTTGTACTTGGCCCCTGGGGTAGAGGAAATAGACCATTAGATGAATACTTTATAATGAAGTCATAGATCACTCACAATTATTAAATGACTGTCAAGGAAGATTATTATTTTAAAACTTGAGGACAATGTGATTTGAAAAACAAATAAAAACCATGAAAGAATTTACTTCCTTTGTTTTGGAAAAGAAATGGGAAACATGACTATTTTCTCCCCCATGCTTTTTGATATTTTAATATCTCTTTTCAAATATAGATATCTTACCTTGTGCTTCTCCCCTGAAGTTGTTTAAATGTTCCTTCAATGAAAGAGATAGTTATTGTAAGTAAAGAGTGCAAAACAAAATATGTTTAAAAACTGAATGGAGAAGTACCTCGTGAATATGTCTAAATAACACGAGACTTTTTCCTCTAGTAGAAGACACATGGCCATGGACACGATTAGTAGCCCCCTGGAGGTTTATAGAGGTTATTTTAGTCATTCATTTCATTCACAGAATAATCTTTACTAGTCAGGACACTTTGGACTATGGTAAAGAATAGAAGACAAAAATACCAATCTTATAAAGGAAAACAATCCCAGATAGCTCCCATCATTATTCCCAAGCCACTACACACTGCAGCTGTTCTTGGTAATTTCAGTTGGATATTTAGTTTTTGGAGCTCTGCTCTAGTTTCTGAATATTATTCTGGTTCATACTGAAATATTTCATATGTCCTTTTCATTTTGCTTTCCAACATACTTACTGCAACTTTTTTATTTAAAAAATACTAATTAACAAATTACTTGGTTTCTTTTAAACCAATCCTTGACCAGGTTGGGTTTTATAATAAAGAGCCCCATTGGTTATACACCCAAACCATTTAGATGCCCCAGTTTAATTACTTTAGCACTTGACACTTAAAATTGCCAAATGGACTCAGTAGAAAATGCCTATACCATGTGGAAAAATCCTCATATCCATAATGGCAAACCTTTCATAAATTTCTAAATGTCAAACTCAATGAAGCAAAGCATGACATTGGTAAAAGACAGATTCCTTCTGATTTGTTTTTCTGTTTAGTTTACTTACATTCTCTATGATTTTCTGGTCCTAACCAGAAGAGAAAAAAAATGTCCGAAAATTTCACTAAAAAGGAAATTTATAACAGTTGAAAAAGAAATGCAGGATTTCTGCTCACACATTGAAGAGTTACCAACTTCTAAAATATAGAATATTATTTCAAAACCAGAGATTATACCAATCCATAGTCTTTTCTCTCCCATTTGAAGTCAATAGAAGCATGACCTGCAGCATAGGATCCCATAGGTAGAGAAATATTGAAGATTGGCACAGAGGGAAATAATTGCATTTAGAGATGCCCTACGATGCTTTCATAGTTCTTTTAGACAGGAGCCTAGTGGGAACTGTAAACACATATAGTTGCCACACCAACAACATTTAAGGGGAGCAATAAGAAATGCAGCTCTGGTGATTCTTGTAGTAAGTTTTGTTCACTCTTGTCAGGGGTGTTGGCAAGTGTGGACAGCCTTCGGCACAATGCTGGCAAACTGTGCATTCACAGAGCCAGCTCCATGATTCAAAGGGAGAGTATATGGTGTGATCTGAAAACTGCAGGAAGGGTTCTTACCCAAAATGTCTGCCTCCATAGTAAGCCATTGCTGGGAATTCCATTCATCTCATTAATATACAAAAATGGGAAAATGCACACTCATGTTCAAGGATAGAAAAAATGTATAATTATAATCATAGCCATCCATGAGTTCATATGTACAACTAATTGGTTCCATTAGTCACCCAGAAACATCTAACCCTATCTTTTATATAATATATATTGTTCATTTACTCTATGTCATGCACTATGCTAAACTTTTCTACATTAAAGCACTTAATGTGCACAATGTGCTAATAAGGTGAGAACCATCATCTCCCCAATTGCACAGATGAGAAAACTGGAGCACAGAACTGTGAAGTAATTTTCCCTGTGTCACACAGCTGAGAGATGTTGAACCCAAGATTAAAACCCAGATGGTCTTGGCCCAGGGGTAGAATCATAGTGTGCACTGCCTCTGTGTGAGATCCAGGATGAGGTCCAGAAGAGACAGGTTTGGAGGACATACCAGAAGTAGGGAATAGCCATTAGGAAAGTCTGTGGATGGAGAGCTGCCTGCAAAGGAGCATATCTAAGGAAAATGCTAAAAGCAGGCAGGATACAGTGCTGTTTGTAATTGTGTGTCCGAGGTCAACAGGAAATAGATGGGAGAAGGAAGACTCCACATATGAATGAACTCATATGATAATTGTCTTTCTCTGATTGACTAATTTCACTTAGCACAATACCCTCTAGTTCCATCCATGTATTGCAAATGGTAAGATTTCATTTTTCGATGGCTGAGTAGTATTCCATCGTAAACATATATCCCATCTTCTTTATCCATTCATATGTTTTTTTAAAAAAAATGTATTTATTTTTTAAAATTTCTTTTCAATGTTCTGGAATTCATTGTTTATGCACCACACGCAGTGCTCCATGCAATATGTGCCCTCCATAATACTGACCAGCAGGCTCACTGAACCTTCCACCCACCTCCCCTCCAAAACCCTCAGATTGTTTCTCAGAGTCCACAGTCTCTCATGGTTCATCTCCTCCTCTGATTTCTCCCAAGTCACTTCTCCTCTCCATCTCCCCATGTCCTCCGTGTTATTCCTTATGCTCCACAAATAAGTGAAACCATATGATAAATGACTCTCTCTGCTTGACTTATTTCACTCAACATAATCTCTTCCAGTCCCATCCATGTTGATAGAAAAGTTGGGTATTCATCCTTTCTGATGGAGACATAATACTCTATTGTATATATGAACCATATCTTCTTTATCCATTTGTCTGTTGAAGGGCATCTTGGTTCTTTCCACAGTTTAGTGACTGTGGCCATTGCTGCTATGAACATTGGGGTACATATGGCCCTTCTTTTCACTGCATCTGTATCTTTGGAGTAAATACCCAATAGTGCAATTGCAGGGTCATAGGGAAGTTCTATTTTTAATTTCTTAAGGAATCTCCACATTCATATGTTGATGGACATCTGGGCTTATTTCATATTTTGGCTATGGACATTCCTGCTATAAACACTGGGGTGCAGTACGAAAAAGGCATGGAAGATATTAGAGAAACCCTCTCTGGAGATATTAAAGCCCTTTCTGGAGAAATTAAAGAACTAAAATCTAACCAAGTTGAAATCAAAAAAGCTATTAATGAGGTGCAATCAAAAATGGAGGCTCTCACTGCTAGGATAAATGAGGCAGAAGAAAGAATTAGTGATATAGAAGACCAAATGACAGAGAATAAGGAAGCCGAGCAAAAGAGGGACAAACAGCTACTGGACCATGAGGGGAGAATTCGAGAGATAAGTGACACCATAAGACGAAACAACATTAGAATAATTGGGATTCCAGAAGAAGAAGAAACAGAGAGGGGAGCAGAGGGTCTATTGGAGAGAATCATTGGAGAGAATTTCCCTAATATGGCAAAGGGAACAAGCATCAAAATCCAGGAGATGCAGAGAACCCCCCTCAAAGTCAACAAGAATAGGTCCACACCCTGTCACCTAATAGTAAAATTTACAAGTCTTAGTGACAAAGAGAAAATCCTGAAAGCAGCCCGAGAAAAGAAGTCTGTAACATACAATGGTAAAAATATTAGATTGGCGGCAGACTTATCCACAGAGACCTGGCAGGCCAGAAAGAGCTGGCATGATATATTCAGAGCACTCAACGAGAAAAACATGCAGCCAAGAATACTCTATCCAGCTAGGCTATCATTGAAAATAGAAGGAGAGATCAAAAGCTTCCAGGACAAACAAAAACTGAAAGAATTTGCAAACACCAAACCAGCTCTCCAGGAAATATTGAAAGGGGTCCTCTAAGCAAAGAGAGAGCCTAAAAGTAGTAGATCAGAAAGGTACAGAGACAATATACAGTAACAGTCACCTTACAGGCTACTAATGGCACTAAATTCATATCTCTCAATAGTTACCCTGAATGTTAATGGGCTAAATGCCCCAATCAAAAGACACAGGGTATCAGAATGGATAAAAAAACAAAACCCATCAGTATGTTGCCTACAAGAAACTCATTTTAGACGCGAAGACACCTCCAGATTTAAAGTGAGGGGGTGGAAAACAATTTACCATGCTAATGGGCATCAGAAGAAAGCTGGAGTGGCAATCCTTATATCAGATCAATTAGATTTTAAGCCAAAGACTATAATAAGAGATGAGGAAGGACACTATATCCTACTCAAAGGGTCTGTCCAACAAGAAGATCTAACCATTTTAAATATCTATGCCCCTAACGTGGGAGCAGCCAACTATATCAACCAATTAATAACAAAATCAAAGAAACACATCAATAATAATACAATAATAGTAGGGGACTTGAACACTCCCCTCACTGATATGTGGAATTTAAGAAATAAAACAGAGGATCATAGAGGAAGGAAGGGAAAAAATAAAACAAGATGAAATCAGAGAGGGAAACAAACCATAAGATACTCTTAACTATAGCGAACAAACAGGGTGCTGGAGGGGAGGGGGAATGGCGTAACTGTGTGATAGGCATTAAGGAGGGCACATGATATAAAGAGCACTGGGTCTTATATGCAACTGATGAATCACTAAACTGTCCTCTGAAACTAAAAATACACTGTATGTTAATTAACATTTTTTAAAACGTCAGTCTTACCTGCTATACCATTTTTCCATGTCTACCCTGATTGTGCTTTCTAGAGGAATTCTATCATAACCATCGGTCCATTACAAGGGAATTTACTTTTTAACAGATGAAAACGAAATACAGAAAAATAAGTCACAATATTAGAAAATGCAAGAGGTAAATAAACACAAAGACAGTGGAATACTTTGGGGGGTTCTGGGGGGTTAGAATGAGAATCTAATGAGCTGATGGATGCACAGCTAGATGGTAAGGTATGGCCAGCCCCATCTAGACAGAGGTTAAGCAGTCTTCCCAAAGTCCCACAGAGTATTAGTTGCAAAGCTAAAACTAGGAGTTAAGTGTCTTCTAGTCTTTCATACCCGTAAAAGACTCCCACCTACCCCATGGTCTATCTTCTAAGGAAAGTATCCAATACTATCCTCTTTATATTTGAACTCTGATGCTTTCTGCTGCTTAAGAAATGCACCAGGATTCTGTCTGAGCTCTAGTTGCATGACGTCTGTCATTGGAGGGATAACATCAGCATAATCCCCATTGCTGTGTGAATAAAATAGTTATAGTCAAACACCCAGGATTACCCAATTTTAGCACTAAGTCTTGGGGAAAGGAGGAAGCTAGTGGTAGGTCACACTTCAAGACTTCTTAACATCTTTCTTAAGGCAACTTGCTACATGCATTCCCCAAATCAAACACACATACACACGAATTATTGAAATTTATGAATGAAAGATCTGTGGTGCTTTTTTTGGACCTGCTATGGACATCAAAGTTTTTTAAATGGTCTAATTAGTCTCATTAAATGCTAATTTTCATGGACTTAGAAGTCAGACCTACCTAAGTTTGAATCCTTCATCTCTCGTTTTCTAGCCATGTAAACTTGTAAAGCTAACCAAACTTCAAATAGAACCATTGTGAAATGGGGCAAACATGGGCTTTGGAGCTGAGACCTCATTTGGATTCTTCTTCCATCATTCATTAGCTACATCTCCTTGGACACATCTCTTAACTTCTCTGAGCTCCTGTAAAACAAGGTTTTGCAATGCCACCCACCACCAAGTTCTAGTTGAATCTTTGGGTCTGGATGTTTTACACAGCCCTGCATTGATAAGATACAGCATAATCACCAAACTCAGATGCAAATAGCACATAGATTCCAAACTAACTTGTGATTTCCTGCTTCATATTCCTTTTTATGCTCACTTGCCTCGCCCATCTATAGACTCATGAACACGCGTCCCTCTCTTGCCCAACAATACCTTCCCATCTAGGTGTACATCTGTCAGCCGATTGAATTCTCCTTCTAACTCCCAGAATCTCCCAACTGTTTCTTCCACCCCACTGCCTCAGCCAAGACCACCATTGGCATTCACCTAAAGCTCATCACACAGGCTTACTCCCCCACCCACACCTCATAAATGCCATCGTCAGATCTGAGCTTTTTCAGTGGCTCAGCCCTGGTTTGTTTTTGTTCTTTCTTTCCAAACTCTACTATCAATTGAAATTTCCGTCAGCCTCCATGCTCACGGCACTTTCAAAACTCTTGCCTTGGGGTGCTCTGATTTTAAGTGCACTCATGATTACTCTGCTAAACCATTATATCCACCTTCAGCACGTGGGACACTCTTTCATGTGGAATCTTGACATCACCCCCTCTGACCATAGTAGCCTCTTTACATTCATCAGCCCCCTTGAATTCACTATCACTAATCAGAACTTGTTTAAATTCCTTAAGTTTCCCTGTGCCCCAGTTCATGTTGACTATTCTGAGTCCTACAGCCTTGTGACACAACCTGTCATTCACACCTGTCAATCTCAAACCTCAGATAAGTCCTGTTTTTCTGGCCGTTTTACAACCAGTCTCTTTCATGAAAGGAGATGAGGTCATTCACAAGGAAAGAAACAGCCCCCTTCTTCAAGTCAGAGTTTCTCTGGGGCTCCAAGCACCTTGTCTTTCCTCTCTCCCCCTTTGCCAGAGAAGGGGTTCTACCCTCTTTCTCAAGTCCATCTCTCTCCACCTATAAACTTCAGATGTAACTCTCCCCATTCACAACCTTGCTAAATAATTTCTCTTTTATTTTCATCAAACTCTTGTACTTACTGGCTTCTTTCTCTCTGTATATAATCATGAGACATTCTCCTCTCGATCCATTCCACCCCCTCAATTCCTAAAATTACATTAAACCTCATTGGGGAGGGGAGGCGAACCATAAGAGACTATGTACTCTGAAAAACAACCTGAGGGTTTTGAAGGGTCAGGGGTGGGAGGTTGGGGCAACCTGAGGGTTTTGAAGGGTCAGGGTGGGAGGTTGGGGGAACAGGTGGTGGGTAATGGGGAGGGCACGTTTTGCATGGAGCACTGGGTGTTGTGCAAAAAGAATGAATACTGTTACACTGAAAAAATAAATAAAATGAAAAAAAATAAAATAAAATAAAATAAAATCTCTACATAAAATGGAAACAGAGGAAAACTACTTAAGTTGATAAACACTAGTAACCTAAATTCTAGTGTATGAAATAGATATTTCCACTCAGATAATCCACTGAGATAATTTCCACTAAAAATCAGAACAATGTGAAAGATACCTGCAAACACTACTATAATTCAGCAACACTTGGGAGACTTTAATAAATGACATGAGAAGGGGCGCCTGGGTGGCTCAGTTGGTTAAACAACTGCCTTTGGCTCAGGTCATGATCCTACAGTCCCAGGATTGAGTCCCACGTCGGGCTCCCTGCTCAGCAGGGAATCTGCTTCTCCCGCCGACATCTCTCCTCTCATGCTCTCTCTCTCTCTCTCTCAAATAAATAAATAAATAAATCTTTTTAAAAAAATGACATGAGAAAATAAATACAATTAACCAATATTAAAGAAGAGGAGGAAAAGTTGCTCATACATACTTATGAGATGAATACATAACTGATGATAAAGAAATTTAGTGAAGTAACCAGATAAAAGAAAAAAAATAACAAAAAGACTTTCTTTGTATTAGACACCAGTTAATGAAAACTGAAAAACAAATATCAGTCAATAATAGCAAACTAAACAAACAAACAAACAAAAAAGTCCTTAGGGATAGTTTTGTAAGAAAAGCACAGGACTTAAAGAAAATATAATAGTAATATCTGAATGCTCAGTGCTATAGATTGAATATTTGTATTCCCCCAAAATCGATGAATTGAAAACTACCCCCTAATGTGATGGTATTAGGAGGTAGGGCCTTTGGGAGGTGATTACATCATGAGGGTGAAGACTTCATGAAGAGAATTAGTGCCCTTATGAAAGAGGCCCTAGAGAGCCCTCTTGCTCCTTCCACAAGGTAAGGTTACAAGAGGAAGATGAGCACTTCTGAACCAAGAAGTGGGCCCTCACCAGACAGAACCTGCTGCCTCCTTGATCTTGGAATTCCCAGCCTCCAAAACTGTGAAGCAAAGTATCTGTTGTTTATAAGCCACCTAGTCTGTGGTATTTTTTTTAATAAGTAGCTCAAAAGGACTAAGATGCTTGGGAAAATACATCTTCTCTCTGAATGAGACAACATAATATTTAAAATGCAAAATTTTCCAAATTCACATATAAGTTTGATGCAATTTTAGAAATCATTTACTGTAATTATGAATATGATTAATCTTAGAAATGGATAAAATTATGTTAAAATTCTTATGAAAATAAATCACTGAGAAAAGCTGCAAATATCTTGAAAAGGAGAAAAATTAAAGGCAAGCATAAGTTAATGTATACTAATGTATTATAATGTAGACATAATTCCAAGCCATATATAAATTTATCAATGGAATAAACCAGTCCAAAAATAGAGACCCAAGTACATATATAAACTTTACATTTACCAAATTTAATCAGGGAGAATTTGAGATTATTCATTTTTGAGATGAAATGATAATTATTAATGATGATGATGATAACAATAATCAAAAGTGTGTTAATCAGGGCTCCTCTAAACGGCAAGCCAAGACAAGAATTTGGTTTTTAAATTAAGGCTTCTTATTTGGAAGGTGGTCCCTGGGAGAAGTGATGGGGAGAGAAGTGAGGCAAGGAAGGATGAACATCCAGCCTCTAGGTGCATCACTGAGGTTGCTGCTTTGCACAATGGGCTCAGTTCTTCTGGGACTGCCTGGGAAATGTGCAGAATGCCTCCTAGAACTGTCCTCTGAAGGAGGGGAAGAAGATGGGGTATGTAACTATCAGTTTCTATCCCTCCCCAGTGAGGATTGCATCAGGACTCCAACATGTGGGCTACTTTAAAGTGCAGGAAGGCCATCGCAGAGAACATGGGCCTTTAGGTAGGATGCTGTCAGCTAAGGTGAGCCCCAGGTTGCCTGGAACTGTGTAGTGCAGCTAAAATCAGGTTGACTGTGGGGATGCTGATATGAGAAACCAGAGGTCCATGGTGTGCTGGGAAACACTGAGCATATCAGTTCAAATAGATTCAAAGCTCAGCCTGGAGATATCATGGCGTTTTGGTGTCTTTAGTGATAATGCTATTTCTCTCTTGTCCCTTTTATGATGCCTTGATTTTATGTGGTGAGTCTCATTCGGTCACTACAAAACAACTGACAGCCAAGAAAGAGGCCATAATACATAAAATTGATCTATATAATGGATATTCCAACTCCCAAAGTTAATTTTGCAAGGTAATTCCAGTGTTCTTATTTTTTTGTTTTGTTTGAGTTTTTGTATTTTGTTTTGTCTGTTTTTTGCTTGATGATAAGAGAAATTTGTGGTAAAATATCTCCCAGATTCATAAAAAGTCATTGATGTTCGCCATTGGATTCTTGGCTTTCAGTTAGAACATAAGCATTCCTTAATCATCTTAGTATAAATGAATCATTGTTACAGCCTCAGGTAATTATGTGACTGGTGAGCCAGTTCTTTGTTCAGCAGCCAAATGTATGTCTGATTAGAAAAGTCTCAGGATGATTTAAATGCAACATGAAGAAAGCTCCCATGAGCTTTTGAAAGATCAGTAATAGCAATCTCTCTGAAGAAAAGATATATTTTAAGAAAATAAATTTGGCAGAAGAAGCAAGGTCTAGTGAATACCAGAAAATACTAGTATATTAATATTCTCTAGAAAAATAGTTGTCATTCCTATAGTGGTTAATACAGTAATCATAATATGATTTATCTTCAACAATGACTGATTTTTTTGTATCAATTGTATTTCCCAAGGTTTGCCTCTAATTTTTTCACTTGAAAATTTCTCCTTATTTGTCTCTATTTAAAACTCCCTCTGATTTTCTTTCTTTGCTGATTGGTGCTGATTAATAGTAAAATTTTTCTTTTCTGTAACACAGATTAATCACTTGGCTCATGTGCCAAACACAGTAATAACTTTTGCATGCCTATGTTTCTATAATTTTATATGTCACATATATTATTATTTTTTTAAAATATTTTATTTACTTATTTATTTTGAGTGAGGCTAGCATGGGAAGGGGCACAGGGAGAGGAAGAGAGAGAATTCCAAGCAGATTCCATGCTGAGCCTGGAACCCGACATTGGACACAATTCCACAACCCTGAGATCATGACCTGAGCCAAAATCAAAAGTCAGTCACTCAACCAACTGAGCCATCCAGGCACCCCACATATATTATCATTCTGAGGTAACTTCCTCTAATGAAGTACATGATCTCTGTTTGATATTCCACAAAATCAACTTCATGTCTCTGTTACATGCCTTCTTGTTTGTACTGCTTTATAGATTACTTGACTTCCAATATAAGATATTATAAAACAAATATAACTAGAAATTATGTATCCTTTCCTTTAATTTTAACTAGCCAGGCAGTACTGTACTCTATAATTCATAAAATTGAAACTTATTCATTGAAGGATCTGAAGTGTTAGTTTAATAATGGAAATAAAACTGGGTAGCTTCTTGAAGATTCAAGATTCATTTTTCTATAACATGATACATCAGATTAAAAACAAAATCTTTTCTCATGCAAGATATCTAAAGTTGTCTGGAAAATAGGCTACCCATATACCCGTATCCATTAGGCTAGAATAATAAGAGAACATTCACAGTAGTCATAATTCATACAACACAGAATCAAAGTTGACTTTCTCAAAGTAGTTGTAAAATAAACTGAAACATCTTCTGACATAGAAAGATACTATAGTCTGTACATCTAGGTACAGGCTAAGCTCAATGTTTTCCAGAATTTAAAACTTAACAAGACATTTGCTGTATTTTTGATACAGAATGCATCAGCATGTCCAAGCAAATAATGCTTTCCTTAAATAAGGCAGCATTGAAAATTAAGGCTCTCTTAGGGTGTCTTTAATGTGGTGTATATCAGAGGTGTGGTCAATGTTGTGGTTTGCCAGCCAGATCCTCCTTAAGAGCTAAGACACTTCCCAATGCAAGGGTGTTGACTACTAATAGATGAGTTCCTCTCTACACATTTCCTTTTGTAGAAAGATACTCTCTCACCCAAGGTGACATCTATTCCCTGGACATTGCCCACATCCAGGATGGTCAAGACAGGTATACAAAGGGTCATCCTCCTTGCCTTGACTCAGGACAAGTCTAAAGGGTTAGCACAACTCCAAAGGATCCTCTGAGGCCTCTGATATAGCTCAGCTACTCTCTCTGCCCAAGCTTGTGTCCCTCAGCCCTCGTGGGTGTTTCTTTCAAGGACACTCACCAATTAACCACCTATAGGCAAATTCCTGCCTCACAGTCTGTTTCCTGTGCCAGCTGAAGACTAGAAAAATTTCTCCAACATTTTTCAGTTAATATTATTCAACACTTTAATATTCTTTTATGTGTTTCATACCAGGAAATAACATTCTGATATATGTTAGATCTCAAATCTAGTCACAGAAGAAGGAAAAGAAAACTGAACCACAGGAAAATTTAATACACTAAAATTAGCATTATTAGCATTGTTCATTTTAGTCATAAAAAATTAAAAATCCACACAAACATAATTATCAATGTGATCTTTATTAGGTTGATTACAACTCTTAGATTTTTTGTTAATGAAAATCTAAATCATTTTGTTCAATTAGTGGTTCATCTTACTCAAAAATTTCAAGCTATTTATATGCAAAGATGTCAAAAATACTTAATCCGTCAGCATCATCATAGAGGTGAGAATTTAAAATGGCATAATCATATCATTTCTTATGAAGATCATACTTGAATTTACCAAAAAAAATTTTTATATAACTTAATATCCTGGTAAGTATTGCCTGTAGTTTTGGACCCTTGAAGTCTCCAATCTATTGTTAACACATTAACTTTGCCAGAGATCCTATGCTCATGGAAGATAATAGCAATGTTTCCTGTATTTTCAGTATAACATGATAGCAGATGTAGACTAGATAGTTTTTGCCCTCCACAACCTCCCCTACCTCCTTCAGATGTGGAAAGGCAAACACTACATTTCTGAAGATTTTTGCAACCAGGGACTGATTTTGCATCTTGGACATGATTTAGTTTCCACCACTGAGAAGCACTCCCGAGAGATTTAGAAGGTGGAAGGGTAGGACAAGCCATCTTTCTGTGGTCGTGCTGGATAGACTGTTGTTGTACAGCAGCCAGACTCAGTGTTCCCTGATCTGTCTCCAGATTCGGGGTGTGGGGTGGGTGGGGTGGCAGCAGTCTCCTGGCCTGTAGATCCTAGTTGCAATGGTGTGACCTTGAATGTAAATGTCCAGTTTGCAGCCTCCACTTCTGCTCTTCTGGTTTTTCCATTGATTTTTAAAGACATCTACTTCCCTGTGTCCAACACCACTTACTTTGAACTGCCTACACTGGTTTCTTAATCTTTACCAAAACCTGACTGATGCAGTGTTGTCCTACCTAAAAACATTTCAACATAGTTTTGTTTACACTGTGACTACTTCTGTTAGAATATGAACCAATAAGTGCATATGTAACAGTTTCCTCCTCTTCTTTGTTATGTAAGAAGGGACTTTCTCTAACCAAATCACATTTGGAGAAAGATATATATATTTCCAATATATATATAATATATATTTATATAAATATATATTTCTTTTTTTTTCTTTTTTTCTTTTTTATTGCTTTTTTTTTCCCTTTTTATTAATTTTTTTCAGCGTAACAGTATTCATTCTTTTTGCACAACACCCAGTGCTCCATGCAAAACGTGCCCTCCCCATCACCCACCACCTGTTCCCCCAACCTCCCACCCCTGACCCTTCAAAACCCTCAGGTTGTTTTTCAGAGTCCATAGTCTCTTATGGTTCGCCTCCCCTCCCCAATGTCCATAGCCCGCTCCCCCTCTCCCAATCCCACCTCCCCCCAGCAACCCCCAGTTTGTTTTGTGAGATTAAGAGTCATTTATGGTTTGTCTCCCTCCCAATCCCATCTTGTTTCATTTATTCTTCTCCTATCCCCCTAACCCCCCATGTTGCTTCTCCATGTCCTCATATCAGGGAGATCATATGATAGTTGTCTTTCTCCGATTGACTTATTTCACTAAGCATGATACGCTCTAGTTCCATCCACGTCGTCGCAAATGGCAAGATTTCATTTCTTTTGATGGCTGCATAGTATTCCATTGTGTATATATACCACATCTTCTTGATCCATTCATCTGTTGATGGACATCTAGGTTCTTTCCATAGTCTGGCTATTGTAGACATTGCTGCTATAAACATTCGGGTACACGTGCCCCTTCGGATCACTATGTTTGTATCTTTAGGGTAAATACCCAGTAGTGCAATTGCTGGGTCATAGGGTAGTTCTATTTTCAACATTTTGAGGAACCTCCATGCTGTTTTCCAGAGTGGTTGGACCAGCTTGCATTCCCACCAACAGTGGAGGAGGGTTCCCCTTTCTCCACATCCTCGCCAGCATCTGTCATTTCCTGACTTGTTAATTTTAGCCATTCTGACTGGTGTGAGGTGATATCTCATTGTGGTTTTGATTTGTATTTCCCTGATGCCGAGTGACGTGGAGCACTTTTTCATGTGTCTGTTGGCCATCTGGATGTCTTCTTTGCAGAAATGTCTGTTCATGTCCTCTGCCCATTTCTTGATTGGATTGTTTGTTCTTTGGGTGTTGAGTTTGCTAAGTTCCTTATAGATTTTGGATACTAGCCCTTTATCTGATATGTCGTTTGCAAATATCTTCTCCCATTCTGTCAGCTGTCTTTTGGTTTTGTTAACTGTTTCCTTTGCTGTGCAAAAGCTTTTGATCTTGATGAAATCCCAATAGTTCATTTTTGCCCTTGCTTCCCTTGCCTTTGCCGTTGTTCCTAGGAAGATGTTGCTGCGGCTGAGGTCGAAGAGGTTGCTGCCTGCGTTCTCCTCAAGGATTTTGATGGATTCCTTTCTCACATTGAGGTCCTTCATCCATTTGGAGTCTATTTTCGTGTGTGGTGTAAGGAAGTGGTCCAATTTCATTTTTCTGCATGTGGCTGTCCAATTTTCCCAGCACCATTTATTGAAGAGGCTGTCTTTTTTCCATTGGACATTCTTTCCTGCTTTGTCGAAGATTAGTTGACCATAGAGTTGAGGGTCGATTTCTGGGCTCTCTATTCTGTTCCACTGGTCTATGTGTCTGTTTTTGTGCCAGTACCATGCTGTCTTGATGATGACAGCTTTGTAATAGAGCTTGAAGTCCGGAATTGTGATGCCACCAACTTTGGCTTTGTTCTTCAATATTCCTTTGGCTATTCGAGGTCTTTTCTGGTTCCATATAAATTTTAGGATTATTTGTTCCATTTCTTTGAAAAAAATGGATGGTATTTTGATAGGGATTGCATTAAATGTGTAGATTGCTTTAGGTAGCATAGACATTTTCACAATATTTATTCTTCCAATCCAGGAGCATGGAACATTTTTCCATTTTTTTGTGTCTTCCTCAATTTCTTTCATGAGTACTTTATAATTTTCTGTGTATAGATTCTTAGTCTCTTTGGTTAGGTTTATTCCTAGGTATCTTATAGTTTGGGGTACAATTGTGAATGGGATTGACTCCTTAATTTCTCTTTCTTCAGTCTTGTTGTTGGTGTACAGAAATGCAACTGATTTCTGTGCATTGATTTTATATCCTGACACTTGACTGAATTCCTGTACAAGTTCTAGCAGTTTTGGAGTGGAGTCTTTTGGGTTTTCCACATATAGTATCATATCATCTGCGAAGAGTGATAGTTTGACTTCTTCTTTACCAATTTGGATGCCTTTAATTTCTTTTTGTTGTCTGATTGCTGAGGCTAGGACTTCTAATACTATGTTGAATAGCAGTGGTGATAATGGACATCCCTGCCGTGTTCCTGACCTTAATGGAAAAGCTTTCAGTTTTTCTCCATTGAGAATGATATTTGCGGTGGGTTTTTCATAGATGGCTTTGATAATATTGAGGTATGTGCCCTCTATCCCTACACTTTGAAGAGTTTTGATCAGGAAGGGATGCTGTACTTTGTCAAATGCTTTTTCAGCATCTATTGAGAGTATCATATGGTTCTTGTTCTTTCTTTTATTAATGTGTTCTATCACATTGATTGATTTGCGGATGTTGAACCAACCCTGCAGCCCTGGAATAAATCCCACTTGATCGTGGTGAATAATCCTTTTAATGTACTGTTGAATCCTATTGGCTAGTATTTTGGCGAGAATTTTTGCGTCTGTGTTCATCAAGGATATTGGTCTGTAGTTCTCTTTTTTGGTGGGATCCTTGTCTGGTTTTGGGATCAAGGTGATGCTGGCCTCATAGAATGAGTTTGGAAGTTTTCCTTCCATTTCTATTTTTTGGAACAGTTTCAGGAGAATAGGAATGAGTTCTTCTTTAAATGTTTGGTAGAATTCCCCTGGGAAGCCGTCTGGCCCTGGGCTTTTGTTTGTTTGGTGATTTTTGATGACTGTTTCAATCTCCTTACTGGTTATGGGCCTGTTCAGGTTTTCTATTTCTTCCTGGTTCAGTTGTGGTAGTTTATATGTCTCTAGGAATGCATCCATTTCTTCCAGATTGGCCAATTTGTTGGCGTAGAGTTGCTCATAGTATGTTCTTATAATTGTCTGTATTTCTTTGGTGTTAGTTGTGATCTCTCCTCTTTCATTCATGATTTTATTGATTTGGGTCCTTTCTCTTTTCTTTTTGATGAGTCTGGCCAGGGGTTTATCAATCCTATTGATTCTTTCAAAGAACCAGCTCCTAGTTTCATTGATTTTTTCTATTGTTTTTTTGGTTTCTATTTCATTGATTTCTGCTCTGATCTTTATGATTTCTCTTCTCCTGCTGGGTTTAGGGTTTCTTTCTTGTTCTTTCTCCAGCTCCTTTACGCGTAGGGTTAGGTTGTGTACTTGAGACCTTTCTTGTTTCTTGAGAAAGGCTTGTACCGCTATATATTTTCCTCTCAGGACTGCCTTTGCTGTGTCCCACAGATTTTGAACTGTTGTGTTTTCATTATCATTTGTTTCCATGAATTTTTTCAATTCTTCTTTAATTTCCTGGTTGACCCATTCATTCTTTAGAAGGATGCTGTTTAGTCTCCATGTATTTGGGTTCTTTCCAGCTTTCGTCTTGTGATTGAGTTCTAGCTTCAGAGCATTGTGGTCTGAAAATATGCAGGGAATAATCCTAATCTTTTGATACCGGTTGAGACCTGATTTGTGACCCAGGATGTGATCTATTCTGGAGAAGGTTCCATGTGCACTAGAGAAGAATGTGTATTCTGTTGCTTTGGGATGAAATGTTCTGAATATATCTGTGATGTCCATCTGGTCCAGTGTGTCATTTAAGGCCTTTATTTCCTTGTTGATCTTTTGCTTGGATGATCTGTCCATTTCAGTGAGGGGAGTGTTAAAGTCCCCTACTATTATTGTATTATTATTGATGTGTTTCTTTGATTTTGTTATTAATTGGTTGATATAGTTGGCTGCTCCCACGTTAGGGGCATATATATTTAAAATTGTTAGATCTTCTTGTTGGACAGACCCTTTGAGTAGGATATAGTGTCCTTCCTCATCTCTTATTATAGTCTTTGGCTTAAAATCTAATTGATCTGATATAAGGATTGCCACTCCAGCTTTCTTCTGATGCCCATTAGCATGGTAAATTGTTTTCCACCCCCTCACTTTAAATCTGGAGGTGTCTTTGCGTCTAAAATGAGTTTCTTGTAGGCAACATACTGATGGGTTTTGTTTTTTTATCCATTCTGATACCCTGTGTCTTTTGATTGGGGCATTTAGCCCATTAACATTCAGGGTAACTATTGAGAGATATGAATTTAGTGCCATTAGTAGCCTGTAAGGTGACTGTTACTGTATATTGTCTCTGTACCTTTCTGATCTACTACTTTTAGGCTCTCTCTTTGCTTAGAGGACCCCTTTCAATATTTCCTGGAGAGCTGGTTTGGTGTTTGCAAATTCTTTCAGTTTTTGTTTGTCCTGGAAGCTTTTGATCTCTCCTTCTATTTTCAATGATAGCCTAGCTGGATAGAGTATTCTTGGCTGCATGTTTTTCTCGTTGAGTGCTCTGAATATATCATGCCAGCTCTTTCTGGCCTGCCAGGTCTCTGTGGATAAGTCTGCCGCCAATCTAATATTTTTACCATTGTATGTTACTGATTTCTTTTCTCGGGCTGCTTTCAGGATTTTCTCTTTGTCACTAAGACTTGTAAATTTTACTATTAGGTGACGGGGTGTGGACCTATTCTTGTTGACTTTGAGGGGGGTTCTCTGCATCTCCTGGATTTTAATGCTTGTTCCCTTTGCCATATTAGGGAAATTCTCTCCAATGATTCTCTCCAATAGACCCTCTGCTCCCCTCTCTGTTTCTTCTTCTTCTGGAATCCCAATTATTCTAATGTTGTTTCGTCTTATGGTGTCACTTATCTCTCGAATTCTCCCCTCATGGTCCAGTAGCTGTTTGTCCCTCTTTTGCTCGGCTTCCTTATTCTCTGTCATTTGGTCTTCTATATCACTAATTCTTTCTTCTGCCTCATTGATCCTAGCAGTGAGAGCCTCCATTTTTTTTTTTTAAAGATTTTATTTATTTATTTGACAGAGAGAGATCACAAGTAGATAGAGAGGCAGGCAGAGAGAGAGAGGGAAGCAGGCTGCCTGCTGAGCAGAGAGCCCGATGCGGGACTCGATCCCAGGACCCTGAGATCATGACCTGAGCCGAAGGCAGCGGCTTAACCCACTGAGCCACCCAGGTGCCCGAGAGCCTCCATTTTTGATTGCACCTCATTAATAGCTTTTTTGATTTCAACTTGGTTAGACTTTAGTTCTTTAATTTCTCCAGAAAGGGCTTTAATATCTCCAGAGAGGGTTTCTCTAATATCTTCCATGCCTTTTTTGAGCCCGGCTAGAATGTTCAGAATCGTCATTCTGAACTCTTGATCTGACATAGTACCAATGTCTGTGTTGATTAGGTCCCTAGCCTTCGGTACTGTCTCTTGTTCTTTTGTTTGTGGTGATTTTTTCCGCCTTGTCATTTTGTCCAGATAAGAGGATATGAAGGAGCAAATAAACTACTAATAGGGTGGCAAAGACCCCGGAAAAATGCGCTGTAACCAAATCAGAAGAGACCCCAAATTGTGGGGGGGGGGGGGGAAGGGGATAAAAAACAGGTTCTGAAAAAAAAAGAAAAAAAAAATAAAGAAAAAAATAAAACAAATAAAAAAATATAAAAAAGAAAGAAAAAATATATATATTTAGATGAACTAGTCAAAAAACGTTAAAAAAGAAAAGGGTAAAAGTTTTTTAAAAAAATTTAGCAGAAGAAGAAAAAAGAAAAAAGAAAAAAAAATTGAAAAAAGAAAAAAAAATAAAAAATTGAAAAAAGAAAAAAGAAATTGAAGTAGCCGCAAGACTAAAGAATCATGGGGAGAAAGCCATGAGTTCCGTGCTTTGCTTTCTCCTCCTCTGGAATTGCTCTGCTGTCTTAGGAATTGAATCTGCTTTCTCCTTGATAGATGAACTTCGTCCTGGCTGGATATTTTGTTGATCTTCTGGGGGAGGGGCCTGTTGTAGTGACTCTGAAGTGTCTTTGCCCGAGGCGGGATTGCACCGCCCTTACCGGCGGCCGGACTAAGTAATCGGCTCGGGTTCGCTTTTGGGAGCTTCTGTTCCCTGAACGCTTTCCGTAGAGTTCCGGAGGACGGGAATGAAAATGGCGGCCTCCCAGTCTCCAGCCCGGAGGAGCCGAGAGCCTGGGGCCCCACTCCTCAGTGCGCCCCCAGAGGACAGCACCCAATCACTCCCGTATCCCCAGCCTCTAGCCGCGCTCCGAGCTCACCCAGCCCGCGACCAGTTCAAGGTAACCCCGAGCTGAGAGTTCAGTCCTCGGCTCTGTCTTTGCAGCCGGTTTCTCCGTTCTAATACCTGAGAGCTCTCTGACACTCTGACACCCCCGATCCTTCTGTGACCTTGCGGGGCCTGGGGCCACGCTGGCCCCGCGTGGGCTTCACCCCGGTTTAGCCCCTGGAGCAATGTCCCTCAGTGGAACAGACTTTTAAAAGTCCTGATTTTGTGCTCCGTTCTTCCGCCGCTTGCCGGGAGCCGGCCCCTCCCCCCGCGGTCTATCTTCCCGTCGTTTTAGATTCACTTCTCCGCCAGTCCTACCTTTCAGAAAGTGGTTGATTTTCTGTTTCTAGAGTTGCTGTTCTTCTTCTCTTCGCTCTCCCGTTGGATTTGTAGGTGTTTGCTATGTTTAGATAAGCTATCGAGCTGATCTCCTGTTACCTGATGTAGTCTCAGGCTGCTACTTCTCCGCCATCTTGACTCCTCCCCCCCTATAAATATATATTTCTAATGTATATATCTTTAAAGTTCTGTTTAGGTGAAAGAGAACTATGACTCTAGAAAAAAGATTAGTTTATAAGTGTCTTTCCAAGCAAATGTAAACACACCTCAAATATCCAATTCTATCATATAAGGTAAGAATCCTGTGAATCCTGTACCTGTATCTCTGTGCTCAAGACTGCTGGTCCCTATGAACCTGCAATTGCACTACTAGGAATTTACCCCAAAGATACAGATGTAGTGAAAAGAAGAGCCATCTGTACCCCAATGTTTATAGCAGCAATGGCCACAGTTGCCAAACTGTGGAAAGAACCAAAATGCCCTTCAATGGACGAATGGATAAGGAAGATGTGGTCCATATACACGATGGAGTATTATGCCTCCATCAGAAAGGATGAATACCCAACTTTTGTAGCAACATGGACGGGACTGGAAGAGATTATGCTGAGTGAAATAAGTCAAGCAGAGAGAGTCAAGTATCATATGGTTTCACTTATTTGTGGAGCATAACAAATAACATGGAGGACATGGGGAGATGGAGAGGAGAAGGGAGTTGAGGGAAATTGGAAGGGGAGATGAACCATGAGAGACTATAGACTCTGAAAAACAATCTGAGGGTTTTGAAGGGGCGGGGGGGTGGGAGGTTGGGGGAGCCTGGTGGTGGGTATTATGGCGGGCACATATGGCAAGGAGCACTGGGTGTGGTGCATAAACAATGAATTCTGTTACGCTGAAAAGAAATTAATTTTTAAAAAATCATTCAAAAAAAAAAAAAAAAAGACTGCTGTGTCCAACAGAAGAGGCCTTTATGACTCAGATAGAAACTGAAACAGAAAGGCCACAACTGAGCTTTCCACATTGAAGAGTCCTCCTCCGTCAGAGAATGGAAGTTCTCCAGTGCACAGCAATGAGGAACAAGTCAAATGAGTTCTAGAAAACCTGGCCCCTTGATCTTTATAAATATTTGTTGACACCCACCTAAAATGGTTCTCAATAGTTATTGAGGATAAACAGATATCCACCAACTATTTAGCTAGTATGGAATATAGGAAAACTTCAACTAATAACTATTACTAATATAGTATTAGAGGTCCCTAGCCTTGAGGTCCTCCTCCCTTTAGTCTTGGATAATCCTTTAAGCCTGAGCAGGTGCTGATGAATTCTTGATCACCCAGTGATGTCACAACTGCCTTGAACCTAGTCATCTTTATCTCAGCTTCCACCTTTTTAAAATCAATACTTACTCCTAATACCAGCTCTTCCTCCCAGGTAATCTGAAATCTGCCTCTTCCTAGATTGGTGCCCATTTGACACAGCAAATATCTTTGAGCTCAGACCATTCCCAGGGCATAGGGTTGGCAAGAATATTCCCTGCTTGAGGTTGACAAGAGCCCATATGGAGGTTAGGGCAGCATGGATGGCAGTAGCATGATGGGGGCTGCTCTCGTGACTTTACAAGGCAAATGAGGCCACATAGTAAGGAATTCTGGGACTGATCTCAACTCAAGAATCCAAGGTCTGGATACTGCTGCCCTGGTCTCAGTCTAGTGTTGACTTTAGGCAGCAAAAGAGGAGATAAACATCAGCCCAGAAGTTAGTTGTCTTTTAAGAATCCCAGGGAAAGGGGCACCTGGGTGGCTCAGTCATTAAGTGTCGACCTTTGGCTCAGGCCATGATCCCAGGGTTCTGGGATCAAGCCCTACACTGGGCAGTCTGCTTGGTGGGAGGCCTCCTTCTCCCTTTCCCACTCCCCCTGATTGTGTTCCCTCTTTTGCTGTGTCTCTCTGTCAAATAAATAAATAAAATATATTTTTAAAAAATCCCAGGGAAAGCTGCAGCCTCCAGGTCTCCTTCCTAGGCAGGCATGAGGAATTAGTCTCACCCTGAGACCCTCAGCCTTTCAGGTAAATCTTGCCAGGCCTGCTGGCTGCTCCTTTCCGAGAAGAGTATGTGTTCTTTGCAGTATGGAAACATCCAAGGCTGACATCTGTTCTAATTTGAGCTGCTCTTGTGATTTCTCCTTGTCTCAGTGGTGGTCGCTTCTTATTCCAGATTCAGTGTAATATTCTATCAGCCTCATGGTCTGTCCCTAGAGGAGCATTAATTGCTCAGACATCATTGTTTTTTCAAAGGACAGAAAGCCCATGGGCCAAGGTGGGGATGCAGGGGAATAAGCATCTTCTAAATAGGTATCTATTGTCAAAGAGCCTTGCTTCTCCTTGTCACTCTGAGGCTGTTTTATATCCCCGGAGGTCAGTGGGAACGTAGCTGAACTCTCCTTCTGGAAATAATCCCATTTTACAATCTTGCTGCTGCAGGTGGGTGAAATTCTGGAAATTTTATAATGGTTCTTTATCAAGAAGTCACAGAGTAAGAGCAGGGTTGGAAAGAGATGGTGATACAATAAAGAAGCTGCAAAAGAAGTTCTCTTCAGCTTGTATTTTAAAAAAAAAATTGCCTGTCTTGTCCTTTTTATTCTCTGTGATTAAAATACTAAAATGTAATACAGAATCAGAGGTACTGGATTTTAAGCAGGTTTTTTTTTTTTTCCAAAGCTCCATGCAGAATTGACTGAATCAATTTATAATAATTTTTGCTTAAAGTTTCCAAAACTCTTTTATAAGCTCTCTCATTTGCCTCGCTCTATTACTATTGCATATTGCACTTTAATTGTTGGTAGTCCATGGCTTTATGCTTTATTTGATAGAACACCAGACTGATAGATGATTAGCAATAGTTTAGGAAGTAAATTTTCTGAGAAGTTCAAGGGAAACTGAATATCTAAAACCAGTGTCCTTGATATTCTGTGAGTGTAAATGGTATGGTCACAACTGCCTTCTCATCCAAAGATAGGAAAAGTAGCCAACGCCAATATAAAATAATTGACATTTCTCATTGATTGCCGCTGATTTCATAATCAAAATGAATTTACCAAGTCCTTTCTTGGAGGATGACAATTTTGTCAAATAAGTAAGTTTTTAGAAATACATATACCTAAGTATATTTACTTTAATCATATTTTTATTAGCAATTAAAATAGGCAAAAAAAAGTCTCAAGGAGAAAAATAACACATACACTGTCAACTCCATGGTAATGCACTTTCTGACACCATCTATAAATAAGTCTATGAACTATAATAATTCACTACATTGTTACATGTTAATTAGAGCTGGCAGGGAGAGAGGTGAGGAGAGCGGCATCATTAACCCAGAGAAAAGCAAATTAAAGGCCATACATGTAAAAGTATATAGCAACTAGATTTAATTTTTTTCATTCTAATTGGAGTGGTTTTTTGAAAGGAATAAAATATGCCACCTATCTATTTTTAAGGAAGGCAATTCAAACATCCCATTCAACAAATAAAACAATAAAAACATTCTAACTTTAAGATATAGTTAAGAGACCTAAAGAGGGAAAATAGACATGCAAGGAGACCACACACAGTCACATAAAAAGAGATAAAGGAAGGGGCCCTAGGAAGGGAGAGACACAGCCTTTAACACAGCAACAAGCAGGACAGATTTTCACAAAGCAGTACCTTAATCCTGTGGTCTGTGAGTTTTTGTTGCTTGAAACCCATGAAGATAGTGAATGCTTTCCACAGAAGGAGAAAACAGCTTGTCACTATAAGCTGCTTAACTGCAGGTTGAAATTAAGTCAAAAACAAGATGAGATCTAGGAGACAGTCCTCACACTTTTTAATTTTCTTAGCCAAATTAATAAAAAATATATCTACTTATACCAATTTTCACTAGAAAGTATGCCAACCAATGGAGGTTCATCTAAAAAATTAAAAAATTAAAAATAAAAGTCCTATATAGTCCAGTAATTACACTGCTGGTATTTATCCAAAAAAGCCCAGAATACTAATTTGAAAAGATACATGTCCCCTTAAGTTTACTGCAGCATTATTTACCATAAACAAGATATGGAAGCAACCTGAGTGTCCACTGATAGACGAATGGATAAAGAAAATGTGGTATACACGTACAATGGACTATTACTCAGCTATAAAAAAAGAATGAAATCTTGTCATTCATGACAACATGGAGGGATCTAGAGGGTATTATGCTAAGTGAGGAATACAAAAGCTAAACAAACAAAAAAGAGGAACAGACTCATAAACACGGAGAATAGACTGGAGAGGAGGTGGATGGAGGGATGGGTGAAATGGGGTGATGGACATTAAGAGGTACAAAGTTTTAGCTATAAAATAAGTCACAGAGATGAAAAGTACAGCACATGGAATATAGTCAATAATACTACACTCGCTATGGTGAGCAATGCAGAAGGTATAGAATTGTTGAATTACTATGTTGTACACCTGAAACTAATATAATATTGTATACCAACTATACTTCCATAAGATTATTAATTAATTAATTACAGAGGGAAACAAGAAAAAGGATAGCTTATTCTAATTCACTTTATTTTTTTAAAATTTTCAAAAAGATTTTATTTATTTGACACAGAGGGAGCAACAGCAAGAGAGGGAATACAAGCAGGGGAAGTGGGAGAGGGAGAAGGACTTCCTGCTGAGCAAGGAGCTGGGTGGGGGACTTGATCCCAGGACCCTTAACCCAAGCTGAAGGCAAATGCTTAATGACTAAGCCACTCAGGCACCCCTAATTCTCTCACTTTAATATGTCAGATAGAAGGCTAAAGTTAATACTTTAACCAAAAAATAAACCAAAAACAAAACCCCCCAAAGAGTGTCACTTATATTAAGAACCAGTATGGTTTTTTCAAGAAGAAAGGGAACAGGGGTGTTTCTAAGTTTTGCACATATCTTTTTCTAAAAGACCTCACTGAGAATTTAAGCCCTGAGAAAAATGTCAGAGAGAAAAAGATAAGCAGGGAAAGAGCAAGCAGTAACAGCAGCGACCCTGCATGAACTTGGACCTGAAAGCCAGAGAGAGAGGCAAGATGCCAGAGAGATGGTGGTTAGAATTCAAGCAAATGAGAGGAGCGGTCACTGCTGCTCCCTGTGCTCTCACCCCTGTGCTAGACCCAACATTTCAAAGTCATTTTCAAAGTAGCATTTAAAAGATGTATTTAAGATAAACCTATGGGCATATGTGGCATAAGCTTATGCCACACAGAGATTTTTTTTTTGAACAGCTTTATCGAGGCTCAGTTGAGATATATAAACTCACATATTTAGGATGCATATTTGAGCCACCCCTGCAAGATAACAAATATATTCATCACCCTTAAACGTTTCTTTGCACCACTCCATAATCCTTACCTATAGTACCTCCTCACCTGCTTCCTCTAAGCAACTTCTGATCTGCTTTCTGTCAGAATACATTAGCTAGCATTTTTAGAACTTTATGAAAATGAAATCATATAGGATGTGTTCTTTTATTTCCTTGCTTTTTTCACGTGGTATAATTATTCTGAGATTCATTCATGTTGTAGCATTTACAAATATTTCATCCATTTTTACTACTGAGTAGTAGTCCATTGGATGGATGTACCATACTTAATTTACACATCCACTTGTTTTTTTAAAGATTTATTTATTTATTTATTTGACAGAGAGAGAGAAAGAGAGAATCGCAAGTAGGCAGAGAGGTAGGCAGAGAGAGAGGGGGAAGCAGGCTCCCTGCTGAGTAGAGAGCCCAATGTGGGGCTCAGTCCCAGGACTCTGGAATCATGACCCAAGCCGAAGGAAGAGGCTTTAACCCAGGCGCCCCTACATTCACGTTTTTATGGGAATTTGAAATTGTTTCCACTTTTAAGCTATTATAAATAAAGCTTCCATGAGCATTTGTGTATAGGTCTTTATATGGACATATACTTTCATTTCTTTTAGGAAAGTATCTACCGGAAGCGCTAGGTCATTTTGATGAAGTTCTAGAACCTAGGTGAGGTTCGGTGGGCTGAGGTCCGGAGCCGATAACCAAGAAAGAATTCTTGAGACAACTATAGTGCAAAATAGTGGTTTATTAAAGCATGGGGACAGGACCCGTGGGCAGAAAGAGCTGCTGCACGGGGTTGTGAGGGATGGCAGGTTTTGTACCCTGCAGATGGGGGAAGGTGAGGGGAAGGGAGGTTTCAAAGGAGTTTTCATATGCTAAAGAGGGCCTACAAGGTGCAAGGAGTATCTCGGAGGTCTTCCTGCTTGATCAATGTTGTCTTTTGGCAAGCCATTAATATCAAGATAGTTGGGAGATTCCTGGTGGGATGTCACAATTCTGCTATCAAGCGTCTTTGTTAGTGAGACTTGGGTTCAGAAGAGATTGAACTATATTTACATTTCCTTCTACCTCAGCCTCCTTCAGTTTTGTGTATGGAGGGGAGGGCTTGAGGAACTGAGTTATTTGCCTCTGGAAATTATCAATAGCATAAGATAACTTCTTTGTAGATATCTAGGACATTTTTAAACCAAGGGGAACTGTTTGTTTCTCCTTATGGTGGTCAGGGATGCCTGAGGAATGCTACACATATTACCAAGAGGAGCGGATGGAGAGGGGGTGCAAGGTGCCAGCTTTTGCTTTGTCCTCAGCCAGCCTCCTGCTCCCTCATCATTATGATATGTATATGTTTAACTTTTTAAGAAACCAACTTTTTTCCAAAGTGGCTGCATCATTTTACATCTCCACCAGTAATGTATAGAGCTCCAGTTCCTTGCTAACACTTGGTATGGTCAGCTTTTTAAAATTTTAGGTATGCAGTGAAGTATTATTTCACTGTAGGTTGTTTTTTGTTGTTGTTTTTTTTTTTTTTTTTTTTTTGGAGGAGCATAACAATATTGCTTTATTTGAAAGAATGGTACAAATGAAAGAACTTAAGTTGATGTTTTGGTACAACTTATAGAGAAGGTAAAGATAAACCCAAATACATACACAGCCTTTTGGTGACAGAAGTTACCCACATGGCTATGGAGAAGCCAACCTAAGACTTATGTGTCAGTATCACTCTCTCCCAGGGTGTGCTTGTCAAAGACAGGCTCTGCAATGTCAGGACCCAGGGCTCCCATCTTACACAAGTTGGTTACAGTGGTCCTCCAAGTTCTACAGCTTCATCAATTTTCAACATGCTCCCTCTTCTCATGAAATTAGTGAAGAGTTTTCTTTGGTTCTTCAAAATCACATCATCACAGTCAAAGTAGTAAGACATGGACAGGTAGATACAGGAGATGTAGAGCTCTGGGTCATTTTGGTAATTGATGGTGACCTCTGAGTCCTGGTGGTAGTTCAGATACACATGCGAGGGAGGCTGGTCATCATAGCAGGCAGCAGGGGCCTGGAGACTGTCCAAAGGATCTGTGAGGAAGTGTTGGAGCGCTGGCTTTGAGGAGTTGGCTAGCTAGGGTAGAGCTGGGATTGTGGGAAGAGCTGGGTTCTATAAAAGGACTATTGAAATAAGATGTCATGATGAATCTCTGCCCTAGCATTGTAGTTTTAATTCGCATTTATCTAATAATATTGAAGATCTATTCTGGTGCTTTTTAGTCATTCACTTAATTTCTCAGCTGAATTACATGTTCAAAACTTTTGTTCATTTTAAAAAAGTGGATTCTTTGTTTTCATATTATTGAGTTATGAGAGTTTTTTATAAGTTCTAGATACTAGTTTTTTATCAAATATGAATACTTGGCAAAGATTTTCTCCCAGTTTTGGTTTGCCTTTTCTTTGTTTAACAGTGGTTTTCAAAGAGGAACAATTTTTATTTTTAATAAGGTCCAACTGATTAATTTTTTTCTTTTATGGATTGTGCTCTCAGTATTGCCTCTGAGAAATCTTTGCCTAACCCAAGGTCATAAAGGTCTTCTCCTATGTTTTCTTCTAGACATTGCATAGGTTTTGGTCTTACATTTAAGCTTATGACTTGAGTTAATTTTTGCATATGGTGTGAAGTATGGATAAAAATTTTGTTCATTTCTTCTTTTTTTTGGCAAATAGATGTTCAGTTGTCGCAGCATCTTTTGTTGAAAAGATGATCATTTTATCCATTTGAATTACCTTCACACCCTTGTTGAAAATCAGTTGTTCATTACATATAAATCACTTTTTAAACTATTTTGTTCTGGTTTTCCATTTCTCTGTCTTAGCATTGGTATCACACTCTCTTGATTTCTGTAGCTTATCATATGTCTTAAAATCATATAATGTTAGTCCTCTAACTTTACCTTTTATTTTTAAAGTTGTTTTAACTCTTTTAGTACACTCAGGGATCTTAAAACTATAGAAGTTAAAACTAACATTTCTTCCCCAAATCATGATGCTTGCACCCTTAATCAGAAATCAGATTTAAAAGGAACTAAAGTAATACAAATTGATATTATCCATATGTCAGAGTCTTTCTATTCCATAATTAGAAACTATATTGTTGTAAGAACCAGGGAGAAAGTCTCTAAACAGGAAGAATCAACTTGGTTAGGAGGGAATGAAAACTTAAGATGGAAAATAAGAAAATAGAGAATATTTAAAATTTTTTCCATATTCCAAGTTCAAAGTATTATATTCAGAGTCCTAGAATAACTTGGAGATGTTGTATTTAAGGCACAGGTAGTATAATTTTAAAAGTCATGAAAGTTTAGAAAGAAAACAAAATGTCAGAGCTTAGCCCAGAATGTATTATTGTGCAGATTGAAAAAGATGCCAAAGGTTAAAATAGTCAATTCACATAAAAAGATGCATAACAATCACTAACCATCAAGGAAATGCAAATCAAAATGACAAAGAGATCACCCCACATCTGTCAGAATTGCTAAAAACAACAAAAGAAACAACAGGTATTGGTGAGGATGTGGAAAAAAGGAACCCTTGTGCACTGTTGGTGAGAATGCAAACTGGTGCAGCCAACTGTGGAAGACAGTACAAAGTTTCTTCAAAAGTTAAAAATATATCTACCCTATGTTCCAACAACTGAGGATACATGCACCTTGATGTTTACACTAGCATTGTTTACCACAGCCAAGATATGGAAGCAGCCCAAGTGCCCATAGATTGATGAATGGATAAAGAATATGTGATGTGTTTACATATACAACAGACTATTACTCAGCCATAAAAGGGAATGAAATCTTGTAATTTATAACAGCATGGATAGATCTAGAGAGACTGATGTTAAATGAAGTAAGTCAGTCAGAGAGATAAATAATATACGAATTCACTTATATTTGGAATTTGAGAAACAAAACAAAGAAGAAGGAAAAAAGAGACAAACTAAAAAACAGACTCTTAACTATAGAGAACTGATGGTTACCAGAGGGGAGGTAGATGGGGGAATGGGTGAAATAAGTGATGGGGGTTAAGAGTGCAGTTATCATAATGAGCACTGAGTAGTGCATAGAATTATTGAATCATACTGTACACCTAAAACTAATATAACATTGTATGTTTACTCTACTGAAATTAAAATTTAAAAAAACAATTAGTCAACTAATCACTAGAAATACTCCAGAATGTAACATTAAATAACTCTTTATATTTTAAAAGTATTTTTTATATTTTGTATATTTTTTAGAAATAACTTTCTCCACATAACATATTGGAGTAGCAATAAACCAAAGGGGACAAGCCTTCTGCTATATCTCCCTTTGTGCCTAAATCATAGTAGAGTATGGTAAAAGACTAAAATTGTGAACATTGGACTAATGAATTCCCAAAATTGTGATAAAGCAAAGACTTTTTTTAAAAAGTTGGAGATCTTTAAAAAGATGGAGACTCAGAAGACATGTGAGAATAGACAGGTGTATTTGTTTTGCCACACAAAAACTTTGAGATATGATACAAAAAAAACAAAACAAAACACCATGAACAAGATCAGATGAAAAAAATAGACAGGGGGTAAAAAGTAAAGAAAGAAAAGAAAAAAGAAGAGAGAGACAGAGGGGAAGGGAGGAGGGAGGAAGGAAAGGGAGAGGAAACTACAACAAGTATAGAAGTATTTTAAAAAATCTACAAATAAATAAAAAAATAAAATTATCCAATAGAAAAATGGGCAAGGGATTTATTGCAGTTGAAGAAAATGTAACTTAAAGTGTCATTATAAAGAAAATTTGAAAGATAATAATATGGGGTGCCTGCACAATGCAGTCAGTTGAGCATCCCACTCCTGGTTTCAGCTGGGGTCGTGATCTCGGGATCATGATCATGGACTCATGGCTTGCAGCCCAGCCTCAGGCTCTGTACTCAGCTCAGAGTCTGCCTAAGACTCCCTCTCCCTCTCACTTTGCCCCTTCCACATCCCACCCCCAGTGTTCATTCTCTTTCTCTAAAATAAATCGTTTTTTAAAAATGATAGATAACATTCAGTTTGATTGAAATGATAAGAAGTACATTTGTGGGTTTGTTTAGGAAGTATTTCAAGAAAAGAATCTTAAAATATCATTAAAATATAAACTGTATATAACTTTTGATCCAATAACCCCACATTTGGGATTTTTCCTATAGAAGAAAAAAGATTATTATACAAGAATGTGGAAGCATTGTTTATAGGGGAAAAGTAATGGTAATAATATGAAAGTTCCTTAATTGCTAATTAAATAAATTATGGAAAATCAATAAAATGGAATGCTTGCATTATTAAAAAATGACTTCAAGGGAAAACATGGGGAGCTGTCCATAATATGTAAAATGGGAAGAGACAGATTATAGATTAATGAGTTAATATGATATCATTTAAAAATTTGTTTATATATATTTGTGTAAAAACAGAGCTATGTACTGGAAATTTCTTACAAAACTCTTCCCTAAAATTCTGCTTATGATAGCTCATTCTTGCTACTATATCCTGGTTTCTAGATCTTTTCCAGTTTACCACCAAGGCTTTCTTGCCTTTCCAATGTAAACAAATCTACAGCCTCCTAGGAGACCTTACTTCACCCAGTTCTCATTTTTTACTCAACACAACAGGCTCAGGAGATCAACAGGATGACACAGGCTGAAAATACATTACACACACACACACACACACACACACACACACACACAGATATAGATATAGATAAAGATATAGACTAATAATTTTTCTCTGTCATAAAGGGAGATTCCAAAAATGGCAGTGGCAAGCATATGAGATGAGCCAACTATTTTGGGGTGGTCATTTTTATTTAAAATGACAATCTTATATAAATTAACCATCTGTGTGTTGGGAACGGTCTTGTAAAGGATTTTCTAACACGTAAATATGGACAATTTTAAGGTCGTGAGCTTCCCAACACTGAGTTCACAAGCAGACTGAAGGACCTTCATCATGCATGTGGAGGTGCAAATTTCCACATTAGGTGAGAGGCAAATGTCACTGATTATAAAGGTGACATTCAACTCCAAAAATGTATGATTTTTGAACCATTTGTCATAGCATAAATAACTACATTAAGTGAGTCATTTTCAAACTATATTCCACAGGGTTCTAGTATCTCCAAGCATAGAAAGAGATTATTTTGGTGTCTGCCTCAACTATCACGTTTGTAAAGTGCTACCAGGGCCTGGGTGAGCAAAATTCATTAGGGGATTCCTTCTAGCTCAGAACTTGAAGTCATTCCTTTCTCCATTGTTTTACACTCTGAATTATACAAACACATACAAGTTTTTTTTTTTGGTTTTTTGTTTGTTTGTTTGTTTGTTTTGGTGATTCGAGCAACATTTCATACTTGAATGGCTTACTCTTCTGTGGGAAATTTTCCTCCACTCACATGGATGGCCACATGAACCATTTCAGAATTCTGTAAGATGTAGCAATAAAAATGATTTTGGCCCACATGTTTCACTGTAGGGCTGATATCTACCCCAGATCAAATAGTTTTTACTCTATAAATAAAGGATTTGACCTGTTCATTTTAGCCAGCTTGTCTAAACATAGCAGTTCAGCTGAGAAGTGATCCAGATTTCACGTGTCTGAGCCTTACCTATATAACACACATGCACACATTAACACACATATTCAGACTCGTGTACGTACCCATCCTGGCATTCTTTCCCCTTTGACCAGTTTTGCAACATTTGCCATAACTCTTCTGATTTACTCAGTAAATCATCAGTAGAGAGAGAAGGAACAATCCTAGGATTTTTCCCAGAGCACATCAGTTTAGTAGGCACTAGAATGAAAAATAGGACAAATACCAATCTTAAAGTACATTGGCTGTTTAGTTTCCAGCCAAGAAAGCAACAAAGATGGAAAAGGGGGAGTACCTGTGGTCTGTGATTACTGGGGTGGCAGGCTTCCAGAGACACCAAGGCTTGACTTTGTTTTATCAGGATTCTTCCTTAGTTGCTATTAAGAAGTATTTTCAACAATCTCATTTTTATTAGCCGTTTGTGCCCATTATAGTTTTCTAGTTGCTAGTTTGTTATGGCTTTAACATAAATAAGGTTCTAAAAATGTCTCATATGAGATGTTGCAGGGCTGGGTATGCTATTTAGACCATATAAAAGGCCAGTGTAAAGGACTTCCCTTGTAATGGGACTCTTTTATATTTAATAGAACTGTCATATAAACATATACTAGCATTTAAAATGCAGTTTCTGGGCCATAAAATAAACACCATTTCTAATATTGCTGTTGGCTTTCACATGCATAGAGCTCAGTTCATTAAATGCCCTTTACTCCATTTATGTGAAATGTGTTTTTAACCACAGAGAAGCATGTGAAGTGCATTATTCCTTGAAATGCAGTCATTATCAAGGAAAGACTAGTGAAAGTCAGACTACCAAATGCTTTCCATAGATTCAAGAAAATTATAGTTAATTTGAACACCTTTAGATACCACAAACCTGGTTAGCTTCCAATAAATTATTATTGATGATTATGATAACAGCATTTATAAACTGAAATATAAATGTGGACATAATCACAAAAATTATAAATTTATTTACAGATATATTTATATTTCAATGTTCATCTGAAAGTTATATTGTGACTTCATTTGTTTTATAAATTAAAATGAATTGGATTTAAATAAAGTGGTTCTGCATTGCCTATCTTATAAACATAAGTAAAACTTCGATGTGAAGTTTTCACATGAAATATGTTGATATTAGTAATAACTTGACTTTTTTTGCTTTTTTTGTTATGTTATGTTAGTCACCATACAGTAGTTTTTTTAATAAATGAATTAACACATACAAAGATTCTAGAACATTCCCAAGCACATAATAGGTAATCAATAAATCTCAGCTAGTACTAATAATATTGTTTTTTAGAGCTTCATTTTAGGACAACCAGAAGTGAATATTTTGTTGCACATGTCCAGAAATTTTTGCAAGACCTGATAGAAATCATGAGTGTGAATTTTGTGATAAGTAGAAAGTGCTGTTTTTTGTCAATACACAGCATCAATCCATCTAGGTCAATATACCTATTAAAAATATTTTCTTGAACTTAATTTTTATGAACATTAAGGAGTTTGATGGAGTCAAAAAACAAGAAGATGTGATCACAGTTCTTAAAATGTTATGTGAACATAAAAATGTTATTAATAATGTTAACACATAAAAACACTAAAATTAATTTTAAAAAGAAAACATTGACAATGGCGTTACCAAACAGTTAGGAAATGTTTGTCATTTTGATACATGATGCATAAAACATTTGGTTATCCCTACATAATACAACCCAGAAAAGTAAATTTCTGGTAAATTAAAGACCCCAAATGAAAATTAAAACTGCAAAATTATTGGGAGAAAATCTAGGAACATATCTTTATGACATCAGGAAACAGAAGAATTTATTAAACCAGACACAAAATGCACAAAATATAAAGGAAAAAATGTTTGAAATTTATCTATTAAAATTTAAAATTTCTGTGTGATAAAAGATAACTTTAAAAAATTAAGACAAATCACAAAGTAGAGGAAGATATTTGCAGACATATTAAAGTCTCCTTTCCCCCAAAATAATATCTGGAATTCTTCATGCATTATAAACCAAAAGACAACCCACTAAAAAGTAAGCAAAAGATTCACAGACAAGAAAACAGAGTCATCAGTAAATATATAAAAGTATCCTCAACTTCATGACAATAAATGGACATGCAAATTAAAATAAGAATCAAAGGATGTGTGCTTCTGGCTACAGCTGACTAACTTTGCATGAGACTAAATCTTTTAACACGAAACAAAACAAATCTGGAAAAATTTAAAAATCTGTTTTAGGACTTCAAAGAGTAATCCAAATAGTTAGGACTCAAGGAGCCAATTCCAAAGTAAAAGGAAGAATAAAGATGTAAGTTCAACCTTCACTCTTGTCTACCTTATAAAATAGTTGCCAATTTGCTATTTTCAACAAAGAGATAAAAGCCAAACAAAAACTAGTGACTATGAGATTAAGAAACTTTTCAAAATTTTCAATAGTCACAAGGTCTTGAAGGACAAAGAGGCCTCATCAGGAGAAGATCCTGGTAAAGTGCTCTGGGTATTCAGTTGAGACCCCAAAAAAGTTATACCTTGAGACTAGGGAAGTTGCAAATAAGTTTATTTATCACTATTACTGAAAAACATCTGAAATTAGTTTAACACAATGTAGGTTAAGATGACCTACATCTATTCTAATTTCTGCCTATTAGAAGCAAAAGTTAGTCCTTTCTGCAGGAAATTAACATTATAATGAGTCTCAGATTTTCTTTAAACCTTTCATATACAGTGCCTGACATCCAGTGAAAATGACTGGTTATACCAGAAACAGAATCAAATTATTTAAAACAAAGAGAAAAAAAGTGGGAAAATAGAAACAGATCAATAGAAAATTCAAGTATTCAAGCTCTCAAAGAAGATTTTAAAACAATTGTGATTAATATGTTCCAGAAAAATACATAGCAAGACAGAGACTTTTAGTAGAGAATCAGAATCCATAGAAAAGAATTAAATAAAAATTCCACTTTTAAAATACATGGTAACAAAAATTTAGAACTCAATGAATTAATGTAGCAGGATACTGGACACTGCTAAATAGAGACTCAATGAACTGGAAGATAAGTTGATAGGAAAGAGTTTGAATGAAGTACAGGAAGAAAATAAAGAGAGCACAGAATGCATTGTAAGAAGTATATTGGACATTGGGACACCTGCGTGGCTCAGTGGGTTAAAGCCTTTGCCTTCAGCTCAGGTCATGATCCCAGGGTCCTGGGATTGAGCCCCACATCGGGCTCTCTGCTCATCCGGGAGCCTGCTTCCTCCTCTCTCTCTGCCTGCCTCTCTGCCTACATGTGATCTCTGTCAAATAAATAAAAAAAAACTTAAAAAAAAAAAGAAGAAGTATATTGGACATAATGAAAATGTCTAGCATGTATAAAGAAGATGAATGTGTATAATAATTGTAAATTGTGTAAAAGGAGAAAAGAGAGAAAATGGGACAGAAACAATATTTGAAGAAATATGACTATGAATTTTCATGAATTTATAAAATATATCAATTTGCAGACTTAAAAACCTTTATGAACTATGATTTAGATTGATGAATATGAAGAAAGTCTGCAAAGATATACATCACAATAAAACTACTGACACAACAAAGATCCAGAGATACAGATACAAAGAAAATAGCAAATGCAGTCAGAAAGAAAATATGTTATTTTCAAAAAGCAAGGAAAAGACTAATGGTTAATCCCTCAACACAAACATTAAGAAACCAGAAGAAAATGGAATGGCATTTTTTTTTAAATGCTGAAAGAAAATAACCAACAGTCTAGAATTTTACACATACAGCAATATTATCTATCAAAATTTAACATAAACATTTTCAGATATATAAAAACAGAGTTGGTCACCTGCAGATTCACTAATTAAAAAATTATTACATTCTTTAGGCAGTAAAAAGTAAGCCTGCATAGAAATACAGGAAGAAATAAAGAATACAGAAAAGGATAAATATTTACATACACCTGAATGAATGCCTAATAAATTGCTCAATACACTGTGTGGTTTAAAATACTTGAAAAAGTTGGGGGACCTGTATGGTTCAGTTGGTTGGGAGTCTGACTCTTGATATTTGGATCAGGTCATGATCTTGGGGTCCTGGGATCAAGCCCCATGTCAGGTTCTATGCTCAGTGGGGAGTCTGCTTGAGAATTCTCTTCCTCTCCCTCTGCCCCTCCCCCCCTCGTGCTTGTGCCCCTCCCCCCTCATGCTTGTGCTCTCTCTCTCTCTCTCTCAAATAAATAAATAAATATTTAAAATTAAAATATTAAAATATTTGAAGAAGTAAAATACAAAATAACAATAGATAAGAAAGGAATATATGTATGCTGAAAAGTAGTAAAACTAATAGCTTATATTAAAATATAATAAATCAGGGGTTCATGTTTTAATCTTTAGGATAACCAGTAAAAGAGTAGTAAAATAATGAATTACAAAGTACTAGAAGGTTAAGAATAGAATAATTAAAAAAAAAACCTCTAAAAAAAAGTTCTAATCTCCCAGGCATATATAACAATTTATAAAGTATTAAAATATATAAACTAATAAATGACAGAATCTTAAGAAGAAATGGACAGATGCAGAATCATTGGGAAATTTGTAGGGATATAGAGGATTTCAGCAACATAGCCAGTTTGGCTGAATGGAAATAATATACAACACCGCACAAACTGTAATAGAACACATTCTTTTTAGGTATACTTGAACTACACAAACTGTAATAGAATACACATTCTTTTCAAGTATACTTGAAATATTTGTGAAAAACTGCCATATGCTAGTTCATATAGCAAGTGTTCAGTCTTATCAATAATTAGGAATATACAAATTAAAATGACAAATTAGGAAAATACAAATTAAAAGCCACTGGGTGGCTTAGTTGGTTGATCCTCCAACTCTTGATTTCAGCTCAGGTCATGCTCTCAGGGTCTTGGGATGAAACTCTGCCAGGGGCCCCACACGCAGGTGGGAGCCTGCCTGCCCCTCCCACTGCTGGTGTACTCTCTCTCTCTCCCTTTCTCTTTAAATAAATAAATAAATCTTTAAAGTCACTTTGAAATTCCATTATTACACATCAGAATGGCCAAAATGAAAAATAACAGAAAATATCTTGCTGAAGGGAATGTGGAGCAACTGGAATATACTACTGTTGGAAGTGTAGGTTGGTATGACTACTTTAGAAAAGTTTTTGTCTGAACCTCCTGTAATGGAATGAATATATATATATATATATATATATATATATATACACTATGATACAGCAATTCCATTCCTACGTCAATACTCAAGAGAAATGAAAATATATGTTCTCCAAAAGATATATGAGAATCTTCAGAACCAAACACTGGAAATGACTCAAATGTTTATCTACATTAAATGGATAACTAAATTGTCATATACACACATAATAGAATGTTGTGAAGCGGGGCCCCCTGGGTGGCTCAGTGGGTTAAGCCTCTGCCTTTGGCTCAGGTCATGATCTCAGGGTCCTGGGATTGAGCCCCACATCGGGCTCTCTACTCAGCAGGGAGCCTGCTTCACCCTTTCTCTCTGCCTGCCTCGCTGCCTACTTGTGATCTTTCTGTCAAATAAATAAATAAAATCTTAAAAAAATAAAAGAGAATTTTGTGAAGCAACAAGATTGGCTAACTACCACCATGTTCAAGAATATAGTAAATCTCAAAACATAATGTTGAGCAACAGATCTAACACAAAAGATTCTGAATCTGATATTGATTTTAACACTAATCATTCTTGGTAAAACTTATCTACTGTATTCATTTTGGGGGACTGCCACAACAAAGTACCATACATTGGGTGGCTTAAACAATGGATAGTTATTTTCTCACAGTTCTAAAGGCTAAGAATCTAAGACCAAGGTGTCAGAAGGATTAGTCCTTCCTGAGGCCTCTCTTCTTGGCTCTAGATGCTCTGTGTCTTCACGTGGTCTTCCCTCTGTACATGTCTGTGTCCTAATTTCTTAAGAATACCACTTGCATTGAATTAGGGCTCACCCATATAACTTCACTTTAACTTAATTACATCTCTAAGACCCCATATCCAAATACGGTCATATTCTGAGGTGATGTAGGTTGGGACTTCGGTTCAGCCCATGATACATATATAACCATATATATCATTGAAATTCAGTACAATGCTTACCTTTAGGGAGGGTGGTGGTAATAATGACTGTGAAGAGGCATGAGGAGCTCTAGTGTTCTGGCTTCTGATAATACAGTTAGTATTATCACTTAGTAAATACTCATTAAGTTATATACTGATGATTTGTGTACTTTTCTAAATGTTTGTTCTTCATTTTTAAAAAGCTTAATAAGAAAATATAAGTTAATAAAAATAAATGTACACCCATCAGATGGCCAAAATATAAAAAATGCAATGAAGTGTGAAGATTTGAAGATTGCTGGGATGTTTATAATGAACCACCTTCGAAAGCAATTTCATAATTGTTGTAATGATCAAAAAAATAATTGATACTTATTAAGCACTCTTCCAAGAGTTGTCATTTCATTTGACAATATTACAAGTTGTACTTTTTTAGGGTGTGAAATGGGCTATGTTTGTGGCAAATGGGCTATGTGAAATGAGAGACTAGTAAAAATCCAATAGTTAAATAAGAAAGAAGTCTCTTTATATTTCCTATAATAGTCCAGCAGTAGATGGCTAACAAGGCAACTCCATCAGGTTCAATATGGAGATTCCATCTCTAGGAACACCTACTCTGTCTCTCAACATTACCTAGAGAGCCGGAAGAGGCAAAAGGCAGACAAACATACACAGGGATATCTATCACTTCACATACATCCCGTTAACCATAATGTAGCCACATGGCCACATCCTGCTGAGAGTATGTTGAGAAATGTAACCTGTTTCTGGATAGCCATGAATGCACCTGAAACTCTCGGATGGACAGAAGGGAGATGTTGGAGTACAACAAGCAGTCTGTCATAGCCAATTACTACTATCATCATTTTAGAGATTTGAAAACAGAGTCAAAGAGGTAAAGTTCACACAGAGTAATTGACGAAGTCAAGACCTGAGCTCACACAAACAACATACCTACTGTATCATGCATGGCTTCTCTACACCTAATAAGATGAAAAATGTATAATCTATAACCAGCTACTCTAGCACACATGCATAAAGAAACATATCCTGGGAGGCTTATTGCAGCACTGGTTGATAAAACAAAAACCAAACAAACTAAACTAAGCAAAAGTAAAAACAACAGTCAGTAGAAACTTCACAACCATTAACAGTAGATTTCAAAATGGAAAAATCTTAAGAACATAATGCTGAGAAAACATTGCAGAAAGAAAACATACACAATGTCACTTGTGTAACATTTTAAAAACAAATAATTAGATGTGAAAATACAACATATGCACGGAAATGATTCAAACATATCAAATATGACAAAATATTAATAAATACTTAGTTTTAGATGTCATTATTTTAGTGTTTGTGTTTTTTGTATATTTTAAAAGTTACTAATGGTGACTAAACTTTCTTTTTAAGTGCAATGACAATTTGGTATGGATTTTTTAGATAGTTTTAATATAAATTACTCTTTCTATTCTCTGTGAATTATTAATGTGTTCAAAGGATACTAATGTCTTTTGGACTGCCTCTCATATATATAGAACTGATATAAAAATCATCATCTTGAATTTTCATTGAGACAATTTAATTGGCTTATGTGTGGTCACTTAGTTAACGCAGGATTCAAAGCTCGCATATAATTTTTGCAACAATCATATTACATAATTTCCATGGTTCTTGTCCTCCTATACTTCAAAACTTCTTCCCATTTCATCTAAAAATGTTTTGAAATAATTCTAATTGGTCTACCATAATCAATTATCAATTGCATCTCCAGGTAGAAAATGTGAGTCACATTTTTGTGACTGGAAAAAAAAAATAACAATCTCATCACATTAGGCTTGAATTTTTAAGTGAAGCAAGTTCTTGGAATTGAGTGCATGTGGTAAAGCTGAGGTCTTGCTTGGGTCTTCACATCTTTTCTAGGTGAACTTGGGAAAAGGAAAGTGAACCAGAAAAGCACCTTTACAGTTTTGAAGGGCAGACCTAGATGTGGTATAGAGAGATAACAGAATCAAGATTATTCAGTTGTGTTTTCTAATTATTTGTAATGCTCTCTCTTTCTCTTAGACTGATTTAAATTAAACCCAGACACACTGCCCCAGTTGAAAACAATTTTTGGTAACAGCAAAACAGAATTATTATGAGCTTCATTATTCTTTTTCTTATCAAATGCTGACATATTCAAGATAAATTTGTGAATTATTGGTACCTAAACAATCATCTCCTTTATCATTTAAAGCTGACAATTTCCTAAATTAATACTTAGACCTTTCTTTAATAAGACAGAAATAAAATAAGGATATAGAGTTTTCTTATGCATTTGAATCAAAATTAACTTATTATATAGTATAGTTAAAATCATCAAAGACAGTTTCTATGTTTTAACAATGGATTCCCTGCAGTTTATATGGATATTGTTCTATGGAGAAAAAACAAACTGAGGACTTTTATAAGAGGGCATTCTTGGTTCAGACTCATTACAAATGAAGTGTTATCACTTTCAGACCCAATCAAAAAAAAGATAAGGTTTTAATGTTAAAACACTAAAATTGATTTATTGCTACTATGCTTGTCAAATACATGAGAAACTGCTTTATAATGTTGATAAGGTGAGCACAGAATTTAATTTGGCTATAGAGAGTTTCTTGAGGGTTCTCTGAGGGGTGAACTGAATTGATACAGGACACTGCAACCTCACTGAATTCTTAATAAACTGGAGAATAATAATGGTCTCATCTTCAGATGGCTAAGCTTCTCTAGCTTCATTTCTAGGGGTTCACAATAAGAAGTGTGTGATAGCAAAGCCCATGAAAATTCTTTCTTACAATCCCTTCAAAGTCAGTGAAAAAAAATTTTAGTCAGTTTTATTCTCCAGCTTTAATCTCTTCTCTAATCTATTTTAATCTAGTTTTCTTTAAAAAGGAGCCTCTATAACAAAGCCTTGCATGAAGATAGTTTATTTGGGGATTGACCTCAGGGATAAAAGAAGGACATGAGGAGTAAGAGAGGGAGGAAGGGTTAGTTAATCTAAGTGTGCATACTCAATTGGCCATCATGGTGTGGGCTATTCCATCATGCAAGGAAATTCTCAGGAGCCTCATGGAATACGTCTAAGATTGTCCAACCACAGGACAAAAAGAGGGGAGTATTTATTAATTGGCTCCATTTCCCCTATTAGTCAAAGATGGCCTCAGAGATACTAACTTCCCTGCAGTCCTGGTTTGTGCATCTATGAAGGCCAAGTGTGTTCATGCAAATATCTTATGTTTCAACATCAGAGATATTCTGGGGTAGGAAGTGAGGGCTACGTGGCACAGTTCTGAATTAGGTCATGTCAAAAAGCATCTGAGCAAAGCTCGTGGAGATCTTCCGAGGATATGAACTCGTACACAAGAAGCGTATGATATAGTCTACCCTCTGTGCCTTTTGGATCTTCTTATGCCCTCCATTCATTGATCCCATTAAGTCAAATTCAGCCCCAAGTCCCTTTATAGGTCATGATCAGTTGCAATGTCTTAACAGTTCAAAACAAAAGGCTCAGGGCAACAGGATACATTCCTTCATTGTCCTGAGTCTGAAACTAATATTTACCACCTAGCTCCTCTACTAACCATTCTAGAGTTCTTTTTTTTTTTTTTAATATACTAATAATATTTTTTTTTTTTTCAGCGTAACAGTATTCATTCTTTTTGCACAACACCCAGTGCTCCATGCAAAACGTGCCCTCCCCATCACCCACCACCTGTTCCCCCAACCTCCCACCCCTGACCCTTCAAAACCCTCAGGTTGTTTTTCAGAGTCCATAGTCCCTTATGGTTCGCCTCCCCTCCCCAATGTCCATAGGTGGGATTGGGAGAGGGGGAGCGGGCTACGGGCTAGAGTTCTTTTATTCTTTGCCTGTGCCTCAGCCTGCCTAGGTTGCATGTCTAGAGTGACCTAGAGTCTCTTCTCCAGAGAGTTTGAGCTCTTAATATCTTTCCTTTTTAAAGCTGCAATTGTTACTTCTCCTTGCATTCACCATTATCATTGAGCACAGAATCAAACAGACAACCTAGAAATGCCTTGTGGTATAACCAGAGCCTCTCTGTTCCCATGATGTGGCAGCAACCCTAGATCTTTAGGGAAATTAGAGTCAATGACTTTAAGTTACCCCTTTTTTGTTGACATGAGAAACCCAAAGTGACCAGGTTATAGTTAGAGATGTAAGTTCAGAGGAACTTTTACTGTGTTCTCTAGTAAAAGTGTTCCCTTCCTGGAAACTGGGACTTTTGATCTGACAGATCAGGAATGGGAAATACAAAATTTAAAAGAGGATCCCAGTGATGGTGAGGGGATCCTATGTTACTTCTGCTCCTTTTTTCCCTAACCCAGTTATTCTAATGACTCGGTACCAAATATCAGTTGTTCTAATGCCTCAGCACCAAATATTCCTGACCCAATTATTCTAATGACTCAGCACCAAATGGATAAACAAACATACCACATCCTAGGTTATGACAACTTACCTTGCTGGTGCTTTAGCTCAGCTGTTTCTGATCAATAAAATTTGTAGTCTGGAGCCATATGTCTCTTGTCATAGCAAGAGACCTTGATTTGAGTCGCTATTGTATGGCATACTATAATAATAAATCGTCATTTCATTATTCCTCATATTCTTGTGCTGACAGACACTGTAGACCGGTAAGGAAAATCCATACCCACAGCATGTGTCAGTTCTGGTCAGCATGCATCACTGCTCCCTAAGGGTTAAAGGGGTCTGATATAATGTCACCAGATCTGTCACCAGATAATTGTCTGGTTTCTCAAGGGAATGTGCCACATTCAGAGTTTCAACCAGCTCTTCTTTGGATAATAGTCACTGGAGTCCCAAGGTCAGACCCTCAGTATCTATAGGAGTATAAGCACCCACCAGGAACTATTTTTGAACAGCAAGGATTTGGTTCTCTGTGAAAACAAGAATGATCTTGCTCTAGAATTCTGGGGGTCTGAACTGTGATTCTTTTGGTAGAGCTTAGTAGACATTCCATCCTGTATATGGAAACTTCTAGCAATCTCATGTTGAAACTATAGTCCAGTTCTCACTGAGTCTGAATCTGGTGCATAATTCTTCTTTAGTCTGTCTACCACTCAAAACTGGTAGCCTTTTGAGCCACCTAACACTGATTCAGAGCATAATTCCCAAAAATGTATATACTGCTTCAAAATTCAGAGGTTCACAAAACATTGAGCTTCCTTTTTAGTGAGAATAGCTGCAATAAAAAGGAAGTTGTCGTTTGCCTCAGAAAGGTTGTTCCAGTACGTTCCAGACAACTGAGCGATAAAATTTTCATCAATACAATAAGCTTCTAAAATTTTTAGAAATTCATTTGGCTTGCACCAAGAAAAACAAGTGTGAATAAATACGGTGTAGGGCTCAAAGAGAGTGGATAGACTGTCAGTTTAAGACCAGAAGCGGAATTCTACCTAGAGGAGAGTAGAAAACCCTTATCTTAGTAGGGAGGACTGTTTGGGGTTAATTAACTAATGAGACATCTTTGATATGGAATATTAGCTTTCAGAGTATGGCCAGTATAACCTATGCATGAGATAAAGTGTTTTTTAAAAAAGTATATGAGATATTTCAACAAACTAGCTAGGGAGGAGTAGAAAAACCATGACATTGGTGAAGAGAAGAAACATGATGGGGTTTGGGAATCCAAGAAGAGGAGATAAACAGTGACATTTTTCCTGCAGGAGATTGTGTAGGGGGAGAGGGTAAGGATAACAAGAAAGACCTTTAAGTTTAGGACTTTATATTTAAACCATATGATCTTGTGCAAGAGTCTCTTACTTGGCCTCATTTGTCCCAAATTTCGTAAGTAAAACCTGTGACCCACACTGTGAGTATTTTGGAGAGAAATCAAGGAAGATAACCTATGCTCCACATTAGTATCATGAGGCAAACAAAAGAAAATAATCAAAAGAAAGGAAATAAAAGAGTCACAGAATTTCTTCTAAATAAAAATCAGAGACAGAAGTGGGTAGAAATTGGAAATACATATAATCTCATCCCACACAGAAAGGAATAAAGGATATCTACATATAACCTTATATCTATTCCTAAATAGCTAAGAGTCTTTTTTTTAAAGATTTTATTTATTTTTCAGAGAGAGAGAGAGAAAGAAATAAGCATGAGCAAGGGGAGGAGCTGGGTGAGAAGTAGACTCTCTGCTGAGCAGGGAGCCTGGTACAGACTTGATCCTAGGACCCTGGAATCATAACCTGAGCTGAAGGCAGACACCCAGCCAAGTGCGCAACCCAGGGGCTCACTAACAATCTTTTCTATCAGAGGCTTAAAATATTTGCATTGATGTCCACAAAATGTACATCAAAGTGCAAAAATACTGAAAGTACAACTTGATGATATAATCAAGAAACAGAATGTTACCGAATCCCCCAAATCTCCAACCCATACATTCCAATTACTACTCCTACTCTCCTCTTCAAACATTAATCACTATTGTGAATTTTAAAATCATAGGTTAGTTTTGCCTGTTTTTACTTCCACATGAATAACCTCAGAGTATACTTTTTTAAAAATATATTTTTAATGTATTGATTTGAGAAAGAGAGAGAGCATGAGTAGGGCAAAAGGCAGAAGGAGAGAAGAAGCAGACTCTCTGCTGAGCTGGGAGCCCAACTCAGGGCTCAACCCCAGGACCCTGGGTTCATGACCTGAACCGAAGGCAGATGCTTAACCATCTGAACCACCTAGGCACCACCATAATATACTTTTTTGTGGGTCTGGCCTTTTTGTTCAATTTTATGCTTGTGAGATTCATTCAGGTTATTCTGTGTATCATTAACTTTCATGGCTTTATAATAACCAATTTTATGATCACCATACTTTATCCATCCTACTGCTGATAAATATTTAAATAAATCCTAGTTTTGGGCTATGGAGTATCTTCTGGTGAACACATGGTCTCATTTCTAATGGCTATATATCTAGAAGCGGAATTGCTAGATCAAAGATTATATGTATGTTAAACTCTAGCAGATAATGTCAAATGGTTTTTCAGTTTTTGTTCCTATTTATATTCTGCCTACCAGTATATGAGAGTCCCAGTTGCTCTGCATTCTAACCAACACTTGACTTTATTATCTTTTTAATATTAGCTATTCTGGCGAACTAATATATTGTCCATTGTGATATTAATTTGTATTGGTTTGATGATTAATGAAGCTGAGCAAGTTCATTGGAATTTTTGGCGTCCTCTTTAGTAAAGTATCTGCAGGTCTCTTGCCTACTTTTTCATTGGGTTATCTGTCTTTTTCTAATTAATTTGTGGCTTACTCTGGATACAAGTCTTTTGATCTTCACATGTGTTGTAATTATTTTCTATTACACTGTGTCATGCCTTTTCATTATGGATTTTCTTCTTTTTTTCCAAATTTTTATTTGGAAACAATTTGAAACTTGGAGAAAAATTGCACAAATAGTACATATAATTCATGTACAACTTCTTTTGTTAATAGCTCGTATAACCAAAATATGATTATCAATGCCAGGAAATTAATGTTGGTACAATACTACTAACCAAACTACAAACTTTATTCTAATTTCATCAGTTTTTTCCTGACATTTTGTTTGTTTGTTTCAGGATCTCATTCTGGATACCACATTGCATTTAGTTATTGTGTGTTCTTAATCTCCAATCTGTGGAAGTTCCATGTGTTTTTTTTTCCTTTTCTTTCATGACCTTGACAATTTTGATGAGCACTGGTCAGTTATTTTGAAGAATATCTCTTGTTTGGCTTGTTCAATGTTTTCTAATAATTATACTGAAGTTACACAGCTTTTGGCCAGAATACTGCAGAAATAATGCTTTGTCCTCAATGCATCTTACAAACGGGCACATGTTGTCAGTATGTCCTTCTACTGGCAATGTTAAGCTTGAATGTTTGGTTAAGTGGCATCTGCTGAGAGTCTCCACTGTAGTTACTATTTTCCCCTTTTTAATTGATAAATATCTTGGAAGAGATACTTTGAACTTATGTAAATATCCCATTTCTCCTCAAACTTCCTGGTGTTCCATCAATACATCTTGCATGCAACAATTATTACTGTGGTGATTGCCAAATGGTGAGTTTGTTTTTCCCTCTTTCTTTCTGTATTAAATAAGTTTATAATGTAAGGTGACTAGGTCACTTTTCCTCAATCTAGTTATTTATTCAATTATTTGTCTCTGCATGTTCTCATGAATATTTTAGTCTGTAAACTATAATCAATGCAATCATTTGCTTGTTGCTCAAATTGTTTCCCTTCGGTGGTAGGAAACTCCTTCCTGTGCCCTTTGACATGTCCCCATCCTTTCTGAGTATTTCTCTACTTTTTAGCCCCAGGTTTATCTTGTATTTTTGCTGTCTCACTCCTGGAATCAGCCACTGGGTCATTGTTTTTGGAGAATAGCATTTAGAAAACAATAACTGGGTGTAAGATATGCTCGCCCTGCTGAGATGTCATTGCTCCTGGGAAATATACGGGTGTGCACGGACCGATTCATGAACACAGGCTATAGTTAATTCTATATTTATCTGTGTATATGTTAAAAGCCCCAAATTCATAAGTATCTTTGATTACAACCCAAAACCTGAAGTTTCATTCCAGATTTCCCTTTCATCTTATTTTTAAACTTATTTCTCCCATACTGAGAATCCTGGCTCTCATTATCTAGTTACTTATTCTAAATATTAAATAGTTACAAAGTTGCTCAACCAAACCCCTGTAAGGAACAGTTGTACTATGTAAAGCACAGTGTTTTTGAACAATTATTTTCATCTTTAGCTTTATAGTAACTAGTCAAAATACTGTTATCCAAAGTTAGGTATATTCTTTTCTTCTCCATCTTCTGTGGTGTGATTATGTTAATCATTTGTAATGCAGTTAAGTTGGACTGTTGGTGTTTCTATTCCATTTTGAATCTCTCCACATTCTGATTGCTTTAAATTATTTATTTATTTATTTATTGGGGGGAGGTCACATGTAAAAACTGTTACTATGTTTCTAAGAGGCAAAAATATACAAAAATTTTACTTGGAGGAGTGTCGCTCCCTCTCACCCTACCAACCTGCTGTCATATCTCCCTCTTCTCAAAGGTCTTCATTTTTCAAATTTATCATCATGTATTCAGCCATTTCCTATGTGTAGTCATTAATTTGTTTCCAGTATGTTGCAAGTGCAAACAACGCTGCAATGAACAACATAGGGGTAGGTAGTTGCCTCCTTTTAGAGGTATGACTGCTGGGTCAAAAGGTAGATGAATGGGGGCGCCTGGGTGGCTCAGTGGTTTAAGCCTCTGCCTTCGGCTCAGGTCATGATCTCAGGGTCCTGGGATGGAGCCCCGCATCAGGCTCTCTGCTCAGTGGGGGGCCCGTTTCTCCCCCTCTCTCTGCCGGCCTCTCTGCCTACTTGTGACCTCTCTGTGTGTCAACTAAATAAATAAAAGGTAGGTGAATGTATAATTTTGTTAGGTGTTGCCAAGTTTCCTTGTAAAGGGGTTGTATCTTGCATTCTCACCAGCAGTGTGGGAGTGCCAGCTTCTGCATAGCCTCACCAACAGAATGTGTCATCATGTTTTTATTTTTGTCAGTCTCATAGGTGACAAATGGTATCTTAATGTTGCTTCAGTTTCCACTTCTCTGTGAGTGAGGTAGAACATTTGAAAATATGTTTGAGAGTCATTCTTATATTTTTCTTGTGAGTCATCTATTCATATCACAATATCCTTAGTCTCATCTTTGCCTTTGTTTCAGTCCTAGCTGTACATTAATTACTTGAAAATACTCACCCTCAACTGGTTTGCCTAAATTTCCCAAGTCATCATTATATTAAATTCCTCAAAAAGAGCCAACGAATCCAGAATCTCCTAGATTTTTATGTTAAAACCATTTTTCGATAACCTTGATGGGACAGCTTAAGCACTGGGATGTTTGGTACGAAAGAAAGGACATGCACGTATATTATTAAAGGGCTAAATGCAATCCTCTCAATACTGAATTTTAATTGGAAATAGCAGTATGAAATTATGACTTATCATATTTGTATGCATATATGTGTGTGGACCCCTCTACACTGAACACTTTAAAAAGCACTGATTAACACAGTAAGAATAAAAATCTCTAGTGCTCAGATTATGGTCTTTAAATACCATTTCCCATTGAAAGAACCCATAGCTGATTCAGGTCTAAGGCAGAAAATGTTCAAGATGACACAGAACCATCCTATAATAACTAATAGCTGGGAAGCACTAGGGTCATGTCAAAAGGACTGAGGAGGTAAGCTGAAGAGGATCTTATTATCCAAAAATGGAACTTGAACTTTAATAAGGATAATAATTGCAATGGATTGAAATCTATCAACTTTATTTTAGTCCATGAGTTTATAGGTATAAATAAGCTAACTGGTCACTTTCAGAGAGAAAGAGGTAGCCAATTCATTAACTTTAGCAAAAGTAAATAGAAAGAATAAAGTATTTACCTTCCATTTCCATGAACTATACTACTGTAGAGTAATCAAACAGTAGGTAAGGGAAAGTATCTCCTTAAAAGGTAAAAACTAATAAATAGGAATTACCCAAGACTTCTAATTTCATCCCCGATGTATAAGGAAATTGTTTTTATAAAAGAAACAAAGAAGCTGAAAATCAAATTGATTTTTCTTTAGCTTTTTTCTTGTTTTAAAAACAAGCATGATAATTTCCAAGCTCCTTATACATCAGGGATGAAATTAGAAGTCTTGGGTAATTCCTATTTATTAGCTTTTGGAAATGAGGTCACAAGAAATCTGGAGAGATAAGTGAATTTACACTGTCATAGCCAAATTCTATTTGCCGGGTGGTGGATCCACTACAGCTACAAACTAGTGGGAACACTTACATAATAATTTTGACAGGTTGCTGGTAGCTGAGTTTGGATTAGCAGAAACTCCTGGGACCACAATACTGGGGGGCTCCTCACTTTCATGGGTCCTACCTCCAGAAATCCTGATATGTTCTCATGGTGAAGTTGTGAGAAAGGTCTTGTCCACACTCTGGCAGGTAGAGGGGAAAAGTGATCTTCTCCCTCAAACCTATAACCCCAGCTTAATGATAAGAAATACCTTAGAGCTACCCCAATAGATGGACACTTTATAAAATGCCTGACCAATGCTCTTTAAAGCTGTCAGAATCATCAAAAATAAGGAAAATAAGAAATTGTCATGGCCAAAAAGGAGCTTAAGAAGACATGATGAGTTAACGTACTATAGTATCCTATATGGGATCTGGTTGGGGGAGGGGCATTCATGAAGAATATCAAGTACAAACTCAGGAAACCTGAATAAAGTATGGACTCTAATATTGGTCCATTAATTATAACAAATGTGCCATACATATTACACTAAGTACTAACTGCTCATTTTTTTGTAAATCTAACACTATACTACAAAATGAAGTTTCCTTTAAAAAAAGTAGTTAAAAACTAATAAAGAAAAAATAATTTGTAGAATTTTAAAAATAACTTTTCAACCTGAATGAATTAATTCAGCTAGGTCATTTAGCATCAGTAGTAGCCAGTAAGTCCCAAATAAAGAGATAACTAGACATCATGTACTTCCCAATGAAAAATGCTCCATGCAATCTTGCATAAAGGAAAGAAGTGAAGTCAGATCACAGCTCTGGATTCAGCTCCAATTTTCAGGAAATCCAGAGCATGGAGGAACCTGTTGAACAGCGTCAAGAGTATGCAATCAACAAACTCCAGACCATGAATTACAGGGCAAATGTCCTGGGCTCGTCAGCACATAAATTGTAAAGAAAAGAAAGTGATGGAAGAGGAGTGTATATGTTAAAGAACATCGAAATTTCATTATGTTTTTTTTTTAAAAGCAAGACTAAAAAATGTGAATATCTTCCTTGTGTTTTTTGATGGCCCAGCATTGAAATCCTTGTGTTGTATCTGAGGATTTCCCATCATATGGGTCAGATATGGTCAGATAATCTATTCACCAGCCTCCTTTGTGAATAGGACCAGGCACCCATCCTAGCTGCAGCCAATCAGATGACACCACAGAGATTACCTAGACTTTCTACCCCATCATCAAGAGCCAAGAAAGGGTCCCCACTACTGACTTCTCCAAAAATCTCAATTCTATCTTAGTCTAATTAGGCTGCTGTAACAAAATGCCATGGCTTATAAACTACAAATACTTACTTTTCATAGTTCTGGAGGCTGGAAGTCCAAGATCAGGGTACTGGCAGATTCAGTGTCTGATGAGCTTGTCTCCTGACTCATAGACAGCCATCCCTCTAAGGCTTCTTTCATTAGGGCACTAAACCCATTCATGAGGACCCTATCTTCATAACTTAATCACCTCCCAAAGATACCACCTTCAAATTATCATCACATTGGGCATTAAGATTTAACTTGAAAATATCAGGGGTATGCAGACTTTCAGTTCATAACAACTCCAGTAGCAAATCTCAAGACAGAACCCAAACACCTAATGTAAGCCTCAATCCCCTCCAGGAAATGCACTGGGTCTGTGGCCACTGCTCCCTCCATCCCTTTCACCACCATTTTTAAGGGTCAGAAAAGGCCTACAACCAACTACCCCAGATTTCCTTACCCTTATTAATAGGGAACTACAGATACTACTCCCTTCCCAATCCCCTAATGCACATTCTCTGCCTTAAATTCATCCAGGAAATACTCACATTTTGCTTGTTATTCCTGTTTTTATAAATCATCACAAAAAGCCCTGGCTCCCAGTTAAACCTTTTATCTCCCTTTATTCCCCATAAGTTTCAACACACCTCCTACGCTGCTGCTCTCCTACCATCTCCAATCCAAGCTATTTCCCTGTGCCCTCTGAAATTCATGGTTCAAGTGCCAGATTGTATTTTCTACAGTGGCCACAAGATCTCCCATCCCTATGTTCCGGTAATCTTTGCTGGAATGTCACTCTTCCCATGAGAACTCCCAGGCCACTCAATTTAAAAATTCTACTATAGGGACGCCTGGGTGGCTCAGTTGGTTAAGCGGCTGCCTTCAGCTCAGGTCATGATCCCAGCGTCCTGGGATGGAGTCCCATATCAGGCTCCTTGCTCGGCGGGGAGCCTGCTTCTCCCTCTGCCTCTGCCTGCCTCTCTGCCTACTTGTGATCTCTCTCTCTCTCTGTGTCTCTCTCTCTCTGACAAATAAATAAATAAAATCTTTAAAAAAAAAATCTACCTGTAATCAACACCTGCCCATACCTCCACCTTCCTTATCCTCATTACTCTGCTTTCTTTTTTCCTAAAGCACTTATCACCTACCATCACTTTACATAACTTACTCTTTTTGTTTATGGCCTATCTCCTAAAGCCCTGCTTGCCCCTAGGCCCACTAGAATATAAATTCCAAGAGGATGGAAGCATTCATTTGTTCCTTCAGTGATGTACCCTAAGCTCCTAGATTAGAGCCACACATATTTTAGGAGCTCAGTATATATTAACGGAATAATGATCTCCGGATTTTGAATCAGAAATTGAAAGCTCAAAGAAGAAAAGTCAAAATGATTTTTCATTCTGGCTGTGATGACCCCACCCTTACTTTCCCAGGAGGAGCATCCAGGAGCAGTAAAATCAGTACATCCAGGAGTGCCTGGGTGGCTCAGCCGGGTAGGCAGCTGACTCTTGGTTTCAGCTCAGGTCATGATCTCGAATTCTGGGATTGAGACTCACATCATCATTGGACTCTGTGTTCAATGGGGAGTCTGCTAAAGGATTCCCTCTCTTCCTCTCCCTCTGCCCTTCCTCCCACTCACTCACACTTTCTCTCTCTCTCTCTCTCTCTCTCTCTCAAGTAAATAAATAAATCTAAACAAAACAAAACAACAACAAAAACCCCAGTGTGTCCGGAACCCTGTGATCCCGTGGTCACTGGCAGTGTCAGCCTTGACCTCACAGCCATCAGTTGGGTGGATTTGGGCTATGGTTTCTGCTCAGTCTTTTACCTTGGTGCCTGCTTGTTTCATGGGACTGATTCTGCAGCCATCTCAGCCAGTGATCTTGTAAGGGGGATAAAGTCCTTTTGAATAACGATTTTTCTTCATGAAGAAAGAACACACAGCATGGGTGCTTTTGAAAACAGATAAGGATATATTTGAAATACTTGTAGATTCAGAAAAAAATCACTAAAAGTAAAAGATAAAATACTCCAAGGTGAGGGGATCCACTTCATTAACCATCAACATATGCAGATTAGACAACCTAGCCCAAAAACTCGGAGCTGAGAAAGCCAAAAAATGTCAAATCCCAAGGGTTCTTCATGTTTCAACAAACCCCACAGACGCAGCCTATTCCTTTACTTCTCTCCGTAGGTCTAGCCAGAAAGACACAGCAATGAACAGACATCTCTTTTAAAAAGCCATCACTTGGACTAGTGTAATATAAAAGGCCATCCTTGGGAGAGCCCCGGCACGGATCCATATGGTTTGTGAGTCTTTTCCCTGTGACATTTTTATGAAGGTTATGTATATGTCCCGTTCATCTTCATTCTCCTGGTGCTAATTGCTGTCTATTGGACCTGCTACTGTGTACAGAGACCACATGCTTCCCCTGACACTGCCCCGGCTGCGGTGTGCCACATGGCCCTGCTGTCCTCAGATAAGAACCTGCTGCTGTCTGACCACAACAGCTGGAAATGTTCTGCCTTGTTGAGCTTATCTTGTTGAGACTCAAACTGAGCTATGACACAGTCGACAAGCACATAGAATAAGCGGATTCTCTGGGGGCAGCTTCTGGCAGCCAAAAAGCCTCCCATGTGCCTTTGGACGCAGGTTTCATATTTAGAGTTGATAGTGAGTGTTGCCCTGGATCCTTCCTATGTGTTGAAGACAGAAAATAGCTTCTAGAAGGGACTCAACTACAACTTCTCCCACAACCGGACTTTCTCTGGAAGTCTCAGCAATTTATTTATTTTTCCTTGGTAAGGGGCAGAAATAAATGAAAGTGGATAGTCCTTTAGTTCTTCCTTTCTTCTCGTCTCTGTAATTTATAGTGTCTGCAGTCTAGGAAATGCAACTCTTCCAATAATTGGCCTCTATTGAGATTACTTTCTCCTAGCCCTACACCTCTGCTTTCTGGACTCCACTTTGAGTTATGCAGTATCTGGAATTTTATGTTTATCATTCCCTTGTTTTTAAAAATGATCCTACCAATCACCTATGTCTATAAGCTTAAACAACATAGGGTTTAGTCTCTGAATTTTACAGATAGGATACCATACTATTACAGATTTCCAGAACTTGATTTTTTTCCCCACTTACCAACATGTTTCTAAAGTTCATTCATGCTATTCTGTAGAGTAGAGATCATATATTGTATACTAGCCTAGAGTGCATTTATTTGTTTTCCTTGTTGATATTTGGGTTGTTTCTGGCTTTTAGAAGTCTGAACTGGAGCTGCTCTGAACTTTGTTGTTTCCGGCTTTTAGAAGTCTGAATGGGGCTCCTCTGAACTTCCTTGCCCGTGGCTCCTGGAGTACTCCTGCCATTCCTCATCTAGTGTGATCGCCTTGGAAGGGATTTGTTGGTTGTTTGGTTGTTTCACATCACATGTTAGGTCAAATTGTTTTCCCAAACAATTGTTCTACTTTATCAGCATCTACGAGTTCCCATTGATCCGCATTCTCTTAACATTTGGTAGAGTTGATTTTGCAAAAGATTTGTGAGGGAGAAGGAATTTTGCCTAATTTGAGAGGATAGGCTAATTAATGCGATTCAGATTGAGAAAGTTGCTCCTCTCTACCATGCTTGCACTTTTGAGTACATGACTCCTTTTTTTTTTTTTTTTGTAATGTATTTTATTCACTCATTGCTTAGGAGTAGGGCCTGGCAACAACCTTCAGAGACCACCAGAGAGAAAACATCTACTTCTCTCATGTACCATCCCAGCACTCCCTACCTTGTGGAAGAAAGACAGCAATTTTGGGGGCCCTTCATTCTTATACCACTGACAGAAAAGACTTAAGGCATCACCAGTCTATCCTGGGCATCCCCGCTGCTCAGGTTTTGAAAGTAGCTCTGGGCTGGATGTGCCTAATCCCACAACTTGGAAGCATTCAGGCTTGCTTTTTGCAGGAAGGGGATTGGGTATGTGTGGAAAGGGAGAGGCAAGGATATAGACTTAATTGCCTCTTCTTACTAGTGTTAATGTATGCATTACCCTCCGAAACAAGGTGAACTCGCTAAAGCACTATTAATGAGTATAGATTTTATCTATTCTGCACCAACAGGAGAGGGCTAGCATTCTAATCTAGGTTACACAGAAGCATTTTCACCAGGAGTTTCACATTGGCAAGGATTTTCAAGCTAGGTAAGGAAGAGAACAAGGCAGAAAGACAACTGGAAAGATAATGGCATGACAGTTAGTTGGCTTAAACTTAAGGGCTAAACCAAATTTCACTCCAAAAGAATTTAGGGAGAGAATCATGATTATTATTTATTTACATGAATTCAGTTTTCTTCCCAGCAAACTTAGGAATTCTACTTTTCACCCTCTTCAGAGATTTGAATTCTCTCTCTACAACAAACCTTGAAATTATAAAAAAGTCTAAACTTTTTCTTTTCTAATATTGAACATTTCCATATTTAAGAAATCCACATTTAGGACTGCATTTCATAGTGATCAGCTGGTTGTTTCATGTTATATAAATACAAATCTGACGTTTGGTGAATCATCTGCCTCTGAGTTTTTCCTAAAGTCTTGGAAAATACATTATATGTTCAAAGTCACAATTTGTTCTTGCCATTTCTGAAAATGTCTGTGTGTGCTGATTTCTGGCATGGTAATCCTTCCCAAACAGAGAAGACCTTGTTCATTTGGGATGTACACTTGGATGTCATCATCTTCTACTTCTTTTCCCCTTCCTTTGCTTTCCTCCTTCTACTTCTCTCTCTTCTTTCCCTCCTCCTCCTCCTCTTCCTCTTCTTTGTCCTCTTCCTCCTCCTCCTCCTCCTCCTCCTTCACCTCTACCTTCTCCTCCTCCTTCTCCCTCTTCCTCTTCCTCTTCTTCTTAGTGAAAATCTTCTTCAAATGGAAAAATGGTGTAATAAAGAATGATGAAATTTACTAGCTTAAAAAAAATCTGAATTGTAAAAATGCAATGCTTTAGCCAAAAAACACTTCCTCTCTTGTTCCTTGTCATCAGAAGTATGCATGTGTATAATAAATAGGCTATTTGCCATTGCTTTTTAGTCCCTGGAAATAGACTTTTTAATTCACTAGACATTTTCCAAATTAAGCAAAGGAAACTGGAAGATAAATTTATGACTACAGTTTCTAAGGAATAAACATGAGGCCAGTTGGATATAATTCCTGTGAAGTAAGGGTGGTGCAACAGAGCAATGAAATCAGAACAGTCTAACTAGCCAATAAGAATGATTCATAGAATAACACAAAATTAGGTTTGAAGGGATTCTTAAAGGTCATCTAGTCCAGAAATATGATTTCCACCAAAAAATTTTTTCACTTGGCAACATGAAACCAAAGTTGTGTAACTTGTGTTCTAGAACCAATCTAAATCATTCTGGCAAAATCATATTTGCCTTAAACATTTACTCTAACATCAAACTTTAGTCTATTAGAGATTTTCAACCTGTAATCCATAAATGTGCCACAAGGGGAGCCCAGGGGTCCTCTGAAATAGAATGGAAAGTTGTGTAGGCTTGTGTACATTCATGTTTTATTCTATTACAGGAATATCAGTTGATATAACCTAGATAAGAAAAGTTCTTTGGGATCCTCAACAATTTAAAATAAATTGAGGGAGTTCTGTGATCAAGCATTTGCAAAATTTTGTCTTATACCCTATGTATACATAAACCTGCTTTCTTCATTTCTTTCAGAAAATACATACCTAGTGTATTCTCCTGGGCCTCTAAAACAAATATTTCTAATGCCTCCAAATTAGACTGCCTGCTTGAATCTCTCCCTTTCCCACTGCTGAAGACTAATCATCATCCTGGAACTTGAGTTTTATCATATAATCAGAAGTAACTCTTAAAGATATTATTTTTATAGTGATAAAATTGAAGTCCGGGAGGATAATTGATTGTACCAGGTCACATGGTAAAGTCAGTTCTAATCTGGACTCAAAACCTCCAGACTTGCAAGTCCAAGCCTCCCAGCCTGGCATTCAAGGTTGACCCAATCACTTGTCCTACTCTTTGTTTTTTTTGTTTCTTTGTTTGTTTTAGATTTTTTATTTATTCATTTGATAGGAGAGAGAGAGAGAGAGTGCACAAGTGGGGAGGGTAGTTAAAAGAGGGATAAACAGAGGGATAAGCAGACTTCGTGCTGAACAGGGAGCCAGACAATCACACAGGGCTTGATCCCAGGACCCTAAGAGCATGACCTGAGCTGAAAGCAGACACTTAACTGCCCAGGTGCTCCTTGTTCTACTGTTCTTGAACACACCCCCTTACTCTAGACAGTTCATTTCTTTTATAGTCCCCTGAACCCACCAGACTCACCATTACCTACAGGTTAAGAACTCTTGGTTTGAAAGAGCTAGTCTTTGCTCTCACTCTTTCCCTCACCCAGAATGATTCCTACCCTTTAAAATTCAATTTATCCCATTTATTTTCTACTACATATTACAGAACAAAGAGATGTAACTATGCCCAAGTTATCCATGTAGTACATTATCAAACAAGAGTTCTTGCCCAGCTCCCTACCTCGGAACCCTACCACACAGAACCAACCACTTTCAACTCTTAACTATTTCTTTCTTCTAACATGTTTCTTAATGTTTTAATATTGGGAACGATCTACTGACTACCTACAGTAGATGGCCAAGATTTAACCCTTACTACCACATAGACATGCCCCTTTCTCTTATTCTTCCAATATAGTTAGTTATATCACAATATTTGGCTGAATCAGCTTTTAGTATATCAGATTACACCATATAAAAAAATTGCTGCTATAAAACTATTCTGTAACTTCTTGGTTTTATAATTTATTTTTATTTTAAATGCAGGGAAAATATTTATGTGAGTTATTTCTGAATCTTTTATTCTGTTCCACTGAGTCATGTGGATATCCTTTCACAAATACCATACTGCCTTGCTTCCTGTTACTTAACAGTAAATCTTAAAAGCAGGGATTCTGAGTTCTCTCATTTCTTTCTTCTTCTTCAAAATTATTTTGGCTCCTCTAGTTCCTTCCCCTTTCCATGTAAATTTTAGGATGAGAACAAAGGACTCTTTGGAAGGTATTTTTTATCTAGAAAAAGATTTTCTGTTGGAAATTCACATGCCTGCTACTGAGATTGTATAGTCAACACCTGTGACTGGCCTTGAAGCAGATCCCAGAATGAAAAAAGAAAGAAAAATAGAGATCTTTCTGATCCTCTCCAGCTTGCAGTGACTTTATTCCTTTTTAGATGTGATGACATTTAAATAAGTAGATGTTGAATAAAGCAGAGTACTCTCCATAGTGTGGTGGACCTTTCTAATCAGTTGAAAGTCTTAAGCCAAAAGAGTGAGGTCTTCAGAAGAAGGATTTCTGTCTCTTTGAGCTCAAGACTACAATAAGTACTCTTCCTTGGGTCTGCCCTGTGGATATCAGACTTGCTAGCCCTCATAATCATGTGAGCCATTTCCTATACAGATACAGAAGCAGATATAGAAATACATTTTATATAGATGTGTATCTTATTTCTTATTTCTTCTGTTTTTCTGGAGCATGCTGACTAATATGGATACCTAGATACATAATATTTTATATCAATAAAGTAAATTAAAACAAAGCATTTATATTAAAATTATGTCAAATTCAATATATAAATGTTCAAGAAGCATCCCAGTCACTAGTGCTGCATAACAAACAACACAAAGTTTAGTAACATAAAAATAAAAAACATTTTATTAGACTCAAAAATTCTGGGTGTTAAGAATTCAGAAAGGGCAAAGCAGTGACAATGTGTCTCAGCACCACAACATCTGAGGTTCAATTAGAAAGACTTGAGAGCTAAGAGTGACTCAGTAACTGGGACTAGAATCATCTGAATGTTCATTTACACACATCCAACTCTGGATTTTGGTTATAAGGTGAGACTTCAGCTGGAACTACTAGGCAGACCATGTGCAAGTGTCCTCTCCAGGTGACTGCTTGTGCTTCCTCATGGCTTGGTGGCTAGGTTCCTAGACCATTATAAAAGAGCTAAGTAGATGCTGCATCACCTTTTACAATCCAATCTTTGAAGTCACATAAGGCACAAGCCCACTTAGGTTCAAGGGGAGAGAACCTAGATTCTGCTTCTTGAGGGGATGATTGCCATAGTCACATTGTAAGAAGAAATATAGACTGAGGATGATGCCAGGGCCATTTTGGGAAAATACAACTTACCATGAGCTAGAAATAAAATAATTCTCTTCCTGTTTTCAAAATATTATTTGAAGGACAATTTGTGATCCTATTGAGAATTAATATTTTAGAGCTATGGGAAACCACTGGTGAGAAAAAAGTACATATGACCTTGTCTTCATACAGATCATTTTTAGAGCAATAGTGATTAGAGTATGAGATAAAAGTAAATATAGATAAGTTCCTCAGAAGTTTCTAGAAGTAATCCAGATAAGAAATAATGTTAGCTTTAGACCAGAGTTGAATGGGAAATGGATAAAATTGCATGAGTTTGTTAAGTTTTAGAGAGAAAACCCATAAGATTTGCTGATTAATATATACAGGGTTGAGGTGATAAAGAGGATATCATGGTGTCAACAGTGATGCCCAGTTTTCCTGTTTGCATGGGGGAAGATGTTTGGAGAAAGATTACAATTTATTTTTAATTTGAGTTATTGGAACAATATTTAAAATCTTTCTGAAATTATTGTTTCTGTAAGGAGGACAGAATTAACTTAGTGTTTGGTTAGATAATTGTGGCTGTGGAGAATTATCTGAGAGGAAAGTGTCTTGTTTTTCAGATCTCTAGGAAAATGATCCTTCTAAAGTTTGGAAGTTGAGGTATTCTGTCACCATTATGTCATCTTGGCCAAATACAATTAATCTTTCCAGTTCTGCCCTAAATTTATTACCTGAAGTGTCAAACTTCAGCTACACCTCTTGATATTTTCTCAAAAGAAAAAGAAGGTCGTTGATGAAATTTGACCAGAGAATCTGACTGGAATGAACATTTAGAAAGCCTGTAGTGACAATGGTATAATGGCTTGCCAATACCCAGTCTGGCTACAAAATAACACAAGTGACAGAACAGCAAGAGAAATAACCTAAAAGGAAAGAGCGTTCAATCTCAGGAGGCACTTGCTTTTGGGCCATTTCTTCCTGCCACTGCTTTCTGAGGCAAAGAACTAAAAGAAGACAAAGAAGATCCTTTCTAGATTTTATGGTTTTACTGGAAAATGCCATTTTAGGGGATATTGATTGTACAACAGACCAATATGTGTCTTCTTAAAACGAGAATGATATTTATAAAAATACAGTTTTGTACTTTGTATTTTCCTTTCCCACTTTGCAAAGAGTTAATTTAAAGTACTAAAAAAACGGGGGAGAGGAGAATGAGTAGGTTCTGATTTTCTGCTATGGGAAGAAATCAGAAATATCAAAATACCATCCATTTTTTTCAAAGAAATGGAACAAATAATCCTAAAATTTATATGGAACCAGAAAAGACCTCGAATAGCCAAAGGAATATTGAAGAACAAAGCCAAAGTTGGTGGCATCACAATTCCAGACTTCAAGCTCTATTACAAAGCTGTCATCATCAAGACAGCATGGTACTGGCACAAAAACAGACACATAGATCAGTGGAACAGAATAGAGAGCCCAGAAATCGACCCTCAACTCTATGTTCAACTAATCTTCGACAAAGCAGGAAAGAATGTCCAATGGAAAAAAGACAGCCTCTTCAATAAATGGTGCTGGGAAAATTGGACAGCCACATGCAGAAAAATGAAATTGGACCACTTCCTTACACCACACACGAAAATAGACTCCAAATGGATGAAGGACCTCAATGTGAGAAAGGAATCCATCCAAATCCTTGAGGAGAACGCAGGCAGCAACCTCTTCGACCTCAGCCGCAGCAACATCTTCCTAGGAACAACGGCAAAGGCAAGGGAAGCAAGGGCAAAAATGAACTATTGGGATTTCATCAAGATCAAAAGCTTTTGCACAGCAAAGGAAACAGTTAACAAAACCAAAAGACAGCTGACAGAATGGGAGAAGATATTTGCAAACGACATATCAGATAAAGGGCTAGTATCCAAAATCTATAAGGAACTTAGCAAACTCAACACCCAAAGAACAAACAATCCAATCAAGAAATGGGCAGAGGACATGAACAGACATTTCTGCAAAGAAGACATCCAGATGGCCAACAGACACATGAAAAAGTGCTCCACGTCACTCGGCATCAGGGAAATACAAATCAAAACCACAATGAGATATCACCTCACACCAGTCAGAATGGCTAAAATTAACAAGTCAGGAAATGACAGATGCTGGCGAGGATGTGGAGAAAGGGGAACCCTCCTCCACTGTTGGTGGGAATGCAAGCTGGTCCAACCACTCTGGAAAACAGCATGGAGGTTCCTCAAAATGTTGAAAATAGAACTACCCTATGACCCAGCAATTGCACTACTGGGTATTTACCCTAAAGATACAAACATAGTGATCCGAAGGGGCACGTGTACCCGAATGTTTATAGCAGCAATGTCTACAATAGCCAGACTATGGAAAGAACCTAGATGTCCATCAACAGATGAATGGATCAAGAAGATGTGGTATATATACACAATGGAATACTATGCAGCCATCAAAAGAAATGAAATCTTGCCATTTGCGACGACGTGGATGGAGCTAGAGCGTATCATGCTTAGTGAAATAAGTCAATCGGAGAAAGACAACTATCATATGATCTCCCTGATATGAGGACATGGAGAAGCAACATGGGGGGGTAGGGGGATAGGAGAAGAATAAATGAAACAAGATGGGATTGGGAGGGAGACAAACCATAAATGACTCTTAATCTCACAAAACAAACTGGGGGTTGCTGGGGGGAGGTGGGATTGGGAGAGGGGGAGCGGGCTATGGACATTGGGGAGGGGAGGCGAACCATAAGAGACTATGGACTCTGAAAAACAACCTGAGGGTTTTGAAGGGTCAGGGGTGGGAGGTTGGGGGAACAGGTGGTGGGTAATGGGGAGGGCACGTTTTGCATGGAGCACTGGGTGTTGTGCAAAAAGAATGAATACTGTTACGCTGAAAAAATAAATAAAATGGAAAAAAAAAAAAAGAAATTGAATGAATGATAGACTGTATTTACTTCCACTCACATAATCTTAATATATGTACATACTATAGGAAAATGTGTGGCATGTGTAGTCAGATACACTTACATTTGAATAAATGTAATCTTGGAAAGTACATAGTATTTCCTCATTTTGGCTTTCTCATCTTTCTACAGTGGACCTCACAAGACCTCCCTAGAAGTATTGAGGTAGATTTGAAATAATGGGTGTTAAAAGATAAAAGCATAGTACTATAATATGTATCCTATTCTGTAGGATAAAAAAATAGAAAATTATACATCTTGTGATATTGTCAAAAGAGAATTTGGAGGAATAGAATTGTTCTACCAAATGTAAAGTGGAACAAAGTTATATATAAATTCAGTAATAATGTTTGAAGTTTATTTTTTTTTAAGATTTTATTTACTAATCAGAGGAAGAAAGGGACAGAGCACAAGCAGGGGAATCAGCAGGCAGAGGGAGAATCAGACTCCCCACTGAACAGGGAGCCTGATGTGGACTCAATCCCATGACCCCAGGATCATGATCTGAGGTGAAAGCAGATACTTAACTGACTGAGCTACCCAGGTATCTCAATAATGTTTGAAGTTTTTTTTGTTTTGTTTTTGTTTTTTATTTTATTTATTTTTTTTTAAGATTTATTTATTTATTTATTTATTTGACAGAGAGAAATCACAAGAGAGGCAGGCAGAGAGAGAGGAAGGGAAGCAGGCTCCCCGCTGAGCAGAGAGCCCGATGTGGGACTGGATCCCAGGACCCTGAGATCATGACCTGAGCCGAAGGCAGCGGCTTAACCCACTGAGCCACCCAGGCGCCCAATAATGTTTGAAGTTTATGATTTTAGTCTTTGATCTAGCCTGATTTTCATTGAGTTATGCTAATAGCTGGTATAGATACTAAAATAATAAGATAATTTAATAATAATAAGAGTGTTTAAACATATTCATAATACTTATGCTTATATTTAAGACACTTTCAGAAAAGATGTTCCTAAAGAAAACACACATAAATAACTGAATAAGAAAATCTAGTCAGAGTGGAATTTGAAAGAGATTTATGTACTTTAGTCATTTTTCATTTTGCAAAGACCTGTTTTAGAATGAGTCTTCTCATGAGGATGCGATACTATATAACATAAATGATATGACTGTTGGAGAATTACAGTATAACATTCTAGCTTTTATCAGCTTATTATTCTTATGTGTCACCCAGATTGTGAGGACCTTGATGCATTGGCACTAACTTTGATTTAGTTGTCTTTGAATTCTCCACAGTCCAAGACAGTGACAAATAAGGACAGAGAAGAGGATTAAGATACTTCTTTATGGGCGCCTGGGTGGCTCAGTGGGCTAAGCCTCTGCCTTCAGCTCAGGTCATGATCTCAGGGTCCTGGAATCAGACCCACACCGGGCACTCTGCTCAGCAGGGAGCCTGCTCCCTCCTCTCTCTCTGCCTGACTCTCTGCCTACTCATGATCTCTCTCTGTCAAATAAATAAATAAAATCTTTTAAAAAAAATGCTTCTTTACTGTGCTGAATACTGAATAGATTTTCACCAGGGACAGGTGTGCATTTCCCTCTGCTCTGTACTTTGTGTATTCCTGGAGCTGAAAAAAAGAAGTACATTTTACAGGGCTCTTTGCCAGTGGGATGCAGTTCAGACATTGCCAAAAAAACTGTTTGCATGCAATGTGAAGCCATTATCGCCCTTGAGCAAGTAGCTTCAGCAGATGGCGAATGTGAGGTTCCACAATGGTTTTCTTTCGGCAACCTTCTAACCACTCCCTGATGGTGTGGGCAGTTGAAATCTTAGCTGTGGTTTCCTGCAATTTCTACTATGACATTCCCAAGCAACTAATATTCTGTTATGTTGATTACTGCTGGCAGTACTGAAGTGGTATCTGTATTACTGATTTAATTCAATCTCTGACTTAAAATACTGAGTAAAGTAACCAAATGAGGTTACTTCAAAATGATTAATTAGGGATAAACCAAGAAAATGAAAAATGGACATAAAATAAGGCAAGCTGATTGTATGTATCAAACTTGCAACTATAAAAGCATGAGTCAAAAATATCACTCTTCACATCATGTATCTTAGCTGTTAAATGTAGATAATAGCAAAGTTCTCACTTAATTCATTCTTTTTTTTTTAAAGATTTTATTTATTTATTTGACAGAGAGAGGGAGAGATCACAAGTAGGCAGAGGCAGGCAAAGAGAGGAGGAAGCAGGCTCCCCGCTGAGCAGAGAGCCCAATGTGGGGCTCGATCCCAGGACCCTGAGATCATGACCTGAGCCGAAGGCAGAGGCTTTAACCCACTGAGCCACCCAGGCACCCCTCACTTAATTCATTCTTATTCTGTTTAGGTTGCCATACAAAATACCATAGTCTAGGTGGTTTGAACAACAGAAATTTATTTCTCATAGTTCTGGAGGCTGGGAAGGCCAAGATTAAGATGCCAGCAAGGTAGGTGAGATCTATGAGATCTCTTCTCCTGGTTTGTAGTCTGCCACCATTCTACTGTGTGCTCATAGGACCTCTGCTTTGTGCACACATGGAGGTGGAAAGGAAGAAAAAGGGAAGGAGGGAATAAGATCTCTCTCTTCTTTTTTTTTTTTTTTTTTTTTTTTTTTGACAGAGAGAAATCACAACTAGGCAGAGAGGCAGGTAGAGAGAGAGGAGGAAGCAGGCTCCCCGCGGAGCAGAGAGCCCGATGTGGGGCTCGATCCCAGGACCCTGGGATCATGACCTGAGCCGAAGGCAGAGGCTTTAACTCACTGAGCCACCCAGGCTCCCCAAGATCTCTCTCTTCTTGAAAGACCAGCAATCCTAACCCATTAGTACACTACCCTTATGACCTCTTTTAAGCTTAATTGTCTCCTGAAACCCTATCTCCAAATATAGTCACATTGGGAGTTAAGGTTTCAACATACAAATTTTGGGGATACACAATGCAGTCCTTAAGGTTCATTGAGCAGTCATTCCACATAATGAGGATTAAAATCATAAAACTGAGAAAAACTGTATAAAGACTAAAGTTCAAATTCTTTCCATATTGACCTCCTGCATTTGTGAGTTTAGAATAACTATTTCTCTTATTTTCCTTCATTTTAAATATTTTTTTAAATATTTTTTATTTATTTGACAGAGAGAAATCACAACTAGGCAGAGAGGCAGGCAGAGAGAGAGGAGGAAGCAGGCTCCCTGCAGAGCAGAGAGCCTGATGCGGGGCTCGATCCCAGGACTCTGGGATCATGACCTGAGCCGAAGACAGAGGCTTTAACCCACTGAGCCACCCAGGCGCCCCTCATTTTAAATATTATAGTCATCTCTTATCCTAATTCAATCAATTCCTTAATAAAATTAATGTCACCTTTTGGAGAAATATTGCTCTGATAAAGTTCAATTACAGTTACCATAATCAAAATTCTATAGATTTAAATATACCACTGATTTCTGTTTATAAAAAAAAATTATAATATCTTCCAGCTTCTAATTTAAATTCTGTAATGTAGATATAAATCCAAAAAGCCCATTTTAAACCTTTCTCCTTTCTCAACTATTCCATTTCTATCTGAGGCATATAATCCACACATTATCCATCTCTTCTTTCTTTATGATTTTCTCAAATTTCTATACTAATTTTTTCATTGCTTCTCTGTAAGATTTATAATAAAACTACTTTAATCTTTGAAATATTTTACACATAATCAGACTTTTTCATTATCTTCAGCATCATCCTACTTTCCTTAACTCACCACCACCAGTTTGCTCACTGTATTTTCTAATTAGTTATGTGAAATGTATATATTTTAATCTATTTATAATATTATTTCTGATATAATTCATGGATTTCATTTACACCTTGACATTTTCTATGATAATCATCTTCCTAGAAGTAGCAGAGCATGACAGTGAAAAGAGCCCTGAACCTGAATTTGAGACTTGAAGTCTAGTGCTGCTTTTGTCATTAACTGTGGATTTTGAGTAAGGCTACCTGCCTTGTCATCTATAGAAGTACACCATTAGACTGCATATTTCCAAACTGCTTCTAATTGTGAATTTATTTTTTACTTTTTTTACTTACAGATTTATTGAGCATCTACTATACAGATTCTATACTAAGCATTATGATAAGATTTTTTTAAAGGAAAAGATGCATAGCCTATTATAAAGCTTACACACTAGAATGGGAAATAGAACAATGTAAAAAAATAGGTGAATGGGGAAAAAGGGAAGAAGCCTCTTCACTCTTGTTCTTTATTGTATCTGTAGTAGTTTGTACAAAGTCTGGCATAAAGTGATAATGAATATCTATTAAATGAATTGATCAAGACAAGTTAATCAGTGTAAAGTATAAAATGAGAAGGTATAATAGAGTACAAATTTTTATATATATAACTAAAATCTTATTTGATTATATAAAATATAATCCAAATTCTGGGCACATATTTTGTCTTTAATCTCAATTCAGTTACCTTATATCATGATTCCAAATTAATTTGTATGTTTTCTCCACCAGAAATTGAAACCATGCCTAAACACTGAAAGATCCGAGAAAGAATTAGAGTCAAATATACAGTATACTAATGGACTGCCTAATAATACTGATAATACCATGTCAGGTGGAGTACTGATTTGATGTAAATTATTTTTAGAAATTAGTCATAATGAAAAAAAAAGAAATTAGTCATAATGATAATTCTTTAAAATTTGACCAGCAAGTCTGATTTAAATTACTTCTCAAAAATATAAATCTTAGATGTTTTCTCCAATTGTGCTGATTTATGACAACTTCACCAACTAGTGTCTGAAAAGAAGAGAGTGATGTCAGCATCATGGCAGCGTGAGACACTTTTTATTCTGTCCCTTTTGATTTACAATTAATTGGACATCCATAACCAAAGAGGAAAAAAAGGGGGCCTCTGCAGAGCATTATGAGGAAGCCTGAAAGATCCACCATCTCTGTGCCCAGAAGTCAGTGGGTTGGTAGAGGGAGGAGGCAGCAGAGAAAGGAAAGTGTCAGTGGAGCCAGGGCCAGCAGAGGCAGTGCTGACAAAGAACTAGCAGTGGCCAGTCAGGCAAGGAGCCAGCACCGCCTTTCTGGCAGAGGATGTAGGAGCTGAAGGTGGTGAGAGGGGCACTGCCTAGGCATATGTGTCCAGCTGGAGGGACCAGTTTCTTTATGAAGAGATTACAATTACTTAGAAGAAGGAAAGAAAAGCAAGTAAGTGAAGAGAACTAACTGAAAGAAAGTGTCTCTTGCCTGCACCAGAAGTAAGAAGGTCAATCACAAACCTCTGGAACCCCATACAAAACCCCCCTACCTGTGTGGGCACACCAAAGTCCCAAGAGCTAAGTACACACCACCCCCACCACCATCCCCTCCCCCTGCCACCACCACCCTTTGCTTTTTCATTTGTTTTCTATTCATATGTTCCCAACCTTAGCAGTGAAATCAGATCTGGTGAGAGAGATCAAAAACTTGTACTATAGCACCAGCTTCTAGAAGAAAAGAAAAAAAAAAAAAAAAAAAAGGAAGGTGCCTAGATACCAAACTGTTGAACTGTTAGTATCAAAATAAACATAGCCTTGCCTTGCCTAAGTAAGAAAGATGTTTGCCCTTTGAAATGCAATTACAAGCACTGCAGAAGCACTTCCCGTGGAACACCATGAAAAATCATGGTAATACAATTTCACAAAGAGGAAATTACAATTTTCCAGCAGTCAAACGCAAATACATGGGATATGAATATATGAAGGAAAAAATAAAGGCTTTCCTAGACAAACAAAATCTTAGGGAATTCGCTACTGCTTGACCTGCCTTACAGGAAATGTTGAAAGGAGCTCTTCAAGCTGAAACAAAAAGACAAAAGTACACAAACTCTAATTAAGGTGATAAGTAGTCTGTCAGAATTAAAATTCAGTAACTCTCTTTTAGAATAGTATATTAAACACTTAACTATAGCATAAAGGTTAAAGGAAAGAAAGCATTAAAAATAAATATTGCTATTACAACTTGGCAACAAAATCACAGTAAAAAAAAAAGATAACTTTTGACACTAAAATATAAAAGGGGTAGAATAAAAATTGGAAACTTTATAGGTGAGTGAAGATAATTGGCTATCAGCAAAAAGGACTATTTTATCTGTGAGATATTTTATATACGCCTTATGGTAACCACAAAGTAAAATCTAGACCAGAGACACAAAACATAACAAAAAGGAGGAGACTGAGGAGATCACAATGGAAAACCAACAACTTATAAACAGAGACAGAAACAGAAGGAAAAAGAAACAATGGAGAGTCAAAGTAACCAGAAGTCAAAAGATAATGTGGCAGAAGTAAATCCCTGCATACCAATAATCACCCTAAATGTAAATGGATCAAACTCACCAGTCAAAACCACACCATGGCTGGATGGATTAAAAAAATAAGACTTAACTCTATGCTGCCTACAGGGACTCATTTCAGCTCTATAGGCATCTATAGGCTCAAAATAAAAAAGATAGAAGAAGATATTTCCAGGAAACAGAAATGAAAAAAAAGTAAGCATAGTCATACTTATATCAGACAAAATAAACTTTAAGCCAAAAAATGTGATAAGAGACAAAGAAGGTAATTATATAATACAAAAGGAGCCAATACATCTATGAGATACAATAATCATGAATATATATACTCTCAGCATGTGAACACATATGTATATTGAGCAATTAATAACAGATTTTAAGGGAGCTATTGACAACAATATAATAATTGTAGGAGACTTCAATATTCCCACTTTCAGCAATGGATAGATTGCCCAGACAGAAAATCAGCAAGGAAAATTTGGAATTGAACCCCTTTAGAACAAATAGACTTAATAGACATATACAGAAGATTCTAACCAACAGCAACAGAATTACCTTCTCCTCAAGGGCACATAGGACATTCTCTAGGATACATATCATAGGCCACAAAATAAATCTTAGCAAATTTAGGATTAAAATCTATTTTCTCTGACCACAGTATGTGAAACTAGAAATCTACAACATGAGGAAAGCATGAAGATCCACAAATATATGCAAACTATACACACACTTTCAAACAGCCTTTGGGACAAAGGGGAAATCAAAAGGGAAATTAAGAAGTATTTCAAAACAAATGAAAATGAAAACACAGCATATCAAATATTGTGTGATGCAGCAAAAGCATTCTGAGAGGAAAGTTTATCACAACAAATACATATATTAAGAAATTATAAAGATTTCAAATAAACAACCAACTACATCTCAAGGAACTAGAAAAAGAATAATAAATTAAGCTCAAAGTTAGCAGAAGAAAGGAACTTTAAAGAACCAGAGTGAAAATAAATGAAATAGAGACAAGGAAATCAATAGAAAGGGTGAAGAAAACTAAGAACTTGTTCTTCAAAAAAATAAACACAATTGACAAACCTTCAGCTAAATTAACTACAAAAGAAGAGAGACTCATATAAATAAAATTAGAAGTGAAAGAGAAACATCACAAGTAATATTACAAAAATATATAAAATCCTGAGACTACTTTGAACAATTACATTCCAACAAATTCCATAGCCTAGAAGAAATGGATACATTTCTAGATATGCACAACCTCCTAAGACTAGCTCAGGGAGAAACAGAAAATCTGAACAAACATAAGGAGTAAAGAGATTAATTCAGTAATCAAAAAACTCCCAAAATAGAAAACTCCAGGACCAGACAGTTTCACTGGAAAATTCTTCTAAACATTTATAGAAGAATTAATACCAATCCTCCTCAAACTCTTCCAAAATATTGAAGAGGAAAGAGTACATCCAAACACATTTTACAAGGCTAGCATTACTTATACCAAAATCAGATAAGGATATCATAGGGAAAGAATTGCTACAGGTCATATCCATGATGAAAATACGTTCAAAAATTCTCAAAAAAATGCTAGCAAACTGAATTCATGTATTTTATACCATGATCAAGTAGGATTTATCCTTGTAATGCAAAGATGATTTGACACAATGAATGTAATGTATCAATGAATGTAATATATTACCTCAATAAAATGAAGGATTAAAACCCCATGATCATAACAGACAGATAAAAAACATTTGACAACATATATCTTTTGATAAGAAAAACCCTCCACAGATAGGGTATAGGAGGAACGTACCTCAACATAATAAAGGTCATATATGACAACCCACAGCTAACATTATACTCAGTGGAAAGAAATTAAAAGTTTTCCCCAAGATCAGGAACAAGACAAAGATGCCCACCCTCATCACATCTGTACAATACACTGTTGGAAGTCCTAGCTAGAAAGATTGGGCAAGGCTCAGCTCAGGTCATGATCCTAGGGTCCTGGGATCAAGCTCCTTGTTGGGCTCCCTGCTCAACAGGAAGCCTGCTTCTCCATTTCCCACTCCCCCTGCTTTTATTCCCCCTCTCATTGTGTCTCTCTCTGTCAAATAAATAAATAAAATCTTTAAAAAAAAAAAGAACAATTTTTCAAACCACATGTCAGAGAAGGGATTAATATCTAAAATATTATAAATAACTCAGTCAACTCAACAACAAAACCAAACAATTTGATTTAAAAATTGGCAGAAGAATTAAATAGACATTTTCCCAAAAAAGACATCAAAATGGCCAATAGATACATGAAAAGATGTCCCACATCTCTAATCACCAGGAAAATGCAAACCCATACCACAAAATATATCACCTCACATCTGTGAGAATGGCTATAATCCAGGAGTTAGAGACAACAAGTGCTGCTGAGATTGTGGTGAAAAAGAAACATTTATGCAGTGTTGGTGAAAATATAAACTGGTCCAACCACTATAGAAACAATATGGAGATTCCTCAAAAAATTAAAAATAGATCTACATACAATTCACCAATTCCAGTTCTAGGTATATACCCAAAGGAAATGAAGACAGGATTTCAATGAAATATATGCACTTCTGTGTTTATCATAGTTTTATTCACAATAACCAAGATATGGAACCAACCCAAATATCCAACAATGAATGAATGGATTAAAAAGATGTAGTACATATTATTTAGCCATGAGGAGGGAAGATAGCCTCCTATTTGCTACAGCAGGGATGGACCTTGGGCACATTATGTTTAGAGAGACAAAAGTCAGAGAAAGACAAGTCCTGTATAATTTCACTTATATATGGAATCTAAAAAAGTTAAATCTGGGACACCTGGGATACTCAGTTAAGCATCCAACTCTTGATTTTGGCTCAGGTCATGATCTCAGGGTTGTGAGATGGAGCCCTACTCTGTGTGGACCCTGCTTGAAATTCTCTACTTCTCCCTCTGCTCCTCCCCCAAACTCACAGGCTCACTGTCTCTCTCTCTCACCCTCCCTCTCTCAAAAAAAAAAAATGAAAGAAAAAAATTAAACCTACAAAATAGACAGAGAGTAAGTGATGGTTATCACAGGATCTGGGGAGTGGATAACGGTGTTTAAGGATAGAATTTTATAACACGTAGTAAATAATCCATGAAGACCTAATGCACAGTATAATGAATATAGACAATAATATTACACTGTAATCATGTAATGTGATAAATATGGCTACATTGGCAATTATATTACAATGTATAAATATATCAAAGTAATACACTGTACACTCTAAATTTATTTTTTTACACTCTAAATTTAAACAGTGCTGTATATCAAATTTATTTTTAAAAGAATACATAATTCAGATTAAATATAAATTTTGTCATGCCATTATATGATTTAGCAGGTTCTTAATTCCATGAAAAAGGACTATATAATCCCTGACTGTAATAACACTAAAAAAGCAAATAACAATAGCAAAAACCACAAACAAAATATAAGTCTTAATTAATATACTATTTGTATAATAAAAATTATTGTTATTCAATAATATACATTATTATTTATAATAATGATAAGTTATTTTAAAATGTAATGAATTACAAGAACCTTTCTTGGGGGGGTAGGTAACTAAAGGAACACTACAACTGGACTTTGCCATTTTTAATCCATAAACACTTACTCTTACCTTAAAGGCAGCATTAAATATGTAATCTCATATACTACAAAGTTTTTTTCAACAAGAATCTCAGGAGGAACAGCCTAATGCATTAACTTTAATCTAGTTTTACATTTATTCCCCTCCCCCCCAATTTCTTTAAATTGAACACTAAATTGAATGCATTAATCTTTTCTGCTTCTAACGTGTATGCTACATTTTGTCTTTGACCCTTGCTATCCAACATTAAATTACCTTTTTTCCAAATTACAGTTTTAGATGACCATTTATCAGGTGTATATTAGAGGATAGTGTGGTTTTTAGAAATTCCATTTGCAATATGCTGTCTGTTATCTTTGCACAGAACTTTCATTTGTCAAGGGATTTAGCTCTCAGCTGTGTTTAGTTTTTAGGTCTTGAGAACAAGTCAATCCATATTCAGACACCTAATGATATAATTTATGCAGTGCAAAAGACTTGACTGCCCTGTATCAACCTCTCTGTAGACAAGTCTTTTGAATGTAGAGTAACAATAAAAAAAGGATTTGTTGGCAAATCTCAAAGTTTCATAAAAAACATGATTCTATAACTTAGACTAAAAGACATTTGGCACAGTGTCAAAATCTAGAATATTCATTTACCCCACACTAGCCCAAAATAACCAATGTCTCAATGTGTCTGTTGATTTGTTTTGAAATCTGTTCAAAACTAAAAAGTAAGAGACTGGTAACACTAATTCCCATGAAATGAGAACAATCCCACAACATTCACAACCAAGAATCTACCCCTGTCTTCCATAGAAAAATCCCCCCTGGGTAAATGTAATTTATAAAGTAACAAATTATCTCTTACATCCTATTTAGGAATATGAATGTGAAATAAATAAAAGTTGATTAGGGGATCACCTAGCATTGCTTTAATGCCAAGATTGCTGATAGTTTGTTGAAAAAGTAATGGCTAATTTTAAAATTGAGCTCTTATTTTATCCCGTTAAGATTTATCTTAGTTTTAAAAACTGAATTTAACACTACATCAATCATTCTGTTTGTGAGAGTCCCCAGAGTATTCCAATCCTTATTTAAATATCATTTTATCAGGTATTCATTTCAATTTCAATTTTTACTATATTATTTTGCCTCCATTTATAAAGGAAAGATTTATGCTATTACTAATTTCTCAAGTGATTGTGATTAGTATCCTAAATTGTTGATTTCAAATTTATCCTAAATCGTTAATTTCAAACTTGCCATCTTTCCATAAAGAAGCAAAGATTTATGAAAAGATAATAGGCAGTCTGAAATGTAGCATATTTTATATTTTATATTTGTTTTTTGTTTTACTTTTATTTAAAAAAAATTTTTTTTTAAGATTTTATTTATTTGACAGAGATAGACAGCGAGAGTGGGAACACAAGCAGGGTGGGTGGGAGAGGGAGAAGCAGGCTTCCTGCCGAGCAGGGAGCCCAACACTGAGCTTGATCTGAGGACCCTGGAATCATGATCTGAGCCAGAGCTAGATGCTGAATGTCTGAACCACCCAGGCACCCTAATATTTTATATTTGTAATACCTACTTTGGGGGTTAATTCCTAAAGGCTTAAATAAATTTTCCACCCTTTGATGAAGTAAAAGCCTTGCCAAAATTCATGTGATTTTGTCTATGGGGGTCTTTACCAAAGTTTATTGTAAAATTCTAAACTACCCATCTTAGAGCTATGTCTGAAGTTTGGATGCTAGTATAATTAGTTAATTTGGGAAGTTATAGTAATATAAAGAGGTACAAGAAAGCCTTAGGACAGTACCAACAATGAACTTACCAAATTTCCCATGAAAGTGTGCATCTCTCATGTATGTATTAAATAAATGCTTGTTATTGAAGTGATTTATAGGTTATCTGAGGCCATACCTCATAAGCACATAGTCTTAGTGGATTTGCCTTATAAAGATCCATTAATAGAGAATTCAAATGATTATTATTCTCTTTCTAGCCTGAAATCAAACCCTGGCACTGAAGAATGGAAGGAACTTCTGATTTCCATATTCCCCAGGAGTCTGAACTCCCTAGTCTAAAAAGGGCATGGATATGTTGATACCTCTTATACTAGATTTTTCAAATATTTTTGACAGTGATCCACAAGAAATACACTTTGCATTGAAATCCAACACACATATGCACACACACACAGAGAAAAGAATTTCTACCATTACTACATATGAAGTGTACAAATTTTCTCCATTCTATCTTGTCCTATTACATTTTTTAAAATGCTGTGTCTATATGACAAAATTGATTTCATGCCAAATAATGGGTCATGGACTACAATTTGGCATTTACTGCTCTAGGCTATATCTAACATTCTTTGACACAGTCAAGAGTTTATCAGAGAAGAATGGAACAATTTAGAAGATTGTAGTCCAGAGCACCAGGTGAAGAGACTTCTCACATTAGCTCAGAATCAGACATGACAATGGACTTTATTGATGCTAATATGCTTCTGGGATCCAAAAAGGTTTAGAGTCCTTTTGAATTTCACTCCAGCAGAAACACAATTCCTAGCTTATCTTTGGTTCTTGCCTCTCCTTGTCTCCATACTAAATATTTTATTATCTTTTCTGAAATATCTCTTGGACTTTTTCTTTCCTTTCTGTTCTCATTGTTCAGCCCTCTAGTCCAGGATCTCATTAATCATACACAGATCATTGAAGCAGGCTCTAACCAGAGCCTCACCCTTTGTGGCTCTGCAAGTTTTATCATAGTTAAGTGTTGTTCAATTATGTCATTCACCCTGATTAAAACTCCATAATGATGCTGTACTTTCCAACAAGTGAAGAAAGCAAAAGGGATTAATATTTGCAGAATGCTTACTTTGTAGCAGGAATTGAGCTGTGGATTTAAATTTATTTATTATTCCCCTTAATTCTCAAGATTATCCTATAAGGTAATTATTAACCTCCTTTTGGTAATTCAGAAAGAGGGAGCGAGAATTATAACTTGATAAAAAAACAATCACATAACCAATGTATCAGTTTCTGATTGCTGTTGTAACAAATTGCCACAAACTTTGATATACTTCCATATTACATATATAAATACAAATTTATTATCTTACAGTTCTGGAGATCAAAATTCTCACTGAACCAAGATCAAGATACTGACAGAGCATTTCTCCTTCTGGAAGATCAAAAGAATCTATTTCCTGCTTTTTCCAGCTCCGAAAGCCTGCCTACAGTCCTCTACTGATGGCCCTCTTCCATCTTTAAAACTATCAATCAGATCCTTCTAATCTCTGCTTCTGTAGTCACATATGCTTCTCTGATTCTCCTGCCTCTTTCTTTCCTTTAAGAGGACTCTTATGATTACATTAGGTCCATCAGCATAATCCAAGATAATCTCCCCATCTTAATATCTTTATGCCAAATAAGGTAACTTGCTGGTCCCAGAAATTAGGATGTAATATCTTTGGGGTTATGATTCAATCTTCTACAAGTAAAATTAAAAAAAAAAAAAATTAAGCACACATGGAAAATTCATCTAAAATATACCACATTCTGTGCCATAAAACTACTCTCAATAAATTTAGAAAAGGCAGACTATACAGAATATCTTCTCTGACCACAAGGGAATTAAATTAAAAATCAATAAGAGAATGATATCTAGAAAAATACCAAAAAATGGAAAATTAAATAATACTAAGTTATCCAGAGGTCAAAAAAATAAATCACAAGATATATTAGAAAATATATCTTACTGAGTGAAGATAAAAACACACATACCAAAAATTGTGGGATATGGCTAAGTAGTGTTTTATATTGCATATTATAAATTTAAGTATGCTTATATTACATTTAAAAGGCCTAAAACCAGTAATCTACACTTACACATTATGAAACAAGAAAAAGGAAAACAAACAAACAAACAAACAAAAAAAAACAAAAAAAAGGAAACAAAAAAACAAGGAAATTAAAAGTAATAGTAAGAAGGAAATACTAAAGATAAAATCAGAAATCAGAAAATAAACAAAAATAGGGTAATCCAGTGAAATAAAAATCTGGCTCTCTGAAGAAAATCAATAAATTTGCTCTAGCTAAATCCAGAAAAAAAGAATAAAAACACAAATTACCAATATAAACAATTAAAAAAGAGATCCACTTCCTTTTTTTTAATTAACATGTAATGTCTTTTTTGCCCCAGGGGTACAGGTGTGTGAATCATCAGGTTTACACATTTCACAGCACTCACGATAGCCCATACGCTCTCCAATGTCCATAACCCAGCCACCCTATCCTTACCTCCCCACACCCCAGCAACTCTCAGTTTGTTTCATGAGACATTCACTTTTTCCCTGAAACAATAAGATACAATAAGATACTAAAGATACTAAAGAGACTAAAACAATAAGATATTAAAAAATAATAAGATATTAAAATAATAATTAAAACAATAATGATACCCTGAAGATATTTAAAAAAATAATAAAATTCATGCCCATCAATTTGGAAGCTTAGAAAGATGGACAAATTTCATGAAATATACAAATTACCTGATTATTTCTCTACCATTATATAAATTGATTTCATAATAAAAAGTAGCTTCCCACAAAGAAAATCCTGGGTCATAAATAGTTTCACTCCCTAATTTTATTAAATTAGGATGAAATAATACAAACTGCACAAACTCCTTCAAAATATAGAGGAGGAGAACACACTTCCAAACTCACTTTGTGAGGTATTACTCTAATAAGAAGACTAGACAAATTCATCAAAATAAAAAGAAAACTATAAACCAAATTATACCTATATAAAACTATTCTTTATAACCCCAATCAAAGCTATATAAAACTCTAAATGAGGATTTCTCATAAATTTAGATAAAAAACTCTTAACAAAACAGAAAAGTGAATCTAACAATACTTTATTCTTTTTTAGCAGGTTTTATTTTTTTTAAGTTTTAATAATATAGTTTTTTTCCTCCAAATTTTCATTTAAATTCTAGTTAGTTAACATATAGTGTAGTATTGGTTTCAAGAGAAGAATTTCATGATTCATCACTTACATACAATACCCAGTCAGTGCTCATCACATATGCCCTCCTTAATACCCATCGCCCATTTAGCCCATCCCCAACCTACTTCTCTCCAACACTTAGTTTGTTCTCTATAGTTAAGAATCTTTTATGGTTTGTTTCCCTCTCTTTTGTTTTTTCCCTTCCCATATGTTCATCTGTTTTGTTTACTAAATTCCACATATGAGTGAAATCATATGGTTTTGTTTTTCTCTGGCTGACTTATTTTGCTTAGCATAATACACTCTAGCTCTATCCACATCTTTGCAAATGACAAGATTTCATTCTTTTTGATGGCTGAGTAATACACACACACACATGCACACATACACACACACACCCCACATTTTCTTTATCTATTCATCAGTCAATGGACCTTGGCCCTTTACATAATTTGGCTATTATTGATAATGCTGCTACTACAAACATGTATCCTTTTGAATCTGTATTTTTGTATCTTCTGGGTAAATACCTAGTAGCGCAATTGCTGGGTCATAGGTAGTTCTATTTTTAACTTTTTGAGGACCCTCCATACTGTTTTCCAGAGTGGCTGCACCAGCTTGCATTCCCACCAACGTGGAAGAGAGTTCCCCTTTCTTCACATCCTTGCCAACACCTGTTGTTTCTTGTGTTAATCCTAGCCATTGTGATAGGTGAGAGGTGGTACCTCATTATGGATTTCATTTGTATTTCCCTGATGATGAGTGACATTGATCATCTTTTCATGTCTGTTAGCCATCTGGATGTCTTTGGAAAAATATCTAGTCACATCTGCCCATTTCTTAACAAGGATAATAGATCCATGACTGGATGTATAGGGTAGAGTTACAAGCTCATAAGGGCTGATTTTTAAATTTTCAGGAATTTTGCACAAAAAAAAGTTTGATACACCATTTTTTAGATTTTATTTATTTATTTATTTATTTATTTATTTATTTATTTTATTTATTTATTTATATGACAGCAAGATAGAGAGCACAAGTAGAGCATCAGGCAGAGGGGGAGGGAGAAGCAGACTTCCCAACAAGCAGGGAGCCTGATGTGGGACTTGATCCCAGGACCCCAGGATCATGACCTGAGCCAAAGGCAGACACTTAACCAACTGAGCCACCAGGTGCCCTGTCAATACACCATTATTAAAAATTAAATTAGATAATATAATTAAATTAGTTATGCTTATTTAAAAGATAATAGTTACACAAAACTCAATTCCTAATGATCATATTATTATCTAGATTTGTCCAATTATTTATGTTTATTGTCTCTGTATGATGAAATTATAAGGATCTATTATAGGAGTTAGACCTTACACCATTATGGGAGGAGATAGGGAAGCAAGGTTCTGAGAGGGAAGTTGGAAGACCAAAGGAGTCACCAACAAATCTGTGTGAAAAGCCTAGCATGTTCCACTACCTAAATCAGACTGTGAAGAAAAGATTCCTGAAGTCTATGAGAAGCTATGTCTCTGTGTTGCTCCCACATCTGTCAATCTGTTGCCAAAAATCCAGTCATGGACAGGAGATTGTATTTAGTCAACAGGGTCAGCAGTTGTGAAGAGCTAGACTTAAAGCAGACAAGACTGAAACTAAGCCTGAACCCAACAACTCTGTCACTGCATGTAACCACAATTATCTTTAGAGAGTAATGTCTGCTCCTCACATCAGCCTTCCAAATTTTATACATATTTTACCAATGTGAGCCAACCTAGAAATACACAAAGAAAATAATTATCAGAAACAGTTTGAAGGGGCGCCTGGGTGGCTCAGTGGGTTAAGCCGCTGCCTTCGGTTCAGGTCATGATCTCAGGTCCTGGAATCGAGTCCAGCATCGGGCTCTCTGCTCAGCAGGGAGCCTGCTTCCCTGTCTCTCTCTCTGCCTGCCTCTCTATCTACCTGTGATCTCTCTCTGTCAAATAAATAAATAAAATCTTTAAAAAAAAAAAAAAAAGACACAGTTTGAGGGGTGCCTGTGTGGCTCAGTGGGTTAAAGCCCTGCCTTCAGCTCAGGTCATGATCCTGGGGTTCTGGGATGGAGCCCCACATCAGGCTTTCTGCTCAGCAGGGACCCTGCTTCCTCCCCTCTCTCTACCTGCCTCTTTGCCTACCTGAGATCTGTCTGTCAAATAAATAAATAAAAATCTTAAAAAAAAAAAGAATGTTTCTTAAAAAAAAAAAGAAACAGTTTGAATTTGACTAAGTTGACACTGCAAACTACTGCAGAAACCATTCACTGTAATAACAAAAACAAACAAAAAGACTTCAGAAATGAAACTGAAAAGAATGTGCAAGAATTTTATAGAGAATGTTTACAATTTAATTTGAGGACATAGAAGAAAGCGTCAATAAATGAAGAAAAGATATTTTGTTTATGGTTGGTGTGACTTAAACCTTTAAAATAATGATTTTACCCCCAAACCAATCTATAAGTTCTTTACAATCCCAATCGAAATTTGATCTTAATATTATGAGGAATCTGTCATATACGTACTAATAATTATGTAAGGATAACAATCCAGAAAGAGCTGAGTGAACTTGAATAAGAATAGCAAATAGGAGGGACTCTGCCTGTGAGAAGTTAGTATGCACTAGAAAGCCATAATAATAAAAACAGTATAGGAATTGATAGATCAGTGGGAAAGAACAGAATGCTCACTAACAGACTCATATTTATGAACACTCTTTCTATATTAAAGACTGTACTATAGATCAGTGAGGAAAAATGGGTTGCATAGTTGAGGAGTTGGAAAGTTGGCTTTGCCTTTTGGAGCAAAAAGAAAGTGAGATTTTAATCTCATACCATATTGCAAATAGGAATTCAAGATAAATTGACTACCTGAATGTGAAAGTCAAATCTATTTAACTTAAAAAAAAAATGAATATCCTTGTAACCTCTGTATGGGGAAGAACTTTAAAAAACCCAAAGCATAGACTGTAGGTTGAAAAAAATACATTTATCAAACTCATGGTAATTAAGTTTTTAATTCAATAACCTATCATATACAAAGTTTTAATATGTGAATGACAGATTAGTAGAAAATATTTGCAAATATCTAAAACTAACAAGAGATTAGTATCCAGCCTATGCAAGGAACAGCTACCAAAAAAAAAAAAAAAAGGAAAAAGCAAAAAATGCACAAGAAAAATAAATAAATGAAATTGGCAAGTCACAAAAGGAAAAACATAAACATTCAATAATGTGTAGAAATTCTTAGCTTCACTTGATATCAGAGAAAAATAAATCAAAATAACAATGAGACATCACTTTATGTTAACAGACTGCAAAACTTAGAAACTTGGAAATGGGACATTTCATACACTTCTGGTGAGAATCTACTTAGGGACCAAATTCTATTCCTTTGATGACCCAAGAATCCCACTCTTGGGTATATGTCTATAAAAAGGAACAAGAATATTCATCATAGCTGTTTAGGGGCATCCTAAGTGTTTATAACTAGGAAAATTGGAAGTAAATACAGTAACTGCACACATACTGTGTGATGATATACAGCAATTAGAAATTACATCACTACATGTATATATGACATTTGGATAGATCTTTAAAAAACATTGTGTTGACCACTTTGGAAAGGAAAGAAAAACCAATGAGCAAGAACTACTATACTGCTTTCATAGTGATTGCACCATTTTTCATTCCTACTACAGTGTACAGGAATTCTAGTTGCTCCACATTCTCACTAACATTTGTCTTTTTTTTTTTTTTAATGACATCCATCCTAACAGGTGTGTGATAGCGTCTCACTGTAGTTTTGATTTCCATTTCCCTGATGATTAGTGATGTTCAACATCTCTTTATATACCTTTTGTCCATTTTTCCTCTGTAGCAAAATGTCTATTCAAGTTTTATTGTCCTTTCTTAAATCAAGTTATTAGGGTTTTTGCTTTTTTTTGCTTTTTGTTTTTTGTACTATTGAGTTGCAGGGGGTCCATCCATATTTTGGAAATTAACACTTTATCAGATAAATGGCTTGCAAATATTTTCTCTGCATCTAGTATAGATATAGAATCCATATTCTATAGATTGCATTTTCACTCTGTTAGTTTTCTTTCTTCTGCAAAAAAATTTGGTTTTATATATCTATTGGAATTTTAGCCATCCAGCACAACACTAACTTCGGTCTGCTTTCAGGCTAAAAGCCATATAGAGTGGGCAACTTACCCCATGTTTTCCCCTCCTTCCTGGTATCCACTCCTACCCAAAATCGGCTTGCTTTCTTTCAATCACCAGTGTCTTTGGGTTGCTGTTCATTCGTTCTTTCTTTCCTTCCTTCCTTCTTTTTTAATTGAGATATAGTTGATGCACAATACTACATTAGTTTCAGGTATACAACATGGTGATTCTACAAGTCTATACATTAAGGTCTGCTCACCACAAAAGCAGGTGTAGCACACAGCTGTTACCAAACAAAGCTATTACAATATCATTGACTATATTCCCTGTGCTGTAGCTTTTATCCTCATGACTTATTCATTCCTTAACTGGAAGCCTGTGGGAGATATAAGTTGTTCTCATTGTTAAATGTAGTTTATTCAGAGTTTATAATTGTTACCTGTAGGAAGACCGGATCCATTAGGAACTCACTCAGCCATACGAAACATAGATACCTGAGATAACGAACTATAAAATACTATTTTAAAAAAAAGAGCCATTTCTTGTCCCATACTCCCCCATGAGTGTTGGTAGCAACAATGGTCACCTGTGCAAGACAGTTCTATCTAGCCAAAAACGAATCTCCCAAGGTCTGATGGCATGGCAGGTGACAAGCAGGGCAGCACAGAACTTGAAAAGTCCAGTTTTGAGAAACTGGGAGGCAGTGCCCTGGAAAACTCTTCATATTAAATGGAGGCTACCTTCATAAGGACTCACTTATGACAATAATCCCAGAATGGGATTTGTCCTAGTTTATTTAGAAAAAAATATTCTAGGAAAGGAACCATATTCTTATAGGTAAGCTGAAATATTTTGTTCATAAAATCATGAAATGTTGAAGTAATCTCTACTTAAGTTACATAAGAATAAGGCAAAGAAGAAAGCCAATGCTGATATGGAGAACTTTAAACTTAAAATAAATATGCAGTATGCAATATTGCTTTTTCTATTATAACCATAATGTTTTGAAACATTACAGATCTATAGCAGTTAATATTTACCTGGCTTATAAACTGAATTTGACATTCACTTATTCCTGTTGGAAGGGTTTTTATCACAAAGATACTAGAGTTAGAATCACTATTCAACCCATAGTCTACAAATATTTACATGTTCAATTAAGGAGAATGAATTCTGATGTGCCAAAACTAATTAAATACATGAAGAGGTCATAAAAAGACTTCTTATCTATATGTGAGGAAGTAAGGGCCACTTTCAGATGTACAGACATGACATTCCTTGTCATCAAAACCTCAGAAAAATGTAAAAGTATAAAATGTATAATATTTTAGACATGTTTAGCATAAAGTATAAACATCAAGGCAGAGTGGTTTGAGTATAAAGACCTCAGATAAGTTTTCCTTGAACTTATTACCTTACAAATCTAAACATGAGTCTAGGACCCTCACACAGGCTGAGGCAGTTTATTATTACAAAGTGGCACAAAGATGTAATAGACAGGGCATATGGCTAAAAGCTCTACTAACCTCACATTTTTTTTTAAAGGAAAACCTCTCAGTCTGTTGTCTAAGGAGTCAAGTAATTCTGAATTATGAAATTAATAATATATAGTGATATGTATAATCTGTCACCTTTCTAAAAATGCACTGGAAGGAGGGAAGACAGGTTAAATATCAAATAGATGATTCAGAGTGTAGATTAGAAACTAGATAGAACTCCACCACCAAACTACTAAAACTCATACAGCAATTCAGTAATGTGGCAGGATACAAAGTCAATGTACAGAAATCAATTGCTTTCTTATACACTAACAATGAAAATACAGAAAGGGAAATTAGAGAATTGATTTAATTTACTATAGCATGAAGAACCATAAGATACCTGGGAATAAACCTAACCAAAGAGGTAAAGGATCTGTACTTGAGGAACAAGTACACAACAGAACACTCATGAAAGAAATTTCTGAAGACACAAAAAGATGGAAGACCATTCCATGCTCTTGGATTGGAAGAATAAACATTTTTAAAATGTTTATACTGCCCAGAGCAATCTATACTTTTAATGCCATTCCGATCAAAATTCCACCAGTATTTTTCAAAGAGCTGGAGCAAATAATCCTAAAATTTGTATGGAATCAGAAGAGACCCTGAATTGCTAAGGAAATGTTGAAAAACAAAAATAAAACTGGCGGCATCACATTACCTGATTTCAAGCTTTACTACAAAGCTGTGATCACCAAGACAGCATGGTATTGGTATAAAAACAGACACATAGACCAGTGGAACAGAGTAGAGAGCTCAGATATGGACCCTCAACTCTATGGTCAAATAATCTTCGACAAAGCAGGAAAAAATACACAGTGGAAAAAAGACAGTCTTTTCAATAAATGGTGCTGGGAAAATTGGACAGCTATATGTAGAAGGATGAAACTCGACCATTCTCTTACACCATACACAAAGATAAACTCAAAATGGATAAAAGACCTCAATATGAGACAGGAATCCATCAGAATCCTAGAGGAGAACATAGGCAGTAACCTCTTCGATATCAGTCAGAGTAACTTCTTTCAAGATATGTCTGCAAAGGGAAAGGAAACAAAAGCGATAATGAACTTTTGGGACTTCATCAAGATCAAAAGCTTCTGCACAGCAAAGGGAACAGTTAACAAAACAAAGAGGCAATCCACGGAATGGGAGAAGATATTTGCAAATGACAGTACAGACAAAAGGTTATATCCAGGATCCATAAATAACTTCTCAAACTCAACACACACAAAACAGATAATCATGTCAAAAAATGGGCAGAAGACATGAACAGACACTTCTCCAATGAAGACATACAAACGGCTCTCAGACACATGAAAAAATGTTCATCATCACTAGCCATCAGGGAGATTCAATTTAAAATCACATTGAGATACCACCTTACACCAATTAGAATGGCCAAAATTAGCAAGACAGAAAACAACGTGTGTTGGAGAGAATGTGGAGAAAGGGGAATCCTCTTCCACTGTTGGTGGGAATGCACTGTGCAGCCACTTTGGAGAACAGTGTGGAGATTCCTTAAGAAATTAAAAATAGAGCTTCCCTATGACCCTGCAATTGCACTACTGGGTATTTACCCTAAAGATACAGACGTAGTGAAAAGAAGGGCCATCTGTACCCCACTGTTTATAGCAGCAATGGCCACGGTTGCCAAACTGTGGAAAGAACCAAGATGCCCTTCAACGGATGAATGGATAAGGAAGATGTGGTCCATATACACTATGGAGTATTACACCTCCATCAGGAAGGATGAATACCCAACTTTTGTAGCAACATGGACGGGACTGGAAGAGATTATGCTGAGTGAAATAAGTCAAGCAGAGAGAGTCAAGTATCATATGGTTTCACTTATTTGTGGAGCATAACAAAAAACATGGAGGACAAGGGGAGATAGAGAGGAGAAGGGAGTTGAGGGAAATTGGAAGGGGAGATGAACCATGAGAGACTATGGACTCTGAAAAACAATCTGAGGGTCTTGAAGGGGTGGGAGGTGGGAGGTTGGGTGAGCCAGGTGGTGGGTATTAGAGAGGGCACATGTTGCATGGAGCACTGGGTGTGGTGCATAAACAATGAATACTGTTACACTGAAAAGAAATAAATAAAAAAAGAAAAGAAACTAGATAGATAGAAGCATGGATGGACGGATAGGGAATGGAGAGATGGATGGATGGATAGATAGCAGAAGCTATGAAAATAGATGACATCAACCAGAAAGAACATCCATCATGAAAAAAAAACACAAAAAAACAAAAAAAACCAGAAGCTTGAGATGAAAGATGTTTCAGCGATGAGGAGAGGTAGATGATCTGACAGAGGAGGCTGAAAAGAAATGTCCAGAGAGGAAGAAAAAACAGGAAGACATGGTACTCCTGAAGCCAAAGGAGGACAGTTTGAGGGAATAAGAAAGTATTCAACAGCACTGAACATTACTGGGAAGGCAAATAAAATGGAGACCAGAATCTGTTCTTTAAATTTAGTAACAATCACACTAATAGCTGCTCTGGGTTACAGAGGAGCAGATTCCTTCCTCATGAAATGGAAATAAGCTATTTTTAATGTTTTTCTGTGAATTGTTCTGTTTGCTCAGACTCCGGCTCTAAATGTGGTTGAATTCATAGCATTTCATAACACTGCCTTATATTAAATATTATTTCTTATTTACTTTATTGTTTATCATCTCCCTTAGGCAGTAAAATTGTATGGCAAATAATACAGGGCCACAATTAGATTTTCTCATTTTTCTGTAACACAGATGCCTAATAGAGGTTGCACAATTAGCCCTATTTTGACTTCCACAGTTTGTTCATTGTGTGAAATGATGTATTTTTTTAAATTATTTTATCATTGTTAAGGAAAGCTGTGCCTTTTCATTCCCATAAATTTCAAAATTAAAACTTAATTTCACTTTCAAAATTATTTAATTCAATATATCAAAATGAAAGAGCATAAAGAGATATTTATTAGGCACCATTATTCTTGGAAAGCATGACAGCAGATCTATAATACATATTCATGGGGGAATATTTCTAATTGACAAATAATAATATGAACCATTTGAATTAGTATTTTTGTATTCTTTGGGTAAATTCCTAGAGTGCAATTGCTGGATCATCCGGGAGCTCCATTTTTAACTTTTTGAGGATCCTCCATACTGTTTTCCAGAATGGCTGCATTCCAGTTTGCATTCCCACCAACAGTGGGAAGAGAGTTCCCCATTCCCCTCATCCTCAATGGCGATAAAGGAAAGCACTTGTGATGAGCGCTGGGTGTTATATGGAAGTTCTGAATCACTAAGTTGTACACCTGAAACTAATACTACATCGTGTGTTTCTACCTGGAATTTAAATAAAAACTTAAAAAAATATGATCCAAATGCTCTATCTTCTTCTTCATTGCTGATATTGCTGTTGTTTTTTCTTTTCTCTGGTTTAATATATTTTTTTGTTTCTCTATTTAATTTTCATTGTCTGTCTTTCCATTAAAATATAAGTTCCATTAGGACAAGGACTTTGTAATGTTTTGTGATTCAGGTAGCCCCTAGAAAAAGTGCCCAACACGTGGCAGGCTCTCAATCATCACGTGAATGAATAGATAGACATGATTGAGAGGAATAACTTCTACCTGAGAGAGGAACTTTTATCATCTAATCCATCTATTCCAATAACTTCTTATCTCACAAATACTTTAATTTCTGACTTGTTTAATGAAATGGGTGGTTTCAGCATAGGAAATCCTGTTGTTTGGACAACTGTTATAACATCACTTATGCCAAGCCAATAAGCATCATATGTAATGACAGCCAAAGTAATTGAACTAGTCATATGGCCATATGTTATGAAGAAGTATTGTACTTTAATTAAAGGATTTTTTTTTTCTTTAGGTGACTCATCACCAAAATTATAGTCCTTAGTTTTAAACTTTTTCACACTGGGGACATTTCTCATATTAGGCTATGAATCAATGTCCTCTCTCACACATTATTACTTAAGGTGGTTAATTTTTATGTCACTTATTTGTTTTTGAGTCTCCTCTAAATTTTGGAGCTTCTAAGTGATACATATTAGAGTGGGAGAATATCAGGTGTATTTTTCTTATAGGAGATATTATTAACACTTGTGACCCTCTCATTGTTGTTGTAGGCAACAGATTATAACCTAATGAATATAGTCTAATATAGAGTCAGCAAGATCCATGTTTGACTCACAACTCTGCCACTTACTAACATTAGTGGACTTAGGTTAAATTAGTTCATCTTGCTGATTTACAATTATACCTTAGGCAACAGGTATTTAATTAAGAGAATGAAATAATATTATATATATATGACAGTTCACAATTAGTCAATGCTCAACAAATGGTCTGCCTCCTTAATGTTTTGACCCCAACTTTTTTTCTTAATTTCAGCTATATTTTATAGAAAATTAGTAAGTTGATTTTTTAAATGGAATGACGCATTCAATACTACAGAAAAATCTTTTTTAAGAAATCCTATAATGAAACTTTTTATTAAAAGAAAAATCCTTTTGTAAAGTAATTGAGAGCCTCCTAATTTTTATATTTTGATGTTTTGCTTAAATCGTGATATAATTTTTTTAATTAAATGTTTTCAGTTAATGCTATTTGTATCTTCACTTCATAATTCAATGAAATTTTTTCATTTTTCCTCCAAACATGTAATAAAATGAACAATATAGTAATTTTTTTATCTCTATAACCTTTTCTTTGTTATATGTTCTCCTTAACTACTTACACATTTTTTTTAATCTTTCACATGTTTTGACTGTTGCTGATTTTTAATTACTTTTTGTTAGTCTATATGAATTTCTGGTAGTCACATGAGGCTGAGGAGCTATGAGATAAAGCTGAGCATCTTCCCATATCTAAACATATATATTTTAGTCATAGAATCTTTAAATTATTTTTATTATAGGAGACTATGTTTTTTATACAGGCAATTTAAACTATAATTTTTCTCTTACAGCTTTTTTGCTTTAAACTATGTTTTTTCTCTGTTATACATTTTTTGCTTTCTACTCTCTTATTTATCTCAAGTAATCAGAAAAATTAAGTTTAATGTGATTACCTAATCAACTCTGTTATGCATAAATAGAGTCTGGTACAAGCTTTCTACTACATATTCAGAGAAATAACACTTAAAAGGCTTCCATAATCTGAATATATACTGATGCTTATTAACTAAGATCTTTAATATATGAGATTTTTTTTTATTTCTAACAATGTCAACTGCAATAAGAATAGAATATTCTTTCAGTTAATAAATAGTACACACTTGTCTTTACCAATTTTTATATTTCTAGTTTCTAATCCTCATTCCTAAACAAGCAAAAAAATAAGAACAAAGGGACTAGTATTCTTTCTCTTTTTACATAATACCTCAGACTCTATGTCAACCAGGTATCTGCTCTCCTGTTCCTCAGTGACTTGAATTATTTTTTACCCACTTAAAAGTGAATTTAACTTTTAAATTATTTTGCAAATGTTACCAGTTTGAATGAACTGTGTTTTTAATGGGTATTCTTTCTGTGGCTTCCTTCCTCCTCTTCACTTACCACCTCATTTCCCCTAATTAAGTCTTTCTTTACTGTCTTTGACAAATCTTAGAATGTGAATGCATCCTGCGTCTGGCTACCCTTATCCTTCTTTGCAGTGTATTACTCCTCAGCTTCTCCATTTTCCTCCTTTTCTAAAAGAACAATTTCTTTTGATTCTCTTCTGCATAAAGATGTTAGATAATTATTAGTGTTCTCACTGTACCTTACCACAGGAATTGACATTCTTATGCTTTACTGTAACTAAACTGTAACTAAACTAAAAAAACTGTAACTAAACTAAACCTTACCACAGGAATTGACATTCTTATGCTTTACTGTAACTAAACTAAAAAATTCTAGAAATTTTCTGGTATTATAACCATGTTTAGATATTCACATCATTGAGAAGTTCAATGCTGCTTCATCAACCTAAAACACTACTACAGGTATTTCTACCTTGAATAAAAATGGCTTCACATGGAAGCTTAAGAATTATTCCATTTTTAAGAGTGGAAAGTGCTGGGGTCTTGTAGACACACAGATTTAGTCAGAATCCTGTATTTGCACTTACTACCAAGGTGGCTTTGGCCACATTTCTAAACCCTTCTGAATGTTATGCTTTTCATTTGCATATTAGAGGAAAATGGTATTTATGTGCAAAGGCTCTGTGAAAATAAAGATCATATGGGTGAAAAAAAAAAGAATTATTCCATTTTTAATGAAACACAGTTTGAAGTTAAAAATAAAATTTACTTATAAAATTACAGTTAAAGGAAAAGTATTTTCTGCCTGTGGCAACTGACTGCACTGAGTATCCAGTTTTAGTCCAAACATTCAGGTTGTAGCACATCTTTTGGACTGTTTTATTTGTCTGAATATGTACATTATGACTTAATCAATAGACATCAAATGTTTAGGTTTTATTAGGCTTTATGAAATATCTTAAATGAAAAATAAGAGAAGAAAGAAAACAAAGAAACATAAGAGATCACCCTGGTGTTTGCCCACTAGCGTTTGCAAGAATGCTGGGTTTTCCATTCTACTTAATAGGTCTGATTAACTTATATCCATGTTCTGTAAGACAATAAAGAGTCCATTTTTGTCTTCTCTAGAAGACTTTACTTCCCTGTTATGAAAGCATTTTGTAATGCAATTTAGGAGCATCTATCAAACTTTTTAAATTAAATTTTTTAAAATCCAGGTTTCATGCTTTTTAGCTGAAGCTCTCTGATGCCCTTGCTTGAAGGGCACTATTCAGGTTATTCCTGAAATCTTTCTTGACAGGTGCTTCTTGAAGGAGTTGAAGCTATGCGAGCTTGAGCATGAAGTGTGAATGTGGGTGGCATACTAGCTTCATGTCTAACAGCACTCAGTGCTTCTGATGTGAGATCTGATTCCTGTGCTGAGCTAGACTGAGAGCAGGGGAACTTAATGAAGTATGTCAATTATAGTCAAACATCAATGACAGAAAACTGATATCTAGGATATATATCAAGTCAAAACTCAATGAGAATTTTGTGTTATGATTATGGAGAAAAATGTCAATCTCTTCAGGTATCTGTACACTCAGAGCAAACCCCACTCATGAGCACCAAGCCACACTGTCAGATATTGGGGCACTGAGGACACCCCTGTTCTTACTGTGTCTCATGCTGAGTTCTCCCTAAGTCTGAACACTGACCTTTGTCAGTCAACCATTCCTATGGGCTAACACTCTCTCGGTCACTTTTCCCATTCTTTTCTTAAACTCCTTGAGGTGAGTGGAAAACAGGTGAAGAAATTAAAGTCTGACTTTGATGCTGTAGGAACTGAACTATATGCCTTATGAGATATAGACTGATTCTTGCCACCAAAGTCTCAGATAGGTCCAAAAATCTTTGCCCAAAATTAGCAAGACAGGAAACAATATGTGTTGGAGAGAATGTGGAGAAAGGGGAACCCTCTTCCACTGTTGGTGGGAATGCAAGTTGGTGCAGCCACTTTGGAGAACAGAGTGGAGATTCCTCAAGAAATTAAAATAGAGCTTCCCTATGACCCTGCAATTGCACTACCGGGTATTTACCCTAAAGATACAGACGTAGTGAAAAGAAGGGCCATCTGTACCCCACTGTTTATAGCAGCAATGGCCACGGTTGCCAAACTGTGGAAAGAACCAAGATGCCCTTCAACGGATGAATGGATAAGGAAGATGTGGTCCATATACACTATGGAATATTACGCCTCCATCAGGAAGGATGAATACCCAACTTTTGTATCAACATGGACGGGACTGGAAGAGATTATGCTGAGTGAAATAAGTCAAGCAGAGAGAGTCAAGTATCATATGATTTCACTTATTTGTGGAGCATAACAAAAAACATGGAGGACAAGGGGAGATGGAGAGGAGAAGGGAGTTGAGGGAAATTGGAAGGGGAGGTGAACCATGAGAGACTATGGACTCTGAAAAACAACCTGAGGGTCTTGAAGGGATGGGGGGTGGGAGGTTGGGGAACAAGGTGGTGGGTATTAGAGAGGCACATGTTGCACGGAGCACTGGGTGTGGTGCAAAAACAATGAATACTGTTACGCTGAAAAGAAATTAAAAAAAAATAAAAAAAAATAACTGCAAAAAGATCAAGACCTAAATGTAAGAACTAAAACTCTTATAATAAAATAAAATAAAAGCTCTTAAAAGAAAAAAAAAATCTTTGCCCAGTTCACAGTAGTAGTACTTAGGGCCAGACATAGCTATTTACAATTTATATAAAATACCCAGTAGAATTTTCTTGCATAATTTTCCAGTTTATTTTTAAATGTTTGTTAAATAAATTCTATCTTTAGTTTTTCCCTAAGCCAATGAGTATAGGAAACATACTTAAGGGAATTTAATTATTAGCAAAAGTTTTCTCTAACACATTTATTATTAAGTTATTTAGGCCAGTAAATGCAAAGAAATCAGATCCTGCTTCTCTCCAGATTATCTGAAGCAAAGAGGATGACAGGGAAAAGACTGAGACCATGGGTTACCATGGGTTTCCATGGGTAAATGGCTTTTGGGGGAAAAATACTCATCCTTTTTTTATGAAAATTGCCTAGCCCGGGGAGCTATGGTTTTGGATGTAGAGGTTGTATGAGTAAGAGTCATTTTTTGCTTTTGTTTTTATTTTGAATAAGGGTCATGTTTGAAGGACAGAATGAAAACTATTCCTCAAAGTGTAGTTTAGTGACAAGAGAAAGGTCTCTTCCCAAGAGAATTATTACTTGTCCATTAGAAGGCTTAACATCAAATCCCACACTGGAGAGATTTAAACAAGAGTTACATGATAGCTAAGTCTCCCTGCAGCAGTTCTTAACGTGGACAGCGACGGCCTAATTACCACCCAAGCTGCTCCTATACTCACTGCAACATAACATGGAAAGAGCAAAAGGAAGGGGAAGAAACCTGTAATATGATCTATTCTTTTGCAATTAACTCAAGACTAGCCCCTGTCTACTGTCAACACACACACACACACACGCACACGCACACACACACACAGGGCTGAATCTCCAGAAACCCCAAATTGGTTTTTTTCTCTGCCTCCTACCCTTAGGGGGCTAGACTAACCTCACCTTCTCGAGGAAAACCTGGCTTCCAAGACCTTACAAGACCGGGCACCAGGTTCTTCACCACCTGGGAGAAAGTCACCTAGATATTTCATTTAATTATTTCTCTTCTACCACTGCTGTGATGCCTGTTTTATTACACAGATTTCACCATGTCAACTAGTTGCAAATTATTAGAAAATCCAAGTATTGTATAACTAATTATATTTGGCTTTAATCATGACTACTAACTGATCCAGGCTTTTAGAAAAACACTGGTTGCATCAATTATATAACTTTACCAAAAGTAAGCCTAACACTTGCTAATTTATCCACACTAGCTAATTAAGTAAAAATTCCTTGCTAAAATCATAAATAGATTAGCATTGTTTGTATAGTCTAGATTATCAGTAAGGTATGGAAAATAAAAACATTGGAAATTTTAAAATAAAATACAAGGTATCATTATTTGTATGTCTTTATTAAAAAACCCAAAAGATTTGGGGGCACATGGTGGTTCAGTCAGCTAAACATCTGCCTTCAGTTCAGGTCATGATCTCAGGGTCCTGGAATAGAGCCCCACATCTCTGTTTTCCCCTTCCCTCTACCCGTCCCTCCCACTCATTCTCTCTCTCTCTCTCAAATAAATAAATAAAATTTTTAAAAAAAAAGAATAAAAGAAAACCCAAAGACTCTTTTGAAAAACTATGAGAACTAACAGATTTCAGAAAGGTGGCTGTGAGATAAACATATGAAGAAAAAAGTGCAAATTCCTATACGCCTATAGAAGTAATTTTAAATATCTATCATTTATCTATTGAGATCTTATTAACAGTAACAACAAAACCTATGTTACTTGTATTAATATTTTTAATATGAAAGCTATATTTATAGAACAATGTGATGTGTCAAAGAGGACTTGAATACCTTATGTGATATCCCATGTTACTGATTACAGAGACTATGTTAAAGATACTTTTACTTCTGCAATTATTTTCTGAATTTAACTCAACCCCAAGTCTCCAGATTTTAAAAAAATATTTTATTTATTTATTTGAGTGCTAAAGAGCACACAAGCAGGGGGAGTAGCAGAGGGAGAGGGAGAAGCAAGCAACCCACTGAACAGGAAAGCCTGATGCAAGGGCTCGATTCCAAGACCCTGAGATAACCTGAGCAGAAGGCAGATGCTTAACTGACTGAGCCACCCAGGCACCCACAAGTCTCCAGATTTAATAGCACAGGTGTCCTGCATGAACTGAGGCCCTTCATGATGAATCTAAACACACGCCAAGTGCAGGAGTTGGGGAAGATGGAGGACAAAACAGAGGGATCCACAGGGTGAGCTGGTCAGAGCATGGCAACACATCTATGTCTGGGCCACCACAGTGCCTGATGACCCTGCACCAACCCTCTGAGTGTAAAGCACAAATTGCCTCTTTTTTGACAATTGGAGGAAACTAGGACCTATAGGAGAATGGAATTCTGTGAATTCCTGTAAATCAGCTAAGTCGACAAAATACAACCATAAGGATACAAGTTTTTCTAAACTAGTGATCTATAAGAGCTGAGAGTAGGAAGGAATTTTCTGAGCATGACACCAAAGGCAAAACACATAAGGGGAAAATGAAAATATCTGATTTCGTAAAAGTTTTTTTTTTAGCTTGTTTAAAACAACTGTAACAACAAAACCAAATGTAAATTAAAAAAAAAGAAAAAAGAAAAGGAAATAGTTACAGCATAGTGATAGATAAATGGTTAATCTTTTTAATATATAAAGAAGCTTTCCAAAATAATAAGAAAGAGATGAACACTTGATATTTTAATTGTACAAGGGATAACTGTTAATTAAAAAAAAGAAATAAAATGCCCCAAAGTATTTTTTTTAAAGATTTTATTTATTTATTTGACAAACAGAGATCATAAGTAGGCAGAGAGGCAGGCAGACAGAGAGAGGAGAAAACAGGCTCCCCACCAAGCGGTGAGCCCAATGTGGGGCTCGATCCCAGGACCCTGGAATCATGACCCGAGCCGAAGGCAGAGACTTTAAGCCACTGAGCCACCCAGGTACCCCCCAAAATATTTTTAAACACAAAATGCCATTTAAAACCAAATAACTGTAAAGTAATTTGTTGCCATTGTTTGACAAAGGTGTAAAAATAAGTATGTATTCTAATTTGAAGAGTATATTGGGAAATCGATACTTCCGTGTATTCATACACTTCGACTCAGATTCTTTTAATTTTATTAATTTATCCAGAGAAAAAACATGTCACAGTATAACTACCACAGTATGCCCATAACAAAACAGACACCTAATAAATATTTTGGGAGGGATGTGGAAAAAAAAATACTTTGCTATAAAGATGTTTATAATAGCACAAAATGGAAAAAAAAAAACCACCCTGAAATGCCCCAGAATAAGGCATTAGTTAAATAAACCTTGCTATCTTCATAAAAGCAAACACTGTGTAGCCATTGACTCTTTTTAAATGTGGAACTATATATACAATATATCAAAAAATTAAAAATAAACTGGTCAAAAAGTTTCATTATGTGATTTCATTTGTGTAAATCATGTCATATATCCACATGTATATGCTCACACACAAACACAGGTAAAAGTAATGAAAGGATACATGCTAAAATTATTAGTAGAACTACTATTCCTTTCATTTTCAATACATGTGTATCATTAATGTAGTACAAGAATCACTGAAAGTTATTTTTAGGTGCTTTTAAAAATCTTGAATACTTGATAGAACTTTATTTATTTTCCCTTTCTTGTTTTCCTCAAATGTCTGTGCACTTATCGAGGGTTTGAAGCATGAAGATATTGAAAAGAATAAGATTAATTCATTTGGAAGGATGCAGGAAGCCTTCCTAAAAGAAGTAACAATGCTGATTAAGTCTTAAAGAATGGGAATGATTTTGAGTGGAGGAGTAGGGTACAGCAAATGCCAGGGGGTGCATGGAAGGGAAGAGCTCAGTTAGAGGAGGGACAGGTGTAGAATTGTGTGTTAGACATGATGCTGAAATGTAGGTTAAGATTAAAAAAAAAAACAAAACAGATAGACTTCATCTTAATGAGGAGCCTGAATTTATCAGTAAAGATAGTTCACACATCCGTGTTTCCCCTGAAGCAAGGCCAAGGAAATGTGTCTTTGACCTTTAGTTATGAGTCCCAGGACTAGAGCCTTGCAAAGGCCTCTAAGTCTAGGATTTTTGGCGTAGTTTCCTGCAGTAGATGGTCTCAGAGACTGCTCCAGGTGATCTGTTTATAAAAACAAAAGTGTTGTCACGAAACCTTCTCAATATATTTTCTGCTCATAGAAATCATTTTTGAAAATGGAAGTTGATAATCTACGTCAAAGGAGTATGAGGTATCACGTTTCTTGGCTGTGCCTAACGAAATTGGTAAATAAGTGAGAAATAATATTCTTGTCTTTTCCTATTTCACCCCACGTAATGTTTGTGTAAGATATTTTTCTCTGGAATGTGTGCACAGTCTTGAAAGTTAGACTTGTCCCAAGAGTTCAGGACCTCATTGCCTTGAGACAGACCAAGTAGCTCCAGGTCCACGGGAATCCATCTCCATTGATGTCTATATGTGGTCCCTTCAGAGCCCACCCTTCCAGTTCTATGAGTCTTTGTCTATATAAACGTGCAGTTTGCTTGTCTTGGGTAAAATGTCCAGGTGTTTCTGGTGAAAAAAGAATTCATGTTGCTTTTTAAAAAAAATTACACATGCTGTCCATTTTTGTGGAATCAATTGATTCAATAAAAATCATCCAACGAGTCCATACTTAGGTTTGAAAAGGATTCTTAATCATTCATCAGGAGAAACCACCCTGTGCTTCCCCTCCCACAGGAAGTTCTGTATGACAAGACAAGCACAGTAGTTTGTTTTTATTGCACTGAGTTGCCACTTAATGCTAACCGCATATCCCTCCGGCTAATCGACATCAGCAGTGGGAATGAGTCCCTCCAGATAATTACGGTAAATCCACTGATGAAATGGAAAACCACACCATTACCAATCCTGTTTAACCTCTGGCTTCTAATTAGGAATAGCACAAAATAATTATGTTTTTTATTATTGGTGAAGATCAACTGCCGTACTCCTGAAATAAAATAAAACTGCCGTACTCACCCTCTCCAAACCAAGATTACCACATCCTCTGTATCATTTTCTCTAGTGTTTTAGATGATTGGTCAATTAATGGAAAAATGGTACTAATGCTAAGAGGCACAGGTAATTATTTTAATGTATCTCTTCTAAGGGAAAACTGTCTTTTCTGAATGGAATTTGCTATCTAACCAAATCACACAAAGCAATGAAGAATGAAAACTTTCTGATCACTGGGCTAGGCCAGAGAGTCACTCCCACCAGATCAGTCTTCGCCCATACTGCTGACACGTAGACAAGCTCTGCTTTCATTCTGTACTTTGAAATAAATTCTAGAAAGAGTAAAAGAAAAAAAGTCAAAAATTAAATTATTTGAAAATGTGGTATCATGAACCATGTACCACAAACCCACAAAGCCAAAAATAGATTGAATAGTGTCCCCACCATTCAAGAGAGGGTTGACTTTAGATCATCTCTGTCCAGATGCGCACCTAATAACCAAATTCTCACCAAATTTATGTACAAGTGTAAAAAAATACATTTCAGATGTGGAAATCTATAACAGTGTTAGAGCCCTAGATATTATGGAAATTGTGTGTAATTACATTTCGGGGGGGGGGTGGTGTTCATGAATAAATTATCCCAGTATTTTTGCTTTGCTGTCTTATAGCTTTCCAGAATTTGCTGTTTCTCATTTACAAAAAGTTGAGATTTATTTCATCCACCAAAAAAAAAGAAAAAGTTGGATTTAACTCTATCACTTGTAAATATTTATGCATATTTCCATAGAAAACAGGGGCTTAACCCCATTTTCCCTGATTACTTATATGCCTAATACATCATGTTAGATCTCACGTCTTGCACTTTCACAATGAAACGTTCAGATGAGAAGGGGATAACCCAAACAACCTGACAATGGGTCAGCAGACACTTGGGAAAAAAAGAAAACCTAAAGTTAGATGTAATCTATAAAACTGGTACAGATTTCATCTGGCAGCTATTTTCTACTTAAAAATTTGTTGTTGTTGTTTTGTTGTTCAAGGATGAAATTTCTGTTCAGAGGCTTAATAAACGGCCTGACTAATGACCAGCTGGTGTCAGTGACCCTTCTCTTCTCTTCCACCTTCACTCACATGGCAAGCGGGATATGAATGTGTTGTTCTGCACTGTGTTCAAAAAAGACGCTAGGGCCACTGATTGCCCCACTCCGGTGTGTGACTGAGAAGCCCAATATGGCACCGAGAGTCCTTCCTGTCATTTGCACATCTGAAGCTTTCTGGGAGATTTGTGACTGCAGCTGCTTTTGCAAAGCCTGCCATTGTTTATATCTCTGCCTCCAAAATACAAAATGGGCCGTTGCTAGGAATGAACCATTTCATTTCCTGACCACTGCAAGCCAGACTGATGTCTCTGTTGTTCTTTCCCAGATGTTCCCGAGCACAGCCATATTGTTGGAAGTTAGGTTTTGCCTCAATCAGAGATGAGCAGCATAAGTTAACTTAGATGATGAGCGTCGACGATTGTGTGTTGTGCTGTGATTGACAGTAAAAACTGAGAACCCATTCTAAGTTCCTACTCTGCGTTAGATAGCTCTGAGAAGTGGTAAGTGGCACAGACAGAAAGAGGAGGCGTGGGTCCTGCCCTTGAGGTGTTTACTAGGTAGACACACTCTCAGGATGGTGCAAGGCAACCAGTGGAAGGGCGTCTGCAGAGGTGGACTAGAGGCAGAGACCATTTCAGCTGCGGGTATGGAGGAATTCCTCATGGAACAGAGGAATCTTTGAAAAAAGATGATCAGAGAGGACACTTTGAACATGGGAAATATGAAAAATGATACCAAAGCGGCCCATTAACAAAGTGTTCTAGGGTAACAAATTGGGCCCAAGGAAAGGATTACAGGTGTAAGAAAAGAAATTTGGATGGAGGTTGGGAGGAAGGATTTAAGCCATCATAGAGATTACACTGAGATGGAAAATACTGAAGTTAAGGAGCAAATAATCCATGAGCCTGATGAATAGTCCTGATTCTGGAAAAAAAAACTAATTGTGTGATACTGAACGGGGGATGTAACTTCTTGGGGCTTCAGGATGCCTGGGTGGCTCAGTCAGCTAAGCATCTGCCTTCCACTCAGGTCATGATCCCAGTGCCCTGGGATAGAGGCCCCTATTGAGGATCTCTGCTCAGTGGGAAGCCTGCCTCTGCCTCTCCACGTGCCCCACTATGCTTGCTCTCTCTTTTTCCCTTTGTGAAATAAATAAAATCATTTAAAAAAATTAACCTCTCAGTGCCTCAATTTTTAAATCTGTCGATAGAGAACTATATAAGAAAAGAGTTCTCAACCCTGGGTATAGAAACATTTGAAAAATTATGAAGGAACAATTACAGCTCCCATAAAAATTTGAGACAGTAGAGTAATACTGGCATCTAATGGACCCAGCTAAGGACACCTGATGTTCTGTTACATGTACAACAGTGGCAGCTGAAAACGTCCATACAGCCTTCCAAGGTCTGCCAGGTATGGGGCGGAAACTTGTTCATTCTTTTGTTTTGTTTGCATGAAAATATAAAGTATCTTCATCACATTTTAATATATTTTATTTCTCTAGAAATGAAACACCTCTTGTGGTGTTTGAGTTATCAAAAAAATACACCTATATCACTACTTTTTACATTGTCATGTTCATCATGAGTCTTAAGTATTTATGAGAATATAATAGTTTAGTCCATATTACAAAATACCAATATAAACTAAGGTATTGACACTATGTATTTGCATACTGTCTTCATTTAAATCCAAACTCATTAAGTCCGATAAGGGCAAGTCTTGGACTACTTCATGGTATCTTCTGGTATAGTTGCACCAAAGTTGACACATTGTTTTATCATAAATTACTTTTGGTTTTATTTCTCCTTATTATAGGTAGGACATTCACTGAGGGTTTTCTTGTTGTTTTTAAAGATTTTATTTATTCATTTGACAAAGATCACAAGTAGGCAGAGAGACAAGCAGAGAGAGAGAGAGAGAGAGGAAAGCAGGCTCCCTGCTGAGCGGGGAGCCCTATGTGGGGCTCCATCCTAGGACCCTGGGATCATGACCGGAGCCGAAGGCAGAGGCTTAACCCATTGAGCCACCCAGGTGCCCCCGACATTCACTGAGGTTTAAAAATGGTGTGTGTAGTGGAAAAACGATAAATGATATCTTCGCTAGTACAGAGCTGGTACAAAAGAATTATAATTCAAAGGGGCACTGTGTCTGCTCAGTTCAAAGTCACTGGGTGAGATGGTCTCAAAAGACCTTTCCAGATCAAACTTCTGTTATGCTTCTAATGTGAGTGAGGCTGAGGCTCATGTGTGGCCAGGGAACTCTCAGAAGCTTAGGATACTCTTTTTTTTTTTTTTTTTAAACAAATACAGCCATAGATTAGTAAATGATTCTTTAATGGACTGAAAGAGCACTGTCAAAACAAATCTGTCTTTCACTAACAAAAATATTTTTATCCTTGGGATATTTACCATTGGGGTAAACATAAGCATGAAATCCTTAGGACTTTCTAATAAAGTCCTCACCAAAAAACAAAAGGCTATCCCCTCTACTGTTCTGAAGCATGCTTCTGGTACCCTGTGCCTGCTAAGCACTTACTCATCTGATCAATTTTAAATGGCACTGGAAATGTCACGATACCATTTTCTCCCCTTCCCATTCCCACTCCGCCTCTTGCACAAAAGCAACCACAGCAACAATTTTCATCACGTCTTCAGTTCAGCAAACATTGATTCATAACTTTTATACCCTCAGCATGCCTCGGACTCTCTCCAGCACACCTCAAGTGACAGCCTGGCTGGCAGCTGGTGCAGCGGGTGTAGGCCTGGGCTGTCAGAAGCTTTCTGCTTTCTTTGTCAGCTGTGGGATGTTTGCAGGGGCCCCTGGGAGATGGTCTGCTAATGAGTTACAGGCTGCCTCATCTATCCAGTGCTTTGACTATCTGCCCAATCTTTCTAAGTTCCTAACCTCATGCTTCCTCTTTCCTCCTACTAGATGTCCTTCTGGGAGACATTGGATATGGGGATAAAACATTCTAATCCTGGGGCCTGCAATCTTGTCAGTGTGTACAACCCAGGGGTCTGTTGCTTTGTTTATCTTTCCTACTTGTCTAGTGGGAGGTTTGGCGAAATGGGAAGGATTCAGATTGTGAGTCTTGGAAAAATATCTGAGTGGTTTGTTGTTGTTTTTTTAAAATTCCAGTCATTAATAACAGAGGGCTAAAACTGTCTGTCTTGAAAATGAAATTCTGTGCTTTGAATACAATCATTTTTCTGCTCAGATAATAAGGAAGATCTTTCACATTCTACTATGTTCTTTTAAAATTCAAATGAGGGGTCAATTAGTGACTTTCTTGCAAATTGAGGAGAGCAGCCCAAATTGTAAGATATCTGTACGTTAAAGATGCAAAGACGTAACTTCAGAAGTAGAATCCCCTTGTCCCCATTAAGCCATGCTTTGTTTTGACATACTGAACAAATTGAAGGAAGAGGAATTTGGGGGAAATTTACGAGTGCTTTCTGTTTTTTTCATAATAGAAATTTCGTCTTTCATGACTATATACGATACACAGAACCCTAACTAATTCAGATGATGTTTTCATGTGGATACAGCCTGAAGAGAACAGAAGTAAAATCCCCACACCCCCCCCGCAATGAAGTATGAATGTTATGAAACCTGATCATCGTTCTCCCATGGGCTTAGAAGTCACAGGTCCAGTTACCAGACAATAATAATGTGGATAATCAGAACTAGATTGATTTCTGACCCTTGATATGGTCATATCTTTCCCCTGAACACAGGGGCCTTCAAAGGGTCCTGCTCATGGAGGAGATTTTCGGTGAGCTTTGGGCTGGGACATTGGTTGAGTAATTTCAGTCTCAACGGAGCTGTTCGTCACAGCTAAGCTTTGTGAGTGTTGGAATGATGTGTGTGTTATATTTGGGGAGGGTCTGAGCTTCAAAGGCTGTTAAACACAGTATGTGGTATCTTACATCACTTCTCAAATCTGTGTGAATTCAGATTTCTCTCTGACAAGGCCTTCCCATTAGAATGGGAAGTTCAAAAGTACAGTGTGGTTTGGATTGACTGTTCAACAATAAACATCCCTGTGAATGAAAAAGTCAAAAGCAATGACTAAATCTGCTAGTCCTAAAGATTAGGTACAATGCTCTGACACTTATAAGATATCATTTATCCATCAACTACAATGAACCTTCTTCCTTCTACTTATTTCCTCTGATCCTATATGATGATGGCTGATTATTATCATTACATCTCTGTAAGTTTGAACTTCAGGATCTGCAATAAAGGTCTTGTAAACCAAAAGAGCACAATTTGTCATGTACTGGAATTTGCCTGCTTTACAGAGGTTTGAATTAAACACATAATTGAAGGGTTTTCTTTGTCTAAACTTTATCCACAGTCATAAAATAGGGAACAGAGAGAGGTGTTTCAATGGAAACCAAAACACTAAAAGTATTCTACAGTTCAAAAGACTTCTTGAGTAGATAGCCTATTACATCTATGCTAAGCCATAGCTATGGTTAAATAACTAATTCTCACTGCTAATCTGTGGGGTAGTTTATTAATCACAGAAAGCATAATCAGTTAACTTAACCCAAAAGTTGGTGTTGGATATCATTCTTCTGCTGCATTGTAATCATTCAGTATTTTCAACAGCTCTACAGACACTCTGCTCATGACAGGGTCTTTTCTCATAAGATAAGCATTCTTGAAAGAGTAGATTGAGAGAAAATAAAAAGCACTTAGAAAAAAATTTCCACTGACATAACTTTCCATTAAGATAAAGAGTTCTTCCTTAAAAATTAAAAACCAAGAAAAAGAACAGAAGAAGAAAGAAACAACAATAACTACAATAAAAACCAACCCGGATTATGAGTTTCTAGCAGCAAAAAGAAAAAACCAAAACAAAACAAAAAACCAAGCCATTGCATATGTAGATTTGGTTTAGAAGATGAAGCATATCATTGAACTACTCACTGCTGTGATGGGAGAAGTAGGGAAATGCCGAAATTGTTAAGGTTGCTTAAAATTGGTAAATTCTATGACTTAAACACCTTAGACTAACTTGAGCTCTTTCCTTTGGGCCCAGGTTATCGTCAGTGCTGGCAGCTCAGTTTGCCTGAAGAAAGGCCATATTTTCTTGGAGTAATTAGTTTAGAAACTGAGTCAGATTTGAGCATTGGAGAGCCAAAATAGCTGTGCTCTCTCCTGGTTCTTTAGAAGCAATAAGTAACAAATAATATGAGTCCTGGTGCTTCAGTGTGTCCACTAACAAAACTTAATTCTGAGAACTTTTTTGGCTTAAAACCAGGTCTTACATTTTAATATGGAAAAAATTTTAAAAAAAGACAGTCATATCCTTGGACATCTAAAGTATGGCTCTAATGATGAGTTCGGTGATTCCATTTGGTGATTATCTCTAATATGCTACCACACTGATCATACATTTAAAGAAGTTCCTTCTTGAAAAAAGAAACATTAGAATTTTATCAAATGGAAAACAGAAGTCTCTTCAGATTTATTGCTTTTTACTTACTCTTGAAGGCAAGAAGAGTGATTACTGCCCCATTTTCTATTCTTGAGACTATGATTTTAGTAGCTACTGATTTTTCAGAAAGCTGAAGAACTCAAGCACATTCATGATTAGTTCTACTGCACAAATAACCTTGTAAAATAAAGGTTTTACTCCAGCTGGTTGTAAAATTATTAGATTTGAGTGGGATGTCGTGTATAATGGCTTTCTTAGGTCTACTAAGGAAAACTATATTCTGTGGGGTAAAACATACTTTGAAATCAGAAATGCAATGAGAAAGAAAATAGCCAGGAGTCATTCCATCCCCCACATATTGATGGTGGCCAAATGCTTGAGAAGAAAATAAATAAATGCGGTGTCTTCCTTACTGCAAGATTGGATTTACTTGCTTCAGGCAGTATGGCAGCCCAGAAAGAGCAAAGAGTCAAGTCCCACAAGGTTCTGCCTTAGGATAAAACTTGGACTAGGAAATGTCACTTGACTTTGAGCTCCATGAAAGGATATTTTTTAAATTATTGGGACGAAATCTGACTGAGAATGACAATTCTTGATGGTTTAAAAACATAGGACTTCTCAGTTTTTTTCTTTTATCTTTCTTTAATTTCATCTGTATCACCTGTGCTTCCTTTCTCTCCAAATATGCCATAAAGACAGAGGAAAATATCACCAGATTGACCAATTGCATGTTATTTGATGTTGAGATGTTCAGAAACTACATCTTATTGTCCCAAAACGCCATCAAGGCCAAAAACCCACAGGACCCCAAGTGAGCTCAAAGATTTAGAACATCCAACAAATTCAACTTCTTACTTTAGCATGTCTATTACAATCTTTGAGTCTTTAATATAATTTAAAGCAATTGTCTCCGTAGGGAGGTCTAACATTTTGTGGAATTACATTGAAATAGTTGAAACTAGAAGAAACTAGTTTCTTCTAGAGGAAGAGGAAACTAGAAGAATTTCAAGGGTACATTTCAAGACCCTGTTTCTGCTGATAATAGTGTTCCAGAATTTATATTTATTAATATTGCTTTATTTTGGTCAGACTCCCACAGGAAATCCTGAGGAGTGTACGTTTCTGGCATACTTTATCTTAGAGAGTTCCATCCCTTTGGTCTTGCATCCTGATTGCTAGACTGAAGAGTACCTCTGAAAGCCTCAGCTCTTTAATAGAGCTGAGGATGACAACAAGCAGGAACTTCAACACTCCAGGAAGACAATCTATCTACTTTCTCCACTTATCATTAAAATGTCTTGGAGATGTAGGTCATAACTGGAAACCTATAAATGATGTCTGTGTAGTAAGCACTTCCCACAGAGCTGGAGTCCCAAGTGATTAAAATTTATCACATTGTTCTTATGGTTACAAATACTGCTGATACGTGTCATTGCTTAGAAAGTACTATTCATAACATTTTGATTTCAGTCCAAATAGTTTTTTTCCTGAATTTCCCATAAAATGCTCTTGATCTTTTTTTAAAAGGTCTAATCTGCTTCTCCTTTGAAAGAACAAAGAAAAGGGGCTGATTGTTCTGCAGTTTAAATTTTGTTTAGTGTGATATATTTATTGCCTGGTGGGATGCATCTAATTTTCCACTGGCTTTTCTGAGAAAGTAATTAGGATAGAACTCAATCCTATGCAACACGTAGGCTCTAAAGGCTTTCATGAATTAAAAGTTATGGTGCTTCGTATGTGGCTCTATTAAAATGGTATGTAACCGCAAGACCTCATATTTTAGCAGTGCTTTGTTTTTCAAAACTCCATGCTTTGAACGTACAAATGTAACTTTCCGTTAGATAACACAGCATGCACCAAAATATTTTAGAGTAGACCCTGGATATGGTAGGAGTTAGTCACAACACGGGATAGATAACAAGGCAGAATCACTTTTAGTCTTTTTGAGAGCTAAAGATCTAAAGTTCTCTTAACATGTTTTTCTAACACTCATACATTTTGCCAAGGCCCTGAGAGTTCATAACTTAAGGCCTAGGGTTAGCGCAGGGTATCCTCAGACATTCAGCTCTGACAAGGTTTTTGTTGTTGTTGTTGTTGTTATTTGTTTTGTTTTGTTATGTTTTGTTTAACCTGGAAAGTGGTAGATTGAACTGGCTTATATTTATTGAGAAAATAAGACAGTGAATGAAGACAGCATACCACCTGCTTTCCTGCCTTCATGTCTATTTCCTGAAAGATAAGTTGAGGAAGCAACTCCGGCTGGACAAATCTGGTTTGAGTTTTTATAACTGATTTCTAAATTCTGGAACTAAGTGTACCTTGTAATAATTCTGAGATATCAAGAAAGGAAAGAAACCAAGATACTACTGGAATTTAACACCAAGAGATTTTTAATTCAGGAATATATTAAAACTCTTTTTTTTTTTAAGATTTTATTTATTTATTTGACAGAGAGAGACACAAGCTAGAGAGGGAAAACAAACAGGGGGAGTGGGAGAGGGAGAAGCAGACTTCCCACTAAGAAGGGAGCCCGATGCGGTGCTCTATCCCAGGATCCTGGGATCATGACCTGATACGAAGGCAGATGCTTAAAGCCTAAGCTACCCAGGCACCTTTATATTAAAACTCTTATTATGATTTTGACTCCTTAGTTACAACAAGTCCAATACCATCTAATACACACAATACTGCATGAAAATGTAACATTCTATATATTACATTTTAATCTAATTAAATATTACAAGGGATCCTATTTAAAGATAACCCAAATATATAACTTATGGTTTTAGAAATAAAAGAACAAAGAAATATGAGCTTCTTCACTTAGAATTCAGTGGTCAAGAGTATTTGGGGGTTAAGTGGGCAAATTGCCAGGTCTGGATTTTTTTTTTTTTTTCCAAAACAAAATGTACTAGTTCTTTCCATTGCTGACATAGTTGGCTCCATGTAGCTTTTGGAGCAAATCTCTTTTTGTATAATTATCTTGCAGTTTCGAGTCATTTTGTAGTGGGGGGGAAAAAAGCCAGCTGGTGACTAGCTAAAATGAAATAGAAGGGGTGTTGATAGGAAAGAGAAAAAAAAACCATAGAATTGATTTTATGAATCTTATTAAAACAGACTGTAAGTGACTGACTTACTTTGTTATATCGATATTTTATAATACCAAATATTCTCGGAAACAAGTGAAACATTTTCTGGGGCTTGATAAGGTTTTTCTAGAGGTTTTTCATTGTATGATTAAAGACTAGAAAGGCACACTAGCACATAAATGCAACCAACACGAAACTTGTGATTGTAATGGAATTTTACAGTTAAGGTACTTTACACACGCTTCGATCAGTGTTTTATGTGTATTTGTTATAACTCATTTAGCCCATTTATATTGAGAATTATATGGAAAAGGCATGTATGTTGACAAGATGACCCAACTACCAGAAAAAAAAGCCATTACTTCTTGATATCTGAACATCATAATTGAAATTTTCCCTCAATCAACCTGTTGCTTTATCTATGTAATTGTTTTTTGTTTCATAATACCACTGAATTTCCTGAAATAACTGATTGTTTTAGAAGATACACATCCGGGACACCTGGGTAGATCAGTTGGTTAAGCAGCTGCCTTCGGCTCAGGGCATGATCCCGGTGTCCTGGGATCGAGTCCCACATCAGGTTCCTTGCTGGGCAGGGAGCCTGCTTCTCCCTCTTCCTCTGCCTGCCACTCTGCCTGTGTTCTCTCTCTCTCTCTCTGACAAATAAATAAATAAAATCTTAAAAAAAAAAAAAGAAGATACACATCCCAGGATAATATATATAAATATTCTAAAGATCCTTATAATTGTACCACACCAGATATAGAAGGAACTAGATCTACTGTGTTAAGTCATTTCTATTCAGCCTGTCCCACAGGTGACAGGTGCTGACCCCCTCAGACAGCCCATTCTATCTATACAAGAGTGACTGTAAGTCTAGCCTTATATGGAAATTTCTATGTATTGGTCTGTGTATACATTTGACATAAGAGAATAAACCTTTTTCTCTTTAATGATAAAGTTCTTCTTTCCTCCAGATTAAAAAAAAAAATCTACTGTTCCGGCAGTTTTCCTTCTGTTGACAGAGTTTTATATCTAGTCTCTCACAAAGTACATCTTTTGTTTTTGAAAGCATGTTCTCTTAAAATGTGGTACCTAGATATGAACTCGGGATTTTTTTTTTTTAATTCTTTGGACTATTGTGGAATGTTGACTGGGATTATTACCACTTCTTTAGCCTAAAAAGTTTACTCCAAAACTGACCTAAATTCTTTTAAACTTATGGGAGCCCCACCACTCTGTTGACTCATAATTAATTCACTATAACTTAAAAAGCCGCTGCCAATTTTTTTTCCAGCATTAACAATATGAACTATTTTCCCACTTTGTTTTCTTAACCCAGGTACAGGGCTGTGTATTTATTGGTTATTTTTATCAAAATTCCTTCTGTGAGATTCAGCTACTTGTCCAGCTTGTCCAGCTCATCTGGAGCCTCGTGTTATCATCGTTGGATTCAATAAAACCCCTGCTCATTCGACAAGAAGTATGCCAAACCATTGAAAACAACATCCAGAAAGCAACCCATTCCAATATGTTAAACTCTAGCCCCTAAACCATCATTGCTATTATTTAAATCCTTCCTCAGGTAAGGCAAGATCTCAAATACACCATGATTTAAAAGCAGACTTACTCTTTGTCAATTCACATCCTTAAATTAATAATGGCACTTTCTTTTTAAGCAACAATAGCATGCCTACCAAAGTAAAAATAATCCAAGAAAACAATGAATCCAAATGATTCATTATGACCAGCATCTACTTTTCGTTATTTATCTGGTTTTTACATGAAAGTGTTGATGACAAAACTCAGATTGTGTTTACCACGGTTAGATTTTTTGTCTTTCCTTAACCTCATTTAAAGTGAAGACAGGCTTAAGCAGAAGACAGTGGCATCTCCTATTAAACAACAATAAAACCAACACAAAGTCTCCAAGTCAAATAGAAATTTTATACGTAATACTTTTCAAAATATACTTCACATAGAATCCATGCCATTATTCATTAGATACCACAAAATGATAAAAATTTTAAAAATATTGTTGGTAAAACGTAATGTAAAATAACTCTCCCCAGAAGCACATTCACACACAAATCATAGAGGAAGAAGTCTTTGCATTTAACTTTAAAATGTATGCTCATCAAAATGCTTGAGCAGCCGCATGTGTAGGAGTGATAGGTCTCGCATATATTTATGAGCTGCCTTAAATCCTTCCTGAAGCAAGGAGAAAAGTAAATAAAAGACATGGTCACGTATTTAATGAGGAGGGAGAGAAAAATCTAAATTGGTATGCAGTCACTGCTTTCACAAACCATCGAAATCTTTTGGTGCTTCATTTCAGCCAACATTACCAATGTAGGGGACATGCTACACCCTTCCGTGTCACAGATACATTGGACAGACGTCGTTAAGCAAAAATATGGTAACAAAATAGTTTTTTTTTTTTTTAAATCCATTACCTTTCAAAATTCAAATGAAAGTCAAAATGCCACCTGCCATCCTCAGTGTGACTCCTAATTGTCCTCATGGGGTACTCCTTCTTCTGTGACTCTGGGAAGAATTCCAGGTTACTGAGTCAGAGCAGAATAATTTTGGTTTAGTTTTAGGATTTTAAGGATTTGCAGGGGATAATACAATTCCTTTTTTTCTCACTTAAAAATTAAACAGAGATCACAAATATACCGTATTTTTATATAAATGTATTCTGCTGAATTTATTTCATTCCCCCCCACCCTCAAATGTCCTCCTTTTCTTTTTTTCATTTTTGCAGAAAATAATAATCAGACACTGGCAATCTCTTTGAAAGTTTGTTGGAGGTCATTTTATTATATGACTCTTTGAACAGAAAAGTCCTTTTCACTAGAAAATGTTCTATTGTTTTTCAATTCCTTGCTGGTTTTTAGCTCTGCATGAATTACCCCAGCCATAGAATAAACAGATATTCTTTTGTTAGGGGAATTCTGTTTTGAATGCTGTTTATTCCACATAGAACAAAGAGTAGATCCCCCATCTTTAAGCCTCAGGCTAAGTCACTCAGCATCCCTCCTGGCAAGATACACTCCCAGCCTCATACACTACACTCCAAAGGGTCCTAAAGGCATACTAGGGCCAAATTAACAAAATGAGCCTAAAGAATGCCCAGTGACTTGGATTTCAGATAAACAACAGCAAATATGTTAATATAAGTATGTTCTAAGTATTGCATGAGATATACTTATGTTAACACATAATTGGGTATTTCTCTGAAATTCAAATTTAACTGGGGCCCTATTGTATCTGGCAATCCTACAAATACATCTTTTGTGCCATTGTTTTAAGCCATTTTGTGCTGATGTTTCCCCCGTCTCTCATGACCCTTGTGCCTTGTCCACATGGAAGACTCCACTCAACTGGCTTTTTGTCCCTCTTCTTAAAATCTTGGCTGACCTGCTCCATCCCAACCCCAGAAGAGCGAATCATTCCCAACCTTGTGCTATCTCAGTGCCATGTATCTACATGAGCATGACTGAGTCACGAGTTGTATCTTCTCATTTGTGTGTGTCTTGTTGTGAGGTCTCTGGGACACAGGACACTTTACTCATCTCCATCCCCAGGGCTGGAATAAGCAGACACCACAAAACTTCCAGATCGGGTAAGAGCAGAGACCTGGAATCAGACAAAACCGTTGGAATCCTGGTCACTGCCACTCGGTAACTGAGGCTGTGCTCAACACAGACATCAGGGCCTGAAGTTTCTCATCTACATATTTTCTTTTTTAAATAAAACACCCCTGACCACATAATTGTTGAAAATTAAGTGAAGTTATTTATATATAAAGGAACTATCATCAAGCCCCTCTAATCCCATTCTCTTTGTTAAAGTAAGAAATGCTCTCAGAGGTACGTGGTTTTTTTTTTTTTTTTTCCCTTTCAGTTATCTCTGGAGAACTTCGATGTTCAAATTGAGTTTTAAATTGTGCCCAAGAATGGCCTCATAAGCTCCACTTTTAATAATATATTCCAGTTGTTTTGCCAGCTTATTCACAAATTCTGATTTAAAGCCTTGCTTTTAGATGTTGTTCTTTTATAACCAAATAGCACTTCCAATCAGACCGTATAAAATGTGCAAAACTCTGCTCTCAAAAGCTTACAAAGGAAGACAGTTTCTAAAAATTACTCTTGTCTCATGTGTCTGACTCACATTTATCTAAAAATAAAAGGAAAACTAAGAGAAAAAATAAACGAACAGAGGGTAACGTGCAGCTTCATGTCTCTAAGTCAGATAACAAGATAATTTTTCTGCAAGCTCTATATTTCACTTTACTTTCCACAATGACCTTTCCACCCTCTAGCCCTATCACTGGGATATAAATCCATTAATGAGGAATCTTTTCTTCCCCTGTCCTTTTTCATATCAATCTCAGCAGGATGCTAGACTGTTCTTTGAGTTCATTCACTTTATAGGCATTTAAAAAAAAAAAAAAATAGAGTCTGGAGACAGCCTGTCTCCAATTGGTTAAGCAGAGGCTGAAGGAAGAAATCCCTGAGTTTCCAGTTTTCATCTACCATTGATTTTCTGTGCAAACTGTGGGGAAATTTCAAAAAATCCTTTTTTAGAAAAATCTGTGAAATGGGCGAATCATTTAAAAAACATCATTCACCAATGTAATTTTGTAGCAGAAAATAAAAAGCTGCTAAAAGATGAATGTTTGCAGTTAGTGGTTTTGAAAACATTCTTGCCTGACTTGGGGCACCATAGGTTTTAACACATTGCTCATTAGATGTTATGAAATGATACCAATAATAACACCAGTAAAATGTAATGTCACCACAACTTTCCCCAGAAGTGCCCACATTCTAATCTAACCTTTAAAGGTAAAGAAACCAGGGGCGCCTGGGTGGTGCAGTCAGCTGAGAGAACTCACTCCTGATTTCAGCTCAGGTCATGATCTCAGGGTCGTGAGATCAAGCCCCGCGTGGCGCTCTGTGTTCAGTGCAGAATCTGCTTGAGATCCTCTTTCCTTCTCCCTCTGCCCCTCCTGCCTGTGCACTCTCTCTCTCAAACAAATAAATAAATCTTACAAAAAGAAAAAAAAAAAAGATTACCATTCGCAGAGCTTTGCTGCCTCTCAGATAACATTTGCTCTTTTCCAGCAGCATGGCCTTCTCCTGAAGACCAAGTAACTTTCACTCAACACTGTACATGCCCAACGATACTGCCTTCTCTGCAAAGTTTTTGCTAAAAACTTCAAAGACATTCCTGATCTTGAAATTGTCTGATATTAAAGGAGTCTGTAAGGGAGTGGGCTCACCAAGTCACACAGTTTCTGAAGAGCTCGGTGTGGGTTGGCTCCAATATCCAACAACAATATTTACTGTTTGCTTGTTATGTGCCCTGCTCTGGTCCATTTCTCCTTCTGCCAGTTGGACATCATATATATAAACTTAATGTAAGGAAAAACTCAAAAGCTTCCCTGGAATGTCTATTTGATAACACTTAGTAAAACATACTCCATACCAGGAAAAGATGAACAATACTTTGAAATCCAAATTCTAACATTCCCATGGGTATCTTGTGCAATTAAACTTAAATGAGTTGTTCCTTTAAAGTATGTATGTCTATTTTGAAAGAAAAGGGGAGTAGAATGAGTGCAGGTATGTACAACTCTGTGTGTTTTCCTAGAAATAACTTTTTCAAGATGGCTTATGAATTCCATTCCATTCTTCCATTAAGAATTCCATCCATGCATGTAATCTGGAATGAAGTCTTATGCTCCTTCCCAGGAAGGCCTTACCAGCAGGGAGACACAGAAGACACACACAGAGTGGAGAGGGAGAAAAAGTGAGACTACCAGGGTCCAAGTCCAGTCCATTTTTCTATCAATAAATGTCATCACTCTGTCATCTCACATCTAGGTAAATTTCTCCCAATTAAGAGAGGGAAAGATCTTGAAATAACAAAACCTTACCATGAAGATCTCAGCCAGGCACACGGAATACCCAGCACAGGTAACCCTGTGGTGGGAAGAAGCCTCTGAAACCAGTCAGAACCACCCTGTGTTAGAGGTACTCTCATTATACTGCTTGCAGGAGCCACAAAAATAAGACCTCACATCCTTGTCCTAAAAGAGTGATGATCCTAACGAAATTCAGGAAAGCATCTAAAAGAGATGAAGTATACTTTTACTACACTGCTTGAAGTTTTGTAATAAGCATGAATCATTTTTACCAAACTTGTAAAAAATTCCTAAAGTGAAAAAAGAACAGAAGGAAGGGAGAGAGAGAGAGAGGGAGGAAAGGAGAGAGGGAAGGAGGAAATTTGCTTTACTTTTTGAGAATGGATACTCCTAGGAGCCTGCAGATTGCAAGACTAGGGAACATAAACCTGTGCCTGTAACCATATGGCTATTTAGATTTTTTTAAGACTTTATGTGTTTATTTATCTGAGAGAGAGAGAGATCATGAGAAGGGGAGAAGGGTAGAGGGAGAAGCCGACTCCCCGCTGAGCAGGGAGCCCCATAAGGGACTTAGTCCCATGACCCTGAGATGATGACCTGAGCCGAAGGCAGATGCTTAACTGACTGAGGCCCCCAGGCATCCACCATATGGCTCTCCCAAGTGCTTCATGATTTCTGAACCCAGATTCTGAATCCTGGAGACATGCAAGGTAGTGTAGGAACCTTGATTCAACTTTAATTTTTCCCTTATTTTCTCAAGAGTTCACTTTAAGTACCACCACATAGAGAACTGAAGCAGACAAAGAACCCCCTCCAATTTTAGAGAAACAGACAAGAGGATTCTCATTCAACATTTCCCACACTGATGGGAAATAATCATTCTTAACCTCTTTCTGTCTCCCTCCCAAGGCTCATGGTTCTTTGTAGACATAACTAGAGTAATTGAATGGTTTCTCCCATATTTTCAGGTCAAGGGGGCAAGGCCAGAGTTGTTCAGATGTTTACTGAATGCCTAATAAGCACAAAAACAGTGTAATTGGCACCACACAAGTCCAAAGAAATAAAAGATATGGTTCCCACTGGAGCAAGAAAAATATATAAGAAAAAAAATTGGGGATAGAGATTTCATAAGGTTTTTGCTAAAAGCAGATGTACAGATTATGAGAGCTTTCCTGACCAATGTGGTGCATTTTATATGCACTGTTTATTTTAAACATGGATTCATCAACAACTGTTAAATGCACATATCCTTGCATGCACATACATACATACACATAATCACAAGTCTCTTAGAATAAAATGCTTTAAAATAAACAGAAGTTATAAAAATGTACGAAGTTTAAACAATTAAAAGGAGAGCAGAGATTAAGAATAGGTGACATTTATTGAGCAATTTTACCGCTCCAAGTACTGTGCTAAGTGCTCTGTAGGCTTTGGCTCAATTAATTCTTGCCACAAACTAATGGGATAGGGATTGTTACATTTTCTATCCAAGGAAACCAAGACTTAGAAAAGATTAAGTAATTTTTCTAAGATGTCACAACTAACCCCATGTTCCTGAAGCATTTGGTGATGTGTTAAAGAACTGTGGTCCAGGGGCACCTGGGTGGCTCAGTGGGTTAGGCTGCTGCCCTCGGCTCAGGTCATGATCTCAGGGTCCTGGGATCGAGTCCCACATCGGGCTCTCTGCTTGGCGGGGAGCCTGCTTCCCTCTCTCTCTCTCTCTCTCTCTGCCTGCTTCTCTGCCTACTTGTGATCTCTCTCTGTCAAATAAGTAAATAAAATCTTAAAAAAAAAAAAAAAAAAAAGAACTGTGGTCCACATTATACAGACACAGCACTAGTCTGATCTTAGGAAACTAAGTGTTTCGGGCACCGGAATGGCTCAGTCTGTTAAGCGGTTGCCTTCGGCTCATGTCATGATCTGGGGTCTTGGGATTGAGTCCCACATTGGGCTCCCTGCTAAGCAGGGAGTCTGCTTCTCCCTCTCTTTCTGATCCTCCTCCTGCTTGTGCTCACTCTCTCTCTCAAATAAAGAAATAAATAAAATCTTTAAAAAAATAGAAAAAAGAAACAGTGTTTCAAACAAACTCAAGAGTGCCATGCAGTCAGCCTCATTATTCTCATTAGAGGGCAACGATTACAAGGAACACTCAAGAGTGTGTTGCAAACTACCTCGTAGATAGGATTAACTGAGAAAAAAGTTTTGAAGTCAATGGACCTTTCAATGGACAGATTGGAAACAATCTATAAAGAAAGGCATATGGGCAATTCACTCATATTGTATCATCCAACTCTTACTGAACACCCCAAGTTAGCAAGTCCCTCCTTTTGATGATAATAATAGAGATATGAAAGTGACAACGAGCTGCCTTTGGGGAGATAATTATAAAACCCATGTGTGATGATGGGATGCTGCGAAGGTGAAGAGAGAGGATACAAACAATACAGTAGATGGTAAGTCTTATTCTGGAGATATGAGCAAATGTAGAAGAAGTGGGGTAGAACCACGCAGTCCAGCCGCTAATGCTGAGAATGGATTTGCAGAGGTGGTCTGGGCTGATCTCAGCCTAACAGTCTGGCAAATCTGACCTGACAGTAAAGGGTGGGGAACATGTCTGGCAGAGAAGTAGGTACAGATGCATGAACATGATAAGGTCAGGTTTTTCATGGGAGAAAAACTAAGCACCTCTAAAATGCAACAAAGCGAGAAAGTATTTCATGTTAAGCTTGGCCACTGCCTGCAGGAAAATAGGGAAATGGGGGAAAGACAAAACGAGTTAGGGTGAGAAAGGGGGACAAAGAAAGAATGGTTAAGAAATTATGGCTGATCATCAAGAATCAGAAGAACCAAATGCTTCTTCTTTTCTACCTCAAAAAAAAAAAAAAAAAAAAAAGGCATCATAATTCATTCGGTTGTTCAACCCAGAAACGGAGATGTCTTGAGTTCTCCCTTCCATTCTCTCATTCCCTACACTTCATTGGCCATCAATCCTTTCGTTCTGTTTCCTAAACCTCTCTCCTGTCTGCTCACTTCCCTGTACCCTCAGTGCTACTGAACTCAGACAGGTCTCTATGTCCTCTTGCCCTGTTAGTGCCCAACCTCCTAACTGTGCCCCGCAACCCATTTGTCCTCCTTGGCCAGTGTAACCTTTGTGAAAACACAAATCCAGCCATGTCCCTCTCCAGGGGCTTTCCAGTGCCCTTAAGTTTAAGTGCAGACTGGTTCTCTTACCTCACAAAGTCCAGCCTCTACTTACTATTCCCCATCCTCGGTTCCCTCTCCCAGCTCCCAGCTCCACCACTCTCACAAACACACATACTCTGTGACCCACTCCTGCTAAGTCACTTCCCTTTCTTGAGGTACATTAGGCACTGTCTTCTCCAGACTTTTACTCATGCCATTGGTTCTGTTGAAACCCTTTCTCCAGGTCTCACTTGGCTGACTTCAACGCACCTGTAGGTCCTGACTTACCCGTCACTGTTTCTCGGAGCCTTCCCTGATCTTCCCAGCTGGATTAAGCATCCTCCTTTGATGATACCTAATACATTGTTCTTCCTCTTCCCCAGCATTTAGATTACCTGTTTACTTATCTGTATTCTCAAATTTACCAGTTCCAAAGAGTAGGACTACATCTATCTCATTCATTTTATATCCCTTAGTAGCTGGCAAGTGTTAGAACAGTAAAGGAATGACTGCACGAATCTTCCTGACCCTGGACCAGCACTGAAGGGGAATGAGAGATCAATACATAACAGTGGATGAATCAAACGAGGATCGGTGGCCAATTCCAAGAGCAAACCAGTAAGACATCTCAGGTTTAGTCAACGTTGTTCCAGTGGGTTCTGAACAAAAATCACACTGGGGGCTGGGGGGGGGGGGGGTGTGCGCCAAGGTGTTTTGTTTACTTGCATCTGATTGTGTAGCCTAGTGGAAGCCAAGAAACTGACTGTCCTTTCAGAACTGGGACAAGGACTCTTTATAGCTGGCATTCAGGATGTCCCATAAAGAAAAAAGCTTGCATGTGAAGGTTGGGCCAAGTTGAGGGTAAGAGAGTTAAGAAAGCTACCAGAAAATGATCTGGTTTGGAAGATAGGAGAAAGATAGAAATTGGTTTTTAGTTTTCTACTGTAAGAAAATACCTAAAATATGGGACAGCCTATTATAAGCAGTGTAATAGATAGTAATTATAAATTACTCCCTAAAATAATATGGTCTTCACAAAGCAATGCAAGAACCTAGTTGTACCATCTCCTAATTTGAAAGAGTCTCTCTTTCCCCATCCTCTACTTGGCACCTGAACTTCAGTTCATTCTTCCACTATAGCAATCTTTCCTGGTGTGTATCAGAGTCTCTGTACTGGTTTGAATAAAACAAAAAGAGCAAAACTAATGCACCCAGCTCCCTTTCCTCAATAAAGAAAGTAGAAGGACCCGGATTTGGCTTAATGAGAATTCAAATAAATATCTGGATATTTGGAAAGGTCAGAGGAGAGGGCAGGGAATGACACTAGATAAACGAGCGCCAGGGTACCTGACAGAGGCATCAGTAATGCACCCTGCACTTCTGGGCTTTAGATCTGTATCTCTTCCATGCTCGTGGTGATTGGTCACTTTGCCGCATCTGTCTAGAGGTAGGGAAAGCTGGACATTATCTGGGCTTTACATTGTGTAAAAAGTCTGATAACGCTTTCTGTTTTTCAAGAATAATTTAAGCTTTTCTGAACTTTTTTGGGTAAAAGCACACTTAATCATCATGCAGCAACGCTGGAAGCTGGCCAAATGCAGGACAATCAAAGGGCTTTCTCTCAAAAAGCCCTGAGCCGGATACCCCAGCTTTGGATAAGTACTAGCGGGAGAAATGCAAGGACCCTGGTTCTGGAAATCTTCAAAAACCTTCTGAGTTAAAGCAGATCCTTCCACCCTTTGGAGTAAAATTCAAGACTGGAGCATGAAAAGGAGTGGATAGTGCACAAATAATAATTTTTATTTAATACATAGGGAACATGAACGTTTACAATCACAAGCCGTAAACATCATTCTTACGCAAGAATTTCTTCCTTAATTGACTTGTCTGAATGTCTTTCCTCCCTTCCCCCCAAAATAAACTAAACTATTACTAACTTTGGCAGTTTTATACTAAAATGCAAGGTTATATATAATCTGGGAAGACCTAAGATAAGCACATCCTTCCTAATTGCTCTAAGTTATGTTTCTTGTAACTCCTCGTGTTAGAGTCTTACACTGTATTTTCAGGGCATTTATCACATTTTATGCCTCTTAACACTGGTGTTGGGCCTTTTGAGGCCCATTCTAGGGAAAGTGATAGAGAGACAATTTAAGTGAATCCCTCCTTCCTTAACAAACTAACGTCAATGCCCCAATGTCATCAGCCAGATAGTTTGTGCTTCCATTGACAATAAAGCACTCATTTTATTTTATGGACAATAGTGAAAAGAAAGAGAAATCAAGGATTTGGAAATGTGTTGGGTGAGAGTCACTGGTTCTAATTCTGCTTTGGTTAATTCTAACTAAATTGACTGTAGTTAATTCTGCCTAACTTGCTTTCTTTACAACCAAGGGTTGGTAGTAAAATGTTCTCCAAACCTCACTTTAAAATTCTAGGAGTTCCACGGGGCACCTGGGTGGCTCAGTGGGTTAAGCCCTTGCCTTCAGTTCGAGTCATGATCTCGAGGTCCTGGGATCAAGCCCCCCGCGTCAGGCTCTCTGCTTGGCGGGGAGCCTGCCTCCCTCTCTATCTCTGCCTGCTGCTCTGCCTACTTGTGATCTCTCTCTCTTTGTCAAATAAATAAATAAAATATTAAAAAATAAAAAATATAAAATTCTAGGAGTTCCTGACTTATTCTAGAGGTATACTAGAAAAAAGTAAATGGAATTGGTCTTACATGACAAATACCAATGTTTTGCCTTCAAGTTTACTTTGCATTTCTTCCTTTTTAAAAAATATTCACCAATGTTTTAATAGTTTCATAGTCTAATATTTTAAAATGCTGATTGACTTGGCACTTTAGAAAGGTTAAAATTTAATACAAGGCAAAACTACATGAACCTCAAATATTAGTTACATAAACATTAATTCATACCTATCAAAAAAAAACTTTAAAAGGTCTTGAAACTTCCTTAAGTTTTTAATTTCCCAAAATATATCGAAATACATATTCCTATTTAAAGGCTTTGAAATTTTGACTGAGTTATAAATGTGGTAAGACAGACTAAAGAGACAAAAGCTAAAATTATAAGATCTTGTTTTTTAACATTTTGAGAAATAATATCAACTTGGAAAAATATAAAACATTGAAAACAATGTCAGCTTGTAAAATATAAAGCATTATTATATTCATTTTTATCTATTTCTCACTTGGTACCTTAGTGGATGGCACATTCCACACATTATTATATGCAGAAAGTAATCCTTTTCTAATCCTTATGTCCATATATTCCCATTAATAACAACGTTAAAGTATTATTACCTAGAGCACAAAGTATTGCTTTTCCTTTGGGGGAAAAAAAAATCTTCTCCTCTGCCTCTACTCCAATTCCCTATCTCATGTTGCAATAACTCCCATTTTTCTGAGAACTTCTGTTACAGAATTTTTGGCCTCTTTGTAACTCATGCTCTATGGAATAGCTTTCCATTCTTCTTCCTTCAATAAACACTTACCAAGGTGCTTACTGTAGGTGGTCAATGACTTAGGTGTGAAGGCCACAGAACTAAGCAGACACAATCTTTCCCCCAGTAAACTCAAGAAAGTATCCATCCCCTTGATTTCATCTATAAAGCAGTAATAGTAATTACTGCATTAACTATTGTGAGGATTGAATGGAATAATTTTTAAATACTTGGAAAAATGCTTTAGCCAATACCTAACACTCAAAAAATATTGTTTATTCTCTTCTGCTCCTTAGGTGCTGTAGTAAAAAAAACAAACACACAAAAGATCTGATGTTTGAACCATGTCTCAAAAAGGATTTTTTTCTCAAAGGAAGGAAGATTGAGGGTGGCTGGGTGACTCAGTAGGTTTAGTGTCTCACTTGGACTCAGGTCATGATCTCAGGGTTCTGGGATCAAACCCCACATCAGGCTCCCCACAGTGCAAGGAATCTCTTTTTCTCCCTCTTCCTCTGCCTCTCCTACTGCTCATGCTCTCTCTCTCTCTCTTTTTTTCTCAAATAAATAAATAAAATCTTTAAAAAAAAAAAAAAAGGAAGGAAGGTGGAAAACACTCCGGATACTGGGAATATACAGTCCATAGTACACACACGCAATGTGAGAGAACATGTCATACTCTATTTTAAGCAAGTGGAAAGAGATCCCATTAGACAAGGAAGAGAAAGCAGGATATGAAACTGGAAAGCTAGGCTGGTTTAGTGGATTTAGTCCTGCAGAAATCTGAGAACTGACAGGGACTCTGAAAAAAAGAAAGTTAAATGATTCTACTTGTGTACTAGAAAAATCATTATGGCTTCAATAGGGAGAATGGGTTGGTTGTGCAAGAACCTGAAGAACATGAAATCGAGAAAGAGAATTCAAAGGCCAGATTAGAGAAGATGATGTCTGAACTAAAACAATAGCAGTTATTGGCTAATGAAGGTTGAATTAAGAAATATTTTAGAAATAGCATCTACTATATGTCATTACAGATTGACATGACAGTTGACTCTGGGGTTTTTAGGTTGGTGGCCAAATGGGTGGATATACCATTAACTAAAATAAAAACTACAGAAAAAGAGTAAGAGTATTGGGGAATGAGGTGGGGGACAGAGAAGAGATGTAAAAAGTTGGAGATGAGGGGCGCCTGGGTGGCTCAGTGGGTTAAGACGCTGCCTTCGGCTCAGGTCATGATCTCAGGGTCCTGGGATCGAGTCCCACGTCAGGCTCTCTGCTCTGCAGGGAGCCTGCTTCCTCCTCTCTCTCTGCCTGCATCTCTGCTTGTTTGTGATCTTTCTCTGTCAAATAAATAAATAAAATCTTTAAAAAAAAAAGTTGGAGATGATGCACATAGTTTTATAAAGGAAAAATCCAGAAGAATACTGATCCTCAAAAAGGTAGGGCAAAGTGAAGGAACCAAAGCAGAAAATTTGTAAAGAAAATGTATAATGGGTAGTTTGGTCAGTAAAGCATCCAACTCTTTGCTTTAGCTCAGGTCAGGATCTCGTGGGTCATAAGATTAAGCTCCAAGTCAGGCTCCACTCAGCAGGAGTCTACTTGAAGACTTTCTCCCTCTGCCTTACTGCCACCTCCTTCAAATAAACAAATAAATCTTAAAAAAAAAAAGGAAAGAAAGAAAAGAAAAGAAAAAAGAAAAAGAACAAGAAAGAAAGAAAAAAGGTATAATGAGAGAGAATAATGCATCAGGATCCAAGACAAAAGAGTTTCAAGAAGAAGGAATTAAAGGTTCTTGCCAATATAGAGAGCTAAGAGAAATATGGCTCAATCTTCTAATCCCAGAATTAGGGGAGAAAGAAATGTACAGATTCTCTTCCCGATCAGTTTGAGGAAGGGAGTGTCATCAGAGCAAATTAATGTTTCAGTTAAGTTGAGGCGACAGGAACACCTTATAGAAAGTTTAACAATGTGGGGAAGAATTGGAAGAACCAGTATTCCAGTGAAGATAATTGGGAGGAGGGCCAGCAGGCAGAGGAGGGGGAAGTCACCAGACCACCAGGAAAGGACAAGACTGACCTGGAGAGAGATAAGAGGATGAGAGGATTAATGATGAGGGGACACCGATTTCTTTTTATCTTTATCTTCAGTGAAATAATTTTCAGCACTTCAAATTCCTCTCTGGTATTACATTAACTTAATAATTTAATACTCTGGATGTTCTGCAATTCTACTCTTATGTGAAGATGCTCTGCCAATCTAAGCAACAGTCATGCCAACTACCATAATGAGAAAGCCCAGGAAAGTTGTTGCAAAATTGCGAAATCTTTCCCATTCATGTCACAGCTCTCCTGTAAGTTTCTCAGGTGTCCCCTCTGCATTTAAAGACAATCTTGACATCTTATACCTATGGCTATTGGTGGTAGAATTCCATAATTTTTCCAGCAAGGAAAATCTAAATCTGCATTCTTCTGATTTAGCCTCTTATTTCTTGTAAAACACATATAGAACCCCGGAACCCCATTACCACTACCTTAAGAAAGGTAGCAGAGTCTTGAAGTTATTTCATAAACTAAGAAAAAAAATATTAGGTAAACCACATGTCTACATCACAAGATAAAGTTCTGAAAATTGTTTTTGTCACCAGATATGCCTTGTTGAGAGCCCTGTTTTCTTTTGCCAAGATGCTGAGTCTAACATTTTACAGCCAGCTTTTTCATCAGTCCTGTGGTTAGAAGGAAAGACAGACAGCTATACTGACCACATTTGGACAAGCTGCAGAAATAATTTAATCAGCCTGGCATGAAAGACATTGCTCGAGTGAACAGTTTTCTCCACTGTCTAATTAGTAAATAAACATATTGTCAAGGTGATTTGTCAATATGTTTATGCTAGTATGGGAGTTTTAACACATGGTCCCAAATTCCCGATACTTCTCTTATCAAAAGGTGGGGGCCCATGTCCCATTGCCTTAAAACCAGAAAGACGTATGAATACTTCTGCCAATAGAGTAAGGAATAACCAGTGTGATTTCAAGAGTAAGTTAGAAAAGGCCATATAGCTTCCATCTAGTCCTTTTGAGACACTCTCTGGAAGGAACCAGACACCATGAAAGAAGTCTGACTATCCTGAAACTACTATGCTGAAAAGGCCACAGGAAGGCACTCAGTCAAAAGCCCTAGCTGAGAGCTCCCAGTGAATAGTGACGCTGATTGCCAGCCATGTGCTCCGGACATCTTAGACATTCAGCCCAACTGAGCTTTCAGACAATAATATCCCAACTGCCAGAGATACCCCAAGCAAGCATTGCCCATCTAAGCCCTTTCTGAATTACTAGTCCATAAATCCACGAGCAAAACAAAAAATATATATTCTAAGGTACTAAATTTGGGGGGTAATTTGTTACAAAGCACTGATAACTAAAACAGAATTTGTTAGCTGAAAGTGGGTACTGCTGAAAACAGCAACAACACCCCAAAACATATGCATTGACTTTGGGACTTGGGACTGGATGGTGAGCAAAAGCTGAAGGTACCTTGAAGAACCTGCTCTCAGAACCATAAAGGCCCTTGAAGGAATTGTCAATGAGAACTTAAAGGTAATGGAGAAAACTGTTATTGGTAGCTTGAGGAAAGAACATAATTGTTCTTATTGGTAAAGTTTATTGAAATTATTGTCTGGAGTAACATAAAAAATAGAAAATGTGCCTCATAAACTGATAAATCTATCCAAGGACATCTCCAGGCAGAATGTTAAAAAAAAAAATGTGCCAACTGATTTCTTTGAGCAATATATTATAAGGCATGGATAGAGCAAGAAAAGACAAAGAAGAAATTTTTCCATTTTCAAAATTATGTAAAGGAAATTATAAAGAAACCAAGGCTTGATGGCCTCAAAAATAAAACTATTTCCAGTCTCTTCCAGCGGAATGTTCTCAAGGTCAAAAGTTCTTAGGATACATGTCAAATCTGGAAAAATGTGGTTGTGACTAAAATTTTTAAACCTTTAGAATTATTTCAGATGGTGCCTCAGAGATATTTTCCAACAAATGGCCCTGTAAGTCTAAGGCATGTTTTGTGATATCCTCTGTTAAATAATAAGGCTTCTCACACAGTCTCATAGAGGGCCCAACATAGAGAAAGGCTTCTCTTGAAGAAATATGGAATTGTTTCCATTATCTAATGGAGTAGGTTTTAAACTGGTACACAGGAAGCTCATAAAGTGTTTAAAGGAATTATATCAGGGCACCCGGGTGGCTCAGTGGATTAAGCCGCTGCCTTTGGCTCAGGTCATGATCTCAGGGTCCTGGGATCGAGCCCCGCATTGGGCTCTCTGCTCCGCAGGGAGCCTGCTTCCTCCTCTCTCTCTGCCTGCCTCTCTGCCTACTTGTGATCTCTCTCTCTGTCAAATAAATAAATAAAATCTTAAAAAAAAAGGAATTATATCAGCTTGGAATGAAATGGACATAGTACAAAATGAAGAGAAGCCTTTGAGCAGGAAGAGGACTGAGAATTTATCCAGTTGCACCACGGGCCATTTCTTACAGAAAGCAAGGATTAATCACAAGATAGAAACAAGATTCTGAAGGCAAACCAAAATCCACAGAGAATTAGTTTCAGAAAAAAATACTGATTCTTAATTTAAAAAACTGACAATATATGCCTAGCCATATTTCCAGTATATTACAGATCAGTGACTGCTATACCAACTGTTTTCCCCTTTTTGAGTGGAATGTCTACCCATTACCCAATGCCTAGTCCAACATTGTATATTGGGTGTGTGAGAGCAGATGACCATAGACTATGGATGACAGTATTATTAATGGCTGTCAGCAAGATTAAAAAAGGGAAACAGGTACAGGACAAGGATAGCCATGGCAAAACAAAGAAGGCACAGCAGCACAGGTGTGAAATTGTCTAAACCAGGAGAAACCAAAGTCCAGGTGACAAACGCTAAAGGAGTGGTGGCTAACGGAGGGATGTATAGATAAGTAGGTCAAGGTGAATAATCAAAAGCAATGGGAATCAGAAGACTACAGATACTGAACAACAGGAACTTGGGCAAAAACAGGGCAGAAAGCAAAGAATAAGATCACTCAAAATAATAATTTTAAAAAATTGGATGAGGTACTAAAAGAGGGACAAGACCCACAGTGCAAGCAAGAAATCTGAGAAGGAAATGCCATGGCCTGGAATTCTGCATTTCCAGCCACGAGAACACCTGGGTATCTGAGACCAAGTCTTAGCTTGGCCAAGGAGCTTCCAGACCATGTATTTGTAGATTACTTAGTGTTGGCAGGATTAAGTGATATAACTGTGTCTAATTAGTGGCTAGCTTAGCTAGAAATTCAAAGATTATTAAGAGTGAAGTGACTTACTATGGTTAGGGATAGCATTTTCTGAGATTTAGAAGCTCTTCCAAAGAGCTTTGAATGTATTTCCCAGAGGCAAATGCTAGGCTATGTCTATCTGCTCACAAATTTGACATCAAGATAGGCCATTACAAATTTTCTTTGGAAGCTTCTTATTGACTTTTGTTGCACAACTAATTTGATTAAACTATCTTCTGTAACTCGTTAGGCAGCTCGAGTTTCTTTCTCTACAGACAAATACCACTGTATTTGTTTATACATATCCTTTAATTCATTTTTTTTTTTGAGAAGTACAACAGGGTATTTATTTAAAAATATATTTAAATTAAAAAAACAAATATAGTTAAATCATTTTAGTCCTTCCCATAAAGGATATAATGACTCAGAAATCAGAATATTACAAACCCATGAGGAGCTGATCTAGTCACAAAAAATCCTTTTCGTCTTTATATTAATGTATTATATTTAAATGGATGATCTTCAATTTTGAAAAAATTAATTCGCCCATAGGGTTCATGATTTTTCTATTGCTTTAATAACGGAGTAGAATTTTTTGCCATCTGGAAGGCAAAATTTTATATTGTTATACATAATGAGTGAATTTATCAGAGTAAGATTACAAAGCAAGTATAAACTGGAAACATTAAGTCTAAGGTATTATATTGCAAGTCAAGGAATAATTGTCCCACTGAACGGGTTTGCAAGGACCTGCAGACCACTAAGTTAGTGCTGATTATGAATGCAGACATGAGTAATTCTTTTCATTTGCAAGTGGAAATATGCCAATACAAGTAACATTTCTTATTCATCTGCTGAGGTGATTTCTTCCGTAAAAGAAAGATTTTCTAAGACTTTAAAAATCATTTACATATCTGTGCCTTAAACCATCTGTCAGAACATTTAACATAGAGCATTTTGCTCAGAATGGCAAAAATCACTCGACAGAGAAGACCTTTTTCCCAAGAGCTCTGTCTTTTTCAATGGAAACTATGTATCCTACTCTTGCGATGTTGGCTATTTCCCCAAATTCCGATGATACAAGGATTCCATGGCAAGCAGAGAGAATGTGGAGGTCCAAGGGGCCATCTTGTAATCCTTCATTAAGATTAACTTCTGGGGTCCCAGAATGATCCCATCCTCTTCAGGCTTTATGAGTGTTCTTAATATCACAGAGTGACTTCAAAGTTGTTTTTCTTTTCTTTCTTTCTTTCTTTCTTTCTTTCTTTCTTTGAGAGAGAGAGAGAATGAGAGAAGGAGAGAGAGAGCATGAGGGGGAGGGTTAGATGGAGAAGCAGACCTCCTGCTGGGCAGGGAGCCCAATGCAGGAGTCAATCCTGGGACTCCAAGATCATAACCTGAGCCTGAGGCAGTCGCTTAACCAACTGAGTCACCCAGGTGCCCCTGAGTTGTTTCTCTAAGTGGAATACTAAAGTTTTTTACTTTGGAAGTTTCTCCTCCATTGGGAATTGAAATGAATGTTATTCTTTTTTTTTTTTTTTTTTTTCCTCATTTTATTTTTTTCAGCGTAACAGTATTCATTCTTTTTGCACAACACCCAGTGCTCCATGCAAAACGTGCCCTCTCCATTACCCACCACCTGTTCCCCCAACCTCCCACCCCTGACCCTTCAAAACCCTCAGGTTGCCCCAACCTCCCACCCCTGACCCTTCAAAACCCTCAGGTTGTTTTTCAGAGTCCATAGTCTCTTATGGTTCGCTTCCCCTCCCCAATGTCCATAGCCCGCTCCCCCTCCCCCAATCCCACCTCCCCGCAGCAACCCCCAGTTTGTTTTGTGAGATTAAGAGTCATTTATGGTTTGTCTCCCTCCCAATCCCATCTTGTTTCATTTATTCTTCTCCTATCTCCTACCCCCCCATGTTGCTTCTCCATGTCCTCATATCAGGGAGATCATATGATAGTTGTCTTTCTCCGATTGACTTATTTCACTAAGCATGATACGCTCTAGTTCCATCCACGTCGTCGCAAATGGCAAGATTTCATTTCTTTTGATGGCTGCATAGTATTCCATTGTGTATATATACCACATCTTCTTGATCCATTCATCTGTTGATGGACATCTAGGTTCTTTCCATAGTCTGGCTATTGTAGACATTGCTGCTATAAACATTCGGGTACACGTGCCCCTTCGGATCACTATGTTTGTATCTTTAGGGTAAATACCCAGTAGTGCAATTGCTGGGTCATAGGGTAGTTCTATTTTCAACATTTTGAGGAACCTCCATGCTGTTTTCCAGAGTGGTTGCACCAGCTTGCATTCCCACCAACAGTGGAGGAGGGTTCCCCTTTCTCCACATCCTCTCCAGCATCTGTCATTTCCTGACTTGTTAATTTTAGCCATTCTGACTGGTGTGAGGTGATATCTCATTGTGGTTTTGATTTGTATTTCCCTGATGGCGAGTGACGTGGAGCACTTTTTCATGTGTCTGTTGGCCATCTGGATGTCTTCTTTGCAGAAATATAAACTACCACAACTGAACCAGGAAGAAATAGAAAACCTGAACAGGCCCATAACCAGTAAGGAGATTGAAACAGTCATCAAAAATCTCCAAACAAACAAAAGCCCAGGGCCAGACGGCTTCCCAGGGGAATTCTACCAAACATTTAAAGAAGAACTCATTCCTATTCTCCTGAAACTGTTCCAAAAAATAGAAATGGAAGGAAAACTTCCAAACTCATTTTATGAGGCCAGCATCACCTTGATCCCAAAACCAGACAAGGATCCCACCAAAAAAGAGAACTACAGACCAATATCCTTGATGAACACAGACGCAAAAATTCTCGCCAAAATACTAGCCAATAGGATTCAACAGTACATTAAAAGGATTATTCACCACGATCAAGTGGGATTTATTCCAGGGCTGCAGGGTTGGTTCAACATCCGCAAATCAATCAATGTGATAGAACACATTAATAAAAGAAAGAACAAGAACCATATGATACTCTCCATAGATGCTGAAAAAGCATTTGACAAAGTACAGCATCCCTTCCTGATCAAAACTCTTCAAAGTGTAGGGATAGAGGGCACATACCTCAATATTATCAAAGCCATCTATGAAAAACCCACCGCAAATATCATTCTCAATGGAGAAAAACTGAAAGCTTTTCCGTTAAGGTCAGGAACACGGCAGGGATGTCCATTATCACCACTGCTATTCAACATAGTACTTTAATTCATTTTTTAATCATAAACATCCCAATAAGAACTTAGAGGTCCATATGTGAATTTACTAAATCCTTCAGGTGGAAATTGTGAGTACAATAAAGTTTGCACCAATCAAAAAGTTTGTCTTCTCAAATATGTCCATGATGTGCATCATCCAAAATTATTTCAGAATTGCCTCTCTACACTAGAGAAAATGGTATAACTTTGAGGAATAAATTGATAGTAAAAACTGTTCAGGGAAACTGTCTGCAAATAACTGCAGCAAACTTCATTCCAATAGACACAACTAACTCAGGCAGAGGAGAAATAATTATTCTGACTATTTTGTCCTTATCTAGTTCATGAGAAAGAGATTATATTTTCACATATTTTTATATTATCTGTTAACTACATTCAACAACCAGGAAAGCACACATCAAGAGGTTAATATATTCTCTCCTAGAAAATAGAGAGGTGGGGGAGCTCAAATTTTTTATCTTTACTTCATTCTGAATTTTTTATGGTAGGTTTGCAATATTTTAATATAATAGAAAATTTGTTAAATGATTTAAAAAATAAAAATCTTTCCAGGAATAAGATTGACAATGGTTGACAGCAGTACTCTGTTTTCTTAAATAATGAAAAGTTAAAAATTGTTTGCAGTGAAATTATATAAATAACGTATTACTCTTCTTTATCACTCAGGTAGTATTCAGTGAAACATCCTGTCACAACTTGATTTTCAACTTTGGAATAAGAGTTCTGGCCATCAAGTCATACCATTCATCAAATGACAGCTCTTTAGATAAACTTTAAATGTGTCATGAGTCTTTTTTCTTCTTATTTGAGAGCAATGTTCTCTTTACTCTCAAACTTAGAGTAAATTTATTAATGGAATATTTAGGTCAATTATTTCCTACTGAAAGTTTGCTTTTAATGTTTGTTATGGTTTTTTTTTCTTTTCTTTATTATAGATTTTCAGTGAAAAAACAAAGACTGTATATATATGGAAGTTCGTGTCAAATGTTGGATCTCTAAACTCAAAATTCAAGTAAAAAAAAAAAAAGAAGATAAAGCTAGTCAAACCTCAAACTCGAAATTCCAGATTCCTTAAAAATTATTGAAGGTGAAAGTATTTTTTATCATTATAAAGTTTATTTTTAAGCCTATTTTTCAACTTTACCAAGTTAGATTTCAAGCCAATTTGGACTCAACTAAAATCTGAAAGAGAGTGGGAAAAAATCCGTTATTCGAAGTCATTTCAAACTTGAACACGTGAACGAACATGACTCAGATAGGGTGAGAAAAATGCCCAAATGTCCAGGGCCTCACAAAACTCTAAATTTTCAATGTTGGCAAATCCTCTTGGTTTATATGTGATTTAAAAATATAAGCACATTGAAGATTTTTGGGCCTATCCTTAATATAAAACTACTTTCTTCAGTTACTACATTGGTTCATATACAAGGTACATATTCACTTTTTAAAAACTAAAATAGATTTGTATATTTGACTCAGAGTTTCTTCATAATTCAGCTTCTATTAATATGGAGTGAAATGTAGCCAGATAAAGAACATTATTCAAGTGAAGAGTGTCTGAAAACACTATGTATATCAGCTTTGACTAGTGTTTTCAGAAATATCAACCACATATTTATACAGCTAAGTGTTTAAATAATGCCACTTAAACTGAGTAATAAAAACCATTGTTTGGATTTTTAACACTGCTTTTCTACGTCAAAAGCAGCACCAGAGTATCACATAACTAGAACATTTATTTTTATTGTACTTTTTAACCTGTAGTATAACGTCCTAAAGCCTGTGTCCAAAATAATGAAAGAGTTTTTTGGACATAAAAATACAAGTTTAAATCCTCGGGGTGGGGGTGGTGGTGGCAGGGACCAGTGATGTAACTCCTAGTAGAAACATTTACAAATAGATGATACATTTTTTGTAAGGTATTATACAGGCAAGTAATAGATTTAAGGTTGTAATGTTTTATTACTAAAACAATTAAATAGAATTTGTTTGTGGTTTGCTGAATGTCAAAATTTGGAACATACCAAACCACCACTATGCGCACTGTGGGAAATTTTAAGACATGAAATATATGATTCTTTCTTCCAAACCCCCTACATCTGTTTAGGAAAGGAACACATATATTCATGACAAATTGAATGACTTAATTGGCCCACATTCACTTTTGTTCACAAGGGATCTAAATCAGGTGGTTGTAGTTATTAATAAATAATAAAAATTATAATTTTTTTATATTTTATATTACACAAAGGATTTGAGAGGCAGAAAGTTAATAATAGAACAAATGTTTATAATATAGGTAGGAAATCATAAAGGGAAAATGCTATAAAATTCAGATGAAAAGAACAGATACTACTGCACAAGGAAGTGAAATTAGAGAGAAACTGACAAAGTGTCATTGTGATAAGTAACCCCTGTAATAACAATTAGCATTTTATACCCATTATTTCATTAATCTTCATAGGAACCACAACTACAAGAGAGCTTAAAATTATTCATGCTACACAAATGAGATCAAAGAGGCTGAAAGAAGACTGAACGCACATCCAGAAGCTCAACACAGGTTGCCAGAAGCTCAACACAGGTTGTCTTCCAGATCCAAAGTCTATCCTCTATGTGTTGATCTAGGTGTTGCACAACCAGACCTATTTTATGCCCATCCCTGGTTTGCCTGGCTTTAAGACCTTCAGAATCTCATCCTTACTTTTCTTCTGATGACAGGAGCATCACCAGCAAACAACTGTCCAAATGGAATAAAAAGTTTTTTTCAACAAAAACATTCTAGAATGAATACTGCCAAGCCATTTTGAAAATCACAGTCAGATGGGTATTTTGTGTTTAGGAAAAATAAAACCAGTTTTAATACTGGTCACTTGTCAAGTCATGTAACATCATGAATATCATTTTCAACAATAGGCAATACTTACTATACATGAGAGCTACTGTGGTTCTTCAAAAGAAAATGACATCACTGTCAAGTCAAGATATTATCCTGGTGGAATTGTTTTCCACTCCGATTCTGGTCACAAGAAAATCTTGCATGCATTGAATATGACCAAGGTTATCCATGACCATGTCCATTCTGGAGAAGTTAATTTTTTTTAAGATTTTATTTATTTATTTGAGAGAGAGTATGAGGAAGAGAGAGCATGAGAGGAGAGAGGTCAGTGGGTAAAACAGACTCCCTGCCAAGCAGGGACCCAGATGTGGGACTCGATCCCGGGACTCCAGTATCACGACCTGAGCTGAAAGCAGTAACTTAACAAACTGAGCCACCCAGGCACCCAAGAAGTTAATTTTTTTTTTAAATATTTTATTTGACAGAGAGAAATCACAACTAGGCAGAGAGGCAGGCAGAGAGAGAGAGAGAGGAGGAAGCAGGCTCCCCGCAGAGCAGAGAGTCTGATGTGGGACTCGATCCTAGGACCCTGGGATCATGACCTGAGCCAAAGGCAGAGACTTTAACCCACTGAGCCACCCAGGCGCCCCAAGAAGTTAATTTTTATGAGAGAACTAATGTATACACATTTATTTCAAGGCAAGTTAAAGATTTCTTTTAAGGATTCTGAGCTCATTCCCTCTATCCCTGAGAATACATTCTCATTTCTGGTATTCAGAAAGAGTAAAACTTCCCATATTGACCTATATATTTTATGTCTAGTTTTCTTTAATAGTAACTGAATATCATGAATATGATCATGACTATTATGACTATCATCATAATCCAGTGTTCTTAGGACAGGCTTGAAAAATTATAATCACAATCAAACTTTCCTAATTAACAGTGATAACTAAATGCAAACTAATTCTAGAAATTAGTATAAAGCAGTTCACCAAAAATATCTGCCAGTGGTAAAATCTAGGCTTCATTTTTTTATTATTTTTAAAAATAACATTTAAAAGACCAAAAAATACAAAGAATAATAGAACTAACACCCATATGCCCGCCATCCAGAACGGAAAGCTGTTAACATTTGCTTATATTGACTGCAAAACAACAACAAAAAAAAAACAAACGAAAAACTTCTATATGCGCTTTTTAAAAAATTAGGTAAGTCATATAAGCCTGTATCAAAAGAAAAGAAGGAAGAGAAAGAAATGCTAAGGGACAGAGGGAAAAAGGAAGGATGGAATGAAGAAAGAAAAAAGGGAAAAAGGGAAAGGAGAAAGGGAAAAGGAAGAAAAGAGGCAGGAAGAAAAGGAGGGAAGGGAATAGAAAAAACGTCCAAAGAGAACAAAAGGGATAATGTTGAAGAATTATAGATAAAATTGAAGATCCCTTTGACCACAATCGCCATCACCTCCTCCTCTCCTCTGCCAGAAAGTGTCCACCATCATAACTTTAGCGTGTATCCTTCTAGTGCATTTTAGAATATTACGCTTGTGATTTACTCCATCATATTGATATACACTACTATCATTTGACTAATTGCTTTGTTATTCAAAATTGTATTTTGTATTCCAGTCATATTGATATATATAGATCAATGCTATTAATTTTGGTTGCTGAATAAATTGTCTGAATTCAACACATTTTAATAATCAACATCCCTATTTCATGTTCCAGTTTTTCTCTATTGCGATCAAGTCGGCAGTGTACATATTTCTGCATATTGCACTGCATACAGATGTGTTTTTCTAGTAAATAAAACTACAAGAAAAATAGCTGGGTCATATAGTATGAGTATTTTCAATTTTATCATGAATTGCGAAATTGCTCTCCAAAGTAACTCCATAATTGCACACTACCACTGCTGTACATGACAGCACTCTTCTCTTTATCTTCACCCACCTGTGAAATTCTAAAATTTTTGTCAGTGCGATGACTGGAAAATGCTAGCTTGCTGGTTTCAACCTGCATTTCCATGATTACAAGTAAGGTTGAATTTTTAATACGCTAACTAGCTACTCACAAATGCTGTTCTGTGATTTATCCATATATATTATTTACTATTTTTCTGTATCAATGCTTTTTCTTAGAGTTTTTTTAAAGATTTTATTTATTCGACAGAGAGAGAGATACAGTGAGAGAGGGAACACAAGCAGGTGGAGTGGGAGAGGGAGAAGCAGGCCTTCCACCTAGCATGGTGCCCGATGTGGGGCTCGATCCCAGGGCCCTGAGATCATGATCTGAGCTAAAAGCAGATACTTAATGACTGAACCACTTAGGCGCCCCTTTTCTTAGATTTTTTATATTAATATAGGTAATAATCTTTTGTCTACTGTATACACTAGAAATACCTTCTCCCACTATGACTTGTGGCCTTTGGGCATAAAGTAATTTTTAATTTTGACATAATCTAAGGATTCATAAGCAAATTACAGATTTGCTAATATTAAATGCTTCTTCCATTCCAATGACAAGCTCCACTTGATTATAAGGTATTCTTAAAACTTTCTTGGATTTGGTTACCTAATATTTTAATCAACAGCTTTCTATCTGTCTTCATAATTTTATAGGCTCATAATTTACCTTCTCTGCTGTTTTATTAATCCAGTTCTGAAGTCGGCTTATATTTACCTCATTTCAAAAGTTAGTCATTTTAGTTTTCTGGAACAAGTGTTCTGTTTTCTGGAGCAGCTTAGGAAATCTCACCTGGAGACTTTCTGGGCCTGGGGTTTATAACTGGGGACTTGTAGGATATATTTCCAGTACTTCAATTTCTCTAATGGTTTTTAATGTAGTCAAGTTTTAGAAGTCTTCCAGTGTCAATTCTAGCACTTTATATTTTTATAATTTTTCAAATGTATTAGTATATGATCTTTATAAAATCTCATATTTTCTATAGTTAACAACATATGCTCTACACACACACACACACATACACACACACAACCACTCCTGCCAAGGCTTTGCCTCTCTTAGTAATAGTCTGGTTATACGCTATTGCTTATTGTTAGCCTTGTTCTCTAGTTCCTTGATATTGATGTGTATGGTTAGCATATTTTTATTCTTTGTTTTCCTTTTAAGTCATTTTTTAGAAAAGCATGCAGAATAATAAGGACATGTTTTATGTTTTATCCAGTTTTAGAAAGAGAGTTTCACTAATATAGTTCAGACCCTTATTTACTCTTCCTCAAGAATATCTCCTATGCACGGAACATTAGCGCTGAATACTACACTGAATTTTGGGGGCATCATCATTTTGAATTGCTTTATACTGTTATATACAGATATCCCTAAGCAATACACAGTGCTTTTTGGCCAAATTGTAAAGTTTCCATAAATGCCTATATATACATATCTGAAATGATAGAAAGATAGATAGATGATAGATAGATAGATAGATAGATAGATAGATAATAGATAGATGATAGATGCTTGTTTTACTCAGTCTTTGTAGGGTTCACCCAACTTTCCTGAGATCATTTCCCAAATACTCTTCTCTGGAACCTCTCTCTCTGTGTCTGCTGCTAGGGGAACCCACTCCAGGACACCTTCTATTACCAACGTATTCAGAAGTTTTCTACATCATTGTCATGGGAAGTGTTAAATATTTTAATACTTATGCATCTTTTGAGAAGGTGTCTTCCTTTCATCTCTTAATATGAGTAGTTTTAATGTCCAATAATCCTTTTATTCCCACAACAACCCAGCTCAAACTTGATCTAATTTTTTATTTAGTTTGGTAATATTTTGTTTAGTATTTTGTATCTATGATCAAAAGTGAGATTAGCCTGTGATTTTCATTTGTAATATGCTCCTTATCTAATTTAAGTTATACCATTTTCATCAAAAAAATAAATAAAGACAGTTGAGGATCATGTATTCCTCTTTTTGATTCTCCAGAAACACTGGAGTAAAAATAAAATTGTATTTCTTAACTCTTTGAATTAAATTAGCTCTAAACAACCTGGAATAGGCTTTTGTGTGAATACATTTCTAACCTCGATTAAACTTATTTAACAGATAAACACATTTTATTTCTTCTTGAATTGGTAGTTAAGTTGTAGTTTTTCTAACTTTTTTGAGCTAAGTTTTTGCATGTTTTGGAAAGTATTATTCTAAAATTTTATCTTTTTAGTCTTAGCAGTACTATAGTTGTCTTCTTTTTTATTTCTAATGGTGTTTATTTGTACTGTTTCATCTTTTCTTGGAGCCTAAAAATGTCTATTCATTTTTTTCCAAAACTGACCTTTTGCCTTAGCTGATTCTCTCTACTGTATATTTGTTTTCCATTTGATTAATTTTCACTCTTATCTTTATAGTTTCCTTCCTTCTACTTTCTTTGTGTTTATTTTGTTGTTCTTCTAACTTCTAAGCTGCTTAGCTCATTTATTTTCAGCTTTCTTCTTTTCTAGTATAAGCATTTGGAACTATAAATTCACTATAAAATATGCTTCAGTTAGATCTTGCAATGTGGGTGTGTATTTACTATTATTCATTTTTAACTATCAATTATTTAGAAAGCCTGTTTAAAATTAATTTTCAAAGGTATGAGTTTTTTCTACATCTCTATTATAGATGTTTAACTTACATGTAAAATGGTCTAGATGATAAAAATTCTATGAAGTTCTGTCTGAGGGTGGGGTGTTTTGACAACTGCTCCTCATATGATCAAAACTGAGATGTAATCTCTCATTTAGGGTTATTTATCTTTCATGTCAAGTTTGTTAATAACATTATCCAAATTTTCATATACTTATAAAAAATTGCTGCTTGATTCATCAGCTACTAAGAGAAGTTTATAACCTATTATACTCTTATTGTGGATTGTTCCATTAGGACCTTATGCATTTTGAGGCCATGCTACAAAGTCTATACAGATTACAATTGATGAATTAAATTTTTATCATCATGTAGGAGTCCTCTTTAAGACTGGTAACTTTCACCTCAAAGTCTATTTGACTGGCATATCATCTATCTCTCTCTCTCTACTCTTTGATTATTTTGGCAGATATTGGTTTAGTATATCTTCTCCCATTTTTTTTTTTACTTTTGACCTTTTTGTGTATTGATATTTTAGGTGTCTCTTTTTTTTAAGATTCTTATTTATTTATCAGAGAGAAAGAGAGAGGAAGCTCACATGAGCACAAGCAGGAGGAAGAAGCAGACAGAGGTAGGCAGGCAGGCAAAGGGAGAAGCAGGCTCCCAGCTGACTTTGGGTTGTGATTACGCATGTTCTGGTATAGTTGTGAAACTCTAATTAGAAAAATCATAAAGCAGAAGAAGGGACCAATGGAGGCATGCATTTGAGGTACAGTTATGCATTTTGAAAAACTACACTGTCTCCCACAACTTTTTGTATTAAAAAAAATCACTATTATCGACTTGACTGATTTGCCATAGCCTCCATTAATTACACTGTGACAGATTTAAGTAATTCCATGAAGGAAATAAGGATGTTTCTTGTTCATTATTAAGTGTTGGAAACATGTGATGACATCTGTGGTCTGTTACAGACCGGGAATTAAGAGATGCGGTTTTTTGGGTAATGTTTCTGTCACACACTACAACCTTGCCTGGGCCCATAATGTATTTGTTGGGTGCTTGTGAAATGTGACATCACTGTATTTGGAAGATTAATAGATTTGCAGATTCATAGCTAAGAGATAAGATAGAATTTGTGATATGGAAAACTATATTCATTATTATAATATTATTCTGCAATTTCATTTTGTCTTCCATATAGAAGCAGATTTGCCAAGTTTCTCTAGCATGGTGAGGATAGGCAGCAGTTGGACTTTTAGTTAAATCCAAACCTGATTAATAGAATTGGCTGAGAAAGTTCTTAGAAATAAATATTCTGGAATGACTCTCACTCAGCCTTGGAGTACCATCTGTCTTCCCTTCTAAGAACCCTCCTCAGGATTCTCCTTAGTTCATTTCCTTCTCCCTTTTTATAATCTGTAGTTAGGTTTTTGTTTATTACTTCTGTAAATTCAATCTCTCCCTATGGATCATGAAGGGATGATGACAGAGATGTTGACTGTTGTCTTCTCCATCTTGTTCATAACACCTACCACAAGGCCTGGGACCCAGTAGGTGTCAATAAATATGTGAAGGAATGAATATACAAACCAGGAGAAATCTCTGCACTGTGACCCAGGAATCTTTATTTGTGAGGAGTTCCTGAGATGGTTTTGATTACCAGCCCATTAGCAACACATTACACTGCCTTATGACAAAGCAATTTTCAACTAAGAAGAATATCTCAGAATTTAGGATGGCATGGGGGCAGGGGACAGCTCTGTAAGAATTGGACTACTGGAGCCCCACAACTTTGGCTCATAAGGGCCTCACTCTGTCCCCTCCAGCACTAGGGTCAAGGATCCGCAGTTGCCACCTTTAAGTACTTAGTAATTTTATCTTTGAATTTGTGTTTTGTAAATGAAGTACAATAGAACAATGGAGAATGAATCAGAAACTTGGAGCCTCCTCCTGGGGGTGATCCTGCTGTCTCTCCCTTCTCCCTCCCCAGGAGAGATTGTTAGCTACCTAACACCCTGCCCTCACACTTCCCCCAATCCTGCCCAGCAAATGTAGCCTGTCTTGTCCTAAAGTGGGGGGCTAAGCATGAGTTAGGAAGGGCAGGACTTCCTTTTGTGCCAGTGAAGATCCACTTTTGCCCAGATAGGTTGGTGTTAAATAACAAAGAAACCAAGACATGTTGAAACATCATGGGAAAAAAGGAAAATATTTTTTTTGTTGTTTTTTGAACAAGGTCCTGATATTTTCATTTTGTACTAGGCTCCCAGCGAATTTTACAGGCAGTCCTGAGGGCAGCAGATGTTCATTTAACAGAGTGCATGAATATTTGAAAGTTGAAAAGCACCATTCCCAGGTTGACTTCCTTAAGGGTAGATTGCTATAAAATTAAGGCAAGTTGCCACAGGATAGACAGTGGTACCTTGGGGTGTTTCGCTCCAAACAAATAAAATTTTCCATAACTGACACAGACCATGACCTCTTTCCCACTAAATATGTTTTCTCATGGAAATATGATTTTACTAAAAAGTTAAGGTTAAAAAATGGTTAACTTTTTCTTTACTGCAATTTGTATATCGCAATTTGAAGAACTGTACATAATAAGCACCTTACTAACCCTTCAAATTATAGATTCTTATTCTCTGGTCTTCTAACTTCAAATTTACATTCTCCCCCTCTTTTTTCTTCCTTTGATACCTAAAGTCTTTTAACTTGTTGTAGATGAAGTTACAGTAACTTCCAGTTTTCTCTCTTGCTTCTGTTGTTTAACTCCTTGGGTATATGTCCAAGGGTTTTTCTTTCTCTAGGGGGCTCCAATCTTCCCTTCAAGTTGATTCCCAAAAGTTTCAAGTGCTAAGATGTCAGTGGGGAACCTGAGTCTGCCAAGAAATTGTCCATTTAAAACCAGGTGCAGAGATAGCTAAGAAGTTTTCTGGAAATGCTGAGCCAGTTGGTTGAACAAAACAATCTGATGCTGAAGCAAACTGTGCTGAGGCACTCTGCCGACTAACAATAGGCATCAGCAAATTTTTATTTTTTTTGGACCATATCTCAGCCTTTACTTCATGGCTTACATGGCTTTACCAGTATTTTACCATGGTTCCATGTCTGGGGAAGTTCCTCTCTGTCTTCTTGACATGCCATTCATTTCTGAGTTTCTCCATAAGTGACTATTTATGCAGGGAAGGAGCCTCCTAGAAATAAAGGAGCACCTTTATTTCTATTATTGGTTCTTCATTAGCAATAACCTGTCTCTCTCTTTTGACCACTCTTATTCCTTTGGGGATCTCTTGATATTACCCCTGAATTTATTCACCAAACCCCAGCTGGAGCTCCTGATCCAACCTCTCAAAGAACGATCAGCCAATTACTGACCAATGCAGGCTATTTGACCAACACTGGCATTACTAGATGAAGTAACTCATGACTACTCTCTGGATAGAAGAGGGTCAAGACTACTCCCGTCAAAGAGAATCAGAACTTAAAAGCACAGGTGTTAAATTTTGGGTGTTTTCACAACTCATGATCTTTCTATTAGGTTACAAAACTAGCCCTTGGTGATAAAAGCATAGAAAAGTGTTCAAATCCTGAAGAATTCAGGACCTCTCAAGAGGCCAGAACTTGCTACCCCAGCCTTCTTTTGAGGCCCATTGGCATGAGAGATGCTTCTCCATCCCTTCACTTTCAGTGGACGGAGATTCAAATCAAAACCACATTGAGATACCACCTTACACCAGTTAGAATGGCCAAAATTAACAAGACAATAAACAACATGTGTTGGAGAGGATGTGGAGAAAGGGGAATCCTCTTACACTGTTGGTGGGAGTGTAAGTTGGTGTAGCCACTTTGGAAAACAGTGTGGAGATTCCTTAAGAAATTAAATGTAGAGCTACCCTATGACCCTGTAATTGCACTACTGGTTATTTACCCCAAAGATACAGATGCAGTGAAAAGAAGGGCCATCTGTACCCCAATGTTCATTAGCAGCAATGGCCACAGTCATCAAACTATGGAAAGAACCAAGAAGCCCTTCAACGAACAAATGGATAAAGAAGATATGGTCCATATATACTATGGAGTATTATGCCTCCATCAGAAAGGATGAATACCCAACTTTTGTATCAACATAGGCAGGACTGGAAGAGATTATGCTGAGTGAAATAAGTCAAGCAGAGAGAGTCAATTATTATATGGTTTCACTTACTTGTGGAGCATAAGGAATAACATGGAGGACATGGGGAGATGGAGAGAAGAGAGTTGGGGGAAATAGGGAGGGAAGATGAACCATGAGAGACTGCAGACTCTGAGAAACAAACTGAGGGTTTTGGAGGGGAGGTGGGTGGGAGACTGGGTGAGCCTGGTGGTGGGTATTATGGAGGGCATGTATTGCATGGAGCATTGGGTATGGTGCATAAACAATGCATTCTGGATCACTGAAAAGAAATTTAAAAATAAATAAATAAAAATTAGAAAAAAGAAGAAGAAGAAGAAGAAGAAGCCAGAGCTCAGTGTTAGAGGATGCCATGTTATCTCACTGGGATAAAGCCCTCCTCATGGACCAGCACAGGGTAGCATTTATGAACCAGGTGAGTGGGGCCATGTTCTTGTTGATCCAACTTTGCCTTTGAATCTAATACAAGCTGAATTACCAAGCAGAATTGCAATTTCTTATAGTCATCTCATTGTATATTTTCTGAGTTCCTTTAAGAATAACTTTTAATAGTAGCAGATGGGGATGACTGTAGAGAAGAGAGGGAGCAACACTAAAGGCAAATTCCTATCTATATTTTGGGCATTAAGAACATTTCAGGACCTTCCCTGATAAGCACTGGTCCTTTAAAAGATGAGAAAATTTTAATATTATTATATGAAGAATTCTTGTGGTCTGGTCCAATACTCCTGATTGCTTCCAAGCTAACCCCCCCCCCCCTTTTCTGTAGATGCCCAGTGAACTCAATCTCCCAGACTCTATCTTTAAGTCAGGACTTTCTTGCATGGGGATTCTGAAAGTCCATAAACTCCTTGGGCTTGTATGTCAAATAATATGTGTATGTCTGTATCTGTATTTGTGTATACATTTTCAAAAGGAAGTTCAAAAGATTTTATTAGATTTTTAAAGAATGTCCATGATCCAAACTGTTATATCTTAATCTTTTTTTTTGTTTGTTTTTCATTTTATTTATTTTTTCAGTGTAACAGTATTCATTCTTTTTGCACAACACCCAGTGCTCCATGCAAAACGTGCCCTCCCCATTACCCACCACCTGTTCCCCCAACCTCCCACCCCTGACCCTTCAAAACCCTCAGGTTGTTTTTCAGAGTACATAGTCTCTTATGGTTCGCCTCCCCTCCCCAATGTCCATAGCCCACTCCCCCTCTCCCAATCCCACCTCCCCCCAGCAACCCCCAGTTTGTTTTGTGAGATTAAGAGTCATTTATGGTTTGTCTCCCTCCCAATCCCATCTTGTTTCATTTACACTTCTCCTATCCCCCTACCCCCCCATGTTGCTTCTCCATGTCCTCATATCAGGGAGATCATATGATAGTTGTCTTTCTCCGATTGACTTATTTCACTAAGCATGATACGCTCTAGTTCCATCCACGTCGTCGCAAATGGCATGATTTCATTTCTTTTGATGGCTGCATAGTATTCCATTGTGTATATATACCACATCTTCTTTATCCATTCATCTGTTGATGGACATCTAGGTTCTTTCCATAGTCTGGCTATTGTAGACATTGCTGCTATAAACATTCGGGTACACGTGCCCCTTCGGATCACTATGTTTGTATCTTTAGGGTAAATACCCAGTAGTGCAATTGCTGGGTCATAGGGTAGTTCTATTTTCAACATTTTGAGGAACCTCCATGCTGTTTTCCAGAGTGGTTGCACCAGCTTGCATTCCCACCAACAGTGGAGGAGGGTTCCCCTTTCTCCACATCCTCGCCAGCATCTGTCATTTCCTGACTTGTTAATTATAGCCATTCTGACTGGTGTGAGGTGATATCTCATTGTGGTTTTGATTTGTATTTCCCTGATGCCGAGTGACGTGGAGCACTTTTTCATGTGTCTGTTGACCATCTGGATGTCTTCTTTGCAGAAATGTCTGTTCATGTCCTCTGCCCATTTCTTGATTGGATTGTTTGTTCTTTGGGTGTTGAGTTTGCTAAGGTCAGGAACACGGCAGGGATGTCCATTATCACCACTGCTATTCAACATAGTACTAGAAGTCCTAGCCTCAGCAATCAGACAACAAAAAGAAATTAAAGGCATCCAAATTGGTAAAGAAGAAGTCAAACTATCACTCTTCGCAGATGATATGATACTATGTGTGGAAAACCCAAAAGACTCCACTCCAAAACTGCTAGAACTTGTACAGGAATTCAGTCAAGTGTCAGGATATAAAATCAATGCACAGAAATCAGTTGCATTTCTGTACACCAACAACAAGACTGAAGAAAGAGAAATTAAGGAGTCAATCCCATTTACAATTGTACCCAAAACTATAAGATACCTAGGAATAAACCTAACCAAAGAGACTAAGAATCTATACACAGAAAATTATAAAGTACTCATGAAAGAAATTGAGGAAGACACCAAAAAATGGAAAAATGTTCCATGCTCCTGGATTGGAAGAATAAATATTGTGAAAATGTCTATGCTACCTAAAGCAATCTACACATTTAATGCAATCCCTATCAAAATACCATCCATTTTTTTCAAAGAAATGGAACAAATAATCCTAAAATTTATATGGAACCAGAAAAGACCTCGAATAGCCAAAGGAATATTGAAGAACAAAGCCAAAGTTGGTGGTATCACAATTCCAGACTTCAAGCTCTATTACAAAGCTGTCATCATCAAGACAGCATGGTACTGGCACAAAAACAGACACATAGATCAGTGGAACAGAATAGAGAGCCCAGAAATCGACCCTCAACTCTATGGTCAACTAATCTTCGACAAAGCAGGAAAGAATGTCCAATGGAAAAAAGACAGCCTCTTCAATAAATGGTGCTGGGAAAATTGGACAGCCACATGCAGAAAAATGAAATTGGACCACTTCCTTACACCACACACGAAAATAGACTCCAAATGGATGAAGGACCTCAATGTGAGAAAGGAATCCATCCAAATCCTTGAGGAGAATGCAGGCAGCAACCTCTTCGACCTCAGCCGTAGCAACATCTTCCTAGGAACAACGGCAAAGGCAAGGGAAGCAAGGGCAAAAATGAACTATTGGGATTTCATCAAGATCAAAAGCTTTTGCACAGCAAAGGAAACAGTTAACAAAACCAAAAGACAACTGACAGAATGGGAGAAGATATTTGCAAATGACATATCAGATAAAGGGCTAGTATCCAAAATCTATAAGGAACTTAGCAAACTCAACACCCAAAGAATGTTATATCTTAATCTTGATTGATTTGTGGATAAATGGCTTTATTGACCAAGATGTGAGACATGAGGACATTTCAGATCAAAGCCATCCTTGAAATCTTTGAAGACCCTGGCTTAAGATTGACAGTTTAACTTGAATCCTATAATTCATGAGCTCCAGAACTATGAATTATGATCAAAAATCATGAGAAGACAAACCTCAGAGACTGTGGTTTTCAGAACGTTCATCATAAGAACTAGGATTCCATAGGATGCCTCAGGATTTTCTATAGGGGAAAAAGAGTTGGGGCTTCATATTTAGCTGCAAACTCACTAATTCCTGTGTTATATGGTTTGTATGTTAGAGTTATGATTCAACCATTTCTAAAATTTTTATCAGAAAAAAAGTATAAGATATTCTTTTGAAGTTTAAAATTATTCCTCTAGGATGTCAAATCTCCTTTTTATCATTGAGTCTCAGAATCTGGTTGTTGGGACACCATAACCTCACCAAAACATGATACATCCAGACATTGAGTTTATTAATAAATACTAGTACTAGCATATATATCACCCAGAGTCACGTTAGTAAATAGAATTTATCCTTCATGTCAATAGCAACCAATTAGAGGAAGGTTCCCAGAAGACATTCTTGAGAAGGATTCTGAGCCAGGGTGGCTCAGAAAGAAACAAGACTATAAATAGTTAGTGATGTCTGCCATAATACCAGGAAGGTGTTGTATCAGACTTTCTTCCTGGGTCTTCTCTGGAGAATAACTGGCCTAAGGCTACAAGACACAAAATATAACTTCTAATATGGCATTTTTGTCTCCATAGAAACTGGGACCTAAACTTTTAAACATTTTTACCAATTTGATAACTTACAAACTCTAGAGACTCCACCCTTCCCAGTCCTTCCTCTGCTACTTGGCCAGACTTGACCTTAGATCCACAGTGGCCAACTCTATTGGTAAATATTAAGAAATAACTTGAAGGGGAAATACCTCAACTTCCGGTTCTGCACAAACAGGAGTACCAACTTATAAGTGGAGAGCAATGTGACCCAAATTAGTTATTAGCTCTTACTCAGTCTTCCAGTGTGAGCTCTAGGGAATCTACCCCAGATGTCCAGGTTATTGAATGATTTTATTGTATAGTCATTCTTTCTTCCCATAACTCATATCCCAGTGTGTGTGTGTGTGTGTGTGCATGCGCATGCACGTGCACATGCGCATGCACATATGAGATTACATTTTATCTCTTGCACTAGTATGTGAGCTCCAGGAAAGTCTATTTTTACTCATCATTTTGTTTCTGGGTTCTTGCATTAAAAGTTTGTCATACATACTCTATTCTATGATGTATTACTGCTCTTATTTACTAAAATTAAACCTTACAAAGTGAAAGGACAGACAACAGAAGGAGAGAAGATGACAAAAGAGATATATAGGAAAATAAAAGTAATTGGCTTCATCTGAGAACCTCATGTACCCCTAGAGCATGTAGCCTTTAAGATCAGGAAGGATTGCTCCAAAACACAGCTGGGAAAACTTGAGTCACTCCACTTTAAAACCATCACTGAACATCCAATTTTATTCTTTCTCTTAGGAGAACTCCCAGCTGCAACTCTGGCTTTAGGTTGGCTCTAGCTTAGCCGTCCATACCTTGAGATTTGCTGATAGCCACTCTGATTTCCCTGAGCAGCTCAAATAATCCTCCAATCCTTCCAGCCTAGCATCTTCCCATTCCTTAGTCCAGTACCATTTTGTTGGCATTATGCAGTAAGACATCTGAAATCAGGCTGGGGAAGAGCTCAGAAATACCAAAAGAGTGGTGTCCCAGATACCAAAAGAAGAATGTGTTTTAAGAAAAAGAGAATGTAGCAAACAGAACAATGAATGGACATTTTATGGACAAAGACAGAAAAATAACAACCAAAATTATATAACTAGCAAAGTCAAATGTGATAAGGGCTATGAAAAAAATAAAATGGGTATGGGGAAAGAGAACAGCAGGAGAGAAGGATGATGACGTTTTCAGTCATGCACTCAGGGAAATTCTCTTTGAAAAGGTAGTGTCTGAGCAGAGACCTGAATTATGTGAAGGAGAGAGAGAGAACAGCATTCTACACTGAGGGAATGGCTCTCCAAATACTCAAGGGCAGGAAGGATCACTGATGGTTTGAGTAACGTCAAGAAGGCAAACATGGCTTAAGTGAGAGTTTTTCAAGGTCTTGATAATGTAGAGAAATAGATTTCTGAATGGGAACCAGTGGAAAATTGGTGATAAGGATACTACAGAGGAAAATAAGAAGTCTGGTTAGGAGGCCATGATTGGAGTCCAGATATAAAATGACAGTCGATTTTTCTAGAAAAGGTGGAAGCAGTGACAACAATGAAAAGTGGTCAAATTCAAGATACATTGCAAGGCAGATTAATGTGGATTGCATGTGGAGTATGGAGAAAAGAGAGAAATCTACTATGATTCCTGGCTTGAGGACTTAAGCAAAATATAATACCACTTATTCAGTTGGAGAAATTGGAAGTATTCTGTTTGGGTGGGAATACAAAGAATTCTACTTTGGACATATTACACTGGAGATGTCTATTAGACATCCAAGTGGAAAATTTAAATAACCAGTTTACATACACACATCAGACTATCAGGAGGAAAGTTGTAGCTGAAGAATATAAAGTTGAGCATACCGAGGTGTTGTAAATGATGTAAATGATCACACAGAAGATCGTTCATTAGGAAAGATGTGTAAATAAAAGCAAAAGGAGGGACACCTGTGTGTCTCAGTCAGTTAAGGGGCCAATTCTTAATTTCAGCTTGGGTCAAGATCTCAAGGTTATGAGATCCAGCCCCGAGTCAGGGTTATGCTGGGTGTGGAGTCTGCTTAAGATTCTCTCTCTCCCTCCTCTCTGATCCCCCAATCCCATTTCTTTCTCCCAAGAAAAAGAAGAAGAAGAAGAAGAAGAAGAAGAAGAAGAAGAAGAAGAAGAAGAAGAAGAAAAAGAAGAAGAAGAAGAGGAGGAGGAAGAAGAAGAAGGAAAGAAAGAAAGAAAGAAAGAAAGAAAGAAAGAAAGAAAGAAAAGAAGAGGAGGAAGAGGAAGAAGAATAAGAAGAAAGAAAGAAAGAAAAGAAGAGGAGGAAGAGGAAGAAGGAGGAGGAGGAGGAGAAGGAGAAGAAGAAGGAAAAGGAGGAGGTGGAGGGGGAGGAGGAGAAGAAGAAGAAAGAGGGTGAGGTCTACAACCTAAGATGAGCCAACCTTTAGAGATCAAGTTAGGGAAGAAGAGCTGATAAAGTGGAAGGAGTAGTGAAGTTACAAATATCAAGAAAGCAGTGTCACAGTACTGAAGGGAATATATGTTCCAAGGAGAGAGCCATCAAAGTGCCACATACTGCTGAGTGCACAACCAAGACAAGGGTAGAGGATAGTGCAGAGAACTGACCAGTGGCTTGGCAAGTTGGAAGCCAGTGATTCCACTGACAAGTACAGTTTCTGTGGGATAATGGTGGTAAAAATCTGATTAAAGTGGGTTCAAAGTATTAAAATATATTGAGTATACATGAGTCATCCCAGGATTTTTTTTTTTAAGAACAACAACAACAAAAGGTTGGAGTTGTGTGTAAGGTCGAGGGAGGATTCGTTTTTATTTAAGACAGGGGCTATTACACTTGAAGCCCATGGGAATAATCTAGTAGAGAAAGATAAAATAATGATGCAAGAGAGAGGAGATGACAGTTTCTGGGGAAGGGATGGGACAAGAGGACTTATAAGAGCATGGAGCTCATCACTGTAACAGGAGGGAAGGTGACATGCAAGCATATGTAAAGGTTGGTCAATTTAGTGATGGGAGATGAGGTCATTCTCTTCTGAATGCCTCTGTTTTCTCAGTGAAATAATAAATGAGGTCACCAGCTGATAGCGAAGAATGGGAAGGTGGAGTTGAAAGTTTGATGACAGAAGAGATGATATAAATTTGTTTTCTCAGAGCTGAAGACAGAATATACACCAGGGAAAGGCAGAAGGCTTCATTAAGATCACTTTCCCTTCTTCCTTCCATTGCTCGTGACTAATCTTGGACACAGGCTGCCTACTTCCCCCAAAGCATGATGGTTTAAGAAATCTATTAAATTACTCTTCAAAACTAAGATGAACTTTGTGTAACCATAGGCCTCAATTTACTTATTTTACCATATGCATAGAGAACTTACTTCTTCCTACCTTCCTATCCTATTCATATGGATAATATGAATAATGAGTGTGAAATCCTATCAGAGGAGAACTGTGGTTGATACATTCAAGGCAAGATGTACAAACCAAACACCTTACCTTATTGGCAGGGGGACTATCCTTCTCTTTCTGGGTGGAAAGGCCTAGAGATACGAAGTAAAGACAATGAAACAATCTCATTGCCTTAATTTTGTAGTTTAAATTTGTGTTTTTCTTATTTTTAATTTCACATTTATTAGAGAAGTTTCACTAATGAGGCATGCCACAACTTGATTCCCAAACTATTGACATCTGGGTTGAAAAGGAGATGCACTTAAAATTTAAAGAATTCCAGAAAAAGCAAATTAAGCCCTGGTATTGTTTTGTCAGTCTTTCAGAGCTGCTAAAGAGTTGTAATGCATCAGTAACTACATCAAACTTAGTTAAAATCAAAGTAAGTTTTTACACAGAGAACCCTTCATCCAAATAAGTCTAAGACATAGAGGGTAATATGATTAATATGATTAATACCTTTTTTTATGATTTTTTACTTGTGCTTTGTTTTGGCAGATTTGAAATAAACCATTATTCATTGTATCAATGAAGACATGTGAAAATGTAGTCTTCAGAGGAGATCTGCTTGATTTAAATAATAAACATACATAATATTCTTCTGTTAGGAAATAAAGAATACATTGAAGTGAGGGACAATCAAAGATGGTGGATAACACCAATGGCCCATAAATGTGTTTGGAGTTATTTGTCGATGTTGTGTTTATTTGTCTGATCCCTCTGTAACTTAGCAGTGCTATGTGAGGAAGTGGCTGAAATTCCTAGAAGCTATTTTACACACTCACATAGCCTGAAGTTAGTAAATTCTGCAGTCCCCTTGGCAAACTCTTCATGTTCTCCCTTTAGAAATATGATAAACTTGTTTATTCTGTTTGTCAGCTTTCCGTTTCTGAGTTTCTTCATCGAATTTGTTATCTTCTTTATGTAACCAAGCTGTCCCAAGCATTGTGTGATCACAGTTACAAAGAGAAAATAAGGATATGAGTAATAATAAAGAGGAATAGTATAGCACAGACTTGGTTAGTTGTAAATGAGATGGGAGAGTTATTTTAGCTTTAAACCATCGGGCATAATATTAAATATTTTTCTTCCAAACTGTCTCTAATAAATGAAGTGTCTTCTCTATCTCTGTGACAAGATGGTGTTTCTCCTCTGCACTGAATGTCACACATTCCAGTGCTGGGATGTGAAGGTTTCAGAGAGAAATGACACAGCTTGTTACTGAAGCTGGAAAGCCTTCAGACCAGTGTGCTTGTTCTGAGCCAAGTTGTGTGAGCATGCATCTAGGACAGGTGAGGGTAGCATAGGAGAACCAGATTTTCTTTATTTCCCTCATATCTGGAGAAACCATGAGTGGGTTAGTAATGCAGTGGTGACTATCACCACTGAAGAATTTTTTTCTTCAGTAAGCAATGAAGATAGCACCTGATAGACCAATACATCTGTATTTCAGTGGCAGTTCAGAGCAACTCCAAAGCTCTCCTGTTCTCTCACTGTGACAACAGTGACCAGGACAGGCTTATTGGATAGTTTAAAGTTTCCTAGGATGATCTCAGAGTTATCACTGGGAGAAGAAACCTAGAAAAATGGTAGGACATCCTCTTATGAGTAGACTTGGTGCTTATAGTCATTTAATTTAAATGCTAGATACATCACAGTGAGAGAAACTATAGCAGTTTCATTTGTTACCCAGGCAACACAGGGAAAATGAATCATTTCATTAAAGAAATCAGTAACTGTTTGGTAAAGTGATTCTGCCTAAAATTTATAACACATCAGAAAAAGGTATTAAAGAAGTAAACAAATCTTCCAGATCATGGTATTAAATGGATTTGCTTCTTTCTTCTTAAAAATAAAATGATAATTCTTTGCATATCATGACCACTCAACCTTTTTGAATTGAATTAAAGAATTCTGAGATTTTAAAGGAATTTTTTGAAATATGTTGCAATATTCCTAATTGACCATATCCTCATTGTTAAAATAATCAGTCATCTGATTTGATGAGGATATGGTTGGATAAGTCTTGTTCCCTAAGAAACACTTTTTTGGGGTGATAAATCTGTACACCTAGATCCATAAACAATTCTGAGTTTGAAAGACTCAATAGACTCATTAAAAGTATATATTTTCTCAAATATACAAAATAGAAAATCTTTGGATTATTTTCAAAAGATAATAATTAATGTGTGGTTAACATTTTAGGAAGTGTTTTCACATACATGATCTCATTTGTTATTCATTGCAACCTCATGAGTTGGGAATTTCCCTATTTGATAAATAAGTTAACAAAGACTCCAAAAAGATAATTAACTTCAACATTAGTAAGAGACTAAGATGGGGTTCCTCTGTATCCAAATGTCATGTCTTTTTCAGTGTAATGCACAGTCCAACATAACATGGTACTATAAATGTTCCACAAAATAGAACCATAATCAGCTTTCTTGAAATCTCAGGATTTAACCATTAGTCTACCTAGCTTGCTTTTAAGTTATCATAAACCTTTCTCCACATTCCATTTAATGAATGATCTTCCCTTGTAGTTGATGTCGATCTCAATAGTCAACAGATAATAGGATATCTCCCCTGCCATATTTCTCTGGACAACTAGCCACATATTTATGCCCTGTGGCCCCATGTCACTGGTTACAGTTGATTGGCCAGAGGTAAATAACTCCTCCAAGTTGAGTGTTTCAGATTCTTTCTGTCAGAAGTTTGGAATCAAGGCCATAAGAGAAATGATCAGGTTCTCAAAACTCAAAAGTTAAATTCTGTGTATCCTGAATATTGGAGTGACCAATTTTCTTCCAAACTAGAAGAAGAAAAAACCACATACATGAAGAAGAGAAGAAAGGATAGCTTCTTGGTTTGAATTTAATGAACTACCCTAATCCTCGAAATAAATCCCAGGATTTTTTTTTTCTTAAGCCAGAACCAGCAGGTTTTTACTATTTACAAATAACATTTTAATTAATATATCTGATAATCCACTAAACTCATCTTACTCACTTCATTCTGAACCCTTGAGCAAAACTTCCAAAACCCATTTAGATAGATGATTAGGGTAGACAATAAAAATTTAAAATTACTTTAAATTGTGAGGTGTTTCTCATTAAAAACACTGCAAATAGATCTGTAGTAAAGACTTTAGCCCTGCCCATAGAGAGGTCTGGCCTTTGTCATTGGCTACTCAGAGGAATATTTGGGCGCTGGGAACATCATGCCTGGCACAAGTGTCTTTGTCTACACCCCTGAGTCACAGTGAATAGTGTATTAATGTAATTTAGAATAGGGGCTGGCCACACCAGACATTAACAATGCATTTAGAGTAAAGGCTTTGGATCATGTGGTGTCAGCTGAACTTTGGAGAGACTGGAGATGGAAATCAACCATGTGGGCAATAATCATCCCTACATGATGGAGCCCTGATAAAAACTCTGGACACCAACATCGTGGGAGTAGCTTTACATTTGGCAGTACTCAGTGTTGTTGTTGGAAAAGTAATGCTCTCCTATCTCCATGGGGAGTAGACACCTGGAAGCTCCATGTTTGGTTCAGTCCTGGACTCTATTCTGTGTCTCTCTTCCTTTGGCTGATTTTAATCTGTATTTTTCCCTGTAATAAGCCATAACCATGAGCATAAAAGCTTTTGGTGAGTTCTGTGAGCTTTTCTCCTAAATTATCAAACTGTGGACAGTTTCAAGGATCTCCGAAACTTGCAAATGATATCAGGAATAAGGATGGCCTCATGTGGACTATTCCCTCTAACTTCACAATTGGCTTAGCCTTTGTAATGAATGGTCCTGTTTTGCTTTAATATTATTAGAAAAAACAGGCTGTTTTCTGAGTTATTTTAAACAGTATAAATAGTCCTCAATGCAAACAGAGGAATCAAGATTCAAGGAGTTTGAATTTTGTACATGCTTTTTTAGTTGATGACAGTGTCCATTTTATTAGGTACATCTATACTTTGCCTCTTTAACTGTGATGTTCTTGAAATAAGGAACATGTCTTTCTCCTCACTGTATTTTCCAGTTCCTGGGATGATATAGGTACATAAGTGAAACTTAAAAATGGCAAATAGTAGTCAGGTGGATGGATGGACAGATGGATTAATATTACAATTTTGCAGAATTAAAATGAGATGTACGATGCTCTAGTGAAATTCCTGTGAGAGAGGATCAGAATGAGCACATCCTTCCTTCTCACAACCCTGCCTGTGTCTAGAGAAACAGGTTTGTACCGAAGCTTAATAGGGAATATTAGGGAAATCTTTCCCTATCCTAAGCTTTCCCAGGCTCAGAACCAACCTCAATCGTGTGGGAAAAGGGAGCATTCAAGCCAAAACCATTTAATAAACCCCAGTCCCAGGCATGGTCAGAAAGAGATAATGCAGTCCTGGACTTCCTGGAAAATGTCTAGTCTAGGTCATTATTGAAAAATGTTTATGTTAATTTTTTAAGGCCTAATATTTAATTGTTTTTATTATTACTTCTAATAGCTCCTATCACTTGTCCTATAATGTGTTCAATATTTTATGTATTTTATATATTCTTATCTACTAATTTTAATCAGTTGGATTCAGTCATTCTAGTGATGGCAAACTGAAGCTTGAGGAGATTCTATTACAAGTGCAAGGCCAATGGTTGCAGATGATATATCCTGGATGTGAAAGTAACTCTGAAGTCCATGGTATTCCCATTCTGTCATATCACTGGGCCTCTTTTCTTTTTTTTTTTTTTTCAAGAATGTTTAGCAGATGCAAGGCACATATGTGCTAGAAATTTTAAGCAACAATGAAACAAATATTTCTCTGTCCTCAGGGAGTATACGATCCAACACGCATAGTCCAAAATGGACTGTGAAGCTGGCTGACCAAAGGAGAAAGCACCACAGTGATTAGAAATGATCCCTGGTTTAGTGTGGTCAGAGAAGGGTTCCTGAAGGGGATGGTATCTAAGGTCATGATTAAATAAAGGGATATCTAGAAAGAAATCTGGGGATGTTCTAGGCAGAATCAACAGAATGAGGAAAGTCAAAGTAAAGTAAAGGATTTTAGGGAATGCCAAGTAGCTCAGTTTGGATGTAATATGTAAGTGTACATTTTGTAGCCAATTCTCTTTCTCTCGATAGCTATGTATTCTTGGTTATGTCTTTTCACTTCCTAGAGCCAGTTTTTTTCATTTAAAAAATCAGAAAAATAACACCTATGGGTTGAATAACGGAATAATAAATACAAACCCTCAATAAATATTGGTTTTTGTTGGTGATATAGATATAGAAGTTCTCAACCGAGGACAGTTCTATTCCCACCTCCAAAAGGTATGGACATGTTTGTTGTCACATTACTTGGAAGGCTCTGGTGGCATTGAGTAGATAGGCTCAGTGTGGCTGAATGTGCCATAATCCTTAGGACATTATAGTATAACAAGGAATGTTCTTTCCCAAAGGTCAATGTTGTTTGCATTGAGAAATATGGGAAAGGATAATAGACAGGAGATGAGAGAAGAGAGATGATTCTAGATCATGGTAGGCTTTGAATACACAGGCTGCAAGTTCATTCTTGCAGATATAGATAAGGAATAGCCACTGAACTTCTTAAGCAGAAATGCTTAACATCTATACTTTTGGAAGATTAATAAAGCAAAGGCTTGAAGGATAGACTGGAAGTGGGGAGACTGATGAGAATGTTGTAAACTTGTGGATGCTCACCATCGCCTCAGCTTGAAGCATTAGAGGCTTGGTTAGTCTGTCAGTCACAGGACTTTCTGGCACTCTCAAGGAACTTGTGGCAGGGTAGAAAGGAAACTTTGGCACTTATGGAAACTATGAAAAAATCATCCCTCCAAGTGGACACAACGTTGTGCCAAGATGCATGACCTGAATTTTAGCGCCTTTACCTTTTGAAAGAGACACCTTTCTTAGTGATACTCATGGTATAAGAGGAAAAGTCAAATTCTAGAAGGATAATAAAGGAAAAGGTAGAGAAATGGGTAACTGACTGCATCTCAGAAAGAGAAAGAAAGGGTCAAACTGACTCCTCTGTGTGAGGCTTGTATATCTTGGCCTGTAACGAGGTCATTATTAGAGAGAGGTAGGTCAAAAAATGTCTTGGAGGTGAGATTTTAAGTTTTGTTTTAGATATTATGAGATACAGTGACTTCTTGATGACAACAACAACAAAAATGTATTAAGGTCATTGATTACAATAGAGAAGGAAAGTGAGAACTGAAGAGGAATGTAGTAAAGTAGCTAACTGCTACAACAAATAAGCACAAAACGTCCTAATGACTCAAAGACAATAGACATTATTTTTATTGTTGCTTAGGAAAAGTCTAAGGCAAGTCTTTCTGGGTGGGAAAAGGCATGGCAAATCAGGGATTTAGGGACCTTCCATCTTTGGGCTTTGCCTTTCTCCTGGGATCCTTTATTATCATCTGCATCCAACCAACCAGCAAAATGAGAAAAGAGAGTAGAGGAAGTACATCTACCTCTTAAAAATCTTGGTCCAGAAGTAACAGAAGCTTATATTCCATTAATGGGTCACATGGCCACACCCAGCAGCAAGGGAGGCTGGGAAAGTAATCTACCATGTGTCCAGGAAAAAAGGACTCAAATTTTTGGTGAATAGGCAGTAATCTCTTTCACAGAGTAGACCTAGCCTTCATCTCTTTAAGCATAAGGTCTAGAGGATAAAGACAATGTGGATCTTCTCCCCTCCATCTTCATCACTTTGTATGGTGTCTGATACCTAATGAGCATGCAACATTTGTCAAATAAGGGTATACCTGAAGCTATGGTAGTTAAAAAAAAAAAAAATCAAAAAGAAAAACTATATAAAAGAAAGAAGGGAGAGAAAGGATATTTTAATAATAAAAGTTATTTAGTATTATTATGATTATTATTGCTGACATTTGTGAAGTACCTGTCATATACAAAACCTTCACAGCAGCTCTGCAAGGTTATAGATTTTAGCAATCACATTTTAAATATGATGGAAACCACCTCTAAAATGCACACCACTAGAGAAGTTTGGAGCCACCATTTAGCCCCAGGTCTTCTGAATCCCCATGTCAAGATCTTTCTAGAACAGCAGAATTCTAGAAGTGGGGGAAGGATGATGAACCTTGACTAACCTGTTGCACCCTAGAAAGAGAGATGTTTCAAGAACACATAGAACTGCCCCAAAGGTAAGTCAGGTGACTTAGCAGATTTCACTTTCTTGGGTTACTTTGGGGCATGAGCAGAGCTGCCTGGGAAATCATGAGTCACTCCATATATAACCAAGTATTGAATGTCAGGCTTTGTTGCTTCATTCAGCAAGCCTTCCCAAGAGAACTCCCAGCTGTTGCTGCCGACCTTAGTTTGGCTGCTAGCTTGCCATAACTTTGGCTTTCCTGTTTCTAAGTGAAACTTTTACCATGTGATGGCCAATTACTCATCTACTTTCTTCAGCAGCCACCTTTGCTGATGTCACATAAATGCTACCTGCCCTTCAATAAGGGAGAAGATGGTGCCTCATCAATTTAGGTTTTTCTCCATGCTTCTAAGTTTCACTAGGTGAGAAGTCTAGGATCTCTCCTTTGATTTTATCTTCTAGAAGTCTCTTGGACCTCCCTACTTCCCTCTCTCTCCACCACTACTGCTATCAATTCTCCCCCAAACGATTTGAATAGGCCCTGAGCTGGTCTTCCCTCATTCATTGTCATCTCCCCCTCTAATTTATCCTTCACAGCAGAACAAGAGTGATTTGTTTAGATGTTCATGTGGTCTTGCCACCTCTTTGTTTAAAATACTTTAAGAAGTTACTTCAGCCTTAGTATAAAGATCACAATCCTTAACTAGATTTTATTTTTAATTCTATTTTTATTTTAATTTGTTTAACCACAAACAAGGCTGAACGTGTTTTTCATATTAGCCCGCAATCTGTTTTTTCCTTAATTGAGGTAAAATTCAATGCAGTGAGTTGTTAAACATACACACCCATATAACAAGCATCCCAAATAAGATATAGAATATTTCCATTACTCCAGAAAGTTCCCTTGTGACTCCTTCTAGTCTATCCCTAGTCCTTTCAGTTTTCATCACTAAATGGAAATCTAATTTTAAATTCAATGGGTAAACAGGAGAAAATATTAGCTACCATTTATCCCAACTCAGAAATAAACTTTGGAAGTTACACGTGTGAACTAATTCATAACTCAAATGTTTATTTTTCTTTAGCTAGACCAATAGCCAGTCTACCTGAAGGACACTTCCTTCCTCAATTTCTGTGCCCTGAACACACTGGCTTTCTTTCATATTTTCACACGTGCCATGCTACTTCCCACCTCAGGACCATCACACACACTGATGTGGCTTTCTTTCTACCTACTTGTCTCTTATTCATTCTTCAAATCATAATTCAGTGGTTACTTCTTCACAAGTTTCTTCCCTATGATTCAGCCTAAATCAGGTCTTTCAGGGTTCCCTATGTTTTCCCTCATAATACATATTACAATCGGTGATTATGTAGATATATATATGTGATTATTGGATTAATGCCTATTTCTTCCACTATTGTGTCACAATATTAGCCCAATACAAGTTGGCACTCAACAGGTATTTGTGGAGTGAGAAAAGAAATAAGTTTCCTATCTCAGAAAATGGAATGCATATCCTTGGCAGAAAATGTGCACCACACAGAACCCTTGGAAAAGGACTTGTAATTTTGAATCACTTCATAATAATGTTACTTGTTTACATCTTAGTAATTTTATTTTAAATAAAAATATTTTGTGGGTGAAAAGTTAATACATTATTATGAACCACAGCAGGAACCACCAAAATTAAACTTCCTGGTATTGGTGTCATTCTCTTCTCAGTATGAATTTATACTACATGATATTTATTAGTAAAAACATATTTTTTAATGTGCTTTTCTGTTCATCTAGATTTATAATATTTAAGTTTTTGTTCTTCAAGTTTTGTATTTCTCTTAAGGATTAACCCAAAGGCTTAGTAAATGAAGTATATATACAGTTCATGAATATATTTTAAGACTTTTGGGAAACACTCAAAAGAAAAAGCTATTTTGAGGATTAGGAAATAGCTTGTCTGGATATTGCCAAGTGAATTTGGAATGACCTTTTTTTTGGGATGTAATGAAAAAGAAAGACAAGAACTTCAACATTCCCAGTTCAAGGTTACAAGGGAATGTGAACAAAAAGTGTTTCTCATCCTGTTAACACTTGGACACACAGAACATAAAAACAGTGTCTTCTTTCATTTAAAAAAATTTTAAACATGCACAGGGAAACTTTGACCTTTTTGCCTTTTAACTTTAACTTTTAACGGATTGACAGAGACTTTGAGCTCTTTTTCTCCTTCTCAACTTCTTACTGTGTATTTAATGAGCCTTGGATACCTGGACATCCCACTGTATACATATTAGATGAGTTGGCAGTGGGAGTGGAAGAAAGAGCTGCCAGAGACTATGTGTGTAATGGGTAACACTATTGTAATGTCAGGACTTCCCTCTTGCTACAAGAAGAAGGGAAAATGCTCCATTCATAACATATTAAATATAGATACCCTTTAAAAATGGGCAAATATAGATGGTTACTGGCAGAGTCAGGCCAGTCAGGGCAACAACAAATTCTTGGGCAAAGATGACGGTAGCTCTTAAGAATTAGGAACTTTATTTGGATGGATATATATATATATATTTGAGAGAGAGAGAGAATGTGAGTGGAAAACAGGCAGAGGGACAGAGAGAGAGTACCATCAAGCCTTAAGTACTATTTGGTTTATATGAAAACTGCTAACTACTGTAAGAGTGTTGTGTATAAACTATGTGTATTAAATAAAACACAGTAAGGATTTAAAATAAAATAAAATGTGTTTAAGGAGAGATTTCATGCAAAAATTACATTTCATAAGTGGAACCTTAAACCCAAAGGGGAATTGCAGTTAAACCAAACATGGTGTGGCCAGCGCCCCTACTGGAGAAGTGAGGCACTGCATACAGCCCCCCTGCCTGTTGGGTCTTGTCAATGCCTACCACAGAGAGAAGTAAAGATTTGTCAGGAACTTGGATAGGGTTAAAGTACTCCCTAGAAAGAAGATGCCAGCATGATGCAGTGGAACAGGGAAGCTGCAGAGAGAAAAACTGACCACGAATATGAAATCCAAAAAATGTTGCTACTGGATAAACAGTTTTCACCCAGTGAAAACAAATCCTCCCTGCCTATGGCAGCCTTGATGCTGACCAGCTTGTTCACCTCTTCTTTGCCCAGTGTTTCCCCTTAGTGAACTTAGGCCAACTTCCTCCTATGAGAATACATACAATTTTTTAGAAAAGAACCTTAGAGAGTAAATAATCCAGCGTATTCATTTTACAGGAAAGACATTATGACCTAGACCTAGATGTGGGGAAAATAGATTTATCCAATATGCTACTAAATACTATTAAATTTATTCAATTACTATTGAATACAAATAAGTCATTTATTCATTATACTACTAAATATAGAAAAAATAGATTTATTCCATGTAGTATTAATTTCAAAATTTAAAAAAATAATATTCTAAAGCAAGAGGCTGACAGAAACTAATAAGTAATAGTTTGAATGAAATTCTACTTGCAATTCACGAAGAATGAATATAGTATATAGCAACAGAGGCAGGCTATGATAGGACAAAGCTAACTAAAAGCTGATTGCATTCTTAAATTGGCCAAGAAACTACAGCAACTCTTACTTTTAAAACAGGGTCTCTTCTCTAAATATAGCTTCCTTCGAAGTACCATCCTCTTCGTATGATGATGGCAATCCAAAGCCCAGGCTCCTGAGATCACACAGCTACCAGAATGGCAAAATCAAGACCGAAACTCAGGTCATCTTAGAGCACCCATAAATCCAGATCTTTGTGTGATATATAGTCTCTGTCCTGTATGTTTGCTCCCCAAATCCTATGCTTAAAAATGTCTCCCTTCTTTGAAAGTGATCATAATACCCTTCATTTTTTTATCCTTATGTATCACTTAATATATATCTGAATCTACTTCAAGCATTGATTAGTATTTTATTGGTTGAGTCATGAAGTTTTTTATCTGTAAACATATAATCAAATTTAAAAACTGCCTTGGTTAGGATAAGCTAAACTACTGAGATGAATAGGTCTGAAAATTTTAATGAATGAAAAGGAATAGAAATTTATTTCCTACTTGCATAATCCAGGGCTAATATCCATGCTAGTGGAGCTCTCTCCCCTGTCTATTGTGTGGCTCTTCTCTCCTCGAAGGACACATCATCATCTCTATCCAACTAGTAGAATCTGAAGGAGAATGTAGAGAAGACCACACACACCTTTCTGAAAAATCTCACCACAAATTGAAGCAAGTCACTCCTGCTCAAAAGACAAGGGAGAAGTGTAAGTGACATCTGGGCATTGTTTAGCTATCCTCCTTTTACTAAAGCAGAGGAGGGCCTAGGCCTTGGTAGGTATCTCACTATTCCTGTCATAGTCGCTCACTCAAACCCATTACTTAGGCTTAAGGCTTAAGCAGTGGCGGGAGTGGGGGGAGAATGTCATATCTATAGCTTCCTTTCCCCTTGGATTTCTTTGATTCATCTATTATTACTGAGCAACTAGTCTGTGCTAAACACCATAATAATAAATCCCAAACTTTTGAAATCTGTATTAACTAACAAAGAATACAAGGCTGTGTACAATTAAATGTAGGTTTCACAAATAAGTTTTAAAACATCAAAGTCATACTCAATGTTAAATTGAAATTAACTTCCAATATCACCCAAGCACAAAGTCTACTTCTTTTTTAAATTAATCTGTTAGTATGTTAATACACAGTCCCTAAACATCTACTTTGCACAGAGCACCATCTTCAGTCATGCTCCAGACACAGACAGGTCTAATATTTACATCCTGACCTCAGAGTCCTCTCTAGTTGGAGAACTAATAATAAAAGGTGGTATATAATTTCTTTCTCAATTTCAAAATCTGCAGTGCTGCTGCTACACATCTGAGCTAGTCATTTCCTTATTACATATACTCCTGAGCTCTTTCCTTTTAGTTTTTGTTTTGTTTTGTTTTGTTTTTATTCAGATGGTTTTTATTCATAGAGCTTCTCTGTCCCCAACATATTACTCCTGCAACAAATATTTGAGGTATATGAGATCAGTGCTTCATCTCCTGTAACACTAAATCTTACTGTAGACAAAGCAAGAAATGCCACACTCTTGGTGTAATTACAGCTTAGCCAAATGAGTACATACTGCACAGTGTCAGCGCAAATCAACAGACCACCCACCAAGAGAGTGAAAAAGAAGACATTGGTTCCTCCCACAGAGAACTGGAAAAGCTTGTGATGGAAACAGGCGATAATTGTGTTGTGCCATTGGCAAGCGCACATAGTGCCTAGCACAACACATGTGCTATGATATTTAATGAATATTACTGAAAGTGTGATAGTAGCAGGAAAAATAGCTGTTTGACAGATGCATGGCACAGTATATCCCCCCCACACACACATCCTCCCTATGCCTAAAGAAGTAATTTTAGGGGGAAAAAAAAAACAGTTGCTTATGGATATATATGACTGGGTTGTTTTTTTTTTAAGTTTTTTATTTATTTATTTTTGACTGGATTGTTGAACTAAGATTCAAATACTGTTAAACTAAAAGATTGTGAAACTCTAAGGTCCAAAGTGGTTTTTTTTTTAATATTATCTCCTTTCTACTACATTCTAATGCTCCATGTAGTTTTTCACTTCGCAAAAATGTTAGTTTTTAAGCATTGGTTTAAATTTTGCCAATTGGAAGCAAAGAAAAACTTGCGGATGTGCTCTAGATAAGCGATTCCGAAATGGGAGTTTGTAGGAAAATATCTGCATCCCTGCAGAGATAATGGAGCTGGGAATGTGCAGTTTGAAAAACCTCCCCAAGCTGATTCCACAACTCCTCCACCCTCATCCTCATTTAGAACCACTGTTTGGGCTTTACTTACTCACATAAGACTGTACTAATGTCATAGCTATGGAAAACCAAAACAAATGGCTAAAAACCTTGTGAATGAAAACAACAGCCCATGGAATGTAAATCTGTTCAGCCACTATGGAAAACATCAAATATTAAAAAAAGAGTTTCCTCAAAATATTAAAAATAAAACTATCATACGATTTAGCAATGTCACCTCTGGAACTACTGTCTTGAAGAGTTTTCCACACCCATGTTCATGCAACTTTACTTATGACAGCCAAGACATGGAGACACCTAAGTGTCCATCAACAGATGAATGAACAAAGATGTGGTGTGTGTATATATATAGTGAGAGGGATAGATAGAGATAAAGGTAGAGATAGAGACAGAGATATATATAGATATATAACGGAATAGTACTCATCAATAAAAAGAAAGAAATCTTGCCATTTGTAACAAGATGGATGAACCTTGGCATTATGCTAAGTGAAATAAGTCAGACAGAGAAAGGCAAAAGTAATCTCACTTATATGTGGAATCTGAAAAAGACTGAACTCATAGAAACAGAAAACAGTTTGGTGGTTGCCATAGACAGGGGTAGAGGGGAAGGGAAATGGGTGAATGTGGTCAAAAGGTTACCATCAGGAGCACCTGGTTGGCTCAGTAGGTTAAGCATCTGACTCTTGATTTCAACTTGGGTCACGACCTCAGGGTCATGATCTCAAGGTCATGAGACTGAGCCCCATATCGGGCTCACGCTGGGCATAGAGCCTGCTTGGGAATCTGTCTCTCCCTCTCTTTCTGTCCCTCCCTCCCCTCTAAAAAAATAAAATAAAATAAAAAGAACTGCCACCAACTTTTTCTAAGCATTCAAAATTTACTTGGTGTTCTGATTCTTCAAAGTTAACTTACATTTCTATGATTTGTCAGGTAAAAAACAGAACTTTCTCCAGGGTTTAAGATAAACAACAGACTCAGCTTTTTTGATAGTTAGGTACCTCTTATCTCAATGTCTGATTTCCACAACATAATAGTTTGTGACTACGATAGTAGTCAGTATCTTTTTTATTTTTTTTAAAGATTTTATTTATTTATTTGACAGACAGAGATCACAAGTAGGCAGAGAGGCAGGCAGAGAGAGAGGAAGGGAAGCAGGCTCCCTGTTGAGCAGAGAGCCCGATGCGGGGCTCGATCCCAGGACCCAGAGATCATGACCTGAGCTGAAGGCAGAGAATTAACCCACTGAGCCACCCAGGTGCCCAATAGTAGCCAACATCTTAAGAATATCAGTAATTCAGTGGATGATGCTGAAAGGGATGAAATCCCAAAATAATATTTTATAAAAGGTGACATTAAGCCAAATACTGAACAAATAACCAATTTTTAACACTTTAATATATTGAGATTCTGATAAATGATTAGTGCATCTTTGATAGGAACTGATATCAGTTACTGAAATAATACCCAACAAACTCCTTCCTTATTCAATGTGACTTTGTATATTTTCATTCTACATAATCTAAGGTAAGCCAAAGTGATTCCTCATGATGTTTCAAGTGTTAATTTAACTAAACTGTGAAATCTCTTCTAATAATTTGAAATTTACATGGATCAAAGTCATGAAAAAAGGAAGTGAGTTTAATTGAGGGATTTAAATGAGAGGAAATGTTTAAGAGAAGAATTTGGATGAACTGGGGTAGCTTCAGAGTCAAAAACTTCCAAGATTTTGTCCTAAGTCCTACTCAGTTGCTCAGTTTCATAGATATATCCTAGACCCTGACATTACTAATTATCACAGCCTCTCTATAACCTAGAGTTTAAGCAGCCCATTTTCTGACCAGCAGCTTTTATTTTTGTACTTTATTCCTCCTAGTCTCCAACTTCAACAATGCATGCATAAGAATACCTCTTCACTGTCTCACTCCTCACTCCTGTCACAATCAACATCCCCATTTGTGTACTGCCCTCAATCCCTTCTCAGCTAGCAAAAGGCATCTCTCTAGCTATTCTCCTCTCTTTTTGGCCCATCAATTGTTTCCCTCCATGCTGTATCATTCCCATCAACATATCAGTATGCTGTTATTTCATCCATTTTACAAAATAAAATGAAACACCAAGACTTTTTTCAACCCCATTTCACTTTTCATCATGTCTCCACTCCTCTTTACAGGAAAGCTTGTCAAAAAAGTTATCTACCTTTGCTGAGTCATTCCTTTCCTACCAATGTCTCCTGAACCCATCTCATTCAAGCTTTCTCCAGACCACTCTACCTAAGCTGCTCGTGGCAAGATCATCAATGATTTCCACATTGCTGCATCCCAAAGTCAATTCTTAATCCTGACCCCACTTGACTTATCAGTACCCTAGGACACAGATGATCATTCTTGTGATACTTTGTTCTGTTTCTTCTAGTATACCTCACATCCTGGTTATCTTCCTACCTTGCTATCTATACTTCTCAGTCTCATTTGTTAGTGGTGGGAATACTCGGTTCCTGGACTTCTTACCTACCCATTCACCTCTCTGGTAGTTCTGGTCAGTCTTAGGCTGTTGACTTGCAAATGCAGATCCTTAGCCTATACTTCTTTCTTGAACTTCAGCCCCTTATATCCAACCACCTACTTAACCATTCCCTTGGCTATCTAATAAACATCTCGAATCTCGCTCATCAAAACTGAACTCCCTGTCACTCCAAACATACCTAAAACCTGCATTTCTAGCAGGTGTTTTCATTTGATTTCAGTGAATACCAACTATATTTCTATTAATCAGGTTAAGCTGGGTGATGTTGCAAACTGAACATTTACTGACCTCCAACAACAAAGGTTTGTTCCTTGCCACATATCATCACCATATCTCTTCAGTTATATGCCACAATGGGTTTGCTCCAGGAGCCAAACTAAGAGAGCAGCCTTTAGCTGGAGCATTGCTGAAGAAAATGTAACGAGTTAAGCCAAATGCTAGCTCTTAAAGCCCTGCTTATTTATTTTTTTAAATTTAATTTTATTTTTCAGCGTTCCAAAATTCATTGTTTATGTACCACATCCAGTGCTCCATGCAATACGTGCCCTCCTTAATATCCACCACCAGGCCTTCCCAACCCCGCACCCGCCTCCCCTCCAAAACCCTCAGTTTGTTTCTCAGAGTCCACAGTCTCTCATGGTTTGTCTCCCCCTCCAATTTCCCCCCACTCACTTCTCCTCTGCTTACTTATTACTGATCAAACAAGTCACATGGCCTCCAGACTTCAAGCAGACAGATGTGCAGTATTCTCCCACAGGAAGGGACTCTACATTGAAGAAACTGAAATATTTGCTAAACAGAAGAACAATCTACTACACCAGTCCTCTAGTTAATCTAGCTAAAACTTTTGGCTCTTCTCTTTTTTATAAATCTAGTCATCAGTAAATTAATAAATCAATAAGCCACCTACCAGTGCTAGCATTCTGGTCCAAACCATAATTCCTAGGTTCCTTATTGGTCTCCTTGCTTTTGCCCTTGTCTTTCTAGTCTGTTCTTCACATAGTGTCCAAAAGTGATCATTTTAAAACACAAGTCAAATTTTGTCATGCTTTTGCTCAAAACCCTCCAATGGCTCCCCATCTCACTCAGAATAAAAGTCAAAATCTTTTGAACAGCCTTCTGAAACTTCCCAAAACTTGATTTTCCCATCCATTGCCTCTCCGACTCCATTGCCTTCTTCTTCATCTCTGCTTTACTCTCTTCCAGCCACATGGACTCTGCTGCTTTCAAATATGCCAAGTACATTCCAGCCTCAGAACCTTGCACTTGTGGTTTCCTCTTCCTGGAACACATTTCTCCCAGATATCCACACGGCTCACTACTGCCTCTTCTTCAGGTATTTCCTCAAATGTCACTTTCTCAGGGAGTCTATACCTGGCCAACTGACTTAGAATTTCATCCTCAAACATTTACCATGGCTCTCCTTCTCTCCTTTCTCACTTTACTTATGTCTATAGAATTCATACCTATGTGATCTTTTGGTGCCTCGTCATTATTTCACTCTACTAGACTACACTCCCTGGCTGTATGGATTTTTGTATATTTTATTCATTATTGTAGGACAATAACATATGGAACAATGTCTGGACAGTTGGCACTTAATAAACATGAATAAATTAATGAATGACATAAACGATGGAAAGATTTGAGGAACTCAAACATAAAAAAGATGTAACTTAAAAGTGTGGGGAAAATATGGTAAACATTAATAAATATTACACAGTCACACCAACTCAAAAGACTTGATGAGTTATTTGTCTCAAATTAGAAAAAAAATAAAAAGAATCTGAAGAGGAAAATAAGACACACAGAAAAACAAAGCATTACTTCTAAAGCTATAATATTAATGATCAAGGCAACACATAGTAAAGTTAAACACATAAACTTTACATAGTAAAGTTTACTATTTGATTTATTAAAGAGGGTTTAATTTAAATCCAAATTTGAAAGCATATATATTTTAATCCTTTATCACTACCAAAGCAAAAAACTAGTATACCCTTTCAGTTTGGTTGTACCATTTTGGTAGAAAATCAAAATTTATTTCACCTCTGACACCAAACTAAAGTAAAGCCTTTAAGCCAGATTAATTATCTGCCTCTCAGGCTGACATTACCCTAGAAAAGTGTTTCTCAACCTTGACACTATTCACATTTGTGGCTGAGTAACTCTTTGTTCTATGAAGCTGTCCTTTCGTATTATAGGATGTTGAGCAGCATCCTTGGTTTCTGTCCACTAGATGCCAGTAGCACCACCCCAGTTGTGACAACGAAAAATGTCTCCAGCCATTGCCAAATATGCCTGGGGCAGGGGTGTGGGGTAGGGATATCACTCCTGGTTGCGCATCCCTGCCCTAGAACATGACAATGTCTATAAAGTTAGCTTTCCTATATGAGTTCAATGCATTGTAAAATCATTATAGATCATTATAGAAATACAATATCTAAAATAAGCAAGCAGATCCTACATGTATAATTTAGAAAAGTACTAAGGGGCTCCTGGGGGCTCAGTCAGTTGAGTATTCAACTCTTGATTTCAGCTCAGGTCTTGATCTCAGTGTTTTGAGTTCAAGCCCAGTGTTGGGCTCCACTCTGGGCATGGAACCTACTTAAAGGAAAAAAAAAAAAAAGTACTGAAAAAGCTCCCTTTGAAAAAAAGCATACCTGAGTTTTGCCCCTTGCATTACTCTGATTTAGCGGTGAAGAAAGATGTACCTGGAAAGTACAAATTATTAATTTTGGTCACTTATATTTAATGACAGTTTGGAAATAAAATTCAGGACCAAGAGAAAAATAAGGGAAAAAAAAGTCTTCACAGGGAAAAAGTAACAAAACTTCCAGAACCAGGCAAGAAGGCTCTGAAGTTGGGAACTCTAGTTATTTAAGGAAATACATTAGATCTTTGGCTCTGATGAGATAGAGGTTGAACCTCTGAGGGAAAATTCCATTTGTTGACAATTGATTTAGCATTGGTTCTGCATAGTAACATTAACTGAGGAAAAAATAAAACTGAATTAATCAACTTAAAATAATATGACAATTTTCAACCGAGATTAAATAACTAATTTTACTGTTCCTATGGTCTGTGTTAATGTGGTTCAAATTTTAAATAATTAAAAATGAAATTATTAAAAATTAACAGGAACTTGGACATAAGAGTATTGGTCAAATCTGGAAAACTTTTCAAATCTACTTTTTTTTTAAGATTTTATTTATTTATTTGACAGAGATCACAAGTAGGGAGAGAGGCAGGCATAGAGAGAGAGAGAGAGGAGGAAGCAGGCTCCCTGCCAAGCAGAGAGCCCAATGCGGGACTCGATTCCAGGACCCTAGGATCATGACCTGAGCGAAAGGCAGAGGCTTTAACCCACTGAGCCACCCAGGCGCCCCTCAAATCTACTTTTAAATTAACTCCTCGGGTACTAAATTTTTTTTAAATATTTTCTTCAGTCTTAAAGGATTAAAAAAATGTTCTTGTGTTTTTCTAGAAGTTGTTAAATTCTCAGATTTAATGTTAAAAAAGAAGATGAATAAGAAAACTGATTATGCCAGAAAGGATCCATCACTATTGTAAGTGGAGGAACCAACAACGCTGGCTCAATTCTTTTGGAAACCAAAAATAAAAGAGTTTTTAGGCAGATATTTTAAACCATAAATAGATCTCACTTTAAAAAAGCATATGATCTGGGTGCCTGGGGGCTCAGTGGGTTAAGCCTCTGCCTTCGGCTCAGGTCATGATTTCAGGGTCCTGGGATGAAGCCCCACATTGGGCTCTCTGTTCAGCAGGGAGCCTGCTTCACCACCCCCACCCCCGCGCCTGCCTCTCTGCCTACTTATGATCTCTGTCTGCCAAATAAATAAACCAATTCTTAAGAAAAAAAGCATATGATCAAAGTAGTCTATATTTGGGGCGCCTGGGTGGCTCAGTGGTTTGGGCCACTGCCTTGGGCTCGGGTCATGATCTCAGGGTCCTGGGATCGAGTCCCGCATCGGGCTCTCTGCTCGGCAGGGAGCCTGCTTCCCTCTCACTCTCTCTGCTTGCCTCTCTGCCTACTTGTGATCTCTCTCTGTCAAATAAATAAATAAAATCTTAAAAAAAAAAAAAGTAGTCTATATTTCTTTGTATCCAATAAAGACATCCCAACATTTGAAATATGCATGGTTCCCATGATTTAAATCATTTTTCAATTATAAATAATAATTAAAAGAACTGATATAAATACTTCTACATGCACATATCATTTGAAACTTAATTCCAGTTTGTGGAGTAATTTAAATCTTCTCAACTTGGTCTACCTTTATAGTGAAGCTACATCCAAGGAACTGAATCGATTAGTTTGAGTTTCATTTTCTATCCTCATTCTGACCAAAAAAAAAAAAAAAAAAGATACACACATAAATTACAACAGGACCAGAAAGAAGATGTTAATTGAAATTTTTAGAAATTCATTGATCTCTTGGGCCTGCAAATGAGATGCTTGTCCTCTAAAATTATGCACTAGTCACAATTATACATACTTAAAATACTTAACCTGACATCCGAATACAAATGGACAAACCAAAAAAAGATTTGCCTTCATTTGTTTCAAAGACTCTTGAAATAAGCCCTTGTTTGATATATGTTACTTTTACAGGTTTGCATTGTATACTATAATTTCAAAAATGATTTTCAACCAGAAAGAAAGAAAAAAAGCTTATCTGTCAGCAATACGAATTGGGGTTTTGAGTTTAAGAAACAAATTGTGTACACAGCCCAGGTTCTCAATAATCCATTAACAGCGGATCTGGTGCACCCACCAGAGCTGATTTTTAAAGAAACTGTATTAAGAAATAGAGCAGAAAGAAACGTGCAGGAGCTTCTTGCCAAACCCCTGGCAATGTGCATATTCTTTAAAGTCTCAGCTTTTATTTAGTTGTATTTCCAACTGTTTAGTTAATCTTTATTGACTTGTGTTTAATTTTCATGAACAGGAACGTATCTGTGACTTGAGAGAAGTTTTCTGGTGTGCTAAAATGGCCTGTTTACTTTCCTTTGCTAATTCTTGTGTCCCTTTGAGGATTTAGATATTTGCAAGACCCAAAATAGTCACCTGGAATACTGTACTCAGTGGAACAGATAACATTTTCTTGATCTGTGTCCTATTTGAATTGTGGAAAGACCTGTTTTTGTTTTATTTGCGTTAGCACTAGTCAATTCCGTTACTTGTCACTAGAGCTAAAAGCCAAGAGCTCAGAAGACATCCTATAGCAGATGGAAAACGAGTCAAAGAAACCATAGGATGCATGACACAGGGCGACTATAGGTTATGGTGTGACCATCTGAACACCAGACGGAGTAGGACAGAGGTATTTTTGATTGGATGGTGACAAAATAATCAAACTCAAAACATCTCAGTCTGAATTATCAATGCATACATTCTTGTCAAACAAAAAAAAACTTGTGTTGTGTCCCCTGTCTCAATGACTGTCAAAAACTCGAGCTACATTATCTCCAGTTCCTGGTCCCCTAAATCCATAAAGTCATTAGCCATGAAATCTTCAGTCATGCCTCAAAAATGTGTCCAACAAAACTTCTCCTCTCTCTTTTCATTGTCATTGCCTAGCTTAAGACTTGATTCCTTTCCCAGCCACATATGATGACAGTCTCCACCCTCGACCTATACTCTTGCTTCACTAGACTATTTGCACCAACTAGAAATACCAAGTACCGTTTGGTTGTTCCTTGAGTTCAGACTTTGTCCCCTCTATTCTGACTTCAAGGCCACCCATGTCCCATACTTCTAGTAGAATGCTTCTCTTTTTAGTATCCTCCTAAAAATAGGTTGGCATTGATAACACACCATTCCCATGAGAATAATAATTAGATGAAGGTAATCTGTATCTCCCCTATTACACAAGGCTTTCTTTTTTTTTTTTAAAGATTTTATTTATTTATTTGACACAGAGAGATCACAAGTAGGCAGAGAGGCAGGCAGAGAGAGAGAGGAGGAAGCAGGCTCCCCGCGGAGCAGAGAGCCCGATGTGGGGCTCGATCCCAGGACCCTGAGATCATGACCTGACCCGAAGGCAGCGGCTTAACCCACTGAGCCACCCAGGCGCCCTACACAAGGCTTTCTATTGAGGAAAGACTTGTCTCATCTGACCTTCGTAGCCAGACCCTAAAACCATGTCCAGCACCTTGTTAGTGCTCAACAATATCCTTTGGTTTAAACGATCAAGTGACCACAAAACAACTGTTCAAACAATTAAGTGTTCAAAATTAGCAATGAGGTAAATGTATTCATCAATAATTTATAAAGGATTTCATTTGGCTTCAGCATTTTTTGCAATCTTTTTCCATGCTTTACAATACCCTCATAAGCTAGGGATCAATTCATGTTAGAAGAAATTCAAGGAAGAAAGTGAGTTGGAGTAAAACCTTCATTCTAAGCAGATGTGCTTAGTAAACCATCAGCCTCCCTCTTCTAAAGAGTGAAAGGTTCTTGTATTCTACGTTTTATACCATGTCAGCATGCAAATGAATGCTATTCAAAGAACAACTTCACTCAGCATTTGAACAGGGTCACAAAGACAAGCTGATAATGGGCAAAATTAATAGAATTCACTTCTGAATGTTGAAACTGCTCTTACTTTATTTTTTTTCCTGCTCTTACTTTATATTAACTTATTTCCCTAAATAGAAGAGATTCCCATATGACATATACACTTACAAATTTCATCAAGAACAAGAAATAACAATTCACATAAGGAATAACATGGAGGACATTGGAAGATGGAGAGGAGAAGTGAATTGGGGGAAATCAGAGGGGGAGAAAAACCCTGAAGGACTATGGACTCTGAGAAACAAACTGAGGGTTTTGGAGAGGAGTTGGGGGTGGGAGGGGTGAGCCTGGTGGTGGGTATTAAGGAGGGCACGTATTGCATGGAGCACTGGATGTGGTGCATAGACAATGAATTTTGGAACACTGAAAAAAATAATGAAATAATCTTTAAAAAACAGAAATATCAGTTGGCTAGAGCTATAATTATATTTTCTTTTCCTCAATATAAGAAGTACTTGGATACCTCGCTATGGGTTCTTTTCTACATGCTATACATAACAGGGTAAGAGACCACAAAGATCATTTAAGAATTTATAGTGTCTGCATGGAGCACTGGGTGTGATGCCAAAACAATGAACACTGTTATGCTGTAAATAAACAAACAAAAAAAAAGAATTTATAGTGTCTATAAATAATAGCAATATTTCACATTTAATACTCTTATAAATGTGATCTATATTTCCCCGATTAAATATTGCTAAAGTCTGTTTAGTTAAGAATTAGTTTTAGCTTCATTTTACAGATGAGTCTAATTACGGAGCATAAAGGCTCAAATATTTGGATACGGTTACACAGCTAGAAAGTGTCAGAGCCTAGAATCAAACCCTGTCCATGTTTTGAGGGGGAAGAAGAAGGGAGAGAGGAGAAATGCTACCAAGCAGTGAAGCCAAATTTTATTATTTGGTAACAGTATGTACGAGCTTTAAATGTTTTTGTCCTTTCTGTGTTGAAACTGTCCAGCGTATATGTATATGTGTATACATTTATCTGTTTTACCTTGAATTTTCTAGAATCTTTTCTCTAGGATGGAGAAATAGACAAAATAGACAAATGCATTTTGAAGTGGAAGAGAGTGAAAAAGAGCTTTAAGGATTCTAGAACTCTTAGAAATGACAAGTCTAGATATCATGAGATTCAAGAAGAGTGGTTTAAAAGGTTTAAACCACAACGTTTAAAAATTATCCTGGGAGCAAAAGAGTCGGGACCTCAATACACTAACATTTAAATTCTCAATTTCTGTGGAGATTGGGTTTTCATCAATGCTGGGAGCCCTTTCCATTAGCAACGAAGCTAAGCATCCCCTTTCCTCAGCTTATGCCTTCAAGTGAGAACTGAATTATGACTGGTCGTCGTAGGAAGAAAATGACTATTACAGGACACAAGATGGGGTGGGGTGCGGGTGGCTAAGGAAAGGCCTGACATGTAGCTTGTAAAGTACAGCAGCTGTGGCCTGTTTTCACAAATATCTGACATGTTTCTTTGGCCACTCGCCAAATTGAGCTGTACCCAGCACTTCTCCCATCCTTCCTGTGCCTCCAAGAGCCCTTGTAACTGCTACTTGAGACTCCAGTCCACTCCAAATCAATCCTCTCGGTTCCTTCCTCCCCTTAATGTGCAGGCATCCCACCCTAATTAATTAACGCAACACCAACTTCATGCAGGACCTTCCCACACTTTGCCCCTCCACGCAGCCCAGAAACATCAGCACATTCCTTACTTCATCACTTGTCAACTCCCTTTCTGTTAAAGACCAGTGTCCCCTTTCCCTGACCTGGCCTCTGATTTGATCTCACTTTAAAGTATCCCACTTTAAGAGACAGTAACAAATGCTGCCTTTTTCCTGTTTAGTTTGTTTATTCACATTCACCGGACCTATTATAATTAAAGACCAAGGAGCTTAGAAGAAGAGCCCAGGAAGATACTTGATGCATTTGATACGTGGATAAACTCAATACTGGATTTATAATGAAGCTTTACTTTGCCTATTACTAAATGTGTGACCTTGGGTGAGTTTCTTAGACTCTTGCCATTTATTCAAATACTTGCTGGGCACCCATGAGTGTGCTAGGTTCTATTCTAAATGCTGGTGCTACAGTTAAAAGAAATAATAATAAAAATTTTTTTAAAAGCCTGCTCTCAGTGAAGCCTATATTTTAGGGAGGGGAGATGACCATTAATAAATAGATGAGTCTAACAATATACACAGATATCCAAGAAGAAATATAAAGCCTGAGGGAAGAAGGGTGGGGAGTACTGAGACTGGGGGTGGGAGAAAGGTGGCAACTTGGAAGGGAATAATCAGGTATCACCTGATGTGATCCTTGACTGGCCCTAAGGAGGTGAGAGAACTATGTGATAATCACATGAACCATGTGATTATCTGGGAAGAAGTATTCCCAACAGAGGACACAGCGAGTGCAAAGTCCCTTCCTTAGTCAGGGGGGTCTTGTCTGGAGTGTTGAAGGACCATCAGATATTCAGCTAGAGCCAGTGGAGAGACAGCAAGGAGTAGGAGGTGATATCAGAGTAACAGAGAATTTCCATGTGATGATACGGGCTATGGATTTTTATTAATTGAAATGGTGAGTTACTGGAGGTTATTGATTAGAGGAGTAACATCGATTTGACTTACCTCTAAAAAAAAACAAAAAACAAAAAACAAAAAACAAAAAAAACCCCAACTAATTCCTCTGTAAAATGGGAAAGGTAGCATGTGGTGAAGACCAGACTTCCCTCTGGAATCCCTGGGCCACCGCTGACTAGCAGTGTGGCTTGAAGCTAATCACTTGACCTTCTTAAGCCTCCATTTCCTCAGTTTAAGATAGACTTGATAGTAGTTCCTATTTTCTAAGAGTTTTTTGAAAAATAAATTAAATGGTACATGCTGTCAAGGTGCTTAGTAAAGAGCTTACCACATGGAAAGGCCCAATATTTGCTAATATTCTCAGGCCTCTGAGGATCGGGGGACATGATGCATGTGAGGTACTTGGTGTGTCACCCAGCCCAGGAAGCACTTAGATGTCATCCTACCGTTACCAACAGCTAACCCACCGGCTGTCTTGAAGTGACTTTGTACATTTTAAGTTTTCACAATATTACCCTTAAAAAGAGAGTAGCAAACTTTTGTGGGTAATTTTCAGATATCTCAGATAGTGGATATAGCATTGGTTGGGTGCTACTCTGTGCAAAGCACCTTACTAGGCAGTGGAAAACCATACTTACTCAGGTGAGAAGGAAGAGATGTAGTCAGAAATCGGTAGAGATAGAGGAATAAAGATGATCGATCAATCAATAGATGACAGATGATAGACTCTTGTCTATCTTACACATACCTATCTTAAATCTGTATAACTTTTTCAAAAGAAGAGAAAGAATTACATGAGACAACTGTCTATGTTTTCTGACCCCTACTGTGAGGGAAAAGAAGACCCAGTCTCCTGAATGAAAGAAATGTGAGTCACCAACATCCTGGTCACATACCAGATCTGGAACCTGCTCTTCTCTATAGCAAGACGAAGTGACTCTACGCCTTTGGCTGTAGTTGGGGGTGTTGGAGGCATTGTGATTCTCCACAACCTTGTTCCATTATTCGGAAGTTACTTGCCTTGTACCGATTTTTTTCCTGTCACTTCAGTCTGAGAGGTTGGGTCTCACCTGGCTTTCCCTTACCCTCCACCACCTCCCTTCCCGCATAAACATACTTTCAAAACAAGCACACTCACTCAAAGCACGTGTCTTTTTGGAAACTCAGTGACGTAACTTAAATATGGTTTAGTAGCCCTTCACAAGGAGAAAAGGAAGATTACTGTAGAAGCCTGCAAGAGAGTATCTCCTGATTCTTCCCTGCCCTTTGCACATCACTTTCCTGAAGGACAGACTAAACTTCATGTTCTTCTTCTCATTTTACCTAGTAAAAATCCAAGAATGTCCTCTTAAAATTAGCTGGGAAAGTATCCTTGTCTTATTGTTGCTTAAAAAAAAAAGTTATTCTTCACAGGGCCAGGTAATACTTGCAGTAGACATAAGCACTAAAAAGAGCTGGATGTCTTTCATGTATAACTTAAAATAAAGTTAAACTCTAAAGATGGTTTTATCTTTCAAGCAATACAAGAGTTGCAATATGGTGCAACTAAAATAGTTTTCTTGTTAGACTTCTGATCCTGTATTACCTATTTCCCTCTCCCTTTGTCTACTTCTTTTGGTGCCCTGCTTAGCTGAGAAGCCCAAATTTATCTGGTGCCGAATTCTGCCCTAAATCTGTCCTGCCAAAACCGGTGCTCTAGAAAATTCCGTGCTGACTCTTCATGTAGTAGTGATCAATTATACTACAAATCAGATATTTTATTTTACTTTATTGTAACGGGAGCCATCAAATCATCAAAAGAGGTAATAATGACAGAGAGAAATGGCACTTAGGCCTTAATGAGACAGAGATCCATGATTCAAATAACAAAATACAAAACATCAAGAAATCAGGTGTACCCTTTTTAAATACATCCTTAGAAAGGGCACAGTTAGAAATACTATTTCAGGGACATTTTACACCTGGATATACTCTATTTTGTTTAAGATTTTGCCTGCAGGGACAAGTGGGGGAAAATGAAAACATATGAGACAAACACTTCAACTGTCTCTTCCCTCCCAGTTGATACAAGAACACTTGAGAAGAAAATGTAGTCTCTTCACATCAGAGGTAAGGATCGGTGGGTTCAATTTCTCCTGATATACTCCCACACTGTGAGTGAGATGTTGCAAGGAGGAATAGGGGAGCGGTTCTAACTCGAAAATTCACAGGGTCTCCTTGTCTTCCAGTTTAAGTAAGTATTTTTTACATAAATATCCTGGTGTTAATAGTTTTTATTTTGTCTCTTCCAGCCAAGGCAAGTCTCTGCTGATGCTACCCCTCTTCTCTTATCCTCCAGAGGGCACCATATCCACAGGGGACTGGCTGAGAGCTCCTAGGTTTGGGGTTTGCTTTGGGTGGGGAAGGGGCTGTTTTGCATCTGTGCCAGGCACCTTTGTGTTCATGCCCCCTAGTTCCCCGGGCATGACTCATCCAGCCTCTGTGACTTCATGCCTCAGTGGGGTGCACCGTCTTCCTACTCTGCCCCTCCCCCCCGAAGAGCACCCAGCACTTCCCCCTGGATAGAAGCCAGAACCTGCACAACCCTTTGTGATCAGCTGTCTCTGGTCTTGGAATTTCTACTCCAGGAAAGAAGCTGGGACACAGGTGTTCCATCTTGTGTACCCTTTATTCTCTCCTCCTCCTGTTACCTTCCAAAAATGGAAGAGGCCAATTTTCTCCTCTTGCTGCAATCTAAACTTTACCTCCTTTGGAGTAGCTTTGGCCTCTTTCCTAAACCATGAAGATGCGTGAGGAGCAGGAAGAGAAAAATTGGCTAGTGGATAAGGAAACATTAATTGGGAAGCATTTCTGAAATATCACGTACATTTTCATGAGGAGACTACTGATCACCTGTGTTATGAGATCACTGGTTACAGGTCTCTCTCCCATACCATGCTGGGAGCACCTCAAGAAGGGGGCTGCTTCTATTCTGGTTTTGAATCCTCAAAAGGTACAGGGCACACCCTGGCATTTGGCATAGAATCAATCACTGACTAATCAATAATGACCTAGGTGGAGATTTGGGTGAGTTTTCATCTTTGTGTTCTTACTTCTGTTTGAACTTGACCCTATAGTGGAGTGCAACAGACCAATATCTGGTTGAAAATCTTCATAGATAAACCCATTCATACATACAATGCAAACAAATATTAGTAAGACTGTGCTAGCTAAAGCATCTGACTGTGTTTTTGATTGTTAATAGCAAAATGATGGAACATTTTTCTTTTTAAAAATTTTGAAGTATCTCAGAGAAATCTGATAATGCTTATAACATCTTAACATCCATTTTTTTTTTTTAATTTTTATTTATTTATTTATTTTTTTTCAGCGTAACAGTATTCATTCTTTTTGCACAACACCCAGTGCTCCATGCAAAACGTGCCCTCCCCATCACCCACCACCTGTTCCCCCAACCTCCCACCCCTGACCCTTCAAAACCCTCAGGTTGTTTTTCAGAGTCCATAGTCTCTTATGGTTCACCTCCCCTCCCCAATGTCCATAGCCCCCTCCCCCTCTCCCAATCCCACCTCCCCCCAGCAACCCCCAGTTTGTTTTGTGAGATTAAGAGTCATTTATGGTTTGTCTCCCTCCCAATCCCATCTTGTTTCATGTATTCTTCTCCTATCCCCCTACCCCCCCATGTTGCTTCTCCATGTCCTCATATCAGGGAGATCATATGATAGTTGTCTTTCTCCGATTGACTTATTTCACTAAGCATGATACGCTCTAGTTCCATCCACGTCGTCGCAAATGGCAAGATTTCATTTCTTTTGATGGCTGCATAGTATTCCATTGTGTATATATACCACATCTTCTTGATCCATTCATCTGTTGATGGACATCTAGGTTCTTTCCATAGTCTGGCTATTGTAGACATTGCTGCTATAAACATTCGGGTACACGTGCCCCTTCGGATCACTATGTTTGTATCTTTAGGGTAAATACCCAGTAGTGCAATTGCTGGGTCATAGGGTAGTTCTATTTTCAACATTTTGAGGAACCTCCATGCTGTTTTTTTTGACTTAAAACATCAGAAATTGATTGCCTATAGTTCTGAAGCCTAATAGTCTGAAATCAAGGTGTTGGCAAGTCCATATTCTCTCTGAAGACACTAGGGGAGGATTCTTTCTTGCGACTTCAAGTTGCTGGTGATTGCTGCCAGTCCTTGGGCATTCCCTGTTGTGTGGCTTCATAACCCTAACCTCTGCTTTTATCTTCACATGTTGCCCTTTGTGGCTGTGTCCAAACTTCCCTTGTTATATAAGGACATCAGTCATTGGATTAGGGCCCATCCTTACCCAGTACGACCTTATTTATCTTGATCACACCTACAGAGACCCTATTTTTAAATAAGGGCACATTCACAGATTCTGGATAGACATGGATTTTGCAGGGGGAACACTATTCAACCCAGTACGACAATTATTGGGGGATTTTGACACTCCAGGCTCAGTTAGTGACAGAATGAGTAGACAAAAATTGGTAAGTATATATCATCCAACTTGACCTAATTGACATATGTAGGACACTATAAATAACAATGGTAAAATGCCATTTTTTCAAGTGCACCTGAAACAGTCACCAAAATGGGCCATACCCAAACAATTTATACTCAAGTCCAAAGGGCTGAAATCATACAGAGTATGTTTTATAATAAAAATGGAAATAAACTAGAATCATCAACAAAAGACTTACAAAAAACCCAAATACCTAGAAACTAAGAACACTCTGAATCACACATTCTAAATAATTTTGGAATTATACAATAGGCTTCTAAATTTCTTCTGCCTCTGTGGCAGGAATCACAAGCATTTTGAACTGAATATTACTGAAGACATAAGGGAACTAACATCCATTTTTCTTTTTACAAACTTACCTAGAAAACTGGCATGTCGTGAACATTTGAAATCAAAAACTGTTTAAGGGATGAGGTAAGGTGGTCTCACCAACCGCAGTTAAATAAATTACCTTTGTGTCAATTACTTGCTTTTAACATGCTTTTATTTCATTAAAATATTGTTTCCTAAGTGTTAGCACATCTGCCTGCATCCTGTAGAATTAAACTTCCCATAGGTAGAAACAACCAAGGTTTCCATGCTTTTAGCTAATTGGGGAGATTTTAAAGGAAATTTTAAAATAATAAATAAGTATCTATTCAATAGCGCATAAATGCATACACATGTATTCTATATCAGATATAAAACATAAACATATAAATTTGACATAGGGGTTTCTAACCTGTGATCTATGAACCTAGGGGCATGATGAGCCTCAGTGTACATTCAAATTTTGTAAATATATGCACATCTCTCTCTACTGCTTTCCATTAATTCTTGGAGGAATCCATGAATCTGAAATTTTAAAAAACAATTTAAGAAATGAGAGTATATTTCAATCGTATTCTTTACTCTCCATATTCTCTTCTCCCTAGTGATCTGTTATGGGCTTGGTCTGTTATTGACGTTTTGGATGTCCAAGCAGCAAACATTGCAAAATATTGAGAATAATCCTTTTAATGCAAAGAATGACCAGATGTGATAACATAACACAGCCCTGTTTGAGACTCTTGATTTGTTTAAAATTTAAGTAGCATTACATCTCTTTACAGAACTGGCTTAGAATAAGCATGGAAACAGCTTTTATGCTGTCTATGAGGCCAAAAAATAAACGCAAGTCTGCACATTTTTTATTTGAAAGCATTCACAAATGACATGCAAGACATAAACGTTGGCCTAAAGCCACAGCAAAGCATTGCATTAAAAAAAAAAAAGTATGTTTTTGAGCCAAACACTATTTAGGAATCATTTATTTCCCAATTATTAAATCAAGAATAAAACCAGGAAAAAATATATTTAAGGGATGTACTTTAACTATTGACTTCCAGTCCAATAGCCATGACAATTTTAAAAATCCAAGTACAATTGATCAACAGCCTATGTAAACACACGTGCAGGATTGAAGAGGACACTCCTATTTATATTAACAAGAAATTGTGCTAGAGGCAGCTTAGTGAGATGCTGAGAAGTAAAAATGATGAAATAGATGTGTATTAGGAGCCATGATTCTACACACATGTTCTGAATACTTCTGTTTAGATTAATGTTTTCCTGCAAATAAAACTGGTTATCATCTAGTTTGGGTCAAATAATGCGGCCACAAAGATGAATCTTCAGTAAGCAAGGTATTTGGTCATTCAGGGCCAAGATATGAGAGTTGTTCTGGGAAAATATTAAATGAGCAAAAACATTCTGGAATCTAACTGCAGCCCATATAAAAGTTTTAAACTGTGTAACAATGGATAATAAAACTTCAAAACAAATCCAAACTTAATGTCTTCAAGGTATTAAGTGTCGACGTTACAGGGCATGGGAAAAACGTACCTTATTTGATATCCCATTTAAACAATATGGGTCTCCTCTGTCTCCGAATAAAACATTCTGACACTCACCCTTAATTATGATGCCAACATTCATATTGGAATCCATGCCCATCTTGGAAAGGTTAAGTGAGATGCACTTGAGTAAACACTTCTAACAATCTTGATCATTGGCTTTCAGAAGGGGATAGTCTGGGAATGACATCACAACCAAAACATCCTGTTGGAACCCAAAGGTCAAGATGTAACAACACATTTTCCGCATGAGGTGCTTTGTTTCAGGGTTCCACCAAAAGTGGATATTTATTAATAACCGTATGGATGAACAAGTACGGCATATTTAGGAGTCTGGGAAAAAAAGACACTTAGAAGGCTGTGTCACCTTTTCCGGCTGTCTAAAATTGGTCTTGGAAAAGTCCAATGGACAGTGTTATTACTTCTGCTGCTTTGTCTTCCCTGACCATCTGCGTGGTCTAGACCCAAAAAACCCACATCCTCAAGCTGTGTTTCCTAATCAGTCTGACTCTAAGTGTTTCAAGCTGTGGTTTAGGCCCATTTGCTTTTTCCATTCTTCAGTGGTGATTCCCAAATGACTTACAAATACAAGGAAGAAAACTGAGGCATTCTGAGAAATAATGTTTGGCGATTGTAATCATCATCAGTGAGGAATCCCTCCCTCATGGTTTCACGACTTTTGTCTAGGACACACAGAAGGCGCATGCTCCAAGGTCTGCAGGGCCTGGTGGCTCATAAGAGGTGAGTGGAGAGCAGCATAAAATGAGCCATCATTATTCCAATTCACCTGTTGCTTTATGAAGAGAACTCTGTGGTTCTCAAGGTTATTTTCAAGGCAACCTAAATATCTGAATGTTTATGTGAATACTCCTGTTTGGTAACTGCAGACACTAATTCTGTCTCTTAACTATTGTGTAGGCCTGCAGGCCAGACTCGGCAGCAAATGTTTTATATGCCTGTGATCCTGGGAAAAGACCTCTTGAAGCTAGTGTTGCCATGTTACCATGAGAATTTGGACGAGTAATCTCATCTGTAAGATGGATGGGAAGGCTGCCCTAGCAGCAACTTCTTGAGAAAAATGACATCATACCAAATGCACTTCTTGGTAGCCTGCCTTTTTAGTTCATATATTCATTTAAGAAATACTGATTCTTGGTGGCACCTGGGTGGCTCAGTGGGTTAAAGCCTCTGCCTTCGGCTCAGGTCATGATCTTAGGGTCCTGGGATCGAGCCCCACGTCGGGCTCTCTGCTCAGCAGGGAGCCTGCTTCCCTTCCTCTCTCTCTCTCTGCCTGCCTCTCTGCCTACTTGTGATCTGTCTCTGTCAAATAAATAAATAAAATCTTTAAAAAAAAATACTGATTCTCTTTTTTTAAAAAGCATAAATGCAGTTCTTATGATAAGATTCATTGTAATTCACTTTCTCCAACATATGCGCAAATACACCAAATTTCTCAAGAGTACAGTGGTGAGGATCAAAATAAAACAAAGGGCAAAGCAACCCTCCCCCCAAAATAACAGCTTTCCTCAAGCCACTCATTGATTGTATGATGGAATTTTTTCAAAATGCTAAGAAATCTAGGATTATTGTGCTGTAATAATAAAGCTTTAGAGATCTAAAGTCAAAATAGGGAAAAATATATTCATTATATCAGGAGTGATGTGCTTTAGCCAAAAGGAAAAGATACTGGAGAATATCAAGTTGTTAGTCTGAAAAATGAATCAAGAAAGATGGGGAAAGGCAGGAGGCTCCCTGTAACCAACGTTAAGAAGTTTATAGGGCACATGTGATTGGAAAAAAACAAATAAATGTAATTCATGGAAAACTGTAATAAATGTACTGATGCATTATATGCTAAAAGAATGCAGCATATGTTAATAAAATGATACATCAAGTGCTAAGTATTTTGAACTGTCTTCTTTACTGGACCTCTTACTAATCTAAATTAATATCAAATTAATTATAACTTTTCTTATTTATTTGGGATTCAGCAGGGGTATAAATTTCTGTCCATGTTTTTCTAGGAGATGCTACTTTATGAAATAAGTGACCAACAGAATAATTGGTAGCTGAGAAAAAAGAAATCAACATTTTGGAAGGTGATGACTTTATTGCATCTCCCTCCATTCTGTGACCTTCTGTTTACCAGAATGTGACGATGTTACAAAAACACATAACCAGGAACAAGTGAGTTACAAAACAAATGTGAAAAATCCATATACAGCACAGCAAGATAGTGAAATGTTTTTCTCAGGAAAAAAACTTCTCTCTCTGTCAGCAGTTCCAAATACTAATACAGACTTCATTTCCAAACTAGTTTTCTTCTCAGATTCTGAGATTTTTACATTTACATTTTGCTTTAAAATTTACATTTTGCTTTAAAAACAAAATGTCGTGGCCAAACATATATCAGTGGATAAGAGTATTTTCCGTAGAGTCTAGGTCATGTTCACCAAAAATATTGGGTTCCATTACAATAACAAAAAAGACCCACAGAAAAAAACCCATTAAAGATTCTGTGTTACCTGTCTTATACTAACATTCAGAAATTATTAGGTCTACCTGAAGTTGATACAGCTATCCATATTTTCATTTGCTTCCTGGACACAAGCTACTGATAAATCCCTTTCCTGCTAAGCATCCTCTTCCCCATTTCTGAGATTCAATAAATCAAATTTATGAAATCATCTTGTAATACAGATGCTTCCTTTTCCCAACCCACATATTCTTATAAAAATTTAACAACGAAAAAACATCTCATCAACATTGTTTTTACAAAGCAACTGTTGGTTATAAACAGTGTTTTAGGTCTCAGGGAGATTTAAGACACTTCAAAGGCTTGGTCTAAACCCCCTAAATCCAGGTTGCTCTCGTGAATTTTCACAAGCCTGGTATGTGAAGTTAAAGGCTTAAATTTTTTTAAGTGTTTTGTTATGCGCTGGAAAAATTGAAACAAATCTCATTCTCAGAAGCAGACATTTCTGGAATTTCCATTTTCACTTGTTTCTTTCTTTTCCAAAGATAAAGAAACTAATGCCTATGTTCACTGTTTTTGTATAAGCATCTTTGAATTTCCATAAGGGATAACCTATCTCATCAGCCCAAGACAATGTATATGAACATATTTTGATGCATTTAAAAAAAAAAAAAAAGAATTCCTCACAACCTGGTTTTGCAGATGGTCTTCTTGGTTACTTTTCTTATCAGGAAAGAGGCTGATCTGTTTTCTTTTAGTATATCCTATGGGTCAGTGGCAAGAAAAAACAAATAAAAGACATCTTGATAATTATTAGAAGTTTTTGCAAATATTAACTACAAGCATCATGCTAATCTGAAATGCTCGGTTAATATTCCGTAGTACATAGCTAGATTTTTGAACTTCTGACTTGAATAATTTATAAAAGCATGCACAATGGTGAATATTTATTTTAAACTAAAAGTCATGGTGCATGTTTCTTCCCTTAAGCTTTAGGTGACAATATAGGTCAGGATTATGCTGGAAGGTTTGGATTACTTGGATACAAAAAGAATCATGGTTTTTGAGGGCAACATTTTTTATTTCACCAGAAAGACCCACTTAGACCAAACAAAAATTCCTCAGCTTTTCACTGTTCTTTGCCTTAATAAGAAAGAACTATAGGCAACAATAATTTATTGTCTTTTATTTTAGTACGTATTTCAAAAATTTTATAACCAAAAGGGACACAGATAGTTCTTTAAATGTTCCTTTCCTCTAAAATAAAACAATGAATAGCTCTTACCACTGACTGGATATATTTCCCTCGGCTTAAAACGTATAGAATAAAAGGAGCAATTGTTTGTTCTATTTGTTATAATGCCAACCCTATCCAGGCAAAGTAGCAGAAGTTTTAAGAGGCATTCATTTGGGGCGCCTGGGTGGCTCAGTGGGTTAAAGCCTCTGCCTTCGGCTCAAGTCATGATTCCAGGGTCCTGGGATTGAGCCCCACAACGGGCTCTCTGCTCGCTGGGGGTGTCTGCTTCCTCCTCTCTCTCTGCCTGCCTCTCTGCCTACTTGTGATCTCTGTCTGTCAAATAAATTTTTTAAAAATCTTTAAAAAAAAAAAGAGGCATTCATTTGCATACCTATTCTGCCAATGAGATGGGAATCTTCCCATCCTATGTGTAATATGTAGGAAGAGATAAATGCTCAACTGGATACTGAACAGTCAATCATCTTTAACAAAGATAACCTTATTATAAAATTTATTCAGAACTGAGTCATGCTTGTGATTATTCTTTGCTTTGTGCTTTCTGCCTTTAAATTTTTTTCCAAAATGAATGCAATACACCTCTTAAAAAAAGAAGTAAATTTAAATTGTGGTTTCTAAAGTCCCAAGGACTTGTGACTGATTAAACACCATCAATTCTGGCCCAGCTCCAGAACATACAAAGACATTAATAAAAACAAAAGGCATGAGATCCCTCACCCCTCAGAGGAAAAAAATTTAATTTGTATCTAGTTGATATTGTATAATAAATTACCGCTAAAAGAATGTTGTACTTATAGTGAAAACAATTTGTTCTGTCCCCCATTACAAAATTAACCCCTTAACAATTTTCTTTTTTATTTCATACTAACAAACCTCAACAAGAATCTTTCTTTTGAGCACTTGCGTGCTAAGTATTGTTAGTTACTAGAGAGTAGTAGGTTTACATTCTCTTATTTCCCCTTCTCTCATTCTCTCTCTATCTCACTCTCTTTCACACACACACACCCCAAGCACAGAGTCATGTATCTGGGTACATGGTAATTATTCAAGCAATTGTTGACACTTATTGGACAGTAAGGATATTAGTTAGGCAATGGCACTCTACCTGTGATACTTCAACACAAAGTTACAGAAAGGACACTTTGTATGGTTCTTAAACTCTAAGAGCTCAGGATCCTACAAAGCAAAGATCAGTATTTACCCCAGTGGCTTTGAGTTTTCTCGTATTTTCTTCAAGATCCAGCTCCCATCTGTCAATAGAGAATGTCCAAATGACTTATAAAAAAACACCTTGAAGTTCCCAGTGAGATACGTGTTTATTTTCCACTCATTCCCTGTTCCCAGAACATGAGCTTTGAAAACATGTAAAGTAACCTAAGATTTTAACTGTCCATATTATAATAGTAACTAGCATTCTTGTAGTGTAATTAGATAAGACAAGATGATAAGTACCCTTAGAATGAAATACAAATGACATAACTAGATTGCCAAACTCTGTGCTAAATTTCTCTTTCCCTCTTCTAAGGCCACTTGTCTTGCAATAGGGAAGCAACATGGAGTTAAAAATCTCTGTATAATTAAGAAGATACATATGTTTAGCTATAAGAAGATCTAAGCTTGCATATACCCGTGAAAGGAAGTCAGGTCTCATTTCTTTTGTTGCAAAGAAAAATTTCAGAGAATCATTATGCAATGAAGAATCCCATGCCTAGGAATGCCTGGATGGCTCAGTCGGTTAATCTGCTGCCTTTGGCTCAGGTCATGATCCCAGAGTCCTGGGATGAGTCCCACATCAGTGGTTCTTGCTCAGTGGGGAACCTGCTTCTCTTTCTGCCTCTGCCTGTCACTCTGCCTGCTTGTGCTCTCTCTCTCTCTGATAAATAAATAAAATCTTACAAAAAAAAAAAAAAAGAATCTTATGCTTGGGACCTGTAAGCACATTAAATAGTTTAAATGTTCTCCATTGCCCTGAAGTATCCTCCTACAGTATTGAGCGTCTAATTTTTTTTTTTTTTTTTTTTTTTTTTTTTTTTTGTCCTGTGCAGGAACACAATGGAAGGAAGCATTTCCAGAGTTCAGGGGAGAATGAATTCCGTTCGCTTGGCAGGACCTCTTTGGAAGTGCTAAAGCAAGAAAAGGGAGTCCAAAGCTTTGGCCAATGGGATGTCAACTGAGTGGAGTATCTTCATCTGGACTCCATACCTCAGGGGTTCATGCTGCCATGTCTAAAACCCCATTCTCAAATCACTAACCTCACCCAATTCAAAAGCCACTTCTTGGCTACACTCATTTTTTAAAAGGGTCTTGAAGGTAATGGATAGAGCTTGTGTGTGGGTTTCAAACATAGATGCATTTAATCAAAATGATGCGGAAGAGAAAGGGAATTGGAAAGCCCTGAAGGCATGTTGACTCTCATTGCATTAACTCTAAACCTCACACAGTTAAGGAAAATCTGTATTTTCTTTCAAATAAAGTGTAATCTCTGATTGGGGCTGCTGTGGTTATAAAAGAGTCAATGGTGTTTTTATGGGGATTATGATTTTTTAACCCTACTGCCTCAGCTGAGCCTCAGTAACTGGAATCTGTCTCTGTAAAATTCCCTCTTGCAAATTGAATGAGCTCTACTTTATTTCCTTGGAAACACAGACATTGACATTTTTACAAAGGTGGTGCTGATGCTGCCGAAGTGGACTTTCTTTTTCTGAATTTTCTGTGATTATTCGCTATTAGTATCTATGTAGTCATAACCACTGGCTCTGTAATTCACTCTGTACAATGTACACCTTAATCAGCTGGAACTAGGTTAGGTATAAGGTACCTCAGCAGAAATGACTGCATCTCAAAGACAGTAAAGTGCTGTGTACTACAGATTATGTTCCACGTAATTAGTGGGTTCCAAAGTCTCAGGTATTTTAGGAGGTGCTAGGTGAGACTATACAGTAAATCTACATAATAAATAATATCCTAAAGCAAAAAGATATTTATACTTATGCTCAGAAATTTTATTTAAATACATTACACAAGTTCAATCTCTCTCAAATGATGCCACAATTCAAAAGTGGCCCAGGCTTGAGCAGTATTTTATCTATATTAATGGAGAGAATGTAAATTCTTAGCTACATTAAAATACATACACACACACAGAGAGAGAGAGAGAGAGAGAGAGAGAGAGAAGAAACTCATCAACATCAAAATACCAGCACTGTTGGCAGGTAATCAATCAATATCTGCTCCATGAATGTATGACCCTTTTCTGCAGAGAACATTTCAAGAGCTAACAGCTGTCCGTTTTCTCTACTATCATACCATCTGCTCTCCTTAGAGTTCTACTTTGGAAGCAATAAATGTTTTAAAGTACAGTTGGAGCCAGGTTCACCACACCTGCCCGGCAGAACACCGTAAGTGTCCTACCTATGCCTTAAAAACCACAAATGAGCCTGCTGTTACAGAAATCAAACGCCTACAGAGGGAACCAAACCAAAAAAAGGCTAAAGAAGCACTGCTTACCATATGGAAGAAAGAACTTTGTAATGTGTAAGATGAATGTTCTGGGGAACATAGGAATTACAATAGCAAGCAAGCATCCAAGAATTTACAGTTAGCAGAATCAATAAAAAAAGAAAAAATATCATCCAACTTGCTCCAGATCCAAAGTCTGTAAGACCTAATACTGCACTTGAATATAGATTATTTATTATAGATTAAGTTGGCTAACTTTATTAATTTGCCTATCTACAACTACAACAATTTTCTCCTGTTTTCCAGCTCCTTTTCTTCTAATTGGTTCACGTGAGACAAACGAAATTACTCTTTACTCCTCCAGCGCTGTTTAGAGATGAAGTGAGCGCACAGTTCCGGGAAAACAGTTCATAATGAGCAGAAAACTTTCAGTTAGAATTGTATTTTATTCAAGGTGAAGTGAAGTTTTCATACTAACACAAGGACAAACATGTCAAGCAGGGCTTGGCATTATCTATGCAAGCAAAACAAGTGTTGATCATAAAATACTTGTACCCAAGGGTCCATAGCAATATCTATAAAGTCCAAAAAAGGGAAACAACCCAAATGAGCATCAGCTCTAAATGGGTAAATCAAGCGTGGTGCATCTCTGCAATAGCATACTATTCAGCTGCAAAAAGGAGTGAACCCCTGATCCATGTTACAATGTGGATAAACTTCAACGACATCATGCTAAGTAAAAGCCGCCCATCATAAAAGACTTCATAGTATATGAATCTACTTATCTGAAATGTCCAGTATAGGCAAATCTATAAAGACAAAGTATGTTGGTGAGGAAAGGAGAGAATGGAAGTGGCTGTTACTGGGAGCTTTAGGGTGGTGGGGGCAGTCTCTGTGGTGGGGGAGGAGATGAAAATATTTTAGGTTGGATTGCAGTAATATTGGCACAATCCTGTGAATATACTAAAATACCTTGAATTGTATATTCTAAAGAGTGAACTGTATGGTATGTGAATTAGATCTCAATAAAGCTGTTTTTCAAAAAGCAGAGGGAGGTTCAAAAAATTATCTGGACTTAGATTTATTTGGAAAAACAATTATTTAGTATTTCCACCCAAATTAAATTCACTAGAAAGTTGCTGTCAGTGGTACTTTTTTTTTTGGTAATGTAATTCTTATATTTTAAATTATTTTTTTAAATAGTTACCATGTAACCAATTTTTTTAAAGATTTTATTTATTTATTTGACAGAGAGAGAGATCACAAGTAGGCAGAGAGAGTGGGGGGAAGAAGGCTCCCTGCTGAGCAAAGAGCCTGATGTGGGGCTCGATCCCAGGACCCTGAGATCATGACCTGAGCCGAAGGCAGTGGCCTAATCCACTGAGCCACCCAGGTGCCCCTATTTTAAACTATTTTTAAGGGCTTTTTAACCTGAGAAAGTTACAAAGGACAGCATCATTTTTCAGAAGTATGTCAAAGGTGGACAATCTAAAGTGATACAATCATTACAATTGGCATTACTGTTTTTATCTTAATCTTTTGTTCTCCATTCCTTTGTTGCCATTTTTCTGTCCTAATACTACAATAATTTGATTTACCCAAAGAAAGCTTTGTTTTCATGCTTGTCAGCTTTGACCTGAAGCTAATCAGTTACCTTGGGTGTTATCAAAAAATGACTTCTTTTCAGGTTAATAATAAGAAAACAACACTGTTATGCTCTGTCACCCACCAAATACTCTGGCGTGAGAATAAAAAATTTGATTAGTTAACTGAGCTTTCACACTTTAACTATGAAATAAATTCCATGATGGACAACTCGGAAATTTAATTTGGGAATCCTGAGAAACTCCCTCCTGCCCCAGTCCCTCCCCCTTGCTCTCTGAAAGGTTCAAGAAACAGCAATAACATTGGCATTTACCTCTAATTTGTGGAGTGTTTCATATGTTTTCCTTGGTATTCTCCTTAAAATTGTGCTGGCTTTCCCTAGAACCCAGAAGATGCCATCTTTAAGTTACAATTTTCATTTGCAGATATTTTCTACCATTTCTTTTTGGCAGAAAAAGAAACTGGAAAACTTTATAAACAAGAAATATCTCATGTAACAAAAAATGTATGTCACACTTGGCTCCACGAAGAGCTAGCTCCAAATCTGAAATATGGCAAATTTTTCCCACAGGAAGATGTTACTAACTCTTAGCATACATCTGTACCTTCTCTTCAACCACTGTTTAAACTCCATCTCTGACTGAAAATCAGGCAAGCTCTCCAGAAGTGATTTACAAAATGGGGAAACTCTACTTCACAGAGCCCAGAAGTCCATGACAATAAGAGTGATACCACAATAGAAAAACGTAGAGTCATGGATCTTGACTGAAAATTACACCTCCAGCCAGCTGAGTTCATCTCAAGATATCTAGGTGACAGGGAAGTTGGAGTAAGACAGACTTTCTCTCTGGCTGTCAACCAAACTCTAAGCATTTAGAGCTCTGGTCAGCAGCATGAAGGCAGGGCCAAAGCAGAGAGCAACTCCAGAGCTAAATCTTCCCTTTTGAAAGATAATTTTCAGGCGAATTTTCAAATAAAAGAACCTGAAAGTAACCACTATCTCTCTAAAAAATTTTAATCTTTAGAAATATTAAAAAAACAGCATATACTTTCTTTTCAGCATTTTATAATGCTTAAGAGCTTTACCCAATAGTCACATTTATGCCAAATAATTTGTAAAGAGTGAAATTTGAAAAGGATGGGATAGACAATATTCCATAAGAAAATTCTTTAAGGCAAACCATAAGAAACTCTTAAATATAGGGAACAAACTGAGGATTGCTGGAGGGGTAGTGGGTGGGGGGATGGGGTAACAGGGTGCTGGGCATAGAGAAGGGCACTTGATGGAATAAGCACTGGGTGTTATATGCAACTGATGCATCATTAAATTCTACCCCGAAACTAATACTATGTTATATGTGAACTAGCTTGAATTTCAATAAAATTTTGGAAAAAAAAATTCTTTAGCAATCAAAAATATTATATTATTGGACTAATTGGTTTTCCTTTTATGAAAAGAATTGTTCTAATATATATATATATATTTTAAAGATTTTATTTATTTATTTGACAGACAGAGATTACAAGCAGTCAGAGAGAGAGAGCAGGCTCCCCACGGAGCAGAGAGCCCCATGCGGGGCTCGATCCCAGGACTCTGGGATCATGACCTGAGCTGAAGGCAGAGGCTTTAACCCGCTGAGCCACCCAGGCGCCCCTAATATATTTTATTTGTACAAATAAAACCCATTAAACCTTCTAATAAACGCTTAGGAAAAGAAAGTTCGTCTTCCCTTCCATTTATTTTTTCTCTCAACATCCGGGCCATCTACATTCGTATAACACGGATTCTTTATGAGGACTCATCTTACATATGAAATGTAAATGACATCTGCAAATAAGTCCATTGCAAAATTATGTTACCTGTTCAGCCTTGCTAGTTTATCTAACTCACCAAAACAAAACTTTGCTGCTTTCTTCAGAATTTTTTTTTTAATTTCTTACTTTAGTCGTGGTTTCGGAAGCAAATGGAATAACTGGGTTTTACTGTAGGTATTTTACGTTTTGCTCTAAGACTGGCTAGATTCTTATTACAAAAGCTACCTGCGGACCAATCTTGGCCTCGGGTTAATTGTCTCACCGAGGCCTGTGCACGCAGGCAGAGGAGGGCAGAGCGGGGGAAGCAACGTGTACAATAGCAATCATCAGGGCTATTAAAGTGGTTCCAAATCGTCCAGCTCAGCGCTCAAGATTCACAGTAATTCCCGGTGTTAGGGCTCGCAAAGCGACAAGTTGATGGGGCAGAAGCTGGGCAGGAAAATGACCCTGGAAGCAGAGTGTTGGTTTTACCCCCGCTGGTATCTGTTACAAGTGAATTTCCTCTGGCGCCAGCAGGTATTTTGAGCAGCCATCCAGAGGGACCCTAGAGGGGAAGGATGGAAGTGGGGAAGATGAAGTTCTTAGTTTGGGGATCAAAGCTTTAAAGGTCCCAGAGGAAATCGGTAAGATCCGATGGATTGGCCCAAAGGCTTCAAGAGGGTCGGAAGATATTTCGAATTTCCGAGGCTTAGGACAGCGGGGCAAGGGGGTAGAAAGGTAGGGAGCAAACAATAGCCCAGAGGAGACATCTTCCCACCAACACAAGACGATCAAATTCCAGAAACGGTCACAAAAAAAGACGAGAGGCTTTTCCCTCGCTTTTTCCCCTAGGAGCCCAGAGGACAAGGCCAGCCGGCGGATCACACTAGCGTGCTGGGCTGCCACCCCGCACCGCGGCGGGAGACGCAGGCTGAGACTCCCGGGCAGGGGCGCGGGGGTGCGCGCGGAGGCCGGGGTGAGGCTATCCCGGAGGTCTGGGAGGCACAGCCATTAAAGCCCGGCTGCCCCCCAACGCGCTCAGTAAAAGTGACTGCGATTTATTTGGATTAGTCACTATAAAGGTCTAGGGAGACAGCTATTTATCGGATGCGGGACCTTGACAAATTAACTGGGCTGTGCAACGGAGGACAGTCCCTCTGACCCCGGGCTGTCCTGGGGCGGAAAGGAAGATCCTCCCACCTGCTCCCAACCCAAAGGGGCAAGCAGAGCCTCGGTAAGGCGCGTCTTCACCTGCAGACGCGCTGCGGGGGCCCCCTGGCAGCCCAAGTGCCCTCTCCCGGCTCAGGCTCCGGAGTTGCGGCTGCTGCCTCCAGGCCAGTCCAAGGACATACCCGCTCACTCTCCAGTCGCACCTTCCCCCCAGGTTCCGGGAAGGTCACCAAATCTGAGATCTGGTGGGGTTGCCCTGCAGGTGACCCAGTCCTGAGCCCACACTGCAAGGCCCATCTTAGTAAAAATCCTTTGGTCTGGCAGCATCCATCCAGGCCAGATATCAGTGAGGTCGTTTAGAAATCTGTGTGTGTGTGTGTGTGTGTGTGTGTGTGTGTGTGTGTGTGTGTGTGTGTTTAAAGAACTGACAAATTTGAACCTGAAATTTAATTCCACTTAATATAGAATCGGACCGTGTAACTGTGGTTCTTAGTTGAAGATAACTTAGATCCTGGCATCACGAATTCTACCCACAACTATTGCCTTTACAGCTCCTACACCTAACAAGAAAAGAACAAACCATCAAGTTCATTCTTGACTTTCTGAACTTAATGCATTTCTGAACTTATGCATTTCTTGGGCTTTATTTGTCATTAATACGTGAAGAGCTACACTGAAGTTGTCTAAAAAACAAAGACGTCTGTACTAAATATTGACCAACAAAGATAAATAGGTAAATTTCTAACTTGCAATTCAATCAAAAGGAATTATTTTTCAATAGTGTATGCTTTTAATGTAATTTATTGTTGCTTCATCTTTAAGACCAATGTTACCTTATCAGGTAATGTGAAGATGCAAGGCTAGACACCTAAAATAGGTCATTCTGAACAGGAACTGGGACTGTTGATAACAAGTAAACCAAATCACTTTGCTTTTGGGATCTGAAACAGCGCTTTTCGGGCAATCTTTAAAAAATTCTGCATCGAGAGGTGATGGTGGTGTTCATTTCTTTCATTGTTTGCCTTTATGTTGGTCCAAGACCTAAGGCTGGGAAGATAATTTGAATACATTCTTTCTTATTCAGTAAAAGAAATCGGATCCCTTCAGTTAAAAAGATGAAAGTTCCGTGCGTCCAGAAGGTGAGGGTTTTAGCTCTTTTGATGGAGACTATTTGAACCTGAAAATTTTGTGTAGCTATCTATCTTGCTAAAAGTCAGGGCGAGATAAAGTGTAATCTGGCTCTGATTTCTGCTGGAAAGAAAACATTGAAATGACTGCTCATTTATCACTGCTCCCCCCTCCCCCCTCTTCCACCTTGGTTTAATTGACAATGTAACGCGGAGCTGTTTCTGTCTTCCCTAGACCTCTGGAAATGAAACCAACCTCTGTGAAGGGAGAGTTTATTATGTAAAGAAATCATAAGGAAAAAGGTATAGAAAGCAGTTGTAAAAACTTTACCATCATCAAGAATACTGGAGAATCATCTGAATTTTGTGAGGATTCACCAAGTTTTTCTTCTTGCCTGAGTTTTTGGTGAATTTGCATAGGTAGGTTTCCTAACTAACAGTAGCTACTCAAGAACTCATCAGTTAAGAAACTATTTGTGAAACTATTCCTAAACTGATTGCAAGAATACCTACTCTAGTGATCATAGAAATCAAAATAATCAGATCATTTTAGCCAAAGAAAACTCAGCATTTCCAGATTAAATGAATGCCTAAAATTGTACCAAAAAACTCAGTACCCATAGTAACCATTTCTACAATATTAAGATAATAATAGGATATCTTTTCCAACGGTTTAACTAGTCAAGATTTCTTAACATAGTAATTTCCAACTTTGACAGGAATCCAGTGAGACATCTGCTTCCAAATACTTCTTGAAAATATATAAATTAGAGCAATCTAAGAATGTCCAATATTATTATTTAGAAGATTTTAAAATTCATATGCCCTTCAGCCTAGCAATTCTATTTCTGAGAATTTATTCATTAGAAATAATTAGGGATGTACACAAAGATTTTACTTAAGGAATCTTCACAATAACAAAAAAACTGGAAACAAATATATATGACATAAAAATGAGTTTGTCATTCAATTGTGTCATAGAAGAACACTTAATGATGATCAAAGATATTTATAATATGCAAGATAAAATTGATTGATAAAATCAAATTCCATTTTTGTGAAAAATATATACATAGAAAAGATTTTAATAAGATATATATATGAAAGTGATTTATCATGGGATAGTGGTAGATGAGTTTTCATTCAAAAGTTTTTTATGATGGAAAATAAGTCTTTTCTTTTGTGTCTTCTATCCATGGTGCTATCTGAATTGTTGGCCTTTAGTTGTTGGCTTATTGGTTTGAAAAGATCTTAATAGATTAAGGACATGGATCCTCAATCTATCTTATATTTCCAAATATTGTTTTCTATCAGAAATTTGTCTTTTGATTTTAAAATGTGTATGAAGCACATTTATTACTGTCTCCTTTCAGGACTTTCAGGTTTTGTCTTTGTTCGGAATGCCCCCTCCCCATAACACACAAACACACACACACTAAAATTATACATTTTTAAAAGTTCCTCACTTTTCTTCTAATAGTTTTATAGTTTTAATTTTTTTTAACTTTTAAGTCTTTTTTTAAAAGATTTTATTTATTTATTTGACAGAGAGAGAGAGAGACAGGGAGAGAGGGAACACAAGAGTTCCTCTGGAAGAGGGAGAAGCAGGCTTCCTGCTGAGAGCCTGATGGGGGTTAGGGGGGACCCTGGGATCTTGATCTGAGCCTAAGGCAGAGGCTTAACCACCAAGCCACCCAGGTGCCCCCAACTTTTAAATCTTTAGACTATTTAAAATGTATTTGGGTTTAAGCAGTAAAGTAAGGATACAGCTAATTTCTATGAGGAAATATATTTTTCCATTGATTGAAATGCCACTTTTCAGAAACTAAATTTTCATTTATATTTTGATTTCTGGGTGCTTTATATCATTTAAGAAATGTATGTGTTTACTTAGGTGTCAATGAACAATTATGAAATTATCATATTTATAATATATTTTATGTAAGGCATCATTCCTCTTTTATTATTTATTACTAATCTTTTTTGGCACTAGAAGATTTATCTTATCTAGTTTCAAAAAATCTTCAGTATATTTGTATTGATGTTACAATAAATTTATTTTTATAAGGAAAATGTATATCTTCAAAATAATCAAGTCTTCACAACAAGAACAATGTATGTTTTTATAGTGGATTTTTCCCCAGTTTATTAAAATGTTTTTCAGACATTTCAGACATTCCTGCCCAGGAAGAATTATATTCAACTGATTAAGAGTATAGGTTCTCAAGTTTCAAAGATCTTAAGTAAGTAAACATTCTGTGCCCACATTTTCTCACAAGTAAAAGAGAAATAACAATAACTCAGAGAGTTGAAATAAGAGTTAGTGAGATTCAGAGCACTTAAAACAATATCTGACAATAGTAAGTGCTCAATAAATAATCCCTATTACTATGTATTACACATAGCTTTTTGAGTTTTTCCTAAGTATTTAATCTTTTGTTGTAAATGGAACCTTTCCTTCCTTTTTATTTTCTAGCAGGCTGTTAACTTGTATTAAGAAAATTGTTGGGTTGTCTTGTTGGCTCCGTCTGTTGAGATGTGACTTTTGGTTTTGGCTCAGGTCATGATCTCATGGGTTCTGGGATGGAGCCCCACACCTACATGCATCTGGGCTCCCTGTTTGGTAGGGAGTCTGCTTGGTGATTCTCTCTTTCTGTCCCTCCCCCAGATCCTGCACTCAAGCTCACTCTCTCTCTCTCTCAAATGAATACATAATTTTAAAAAAGAAAATTAACAGTTTTATACATCAGTTTACAAACTGCCATCTTTATTGGTTCTTTTATTTTTTTCTATAGCTTTTTGATTGGTTCTCTTCAATTACCCAGGTATATAACTTTATCATCTGAAAACAATTATAAATGGTCCTTCTCCTATACAGTTTAACTAACTCATTTCTTCCTGTTGTTTAATTGCCTGGCTAAGACTTCTAGAACCATCATAAATAATAATAGAAATAACAGAAATGTTTTTGCCCTCGACTTTAATGAGAATCTGTCTAGTGCTTCATCATACGTTTTTTTTTTTCATTTTATTTATTTTTTCAGCGTAACAGTATTCATTCTTTTTGCACAACACCCAGTGCTCCATGCAAAACGTGCCCTCCCCATTACCCACCACCTGTTCCCCCAACCTCCCACCCCTGACCCTTCAAAACCCTCAGGTTGCCCCAACCTCCCACCCCTGACCCTTCAAAACCCTCAGGTTGTTTTTCAGAGTCCATAGTCTCTTATGGTTTGCCTCCCCTCCCCAATGTCCATAGCCCGCTCCCCCTCTCCCAATCCCACCTCCCCCCAGCAACCCCCAGTTTGTTTTGTGAGATTAAGAGTCATTTATGGTTTATCTCCCTCCCAATCCCATCTTGTTTCATTTATTCTTCTCCTATCCCCCTACCCCCCCATGTTGCTTCTCCATGTCCTCATATCAGGGAGATCATATGATAGTTGTCTTTCTCCGATTGACTTATTTCACTAAGCATGATACGCTCTAGTTCCATCCACGTCGTCGCAAATGGCAAGATTTCATTTCTTTTGATTGCCACATTATAGAAATTTCTACTTAATTATGTCATAATAAGATTTTTCTTTTTTTAGTGCACAAGTGGGAGAGGGAGTAAAGGAGCTGCAGAGGGAGAGGGAGAGAGAGAATGTCAAACGGGCTTCACACCCAGTATAGAGTCTGGCCCGGGGCTTGATACCAGGACCCTAAGATCAAGATATCAAGAGTCAGACACTTAATCCGACTGAGCCACCCAGACACCTCATAATAACATGTTCTGAATGACTGTATGTTCAATTTTTTCAAATGTCTTTAGCACATATAGATATGCCTATGTGTTTTTTCCTGTGATCTGTTAACAAAATGAATACACTGATGGATTTTCTAGTATTAAACATAATTGTATTCATACATGTAGAAGTGTATGAGTGCACTTGTATGTATCATACTTGTCTGTTCATATCCTATTTAGTTCTTTTTACTCACATTTTGGTTAGGATTTTTGCAAAGATTTGCATAAGAATGTACTTATATTCTTGGATATGGTGAATGGCTATTACAAGTTCAAGTACACTATCACTTTTAAAATCTGATACCAATATTACACTTGCTTCACAAAAATAATTTCAAAACTTTCTTTTCTCTCTATCCTCTGAAATTATTTAAGTAATAACAGAGTTATGTATTCCTTAGAGACTACAGAATTTATGATAAAACCATCAAGTCCTATTGCTTTTGCGGTGGGGAGTGTAGTGGAAAGTCTTACAATTTTTCAATTTATTTTAAGAATTATTAGATTTTGTCTCTTCCGGTTTGAGTTTTACTGTGTCACATTTTCTCCAAAGTCATAAGTGTGTTTTCCATAGTTGAACAAAGTAATCTCTTTAAATTATTTTGATTCTCTAGTTACCTATGGTCATTTTCTCTTTCTCATTTCTAATTTAAAATTTGTTTCAACATGTAAGAAAAATACCTACACTTATATTGCTTAGCTCTCATTTATTGATCTAACGACAGTTTAGGGAAAAAAAATGTACACTCCTTCTCGATTTCATGTTACTTATCTGCCCAAAGAACCTAATGAAAACAGCTTTGATTTATTGGATTCTTTTTATGTGGCAAGCTCTCCAAAGCAGATTTTACATGTATTATCCCTTTTAATCTTCTCAATAGAAACTGTTTCCTCTACTTTCCACGTGGAGAAATTGAAGCCCAGAGGGATCAAGTAAGTTTTCCAGTGACAAGGAACAGAGAAGCATGTTTCAAACATTGGCGGTCCGACTCCCAAACACATACTGTGAAGCCTTCTACTATACCACCTTCTTATCTACCATATTAGCTGTGCAAGTGAACTTAAAACACACCAATACAAATATCACGGTTCAGAAGATTCTCTAGAGAAAAAATTTTTGTCTCCATAGCAGGCCACTGTAAATTTTCGTAATATCAAGTCATGAGAAAAGGCATGAAAGACACTACTGCTTTGTACATATTTGAAACACCACATCGGTATATGTGCCACACTCAAATCTACTTCCCAACAAGAACTGGTCTCTATTTTAAAGGAAATGAAAAGCCAAGGGTTTGAAACAAAGAACTGAATTGATTAGATTTGTGTATCCAACGATCACTCTGGCTGTATCATGAAAATAGATACAGTTAGGCAAGAAAGGATGTCAGGAGACCACTTGGAACAAATCCAGTTCGGTTATCAAGGTGAGTGGTGGCAGTAGCTTGAATACCAATGTTGACTGGGAAGATGGGAGAAATGGATAGATGCCATCAATTTTTAGGAGGTAGAATCAACAGAACTTAAAGATGGATTACCTTATATGGAAGATGAGAGAGAAAGAGTTGTCAAGAACCAGTCCTGTGTTTCTGTGTGCTGTTGATGCTGTTCTGGAGGAATGAGGCTTGCTTTCTCTGAATCTATGGCTTAGAAACGAAGGTACTCCAGGAACAAAGTATCTCAATTTTGAGACTCATGAAAATATGAACATAATAAGTTAATATACATATCTAATACGATTAATATAGGTATCACATGTTTTGCTAAGACACCACACTATGTCCTTAAAATACTTCGAGCAATTATAAAAACAGGAGTCCCCAAGAATCTATGTCAGAGAAAACATCATTTCATCTGACAAGAAAAGGCATTCAGAAGTTTCTGTATGAAGAATATTATCAGAAAAAGGTCATTAAGGGGGCACCTGGGTAGCTCAGTCGGTTAAGCCTCTGCCTCTTGATTTTTGCCAAGATCATGATCTCAGGGTTGTGAGATCAAACCCCCTGTCAGGCTCTGCACTCAGTGTGGAGCCAGCTTAAGACTCTCTCTCTCTCCCTCTCCTCTCGCTCTGTCCCTCCTCTGCTCATTCTCTCTCTCTCAAGAAAGAAAGAAAGAAAGGAGACAGGAAGGAAGGAAGGAAGGAAGAGAGCAAGAGAAAGGAAGGAAGAAGGAAAGAAAGAAAGAGAAAGAAAGAAAGAAAGAAAGAAAGAAAGGAAGAAAGAAAGAAAGAAAAAAAAAAAAGAAAAGAAAATGAATCCTTGGGAAACAGTATGAGGCCGTGGAAAAGAATCAATCAAAAAAAGATGGGTTCTGTGAACTTCTTCCTGCTTCTTGAATGAGTGAACTTAGCCAGAAAATCACCGTATTAGTCTTATGTCTATAAAGAGAGACAATAATATCCACCTAGAAACAATATTGGAAGATTAATTGTGATGACATATGTCAAGCACTCAGCCCACATGGTATAAATATTTCTCTGGGAATCAGAGATTTTCCAAATTACCACATTTGCTCTTAATAAATGAGTGTTTCCTGAGAGCAAACCAGCCAGTCCTTCACACCTTGGTGCAAACTATTTACCACCTTTTAAATAAAAAGTATATTTTTGGAAGCTAATATTGTTGAGATGAGTTTGTAATCTTGTAATTTCTTAATATCTAATACAGAAAAGTTAATAAAATGGGTATATAAACTTTTATTTACATGAAATTGCCAAATGCATTGAAGGAATATAAAATATAATTTTGTCACAGTGAAATTTGGTCTTTTGAAATGCACAGGACACAGATTTTTCAAATATATTCCTTTGCTTTTAACTACTTTAAATGCTGTATGGCAGATAGGTGATCTTACATTTGTATAACAAATCTTACATTTGTATACATTTGTATAATTAGTTCTCTCAAACTTATAATAATGATATAGATGTAATTCTGTTATAAAAATCTTGAGAACTGTTCAAATACTTTGATCATCTTGAAATTAGTGTTTCAGTCACTGTTTATTCAAACACATCAATTCAACACATGGGCTTTATTTTATTATATAGAGATTTTGTGGTGAGTGGGTTTGCTCAGACACATAGGATTGGAACTGATAGCTTACAATTCACTAAAAGTTCACATTTCACACATTATAATGATTAGTTTCTCTAGAAACTTTAAGATGCAATCTAAATGTTCAGAGAAATAATGTGTTTCACCTAGAGAAAATGGAAGAGAAAGGAATCTTCTTCACCTGGAACATTCAAGAAACACAAAATAGAGTATGTTGGGTAAGAGTCAATACTTACTGAGACTTAGGATGTGTGTGTGGGGGGGGGGGGATAACACTCCATCTTCATAACAATCCTGTAAGCTAAAAGGGGTTGATCATGCCCAAGCTCTCCATTGAGAAGCAAAAGGCGGATGATTCATCCATATGGCTCCAAACAGGACTGTGTTATTCTGCCCTCACAGGTACCCATTTCTCTCCAGTGGTCAGTTCACTGGAAGAAAATAAGGGCCACAGGAAATTAAAGATCTCTTTTTGCTTAAGACCTATTCTCCAGTCAAACAAACTCATTTTTTTATTTGAAGCACAAATTTAAATTTATAAAAGAATTTGTTGGAGAAATGTTTGAATTTCAAACGTGGGTGAAATGGAAAGAGAAAAAAGAAGCCCATCCAACATTGGCATCTGCTGATTTGCAGTTTACAAGTACAGCCCACTACCTCAGACCATGTACTGTGGCTAACTAAGTGTGTTGAATTCCAGCCTCATGAGTCAGATGGAGATGAAGATGCTCAAGAGGTAGATGAGTGAGAAAGTCAACAGGGCCCTTGTCTGTTACTTGACATGTGGAAAGTCCTAATAAACATTTGCTAAATGGTGAAAGGAGCCTGTGAGTTGGACAATAGGCATGGGTGTGTAGGCATATTTATAACATTATTTGATATATTTAAGGAGAGTTCTGCTTGGGCAGGAATAATCCCTATTGTTTGTACTTTGATATTGTCAGTTTATTAAGTTTATTAATTTTATAGTATTATTAAAAGAAACATGATTATACAATAATAAATAATAAACCTATATATAATAAATAAATGAAACACCTATAAATTAACCAAAACTTTCAGGGTCACCTGGGTGGCACAGTTGGTTAAGCAACCAACTTTTGCTTTCAGCTCAGGTCATGATCTCTGGGTTGTGAGATTGAGCCCTGTATTGGGCTCCTTGCTCACTGCAGAGTCTCTGCTTGAGATTCTTTCTCCTCCCTGTGCCCCTCATGGTTGTGCTCTCTCTCTCTCTCACTCTCTCTAGAGTAAATAAATTTAAAAAAAATACAGGGAACAACAAAGGTCGGCAAGGATATGGAGAAAGGGGAACACTTTTACACTGTTGGTGGGATAGCAAGCTGGTGCAGGCACTCTTAAAAACAGCATACAGTTTCCTCAAGATGTTAAAAATAGAGCTACTGCACAACCCAGCAATTGCAGTACTGGATATTTACCCCAAAGATACAGATGTAGTGAAAAGAAGGTTAGCACACACACCAATGTTCATAGCAGCAATGCCCACAATAGCCAAACTGCTGAAGGAACTGAGATATCCTTCAAAGGATGAATGGATTAAGAAGATGTGATTTATATATACAACAGAATATTACTCAGCCATTCAGAAAGGATGAATAGCTACCATTTGCATCGATATGGATGGAACTGGAGGGGATTATCTTAAATGAAATAAGTCAAGCAGAGAAAGACAATTATCATATGGTTTCACTCATATGTGGAATATAAGGAATAGCATAGAGGACCACGGGGGAAGGGAGGGAAAACTGAGTGGGAAGAAATCAGGGAAGGAGACAAACCATGAGAGATTCTCAACTCTGGGAAACAAACTGAGGGTTGCAGAGGGGAGAAGGGTGAGAGCATGGGGTAACCAGCTAATGGGTATTAAGGACAGCACATGATGTGATGAGCACTGGGTATTATATCAATAAATGAATCTTGAACACTACATCAGAATCTAATGATGTACTACATGTCAGTTAACTGAACATTAAAAAAGAAAAAAGACCAGTCAGGAGACTTAAGATAAAGAGAGGTATGTTAAGTTAGGCAGCTTTGAGTAAGTAGATAAGATGGTTGTGTACAGGTGTGTATATGTGTGTGTTTGGTGATGGATTGACAGTACATTTATTGCTTCTAGCCATTAATCTTTTTGTTCTATTAATATCAGTTGAAAAAATACAATTTATGTTTTTAATTAGCTGAAAAACTTTTAAGTAAATGTTATGCTAAATAGTACATTTAAAAAGGGGGAATAAATGAGAAGAGCAGCAGCAGAACCTTAGAGAGAACCCACATTTAGATGACTTGTGAAGGAGACACAGGGAAAATGAAACAGGTGCTTAAAGATAATGGGAAGAAAGCATAAAGTCTGTAGTAGATCGAGAAAATTTTTAAATATATATATTTTAAATATATATATGATCATATATATGTATGTGTGTGTATATATATATACACATATATATATATATCATCAATGATTAAACTATGGTTCAGTAATACCATAGAGTATTACATAACCATTGCAATGAAGTGGATTTATGTTTGTTACCATGGAAAGATTTCCAAGCCATTTTGTTAAATTTACAAGTCAATAGATAGGTAGATACTATATATATATCTGTCTATTATCTAGTGTATATTATATATATAATACATACAAAAATATATATGATCCCAAATATATGAGGAAAATAATCATTACATAATATATATTCATATATTCTTCACATATACCCATGTACATATCTACATACAGGCATACCTCAGAGATACTGAAGGTTTGGTTCCAGACCACTGCAATGAAACGAATATCACAATAAAGTAAGTCGAATTAATTTTTTGATTTCCCAGTGCCTACAGAAGTGATGTTTATGCTTTATTATAGTCTATTAAGTGTGCAATAGCATTATGTCTAAAAAAACCCCCACATAACTTAATTAAAATTACCTTATTGCTGAAAAATGCTAACCATCACTGGAGCTTTCAGCAAGTCAGTCTTTTTCTGATGGAGGGTCTTGCCTCAATATTGGTGCTTTCTGACGGATCAGGGTGGTGGTTGATGGAGGTTGGAGGGGCTATGTCAGCTTCTTAAAACAGGACAACAAGAAGATGTGGTATATATACACAATGGAATACTATGCAGCCATCAAAAGAAATGAAATCTTGCCATTTGCGACGACGTGGATGGAACTAGAGCGTATCATGCTTAGTGAAATAAGTCAATCGGAGAAAGACAACTATCATATGATCTCCCTGATATGAGGACATGGAGAAGCAACATGGGGGGGTAGGAGATAGGAGAAGAATAAATGAAACAAGATGGGATTGGGAGGGAGACAAACCATAAATGACTCTTAATCTCACAAAACAAACTGGGGGTTGCTGCGGGGAGGTGGGATTGGGGGAGGGGGAGCGGGCTATGGACATTGGGGAGGGGAAGCGAACCATAAGAGACTATGGACTCTGAAAAACAACCTGAGGGTTTTGAAGGGTCAGGGGTGGGAGGTTGGGGCAACCTGAGGGTTTTGAAGGGTCAGGGGTGGGAGGTTGGGGGAACAGGTGGTGGGTAATGGGAAGGGCACGTTTTGCATGGAGCACTGGGTGTTGTGCAAAAAGAATGAATACTGTTACGCTGAAAAAATAAATAAAATGAGAAAAAAAAAAAAACAGGACAACAATGAGGTTTGCTGCATTAATCGACTCTCCCTTTCATGAACAATTTGTCTGTAGAATGTGATGCTGTTTGATAGCCTCATACCCAAAATAGAACTTCTCATCCATAAGCAGCTCCTCATCAGTTCAGGTTTGATCATGAAATTGCAGCAATGGGGGACCCATCTTCAGGCTCCACTGCTAATTCTAGTTCTCCTGCTGTTCCCACTGTATCTGTGGTTACTCCCTCCACTAAAGTTCTGAACCTTCACACTCATCCATGAGAGTTGAAATCAACTTCTTTTTTTTATTTTTCATTTTTTTTTATTTAATGTTGTTTTTTTTTCAGTGTTCCCAGAGTCATTGTTTATGCACCACACCCAGTGCTCTGTGTAATATGTGCCCTCCACAATACCCATCACCAGGCTCACCCGATCAACTTCTTTCAAACTCCTTTCCAACTCCATTGTTTTTATCATCAGAAATTGATGAAGACCTTAAAAGAGCAAGTTCAGAATACTGGTAAGGAAAGAATCCTGATTACAAAGACAAGAAGAAGTGAAAGTGAAGGTCACAGATATGACCTGCCCAAGGTGAGTGTGTTTGTTCGTTTGTTTTAAAGATTTCATTTATTTATTTGAGAGAAAGAGAGATAGTGAGAGAGAGCACAAGCAAGGGGGAGAGGGAGAAGGAGGCTCCCCACTGAGCAGGAAGTTGGACATGAGGTTCAAACCCAGGACCCTGGGATCATGACCTGAGTTGAAGGCAGACACTTAATTACCTGAGCCACCCGGGTGCCATGACCGAGGTGCTCAAGGTTTTTATCTTTACCTCAGGGAAGACTACAGAGAGCAGGTAATCAGAATTTTTCAGGGTTAAATCTGTGTGGTATGAACCTATCGGAGTCACTGAGTTGCCCTGAGCTCTTTCACTGGAGTTGTGGGAAAACAGGATTCCCCGCTCTTCCACTTAGGTAATACATGGGAGTAAGTACATTCAAACTTCCAGGCAAAGATTCTAATTCCATTTGGAGCCTGATACAGAAGTCAGCCCCTCAGGAGGCAGAGGAGAAATGTGGGCTGAGTTCTAATGATGAATTTAAGTGCTAACCCTGGAAGTACTGACCCAACTACATCCTTGCACTTTTCACCTATAAAAGCCAATAAATTTCCCTTTGCTTATATCATAATGGGTCTTCTGTCACTTGAGGCAGAACCCATCCAAAATGCCCATTTTTATTGGAACTATATCTAAAAAATGTAAGAAAAAACACCTTAAAGTGAATTTCACAGATTAACAAAAATATTTAGCATGCCCATTAATTTCAGCATCTGTCCTATAGCTCTTACCAGCCCAGCTTGCTAACCAACACTGAAATAACATTGGGCGTTTTGAATTTCACCTCCTCTCCTTTCCTTTCCCTCCTCTCTAATGGAGGTGCTTAATGAGTAGTGAAAAGTCCCAAAAGGTGAATGAGGAACAGAACTGGATAATCAATCCCAAAGGCAGTGAACCCCAAAGATACTCAGTCTGTAAAAAATTGTTTGGCCTCACTAAAGTTACCACTTTGAACAGGTAGTCCTTCCTGGTATTCTGCTGGAAATGGGACAGCAGATTTTCTTTTGAAGGCTAACATCTGAAATATTTACTACTATCAAAGAAGAACTTTATTAGAAATAAAAATCTATTTCCATATCATTTGAGAGGAATGATAAATTAATGACTTCACAAATCATGTGTATTGTGTCAGGCTTGTTTCCTGGTTTATATCACAGAAGGATATAATTATATAATATTTAATCCACACAAAAGACATTTATACAATACATGTGTAAGTGAGGAACATACTATTAAAAACCACTGTTATAGACAGAATGCTTATTTTTACCCCCAGATTCATATGTTGAAAGCTAATCCCCAATGTCATGGTATTTGGAGGTCAAGTGTTTGGGTCGTGACCAGATCATGAGGGCAGAACTTTCATGAATGGGATTAGTGGCCTCGTAATAAAGACTCTACAGAGCTCCTTAGCCCCTATTACCAGGTGAGGACACAGGGAAAAGACAGAATCAGGAAGCAGACCCTTACCAGACACATGAAGGCTAATACCTAGAATACTACTTAATATACCAGTGAATCTATTTTTGTGCTCCCTCAGAAGCCCTTCTACTACCCTTAGATAAAATCACTATTCTGAGTTTCGTGTTTGTATATAGCTTCATATATATATTATATATCTATATAAACAGTTACAGTGAATCTTTGGTGGCCTGATTTTTCATTGAACATTTTGTTCCGTGATTAACCCATAATGTTGAGTGTAATTGTAGTTTGTGTAATTTTCCCTGCTGTGTAATTTTAAGCCTTTGTTTTCTGTCTTATATTGTTAATCATTGTTTTTCTCTTTCCTCATATCTACTGTAACCTGGGGGACTAGAGCTGGGAAAAATATATCTCAGCCTATGTCCGTATAAAGAGATCGTGTTAGGAGCATAGTTTCTCTCTCAGGAGTTATTGATACATATTTTTAAAACTTCTCTCTTAACAGCCTTCCCAGAACAAACTGTGGTGTTATTTCCATAAGAACTCTAAATAGAAATTATGGGAAACTAGTCATCATATTCCATTACGGTTTTCAAAAGTGAAGAGAAAGTACTTCTCTCACCGTTTTTCTTTAAAACACTTAACATATAGTTGTTAATACTAAAGTATTAATACTAAATTAAAGCTAAAGTCAAGGTTCTGCCCTTTAGCTGACTCTGTGCTTCCATATTATGCCAAATACCTGGTTAAAAATTAAAATGCAAGAATATCATTCACCAATTAAAAGGAAGAAAATACTAATATATACTATAACATGCATGAGCCTCAAAAATGTTATGCTAAGTAAAAAAGGGAAAATGCAAAGAAAGAATCATTATTTTCTAAATCATGTCATTTATAAATTATATAATGTGTCTAGAAAAGGCAAATTTACACACACAGAAAGCAGATCAATGACCACCTAGGACCAGGGGCAGGAGTGAAAATAAACTACAAACGGACAAGTGGGATCTTTTTGGAATAATGGGAATGGTCTAAAATTGGATTGTAGTGATAATTGTACAACTCCATACATTTACTAAAATCATTGAATTGTAAAAGGTGAATTTTATTTATTTATTTTAATTTTTTTGATCAACATATAATTTATTATTTGTTTCAGGGGTACAGGTCTGTGATTCATCAGTCCTACACAATTCACAGCACTCACCATAGCACATACCTCCCCAATGTTCATGGGTGAATTTTATTTAAATAATACTTCAGTAATTGAATACTCCAAAATATACTCCAAAAGTAATTTTAAAATAAACTCCAAAAAAAAATTAAATACTCCAAATCATACTCCAAAAATTAAAATGCTATCATAATGTCTCCAAAATTCTAAATCTGATTCTTTCATTGTGTGCGTTTGATTTACTTAACACAATCGTAAGTTGTTTGAGCTTTTGAAGAAACAGCTTCAGTAAGCTAAATTTTAACATTTATGTGGAAATTTAATGAGTCCATTTAAAAGTAAAACTGAAATGTGAGAGATAGGCATCTTGGGAAGACCTGCCCACGGAGATGGCATGTCACCAAGAATGAGTTGGATTACTTGGCTAAGGGGCCTAGAACATGACATTGGAAAGATAATCACTGCTCCGTATAGAGTAAAGAAATCTTAAAACACAGCAGATTTCCCAAGGGATCCTATGTCATGAAGAGGAAGGATTACAGGAAATTTCTACTAACACTTTATTTTCCTTCCCGGAGCTCCGGGAGAGGTTTCAGTAACTCTGTGGACAGGTCAATAGCTACTTACCCTATAGAGTTACCCACAGCCTTCATGATAACTTGTGCCTCGCCTACTCTTTTTAAACCCTCTCTTCTTTTGTCAGAGGCATTTAAGTTTTTTTGTTTGTTTGTTTGTTTGTTTCCACTAGTTTGCAACTCTCAGCTAAGCTTATTTTGTGATGTGGTAGTTGTTAACTTGAGGAGAACATCACACACCAAACATGCCTTCAAAGGAATGCAACTTTAAAAAGCCAAAAATAAAATGATAATTTGGCCAAACTGATCCCCCTCTTTTGGATATAATTTTAAATAAAACAGAGCATTTTTACCTGAATATGGATGAAATCTAAAACTAAAGATAAGAAATATAAGAAAGCTGGGGCTCCTGAGTGGCTCAGTGGGTTAAGCCTCTGCCTTCAGCTCAGGTCATGATCTCAGGGTCTTGGGATGGAGCCCTGCATTGGGCTCTCTGCTAAGCAGGGATCCTGTTTCTCCCGCTCTCTCTGCCTACTTGTGATCTCTGCCTGTCAAATAAATAAGTAAAATCTTAAAAAAAAAAAACAAGAAATATAAGAGAGCTAAAATATTTAAAAATGTGTTTTAATTCATATTTGTTGAACAGAGAAGAAAGGCAATAGTTTAGATCATGTAAGCTCTTCCCCAGAATACCAGTTTTATCAGTTATCTTTATATTTCAGGAGGGGGGAAAAGCAATAGGCACTGGGTTGTCTTAATGTTGAAAGTTCCCCTAATTGTTTTCTACAGAGAGAAACAACTTAAGTGAAGTGTGTTGGCGTAGAATCTAGTATTCCAGAAACAAGCAGTCAAAGAAAAGGCATCATCCCTCTCAATGTTTTCCCTGTAAAGGAAATTGTAGGATGACAGAGGGTGAAGCCATCACAAAGAAGATCGGTCCAGGTATTTGGTTTCTCAATTGAAATGAGTTTCTATGGCACTCCGAATAATTTAAAAAAAAAAAGTCAAACATTTGCTTTAAAAATACATGAGTATTTAGGGATGTGAGAAAGAATGTTTTATTCCTATATTTTCTATAGGTAAAGGATAAAAAAAGTATCTATGGAACCTTAAGATAACATTTTCTTTTAACTATTTTCACATGGTATGTGTCAATAACAGTTCTAGTGCCAAAGCTAACAACTAATACAACATGAGTTGTTTTTATATATGTTTTATTTTTTAAATAAAAGGACACAAACCAACCAAACATCACTAACTAATTTAGTGATGATAATACACCTAGAGAATGTCTGAGGAAGGTCACGTGTTAGTATTTCTCCCAATAATTTAGTGGTTTTCTGTTAGTATGAGTTGCTGTTCAAGATCTAAGTCAGTTCTCCTATCTCACCAAAGATCCAAAGATAAAAAGAAAACTGAGGGAAATAAAGTGTTTGCTTGTCATCTCTACCCTATTCTTCAACCCATCAAGGTCACGTGTTGAATTATGTTTCCCAAAAGAGTACAAAACATTAAAATATAAATTCGTATAAATCAGATAGCTCATTGTGTGATGTCCCATGCTCTTCCTAGACTCCAGAAGGCATTCCATAATTTCTATGAACCTGCAGTGCAAGTCAAGGACTTTGTCCTGACAATACCTTGCAAGGAAAGAAGAGAAATATGTTTTTATTTCCATGCTAAAGTTGGAATCAATTCCAAAGGTCCCTGAGACTAGAATCTGATCAAAACCATTGTACTAAATAATAATCTCAACCAATTATCATAAATGTCATAATTAAAGGTAAATGCCAGAAGTTTCTGGTCTTTTGCTTTCAGAAGACCTTTAAATTAATGTTTTGCAAATCTGTGTTTTAACAGTGGCATCTTTAATTCAAACACACCCTTCTCTCATTTGTAACTGTGTATTTGATTTATGTATCTTCAATTTTATGATCAATGGCCCTTTATAAATAGCAGTCATTCATTCTTTTTTTTTTAAGATTTTATTTATTTATTTGACAGAGAGAGATCACAAGTAGGCAGAGAAGTGAGCAGAGAGAGGGGAGGAAGCAGGCTTCCTGTGGGGCTCGATCCCAGGAGACTGAGATCATGACCTGAGCCGAAGGCAGAGGCTTTAACCCACTGAGTCACCCAGGTGCCCAGCAGTCATTCGTTCTTTTCTTAATTTGTATTTGTCAGTGTTAAGAAGAAAATGTTGTGGGATGCCTGGGTGGCTCAGGGGGTTAAGCGTCAGCCTTTGGCTCAGGTCATGATCCCAGAGTCCTGGCTTGAGCCCCATGTGAGGCTCCCTGCTCAGCAGGGAGTCTGCTTCTCCCTGTCCCTGCCCCTCCACCCCTCTTGTGCTCTCTCAGTCACTCATTCTCTCTCTCCCAAATAAATAAAATCTTTATAAAAATTTTTAAAAAGAAGAAAATATTGTGTACTCCCAAGATTTGCTACATCATGGAAAAGAAGAGAAATTCAGTTAGCTGCCTTGGTTTAGTGGTGAGCTAGGTTCTGTGAGCAGAGATGAGGTTCTGTGAGCACTTGAGCTGAGCAGAGCAGCCGTTTGGAGTGGATGGAGGTCCTTACTGGCTCCAGCTTCCACCAAATGGCCAAACAACACAGATCCTTACCTGTGCCCAGAATAAATTTTCATTGGTTTTACCATATTCCTGTCATCTTTTAAATTAAGATTTTTTAATCAAAATAAGAGAGCATATCCTGACCTTTCAATGTAGAAGTAATAACACAATTGAAAGAACACATAGGAAAAAAACAGAGAGAGAGAAAGAAATCTATTTCATCAGGCTTCTTCCACTATGAAGAAAAGATTATCATAAATAAGAAAACAAACAAAAAAAACCCCACCAAATTTACATACTGTTTCTAAGGCTATCTATTGTTTGGGAAATCTATGAGACTTTGATTCAATGGCTAAAATTTCACAAGGAAGGAGGATGGATACCATATTTATGCTAAGATTATCCAGCATACTAACTTTTTTATAACTTATTTTATTTAAATTCAATTAGTTAACATATAGTGTATCATTAGTCTCAGATGTAGAGTCTAATAAATTCTCGTTTGCTTATAATACCCAGTGCTCATTACATCACATGCCCTCCTTAATGCCTATCAGCTAGTTACCCCTCCTCTCACCCACCACCCCTCTAGCAACACTCAGTTTGTTTCCTATAGTTAATGTCTCTTATGGTTTTTCTCCCTCTCTGATATCATCTTATTTTATTTTTCCTTCTCTTCCTCTATTTCATTTTTTTGTTTATTAAATTCTCCACATAAGTGAAACTGTATGATAATTGTCTTTCTCTGATTGCCTTATTTCACTTAGCATAACACCCTCTAGTTCCATCCATGTCACAAATGGCAAGATTTCATTTCTTGGTAGCTGTATAATATTCCATTGTAGATATCAATACCACATCTTCTTTACCCATTCATCTGTTGATGGACATTTGGGCTCTTTCCATAATTAGGCTACTGTGGACATTGCTGCAAAACTATGAACACTTTTTAAAGAAAGGGAATTTAAGAGAGAGCTAAGAATGCAAAATAATTGGATTCAAGTAATTACTTGGTAGAGATAAAAAACTCAAAGGTGAAACACTGAAGTGTTTCATGCTTTTCTTAATATCACTATAGAGTAATTTTAAAATTTTCTTCTTAAAGGCAAAATAATGAAAAATACATGCAATAAGTGGTTCAGCTCTTAGATAATTTTTAAAACTTGAATTTTTAAAACTTTTAACACTTGATATATATATGAATATAAATACATATATAAAAAATTAAAATAATAGAGTATGTATTTGAGTAACATTAAAATAGAGGCTTCATGATTTTATTACCTATCTCCATCTAATGGGAAATCAGATATCAATATAATATTAGAAAGATGTGATTATTTTCCTTCTGTTCTATAAGTTTAAAATTTTATAAAAAGTGTTATTTTAAAAGGTGTTTTTTTATGTTTGGTTTATTGATTGGTGGAATCCCCCCCATCACTAGAGGTAAAGTTTGGCTGCATTTTTCCATATATATAAGATTCCAATGTAACTAAATTTCTTTAAGATGCAAATAAATGACTAAATATATTCTTTTTTTCACTCTGATTTTTTCAGTCCATGGGGACCCAACTTGAGATTCTTGGTCATGGTCATGTGTAGTGTAAATCACAAAGTGGAGATTTCTAATAGGTTGAAGTACCTTCCCAAAATTCATGTCCACCCAGAACCTCAGAATGTGACCTTTCCAGATATAGAATCTTTGCAGATATAATGAAGATAAGAATCAAGATGAGATCATATTGGACTCAAGTGTGCCTTAAATTTAATGAGAGTATGATTATAAAAGATAGAAAAAGATGCGGGAACACAGAGAAAAGTCCCCGTGATGATAAAGATGGAAAGCAAAGATAAGTAGCCACAAGCAAGGGAACACGTGGGGCCACCAGAAGCTGGAAGAGGCAAGGAAAAATACTTCTCTAGAGCTTTTGGTAGGAACATGGCCTTGTGAACATCTTGATTTTTAGCTTCTGGACTCCAGAACCCGGAGAGAATAAATTTCTGTTGTTTTAAGTCACTCAGTTTTTGGTCATTGGTTTTAGCTGCCCCAGGAAATGAAGACAATTCTTGTACTTCAAAATTTCTGCATTTGTTTGTCAGTCATGAATACCAAAGATAAGTGCTATTCAAGATATTGGCCCTTCTTTGTGAGAATGAACTTGGAGGCCAGGATTCCAGGATGGGATCATTTTAGCTGTTGGTGAGAACAATTTTGTTTGTTATTTTCTTTTGTTTTGTTTTATTAGGCTTACTGAGATCTAATATTTTGAAAATTGGTAATACAAAACCAAAAATAGGAAGCAGATCATTTTCATTTTAAATAGTACTTTTTCTTTTGTAAGAACCCCAAACAATAATTTTAGAATGTACCCCTACCCAGGCAAAAGAGAAAATCATTTATTAATAGAATTTTAACATTTCTTAAAAATGACAAAAAAAAATTCAAAAGGGATGCTAACCCAGTATCAATTTTAAAATAACCATCTCAAATAAAAGTGGTTGTGTCTAACACTTAATATTTGGTGATAGTTCTTTTTTTTCTTTTTTTTAAAGCAAAGTTACTTGCATAGTAGAGAGCTGTGATTTTTATCTCTAGGGTTAAACGCTTGGTGATATAACTGACTAACTGTGAGGCCCTTACAAAACATACTTTATCTTTATTCCACCATGATCTGGACTAAATTCAATTTTCTGGGGGAAAAATAATTGCTAATGACAAAATCCTTCAAATCACCAGAAAGGAAAGGGAAAGACTAAAGTAGTCATAACGTCATACGAAATAGAATTTTAATTTTATGACTGGGATCATAGCTGCTTTTGGTCCAAAATAAGAGAATTCTAGATTTTATTGAAATTACTCCTCCTTGATGACACACACTTTTTTAGGGTTTTGTTTTTAGAGAAGGTATTTCTTTGTTCTGTATGGTTGTTATTCTTATCGAAAGGTTCTATCTCTTATAATTCTACTCCTATCCCAAAGTGAAAATGAAAAAAAAAAAAATCCAGAATGCTACTGTCAAAAAGAGCCTTAGAGATAATTACCATAGCATCCACCATCACAACAGCCATCAATATTTGTAAGTGTTTACTACATGTTAAGGACTAAACTAAATCACTTTACAGATATCATCTCGGTTAATGCACTCCAAATATGGGGTCCATCCCTGCTGTCACCATGTTAAACAGGACACTGAAAACCAGAAAAATTAAATTAAGAGAATTGTTTGAGTTCACACAACTAGTTAGTTGTATAAGCAGAAGTTGGATCTGGTCTCTTTTTACACAGTACAAGTATTTTACTATGTTACAGTGACTTAAGAGAAAAGGATAAGAAGAGCAAAAAATCATGATCCTTTTAAGGACATTCATTTTTTTATAATTCAGTGGGATGTGAGCATTATATTCTCCATTTAATATTTAGTTCATTTGAGAAATGTTTTACTCTACCCGTCTTGGGTGGTTTTTCTCATTTTGGTCAGTTTTGCAACTGGGTTAAAAGAAAAAAGAATTCACTTATTCATGTGAGGGGAAGTTACAGTATCTGCCTAACATTCTAGCTGAAAATAATACTGGCTTTATCTAAAATATGTCAGAGTGACCAGTTAAAAAGACCCCAGTGCAGTTAATTCACTGTTTGTTTTGTCTATAAGTAATCCCCCCAAAACGTTTGGCAAATTTTATTACTGAATTGATCTAACCCATGTCTATTTCTGTGTGGGAGCTATGTGGTATACTCAAAGGCACTAGATAAAGAATTCCTAGATTCTTCTACTAATGGGTTCTGTAGAATTGATTTAGAGCTTCAGACTAAAGAATGGTCCTACTTTCTTTAGGAGGATTGCCCTTTGCAGATTTTAGGAATGAGTATCAGATGACCCTCCTCGTCATAGACCATGAATTTAGATTTAAAGCTCTTCCTCCTAGTGTCCTTAAAAAGAAAACTGAGACAAACAATGCTGGGAATTTGTTATTCTTATTGTTGGCATTGACATTGGTGTAATGACATTGATATACAGTAGAGCCTCAAATGACACAAGTGTCCTAGGCATATCTTTTCTTAATCCTGAGTAATTGGAAAGTTGGAAATAATAATGAATTAAAAAACACATTTTTCCAGTTATAATTTCTAAAGATAAATGCTATGGACTGATTTGTGTTCTCTCCCCTCCCCTGCCAAACTCATATGTTGAAGCCCTAACTCCAGTGTGACTGCATTGGAGATAAGACATGTAGAAGGTAATTCAGATTATGACATCATAAGAGTAGGTCCAATAGGATTGGTGGCCTTATAAGAAGAGAGCAATCTCTATCATTGTACACACTCAGAGGGAACACCATGTGAGGATACAGGGAGAAAGCAGCCATCTGCAAGCCAGGCAGAGAGCTCTCACCAGACACCAACCATGCTGGTAGCCTGATCTTGGACTTCCAGCTTCTGGAACTATAAGAACATGGGTTTGCTATGGTAGCCCAACCTAAGACAGCAAACTATTACCAAATCTTGAAAGTATGTCAGAAAAACAAAAATTTTTTAAAAAGAGAGAAAAGTTTTCTACTCACTCACAACCTTGCCACCACATGACAAAATTGATAGAAATTAAACAAGCAACTTAGAGGACTTTAGTGAGGGCCAATGGTTGTTAGTAATAACCTTAGCAACCTACACATTTTTCACTGGTCTATCCTCAAAAGCAATAACTTCATAAAGTCATTTACTAAGTAGAAATTAGTGACAACATTGGCTGAAATGACCCACACTGATGAGTGCTCTCACATACACAGTCAAAGATAGGTTGTTAAATATTTTTCTGAGACCCAAGTAAGAACTGAAGCCCACTAGTACTTGATTTGAACTAATTTTAAACTTCATAGAATTGTGATCTGCATTTTTCCATATATGTTAACCTAATCCTTTATGCTACAAATATATGGCCAGAGACTGAATTGGCTTTCCTTCTTCTTACTAATGGATCCCCCCAATTCTGAGTTTAAGCTGAGCATATTTAGAGACTGTATTTCCAAACTTTTCCTTTTCCAGCTAAAGAGGCCAATATGACAGGAACTGAAGTGATATGTCTAACTTCCAGATCTTGTTATAAGAAATCCACTTGCCCTTCACCCTCTTTTTCAACCTCCCTGAGAACTGTTAAGGGTAAGGATAAGCTGACTTCACCTATGTATGGGAAGGCATTTATGCTCAGGGACAACAGAGTAATAAGAGCAAAGGAACCCGAGTCCTGGTGTGTCTTTTTGGAGCAGTCATTCACCCACCCTGGACCACCTGTCTAGATCTAAAGTCCCTGCACTCCTAAAGTCTTCATTATAGTGAAGAGAGGGGAAGAGGAGTCAACAGACAATAATAAAGTAAACACAGTTAAACAAAACAATTAGGACATATTAGCTATATAAAATAAGGCTCTAGAGCTGGATCATGTTTAAATCTTGGTTTGCAATTATCCACTGTAGTAACTAGCCTCCAAAGATGACAACAACCATCCATGCCCCAGCCAATGAACCACACATCCTGGTATTCATATTTTTGTATAGGTCCCTCCCCCTTGACTCTGGGAAGACCTCATGACTTGAATTTGACCAACAGAATGAGGCAGAAATGATGTACATTCTCCCAAGCTAGGTCGTAAGAAGACTTTCAGCCTCCATCTGGGTCTTATAGAATGTTCACTCACTCAGAAGGAGGCCAGCTATCCTATTAGAAGTTCAGGCACATGAGACTGTCAGGCTGAGGAAGCCATGTGGAGAAACTATATAGAAAGAGATGCCCAGCCAGGCCCTAGTTCTTCTAGCCATCCCCGCTGAGACACTGAATATGTGAATAAAGAAGTCACCTTTGATGTTCAGCCTAAGCAAGCCTTCAGATGACTTCAGCTCTAGATGCCCTCCAGCTACAACAACAGGAGACACCAGAAGTAAAAACCAACCATCAGAACCTGGTCAACCCACAGAAATAAGAGAAATAACTTAAGTCACGAATTTGGGTTATTACACAATAATAGACACCTGGAATAGCAACTTTCTGAATGAAACACTTTTCTTAATCTCTCTGCAAGTCAATTTTATCTGTAAGGTTCCTAACTCCCAAAGTTGCTATTAAAATTAAATGGGTTAATCTGGAAAACACTTACAACAGTGTCTGATTTGTGGTAAACTTTGGCTACTGTTATTACTAATAAATAAAATAGGATGATAGGACAAAAATATTCCTACAAGGATGCTCAGGGAAGTTCTTGTTTGGAAGGTGACATTTGAAATCAGACCTGAAAACTAGGAAGCCAACCATGCAGAAAGCCAAAGAGAAGCATCCAAAGAGAAAGAACAGGGACAAAGGTCCTGAGGTAAGCAATGATACAGTGTCATTGAGGGACACACACATGGCTTGTGTGGTTGAAAGTTGTAAGCAAAGTAGAGTCATGCCAGCCATGATAAGGAATTTGGACTTTATATCAAACACAATGGGAAGCTTTAAGGAATTTGAAGTAGGAGAATGACTTGGACAATTTCTTTGGAAATGGATTTTAGAAGGGCAGGAATGGAAGCAAAAGGTCCTCTAGGAGACTTTTATAGTCATCTGAGCAAAAGATTTTGATGGCTGGAAGCAGAGTTTTAGCAGAGGAGATGGGAAAAAAATGTGAAAAAGGAGATTGAATGAGTGGCCCTTGGCCACCCATCAGGCCCTCATGGTAGAGATGAGATTTTAACAAGGCTATTCTGGAACTTACATTACTAAAACCTTTAGATGAGGTTCTAGGCATTATGCCCAGGGATAGCTTAAATCTACCTCATTTTATGTAATTCAGGATTCGGTTGTTACAGGGGACAACAGAATATAAGTTTTCTCACATATTTTATTGTTATTCAAATAGGAAGAACAATTCAAAGCACTCTGGCTTTGTGCAAGGAGCATTAGAAGGCAAATCAGGACATAGGTTCAAGTGGCAAGTTGGTCACAGATGACTAATGTGAACCTGCACAGAAATCTTGGCTAGTTAGGCTTCCCTTGGTCCTCCGCCCTTCCAATTCTGACCATCTATTACTTGAGGGTTCTATTTTTTAAAAGTACATCATCTGGAAATATTTCATGTTCCTGAGATCAGGAGTCACAGTCTCAGGACTTTGTTGCCAGTTCTGCAATCTAAACTCCATGACTCCTCACTCCTCCAGCCGAATAGCACCTGCCACAAGGTTATAATCAGGAGATAATCACCAGAAATAGGCTTCAATTCTAGTGCATGTCTTCTCCTAACCTGACAGGAAGGAGGTTGACAGCAAGTTGGCCCATCTCTGTTTTATAGCCACCAATAAACATGTCTAGCATATATGTGTTTTACAGGTATCTTTCGTGTAATCCACAAGATTTATTCTTTTTAGGAGAATTTGGGAGGATTTGCTCTCAGGCTTCACATTAAGATACAGACAAGTCATTTTCAAGCAAGCTTTTCTAAAACTTCCTTGTTAAGGGGGGGAAAGTCTCTGGTACAGATCTCTATTAAGATGTTCACTTTATATATCAGCTCTCTCCTTAATAGTGACAACAGAAAGGAAAGATCCTACATAAAATAGAAGAATGGAGGCAGTGTTCCTCACCCAGTACCCAACTATAGGGTTGTTCAGGTTTTCCTCCCTTTTTCCCCGATATCGAGTAGGTCTGATATAATTATTCTAGGATTGGGAGGACATGAAATTGAATTTGGAAAGTTTTATCTCTCACTATCATCCAGTGTTTCCTTCATCCAACTTGCTTCTTAAGGTAAACTCTGTCCTTCAAGCGCATGGGCTTGGCTGCTTTCAAAGTCACATTATGGAGCATGTAGATGCAAGGTTGCTTCTTGGATATAAAAGCCATGATGCGTTTGGACTTTCATTGGACTTTCCTATTGTTGGTTTTTTGTTTTGTTTTGTTTGCCAGCTTTAGATCTTAGTGTTGTGGGTTTGGAGCTACAATTCATTGAATAAAATGTGGAAAGGGCAGAGGGGGTAGGAAGAGGACTTCTGATTGTTGATCATAATCGATGCCAGGCATAGATAACACAACACCCGCATCGCTATATTGACCTCCTTAAATAGTCACCTATCTCACTCACTAGTGTTCTACTCACTTTAACTGCTAAAATATGATAGGCCAGCACCATTACAATTTGGAACACATAAGGAGAGACAGTACTCACTTTGTAAATTAAGTTAAAAATGTAATTTAAAAGAGGGGAGGCACCTGGGTGGCTTAGTCAGTTAAGGGTCCGGCTCTTGATTTCCACTCAGATTATGATCTCAGGGCCATGAGATGGAGCCCTGTGTCAGGCTCTGCGCTGGGTGTGGAGCCTACTTAAGATTCCCTCTACCCTCTGCCCCTCCCTGCCCTTGCTCTTAAAAAAAAAAAAAAAAAAAACAAAAAAAAAAAACAGAACCAGATTTAAATAAGTTTATGAGCAGGAGATGATGGAAAACGATCAATCAGTCACAGCCAAGGATACAGTGACAATTTTGTTGAATGGAGAAAGAGGCACTGATTTGCACAGAAAGCCCAGACATTGTTTAAGTGGTGGTTGCCATCAAGTAAAGAGAATAACACCTCAGGAAGTGTTCATTAGAAGAGAAAGGGAAAAAAAAAAAAAACAGAATTAGCAGTTTCTCCAATTTGCCAGTCTGTGTGCTTTCCGGCCAAAAAATGGAGAGTATGAGAAAAGAATTAAATTTTTAATTAGAAGATATAATTTCCCCCCCTTCCGCCCCAGGAAAGAGAATATGATAGCATATAAAGTCAGAAAGAAGCCTGTCATGTTTTCCTTCTCATAAAAAAGGAAGCAAATTATTTCATCCAAGCACAACTGAATCAGATTTGAACTTCCCGAAAATTTATCAGCTGATAGACCAGGATTTAAGTTCAAGGACACATTCCACACCTAATCTTCGTTTTACAACCTTTGGAGATAGATTTTCCTTAGCCCTGAAATCTTTCAAAGATAGTCTTTCTTGCAAAACAAATCATTAGAAGTGTACAGCAAATTGGCCAGATGTCTCTGGGGCATAAACTCTCCCTTAAAAGTAAAGCAAGAACTTTCAGTAACTACCTCCTGCTTTCAAACCACAAACATTCTAGTTGGCGTTTTGGAACAGTAATGTTCTAAGTATTTCTCTTGTTATCGAAAGAGTTAATACTGCTTCTCAAAAGTGCTTCTCTTCTCACAGAATATAGTTTATATTTGGGGAGAATTTGGCACAGCTTAAGTTACAGCTTAACTGGTTTTCTTAGTAGAATCCAATAAGGCATTTCTCCCACCCATTTGCCCCTTAGTGTTTATTAGTAGGGAGAGACAAAATGTCAAGAGGAAAGAAAAAAAAGTATTATTTATATTAATGTACTTTCTTCCAGACTTCACATCCAGATACCTAAATAACAGCCTTCTTCACATCTTCACATCCCAAACTGGTAACTATCCCCTGGAGAGTGTTCACAGACACCCCAAAGTTCATTAGTAACCCAGTTGCCCTTCCCATCTAAATGTATCACTGCAGGATACGTGGACTTAATTCTTGCTTATCTAAAAAAACAATAATAATTGCTAGGCACATAAACCAATTTGTGGCATGAAGCTTGTTTTGCTCTCTTCCAGAAATTGCTCATCTTACATTTCAGACTTTAAAAAATCACAGAAATCTGTTCAGCAGTACTTATGTCTATGATGGTTGCTGTCCCTCTAAGAGCCTGAGCAGCCTACCAACTGAGATGTGGCAGAAAACCAGACTCTCTCCCCCCCACCACAAGAGAGTGCTCAGAGAAGCAAAATCTATACAACTTAGTAGCTTGGTTTGTGGTAAGGCCATAGTTCTGATTCTTAACTATGATCCCACTCCAGAGCCTAAATAAATACATAAATAAATTGTGGTTAGTTTGCAGATATCTCAGTAGCTGCAAATATACATTTCACAAAGTGTGACCAATGCCTACTTTCACAATAGCTCCTTTAGCCTAAAAATAACTTTCATGTCTTCCTAAGAGCAAGAAAAGGGAGGAAAAATCGAAGAAACTAGTTTGGGAATGAGTAGGGAAATGTTTAACAGGCCTGCTGGGTGTTCTCTTAATGCTGTGTCTTGGATCTCAGGTTAAATTATTATACTTTTTCTGTGTTGTAGTACTGGGTCCGTTGTGAGGACAAAGGCAACTTCAACTTGATATTTCTGTCATCCCTGCTGTGGGAAGAGTCCTGTTGCTGGTTTATAACATCAATCACTCTCACAATAAATCTTGGTGGTGGATATGGTCATTTAAATCTCCACCTGCACAAACAACAGAAAATAAGAGAGCTCATAAATCTCTACACTGGTGATTAACAAATTTTGGATCCTGGGCAAAGATATTATGGGGAGGGGTTCTCACTAATTCATTAATAAAGACTGATTTGCTGACAATCTGTTTAGTTTACAGCATGGGGGAAAGCAAACAAGACCCTGCTAACAAAACAAAACGTTAGAGGTTAGTGAATTCCCAGCTGAGCCAGGATTAGAGATATGATATCTTAATGTAGGAGAGGGTACAGACTGCCAGCCAGAAGTTCTGAAGCTGCTCTTACACTTTGCTCCAGCCCTCATCTTTGGTGCCTAATTGCAAGGAAAGAAAACCTGGAGAAGAATCAGTAAGATTCATGCGTTCCATCTCTCCAATTTTATTTCATGGATTTTGTGCAAGCTCTTGGTTTCTGGCTCCCTTTGCTTTTCTACTTAACTCTCCAGATTTTCTTATGCTCCAGGAAAAAGAGGGTCCAGGCTGGAGTTAGAGATAGGAAAGGAAAAAAAACAAGACAAAACAAACAACAACAACAACAACAACAAAAAAACTTTCCCCGAAGGGATAATAATGCTTCGTGTTCTGCAATATCAACTTCGTGTGGGGAACCCGGGTAGCAAAGAGATCCTAAGGAGGCCAAGGCATTGGGGGAGGGAGAAAACAAATCCCAGGCAAGATAATATCTGAGAGCAGCTAAGATTCTTAAGACATTCTTAAATGCATTTCTAGAAAGAAATTTAGGGGAAAGTTTTCATTTCGTCAAGAAAAGATTACCAATTAACAAAATGTTTTCCACACACTTGCGTGACTCTATCTCACCGCGACCCCACTCCAGCTGAACTGTGTGTGTTGCCGTGGGTGTGCAAGCCTCAAGGATGTTTGTGTACACACAGGCAGTTCCTTGATAGCTTTAAAGGGACCAGGTGCAGATGGATGTTTGGGTCATTTTTCTGCATCATCCTAAAGATTCAGTGAAGCCCTTGTTTTGTTAATGTACCCCAGTTCAGGCGAGAAGTTACCTTGGTAAAGCCACAGTCTCAGGCAGGAGGGAGTTGATCGCTGTCTGGATTTTAATTGGTGTTTTAATTGTGGGGAAGTGAGGACAGGGAGATGCTTGTGAAATTTGTGTTTGGAAGGCCCAGAAAGAGCAAAAGGATTTGGTCATTTTCCTGAAATCCTCACTAACCTCTTAAGAGGGAAAGCGGGCCTTAGGAGATGGCCCAGGAGAGGGGCTGTGAGTGGGGCGCTCTCCTCCTGGGCTAAAGTGGAAGGTGACTGGTATTTGCGTGTTGCAGTTGAGAGGATTTACATTACAAGTTGGAAATCAGGGTCGCTGCCTAAGAGTTTCCCTCCGGTTGTGAAAGGGGTCTAAGAGTCCTCTGGGGCCTACGAGGCCCCTCCCCTGGGCTACAAGGATCCGCCTCTCTATTCCCCAGATAAATTCCTAGTGTCCACCAAATTCCTCAGCGCTCTCTCACACTCCTCTGCGGCCACGACTCCGGGGGTGGGGAAACACAGCCGGGTTCCTCCCCGCAGAAGCCCTCTCGGTTCCTTCTCACAGCTCTGCGAAGGGGAAAGGGGGGTGAGACTCAACCAGACCCCAACTCCAGTTCCCAACACGAAGTGGCTGCTCCACATTCCACACCCGGGGCCCACTGGCTTGGGGCTCGCTCTCGCGCTCTCTCTCTCTCTCTCCTCCTCTCTCTCTCTCTCTCTCATCCTCTCCCCCAAACATGTCCACCGGCTCCCTCAGCGATGTGGAGGATCTTCAAGAGGTGGAGATGCTGGACTGTGACGGGCTGAAAATGGACTCGAGCAAAGAGTTTGTGACTTCCAACGAGAGCACCGAGGAGAGCTCCAACTGCGAGGCGGGGTCTCCCCAGAAAGGCCGCGGAGGCCTGGGCAAGAGGAGGAAGGCGCCCACCAAGAAGAGCCCCTTGAGCGGCGTCAGCCAGGAGGGGAAGCAGGTCCAGCGCAACGCGGCCAACGCGCGCGAGCGGGCCCGGATGCGGGTGCTGAGCAAGGCCTTCTCCAGGCTCAAGACCACCCTGCCCTGGGTGCCCCCGGATACCAAGCTCTCCAAGCTGGACACGCTCAGGCTGGCATCCAGCTACATCGCGCACTTGAGGCAGATCCTGGCTAACGACAAGTACGAGAACGGTTACATTCACCCGGTCAACCTGGTAAGTCCGCGGGTGCCGCTGCGGCTACCCAAATGCCACCGCCCCAGCGCGCCCGCAGCCCGGTGTGCCCGGTGAGTGTGCGCTCACCTCTGCCGCCCCCAGCCCGGCGCGCCCCTGGGGACCTTTGCATGAGATCCCACGCGGCCCTCGCTCGCTGCCCTGCAAGCAGCCGGAGCAGGGATGATTTATGCAAGTGTTTGACGTGGCAGCCCAATTAAGAGTTTGCAAGTGTATTGAGCTGGCAAAGAGGAGGGATCCCCGAAGCCGCGCCAGCGCCGTCAGGGCTGGTGTGGGACGGGGAGCACCGACCAGCTGCTGCGCGCCCAGAAGGCATTTTATTAATCTCTTTATTCTTCTTTGAGCTGAAAACTTGGTTTTTTTCTTTCTCATTTTTTGTACGTAAAAACACCCAACTCTGCTTCTTTCCCAAGTATATTTAGGACCATAGATTCAGACAAATTCGTGCCCGAAAAATTGTCATGTAAGTTCCCAAATACTTAAATATTCGGCTCTTCTCTTATAGGTAAATTCCCAGAAGTTCTAACAAGTATCAGCATAATCAGTAAATTCTCACAGATATTAGTGTAATAAATGATACTAGACTATAATAAATAATATTAAAATAGGTTACTCTCATGGAAGGTTTAAAAACGTGTTACATTTTATCTTAAAAAGTATGCCTATTCAGCCTGTCTTTTAAAATTTAAAAAAAAAAAAGTAATACTCATTGAGGCGAATTTTCTTTCAAATATATTTTGCTGTATAAGAAGTATAGGTTAATTCCTTTTTAAATTTGATTTAATTTTAAGACTTCCAGGCTCTAAAGAAAAACAAGGACCACAACTTACTAGCACTTTTGTTTATATATGATAAGAATGAGAGGTTTTCCTCTTAAAAGTCGTCTTATCGGCCAGCACTAGTGGGAGAGGTTTGAAGCTTTGAATTGTCTTCTCACTGAATTGGTTTCAGGAATTGGGGGGGAGGGGATCCAAAACGACATTTTGTCCTGGTAAATATTTCTCCCTCTAATTGAAAGTTTATTCTTTTTCGAAAAAAAGATGAGTAAATAGCTTTTAGAAATCTGGAACTAAAATGAAAGTAATCACTTCATTTACAGTTGCTGCTTCGCTGGTCTTTGAATAAAGAAACGTAAGTGAGCTTTATTCTAAAACACCTCGGAAAGGAGAAAAGGCAATGCTCGCTTAGCCCAGTAGAAAGATGATCTTAAATAAAATATGAGTGTATATTATTTTATTAGCATTACCCCCCCCCCTTGAGAGCCACTGATTAAATTAGGAAGTGTGTTCAAAAGCCCGGTTTTGTGAAGGAGGAAATGAAAGCTGGCAGTAGAAAAATAGACGGGGAGGATAGCAAGAGGGCCGGGAAACCTGGCCAGCGCCCCAGAAGATGGACCCGAAGGCACTTCGCCTGGAACCTGGTGTCCACTTGGTACGGGGTCCTTCTCGACTTCCCTGCTTAGGCTCACCGGGACAGCTGCCTCCAGACTGTGCCACGGTCCCAGCACCTTTGGGCTTTCCAAGGACTTGTTCTTTTCGGTTTCTCTTACAACTAGGATGAACCCCTTTGCTCTGTCACCCCGAGCTATGGCTCCAACGCTTTTCATTATCCCGGCACGGGCGCACTAGAACACCTATCAAATTGCAGCGATAACGGGTCTCTCCAACTCACTGCCTGCCCCCAACTCGCCTTCTCCTTTGGTCTCAGGCTCGGAGCCCACCCTACTCCTCCTCCAAGGCCACTTACCTCCTCCACCCTCTTTTCTCCTGCAGACGTGGCCCTTTATGGTGGCCGGGAAACCCGAGAGTGACCTGAAAGAAGTGGTGACCGCGAGCCGCTTATGTGGAACCACAGCGTCTTGACCCTGGAGGTGCGAGTCTGGGAAAGGCGCGCTCCCAGGGGGGAGCGGGCCCCGGGAAGGCGACCCCTGCCCTCCCTGCTCTCTGTCTGTGCTTCCCCCTCGCAACGCTCCTCTCCCTGTCCGCCCCCACCCCCGCAAGAACACTTTACAGCGACGAGGAGATTCGTTTCCAGACCTGAGGAGATCAATTGTACTTACAAAGATTCCCATCTATTTAACTTTATTAACTTCTACCGTGAATGACTCTGCGAGCCTTGCTGGTCCAAGTGCAATATGTAATTATAAATATATAAATAGATAATAAGAGCCTATCAACGTGTATCTTTTGTACAATATGTTGTAAAATGTAGATCATAGAATAGCTGACTTTGACAGTCACATTTATTAAGTAATTCACTTAAAGATATATATATTTTTTCAAACAAGTTTTGCTACTTTCGAAAATAAATCTTTCTTTATATTGCTAAAAGCCCTGACATTGGTGTGATTTTTACAAAATATAGATAGATAGGTAGAGAGATAGATACCTTAGAAAAGTGGGAGACTATGGGGAAGCCTGATAATACAAGTAATTTGTTTGAACCTCAATCTAGACTTCTAAAAATGGAAAAGATTAAACACAATTTCCACTGGGAAGGTGCAGCTCACATTTTGCACTGAAACCTCAAAAAGAAACTAGGGGCTCAGGTTTGCAGGTTACTTTTAAGACAATTATAAATAATGTAACCGTGAACCAAAAAAAAGTTGGGGGATAATGTTACTAACAGTTACACGATTCAAGGGCAAAACACACAAAAAGGAAAATCCGATTTTCAAGTATTTCGCAGTATAATTGATGACAGGAGCAGGAAGATAAATTTCACTTTTTGTTAGCTTTCTAGGCGCAGACATGAACCTGAGCAACCCATAGTACCAAACTGTGAAGAAATAATGGGAGCTATGAAAAGTGCAAATTCCATAACCTTTAGGAAGTGCGACAACATTACACTCTTTCTTCTTAGTAATTAATGAATTACATCTAACACCGCTCATGCCTGCCTATCGGTCACAGTTAGCCATCGCCTTCAGCTCCCCGCCACCACTTCCGGCGGGCTGGGTTTTAATTTAAACATCTTCCATGCTACGGAACAGCTCGTTGGGGGAAGATTAAGTTGAGATAAACAGAGAGGCGAGGCCGAGGAGCCTGGAACTGGGTTCACTCGCTGCCCCAGAGCAGCCCGCAGCGGCCGATGCGCCAGATGCCACCGAGGCTGTTTAATGTTCGGGGTTATGACCGCAGTGTTTACAAGACGTCTTCGGTTATTTATACTGTTATTCCTCGCAGAGGGCCTTGAAACTTCCGCTTCATTTGTTCTTTCTTTTCGATTTTTTTTCTCTTTTTCTCGGCTCAGTTTGGTACCTGGAGTAAGAGCTCCCTCGGTCCATCCTGTGCACCTACAAGGAACCCCTAATCTGCTTACGGGGTAGAAGCCTGGCCCTGGCCTTCTGGGAAGGAGCCGGTGACACTGGTCCTGACAGGGGAACGGGGAGGTTCTCTGCCGGTGAAGGCTACCACATTATCAAGTGCAAATCTCTCCTCTCCGATGGCGCTCACTCCTTACCCGCCTTGCCTATCTTTTGCACGTCAGAGGACCTCTCCTGGTGTCTGGCTTTCCTACCACTCCCCCATCCCCCACTTGACTTTCAGGAGTGCAATTCAAGCCCTGACCACCTCCACCTTCTCCAAATTCCTGCATTTGGTCACTTCAACCACAGGGCCAGTGTTCCTGGCTCCAAGATTCAGAATCCAATTCAGAAATGAGTCCCGGAGTGATTCAGTTGTTTGCTGTTCATGTTCAACAAAATTTCCAAGCTCCCACTCATGTTCTTATAAACCAAATGCTCAAAATTCTGAGCACCCTACTCAGGTGGCGCACAGAGAAGAAATTTCCGCTTGCTCATTCTGGGGACCCCCAAACTGCAAACGGACTTTTTAAAAGTCCTATACCTCCTTCCTATAATTTGAAGCCTTTGCTTTTAGCATGAGGCATGAGCCTATGAATAGGGAACACGTGAGTTAAGCCAGGGTTCCACCTCTAGGTTCTCCCTGAAAGGGCTTGGGTCCTCAGTTTTCTCATCTCTGAAAATGGTGATGAAAGTTAGAATAATCTTACTTGTACTTTTCCGCTTTTGCTTCACAAAACCTCAGTGGGACACAATCTAGATTATATTTATGCAATCACTTTATAAAAGATCAGTTACTTTCACAAAGTAGCCAGAGATGAGCTGTCCATGCTTGACCTGACCTCAAAGTGTCCCCGACAGGAAGCTGGAAGGGTATGTGTTCAAAAGGCACAGGTGATGATCTCTCTATTGCCCAAACAAAACACCTTTCTGTCTTGGATGCAGTGCTGAAGGTTACAATTTTTCTCTCTCTCTCACACATGCCTTTACCTCTCCCAAGTGTTCTCCAAATTTGTCTAGAGCTTTCTACCAGTGTGACTACTTCCTGAAAATCTAGAACCCAGAATTCAGAGAGCAAACACAGGGCCTGAGACCAATAAACAGAAGGGCTGCCCTGGGGTCCTGCTCTCAGAAGGCTTGCTAACAGGGGCCTCAGCCACAAGGCAAGGGTGTACTTGGGGTGCCATGGTTGCTCACTGAAAGGAGCAGGCAACACTATGGGAATGACTGGGTAATGGCTACCACTAGGCACAGGAATGTGGCAATGTGACAGCCCCAAACACTTTCATACACACATCTACAGTCTAAACACTTCTTCCACATGGACCCTTCCCTTAGGCCAGCCAGCTCTCCCCCACCTACCATGCCCTTCTTTCCAGTGTCTGTAGTCCTGGGACAGCCATCCTACCCTTACCCTGTCCAGGTACCTGGTGTGCCTTGATCTGAAAAGGAGGCAAGAGGCTGTTGGGGAAAGAATGGGGGGGACCTCCTCTGCTGCTCCGAGGATGAGGGTGAGGGGTAGGGTGTGTCCTGCCCCTGTCTTCCTTATGAAAACTGTCTTAGAAGGTGCTTTCAGGAAAACAAAACAAAACAAAAACAGACAAAAGAACCCAGGAGAACAAGGAAATCAGACTGTAGAAGCTTGGAAGATAAACATGTCTGTGAGTCCTCAGGAGGAGCAGACAGAGAGTAAAACTGCCCTGTAGTGCAGGAAGTCCCCCTTTTCTCTCTCTCTCTCTCTCTCTCTCTCTCTCTCTCTCTCTCTCTGATGGCTTGTATGACTTCTTACAAGCAATTCATTGTGTTTCTACCAGGTTTTTCTGCTGCCAAATTGGAGACTTTCTAAAAAGAGAAGTGGTAAAGGAGATCTGGTACCTCTGGTTATATTCGGTGATCAGTGGGAAATCCTGCCCAAGGAGATTTTTAAGCCAGGAGAATTACCTAGGTGGCTGGTGGAACTCCATGATCAGGCTTCATCCCCTACCTCAGTTCCAGATTAACGTTTAAATGCCTGTCGGGAAATCAAATCATTCGTCCTCAGAAAATAAAAGATTTACGTGGCCCTCATGTATGAAAGGTTGTGCGGTCATCTTGTGCCCTCGAGACAGATTTCAGTCATCAGATGAATTACAGCTCTGGATGGATTAGGGCCTTTCTGCTGTAGGTTCCTTTGCGACCACTAAAGGGGTAAGAAAAAATGGGCACCGGGACTCACGGCCCTCCCCCCACCCCACCCTGCCCGGCGAATCCCCGGTTGTGCAGAGGGTCCAGCAATGATTTCCCTTTAACTCCAGTAGGAGTGGGTGTGTTGGCTCTGGGCTGGGGCCCCGTCAGTCCCGTGGGAAGTCGGCCTAGGTTGGGGTGGAGGGGCTCGGGGGTGATGGTGATCGCAGGGTGAGCTTCGGCTGCGGCTGGCGGGCAGGTCAGGGACCCGAACCCATAGGCAGAGTACGGAACGACGGGTTTTCATTGGCGGTTTTTCTACTCCCAAGTGTTGATGGAAGTACGCGGGAGGAGGAGAGAGGAGGCTCTGAGCCCCAGACTACGCAGCCTCCTGGGTCCACGGCCTTTTCTGGGCACCGCCCCCGAGACGGCCGGGTCCGCGTGCGAACCGCCTGGCTCGCAGACGCCACCCGGGAAGGTTCTAGGGTTACGACCCCGCACAACCGCGGAGGGGAGGCGCCCTCCGCACGCAGTTGGCTTGCCGAAATTCCTTTGCTAGCTTTGCATCCTTCCCTCCAAATGCTGGCTGTGCACCTGGAAGCTCGCGTGCTGCCTGCTGCATTGTTGAGAGCTGGGCTGGCTTCCTCCGGGCGGCGGGGGTAGACTTGACTTTGATCTTCTGGGCTGGGCCCGCTCCGCAGGTCCACCCTTCTGCGGGTTCACAGAAGGATTCTCCACCCCGGGGACCTGGCTTAAAATCCCCTCCCTGAGCAGAAGGAGGAAAAAAACTTGAAAAGGGAGGAGGGAACTGGCATTTAGAACTTCGCGGAGACCAGACTTCATAGCGCCATCATCACCCTTGTCCCCAGAACCCAGCGTAGTGCCCAACACCTCCATGAATGTTGAATCAAGAATTATTGACTCTCTGAGACTATGGTGAAGGAAGCTCGACGGAAGAAATTGTGAGGTTGTTGCTGTACTTAAATTGAAACTCAACTCTTACCCTGACGTCTCAGTATTTGAGAAAAGCACAAAGCGAGCAGACAGGATGGGACTGGGTGGCACCATCCGGGCGTGGGATGTTTCAACTGCCCCCTACTCAGATGAAATCTGCTTTTTCCCTTCCCAGAGATGACATTCTTAGTTATGAATTTATCGGGCCCTTAGGTCAGAATTATTAGCTTAAAATGTGCTTTAAATAGTAGAAATTTATAAGAATAAAATGTTCACGGGACCTTATTTTAAAATTAACCAAGTTGGTGATAAGGAAGTAGTCTGTTGGCTTTTACAGATGAAATTAGATCTACATCTAGTGTATAAAGTAATGGAAGGAGCTTTTGAATACTTGACCATTCAGACCTTGGTTCCTCTACCTGTAATAATGACTCCTTTGGTGACATAATGTCTGGAACACGTTAGACATTAATTAAGAATGGTTTTCCTTCTCTCTTCTCCCTTTCTTCTCATCGCTGAGTTATAAAAGTGCTTCAAAGAATGATATATATACATTTCCCCTAAGTAGTTTTCTAGCCAATAGAAAACAATAGTAAATTCTTATGATAATCTCATTGCTCAGGTTGTCTTAAAAGTGTTTAAAACAATTTACATTCAGCGTTTGTCTTTCTTAACCTGCAGTGGAGCCTGCTCAGAAGTTCTGTATTTCAGAACCTATCACTTTACCCATAACAGGTAATTCTTATTTTCTTTTATTTCTCTATTATCTAGTTGTGTCTATCTACTCTAACTCCATGAGGACAGGGACCACAGGATTGGCTGGTTCGCCTTGGTTTCCCCAGCACCTGGTGCAGTGACAGACACATAGCAAGTGCTTGAAGAGGAATGAATGCAAAAGCTTAATAATAAGCTTGTTAGAGGGCTCCCGAGTGGCTCAGTGGGTTGAGCATCTTCCTTTGGTTCAAGTCATGATCCCAGGGTCCGGGGACCTAACACACATGGGGTGCTTGCTCAGCAGGAAGCTCCTTTCTCCCTCTGCCTCTGCCTGCTGCTCCACCCTACTTGTGTGCTCCCTCCCTCTCTCTCTGTCTCTCTCTCTCTGTGTCAAATAAATAAGTAAAATCTTTTTAAAAAAAAAGTAATAAGCTTGTTAGAGATGTCTCTGCCTGCTGGGTAAGTTCCTGTAGCATTGCTATAACCACAGGCTGTTTCAAATATATTGCCTAATCTTAATGTTAGAATTTGGTGATGAAATTTACTCTATAATAAAAATAAACCTATGATTAAAAAATCACCATCAAGTCTATCAAAGGGGAATTAACCTAAAACATGAGTTCTCATCACATATGGATTTTTTTTTTTTTTTGGAGTACTGAAGCCCAGAAAGGGGTCTTTATTAAGTATTGTGTCTTTCAAAACACTGTGGGTCTCCCTTCAAAATTCTTATCATCACTGGGGAGTCCTCAGGTCTAAACTGTTCTGGTTGGTTCCTGGGGTCTTTGACTAATGAATCTCATTAGAATCCCTTTTCTTCTCCACACTTTATGTGAATACTATCACCTTCTGTGGCTTCCCCAGTCTCTTACTTTCAGGCATCTGTCACCCACTCAATAGCTCCTTCCTCCATCATTTTTTTTTTTCCCCTCAATAGGCTCCCCACCCCACCCCACCCCCACCAAGAACTAAAAAGTAATCCAAGAGATCGCTAAACCCAGGAGAATTTTTCAAACCAACAGGGGTCATTTGGTTACAAGGAACAAAAATCCCTCCAAACTGGCTCAAATAAAAAGGGGAATGAGGCATTGTAAAGATAGTCCAAGGAATCTGGCTGACATCTCCAGGCATAAAATAAACAGTAAGGAAAATCTACTGGGAAACGGAAAGTCTGGAGTGAAACACCCTCTCTTTCTCTCTGGGACCTTAGCTCTGCTTTTTCTGCCAGTGTTCTGCATTTTCTCCTCTGATTTTCTGTGCTAACTTGTTTTCTACTCTTCCAGAACTTTCTCTTTCATATGTGGTTGATCTGTTAGGTTACTGACTGTGATCCCAGTTCTATGTGTATATTCAGTTAGACTCCACTCTCCAAAGTTTCAATCTCAGCATGTCTTAATTTGAATTCTCAAGACCAGGACCACTACAGAGTTGTTCTAAGAAGCTCTAATTAAATTCCCCAGATCAGTTGTATGCCTCTTGTCCCATCAACTGTGGTTGGCTGGGGATGGATGGATAGCTTGGCTCTTGACTGAGGCAGATTTTTTGAGAAGGAGGCTCTAGGTGAGACAAGAATCTTAAATCTCCTTGCTACAAATATAATCTAATGCAGTCAGGGCTGGGTGTCTGTGTATGGGCCACCTGGTTTTATTCTGTTACACCAACAGTGAGCAACATGTGATGGGGAAAGGTCATGTTCACAGATCTCATTATATCTATATTGTGGGAAAGAGTGGGGATAACCACAGCAAGAAATGATATAGTCACATAACCAAATGATCTACTTTATGGAATAGAAAAATTTTATTGAAAAAAATCGCCATCACTCTTTAGCCAATAAAATGTTACTATTGAGCATATTTAGATATATGCTAATTAGCATAGATTCAGCTTTCTTAATGTTTTTCATCCATTTGCATTACACAGAGCACATTCATATGCATTATCCTATTTTATCTTCAGAATAACCCTAACCAGGAGGTATTATCATCCTCACTTTTCATATAGGACAACTGATACTCAGAGAGGGGATCATATCACCTGAAGTTATATAGTGAAGAAGTGGCAGAAAGCTGAGCATAGAATTATTGTATTTAAGCTGAAATGGGCTTTTGCCTTAAACATAGGCGAGTCCCCAAGATAAAAGAAATTAAGGATGTTTATAACCCTAAAAAAAGGAATACCTCCAATAAAATCATGACATGATTTTTTTTTAATTCAAATTTTTATTTTACACTTATTTAGAGATCTCTCAGACTTCTTAGTGGATATATTTTTATCCTATGTCACCATCAGGGATACAAAAAAGAAATTATAAACAAAATAAATTCATTAAAATATTCCAAAAATGTGTTTTACATTCATAATCTAATTCATTCCAGAATATTTATTCTGTCATTAAAATCTGGTGATTGTCTACCCATGATGTGTTAGTTAGTTTTTAATCATATAATAAATCATACTAGAACCTAATGGCTTAAAACAATAAACATTTATTATTATTCAGAGTCTACAGGTCACTTGGGCAGTTCTGCTGGTCTGGTCAGGGCCCCGCTGGGCTCACTGAACTTGCTCATTTATCTGTGGTTGGTTGGCGGTTTATCTGAGAGTTAGCTGGTTAGGGATGGCCTCACTCACGGGTCTGGTGGCTGGCGGGCTATTTTATTGGCTGGAGTGATGAGAGGGACTGAACCACATGTCTCTCATCACCCAGTAGGCCAGTTTGTACTTGCTCTCATGGTGACTAGAGAAAACAGAAACAAGGCCTCTTGGATCTAGATAACATCCTTCATCTGTGTTCTATTGGCTAATGTCAGTCACAGGACATCATAGATCAGAGGGACTAGGAAATAGCTTCTATCTCTTGATGGGAGAAGCTGCAAGGTCACATTGTATAGAGTGTGGATCAGGGAAGAGTGGAGATTTGGACCCATTTTTATAATTAATCTGCTATATTAAATTTTTCCCAAAACTTCTTCATGTTCAGAGTCTAGCCCTTCTGAATCACTTCCCACATTGCATGGCCAATATCCAGACATTTGCTATCCAGTTGTGTTCCTTGGGCCATTATGAACGTTCCTTAGAAGAGTTCTTTGTTGTCACTGAGATATTTTTCCAAGCCACTGATACCAGTTCTGCAAGTTTTAATGATTTTCTGATTTTGTCAGAAGGAAGCATAAAGAAAATATCACTATTAATTAATCACACCAACCTTTTACTTATTCTTAGAAGTCTGGGTTTCTTTGTTTGTTTGTTTTGTTTTGTTTTGTTTTATTTTTCTGACTCTGGTTGTATTGCTTGGTATGTGTAGTGGGCTGAATGGTGGTCCCAAAGATCTAAAATTCTAATCCCTGAAAACTGTAGATGTTATCTTATTTGGAATAGGGTCTTTGCAGATGTATTAAGTTAAGGATACTGAGATTGAGAGATTGTCCTTAATTATTTATGTGGGCCTTAATGCCATTACCAGTGTCCTTTTAAGAGAATGGGAGAGGGAGATTTGATACAGGGAAGAGGATAAGGTGATATAAAGACAGAGGTAGAGATCAGAGTGATGTACTCACCAGAGGCTGGAAGAGGCAAGGAATGGATTCCCTTCCAGAATTTCCAGAGGAAGCAGGGCCATACCCACCTTGATTTCAAGCCAGTGAAACTGATGTTAAGATTCTGGCCACCTACTAAGGATGAATAAGTTTCTGTTGTGCCAGGCACTAAGTTTGTGGTCATTGTTACAGCAGCCAGAGGAAACTAATACAGCGTGTGATAGGCAATCCTTCAATGTATCTCAGTAACAAAAATGTAACAGGGTCATCTCTCATGGTTTACTTCCTTTCTTAAGTTCTGTAAGGCACTTGGATATTGCTTTGTAGGAAAACACAATGACAAATTCTCCAATGACAAATGCCTTTGTTCCTACACATTACTTTTCTATTTTCATGCCTTTGAGTGTATAAGAAAATTATATTCATATTTATTATTTATATAACAAAATAAATTTTGTTTCTGACTTTTAAAAGCATTTTTAACGGCAGTTGAACCCAGCATGGATAATACCAACAATACAGAAAATTCAGACAAATGTTAAGATGCATCCTAATTTTAGAAATATGAAAATGTGAAAAATAATGTATCTTAGAATGATGATATCCAGTAGCTCATTGCATTCCATGCATCATCACTGGGTACCCAGGATCTTATGTTACACCCTGGAAATAGATAACACCTTCCTCATTTCCAGCTTGGGTCTTCCTCTCGAGTAATTATAGAATAATCTCTTCTCTTCTCTCCAAGGACCAAGAAGAGCAAGGCAGCCTCGTATTCTGAAAAGCACCACCGGGGCGCCTGGGTGGCTCAGTGGGTTAAAGCCTCTGCCTTCAGCTCAGGTCATGATCCTGGGGTCCTGGGATCGAGCCCCATGGGTCCTGGGATCGAGCCCCACATCGGGCTCTCTGCTCAGCAGGGAGCCTGCTTCCCCTTCTATCTCTCTGCCTGCCTCTCTGTCTACTTGTGATCTCTGTCTGTCAAATAAATAAATAAAATCTTTAAAAAGAAAAAAAAGAAAACACCACCAATGCCAGTTTCTGGAAGAATAGGCCACTGATAAATGCTGGCTTCCCCAACATACTCTAGCCACTAGGCTATAGGCACTCAGCCTGTCATTCATGAAGTTAGGTCAACATGGAGTGCTTCTAGCTGCTTCTACCCTACACTAACCAATCTCCCAGTAGTGGGCAAATATCTGGGGATGTGATTTCAAAAGGTCCCTTTCTGCATCCAGGGGGCTTTGTCCTGGAGGCCTTTATTTTCCTAAAGCTAAAACTGGATCTCAAGCCATTTGGAGATGGGCTACATAAGATGGGCCATCATTATACTACACTGATATAGGAAGCCATTTTGCAAATAAATACTCTTGGTTCAAAGAAAAAAAAAACTCAGGATATGATGGGTGCATTAGCAGAAACTTCTCTTCATTACTGGAAAATAAACAGACATTAAAACTATGAATGATACAGATCTCCAGAGCCACTTAGGCTCCATGTTAGCTGAGCTTAACTTTTCATTCCCCACCTGCCAAGCTTTCTGCATCATCTGAGAGGCCTTCTGCTCAAACAATTTATAAATAAAAAATTTCCCAAATATTTTTGTCTTCAACTCTGTCTTTTGCTTTTTCTTCTCTTTGAATCTTATAAATCAACTCACAGATTATGTGATACTGAATTCCACTATCTTTCTCAATATTTTTTGTCAGGTATATTCTAACTTACTAGAATAAAGTTTCTTAAAAATGGTACTTTTAGGCTTCATAAATGGGGGGCTCAGCCACTAAGTTGCTCTGACCCCAACCTAATCATTTACTCTCTCTTTGCCTTGGTTTCTTCACCAGTAGTGAGATTTCTTTTTTTTTTTTTAAGATTTTATTTATTTATTTGACAGAGAGAGATCACAAGTAGGCAGAGAAGCAGGCAGAGAGAGTGAGAGGGAAGCAGGCTCCCTGCCGAGCAGAGAGCCCGATGCGGGACTCGATCCCAGGACCCTGAGATCATGACCTGAGCCAAAGGCAGCGGCTTAAACCACTGAGCCACCCAGGTGCCCAGTAGTGAGATTTCTAAAGTTCTTTCCAGCATTAAAAAAAAAAAAAAAGTCGTGACTGTAGAGAAAACTTCCTGTGATTTTGAGCCAGACTGCTCATATTTTGCCAGTTAAAGGCCTACCCAGTCTTTGCTGTATGTTATAGAAAATCCCAGAAAAATCATTGGTACATGATTAGTTTTGAAACCTTGGCTTGTCCTGACTATCAGAAAAGGGCACAAGATTTCTTCTAAGAATCATTAGAATGATTTCCTTTCCCACGAGTTACATACCATTTAGAGAACAAGTTATACATTAAACAAGTTTTATGTTCACATCATTTAGTTACCATTCTGACCCTGGTCTGAGGCTCATTTCCACCAATGGCTGGATAAGCAAAATGGGGCTAAGAAGACAGGGATGGCCCCAAGATATGGCAGTCTCTGAAGATTTACTAAACCTACAGAAGATTTAATTTTTTAAAAATATTTTGTTTATCCCATCCACAGTTGAGCTAACCATTCCATGATTTTGTACTGTTTCATTCTAGGCCATGATGCCCATCTTGGATCTTGGTCTGCATCTTCCAGAAGTAGAATTCTGAGCCAAAAAATGGGACTAATTTTAGGTTCCTCATATATATTGCCAAAATGCTACTTATTTTATTTCAGAAGAGCAATTTCTAAGTGACTAATCAGACTAAATTTTAAATTTAACTATTTTTTCCTTTTCCCATATAGGGAGGTTAAACACCTGAGCAGATAAAAAGAATAATGGGTTAAGATTAGTGAGTTTCTTTCTTTGACACTAATTCATGCTATCATTCCCTTGGATAGACATACAACTTAAAAAAATAATAGTATTTGCTCTTGGGCAAGGCGCAAGGAGAACATGAAAAGATAAAAATATTAAAATTATACAGCTACTGGGGAAAGAGTAAGCTGGTTTCCAAATTCTTGTCTTTCCATTCCTTTCCCAAGAGCCTTCCCAAAAAATTCTATCTTGTATGTCTCACAGGAAAGGTTTAACCCCTGAACCAGAAGCCCCGCAAAATAAATTGTTGCCAAATTAAAATAGATTTTGTTAATTAACATTTTTCTCAAAATAAAAATAATCTTTGATTATTTCAAAGCATTTGGAAAGAAAAGATTTACTTCCAGAGAGATTGATAAACATAACAAAATGAGGCTAATATTGTATATACAGTTTTTATTCTTTTTGTCTCAATATTATAAACTAAGCTTTTTATCATATTATACAATTGTTTTTTGAAACATGATTTTTAAAGCTAAGGCAATATTCCATTTCATGCAAAAACCGTAACTTATTTCATACATTTAGGTTGTTTCCAATTTCTCCTATGATAAATGATACTACATTGATGACACTTATACGTCCTTACAAATCTTTCATTATTTTTCAGGTTATTCCTTAGGATAGATTCCTGGAAGTAATTTTTTAAAGGTTTTTTTTTTTTAAAGGTTTTTTTTTGTAAGATTTTATTTATTTACTTGACAGAGAGAGACACAGTGAGAATGGGAACACAAGCAGGAGAAGTGGAAGAGGGAGAAGCAGACTTCCTGCTGAGCAGGGAGCCAATGTGGAACTTAATCCCAGGACCCTGGGATCATGACCTGAGCCCAAGGCAACCACTTAATGACTGACCCATCCAGGCACCCTAGAAGTAATTTTTTTTAGTAAAGAGTATAAAATTGCTTTGCAGAGTCTACACTCATTCAAAATCTCACCAACAATGTATAAGAAGGTACATTACAATGAGTAGTTACGAGCCCTGAATATTATTTCTATATTTTTGTTAAAAACATCTCTTTGTTTTTCTCCAGGTTGCTTTCAAACCACATCTTGGTAACTTTATTAGTTTACTTATATGGCTTTTACCGAAGCCAGGGGAAGGATAGAGGGAGGGAGGGAGAGGGAGAGAGAGACACAGAGAGAGAGATGGTAGAGTTTGTGTCCTCAGAATTATTCAAGGATTGCTCTGAAAACCAAGTTATTTCCCTTTATAGCTTTAGGGTTGAGATAGCTGCTGAGTTATATGGTCAGTTGGAATTAGGTCCCACCACCCCCTTGAGATTCCCTTTATGGTCTGGTTTCATTTGCTTCACAATTAACTTTACTGTTATGAAATATTGAGGGAGATATAGAATAGCTGCCAGGTCATATCCCCTGTTTTGCATGAGCTCAGAAGTCCTGTGAGAAATAACTTGAGCTCTGTTGATAACCTGCAGGTCCCCAAAGTAATCTAGCATAGAGGGAGAACAGTGAAGGCTGAAAGAAAAATATCAGCTTGAGTGAGGAGGAGTGGAGTGGAGCGGTGTTAAATGTGCAGTAAGGTGTGGACGTTGTAAAGAACACTTGTTCCAGGGAGAGTGAGAAACTGGGCCCAGCTATGCTCTGAACCAGTCACTGAAGGCTGAAGGAACAGTATCCCAGGAAAGCAAATTGCTGGGCTGTGGTAGACCCTTTTTAAGAGCAAGACATCAGAAATAGGAGATTTCCTACAGTTAGTGTGAAAAGAACACCAGGAAACTGTCCCAAGGTTGGCAGAAATCCATGGGAAGTGAGGGTCAGCTGTCTCAAAGCAACTGATTTTCATTCCAGCAGAAGAACCATGGCTGTCAACTGAGCAGGATGGGGAGAGGAGCTGACAGGGGCTCATGGGAGCCAGGGAACACCTCTCTGATGAGCTTGAGAGAAAAGCCCACCACCACTTCAACCCAGCTCCTACGCCCACAACCAGTCTTCCAGAGACTCCAACATTGAAAATGACCCATACAGGATCATAGTTCTAGGAATTCATTAAGCAAAACACCACAGCTTGCTAAGCAAGATGACGGGACTCTGAGCATTGGGATGTGTGGGGTACAGATATGAAAGATTTATTTATCAATTGGTGAACTCTTTTTTTATTGTTATGAAGCTTATGCACATAGTTTCATCTGACTGGAACCTACTGTGTTCATCTATTATTTATAAAGATAAGCTTTGTATTTCTCAAGTTAGAAACTTACTGGTTATTATAAATTCCATCTTTATATATGCCAATGTGTGACTGTTAATGATAGGGTACAGATTCTTCCAGTTTTCTTTGCTTAGAGAAAATACGCACACACACACGCACACACACACACACAGGTAATACCTAATACATACATGTGCATTTCACATGTTGATTAACAGTTTTAACTGCCTAAAGATAGAAACACAAGCCACTTTCATTTTCCCACTATTACTGTGTATGTTGAATCTCCTTTTCCACATCTCTAATGATATCCTGAGCAGATACCACAGCACTTCCAACACATTGTTATTAAAAGACAAAAATTCAAGGGCGCCTGGGTGGCTCAGTGGGTTGAGCCTCTGCCTTCGGCTCGGGTCATGATCTCAGGGTCCTGGGATCGAGTCCAGCATCAGGCTCTCTGCTTGGAAGGGAGCCTGCTTCTTCTGCTCTCTCTCTGCCTACTTGTGATCTCTCTCTCTCTCTCTCTCTGTCAAATAAATAAAATCTTTAAAAAAAAGACAAATTCAGTATTGTCCAGTTTAAAACTCAGATCTCATATCCGATGTAAATTTCATCTCTTCTGCTAGCTATGGCCCATGGCTCCAGGGACCTGCAGTGGGTTTGCTCTTTGGCTCTTCCATCAAGTCACTGACTTGGGTTCAAGTGAAGGCAAAGAAGTTTGGCTCATTTCTTCCTCTCTCTTATTCAAGAACTTATTTCTCTGGTAGTAGGTATTGAAAGAGAGTATGAGACAGGATGCTTCTTTATTGACTGCCCTCTGTGGTGGTCCTCTATGATTTGCTTCTTGCTTGTCCTGGCTGCCTTCTATGAGGCAAGGGTTCAAATATGCTTTTTCACCTGGGCCCAAGACTAAGTTCTTCAGTCTCTTTTCTGGAGGGCAGTGCACTGGGGGGAGAGAGTGCCATGAAGCCACTACCTTCTGCATTGTTTCCTGACAAGAGTTTGTCTCTATATCTTTCTGTCTAGCTTTCTCAATGCCTTCAGCTCCTGCCTTCTTGCCACTGGTGTCCCCATGTCCTCTGATCAACACTTATCAGTCTGCCATCTCTCTCCAGTTCTGCTTTCCCCTGTTCATATAATTACACAAGCAGTTGGTGACTCAACTGCTTAAGCTAAAACCCCAAAAACTCCTTTGGGGAACAAAATATCAGTCTCATAATTTATAAGGTATTCTTAAGGTCTTTAAACAATTACCTTGACTCTCCCTCCTTTACCTGATTTGTGGAGGGAGATAAGCAGCCCCCTTACTTCTTCCATGAGAAGCCAATGGAAAATAAGCAGAGATCCCACCTAAGCCAACAATATCTGACTCCAAAGACTTTCCCTTACTCTATCACTATCCCCAGGACTTTTGTTTTAGAGGACCCCAGGTGATAAATGAGGTTGAAGGAAGGTGATGGGTGATGTGCTGGGATAATGATTGGAGGCAAGAAGGCTAATCTGCCCAATTGTTTGTAAGATCTAATAGAGGTGTTAGCCTATAGATATTTGAGTTTCCTTAGAGGGCGTCACTATAGAATAAGATACTTGATGTCCCTTTATCCATACCTTATAGCCTTAGTTTCCAATTCTAAGCAATAGGGGAAAGTCACTCAACAATTTTTTAAAAAGATTTTATTTATTTATTTGAGAGAGAGAGAGAGCATGAGAGGAGAGAGGTCAGAGCGAGAAGCAGACTCCCCGCTGAGTAGGGAGCCAAAGTGGGACTCGATCCCGGGACTCCAGTATCATGACCTGAGCCGAAGGCAGTCATCCAACCAACTGAACCACCCATGCGCCCCAACAATTTTTGTATGAGAAATGAGAACATGCTCTACATATTTTTTGCAGCTTACTTTATAAAAAAGTGGTGGATGCATGCAATTTCATTTTTTGCATACCACAATACTTTTAACCATTTCTCTATTGGTTGATGAATTATTTCTAATTATTTTCACTTTTAAAAATAATGCTAAGATAAGCATCTTTATTATTTATGTATTCATGTTAGTAGCTGTGTAGAATAGATTCTTACAAGTAGGATTGTTAATCTTGTTAAAATTTTTGGATATCTACTATCAAATTACTCTCACCAAAATTTTAAGAAGTTCTTAATCCCAGTACCAATTGCCACACATCCTTGACAGTATTCAATGTTATCAAATTCTTCAAACTTTTGCTGAGGACTTCAGCTTCCAAGAAGCTGAAGCAGATATACTTTTCTCTATTCTGACTGCTAAGCACAATTAAAAACTCTAGACATTTTATATAAAGTGAACCTACGATGAAGGAAAAACATGGAAAAACCCCCATCCCCTACAGTGTCAGTGAAATGATGTGAGGAAACTGGACTTCCATCCCCATGTGTCACTAAGTGGGGGGGTCCTTACCATCCCTGCTGGAGTGGTATTAGAGAAGGCCTAGTGGAAAGTCAAGACTTTTTCAGAAAAGGTAAAATTATGGAGACAGTAAAAAGATCACTAGTTGCCAGGAATTGGTGTGGGAGGTGGAGGAATGAATAGGTAGAGCACAGAGAATTTTTAGGGCTGTGAAAATACTGTGTATGATACAATAGTCAACACATGTCATTATACATTTGTCCTACCCCATATAATGTGTAACATCAAAAGTGAGGCCTATAGTAAACTATGGATGTTGAATAATAATGATGTATTGATATAGGTTCATCAACTATAACAAATGTACCACTTTGGTGTGGGGTGCTGATAATGGGGAAGTTTATTCATGTGTGGGGGAAGAGGGTGTAGGGAAATCTCTGTACTTTTTTCTCAATTTGGCTGTGGACTTAAAATTACTTTTAAAAAATAAAAAGTCTCTTTTTAAAAGAATAACAATCAATAGATGCTAACACTGAGATGACAAAGATATTAGAATTATCCAACAGATATTTTAAAGCACTTATGATAAAAATGTTTAAATAAGAGTTACAAACATGCTGAAACAAGTGACAAAATATAAACATTAACACAGAAATAGACAGTCTTAGCCAGGAAGAAGGAGGAGGAGGAAGAGTAGGAGGAGGAGGGGGAGAAAAGGCAGAGGAAAAGGGGGAGAAAGAAGATACAAAGAACTAAATGAAACTTTTAGAACTGAAAAATATAATAACCAAACTAAAAACTCAATGGATGAGCCCAATGGCAGAATGGAGGACACAGAGGAAAGAATCAGTGAGCTGAAAGATAGGACAGTAGAAATTACTCAATCTGAACAAAATAGAAAAAAATATGCTGAAAAAAGTTTGTTAGGTCTGCAGGGTCCTATCGGATTATTAAAAACAAAAACAAAAACAAAACAAAACAAAACAAAACAAAAACCCTGACATTTGTATCATCAGAGTCCTAGAAAGAGAGGAAAAGAGAGCAGGAATGAAAGAGCATGCAAAGATATATCGGAAGCTTCCTAAATTTGGCAAATATATAGACCTACAGATTCAAGAAGTTGAATGAACCTCAAACAGAACACCTCCCCCCCAAATCCAGGCTAAGATACAGTGTAATTAAAATTCTGAAATCTTTAGACAGAAAAAAGTTATCTTGGAAGAAATCAGAGAAAAATGATACCTTAGCTATGTGGGTAAAGCAATTAAAATGACAGTGAATTTTTCATCCAGAAACAATAGGGATTGATAAGAAGTGAAATAATACTCTTTAGGGGCCAAAAGTAAGAATCGTCAAGGAAGAATCTTAGGCCTATAAAATTTTTTCAGGAATGAAGGGAAAATCAAGACTGTATCAGGTTAAAGAAAGCTATGGCAATTTGTCATCAACAGACTAACCTTTAAAAAAAATGGCTAATGGAATTTCCTAAATAGAAAATTATATAAGAAGAAACTCTGGAACAGCAAGGAGGAAGAAAGAGCAAGGCTAGGAAAAATATGGTTAAAACACTTAAGATTTTCAGTCTCTTCTTGAGTTTTCTAATTTGTGATTGACAATTGAAGCAAAAATTACTATAACACTGTCAGATGTGGTTCTAAATGTATGTAAAGGAAATATTTATGACAGACAATTATATTACAAATGGGACAGGGTGAATGAACATAAAGAGAGGTAGGATTTCTATATATCTTTTAAACCAATTAAATAATGATATCAATAGACTATAATACTATATATATATATACATATATATATACACACACACACATACATACACAAGGTAATGCCTAGAGAACCCACTGATAAAAATATACAAAGAAATGCACTGAAAAACACTATAGATCACAAAATGGAATTCTAAAAACATTCAAATAACTCACAGTAACACAGAAGGAATAAAAACAGAAATAAAAACAGAGATAAATAAAAACAAAGTGGCAGAAATAAGTCCAACATATCAATAATTACTTTGAATATAACTGATCTAAATATAAAATTAAAGACAGAGATTGCCAGAGCAGATGGTCAAAATATATGATGTCTACATAAGTTCTCACGTATAACAATATAGGTAAATTGAAAGTAAAAGGATGGAAAAAGATGTATCATGCAAACAATCCAAAAAAAAAAAAAAAGAAAGGAGTGACTATATCAATATCATAAAAAAAAAAAAGATTTCAGAGCAAAAGAAATTCAGAGCAAATGCAATTATAAAATGGTTTGTCCACCAGAAAAATATATCAATTTTAAATGTGTATGCACCAATCAAAATAGGTGAAGCAGAAATTAATGGAACTGAAAGGAAAAAGAAACAAATCCACAATTATGGTTAAAGAATTCAACATCCCTCATGCAGCATTTTGTTGAACAACCAGACAGAAATCAAGTAAGGGTATAGAACTTTAACAAGTTCTAAAGAAAGTGCTTCTTCTATTAAAATTTTCTAAAATATTGGTTAACCTTGGAATTTATTTCTGCTTATTACAAATAAGTGATTTAACTTATTTTTTCCAAGTGAATAGTGATTTGTTACAAAATAATTTATTAAATAATTCATTCTCTGCCAATTAATTTAAAATGTCAACTTTTTCATATACACAATTCCCACATATACTTGGACCTGTTTTTGAACTGTCTACTGTCTTGTATGACAAAGTGAGGTGATTTCTTTTTAATAATATATCTACATCCAATTTCTTGTGTATAACAATGCATTATTTTTGCTCCAGCTCAGCTGACTGTTAAATCAATTTTTTTTAACTTAAAGGACAACACAAAGTAGTCTCTACGTAAATTTCAACGATGATAATTAACAAGTAGAGAGAATAGCCAGAGCATGTACAATCCATTCCAACTGTCAAGTACCCTAAAACTTCACCCTAGTCGTACAGTGAAACAGTAGAGAGCTGGTTGTGGGCCACTTCAAATTATCTGTGGGTAAGCTTCGTTTACTCAACTGTGTTGGTTTCATACTAAATATTATATAAAATAGATTTCTGTCATCTGCTACTGCTTACATTTTAAGGATGTTGTTGAGAACCTAAAAGAGTATGCTCACCAATTTCACTAATGTTCCAGAATACCAGGCATGGTTGTACCTATCCTGTCAACTGGTTTGTTTCTCTTCTTAATACTGTGACTGAAATAATATGTCTTCTTTTATGTAGATGCTTGAAAGGTCATAGACAAATTATCAGTAGAAAAATCATAGCAAATATTCAGAGTCATGAAGCCAATGTGATGTACTGACTCCCCCAAAGGATTCATCTTGGTTTTTTTTTTTTCACTCCCATTAACCCTTTATCATATTCTCTTCTCTTACTTTTCATTTTTATCCTGCCTTATATTATCCATTTTTAGTAAGCAGAATAATGACTTCCCAAAGATGACCACCTTCTAATCCCTAGAAGCTGTGGAAACGTCATGTTACATGGTGCAATGATCTTTTTGACATGCCTATTTAGCTAAAGTCCCTAATTATCCAATCATTAATCTAGATGTTGGTGTGAATGAACATCTTTTGTAGATGTAACTGAAGGCCATAATCAGTTAACTTGAAGAAAGATAGTCTGGATAATCTGGATGGGCCTGAGTCAATCAGTTTAAAACCCTTAAAATCAGTGTTGAAATTTTCTTGATGAAGAAGAAATTTCACCTGTGGGCAACAGATTCCATCTGTGCCCAAGAGTACACTTACAGAATGAAGCCTTTATCTACTATTGGGATTCCACACAGCATTGCTTCCAAATAAGGAACTCACTTCACAGAAAATAAATGTAGCAGTGGGCCCAAATTCATGGAAATCACTGGTCTGACCATGTACCCCACTATCCTGAACCAGCTAGCTTCACAGAATAGTAGAACAGCTTTTTGAAGACAGTTATAACCCTAGCTAAGTGACAATAATCTTTTTTTTTTAAGATTTTTTTATTTTATTTATTTGACAGAGAGAGATCACAAGTAGACAGAGAGGCAGGCAGAGAGAGAGAGAGAGAGAGAGAGAAAGGGAAGCAGGCTCCCTGCTGAGCAGAGAACCCGATGTGGGACTCGATCCCAGGACCTGAGATCATGACCTGAGCCAAAGGCAGCGGCTTAACCCACTGAGCCACCCAGGTGCCCCGACAATAATCTTTTTTTTAAGATTTTATTTATTTATTTGACAGAGAGAGAGATCACAAGTAGGCAGAGAGGCAGGCAGAGAGATAGAAGGGGAAGCAGGCTCCCTGCTGAGCAGAGAGCCCGATGCGGGGCTCGATCCCAGGACCCCGAGATCATGACCTGAGCCGAAGGCAACGGCTTAATCCACTGAGCCACCCAGGCGCCCCTAAGTGACAATATCTTGATGAGCTGGGACAATGTCCTCCAAGAGTCTTCACATGCTCTCAGTCAGCATCTAACACATGCTGTGCCTCCCATAGCCAGTGTACTCAGGCCTAAGAATCAAAGTGTGGAAATAGGAATGTTCCAGTCACTAATATCCCTAGTGGTTCACTATCAAAATTTTTGCTACTCATCTATATGACCTTTACACACTCTGCCAGTCTAAAACTCTCAGTCCCAAAGGGAGGAATGGTTCTACAAGGAGACATAAAAATTATTCTACTGAGCTGGAAGCTGAGACTGTCATTCAGCCACTTTGGGGTCCCCATGACTCTGAAATAACAGGCAAAAAAAGGTGGTTACTATATTTGCTGGACTGATTTGACCCGATTAACAAAGAAATTGGGCTACTGCCATACAATGGAAGTAAAGAATATCCAGGCAATATCCTAGGGCGCCTGTTAGAACAGTCAGTTCTCCTTATTTCTGGTAGTTATGTTCTGCAAAGCCACTGTTAATAGAGTTAGCAAATATTGAACCATTGCTCTTGGGGGAAGATGTATATATATATATACATATATATATATATATACATATATATGTGTATATGTGTATATATATATACACACACACAGACACACACATCTCTAACATAGATTGCAATTTAAAATCCTAAAATGACTCATCTTTGTAGATTCTATTTTCTTTGTTTTACATAAGTGAAAATGTTACAACCATCTCAAAAGAAAGTATTTAATTTTTTTTAAAGTAAAAATTAAGTTCAGAAGTATTAAGTCACTTGCCTGAGTCTGCTCCACTAGCAGGTGCCAGATCTGGGATTTAAACCCTGCCCACTGGCCCTGGAGTTGGAATTTCTTGCACTATACTGTTCTATCTCCTACTTGTTTCATTCTCTGGTCATCTCTGTATGAGAACTGAAACCGGAAAGCAGAGCATATCCTTGTTGGTAAGCTCACCTAGACATGAACCCAGTGACAACTCAGATTTTTCTTTGTGCATTTGAGAATAAACATAAAAGCCTTTCAGTATTGCTTTTGGGATCATAGATAAATTTTAGTATAGGTGAATTTGCAAATATTGAATCTTGAAAAGTGAGGGTTGACCTATCTTGCCCTGTGTACTAGTCAGGGTTCTTAAGAGAAATAAAACCAATCAGATAGATAGATAGATAGATAGATAGATAGATAGATAGATAGATATTGTAAGAAATTAGCTTCTATAATTATGGAGGCTAAGATGTCTCACGATCTGTCATTTGCATGCTGCAGATCCAGGAAAGCCAATGATGTTCCAATCTGAGTCCAAAATCCTGAAAACCAGGACCCCCAATGGTATAAGTTCTGTTCCAAGTCCAAAGGTGTGAGAACCAGTGGACCTAATGGTGTTAGTCTAAATTTGAGAACAGGAAGAAGAACTACATCTCATTTCAAGCAGTCTGGCAGAGAGATTAAGGTCTCCTTTCTTCTGCCCTTTTCTTCTAACCATTGCCCTCAATGGATTGGATGGTGCCCATCCACATCTGGGAGAGTAATCTCTTTCACTCAGTCTACCAATTCAAGTGTTAATCTAATTTGGAAACACCCTGACAGATATATCCAGAAATAATGATTAACCAACGATCTGGGCACCCCATGGTCCAGTCAAATCAACACATAAAATTAGGCACTGACTCTGTAATAAAGTAAATGGAAAACTGCAACAAGCCAGTTCAGCCAGGATATCACCCAAGCACTTTCCATCCTGTTCTGAAGAAAAGAGTTAATGTGTTTTGGTTATGCCGGATGTGTGATGTCAGGTGGAAGGGTGACTTCATTGTTGCCTTTATTTGGAGGGTAAGTATCATTTACAGAGGTGTATATGGACTGACAGAGTTGTGTGTATGGAGCTGACAGAATGAACAGTAATGGTCTAGTTGATGTGTCAACTTGCCTAGGCTATAGTCCCAGTTATTAAATCAAAAGTCCGTAATCAATTAAATTTGACTTTAAGTAAGAGTGATTGTCTTGAGTAATTTGTATGCACCTCATTCAATCATTTGAAGGGCCTTATAAGCAGAGTTGAGGCTTCCTTGAAGAAAAAGAAATTCCACCTATAGACAGCAATTTCAGCGTATGCCCAAGACATCCAGCTGCCCTCCCTGACTTGTCTAATCAGCTCCTAAAATTACATAAACCCATTCATTGCAATAAATCTCTTAATATATATCTCCTACTGATTCTGCGTCTCTGGTTGAAACTTGACTGGAATAAAGGCCAAAAGAGAATGAAGTCCACAGACAGAATTACGCTTGCTGATCAGCTGCAGCTGACTTTAAGATAGGGGAATTTGCCTGCATTATTTGGGTGAATGCAGCTCAATGTTTTATTTCTGCTTGAGGTGGGTGCGGGAGGGTTGGCTGTTTCTTTGGTGAAGCCAGAAGTGGGATACTGTGCTGGGATCTATATACCCAGTGCTTGTCCCCCACAGGACAGAGAGAATAGGCATGAGGGCACAGCGGACCGACTCTAAGCACACAACCTGGAGGGGCAAAGAGACCCAAGCAGTAAGTTAAAATCCACAGTAGATCCTCAACTGGCCTCCAAACGTGGAGATGCGTCCGTCTGAAGTGAAGGACAGTGCCCATAAGAGAAAAGTTGGTGCTAAACGTCTGCCGGGTCCAGATCACACAGAGTCAGATTATAATGACGCCCTGTTCTTGTGTGCTCGCCCTTTGTGAGTCTCTGGAACAGCTCCTTCCTGTTTCAACTTTTTAAGGTGGGGAACTGGGAGGGTGAGGGTAAAGGAAGAAATAAAAAGGGAGGAGAAACTGAGATGAGGCCAACTCTATGCCCCTTTGTCACTTGCGGCCCCAGGTTGGCCTGTGCTGGGGGTTTGAGACTTAACACATAATATAGTCCAGAATTTCTATTAACATCTTGGGTTGGATATTCTAATTACTGGATTGAGACTCCTTGACACTTAGCACTGTCTCCTACCTAAGAAGGAACACAAAAGTGAGAAGGCTTGCCAACTTTTCATTCAGGGGAATAAGAAAAAATTCCCCCACTGAACATTGTTTAAAGCAACAGCAGGAGAATGGATGAATAAATAAGCGAATTTGGTGTTTGAATTACATCAGCATAGCAGTTATATTTATTATAGGGCCTTTCCATTTCTCATGGCATATTCCGGCTAGGTTGGAAAATCAGCACGAGCTCTGTCTTCCCGTGATCCCCTGCTTCTGCGTGGCACATCCGCTGGATCCTAGAATCATCAAGATTTCCTCTCTTACATCTACCGTTCAGTCTCTAATGGAGTCTTCTTGTACGTAGGTGTTGTTTTTTTTTTTTTAAGATTTTATTTGTTATTTGACAGAGAGACACAGTGAGAGAGGGAACACAGCAGGGGGAGTGGGAGAGGAAGAAGCAGGCCTCCACTGAGCAGAGAGCCCAGTGCAGGGCTGGAACCCAGGATCCTGAGGTCATGACCTGAGCTGAAGGCAGACGCTTAACAACTGAGCCACCCAGGCGTCCCTATAGTCTGTTCCTCCCTTTCCATTTTCCCTACGCTCCCTTGTTCCATCATTATGGGTCCAGATGGCCTCCTATCTTGGTTCCTATAATAGTTTTCTCATTAGTGTCCTTGATTAGGTCTTAGGATCACTTTCCAATTCAACTTATTTTACACTGAAGCCAAATCGACATGAAAATACAGTATCTCTCTATGTTTCTTTGCCTAGCATTCAAGGTCCTCCACAAACTTCCTCTACCATCTTCTCAACTCTATTCCTGCTTCTTCCCTAACCAGTGTGTTTGCTCCTGGTAAACAGGTATGCCTTTGCATTTTTTTCTTTATTCTTCAAATAGTCCTGTGACTGGGGCTATATTTCAGTTTTGTGAAATCCCATCCTTCCTTCAACGTCCAATTCAAATGCTGCCAACTCCGTGAAGCCTTTCCCAATTGCCTCTGTTTGAAGGTTCAGCGGCCGTGTGAGTAAGGTGGATTCTAGAACAGTACACATCTGCCTAATTAAATCAACTAATAACCAGGAGAAGCCTAACATTTGCAGGTTCTCATCAATATTGATTTGACCTTTTACTGAAATTTATACATCTTGAGGCAAGGATGAATTGACAAAAGGGATGTGATTGACATAAGGAAACAAAAATCTCCATTCTATATTCCTAACTTTACAGGAAGATATGAGGGGCAGAGGATGTTTTGTCACAAGACAGTTACTTCTGCGGTGGAATAGAGTTAATTGAGTTTTCACGGAGGTTGGATGAAGGACCCACTTTTGTAGTCGGTATCCAATCAGAAACCATACAGTAATCTGAACAATGAAGGTTTAATTGAAAAGGTTAAGCGCAAAAAGGAAAAATAAGGAAAATAAAAAAGTAACTACAGCAGAGGATTAAGTAGAGAGGAGAACTGGGACTGAAAAAGTATACCCTCAAAGGGAGCAGACCTGGAAAAGAGACCCTCTTCCCAAGGCTAGGACTTGAGTGTCATTGGAGAAGTCCACTGGACGGAGAAGATCCCTGATTGTTCCAGGCCAGAGTTGGCCCATATTGACTGGAGCACAGACTGGCAAGCAATGAATTCCAGCCAGGCTAGAGTGCATGGAAGGTTCTTTTGGGGTGAAGGCAAACAGAGGCTGGCAAAACGGGAGCCACAGCTGGGATTCACTGGGAATTTGCCCTCTGGGAATTCTGCAAGGGAAAGCCATCCACAAAAGGTGCCACACCTCAAAAGTCATTGTAAGGCCACGAGAGGAGATACTGGTTACAGGTCCCCCCAGGACCTGTTTATGTTGGCCACCATACACTGCTTGCTGCCAGAGTGCTGTAGGACCTGGCCTGCAGAATGGCCGCTCAAAGGACCCTGCTTAGAAAAAGCACAGAAAGTGATTTTGAAAAAGGAGCCCCTTCCTCCTGCAATGTCCCTCCAGCGCCCTCTACTGACAAAGTTTAGCATTGTGCCGGTTGCAAAGGAGAAATGCGTATAAAATCCAGCAGCAAAACAGAGCATTTGGGGCTGAGAGGCAATACACTGATAACTGGAACACTGCCCAAACTGTTGTCCTCCTGTTTTTATTTTTCTATTCATCAGAAAAAAATGCATTTGTAAATCAATTTCCCAAGTACTTGAATCTCAGGATTTCTCTATTACCACCATCATCAAAGAATCTCAAGGGAACAACAACAAACAAATTATGGAGACTTGTTCTAGAAAAGATGCTTACATACATTATCTCCTGATGTAGGATGCTATAATAGCCACTACATTAAACTATAAGCACTATGTAAGTACATGGTATTATTCTTTCTATTTTAACACATGGGAAACAAGTCCAAGAACACATAGCCAGTAAGAGATGGATGTAAAAATATGAACCTGAGACCATCTGGTTAGAAAATCAGCACTTTTTTCACAAATTCAGCCTGAATATCTTACCAAGAGATTTATCATTATTATTATATTATTATTATTATTATTATTATTATTATTATTATTGATATGCCAAGAACTTTCAGGCACCAGGCTGAAAATGCAGTGCCCTGACTTTGAGAAATCCAACTGGCAATCTGTGTCTTTTTGTCTGACACATCTTTGCTTTGAATGCCTAAAAAATGAAATAGAAGTTAGGGTTTTCTCTATGAAATTTGATAGCTTCGTTGTGAGCACACTTAGAGTCCGGTTGCACCCACAGCTCTACTGGGAAGATTCTAGTAGCCTAATGTTTATGGAGCACTAGGTGTTAGGCTTGGCACTACGTGCTGCGAATTCCTTTTCCTGCCTAACCCTTGCTACAGTCCACTGGGTAGGTATAACCAGCCCCATTTTCCAGATGAGAAGCTAAAGGCTGGAGATATTAAATATAACTTGACCGAAGATAGCACCTAAGTAGAGGCGGTAAGATTGGAACCCAGATAGGAGTCATTTCAAACTTTCCTGATTTCTAAAGTTTTAAAAATATAAAATGGGGTTCATATATTTTTAGCTGCATTCAATTAATTAAAGAAATTGCTGCCTTGAAATTATTTGGCTCCTTTAAGGATGTTAGGCTGTAGTACGGTGAGCAGCCCCATCTCAGAGTTACTGATATGGCACCCTTGTCCAGTCTCATGAATTCTAGGGGGGACAGTGCAGACGCATGTGTACTTGAAATAAGCAATTTGCAATTGTCTAGGATGAGAATACTTGCTGATATAGTAAATATTTTGGCAAACCGATGTTTCATGGCCTCCTTTCTTACCCTGTGTCTGCTGGCTGAAAGCATCACGTCTACCAAGGGGACCCCTGTGCAACTCAACTAATGAGTCTCCTCAGGCTTCCACTTCTATGTTTAGCCCAAAATAGATCTTAGTGGCCATTTCTGTGATGCTCAAACTAGAGCAACACTTACATAATTAGTGAAAGCAAATTCATTTAAATATTTCATATTTAAGTATTTGCTTCACTTAGACTTCATTTAATTCAATTTCATTAAATTATCTCATTTATATAACATGATTATCATGCCAAAAGCATTTGATTGTGAGAAAAGGTAGGGACAAAGAATTTTAAGAATTTATCTATGGGGCGCCTGGGTGTCTCACTGGGTTAAAGCCTCTGCCTTCGGCTCAGGTCATGATCTCAGGGTCCTGGGATAGAGCCCCGCATCTGGCTCTCTGCTCAGCAGGGAGCCTGCTTCCTCCTCTCTCTCTCTATGCCTGCCTCTCTGCCTGCTTGTGATCTCTGTCTATCAAATAAATAAATAAAATCTTTAAAAAAAGAATTTAATGATCTATAGCATATTATTTTACTTAATTTGGTTTTATAAAATAAAATTGTGTTATCTAGACCTACTTTTAAGATAACATATATATAAAAGATGTATAATGTATATAAGATAAGATATATAAGACATATATATACATATATGTGTGTGTGTGTATGTGTGTGCGTGTATATATATATATATATATACGTATATATATATATACACCTTCCATAGATCTCTCAGTCTGTGAACATCAATCAGTCAATTATTTTATCTTCCTGGGACTTTAGTTCCTGGTCTAATGGCTGCCCCAGAACTTCCAGATGTCGCCTAAAGAGAATTTCAGGTTCTTGTAAATCTCACAAAATGAATCACAATAACAATTACAAAAGTCGGTCATTACCGTTCTAGTTAATGAGAATTCACCATGCATAATTTATCTCCTCAGTTCTCAGGGTTCTCTGTATAAATCCCTCCTCTCTGTTCAAGTTCACACCACAGGGTGGCAGCCTTGTTTCTGTATTTTCACAACAGGGATCCTCATTGTTACTGAAGGGTATTGTTTCTCAGTAGAAACCAACTGATGGAGAACCATGTTCTGGAGGAAATGAGTAGGAAGAATAGTGTGGGCCTTTGTTTCCTTACTTATAAAACCAAATTATCTCCCAAGTCCGTTCTATCTCTAATTTATGATTCCAAAACTGAAAACCAGGACCCCCAATGGTATAAGTTTTTTTTAATCACTTTGCTATTATCAATGTGGCTTTGGATATTTTTGTGCACATATCTCAGTGCAAGAGTTATCCTTATGGGGCGCTTGGGTGGCTCAGTGGGTTAAAGCCTCTGCCTTCGGCTCAGGTCATGATCCCAGGGTCCTGGGATCGAGCCCCACATCAGGCTCTCTGCTTGGCGGGGAGCCTGCTTCCCCCCTCTCTCTCTCTGCCTACTTGTGATCTCTCTCTGTCAAATAAATAAATAAAATCTTGAAAAAAAAGAGTTATCCTTATAATTACTAACAAGATGAGATTGAGCATCTTTCCCTATGTTTGACTCACATTTTTATTCATATTATTATGTTTTTTCTGTGAAATGCTTTTTATGTCTTTCACCCTGTTTTTCAAATGGGTTGTCTGACTTTTTCTTACTGATTTGCATAAAGTTCCTCTCTTCTTTCCATGTTTCTTCATAGAGGGAGGACATTCATTTTAATGTTCTAAACTTGAACTGTTCTATGATTATTGCTTTTTATATCTTGTTCAAGAAACATTTCCGAATCCTGAAATCATAGATTTTTCTTCTTCCATTTTTTTTCTTTTTACAGTTTTGAAATTCTGCCCTTCACATTGAAGTCCTTAATCATGCTGGAATTGATTTTCCTGTGTGGTGTGGGGTAGGGGTCCTATTTTATAACCCATTTTCCTAACACTGATAATTGATTAGTCCATTCTTTCCCCACTGGAATCACAACATGACCTCCGATATATATCATGTTTCCCTATATGAGTCTGACTATGGCTCCATATTCTGTTTCACAAGTCAATTGATCTAATCCTGCACCAATAGTTCATCATTTAATCATACAGCTTTATAATAAATTATGCTAAGTGATAGGGCAAGTCTCACTCTTTTCTCCCAACCTTATTCTTCAGGCTTGTTTGTGAAGTTCCTCTAAAAATCTTCTGGGGATCTAGATTGGAATTCCATTGAATCTATAGACCAATTTAGAAAGAAATTGCTTTTATTTTTATTTATTTATTTATTTTTAAAATTTAAAAAGATTTTATTATTTATTTACAGACAGAGATCACAAGTAGGCACAGAGGCGGGGCGGGGGCAGGCGATGGGGGGACGGGTGGGAAGCAGACTTCCCGCCAAGCAGAAAGCCCGGTATGGGGCTCAATCCCAGGACCCTGAGATCATGACCTGAGCTGAAGGCAGAGACTTTAACCCACTGAGCCACCCAGGCGCCCCAATAAATTACTTCTATTTTATTTTAAAGATTTTATTTATTCATTTGATAGAGATCACAAGCAGGCAGAGAGAGAGAGAGAGAGGGAAGCAGGCTCCCCACTGAGCAGAAAGCCAGATGCAGGACTTGATCCCAAGACCCTGAGATCACGACCCGAGCCGAAGGCAGTGGCTCAGCCCACTGAGCCACCCAGGCGCCCAAGAAATTACTTTTAGATACTGAGTTTTCCTCCCTGTAAAGATGGTATATCTCTGCATTTGTGTAAGCGTTCTTCAATTTAATTCAGTAACAAAATTATACATAAAGGTCTTGCATATCTTACTATAAGCATTCATCCATGCTTTGTTTTGAGGGTTCTATAAATATTATGTATTTTTCTTACAGTCTTGGAACTCTTTGTTGCTCGTTGAAGTGCATGTGGTTGACCCTCAGTTTTCATTCCTACTCTTTCCAGTGTCACTGCTATGTCGTCACTGACACTTGCAGCAGAGTCTGGAAAGCTAAAATCTACATCTTGCAGAATCTCCTTAAAGCAAATTTTATCTTTGTGAATTAGTTCCCACCAATTATATACATTTACAGGCAATTCGGGAGACAAAAGTAAGGCAGAAGTCATCTTTCTGACACTTCATCAGTTTTTGGCTAGGAGGCAAGGTCACCAAGGTATGGAGTTTGTATGTAGCCATGTTCTAGAATCCAGTCGCATTTCGCAGGCCTTGAGTTGAGAGGCAGCTGGGAAGTGGCTCTCTGATTTCAGATTCCTGAACTGCAGCATTGGTGGTATGTTACTGAATGCAGTCACCTGATGTTTTTACTTCTTGTGGTCTTCTTTGGAGGTTCCTTCTCTGCTGTTCTGAGGTTCATATCTGGAAGTTCAAATCTTCCAGTGATTTCATGTTCCTCTAATTTCGTCTATTCAATTTCTTTCTGTTTAAAGTACTTAGAGTGGCTTCTAGTTCCTCGCTGTTAGCTGATTTATAGAAATGCAACTAATTTTTAAAAATATTTTATTTATTTGAAAGAGAGCAAGTAGGGTTGGGAGAGAAGCAGAGAGAGAGAAGCAGACTCCTTGCTTAGAAGGGGGCCCTATGTGAGGCTCGATCCCAGGAGCCCGAGATCATGACCTGAGTTGAAGGCAGATGCTTAACTAACCGAGACATCCAGGTGCCCCACATGCAACTAATTTTTATATTTTTATTTTTTACTTAACAACCTTGCTAAACTCCATTTTTATTCTGTTTCCTTTTTATATAATCATTTCATCTGCTGGAAATAATCATTCTATTTTATAAAATCCTTGTATCTTTAATTTGTTTTTCTTGCCATACTCACCTGGCTAGTACTCCAGTAGAGAGCTGGTTGAAACAAAATAGAAGTTTGACAGCATTTTTCTTGTCTGAGTCCCATTCTTAAAGAGAAAGTGGTGTTTCGCCATTAGGTATGATATCTGCAATAAAATTACTATTATTATTATTTGTAGATTCTTCTTATTGGTTCAAGAAGTTTACTTTTATTCCTGACCTTATAAAAGTTACATTTTAAATCATAAATGCATATTGAAATTCATCAGATGCTTTTTTATTAAAATAGTCATCTGACTTTCTATTTTAATCTATTCATTTAGTGAATTATAATTACTTACTTTTTTTAAAAAATAGCTTCCATACCCAGGGTGGAGCCCAACATGGGGCTTGAACTCACAACCCCGAGATCAAGAACTGAGCTGAGATTAAGAGTTAGATGTTTAACGAACTAAGCCACCCAGGTGCCTCTATTTATTTACTTTCATATATGAAAGTAACCTTGCATTCCTGGGATAAACTCACTTGGTCATGGTATATTTCCCTTTTTACATTTTGGTTAGTAGGTTGAACAGTTTATTGAAGTAAAATTGACATATAATAAATTACATATATTTTAAGTGTACAATTTTGTAAGTTTTGATATATACATACACTCAAAAAACCATCACCACAATCAAGATAATGAACATTTTTGTCACTTTGAAAAGTTTCCTATGCTCCTTTTTATAAATCTCTTCCTCTCACCCCCTCTCCTGTTTCCTCAGAGAACCACTGATATATGACATATATGATATATGACACTGATATATGACATATGATGTATGTCACTATGTATAGTTTGCATTTCTAGAATGTTCTGCAGATGGAATAATACAGTATGTACTCACTTTGCTGACATCATTTTTTACTCAGCATAATTATTTTGAGATTCATCAATTTTGTTATCCCCTGTAGCAATAGTTTGTTCCTTTTTACTTCTGAGTAGAAATTCTGGCATTTCTCATGTGTCCATTCTATGAAAATACCACCATTTGTTTACCCATTCACCTGTTACTGGATATTTGCTTTGCTTGTAGTTTTGAGCTATGAAAAACAAGGCTGTTGTGAACATTTGTGTACAAGTCTTTGCATGAATTACCCTTTTACATTTCCATCAGAAGTGTATAAGAGATATATTTCCTTTGCATCCTTGTTAACATTGGTATGATCAATTTTTTTTTAATCTTAGTTATTTTAATAGCTGTGTAGTGATATCTCATTGTGGCTTATTTGCATTGCTCTAATGACTGATGATGTTGAATATCTTTACATATGCTTATTTGCCACCTGTATATTTTCTTTGAGAAAGTGTCAAAGTCTTTTGCTCTGTGTTTTATTGACTTGTTTTGCTGTAATTGTCTTTTTATAATTTTTTCGAGTTTTTATAAGATATATGATTTGCAAGTATTTTCTCCAAGTCTATGGCTTACCATTTCATTCTTGTCGCAAGTCTTTTGAAGAGTAGAAGTCTGTGGGACACCTAGGTGGCTCACTAGATCAAACCTTGAACTCCTGATTTCAGCTCAGGTGATGACTCAGGGTCATGATCTCAGGGTTGTGAAATTCAGTCCCTTGTCAGCAGGGAGTGGGCAGGGGGTGGGGGAGTCTGCTTGAGATTCTCTCTCCCTCTTCCTCTGTCCCTCACCCACTCTATAAAATGAATAAATAAATAAATCTTTTTTAAAAACTGTAGAAGTTTTAAATTTTGATGAAATCCAATGTATTCATACCTTAATAGGTATTCTTTTGATGTCATATATAAGAAATATTTGCCCAATTTGAGGTCATCAAGTTTTCCCTTGTATTTTCTTCAAGAAGTTTCATAGTTTCAGGCTTTACCTTTAGGTGTAGCATCTATTTTGAATTCATTTCTATATATGCCTCAATAAATGGATTGAGGTTCTTTCTTTTTTTCCCATTTGGTCTGAGAAAATTATCATTTCTGAATTTTTTTGTTCAAGAATTTTGCCTAATGATTAAAACTAACCAGTATTTTCACATCTCATACTCTCTTTGTCATATTTTGGTAACAAGTCATTCTAGTTTCATAAATAAATCTATGAGTATTTCCTATTTTTTTTATTCTTTGGAACATTTTATATAAGATTAGAACTGTTTGTCTTCTTTGAATGCTTGATACCAGAATATTTGGAATCCACAAAAGCCATCTGGGCCTGAAATTCTCCTTGTAGAAAAATTTGGGCTGTTAAGTTCTTAGGTGTGGCAAAATATGTCTTCCTAAGAATCTGTCAAATCCATTATCAAATCCATTGCTATCTATATATGAATGTTTATAATATCCTCTGATCATTTTTTAATGTCTATAGCATCTGTAATGATGTCCATATTCATATTCATGACAGTAACTGTACTCTTTTTCTTACTTAATCTCAACTACAAATATTTGTAATGCTTACTAATCACATATATATCAGTCGTTATCTCTTCAGATATTACTTTTGCCTGTTTTCCCTCTCCTCTACTTTATGGATTCTGATTAAATGTATATTAATCATTTCTCCTCATCCTTTATGTCAATACCTTTTCTTCTGTATTTACTTTTTGTCTCTGTTTCATTTTTAAAACATTTTGTCTAATTTATCTTCTAGTTCACCAATTCCCCCTTTCAGCTGTGTTTGCTCTGCTGTTAAAAAAAATCAATCAAGGGACGCCTGGGTGGTTCAGTGGGTTAAGCCTCTGTCTTCAGCTCAGGTCATGATCTCGAGGTCCTGGAATCGAGCCCCACATCGGGCTCTCTGCTCAGCAGGGAGCCTGCTTCCCTCTCTCTCTCTGCCTGCCTCTCTTACTTGTGATCTCTCTCTCTCTCTCTCTCTGTCAAATAAATAAAATCTTTCAAAGAAATCAATCAAGTTTTTCATTTCAAATATAATATCGTTTTGGTTCTTGCAATTTCATCTCGACCTTTTTCAAATCTGCTATGTAATTTTTTCCTACAATTATTTCAAATATAGCTTTTATTTTATTAAATAGTAAGCATAGTTGTTTTATTACCTATCTGATAACCTAAATCCAAATATTAAATATTTATGGCTCTATTTCTGTTATCTCTTGTTTCCTTTGGTTCTTGTTCCTGCTGTCTTCTTTCTCTAAGTGCCTGTGTAAGTTGAACTATATATGTATGGGGAATAGGACTTGAAAACCTATATATAGGGGGTCACCTGGGTGGCTCAGTTGTTTAAGCATCTGCCTTTGACTCGGGTCATGAGTCCAGGGTCCTAGGATTGAGCCCTGCCTCCAGCTTTCCTGCTCAGTAGAGAGCCTGCTTCTCCCTCTCCCTCTGCTGCTCCCCATGTTGTGCGCGCTCTCTCTCTCTTTTAAATGAATAAATGCAGTCTTTAAAAAAAGAAAGAAAGAAAGAAAGAAAGAAAGAAAGAAAGAAAGAAAGAAAACCTATTTATAGGGATAATTTGAAACCTAATAGAAATTGACCTTCTTACAGAGAAGTCTGTATTTCTGCTAGGTATCTAGGGAAACCTATCAATCTGAAACTATCTTAATATAAGTTCGAAGTTTGAAGTTTTCTGCCCCACTGAGGTGATGGAAACAACCACGAGAGGACTTGTTTGCTTCAGGTACATTCTTACCCTCAGGATATAGCTCTTTTGTGTCTCACTTTGGTGTCAGGAAGACCTTCCTCAACTTCCCACTTAGTGCAATCACTGGGCTATTGCTGTGCCCTTCACTGAGTGAATGCAAGTCCCAGTTCTCAGGACCGGCCAAAGCTCCTTGAGCCAAGTACACCTTCTAATGATCATTTACCTTTCTCAGTACTTCCTTGTTCTTAATTTTGGCCTTCTTATTCTCTTTTCAGCATTTGCTTTTAAGAAAGTCTTCTAGATTTTTCTCCCAGAAGTTTCAGTAGTTTTCTGTAAGATAATTGGTCAGTTACCAGAATCCAAAGATTCATTCCTTTCTTCCTGAGTCATTTTTGCTGTTATCAGTTTTAGGAAATTGGTTGTTCATAGTGTTCTCTTTTTATCTTTTTGGTCTTTATTTGAGGCTAAGACTTTATTTTTCATTTCTAATTGTTTTTATTTAAGCTTTATCTCTTGTTTTCCTTGGTCAGACTCATACAATGATTGTCTACTTTATTATCCTTTTTAAAAAATCAGTATAATCCTCTGCATTTTATGTTTTCTATTTCATTAATTTCTGTCTTTATCATGTGTTTTTTCTATTTTCTTGGAATTTCTTCTGCTTTTCTTTCTCTAACTTCTCAAGTTAGATACTTAGCTCATGAATTTTCAGGCTTTCTTCTTTAAAGGAAATAAAAATCTTATGAATTATATTAATCTCTACTAATTTTTATCTGCTCTACCTATTAATAATTCAGAGATTTATTGGCATATCTAGTCTGATATAAATTTGTCAAATTTTAAACATGTATCGACTAATTTTTACTTTTATTTTGCTGATACTAATATAGCTACTACTTTTTTATGATTTACTATTTTTCTGGATATTTTTTAGTTTAAATTCAATTAATCAACTTATAGTACATCATTAGTTTCCCATGTAGAGTTCAATAATTCATCAATTGCGTATAACACTCAGTGCTCATCACATCACGTACCCTCCTTAATGCCCACCATCCAATTACCCCACCCCCCCACACTCTGGAGACTTTTTCATTTTTAATTTTCATAACTTTTACTCTTTAAATTTAAAAGAATCTTTGGAAATCTTATATTTTCTTTTTGTTTATTTTTTTAATCCACCAGAACAATCTCTGTTTTTGAACTCAACATATTTATACACAGAATATTGTTAAATTATTTCTAATATACTATTATATTTTTCTGGCATTTTTTACATGTGAGTTTCATCTATTCACATGTGTCATGGTTAGTAGAAATTTATAACTTATTTCCACTATCTTTATGCTTTCTTTTTGTTCCACTTTTTCTGTTTCTTTTTTCTTTTTAAGATTTTATTCTTTTATTTGAGAGAGAGAGACAGTAGGTGAGAGAGAGAGCACAAGCAGGGGGAGCTGCAGAGGTTGCCCAGTGCAGGTCTCCATCCCAGGACCCTGAGATCATGACCTAAGCAGAAAGCAGAGGCTTAACCAACAGAGGCCCCCCAAACTCCCCTGCTGCACTTTTTCTGTGTTTTTCTCTCTCTCTTAACTTTCTTTATACATGTTTAATTTTTTATTTGTTTTCTTCTTTAATTTTTGTCTTCTACTAGATGGAAATGTATACAGCCTATTTTTAAAATTCTCTTTATAATAGTACTAGTATTTTAGTAATCTTATACAACAACCCAACAAGATCTAAATCGGATCATACTGTAACTTCTTTCAAACAATACATATCTAAGGATACCTTCCCCCCATCAATCTCCACCCTGTTCCCCCCAAGTTAATGAGTTGTTAAGTTCCCCAGAGAAAATTTTTCCAAAGTAAAAATTAAGAAGATAACTTGCCCACCACTAGAGGGCGAGATGCATTTTCGAAATGATTTTACATATTTCAAAATAATGCTCTTTATCGTAGTAGTGATTGAATTATTGATTAAATGACAAAAGGAACCTTTGTTTCAAGTAGGTGACCTAAAAATATTTATATCTCTAGCTTTTCAAGATTCAACTCCATTAACAGAATAAATATAAACATAAAATTTAATTTATAGCAGCACACAAAAAAAATGACTCTGAGGTGCCACCAGAATACCAGAACAGCGGAGAGTTTCCAAATCATATAAAGTAGGTTTCTCACAACAGTGTTACATCGGAGGTGGGGAGTGCGATGGCAGGAGGGGGAACAGAAGAAACTCCATTGTGTGTGTATGTTTGCGTTGTCTTAATTTCTACAAAGAAAATGTACTCATGTGTTATTTCTGTAGAAAAAAAAAGGTTGCATAGTCACTTATAAAAAAAACTATATGGATCAATATTTGATGATAAATCCTAACATAGCAGAGGATCTTTGAAATTCATTCATTTGACAAATGTCACAAGAACTCCACCAAAAGGGGGCTAAAATTGGAGACAGTGGAGCTCTTTAATCCACGTGGTATGTATTTTTGTAACAAAATAAAGATCTGATTGTATATATACTTTTTTCAGTGGTTGGCCAACTGTCTCAATTCCATTTATTGATTAATTACCCTTTTCTAACAGAATTGAAATGCACCTTTATCATTTAATAGGTCCTTTAAATACATGGATCTTTGTTTTCTGTTCTTTTCCATTCATTTTCTGTCCATCCCTGCCCCAGTTCTATGCTGTATTAATTACTGTTGCTTTTTTAAAATTATTATTTGACAGAGAGAAATCACAAGTAGGCAGAGAGGCAGGCAGAGAGAGAGGAGGAAGCAGGCTCCTTGCGGAGCAGAGAGCCCAATGCAAGGCTCGATCCCAGGACTCTGGGATCAGGACCTGAGCCGAAGGCAGAAGCTTTAACCCACTGAGCCACCCAGGCGCCCCATTATTGTTGTTTTTTAATGTGTTTTTAGATCTGGCAGTCATATATATACATACATACACCCATACACACACATACATGTATACTTGTATATACATGTATATTTATATATGTATACATGTATATACATTTATCCATATATATATATATATTTGCAAAGGTATCTATGTCATGCTCTTGCATTTTATTTTCAGATGATACTTAGAATTTGATTAACTTTATTAAAAATTATCATTAGCTATTGATAGGGATAATATTACATTTATAGAGACATTTGAGGAGGATCGACTTCTTTAAACCATTGAGCTTTTCCATCTTTTTTCCTCCATCTTCTGTCTCTGCATTTCTTCCTGTGTCAGCTTTGTTAACTGCTAGTGAACCTCATCCTTCTTTCAGAAGAGATTATGTCAGTCCGTTGCCCTCAGTTCACACCTTCCCAGTTTTACTACTAGAAAAAGGAAATTGCTTTTTTTCCCCCAGCTTCACCTCAATAAATCCTGGGGTAGGACACTCTTTGGCCTGGCTTGGTCACATATCCTTTTCCTCACCCATCACTGGGGCCATGAGGGTGAGGTAGTGAGTCCAATCAGGAGAGGTAAACTGCACAGTATTTTGAGCAGAGACAGTATCATATAAAGAATTTTTTAAGGGGTTGGCTAGCATGAAACAAAACTGGAAAGAACATAGAAACCTCGCATTTCAGGAGCAGGCACTACTCCTGGGGCAGAGGCGAAGCACCAAGAACAGCCTTGCGCACACCCCACCCCGCCGGCCCCGGTACCTCTGAGCTCCCGACCTTGTTGGAGAGGGCCTGGCCAGGACTCCCTGAAATTTACCAGGATATTTCCCAGACAGAAGTCACAGGGAATCACTTCTCGGCATCTTGGCTAAGATCAAGTGCAGAAGTCACAGTAAATCCCCCCTCTAACTGCTGGGGATAGCAGGTCACTGGGAGCTGTCTCACTGGAGGGGGTCTCCTACAAAAGCTCAGGATAGGGAGTAGGTTTTAGGAGTGAGCTGCAGGAAAGGAAGCTACATGTGTTGTAGGAGGCAGACGCTAGAGAAGCTGCTGGCACTAACGGGAATGCCTGACCGCCAAACTTCCAGAGGCAACTCCCGACAACAAAGCAATGCTGTATTTCTGTGTAATAAAACACTGCTATTCTTCTTAGAAGTGAAATTCTCATCTTTTCCCCAAATAAGGAGAAACAGAGTCTTTAGACACATTGTATCCATTGCTAGCTATATGAATCCCCCAATTCAGCCACTGTTCCACTGAATATTCTATTGCTTTAAGACCAGTTGTAGGGACCCCTGGGTGCCTCAGTCTGTTAAGTGTCTGCCTTCTGCTCAGATATGATCCCAGGGTCCTGGTATGGAGCCCTGCATCCTGGAATTGAGCCCCTTGTGAGCTCCCTGCTTAGTGGGGAGCCTGCTTCTCCCTCTGCCCCTCCTCCTGGTTGTGCAATTTCTCTCTTTCTCTCTGTATCAAATAAATAAAATCTTTTAAAAAGTAAAATATTTAAGAAAGTAAAAAAAAAAAAAGACCAATTGTAAAATTAACTTCTGTAGTTAGTTGCACTGCGGCCTGAGAAGGTATGTTTAAATTCTGGTGCCCAGTACCTGTGAATGTGTCCTTGTTGGGAAATAAAGTCTTTGCAGATGTAATTAAATTAAGGATCTTGAGATGAGGTTATCCTGGATTTATAGTGGGCCCTAAATCCAATGCTTGCTGTCCTTATAAGAGAAAGAAGAGGAGAATTTGAGACCTAGACACACACACAGAGAAGACAGTATGAAGATGCATTTACAGACCAAGGAATGCCAAGTGTTTCCAGGATGCCATCAGAAACTAGGAGAAAAACATGGAACACATTCTCCCTCAGAGCCTCCAAAAGAAATCAACGTTGCCAGGCTGGCTTCCAGGCTTGTAAGAGGACAAATTTCTGTCATTTTAAGCCATCACATTTGTGATATTTTGTTATAGCAGACCTAGGAACCTATTACAACTTCCAACAACTTGAATATAAAGATAGGAAGGAGATAAAGGAAGAAAATGATTAGTAAATACAAATAAACACATAGATACAATAAGCCAATAGAAAACATGCAAAGATACTATAGTCTTCATTTCTGTATTGTTCACAAGGTCATGGTTAGTATCTACAGCTTTCATCTTCTTCTACCCATCTTGTATTTCCTCTACCATCACCTGGAAACTCAGCTGGCTGGGATTCTTGGCTTTCTGGAGTGGCCCAAACCTTCAATTCCAGAAGATCTGAGTCCTCAAACACCCTACTATTTCTTTTCGGTTGCTATAAGTTTTCATTAACTTAAATATTAGACCTCATATTAAGTACTAAGGGGATCCCCAGAGAATCTTCTGGGTTCTAGACTGTCTTTCTTGACTACACTGTGTGTAAGTAAGCCAATTTCTCAAGCAGTGTCACCGTTTAAATGTATCATTTCAGAAGGGGCTGGGTGGCTCAGTCAGTGAGCATCCAACTCTTTATCTCAGCTCAGATCTTGATCTCAGGGTCATGAATTTGGGCCCCATACTGGGCAAAGGAGCCTACATTCAAAAAAAAAAAAAAAAAGAGAGAGAGAGAGAGAGAAGGTATATCATTTCACTAACTGTTTACAGCTTTGGGTAGGGATTTTACTTGTTGCTAATTTAGCTAAGTATAAGAGTTCAAAATTGCTCTAATTTGTGTGTGAATTTTCTGTGTACTTTATTTATAGAAATAAATGTCTTAATAGATTCTTTATACATTTATATGATATTTATGCAGTAAATGTTTGGTAGAAGTAAAAAAAAAAAAAATCACTCCAGCCAATAAATTACCTCCTGTTTCTGTTTTTTTGTTGCAGGGGCATAAGGAACCCAAAATGGCCAGGTGGTAGTCTTATCCTCTGATTTAGTGGAACCACGGACACAACTCATGAAAGAAGCCTTCTCCCCTTGGGGAATAAATTCTCTACACCAGCAGCAGTCAAAGTTTCCAGATAAGGGAAGAAAAATTCTGAGTGGTTTATTAGGTGAAATTGTGAGGAGAGCCACTCCTACTGGCGTATCTTGATTCAAATTTATTCTGGCAACGGAAGAGAGGGTACCACGTGATGGTCTCTGATTCAAAATATATCCTGTAAGACAGAATTTCGTTTTCCCAGGGTGTTGCCTCCCAAGAAGGCTATTGCTGTGTCTTCAGTAATCACTTCACTATTCAGTTAAGCCAGCTGCTTCCAAGTGATGGCAGTTGTGGGAAGATCTGTTAATTTCATAGACATGGACCCATTGCTGCACTTCCCTTTGCTGGGAAATGAGTTCCCTGACTGGATGCAGCATTGTGTGGGAAGCACTGCCTTGGCAGATAAACCGTTCTGTGAGTTCACAGATAGTGGTGCTGGCAGAAACATTGTAAGGGGTAAAGGCTAATCCATTTTCAAAATATGTGATTATTCCAGTATGGATGAATCTTTGCCCCTTCCATGATGGAAGAGGTCCAGTATAACCAGTTTGCCATCAGGCAGCTCGTTCAAACCCTGGGGAAGCGGGCCATATCAAGAACTCAATGTTGTTTTCTACTCTTGGCAAATTAGGCACTTAACAGTAGTGTCGAGATGAGCCTTGGTTAAGGAGACGTCCAGATTGTTGAGCACATGCAGAGCCTTCATCCTTACTGCCATGGCCATTTTGTTCAAGGGCCCGTTGAACAAGCCCTGGATGACTGGGTAAGAGGCTGGTTGACAGCCACGGATAGTGCCATTTTGTTCTCCTGATTATTATCAGTCTCTCCTGCAATGGATACCTTTAGTATGCATCAGAATGCGACAAAGATATCTTCCCAGTGTGTGCCCATTTAGAGAAATTGATCTATATATCTCTTCCCCACACTTCCTTGTCACCAATCTTCCAAGCCTATTCTTTCCAAGTCCCTGTACATCTAGAAAAACTGTAAGCAATTCCCCATTCTGGTCACCCCTCACTCTAGACATGGTGCACAAACAAATATACTGTTCTAATTATGCCCCCTTGGAAGATTTTCCTTTACCACTGACTGTCCTTCAGACCCCTGAGTGGGCACGGGGATCCACCTGTGCTGTAGGAGGTAGATTCTAGAGAAGACTTCCGTGCTTCAGGAGCCTGTCCGGGGTGGGTGTAACATTGGAACCAGGAAGCAAAACGCTTTCCTACTTCAGTGTCTCTCCAGCCTTTTCTACTAATAAAACTTAACATTCTGATAGCTAGCAAACAGAATATTTAAAGGATCAAGATCCATCTTCACAGAGCAGACACAAGGTGAATTTGGCAGTGGGAGTGACAACTTCATTTCAACACAGTTGCCCCAGCTTAGCTCAGAAACCCTCCTCTCTGCCAATCATTATCACTACTGCAACTCCCATTTGGATGCACATTGGATTGGAGAAAGGTAAAGAGTATGCATAGTTCCCCAAATAAGAGGTAAGAGTACTCTTCCCAAAGGAAGAGAGGTGTTCTGAGCTGACAAAAGGATACATGTTCCCTACACGTTATCCTTTGGCTGTTCAGTGCACATATGCACGCGCGCGCGCACACACACACACACACGCTGGTTTTTACATACCTATAGTTTCTCTTCACATAAAGCAACTATTCCTTATGCTACTGAAAATGTGCTTAATTCCTGTGCACTGGGAGGGGAAAACTCAAAGTCACATCCAGCCCAAATTCAGGATCTGTAAGTGTAGTCAGTCTTGATAAGGTCCCCATCTAGCTAAACAATAAATAATGCATTTTTCCCCAATGCACAAATATATAATAGAGGGGATGGGAAAAAGATAACAAAAACTAAAAAGAAAGGGCAAAAAGAAGACTCACTGTGCAAAAGTAGAGCATATACTGCATCCTGTTGGACAAGAATAAGGGTAAGAAGGGCTTCTCTTCTCCAGCAGAGAACTGAGATCTTTCATCAGCCACTCTAAGTGTCGAGATTTCCTTTATCTGTTATCCTCAAAGACCCTTCCTTACAGGAGTAGTGACAAGGAGTTTCCAGGGACCACTCCGGCAACTGATGTCATCTCTTGCTGATACCGAGACTAGGATGTTGTCTTAGACAAGCACACCAGTAGAGGCCTTTTGCAAGGACAAAGGCTTTCTGGCAATCCCTTAAAATTTCCTTGGCTGTCAGTCAGTGTAATTTGGGGGAAATCCATTCGGTTGTTATCAGAAATCTCATTGAGACAGTAAGCTTGAGTAGGTACTTTGCCCTTTTTGTTTCTATCTCTTGGAAACTGGCCTAGCAACTCTGCCAATCACCCTGCATCTTAGTTCACTGTCTTTGCCACAGACTCTATCCATGACAGGGAGAGAAACAGGCTGGGATCGTAAAGGCAGGTTACAGCTTCAGATTCTATCCCCTAATTTGTGCACCATTCAAGTGGAATAATGGGAGAAATTACCTTCAGTTGGTAAGGGGGCACAGTGGAAGATATTTGAGAAGAGTTGTGAGGAATGAGATATCCCTGACTCCATTGCCTTGCTGGGGATCTGCATTTCTGGTTAGTGTATGAACCTTATGAAGGCAGAAATTTTAGTTGTTTCAATTGGCAGAGTAGATACTATCTAATCATGATCAGTAAATCCACTAGCATAAATGACTCCTCTTAACAGCTACATAAGTATCATCCTATATTACTGCTCATCTTTTTCAGAACAGCTCTACTGAACCATTTGTCTCTCTCATAGCACTAAGGGAGCACAAAGTAGCCAATATATTCCAATAGGTTGATTTTTTAAAAACCAAGTTCATAAAGCTAGAAGCCTTAGTGGGCATAGCTAACTGTTGTGAAGGATCAGTTTGTCTGATTGTTTTTAGTTAGCAACCCAACGTAGGCAAATGCTTTCGTAAATATAAGACTGCATGCTTAGATTCCATATTAGTGTCAAATTACTAGAAGTTTTGAAAGTCTCCTCTCAATTTCTATACCTATTTCATTGCTGATTTCACTGCAGTTTGCAAACTGGCTTTGGTCCATACACCACATTTTAAGTAGTACCGATCTAACAGATAAATCTCACTATTTTCCAGCCACGTTATCAATTTCTGTGTTAACAGAGAGTCTTGGTTTGGAACATATACTGTAGATTCTAACCTCAGCTACCACCTGAATAATGAATGATATTATAATCTTACCGGGCACCTAAATAATGGAGCATGTTCTAAGACCAATGAAGCCCACAGACTGTATCTCATTGCCTTACTTCTTTTATCATGTGAATTCATTGGTCAGAGGATCAGTGTATGGGCTAATGTGGCAGTGTACAGACATTCAATAGGTCTATGGAGAATGGTGCTTGCAGCAAAACCAAAATCCATTTCCAGAATGTGGAGCTGTTGTAGTAAGACAAATCGTTGACTAATGTATGACAAAAGGGATTCCAAAGCAATCGACATGCTTTACACCAGGTTGCTTGCTAGTCCCCTGAAAGAAAGTTGCCTCATAAAGACCTTAAAATTGGTCACTGTTGCAGGAAAATTGACTTTACAGCAATGGCACTGATCACTGGATTGCGGCATTTCCCTTGCCATTCCCTTAGCAAATCACGTTATGCTGCACATTAAAACCCTTCACTTCTCCCAGCACTTGGAAGAAAATCCAATCTCTCTTCTATGGCTACAAGGCACTGAAGGTTTAAGGCATTAGTTTCTCTCCAATTTCATCTCACGTCACTCTTTCCCTGGATTTGATCAAGATGCCCCATCCACCCTAATGCTCCAGCATAGCAAACTTTTAGCCTCTTGCTCCCTCTGCCGGTAGCACTATGAACATCCCTTTCACTCCCATCCCTTCCCGGTAACAGCTGATTTTCCCTCTTAAAAGTCGTCTCCCCACTAACACACAGACATAACTTTCTAATCGGGCTACTTGTTTATTTTCTTCACTTACACCTAACACAAGCTACAATTATTTTATATTATCCTAAAATAAGTTAGTACAGAAATTGAAACAAAATGGGAATTCCATAGATCTACAAGGCTTTTAAATGCTCAGATATTCTTCTGAACAGAGTGGGAAGCAAAAGATCAAAAGGCATTTTTCGAGACCCAGTAAATCATAAAATACCCAAATGGTCGCATACTCCCAAATCCCCTGAAGTCAGCCCTCCTCTTTTCTCCCCAAAGGACAGTGGCTTTACCATTTTTCATCCAAGAGTCACACCAATCAGAGGCCAGGTACCCCATGATCCCGCCTTGCGGCCTTTTATTAAATCAGAGCTGCCCCCGGCCTCAACCAGGGGCAGAGGCTTCTGACTACAGCTGAGCTCGGGAACGGAGGCCCGTGCCTGCCTGAGAGTAGGGCTCCGGGGGCGTCTCAGGGTTCTGCACTGCCTGGCGCTCCCCAGGCCGTTACTGAGTCTCGCTCCCGCCGGCAGCGTCTCTTAGGCCACCCCCGAGGGCTCATCTGGCCCCAGCGCGGCCGTTCAAACTGGCGAGTGTGCGCCTACCGGGGTCCCCGGATCATTCCAGGGCTGCTTGGGTGCAGAGCCGTGGAAGGGTCTCAGCCCCCAGGGGCCCAGCTTGCGAGTGAGCGCCCTCCCACGCCCGCTGGTCTGAGCCTCGGCTGGACCGACGCTCCAGCCCTCGCCTGAAGCCGCTCTCCTTCCCGTCCATCCTTCCCGGATCTGGCTACACCGCGTGAAAGACTCTGAAGTGCTCGGGCTCCAAGGCGGAGCCCTGACCACAAACCCAAGTTGAGTAAGGAATAGTAAGGGAGAGGCGACGGAAGTGTGACCTAAACTCCCTGCCCTATCTTTCTGTCTGTCCATCTGTCCATCCATCCATCTACCCACCCCTCCACCCGCTATCATCGCCTATCGCTGTATTTTAGGACCGCAATTAGAATTCCTTAATGAAATCTTTATCGCGACGTCGTACATGAACGCGTTTAACTGAAAAAGCGAAATAGGACTTTTTCAGAGAGAAAATATCTTAGAAAATAAATTTGGTTGTTGAGAACTAGTTTTGCTAACTATGTTAAGTAGTGGACCTTTAAGTTGAATGAGCTAACGAGAAAGTTCTATGGTTTTGACAAAAAAAAAATTAAAGTCCTTTTGTATTATACTGTATGCCAGGTATTACGTACTTATGTTTAAATATCACCTAAAAATGTACAAAGATCACGCAGTTTTGTTTTGTTTTTTTTTTCCAAAATCTTTTTAGGTGGTCCTCAAGCAAAAAAAAAAAAAAGTCTAGCCCAGTAGCAGTCGCTGTCCCCAATACCCGGACGTCGCCAAGCCCAGGAGCGGGAGGGGCCGGCCTTGAGGAGACCAGGAAGGAGGAAGGGAAAGTAGGGAAAGGGGCGGGGGGGAAAGTGACGGGAGCAGTGAGAGCCGGAAATGACTGGCTAGCGAGGAACCCAGGGGCACCCTGTCCGGCGGCGCTCTAGCCCCCGCGCGCTGTCTCTATGCTCCCCCTGCGTCTGGTCTATTTATTGTCGCGGGGAAGAAGCGGCCGCCCAGTACCCGGAACAACAAAGCGAGAAAGACGGAGCCCGAGCCTCGGGGGCTCCTAGCAACGGGCCGGGGCGGGAGTTCCATGGAGACTGGGGAGCGCGCCCGCCTCATCATCATCCTTGTCCTCCAGCTTATCCTTCGCGTCCGACGTAACCGGCAGCAGCGCTGCCGCCGCGTTCTTTGCCGCCGCCCCCTCTTCCCACGGTAACCCCGGAGGCGACCCTGGGCGGGGGGAGCGTGGGCGACTGGGCGGCCTGAGTGCCGGGGCTGGTGTGTGCGAACCCAGCCGAGCTGCGGGTGGGAGGTGAGGGGGCGGACGACCGGAGGAGAGGAACTAAGGTGGGGGCAATTGGTCCCGGGGCCGAGGGAAGGTCCAGTTCTTAGGAGGACAGGGTGATATTTGGGGAGCTCATCAGGGATAACGGCATGGGGGCGGGGCGTCCGTGCCTTCGAGCGTTATCAAGCTGGGTGTAGCATAAGAAAAGAGATATTTTTATTTTTCGTGTTAGCCACCCCAGGGAAGGCGGGAGAGGGTGATTTCCCCATCTGCCTCTGTGAAGCTCTCACCCAGACGAAGAAGGATCGTGCAAAGATGCTTGGGGGTCCATTGCTTCCCGGAAAACTTCCAGCGGCCTGTGCCGCGGCGGGAAGGCTCCCGAATAGCACCTTCGCCGGTTCCTGGTGCTGGCAATGCCAACAGCCCCGCTTTATTATTATTGTTATTAACCAAATTAGGTTTGATGAAGGGTCTGGAACTAAGGAAGAAAAATGAATTGTGGGTAGGGCTAAGCAAGGATGAGAATTAGGATAAGCGCTTAATGATAGCCAGTAAGAGCCCTAAAAGTAAATGTGTTTCAGAATGACGGTTTTTCAGACTCCTTCTGCGGAAATGTGCATCTGCGGGCTCTGTCAGTGTGCTCATTGCAATAAGACTCACAGTGCAGCCAGTCCACATCTGTGAGCTCTCTGGCTGCATCTGTCACCTGCAGTTCCAAAGCGACACTGGCAGTTAACCAGCGTGGGCTTGTGTATTTAGGGTTAAGAACAGTGCTTTAAAATGGGCCCGAGGGGAAAAAAAAAAAAAAAAAAGAAAAAGGAAACAAGCTTGGTGTGATTGTTGTGTGAAGAACCAATTACAGAATCCCTGAGAAAATTGAAAAAGAGAAATATAAGGAAAAATTTCTGCTATTGGAGCATAATCTGCTCTTAAAGTTTGAGAAAATGGCAGTTCATACAAGTGGAGAAGGGACTTTTATCGTTATCTGTTTTGAAGAATTATTCACAGTCTGCTACGTCCAGTTACATATTTATCAGCTTATATTACCTCTTTATGCTGTACATCTCTATTTAATGGTTTTATACCTTCCCAGATCATTCCAGGTCAGTAACTGAGGTTTCCCTATGGCATACTGAAAAGGCTATATACACCTATTAGAAAATATCATTTTTGTGTCCAGTGAGAATAAAGCTCTTTATATTAAATTGAGGATTAAAGATGAAAATAAAACTGATAAGTCATAGAAGCAATTATGTCAACCACAGCCTCTGTTTGTCTCCCACTTTTTCTTTTTTTTTTTTTAAGTCTGGCTTGTCTTAAAATGTGTCATCCTTATCGCCAGCCCCCTCTTTTCCTATTCTCTGCCTTCAAAATCAGAAACTGTAATGGTCTGCTACTGAGTGTTCTTGATTGGTTGACTGGTGCCAGAATAGAGCTTTTAACTCTGGCATTTTCATGAAATTGAGATGAATTGAGGTTCAGTGTCTCTTGTTAAAGGAAGTTCACGGATGTGCAAAGAGGTGGGCAGTTTCCTTTAATGGGAAGTATAAACATTGGGAAACTTAAAATTTTATTTTAGGACTCCTCAGAGGAAAAACACAGTATTGTCACATTTAGGTTAAAGAATCAAGGATTGTTGTTTAATCTTTTCATAAAGCTGTTCTTCTGTGAAGGATATCCTGGGGGATGACCACACTCGAAGCTGTTGGCTGTTGTGTCCCAAGATTTTCATAGTGCCCATGAGACTTAGTAAGTTTCCCCAATCTCAGGGTTGCCATCATGCTGACTTCACCCAGACCTCTTTATGTTCACCTCTGTCCCTTCCGTGTTAGAGTTGGGGTCAAGCCCTGTCTTCCATCTTTAGTAACAGTCCCAGTTTCTGCATTCCCTGCTCTTTACTATAACATTTTCAGTGTTCGGTGGTGTTTAGTTTCTTTCCTTATTTAATCATGTCTCAATCAAAATTATTTTTTGTGCTATTTGTATTATTTGTTTCTTATGGAGTTTTCACCATATGTGGTTGGCCTATATATCTTTTTCATTAATGTTACTTTGTTGTATTTTCCTTCTGTATCCCTCTCCTTTATTTGGAGAATTGGAGTGGTCATGTCACATGTCTGTATTCATTCTGTTTATCAATACAACAGGTTAAAAGCCTCATGCTGAGACTGAAGACTGTATTGAAATAAGGCATGTACAAAATGTTGTAACTTTTCAGAATTAAAGGTGTTTTTAGAAGTTCAAAGGGTAGTATTATAGCTCTAGACATAGTCAGTTTTTAAAGGTAAGACAGTATTGTAGATTTTACTGTGTGCTTTCAATTGAACCTAAGATTTTCATAATTCTTATTCTAAAAAAGTTTCCTTAACATCAGTCATTTCTGATTATTTTGCATGTGAATATTTGACTAAAATTACATTTGCCAAATTTGAGGAAACAATTTCAGTGATTTCCACAAGTTTTTCTTTATGTGGAAAATTTTTGTCTCAAAATTTTTGTGGATATATGGTAGTTCCCTGTTTATCTGTGGTTTTGCTTCCCATGGTTTCAGTTACCCTTGGTCAACCATGGTCTGGAAGCAGATGGTCCTCAAAATGTTAATAGTAGCTTAACAATAGGTCATAGTACCTACATCATTCATCTCACTTCATCTCAACACACAGACATTTTATCATCTCACATTATCACAAAAAGAAGGGTGAGTACAGTACATGAAGATATTTTGGGAGAGAGAAAGACCACATTTACGTAGCTTTTATTGCAGTATATTGTTACAGTTCTGTTTTATTATTGTTGTTAATCCCTTTCTGTGCCTAATTTATAAATTAAACTTTATCATAAGTCTGTAGGAAAACTTAATATATATAGGGTTTGGTATTACATAGTTTCAGGCATCCATTAGGGGTCTTGGAACATATCTGCCACAGATGAAGGAGAACTACTATATACATATATAAAATGTGCAGAATTTGCTTTAAAGTAGAACAAATACATGTGAAATATGCAACTGAATTTTTGAGAGTGTTATTTCTTAAGGATCTATCACATCATTTAAAATAAATATTGTATAATCTAGTTGAGTGGGTATCAGTGTTGTTTTTAGGTGAAGGATGTCTGTAATAATCTGGTGATTGATTTCCTTCTGTTGCATCATCGACCATGTGATGAAATTATTATTGCTTTGAAAAATAAAATTATATTGATTATAGAAGAATTTATAGTAGAGTATTTCCACAGTATCTCTAACTGAAAACTTGTAATGCTTTGAAAATTTAGCTGTGTTGTGACATTTGAATTGAAAAACAAGGATTTCCTGAAATTTATATTCATATCTGTTGCACCTTCGAGATGCCTGATGCCACATCAGGTATGGACACCTGGATGAAATATGTTTTTCTTCAGGTGTTTTTTGTGCCCTTGTAGATAGCAGAGAAACGCTGTACATGAATACCAAAACATGACACACAAATGTGAATTTTAAATCCTTTGTTACGTACTGCCTGGTGCTGTTGGTGTACAGATTTCGTCATGCCTGCTAAATTAGAGGTTTCTTGAGGATTAGGACTGTGAGTTGGCATCCTGTTGTGTATTAATGTCATGCAAGTGTGTGTGCATGTTTGAAGATTAACATGCTAATAAAAGGATATATATTTATTATTTATTATTTTTCTTTCACTTCAGGAAGCTCTCTGGTAGATGAGGGGAGTCTTTCAGATATCTAATCTAATTAGTAATCTAATTCTTGATGCCTACAATTTCAACTTTTTTATGCTGGCTACAAGTTAAAAGCAGCAAACATTTTTCTGACATGATTAGGGCCTGTTTTTTGTTTTTTTTTAAAACCAATTCAGACGATAAAAATAATGGTTTACTGCCTTAAGTAGATGCAGTCTTTTCTTTTGAGTAGATGCAGTCTTTTCTCCTGTCCCCTGAATACCACCTTGGGCAGTTTCAAAAAGGAGAAAGAGTATATGCATGTTTAAGGTCTTTCCAGGCCATGGATGCAAATTTGACTTTTGATACAGCCTTTTATTAGGTAGGAAGATGGAGTGTGTGTATGTGTAATTGTGGAAAAACCACAATTCCAGAGGTATGAAAAATAATCAGGTTGTATCAAAAATTGTATTCATCTGGTTTCATCTTGCAACTGGTGATAAAATTCAAAGTTTGGTTTAAATGGCTTGTTTTGTATGTGAGACATGCTGCTAGGGATCCCATTAAACTTAAAAAAATACACTAAGGTGAATTTTGGGACAGTTCAGATTGGCCTTCATGTAGGAATCAATAGTGAAACTTTAAAATTTCACCAAGAAAATGTAGCACAAAAGTTTCGTTGGCAACTTTGACCACACAGGATTCATTCAAGCAAGAGTACTGCAAATCAGTCAATGTTGAGTTTTCTCAGGACATTTGTGGATGACCCTTAGTATTTTAAGTCAGAAATTTTTTATTAAATAGTTCCAAAGAATCATGTGCTAAGCTCCTTTTGCCCGTAAATTACAGGTATTTTCATTGTGAGGCAGAACATTTTTGATCAAAATACTTTTTTGGGATTAGGGTTAGTTACAGGACGCTGGATACAGGTTGCCTGTGTTCAGCACAGTGGCTTTGCTCCTTCTTGGTGATGTGGCCGTGAGCCAGTTATTTCATTGCCTGGATTCCCCAGTTTCCTCAACCGCAGTATGGGGTTAATACTAGCACCATGCCTGTGGGGATTGCTGTGAGAGCTAAGTGTAAAGTACCAGAACAGTGCTCAGCATAGTGAGCTTAAAAAATTAGGAGCTGGTCATCCCAGCAGCGGTACTAGGCAGCACATTAAAGATGAACTGGCTGTATGCTTTGTTTCTTCCCTCTGGGGACTTTCTGTTAAAGCACTGGAATTCTTGATTTGCAGTCACTGACTGTTGGACTCATCTCTGCCATTTGGTTTTGGTGGGGAGGGAAGCACATTTTAAATTTTGAAGTATCACACAGGCATCTGGTTATCACTTAGGGCAGATGGACTAAGTAAAAAAGTTATGAAGGGGCGGCGGGGGGTGGGGTGGGGTGGGAGGTTGAGGAACCAGGTGGTGGGTAATAGGGAGGGCACATACTGCATGGAGCACTGGGTGTGATGCCAAAACAATGAACACTGTTATGCTGTAAATAAACAAATAAAAATAAATAAATAAATAAAATTAAATAAAAAAAAAAGACATTTCTGTTTCTTGGAAAAGGAAGGCCAACAAAGCCTGGTCTGGCACCACATTGCAGCTATTGAAATGCTATTACCCTGTGGACTTGACCGCTTATTTTGCTGTATGGTGCTTCTGAATAAAGGGAATAGATCCGATGGTTTCATTTAGCAGAATTTGTCTTTCTTTAGAGTACACTTTTTTTGCTCGTATAACCTGAAATGGTGGTAAACTTGAAACTTGTTGGTGTCTTTGTCAAGCCATTTAACTTGAGTTTTCTGTGTCACCATAAATGTTCTACATAGTAGCTTTCTTGTAATTTTAGAAGTAGCTGAAACTGCTGCTCTGCTCCAGTGATTCAGGTGGCTCAAGAGTGACTGCATACGATTGGAGCAGTATTTGTTTATGGTAAGGCTGGCACCATATACTGAGGCTTACCTAATCAGGGGAATAACTTGATAATTGTGGCTTTGCTTAGGGGGTTATTGGAAAGGTTAGCTTTTCATAGTTAAATCCAAGTGTTTTAGTTCAGTTATATGGGCATTTGAAACTGCTGACAGAAAATAAATGTTTCTGCTTTTTCATTTATACACTGAATGGCAAACTGTTCTTTCCCGTTTTGGCTAATATCCAGCTCTTGGATTTAGTTGATAGAATATTTTTATAAAATGTGTGTTACAGAGGTTTTTATACAACATGCTATTAAAAATGTGTTTCACTTCAAATGTACAGGAGTAGAGTTTTATAACTCTTTCTTCCATGTTGTACTGTTTTTGTTTGTTTTAGTTGGGTTTTATACCTTTCCGCACTAAGAGAATTGGCCAGTATGCTTGTATTTGGAGATATGGCTTTTGTTTTCCTGTTTAAAGAGAATGAAGTCTAGTTGATCTTGCTGATTTAGTTGGGTAGTCACTACATTGGCTAGATTGATTTTTTATTGATAGAATACTGTTAATATTATTCCTATAGCCATCATGGCTTGTGGATCTGAAAAATCTTGAGATAAGCAAAGAAATGGTCATCGCTGTTTAACTGATATCTTTATAGATATGGATATAGATATATTGATGTATACATACACACTTAACCTATATCCTTTAACTTTAGATATTCGAAGGATGGAAGTGGGAAGTTTTTACAAAAACAGGTCTCCAAGGTGTCAGTATTGCCCAGAATAAAAGCCTGTTTTGAAATAAAAGTTTGACTGACACATTGTTAATGTTTCCTTAGAGTTCTTTCTACCACACTTTCTCAGTGATAAGTGTTGAGATACAAAGACAATAAAGCTAATGGTAATCCAAAGGTTCAAATATGAAGATGGGAATTTGGTTTTTGACTATGGTCAACATTTATAGAACCTATCATTGTTTGAACCTTAGCTAAGATTCATGAAACCTGAAGCTTTTTTTTTAAATTTCCCACATACTTTTGTTGAGCAACAAAGCTTTTTTTTTTTTTCCTTACCAGCTTATGGCTACAGTGAGCTTCTTAGCTATCTCCATTTATGTATGCATGTGTAACCTAGTGACATTGTAATGAACATCCTTTAATGGCTCATGGGTTGACCATATCCCAGGATCTCTGCTGGTGTCACAGTAGGGTAGATGTGATTATTTGAAAGAGAGAGATCACAAGTAGGCAGAGAGGCAGGCAGAAAGAGAGGGGGAGAAGTAGACTCACTACTGAGCAGAGAGCTGGATGTGGGGCTCGATCCCAGGACCTTGAGATCACGACCCAAACCGAAGGCAGAAGCTTAAAGCACTGAGCCACTCAGGCGCCTCTGAAGTTACATTCTTTTTTTTTTTTTTTTTTTTAAATTTTATTTATTTATTTGACAGATAGAGATCACAAGTAGGGAGAGAGGCAGGCAGAGAGAGAGAGGAGGAAGCAGGCTCCCTGCCAAGCAGAGAGCCCAATGCGGGGCTCGATCCCAGGACCTGGGATCATGACCTGAGCGAAAGGCAGAGGCTTTAACCCACTGAGCCACCCAGGCGCCCCTGAAGTTACATTCTTAAGTTGTCTTGTGTTATATATCCTTACTTTCACTTCCTAAAGAGAGGAAGGATGGCTTTATCATCATACCCATTCAACTGATAATTGATGTGTGCTAAAAGTAACTGACATGTTAGCTAGTCTCTGACAAGCTATCATGGAATGAATTTAGGATACGGATGAGTAAGGACCCTTGGGGTTACAATGGAGATGTAACTCTAGGGAGAAAGGGGAGGGAATATATATATATCAAAAGCTCTGAGGATCCGTATGTGTGTTTCAGTTAAAACAATTCTTTCCTTAACATCGGAAACATGTTCCTGTATTTGTAAAAGCTCCTAAAACACAATTACCTTTCAGGATTTAGGGTTCTAAACGAAAACCAAGAATAACTTGTTAGCTGTATGAGCACTAAGCAGAACATACCAACAAGTTAAATAAGGAAGTAATAGGATGCTGCTAGAGAACTCGAGTGGTTTGGGGGAGACTAAGATCTTACTTGTAATCATGGAAGATGTCTACCCTTCCTACTTATTCCCCAGCCCCACCATTCTTTCTTTCAGTTGTTCTTATTCATTTAATTTAGCAACTCTTTATTGAGTCAATGACCAGTTGCCAGCTAAGCCAAATTCTAAGGACACATGTTTGTATTAAATGATTGTCTTCAAGGGGCGCCTGGGTGGCTCAGTGGGTTAAAGCCTCTGCCTTCGGCTCAGGTCATGATCCCAGGGTCCTGGGATCGAGCCCCGCATCAGGCTCTCTGCTCTGCGGAAAGCCTGCTTCCTCCTCTCTCTCTCTCTTTCTCTCTGCCTCTCTGCCTACTTGTGATCTCTGTCTGTCAAATAAATAAATAAAATCTTAAAAAAAAAAAAGATTGTCTTCAAAAAAAGTGGTGCCTACAGTCTTGCACACAGTGTATGATAGTACCTTTACAGCACCCTCTGCTTGGATTCCCTCTCTCAGAGTTTCATGACTGGCTCTTTATTCCGCAAGATCTCATTTTAATAATTTGTCTTCTCTGAGGAAGGTTAAGAAGCCTGCCCGCATCATTCCCTGTAGAGTTTCTTTTTTGTCATCTTATTTCCTTCATAACTTAAATCACATTCTCTCATTGTTTTAGTTGCGTGTCTGTTTGTTGTCAGATTCTGCAGCTGCTGTGAAGGTGCCTTACCTTACCATTTTGTTCTGAACTGTAATCCCAGCGTCTAGCCATGGTGCTTGGTTCACATCAGTTGTATGTTCAGTGAATCCAATTAAAAGTACGAGTCTGTTGAAGCAGTGAGGAAGGGGCATCCTAAGCAAATACAAAATTAGGAAAAGGTCTGCTATTGCAGGAGAAATGGTAGAAAGTTGAGATTGTTAAGGTGTGTTGGAAGTGGAAGATTAATTATAAAAGGTAAATTGGGGACTCGGAGCTCACTGCATTCCAAGCCAACCAAGCTAGATTCTGTTTTGCCCATGCAAGAGAGCCAAGAGACTTTTTAAGCAGGTGTGTGGCGCAATTAGGAAGATAATTCTGGCAGCTTATTTGGTAGATGGACTGGATCACGGGGATTGCAGGCAGAGCCCCGTTAGAAGGCTGTAGCTATAAGAACATGAAAAAGCCTAAAATAAACTACCAATGCTTTGGATGCAGAAAAGAAGCTAGATGAAAAGTTCATGGGCTGAAGGATGATTCTGAAATCTCTGACTCAGGTGTGTGAGTGTTGGAGGGTGGCCCATTGACTGAAAGTGGGAATTAAGAGACCCCAGTGTTTTTGAGGGGACTGATTAATTTCAGATATGTTGGTTTATTTTAATGAATATGCCGAACAGCCAGTTAGAAATATGGATTCAGATCTCTGATAGGTAAGATTGATGTAGGAGCCATAAGCTCAGAGACAGCAGTTGAAGCCTGGCAAGCTTAAAGAAAAAAAGGATTTATGGGAATGGTTTATAACCTTCAGCGATCTTAAACTCATTGAGAATATGGAAAAAAAAAATGGCCTCCTCAGGTATGCACCCAAATTTGTATGTATACAATTTCAAGGGGTCCCTCACCTCTGGAACCTGTTGATGAGCTTTCCAGGACTGTCGTGGATTTCAATGAAGGACTTTGAGTTTAAGGAAGAGACAGAAGTATTTGAGATGGAAGAAGAATAGGGAATGGTGAGGGAGAATTTTGAGAATCAGGAGTGCCCAGTGTTTTATCTTCTGGAGCGGTCCAGTAGGAGGGAGTTTCAACTGTGACATCAGATTCAGAGGTGAGCCACACATTTGTAAACATCTCATACCATGCAGAGGACAAGGCAGACTGTAAAGGTTTCATGCGTGAATCCAATTAAGGAAACAATGCATGGTAAACAGTGTGCAGAAGTCTTGATGTTCTCTAATGATAAACAGTCCTGATCTGAGAATAGAGCCCATTTTAAGGACCTGCTGAAAGGGAAATTCCATTATTTTGATGACCTATTGTGGCGTTTCAGCCCAGTGGCTCTCAACTGGCTGCCCATTAGAAACAACTCAGAAATGTTTTAAAAAATTAGGGCTCCACGAAGGTTAGTTAAACAATATCTTGGGAACTGGTGTTCCAATCAGAAAACTTCATTATCGCTCTTGTTTTATGTTCTATGTAAGAATCCTTTCTTTTAGTTCTATGTTATCTGATTACTCAGCTTTACTGTTGTGCTGTTTTAAAATATTTTTTTAGACTTTCTCAAAGATCTTAATTTCCAGTTTAAAAAACGTTACAGCTTTCTTCTACTCTTCAGCTCCATTCTCCATACTGACTGTTTTTGAGTGACGCAGCCCCCGGTCAATTAAAAACCTGACAGCTCTGAGAAAAATAAGGAATTATTAATGGTGCTTACATGTGGAAAGAGTATTCATTCTCTAATCCTGTTTGCTTTTATTTAAGTATGTTACGTGTTTTTACTAAATAGTAAAAACTATTTTTTACCCAGAAAAGCTTGCACCCTGTATACTATTTTCCCACTAGCTAACTTACCTTTATTTTCTTAAAATGGCCGTCATGCATGACATAGACCTTAAATAGGTTGTCTACACAAGAGCACATGGTTTATATGAGGGGTAAACCTGTAAAAGCAGTTGCAAGGAAACTGCCAAATAGAAAATTCTACATGTTGTGTTTTCACCTTGCCGTTCTTTCTCTTGATTAAATTCTTGATGAGCTGTCAGCATTCGAGTTTGCACCCTGTACTCACACCCCTGAATAAAAAGCAGAATACAGAGAAGTTTGAACTTCATGCGTTGTCAACCCTAATACCAACCAGAAGCTGAAAGAGAGGTTATTTGTTTTGTTAGCCACCTGGTGAGTTGACATATACACTTACAAAGAAAAAAATAATCTTTTTAAAAGTATGCACTTTTATTAGCTTATTATCAGGTAATGGCTTAGTTAGTCTCAGAAATTATAGCTACTTATGGGCATAAGTTAGGACAAATATCAAGATTCTCTATAAAGTGATTAACTGGTTTTTGAAATGATAGCCCATAATATGGGAAAATACAGACATATAAGACCTGCTAGAGAAAATTGATGCTTTACAAATAAAATGAAATGAACATAATAAATTTATACTTAGAAATGAATATGATAAACAGTTGTGTTACAATTTGATTTTTAAATATCACTCTTCTGTCTGTTTTTGCTGTACCTAGCTAACACAAGGAACAGCTAGACCTACCTATACGTAATAGACTTGGTCAGATTCTTTTTCCTTCTCTCTTCCTATTCCCTTTCTCTCCTAATCCCTCTCCCTCTGCCCCAAACCCCACACAGTCAACACTTGGTTTGAAATGGTTTTGTAATTACTGGGGATTTTAAAAATGCTAAATTTATTTATTTATTTATTTATTTATTTAATATTTTATTTATTTATTTGACAGAGAGAGAGGTCACAAGTAGGCAGAGAGGCAGGCAGAGAGAGAGGGAGAAACAGGCTCCTCACTGAGCAGAGAGCCTGATGCGGAGCTCGATCCCAGGACCCTGAGATCATGACCTGAGCCAAAGGCAGAGGCTTAAACCACTGAGCCACCCAGGCGCCCCTAAATTTATTTTTTAAAATACTAATTTTGCTTACTAGATAACATCAAAATTATATTCCTTATTTTTACCCCCTTGCTTTTAGACTTGAAGGAACATGATCTGTTTTTGTGTTCCAGAGCTTCAGGACCACAACACATAATTGGAAATCCTTTCCATTTTTGAGCATTTCTCTATTCATGGAAGATGAAGCAAGGAGATTATAATTGTAGCAATGAGAATAGCTAAATATGAATGCTTACCATGTGCAAGTACTGTACTAAGTGGTTTTTTTATTTTTATTTTTATTTTTATTTTTTTTTAAAGATTTTATTTATTTATTTGACAGACAGAGATCACAGCTAGGCAGAGAGGCAGGCAGAGAGAGAGAGACGAGGAAGCAGGCTCCCGCTGAGCAGAGAGCCAGATGCGGGGCTGGATCCCAGGACACTGGGACCATGACCTGAGCCGAAGGAAGAGGCCTTAACCCACTGAGCCACCCAGGCACCCCTGTATTAAGTGTTTTGCATGAAACGTCATCTTTTGCAACACTCTGTGATAGGTTCATTACCTACCTCTTTTTTATAGATCAGGACGTTGAAGCACAGAGGCATTAAATAACTTACCTAACATCACACTACTGGTAAATGTAGAGTCTGGATTTAACCCAAGTGATCTACTGCAGAATCTAAGCTCTTAAACTTTAGGGTGTGTGTGTGTGTGTGTGTGTATACACTGCTTTTTTATCTCAAACTGCTTAGCTCTTGCAGACATTTTTTGGAATGTGTTTAGTATCTCAGGACCTGTGCTAAGGCTTCGTACGAAAATAAGTGAGATTTGATCATGTCTCTAAGGAGTCTGTTGTTTACCAAGGAAACATAAATAAATAAGAAATTTTATTGTAGTGTGGGAAAATGCTGGGATAGTGGTTTGCATAGCAATATGGTAATGGGACTCAAGAGTAGGGATACCTTTGCTTAGTCTTAGGGATCAGATGTCTTAGTTCCTTTAATTTCTTTTTTTACCCATCATGGTTTTAATTACCTTCTATACTAGGGTTTTCCAATTTTTACCTGTAATCTAGACTGAGCTGTCCTGAGTGATGGACTCTTATCTGATTGTCTGCTCTGGACCTCCCTTTGGATGTCTCACAGGTTCCTTCAATTCAACATTTCTCCAAAAGAATCCTTGCTCCTCCTTCTTGTCCCATCTCCTGCAACCTACTCTCCCTCCAGTGTTTCTGTCTCAGTACATAGTATCTTAGACCACAAACCTGGAGTCATCCTCCGTCTCCCGTTTCCTTTTCCCCATATCAGTCACAAAGCTCTGTTCCCTCATCTCCCAAAATGTCACTCTTCTGTCTACTTTTCATCTTCATCCATCCTGCTCTCCACTGCTGTCCTCTCTCACCAGGGCTGCTCCACTAGATCCTGACTGAGTTTCCTGCCCATTCTTATCATCTAGTCCATTCTCCCATACAAAAGTGCCAGTGATATATTTTTAAAAAGCAAATACATCATATCATTTCTTGCTGCTTTCTAGTTCCCCATTACTCTTGGGATGAATGTGAAAATCCTTAATGTAGCCCAGAAGGCATGATTTGACCCCTCCCTGCATTTGCAGCCTGATCTTGTGCCACACTTTCCATTCTAGCCATGCTGGCCCTTCTTCATATATGAATAGTTCATACTCTTAGCTCACTTCAGACCTGAGAACACCTGCTATTCCCTCTACAAGGTCTTGTTTCTTACTGGAGCCCTGTCCCCTAGCAGGAGGCCTAATGCTTAGATTTCTAGTTCATTGTTATAGAATTGATTGATGGTGATGCTGAGCTATAGAACAATAGATTTTAGCAGAAGAAATAGTATAAGCAGGCAAAAGGTTAATATTCTTCAACATGTAAGAGCTTGCATAAATCAGTAAGGAATCTCAGAAGAAAAATGAACAAGGGATCTGAGACAGTTAACACGGAGTAAATATGAGGAGTAATACTTTATAAGTTCACCCTCATTAGTATTTAAGAAGTTCAACCTCACCAGTTAATTTAATTTTGCTTTGTCTCATATCTCAGATTGCCAAAGACTTTGACAAAATACTTTGTTGAGTAGACATGACCGCATATACATGTGATCTCAATCTTATTTAAAATGCAGATAAATAAAAGGATTCAGCAGTCTAGAAATGTGCCTATATGAGCATAGGAAAAAAAAATGGTCACCTTGGTAGGACTTTGAAAGACTTTTCTTTGAGTATTTTTTATGTAATCAGAAAATGACATGCTGTCTTACTTAAAAATCATGCATTAAGGCCATTTATTTGAAATACTAAGAAATCTTTCCAGTAGGTGCCTGGGTGGCTCAGTCGGTTAAGCGTCTGACTCGATTTCGGGGCAGGTCATGATCTCACAGATCCTGAAATCGAGCCCTGTGCCCTACGTAGGGCTTCATGCTCAGTGGAGAGTCTGCTTGAATTCTCTCCCCTTGTCTCTCCCCCGCTTATATGCCTTCTCTCTCTCAAATAAATAAATCTGAAAGAAAGAAAGAAAGAAATGGATCTAAAATAAGGAATTGATGCACCTGATTTCTCATCTTTTGAGTTTGATTCCCCAAATTTCAAGTTGTATTCAGTAAAATATATTATTTCTCTTATCTGTAATAATACATGAGTTAATATTAGCATTGACTCATATGGCATTACTTTAATTGAGCTTATTATGATTTGTGAGGTGCTCATTAATTCCTCAAAACAATCATGTGATGAGTGAATGGTGTTGTGTGCATTTTACAAATAAGTGTAGGAACAGTTCAGAGCGAGTCCACTGTCACATAGCTTCCGTGAGGATCCAGCTTTTCTTTATAAGTAGGTTTTAGTACATAATGAAATAGTGAAATTCTTAAGTAGGATACTGTTTAAACAGTAATATGAGATGGATATTAGATTATTTTTTAAAGATATATTTATATACATACATATTTTTTAAAGTTTTTATTTATTAGAGAGCCTGCACAAACAGGGGGAGGGCCAGAGGAAGAGGGAGAAGCAGGCTTCCCACTGAGCAGGGCTCCATCCCAGTACCCTGGGATCATGGTATATATTTTAGACTGAGAGCAGGGGGGGGGGGGGTGTAGAGGGGGAGAGAATCTCAAGCAGACTCTGCAGTAAATGTAGAGCCCAGTTTGGTGCTCGATCTCACAACCCTGAGATCAGGACCTGAGCTGAAATCAAAGAGTTGGACACTTAACCACTTAACCGACTGCATCACCCAGACACCCCAGATGATCTATTCTTAAATCACAAAATATCTTTTTAACTGAAACTTTTTCACAAGAGTGTAAACCATTGGCTTGTCTTTTATTAAGCACTCATTCAGAAAATCAGCATTGTTTAAATTTTTTCCACTACCTTTTAGGCACCATTACAAATATTTTTGTTGACCGAAGCATAATATTTTTTCCTTACTATTTTTTAAAGTAGATAGTTGCTGACAAAGCCCCAGTTGTTATTAATTAATTTCCAGAAAAAAATAGTATTTTTTTAGTTTTCTTAATATGGATTTTAAAAATTTTAACAAATTCATTTTGATGCAAGTTGTTTACATGAATGCTACCTGCTTACTGGTCTTCCGAATTAGTATTTAGACTAAGTCATAGTAGGTAGAGGCAAAAGTAATGAAGATGCTTTAACTTTCTGTTTAACTTAATGTGATAATGGTTTTGTATATCAAATACTTTTTGCTTCATACTTGAGTATTTGTTAAATGTTTTATGTAATATAGGTGGCATAATATATAATCCTTTCCTTTGGAAATTATAAGCGTTTTTGAGGCCAGGCCTACTGTTAGTAAAATTTTCTTCCTGCGGATAGAACCCTGTGGATAGAACATCAGAATTCCAACCCTAAGGATGGCCCCGTAAAGTCTAAGGTTTTGTGCCATGCGCGATATCGTCCTTCCTTCTGATGGAATGGCATGCTGCCACACGAGTGGAAGGGCTGGGGTTTGGGTCATGTGCCTATGCTTTGCCCCTTAGTGCTGCTAACAACTGTCTTCTTTACTGCCCCTTTGAACACAAATGCATGTTGAAGGGAAAATGGTAAGTTGAGAATTGGGATGTTAATTTGACTAAACTAACATAATAGCTTTAGAACTAAAATCAGAATTTAGTATATAATTCCTAAGTGTGTATAGCGTGTCTGCTTCTACGATGTTAGAATCTGGGATTTTAAAATTAGATGGGATTTTAGAAACCACCTAGTCTCCTCATCCACTGAATGGAAGACTCCTGTAACATTCTTAACTGTTGGTTAATTCTCTAACCCCATTGCCCCTTTTCTTGACACTTCTCTTCTGCACAGCCTACTGCTTTGCAGGTACTTGTTTGTTGGTGTAGCTTTGTGAGATCTGCTTCCATGTGACTTTAACTGGTTCTCTCAGGTTCCTTTTTATTCAGGTATTTGAGAACAACTGCTGTCTTTTCTTTCCTGTGCTAGATGTCCTGAGACTTTCCTCACATACTATTTTTATATTTCATATCATCCTACTTTCTTCTGGATATCTGGTTATCATTACTCTCTTTAAATGATAATGTTAGGACATTCCAGATGTTTCAGTCACAAAAAAAAGGCTATTGCATGTCCTTTGCTCTGGACACTCCTATCTAACCCCTCTTTCATTTGTTTGTTTTCTAAGTAATTACAATTTCATGTTGGCTTAGTATGCCCTAGTGTGAAGTAAAGTCTTTTTATTAAAGACTTTTCAGACAGAATTGTAGAGAGAATAGTATAACGGGTACCCCTATATCTACCCCCTAGTTTTAACAATTGTTCAGATTAAATAGTAGCACAGCATTTTTGGGTCCTAAAATATAATTATATCTACTATCCATATCTGTTCTGTACCTCAGAGTAGGTCATCCCAATTTGTTTGATTCCTGTGGCAAGGTGCCAACATCCACGGGGCCATCTGAAATCATACCCAAATCTAATGTTATTCATAGTTCAGACAATGAAAAATTCTTGTATTTTAATGTAAATTATATACATGGCATGCTTCCATGACTATTTTAGTATGCATCTCTAAAATATAAGCATATTTGTCTCCATAAGCACTCTATCATTCCATGTAACAAAATGAATAGTAATGCCCCAATATCATCTACCACTCAGATCCATTCTGGCTGCTCTTAGATATTTCTTCCAGCTAGTTGGTTCAAACCAGGCTTCAGTCAAGGACCATGACAAGCAGATACTTTGTTTATCTTAATAAAAATGTAGGCTTTAAAATCTGTCAGTGTTACATTTTATTTTATTGATATTGCCTCATTGTGCTAGCCCAGGAATTGAGAAACTTTTTTTTTTTTTTTTTTTTTTTTTTAAGGCCTAGACAGTATCTATTTCAGACTTGCAGGTCATTTGGTCTTCCTCGTAACTGCTCAGCTGTGTCACATAGCCATTAGGTAAATACTTGAGCATGGCGTGTTCCAATAAAACTATTTTTTACAAAATAGCCACTGGCCCATTGGCCATAGTTTGCTGATCCCTGCCTAACCTGTTGAGATCTCAACTCTTTCCATCTGTTAATTTGACTGTTCTAAGGTTTTGCGTTAGTTCATTAAATAATACTATCTGACCATAAAATTCAACTACCTGTGAATCCATCAAACAGTAATATCTACCATTTAATGAACACATACTATATGCTATGTGCTGGACGTAGATAGCCATATTTAATCCTAAAAGCAGCTTGAGAGGTGCAATGATACTACCAATTTCCAGAAGAGGAAAATAAGTAAGGTATCTCCTATGCTATTAAACAGATTTGAAAAAACACTGTCTTTTAGAAGGCAAAATGTTAGCTTGGTCACGGGAATGTGTTGAGAGACTGTCAAGTAATCTGTTCGAATCTGGGCACAAAATGTCTATTTCCTAATGTGCTATTTTGAGAGCTTCTTAAAGAATGAGAGATTACTTGGATGGCATGCCTCTCTTGTAGAAAAGAACAATTTCCAGGAGACCATGAGGGTTCGTGTTGTTTGCAAATTGCTCTATATTCATTCTTCCCCTACTTCTGCCATTGCTCAAATCATGAATGGTAATTTTGTGGTTAGAGCATTGGAGGCCCCTCCCTCAGTATCCTCAGATGCCACTTGAATACACTTGAAGTAGCTAGAATCTACTTTTCTATATTCTCAGGTTTATTTGGTTTTGTTCTTTTGGCTTTTTCCTGGATTTTAGGGGTATTTTTGCCTTGTTTTGATGACAATGTTTATTGTAGCCTTTTCAGTTTAAATATCTTTCCTGGCGTGGAAGATATAAAATGTAGTACAGACATAACTGGATTTATTGCACTTCACAGATAGTGTGTTTGGCAAGTGGAAGGCTTGTGACAGCCCTGCACCAAGCAAATCTAGTGGCACCATCTTTCCAGCTCTGATAAGTCTCTCAGTATTTCAGATTTAACTCATTACTACCATATTTGTTATGTTGATCAGTGATCTTGGATGTCCCTTCATAATTGTTTTGGGGCACCACAAAATGTACCCATGTAAGATGGCAGACTTAAGAAATATTGTGTATGTCTGACTGTTCCACCAACTGGTCGTTCCTCTGTCTCTCCTCACACTCCCCCATTCCCTGAGACACAACAGTATTGAAATTAGGCCTTTAAGTGTTCAAGTGAAGGGAAGAATTACACAGCTCTCACTTTAAATCAAAAGCCAGATATTACATTTAGTGAGAAAGGCATGTCAAAAGCTGAGGTAGGCCAAAAGTTAGGTCTCTTGTGCCAGGTCGTCAAGTTGTGGATGCAAAGGAAAAGTTCTTGAAGGAAATTAAGGGTACTATTCCAGTAAACACATGAATGAATGTGTGCATTCTTGCTGATATGGAGAAAATTCTAGTGGTCTTGATAGAAGATCAAACCAGGCACCAGATTCCCTTTAGCCAAAGACTAATTCAGAGCAAGGCCCTAACTCTCTTCAAGCCTGTGAAGACTAGAGAGCTGAGGAAGCTGCTGAAGGAAGTCTGAAGCTCGTAGAAGTCATTGCATGAGGTTTAAGGGAAGACCGCGTCTCCATGACAGAGAAGTGCAGGGTGAAGCAGCAGGTGCTGGTGGAGAAGCTCAACGTGCTCCCCGGAAGATCCGGCTGACCTCACTCATGAGGCTGGCTGCACTGGACAACAGATTTTAAATGTAGACAAAACAGCTTTACATTGAAGAAAATGCCATCTAAGGCTTTCATAGCTAGAGAGGAGAAGTCCATGCCTGGCTTCAAAGAATAGGCTCTTTTGTTAGGGGCTAATGCATCTGGTGACTTGCAGTTGAAGCCAGTGCTCATTCACCATTCTGATTGTCCAAGAGCCCTTAAAAGAATTATGCTAAAGCTACTCTGCTTGTGCTCTAGAAATGTAGCAGCAAAACTTGGCTGACAGCACATCTGTTTTCAACACAGTTTACTATTTTAAGCCCACTGTTGAGGAATCAGAAAGAAAGAAAGAAAGAAAGAAAGGGAGGAAGAAAGAAAGAAAGAAAGAAAGAAAAGAAAGAAAGATCCCTTTCAAAATATTACTGTTCATTGACAATGCACCTGGTCACCCAAGAGTTCTGATGGAGACATACAACGAAATTAATGTTATTCTCATGCCTGCTAACACAGCAGCCATTCTGCAGTCCATGGATCAAGGAATCATTTCAACTTTCACATCTTACTGTTTAAGAAATACATTTCCATAGGGTTAAAGCTGCCACAGATAGTGATCCCTCTGGTAGATCTGGGCAAACAAAATTGAAAACCTTCTGGAAAGGACTCACCATTCTAGATGCCATTAAGAACATTTGTGATTCTTGGGAAGAGATCAGAATACCCAGATTAACAGGAGTTTGGAAGACCCTGTTTGTCAACCCTCATGGATGACTAAGGGGCTTAGGACTTCCATGGAGGAAGTGATTGCAGCTGTGGTAGGAAAAGCCAGAGAATGAGAATTAGAAGTGGAGCCCGAAGGTGGGACTGAATTGCTGTAACCTCATGAGCAAACTTGAATGGATGAGGAGTTGCTTCTACAGATGAGCAAAAAAATTTTCTTGAGATGTAGTCTACACCTGGCAGAGAGACTGTGAAATTTTGAAGCGACAGCAAAAGACTTAGGATATTACATACACTTAGTTGATGAAGTAGTAGGTTTAGTAGATTGAGAGGATTGACTCTCAATTTTGAAAGAAGTTCTAACAGTGGCCCAATGCTGTCAAATAGTATCCCATGCTATAGAGAAACTCTTTGTAAAAGAAAGATCCAATCCATCTGGCAAATTTTATTAGTGTCTTATTTTCAGAAATTGCCACAACCTCCAACCTTCTGCAGTCACCACCAGGTCAGTCAGCAGCCTTCAACATCAAGGCAAGACTTCCTCCACGAGGAAACAGATTGACTTGATAAAAGCTCAAATGATGGTTAGCATTTTTTTAGCAATAAAGTATTTTTTAAATAAGGTATATATAGTGATTTTTGTAGACATAATGCTATTGCACATTTAATAGACTATATTATGGTGCAAACACAACTTTTATATGCACTGAGGAACCAGAAAATTCTTTTGACTTGCTTTATTGAGTTCTTCACTTTTTTATGGTGGTCTGGAACCAAATCCACAATATTGGCAAGGTGTACCTGTAGTCTTTGATGCACTTTGTCTTAAGAGCCAGGAGGTGGCGGTGTTTTCCAAGTAATGCTTTAAGGTTGCAGTTTGTGATGGTTCGCTGAGTAATGTTTTTAAATACCGCTTGAAAGTCAGAAAACCTAAAACACAAATTTGTTCTTATCCCTAAAATCACTGAGTGAGGAAGAAGCTGCTTCCACTTCTATGATGCATTTTTTTCTAAGATTGACTTAAAAGTTTTTATTGAGGTACAATTAACATGTGACATTATGTTTCAGGTATACAACTTAATGATTCAGTATATGTATGAATTGCAAAATAATCACCACACTATGTCATTAACATCCATCACCACACATAGTTGCAAATTTGTTTTCTTGTCATGAGAAGTTTTAAAATCTCTTATCAGCTTTTAAATACAGGATGCCGTAGTATTAACTCTAGTCACCAGGGTATACATTATATCTCCAGGACTTACTTATTTACCAGAAGTTTGTACTTTTGACCACAATTATAATGCATTTAATAAAAAGCTAAAAATATAACATTTCCTGAAGTTAGAACAGGTGTAGTTTTGAACTTTGCTTTTTATTAGAAGAAAATATTTGACAACTCATAGTAGACATTTACCTGAGACACAGGACAGAACACCTGATTACAACAATGGGCAGTGAGAAAGTTATTGATAATAATTGAAATCAAAATAGAATTAACTTTATTTTTCTTATAGTAACTAATATATGTGTTTTACTACACTGTACAAAAAAATTGAAGAAAATTATTAATACTCATAAAAAAACTATTAGAATCTTAAAATTTGAGTTGAATTTTTATTTCTACCATGTTTACTTTTTTAGTTTTACTATTTTCTTCCTTATATATTTGTGGTTGTTATTTATTTGATTTCTTGGATCAAATGCTTAAGTCATTTATGTTTCCTTTCTTCTTATTTTCCAATAGGTATTTCTTGTTTTTAACCTCTTTAATTGTAATATAGTTGACATATACAATATTATATTAGTTTGAGGTGTACAACATAGTGATTCCCCATTTATATGCATTACAAATTGCTTATGATGATAAATGTAGTTACCATCTGTCACCATACAAAGTTACTGCAATATTATTGACTAATATTCTCTGTGCTGTACTTTTAACCCCAGTGAATTATTTATTTTATACCTGGAAGTTTGTACCTCTTAATCCCCTTGCATATCACCCATCTCAACCCCTACCTTCCCTTCCGACAACTACCAGTTTCTTCTCAATTTTTTGTTATTTGTTTTGTTTTTAGATTCCACATATAAATGAAATTTTTGTCTGATTAATTTCACATAGCATAATACTTTCAGGATTCATCCATGTTGTAACAAACTGCAAGATTTCATTCTTTTTTATGGCTGAGAAGTATTCCATTGTATATATACCTATTCCACATCTTTTTTTTTATCCATTCAGTCACTGAGGGACACTAGGTTGTTTCTGTATCTTGGCTGTTGTAAATAATACTGTGATGAAGATAGGGTGCATATATCTTTTCGATTTAACATTTTCCTTTTCTTCAGATGAATATCCAAAAACAGAATTGCTGGATCATATGGTAGTTCTATTTTTAATTTTTTGAGGAAACTCCATACTGTTTTCCATTGCAGCTGCACCAATTGACATTCCCACCAACAGTGCACAAAGGTTCCATTTTCTCCACACCCTCACCAACATTTGTTATTTTTTGGTTATTTGTTAACACCCTTTCTGACACATATGCCGTGATATCCCATTGTGGTTGATTTTGCATTTCCCTGATGATTAGTGGCATTGAATATCTTTTCATGTGCCTGTTGACCATCAGCATGTCTTTTTTGGAAAAATGTCTCTTCAATTCCTCTACCCATTTTAAAATATTATTGGTTTTTACTGTTGAGTTATAGGAGTTCTTTATAGTTTTTGGATATTTACCTCTTATTGGGTATATGATTTGCAACTGTTTTCTCCCATTCTGTAGGTTGCCTTTCCATTTTGTTTGCAAGCAAAAGCTTTTTAGGTTGGTGTATCTGCCACTTGTTTATTTTTGCTTTTGTTGCCTTTGCTTATAAAGTTAATCCAAAAATCAGGGGCTATGTTGGTTAAGCGTTTGACTTTGACTCAGGTCCTGATCTTGGGGCCCTGGGATTGAACCCCAGGCCCAGCTCCTTGCTCAGAGGGAGTCTGCTGCTCCTACTCCCTCTGCCCCTTCCCCAGCTTGTGGGCACAGTCTCTCTCTCTCTCTCTTCTTCTATCAAATAAATAAATAAATAAACTTAAAAAAAAATAAAGTTAGATCCAAAAATTCAGTGCGAAGACTGGCATCAAGGAGCTTACCACCTGTTTTCTTCTAGTATTATAATTCCCAGGTTTTACATTTAAGTCTGTAATCCGTTTTGAATTAATTTTTGTGTATAGTATAAGATAGTGTAGTTTTATTCTTTTGAATATGGCTGTCCAGTTTTCCTGACACTACTTATTGAAGAGACTGTCTTTTCCCCGTTGTATATTTTTGTCTCCTTTTTCATAAATCAGTGGACTATATAGGCATGAGTTTTATTTCCGAACTCTATTTTGTTTTATTGTTTTTATGCCAGTAGCATTTTATTTTGATTACTGTAGCTTTGTAATACAGTTTGAAATCAGGTTCCAGCTTTGTTCTTTCTCAAGATTGCTTTTATGGTTCCATACAAGTTTTAGAATTGTTTGTTCTACTTCTTAGAAAAATACCAGTAGAGTTTTAATAGAGATTTCATTGAATCTGTAGATTGTTTTGTGGCAGCATAGACATTTTAATTAATTCTTTTAATTGAGTATGATATATCCATTTACTTGTTTATTTTTCAGTTTCTTTCATCAATGTCTTACAGTTTTCAGTGTATTGGTCTTTCACCTCCTTGCTTAAATTTATTCCTGGGTATTTTATTCTTTTTGGTGCAGTTATAAAGGGAGTTTTTTAAAATTTCTCTTTCTGATAGCTTATTGCTAATGTATAGAAACAGATTTTATATATTGATTTTGTTTCTTGCAACTTTATTGAATCCATTGATTAGTTATAGCTGTTTTGGTGGAGTCTTTAGGGTTTTCTATATTTAACATCCTGTCATCCACAAAAAGTGACAATTTTACTTCTCTCCTTTCCATTTTGGATGCATTTTCTTTTTCTTGCCTAATTGTTCTGGCTAGGATTTCCAATATTGTGTTGAATACAAGTGGTGAGAGTACGCTCCTTGATTCTTGATCTCTGAGGAAAAGCTTTGAGCTTTTAGCTGTGGGGTGAATCTTTGTTAAAACATCCAGAACTACACCCTTATTTTATAAGATAGATAAATTAATTGGAAGTTGGTTTTTGTTTGTTTGTAATGCTTCAAAAATGTAGGATGCCGCTTTCTTTTTTAAGTACTGACTTCATGTTATATCCTTGATTTAAAATCTTTGAGAGCAATAGTATTTTCTGAGGCTGCTTGTCAGATTATATTCATGGAAAATACGAACATTGAGCAGCTTAAGATGAACTATGCCTGCAACCTCATTTTTAGAATCTAAGTTGCTAAAGTACAGACATAATCACCTCTTTTGTATTAATTTTGAGGCTCCTTGCAGTCACCAAGATTTGTTTTACACCTGGTCTTATTTTTATCCTATATATTGCCTTTGTATTCTCCCCTTAATTTGTTTTAACCTGTTTGATGTAAAAAAAAATCTGTGCAAAACAGTAAATTTGACATAGTGTCTTCATAGTTTCTCTTTAAGTAGTGCGTTCTGTAGCCTCTCTCATGGGATGCATATCCATTAGGATTAGGTTTGGCAGCATATAACAAAAGTCTAACATGTGGGGTTCGGTATGGAAATTGATTTTTCTCTCACAGTCATCAAGCCTGGAATTACGAAGTGCAGTGATAATAAGGAGTCTCACTGTATCGGCCATTCAGGCATCTTCTGTCTTCCTTCCTTTTCCAATATCCTTATCACATAGTTTCATGATCCCAAATGCCTGTTTGAACTCCAGCTCTCAAATCCAGACTCAGGCAATAAAAGTGAAGAAGGGTGGAAAGGCACAACGGGGTCTTTGCTGGCTTAGTTTGATCACTCTAAGCAGTCTTTTCTTCCCAAAAGACACAAAACCATTTCATTTTACATTTCATTAACCATGACAGGGCCATGTGGCCTCTGGGCTATACCCGTTAGCAGGAAGCCTTGGAAGTATGTTGAGTATTCATTTCTCCCAGAGTGTACCCAGCTAGATTCTGTTGGGTTCTGTTCACTGTGAAGGAAGGATGGGGTGGGTGTTGAGATGAGCAACTAAGAGCTTCTTCACCTCACGGTTAGTGCAGCGTTTTTATAGCAACATAGGAGACATGGTGAGGTCTAGGTGGCTCGATATCTGGGTTCTAATAGAATAATGGGAAACAATACTAAGGTATCTCTGCTCTGCCTGCTGATTTAAACTTACTTGATCTATAGTAACATCATTTTTGTGTTATTGTTACCAGATATATGCACTAAGTACTTTTTATAACTTCTCTGTAATCCCTACAACACTTTCTGGTAGGGCATTGTATTTCATGTCGCAAATGTGAAGACCAAAGCCCAGAGAGATTGCATAACTTGTCGCGTTCTCATAACTGGTTAAGTGGTGAGTCAGTTATTGATCCCACGGTTTAAGATCAGTATTGATAACTGCCTCTGTCCTCTTATTCATCTGTCTACCCATATAGCTATCCACTGCTACCCCTGCCGCACTCCTTGCACATAAAAATTATTGAGATTGCCCAGACACAGAAAACAACAAAACAAGAAGATAAGCAGATTGAAGGGAACATAAACATGAGAAAACCTGATGAAGTTTAGACAGAGGCCATCATCTCAGAGAGGTGCTGGAAGGCTGGGTCTGACTTGTGTTCTGTCAGATACTAAACAGGAAAACAAGCTTGAATTTTCTTCTTTGGGACTCTGGGCATCTGCATTATTTTCATCATACAATAATTTGAATCCTTATAAAGAATACTGATTTTTCATATTGCAGCTTCAACGACTCTTTAAATGTCATTATAATGGTAATATTAATATTTTCCAGTTTTCTCTTTGTGTGTTAGTTAAGCTGAATTACTGTTACTTATTTTTTAAGAAGTGGAAACCAAGGACACCTGGATGGCTCAGTCATTTGAGCTTTGGACTCTTGGTTTGGGCTCAGGTCATGATCTCAGTGTTGTGAGATCAAGTCCCACATAGGCTCCGCACTGGGCGCAGAGTCTGCTTGAGACACTCTGCCTCTCTGTCTCTCTAACCCCTCCCATGTGCATGCGTGTGCACTGTCTCAAATAAATAAATAAACATAGAAACCTAGTCCAGGAGCATTTTTTAGCTGGATAAGGGCCGTATACTTAGTAAAAACTATGGCTCACTTTTGATTATTTATAGAAATGCTCATATCATAGTTTTGAAAGGTACATTTTGGAAGACTGAAATCTTGACAAAAATTGTGTTGTGCTGTTTGCCAGAGCTCCTTGAAGACAAAAGATTTTGTCTTATTCGTTTTTATCCTCTGGTGTCCTCAGTGTATGGAAGATATTTGATAAGTGAATAATGAATGAATGGCTGGTAAATGAGAAAAATCTGTTAACAAATGTAATTAATATTTCTCCTTTAAGCAAGTAAGCCAATTACCTAAAATAGAGGAAAAGTAGGGGTTTTTTTTTTTGTTTGTTTTGTTTTGTTTTTTGTTTTTTTGCCCTTGCAAGTTGTATGTTAATAGTACCATTAACGATTGAACGTGGGGACCACAAACTCCAGCCCTTGAACTTGGTATATTTGGAGAATTGCCATAACTGTGCTACATCTGAAACATAGTGGTTGTAAAGGCAGCGAGCAGGAGATGAGTCTGGTAGGCTCCTGGCATGTAAAAGTTCCTTATTAATTGTAAGGAATACAAGTTAGCCCCAAATTTTGAGAGATTTCATATGACATGTTTGTTATCTTTTTAAAAATGACTTTTTTAATGGGGAACAGAAGGGACATGGTTTGCTTTGAGTAACATTTAAAAGATAAATAATGTAATTTCTTATATTTTTATTTTCAGGATTATTTGTGAAAAATAAATTAACAGAATATTTAATTACTTTATTTTGTTTTATTTCTCAGGATGTGATCTTCGTGGTGGGAAGCTAAGTTTTTAAACTACCCCAATGGATGCAGACAGTGATGTTGCATTGGACATTCTAATTACAAATGTAGTCTGTGTTTTTAGAACAAGATGCCATTTGAACTTAAGGAAGATTGCTTTGGAGGGAGCAAATGTAATTTATAAGCGTGATGTTGGAGTAAGTATCTAAATTTTGGTATGTATGCTACATAGACTAATTTTATAGTGCTATGAATCATATTCTAAAACATATTCTCTATACAGATAGTTTATGAGCACCTTACCATGTGCCAGTTGTACTGAATACAACACTGAGCCTTGTAGAAGTAGCTCCTCCTCCCCTGAAGTGTCAGCTTTTGGATATTCCCCATCTCCAGGTCTCAGCAAAGAATTCACAGGCTACAAGAATTTTATTGTTCTCTCAATTTATTTTATTTATTTATTTAAAGATTTTATTTATTTGACAGAGAGAGATCACAAATAGGCAGAGAGGCAGGCAGAGAGAGAGAGGAGGAAGCAGGCTCCCCACAAAGGAGAGAGCCCGATGTGGGGCTCGATCCCAGGACCCTGAGATCATGACCTGAGCCAAAGGCAGAGGCTTTAAACCTCTGAGCCACCCAGGCATCCCTCTCAATTTCTTTAAAGTGAAGAAGGAGACATTTATACGTGGTGTATACTTATTCAAATATAATTTTTTAGGGGGTTCTGGGTGGCACAGTTGGTTAAGTGTCAGACACTTGGTTTCAGCTCAGGTCATGATCTCAAGGTCTTGAGATTAAGCCTCGCCATCAGCCTCTGCTTTCAGCTTGGAGTCTGCTTAAGTTCCTCTCTCCCTTTAGCCCTCCTCCCCCGCAGTCTCTCTCACTTTCTCTCGAATAAATAAATCTTTAAAAATATTTGTAAATATAGTTTCTTGGTTACATGAATGATGTATGATATGTATGATGCTGTAATATATATGTTGTGATTTTTGTAGTATATGTTAATACCCCTCTTTATTTAGCTAAAGTAGTTGATATTCTTTAGGAATAAATTGCTGAAAATAATATGGTTCATATCCTAACCTGGACAGTATTAATTTTAGTTATTGTTAGACCTGTATTATTTAAAATAGAAGCATTGATAACTTGCTTTTAACCTTACTGAGACTAATATTACAAAGGACAATGTGTGTTCACTGGCTTTTATAAACCAAATGATGTTGAGATATAGATATTATACATTTATTATAAAATTATGAATGTATATGAAGGCTCTAAGCTCTAAAAATTCAATGCCAGTACACCTGAGTAAATTATCATTAGCTCTTAATTCTAGAAACTAAGTTAAGATGAATTAAATTCAATTAAAAATTGCAGTGACCCACAATTAAAGATTTTCAAGTTCATCAGTCTTGCCATCATCACCTAAATAAAGGAATAAAGATATCTGCTAAGAAGGTTAATAAAGTGCCTAAAACTGCTTGGGAACTTGAGCATGCCATGTCATAGGGAAGTCATTTTTCGTAGGAGGTTAATTGAAAAAGCTGAATTGATGGATAAGGTGGTGGTGAAAGACAGTTAAATGCAGAATAAACTCAGTTTATTGTTTCTCAGCCACTTGTGTATGAAATTTGATAATGTATTTTAATTCGAGTTTAATTTGGCTCTTTGTTAAATTTTATTCTTCCAGACATTATAGCTTTCTCGTTTGATAATGTGACATATGACAGAGAAAGGGTGAAACTTGAAAAGTAACAGAAGTTTTAAGGAGAAATATCCAATTCATTTATATGTTACAGTATTCAGTAAACATTTATCTCTTATGCATAATGGGCATATGATATTTTCCATAAATGAAAAATGGTAATAAAAATTTAAATTCACATTGTTCTCTTGGACCTTAGTCCTTGACTGATTTATACTCACTCTGTAGATAATTTCATTCAAACCCACAGCCTTCAAATGCTTTTCATATCTATGGAATCTAAAATTACATCTGTAGCTCCAACATTTGTCCTACGCTCAAGATTTGTATATTGAACTTGAATCTGTAGTAGTCATCTCAACTGTAAGATACAATATAATGATGAGTACTGTGAAGCAGAATGAAGTAGGGTACAAGATGAGAGCAGTGAGGGGATGGGTGCTTTGTTGGTCAGGGAAGGCCTCTCTATCTGACATCTGATGAGAGACTTGAATGAAAGTGAGAATATTGAGGGAAGACTATTCCAGATGAAAATATTAACAATTACTGCAAAACCCCTGAGGTTTGAATACATTTGGCGTCTTTAAGGATCCATGCAAATTGCAAATTCTAGTTACGTGGCCAGGGTGGAATGAGAGTTGAAAAGTTTGCATGCTTGCATGCTTGTAGTACATTGATTTCAAGTATATAGTAAGAGGTTGATACAGACCTTGTATTTTTAATTAATTAAATGTCTTTTTTAATTAATATGTCCTTTGTGTTCAGTATGGTACTTAACTTCAGAATGGATGATTTGGAGAGCAATTACTTATTTCAGTCTCGGGTAAGCATCAAGTACTAGTTACACTTTTATTAAAATGGCCACATGGAGCAGGACTGTAAGTGAAAATTAATGCTTAGTATGTAACCGTGTGTTTTATTTTGTTCTTTTGCAGAAAGTATTAATGAAGCTGAGAAAACCTAGAATTACAGCTACAATTTGGTCCTCAGGAAAAATTATTTGCACTGGAGCAACAAGGTAAATTTTAATTGGATTTCTTACTTTAACTTTAAAATTTTTCTTCATGGAAAAGACATTTTCCTAGACTTAAATTCATGTGTACAGTTTGTCATATTTGTCAGTATAAAATTTATTTCCTATGTAACTGATAATCTTTTTCTTTCCTTAAAACCATAGTGAAGAAGAAGCTAAATTTGGTGCCAGACGTTTAGCCCGCAGTCTTCAGAAACTAGGTTTTCAGGTAACATTTTCAAAAAAAACATTCAAACTACAAATATTAAAGGATTTAATTTGTAGAGTTAAACTTTTTAATTTGATAGATTAAGGAAATCACACAGATGGGGATCTGGGTGACTCAGTCAGTTAACTGTCTGACTTTGGCTCAGTTTGTGATCTCAGGGTGCTGGGATTGAGCCCTGCCTCGGGGCTCCCTGCTTGAGGATGGCCTGCTTCTCCCTCTACTTCTGCCACTCCCCCTGATTGTGCATGCTCTCACTCTCCCCTCTCTCTCTCAAATAAATAAAAATTTTAAAGGAAAAAAAAAATCACACAGATACTCTTTTCATGATTGGCCTTTTTCTTACTGTCCTTCAGTACAAAAATTTAGTAGCAAACTCTAAACCATGTGAGTACTTGTAACATTTTCACTAACCCCTTGCTCACTGAGAGACTTAGTGCCTTACAAGTGAACTGCCTTTTCAACTCTTCTAGGCTGTTCACTTCTCACCAAAAAGATCTTGTTTTTGATGATCTCAAGACTGGTATGTAGGGATGGTGAGAGTAGAGAGTAGGGCATATGTGTAAAAAGTTAAAGTGTATTTGTTTTTATTTGTAGATAGCTATCACATAAATGATAAAGAAGAAAAAAGATACTAGAATGGAACCTGCATAGATTTATGCATTTAATGGCTAAGAGTAAAGAGTATTCCTTCGTATTATGGTTAGTGAGAACATTACCATTATAACAGGATATTGTGATTATTTAAAATATGCCAAACTTAAGTACTCTGTGCTTTAGAAATAACTACATTATGTTGTAAGTTGAAAAGAATTCACATGAATAACTAATTCCAACTATACACCTGTATATAAGGAGTCAGAAAAGTCTGCATTCTGTAAAATCAGAGGTATTAAAAATGACATAAATTCTAAGCAAAATGCACATTGTATAAAAAGGGACATTTATAAGATTGGCTTGCTGTGTCAAATCTGTGGTTTGGTCCACAAAAAGCACATACTGGTTGGCAGGCTCTCAAAAGTGACTGTCGCTAGCAGGTTAACTTTATCAAATATAATTTTATGGAGTCATAAATTTGAGTAAACTTAGTACATATTATGGACTTCTTACATCACTTGCAAGTGATGAGTAAATGAAAGAAAGATAAAGATGAGCTGTGGTCCCCAAAGAGGTGGGTCCAGGCTATATGGAATGAACAGTGATGAAAAGTTGAGTTTCTGTCTGACTTCTTCAGTCTTCCTTGAGGTGGAAGATGCTAGAAAGGTATGGAAGTTCTGGTGGGTAGGGGGAGGGTTGGTGCTTAAGGAAAGTGACGATATTGAGAGTCTTGACTGATGGTGGTGCCATTTTGGACAGTTTTGTGACTCATCAACTGCCTTGTGCAAGTGCTCAGCTGGAGAACAGTTAATCCAGAAGTGTGATTTTACTGGGAACATTTCAAAGCATAGTAGGATACTGTGGTATTCAAGTTATTGGTAGGAGTGGCTGAAGTTACTTTTTAGCCTTGGAGCTTCTTGTGTTAGCATAACATTGGAAGTATTGAGAAAAATCCCAGTTAAAAACACAGTTTTCTCACCCTACCCCCCCCCAAAAGAAAACAAACATAAACTAACTAAACTCATAGAAATATCATTTTATTCTACTGCATATAGGAAAATGACCTTTGGAGCTCAGAGTACACTCAGTATTGATTGACTTTTAAGTGGCAACTTTTCTATTTTGACTCTAGAAGGAAAACTCTGCTTTAAATTTTTTTATCACTCTTCTTTATCCTATCCTTGTAGATTAACTATCCCATTTAAAGTATTAAAAAAATTAAACATAAGATTCAGAGACCCAGGTGTTTTAATCATGCAACTATCTTAGGTTTCATTTAATTTTTTGATGAAGTTTTTGACCTTTTATTTCCCTTTAATTACAGTTAACCCTTGAATAACACAGGCTCAAACTATGTGTATCCACATAAATGCAGATTTTTTTCCATAAACATAGTATAATATTATATGTTCTCTTCCTTACAATTTTATTATTTTTTTAAAGATTTTATTTATTTATTCAACACAGAGAGATCACAAGTAGGCAGAGAGAGAGATGAGGAAGAAGGCCCCCCGCTGAGCAGAGAGCCCCACGCAGGGCTCAATTCCAGGACCCTGAGATCACGACCTGAGCTGAAGGCGGAGGCTTAACCCACTGAGCCACCCAGGCGCCCCATTCCTACAATTTTAATATCATTTTATTTTCTCTAGCTTTATTGTAAGAATGCAATATATAATATAAGATGCAAAGTATATATTAATTGACTGTTTTATGGATAAGGCTGCCAGTCAACTGTAGGCTATGAGTAGTTGAGTTTTGAGGGAGTCAGAAGTTACAGGTGGACTTCTGACTGGCCAGGGCACTAATCCCTCTGTTGTTCAGGGTCAACTGCATGGCATTAAGAAATCATTCATAACCTAAAATACTGTATCATATCAATGTTTAAGATGTGCTTGTTCTTTCTTGTTTGCTCTAATTCTTTTTTTTACCCCACTGTCCGTCTATATTTATTTATTTATTTATTATTAACATATAATGTATTATTTGTTTCAGGAGTATAGGTCTGTGATTCATTAGTCTTACACAATTTACAGCACTCAACATAGCACATACCCTCCCCAATGTCCATCACCCAGACACCCGACTCCACTCCAGCCCCACCCCCTCCGCTCCAGCAGCCCTGTTTGTTTTCCAAGATTAAGAGTCTCTTATGGTTTGTCTCCCTCTCTGGTTTTGTCTTTTCATTTTTCCCTCCATTCCCCTATGATCCTCTGCCTTGTTTCTCAAATTCCACATATCAGTAAGATCGTATGATAATTGTCTTTCTCTGATTGACATATTTCACTCAGCATAACACCCTCTAGTTCCATCCATGTCACAAATGGCAAGATTTCAATTTTTGATGGCTGCATAATATTCCATTGTAGATACCTATACCACATCTTCTTTATCCATTCATCTGTTGATGGACATCTAGGTTCTTTCCATAGTTTGGCTATTGTGGACATTGCTGCTATAAACATTCGGGTGCACATGCCCCTTCGGATCACTACATTTGTATCTTTAGGGTAAATACCCAGTAGTGTGATTGCTGGGTTGTAGGGTAGCTCTATTTTCAACTTTTTGAGGAACCTCCATGCTGTTTTCCAGAGTGGCTGCACCAGCTTGCATTCCCACCAACAATGTAGGAGGGTTCCCCTTTCTCCGCATTCTCGCCAACATCTGTCATTTCCTGACTTGTTAACTTTAGCCATTCTGACCAGTGTGAGGTTGTGTCCCACTGTGGTTTTGATTTGTATTTCCCTGATGCTGAGTGATGTTGAACATTTTTTCATGTGCTCTAATTGTTTTAAGATTTTGTTTATTTTTTTTTTTTAAAGATTTTATTTATTTATTTGACAGAGAGAAATCACAAGAGAGGCAGGCAGAGAGAGAGGAAGGGAAGCAGGCTCTCCATTGAGCAGAGAGCCCGACGCGGGACTCGATCCCAGGACCCTGAGATCATGACCTGAGCCGAAGGCAGCGGCCTAACCCACTGAGCCACCCAGGCGCCCCTGTTTATTTATTTGAGAGAGAGAGACAGAACTACTAGTGGAGAGGCTTAGAAGGAGAGAGAGAGAAGTCTGCTCCCTGCTGAGCAGGAAGCCAGAGGATTGAAACAGTTATTTACAGTTGCCCTGATGAACAGGGTTGTTTTGTTTTGTTTTTTTCTGATAATTTTTTTTTGTTTCAAAACAATTCATTGAGTTGTACTTCTCTCCTATAGGTAATATTTACAGATTTTAAGGTTGTTAACGTTTTGGCAGTGTGTAACATGCCATTTGAAATCCGTTTGCCAGAATTCACAAAGAACAATAGACCTCATGCCAGGTAGGTCTTTGCAGAATCAAGACAACTTACCAAATTTGTAATGACTTGTCAGCCTGTGAATATTTATATTAATTGTGATTTTTTTTTGTATAGTTATGAACCTGAACTTCATCCTGCTGTGTGCTATCGGATAAAATCTCTAAGAGCTACATTACAGATTTTTTCAACAGGAAGTATCACAGTAACAGGTATTTTATGATATCGAACCCAAGCTTATAGTCAGTTATGGTTTGAATGAGGTGCCTATATCAAAATGGAAATAATGTCTCGTTTGTCCCCTTCAGTCACTTCTACTCCCCAAGGGGAACCAGTCTCTGGACTTTTAACACTGTAGTTTTCCCTACTTTTATATACTGTTTTAAAATCGGATACATGCTATTTTAGGTCTGTCTTCTTTCACTCATTATTATCTTAGTGTGAGATTCATCCATATTATTCTATAGAGATCATTCATTCTTATTGCTGTGTGGTATCCAGGATCTGAATTACACTGTCCATAAGCATTTGGATAGTTCCCAGTTTGGAGCTATTAAGAATATTTTAGTATATATTTTCATAGTGTAATTTTTTTTTATTTGTGTTGTCTTGCATTTAAAATATTCAAGAGGACCCCATTTTATAAACTTAATAGAGAAGAGGTTTTACATAAGTAAAATAGTCAAATATCATTGGTAACTATTTGTCATGTCTCATATGTATTTTGTTCTATATCTCTTGAGTCGTAAGTATTTGGAAGCAGTGGTTTCAAGCAACTAGGCATAGAGAGCATTAGCACACAGGATGGCTTTAAAGGTACTGTATTTTATAAATGGTATAGAAACATCACTTAGGAGTCAGGCCCAACCTTTGGCTAAATTGAGTTCAGGAAAATTTCTTTGGTGTTCTTGAATTTTCTTTGTACTCCTTCAGTCCTTAGAGGAAAATACACATTATTGACACCTTTAGACTCTCAACAGGTAAGCTTAGTTTTGACTCATCCTGTGAGTTTTCACATCTTCCTTGGAGAATTTTAAAGCCTACTGCCAGCGTCTTGCATGAATCTTAAAATGGAGTGACGGGGAATAAATCCATGTGTCCCCTTTTTTCAACTGTCTCTTTCTTTTGGAGCCCAGACTTCGGAGAAGCCCCAAAGTCTATCAATCAATAAGTACCTACTAAGTATAGAATTTACCTATAAATCTATATTTACTGAGTTAATAGATAATTAACATAATAACAAAGTGAGGATAATTGGATTAATTAGTATACATTACATATTTACATCTATAACAGCCTATGAAACATTAACAAGTCAGTGAACAGATTCTGAGTAGTTCCCATAGGCAAAGCACTGTCCTGTGTGGGGGAGGCGAGGGGAATCAGGAAGGAGCAGACCTGGATAACATGTGGTCAGTACCTTCAGAGAGTTCACAGTGGGTACAATATATACGTTTTCAGCATCTTTCAAAAGAATTAAGTGTACTTTAGTGAAACTGCTTTTATTCAAAATAAGTGTTATGAAAATATTTCCGTTTTCTTTTTATGTTTCTTTTTAGCTATTTAAATGGAGGATTACCTTTTTAAAAAGTTATCCCAAGCATTATATGGATTAATTCACATATACTCTCACCCCCTTCCTGCATGTGTATTTCCCTAATTTACTGAGTAAGCTGTGATGATGAGTGGCCAGGTTAATATTAAACATGTGGTGGGTAACGAGTACTAGTAAATCTGGGGGGTGGGGGGCAGTTTAGACCACTTAGTTAATAATAGCTCTCTGGTTTCCCAGTACTTCGGAAGCAGCTTTGTCTTCTTTACTGGGTTCCTCAGTACTCCTGTGAGCTGAGCGCATCAGCAGTATCCTAACCAAAAGCCAGCCTACAATGACCAAGAGGATAGTGACCAAAATGTCAGTCCCTTTCATCATTTCTTCTTTAATCAGCATCTAACAGCTCTATCAGATTTTTATATTTTTATATATACTGTCTTCACACTGCCCTAAAACGAGGTGAAGAATAATAGCATTTTGTGTTTCAGATTTCCTTGAATTGTTCAGAAAAAAATGTTATTCTCTTGGTTTGTGTTCTGACTGTATAATTATGTAAAGTACAGATCTTTTTTTCAAACAATCAATCCAATAATCTAAATTATATGAATGTCTTCCCTTCTAGGAAATCCAAGTTCCTAGCGCTCTTCTCACCCCTTTTTCCATTACAGGGCCCAACGTAAAGGCTGTTGCGACTGCTGTGGAACAGATTTACCCATTTGTGTTTGAAAGCAGGAAAGAAATTTTATAATTCATCATGTAATTGGTTAGAATCCCTAACTGAGCACCTTTTAAAACCTGCTGCACATTGGACTCAAAACAAAAGGAAAACTGGACCAACAGTAATTGAGGAAATAGACTCTTTTATTCATTCACGGCTACAGTGTAAGCTCCAAGCTCTTTGGATTTTATTTCAAACCTTGCTGTAATATAAAAAGGAAGTTTACAAGACATGACATTGCTGCTTTTACAAAAGGACATTCTATTTATTTTCGCAGTAATTCTCATGTCCCCGTAAGCAGAGCTGTCACAGTGTGCACTACCTTAAATTGTTTCGTTATTGTCATTATTTCTTCCCAGTTTGAGCTAATGTGTTTTATTTGTGAATAGTCTTTTACATTTTTGTATGCTGAATATGGGCACCAAAGAACCTGTAAAAGTTATCTTTTTCAATTGAATGTGCACAAATAAAAGTTTGGAAAAGATCTCTCTTCATTCTGTAACTTTTACTCCCCATTTTCTATTTTAACAAAAATTGTATTCATAATTCTTTTTTCTTTTTAATCTATGCAAGCTTAGACTTTTGCTAAAGTGTGTTAGCTTCTTTTTGAAGTGTATTTTGTAAATATATATATGCCACATGTGTAGAGTATCTTTTACTGCTCTTGTTACCAAATATTAAATAGGAATTTTTTTTCTTGCAGATTAGAAATAAAAGTATGTATATAAACTCTAGGGAGCAAACCGGAGTAGAACTTTATAGATTAAGCATAATGTTTTATGTTGCTAATTTAATATGATAGAAAATGTTAAATATCTTTTAAAAGTTACAAAGGTGTAGTTTTAAGAAGCAAAACCTCTTACCTACAAGATGGATATGAGAAAGAAGCTGTGATGGGTTGTACCTCATATGTACTTGTGTTATTCTGGTTAAGACTCACCTTTAGTTAGTTGTAGGAAAGTAGTAATCTTAGGTTGGTGCTGAAGGCTGTACTACAAGTCTTGTCAGGAGCTGATACATTGTGCTGTTTTAATAAGAAGTGCCCACAAGCTGCCTCTGTGCCACAGTATAATTATAATACAGTTCAACTTGAACTTGAAAGCCATTTAACAAGATACGTCTTTCCCCTTGCTGTGTCTTATTTAATGGAGCTGAAGAGTGACTATTCAGTATTTGGGATTGCTACTCTTAAAGTTAAAATAAATATGCATTTGTGAAACACTGGCCCTCTGGCTCACCCAAGAGCCTTGGGGTAGTACGCGATCAGGCTGCACCCGTGCCGTACCACTTGGGATTAGGAGTTTAGTAGAACCAACGGTAATTTCACTTAGAAATAAAGCTGAGTGGACAGTCCAATTAACTTCCTAGTAGTAACTTAATAGAGACAATATTCCAACACAATCTTCCACTAAAACCTGAGTTTTCAAAATGTTTTGAAAGTTTCATGAAAAATCACAGCATCTAGTCCTCCATGTTCTAGTTCATTTTCCTTACCATATTATAAAGTCTTCCAAACCTAGCTTACATACTGCACTGAAAAACATACCTTATTTTTTTATATTTATTTTTTTTTATCCCCTTTTCTTTCAGTGCCCTCCCCTGCGGTGGCTCTTACTCTTAAGTCAAGGGGCAAAGGCTAGCTTATATATTTTCTTTCTTGTGAAAGACTTAATTGTGATTTTCAAACTTCTCTTATTTTCTCTCCTGGTTTTTTTGTTTTGTTTTTTTACATTTTGTTTATTTGCTTCATTTTAAGATCCAGTAGGATAGGGTAAACCTCATGAAATATAGAGGATACAATTCAGTAAAGAAGTCACAGGTTCTGGGAGACTATTTTTAAAAACTGAGATTTTCCACTTAGCTTTAACTAACAGTAATAAGTAACCTGTTTGGTAATGTTCACAGAAAGAGAAAAGTTGGGGGGGGCATGATTATATGGCCAAGGTGCGGATCCAGATGTTGTAATATTTTCAGTATTTAAGTAACTTGAGAAATAGTAGATCAGTAGCTCATCAAAATGCTTTCTCAGAAAAAGCGAAGAAAGACAATCTAACCGGGTCAGGTGTCAGGGCTGCCATGTGAGCATCGCCTGGCGAAATGTCACGGATAACCTGCTAAACTGAACAAAGCCGGGAAGAATGAGCGCGTCTGGTGTCTTCTGCCGGCCCTTCACAAGTGCTGTAAATTGTTTTATAAATAAAAACTGTAAATATATACATACACTTGATAAGTTCTCCCCCTTTCTTATTTTTGGAAATCAAAAAGCTCTGGTTAGGGGTGTATTGGGTAGAAATTTGTTTGAAGACAGAATTATTTAGTTACATACTCAGGATAGTAGAAGAAAAATACAGGAGTGTTTAAGATACTGCAGTTGAAATCACTAGTGATAAACCTAAGTTTATGAACAGTTTCCTACCCATTTATGATGAATGGCTAAAACAAGAAATTGTTAATGTATATATACAGTTTTGAACTTTGAAGGGAACGTGTAACAGTTTTGTTAAATATCTTACAATCTGGGATGCTTGACAAAGAAAAAAATTCATATCAATTACCTGTCTTGATTTTTTTAAAATCATCTCAGCATATAGTTCCACTGAGGATTCATAATAAATTTCTTAAATTGATCCTTTACAGAACACACTTTTCTTTCTCTTTCCAAAATAAAACACAAAAAACATGCTCCAACTCGCATAGGAAATGTGCTGTGGTAGAAGTAAAATCTCAAGTCTCCCTTCCTCAGAACTTTCTCTGCCAGTTCTCATTATGTAATACGTTTCAGAATCAGGACTTTCTAAGTCATTCTCCTGAGTCTCTGCTAATACAGTGTCACTGTTACTTACATAGATTGATAGTCTTTCCATTTTGTTTTAGGGGAATTCCTAGATCATAGACCCTCATATCAAACTGGCACAGTTTGTTAGGGGCCAATAGGAAAATTCCAGTCTAAATAACACAAGGGTTTTGGCTCTTAGGATTCTCTATTCTTTAGGCTGGTCATACTTTATTCTTTTTCAAGTTAGATTATTGCAACTTCAAGTTGAGTTTTTGTGTGTGTCCCATAGCTTATAACAGTAATTTAATGGGTCACTACTTAAATAGATTGAGATTCTTTATTGTAGATTTTCTGTCATCATATCCAAATTGGGAAAAACACCTCACCGAGTCCCAATATTCAGCTGGAGAGATACAGAAGAGAGCAGTTCACTGTTGTGTGGGGGAAACCCAAGTTCCTGTTACAGTCGGTGACCTCCATTTCATCCTAGAGAAGAACACATGGTGAGGGAACTGTCCTGCTGCCTGAATGTCACTCACTGCATCTGCCATTGTCTGCAAGTCAGCATCGGTTACAGGTCGTGTGCCATCACCTGAGGTAGTGATAGTCCTGAGGAGTGCAGAGGATTGCAGGAAGCTATGGAGAGCTAGTAAGTCATCATGAACGCCTTCCAAGGAGAGAGTTTCATAAGCTTGACTTAATAACTCACACCTAATTGATAATAAAGATGGGGATCAATCACCTGATGGCCTGACCCTTTTCTAAAGTTTTAGTAACAGGTACAACTAAGTAAAAGTGGTCCCAGGATTTTGAAATAGCCCTTTCTAGTCGTGTTTTTCCAAATGGATGGAAGAAATGTTTACTTTTCTCAACTAGTGCAGAATTGTTTCTTTTAATAGTTTATACATAAAATTCATAGAAGGGTATTTTGTATTACACTGTAGTTCATAAAATAAGCTGCATTATCTTTGTACTTGTTGAACTATAATTAGGAATTATCACTGAAATCCTAGCCAGGATCCTCTCCTAATCTAGAATACAGGTGCAACTCTCCACGTTGTGTCCCGGTTCTTTTTCACAGAAGGCCCAGTGCAAGTACTGCCATAGTGGGCAAAAACCTGTGAGTTCGTGTTCAGGCCACTGAGGTGTCTGGATCATGAAGCCGCAACTGGCCTCTGCGCACACGTAACCTTAAGGCAAAAGTTGATCTCATTACTAGTTCATCGTTTCTCAAAGGCTGCTCTGTGAAAAGGGTGCGAAGTATTGAACCAGCCAGGATCTGTTTCACCTGGAGTCCTAGGCTGAGTAAGAAAGGGATCACGGGATCTTGTACCTCCTTTAACTTCCGAGAGGTGGAGGTTAAAGGTTGCCTTTATAATTTCAGGGTGTATCTAAAACTACCTCCACGACACTAGGGAGAAAACATGGGAGTGGCCGATATGTCTTGGTACAAAGACACCCTTCTAATTGTTGTCCCACTTTACCAACATTTGTAAGGTTTGTGGCCATTAGGTCTCTGGAGAAAGCTGCCTTGGTTGTCCCCTACCACACAGCCTTTTACACTCCAAGAGCTGCTCTTGGGGTTTTCTTTTTTGAAGCTGTTTTGGCACTAATTCCTCTTGATGATGACTCATAAAACAAATGTTGTTTTTCACATAGTTCCTGAAAGAGAAAGGCACTAATGAAAATGTCACTCGTAGTTTATAGTACTTGGGGGGGGGGGGGGGAAGTAAGGCTATTATTTTTTTTTTAAACCACCCTGGGGCTTTAAGGTTTTAGCCTGCCTGAAAAGACGTTTTTACGGCAAAGCCTTGATGTATCATGAAATTCAGTTTTACCCCGAACTTTGGTCAAGCTCATGCAAAGGGTAAGGTGGGGAGGGCGACTTCCCAGAAAATCAAATCATTCCTACCTGCGAAGTCAAAGGATAGTATTACATAGAACTAATGGAGACAGTGTCTCTGATCCTATTTTATTTTCCTCCTCTTCTCAAACTCTACCAGTATGCCTGTATTAGCTTCTGTGTTGTCTGTCTTCTGCTTTACGTGCTTGCTCCTGCATTAAGAAATTCTCTTCCACGGGATTATTCCTATCAGTATAAAAATATGCCCTGGTCGTTTCCGTTTTTTAGAAACAAAGGCCACCTTTGGCCCTCTTTCAGAGATCTTTCCCTGTACATTGAACCAGTTACTTGGGCAGATAGAGACTTGTGCTTTCAAGGAGCTTATCTTTTAATAAAGGAGACACTGTATAAGCCTATAATTTTGAGTAGTAAAAGTGCTAATGAGAAAAATAAACAGGAAAAAAGAATGGAAACAGATGGGAGATGACTGTCACACTGCTGGCATCACTCTAAAGAGGTGACATTTGATCAGAAATTGACAAGTTAAGGAGGACACCCTGTGAAAAACTGAAAGCACTGTGTTTGCAGAAAGGTCAGAGCATGGCTAGTACGTGAACGATGAGATGAGCTTAGAGAAGTAGGTGGCAGCCACAGAAGTGTGCATTTTATTTGAAATGTAATTTGAACCACAGGATTTTGAGCTGAGGAAAGACATCTTTAGAAGATCAATCAGACTGCTGGTTCGAGGATAGACTGGGGAGGGCAGGGGCTGGAAGACAGTGTAGAGGTTAGTCTAGTCCAAGAAAAAGGTGGTGGTTGGGACGGAGCCTGGCACTCGTTGAAAGGGTCAGGTTCACGGTATGTTTTGTTTACAGATTTAACGAGACTCAGTGTAGATGTGAGATGTAGGGATTATCATGGATGAATCCTAAGCGTCTAGGAATGAGACTGATCACCAGGTTTAGCAGTGTAGAGGTCACCGGGATGTTAGAGCAATTTCGCTAGGGCGGTAGCCTTAAAAGTCTCACTGGGCAGGTTCATGAGAGAATGGAGAAAGAGAAATCGATGTCAATGAATATTCCAGAATTTTGCTATAAATGGTAGCAAAGAAACAGCACAAGCTAAAGAGGAAAATGGAATCAAGATCATTTTTTTTTAAGACGGGGGCGAAGATCACACACAGTTTCTGGTGAGAAGTCGGATCCAGTAGAGAGGTAAAATGTTCATGATGCAAGGCTGAGCAGAGACAACTATTGGAGAATGTCCTGGAAAAGGGATGGAGGAGAGTGTGAAGTGCTTGGCCTCACACAGGAATGATAGAACTAACAGAGAGAACCCAGAAGGATGATGGTGTATTTAGATACAAACACTAATGTGTGGGTTGTTGTGTACAGAAGTTGCCTTCTGATTGTGTCCATTTCTTAGTGAAGTCAGAGACAAGGTCATCAGTGGGAGTGAACAGGGCTAAAGAGGTGGGGAGATTTCCAGGCTATAGGCCTGGGACATATGTGACTGTCAGGCAGCACTGAAGGCCACTTGAGGTCAATGATCATGATTTTTTAAAAATTAATTTATTTGACAGAGAGAGAAAGAGAGCATAAGCAGGAAGTGAAGAGGGCCACAGGGAGAAGGAGAAGCTGGCTCCCCGCCGAGCAGGGAACCCGATGCCAGGCCTCTGGGATCATGACCTGAGCCCAGGACAGACGCTTAACTGACTGAGCCACCCAGGGGCCCCCAAGGATCATGATTTAAAGTGAGAAAAACCCAACACCGGGTTTACATGCTTTCTCAGCCATGTTCAGTTGTGTGACCGCAGAGACTCAGTTGGCACACCTCAAAATGTAAATCAGTTCACATCACCCCCTGTGAAAATATTTTAGTAGCTTCCCGTGGCACTTAGCATGAAATCCAAGGGGAACCTGGGTGGCTCAGTCTGTTAAGGTTAACCGTCTGCCTTCCACTCAGGTCATGATCCAGGCTCCCTGCTCCCGGGGGAGTCTGCTTCTCCCTCTCCTTCTCCCCTGCCCTCCCTCTGTACTCCCTCCCCCGACTCCCCAGATACTGTGCTCTCTCTCAAATAAATAAATAAAAATCTTAAAAAAAAAAATGAAATCCAAACTTGCTGGGCCTGCAGGGCTCTGCATGCTAGTCTCCACTGACTTTCTAACTGAATCTTACAGATTTCAACCTTGTGGCCTTCTTGCTGTCCCTGGAACAGGTCAAGTGTGTTTGGATTAGCCTTTGTGCTAGCTGTTCTCTCTGCTCCAATTCTCCATTGCCCTTTCTTTGTCAGCTCCTTATTATCACCCAGATTTTATCCTAAGTGTTACCTCTCAGAATAACCTTCTCCGATCACCGGATCAAAAGCAGCCCGCACTCACTCCCTCTCTTATCAGTATGTTTTAATTTTCGAGGCATTTTTACTTGCTGAGTACTGTGCTGTGGCACCTTGAGCAGGGAGTGCCTAGCACATATTAGATGCTCAGTAAATATTTCTCGAACAAGTGAGTTTGGATGAAGGAAGGAAGGAATGACCACATACAATAAATTGCTAGAAGGGAAAAATAATAAATCTCAGAATGAAAATATTTCCAAAACATCAACTTGTTCATTTTCGCTCTGTTTCCACTTAAACTAAGGAAAAACATAAAAGTCACAGCTGAAATAGCAAATACAGCCAACACCCCATCTTGTGTTGGTCGCTGACAGGGCAGAAGTTCAGAATAAAATCCTTTCAAATTACATTATAGCTGAAATCTTTTCTGACCTCTCAGCTGAGTCACTGTTTATTTTATAAGAAACCTAACAACCTTGGAAGAATATTTGTTTTCTCAGCCTTGCAGAAATGGAAGTAAAAGAACTGAACGCCAAATAGGAGAAAGGAAAAAAAAAATTTTTTTTAAGATTTTATTTATTTATTTGACAGAGATCACAATTAGGCAGAGAGGCAGGCAGAGAGAGAGGAGGGGAAGCAGGCTCCCTGCTGAGCAGAGAGCCTGATGCGGGGCTCCATCCCAGGACCCTGAGATCATGACCTGAGATAAAGATAGAGGCTTAATGCACTGAGCCACCCAGACGCCCCATAAAAATATTGAATGAGAAAGGAAAATGTTAAGCAACACTGTAATATCACCTTTGAAGTTAATTTCACATTAGAAATCGTTTCCTTTCTTCCTCCTTAGGGAGTCATTGGGCTATACATGTCAGGACCCTCTCCTTCCCTGGTGACAAAATTGGACTCATTTTCTTCATTAACCCCTAAATTTGTGAAGACTCCCTTAGCACAGTCTCGGAGCTCACTTCAGCTCCCACCTGCCAGCGAGCTCCCTGGGCTTCCCGCCCACCTGAGTGCACTGAGCTGATTGCATAACTTCTCAATACCATCACGGATTTTAGCCTCCTTTTATTTTTGTCTCTGACATTTTCCTGCCGGGAACCAGCTTTAACATACATACTCCATACGTACCTTAGACAGCTGACAAAATTCAGGCTACTTACATTTCCAATTTAAAAGAAAAATTTGCTGGGCACCTGGGTGGCTCAGTTGGTTAAGCGTCTGCCTTCGGCTCAGGTTATGATCTCAGGGTCCTGGGATCAAGCCTCAGCAGGGAGCCTGCTTCTCCTTCTCTCCCTGCCCCTCCACCTACTTATGCTTTCTCTCTCTCTCAAATAAAAAAATAAAATCTAAAAAAAAAAAGTATTCTATAGTACTACAGAAATAGGAGTCAACCAAGGTTTCCAAGAGCAAAGGTTTCCTCTCTGCTCCACAACTCACACCCTGGTAGATGCCTCCACTGCCGCTGGGAATTTCACCTGCAGGATTTCGCTGAGCCCCCACCCTTTATAATTCTCTATATCAGACCTCGTATCTACTCTTACTCTTCAACACCCAGCACCTGTGTGCTACATCTAGGGTGACCAGGATTTTGGCTTTCGGATTTCCCTTACTTTGCATTTATCACTGAAGGTTTGGATTTAAATTTGAGTAACCGCATGACTCAAAAGTCACAGAAATGTGATTCTTTCAAAAACATTCCATAACTCAGAGTTTTACTAATTTAGACAGTGTCCTTCCCCACCCCATTTCTGAATAAGTTTTGCTGCGTTTTTAGGTAGCCAAAGGATAGGTTGCTAAGGAGTGTCTTATTCTGGGGGTCTACTAGATAGAAAGATTGGCTTTTCTTAAGTTTTGTCCTCATATTTTTATTTGGTTGGCAATTTGATACATTCCAACAGCCCCATATGAAAAATAGACCTGAAAGTTTCTTAACCTTAATTCCAAATTATTTATTCATTCCGGTTTCAAGTTAGATTTTAAAAAAAGAAAATGCAATAGGGAGTGATAATAGAGTAAGTAGGTCCTTCATTTTGTTCAGCTCATTCATAATTGCTTTCTCTCCAGCTCAACTTTGCAATTAGTGTCGTTCACAAGAATTTTAGCAAACCTTTATTTTTAAAGGAATTTCACTCCCCCAGCTAATAAACAGGTAGTAAAAAAGTGCATATGCTCAAGATGGACCTACCATAAGGCCAATGACACTTCATAATTTGTATTTTTTTTTCCTTCAACAAGACCCTAAAAAGCTTAGGCTTCACAAAATGTGGGTCTGCCCCGGATTTCATACACACTTCTTTCTACACACTGATATGTCCAGGACCAGCTTCCAACGCACACTGGTCTTTTCTTCCTTCCCCTCGTGTGTCCTGTAGGAACTCACAGGCAGTCCGCACAAACTGAACTCAGTGTGGGATGGGAGCCCCCACCAGACTCCAGCCTCCCAAGCCTGCTCCTCCTCCTCCTCGTCTTACTTCGGTGGATGTCCCCATTGTATATGGGGTTAGTTCTCTATTCTCGAGAAAGATCCTGATTTTCTTTTCCCTCAACTGTCTTTTTTTTTTTTTAAGATTTTTATTTATTTATTTGTCAGAGAGAGAGAGCAAGAGCGAGCACAGGCAGACAGAGTGGCAGACAGAGACAGAGGGAGAAGCAGGCTCCCTGCCGAGCACGGAGCCTGATGTGGGACTCGATCCCAGGACGCTGGGATCATGACCTGAGCCCAAGGCAGCCGCTTAACCAACTGAGCCACCCAGGCGTCCCTCAACTGTCTTTTCCAATCCAGCTCCCAGTCATCTCATTCCATCCAAGCACGCCAACCAGCCCCGTAGTTTTCCACCCCATTTCTTCGTGAGACTCCCATTGGTCTCCCTCACTCAGCAGCCCCCCTTCCAATCTCTATATTTTGCCAGAGTCCTCTGTAAAAAATCAGGTAACTTTTATCCCCTGCACTGTTGTTTTAAACATACTCCACTGCCTTCAGCATAAAATTCAAACTCTTTACCAAGCAAGACATTTCCTGACTGCTCTCTGCCCTGTGCTCTGGACGTATCTCTCAATCCCCAACCCAGAACTTGTCCGCTTCAAACCCCACCAGTGAGCACACTGGCCTCTGAGTGTGATTCTCCTCTGACTCCCATATACGCCTCTTTGCCCAGATCACTCCTTCAGGATTCTGCCTCGGTATTCTCTCTCAGAAAGATGTTATAAGGGGCGCCTGGGTGGCTCAATGGATTAAGCCGCTGCCTTCGGCTCAGGTCATGATCTCAGGGTCCTGGGATCGAGCCCCGCATCGGGCTCTCTGCTCTGCAGGGAGCCTGCTTCCTCCTCTCTCTCTGCCTGCCTCTCTGCCTACTTGTGATATCTCTCTCTGTCAAATAAATAAAATAAAATCTTAAAAAAAAAAGATGGTATAAATGACATCCTCTAATATATGTGATTTTCCTTTGCGCTTGCCAACAATGGGAAATATTTGTGATGCTCGGTATTTTCTTGCCTGCCTCCTCAACGGAAGAAGCGAGGGACTCCTCGTCTCCTATGTCCTCAGTTCTTTCCCAGTACAGTGTTGGGGGCCTAACAGATGATCATAAAAGAGTTGGTTAAACAATATCTGAAGTGGAGGGGAAGGGAGAAGTATGGAAAAGCCAGACTGTCTCACTTAATCTGCCCACATGCCTCTTCCTCCTCCTGTTGCACAGGCTGTATTAGACTGTAGATTAACTCATATCCTGAGACCGGATCAAAACGTGTTGTGCTTTTTACACCGTTATCCATGATGGAATTCCACCCCCTCCCCCATAAGGAATTTAGCACTGGCCTTGCTTACAAGTTATCAAATGGATCAGTGGATACTTTTTGATCATCTGCTAGGAATCACTGTTATACTAGGCACTGCACAGAAAGGTTTCATAGGAAGAATAATGAGCAGAAGCCATTCCTGGCAACCAATATGTTACAACTTCGTTAAGGAGGTGAAACAGCCAGGGTCTTAGCTAAGGCAGTAGAGAAGAAAATGGAACGGGAAAACATTAAAAATCCAGGAGAAAGAAATATGCTCCGGGGCTAAGTTTATGCAGGACTTCAACGACGAGGATTTGCGTTGTCTTTTAAGGCATAAGGATGTCAGGTTAAATCTCAATGATATATAGAATGTCGTAATAGAAGGAGACATAAAGAGATAAGTGTGTGTGAAGTAAATTCCTGGAAAGAAAATTGTTTCATGGGAGCAGAAAGAGAATTTCAAGAAAGAGTAGGGGTGGTAGATTAATGTGGTTTAAAAAAAATTCTGTTTCCTTTATCCCCTCAAAAGCTTAAGTCAATTTCTACACCCCTTCATTCTGGGCTGGTCTCGGGACTTGTAGGGTGTTGGGAAATAATGGGAATACTGCAGTGTGACTTCTAGAATGTACACTTCAAAAGGCCTTACAGCTCCCGCTTCCACCGCCTTGGAACGTTGCCCAGAATCTGCCATGTGAGGAAGCTATATCAGCCTTCTGGGGGCCGAGACCCTGTGGAGGACAACAGAACCACCCCAGCGAGTCAGCACCCACTCTCATCCACGTTGGTGAGGCTCTCTTACACCGTCCAGACTGATTGGCCCTCCTGCCATGTGGACCCATGAGGACACCCAGAAGGAACGAGCAGGAGCACCGCCCAGGCAAACCGAAGCATCCTGGGAAGTGGGAGTAGTATATTTTAAGTCATGACATATGGGGGTGGTGTGCTACACTTCAACAGACAACTGATGGGAAACACGGATAGATCAGAATGAGAAATGAAGACTGACCAGTAGGTTTGGAAGTTTTAAGTGTCCTGGCATCTTAGTCCTGGAAAAGGCCTAGAATCTAAATCAAGTCTCCGAATGGATGCATAAGAACTGAGGTTCTCAGTTATTTGAATTGTGTATCAGTAATTCATGGTCTTGTTCAGATTCTGTGCTCCCCAAGAAACTCAGTTGGCTTCAACTTGCATAGAGCCAGTCAATGTGCTGATCAGGCCAAGGGTCTAGACAGCCTTCCTGACAATTAGATTTCCTTGTAAATGAAAAACTTTCGTTTTCATTGTATTTCTTAAAAATCAGGGCTTTATCTATATTGAAAATTTACTCTACAATTTTATATTTAACTCACAGCTTGAATTAAGAGAGGTCTTTCTGCCTGCTAAAGTGAAATATTTAAAAAAATGCAAACCACGTCTAAGTGCATAAAATACAAAGCAGAAGTTTTCCAAATCCTACTCGGAATAAATATGTCCACATAGAGTGACCATGAAATCACCTCGCAGGTTCATTCTTCCCTCAGATTCCTGTAGCAATCATTTCTGTCGGGCCCACTGAGAGTGTTTTTAGAAGAAATTCCCACACTGTAAATAAGTAGCACCCTCCCATTAAAACCCAAGAACAAGTATCCCTACATTGCCTGAGTGTAATGATTTATTGCTAGGAAGAAGAACAAGTTCCGCTTCATTCTGGGCCCCTGAGCATCCCCTCCTTCCCTGCAGTTCAGCACTTAGAGATCTGAGTTCTGTTACTCAAAAGGAAAGAGTTTTCTACAGCCCACGCCTAAATTAAGCTGCTTAAACAATCTCTCTCTGTGAGATGTATTTAACCATCTTCCAGCTGCCATCCACAGGAGAAACTCTTCAGCTTTCTGAAATTCATCTTGATTGTGCCGTATTTGGAATAAATGCAGTCATTTGAACCCAAGGGTTTTCCTGGTCATCTCAGCCTTCACAGGTGGTTAGGGCTTCAAGATGACCTACGCGTTTGAGAGCAGAAGGAGGCCCACAGAAGGAGGCCCATGGTTCTGGCATGGGGTGCGGGGGGTGGAGGGGTATAACATTCCAAGATTTACCTGAAACCCCAATCAAAAAAATCCCCTCCTTCGTGGGGGACCTAGGGAGATGAGAAGAGATTCTTTGGGCATTACTGAAAAGAGCTTTGAAAGGTTCACCGGTTAGAAAGCACTGGTTATTCTAATTCCTTAGCTTAGTCACCCAGATTCATCACACGGCACAAAAACTGAAATTGTGGGGGCATCTGGGTGCCTCAGTGGGTCAAAGCCTCTGCCTTCAGCTCAGGTCATGATCTCAGGGTCCTGGGTTCGAACCCCACGTCAGGCTCTCTGCTCAGCAGGGAGCCCGCTTTCTCCTCTCTCTCTCTCTGCCTGCCTCTCTGCCTACTTGTGATCTCTGTCAAGTAAATAAATAAAATCTTAAAAAAAAAAAACAACTGAAATTGTGCTTTAAGATATGGTTTCAGGCCAAAGGGAATATCCTGAAATAATTTCAGATGTTGGATCATCATTTGGTTGTATATAAAAGCTTCATTTTTTTTTTTTTTTTTTTTTTTTTTTACTGGAGCGTTGTTCAGAGAGCATGAACGTAATACTTACGCTTTTGCCAGCTCCGCTGATATTTGTTCCAATGAGCGTCCCTTTGTCTCGGGTATAAACACAACGACAAAAGCCAGGGACGCGAAGCTCATGATTGCATATATAAAGCAAACCCACGGCAAGCCAATGAGATCTACAAGGGACAAGAGAGACTGGGTTAAAAATGTGCTTTGCCTTGCTTTGATCCCATTTTGTGGACAAAATGCTTCTTGGGGTATAAATAAAAACATGTATATTTTCAAACATGCTGGTAGTATCCTGGGACGTAGCAACCACAAGTTGAAAATATAGCCAACCTCTGTAAGTTTCCTTTTTACAGACTACCCCAGCTTTCTCTCTTACAGCCTTATGACTACCACAATTTAAACCCAACGCCACCTTCTTCGTGAGCATGCCTTTCTTTTTCGAAATGGTAATATGCCTGCTCATTGCAAACAAATAAAATAAAATAACCTCAAATGACACAGAAACATTGAAAGCAGAAGGTCAAACATCTCCTCTGGCTCCTTACACTCACATGTCCCCTTCTCAGGAGAAACGACTGTGGCAATTGGGTTTCTATGCGGTGGACATTTTTAAAGACACTGATACAGATGTACTTTTCTTGAAATGAGCTCACCCTTCTTTACCCTTATTATTCAAATAAATCACTTCGTGTTGGCAGTATTTTCTCTTAGTAGCTGGCAGCGTGTTTTAAGGCCTCCTCCCGGATTCAGAGGAAGAAGTGTGAATAGTTCTAAGGAAAGGCACTCACTTGCTAAGAGTCATCTGCAAGCGATCACACCTTCAGGTGCTGTCCTATCTGGCCTGACAGCCTAGAGTGGCCTCTGACCGCTGCTAGCCACAGGTACAGTCCCTTGGTGGTTCCTGACCCTGGTCAAGTCACAGGAAGTGGCGAGAGGTGACTCCCCGCCCCCGCCCCCAGCCCCATGCATTGGGAGCCTGCCCTGTGCATCGTGCCCCACCCCGGGGGCTCAGGGGCAGGAAGCCCAGCCTGGGGGAGCAGTGGGGAAGAAGCTGGATCTTTACAAACACAGGCTCTGATTGACCACAGCCAGAAATAGGGCAAACAACCCTTCACAGCTGCACCCACAGATCCCCACTGGAGGCCAGGAGAACTGACCGAGCAGGTCCATACTGAGGCAGCACGGCAGATGCAGCCTGGAAAGATCTAAGCATATTAGCCACCTGTCTGTCAGTCATGCTGAGGTGAGCAAAGTGGGAAGAAGGGACTGCAGGACTGCTCTTACGGTGATTTTAATGAAAGCCCCATCCCTCTGTGCTTCTCTTGCTGCAGGCACAGGTTTTTGCCCCAGTGAGTGCTTAATAAAGTGCTTGTAGAAAGGGTCCTCCTTTCCTCTCTGGGACAAGAAACCAGGATACAGACAGAGAAAAAACCCCCCAAAAACAAAAGTTCACCTCACCAAACCTGCCCTCTGTTCCATTTGAGTACTTCCGGTAACAAGGAAATTCTTTGGAAATTCTCACTGCATGGTGGGTTGGCCCCACTTCTTACAAAGGTCTTCCTCCCTGATTCAGAAGCCCAAGTCTCCCCTTCAGGAGCTTTAGCTCAGAGGTTCTGCTTTGCATTTGGTTCTGCTCTCCATCCCTTCTTCATGACAGCAGGACAGCCCACAGCCATGCAGATACCTGCCTGCCTCCCTCCCTTCCCTGAGCACCTTCTTGCCCCAGCCAAACACCCTGAACTCTTGCAACCGCCCGCACAGACCATAGGTCCCACATCCATTCAGGTGCACCCTCGCCCCCATGGTGGACACACGGCAACTCTGAAAATTTCCAAGAAATCCTCTTAGGATACTTTACTCGGAGCTGAGCGCAATGCAGCTGCATCCTGACCACTGCCCAGTGGGTCGGTTTCCCTGGAACACACTGCTTTTATTGATACGGCTGAAGTTCCCTGAAAAGGCTAGTGTCCAAGGGCTTGCTGCCAAGCAGAAGCCCTACGTCTTCTACTTGGAAAATTGGTTTTTTGAAAGTAAGTACAGGTTTCCCTGCTCTCGGCAAGTTTGCGTTATGCCACTCTGCTTTTCTCAAAGATCCACATTAGTATCTGTTTTTGCTAACTGAGAGAAATCCCAAGAGGATTTTTCGCCCTCCAGAAGTGGTAGTTGCTCCTCTGCATCATGCCCTCTTGGCTTCTGAAAAGTTTCCTAGAGATGCTCTAGTTTGAGACAGTGAGAGAAACCTGTACTGAATGTCAGGCTTAGTCTAGTGAAATGTCATCTACAGGTTCATTCCAGGATTTTTAAGTGAATGTGTTTTCCAAAAATTTGCTCTAAATGCAGAAGTACTTTTCAATGTGCATTAACTCTCCTATAGGTTAGCTATCCTTCCCAGGGATTTGTGTCCTCTTTATCCACCCCTGATCATTTCCATTCTTTCTTCTATTTTTTAATTTAAAAAAATGTTTAAGCATAGTTGACACACAATGTTACGTTGGCTTCAGGTGTACAGCATAGTGATTTGTCAGGCTTATACATTATGCTGCTCTCCCTCCATTTTTTTCTCTTATATTTCTCTTTTCTATATCAAAGAGCAGATAAAGTGTGTGTGTGTGAGAGAAAGAGAAAGAGAGAGAGAGAGAGAGAAGGTAAAAGGCACAGGTCTATGCATGTGATCTCAGTAAGATCGGTATGGTTGGTGCTAATGACCAATTTCTTCATTTCCTTAATCTGGGTCTATTTCTAAAAATGTGGGACATAAACATTTGAAATTTTATGTAAAAACCCAAACCAGACTTAATTAATAACTCCGAAAGTTTATTTCCCAAAGTAGATGTACTAAAAAAAAAAAGGTGGTTGATAAGATTCAGAAGTACTATACATTTTTGAGTATATATCCACTTTTTCAAATTTATATATTATATATATTATTTAATATTCATATCATATGCATATATGAAGGAAAGAGGAAAGAAAGGAAAGAGCTTATCGGTCAATTTTGGAGGCTGCTGGGGAACTACCTCATTATTTGGAAAACTAGAAAATAAAGAGAAAGTTTCAAGCAACTTTCTTGCCTTTTTTCTTTGATTCACACTTCAAGGTCAGGCAAATAACTAAGGAGAAGAACTTCTCCTTAGAGAAGTAGCTATGATCAAAATTTAGAAGGAATGATGAAATAAAAATAACGGATCTGGGCGATGATCCTCACGGAAGCCTACATGACAAAGTGGGAGACAGACAGGTCGTGCCCCTATGGCAGGATGCACGCAGTCATCTGTGAAGGAGTTTACAAACAAACAAGTGAGAAAATCTTAACCTGTTCAAGCCACTAGATCTGGACTGTAGTTCACTGGAAACACAAAGGACAGAAGGTCATGTGATAGGATTATAATCAGCAAAACCCAGGATGGGAAAAACTCTATGATACAGATAACTGTTTCTTCATTAAAAACATAAAGATGGGGAAGAAGAGGGAGAAATGAAGACAAAACCTACAAATTATAAGAAACAGTCAATTCTAAGTTATGTTTTTGGATCATGATTCAAACAAAGTATAAAAAATAATTATCAGACAATTGGAAGAATGGGAAGACAGATTGGATATTTGATACCAAGGAATGACTATCAAGACAAGGTCTTGATCATGATATGACAGGTAGAGTTTTTAAGTGTCTTATCTTTCAGACATCCATGTAGAAATTTTATAGACAAAATCATGTTTGGGATGACATCATATTCAAGATGTGACTCAAAATAATTTGGGGAAAGAACAGGTGGGGTTAAAAATGAATTAAGAGTGATAACTTTAAACTGGGTGGTCGGCACATCAGGTACCTTCTTTTACTTTGGAATGTTCTGAATTCGTCCACAGTAAAATGATCTTTAGGTGAGTCTGCTTGCCTCATATTTGTCCTAGGAGCACGAAAGGTGTTAGAGGAAAACAACAAGTCCTTACCGGTCAGAGTCAAAAATGTCAGAGAGATGAGAAGATTGATGCCCCAGTTCATGCTAGAAGTTAAAGCCATGGCTCGTCCTCTAATTCCACCGGGAAAAATCTCGCTCAGGAGCAGCCAGGGCACTAGAAGAAAGCGAAGAGTGGGTGTCGGGCAGCAAAATGATCAAAAATCCGTTGAAACTGAGGGCCAGCCCTCTGCCCTCTACCCTCTGCCCCAGGCCTTCGTGGTTTGTGGCTGTAAGAGCTGGGCTGGGCCCTTCCCCGGCAGGAGGGGAGAGGAATGTGCTTCCTCCTCATCTCCAGCCCAGTGAGAAAGGATTCGGGAGGAACACTGACAGAGCCTGACAATAATCCTGGAAGGAGGGGGTATGTGACACAGGTCTGAGAATGCAAGTGGTGGGGGTGGGGGTGGGGGGGTGGCTGGGTCACCTGCTGGGGAGCAGCCAGAGAGGCAGCATTGGACCTCTGCCGGGCTCAGAGCCCACACCAGACCAGGGCTCTCCCTGCTGTGTGTTCCTGCCCTTCCCTTGGAGAAGTCCAATATCACAGTTAATGAGTGGGTAGGAAATGGAGCCAGGAAGGCAGGGGGAAGGAGGCCCACTGCTCTCTCTTCTGCCGCTCGGTCTTCCTGATGGGGGTCAAGCTGAGTGGACTGTAGCTCTGAATTAAACAGAGCTCCAAAATTCGATTATGATACTTGATGGAATGTTTGAATTTCTGAAAGGAGACTCTTGCTGGCACCAAAACTGATCAGAGCACTTTTTATTATCCGAGAGTGACAGGGAACATTACAGGACTTGCCCGATGGGATCAGAACTCACTTGTCTTCTGCTTCCAGCCCATCAAGTCCAACGCGCCCTAATAATAGCTACACGTTCTTACAAGGGGCGGAGTGTTTTATGAACCTTACCTCCAATGATCCTCCCCAAATCCTACAAGTCAGGAGCTATTACTATCCGTCTTTAGAGGAGAAGAAACTCAGGCTTCAAGAGTTAATCATTTGCCAAGGTCAATGGAGCTCAGAAGTGGTGAGGGGGGCACTGAGTCCTGGCACTCAGTCCATGAAAACTCATGCTTTTTAATCATGGTGCTCTCTTGGTGGTAGCTCAATAAATATTTGTTAATGAATAAGTAAATGCACAACGTAAGCATTTGGTTCTGCACAAAGAAAGGACGTAGGAGCTGCCCCAGCCCTGGTTCACTACTGGTGAAGTCACCTTGTGCAGGAAAGCCAGCAATTAAATACAGACTAACTGCAGTGTCCTAGCCCACCAGAGGCGGTGGGGGGGGGGGGGGGGGCAATGCCAGCCGCCACTCGCCTTTGTGGATATGGGGCCGTCAGCTGTGCCTCAAATTTAACAACTCATCTCCCCTGACAAGATCAGGCTCCAGACAGAAAACATCTGCTCATAGTAAATTTACTCTTTTAAAGTAAGAAAAATAAATTGGATTATAACAGAGAGCTGAATGAACATTTTTTCTTGATTATCTTTTTCCAAGTGAATCCACCATAGGGTTATCATTAGGGCACGGAAGATAATTGTAACACAAGGAACATGTTTATTACTGTTCTAATTGATAGGGAATTCAAAATGAAAATGCTGTATCCCTCCGCTCCACTTCCTACCACCCTAAACCATATTAGGTTCTTGCAGATTATATCCTTGGTAGGATCACTTTGCTCTTAATGAGACCCATGCAGTGCTCAAGTAAACTTGTCTTTGAGTTTTGTGAAACTGGGGATCTGGCTCTGTCTGAGTAGAATGACAGCCATATAGTTCTGGTGAAGCCTTTGTAATGACCTGCTATTGGACAAACGCAAGATAAAATTATGTAAATCCAATGCTTTTAAAGTTAAATAGTCTATGCCACTGACCAGTGCCTTGTGCCCCTGTCTGCCATTGGTATCTGTCACAGTATTGTGGGGAATCCCTCATCACCTTTTGCTCTAGCGGCCATGAGGAGGTGGTGGGGGAAGGGTCACTCTTTCTTTTCTAGATGAGTTCACAGAGGTTTTCTTAACCTACTTCCATCCCCACTTCATTGGCTTCAAAACCCCTCCTCCCTTCCCTACCTCTCACCGTGACCACCTTTTGGAATTATTTGGTGGGATCTTGGAAAATCATTGCTGGGTCATGAGACCTGTGTTGGCATCAGATGAGAATGCGCTGATCTTGCCATCACAGAAAGTGGTGGAGCTCACCCACAAGAAGATGGGGCTGTATCACAAATCTCGAGTTACAAGCACTCAGTCTGAACCGTCAAAGGCTTCCCTAAAAGGACCCACAGTCTACACTCAAAGCCCGTCCTAGGCATGCATTCAACTTGGCACCTGACCCAGCCAGGGAGCCATGAGCTGAACGTTGAAAGAGAGACTTCCCTCCATCTTTGATGAGACATTATCAGGCAAACCTTGCACCTGACGTTTCTAAAAATAATATATCGTTGCTAAAAGCTTCTACTTGTTTCTTGATCTTATAGAAAGAATTCAAGAATTGATGTTTTGGTTTATCTAATATTGACAAACTGGGTGTTGTAGCAGTTGACAAGGGTTTTGACAGGGATGGTCCAAGTTCCCAAAAAGGAATCCGTCAAATCAAAAATAAGGAGAATATTATTTTAACGATGATTTCAGCAGCCCCAAATCACAGATTGTCAAATCCAGAAAGTGAAATAAAGTTCTGAAATGGCCCCTGCAACAAGATAAAACTGACTGAAAGGGTAAGAGTCTTCCCAGGGCCCTCTTAGGAGCAAGATGATGCCCGAATCTGACAGGCATCCATGGTCCCTGGAAAGATGCTGGGAAGGTCCAAAGTAGAAAAAATGCAGCAGCTCTCTTTCAACTCATAAGTCAAGAGCACAGAGATGGAAACCATCACATGGAGATTTCATGTTGACATTTACAGGGACAAGTGGAAGACTTCTCCAAATTACTGCTGGTTTTTCCAATGAGATGCCCTCATTTCTCCCCCAGAGAAAATCAACCTGTTGCCACCGCCACAGTGAAGAAGTGGTGGCTCTCTCTGGGTGTCCTCGTTCTCTGCTGCCCTGATGACAGACCCACAGGGGATGCTTGTGTTATTTGTTTGTGACGAATCCATGGAGTATTTAGAGACCCAGGGATCTCTTCTCCAGGGAGGGCCACCACAACTGTGTAGCTGGCCCTGGAACAATCCCTCTTGACCTCCATCCTTCCACCTTTGACCTTGGCACTCCAGGATGAGCTCAACAGCATGCCCCTCTGTAAATGTCAGAATCTGTGCATGTCTTTAAGACCTCCCCTGTGCTGCAAGGTTAGAGGAAATTTTGGACTTGCCAGGACACAAGTTGCCCACAGGTATTGGCACTTCATTTCACACGGTATTAAATCACCAGGGCCGCCCGTCAAAACTTGCCTGATCCAGATGAAATCCGCAGACAGCGCTTATGGACACACAGAGCGTCATGAAAAGGTGTGAAGGACAAATATGTTGAGGTGTCTCCCTGTGCTGTGGAGGGCATGGCTTTGCTTTAGTAGGGGCAATCCATGCAGAAGACCTCGCCCATCAACAGGTAGGTAACACGCCACGTTCTTCCTCAGCCTCTCCGTATAAGCCACTGAGGCTGTCACTTAAGCCCTTGTCTTACCTTGGCTTGAGCTCTTCCTCAATCTCCTGGCACACTAGCTCCAAGTTTGAAAGATTCATGGAGGTCTTAAACTCTTGCCAGGGAATTCCTAGCAACTCTGGAGGCAGAATTTTCAACAACTTGATTTGAAGAGGAGTCGGTGTTCCCATACTTAGGCAAAGTGAAGACAAATCCAATGGCTTTTATTGCCTAGGCAAGCGATACACAGCACACCCAGCTCTCTGTCTGCCAAGAGATCCTTTAAATGTGACTATGAAAGGGACATATGTCCATTTCCTTCCAAACAGATGTTTAAATCCTGGCTTCATTAGGTTCTCTAAGTGGCAAAGGGATGCTCTTTAAAAAGAGACACTCTACCATGGGTCACCACCTCCAATATCAGCCATGATGCAGTAGCTTTCATTTGTTTTTATTTTTATTTCTCATATTCCCCTTTCTCTCAGTTTCTCTGAGTTGGGCACATGCCTGGCCCCTTCTAAAGTAAATATTTCATTCAAGAATATTGTCTTGTGTTACTTAAATAAGCCAAGAAAAGTAACAAAATAAAGTCTCAATCTTTCCCAGTCTTTCTATCTTAAGGACTCCTAGTCAACACTAACTGAAATGATTTTTTGAAAACATTTTAGGGAAAAATTGAACTCAATGGAATAACTCTCAGTTTTTAAAAATGTCAAAATTGATCATGAAACTCCTTGTGAAAAGTACTTGTTGGGAATAAGTAAAAGCTTTTGGTGCTGGTCTTTAAATTTTCTTACTGTGTAGCTTTAAAAGAATTTGAAAAACTAAGTACTTTCTCTCATTTATAAGTCAACATCAAACTCTCTTCTCACTGTAAATTTAAATGACAGCAAATAATGCAATTTGTATTTTATTATAAGCTCTAACATAGAAAAGAGACCACTCCTCACTCTTCTAAATATTTCTGGTGGAACTGAAATACAACACCTATCTGATATTTGTCATCATCCATTTAAAAATACAAGAATAAAGTATTTAAAGTAGATTTTATATTGTTTTTCACCTTGAACTCAGTATTTTATCCTTTCCCAATGCATTTTTAAACTCAAAAGTCTTTTGATCACTCCATCATAAGTGCTCTGAAAAAAATTACCATAAACTGAAATTTTAGGGTTTTTTTTAATGTCCCGTAAGAACTTTTAGGTAATTTTTCTCAACTATTAACACAATAATTAACACAAAATGCGTCAAAATTATAGAAATATATTATAAATCTTTAGAATTAACTGTGAGATACGAAAAGTGAAAATTATTGAAAGAAACCTCTCTTAACGGACAGGAGTTTTTTCTTTATAATGTATGTGTGGGTGGAATGTCACTTCTAGAATAACATGATATATTTCTACTCTTTAGATGAAATTTATTGTTCTCAAGAATAATGAAAAAAGACAGGCAGTTGAAGAAATTTTATAATACAAGAATCACTCAGTTCTTTGAATTAACAAAAAAAGTTATTTGTAATGATATATCATTATCCAGCTGATCATTTGGTTAGGTCATCCTTTAATTTTGCTGAAAGTAAATTGTTGGCAATATGTAGGCCTCTGAAAGGATTATTATCTAGTCATTAGAATCATTCTTCAATACCACACCTACACTAATATTTCCAATTATCTTTTTGATTATTGTTCCTGAGGTTTTTGTAATTTGGGACATGTATCATTGTAAGTTTTCTAATGGATAATAGGTGTGCTTTCTTCCACTTTAAGTGGAAGGACAATTATCACTAGGGAGATGAGGAAGAAGAAATTGTAGGAAACAGATTTTTCCTAAAAATCAAAAAATTGATTTCCTTTGACATATCCTTGAGGCAGTACTCTGCAAAATAAACCCCTAGGAGCATGAATATCTGAATTTTCAGATCACTGAACTTGGATTCAAAATGGAAAAAAAAAATGTCTTCCAAGAAATTAACCTTCTCTTATTTAAACTATAACTGGAATGTCATGCTTCAGGTATGTTATATTGTGCTTTTTTGATGATTGATGTTTCACTTTAATCAGAAAGGTATTACAATTTTTAATGTTAGAAATGTTCCCTGGAAAAATTCTTAACACTGTGTTCTGGAAAACAATAAAGTAAAAAAGGAATGCTTGTGTTTATTACCATAGTGTTTTAAACCTTTGTCTGTTTCTTTAATGTCTTTACTGTCTGATATTCACAATTCTCAAGGGCACAGGACTGAGAGGAAAGTTCAACACTGTTGTTTTATGTGAAGAGTTGCCCATAGTAACAGAATTGATGGTGTCATTCCACTGTGTGTTGAGTTGTGCTCAGGATACAAAAATGCAATTTTTAAACTGGTTCTGTTAGGTACTGGCCGGCTCCATCATCTAACTCAAAAGAGGAAAAGAGGATTTAATTAGGTAAGGGCACATATGTCTTTAAGTTTTTCCTCCTTTGCCTGGATACAAACTTAGTGTAAAACTGTTCAGATACTAATTTTTACTTACTTCACATTATTTTAATGGTTAACATCAGAGGACCAAATAACTCGTCTCTTTAATCAATCAAAATGGACTTTAACTTCATTACTTGGAAAAAAGAAACAGTATGGATGGGAATATTGGTGATAACTAAAACCTAAAATTTAAAAGAAAAAATGTGAAAGATCTTAAGCTTACACACTTAACCAGTGTATGAATATGATTGTTTAATGGCTACAGTTGATACTGAAACTCTCATATTTAAAGCATAATAATTAATGTAGTATGCCTTTTCTCTAAAGGAATGTGATTATCCCATATGAATGGCAGGGAAAAAAAGATCACAAAAAGTGACTTCAATTGTGATGATTCTGAAAATTAAAGACCTAGATTCTAGGAAAAAATACGGAGAATATCAAAATCTTTTTTGAAACATTGGACGTACTTCTGGTCTGTAAGCTTCTCTGTTGTAAACCCAGCATATCTTGGAGTAAAGCAGCTAAGTAAACCTCTAAATTAGAACCTGCTGTTTCACATCCCCGGGAATTGTCAAAATCTTTAGCTGTGCAACCATCACACAAACAATTTCTTTTTGAAGAGCTAGAGTTATTGGGTATAAATTTAAATTTAAATGTTATGGCAGATGAGTCTTCTGATTCCTACTGATACCCATCCTCCAAAAAGCTGGCTAAACTCCATAAAACTAAACCAAACAAAAAGTTAGATTCTACAGTTTTTGAGCCTTGAAAAAATGCTAGTTTTTTTATTTAAAACAGAAAGAGTGGCCTTTTTAGGATGCTTGACTTGAGAGACAATTCTCCATAGCTCTCCTGCAGTTCTGCATGTCTTAGGAATAAAAACAGGGACTGTTTCGTTCTGGGCCCTTTTTCTAAGGATGTTTGTAAAACAAACTGCTTTGGAGGACAGAGACAGTGTCTTCTCTGGAGCAAAGGCTTGTTTACTATCCAGTAAATTAGTGTCTTCTTCCACAGAGGAAATCAGGGTGGCTTAGTGTCTATTATAAAAGATTTGGGTTCCCTAACTTGGGGCTCCTCTTCTCAAAAATGACCCAGTGTATGTGCAGATGTCATCTGGTTCTCTTCATGTTTCCCTGTGGGTACTGGGGCTTAAGAAGACAGGGCAATGCTGATATTTTGACCATTGCTCTTCTGGGGGGTAATAAATTGTCTTCTGTCTCTGATCAAGAACTCTTCTGTTGTTTTCCAAAATCCATAAAACTATGACAGGATAACTTGTTAGTTTGCAAGTGAGCTAAAATAATAGCCAGTTTGCAGTTCTTGAGAGTTTGATTAATTGTGGCTATGGTATGATTTTCCTGCAAAGATCCTTTATTATTGTTATTAACTACAGGGTGCCCATTTATATCTGAGGGATTTGATGGGCTTGGTAAGCCTGAGATAATCCACTGAAATATTTCTAAAACTCTAATATTAATTAAATAAGCAAAAACAAAGCCCAAATGTCAGGTTCAGATTTTCACATATTTCTCTTAGGAAAATTGTGAAGGAATGGTCTCAAGTCTTCTTTTGTAAAGAGTCAGGTTCAAATACATCTAATTACTAAACCAAGGTATGAAAAATTAACCCATGATATTGCTAATCTCAACCTTTGTGTTCAAGGGAAGGCCTGGGTTTTGTATTTGGAGAAATAAAATAGAAATCTGGAAATGGATATCTTGTTTAACACTATAAACTTTTTTAAATGGCTTTAATTTTAGGAAATTTAAAAAACACAAACTTTAGGTCATCAAATACTAGAGATGGCCTTGTGTCCTTAATTGAGTAGCTTTATTCAGATACAACTTTTGGTCAAATGTACATGGAGTTCTCCACACCATACATTTATCTCTGATTCCCTATATGGTAACTCAGATATATACCGAGGGATCAGGATATATCAACCACTAGTCAAGAAGCTGAGAGAGTCCAAGAAACAATTTTTTGACTCATCCAACACATATTCCTTGAGCCTCTGTTGTGGGCCAGGCTCTAGGTTGGGCTGGAGGAAACAGCAGTAAAAAAAAGGCAGAGTTTGGAGGTGCCTGGGTGGCTCAGTGGGTTAAAGCCTCTGCCTTCAGCTCAGGTCATGATCCTAGGATCCTGGGATCGAGCCCCAAGTCGGGCTCTCTGCTCAGCAGGGAGCCTGCTTCCTTCTCTCACTGTCTGCCTGCCTCTCTGCCTACTTGTGACCTCCGTTTGTCCAAAAAAAAAAAAAAAAAAAAAAGGCAGCGTTTGTGTGCACATAGGACACATAGGACAACTAAACTAGTTGCGCCAACTTAGAAGAGTGGACAACTGGGTTGTTTCTCAGGCTATATGACACCTTTCATCCTTCCCCAGTGCCTCAGGGCTTTCTGTAAAATCTGTCTGACTTTCTAGGAAGATCTCTTGACTGTAGGTAATCCCGAATTAGACTATATTTCAAAGCACAAATCTATTCTTTTTAGTCTTGACCCAACTGGAATAGTGTATGGGAAGGAGGTGAGGAAGACCACGGCATCATAATTCAACTTAGGGCCATGGAGCACTTACCGCGTGTCCTGACATGGCTTAAGCAAAATGCTTGCTGAGGTCGGGGTTGGCATGGTCAGAACTATTCATGTCATGTGTAGACTAAAGTCTGACATTTATTAGCACTAATAACTAACTGAATAGAGTCCATACCACACACGAGGCAATAAACTAGGAATGTTTTATACAGATTGCCTCACTAGTCCCCACAATTATTCTGTGAGGTAGACAGGATTGCCCCATTTTCTAGTAAGGAAACTGAAAACTCGAAAGAGGCATTCACTTGCCCAAAGTTCTACACACTGGAGCTGGGACTCAAGGCCAGGCAGCCAGATGCCAAAGCCTGGTCAGAATTCAAGCATTCTGTGTCACAGCGTCAACAGACTTTCTTCCTGTGCCTCTAAACTTTCAAGCTCCTGTCCCCTCAAGGCCACCTGACCTGCCATCACCCTTGCTTAAAACTCCCTGCCCCAAGATCTTCACTTTGCTTTCTCCATACAAGCCACGGCCCAACGTCACCACCCTAGAAAGGCCTTCTGTGACCATTCGACTTCCTCCACAGGTGTTCCTTCTCTTATCCTCCCATTGTTTCTTTACCACTCTTACCCAGATTTGAACACTTCTCCCCTCCTGACACTGTATTGTACACGTATTCATGTTCTTGCTTCTTGCCTGTTCCCACCACCTCCTCCATGAGGGCAAGTTGTGGACCTCGCCCACCCGTTCCCAAATCGCCCACCCATCCCTGAATCGCCACACTGAGCACTGGGGCCAGCAGTACACACTTGCTGCATACACAAGGGAATGAATGAATCCCTACCACTTCCTCCCTCTCCTCTCGGTCACCCCCACACTGCTTCCTCGCTGGAACGCCTGTCTGTTTGGTAGAAGAGCTCAGGGAGGTGATTTGGTGGTACCTGTCTCTCAGCCTCCAGGGTGAGGTTCTGCGTGAATGAGTGAATACAAATGTAGTTAAAGGATAACCGTCATGGTCTCATTACTGAACTTAACATGTGACGTTGGACAAATTCCTTCCATCTGCTTTCATGAAAGAGATACCAGTCATGAGATGGAAGAGGAGGTTGGTTAATTAATTTATGAACATAAGAATGTTTGGATTTTGAAAAGACCAATTATTGTGAAAAGAATAACCACACACTTTTTCTATGTCACAGTGCCTAACTTAAGGAGGGCTGGGTTTCTCTACAAATATCACCTCAGATGAACTCATGAGAAAATAATTGCCTGCCTTGGGTTTGGGCTCCTCTGTGCCTTACTTTTGAAGCATGAGTAGAAGAGAAATCTTCATGTGGCTCCATGTCAGGAATCTTTGGTTCTACCCTGAATTTGAACCATCACGGAGCAATATTTAGCTAGTAAAAGGAGCTAAGTGATGATCAGGAGCCCCCCAGAAACACAGTGGAGGGTAAGGGTAAGATTTTGAACATATTTTAGAGTGAAAAAGGAAGTATGGAAAGTCAAATAAAGGAAGGTCTCTAATAAAAGCAATGGAGTCTATATCTTGATTTCACTTGATAGAGGAGTTTTTGCATTAGTGACTGAAAAATGGAGGGCAGAGGCTCTTAAGTTCTTCAGGTCATGAACCCTTCGGCAAGCTGGCGAAGACTATGGATTCCTTTGAATAACATTTTAAATGTATAAAATAAAATAACGTGAGATTACTTGGTACCAACCAAACTCACGGCCCCTCTTGGATTTAGAATCTAGGGCAACCCTATTATTTTATAGTTAGGGAAACAGAGGACCAGAAAGTAAAATGATGTAGGACGTATGCTTTAACCTAAAAGCAGAAACATTTTTGGTGGAGAAACTATGTTGTGATCTAATACGATGAAGGAATGTTGTTCTAAGTCAACCCGTATTTGAGAAGGTTTAATAAAAATGGTCTTAGTCTTGCTTTCAATTTTGCTTTAGAAAAGCAAGTACTTCTCCCTTTATACTACTGTTTATGCAAAGGATTTGCATCTGTTACAAGCAATAAACGCTCTAAATGAAATACCTGGGCAATAATCACTTCAGGTTTGTAAGTTTTATAATGCATTCAAGATCTGGTATGAAAACCTTGCTTCTAATAAAAACCTTCTTTAAACTCCAACTAGTTTGTGCAGTTGATACCAATCCTCTAGAATACAATTTTGGTGATTGGATTGGAATTCCCAGGATATGTTTTCTTTTACAATAGAAAAACTGCACAAATACAGACATAAACGACTGACTCTTGGCAAGAAAAACAAGGACCATTACCAGATCCCTTCTAAAAACTCTAGGAGAATCAACAGCCCCAAACTATGGTGTGAAATAACTGCTTGTTCTCTTTAGAGGGGAAGATTTGGGATTCTGTCTCCGACTCATGCCTCCCTGTCTCACGTGTAAATACCCAGCTCTTTAGTCCTATTTATTTCACTCAACAAGTACTTACATGGCACTTCTTAGGGCGAATCTTTAAGGACATTGTTATGAGCTGACTTACTCCTCACAATGCTATGAGATAACCGTGAATTGTAACCACATTTATAAGTGATACCAGATAAGGCACAGAGAAGTTAACTAACTTCCCCAAGGTTGCACAGCTGGCAAGTGGCTTTGCTGAGATTCGACTTTGGGAGGTGCTCTGCCTCAAAGTCTATGATTTCCCTTTTCTAAAAAATTGAACCCATACCTTGTTATGTTACTTACACGTAACCCAGCTCGGTCCTTGGAACTGCAGTTATAAGTTGGCGAAACCATGAGATGAAGGGTCATTTCTTTTTCCCATACCCAAACCTCCTTCAACCATGAGATTCTCCATCTCATTTGCAGAAAAGAACTGTTCTCCATACAGCAGGAAAAAGCAGAGGTGTCCAAGACAAACCCAGAGTTGCATTTCGATACTCTGAGTCTGAAATTCCCAAAGAACTCCTCACAACTTGACAAAGAAAAGCCCTATTTCTGAGCACTCCTGACTTCCCTACATTTTCTCTTAGGAGCAAAACTAGAAAGAGATTTTTGGAACTATGGCCAAGTGATGGATTGTTCTGCCAAAAACCTCATGACGCTGACTGGCAGGGACAGTAGTGTGTGAAGAAATCTCGCATTTCCAGCTGATGTGGCACTCGGCCTGCCCTGGACAGCTTGACCCATGTAAAAAAGACACTTCGAGATCTTTCTTATTTTCGTATCTCATTTTTAAACCCCTTCTTCCCCAACCTCCCTCTTAGAAACAGTAATGTGCTCCTTCGTGGTTTCCAAACAGACTTTTCGCAATGCTCACTTAGAGGCAGAGAAGGGAGAACAGATGAGATGTCATTTCTTCCATTAAAAAGCTTATTCTAATAACTATATTTGTTTAATAAGCCAAAACAAACATACAGAAGAAATACATTTCATCATGAAGGACTAAGTCGTGTTATCACACCGGTTGTGACTTCCACTCCCACTGGAAGTGGGAGTTGCAACAGCAACCCCAACACACCCGCGCATCAGCTCACAGGACTCTCACTACACCCCATGAGATGGAACAAGCATTATTATGCACAATTCATAGATGCGAAACAGCTTCCGATGCGAAATAGCTGACTTAAAGATCACACAGCCGGTAGGCAGGAAGGCTGGAATTGGAAGAACCCAGCTTTTCTGATTTTAAATTCAGGCTCTTGGTCTCCCAGACCTGAACTACGTTACACTAGAAATACTTCCTAGTGCGTACAAATAAAGACCTCTAAGAAATGGGGTGAATTCATAAAGGAGATTAAGATTTCTACTAAATTTTAAGGACAGGAAGGATTTGGGTAGAGTAGAAGGGAAGGAGAAGGGCCACCAGGGCCTGTGTCCCTTGACCTTGACTGGGGTGTGGAGATAAAGGAGCACAGAGAGCACTGCACATCGGCAGGGGGCGTCCCTCACTTTGCAGTTCCTGGTGTGAGGCGTCTACATGTACTTCTGTACGAATGGTAGCCCCAGAGCACAAAGCCAATGACTACAAGGTAAATGGTGCCCCCCAGAGATGTGAAGGCATGCAGACAGAGCTGAGTAAGATGATGGTGGGCCTTGAAAATCACACCATATTTCCCTCAGAGATGGGTCAGACAGTTGTAGAAAGAGGACGGAATGAGGCTCCAGATGCCTGGACTAGATTTCTAGTCCTAAATCTGTGTCACCTCTTTCTCTTGGATTTCTTTCTTTTCTACAAAAGGAATATGTTGGGCTAGACCATTTCTCATCTTAGTTTCATCTTGAAAAGTATTTGACTTCTCTGATTTGGTAGAAAGTAGGAGGCCATGGAAGATTCGAGAGCCGTGCTGACCTGAGGAACATGGTAAAAAGGTGCCCTCCCATGGAGGATGGGTGGACATGGGAAGGACCTGCAGTATTTAGAGAACTACAGGAACGGTCTTCCAGGAATCTAGGCCCAAGTTCTTATGGGGCAGACTAGAATGGCAGAAATGGAAAGAAAAAGATACCCACAGGAGCCATTTGTGAGGGGAAATGCAAGAACATTTGGTCATTGACTGGGTTGAGAAAAGGCCCAGAACACCAGACTAAATGACAGCAAGGGACATTCCCCTGGCGTAAGGGAGAAAAAAATTCAACATTTGGGCTTCTCACCTTGGGCTGATAGTAAAGCATGAAAGTAGAAAAATCCAGTACTTATTAGGAGAAAAGGAACTAGAAGTCATACGACACAACAGAACTAGAGAGATAAGTGAGAGTCATCAGCTCAAGGGAGATCATGAACACCCCTGAGAAAATAAATGTGGAGGCTTTTACAGTGCATTAGCAAATGAGCGATTTTTGGTTTTATAGCTAGAGAAACAAAAGCCAAGAGACATTAATTTAATGACCTCATCTCTTTTCAGAAAGAGATGGAATGGAAGCTAGTCATCCATTTTAACAATTAATGTTTTAATTAAAAGAAATAAATATCTATCACAGCATTTGAAGAGAGAATTCAGGGCCCTTGACTTTCTGGAATTTTTTTTTTCCCATATTGACATCTATTCTTTCTGAGTCCAGAGTTTCTTACTCGGGCGGTTCTATACTGTGTCCATTTAGCCGAGCTGGAACTACATTTCCCAGAGTTCCCTCCCATGTGTAGTTTTTGATGAAGGCTGGTGGGAAGATATATTTGCAAGAAACTTGGAAGGCCAAAGTGACACATCAGCCCCATGCTGGGTCCTAGACATCATGGCAGCTTGTCACATTGCTGTGACATACTGCCTCTCCTCGCTGGTCTGGGGGAGCAGCCAGTGAATGGGTCCCCTCCTCCAGCCTTTCCTACTACTAGACCAGGCACACAGTCAGGATTCTGTGGAGAAGGACACCTGTTTTTCTAAAGGTGACCAGTGTCCTCAGAGTTGATATGGTGAGAGACAGATACGGGCTCCAGTCGTTTCTCACAGATTCCAGTTTGTCCTGGCTTTGAGTCCAGCTTTTCTTCCCCGCACCCTGCTGACCTGCAGAGACCTCAGGCCGCAGCCAGAGGCAGAGGCAACAGGCTTCCACAGGCTTCTTCACCAGTTTCCCTTTGTGGCCCTGAGAAACAACATTCTCCTTTTCCTCTCACCGTCCCCTTTCTCTTCCCCTCTCATCTTGCCCAGTGTGAGGTGCAACCCTAGTAGGAAATTCCCTGCCTTCAACCCTCACAGTGGTTCTGCTTCCCTGATGGAATTGCTCACAGTACCTTATTATCCAGGCCCTTCTATACCCAGCCTCCCTTTCATTGACTGTACTTCTTGCCTTTTGCTTACTCCCAAGGGACCATTAGCCATCAGAAAAGGGTGATGAAATTTTAAAATGCATCTTAGTATTTCTAAGTAGTCATCATGCTAGAGAACCAACAGTAAAGCCCTGGCTACAGGGAGATTTGGGAACACCATCTATAGGCTTCTGGCACTTGACCCTGGAAGCCTTCACAGCACCCAGAACTACCCAGGTGCTAAGTGAGAGATTAAACCAACTCCTACCTTAGTTCACCCACTGTTACTTTGGTCTCTGTTACGACTGAGCTTGAATTCTAACCAAGTACACATAAAACATTACCTGAATCAAGTTCAGTTACTCAAGAGAGGACACATCAAAAGTTATCATTATCCTCCCTCACTTATCCTGAAGCTCAGCCTCATAAACAGACATGCTCGCTTATAGAACAGATTTTCAGAAAAAGAGAGACTATCGCTTTCTTGCATAAAATGCAGAGTGGCCCAAAGCACAGTGGACAGTGATTCACTATTTCCATTCATTCTTACTTCTAATGTATCTTCATGGCAGAGGGAATTAAAAGGAATTAATATTTACTAACAAGACCAACACTGGACTGTCTATTCATGTCCTCAACGAGGTATTACCACTGAATTTCAGAAGACGAGATATTTTCAATTATTTGAGAAAGTTACTTAGCCTCTCTGAGATAGAGGGCCACCATTTATAAAATTTGGTGAATACTCTTTCTTCCCAGGCTTGTTGTGAAGGTAAAATGAAATGTTTCAAAGTATGGAAAGCCTTCCTCTTATGTATCTGATGTAATAGGTCTCAATAAATATTAGTCAAATCTAAAGCCCAAATCACATTTTTAAAAAATTAGCATAGAGTACTATTTAAAGAATCCTAAAAGGCACATAACAAACAGCCCCCAATAATTTTTTCCAAAATCAAACTAAGTTTCCTGAAAAGGGGAATTCTTGCTCTAATAAAATAATGCATCAAATGATACACTAGTGCTGAGAATTTGCTGCATTTTTCAAAGTCACCCAAAAACTAAAGGGAGAAGGGTAGTATGAGCTGGGGAAAACTCTGACCATGAATGGGTGGGTTCTGGAGTTTAAGATCAACGTCTCTGACTTAAAACAAAGAAAGCATCCTTTTCTTTTTCTAAGCTTTCCTTAGATTCTTAGTTGATTCTTGATATTTCAAAAAATCATATCAAGAAAATTGATGTAAAAATATTTTGTTTTATAATAAATCTATAGAAAAAAAGATGCTGGCAAAGGAGATCAATGAGGACAGTATCACCTGATGTTTATCAGATGAGCAAAACTGACTGTACTTATAAATACAGGAAAGTTCACAAAGAAGGTTAAGTTGTTCCTTGGTACAAAATAACACTTCTCTCTTGCCCTTTTGGTAGGCTTTAAAGAGTTTCTAAAAATAAAAGTATAAGATGCTTCCTCAAAGTTCATTAGCTTCATGTACCAGAGTAATGACATAAGTATTTGTCTGGACTGCATGTTTGTGTCCTCTCTACAACTCATATGTTGTAGTCCTGATTCCCCAGGTGATGTTTGGAGGTAGGGCCTGTGGGAGGTCATTAGGTTATCAAGTAGAGCCCTATGATGGGGTTAATGCCCTATGAGAAGAGACATAATAAAGCTAGGTCTCTCTCTCTCCATCCCTCTGCCATGTGAGGACACACCGAGAAAGTGATGGCCATCTACGAACCAGGAGGGGGGCCCTCACCAACAACCAAATCTGCCAGCATCTTGATTTTGGACTTGCCAGCCTCTAGACTGTGAGAAATAAATCTTTGTTGTCTAAGCCATGGTCTTTGGTGATTTGTTATAGCAACCCAAACTGATTAAGACAAATGTCTCCCAGATATACACCCAAGATAACTAAATCCTGAAATATAGTAGAAACCTGTTTCTAGGAAACTGTTCATTAATAATATTTATCTTTGTTAAGTCCTAACAAGGTGGGCCAGGGCTCAGAAAAAAGTCAGAGAGATCAGAAGCTGATGGTATTGTAGTATTTACTCTATCCGTCCATGTACAGGTCTCGTAAGCAGACCTGTCTACTCTTAGTGCCAGAGGAGGGGCCAGCTCTGGTCATCCATAGTTTGGACCATGTGGCCTAGAGGTTTCCCTGAACAACCAATTATGACTCTGCATAGCAAAGAATAGAGTCAATGAGATTCGTTCTCTCGTTCTGGAATTTGAAAGAGTCAATATCCAGAGCCTGATCTCACTTACAGCAGACTGCACGGTGAGGAAACAGAGCTGCAGGAGAGGCCGGATCCACCCTGTGCAAATCCAGGTATTCATTAACTGAGATTAAGCAGGCCAAACCCACTATCGCCCACGAGAAAGCAGCAGACACAGGGAATATAGCTCAGTGAAGTCAGGCGTAATCTCCTTGAAGACAGGGACAGTGTCTCTCTTGTTCATTACTGTTTCCCCAACATCTAGCATAGTTCTTTGCTATTGGAAAAAAATAGCCACTTGATACATATCACCTGAATGAAAAGTTAATGACTTACAGTAGATCACCAGAGCAAGCCCTAAAGTGACTTTCCTTCTAGAAACACTGTCAGTTCCTGGCACCAGAAACCAAAATTTGTCCATGAGATTCCTTCTCCTTCAGCATAACCTATGTCTTCTCATGTTCCCAAGCTCCACTACTTCCTTTTATTTGAGCACGTTTGGTCCTTGATCCTTGTAAACAACAACAAGAAGACTGTGTGTGAGAGAGGAAGGAAGAAAGGGAGAAGGGGAGAGAAGTCTGAGAGAATAAAAGAAAGATGTAGGAGGTGCACTTTACTTCGCTAAAGAGAGTTCTAGACTGGGTAAGAGGCTGCAAGACAAGGAACTGCAACAACCTGTTCTAGAAAACTCTAGAGAGTTTGCACAAGAGAAGTGTTTAAACTTCGTCATTGGAGTAGACCGCTGTATAAAATAAGACAACCATGTAGCTATCTTCCTATAAATTGTTTATATTATATTGAATGGGAGTACCTTGACTCCCATTCTCCTGCTTAATGAGTAAAGTGCTCAGGGAGGTTACTCTGGTGATAAAACACATGGTACTTAAAGGAGTAATCCACCCTCTTTCCCAACTCATTGTTTCCTGTTCCTCGTTCTTTACTGAATGCCTCTCAGAGTGTACCTTTAAGAAAATCTGAATGATTGATTTTTTTCTTCCATTTATAAAGAACTCAGGAATGATACAGAAGAAAATGTTATCCCAGTAAACTGCTTTCATAAAACAATATATTCTCTTGGGCAATATGTATTTTTCGAGGTCTGGTTTACTCCAATCAATCACTCTTAAATTATCCTCATGTGACAGATAATGGAAAACTAATCTTTCTGTTGAATATCAGCCCTGCGCATTTCACAAAGGAAGTATGAGCCAAGCATACTTTCCACATTAGTAGAAACATGAGGTGGCCAGTATTATCCCCATCTTACTTCTAGTAGTTTTATGTAAAATGTACCATAGCCGTAAGATGCTCTGATGGCCAAAAGCAATCTGTTAGCATTCATAAGGGCAAAGAAGGAAGGAATAAAAAAATAAAATACTTACTTGGTCCTAGACCAATTGAAAAAGCAGCAACGTAAACGAGCAAGCTGGCTAAGGAAAGCCATTTCAAGAAAGCTGGGACGATCGCAGGGTCTGTGACTGTCTGGTATTCAGCGTGGCTCAGTCCAGCACTTGGTAAGGTTGTCACCCCTCTCTTATCCACATCATTTTTCGTGGGCATTAGGGAGTTTCTGCTGTGGGCAGTGATCCCCTTAAAGAGTTCTCTAAGAGTGTCGTCACGGGCTGACAGATTTCCTGGCCCATAAAACACGGACTCATCCAGGGACTTGTTGATAGGGCTATGGCTTCTACAGATACTGGTGAAGTTCATGGGGATGTTGAGATTCACGATGCCCATGGTCACCAATGAAGCTGCCATCACAGAGGAGCCGATACAGAGGAAGGTTTTGCTCCCAACGTGGTCTACAAGGAGAGTGGCAGGAATGGTGCTGATGACCTTGACAACTCCGACCCCCGTAGAGGCGAGACTGGCTGCCTCATTGCTTTGGAAGCCAACAGACTTCAAAACAGTTGATGCATAGAATAATATGTTTGGCTGACCAGTGACTTGCACAAAAAATACCAGTGTCAGGCCTATCATTATCCGGGTCCTCATGTTGTCCTTTGATCGAAACAGATCCCTAAACCTATACTGATACTCATCTTTCAGGGAAGATTTTATTACAGTGAGTTCCTCCGTTGTATCCGAGATGCCTCTCAACTTTCTAAGAACCTTGCTAGCAGCTTCCTCGTGTCCTTTCATCACCAGGAACCGGGGACTTGGAGGAAGAAAATACATTGCAATTGCCTGCAAAACTCCCAAGGGAATAACAAGGCCAAACATGTATTTCCATCCATGGGTAACACTGGCAAATGCATAATTTGAAATGTAGGCGAAAAGTATGCCGGTGACAATCATCAGCTCATTCAGGGACACGAGAAGACCTCGTCTGTGTTGTGGAGCGATCTCTGCGATGTAAACACACGTGGCAATTGAAGAGAGCGAAATGGAAACTCCTATAGCAATGCGGCCTACTATGAGGACCGTGTAAGTTAAACTGAGGATCAAGACTAGGCTTCCGAGTCCGAGGAGGCAGGATGACAAGATGATGGCAGCCTTTCTTCCATACCTGTCAATCAGGACCCCTCCAGTGAGAGAAGCCAGAAAGGCCCCGATGAGGAGGGAGCTCACAACCATTTCCTGCTCATGGCAGGTTAGGGCTAATAAGGTTCTTATCTGAAGAAGGGCCCCAGAGATGATCCCAAGTTCATAACCCACCAGGAGGCCGCTGACAGCAGCTGTGGCAGATGACAGGAGAGTAAACATGCCGCAACCTACAGGCAGAGAGGAGAGACAGGGGGTCAGTTCTACACTGTTATTTTAAACACTTTATGTCTGAATGGAGACTTAACCTTACATAAGGAAGTTTCTCAGAGCACTGAGTAGAAGCACACACATAAATATATATAAAAAATTAGATAAATATATTAAAATATATCAAAATAATAAATATATAATAATAAAATAATAAACATCAATGAATGTCTTAAAATATGTTATGATAAAATAATATGTTAACAAAAATGATCAGATGTAAAAAGAAATATCCTTTTCTTTCATTTTGGGGAGGAGTGGGGATACATTTAGGAAGTCACTTCCTTCTATTTGTGTTGCTGATGTTGTTTGTAGTTAGTAGCAGAGAGCTAGGCAAGATAAGCAGATGACAGATGGTGAAGACTGAGCAAACAAGAACACCATTTATGTCCTGCTTTGGCGTTGGATCAGAAATTCAGACAGCCCAATTCCTCAGGTCCTGCTGCAGGCTGTCCTCTAAAGGCAAACCTCTGAGGCAGAGTAGAGAGGGTAGGAGCCTCAAGAAGTGTTACAGGTGTCCCCTGGCGTAACCTGGGGGAAAATGAAGCACAGGCTCCAGGAAACCTGACCTCATATCTCCTTGGCCACATCCGGCCCCAGTTGGCTCTTGCTAGAACATATGAGGATATTGGTAGTGTGTGCGTGCGTGTGTGCCTTAACAAAGTTAAAGCTGCCCCAGAAAGAAGAAGAAAGAAATGGATGCAAGGGAGGGAACTAATAGCACCCATTACTTGTTCTGAATAAGGAGGCAGGGGACTCGAACTTGGGGGGAAGAACAATAAAACAGACTTCATATTGTTTTATAATTTAATGTTAAAAACTGAGGAAAAATAGCAAAAAGTAAACAGTCATTAATTTTCAGAAATAGGTAGTGGACATCTGTTATATATTTGTAACTTGTCAAGAAAGAAACAAAACGAAACAAAAACTAACCAACGGAAGAGCACTGCAGCAACAGGAAATAATAGTTTGCAAGGTGTAACACAGAAAAGCATGTTTCTGGAACTGTTGGACAGCAAGTATGTCATATGTGGGGCACAGCAGCTTAGAGAGGTAAATAGGATCCACTAAATTTGGAGAGATACAGAGGGGATGCTTCAACAGGGTCCTGCAAATCACAGTGACAACTTTTTATGGTTTTCCAAGTATAAAGGGGTTGATGCACACTGAACGGTATGAGGGCATTGACTTCAGAGTTTCTTGCTGCTGGTTGAAGACTAGTTCTTCCAGGAGCAAGACTGATAACAAAGAGTATTTTGTTGCCTTAGAGTTAACAAGAGATGATGGTAGCTTAGACTTGGACGTTCAGAGTAGACCTGGAGACAAGTAGACAGATTCAAGGGAATTTGGAGGTAAAAATGACTACACTTGTTCATGAATTGGAGTTAGAAGGTGAAGAGGTGGATCAAGAGGTGGGTCAGAACCTAAGATGCCTCCATGGTTTGAGCAGTTGGCCGGGTAATTTTACAATGTTCAATACCCTGTATGCAGGCCTGTGTATTGTTCAGGGAAATATACCGACCAAAGGAAGACTGAGACGAGAATTGGTTGTAACAGGGAGTAAAAGGAGGAGTGGGAATCAGAAGATTTGTTTTAGATTCACTGAAATGTTTTAGTTGTTTTATCTATAAGATCTTCAGTTAAAAATGTCAATTCAGGGTGCCTGGGTGGTTTAGTCAGTTAAGCAGCTGCCTTCGGCTCAGGTCATGATCCCAGAGTCCTGGGATCGAGTCCCACATCGGGCTCTCTGCACAGCGGAGAGTCTGCTTCTCCCTCTCCCCCTGCTTGTGTTCTCTATCTCTCTGTCAAATAAATAAATAAAATCTTTTTCAAAATGTCAATTCAGACTAATATACAGATTTGGATCTTAAAAGTCAAGGCTGGAGATATGTATTTGGGATTCAGCAGCATGAATCTGGGATTTAAAATCATAGGAATGAATGAAATCACTTAGGGAGAATAAACAGAGGAGCAGGAGAAGCAGGACTAGGACTGGGACCTAGAGAATGCCAACATTTACAAGAGGAGAAAACAGCAAGGGAGATGGAGAAGAAAAGAACTGAGATGTGTATAGAATGGACTAGAAATGTATGTGGGCGCATTTTTATCATAGGCTGAGCAAGGGCCATTTAACCCTGCCATTGTAGGGGGTTAGAAAAAGGAGCAGGTCAAATAAAGTTCGTCTGAATTTCCTCCCATAAGAAATATCCAAGGCATTTTACATTTCCAGGATCCTGGGACATAGGTGACTTCAAAAAAAATAATCTAAAAAAGATTGACCATTTAGAGGGAGGAACAAATAAAAATGCAAGAATCCACAATAATATAAATTAATTCATGAGCATAGTGAACACAAACCATTAAATGAAAATTAAATCAGAGGTTTATCTAGCTAATCAGAAAACAAATATTTGGTACCAGTACACAGCAGACATTTTCCTAGGTACTGGGAGGCATATCTGTAGCAACGAAAGAAACCAGATGTAGTTAGTAGTTGCCCCCCAAGAAACTTAACATTCTGGTGCTATCTCTATTATCTATCATTTATTATGCACTGCTTTAATCTTTACTTGTAAAATGACTTGAAAGTACTCTCTTACAGGTTCATTCATGTCCTAAATTTCTACATATTTTCCCCATTGTGGTCTTAATATCCTCATATTTCACTATACACAAACACACATAGACACACACACCAAAATTTGTGCTAGAACAACATATTTCTCTACCACAAGGAGAATCAGGTCAAATTCTCACATTTGGATAAGAATATCATATTACTTCATATCTCTGCTTGTCATTCATTTTATCTCTGTTTGCATATTGATTAGCTTCTATGTGTTCAGGCAATTGGTCACTGATATTCAGATTAAAGAAATAAGTAACAGTGGAGAATGAAACACTTAAAAGGTAGATTGAGGGAGGCAACCCAGAAGGGGATTTTGAGTGACACAGGGCAGCATGGGGATACTGAGTCAAGGACATGGCAGAACAGCCGCTTGAGTAGCAGAAGACTGTCCTTGCCACTCTGCCCTTCTCCTTCCCCTTCCTAGTTTTCCCCCTTTACTGGGTGGGAAATAGGGTTCCCCTACCAAAAGAAAGACCCTTTGGGATACAAGAGTCCCTTCCTTTGATGCTCTCTCATCCTACTTCAGACAGAGTCTGAGGTAGTGAATTGAGGAGGAGTGGGTGTGAGGCGTGGGGCAAGTCACAAGGCCTGCTTCTTGGATTGTGGGGGAAATGCTCCTGACAGGGGAGAGACCCTGTTTCTTTGTCCATTTTCTGGACTCAGGTTCATATGCCTTGTTCTTTCTGTCAGTGTTCACGGGACACTGACGAATTGGGATATGTGCAAAGGGTCTGGAACCCATCCCGGTTTGTCAATGTCCCTCTGGAGACCCAGCAGCTAAGAGTTGTTTTTTTTTTTTTTTTTTAAGATTTTATTTATTTGACAGACAGAGATCACAAGTAGGCAGAGAGAGAAAGGAAGGGAAGCAGGCTCCCTGCTGAGCAGAGAGCCCAATGCGGGGCTCGATCCCAGGACCCTGAGATCATGACCTGAGCTGAAGGCAGCAGCTTAACCCACTGAGCCACCCAGGTGCCCCACCAGCAGCTAAGAGTTTTAAAAATATGATAATAAATTATCATGCACAAGGATGAGAATCTTTAAAAATATGATAATAAAAATTCTTTAAAAATACGATAATAAAATTCTTTTAAAATATGATAAAATTATTTCTATATGAATTACTAAAAATTATTTTTATAAAATTACAAGTTCTAAAATAATTTTACATAACACATTATCAATTTATCGATAGATCAATCTACATATCTATCTAGGGAGTTGGCCTTTAAAAGCCTAAAAATGTACACTAAGACATTCTGTGGCCTTCTTCCCACACAAGGGGCCTACCAACATGGATTATATGCCACAGAATTAGACTAAGGTCTTCACTGTCTGCATCTTATTTGAGGGGTTTGTTTTCCTTGTGATATGCTTTAAGGGATACCAACCAAAACAACTTCCACTCATCTCAATACTGCTACTTAATACTGCTGATGTTCCTGTATAAGTTTCATGATGCCCATTTGGGATTTTGGATTCCAGCAGCCTGTAGAGGGTTCGTGCCTAATGCTCCTGGGACTGAGGCCCTGTGCCACTGTGGGACTTCCACCACAGGACAATTTCCTGGAGTTATTTGATCATAAAAAGACAATGAAGAGAGACATAAAAAGTGGGCTTTTTTTCCTACCTACTTTTGGTTGATGATGATAAAAGCAAGGCATTATCCTATAGGCATCAGAAAGAAGAAACAGCTTTTCCAAGAGATCTGGCCACGAACAATGAAAGAGCATGTGGCAGGGAGGCAGGCTTTATGTTTGCCTGAACACTGATGGGAGAGTTTAGGCAGCTCGCTGGACCCAGAAAAAGCAGCCAGAGCTTAAGGAGAGGGCAGGACAAGGAATTCCAATGACTGTCTTTTCAAAGAACATCCAGTCATGAAGTCAAATACTTTGCACTTTACGTTCTTGGTGAAATTGAGCATTTCCATCCGTTTCGTTTGCGGTCTTGCTTCATAGGGGCCCTTCCTTCACATTCATTTTCCCCAAAAGGGCCACAGAGACATCTCTGCCTTTTTCAGACATCACAGAAACCACATGCAAGTGGCACCCGCAGTCCCTTGACTCGTGCCTCCCCCTGCGTCTGGCTGCTTTGCTGGAAGACCAGCAGTGTGCCTTTTGGTGTCATGATGATTCTATAACAAGGTAAGAAGGTAAAACTGCTCACGGGAGAGGCACTCACAAGCAAGGTTCTTCACATGAACGCCCGAGACCCACACGGAAGACACAGAGGGCAGGAGCCTCCGCAGCCTTGGCGAGGTCACAAAGGCTGCATTGTCTGCTGTTCACGGTGACTCACAGGAAGCCACGTTCTAACTGGCTCGCGCACGAGACACTCAGTTTTCCTTAATATTTGACTTGCTGCCGGCTCTCTGCTTTCCTTTCTTCCCCGTATGCCGACTACAGATTATGCGCATAATGGACACCTGTGAACACTTGCGGCTCACCAGGCGCTACCACACCCGGCAGAGCGTGTGCGCGCAGGTCCTTCTGGCAGGCAGCCAAGGGATTAGACCATTTGGCCCTGTGCCAAGGTCTCAGAAATGGAGAAGACCCCCTACTTCATGTGTTGCTCAAGAAAAACTTGCAGTGGCCCCCAAATGACCTTGCAGATGTGGTCTCCCCCTTTCTCCACTCCTTCTGAGTATCTTTCATCCCAACTCAAGAGTCATCTCAAGCGCCATCTCTCCCAGGAAAGCCACCGAGCTCTGCCTTTTTCTGCAGCCTCACCCTTAAGCCCTCGGTGCTCCTCCTGCCCAAAGAATGTGTCTCTAAGGCGCCTGTCATTCAAGGTGCTCGTTTATTTATTCATTTGTCTTCTGTTCAACCGAAAGTCCTTAAAGCTAAGAGCTCAGCTTTCTTTATCTCTGCATTCTCATCTCTGGTCTTTGGCACAAGGTAAATAAATACTCAATGAATATTCCTTGAGTGATTGAATAAAAGAATGAATGATAACAGCACTCCAGAATATGGATCCTTGGTCCTCTCCTCCCAAGTTCCTGTCAGTAGACTAAAAGATGAATGCGTAATATTCTGGAACAGCGAGCATGTGCAACTCTGTATTTACACAAATACTTAGCATCTGAGCAGCACAGCATTAGCATTTCTATAAAGCTTTCAGCACTATTATTAGCCTGCTAATACAGCACCGCGGTAGAGACCATAAATTGTTTCATTATCGCTCGTACATTTCTGCTTTATGAAATGGCAGCCCTGTGCACGGCCTTGTTCTCTAGATGTTCAGACTGTGCGCAGCAGCCCCATCCGGGACTCAGCTTTGCAGGCCCCACAGTGGTCTCCATGCACCAGCTCTTCAGCCCATCCCCATCCCCTTGCTGTTTCTGGAAAATGCCATGCACATTCCCGGGCTTGTGCTTCTCTTGGAGCTGCTCCCCCTCATGGTATGCCTCTCCCCTAACTTAGGAGCTTAGGGAGATCTGAGTCATCTCTGAAGATACCTTCTGAAACTCCCCTTCTCTACAAAACCTTTCCTTTGGTTTCTCTTTGGTTAGCATTGCTCTCTCTCCTCTCCCTTGCCTTTCCTCCCGTGGCCCCCCAATACCCTGCATTTTATTCAGTTATGCCAGTCACCTTGGATCGGGAGCGCCTTGAGAGTAGGAGTGTCACCCTCAAGGGACCCACACAGGGCCTGACACGAGAGCTCATTAGGCTTACTAGATGTCGCATGGAGGAGCACTGGCTTGACCAGAGAGCTCCCGCAAACCCATGAGAGCTGAGCTGGTTCCACCGGTGGCCAAAGGTCCCAGATGCTGCCTCTCAGCCCCAGACCACGAGTGGGCCCCCCTGTGGTGGTAAACACTGGGCTCTAGCCTTCTTCTAACCCCTCTCCCCTCCCTCGGCCCCCTAATCCTCTTTAGCATACAATGAAACTCAGCCCAGTGGAAAATTTGGCCTCCCTCTACACCTGCTAGGGTCTGACCTTTCTGAAACAAAAGGATAGGAACTTTGCTTTCTTTTTCATTTTTCAAATCTCAGGTTTGATTCAGTGGGACTTGTACGGACACACTTTCCTGAAACCAATCTTCTCCGACTTCTGTGGCCTGGGCAGGTGCGCAGAGGGCACACTGCTTACATGGGCTTATTCGCCTGTCCCTGGCTCTTGCTCCGTTAACTGGCCTCCTCTGCTGATGACATGTAGGACTTTCCTTCTTTTCTTTCTTTCCTTCCACTCATTTGCCTCTGCTTCCTCCCCTCTTTCCCTCCTTCACGCTGGGACTTTCACCAGGATAAGTCTGGGCTCTTGCTTCTTCCAAATTCTGCTGCTACCCCTTGAGTACTTTTCCTGAGAAAAGACTTCTAGTGTTCGGGGTTTCCCCTTATTTGTTTAGTGATAATTATGTAGGTGTTCGTTATATACATTTGTCTCATTTCCTATCTCCGTCTTCTTGTGCTCTCTATGTGCACCTAGAAGAGTATCTCCCATTTATCCTCCATGTCACAGATTCCAGATAATTCTACACCTGCAGCTTTCGCGTTCTCACTCTCGTTAGTTTCAGACGCGTCTGTCTGCACCTCCAACCTCAGCCCCGTCATCACCTCAATTTATTTTCATTGTCAGACCTTGTCCTAATCTCTTTATTCAGAGCCCACTTTTAGGAAATTACAGAGAACAAAAATCAGATGGTTTCCAAAACTTACGAATGTGGGAGGCCACGATAAGGCTTGAGACGAGGACCAAACCAGGCCCTGACTTGTGTCTCCTTTAAAGTCCAAATAGCCTAACAAAAGGCTGATTAGGATGGAAAAGTTGAGTTGCACTGAGAAAGGGTCTGTGCTATGTGTTGTGCGCTCGCCTACATGACTTCCCACACGTTTACTAGTGAGATGAGAGCAATTTGGGTGGGGTCCTAAATTCTTAACGGGTCCTTGCTGTTCCAGCACAGCTCCAAGAACACTCTCAGGTTTGTTGTTACTTCTTTGTAATTATTATCGGAAGACAAAGACCACTGGCCCTGGAAGATCTGTGTTTAGACCTTGAGAAGTAGCTAATGGGGAAGTCTGGAGGGTTTCATGCATATGTAACAAATTCTTTCGTAATTAGCTAATGATGGACACTTCTTTGTATAATTAATGATGGACACTTCTTTGTAATTATTTCTGTTGGCTATATAATGCCTCGCTGCCTGCATAAACTCGGCACTGTTGGACATCCTCCTCAGTGTCCCTCCTGTCCCCATCACTTTGTCTCTTTAACTTCTTTTCACCATCCTCTTACCCTCACATTTCCTGGTCGATTTGTCGCGCCGGCCGCAACACGAATGTTCCCTTAAAAAAGAAATCTCAACATGCTTTTAAAATGGACTTGCCAATGGCCAGATTTGCTGCCTTCTCTTTACCCAGCCCCCAGATCAGTTATGATATTTTTGACTGTGAGAAACCAAAACCTAAAAAACAAGGATTAAAAACATTATGGCATTTACTGTATAATTAGCGAAAAGACCAAGTTGAGTTTGGTGTTTCCAAGGATTCACACTCTGTCCATCCTTCTGTTCCTGCCTCCTCAGAGGATTGGCTTTTGTCCCCGACTTGCCACCACATGTGCACGGTGGCTGCCGCAGCTCCACGCATAAAAAGCCAAAGTCAAAGACAGGTGACAATGGAAGAAGGCTTGGGGCAAAAGGTCTTTTTGCTTTCATCAGGGAGGAAACTGTCTAGAAGCACCGCGCGGAAGATGATGGATTTCAGGATATGCTACCCCTTAAACATGGTACCTTGGCTTATTGAGTATTTTAATCTGAAGGCGTTTGAGAAAATAGCAGAAGCAGGAGGGGCCCTCTGACCTTCCCCCTGCCCTTCTCCCTGGAAGCCGGTAGCAAACCCTCACATGAGAGATGCCCTCCCTACACCCAGAGGAAGGGAGCAATCCTATCTCTGAAGACACAGAGAGGCCACGAAGGATCTGGACAAACAGGCCTTGCCAAGCCTCCCCTAGCTTCCTATGCCTACCCTCATACAGCTTGACCTGCCATGTTACTCCATGACTGTCCACTCATCAACAGACCGAGCATACACACACTTAGCCGTTTCTTACAGTCTTGATTTCCTAGTGGAAGTTCCCATGACGTGCAGAATCTACATTAAATACATTTGGATGCTTTTCTCTCTAATCTGTCTTTGGCAGCTTCATTTTCAGACCCAGCTGAAGACTCACCCAAATGTCTCATTGGCCAGAACCAGTGGGTTCCGTGGTTCATCTTGGCAAGAGAGACTGAGACGCAAGCGTTGGCATATTTTAGTTCCGCAGCTAGGAAAGGCCGAAAATGAGAAGAGAGTGAGAGCAGCTGTTGGGTTTTTAGTGTCTGACACACCTCATTCTAGCCACTAGCTTCCTCTTAGCTAGGCCAGGAGGCGCAATGTTGATGAGGGAGCAGAAGGCCAGCTGAGGGCAAAGCACGAGCTGACACCCCATGGCCCCAGATGGGATCTGTGTGACATTCCTCAGACACTCCTGGCTGCCCTAAAACTAAGGGAAGGAAAGAAAAAAAAAAAAAAAACAACCACAAAAAACCAAATGGTTAACTACTAAAGATCACAGTCCAAAAAGACAGGAGCCTCTATCAGTTTACAAAGTGTCTTAGTGATTTCTAAGAAAACTGTATTCTTATCCACAACCTAACTTCCAGAAGGAAACTCCCAATTATCTTCAAGTTAATGCTTAACTTGACAATGGCAAGGCCTCCAGTGTCTTGTAGGCCATCTTCAGCATGCAAAAGTTCTTTAGAAAACCTCCCTTTTCCTTGCATCCCCCAACTCCCAAGTATACAATCGGTCACCCCTCATGACCCACCTGCAGCAGTTCTTTCTGCCCCCGGGTCCTGTCCCCGTGCTCTAATAAAACCACCTTTTTGCACCAAAGATGTCTCAAGAACTCTTTCTTGGCTGTCAGCTCTGGACATCACCAACATTCAAAACTACGTTGTAGCTGCTGGCCAAATTTCTGATGTCTGGAAGTTATTTTTCTGGTGTGACTCCATTGGATTGAGGAAGGAATTTTTTTTGCTTCCAGTTTTTAGTCCCCTCACTAGGAATAAGAGGCATCATTCCTGCTTGGTTTAAAGGGGCCCGTAGTCCTCCACTTGTCAAAATAAGTACCTGCCAAACTACGACTTCTGGAAGGCACCATTCCAGTGGCTCATCCGGGCTTTGTCCCTTCTTAACACTGATTTCATGTCCCTGAATCCAATAAGCCGCTGTCCTTCCTACCTGACCGGAGTTGCTGACATCTTGGAAACTGTAGTTCCTGAGAGAGAGAGAGAGAGAGAGAGAAGTAACGGTAACAAGATGGCTGGGAAGATTAGGCTGTGGAGCAAAACTTGGACCCTCTGCCAGCACGGCTCCTGGGGTCTGTGGAGATGACTTCCCTTTAGCTGGTTCCTGAAAATTCTTTCAATTAGGGATGCCCACGGGATTTTGTGCAAAGCTAAAATTTCACTTCCTCTTATGAATTAAGCCCATGCCTGCATCTTATTTAGGGTTAAATCCTAACTCACTGATGAATACATCTGGCTTTCATGCTTTTGTGATTTTGCATCTCCTTCCATCTTTTCCATGTTTTTATGGATATTTTTAATAGATAGTTGGGGTGGCGGGATGAATGAGGAAAACAAACCGGCAGACAATCTTACCTAGAGACCTCTGAGGTTTCCTGGGTGGGGCTCTCAATGTGTGCAAGCTGGGGTGAGCTAGGGGCCTTGGAGGATTAATAAAATATTTAAAAAGGATCCTCATCCCATCAATGATTAGTGGATGTTGGGAAAAAAATAGTAACACACGTACCTGAACTTTAAGATTTAAAATTTAAATCTTTGATCTGAACTTTAAAATTTCAAAGGTCCCCTGATTTCACAGTAAGTTTCTGTCAGCCCATATTTTCAACTCAATAAATATAAAACTTCGAAGACTATGATGTATTTAAAGTTGTTGAAGGAATTGTTAAAGGAGTCTACGTACTTGAAAATGACAGCGAATAAACCTTAGTGCACTAAAAATTTTTAAATTAGGGAAATACAATGGGAAGAAATAAATAAGATTGTAAACCCTACGGATGCAAAACTCTGAGGAAGGGCACTTTATTTACCAAACGTAAACACCTGGATGGTTCCCTTGGTGTTAAGGGAGAGGCACATGGAACATGTCGATGATACACAGGTGGACTATGGGAAAGGGAGAGAAGAAAAAAAAGCCAAGAGGTTTCATATAATACAAAGGACAAATTCTGATGTGTGTGTGTGTGAGAGAGAGAGAGAGACAGACAGACAGACAGACAGAGAGAAACAGAGAGAGCAAGAGAAAGAGAGTTCAAGAAAGAACGGAGAAGAATATCCAGAAAGAGGAGAAATGAAAGAAAACGAACGGACACGTTGTCGGGTTTTGGGGGGGTGGGGCTGTGAAGTCACATAAAGATACAACAGGATCACAGGCATATGTGTTTTACATAAGTTGGTTTACAAGAATTTTCTTACGGTGGATTCGACAGGAGAATTTTAATGGATCCATCAAATATTTAATTGTCCTATAGCGATCCATAAAGAGCTCATATGAATGGGATTTGAGAATGGGAAGGAAAAGGGGCCATGATCCACACGTGGATCAGAGCAATGACATGAGAAAAGGACTCCCTGCACAAGGTGAAAGTTAACAATCAGTAGAGATGGGAAGCTGGCACAAAAGGTGATCAGAAGGACTACAAGGCTCCTAAGGGAGACACAGTGTGAGTTTGAGGATGGGCAGAGAGGGGCGGAGAGCAAGGAGGCATGTGGATCTAACCTTAGAGGGGCTGGAGCTCTGTCTGTTGAAATATTAAAAGAATGGTGACCCCAGGAAACCGGAGGATTTCAACATGCAGGTGAGGCTCTCTAGGGCTCCCTAATGCTGTCCCCACTATGATCACATGCAGAGACTGGCTTGGTTTCTCTAAACTGATAGAGCCTCTTCCGAAGAATCCTTCCTCTCATGGTGCTTAGCACGAAGGTTTCCTGATATGGTCCCTGCTTACATCTTCAGATTCCTCTGTCATCCCCTGGCCCCTGGAAGAACTCTGTGCTCTCGTCATACAGAAATATCTGTAGGTCCCTGAATATGCCATTCTCTCTTCTGAGAACTGGCGCACAAGCTATTTTCTCTGTTTCTAATGCTCTCTGCAAATGCATTGACCTCAGTTATGCTTTCTTGACTCAGCTTCGCTCTCCTATCTCCCAGAATCCATTAAAAGCTGGTGGAGCTGCCCGCTCTGCCCCCCCACCCCACCCCAGGGTCCTAGCAGAGTAACATTCATCCAGCTACCTTCTCCGTCGTGGGCTCCCCGATCTCTTTTCTCTCTCCACCAGTTGGTAATAAGCATCTACATCATATGACTGTCTCTTATTCACCGCTGGACCCAGGGTCTAGCATCATGTCTGAGTCTTAGTGGCTAAGCAATCATCTTGTAATTACTTAGATTCTTATCTTTCTGATGAATTGGAAAAATCTGTAACCATGGACAAGGTTTTCTCTGTCCTTTTTCACTCTGAAGTATCCAGCTCAATTAATCTTGCTGAAGCAAAATGTTCTTCAGTTTAGCTGAACAAACACTTAATTCATTTACCCATGTAACGGTGAAGGATGGACCACGGGCCGGCACTGTGTTGGGCACAGATGGTGAGAGGTTCATCTGGATAAACAGTGCGATCGGCACTGTGGTCACCGCGAGTACTGCGCTGAGATATTTCCTACCTTACATCTGAATTTGATGGCTCAAGACGGTGCTTCCTTGTCCTACATGCTTGTGACCCCTGATGGAAATACAGAGGAAAGACATAGTTCCTACTTCTCATGAGTTGCCCAAGCTCACAGTACCTGCAATCAGAACTCTGATAGGTACCAGAATATATTTTATCCAGAAACTCATAACCTTATAGCCAAAGACATGTTGCACGGAAAATTAGGGAAGTAGCTAGAATAAAAACCAATAGAGTTCTGAAATGAGTGTAACAGAGACCCCAAATCCCAGATCAGATCATAGAACAGAGCAGGAAGTAGAGACATCAGTGCTGGATGGTATTAATGGTCAGGTGGGCAAAACCCTGGACTGGATCTTAGGATACTGAGACTCTGGCACACGTTACCCATGCCTCCTGGAGAGCATCCCTTTGCTTCCCCCTAGGAGGTGCCTGGGCCGAATGGTGAAGGTATAGTCAGGAGTCTGAGTGCCTGACAAGTTACCAGCTAGCTTATGACATGTCCCTGAACCTTTCTGTTCCTCTGTGTCCTCATTCCCAAGATGTAGATAATAACACTACCTACTTCATAAAGTTGTTACGAGAATCCATGAGTGAAAACTGCGTTGGGCATGGTAATGTTTGCTGTTATTCTCAGTCTCAGTTTGCTTATCTGTGAACTGGGGATAATATTATCTCATTGAGGTTGTTGCAAAGATAAGAAGCGATAATAGTAATAGAAGCTCTTGACCCACAATAATCATTCAATAAAGATTTGTTTAGTCTGAATCTGTGGGGTAAAATCGCCATAACACTTTGTAACAAAGTAAAACTTTGAAACAGTCTCCCTTACTGATAGCGCAGGAAGCAAAATGATACCTTGTTTCCAGCATAACAGTTATGCCTTTTCATAAATTCTTGAATTCCTTCGTTTTTGGCAGTACCTACATAATTGGGCTTACCTTACGAAATTTCTTCCCGTAATTTTGCCTTGGGGTTTCAACACTTCTGTTTCCCAGTGGAAGTGAAATATTTCATTAGCTTGGGAATGCTGTCTCACCTTACAAATTGATCTTAATCACAACTTTCCTCTCCATTCGTAAAAGTCTTGCACATCTGAGGCTGAAATATCATTTCGGGCAGGTTTCTAAATTAGCACTGCACATTGCTACCAACTCCGACTTCCACAAAGTGTGGAAGCAGTTGCAGGCAGGAGCATAACATTTTGAAGCAAATAATATGGATGTAACCAACAGCCCCCAGACCCTCACTATGCCAGGCAGACCTGAGTCATGAGTGCTCCTGAGAAACAATTACTTCCAGGGGAAACACCAGGTAACAGCTTAAAGGTGAGTTACACTTGATTTACTCCAGGTAAAAAATACTCCTGGGGCACCTGCGTGGCTCAGTGGGTTAAAGCCTCTGCCTTCGGCTCAGGTCATAATCCCAGGGTCCTGGGATCAAGCCCTGCATCAGGCTCTCTGCTCAGCGGAAAACCTGCTTCTCTTCCTCTCTCTCTCTCTCTGCCTGCCTCTCTGCCTACTTGTGATCTCTATCTGTTAAATAAATAAATAAAATCTTTGAAAAAAAATACTCCTAAAAGTCAAACAAAGGATGGCATGTTTCTCCCTCATATTTTGGCAGAACACTATAAAGTGAGCAATTGTTCAAAAAAGAATGAAAGCTACTAAAATTAAAATAATGTGATCTTTTATCTTAGTCTTATTATTACTTCTACTAAATTGTATAGAAAAATTAGTGTATCAGCAAGGCATAGCCGTTTAGCAAATGCATAAATGACTGTGCTTGTGACGTAGGAGGTAAAATGATACCAAAGAGCCAAAACAAATGAAACATAAATTGCAAAGAACCCTACGAATTCATGATTTACTACAAAGATTATGTATTTGACTCAAAGTTTCAGCTGGGAAATATCTGGGGTGATTTCAAGTCTTGCCTTTAACAGAGACTGGGTACTTTCTGAAGGAAGATGGATGAGAAATTATCTTTATTTGGTGTTTGGTCAAATAGCTCCTTGGGAAGAAATCTATGTTGACTTTCCCCCTTACTCCCCACCAAAACTCGGTGTCTTTTTACATGGCTTTCCTCCCCTATTTTATTCAATAACTCATCTTCTTGGGGAAGACTGTGCATGAGAAGAAAACTGAACTAGAAAGCCCCAACTCTGCATCTTTAAGAATCGCATACAACCAGTGCTTTCCCACCCAGTCTGAGTAAAGAGCCATTTCAATGCTTAGAGGCACAAGCAAACTGCTCCCTAATGGAGTACCATTGGGAGCTCTCAGAACATTTCACACCCTTAGGCTAAGTATTACCTAGGTTCCTACTATTGAGAAAATGCTACCTACAAAACCATATTCAAGAACTATTTTTTTTTTTTTTAGATTTTATTTATTTATTTGACAGAGAGAGATCACAAGTAGACAGACAGGCAGGCAGAGAGAGAGAGAGGGAAGCAGGCTCGCTGCTGAGCAAAGAGCCCGATGTGGGACTCGATCCCAGGACCCTGAGATCATGACCTGAGCCGAAGGCAGCGGCTTAACCCACTGAGCCACCCAGGCGCCCCAAGAACTATTTTTGAATGAAAAACAGAATCCCACATATCTACAGCAATTAAAAATAACATCTTAAAATTGGCCAAATCACCTTTGATTTCCACATGTCAGTTGAAGTTTCCTTAGGTACCTCTAGGGTGGAGTCATTCTTTGTTGGGATTGGTTGTTTTTTTTTGTTTGTTTGTTTGTTTGTTTAACCAGCTAAGAGAAGATCCAGCCCACTAAAAAGTACTCCGTTGAAAATTCACAAACATCGTCAGTGAAGGGCTACCACTAGACCTGTTCCTGGGATCTCAGAGGCCTTGGCTCCTGACAGCAGTCTTACCAGAAAGGGTGATATTACAAATATTTAACAGCTGGGAAAGGGGCACTGACCTATTGGAACAGACATAAGCTGTAAAACCAGCTCGGGCACACTGGTGCCTACTGATTAATTTCAGTCCCCCAGGTCAGCCACATTGCATAAAGGCTCTGTCGGTGTCTGTCAGGCCTTGCCACCCGCCGATTCCCACCAATGTGTGTCTGCTGCACAGTGGCCCCTGGGAGCTAGTCTGTGGCAGGTGGCAACCTCTCTGCCCTCTCTAGGTTACAGTGATCTCCAGAGGAAACAAAAGCCCTGCTGTGTGAGCGACACACCACCCAGAGTTTGTGGTGAAACAGTGTGCCGCCATGTTTGTTTAGAGCCTTCTCTCTTTCTAGATCTTGGAGAAGCCCCTTGCTGGAGGCTCACAGTCACAAAAAGCCTCAAATTAAAACTTTTGATGTCATTTCCAAGTGATGTGTTATGCACAATCATAGAGAAAAGTTGACTGAAGTGAAAAGAGAGGTGGTTATCTTTTAGTCTGGTCTTATTTTCAGACAAAAGAGTCTACAGCCCCTCATAGATTCACATGTCTATAAATCCCAACACTCCCTTGGCAATATCAAGCTTCATACAATAACTTCTTGTTGTTATCAGCCATTAATTTATTAAATACGTGTGTTTTTAAAACACAATAATTTTTATCAGAGGTTTTGTCACCCTTTGATGCATGGAAAGCCTAGAAGAATGGTAATGTCTAAGGCCCTGGGTCTTCCCAAAATGACGGGTTCATTGTTAGAACTGTTCCTCTCACAACCAAGGCTCTGTTATGAGGTCAAGCCGGTTGGTCTGACTTACTCTTCCCTGGGGATAAGCTTGCTTCTAAAAGTCTCCTCAGCTCTCTAACAAGTAGACTTCCTATGGGGCTACCCAAAGAAGCCTGAGAAAGCTAGGCCTGACTGAATTCAAGGAGGCCTGGTTTAGATTAACCATGGAACTCCAAGACTCAGTAGGAGCATAGTAAGAATGCCCTGACCTCTTTAAGCATGGCCTGCATGAGCAGAGAAGTGATGGCCTTGTGGTTTGCTAACGTGGCCCCACCCAGGAGTCTGCTGGGGGATACAAGGGGTGGGAAGGGAGCAGGGAGCCACAGGCCTCAAGTTTTTCCTTTCTCTACCTTCCCTCTTTTCTCTATAGAAGCTCCACAATGACTTCTCTTACATACCGGTCACCTAGTCAGCTTCTCCTTTATCAAAAGGAATTTCACAGATTTAAACAAGTCTGAGAAAACTGCCTTCAGACACTCATCTGATTAGCCCAAGTATGCATTTCTTATGTGTCAGGCTGTGGCATCTTGGATTGAGAAGGGTCTTAGGAGGATGGAGCCCAGCCCTTTCAGCTGGGTCAGGGAGTCCAGTTCTAGCAACCTGAATTCCAATGCATTCGACAGCTGGATCTAACATGCTGACAACCTGCTTCATACAATGAATATTTTTCTTGGTTTTGGAACATTGGGTCAGTTGCTGCTGGGGTAGATGGGGCCTTAAGGAAACCCTCCTCTTAGCCAGTCATTTGAAATATGAAATTAGAAGAGCCTGGGAGACCCATTTCCTGAGATGGGAGAGCAGGCATCGGGCCTCCCGAGCCAGAGTCACTACTCTCAGTTGTGCACCAGCACTGAGTGAACTCAGGCCAACTGCCCATCTTCACTCTCTTGTGTGAGATGTTCTGGTACTGCACTTTTCTAATATCATGTATGTTGGGGTTGGCGCCAGGATTGAGCTCAACCCTTCCTATGAGGTCAATTATAACATGTCTGTAGACACTAAAAAATTTACTGAAAATACATGCACTTTGTGTCATAACTTCTTGAAAATGAATTTAAGTTCATTAGCTTCTAGTCATTGGAACAAAACATTCTCACCAGCTGAAGGAGGGATGGCCAAACAAGATCTGCTAACCCTCTTCATTGGGCAGAAAAGCATTTGGATGTGCAATCATGGAGTTTGGGAATTTTTGTTTTGATTTATTTTTCGGTCTCTCGAATGACTTAATTATCTTCCCCTGGGTTGTATGACTAGTTCCTCCTTGTGCTTTAATTTTCCCATCTAGGAATATAGAAAAACTTCAATCGTCAAATGTAGGATTAGAATGATCATTATTGAGCATATTTAAATACTCTGAATTTCCTGGATGAAATTATGAAAGTTTGAAATATAAAGACGTCAAAAGAGGTATCTGGCAAGCATTATTGTATGACGCCTCAACATCTTCATAAAACAGACTAAAGTATCATCCCAAACCACACAGCGAGCATACACTATGAATTCGGTATACGTATAATTGCCTTTGGGGACCAAGAGATATGTCAGACAACTTAGGAAAATTTACAAGTGATACTAAAATATTTGTATTCATCTAAATGTAAACTATAGCACAAATCAGTTTTATTCATTTAAGATTTTGGGGAAACATTTCGGCTTCCTTTTCTATACAACAAAGATTCATTTAGAATTAAATTTAAAAAATAACTTATGGTACTTACCCACTTATCATTTCTTTAGAACACAAACAGTTGTACTTTAAATTCATTTTGTGAATCTTTCCAAACACACATACTTGTGACCTAATTTCAGGATATTTGTGCACTTGTACAATTGAAACTATTAAGAGCACACCGTGCTTTCAAAGCTGTATCAAAATTAAATAGTGCATTTTTTTTAAATTGTTGCTGCCGAGGACCCCTCAGGACAAAGTTTCTTTTCTTCTTTGTGACATTATCACGGACTATTTAGTGAACCCTTTTGTTGATTTGGCCACCTCAGCAAACACTGCAGCTCAATCTTTCAGGAGCTCGGAGAGAACGTTGCGACTCTTTCCCTGAACCCTCAAATACAAGCTTCCCTGGGCTGCTCTGAGACTAGTGAGCCAGAGAGCACACGTGGAGGAAGGGGCAGCTCTGCTTCAGAGAGGGGCTCAGCCATCCTGAAGGACAATCCCAGACCTTCATTCTTGACCAGAAGTGGGAAAGCAGGAGAAAAGCTGAGCAGGGAGCAGGGGAGGGAAAGCTGAAAGCTTCTCATTGCCAAGGACCCAATCCATGCCTCCAACATAGGGGTCGTGGATTCAAATCCAAGATCAGACAAACCCAGGATGCAAACATAACTTTATAGATCCATTGCAAGGTGAAAAGTACATGCCTTTTGTATCGTTTAGTTTTCTGGATTATTCATGAAATTCCAATCTATGGCCTGAGAACCTATGGAATGGTGAAGGAGAGAAGAGCTGAGGAAAACCTTAGAGAATTATTCGTATTTGATTCTATTTCCTATCATGATTAGTTTCTATTCCTTTGGGAACCAACTGGAAGAGTAGGAAAGGATAGCCAAGAGCTTGCAGCATGTTTGTGGGAACTTGTCAATGTGGAGGTGAAGAACAGCATTCCGCAGAGCCGAGATCACTGAAATAAATTAAAACTTTTTCAGATTTCACCTCAGAAAGGAAAGAGTATTAAAGGCACCTCAGTTTGAAAGGCCAGTTGGAAAGAGAGCTGGAGCAAATCAAGCAGCGGTTTCAGGCTTGAATTCATTACAAAGTCTTTACAAACTGAGGCTGGGAACGTAAAAAAGAAAGTTGTGTTCATTAATTACGTAACTAATACTTATCTGAAGCCTCTTGAAAACACTGATTAGAATTTAGAAACATTTAGAAACATTTTAGAAACATGGGTTTCTAAATGTCCACTTGTTACAGATTGCCCATTTGGGCCAATAAATGAAAAAGTGTGTGCGTGTGTGTGTGTGTTTACACACGGGACTCTCTCCGGTCAGTCTTCCCAAAATGTAAGAGTTCTACACTCCAACACAACCGATGGACCCATCCTGCCAGGAGTGGGACCTGGATCTTCACACTACAGCTCCTTGTCATTTCTGCTCCCACCGGATCCTGTCCCCTTCTCTCCACGCACCTCTCCCGCTCACGTGTACACACACACACACACACACACACACACACACACACACACACACGAGCGAGAGCCGAGTACCGCTGGCCCGTGCCTCGCTTTACCTCTGGCCCAGGGAGGATGCCGGCTGCCGCTGACTGCGCCGCTGCCCTCGGTCTCGGCGGCTCTCCTCCCGGGGCTCAGCAGCCCGGGGCCCTCGCTGTTTTCAACAGGTACCATGGTCGCGTAGAAGTTACAGGCGTCCCCGCGGCCCCGAGCCACCCGGGCTGCCCGCTCTGACGGCAGTGGTCACTTTCCCCATGGTCGCCTGCTAAAGAAGGGTGAAAAAAAAAAAAAAAACACAGTGTGATTTGTAACCAACTTTGTTTCTATTTCCGAAGGCTTTGCCCTTTTCGGTGACACGGGCTGTTGCTATTTCAGGCAGCCTATCACAGGCAGTGGGAGGGCCGGGCTCCGAGGATTGTTTTCGCCTTCAGATGCCGGGCTGGAAGCAAGGGGTTAAAAGGCTTGGGGAAGGGGCTCAGACCCAGTGTCTGGCCGAAAGCTGGGGGTGGGGGGTTGGGGTGACGGGGGACACTCTTGTGTAACTACACCTTTGAAAAGAGGCAGAGAAGAGAAACATGCAGCTTGAAAGGGAATCAGGAGAGTGACGGGCCCAGAATGCTCACAGATGGTATCGGTTACTCCTGCAGTGAGGGGAACAATTTATGCAAAGACATACCAGGAGGAAAAGTGTGTCAGTTTTTCAGCACGACTGTCATTCCAAAAGTCGTGACACTTGTCTTTAAACAAAGCATAAGCCTTCTTTCCTGTGTCGGCCTGATTTTGTTTTAGGTGGATGAGGTCTGTCCTCTCTCTCTCTCTCTTCCTCCCTCTCTCTCTGCAAGGCCTGGCGGACAAATCCAGGCCAGAGACCAAGCATGCACAGACCCAGACTGCTGAGATTCTTTGGCTTTTTACAGCAAAGCCATCCAGTTTATCTATGCATCATCGTTGTCTCTGAGAGAGGAACCAACCCTCAATCTACTGTCGGGGTGTATGATAGCCTGCTTTGGGAGGAGGCTAATTCCAATTCAGAGACACCAGACTAATGACCCCATTGTGTGGGCATGAGGGGCCCCAGATATTCACAAATCAGGGAGTGAGAAGTAGAATTTTTTTCCCCTGATTTGTGAATATATTTATACAAAAGGTCTTTGAGATTTGTGACATTTTACCTCTAGTTATATAGTTAACAAATGATGTTTAGTGAAAAATCTTAGGAAATTGGGATCATTTTAGAAAATCATTAGGAGTGAAAACTAAAATTTATGGAGTACTTATTATGTGCCATAAATTGTGCTGAGGGCATTAACTCAGATGATTTTTTTTTTTAAAGATGATTCTTCCGATTTAAAAAAACAAAACAAAACACTTGTGAACAGGTCCCCATAATACAGAAGAGACTATGGAGGCTGAGTAACTTGCCTAAGTGTCATAGCTTGGCAGTTAGTGGAGGGGATGAGAGTGTGAAGATGAGGCAGTCTAATGCCATAACTCTCCTGCAGCCTAATTTCCCAGCCTTGTTCTTCTTCGATTTTCTTGACTTTGTTCCCTTTCAGCCCTTCTTGATTTTAAGAGGATGCCATGAAATATGCCCTTCCGTCCTAGTCATTTCTCTGGACAGAGAGGCAGATTTACACTGTAGGCAGAAGCCGAACCATTCAGGACCTATTTTGACTTCTTGGCTGGATCAGAACACAGCTCTAAATGAACATATCATTTTACATTTCCTTTGCTCATCCCTGGGTACTTCTATATTTTTCTTTTCCGTCCAGGAAATCGGGGAGCAAATGCAAAGAAACCTATAGTAATTCAGCTAGTATTGGTTGCGCACCTGTTGCATGTCTGTGGATAGTGCTGGAAAAGGGAAGTTCTCCAAACATAGCCCAGCCCCTTCCCGGTTCAGAGGTGAGTGGTTCAGAATCCCCCAGATCAGCCTGTCCCCACAGAAGAGTGTGTAGTGCGACGATGTTTTAGTGTTTATTTGCTCCCAGAATGTGTTACGATTGTAGGAGGAGCAATTTTCCTGTGTAACACACACACCTTTCATCAGTTCTCCATGTTCTCTTTGCTGCTACCTTTTCCGCTCAGAGCCAGTGATCTCAGCTGGGGTGCAGGGAAAATGTCCTTGCAGTAGGTCAATCATGTAATTGCTTCGTTTAAGGATCCCAGACCCTGTGTCTCCTCCAGCAGCTTTTTGGCACCATGGAAGTGTTGGGGTATTTGCTGTAGTCTCAGATCGGACGGAAGACAAACTTAATTCTAGAATTCCTCGGTACAGCTAAAGGCCATTCTCATTTTGCTTTCTGTAGCCGAACTATACTGGGATTTCTAAGGCATAAACCAACAAGAAATCTAAAGGAGTGAGCAAACAGTGTGACTGACTACATTGTCTCCTGGTGTAACGAATTCTGTTCTTGGTTCCATTGCCACTGTGGCATGTGGCATGGCTCTCCCGGTCTGCTCTCTGCTCAGCTTACTCTCCTAACTCCAGGCAAAGTTTAGTAGGAAAATTCTTTTTACTCAGGTGACCTAGCTATCTCTTCCTGTACTTCTTTGAAGTCACCTGTATTTCTCCTTCATAGTATTTTGCACATTTCCCATGTATAGCGGACTTATTGGTGTGCATTGATCAAAAATTTGGCTTTTCTGTTAGGTAGTAAGCTCTGTGAGAGCTTATGTTTGGTTCATTATGGTATCATGGTATCAAGTCTGGCACAGAGTTAATTCTCAGTAAATATTTGCGGGCTAGCAGACAGATTCCTGGAAGTCTGACCAACTTGAGCACTGCTAGAATGTCAACTCCAAGAGCACAGGCACCTATGTCTGTGTGAACCCTCATTCACCTCTGCAGCCCTCGTTCCTGGCACAGTGTCGGGCATGCCGTAGACCTTGGACAAGTATTTCTTTCCCTTTTTAAAAATATTTTATTTATTTATTTGACAGAGATTGAGAGCAGGAGCACACAAGCAGGGAGAGAAACAGGGTGAGAGGAAGAAACTGGCTTTCCACTGAGCAAGGATCCTGACATGGGGCTTGATCTTAAGATGCTGGAATCATGACCTGAGCCTAAGGCAGCCGCTTAACTGACTGAGCCACCCAGATGCCCCTGGGTAAGTATTTCTGAAATACGCGTGTGCTCACAAATGGAGCTTTTAGTAACCTGAAGAACTATTTAGTTTTTAAATATCAAAACCCATTTGATGACTGCCTATAATACTCTGTCCTTCCTCTCTCTCTTCCATCAGTCTCTTCAGAGCAAATATCACCACAGGCTGTCCCTCCTTCATGGAGTCTGAGCCACTGCCATCCATAAAAGCTGTCCCTCCGCTCAAGAAATAGATCATCGACGGCCGGCACACAGTTCATTCCCCATCACCCCAGTAATGGTGCTACAGACCACTTCAGACCACTTGCTCACAGGCAGTGCTATGGAATCCCAGAAGACATATCTTTTACATACTATAAACTGGCAAGACAATTAAGAGGGGGCCAGAGAGAAGGCAAACAGCATTGCCAGGCACATGAACGTCTACCATACAACAGGCCTATTTTTGAGGCAATTTTTATTTTTACCTTCACAACTTCATGAGGTAAATATGACCACCCCCATTTCGCAGAACTTGAATTTGAGAAGCTCTCAAATTCTAACGAGCATGCCCAAGATCCAAAAAGGCTTTCCAATGTTTTATCATGAACATTTTCAATAACATAGGAAAACAGAGTCTGAAATCAATGCTCGTTCATTTACCTGTCTATTCCTCAATCCCTCTACCCAGCCATCAACCCATTCTTGGTTTTTATGAATTTCAGAGTAAGTTGAAATACTTTGGTATGTGTATCATTAACTAGAGTTTAGTATCTGTTTAAGTTCTTTTATTTTCTTCGAGACATGTTACATACAATGAAGAGAAAAAATCCTAAAGGGCCCATGACATGATTTCAGAAAAACACATACAACCCCCATTAAGTTACAGGACACGCCCTTCATCCCTGGAAGTTCTTTTCTGTCTCTCCTTGCAAATTCCCACCTCAAGCTCTGGAAGCAACCAATGTTCTGATTTTTGTGTGTGTGTGTTAACTTCACCTGTCCTAGTTCGTCACGTCACGGAATCATAAAGTATGTAGTGTTGTGTAGGACTTCTTTCTCTGAGCAGAGTTTTGAGAGTCACTCACATTTTTGTGTGGATTGGGAGTTCATTCTGTTATTGCTGAATCCTATTTCATGGGTAAATATACCACGGTTTATGCGTTTTCCTATTGATGTACACCTGGGCTCTTTCCAGTTTGGGTTGTTATAAATAAAGCCGTTATGAGCCGCCTTGTGCAAGTCTTTTTTGTGGAATGTACAATTTCAAAGCACAGCAGTCCAAGTCCATTTGATTCCAAAACCCACATGTTTTCCACTACACCCCGTTGCTTCTCTGCGGTGTATCTTCCAGCACTCTGTTTATGTGGAATGTACCTCCAGAGTTTTTAATCCTAAAATGGTTCATTACAGTGTAAACACAAATGGGGAAATATGATCTTTAGACAAAAAAAATCCGGATAGAAATCCAGCTCTTAAAAAAAAAGAAAAGAAAAGAAAAATAAATTCAGCTCTTCATTAGCCATAGTCCAATAAAATATTCATCTTGGTATGATTTTTTTTGAAGGGTAGTTATCATTTTACCTGTTTATACTATCTAGATAACTTCTTTCTCTGAAAGTTTTCAGTATAACTTTGTTTCCTATATGTCGAATATAACCAATCATAACATAATGGGTTAAGATTCCTCAAATAACAAAAGAAGCATGGTTGAATTTATTATGATATGTCTGTTTAATATAAAACTATAGAATAGATTATTAAAAGAAAGACAGTATAGCAACAAAAATGTTATTCTATTACTGTAAATGGGAAATCAGAGTAGAAAGTTGTATGCTGACTACCATTACGATAATTTTCCAAAACATATGTGCATATTAGTAGACACTAGAAGGGAACTTGGAAAAATTGAAAATCATTAATAATGTTGGAAAGGTAATCTTAGGCCACATTAAGAAATTTAGACCAATCCTAATTATGTGTAAATCATGTGTAAAGAGTATTTTCAGAAAAAAAATGTTGCCTTAATGTTGTTAAAATATTGTCTGAGTATAAATCTGAAGAAAAATTTTCAAATTTAGTGCTACATACACTACTGTACAATTTATACATTGCACAACTAATTGTAAAACAAATTTTCCAGAAAATGATACTAAAAATGTCAGGAGTCAGGGGCAGCTTTTTCTAATTTGCACAATGATGCACTTGAACAATGAAGAGGGCTGTACCCCTTATAATCTTCCTTTAAATGACACTGTCTTAGTGATTTGTCAGACTCATATCTGCTTTGTCTTGCTTAGCTATATAAATGAGCTCCCTTCTTCATTCAATCAGCCGTTTTGGGTTTTTTTTTTCCCAAATAAACTAGTACTAATTTTTAAATCTTCCTCAGTTACTTGTACTTGGTCTTTGGATGGAGGCATCCGCAAATTTTTTTCAATGACTCAGCCTTTCCTTTAGTTTATCCTTCCTTTCATACCATGATGTCAGAAAAAGTTGCTCATCCTGTGTGACAACAGCAGCCTGTATTGGTTTGGAAGCTCAGATCTACATCACATGGTCCTTATATTACCGAGGAGGGCAATGAATAGAAAATCAACTGCACAGAAGTTGGGAAGGGCCCCCATCCCGGCTTCCTTTACACATAGGGCCAGGCTCTGCTGAGCAGCTCACACAGCCCGGATTTTCCTTCAGAAGACAGTGGCAAAAAATAATAGGGGTCTCTGGCCCCATCCAGGCCATAATGGTGGTGGTCGTTCTGTCTCCCAGGCACTTCGTGTCTAGTTAAACTCCTGCTGGCTCTCCTTGTAAAAGGACTTCCAGAAATTCTCCTGCTGCCCACTGTGCCACTTCATGTGGCACGTATTCCACATTGTCACTCATGGGGCACAATGAGGAAAGGGCCAGAGCTAGAGGGTGTCTCTCGATGGGAACCTGTCTTATGGCTTCTGGCACCAGGGGCCATGCTAGAGGATGGGCTGGGTTCTTTGCATTCTCTCTGCAGGAAATAATGTCACCAAAAAAGTGTGTATGAAGAGGAGATGGGGAACAAGTAATGTGAGATGTATCAGGCGATCTGGGATACTGTGATGTTTATAACTCTTGGCAGCTTTTTAGTATTTGTAATTTAGTTAAATGAATATTCCCTTTCATATTTAATTTTGCATTCTTATTTTTTAAAAGTGGGAGTCCCCCCAATTTAAAAACCTTCAGGCTCCACAAAATTTGGATCTGACTCTGTGAATTTGAGAAATAGTGTTCTCTTCGGATGAACATGCTTAATAACCATTCTTCTGATCCTTCTCTTCTCTTTGCTGCTGCTGATCTCTGAATCCAGGCTCCCTGACTGCCTGCCTTGTGGGCAGAACTTCTAATAGGTTCCCCTGACTGTGTTCTTGCTCCCCAGGGCTATTTCCATAGGGCACCAAGAAGACTTCTTTTCTCACATCTAAACCCTTCAATGAATTTCAGCCCTTTTAAACTTTTCATCAGTTTCCAGTGTTCCGAGGATTAGTTTAAGTTTCTTAATGAGGTTCAAGATACCCTGAACAGTCTGACTCTAGCTGAGCTGACATATTCAGACCCATCTCCTGTCCCTGCTGGACTTGAACTCTGCAATCTCCTCCCATTTCAGACTCTACAGTGGGCCAACCAATCAGCAGCTCCTTGACTTGCTTCCCCTCTCAGAGGGTCTTATCTCAGTCCTCACTGTGGTGGTCCCAGTCCTAACTCAGCACAACTCACTAAACCAGGAATAGATTTGTCTTGCCCAGGGAGCCCACAGGATGGGCCAGAATCCCCTCTTTCACATCTTCTTTCTCTGAATTAAGTTACAGACTGTTGGTATTAGTCAGGGTTCAGTGCTGGAATTTTAAGAAGGAAGAAACTCAACACAGGGAAATGAACGCTTATAAACTCATTAGAAGGCCTGAAAGATCAGATTCCAAGCAAGCAGAAATGACTCCCAGAATAATACAGAGCTGACTTAGCTGAGCTCCTGTATCCCAGGCCACCTAATAGATCTGTGAGTTCAAGAATGTGTTGCTTAAATCTAGGGATCAGACCATAACTCCATAACTGCCACCATCACTGCATTCTTCAGGAAGCTGTTGAGGCTGGAATGCTGCCTCAGGAAAATTTCACAACTGCCTGATCCCATAGGCTAGCAGAAACTCCCCGAAGAGACAGAGAAAATAGCCTCCCCATCGTATCTGCCTGCGTGCAGATGCGTGTAATTGACAATCGACAGCCTGATTGCAAGGAAGTCTGGGAACTGAGACTGATATCCTTGTCTCTAAAATGAGATAATAATAGCATCCATCTCCTAGGTTTCCTATAAGAATGAAATGAATTCATATACAGAAAGTATCTAGAACAATATCTGACCACAGTGATCCTTAATAAGTCATAGCTGTTGTTGCTACTTGCATCCAAGGGACTCCACAGAAATATAGGAAATAATAGAATAATAGAAAAATGTAATAGTTCAAGAGTAATAATAGAAAAAAATACTAGCTCAAGAGTAGGATAATATAAACTTCAAGGCTAGATTTTTTTTTTTTTTTAATCCAGATGACTTTGGACATTTCACAGCATCTAGGCTCAGTTTCCTTATCTGGACAGGGAGACATATATTTTCTTTGCCCAAAGCTGCTTTTGCCAGGTGGCCAAGCTCCCTTCTTTTGGCAATATCCTTGTAATTTTCTTTTGGGAAAATTATATGCTGTTTTGGTGGACCTGCCAGCTAATACACACCACCACCACCCTTCAGCCAAGGAGTAGGCCCGTAATTGCCTGCCATGACAATGAGATGTTCTCTCTTGGGAATGTAGGTTTTCAGAGGTGACGCAGGGACTATAAGTCAGTCATTCTCAATGACAGAATTCAGGAAAGACCGTGCAATAATTCTTATTACCCATTTCTCTAGAACTTTCCTGGTTGTTCCCATGACTTTGTTCTCCCTATTGCCCCCCTCAGTTCTACAAACCACTCCGGAAACCAAGCAAGAGATTCATTTTTGACTAATGCTGGCCAGAGTCCAAAATTCCAAACATGAACTCTCTGAAAGGATTTTAGTGAAGATAAAATCAGATGAAGAATTTGAAAGCACTTTTAAAACTGTTAAGGTGCTACATTAAATACAATTTATTCACAATGCCACAGCGATAGTAACTGTAGAAGAGAAGCTATTTGCTTATCCATCCAGATCATGCACTCCATTTCTAAATAAGGACAGAAACAGCATATGACGTTAGATTGGCAAGGGATACAGTGGTGATAAACCAGAAAAGTCTACGAATCCCCAGCTTCTACAATAGCATGACCTGACTCAACAGTTCACAGAGCCGCATTGCCCAACCGGAGGCCCTGGGCCTTTACCTTTCACATGAAAATATGGGGGCTGGCCTGACTTCCCAGGAGAAAAGTGAGAAGGGAAAGCTCCAAGTATAAAGGATTGAACGTGTATCTACATTTTTCAAGCTCCATCTTTAGACAATTCACTTTAGGAAATACCAAGAGCAGCCCTGCAGTCCTTCCCTCCCTGCTGCCAAAGAAAGTTCTCTCACCTTTAAAGCTGAGAGAGTCAACCTGGGCATCAAGACAGAACGGATTTGCTAGGACAGGGCTTCCTAATTTGTTTTCTACAAAATGTCCTTTAAGAGGTTAATAGGTAGTCTGAGGAATTAAAAAAATAGTGGGGGGGGGGCCTTCCATTATCCAGAGATTTGAGAAATTGTCCATAGGGTATGCTGTTCTTAGAACACCCACACTCTTAAGAAATTTTTCCATATAGACACTAAGCACCTTTAACAAAGATTTCTTCTACCTTTAATTTTAGATCTGTAATTTCTCTACTAAACAACAACAACAACAACAAAACCACTACTTTTTAGAAGAACACAGCTTGGAAAATCTGCATTGAACTATCTGTGGGATTGGGGTGGACTTTACTTCCAGAAGCCGCAGACCAGAATTTGCTCTTCTCTGCTGCCCCCTCCTGATAGGTAGAGGGAAGAGCAGGTCTCCCGCCTCGAGGGACTGAAGAGATGGAAAGGAAACAAGTTGCCCCCCAGGGTCTACTAGGAAAAGAGCGCTCATCACCAATGGTGGGAGTTGATCTTGACAGCTGCTCTGTGTGGGTTTTGTGACTCTGGTAAGCTGTTTGTTCACGCTACATCTGTGCCTCCCCAGGTGTGCTTGGGCCCTGGAGGGAAAGGAATATGGGCAATCTCAAAATCTCATTCATCCACCCATACAAATATTTATTATGTGCTTACTAATACAGCAGTGATAATCCGGTACAAAGTGATGGGGATAGAACCATGAACAAGGCACTCTTGTGGGAGTAACAGAGACTTTTCCAGACTGTATGACTGGATTCATTGTACCTGTACCTGACCTTCCTTTGGTGTCCAATATCCTTCCTTTCTCTCTGTGAATCTCAAAGACTGCAGCCGCTGATAGAGACTTCTTTCTTATCTCAGAAAACAACCATCTTTTCAGTTTTTCAGATTCCAGCTAATGTTCGTAAAGACACCTTGCTGGTTTTTCATAAATGACCTTCTTAGTTTCATATAACTTTTGCTGTCTCCAGAACTCTTATTTTATTCTGTTTTGTACTGATATTTGAGGCAGGATCTGGGTGATAGAGTCTACTTGAAGCTACTCTGGGCATGAAAAGGTATTCACTTTGGGAATAAATACAAATGGAATTCTTAAGATACATGTGTCGTCTTCTTGAGCATGGCTTACAGCAAATGGAATATTTAAAAACTTTCTCTCTGTAAGGAACATTGATGAAGCAGTTTCTAGCCCCTCCATCTCTTTCCTGGCTACCTCTATCCTCATAGAAACGTCTAAGTGACATAAAGAACCTCCTGGCAAATTCTAGTGTCTTGCCCCCTGCAAAGCACCACAGAGTAGCCCAGATAGGCTGAGACACTGTCACTTCAATCACCCTTATTGTATGGTATTTACGTCATTCATTGGCTGGAGGAAAATAGTTCTATTTTATTGCTCTATGAACTTTTGCCAGAACTTATATCTGCCCTCTGAAAAAGGTAGAAAAACCAAGACCTGAGTATTTTGATGGGCAGGACAGCAGTGGCACCCCCCCCCCTTGCCCCAGACCCTGTTATCAGCACCATACTCACCAGCAAGCAGATTTTGGGTTTGCTCCAAAACCTCAGGTGCAAACAACTCAACTTAAATCTTTCCACAACCCATGTAACCTACTCGAGAGTCTTCAATGGATTCCCTACTTCCTAAGCAGAGATTTGAGGATGAAAGAGAAGAAAACCCAGGTTTGAAGATTTTTATGTCTAAGAAACATAATAAAATTGAATTAGTGGAGATGTTAATTCAAAGAGCAAGCATCTTTCACAAGATGAGCACCATTCACATGTCTTTATTGATTTATTTCTAGAAGATTAGGAGATTTGCACTTTTCTCAAGGGTTCTGCCCACAGCCTAACCTTTCCTGGGCTCAGGAGAGATCTCCCTGATGCACAGTCATTGAATAAGTAAACTGATCCCTGGCCATTTCTTCTCTTCAGCTTTATAATGACATCATTAAGAGCCACAAGATATAAGAACTGAAAGTGACCTCAGAGACAATCAAGTTCACAGTGCCTTTTTGACAAGTAGAGAAATTGAGGCCTTAAGTGCTTAAGTAACTAACCTTGTTGTGATCTACTCAGTAGCTTTAGTATATAAATGAAGCCATTAATTATTATATGGTAGAATTACTAACTTCATGTCATCTTTGATCTTTATAATTGTCAAAAAACATTAGTAACCTAGGTCACTTTGGGTGCTGAGCCCGAAGATGGGCTGCTGTGCTCAGGACCCTGTGGATGCCACTCTCCCGTTGCCTCACCCCTGGCAAAGGACTGACAAGGAGAGAGAGTCTTATCCAAGGCCAAGGGGCAGGTGAAGAACAGGACGAAGTTTCACGTCAAGCCCTAGTAAATATAACTTTCCTTGTCCTCAGACTCTAAAGGTGTTTCTTTTCTATTTCCTTTTCTACCTTGCAAAACATTTAAACACCATGGAGGGCAACGAGAAATCCAAAGAGGTGGGCCTGGGTGACGCAGTTGGTTGGGAGTCCAACTCTTGGTTTGGATTCAGGTCATGAATTCAGGGTCCTGGTATCTAGCCCTGCACTCCGAGGGGAATGTGCTTGAGATTCTCTGCCTCTCCCTCGGCCACTCCCCCAGCTCATGCACTTGGGCTCTTTCTGTCTGTCAAGTTCTCTCTCTCAAATAAAATCTTAAAAAAAAAAAAAAAGAAAGAAAGAAAGAAAGAAAACCAAAGAACGGCCAGATTTGATGTGGCTAGGCAATTAGATGATGAATGAGGTTCTTGATGAGAATTCTGAAAGATATTTCGCTTGAATTATCAGGCCGATATTGTATTATATGCTTCCCTGCCTTAGCTGACATAGGGTAGGAACCAGATGGAAGGTTTCCTGGGTTATCCTGGATCATGACTGTGTTCAGTTGTCATGCAGTGACATCCTAAAGAGTAACTAACGTGAAAATATGAAGCTGCCTTTGCTCCTTTACTTATTTGCTTCGAGCTTGTGACCCTCAAACATCTTTGCTCAAGGATACTGTAAAAGAATTTGAAAAACTCTTGAGAAATTCAGTAGCTCTTCATACATTTCTAAGCTGACGTCTAAATGTTTTACCATGAATTTAAATCCTTGCAAAGTCTGTATTTTCCAGGAGACTGCAGAATATATATACTCTTCGGATTTATTCATTAAAAGCAAGGAACTATTTAGATTCAATAGGTGAATAACACCTGTCACATACTATGATGGGCCTTGATGCCAAACCAAACAGTCAAATAATACTTATTCTCCACCAGGAAATATTTAAACTCATTTTTGAGTTCAAATAACCACATTAGTGTACACCTTTCTGTGATGGCCTTCACATTTCTGAATTCTTGTTGGAAAATAGACTGATGATAGAGGGAAAGAAAAAAAACATTTTCCATGAGTTGGAACTTGAGACCTGAAGCTTGCATGAGGAGCGGGAAGACCCCTCCCCCCATCTCCTGATAAAGAAATTGTGAAAAAGCAGCTAGAGCTGTCAGGTCATGACAAGACATGGAGGAACCCTAGACCCATATCACTAAGTGAAAGAAGACATACAAACAGGCTTTTTCAACTCTTTTCATACTGGAAAAGCTAGGATGGTAGAAATTAGTGGTTGCCAGGGGTTGAGGGGAGGGAGGGATGAACAGGTGGAGCAGAGAGGAATTTTAAACCAGTGAAACTACTCTGTATGATAATATAATGATGGGTACATGTCTTTATTCATTTGTCGAAATCTACAGAATATACAATAGCAAGACTGACCACTAATGTAAATTATGGACTTGGGATGATAATGATGTTAATGTAGGTTTATCAGTCATAACAAATGTACCATTTCTGGTGGAGAGTGTTGATGGGAGGGCCAGGGGGAATATAAGAAATCTTTATCTGCTCAATTTTGGTGTGAACCGAAACTTACTTTAAAAAATGAAGCCTTAAGAAGGAAAAAAAAAAAAAAAGGCAACTGGACTAGATTTGACCAAGCTCAGTCTGAACTGACCTGTGTGTGTCTGGCAGGTGCTGTGGTACCAGCCTAAATCACTCTGGCCTGGAGAAGTGTGCTAACATCGATTGGCTGTGTCTGGATACTGTTATCTTGCCAGAGTCAAGGAAGAAAGCCACCCCCTCTGGACTGAAATTGCAATTCCAGGAAGCAAGTGGAAATTTCCACAATCATTCCTTTGAAAGGGGCAGATCTAGAAACCAAAAATGACAACTTGGAGGTCTGGGATGAGGTTGGGCAGTGAGGTAGGGAAATGTTCTTTCTTTGGGGCTTTAAGAAAGAAGGGCTCAGGAATGAGTCAGGAAGATACCCCAGGGGAAACCCTGCTGGAGGCCCAACAGGGAGAGAGCTGGCTCCTGAACCTGGAAGCAGGCAGGTGTACAGCAGGCAAGTTAACATCAGACTAGCCCTGAGCCTCTGAGCTGTTGTTCTTTGTGTCTACACTGTCCACGGGTTTGTCAAAAGGTAGTGGCCAGTCTCAGCTACTTTGGGAGGAGTGGAGGCAATCGTCTGTGCACTTGCTTAGGACCAATGTAGAGAAAGGGGAGCAGTCTTTTCTCCTTCCCTGTAGTCCTGATCCCTGACCAGCCTGCTGAGTTTCCGGGGGGCCTGATAGACTGTGGCTCTTCACCTCTTCTTTTCCCACATCTCAGGTTCTCTACATCTCCACTTGGCGCCTAGGAAGGAATTCCAGGCTAAAGGAAAACAGCCCCCCAGAAAACATTTATATAATTTTTTAATAGGCTCTGTGCCTGAGGAAGGAAGCGGTAAGTAACTCCATCTTTCTCCTGGTGAATAATATACACAGACTTGTGAGATCTCTTTTGAGTAGCCCAAGTCATTTTTTTGGTGCTTATTTCCAAGTCTGAGCCGTCATGAGTGGGTGATGACATCAGATATGCGGGCTGCAAATAAATCTGGAGATAGAAAAATACACATCTAAAGATTCATCCAAGAACACATTTTTCCCCCATCTTGTATGAATTTTAAGAATGTCCCAGTGTAACCCAACCTGGCCATGCCACCTGAGTTACAGGCTGAGCAACTGGGATTTGTGTGGGGGCAACCCATGATGGAAATTGATCAGAAAGTAAGTGGCTATAGTTACCAGTCTGACAGAAGTAGGGGTAGGAAGTAAATGGTCTCACAGTGACAGGTGTCCCAGGCCGGAAATGATATCACCTATGAAATAGCTCGGGTGCATTAGTGCGCTAGGATCGCCATGATGAAGGACCATAAACTGAGGGGCTTAAGCAAGGAAAATGTATTGTCTCATAGTTCAAGGGACTAGAAGTCCAAGATGAAGGCCATGCTGTCTTTGAAGTACTAGGGAAGGCTCTGTTCAGACCTTTCTGCCAACTTCTGATAGTTCCTTGGCTTGTAATTCCAGTCCTCAACTAGTGTTTTCCCTGTGTGTGTCTGTCATCTTATGAAGAGAGGACACCAGTCATCATGGATTAGGAACCTACCCTACCCCAGTAGGACCTCTTTTTAACTAATTACACCTGTTAAGACTCTATTTCCAGTAAAGTCACATCTGAGGTCCTGGGGGTTAGGATTTCAGTATATTAATTTGGGGAGGGGGACACAACAGGAGCTCTTCTCAGAGCAACCTTTCCTTTAGAAAAGGATTTAGAATCCACTGAAATCCAGAGGACACTGCAGGTCGGTTTCCTAAATACCCACCTGAAGGCTGTCGAAAAGGCTGGGGACTGTTTTTGTACTGAGATTAGAGTTTCTGGTGCAGAAGGAGATGGCCCAGGAGATTTAGACACCTGTAGCTGGGAATCTGCTCATTAAAACAGGATATGTGCAAAACAGAGGGCCTCACCTTGCTCTATCTCCCACCCCAACTGCTCTCCTACCCACTGAAATAGGTGAAGGAAAGGGGGGAGGTAAGGAGTGAGGAAGCTATTGCTCAGTTACCTGATACAAGAGAAGGGCATGAGTAGGTTGACTTCAGTGGCCCATATCTTGCCTGTTGTAATAGATGGAAATTTACCATGGCAACAAAAAGCCCTGACTTCCCAAAGGGCAGGCTTTGGGGAAGTTGGTGTGGACACCTTCTTAGAAAGATGGGTCCTGAAGCACCCTACAGAGAGTACCCTCTGATCTGGTACCCCATCAAATGGGTCTTACTTGATCCTTAATGGAGCCTGGAACCGAAACAAAGCCATTGAAACCCCCCATGACTCCAGGGGAGACAAGGAGCCCCATGGTTGGAAGATCCAAAGCAAGCCACTGAGAGTTTAGGGAAACCCAATGGGCTTGTGTTTGCTTTTCTTGTGGTGGGCTGTACCCGGGAGTGAATGTACAGCTAAATAGAAGAAAGTAGGGTGTGTTTATGTTAATTGTGGAGAATCTGGGAGGGAGCAAGGAATGGAGACACTACACACAGTAAGAAATTGGGCTTAGCTGTCTTCTTTGGTTTTTCCCTTTTGCTCCACACTACAGAGATCATGAAAATGAGGGAAAGAATACTGAGGAAGAAGAGGGCACAATCCCCAGTTAGGAGACAGGATCTGGTTTTGTCAAAAATTGACTCTCTTCCTCTCCAGCTGCCTTTGAGCCAAACATTGCTTCCCAAACTTAAGGTTTTACTAGGGGCATCAGAGCCTAAGAAAATTCTATGTGTCAGGCACATAATGAATTGGGGAGTTGCTTCTTTGTCCACTTGCTGGGGACTCAGATGCCCCTGACTTGTAGTCCAGAGAACATGGGGAAGATCCCTCACCAACTGAGAAGCTGCTTCAGTCCGGGGAGCTAACCTCCTAGGAAACCTAGACCTGGTCCTCTTGGATGGACCACGGGACAGGGAAATGTTTTCTTTTCAGAGATTCCAAGATCCTGTGGGGAGATGGGAGGTAGAGAAGAATGTTATAATATCATTCTTTGAAAATATCAGTTGGTGTTTCTGTCTTGCTGCCAGGGAGTGTTTATTCCCCCCACCTCCCAGAAGATCGCCAGGCCTTTGTGTTCCAAGCCAGACCCAATGCTTTTGTGCCTCCCGGCAGGAAGTGGCGGTTGCCAGGCACCCAGAAGACACCCCCCCTCCTGGCTTTTGTTTTGCGGAGGCCTCAGCTGCTGGAGGGGAATTATGCTGCCTAAGAGGGAGATCAAGAGAAGAGAGTGCTCAGGGTTGAAAAGACCCAAGGCAACTACAGGGGAGGAACATTTCTCCAGAGCTCCCCTCCAGAACTGAGAAGGAAATGGGGGCTTTTGTGATTTCTACACCTAGAGAAGCAAAACTCTCCCGTCCCAACATATCCACACTGTCTTGAGTATTTTGGAGCAGAACTGTCAGAAAGCTCAGAGGAAGGGATTCTAGGTTCAAGAAGAGGAAGCTCCTCCTCTCCCTACCCAGTCCTTGTGGAAATTAGGACCCAGCTGTCCCTCTCACACACGGGGGTTCATGAACAGACTGCAGAATGGCTTTTAGTTCCTACTGGCTCCTTCACTCAGACAAACCTGTCAGTACCAGTCTCCGTTCCCAATTCATTAGAGTTATTTTTAATTCTTTGATTGGATTTTTCCACATGCCTCCAATTCTCACTATAGCACCTTCTAACTTCTAAAACTAAACTTATTTTTACATGCTCAATATTTATAGCCTCTGTGTTTATAGTCTCTTCAGCTTTAATTAATTTCTTCATACTTTGCCTATAGATTTTTTTTTTAAGATTTTATGTTTATTTGACAGCCAGAGAGGGAACACAAACAGGGGGAGTGGGAGAGGGAGAAGCTGGCCTCCCGCAGAGCAGGGAGCCCTATGCAGGGCTCATCCCAGGAGGATCCCAGTACTGATCCCAGGACCCTGGGATCATGACCTGAGCAGAAGGCAGAGGCTTAACGACTGAGCCACCCAGGTGCCCCAACCTGTAGATTGTTTTTAAAAACTGCTATTCATCATACCACGTTTATAACAGGATACTATTTGTAAATACATTATTCACTACAGAACTAACTGAAGTGGTGTGGTGGGATACACATAGAAATGTACTCATGTGTCACTAAAAGCTGTAATATTAAAAGGAAAAATATGTCCAAATGTTAAAATCAAATAATTTATTTTCTTATACTCGACCAATTATTTAAAATTGTACCACATTTTTTATTGCTTCATATTTGAACCTTGATTTTCTTATGGATGTTTGTTTTTAAGTCTCTAATTGCCTTTTATTTTCCTAAAAGAAACAGATACCATATTTTTAACTAAGATCATCTAGCTTCTTAAAAATATTTGTGGAGTTGAATTCACTGACCTTCTTTGACTTCGTGTTTTAATATGAACATGTTGCTTTTCGGTTCTGCTGTATAAACTTCATCATGGGTTAGTCTCCTCTTTCTTGACCTCATACTTTTTTTTCTTGGATTCAGTTTAAGTTTTTCTGAAGTGAATTCTCATTTTTTTTCCCCAAAGACAAATAGTAGAAAACCTTTTCAGCTATGCATGTCTGAATACCTCTGTCTTGCCTTCATGTTGGAGTAATGGTGGGGGTTGGTATATAACTCTAGGTTAAGATAACTCTTCCTCAGAACTTTGAAGGCATCCAGCAATAGGCTGGCCACCTAATTTCCATTCCTTCTAGAGAAACTGTATTCTTCTCCCTCTCTCAAAATCTCTTAAGCCCTTTTACTTACTCCTGGATTTTTGAAATTTCCTATCTTGGTATAAATCTTTTTTCCTCTGTACCCATTAATCCCTCTCAGCAGTTTTCAGTCAGAGTTGTTAATTTTTTTTTTACATTTTACGAATTCTTATATTGCATAATTTATTATTTCTTCCCCTGTATTTTCTGTATTTTTTTATTTCTAGAACTTTCCTTTACCAGACTTTGGGTTGATTTCTCATGTACTAGTTATCTATTAATGTGTAACAAAATGCCACAGGCTCAGCAGCTTAAAACACATTTACTATCTCATGGTTTCCATGGTTCAGAGGTCTAGGCACAGTCCAGTCGAGTCCTTTGCTCAGGGTCTCAAAAGACTGTAATTAAAGTGTCAACCGGGTTGCTGTCTCATCTGCAGCCTTGATTGGGGAAGAATCTGCTTCCAAGTTTGGGAGAATTCATTTCCTTCCAACTATAGGACTGAGGGCCCCAGCTTATTGGGGGTTTTGGCTAGAGGTTGCCCTCAGCTCCTCAAAGCCATCCTCAACTACTTTGCCTCATAGGCCTCCCAACACAAATATTCTCTTCTTCAAACCAGCTGGGGAGAGAGAATCCCTAGCATTAGTCTCCTAGTAAGAAAAGGTCTTATATAAGGTAATGGATCCACAAAAGTGACATCCAACAACTCTGCCATAGTCAAGTCACTAAAAGAAAGTTATAGGTCAGTACACATTCACACCAGAGTGTGAATACCAGAAAGTGGAGATCATGGAAGAGCCACCCTATCATTTGTCCCCTGCATCCCATGTCTCTTAACCACCCCTCACCTGCCTTGTCTTTCTCCTGCAGTTTTCATTTGTTAATATTTTTCATCGTTTAATCTATGCTTTTTAAGATTTCCTCTTTTTTTTTAAGTTTTTATTTATTTATTTGACAGAGAGAGATCACAGTAGACAGAGGCAGGCAGAGAGCAAGAGAGAGGGAAGCAGGCTCCCTGCTGAGCAGAGAGCCCGATGCGGGACTCGATCCCAGGACCCTGAGATCATGACCTGAGCAGAAGGCAACGGCTTAACCCACTGAGCCACCCAGGAGCCCAAGATTTCCTCTTCTTTATTTGCCTGTTCTTCCTGAGAATACTTCCCATGAAGTATGGGAAAAAATTACAACAATGTGATGTCCTGGATGTCTAGTGAAGGATATGATTAAAAGAAGGAAATGATTAACAATGTTAAAGCTATGTTTTATTTGCTAATGAGTCAAGAAAAATGAGGACTGAAAACTTCCCTATTGGAATGAGCAACATGGCATCACTGTGAGCTTGGCAAGATCGGTTATGGTGGAATGATAAAGGTAGAAGCCATTTGGAGTGGGTTCAAAAGAGAATGGGCGGGAAAGAACTAGGGTAGGAACTGGACAACTCTATGGAGTTTTTTTTTTTTCTTTGAAGTTTGTTCCTAATTTTATTGAGAAATAATTGATATGCTGGAGGAGTTTTTCTTTTCTTTTCTTTTTTTAATATTTATTTATTTACTTGCGAGATTGAGAGAGAGCGAGCGCAAGCAAGAGGAGGGAGAGGTAGAGGAAGAGAGAGAGTCTTGAAGCAGACTCCCTGCTGAGCGCAGAACCCATGGATGAGGAACTCAATCCCCAAGATCATGACCTGATCCAAAATCAGGAGTCAGACACTCAACAGACTGAGCCACTCAGGCACCCCTGGAGGAGTTTTTCTAAGAAGTGAAACCGAGAAAATGGGGCAAGAGGTGGACAAGAACGAAGGATTGAGATTATTTAACATGTGAGAAGTTATTGTATGCTTATATGCTCATGGCAGTGATCTGGAAGAATGGAGAAACCTATTAAGGGATACAGGAGAGAAAGGGAACAATAACTAGAGCAATAGCTTTTAACAGATAAAAGACAACAGGATCTGATGCACAAGTGGAAAGGTTTGCCCTTAACAGCAGTGTAGAGAGTTTGTAGTAAAAAGCAGGATGAGAGTTGGGAAGGGAAATGTTACTAGGAACGTGACCTCCTCCTACTAAGGAGACATAGCAGGTGCATGGTTGACCTTGACCAGACCTCCTTATAAATATGTTAATGATGTTTACTGTTAGATGGACACACACACACACACACACACACACACACACACACAGAAAGAGAGCTGCCAGGTGTCTAGGTGGTCAATTAAGACAATAGAGTTAGTTATATAACAACCCATACTTTTACTTCAACATGAAGGCAGAATGAAGGCATTTTTAGACACGGGTACCTCAGAAGATTTTCTACATATACCCTTCTGAGAAAAGAACATTGAAGCTATACTTCAGCCAAACTTACAATGAATCCAAGAAAGAAACAAATATCAGATCAAGATTGCTTATTATAAAGAAGCCTGGTACTTCAGGGAGTTTTGCTGAGTGACAGGGTCGGGGGCAGACAGTGCCCTATACCACAAACATTGCTCCAAAGCCAGTTGTTGATCTGAAAACAAAATGCATTCTGATGAAGGAGAAAGAGACATTTTTTAAAAAGCTGAGGCTGACAGATTTGGGCTCCTCCTTCCTCCCAAAAAAATGCCACATGTGTTCCTAGTTCTTGCCCATAGTCTTCAAATTATCAGTGAAGTTTGCTGCTGGGTGAGCTCTACTATTGAAGTGAGTTTGCTTTGACAATTCAACCCTTCTATTCAGAAGGCAGGTAGGTGGGCAGATGTTAATGTGGGAGTGTGGTGGGCACAGTATCTTTTCTATTTTTTTTTTTTTCTTTTGGGTTTCTTGGGTAAACTTTGATTTCTCCAGGATTAGTCATACTGTTTATTCCTCTTGGTCCTTCTCTTGATGACTAATTTTGGGAAATTGTTCTTGGTTCCTTGGCAACAAGCTAGTTGAGAATGATGGCTCACGCCTCTCAGGGGCAGAGTCTGAAATTTCTTTTGTAATCAAGGGCCTTCACAAGGAGGAATGGTACTGAAATTCAACGTTTCACAATTACAGGCACCCTCAAAATCTCCAGGTGAGAATAATGGCATTTCCTAGGAGGGTCCTAAATCATTGATGTCTAGGCTCAGACTTCTTTGTACCCTAGACCGTAATGTTTATTTTTCTTCATCCAAGATGACTGTCATGCTCACTTTATACAAAGCAAGAGGAACAAAACTCAGAGCCTTCCTCCTGAAGACCAGCCCCACCACGTGTTTAGCTGCTCCCAGATCAAGCATGCCTCCCTGGAGGGTGTCAGAGACCATGGTCCTCTCAATTGGCCTCACAAAGAGCTTCTGGTGTTTGCCTAGATCTCTGTGGCAATGGTCTGGTGATCCTTGGCTGTCCTTTCCTACTTTTGCATGCAGGGCTAGACTGATTAATGGAGGAGACTGGCATGGTTTCCAAAGCTATTGCCTAGGTCTGTTCTCCCAATGAGAATCTTCCTGAAACCAGCATATGGTCAGGGGGAGGGGTGTGTGTGTGTGTGTGTGTGTGTGTGTGTGTACACGCGTCTGTGCATGCATACACATGACTGAACGACCGGGTTTACTCCTGGGTGGAAGCCCTACATGGAACACATAGGCTCATTTTGTCAACAAAAAGGCTAAGGTTTTAGTTTGATTTGCCGACATCTACTCTTGGAGCCCTTAACTCTGTGTAAGAGATCACTCCCTTTCTTTAGCTACTGCATCTCTGTGGCTTTTCTCCCCTTGGGCTAAAGACAGCAGCCAATTACTTGTTAAGTGTGAGGTGAGGGATGATAGAAGGGAAGGCAGCCACTAGCACTACTGTTCTGGAGAAAGCCTTCCAACAAATGAAGGCCTCCCACTCCTTGGAACCTGCCTATGCTAAGCTTAGCACTTCCTTGGAGCTTGCAAATGGGAACAGCTGCCGCTTCTCTTGCAACCTTCTCCTGGGGGTGCTTGGAAAGTACTCCCAATCTTCTTTCCATTTTCTGGAAATCAGTCAAAACCACCACTGTGGTTTGTCTGTTGTGGTTGTTTTCCCCTCTGTATTTCTTATGTGTAGCACATATATTCATCCAAACCTTTGAACGAGAAAGCCAACCCTTTTATTTTAAAGACTCTGGGTATGAACTAACAGGCTGCTATGAACTCTGCCTTCTGTGTTTGTATAGGATGTTAAAATAGACACTTGCCCTCAATTTTGGCTATAGCTTCAAAGGGTTGAGTAGAGGCTCATCTGCAGCAAATGTTCCCGTATTCTTAAGAGACGTATTGCACCTCCTAGGCAGGGCTGGCGAAGTTGGTGATCAAAAGCTGTTTCCATGACCCTCCCACCCTAACATCCAGCAAAGGGTATGAGAGGTAGAGGTTGCAGAAGGAGTTTCTTTGAAAAAATGCTGGTAAGGGGAGCCTCTTTTCCCTTCCCAACCCTAGATGTTAGAGAAGGGAGAGGGTTGCCTCTTCTCTACTGAAGCTGGGGACAAGGGTTTCAGAGACACACTTGGAAAGCTTGATGGGTATTTCTGAGTTTAGGAGTCAATTTGAGCCATTCCTATGGAGCCAAAGCTAAAAGGCTAAGCTGAGGTCACTTGTGGAGATGGGAAAGGAAAACGGACTGTATTGGGCAGGTGGTACAGTCAAGGATGCTTGAGCATACCATGGACCCAGTGGACAGTGGGGACTGATCCTGGATATATCTGGAAGGAGCCCTACACAGAAGAGCTGTGAGTGAGGTAATGCCATCAGTATCAGGTCAAGGGAACACATTGGCTCTGGTGTTAAGGGGAGGGGTTGGCACAACACATCAGTTAGGGACTGCAACACCCACATCAAGGGACGTGATGTGAGGTCTCATAAGGGGCCCCTGAAAACCCCCACAGGAGCACTAAAACAACAAAGTCAGCTTGGAACGGGGAATGAGTTGGAGTGTCCTGAGTTAGAGCGTCAGATCGGTTGGTAGAAAGAAGAAAGACGCTCAAGGAAATAGAAAGGAATCTGACCATGTCCCTCAAAACTGCAGGTTTGCAGCCCAGAGGCAGCCTGGGCTGGCTAAGAGAGAAGACTTTACTCAATAAAGTCTGGAATTTTAACAACACATGGAAGTAGATACATTGATAATTGAAATAAAGCTTTTACTATGACTAGAAGTAACTGGAGGTCTTTTTTATTTTCTGAGAGTTATTATAAGATTCTTAAGGCCTGCCTCAGATATTATCCAACAGGCAGAGAAGAAATAACTCTATAGGGCAGGTTGGTAAGGGCAACGAAGAGAAAGAACAAAATTGTTTTTTCTGCTTGCATGCCATGGAAATTACATTTCCATTCTGCTCACTCAGATCCAATTTTCACATGTACCTTTTGAGGAAAAATGAAATTGGAATGAGAGGTAGGAGTTTAGATGAATAGAAACAGCTGGTACGTTGTCAAAACTTCCAAATGTGAGAACATTCATTCGTTTTTAATTCATTAAAAATAAATGGACCACTACTGTGCACCTTGACCTGAGCTAGGCATGTGGGATACAAGTGTGAATAAGAGTGAGCCTGCACAGTTCTTAGTCGAGTGGGAGAGTCAGGTGTATAAACAAATTGTGGCACAATGTCATATCATACTATAGATGTAGTCCCAGAATTATATGGAAGCCTCTTCATAGCTCATTCTGCTCATTTGCATTTCTTATCTGCATAGTCATAAAATTAAAATATACCAGGGGAGAGCCACTAACCCTAAATGTGGAATTTCCTAGCAGGAAAGTAGAGAAGGAGGCCACAGTGGAACCCAGGGCGGAGTGGGGCCCGGGTTCAGAAAGATTGAACTGGATGAGCCCAAAGAGTGTTTGCCCAATTCATGACTTTGCTGAAAGCCAGAGCACCTTGCCAGGAAACAAGTTTTGTGACAGCTATTAAATTAAACCCAACTTTCTGTGATTAGAGCATGGTGGGAATTGGCACAGTGATACGTCTTTTTTCTATCACATATTAAAACAAAATCTTAAAAAAGCTAAAGCTATTTCTTGCACACCACTTTTGGATTTGGCAAATGTGGCTAATGAGGAGAAAATGGAAAAATTTTAAGAGCTTGTGGCATTTAGCCCTTATCAAAGATAAGAATTGAAAGTGGGAATAATATTAATCATTAGCATTTCAGTCTTCAAATCCTTTTCCCTTGGAGATTCTGAAGGAGCAAGGTACAAGGACTACAATGTTCTTTTCAAAGGTCTTAAGGATGATAATTTTTTTCTTTTATTCTTCTATCACATTAAATAGCATTCACTCCTCAGAAATACAGTATTTTGGCCATCCAGGTATTTACAGATTACATTAAACTGGAAACCCACTGCATTAACATATTTGGATTTATTTCTCTGTACAATAACTTGAACTTTTTGTTTATTTGTCTGTCTGTTTATTTGGTATGGAAAGAACAGAGAACTACAGCTGCTTTTTATGTGCCTTTTTTTTTTTTTAACGTTCAACCTTTCTCTTTTTGAAACTAATTTAGCTGAAGTTTAGGATTTTATTTTTCCAAGCAATAGAGTAGCTTTATGCAAAAAGACGATCAACTTTTACACTGTGTAACTGCCATACCACTTGAGGGAAGGCCCTATCTTTTCCCTTCCCATCCTACCCTCCAAATGTCTCAATAACAACTACCCTTTCAAAAATATATTTAAATTATTAGTAGCTGTTATTAACATGATCTACAGTTCTTACATGTGAGAAAGTTTGTATTATTTATTCTAAATTAAATAAATCAGTCATATTTTGGGGGTGACATTAAGGATCTGAAGCCTCTCATGGAGCCCTCAGACATAGAAAAAAGGTTTCTAGTCTTCACAACATCACCATGGTTGAGACACCCACCTGCTGTATCATCTTCTCCGTCAGAACTGTGCCTAGCATACCGATGCAAGTTTGATAAATAGATGAATGAATGCTTGAAAGGTTATTCAAAGTAGGCAAGAGCTCTGTAACTCCAGTGTCCAAGGCCATGATTCTTAGTTGTTGGTATCTGAAGGGGTCAATACACAGGACCCCCTTTTCTTCTCACTTGAGTTCAGGGCGAACTGGGAGATGCAGCCATCATGCAGAAGGAGATCGAAAGACCACTTCAGATACGGATAAAGCTACGTCAGAGAGAATGGCCAAATGGTTTGTTGAAACTGAACTCCAGAGCTCAACTGGTTTACCCACCAGGCTGCTGTGGGCAATGGCAGTCCTCCTCCATTAGAGGCAGAGCCTGGAAAATAGACAGCAGATCAGAGCAGAAAACAATGGAGAAGAGCTTGGGTGTGCAGGCCTCTCTTTCTCCCATCTCATTCACCAGAGCAGTTCTTCTCTCCTAGGAGGACAGTGAAGTACGGGGGGTGGAGAGAGATCAGGTGTTTGACTTCTATGGAGGTCTCTCTGCAAGGGAGGAAACATCAAGAAAGGGAATAAGCGCACTCCCCCTGACATCAGTATTCAGTTCCTCCTTCAGTTAGGAGCCACTTCATGAGGGAGGTCCTTTGTCCCCTGGGAGCACAAACAGCCACCCACTGTGAACCCCAAACTATCTGTTCCTCCTCAGACTCTGGAATGAGCCCTCCTGCAGGCTCCTCTGGCTGGTCCTGGCTCTCCACCCACAGCAGCTGCCTCCCTCGGTGGACCATTTTCCAGAACAAAAAGGTTGGTAGGGCTGGGAAGGGCCAACCTGAGTGTCTCCTACCTTCTATTCACCATAAAAATATCCCTGAAGTCATGGAGCCCATAGTCAGAATTTAGTTTCTTAGGATGAGAAAGGGGGAAAAACAATTCTCCTCCTTCATTTTCCTATAAGTTAAGAAGAAAATGCAAACAAATGGTCTAAATATGTATTCTTTTCTCCTTTTAAAAATTGTATTTGCAGGGCACCTGGGTGGCTCAGTGGGTTAAAGCCTCTGCCTTCGGCTCAGGGCATGATCCCAGGGTCCTGGGATCGAGCCCCGCAATGGGCTCTCTGCTCAGCAGGAAGCCCGCTTCCCTCTCTCTGCCTGCCTCTCCGACTACTTGTGATCTCTCTCTGCCAAATAAATAAATAAAATCTTTAAAAATTTTTTTTAAATTAAAAAAATAAAAATTGTATTTGCTATTTAAGTCATAGGAATTTCTGGTGGATCGGTTTAAAATTCAGCACTGTTAAGGGAGATGAAAGATAGCGAAGTTTAACTTCCTTCCCCTCAGGCGCATTGAGGTTTTGGAGGGGGGGTGTGTCGGGGGTAGGGCAGAAATTGTATGTGACGGAAAGAAATCTTTTTTTTGGAAGGATGGAACTCTGGCCAGTTACAAAATCATCAATTCTGAATGTTCCCCTTCAAAGTGGGTCTTCTGGTGGTGGAGGCAGCTGCCTGCTAACAGATATGCCTGAGTCAATAGGTCTTTCCAAACAGATCTGCCTCCAGGAAGGCCAGCATCAAAATAGAACTATAAATACAGCACCGACAAGTTTTTTCCCTGGACATGGATGAAGAAGCAGGTTGCCCAGATATCTTTTGCCACCATCTTGTCAACACAAAGCAGAGCCAGATTTATGCAGTTAAAATAATAAAAGGAGAGATGCTTGCTCCTTATAACACCTTTGTACTTGTAAATCAAACCGATCCTGTCCTACATTTGAAATTTTGAATTACATGGACCCATGCAATATATTATTTAAGCCAATAAGTAGATAGAAAAATTTTTAAAGAAATGGTAACTTCTTTAGCTGTTACCCACCACAAATTTGGTGGTTTAAATTGATTAAATCAAATCAATCACCAGACTGACTTTCAAGATATAAAGCACGGGCATTGTTACATTTTGGTAAGAGGGGAGGGAGAGGAAAAAATTGGAAGAGAAAAAGGAGGAGGGGAAGAAAGAAAAAGGAAGCAATTTTCAAAGCTGGCCATTTGAAAACCAGGTAGGATTGTATATCAGATATATCTCAATTTAAAAATTAATTAAAGGTAAAAGGATGGGGGTTAGGATTTTGCAGAATCCTGCTTGCCACAGAAGTACATTTGAGAAGACTAAAAAGCAGTCTGGCTTCTTCAAACTCATGGAACTTCCTTAGAGAGATGGGGTGGGGGGTAGTGGGATTAAACAGACAAGCCATTATTTTATATCTTACTGAAGTGGTACTGGGTTCTTAATTAGCAATAATGGGAAAGGAATACAACATAAGTGAAAGACTGGGAACTGATTTTTAGAGCCTCATAAAGTTCACTATACACACACACACACACATATATATACACATATATATATAAAGTTCACTATATATATTCATAAATATAAATATTCACAACTATATGCACAAACACACACACATAACATAAAGGGAACATTAAACACAACTCAACAAACAATGAAGTTTACACCAGAAACCTTGTTTTGAGTATGAATGTTCTTTAATCCTAAACTTGGCCGTTATTCATAAAGTGTTTCATGTTGATAAATCTCATGATCAAACCAGAGACTTTTGTCAGGAATTGTATTTTTTGTCTAATCTACAGCTGAAACATGATGAGGCAGCTGGCTTAGCACTTAGTAATAAAATAAAGCTCATTCTCCCAGTTCTGATCTAGACTAGATTTATATATCCTTCGGCCACAGATAAATCTGAAGCTTTGCACAGCTTTGATTTAAAAGTTTCTCAACAATGACCAAACCTAGCATCTATCCCTTCACCCTTGCTGAAACACTAGAAAGAAAAAATTCTCACTGTCACAGTAATTCAGAACTTCTTTACTGAAATAAAAATATATGGAGCTTTCAAAAGCTCCATATATCCAAGGGATGTTAGCACAGCTCTCTGCCCTTGGCTCTCCATGGAATGGAATCTGCCTTTATATATAAAACATGGGGATTGACTACTTCATATATTCTGATAGTACATTTTCTAGTTTATCTTTCTACTGACAAAATTGCAACTAGGGTAAAGTTGGCTTTTGGGGGAAAGAATGAAAAAGAACCCCACTCTCTTCAAAGGAGAGTTACATAAGCGCTAACTTTGAAGACTTTAATAGAGCAAATAGAGACATAGGCACTGTGCTCTTGGGAATACCTCCTAATCAGCAAAATTTTGATCAGGATGAAGATCTGGAAATCATAAATTAGTGTCCTGTGACCTCATTTCATCTACCCTTGATCAAAATGATAGAGTGTGTTTAGGGTGGCGCCTTGTGGTTCAGTTGGTTGAGCATCTGCCTTGGGTTCACGTCATGATCCCAGAGTCCTGGTATCAAGCCCTGCATTGGGCTCCCCACGCAGCCGGGAATGTGCTTCACCCTCTGCTTTCTGCCTGCCACTCGCCCTGCTTGTGCTCTCTCTCTCTGTGTCAAATAAACACAATAAAATTAAAATATTTTAAAACAAAACAAACAATCCAAAATGGTAGAGTGGGAATGAGGCAAGCAGCCCCTGTAGCAAGGAGCTGGCCCAAACTACTAATTAGATCTGGGTTTCGCTAGCCCTGGCGGCTGGTGCTCCTATCTAAGTTCTGTCCCTCACTGGTGAATGACAGCAGCTTCACAGAACATCAACACTAGGCAAGGCCAGCTGGGATGATGATGGATTAGGAGAAAAACAAGTTTGCTCTTTAATCACGCCTGAGCACAGAGAAACACAAACATTCTCCAAACCACAAAAATGACCAAACATCCTCCTAGCCTGGTCAGTGAAATTGACTTCTGCCTCTTTACCAGGCACAGCCTTAGCCTCCTTATCTTGTTCTGTCAAGGTAAGATTCACTAAGATGCCACGTATGGATGGAATTGTGCCACCCTACATGTACTGAAGCTGGAGTCCCCAGCACCTCAGAATGTGACCTTGTTTGCAAATGAGTTTGTTGCACATGAAAGGAAATTGAAATGGGATCATGCTGAGCCCCTAACCCAGTGTGGCTGGTGTCCTTGTAGGAAGGGAAGTTTGGACAGGACACAGACATGCACACAAGGGAGAACACCATGTGAAGATTGGTATTGTGCTATCTCAAGACAAGGAACTGCTTACAAGTCAGGAGAGAGGTCTGAACAGAGCCTTCCTTAGTGCCTTCAGAGAGAGGCTGGTCCTTCTGACATCTTGATCTTGGACTTTTTAGCTTCTGGAACTCTGAGAGACAATTCATTTCTTTCTTTTTTTTTCCCCCTTCAAAGATTTTATTTATTTATTTGACAGAGAAAGAGATCACAAGTAGGCAGAGAGGCAAACAGAGAGGGAGGCGGAAGCAGGTTCCCCGCTGTGCAGAGAGCCCAATGCGCAGCTTGATCCCAGGACTCTGGGATCATGATCTGAGCAGGAGGCAAAGGCCCAACCCACTGAGCCACCCAGGAGCCCCAGCAGTACATTTCTTTTGTTTAAGCCCACCATGTCTGTAGTACTTTGTTGTGGCAACACTAGGAAACTAATAAATAGCCAATCATAGAATAACCCTCTTCCCCCACAGAATCAAATCCAGAGCAAAACTTTACTTCCTTGAATTCTCCTCAGAATCACCTAACACAAGCCTGGGTCCTCTGAGTTTTTTTCTTCTATCCTTTTACCATAGTTCCCCACCTTGTGTGTCCTCCCCCCTGCAACAAACAGGTAAGACAGACTTTGTTTAACTGTGAGTGAATTCCTGGCAGCCTTCCACTAAGGGGCATTGACACAGCTCAGGAACCTTTTTTCAGTATGTGGATAATTATTTCTTATTTCAATTGCTTGAGTTTTTTTCTTCAGGGAATCCTTAACCTCGTATTGTGAATGTCTATTTTCTGTCACCTTCTGTACATTATACAAAGGCTCCTACACATTACCAGTTGGATTTTACCTGATATCAAGTCTGTTCTTAATGGCTTAAATGTAAATGTGGACTTTTAACCATGTCTTCATTTTTTAGCTCATTTAAAATGTTTCACTATTTTTCTACTTTTATTATCTTAACATCCTTTTTTTTTTTTAATTTCAGATTTTCCTCTCCTTATAACTTTCTGGTTCTATTTGATATAGACAATGTCATTTTGAATTTTACTGAAAATTTCAAACAGTTTTCTCAACTTTTGGGGGTGGGTTCTACAAGAAATCATTTTCACAGGTTTCCTCTTTTCTTTCTGCATCTTAAATACCACAAGTCTCTTCTCTTAATCTGAAAGACATTTCTTGAATCTCTATGTTTTCAGTTTGTGTATTTGTTAGATTTGATTATTGCTAAAGACTATTCACCTCTGTGGAATACACTCAGTCGAGTCTACCCCAGATCATCCAACCCTTAGCTGAGCCACAGATCCATGAGAATAAATATTTATTGTTGCATGTTACTACCCTAAGATTTTGTGGCTGTTTGTTATGCAATAATAGCTAATGGATGCATCATGTTTTCTCATTTATTTGTTTGGATATTCATAGTCCCACGATGGGATAATTACTGTATCCAGATTTAGTTTGCCTAATGGAGTGGATGGTGCACTTGGTTTCAATTTCTGACAGTTGGGTGTTAGCTAAATTTTCTGTTTAGATCTGTGGCTGTTTAATAGGTTAGCAATCTCAACTCCTAGCTCAAATTCTAGCAGTTTACAAATTACATTCATCTAGCTTTGTTCTGTGGAACTGATGGGATTTCATTCTACTCCTCTACCAGTTTTCTGACATTGAACACAAAAAGATTATAAAAAGTGATTCCCTCTGGACCTGGCACTATTGATAGCACTTGAGTTATAAAATTACACATCCCTAGATTCAATGCATTTCCTCCTTGTCCAATTGTCTACCTCAAGCCCTGGTTCCTAAATAGATATATGAAGAAAGGCACTGAAAGGAGAATGGGAATGGTGGATAGAGGGGAGAATGGCACTTTGGGAGTCTATAAAAGCAAAAGCCACAAGGGACAGGGAGAGATGCCCAGATTTCTTTTTTAGATCAGGACTTGCTTTTCTGGCTTGGGGGCACATGGTCTGGAAGGCACTAACAACACAGTACAGGCAAGGCATTTCAACACAGCTTGAAATGGAATTCCCATAGAATTAAGGAAAATTTCTTTTAGTCTTAGTTTTTAGTGTTGTAAGCTTTCATATATTTCTCTTTTTCATGTACTTCTCTTTTCCTAAGAATTTTAATAAGCAGAAAGAAGATGGATTGGAGGATCCTTGTTAGATGCCATTTTGAATTATGGACTACAAATGAATACAGTGATACATCCAGAGTATATGTTCCTTATGGGCAGAGACTGATTGTACATCTCTTAACTAATGTATAGCATAGTATCAGCACATGGTATTCAACAAATTTTCTTTGATGGATAAAATCAGTGTGATCTAAATCATGGATGATCCTTAATTACCCAACTGGCGGTTTTTGGCAACTGAGAAAGGAATTCCATACCCTTTTCCAAGGTCAAAATATGCTGTTCAGATATGAAGCCAATTCACAATTTACAATTCATATAAATTAGTACCAACTTCGTAAGTTTATTGTGAAATGTAGAGTATTGCTTAAAGCAAACAGTATAATTCCACTATAATAGCAAATGCGTCTTCCCCTTAACTTATATGTTAGCTTTTATTATAAGTCACTCTGAATGTAAGTTTCTTGATGGCAGGGCCTTAACGGTTTCCTTCAACCCTGTAACCCCAGCATCTAGATGCCTGGTATACATTTACTGAGTGAATGAAAGAACGCACTAGTGAATGCACAAATCAAGCCAAACCCAGACTTAAGTTCCCTGACATCCTCTTTGGAATATTAACCAGGAGTTACTATAATCTGTATTAGAAACTGATGAGTCATTCCTCATGCCTATCATTTGATGGCACCAACACAGGTAATGGAAACCGCAGAGTGATTAAGCTCAAAATAGGTGTAATCAGCTAAAATGAAATTATTCCTAAATTAAAGGAAATATTCCTTGTCTAAACTTGTTCCTGATTTAAAAGATCATGACAGGCATTAACAGCAGTTAATTCCATTTAAATTAGTACTTGAGCCCTGAAACAAAGCCGCTTAGAGAAGTTTCCTTTATTTTTGGTGAAGTGACTCTGAAATATTCAGCATTTACAGCAATGTTGCCGTGTGTTCATTGCAGTCTCTTAAACTACTGTTAGTGAAAAATATAGGTTGGACAATAAAACCAAGTCCCTTGAGACAATCAGGCAAGAAGATATTTACAAACAATATTTATGTAAGACAAAGGATTTACCGGATTTTCTGTTAAATGATCTAATTTATTTTATGGTGCTTCACCTCAGTAAATCTGCAATAAATACGATGAGGGATTTAACATTTAATTACCTCCCAGCCTTTACATTCTGTGATTTTACAGCTCTTCAATCCTGGGGACAATTCACGTCTCTTTTAAAGTAAATGAGATAAAAATAAATGTTTTAAGTTTTTGAAATGATAAACAAACCTAATTTTTATTTTCATACATGCATGGTTTCTTTCTGATAAAATGAGTCCAACCAAAGTATTATTACAGAAATCTTGTAAATTTAAAGTTTCTAGAATATTCCTTTGCTCCAAGTTTAAATTTAACGTTTGGAGATTCGAGAGAAATCATAAAGTAATAAAGCAACAGCGTCTTTCTATAAACAAAAGCAAAACCCCTCTTTGAAAAAGCCATAAAGAGCTGCTTGTTGCTCCAGCGCCAGAATTTTCTGTAAGGGTCCTTTGTAGTGGGCTGGTCAGATGTTTCCCAGCCAATGCTGCCATCTGTTGGTGAAGTTACTACGGTAGTTTACAAAATGTAATTTTGGTTGATAAACGGTGAAGGCTTTGTGTTTGCTTTTGCTTTGGTTTATTTTCTGAATTTTATTTAAGCTGGCATGAAAAGAGAAGGAATCTTCTTCTTTTTCAAAGAATTTCACAATTTGGTTTATTGACGAAGGACGCTGGGTACGTTATTTCCCACCGGTGTGAACAAGGCAAGTTAATTAACCTCTCTGGGTTTTTCTCATCCATAGAGTGGACCTACTTAGGACAGTGCCTGGGGCTTACTTGTGCTCAGTGAACATTAGTGATTATCATTGTTTCCTTCTTAAGGCAAACCTGAATGAAAGCTTCTTGATTGCTTTCTAGGAATATTCCTGATTTCTAAGATATTTCTCATTTGTTTGTTCATTTGTTTCAATAGTTCTGCAATATCAGATCATAATAGAAAGTCTCAAATGTTACTGAAGTTTTTATTTCCATCTCTTGAAATTATTCAAGCTCTTAAAATTTACTTCATTGAGAGAGATTTCAGGTGACAGCCTCTTTTTTTGGAAGCACTAGTTTTGCTTTGAATTTTCACATTTTTCTGTAAACTCAATTTATGATGGTGACAAAATTTGCAAAAGAAAGCTGTAAACAAAAAAGGAGTCGTCCTTTTGGAAATGTAGCATGGACTTACTAAAAACAGCATCTAGAATGTGGGTATTATCACAGAAGGCAAGCAGCAAGAGTCATTCCGTGCTCTCTTGGATTGGGAATTGACTGAGGGCTACTGTGACATTCACACCTTGCTTTTTTCTGCCAATAGGTATCTTGTTGTCCCCCTTTTTTTACTTTAAGATTTGTTCTGTAGTCTCATGCCCTTCCCAATGTAAATTTGCCTCTCTTTTCTCAGTTCCTGCCAAATCTCCTCTTCATCAATTACCCTGATCAATATTAAAAAGGCCCAGGAGAATAGCAGACCTCAGAAGAGTTCTCCTCAGAAGGTCAAGGGGAGGAGCCCTGGGGATGGTTCCATGCTAGTCTCTGTGACCAGCCACAGACATATAAATCACAGCTAACACACAGTGAAGTTTAAACAATAGCTCATGTTCCTCCTCGTCAGAGACTTGGTAGAATTTCTACCAGAAGTTTTTGCCTTAGTCCTGTTAGGATCCAATGCTCTGGACTTTTGACTTCCACATTGTCTCCTTTTCTCCCATTTTTGTTCAATTTGAATAGTCAATTTTTTCATATCAACACTTGAACACTAACTGCAGGGAATCCCCGAAACCCACCCAGATTTGATGTTTGCATTACCACACACCCTCCTGTCCTACCCACAGCAGCTTCCTTTGCTTTCCACCCATCGTCTTCTATGACACCACCTCTCATCTCCTGGCTCAGGCCCCAAATCTTAGAGACATTTTTAATTTCTCTTTTCTCTCACATCTCAAATTTAGTCCATGGACAATTCGACAGCTCTACCCTCAAAATACATGTGACTTTTTAAAAATTTCCCCCACTGCTAGCATCCTGTGCTACACCAGTCTTCTCTCCCGGGATGACTGAAACGTCTTTGAATGGATCTTTTAAGTATATAAACCAGATCATGCCTCTTCTTTGTTCTAACTCTTCAGCATCCTATGTATTATTTAGGGTACTATCAAAACCGTTCATTGTGGCCTCCTGCCCTACAAAAACTGGCCAGTGATGGCCTTACTCATTTCCATCCAGACTCCCATCACTGTGCCTGGCGCCACCTGCCTGCAGCTCTTCCTGAATATTCCAGCACACTCCCCCCATCAGAGCCTTTGCACCTACTGTGGTAGTCACCCAGCATACCCATCTCGGGGTGTCGCGACAATGTGCTCCCTCACCTCAGTCAGGCCCCTGCTCACATGTCACTTCCACAGCTAGGCGTCCCCACACATGCCGGGTAAAGCAACCACCCATTCCTTGGCCCCATCCCACTGCTCTCCGTGCAGGAACCAGCTCTCTGTGCCGGAACCAGCTCTCTGCTGATTTGGAGCACAGACTGCTCCCTGGTATTATAGTTACGTGGAGGTAATTTGTCTCCATCCTTAGATGTACACTTCGCAAGGCAGGATCCTTTTCTCTTAATCACTGCTATAACCTCGGTGCCTATCACACAGGAGACATTTCCAAAAATGTGTGAAATTTGTGTGAGAATTATTGAGTAAATGCAACTTCAGAGTCTCTGCTGACTATTTCTCAGACATCACACTTGATTATGAAAAGTATTAATTACCACTCAGAGAACTTACGAAGGGACAGATGTGACACCAAGCACTTAATACATGTTGTCTGATTTAATCCTCACAGTAATGCAAAAAGAAACCTGGGTGTTTGCCTCAAATGCCTGATAACCTTGTTTTTCTGTGAATTTCCACAAATTAAGAAAGCTGTTTGTCATTTGATGAATGGAATAGATTTTTCTGTGACATTGTGCAGATAGGGTTCTAAGACACTCCTTCCCCCCGACTGAAACCGGTCTAAGCTCATCTGTCCATTTGAAATAGCTTCTTTTTTGGGACATGTCAGTAGTCTCCAGCGATGAGGTAGGAGACAGTTAGGGGTGCACTCTGCAACCTTACTATCAGTGTATGTTAGCATGAAAGCAAGATTCAGGTTGAATTATGTTACACAAACAGCTCTGAGGAAGCTGTCACAGTCAGCCATGAAGTCTGTTGTTAAATCTCTGTGACTACCTTGCCCCAGAGATTCACGGGATGTGACGATATCCTGGCAGCAGGATTGAGCTGATCTAGTCTGATCAGGTGATTTGGTGATTGGGTGATTTTGTGAAGTGGGGGTGGCCCAGTCTTATCTGAAGCTTAGAATGAGTTTTCAAGGGTCAGGGCTGTGGTGCTCATCTGAACCTAGGATTCCAGTTTACACGGGGGCAAACGCCCCTGTGCAATAGGTTTAAGCAAATCACCAAATTTGAACACCACTCATTTTCACAATGTAAAATTAATCCTAGCAACTCTTCCGCTGATGAACAACCCTTACAGGACAGCTAGAAACAGTGGGATCCCAGAGCTGTGGCCTCTGGAGTGAGATCTCCTGATTAGAGTGTTTCCAATGCTAACTAAGTACTTCTGGAGTGTGTGCTCTTGACTAGCGAAAATACACTTCCAATGCCAAGTAACCAATCCTCAAGTGTTCCTACTTCATTTTTACATCACACTTTCCAAGATGAAGTACTGAAAGGGGGATTATAAATGATGGAGCACTCTCCATGGGACGGTCAGTCCCCAGGCTGTGCGTGCATGTGGGCAGGCTGGGCCCAAGGTTGGGGCACCTTCCTGACACCTTCCTGGACCCCGAGCAGGAAAGATGGAGAAGATGAAGCCCTCAGTGACCAAAGGGAGACTTCTCTCAGTTGAAGGTTGTACAGCAACCAGAGTGGAGGGAGCTGTCTTTACCTTTATTCCCACTGGGACCGTGGTTGGCTAAAAAGTTCGCTCCAGCTTTCATCCACATCTCTTGGTCCCTACTTGGGAGCTCTCTGAAGTAAGCGCCCACTTTTCTTCAAAAGCTGTTTGGGGGTTGTGGAATTAAACAAAGACCAACCCAATGAGAAAAGCAAATGCTATTTATTCCGAGCTGCAAGGGTATCAGCCACCTACACGTGTGTTTTGGTGGTACTTTTAAGGCAGAGGAGTGGGCAAGCTTTATAATAAAAAAAGAGAGAGAGAGAAAGCTTCAGATGAGCCCTGATGGGGGGTGGTTGCACTGGGGAAACTATGAGCAGGCTAACTAGAAGTGGGGCATCCCAGGTGACTGGTTGGGGGTATGAATTTGGCTTTCTCTGCTTCATCCTAAATTGGAAATGGGACAAGAATTAGGGGAGTGGTCAATTATTATCCGAGTTCTAGACATTTTGAGCCAATTGATAAAGAAGTTATTATTCCACTTCCTGGATTGTTACTAAACATAGCAGCCCAACTTCCTCCTAGTCTGACTTCTAGCCAGCTGACTTCCTGGGCTGGTTACTATAGATAAGGAGGTTGGTTTCCTGGGCAGGTTGTTGCAACTGTGGATCAGAGTTCTGTATTTAAATATGACCTGGCCATTGTCTGTCTGTATATTCAGTCTGTCCTTGTAGCATGAGAGTGGGTTGAGAAGACTACCCAGTGCCCAGTTCTTTCCTGACCTTGGCTATTCCTAAGCCTGTTGCTAGAGGCTAGGTGCTGTGGGTTCCCTAAAGAAATAGTTAGTAGGTTGGACATTCATGGGACCCTGTAGACATTATGTCATGTTTGATAAATTTTCATTTCGAGGAACCACATTCTCCACTGCTGACCAGTGTTGGCAAAGTTACATATATTCTGTAATATTCAAAGGAGGTTTTCAGAAATACATCCAGAAAATTCTCTCTCAAAACTTTGCTGTATTCAGCAATATAAATCTATCAAATCAATACATTGTATCCCTTAAATTTACATAATGTCAAACGTAAATCAACTTTGTCAAACATAACAAATCAATTTTGCTGGATTACAATAGGACTTAAAATAGATTTTAGGAAAAAACTTACATGTTGCTGCCCATCAAGATCACCTTCCTTACTATGATTGGTATTCTATTTAAATTGGAAGTGTTTACACAGTTCCAGTAATCCTGCAAGTTACTTTGATAATCTGGCACTGAAAAAGCCATGATGTTCATTTGATATAGTGACCCTTTCTTTTAATACTAGTGCTTTTACATCCACTATAGGAAAAGAATTGGTTTTGAAGTTTAGTTTTGGCTCTTAGCTGGGACAAATCTTGTGATTTTGAGTTAAGATAAATCTTCCTAATATTTCTAGAGTTTTCTATATAGAGAAGTCGGCATTAATATCAATGTACTCTGCCCTTTAATACCAATTACACATTTTTCATAAACACAGTTTGTTTTTCCTCAAAGGCTTTCTTAGGGCCTTTGATGATTTCAAAGGCTTTGCTACCCTGAATTCTGTTTTCTGCCCTCTTTTGCTTATAACATTAATTTCACTTAAAATATCATGTCAGACTAATATGGATAAAATGAATTTAATAACATTCATTTTTTCAAAGGTATACTTTTTGCTTGTATTCTAGAATTTATTAATGCATAAATAACTTCTAAAAGATGGTTGCATACTGCCATTATTTGAGTTTTTGTGTTTACTTTCCGCTTGTGGTTTAAGTAAAGTTTTTAAATGTGTGTTTGTTACAAGAGTTTTCATATACCAGATAGTTTCATTGTAGCCTAAATTAATACTTTTAAAGGTATTCTATTGAGGGGCAAGTGGGTGGCTCCATTGGTTAAGCACTCAACCCTTGACTTTGGCTCCTGTTTTCATCTCAGGGTCGTGGGATCCAGCCCCACATAGGGCTCCATGCTCAGTGGGGGAGTCTGCTTGAGGTTTTCTCTCTTCCTCTCCATCTGCACCCCCCCCAAAATAAATAAACAAATCTTTTAAAAAAATATCTTCTATTGAAATCTGATTTTTTAATTCACATTTCCAGCAATATATAGATACTGTGTGTTCATACATATTATATATATATATTCCATTCACAGTTCGAGCTTCTGTGTGTGTGTGTGTGTGTATGTAACATATATAAAGCATTATTTTATATATTTGTATATATAATATATATAAGTATGCATGAGGAAAGGGTTAACAGAGATCTGGTTGCTTACTCTGCATGCCTTCAAGGAGACCTAGAATCATGATTGACCCTTGGCCAACCTCTGGGCATGTGGCCCTTGGAATGTTCTTTACATTGGTGATTGATGATTTTTTTTTGTTTATACCTGGAGCAGTGGGTCATCCTGTATTGGCCGGTCAGGTTGATTTGCACAAACAGCAAGATGGATAAGGTTTACCTGTTTTCATTGTTGAGGTTCCGAGTTTCAGTTACTATGGCTGGTTGACTAGCAGGATATACTTTTATGTTTTTAGCACCTCATGAAATCCTCAGACCCTGGAACTCAGATAGGCTTTCTTGGGTGTAGACACTCTCTACTCATGTCACTGTAGCTCTCCATCAGATCTCAGCCACAAGTACAATTGGCTATTGAGTCTTGTGTTTCTAAGGAATCAACAAATTTGAGGCAATTATAGGAATATAAAAACATCATACTATTAACCATTAACCATTAACCAGATACATTTCCCTAAATATAAAAATATAGAAATTTTTACACTGAAGGAATCTACAAATCCAAATGTAATTATCTGGATTAATCCCTCCATACCTCAGGGGTTTTATCAAAAACAATTAAGTAATATTTAGTATGCATTATCTTATTCAAAATTATTTTATTCATTCGTCTACTATAACCCTAATTGCTTGGTTTTGCATTTCATCTTTTAGGCCACGTGTAGCAATATTTGATGTTAAGTCTTATTTTCTGTGTTAATGTTCTGCTATAATGTTAGCAAATCTGTTACGGTTTCTGCCAAAGGAATAAAATTCCCAGTATCACACTCAAGAGATCTCTTGGATGATCTTCTTGTGTCTTGTGTTGGACTTTTTTTTTTTTTTTTTTTTTGCCAAACTCTGTGTTGTGTGTAAGTACATTCAAGAATAGCCAAATATCATCTCTTATTGTCTCTGCAGACTTCATGTGTTTTCAAATCAGATTTTAACTTCAAATACATACTACTATTATTTAAGTCTTATGAAAACTAATTGTTGAGTTGTCTTCTGCCACTGCATAACAAATTACCACACACCGAGTGGCTTAAAACAATACCCATTTATCAGCTCAGATCTGTAGGGCAGAAGTTCCAATATGGCACACCTGGATTCTCTGCTCTCATTCTCCCAAAGCTGAATTCATTCAGCAGCTATTGTCTGGCTGCTTTCTCCTCTGGAGTTCAGGGTCCTCTTCCAGCTTCCAGAGGTGGTTGTCAGAATTCAGTTCCTTATGGTCATAGGACTGATGTCCCTGTTCCTTTGCTGGTTGTCACACAGGGCTATGAGAAACTCCAAGAGACCATTCTCAGTCCCTCAGCGTGTGGTCCCCTCTGTCTTCGAAGCCATCAGTAGAGACTCTTCCATGGGTCAAATGGCCCTCAAATTCAAATCCCCATCCCCAGGAAGAGCTCAGTACCTTTTAAGGGCTCACCTGATGAGATTGGGGGAATCAACCTCCTTTTCCCAAAGTCAGCTACAGTAGTCTAATGATGGAGGGACTAGTCTGTCATTCATAGTCCATGCTCACACTCAAAGGGAGGGGAGGGGATTATACTGGGGGTGTATATCACCAGGGTGCAAACTTGGAGACTATTTAGAATTCTGCCTTCTACTAAGTCATTTTGCTTTCTTCATGATTACTAAGACTTTATGATAATGGTGACTATCTTTTTATACATTCTTATTTTTCAGTTAATTTTTTTCCATCCTCAAGGAATTTGCAGTTTAGCAAAATATTTGGAGGTAAAATAAAGAAACCAAAGTGTAGTAGTTTTCTGGATACTTAAGAGATTTGTGTGTAATAGGTTTCTAAAACATATTTGTAACTTGGAAAAATTAATTTTCTTAACTGATAGAGTTAATTTTCTGTAGTAACATCCTATTGTTTATTATTTCAATTACAAGACTATATGACTGGGTCAGGGGAAAATATATTAAGTTTAGTGGATTCTTCAGGTGTTGCCTCCTCAAATTTTTTGAGATTCATTTATGGCTGACATGAAGCAAAAGTAAATTTACATTCTGCCCCATCAGTCACATAGCATGTCCCATGCTGTTGAAACTAGTAGTTTTAGTCTTTTCCATTTTTGCTAGTCTCAGAATATGCCCCCCAGTGAATCTCACCTCCCAGGATCCCATTTTATATGAATTCCACAGTGCATGTGGGCTGATTCTGTGCCCCACTTTAATCAACAGAATGTCAGAAATGACATTAGGTCAGTTCTAGAACTAACATTTAAGAAGGTCTGGCACTTTCTGTCTTTTCTCTCTTAATAATCAACTATGAGAAGACACCTATTCTTCAAAAGAAAGAAGCCACACATGGAGGCCTGGAGGCTGGGATGCCGCTTGAAGAGAAAGGCTATGTGGAAGAACACCAGCGCACATGACTGAAGAAGCTCTCTTGGACACCCAGCCCAGCGAAGCCTTCAGAGGACTCCAACCCAGCATCTGACCTGAAGGACTTCAGGTGACTGGCAGAAGAATAGCCCAAATAAATCTAATCAACCAGTACAACTGTGAGAGATACTAATAAATTATAGTCGACCACTCAATTTTTGGGACAGTGTTTGATGTTTTATATTGTTATAACAATGGATATCCAAAATAAAATTAGTGTCTGAAAGCTGAATTTGTCATAAAGGAATTTTAAAACATATGGCATTTGTTTTGGGATTGAACAAATGAGTAGAAGTTTGTAGAGGCTTTAGAAGATTAACAAAGACTAAAAGACCACTGAGGAAATTACTACCAGAGGCAAGAAAAGGCTGATATAAACTAAGTACAGACAGAAGAAATGAACAAACCTGTTATCTGTAGTAATATGGACTACATAACGGGTGGATATAGTTAAAGAAAATGTTGAAAATGTCAACTGATATTTTTTGGCCACCAATGATAAAGTACAGGAAGGGTAAGCAGAGCTAAAGAAGGATACGTTTAGTTTTAAAAAATAATTTAGAGAAAATATTTTCATCCTAGGACTTGTAGGGTTAGAAACAAACTGTTACTCATTCTCAGGTTGTTTAGACATAAAAAGATTCTTGAACCAAGAAATGATCTCTGAGGAAAAAAATTCTACTTCATGGAGTACCCTGTAAAACATGTTCTCAGGATAAAAACAAAGATCAGATGAAAGATGTAGCCATGAGACCCTCTCAGTTGTTGAGATCCTCAATTAGACAATAGGGCTTCCCACATTCTGAAGGATGTTTCTCATTTAGCAGCTTGAGTCTCAGCCCAAAGAAGAGAGAGAAGTATATGTCGAAGAGACTTGTGAATGTGGCTTCTGCTAATTTGATATATAGGAAACCCACATAGGTTTCAAACTGCCCTGGAAGTCTACAGTTCTATATAAAGTTGGAATATAAGGAAACAAAGTCAGTTCAAAATAAGAAGAGGCATTTGGGCCCCCAACTTCATACAAGTGAAAAGCAGGGAAAGAGTCACTCAGCTGCAAACACAAGCCACTTCTTAAGAATCAGAAGAATAAATCAAAAGGTAACTTCAAGAGTCAAGGAGAACTACTCCCAAGGAGAAGGATTGGATCCAAATTAAGAACTGTTTTCTGTCCCTACAGTTAGAGGACACGACAGAATGTGTCTCCTTGAATTTTAGAATTGTAACAGCTATGTGCTTCCCATCCCTCTTCCTCTTCTTGAATGGGTATATACATTGTAATTATCCCATCACTTCTTCACCATGTACGTTGTGTATTAAGTTCGCAGGGCTCTGGGACCCAGAGACCTCATCTGAAGAGCTATATCTAAAGGTCAACACCTGAGGAGATCCTTGATTTAGAGGATGAGATCTAGAATTTAAGTTGATACCATAATGGGAAGAAAGTTTAGAAAGAGGGAGTGAGTATATTTGTACATAAGAGATACATGAATGTTATATTGAAGGCAGGCTGTGGTAGACTGTGCTGGGATGAGAGAAAGGTCCAAAGTGATCTCATTACCTTGAGTGGCTGTTGGTGCTGGCCATCGGTTGGGAGTTTAGCTGGGGGCCTCTGTTCTCCTCTTTGTTACCCTCTCTAACTCGCTCTTTAAGCTTCGTTTACAAGATGGTGGCTAGTATGTGGTAGTTTCCAAAAAGAAGCATTTAAGAAGAGAAAGCAGAAGTTGCAAATCACTTACATTGTGTCACTTGTGCCATATTCTACGGGTCAAAACACGTCATAGGACCAGCCCAGAACTAATATGAGAGGGAGACTACACAATGCAGAAAACTCTAAGAGGTGTGGTTTGTTGGTGGCCATCTTTGGAGCCTAACTGCAGCAGTTTAAATTTTACAACTTTTTTCCAAAATTTTGTTCAGTAATAATAATAAAAAATTCCATTTTCTTCTCCAATGGCTATTTTCCATTTTCTAATTATCTTTACAGAGTAATATGTGTATATATACATTTGCATTTTTTTCTTTCTAATATTGGAGGATAATTAATATAAAAGCTTAGTATTTTAGTTTAGATTTTGTTGTATTTTTTTCAGTTAAAAATTTTTAAATGTGGTAAGAACACATGTGATATTTCGCATCTTAATCATTTCTAAGTGTACAGTTCAGAAACTTTAAGCATATACACATTATCATGCAGCAGGTCTCTAGAATATTTTTATCTTGCCAAAATGAAAATTTATGCCCATTAAGCACCAACTCCGCATTTCCTCCCAATAATTTCTCAATTTTACGTAATGTTAAATAATTGTATTTCATTTTTTATTATGAAATTTCCATAACAACAAAAACCAATGGCTATAATTAGCACATCATTATATTATAATCTTTCATTTATGTCTATGTAATTCTTATTTATTGATTATTAATAGTTACCACATCATAAGTCACATCACTTACAATGGAAATACTTGTAGATTTGAGTTGAGAACTCAGCAATACGGTTCTGGTACAGTAAACGAGGAGCAGATTCTCTGAATTGCATTAGGGTACGTCAAATTTTGCTTAGGCATTAAGAGTAACAAGAAATTTTCTTTGAAGATACTCATCAGTGTATCAGTTGAAAAATCATCTTCTTATTTAGATGCGTAAGTCATTGCAATATTGTTGGATCAAAAAAGTCTTTCAATGATGAGACTCACTCCTCTGAAAGCAGTTCAAAAGTTCCACTCTCTGTCCATCCGCATTGTCCGCTGCACTCTTCTCCCCTCAGGCCTCCCTAACTAACTTTATTCTACTCCATTGGTCTCCTATCTATCTTTTTCTGAAACTTCTTTCGGCTTCGATCCACGCCATATGTAGTGTTGCCAAATTAATTTCCCTCAAGCCAAGTTCTGATCTTGTCAACCACAACCGAAAAGTGCTTAACGAATTTCTATGGCTTAAAACAGTGGTTCTTAAATGTTGCTGAACATCAAAAGCAACTAGAGAGCTTTTAAATATGCGGATACCCAAGACGTACTCCAATCTAATTAGATCAGAATCTCGCAGCAGTAGACTGAGGTGGGAATGAGCCCAGGCATTAGTGGTTTTACAACACTCCAGGCGATTCCAGTGCAGTCAAGGTGGAGATGTGAGGCTTAGGAGAATGGTTAATTAGGGGTAACTTTAGCCACATCTGTGAAGCTTTAACAACTACAGATGTCTGCTTCCTCTCTTTCTTCTTGCCTCCAGCTAAGAGATAACAAATCCCAAGAATGAACTTGAGCATTTTGTCCTTTCTAAAGGTCCACATAGGACTCTGTTGCTGCTTATTAAGAACCACTAGCCTAGACTAATTAAAGATAACTTGATCAGATCAAAAATTTTAAAAGTGGGGCACTTGGGTGGCTTAATCAGTTAAGTGCCTTCCCAGGATCCTGGGATCAAGGCCCTGCCCGGCTCCCCGTTCAGTAGGAGACCTGCTTCTCCCTCTCCCTCTGCCATTCCTCTTGCTTATGCTCTTTCACACTCTCTCTGGGCCAAGTAAATAAATAAAATCTTTAATTTTTTTTAAACTATTGCTTGATTATGGTGGTTTAACTAAGTGGGAACCAAGAATGAAAACTCCATGCTCCATCTATAAATAAGAAACGACATACATTACAGTTAACATAGATGGCTTTACTTTTAGAAACCAAGAGGCAAGTTCAAATCTGAATTAGGCTTTCTAGATTATTACAATGACCTTGGTCCATCACCTACATGGAGCTGGAGGGACCATGTGACGGAAATCCTACTTTACAACTTGCTGGGGAAATAGGGTCTTAGCCTTTAAGCATCACCAGAGCAGAAACCTCATCAAGGCTCTTCTAAACCACCTTCTCAGAACCTGGAACAGTGTTTGGTTCATATTAGATATTCAAGAAATATTTTGACAGCAAACAAACAAAAAAACAGACTCTTGGGATGGCTGGGTGGCTCAGTCGGTTAAGTGTCTGCCTTCAGCTCAGGTCATGATCCCAGGGTCCTGGGATCAAGTCCTATGTTGGGCTCCTGGTTCAACGGGAAGCCTGCTTCTCCCTCTCCCTCTGCCACTCCCCATGCTTGTGCTCTCTTACACTCTCTCTGTCTGACAAATAAATAAATAAAATCTTTATAGACAACAACAACAACAAAAACTGAAACAAACAAACAAACAAAACCCCAGACTCTTAAATACAGAAAACTAACTGGTGGTTGTAAGAGGGGTGGTGGGAAGGGAGATGAAATGGATAAAGGGGATTAAAGCTACAAATTTCAGTTTTAAAATAAATAAGCGACAGAGATAAAAAGCCCTGCATAGGAATATAGTTAATATATTGTAATAATGTTTTTTGTGACAGATGGTGATTCTGCTTATTGTGGTGAGCATTGAGTAATATACAGAATTATTGGAATCGTGTTGTACACCTGAAACTAACATAACACCATATGTTAGATTTCAATAATAAATAAATAAGCAAGCAAACATTTTGATAAGGAAATGCAATTTTCTAATTAATATAATCCAATTTAATCACCTCACCTCAATACCTCCTACTCAATTGTAAAAGAAGTCATCCATCTTTCAAACACCAGATGTTCAGTCCACAGGTACCCTAGATTCTCTGTCACATGCTACCTGCTAAGCACCGACTGTGCACAGATCAGAGGACCTTTATCCTCAGATCCAGTGATGGCCACTGGTTCTAAATCTCAGCCTCTCATAGGTCACAGAGGTGCCCCAACTTTGGTTTCCGTATTTGTTTCCCAGAACTGCCATAAGAAAGGACCACAAACTGGGTGGCTTAGCATAACAGAAATGTTTTGTCTCAGAGTTCTGGAGGTCATCACTCCAAATTCAAGGTGTTGGCAGGGCTGTGCTCCCTCTGAAGGGTCCCAGAATCTGTTCCAGGTCAGGTGGTTCTTTGGCTTGTGATGGCGTAACTCCAGTCTTCACACGGCAGTCTCCCTATGTGTGTATCTGTTTCTAGATTTCTTCATACTGTATGATACCAGTCACATCGGATCAGAAGCCTATACTATTCTAGTATAACCTCATCTTAACTAATTTCATCTGTAATGATCTATTTCCAAATAAGTTTGCATTCTGAGATACTAGGTGTTAGGATTTTAACATATACAATTTCGGTGAGGGACAGAATTCAGCTCATTACGGGCTCTAAGACAACTATTAGTTCATAACCACTGGCTCAGCCATTATTCCCAAAGCATTCTGAAGTCCAGAGGAGCTTCCAAAGCTTAGCTACCAACCCTCAGGTTCTACTGTTGAGCCCAAACTTTCCCCTTAAGATTTGTTCCCGGGTGGGGCCAATGGTGACCTTTCTGTCCACAGGCCATTTATCTACCCTGAGAGAAAACTTTAACTTAATATTCCAAAGAGAGAGGATTATGGTATTCTTCTCCTCCTTTCAGGGAGCCCCTGGTTTCCTTTTTCATATTGCTCCTCTTCTAAACATCCAGAAAACCAAGTAGAGAGGCATAGAGAAGTGCCAACTTAAGCCCATCAAATATCTCAGCTCTCTGACTGCAGCAATTTGCTCCTTGGTAGGCAAGTGATCCAAACCAATCAAGGACAAGACCCTTGTTCAAAGTTTGGAGAAAGTTCTCTGCTTCCTGGAAACCTAGAGCTCAGAGCATTTAAACCTGGGTCTTAAAAAAAATAAATAAATAAATAAACCTGGGTCTTCATCACACGGGGAGATACTGTGCATTAGAATAAAAGCCCTCAGGGGTGCCTGGGTGGCTCAGTGGGTTAAAGCCTCTGCCTTCGGCTCAGGTCATGATCCCAGGGTCCTGGGGCCTTCGGCTCAGGTCATGATCCCAGGGTCCTGGGATCGAGCCCCGCGTCGGGCTCTCTACTCCGTGGGGATCCTGCTTCCTCCTCTCTCTCTCTGCCTGCCTCTCTGCCTAGTTGTGATTTCTCTCTGTCAAATAAATAAAATATTAAAAAAAAAAGCTCTATCTGATGACCTTTTTAGGTATATAAGTTATGAAACTCTTTTTCTTCTTTTTTCCTCAAATCCATTTGAGTTGTTTTTCAAGATATTCAGTGAAAACCAGTGTTGACTGGGAAAGCCCATCTCTTACCTTAAACCTTCCCTATGTCCCACCTTAGCAATGAGAGGAGGATAAAATGTGGTATCAGGATGACCTTTCTGTGGTAAAACGAGCCTCCTCTTATTACCTCTCAGCCAGGCCTGGTCATGTAGTAATCCTAGCCAAAATGACAAGAACTTGAAAGATATCCAGAAGTTCCGAAGATTCTTACAGTCTTGCAGATACTAAAAGTAAAAGGAAAGCCTTAGTAGAGTTTAGAGCTGGAAATGATGACATACAGGCCACTAACAAGGTTCAAACAGAATTTTTTTTCCTGGAAGCATTTACCCAGCTATGCCTAAGGAGTTAGAGAGGAAGTAGGTTAATGACTGACATAGAGGAGGAGATGAGACAGATAATGAAGTAATATTTTTACACAAAAATTTAATGGAAAAATAGAAGTGAAACACACACACAAAAAAATTAGCTTTATCACAGTAAGTCAGGGTCTCAGAAACTTTCTATATAATTATAGTATACACATAGATTCTGATACAGTAATACAAAATGGAAAAAAATCTCAGGAGAAGTTAGAGAAAAAAGGAAAAATCAAGAAAAGATTCTGGAATGGGAAATTTGGAAGTCACCATGGGTAAAGAAGAAATTCCATGAGCTTTAGAATCAGAATGGAATTGAAATCTGAGTCCTGTAACTGTAAATCCGTTATTTACTCTCTTTACTTTTTAAAATATTTTATTTATTTATTTTATAAATAAATAAATAAATCCATAAATATTTATTTATTTTAGAGAGACAGCATGTAGGAGATCAGGGTAAAGGGCAGAGGGAGATAAAAAGAGAGAATCTCGGGGCACCTGGGTGGCTCAGTGGGTTAAAGCCTCTGCCTTCCGCTCAGGTCATGATCCCAGGGTTCTGGAATCGAGTCCTGCATCGGGCTCTGTGCTCAGCAGGGAGCCTGCTTCCTCCTCTCTCTCTGCCTGCCTCTCTGCCTACTTGTGATCTCCATCTGTCAAATAAATAAATAAAATCTTTAAAAAAAGAGAGAGAGAGAGATTCTCAAGCAGACTCCGTGTGCAGTGCAGAACCCAGGTGGGGACTTGATCTCAGGACCCCAATATCATGACCTGAGCCAAAAACAAGAGCCAGACACTCAACTGACTGAGCCACCCAGATGCCCCTATTTATTCTTTTTTGACTCCCTTTCTTTACCAGCAAAATGAAGTTTACCTACTTTGCATTGAGGTTGTGACCTTAAGTGTGAGATGAATGTATGTAAAATGTGTGGCGTAGTAGGAGCTGAATTATAATTATCTTTGTTCTTGTTTTAGAAGGAGCGTGCATATTCAAGGATGACACATTTGGTTATTTTAGGTGCTAGGAATTGGGTGGTGAGTATGCAATTGCTAAGAAATCCCTTCAAGTGTAGAATAAATGAGATAAAGTGATCTAACTGAAGTCTTAAAGGAAAAGGATTCAATACCACATGCGATGGCAGGGTTTAGGGGTCCAGGGAGCTGGACCACGCTCAGGGCGAACAGCTGAAAGCGGCTTCATCAGAAGTAGGATCTCGGTGACAGTAGCGGCATCTGACCCGAAGCAGCTCTCTGTCACCCGGCCCATCCCTTCCGAGAAGGTTGGCACCACAGCTGTGCCTGGCGGGAGTGTTCCACAATCCATGGTGACACCCTCGGCCAAACAGAGCCCCTCCTCTGAGGCCCTGAATGGGAAACATTCAGTCATGGACACAGTAAGTGACAGAGCAGAGAAGCACACAAAGAAACCGAGTGGGGTGGAACACATGAATAAACAAGACTCCTGCTGTGGTGAGAAGGCAGCATCAGGCTTTAACCTCAGGGGCAGGACCTGGGACCAGAGGGGGAGCCCTGGGGCCCCACACTGCTTCTGAATGGGCTTCACTTGGAGCCCTGACCTGACCTGACTCGGGGGAGGGGGGGCAGGCCTGGGGAGGGAGAGAGGGTGGTGGAAGGGAAAGGGGAGGGGGATGGGGGAGAGAGGTGAGGGGGAGGGAGAAGGAGAAGAGTGGGGGATGAGGGAGGCAGGGACTCTTGTTGCCTCTGCTTTCCCTCCACAGTGTCTCTGGATTGCCATAATACTTTGTAGTTTTCAAACATTCTGACACCCATTATCTCATTGAATTCTTGGGAAGTTTTTAAGATTTGTACTGTTTTATTATTTATTTATTTATTTAATTTTGAGACCGCAGTGTGATGGACAGCCTGGCTTTCTACAGTTAACCAGGAGATATGCACAGATCAAGGGCTTACCTTGAGATTTTCTAAACTCGGGGCAACTGTTAGAGCAAACCTTCAAAGCCAGAAGAAAGCAGGGAGGAGAACTACCAGACCAAACTGTGTGGAAGGAGAGACAAAACAAGGGAGGATGGGGTATACCAACGGCACTTACAGTGGATGGATTCCGAGGAGTTCCAGGTGAATCCACTCATGACAACAGGATACTCACCATTATGATGAGCACATCCCCACTGTCCACAGGTCTGAGGACCCGCACAGTCCATCCAGGCTGGCCTTTGTCCCATCTCCTTTCACTCTCAGATTTGTCACAATCTGAACAATAGGTTATATGATCTGCTTATTATGAACCTGAGATATTGTTAGTAAATTGAAGAAAGATAAAAATATACTTAACTTTATGTCCAGGACAGAAAAGCGTATTCAGAAGAAGTATCCCTTGGAAAATTATCAATGACATGTTTCAAAATTATGAAGTTTAATTCTTTATTAAGTAGATTACTGAATCAATGAGAACAACTATACTCTTGCAGCGTTTCTATCCATAGTTCCTATAGACTTGAATAAAGGTGTTCGCTGAATTTGTGGTATGGGGGTCAAGATCCTGTTCTAACTCTGTCTTTCACATGAGTTGGGAACTACAAGCAGCCACTTCTTGTGGTTTGTAAAACATTTAATTGCAGCATCTTAAACTCATTCCCAATTCAGAAGGATAATTTTTCAATAGGTGGAGATAAAAGTACTTCAAAGTATGATTTCATTATAGCCCACGTTCTGCATAAAGGAGTGACTGAGATTACCTGGTTGTAGGAGCACAAGCTGGTTATGGGCACATATCCTCATTTGTCAATTCTTACAGAAATAGGTATTTTCTTTATGTGTCTGTCACAAAATCTGGTAGAATCACTTTTATCAAGATGATCGTTCAATACCTACTTTGGAATCAAGTCCGTCCAGATCTTAATCACCCTAGCTATTAATCATTATAGCATCCAAACATTCTTTGTCCATCCTCCAACCAATCCATCCGATATGGCACCACAAGGCTATTTTCCCTAGAATACTACTTTACCATCACTTCTTTTCTCAAGACATCCAGAGCTCCTCCTTCCTGGCATCGTGAACAGAAAGTCCAGATTCATCCCTTTGAATCACTTTCCAAGTGTCCATTCCTGGGTCTCCTCCTCTCTCTCCCAACACCCCATGACTCTTTTACCCATAGTTTTCATTGTAGCATTTCACAAAATACCAACCATGTATTTAATTTAATCTAGTTTTTCCCGGCGATAGATCTTATTTTCTGAGCAGAATTTAAAGGTCCATGGGGACAGTGTCCTTTTTTTCTTTTGCTTTCTCAGACCACAGGCAGTTTAGAGTTGGGCTCTAAGCTTTCTGAGCAAGGGAATCATTTGCCTTGCACAGAATCTAGCAAAGCATCCAATGCCAAATTTATGCTGATAAATTGTTGAATTGAATGCGGTAGGATCGGCATTTAGTATGTAGTATAAGTGACTTGAATAATTCACCTTTCTCCCAGCAGATGTCGCTAAATTTAAAGTGTTTAAGACTTGGTTGGGCTATTAAAGGGATAGCTACTTCATTGTAAATATCTGGAGTTTCTTTTTCGCTGCTTTGGGGGAGTAGTTCTTTGGCTAGTCCCATATTGCGCATTTCCTTCTGATGGTTTTCCATGCGAAGGTTTTTGTTCACTATGCTTGGAGACAGTAACAGTGGCTGACACCTATAGAGGGGTTGCCGCCTTCCACCTGTAGGGCTGAACACCTCTCATCAGGTGCATCATCTGAGATTTCCCACACCTCTGTGAGATGGGAAGTGTGAGAGTCCATACTTTCCTAACAGGAAGCCGGGGGAGGCTAAGCACCTTTGTCAGAAGTCTCACAACAGCAAATGGCAGAACCAGAATCCAAACTCAAACATGCAGACACTTATTAGCATGATGTCATTAAGTTTTCTTTCTATGCTTTTGTAAACATAATTTTGCTGAATTTTTATCCTGAACGCCAATTTGTTTGTTTATCGCATATAATGTATGTTTATCGCATATAATGTATGTTTGGAGCAGAGCGGGTTCATGTCCTCTGACTTCCGACAAGCATCTCCTATGCCTATTAGATTGCTACATTTCTTTAACTAGAAAAAGGGGACTGAACTTTAAAGATTGATTAACTGATTGATTTTACTGATGTGAAGCAGACTATATTTTGACAACGGATCTAGTAATCACAATGCCGTGACTGCACATTAGAATCACCCAGAGAGTTTTATTATTTTTTATTGTTTTTTGGTTTGTTTTTAGGGGTTGGTTTTTGTTTTTGTTTTTGTTTTTGTTTTTTGTAACAATTGTAAATATATTTTTTAATTTTTAAAATTATTTAGTTTTTTTTTCAAATTTTTTTTGAATTCTAGTTAGTTAATATACAGTGCAATATTGGTTTCAGAAGCAGAATTCAGTGGTTCATCACTTACATACAACAGTCAGTGCTCATCACAAGTGCCTTCCTAAATATCCATCACCCATCTAGCCCATTCCTCACCCACATCCCTCCATCAACCCTCAGTTTGTTCTCTATTCCTTAAGAGTCTCTCATGGCTCGTTTCCCTCTCCCTCCCCCTCATACCATATGTTCATTCATTTTGCTTAAATTCCACATATGAGTGAAATCCTATGGTATCTTTCTTTCTCTGACTGACTTATTTTGCTTAGCATAATACATACTAGCTCCAACTCTGTTTGTCATTGCAAATGGCAAGATTTCATTCTTTTAGGTGGCTGAGCAATATTCCATTATATATATATATATATATATATCTCACACCTTCTTTACCCATTCATCAGTTGATAGACATTTCAGCTCTCCCCATAGTTTGGCTATTGTTGATAATGTTGTTCTAAACATCAGGGTGCAGGTATCTCTTTGAATCTGTTGTTTGTATCCTTTAAATATCTAGTAGTGTAACTGCTAGGTCATAACTTTTAACTTTTTATGTATTTTTAACTTTTTTGAGGAATCCCCATACCATTTTCCAGAGTGGCTGCACCAGTTTACATTCCTTCATTACTTCAACAGTGTATGAAGTTTCCCCTTTCTCTGCATCCTCACCAACATCTGTCATTTCCTAACTTGTTAATTTTAGCCTTTCTGACCTGTGTGAAGTGGTAGCTCACTGTGGTTTTGATTTGCATTTCCCTGACGTTGAGTAATGTTGAGCATCTTTTCATGTGTCTCTTAGCCACCTGGATGTCTTCTTTGGAAAGGTGTCCATTCATGTCTTCTGTCCATTTCTTAACTGGATTATTCGTTTTTGGGGTGTTGAATTTGATAATTTTTTTTTTATATTTTAGATACTAACCCTGTATCATATATGTCATTTTGCAAATATCTTCTCCCATTCCATATGCTGCCTTTTCTTTAAGATTATTTGTTTGTTTTTTTATTTGAGAAAGAGATCATATGCACAAGTGAGTAAGTGGAGGGAGGGGCAGAGAAAAAAAGGAGAAAACAGATTCTGTGCTGAACGCAGAGTCCAAAGTAGAGCTCTATCTCATGACCCTGAGATCATGACCTGAGCCAAAATCAAGAGTCAGATGTTTAACTAACTGAGATACCCAGGGACCCCTGTAGGCTTCCTTTTAGTTTCATCAATTACTTTCTTTTCTGTGAAGAAGCTTTTTATCTTGATGATGTTCCAATGATTCAATTTTGCTTTTGTTTCCTGAACTAACTTTATTTATTTATTTATCTTTTATTTGAGAGAGAGAGAGAACACAGAGGGAGATGAGAGGGAGAAGCAGACTCCCTTCTGAGTAAGGAGCCCAATGTGGGGCTCAATCCCAGGACCCTGAGATCATGACCTGAGCCAAAGTCAGCTGCTTAAACAACTGAGCCACTCAGGCGCCCCTGTTTTCCAAACTTTAAAGCTCTAACTCCAAAGTTTCTGTCTCAGCTCCAAACTGTACTCAAAATCCTTGATGAAGTCTCTTCCATCAAAGAGGTATCTTTAAAAGGAGCTCCTGTGAAGCACATAGCACAGGCCTGTACAGAGACGTGCTCCACGTCAGTTATCGTGATTACTTTTACCATCTTCTCTATAGAAGCAAATAGAAAGGTCAGAGAGAAATGCACAAAAAGGATAAAAGAAATTTTTCAGGGCTGTGGTGGGGATCTGTTCATTTATCTTCCCAGATTTTCTGCCTTCTCTACTCTGGGACCATCATCTGCTCTTCTTTTGAGATCTTTTCCCAAATCCTCATTATCCTCATTCTACATGAGTCAGGACAGCTGTCACTCAGGGCATGTGTGGGCATGAGGTCCTAGCCAGGAGGGCCAAGTGCTTCCCTGGAATTTATTAATTCCATAGAGGAAGAGAAGAGTCCTTCCTTCTTCTGAGGAAAATGAAGCAAAATGAAATTAAGTTAATTGTCTAAAATCACATTTGCCAATCCATTTGAATAAAAAGTATGATAGGTGGTGGGTAATGGGGAGGGCACGTTTTGCATGGAGCACTGGGTGTTGTGAAAAAAGAATGAATACTGTTACGCTGAAAAAATAAATAAAATGAGAAAAAAAAAAAAAGTATGATAGATCTGTCATATCATGCACAAAAATAAATTCCACATAAATCAAAGACTTGAAAAACTATAAAAGTATATAAAAGAAAAAAAGAGGAGAATTTAGTTCAGCCTACGGAAGCCCTTCTTAAACAGTATAAAAGATGCAAAAATCTATAATGAAAAATGATGGATATATTTAATCCTAACAAATTTAAACTTCTATGTAACAAACAGCATTCCAAATAAAGTGAAAAGACAACCAGTAGATTGAGGGGAAATATTTGTAACATACATAACCAATGGATCAACATCTAAAATTTTACAAAGAACTCATAATCCATAAGTAAAAGATAAACAATATAAACAGAAAATTCACAGAATAGATAATACAAATTATCAATAAACATACAGAAAGATGCTTGATTGTACCACGTACTGGGGAATGCCAAAACACAAACTTTCATGAAATACCTTTCTTCACCCAGTACATTGCAAAAAATATTAAAGATATTATAATTTGATAAAATTGTTCACAAGTGTGTGGGTAAAGGGACTTTCTCATGCCTATTGGTGGGAGTAAAAATTTCATAATATTATAGAGTGCAGTTTTAAAACCTAGTGCAACTTGGTATAATTTTGAAATGAAATTTTAAAAAGTTTATGATCCAGAAATTTAGATTTTGTTGTTCTTTCTGGAGAAAAACACTTTGCACATGTGTGCAAAGAAGCATATTAAAGGTTGTGTATCATAGCCCTGTATGTAATAGGAAAAATCTGTTAAGTAGCTTAAATGCCTAACAGAGATTAAAAACAAAACAAAACAAAACCCCAAGTGTATCCAACTACTGTAACTATGGAGCAGCTTAAAGAGGATTGTTTAAATATCTGATATGGAAAACTCACAGAGAGACATTGTTACATGAAAAGGTGAGTCACAGAACAGAATGTGTGGCATTAAAATACAATATTAAAATATTGTAAGACAAACAAAAATGATAATACACATTCATGTATATATGTATAATATAATCATAGATGATATAAATATAAACATAAATATCATGCTCTCTCAAAGATAAATAAGTACCAAACTAGTAGTAGTAGTTAGCTCTATAAGGTATTCTAACTAGGGGTAATGGTTGAGAATCACTTTTATTTGAATTGATTGAATTTTTTATAATAAGGGTATATTCCCTTAGTGCTTTTATACTTAAATAATTAAAAATAAAAGGAAATGTTGAACATGTGTTTTAATTTGGTTTTTAAAGAGGATCATAGGCTTGCCTGGGTGGCTCAGTCAGTTAATTCTCTGCCTTTGGTTCAGGTCATGATCCCGGGGTCCTGGGGTTCAAGCCCTGCCTCAGGCTCCATGCTTAGCAGGCAGTCTGCTTGAGATTCTTTCTCTCCCTCTGCCTCTCCCCCTTCTGCTCTTTCTCTCCCTCTCTGTCTCAGATTAATAAATAAATCTTAAAACAAACAAAATCCTCTCATTTTGAAGGGAAGAGTGGTAGTGGTATCAGATCAGCTGTGCCATTAGATTGAGCTGAGGACGCTTGTGTAAACTGGTACTACCACTTTAGAAATTGGTGGTATCTACCAAAATAAAGCAACTACAAACCTTACATTCCAGCAATGAATTGATCAACCAATCAATATTTGTATATAAATTATACATACGCATACAATTACATATAAATATGTATATGCCTTCCTAATCTATCCAGTAATTTCACTGTTAAATACATAACTGAGTGAAATGGGTGTATCTGTACAAAAAGAGCCTGCATAAGAATGTTCAGAGAAGATCTGCTTTTAAACTGGTATGGTAGAATGGAATGAAATACTATTCAGCAATTTAAAAAAGAATAAAATCAGATTAGGTACAACATTGTGACTCTCACAGAAATAATAGAGTGAAGAAAGCCAAACAGAAGAGATCAACTTCTGCATCGTTCCCTATAAATGAAGTCCAAATGCAGTAAAAAACAAATCTCTAGGAATTGAAAGACATTGTTGCAGTGATTATCTTTGATGAACTGAGGGAGAGAAGCTCAGGAAGGCTTCAGAGGCACTGAAAAAATGGCATATCTTGATCTTGGTTGTGGTTTTATACATATACATGTGTGTGTTTGTGTTTGCTAATTGACACACTTATGACTTGTACAATTTACTGCATATAAGTTTGAAAAAATTTAATAGATGGAAGACAATGGGAAATTTCCACAATAGCATCTTGCTGTAAGGAGCCTGACTTTAAGTGTAAATTGTGACTGTCCATTTCTCCAATAGGTGGCAAAGGAAACTGATTCACAGGCACACATAACACCCAGGGACTCTTCGAAATGACTGGGGAGGTGAACACTAAGAAAAGACTAGATGTCTAACTAACTGCAGATGAGGACTTAGAGTACCTAGATTTGCTCTACATTTTCACATAAAGTGATTTCATTGTAACAACTGGCCAAAGAGAACCTGTCTGAGTCAGCTACAACATGTTTGACCATATCTAATTTGGCTATAAAGCCAGCACAGCACATTTCTGATTTTTACAAGGCATTATTAAGGTGATTCATCAGCCAAATGTTTTCATAAGAATGAACAACTGATTAAGAGAAATGGTTTGGTTGGTTTGTTCTTCATTTACAGGTTTCCAAAACAGTTCTTTCTGTCAAGCACCTCATTTTTCTTTGATTTTTGTCTTTCAACGCATACTTGATGTTGCTGCAGTGTCTGACAATTCATTAAAGAATCAGATTTGAAACCAATGAACCCAGTCAAAAATATACAACAAAGGCCTACATGGGTAACCTTTGATATAAGGTTTTGCATTTTCTAATAACATGTTGGTGTTTAGAGCTGCCAGGGATTTTTTTTTTTTTTTTAATGTGTAGAGAAACAGAGCATCTGGTCTACCCCAAGTTCTTCAGTGTAGGTGATATAAATGATAAGATGATGACAACGGTAACAACATAGCAGGAGCTTCAGCAGCAAATTCTGTCACAGTAGTGTCATTTAAGGAGAGAAGAGCTGCTTTGGAGTACCTTGTTTATGCCTGGGAGGGGCACAATTTCTCAATCTAAATATTTCTGAGTTTTAGTCCTGGATCAGCCATGCATTTATTAGTTATTTGACCTTGGGCATGTTAAACTTCACTGAGCCTAAGTTTTTCATCTAAAAAAATGGAGAAAACAGGGAGCCTGGGTGGCTCAGTCAGTTAAGCATCTGACTCTTGATTTTGACTCAGGTCATGATCTCAGGGTTGTGAGATTAAGCCCCGGGTTGGGCTATGCACTCAGCGGGGAGTCTGCTTGAAATTCCTTAGGCCCCTCTCTCTTTGTCCCTCCCCCAACTCATACACTCTCTTTTTCTTAAATAAATAAATAAATAAATAAACCTTTAAAAAATGAGAGAATAATAACCCTCCAGGTTTTATGAGTTGGAAATATCTTAACACTATAGGAGTGTTTCTTGGGGGCAGTCATCAAGAAGACTTGACTGCCTGTTGATCTGTGAAATGGACCCAGGCAATTAGAGGTTTCTCACCGCCTCACTTGTCCTCAAAATGTGTTCCTCTTGCCTTCCCTCTTCCCAGAAGCTGCCCAAGAGTACAACCTTGAGATAGAAAATGGAGTGTTGAGAGCAACTGGATGGTATACCTTTTTAACCCTAATTCAGGCCTTTCTATATAAACTTTAAAGATTTGGTGGGCAAGTATGGAAAACTACTCGTCAGTTCCTTACTGATTACTAAAACTTCCATCTACCCATCTCGAATGGTTTTCCTCTTTCTTTGGTCTCTTCCTGCCCTATGTGTATGGGGGTGGCTTTCAGATTATACCTGGGAAACTCCCAAGGAGGTTACAAATGACAAGTGTCTAGTACGAAAAAAGTAACAAACGTGTTCTCTCCTTTGCCCCAGCTGTAACCTTTTTCTATAAAAGCAACATCCAACTCTTCCCTAATCCACACGTGGTAGTGCTGCTTTTAGACTGTTGTAGACTTACCTGAGGAACAAAACTTTTGAGCTTCTGCATGTGGTCACTACGTGACAGCCAATGGGTAGGCTTTATACTCCTTGTAAAGTGCGTGTGCAGCAGGGTGGATGAAAATGTTGGAAAATATTTTATTGTATCAGAACTTATTATTTTATAAATTAGTTGTAAGAGAAGCATATGAAAGTCAGGAAGCTGGCTTATAAATAGAAAAGGATATGTCTTCTAAACAGTACATTTGAAACAGAGGTGCCAATCACTAGTCATGTCCAAAGCTGGGAATCTCTAGTGTTGATCAGCTAGTCATTGGCCTATGGTAGTTTGTTCAGGAATGAAAAGAAATTAAAGAACATTTATGATATACTGGCCCTACATCATTGTGTCCAAAGGCAAGGTATGAATAAGATTGCTATAAAATTTTTAGGTTAGGGGGAACAGCCTTTTACATAAAATTAAAGGACTGGCTATAATGATTTCATTCATCAGATATTTAATTATGGGGTCAAGGCTTCCTCACTTTCATCTGAGGTCCAATTCGAAGTTTGGATTCTTCAATAAGTAAGCTAAAAATTTTTAGCATTCAGCAGTGTTTCTCAGGAAGAGGTTAATGCCACTTCAGGAACCATCTTGTTAGCAGGATTTTTGGCTTCAATTTCTTGCTTCTAGTCTCCTGTAGACGGAGGCTGCACCCTTTTCCTACCCAGCAGCACAGCAGTCATGGCCTGAAACGGAAATCTAAGAGGATTTGCATGAATCGTGTGGACTTCTCAAAACACAAGCAGCGAAATCCTCTTAGAACACTTATCATCTCATGGGAAATTTGTTTCCCACTTTGCTACTGCAGTAATACTAAAAACTTGACAAAGAGAATGAAGGAAAGTTCTCAGAAACTGCCAGTTGAGGAGGAATCATGAAAATGCACTGGCCTATTATAGAAGAAAGTCCTGGAAACATTAGGACTCCCACGGGGAACAGGTACTCAGGAAGCTCTTGAAGAACTGTATTTAATTGAACTCCCCTTGAGGTGAAGAGACCAGTTTAAGTAAGAGTAGTAATTTTAGCTCCAAGGCCCAGTGACTATTCTCCTGTGGTGGCACAAAATTACCTCAGGATCCCCTGAGGGTGAGGCACTTTTCTCACTTCAGGGAGGCATTTCCTTTATCTTTTCCTGGACTGATTAGGTCTCTCTTCTTTCCATGCTTCTTTCTTTCCCCCTCCAAACACAGAAATACACAGAAATACACACCTGGTCCCGTTCCCTTATAGAGAAAGTAATGGCTGATCTCAATAAATATTTCCAAAGTGTATGTTCTATGGAAGGTCTTCCTCCTTCAAAATATGTGTGATTCTGCCCTGTTTAGTATTCCTTGCAGAGAAAAGTCTCTCCACTGTGGAAGAAAAATGTTAATTCTATTTTTGTAGCAGAAACTGGCCATCGGAGTATTAACCCAAGAGTTCACGAGTGATTATCAGCATAACTCAAAATAATGCTAAATCCTTCCGAGTGAGTGGAACATTCAATTACTGGAGACAGGTGGTCATAATTCCATCCTAATTGCTTTTCATAGTTATGGCCCCAATGTCAATCATTGGATATTCTTGATGGGCATTTCTTTTTTTCCTTTTTTTCTTTTTGGCCACTGGAAGACCACGAGGATGTTACTTTGGGAATGGGGAACTGCTGGGCCATACTATCCTCTGAGATGCAAACCCCCCTCCAGAGAGGCGAGGGAACGGGGACACATACAAGTTTGAGCTAATAAAATGATTTCTCTATGAGAAGTAAAAGGGCCACCAATATGTGATAGACTGTCTCTCTGCTTATAAACAGTAATAACCGACTTTCTCCAGTGAATCATGGAATGAACTGACCTACTTTTCTCAGACACTCCATAAACCATTGACACTGTACTTTCTGAAATACATAGCTTCACAAGAACATTTATGCAGTGGGACACAAAAGCAGAACTCTGGAAAACAAACTGCGGGTGGTACTCGGAAATACTTGGACAGGAATGTAGCCTGGGAAATGCTGGGAACAGAGCTATTACCTCGATGGGAAAACTAAAATGTTTAGGATAGGGACCTCAGGAATCAGGATCCTAAAAAAACTCACACTGACACAAATAGACAGAATTCTGGATTTCCTGGACAGCCTGGGACTATCGTTCCCATTACCATTTTAGAAAGTCTGTGAGTCCAAAAAAGATGATAGAATTAATTAATATAATGACGTTAATTCAAAATGTCGGAGATCGTTTGTAGCTATAGATAACTTGAATGCAACTTTTCTCACACAGCCAAAAAAGAAAAAAAAAAACACTCAAAATTAAAATAGGCAAACCAAAAGTTATTCTTAGGGGTGCCTGCATGGGCTAAGCCTTGGACTCATTTTAGAATGGGGAGCAAACTTGTGGTCACGCAGGATTAAATCTCAGACCTTGTCACGTGTGTCGGATGCTCCTTTGGCAGATTTTACACCACGAGCCGGAGAACATTTATAGGAAGGAGAGGGCAATGACTTTGTTGGTGAAACGGAGGTGGGAAGCCAATAGCAATGGCGTCAAATCCTGGCTTGGGAGATGACTTGTGCTTTAGCTCTAAGACATTTAACCTCTCACTTTCTCTTGTAAAATAGGAATGATAATAGCAACACCAAATGTAACCCGATGCTGAGTTTATACAGCACTTATAAGTCTTGGATAAAAAACAGCTTAGAAAATGTCTCTGCATTACTCACTAGGATAATGCATCAAGAATAGGCTTCCTTTGAAAAAGTTAAACTAATAATACTTTTATTGGATATTTGATCTCAATATTTGTGCCAAATGCAATGGGCATAATACAATTTCTTACATTGCTTACATTTTTATGACTAAGCCACAGAAAGTTCAAATCGAACCTCTACCTATTTTGGGGGATGGAAAAAAGCAAAACAAAGCAATTTTTCATATATCCATGGTAAAATTAAAAGCTTTGACTTCAAAGAAAATATAATACTTATATCCATTTAGTCAAATGTCATAAATAAGGCTGACTTAAAGGACATGAAGTCAAGGAGTTGGCAAAAATGAGAGACAACTGGGATGCCAGATTTCTTACTGCAGTCCAGGGAGAAAATTGATGGAAGAAGCCAGAGGGAAAAAAGGATTATGGGTCAAGCAGAAACAGTCCATTCACAGCAGGTCTCAGAAGAGTTGAGCTTGAGGAACAACGGCCAGTCTCTTCCGTAGGTCTGGAGACCTGTTCTATGCCCAGGAACTATTAGCTCTGCTCCTCCTTGACCCCAGGAATAATTCCAGATTCCTGGATGTTTTCTTGTAGAAAATTAGTTCCAGGTTCGGTTTTGGAAGTTATTTCTCATCCATTTAGGGTTACTAACAGTTTATTTTATTTTTTTCTACCTAGAATTTAGATGCAATTCAGTGCAACTGGTCTGTAATTTTAGGTGAACGCAAGGGCTGGCATGATTCTCTCCAAAGAAAATGTTATGAAATGACCATGTCCTTACCTGCTAGCAACTGGGGAGGACCTGCTCTCCACCTGAGCCCAGTAACTATACCACATCAGCCTCAACACAGATCTACATCTACAGTAACTTAGGGTATCCTATCAGAGTGATTCTAGGTTTGGATAACTTCTACTTGAGCAACCTCTGGGTCGGTGCTTGTCAGGGGTTTGTCCTGGGCGTTTGGGGTGGCACAGTTATCCTACCCTCGGTGACGACTTTAAATCACCCCTGACAAAAGACAATCTATCTTATTTAACTATCACTTCTAAGGAAGGACTCTATGTTTAGCCATTCCCTAGAATGCTTTCCAGAGTTTATTAACCTACAACCCACACTGTCAGAAAAATCCTTCTGTGTAAAGGGACTCATGCCCTCTCACATGTGAATTGGAGTGGGGTTAGGGGACATGGAGTGAGGAAGGCCAAGGGAATGTCTATTTCCAGAATGTGTCCCAGGCCAATCTAACAGCTGCTTTAATACTAGTTTAAAATAAATATTCTGGGGCTTTTCCCAGAGAATTCCTTAATCCTGTTTCCCTGAGGATTCTGCTGTGAAATACTGGCGACTGACATCAACAGAGCTCTTATCAGGCCTCTAAGAGAATGGGGCTTGGTCTCCATGTTTCCACTAGAAGTAGGTTTTCCAAGCCGGGGAAATACAAACATGACACTTTGATATCACAATTACTGAAAAATCGTTAATGGAATGACTTTTCCATTTTCTTGTTATAGAACTCTTTGAACTCTTTCTTAGTCATTTCAAAGAACTCCAATGAACTTGTGTTTAAATAATAACGTTTAGGCAGAAAATTTTAATGGCAGATAAAAATAGTAGGCTATGCAGATAGAAAATGCTTGTATACACTTCTAAATGGTTTTGTTTATTCTCAACATCCCAGAAAGACCATCAGAAATGTAAAATATTTGGAGCTGGAAGAAAATGTGGGGGTTAGCTGCACAGGTCCCTCCTTGACCCAGTACAACATGCCCCCAAAGTAGGTACAGAGTGTAGAGAGTCATTTTATATGTCAACTTGACTGAGCAAAGGGATGCCCAGATAGCTGGGAAAACTTTACTTCTGGGTATGTTGTGAGGTTGTTTTTGGAAGAGATTAATGTTTGAATAGTAGACTGAGTTAAAAAGATGATCTCTGGGGGGTGGGAGGTTGAGGAACAAGGTGGTGGGTAATAGGGAGGGCACATACTGCATGGAGCACTGGGTGTGATGCCAAAACAATGAACACTGTTATGCTGTAAATAAACAAATTAAAAAAAAAATCACTAGATTTAAAAAAAAAAAAAAAAGATGATCTCTACCAATGCTGGTAAACATCATGCAATCTGTTGAGGACCTGAATAGAACACAAAGACAGAGGGAGGGTGAATTTGCTCTCTTTGCCTAAAGTGGGACATGCATCTTCTCTGGCCCTCTGACATTGGTGCTCCTGGTTCTCAGACCTTCAGACTCAGACTGACTGACGTTGCTGATTTTACTGGGTCTCCGACCTGTAGATGACAGGTTGTGGGACTTCTTAGCATCTCTAGTCACATGAGCCAATTCCTACAACAGATCTCCTTTTATACATATCTGTATCTATCCTATTGGTTCCATTTCTCTAGAGAACCCTAACATCCAAAGTCACAAGATGGTCATGTCAACTTCCAAGATCTCACTACCTCCTTGGATTTGAAGCCAGCCTTCATGTGATTTCCACTTGTCCTGCCACACAGGACAGCAAGAGAAGGCTAATTCCTCCTCCGCATGAAATATTAGTGCACAGCTATATGCACACCCCTTTCAGGCTCACTGCCAACCTACGATGCCTCCTTTCCTAGCTAGACATTCGGTTTTTGTGTATGGTAACTGGTTTCAGTAACTTTCCCGCCCTGCTCATTTAACTGGGGTGGTTTTCTTGAAATACCCTTCTTCTCCTGGTATCACCTCATGAGTAAAAAGAAACAGAATTGTTTTTCTTTTGAATGCAGTATTTCCGGTAATCAGCCTAAGAGTGCACTTGGAGACTTTGTTTGTCCTTGACTCATCCTGAGATTGCAATCAATTAAATTGTCTAATTTTCATATGTACTATATTAAATCCGATTTTTCGCTTTAACAGTTACAAAATTGACTCTTTGGACTCTTATCTGAAACTTCACATTTACTTTTTACCAATTTCCATTTTTGTCTTTCAATAATCTTCTTGAATTCAGACTCTGTCATGTATCATGTTATAGCTCCTATTTTTAGTCTCAAGTTTTAATGTGAGGCTCTGGACTTATTTCATTTGTTTGTTTGTTTTGACTAAATGACCAGTTGACATTGATCCAAGTCATATCACCTCTGCTTTTCTAGCAGAGATTTTTTTAATGCTCTAAAATATTATACAATTGGGGCACCTGGGTGGCTCAGTGGGTTAAAGCCTCTGCCTTCAGGTCAGGTCATGATCCCAAGGTCCTGGGATCCAGCCCCGCATTGGGCTCTCTGCTCAGGAGGGAGCCTGCTTCTTCCTTTCTCTGCCTACTTCTCTGCCTACTTGTGATCTCTGTCTGTCAAATAAATAAATAATATCTTTTAAAAAATACATTATACAGTTGAATCACTCGTTTGTTCATCTAACAAACGTATCAAGTGAGCACTTACTATATGCTAAGCATATGGGTGCTAGCGTTTTGTTTTATTTATTTATTTATTTATAAGATTTTATAAACGATTTTAAAAACGCTGCCCCAGTGCTAGCGTTTTAATAGAGATCAGATAGATAGAGTCTCTGTCCTCTGGGAACTTGTACTCTAAGAAAAGACACGAATGAATAATGGCAGAGTTGGTGTGCTGAAGAAAATAAACATGCTAGGAGAAGCTTCAGGTAGGGTGGAGGGAGCACATCTTCACCAAAATGCAAATAGGTGAAGAAGCTTTTCAGAAAGTAAGAAGATCTTGATGAAGTCCCAAAAGTTCATTTTCGCTTTTGTTTCCTTTGCCTTTGGAGACATATCTTGAAGGAAGTTGCTGTGGCTGATATCGAAGAGGTTACTGCCTATGTTCTCCTCTAGGATTCTGATGGATTCCTGTCTCACGTTGAGGTCTTTTATCCATTTTGAGTTTATCTTTGTGTACGGTGTAAGAGAATGGTCGAGTTTCATTCTTCTACATATCTCTGTCCAGTTTTCCCAGCACCGTTTATTGAAGAGACTGTCTTTTTTCCATTATATATTTTTTCCTGTTTTGTCAAAGATTATTTGACCATAGAGTTGAGGGTCCATATCTGGGCTCTCCACTCCATTCCACTGGTCAATGTGTCTGTTTTTATGCCAGTACCACGCTGTCTTGGTGATCACAGCTTTGTAGTAAAGCTTGAAATCGGGTAACGTGATGTCGCCAGCTTTGGTTTTGTTTTCAACATTTCCTTAGCAATTCGGGGTCTCTTCTGATTCCATACAAATTTTAGGATTATTTGCTCCAGCTCTTTGAAAAATATCGGTGGAATTTTGATTGGAATGGCGTTAAAAGTATAGATTGCTCTAGGCAGTATAGACATTTTAACAATGTTTATTCTTCCAATGCAAGAGCATGGAATGGTCTTCCATCTTTTTGTGTCTTCTTCAATTTCTTTCATGAGTGTTCTGTAGTTCCTCGAGTACAGGTCCTTTACCTCTTTGGTTAGGTTTATTCCCAGGTATCTTATGGTTCTTGGTGCTATAGTAAATGGAATCAATTCTCCAATTTCCCTTTCTGTATTTTCATTGTTAGTGTATAAGAAAGCCACTGATTTCTGTACATTGACTTTGTATCCTCTCACATTACTGAATTGCTGTATGAGTTCTAGTAGTTTGGGGGTGGAGTCTTTGGGGTTTTCCATATAAAGAATCATGTCATCTGCGAAGAGAAAAAGGTTGACTTCTTCCTTGCCAATTTGGATACCTTTTATTTCTCTTTATTGTCTGATTGCCGTTGCTAGAACTTCTAATACTATGTTGAACAAGATCAAAAGCTTCTGCACAGCAAAGGAAACAGTCAACAAAACAAAGAGGCAACCCACGGAATGGGAGAAGATATTTTCAAATGACGGTACAGACAAAAGGTTGATATCCAGGATCTATAAAGAACTCCTCAAACTCAACACACACAAAACAGATAATCATATCAAAAAATGGGCAGAAGATATGAACAGACATTTCTCCAATGAAGACATACAAATGGCTATCAGACACATTAAAAAATGTTCATCATCACTAGCCATCAGGGAGATTCAAATTAAAACTACATTGAGATACCACCTGACACCAGTTAGAATGCCCAAAATTAGCAAGACAGGAAACAACGTGTGTTGGAGAGGATGTGGAGAAATGGGAACCCTCTTCCACTGTTGGTGGGAATGCAAGTTAGTGCAGCCACTTTGGAGAACAGTGTGGAGATTCCTCAAGAAATTAAGAATAGAGCTTCCCTATGACCCTGCAATTGCATTGCTGGGTATTTACCCCAAAGATACAGATGTAGTGAAAAGAAGTGCCATCTGTACCCCAATGTTTATTGCAGCAATGGCCACGGTCGCCAAACTGTGGAAAGAACCAAGATGCCCTTCAACGGATGAATGGATAAGGAAGATGTGGTCCATATACACAATGGAGTATTATGCCTCCATCAGAAAGGATGAATACCCAACTTTTGTAGCAACATGGACGGGACTGGAAGAGATTATGCTGAGTGAAATAAGTCAAGCAGAGAGAGTCAAGTATCATATGGTCTCACTTATTTGTGGAGCATAACAAAGAACATGGTGGACATGGGGAGATGGAGAGGAGAGGGAGTTGAGGGAAACTGGAAGGGGAGATGAACCATGAGAGACTATGGACTCTGAAAAACAACCAGAGGGTTTTGAAGGGGCGGGGAGGGGGTGGGAGTTTGAGGAACCAGGTGGTGGGTAATAGGGAGGGCACGTACTGCATGGAGCACTGGGTGTGGTGCAAAAACAATGAACACTGTTACGCTGAAAATAAACAAATAAAGAAAGAAAGAAAGTAAGTAAGTAAGAAGAGCCAGTGGAAAGCCCTGAGACAGGTTAAGAGCCTGAACACTATGCCTGGGTCCTGAGATGCCTGGTCTAGTTTGGTTTTTGTCTGTCGGGTTCCATCTATCACCTAGGCCCCCAGGATAGGACCTGCTGGGTATGCTCATGGCTTCGCATATCAGAGCACCATGAGATGTCTTCCCCCAGAGCACAGCCCTGACTGCAGAAGTCTGGCTGCTCAGCCCAGCCCTTGCCCTCACCAGCCTTGCCCCAGCTGTCCCCTGGCAAATGCTGGTTTCCTCTCTTATGTCCATTTCATGGAGAATTTTCATCTGAGAGAGACCATGGAACAGGTATTCCAGTCTGAGCTGCCACAGAAACACTGCGAAGCAGTCCTTTTTGAAAAACCCTTGTGGCTTTTAGAACTCAGTAGTTGTATGTGATGACTGCAAATACTTGTATGCTATTCCTGCTTCATGGCACACAGTATGTGGTTGCAGGCATAAGCCCTCCATTAACCTTATTACCTACTTTCAATCTTCTAGTGTCAAACGGTAATGCCAACTCAGCTGCAAAGTCATCTGGAAAATTAATATCAAGGTCTGGTGACACCAGTCTCTTTCCCAGATTAGATTTGACCTCCAATTTCCCTTCTTCTTTCCATATCATATTAAATAATAAGCACATGAGCCAAGGAGGAACCACCCAGTGGGCCCTTCTCAGAAGTCCATGTTGCAGAGAGAAAAATTATAAAAATGGAGTAAGAGCTTGAGAATAAAGAAATACTAATAAAAGCTTGGTAAACATGTACTTCCCCAAAGAAGATGATATAAAGTAAGATGAACTTATTTTAAGAGAACTGTTTTGATTCTACTAATGCCCAGGGAAGGATCTGAGCTTCCCCAACTTTCTCTTTAAAAATGAGAAGGTTGACATTAGCAGTCTTCAGTTTCCTAATGTCACATAATTTGACTGCCAGTTGACTGAATATCATATACAGGGAAAGACATTCAGGTCAGAGATGAGCATGTTTCCTTTGGTCACTCTCCTGTGTGGGATGCGATCAAAATATGAGGGTCTCTGGGGTCAGCAAGACCTGACTTGAGTTCTATCTTTGCCATTCACTAGCTCCCCAGAAAAATCATTTATCCTTGCTATTTTCAGTGTCTCTTCTATAACTCAGGGACAGTATACCTGATAAATAAGATAATACATCCACAATCCCTAACATATGTGTTGGTTCCTACAAAGGTTAGCCCCTTAATCTTTCCTCCTCTCTGAGATATTCTGAGCTGTGTGTAGGAATGGGTATGTATTCTGATAACTGGAACAGTATTTGATGCATTTCCTTTGTTCCTATGTAAGACAAGGGAGTTTTCTGAAAGATGGTCTGCATGGCAAGACTTCTAACAATATTGAGAAGTATTTTCCATCAATATTGTTCAGCTATTCAGAAGTATCCGGTCTTTTCAATAATATTTAAAGAGCTACAACCCAGAGGGTTGGAGTCATGGATTTTAGTTTCGTCTCACCTTTTAACAAGTCGTGAGACCCAAGCTAGCTAATTGAACTTTGTTCCTCCCTCATCTGACCAGTTGGATTTGTAACATCTGCTTTACCCCAACTCTTGGGGCTAGTAAATGAGATTTTAGATATCATCCCTGGATGTGTTTGAAAAATAAATAGCACCTATTTGCATTCTCATATCACAATGTTATACACTAATGTCTCAAAAATACTAATTTTCTCTTATTTAAAATCTACTTTAAAATATTTTCCTCTTTGCTTTAAACTTTGTGTACCATTTTAGGGGTCAGTGAATATGAATTGATACATTTAAAATCATGTGATCTTTGATCACGTGATGCTATAAGCAAAGTATTTATTAACCACCTATTATATACCATGTGCTGTAATAGGTATGGCTTTCCCTCTTCAGCGGAGGTATTATTATTAGTTCAATTTCACAGAAAACAGAAAGTGAGTGTCAGGAAAGAAAATCATTTCTTGAATGTCAAAGAACAGTAAGATATCACAGGACTTAAACCCTGGTGTTTCTGACTCCAAATTCCTCTCCTTCCCACGGTTATCCTATACCGTGGAGAAAACTCCTTTCTTCTTCCTGTGATTGTCGGGTTTAAACACCATTGTAAACCCACTGAACCCCAAACACGTAGATACACATAAGGACAAATTAGACTCTTGCTGCTTTGGAAAAAAGTAAAAGGAAACAAATACTCTCATTTTCTGAGCTCGGGGAAGCAACATTTGTATGGTTACTGAATTATTGTGTATTTCTCTCACTAGATTTGCAAACTCCATAAAGGCAGGGATCACATTCCTTTTTGCTCATCATTGTATCCCTAGCACTGGAAATGACAGCTAATATTAAAAATATGCAATGGATTTTTATTAAGGAAAAGATATGTGCGCTAATATGTGAACTGCAACAAGAAAAATTTCAAGTGTGGACTCAGCAATTTTAAGTACGACTAACATCAAGAAGGAAACAGACCTCTCCAACAACATCCCCAGGTTTCCCTCCTGCGTTAAATAATAGCTCCTTTATTAGACAAACAGCTGGGTTACAATTCTGACAAGAACAGCCACAGAGGATGAAGCATTGCAAGTAAAATACGGGTTTTGCTTTGAATTTTGGCTTTTTTTTCCTCATGACTTATGAAAATTATATACAGTGGCAAAACCTCCCATAAACTATTTTTATAAATCAAAAAATATGAAAGAAATATACTGAGTGTGAGCAAAAGACCTGAGTAACAGACCTATAATACAGGTAGTTTATCGCCTGAGAACCAGCCCCTCCCCAAAAAAGCAAGCATCATTTTATCCACTAGGTGGCGCTGCAGACTGATGTTGATGTTATTTCACACTGTTAAAGGGAATCTGGAAATTTAAAAAGGACGGTCATTCCTTATATGTAAAAACCCCTCTCATTTGATTCTTACAGCAGTTCTAGGAGGACTGTAGAGTATGTATCCCCGTCTCTTAAACACAGACCTTAGACACCATTAAGCAGAAGAAACTGCCTCTCTGGAGATTTGTAACAAATTTTAATGGCTCTATTCACTTTAAAATGGCTCATTCGAATGTGAACGGCGTATTCCGAAGTTATTTGCTGTTGAGTTTAGGTTTCTTTCTCCAGTTTTAAGTGTCTGTCTCAAATACTGGCAGCCTTTACAGAAGGGCGACTCAAACAGCTGGCCTGTCCCTTGCCGGCGGTGGCCCTTCCGCTCACTGGCTCAGGTTCTGCAGAGGCGCTGAAGAGAGAAGGTCTCCGGTGTCAGAAGCAGTGGCTTGGGGGGTGACTCTTCCATTGACTCCAGGGGTGTCTAGTCAGGTAAAGTTCTCAGAGCTTCAACTTCAGCGTCTGTAAAAAGAGGATTACCCTGTTGGCCTCTCCCATCTGATAAGGCAAAGCAAGTCAGCTTGTGACAGTGTGAAGTGCTCTGTGGAAGTAGGTTGTTCGCGCTTTTTCTGGAAGCTTAATCCATGTTCATTAAAATCCTAATCCCGCCTACGCGGTCATCCCCAAACCCCATGCAGAAGACTCTCTAAGCTTCGCAAACCAAAAGGTTTCAACTTGATGTACCTGTTCACTCATTAGCTAATCAATGACTTGATAGTCTTCTATTTTTTTCCTATTAGATTTATAGTTTTCTGTTTCATATTTAGGTCTTCCATCCATTTGGTGTTTATTTTTAAATGCCTTGTGAAGTAGGGATCCAACTTTTTTTTCTTCATACAATGAGCTAAATTTCCCAACATTACTTGCTGAGTAATCTACAGTTTCTCTGTTGATTTGTGGTGGCTCTAATCTGATATATTTTATTTATTTACTTATTTAAAAGAGAGAGAGGGAGGGAGACAGGGAGAACATGAGGAGGGTAGAGTAAGAGGGAGAAGCAAACTCTCCACTGAGCAGGGAGCCCAGTGGGAGCTTGATCCTGGGACTGATGACTTGGGCTGAAGGCAGACACTTAATTGACTGAGCCACCAAGGCATCCACTAATGTCATATCTTATATACCATCTATTCTAGCCCATTTGTTTCTCCATTCACCAACTGCATGCTTCTTTAATACTGTTTTGATATCTCTGTAGTATGTTTAAGATCTAGTAGATGCCGTTTCCCCTCTTTACCCTCCATTTTCTTTTATAGTGGATCAACTCTTCCATGTACATTTTATATGAAATATTAGTGGATAGTAAGATGTAATCTTTCATATACATTTTGTAATTGATTGTTAAATTCCCCCCTAAACAAACAATATTTTTAGAATTTTCATCAGAAATCTATTGAGGGGCACCTGAATGGCTCAGTGGGTTAAACCTCTGCCTTCTGCTCAGGTCATGATCTCAGGGTCCTGGGATCGAGCCCTGCATTGGGCTCTCTGCTCAGTGAGGAGTCTGCTTCCTCCTCTCTCTCTCTGCCTGACTCTCCATCTACTTGAGATCTTTGTCTGCCAAATAAATAAATATCTTAAAAAAAAAAAAAAGAAATCTATTGAAACCAATACATAGATTTGGGGAGAATACCAATCTACTGAAACCAATAGATAGATTTGCAAATTCTGACATCCCATCCATGAACATGGTATTTCTTATCATGTAGTCAGTCCCTTTAATAGACATAATTTTTTCCTCTACAAAATGGTTGTGCATTCTGTTGGATTACTTAATTCTTAGGTATTTTATAATTTTTGCTAGAGATATAAACAAAATATATTTTTTTCTCTAATGTTACTGCTGAGTGGAGGAACATTATTGAATTGTGTAGGTAGATACTCTATGTGGCAACCTTGCTGAACTCCCCAAGTAGATCCATAGTTTGTTGATATTTTTAGTGTTTCTGTAGAATCACATCATCTGTTCCATTGACAATTTTGCCTTTACTTTCCTGATACTTACACCTCATTTCTTTTTCTGGTCTTTTTATGTTGCTGGATCCTCTAAAACTATGTTAGATATGTTGAAGAGCAATAAGGGTTCACACTATCAGGATCTCTCTCTCTCTCCAGTGTGTGATTTTTCATTTAAAATAAGCTTAAAGACAATCAAGAGTCAGATGCTTAACAGACTGAGACACTCAGTTGCCCTTATACTTTGCATTTTAAATTGCTTCCTCACACACAAGATTTCATCATGCTAACGGGTAGCAAAATGAAGACTGATTCTTCATCTCTGATTTTGGGGATTTGATTCCTTGAAAAACTTCTTGTTTTTAAAGGGGAAGAATTTCAAAGGCAATTCAAGTAAACATATACATTAGATGTGTTTAAAAACCAACTTCTACTAAGTAACGAACTCTGAGTAGGAAAATCTGTTATGAAAGTCTTAACAGACTCCTAGAGGTCTCAAGTATTAAAATAAAAAGTCACATAAATTGGTACAGTACAAGGCACACTGTCTCCTGAGAAGCATCTGAAACTAACTGATCACTTCCTGGTCGGTGAAGCCCATTCTCATACAGCATCTGTCTTGTTGGATCTTTGCACTGGCCTATGAGGAAAGCAGAAGAGTTAGTTATCAGTGTCCCCATTTTATGGAAAAGGAGATTTACCAAGATGGTGAAGGCAGAACCTGAGCCCAAATCTTCTGACTTATATCCAGATATGCCCCCAGCAACCCTGGGTTTCTTCCACAGATCTGACCTTACTGTTGTTAGTGATAATGAAACAGTAAGAACAAAGCTTTTGTGAATGTGTGACTCATTTCTTCCATCTTTAAAGAAAAGGTTGACATGGAATAGTGTCTGTCAGCGTATAGAACACTGTACTACTGTTTTTGTTGGTGAGTTATGTGGTACAATTCACTCTTATTTGATGATGTATGCCTCAGAAACATAAAAGGAATTTAATTTGAAAAGTTTAATAATCCTTTGGGACTATTAGGAAGACCCTGAACTTCATATAACCGGGACATGGGATTATTTACTTGCATATTGTATTGTAACTCTTCACAATCTGCCTGTTGTAGCTGGAAGGTGAATATGCCTAGGGATATGAGGGGATGTGGTCATTCTCCGTTCTTTTAAAGATGCATAATTGAAGAAGTTGACTGGAAACAGTATTTTAAGTCAAGAAGCATCAGAAGAGCTGAGTGGTCCCAGCCTCTCAGCTCCCCCAATCAAGTACCAAGAGCACTGTTATTTACTTATTTATTGAATTACATTTTTCTGTATTCCAACACATATTATCTCAGATCCTTTATAGTACAAAAGAAATGATTTTAGTCCCAATTTGGGAAAGAAGGAAGGCAGGCTCAGGGAGACTAAGAAGTGGAGATGGGTTTCAAAAATCAGAGATTTTTTTCCTAATTTACTATGCTGCCTCTGTCAACCTATCTTTTTTTGGCATCCTGTTCATTGGAACTTAGGATAGCTTGGCCAAGCTCGTTCTTTATCTTTTTATAGGAGACAGAACATTCTTTGGATTATTATAAAACTATACATGATCCATTTTCCCTTGTGAGTGAGTGGTATCCTAAAGAGAGGGCCTTCTGAAAGCTCCTAGATCATACACTAAAAAACCTGACAGCTTCCTTTCCAAAACTGGTTATGGAATTCTGATGGAAGTTGGGACCCCCGATGTGTGAATATGATTGGGAGCTACAGACAGTCTCTATCAACCCTGAGGGATGGACTCTGCCATCTAATGCCAGACTCCTGTCCTTGAAGCCCATTTCTTCCCCACTGTTGCATAGTTGAGAGAAGTAGACCTTTCAATCCCCAGTGTTTAGGGTTTTATTTTTTGTGGTGTTGCTCATAGTTAAGGAATGACAAGAATGCCAAAGAGAGGGCGGTTCCCTAAATTTTGCATAGTTGCATATGAGATTAGACTAGAAAATTCCCAGATGTTTCTGCCCATTAGACTTGTTTTACTTGGCCAACACAAATTTTATTTTTGATCTTAATTATTATTTTAATTTCAAGGCTTTTAAGAGAACATGCATTGTCCGTGACTCCTTGTGTCTTATTCTAAGATGATTTACAAGTCTGGTTCTTAAAGGCACTGAGTTTATGACCCCGGGACCTAGCACAATTTCTCTCCCTGACATTTTTATGATTCTGTGGAATTGGAAAGGACAGGATAGTTGAGAGGGAGAATGACTTAAAGAAATGTGGGAATGGTTGGAAGGGCAAGTATTATCCCCTAACCAGGTAATGTTTGTGCAGACATTCAGGTGTGCCCTAGGCTTGAAACCACTCTTTAAGTGACTGGAAAGTCGAGATGGTTTCCAGCTGTTTTAGAAAGTGTAGCTAGAGCCAAGTTGCTGAGCTGTTAGGTTCCAAAGACTGTGGGCAAGGCAAAAATTGTACATTGTTGCAAAGGGCAACCTTGAAAGCCCAGTCTTGTGTCTCAGTGAGTCTACCACTCTGTTTGTTTTTTTCTGCAACATGAAACCAGATTGCTGTGTTTCATTCAGCACCAAATGAAAAAGTCCCCGTGCAGTGTTAAGCGTTCTGTTGCACCAACATTTTTTTAGACACTAGAATCCCACAAGTGAGATTTTGAGCTTCTTAAAAAATATGAACAATTAAGATAACTTAAAAAAAGAAATCAACCAGCAGTCAAGACACCTCCTCTGCTCCCGCCTTTAAAAATTCTAATTCTGTGTTATTGGAAGGAAGCCTTTATGCTTGTACATGTATACCACAGTTCTGAAAAGATACACCAAAAAGCTTACTATTGGCTATTCCCACAGAGGGGAAATTGGGGTAGGAGTGGCTGGGAGAGGCAACTGTGAAATTATTACTCATTTCAACCCATCATGTTTTTTCTTATTTATTTTACCATCAGCGTGTTATCCATTTGTAAATAAAGGAAAGCACAGTTTCATTCATTCTTTCCTCCTCCCTGATTATTTCATCTTCATTTTGTTCTGTTTTTAAAAGAGTTGTCACATATATGTTTGATTTGAAAAATTATGTTTTCTCTAAGTTTATCCCACAGTGTCCATCACTTTAGGTATCCTGTAATTTAATTAGAGGATCAGATCATCACCATATTTCTTTCTTGTGATCTTTCAGAGGAAAATATAATCACTGTTTTTAATTTGGACTCCAAGTCATTTCCAGTCTTACTCTAATTAATTTAATTAAATAAACTTTCTAATTTAATTAATTATTGCCCAAACAAATAGATCTGTACTGTACTTCGTTAGCAACACAACAACACATTTGGAATCGAGCAGTTTAAGTCTGGTTGAGGAGGGCAATGACTTTTGCCTCTGGAATGCTACATTAAGAGTGGATATACCTATTCAAAGTGGCAGTAAAATCAGGCTGAGCAGGAGTGTGTTAGAATTATGTAGATGTCATGAACAAATTGGCTGCCACTCATCTGTTTTATATATGTGTATGTAAAGTGACACTATGTTTTTATGCTTATGACCCTTGGCCTACTGTTCACAAGTAATGATTGTCTGCGTGCATATTCTCTTGGAAACAGTCTGTACCTTGTATATGGTTGTTACAGTATCGTCATCATGCTTGCTGTGATATGCTAGGTGGAGCACAGAACAGACAACACAGAAAACAAGAAACCAAGAACACTACCCTTTGGAGCCCATGGTTTCCAAGGTATCCAAATACACAAACTTATCTGTCCGAACATAATGTTATAGGTAAACACTAAACAAATATCAAGGATTACCCCAAGTCTTGCTGCCACAGTTTTTCACAGAGAAGATGTGGAAAGCAGAAAAAGCATGTATAAATGAAACATGTTTTTGTATAACAGGTATGTAAGGCCAAAATAGACCAGGAAAGATCACATTTAAGCACAAGGGAAGTCTAAGCAATAATCACTAATTTTTGGTTTTGGTGAATGGGTAACAATTTTCATGCAATAAGAGGAAAACACTTAATGTCAGTCAGAGAAAGACTATTATCATGTAATCTCACTCATATGTGGACTTTAAGATACAAAACAAAAGAGCACAGGGGAAGGGAGGGAAAAATAAACATGAAATCGGAGAGTGAGACAAAACACAAGGGACTCTTAATCATAGGAACCAACTGAGGGTTGCTGGAGGGGTGGAGGTGAGGGGATGGGGTGATGGACACTAAGGAGGGCATGGGATGTAATGAGCACTGGGTGTTATATATAATTTTTGAATCACTGATCTCTACCTCTGAAACCAATAATACATTATGTATTAATTAATAGAATTTAAATTAAAAAATAAAAGTACCAAAACAAAAACCAAAAAAAGAGGAAAACATTCAACTTCTCAAATTGGGCTTAATTAATTTAGATGAATATATATATATTTTTTAAGATTTTTTTTTAATTTATTTGACAGACAGAGATCACAAGTAGGCAGAGAGGCAGGCAGAGAAGAAAGGGGAAGCAGGCTCCTTGCTGAGCAGAGAGCCTGATTCGGGGCTCGATCCCAGGACCCTGGCATCATGACCCAAGCTGAAGGCAGGGCTTTAAACCACTGAGCCACCCAGAAGTGTTGTTCTGCTTAACACCAGGTCAACTTTAACATCATTTTGCTCTTAAGACAAGGCTTGAGGCATATGGAATAGGACCTTAGAGGCTTTTTGATGGATGAGGCAAGAAATTTCTTAACAGGATATGGTACAGATTGGCTTCAGTGTGTGATGTCTTGCCTTGCTAATTACACTTGTTGATCATGTGATTCCTAATGTCTTGGGGACTATGAAGAAACTAATGGGTGACCTTTGTTGTAGATGCTATTATTGCAGCTATGACAACCACTTCAATGAGTCCATTACCTTATTGAAACAAACTACGTTAAACGTGTCTTGTTTTGGATTAACCCTTCTTCCTCCATTCCCAGTGACTCACTAAACTCCATTGATTTGGGGGTCTTCAAAACATCTCTTTATCTTTTCCTTGTCACCACCAATTGGATGACTGTTAGAAGTCTCCTAGTTGGCTTCCTTATTTCTTCTTCTTTTAATTGAGAAGCCCTCCACACACTCCCAGCTCTTGGCAAGGGTCACCAGAGCGCTCCTTCTAATCATTCTCCTTTCTTTGGGGAGAGCTTCCAAATGTTTCCTGTTGCTACTTTATGGATTCTAAACTTTTCTGTGAGACTTTCAGAAACAGTAGCGACAAGGTCCATCTCTCTATTCAAAATGATTCCTCACTGTTTTTTAATATCCTTTTCTCCTATACTCCAGTGAAGAGGAGAGGAAATTGAGAAATGTAATGATTTGAGAAAGAAGAAATTGATTTGCGTTCTTTGAATTCCAATTCCTTCCGGCTTTGTCTCACAGATAACTGTGAAGAGGTAGGTTAGGAGAGAGTTACCACTTGTCAAAAGCTGGAAAGCTGATCAGTAGAGCTGGAATTTGAAACTAAGTCTGTCTGACACCCTTCCTTTTCTCAATATCCCATCTACTTTGCTTGTGCAAGCTGCCCCCTCTCTTCCTGACCTCTACCAACCAGCACCCGAAATGTCCCTCTTTCTGCCTCACTTCCAAGATTCAGTTCTCAATACAGCCTATCTGAACACTCCAGATCTCCCTAAGCATCTCTGGCCTAAACTACCTGAAAACTTAGCCCCTGACCCCCAAGTAGGTAAGATGCTCCTCTATTCCCATGACATCCTGTTTTTATTATACTAATTTTTTAATAAACATTTTTATTGATACAGCACAGAGACAAGTGCACATATCATAAACATAAAACTTGACGAAATATCAAACAGCAAAACCACTCCCTGAAACCACCAACCAGATCAAGAAATTAACAGCAGGCAGAAGACCACCCCTTTCCTGGACCCTCTTGATCATTATTGCCACTTGCCTCCCCTCCCCAAAGGTGGTCATATCCGGACTTCCACAGGGCTTCATTCTGTTTGTCTGCTTTCAGATTTTTATATAAGTTAAATCATGAACTCTGGTTTCTATGTTTGTGACATTTACTCCCTGTGGTTGTATGAGCAGATTACTCACTCATTTTCATTGTAGTATAGTATTCCATTATATATTTTCCAATATATGTTCCATGCCATACACTAATTTATTTTACTATTGGTAGACATTTTGAATCATTCCCATTTGGGGTTGATGTGAATAGTACTAGTATGAACATTACTGCAGATTTTTTTATTGACTCTATGTATATTCTTTGTGCATATAAATCATGGAGTGGAACGAGTAGGTCATAAATTATATGTCTGATCATCTTTAGTAAATAGTGCCAAACAGTTTTCCAAAGTGGTTGTGCTCATTTCTGCTCCCATGGCAAGGTCTATTTCCAGCTGTGCTTCATCTTCATCAACAACCAACAGTGTCTACATTGTAATTGTAAATCCCACCCCCTTTCTCCCTCTCTGCATAGGATGACACCTGCAAGGTATCTTAGAAGTCAGATGGAATAATAAGTGAATGGCTAACAAACACACAGTCATTTGCTCCTCTGCTTTTTGTCACCTGTTAGGCAGAAAAGTATAATGGCCACAAGCACAGGCTTTGGGGACGGGCCATCATGGTTCGCCTTCTTACTTCACCACTTACTAATCAGCAAATTACCTGCCTATGCTAGTCTGTTCACTTTTGACATCACAGGGTTGTTCTGAAGATTTAAATAGACTAGACAGGGTTTTGAATACTGTCTGGCATATAGTAAGAGCTCAGTAGTCTTGGCTGTTAGTGTTCTCCAATGCTCAGGGCCTGCACCCAGTTAGAGTTCCTACAAATAGAATCAGTTGGTGTAAGAGTATTTGGCATGCCCTCTGTGAAGCCTGCTCCAGGGAACTGACCCCACAGAAGCCTCTGGACTTCTAAAGTTCTCTTTATCCCTCATTCAGCACCAGCCAGACACCATCAGTGGGTGCCATATCTCCCCAAGTAGATGGCGAATGCCCTAAGTGAAGTCACTTAATCTTCATGGTAGCAGTGGTTTCAAAGTCCCATTTTAACTTGTGGGGATCATAGCTCAATACATTCCCCAAACCCATTGTTTGGGGAGAGAACAATGGAGAAGTGTGCTGTCTGCCTTTGCAACCACGACGCTCAAATGCAGTTTCAAATGTTAGCAGGGATGTACTTACTCTTGTAGATAAAAGATACTTCTCCATGTATGTGACTTGACATTACAGTACTTAGTAAATATTTGCTCTTTTTTTAAATTGATCCCTTGTTCTTTCTTGACTTCCTTGTTCTTGCTTTGTTCCCTTCCCACCCACTTGTGTTTGATCTAATCTCCTCCTATTTGTGTGACAAGCCCAGGGACTTCTCTGCTCTTATCAATTCCCCGAGCAGTACAATGAGATCTTCTACAGTGATGGACTATAAGCCAATAAACCAAATTTCTACCCTAAAGAAGTAAAAAGCTCTGTCATCTACACCTAGCTGCTCTGACTTATCTATAATTAGTTTGGAGATGCCCAGCCTGTGATCAGATAAATATGTGATTTAAGCCACTCTTTGTTCAAGAAGGAATGCAGTTACTGTTATTGATAATGAGAATGAAGGGAAGACAGGCAAATAGTCTCCCAGTCAGAGCTGGTATCAATCTTTATTAGGAAAATGCAGGCTTTAGATTCTTTTTGTCACTCCAGTTGACTTTGGCATGTGGGTCTGAGAGGGAATTTAATGTGTAGCTAGTGTCTGTAGGTTCAACAGCATCTCAAATGCGGGGGGTTGGGGGGGCCCACCTTCAGCAAGAAGTCATTGACTCACTTTGAATCCCCTTGCCTCAGTGGATTTCTGGTGGGGAGAAGTAAGTCATCTCCAAATTCCTGTCCAGCCCTCCTTAGAAGCCTTGGAAGGGGGTGTTGGGGGAGAGGATGTGTGTGTGGGAAGTGAGATGTAAGCAGCAGGATAAAGGGGAAGAAGATCACAACTTCCTGGGGGAATCCCTAAGCAAACTGAGAGCTCTTAGAGGTAAAGGCAGCAGCAGTCCGCTGTTTGAGGACTGTTTGCCAGGAATTTCTGAGAAAGGCCTAGAAAAGTGAGAAAGTACAAACAATTTGGACTCAAAATGATGATCTCTTAATATCTTAGTATCTTCCCTTCTTCCTCAGTAGTTATTCCTGCGGGATGGGCCCCATGAGCAGCCTCTGCACACCAGACCCAGGGGCAGCAGGGCTAGCTCAAGAGGCTTCTGGTCTAAGCCAGAGACTGGCTCCTCGGGGGTCCCTCTCTGAGCTGGCCTTGCACTCTGTTCAGCTCTGGGTGCTCTCAGAAACCTAAAGTCCTGCTAGGTCAGTTTCTTGGGAACGTCTCCCTTTATGACCAACATCCCCACCCTCTTCCGCGGCATTCTGCTGGCAGACTATTATCTTCCTTTCCATTTTAACACACTACTTTATTTAAAAAGTTTGCCTTTTCCATGAGGCTCCTTAAGGGCAGAGATCTGTGTGCTTTGCCCACTGCCCTATTCCCAGCACTCAGGGCAGGGCTTGGCCCAGAGGAGGCACTCAGATTAGTTGTTGAAAAGAAAAACCCGTTCTTTAGGCAAGCCAAATGACAGGACAAACAGCCAACTGCAGAGGGTAGGTGATAAACATAGGGAACCTGGCTTCGGGGCTGTCCTTGTGAAACAGATTTGTACATTGAAAAGGGTTTGGTTGGATGGATTTGTGAATGACTGACATCATAAAATACTAAGACCTGGGAAGATAAACTGGCTTTGAGACCACTCTATGCCCCCTGGAGTCTGAAGTAGCTACTGTTGGAGGCCAACCACTGAGCTGCAAAGCACAGCAGCACTTCCCAGGTTTATAAATTTTAAAGGGACCCTTGATTACCCCCCCACCCCATTCCAACCGAGATATACAAAATAACACACATGACACAATTTATGTAAGTATTTTTCAAGGTTTTATTGCAAACCAAAGTTGGTTTATCACACACAAAAAAAGTTGTGTGGTGGTGGGGGGAAGAATTGTACATATTATAACCATGTTAATTACAGTACATTAAAATGGTGGTTTACATTACAAATAAGCCTGTAAGTTTAAATATACTAGTGTTATAACCCAATGTACAGACTTTCTTTATACAATACATACAATTATCAGGAATGCAAAAAAAAAAAAGAAAGAAAGAAAAACATAAATAATGCCCGATTTACAGGTGACATTTTAAACAATGAAAAATACCAGGCTTTGACCGACAACTGGGGCATTGGTCCATAAAAACCCTTTCTAAAAATAGAAATATTTGTAGCAGCAATGCTTTCTTTAAGCATCTGGATACAAGTCATTGCAAGACCATTTTCAATAAATTTTCATTATTAACTGTATCTTACAAAAAAAAACAACAACAAACAAACAGTCTACACATAAATTTATCTTCCAAATATGGAAGAAACGAACAATGTCCCACATTGTAGTGTCCTGCAAGTGTCACATTGAGGCTTAGAACGAAATCCGTCTGGGATCAAGCATACCACACTCATACCACTGTTCACACAGGAAATCCACAAGGAAAAATAAAGAACTGAAACACTCTGCAAAAGGAAAAGCTTTGGAGCTAACACGATCTCATCGGAAAAGGCACATTTCGTAAGATTCGTTATCACGGCCCAGACGGACCCTTCCGAAAACCCTTCTCAGAACCGCGTCACCCACTAAGACTACTGCCATCTGTCCGAGGCGGCACGCAATGCTCAGAGATAGCACCATGTTGGAAGGAAGAATAAAAATGAAAACCTCATGAGCTCACTGAGAGGAGGGTGTGCTCTTCAAAAAGCTTCCAGCAAACAGTGTGCAATAAGATTGCCAAGATGCGCAAGCTTCCAGAGATGTGCAAATTCTCTTGTAAGATGTCCTGTCAGCCAGCAGCTCCGCCACGAGGCTAACTAAAAACGCTTACGGACACACATAAAATCCTTCAAGACCAACCCCGAAGACTGTTCAGAGGAAGGAGTCCATGGGAGGGGCGTACGAGAAGCCCAGGAAGGCCTCGGCCGCCTCCTGAACGCTGGCTGTGAGAAGGATGCTGTCGGGAGACCTGCCGATGGAGTTGGGGACTGGCTCTTCAGTGAACTCAGGATCGAAGTGCCTCAGGTCGCTAGGTCCACTCTATGGTGGAGAAAAAAAAAAAAGAAAAAGACACTCAGTGTCAAGAATTCCGTGTGCAGACAGGACATGGAAATCCTCATTTTGGGCTTTAAATACTGGAGCTCAAGTCTTTGGGGTACTATATGGAGACTCCCACAGTAACCCTCCATTTCAGGCACAAAACCCACAGGCCACACAAAGTTTACATAACGAGGAGGGTGTTCCCTCTTTATCCTTTGGTACTTTAATCGACGAATGTGTGGAAAGGTTATGCTAGCTTGTGGGACAAAAATTCTACTTATCTAGGTAAAATAATGATTTGTGAATAAAAGTTCTGCCAATGTCTTCCTTGAGGGCCCTCTTTTCCACGACCACCAATCCTGATTTCAAGAAGCACCCTTTGGACCCTCCTAGACTCAGAAAGACACTCACCACATTTGGGTTAAAAGGGGGCGTAATCTTCTTGTTAATGAGATCATCCCAGTTAATTAGGGAGAAGAAGACATGACTCTTAATCTCCATCTGTCGAGAAGAAACAGGAGATGAATTTAGACAGGTGGAATTCAGGAAGGGGAGTGGGGTCCAGGCAGCTTCCCAGAGAGCCCAGGAGAACAGGAAAAAGTTACTCACAAAGTCGTCCTTGGCGCCCAGCCTCTTTGTCCTGTCCTTTTGCAGGAGGCCCTCCAGGAGGTGTCTGGCAGAGTTGGTAATATTTGGCTTCAGCTGGAGGGGCTTGTTCAGAATGTTGTCGTACATCTCAGCTGTGTTCCGGCTGTAGAAAGGAGGCTGAAAGAAGGGGGAAAATGCTCAATTGGTAGGTTTGTACAGCAAGCACCATACCAACAGAGAAAAAGTCTTCAACTAGATTAAGCTAGATCTGACAAAGCCTTTCCCTTAATAGATTCTTTGCCCTGGATTTTGAAACTATTTCAGGACCCTTATCAAGGAGTAGATATCTGGTGGAAGGTGAATTTACAAAAGAAAAATTCACTAAGATCTTATTCTAAAACACTTATAAAATAACCAATGGGCTTCTCTTATGAGCATCTGATAAGCTTATTGATAAAGGGGCAAAATACAATGACCAGATCCGCAATGGGGCTTGGGCACCCAGGTAGTGTGGACTTATGAAACCAGGAGCAAGATTCCATAGCTCTCAATGCACCTACTCACCAGGCCATATAGCATCTCATATAAGACAGCCCCCAGGCACCACCAGTCCACTGTCCTGTCATAGGGTTGCTTGTGGAGCACCTCGGGTGCGAGATACTGAAACACAAAGCCAGAAGACAGAGTTTAGAAGACTGTGAAACAGTGCAATCCCACAGCCAGGCCTGCACTTTGAAAGGGTTGAGACCCTTGATCCACTTCCAGGATACATTTCTTTACATTACTTCCCAATAAAACTGCGGGACTTAGGAGGCTGACTGGCCACCCAATGTATCGCTTACTTGGAATTTACAACATTTCATGACATGGCTTTTGCAAACAGCTGGTCTTAATGAAAGCAACATGAGGCCTTGGGATTTCTCATGCTACATCAAACGCACATATTTCCCTTGGACTCAACTGGACTGAGAAACCTCTGAGAACAACCCACCCTTCTGGTAGAAGTATCTTTGCACTTGGCTCTCCCAGGAAGGGGCAGACAGGGCACCGAATGGACAGCGCTCCTACCTCGGGCGTGCCACAGAAGGTGGATGTCGTGCCGTTGTGTTCGATGTTCTCCTTGCAGAGCCCAAAGTCAGTAAGGACAATGTGTCCCTGTGAATCCAGCAGAATATTCTCTGGTTTTAAGTCTCTGCAAAAAAACAAAAAAGTTGTGTAAGTTAATTTCATTTCATAAGAAAGTCTTTGTGAAAATAATAGCTTGGGGTATTAGAAACATTTTCAATTCACTGTAGCTGTATAGTGAATTAAAAAAAGGGAGTCCTTGTTCTGCTAATCTATTCTGGATTAGGCACAATCCTAGCCAGCTAGTTCCTGGTGGCATGGAGTCAAGGCAGCTCCCATGCTGAGGGATCTGGTGTTAGGTGACCGAGCTATACAGAAATTCAAATTATTTTAAGGCTCCGTGGAAAGCTAGGTAGGGCTCAGTCTCCTTTCTACCTGGGAAGGTAACTGTGAGAGCTCTCCAGCTTACCTATAAACGATGTTCAGAGAGTGCAGGTAACCCAAGGCACTGGCTATTTCAGCAGCATAGAAGCGAGCCCGCGGTTCCAGGAAGCAACGTTCCCTCTGGAGATGGTAGAACAGCTGCAGGAGACAGAACAAAGTTAGGCTGGGTTGCCAAGGCTTGATAACAATGCATTTAATTAGTCTCGACATATACAGCTAAAGGGGACAATTGCAGGAAGCGGCCTTAAATAGTCTATTAACTATTTGCAATCTTCAGGTTGAAGGAAAGGCTAATTCTGGTAACTTTTCCCCCCTATCATTGAAAAACTTTCCTCTCTAACTAAAACCAAGAATGCTGTGCCCAGACACTCAAAGGTTAGCTCATATTCCTGCCACTCACCTCTCCGCCGTTGATGTAGTCAAGGACAAAGTACAATTTGTCAGCAGTCTGAAAAGAGAAGTGGAGGCCCACCAGGAAAGGGTGTTTCACATTCTTCAGCAGAACATTCCGTTCCGACATAATATGTTTCTCCTAGAAAAAGGACAATTAAGATTTAGTGGCAAATTTCAATATGGTACCAGAATTCAAAGGTAAAACCATTCAATGAATGTCTATCTCCAACTCCAATCCATCCAGCGCATTTCATACCTCCTTCTTTTTCAGGATGGCTTTCTTCTGTAAAACTTTGACTGCATAGAATGCTTCTTCTGCTTTGTGTCTTGCTAGCAGAACCTGGAATTTCAATTAAAAAAAAAATCATTTTGCTATCTACACCCAGGGAGAATGTAAAATGAATGCATGAAAGACTGTAAGTCATGAGGTCTTCAGATCTGACATTACCTTCCCAAAACTGCCTTTTCCAATCACTTTCAAGAAGTGAAAGTCAGATGGTTTAGCGTGAGGATTGGATGATGGGCCAAGGTTGATTTGCTGAGAAGGACTTGGCTGGAAAAGAAAATGTTTTCTTTTAATACCCTTGCTTCAAATGAAGACAACAATAAAGGACAGACAATGTAAAAGGTGTTACATCTGCAAATGACTGAGGCAAGTCACCACCACCCCTCCCAGACTCAACCAAGACTACTGTATGGGAGTATGGAAATTGTACGCAATTGTTGTACCCAGATAAGACTTTTAGGCAATAGGCCTTTTAAAATACTTCACTGACTCAATAGTTAAATAACTGCTTATGTCACTTGTTACACCATTAATTAGGCATTCCTGCCTTGATACTAATTTCCAGAAATGCTATTGTAATCCATCGATATAGGAATATTAACTGACTCATTTACAAGATTCCTCTACAGAAGCATCACAAAGAGAGAATACTTACTGGAGGAGAAGGGTTGGCATTCATAAGCTCAGGCTCCTGAGGTTGGGAGATTTTCAAAATGGACTGAACTTCAGGGCTGCAGAGAAAGGAACAACTTAGAACTTCCTTAACTCGACAGGAGGGGGCACACCAACACCAGTAGTAAGTTTCAGGCTCACCCCCCCCCCCCCCCCGTTTCAACTAAAAACACCCAAAGAAGCAACTCAGTTAAAGAAAATAATAAACCCAGTTAAATACAAGGATGAGGGTTGTTCTTCATGTTAACAGGGAGCGAATTAAGCCAACATGAAACTCTTCTTTCAGCTCTAGGACAGGCCAAACGAGCACATTAGTTTTAACGTTTAAAATGTTTTCAATTGGGACTTAGAAAAGGGTTCCCACCCTCGGGGAAGGTTTCAGCTTTCTGATCAACCTTCTGATGAGAATGTGTCTTTAGGGCTGGTAAAAGGAAACTTTACTACTTATTTTTATTTCTCCCAATCCTCCCCCAAACTTACTGTTTGCATGCATAGGAGTTATTGGCAATCTTCTGAATAAAGTCGTTCAGGCCCATCCTCCTCTGTTTCATGAAAGCTGTGAATTAAGAGAGGAGAAATAAATAAACGTCTAGATGGCTTCGTAACGTCCGACGCCACACAAACTAATTCGATGAGCGACCCTAAAAATATGTCCCCTTCGCGTATCCTAGAAGTTCAGTAAAATTCCTACACTCACCGATAAGAATTGCTACCATTCCCCTCATTCTGGAGTAAGTGAGGGTGCCCCTAGCAGCCTCGGTTTTCACCGTCATCTCCGCAGACAGAGCGCAGCGAGTCGTTGGTGACTGGAGACCGGCTCAGCCAACAAGGCTCGCGCGCCGCGCCGCCCACTTTATAAGCCCTGACCGCCGCAGGGGCGGGGCCCACGCTACAGGGCGGAAGAGGCCCCGCCCAGTCCCCGCCCCAAGCTCCACCTCCAGTGGCCGCGGCGCCAGGCAGGCTTCTCCTTGGCGGGCGGTGGAGGGCGGTTCGGCCCCCGGCCCGAGGGCGAGCCCGGGGCGGGGGTGGGGGGCGCGGGGACTGCCCGGGAGGCCCGGCGCGGGACTGTTATCTGCCTCTCTCCGCTCCCCGGCAGAGAGAGGCAAACCGCAGGCGGAGGGGGCGGGGGCAGGGAGAGTCCGGGGTAATTTTCCACCTTTCTCATTTATTCCGCCCAGCTAGGAAATCAGAGTCGCGGCAAAGAGCGCTTTCCGCCCGGTGCTCCGCCAGCGGGTGGCTCTGTGCCCGCTTAAGTTAGTCAAACCCTGACTGCCGATTTCCTCCCGGTCCCGGAGCCGGCCCTCTCCCCTAACTCCCCCGGCAGCCTCATCAGCCCCCACCCGGCGGCCGTGCACCACCAGCCGGAGGTGTCTGTCGGGCGAGGGTGGCCCCGCGCGCCCTCATTTGCGGGGTCACCATGGGTCCGGGACAACCGGTGGGAACCCCCCTTTCACCGCCTTCTCTCCCGGCCTCAGTTCCTTCACCCTGCGAACGCGCACCCTCCACCCCCACTGGACAACCCCTACCTCCGCCCCGCCCCGCTCCTACTCGCCGGAGCCGAGCGACTAGCGGCGGAGCGGGACAGTCCCCGCGTGGCAGGCGCGGCGCTTACCCAGGCCAGTCAGCAGGAAGGACTCGCTGCGTTTCTGCGCCTCGGCCCTCTTTTTGTGGCGGGGCCGAAGCAGAGACTCGAGCCGGGCCCTGGCCAGCGCGCCCTGCATCTCCCCCATGGGCAGCGGCGGTCGGGCGCTCAGCGGGCGAGGGCGACAGGAGAACACTGACGTTTCCTTGAAGGAGCCGCCGTGACTCAGGCCGGGCAAGATTTCCTGCCCCGAGACCCAAAACAAACAAATGGCCCTTGTGCACGGCCGAGCCGCTTCCGAAAACGCCTTTTTTGTGCTTTTGGCCAAAGCCAAGCAAGGCTGCAAAATCCCAGAACTTGGAAGCGGAGGAAGGAAGGAAAGAAAGAGGGAAGGGGGAGGGAGAGATCAGGAATGTGTAGGGGAGGGGGCGGAAATAAAATTCGTTTCTGCACTAAAGAAAAAAGTACAATCTGCATTTCACTTTTTACCCCCCCCAATCTTTGAGAACATTCTGTCCGTTCCGCATGTAATTTTTTCCCCTTGCATCTTTAATCTCCACCACGCCAAGAACACGTGAAGAAGTGGCAAGTTCGGGGAGTGGTGGCTCCGCGCAAGGCGCCGACCTGGCATGACCCCGGGCACCGGCGACTCCCCATTCCCTCTCCCGCTCTCCCACCTGACAACATTGCAAGGTCGCGTTACATTGTCTTTAAAACCCTCAGTTTGTCCTCGTCTTCCCCAGCCCTCCTCCAGTTTATTCCAGGGCTGACCCGGGAGTCTTTTTACAGTTTAACCACCTTGCTCTCTCTCTCTTTCTCTCGTCCCAGATAAACTGGGACTCGAGCACTCGCGAAAGATTAGCCGGGTGCCTGCGCTCCAGAAAGCGCAGGAGAGAGGGAGGCTCGGCAGAGCGGCGGAGAGGTGCCTTCCAGTAACCCCGCCGCTGGGAGATGCCTGGACGCTGCAGTCTGACCGCGGCGCGAGGACTCGGGCCAGCGCTGGCCGTGGAAGCCACGAGCACAGCAACTGGGCCAGAGCTGGAGACGGCGGCAAGTTACCAAGGTTTGCAGGGCCGGTACCTGGCGCTTGCGGGTGCTGTCTGCCGTGGCTGCCCTGCCGTGACCCCTGACTGTCAAGGGCCCTGCCATCTTGGAGTTGCATACTGGGTCTGACACCCTCTGAAACAACAGCTGTCAAACCAAGAATAGCCTGTGAAGCGGGTTTTCTTTCGTCCTGGGCAGGGATTTGTTTTGCAGGCACAACCACCTCATTTGCCCTAATATGATCTGTAGCCTCAGCTGCTTCTTAGTTTGCTCAGTTGCAACAGCTCCAAACTGGGAGAAGGGAACACACATCATCTCTCCTGGAGAGTGGCTGGGAAATGTTGCTCAGCACCCACCTAAAAAAGCATTTCTCAGGTGCCTGAAATTGACACTCCAACCTCAGGCAGGGTTTAGGAAACTCTAGATCACAGTAACTGACTGGCCCATTACTGCTTCCTCTTCCATGGATTCTTCATATAATACGACTTTGTTACTGCTGATGGCCCCCATACTCCCTGTTCTACTTCAACTAGCCCAGCCGATCCCTGCTCCCACACCATGCAGCCCTGTTTTAAGCCAGCAAATTTGCGCTGGGTGTTATATGCAACCCGTGAATCACTGATCACTACATCGAAACCCAATCTGTTGGCTAATTGTGCTTAATAAAAAGAAAAGAGAACAAATCTTGCAAAGACTGCACAAAAACACCAGCCTGCACCAAGATTTCTGCTTGTTTGATCTTAAACCATGAAACTGAGAAACCTTCCATCAGACCGCGCACCACCCCCTGCATCCCCATCTCTTGTGCCTTCCCCAGGCCAAGAAACCTCAGATCCTCTAAAGCATCTTCGTTTTACCCATTCCCTCTGAATTAAAGTAACAAAAGTACACAAACCTTTCAAAGGGGATTTTAGAGCTTCCTCTTTCATTCTTCAGGTTGCCTAAGATATGAAGGTTGGGGATTACTTTCTGGAGGCTGGAGGTAGAGCTCAGTTATGGTTGGAACAGCCTCCCTGCTATGTGCCTGATAAGGCTGAAAACTGAGATGACAGGGAACAGAAGAGTCAGAGGCAGCCGTCCTCTGTTAAGCACCCCAATTTATATGAAGGCAATTTACATACAGGAAGGGAGCAAGCTGCAAAGTTCAACACTGGGCCATTTATTCTCTCCATTGCAACATCACTCAGAAAATTACAGTCCTCAGCGTCCCGACTTTATTACACCCCCAGCAAGACACACAAGAAATGTAACTTGACTGATTATCATTACAAATCAGTCCAGAAAAAATTCAAAACACATGCAGAGCCTTCATATTTTCAAAGACGCTCTGCCACATGCATTCCAGGAGGAACGTGGAATTCAAGTTAGAGGGCTCTAAGTGGAACAGAGAAGAGGCACAACCGTATGATTTGTGGTTGGAACAGAAAAGGAACGTCTGATGTTCTCCTTCCTCCCCCTACCCTAATGTTCAGCAGTTGGAGACGGATGGTCTGCTAAACTTATCATTTAACGTAGAGACTCAAGTTGTTGAGACTGGCTTTTCTTCCAACCGGATACCTGAAGGGTGGAGCAGGCGCCCCCTGTTCTGTCCCAGCAACCTACTAAGACTTCCGAACAGGAAGGTGACACACAGCGGCGGGTGGTTGGGGTAGGGGGAGTTCGGGCGGGGGAGGGGGGGCGGTGTGTGACGCGCCTGTTAACTCCGTATGGGCTTTGGGTTGCCCTGCGGATGCTATTCAAAGGCTTGATCTGGTCTTCCTTCCCGTCGCCAGCCTCTTTCTTTGGTCCAGGTCGTCTTCCTAAGGGAGGAATCCGGCCCTTTTCCTCTTACTCCCTGGTGGCGAAGTGGTCAGAGTTGCGTCACCAAATTGTGCTTGGAAATGCAACCCAGAGGGCGATCGTGTTCTCTAGCAGAACCACTCTGGCCTGCAGAATTTCCCCCACTTCTGAGGTTTAATCAGTTTCAGGTAATTTCTCTACAACACCTTGTGCAGTCACAGAAAATACAGATGGCTTGATAGGAGGTAGGCTAATTACCTCCCCATTTCCCCAAGCCAGTAATCTCATTTATGCCTCATAGTGGGGAAACTGCAATCAAAACACTCAAATGGAAATGATTCACCAAGATATAAAGCTTGCATTGAAACAAATCATTTTCCAGTGCATGTGTATTTTAATGCTTCAGAAAATCATTTAGTTCTTCTACTTTAATTTTCCTTAAGGAGGGGCTATAAATACTGAAACCTGAAAGCTTTACGAAGATTTGACCCTTTTCATTTTTTAATTCGCAGGCTCAGAAAACAAATTCCTGGTATTTCTTAACATGTGAAAGCAGATATTTTGAAAAATATGTTTTTAAAGATTTATTTATTTATTTTAGAGAGAGAGAGAGAGCAAACAAGGGGGCAGGTAGGGGCAGAGGGAGAGGGAGAGAGAATCCTCAGGCCAACTCCCTTCTGAGAGGGAAGCCCAAAGCTGAGCTCCATCCATGACCCTGAGATCATGACCCTAACAGAAACCAAGAGTCTGAGGCTTAACCGACTGAGTCACTAGGTGTCCCCAAAAATATTTGTATAAGGACTTAGCTCTTCGACTACTTCTTAAGTGTGTTAGCTCTGTAGTGTCTTCATTTCCTAGTTAGAATACTTTCCATTGATAAAGGCAATATAATTGTTTTGCATTGCCCAAAGGGCCAAAAATTCTAGAACAATTATGTGCACAGTTTGATTGATTCTTTCATTGATGCTTATAGAATCCTTTTCTGAACCATCACCAAAAAAAGTATAAACACCAAAAAACATAATTATTACTCCAGAGAGCAACTAAATGCATCAGTTTTTGTTGAAGGTTGTCACCAAATGCACGCCCCCCCCCAATTTTTTTTTATAGTATTCATCAAACAGAAAAAGATGACAGCGAGTAAGTTTATTCACAAGAGCTGTTGTAGGTAAGGAATCAGCGATGGTAGTTAAGTAAGAGTCTATAGACCACAGATTCTATAGTGATTATTATGTTCCGTGCTCTTAATTGTTGAAAGTGACAGGCATAAAGAAGGTAAGGATGAGATTGAAAAGATAACTATGAGAGAAACACATTACTTCAGAATAGCAAGGTTCAGTGTTATTAAAACTCACAAAACCACGGGCTTTATTTCTGCAGGGCATATTTCTTCCCAAGACTGTGGTTTTTGCATAAAGCAGGGCTCTCCACTGGAAGAACCTTGGAATAGGGTTTTGCGACATAACATACATGTGGCTGTCTAGTAGAGAGGCCTTGGGTTGTGCTAACAACACTCTTCAGCTATTGACGATTAGGCAATTGTTATTTTTCTTCTGAGTTGAGCAGATGATAGGCAAAATTGTGAAGTGGCCAAACTTGCTTTTGAAACCAGATTTATCTCCTCCCTATAAACCTCTGTCACTGAAGTGAGCTGCGGTGCTTCTCCTGCTTCACTTCCCACCCACAGCCCCCCTTAGCTCTGTGGTCCTGCAGACTGTGAAGTATTGCCTTCCGCCCTCCTCCCTGCTACTGCCAGCTGTCTCAAAGCCCTGCTCTCAGCTAATCGCCCCAGGAGGTATTGACCTGATTCTCCTTCCCTCTCTCCCTGGCTTTCCCCCTCCTTCCCTCCTGACCTCCCTTCCTCCCTCCTTCCCTCTCTTCCTCCCTCCCTTCCATTTGTTCGTGCAAGCATTTAACAAGCATTTATTAAGTAAGTATGAATATTAAGCTCAGGGGACACAAATATGACTAATCCCGTTATTTGAAATTCACAGAAGCTGTCATTCTGAGCAAGGAGCACTTGCATAAATTATGAGAGGATATGATGAATGTTAAAACAGGGGTCCCAGCCATCTACCTTAGAAGAAGAGAGAGGGGAATTTTCTACTGGGGAGAAGCAGCAGACGTGTAGTTGTTGAGGAAAGTCTCCCATAAAGTGTAATATTTGGGTGATCCTGGAAAGGTCAGCTGGGGACCAAGGAGGAATGTCATTCTAGGCAGAAGAAAGCAGGAGTACCTTACTCTGAGGTGCCATGTAGCATCTCTGGAATGATTTGGAAATAGGGCCCTTACTTGAACCTCTCGCACAAACAAAATGAACAGGGCCCTTGCTACTGCTGTGATAGTAAAACAGTGTGTATATATATGTATGTGTGTATGTATGTATGTATGTATGTATGTATGTATGTATATATGTATGTATATATGTATGTATGTATATATGTATGTATGTATGTATGTATGTATGACAGAAAGCACTAGCAAGGAGAGTGGCAGGCAGAGGGAAAAGCAGTCTCCTCCTTGAGCAAGGAGCCTGAAAGTGGGGCTCTATCCTAGGACCCTGCGATCATGACCTGAACGGAAGGCAGAGGCTTACCTGACTGAGCCACCCAAGTGTCCAAAACAGCACTTTTTTTTTAAGATTTTATTTATTTATTAGACAGAGATCACAGAGAAGCAGGCAGAGAGAGAGGAGGAAGCAGGCCCCCTGCTGAGCAGAGAGCCAGATGCGGGGCTCTATCCCAGGACCCTGGGACCATGACCTGAGCTGAAGGCAGAGGCTTTAACCCACTGAGCCACCCAGGCGCCCCCAAAGCAGCACTTTCAAATGAAATAAAAAAAAAAAATCCTAGTGGCATAAATCTGTCTCTCCCTCTCACTGCCTCCTCTTCTCCAATCTCAATACTTACGGAATTAACCGTGTCTTAAAAATGTGTTCATTTAGGGGCGCCTGGGTGGCTCAGTGGTTTAAAGCCTCTGCCTTTCGCTCAGGTCGTGATCCCGGGGTCCTGGGATCGAGCCCCGCATCGGGCTGTCTACTGGGCAGGGAGCCTGCTTCCTCCTCTCTCTCTGCCTGCCTCTCTCCCTACTTGTGATCTCTATCTGTCAAATAAATAAATAAAATCTTTAAAAAAAAATGTGTTCATTTAAAGGCCTGCCAAGTATTAGTTTGCACAGGTATCTCTGTTTCTGGTACAGATCTAGGCATGGCTGGAGAGCACCCATCCATCAACAGATTCTTTCAGAACTGTGCTTCAGACACTGCAGGATGCAGGAGGTATGCTGATGCACAGCACTCACCCAGGGAGGGCACAGGTGGGGAGTCACCTACAAAGACACACTGAGCCCTACTGAGAAAGGATTAAAGGCCATAAGGAAAATTATTCCACCAAGGCTTTTACCTTTTTTTTAATTGTGTTTTTTTTGTTTGGTTTGGTTTGGTTTGGTTTCCCACCAATGCTTTTAAGGTGACACATTCCAGTATATTTTGGAAAGTTCATTCAAACCAACGTGTGATCGATAACTCAACTATTACTCCTCCCAAGGATATTTGCTTTTTAAAAAATACCCCTGGCTCATTAAAAATGAACAAGTTTACACGCACAGACATATAAAGGAAGAAGTTGGAAGTTGGAATGGGAAATTCACATAGCTGGGAGATGGATGAGAGTTTAGACAAGGGTAGCTCTAATCTGTCACAGGGTAGAACAATCTCACAGAGGCAGGGAATGACACCAATGTTCTATATCTACCTCTCCTAGAAAGTCGCACCACAGGAAAGCTGGTGGGATAGGGCCATGGTCTGGTAGTAAGTTTTTTATTTCAATCAGGAAAGGAGGCTGATGGTAGCTCTCAACAGAGGAGGAATGGTAATCTAGCTAGCAACAAACCAAGGGGTCTAGCACAGGCTGAAAACCACCTTATCCCCATCTTTTTCTTTTCTTTGCTTTGCTTTTCTTAAAGGAGAGAGAGAGAGAGAGCGAGAGCAAGAGCAAGGAGTGGGGAGAGGGAGAAGCAGGATCCCTGCTGAGCAGGGAGCCAGACCCCTTTAGATCGCAGGACTTCCTGCCCCACCCCACCCCCATCATGACCTGAGTCTAAGCTGCTTAACCTTCTGAGCCATCCAGGTGACCCAGGCGTTTGGGTTTTAAAAGGCCTCTGGCAATTCAAAAATATTGATTTGTAATGATAAAATGCCAGGCATTGAGACAAGCAAATCCAGAGGGCTTTGGCCTTCAGAACCTCTTCCTTCACTCTGTCCCAGGTGAATACACACCTGCACTCCCTTTCTCTGTCAGTCCCCAGCCCAGCCTAACATTCAGGCAGCACAGGCTTGATTGAAAAGTCTTCCCAGGCTGGGCTTCAGAGACACACATATCAAAGTTGTAACCTACATGAAGACAGTATAAAGGGCTCTCTTTCAGCCCCACTCCATTTACCATGTGCCAAGAGTAAATAAGGAACCTGGATTTTTGGCAGACAGCTTTTGCCAGACTGAAGGGAAACCTGAAAGCTTTAATTTGCCCAGAATAAATCTCTCCCTAAATCTCTCCCATTTATGACCCTATAATTTATCTAGCAAGCAGCAACAGAAGCTCATCCTAACCAAGGATTGTTTCCTGTAAACCCTGCCTACAAATTGCCGGAACAAAATAAGATAAATGTAACTGTAACCGACATGGGAAAAACCAGGGATAGGATGGCTGGTGGAAGGTTGATGGGGATCATTTGAATGTAAAACAGTTTAGGGAATTTCCTTTTAATTTCAATCCTGAATGGAAGTTACATATACATTTATGTTACCTCCCTTAGCAAGCTCTGGAATGTCCGCAGCTTGCTGAAGGCGGGGGTCCTTGTGGTCCCCTTGGTTGGCTACCCCTGAGGCTCATTACCTGTGAGATCCAAGACGAAGGATTCTCTAAGCCTTGCTGATCTGTATAATGGGGGTGCTAACTTAATATAAGTTACAAAAAGTAACCGAAATAGAGAATTTAGGTTGGATCTCACGCAGGACCTAAGACATGTCTAGGCTCCTCCTCCCCACCCTGCACACATCACAGCTACAAACAGAACATATCATACAACACAAATGGCTCCCACAACTCAAGACAATAATGGTTATGGACTGTGCTTTAAACCCATGAACCGTATGGGCCACTTAATCTGCTAGGCCAAGGACAGGCCGGCATGATGGGACTTCCATCAAAGGCCTGAAAAGACAATTCATTTTGTTCTTCAGATGTTCCACTCCTCTTTTGATCTCCCCGCAGACAATGCTCCAGAATGGGTTGTATCGAAGTACTAAATGCCATGATAAGGGAATAAATACTTATTTATCAAGCAAAGCTAAAGTTTAAGTAGAAAAAGCAGGGACTAAGCTAAAAGCTAACCCAGCTTAGTTTTTAATTGTTTAGGGTGGTTGGCAGACAATAGAAAGCACATTTGGGCCTATTGAGAGGGTGGGGTCCTTGAAAGCAGGACAGAGAAGGCTAGCTAGCACAGAAGATGTTTTTCCTCTGTTATTCAGCTTGTCCTCAGGGAAAGAAGAACCAAGTCCAACTGAGTGTGTGTGGTCGTTAGTTTTAGTCATTCAGACCTCTATGGAGCACTGTTTTGTGCCAGGTGGTGTGCTTAGTCCTGGTTCTAGGAAAGATACTCAAGATGGGCAACATTGCCACACTCAAGGAGGGGCATGGCCCATATGTATTTGGCTAAATTGGACAGTGTTTTCCCAAAAGCAAATGTAAGCATACAGATACTTCTAGTTTCTCTAAGGCCCAGCTATGCCTAAATGCCATTAAAATATAGTCTTAGGCAAATTTAACCATTTGGAATACTTAACTTTTTCAAGTGAGGACTAAGCTGGAAGTACTCCTATAGCTGTGATTGTCTGGAAGAAGATAAATCTAAAAGGAAATTCTTGGTTCCAAGAACAGCCTCATGTGTCTAATCCTTTGGCACCTCCCCCTCTCTACCTACCACCCCCACTGTAGCCTTAGTTAGGGATTTTGTGGCTTAGTTATTTACATCTCAAGTGCCTCTCTGGACTGTTGAGTTCCTTGAAGATGAGACCACATGGGCAAGATTCATGTTTCTTGCCTAACTAACGGTCTTTAATCAGGCCTTACTCTGCTTCCCCCTTTCCACTTTTCCCTTTGCTCTCCAGGCCTGCGCCATCTTGGCTCTGTTCCTTTTTCAAAGCCAACCTTGTGTCTGTCTTTGGGAGCTTATCTATGCCATACCCTCCCCCTGGGATGATTTCCTCCTGGTGCTCCCATGGCTGGATCCTTCTTGCTGTTTAGATCTCAGAGTAAATATCACTTACACAGTGGACCTAAACTAACCAGCTGGCAATCATTTGTCATTCACCCTATTCCAATTATCTGCATGTTAGTTTTATTATCTGACATTTTTCGTGGGTTCATTGTCTGTCTCCTTGCACTAGAAAGCAGTCTCTCTAAGACAGGAATATCTGTTTTATTCTCCATAGTATCTCTGGTGCCCAGAAGAGTGTGTGGCCCAAACCAAGTGCTTAATAAATGAAATGACTTAGTAATATGCCCCTGATATATTGCTGGGCACAGAATAGATTCTCAACCAAGTTTGATTTTCCTCCCTTTACCTAATAATCAAGGGTACGTTTTCTTAGCAATTCCTTTACAACTCACTATGAAAAGCAAGAGAAAATGAAACCAGACAAAAAACTCTTGAGTTCATGTATTTTGTTACATATTACATATTATGCTACTCAACTTCAGAAAACTGAGGCACCAAATTTTATGAATGAGGTACAATGAAGATTTTGAAATCAAGGCCATTCCCGTGGTCTAATGAGGTCACTGAACAATCATATTGAATAACCATTTTTCAAGAAAACTGTAATATATACTCTTTTTTACAGATAACATTCAATGGATACTTTGTCAAGTCCAGGGAATCAAACCATTGGGAAGGTGGCCATCTAGGCTCTCCTCTGCCCAGCTTGGTAAAATGCCAATTTAGACTCTTCTTCCAAGAACCACAGATAGTCTTCCAACAGGTCAGAAAAACGTAACCTCTTTTTTCTCCCCTTTTAAACTTGCTCCCTAAATTTTCCATTGCCCTCCCTCAATGCTTCGCGATTAAGATAGAATTTTAAAGTGAGAATCCATTAGGTTCCATGATACTTCTGCTTTCTGCTGAAGGCCCTCTGGCCTGTTCCCTTTATGAACCTCCCCAGTTTTGCAGGTGCCATGATCACATTCGTGAGATGTTTGTAGTTGACTAAGGAGAACTCTGTTTGTTTTTAAAGTTTAAAGAAATAGCAAACTATCTTTCCCAGAGTGGTGCAATCGGCGCTCTCTCTCAAAGTCTCTGACCAGCTTCAATGAGTTCCTGCAGAATCTGTGAAAGCAGATGTGCGCTCAGTAGATGATGGTAGCAAGATGTCCCAGTGTATTTGTGGATACTTAGGAATAAAGGGAGGGAAAACCCTCCTCATTAATGATACCATATGAATTTGGTTTATAGAAAAGCAGGCTGTCATAACCTCTTTGATTTCTGTCATTCAACTAATGATTCTCCAAGATGAACATTTCCCTGAATGAAAATTATTACAAAACACTCCTACTTTATTTTCTTTTTAAAATATTCTTTCTACACGATGGTAGGTCCCTGTTGTGCAGCATCTGGTATGTTGCTTTGTTTATTTTTATTTTTAAAATTTATTTATTTGAGAGAGAGAGAGAGACAGAGATAGCCACAGAGACAGCATAAGAGAGCATGAGTGGGGAGAAGAGGGAGAAGCAGGCTCCCCACTGAGCAGAGAGCTTGCTGTGGGACTTGATCCCAGGGTCCTGGGATCATAACCTGAGCTGCAGGCAGACACGTAACCAACTAAGTCACCCAGGCACTCCTAGTGTGTCATTTGAAAGCCATAGCAGAATGACCATTAGGTTGTCAGAAGTGACCAGGTGCGTGTACAAGGAGCAGGTCAGTGAGCAACTGCGTTTTCAGGTCTCTGTGATTACATGGACCTCCATGTATGTTAGTCAGGATTCCCTAGAGAAGCAGAGCTAATAGTGTGTGTTTACATATGTATATACATGCACACACATATATGTACATATTATTACGCGTGTGTGTGTGTGTGTGTGTGTGTGTGTGTGTGTACAGAGAGAGACAGGGAGAGAGATTTTTTTAAATTGGCTTATGTAATTATGGAGGTCCAAAATCTATAGGGTGGACTTGTTGGCTGCAGACCCAGGAAAGAAGTAATGTTGCAGCTCAAGTCTGAAGGTCATCTGCTGATCGAATTCCTTCTTGCTCAAGGGAGGTCAGTTTTTGTCCTGTTAAAGCCTTCTGCTGTTCAGTTGTTGGGATAAAACTCACCCACATCATGGAGGACAATCTGTTTTACTCAAAGTTCACTGATTTAAATGTTACCCTCATACAGAAAATACTCTTGTAGAAACATCTAAGATAATGCATCACCAAATATCTAAGCACTGTGGCCTGGCCAAGTAGATACATAAAATTAACTATCACAAGCTCATCTCCTGTGAATTTGGCACTCATACGCATCTTCTTAAATTATATTTAATCTTCATATAAAGACAATCATAAGGTCAATACTTTCACCTAATATCGTGCAACTATCCTGCATTTAACTGAAAACCTAATAACCTTTTCCCCAGAAGAGGATGTGAAGTTCCTGTGGGATCTTTATTCTTTTTGATATCCTATAACTTAAATACTGTGATATAAAGTCAATGTGTCTTATGTTACATGACAAGAGGATAAGAGAGGGAAGAAAACAAAGAGATTTACATACACAAACACAAACATATTCATAACAAATAAGGAAGAAATATTCATGACAATCACAGTCCTTGTTTCTGTAATTGGTCATGGGGTCACAACTGGTATTTATAACCATTTTAGTCTACTACCTATTTGTCTTTAGCAAGCATCTCAACTGGTTGTGGTTCTTTGCCTAATAAGGTGATGCAAACTTTCCTTCCCAACAGGGTCTGAGCCATTAGTAGTCCTGTCTGCATTGGGTTTTTGTAGTTTTCCACTGAATTTAATCAAAGAGTGTGGTAACAGTAAGAGACTGCTAGAAGGATCTCCTATATTCCAAATATACTCTTCCTTACCTCCATTATGGAGTGACAATGTAATTTCTCCTTGGTCATCAGGACCAATCATCACACCCAGCATAGTACCTCCCTTCTCTGCCTGCTGATTTAGGGGCATAAAGAGCCCAAAGTAGCTGAGTGGCAGTCTTAAGTTCCAGTTCAATGAAATCATTACTGTGTCTCCCAGTGGAAGCATTCATTCCTCCCTTTGGAACCAAGATTTTAGGCCAGCATAGCATAAAGTTGGGAAGACAAGAAACAAAAATGTTGTTAGGAGGTCACTAGGGCTAATTGTGAGTAGCGTCACTACCATTTCTGCTCCTTGACTTCTGGATCAACGAACCCCAGCTATAGGAGAACCAGTACATGTATTGGTTCAGAACGCTTATAGCCTCCTGGAAAACCTCACTCCAGCCCTGCAAAGTATTACCATACTGGGACCAGAACTGAGTCTTCAAAAGGCCATTCCACTATCAAGTCAGTCACCTCACGGTATTGGGGAATATGGTAAAACCATTGAATTCCATGAACATAGGGCCTCCTGCCATACTTCATTTACCATGAAGTTAGTTCTTTGATCAGAAGCAGTGCTGTGTAGAATACCCATTATGATGGATAAGGTATTATGTAAATCAATGGATGATTGTTTTGGTAGAAGCATTGTGTGCAAGAAGGGCAAATCTGTATCCGGAGTAAGTGTATGTTCTGGTAAGAACAAGAGGCTGTCCCTTCCACGATGGGAGGTTTGGATATAACCTGCTTGCCAGATAGTTGGCTGATCACCCTGGGGAATGGTGTGACATCAGAAGTCAGGATTGGTCTCTGCTGCTGGCAGACTGGGTACTCAGCCATGGCTGTAGTTAGGCTGGCTTTGGTGAATGGAAGTCCATGTTGCTGAGCCCACCTATAACCTCCATTTTGGCCACCATGGCCACTATGTTCACTAGCCCATTTAGCGATGACAGGGGTGGCTGGGAAAGAGGCTGACTGACATCCACAGAACGGGCCATCCTATCCACTTGATTATTAACATCTTCTTCTGCTGAGGTCACCCTTTGGAAGTCATTCACATGGAACACAAGCATCTTCACATTTTTTGCCTATTCAGGGAAATTTATCTATATTTCTCTTCCCTAGACTTCCTTGTCACCCATTTTTATTGCCTGAGCATCCAGCCAAATCATTAGCCATCTCCCATGAATGGATATGTAATCACATGTCTGGCCAGTTCTCCTTCCAAGCGAAATGAGCAACCATGTGAACTGCTATTCAGTTCTGACCACTGAAAGGATTTCCTTCACCATTGTCCTTCAACAGTGTGCCAGAAAGGAATGAGGATTGCAGCTATCTGCTTCCATGATTGTGTTTAGAGGTGTCTTTATCTCAACAGCGTCACTTATAACCCGAGGGGGTCACACGCAAGCTTCATCTCACACAGAGATTTGGAAATGCACTAACCCATTGACTTGATACTAAGTGCTTGGATTTTTATTTCCTGAGGATTCTACATCATTTGCCACTTTCTTAGCACTTAGTAGATTTGAGTACAATTCACTATTTTTAGAACATTCCTGGCTAGCTTTGATATTTGGGTTTTGTTGTTTTTCTTGTCCTCCCACTCTTCATTTAGCTAATAATTTACAATATTCTTTGTAACCTTGTGAAAATTGGGCACTGCATCAGCTTACTAAGCAAAAATTCAAAAAATATTAGTGATGCCCTAACTATACTAATTGACCAACCACTTAATGTATTTGAAAAATATCGAGTCAAAGTATGGAAGGCATTATCTTAGCACTGGATAATTTTCGTGGAAAATCCAGAGGGTTACCTAAAACATATTTTATGTTTTACACAACAGAACCACAACTTGGCAATTTGAGGTTGCTGAACACTCTGGGTACTAGAATATGGCACCTGAGTCCTTCTGATGCCTCAAGTAGCCCCAAGAAAATGTTACTTCTTGATATCCATGACTTAGGGAGGCGTCCATTATGCCTCCATGACTGGTTATTCCTAGAATATTGGGAGAGAGAGCAGGCCTTCATTTTCCACAGAGCTTACTGGGAAGTTTTAAAGCTTGTCCCCAACCCCGAAGACCACCAGTAACCTCATGGTCCCATCCCCACTAGCAGTGACCCCCTCAGCTGAGCAGGGTTGGTAGGAATCTATGCACATGTCTGTACTTTTCTAGTAATTAGAGACATTAAAAAAGCAGGATTATTTGGTACACTTGTCTTTCCTCATTTCCTAACATATGCCTTGCACATTATCAATGTACAGTAAATGCTGGACATATTTAATGACTAAGTCTCTCTGCTGGGCCCACCACAAATTCTCCTACTTATTCCTCTTTAGAACCCTAAGGAGCATATTTAAAGCCATGATCCTTTGCTCAGGTGACACATTGCAATGGGAGATGTTTATTCTAGACGAGTTAATGGCAGTATATTTATTTTTGTTTTTTATTATTATATCCTGGATCAGAACTATGATTAGTTGTCATTGCCAAATTTTCTAAGAGCATATGGTTATACCGTCAGACACTTTTGATAGTACTATTTGTTTTTGAGCTGTGATTAGAGAATTATTTTAACAAATAAGATTGGTTGTCCTAAAAGAACGATTTGATGGTTTGGCTAAGACTTTCAGATATTTTAACTACTTCTGTTTGTGTGTGTGTGTGTGTGTGTGTGTGTGTGTGTGTGTGTAGATAATACCAAGCTTGTTCCATAATTACCACTGCACAAAAGATATAAATAAAATCTTTAAAAAAAAAAAGAAAAGAAGCTTTGTCTAGACTGCAGGAACATCACAGAGAAGAAATTAGATGTGAACAGATGATAGGTATCATGAAGAATGCCTCACTTTCTAAATCAATATGGTCACTTAGAGAAGTTGCTGTAATGTTATTTGCTTATAAAGCTTTATATTTAAAATTCCACTGTACTCTACTCTCATTTAGAGCAAATGACTATTCCAAAGAGATAAGACTAATACTGTCAGCATCTACAAGGGTTCTGTTTCACAATTCATAAAATATTGCTTAAAAATCAAAAGCCTTAGAACATAGGCATAGATCATCATGATAGACCTGCTTGGAATTCATTCTTCAAATCGTGTTGTTTATATATCTTTTTATATAACCAACATAAATCTAGTTTGTCAAGTCCTGTTTCATAAGCCTTGAGTTTACCTTTTAAGAGCAAAAGCATTGTTTTTCTTCTTTACCACATTGTAAATACTGTACTTTTACCTCCCCAAGCTGCTCTTGGAAGCATCACCAATGGCCCACTGCCTTCTGACTTTTCCTTTTACAATGGGAACAAATAACCAAAGGGCAGAAATGAGCCCAACACACACAGTTCTTGTCTAAGCCCCCGCTGCCACCTTCCTCTGCCTCCTTCTTATTTCTTCCCACTTCCTGTCTACTTTTCTCAGGATTTTCATTTTCCTTAGGATTATCACTTTCTGTAAGGTTAATGGGGATCTTGTAAGGTCTGTCAGGACTGTAATTTTTTCCCCATATCTTAAAACAGTTATACAGGGTTAGCATTAATATTACACACAATATGTTACGTGTATTTGTATGTGATACAGAATCTACATTGTGTATGGCATTCATATAAAAAATGGTAAGATTTTAACGTTTTGAAAATGCTTGAAAATGCATTTACATCAAGATATCAAAGAAGAACAAAGAACAAACACACAAGACCTAGGTAGGTTACTTCCAGAAATAAGACTATCTAACACAGGAAGCCTTGTTAGAAGATGAACTGGGGATCTGACATCTTATCTGTCCCACATAAGCCAATTATTGTTCTTCCCAGAGCCAGCCTTTCTGATTTTGACTACTTTCGGATAATTTGTCTCACAAAGAGATGGGATGAAGGCATGCAGCTAGATCATTGCAGATTCCCTGACATTTCTAAAAATAACCCAACCACGACTTACCTTCGCTCTCTTGTATTCATGCACTCATGTGTGTAGAGGACCATCCACAGCCCGTATGCTAAATCCTCTTTTTCTCTTTGTTTTAATGTTTGAAACTATGGTATTAATGGTAAACTTAGGGCTTTCATTTGACCAGCACTGCTGTTCCCACTTCCTGGTACTCATAGAATCAAGAACAGATTCTATCAGTGTGAAAAGGCCCTGAGGAGCTATGAACCCCTCTACAATATTCCTGCTAACCCATTTCTCGAGCTTCTTTCTTGTTTCTTTATTTTTTCCCACTGGAATCACTCTACTTCCAAGGCGATCTCTACCGTTGTCAACTGGCATCAGTTAATAGAATTATTCCATAAACCATGTTCAAATATCCTCATGGAGTTTTTTTTTTTAAGGACTAGCTCCTCTACTTGTTCCAACCCCAGCATACCTGGTGTTACCAGGGGCATGTGGATAAGCAGAAATGAACGTGTTCCTCTCTGTAAGTCCTATAGTACATCTATTACAATAGCTAACATTGAATGACTACTCTGAGTGGCACGCACTATATTTTAGTGTTCTGTTTTTTTGTTTTTGTTTTTGTTTTTTGTTTTTTTGCAATTTCACATTTGATCCTCCTAAGAAACATATGAAGAACTTACTACCCCCTATATGTTCTTAAGACCTGAGGCTTAAAGGGGTAAGCATTAGCTGTGTGATACAACATAGCTAGAAAAGGTAAAACCAGAATGCAAATCTAGGTTTCTCTGACACTGAAAGATCTGCTTAACACCAGTGAAATAATCGGCCTTTCCGTCTCTTCTAAATTATAGTCCTTCACATATCCCTAGGCAGCTGTAATTATTTTAATTTGGATTTACATTATTTTGTTCATATCCTACAGGTGTCTGTCCAGTTTATCTACCTGAACTTACAAGGGGAAAACTGTTGCTCCTTTTCCCCATAGAACCCAGCAGAGTGCTGGGCAGGAAGGGAAACCTTATACCTCCCTCCTATAAGACAAAGCCTGCATTTACTTTAATTTCTTCCTTTTGTCAGCTCCCCCACCTGTGGCAAGGCCACATCTCAGTCTAAATCTCATTCTTGACTTTCTGTCCTTTCCTCAAACACTGTACCGACATTCAAGTGACTTTCATTACAAAGTTCCCTTCTTACCTTCATGAAGTTGTAGCAGGAGAGCTGGACGAGTTTCCAGATCTGGTATCAGTTCTGTATTTTAGTATTTATGACTCAACATTTAGCTCTGGGCAAAACACTTAAGTTCTTCAAGTATCCTCTGGGTTAACACCCATTTTGTTAATCCCACAGGGCAGTTGGAAGGATCAGATGAGGTGAGGTATGGGAAGAAAATTTGAAAAGGCAAGTGTCTTATGTAATGTTATACCTACAAGAACAGCGCAGATGAACTAGTCACATAAAATTTTCCTCTTAGGACCAAAATTTTAATCAGTGGAAGAGCTGATCACCACGTATTTCTTTCCTCTTTTTTTTTTTTTTTTAAATTTAAATTTTAACTAACAAGCAGTACAATATTGGTTTCAGGAGTAAAATTTCATTGATTCTTCACTTACATACAACACCCAGTGCCACGTATTTTAGAGGAGAGAAAGGTGGGCCCCCAGAGCTACACTGTTCACTGAAGTTTGTGCAAAGGCCCCAATTCACACTGAGCTATTTTTTTTTCCTGACTTCATTTTCACTTTCTTTTTTACGATCAATTTGAGTCTTCAACAAATAAGAGTTTCTGAATAAGAAAGCATCTTAGAGTTGATTTACTTCCACTATCTCTCCATTTTACAGATGGACTTGCTGGAGGCTCTCTGACCTAAATTCCAATTCTGTTTTCATTTTGAGCATCCTGGGTATGTATACTTCTCCATATCCCCATGCTCCTCCTGCCACCGTGCATCCCACCCCTCCATTCCCAATACCTCCCTTTCTATCCCTTTTCATGGGCCCTTTCATCCCTGAGATAGCCTGTTTGCATTATCAGTCACTGACCTGTTCTCTTTATAAGGTACAATTATAAAATTGAAAAGTAGTTTTTCTTCACATTTTGAAAACTATGTTTATATTTGACTAAATAAAATGCTTCTGTTATTAAGACAACAATCCCAAGCCCTTTTTTCATTGGCTTTTCCTGTGATAGACATATAACCTCCTGAAATATTGTCTCATGTATTATACCTTTTCTTGGGCAAAAGCAAAGCTATTAGAGGCAGACTATATCAGCATATTTAAAATAATAAAATACGTTAGGACATCTTCACATCAGCTGCTACCCAAATCCACTACATTTAAAAAATCTGTCTAATTAGTCTGACGCAAACTAATAAAACAAAATATCCATTAAAATGTGAGAAAATAACTGCGAAAACTATGAAGTTGAATTTAATGTACTTTCCTCGCATTTTTTAAGGGAGAAAATTTTCTGGTACTATTTTTAGCCATAATAAAATGCCCTTAATAAAATAGTAACATGAAAATCAAAGATCTTAGACATGAAATGAATGATCTGGATAAAATGGGTGCAAGGAAGTAGTGTGTGAAAACATTTAAAAAGAGTTCTGGAAACAGAAAAGTCAGCCATTGTGAAACACTGTTCGTTCAGCCTTGGGTAAAACAACAACAATAACAAGTAATTTTGGTCATCACACAGAGGAAGAGACAATTGTGAGTTTAACAAAGGCAGAAACAGATTTTGCTCCAACTGTAAAGTTTCAGAAAGCTAAACTCTTAATTTCCCCAGTCTGAGGGAGAGGAAGGGGCTTCTCTGTGCTGAGCTGACCTGAGTCTGCAGTCACATATCACACACTTGGAAGCAGGGCAATCAGGAGGATTGGGTTTGACAAACTTTTGCCACCAAACTATAACTTAAATGCTAGATGAGCAGACTCTATCTTTAAACAGAGGAGTTCTGAAATGATGCTCTGCTACTCACTGGAATAAATAACTCGTCCTTGAACTTGGAACCCTCTAAAACATGGGAAAAGGTTAAAGTCATGTGAAAATGAAGTGTTTTTTGCTTTACAGATACTTGCTGAAGAAGGTGATATTTTATCTAAATGACTAGGCCATGTCTAAGGTTCTTTCCAGCTTGAGGATTTTATGTCCAGCCATATGTCTATTTTCAGGAAACTTATCAGTCTTGTGTCTGGGGAACCAGATAACGGTTGACAGTGAATAATGCGCTTTGTGGTCCAGGGAGAAAAAAACAAGCTATAGGTCCAGTAAAGTAAGAGACAGTAACAGCAATGACAAAATAAAATGTATTCTTTCAACCCATGGTTTGTAAGCCCTAAATAGAGCAGGGGTATCTGTGTTCAGATGTGCCTAAATGGCATCATTCTTCTACAAGTAAGAAGAGCTAACATAAGTTGACCCCAAGCTATATGCTGGATATCATTCTGAGTACATTTACCTGCATTCTTTCCTTTAACCCTCACAAAACTCTGTGATCTACTATAAATATCCCATTTTTTGCAGGTGAAAGAAGGGGAAGTACAGAAGGGTGAAACCATTTGTCCAAGTCACACGGGTTAACAAGCACTGAGGTTGGTGGCCAACTCCGGCGGCCCTTCTCAGGAGTTCAGCACCAACCACACCGGAAGGTGAACTGCTGAGCCATTTCCTGTTGCTCTGCACATGCTCACTGGCAAGTCTGGCCAAAAGGCTTGCTGGTCAGCTGTCATGTGAGTGGGTCCAACTGAGTGAAAGAGATGTGGTTCAGGAAACCCAGGATGATTATGGCTACCCAATCTATGATAGAGGAAATTAATACCAAGTCTGGGATTTTGAAACATTTGAGTTGCAGAAATAGGGTCAGTCCAAACCCCATCAAGTGCAAAGTCCTTATGATTGCGTTCTTGGTCCTTCCAAAGCCTAGCTCTGCCGCTGGTGCCACTGATGGCCTTTAGGGGAACTCTGGAATTCCTCACTCTGGGTACGACGACCTTACTACTGAGATAGCTACCTTTCTGTGGTTAGAACCCCAGTAAATGAGGTTAATCCACTTACAGGATCTTCATGTATCCATAGATTTTTACCAAATGGTTTATCTTTAACAACAAGAGGCAAAGTCTACACTGGCCGGCATGTATCAGATAGAAAGTTTCCTTGTAAGCAGATCCTGTTTACTTGTATCACATTTTTCTGTTTTGTTAGAAAATGTCATACTTTGAGGGGTGAAACAACTATTTGCTAGATATAAATATGAGACCATTTTGCTTTTTAAGAAAAAAAGTCTAGAAATTATGTTTCTTCACTTTTAAAAATCTATGTAATGAAGTCCTCCCTCTCCTTATATTAACTCAATGATCTAATTTTACGTATCCTCTGAAATACTGAAATATTTCTATAGTCCATATGTTTTTAAACTGTGAATCATTTTGTTTCTACATTTGGTACATAAACTATTACTGCTCCTGAATACATATGAATCTGCCATTTTTTGGTGCTTTCTACATCCCCAGAAATTTGGGCTGAATTTTAAAATGTGATGACTCATTAGAAAATATAAAGAAACAAAGAATAATCCTGAAAAACAGAAGAAAAAAATTTATTTCTTCTTCCCTCTGGAAAAAATTTTCACAATAATGATTTCTTGGTCTTTAATTTTTAGCTTGAAAGAAATAGAGACATTTTGAACATCCCAAGGGTAAAATTACATTTTCTTGTGAAAAGGTGACTTTAAATCAGAGCCCAGAGAGAATATCAGAGGGTTCCATTTTCCCACCTGGCAAATCAAGTGCCCAGTTAAAATCATGGCCTTTGCAAAAAGAAACCTTATTGTTTAATCACTTCATTATCTGACTTCCTCTAAGCAAAGAGTATTATCTGTTCAGCCAGTATGAGGACTGGGAAAAACGCCCATTTTGAAAGTGTGGAGAACTCATCTTACCTTGATATTCTAATGTAAAAGAACCTTACAGGCCACTGCAGGACCAGCAATTGAGAAACAAAGGTGTGCAAAAACAAACAACTCGAGTTTCAAAGCCTAAAAACAAAGAAAATAGGAAAGAGCCTAAACTTGTGTAGCCTGTTTGCCTATTGTCAGGACAAATGTTGGGAATGCGCGCACGAGTCCAGTCCAATGAAAACAAGTGTGGGCAGGAGGATTATGCGTGATTAATTTTCTTCCTTTCTCTATTTTCCATTTCTTTCCTATGATGAGATGCCACTTCTATTTCATAGACTTCATATTACAGTCAAAAAACTTTTTAAAAATTACTTTTGTTTCTCCAGCTACCATAGCTGTGCATGGCAACTGAGCGACAGTCCTCTGACAGTCATGCAAAAAGACGGTGAGTATGAAATATCCAGACAATCCCACCAGATTTCAGGGTGCGTTGACCCTCAGTAAACCTTTATTTCAAAACAAAATAAATTTAAAATTTGGCCTCTCCTTCTATCAGTGTGGACAAATTACCCCTAATAGTTAACTCAACTTAAACTGTGTATCTAGGGACTATACATCAGGTCAAATAAGTAAAATACTCTGATGATGCCATTCACTGCATATGAAATATGCCATTGAAATACGCCATGAAATATGCTGGAATATGCCACTCGCTGCAATATATTTGCTATAGAAAATGATGGAATAATATCACAATTATTTCAGGAGTTGGTAAAAGTTCCCATAGCAAAATTCATGCTGTGACTAGAACACTGACTTTGCAAAGGATCCATTTATAGGCTCACTTGTTTGCATGTTGCAGAGGATGGCTGAAAAGCTGCTTTAGTTGGTGTTTACACTTAACAGAATTGAAGGCACTTAGGAAAAGTTTTAGTTGGATTGCTGATATGCTGAAGAACAAAGGACATGGGGCAGTGTAGAATCCACAGCAGAAATCATTGCATCCTTCAGATTCAAATTCTAAGAAAACTACTAATAGACTAGAAGGATGTTTAAATTCCTAAACCGGAGGGGTCTACATCTTGAAGAACACAGACTCTAGTTAAGACACATCATAGTCAAACTGACAAAAACCAAAGGTTAAAAAATTAAAGCTGGCAGTGGAAGGTGACATATTATATTCAGGTATTTTGAACTTATGGATTAGAAGAATTAATATCATCAGAATGTCCCTCCTACACCAAGCAATCTATAGATCCAGTACGGTTCCTGTCAAAATACCAATAGTATTTTTTCACAGAACCAGACCAACTAATCCTAAAATTTGTATGGAACCTATGGAAGCTAAATGTTGAGACCTGAAACCAGAAAACTCCTTAAAGAAAACAGGGGCAGAATCTCTTGGACATCAGCTTTAGCAACATTATCAACATCTCCAGAGGCAAGGGAAACAAAAACAAAAATAAACTATTAGGACTACACCAAAATAAAAAGCTTTTGCACGGCATAGGAAGCCATCAACACAACAACTAAGTGGGAGAAGATATTTGAGATGACGTATCTGCTAAAAGGTTAGTATCCAAAATACTTACACAACTCAACACCAAAAAACCGAATGATATGATTTAAAAATGGGCAAAGAACTTGAATAGACATTTTTCCAAAGAAGAACTAGAGATGCCAACAGACACATGAAAAGATATTCAGCGTCACTTATCATCACGCAAAAATACAAATGAAAACTGCAATCACCTTACATCTGTCAGGGTGGCTAAAATCAAAACACAAGAAATAATGAATGTTGACAAGGATGTGGAGAAAAAGGAACCTTCTTGAACTGTTGGTGGGAATGCAAACTAGTGCAGCCACTCCAGAAAACAGTATGAAGATTCCTCAAAAAATTTAAAGTAAAAATACCATTCGATTCAGTAATTCCACTACTGGATATTTACCCAAAGAAAACACAAACACTCACTTGAAAAGATATAGGCACTCCTAATGTTTATTGCAGCATTATTTATAATAACCAGGATATGGAAGCAACCTAAGTGTCCATCCCTAGATGGATGAATAAAAATGATGTGGTATACATATTCTTTTTAATGACCGAATAATATCCCATTGTATAGCTATACATAGGTATAGATGTAAACATTCCAAATAACAACAACAAAAAAACCCCCACAGATTTTCAGATAGGATTTAAAAGGAAAACCTAACTATAAGAGGTGTATATATGAAGCACTTTAACTGTAAGACACAGACAGATAAGTTGAAAGTAAATGGATAGTAAAGATATACCATGTGAAGATTAGGCTTGAGAAGGCAGGCTTGGCTATATTAATATCAGGAAAAAAACCGAAAAAACAAAAACGCCAGACTTTTCACAAACCCTTTTACCAGAGATAAAGTGGGACATAATCAATTCATCAGAAAACTAAACTTATAAAAATTTATGGCTTAGTATCAGAGCTTTGAAATATATGAGACGAAAATTGACTGAATTAAAAGAAGCCAAGAAAATTCCACCCCATAGTTAGAGATCTTAATACCCTTGTGTTGGGATTTGACTGAACAATTCCCTTCCCTCCAAAATCACTAAACATAGACCCTAGTCTTGGACTTGGTTACTGGAAAAGCTCTTTGCTAGATGAGCCACAGCAGAGGGAACACGGTATCTTTGTACCCCCACTGATGACACAAAAATAATTTTTAAAAAAGTTTTTTAAATGTGTAGATTTGAAGTATTTCTATTGCTATTTCTTTATATGTTCTACATTAGTTTTTCTTTTCTTTTTTTCTTTTTTAAAAGATTTTATTTATTTATTTGAGAGAAAAGAGAGAGCACGAGCAAGACGGGAGGGGCAAAAGGAGAGGAAGAGGGAGAAGCAGATATACTGCTGAGCAGGGAACCTGATGTGGAACTCTATCCCAGGATCCCTGAGATCATGACCTGAACCAAAGGCAGATGCTTGACCGGCTGAGTCACCCAGGCATCCCCCCCACTTGCCTTAGTTTTTCTTGTAGCATAATTTTTTCAGCTCCAGAAAGTGCCTGAACACTATTTTCTGTACAGATTTCCTTCCAATTCCAGCCTCTACATAATTTTAGGAAACATTTTTATTATTTAATTGTGATGTCTTGTTCTACGTAACTTCTTTACAACACACGGGCGGCGGGTCTTAGTGGCATTAGCCAGTGGATGGTTTGTTTATTCTGTGGTTGTATTACTAATGGACCAAAATGATGGCATAAATAGGCCAATTCACTTTCATGCTTTTCATCTCTGTTCAAAAGGCAGAAAACAAGACAATCTTTTTTTTTTTTTTTTTTTTGACAGAGGAAATTGATAGTAAGTTTAGACTCTAAGACTGGTCTTTGAAAAAAAAGGCACGAGAGGGTTTTGTACTTCCTTCTTAGGACCCCCTCCAGCTTCTGCTAATGGGCATAGTCTCTGACTCTCTTTTATAAAGGAAAGATTAAAGCGGGGACTTAACTCACGTTGGTTCTCACAAGACAGCTTCTTCTAAGGAAGCCTGTTATAGAACTGGGCCAGCAGGCTCTTCGACCTACTCCCAGCTCTGGTATTTTCTGGTCATGAGCGTTGGCTTTGTCAGACAGCCTCTTTCAGGGTCTGATTTTTATCTCTCAAACAGAGACAGTGGGATAGGCTGCCCCTCCTGTTTCACAGGGTTGCCGAAAACACGTGAATTCTTATGAATGAGCTTCATAGAGCCGTGAGGCATAATATGAATATGAAGTATTATCTCTTACTCTACTACTGCTCTCTATTGCATTAGATCCTATTTCAACTAGAAAAGGTGAAAGCTCTGGTAACACTCTCTTAGGTATTTTAGCTCCTTTGGCTTAACCTTCTCTTTTTATTTGTAGTGGGTCTTTACCTCTCGCAATTAGGCCTTGTGTCTCAGCTGCGAAAAACGGAAAAAAAAAATGCCTTCCATTTCCATACCATACTCTTTTTCTGAGGGTGATTTTTAATTACACAACCTGAAGCAAATTCTCTTGGATCTCAGAAAGTGACATTCCTCTGATTCTGACTAGGTTTATACCCCTGGATAGAAGTCATGCCTACCCTCCACTAAGTATTCTCACGTGTGACTCCCCCTCGGTTTTTTAATCTACTTCTTCCTCTGGAAGAGAAATTTCCAGTATTTGGCCACCTTATCCTTTGTCTCCATCCTCCAGGCCAGGAAAGAGACTCATTCCTCTGTTGCCCCTAATGCTTGAAGATACTTTACACTCCATAAAGTTTTGCCTGATCATATATATGCTTTAGAGACTAAAAAATAAGATAAAATAAAGGGACTTGTATTATATATACATATATCTGTGTATATATAATATATATAAAATATAATATATATATAATTGATTGTGAAGTATAGCCAAGTGTTAGACTAGGTATAAACAAACAAACAAGCAAAACACAATTTCCCCCCAAACCTTGCTTTGTGTAGGGCTTTACTACAAATGCTTCCTGTACATCCCAGGGCCAGAGTGCATTTTTCCAATAATACCTGAATCATCATTAGTCCAGAAGGTTCTTGGGTCAGGCTTGGTCAGGATGCTGGCATGATTACATGGCTCTTTCGCCTTGAAAACATAAGGAGAAAAGAAGTGATGTGAAAATGGATTCACTGTTTCAACTGTTTCCATCCTACAGTTCTATAGGCAAGATTCCAAGGCTGAAGCTAGTGCATGTGGCAGTCCCCGGCCAATTGGGATCATGGGTGACCCTTGACCTGAAACAGTTTCACTGCCAGGACTCATGGCTGGATAAGTACATGGGAGCTGGAGTTCAGCTTCAGCTAGCTCCCTTATCCCATGCTTTTTGCAGTGTGCAAACTATACAGCTGTACACAGAGGCCTTGTAAGATTAGCAATGTATTAATGTAAGGACACTTATCACATGAAACATGTTTTGGACTTCTACATAATAGAGAAGGTACTTTCAGCATATATGCTTGGGAAAATACATAATAAGGGAGAATTATTTTTTTTTTAATTTTTATTTTTTTATTTATTTGACAGAGAGAAATCACAACTAGGCAGAGAGGCAGGCAGAGAGAGAGAGGAGGAAACAGGCTCCCCGTGGAGCAGAGAGCCCGACATGGGGCTCGATCCCAGGACCCCGGGATCATGACCTGAGCCAAAGGCAGAGGCTTTAACCCACTGAGCCACTCAGGCGCCCCAAGGGAGAATTATTTTTAATTCAGTGGCACCTTAAAATAAATTCTTCTGAAACTAACACCACACTGTATGTTAACTAATGAGAACTTAAATAAAAACTTGAAACAAGGAAATAAAATGAATTTTTATTTTATAATCATAACAGAATCTATAGTTTTAAAATACTAGCACATACACATATGCAATATATATATATTAGCCATATATATTATATATATATGCAATATATATATGCATGCAATATATATATATATGCATGCAATATATATATATATATATACATATATATATATATATTGCATTCAACCTAACGTCTCTGCCTAGGGCATATCCAAATTATAGATTCCTCACAACAATTCCTAGGGAACAGCACTAATCCTTTTTTTGGTTGCAACTTCATACTCATGTGATGTGTGGCTTTCCAAAATAGTTTCAATTGGGGAAATAGAAATCTTAGGGTAAGAAGGACATTCAATTTAGAGGATGTCTTTTGTATCTATAGATGTTTATATTATTTTATGTGTTTATTACAGATTTAATATTATTGTATATAGAAGATATATTTTTATCTAAATTTGATTACTGTGAAAAGTCCCTATGATAATTTCATGGATGAATTTCTTCCGTTGCAGCAACAATCAAAATACTCAAGAATGCCACTTAATACTTTGTTTAGGTCTGCTGAACTTTCCTTTCCATAGCAGGTCTTTACTGTTGAAAGAAGCAATGAATCAATTTGCAACCTGGCACAGGCTCCTTCTCTTGTTGGAAACTACTAGCAAAGAGCGTGTAGAAACCAGGATCCTGGAGAATTATTTGCACCCTTATGCTCACTGCAGCATTATTCACAGCAACCAGGAGATCAAAACAACCCACTTGTCTCTAGAAAGATGAATGGATCAAGAAAATGTTGTATATACCTACAATGAAATATTATTCTGCCTTAAAAAAGAAGGAAATCCCACCATCCGCAACCAGGCGAATTAACCCAGGCTAAGGGAAATAAGCCAAACAGAGAGGAACAAATACTGCATGATATTACTTCTAAGAGCTATCTAAAGTAGTCAAACACGCAAAATCAGAGAGTAGAATGGTGCTTGCCAGGGGCTGGGGAAGGAGGAAGTGGAGGAAGTAGGTATAAAGTTTCAGTTACATGAGATGATTAATTTCTAGAGATCTGTTGAACAGCATTGTGTCTAATGTTGGTATTACGGTAATGTACACTGAAAAGATCTGTTAATAGGGAAGATTTCATGGTAATTGTTCTTACCACACACACAAAAATCAATGGATCAGTAACCCTCCTACACCTGTGAATATATCAGATAGGTACATAAAATATTTGATAAATAAAAATGGAAGGAGTCTACATCTTATTAATGGAATTTTCTGGTAGTGCAATGTGTTTTTAATTGATAGGAAACATGATTTCAGAAGTTAAATTGTGGTTAAAAAATCATGAAAATGTAAATCTCAAGGAAAAATAATAAGAATGTATGGGCCACATGACATTCTGAGCAGCAATGCAAAAATCCCTCCAACTTCACTAAGCGGCCTCAATATAAATTCCTTCAAACGGATAACATATTCCACTAAAATGCTGCTCCAATTGTTAGAAAGTTCTTTACAACCTGAATTGAAATCTGGATCTTTGAAACTTTGCTCACTTGTTCTAGTTCACTCTTGAGCTGCATAGAACATCTGTTCTCCTTGGGAAAGGATTTCCTCAAATATTTCAGAGTAGCCATTCTGTCTCACCTGGGCCTTCCATGTCCAGGTTGGCAGGCCTCTCTTTTGCCTCTGTTCCTCATGAAATGGTTTTAAGTCTCTTTATTGAGGTAAAAATTTCAAGCACACAAAAAAGTAAACTATAATAACGATTTATGTACCAATCATCGAGTTTTTTTTTTTTTTTAAAGATTTTATTTATTTATTTGACAGAGATCAAGTAGGCAGAGAGGCAGGCAGAGAGAGACAGAGAAGCAGGCTCCCTGCTGAGCAGAGAGCCCAAATGCAGGGCTGGATCCCAGAACCTGACCTGAGCCGAAGGCAGAGGCCCCAACCCCAACCCACTGAGCCACCCAGGCACCCCATCATCCAGCTTTTAACAGTTTTCAACACTTTATCATATTACCAGTCTTAGTTCATCTATTACCCTCGTTTTTAGGCTGGAATATTGTGAAGCAAATACCAGATATCGTGACAGTTCAGCTGTAATTTCTTTAGAATGTTTTTAAGTAATTACTTTTTTTTCCCCCATAACCACATGCCATTACCACAACCAACAATTCAAACCACAATTAGATTTATTAAAGTTTAATGAAGGCTGTTAAAGTTTATTTAATAAATGACAGCATAAACATTCTGAAAAACAAAATGATCTCTTACACTGTTTTGCATACAGAGCAATTTGGAACTGACGATTTAGAAAGAGATCCTTTAACACTGTGAATTCAACAAAGTCGATGGAACTTAGTTACACTTATTTAAATCCTTACAGGTTTTGGGGGGAGGTTGTCTTAAAAAAATATGTTTTTCTAATAGACGAGGTACCGTCTTTCCATTTATTTCTAATATGTCCCTGGAGGGAAAGGAGGGAAAATCTCCTTTCCTAATAGAATTGAAAGTTTTAGAGTGAAGGTGAAGGAAAGAAGATTACTTCTAGAAGGTCACTGCTGAATGCTTATTCCCTAGAGTTTTGAGATCCAGAAGTACTTTCATAAGTTACTATAACATTAGAACATTAGAAAGATAAGGGCATTTGAACAAGGATAGAAGTAGTTTAATACTGAAAGGTAGGGTGCTTCAAATTAACGCATCTAGGGAGATGTCAGGTGTTCAGAAATTTTGGACAAGCTCTGGGAAATGAACCTGTGAATAAATCATTAGAGATTCCACTCACATGAGAAATGAGCCAAATCTTAATTCTACAAAATGCCTTCAATTAATGACAAGTTGTAATATCCATAGGGTTGCCAGAAAGGAAACAATTATGGTCACCTTTCCTCATTCCATCTTATCCCGATTTAAAGACCATTGCTCCACAATAAATACATATACATGCATATATGAATAATTTAAAAATCACCTGTGGTGATGATATAGGAAAAATTAGTCAGAACATATGGATTTGTCCCTGATTTACTTTAGACTTATTTATAATTTATGTATGACTTTTTTATGACTTTATCAGTGTGCTACTAAAGTATGCAGTATACTTTACTACTAAAGTCATTAATTCTACCTAAAATACAACAGAAACTCTCAACATGCTTGTTTCTTCTTAACCAGGGAAGTTGAGTCTTTCCCAGCTCAGGCTATATGATGTTCAAAAGTAAGCAAGAACACTTTATATCCAGGGATATAAGATTTTCCTTCTTAAACTGCTTTAGTGAAGCTTTAGAAAATGTCCTCTAGATACTATCACAGGATATAAAGCCATCCTGCAAATATTAAGTTTAAATTCAGTTCTGTGTACCCAGGGGAAGAAAAGTCTTCCTAATTTTTTTTCTCTCAGATGGCTTTATTATATCCAACAAGTATTTATTGAGCTTTTGTTGAAGACCAAGGGGCTACCCTGATTGTTAAAAGGGCATAATGGAAATGCATTGATCACTAGGTCCCTACCTTGTGATTTTGGTAACAGGACATAAACATCTACAAAGATGTCTATGGAACCTCATATTAAGTTCCTCTAAATCCAACGTGAAGAATGTTGTATAACTGTTAAATTTTGTCCACTTTTAAAAAAGGAATCAATAGTGTGGGCAAAGTTGTTGAGCAAGGCTTTAAGGAACAGAGAGGACTTGAGCAGGTTCGGAAAATACTGGCAACCCTAGATTGGTGGACAGGCAGTAGAAAAGCATGCAGAGTGGGAGGGGCAATTACAAACAAAGGTGTGGGAGCAAAACTTAATAAGGTATGGTTAGGCAACTCTTGGTGGAACAACCTCATGGGAATAGAAAGCTCATGGGAGAAATGACTGGAAACTAGGTAGAAGCCAGATGGTGAAAGGCTTTGAATGTCAATGAATCCTTCACTCTGAGGGAATTCAAGAGCCTTGGCAGTTTATATGAAAGACCAGAGTCACAAAGGACGAAAGCTGAGGAGATCAGGAAGCTGCTGCGCTGTTGGAGAAACACGGAGGAAGAGCACAATGAGCATGGGCACTGTGAAAATGGGAAGGGAGGGATGGCTATGAAGGGCAGCTGTAATGATTTTGTAAGATTTGAGGGATGACTGAAAATGAAGAAAGAGGGAGGAGTCCTAAATATTTCAGAGCTTGGGAATTTAGGGGCCAAGAAGAATGGTCAGCTATGGCCATGACTGTCCATAGTCCCCGGCAGCTAAAGAAATCACTCTACCCTGTGCCTCAGATAACGTGGTGGGCTTGTGGAGCATACTTAGGCCCTGGTTCATGTGCTGTACCTACAGTCCTTCTGGTGGCACTTGCTTCATCTCTGACCAACCCAGACCATATCATCTTTGGGTGTTTAGTGGAGACGCTTACACAGTTGTGGATGGGGGCAGGTAGGTGTGGGTTCTCAAGCCTCTACCTTTCAGTTAAACCTCCACATTGCTCATGGCAGGATGAGAATCCATCCACACTATTTCACTATAGCAAACATCTCACAGTCTGTGTATCTGGTATCACTAACCTGACAGTGTACACGAGGACAGCAGGAGTCTTGTCAAGAGATTCGTCAAAGAATTTCAACAGAGATCCTAAGTCTTACAGTTCTGAGAGAACTAATGATTTATCATCATTCAGTTGCTCAACATTAATTTCATCCATATGACACAGAACATAGGGACTAATCTTGGCTCCTGAGAACATTGTGATTCCAGCCAAGTAGACAAATGTTCTTATTTTGGAGGCTTTATTTCACTTGCATTTTTGTTGATTTTTTAATATTTTTTGGTTTGGCCTTTATGACTGTGAATTGCTTAAGACAATTTGCCATCCAACCCACTTCGCTTATTTATGTTTCCTGCTGGCCCAGCAAGTATTTCAGTTTCAACCTCTGGTCTACATAAAATCAAGATGTCCAGGGTAAACCTCTATTAAATCGCATGTTAGTAGAGTTGAAAAGATCAGAGATTTGGGGAACTGCAAGAGATCTTTTGTCACCTTCCTTCTTGCTTCATAGATGAAGATACTGAGGACTAGTGGGGAACATAGCTTAGGTGAGTGACTAATGGAGGGATAGAGTCCGAGTCTTGACATTTCAAGATGTCTGTTGAGAACTGATGTTGGCTTCTTAAAACTTGGATTTCTCCTCAATTTTGAAATTAATTCAGTTATACATTTAATTGAATGAATTGTGGAAAACATATTGAATGGTAGGGACAATGCCCGAATAGCTGGGAAACAGATGGATGTGCCCCTGCCCTCGCAGAACTTGTTTCCTAATGCCAGCTGTTGAGAAGAGCACCATGGAGGCAATAAACAGGAGGACATGAGTAGGGAGTCAGGTAATATGTGGTCACTTTATTTTTTTATTTTTATTTTTTAAAGATTTATTTATTACTGAGAATGAGGGGGGGGGAGAGTGAGCATGCAAGCGCAGGGGGAGGGGCAGAGGGAGAAGGAGAGAATCTAAAGCAGACTCCCCACTGAGTGCTGAGCCACAGGTGAGGCTCAATCTCAGAACTCTGAGACCATGACTGGAGTCAAAACCAAGAGTTGGACGCTTAACTGACTGAGTCACCCAGGCGCCCCAATATGTGGTCATTTTAGAAGCTTTAAAGGATCTTATCTTCCTACAAATTTTTCAGTAACAGCATCAGAACCAACAATCATACATCTTCATTTGTAAGTTAAAACACAAACAAAGAAGACATACTGAGTTGGTTTGACTGAAATCCAGGTCAAACCTTTATATAATCTGTACCAAAGCATATAACTAAATTCTTAAGTAGAAATTATTTGGGGGCATGGTGTTTGTAGCTTGTGCCTGGCTCAGAAATGGTAATCACTGCATGTTCACTGACTACATCGTTGGTTTGGTAGGATTCAAAAGATGGTACAGGGGCCAGCGTTAGTTAATGTATCACAGAATAATAGTATTTTGTGGGTAGAATGGATTTAACACATGACTTACTTTAGCCTCCTTATTTAATGGATGGGAAAACAAATTCTGAAAGGGGTAAAGTGACTTACAGAAGGTCACACAGCCAGAAGTTACTCATGTTATTTGCAATACCTCCACTGTAGTTAAGAGACACTTCCTTGCATTTATTTTAGATCAAAGTTGGTAGAAATAATTGGATATGGATGTTTAGAGCATGGGCTTTGGAGTGAGATAGACCTATAATAAAATATGGCCACCCCACATTTGGCTCTGTGTATGACCCTGGGAAAGTTACATAATCTCCTTTAGCCTTAGTCTCCTTATTGGATAAACTGGCAAAGTTAAAGTTTGGCTTAGGGTCAGGCTTAGGCTTAGTTCCCTGGATGGCTCGATAATTGTTAGGTGTTATTAGCCATGGTCATACAGTTGAACATGTTAACAGGAGAACCATGACAGACTGGAGGCTAGAAGAGATAGACTCTTTCAACATTTGTTCTGTTAGTTGAATTGTCTATATACCGATAGCACCAGCAAAAAATAAAAAAGACTTCTTTCTAGGCCTCGTGCTTGCTGAGTGCTCTGACTAGAACTTTCTTTTCTCAGGTATCTGCACAATTCTCACCTTCTCCAGGTATTTGCTCCAACGTCATCCTCTCACTGAAGCCCTTCCTGACACCCTGTTTCGGAAATGTCTTTCCCTTTCTGCTTTTTATTTCCCCATGGCGCTTAATGTATAACTGTCTCATTCATTTTTTATGGTCTTTTATAAATTTCATGACTCCTGAGGATTGTTTGCACACTGTAAGCATTCAGCAAACATGTGCTAAATGATTGAATTATTAATCTCTAAACAATTAAAAATGAAGTCTGTAAGTCCCCCTCAATTTAAGTTATTAGAAATTAAAGGAGACAATCGTTATGCCAAAAGGTCATGGTTTAACACATGTTTTCATTTCTTCTAGGGTCTGAACCCTCCTGAATTCCTGGTGTTGGAGTCCTGAAGTGGTTGAGAGTGGGGTTAACTCAGTAGTTGATGCTTCCAGAAATACGTAGTAATGGAAGAAACTGGAGGCCTGCCTCACGGTAAGGCCAGGATCTGGCCTAATGTTTAGCTCCTGACATTCCAATCAAGCCAATTATTTTTCTTTGCATAAAGATGTAGAAAATTGTTTAGGCTATACTGCGCTACCAAATACATTCATTGGAGAAAGTTATTAATGATTGGCTCTATTTATCTTTCAGACTCTTATTTAGGACTATAACACCATAGGTGGGAAGAATAATCTTCAAAACTGTGTATAGATTCAGGCTCAATTCAATTTATCATTTGGATTTGTCCATGACGGAGTCCATGTCTAGTCCACTAGATTCTTCTTTCCCCTACTTATGCACATTGCTTTTCAGTGGTTCTCAATCGAGGCTTCACATTGCAGTAAGAAACTTAAAAAATAAATACAAGTGCCAGGACTCCATGCAAGGGGAGAGGGGCTGGAGTACCAGCATAATGGCAAACTTCTCAGGAATCTCTGTCATGCTGAAACCAAGTTCTGCCAAACCGAAGTAACACCGATTAAGTCATATTTATCCACTGGGTACAGGGAAGAAACTAAGTATGGCAATTTCAGGGTCACTGTAGCATACAAGGGTGACATAAGGGATGATTTCCAGGTCTAAGTTAAACGTTGAACAAACACCTAATCTTAGGCATTATGAGAAAAAGAGAAATGTGGGTTTTTTTGAGTATCATTCAGGGCAAATGACAACATTTTTTAGCATTTTTCTCTTTGAGCAGATCTCTACAAAGGTATTTGACAACAGGGGTGTAGAAATAGAAATCTAGATTTGGATTTTATGTAAGGTCCTACGATAAAATGTCCCTACTGCTTTTCTATACAGAAGCTATGTCAGATTCAAGGCCAATGTGATTATAATTTGCTCTTTGCTATAATTCTTGATGTTTAATTTTCTTTTAATAAGAAAGTCTGATATTCAATCTTCCAATAACACTTTAGCCAGAGTCTAAATTTTCAAATACAATTGCCAACAAATGCATGGTTTCTTTTTCCCTCTGTGAATGGAACTAGACACTTCCATTTAACTACCTGCTGTTTTTCTCATGCAGTGGGCTAACTATACAGTATTTTATGGTCTACAGGTCTAAAAATATTTCTTATATGCTTTGGCCTTCACAGAGTGCTTCTGCAAAACCAGTTAATAAACTGGCCATCCCAAGAGCCCAGAATGTTGAGTTAATTTTTTACAGAGGTTCCCAGATGTGCTGGAAGACTCACTTTTAGCAGATCCAGCCAACATTTTTTTTTTAAGATCTCATTTGACCTTTTTTGTATCTGATATGAAACATATGTTAAAAATAATACTTGACAATTATGAAATGTATTTTTTCCATAAGCAAAAACACCACAAATAAATACATCTTTTACAAAGTTTTGAATGGCAGAGAAGGAAGGTTTTCATTGCAAAACTGTGTTAGCATTTAGCCAAGTTAATCATACAACTTGACAATGATCCTTTATCCAACATGTCTTTGGTATTCAGTGGGTAGGTCATTAGGCCCATGGAGAAATGAGTGGGAAAATGTCCAGGGAATGAAAAACATCTATATAACATGTGGAGAAGTGGACAGTTTTTACTAAGCACTGAATTGCAGCTTTAAGAGGTGTAGGTTCTGATCCCAGCCAGAGCATTTGAGGGAAGTAACTTCTGGGAAGTAAGCAGGTTAAGATCGTGGGCCTGAAGATCATACATTAGCTGCTTCCCTAGGAAGGTATTTTCCGTGTGCAGTTGACTTTTTCTTTTCTTTCTGTCTCTATACTTTTTTCTACTTATTTTTTCAGTGGGCTCTAGAAAATCCTGAAGTGGCTTGAGTTTGGATTTTATCATTCAAACATAATTGTGGATCCAGAGATTGGTCAAGGATCAAACAGACGTTCCAGATCTTTAAAGGCATATAGGACCATTCCTGAGGACTGAATGATGCTACCTTTAGCTGCCCTAAAGAAGCAAACAAATGCCACTGCAACCTGGTATTTAAGTTTTCCCTAGACCTAGAATTTAAAGTCACACTGTATTCCAGCAAATAATCACTAATCATATTTTTATGGAGTGTTTACAATGGATCAGCATATTTATTATCTCATTACTCCATGAACCCTCTGAACAAACTCTGGGCATTCTTGCTGTCCATTCTTGGGAGGAGGGTAAGTATGGACATGTTAACCTTTGAAACCTTATCCAGGTAAATCGGCAAGATGGCGGAGTCGGCACCTCTCAGTCAGTGCCTGTTCTTGGGCAGAAACATCAAAAAGCAAGGAGGAGGGTGCCTGGGTGGCTCAGTGGGTTGAGCCGCTGCCTTCGGCTCAGGTCATGATCTCGGGGTCCTGGGATCGAGTCCCGCATCGGGCTCTCTGCTGAGCATGGAGCCTGCTTCCCTCTCTCTCTCTCTGCCTGCATCTCTGTCTACTTGTGATCTCTCTCTCTCTGTCAAATAAATAAATAAATAAATAAATAATAAAATCTTTTAAAAAAAAAAAAAGCAAGGAGGAGCCAAATCTGTTAGAACTCTGGAAAACAGGTTTATCATGACCAAGTGAAGGTTGAGTTAAAAAAGGGGGGCGGGTGACCTATAAACGGTAGGAAAGCTTTGCGTTTACTTGCCCTCACCCCAACCCCTCCTCAGCCTGGTGGCAGTTTTCAAGAATCAGCCCTCCCTCTGGCTCCCTCATTCCTAGTCCATGCTCCTGGAGCGTATGTCTCTTCGAACCTGTCTTGGCCCTGCTGCCAAGAATGCAACCCTTGGCCAGGCCAGAAAAGCACGTGCTGGAAAACTTCAGAAGGCAAAACACAAGCGTAGCCTTCTAGGGCAAAAGACTACATCTAGAACCAAGAGGTTCTAGTGCTTCACATTAGCTAACTCTGTACTCGCAACATCACTATGAGAAAGGTATTATTATCATTATGCCCATTTTACAGATGCCAAAATAAGATAACTCAGGAAAGGAAAATGCAGCTAGCAAGCCCAGGCTTTTAATCACTAAACCAGAATACCTCCAAATATCTACATACTTACAGTCAAATGACTTGGGTTGTAAATATTATACATGAGTTACTAATAAAATCTATTTGAAAATTTTATTCAAGATTTATTCTTTTTAATTTGAGGGTTTAATTCTTTTTGAGGGTTTATCTCTCCCTTATTAGCCTATTTGGAAAAAAGAATGGAATTTATTCTTGATGCCATCAGTGTTCACTTTCTTCCCAGAGAGTGTAAAATATACTGCTGTTTTTAAGTATTTGTTGTTGGAAAATAAAGATCATAAAAGGATACTTCTTTTCACAAACAATGATTAAAACTTACTTGGGAGAAAAAAAATTTCCGTTTCTGGGGAATAGAAATTCACAAAAAGGGAGGGAACAGAAAAAGTACAAAAATAGGTACTTCTTGGAAAAACGAAGCCTTTCTATTGCTCATTACTTATAATTTAGATATTCCTAGACTGTAAGCTCTATAGCAAAAGGGACTGTGTCCTGACTTATTCACCAAATCCCAGTGCCTTAGCATACTAGCATACTAGTCCAGCCACAGAAGTAGTTACACAGCCAAGTGACAATAGATAATTATTAAAAGAATGGATGATGAACTGTGGTTTTACATTTATATGTAGATATCTTACTACTCAGTTCTGCTCAAAACCAGAAGCATGCCTTAAAGTAAACACAGACAGGTCACTGTTTGTGTCCCCTTATTTTCAGTGTATCCCAAGGTTCCCCATGGGGGTTCCAAATGATGTTTGTAAAGAGAATGAAAATTCAGGTCTTGCACTTGCTGTGGTCGATTGCTACAGATCACTGGTGCTGCGAAAGAGAGAGACTTGCCAGGGATGTGGAGATGGTGAGATTGATGGCAAGGCTTCATCTCCTGTATGCTATGCTTATTAATGCCTCCACTTGGTCCTGAAAACTTACTTCTGTTTTTCACGGGGTATTTTAACCTAAGGAGAGTTAAGAGTGAAGCACCTGAGTGCATAAAGGAAAATGAATCTGAACAGTCTACTACTTATACATCTGCTCAAGTCACTCCATCCTGTTACTATTTACTCTACATCCGTACAAACGTGCCAGTTCCATTTATATTGGCCACATATGCTTCTTTTCTTAAAGAAAACAGAAGAATATCTTTTCAGAACATTGATGGGCATAATTGGTTTTTAACTAAATTGATCTTTGAGAGGAAGAAAGAAAATCTGTCCCTAGTTCCACAACCATCACCAACAGTCTCCAGGAACTGCCACCAACAGTTTCTGGTGAGTTCTTCCAGGAAACTTCCATGCATACATACCCAAATTTGTATCTGCAACTATTCCTTCTGTGTGTGTGTGTGTGTGTGTGTGTGTGTGTGTGTGTACACATGCATGCATGTGTGTATGTGTGTGTGTGCACACGCTTCTACATATATCTCTGGACTTTGTCTCTGTGGTGAATAGAAAGGATGAAGCCTCAAGGTCAGGAATGGGGAAGTCAGTTAAAAAGAAAAGGAAAAGTCTTGCTTAGAAACTTTGTCATTTCTTTTCTGAACTCAACACTTCTTTTATCAATGCCTTTTTTCCCAGTTAAAACCACTAAACAGTCTCTGTACAGAAGGCCTTAAGAGTTTGATGTGATAATTAATAGGACTTGCCTTGCAGTACAGATGCTGAGTAAGCCTGGAAGATGATGGTTCAGAACACAACAGTTTATATAACTCTCCTCCAAATGAGTTAGACTTTAGCACCTGATGTTATGGAAAATCTGCCTCGAAGGTTACTGGGGCAGGTTATAACTGAAGACAGTGTGCTGGTTTATCACCACAATCCTTAAGTAATCCAAGCTGCTCTTTGAAAACCCAAGTGGAAAATGCCTTACCAATATATTTTAAATGATACCTATTTCTCTTCTCCCCATGAAAGGGATAGGATTATGAATAATGGTGTTTGATTAGAATATATATGTTTTAAGAGAAACTGATATTCCTAATAATAAACAGAACTTATTTTTTTAAAAGACAATATTCAGTGCTGGCAAGGGTTTTGTAAAATTAGTATTCTCATAAACGGCTCCTTTTACTTTAATTTTTAAATGTTTTCTGAAAGCTGTTATATTTTAACAGTTTTAAGATGCCCAATACTTTTATCTTATTTATCTCATTTTAGATCACTTATCCTAATAAGTAATTCATAAATTTTTGTGCACAATGCCGTCTTAACATTATCCATAATTACGACTCACTGGAAACAACCTAATGTTTAATGAGAAAATGATTAAGTAAAGAACAGCATAGTCACTGTGCACATAGTGCCTTTTAAGTATTTTCCATGGTATGGAGAAATGTTACTCATTGTTATGTTAAAGAAAAGAAATCACAATATCAAATTGTATTTCAAATGTGTACAGAAGGACATAAAAGTCAATATGTGAAGCAATGCTTATTATTTTACTGTAGTGGGATTATAAGTGTTTTCCTTTTTTCCCCATTTCCTAAAATTTTAGCATTTTTATATTATCTTCCATTTTATATTATCTTCCATTCTAACATTGATATCTGTAAGTCTATCTTAATGCAAACAGAACAGTTTTGTCTCTATTTAGGAAATGGAAGGATGAAAGTTCTAATGATTGGAAAAGGCCCTGATGTAAAGTGTCACTATAAAATATATATATATAAATATTTTATATATAAATATACAATATAATATAGTTATTTATATATAATTTATAGATGATATATAATGTAGTATATATATAGTATATAGTATATATTTATTTATTTATTTATTTAATTTTTTTTTTTTTTTAGATTTTATTTATTTATTTGACAGAGAGAGAGATCACAAGTAGGCAGAGAAGCAGGCAGAGAGAGAGGAGGAAGCAGGCTTCCCGCAGAGCAGAGAGTCCGATGCGGTGCTCGATCCCAGGACCCTGAGATCATGACCTGAGCCGAAGGCAGCGGCTTAATCCACTGAGCCACCCAGGCGCCCCAATAGTATATATTTATTTACATATATTTACCTCTCTTCATTGGTCTTATTTTCCAACACTTGAATCATTTTTTATATAAAAATGTATATATTATATTTATATATTATATCTATAAATAGATTTATATTTTATATTTATATATTTATAATATATATTATATATATTATATTTTTATATATAAAATGATTCAAGTGTTGGAAAATAATACCAATGAAGAGAGGTAAATATGTTTATATACAAAATGTGCGTGCATTTTGAAGCTATAGTCTCATGCATCTTTCAGCATAGAATTATCGATGATCTTGAATGCATGTCTACTCTCCTCTAGACCTCAGTTTGAGTGTAGTGTTCTTGAGTTTCTCTAGACATGTGCAGAGATAATATTCTCTAATATTAATCCATGAGAAGTTCATTTTGTGTTATTGGGAAAGAGGGAACAAGGAGTGTCAAGGCTCCCCCATGAAGATTTCCTTTAAGTCCTATGGCCTCAATCATTATGTCCATTGTCTAGTTTCTCTAACCTGGACACTTTGTTAAACTTCCCAAAGACCAAGGCTGTATATCCTGACAAGGTTACCATTTCAGGAGGCCTAGACCTTCAGAGGTATTAATCAAATTAATGAACTACAAATTGCATACTTGCATATATTGTTATTTTCAGGCTGCTTTACAAAAAAAAAAAAAAAAAGGAAAACAATAGACCTGAGATTCAAATATAATTCATGCAGAAATATCCCAAAACATTTCTAAAGCCTCTAAATTTGTTCATAATCACACTGATGCCAAACTAAATTGGCACAGTTATTGCACTGGTGTTATGCAGCTAATTTCTGATTCTCTCTTTCTCTTTTTTTGTTCCTTTGGCTAGAAACTTGCTGGAAAAATATAGAATTGGAAAATTCATCCAAGATTAAGTAGAGGAAAAATATTAGAAAAAAATTAAGTAGAAATACAATAGAACTGTTTTTAGCTGTGATTTTAATTTCTATAAATGTCTCTTAGAGAAATTTTACTTATGCATCAGCGTTGCATTAAAATGTCTACCTCATAGAGACTCTATACAATGTATCCTCTACAAAATGTCTACTAAATCAGTTGCACTAAAAACAAATCTAAATCTAGACCAGAAAAAAATTTTAATAATAAGACAGTTAAGAAGACCAATATAAAAATAAATATATTTTTATGAGAGTTTTATGAGAATGAGAGAATGATGTGGAGGAGCTGTCGGGTAATCCCAACTTAGATTGTTCTGAACTCTGAGAGTCCATGTTCAAAGACTGAAGAACTTAGAAGTTATTTAGAAAACAACCACAGAGATGGCAAAATGATTCAAGTGTTGGAAGATAAGACCAATGAAGAGAGGTAAATGGGGCTGTTACTCATTTTCTTGAAGAAAAACCAGACGGCAATTGAATATATTCTTTAAAGGTAAGAGAGGGCTTTTTACAAGGAAATGGTTAGCTATCTGCCTTGAGTACCAAACAAGGCAGACAGGCTGGATTTGAAGTGTGAAGGCTGTGGTTAGACAGAGCAGAAGTATTTAAATGTCAAGATGACATGCAGGTGGACATTGTGTACTCTTCTCTAGAGCTATGAGAAACAATCTTTCGGTAGCATCGACTTTGGAGGACTCTGCCTAAAGGTGAAGGGTATACCCATGTCCCTTCTGGGCCTGTGGTTCAGGTGCCTGGAAAGAATCTTTTTAAAGTTTAAGAAGTGAATGTAAACTCTGAAACAAAATGAGCTGAATATTGTAAACAAAAGGAGGAGAAGCAACTAAATTCAAGATGAAAATATAGCTCCAAACTCTTTTTAGAAAAAATACAATAAAGGAATTACTGAAAAAATGATGAAATTCATTACAAAAAATCTAGAGAAGGGGCTCTGGTTGGCTTATTTGGTTAAGCATTTGACTTCAGCTCAGGTTATGGTCCCGAGGTCCTGGGATCGTGTTCCACATCAGGCTCCTGCTCAGCTAGGAGCCTGCTTCTCCGTCTCCATCTGCCTGCTGCTCCCCCTGCTTGTGCTCTCTCCCTCCCTCTCTCTCTGTCAAATAAATAAATAAAATCTTAAAAAAAAAATCTAGAGAACTCTTAGAAGTGGAAAAAAATAGGTATTTTTAAATAAAGAACAAGATCAAGCATCTCACCTGAACTATGATTTAGTTATTTCTAATAGGTTCATTTTTCCAAACACAACATTAGGAAACATAACTACAAAACATGGAGAGTTTAGGTCAGCTTCAACCTGAAAGCCATATGCTTAGTGTTTTACACAGGGCTGCGTGGGTGTGAGGCTCCTCAGTCAGTATTACCTGATTATTCCATCAGTCTCTGACTTTTTGGTATAAATTTTAATCTATCATGAAAGGGGTGTAGTGCTGCCAGATTTGTTCCAAAATAGATTGTGAGTCAGTTATGAAGAAGGGATTCCAGGAATCACAATTTAAGAGTAAAGAAGTTAAAAAATTTTACATATGACTCAGTTTCACACATTTTGCATACTATTAGGTACTTTCTCTTCCTATAATTGCTTCTGTGTTTCATCCCCAGAGTTTGCTGTTTTCATCCGTAGCCTAAGAGAAGTCATTTTAAAAAATCGTCAAGAAATGACTATTTTGGGGTAGTTGGCCGGCAACACAAATATCTGAAATAGACTTGTTCTAAGAATTGAATGTTCAAGATTTTTGAGATGAATACACTAATTGCAGAATGGAATGATTTACTAACTGCTAAGTTACAATGCCCCTGACCCCCCCCCCCTCAAAAAATCAGAAGGCGATTAACTCCTAAAGTAGAAGGTCCGGTGGCTATTGTCAGCTTCCTTACATGGCCCACCAACATTTTCATTGGTCTTATTTAAAAAAAAAAAACAAAACTCAATTTCATTTATTCAGATTTTGTTTAGGAAGGAACTTCTCTACTTCTTTGTTTTCTCCTAGCTTTTTGCTTTTTTCTATCCTATTACATAGTCTGACTCCACTGAAACAGCTTGCCACCAAAAAAATCTCTTCTCTCAAGCTAAGGTACACTGAAAGGAGTAAATAAGTTATGTGTTTGCAGTCCCAGAGGATTTAAATCAGAATCAACTTGTCACGGGGAAAAATATACTGCAAATAATTCACACAACATGAAATTTTGCACCAGTAAAAATGTGAATGGAAATCTTATTTCCCAGTGTGACCATTTCTTCAATTTATGTGACCTAATATTTCTTTTTTTAGAGTTTAATTGTTCTGGAGTCTAGAAAATTTTCAAAAACATTATCTGTATCTCTGGGAAAGGATTGCCTTCCAGCTGGAAAGATAATCTTTCTTCCATTCTCCCACCTTCTGCGCAGAAAAGTAAATAAATTACTTCCTGCCCAAGCACACCTGGATTATTTCTCATGAGAGCAAGAAGTAGGTTGATTTTTTGAATTAGGAAAGTGACCATAAGGTCATAAAAATTCACTGACTTTTGAAGGCAGGGAGGAACCTCAGAATCTGGTTTATTAATTCCTTCATAAATGATAAGTATTAGATATAAAAACTGCTTTTGAGAAGCATATTAACATCAGGAGTGAGGTAAGTCCCCTTTCAGCATTAATTATACTAGCCACTATATAAAGAAAGGGGACTCCGGCAACTACTTCCCACGTGGCAGAAATCCAGAACAGATCTGAAATCAACGAAGTAGGAACGAAAGTCAAATGAACTGACATAAAAACTTAAAAAAAAAATAGGACTAAAGAATATTAATTTTCTCACATGATTCCCCAAATCAGTCAGTTTTTTTTTTCAATTCCTTCAAACGTTCATGCATCAAAAGATGATCCTGACATACTGACATGGAAATAATTAGTGATTTTAGTTAGCACAGCTGGGAGATAAGGCAGACCAGCCTTAATGAGGGTCTCCAATCTGGAGCACATTAAAGTAAAAACAATTTTTCCCCCAATACCAAAGTACATTCTACTGTTGAATACACGAAATGAGTTATTTTGCAAAATAGAAAGAGTATAATTGGATTCAGAACAAGTTCAATGCATTAAGAAAGGAGACGCCTTGGAACTCTGGGGCCTGGGAATTAGATGGTCTCAGATGTTCACCAATATGATTCTAGAACACACTGTTCATACAGTGAGGTTTTTAACTACTCTATGTATCCTAAATATCTTTCCTGGATAATGCCTACTTGGAGGATCAAAATTAAAAATAAAAACTATCAAATTTATTAGAAGCATGCCAACCAACCTTTCTGAATTCAGTCTGACAGCTGAGTACATACTTGGCAGGAGGAAAGTGTGGTCACATCACCCCAGATCAACAGTAGCAAGCACATCTGGAATCCTAATGATCTCAGGAGCTTTGGGGCCTTTGGGGGACAACCATCTGGTGCAAAGGAAATCTGAACCAAATGTCCCACCCAACAGAGAGAACCTCACTGTGCTGCTATGAAAAGCAGGCGGCACTACTTCCCTTTGACAACACATCAGTTTCTCAATTAGTGAATGATCAAGATAAATATATGTGCAAAGGGTGTTTACTAACAGACTTGTATCTAAAACCATGACAACCTGGTAGATAAAAAGTCATCAAGGATATAGTCAACAAAAATAAATCCCTTTTTGAAAAGGAATAAGCAAATTCTGTTATCTTTACCTAATCTTTCGGCAATTTCTGAGGATAATGTCAGTTTATGGGCTTCTCCAGACCTCAGTTCTTTAACTGTAAGTGGGGTGGGGGGGTGGTTGGGTCTATCAATTTTATGGCCCCTTCTGTTCCCAACATCTCATCAGCTTGCAACTTTACAGAATAAATGCTGCCCACATAGAGAAAGGACTACTGAGGAGCAAGAAATGACAGCAAACACTGAAGCTGCCTCTAGGAGAGAGGTCATGTTGCGTGACGGCCTCGGGTGGTTGGGAAGAACACTGCATCCAAAGATGACCTCTCAAATGGTTATAAATGTGCTTTATAAACCTGCCAGCAAATTCAGCCATGTCACCCTTGCTCTAAGCTACGTACAAACTATGGCTAGCTTGTAGGGTCCACAGTGCAGCAAGTACACTGTAGGAATGTCCAGCAGATCGACAGCTTCAGAAGAGAACCATGATGTCTGCATGACAAGGAACAGCCTGCAAGGTAATACATGAAGGGCATGATGAAGGAACAGGGCACAGCAGCAGCAGCCAGGGAGGAGGTGATTGTAGAGATTAAATGAGGTACTGCATGTCAAACGTTACGATACTTAGTTCATAGTAGATACTCAAAATGACATATTAGTGATTATTAGTGTTGTTGTTGGTACCGTTGAGTGTGAATATTGGATTTTCCCAGAATGACTAAAAGAGTAAGAGGAAAATTGTTACATTAGGCACTAAAGTGATTAAAGAAGAGGAAGAAGCATCTTGGAGGTTAGGAGGTGATGAGCGTCAAGGGCATGGCTCAGTAGAGCTGCTGAAGTTCTTGAAAGCTATGTTGGAGAGTGGCCACCAAGCTCTTGGCCTCTTGACAGAGGGAGCTGGAGAAGAAGCTGTTCATGCTTGAGGGTCACGGAGAAGATGTGTCACCTTTAGTACAAAGCCAAATTTCAATTAAGGCAGCATTTTCCTGAAGATGTTTCTTTAAGTATGGTTTTTGGTCCAATGTATGTTGGGAAGCTCAGGCTCTTCCCTCCTGGGGATTCAGAGCACATGGCCCAAATGAATGTTTCTGAGACACATCACCTGGCGTTTTCAAAATACAGTTGGCCCACAAACACTGTTTAATATGTGGCACATATCCCGATCTTCCGGAACAAGAGAAGAGGGCAGGAAAAGGAAAAGTTTAATGATTTAATGGAGTTTCCTGACAGCAGTGCCAGAAGATGCTGTAGAATGGGGAAGCCAGGGGGCTCATGGCGGCGCTGGGTGCGAAAAAGAATAAACCAGAGAAGGGCCTGAGTGAACAGCTGTGAGTGCCCAGTGGTCATACCCAGGACTCCCAGAGTTGGAGAGTTGGAGCAGGAGTATCCTTTGAGGAACGTGGTGGCAACTGGATGGACTGTTGATGTTGAAATGAGATTTTGAAATAAGGCATGAGAGTGAGGGAAATAGGTGGTCTGGGCCAGTGGTGGGGCTGCTTTGAGCATGTGAAAGGTAGCTAATGTTGCTTTATTACACTTCAAACCTTTAGTTCAAAAGAGTATCTAGATTATACAGTGGCAGTTGTTCAAAAGAGTAATCTAGATTATACAGTGGCAGTTGGAACACATATTTCACTAGTGAGGAAAAACCTCAAAAAGATTCTCATGCCTTCCAAATAAAAAAAACACTTAAAAGCGTTGTCATCAATACATTTCTCTTTTTAACTTCTGCCTTCTGATGCCAGAAACACAGAATTGATTCTAATGAATTAATATGAGAGTACTCAAGAATCTATGCCATCTTTAATACACTAATGATTAAGCTTTACTTCTAAATTGCCTGAATGGAGGCATATAAAAAGTAAATTATAAAAGTATAACTGGGGCAATTCATTACATACCAATTTACAGCCTTGTAATTTTTATGGTATTTACAGTTTTAAGGTACAGTCCTTGAAGAAACTCAATCACTAGTGATTTATTTATTTATATTATTCACTAATGCTGCACAGAGGAATTGTAGTATCTGGTGTGTTCTCAGAAAGCTCAAGATGTTGCTCATCAATGTATAGATAATTTTTATTTATGTTTTCCATACTCAATACCATTTTTATCTTTGTAGGTGAAGAAAATGGTCTTGATGCGAAAAAGATTTAAAATAATAAAATCGAATTTGAGAAAATTCTAGACAACAATACAAAAATCTAGGATCTGTGGTTTTATTTATGTTTTAGGCCATAATAGTTTTGTCTTCTGGGGAAGCAATTATCTCTTACAAAAAAAGATAAGGACATACCTGCCTGAGATGACTTCTGAGATTCTATAGAAAATCTGTCCTTCCAGGAGGTTGGGGGGACGCTGCAGTTCCATGGGATAAAATGCTAACATAATTATTTTTCCATGACAACATTTCAGGTCACAGTGTGGATTGGGCAAATAATCTGTGTAATTCTGTCAATAACCAGTCTTTAGTGGAGATACAACCATCACAACTGGGGGTGGGAATCCTAAAAATTTTGCCCTAGAGAATGGGTACACTTGAAGATCTTTCCTCCAGTTTTCTCACTAGTTTTAGCTCAAGAGATTTGGAAAGCAGACATGCAACTGAGACTGGAAATAAGTTGACCTAATACCTTGATTAATATAAGACTCATTTGTTCTTTAGAAGTTACACTGACAAAAACTCATTCAATCATGTACTTGCTTTGTGATCTCTACTTCCTCTTTTGTCTTTTTGCTGAACAAAAAAGCATTGGACAAAAACTTATGATTAATAAGGCTAGTAATCCAATGGATACAAGTTATAAGGTGAAGAGAAGTAGTATATTGGCACATTACACGTGATTTGGAATCATAAAATTTCACTGTGTGGGCCTGTTTGATTTCTTTTAGACTTGGGAGACTAAAATGGGGTTTGGGGGACAATGGAAGCAGAGAGAAATGAAGTAAGTGTCCGTATCTTCTCTCACTGAAACCTCACAGCAAATCTATTTATTTTGTATTCTTATACATTTTACAGACAGGGAAACTCTAAGACACAGATAGTGTTAGAGCTGGGCTTTCAATGGAGATCTAATTCCCAAAATGATGCTGGATGCATAGGTGGGCCAGTGACCAATGTTTTTTTCTTTAGTGTTGGATAATATCAAGTAGCAAGCCCAGAGAAACGACAGACTGACCAGTGTGTTTCAGAGGTTTGTTCTTACTGTCCCTTTTAAGCCCCAGAGCTTGAACTACTCCCCATTTTCTATCCCTACCCACCCCTCCTCCAATGCGGTCACCCATGACATGGCATATTGTTAGCTGCTTTGAGAATATTTTTGTACTGCAGAGTTAAGGAAGAGGAAGGAAGCAGTGAGTCCCAGAGTAGAGGGGGAAAATCCCTCTTTTGATGAAACATCCTGTATGGCCACTTCGAAGCTTGGATTTCCCGAAAGTGAGGTTTAGGCAGCATACTCTTGCTTGTCACATGGACTTAGTTCAAAGTCACACCTGCTGTGGCCTGCTGTAAAATTTACCTATATATCACCCACACAAAGCCACAAACACAGAACCCAAAATAGCATTGACCCCTGAGATGTTCAACAAAGAGAAATGGCACTGTTTTTATGAATTAAGTGCATGGGATATACCACAAGGAGGAAGCAAACCCTATAAGCTTAAACATTCACATCCTTTCCATGCTGAGAGATTAATTTTGATGACCGAGGTTAATAATACGGTTATTTGTGTTTGGATATGAAATGTAACTTGATGGATTGGGGAAGCAGGTGCTAGATTAATGCACCCTCCCTGAGACCCATGAGTCATGTCACTGATTTATAAGCTGTCCTTATGATGAAAATGAAAGCCACAGCCAACTCTATGTCATACAATTTATGCCATTCACCAAAATTATACATAATTTCAGTCTGTGCATTTGTGAAATGGTCTATGCCATTTTTGCTTTAAACATCTTTTGCACTTGGTATTTCTAACTTGTCTAAATAAATATTATCATCCGTAATAACCATTACCAATCTATTATGAGCCTTTGTGAAAATGCATATAGCTTTTAGACTTAATCCATGAAATAAACTCTTATGACTTCTGCTTGCATCTTTGATAAACAGCAAGTACTTATAGCTGTTAGGATTTCAATTATGAAGAAAATTGGAACTTTTGCATTCTTCAGGGGTTAGAAATCACTCAAAAAAACATTTCTTCAAATTCTGTTTTTTTTTTTCCACTTGCTTTTATCTAAAACTATGGGTCTGATTAGTATAGTTGATGAAAGCATTGTGCTAAAGGTCAAGGCCCCTTGTTCAAGCCCAGGAAAGGTCAATCAGACTAACCCTCCAAGTCTACTAAAAATTTGTTCTATTAGAGTATGGTGAGATTATGTGAGAGAATATAAACAGATCAGTACAAATCCAGTCTTTAATGCCAGGAAATGTAGCTCAGACCACACTCAACATTGATACAAGGTCAATAATGTCATTTCCTCCATACGAAGACTGGTGACACCTATGCAGACACACCTTAGGGACATTGGTTCTCTTCAACTAGTTACAGCTTTTTGCTTATTCATGGACAAGCAATCTTACCAAACAGAACTCTCTGACTCTGACCTCCATAGGCTCTGCTTCTCCAAGAGGCTGTGGGATTTCTCAAGTCAAACACCAAATGGAGTATATAGCCTGTGATCTTTGGTATCACACCCAAAATGTTTCCTCTCTCTCACTGTATCCTCCCCTCCCCCTAATTGCCATCCTCTTTGAAGCTTTTCAACTCTACATCCTAATTTCACCTTTCTCTTTAGTCACTAAATAAAGGCAAATGTAGCGAACAACAAAGTTTGTTCATAGGTTCTGACCCTCTTTTGAAATCACCACCCCCCATTTCAGTAATGAGAACTTTTTGGTTAGTATCACCCTTTCACCAATCTGAAATCCTTGTTCCTCTTTACAAAACAAGAACTAAGCTTATTGTATTAAATCTCAGGCCCATTTGTCCTTAACAGGGTCAGAACCATAAACCTTAACCCTAGGCCATAAATCTCCAAAGGAAGAATTTCTGGAATCTGACTCTCTCCTATCCATTCTTTATGCCTAATGATAACACTGTTGCGATTGAAACATTTAAATGGACTTTTGTTCCCTGAGGATGGTATATAAGTTATTTTAAATGCCTTGCAAAAAGCTTTAATGACCTGGATTCTTGTTTTCCAGTTCAGTTTTATTTTTCTAGTTTTAATTTTATTAGGTTACTTCAGTCCTTCCAGATATTTGGTTATTGGTCTCCTCTGCCCGGGCTTCTTATCCCCATCCTTTCCTACCTCACTAATTTACTCATCCTTCACCAGTTAGTCAAAATTACTCTTCTGCTGGGAAGCCTTCATTGGTCCCCATGTCGTCAGCTACAGAATCCTCTTAAGTGCAGTCCCTACCTTCCCCTATGGTAGCAGGGATCCCAGTGATCATGACTGCCTGGTTACTTGTGAATATTTTGCCCCTCTCCTGGAAGCACTGCATGGAATACTTTAACTGTCTGATCTATAAATGAAACTCTTAACAAACACTAGTTGAGAGAACAAACCAAGGCTGTGGTCATGGGCTGGGAGGGGATTTGGCATTCTTGTGTCCCTGCCACCATTTTGCATATGTGGTTATTAGCTGAAAGGTCTGCCTTCATCCTGGTATCAGATTGATTGCTTTAAAAATAACACAGTATTGCTGTTACATGCAATTTCAAGCCAAAAAGAGAACTCTAAAGGTCATTAATTTCTTTTCCTTTTTTGGTACCACAAAGTTAATGCATTTAGCATTTTCTAATCTATAAAGACTTATAAGCCCTGCTCCCTAGTACTTACCTAGGGAGTCACCTGTCTGCTACTTATCTAACCCATCCAGAGTTGTTGAATTCTTGCATTTTCCCCCAAACAGAAATCTAGGTGAATCTCCTGAACTGGTTATTTTATAATCAAGTCAAAGGGAAAACACCTACGAGAGTAAGAGAGAAGAGTGATTTGAGAATAGAATTATGTATTTACAGTTATCAAGACTGATGGACACTGGAAAAATAAACTAAAATTATAGATAGCAAGCTGTGGAGTTTGGCTTGACTTCAAAGGGAGTTTTATATGTTCTTATGCCAGTGTCTGCTACTCAAGGTCGATAAGAAAAATTTAATCTTCTTATGGAATAGAGCTGAGTCACTTATATAATATTGGTGTACTCAGCTGGTTGTGATGATTCTCTCAAGAGATGATGTCACTCAAATTGAGGTTTGCTAGAGTCTTGCCTAGGAATAGATTGATTTACTTACTAGCTACAAGGACAAGGGGCTCTAACATTAGCGACAAGTGAAAATAAAATGATTTATTTATCCTGAACACCAAGGGCCAATGCATGTCTTGGCCCATAAGTATTCATCTGAAGTTCTCTGTAAGCAGAATGAATGAGGAGCAATTTATATTATATGAATAGGAAATATCAAGGATATATTAATCACTTTTACTTCCTTTTTCTTTAAAAAGTTTATAAGAAGAGTCTTTTCAGGTTCCCACAGGTAATTTTTAGAATCATTTCACTGTCTTAAGAAATTATCATTATGTCTTTCCCCCAAATTGTTCATTTCTTATTTAATTTATTCTCTATAGAGTGGTTTATACTACAGGGATGTTATTTAATGGATTAAATTCTATCATTTCAGTAAATAATCCAGGGAAAATATATCATAACCCTTGAGAAAAAAATGAAATAATGGCAAAGAATCAAATAGCATACCATTAAATTTTGCTTTATTTCCTTACATTTTGCTTGTAGACTTCTAGTAGTTTATAAAAAATCTTCTTTTAAAAATTTCAGTCTCAAAACTACTAAGATGAAATACTACTATTATTTTAGTGGAAAATAGCCATATGGTTTCTGGGAAGGACTATACTGAAAGGAATAAGTTTAATTAGAAGCAGGAAAGATTTGGATACATATAACAAGAGCCAGCAAGATATGCTCCAACCCAAGAGTAAGTGTAAGCACTGTCTAGAGATTTCTAGAAGAAGGCAGGGGGGACCTTTCCTGGAATATTCTATGTCCTAAATAGCCTGGATGGATTCCCTTATCCCCTTCCAGACTTACCACCTGGGAAAGAGGAGTACTAGTAGGATGTAACTTGTAGGAGAGTGTGGGTCGTAAAAATGAAGTGAGCTATGATTGCAGGAATAAACTTATTTTACCCCCAAGTTTCATCTCTAAAATTTAACTTCTATGCCTTGAATCATGTCTTTAAACACAGCAGAAGCATGTGCCAAGTTGTGGGTAAACAGTCCTTCGATTGGAAGACACAGAGTCCACGCTGCCTCCTTTTATGCCTTGGATCCTGGCAGAATTCTCCTCCAGAGCCCCGGTCTTGACTCTGGGAGAGAAAGGCAGCACTGAACTGGATGGAGGTGGCCTCCTGGCTCTAACAACCCTGGAAACATGGACTGGAAACACAGAAGCACTCTTGGAAAAGGAGGAGACGGCTTCCTGGTTATCGAGCTGTCTGGCCAGATACGAAATGTACACACGGCACAGGCAGAAAGCCATACTCACCTTGGACCTGGCATTCTTTCCCATGCAACCCTTCTGTTGGCAGCAGGTCCCTACTCAGTACCTTTTCTGAAGGAAGAGGGTGTGCCCATTTTAGCTTGAAGCGAACACAGACATTTCCTCTCATGGTCCAAAAAGCAGACCTGGTTCATTTTTTGAGAATGTAATAATCAAGACTCAGTCTGGGGGGAAAAAAGTCTGCCACAGATTGGATTAAAAGACAATTTAAATCTATATAGAAAGGATTCATTTAACTCGATGAAAATGAACACAAAATTGCAACAGAGAAAGAGGCAAGGGTAGAAAGAAATCATTCCCATGATGAATTACAAGCCATTGTTTTTAAAATGGAAAAAAATCCTTCATTTTTTTGGTGACCAAAGAAATGCATATCCCATCACTGAAGTATCATTTCATTAAAGTAACAAAAATTAAAACATGCCGCCTTCAAGGGAGAGTGTGCTAGCGGAGTAGCTTTGTTCATATAATGCTCGACTGACTCAATTCTTCCTAAATTGGTCTCAGTAGTACATTGACAAGTACAGTAATTATCTTCAAACTCTTTTATAGGGCATTTATACCAAGGTTCGATGTATCCCAAGGTTATTCAAATTGTGGGGGAAAAAACACTTGCAGCCTTATCAGAGAAAAATAATAACATGAAAGGACTAACAGTAGATAGATGATTACATACCATGATATCAATCTGATGTGATGTTAACCATAATGATAGTTATTAAACTTATGTGAAAACATACATATTTCCAATGAATGCTAAGTGAGAAAAAGGTAGCTTCACTATCACATACTCACTATGACAAAAACCAGGTACGAGATAAGTACACAGGCGATGGGAAGGGGGTGGGGAACTGAGGGAGAACATGCACCAAAACACAGCTGGTATATAAAGAAAATGGATTTTTTTTTCAGATTTAAAAATTTACTGATAATACCCCTTAAACATGTAAAGGAAAGCTAGCAGTTTTGTTTTCTATAAAAGATCTAAATTGGCTAACAGTTTTCCATTTTTTAAAAATTACTCTTATTAACATATAATGTATTATTTTCCCCAGGGGTACAGGTCTGTGAATCATCAGGCTTACACACTTCACAGCACTCACCATAGCACACACCCTCCCTAATGACCATAATCCAACCACCCTCTCCCTACCCCCCCACTACCCAGCAACTCTCAGTTTGTTTTGTGAGATTAAGAGTCTCTTATGGTTTGTCTCCCTCCCACATGTCAATAAAGCTGCTATAATAATTCTTACCTGAATTTTTGAAAATCATGCAGAAAAGTTAGAAAAGAGGTAGACTGATATTAAAAGACATAAAACCTAAAAATGGGTATTTTAGCCAGCTAACAGCTCTTAGCAGAAGCTATAGGATGACAAGGCAATCTTCACTGTGGCTCTTGGCCAAAGAGAATTGCTTGAATTAGAAGTCACTTAGGACATTTCAAATTACTGTAGAACACAAGGAAAAAATACTGAAAACATCAAAGAGAAACCAATAGAGTTTCCTCTATTTTATATACCCCTGCTTGAAAATACACATTTTTTAAAATGCTGCTTTTCTAGTGAAAAGATTTCCAAGGTTTTTTTGGGGGGGAGGTGGTAAAAGTATCTTTCTTCTAATTCTGCCTCTGTATTAGAATAATAATTTCAGATATCTAATGGCAATAGTAATTAGAGAGATTTTCACTGTCCTAAGGGGATAACTTACTTAGTCATTTTTAATGTCTCCTAAGACATATTATTTTCCAGGTAGTATTCTTTTATTATTATTATTATTATTTTAATGAAGAAAGTATAGAAATGTGATGAATGATGTTTTGCTTACGACTGATTTACTTGTTTTAAAGTCTTTCCAGATTTTATTACACTTAGGTGTGTTTGCCAACTGATAATATTTCAAATGTTATTTATGTTTTTTTTCTCCCAATGATTTATTTGTTTATTGAGGGGGAGTGCAGAGAGTGCACAAGAAGGAGGGGCATAGGTAGAGAGAGAATCTCAAGCAGATTTCCCGCTGAGAGCAGAGCCCCACAGGGCACTCGATCTCAGGACCTCGAATTTCAACCTGAGCAGAAACCAAGAGTCCAGTGCTTAAATGTCTGGCCATCCAGGTGTTCCTGCTTATGGTTTTGTTTTTGTTTTTGTTTTTCTTAAGAGCTCATTTGCTCCTCATCCTCTCCTCAGTCCTGTGAGGTGGGCAGCACTGTTTTCTTCTTCAGGGCTTGCAGGAGAGCTTCAGACTATCGAGTAACAAGCAAACGTGGCTACAGTCATGTGATCTGCCAGAGGCAGAGCCTGATGTAGAACCCAGGATTTTGGATTGAATCTCATCTACCCCACTATATTCTCAATATACAGAGCAACAAAGGGGGCTCTTTTTCCTGCCCCCCCTCCCCACTTAGCAGTCTCATCTTTTATTTTATGTGATTAGTGATTTCCCAAAGACTACATGGCATAAAATTTGGTGCAGAACAAGAACCATTATGAGCGCTAAGCCTAGAAATCACCCTACATTCTTCGGAGACCATAATATGTCATGCCAAGAGTAGAAAACTGGGGGAAGAGGGCAATAGAAGCACTATTATTTTATTCCCTATAAGCCTTCATAAAAAAAAAACAAACATTTTTACTATGTAAATTGAAAGAAACCAGAAATCTATATTGCCATCTGGATGATTTAAGTATATTTTTTATAGCCTCCTCTTAAGAAGGATCAGAAAAACTCAAGGCGATATGAAAGTAAGTCAGCATGGAAACTGTTGCTCAGCTGACCACTTTGTACTGAGCTTCCTGGGCTTCAAAGAAACAGTTCAACAATTTTGAGAGGAAATAAAATGGTAACAGTGCGCCTCCTTGGGCTGTGGTAGCCCAACAGATGGAGGTAAGGTCTCTCAAACACCGAAGAAGCCTCTTGGGGCTGACTCGCTCCCAGAACTGTGTAAAGTCTGCTTCATTAGAAGTGCCTTCTATTATTGTCTTTGGGGAGTCTCTGAGGAGGAAGAAGAGGCAGTGACCTTATATTTCATTGCAGCAAAGACTCAGGGTTAATTCTTTTGTCTGTAGTAACGTGTTAATAACTTCTCCAAATCAGATGGCTCCTTCTGGAGGGTTGACTTCACTAGGGCCTGGAAAACAGGGCATGGTGCCCTGGCACCAGCTGTTGGTCGCTGACTAAGCACCTCTCAAGCTGCCTTCCATTGGAAGACAGAGGAGTCTGAAGAAATCCTGCCTCCGCCAAATCTATCCCATATGAGAGGGCAAGCTTAATGAGAATCAGCCGTGAGCCCTGGCCATGCAGTGCCTCTGGAATGCACAGGATTTCCAGCCAGCATGGGCTGCAGAGTTTGCGGCCTTAGTCTCTGCTTTTCATGTTCAAAAAACTTTTGTGAACAAAATTTCAATTTCAGGTAATAAAGCCAATGAGGAAAAAAAAAAGAACACCTCAACCTTACAGCGCATGCACAGGGTCTGGAGGAGACAGGAAGATGAACAAACATTAGACCCAATGACTGCGGGGAGTGTAAAGAATAAATGGACATAATGAAGACATTGGACAGGGCAGGGCAGCATAACTGACAAACAGAAGTAGAAGCTAGGTGTCGCGGAAGCATAAAGATCATGCACTGTCCATTTTCTTCCAGGAGTCTTTCTCTGTAGTGATGGAATGGTTTCGAGGTGGGAAACCATCTTCATGATGATGCCTGACTTTCAACTGATAGGCTGAGTTGTAACTAGTTACTTTCTACAAGTGAGTCTCCTGGTGGGCATGGCATTTTCCCCAAACTCATGGGTCATATATTATTATGGTCTGAAAAACTCAACCAGTAGAGACAAAGCTGAAGTCCTTCTTGACTACCTTTCCTCCACCTCATTACTTCTCTATTCTAACCCCCAGAAGGGGGTAATTACCAGTTCAGTTTGGTGAGCATACTTCCAGATCTTTCTACTTGCATTTTTAAACACAGACATACAAACGTGTGCACACAAACATTCATAGATAGACACATACATACACATTGAGAGAAAAATATGAAGTTAAAAAAATAAATGTGACGTTAATATTATATATATATAATGTACATATATATAATGTAATATATATATATATATTATTCACCTTCAACTTGCTTTCCTAACTTAATATAACTTGGGATACATCAGTATATACGGGCATTGTTTTTAACTGCTGTATACTGTCCCACAATACGGAGATGCTATAATCAACAATTCCCTCTGAGTTTACAGTCTTGTTACCCACAGATGGTCCCCCACCCCCATTTTTTTTTTTTGTTTTTTTTTTTGCCATCTCCAATATCACAATGGCTATTATTGTACCCATCCCCAGTATTACACAAGCAAGGATGTATTGAGAGTAGATGTGGACACACAGATTTGCTAAATTAAAAGGTATGAGATCTTAAAAATTTTTAATAGAGGAACATTGCTGCAAAACTTCTACCAGCAACATTTTGGCTCATGTTTTCACCAACATGACGTTATCAATCTTTTCAACCTTTTGACAATCTGATCGATTAAAAGCAAATACAATCCTGCAATTTCATTTTGCATTTTCTTGGCGGTGGAATAGATACTTAAAAGTTTTTAGTTTCCTTTTTTCATTTTCTAAGTAAATCTAGAGTTAATACTAGGGTATTTGTGGATTCTAGGTGAAAGGATTGGCCAGGGATGGCAGTTGGCTCTCATGTTGTTGTTAGTTTCTAATTTTACCAAATTGTAATCAGCTCATGTGGTCTGTGTGATTTCTGCTTTTTGGAATTTGATGAGATATGCTTCATGATCTATTTCTTGGTCAGTTTATGCAATTGTACCATGTATGCTTAAAATAAGTGTTTTCTTTCTTTATTAGATACAAATTTCTACATAAATCATATGTGGTTAATTGTTTTATTAAAATCCTCTACCCTTACTTATTTTTAGTCTTCTCAGAAGACTCAAGAAGTATGACAAAAACTCCCCTCTATGACACAAATCAACTAATTTTTCATTGTATTTCTATTAGTGGTTGTTTTAGAGACCTCCATATTGTCTTATTAAGTACAAAAAGTTTCGTGAAATTTTTTTTTTTAAGATTTATTCATTTATTATTTGAGAGAGAGTGAGCATGTGGGGCAGGGGGAGGGCAGAGGGATAAAGAGAATCTCAAGCAGACTCCCCAGGAAGAACAGAGCCTCATGTGGGGCTCAGTCTTACAAACCTGAGATCATGACCCTGAGACCATGACCCGAGTCGAAATCAAGAGGCAGACATTTAACTAACCAAGCAATCCAAGTGCCCCAGGTTTGTGAATGTTTTATCTTCTTGGTAGGTATCTCTCATCAATGTGAAGTATTCCTCTTTGTTTTTTCAAATTTTTTTTTGCCTTAGATTGTACCTTGTCTGAAATTTATATTGCTAAAACTACATTCCTTTTATTAGACCTTGCCCCAAACATCTTTATTTTCCTACTTACTGAGTCCTTTTGAATATGTAGACTTGCAGTGATCCCATCTGTTGGAGTGGTTCTTTGATGTGATCCTTTTGGACTGTGGTTTCCTCATGGACTTCATAATCCTACATGCCTTCTGTTTTTCAGAGATTCCTCATTGTCTCTTATTTATACAATGGCATGTCTTGTTTTCTAGCAATATTATAAATTAAAATGTTTGTGCGTGTGTGTGTTTTCCTGTAATTTAGGGCAGGAAGGAGGGAGGACATTATACCATCAGGCTCCAATCTTAAACCAATCCTATGCTTTCCTTCATTCTAGATTTTCTTCCTTATCCCTACTCTAAAACAGACCTTTCTCTTTTCCTTTCAGCTTGGTTGTTCTTGATGTTGAAGGTGCTGTGAGAGATGGTACAGAACAAAGTCTGTAAATATGTTTAGTCAACATACACCCCATGAAAAGCTACTTCGGTCTCTATTTTTTTATGGCCCAAAAGTTGATTTCAGACTGAAATTCTACAACTTGAGTTCCACTAGTATGTATTACTCAGTAATTACTCAGTAATACTCAGTAGTAATTACTCAGCTTACATAGCTCAGTGTTATCATCTTTCCATCTCATTTCCATAAAGCTCTGTTTAATTTGTAAAGAGTCCATTTTAGACAGCACTACTAGTGACATCACAATATTGGTATTCATTTGGGTGATTTATTGGCAATACATATATCCTAGCATCTTCCGTGGGAGAAATATGTTTAAAGGCTCCTAACTAGACTATTGGCAAAGCCTGGCACAAACTAACTGCAATATAACTCTTACCAAGTTCTAGCCATTGAAAGTTGCATTTAGAATGTACTATTTTTTGAATTATTATTTTTGAGAGAGAGAGGGCCTACAGATGAGTTGCAGGGGAAAGGCAGAGAGAGAGGAAGAGGATCTTAAGCAGGCTGCACACTCAGTGCAGAGCCCCATGGGGGACTCGATCCCATGATCCTGAGATCATGACCTGAGCCAAAATCAGGAGTCAGATGCTTAACCAACTGAGCCACCCAGGTGCCCCTAGAATGTACTATTTTTAAAGTCAGAACCCACTCCTACCCCCATATTCTTAAAGGACTAGTACTCTATTTGTGCTCTTATTTTATTTGAAACATTCTTACCTCATTTTCTATGTTTTATCTTTTCATGCCAGGTGCAGAGTTTATTTTCATTTATAGATCAATTCCAACTATAGGATTTCAGACTAAGAGGTTTAGAGTTAATTGGATTAGGCTCTTCATATGTTTGAGAGGTTATGTGACTTGCTCAAGTTCATATATTGACTTTGTGGCAGAGCTGGCATCAGAATGTGGGTTGCCTGACTCCAGCACACTATTTATACGTAAGTTTACACTTACAAAATGTTTTAAAAATCCCTCATCCTCAAATTACTAAAAAACTCCAGGAAAGACCAGATGGCAAGCGTGAATAATCTTGATTTTCATAGGAGGGAACATTGAAAGGGAAGGATGAATTAATGACTTACTTAAAATTATCCACATCAGGGGGGCCTGGGTGACTCAGTGGGTTAAAGCCTCTGCCTTCGGCTCAGGTTATGATCCCAGGGTCCTGGGATTGAGCCCCACATTGGGCCCTCTGCTCAGCAGGAGCCTGCTTCCCTCTCTCTCTCTCTGCCTTCCTCTCTGCCTACTTGTGATGTCTGTCAAATAAATAAATAAAATCTTTAAAAAAAATTATTCACATCAAGAGTTGTCGGAGGAAAGGCTTAAGAGTCTTTACTACGAGCCCTGTGTATCTAACAGCTTCTCTATCTTCTTCTCATCATAGAAGGCCACTCCCTAAAAAGACAGAGGGGCCTTCTCAAGGAACTATCTCATGGTTTCACTCTGATAAGAACACAAAATATAAGTTCATTGTTAAATTGTTAACATATCAAATGTCTTCTTGATTCGTGGTGATCTTAAGAAAAAAACTTAGCAAAGTCAGAGGCAGTTATCCACTGTAAATCAGTGAATGATTCAACTATTATTTCAGATAAAGTAAAAGGATGAATCACAGTGTTGCCTTAAATTCCTTCCAGCTCTTTGTTTATTGTTTCCTCTTATATGGAATTCCAATTATTCATTAATCTATCCCTAGCTCCTAACAAATGGGGCATATACCAGGCCCTCAAGTAAACAGTTAGTACTAGGCCTTTGTGCTCTGTGTAGGATTTCTAGAGCCCTCTTTCTACCTCTAAGTTATGAATAGTTCTTTAGACTCTGAGGAGTTGGCAAATTCTTTTAGACTCTAAGAGTCTAAGAGTCTGAAAACTAAGGCTGGTGGACCAGCCACATGTTTTTGTAAATAAAAACTTTTATTTGAACACAGTCAGGCCCATTCATTTGTATATTATCTATGGCTGCTTTCCCTACAGGGCAGAGCTGAACAGAAATGACAGCAACTAAATGTCCTGCAAAGCCTAAGATGTTTACTATCTGGCCCTTTGCAGAAAAAGTTTGCCAATCCTTGCATTTAGAATCTATTTATTGCCTTTTATGGTCAATCTGGAGTTGAGTCAGTGTCTAGCTAAACAACAAATGTGCCACGACAAATGTTCATAGATCAGCAAAGTGTTAACTTAGTCATGGAAGTCTAATTTAGTGTTACAGATTCATAGACTTAGCTACTACGAAGATCAGCATAAGTAATAATGATTTCTATTTGCATGGCACTTTCTAGGATATGATATAATTTATATGTGTTATCTCATTTGATCTTTCTAATAACCTTAGAAAGTAGGCAGGAAAAAGACTTGGAGACATCACATATCCTAGAATTGAACTCAGATTCAAGCATTTTTAATACAGCTGAAATGATTCTTTTATCTCTGGAAAACATTTCCTTCAGAAAAAAAAAAGCAGGAAGGAGTTATTAACATTTATTATCTTATAATGCACTGTTCTAAAATAATGTATCTGTAGATGATTTGCAATTAATTGTACTTTGTAATAACATGTTCTGTCTTCCTAATTTGTGGTTTTATGTCAATAAGATGATAATAAAAATAACATAGGCATTTAATCTAAGGGTTTAAAAAGTCAAAATAAATACAAGCCTCACTGAGTTATAAGTGAAAAATACAATCTTAAATTTTTGAAATCTTAAAACCTGCAAGGTAAGTCAGTTATTTGGCTTTCTTAGATTTGCAAAATTGAAAAACAAAAAAATAAAACTCTTGGCAGAGTAGGAAAAAAATAAGTCTTAGTGAAAAATATGAGTATATATAAAGAATATGAGTACTACCCATGGGAACAATAGTGAAATATGGATTGATATGGTGCTCTCCTGTGGGTCAAATCATATTGAGATAAATATTTCAGTGAAAGCTATAAATTCATCAATGAGGGTTATGATATATTTCTTGCATTAAAGTCAGAATCATACAGTATACTGTATGATTCCAACTATATTCCAACTCTGGAAAAGGCAAAACTGTGAAGAGTAAAAAGATCAATGGTTGCCAGGGTGTGGGAGAGATGAACTGGAGGAGTACAGGGGATTTTTAGGTCAGTGAAACTGCTCTATATGATACTCTAATAATGGATACATGTCATTATAAATTTGTCCAAACTTAACACCAACAGCAAACCCTAATGGAAACTATGGTCTTTAGCTGATGATATGTCGACATAGGTTCATCAATTGGCATAAATATACCACCCTGGTGAAGGGTGTTGGGGGTAGAGGAGGCTGTACTTTTGTGGGGGCAGGGAGTACATGGGAAATCTTTATATCTTCCATTTAATTTTGCTGTGGAGCTAAAATTTTTCCAATAAATAAAGGCTATTTAAAAAAAAAAAAAAGTACTGGGTGGTGAGTGGCCTGTGTCAGTTGAGCGTCTGACTCTTGATTTCAGCTCTAGTCATGATCTCAGGGTTGTGGGATCAAGCCCCACATCAAGTTCCATGCTGGATGTGGAGCCTGCTTGAGGTTCTCCCTCTCCCCTTCCCAAATTGAGTACAGTGGGCTAGAAAATGTCACATTCAGTATTTTCCTCAGACGTTTCATACATATGTATTAAATATGCTTGGCCTAGAATCCTTTCAGGATAATGGATCCAGAACAAAAATGAACTTACTTCACACCCAGACTGAGTTTCCCATGAGCATGATTCTTTCTCCTGAGGGAGAACACCTCTTTGGAAAGCATGGTCTCCCAGGCATGTTGGACACAAGGCAGACTCAAAATCTGGCTCCCCTGGAGGGATGTGCATGACTGAGTGGCCTGTGTACTTCAGGCTGGGACTCTGATGCTTGTCCACACTGACCATTGGGCTCTTGATCCATCTTCGTACCTACAACACACAAAAGAAGAAAATGCATTTTACCTCCTGTGATGTTTAAAGGGACTCCAGTGGGAAATATGGTGGACAGATACTCATGAAAGGAGAGTTCAGTCTCATGACTTCTCCATCTTTCAAGTTTTAATACAATCCAAATGGGTCAATTCGGACCAATCATTTCTTAGGCATGTGTGGTTTTTGGCTGGTCATTTCATCTCATTGAGTCTGTCTCCCCATCTGAGGATGATTGGGATAATAATATTTCCTTCCAGGTTGTCATGAAGATTTTACAATGTTTTTCTATGTCCAATTGTTTTGCCTGGCACATAGTGTTCAAGTACATGATGGCTATTTTACTTTTACTCTTACTATTATGATAATGCTGACAGAATGATTCACAAATGTCTTAGACAAATTGCTAGCCATTCTTACTGGAGGAAACACTAACCTATGATTGCCAGCTTAAGACCCAATTGCTGCTAAATGAATTGACATATATCTCACTACTGCAAAAAACCTGATTATAAAAGAAGTTGCTTCTGGTTAAGAAATTATTTCACAGTTGTTTTTAAAATTTGAAAACTTACCACTTGTCTTCTTTACATGTAGAATTCCTATAAGACACAGAGAATATAGAAAGCTTTTCTAATATGAAAAGGGATATTGTTTCCTACAATAATTCCTATAAAAGGAATTAATGTAAATGTTTGACATTGGTTGTCTTGCTTAATCCTCAGAACAATTTTTACTATTACTAATTCCATCCTACAGATGGGAAAACAAAGGCACAGAGAGCTGAAGCAAATTTCCCCAAGACACAATGCTGGTATTGAGCAAAGTCACCTTGAATCCAAATCTATTCCTTTATGAGAATAGAATTTTAACAAGCATTACAGCACTGTAAGATTTGTGGTCACTGAATGCTTGAAATGTATCTTGGTTTAATATTTGTCTTCCATTATCTTTGAAACTCCTGAGGATTTAGCCCAACTGGTGAAATCAGCATATACCAAAAGAACAAAGAAATGAAATGACAGTATTGAATTATAGTTAGTAATGTTACAATTAAATATTTTAAGGATAGACTGAGAAGAAACTAAAATTGCAAAAGCAAAAAAAGAATTAAGAAATTTGGTGGAATATTATGCCATCACTAAAAATAAATATAAAGACTCTGGCAATATGGAAAATGCTTAGAACATAATTATATGAAAAAAAGGCCAAATACAGAATTTTTCAGTCACTATAATTACAAATGTAAAAATGTATGTTCTACCTACAGATAAAACAAGAAAGTTAACAGGCAAAATAAAAACTGTTATATTCATTGTTATATGCATTGATTAAAGGTGTTTTAGTTTTCCTTCTTTTTACAGTGTAACTTTTCAAAGAACAATGTCTTTTAAAGTTTACAAGAATCTCAAACAGTTAAAATCCTCATATTTCTTTCTTTGGTTACATATGTGTCTTTTAATTGCTTTATTTATATATACTCTTTTCAATAGCCATTTATCTTTTTGGGTTTACAATCCTAATAAATATGTTAATATTTGGGAGGTATCCTTGAGTATTTCTTGCACTTCAAGGTCCCATTAACATATTAGTAGGTATCTTCAAAGTATTTGATTCATTAATGAAAGTCTAAATGAAACTCTAAAAGTTTGAAACTATGATAGAATCTCTCTTCTTCATGTTAGGACTAAATGTATTTTTCATCAGTCTAAAAAGTACTAAATTTCATTAGAGATGGAAAAAGATTTTTAGTACTCTTATTAGGAGGGTTTTGAGCTTGAAGTCTGGTGACCATTCTTGACTAGTTGCCAACCTTGTTTTAAATTCAATCTTTTATTCTGGCTTACTTTCAATGTCCCTTCTGCCAAGTAGATTTAACTTTGGGGTTTCTGTGAATGAATTTATATGGCCTGACTGATTAAGAATTTTAGTATATTGAAATGTATATCTTAAATTTATGGACAACTTTATTTAGAGTAAATCTTATATAATACTGTCTGACAATTATTCAATTTATAATGGAAGAATGTCCCTGTGACTGAATCTAAGCTTTCATTACATTATAGAAAAAACAAACTGGTTTTATCAAAGGATGAGAATTTTGAGACATTATATCTCAATTCAAAGTACACAATGATCTATAAACTTAAGTGATTTGTTGTATATTAGAAATCACTGGGACCAAGAATCACATAGAGAATTGTCATTTCATTTGATGCCTAGCTACGAATTACCCAAAAGAGTTCAGATTACCTTGAGCACATGCTGTCAAATAACCAATATATGTCTTTATAGAATTTCAGAGTTGGAAGATACCCAAAGATATTAGTAATTTGCCTAAAGATACACTGTAAATTATTATGTGGTCAAAACCATACCTAATGGTTTAAGCAATTCATTGAACCAATTTCTACCAGGTTAGAAGTTGGCAAACTCAATGTCTTCAGAGGCTGGCAGGAACAGGAAATGTGTAAAGGCCTAAGACCAGCATATGAACATAGGGAGTGGTAGGGACTATGGCAAACTGGGAGTGCAATTAAATTTAAAAACAAAACAAATAAACAAACCCCCCAAGCAAACAAATAAACAAGACTGTGAAAAAAAAACCCTAGTCAAATAGACCTCATACCTTTAAGGGTCACAATTTAACTCCTGAAGTTATTCCTTTTTTTTTTTTTTAAATATTTTGTTTATTTATTTTGAGGGAAAGCGAGAGTGCATGAGCTGGGGGTAGGGACAGAGGCGGAGGGAGAGAGAGAATTTCAAGATTCCTGTGCTGAGCACCAAGCCTGATGCTGGATTACATCCCACAACTGAGAGATCAGGGCCTAAGCTGAAATCAAGAGTTGGACACCCAACCAACTGAACCACCAAGACGCCACCCCCTTAAGTTATTCTACTAGGTAGAAATAAGTATGAAGTAGAATTCCATGAAGTAGAAATAAAATGATTCGATATCTTCTAACTTTTTCTTTTTCTTTTCTTTTTTTTTTAAGACTTTGTTTATTTATTTGAGAGAGAGCCAGAGAGAGAAGAGCAGCAGGGGGAGGGGCAGAGGGAGAGAAAGCAGCAGACTCACTGCAGAGCAGGGAGCCCCACATGGGGCTTGATTCCAGGACCCTGGGACCATGACCTGAGCCGAAGACAGGTGCTTAACTGACCGAGCCATCCAGGAGCCCCATCTTCTAACTTTCTCAAAAACAATCTAATGTTCTCAACATTTTAACTTTCATTCATTCATTCCTCATTCTTTTTTTAAAAAAAAAATTCATTTCAGTTCATTTCATTCATAAAGATTCATAAAATGAATAAGTGAATTATAATATGTAGGAGGGTAAATAAAGCAGAGAAGATTGATCAGGATCATTGCGGGTGGGAGGGCCTGAGAAGGGAGGAAGCCTTTCAGTAAAGACTTCAGAGGTGCTAAGGCTCTAGTAAGTACATCAAAGTGAGCTATCAAATAGGCACTTAGACCATTAAGTCTGAATTTCAGAGGAAAGATTTAAGCTGCAAACAAGAATTGGAGACTGGAAACAAACAGCCATATTCTTCTGAAGTCTTTTGGGGGGAAAGAACCCAATGACTTGGCTGGATCTAGGTATTAAGCTCATATTTCTGTAAGATAAGGGGATCTGATTATTAGAATCTATTCCACTTAAACTTACTGAAATATGTGATTTACCCAAGTCTTCTGAGAGTAGGAATGTGTTTAGTGCCTTAACACATTCCAGGAGGGCAAGGTATGGGTGTGGGTGATATTTCATTAGAAAGGTCCAGGGTTCTGAATAACCTTCAACAAATTAACCCATTCTGAGTCTTAAGGACATGGGAACATGATACTGCCTCTCTCTCTCCACAGGGAATGTGGCAAGGGAAATTTAGAAATATTCCATTTTCCCAGAAGCACCAGGGAGAAAGGTGTTCCAAAAAGAGATACAGTGATCCTTTTTGTGGGACTGTTGCTGGCATTCATGACCTGCTATAGATCTTGAAATGCTTTATCTCTTTCTGCTGGGTCCTTATTCTGGCTTCAACACGTTCCTTCCCCGCTACTCCTTTGCGCATTTTGTTGGCTTTATAGCCTCCCATGTGGTTTACATAGGCCCAGTTAAGGACTGGGTTTATGATGTTTACCCCATCTCTGGAGAGTGGCTGGGTGGAGAGTGAAGCACGGGGCTCCCCCTCAGGCCTTGGCGTCCAGCAGGGTGCCCTCCAAAACCGGTGAGTGGAGCACCACTGCCTCTGCCCCTGAGGGGGTTGGAGCTACAACAGGCCTGTTGTGTCCCCTCAGGCTCTGCCGGAGGGAGTAGCTGCCTGCGAGTGGCTTTGGGAGCTCCGCAGAGACCAGTCACAGTGGCTCCGGGAAGGCTGCGGCAGCTGTGTGTGAGAGAGAAGTGAATGCCCGGATGTGAGCCGCTGCCCTGACTCCTTGGCCATCTGGGCCCTGGTTTTATGCCGAGCTACTCAGCAAGCGTCCATGGAGAGCCTTGTAAACAAACATAGACCAGGGTGAGATATCCTCCTCACCCTGAACAAATGCAGAATTCCCTCACTCTGGCTTTATAGGAGCCTGTTCTCTCAACGGCACCTGACGATTTTTCAGAAGCCATTACTTCTCCAGACATCCGGGGTGAAAGAGTACGGCCCTGCCATTTACGGCTCCTCTTACTGAACAGCATTTGCATAAAATCTTAATCCAATTTCTTTGTTAAATCCAGTCTGCCCTGGTTTTATTAATTTCTTTATTCGAAAAAAAAATGATATCCAAAAGCAAGAATCCCTCAGACTAGAAAATTGCCAGATGTGATTAAATAGATTGGCCAGCTTCTAGGGATTTTCCACTTGTGGTTTTTTTTTTTCCCCTCTTATGTAATAGTAAACAGATATTACTCTTAATTTAAAATGGTTTAGCTGATTATGATATCAGCTGATGCAGAAAACTTACAGAGTGTTCAGGTGCTTATTTGTGAACTCATAGTAATGCTCGTCTCATCATTCCTTTTGTTTTCTGGGAGTGAAGCGCTGTGCTTTCCTTAAAATCCAAGTGACCTTGACGTTGGACACAACTCTGCAATTTCCAGGGGGCATGTGTTTTTATTAGAGAAAACTGACTTTGTTTATATGATGCCACAATTACTTTCAATTCAGATATAGTCAACCGGGTTTTCTAGTGGGAATTATTTGGATAATTCAATTGGTTATAAAAAGGGACCTCCACACCTCCTTCTTTTCCAGAAGGTGTCTGCTGGTGGGTTGGTTATGACATTAATGTAAGTCAGGAGAAGGCTCCTGGAAGCAAATCCCTCTCACACATTGGTGCCTGAGGGGCCTTCACAGCATGGCTCTTAAAATATAACAGTGATATGATACAAGGTCAGTGGTAGTAATCTGATTTATTCACCCTAGCTATATGGGTCATCACATAGTTTTCTTTCCTCTGAATATCTGCAGTGTTTGTTATTTACTTACATGAAACCTTGTAACTTTTTTTTTTTTTTATAAGATTTTCTTTATTTGAGAGAGAAACAGAACAGGAGAAAGAGAACAGAGAGAGAGAGAACAGGGGAGAGAGAGGGAAAGAGAATGGGGGGGACAGAGGGGGAAGCAGACCCCCTGCTGAGCCGGAAGCCTGTTGCAGGGCTCCATCCCAGAACCCCATGATCATGACTTGAGCAGAAGGCAGAAGCTTAACCGAGTGAACCACTCAAGCTCCTCAAACCTTGGAACTTTTATGCTCAGTGGTTGTTATTATGTCTATGTCATCTTTCCAACTGGACCATAAGGGTAAGAACAGCTTTTAGGCTTTTTTTAATTCTCCAGAGGCTGGCATATGGTCTTACAAACAGGAGGCAATAAAAATAGGAATTGCTTGCTTATTTTTGACAACCATATTCATTTATAGTTCTTAACGTGCTTTGCTACCATCTTCTATCCAGGTGATAAATACGCTCTGTGTAACTGCTTCTCTCACACTGTCGTACCTCCCCAGGCCAGGCACCCTGAGAAGACTGAGTACCTTTTGGAATTCCCCATCCTCCTGTGCCATTTGCTCTTGGGATTTCCCAGTCCTCTCCTCTCAGCATTGACCAACGCACTTACATCCTGTTCTAGATTCTCCTGGTGTTTCCCCAGGCCAGGGGAGGGGGTGGGCAGCCAGGGGGACTGGGAGAAGAGGAAGGAAAGAGAGGACACACACAGCTCCATCCTTCTCCGTGACACTGCTGAACTGGGCAGTACCCAGGGCTCCCTCTCCTAATACAGCTGCCAGCCGGCTCCCCTCCCACCCCAGCAAGTTCTCAGAGAGTTCAACACCAAAGAAGGCCTTTGCCTTGTACTTCCAACTCCACAAATATAAAATCCTCTTCTTCCTCCGCCCCACTGAGGCACTCATTAGACCCTACCCCATTAAGCTGTAAATAGAAAAAGCTCAGGAAATACATAAAATCTTAAAAAAAAAAAAAAAAAAAGCTCAGGAATTCAGTGACAGAAAGTTTCCTTTTGAATTAGAAGTTATATTTTTCTTAGTCCCTAAAATACGGGCTGATCCTTTGGTTTGAATTGTTCTTCCCTGGATTTAGAAAATTAAAAAAAAAAAAAAAGAAGAAGAAAGAAAAAAGAAGCAGGAAGAAGTTATATCAGTTATATCTAAAGGATGGTATTTGTTATTTCGCTTGTGGATGAAAATTGAGGCTTGGAATATGGTGATGCTTAGGCTGACCCCTGGGGAAGAAAGAGCGGCCTGTCCACGGCTCATTCACCAGAGTTTTGGAAACTTCCCTCCTGGTTCCTCCAAGAAATCCCCTTTTCTAATAATTGTTTACCTCTCCCTCACTTGGTCACTGTCTCTTAGTCCATTCAACATGTTCTTGCAACATCTCTAAAAAAACCTAACAAACTAAATACAAAACACCCTCTTTTTACCCACAGACTTCCTTGTTTCAGAAACTTTCTCACCACCACCTGAACTCCTTTCCTTCTCAGCCACGCTTTGCGGAAAAAAATCACCTTACATGACCCCTTGGCCCATTGCAGTGCATTCCGTAAACGTTTACAGACCACCTAATATTTGCAGGGACTGAAGTGAAGAACACGACAAAGAGACTCACCCCACTGAAACAAGTGTTCACCAAGATGCCAATAAACCTTCATTGCCAGATCCAATGGACACTTCTCAGGACCTCTCTGACTTGTCTACCGTGCAGCATTTAAAGTTCTCAGCACGAGCTCAGCTATCTGGTGGGAGTTCTGCTGGGTGGTGGGGACACAGAGAAATGCAATTGCTTGCATGATTGTGAGCGAGGGTGCTGGCATTTCAGAGACTTACCCAAGAGCCTGTGGTTTATCATAATGTAGTAAGTGTATAATGTAGCAAAAAATCGAAAGCATGAGCTCTATAATAACACTGGTTGGCCGAAAACACCAGAACTATTGCTGCATCTTCCCAGGGCCTTAATATCTACCTTGTCAGGGTTTTGTTGAGAGTAAATGAAATGCTACAGGTAAGCCCAGAGCCCAGCACTGTGTGAACATTTGGTTAATATTTGCTGTATAGTTATGGCTCCACGTAATGAGCGTGGTTAATACAAAATGCCATGCGAGGAAAAAGAGAGGGGGAGTTTGGTCCACTTGGGAGAAGTCAAGGAAGGCTGTCTGAAGGAAGTAAGGTTAGACTAAGTCTTTTTTTTTTTAAGATTTTATTTTATTTTATTTTATTTATTTGACAGAGAGAGAGAGATCACAAGTAGACAGAGCGACAGGCAGAGAGAGAGAGAGAGAGAGAGGAGGAAGCAGGTTCCCCGCTGAGCAGAGACCCCCCCCCCATGCGGGGCTCAATCCCAGGACCCTGGGATCATGACCCGAGCCAAAGGCAGAGGCTTAACCCACTGAGCCACCCAGGCGCCCCTAAACTGAGTCTTGAAGGTTGAGTTCAAGGAAGCCAGGTGAGTGAAGATGGAAAAGCTATTTCCAGCAGAGAGGATGACAGAAGCCAAAATATGGAGGCAAGGATCTGCACAGAATGTGTAGAAAATGAGCCCAAAGAGAAGAGGCAGGAACTGAAGCTGGACAGAAAGATTTGGGTGTGGAGCAAAAAGTGATCCTTGAAGTGTTGTAAGCTGGAGAGTCGGATTGTCAGATGTGTCTTCAATTCTGTGTGAAGGATGGATATGAGATGGTCAAGAACACAAGGAACTGAATGAGTCAGGAGTTGGTTACAAAAGAAATGATGAGGGCCAAGCTAGAATAGAAGCAATGCGAGTGGAGAGGAGAGATGAATCATCACATTTATCTACCATTTGGTTCTCAAGTCTATGTCTTTTTCCTGGATTCTGAAAGCCATCTCCTAAATGGCCTTGCCCCATAAATCTGTTCTTATTGGGACCACAGCATCTTTCTAAATGCAAGATCTCATCTCTGCTTTAAATTGTTCAGTGATTCCCCACCACCAGCGCAGTGACTTTCAAACCCGTTTGGTCAAGACTGATGTACCATAAGAAATCCCTGTTCTCATATACATTTATAATAGAGAGATATGCAACTGAGACAACTGGTACTACCCCTAAATTTACCTTTTTTGCAGGAAAGGCACTCACATTTTCTATTCTACTCTAGTCCTTCAAAATGTTGGTTACAACCCAGTGAGTTGATTTTATGACCCACTAATAAGTGACAAATGGAAAAACATCTAAATGGTAAAATCTACATTCCTTGGCCTTGGATGACAAGTCCCCTAGGGTCTGAATTCTCATCTCCCATTATGTCCTCCATGCATCCAGACCTTCCATCATATTGTTTAATTTGTGGTTGTCTTAAAGACTGCTCTCCTAAGTCTTTGATTGTGTACAGGCTCTTCTCTCTGACCCAACTTCTCCGTCTGGGTAGTCCTGCTAAGTCACATACTGGGGACACTTTCCCATTGTCTGACTTCTCACTGCTTCTTGATTCATTTTGGTGTTTACTTGTTTAAATGGGAACACATATGCAGTTACTCTGCTTTACTTATCTTTTTTCCCTATTAGAACGTGTGTTTCCCATGACCAAGACATTATTTTCTCTCCTATATTCATTAATAGGACATTCACAAAGTTTATTTTGTGTGTTCCCTCTTCTTAGCTTATCCCCTCCACACTTCCCATCTGCCTTCACTGAGTTGAAGCTCCCATGGAAAGAGGCTCATTATTATATTCCCAGAGGTTAGCACAGCTCCCAGCATATAGTAAATGATGAAGAAATATTTTTTGATTGGTTTAAAGCCAGTTACTATTCAAGGCACAGAAAATAAAAAAAAAAAAAATAAGAGGCAGTTGTTCTTAAGAATCAACCAGGGAATCAGCTGTTATAAAACAGTGTTAAAGCTAGTGTGAGTTCATCACCGGGACAAGCAGGATAAGGATGTGATGGGGAGGCTCTGATAGGGATGAGTTTGAGATAGAGAGAATAGCGGCTGTTAAAATTTATGAATTTTATTTTCAAGCTCTGTGTGACCTGGATAAGGGTCAGGAAAGGCTGAATGGAGCATGAAAAGAGTCAGGGCTTGGAGGTCTGGGTTCAGGTAGGATGAATAGGAGGTCACCGGGCAGACTCAGGAGGGTGCACTGGGAGGGGTTTATCCCCATTTATAATATAGAGTGAAAGCACCTTTATGCCTCCCTGCTAGACCTCTACAGCATTGTCCTTCAAAGACCATCTCTTTCCTTTCTTCCATTTTCCCCACTCCATCCCCCTCAATCTAACCTAGTGTCAGAGGTTTATTATTTCATATAGCTGTTAGACGCCTTCATATTCTGGGTATATTATGAACTTAACATATTTTTATGGTTAAGGGTAGCATCAGGTATGGCACACGAAAGGTTACTAAACAGCAAGTATAATATTGTTTTCATGTTATTCTGAGGTTGAGCAGTCAGTTAACAAGTGATTTGTATTTCCCCACAATTAACGAACAGAAATCCATGTAAGATACAAAAATGACTTTCTACAGGAATGGACAATGAACTAAATTAAGAGAATTGGATTCTAGTCCTGGCTTTGTGACTACCTTGAGGAAGTCATGCAAACCACTGAACTTTACTGCTTTCAGCTGTAAAATGCAGGCTGGGAGAAGGAAAGCCTTGCAGTCCTTTCTGTGTCACAGGTTCAAGGCTATTTACTCACTGGAGTTCCAGCAAGTAACATTGCTTTCCCCAGGACATCTCCCTGCCTGGCATTCCTGTCACTTTCTACAGTAACCTTGTATTCCCTCCCTTAAAGATACTGAAAACAACAACAACAAAAACATAAGGCTTTTAAAATAATCTTATGGTCTTAAGGACAGTTGCTAGAAAATCCATTTAAATAGCAATAATAAAGACTGAATCAAGTTTCATTGTTTGAACTGTGTACATTACTTAATTAAATTTGAAATGCTAAATGAAAGGAGAGATGGTTCACAACATCCAAAATGGGGGCTCATTGCTAGTCCCTGCTCTTTCTGTTCCTTTGTTGAGTCTTCTTACAAGAGAAGCACAGGGCACACTCAGTTTCATTTTTATGCAAAAACAATTTTCCTCTAAATGATGCTTGTGGTGTATGGGTAATGGCTTCTATTTTGGTATTCTATTTTTTTCTCACTTCATGTTTTATAAAGAAAATGGTAAGGTTTCATTGTTCTCTGAAAACAGGAAGAGAGCCAGCTAATAAATAGATATTTACTAAGGACCTACCATGTCCAAAAATTGTGTGCGGTTCTGAAAAAGTGGAGAATGAATCGTAGATATTTGACGATCTTATGGAAATTGCTAAAACTGGGCAACTCACTCTGACCTCAGGACAACTGAGAGAGAAGAAAATCACTCTAAATATGAGTCCGTGTAAGTGGAGGAGGAAAAAACAAGATATTTTTCAGGACAGATGCATTTCTGTGGCATGTGAATAATAAGAGTAATAATAATAAAAAGACTAATGATGGACCTAAAGGGTCAGAATCAAAGAAAAATCCCCAGCAACATTGTCCCTGGTGATCTCACCCCCTCCTGAAATGGCATCATGTGTTGATGGATATCAATACTGATCAATGTGAGCTGACTTGTTAAAGAAAAAAAAAAAAAAGGAAGGGTGCCTAAGTGGCTCAGTAGGTTAATCAGCTGCCTTTGGCTCAGGTCATGATTCTGGGGTCTTGGGATTGAGCCCCACGTTTAGTGGGGAATCTACTTCTCCCTCTCACCCTGCTGCTCCCCCTTCTTGTGCTGTCAAATAAAGAAATAAAATCTTAAAAAACAGAAAAAAGAAAAAAAAAGAAATGAATGTATAATCCAGAAATATGCACTTAAGGCATTGCATTACTGTGGTCCTCATGAAACCTCAAAAGAAAAGAGAAAACCCTTGACTTTGTCAGGAGAGCTTCATATATATATATATATAACATTTTACATGTTCATTTACAACATTTACATGGTTGATAGAAACTTCTTATCATCATGCTGTGCCAGTCTTTTACTGGCATAAAACCAACACTCAAGCAAGTCAGATATTGAGGTTATAAAATACCTCTCCACCTCCACTTTCTTATCTGGGAACTTCTCATTTCAAAGATTCTGATTTGGGGGACCTGCCAAGGACAGTTTATTGTTGCCTAAACAGGACAGATTTGTGATTCAGGCAGATGGTGATAAAATCCCATGCCTCTGGCCATGGTGACTGCTCAGAGGGTTGGCATGTGACCTGAACACAGCCAATCAGAATCTTTCTACACTATCATTTTTTTTTTTTCATCCTGAAGCTTGGAGGTAGAATCTTCTGTTTCCTTTTGGATTGCAAGCTCTAGGGATGCTCCCTGAGGAAGTACCAGCAGCACATGTCTTGTCCTGTGGAAAGAACAGCCCGAGAAAACAATCTACCTGGTGACAGGCAGAGATACATTTGACCCAGATTCCAGCAAGTGTGCATTTTTTAATGCAGACCATAGTGGAGTTAGATGCAAGGAATTAAATTATACAGAAGAGAAAGTGGCTATAGATGGATAGTAGGTAGATATAATAATTCAAAATATTTTACAAGCTGAAGAGTGGGGACACAGAGCATGAATGCTGGTTGTAGGTCCCAGGCAGCTCCTGTAGGGCCCCTACTGTCCCAAGTTTCACCTCTTTGCTGGCTGGATGGTGGGGAGTACTGGAAGAGTCCTGGGCTAGGGAGAACAGCTGGGTTGGTAGGAGGGAGGGGACACTCAGAGGGCACTGGACAGTCGTATTTATGGACACTTCTAGAAACATTTTAGTCTTTCAAAATCAGTATGGCTTACTGTGCAATCTAACTGAAGGTCCGCCCTGGTTTGGGGAAAGAGGAGATGGTATTGGAGCTGCTTTTTGTGGAAATGGTGGCGTAGACTGTGAGATAGATGGCACATGGCTGTAAAAGCTGTCAAATTGCTTGAATTCAAGCTGTTCTTACAGTTTTGGATCCTGTGGTCTCTGTTGACATCCTAAATTGATGATGACCAAGATTTCATTTCTTTCCTCAATCCAGCTGTCCCTGAGCCCTCTACCAAGTGCCAGCAGGTATTAAAAAAAAAAAAAATCATTTGTCCATATCCAAGGTGAAATAAAATAAGCAGCTACATTTCATTTAAAAAAAACAGCAACATGGGCACCTGGGTGGCTCTGTGAGTTAAGCCTCCGCCTTCAGCTCGGGTCATGATCTCAGGGTCCTGGGATCGAGGCCTGCATCGGGCTCTCTGCTCAGCAGGAAGCCTGCTTCCCCCTCTCTCTCTGCCTGCCTCTCTGCCTACTTGTGATCTCTGTCAAATAAATAAATAAAATCTTTAAAAAAAAACAACATTAATAACAACAGGGCAAATGTTCTGAGTGTAAGGGAAAAATGATTCCGAACTAATCAAAAATAGGGAAGAATTTTCCAAAAACGTGGAATAAAATTTCTTGAATGGGTTTTAGTAGGTACTTTGGCTGATAAATCCATGAAAACAAAACAAAAATAGAGTATTAATGACAATGAGGGACTTAACTCCAGGTCTGACTCTCCCTAGTGAACCGAATATTAAGGAAATGCTGTTGGTGGAAAGAAGAAATGGCTAGCAGACACTGGCTCACTAGTATACTTTCTTGCCCCATAGGGAATGTTTTTTGGAGCCCAAGAGTCACAGTCCACACGGTCATTAAACACAAGCACAAAGCCTACTCATTTCTCTTCTTTCTTTTGACCCTTCCCAACCCACCCTACACTCTGCTGCTCCACCCACTTTCCCCAAACCAGGTTTTGATTATGTTAGTTCCCTGCTTAATGCCCTCAATGGCTCTTCACAGTTAACTGAATACCGGCCAAGCCCCTTTGTGTAGCATTTTCCCTGGACTCTCCACATGCTCTGGCCCTCGCACAATTTATAATCCTGTTCTCCACAACTCACCTACCTTTGTGCCAGATCCCAGCCAAAACAGATTTTTTGTTTTTTTTCCTAACAAATCCTACCTCTTTTGAGCTTCTGGCTGTTCATGTGTTCTTGTCAACAGAGATGCCTTTTATTCCTTTGTTCATCTCAGTTTTGAGGCCAAGTCTTACCCCAATTTGAAATCTTGGCTCTAAAAACATCTTAACAAATGCTCATTATAACTCCATGAAGTATCTTTCTCCTTGAAACCCCATTCTTTTTTTTTTTTTTTTTGGAAACCCCATTCTAACTTTCTAACTTCAAACTTCTCATGTGAATCTATCATGTTATATAGCACCATGATTCATGCACTTTTTAATGACTCTAGCCAGTATTTACTTTCATGGATGATTATCATGAGTATATTCCCCTCCTGGAGTCAAGGTAAATGCAGAAGAATTTCTTTTCTTTTCTTTCTTTCCTTTTTTTTTTTTTTTCTTGCCATAATATCATGCTAGAAGGATTAGGAAGAAATAACTCATAACACATACATGAAATAAGAAGTCTTCCTTTATACCCTGAGAATCCCCTTGGGTGTTCAGTCATAAAATGAATTCCTTTGCCACCACTGCTACTATTCCTTTTTCTCAGGGAAGCTATGAGACCTCAAGGGCTGCAGTAAAAGTCCTGACATGTCCTTGGACCAATGCTTTCCATAGCACTTATTTGCTTTTGACATTTCTTTGACTTGGGTGATGGCCAATGATTCACTTATAATTTCCTCTCCTGGTGCTTCTTGCCTTTCCATCCATTGGAGTTTTGCCTCTCTGATTATATCAGGCTTTAATATTCTCACTTGTTACTCTTCTTAAAAAATCACTGGTCTCCTTATAGCTCTTGCCTGCTTAGTCACTTTCCCTTGAAAACACATGAAAACCAGTATGAGACTGTTGGGGGTAGGAGTTCTTGGACCATTTTACTGGGAACCGTCAACCTGACTTCATCACATTCTTCTTTTGTATGAAAAGCTTCCAATTTCAATCCTGCAAGTGGCCTTTCCCTGTAGAAAGATATCTGTATCCTGTAAAGTATACTTCCTATTACCATTTCATTACTTATATCTTATTCATGACTGTCTTGAGGGCACATAGAAATTCTTAAGTGTTTGTTGAATGAGTAGATGGGTAAAGGAATGGAGAGATGTCTTACAATGATGATTCAGCTTCTTAAATTGTGTCCCTTACTAGACTGTAAATGCTTTATAGATAAAGATTTGACTTTTGACATCTTTGTGTCACTTATCATCCCAAGCAGTGTCTTGCATGGATCAATATCAGCAAAGAATTTGTTGTATTAGTAGTTAAGTGTGCACCTGTCACTCTGTGGGGGTCTGAATGAACTAGCAGAGCCAATCTTTGGAGATTTCACAGCCCCATTTCCTGTTCCAGTTTCCTTGAATCTAGATCATACCACATTTTGAAGGCCCTGATCCAATGTTTTCATTTACTTACTTATTCATAGTTTTAGCTTTTGTCCACTTTGGTGTTTATCTCAGTATCTTAGTATTGTTAAGAAGATGTGATTTCAAGTGCTGTTTCTACCACTTATTAGATGAATGACTTTGGGCAACTACTTTAAATTCTGAGGGTCTTCTCATCTGTTGAGAGGTAATGATCCTATGCTCTAAGTATGTAAAATGAATATACATGTACAGGTACACCTCAGAGATTTATGTGTGTTCAGCTCTACACCATGGCAATAAAGGGCATGTTGCAATAAAGGGAGTTAATGAATTTTTGGGGTTGACCAATGCATGTAAAAGTTGTGTTTACACTGCACTATAGCCCTAGTATGAAGCAGCATTATGTCTAAAAAAATGTATATGCCTTTTTAAAAGGTATGCTTTATTGCTAAAACATGCTAACCATTATCTGAGCTTTCAGTCCGTCATAATCACTGATCACAGTTCACTATAATAAGTGTAACAATAATGAAGAAGTTTGAAGTATTGCTAGAATTACCAAAATGTGACACAGGGACACAAAGTGAGCAAATGCTGTTGGAAAAATGATGCCAAAAGACTTGCTCAACACAGAGTTGGAGTCCCACAAAACTTCAATTTATTAAAAAAAAATGAGGTATCTGAGAAGCACAACACAACAGAGCATAATAAAAGGAGGAATGTCTGTTGTAAGGGTAATTAATTTTGTAATTATTCAGTTTGCTTTTCCAAAATGAAATTGGCTATCAGAAGAGACAAGAAGCTTTTAGTCACTAGGGTTACTTAGAGAAAGTTGTAGGCACTTGGCAAGTATGGGCAAAGGAAAGTCAAGATCTTTATGATCTTGTTCATTTCTGACGTACTATAATCCCACATATAACTTGTACACATGCTAATAAAGTTTAACTATGTTCTTGAGCTTTTTTACATTTGAGCTATGACAGGTCAACTCACTATTTTCCACATAACTGTGGAGTAGGAAACACTGGCTTGTAAGCAGTTCAAGTAGAAAAAGTCTCAGGGATTTTAGTTTACTGTAAGCCTTCTAGGATAGTCTAATTTTTTTTTTTTTCTGGACTACTTAAATGAGGCTCTATCATTAGAAACAAGGAGGCCAGAGCAAGAGAGGTGATACACTGTCCTTTGTCCTGTTAAATCAAACCTGGAGTATTGATTCTAGACTTGTTCTTTTGATTTCAGCAGGGGTATTGACAAACTAGGGAACACCCAAATAAGAGCAGATAGAATGGGGAAAGAGATTATGATGGTCAGTTCTAGGTATCAATTTGGCTATACTATTTTACCTGGTTATTTATTTATTTATTTATTTTTTCTAATTTTTATTTTTATTTTTATTTTTTTTCAGTACTTAAATTTATTTATTTTTTCAGCGTAACAGTATTCATTGTTTTTGCACAACACCCAGTGCTCCATTCAATACGTGCCCTCCCTATTACCCACCACCTGTTCCCCCAACCTCCCACCCCCTATTTTACCTGGTTATTAAATTAAACACTGGTCTATGTGTTGCTGTGAAGGAATTTCATAGATGCAATCAAGATCTACAATCAGTTGACTTTAACTGGATGAGTTTATTTTTGATAATCTGGACTGACCTCATCCAATCAGTTGAAAACAACTTTAACAACAAAACTGAGGTTTCCTCTACAAAGAAGAAATTCTGCTCCAAGATTGCAGTATCAGTCTCTTGGGCTGCCCTATATACTTCGGACTTGCCATTCTCACAATCACCTGAGCCAAAGCATTGAAATAATTCTATATATGTCTCCTACTGGTTCTGTTTTTCTGGAGAACCTTGACTGATGTAGAGATCAAATAAGAAAGATGGAAATGAAAAGTCAGAAAGGCTGTGACAACGGTTTTCCAGTATTTGAACAGCTATGCTGGGAAAGATAAACCAATGTATGAAGGGGACTGCAGGGTGCCTTTGGGCCTCCCGTATGCCAAAAGTTCAATGGAGCCTTCTTTCAAAGAAGGCAGCTGCCCTTCAGCAGGTATAGCAAAGAGAAAATCTGACCAATCTTTTAGCCTTTTAAATGAAGTGCCAAAATAATGCACTTTTTAGTAGTAGGCATTAAGTGAGTCCTTTCCTTATAGCTCTTTTATAGCTCTTTAAAATATTATTTGCCCTTAAAACTGTTCTTCCCAGAACTTCACTGTGGCTCATATAAACAATATTTCCACTTTGTGGATCATTGTTACTAAGCCAGAAGCCCCCAGATGCATATTCATTCACTGAGTGAAGCTGTTCACATGGTTTTCATTTTGGAGAAGATAAAGCTGATGCTTTTTTGAAGTCATCCAACCAGATCAGGATTTGGATAAGACTAGAGAGTTTATAAACTTTGAGCCAGTGGTTTTCTTACCCAGCTAGGCATTATCTCTCAGCCAAATGGCTTGAGCATTGTCCAATTTCCGCCAATTTTTCTGTGTGCTTTTAGCCAGCAAAACAAATTCTATGCTATATAGGCATAGACTCAAGAACTGAGTTCCTAAAAAGGCAAACTTTGAAATGCACAAATGGCATTATCACGTTAAGATGCCTAATGCTGCCATCTCCATCTCTCAAAGCTATTGAGTGAATCTTACGGAAATAACTTCAAAGCTAGGAGGTGACTTAAAAATCAGTCGTCGTGGGGCGCCTGAGTGGCTCAGTGGGTTAAACTCTCTGCCTTTGGCTTGGGTCGTGATCCCAGGGTCCTGGGATCAAGCCCCACATCAGGCTCTCTGCTCAGCGGGGAGCCTCTCCTCCTCTCTCTCTCTGCCTGCCTCTCTGCCTACTTGTGATCTCTGTCTGTTAAATAAATAAATAAAATCTTAAAAAAAAAAATCAGTCGTTGAAACATATACCCTAAATGTGTCCTACGTCCCCAACTCTGGATGCCATGATGGACGCACATGCTTATGGAGGGCTTCTCCTTTGACTTTCACTTTTCCCGGTGTACACTTTATGGGATTGTTTGCTATATTTTTTCTACTCTTCAGCAACTTTAGCTGAAATACGGGACCAATATAAAATATGATAACAATATAATAATCATCCCTTCCAACTTGAGATGAATGTAACGGATTTCCTCATTTAAAACAAGGTACATTTTAACTCTAATCATTAGTTCTTAGATGGAAATTATGCCTGTTTTAAGTCCCTATGTCTAGTTATCTTGAAGGATATTGTATGTGTTCTGGTACCAGTTAACATAATCTTGTTTCTGCTTTTTAAAATTTCATTAAATTATATACAATTATATTAATTCAGTAGGGTGTAGACTTTGAAATATTTTAAAAATGTATTTCTAAAAAGGGAAAGGTATTATTTCATATCAATCTGAAGAGAACAAATGAATCTTAGTGGAATAGATTTTTCCAGGTCCTAAAATCTCCATGGTGCTCTTAATTATTTGTTCTTTCTCATTTTCCTGGAAATGGAGAAATTATTTTTTTAAGATTTTATTTATTTATTTGACAGACAGAGATCACAATCAGGTAGAGAAGCAGGCGGGCAGAGGGTGGGGGAGCAGGCTCCCTGCTGAGCAGAAAGCCTAATGCAAGGGCTCTATCCCAGGACCCTGGGACCATGACCTGAGCCAAAAGCAGAGGTTTTAACCCACTGAGCCACCCAGGCACCCAGAAATGGAGAAATTTTTAACAAACATATTTAAGAATTTCCAAAGCTGGTATGCGGTAAAAAAAATTTTTTAGTTCTTGATTAGAAGAAAAGTTAATTCATTTGGAATTTAAAGTTAATCTGAAACGCAAGTTCAACTGATATTAATTTTCTAGTTAACCAAGGTTTTTGGAAATTATTTCAGAATTCTACCTATAATAGCCTGGCAAAAAAAGGCCTATCTTTTTTTGGTAATTAAATGATCAATTGAGGTTACAGAATACAAACTGGCAAGCAGAAAAATATTTACTCTTCTTTCAAAAGGCAATTTTCATAGAGTTTCTTAATTTCCTCCCAAAGACTAGAAGATTTCTGAGGGGAAAAAAATAGTGACAGTCTTGTTTCTTTTCACAGATCAGCCATTGGAACTGGGGTCACTTGGGTTGCCCTTAGATAAAACTGTGAGTAGGCGATTTGTCTGGGACACAAGGGTAGATATCTGTGACAGCACCTAGGGCTGCCCTAGTCCCCAGCCAAGCCATCAGACTCCACTCCACCATCTGGAGCTCAAGCCTTAACACCAACCATGACCCCAAACTGTGCCCTCCAACACCCTAAGAAGGGCCATCACTGGAAGAGGACTTGGGGTCATTTGTATGAGAAACCTCAGGTGGGAGTAGGGAGCATGTACTAAAGGGATATGATCTACAGGAGGGCAGTACTCTAGAGAATATGGGACTGGGCTCTACAGACTTTTCCTCCAGCAAGGGCAGAAGACCAATGGCAGAGACATTACATAAATAGGGCCCAGAGGGGATCCTCTTGCCCCTGTCCTAGGGTCAGTACCATTGCCAGGACTCCTTCCCACCTCATAGGTGGACTTCCACTAGGTAGTGATTCTCAAACTTAAGCTTGCATCAGAATGACATGCAGGGGTTATTAAAACACAGATTTCTGGACCCCATCTTCCAAGTAGTTCTAGGATGGGGACCAGGATTTGCTTTTCTATCGAGTACCCAGGTGAAGCTGATGATGTTATTCCAGGGACCTCACTTAGAGAACCACTGCTCCAGGCCTTGCACAGTTCTTGCTTTTCCCCTCAGTGTCCTTCCCCTCTTACTTCCAATCAAGGAGGCATTTTGCAGTCCTGATATCCTCATAAGGAAAACACATTTTATGTCTTTCCCATGGGGCCAGATTGCTAGCATTTTTTAAAGTGACTATTTACTAATCTGATTCACTCATTTGAATGTCCCAGCCCTCAAGAAGCTTTTTGGTACAATCAAGGTCAGGTTAAAGGTAGTGGCCAAATGACAACTCAGTTGCAGTTTCCCCTCAGAATGTCCCCAGAAATAAATCCAGTTGTGTCTGTGCGGTCTTTAACCTCATCTGGGCCTCCAGCCTGCTTGTGTTTTCCTGGCTCTGCACAGCCACCGTTGCTGGTGACTGTCTGGTATCCTTTGCTGGTGATGCATTAGCTACTACCTGTCTATGCTGGCTGGGGGAGCGATGAAGGGGCCGATGGTTAGGGTGGAGGAAAACACCCATCTGTCCAGCTCTCTGTCCCATTCAGCCATCATGAGGGGTCCAAGAGGCACGATTATTGCTGAGTTGCCAAGCCACTGGGGAATACTGCCCTTCAGTGTCTTGTCCTGACATCCCTTTCTCCACCACTCTGCAAACCCATCCCTTGATGTAGGCAGGGAGGCAAATGCTATGCAATCTCTCTAAACTTTACCCTCTGCCATCTCAAGGGCCTGGACCCCCATCTACTTTCCTGTCCCCCATCCACTCTCCTCTCCTTGTATAGTGCCTTCTTCTTCCTTCAATCCAAACCCAAAAGCACATAGGCATTTCCCTTAGTGTAAAGAGACCCTTACTGGGCACTCCAGCTGTGGAGATGGACGGAGATTTCCAGCGTGAGGTTCATCTGGGACATTGTGCTCTGCTATCATTGCAAACCTATACCTTCATACGTTTGAACATTTTTGAAGGCTATTATTTGTTAGGTGCTTGTGGAGACCCAAAACAAATGTATATCTGAAATGGGAGACAATTAACTTTACTAAAGTCCTTAATTTAAAAAAGTGATAGACAAAATATGCTGGGAAACAAATATCAGAAGCAGTGGGTTTGGATCGGCTGAGAGAAAGGTACTGTTACAGCATTTGCCTTCCAAACAGATCACCCGTTTTATCAGTAATGTTCTTACAAGGAGGATGCCACTGACTTCACCTGATCCAGGATTGACTCTAATGGATAAAATGGTCTAAGATGAATCAGGACAAGAGTTTTCTTGGAGTGTCTTCAGATCACACAAGCTGAACACTGGCCGGCAGGAGACAACATCTGACCCAGACTAGAAGGTCGGACAGCTGGAGAAAATGAATGCCGATTATGTTAAACAGCTTGCCCAAGTTAAAACAGATACACCCTGGTCCTAGTGAAATGATGGTTGGCATTTGGCAGGCTGGGATTTGGATTCTGGCTGGAATATTCCTTGTGACCCTAGTCATGTTACTAACTCCCTGGGCCTCAACTTTCTCCTTTACCAAATGGGAATATCCTTTAATTGACTGAGCTATGCAAGGACCAAATAAAATGTGTGACAGTTAATATGCACCTAATTCATCTTAGTTTCTTACTTCCCTCCTTTCATCCAGATTGAGAATTAGAGCCAAGACGTCTTGTGCTTTCTTTTGTGTGCAATCTCTCCTCCGCTGGCTGATAATACGATGGTCTTTTCCCCAATCATCATCATCGTCCCCACTATCAGATGCCTACTTTCAGGACAGAATAGTTATTGCGAGGATTAAAAAGACAATGTTTGACAAAGCACTATATTTATACAAATGTGCATTATAATTAAATGCTACATTGATGGGTCACGAGACGGTCATATTGGCTATCAAATACACTAAAATCCAAACGATTGGTGGAGAGGTTGTTTTGTTTTGCTTTCATTGGATTTTTGGTGCCACCTATTATCAACGACTATGCAAAATGTGATCATTTATGAATGATGTAATATCCAAGTTTACAGAATCTGAGTTTCATGTTTCTCCTCTATTCTAGATTCACAAATGTTTCACAAATGAGCACTCAATAAAATATGGACTCTTTTCAGCAAAAATAAAGTCAAAAGTCTACCACTGACTCCAACAGACTTGTCCAAATACCGTAGAAGCAGCTTTCTGTTGTTAAAGGCCTATTGTGTCACAAGCATGTGCAATTATCGCTCCTTACACATAACAATTCACAGGGTCAACGTCATTACCGTTTTATAGATGAAAAATATTGAGCCTCAAAAAAAGTTGCTAGCTTTGCCTAAAGTCAAACATCAAGTAATATGCAGAATCCTGGTCTGACTCCTTTTAGAATTCCATTCTTTGACCTCCTACTGCCTCTCCACAGAATGTGCTGGATCTCAGCAACAAATATACAAACACATTTTTAATCCTAGCATCCATAACTGCACTTGATGTAATTTAAAAAGTTACTTCTTTTTTTTAAAATATTTTATTTCTTTATTTGACAGAGAGAGAGGTCACAAGTAGGCAGAGAGGTAGGCAGAGAGAGAGGGAGAAACAGGTTCCCCGCTGAGCAGAGAGCCCGATGCGGGGCTCGATCCCAGGACCCTGAGATCATGACCTGAGCCGAAGGCAGAGGCTTAAACCACTGAGCCACCCAGGCGCCCCTAAAAAGTTACTTCTAACAAGAGAATTTTGAGCCTGGGAATAAACAGAAACAACATTCATATAAACAAATACAATACTTGATATATTAGAGAGGAGTTTATTAGTTCTAGGTATTACCACATCCTCTGCTCCTTCTGAAGAAAAAAGAAACCAATAAAGTGACAGTCATATTGGCCACAATCCATTAAACTAAATTTAGGCACCTATGAGAGGGGATAGTATGAGAATTCTTCCCATACTTAATCTTCATTAGCGATCTGACAACTTTTTGAGGGACATTTCATTGTAAGATATCCACAGAGAATCCTGGGTCAGCAGCAGGGGGAAGGTTGAGAGGAACATGGATACATGGCAGGCATTTCAAGGGACAAGGTGAGATGAGTTTGGTTGAAGCCGAAGGCTCCTATGGCAGCGTGACAGAAAAGAAGTCTAAAATGAAACATCTTTTCCAGGTGTAAAATATAATTTCCATGAAATCACTTTTTCTAATTGGCAAAGAGGTGTTTCCAACCATTTTATGAAGAAGAATTACATTAGCTCATCCTCAAAGGCCCCTTAACAAAAGGGCGAATGTGTATGCAGAGTTGCCTTGGGCGAGCCTCTATGACCCATGAGAAGAATTGCTCTAAACCAAAAGGCAGGCAAAACAAAAATAATCCATAAAATTACAGATGTGGTGTTGAGAAATCCTAAATACCTTTTCTTATACCAGAATTACTTGTTATCCGAACAACTTTTTTCTCTGTGTTATGTTTTCTAGACTTGTAGTAATTTTCCTTGGTCTCTGTCTCATCATTAAGGAAGACCAAGTTAACACTAGAAAATGTTCATAAGCAGGAAACCACATTTTATTCCATCACTCATAAACCACCCCTCAGAATAATCAGTGTCAGTTTAGTTATAGCAGCAGATGTAAAAACACACATAGTAACTACAAAGGCTCTTTATAATGTCAGTTTAATTTAAACCTTAACCTCAGATTTTTTCCACAGATACAGTGAGAAACCACAAGGATCCTCTGTCCTAATGCTCCTTCCATACACTGCAATAAAAGTTCTTGTTTTGGAAATAGAGAAACCTTCTGACTCAGCAGTCCTAGCCCACTGTGTTGGCCACGGTCACACCATATGTCCAGTACGTTAGCCTTCTTAGGGTCCACAGGAATCCACGCTCCCCTCCCTCACCCATTATTTTCCCCGTGGAGTTTTCGGCTATACATTCCAGATGGAAAGTGGGTAGTGTACAAAAATTGCGAACCACTTTTAAAATAACCCTTTACAAAATGGCAAAGAATTTAAACAATATTTACTGAGTCTTCACTATGGGCAAGGGAGTGTGCACCTTACTTCGAGGGATAAACAGATGTATAATTGAATAAACATTCACTATGCAGGAAGTGTACAGTCTAAAAGAGTGTTGTTCGAGAGAAATAAAATGTGAACCACATATATAATTTTAAATGCTCCACTAACCTCATCAAATCAAGTTAAAAGATAGAATTACTGGGGCGCCTGGGTGGCTCAGTGGATTAAGCCGCTGCCTTCGGCTCAGGTCATGATCTCAGGGTCCTGGGATCGAGCCCCGCATCGGGCTCTCTGCTCCGCAGGGAGCCTGCTTCCCTTCCTCTCTCTCTGCCTGCCTCTCTGCCTACTTGTGATCTCTCTCTCTGTCAAATGAATAAATAAAATCTTTAAAAAAAAAAGATAGAATTACTTACACATATAATTTATTTAACCCAATATGTCCAGAATACTATTCTTTCAAAATGTAATCAATATAAAATTATCAATGAGGTATATCATATTCTTTTCTTTTTCTTTTTGTACTAGATCTTTAAAGTCTGGTATGTACTTTATACGTAGAGCACATCTTAGTTCAGAACAGTCACATTTTAAGTGCTCCATTACCACACGTAACTGGTGGCTCCTATGTCAGACTCGATGGGTCTAGAAGGCATAGAGGCAGAAATGACTGTAGTATAAGCACTGTTTGGTTTAGGGAAAGAAGGAATTTTCCATAGATTTCCATGAGGTCCTATGGAGGGTTGTGTCTGTGGATGTGTATGTGTATTATTGTTTTTTTTTTTTTTTTAAACTCTCCAAAGTTATCCCCTACATTCAGGTCTCTGTTTCAGCCTCACAATCGGTATGCTCTGTCTCACAAACTCCCCACTTCTTCCCATCCCAGTCTTTACATAAGCAGAGCCTTGCCTGGAGCTTCTCTGTTTTGGCTCATCATTACTTCTAGCATAGAGCTTGGTGCTCGGCAGATACTCCTCAGTAAGTACATCTGAATGAACAAATAAATAACTGCAGAGAACACACAGGGAAGAAGAAGATGGGAAGGAAGAGGAAAGGTCCGACAGGCCGTTCTGTTGCCGAAGACCTTGGGTACGAGCTTATAGGTTTGTAATTCATCCTGTGAGCAAGCCGGATCCACACCTGTCACTTTCGTATTACATGTTTATCTGCAGCTCAGCCACACATGGGATGTTTGGGAGTGAGGCGAGGCAGACAGTGGCGAGCCCTGTTAGAAACCTTCTGAAGGAGTCTTGATGAGAGCCCATCGGGTCCTCTACGGTAGGAGAGTGGTAGCTATATGCATTAGTTACACATGCCACCAATAGAGCAAATTGTTTTGCAGAAATAGTACCTTCTTAGAGGTGAAAAGAACTTTGTCATTTTATAGATGGGGCAAGTGAGACTCAGATAAGTTAAATAATTTTCCTCTAATTAAACCTTAGAGTTCATCACTCTGGAAAAAAGGAATTTTGTTAACGAAAGGAAGGGCCGGTAGAGATTGTGTGTTTTAAGAGAAGAGATCATTTTACAAACATTTAATTAGTAGTTACAGAAAATTGGGGGGAAAAGATGAAAAGGATCCAAAATTCATTGAAGTTATGAAAGGAATGGTTTTAAAAAGGTTTTGACACAGGACAAAACTGGCCTTATACATGAAGCTGGTCAAAGATTCACTCAGTCAAGGGTTCTGATTTAGCAAATCACTTAAATACTTCCATTTTCTAACACCGTTAGAAGTATTACCAATACATCAAAATGCCAAAGCTTTCCTCATTTGACAGAATGCAGAAAGACCTAAAGAAGGAAATTAAATGACAGTACCATGGCCAAAGTATTCTGTGACTCATATGTTGTCTTCCAAATTAGATAACTTGTGTTTTTCTAGGCTATGTTTTCAGCTGACCTTCATGTTTTCAGTCTGAATATTTCAGAAGGAGAGAATATTTTTAATTTTATAAGAATTAAGCTCTGACAATTTATACTTCAGATCTAGACAATGTAAAATGGGTTATAATTTGCCAGTTTCTAATAAGCCATAAAAGTTATCCTTATCCTTATCCTTAAAAGATATCCTCGGTATCCTTATTGCTGATTCAAGGCTCAGGATACCCGTACTCCTGAGCTGTGAGACACAAAAGTTTTTCTATCTCATTGGGAAAGATTCATAAATTTTTTAAATTTTTAATAGTTGCTACTAACTAAGATAATCTTATAAAGAAGTATTAGACTTAATTTCATAAGGCTTTGCTGGTCATAGCATCCCTAAATGGCAGAATCTTTAGATTAGAGGTAAACAAAGATATTAGAAGGTATACTGGTTGAACTACCATTAAAGAAAAAAAAAATGAACTAGGCTATATGGTTGACATCACAAAGTCAAAAGATCTTTGATTGGATAGAAGTTTGACTTTAGGCCAGTCATTTTTATAATATGGAGATCAAACTTTGATATAAAACTTTTAAACCTCAAGATTTGGTAACATTTACTTTAATAAAAACTTTCATTTTAATGTTAAAAAAAAACAAAACCCAAAAGTCAGATCGCTTACTACAAGGTTACAATTAGACTTGGAATCCACATGGACTGTTTTTTTTTCTCTGGGTTTCTTTGTGCATGTGTGTGTGTGTGTGTGTGTGCACGCACGCGTGTGTGTGTTTTGTGTGAGTTAAGAAAAGTCAATAAAATAAAACCAAACTCAAGGAAGCCTGGATATTAAGGTGATTAATCGAGACATTGGAAACATAAATCAGCTATACTTATCTGATTTTCAAAATCTAGTCATCTTTACCTCCTGAAATGGTCTCATAATTCTTTGATGATGCAAGGCTGAGAAGCGCATATGTCCAACCGAAATGTGGATGAGGAAAGATAAATGGTAGTTTTGACTAACAGTTTGAGATGCCAATATTCCTCTTGAGGAGTTCCCTTATTGACCTCATGGGGAGAATAAAAGGCATCCAGTTCTTGGGAATTTAGCAGCACACATTTCAAAAGCTTTACTTTTGTATCTATTGGTAATCAGAAGGAAGTTTAGGTCTTTCTGAATCTTCTTCCAGACTTGTGGTTGTACATGGTAACTCAAGTCCTGAGCAAAAACAAGCAAGGAACCCTATAACAGTAAAGCCTATCGTCACCTCCTACTTCTCAACCCTCCTACTCCCTCATCTCATCTTTATTTTCCTTAGCCATTCCCCATCTAATAAAGTGTGTTTTATTTTTTTTATTGCGAGAAAACACACATGATGTTGTACATACATTATGTACACTATATTAGACATAATAAATCACATTTACCATTGTAATCATTAAGTATGCAATTCAGTATACTCACAGTGTTGGACAACCATCACCACCATCCTTATCCAGAACATTTGCTTCTTTCCAAACAGAAACTCTTACTCATTAAACACATTAACTACTCATTCCCTTCTCCCCTGGCGCCAGCTCCAGGAAGCCACCATTCTACTGTCCATCTCTATGAATTTGACTACTCAATGTACCTTATGCAAATGGAATTAAGACCTTTTTTTGAGAGCTATCAGGAGCCACTGAAATGTAGTAAGCATAGGCCTATTATGCTCCAACTTGTGCCTTAGAAAGCTCTTCTAGACTGAAGTTTGGAGGATTCTGTGGGGGCAAGATTGGCAGCAAAAGGCCAGTTACGCCGTGGTGGCAGTTCTCCAGGGAAGAATGAAGGTGACCTGAACTAGGCAAATGGCAGTGCAGACTGCCAGTAAGTGTATGGAAATGGGAGCCAAAAGTTATTTAGAAGGTAGAATGCACAAAAGTGGATTCCCTTCTACTCCTAGACCAAAGAGTCTGAGGATGCTAGCGTGACAGCAAAAAGTTCCCTCCAAGTTTCTGAAGTTCCTAAGCTAACGGACAGTGAGCACAGAACGTCCAGGGAAAACCCACAACGGTCGCCAGAAAAGTGACATGATGTAAGGAAGGAGAATCTCGAATGCTGTCAATGGACAATGGGCCTTCTTATCTGTGTGACCGTGGAAATTAATCTTTCTGATGCTCGGTATCCTTATTGCTGAATCAAGGCTCAGGATACCCGCACTCCTGAGCTGTGAGACACAAGGGAGAAAAAACATCATTGAATGTGTTCTAAATTAAGTGCTATGAAAATGCTACTTGTGAGAGCATATTAGAACCCATCAATAAAAGGTAATTAGTATGCTAAATCAGTATTTACAGAGAGTTGAAGAGGCATTTGAAGGAAGAAATCTGGGCAATTTATAGTAGCGGGGTCAACTCCATGGATTGCATGGAACTACAGCTAGCTACAGAAAAATATGCAGAATTTAGCAAAGTGTGGGCTAAGGATGAGGAGTGAGCAAACGAGGAACTATCAGGTGGAAGAAGAGTAAAAAGGATGAGACGGAGGCCCACCCAGTTCATTCCTGAGCTACTAGTGTCAGGGAGCTATGCCAAGGAGCATAGGGGATAAGGTAAAATACGCTGGATGTATCCAGAATAGGAAGGACTTTCAAAACTATCCAAAGTGGTCAGTTGACATAAAGTAAAATTCATAAAAAGTATGGTCCCTAACATTACTATTATGCTCTGGTTTAGTAAACCACTTAAAAAAAAAAAAAAAGATTCCCAAACTGGAAAAAAAGATTCCCAATCTGGAAATACTCAATGTTTAAATATATCTATTTGTTCTAGTTTCAAAGAAAAAATTAGGACTTTCCTTCTGACAGGGTTTTGGGGCCTCTGGTAATTTTTCCAATCTCTGTGACTTTTTTGCCCTGAGATAGGTGGGGGTGAATAATGTAATTTAAACTAAAGTATTTTAGCATCTGCTTTTTCAAAAGAGCCCCAAATATCTTAATTCTTCACAAAATAAAATGCTTCAATTAAAAAAGAAGAATATAAATCAAGAAGAGGAGAAAAACAAAACAAAACAAAACAGTAGATATCTGAGAGTAAAAGACTGTATTGCCACAAAGAAGCATCTCGGCTTCTAAGGTCAAGTTTGCCACTTCTCTATATGACTCTGGGGAGGTTCTTTCTTCTTTTACTGCCTTGTTTCCTCAGGAAAACTTACTACTATGGGAAAGCTGTCAATCTGTCTTAAAGTGCTGTGATTTCTTCACGGGAAAGTTAAGGAGGAGAAAGACAGGGAAGAGTAGATATGGAGAAAAGAGTAAAGAAGTTTCACTGGAGTCCAAAAAATGGGCATGGCTTGCAGCAGTTCTGTGAAGATAAAACGAGGGGAATTAAAAAAAAAAAAAGCAAAAACCAAAATCTATTTTAGAAGTCAACTCAGTAGGATGCGTCAATGAATTACATTAATGTTGGAAGAAATGAAGGAAGAATAATAATTGGTAGGTTTCTGGCTCTAGCAGATTAGCAGACAGTAGTTTCATTTACTTGAGATGGGGAAAATAGAGAAAAGAATCAAATTACACGGGAAGGAAAATCAAGAGTTCAGTTTTGGATAGGATTAGTTTAAGGTGTCCACGAGACATTTCAACAGGAACATCAAGTAGACAATTGGGAATAGAGTTCTGACATTTAGCGAACTGATAAATTTAAGAAAGATACAGATTGTATTTAAGGCCTGGGAATGAATGAACTGGTGTATTGCTGGGGAGCTAAAGGAGAGAATACGTGGGAAAGTGAGAAAGATGGAGAATCAGAATGAGAGGGTAAAGAAAGACAAAGATAGTAAGGGGGAGAGAGGCCAGTGAGCCATGGCTGGAGACTGAGCCAGTCCCACATTAGAAGTAAGGCAGAGCAGGAGGAGGCTCGAAGGAAAGGAGGAAATAGCCTAGAGGTAAGAAGAGAACCTGAACAGTGTTGAGGCACAGAGGCCTCATGGTAGGAGTGGTCCCCAGGAAAGCCTGCGGAGAAAGGGAAAGTTAGATAAGGAGGGTTAAGTATCTGCAGGACAAAGGAAATACAAATGAAAGAGCTTGATCCTAGAGTTAAAGAAAACAGAGGGAGGGGCGCCTGGGTGGCTCAGTGGGTTAAAGCCTCTGCCTTCGGCTCAGGTCATGATCCCAGGGTCCTGGGATCGAGCCCCACATTGGGCTCTCTGCTCCATGGGGAGCCTGCTTCCTCCTCTCTCTCTGCCTGCCTCTCTGCCTGCTTGTGATTTCTCTCTGTCAAATAAATAAAATATTAAAAAAAAAAAAAAAAGAAAACAGAGGGATGGACTGTCTTGCAATACAAGCTTTTGAGCCTTTAATAAGAAATAGTCATGAAAGTGGAGCAATTAAAGGATTTTAAGGAGTACTTCAGAGTGTTCATGAGTTACATGGTCCTGCTTTTGAACGTGCAAATGAATTCCAAGTCTTCACCTGGTAGAACAAGGTAGATTAGAAAGCAAGACTTGGCATGACAGTCAGATAGAATCTCATCAATAAGTGATCATGTGTTGGTCATAAGGGTTTGGGTATCTGTTTCTCTGTCAGTGCCTTGTGCACATGAAGCCAAAAAAGCAGAGTAATTTGGCATCATTTGATTTAATGGGATCCTGTACAAATGAAGTGCTATTTCGGCGATGAAGCCAGCCCACTGGGGTTGCTCTAGGACGAGTATCTAGAGAAGAGAAATTAGTTCACTAGTTCCTAAGCCTCTGGAAACCACTAAATAACTCAGTAAAAGCATAAACCTGCTGACCAGGAAGAAGTCTTTTGAGAAATGACCTTTAAATAATAAAATCCAAAAGCAAAGAGATTTAATAGCAGCATGTCTCTAAATGGACTCATGAGGAAAATCACAACTTATACCATAACAAAAAGTGTAGAATGGTAGGTTAAAAAGACAAGCCAGAATTTTAAGGTCATCTTGATAATATCTTACATTTTGGGGCTCTGAATATGCCCCAGACATGAGGGTTAAATGCTTTACATGCATTCCATAATTTAATCCTCTCAACGGTTCTATGAGTTCTGTGTTGTTATTAAACCCATTTTATAGATAAGCTAATAGAGGTAGAACATTAAATAGCAAGCCCAATGTTACAAAACTTGTAAGTAATGTAGGTAAGAGTCCACCTGGGTTTTTCTGATCCCGTATTAGGAGTCCTTAATGTCTTTCTCCTATGAGGGTTTGAGTGTTTCTACTTTTTGAGTGCAACTGAAAATGTCTTAATTATAAGAGGTTATAGATTAACTCACTGCAGCTGGGTACAGTTTGGAAAATTATGTAGTTTTAGTGGAACAAAGAGAAACATCCAATAATTTCATTTTGCACTCCTCTCATTGAGAGGTGGAATTTATTCCTTCCCTTAAATGTAAATGGGCCCTGTGACTCTTTTGATGAACCAAATGCAGTGAAAACAGCACTGTAACTCCAAAGCAGAGCCTTACAAGATGGGTAACTTCTGCCACGCTCAGAAAGCACTTGTCTCAGAAGTCAGCAGACATCTACGTTCAACTACCTTATGACCATGATGGAAGGAGCCCAAGCTACATGGAGAAAGAAAGATGTCAAAAGAGGGGAGCAGTAAGGCTCTAGGTATGAGAGTGAAATTTTCTGTGACTTTCTGGCCCAGTCCAGCCCCGTGTTAAACACAGCCAAGGAATGACCCAGCCAAGGAATGACCCAGCCGATGACTTGGAGCAGGACTATCCTAATAAGTCAACCTGAACTCCTAAATTATAGAATCCTGAGAAAAACAAATGGGTTGTTTTGATCATTAAGTTTGGGTATCTTGTAACACAACAATAGATAACAAATTTAGTACAATTTGACATGATCTGGAGTATTATAATATATTTTAAGGGGACAAGCAGAAAACATTCCTATAGTTTTACTTTGTGTCCAAGAGGCTTATATGTTACATCTGAGATAATAAACCTACAGTTTAAAAGTTAGCTCTGATCCAGTGATCAATTTCATCTGGTCTGAGGCATGTATTTTCAAGAAGAAAAGCTAATAGAGAAGCACTTCATAATTTAGAACTAGATTTCTTCTGTGTTTGCTGTTTTATCACCATAGCAATGCATTAGTATAATATGCCATCTTACTTTTGAAAACATCTGAGGCAGTTTACAACGAGATATACAAAACAAGAGAGTTAAGATAAAAATACAAGATTAAAACCAAATTTAGCAACTCGGAAGTTATTTCTACAGATTGGTCTAATTTGTTTACTGAAATTTACCTTTAAATTTAGCTTTGAGTTTCCTGGCAACTGAGGCAAACCTGTGGGATTATATCCTGCTAAATGTGGTTTCTTTCAGAAAAGAAAAATCTTTAACCTACAGCTAAATTATAAGAGCAATTTATTATGTGGCTCTCCTCACAGGGAACAGTAAATGACATAAGAGACAATGACTTTAAAAGCAATGCCATTTGGAATATAAATGTGTCTCAGACTTGAAGTCTTAGCATCTGTCTCTGTTTAAAACAAAATAAAATTTTAAAAAAGCAATAAAATGGAAGGGACTTATGTGTTTTTATTGTTAACTCTTCTCTCCCTCTTAGATCAGCATTTCATAATTTCTTATCTTTTTGTTTTAGTAAAGACTCATTGATAACATTCCAGGAGCCAAGCTCTGAGGACATCATTCAAGCAAGAGAGAACACAAGCCCCTCCCTCAAAGAGACCAGAGTCTAGGAGGATATTAATTAATGATAAGTATATTTATTAAATAGCTATATCAATATGTGATTATACATCGACAAGTGCCATTTTAAAAAAAAGTACGGGGGGGCGCCTGGGTGGCTCAGTGGTTTAAGCCTCTGCCTTTGCCTCAGGTCATGATCTCAGCGTCCTGAGATCGAGTGGGGAGCCTGTTTCTCCCTCTCTCTCTGCCTGCCTCTCTGCCTACTTGTGATCTCTCTCTCTGTCAAATAAATAAATAAAATATTTTTTTAAAAAAAGAAAAAAAAAGTACAGGAAGCTACAAAGAGTAAATGATAGGGAGATGTGATCAAAGTTCCTGAGGTTAGGGTAGGATGTGAACAGTGAAGGAAAATATACTTTCTTATATTTGCATTTCTATCATGATGCCTGATACACACAAGTGTAAATTGTATTGGTTCTTAATGATGAAAAACCTTCATCCCCCACAAGTGTGAGTTTCAAGACTAAATCTGAACCCGCTATTGGAAGATAATGACTTTAGGAAGGAAGACATTGCTAGACATGTTCATTGCTCTGATTTTTGGAAAAGAATAAAATGTATAATGTTAGTGCTAATTGTCAAGACATGGGATGAAAAAAATATTACACATCCTGGAATTCTATGTGATCGAGATTAAGCCTGAAGAGTTACTCTCAAATGCCTGATTTAAAGCACTCATTTCATGCTAGAAGACTAGTTATTAGCAATGGCTTCACCATCATCTTATTACTGGCAATGTGAGAAGGTGTGGGCCCTTTCATGGAAAAGTTGACTGATGGACAAATAAATTAGATAAGACTGCTTTGCCAAAGCTGATAACTAAGGCCCTGTATACAATAACTGCTAGGTCCTAGTTCTTATGTAATACTTAATCTCTGAGCTCGAGATTGTTGAATGGTTGAAAGAGAAAACACTTATATTGCTATTCTTTGGAGAAATTCATTTACACATGGGTATTATTTAGTTGTAAGCTCTTAAATGTTATGTTAGACATTCCATCAGCCATCTAGCTCTTCCAGTCTTATTACATAAAAACTTTAGCAGCAATATTTTTCCAGTTATGACTCTCTTCCTACTTCTACCACATTACCGTCTTTAAAACAATTAAGATAATTTTGCCTGCCAAAGCTCTGCCTCACCTGATATTCTTCAGTGTTATAGATTTTCTGCAATATTTGTTTCCCAGAATTTACTCATATTTTTAATAAAGTAAAAATTTCTATTTTAGAGCCCATTCTATTGGGGAGGTTCCATTGCAGATATAAATGAGTCTTCGATGGTAAAGAAAAAACTATAGGTTGAATTAGCTCCCCCCCATTTGTATATTAAAGTCTTAAACCCAGAAACTCAAAAAGTATTTGGAGATAGGATCTTTATAGATGTAATCAAGTTAAAAGGCACTAATTAGGTGTGACTGATGTCCTTATAAATGTCTGCATAGTTATCCTTATAAAAAGGGGAAATTTGGACTGATACATATAGAGGGAGGAGGATGTAAGGATGCAGGGAGAAGGGGTGCCTGGGTGGCACAGTCCATTAAGCATCCAACTCCTGGTTTGGGCTCAGGTCATGATCTTGGGGGTCTTGGGATGGAGTGGAGCCCTATGTTGGGCTTCACACTCAATGGGGAGTCTGCTTGAAATTCTCTCTCCTCCCTCCTTGTCCCTCTCTCCCTGCCCCTCCCCCCACTCGCTCCTGCTCTTTCTCACTCTAAAATGAATAAATCTTAAGAAAAAAAGAAAAAGATGCAGGGAGAAGATGATCATCTACAAGCCAAGGAGAGAGGCCTGGAAGGAAATCTTTCTCTCCCAGCCTCAGAAGGAACCAACCCTACTGATACCTTGATCTTAGACTTTCAGCCTCCAGAACTCTGAGACAATCAATTTCTGTGGCTTAAGCTACCCAGTCTGTCATTTTGTTACGGAAGCCTGAACAGACTGGTACAACTCTTATTTCCCTGTGAAAATCAAAGACAGTTTTTAGATATTTCTTATTTCTCACTTAAAGATGGATTAGAGATTCTATGATTTCCCTCCATGAATGAATTGCCATAGATGCCTTTGACATCTCTTAACTCCTTAAGCTTTCTCATTGTATTCAACATATTCTTCAGGAAATTGTTAATATCTCCACTCACCTGTTCTTGTTCATCATGGTACAATTGACATAAAAGACATGAGAATTCCTAGATCAAGCCACCCAACTTATTAGTGATTTTTTAAAAAATTATTTACATCTAGTATTATAAAAATGGCAAACTAATCATCAGAATAGAACCCAGTTTAGAGGTTATTGCTCAAATCTAGCTTCTGCCAAACCTAACTAAACAAATACGTCACTGCATTACCTGCTTTAAAGTACATTCATTCTTTAAGGCATAAGCTTCTAATTCTTTCACACTTTTATCTGTTGGCATGCAAACAGCACTACTTAGAAACAGTGGAAATCATGCCAAGATTTTCTTTAATTCTTACTTCCTCTCTTTATCAATACTTTCTCTATTTAACTAGGTAATTATATTACAATTACCAGGACACCTCCTCCCCAAACCCCTTGATTAAGTTCTCTTTATTGATTCATTAAGTATATCTTGTTGAGTGTCTACTGTGTACCAGATACTCAGAGCTGTGAACAAGATAGACATGATCTCTGCCCTCAGGGAGTTTATATTCCAGGTTTCAGAGAAACTCTATGAGACTAGAGAGTTCATTTTTTAAAAAATATTTTATTTATTTGACAGAGAGAAATCACAACTAGGCAGAGAGGCAGGCAGAGAGAGAGGAGGAAGCAGGCTCCCCACGGAGCAGAGAGCCCAATGTGGGGCTCGACCCCAGGACCCTGGGATCATGACCTGAGCCGAAGGCAGAGGCTTTAACCCACTGAGCCACCCAGGTGTCCCTAGAGTGTTCATTTTTAATGTATTTATTGCTAGACCAAATCTCCACTGTTGTGCCTCTTAGCTTTACCCCAATCCTTTTAACCACCCTAAAAGCTACATATTCATAGTTTCCTGTATCATAAATTTTTTTCTGTGATATAACCCAAATTAATGCTGGTCCAGACAGATTCAGGATTCAAAAGAAATTCAATCACTTTTCAGAAAGATCATTCTATGGAAAAGATTATAGTTGCAACTAATAAGCACTCAAAATAAAGATTCTTATTTATTTTTAATTCTCAAACTATTAAATTTAATTTTTTTTTCTCAGTATATTTTGATGTTGGTCCCACATGCACTTGAACCTTAAAATCTTTGAACTATTTAGGGACCCATTTCACTTTGCTATTTCTAGAAACTAAAATCTTGATCTGTGGTGGTCTTTCATCCTGACTGAGCTCTCTGTAGCAGACTCAGAAATGGAAAGATATTCCTGTTGCCCTTGGATTAGAGGAATGAGAGTTCTGGGTTTTCTATGGCATGTGACTCCAGGAATATTTCAGTTCAGGCTTTTGTCTCCTTTACTTTGATGTGAACTTATCTTTTAGAGATGAGAGAGAGGGTGGGGAGAAAGAAGAAGGAGAAGAAGGAGAGGAAGAGGAGGAAGAAGGGAAGGAGGTGAGGGGAGGAGGTGAAAGGGGGAGGGGGAGGAGGAGAGGAAGGGGAGGAGGAAGAGGGAAGATGAGAGGGGATGGGGAGAGAGGAGAAGAGGAGGGGAAGAACCACATGGTCCATCATTTCCCCAAGCAAACGGCATTTTGGGTGAATGCCCTGACCTAGGAAGGGAAAATAGATCAAGGTGACCCCAATGCTATAAAAATAGCTAAGTGGACTCTTCCCAGAAAAATATCACAGCAGGCTCCGTAAAGCAATTAGAGTAATATTTTGGCATCTTGCTTTACCAAGGGGGACATTCTTCTACCGTCCTAGTTACAGCCTTGATTTTCATTTTCCTCTGTTGTAAATACTTAGGAAATCATTTTAGAAGGCTGCAAAGCAATAGGTGTGAGAGTAAACAAACTCTAACAGTAATCCTGTCTCCAAGTGTTGGAACAGCTACACGAGGAAGCCAGAGCAGCACCTAACTTGCCTGGTCTGCTTTTCCTATCATCTTCCTCCCACCTCACTCTCCTCTTCCTCCTACACAGAATGGTATAAAATTTACAGCCTAACTCTGCAGTCTGCCAGGGAAATCTGGCCACTTGCTGGTGAGCTGACCCTTAGACCATGGACCAGGGTACATCACTGTGACTGCCTTCTCGTTGCTGGGCCAGGAAGAGGCCCTGAGAAGAAGGGCTAAGATGTTCTGCCCGACAGGAAGGACATGGATCTCAGGGAGATTGTACATATTCCTTCGGTTAAAGCTCTTTGGGAAAACTGTCCTGTGAACTGAACTTTCTTAAACCCCATGGAAAGAATAAAGGTCCTTATTGTGGTATTGGTGAGAAGTCAATGGGTCCACACTGAGACAAGCTGACAAGCTAGGATCTGAAGTGCTAGTCAGTCAGAGGGCAGGTGACAGTGTCTTCCTGGTCAGGAGTCTTCTCCTTATCTGCCACTGTTAAGAATATTAACTTTTTATACTTACGGCTGAAACTTAAAACTGGTGTGTGTTTAAAAAAAAAAAATGACACTTTAAAATCTGCCTCCACAGTATTTCTTCTCATGAACTATCTTTAGCTTGACCTAAATTACTAATTAAATTTTTCTACAAATCCAATTTTCCTACAGTTCTTTCCTTTATGTTTTTATAATCGGACCTCTTCAGCGGGGGGTGGGGGGGTGGGGGGGACCTGCGTTTCAACGGCTGCCCACCCCCATTTTAGTTTTGCTTTGTCTCAAGAAGCATTTGCAGATCATCAAATATGGGGGAGCTTGGAATATTTCTTACTCTGGTGTTAGATATGGCACCAGCACATTAGCACAAATTCTTCAAAAAACGAAACCTTCAAGGAACTCCGCTACACTTTCCACTCAAAATATTTCCCAAGCACTGTAGCAGAGTGAGAGCCTAAATAGTATCGGGCTTTCTCGAGAGCTGCTAGGGTGCCAAAACATGGAGTCCATGAGAATGATGCCTCTACTGTATGCCGCCATACTGGAGACCCAACTCCCCTGCCCAGCCACACCGGACCAGCTGAACTTGCCATTGTTCTAGGCCAACCCCTCAACGACTTAGTGGTCAAAGTGGAAAAAGCATCTTAAGGTCAACTTCTTCTTCACACTCGGTGGCTCCTAAAACCACATGGAAATATGATAGCTGGAAAGATTTTTTTTTTTTTAATTCCAGGTGGAGAATACATAATGCAAATACTACATAATACTGAAGTCAGATTTATATTTGTGTACAATAAAGCAGTCAATCTTTTTTTTTTTAAGATTTTTTTTTTGTTTGTTTGACAGATAGAGATCACAAGTAGGCAGAGAGGCAGGCAGAGAGGCAGGCAGAGAGAGAGGAGGAAGCAGGCTCCCCGCTGAGCAGAGAGCCTGATGCGGGACTCGATCCCAGGACCCCAGGACCATGACCTGAGCTGAAGGCAGAGGCTTTAACCCACTGAGCCACCCAGGCACCCCCAAAGTAGTCAGTCTTACTGCATCTGTCTCAATTGACCTAACAGGGAAAGCATTACAGAAAAGAGGCTGTGGAGTGGACACTGCAGCAGCAAACAAGACGAGGTAAAGTCTCCCAAGGGATCTGCCAGCTATTAAGCATAGTGACAACTTGTCCTTGAACCAGATTTAAGGTATTTTTCAAAGTCTTCCTTTATTTATAATCCATATCCAAACAGAGAGGAAATTAAAATGCATTAGACTTCTAAGTCATTAATCTCTCTGAAGAAAGAAAAACAGGGAGGAAGAGGACAAGACAATGACTTAGGGACAAGTTAACAAAAGGATTCATTCATTCATTTTGTATATACTTTCATCTAACAAATTTGGTTTGACAAGTAAGGGATCTGATGAACAAGGTCATGGGTTCTCTGTCCTTAAGGACCTTCTTGCCCTGTGGGAGCTATGGGTGAGTAAACAGTCCTGATGTTACCACGCAGGGTGAGCAGGACCGCGTGCTATGCTGTGGGAGCCCACACAAGAAGGACTCAAACAACTCAGGTTTTAGCCACCTCGACAGAAGGCACAGTAGGAAGCACTATGGTGCCAGGAAGTATGATCAAATATATCTTGGAGACTTAGATTTGTTGGAAAGCATTCCTCCTACCCTCGGGAGTCGCTTGGAAAATGTTAACTCTCCATAGCTATGGCCAAAAAGCTCCCCACAAAATCCTTTTTGGATCATCCTCATGGTAGTTTCCAATGGGGAGAGCCAACCCTGAAGCAGTGTTAGCATCATGGTAGTGCACTCCAGAGATGTCAATGGAAAGATTGGTGGAACTAGAGCTGACCTCCTGAGTTTGAGTTCTGTTACCCCTCTTAATAACACTATGACCTTGAACCAGTTACTTAACCTCTCTGAAGCTCTGTGTCCCTGGCTCTTACAGAATCAAAGATTCTGAGGATCACACTAGTAAAGTACTTTGAACAGTGCCTGACACTTAGTAAAAGCTCAGTAAATGTTAACCCTCTGGAAAGACATGGAGTATTTCACATAGGAGAAGATCTTTGTTATCATTCCAATTCAATGCTTTAAGCAGACATAATAGGACAGTAAAAGGAAATGCATGTAAAGAAATGCTGGTGGTGAAGAATAACCACTTCAGAGGCGCTAAATTTCACCCCTCAGCTCTGCCAGGGTAAACAACATAATCTGGCTGAGAACCTTCGCCTTGTTCCCTGACATTTTTAGAGAAAGGAGGAAGCTAGAGCAGTAGTACCTCTTCACTTCTCCTCTGACCATGCTAGACTGGTTAACGCCAACAGGCAGGGTAGACAGTGGTTAAGGCTACGGGCTCTGGAGCCAAGCACTTGGATCCAAACCCTGACTCTGCTGCTAACTGGCAGTGTGCCCTAGGACTACTCCCTCCACCTCCATACTCCACAGTTTCTTCACCTGTGAAATCGGGATGCCGACAGCCTCTATGTTGGGATTTTTGTGAGAACATACATATGTAACCATACTTAAGACTCTGAGAACAGTGCCCAGCGAAGTTACTGTTGTATAAGTGATGGTGATTATAAAATTTGTTATTATTAAAGAATAATACAACATAAGGAATTGTTCAAATGCACAAAATCATGAAATATTGGGTCCAGACAAGAGTGTCTTGTCAAAGCGGGTGGTCACTAGGCAGTTAATTCTATGAAGATGAGAGCTGGATTTTGATTTAAAAATGAATGGGCAAGGCATGAAGCCCTGAACTAGTTAGAGGGCATGATGAGGAGGAAAGCACACTAGATCTGGAAGTGAAAACCCTGCCCTTGTGAGCAACGCTTAGCCATATTCTAATCTGAGCAGGAGTCTTCTCCTTCCTGATACTGTTTACTCATCACTAAAACAGGGAGATCAGCGAGAGCATTTCTAAGGTTCACTCCAAATCCAAAATTCTATGTAGCCAGATAGCCTCTGAAATTTTACAGAAGATAGTTTAATTATGGCTACTGAAGTCTTTTTTACAGACCTAAGATTATCAAGTTGAAGACAATGCCATTTGTTTGTGTTTTCTGAGTCATAATGCAAGAATCCGAACTATGAACAGATCTTAAAATCCATGAAAATGGATTATCTTTAGCACAACTGATAACTTTTAAAGCTGTCGGATTAGGAGAATAAAACTGATAAGGACATCTTCTCATTCACCTTAAGTGAATCTTTGCAGACTCAGACGAAAACATAATCCAAAGGTATCCTAATGCTAACTTATGGTTAACACAGAGAGAGTGGAAGTAGAACTCTTATGGAGTTTAGTTTAGCAATTCTCAGCTAAATGAAATTAAGCTGATTTAGTTGAGCTTTTGAGACAAGAGAGTGGAAAGCATAAGTCCAAAGGATTTGGGGAAATTGCACCAAGACCGCCTGTCTCCAGACTGTGGGCTGGAAAGGAGCTTCGAGAGGCTTGTCTGCTGAGGGTCGACTGACTTCAGAAGTCTGATACGTTGGATAGAGACACACAGATTTCACTTGGAAAACAAAGAAAAAAAGATTTTGTGGTGGAAAATTTTAAAAAAGTGGGAGGATGATTTGAAATCAAAAGTCTGGACTAAGAACACAGGCTTTGGGTTAAACAAAGTTTAAATTTTAGCTCTGCTACTTTTTAGCTACGTGACCTAGGGCTGGTTGGTTAATCTCCCTGAGCCACACGTTGCATTGGGTTTCTGTGAGGATTAAATGAGATCATTCCCATAAAGTGTTTGGCCCTCAACCTCTAGAACGTAGGAAGCACTAGATAAATGATGGCTATACTTACTCTCCTAAATGAAGGACGGGGCAAGTCATCAATATTCCCCTCTGGTGAGCTTCTTTGTGCTCCCTTTGGAATGTCTCAGAGGTGTCAGAAGCACTATTTAAGGCTTCTGCAATCACAGTTTGGGTCCAAACCTCAGTCTTTCTCGTGAGCCCTAAAATACCTATGGGCTTTTTTTTTTTTCCCTAAGATCTATTCATGGTTTTACGTGGGCACTGGATAAAAGCTCACTTTGTAAGACTGTCCATCTAGGTTAAAAATAAAAATGCAGAAATGTGTGGAACTCCAACAGTAGAATATAGGGAAAACAGATTATTCTTAGCTGAAAACAAAGACATTCTCGTATATGAATGTGTATGTAAATGCATAGAAAAAGGCTGGACTTTATGAACACCAGCATGTCCGCAACAGTTCCATCTGGGGAAGACTGGGGAAGAGGTGGGATTTACCTGGCACTGTGTTAATGCTTTACACATTTGTTTACATGTTGGTTGTATAATTAAAAACTAAAAAAACCCCAAAACCAAACAAACAAAAAAGCAAAGCCCAAAGCAAAAGTCATGGTACAAAATGAAATAGACTTTTGGAACTACTGTATACCAGTAGACAAGAATCAAGGAATTTATCTTCAGGGCTGTCCATGACTTCTTACAAAGTCACATTCTGCTGATTTTGCTGTCCTTGAGGAGTAAGGAGACCAGTAGGGAGATTTCTGATTCTATCTCCAGCAACTGATAAACCCAGGTTAGAAAGCAGTTGAAGCTGCCAGCCAGAAAATCTTGTTATAGACCTCTTTCTCTCTGCCAAATAGATAAAACCCTGGCGAGTTCTTTGCAAAATTCAAGGTCAACAGAGGTGTCAACTGAAGACGATTGGTAAATTATGCTTTTAAGCAGAAAGAAACCAGATGGTAAATTATATATCAATCGGTACATTTTGATAGCCAAGAAAGTAAGTGACAACTTAAAAAAAAAAAATTCTACTTGACAGCTACTTGGTCAATAAAAAAAATACCTAACTGAGGAGTTGTAAAATATCACCCTCGTTCCCCTCCCACCAATAACACTAAATAAATTCATTAATTCAAAGAGAGTAAAGAGTTTAAGCCCTGGATTATGGACTATGACATGTTTTTTGATTATTAGCAAAACATTTGTTTGCTGTTGGTGATGACTTTTCACAATGGGCCCATTCCTTGGGAAGAAACATTTTGGCTGCAGGGAAAACCAAGAAACACTGCAGAGCTCTGAGAAGTTGCACCGACTTGCTTTGGTTCTGCCTGCAGTCTCCACTAGTGAGGGATCTTCAGGGGCAGCAAGAAGGACAGGGTAGTTTTGCCTTGTTGTTAATGCATATGTTTTGGCCCATGACTTGAGGGAAGGTTGTGCTTTAACCAAGAGATAGTCAAAGGGAGACTTTAGAGCCCTCTAGCTGGGCCTAACTTACTGCTTCCAGAACTGCCTTTCCAGCTTGCCCATTTGGTGCAGGGAGGTAGCCTGGCCCAGTGTGTAATTCATTGTGTTCTGCTGGTGGGTTAAGTGAAGGGCTGTGTGTCAGGCACAGCACAGAAAGGACCTGAATGAAGGGCGGGAAGAATGAATGGAGAGAGCCATTTTGATGGAATTGCCCAGGGGATTAAATAGGACAGGGCATCTGGGGGCTGAAAGAAGGTTCTGTTGCTTATAAAACTCTCCCTAAGAGTGCCAGTCATCAGTCCCTTGACAATCATACATTTCTTACCTCCCACTTGTGTATAAATCTGCAGGTTTATGCAGACCACCAGCGTGACAATTACAATGCATTCAGTTTATTGTGAAACACACAAAAAATACCTCTTTCTCTCTTTTTTCCCTCATTTATAATCAAAGTGATGTTAATAACTATGAATGGAAGAACAAGGAATTGAAGAAATAAATATATACGGCAGCATCACCCCATCTTGTCACTTGGATTCAGACTGTCCACCGTTCTGTGGAAAAGAAAGGCAGTCATACCAAGCAACATTGAGGCAACGTGAAATAGAGAATTTAAAACGCTGGATCCCATCATTTCTGCAAAAGGTCATTCTAGTCCTTTTCTATTTTTACCGTTGGTAGAGACTCGACAAGTTATTGGCTGCATGGCTTTGGGAAGCCAGAAGCTGCGCTTCTAATGAAGATGGCAATACAGCTCTTGAGACAGAGTCAGTGAAAGGGGTGGAAAAAGTTGAACCCTTCGAAGGTAAGAGAGGAGAGCTACTGAATTAGTCCCTGACTAAATTACTAGCCATAACTATACTCCAGGCCAATTCTCTTAGACATTGACTGTCATCTTGTGGCTTTGAGAAATTCCCATTCCCGGCTCAAAACCTCTCTAAGGCAGGCAGCCCAGCCCACCCCCACTGTTCAGAGGCGCCCCCACCCACAAATTTGCATCAAGACAGGTATATTTCCCAGCTGGACCAAGGCATCCAGAAGCTCGGCTTCCCTTCGGGAATCTGCAAGACAACCTTTGGCTTATCCCTGGCCAGCAATCAAAAGCATTTCAGAGAAGCGCAGAAAACAAAAGAAACAAACAAAACCGGTCCTTACCCGCTTCTTAAAAAATTGGAAGGCTGAGCATTTCTTTACTGGGAATCCATTCATGTCTTTGTTTACCATTTTCCACAGTAGGGAGTTCACAGTTATAGATCCAGGGTGGCACCGCCTGGTAAGTGCAGCGAGCGGGTCCTCCGGCCGCGCTCCTGGACGCAGGCAGTGAAGACGGAGCGGGATGGAGAACCTGGCGGGGCTCGGGTCCTCACTCACACATCCTGCAGCGTCGCTACCGCGGCAACCTCTCCCCGCTCTCAGTTGCCACGGGCAGAAGCTCTGCTCTTCCCATCGCTGCTCCGAGGCGCGGGCATCGGCGCGGCCGGGCCCCCGGGTTACAGCGGATGCCGGGGAGATGCTGTGCTCTGCGGCTGGCGAGTCGGAGAGGGGCACCCCCTGCGCGCCCCCGGCTACCTGGCGGCTCTGCGGCGGGCGCGCGGGGCCCGCCTCTCGGCTCCAGGTGCCGCGCGCGGCTGGAGGCTGCTCGGGAAGAGAGCTGTTTTTGACCGTGCAAGTTCCAGTGGGAGCTTGTAGTTAAGCAGCTGAGAGAAGGAGTAAGGAAGAGCAGAAGCAGAGGGAGGGAGGGAGGGACAGCCGCGCCAGGGAGGCAGAGGGAGAGAGAAAGCGCTGCTGAAGGCGCAGCGATTCATGAATATCTGAGCAGCCCCGGGAGAGAAGACGCCGGCTCCGGACGCACTGAAAAGCAGTTGACAAGCCCTCGAGAGAGCTACTTTAATAGCGTGATTTTTTTTTCTTTTTGTTGGTAGGGCCGTTTAAATCAGACTTTCCTGTGAAATGCAGACCCTTTTTGGTTTTATGCTCACTGACGTTCTTTGGATACGTATTCCTGAATATAATAAGTCTCTCGGTGGAAATTTAATCAAATTCATTCCCGATCTGTCCAAATGTGGAGAAAAATGAAATAAGGTGCAAGCGTAGGTAGAACAATGGAGGCTCTCAGACTAACCGTATAGAACGTCTTCGAGTGTCCTCTCCCCACTTGTCATCACAGAGTGGCCAACGGTGAAAGCAACTGCCTTTTCCCCCAAAGAAAGCTCTTAAAAAAGAACACAATGGACATATATGAAGTATCTTACGGTAAAACACACAAAGAACATGACCAAAAAGGATTACTGAAACCATCTGATGGAAAGGAAGCCCTGATGAATGACCAAAAAGCCTTTACCGATCAAGTGGATATCTATCAAGTGGAAATCTATCCCCATGTCATTCTTTGCACATTAAATTCATTCTTAAAACACCACTTAATTTGTGTGTGCCCTATTTTCCCATCTTTACTCTTTAATGTTGATATTTTATGGAGACTTTTTAAAAATGAGAGTTGATGGGTAAAGGGAGAGAGCAAGGAAAAGAAACTTGGCGTCTGATCTGGCCTGCTAGCATGTCTGTGTGTGAGGCTTTCGGCCAGTCCCCTGACCTCACCGTGCCTCTCAGACAGTGCCTATCCACGACATGGAGGCAACTGTTCATTCATTTCGTCCTTCCTATTCTCCTTCACTTATTGAGTCATTCACTTGTTTGCTGTGTTATTCCATGCATCCATCAGATCAAATCCAAAGGCACCAAGTATCCCCAGGATGAAGAGTCTTTTCATAGTCATGAGGGAGTGTAATCGAAAAATAAGAGGAAGGCACATGCCTACTTGATAACACAAATGGCCAGCTCATTAAAAGCAATACCTAGAAGAGAAACATACAAGTCCATTGGGAAGAGATGCATTGATTTCATTGGAGTATAAATCTCTATAGACAGACCAGGTTTCTTCGGGAAAGGACAGTGCAATCTTATTTGCTCAATGCATTGAGATTTCCGAAGAAAAATGCCATGCAACCAACTGATGGCATTATGACTGAGGGAAAATAAACCACTCATTTTGGAGAGATACATTAAGCTGTTCAAGATGCAAGGATACTTTATCTACAACATTGATCAGTTTTGTGGTTCTTCTAAAGAGTTCATTTAAAATTCTGGTAGCTCAAAGAGAATTTTTGAGGATTGTAGAAATGGTCTCTACGATGATTGTGATAGTGGTCTTATGACTATGCATTTATCAAAAGTCATCAAAACTTAAATATGAAAGAGGAAGAGCATTTTGTTATGTGTAAGTTATAGTTCAATAAACCTGATTTTTAAAAAAGCATGGTCATCCAAATGATTTCCTATTTTGCATCTTTCCTCTCTCCTGAAGGCATTTGAGCAGATACTTACTGAGTTTGAGGGATACATAGAAGGTGCTCTCTAAGCATCCTGTGGGAGAGGGATGCTGGAGGCCTTGCCTTGATTCTACACTGGCCTAGCAAGCATACTGGTTTTAAGTACCCTGTATGTTTGCTTGGGGGTAAAGAGGGAATGGCTAATAGAAACTATGGGTGAAGAAGTTAAAGTAAAGTTAAGTCCCCTCCTTCCTCCCCACTACACGCCATTCCTTGGAGATGTTGCCACTGTCTCTGAGTCTATGATAATCTTGTGCAAGATCCTGTGAATACAAATATCAATAGTTTCTGTCTCTAAGGAAGTTACAGCTTAGTGGAGAAATACACACTGTGATAAGAATGAATCCTTGAACACTACATTGAAAACTAATGACGTACTCTATGTTGGCTAATTGAACATAATAAAAAAAGAAGAAGAATGATATCTAGAGCCATAACTATACTGACATTCCCCCACTTTGGTTTGGAGGATGGCAAGGTGACTTAGAGTGGGTAGGGGAGGCCCAGGAAGTCTTTTTTCAAAGGAAGAATGTGAGTGCAAAGTATTAAAGAAAGAGTAGAAGTTGGCCAGATGAGGGAGGAGAAGCAGAGGGCAGGGGCTCTCTCCTATATGGCAGAGAGTCTATTACTTGGACCATATTTTCGTCACTGCAATAAATAGAAACATGTATTAAGTCTGTTAAATCAACACTGTGCTGGCTACTCAGGGAAAGAAGGCATCTTTCATCTCACTCTTACCTCTATATTTTATAAAATCACCTGCAGGTAGGCCTACAATGACCACCATGTACTTACTGTCTCCTTTACCAGGCTTATTAGCGTTGACGAAGGAGCATAGACCACTGCTTATGGCAAAAAGGAAAGTAAGGACTGTTCAAACATCGTGTTTGAGCATTAAACTTGCTTTATTAATTAAATTAATTTATTTACTTGCCTCTTTTTCTCATTAAACATGTTTATTCATATTTGTAGCCCCAACCCACTGTGGCGTGCCTGGACCATGCTTAGCAGTTAATGAATGGTTTTCGAATAAATCAGATAAAAAACTATGAAAAGTTAACATCAGTGACCATTTGTAGGAATCGTTAAATACCTTATTCTGGAACTACGTGAATTCCCATCCTAACCAATGTGCTGAGCTCTAGTAAGAACAAAGGACCCGCCATTTCTTCTTTAAGCCTCAGTGACATTGTGACCCTGGGATGACACATCTTTTTATGGAAAACTCTAATGTTCAAAAGAATCCCTTGAAACTCTATTTGCTTTTGCGCAGTATACTCACTTTTCTTCTCTCAGTAATGTTATTTGAACAATAACACAAAAGATAAAATAAAATAGCTGGGTAAAACTGATGACTCATCTATGCAGAAGGTAGAGAGAGTACCTAGTAGATATGGTAACCTCCGTGTGACCTTGAGCAAGTCCCTTCAGTTCCGTGAGCCTCAATATTCTCATCTGTAAAATACTCCTATAAAATGCATCCCATTTACCTCATGAAGCAACTGTCAGTACCAAATTTTGTGTGAAAAGTTCTTGCAAAACAATAAATAATTCTAAATTTTTAATTCACTAAAACAAGAAGCATATACTGTTGTAATACTTTTTTAGAAAGCTTATCTTTCCATAGATTAAAGTGTTTTGTGTGATACACTTAGTCAGTGAATGGAATGTGATTTTTTTTTTCCTATAGCAACCTGGAAAACACAAAAGATAATAAACATTAAAATATCTGTCTAGTGAGAAATGTCTCTAAGGAGAAAGGGACACAAATAGACCATATCATGAGAAATGTTTTACATTCCTCTCTGGCCTGGATGACTTGATCATATGCTTAAAACTCCAGCCTAAATGGTAGTGAGGTATGTAATTAGGAATTAAGAAAGCCCACTGGGAATTCTGTATTGTTTTCGTATATATGAAAACCTTTTTAGAGAAATAAACAGCAACAACAACAACAAAAAAATCAGAATCCTTTGGTTTAATCAAATTAGAGTTCATTTAATTCATGAATTAAACCAAAGGAAAAGTTACAAAAGAAAAGCCAAACCTAAAATGTCAATTCATTGAATCTTTTCTTTGAGAGGATTATGTACAAACAGAAAGAATCAACAGCAGAGTGGGTTCATGACCTTTTGTAGAAAAGATGCAAGTAACAAGGTGTTGTCCTTCCTTCTGTAGAGGAGAGATCAAATAAGGATAAAATGTTTCATACTTACAATCTGTTGCCATTCCCACTATGCTAAAAAACGGGTAATTTATAAATATACAGCTTTCTGACAGAGTCAGTATTTATCAACTGTATTCTTCCAGTTGGGAAAGTTAAAAAAAAAATATTTAGTGTTACCTGACTTGATACTACTTATTAAATGTCAGGTATGTGCTAGTCCTTATACTTACGAGGAAGAGACCAATAAAAAAGGTCTGCGTTTTCTCAGCAAATCACATCTAATAGTAGTATTTAATTCACCTTTAAGGCATTTGATGTTTTTTTCTGGGATATATGGTTTTAGTTAGATCACCAAATAATGGACTTTTATTTATCTCTATTGCCTGAAATATCTTTAGATAGAATTATAAAATTTAGTTTCGTAGTTCAAGAGAAGTAGTTGATTAAAAATTCGTGCTGCCTCTCTTTCTCTCTCTTACTTGCTTTTTAACTGTGCTTGTTCTCCCACTCAAGCAGCCACAAACAGCCCTCCCTCTCTTTGTTTTTTTCTCTCATTGATGCTATATAATAAAATGGCACCAAATCTATTTATGATCTAGCCTCTATTGACACAAAGGCATAAAGAAATCTTCTTTCTTGTGCCAATGTGACAACATGTAGTCCAAGGGGACAAATCAATTTGTTGGTAATTGCTCATTTGAATATTAGTGATAATTCACTCAATAGAAACAGTGACTTTTACAGCTCTCCCAGACTTCTCACTTAGGCATTTATTTCTATTCCTTTGTTTAAATCATACAAAGGATTTGGAACCACCAAAAGTAATCTGTTTTAAAGAAAATATATTCCTTTGCGATCCCTTTTAAGGGCCTGACCACTCTTATTATAGTGATGTCCTGTCTCCTCAATCGGGGTATTTTCAGTCATAGCAAGACTCTGTCATTGTGTGCATCTCATTGATAGAGGACCTGCAAACATACGGATACACACTTGCACACACCAAACGCACACATGTACACAGTCAGTGGGAGTGGATAGAGCAGGTCAACAGAGCATTCTGCAAAGGTTATTAATGTCTGTGAAATGGATTGCTTGCTGAGTAACTGAGAAATGAAGTAGAGACTGTAGATGATAATACATTTTATAGCCTTCATATAAGAGGTAATTTTGTATGTGTGTGTATTTTTAGTGATTATTCTGTTTTATTTCAACCCTCAACCTTTGGGATGGTGTTCAATATAATTCCTTAACCGAGGCCAGAAAATTGTGCTTTCAATGTGACTTGTCCAGAAAATGTTCATTAGTGACTTCTCCACGTACAACACAAATGATCCATGGCATGAGAAGTTGCTCCTATCGATGTTTCACCATGCCATGTAGGTAATGAAATAGACTATTGGGATTGGTATTGACTGAGAAGATGCTAGAGGGAAATTAGTAGCCCATACCAGAGTCTTGTTTGCCCTACTCTATAAGCATGATCTTTGGCTCGTCTCTGTGTTCACCATGAAATGAAAAGCTGAGTCAGTTCCTCTGATGATTCAAGTCAGCCGAGGCTTGTGAAAAGGGAGAGTGAGTGAGGTAGATATGTCCAGCAGCAGGAGCAGCTCCAGCAAACAGAACAAAAGAGAAAACAAAACCACTCAGGAAATCACATGGTAGAATTCTAGAAAATGTTGTGCCTTAGGGTGAGCTGATGCCTTAACATGATTGGCTTCAAGTTGAAAGTCTCTGAGAGATTACCTGGGGGTTGTCTGTTTCGTAAATTATGCTTATTTAAATGGAACACAATTTCATTTCCTCTGGTTTCTTTTGTTTTCAGAGGAAATTGGCTACTTTGAATATAGTGTCAACTCAAAATTATTGGCGTGGCAGTTTTAAGCACTGAAACTAATGGAGTCTCCCCTGCGGTTGACATGGTTTAGCAGAATTCGTATGACATTGGTTATATGGATTGGAATCCTGCCTCTACAATGTACTGGTTATGTGACCCTGGAAAGGTGGAATAGACATAATACAACCTAGCCAAGTGATTTGTTGTGAGAATCATAGGGATTTAATACACACACACACACACACGTGTACATATATCTGTATCTCTAGGTTTAGTTTACATCTCTAGGTGATGGTTTTAAAACATGGCTACAAATTTTTTAGTTCTATTCCCATTGATAAGTAGGGTTTATGACTCCTCTCCTTGAATCTGAGTGGGCTTATGATTGCTTAATGTAGCTCAGAGGAAGTGATGCTTGTGATTTCTCAGCCCAGGTCATAAAAGACCATGTTGCTCCCATTTGTATACTGAAATGGTCTCACATGGAGCTCTGAGCCACCATATAAAGCTGTCATGGTATAGTAGCTTGTGAAAGCACAAGCTACTCGAAGAGGACAGACAGCAGTAGACACGCTCATTGGCAGTCTCAGCTGAACCCAACCTTCAAGTCATCCCTGTCCAGGCACTAGACCTGTGAGTAGAAAAGCCTTCGAGTGATTCCAGTCCCAAAGTGTTTGGGTCACGTAGCTATTTGAGGTCTTCAGCTGAGGTCTGAGACTTTGTGCAGCAGTGGTAGAGTCTGTGAACATAATAAAATGGTGTTAAGTTTGAAGCAGTGTGTTTTATAACCATAGCTATAGATGTCCTGTAACCCTCCCATCACCTCTGTGAGCATGGGTGATGTTCAATAAATGAGTACAAGGAGACCTTTATTACCAAAAGCAATGCTCAGTTAGGAAACAGTCAACAATTTAGATGGGAAATGTTCAAATAGGCATCAATAATTGTTGAGGAAATTGAAGGATGCCGCTCTCGTAAGCAACATTATCGTTGGGTTTTGTATATTGTTATTGTTATAGTCACCTTGACCATGGGCTGGGTGGCTTAAATGACAGAAATGTATTTCCTCACAGTATTAGAGGCTAGAAGTCCAAGACCAAGTTGCCACATGGTCAGTTTCTAATGATATCTCACTTCTCTTGACTTGGAGATGGCTGTCATCTTGCTGTGTCCTCCCATGGTAGGAGGAAAAGAGAGAGCAAATTCTCTGATATCTCTTCTTATAAGGTTGATAATCTCATCATGAGGGGCCCAGCCTCATGACCTCACCTAAATTTAATTATCTCCCAAAAGCCCTATCTCCATCCCACTGAAGGGTAGAGCTTCACGTATCAATTTTGGGGATACATGATTCAGGGCCTAACAGTTATTCTGTACTGAGAAACTATTTTTGGTATTGATACACTCTCAATTTCCATATCAATTCTACAAAATGAATATTATGATATTTCTTATTTATTAAGTAATAGGTAGAAAAATTTTTCAAAATTTATGTCAATCCATGTGACAAAGTATTGCTCTAATTCCTATACAAAATCTCCTACAAATTTATATTAAAAAAGACAAATAATCTAATACAAAAGATTTCTAGGATATAAAAAGCAAACCAGTAAAGGCATACAACAAAAGAACAAAAACACATGCAAATAAACATGTATAAAACTGCCAAAATTTCTGATAGTTAGAAAAATGTAATTTAAAATGGCAAGATATGTTTTTCACTTATTAGACTGGAAAAAAATTTTTTTTCAAAGTTATGTATTCAAAGCTGGCAAGACTCCGGGGAATAGGTACTCCTGTATCGCTGAGAGGAATGTGAATATTTTGGAAAATAATTTAGCAATATTTATACAAAATTAAAATGTGCCTATCCACTGACCTGGAAACCTTACTTCTGAGGATAAACTCTTTGGAAATCTATATACCAGTATGCAATACTCTACATGTAGGGGTACTTATTTCAAAATTGGTTGTAATCACAAAAATTGGGGGAAATAGAAACATAATTAAATGCATTATACAATCATGCTAAAGAAAATTATATACATATTAAAAGTATGAATTTAAAAACTTGCATAATACATTGTCAAGTTAAAAATGTATAATGTTTTCTAATGAATAAGAACAACTTACTTTTCTATAAGCATAGAGGAAAGAATGGATAGTTATACAACAAAAAGTTGAAAAGTTTACTTCATTCAGGAGATGGATGGCTTTAATTTTTCTTTTAAACTTCTACAATGTTGTACTTGTTACAAAAAGCACTTGTTACAACAAAGCTGGAAAACATTTATAGTCCCGTGCCTTACCGAATGGACCCAGATCAACTCACTTTGGTCAGATACTTTACCGCCTTTGAAAGCTACCATCCATTCATCTCTGACTCTGTATATATACTTCATAGATTTTAGGTGCTGTGCTTGCTTCTAGGACATTAACAAAGAATAGTACCCGATCACTTAGCACCTAGAATTATAGATCATAACACAGCATTTGAAGCCTTCTTAAAGATTTTTTAATGCAGGGACGCTTGGGTGGCTCAGTCAGTTAAGTGTCTGATTCTTGATTTCTGCTCAGGTCTTGATCCCAGGGTCATGAGACCAAACCCCAAGTCAAGCTCCACCATGAGATCCCCATTGAGACCCAATGCCCTGGGCATGGAGCCTGCTTAAGATTCTCTCTTTTCCTTTGTCCAACAACCTCTCGCCCATAACTCTATAGCTCCTCTTAATAAATAAATAAATAAATAAATAAATAAATAAATAAATAAATATTTTATTTATTTGACACAAGGAGAGAGTCAGAGAGCATAAGCGGAGGAAATGGCACAGGTAGAGGGAGAAGCAGGCTCCCCACTGAGCGGGGAACCCCATGTGGGGCTCCATCCCAGGTCCCTGGGATCATGACCCGAGCCAAAGGCAGATGCTTAACAATCTGAGCCACTCAGGCAACCCCCAGAAAAGATTTTTTAATCCAATCCAAAACTTCATTCTATAGATGATGAAAGTGAGGCCCAGAGAGAGACTGATTTGCCCAAAGTTAATCATGGTTAATGACATCACCACTCTGAATTGAGCCAATCATAAGTATATATGAAATCTACAGAAAATTAGAATAGAAAATATAGTAAAATGTATCCATCAAGCAACAGGACAGCAAATATATGTTGACAATCCAACTCTGAGTTCAGGCCTAAGTATCTGTCATATTGCTTTAGGTTCTGACTCATTTTCTTTAGACTCAGTCATTAGCTACCAATGTTTATTTTTGTAACAGTTTATGCAACAGAATTTGTGTGAAGAGCTGTTCTTACTCTTTTTGGTGAGCATCCTTTTCAGTTTTTTTCCATTACTGATTACAAAACCAGTCAAACAGCCTCTCCCTATCAGTAACCTTCTTAAGCAAAAGAGAGAAAGTCATCCAACCAGGTAGTGATTAAGAATTTGAGTGGATTTGAGTCCTAAGACTTTCATGAAAATTTCCCATCAATTCCTCAAGGACAGAGATTTGTCAGGAGTTGATGAAGAGTTGAGACTTTCCAGATGGAATGGAAAAAATAAATTTTTAGTTAAAAATATAATAACATTCTGAAAAAAGCTGGCTACTTGGAAAAGTTATGTTCAACCAAAAATCATTTGAATTGTGAAAGGTCAGACATTGTAAATGATTGAACACATTTTAGTGACTGTGTTTCTCATTTGATTTGGCTTTTTCTTCCACACTATCTTGTCATTGAAGTACAGACTTGACATTTGAACCAAAGCAGTTGAACAGAATGGGGGAAGACCAGTACGTTCTAAAATTCCTCTGTTTGTTTATTTATATTTTAAAAATACTTATTCCTTATCTAGCCTATTATTTTATATTTCTATTTTTAGTTTTTAATATAGGGTTTTACTAGAGTTCTGCCTAGAATTCCTTTTCAGCTTCGGCTGAACAGAGTACCAATATTTTAACTTTTCGGGAAGGGCTTAAAGTATACTTAAAGTGTAATAGCCTTATTTTGATCCACTGTGCTCTATTTTTATAAATGAAATGGACCATTGAAAGGCTTATAAATTGTAATAAAATTTATGTTTTATTGCAAGGTGCTCTAGATAGTGCACAAACATGAAGTCTTAAGGAATAAGAAAAGACCTAAAATAAAAAACTTTCTATTTGTAAGTCTCTACATGCTATGTTATACATTTTTAGTCTACTAGGAGTATATCACCATTGTGATTGCATATTGTCTATCACCATCTAAATAAAAACTGCAAACCACATATTTATGTAAAACTTACCAAATTTTTAACTTAACTCTCTGAGACAAAAAGATTTTCTGTAGGCTGGATCTAGCCTTCTGAATCTCCTTCTAGGTTCTTTGTTCTCTCAGAGGATATATGGTAGCTTTTTCTTTCATGTTCTCCACCCCAGAGAAGGAGGAAGAAAGATGTTTCTGGGCTCTGGGGAACCAATTTCAAACAGAAAATCAGTTGTTTTTCTCGGCTGAGCCCTGGGCAGTGCAGGCTAGACAGGTTTGCCACATAGCATAGCCTGGGATGGGGTATTCTATAGATCTGGGGCCTTCCTTCTGTGTGTGTGTGTGTGTGTGTGTGTGTGTGTGTGTGTGTGTGTGTGTAGGAGCTAGTTTTGAATCTCCCATGGGTGGTGACATTTATTCACCTCAGTGGAAAAATTCGTATCAGTTACACATGTAAATGACTAGTTTCATACCATTCAGACTCCTACTGCTTCATCCTCAGATATATTCTACAGTATGGAAGAATCAAATTCAGCTAAAGAAGGATGACATTTATGGATAACTGCTGCCAAGTGACATTTGAGGCTGTAACTTTGAACATTGTTCATTCTAGAACTGTTCGTTGAGTATCAACTCCACGCTGTTTCCTTCACGCTCTTTCCTCTGGTTCTCCTTGTGACCAGCAGTGTGAGTATACTGGGGTACAGTGATTGGCAGTGAGAGCAAAGGGGCTCATAGGGACTCTTTGTCCTAGTGAGTCCATGGCTTTATCAAATGACCCAGTCAGCAAATCCTCATTCAGAAAACTAAACCCCCAAACTGACCACAATTTTATGACTATAGTCTAAGGAGAGAATAAAATGACAGCTTATAGGATATCATATTTACCCTGGTCTAAAGAGACATCAACAACCAAACCAGGTTGGGAATTTAATACTACTTCCTTCAACTTTTCTTTATTCCATTATATCCTATTAACGCAAACTTGGCAAATTCAAATTTCTCAGAAGAATCCAGATTAAACAACGACACTTAATAAGCAGTAATAACAACAGGATTTTTCCTGCCCAAATTTACATCTTTAATATGTTTTATGAGGAAACACTGTGTTTTACTCTTTCATACCATGACAAATCAACCTGTGTCTCTCCACAGTCTTGTCCCAGCTCAAAGATTTAATTTACATTCTAAGTAAACAAAGTCCTGACATTTGGCATTGTGCAACTCAAAGACTGACACCCTCTAGACTCAGCTAGCCACATCCAATTTGAGGATGCATGACTCATTTCTGCTGGAGGTGAGTGGTTCCCCTCAATGCAGCCCTATGAAGGCACAAAGGAAGAGAAGCACCTCACTGCTCTTGGTGGTCACGGCCATGGTGGTAACACATATCATAGCCCTTCTTGCCCTCAGTTAGATTTTCCTATGTTCAATGTCTTCAGGTCTCTCACGTGTTGGGATTCAAACCGCATAATCCTCTACTTTGTGATCTAATTGAGTAGAAATCCTTTCCCTTGGTAATGGAGAGGCTTAGAGCACTATAAAAAATATAAATGCCCTTAATATTATGTAATATGCTGTTTCCCTGAGGTGAATATTGAGACTTTAATGGGAAAATAATACTAACTCGAAAACTTAATCCTTTGCCATTTCTGTTCTGCTCTTTCATATTGAGCCCATTCTCTTAAGGTATACATGAATGTTTTCTCCATGAGTGTAGATCATGTGGGCTATCTATTGTAAGGGTTAAATTAGTTCATATGTGTAAAGGATCTAGAAAAAATCTGGAACATAGTTTATAATCAAATCTTGATGATCATCATCATCAATATAAACTTTCTCCTAGAGTTTGTCACTTGCTTGTTTCGACTATGCAATCCTTACCTTGCATTTTGTGTCAGAACTTCCAGTGATAATACTTAAACAGGAGGGCTTTCCTACCTCAAGTTGCAGAACACCATTTCATGTCGACCAGTTCCCCCCCATCCACCCTTAGTCTGTTGTGTCTTGCAGATGCTTCTGATTGGGATTTGATTAATCCATCAGCAGATTTTTGTTGAATACTTGTGTGTAAGGCTTGTAAAATATGTTTTAGTAATTTTCCTTGTTCTAAAGGAGTTGATAACATGAAAGAGAGAAAAAATGAATGTAGAAGATATTAGAACACAACAGAATAAAAATGATAATAAGACTGAGTGTGAACAGGAGGGACAAATGAGTGGTGCAGACATGGTGCTTCTGAAGAGGGAATAATCTATATCAGGTGGAGTAGAGTGAACAGGTCTCAAGCAAAAAATGGGCCTCAGAGGGGCACCTGGGTGGCTCAGTGGATTAAACATCTGCCTTCGGCTCAGGTCATGATCTCAGGGTCCTGGGATCGAGCCCTGCATCGGGCTCTCTGCTCAGGAGGGAGCCTGCTTCCCCCCCCCCACCCGCCTGTCTCTCTGCCTACTTGTGATCTCTCTCTGTCAAATAAATAAATAAAATCTTAAAAAAAAAAAGAAATGGGCCTCAGAGTAAAGGATGTGAAGGATTTCATTCAGCAGGCATAACGGTTATATCTTGAAATACTAATTTGTGCATTTTCTAGGTGTTCCTTTCCCTGTGATCATACCCCACCCCTCTTTCGAGTCTCAGTCAAACAAACACAAAGGCTCATAGAAAACTCCATTTTAAGTGGGAACATTTTAGGGTACATGGAGAAGATTCGTACTTCATTATTTAAATAAAACTGTATCAGGAGAAAAGAGAGGGGAGGGTTGATGGATAGAGAGGAAGAGAAGAAAGAGTTGAGTAGCAAAAGAAGGACCTTCCCCTCCAGGACCAGGGAGCTGAATGGAAGCTTATTTGACATAGGTTATTGTTTAATGGGGACCCCCAAGAGCCTTTGGATGGTGGCCTTCTCTTTACTCTCCTGCTTATTGCCTGTGGATTACCCACCATCTTTAGGTGCTAAACTCCATATGTTTATCTTCTATCTCACCTCTAACAGAGGTAAGGGGGCATGGATAACTTATGAAATGGAGGAACATCACACATGACCTTTGATCAAAGTAGGATCCAACAGAACCAATTGGGAATACCCCTTTGAGTGAAGACATTGGTGGCCACAGTGTCCCTGGAAAATACAGAAAAAAACAGGTATAAGAATTAGCATCTAATGTATTTAGAATAGGTAAATTTGAATAGTTTGCAAGTGCATAAAAATTGTCTCTGACAGTTGGACTCTTAACCTACATAAAGAGTTCATCCTATGAAGCAGTTACTATGTTTAACCACACATGAAGACTCGAGACTTCCCCACAGACACAACTTCAGCAACCACCTTAATCCCTTCTTTTAATGAGGTCATAAAATACTATTCTTTGAGGATTGTCTCAAAAGATTATCACCACATGGCTGTCCTGGATAAGTGAAGAAATACCATGTAGTGATGTAATTAACACAGGGTTTCAGGATTGAAATGGTAGAGCTGGTTTGTATGGCAGATGGTTTAACAACTGCCAACACGCAGAGAGAGAAAAGCTGAGAAATAAGCTTGTCCTTTATTTACTTTTGGAGCTGTATTCTCTTTGTCAGATTCCAGCCAGCTGAAAGATCCAGTGATCACCCATCCGCCTGCCCGTCTGTCCATTCGTCCACCCATCCATGCATCTATTCATCCACCCACCCATCCATTTCAACACAAATGTACTAAATGACTACTATGCACTAAGAATTCATCTATAAGCAGGGATTTTAGCAGTAGGGAAAAAAAAATAGAGAAAAATCCCTGGTCTCGAGATGCTTAGATTTTAGTAGAGGCAGCTAGAGAAGAAACAAAATAAATAGGTATAAAAGAAAGCAGATCATGGAGAAAAAGAAAATAAGGAAAGGGACATGGAAACTGACAAGATCAGCTGTCACAGACAGCTTAAATTGAAAAGGGATAGTCAGGAAAGACCTCTCTGGGAAGGTGACTTTGAGTGAAGGCCTGAGGGGGTCCATGGAGAAAGCCATGGGGATCCCTGGGGAAGTGTTCTAATAGGTACATCATCACGGACAAAGTCCCTGAGCTAGTTTATGGTATATAAAGGCGACTGTGTGAGCAGAAAACTGAGTTTTCCAGAATTTTAATGATTCTGATATATTTATAATAACAAGAGACATATGATGAGCCTTGGGTCAAGGTAAATTTACATCCACTCCATGTTTAAACTATTTCCAGAAGATGCTGAAGCTAAATATTGACCTATTTTTTTCTATGTACATTATGTTCTTGTTTGGAAATAGAGTACAAAGCCATTCCAACAGGACTGGAAGTTTCTCTAATACTGGAAAAGGATATGCCACTTTGTGCCTAGGAAGTTGGAGATAGCAGCCAGTGACTACAATTCATGACTGCCTATTGACAAATTAAAACAGAAATTGTGATGACCTCATCTCATTCTAATGCAAATCCTTAACAACCAGAGTAACAAGGAAACTCTTTTTGTGTCATGCCTCCTTTCCTATGCCCCTTACTAGATTTATATAACTTTGCAATCTTTCAAGGAGGTCAGCTCTCAGCATGCTTTGGCTTTTAACTGGCATCATTAATCAATGTGATGTTAATCCAGGAGGAACAGCTATCACACTAGGGCAAGTGGTAGGAGCCAACCTTGTTGTTTCCTGGGTGATGGTGACCCTTTTCATACCTAAGCACTTCACCACCTCAGCAAGTCTCATGAGACCAGTAGCTCATTTTTAAAAAGCTTCTTCAAACTCTAATCTCGGCCACGCTCCTGCTGCCACAGTGCAGTGATGGGTGGGCCTTCAGACTGAGAGGACGTTAGAGAATTTCAGATGTCAGGAGAGCTCATGTCATATGCCATGGCAAGAGACAACCCATCTTCCTTTGAAGCCACATTTCTGGGTGTCCTCAGGGAATTCTGTTTGAATGCTTGTATTTGTGGAGCTAACATGGCAAACACCTTTGTCTTTTCATAATTGTAGTTTATACTTTAGAGCAAAGTGGGATTGAAACTAGGGCAGAACTCAAGTCATCCTTATTGTGAGCCGATTTGGGGGTCTACTAGACCTCCTAGCTTGTAGCTCTATTACTGGTGAGTGATCTTATAATTTACTTCTCAGGGCATCTGGCATGTTTATGAAGAACCTGTGTTATGTAAATTACACATCTGGCTCCTCACTAGTCCTTTTCTCACCTGTCTCTCTCTCTCTCTCTCTCCTTTTTTTTTTTTTTAACCAGAAGTAAAACATGTGTGTGTGTGTGTGTGTGTGTGTGTGTGTGTGTGTGTGTGTGTAAAGGGACAGACAAAGTTCTGAATCAGAAGACAGGAGATGGACTTCTTCACTACTCCACACTAACTACCCTACATGGTTCCTAGAGGTACATTTCTCCATACTTCCTCTCTGCCTCAATATCCTCATCAGTAAGAGGAGGATACCTCTTTCCTAAAAATGTTCTTGTGGGAATATAATGAGCTAATTCATGTAAATCACATCCAGGTTATAAGTTTTATCATAGTTTTGATGCATCGATCATCATGAGTAGAGATAGGACCCCCAGGTGTTAACGTAGCACTACTACTCACCAACTTTGGGAAAGTTATTTCTAAAATTATTTGTTGGGGTTCCTAGGTGAGTCAGTCAGTTAAACACCAGACCCTTCATTTCAGCTCAGGTTACTATTTCAGGGTTGTGGGATCAAGCCCCGAGTCCGGCTCCACAGTCAGCACAGAGTCTGCTTAAGATTCTCTTGCCCTCTCTCTCCACCCTGCCCCCCCACTCACATGCACGCTCTCTCTTTAAATAAATAAAATATTAAAAAAAATTAATTGTTACTCCACCTGCAGAGGGACAGTAAGTTTATGCAAATGTGCAGGACATCATCTGACAACAGCTGAATAAATAGCAGCTATTATGGTTTGCAGGGGATGTGGGAAGTGTGCCAAAAGTCTGAACAAGCTAGAGCCCCAGAAACCCAACCTCGGGAGACCTCACCCTGTACTGCAGCCTAGCACAAGGGTAGTGGTGTGGCAGCTGCCTGTCCCCAGGGGCTCTGCATCCTGCTGCAGGCTCCCTGACTGGTGGCTCCACCTTTTCCTGACCCCGGGTGTGGACACTCCCGCGGCAGTCACTCTCGGTACAAGCAGCAGGGTGGAGCTGGAGCAAAGCTTTTTGGATGACCCCTCCCTCTGGAATGAATTCCAAAGCCTAACTGCAGATTTCATTCATCTTGACAAAGGACTACTACTATTCAGTTTTATTAAAATAGAAAACAGATTTCTTAAGAGTTATCAACATACAGTCGTACTTGCCACACATTTGCATACGTGAGGAACCTGAGGAATAGCCAGCTGCTACTTAGAGCTCAACACCTGGAACGTTTTCCCTTCTCCCAGGTGCTTCACACCAGGACTGTTGTCTGTGATCACAGCACTCAAGATGAGAGACTTGTGCACATTATATAATTTTTTAAAAAAAATCTGAGATGTTTCCTTTTTCCAGTCTGTGCACAATCTATTGACCAGTACTTAAACTGAACATGCCAAACTTTTAAATTATAGGTCAGTAGTAAACAATTTGTTAAAGTTTGCCTACTATTGTAAGTCAGGCAAAGGCTGGATCACACAAAGAAGATCACGCTGTTTAGCATCTTTGAGCAAACATTTATTGAATACCTCCTCAATGGCAGACCCTGTGCTTGGCCTTGAGGGAGCAAAGATGAACAAGACATAGTTCCTGTCCTCCACAAACTCATAAAGTGGTTGGGGGTGGAGTCAGTGGGACACAGCAAACAAATATTTTCAACACTTAAATGTGCTGGAGGAAAACTCAGGTGATAGTAGAAACCAAAAGTGGAAACTCCACTCTAGAAGTTCAGAGAAGGCTGCCCTAGGGCTTGAGTGGAGTCTCCGAGGATACAAGGAGTCACCCCGCAAAACTGACAGAAGGGTGGGAAAGTACGGAGGAGTCTGCCTTGGGGTGAAGAGCTGAGCCACAGCACAGAGATATGAAACATGCCTGCAAATAAATAGAAGGTGTGTGGCAGGATATGGAGGAAGATGAGTCTGGAGAGAAATGTAGGCAGTGTCCGGCCCCAGGGAGGCTTCTATGCTTGCTAAGGATTCAGACTTTACTCTAAGACATGTGGTGGATGGAAAAAATTGAGAGTTGCTCCTTGCACTTGGTCCTATTCCTGGAAGATCCAGGGATTTTTGAGATAAAGCCTATCAGACCACCAAGTCTAAAGGAATGTCAGAAAGGCCCACACCTAGGAAGGCTGCATTGTCCCTAACAGTTGATAAACATGGTGACTTCTGCTTCCAAGCATTGTTCATGTTCAGTGTTTGCTACTCAACTTTCTTTTCCAGATTTTAACTCCACTTTTTTTTTATAAGTGCAGAGCTAGATTATTTTAACACAGTGCTTTCCAACTTTAAAATTTTTCATGTTAAAAATAATGATAGCCCACACTAGGATAAAAAGATAAAGCTGTTCTCGAGTTAAAGGGAAACTCTATCCTTTACACACCCGTTTCCCCAAGGCTTCAAGTACACAGGCTGAAGGAGAACAGCCATACCTTACCTTGGGTGCCAACCATTTGAGACAGGGCCTGACTGAAAGCTTTGTTTTAACATCTATTCCCAAACCCTTTAAAGTTTAGTAAACAAGTATGCATTTTATTCAACAATTGTTTACTAAGTACCCACTATATATAGACATTGCTCTGGGTGTCCGGGATGCAGTGGGGAGCAAGATAAATTGAGTTTCTGTTCTCAAGGAGCATAATAGCCAGTGGTGATGGTGGATGGGGAATGAAGTGGACTTGGGGAAGTAAACAGAAATTACTGTAATACATGCCAAATGTGACGACGGGAACACTATATTTGGTAGCACACAACTAAAGCACGGTCCTAGATTAGGCGTCAGAAAAGGCTTCCCTACAGGAATTGACATTTCAGCAGGGAGCTGGAGGATGTGTAGGAGTGAGCCAAATAAACAGAAGGAAGAAGAGTGTTCCAGGCAGAGGGACAGCTTGAGTGAGAGTTCCAAAGACAAGTGGGAACGCAGCACTTGCAGGAATCCAAAGGAACTCCCAGTGGCTGGAGAGGAGCCTGGGGGAGGGAGCACCTGGACCCAAAGGGTTGAGGGTCAGAAGGAGACAGGAGGTGAAGGGCTGGTCAGAGAGGGCTTTGGCAGCCACAGGAAGCAGTTCTTTCACCTGCTCTGACCAAGTGAGGCTCCCAAATCTTTTCCTTAATTTACATTTGAGGCCAATGACTCTCAAAGTTAAACAGCTTTCCTCAAATCAAATGACTCTAAGGCGACTGTCTTCTTTGGGTTCTGTCAGAATCAGACCTTGACACAGGATTTCATTATGTGGGGGATAAGGTGAGAAAACAACCAGCAAGGAAGCGGGAAAGGGTAAAGGAAGAGAAGGCAGCTAAAAGAAGATATGGTAGCAAGCAGGTAACCACAGGGCGACTGGACCAGAACCCCATGAGAAACTCAACACATGCCTTGAGTGAGGGAGATGGGAGCTGGAGACCCCAATTCCACTTAGTTTTGGGTTGAAGACCACCATGGAGGTGGGGTGGTAGGGGGAAGATATTCTCAAGTACTTCAGTCTGTCCCAGGGGTATACCCAGAGAATTCCCTCAGGCAGAGGAATGCAGCATTGAGTTGTAGGCATTTGGAAGGCTGGACTGTGTGTGCTGTAGTTCCAAGGGTGAGGACATGGGTACCACAGTATCTATCCCATAGTTCTACAGCCCTGGACATCTCTGCTCCAATTCTGAGACCTTATAACTCAACACACTGGCTAGATTTCTCCTGAATTCCATCTGACTTCCTGGAGAAAGATGTATAGCCACAGAACAGTCCAGAACTCAGTGTCTGAGGTCTCGCCAACTGTCAGGGTCAAGTCATATGCCTCTTTAATCACAGCACAGACTTCCCATAGTTCTCTTCACTCTGAAATCTTCGTACTGAAGAAAAACATGCCATTGTGAGTGGCCTATTTATTTGAAAGTGTCAAGTTTAACAGGGGAAATTAAGGAGACTCTACAAAATGAGAATTTAGTGAGGCAGGGGGTGTGGAACAAGGTCAAGTATTTAGCTTAAAAAAGTTGGATTAATTAGGGTAAAGTCATTTGGTTTGGGGTTTGGTGGGGGGTGGGAGACAATCTGACTCATAGCATTTTTCCAGAAACAGATGAATCATAAGTTTTGGGGAATCTGATATTTAATGACTTAGTTTTGGAGCTAAAAACCTCGTAGTAATTTATCTTAATAATGATTTTTCTTCTGAGAGTCCATGGGACAACGGAAAGACCAGGTTCTGGCCCATCCTTTCCTTCTAGGCTTTCTGACCTCATCAGACATTTATTGGGGTAGGCACTGTGGATTTAAATATTATCATCATGGTTCAGGTGCTCAAAAAGTTCATAGTCTGGAAGAAGACAAACAGAGAAGGGGACACTGTCTAACAAGCTATGAGACCTTGGGACAGTCCATCAGCCCCTCTGGGTCTGTTTCATTAGGAAGGGCGGATAGATGAGATCAGTGGTTCTCAGCCTCCACCCTCCAACAGAATCATTGTGGAGCTTTAACCACCAGTGCCATGGCTGGCCCCTCTCCCAGAGAGTCTGTCTAACCTGCCCAGGTAGGGCCCCAGCAGTGGTATTTTTCAAAAAGCTCCCAAGGTGATTCTAATGGGTAGTTGAAGTTAAGAACCATTAGATGATAATTTTCAAGCTTCTGGCAACGGAGAAACTCTTGCTTTTCCTGACTAGCTTGCTCTCCGTTTATCTCAGCGGAAGGTAGAAGATGGTGGCTGGAAATCACATTTGTTATTTGGACTGATAAAAACAAAGCATGAGAACAATGGAGCTCTGGGTTAGGTGACCACATGTGGCCAGCCCTTGGACTGTGAGTAGATAGTTTACCTCAATAGAATGCATGGAACACTCATTCCAGAAATAACAGGTGCCCATATTTTTTCCTCAGAACACACATTCCTAATGCCAACAACTAATTATCATACCAAGAAAACAAAAACTGTGAGGGATAGCAGAGGCGGGTTGGCAGCGCCACTGAGTTGTACAAACCATGACTCACTCTTGTTCTAGGCTGAAGCGTCTTTGTAGCATCTCTCTGAGAAATACTCGGTGTTTGCTTTGCAAGGAAAGAAGGCAGTGTACTTTGCTTGTGGGCCTGAAGTGAAAGGGAAATCTTCTCCAATCTCCTGCATCCTCTGGTTGGTTTTGAACCACACCTCCCAGTGAACTTTCCATGGTAGGAATAGAGAACAGTTGGCTTCCCCATCCCTGTTCTGGCTTGTTCACTATACTAACAACCTCTTCTATTGCGTATAAGGCAATTAAAAGATGAGCTTAGATGCTGGCATCTTTCTTTTAAAGTAAAAGCCAGAAGCTTATTTTTGCTAGAGACAGCCTCCTATAAAAACAACTCTCTTATTAGTGATGACATAATAGCCATTGGAAACATCTCAGCTCAGGATTATCTTGAACCCTGCTTCATGCTCTTCTCAAGTCCTCTCCCTGACGTACAGGCACCAACACCAACATAAGTACCTCACCTTACCTTTTTATTCTTTTAAATCTCTACTTAGTTTTTTAAACAAGATTGGGTACATTCAGGGTGGTAGGGCCATCAACTAATTTTTTGAAAGAAAGAAAGAAAGAAAGAGGGAGGGAGGGAGGAGGGAAGGAAGGAAGGAAGAAAGAAGGAGGGAGGGAAGAAGAACAGAAGAAAGAAAACATTTCACTTCCCAATCTCTGTCTCTTGCAATCTCCAATCTGCTCCCTGTATCTTTGACCTTGTTTTTGTTTTTGTTTTCAGATTCTACATACCAGAGAGATCATATGATATCTGTCTTTCTCTGTTTGTCTTATAACTTTTAGGATGAGCCTATAAGGCTCTGAAGGGACTGCTTCTTCAGAAGCAAATTGAGGAAATGACTTGAAGGCATGGATAACCTGCCTGTCCCTCTCCTTGCTGGTTATTAAGCCAGGATTGCTCCATCTAATGCAATGTCCACAAAAAAAGCCCCCAGAACTACATCTCTCTCTCTCTCTCTCTCTCTCTCTATTTGAAGATCCATTTCCTATTTCATCTTCTGCAGAATGTTCAGTGACCACTTGGGATCATGGCATTGAATACATCAATTGATTGCCAAGGGGTCCTCAATATAAAATATGGAGGCCTGTATCTACCTGGTGAACACTTGGGTGGTTTAAAATTATAGCAACATACATAACGCCTCAAAACTAGTTTTGTAATATATAGTGCGGGCAGGTAACAAGGGCATTAAAAAATTGGGATAGAATTTTCTAATTAGAAAACATTTTTCCATTTAAATTATCTTATTGCTTTATTTAAAAAGCAATGTATGCTCTTGGAGAATATGCAGGAATAAGGTTTTAGAAATCACTATATTCTTACCCCAAATAATGAACATGATAGTTTGTTATGTTCTCTTCTAGTCTTTTTCTGTTCATGTAGCTTTTTGGTAACATATATTTGTGTATCTATGTATCCATACAAGGATATTACATGTATATATGTGAAAATATAATATTTAGTAGGCAATTTCTGGGACTTCAGTTTCTTTATCTTCATGCTGGGGATAATAATAGTGCCTACACATAAAATTGTGAATATTAATACAAAGAATGGTTAGAACATGCCTGTTACAAATTAGCATTCTCAAAAGGCTAACTGTCATTATTTTACTACTATTTATTATTTACTATTATGTAATTGTGCATCTTGCTTTTTTTATTTAGCCTATAATGTGCAGTTTCTCATGTTAGTCTATACTTACCATAAAATGTCCTTTTCAATGGCTATATAGCAATCCTACTGACATCAAATTATTTTTGATTGAACCACATGATACTTCTCCATACTTCATTCTATGAATCTGGGTGGAAGTTTCTTCCCCCCCCCACCAGGGTAGATATCCTAACCAAATATGAAATAAAATTCAGATCTTTGTGAATGGTTTGCAAAATAAAATATAGGATCCCTAGGTAAATTTGAATTTCAGGTAAAGAAAACAAGACATTTTTTTAAGTATAAATATGTCTCAAAATTACACAGAATGTACTTATACTGAAATATTATTTGTAGTTTATCTGAAATTCAAATTTAACTAGGCTGTCTATATTTCTGCATGTTAAATCTGGCAACTCTATGAGTGAGATGAGAAAAAAGGAGAGGATCTGTTTATCCCACCTAATTGATGAATTGATGCTAATTTTTCAAACAAGGAAGTAGTTTTAATTCTCATGAACAATCCACCATTTGGTAACAGCTAAACAGAAAATAAACGTGAACAAGAAAAAAAAAGGGAGAGAAAAGAATGACAATGGTATTTACAGACTCAAAAAGGTAAATCAAAGTAATCATATTGTGCCTCACCAAAATTATTTAAATGTATGATAAAAAGAAAGTATTGATGTGTAGCTATTAATTTTATGTTTTAAAAGTACTACAGGAAATTCACTCTGGTTGTGCAGATGATCATTAATACTGTAAACTGGGGCTGTTCTAGGCTCTTGGCTTTTCAGAAAGGCTATGATTATATGGCAGCTCGTACCTGCTCATACTCTTGGGAAATTCAGCTGAAGATTTAGCCAATGGCCAAACCGTCTGTTGCCAGTTTCTGGGACAATGGTACTAATCACTGAGAAATGCAAACTCTCTCCTCAGGTCCCACGTGCAGGACCTTCTCCTAGCCATTTGTAGACCACTGGGGTTCTGAGAGAGATTTCTCAAAAGACCCCACACAAGAAGGCATCCCAAGACCTCTAAGGTCTGGAAGAATCAAAGGATCATCCGTGAGTCATTTGCTGATACTCAGGGATGCTTCAGTATTTACCATACTAGAAGGGTTTCTGAGAGCACAAGTGGGTTGGAAAGGGGAGCTCAGAGCCTGGGCTTGACGCTGACCTGTCAGAGCAGAGCACAATGTGTTTACTTAGATGAAAAGTCTCTTTGGGCTAGCTGAAGGAACGGGTGAGAAAAGGGGTGGTGGTGGCAGTTTTAACCTCTCCCTCTCTGGCATGCCCTGCACACGCCAGGTCATTGCTACTGACATCATTAGTAATTGGCATGGAGTTTGGAGGATTAAAAAAAAAAAAAGGGCAATTGCTCTTAAATCGTGGTCTTCAATATGAATTCAAAGGTTGAAATGACACTGGAGAGAAACATTTCTAACCAGACTATAATCTACATGCCCTCACTGTAGTTCTTCATTTCGTTTTCATCCAGAGATATCCATCTATCCATCACGCAAGTCTGATCATGTCTCACCTGAAAACTTCCCTGGCATCTCACTGACAGGTCGATCAAGGCTGGGCATGAGTGTGGGGGTGGTACAAATGGCCTTGGCCAGCTGGTGACCTCCAGCTGTATCTGCTCTCAGACCTGACACCTGCTTACCTCACCACCTAACTCACCAAAAATACTCTCTGAGTTTTGTAGGACAACATACAATCTCGTGCCTCCATTTGTGCCTGCTGTGTTCTTTGCCCCAAGCAATCCCTGTGCTGCCCGTCGCTCCACTTGCCCTTGCACTAGGGACTGCCTGGTGCCCGCCTATTTCTCTTTTAACCAGCTCAGATATCTGTTTCTGCAAGACCCTCTCTTTACAACTTCTGACACCCAAGGCTTAAAAGCTCTTTCCTTTATGCTATTTCTGCGTCCTTCTCACACTTTATCATATCAGATTATTTGTTCCTTTTGGTTATACATTTTCCTTCCCCTCATAAGCTTGTTGAGAGCACAGGCCATCGTTTTCTTCATTTCTATTTCCTCAGTAAATAGACAGAGTCGAATATGTCATAGCAACCAGTATTTGTTAAACGAATGAAGCCTATTCTAGATTTTAGGTTTAGCAATTATGCAATATTCAATACATGTCAATTTATTTAATTAAAGTAAATTATGTAAATGTCCTCATGAATGGATAAATAAGATGTGTGTATACACACACACACACACACACACACACACCATGGAATATTACTCAGCTTTGCAATCTTTGCAACAACATAGACGGACCTAGAAGATATTAAACTGAGTGAAATAAGTCAGTCAAAGAAAGACAAATACCATATGATTTCACTCATATGTGGAGTCTAAGAAAAAATTTAACAGAACAAATGAACAAAGAGAAGAAAAGACAAAAAAGCAAAACAAACTCTTAAATACAGAGAAGGAACCGGTGGTTGCCAGAGGGAGCTTTGCAGGGGGAATGGACGAAATAGATAAAGGAGATAAAGAGTACACTTATCTTGATATAAATAAATAAATAATCATTTGATAATTTAAAAAACCTGTAGCGGTACCATAGGGCAAGCTTTGTAAATAGAGGTGGTTTTTCTAGGTCCAGAGTTTGAGATCCAAAACACAGCTTTGCACAATTGTTTTAGCTCCTGGCTAGGCTCTTGACCCTATAATTTATGGATGATTGTATCTTTTGAATTTCTAATATATCATACCACAAACTTCTCAGACAGCTCAATGAGGTAAAGGGAGCAAACACATGAAGTCAATTTAAACCTTCTTGGTCTGGTGAGGCAGCTGGTCAGATTAAAAGAGAAGCTACAGGACAGGGGGGTTTGGTTGGGGATAAGTTTCTCACAGACAATGGTAAGACAAGACAGTCAGTGGTGAAACAGAAACAAGAAAATCCTAGATCAGAGAAATCACAGTGCTTACATTACAGAGAGTCACTATCCTCATACTCTCCATCCTCACAAGTCTTTGGGCACCTGCTATTTCTCTGATTCAAGTCTCAGTTTGTTGTAAAGTGTTAGTCATCTTCTGTCCTTCCTGAACTTACACATAAATAAATCCTTCCTTGGAAACAGAGAAGTTGATTTCTTGTCAGTACCCCTCAGAGACTTCACCTAACCAAGACTGATTCATTCCATGTGGTATCAAGTCTCTTTGACTAATATCTCATTGAAGTCAGCAAATGACTAATGGAAAGTTCTCTGGAGAAAGTTCTCTGGAGAAAGTCTGTTGGTTGCTTGTAAGTTTCTTGAGTCTGTGTGAGGAATCCTGAGATCTACTCCTGAATGGTCATGCTTTTCATTTTGATCAGACATTGTTAATCCAAAAATGGCTTAAAAATGGCCTAAACAGTTTGTCTGCTCTGAGAGTTTGTGTTTACTCTTCTCCCAGTTTTACGCAGAAAGATTTCTACCTTCAAGGAAATTTTATAGATCAAAAGTGTATCCTAAAATTAAACAACAGAGTCTAAATTTGTGACAATTTTATTAGAGTTGAAGGGAGTAAATGGAGTTTGCAGTACTTAGGACAGGGTTTCTGGATTGAGGCCTCTTGGGAACAGGGATTCTTAGCTGCTATTGGCATTTTCTTACTCCCCTCCCCCATTATGTAGTTCTGTCTCAGTTCTGTGCCTCGAATTAGTAAGACCCTATTGGCATCATTTGGAGATAGCACTTCTTAGGGTAAGCCTGGTATTTCCTTAAATGACTGACAAAATATATTTTCCTTCTTTCTCTAAGGGTCCTATATGAGTCCATGGGAAAACAAAGCAAAACAGACAAAACAAAAAAAAAAGTGGTTCTAGGTCATCTAAAAGTAGCCCATCACACACACACACACACACACACACACACACACACTCACACTTAAATCCATGAGTTTATACTGATACATTTGTTTCTGATCCAACACCATAGAATTCATTCTACCTAGTTTCCTCCTTTCCTAATTTGAAATTCCTTTGTCTGACAGAGATAAACCTTGTTTCCACTGCCCATAATAGACTTACTTTGTGTCTAGTCCTACTACACACATAAATTAGTTTCGAAATTGCTAACTCATACCAATGAAAAACAGAGTTTACTTGAGTTTAATATTTGTGTACATTCTTTTCATTTATATAGACAAAATACTATTTCCCAAGTTACTCGGTGTAATTCTTTCCTTTTGCACTCCCTTCAGTGTGGTTTTGTTGTTCATTAGTAAATGCAGTAAGTCTCATCTGTTAGTGTTTCCATTCCATTTTGCTCCTCCAACCTCCCATCTCCAGGTCTAAGTATTAATTATCCCCGATTTCACTTTCTGTGTGGTTTCAGTTACCATGGTCAACATGGTTAGGAAACGATGACCCTCCTGACATATTGGCAGCAGATCAAGAACAGCCCAATGCTACGTCACAGTGCCTGCGTCATTCACCTCACTTCATCTCATGATGTAGGCATTTTGCCACCTCACATCATCACAAAATGAGTGCAAGTACAGTCCAATAAGATTTTTGAGACAGAAAGACCACATTCACGAAACTTTTATTATAGTATATTGCTATTATTATTCTATGTTATTATTAGCTGTTGTTGTTAATCTTTTACTGTGCCTAATTTATAAGTTAAACTTTACCATAGATATTTATGTATAGGGAAAAACACAGTATATGTAGAGTTCAGTACTATCCATGATTTCAGATATCCATCCACTGGGGTCTTGGAACATATCCTTCGTGGATAAGGAGGGATGATTATAATAAGGGTTGATATTGTACTGAAGATGAGCCTGACTGATGGGTAGAAACTCTAGGTTTATTGAAGAAAAGTAATTGACTTGTAAATACCTTTCCTCTCCTATTCGTAATTTACCTGGATTCTGGAGAGAAGTTGTACTGTGACAATCTGAAGTCCACAGCCACATCAAACGGCTTTGCAATTTTTTTCTCTTGACCATTTTCCCCACCCCATTTCCTGGTCTCATTTTTAAATGAGTCTCTCGTTAAGAGAAAAACTGGTTCTAGGACTACTCCCTAATACTTTTAATTTGGAAGGAGATCGGAATGAAGTCAAAAGTCTAAAAGGTAGGAAGTGGGTGGTGGGTGGAGACACCACAGCCAGGGGTGAGAATAATTTATAAAATAGATTATAGAGATTTCAGTACAGTTGACGGTTGGTGCTATTTGTATTAATTTAGCACTAACACAATGAAGAAGGGGCATGTCCTTCTTTACCTCTGACCTAGGTCATGTGGTGGGGCCTGATCAGCTCCAGGAAACATACAAAGCCAAAATGCCTTTAGGATTACCGGAGTGTTGTCTAAGTGAGCCTCTGGGGTTGGCAAGGCCTTCTTCCCCGTGAAGCTTAGCTCCGGGTCCTATGTCTGTTCAACCCTTAGTGTGTTTATTCATTTATTTAATCATTATTGACAGATGCAGACCTGAGTTCTAATTCTATGTGCTGGACTTTGTAGAAGATGTGTAAAAGCTGGGTCTCGTCCAGTGACTAAGTGTCCTTTTGCCTAGTCCAATCGTCTCTGTTTTGTGACCACCCTCAACAGTTGAAGCATCAACACCAAAATATTTGGAAGCTAAGCAAATAGAAACCAAGGAATCATGCTCAGAAACAACCATATGAAGAAAAAGGCTCAGGAATCCTGCGGAGGGAGTGGTTTTGAAAATCTCACACCATACCCTCTCCTCCTGTTTAGACTTTACAACTACCTACAGGCCTTGCCTTAGCGCTCTTCCCTGAAGCAATTCCGACAGCCCAGCCTGGACATGTATTTGAATCAGTGTAAACAGGGTTCTCCAATTAATGGGGAAAAACAGCCTGTGTCAGTGCTGGGAAACCATGGGTTGGAAGAGCAAGGGTGACTCATCAGGCCTGTCACAACAAGGTCAATGCAAATTCTAAAATGTTTGTTTCACTTGAATGCTAGTACTAGCATAGTAAACAGAACTACAGAATAATTATGTCAAGTACTGCAAACAACAATATAAATTTCCAAATTGCCCAAGGGGGAAGTAAGAGTGAGCTTTTCATAAACACCCAAGCCAAGTATTTAAGGTGACGTTGGAAAGTAGATTAGGTTTCAAACTTTATAACCCAGGTATTGAAAATGTCAATGTGTTAGTAACGTGTTTCCCTGAAAGAAAGATGCATGACATCCTTGGATGTTGGATGTGCCTTATGGGTTTATGATCTGGGTTATGGTCTTTGTGAGAAGGTAAGGCAATTTGCATGAGTAATCGCTCTCTCTTTCTCCTCCTCTCCTTTACTTATTCATTATAATGTACTAGGTGACATTATTCTATTTTACCTTGGAGCCTAATTAAAGTAAACATAATTAATTGTGGAAGGACTGGACAGCAAATACTTTTCTCAAAAACTAATATCAAATCTCTTCTGTTTTTGCTGGCAATCTTGCTTCTATCTGTTTGACAATTAAAGTTAGTATTTGGAATAATATTCCCAATAGAAATGTTATTTGTTATTTCTCAGGGTCTTGTATTTAAAAATGTTATTACAATCCTTTATTTCAACATTTTATTGTGGAGAATCCGTATCTGCCCAGCGGCCTCTGCTGGGTAGGAGGAAAGGTGTTTCCAAATGTCCAGATCTTATCTGTGCATCATCTGAAATAGTCAAGGGCCCCACATTTATGCATTCAGTTTGGCTCTTCATTGGAGAATAGTTCACATAAAGTTGTTGGTATTTCCTGCTCCTGTTAGGCCCAAACTATAGTAATAACAGCCTTTCTGGCTGGACTCAGGCACCTTTGCTTCAAGCCCAGGCCAGTATCAGGAAATGAAGAGGCATGTAGGGAAAGGAAAACTACTGGCATGGAGTTTGGGGGTGGGGATCAGGGAATTTCTCCATTTTTTCATGGCATCAAAATGTTCAACATGGATAAGTCATGGGGGTGGGGGGGGGGGGGGAGGAACCTGCTTTTAGTGGAAATTACCACTGGTCAGATTCTGCCCTGTAACTTCTGATTCTGACATGGTGAAAAAGGCCTGGTAGACCTGAGAGGCTGCAACGTTCCTCAGATTAGGAGTTCGAATGCTCAGTTTCTTTGAAGGTATCTTGCAATCTGGCAAAGGTCTTCTCTAAGAAAAAGAAAAAGAATACACATTAGAAATACAAAATTAGTATGAAAGGGAATATCTATTTATAATGAGAAAAGAGATGCTAAGGATTACAAATTTTATTTTATTTTAAAGATTTTATTTATTTATTTATTAGAGAGAGAGAGAGAGAGAGCGCGCGCGCGCGCTGAGCAGGGAGCCTGAACTCAAGGCTCGATCTCACATCCCTGAGATCACGACCTGAGCAGAAATCAAGAGTCAGATGCTCAACTGACTGAACCACCCAGGAGACCCAGGATTACAGATTTTAAAAGGCTGGCAAATGTTATCTATATCACAAAATTTATGAAGGCAGCACAATATTTTTTTAGCCTGACACACTTCTATCATAGTTTTTCCAACACTTTTTGGCTGCATACTATTCAGTTGCTTCCTCAAAAGATAACAATTTTATAATATTTCGTATAGAGGATGGAATGATAATTTAGCCTGACTATGTGAAAACTTGTTTCTCATACCCACGTACTTCCAGTGCTAGATGCCACAGGACAACCGTAGCCACACAATCTTTGTGTAGAAGCCAGCGGAGTTGGCAGGGCATGCATGTGCATTTAATGGATACAGGGAAGCTTCCAGAGTCTGAGGGATTTCCCAAAAGGTAGAGAGAATTTTGCTCTAGCAGGATGGAGGGAAAAGGGCCTTTACTGCTGGCAGATAAGGTATGGAGGAAGGTGGAGGATGAAAGAATGGTGGTGAATGATGAAGGGAGATGCCATCACTGTAAAGGAGAGTCCGTCCTTCTGCAGAAGGATAAAGAGCAAAAGATGCATCTAAGGAATATAACCGTTTAGCAAATTAGATTTCCTTTATCTAAACCAACTTGGAACTGACTAGTCAATACACACACACACACACACACACACACACACACACACACACACACATACACTTTTCTTTTCCTGTTGGGAGCAAGGCTATGAGGTTGATTCCACCTCTTAACCCTTTCTTGTCTCCAAACACTTCTACCTGGTGCTTTATAAATCACTGTCATCAGCAATACACCATGTGTCTTTGCCCTCTTTTCAGTATATGTACTTCATCTTCTAGACCTAACTGAATCTTTGTTTTCTCCTCAGGACATTGATTTTGTGCTTGCTTCTCATGTGGGGCACTTTCTCCCGTACCCCATTGACCCCTGGGTCTGAAGATGCAGTAGCTGTTCTTGATCCTTATTGCCAATTCCAGGTAATTTCTTCCTCTTAATTTCCTCAAAATTTTAAGACTTTGTACCACTTTCCTCCAACCCTTCTCTTTTGTCATCAGCCTCCTATTTTGTCTATCAGGCTAGAATGTAGGTTGCATAAAAATAGGTGTTGTCCCCCACACTGGTACCTGAGGAATACCAGGCATCTAACAGACTTTCAATAAGTATTTGCTGAAGGAAAGAAGAAAACTAAAGGATAAAAGAAGAACAGAAAGCACATCTGTCTGTGATGTACCTCCACTCAAATTTGCAACCTTCTTGAATGAGACACATTAATTATCCGGACACAGATCATGCCCAGTCTCATTTCCATGGCTTTGTTTCTGTGTTTTGTGTTCTGCATAATATAATATGTCAGACCCTGTTCCTCAGCCTTCTTGTCATTTTCTCTTTTAGGGCAGCTCATATCTGATGTCCTTGATGGAGCTTGTACTGGCTGTTGAAGTCAAGCCAACCTCTTCCGTTGGGCTCATATTATACTTGGAGCTAAATACTTCTATACAGTGCTCACCATAGGTTTTGAAAATAATTATACTTTGAGTGTGAGAGGAGAGGTAGTTTTGTTTATTCACTTAGCACAAATCTACCTTTAGGACAGACACCGTTCCTTATTCTTCTGTTAAAGCCCTCACCGCACTTAGCCTTGGGCTGGATCCATGGCTTAATAAAGATACATTAATCTATTGATGATAATCATATAGCAGTGGAAAGCTAAATGTTGAATTTATCTTTATTTTTAGAGAGGCTATGTACATATACACGTACACACACAAATGGGATATACTTCTATATCCAATCAAAAATGACATAAAAGAAAAGAATTACTAGAATTATCTTCACTGTTGTAGAAAAGTCACAGAAGCTCAGTGAATTTTGACCCAGTTTAGGTAACATTTGGGGGGAAGAGGAATGTCTGTGTGTATGTGACACAATCCTGGCTCTGAGGACCAGAGGCCCTGACCTCCCTTGAGCATGTCCTCATAGTCATGGCAGCCTGGAGTGACCTGCCTCGCAGCTGGTTGGGCCGTAGTCAAATTCCAGTCATCCTACAGTGCCCCAAGGGGGAGGGCCGCTTTCTGTTTCATAAGCTGAATGACTTTGATTGAAATTCCGGTATTGGAGGGCTGGGCCCATAGGAATAAGGAGGACAGAGACTGAACAGCAATTACAGTTTTGGTGAAAGGAATGGAGAAAAAACCCAAAGTATCTGGACCATCCTACAAGGACTGTGAATGCTGTGAAATGACTGGCAATAGGTAAAACCCACGAGGCCTTCTAGTTATGAAGAACAGGCCATTGATATTGCTCTCTTTCACTTGATTTCTAGGCTCGAGGGTAGGGAAAAGCTGGGAATTAAATTCTAATGTCCTCCAAAAGTTTTGGGGGAAGAATTATCTATTAAAAAATATCTAGCCTCTCACTTCCTACATCATTCTAAACATATGCTGTAAGAAGAAAGGAATAATGACGTTGTCAAGTTAAGGTAGGAGAATGCAGAATTGCATACCCAGATCTATTCACCCATCACACACCTGTATTCTGTGAGACTTACTCTTTTATCTTTGTGGAAAACATTGCACATTCACATGTTCCAGTGAAAGTGAAAGAAGCCACATTCCAAGGCCAAAGGAGTTATTAGCAGGTATGGTCTCTAAGACTCTCTAGAATATATTTTCTTAAAATTTTAAAGGAGATCTTCAGAATACTGGTACATCAGTTGGAAGGAAATTTGTACAATTGATTTTCTCAAATTGATTTTTTTCCTCACCACTGCTTTTAGTCTTGTGTAGGATATTCTCAAAGGCAGTGGTCGCTGAGCCCCTGCCAATACCCCTGCATTAAACTGTTGTAACAAAATACCACAGATGGGGGGGGGGGCGGCGCTTAAACAAGAGAAGGTGATTGTCTCACAATTCTGGAGGCTAGAAGTCTGAGATCAAGGTGTTGGCAGGGTTGGTTCCTCTGAAGGCTGTGAAGGAGGATCTGTTCTATCCTCTCCCTGACCTTCTAGAGTTTTGCAGATAAATCACCTCATCTCTGTCTTCTTTTTCCCTTGACATTTTCCGAAAGTTTATGTCTGTTGTTATGTCCAAATGTCCCCCTTTTATAAACACACAAGTTTTGTTGGATTAGGGGCCACTCTATGGAGCTCATCCTAACTTGTTTAAATCCATAAAGACCCTGTTTCCAAATAAGGCACATTCTGAGGTACTGGGAATTAGGACTTTAACATACCTTTTTGTGGAGAGACAGTTCAACCCTTAAAAATCTTTCATCTTTAACCAATAATTTCACTGAAAGGCAGGCAATGGCTCTCACGGCTGTGGGTCAGGGTCGTGTCATCCTTGAAATATGTCTAGGTATTTTAGTGAGTCGATGATGTCAGTTTTCTAAAGAGAGAAAGGTTGAGGTGCCTATAAATTTGAACTTGGCCTCCAAGCTCAAACGTCTGCGACAAGGGCAATTATTGTTGGAGTAGAAGTTCAAGTGCATCTGGATTCTTTGGCCAGTCCATGTGAGAGTGAATGTCCCTTTATGTACCAGGTGGGTTTCCTCCCATTCTATTACCAGTGTGGGTGAAAAGCAAAGGAGTGAAATTAAGGGAGAAAAAGAATTCTAAGAAATCTTAGCTTGATATACTTGATACCTTGATAGCTTTACAAAACTTTTACCACCAGGTGATTGTTGATTGCAAGCATGCATAGAGAGTTTACCAGTAACAACATGCACACTATACAAAGACCCTGTGTTTTGCTCCTTTGGAATCCTTCATGAGTTGCTAATCACTTATCCTTGCCTCAGGCATAGTAGATGATCAGCATCCTTCCCAAACACTCCACTAATAACAAGGATCATGCTGGGCACTGGGAGGGGACTCAGACAGGAAGCTGAAGACCAGTCAAGAGGGCCATTCCTAACATATATGCTGGATAACTCAGCGCTAGGAACCCAGGTGCCGCGTGTGCTGGAGGCCCAGTCGAAAATTCTGTCAACTTTGCGGCATGTTTGAAAACTTCTAGAATAAAAATGGTAAGAAAAAAATCATATAAATCAACTCCCCACAGATAACTTACTTAGAGTGAAAGAGCAAGATCTGTTAGTACCATTTGTGGTAACATAAAGACACTCAGAAATAGAGGGATTGGGACCCATTTTAACTCTCTTGGCGATGGCTGGGTAAACAAAGCACCATCCCTTTAACTGTAGGTATCTAGTCTCTCTTTTTTAAATTGCTGGGATGTGGTAAGCAGCCCTTTTATCTTGTTTTACTTTGTTTTATTTAATTGATGAACTAATAGCTGCCAGATCCCAGTCTGCATATTTTAAAAACTAACCTATTGTTATTCTAAAATCTTTGTTTGTGTCTTAGGTATGATTTTAAGTTTGATAGGAAGGGTCGATGAAGATGATCAGAAGATAGAGCATTCCTACTCTATGAGCTATCTTTTTTTCCTTTCCTTTTTTTTTTTTTTCCCTCAGTTCTAAAGCAGAGTTAATCATGCAGTTTCTGGAGTCAGACTGCCTGGTGTATTAGAATTTTAGCTTCAGTAGGACTTTGGGCAAGTTATTTAACCTTTCTGTGCTTTATCTAAAAAAACAGATAAGACTAGATTTGGCCTCTATGACTGTTAGTGCCAACGGTTAGAGCTCACGATAAATATAGCTATCTGTCTTTGGAAGCCTTGTTTTTTTCTTCCGTTTTGTTTGTTTTGTTTTGAAGATTTATTTATTTAAGAGATAGAGACAGAGAGTCTGAGCAGAGGGAGGGCACAGGGAGAGGGAAGGGCAGAGGGAGAAGGAAAGAGAAGCCTCAAGCAGAATCCCTGCTGAGCTTGGAGCCTGATACAGGACTTGATCTCACTGCCCATAGGTAATGACCTGAGCTGACACCAAGAGTTGGCTGCTCAACTGACTGAACCATCCAGGCGCTCTTGGAAGCCTTGTTTTGTGTACCATCCTTGCCTCTCTCTCTCTCTCTCTGATTTTCTCTCTCTTCTCTCATACCTCTCTGTCTCCATCTCTATGCCTCTATCTCTCCAGACCTACTACTTACTTCCATTAGACCAGGGAAGTACTGAAGGAAGCCATCTTCCTCCTGTCCTGCCAGTGACCCATGGGTGGCCTTCATGGACCCCATTCTATTCCCTCATCCACCATTATGAAAAGCAGACTTCTTGGCTTGAGGAAGTCTCTCTACTTCACAGATAACTGCTTCCTTTATGAACACTTTCTTCACCACCACCCTTTGACCTTTCCCACAGTCGAGCCCTAAACTTCCTCTGCAGTCCCTGGTCTCTATTGAGAACCATCACATGCCACGTGAAACATTTAGTCAAATCTTATTTGACAAATAGGCAATCTACAAATATTTCTATTAGCTTCCTATGTGCCAGCCACCCAAAGCCGGGTGCCTAGGGGTGCCTGGGTGGCTCAGTGGGTTAAAGCCTCTGCTTTCAGCTCAGGTCATAATCCCAGGGTCCTGGGATCGAGCGCCACATCAGGTTCTCTGCTCATCAGGAAGCCTGCTTCCCCCTTCTCTCTCTCTGCCTGCCTCTCTGACTACTTGTGATCTCTATCAAATAAATAGATAAAATCTTTAAAAAAAAAAAAAAAAAGCTGGGTGCCTCTTTTCTCCATAAAATCAATATTGAGGTCAAACATAGAGAAATAATAATAATTTTCATTAAGTTAAACTGGGTTATGTGTAGACGCAGGTTTTTTAAATGCGAAATACAAAACAGACCCAAAGATAAAGGTCAAGATCCAAATGTTAACAACAATGGAGCAGAGATAAGAATTTCTCTCAGAGATAAAAATTTCTTCCATCAAGGGAAGGTCCTCGGAAGTATCCTTCAGTTGGAGATGATAGTTGTCTTGCTGTTTCCTTTAGAGACTTAAGCTGGGCTGTAAATCCTCAGAATTTTATTCATATTGTAAACATTAATAATAAGGTCTGGACTAAAGGAATCCTATTTATTTCCAGGAGGCCATTTTCAGATGTAACTGATACTGTAGTCATTGTCCTTTGCTGAAAATACACAAAGAGGGTTCCTGTAGTCACCTCTTACCTCTGGGGTCTGAGAACTGCCTACTAATTCAGAGGCACCTGGGATGTGTCTTTAAAATGAAGATTCAAATTCAACAGGTGATTTTGAAGTCCCTGGAGTCCGAGAGCCACCACCTTCCAGACTTTAGGCCTCAATAAGGACCATTTTCCACTTGGCAGCATGACACAGTGAAGCTTGAGTTACTCAAAAAAAATGCCAGAACAATGAGATGTTAGACATATCCTGCAAATGTTTGTTAACCTTCAGATAGCCCATCATTTCTTAAAATTGATGTTTAGAGTTGTGGTGATGAATAAAATCAACTTTAAAGAGAGTTCCCTGGAAATATAAAATAATAGTAACTCAGCTGAATCCTGTGGGCATGATTCAATCCTTTCCTGGAAACAGATGAGGACATCATTCGGGACCAGAGTCTTTCTGGCCACGGTGCAGCTCCTGAAAGTGGAGTCATCCTAGGTGAAGGGGGAGCCTTCAGTCACTTCACCAGAGCGTTCCAATTCCTACTGATTAATGGAGCTCTGATGAACAATGGAAGGACACCAGATAAAAGAATATTATCTTCTATGTATAGAAGACTTCGCTTATCTCTTTAAAATATTTATTCCTGGGACGCCTGGGTGGCTCAGGTGTAAAGCGCCTGCCTTCCGTTCAGGTCACGATCCCAGGGTCCTGGGATAGAGCCCCGCATCAGGCTCCCTGCTCAGCAGGAAGCCTACTTCTCCCTCTCCCACTCCTCCTTGTGTTCCTTCTCTTGCTGTGTCTTTCTGTCAAATAAACAAAATCTTAAAAAAAAAAAAAAAGTATTCCTGGGCTGCCTCGGTTGCTCAGTTGGTTCAGTGACTGACTCTTGATTTCAGCTCAGGTCATAATCTCAGGGTTATGGGATCAATCCCTGGGTTGGGCTGTGCACTCCAGAGGAGTTACTTGAGTTTCTGTCTCTCCCTCTGCCCATCCTCCTGGTCACTCTCTCTCTCTAAAGTAAAAATAATAATAATAATAATAAAGTATTTACTTAATCAGTAAAGGACTTTACTGAGAGCGTAGTTCTAGACACTCCTGCCTCCACTGCCTCCTGGGAGGAGGAAGCAGAGCAGCCTTGCTCCTGGGGCTACCTTGAGTCAAGGATCTCCATTGCTTTCCTGTCATCGAGTCTCCAGAAATGATATCTAAAGAGGTCCCTTAGAACTAAGGCCTACTGTTTTACATTGCACGGTCGGCACAAATAAAATCCTTTGGCTCTCTTTTTGTCTCCCAAATAGCAATTTGGGGACTTGGACATCTTGGAATTTATTTGAAGTGCCTACAATAAGAGTTGAGTTAATTAAGATGATTAAGAGTTTAATTAACTAAGAGATTAGTATTTCTTTTTATGTTTTCTATGTCTTAAATTTGCATTTCAACCTGTAGGTTGGTGGTTTTCGTCTCTTGCTGCATAATGGAGTCATCCAGGGAGCTGTGAGAAATTCCAATGCCCATCCATGCCCTGTTCCCGGAGAGAGTTTGACCCAATCAGTCTTGGGTAGGGCCTTTAGCATCATTACATGTTCCAAAGCTTCCAGCTGATTCTAAGTGTGATCAATGTTAAGACTCATTGGTAGTTTTATGATATGACATTTATGAATAGTCAGTTGTATTAAAATCAACCACCACCACCAAAAAAAGCTTCTGATTTCACAAATCTTAACAGTTCAGTTATTTATGGAGGCATTTGTCTTGGTTTGATGTTCTTCTGGGAATTTGACTATTTCACCATTTCAGTGACCAGAGAAGAATTCCAGGACTCAATACTCCCAAAAGACAGAAGAAGATTTCCCATCATACAATGATGGAGTAGTAACAACAATCCCCAAATTCATATTTCTCTACCATTTGAAAGCAGAGGTCAATAAGATATTTGGTCAAATTGCTAGTAAAAGTTTGTTTTCTCAATTTGTCCATAAAATTCCTAACCTCAAAGCTCTAGAGAATTCAGTCTTGTAAAGTCCTACAAGTGTAATAAAATCAGCTGTGATGTTTTTGTGGTGAAGTTGCACTTAATAGCTTGTGGGGACTTTCATCTAGAGCAAACCTAGGCCCACAGAGCCAGCTGAAGCACTTACATGGAGCCACAGATGGTTATCTCTTTTCATAAGAAGGTGATTAACGCCCATGAGAAAAACAGCAGGCCCCATAAGGCTGGTTTGGCCTTGGAGGACAGTGACCGCCTGAGAGAATAATTCCACCAGGTTTCATTTGGTGGAGAGGAGGTTGGACACCTGCCCAAACAGTGGAGAGGGGGCAGTAGTATGCCCTTTTTGGCTAATGTTGCGTCAGTCAGTTTGATGGAATGAGATTTAGGAGTTGAATTGCTGACTGATGTTGGTGAAAGATAAATGTGAAGAATTTACCAGAGCTAAATTGCTAATCCCTTGGAAAGTCTGAGGAACATGCATCTGTCAACCTTTTTCTAGAGGGCAAGGGGACAAGATGAGCAAGAAAGCAGAAAGAACAAAGGAAATTCAGTATTTTTGTTGAGGGACGAGACAAACTTAGGGTCCCCCTACTCCTTCACCACCTTAACTCCTCCCTAAGAAACAGTATTTTAACGTGTGTTCACTTAAAGGTATCCTTAGTGAGTGTCATCCCTATGTTGAATGGGAGTCACTTGGATTTGGTAGGTGCAACCTTCTACCGATGGCATCCGTACCTTGAAAGCTGAGGGGGCAGAGGATGGGGGAGGGCGGGGAGAGGGGAGAAATTCATTGTAATCATTGCTGACATTCATTTAAAGCCAAAGTCATAGAGGGAAGCAATTGGATTTAATGAAAATGGAGTTTTAAAATGAAAATGCATGGGATTTGATTAACTCAATTGAATTAAACTTATACTTTAGATTATCTCATTTAAATTGTCTGTGTTTACATCTAAGTTTTGAATCCTTGGCCTTTACTCCATAGACAACATTTTCCTAATGAAATAATGAAGATCTGTTTGCCTCTCCAAGGCCCTGCTCTCTCTTCACGTGAGCCAGGGTTAAGTGACCCAGACTGCTGCAAAGGAGTTGAGTCATAGAATGTAAGCAGCAGTAGGACATTGTCCCGGTGCTCCCTCTGGCCCCATAGTGTGAAGGCTCCGCTCTCTGAGCCTCTGCTTGTCTCAGTAGCTATGGGAGCCAGGCTGACTTTCGCAGCCTCTCAAGGGCACCCAACACTCCTGAGGGCAAAAGCCATGGGGACTTTGACAACACATTAGGTAAGAACAACACATTCATTTCCAGAACTAAAATCAGTCTTGCATACTCGTACAAGGTCCTTTATCCCAATCACAAAAACCAGGTTAATGAAACCAACCAGTCAGACCTCATAATTAGCTGGACTAACAAGGTGAATTCCTCCTGACCTACATCTCAACGTCCCTTTCCTTTGTCTCCATTGAAAGTAGGATTCATAGCAGATCAGCCTGTGCTGGGAAGGAAACTGAGAGAAGAAGGGAGGGAACCGTCCTGGTTGTGGCCCTTGGAGTGGACGGAAGTAGGCAGCAGGCCTCCTGTAATCTCTCCCTCCTTCGCTGTCAGTGAAGCAGGAATGTCTAAGGTCTTGAAACAACGCATCTGTGTACACTTATAGGGACACACTTCCACTGCAGGAGGGAATTCCGGTTTCCCCACTCCCAGGGGACGTCTGAAATTCCTATCCTCAAGCCCTCTATTCACCTCATTCCTTTAATTCCTTTGAAGTTTACAGAAAATCTGTGCTGTAGTTAATCATAAATGGATCTATTGTTACCTGTAGGAGCAGTATTATTTGGAAATATGTTTTTGTATCAGTTTAAAAACATACACGCAAGTTTCACTGTTTACACTTAGTAGGGTAATGGTTTGCCTTCTCCACTCTTGTTCTGCTCCAATAACTTGTGTACCTAGAGGAGCCATTAAATTATGGTTACTTATTACTCTCCGTAGAACAGGCAAGGCAGCAATATAGCCGGTGACCAACCCAATAGGCATTTATTGGGCAACCACTTTATTTAAGGCACTGAGCCCGGGTATTGTGGTCAGTACAAAAATGCACATGAACTTGACCTCTCTCCCAGGGGCTTCTGGTCCTGTAAAGGAGTCAGCCGCAGACACAAATAACTAATGCAAAACACAAAGTGGTAATGTGAAATACAAAGAAAGTGCCATGAGATTTGTGAGGACAGTAAGCTCCTGTCTGAGAGTCTTCCATGGAGGGGGTGTTTCTGCCCTGGGCTCTGAAGGAGCTCAGGGTTTGGATGAGTAGGGATGGGTGGGGGGAAATGAGGTACCCCAGGTAGTGGGAATAGTGTGAGGAAATGGCTCTGGGAAAGTGCTGAGTACTTTCTGGATGCATAAACTGGCTATTTAGTTGTGATATAGAGACAGCATTCATGTGTAGGTAGGAGGAATAAGTTCTACTAACATAAGATCCCCAGAGTACTTTGGTGTCAAGCTAAGGAGTATGAACGTCACCAGTTTAGATACCTAGGTTCAGAGAGACACTCATCCAAGTCTTTTCAGGGCAGAGAATACTCTGGCAGGCTCGGTTCTCCCCAGGCAGGACCTGGTACTGCTAGGCTGCCAATACCTGGCTGACCTGCCTTACACTATGCACTTGAACTTCTATCCCAACCATTCTTTCCTCTCCCCTCCTGCTGCCATTTGAACATACACTGCTCCAGGTGCCCCCACGGGCCTGCAGCTCTGCTCTCAACCAAAGCCCACTGCATTGACTCTGGCATCTGTCCAGATCTTACTGAGGCAAATCTTCTTGTCCCATTCTCCCGTCACCCAATCATCAGCTGCTGGCTAGGACTCATGAGTGTGGAATTCAAAACTAGTGCTTCTGGTTCTTTCCATTCTGCCACATCTGCTTTCTGTGGTTTACTTTCCCCATGGTGTGTTTGCCATATTAAATGTACAGACCTCTAAGAGTGGAAAGGAGAACTTTCATCTTAGTCCGTGCTTCTCAAAGTTTACCCTTTGCTTAAGAGACATAGGATAGCCATGACAGAAGATGTATCAATTGAAAGATGCCTATGAGGCATTTATTCATGAATACTCTTGAATAAATAATTCCACTGAAAAATAAAGATATTAGACCAACGGCATGAAAACAGATCAGTCAGCATGATGATGACTGATTTCTGGACTGATCTGCTGTCCCACAGCTTTGCTTCACTCTTATTCATGGAAGTTAAAGAAACTTCCATGTCCTCCATTCACATGCTGAGCACTGAAAGTCTTCCTCTTCCTCAGAGATCGCAGCACAGACCCCTTCCCTCCAACAGGAGCAGAAACAAATGGCCACTTCATGTGCTGATTTTCCAACACCACAAGATTTTATGTCAGTTATCTAAGGAAAAAATAGCTCTGGTGTGAAATCTTAATACAAACCTAGAGAGTTTAAAATCTAGATTTAGAGACATCATGTGAGGAATGATTATTACTACATCAAGGGAAATAATTTTTACTAAAGGAATGACATTTAATCCCAATATTTTATTTGTAACTTTAATGTCCTATGAATATGTTTAATATGAACTCCTAAGAAGGCAAAAAGTGGAAAGAAATTATTTTGAGCCCAAATACACCAATAAACATGTAAGTTGGGAAAAAGTGAGTTAATCCTAACATCAGAATGCTCACCCCATTTGTCTTATACAATAACAACAAAAATATAACTACGTCATATTGAGCTGTGTGTGAAAGTTGCAACAGTCTGTCATTTCCGTTTTTTTAAAAGGAGAAGCAAATGTGTCTGGCTTACTCAATTTTTTCCTATCTTCAAGTTTTCACCTTGCAATAAACATCATGGACACTTGCTGACTCACAGCACTTCCCTTCTCCTTGGTCTCTGAGAGCCAAGAGTGGGGCCACCAAGAGAGTGGGCAAACCAACATCACGAGTTATTCATTCACACGAGTCATTTAATTGTGTCCATTGATGTCTGTCACCTGACAAAAGTCTGCATGGGAGAATCTCTAAACAAAAATTACTTTTTAAACACTGAACCAAATGACAAATCTAGCAGTGAGTTTTAGATTTGCAGGTGAAGCCACACCTGATTTTCCACATGGGGCAGGTTAGGCATGTGTTCTTGGTGCTCCCATAATACCTGGGATTTACGTTAGCATTGTTGGCACCACAGCGTTTAATATTTATTGGCTTAAGGATCTTTCTCCCCAGTCATGTGAATTTCTGGAGGATAGAGACTGTCTCAACCATAATGGTTTCAGGAAAGTGAATGAAAGGCCATATCTGCCAGCAGATAGACGATTCTATGTATGGGCTGTCAGGTTTTCATTTCAGGCTTTCCATTCCATACACAGACCCCTATGATTTCTTTGTCACAGTCATGACCAAGAAGGAAGTGTCCAGCTTGGTTATTTAGACTGAGGAATACCAGGGTAAGACTGCATGAAAATGCACAGTTATTTAAACAATGTGGTCTAAAAAAAAAACTGAGGAAAGATAGGGAACTGCTACAGCAGCTTGCGAACTGTCTGCTCTTAATTCTTTCCTACATTGCTGCCCTTGCATGCATCCAAGGGTACTTGGAGTAAAGACCATAGCCCGGACGGGCTGATGAGCCTGAGTGCTCTCTCTTCCTTCCACCTGCCCTTCGGAGCCCTCTGTCCTTCGGCTTCTGCCCTCCACCACCATTGCTCTCTTTCAGCTCATCAAAACAGATGGCTCCCTCCTGCCTCAGGGCTGTTGCACCTGCTGCTCCCCCTGCCTGAATTGTCGGAGCAGGAGAGGTGTGCCAGCTTTTCTGCTGTCTTTGGCTGCAGACCTCTTTTGTTTGGCCAGCCCAAACAAAATAGATTTCTAAAGTTTGAATTTGAATGCCTTAAGGCCAGTAGACTTCCTCCAGTCTACCTTGGGCCTTAATATTTCTTTCAGTCTTATCCCTTGCCAGATGCACACATTTTTGTTACCTATCTGCCCCCTCCCAAAGGAATTTGAGTTTGCAATCCCGAACTAATTAATTCCCATCAACCAACTGGTAATCCATGCCAATGTCACTTCCTCAAGGAAGCCTTCCCAGGCCCACACTCTCAAAACATCCTGTACTTTCTCTTCATGGCACCCATAACAAGTAATTTTTCTTTTTTTTTTAAATCACATTCTGACTTTTACTCTTAAGGTAAATTTGAGGCCTGGGGACATTTCATCTAATTTTCACCCTTTCATTAAAAATTAAATTATTCCCAGAATAAGTAAGCCTGGATAATATCAAACTTCACACACACACACACACACACACACACACACAGGTACACACACACTCAGAGAAAGCATGTATTTCTTTTCTAAATTGATTCTGTTTAAACAAGAAACAAGGAAGAACTTTTGGTTTGGAACTATGTTGTTAGCTTTTTAACCCACAGTTGGAATTCAGTAACCAATTATATAATTAAGTATTTAAAAGCTATCTTCCTGGCAAGAATGGACATCACGGAAGGTCAGGAAATTTTGTCTTTTCAGCGTGGATTCTCAGTGCTTTGCAAAAGAAGGCACTCATTTATTGAATGAATGAGTAGATGATAAAACAAGAGTATTCTAAAACTTAATAATTAAATAAGTCTCTAAAAGTTTTAAATGACAAATATGGGCAAACATCTTTCTGGGATTTCCTTAAGTCTAATCCTTCTTGTAGAGACTGCTATTTCCTAACTCTGAGATGCCAGTACTCTGAAGTTTATAAAGACAGTGGCTTCATACTGATGTACAGGGATCCAAACAACAGAAAGAATGGGGAACCACAGAGGACTCTAAGCTCCCTGCAGGTAATTAAATAGAGCACCTCTGCTCTTATCATGATTCGTCTTCTATCTTCTATGTAAATGCACAGAGTGTGTGATCAATGAATCCTTGGTGAAATATATTGATGTTTGGTAACATACTTGTGGATGAGATGCATTTTGAAAGCTAGGATCAGATTTCCATTGTGTTTTAGAATTAGGAAACACATTGTTTCATTGCAGGTAATTTTGTAAGCATTATCTGCCCCATATCCTGAGTGTTTCTTTCACCCATCCAATCCCATTGCAAAAAAGAAATCAAATAATCACCCTTTCCCCAAATGATATTAACGCTGGCCTTTCAAAGGCATTTCCAAAATTTCTTTTGTTCATGGCCCTTCCCTCCATTGCATAATCCTCTCTGCCTACGATCACATGCAAAATGCAATGAGTTAATTTTCTCCATAAATATTTTTCTTCATTTTCAAATGGATCAGAAGTGTCCAAAGAATGCTTCACTAAAATGGTTGTTGAGAAATTTTGAATTATCATCATCATTATTATTATTATTAATATTTGGCCTCATGGTTGAAACACACAGAAATGAAGTATATAATTTTTCATAATGATGCAATATTGTCTTAATGTGGCAATTAGCAGTACCAAGTGGGATAAAAGCAACCATGTAAAATGGTGTGTGCCCTGAGCCAGATGCCTTCATTCCACCCTGCTGGCCTGTGTAAATACCTTTAACAAGTTCATTTCACCTCTGGTTCCCAACAGGATTTGTCCCAAAAGGAGTCCCTGCAGGGGGTCAGAGGGAAGGGGCACAGTGAGGTTAGGTCCCCTATTTCCCTGCTTCTTCCCTGTAGAGCTGTCTTGGAGCTGGCTACATAACTGCCACCCAAGGCCAAGGGTCACAGCTCTTCTCAAGGTGACCTTTTACATTCTTTTCCACTGGGTTTAGTTTCCTCCTCTTGTTTCTTTATGTGTACATGTTGTAACACCTGTTCTTACTAGCCCAGGGGCATCTCATTTTTCTTTGCTTTCTCCCTATACTTGCCTATACCTCATAAATAATCCCTTCTCTAAACCTTTCTGGAGTCTCCCACTTGCTTCCTGTCGAAGCCTGATTGATAAACTCAACCAGGGGTTCCATTTGATCTCTTTCATTTCAATCAGGAATCAGAGTTATGATGATAGGCTTGGAGTCTGCTGGTTTAACTACTTGAAGGTGTAACATTTTTATTGTCTTTGAAATCGTGTTGTACCATCTCTCTTTTTTTCTTATTAGCTCTAAAAACTAAATTAATCATCTTTTACTTATGTATTAAATGTCTTATTATTTTATCTTTTCAGTACTTTTAAAATGTGTAATGCATACTCTTGTCTTCTGGAAATTATATAATTTGTTGGGTATTACTGTTTGTTTGCTTTTTTCCTATACTACTTTCTGTTCCCTTCAAGTTAATAAATTTGCTTAATTTTTCATGTTTTATTTCTTTTTTTTTAAGATTTGATTTATTTATTTGACAGATAGAGATTACAAGTAGGCAGAGAGGCAGGTAGAGAGAGAGGAGGAAGCAGGCTCCCCGCTGAGCAGAGAGCCTGATGCAGGGCTCGATCCCAAGACCCTGGGAACATGACCTGAGCCAAAAGCAGAGGCTTTAACCCACTGAGCCACCCAGGCGCCCCTCATGTGTTATTTCTAATCATAACCACAGATTATTTGTCATTGTTAAAACCTCTCAAGATATTCGGACATACCAAATTGTCTATCAGTTTTACTTTAATGGAAAAGTCTGTTCTGGAGTATTCCTAACTATTCCAAAATAGATTACTGCCTTCCCCATTTGCTGTGAAAGCCACACCCTGGACATTCTTACCACCTGTCTTTTTTTGGCTCCCATTCCTTCTTTTATTGATTTTTTTTCTCCTGGTTTGGTGAAACAGAGATTCCAGAAGCTTCCAGAAGAAGGTGCATGGGAGGTAAAATTTAAAATCTTATATGCCTGAAAGTATCTTTGTTTTATCCTTGCACTTAACTGATAGTTTGGCTGGATATTTAATTCTGGATTGAAATAATTTTCCTTTACCATCTTGAAAGCACTTCTCTGGTTGTTTATAACTTTGAGTGTTGCTAGTCAAGTTCTTTTACCTCATCTTTTGTATGTGACTTTTTCTCTCCCTCTGGAAGCTTCTAGGATAGTTTTTTTTGTTTGTTTGTTTTGTTTTAAGTTCCTGCAATAATTGATGATGAACTTTGGGGTGGATCTATTTTCTTTTACTGCTAAGGGCATTCAGTGGGCTATTTCAGTTAAGAAACTCAAATTTTTTAATTCTGGAAATTAAAAAAAATATTTTGTTAAATATTTTCCATTGTTCCCTTTTCTCTCTCTCTCTCTCTTTCTCTCTTCTTCTGGAATTTTATCAATTAAATGATAGACTTTTGGACTTGCCCTCTAATTTTATTATCTTTTCTCTTTTATTTTCTATTTAAATTTTCCTGTTTTGCCTTTTGTGAGATTCCTGGTAGCTTTATCTTCATCTTCTTCTATTGAATTAAAGTTTTTTTCTTTTATTTTGTTTTTAGTTTCCAAGATCTCTTTTTTGAGTATTTTTTGAATATCCCTTTGTTATAATACCCTGATCTCATTGCATGGTTCCAATTTCTTTCTAGTGTACTACTTAGAATATATAATCTTTTATTCAGTTTGTTCACTTAACACTTGAGCTAATTAATAATGTATTATTTTTCAGTTTATAACCTACTTGCAGAATTTTTGCTTCTTTTCCCTGTTCTGACGAGATCTGATGGTTTGGGGGTCTTGCTTTCCAAGGGAAGAATAGTGTACTGGGAATACAATAATAATTGTATTGAATTGGAACATAAGACTGCCACCTGGCCAACTTGGAATCCTCACTCCACTTAGCCAAAAGAGAAAGAATGGAATTAGTCCAAGGGCTAGGGTTATTTATCCTAATTACTCAGAGAAAATTGGGTTACTGTTAAATAGTTAAAGGCCTATATGTGGAAACTAGGGGATTCTCTGGGCCATCTTTTAGCACTCTCATGTCCCCAAAAAAAGTCGATGGCAGGGGCACCTGGGTGGCTCAGTGGGTAAAATCCTCTGCCTTCGGCTCAGGTCATGATCCCAGGGTCCTGGGATTGAGCCCCGCATCCGGCTCTCTGCTCCGCAGGGAGCCTGCTTCCTCCTCTCTCTCTCTGCCTGCCTCTCTGCCTACTTGTGATCTCTCTTTCAAATAAATAAATAAAATCTTAAAAAAATAAAAAGGAAAGTCGATGGAAAATTATACTACTACTCACATTAAGTCAAGATCGTTGAGGATTCAGACTCTTCAGGAATGGAGTCTCGGTCATTCCAACAGGAAAAGAAAACTAGATCAGGTTCTGGATAGGAACAAAGAAACCATGGACTGCATTGTGGAAAAAGCAAGTCAAAAATATTATTCTTGATCATTTACACTTTGTACATTATACTTTTTAGCTGGTTATGATTAGTAAATTGACAAGATGTTTTAGAGGGCTATGTATCTTTAAAACAGCTATGTTATTAAACTCTAATTTTAGTAGTTTCAATTAATTCTTTGGGTTTTTCTAGTTAAGATAATCTGTAAAGAATAATAAATGTGGGGCGTCTGGGTGGCTCAGTGGTTAAGCCTCTGCCTTCCGCTCAGGTCATGATCTCAGGTCCTGCGATCGAGCCCCGCATCGGGCTCTCTGCTTGGCAGGGAGCCTGCCTCCCCCTCTCTCTCTGCCTGCCTCTTTGTCTACTTGTGATCTCTCTCTCCTTGTCAAATAAATAAATAAAATCTTTAAAAAAAAAAAAAAGAATACTAAATGTATTCCTTCTTTCCAGCAATTTTATTTTTAACTTTATTATGCTTTTTGTGAGTGATTTTGAGCACTTATAGGTTATAAGAATGATATTTGTTTGTAGTTAAGATTTATATATAGGAACATATAAAAGTTGTAATTTTCATCCAAGCTAGACTCCAATTCCACTACCCAAATGTAAGTATAATTAATGGCTTAATATGTATTCTTCCAAGTTTTTCTGTGCACATGGACTTTTATGTTTGCATGTTTATTTATTAACAAAAATAGAGCTATATTATATACACCCTTCTTCAGTTTGTTGGTTTCTGTATTTACTTTAACATATTTAAATGTCAGCAAACATAGTTCCATCTTATTCTTTTATTTATTTATTTACTTAAGATTTTATTTATTTACTTTACAGAGAGAGTGAGCAAATTTACTTTATAGAGCATGAGCAGGGAGAAGGCAGGCAGAGGAAGAGGGAGAAACAGACTCCCTGCTGAGCAGGGAGCTAGATGCAGGGCTCCATTCCAGAACCCTGGGATTATGACCGGAGCCAAAGGCAGAATTTAACCAAATGAGCTACCCAGGCACCCTATCTTATCCTTTTAAACAACTGCATATTATACCATCTATAAAAGTTTTTTAATGTGTTTATCCAATACCTGATTATTAATCTTTTTTCCCAATTTTTCTGTTTTTTTTTTTCTGCAGTGTATATCTTTGAACATCTTTATGTAGTCACATGATTTTTTTTTTTTCTGCCAGACATATTACTAAAAGCAAAATTGTTAGGGAAATACTTTGTTGTTGTTTTTTAAAGGATAAGGCCATTAAACTATCATTACTAAATGTGCACTGCACTGAGGAAATTAATTTTTTAAAGATGGTCATCCATGAATTAAGACTTTGATTTGCCTTTTTTTCCCTAGGCTTGAGTAACACAGCACCTTTTTTTTTTTTTTAATATTTTATTTATTTGACAGAGAGAAATCACAACTAGGCAGAGAGGCAGGCAGAGAGAGAGGAGGAAGCAGGCTCCCTGCAGAGCAGAGAGCCCGATGCGGGGCTCGATCCCAGGACCCTGGGATCATGACCTGAGCCGAAGGCAGAGGCTTTAACCCACTGAGCCACCCAGGGGCCCCAACACAGCACTTTTAAAGCAGAAAATAATGACCTTAATTCTCGGGGATTTACAGCTGGAAAAATACTGGCTTAAGAAACAAACATCTTATTTTTTGAAAATTGCTTTCAATTGCTAGTTCACTGTAAAAGAAAACCCATCAACATATCTAGTAATACATGCTTTTTAGGTATAATTGTATGAACACACAAATATTAAAGAATTACTCTGAAATTTATAGATGCCTGGAATTCATCCGTGTAAATTCACAAGAAAAATAATTATTTTTCTAACTACCTCACATTTACCCAACATTTCACTACCCTGCAGGGCCCTATTTTTGTATTCTCTTCCTTTCTTCAGCTGGAGGGAGAAGGACTGAGTTCCAGGCTTCTAAACCACCATGCCTTGGCTACACAGAGCTTTGAGGACACTGTGATGAAGGACTGGATGATATGCTTAGTTAAAGACTTTCTTCATCATCTGTGTGTGTGTGTGTGTGTGTGTGTAGGGGGTATATCATCTCAAACACAAGAGACTCATGGAATACCAAAATGGCTACCAACTGTTGAGGGTCAGATTGTGTACTAGGTGGCAAAGAATAAACAAGGATTTACTCATCTAGGAGATTTTGCCAAGATCCCCTTTATGTCCCAGTACTTTTCTTCAGGATTTATTGAGGATTACTCAATTTATTGAGGATTTAGTATTGTGTTTGTGATTAGGAACAAAGCACTGAACAAAATAAGACTGTTTGGGGCAGCAGTATTCACATTTTTTTTGTAGTGTCTTCCCTGAAGTAGTTTTGAAAAACTACACTCACTCTTGCAAATTTTTAAGCTGACATATTATTTTTATTTTATTTTATCTTGTTTTGTTTTATGTCTTTTTTTAAAGATTTATATTTTTTAAAATCTTAAAAAAAAATGTAATCTCTGCATACAACGTGGGGCTTGAATTCATGATCCCAAGATCAAGGATCATATGCTCTACTGACTGAACCAGCCAGGTACCTCTTTTGGGGCACCTGGGTGGCTCAGTGGGTTGAGCCTCTGCCTTCAGCTCAGGTCATGATCCCAGGGTCCTGGGATCGAGCCCTGCATCGGGCTTTCTGCTCAGCAAGACTTACACAAATCACCCAGCTGGCTGGTAAACTTGAGACCCTCAGTATCATTTGGTGGCCTGTTCATTATTGTATGATCAAAAATACTACAACCTCTCTGGTAGGCTTAAGTAAAAATTAATGGGAGCAAATAACCATAGAAACCACAATAAGCCTACATTATATAAGAATGAGACAAAAATCCAAAAAAAAAAAAAGAATGAGACAAAAATCCTATATACAATAATTTCTTTTTTTTAATAGGAGCAAATAACAACAGCAACAACAATATAATACTCTATCATGTACAAATGAGACAAAGTCTTGGCTATAATTATTTCATTTCACTTTCTCTTATATTTCTAGTATTTTATTTATTCCATACTATCTATGAAATATTTTGCCTAAACTTTTGAATTAGTTTCACATTTTTATTTGGGACAAGTTTACCATTTCTTTCTTTGATTTGTACATCTTCAATTTCACTGAAAAAAAAATGGAAATACATTCAATTTTAGAATGATAAAATGTAGGAGGATTAATTTCATCACTGAGTGTTTTAGGTAATATTTTGACAAATTATGTAATCTTTAACATAATTTTAGGATGTATCTTTGAACCAATCAATATCAGTTTAATTAAGTGTTTAGAAGAATGGTTATGCTAGTGAAATGATTTAATTCTTCCCAACTCAATTATTATCAATAACATAACAAATTTCTGGTATAGTCAAAACTCAGTTTGGAAACTAAAAAAAGTTTGTAAACAAAATGAGACCCTGTAGGAGTACTTCTCTGTATTACTATTCAAATAACTAGAAGGAACTACAAGCATGTTTAATAACTCGTCCTATTTGCCATATAACTTCCTAATATTCAAAATGAGAAAAATAGAATTTCTAGATAGCTCCTGGTATTGATATTCAAATTAGCAATTTTTCATGCAGATGTCTGTTATCAGGTGTGTGTTCAGGCATAAAATACAGACTACTGTTTTTAATACTACAGTTTAAAGTCTACCTTTATGTTCTCCACTGACATCTAAAGTTAACATTTAATACAAATGTTAATTAAATTAAATGAAAATTAAACTAGATCGTACATGAATGTATAAATATGAAAAAAAATATTTGTACTGGGGATTCCTTATTTAAAGAAAACCTAAAAGGGAACCTAGTCTAATAAAAAATAATACAGATCTAGGGTGATTGGTTATTCACACTGCAGGCTTTTACCATGACATAGGAATGCCCCAAATGTCCAGAAAAAGACTTGATTTTAAAAATGCCTTTGAGCATAATGTTTGGCTAAAGTGAAGGACATCTGTTTAATGTACGTATGTATCTATTTAATTTTTAAAAATTAGACAAACTGGTGTTTGATCTGGCAGTACATATGCTAAAATTGTGATGATACAAAGAAGATTAGCATGGCCCCTGCAGAAGGATGACAGGCAGATTAGTGAAACGTTCCATATTTGTGACCCTCATGGGGTCCAGAGCCATCACGTGAAGAAATAAAAGCTGCACTCAGTTGGCTTCCCAAGGCTGAGGAAGGACCTGGTAGCACGCAGGGCAGGAAGGGGGTGTTGGAAGCTAAAGGGGGTGCTGCAGAGACCCCAGAGGCCCACCCTGGAAATAGCCAAGTCCCTCCCCATATGCCCCTCCACTGCACCCACATCAAGGGCCTATAATCACGTGGTCCTCTGCACAAAAAGAAAGGACCAAACAAAACAAACAAAATTAGATAAGCTGTTGTTTTGGCTTCCTCTGTAGCCAGTTCTCTAGAGCTCATCTTCATCACGTTTTTCCCCTAACTGCAAACCTACACACTCCTAACCCCATTACTTTGTTGTGGATCAGTGCAGATTTTTCACCTTTACCCCAAGCAAAATTCCAGGCTTATCTTTGCATTACCGACAGCTGATGAAACTGCTCAGCTAAACACAGGAACAAATGGACCTTCTACTCTATTTCCCCCTCCCCCACCCCGCCCTTTTAGCCCCACAGAAAAATAGGAGTTTTGAAGTTAGAGCTTTTTCATTAAGATCACCCAATTTTATTTTATTTTTTTATGACAAAATCTGAATTTTATTTTAACACCATTAATACCTACTTATTTATTTTTTAAATTTCTTTTCAGTGTACCAGAATTTATTGTTTATGAACCACACCCAGTGTTCCATGCAAGACGTGCCCTCCACAATACCCACCCAATTTTAAAGAGGGCTGGCTACCACACAAAGCCCTAAAAATGGAAAAGAAGAAGTCTGAAGACACACTCTTCCTTGCTACAGAGAAATTTTCCCAGGGGTGGGGCTGGGAGGATGGGGTGGAGGTTGGGAGAGTTTGGTTGCAATGAAATTTACTTCCCGTGAAATGTAACGAAGCCATGTCTGTAAGTTATTTTAAAATTGTAGTAGTATTATGAGCTGAGATACACTTTAAACTCTGTATCATTGTATTTTCAAGGTCTAACTCTGGTGAACTGTATTACACTTAAGTAAAATATCCGAGGTGTCCTAGAGCTGACTTGTAAAAGCTGATTGTTAAATATTCAGGAATTTTGCATACAGTTGTCTGACACAGTCATTATGAAAAAGCAGATTATATAAACTCAAATTTTAAATTATATTCAAAAAGAGGTAATAAATACTCGAAACTCATCATTATGTGTTTTACCGTCATTTATGCACTGAGGTTCCTTCTATCTGCAGTGTCTACATTAAGACTGTCAGGTAAGATCTAAGATGCCCAGTTAAATGTGAATTTCACATAAACAATGGAAAATCTCATCATATAGTTGTTCCCCAAATATTACAGGGAAATACTAATACTAAAACACTTGTTGTTTACCTGAAATTAAGATTTAACCAGGCATTCTGACATTTGTTTGCTAAATCTTGCAGATTCTGTATGAAGAAAATACCACACAGTGGTATATTACAGCATATTTCTTTCTAACTCTGTGTTTACTGACTTTACATGGAAGCTTGAAATCAGTCCCAGTGGTTGTATTTACAACAAATCAGGGCTCCCATCCTCCAAGCACTTGTTAAATATTTACCAATATATTTTAAGTAGAATCCATTTTAATCATTTTGAAATATTGTATGATGCTGCCCAGATGGTTAGAATAAATGAATTCTTTGATTATTTGGTTCCTACAATGCATATTCTTTAGTTTATACATATGCTCTGTTATATTCTCTATGTTTACTATTCCATGAAGAAGACGTCAATATCATTTGTAGGAAAATTTTTTCAAGGAACTTCTAGTGCACACTTTTTGCCTTGAAGTTTTTGAGAAAAATGATGTTTTACTCAAGTTAGCGTTCTCCATTGTTTATAACCATATGGACACTAAAAAATTCTTTATTTTTCTCTGCAGAAATAAAATTAAAATCTCAAGTAGTCCAGAATATTCTTTCAATTCATATACCTACATACTTTTTGAAGTTAGAATAGTATAGAGATTTGCAGAGCAGATTAAACCTGGGATCACAAGTTAATTAATATGAGGAAGATGTATAAGAAGAGCGATGTTTGCATTGTTTATTCTTCTTTCTGCCGTGGCCTGTATTGATGCTTCTCATGACCATTGATACTTTAGAGGATGCAGCAGGCGAAGTTAGACTGCACAGGTCAATTCATTGAAAATATTTTTGCTTTCCCCCCTCTTTAATTTAAATGAGTGAAATGAGAGAATGGATCAATTAATCATTTTAGGAGCTAGGCTCTGGATAATCAAGGTCAGTGACCTTGGTGGGCTGATAAATGAATTTGATCCCAAGGAGGCCTGGCAGGATCAGGTTTCTGGTTGCCTAGTTTTAATCATTTATGCGTGTCCTATAATTCACAGAGAGAAGTACAGAGCGAGCAGCTCCAAACTCAGGCTCATCAATATTACACAACAGAGCAGGTGTTTCCAGGACAGCTAAGTCAGAATAGCACTCCTCACTTGAAAATGTGAAAACCAGGGTAATTGTCTTCTAACTATGCAGCAGGCACAGACACGCATTTTCAACTGACACACTTGCATGTGTCCATACTTCGAAACAAGATTCTTCTTCTTCTCTTCATCTCTTCCTCTTCCTACTACTTTGCATTTCAAAAAAATCCTAAGGCCAACAATTTAAAAGCATGGGTAGTCATTAGTCATTTTCTTTCTGCAGACTTAAGCTAAATACCTTCATCACACACTCTTGCTTATTATTGACTGAACAAGTCTGGATTTGAGAAAAGCTAATATTTTAATCAAGCTCATTTTCTCCCACCAACTAAGATATTAAGTTTTGTCTCCACATGCAAGCTATTGTGTGAATAGAAACTGAGTGAATTCTAACAACAACCAAAAAATTGGTTGTTTTGAAAATGGGTCATTGGAACGAATGTGATAAAGTCTCCAATGGATTTTTTTTTTTAAACCTGAATTGAGCCATCTTAAAAAGTGGGTCAAAAGATAGCCTACCAGTCGGGGCGCCTGGGTGGCTCAGTGGGTTAAGCCTCTGCCTTCAGCTCAGGTCATGATCTCAGGGTCCTGGGATCAAGCCCCACATTGGGCTCTCTGCTCAGCAGGGAACCTGCTTCCCCTCTCTCTCTGCCTGCCTCTCTGCCTACTTGTGATCTCTATATGTCAAATAAATAAATAAAATTTAAAAAAAATTAAAAAGATAGCCTACCAGTCAATTTTTAATGGTTGCCAAGGCAGAAATTCATGAGCACTCATCAATAGTGATGGGTTCAAACCCAAAGAAAACAATATTGAATCTTCTTTTTGTAATTTCGAATTCAGGTGGGTAATTACATCCTTTCTATCCAGATCACCCTTCAGGTTTCAAATTGTTTTGGTGCTGTGCTATCTCATTTTGAGGAGGCGACCTCTCAAGGATGGGAAAAATCATTCTTCCTGCTTTTAAGAATAAGAAGAATAAGCAGACTAAGACAGAAAACCTTGGTGTTGTTTAAATATTTTTTTTTCTGTGCACGCAGGACTAACGTAAATACTTTGGAACTGATCCTTAAAGGAATTACCCTCCTAGAAGCAATCTAGAAAGAAAGAGGAGAGGAGAGGTTCTGAAAAGAAGCCTATGTTCAGCAGGATACAACAAAAGCAGAGCCATCTACGTGAACTTTGGAACAGCGCGGAACCCGAAGCCTTGTTTTATCTAGTCTCCCGGATGAGTAGCACCTCAGGATGATTCTGGTCCCAGGACTCTCCTTTTGACTGAGCTTAACTTCAATAGTTAGTAGTATTTTAATTTTATCTAATATTTTATACTTCATAGGACACTTTCATAGGATAACTAAAAAATGTATTAAGTGCTGAAGGCATAATCATCTCATTTCATTTCCTGAATTACTGGAAGAGCGTTCTATTATGCTGGTTTTACACGGGAAGTCAGAGAAGCATGGAGAGATGAAGTAACTTGTTTTTTAGCCCCCTGCCCTCGTGCATCGTCTTCATCCTCTGAAGAGCTGTAAGATAGGTGCTGTCATGCTTGCTGAAGAAAAAAACAACTGATGGTCAGGGAGATTGGGGAATTTGCTCAAGATCACTCAGCTAGTAAATAGTAACACCGGGGCCCCGAGCCAAGTCTCTAAATTCTTCCAGGTTGTTTCTGGTGACATCTTCATGACTAGAAAGCATGGGACAAGCTGGTAGAAATCCAGCTGGCTGGCAAGAATTTCATGTGACACTGAAGTCTTTGAATATAACTTCGAGACCTATATGTCCAGTGGTACCGTTGGGGTGACATTTATCACATTCTACCCTGTGCTGTGCTGCTGTTGCGCTCTCTGAAGGCTCCAGCAAGCACAGAGCACAGAGCATGTTCTCAGCGTATCATACATGTTTCGTAAATACATGAATGTACACACTTGTATGGGAACGCACCGTAATGGAATGCAAGGGCGGCTTCTCCCTAAGATACAGCAGTCTCCACTGAGACTCGGGCTGCCCTTGGAGGAGAGTGGGGACAGAGTGTTTTGGAGACCATCTGTTTGGTGCACCTGGCTCACTGTCTTCAGTGTTGCTCCGGAAATGAACGGAATGTGCCACGTGAGGCGGGCAGCAAGACGACTGCTCAGTCTGCCCCCCGAATCAGCAGGCCTGGTGAAAGGCAGAGTCCCAGGCTGCTCAGACTTCTGCCCTTCTAGGTCTCAGAAAATTAGACTCGGAGACCCCACTGACTCAGGGCTTCAGCTTTGCGCAATCATGGATGTTTTCCCAGAGCAGCAGCGGCAGAGTGTACCCAACCGAAGCACAGACACCTGGGAAGAATTCTAATAGGTCACTTCACCAAGTATTTTCTCATCAGTAAGATGACAGGTTCCAACTAGGTGACCTAGAAGTCCCTTCCAGGGCTAACACCCTCCAGTGTTTTGCCTCTGGGTAACATAGTAGGAAAATATATGCCAGGCTCCTCACAGCCACGCTTTTGCAAACCGGATGCTAGGAACTGTACCATCCACACTTTCTTACTCTGTCATGGTGGAATGATCATGAAATAACAGTGAGAAATGTCCTTTGATGACAGCTTGGTTAACTAACTAACGACTTAGTATTTATTTTAAATCTTGAACAAACAAAGAAGATTTTCAATAACTCCTGTGACCTTGGTTGACAAAGAGGAGTGGGTCCCAGGGAGGACTGGCAAGATCAAGTCCATGGTTGTTTAGCTTTAATCCTTTACGGGCTGTGTGTGCATGTGTATTTCAGGGTCACTTAGATAAGGAATGGACCCTTGCAGGAACAAAATCATTTAGCAGAATAGACATTTGTTTTGTTTCCCCGAAACGAAATCGGTTGTCATCAGGATATTATTGGAAACCATTATTCATGTACAGATATGACAGGTTAAGCCTTTTAATTTCTGTCAGTGGTCTTAGTCACTGAACACAGAAGAGGAAGTAGAATTTGGTGATGAATTCCTTTTATCCACTGGTTTGTGTTAGATCTCCTTTTAAGTTTTTTTTGTTGTTTTGTTTTGTTTTTTATGTTTTGGAATTCTCTCTCGTTAAATGTGGTTGTTGATTATGCACTGAATATACTTCTTTAAAAATTTTGCTGAGGGGTGCCTGTGTGGCTCAGTGGATTAAGCCGCTGCCTTCGGCTCAGGTCATGATCTCAGGGTCCTAGGATCGAGCCCCGCATCGGGCTCTCTGCTCTGCAGGGAGCCTGCTTCCTCCTCTCTCTCTGCCTGCCTCTCTGCCTACTTGTGACCTCTCTCTCTGTCAAATAAATAAATAAAATCTTTAAAAAAAAAATTTTTTTTGCTGAGTGAATACAAGGTGAATGTCGCTAAGTATGCATCTTCAGAAACACATTTTTTAAAAAAAATTTATTCATTTATTTTTGGTGGGGAGGGGAAAAGGGAGAGGAACAAGTAGGCTTCTCACTGAGTGGGAAACCAGACCAAGCTTGATCACAAGACCCTGACATTATGACCTGAGACAAAATCAAGAGTTGGGGGCTTAGGCAACTGAGCCACCCAGGTGTCCCCCAAAGCACACTGATTCTAACAAACATAAAATTTGGGATACCTCAAATGACACACATCAAATAATGCATAAATTATCTGTTGATTAAAAACAACAACAACAACAACAACTACCTGGGACCTCCACTTTAAAACTAGCATTTAGGAAGAAGATCATCAATTTACTTTATGAGCCCATTTTTTTCAAACCTTTTGGACCATGACCCCAATAAGAAATACTTATTTCTCATTGTGGTGCTATATATGGTATATGAGTAAAATTTTCACTAAATATCTTTTCTTGTTATGTATGATATGCTATGACTTTAAAAAAAAAATCTCTCCACTTTATTTTAAAAAACTGATGGCTGTAATTCACTAAGTTGATTTGTGACTCCCTAAAGGATGGTGACCTATAGTTTCAAAAATACTTTTAGTCCAACAGACTGTTGGAGTGCCTGGGTGGCTGGCTCAGTTGGTTAAGCTTCTGCTTTTGGCTCAGGTCATGATCCTGGAGTCCCGGATTGAGCCCCCATTGGGTTCACTGCTTGGTGGGGAGTCTGCTTCTCCGTCTGCCCCTCACCCTACTTGTGTTCTACCTCTCTCTCAAGTAGATAAATAAAGTCTTAAAAAAAAAAAAAGAAAAAAGAACTTAACCTACTGTTAAGCCCATATACTACACAGTGTATGTGTATGTATGTGTGTAGTTTGGCTTCAGAATAGGTCCATCTAAGTATCAATGAGCCATGTTCCGATGCCATCATAATGCAGAAACAGCTGTAGGCAGTGTGTAAACAAATGGGTGTAGCTGTGATCCACTCAAACTTTACTTATAAAAACATGTGATGGGGGGCACCTGGGTGGCTCAGTGGGTTAAAGCCTCTGCTTTCGGCTCAGGTCATGATCCCAGGGTCCTGGGATCGAGCCCCACGTTGAGCTCTCTGCTCCGTGGAGAGCCTGCTTCCTCCGCTCTCTCTGCCTGCCTCTCTGCCTACTTGTGATTTCTCTCTGTCAAATAAATAAAATATAAAAAAAAAAAAAAAGAAAAAAATGTGATGGGCTGGATTTGGCCCATGGGCCATAATTTGCTAAAATACATCCAGAGTGTTCTCCCTACCTTTCTTTCCTAATGAACAGCCCTGTCCATCCTTTGTCTCTTCCCTAAAGAAGGCTTCTCTGATATCCCCGACTAGATCAAATCCTCCTCTCCCATGTTCTCATAATACCATGTATTAGTACCTTTGTGGTAATGGCCATGCTAGAAATTTTATATTGCCTATTGGTGATCAGAAGGAGCTTGTAAACATCTTGCCTTGTTCACTGTTATTCATTCATTGTAATGTGCAATGAACTGGCACCTCTGATCTTGTGTCTTGTACATAAGACAGTGTAAAAAAATGTCACTGCTCTAATCCCCATCAACCAGTTCACCCACCCCTGAACCTTCTCTCCTCTGGCAGCCATCACATTGTTCTCTATAATTAAGAGTTTGTTTCTTGCTTTGTCTCTCTCTCTCTTATTTTTTTTTTCCTTTGCTTATTTGTTTTATTTCTTAAATTCCATACATCATGTATTTGTCTTTTCTCTGACTGGAACGTGGGATGATATACAGAAGTGTTTAATTACTATATTGTACACCTAAAACTAATACAACACTGTATGTTAACGAACTGAAATTAAAATAAAAACTTAAAAAATAAATAAAAATAATTTTTAACACTGTCACTTCCATAGCCTCTGTGATTTAAAGTAATGTGTCCATACATTTGTTCATCCATTTGACAAATATGTATTGAACCTCTGTTGAGCTGAAAGGAAGACACTAAGCTCTTAACGCATGAAGCCATCATTTCAGATAGCTCGGGGCTGTTTCCCCATCTGAAAAATAAATACAAAAATGGGGGGAAAACACAAACTGAAAGCCATAAAAAGAGTGGTTTTGGCACCACAAATATACTATTCTTATAGGTGTAGTCCTTTGCTTTGCAGGATACTGTTGGTTAAAGATACAGAATATATTGCTGGGATACCCACTAATTTTCTCCTTCCCACATGCAGTTCAACCTGGGCAGTTTTCATAGATTTGTTTTTGCTGATCTAAACCTAAATATCGAGAGCCTTTTACCTCCCCTGCCTGACTTGAGAAGTTGCTGCACAATTAGAATTGGAATCAGATGCTGCACTGCCCATATAACCAGATGTGCTCACACAGCCCTCTGGAATCCTCATGTTACATGGCAGCTATATTCTGAAAAGAAGGCCAGGAAAAACAATACTCCAACAGTTGATGCAGACGTAGGAAACAGACTTTCCAGACGCTTCTGGGTGTTTCAGGCTTTGTATGTATACGTATGGGGGCTAAGAGTATCTTGAGCAAGACTTGACGTTATTGCCCACTTCTCAGCTTGAGCGTGAAGGCATCACCAAGGACAGACTATGTCAGGCGCTGGTAAGCTTTACCCTTGGCTCTGATTGGTTTCAACAGGCTTGACATGAAAAATTACATTAAAAGCAGAGTCACTTTAAATGAAATGCAAAAAACCCTGTCTTCCCCCAACCAGCTGCATCTGGCCCATAGATATGTTTGGTTTGGCTTTCGCAGTGTTTAAACAACAACCAAAAATCGGATTTGTTGATGCAGGAGATTTCATATAAAAATCTGGATTTCTGGCACCTGGGAGATCTGGCAGCTCTGGGTGGCATTTCCCTGAGGGAGGGTGGCTGGATGCAGCCCTGTTCAGATGAGTCATGGAACTTGCCAGGACACTGCCCCTAACTGACCGCCCTCACTCACTATGTTACCTTCTTGGCCCACCTATGCCAGAAAGTTTGGTGTGTCTTTGCCAGATAGAAAGGAGGTTTAGTGGCACAGAAATATTTTTATATTTTAAAGAAAATAGCTCTTCATGCTATTGTGTTATTTGGGTGTTTGTATATGATCTTGTATTTTTATAGATATCTTCCCTTCAAGGGACTCAAAAGACTTTGCAAAGGCTCAAAAGTGAAAACGTCACTGATCCCTTTGGTCAGGGGAACTACTGTGTCCTGAAGAACTACAGAGTCTGAGGAAATGTCTGGTTGGGAGGAATGTGGCTAAAAGGGCATCCTGCCCCACCCAAGGGGCTCTTGGGGCCTTTGATGGGCTCTGAGCATGTGAATCAAGTGAGGATGGGTAGAAGAGCCAGTGGGAGCACAGCCATCCCATCGGCCTATAGGGATCTGTTGGGGATCTGGCTTCCACCGTGTCCTAGGAGGGTGGACTCCAGCTTTGGAGAGGAACTTAAAAGACAGTTAGCAATTTACCAGATGGAGGCAGACTTTAGAGAGCAAGTCGGCAGGAATGAAAGGAGCAGAAGCTAAGAAACATTAAAGACAAGGTTGAGATAGAAAGGGGGTTGAAATCATGAGATTTTTTTTCATTTTCCGCTATTTATGTCTCCTGTGATGTAGGGACATTTAGACCAGATACACTGTTATGCTTTGTAGAATCCACTACTCAAAGAATGGTCGTGGACCAATAGCTTTGGCGTCACCTAGCACTTGTTAGAAATGTAGAATCATAGTTGCTATCCCAGAGCCATTTAATTAGGTGCCCAGGAAATTCTTATGTGCATTAAAATTTGCAAAGCGGAGCTTTGGAGCCATGTAATGATAGAGTGACTCCCCTCCCACCCCAGCCCTCATTTATTTAGATAGCATTTGATCTTGAGACTAAATAACTACAAAACCCCAAAATAATGGAAACAATGCCTGATGTCAAGGTGGGTGGTATGGAAGTCCATAGTAAATAATACAAATACCATTATCTTATTTTTTTTAATTAAATCATTCTTTTTTAAAATAAATCGACACTTGATTTTCTTATCCTTTCCTCCCTCCCCCTTAATTACATAAAGATCATGTAGAAATAATCTCTTAAAAAAGTGAAGCCAGTCTTGCCCTTTGGACTCAAAACATTAATAAAAGGAATAGAGATTATTGAGTTATTTATTACATTCATAAGCCTAACTTAAGTTCAGGTTTATGGCAGGAAGCATGAAAATGTTTTTTTTTTTTTTTTCATTTAATGAGTAATGAATGTGGTGAATTGACAGCATCATAAGATAAAGCTATCCTTCTCACATGTGTACTATGTGCCTAACTCTTTGTATACGGCTGGTATTCTCCACAACAGACATCAAGCAACCTTAATGTGTAATAGGGAACTGAAAGTCATAGGCGCTAAGATACTTGTATAAGGTCACACAATTAGAGGTTTGGAGTTAAGATCTAAACACACACTTGATTCTCAATCTCATATCGTTTTCCTTTTTCTGCAGGCACCTTGGACTCAGCCTCACTTTATTTTTAACTCCTCTGTAACCCAGAAAATTTTTCTGTGATCTTGACCATCAAAACAGAAAGGCCCGGTTCTCCTTGATTTTATCTTTCTTGCTTAGACAAAAGTATTATATATAAAAAAAAAAATACTGGTGATGTTAACAGTGAATTTCTTTTTGCATTTTCCTGAGTATGAAGTCAGTCAGGTACATTTGGTCAAATTCAGAAAAAATGAACAAACCCAATGAATAAAGTAATTATCACTCATAACCCTATCACTCAAAGATAACCTTATCAGAGATGACCACTATCAACATTATACCTTTCTTTTGTTAATGAATATATAGGCACATGTCTTTTTTATTTAAATTCAATTAGCCAACATATAGTACATAGTTTCAGATGTAGTGTTCAATAGTTCATCAGTTGTGTATAACACCCAGTGCTCAACATATCTTATAAAAATAAAATTAGACTCATGTTCTATATACTACTTCATAACAAATATTTCCACATATCAATATCAATAGATATTGTTTCTACAACATATATTTTCATGGTCCCATCGTACACCGCCCATAGATAGAATAATATAAAGTCCAGGAACCATTCTAAGAAACTTAGAACTATTATCTCACAGAAAAACATATAGTAGGTTTTTTTTTTAATTTTTTTATAAATATATAATGTATTATTAGCCCCAGGGGTACAGGTCTGTGAATCGCCAAGTAGGTGGTTGGATGATCCCCGTTCTATATACGAAGATGGTGAGGCGAGCAGAAATCGTGTGGGATTTGATTTCGATCACAAAGCTATTAAATGACAGAGTTGACGGGAACTCCTGTGGTCTCGATCTAGAGCAACATCCTTAATCCCTTCTGCTTGGTAAGTCGAACTGAACCTTCAGAAGCCTTTTAAAAATAGCAAATGCATTCCTCTTCAATTCTTCAATATAGCACAGCCAGAGTCCATTCTGTTCCCGCAATGCCACGCTTCCTTTTTTCTTTGCATCCTTTCATTTCCTTCACGGATGTACACTTATTTTTAGCAGTAATTACCTTTGCCATCAAATGAGACTGTGTGTGCACACACGCACCTCACCCCATGTCCTGACAGGCTCAATAAATGGCAGCGAAACATAATTCTTATATTATTTTTTCTTTTTATCTTTTTTTTTTCCTTCCTTTCTCTCTCCCTCTCTGTTTCTTCCTTTTGCTCCAGTTTAGTTATTTCATGGTACTCACTAAGACCAAGCTACACTAAAACACATGCAGCTTTCTGTAGGGAGGGGGGATAAAAAAAGAAGCCTGGTTTCAGAGTTCCAAATGAAGCCCTTAGGCACTTCAACATAATACATGTTACAGCTTCAAAGAATAAAGATATTGAATGGTGAGAATTTTAAAATATCAAAGAGGATTTCAGGTGGCTACTTTACAATTTGAAACACACCTTTAACTTTAAAAGCAACATTTTGTAACCTGAGTTCTCTCTTTACGCTTTCAGGAAGACCACGGAAATTTTGGGGGAGAAACAGACCTTTGCTTCAAAAGTGAATATGGAGATTTTAAAACCTAAAATGCTGTTTCCCAGAGCTGAGACCGTAAACAACAAATGAAACTGGGGAGGATCCTAAGAGTAGCAATAATGGAAATTTTCTGACATCAGCCCCTGGAAATAGGAAGTACCCACTTCTGCAATTGCACTGAAAACGGAGACCACTCAGCAATCCCAGCTGTGGTTGATTAGACCAGTCTGGCTGCCAGCAGGCCTTCCCAACGAGCAGGCCATGGTCAAGATGCCGCCAGCACGAACCCACTGGACTCCCTCAAGACGCTCCTGCGAGTGCTGGTGCTCTCATTGAGTTTGTCTCCAGCAGCGCCAGGCCCTATGTGATAATTATCATATATTTATCTCATTTTCCTCCACTCTGATTATGTTACTAAGGATTATGTTACTTCTTTTTTTGAAAAACAAAAACAAAAACAAAAAAGAAAGGAAGGAACAAAGGATGGATAGAAGGGAGGGAGAAAAAGAGAAGAGAGAAGAGAAGGGAAGAGAAGAGGAGAGAAGGAAGGGGAAATGAGGGGAAACGAAAGGAAGGGAAGAGAAAAGAAGGGAAAGGAACATGGTAGGAGCAAAGGATTTGGAATGGTTTAAGGCTTGAATTCCAGCTCACATATTGTTGGGGATATCGCATGTTTTGGCCAGCCCAATATCCTTCTCCATCTTTTGGAAACAGCACGTTCCCTTTCCATTAGAAAACTTCTTCCCTATTTTGTGCCAATACTCAAGATTCCGATCTCCACCTGGAAAAATAGTAATGCACGTGACCCAAGCAAGGCCACTCAGATTCTACCTCCCAGACACATGAATTGTGAACCCCTCCAACAGGAAGTGACCAGAGCTGATCATCTCTGAGGTGTTTTGCTGAAGAACTGGCCGCTTAGTTCATGCTGGGAACTGCTGTGTTCTTACTCTTTGAATGATCTAGTCGTTCACCTTTCTGTGATCCCCATGCTCTTCCAATATGGTTCATTTTTCCTTAAGTTAACCAGAATCTGTTTCTCTTGTTTAGTTATTCAACCAAAGGAATTAAATAGCCTAAACAAATTAAGTGAATCATAATTCTAATCTCCATAGGCTGTAGCCAATGTAAAATATTTGGTTCAATCTAATAGCTCTGTAATAATCACTTCAACATACTTGACAACTAAAAAAATGTTATTTTGGTAACTGTGGAATGTTCACATCATCTTCCTAAGAAGTTACCTCATAGGTAAAATTTTGAAGATAATCCTTCCTTCCCAGACTTGTGAGAATTCAATGAAAACATGTCTGGAAAATATTGAGCACATTACCCCACAAAGTAGACGATCTATATCTTTTGGCTGTTATCACTATATAAAGTCTGTGTAATGATAATGATTCACTGTATAATTGAATACCTCAGTCCAAGGCAAGTTCAGGCAGTAAATTAATTATGCTAATAGTTTGTCATACAGTAACATCTCTTGAGTTTTTGACAATGCAGGAATGACCGCTAGATAGTTATATCTAGATAGATAGATAGTTAGACTAAAAATCTTAGCTACTAGTTTAAACATTTTAGTGGAACAGTAATCAACTTGGTATTCAGTTTTAACAAAATAGATTTGATACACCAAAATTTTAAAAAGTGCAGGAAGAGCTCATTTCTGTAAGAGCAGCTAGGCAAGATTTACACTAATATAAGTGTGCAGTTCTGAGTTTCCCCAGGAACTTTCGGTATTTCATCCTAAATAATGAGGTGATCTACTAGGGAGGTATTTTCAGATGTATGCCCAACAAAGGAATAACTAATTTAGTCTTTGCTGTAAATGTTTTTTAACATGAACGCACACACGGGCACCTAATATAGCCACTTCGAATTGCACTTAAGATTTTGTGAAATACGGGTATTCAGAGGATTCAGACAAGATCTGAGATGTCCTGAAACACATGGGTGGCTCAGTCAGTTAAGCATCTACCTTCGGCTCAGGTCATGATCCCAGGATCCTGGGACCAGTCCTGGTTGGGGCTCTATGCTCAACAGGGAGCCTGCTTGTCTCTCTCCCTCTGCCCTTCCCCTGGCTCTCGAGCGCACGCTCTCTCTCTTTCTCAAGTACATAAATAAAATCTTTTCAAAAAACCCCAACATCTGAGATGTCCTTGGCCATTTGTTCTAGTTGACTCATGGACCTGAACATTTTGAGGGTTGCACACCATTAGTCTCACAGCAGTAGGCATTTGGCCTCAAAAATTTTCAGTGAAAACTTATTCTGATGAAGCCAAGATTTAAGACTATCAGGTCACTTTTCTCTGCTTCCACAGTTTTTAAAACTTTTCCCCACATGATGAAAGCCCCCCAGTGACCTCCTTTGCCAAGAGCCTTCCCAGCGAGCTGACATTATAAAAGTCATTCCACCTGCTCTGACGAGGCAGTCCAAGTTTGCTGGCAGAACAAGAAGAGGAAAGCATGTATCCAACAGCCATTTCCTCCTGCAAGTCAACCAAACCCGAACCCCAATTTCATTCAGATCCCAGCCGGTGATCTCCAGGGAGTGTCTGTCAGAGGTCTTAGCAGTCATGGTAATGTGGTTCCCCTTTGCCAGTGTTTGTTTGGCATGTGACCAACTTCTGACTGAGAGATTTAAGGGAAAAATCTGTTGGGGGAAGGGGCTTCTAGAAAAGATTTTTTTCTTCCTGGTTCAAACTCTAGAGAATTAAAAAAAAAAAAAAAACACCTTTTCTTTTTCTCTTCAAAGTAGCTCTGGAGCATAACTAGCCAGCGTATCAATCTTTCCATAACCGTGACGTGAGTGCCTATGTATAGAGGGAGGATGTAGAAAGAGCCTGAATCCTTGATGTCATTTTGAGTTACTGCCCCCAAAATGGAACAGGAACTGTCTACTTTCTGGACACCTTGTTAACTGAGAACATGAAATGCCTCTATCGCTTCCCTGTTACTTGCCAGCTGAAAGTTTCCCTAAGGGCATTAAACCTTATACACCTCTAAACCTAATTTTGAATGCTTTGTGACACCAGATGGGATCGCTGTCTGACAATGAGGTGAAGGTAGACTGCCTTATAATCTTTAGCTCAAAATTCAGTGATTTACAGCAGATATTAGGAGACTGTTTGTATTTGCTAGAAGAGTCAAAGTGCCTACTAGTATTGTAAGCTCGGCTAGTGGAAGGGCTTTTACAGTAAGGACCTGTGAATGGGCCCTGTGGCTAAAACACTCAGCAGTCCTCCTAGAATTCTGGAATCAGAATGAAGGAAATCGGTCACTTTTAACTTGGAATGCTGATTAGTCTTTTGTATCTGTAGAAATTAGGAGTTGGGCTTTTGTTTGCATATAAAGTAGCAAACTTTGAAAATATGTAGTATATAAAAAGTATGAGAGAAACATTTTATTACTGTAAAGAAAACTATAGCCTCTTGAACCTTGTGGCCTATTTTCACATAGAAAGAATTCTAGAAGCTGTGACTATGACGACTACTGTGCTCTTGAAGGTGCCCCACAGGCTTCTGATGCTAAGGAGATTTCTCGAAAACATCACATACCTGAGGAGAAATTTCTGAGGGAGGAACATCTGTTGTTGGCTTGCAGAGAGATTTTCTTTTTTTTTTCCAACTGTGACACACAGTAAGAAATAAATTTTACCTGTCCCGTGTAAGGATGTTTGTGTAAGTGTACACACATAAGGTTGAAATAAAAATTTCATGAAAAGATATTTACTCTTTTTATACTCTCATATACTCTATAATTTTTCTGTGCTTGTTCTTTCCATTTTTAAAGAAGTGCTGGTCTTAAACTACTATACTGGTTTCACAACCTGCTAATGGGTTACTACTTGCAGTTTGAAAAAAATATTGAGTCAAGATAGTTTGTGTGGCTCGTCCCAGCTCCTATGAGTTCAACTGGCTTGAACAATATGGAAACTTGTTGTCTTACAGAGCAGAGAATCCAGGGACAGGAAAGACCCTAGGGCTGCGTGTCACCTGTCACCGAGATGCTTTGTCTTTCTTTGACTTCTGCGTCATCAGATTGAAGCCATCACAAAAGACTCGTGTGTTGAATGTTTTCAATTATTCTCCAGACCCACACTCTGCCCCTCTCTCTGCTCTGTGTCCCAAGAGACCCAGCTGTATGGATTACGTGGATAGGCTCCCTCAACTCCTGGCTTCTGCCTGGAGTCAGCCAATGGAAGCCCCTCTAGGCAACAGAGTGGAGAGAAGAGAAAGAATCTGGAAAATTTATTTGTCTGGTCTCCTTTTTGTGAGGTCAAGGTGTTCTGCCCACCTTCCTTACCTGAAGTACAGAGCTCTTCCCAGGATGGCCCTTTCTCTACCACTCTTTTCTGGGTTTTGGTAACTCCTGTGCCTTATGCCTTTGGGCACAGATGTGATGTGCTCTCTGCTGTAGCTTGCCCCAGGCTGCTGCTTTATCCTTTGTGCTTTCACTTCACACTACCCTTACCTGTGCAGAGAGTCCCTTTTAGTAAATCACTCCTGAGTGGCACACCTGGGTGGCTCAGTATGTTAAGCATCTGCTTTCAGTTGAGATCATGATTCCAGGGTCTGGGACAGAATCTTGCATCAGGATCCCTGCTCAGCAGGGGGTCTGTTCCTCCCTCTGCCCCTCCCCCTGCTCATGTTCTCTCTCTTTCTCAAAAAATAAATAAATAAACAAACAAAATCTTAAAAAAAAAATCACTCCTGAGTGACTCCAATTTGAGTGTGGTAGTAATTTCTTGATGGGGACCTGGCTAATACCAGCTGCCAAAACCAATACTGTTCACCACCATCAGGGGAAAGAGATTGGCTTCTTTTCCCAGGAGCTCTGAGTTAGTTGGGGTCTCTGTATTCTCCACCAGTTCAAACGGGTGAAACCTGCCCGTTTCTGACCCGTCAGTGGAGCGGGAAAGGAATTGCCATTAAACTACACAACTGAGGCAGAATGGATGTTCACCAATCACATAATGATGTTCGACCCAGAAGGGCCAAATAGAAAAGTAACTCTCTTTTGTAGCTAGGGGACTGTGATGTTGCAACATGAGGTTTAGTCCAGCATCAGGGCAACAAGGAAACGAAAGTAGTTATTTCAGTGGCCAAATGAATTACTTAATGACACAATCATTAGCACATTGGGTGACTGACCCAAAGATCAAGAGGTTTTTGTCTAAAAATGAATCTCTCTTTCACAGAATACATTTCCTTTCGCCACAGTGGAGTCAGGAAAAAACGGCAAGGTCATAGAAGACCATGTACACCATATAAAAAAAAAAAAGTTTAAAATCTGCTTCCTGTACTCACTGGTAGAAATGTATTTGTCTCTAAGGTAAATTTCAGAAGCTCATACAACATATTATTGGCTTCAGAAGCTAACCCCAAATTGGGAGAAACCTTGTTTAATATAATTTTCCTTGCGTTCTCTGTGTGTTACCCCAGAAATGTTCTAGTGATCAGGGAAGGACCATGCTGGGGTTGGAAAGGTCATGTCTCACTCTCTTTTTCCTCTTCTACTCTCCAGGAGACAAGAGACAGCTGTCAATGTAGAAGAATTACACCAACACTGAATGGCGTTAGAAGACAATGTAGTAAGAACGAAGAGTAGTTCTGAAGCACTTTCACTCCGTGTTTGTGTGTGTGTGTGTGTGTGTGTGTGTCCCATCTCACTCCAGCCCCTGGAAGTCTGGTCTGGGATGGGTTATAAGTCTCATCTTCATAATCTCTCTAACTGCGGTTCTGGGCCTGAATTTTTTCCAGGATCTTTGTCTATGCCCAGTATCAGCGTTACCTTCCCCATGGTGACGGGGGTGGGCAGCCAGAAAGGCACCATGGTATCAATGCCAAACTTGAAACAGAACTCTCATCTAAGGTGTGTGATTCCAAACAGTATACCACAGCGTCCTGGGGCACCAAAACCAATTCACAGGGACACGATGGGATGATCACAGTTTCTGAGGGAAACAGCCATCTTCACCATCTGTTGAACAGAACAGGAAGCCTTAGCTCAAGGTAGCTCCCGGTTTCAAAATGAGAGCACATTACATTTCTTTTAAGGACATCACATCTTTGTGAAGCTGGGTTTTTAGTTACTGCCGTGGTAAAAAGTACCTCAGGAAAGTCAGAGTAAGACAGGCAATGAGGGTGGTGATGCACAGTCTGATTCTAAGCTTTCAGAAGTGGCTCAGGACCCACTGTGTGTGTAGCTGTGACAGTTTGAGATTGAAATGCCATTATTTTTTCTTTCACATCATGCGTATTTTTTTCCAACAGCTACAAAATTGTTATGGCGTAATCACCAAGTTGTTCAGACCTAACTACTCAGGAACAGAATTGTGAGCTACGTCCCTGGTCTTAGGAACACCACAGAAAAAATAATGAGACACCCAGTGCACCAGGAATGGAGAAATCCTGGAATGCTCTGAGCTCTGTCTGAGGCAATAAACAATAGTACTTTAGGGAATTCTTTTTTTTTTGTTTTTTAAACCTAAAGATCAGCTTTATTATAGACAAACCTATAAAATGTGGTTTTTCCCTCAATGGCCAAGTAGATTTGCTAATTCTTCAGACCTGATGAAACAGATTTATCCACTGAATCATAGGATGGAGCTAGGCTGCTTCCAGTCTCCCCCAGGGGCAGGCCCCTGGCCACAAGACAGAGAGCAGGCGAAGACATATGTATTTTACAGACAAATTGACTCATAAAAACAGGCAAGAGAAGAAGTCTAAAGTGGGAAAGCTCAGTTTTGTCAGATCAGGCACTCAATTCTCCCTACTTAGGGAGGAGAGGAAGGCAGTAGGGAGAAAGATCAGGGTTGTTCCTTCTCTCCAAACAGAAACCCAAATCAACCTGAGTCAAGGGAATCAGGAAGTCCTTCCTGTCTACACATAGGGGGAGAGGATTCGGTTATAAAAAATGGGTGATAGGGAGGCTAGACATATAGAAACAACACATATCCTTTATAAGAAACAAATAAAGCTAGTTGTACTTTAGCAAATAACTTTGCATTTCTGCGGGTGAGGCTGAAGCATCTTCACATTTTTGTTATCAGATCGTAAGAGCTCTTATTGTGTACTGTTTTTTCATGGTCAGTACCCCTTAAAAATGGTAAGGACCCCTTAAAAATGTTGAATAAATATGTAAACCAAAAATGTTGAATAAATATGTAAACCAAGAAAGTGAAATTGTGTCAGAGTTTGAAAGTATAATTGAAAATCTATAAATACAAAATAAAAGTTGATTCATTGGGGGGAAAAAAAATGTAGCCTGCAGGAAAGGAGCCTTTGTGACAGGTCTGGCAGGGGATAGAGTAGAGAAAGTAGAGTAGAGAAAGAGCTCTAGGTGAGGATGGGAAAAATACTTAATCAGCTCCTATCATTTCAGGATGATGAAAATCTTTTCTCTGTTAGTTCTCTGGGTTCTTGAGAGAGTCGGAATTTTTTCTCTTGCAAATGCGTTCACGCCTTCACGGCTTCACCCCCTCTCTCCTCCTGGCAAACCTGAACCACAGAAGAGCTTCCACACTTGTCTTGCCTTGGCTGGGCCAAGGAGAAGGGCCTTCAGGGCGACTCCCTAGCCAGCGTGTCCAGGGTCCCCTCAGCAGCACCATCACAGAAGCCCTGCAGACCCGCTGGGCTCCTCTAGAAAGCGAGGCTTCATTCTCTGCAACTTCGTGCCTTTTCATTCTCCTGTAAGGCACCACACACTCCCACACGCCTGCCACCCACTCTCAGCAGTGAATCGTGTATCACGCTGTGGGGAGAAAGCTGAAGACATCAGTCAGGGAGCACTTTCCCTCCCTACCACCAGATCCACAGCTTCCCCTTCCGGCAGCCAGCTCTCCTTCTGTCAAAGCTGATCACAGGGCCACTGAGCGCCATGCCTGCCTACCTACTACCCCCTTCCTCCCCTACCTTCTTTCCTCCTGCCTTCCTCTCTCCTCCCTTCCTCCCTCCTCTTTCTCGGCATGCAGTCCCTAGAGCTTCCTGCACATGTCTCTATTCGGGCCTGCATGGACATACTCCATGATATTCCTCCCCTCGCCTGACCAGAACTGGTTCTCCCCTGAACCTTGTTTTGCCCTATCCATCAGAGGAAGTTTCCCAAAGAGACCTTCTCTTCACATCTCTGCCACCCTAGTATGTTGAAAGTGTTTATTAGAGGTTGAGAAATCTCTCCAGTGTGTTCAGATGTCTGGAGAAACGGCCTCTAGGCTGAGAATCCAGGACTGATGGTATCAAATATCTGTGGGCAGAGGCCCAGGAATGTCCATTTTTATCAAGCGCTGTAGGTCACTAATAGGATCTCCATGGCAGAGGCATAGAAATGTCTTTCTGTGATGCGCTGCAAGCACCGTTAAAGCAATCAAAACTTGTAGGTTACCAGGACCTGGGAACAGAGGCAAGGGGAAGGGGGATACGGAAGAAGTGCTTCGTGTGTACAGGGGTTTTCTTTTGGGGTGATGAAAATATTTGGAACTAGATAGAGGTAGTATTTGCCTAACATTGTGAATGGACTAAATGCCACTAACTTGTATACCTTAGAGTGGCTATTTTATATTATATAAATTTCACCTCAATTTTAATAATTTACTGAGAAAAAAACCCTTATTTAGTGTCCTCTGACAGAAAATGCTTAAAATATTTTTGATGGACTGCTCATCAGGAAATAAAATTATAATAATTAGAGGGAAAGTTAGGTTCTTATGTAGATGAATAGTCTAGAAGTTTTCTTGATAAACAAAATGTCGAATCATGAGGCTTTATTAGTACCTAACTTGGTCTGGTGTCAATTATTTATTTGTATTGGGTCCCCAGGGAGGAAGATACAATTTTTTGAGGTATATAAAAAAGTGTATTTTATTATATCTTGTTAACCAATTTGGAAACTGTTTGCATATGAGACACTAAATATTGAAAATCTTTTAAGAGTAAATTATATAAAACATGGAAAGAAGAAAAAAAGCTCTAATTATTCAGCAATTTTCCTGGTAGTTCAGCTTCAATTTCATGCCACCTCATTTTAAGAAAGAGTTGAGCTGCACTTCGGGGACCAATTTGCACTGATAACATGCTGTGCTTTAATGGACCCTGTGCAAAAGCCAAGGCTGTGAGGGCGATCAATAGTGCATATTCTTTACTAAGGCATTTTAATGCATTTAACCACATTTGGGTATTAGTCTTAATAAGCTTTCCGAGCCTTGACTATTATTGCTCCTTAGAGTTTTAATAAGAAATATAAAATTGCATATTGTATTCCCATTAAATAAGCCCATGCACATTAGAAATCATTATGGAAACTAATTATTTAGATAAAGGAAAGCCATGCTACTGGTTGGAAAATCGCAACGTTATATTTACAAGATATGAAAATACCCCTTATTGCTGGAGCATCTTACCCAAAACAGTGTCTGAGTACATTTCCCCAGTCCCAATCACTTCTTTTGCTTCTCTGCATGATGGTGAGAGAGCGCCTGCATGACCTTGATCTTCCCTGGGCTAGGAGGCTCCCCAAGGCTGGCAGAGAGACCTGCAAGGCTGGCCAGTGGATCGATACAAGGTTGGACTCTTTTACTGGGCGTTCACTGCTGCAGATCATGTGCACCTGGCACTTGCCAACTCCCGTCTTGTCCATTCCTCACAAAGAGCGATCCTCGCTTCACAAACAAAAAACTGCCCCCTCTCCCCATTTAGAAAGTGGAAACTACATTTCAAACCTGGGTTGGTGAAGCTATTAAATCCTTGATTCTCTGAGCTGAAAAACTATCTCTGCTGAGAATTAGCAAAAGGAAAAGTCCCATTCTCCCTCCAGACAAACAGGAATAAGAGTCTTCCTGTTTTGGGAGAGGTGGGGTGGGCCTGTGCTCACTCATCTCAGGGGGCCTGGGAAATGGGGGAATCCTGTTGGCCTCCTTCCTTGGAAGAGTGCTTTATTGAAACCTAAGAAGAGGAGGAGACTCATTAAATTGGCTCTGTGACACCTGCTGGGGAAAAATAAATACCATTACAGTTCTCCACATAGAGAAATCCAAGAGCAGACGTATTTATGTGTCTCCCATAGTCAGGGATGGGGCTGTGGGAAGGGAGCCCAATTTGAATTGACTTCTCAGATTTCTTGTTCTAATTACTACGCTGTATTTTCACTATATTGTTAAACATTAAAATGTCTCTTCAGCTTTTGGCAAGATGCTTTAAAACATCAAAATTCAATTTTCTGCCAATTAACAGTCATTTAATTTAAGACTACCTAATTGAGTTTTCTGATTTTAAGGTACTGAAGGACTAAAAACTCAAAAGCCATATTTTAGCCCAGAGCTAACTTTTTATAAGCACACTATAACCTTTCTAATAGACCTTGAACCACAGTGACCTTTCTTTGCAGGTGTAACTATAATGAGCTTTGATCGCTTGCTAGAGTGTATTTCCACCTGGTTTTGAATCTATAATGAATCATTAGCTGGAGTCCAAGTTGCCACCTCGGGAGGACAGTCAAGCATAAAGGTCAGGGAAAAATCTGTCTTTGTCTAAAGTGGCCCCAGCAAAAATATCTCATTTAAAATCTGCTAAAAGTTGATTATTTTCTTTTCTTCCTAAATCAGTGCTTGCACTCTGAGGAACAGAGCAGAATGAAGCAAAATGCTGTTATTATAACAAGCATTAGGAGGGAAGGAACTCAGAAAGCAAAAAGACAATGTTACATTTCAAATATTAGATTTCATGTCAGGTGCTAAGGCACATTTCTGAATATGGGACTTGATATTTAACCAAGAGGCAGTACCATGTCAGTCAGGATGGTAAGGAGTCAAGGTGTTCAAGTTCAAGGTGTATGTATTTTTGTGGCTAAGCTCTGTCCAGACATTTCTACAAGAAACTGCTTCTTATGGTCCCACAGGCCAGCTTCAAGTTTCCAAAGATGGAAGCACCCAAAATGTTCGCTATCGTATAGTGTGTTTCAGTCAGCCTTTCTCGTTTTGCTGTGATAATTGCAGAGAGCAAACTACTACATTTAGATGGAGCTCCTGCCGTGTGGTTGAGGCTATAACAATGTTTGTTGAATGGATGAGTGAATATATGGGTGAATAATAAAGTGTGGCAGAATCAACCAAGTTCCTTCTGGGTCACAAGGTGTATTTTAAGTTGAATCCAAAAGTTCTCTCAAGGTGGCTATGGCTGTTCAGCTTGGCTGGCAGAGTCACCAAGACATTCTGAGAGTAAAGCCAATGAGCCTCTTAGCCAGTAGTAGAAGATCTCCCCACTTCCAGAATGACCCTGAGTAGAAAGGGAAAGCCCCCCATGTGGAGTATTTTCACACATATATGCATCCAAATGCCAGAAATCCTTTTTTTTTTTTTTTTAATTTTTAAGTAGGCTCCACGTCTAACATGGAGTCCAATGCCAGGCTTGAACTCTTGACCCTAAGATCAAGACCTGAGCTGAGATCAAGAGTCAGATGCTTAACAGACGGAGCCCCTCCCCACCCACCAGGTGCCCCCAGAAATCCTTTTAAAAGGACTTCCAATGGATTGAAGAAGATACTGTAGAAGCTCTTGGTTTCCTATGTAATTGAGCCACAGTGAGGAGATTCATAATCACCTGAGCCGGCACTGAATCCTTAAAACTGAACACTTGGAGTGTGATTTTAATAAAAACTATATCATGGGCTTCATAATCAGAGTTCTGGGGTTTGAATAAGGCACGATGACTAGCTATGACTCTTTTTTTTGCTATGACTCTTATTTAACCTCTTTCAGACTCAGTTTCTTCTGTGTAAAATGAAGGTAATAAAAATTGATCCTGTAGAAGGGTGAAATAATATGTGTAAAATTACTAGCACAATACTATTCCCTTAGCAATTGCTTGATAAACAATAACTAGTGATATTTTGAATGGATACACATGCTACCTTGAAGTGTTCATTTTTCTGCCTCTAGATTTTACACAGCCACATACTTTGTGCTAGAAGTATGCTAGGTATCACGCAGAAATCATTGACTAAACAGATATGGCCCCTTGTTCTAATGAAATTTATACTTTAGGAAGAAAGATGGACAATAAACCAGTAAGCTTTAAGTAGAAAAAAATCAGAAAATGTGAAAAGACCATCAGTGATCCAACAATCCAAGCTTTATTATTTTGAACTATTTGGAACCCTTTCCTTTCCTTGTCCTCTGTCTCTTCCCATGGACTACTAGGAACTTCAGAAGAACTTCAGAAGAAAGAAATGTCCTACTCTCCACTGCTCTAGTCTTCATAATTTTTGAAATTGCAGACCTGAAGAGAGGACAATTCGATGTATTAATCCACATTCTTCTCGCAGAGAATGGGATCTTCTGTGGCTAAGCAGGATGGCATAGACTAGGGAGCTATCAGTAATTCCCGACTATTGGGAGGTGTGAGGAAATAAATCTAGGTTGAGTTAGCAGGCATGAGCTCCCAGCCACTGTAAAACCAGGCCATTAAGAGTCGCGGTCACCTCTACACTGGTCAAGAAACTATCAAATCAAGAAGTTGCCCCTTCGGGTTCCTCAGACCCCAGACTCTCAGCTCCGTCTGCCCTGGCACAGTGAGAACCCTGGACCTGCTCTTGTCCCTGTGGGAGTCGGTTCTGAATCAAAGTCTTGTGTGAACACATCTAATTGGAGGTGCAAATCACATACAGAATGGTACCACAAGTCACACCTGGGAAATGTGGTTTTAGCTTTTCTGCCTCTGCACTCCTCAGTGGGTCTGGAGGGAGGGAGAGCCAAGGTAATCCACAGGATCCATCATCAGGTGATGTCAGGGCAAAGCTTCCAGTTGAACAAAGGCATATCTTTTCAAGAAGAAGAGTAGATTCTCTTATGTCTCCAATCAGTTCACTGGCTCCATGGCAGTGGGGCCACCCTTTTTAACTATGCCTTTTTAATTAATTGGTAGACTAGAAAATATGTTAAGTAATCCCACTGATCTGGTCATCTTTCTTTTATTTTTATTTTTAATTTATTTTTTTTTTCAAATGCCTGATCTCAGGTAGGATGTTTATGAAGAGAAGGCTGCCCAAGGCTGGCATCCGTTTCCTGACGTGCCATGGAGCCTCACTATTGGTTTGGCCGTTTGCTGGTCAGTGCGGTAGCAGGCACAGCTGATGAAATGGACCCAGACATGGAATGTAACATCTGTGACCAATTCAAACCTTTCAGCATGATGATCTGTTTATCAGAAACCCAAGCTGTTAAAAAGAAAGTACAAAAAGAAGGGGGAAAAAAAAAGTCTAAAAGGCCAACTATTCATTATAAGTTTGAAAACAACCTGTATGTGTGCATGTCTGTGTGTTTGAGTGTGTATGCTTATGTGTGGACCACATGTTAAAAAACTAATTAGAGTGTGGTGCACATTGACCGGGGGTGACTAAATTTCCAGGTTTACCCAGGATACGGGTATTTTCCTGAAACATTGGACTTCCAGGGCTAACCAGGGACACTCTTGGGCAAATCAGCTTGGTTGGTCACAATAATGCATCCTTAGACAGAGAGATCCTGTAGTCTGTGGTCTGATATTTAGTGTTGCCAAACATCACAAGGAGTTGCAAACTGTTGGACCATAGAGTCATCCAATATGGTGTCAATTTTTAAAAATTTGTTGCTAGCATTTAAAAACAAAGAGACTTTTGCCACAGTAGACATGTCCAACTCTTCTTGGTAATACTCTTGATGATGATGCTTAATTCAGAAATGCCAGATATTCCCGCATGATTTCCATGCACTGGGGCGGCAAGTACAGCTTTCCATTTGTCACCATCTCCATCATTCCCTACTGTCTTAACTGTTACTGAGCCTCCAGTCAGCTGTCATTTACCATCTTGTTTGTGCTGTTGCTTTTCTTATAACTGAGAAACATGAATTTTTTATACACTGTCATTAAAAATCAGAAAATGAAATGTATACTGAGAAAACCATGCATTTCAAAAAAGAATGTGGGAAAAGTACTTTTTTTTTTTTTTTTTTTGGAGCTGACCTCCTTCTCACATTTATACCACCTCCCGGACCTCTGTAGGCACTGGTTTGTGGTTCCTGCTCCAAGGAAGAGAGTTCGGTGGACAAAATAACTTTCCTGATTAGTCTTTAATGAAATTGTATTCCTTAATGGAGAAGTTAAGATGCAGTCATTGAAACATGTTTTTAAAGACTTTTTATTGACATGAAACCCATTTATGATAATTAAACGAATAAAAAAATAGATACAGTATTGTAAGTATATAGTCCAGATATGCCCGCATTTATAGTATTACACAGTTAGGTAAGAAACATGTACACACAGGGAAAAAACTGGAAGGAAACATACCAAACACTAACACTCCAAAAGGGAGGACCCTCCCCTACCATACCTATTTACCTATTGACCTCATCTGTCCAAACTTTACGATGCTTACTGTAAGTAAATGCCAAACTTCCCAAAGGTCTTTATTAGAATCCCCATTATCCTCTCATCCTCATTCAGAAAACTCAAAAGAGGAAAAGTCCAAAGTTATAGGTCAGGAGTTGGTAAAATTTTCCTGTAAAGAGCTATAGGATAAAGAGTTTCGGCTTTGCAAGCCATGTGGTCTCTGCCCAGCTGCTGACTTCCGCAGTGGAAATACAGAAGCAACCACATGCAATAAACCCATCATGAATAAGGGTGCGTGGGTGCCAGTAACAAGTTTTACAGACATTGACCTTTTAATTTCATATAATTTTGGTATCACAAAATATTTTTCTTTTGATTTCCCCCCCCGCCAGCAATTAAAAAATATACAAAACATTGTTAGTTCCTGGGCTGTACAAAGACAAGTAGTGGGTCAGATCTGATCTTCTGGTCTGCTTCGCTGACTGGTTTTATAGATCCTTGGGGTTTCCACCCACAGAGGCTGAAGGTTCTTGGATCCTGGCAAGCTGTACAAGTAACTTATGGGATTATGGTGTATTATTAGGATCTCTCCTATGGAAACAAACATTATCACATGAAGATGATGCAGCCCCAAAGCAGTATGGTGACGTTATTTAGATTATAGACCAAGTGTCCATGGTGGGAGTAAAGTGTAGATTCACATCTGGTAAGCAAAGTGGCATGTTCACAAAGGACTCATGCAAATACTGTCCCACTTAATAACGACATGTGGAAGAGCACACCGTGGAAATTCACTTGCAGGAAACATTTCTCATGCAGAGGGGGTGCTAGCATTATTCGTGGGGATGTTATGTCATTGACCGATGGTTTGTATGGACAATGAAATGGATAGCGCTACTTTAATTTTCATTAGTTATAAACTGTTTCATAATAAAGAGCAGAAAGAGAAATTGGGCCTCCTGGGAGTGACAGAAGAAATCCCAGGGACATGGGCGGCTGGCCTTAACTGCAAAGACATAGGACGGCTTATTTTGAGGAAGATAGTTTCTATTGTGCTGATTGGCAAGGAAAAGCCCCTCCGGCAGGTATGAGCAGAATGCTGCAGCTTTTGCTTTACCTTTCCTGATAACGTTTCTAAGTGGAGTCCTGTGCATCACCAATATCTGTTATGTGGATGCCGGAGGCCCTCCCCAGAGCTCCTACTGAATCAGAAGGTCTGGGGTGGGAGCCCGGATTCTGACATTCAGCAGGTGATTCGTATGCCCATCGAAGACTCAGGGTAAACTGTAGAGGCTTCCACTGCCTCAGAATACAGTGTTCGGAGTTTTGCTTCCTGGCTATATTTGGGGGCATAGAACCTTCTCGAGAGGCCGAGAATCCCAATGCCTGAGTGTATCTTGGACTTTCCCCTCAGGGTTCTACCACGTACCTGGCACTGCCAGGACTAGAATGCTAGAAGCTCCCATAACCATCACAGTCTCTCCCTCCTCTCTTGTCATCTCTGAAGATACTGCCCTCCTTCCTGTTCCTCAGCTTCCCTGCCCTTCGATAAACCTCAGCATTCTCAGATGTCAGATGCCTCTAGAAGCCTCTCCTCTCAATCCTGTAAAAGCCACAGAAGGTGACTGCAGCAGGAGCCAGGCGAACTTCTAGAAACAAGACAAAGTACAGAGAACAAAGCACGAGTAGTATCTCAATAAAATATCCGGCCACACACTAACACCTGACACGGGGCTACCCAAGTTAGTCTGACAAATGGTGGGCTGAATCAGAAAGCCAGCCAGCCAGAGAGTGGTTGGTGAGGAGGGGTGGTGGGCGGTCAGGAGTTGCCTGAAGATTGGGCTGTTGTCCTCACCGCCTCCCCACAGCTAAAACTTTAAGTTGCCACCAGAAAGAGTTCCCTACAGAGTGAGGGCTTCTATTTGAGGCATGAGGGACCGAGGGCCCCTATTCTCAAAAAGTTTCTGCCTTTCTTATTCCTGGTTCTCAATGCTCTGCTTCCTAATTCATAGTAGCCCCCAGCATCTGTAATGCTGGGTGCTGCCTTCATTGTTTCTTGATTGTACGTTAGAGTCTGGCTCTGACCGCATTCTTTCTCTACAATGACAGAGCTCCCGAAAGCAAATCCCCTCTCAATTCACCTGCTCCTGAATTCTTCACTGCTACCCAAGCCATTTCCTTACATAGACTCCTGAATATTGGCTTTTGCTCAATTCTAGTAATCACTCAGGTCCAGTGGTTCTGAAACTTAAGCATGCTGCCGAATCCCCTGGAGAACCTGTTAAAAATCAGATCATGGGGGCACCTGGGTGGCTCAGTGGGTTAAAGCCTCTGCTTTCGGCTCAGGTCATGATCTCAGGGTCCTGGGATCGAGCCCCACATAGGGCTCTATGCTCAGCAGGGAGCCTGCTTCCTCCTCTCTCTCTGCCTGCCTCTCTGCCTACTTGTGATCTCTGTCTGTCAAATAAATAAAATCTTAAAAAAAAAAAATCAGATCATGGATCTCCAATTCTGATTTTTCTGGTTGTGTAGGCCTGGGGGTGGGGTCCGGAAATTTGCTTTTCTAACTCACACCCAGGTGATGCTGGTCCCCACACTTTGAGAACTACCACAAGTCTACTAACTGATTGCTCAAATAAACTTGCCTCTTCCAGAAGTTTGGGCTGCAGCCATCCTTCAGGAAGCAAGTCCGATTCATGGGGCTCGGGGCTTCTCTCTGATTTTTCCAGATGCTGTGTCAATTTATGAGGTTGTATCTAGCCTGGTGAGAGTCATTTTTATACAGTGCATATTTGACTGAATTCATTCATGCCTTCTACTTCTCAGCCATTGTGCAGAAGTAGATGCAGAATCACATTTTTGCAGGATATCTCCTTTTTCAAACAAGAAGTAGGGTCACCTAAAACACATCATAAAGCTGATCATAATTATAACATCAGTTAACATCATTACTGTCTAGTGAGTCTTCAGGAGTGAACAAGGTACTTACATGAATATCATTCAAGGTCGTGGCAGGAGAGAAACTACACAGTCCCACTAGGTACTTAGAGGAGAGGTCAACAAAAGAATGACTTACAAAGTGTGGGCTGAGTTTAAGGAAATCACAAAGGATGGGGTAGTACCCTGGGGCCAAGAAGAGTAGTCTCCCAGGTCTGGAACCCACAGACTGCAGCTGTTAGAGACGGCAGCCAGGCAAGAGCTGGGAGCTTCCATGTGACAAGTGGTCAACCCATGACCACCTGCCAGGGGAGGATCTGGGGGAGTAATTATCCAGATCTCTCTCACCTCCCATCCATGGTTTTCCACAGGAGCATCAGTGGAGGTCAGGTGGCAATAGAGCCTACTGATGTGTGCATATGGTCAACCTCCCAGGACACCAATCAGGTAGAAAAAAGGAACACATGGCTCTGGAAGACCTCACATGAGTTTGCTAGTGGGATGCAGACCTTCCTAGCAGCCCTCTCAGGAAAATGTAGCTTTTCTCATTTGACAGGCTCTGCAATAACATAGCTAGTAGGCTTCCGAGCTGAGGTTCAAAATCCTGATGGCTTTGCCCCCATTAGAGGAAGGGGAGGGAGGAGAGGAAGGGCACCTCCCTGGAGATCCTGGAAGTCTCCCATACGCCCTGTTTCTGTTCATCCCGGAAGTCTTCAGCGGCTTGTGGAAGAGCTTCACATCGTCTGCTTCTGAGCCGCTGGGCAGGATGGTGGCAGTTGTGGTGGGTGCAGGGTTGTTGGGAGAGAATCCACTTTCCATGCACAGCATGTGCTCTAATACCAAGTGTTCCCCAGCATAGACACCAAGGTAGGGTGTAGACATTCTCTGGGGTCTATAAGATGCATGGAACAGACCAGGGATGGATTAACACTTGCTGCCTTCTTTTAGTACACATCACTCCCATCTTGCAGTCAATCACTGTGGGACTTTGCCTCAGTATCCCCAGGCAAGTGTTATTTACCAATGCTGTTGGGAGCATGGCTCACAGGCAGGTTTCCCATTTTTTCAGCATAAATAATAATACTTGTGAAAGTGAGACTTATGGCATCGATTGTATCTCAAAACAATTTGGTTGGTGCCTGCTAATTATTTTAACACTGTTAGTTAAAAGGTGCCATAGATTTCTTTATTTCCCTCTTCTGAGACAGGCACAGAAATGACAGGATACAGAGTTGCAGGACAGGCATCTCCCAAGATGACTTTTCCCTCGCAAGAATGAACATTAAACTGCTAAATGTGATATGAATGTCTTAAGAAAAGTCAATGTGATTGTCATAGATGTTCAAAAACATGCCATTCAGCAATGTGCCTTCTGTCTACTTATGACCTTTGTGTCATAGCTTAAGGTCAGAGAGTAGAAAAGGGTTGAGAAAAATGATCTAACTCAGTGTTCTTTCTGGAAGGAAGAGGAAAATTTAAAACAGATTTAAATATTTTAAGAGGCAGGCCAGAGAAAGAACATGGGAAGAGGGGTGGGCTGGGTGGGAAGAAGACAAGCCCACAGGAGGGCAGGAGCCCAGGGAGAGAGGAAAGGCACCTGCTCGTCCTCAGAAGAAGCTTCTCTGGCCTATAGCTGATTCACTGCCAGCTTAAGAGTGTGGGCCCCAAACTTCTCAATCTTTCCAGTTAAAAAGCCAGGATCTGAGATTTAATTTCCCATTAAAAAATAATGGACTCAATAAAAACACATTTAAAATAAAACACATTTAAAACGAAAATAAAAATCACAGAAAATTGGAAAAAAAATTTTAAACTACTAGATAAAATAAATTTTTTATGGTCTGTCCCTATGTGTCCAGGTCAAGGAATCTAGGAAGGAAATCCATTACTCCAAAAACAAAGAGACTTACTGAATAAACTATTTCTAGTCTTAAAATGTAAAACATAACCTTCCACGATGAAGGTTGATTGGAGGTATAGGGCTAATATGTCAAGAATGCCACTGTTCTGAGCTGACCTTATTCAGATCCACACTTTGTTCTTTCTCTTTTTTATTTATGGAGCGCACAGATGTCACATACACATATATTTAATATATTTTTCTTAACATTCAGACCGAGAAGCAAAAGGCCTTTGTTTCCCATTTGCTTGAGTTTGTTAGACAAAAATAGGTCTCTTTTTCATCACCACGTGCACAAACCATTTTATTAATAATTTACCACAATGTTCTATAGCAGAGATAAAGCAGACACCTACACGATCATTATGTGTTCAGGGGCTCTGCTGCACTTTTCATTTTCCTGCACCTGCTGTCACCTGGTCTCTCACTCCTTTGTAATGTTTGTGTTTCTATACTGCTGCCTGCATCACCTTTAGCTTCACGCTGCAAGCCGCCTGGGGGGGTTGCTGCACATAGAGGAAACATCTGGCTATAGCTTGCTGTGACCCCATTTACCACCCCCCACCCTGCTTTCCCAGGCCCCTGCACTGGGACGAGGAGTACAGAGGTCCTGGGGGCCATGATGCATTAGAGACCTCAGCCCCGGTCTTGGCCCCGCCATTCACTGGGCTGGAAAAAGAGGCATTCTGGGTAGATTCTCCTCATGTGCTCAATGTGGGCATCTGACCCAATTTTAGGTTCCCCTTTGCAGTTCAGAGGAAAAAGCTGATTCCTCTCCACACAGAGGCTGATATGTGATGTCCTCAATGCCAATGGTTCCCTGCTCAAAGAGTAGACAGACAGTGGGAAGCCTGGCACTTGTCAGTGGGACTTCCTCCCTTTCTGCTGTTTTCTGACTGGGAATGCTGATTTCTCTTGTCCTCTGCAGAAAGGACCTGGCTTCGTGCTTCCTCTGCGAGCAAAGCCTCTCCTTTGAACAGTGTTCCGTCCTCCTGAGATATTGGCATTTTTAAGAGATGCCCTGAATTAATTACTCACGTGTATTATCTCATGGAATGCAATTCGATATGTTAGGAATTATTGTTTTCATTTTGAAAATGTAGACACAGGGACGCCTGGGTGGCTCAGTTGGTTAAGCAGCTGCCTTCGGCTCAGGTCATGATCCCAGCGTCCTAGGATCGAGTCCCACAGGGGGCTCCTTGCTCAGCGGGGAGCCTGCTTCTCCCTGACTCTGCCTGCCACTCTGTCTGCCTGTGGTCCCTCACTCCCTCTCTCTCTCTCAGACTGACAAATAAATAAATAAAATCTTAAAAAAAAAAAAAGAAAGAAAATGTAGACACAGAGGCTGAAATAGATGAAGGGCTTGAAGTTGGTAAGGGTTGGAGCTGAGATCTGAACCCTTTGAAGGGTATTATCCTCCACCGTAAGGTAATGGAAAAGGGATTTAGAGAAGTTCTCTCTTACCCATTTCTCTCACTCCCATTTCTTTCTTTCTATTAGAGTCTGTACACACGCAAAAGATTCATGTCAGTGGATCTTTGAATGTATAGATGACTGCAGCAAAATTAGGTCCTCAGTTGAGACCCATGAATCTTATGGTCATGTGGCTGCCGGAGGATGGCAAAGAGAAGAAGGATGGGGTGGGGGGTGGGGAGGCTAGGGATTCCAGATGGTTGTGGAGCCTGCATTAGAGAGAAGAGGAATGAGAAATATCTGCAAGGAGAGAGCTAGAAATAAAGGAAATGCCTATTGCTGCCAGAGTGCTACTTTCCCCACCTGGGTATTAATCAGATGCAATTAGTTGTTAGGGTGAACCGTTTAAGGCATATATTTGCTTTTTTGTGTGATCCTTCTTAAGTTCTTCTTTAAAGCACTTGTTCTTTCATACTGGAGGAAGAAAAGGAAGATGGAACTGAGGTCTTAATGGTGACGTTTTGAACATTAGCCCTTCATTGAGAGTGAAGATAATTTGATCCAGGGTATGTTCCCAGAATCTTTAACCCGTTGCTGCCTACATCCTCTACGCCACTCATGCACCATCAGTTGGATTAGCCAAAGAAGCAATCCGGTTTGGTCAGTAAGAAAGCTGAAATCAGAAGGTCAGACTCCTTTGCAACAGAGACCTGGTCAGAGTTGGTCTTTTTCACAATAGCTGCCATCAGTAGAGTGTGATGGTTAAGAGTGAGTCAGACTCAGGCCCTATTTCCTATTTCCAAGCTGCCCTTGACAAACCTCTGCCTCAGTTGTCATATGTAAAATGGGGAGAAGGGCACAACCTCTATCTTAGTGTGTGGCTTGTGGTTTAACTGGAGTAACGTGTTTACATCACCCAGGACAACATCTGGTGAATACACACACACACACACACACACACACATATGTTTATATACATTATATTTATATAGACACAAGTGTGCATATATAAATTGATTCTGTAGTCAAACAGCAATTTGGAACCATCTGGGAAGTGTTTCACAAGGACACTGAATTTCTTTAAAATGCATGTGAAAACTGCTACAGAGCAAGGCATCTGGGGACACTTGGATTTATACATCTGTGGTTCAATAGAATTTGATTGCTTCTTCTTGCCTTGTACTAACAACAGGTTGTTGGGGGAACAGTGGAGACACCTCAAGTCAAGGCTCGTCACAGCCTGAGGACTTTGTGCAGACTAGCTGGAAGGGCCCCCTGAGGCCTGCATCTCAGAAGGGGGACCTAGGGAAGTACACAGTGGTTGGTCCACACTCTTCACCCGTTCATCCCTTCCACAAGGCCCAAGTCGTGATGGCATCACTGTGTGGTCCAGAGTCAGACTGGATGGAATTCCTTAACTAGAACTAATTGGATATGGGGTGTTGCTCTGACCTGGCAAGCATATTGTTCATGATTCTGATATGTGTTACCAAAGGACTCCCAGGAATAGCTTGTGAATCAATTACAACAAAGCCAAGGGCTCATAAGCCCGATAATTTGTGTTTATAATTTGTGATAAAAGGAGGAAGTAGGAATCGAGTTCATTAGCCAAGTATGCACCCTGAGCTCTCTATGTCCCGGCTGTCGCTGAAGGTGAGTGATTTCTTCCTGTGTCCTTAGGAGTCCATCAATCTTCCCCGGATTTGTGAGACACCTCCCGCATCCACTGTAGCACAGAACTTGCCATTCATCCTCTTTCTACCTCAGTTAACCAATCCATAGCTAATGGATGTTAATATTTACTTACTGTTGAGGGCTATTGTGAGATTTAGGACATGTAAAATGATACACTTAAAAAACATGCAGAAAATATCCTTGTGTTTGAGTACTTGACCAGGATTCAAGCGAAAGGGGTAGGGATGGTTTGGACAAATAGCACAGCTTAAATGCACTTGTTACCTGAGCCAGCCATTCAATTAAAAAGGGCTTGTTTTTAAAAGCTGGAGAACACAAATAAAAATGGTTTGAGGGTGGACCAATCCAGAGGTATACAGGGAAGTGGTTGAATGCCCTGGCTTTGAGCTCAGTTGAGTTCATCTCTGGTTCTGCTTTCTTGATAACTGTATGTCCCTGATAAAATCAGCTAACCTTCTGAGGTTCAACTTCCTCATCTGAAAAACAAGATGGTAATACCTACCTAACAGAATTGAAAGGCCAATTAAATAATGTGCACAAAGAATTTAGCACAATGTCTGGCACATAGGTTCAGTGAATACATGTTGGATGCAGAGCTCTCAGAACCAATGACTGCACAATGTTAATATCAATCACTATTTGAGGATTACAGATGGCAACTAATCTAAATAGCCCAGACTTTTGGGCAAAAGTCCAAACTGACTTTCTCATCTCTTCAGAAATAAAACCCATTTGCTTTGCTTGTTCTTCTCAATATTCGAGAGATTATATTGTTGTTACCCTTTTTTTTAAAGATTTTATTTATTTTTTTGTTTGTTTGAGAGAGAAAGAGCATGAACAGGAGGAGGGTCAGAGGGAGAAGCAGGCTCTCCACTGATCAGGGAGCCCAATGTGGGGCTCAATCCCAGGATCCTGGGATCATGACCTGAACCAAAGACAAACCCTTAACAAACTGAGTTACCCATGTGCCCCATATACTTTCTTTTTTTAAACTAGAATCTGGAAACTCATGACCCCATACACAGCAGGAGAACCTTGTTTTATGAACAAGTTATTTTTCAAGTCTGTTTGCCTGTAGGTTGCTTAAAATCTAAAATATATTTTTCAGCAACAACAATGTTGTAGAAGATGAAGACATCCCTATGTCTAGGCCAGGCCATGACCACTCATTTAAGACAATGTAACTGAATTGATACAGAGCTAATGAGTTGTTCCACTCCTTGCCTCCTGTAGATACCCGTGTCAAAGTTCTGAAGTATGCTGTTTCTTATCTGCTCAGAGATTTGAGGCTCTCCTTCACGTTCAGGATGATCCAGACTCTTCCTGGCATAAGAATCCGGACTTGGCCTCACCTCTTCCCACTCTCTCCTCCAAGACACTACACTTCGGACATTCTTAGGCCTGGATTTCTCATGCTTGGCCAAAAAAACCAAACCAAAACAAAACAAAAACAAAAACAAAAAACAAAACAGAAAACTTACAGAAGTGTTAAGAGGAAAGGATTCAAAGCTCAGGAAGAGAAATCACCTTTTTTATTGTTCTTGGATCAGTGTCTACTCTCCACAGTGATAGCTGCATGGATATCACAATGATATCTTAGTTAATCCTTCCTAGAGTCAGCAAATAAAGGACCTGAAAATGATGTAGGGAAGTAAGCTTTCATATAGCCTGGGGTCTCTCTCATTAAAAAATGGATGTGTGATGGGATTTCAGACAATCCATTCTTTCTTTTACATTTATTTTTTTTTCATACATCTGTTCTGCCTCAGACACCAGACTGTAAAACCTTGAAAAACAGGAATTTTTATATCTCTCAGTGTGGCTAGTATGGCACTGGGCCAATAGGGTGGGAAGGTGTTCAAAGGTGTATTTCTTTTTTTTCTTTTTTTTTTTTTGCAGACGATTTTTTTTTAATTTTTTCTTTCTTTTCAGCGTAACAGTATTCATTGTTTTTGCATCTTTTTTTTAAATTTAAATTCCAGTTAGTTACCATACAGTGTAATATTAGTTTCAAGTATAATTCAGTGATGCCCGGAGCTCATCACAAGTGCCCTTCTTTATCCCCATCACCTGTTTCACACATCCCCGCACAACCTCCCCTCTGGTAACCATCAGTTTGTTCTCTATAGTGAAGAGTCTGGGTCTTGGTTTGCCTCTCTCTTTTCCCCCCTCTGGTTATTTGTTTTGTTTCTTTAGTTCCACATATGAGTGAAATCATATGTTATTTATCTTTCTCTAACTTATTTTGCTTAGTATAATTAATATTCTCTAGCTCTATCCAGGTCATTGCAAATGACAAGATTTCTTTTTTTATGGCTGAGTAATATTCCTGTGTGTGTGTGTTTGTGTGTGTGTGTGTGTGTGTGTGTGTGTGTGTATGTTATATATATATCTTATATATCTTATATCTCTCTATATATCTATATATATCTTCATCCATTCATCAGCCAATAGACATTTGGACATTTGGGCTCTTTTCATAATTTCGCTATTGTAGATAATGCTGCTGTAAACATCAGGGTGCATATATCCCTTCAAATTAGATCAAAAGTTGTGTTTTTAAATTTACATTCAATTAGCCAACCTATGGAACATCATTAGTTTCAGATTTAGAGTTCGGTAATTCATCAGTTGCATATAACACCCAGTGCTCATCACATCATGTGTCCTTAATGTCTGTCACCCAGTTACCTCATCCACCCACCCACCTCCCTTCCAGCAATGTTCAGTTTCTTTCGCATAGTTAAGCATCTCTTGTGGTTTGTCTCCCTCTCTTATTTCTTTCCATTCTGTTTTTCCCTCCCTTCCCCTATGATCCTCTGCCCTATTTCTTATATTCTTCATATGAGTGAAACCATACAATAATTGGTATATTTTTTGTGATTGTGATTCAGATCTTTATATGTACTTTCAAGTTATCTTGCACTAAGTAAATAAAAAGGTTCATGAAAGAAGAAAAATAATAATACAGTATAAACATATATTTTTTCAATCTAATAACAATTCAAAAGAGACCCAAATATTCAATCCAGAGAAAATCAAAGCAGCAGATTTGTTAGACTGATATGTAATGTGATTTTTCTCTTTATTAAAAAAAACAAATTACATATTAGTGCTTGTCCAATTTCATAGTGATTTTAGAAAATCTAAGGCCACTTTTAACAGAGACCACCTACTAAATTTCTCTTGCAATTTTAATAAAACCAGGGAAAATATATTTCCTCCCTTTTTCCATCTCTACCTCCCATCTCCTCATTCCACTGCATTATTAGTTAAAGAAAAGCCAGCTGTTTACCTGGAATTTTGAACTCATCTTTCTCTGTTATGCATAGAATTCAATACGGATAAATGTTAGGGCAATACAACTTCCAAATGTTGTAAAACAAAGCAGAAGCACAAATAGCTATTTCTAAACACTTCTTCATCATGTTCTAATTTTTTTTACTGGATGGAAAACCCTCAATGAAATGGCAAAAGTTCTTAGCAACTGAGGCCTCACATTCCATTGCAAAATGAAAAAGATGGAGTGTTTGTTCTATGAAACAAAATAAAACAAAACAAAACAAAATCCCAATGGCAATAGCAACAACCCATATTAGTCACCTCTGCCTCTCTGACCAGATGGACAAAACGTTCCATGGTCTATAAATTAGAGTATGATCCCAGTCATGAGTCAGTGATGTGATGAGTCAAGTGGTGAGGTGGTTGTCCAGTGTCTGCACCAACTCAGGAAACTCAGGTGGAAATAAAGTTGGTATTTTTCTGGTAGAACTGCTATGTTTAATATTGGGAGAGTCCAGAAAAAGGGAACTGACATGTAGTTTGACAAGTTTATGGCCACCATGTCTGAGGAAGATGGAAGGGGTGATGCTGGTGGGTGGGTGTGGGGAAGGAATGGGACTGGATTGCATACTTCTGCTCTTCTTATCTTCTGAACAAAATACAAGTGAAACTGTACAAAGTACATGAACAAAAGCTATGAAGAATGGATACTTGAGGTTTAATATCCCCAAAGGGAAATAGAAGGGACCTAGAAGACAATCTTAGTAGGAAGGAATGACTGTTTTTGTTTGGTTTTTTGTTTGTTTGTTTTCTTAAAGACTTTATTTATTTTTGAGAGAGAGAGAGAGTGAGAGGGAGAAAGAGAGCGCACAAGCAGGGGGAGGGGCAGAGGGAGAAGACGACTCCCCACTGAGCTGGAAGCTCGATGTGGGGCTTGATCCCAGGACCCTGTGACCATGACCTGAACCAAAGGCAACTGCTTAACACACTGAGCTACCCAGGTGCTAAAACATTAATAAAGTTTTTCCAAAAACTTCATTAAACAAAGCAGAATTAGGAAAAGGGGGAATTTGACAATTGTTACAGGTAGCCATTATTTGGGTGTTTGAGGAATCTGCCAAATGAAAGTTTGAGGAATTTTCCTATTATACTTAATATATTAAGACTGTTTCCTTATATAGTCTCATACAAGAAAGAATGTCTAAGAGGAAAAGGTTTTAGATATTGTTTTAGATACTGATCAGCTTGAGGAAAGTTGATGTGTGATGAATACTTTGTGAGATACTGCTTACTAAATGTGAATACAGACAGTTCCCAACTCACAAAATGGTGTTGTTCTAAAAAAAACTCTTTCTAAACAGACTACTTAGAACCTGGAATCTGCTTTTGTATTTACTTACAGTCATTCTTCCACTCAAAATGTTTATTTAAGGCCTGATATATATAAGGCAAATTCTGAGCTTTTCAGATTCCAAGACGAATCAAATCCAGGGCTGGATATCAATGAACTCAAAGTCTAGGAACAAAGGTAAGATTGGTATAAAAAGAATTCTAATACTTGGTAAAAATTGCATAGTGTCAAAAGAAAAGTATACACAAAGAGAAAAAAACTGAAGAAGTACAGTGAGTAAGGGCTTACAAGGCATGGGATTAATGTTACCTGACATAGGGAGCCCTGGGGATTTGAGTGTGGGCTCAGGAGACCGTCCAGCTGGATTCGAGCCCACATCTTCCTAATCATGCAGCTACTCTGGGCACCAGTTTTTTCATCTACAAAATGGAAATGAGAGAAATGCTGGCACTTCATAGAGACATTATAAGGACTAGGCAAGATATATGTGAAATTCTTAGCCTGGGTCATGAAATATAAAAGATATTCGGTAATGTTATTATTAGTTCCAAAGTATTCTGGCAAATTGACACTATACTATATAGATGAAGAATGTTAATCATGGCACAATGGAAGCCCTATTACTTGTTTGAGGTGAGAACGACAGTTTTGGGTAAGCTGTAATTGTATAAGGAAAATTAGGGTCTCCTCTTCTACACTCCAATCCCCACTTCTCTATCCAGAGGCAACAGAGTCACTTTCAACTCAAACTCACCATTCTTGGTCACTCCTCTGGCCTGGATAGGGACTCAGCAGCCTAAGGTTTTGGGGCAAGAGAATGATCTGGGAAGGAAAGAAGTTTCGAGAACGTCCAACTGGTGTCCCCAGAAGGTGTTCCTTGTGTCTTTACTCTCTGAGGGTCCATCTGCTTCCCTTTCTACAACTACCAGCTATTTCTTCAATTAGAGAATCATTTTCTGTTATGGTCCTCTGGGAAACAGAGGAAATTTCCCTTTTCTGTGTTTGAATTGCAGTGTTATGAAGCTCTTAGAGTTATTTTAACTACGACCAACAAAAGGAAATTGAATAAGATATATAGATATCAGGTCCTTTTTCTGATCAACCTCATCTCTCCACACTGCCCCATCTTTCCCCTTTTGGCCTAAAGAAAGACAAAGGAAGCTGAGGTGGATCTTTTAGTACTTGAAATCATGAGGTATAAGATGTATCTGTATTTCAGAGATTCGGTTTGCCATAATGTTCCTGGACATTTGATCACAGAAACTAGGTAGGGGATTTGGACTCTAGATCAGTACTATACATGGGACAGAAGGAGACGATGCTAGAGGATGGGCCTAGACTGGGAATTTACAAATAAAAATAGTGAACCAGGGAGATGGAGAGTTCAGGTGGGAACAGGAAACCAGGCCACTAGGTTCACATGTTGCTTTATTATATGAAAAATATTTAGCTCCAGGCTGAACGCATGTATAGTGCCCTGAATAAATGTTTAGTGAAAGCTAAGATTGGAGTACTTATGGCTCCTTTCCCTAATGGACACAATCTAGAAGAGGAGGCAGATAGGTGAATCGATAGTTAAAAGGTGCTACTTTAAATGATAGTGATGGTTATACAGAAACTCTGAGGAGGGAAATTTAAGTGGGCTTGGGGAAAGGGGCTGAGGGAACTGATCAAGGCAAAGGGATCCTCATGCACAAAAGCTCAGAAGCACGAGAATGAGAACCAAGCAGTTGATGCTAGCTCTCTGCACAGCTAAGGGTGGGAAAGATCAGCAGTGGAAACCATGACTGATAAAGAGTGGATTTCACAGTGAAGGCCCGAGAGAGGCTTGGTATGGATTTAGGCAAAAGAGTAACATGTTTAGATTAAGTTTTAATTTTCAAAGACTTTATCTTGGAACAGTGATAGGATGTTTTCCCCCTTTGGCATTGGCAAGAGGAAGGAGGTAAGGGAATGAAAGAAGGAAAGATTTATTAGGAAAGAGAGAGGCTCTTCAGTATCCCAGGAGAGATGATGCTGCGCATGTGAGCTAAGAACATGCTGTGGAAGCAGAAAAGTGACCTGCAGAGGCAGAATCAGTGGAATTTGGTGATCCACGGGATATGAGAGGTAAGGGAGAGGAAGAAGTCAATGATGACTCCCAGATTCCAGTGAATCCATCCATGGAGTCTTCATTTATGCTCTCTTTGTCAACAGAATATCAACAGACTCCACATACCTAAATAATTGAATTTTATTCCTGAATTATTACTTTATTCAAAAATGATCTTTGTGTTGTCTCTAGAACTCAGATGCTTATATCAATGGGAATTTGCCCCCCACCCTTTTTTAAATAGAATGGGCTTGGTCCTGCGTTTTCAGAAACATTTCTGGAATGGCAATAGCCGACCTCCATCTGACATCAGGTAAATACCAAGCAGACAGCCTCCTCTTCACTGGATGATCATGTGTGACTTCTCAGTTAGCATCTCACCAACGTTGTGTCACAGAGATCATTTTCTCTATATTTGGAGACAAGGAAACGATGACTCCAATTAAGTAAGAGCTAATAAGGAGAAAAGAAGCGGTTCAAAGCCAAGTCTCCCAACTTCATGTCTTTCATACTCTTCTCACCAAATGACATTTGCCTGAAGGGATTAAACTAAGAAGAGTTGAACCAACAAATTAGTTTCACCCAAATCTTTCTGCACTTTCTTCCTTTGGCCCATCATGTATGTGGTCTTCGAGATGACCGAAAGAGAACCGAAACAGAAAGTAATGTAAGAGAGAAGAGAACAGCAAGAGTAGAAGGGTTATGATACTCACTAAATGACTGGCAGGGAAAGTTGATGATCTGACTGTCTCGTGGCCATGATGCAGTCAAGGAGAATCATGGCCATGCAACACTGAGTGGGCACACTTTCCTGATCCCTCTTGCATCACCTTTTCCTGGTCTCATCTCTTCACAGAATTTATATCTGTTCAGCAAATCATCTGAGATTATTCTGGTTATCCTGATATTATTTTAATGTACTAATTAGTTCTATTTCCCGAATTAGATTATCAACTCCTCTGAGACGGGGCCATTGTGTCTGGTTCACGACTGTGTCCCCCGAGCCTAGAAAAATGATAGTGTATAATAATACCTCAACAAATATTTGTTGAATGAAGGAATTTCAAAAATCAGGCATTAAAAGAAAAACCTTTTATTTACTTATTTTTTAGAGAGAGACACAATGCATGTGAGCATGGTGGGGGGCAGAGGAAGAGAAAGAATCTTAAGCAGGCTCCATGCTGGGCTCCATCGTCACAGGGCTTGATCACACCACCCTGAGATTTTGACCTGAGCCAAAATCAAGGGTGGGTGGCTTAGCCAACTTAGCCACCCAGGTGCCCCTAAAACAAACAAACAAATAAACTTATAAACAGTGCGGTGTAAACAAAACAACTTTCTGAATGAAACTATCAACTTTGGTTATGGAAGTCTGTGTATAATATTTTGGAGGATGAGTTTTCCATTTCTTTTTCTACTGCTGATGCCCAAAAATGTAGAAGGAAGAGTTGATAAGCCCTGAAAGATATACAAGTAATCGTAGGGGAAAAATGTTATGAAGATCAGTGCATTATGAGCATTAATAAGGAATCTTATAATGCTACATTATTCATTTTTTTAATTGTTAGGGCAATGTGGAATGAATTATTCAGAGGATTCTTAAAATGTGTGAAAACTCTAATTTCATAGAAGAAAATCTTAACCACTAACACTATATGCTCTGTCCCAGAATCGTGGAAACAAAACTGTCTTTGTTTATAGATAGTGTAAAACCTTAGTTCTTTGGTCAAAACAAAACTTACTTAGTTCCAAATGCCAGCACTTCTTGTTGTTATGTGAAAGTGTATCATCTTCATTCTACACTAAAGAAGGGGAAAGATCTGTATTATACTTCAGAGATCGAGGCCTAAAATTAATAGTTTGGGAGTGGTAATAACCTGTAACATGTAAGTTGCATTTGGGAAACAGTGGTAAATGCTAAATACTCCTGGACATTTACATTCTTGTGTATGCCTGTGGACTGGTTTTATTAACTAAAAGTAAAAAACAACAACAACAAAAAAAACCAGAAGGAAAGACAGAAAACAGATGTATTAAAATCTACTTGGTTTATTAAAATTTAGTAAATAACTCATCTTCACTCTTGCCAAGAACTGATAATTTCACTTTTAACTAGTTATTTGATGGAGACCTCAGAACGAAATATAGGTGATATTTTGGATTTGATATCAATGGGAAGTAGATATGTTTACCTGGGGTAAAAACAAATCAGTTTCTATGTCGACTGAGTTATAAAATCTCCTTTGGATTATAAAGTGTAATGAGGGAGCTCCTTAAAAGAAGCCCCCTCCTGGGGCGCCTGGGTGGCTCAGTGGGTTAAGCTGCTGCCTTCGGCTCAGGTCATGATCTCAGGGTCCTGGGATCGAGTCCCGCATCGGTCTCTCTGCTCAGCAGTGAGCCTGCTTCCCTCTCTCTCTCTCTGCCTGCCTCTCTGTCTACTTGTGATCTCTCTGTGTCAAATAAATAAATAAAATCTTAAAAAAAAAAAAAGAAAAAAAAGAAGCCCCCTCCTGATGCAGCTCCTGGTCCCTCCAAGTTCGTAGAAGACTGAGACACATAAACACATGTTTATAAAGCCATGCAGAGAGTGCAGATTAAAGGAGTACTTAGGAAATTATTGGTGCCTGAAGGAAGGTCACCTAACGAGGCCAAGCCTCATTGAGTTTTGGCCTTTTGTTGGGTTTTTTAAAAAAATTAATGAAATCCCATTAAATGTTTATAAAAATACAAGTATTTGCAATTTTACTTTTTTTTTAAAGATTTTATTTATTTATTTCACAGACAGAGATCACAAGTAGGCAGAGAGGCAAGCAGAGAGAGAGGGAGGAAGCAGGCTCCCTGCTGAGCAGAGAGCCCAACGCAGGGCTTAATCCCAGGACCCTGAGATCATGACCTGAGCCGAAGGCAGAGACTTTAACCCAGTGAGTCACCCAGGCGCCCCTGCAATTTTACTTTTAATATTCACTTCATTGCTAGTGTTAAAATTGGTATTATGTGTTATACATGTTCTCTCTGGATGTGTGCAAGCCAGTATTTTGTTATGCTATCTGAGAGGAAGAACTTTGGCAAATAATTAGTTTGCTAGAGCTGCCGTAACAAAGTACCATTGACTAGCTGGCTTCAACAACCGAAATTTATTTCCTCACAGTATAGGAGGATAGAAATCTGAGATTAAGATATTGTTCAGGGTTGATTTCTTCTGAGGCAGCCCTCTTTGGTGTATAAATGGCAGTCTTCTCCCTGTGTCTTCATGTGGTCTTCCCTCTTCGTGTGTCTGTGTCCAGATCTCCTCTTCTTATAAAAATACCAGTTATATTGCATTAGGCCCACCTAATGACCTCATAATCACTTACTTACCTCTTCAAGGACTTTATATCCAAATGCAGCCACAGTCTGAGGTAGTGGGGATTTCAACATGTGAATTGTAAAGGGCACAATTCAGCCCATAACAGCAAGCTTGTTCATTTGTCTTCCTTTCACCTGAACACTTGGCCACTTCAGTTTCTCAGTGACATGAAGAAAGCAGTGTTTTTCTCTTACATATATAATAACATAATACCCACCTTAAGTAGCATACAGATAGCTGCCTTTTGTTTGAGGGAGCTGAGGGAAGAGATGGGGAGAAGAGATATGGAAAAATGCTCTCCTGGAGCTTGACCCACATTTGTTCCAGCGCTGAGCACCACATCTTGAATGACAGTCACCACGTGTCCCTCAACAATCTCTTGTGTTTGTGTTATGCTGGTCCTTCTACAGCACAACACCCAGGGCAATGGCCCCTCTTGTCGAGTCTCCAGGAAGCACTGCAAGGAATGATGAAGCCTTCCATTATAGCTGTGCAGGCAAGGATAAAAGAAAAGAGAGTAGGGGATGATTTGATAAAAATGGACACAAGGCAAAATCTAGGATTTATAGGAGGAAATGAGGAAGAGGAAGGAGCCAAGAGTAATTCCCTGAGGTCTTTCTTGAGTAATTAGACGAATAGTAATATTACTAACTAAACAAAAACATCTGGAGAATTTACTTTCAAGATAAAGAGGAGCCGCATTTGGGGCATGCAAACTCCATAGATAAATTCTGTTGACCACAACCAAGCTCATATTCTCATACATATATTATGCCAGACTGCAGAACTTGATTTATAAACTACGGTGGTACTTGGTGTGCTTATTAAACATACATGAGTCAAAATGTGAAACCTGAGTTTACTGACAGTAATATAGCCGTAAGAAAAGGGAGGAAAAAAAGGAACAAGACAGGGGTGTAACATTTCAGGGTTTTGCAAAAGCAGAACCAAATATATGCAAACAAACAACAAAAACAAGGCTTTTGAAGAATGCTACTGACTTCAGAGCTGCCTCTGATGATACCAGTGACACGAACTTCAGTGACTGATTTTGAGCATATTTATTTATCATGTGACATCAAATAATAGGCATCCATGCTAACTACAATGAAGTCAAATTTTGAATTCCAGGAAAATTTAACAAACTTCTTTTTTTTTCTTTTTTAAAAGACTTGCACTTATAAAACCTATTGTGTTTACCAGTCAGAATGGCTAAAATTAACAAGTCAGGAAATGACAGATGCTGGCGAGGATGTGGAGAAAGGGGAACCCTCCTCCACTGTTGGTGGGAATGCAAGCTGGTGCAACCACTCTGGAAAACAGCATGGAGGTTCCTCAAAATGTTGAAAATGGAACTACCCTATGACCCAGCAATTGCACTACTGGGTATTTACCCTAAAGATACAAACGTAGTGATCCGAAGGGGCACGTGCACCCGAATGTTTATAGCAGCAATGTCCACAATAGCCAAACTATGGAAAGAACCTAGATGTCCATCAACAGATGAAGGATAAAGAAGATGTGGTATATATACACAATGGAATACTATGCAGCCATCAAAAGAAATGAAATCTTGCCATTTGTGACAACGTGGATGGAACTAGAGCGTATCATGCTTAGTGAAATAAGTCAATCGGAGAAAAACAACTATCATATGATCTCCCTGATATGAGGACATGGAGAAGCAACATGGGGGGTTAGGGGGATAGGAGAAGAATAAATGAAACAAGATGGGATTGGGAGGGAGACAAACCATATATGACTCTTAATCTCACAAAACAAACTGGGGGTTGCTTGGGGGAGCTGGGATTGGGAGAGGGAGTGGGGTTATGGACATTGGGGAGGGTATGTGCTATCGTGAGTGCTGTGAAGTGTGTAAACCTGGCGATTCACAGACCTGTACCCCTGGGGATATAAAAATACATTATATGTTTATTAAAAAAAAAAAAATTTGGAAGGGGAGGTGGACCATAAGAGACTATGGACTCTGAAAAACAACCTGAGGGTTTTGAAGGGTCAGGGGTGGGAGGTTGGGGGAACAGGTGGTGGGTAATGGGGAGGACACGTTTTGCATGGAGCACTGGGTGTTGTGCAAAAACAATGAATACTGTGACGCTGAAAAAATAAATAAAATGGGGAAAAAAATTTTAAAAAAAATAAATAAATAAAACCTATTGTGTTGTATGGCCAAAAGTTGACAATGTTGATGTTAATTCCATCAACAAATGAATGGATAAATAGAATGTGTTTTATACATACAGTAGACTATTACTCAGCCATTAAAAAAAGAATGAAATTCTGATAGATGCCACAACATGGATATACCTTAAAAACATTATGCTAGGTGAAATCATGAGACACAAAAGGGCAAATATTGTTTGATTCACTTTGACAAAATTTCTAGGATGGGCAAATTCATGGAGAAAGAAAATATATTAGAGATTACCAGGAGCTGGTGAGAGTGGGGAATGGGAAGGTATTGTTTAATGGATACAGAGTTTCTATTTTGATGAAAAAGTTTTGGAAATAGATAGTGGTGATGGTTTCATAACATTGTAAATTTAATTAATGTCACTAAATTGTACACTTAAAAATATTATGTTATATATAATTCATCATGACAAAGAAAAAATTCCCTGTTGTATAGGTTTTGAGCTGACCAACAGGGTTGAGAAATCCAGTTTTCCCCTCAAAAAAACATAGTTTAATGTGTTCCAAAGCAATAATACCAAAGAAGAGTAGACAGGAACTTACACTCAATTACTGGCTATAGGATCCAGATAGCATTCCAGAATATAACAATTTTCTGTTGAATAGATGTTGATTAGCATTTGAAATAAGGTTTTTGGGTCATCAATTCATTCTTAATGCAAGAAACCCAATCTAAATGCATCTTAAGAGATGAGTTCCTCTGGGTCATTCCTACTTGCTAGATTCATAGGCAGTGCCCTACTTTGAAAGAAAGAAAGAAAGAAAGAAAGGAAAGAAAGAAAGGAAGGAAGAGTCAAAACCTTGTAATATTAGTAATAACAATATATTTTATAAACCAAATGAAGCAAAATCTCCCGATAGTCTTTTTCCGAAATTTACGAATCTTTTTTTCTTAAGGTATCAGATCTAATTTTTTCCACTTAATTTTTTTAAAATAAGCTCTGTATTTTAAAATATTTTTAGATTCATGGCAAAGTTAAAAAGATAGGTCCCATGAGCCCCCACCCAGTTTTCCCCTACTGGTAACATTAACATGCTACATTTGGATTTCTTTTGTATTTTGGTGGGGGTGGTGGGATTTTATTTATTTATTTGTCGGAGAGATGAAGATAGAGAGAGAGAGTGAAAAAGTAAGGAGAGTGGCAGGCAGAGGGAGAAGCAGTTTCTCTGAGCAAGAAGCCGGATGTAGAACTCGAACGCAGGACTCTGGGATCATGTCCCGAGCCCAAGGCGGACGCTTAACCAAGTGGGCCATTCAGGCTTCCCAAGTATGGTACATATGTTACCACTAATGAACCATTATCACAATATTATTAACAAAAGTCCATACTGTATTTAGATACCTTTAGCTTTTACCTAATGTCCTTTTCTGTTCCAGGATTCCATACAGGAAACCACACTACATTTAGTTATCTGGTCTCTGTAGGTTTCTCAGACTTCCCTTGTTTTTCATGACGTTGACAGTTTTGAAAATAGTTTCATTAGGTATTTTGTAGAATGTCCTTCAGTTGGAGTTTCTTGGATGTTGTTCTCGTTATTAGACTGGGGTATGGGTTTTGGGAAGAAGATCTCAGAGGTAGAGTGTTGTTCTCGTGAATCGTAGGAGGGTACCCGCTGTCAGTATGACTTAGAATTGAGGATACTAACCTTGATCGCCTGGCTGAGGTAATGTTTGCCTGGTTTCTCCACCACAGAGTTACTGTCCTCTCTCCTCCCACCCTCCATTCTTTGGAAGGAAGTCATTGTGCACACCTCCTCCTTAACCGGGGTCAGCAGGAGGTTTAGGCTCTAGCTCTTTCAGTGAAGGGTAGAACTTTACAGCATGAAAAGTGACCCTTAATGTATGCAAATTTTGTAGAAGGTGAAAGGGCACTTTTATAGAGAACACACAGATCAAGGCACAGGTTTCAAAAATTTCTATGCTAGTAAAATAGGTTTATTCCATTTAAGCGCTGTTGAGAGAAAGCGAGAATCATCACAATTTTTTCCACATTTGATAGTCAGAAAATGAGAGAAGTTAACATATGTATTTCATGTAGGCATTATTTTAAGGAAACAAATGAGGTTCATATTTAGTCAACCTGGTGTCAAGTAGTAGTATCTCAAGATAAAAGATAAGACGAAATCAATGTGGTGACGAAGTAAGGAAGTATTGGGCTGGGACCAAGAGCAAAAGTCAGGCAGATAACTGAACAAAGCCAGAGAAAGAAAATCAATGCCAGAGCCAGAGCATGGATGCCAGCTTTACTATAATATATTTGTATTTATTTTTTTAGTTTAAATTCCATTAATTAACATATATTATTTGTTTCAAGGGTGTAATTCTGTGATTCATCAGTCTTATATAATACCCAGTCAGGGGCGCCTGGGTGGCTCAGTGGGTTAAAGCCTCTGCCTTCAGCTCGGGTCATGATCCCAGGGTCCTGCGATCGAGGCCCGCATCAGTCTCTCTGCTTAGCTGGGAGCCTGCTTCCTCCTCTCTCTCTGCCTGCCTCTCTGCCTACTTGTAATCTCTATCTGTCAAATAAATAAATCTTAAAAAAAAAAAAAATACCCAGTGCTCATTACAACACATACTCACCCCATCATCCAGTTACCCCATCCCCCTACCTCCTACCTCTCCAGCAACTCTCAGTGTGTTTCCTAAGATTAAGAGTCTCTTATCATTTGTCTTTTTATAAGGTTTTAGAAAGTCATTTGATTTCTTCCTTGTGAGGCTCAGCATTCTCTTAGGGAAAAGACAGCAAAAGAAGTCTCTCTATTCTGATCTCAAGTCAAAGAGGAATTATTATAGTCTCCAATGATTTAGGCAGGCTTCATGGGAAAGTATGTTAGCTTGCCTCAAATGAAGCTGGAATACTAACAGATAAATAACTGCTAACCTCATTTCTTTTTTTAATATATGCAAATTTAAAAAATCATTTACGAGATGGGAGGATCTCAGGATGAAATGCAAGTTATGCCAAAATAATTTAACTGTATTATGAATGTAGGAAATAATCTTTACCATAGGGGTTGGGGGGAAGTCTGCTGATCTAAGTAACTTTGGAAGTGAATAGAGTATAAACGCTATATAAGACCAAAGGGAAAAGCAGCTATGCAAAGGACTGCACTCTATTGGTGAAGATGAGCTCCACTGGGTTAATTTTGAAACCACTAGATAGGTAAACTGGAATTGAACAAAAAGTAAATGGGTGGTGGATGTTGAGAGCCAAGTTTCTCACTTTTGGGGCAGAAGGTTACAGATAAGCAAAGGGGAGAGGCTAGAGTGATTCATGTGGCACAGTACTGGAGACAGCAGTTTATCTTAATACAGATCCAAATGAATACGTACCGAAATATTTGTAGATATGTGTACCTATGCTAGTTTGTGCACACACATATATTTCTTTGTTTTGCCAAATGAGAGGACCTAAGAATAACCGTGCCCAATAGCAAGGAGAAACTGGTTTCTAACACTGCCCTCTCATAAAAGCAACCAGACCCTTGAAGAAATGGCTGATTTAGGATTGGGACAGGAAATACACAAAGTAAGCCCTGGGCACCTTGTAGTGACAGAAAATAAAGAAAGGCTCAAAGAAAACCAATAGTAACTACAGCAAAAAAACAAACAAACAAAAACCCAACTCTGCAATGATAGGAATATGTCCAAATGACACAGGAACCAACTGAAAAATCTCCCAGTGACCAAAGCTGGAATAATTTGAGCAAGAAAATAGATAAAGCAGTATTGGATTGTAACGCAAAGCATAAAACTAAATATCCAGGTGTCCATAATAAATGAGTAAATACATAAATAGGAAAAAATAGACAAATCTGTGCAAAAAAATCTCAAATTATTTTTTGTGGATCTAATTTGTATGCTTATAATTATCATTTCAACATCATATAAAATTATGTGAGTTATTAAAAATGCTATATTTGTAGAGGCAAAACTCAGGGATGATAAAGCCACAGGGCATCCTTTAATTGAAATGAGCAAACTCAGGGTCATGCAAAGCCATCATTTTCATTTGCTTCCCCCTTAGGTTTCCTTGGTAATGAACCTTATCTGGTAACTATTACTTATACCTACTCAGATCTTAAGCACATACCTCTCTTGTGTCTAACCCCACGGATTTGAATTTCCAGGGGTGGGCATTCTTATCGGAGAGTACATTCATATCCACATCCATACACCTTCAAAAGAAAAAGAAATGTAACAATGTTTGGTTTTGTTTGTAGCTAAAACAAGATTTCAGTGTTTACTAGTTTCTGAAAACCACAACCGTGGTGGGATGTGTCATCTTCCTGATCAGCCATTACTGAGTGCTCAGCTAAGGACGGCAGTGACTCAGTAGCAAACACCGCTGACACGCCCCTTGTCCTCCTGAAATGCGCCAAGAAGGGGTGGGCCGCGTGACTAAGCCCTTGGACATTTACAGTAAAGCTATGTGCTGCTCAGAAGCAGGCGCCGACAATAGCTTGTTTTAAAGACCCAAGCAAGCACCACTCCGACTGCTGAAAAATGTATTGAATCTTTTCTCTATGAAAAGTTTTGACAGTCTGAGACATTTGAAGTGATGGCAGTGTGTTGTTCAACTTCAGTTCTTCCTACACATTCTGTGTCACAGTGCCTGTGTCCCGCTCCAGCCCACCCAGGGAGCTGTGAATGATAGCCCTCCCCGGAGAAACTTCCGAGGAGGGTGCACCTTCCTCCCCATCCTATCATCACAGAAACGGCAGGCTGTGGGGAGCAGTCACATATTCTTAAGTAACAGTCTTGCCTTTAAAATCCCTTCCTCTTCTGTTATAGATGTAACAACTATTTGAGTAGATATGACCCCGAAAAAAGGGAGATTCTTAAAAGGAAATTCTTAAGAAATTCAAATCAAGCTTAAAATATAAATAGCAGATGTGCCTTTAAAAATAACTTATCCCATCCTACAAGCCAGTTTCTGCAGAAATCAGTTGTCACGTAAGATCTAAAAATTTGGTATATATATAAAGTTCACAACTGAATCAGGCTGCTCCTTTCCCATATCTTACTCTCTCCTGGAAGTCAACTCCAAACATACCTTTAATGACAGTGTGCTTTAAAAAATGCCAATGACATAAAGATTTTCAATGGACTTAACTAAATAAAAGATCCAAAGTGATCACATTGAAAATATGCTAACCCTGTCCCTGCCCAACATTTTATGCTGATTTGTAATTCTAACTCTATCGTAAAAATGAAGCAGTATTGTAATGACTATGGATACATTATTTTTGTAATTCCCTTTAGGTAATGGAAATAGTTCTTGTTCCAGGACCATATCAACACCCGAAGAAAGGACAAGGTCAGATTGACAGATTGTGGAATTTAAATTGGCCACCTAAGCTATTTGAGGTCGGCATTCACAGTAATCTTCAATGTTTGCACCTGCTGTGCAGTAAGTAGATGTCCTTGGACACCTTACAAACTCAGTGTGTGCGTGAGTTGGGGAGAAGAAGGAGGCTGGCACTATTACTCCCTTACCAGCTCACTCACCCCCTTCTCCATCTCTCTTCCTAACGTTTTGTTTACATCGATAACAAAGACATTAAGAGTCAACTTTAACTTTTTTTTTTTAAGATTTTTTTATTCATTTATTTGACAGAGACCACAAGTAGGCAGAGAGGCAGGCAGAGAGAGAGAGGAGAGAAGCAGGCTCCCTGCTGAGCAGAGAGTCCGACGTGGGGCTCGATTGCAGGACCCTGGGATCATGACCCGAGCCGAAGGCAGAGTCTTTAACCCACTGAGCCACCCAGGCGCCCAACTTTAACTTTTTATACAAAGGAAGACGTGACCTCTGACACCCATAAGTGTGACTGGCGCTTAAATATCGGTACATTGTGCTAGGCTCCAGAGTCTACACTGTATTCTACACTCTTGTTGATAATGTGAATTTGGTGTGGGGGGGTATTTACCCCCGTTGTCCTTTCTCCATGTTAGATGCTGCCCTTCGGTTTCAACGTCTCCTTATAGAAATACATGTAGCCACTGCTGCCTCTAGTAAGATACCTGCATTGTCCCAAATTCTGGAATGAAAGTAAGGCACTTAAAAAAACTTATCCTATTGGAACACCTGGGTGGTTCCGTTGGTTAGTGTCTGCCTTCTGCTCAGATCATGATCCTAGGGTCCTGGGATTGAGCTCCACTTCCTTGTTCGGTGGAGAGCCTACTTCTCCCTCTGCCTGCCGCTCTATGTGCTTGTGAGAGCACTCTCTGTCTCTCTCTCTCTGACAAATAAATAAATAAAAATCTTAAAATTAATTCATTAGTTAAAAACTTACCCTACCAGGCACATGGGTGGCTCAGTCAGTTAAGCGCCTGACTCCTGACTCCATTTCAAGTCATGATCTCAGCGTCTTGAGGTCAAGCCCAGTGTTAGGCTCCTCATTGAACGTGCAGACTGGTTAAGATTCTATCTCTCGGGGCACGTGGGTGGCTCAGCTGATTAAGCAACTGCCTTCGGCTCAGGTCATGATCCCAGGGTCCTGGAATCAAGCCCTACATCGGGCTCCCTGCTCAGCGGGAAGACTGCTTCTCCCTCTCCTGATTCCTCTGCTTGTGTTCCCCCCACCTCTGTGAAATAAATAAATAAATAAATAAAATATTTTTTTTTTAAAAAAGATTCTATCTCTCTCCCTCTGTCCCTCCCCAACTCTCTCTCTCTACAAATAAATAAATAACTGAATATAACAAACTTATCCTTCATTAAAATTAGAAAATATAAAATTTCCCTTCTATATAAGATAGTTTATGATTAGGATAACCAGAGTTCCAAAACAGGGATGGAGAGGAAGGGAGGGCTGGGGGGGCGGAGAGAGACTGCTGGAGAGGCAATGTCATCCACAAGGAAAGGATATGAGCAAAGACAATACAAACAAGGATGACATTCCCCTTCCCCAAATAAACTTTCTTGTCACATTGCAAAGATTAGATTATATAAAAAGTTACAAGTTATGATCAAAATAAACAAAATATTTAATTAACAAGGAAATATGCATCTTTTACATAATTACTGAATGTAATTTCCAGAAACTGGGGATTTGGAGGTAGAACTGACATTCTCCAATGGTAGCCATGGAGAAAACTACAGATGAAATGAAATTACTGTTTTGGCCCATGTTTGCAAAGTGATAATTTATTGTCCCCTAACTGAAACAATGAGGAAAAAATTTGAAAAAACAGAGAGAATGATATTACTAGTTTATCACCTTACTGCTTATTTCACTTAAACGTATCTACCCTCTATGGTTTGAAATCTAGAGTAACTTTCTGGAGGATGACCTAGTCCTGCCATTTTGATATCAATCTGATAAGACCTTGTCATTTATGTCCTCTGTATTTTTGCTTTTTTTTTTTTTTAAATCAAGTTAAAAATGTTTCTCTACCTCCTGATTTGTAATAGAAGACTTGGAAATCGTTTTCAACCCTTCTGGAGGAAGTCTCTATGAAGCATAAAATGCTTTTATATTTTAGAATGAACCCTTTGTGTGTACCTATTAATAGAGAATTTTAAAGGGTAGTGATTAAATGTGTCCCAAAATGTTCAGAGAGTTAGTCTTGTCTAGTTATTTCACCATGCCTTAGCAGAATCACAATTTAAGGGTTGGGTAAGAGGAAAGAACAGAGGAGGAGTCTGAGTAGGTGAGAGATAGGATCAAGGTAGCAAGTTAACAGAGTACACCAAGTCCTCTGTGGTTATGTACCCTTCAAAAAGGCTCAAAGGTGGGCACCTGGGTGGCTCAGTCATTAAGCCTCTGCCTTCGGCTCAGGTCATGATCCCAGAGTCCTGGGATCCAGCCCCGCATCGGGCTCCCTGCTTGGCGGAAAGCCTGCTTCCCCCTCTCCCACTCTCCCTGCTTATGTTCCCTCTCTCTCTCTATCTCTCTCTATCAAAGAAATAAATAAAATCTTTTTTTAAAAAAAGGCTCGAAGGCTCTGAAATTTCATGAAGCATTGTCCCAAGTTCAACAAATATGAAATTGTTAAACAACATCAGAAAAAAATTGTGGAAAAGAAGACTAAGACCTATGTTAATTAGCCTTTTGAATTGCATGGCTCAAGATGTTTTGAAAAACCTCATCAATCTATCCAAATTTATGTAGTTCTTGGAACCAAACTAAGCACATGAAATTGTAGGCATTTGGGAAATTTTTAAAGAATTTATTGATTTTACTCTAGGGCAGTAACAGTTCAGTGAGACATTGCGGGACAAAGATTGGAAGAGGAAAGAAGCAGAGAATTGATCCTGGTATTTGGGGACCATTTTTCTCCTTGAAATGATTGCCAATTCTGGTAACAGATAAGCCCTTGTAGAGAATGAACCCCATCTTTGAATCATCTTAATCTGTTATTTGATTTGCAATGATTTTAGATAGCTCATGCCTCAAACTTAGCTTTTTGGTAGAAACAAGAGTAAATCAACCTTAGAGAAAGATTAAATCTATTAAAAGCTTAAAATTACTTTTATATTCTTCATATATATTTTCCAGTACCCAGTCAAAAATAACTAAGCATAATAGGAAACAAGATCATATGACCAAAACCCGAAATAACAATAATCCACAGAAATAGACATATATAGATTTAGATAATGCACTTATCAGAGATTTATTTTTAACTGCTATACATGTTTAAGGAATTAAAAGACAAGACCAAAAATGTTGGCAAAGAGCTATAGAAGACAACTGAATAGAAATTCGAAACAGAAAATATAATATGTGAAATTAGATGTCAGTGGATGAATACAAAAGAAATTTCCAAATTAGATTGGAGAAAAACTTATGGTTTTTCTCCATAAATGAAAAATGACCGAAATGAAATTGTCCCAACATTTCACCATAATGATGATTCCTTATGTGGAAAGCAATCTAGGAAAAATGTGCATAAATACTTGAATTTGGTTTCTCTATAACCAAGTGAATAAATAATCCGTGCATTCAACTATATAATTCAACAAAACAATTTAGATATTTCAAGGTAAATACAGATAGTGTCTATAATGACATGTATCTCTCACTAAAGGATCATTCCAATTCAATATATAAGTTACATTACTTTTAGTCTATTCAGCTCTGACTTAATATAACTTTCTTTCTCTGAGCCAAAGCTTAGAAATCCTCAAAACTTAGATTTATTTCTTTCCTTTTGGGTTGACTGCTTCAGAGAAAACTTGATTAGGAGTTGGGACTCTAGGCTTTAGTCTTCTCATTGCTACTATCTCTAACAATGACTCATGGGAGTTCTCTGTTTCTTCATCTGTAACATGAATACATATTACAGATGAGCTCAGGGCTCAGTTTCTTTCATCTATAAAAGTCAAGATGCTAATAATAACATAGTAATAATAATAACAGTTATTAGACTCTCTGAGGAAGGGAGGATATATGCTTTAAAAGAGAGAGAGAGAGAAAGAGGCACCTGGGTGGTTCAGTAGGTTAAGCGTCCCACCACATCAGGCTTCTCACACAGTGTGGAGTCTGCCTGAGCTTCTCTCTCCTTATCCCTTCCCCTCTGCTCCCCCCACTCTCTCTCCAAAAGTAAATAAATAAAATCTCTTAAAAAGAGAGAGAGAGAGAAAGAAGGAAAGAAAGAAGCAAAATAATTCCAGAATTAAGAGGCAAACTATAACTCCCACCATCGAGGGAAGTTACAGTTCTCTCAGATTAACTGTGGGAAAATAAGAAGACAGATATTGGCTAACTTTTAATGTTTTCTGGAAGAAGAGATACAGTTTTCAAGCTATGGGTTCATCAAAAGTTGCCTCCATAAATTTTGTGTGTAAAACCTATATATATTAATAATTACCCCATTTTACATTTATATGGTCCTTTAAATAAAGCTCACAAATTCCCCATACAGTCATCTATTTTTGATATTTATAAACAAATGTATTAGATACAAATTGGAGCCTAGAAAAACTGTGCAACTGACAAAAATATTCTGCCCTTGGTTTAGGACCTCAGGATTATGTTCTCATTTACAGGATGGATTTCTGTTGAACTTATGTTCTTTCACTTGACTCTCTAGTGATCAAAATATTTGAGAATTTGTTATGGTCAGGAATGTATAATGGGGACAATAGTTACTTTACTAGAGCCATATTTTAAACCCACTGGATAATCCTATTCTGGGTTGAAAATTAGATCATAGCTCAAAATAATTCTTAGCGTAGTGTGACATTCAAAAAAAGCAGAAGATTGTTTGATAGCCTCTGCATTATATGCAGTATCTGCAATGCCTTGCCCAGGCTCTCACACATAATACGTGCTCAGTAAATATTTATTGAAACAGATTCTTTTTTTTTTTAAGATTTTATTTATTTATTTGATAGACAGAGATTGCAACTAGTCAGAGAGGCAGGAAGGGAGAGAGAGGAGGAAGCAGGCTCCCTGCTGAGCAGAGAGCCTGATGTGGGACTTGATCCCAGGACCCCGGGATCATGACCTGAGCTGAAGGCAGAGGCTTTAACCCACTGAGCCACCCAGGCGCCCCTATTGAAACAGATTCTTGAATTAAAGTGGTACTCTGTGGATGTCAAACCTAGAGGGCTTACCCGGTAAGTTGAAGACAAACCTTCAAGGAATTTTGCCGATTTAATGATAGCCCTAAACAAAGAGATTCTAATTCATTAATATTAGATTTTGTATAGCTAAGTTCACTTCAGAACTTCTAAACTTATTGGCTTGTTTTGTTAAATGTAGTTTTAAACAGAATTTCTGTGGATTTTCTTCAGCTTTTTGCCTTGTCACACTCAACTACAGGGACTGATAACAAGAAAAAAGAAATCAAACTCATCACAGGTGTTGCTGATCTCATGCAGCACTTACTAAATATATATGATGGGAAAGAATGACAGTTTTCCCCCAACGGAATAGGTGAGTGGTGGGAACATTTTGGAGGAGAATAAGGAGAATATATATATATATTTTTTTTTTAGGAAAGGAATTTTTTTAGGAAGAGAGAACAGAATGGAAATTTAAGAGAAAAACCAGGCTCTTTCTGATAGAAATATATATGGTACCTAAGCTGCCGCCATGTTGAAAGATCATACTCTTTTGTTTCCTTGTACTTAATTTCATTGTTCATAAATCACATGGGTAAGTAATAATTCTATCCAATTTAGAAGTATTTTTTCATGAATAAGAATAATAATGTTATATTTACACGATTTTGTATGGCTGATGTCGAAACGACGTAAACTTTTTGGTATATGGACTCCAGTAATTGTTCCCTCCAATGGTATGAGCTCTGTATTACTCTGTGGAGTCTCATTCTAGAACTGTATAAACCACTTCATATAATGAATCTCTTTTACTAGAGAGCCTTTATTTTTAAAAACTATGGCCAACGAGGTGGCAGATGAAGTTCTGTGCTTGCACAGGAGATGACTTGTCCTCTCCAGTGGGATTCCTAGCAGAAGCGACCAAAGAAAAAAAACAAAAAACTTCCCTTAAGATTACATGAAAACAAAACTACCCTGCAAGAACCTAGCTAAATGTCTTGAACAGGGGCACTCAATCAATACTACTGACTTGAACTGAAAATTAACTCAGTGGTTTTTGGTTCTCTTTTGACTCAACGGAAGTATTTTTCTATACACTTGTCCACCTCTGGGTTAACCAGTTCCTTTTTGTTTTGCCTGCTTGTTTCCAGTTTGTAAATATTCAGTTCACTGGTAAGCGGATACTTTCCCCATTGTCTTTCCTCTCTTCTTGGCATTAGCTTTCTTAAGACATTTTCATTGTTGTTAATACACAATCAGTATCTCTACCAGTGACACTAGAGGTTGACTTGCTTGAAAAACAATAGTGTTATTTCTTCTTCTGACCTCTAGCCAGGTAACAACTCCTGGCAGCCTGGCCGGGAACACAGTGGCTGACCCCACCTGTGGCCTTGGGTCCTCTGGGTCACAGAGCTGGATGAAAGGAATGTCGGGAGCCAGCTCCTACTAGGTCACGAAAACCGGCTGAGTGCGTCTTTTCCTATCTCCACCTTCCGTCACGTCAGCTGGTTATCTTCAGATTAGCCATGCTGGGAGTATTTACATGGTGAAAATCAACTAACCCTACAAATCAGGGCTTCCCTCCATCTTCATCCAGCCAGGGAGCCAGTGGTTACATGTTCACGGCCACACCACTGGTGGGGTATGAGGTGGAAGGACAAGTGGAAGACAAGTAGAGAGCAAGATCACAGCTATTGAAGGGTTCCGTGAATAAACAAGAATGTGATCAAGGGGCTTCGCCTTCTCGAGTCCTCATCAACACCAAGAGCGACACTGCTCTGCTCTGGGGGCAGTGCAATAGCGCCAAGGAGCACTGGGCTGGGAGTAAAAGGAGCTGGGTTCTGGTCTGGCACAGATGTGACCCAGACGACCCACATAATCTCTCTCAGTCTGTTTCCTCGCCTGTGGTACAAAATGTGGCATGTGGCTTAGATTCCACCCACTCAAAGTAAGTGTGGTTCATGGACCACCAGCATGGGTATCCCCTGGCAGCTTGTTAGAGAAGCAGAATCTCAGGCCAACCTGAGATTTTACTGGAACAGAAACTGCATTTTAGTACGATCCCTGAGCTGTGTCATTTTGAGCTTTTGGAGAAGTACTGTGGACTAGGTGGGTGGTTCCCAAACCCAGATGAGTATTTGGAGAGTTTTTTGTTTTGTTTTTTTTTTTTTTAAGATATTTCTGGCCTTCACTCCTAATCCATTGGATGAGGATTTCTGGGCATGAATCTCAGAAATTTTATTTTTTAAAAATTTCCAAGAAGATTTTGAAAATCAGTGATGGGCTTCATTAGCCCACATGGCCCCTTCCAGTTTTTATGGTCTCTGGAAAGTTACTAGCCTCCAAGATATGGTATCCTTATATCTTCCCAGTTATTTCACTGATCCTTATTAGAATTGATGGAAAAGCAACTCTTCAATGGTTTAGGGACTATGAATTTTTAAGCCACCTTTATTTCATGAAATATGATAACATTCTATAAAAAGATTAGATTTTGGAGAGGATACAACAATCATTAAACATGGGAAAAAAAAATGCCAGCGGGGACAGATTACTTCATAGAGTTGGAAGAAAAACCAAAGGAAAATAATTGATACTGTAAAATATATCTACCCCTTGAAGTTCTAGCTGACTTATTAAATTCGCAGCCATGCAGAGAGTTTTAGATGTGCTCATCCGAGATAGTAAGGCTTAATGGACTAAAAGTGGCTGAAAGCTCAGGAAATCTGCTTTTAGCTACAAATTATGAAATGGATATATATAATTATTGAAGTGTTATTCTTCAAACGAATAAACTTGCAAGCTATGAGAGAAACGCTTCCTCATGAAATCATCCTGTGATCATGTATATGTTTATTTTAAAACCAGTTTCACCAAATACACAAAAAATGGGCAACATCCTGCTGCGAAAATGCACCTAAGAACATCGATTAAGAACGTGGTGGGCTACAGATAATAGAAAATGGGGCTGGTAACCCCAGAGGGGTTATTTTCCCCACATTAAAAAAGATGACCCAGAGATGTTGAGTCCAGCATATTCTGATTCTCTTGGCCTTTCCTCCATGTCTTTCCAGAAGGAATGAGGAGGAAGAATGGGGGCTGGCTGCCTCTGCCTCCTTGCACAGAGATGAGCAAAGCTTTCTCTTTCTGGCCGCCAGCAGAGTTCTGCTTGACTTGAGGCCCAAACTAGGTCACAAGGCCACTCCAGCTAGAAGGGATTTGTGGAACACACAAATTTAAATTTTCAGACGACACTGCTAAGGCTTTTGCCTTCTACCCTTTTTACTCTTCCCACACAGATCCAAATGCCTTTTGGATTTCTCTCTCTACTTTGCCAAACTCAGTCTTAATAGTTCTACTTGGTCTGCTTGGTAATTACCTTCGTAATGAAGTCTGGTCCAAATATTTGCACATAATGATTCCCTCATTTTCTAAGCATTTACATATTCGTTTTATAGCATGTGTCTGTGTATCTATTGTTCTAACATACGCCTGATTTTTTTTGAAGATTTATTTATTTTTAGAGAGACAGAGAGAGAGAGAGAACAAGCGAGCCGCACACACAGGGGGAGGGGCAGAAGGAGAGAGAGAGACAGAGAGAGAAGAAACAGACTCCCTACTGAGCAGGGAGCCCAACACTGGGCTCTATCACAAGACCCTGAGATCATGATCTGAGCTGAAACCAAAAGTCAGAGGCTTCACCGACTGAGCCGCTCAGACCCCCCTGTTTTGTTTTTTCTGTTACAGCTTCTCTCCTGTGCTCCTCAAGAACAAGTTATTCTTGCAATTCCCTCTGTGTCTAGAACTTTGCTGTGCCTAGCAATGCTTACTCAGCTGAACGGAGAAAAATGTTCACGGTTGCCACTGTTGTCTCCACACAGGGAAGCACGTGCAAAACTCTGCAGGCAGCACAAATCCTTTGTGTAGGCAGTGAACTCCTTCTGACACTTAGGAAGCTTATGGTTAATACAAATCACAAGGACCACAAATCCGAATCATAATTGTGGCCCCTGTACATTTCAGTTATCCCTAGTGAGAGATTGGATTTGAGTGGTTTGTACAGCATCCAAGAAATTTTCCCAAGGAACCTGGTGATTCGAATGAGGCTACAACATTCCATCTCTTGGAAGAGTTGCCAGGAAAAGAACATGCTGGATGCCTGAATTACCACTGCTGAACACGAACCCTGGAACTCCACGGAATGCTTAAAGTACCGTGGACAAACCCCATAGCAGGCAGTGACATGTGGTTCGTTTATGATGGGAAAAAATTCAACAAACTACTTATTATGTATATTTCCTCTCCTTCCACTCCTCAGCCTTCTGTTTCAAGTTATTTTTGTACTCATCTCACACTTTCTGTATTTTTCAGACATGCATTAACAAATTAGAGAGACGATTTTTACTGGCACTTGCAATTTTCTCCTGATGGATGTATCTATGAAACGTATGTGTGAAACACATCAGTTTGAAAACAATCACAAGTGGCAAAATGGTGATTCAGGAATTATTGGGTCAAAAAGGAAGAAAACAAGAAAGGAGCAGGGAGAGAGAATTGAAAACCTTACAGGAAAGAAAAGCTATGGTGACACACATGGAAAGTAAGAAATGCAAATTTTAACAGTCAAATTGAGAAGTCAAAAATATATACTGCCTCTTTCTTCACAGCATAATTTATCAATGTAGCACATTTCTGAGTACATGTTCTGCTCTTCAAATCAGTTATGTCTACAAACAAAATGAATTTGAAGGGGGGAAAACTGTACCAGAAGTAGCATTGGATTATTATTTTTTTAATGGCCTGATGCCAAAGGGCCTCTGTGACTGAATTTTGCACATGTGACTAGTTGGTGTACGGTGAAGTCAACTGTCCATGTGAATTAAAAAATAAGAGGCACATCTTATTAATCAATATTACAGTTTATGTGTTTACCATTCTTGATCCTTTTTCAGGATCCTCTTTGGTATAAAAAGTGTTCACCCACACCTGCTAAGTTGTTATGTTCATCTTCCAAAGTCGTTGTGTTATTTCGGTCTTCATGGCCCTACGCTTCTGGGAGGAGATTTGTGAACAGCCAAACCAGAGCACATAGCCATGTTTCCTCTTTGAGCATTTCAGATGTTGCTACTTTTTATTACTTTTTAGAAGGAAGGATTAAGTACAAATTTTGTTTGAGAAAAGTGTTCCATTGGTGAGCAAGTTGGGAAAAGCACCACGGCTAATTCTATCTGTTGAGACCTGTTTCAACAACCAGTGGTTTCTCTGGGTTGTAGGGTTCTGGGTCAGCCAAGAGGAGAAGGAACAAAGGAGCGAATAGATTAAATTTCACACTCACCCTATGTGACTCTTTCGTGGAGTGTGGGAAACACAAGATCCAGACTAATATTTGAAACACCAACCTTCAATTTCTTTAAGGTGAAAGACATTTAAAAAAAAATAGTTGTAACTAGAAATCCTAGTCTTAAGTATATACCCAAGAGAATTGAAAATACAGGTCCACACAAAAACTCATGAATAATAATAGCACCATTACACGTAAGAGTCAAAAAGTGAAACCACCTGAATTTCCATCAACTGATAATCAGATTTAAACGATATGATATATCTATACAATGGAATATTATGCAGCATGAAAAATACATGAAGTACTTACTGATTCATACCCAACATGGATGAGCCTTGAAAACATTGTTTTGAGTGAAAGAAGTCAGACACAGAAGCCTGCATGTTATATGATTTTTTTTATTTTATGAAATGTCCAGAACAGGAAAATCTATAGTAGGATCACGGATCAAAAGTAGATCCGTGATTGCCAGTGGCTGAGAGAAGCTTGAGAATAAAGAGTGATGATTAATGGATAATGGGGTTTCTTTGGGGAAAAGATAAAATTTTTATGGAATTAGATGATGGGGATGGCTGAACAACTTTGTGAATGTACTAAAAACTGTTAAATTTTATTTTTTAAAATGATAAATTTGATGACGTGTGACTGGTAATTCAATAAAAAATAATAAAAGACATATTCTTGGTATCACATGGCTTTTAACATGAAAGTTACATTACCACATAGATGTCTCTAAGATGTATCTCCCAAATACCACACAAGTTTTTAAAAGAAAAGAAGCCATAAGAGGTGCCAATTTCGGTGTGGTAAAAAATTTAATTGACTAAAAAATGTGTGAATTTCTTGTTCTTTCTATAGAGGTAGCCTCCTTTTCCAGACAATTAAAGCAAGTAATCCTGAATTGAAACTACACAGGTTCACACGGTCTGTGGTGGGCAAGTCTATGTGGCGGGTCTGGCTGTCTTAGGCCTTCCTGTCTCATTTATGAGACTTCTGGCCCTTTTATTCGGTAATCTGTGACCTTGTGAAGTTTTGCACCATTCTTTCTCCATACCTATAGCTGTCCTCCACCTTGCTTCTGAGAAGCTTCACCAGAGCTTGAAATGTGGAGTTCCCTATATCAGATTCAATAAGTTCAACCCAAAGAATGATCCTCTTCAGGTAAAACTTGAAGGCTTAGATCCAGGAAGTGGGGAGATATCCTTAGACAACAGGCAGAGTCTCTTTGTGTGTCAATGGCAACACAGAGGAAACAGCTCACAGTGGTCCCACTCTTAGTTCTTGGCGTAAGCTTCTGGTCTATCTAGTGGCCTGTTAGTCATGCCACTAGGAATCTCCAGAAGATTAAATTATCATAAAAATCCAAGAACTTCGGATAATTCAGGGAACATTTTCTGTGTTAAGTCAAATGCTATTCAGTAAGTTTTAGTTTCAACTCTGTTGAGTTTCTTGTCATTATAAGTGATAAATTAAAGGGATGGATCCTATATAGTCCTCACAATCATTCTTTTAGCTAGAGATTGAGGCCCTGATACAGGGTCAAACGTCTGCCCACCAACTCCCTCTGCCTTTAAGATGTTCTCTGCCCAGAAGCTGCCTCAGAACCTTGTGCATCTGGTCTCCTGAAGAAGACCCAGCCCTAACACTTGCACACAGGGGCAAGAGTACACAAGAAGGCCCCCACTTCCTCCAATCCATGACCTTTCCCTTTTGTTTTCTTAGCATTTGCTCAGTCTTGCAACTTGAGGGACCTCATGCACACTCATGGGTATGTGGATATCCCAGTCCACACACAAAAGGCCTGCAAAGAGCTGCCCTTTGGCCACAGACTGGGATATGCAAGAAGAACATTTCAGGGTTCAAAGTCCCCGAAGCATGGACTAGAAGAAAGTATGTTGATTCCAGGTAGTTATGTCTCTTCTCTCCTCTTAAACTAGAGTAGGCTCAGGTCTCATTTGCCTGGGTCCAATGGCAGGACCATCTGGAATCTTCCAGAAACAGGCAGCCATGGAGGTCCATTCTACCTCTGACAGGAAGCTGAGCTTAGTCTTAAACTACTTTCCTACCTACACCCTTTTCTCCATAATATAGGATAAACATTGCACATGGGTCTGTAAGCATGCAAACAAGTAAGAGAATCTTTTTTTTTAAAGATTTTATTTACTTATTTGACAGAGAGAGAGATCACAAATAGGCAGAGAGGCAGGCAGAAAGACAGAGAAGAAAGCAGACTCTCCGCTGAGCAGAGAGCCCGATACGGGGCTTGATCCCAGAACCCCGAGATCATAACCTGAGCCGAAGGTAGAGGCTTAACCCTCTAAGCCACCCAGGTGCCCCCAAGTAAGAGAATCTTGACGAATTCTCTTCTTAGAGGAGAAAGAAGTTCATGTGACATGGGGTAAACTAGGCCAAGGTTTAGGCCTTGAAGAGACCATTTTAAGCACACACACTTCTTCCACATGTAATTACTAAGCTCTTGTTCTTTCTCACTGAGACACTCAGCAGGACTCAGGACTTTAATGAGTTTTCCTCCCTTTATTGAGCATCCGAAGTGGTTTTTGCTTCTATGGGGATAATTTAAAAATTGTTGTGAAGTGTAATTCATTTTTGTAATAATGCATGTAATATATTTTGCACTAATAAGCATTTGCAATGTGATTTGTTTGTGCATGTGTCCCCTCTGCTCCCCAGAATGCTAATGAATAAAGTGAGATAGCATACTTTCTTAAAAGCACAGTTTATTATTTTCTCTTTTAGAAAATGAACTATTTTCTCAAAAGAGAGAAACAGAAAGTTGCTGCAAAGATAATTTCTAAGGAAGAAAGATGAACTCCATTCAACTTCATTATTATTATTTTTTTTTTGGTGGGGGGCAGAGGCAGAGGGAGAGGGAGAGAGAGAATCTCAAGCAGGTGCCACACCCAGCGTGGAGCCTGACACAAGGCTCAATCTTCACAACCCTGAGATCATGACTTGAGCCAAAATAGGGATTCAGACACTTAACCAACTGCTTCACATAGGCGCCCCTCAATTCAGCTTTATTTTTCTGTTTTTCCTCCCAAAATTCTTCAGCATAAGTAAAGAACTTGTCTGTTACACTCTTAATATTCCCTCTAATTAGTCCTAACTTCTTGTATGTGTGTTTGTGTGTGTGTACATACATACATATTTAGAATAATTTCCTGTACTGCCTATATTTAAGGGGAGTCGTGTGCCCTGGTCTATAATCACTAGAGACTTCCTTCTGAGAAAATGTCCTTCTTTACCACACAATTTACTTTATAGCATCATTCTCTCAAGGGATACACCCTTCCTGGGTAGATTATTTTCTCAGACAGACTGTAAGTGCTCATCAAGGAATGAGCCTCCAGTAAGTCCTCCCTTTTCATTTATTCGATATGTATATCCAGATTCCTCCCACCCTTCTAAGTCCTCATAGGACAACTCCCTAATTTAAAAGGCCCAGGACAAGAACCCACAAGTTCTCTTGTTCAAAAAGCAGGAAAAATTATCTTTCTTTTCTTTTTCTGTTTCTCTCTTGATGTGTCACGATATATATTTTTTTTAATTTGCTGTTTAACACCATGTTCCCTTGAGCATAGGGATAATTAAGGGGTGAGCACAGACCCTCCCAGGTACCCCTAGCCTTGCCCAACAACTTGGAGCCCCAGATACACACAGCCACTCCCACTTGCCTGCACCTGTGTCCAGATTTCTGCCTGGCCCCATGGCTACAGGCTCGGCATGGGGGCAGGGAGCTGGAGGCCTACAACCTGTGGGAGAGGGATTGGGAATCAGGGGATAAGCAAGTTCCGCCTCACCCCCTTGCTCCATTGTTTCTTTGGACTTCACTTACAAAACACAAATTCAAAGACAAATTTCTAAAGAATTTCAAGAGATGTCCACAGAGCATTAAGCCCTAAGTGCAGGTGCCCCTTTCTGAGCTAGGGGCTGCCCCTGCAGTCCTCACTCTTTACCTCTTATGATATCTTTTCTAGGGCCGAGCTTGGTGGTGGCCCAGGACAGAGAGTTAAATACACTTACAAAAGCACTTCCTTAATAGCCAGCTGCTCTCATCAGTTGGGGGGTGGGGGGTGTGCTGCATTTTCCAGCAACTGCCTTCTTGCCTGCATTCTCATCACTCACCTGCCAGGGCCCACTGTAGGGGAAATCAGGAGTCTGGCCAAGACATTCATCTGTAATTTACACCATGGCTCTGACTTCGGAAAGTACCATACCTCCATCACCGCTGAAAGATGGGCAATTCTTTTATTACAAAAGAAGTCCATCAAAGTCTCCACACTTCTACACCAGGTCAGCCTCTTCTGCTTTTCTTTCTTTCATCAAGGACATACAAGGTCAGCAGTATGCCAGCCTCCTGTGTTGCCTAATGGAGGGCAGACTGTCTCCCTATCTGCTGGATACAAACGTGGGGGTAAAAGAAGAGCAGGGGAGGGTTTCCTGCCTTGTTCTGAATTTATCTTGGCCCCACTCCTCAAGTAGACTTAGATGTCCTTCCTGAGACATAGGTACATTTGTTTTGTTCACCTATGTCTTGATTTTTATTATTTCCCTCTGTTTCTTGGGCACATATGTCTATATCAGAGTTTTTTGTTCTTAGGTATAAACATGAAGTCCCCACTCCATTGTTTAAGGACACAAGCACTAAAACATGGTTTTTGAAATAGCAACACTTTTCTCATTGAAAAGTCACACACATGATAGAGGGTGTGGAAAATTTAGAACCTAAGAAAATAAACAGCCATCAAAACTGCCATCTTACCATCCAGAGATAATCATTTAGTATTTGAGCACATGAATCACTGGACTTCTTTCTACATACATGTTTATAGGGCCTATACTATTAAGATGTTGTACATATATGTTTTACAATGTTTTTATCCATTTAGTAACATACCAAGAATACTTGCCACACTATTAACATGTTATCAACACAATTTTTATTTATTTATTTTGAAGATTTATTTATTTTAAAGATTTATTTATTTGTCAGAGAGAGAGAGAGTACAAGCGGGGGGAGTGGCAGGCAGAGAGGGAGACGCGGGAGCCCAATGTGGGGCTGGATGTCAGGACCTTGGGATCATGACCTGAGCCGAAGGCAGACACTTAACCGACTGAGCCACCCAGGCGTCCTAATACTAACATAATTTAAAAATTTTTGATACACAAGAATCATTTGGGAGCATGTGGAAAATGAAGATACACTCATCTACCGAGTCTAACTCATAAATCTGAGATAAGGACTAGAGATCTGCATTTTGAAAACCATCCCAGGTGATTCTGATCTAGATGATTCTTGGCACTTGCTCTGAGGAACAGGATCTACAACATGATTTTTAATTGCTACACTGTGTTCTGTTTTATAGATGTCATAATTTATTAAAACAACCCTATATTGTTCAATTAACTCTAGTTTCCAAATTTTCACATGCACAATTAATTCCTCAATGAATAACCTACTACATTAATCTTTCTGAACATCTCTGATTATTTCCTTAGGAAAATTTTGCATGGAATTACTGGGTCAAAGGGAATGTCAGCCCAGGCAACATAGATGGTATATTGAGTGGAAAAGCAACTTTGTAAGCTTCAAAGTATTAGACTAACATGAAATATGTAATAGCTGTCCTTTTTTGAAAACTTTTGTATGCCAGGACAGTGGTTCTAAAATTTATCATACATTGGAATTACTTTGAGGGTTTGTTAAAAACAGATTGTTGCCACTTCCTTCCTGTCTTCTTCTGATTCATTAGGTCCGGGGTGTGGTGGGGTATTTGCATTTCTAATAAGTTCCCAGATGCTGCTGCTTCAGTTGCTTTGGAAACCACACTTTGAGCACCATGGCACTAGACACGATCTTAAGTATTTTATGTAAGTTACTCAAGTTCACGACAGTCCGTTACAATCAAGGACTAGGATTCAGTGAGGATCCAAGGCCGTGAAGCTAATGATGGTGGAGCTGGGATTTGATTCCAAGTTTGATCAAAGGCTGGTGCTTTTCTCGTAGGTAGCCTGGTTTCTTCCTTCATTTTACTGCCCACAAATAAAATACTTTGGATGTCTTTATAACAAGCACCATACGTTTCAGTGTAAACCACCTCCCCTTCCAATCTATTAGGGGTATTTGAGGGAAGAGAAAGGTTAGGAGGAGTTTGGTTGAGAATGTTTTCAGGGGAAACTGGTTTGATGAATTACCCGCTACTATTCACTTCAATCTGACAGGTTGCTTCCCTGCCCTCCAGTGGCTTCAACAAGTAGATACCAAGAGAATCATTTCTCAGCAGTGACTGCAACCATATAATAGTCCTTCTCTGGAAGAGTGCTCTACCTTCTCCAAAACCACCTCCTGGTTTCTCCACACAGTGGCCTAAACAGCATGTTTGTTCAGGCAAGTCAGAAAATACATCACATCAGTGCAAAAAAACAAAGAATTCTTGTCAAACTGGTTGGCTAATATTACCCAGCAGCACAAAACACCCAGTGGATTGGCAAAGCATGAAGCTGGTTGACTTTTACCAGGCTCAGGTTAAGAGAGGTGAACATTTCCTAACCTACACCCAGAATCACCAAGTGAATCACACACATTTCACAACTAAAGAAATTCTAAGAACTAATTATGCAAATTTTTACCTGTTTATTATCTTGGGCTGTTGTCACCCTGATGTGTTGATAATTGTGTGTGTAGATTATTCTTGTACAAGTCATTCAGCCCTCATTTATTCATCCTGGGAGCTGAGGACTGTGTTAGGCACTCTTCAAGGAGAAACGAAAGTTGTCTGTTTAAAACCTGTTTTGTGTGGCTTCTAGCCTAATTCCATTGGATGCAGATACCTTAGAATGATCTGCTCTTACTATTCAATTCATGATGTAATGCAAAATGTAACTTCCATCCAGGTTAAAAATAAATTGAGTCTGGGATGCTTTATATTGTACGACATTTCAATGAATATTTTGTCCAGAGGTTATAAGGAGCCTTGTTCAGCCCCTGGTTTTGTCATTTGCAGCGACTTCCTAACTGGAGAAGGACAGGTCTTAGGCAAAGAAGGCTTGAGAAGTCTGTCTGCGGGAGAGTGAGTGTTCATAATCTGAGTTGCTCAAAGTGCCAGAAGCTGGTATCAAGAGTTGACTGTTTTTGGTGGCAGTAGGATTACAGCAATTAGAATTATCCGACAAGAGAAGGAATGTCCAAGGACATAGAGGTCCCTATAAACTGAAAAAATTAACATTCAGACTAGATGGTTGTCTAGGAATGCTGCCAAAGACATGTCTACGCTAGTGAAGAACTTTGATTAGCTGATTCCTAGAAATCCTATAAGACATATACTCTTTCTCTCTCTCTCTCATTCTTTCTCTCTCTTTGTTTCTCTCTCTATCTCTCTGTAGTGAGGGGACTTAAAGTGAGAAAGTATAGTATGGAGGAGGGCAAGGGAGGCAAGCATCACACCTGCCTGTCTCCTCCCAGGAAGTATCTAGGTCAGAGGTGGGAGTGGGGTTTAAGGTGCTGCAGGAATGTGTATTGTAAAAGGGTAGCTTCCTCTTTTTCACAAACCACATTTCAGTCTTGTGCTGATTTAGTATCTTTAGCTGTAGTGCTCTCTCCAAACCAGCAATTCAAGAATTATCCATTGGTGGGACTGCTTGAAACATGAGTGTGTAGCCAAACCTTATTAACGGGCATCCAATTAGCCAGAATGACTGTGAAAATTCTGTTATTTGAAAACACTGGAGAAAATCATCCCAAACAAGCCCATATTGATGATTTAGTACAAAAAAGGACACTTTCAGGCTATAGCGCAGTTTCAATATAAATTCAGCTTAGTGTGTGTTTAGACAATGAACACTGAAATCCATGATGATTGCATAAGAAATTCTTTCCTCAAAAGAAGATCTTATCACTATTCTGTGAAGAAAAGCAGGTGGGTAGATATATTTCAGAAATATTTTCAGTACTAAAGATGAAAACACGTTTTCTATTCATCACTGATATAACCAGAAAATTTCCCTAGCCGCCATACCCCAGTTACTTATTAAAAACTCTACCTATCAATTAGGAACCATACCATGAATACTGAGAACTGTTGTCAAAATTACTGTTATGCAAATCAGAAAATACAACTCTAAAATTCCCAGATCCTTGTGTTAAATAATTTTTATGTGGTTAAGCTTCACCTTTCACTACATATGTACAAGCAAGAGTGGGTCAAATTTCTTTGAGAATGTCACAGTTACATTTCCAGGAGTCAAACTCGGTTGTATCGAGAGGTAACGGAGAGTGACATGTTAGCACGTGGGTTCCTGTGGCCAGGTTGACTCTGGGGGCTGCCTCTGCATTCACTTCCAGCCAGCTGCATGCCCTTGGGCAATTCATTTCTGTCCGCATTCCCCGTAAAATAGACAGGAAAAGCACCAAGGTTATGGAAGTCTGAAGATTCAGGGAGATAAATGTCCCATGTGCTTTTCTCAGAGCCTGGCACTGGGCAGGCAGCAAAGTTTCACTATGGTTATTATAGTTCCATTGAAAACTTTATGTTAGGAAGTACTGTGAGGTATTTTTTTTTTTTTTTTTAGTTGTGGTAAAATATATATCATCTAAAAGTGACCATTTTAACCGTTTCTGGTGTGCAGTTCTGTGTTCTTTTTATTTAGAGGGGAAGTCTGACCATTTATAACAAATATCTGTACATTAACACTATGCAATTTGCTTTAGCATTAAGCACTGAGAAAAACAATCAAGACTAATAAGAACATTTGGTATGAAGATCAAAACAATACAAAGTTCTCCACAGCTTCATAATTTTAAAATGAAGTGTCTGGGGACACCTGGGTGGCTCAGTTGGTTAAGCCTCTGCCTTTGGCTCAGGTCGTGATCCCAGGGTCCTGGGACTGAGACCCACATTAGGCTCCTTGCACAGTAGGGAGTCTGCTTCTTCTTCTTCTTCTTTCTTTTATAAGATATTTATTTATTTATTTATTTATTTATTTGACAGACAGAGATCACAAGTAGGCAGAGAGGCAGGCAGAGAGAGAGAGGGGAAAGCAGGCTCACTGCTGAGCAGACAGCCCTATGCAGGCTCGATCCCAGGACCCTGAGATCATGACCTGAGCCGAAGGCAGAGGCTTTAACCCACTGAGCCACCCAGACACGCCAATGGAGTCTGCTTCTCTCTCTGCCTTTTGCTCTCTCTGCTTGTGCTCTCTCTCTCTCTTCCTCTCTCTGACAAATAACTAAAATAAAATCTTCTTAGAAAATAAAATGAAGTGTATGAAGGCATATACTAATTTCTTCAAAAGACTCAATAATACTTCAAACCCAGAATTTACTGAAAATACTTTCATTAAGTATAAAATTTATCTATATACAAAGTAGGACCAAAATCATACAGAAAAATATAAACTGAAGGGTAAATTCTCTCTTGCACTTTACAAATCCCTTTTCCTCTTCTCCCAGTAGTTTACGTATCCTTCTAGAAATGTTCTATGCATCTATCAGCATATAAATCTGTGTTTTTAGGTTTACAAATAGTATCATACTAGAGTCACTATTTTCCATGTAGATACTTTTTAACTTTAAAGTTTATCTGAAAATTCTTCCCATGCTTTTAGAGAACTCATGGTATTCTATTATGGAGATATGTCACAATTTATTGACCAACTCCTAATAATAATAGATAATAATTAGATTTCCAGGTTTCCCCCCCCCCTCTGGCAAAGATAACTGGATCAAGTGCCTTTGTACACAGAGGCATATCTTCTTACAATAAAGATGAATGATATCCTAGCAGATTGTCTTAATGAGACAGGAAAACAAAGTTAAAATATACAATTAATGAGAGTATTTGGGGTGGATTGTTATGTTCTGGATTTCTTGGTTCCTTACTTGACATCATGTCTTCTTAGGGATGAAAGTGACGGGTGTAACCTTGTAGCTAAGAGTTTAGGACAATGGAATCCCATCATTTACGAGTCAGACAAGATTCTTAATCTCTCTGAGCCTGGTCCTTCTCCATAGGGTTAGTAAGATAATCAAATGAGATGCTGAAAGTCAGCATTTTGCACAGTGGTATTTAGCCTTGATACCCTCTCACTAAATGATAACATAAATAGTTAATAACTATCTGGTGATGGGGATTATTCTTAAGAGACAGTAGACTGGGACTTCCCAAATTTTCAGTTTTTTAATATTGACACAACCAGTTTTAATTATCCATTTATTGTTTACTTGAAGTCTATTCCCTCCTATACCTCAAGACTCTTATTAATCTTTGTCTTGAAATTTTTTGATTTTTAAGTCTGGGGTAGGACTGGGCACATATCCTAGGGGAACCTGGTCTAGATGTGAAGGCAGGAAAAAAAAAATCATGTGTTTTTGAAGAAAAAGTTCACTGAGCATTTAGTAACAAGCGAAGAGATGATGGCAAGAATATCTCAGGATGTTTGCCAGCTTTGCTGTCATCAAGCCTTTGTGAATTGCCTTTCGGGGGCTTACGTTCTCAAATCCTCAAGCTGCATTGCTCTGTAGCCTGTGACCAGGTTCTACCAACAGATGCCCCAGATCCAAAGCAGGGAGTGAGAAGCAGGAGCATGTGTCCTACTTTATTTATTTATATTTTTCTGGTGAGGTTCACAGTGACAGCTGGAGCGCCTGGCAACAGGGGCGGAGCTTCCGGTGTCTGGTGTCAGCCCCAGCTGGGGTTGTGTCTGCCCAGTGGCCACGGCCATGGAGACTTCTCCAGCGCAGCCCGTGGGGGTGCAGTTCGGGCTGGGCTCCTGGCTGCAACCTCTCGGCCTGGCTCTCTGGCTCTCCAGCAGCAGCTCAGAATGTTGCTCAATTACTTTGTTGCTTAAATAGGCCAAATGAGTTCTGTTATTCCTAATTGAGTGCCTACAATCCCCATTTCCCCAAGCCCCCAACTCGTCTCCTTTCCTCATTTCATTGTGTGGCAGCTTGGTCCTGCTGGTCGCTCAGGTCCCAAATCTTGGTGTCATCCTTGACCTCACACTTTCTCTCAATTGCAGCCTACTAGGTCTTTTGATATATGTGCCGACCCCCGTGGTTCAATGCTGACCCAGCTACCAGAGTGGTCTTCCAAATAAATAGTAAGTCACATTATGTCCCTCCTCTCCTTAGAATCTTCTGGCGGCCTCCACCTCCCTGAATAAAGTCGAATATTATGGTGCCCTTCTAAGGCCCACTTCCATATTCTCTTCTTATCAAGAAGCCGTTCCCTCCTTTGCTCACGAGCCTCCACACATTCTGGCCCGAGGGCCATAAGGTCCCAAACAACCCAACTGCCTAAGTCTGTGGCTCTCACCACACTGCCTCCTTGCTAGTCTCAGAACACGCCCAGCCTGCCACTACCTCAGGACTTGTCATTGGCTTTTCTTTTGCCTGGAGACCCCTTTCCTGTGAGACACATCCTGCCCCCCATTTCCACATTGTTTAGTCTCTTATTTCTTCAATGTCCTTCTCTGAGCTCCCAAGATTTAGCTGCCCTCTCCACCCTATCCCACTCAGCTCTTGATCTCTCTCACCCTCTATTTCTTCCCACAACATTGCTTATTCTCCAAATACACTTACTCATCTATTGTCTGTCTCTCACCCCTGAAAATGCAAGCTCCATGAAGGCAGGGACTTTGGCTCCTGCTGTATCCTCAGGATGTAGAATACTGCCCAGCTCAGGAAATACTCTACAAATATTTGTTGAATAATTAAATAAGTGAAGGAATGAATACATGAATATGGAAGCATATGGCTTTCTCTCCTCTCTGAGAGTTTATAAGGAGGTTAATACCAGTCATTCAAGGAACTGTTACTGCAAAGGCAGCAACTTTAATGGAAATCAGTCAGAAGCGCTGACGGAAACAACAGATTTTGTCAAAATTCTTCATTTTAATGAAAACAAAAAGCGTTGTACAAGATTTAGTAACGGTCTTTGAAGGTTTTCCTAAGCTTGGTCAGAGACGTCTATATGAGGTGATTTAAGGGGTGTATCATGGAATCACCTGCCCAAATGAATATTTGCTAGCCTGTTACAGCGTCTAAAATTCTTAATATTCATCCTTTTATTTATTCGAGAAATATCTCGGGCTCTGTTGTATGAAGTCAGGACGCAGCATTCTTTGAGTCACATTTTATCTGGGGATAGCGGGCCTCACGTGGTACTAAGGGCCAAAAGGAAAATGATGATGGGTGAGGTAGAGGGTGATATGGCTCTGTGTGTGACTTTTTAGATAGAGTGGCTGGGGAGGTTAGTGTTAAGGAGGTGACATTTCAGGAGGGTCCTCACAGAGGTATGGTTAGAAGCCTTGCAGATGGCATTCAGTCTCTCTTGAAGACATCTCAATGAGCGGAGAGTGGCGGTGACCCCCGGGTTGTCTCAGAGACCTAGCCAGTGATTTGAAAGCATTTTAACACTTTTAAAATCACCATATATGACCTGTCTCCTTTCACCTCTTCAACAATGCTATGAACTGCAAGGAGCAAAAATTGTCATTCCATTTTCCAGTCAAAGAAACTGACCTTTGAGAAAGTTAAGTGACTTGTGTGTGGTCAAATAACCAGGAAGTGGACCCTCTGGACCAGAGAGAAGTTCAGTAACTTTTTGTATGATGAATCCCATACATGTGGACAGGCAGACATAAAACAGAGGGCACAGTTTTGGAACAAGACAGACCTGACTGTAAATTTTTCTATCTCACTCTCCTTGTCTTAGACAAATTACCTACCTTTTCTGACCCTCATTTTGTTTATTGCAAGGCAGGTAGACAATGCCTCCAGGGATCAAACATTCCAAATGAGATAAGGCTTGTGAAGCTCCCAGTCTAGGATCTGATACACAGTAGATTCTTAGTAAATAGAACTTTTATTGTGGGCAGATGCTTATCATCCTAAAGATTATTCAGACGTGGGAATAAAAAAATAGAAACGAGGGACTAGAATATCTACTTCATCTTGAAGTTCTGGGTGTCTGTAAAGAATCTGAAATATTTTTATTTCTTTCACATTCAAAAGACCAGATTAGTGGACCCAGAATTGACCAAGGTTTTTTTTGTTTTGTTTTTTGTTTTTTGTTTTGTCCTCTGAACATCTTAAAAGTATTTCTTCTTATCTCTATCTGGGGGGAATGTCACAGAAAAATGACTTTTGCTTTCACCTCTTCAGAAGGCTCAAGAAGGTAGGAAAGCTTTCATTCCAAAGCAATTTTTTTTAAGATTTTTTATTTATTTATTTGACAGAAAGAGAGATCACAAGTAGGCAGAGAGGCAGGCAGAGAGAGAGGAGGAAGCAGGCTTCCTGCGGAGCAGAGAGCCCGATGCGGGGCTCGATCCCAGGACCCTGAGATCATGACCTGAGCCGAAGGCAGCGGCTTAATCCACTTAGCCACCCAGGTGCCCCCCAAAGCAATTTTTAAATTTCCCTTAAAGAAATAAGTGTGGCGGGGTGCCTGGGTGACTCAGTCATTAAGCATATACCTTCAGCTCAGGTCATGATCCCCGATCCTGGGATCAAGCCCCACATCAAGCTCCCTGCTCGGCGGGAAGGCTGTTTCTCCCTCTCTCACTCCCCCTGCTTGTGTTCCCTCTCTCACTGTCTCTCTCTCTCTGGCAAATAAATAAATAAATAATCTTGAAAGAAAGAAAGAAGTGTGGGAACTCCCAGAGTATGTTGAATCTTGTTTCTCAAATACTGTTTCAATTCACCCTTCAAGTACCTGATGTCAGGTGGTTATTGTATAATGAGATTCAAAGGAGATTTATAAACTTCTAGATAGGGCTGAGATTCATGAATTCCTTGAGTGGGCATTTGAGTCAGAATCAATGAAGCATTGACAGTTGATGCCCCCAACAGATTGAGCGAACATACCAGATATTATCTGGTCCAGATTCGGGTTTACGTTGGATCCCATCCAGACAACAAACCTGTGGAAGATCTGAGTAATACGTGACTCTAAATTTGCTGCAAGATGCGTGCTATTTGTGAATCTGTCAGCTATGATGAACCTTCTTTTGTTTGTTTTCTCTTTTTCAGACTCAACTAGGTGAGAAAAATATCATTCAAGCCCCTCAGATCTTCATGCAAAGTTATTCTGTTGTACACACAGACATGTCCTTGTGGTAAGTTGATGTTGACTTCATTCCTATTCCGAACAATGGGCCAGACCAAGTAACACACCATTTATTGATGCCAGCATTAGGCAGTGTTCGTTTGATGGAAAGGACTCAGGTATTTCAATTTAAAGTCTTACTACACGTTATGCTGTGACACAACAGAAGGACCCAGAAGGGCGGCTATTGGAGTGACTACTCCTCATGCTCCTGTCTGAAATTCCCAAGGTAGGATTCGGTTACAAAGAGCCATAGGGAAATCTGGTCAGAGAGCTGAAGGGCAGAGAAGAAGGATCGTAAAGAGATGGCAGTAACAAGGCGATGAGGCAGTCAGTCTGTGTTACCTCATCAGGCCATGAGGAGGGACACCATCCTGCCGGAATGCCTCATTGCTTTCAGGATAGACACTCCCAGACCTGGTCAGGTCAGGACGCTTCACAAGCAGCCAGACTATGTGGTTCCTCTGGAATGTTCCACATCTCAAGCAGATTCAAATGCAACCGGAAGAGATTGGCTGAGAAACCAAAACAAGAAATTCTAAGCTTCTGTGTATGTATGTATGTATGTATGTTTGTGCCATGTGGGGATGTTTGGGATACAGGATACTTGTCTCCTCTTACAATTCAATTCCAATCACATTTGACCAATTACTCAAAGTTCAGCATACTCTCAGTTCCTTACTTTATTTATTTTAAAGATTTTTTTTATATATTTCTTTATTTGAGAGAGAGAGGAGAACAGGAGGGGCCGAGGAAGAGGGAAGGAGAATCTCAAGCAGACTCAGGTGAGTGTGAAGCCGGACGCGGGGCTCCATCTCAGGACCCTGAGATCATGACTTGAGGCAAAACCAAGAGTCAGAGGCTTAACAGACTCTACCATCCAGGTGCCCCAGTTCCTTACTATATTTAAAAGTATTAATTTGGGGCACCTGGGTGGCTCAGTGGGTTAAAGCCTCTGACTTCGGCTCAGATCATGGTCCCAGGGTCCTGGGATCAAGCCCTAAGTTGGGCTTTCTGCTCAGCGGAGAACCTGCTTCCCCCTCTTTCTCTGCCTGCCTCTCTGCCTACTTGTGATCTCTGTCTGTCAAATAAATAAATAAAAGTATTAATTCTTTACTCATGTACTCCTTTCTCTATTTTTTCTCTTACAATTTATACTAAATTTTTTATTGGTAGCTGTCTTTTTTTCCCTCGGATAACTCTAAGTTTCGAGACTTTCTCTTTTGAAGCTTTAATGCCCAAGATCAGATAAACAATAGTAATCATTATCCTCATCGTATGTATATGCAAAAATAACATACATGTGCACATGTGTAACTTACAAAGCACTTTCACACACGTTATCCCATTTAATCGTAAGTACAGTAATAACATCTAGCCCTCTTTCTCTTCCTCCTGGTTACCATGAGGTGGGCACTGTGCGCAGAGCTCTGCATACAGCGTTTCCAGAGATGAAAGAGTCAAGGAAGAAAGGCAATGAGGAAATCCACGAAGGGCGGTTGAACAAGCACTTAACTAGATAGAAGTCCCAGAAAGAATGGCCACACTTTGCTGTTGATTTCTATCTATCTGGCATGGTCAAGTGAGAACCTCTTTAGATCACAGTACGTTCACATGCAAAATTAGATTAACTCATACCTGGCCCTACTCCCTTAGAGAGTTACTCTGAGAAACCAATTAGGTAGTATGTGAGAAAATATTTTGTGGTTTGCCAAATGAAGAATACATATTTTTATTGATTTTTTTCCCTGCATTTAACTTTTGCCAGGATTTGTAGCATTGTCCTAAACAAATCTTCTATTGAATAATGGAATAATAGGAAATTGAGTATTGAATAATAGAATTGATTCTATTGAACGATAGAAAAGATGAACATTTTTAGAATTATATAAGCATGTTATGATCATGTGTTGGCCATTTTACTTTACTTATAATCAAAATATACACATATTTCTCTGGCAGCCAGATACCGGAATTCAATCTATGGGAGCTGAGCTCAAAAGGACCGAGATCTTGTTTCTTTTCTTTTTTTCTTTTTAATTTTTTTAAAAGATTTTATTTATTTGACAGAGAGACACAACGAGAGAGGGAACACAAGCAGAGGGAGTGAGAGAGGGAGAAGCAGGCTTCCCGTTGAGCAGGGAGCCTGATGTGGGGCTCCATTCCAGGACCCCGGGATCATGACCTGAGCCGAAGGCAGACACTTAACAACCACCACCCAGCTGCCCTAATTTTTAATTTTTCTCAAAGTAAAATCTGCAGATAACTTGCATACAAGTCACATGGCACAATTATAAGAATTTCTGATTTCTGCACCCCATTTTCGTCTCCCAAATTAGAAGCTCCAGGGAGGTACCCGGGAGTCTGCCTTCTTTAGCAAGCATAGCAGCTGAGACTTAGGCCCACTGGTCCAGGAGCCCAGAACTTACTGACTGAGGTTTGCAAGTTATAAGCGAACATTCGTTCTTTGTTTCTTTCCAGCGGTAACAAGATTTTCCTATCAACATTATATTAAAAGCAGATACATGTGCTTATGTGGAATGAAAGCAGCACTGCATTTGTGTGCAAAATTTGAGTTCACTTGCTTGAAAGCACTTTGAAGTCATGTTTTCTCAGCTTTCTTTAATTGGATGGTGCATTTATGAGAGAACTTTGGAAGGAGTATTCTATTTCAGTGTTATTTCTGGCCTCCATTCAAGAAACCAACAGTCTCATAAGCCGTTAAATTGATAACCAACCAGGAACTCTCTGAATTAGAAGGGAGCTCACCTCACTTCAAGCTATAATATTAAGATCCTCAAGATGTTAGCATTCTGTGCTGGATGTTGAAATAAAAAGGTAGAGATTTTGCTTTTGGGATTAGTGACTATGGAATGATGTAGTGTTACTTCAGAAGTTACAGAAACATCACCAATCAGCTTCTTAGGACAGAGAACTAAAAGAGATGAATCAATATTTATTCAACACACATTTATTGAGTAACAGCTATGTACCTAGTGCTGGTCCAGGTCTAGGGCCAGAGGAGTAAATAAACCAAGTCAAGTTTCCTTTGCTCTTGGTTCTAGTAGGGGAAGAAGAAAACAAAGAAAATACCAGTATTTAACATTTCTAAGATCAAATGGCACATTATAAGATGATAAATGTGAAGGCCAATGGTTTATTCTGAATCTACTATGCTGAAATTTAAAATTCTGGAAACAGCAGAGCTTGAAAATGGTCTGCTTAATCACTTGCATTTCTGGTCATATTTATAGTGTAGTCAAAATACATATTGGATATATGATTGATCTTTTTTCCCTGAGGCCAGTTCCTGTCTCCTTGTCATTCCTGACCTTCTGTAATGATGCTCAGAAAAGCAGCCAATCAAATTTATTTGTTTGTTCATTTTTCCAGCACTTTTAATTCAGCAACCAAACCAGTATGAACTGGATAGAGCATCAGAGTCATCTCTAAATTGTACCGAGTCCATAGATGTTTAGTTAGTTTCAAAACTGCAAGCTAATACAAACACTACCAGTGTGCCTTCCTTTTTTTTTCCCTCTGCTGTGTTATTCATGTTCAGAGTTGTAATATGACCCCATCTGAAAACCCTGTTGCAGAAGTTTCTTGGAAAAGAACATGCAGTTTATCTGTGCCTATGAAATACCTGTTAATTGGGGAAGATGGCGAGGTAGGGTGGGGTGGGGAGGGGTGAGGGTTTGGAGGGGTGGGGTGGGATTATAAAAACAACGTGAACCCAAAACCCTATGAACAGCTATACTATTTTCTTTGTATAACCTGACATCATTTCAGTCTAAAGTGGAGAGTCACTTTTTTTTTTCAGAAATCTATCAGCAACAAAGAGGATATTGCTATTCTTTTTTTTTTTTAAAGATTTTATTTATTTATTTGACAGAGAGAGATCACAAGTAGACAGGCAGGCAGAGAGAGAGAGAGAGAGAGAGAGAGGGAAGCAGGCTCGCTGCTGATAGAGAGCCCGATGCGGGACTCGATCCCAGGACCCTGAGATCATGACCTGAGCCGAAGGCAGCGGCTTAACCCACTGAGCCACCCAGGCGCCCGAGGATATTGCTATTCTGATCAGAATTTGTTTGGTAGATATATTTTAGGTTTTATTTAATTTTTCATATTTGTCTTTCTGCCTGTATAAAAATTTCCTCTAGAAGAAAATATGCCAAGTTAAACTTCACATGGATTAACGAATATATCTACACACTGCAGCCCTCCGCATTTTTTTTTTTTAAGATTTTATTTATTTGAGAGAGAGACAGAGAGGGAGCATGAGAAGAGAGAAGGTCAGAGGGAGAAGCAGACTCCCCGTGGAGCTGGAGCCTGATATGGGACTCCATCCCAAGACTCCAGAACCATGACCTGAGTCGAAGGCAGTGGCTTAACCAACTGAGCCACTCAGTAATTTTTTAATAAAAATGCCCCGTAATTTTTTAATAAAAGGACACCATCCACATCACGTTAAACTGCAAAAAGTGATTCCTTTTAAAATATTTTTAATATTTAATTTAATTTAATTTGTTAAGTAATTTATTTAATTTAATATTTTTAATATTCCTTTCATAGTCATGTTATTCCACTGAACAGCGCTGTTAGAAGAAATCCCAATGCTGGAGCAGCTGCACAGAGGGGGCTTCTAATCATACCTGAACTTGAACAAGAATAAATCAAGCAAGAAACTGCTCCCCTTCTGCTGAGTCGCAGACGTCCGTTTTCACGCTGGATAAATACCAAGCAGCTTGCAAGAGAAGTCACAGTAAAGCCCACCTTGGCTCCGAACACTCAGATGTGCCAGAGGCACAGGAACTTTATTTTGAAACCCAGATGACATACTTGAAACTGCCGCTTCCCGACCTTAACTCCTTGGCGGGGACGCGCGCTGAGTGCGCACATTGCGGAGACAGATGGCAACAAACAACCTCTGGGCGGGGGACTCCCCTCACCCAGGCAGCCGCGGAGCTGCTCCGCAGGGAAGGGCAAGTCAGGCGAGGGACGGGAAGCACCAGGAGAGGCATGTGTGACGCTGGGACAGAGAAAGGGCTGGAGTTTGGGGATTTTGTCATCTCGCGTGTGTTTTTTAACTATAAAAGTAGATTGTAGAAAGGTGATTGGAGTCGGATTGTCCACTGAGGCCCTGTTATTTAGGAAATGGCTTTTTGGCAATAAATGTCATCTTAACTAGTAACCCTCGAAAAGCTAAATGGGGGTCAAAATAAAAACTTGGCAGAAGTTCCCGTGGGCTGCCTTTCTCTTGGGCCAGCCTTTTTTTGCCCTGAAAGTGCTTTGCCAAATACTCCTCCTTCGAGCACAACTTCTAGGGGACAAGAGGGCCTCAGATCAGTAAGTTCCAGAGATAGAACAGCCTTGGCTCTGCTTGGAACACAAACATTGTCTTCTTGTTGTTCTATAACCTGAGCCCCCAAATACTGCTTTCAGTCAGCCATTTAGTTCCATGAGTTACAGTAATAATTAAGATAGTGCCCTTGAGCTTGTGGCAAGCTCATTTTTTTTTTAAGATTTTATTTAGGGGCGCCTGGGTGGCTCAGTGGGTTAAAGCCCCTGCCTTTGGCTCAGGTCATGATCCCAGGGTCCTGGGATCCAGGCCTGCATTGGGCTCTCTGCTCAGCGGGGAGCCTGCTTCCTCTTCTCTCTCTCTGCCTACCTCTCTGCCTACTTGTGATCTCTGTCTGTCAAATAAATAAATAAATCTTTTTAAAAAAGAGATTTTATTTATTTGTCAGAGAGAGAGAGCACAAGTGGGGGGACCAGAGAGAGAGGGAGAAGCAGGCTCCCCGCTGAGCAAGGAGCCAGAGGTGGGACTCAATTCCAGCACTCTGGGATCATGGCTTGAGCCAATGGCAGATGCTTAACCGACTGGGCCAGCCAGGTGTCCCTGTGGCGATTTCAAATACGTGATTTTTGTTTCACCCACATGGAGAAGGACTGAAAATTGTGGAATCGGGACAATTACTATGCTTCTCCTGATAATATATTCCACGCACAAATATACTAATCTGTGAAATAAGGAGTCTTACCCAGTTCTGAAATGCTAAGTGTGTCTCACACTTGGAGAAATTATTTTACGTTCATCTTTTTCTAAGTCTCATTTCAAAGAAAATGTCTTCCATCATTTGAAGAGGGAAAACTAGGAAATAGAACATTATTTCACAAAGAGCCATGTACTTTTTTTTTTTTTTTTTTTTAACAAAATGTACTTTCGCATCTCCATTTTAGGAGGGATGTACTACGTTGTTTTGCCTCCCTGGGGTCATTGACCGGCTTGTGCCTGAGATGTTTTTATCCCATCATCCAGACAGTTCAAATCAGGAGTGAGGTGCATTCGAGCTGGGTTTCTGCTGCTGCCAAGAAGATAATCCCCTACTGATGGGTCAGCATTTCCATCCCAGCAAGTTTGACCTTTCAGAAGGAGACTCTGCTTGAAGTTTGCACAAAATAACCTCAGCAGCAACTAAAGCGTAGAGTGTTGCTTCAGTCTCCCTCACCACCTACTGCTTCCAGCTTTCCTTCCCCAATGTGGACAGTGCAAATACAGCATCTCTTCAAAGCCGTCTTTAGTTCAGAAAACATGTGGAGTTAGGGCAAATTTTGCATAATTCTATTAAAAGACTTATGCCTCAGCTTTGCAAAATATTTGAGAAAATGTGATTCAGGGGAAAGAAAGTCTTATCTTTTGGCCCAGAAGGTGCTTCATGGAACTAAGCTTATTAATGTTAGGAGTGCATGTTAAGCACCAAAAACTAAAAAAAAAAAACAAAACCAAAACTTGAACGACTTGAAGCGTTTCTTTGATCTCCCTTCAAGTCCCCAGTAGTCTGAAGCTTAAGACAGAGATGCATTTTCTGTTTCTTTTACCATATTGCAAACTTAGACGCTGGAGTCGTATTATAGTATGGGGAACACAGGTGTGTCTCTGTAGATTCTAAAATAAAATGTATTGGCTCTTTTCAGTTGAGGACAGTTCTTTCTGGTGTCATGACAGACTTAGAACATCTTCCATAGATCATATGACTCTGTCCTCATGCCTATTTTGCTCATATGATGCTGCCTGGCATTCATAGGTTGACGGCCAGTTTGGCATCCATTTTTCATATTCAGCTGCTGAGATTGCACTTAAGGAACCCAACACCTCCACCAGTGCTAATATTACAAAACCAACTGCAATTAAAATGCTTCTTCCTACAGAGCAGATCTTCATTAAACAGGCGGCCTCTCCAGGAGCCAGTGATGTCCAAATGATGTCCGCTGTTGGCAAAGGTGGAGACTACGCCTGTACCATGACTGGAGAGTACCCACAACACACACACACCACCGGCCCCCAGAAGCCACCATTCTAGAACTCTCCAGAGCCTTAAGTCTATCTTCTATTGGGTCATGTCTCATCCAGAACATGTGGAGTCTAGGGACCTCCCCTGATGAGTGTCTTAATTTTCATTCCCAATTCACCTGAATTGTGCCAGGACCACAATCAGACTTTTAGAGCCCCTAAGCTCTTAAGCACATAAATAAAAATACAATTTTTTTGAATAATAAAATTTATAAGTATGTTGATAGCAGAATAGGTTTTTTTCCTCCCTAGGTGATTTCTTGATTATAAAATTCTGGGTGGATTCAACAAAGTGGAAATATCCTAACATTTATTTATTGTACTTATAGAGTAAGCCAGCAGTCACTGCTATGATAGCATCCAGTTAGTGGCTATTTTTGTCCCAGAGTCTCTTCTGCCTACCAGTATAGCAAGGTGCCTCATACTTGCTTGTCAATTTTGAAATTTTGGGGGGTCTTAATTGTATTCCATATCTAATTTAAAGCCTTTCTGGATAGTTTTGTGATTCTCTTTATCTAACCAACCTTAGGCTGCATCTTTACTGCCAAGTGATCTTTCTTACCATGTTTTTCACCTATCCCGCTATCTACCTATTAGATTAAATCAACCTTTCATTTATTGAGATAAAAAAAAAAAAACCACATGGGAGAGCTTTTATGGCATTTTTAAAAGCAACTTATATTGGGACGCCTGGGTGGCTCACTTGGTTAAATGTCTGCCTTGAGCTCAGGTCTTGATCTCAGGGTCCTGGAATGGAGCCCTGCATTGGCTCCCTGCTGAGAAGGGAGTCTGCTTCTTCCTCTGCCTGCTGCTTCCCTTGCTTGTGCTCTCTCTCTTTCTGACAAATAAATAAAATCTTAAAAAACAAAAAAGCAACTTATATTTAATTCCTAATGGTTCTGGGAAGTTAGATATATCTGGTCATCTGTTCAAAATGCATATGTAATGCTTTGGTACATATGTCTAAGTAAAATTCATATGCCGAAGAGTATGTGGACAGAAGTGGAATTCTATTACCTAGAGTTGCCTTTTTAGGATTAGTACCTTAGAATTATGTACTGATTATGTAATACATAGGCAAAGTTACATTGCTGTACCTGATATGGCACAAACATTTCTAATGTCCAGCCAAAATTGCCACCTGAGGATGCAGAGAACAAAGAAACGAAAATACTAATCAGATTAGAGTTTAATGAATCCATTTCAGGCCAGTTGTGAACTCCTAATGCCAAGTCATTCCAATGAATCAACAGTGGAAAAACTTGGAGAACAAAAAGTCTTTGGAATTATTTGTGTTCTTTGGGCAGCTATAATTACAGGATATTTTCTATTATCTGTTACAACTTGCCCCCACATTGGTGTGTTTTTAAGTTGTGGTTTGTTGTCTGTTGCACATTAGCTATGATAATTATTAAAATCAGCAAAATTTCTTTCTGAAATACATAAAAATAATAGAGATGTGTGTTTCAACTTACCCAGAACTTGTAGATGAATAGTGGTTCCAGGTTAGTTTTTATATAATTTAGTATAGCCATTTCTAGACCAAAAATACACCACACACAATATACCATGTGATAAAGTAGGTAGCTAGAATAAAAATATTAGAAAAATCTCATATTAAATATATTTATATATTTGCCCTTTATTCTTGAATATCAGTATCTAAGATAACATTTTTTGCCCAATTACTAAAACAACACATGCTTGTTTTGGAAGAGATGGAAAATACACAAAAATAAAAGCAAGTCAATAAGAATCATATAATCCTACAACCCAGAGACATCTATTCTTGTTGACACTATTGGCTTGGGGGGCGCCTGGGCGACTCAGTGGGTTAAAGCCTCTGCCTTCGGCTCAGGTCATGATCCTGGGGTCCTGGGATTGAGCCCCACAGCAGGCTCTCTGCTCAGTAGGGAGCCTGCTTCTTCCTCTCTCTCCCTCTGCCTGCCTCTCTGCCTACTTGTGATCTCTCTGTAAAATAAAAAATAAAATCTTAAAAAAAAAAAAAAAACACTATTGGCTTGGTACATGTATCTTATTTCTAGTCTTTCCCCCCCTACATTTTATTTTGCAAAATTGTATTATCTATAACTGTTTAGTAATCTTAAGTATATATTAGCTTATTTATTTACAAAAATATTTATTTATTACTACTACTTTTCTGTATCACATTTTCAATAGCTGCATAGTATTTTGTCATGTGTATACTAAAATTTGAAAAATGGCACTTACACCTGACAAGAATTACTGTGGGTACTTACAGCTTCAGGCCATAGTTGCAATGGCAGGTTGATGTTTGGGGCTTCAGCTTTTTACTTAAGGTAGAGCTATTATTTCCTTTGATTTGTGTTGAATACCTTTAGGTGATCAAGCCTTTTTCTATTTGTTCTTTTCCATGTGCAAGGCCCCACCATTGTCCATTGTCTTAATACCTGCTTATTTCATGTATTTTAGCTTCCTGCCTGAGTATACCATCTTGGCAGGGACTGTTTAAGAGTTAAGAGGAACATTAAGGGCATTAAAAATGATTGTAAGTGACTTTTCTGAAATAACAGTCACTGTGTAAGTGGGAGGTCCATTTTATTCACCATTCATCACAACTGTTTTGTCCCATGTAACTAGCATGATTTGCACTCTGCGGCATTAAATGGATGTATATGTGCTATTTGGAAAGGAAAGAGAACAAGAAATTAGGACAGTGTGTGGTGATGGCTTGGGCTCACTTCTCTTGGCAGCATTTTACCCAGAAGTCATGGTTTCTCTTTAGTTCTGGACAGGGTAGGCAGTGCTGTAGTAACAAATTAATCCTTAAATCTCTGTAGCTCAGGGGAAAAAAAAAGGATTTACAGCTCACAGAGAGAAATGACGGAGACTGACGGGGACTCCCCTTCAGCCATGACTCAGCGGTGCAAGCCTCGCCTCCATTTTGTGATGACACCATCTCAATATGTGGCTTCCAAGATTGGTGTTCTAGAAGAGAAATGGGATATAAAGTCCCACCAATTCTTAGTGGTCTAAGCCTCCAAATTACATGTGTCTCTACAGTTCTCAATCCCTTGGATAAAACTAGTAACGTGGAAGGGGGTGTATGGCTGAGAAATATCCAGAGTCCATGGATATTCAATATGTGCAGTCGCTGCATCTTGTCATGTATCAAACTACAGAAACAAGATTTGTACCTCTCTCAGTGAACTAGAACAGGGAATCAAAAGGATTCTTAAGATCAGAGAATCTGGAGAAACCAGTAAATCCATTAAGACCTGAGAATCAGAACAGTCCAAAGATAGTAATGGTCAAAGTGGGAACAAACTGACCAACACAGCCACTGGATAGTAGTCAACCAGGTAGAGTGAGACCAGAGAAAAGGTGTAGCCCATGAAGTCATGACCTCATTCATGCTTGGGTTCTTGGCAAGTATGGTTCCCAAACCTGGTTACTCAGTTTTAGAAAACTTCAGAAAGAGCTTTAGGAATTGTTGAGTTCTGGCCTCACCTGAGGCCAACTGAATCAAAATCTATTAAAGAATATCCTACATATATTTTAAAAGCTCTTCCTGATTAGTCTGAAGTAGCCAGGGCTTGAACAATCATTGCTAGAAGAAGCAAGTAGATGATGTCCTCAAGAGGAGGATCAGTGAGAGAGTAATTCATAGAAAAGGAATGAGAAGAGCCACACCAGAAGGGGACCTAGATTATGGTCCTATGTTTGGGTGAAGGTTGGCATTACAAAGGGAGGTATATTTATTCAGCTCTGAGTCACGGTAACCTGAGGAGAATCACCTCAACTGACTATCTAGTCAGATACTTAGTTCCCACATGGATACCTTTCTTCACAGAGCCAGTAGGTTGGAAGGGTTTGACTTGTTTAGTCATCTGCCTCTTGGTCAAGAAATTGCTAGGTAGCAGTACTGTTAAACATGCAGAAGTGTCTAAAAGCCAATGCAGGTAAATCTCCAGTTTCATACAAAGTATGAGAGGAAAATCTGACCTTCGCCTAATGGCTGGAGTTTTTACTCGTAGTACTTGTTTTTGCATATGACTTTATATATGTCAGAAGAAGGCAAGATCAAAACTTCAGATAAGTGCCTAAGTACTGAACAAAGTAGTAAGCAAATGTTGGGTTCAAAATGGAGAGCTGAGTACAGAGTTTGAGTGACGCCAAGGTCAATTAATGGACTCCAAATATCAGATCCTGTAGCTGAGTAACAAATGCATTAAATCAAGAGTTGTGAAATGAAAATCAAAACCAGGACTGGACAAAGACAGATGAGTTAGCTGGAGTCATGAACCCAAGGAAACATGAACAGTCTTTCCTAATTCCACTGGAAGTCCAGCTGGTGTGTAGTTGTTTTAATGTCACCAGAGAATGCATTCCCACTCCATATTTTTTAAGCTGCTAGAAGCACAACTGACTATAGAATGTGCCCTTTAGCCTTATGGTATTTTCTAGAAGATGATTTTCATACTTTACTTACATCCACAGTCATGATTCATCAAGACCACAGCAGTGGATTTTGAAAGTAATTCATCTGTTTTCCTTTTACTCCATCTTGCTTAGAAGTCCTGCAGATGGCTGGCTGGTCAAGATGGGAAAGTAAGGTTTGGGTGATGGCTGCCTCTGAGCCATCTTCTAGGACATGTGGGTATTTCTAGGCTAAAAGAGAGAAGTCCGATAGAAGATGTGCAAGAAGACTTCTTCCTCTATTTGAAAAGAAATAAAGTTGTTCTGTGTTTCTCCCAAAAGGCTAAGACCTTGCAATTCTAAAGGGGCAGGCTCAAAATGAAACATCCTGAACATTTGAGACATCGGACAGTGACATTGGCTTCCTAGGTATCATTGAGCTACTTGTGCTTCACCAAGTTCTAAATGTTAGGGCTGCTCAGATTTTAGTCTGGGGCTCTCTTTTCTTTTATATACTTTTTCTATAACATGTCATCCAGTTCCATTGTCTTAAATGCCATGTATATGTGATAATGAACCCACTGTTTTCTCAACCAAATATCATTTCCAGCCTCATATATTCAACCATCTCTATGACCTTTCAGTTGAATGTTTCACAAACATCTCAAAGTTACTATGTGAAAAATAGAATTCTTGATTTCCCTTCATCATCCTCTACCTCAAAGTCTTGTCATCATCGCTTTGCCCTAGCTCAGTTAATTATACCATCATCTACATGTTACTTAGACCCCAAACTCTAGGTGTCTCTCTGCTTATCCCTCTAGAACCACCTCAAACCAACTGCTTCCAAATGTACTGGGAATATAAGGGTATTATTCATTGGATTCCCTCAAATGCTGGTATGCAGTAATAAATATTTGAAGAATGAATGACTGATGTAGAATGAAAATCTAGAAGATATAATAATGACCCTTATAATTTATGGAGCAACCACTATGTGCTAAGTGCTTTAAATATTATATATATATATATATATATATATATATATATTTCTAATAACAACTCGTCAAAGTAGGTAAGAAAGAAAAAAGGTCACAGAACAATGAATTCTGTATGGTTTTGTTTTCATTAAGTTGTCTGGATTGGCTAAGTGCTTTATATGGCAATTATCATGACACACATAGGCATAGTGCTAAGTACAAGAATAATAATAATATATTCTCATTTAATTCTTACCAACACCTCTAGAGTAGGTATTATGTACCATTTTATGGATGAGGAAACTGAGGTTAATAGAAATTAATCAACTCGACCTAGGTCAAAGAGCCAGGAAGTATGGGTCTGGTATTTAATCCCCAGTTCGTTCAGCTCCTTCAGCTCTAATTTCCCTGCTATATCACAGAGCAATCTCCAACAAGGATGCCATCAAAGGGATGCCAACATTCTATGAAATGTTGCAGTAGATGATGTTTTAAGTTTCTTCTAAATAGGATTTTCATAATTATATTATGCAAGTAGTTCTTTTCTCTACATTTTTAGATAGAACTTCCTTACCCTACCACTTTAAAAATGAAAGATAACTTCCTAAATTTCATAGAAAATCTAAAAATGTTCTAAACCTACACAAAAATTTTACCTGATATGATAAAGATCTCTCTCTATTTTGTTGTAAGTTCTGGCATGCAAATAATTCCACCTGGTGTGATGATAAAAATATCACTATTTTTATAAGTTTTGGCACATTTCAAAATAGGATTCTCATCTTCTTAATATCTGGACCACATTAAAAAGTTTGGCAATGATTCCTGAAGCCACCTAGCAGAAACACAGTGCAGGACACCATCCCGGACTGACTAACCGCACAGAATATCTAGTGACTCGAGGAATATTATTCTCAATGATCCCAAATTTACTGAGAGCTATTCTAAGTACCCCTGAACAAAAAAGACTTTATTACAATTAGCATATCTTTCAAAAGAGAAACACCGATGCTAAAATTCTCTGCCAATCTGTTTATAGCTCTTTTGAGTCCTTAATTCTATTCCTTAGAGTTATGCAATTACATGGAAATCATTTCATACCCGCTCCTCTATCCTGCCATCATTTTTTCAAAAGGAAATTAACAATGATGCCCCATTTGACAAATGTTTGCAATAGGAAAAGAGCACTGGGATAGTCCGTGAAATAATGAGACTTGAAACAATGGGAAACAGAGTCGATTTCCTAAGTGATTCAAGATGCTCAGATGCCTCTGTGAGAAGTCAGGAGATTGGGATTGTGGAGGAAGCACCAAGAAATCTTGACGTCTCTTCTGCACACCGCTAATAGTTTTGGAGCTCTTAAGCATTAACTGTTACTTTTCCTGCTTGTGAATCTGCACCAGACTCCAAGCTAATCATGAGAAATTGCTCTTTGAATTTACAAGGCAACAACATTCTGAAACATTTCCAGAAGTTATTTGCACCCACATAATGATAGTACGTACTTATCCAATGCCTACCAGGTGCTGCTCTAACTTGAGAGCTAGGGTTGGACCCTAGGGGGTCTAGCTTCGTACTGTGCTCTTACCCTTCACACTGAACTGCCTCCTCCAAGACAGATTATTTTAATAAGACCCCTACTTAGAGGCCCCCTCTGTCTGCAGCTCACATTTGTGTGAAAGTGAAGCCACAAATCAGATCAGGAATTGCCCCCTCCACCACTGACAAGGGGACTTTGAGTCACTAACATCACTACTGGACAACTGTAATCCACAACTTTAGAAAGAATGTCACAAGCTTGGCTCATCGCAGGGGTCAAGGGAAGATGGTGTGAAGAGTAAGACCTTCCCTGTGAGTGAGGGGAGCATCCCTCCCCATTCTTGGGAGGTGGGCAGAATTGTAGGGGAGAATCTCGAAAGAGGTGCAGTTTAGGAGGGTGAGAGACTTTGACTTTTCCTCTCCTATTTTAGGGAGTGTTTCAAATTAGAATTTTCATAATTATATTATGCAAACAGTCCTTTTCTTCACTTCCCTAGATAGCACTTCATTACTCTACCACTTTAAAAAAGTTGATGTTTAAAATAAAGTTGATGTTGAACATAAAGACGTTTGCTTTATTTAAACGTCTGGTGTTTCTGCTTGGGGCCAACTGTGTGGACAGGATGGCAACGGAAGGGAGATTTATCCCATCCCGTGGCTTCAGTGGCTCCCACACTGGGACCTGCACCTATGGAGTGCACCAAGACTCCAGGCCAGGGGGGTGTCTAAAGTAGGAGAGCGGCCGAAAGGCAGAGCTCGGTGTGAGTGAGGTCAGAGACGCACTTCCCCAGCTTCAAGATGCATGCGATTCACCTGAGGATCTTGTTAAAATGCGGATTCTAATTCAGTGGATTTGGTGGAAGGTCTAAAGCTCTGCATTTCCAACAAGTTTCCTAGTGATGCTGGCCTACAGGCCATGTTTCCAGCAACAAGCTGCTGGAGGCCATGGCCCCTGGGAGGCAGACGGACCTTGTACACCTGTACACATATTTTCATTCCCTTCCTTGTTTATGCTCTTGGTCTCATATCCAATTGCTTATGGAAGAAACTCCCTGCCTCTGGTCATATGTTCTGAGGGAACATTCGTAAAAATGAGATTGGGTCCTCTCTCTGCCTGTCTCACTCAAGTCATCTTAACCAATTGCCTCCAGACTTCTACACTGTTAAGTACGTTATTCACGGTTACCGTCAAACCACTGGCACAGAGAGAGGAGGGGATGTGGAAGAGCTCTCCTTGGAAGTCCCTCTTCTCTCTGCTGCTGGGTAAGCCCAGGCAGATGGCAATTTCATGTGGCCCCAGGGGTATCTGCTTCCTGGCCCTGGGACAGCTATGTTTTGTCGGTGCTAATGCTGTCCCCCCTGCTGCTATGGATAATAGAGGATATGGTCTATGGAAAGGTGACACTGAGCTCAAAGCCGAAGGGAGACTCCAGAACTAGTCAGTCCCCTTGCCCAGAAATATCATTCGATGTCAGCAAGCACAACATGGGCAAACCCTCTACTCTGTGTCTCTTGAGTTTACCAAGAGAAATGACCTTGGGGGTGCCTCCGTTTCCAACTTAAGCTCTGGTTAGAGGAATCATTTAAGTATCTTTCCTTCTCTGAAACATTGGCGAAGGAACTATTTTCATAAAATATGCAATGGAATTAGGAAACCCAAATTTAGATGAGGTGCAATGGAACTGTCTTCCTGAGAGAGCAAAGGTAATTATAGAAAGGCCTTTCAAAGAGAAGTGGTGGAAACACTTGCTAATTTTTCCCTGAGACCTTCACAGGGCCTGGTTACACAGAGAGGAAGCTGGTCTGGATAACCTATTACTTCTTTTCCCCGGGCGATTCCCTGACCCAAACCACCACCATTGAGAGCCAAGACAATGAGTGTAATCAGACCATGCTTGAGGCCAAGATAAACTGGGCTAATGCTCTGACTGTTCTGAATGGCTTGGTGCCCAGCTGCCTCCCTTAGGAACACTGGCCCCCTAGACCCAACCCCACCTTCCTGGCAGGCAAAATTCCCGACATGCTACCACTGAACCATAGGACAGAAGCTCGTATATGTTACCAGATTACAACATTCTTCTATTTCCTTGGATCTTCTTGCGTTTATTTCGCTCCAAAATTTTTTTGGACATCTCAAAAATCAGAACTATATAAGAAGGTACACTGAGCAGCGTTGCGCTCTCCTGTCCTCACTCACACCTGCCCTCTTGCCCACTCTAAGTCAGTATGTGGAGGCCCAGAAAATTAAGGCCATCCCACCTTGAGTTTAGCATTAGCACGAGTACAGCCATCTTAGCTTCGGCAGCCATCTCAGGCCCCTGTGACCAAGGGCTGAACTTTCCCTTACTTTACTTTAGTTCCAGGGACCCGCCACCCTGCTTTAGTTGCAAGAAATTACCCCACCCTGCAACAACACCCCGGCAACAGCTAATCAGCTTACTGCAGAAAAGTCTGAAACTTCTCCTCCCCACCTCCCAAGCCTCTTATAATGACCCATAAAAACCCCTGTCTTAACTAGCCTCAGGGTCCAAGTCCCTACTCCGCTGTGTTGGGTATACTTGGGCCCGAGCTTAAGATTGTCAAATAAACCCTCATGTGATTGCATCGGTGCTTGGCTCCTTGGTGGTCTCTCGGGCGTGAAAACTCGGCCATAACAACTACTGAATTTCTGTTTCTATTAGTTCATAATGCACATATGAATAAATATTCTCATAACTCTTTCTTAGTTAAAAAGATAGAGTTTACTGTTCTACACCTTGCTTGCTTTTCACTTAAGATATAGCGATTTCTCCATAGAGTATGTAGAAACCCTCTTCATTTTTGAGAGCTGCATGGTATTCCAATATATGAATGTGCTAGGGTTTTTTAAAAATAAGCATTAGTCTAGGAGTTTATTTTTAATATTAATTATTGAAGTATAGTTCACACACAATGTTACATTCGTTTCAACGGTGCAATGTAACAATTTGACAAATTTAGACATTACTCAGGGCTAAGTTGTAGTTACCATACATTATTACAATATTATTGACTATATTCGCTATGCTGTACTTTTCATTTCGATAACTTAATTATTTTATAACTGGCATTTGTGCCTCTTAATCCCTTTCACTGATTTTGGTCATCCCTCACCAACCCACCCCTCTGGCAATCACTAGTTTGTTCTCTGTATTTATGAGTCTGTTACTATTTGTTTTTTACTGTTACTATTTGTTTTTTGTTTGTGGTTTTTTAAATTTTTTTTGTTTTTGTTTTAGATTCTACAAATAGGTGAAATCATATGGTAATTTGTCTCTCTCTGACTTATTTCACTCAGCAAGTTACCTTCTAGGTCTACCCATGATGTTACAAATGTCAAGGATTTAGTCTATTCTAGTATTCGATTGATTCCATTGTACATATATATGTACCCCATTTGTTTATCCAGTCATCTACCCATGGATACTGGGGCTGCTTCCACATCTTCCACTATTGTAAATAATGTTTACATGGGGGTGCATTTATCTTTACAAATTAGTGTTTTCTTTTTCTTTAGGTAAATGTGCTAGATTTTTATTTTCTCCTGGTAGCTCTACTGTGTCTTCTATTGCAAACAATGCTGCAATCAGCATTCTTTTGCATATGTTATTTTGTTTGTGTACAAATGTAACTAAAAGTCAGATTCTGAGACATGGTTTTCCTGACTTAAAGAGTAAATGTGTCTTCGGTTAAGCCTCTGCCTTCAGCTCAGGTCATGATCCCAGGGACCTGGGATCAAGCCCCGCATCAGACTCCCTGCTCAGAGGGAAGCCTGCTTCTCCCTCTCCCACTCCCTCTGCTTGTATTCCTTCTCTTGCTGTCTCTCTCTCTCTCTCTTTCTCTGTCAAATAAATAAATAAAATCTTAAAAAAAAAAAAAGTAAATGCATCTACGATGTTGATAGATATTTCCAATCTCCTTTCCTTATGAGCTATAATATTGGGGCACCTGAATGGCTCAACAGCCATCTGAGCATCTGGTTAAACATCTGCCTTTGGCTCAGATCATGATCCCAGCATCCTAGGATTGAGCCCCGCATTGAGCTCCCCCCTCAACAGAGATCCTACTTCTCCCTCTCCTTCTGCCCTCCTCCTTGCTCAGGCTCTCTTTCTCACTCTCTCTCTCTCAAATAAGTACATAAAATCCTTTTTCAAAAAAGGAGTTCTAATATATCATTCTCCCTCCAGTAATGTGTAAGAGTGCCTATTTCTCTATAGCCTTGTCAAGTGAGTTGTGTGTCAAACATCTAGATTTGGTCAGTCTGATAGAGGACAAATGTTATCTTGGTTTTAATATTTGATTTCTTATCATGAGTATGACAATATAGTGTCATATTTTAAAGGGACATTTAAATTTGTTTTTTCTGTGAGCTTTTTATTCATGTCCTTTGCCCATTTCTATTATTGCTTATTTTTGAATCTTGATTTCTAGGAACTGTTTTGTATTTGGAGATGAGACTATATAATTGCAATAATAAATTGCAATATTTTGATCAACTTTTCTTCTTTAGATTTTGCTTTTTTCCCCCCAGCCATGCTTAAGTTTTTTCTTTTCTTTTTTTTTTTTTTAAGATTTTATTTACTTATTCGACAGAGAGAGAGATTACAAGCAGGCAGAGAGGCAGGTGAGGGGGCAGTGGGCGGTGGGGGAAGCAGACTCCCTGCTGAGCAGAGATTCCTGATGCGGGGCTCGATCCCAGGACCCTGAGATCATGACCTAAGCTGAAGGCAGAGGCTTTACCCACTGAGCCACCCAGGCACCTCAAGTTTTTTTATTTTTATGTACTTGATTTTATCATTATTTTCTCTTTATGCTTTAGAATTTAAATTTTAAAAGTGTCTTCTCCTTTATAGTATTATAAAGAAATTTACATTTATTTTCTTGTAGTACTTACTTGGCTTAATCTTTTGCATCTAAATATTTGATCCATTTGGCATTTATCCTAAAGTATGGTGTGGACTGTGCATCCAGCATTACCTTTGCCCACTTGACTGTGTGCTATTTATTAATAATGATTTGAGATATTATCTTCACCAATTCAAATTCTTACATGTACTTGTGCTTATCTATTTTAGGAATTCCTACTTTGTCCCACTGGCCTGTCTATGCAAAGGTTAATAAGTATAGTGTTTAATAAGTATAGTGTTATAATCAGTGAATGAGGGCTTGTATTATATTTTAATATCTGGAAGTTTCCATGTTTTCCTGGCTATTTTTGCTTGCATATTTTTAAATTCATTAAATTAGAAAGTACAAATGTTGTAATGTTGTTGAGTCCTTGTATCAATGAACATGATATATATTTCCACTTATTTAACTGTATTTTCCCCCTGCAAGTTTTTCTCATGCATGTTTTGCCTATTTCGTGTTACGGTTATGCTAAGTATTTTTAAATTGCTATTGCAATAGCAATAAATAGCAAAATATTTTTTCTGGATATTGTTCGCAAATGTGAAGTCTTGATTTCCGTATATTAACTTAAATCCTGCTACTTTACTGTCTTAAATTGTAGTATTTTTTCAGTCAGTTTTCTTATATTTTATGAGAGAAAAATCACATACAACCATATAATTTGCAATTAGTTATAGTTTTATCTCCTCATTTTCAATTATTATACTACTGCAGTCCTTCTTTTGTCTTAGCATAAGTTAATACTTCCAATGAAATATTAAATATTAGTGGTACAGAGGGCATTCTTGTATATATAAATACATTTTTAATATTATATATAATACATATATATCCAGTGCTCCTCATGACCAGTACATTCCTTAATCCCCATCACCTACCCCCCCCACCTCCTCTCTGATAACCATCAGTTTGTTCTCTATAGTTATGAGTGTGTTTCTTTGTTTCTCTCTCTCTCACTCACTTTTTTCCTTTTGCTCCTTTGTTCTGATTCTTAAATTCCCACATATGAATGAAATCATATGATGTTTGTCTTTCTCTGATTGACTTATTTCAATTCAAATAATACTTTCTAGCTCTATCCATGTTGTTATAAATGGCATGATTTTGTTCTTCTTTATGGCTGAATAATATTCCATCATATATATATATATATATATATATATATTCAATCCCATCTTTATCTATTCATCGATTGATGTACACTTGGGCAGCTTCTGTACCTTGGCTATTGTAAATAATACCGTTACAAACATAGAGGTGTCAAATATCTTTATATTCAGAAATGACTTGTGAAATTTCTCCTTAAATCTCATTAAATTTGACAAATTATATTAATTGATTTCCTTAGTTGAGTATTCATGGAGTAAAACCAAGTTGGTTATGATTTTTTAATAAAAAATATATTGTTGGATTCTGGTTGCAATCCAATGTGATATTGATCTATAGATTTCTTTTTTATGTAAACTTTAAATCAGATTTTGGTATCAAAATTATATTTGCTTCATATAAAGAACATCACTTTGGACAATCTCAATAGCATTTAAATTACCTGCTCTTTAAAGTTTTAATACAACTCTCCTTTGAAACCTGACCTCACCCTGTGTATTTTATTTTCTAGCCAGTAAAGTAATCAACATTGGCTGTTATTTAGCATAAAGCTTCATTTCTTGCCAAAGCCAATCTAGCAGAAACAGTTACCAGCAGAGTCAAAGTGTTGAAAGCCAAATATAAAGAGCAAATGGAGAAAGTGGCAAGAGAAAAATAACACTTTAAATGTGAGAGAACAATAATTCGATAATAGCTGATATTTTTAAAAAACCATGGAGGCCAGAAGAGAGTACAACATCTTTTTATTTTGAAATATTTTTGACATATGATATTGTGTAAATTTAGGGTGTACAATATGTTAACTTGATACATTTATATAATGTAACATGATTGCCATTGTGGTGATAATTAACACTTCTATCACATTATGTAATTATCATTTCTTGCTAAGAGATTAGAACTTAATTATTCCAACCATTCAAGAGAGTGAGACAACATCTTTAAAGTGCTGAAAAAAAAAAAAGAAAATTGTCAACACAAAATTCCATATCCTTCAGTAATGAAGGAGAAATAAAGACATTCTCAGGTGAAGGGGAATTAAGAGGATATGGTACAAACAGATCTTCACTACGAGAAACCCTAAAGGTACTTGAGGCTGAAGTTCTGAAGGAAAAACCTGATAAGAGATGGAAACTTAGATCCACAAATAAGAATGAAAAGCATCAGAAACGGTCACAAAAGAGCATCAGTCTGGTTAAATGGAAAAAACTTGATTTTTGTTTTTTCATCTTGATTTCTTTATAATCAGTATGATTGCTAAAGTAAAGTATATCATTATCTTCTGTGGTTGGTAATATATCCAGCTGTAATATATATAATAACTATAAGATAAAGGATTGGGGTATGTTAAGATAGGCCTTAAACAGCTGTAGCATTCTACATTTTATAATTCTTAAAACTGCACAAGTTACCAAGATTGAATCCTGAATCTTTCATGATTTCACAAGAGTGAAATTTGAATTAGGAAACAAAAATCTCCAGCACAGAAAAACCCAAGACCACATGGTTTCATTGGTCGATTCTACCCAAACACTTAAAAAAAAAAAAAAAACTAGTGATAATCTTTATCAAAATCTTACAAATAATGGAATAGAGGGAACACATTCAGAATTAGAATAAGATTTTAAAAAGACTTTAAGTTAAAAATATCACCAGAGAGGGTGTTGTGCAAAAAGAATGAATACTGTTACGCTGAAAAAATAAATAAAATGGAAAAAAAAAAAAAAGTAGAGCAGAGTAAAAAAAAAAAAAAAAAAATCACCAGAGACAAAGAGGGACATTACATAATGATAAATCAGCCAATTCATCAGAAGCACATAAAAGTAATAAATGTTTATGTGCCTAATATCAAAATTTCCAAATACTGTAAACAAGAATTTCAATTTCCCATAGTTGGGTAATTTAATACTCTTCTATCAAAAATTAAAAGAAAAAGCTAGACAAAATAAAATCAGAAACATATGAAAGATTTTTATAAGACTATTAACCACCTTGACCTAATTGATATTTATAGATTCCTACAGCTGATATTTGAAAGAATACAAGAGATCCATCCTTTCAAATGTAATATGGCATAGTACATTTGCCAAGGTGGAGGATACATCTAACCACAGACAAGTTCTAATCACATTTTCAAAATAATGAAATCATACCAAGTATGAAAGAATTAAGTTAGAAACAAGTAGGAATAAGATATCCCAGAAAAAAACCCAAATATTTGGAAATTAAATATCTTAATAAATAATTCATTAATTAAAGAAAACAATCACAGGGAAGTTAGAAAATATCTGAACTAAATGATAATGGAAATATAATATATCAAAATGCAAAACAAAACTACAATAAGATATCATTTCACACCTGTAAGAATGGCTGCTACCATCAAGGTAGACAAGAGATGGTAAGTGTTGGTGAAGATGTGGAGAAAAGAAAATTTTTGTGTGCTGTTGGTGGGAAAGTAAATTAGTCTAACCACTATGGAAAACAGTAAGGAAGTTCCTTAAAAAATTAAAAATAGAACTAACATATGAGCCAATAATCCCCTGCTGGGTATATATACAAAAGAAAAGAAAACACTATCTCAAAAATCTATCTTACCCCCATGTTCAATGCAGCATTATTTATAATAGCCAAGACATGGAAACAACCTAAGTGTCCATTGAAGGATGGATGAACAAAGAAAATATGGTATGTGTATATATACATAATGGAGTATTATTGTAGCATATAAAACACAATGGAGCATTATTTAGCCACAAAAGAAGGAAATTCTGCTATTTGTGATGGATGGATCTTGAAGGTATCATACTAAGTGAAATAAGTCAGACAGAGAAAGAAAAATACTGTATGATTTCACTTACATGTGGAATCTAAAAACCCAAATTCACAGAAACAAGGAACAAATTTCTGGTCACCAGAGGTGGGAGATGGGGATGAAGTGGGAGTAATGTGGGAAGGTGATTAAAAGTTACAAACTTAGAGTTAAAAGATGAATAAGTTCTGAGATGTACTGTACAGCAGGGTAACTATAATTAACAATGCAGTATTGTATATTTGAAAGATGTTAAGAGTGTAGATCTTAAAAGTTCTCAACACACACACACACACACACACACACACACACACACACATCCCACATACTATAACTATGAAACTATGTAAGGTAATGGATGTTTACTAAAATTATTGTGGTATTTTGCAACATATACTTATATCAAATCATTATGCTGTACATCTTAAACTAATACAATGCTATATGTCAATTATATCTGAATAAAACTGGAAACATTTTATTTTTTAAAAAGGCTTTTTATTTTATTTATTTGAGAGAAAAAGACAGATAGTGACAGAGATAGCAAGTGGGAAGAACACAAGTGGGAAGGAGAGGAAAAAGTAGGGTTCTCACTGAGCAGGGAGCCCAACAGAGGGCTCCATCCCAGGATCCTAGATTCATGACCTGAGCCGAAGGCAGATTCTTAACCAACTGAGCCACCCAGGCACCCCTGGAAAACATTTTAAATAAATAAATAAAAATTAGTCATACTTTAAAAGGTCATAAGACAATATTATGCCCAAATTTTGATAAAAGTATGACAATTCAGATAACAAAAAAAAATTCTTAAGAGGGATCCATTGGTGGCTCAGTTGGCTAAGCATCCAACTCTTGGTCTCAGCTCTTAGGTCATGATCTCAGGGTCCTAGGATCAAGCTCTGCATTGGGTTCTATGCTCACCAAGGAGTCTCTTTGAGAGTCTCTCCCTCTCCCTCTGCCCCTCCACCTGCTGGTTCTATTTATTTATTTGAGGAGAGAGAGCATGAATAGGGGGAGAGCCAAGACAGCCAGAAGCAGACTCCCCTCTAAGCAGGAAACCTGACACAGGGCTTGATCCCTGGACCCTGAGATCATGACCTGAGCCAAAGTCAGAAGCTTAAGGCACCCCCTTAAGAAAAATTCTTGAGAAATACAAATTACCACACCTGATCCAAAAAGAAATTGAGAATTTAAATATCTCTATATTAGTTACAGAAACTGAAATCAAAATTAAGAACCTTTGCACAAAGAAAACTCTAGATCCAGAAGTATTCACCAGTGATTCTCATTAAATGTTTAAGGAAGAAATAAGACTATCCTAAACAAATTATTTTAGAAAACAGAGGGACACAGTCAACAGTTAACAAGGCTAGCATTATCCTGACATTAAAACAAAAGACATCACAAAAGAAGGCATCACTTTGATATGCCATGTGAACAGAAATGCTAAATTCTTTAACACAGTTTTGCCAAATTAAATCCTGAAATATGTAAAAAGGATCATACTTTATGATCAAATGGGGTTAAACATTTGAAAATTAATAAATATATTTCACCACTGACAGAGTAAAGACAAAGAAAATCTGATTATTTTAATGAATGCAGAAAAAGCACTTCATAGCATTTCAGTACCTATTATGAAAAAGTAGTTTTCCTAAATCTGATTTAAGACCATCTGTGAATACTTACGGATCACATTATACTCACTATTAAAAAAGAGAACACTTTCTCTTAAGATAAAAAGAAGGCATAGATGTCTGACTAATTTCACTGTGTCTATTTAACATTTCACTAGTCTTCATCAAGGTAGTGAACAAGTAAAAGTAATAAAAAGCATATAGATTGGGAGGGAAGAAACAGTTTTTTCTCTATGCATAATGATTGTATACATAGAAAGTTCTAAAGAATCTACAAAAAGTTACTAGAACTAGTAAGTGAATCTAATAAGCTTGCAAGATATAAGTTCAATAAACTAAATCTATTGTATTTTTTTAATTTAAATTCACTTAGCCAACATATGGGTACATCATTAGTTTTTGATGTAATGTTCACTGATTCATTACTTGTGTATAACACTAAAAATGAACAACTGAATTTGAAAAAATATTTCATTTATAATTTGTATAAGAATAATTGGGGATAAATTTATTAAAAGATGAGTAATATCCCCACACTAAAAACCACACAACCTTGCTGAGAGAAACAAAAGCAGACCTAAATAAAAGGAGAGATATACATATTCATGGATTATAAAATTCAATATTGTTAAGATGACAAGTTTTCCTAAATTGATTATACATTCAGTGCAATACCAATCAAAGTCCCAATAGGCTTGTTTGAAGAAATTAATAACCTGCATCTAAAATTTACAAAGAGAAGGAAATAATGATAATTTTGAAAATGAAGAATGAAATTGGAGGACTTACACTACCCAATTTCAAACGTTACTATTAAGCTATAGTATTCAAGACAGTATGATAATTGTATAAAGATAGACAATTAGATCAATGGAACAGAAATAGATCCACACTTACATGATCAATTGTTTTTCAATAAAGGTGTCAAGGTAATTCAATGTGGGAAGGATTGTCTCTTAAATAAAATGTACTGAAACAATTGTATGTATATCTCTGTAGATTTTTAAAAAATTAACCTTGACCCTTCCCTCAAATTATAAGCAAAAATGAACTCAAAATGGATCATAAGCCTTATTATAAAATCAATAAAACTCATAGATAAAACTTAAACTCTTAAAACTTAAGAAAAGAATTTCTTAAATAAGTCACAGAAAGTACTGATTATAAAAGACAGCGCTGATAAAATGGACTTGAGCAAAATCAAAACCTAATGCCCTTAGAAAGACACAATGAGAGAAATTAAAAGGCAAGCTGTAGATTGAGAGAAAATATTTGCAAAGCATATGACTTGTGTCAAGAATCCATGAAGAATTTTTATGGTCCCATAGTAAGCAAACACAATGAAAAATTTGGCAAAAGATTTGAACAAATTTTTCACACAGGAGATATACAGATGACAAGTACTCAACATCTTTAGTAATCAAGGGAATGCAAATTAAAACCACAATGATATCCTAATACATGCCCTTTAGAATAGCTAAAACTAAAAAGACTGGTAACACCAAGTGCTGGTGAGGATTGTGGAACCACTGGAGCTCTCATATAGTTTAGTTGACCTGCAAAATATCACAGTATCTTTGGAAGACAGTATGGCAGTGTCCTTTGGTTATACATATATTTATCATCTGATTCAGCAATACAAATCCCAAATACAAATACAAAGGTATTAAAGTGATAAATTTAAGATACATCCACATAGACACATTTTTTTTTTTTTTTTGACCTCCAAAGCATCACAACTAGGAGAGAGGCAAGCAGAGAGAGAGGGGGAAGCAGGCTCCCCGCAGAGCAGAGAGCCCGATGTGGGGCTCGATCCCAGGACCCTGGGATCATGACCTGAGCCGAAGGCAGAGGCTTTAACCCGCTGAGCCACCCAGGCGCCCCCACATAGACACATTTATAGGAATGTTACAGCAGTATTATTCATAAAAGTGGAAACAACTGAATTCCAATTGGTGAGTCCATACTGTGAAATATTCAGCATTATCATGAAACACAGCATTAACATACATAGCATGAGTGAGCCTGAAAACATCATGATAAGGGAAATAAGTCAAGCCAAAAAGCTATATATACCATGATTCTTTTTATATTAAATTTTAGAAAAGACAAAATTCTAGTTTCCTAAAGAAGAAGAGTGATTTCTGATACCAGGAACTGAAGGAAGACAGTAACTGCAAAGAGGTATGAGGGACTCTTTGGGGGTGATAGACATAAGTGTATATTTTGATTCTGGTAGTGATTATATGATTATATAGGATTGCCAAAACTTATCAAACTGTGCAATTAAAATGGGCACATGTCAGTAAAGCCAGAATGGGGTGGGGGAACTGAATTTCTGAATTATATTAAAAACACATCATCTCAAAATTTGTGGGTGGAAGCTAAGTAAGTACTTAGAGGGAAATGTAAAACTTTAAAGACTTACATAGCAAAAAAATTTTAAGTCAATAATCCAAATTTTTGTCTTGAAATACTAGGAAAAAAAAGTCAAGCCTCAAGAAGAAAAGAAATGTTAAAGAGTGTAAATACATTAAATAGAAAACAATACAGAAAATTTTAAAAGTCCAAAGCTGGTTCCTTGAAAAGATTTTTAAAAATGAATAAAGTCCAAACAAGACTGGTAAAGGAAAATACAACTAACCAAGACTGTTGAATGAAAGAGGGGACATGACTGAGGTCCATCATTTATTACAAGCATCATAAAAGAATACTGTAAACAACTATATATCAATATATTTACCATCTTAGATAAAAAGGACAAATTCCTTTTAAACATGCTAGCCGGGTGAAACAGTAAAGGAGATCATCCTGCAAAAGGAGCAGCTCATGCCCAGATGGGAGCATGCCCTTTCTGGAATGGCATGTAATTTTGTTCAATAGTCAGGTGGTGTGCAAAGGAATCAAAAGTGGGACTGGGGAGTTCAGTGGGGGCTGACTCACATGCTTGGTCCTATAAGCTTGGTGAAGTTCTTTGAATTTTATCCTGAGTCAAGCGCAGAGCACTCAAGGATTTTAAGCTCCTTAAGCAAAGGGACCTTAACATATTTGTGTTTTGGAAAGATCAAGGTAGCAAGATTAGGAAGGAAGGAAGAAGCAAGCTGCTGTTGCAATTATACTAACAAAACTGAATGACAGCCTGAAGTAAGAGAGCTGCAGTAAAGAAAGAGGAGAACGAGGAGGAGCACCGAGTTGGCATACCCATCCACCGTCCAAATAGTCTCTTACTTCCCTTTGCTGGAGTAGAAGTTGTGAGGGGCATCAGTGGGTCCCAGGCTTGGACCAACCTAGCTGGTGACGCTTCCTGAGAGGAGAGAATCAGAGGAGCAGGGCCATGTAATGCTCCTTCCTTCCCTTGGGTAGAACTTAAAGCATGTGTGCTCCACACCACAAGTATGTGATGCTCAGTGCGTATCCACATTGTTTCATCACATGAAATTTTGTTGTGCTTCAACAGGAGTGTACTAACCTCTTGTCCAGTTCTTTGCCCAAACCATTACTCTCCCAGCAATAACTCTGATATGAATTTGCAAATTAAGGTCAGTGCCAGATGAAATTGATCGATTCTCTAACCAAAACCATCTTCAATGGCCAAAAGAAATTATTTAAGCCATGTATTTTTTTAAAAAACGTTTATTTATTTATTTATTTATTTGAGAGAGAGAGAGTGAGAGAGAGCATGAGAGGGAAGAAGGTTAGAGGGAGAAGCAGACTCCCTGCTGAACAGGGAGCCCAATGTGGGACTCGATCCCGGCACTCTGGGATCATGACCTGAGCTGAAGGCAGTCACTTAACCAACTGAGCCACCCAGACGCCCTAAGCCATGTATTTTTTTTTAATTTTTAAAAATTTTTTATAAACATATAATGTATTATTAGCCCCAGGGGTACAGGTCTGTGAATCGCCAGGTTTACACACTTCGCAGCACTCACCATAGCACATTAAGCCATGTATTTTTAAGAGAAAGAAAATATGCGTGCACCAAAACCTCTGCCCCTTTCTTCTTTCTTTTTTCTTTCTCTTCTTTTCCTTTTTTTTAATTTCCTTTTTTTAAAAGATCTTATTTATCTACTTGAGTGAGAAGGAGAGAGAGAGAGAGAGCTGGAACAGTGGAGAGGGGCAGAGGGAGAAGCAGACTCCTAGAATGAGCAGGGAACCCAATGTGGGCCTCCATCCTAGGAACTGGAGATTATGATGTGAGGCCAAGGCAGAAGATTAAGCAACGGAGCCACCCAGGCATCCTTTTCTTTTCTTTACTTCTTTTAAAAAAATTTAGTTTATTTATTTTTCAGAGACAGAGAGCACAAACACGGGGAGTGGCAGGCAGAGGAGAAGCACCTCCCCACTGAGCAGGGAGCCCAATGTAGGACTTGATTCCAGGACCCTGCGATCATGACCTGAGCCGAAGGCAGATGCTTAACTGACTGACCCATCCAGGTGTCCTCTTTTTCCTTTTCCTTTTCCATGAAGACATGGAGTCTTCATCTCTTTTCTTCCCTTTCCTTCCTCCATCCCTCCATTTCTTTTCCCAACCCCCTCTCTTTCTCTGTTAATCTGGGAGAAAAATTTCTCCAAACTGGAACTCTTTCCATTGATTAGTTTTAGCACAAACATTATGAAATCTAAAATCTAGAGTCAGATAGACATGTGATACTGAGTTTGACATTTCCATGGGGAGTTACATCAAATATCCCCTTCTTACCACCTCCTGCTCTTCACATGATCCCCGGTTTAACTTCTGTAGGATGGATTACATTCTCTCCCCCAGCTGGTATGCAGATACCACCTCATGGAAAGAAGTTTAAAAATAATGGTAAGCTCATTAGAGATGGCAAGATCTGAGTGAGAGGGAGGATACTGGACGAGGGGAGAGTGACTACAGGAGATGAGAGAAGGCACATGTTTCCACTTACAAGCCAGGGCTTTAAAACTGTGCCAAACAAGGCTGCTGGTGGACCAACGTAGAGTCAGCACATGAGCACAAATCACTGCATTTGACTTTGACAAAACACTTTGCCTGAAGCAATAAAATGATTTTAAGGTAACCTTTGTGGGGCCTTTCAATCATTGCTCCATTGCAATCAACACATGACATACAAGGTTGATGAAAAGAACAATGTACTGGGAAGCTGTCCATGAACTCAAATTATGGGTTTGCCATTCATTGACTTGTTATAAGAATTAAAAAGAGCTTTTAATTCACCTGACCTTCAATGTCCTGACCCAACAAAAAGTAAAACAATACTTACTATCTCACAAGATTTTATGAGAATATACTGAGATCTACCTTGTGGAAAATTCCATAAATTACTTTATTATTACCATTATTCTTGAGAAACAACTTTTGGACAGATAGCATTTAATTTTAGAAAAGCAAGGCACAAGAAAAATTAATTTGTGGCAAATAAATTCTTCTGTACAAAATGCTGATCTCCTAAAATCTGACATAAGATAGAGAGCATTTTGTACTCGGTGGAGACCATTTCTACAAAATCTTCCTGCACACATAATTTTTGGTTTGGTTTTTGTGAAGTAACCATCAATCACATGGAGTGTCAGTTAATGGAATAAAAGCTGGAACTATAAAAATAGATCTTGGTTTTTTTTTAATATCACAAAAGTCATTTTGCAGTGGAATGAACTTCTTGGCAGAAATGAGGGTAGTAGACCTTCACTGTAATGGAATTATATCAAGCATTTTAAAATTTTAGCTTTTGGGGGGAATTCATATTTGTTTTCATAGCCATGTATTCAATTGCTGAAGACAATATTACTTCATTTCAGCTTCTGTGACTCCCAAGCAAAAATCATGATGCATATGCAAATTTATGTAAATCAAGATATAAAAGGTCATTGGGAATCAAGACCTCTTTATGCTTTCATCCCCAAATTGGAGCTCTAGCTACTTTCTGGTAGTGAATTTGGACAACTTTCAAGTTTCAGCTCTAATGAGGGCTATTAAAATAAACAAACCCAAAACCCCTGAATAAATGCAGTCCATCCTAGAACATGGCCTCCAGGCAGGCAAATCTGGTTCACTGGGGATAATGACTTGATCAATGATAAGTGAATAATTACAGTCCATATAACAAGACTCTGAGCATAATCGTATTCAAATCTTAGTGGAGTTAATATTAAAACATTCTCTTCCAAAACTAATGACTGCATCTCAGAAACATCTTAGAAATAGATAGCCAGAGTTTCACTTCTTTGAAATCCATATGTACAGATGTAGGTTATGTTTTCCGTAAGACATAGCAACCGACTTCATGTTCAACTTGCTAGAGAGATTAGCGTCTAACTTGGCAATTAAAATGCAGATACACAAGCACACACACAAAGAAAGCAGCGCAGCTGCTGCCCTTTGTCACTTAGTCAGCTAGCAGGAGCAGAAGACAGTTAACTCTATACCACTCTCCTGGCTTGAACTCAGCTTTCTGCAAGAAATACCACAATCGTGATCTTTACATTGAAGAACTCAAAGGCAAGGAAATCAACTGTCCATCTACTTCGTCTTGCCATCTACCAAGGTCAGCATTTCTCATTTAATAATAGTAAGATAATGATGGCTTTGTTAGGGACAAAGATAGTCAGTTTTACTACATTTCTTGTTATGGGAAAACTTAGTTTCACCATCATGAAAGGAGACAAAGCAGCACATGAACAAAGCCTGGAGAAAAGAACATGGCTGAGGAAAAACTGCTGGTGTGGCAGCAACGGGGCTGAGAGTCAATTTCATTTTTGTACTTTTTGTTGTTGTTTTTATTGGGGTTTTTTAGTATCTTTAACCTCCTGATAGAGAAGCAAGTGCTTATTAACCTAGAATATACTCATGGAGAATTTTTCATGATGGGAGCATAAACTAGTCTTGTTTAATTTTGTACCAGCGGTGAAAGAAATGTTAACACAAATGATAGATAAAAAAGAAGTTGTGTTTGGGGAGTAGGTGGTTAGCTTAATCTGAGAACAATTTATTTTTGAGCATTACCTTCATCCATTTCTATAAAAGCCTCATGGTAGGAACACACAATCTAAATTCTTTGCTTCAGCAGATTTCTCAGGACGGAAGGAGACAGTTATGTTTTAATCATGAGATCACATTATTCTAAGTACTTCAAAATGATATACTTGATTTTCTTCAAGGCTCTTCGATAATTGAGGGTTATTTTGATAGCTCAGTAACTTGCCTTACCAATTCTGGGCTCTCACTCTCTTCATTTCTATTGCCTCCCAAAGCAGCGTTACTGGACCCATCTTCTTGAATCTCTTTCCTCATGGATGCTCTCCTGCTAAACACTCAAGTGACTCCCCAGTGCCGGCTGAACACTTTTGATAATTGTTTCCCACCGCCAAGGCTTTCGATAATTTGTTCCTGCACAAACGATACAACTTTTTCTTCTAGATCTCCAACAAAAACTTCAATTTCTCCTACTTGAAAACCCTTCTCACAACTCTCAGCTTATCTAAAAATCACCTTGTCCTCCAGTTAATTTCTGCACCATCCAACCTAAGTCTTCCCTGAGAATCACAACCCAAATTGATAGTTCTTATTTCTGAATTTCACAAAAATTTCTCCACTTTTACTACCACACGAACCTAAATAATCTTGGATTATTTAAAAATGCTTAGTATGTATTTTCTTATTATTTTCTTTATCAGAATAATGTTTCTTAAAACATCTCCTTATTATATTTATTTTGTATCTTTTTAACAGCTATTATATGCCCAAGAATTTTTAAATTGTAATAACATGTCCTAAGGTAGACACTCAGTGAATGCTCTTTGAATGAATGAAAATGGAGAACACTGTACCCATCAAGGAAGCAACTTTGCTCTATATTAACCAGAATGATGCTGGCCAAGTCAGTTACTATTTTTGGTCCTCCTTTTTCTCATCTATGAAAGGAGCCAGGTAGAAGAGATGATCTTTTTTCGGTCCTGTCTCACTTCCAGTGAGAATCTACTTAACTCTATCTCTAAGCCTTGTCTTACTCAGCTTACTCAGCTTACTCATGTGGAAGCATTCAAACGGCTGGAACAAACTTGGGGAATAGGCATAAAGACGCTGACTTTGGGGACTCTGCCAGCCTGGCTGGGTGGCCAAGGTAAGGCAGGCCAGGACGGATTGAGAGCTCAGAGCTGGAGGGGAAATTTATAAAACAAATGTAGGAACATTAAGCCTGCGGGGAGACAAGATTCTGGGGTGCAAGCCAAAGTTCAGACTTCAAGTTGCTTAGCTGCTTGGAGAAAGCCAGAGGTCAAGATCCACCAAGGGCGAAGGTGGGAGGGGTGGTCATGGAGTGGGGGTGCGGTGGCACAGCAGAGGATGCTTTCAGACCCCGAGATCTCAGCTGCCCTGACTCATGCACACTTGGAAGAAGAAAGTCTGAGGGGCTGGGCCTGTCAGAACTCAGGTCCAAGCTGGCTTGAGGAGTCAGGGCAAGAACAGGAGCTCAGAGCCAGCCTCTGCAGGCCCTGCGCTGACGCCCCGTGAGGGCGGCAGGGCACAGCCACTGGGAGCCGAGGGCATCATGCCTTGAATTTGCAGAGAAGATTTAGTAGGTAGGCAGCAGAATTCTGCTAGTGCTGGGGACAGCAATGCCCTCTATGTCCCCAGAGAGCTTCACTGGCTTTACCGGGGACCAGGAGGGCACAACTGTCCCCAAAGTCCTTTACAGAGCTGTTAGCTGTCAACAGTGCCAAAAGAGGTGTGGCACGTGACATGCCAGGGGGGTGCGGGGTGCGGACCCAGTGACTACCAGGGCTTCTGGAGCTGAGTTCTGGATCGGCACTCCTTAAGGGCCAAAGCCTCTCTGGTGACGATCGCCGGGCCGGCGGGCGCACGCACATGCACGCGGATCCAGTTCTCAGACCCCAAGGGTGCCTCACAGCCTCCCTCTCCTGGTGACCCTCCCCTGCTTCCTGCTGAGAGCTCTGGAATGGAAGAAACTGAGACACTGAGGGGGTGGAGAATGTGGCAGGGATCCTAACTTTTTGCTTGAGGAAGTGCTCAACGAGGACCCATCTGCCTTCAGGGAACAAAACATAATTCACATGAGTCTTACAAATGCGATGTTCATGACCAAATCCTGCCACCAGCAATCTGTGTCTCGACGCCTTCCTCAGCAACGGCATCTTCCCGAGGACTTAGTTTCAGATGTTCTTTGCTACAGAAGCTGTTGGAGATGACAAAGGATCCAGATACGTAGCCACCACATTTTATTTCCTTAGTGAGCAATTATGACATTTCTTGGGCTATTTCAATGTGTTCTCTGAGTCAGGTGAAGGAGATCGTCATAGGTAACCAACAAGTAATTCGTGGGTACTTAACAATATCCTAAGCACTTAATCATACTTAAAATGGACTATTAATGAAGCTTATAAACCATGTGCAGCTCTGAAAGGGAATTTCTCTGTAGGCTTAGAGATTATTAAGCCATTTAGATTTTACCACACAAATGTTATTCATGCTTTAATTCCTGAGAAAAGGGATAAAGAAATGAGGTTAATGCTCGCTCGTCTTTGGCAGAGTTTAGCAATTACTTACTCCATTTGGGAAGCCCGGAGGTCAGGTTAAACATTCTTCAAGTCATTGCCAAACTTCATGAGCATTAGTGACCACTTTTTAATTATTAAAGAAAAGAATGAGAACTTAAATCAAAGACACTAAAGAATGAATGTTGGTGTTCAAGGCAAATAGGTCATGTTTTCTTTTTTCCAAGAATTACTGACCCATAGGAAAATGGATCAAAAAAACAAACTATTTCATTTTAGGGGAATTTTATTTTTAAATAGGAGGATTAAAATAAATTACTTTCTCACTTTTTTTTTAACATCCTGTACTTTTTTTATTGGATAATTTTTTTAAATTAAGGTAAAATTCATGTACAATAAAATTCACCATTTTGGTGTCTTGTTCCAGGAGTTTTGACAAAGATGTGTTAACACCACCAAATCCAGATTTAAATTGGTTTCATGTCCTCAAAAAGTTCTCCTGTGCCCTTTTGTAGTCAAGCCTCCCCCCACCACATGGCAGCCATTAGTTTTCTGTGCCTGTAGTTTTCCCTTCCTTGAATGCCTTATGAATCGATTCACCCTATGTAGTTATTTGAATCTGTTTTAGAATAAAATATTCATTCAGCAGTTGAAGGATATTTGGGTTGTTTCCAGTTTGGAGCAATTATGAATAAAGTCACTACAAACAATCATGTATTAGTTCTTGTATAAACATAAGTTTTCATTTCTATTGAGTAAATACCTAGGAATAGGATTGCTAGGTCATATGGAAACTTACCTGTATAAGAAATTACAAACTGTTATCTTAAGTGGCTTTACTATTTTGCATTACCACCAGCAATGTATGAGAGTTCCAGTTCATCTATATCTTTGTCTGTGCTGGGTAGTGTAATCCTATATTTAGAACTTCTTGATATTTTTCATCAATGTTTTGTATTTTTCAGTGCACAGATCTTTGCATTCATTTTGTTAGATTTATACCTACATATTCCATGTTTTTGTGTAACTGTAAATGGTAGATTTACTAAATTTCAGTTTCCAACTTATTGTTAGTTTATAGAAATAGAGTGTTGATTTTTTTTTTAAGATTTATGTATTTTAGAGAGAGAGACAACCAACAGGAGAGGCAGAGGGAGACAGAGAATCTCAGGCAGACTCCCCACTGAGTGCAGAGCCCAACTCAGGACCCAGTCCCACAAACCTATGAGATCACAATCTGAGCCAAAACCTAGAGTAAGACTCAAACAACTGCACAATGCAGGAGCCCCTACAGTTTTGATTTTCATATCTCACCTTTTTTTTTCCGCTTAAGATTGATTTATTTATTTTAGAGAGAGAGAGAATGTGGGCTGGAGGAAGGGGCAGAGAGGGGGAGACAAGCAGACTCTCCACTGAGTGGGAAGACAGACAAAGGGCTTAATCCCAGGACCCTGAGATCATGACCTGAGAAACCAAGAGTTGGTCACTTAATCAACTAAGCCACCCAGGAAACCCACCTTCTCACCTGTTTTTAAAATAAAAGACTGATCTGTAGAATTCATTTAAAAACCATAACAATGTATTAAAAGTCTTCAATATGATAGTGAGGAAAAAGTAAACAAAAAATAAAAGAGGATCAAGGGGAAGGAGGACAGAATATGAATGCTGTCAATGCTTCCTTAAGATATGATTTGTTTTTTAAAGATAAGCAATGCTTTGCACAAGAGTTGGCAAACTTTTTCTGTAAAGGGCCAGGTAGTAACTGTTTTGTGTTTTATGGACCACATACGTTCTCTGTTTCATATTGGGGTATCTTTCTTTTTTTTTTTTTTTAAAGATTTTATTTATTTATTTGACAGAGAGAGATCACAGGTAGATAGAGAGGCAGGCAGAGAGAGAGGAAGGGAAGCAGGCTCCCTGCTGAGCAGAGAGCCCGATGCGGGACTCGATCCCAGGACCTGAGATCATGACCTGAGCCGAAGGCAGCAGCTTAACCCACTGAGCCACCCAGGCGCCCCCCATATTGGGGTATCTTTCTTTCTCTTTCTTTTCTTCTTTCTCTCTTTCTTTTTTTCTTTCTCTTTTTTAAACAACCCTTTGAAAATGTTTAAAACATTCTTCACTCATACTTATACAAGAACAGACAGTGGGCTAAATTTGACTCACAGTTGGTATAGTTTGCTGACTTCTGCTCCAGATTTCAGAGTAGGACAAATGCTGGCCGGAATCTTATGTAAAAAATTTTTTTTTTAAATTATAAAATAAATAATCTAATAATATAAATAATAAAACAATAATATTTTATAAAAAATAGTTAGTGATTTTATAGAAAATTAGCAAATAAAAGCATTCTTGACCCCGAGACTTCTATTTTTAACAGAGAAAGGTATAAACTTCCTTCTTAGAAAGTGGAAATCAATGTGTAAAATTTCACTTTCCCCCCAAAAAAGGATCTTTCAAGGAGTGGCTTTCCATCTGGTGACCTTTCAATGGGCCAGCTCTGAAGGCTTTAAAAAGCTTGTGTATTTCCAGTAAAATCACCCCTGGGCACCTCCTCTGCGGTCAAGGTACTTCCTGCAGCTTTGAACAAAGCTTTCTAATCTGAAACATTGGTTTCCTAAACTGGACTCTGAGGGCACACTTTAGAGGTCACTCAAGTTCTCTATAAAATATTAAGTTTTTGTGTTTTCATTCCTAAAGCTGATAAAAATAATTGATCATTTGGGCTGTCACTGTCGAAATGAGAATGGTCCCAGGAATCCAGCACCCACTGCATCTAAGAGTTCTGCTAATAGGAATGTGAGTGAAGAACAGGGATATCTTAGCATCCTGTATATAGGACGGTTTTGCTGCAGTTTGATTAAAACAAGAAGTCACAGGTGAGAATGGCCATCAGACAGCTTAATAGTAGTACGATCTGCATATCAAGCCAAAAGAGCTCTGCTGTAATAGTGGGAGCTACTGGCTGGCTGCTGGCAATGGCTTAGCTTCTGCAGAGCTACGTCACTGATCCTATGAAACTAGCTTAGTTTTTCCCTTGTATAAGAAATATAACTATGGGGCGCCTGGGTGGCTCAGTGGGTTAAGCCTCTGCCTTCGGCTCAGGTCATGATCTCAGGGTCCTGGGATCGAGTCCCGCATCGGGCTCTCTGCTCGGCAGGGAGCCTGCTTCCTCCTCTCTCTCTCTGCCTGCCTCTCTGCCTACTTGTAATTTCTCTCTGTCAAATAAATAAAATCTTAAAAAAAAAAAAAAAAAAAAAAAGAAATATAACTATAGTAATAAAAACAACAAGTCAGCACTTCAGGTCTGTGAGAAGACACTTACTTCTTAGTGAAAAGCATTCATTAATATTGCATCAAAACCCAAAACTACAGGTCAGATATTTCTTTTAATGTGTGTGTGTATATATCTATATACACACACGTACTATTTATGATGTACAACATAAATATGTACAACATAAATAGTATATATAGGTATGTATAATATAATATGTATATGTGTGTATATATATACTATAAATAGTATATATACACAAAATCTTATATATCATATATGTATAGAGAAAAATCTTAATAATGAAGTTATTTTAAGTCAGAGATAATAGCCTATTTTGAGTAATATTTGATGGAACAAATCTTGGAAGCTCAGTAATTTAGATCAGTCATTGCTGAAATTTACTATAATTAATAGAATTTGGCTGAAACTTAAGCTACCACTCTCACCCAAATATAATCTTCTTCATACTAACAAATGTTCTGAAGAAACGGTGAGCACTTGCTTGTTTCATGACTTTTCAAAATTTGGCTTTGTTTTTGTTATCTGAATACTGTATGTGACTATATCCTGTATCTGAATACTGTATGTGACTATATATTGTTTAATTCCTAGTTCTTTTATAACTGAATCTGGGAGCATTAAAGAATACATATATTTTCAAAATATGAAAGTCTCTCACTGATTCAAATTAGATGACTTATTTTGTATTTTTAATGGTTGCACTTGTTTATGCAACGATTGTCTTAATTTAAATACAACCTAATAGATGACTCTGCATTCATATGCTATGCAGGACTCCTAGCTAAAATATCTATAAACCAGAAAGTTTTTTGGATATGTGGATCTCTAATTTACTTTTTAGACATGTAAGCTGCAACTTTGATTTCAACTTTAAAACAGAAATTTCCTTTGGGCATTATAAATTTTTTGTATCTGTTTGGGGGGTATTTTTGGCTGTTTTTTTTTTTTGTTGTTGTTATTTTTTGTTTTTGTTTTTGTTTTGTTTTTTGCATTGAAGACAAAAATATGGTCCCTCTTTAGTCACGTACTTTTTTTAAGAAGAGACAGAGATAAAGGCAGTAATTCATGCTTTTTGATCTCAAACTGTCTTTATATTTTAAAAATTATTGAGGAACTCAAAGAAGTTTTGTTTATGTAGATTATGTCAATTGCTGTTTACCATCTCAGAAATTAAAAATGAACAATTTTAAAAATATTAATTAATGCACTTAAAATAATGCTAAACTTTTTACCTATTAACATAGGTAATATATTTCTGGAAAAATAATTATTTTTTCTGAAATGGAAACAATTTAAGGAGAAGCATAACTTTATTGTACATTTTTTTGGTAGATCTTTTTAATGTCTGGCTTAAAAGAAAATAGCTGAATTTTCATACCTGCTTCTGTATTCGATTCTTTGCATTATGTATTATATTAAAGTATATGAAGAAAATCTGACCTCATACAGACATGCTTGGAAAAGGGAAGGATATTTTAATATCCTTTCCAGATAATTATGGATATTCTTACTATATCCACACTGTGGATACTATAGTATCCATACTATAGTATGGTACCATACTATAGTATGATACTATATCAAAACTCAACAAGAAGTAATTTCTTAAAGATTAGTTGCAACAGGAAGTCAGAAATTATATTAATGAAATTTGCATAGTTACATTAAAATTCATTGATCTAAAAAACATCCATTCATGTATCTTGCCCCTTAAACAAACATTTTACACATGGTTTTTGTAGTATTAAGTATTGGTCATCTGGAAAATTTGGTTCAAGAAATACACAGATCTTATAAATGATTATGTATGTTTTTATTCAGTATCAAGAAAATGACATCTGTTAACATCATCACCAATCTCATCAGAATAAAAAATCTGTGAGTTTTGGAAAGCTGTCAAGCTCAAAATGGCAGTTACAAATTTTGCAAAATTCTAATTTTCACTTGAAAGTTCAAATTTTATCATTCACAACAATTACTGCCAAGTCTTTTTTTGAAATGACAGACATACTTTGTTCATTTTCAAGAAAATGTCTGCCAGATGCCGAAGTCTGAAGAACCACAGTTTGTCTGTCAGTTGTTCTCTCAAGTACAAATAGTGTTCCTTTTAAAAACTGGCTAGTTCAGCCTGCAAGTCATCTCCCAGGTGCCTTTCCTTGAGACAACTCGCACTGCGGTAGTTAATGCATTCCCATACTCCTATGGTATCAGACGAACATGGTCTCGAAGGTTGAGATTAAATAAAATGAATAATGTTCATTGCGTCATCCAGGACTTCCTTAAGTAAGAATTTTTTTTTCTGTTTTAATTATGAGTGGAGGGCAGTGTATGGATGCAGCAACGACTGATGTTAAGTTTGTCGCCACCACTCTGCATGGGGCAAAGGTACCCACCACTGCCTTTGTACCAGCATCAGTGCGAATGTCCAACAGTGAGAAAAGCAGATCCTAGTAAATGAAAATACTGTTGATGTCATAGACCTTCTAGTAGGATCTTGGCCACTTCTAGGGGTCTGTAGACCATCCTTGGAGAACTGCTGCTTTCTACCAAGGGGATATAAAAATTACAAATTAGGAAGGAGAAGAAATAAAAAGTAGGAAATATTGAAATCCTGAGAACACTTGAAATTCTATTCTTCCCAGATATTTCTTCAAACACCTGAAGTTTCTTTATTTCCAGACATTTTGTTAATTCATTCATGCAACAGACATTAATCCAGGGCTTTCTGTGTTCAGGCCCTGAGCTATGATTTGGGGACACAGAGACAAAGCAGAGTTCTCTAACTAGAAGTAGATTACAGTCTAGAAGGGGTGAATGTGGTAAGTAAACAAAGTTGTACGAAAGGGTGTTATTGGTTCTACAGTGAAAATATAACATCAGAAAGGGAGTGGACAACTCAACCTGAGGGTGATGAGTGTAAGTTTTGTAGAAGTGGGGCAGTGTGAATTTCCTAGGTGTAGGCATTCAGCTGACTGGCAGGGCAGCGGCATTGGCATCGCATGCACAGCGGGCTGTGGGGGAGTGGGAAAGCTGAGAGGAAAAGGCAGTGAGGCTGGAGTGGTAGAAGCTACAGGTCATGGAGAGCTCATGAGCCATTTGCAGGAATTAGCACCCTATTCTGTGAATACCCACAAGCCACAAACAGGTAGAGGAATAATGAGATAAGAGTAGAGGTTTGGAAAGATTACTTGAAACACAAACGATGTACCAGAAAAAAGACAAGGGTCTCTTACAAGACAATTCTGCCCTTCTCATGATCCAAGTCTAGAATGGCCCAAGCCTGCTGTCCTTCAGCAGGTTTTCCTGCAGAATTCTTCAGGCAGAAAACAATACTAAACTCCATGCTTGCAATGACCTCAAACTCAGGAGACATGTGTCAGGTTCTCCTAAGGACTCTCCTGCCCTGCTCCACCGTGGTGATGGAGCTTCTGGGGTTCAACAAAGACCAACCAGTAATGGAGTTACTTGTCCCTCCTTACCAAAGTTCCCCTCCCCGCTTTGATCCTTGCCAGGTATCCTGGTGGTAAATTTTAAGTGTCGATTTGGAGGGTGTTTTCGATGAGATTAACATTTAAATTGTTGAATTTTGAGTAAGTCAATTGCTCTTCATAATATGGGCAGGCTGCATGTAATCAGCTGAAAGCCTGAATGGGCAGAAGTGCCAGTTTCCCTGAACAAGAGGGAATTCTCCAGAAGATTGCCTCCAAACTCCAAACGTGTGCACAATCAGCTTTCCTGAGTCTCTAGCTTGCTAGCCCACCACTATGGAACATAAGTTAATACGACTATTATCTTAGGGGTTCCCTGTACTTGGCATGGGTCCCTTGATGAAGCTACAGTATCTCCTATTAGCCCAGCAAACTTTCCTCTGACATCTTAGTCCAAATGTGGCTGTTCAATTAATTCAGCTTCCTTTTAGTATTTCTAACATGAATTTACCCTGCGTGTCTCCTTAGAATGTGAGTGTACTTATTCCCTATTTTTCTCATCATTGGATTTTAAGATGAACTAAAACAATTCTATTAGGGGTGCCTGGGTGGCTCAGTGGATTAAGCCTCTGCCTTTCGGCTCGGTCATGATCTCAGGGTCCTGGGATCGAACCCCACATCCGGCTCTCTGCTCAGCGAGGATCCGGCTTCCCCCCTCTCTCTGTCTGCCTCTCTGCCTACTTGTGATTTCCCTGTCACAGAAATAAATTAAAAATTCCATTTATTAAACCTTTATATAACCTGACATCTTACGCAGAAAAAAAAAAAGATGCCGATGAGTTATTTTAGATAACTGTTTATGTGGCTTTTTGGTTGCAAAGAAGAGATTTACTGCTTCTACCTCAAGAGACAGGGAGGAAGTATCATGCTTTGTGGAATTACACCAGTGGAAAAAAGGAAAACAGGAATCTTGACCAGTTTTCTCCTTCATTTAGAATCTAAACCAGAGTCCAAAAGAAGTCTCACAACCAAGAATCACAAGAACAGAAGTTTCCCATGAAGACCATGAACATAGTATATGTTCTGAAAAATGAGTCAAGATTCTATGTGGTTCTAACGACTAGATTATTCCCTTGCCTTCTCTCAAGTATTCTCTCTGTGTAGCTGTATTCTACTACCATCTAGCTTATTTTCACAAAATAACCTGTGCTCACCATCTCAAGAGAGAGCAACAGGTTGTCCAATTAATCACTGCCATTCCTAGAGGGCAGAGTTTTTGCTGTCAGACCACTGCAGAGGCTGTTTGACTAGATTAACTGTCTTTGGGTTAGGCATATACCCTCTTCTGATATTTTTTTAAAAGATTTTATTTATTTATTTATTGAGAGCAGGGGGAGGGACAGAGAAAGAGGGAGAGAGAGAATCTCAAGTAGACTCTGAGCTGAGCATGGAGCCTAGTGTGGGGCTCCATCTCACAACACTGAGATCAGACCATGAGCCCAAAACAAGAGTCCTACACTTACCTAACTGAGCCACCCAGGCACCCCACTCTGGTCCAATTGTCTGTGGGGAAAAGGCTGATGTGGAGCAAAACCTGGCCGCTTATGCCTGAGAAACTTCCTAGAGTAACTTCCTCAACAGGTGCTATGGATTTAGTGGTTTCCCTCTGAAGAGACTATTGACATGCATGTCAGCCATGTCAAGGTCTTGGTGTGTTCTGTAAATTGATCATTTTAATAGATGCAGTCAACTTCAAGGAACCTTAGGCAAAAGGGTGAGGAAGACTTTTACCTCCTCTTTGGGGAAACATTTCTCTCCATTTTCTTTATTTCTCTCCTCCATTCTACTCTGTCCTTCTCCTTATGTTCAGTGCCCTGAGCAGAGTTCCAGAAGCCATTGCCATCCTAGCTTCACAGCACACCTTTTGTCTTCCATCTCATTTTTAACCCAGAATCCTGCTTTCTGTGATGCTAATCAATTAATGGCTAACTGAGCCATGAAAATGTTATCAACTAGAGCTAATGAGAGCATGAGGTAGATGCTACTAAAACTGGGGGCAGGCCAATGCAAGAGTTGAAGCCCAGGAAATCTCCAATGCATGCATAGTGCTGGGCAGCAAGAAAAATAGCTACCCATAATACCATATAAATAGCCCCTTGGTCCACCTGTATGTTGATTATGCCCAGATTGGGCACAGTGGAAGCTAAAAAGTTAGCAAAGAACTGTAAAATCATTTGTGTTCTTATTCTTGAGTAACTAGACAACTAGTAACTTTATAATTCATTATGTCATTCATTGAGTTAATTATTGACTTGTTCTAGTATATTACTACATATCCAAAAGTAATCCAAAGCATACCTCACTTTTAGACCCATTATTTTGCCTTTTCACATACTGTAAATTATGTGAAATTTAGGTAAAGAATTGTTTCATTGATCTGGCACTTAAAAGAAACATTCAACGAAATACTAAAACTCTAACGGAAAAAAGACCAATTATTTGACAACAGATCATTACCTTTCAGATGCATATATTATATGTGTACAGTAGGTAACCCAATAATGGTGTTGAAAATTAGTATGATAGTTATTAATAATTTAGATCTTTATATACTTGTGTGTAAGATTTGAAGTTACTGCAAACAAATAAGAGTTTATCCTCTGTGTCTTTTGAAGAATTTGAGAGGGATCAAGGGAGACTAATTATGCGTGTGACAAAGGAGAGGACAGTTTTGCCATCACATACAACTTTGCCATATTTTCCTGTTTCCCATCACCTTCATAGGAAATGCAAAAGGAAAAGAACATAAACTATTAATGAATCCCTCAATACTTTGTGCTTTTGTAAGGAGATTATAGAGTCTCTTATCAAGAATTACAAAGTTTTCAACTACTTTTTTTAAGATTTTTTTAAATTTATTCATTGACAGAGAGAGAGATCACAAGCAGACAGAGAGGAAATCAGAGAGAGGGGGGAAGCAGGCTCCCTGCTGAGCAGAGAGCCCGATGCGGGGCTTGATCCCAGGACCCTGAGATCATGACCTAAGCCAAAGGCAGAGGCTTAACCCACTAAGCCACCCAGGTGGCCTCATCTACTTTTTAATTAAAAAAAGAAGAAGAAGAAGAAGAAGAAGAAGAAGAAGTAGATTCTAATATCATAGTTGTATTATATAAGTTTGTGATAGAATTCCACATTTACCAGCCATGGAAAAGTTCTTACAACCTCTCTGACCTTGGTTTCTTCACATGTCAGATTGGGAGAATACTTGTCTGGTATGGTTGATATGGGATTAGAGATAATAGTGTCCGTCAAGTGCCCTACGCATGGCAAGCACTCTTGGTATTGTTATTTGGAGAAGTGATATGGTAAACTGTTTACATTTAAAAGATATCCACATTCTTTAAGTTTGATGTTGCTTGAAAGCCTTCTTTCCTGCCTAGTGGCCGACTTTCCCTTTTCTTATTGTTCTAAGAATATTTCTCCATTTGGCCCATTGTAAATAGTAACAATTGTTTAGTTGTTCCATCAGAAGAGAGAACCCTTCCTGGAGCCTGGCTGACAGAGCTCCCTGTCTGATCTGTCTAACAGCTTTGGAGCTGGAGACAAAGCACAGCGCTCTCACTTCCTCCTCTAGGAAGAGAACAGTGTCCCCAACCAAAATAGATCCTCATAGTCTTGCAAACGCCAACCAGAATAAATACAAAGGAAATGAGGGCAAAAATCTAACTGTGGGGGATATTGAGACAGAATTCTTCCCAAAATAAAGTTTTTCAAAGCTTGTAGGAAGCAGTAACGGGTATTACAGCACATGAATCATTGTTGTGCCCATTCCAGATTATAGATTAGTAATATGCTATGTTCAGAGTGGTTCTAATTTGATTGCTTAAATATATATAGATAGATAGATAGATAGATAGATAGATAAAATCTAGAGAAATAAGCAGATGTAGCTGCATTTACAGACAAAAATGACCTCGTCAAAATTCATAAGTACTGATTCACCCATGAAGTTCAATACAGAATTAGTTAAGATCTTGGCATTAAAAAGAAAAATAAACTTCAACTTTCCCTTCTCCTTAATGAAGCTTGAAATAAAAACCATGTGATGCTTTCTATGTCTTTATGCATTTTCAAATTAAAGCTGGGTGCAAATTAGTAAAGTTTAGGGTGATGGGGTAGAGATACCAATGACAAGTGTTGCACTATAAGAATAGTAAGTATGTAACTTTTCAGTTAAATTATTGTTAAACTCAATTGTTTCTATTTAAATAAGATAATGATCTTTAACAGTCATAAATCTGCTAGCTTTCTTTCCCTAACTGGCTGATTTTCCTATTGTCGAGTTGGGACAATATCTAAAGCTGGAAAAAAATGCTAATTTTAATACAAATTCAAGGTCTATACATTGATAATATTATTTGATGAAATTTGAATGATGTCAGACCATGTAAGTTTCCAGACATGAAGAACTTCATTTGCCTAAAAAAGTTGCATTTCTACATTCATGAAAAAAACAATTTAGGGTGCCTGGATGGCTCAGTCAGTTAAGTGTCTGCTTTAGGCTCAGGTCATGATCCCAGGGTCCTGGAATTGAGTCCCAGGTCAGTCTCCCAGCTCAGAGGGGAGTCTGCTTCTCTGCCCTTCCCCTGGCTCATGCTCATTTGCTCTCTCTGTCTCTCTTTCACTCTCTCTCTCTCAAATAAATAAATAAAATATTTTTTAAAAATGTTTATAAGAAGTAGCATCATGGCCTCCTGTGATATTATTAAATATCTGGAGAAGAGAAATATCTAATGAACTTTAAAGTTCTGTTTCAGAAGTGGGGGAAGTACTTCATTTAACAGCTATCAAAACCCACTGTAAAGCGATGAGAATCAAAGCAGAATCAAAACAGACAGATCAATGAAAAAGAATAGGGCTTGGGGCCAAGTATATCTGGGAAAGGATCTATAATATTAATTATATATATAATTCAAAGTAAATATAAGTGGGGTTGGGATAATTAGCTATACATAAAGAAAATAATGTCAACTCCTGCCTTATAACATATCCAGAAGTAAGTTCCAGACATATTAAGAAACTAAATATAAAACAAGGAACATCATAAAGATATTAGAGAAAAATTAGGAAAATATTTGTATAGCTGTGGAATGAGGAAATATTTCTTTGGCAAGATGGGATACTGAAGGTAAATAACCAAATACATGTTTTTAAAAACTATACTATAGATTGTTCTGTAGCTTGTTTATAAAGGAAAGAATGGGAAGGGTCAATTAAATGAATTTGTGTAAGTTTTATTTAGTAGAAAGCACAGAACAGATGATCTCCTAAGAGAAAATATTTACAACACATATAAAACAATGGCTTAATATCCCAAGTACACAAAGAGCTCTCGAAATTAATTAGAAAATTACAGTAGCAAACAGGCAATTCACAGCAGAGGAAACACAAAGGGCCAATAAGCCTAAGATGTTTGACATTCACATTAGTAATGAGGGAATGAAAATTGAAACACCTGGTAATCATTTAGGGGTGAAGGATCAGTGCTCCTGCCAGTATGATTTAACTTCAGACAAGTCCTGCCGTCCAGTGTTGGTAAGGCTTGGCGGTAATCATTACTCCTGAATAGTAGGGGTGGTTCTGTAAATTGCTTCAGTCCAAAAGTAATCTGCCAACATATCTTAAGATATAAAATGCAAGGAAACTTTGCCCACGTTCTCAGTTCTGGTGGTTACTGGACAGAAATAAAAATGAAGTATATAAACACATGTACAAGTATGCTAATTAGGGGAGGGAAGGCAGAACCACATAGTGGGGAAGAGCATACTCATTTGGATTCAAATCCTAATGTGCTGTGACCTTAAGTAAATTGTTTAATCCTTATATGTCTCAATTTTCTCATCTGTAAAAATGAAGCAACAATAGGGGCGCCTGGGTGGCTCAGTGGGTTAAGGCTTCTGCATTCAGCTCAGGTCATGATCCCAGGGTCCTGGGATTGAGTCCTGCTTCGGGCTCTCTGGTCAGTGGGGAGCCTGCTTCCTCCTCTCTCTGCCTTCCTCTCTGCCTGCTTGTGATCTCTGCCTGTGGAATAAATGAATAAAATCTTTTTTTTTTAAGATTTTATTTTTTATTTATTTATTTGACAGAGACATCACAAGTAGACAAAGAGGCAAGCAGAGAGAGAGAGAGAGAAGCAGGCTCCATGCTGAGCAGAGAGCCCGATGCGGGACTCGATCCCAGGACCCTGAGATCATGACCTGAGCCGAAGGCAGCGGCCTAACCCACTGAGCCACCCAGGCGCCCCTAAATGAATAAAATCTTAAAAAAAAAAAAATGAAGCAACAATAATATCTATCTCCTGGATGTTGTTTTAACATTAAATGAGATAATGCTTAGAACATTGTCTGGTCATTTTAAGACCATAATTAACGTTGGCTATGATTATTATTATTCATAATAACAAAAACAACCTGGCTGTCCATCAACAAGGAATATAACTGAACAAATGCTACTATGAAACCATTACAAATAATGAAACATAAGTATATGTATGCATGTATTTGTCCAAGTTGTAGGAAGTTAAAAAGTGCAAATTATAGTTTGATATATTGCATAACCCCAATTTGGGGAAAAAAGCAAAATTAAAGAATTCCCCTACAGAGGTGCCTATTTTTGTGGTACAATAATAATTTGAGATATTGACAATAATTTTTTCTTTCTAGTAGTTCACTTTTTACCTCCTTCTATTCTCTCACCCATTCAAGCCCTTGGGCTGCTCTGTTGTACCCAACAGAGGTTCGGTTGTTGTACCCAATGAGGTATGGGTAAGCAAAAGAATCATCTTAGCAACCAGTTTCCAAAAAGTCAAATTTGCAAACATTTACGGGTTTGAGAAGAGAGGGTGCTCTTCTTACTGTCTGACTGAGATAAAAATACAAGCATATAAAACCCTGTACAAGGATTCTCACAGAAGGTTGGAGAGTAGATGTGCCCAGCTTGGAGAGAGACAAGATTGTATTGAAAGGAGAGTGATGAGTGTTGGAGGTGAGCCCAGAAGAGCAGGGTTGATGCCAGAAGCTACAGATAGACCCTGGACAAATGGAAAATTCCAGTGAGTCTGGTGGGACCTAAGACCAGAGGAAAATTGGGCCTCAGTTTCCTGGTGGAGGCCAAGGAAGCTGGCAAGAGTCCACGGAAGAAATGGCTATAGTGAGCCAGAGCTGGTAGGGCTGCAGGCAGCCTGGTGGAAACTGCCAAGGCTCAGGCACTGAATCACCACACCTGACACGGTCTGACAACAGGGACCAACACACCTGTGGGGACTGGTGGCCAAGGTCCAATTAGAGTGAAAGATGTCTCACTATCACTATGGTTACCAAGGAGCAGATGGTGCCAATACTCAAATTCCCACTCACTTCCTTGGTACTACATTAAACCTCCTGAAATGTAGACATAACTTCAGGAAAAAGGAGCGTATTCCACACTAACTGAGACTGAGTGGCCATCTGACCAACACAACGCACCTTCGAACTAAAAATTAACTTGAGTTAAGGAAAATTGTTATATGTCTTCTTTATCAAAGTTGGGACTCACATCACTTATGGGCATATTTATACATTTATATATAGATAATTAAAATATAAATTGTTAAGATGACCTAGGGGCAAGAGACTACGCAGCTAGAAGGGGAAGGAGAAAATACTAGTTTTACTGTAGATAATTCTGTAATGTCTAAATAGTTAAAATTAATAAATATTATTTTGTAATGAATTGACTGAAATAACGTCAAACGCAAAGGAAAAAACAGGAAGTTCAAAATCATTTTGTAGTAAATAATAAAAACACTCAAAATGTTTATTTGGGGCAAATCATCAGTATGTCTGTGCCTCAATTAACTAATTTATAAGACGAGGGATTGAATTAGTGATTTATATCATTCCTTCCTTCTCTAGGATTCTCATAAGACAGTGCGTGTCCTGTTCTTGAAAATGTACAAGAGATGTAGAGAAGAGTCACATTTGTGAAGGAGTTGGGATAAGTCAAGAAGCTTTTAAGTTAATGTTCTGGAGATAAGGACTACAGGACCCATAGTGGAAAACCAGACCTGTTCTAAGAAGCAGGGCTTTGACTGTCAGTCTCTGTCCTGCCAATTCTTTTCTGCATGACCTTGAGGGCAAGACAGTCTGAACACTTTGGGTTTAAACTCTTTAAACTTCTCTAAAGCAGTTTCCAAACCTGTTGGTACATTAGAGTAAGTAAGATACTTTTTAAGAAATACAGATGCCATCCATATATCCAGTAGAACATGTACATAATGTCACCAAAAGACACTTACAGAATATTCATAGTGACGCTGTTGACAGTAACTCAAAACCAGAAAGATTCAAATGTCCCTCAAGAATAGAATGAATAAAGAAATGTTGTGATGGGATACAATATAGCAGGGATCAGCAAACTTTGTTTTCTGTAAAGTGCTAGATAGCAAATATTTCAGCTTTGACGACCACACAGTCTCTGTCGCAACCAGACTCTGCCATTATGGTCTGAAAGCAACTGTAGACAATACAGCAATGAATTGGCCTGGCAGTGCTTCAATAAAACTTTATTTACAAAACAAGATGTTGGACCCCCCCACACCACCAAATAACAATGAAAACAAACCATATGCAATAACATAGATGAATTTCACAAACATATTGTGGAATAGCAGAAGCCAGATACAAAAGAACACACACTATGATTCCTTTTATATAAATTTCAAAAATAGGCAAAAGCAAGCTATAATGGGAGAAGTCAGAATATGGTGATTATCTTACGAGATTGTGCCTAGGATGCGTGGTGACCTAGAAGGATTGTCTTCTGGACTGGAATTCTCTACTACTGAATTTGAGACTGTGTTCCCTTTGTGAAAATTAATTGAACTTTGTGCTTACAGGATTTGTACCTTTTTTTTCTGATATAAGCTTTAATTCAGTGAAAAGTTTACATAAAACTGGATCTTTCAAGGTCTCAGTGTAGGGAGTCTGGGATAGTTGGGTGGGGGTGTGGCCTGAGGATCTGTCCTAATCCAGCCTTGAAGAGGTAATTGACCTGGACAAGGTTCCTTTATGGTCAGAGCTGACACAGAGCGAGCTTATGGAATTGGGTATGGGGTGAGTCCTTTCTGCAGAAAGAGAGGACACAGTCCCTGTTCTTGAGAATGGACTGGTCATTAGCTAAAGGAAGCCAGGCTTACATTCCAGACTTCAATGTCAAGTGATATTTGCACGATCACCTGAGTGTTTTCATTGGCTTCTGCCAATGGGCAACACCCAGTTCAGAGCTTCCCCGATTTGTGGAATTGCTGGGAAAGTGCCAGAAAGCTTTCAGAACTCAGCATGAGAACAGCAGCCAGCTTTCAATGTGGATGATCTCTGTGTTCCTTCCAGCTCCATGTGGCTCTTAGAAGCTCATTGTGGTAGAGCAGACACGGCTTGAAGTTTGGGTTCAAAAAGATACAACCTCACATTCTGGTTTTACAACTCAATGGAGAATTACTGAATTTTACTCGATCCTAATTTTTCTCATTTGTAAAAGATGCATGAAATCATCCTCTCCACCCCTGTGACAGGCAAAGGTTTTTTTCCTCTTTTTTAAAATTCAGTATTCATTGAGCCAACATTTATGTGCCAAGCACTATTAAGACTTTTGCAAGGATTATCTCACTTAATCCTTGTCAGTGAGGAAACTTCATTTATGATCTTATTTTATACATGAAAAAACTAGGAATTAGAGAACGTAAATGACCTGTCCAAAGTCACACAGGTAATAAGAGATAGAACAAATTTCCCACTGAGGAATTCTGACTGGGAACCTCACCTTTAACCACAGTGACAATGCCTGGCAGCTATCACTATATCTGGCTCATGGATGCAATTTCATAAGTGTTAATTCTGAATTTCCTCTTTCCTCAAAGAGCTATGAATGAGAGCTGAAGCCTAGCAGTCAGAAAATCTGGATTCTAGCCGCTTGGTAAATCACTTTTATTTCCTTACCAGTATAATGAAGACATTGGATTAGTTAATCTTGAGATGTTTCTTGCAGGCTGAATGAAATTTGTACTCTATGAATGCTTGCTCCAAACAGAAAATGACTTTAAAGTGTTTTCATCCTTAATGTTATGATAATTTTGCGTTTGCTTCCAGAATCTGAATTTGTTTGGATATTTTTAAAATAGCTGCTAAATGATTTACTAGCAAAACCTCTCTCCATCACACATCTTACAGCCACCTATAGTCACCTCACCCCAAGATCCAGCTCCCATTTGTCTCTTTACTTGGGACGCACCTCACCTATGGTTGCATATTCTACAAGGGCACACTGGAAGGGGCACCCTTGGCTTGGTTTGAAAAGCAGAGGTTTTTGTTGATTTTTCCCAGGCCTCTAGTATCTGTACCATTTTACTGATCTATGCAATGTGGCAGCTTCCGACACAGAATCTCTTCCCAGATCCGAGTCCCTAAAGTGCATCTATAACTGAACTAGTGATTCTCACTAAAATATTCAGTGCACTTTTGACATCTCCCCAACTTGGCAGATAATGCTGGATTTCCTACAAATTGAAAATCAGTGATGGTCATGTAGTTGGCAGGGATAGTGCTGATAAAATAGAACCTCATTTCTATATGGGATGGTTTCTTAGAGAAGCCAAGTTGAAACTTACACATCAGCTTTGGAAAATGTTGAACCAACAAGTAGGGGGCGGGAATGGTAAATTCACAGGATAAACTAAGGATTGTTTTCATAACATTTATTTCCCTGCATTTGCCTACATCTAAAACTCAATATTTAAAGGAGAATGAATTTTGTCCAAAAAACTTACAGAAATAACAACTGAAGTAATTTGAATAAGTCAATATTTTCCCCTTGACACAGAACAAGCAGAGTTTTATTATAACATTTAAAATAAGTTGTAAAATACGGGGTGTACTGAGAAGCACTACATTTGAAAAAGCATACCATAAAAACCACTGTGAATGTTGGGGAGCACAATGGCCAGTAGAGCTGAAAGATTTAGCATTCCAGTAATAAGAGTTTGGAATTCCCAAACACAGAAAAGTTGTCATTTTTATCGTTTTGCTTAGTTTGGTTTTATTCCAAAATACCAGGAAGTGAGGAGACACTAAGCTAAACAGTATAGATGACAAGTCATGATGTGCACACTTCCTGTGAGACAGGAAACATGCTCAGACCCTGCACACGACTCTTTGCTTTCAATGTCTCCCCATACTTCTTTGTGCATAAGTCTATGCATTGTGTCCAGATGAGACAGAGAGAAAACTGCAATAGAACAATATGCCTCCAAAGGAAATTGCTCTTATAGCACCAAGGGATCAATAAAGACTCTTACCATGGGGTCATAAAGAGATAGTCAGTATAAATAGTAAGGTTATTGTAGTTTCACAAAGGAATGCCTAATATAATCTTTTTAGTTTCCAAATGGTAATAATGATTTCACACACACGCACACACACACACACAGTTATCTATACGTATATACATATGTGTGACTGGTTTTCAAGTGATTACAGATTTTTTAAAAAGCAATCACTAAAAGTCAGTATTAGTAATGAGTAAATTTTGAATTTGTGTTTCTGAGTTAATACTCATTTGACCACGTAGACCTTGTAAATTAATAATCCAAATTATAATATAAATTATAACCCAAATAATAAAGTAAATTAATAATCTTTCTTCATCATTTTGACACTGATTCATCTTGTTTTTTAATTTGCTTCTCTGGAAGTACCATGAAAATTTCTTCTTAAAAACTGGAATTGGCTTTAGTTTAGCTATCAGATTCCATCCAGTGCCCCAAAGGTATGCTCCTGTCACTACAAAAAAAGGGAAACAACAAATATATGTGTATGTATATATACATCTCTAATGCATTTTTATATTACTTAATGATGTTAGCTGAAACTTGTAAATATATAGTAATATGAGCAGAGAATTATGGTAAAACTCTTCTTCAAAATATTTCTTTTTTTTTCTCAAAATATTACTGATGAAATTATAGGAATATTATTTCAAGCCAAACCAGAGAACTGCAATAGAATGGTATGTTTTGGCCCATTTGCTATACAGATGGTTTTAATCGCAAAAATCCCATCTTCTTTAGTTTCATTTTTAAGGGACATATTTGGCCACTGGTTAAGAGGGTGGAAAGTTGGCCCCCAGCATTTGAAAGAGAATAGAGGTGTTGGCGGGGCTATACTACTTCCAAAGTCTCTGGTGGGGATCCTTCTTTGCCTCTCCCAGCTTCTGGTATCCCGAGGCATTCGCTGACTTGTAGGAACAAAACTCCAATCTCCACCTCTGTGTTTATACAAACTTCTTCTCCATGTGTCTGTCTTCATATCATGTTCTCTGTGTCTTTGTCTCTCTGTTCTTGTAAGACAGTGGTCTTTAGGGATTAAAGGCCCATCCGACTCCATATGACCACATCTTAACTAATTGCATCTATAACAACTTTTATTCTAAATAAGGTCACTCTGAGATGTTGGGGTTAGGATGTCAAGCCATCTTTGGAAGAGGAATACAATTCAACTTGTAACACTGCTTTAGCAGATACTTTTAATACTGGGATTACTGCATGGAGAAAATAAAGTTCATGCCCTGAGTGTAAGGTTGACATTAAACAAAACCCAAGAATATCAGTTGGTGATAAGTGCTATGTAGATAATTATATAATAGGGCACCTACTTAGATTGATTGGTCAGAAATATGACTCCAGGGTGATCTTTAAGCTGAGCTCCCCACAGGAAGGAAGCAACCAGGCAAAGATGGAGAAACGAGGATTCTAGGCAAAGGAAATCCATGTTCCCAGGGGGAAAAGAAGCTGTTCCTGTCCCACTGCTTCACAGCAAGATCTGTCAGCATAAATGGTTTTCTTTCTTCAAAAATGATCTACCTAAGTTTGGGTTTCTGGTAGGTAGTTTTCTACCCACTTATGGACAGATAGAACGGCAACCTTAACTATGGGACTTTTCATGCTCTGGAAAATAGTATTCATCTTTAATTTGAAGATGACATAAATTTTATGGGCTCTGACGCTATTTGTATAGGTTGACAGCTACTGTCCAAATATACTGGAATATCATTGTGAAGAGTTACAGAAAATAAAGAAAGTAAATATTAGTGGTTAGGTAAGTCCTATTCATGTCTCCTTAAAAGATCTAATTTGTATCCATGCATTTGTAAAAGACATTGCTATCATTTCTCAATCACCTTTAAATTTATCTTTAAATTAGACAGTAGTGTAGACATCACCATTTTTGTGAAATATGGCTGTATTTCACAAAAGCCATGTTTTTCTTTTTTCTTTCTTTCTTTCTTTATTTATTTGACATATAGAGATCACAAGTAGGGAGAGAGGCAGGCAGAGAGGGAGAGAGAGAGGAGGAAGCAGGCTCTCTGCTTGGCAGAGATGTGGGGCTCGATCCCAGAACCCTGGGATCATGACCTGAGCGAAAGGCAGAGGCTTTAACCCACTGAGCCACCCAGGCGCCCCCAAAAGCCATGTTTTTCTAAAAAACCTCTACCCCTTTTTAAATTCTAGAGGCTCTGTAGTATAGGGCAGAGTGATCAAAAGTTGGTCTGCAAGTTGTTTCCTCTCAAGGAGAATGAACACGCTGTACGACAATGAGAAACTGCTGAGAAGATTCAAGGGCCAAAATCTTTTGCACTTTTCTATGTCAATTTTGGGTTTGCATTTTTAATACTCCTAAGAAGAGTCACAGTAAAAATAGGGTGCCTTTTTTCATCTCTGTTGTTTGCAGACATAAGCATATTTTACTCACTGAATTATTAACTTTTCCGTATGCCTGTCAATTTTTAGAAACAGCCAAGAACTTGTAAAATCGCATGTCAGAATCTGTGATTCAAGGAGAGAACAAATGTACCCAGCTCCCAGAATAACCTCAAAACTGACCCAACTAAGTCTCAAAAAAGGCACTTTCTAAGAACATGGTTGCTTCCCCTGACTTTCTATGAATTTCCAAACAAAATTTTACAAGGGTCAAGGCCTTTCTTCGGATACTCAAAATATAAAACTGCTCATCTTTTCTTCAATTTTTTTTGGAGGGGTGGTGGGGAAGGATAATATCATGCTACAAATCCCCCAAAAATTATTTAAATAAGGAAAAGCTTTCCTATGAAATAAACATTTCAGGAAACTTAGAGCAATCTGACTCTTTTCCATTGAGTTATATTTTAAATAACTGCATTAGAAGAAAGACCTTAGAAGATTGAACAGAAAATGAAATCTACTCTATCCCTTGGATCATTCTAGACTAGTCCACACAAACTGGACCAGCATTCATTCATTCATGGGATGGCAAAGGCTAGTCCTCAAAGTCTCCACACCCTTCACCAGCCCCAGTCTGGAGGCATCTGACTCAAGCCCAAGGACCAGGCACCATGAAGTCTGCAGTTACTAAGTGTGATCCTACCAGGACAGTGTGATCCAGTGTGATCTACCTCCAGAAAGGAGGTCTGTTTGTTTTCGGTTGGGTTTTCTGTTCCTTATTGAAGTCCCACAGTGATAATTTTCAGAGGTCTGAGTACAATTTTATTTCTCTACAAAAGTTAACAAATAAGTTATGAATATTATAAAATATTACTAACTGACCAGATAATTAAAGGAGGCTGGTAGGGTCAAAGTTCACATATAAATACGTTGTTCAAAGTCCATTGTTTGTGGTTGCTGAGAATTATGGTTCTCTATTTTATGGCCTACTCCAGGGAAAAGATATGGGTATGAATATGCTTCCAGAGTTAGGAAGATGGGAGTCCAAAACATAGAGGACTCTTTTTCTAAGACAACTGTAGGAAAGTTATCACTTTTCTCTTCTGCTTTTTATATCACAATCAAAAAAGACACTTCGTTTCTTTCATTCTAGAAATGTATTACAGAAACAGGTACAAGAGTCTATTGGCTCTTCGTTGGTGGTTTTCCCTCTTGTGCCTCTCAAGTTTTATACGTGAACAATTAAGTGAAGACTGAGTGTATGTAGAAAAAAAAAATTACCCTTGAGGTAATTTGTAGCTTCAAGGAACAAAGAAAAAATAATGTCAGCAAAGGAAAGGAAATAACGATTTACTCAGGGTCAAAACAAAGGCAATTCACTGTTTTAGGGGGAACAACATGTTGATACAGGTGAAGGAGGGCTTTCTCACATGAAAATCACACCATCTTGGCAGCATGTTTCGGGGAACCAGGCTGAGGTGAAGCATTTTCCTTCTGGAACTTTCATTACACTGCTCTGACTTGCTCCCCAAGACTGCCTGGGCATGTCAATTCTAGTGAGTTCTATGAATCAATAAGAACTGAGAGTATAGAAAAGAAAAAGAAAATTCATAGATGTGGGTTATTTCAGAAAAACAGAAAAGAGAAGGAGAAAGGTTATAAGTCTTGGAGAAAACATTAATACTATACATGAATCACATATACCTGAAGTTTTCATACATGTTGCAGATTCAATTTATGTATGGTAAAGCATACATCTTTCTTTGTTTATTCTTTCAGATTCTCCCTCCCACTTGGCAATTTCTTCTGCCCGACTTCAAAGCTGTGATTTTAAAGCAGGCTGCTCTGCCCTAGGCAGATTGGTTTGGTCATGATGATTTCCTAGACAAGGACTACACCAAGTGGAGTAGCAATTAAGATATTTCCAGTGTAAGCAAATTTGTAGTGAAGAAGACTACTGGAGTTGATGGACCCCAGCTTCTTGAATATGGAACTCTACTTGGTTCAAATTAATCAAGCAGATACTATCTCTTCAGGGCATTTGACCCTGGGAGATCCCATAAGTTGCATAGTTCAGAGAAAGCTAAGCCTGGTAACAAATATTCCCACCATAATACAAGTGAGTCTGTCGCGGAGCCTGGGGCCTGGGAAGCAGTGGGGGAGGAAGACTCTGCTCTACATAGACATTCTGAAATTCAGGCTCTTTCTACCTTGAGAAGGGATCAGGAAACTATAGTCCACAGGTCAAATCCAGCTCAATGCTGGAAGCTAAGCAAGATTTTTATATTTTTAAAGGGTTGTAGAAGCAGCAGCAACAGCAACAGACACCTTAGGTACCTGAGATGCCTTAAGATATTTATCTGACCCTTTCCAGAACAAGCTTGCTGATTCCTGATATGGGTCTGCATTTCCCCAGAGTGCTAAAGGGCTTCCCTAGGACCACATTAAGCAGCCACCAATGGGAGAAGAAAGTGGGCTGGACATGGAGGATTCTGTGGGACGTGTTAGAGCCAAGTCAGACAAGGTAGATGCTTCTGCTGTCTGCGTTCCTTTGGACCGGACACAATTACATGGCTGCAGCCACCTGCAAGGAAGGGTCGAACTGCAGCCTATCTCCATGCCTAGAAGGAAAAGGAATCTGGTTAGTGAAAATGCAGGTGTCAGAAGACACACAAGGTGAACTGCTAGAAAATTAAATAGCCCGTTTTTAAGAGTTCAGGAAAAGGCCAGAACGCCTCAGACTGAGGCTATGAGGTTATCACTGTGGTTTCCCAGAAGAGGTCAAACTAGGATGGTCAATTGTCAAGTGGGTGGAAAATGCAGGTAACTGAAAGGAGATTACCAAAAGCACAGAGTGGAAAGTGTAGGCTTGGGATATTTAACACAGAAAGAGGCCCATGGGGAAGTTCTGAAGAATATTCTTAGAAAGACTGAATTCAGCTAGGAAAAGGTCTTGAGTGGTCAGGCCATGGCAGGCCAAATGTGTGGAGGCCAATTTTAAAAATCATTTGACCATGGATTTTTTTTCCCCTAATTTTTATTTTAGTTGTTCATTTTGTGCTCTATGGTTGCCTTGTCTGAGTCTGGAACCTCCAGATCTTGAGGTTTTTTCATTGTTGTCTCTGGGCAAATGCTATCTGCAGAAGATAGGAATGTTAGAATTTCAAGAGGTGAAAGGAAATGATAACAATAGACCCACTTCTTCTGAAAAAAACTCAAATTTGTACATCATCCATTTACAAGGGTACATGAGAACATGTATACTCAGTTAAAAGAACAATAATAAAAAACACTCAGGCACCCATCACCAGCATAAGTAATAAGAGCACATGGCCCATACGGATGACATAACACCACACAGGATCCCCCTTGATCACACATCTCTCTCTCACTTCTTTCTTCCAAGAAACAATAATCCTGAATTTTCTGTTAGCTGTTCCTTCCTGTTCTTTATAGTTTCACCACCTATGTATGAATTCTTATATCGTTTAATTTTACCTACTTTTGACCGTTGTATAGATGGAATCATATTCTCCTATGACTTGTTCTTGCTCAATATTATGTTCTTTGAGATTCTTATAAGTCACTGTTACTTGTAGCTATAGCTAATTTATTTATAGCCTACCTACTCTCTGTTATCCATTCGATTCTTAAGGGCCCTCCTCTTTCTTTATAAATTGGAGAAAATTTAAACTTTTGCACCTTTTTAAATGGGAGAAAATTTAAAATTTTGTGTCTTCCAGGGAAGACATTAAAATGAACACAAAACAAAACATAACAAAAACAAGAAATAAGAGGGAAGTGAAAGATGCCTTGCTCTTTGTAGAACATTTGGGAACTTCGATGCATCTCTCCTTGGAACTCCCTGTTCTGTGGAGTTTGATGTATCAAGTTCAACTTGATTTGCTGTGATATTTAAACTATACTCTTTTTGGTGGTTTGTTTTTTCAAACAACCAGTTTTTGCACGTGACTGAAGGTTTCTAGCTACCTTAAAGACTACCCTTTTCCCCTTGTCCTCCTCTAACCAGTTAAGAACATTTGGCCCTTTTGTACTAACAGGTGTCAAATTACATTTTTCACACAGACCTTCTTGAGAGAATTTCCTTGCATACCCCAGGCTGCTGACAACATGGGGCTTGTTTTTTTTTTAAAAGATTTTATTTATTTATTTGACAGATAGAGATCACAAGCAGGCAGAGAGAGAGAGAGAGAGAGGAGGAGGAAACAGGCTTCCCGCTGAGCAGAGAGCCCGATCAGGGGCTCGATCCCAGGACCCTGGGATCATGACCTGAGCCGAAGGCAGAGGCCCAACCCACTGAGCCACCCAGGTGCCCCGGGCTTGGTTTTTCTAATCCAGTTCTTCTGGACATAATAGAAGTCGGATCATGACAATTCTATGTTAATCATCTTCATTGGATTTTCATTCTTGAGTTTATTAATGATGCAATTTCATAAATGAAATAAGCCATTGTCCCCTTCATGTCTTGGGTCTGGCTGAGAGAGTGTTTCTATGTTTCAGTTGACACATGCATTCCTCTGTCTACCCACGACAGCATGGCAGGAACAGCTACACTCAGTTCAGAGAGAGAAACTCAGCTGTTCAGTCTCACTCTCTAATGGAGTTTTCAAGAGTATAAACAAAACAAACAAACAAACAGAGTATAAACAACCGTCTATTTGATCTTTTCCTACAAAAAGAGACACAAAAATATTTCTTAAAAAGGCAGGACAGTTTTTTAAAGATTTTATTTCTTTATTTGAGAGAGAGAGAGAACAAGTAGGGGGCAGAGGGAGAAACAGGCTCCCCACGGAACAGGAAGCCCAATGCGGGACTCGATCCTAGGACCCTGAGATCATGACCTGAGCTGAAGGCAGACACTTAACCCACTGAGCCACCCAGGTGCCCCTGAGAGGAGGGACATCTTACTTCTCACACATTCCTGTAAGTTTCCTTTCCTTTTTGTTGTCTATTTCATGGACAGGTTTCAATTCTGAATAATTAGTATCTGTTTGCCTCATGAGAATCACCCGAGTTGCAAAAACTCATTTTTAAGCTTCTCTGCTTAAAGCAATCAGTTCCATAAATTATACATCTCTTAGTTGATATGGATTTTCCAATAGGTAGTCTGAAGCAGCCCCACATGAACACTCATTTTCACATTATAGGTAGAAGCCTGAGAGCCTGATTTTCTAGGGGTTTCCCCCCAACTCTTTTTAATTCCTTTTTTTTTCCTTGCCTAGAGGAAAATACTCTTCTTTTGAAAATCATACTTATTCCTGATAAGAAGCTTTATTTATATCTTCAGAAACATCATTTTAGATTTGTATAATCAGTTCGGCAAACTGCTTCTTAAAATGATAAATAACTATCAAATTAAACTTGCAATTAAAGTTTACTAAAAATATAGGTTGCTGTAATTTTGTTGGTGATAGAAGTACAGAAGTAGAAATGATTAATGATGATTACTAATTACGCAGCTGTGTTCAGAGAATATAAGTCTACAGAACCATGGTTTAACGCTAAATAAGGGCTTCATCCTAGGAGAAACCTCTGTAGACAGTATCTAAATGCAGCTCATTTCTAGTCAGTACTTAAACACCCCCAGCTCCTCGTATGGCTGAGCTTAACAAAGAGCACCAGAAAAATAGAGTGCTGGGATGACCATCTTGGTTCTCCTTTCTCTTGTTGTTGCTTTTTTGTGAACTATTAGATTTGAGCTTAAAATAATGCCATCAATGTGAGAAAGTATCAGGTATTAATAATGGTGAAGCAAGGATCGTCTTGTTAAAACTGACTTCTCTCTTTCCTAAATCTTGGATAATCTGATATTTTATATGAAAATGGTTTATTGATGAGGCTAATGGAAGTCAACTATATAATAAAATCACTAAATATTTAACTTATAGACCAGTGAGCCAGGTTTGATCACTTCATCTGTAACCTTAGAATAAGGAAACCTACAAATCAGGTTTTTTAAAAAGACATTTCTAACTATATACTTTTTTTTTATTAACACAAAAATCACATTTTTCCCTTTTCTGGTCTTCACTGCTGCATAAAAATCATTATTTTAGGAAACACAATTTTATAAATAAAACAAACTACAATGATCTGTAAATGTTATATGACATTGGGGTCACCTGGGTGGCTCAGTCAGTAAAGTATCCAACTTGTGATTTCAGCTCAAGTCATGATCTCATGGGTCATGAGATCAAGTCCCACGTTGACCTCCACATTTGACGCAGTCAGCTTGAGATTCTCTCTCTTCTTCTGCCCCTCCCCCCTTTTGCTCTCTCTCTCAAATAAGTAAACAAATCTTTTTTTAAAAAAGTGATATGAAATTGAAAATCTCAAACCTAGTTCTCATATCCTGGTAATGTGTTATTTTCAGTACTCAATATATGAGCAAACAAACAAAATTAAATTTAAAAAAGAGGGAGAAAGAGAAAGAAATGGGGAAAGCAAAAGGAGAGAGGAAAACAAAAAGAGAGAGAAAGAGGGAGAAAGAAAAGAACCAGAAAAATAGAAGAGGATGTTTTGCTTTTAGTGAATGGGAAACAGGGGATACAGGTGAGGGAAGAAAATGAAAATAGTGGTGGGGCAAAAAGGATATGGAGATATGGAACCAGTTGTCACCTCTTAAGCATAGCTATAGAGACACCACAATGTGGCTGCAGATTTGCAGGTATGTAACCTGACTGTTGAATCAGGATGATACATGGACCTGTCCTTCAGAGGTGGCTTGGTGTGATGAAATAGACTGAAAAAAAGAAAAAAGATGGATGCCTCTGTTGGAATCTATTTCCACCACTAAAGTGCAGGGTGTTCTTGGCCATGTTGCATAACTCGTTTACTCTTCTTTCCTCCTCTGAGAAATGATGATAGAGCATCCATCCACCCTACCCACCTCATTGGGTTCTCTAAAAACTCAATGAGATCATTTTTGTGTAAAAGCTCTTTGAAAGTTGTAAAGCACCAAAGTAACATATAACATTTGACCACAAGTAAACTGCATGCCCTTCTTGGGCCTGGCAGTCCCAAGTCAAACACAAAAGGAAATGGAGGAGATGAGTCACACTATTTTTAAGAAAAATGTGGCTTATAGCCAGATGTTTACGACATCTGAGATTACGACTCTGAGATTATCTGAGTGCTTAATATTAACCAACAGGGCGTAAGCAATTTACTGTAGTCTCATAATCCTAAAAATCTACAGACATTTTTCTGACAAAGTGGTTCAACAAAGACGTGTTGGCGGAAGGAAACATTTTCAAGGGACCTTGGATATTTGCTCCTCATTACAAAGCACTGGGAGATGCCTGCAGGGAGCAAAGCTCAAGAGGGACCTGCATCTGTCTTCTCTGCCTTGTCCTGAGTGACACAGAGCAAACCACAGAGCTGGAGAAACAGCATCAATCCAGAGAAAAACATGCCTGACTGCTCTTCCTGTGACACCCAGCCAAGTAGTCCTCTCAGAGCCATATAGTTAGTAATGGTGGATTCACATGGTTAGGACAAGTACTGATGGACCCAGAAGCAGAATTGCAGATACACTGCCTCTCCCTTTGGATAGCAGTTCAGACTTCAGGGGCTCCAGAAAGGAAATAGACATTTGGAAACAGATTTGATGAAAGGTTTTTCCCCTTCAACTGCTCAGGATGTGGTACTGAATTTTGGAGGATTAAAAAAAGAAGAATTTATTGCTTATGCTCTCAGGGCCCTTAGGGCTTATCAAAAGTTTTATCACATTTTTTCTAAAATACAGCCCTAATCCAAAAGCCTTGTTTGTGCAAGGATGTGTCCAGTCCATGGGTGGAGAATTTCCATAATTCTTTCCATTCTGTACTCTGTCCCTCCCTCCTTTGTCCAGTTGTTTGGGGTCTGTCCATTCTGATCCTAACATGCTTTCATTGTAAGGGTCAACTTTACTTGAGATTTTAAAGCCTCAAAGACCAAAATGGTGGGGGGAAAAAAAAGTCAGAACTCTTTTGGGATAGGACCAAATATTTGCTAAATGTCTATATAAACAGCAAATGTAACTCTTTCCCTATTTCATCAAATACCCAATTGTATTTGTTAAATATTCTTCAGCCAATACTATGTCAAAGACACCACATACCTATATTTTTAATCCTTCAACTCAGCAAATTAGCTGGGATGACCAATTTTGACCATCACTACAACAGTAACATTGTGCACTTAAATATCTTTCCCACTTCTGGTTTTTCCTGGCTCCTGTGTCAGAGACAGGTCTTGACAGTTATTGTGTGATGGGAATTTTTAGAAACACCAGCGTTGTTGGTGTGTCTAAAACACCAACAAATATCCTCATCAAGAAGTCATGAATTGGCTTGAGATAAGGAAGGGCAATTTGAAACCTTCTTTCCCGTTGTCTCATTTGTATTTTCTCTTCCTTCAGCTCTCATCTGTCATGATGTATGTCCTGTAAGTCCCTATAAACTAACCATGTCACACACACTCACAAATACACACTCCTTCCTTGCATAGAACATTGTCTTACCATTTTCTAAGAGAAAATCATAGATTCCTATGGTCAGTGACAAAAGTTGATATCAGCTCTCTTTTAGACCATACACTTCTGAAACAAAAGAAGAAGAAAGCTATCTGTACAAAACACATGCACAAATTGAGATGGTCAATTCTCTCCTCTTCCAGGAAGAGCCCATTCTGGAACCACAATGGTCATTCACCAGCACCAGTGTGACCAGCATTCCAGGCATCCAAGAGAGCAAATTCTGAGACTTTCTTTTCATTAAAATGTGAAAGCATATTACACTGCGCTGGCCTGAAGCACACTTTTTAACTTAAAAGCAAATTCTAATTCTTTGAAGTCGAAACATTAAAAAAAATAAATAAACCCTCAAACCAAAACAAACTTTATTCTCTCTGGAAAAGCAATTGATAAATACCTTCAAACTGTGAATATATTTTCACACTGTTAAGCATTTATTTATTAAAAAATAATATATGTTTCTGAAAAGAGCTGTCTTTTGATAATCTCGCCAAGACCAGAGAACACACAGATATTCCATGGAATCAAGGCCTTGTAGGTGAAAAGAACTATTTTGTTAGATTAATTCTTCAGGAAAGAAGATCATGCCATGAATTTTTTTTAAAATTGGATTCTCTACCCTATAATGATCTACTGTAACAATCTACTATACGTTGTATTTGTGGTGACTTTGTACTCTGTCACCTTGGCTAGGATGAACTACCTTTCCCAGAATTCCTGGTCCAGTATGTTTCTGGTTAAGGTGGACTGTAGGAAAGATTGTTATGGAAGATGGGGAGGGCAGAATGGAGCAGCAGCCATGCCTTAGCTCACCCACCCTGTTGCTTATCTCACCACACAAGTGTAAGGCAGAGGCTATCTTCCCCTGGATCCTCTGTCAGCCTCTCAGATTCCTGCACTCAGGTAGCAGGCAGTAGTAACAGCTCTAGACACAATGATAAGACATAATGTGCCTGAGAATAGGAAATAAATCCCATATAAACCAGGGGCCTGCAACCTGTGAAATGTCTAGGGGTCCAGTTGGAGTTATGTTGAGGTACCCTTTCTGACCCATTTACTGAGTGACCCCAAAGCTATTAATCATGAGTGGGGTGCAAAATAAGGGAAAGCTGTATGTAAAGTCCAGACCGCTATACAAACAGCTCTGCCACTTGGACCATATCATCCAGAAGAGTCAATGGTACTTGAAATGTCAAGATAGGGATGCATTTTAGAGCCTTTTTCAGACTTCTTATAGGAGGATCACAGTATAGATCCATAGGATTTTGGAATAAAGCTCTGCATCTTCTGTGGACAACTATTCTTCCTTTATGAAATAGCTTTTCTTTTTCTACTGGGCCTTAGTAGAAATTCAGTGCTTAGCGATGACTCACCAAGTTACCAAGTGTGTGACCTAAGCTGCCTATTACTAGGTATTGTCTGACTGATCAAGCCATAAAGTTAAGCATGTGCAGAAGTACTTCATTCTCAAATGGGGGTGGTAAACATGAAATCAGGCTTGAGCAGAACCTGAAGGCACAAGCATGTTGCATGAGTAAGTGACCTATCCGCCCATGACTCCTACTCTTGATTGTCTTCTCTCTCTTAACCTGCATCTATGACCTCTTGGGGAGCTCCTAAGACCAGGTGATGGAGGAAGAAAAAACTCAGGCCTAGTCTGCACATGATTCGGCAAAAGAGGCCAGAAGTCACTTAACAGTGGACAGCTGAAAAGAAAATGTTCAGGTGAAGCATGACAGCCCCACTCTGAGATGGCCCTGCAGGATAGTGGTGAAGGACAAAACTCCTAGTGTATTCCAGTGTATGGAACTTTCAGCAGGCACCTGATTGTGCTGGGAAGGAGATGTTTCCAGAAGTACAAGTCTACACTAATTCATGGGTCATGGCTAATATTTAGCTAGAAGGTCAGAGATTTGGAAGGAACACACTGAAAAATTGGTGACAAAGAGATCTAGAGGAAACAGAGATTGACAGACCTCTCCAAATGGGCATAGCCTGTGATAATATTTTTGTTCTATGTGATTGTTCACCAAAGAGTAAGCTCAACAGAGGAATATGTGGATAGGATGCACCATTCTTTGGACATCAGTCAGCCTCCTTCTCCAGCAACTCTTGTCATTGCCCAAATGGTTCATGAATAAAGTGACAATGGTGGCAAAGATGCAAGTTATACATGGGCTCAGCAACATACTCTTCTGCTTACCAAGGTCCATCTGGCTACGGCCACCATGCAGTGCTCCATCTGCAAACTGCAGAAATCAATATTGAGCCCCTGACAAGGCACCATTCCCAGGTACAAGCTAGCCACCTACTGGCAGGTTGATTACATTAGATCAGATCACTTCCATCACAGAACAGACATGCTTTGTTCTTACTGGAATGGACACTAACTCTGGACACAGTTACACCTTGCTTGTGCACAGAAGGAAGCAATTATAAATACCATGTATGACCATCTATGACCACATAACGATTTGCAGATACAAGTACTGTAATAGTTTTGAGTGTTTCTTCTTCATTATGATATGACTATATATTTATATAAACATATTTTTGCATATATATTTAACCAGTTATTTTTATGTTTGCCCTTTCTCATCCCCTGACTATCTAATATATGGTAATAGTAGTTAACTTAATATCTCAGTATATAAGTTATAGGATAGCAAAGGAGAAGTGTGAATCAGCTAGAATCACACTAAGAATAAATGTCACTTCAAGTGAGAAAAGAACTTTATATCCTCTTCTGAGGAAAAGTGATGTATTTTCGGTTGGACCTGGGATAGGTGCATCAAGTACAGATGCACACACACAGACACACATACTCACACACACACCCTAGTGTTTCTGCTTCTGTCATCGAACCCTGATTAATACCATATTTAGGTTAAATTTTAAAAGGTTACATTCTTTTAAAAAAGAGTTTTATTCCGATGTAATTGACATATAATAAAGTGCACATATTTAAATTGTACATTTTGATAAATAGTAACATATACCTATACCCATGACACCATTACTACATTCAAGCGAATAAAATACTCAGAACCCTCAAAATTCACTTCTCTTTCTAACTCCCCCTCCCTACCTCTCCTTTCCCAACTCCGCAGCTAACCACTGATGTGCTTTCTCTTACTTAAGATTAGTTCTCATTTTCTAGAGTTTTTTTATAAATGGAATCAGACAGCATATGCTCTTTTTTGTCTGGCCTATTGTGCTCAGCACAATGATTTCAAGATTCATCTGTGTTGTTATGTTCGTTCTAAAATAGTTCAATCTAAAAAGTTAAATTCTTAGTGAAGGGATTGTTAGAACAGTTCAATTACCGGCATTTAGATGCAGTGTGACTAGGCATAATTCAGAGAAACGGAAATCCAGGCAATCAGAGATGATATGCTGGGAGCGTGTTCCAGTAGCTGGAGGATGGAGAGATAGTGTCATCATGCCAGCCTTGCTGTTAGGTAGACAGCATGAGCTTCTTTGGAAAGGGCTTTGAAAGGCTGGACTCTACATCAAACAGAAATCTTGGCCAGTGGAGTAGGGCTGGACAGCACCATCTCCAAATGTTGTCCAGGAGACTAGGGAGGGAATAGAATGCCCACTGAGTTTTGAGTGTAGCGTCTTTTGAGAAAAACATGAATGACATCCCCCTGAATAAAGATGAGTCATTCTTGTTCTTCAGTACCATAAACAAATGAATTCAACAGCCCTTAAGCTCCCCTCACCTAGTTTTGCTCTAGCCCCACTTTTTCTCACAGATAAGCCAAGAGTGACAGATTGCTCCACAGGGTCCCTTAAAGCCTCCAAATATGAGTCATGGAAAGCAACATAGTAGCAGGCATTTGACTGAAAAGCAAGAGATCTGGATTTTAACCCAGATCTGGCACTTACTTATTAGGGTGGGACTGTGAATAAATTAGATTCTCTGAGTCTCATTCCTTAGCTGTCAATGGAAGGAGCTGGACTATGTCATCTTAAAAAATCTCTTTATTCGACGCATCTCAGAGTGCAATAATGAAGTCCTAGAGGATTAACAGGTGCGGTCATGACAAGAACCACGTAGACAACTTGAATCAAACCCCCATTTGTAAATGTAGGTACTATAGCCTAACCAGCCAGCCACCTATTGTCTGTCTGTCCATCTATCCATCATCTATCTATCCAACAAGAGTCTAGTGAACACTAATATGTTTAAGACATTGTGCTTAGCAAAGGAGACAAGAAGAGAAGTATGACCTAGCTCCTGTCTTCAAGATGTTCACAGTTCACTCAGAGAAAACAAAGCTATACATAATCAGAACATTTGATAATTTTAATAATGAATATATTAAGAACAGAGATGGTGTTTTGGTTTTACCTTGATCCTCAGGATCTTGCACAGAATAAGAGGAGAATAGTTGTGTTTTTTGTTGTTGTTGTTGAAGTAATTGATTATGAGGACATTTAGGGCAAAGGCATTTCAGAATGTACTCCATGAAGATACAAAAGGAAAAATTATAAATGTTCATCTCAAGCACTCTCCCTTTAGGAAACTCACAGTCACCCTTTTTTGCTTGGCATGTCTTACTGCCAGTTATATATATCTTGTAACTGATTACTGTAACAAACCTTTAGAAAGAGGAAGAGGAAAGAGAGCAAAACCTAATTCTAGTCTCCATATAGCTAGACAGGTAACCATCAATTTTCCTTATTAGAAAAGACCCAGGGGCATCTGGGTGGCTCGTCAGTTGGGCATCAGACTTGGTTTCAACTCAGGTCATGATCTCATGGTCCTGGGATCAAGCCTCTTGTCGGGTTCCACATACAGCGAGAATCTGCTGGAGATGACTTCCCTCTCTCCTCCCTCTGCCCGCTGCCACGCTCTCTCACTTTCTCTCAATAAATAAACCTTTAAAAAACAGAAAGAAAGAAAAGACCTAAACTAGGAAGCCATGAACTTTCTAAGGAAAGGAAACATATCTCAAATTGGCCAAACTTAGTTCATTCAATTTATTAACTTGTACTCTTAAATATAAATGTGAGGATGTTAAACTTGAGGTTCATCCATAAAACAAATACGTATTTCTGAGGTTCGTAGCATACACGCTAAAATGTTTACTTCACATTCAAGTTGTCCAGAGATGATTTTAAGTGAATACGTTTCTGTTTTCAAAACAATTCTCCTTTATTCTCTTCTATTTTACCATAATCAAACAGCTTAAGTGAATCGATGAAAAAAGAAGGAAGAATGTGTAACAACAGAGAAACCCTGACAATCACTTCTAGTTTACACTGTGGAAGATACTAGTAAGTAGATGGCATGTGCGTATTTTATCTTTATAGATTTAGCTCCCCAGCCAACCTGGGTGCAGCTCGATCCTCCAGCTGACTTCTCCACAGCCAGCAATCTGGGTCATGTGGCTGGCTGACCGCCCCCTCCAACTGCCCCCCCCCCACCTACCTCCACTCCCTGACATGCCATCAGATCCCACCCCAAGGAGTCAGTCGTCCTGTGAAACAATGAGCAATTCTTATAAGACACACTGGAGCTCTGTTACTGTGTCACAGGAAGGCTTGATAAGATCTCCCAGCCACAGCATTCTTTTGTGTCAGCAGACGCAAGTGGGATGTTCCTTCTGCAGCTCTTACTGAGCAAGAGGAAGCAGCCTGGGAAGCACAATGTTCATTGAAATCGGCTTTCATCTGAGGAATCCCAGAGTGGCTCCTGCTCCGCGATGGGCATTCTGTCTGCAGCTGAGCTCTCCTGATGCATTTCCGTTGTTTGTTCTGAGGGGAAGGCAGCACCTTTATGAGACTCCCTCTTTTACTAGGTAAAGGGCATCACATTGTGCCCGGCAAAGCATTCTGTGTCAGGATGTCTCCAGTGAGTCTGGGGCCTAGAAGGAACATTAAAAATAAAATAAAAAACAATCCGCGCCTCCCCCAGTCCTGACTCACTGATGAAGCACCAGTTACATTAGGGGAGGGACACAGTGGCGCCCAGATGACCCTTGCTGCACGTGCATGCTGTCTTTGGGAGCAGGAAGTATTGCTTTCCTTATCCCAGGGGGCACAATGCCACTGGCCACAAAGGGTGGTACTTACCTATAGCTCTGAGTGCTAGGGGCCCTACAGAGCTTCCCAGAAACAAGCCAGGCTCTGTTATCTATTGTATCTATTAAATTTCAGAGCAATTCTGACTCTCAAAGGACAAACACGGGGAGGAGGAAGTAATCCACAGTCAAATCGTAGGTAAGAAGTCTCTCCATCTCATTGTTTTATAATTTAGCAATTCACTTTCTTTTCAGAGAAAAACATTCTGGCTCCAAGAGTCTTCCAATTAGTAAGAGGTCTAAATCAGTACATGGTGAAACAGGTCAACCAGCGTTAGGCTAACTTTTCTTCTTTTGGATGCCTCCTCTCATCTCTCATGGCCCTTTCTTCTCTGCTCCACCCAATCTGGACTAACCATTCTGTAATGCAAAGGAAGATAAAGAATGAACTCTCAATTCAGATGGCATTTTGGACTCTGCATATACTTTTTTTCTTTCAACTCTCAAAATTGGCTGGTGAAATTAGGAAAGCATTATCTATCTTGGCAGTAAAGGGTGTCGGCAGAGAGACACTACAAGGTAGGAAACCCTGGAACCTCATAAAGACCTGGCAACAGGACATGAAGGGGAAGTGATGTGCGAGGTTCTTGGCCCAGGCCCTCTTCATTAGGCTGGGTCCCTAGGCACGTGGACTGATGATCTGTCTCCAATCTGAGCAGCAAGGCTGGCTTTTCTCATCCCCAGAAGCCTAAAGTCATATATGTCGGTGTGTTTGTGTGAAGGTAGGTATGACAGATGTATAAGGAGATAATGACACTGAAGAACTTGAAAAACATGGAAGTTGTTTCTTGGAAACCAGTGTACTTGTTCTAGTCTGAGAAGAACAGACGTCAATCTTGTAAGTGACGCAGGGCACGGACGAAAACGACAACTGAAGGCAATTAACTTTCTCTGGAAGGAAAGATTTGAAAAAGTCCTAAGAAATTAAAATTCTGGCTAAACCCCGCGAAGAGGATCCAAAACTGTTTTCTGATTGGCTTTTCTAAGCTGAGCTAATAATAGAACTCTCAAACACCTGGAAATTTTGTGGAGTCTTCTGTTGGATATTTTTATGAAAGGATTTGCTTAAGTTTCTGGTGACCTTTCCCCTACCTCTGACATGAGTAGCTCATCTATGATTGGGATAGGCTTCTGGAAAAGAGAATTTATATTAGGGATTGGCTTTGGATAGAAAGGATCCATGAAACTCTCTTCCTCAATCATCCTCTTCCCCTAACTTCAGTTAAAAAAGTAAAATTAAATTAAATGATAAAATAAAATGGATAACGAGTGACCAAAGCTTTGTAAATGGGATCCCAGCATCAGTAGGAGATTCTGCGGGTCCTTCTAATTTTAAGAATCTATGACTTTAAAAATTCTAGAAGAATAATGCTAATGCATATAAGTTATTTTATTTATTTATTTATATTGATTAATTATTATTATTTTTTTAAGAGAGAATGTGATGGGGGGTAGGGAAGAAGGGGCAAAGGGAGAGGGAGAGAGAGAATCTTAAGCAGAGTCTATACCGAGTGTGCCACCTGTTTTGGGGCTCAATCCTACAACCCTGAGATTGTGACCTGAATTAAAATCAAGAGTCAGATGTTTAACTGATGGAGCTACCTAGGTACCCCAACTGATGCATATAATTTCTATACATATATTGGTGATCTCTGGGTGAGAGGCACATAAATAATAACCAGAAAAGAAAGATATCACATATTAGATTAGAACACATCTAATTCAGTTTTATATATATATATATATATATATATATATATATATATGTGTGTGTGTGTGTATATACACACACACATAGATCTGCTGTATATATATAAATACCTGGTGTGTGCCCAGGACTACACAACTTGCAGCAAATAAAAAACATATTGCAGTGTGGTCTGAAGGCTATCAGAAACAGATGATTTCACTGTAATATAGTATTTGCTGCATAAAGTGACAGCCAAAAGACCCTGTGGCTCTTAATTCACCCTGTGAAGGAACAGGAAGGGCTTCTAGAGGGGGTAGTGCCAAAATTGATACTTAGAGCTTGAAGAGTAATTATCTAGGTGAAGAAGATAGGGGAGAAGATTCTAGACAGGAAGATTCATGAGACAAGTAAGGGGTCCTGAGACATAGGGCACCTTCAAAGAACTCCAAGTAGCTTGGTGTTTCTGAACTGTCCAGAGTAAGGCAGGTAAGGTTGGGGCATGTGGGTGGAGGCCAGGCACGAAGTTCATCTGTCCAGAAACTTTAAACCTTCTCTTAGGACACAGATGAAAGAAACTAGAACAGAATTTACACATTAGCACTTTCTGATACTAAGACTCAAGGAATTAGCATGAGGTTGGGTATCAGAGAAACTGAAAAGGCAAAACAGAGGTTATGGTGACATCAAAAGATTTACTTTAAGGTCATAAAAGGCCCCTAGAGTTGAAGGCGGGGATAAAACATGATTGACGTCTTGGTCAGTTGGTTCTGGCCTTTTGGGAGTTATTCATTCATTCATTCATTCGTTCATTCATTCTTTTTATTTTAGAGAGAAAAAGAATCCCAAAGACTCCCTGCTAAGTGCAGAGCCCAACACTGGGCTGGATGTCACAACCCTAAGAACACAACCTGAGCCGAAATCAAGAGTCAGAGGCTCAACTAACTGAGCCACCCAGGCACTCTGCCTAGCCGACTTGCAAAGATCATTAGCAACGCGACTTTCTCTCTCTCTCTTTCTTTCTTTCTTTCTTTTTTTTTTTTTTTTTTGCCCTTAGCAGCAACCAACAGGATATCTACAAAGGCCTGGATCCTGACTTGCCATGCCATGCACCTAAGAATAAATGAAAATGAAGTCAGAACGGAAGAATAAAGGGCAAGAGAGAGAATTCAACTGCAGGATATGTGTAAAATGCTTTTAGTGACCTCAAATTATGGGATTAAAAATGGAATGAAAAGGAAATGGTTTTGAAAGTAAGTGATTGAACACAAGCATTTGAACTTGCTCTCTAGGAAGTAATAATAGCAAACTTCACTTAAGCGTCTGTGTATTTAGAAAATCAGAAACAAGGAGGAATATTGGGACCATTCTTTGGTTGGAAGCTGATAGAAACTACTATTACCAAGATAATTTCAGAAAAGACAAGAAAGACTACCATTAAAACAATAAAGAGAAAAGTCCTCAGGGCCTCAGGAGTGAAGGGGTTTGAGTTGTTCCTTAGCATCTCACCTCCCCTTCCCTTAGGCCCAAACTCCATCCCTTAATGACAGGGCAAGGGCAAAACCCAGACAACTCTGGAGCAGTGAGGGCCAGCTCTGTCATTGTCAGGGGCCAGAAGAACATGAAAATGTAGAACCCTTTTTCAAAAAGCAGAAAATAACATGCTACTACTAGAAGTTTTAAAATGTGACACTTTTCCCTTTTTTCCGGTCTTTTCTCTTGACTTGCCTTTTTAATTTTTACTTAAGGCATTATAAATAAAGAAAAAATAAAAATTTTAATTATTAGCATGAATTTTATCATTCATTTTTACATTGCAAAGCTAGTCTTAAATACAAATAAAAGCCTTTAACTTGCATGTAGAATAATCAAAACCACACAATTTACACGTTATAGCTCATACATTGTCTATGTATTTTATTCTTACCCCAGAAGGGCAAAAATGCTGCCGAATACTAGCTCAACTGTTTGTACTTCAACCTCCAGTGCAAGCACATTCTACTAACACTACCTTCAATGGGTAAAGAAGGACTAACAGGGAAGGTAATCATGATCACTCTCTTTCCTTTGGATCATGATTTCTAGCGTATGTGATTGGCTAATACAGGGAAGTAACAGGAGTAAGGAAAGATAGGATAGAGTTCCTTAGTCATTTGTGTTTCTTAGAACTCCTTTATCTGCTATCTGCATGTGGAGCAAGTTCCCTTTCAAAAAGAAAAAGAGGCCTCTCAGGGTTGTCAGGCTGCCCTTCCCCCACTCAGTCATCAACCTAATATATTGCTTTGATCTGCCCCACCTTACAGTGAACTATGGTGCCTCATGGGTCCACCTGAGTCCTGTGCTCAGGGGCCACTGTGACCATTATATGAGAATGGGGCAACAAGGAATCACAGCCATAATAAGATATGTATCTTATCTGTTCAAACGCATGTTCCATTGCCCTATTTGATGTCATTTAAAAGCCCGAGTTCAAGGATAAAATTACTAAGACTTTTAAGATGGCAGTAATGTGGTTTTGGAATATAGGTGAGGTTTGGTGAAGTGAGATCCGGAGCCGATGACCAAGAAGGAACTCTTGAGACGTCTTTAGTGCAGAATGGTGGTTTTATTAAAGCATGGGAACAGGACCCCTGGACAGAAAGAGCTGTTACCCTGGGGTTGTGAGGAATGACTGATTATATCCTCCGGAGTTTGAGGAGGTAAGGAAAAGGGAGGTTTCAAAAGGATTTTCATATGTTAAAGAGGACTTGCAGGATACTGGAGCCCCTGCCATTGTCAAGTTAAGGTTGTTTTTCCTTCTAACAAGACATTAACATAAAGATCATCCGATGCTTCCTGGAAGAATGTCACACATGTCCCCTGGCGGGGTGGGGTGGAGGGGTTGCAGGATGTCAGCTTGTGCTTTATCCTCAGCTAGCCTTCTACTCCCCTCATCAACAGTAGCAGTGTCTAAACCAAGCCTGAGGCCCTCCTGTGAGCCCCTATAGACTCACCTACTCATGAAGCCAGCCCCCACCCCCACCCCCCCGCCCCAGCAATGGCCTAATATTCCTAACTATTGTCTAAAACAAATGCGTCTTCCCAATAATTGTTTCTTATTTTGACTACAAAACTATTTCAGAAAGCCCTCTGGGATTAGTAAAGCTTTGTCCAGTTTATAACTCAGCCTCATAGAAACAAGGCAGTAAGACTAATGACAATGCAATTTATAACTCAACCTCGTAGAAACTAAGGCAGTAAGACTAACCAAAGGCAGGGAACCACAACTGTAGAAATCATTTAGTTGCCTGAGTCAAAGGCTTTTTATTATATTAAAAATGAAGATGGAAATGATTTGAGCTAACATCCTAATGACTATTATGAATTTTAACTTCACTCACTCAAGAGCCAGTAATGATGATCCATGTAGCTAGTCCACTGTCTACTTTGCATTTGGGGTAAGGGAAGTTCAAGCCCAAAGGTCTCCACGGTCAACAAGGGAGCGAGACAGAAAGGACAGTGCAAGAGGGAAGAGGTTAAAGGTTACCCTTGGATTCTTCAATGTGGGGTAAAAGACACTTAGCTGTTGGGGGCACTTGGGTGGTTCAGTTAGTTAAGCATCTGACTCTTGATCTCATCTTGGGTCTTGATCTCAGGATCTTGAATTCAAGCCGGGAGCTTGGAGCCTACTTAAAAACAAACAAACAAAATGACAGTAGGACACTGAAGGGCTTTTCAAGGGAATCACAGAGATATTTAAAGAGTGTTTCTTTTGCTTCCTTTGAATTTCAATGACACCATTTTGAGAAACAGTGCCTTGGAATGTGACTGGCTTTAAAGAAATTTCTTGGCAATAGTATCAATACAGCTTTTTTTGTATATGTCAGCTTGCATTTATGACTTTGTAGATGTTAAAGTAGAAAGTCCTCAGGAAAGAGTTAACATTGAAGTACCCAGCATAAGGCATGCTGGACACATTTCCTTACCAGGAAAAAATAGGAAGGCACACATCCAGGAACTCATAAAAGACTGCAGAGAATGTTGATTGGCAGTTTCAGCCTCTGCATCTGGAGAGTTTATTTATAGTTATTGGAATCTTGATAATCAGTGGTACAGGAGAAAAAGGAAAGAATAGATTATTGGAAACGATACATCATTCACAAACTTTATTTTAAACAGTTGTTTATAACTGCGGCTTTTCTATAAAAATTTCCACCATACTGCTTAACAAAGAGTCAATTTACAACTTAATTTCTTTTTATGTCATCTTCTGACCTGCAGGAATAAATGTCAAACACTGGGAAAGAGCATTGTTGAGTAGCCATAAGCAAATAAAAAAAAAAAAATGCATGAACTATTGCAATGAAAAATGACTAACCTACTTTGAACCCTCCACGACTACATCAAACAACTAGAGGACATCACAAAGAACAAAACTGGAGCACTGAGCCTAATAACTAGAGCAATATTTATATTACTTAACATATATCTTTTAAATTCCAAGTCATACTTTATCAAAGAAACACAAGTCCACTAGAAATTAGCAAGGTGTAATTGGCTAGAAAATAGTTATTGATTCTTTAGCTTTTTTTTTTTTCCCTTTCTTTCTTTTTCTGAGTCATGATATGTAGTTAAAAGGCCAAATCTCAATAATTCTAGAAGGGAATTTTCTTAAATTTCTGTTTCATTAAGTCAGCCTGTAAGGAACAGCTTCACAAAATAGATCATCTGTTTTGGGACCTTGTTTGATAAAGCCATAAGACTTGCCTTTGAGTGGCAGGAAGTCTCCCTTAGATGCACCCTGCTTTAATAGTTAAATTAATTAATAATGACTGATGTTAAGAAGACCACAAGTTTATCTGATGCCTTAGGCCTGATGGATTATGGTTAGGCTCTATCAGCTATTAGAATCAGAGTCCGCCACTGTTCTGTGCCCTCCAGTTTGTGACTTGAATCCAGAAAGCTACACACTTGACACCTGAGTTCTAAGATTCGTGGCAACTAATTTTAAATACTTCAACACATTTCCAAGGAATGGCTTTAAACAAGGCATGAGTATTGTACTCAATTTCCTCCTAGTTAGAGTAGATTTGCCATGTTATTTATTCAACCTCTTTTGTATGGTAACATTCACTGAGTGTCTGTTATACCCCATGCTCTATGCTAAGCACTGTTCAGGCAGGAGCTCATGTAATAATGACTTAAAATCCATGAAGCAAGTGCTATTATTACATTCACTTGCCAATGAGAAAATGTGGACTCAGAGAATAAGTGTACTTTGCTAAGGACATTCACCTATACAGGGGTAGAGATGGGACATAACTCCATGCTTTCTTACTTTGGAGTTCACTATTCTCCATTGAACCCTATTTCATTACACCGGGAAATGTTATATTTGATACCATCGAACAGGCTAGGAATAATACATTTTCAACACAGAGATTGCTGAATTGTATAGGCTTCTCTAGATTCAGACTGTTGCGGTATACTACTATAGAAGCTCAAAAAGCTAAAATCAATAAAAAGAGTGCAAAAGAAACAACTGGTTCTGAACAATGACCCATCCTTGGAGGAGCTAAAATGCAGTCAGAGTGACCAAGAAAAAAGAGGGAAGGCAATGGGTCTTCAGGAAGAGTTGGTAATTACTACACATGTGCTTGAGAAGGCAGCAGAACTTTTCTGCTACATGGGTTGATTGTTACTTAAATACCTCCTCACTACTGCATCTGAGAAAGGATTGCCAGTATGAATTTCCTATCTTCCCAACAGTAAAAAATCAACTCTATTTCTCATTTCTCTTTCCCTGTTTCTTCTCATTCCATACTCTTGTTCCTAGTCTGCTCTCAATAAAAATAATTAGCCCACAAATAAAGAGTTGATATATCACTTATTGAAAGTAGTTAATCTTTAGTCAATAAATTGACCAACTAAATATCAGCCCCCAAATCATCACGAAATTGACAAGATTCTCATTAATATGTCTCTTGATAAACTTAGGGTTAGAGTTCATTTGGTACCTCCAAATGGCACCACTATTCCAAGCATTGTTTTTCTCATGATACAAAAAATTGTTTAAGTTTTAGGATTGAGAGCTTTCTCTGGAATGATTTTCTATTCAAGTCAAGAAAAAGAGAAGACACATACATTCTAGGTGCCAGTTTTAATGGGATAAACAAATATTAAAGTATAACATTTAGTAACATGAGAATATTTGAGAAACTTCTTTCTGACTTAAGCAAAGACAAGAGAACAAAGGTGATTCCCGATGCCTGAATGTAGAAGATATTTTAACTACTGTTAACTTATCTGTACATGGATAAAATCTCTCTAATCCTAGGCTTCTGGTTGAGAAAGTGAGCTGTAAAGTGGGCGATTTCAGAACATTCTCCCACTCAGAAACTCTGTTAAAACAGAAGCAGAGGGATTTGGGAGTGAAAGACCTTATGTTCATATAGTAAGTTTTCATTTGGTAATTAAATTTACTTATATTGGCTGCATAATCTCTTAAAAAATTCATATTTACTTTAAATCCTTAGGTCCAAAGACTGTTTTTAGTAAAATACAGTGTCTAAAAAAATGAGATCAGGATCCAGATGAAATCTTTAACTTTTGTTTTGTGATGCTTTAACCTACAAGATACATATACTTCTGTGGTCAGAGGGGGTAGAACCTGAATTATTTTTTTAAAAACTTGAATACTTGCCAGTTTTCAATACAGCTTATAGCAATATTGTCATATAAATGTGAAGATAACTTCTTCAGTTTGTCCCAACCACAACATCAAGTGTGACTTGTTTTTATTTTTTCATACTTCATGTCGTTAAATGATAACATTTAATAAAGTCCTACATTTCATCACGGCTGACAGTATCTTACGAACACAGAACTTAACAAAACAAAGCGGCAGTAAGAGTTTTGGCTTTGTTTCATATTTCATTTCCTTTACATAACGTATTGTTTACAGGAATGGAGAGCATTTTAACATTCCTTAGAATATGGAATTTATTTACTATGAGTAGACATTTGTATCAGTGAATGAACAAACGACACTGTGGTTCTTCACAATAATTAAATAGCCTATTTAAAATAGTCTCCACTTCTTTTACTTTGAGAGTAGAATAAACTTGAGTTAAAATGGCTCGATCATTCAAAATTCTTTGACTCTCTTTTCTTTTTTCAGCATTTTGGCCCTGATATATCAGACCTTTCTTTTCATCTATTCTACCTAACGCCAACAATTAATTATTTTCAGGATAAAATTTTCAGTGAGGTCAAATAATGGTTGAAGATTTAAGTCCAACAGAAAGATCATTGGCTTGCTAAAATTCTACTATTTGCTGACTAAAAAAACGTTTACTGGATTTCAAAGTGTATTTTCCAGTTACAGAAGAAGCATTTATGGAAAAATAACATTCATGTGGAAAAAAGAAAAAAAAATCTATGCATTCTCCTTCATCATCTCTACATGGAAGAAGAGATAGGGAGGAAAGCACTCATTACTTTCCTGACAATAATCAAGGAAATTAAGAGAAATTCTAGCAGAATATTTTTGTTTTAAAAAAGAAAGAAGAGGCAGGGTTTGAAACTATCTAGGACTAGTGTAGAAGTCAGTTCATGCACATAATAGCTGAGCTCTACTCCCTCCTAGAGCCAGAACAAGGTCAGAAATTTCGATTTTGATTGCTAACTTACAAAAAATTCTGATGCATTTTGTATGTGTAAATCCAAATGCATGCAAATCCACCAATTTCTGAGCAAAATCAGTGTTCCTGACTATTAATTTCTTTTTTAAAAGATTTTATTTATTTATTTGAGAGAGAGAGAATGAGAGCAAGCAAGCATGAGAGGGGGAAGGTCAGAAGGAGAAGCAGATCCCCTGCTGAGCAGGAAGCCCAATGCCAGACTCCATCCCAGGACTCCAGGATCATGACCTGAGCTGAAGGCAGTTGCTCAACCAACTGAGCCACCCAGGCGCCCATTAATTTCTTTTAATTAAAAATGAACGTAACTGGAGGAATTCTTATTAGAACCCAATCTACCTCAACCTCACTTCCTCTTTCTTTAGGTCAAGCTAATAAGTGCCTTTGGAAATCAAAATAGACAGCTACCACCATTATAATAGAATGTAATGACACGTGAATACATAATAAAAATGCATTTGCATTTTGAAAATAAGTTATCTTTAAGATTTTCTTCAATATCTATTCTCTTTTAAGTTTATCTCAGTCTCAAGGTCAAATATTAGCAAGTGTGGATGTCAAGATATTTAAAAATAAGTGTATATTGAAGTCATTGCACATATTATGATGGGAACATGAGCTGGTGAAAATTTTTTGGAGGGCAACTTGCCAATATCTATCAAAATATCTCCTCTGCTACAATACTTCCAGTTTCAGTTTTGGGTCACTCCTATTCTTACAACAACATAAAGCTAAATAAACTGAAAATCAGTGGCTTTTCTTGGACTCATCAGAGAATTAAAGTCACAGGACAAACTGGCACCCTCAAATCTGGGATCCAGAGAGTCAAAGCTGAGATCTGCTTACCAAAAGCAGATGTCCATGGAGCCAAACTGGTGGGAACACTTGATTGGCAACTTTGACAAATTTTTAGAGGCTGAGTATGGTCTAGCCTGAGAAAGAGATACTCCTTGGTGTTGCAGACTTAGAGATGAAATATGTAAATTCTCTCCAAGGGGAATAGTTAAGGGTGACAAAACACAAGAGGGGAGTCGAAAGCAAAGAAACTTAAGGAATTCCAGGCCACTGGCACCTCTTGCTACTTCAAACATTAAACAGAGATCAACTCCCTGCAGAAATTAACATAAACCTCACTCTAGAGGCCCATTTGCCTCAGTTCCTATTATCCACTATAACATGTATAACTTCTAACAAAAAATTATGGGACAAGCCAAATGCAAGAAAAAACACATTCTGGAAAGACAAGGCAAACAGACTCGAATGCAACACAGATGTTGGAATGACCTGACAGGGAATTCAAAATAATTGTGATTAATATTTGAGGGAATATGGAAAAACATGCAAGAGGAGATGGGTAGTTAAGTGGAGAATTGTAAAGTCTAAGAAAAAATAAATATTAGGTGCTAAAAAACAAAATCCCCAAAAAAGAAACAAAACCAAAAACATGGTAGTAGAAATGAAGATTGCCTTTGAGAGACTTATCAGTAGACTGAAAATGTCTGAGAGAAGAACCAATGAGATTAACATTAAGACAATATCCCAAACTGAAATGCAAAAAAAACCCCAAACAAACAAAAGAAGAAAACAAAACATAACATCGAAGAACTGTAGGATAATTTCAGAAAGTGTAACATACATGTAATTAGAATACTAAAAAGGGAAAGACAGAATGGATCAGAAGAAAGATTTGAAGTAATAATGGCCAAGAATTTTCCAAAATTGATAACCAACACTAAGTCACAGATCTAGGAATCTCAAAAAACACCAAGCAGTACAAATACCAAAACCACACACTTGGGAATATCATATTCAAACAGCAGAAAAATCAAAAACAAAGAGAAATTCTTGAGAAAAGTCAGAGCAAAAAAAGAATCACCTTATCTACAGAGGAACAAGAAGTATTACAGTGGACTTCTCCTCAGAACCAATACAAACTACAAGAGATAGATTGAAATATAGATTGAAATATTTAAAATGTTGAACGATGACAACAACAAAAAACCTGCCTAGAATTCTATATCCAATGAAATTATCTTTCAGAAGTCAAGAAGAAATAAAACATTTTTTACAAGCAAAAACTGGGAGGATTCATTGACAGCAGATCTGCCTTGCAAGACTGTTAGAAGGGTGAAAAAGGGGTGAAAAAATAAGTATAATTTTACAGTGGAGTAATACGACAAAGAGAGCATCAAGGTTAGCATCAACAGTGAGAAGTCATGTTGATTGTATGCACCGTGGATATGAGGTGGTGAAAATGACACTTTCCCTTTGTGGTCTTCCTTCCAAAAGACATGACTCCATCCTAACCAAGAGAAAAATCCCATTTGAGGGCCTTTTTACAAAATACCTAGCCACTATTTCTTAAGATTGCGATTGTTACCAAAAGCAAGGAAAGTCTGGAACACTGTTGCAGACAAGAGAAGCCTAAGAAAACATGATGACTAAATTTATTGTAGTATCCAGGGTGGGATCCTGGACTAGGAAAAGGACATGAGTTAAAAACTGAAAAAAACTGGGGGCGCCTGGGTGGCTCAGTGGGTTAAAGCCTCTGCCTTTCGCTCAGGTCATGATCCCAGGGTCCTGGGATCGAGCCCCGCGTCGAGCTCTCTGCTTGGCAGGGAGCCTGCTTCCTCCTCTCTCTCTCTCTGCCTGCCTCTCTCCCTATTTGTGATCTCTATCTGTCAAATAAATAAATAAAATCTTTAAAAAAAAAAAAACTGAAAAAAACTGAACTTAGAAGCATGGATTGTACTCTTAAATAAAGAAATTGTTGAAAATTTTAGCTGATATATTTTAAAGATAGGATTTTTTTTTAAATGTTTTATTTGAGAGTGTTTGAGACACTCATTTATGGGACATGCCACAAAAACAAAACAGACCAAAATCAATATCTAGTTACTATCTAGGCAACCCATCCTAACTCAGATTATAAATCTAAATTAAGTATTTAGAAAACAGTAACAGGGTTGGCGAGTAAGAACTATCATGTCAACCAAAAACCTAGATCCACAGCATTTTAATTTCTTTTTTTTTCTTTCTTTCTTTCTTCCTTCCTTTCTTTCTTTTCTGTAGTTGTCAGATGCTTATATTCTAGAAAGTGTTCTGGAGAAGCATTAATTCAAAGGCATATTTTAGGATGATATTTTTACCACTAAAATGTATCAAGTTTTGAGTAAGAGGGTTTTATCAGTTTTTAAAGGAAAATCAATGGTAATATAAATAAAAACATATACTTTCAAGTATCTTCAGTTTTCCTTAAAACTGAAGTTAGTACCACGTAGAAATTCACTTCAGAGAAAGAAACATCAGATCCCCCAAAATACTTGACATGAATCCATAGAACAAATGCAAAATGTCCCTCTCATTTGGAGCCTCTCTCATTTGGAGCCTATTATGGTACACATTTACTGGTATAACTTCTCCTTTCCTTTCCTTTCCTTTCCTTTCCTTTCCTTTCCTTTCCTTTTCCTTCCCTTCCCCTCCCTTCCCTTCCTTTTCCCTCTCCTCTCCTCTCCTCTTCTTCTCTCCTCTCTTCTCTTCAGAAAGATCTAATAGATAAAACTGTACCCAAAAAAGTTTGTACAAAAAATTTTTACCAGAAATGTTTGTACAGTTTTGAATATACTTTTAAAAATGTTTTTAAAACTTTAAAACTTTTTAAAGTTTTTAAAACTTTAAAAATGAGGATAAAATTATGAATACAAAATTTGATTTGAAAGTGAATATTTATTTTGAATCAGAAAATAAGACCTAAAAGTGACAAATTTTTAAAAATACTACAGATATCATGAAATTTGAAAAGATAGAATATTTTTATTGATTAGTAGCTTGATGCAATTCTATAATATTTTCTCCCATAATTTTTCTGACAACATACACTTTGATTGTCTCTTGACAATCAAAGATCAAAAATCTCATGTCTCTTGACATGAGAACAATTTTGTAACAACACTTTCTTTAGAGAAAACAGAACAATGTTTTGACCTTTTCTCTAACACGGTTAAACATTTTTTTCTTTTTCTTTGAGAGCCGAGATGCACAAAACATGTTACTTTACACACAGAGTTGATATATGACAATATTGTTCTGTGTTCTATAAACACAAAAAATCTTATAAGTCACAGTTTATAAAATTCTCATCAAAATAGAAAAAAATGTGGTCTAAATGACACCAAATTATTCCCCAAATTTTATATATCTGATGTTTGGAGCAATTTTTTAGACATTAGTTTCTGGCTTTGTATATTTTAATTATTACTTCAACATTACTTGGATATACTGGTATCATAGGAAAAATAATACTACAAAACAATCTCTGGCCTTAAATATTTGCATCGTTATGCCTAGAGTGTTGTTAAAGTGAGTAGCAACAATATTCCTAGAACCTAGAATGGCTTGTGATAACACACCTATTCACAGAAATGATTGCATGCAACATAAATATATTCTTCTTAATCAAAATTCAAGGTACACCCAAATAAACTTCCTTACTTAGATCTCAAACATGACCATAGCCACCATCCAATGCAAGACTCATTGTGATAAAGGAGAAGAGTGGAAATACACATCAATCTTAACTAATTACAGTAAAAAGTGCTTACCTTTGCAAATCATACAAAAATAAATGACCACTTGAACACCTTGCTAGAGTCCCTCCTAGAGCCTCGGAAGGCACCATGCAAGCAAAGAGTAGGTCCTAAAGTAACCCTAAAGTTTCATAGTAAATCCATCAGTGCTTCTTATCCTTTTAAAAAATTCCTTTATTTTTCTCATTCATGAATAAGCAGCTATAAATATTCACATATAGGTTTTTGTGTGAACTTAAAATTTTATTTCTCCAGAATAAAAGCCCAAGCTTTTATTACTAGGTCATATGGTAAGCACATGTCTTTCTTTGTAAATAACTGGCATAACATTTTCCAGACTAGCTGTACCATTTAGAAATCCCACCAGTGATGAATGGGTGGTCCAGTTTCTCCAAAGCTTCACCAGCATTTGGTATTATTACCATTTTTTATTTTAGCCATTCTCATAAGCATGTAGTGATATCTCGTCATGGCTTTAATTTGTATTTCTCTAATGACTAGTGATGCTGAATATATTTTCATATATTCATTTGTCACATGAATACTTCTTCCGTGAAATGTCTCTTCGTCTTTGGTCCATTTTCTAATTGTTTGTTTTTTACAGTTGGCTTATGAGAGTTCTTTATATATTTTAGATGCAAGTCCTTTGTTGGATAAGTGGTTTGCAAACATTTTCTGAGTCTGTAGCTTATCTTTTCATTCCCTTTGCAGCATCTTTAGCAGAGATAAATCTGTTGTTGTTTTTGTTCTTCTGGACACAACCCAAATAATCCTTCAATGGGAGAACGGTTAAACTGTGATACATATATGCCATGAGTACTAGTCAGCATTAAAAGGAATGAACTACTGATATGTAAAAAACAAAAACAAAACAAAACAAAACAAAAAAACCAAAATAATCTCAAGAGAATTATTCTGAGTGAAAACAACAATCTCAAAAGGTTACATATTGTATTATTTCATGTAGGGTGACTTCCTTGAAGTGACAAACTATAAAGACGGAGAAGAGATTAATAGTTGTCAGAGTTTAGAGAGGTGGCTGAAACTATAGAAAAGTAGCATGAGGCATCCTTGAGATGAAACTCTTCTTTATCTTCATTGCAGTGGTGGTTACACAAATCTATACATGTAATAATGTGGCACAGAATAAAATACACACACACAAATGTTCCAGGGGAGTTTTAATAGCAGTTACTTCAGATGAAAAAAAAAATGGGGAAAAATATGTGCAAGAAATAATAAAAAGTTTAGATAATAATGTAAGAACAAAATAGTATATTTAAATTCAACTATATCAATAACAGCATTGAGTCTAAATAATCTAAACACATCAGCCAGAAGTCAGGGAGTGTCACATTGGCTAAAAAGCAAGACCCGAGCTACCTGTAAGAAATTGGTTAAATATAAAGGAACAAATAGGTCCAAATTTGAAGGATAGAAAGAGATATGCCCTGCTAAACTAGTCCAAAAAAAAATCTTGAGTGACTATATTAATACCAAAAAAGTATATTGGAACAAATAATATTACCAGGAATAATTAAATTCATTTTATTATGATCAAGGTTTCAATTAATCAGGACATACTTGATAACTGAGTTGCAAACATTTATGCATCTAATAACAGACCTTCAAAATACATAAAGAAAAACCAATAAAACTATAAAAAGAAATAGACAAATCTACAGTATAGCCAGAGATTTAGACAACAATGTCTCAATAATTGATAAAACAGAAAATCAGGAAGAATAAAGAAGTTTGGGTCATTGAGGAAATTTATCTAAAATTGTACATTTTTAGGGTGAGTAATATCCTTATTAAATATACATGTGTTAACTGTGACCATGAAGACGTTAGCAAAGTAGAGATAATATATTCAAGTCATATATATTATTTGTTGCTGCCCATTTTTTTTAAAAACTGTTGATTTTTGTGACCATATTGGGTGTCAGAAATCCAAAACTGCAAATGAGCTTGCAGTGGCCTGTCGCATAGTCTATGTTTACAACTTTATGGTTTGCTCATTGCCTGTAGTACTTGCAAGATCAGAATTTGAGCCAGGTGATTCTGGACATTAGCATCCCTTTTCCCCAGCCACAGTCATAGACTGCCTTTAGAGTCTGCAGGTGAAAGAAACCTGCTAGGTCTGTGGCTCAAAGTTTTTCCATATGAAGTAGATCCAGAGAAGGGACTAGAACATCAGGGTAAAATATTCAATAAGATAAATTAAAGTGAAAAATTAGGGATTGGTGGCCATAAATCAGAAAGATCCAAAATATGAAATAAGACATGGGTGTAAAGTTCAATGTAATTTAGAAGCAAGGAAAAGGAAAGGTGATGGATTTCTATAACCACATGATAGTCTCCCTTCACCTTTGACAATCTTGTGTAAGAAATCTTAAGGTGGGGTGGGGGTACACCTGGGTGACTCAGTTGGTTAAGCATCTATCTGGCCTTCGGCTCAGGTCATGATCTCAGGGTCCTGCAGGGAGCCTGCTTCTCCATCTCCCTCTGCCTACTGCTCCCTCTGCTTGTGTCTCTCTCTCTTTTTCTCTCTGTCAAATTAAAAAAAAAAATCTTAAGTAGGGAATTTTGATTATTTGGGGAACTCATCTGTTTTGAGTGTGAAGTTTCTGTGAAAGTACACCTGATAGAAGTCAGTTGACCTTGCTTAAAATTAGGTGAGTCTCAGATTTTTGCAAATCAGCACTCATTGTGTCACCCTGACAAGTCATTTAACCTCTTGGTATCACAACTTTTTTGCCTATAAAGTACAAATGGTGATGAGGTTGCTCAATGCAGATGTAAGATGTTAAAAATCATCATTTATACTGTAGAGCAACACTGTCCAGTAGAACATTTATATTGATAAAAATATTCTATAGCTTTGTTATTCAATATGATGGGCATTACCACATGTGACTAGTGAGCATGTTTAAAATATGGCTGGTACAACTGAGGAACTGAATTTTTAATTTTACAAGGTCAAGTAACTTAGATTTAAATAGCCACATGTGGCTGGTGGCTACCATATTGGACACCACAGGCATAGAGCTAAAGAAAAAATGTCCAGTTCATATTGGGGAACATCAGAAAATCTATCAACGACAGCTTGTATTCTCTTCCATTTACATGAAGGAACAAAAATACCTGGCTTTTAACTTCCTGACTTTATGCTCTGGAATATGGCATTAAAGAGTCCCTCTCAGGGCACCTGGGTGGCTCAGTCAGTTAAGCCTTTGACTCTTGATTTCAGCTCAGGTCAAGTGATCTTGGGGTTGCGAGTTGGGGCCCTACATTGGGCTGTGCCCTCAGAAGGGAGTCTGCTTGAGATTATCTCTCTCCCTCTGCCACTCCCCCAACTCGCACATTCTCTTTCTCTTTCAAATAAATAAAATCTTAAATAAAAGATTTTATTTATTTGAGAAAGAGATAGAGAGCATAAGTAGGGGGGAGGGGCAGAAGCAGAGAGGAAGTAGACTCTCCGCTGAGCCAGGAGCCCAGTGTGGGACTCAATCCCAGGACCCTGGGATCATGACCTGAGCTCAAGGTAGATGCCTAACTGACTGAGCCACCCAGGTACCCCAATAAATAAATTAAAAAAAAAAAAAAAAAGAGTCCATCGAGAAAGATTACCCCCACTGTACAGTAGCTAAGATATTGTGCTCAGAAAGCAGGTAGAGAGGTTTTGGTGGCAGGTGAGAGGTTTTAGGTATTTTTTCTGACATTTCTAAGATCACGATCAGTACCTTAGAAGCAATAACCATCACTACAGCTCTTGGCATAAAGAAGGCTCAATATCTCTAACAGGCCACTACAGAGAATAGGAAGTAATATCCAAGCAGGTCCCTAAAAAAAGTGCTGAGGTTTCTTCCCTTAACAATGCTAAATTTACCCTTCTAGAATGGCTTGGAATTTGTTGGAACTGTTCCAACAAAAGACAAGTAAATACAATTATAGTCTTCCAAATCAGTTAAGCAGTCTCCATGTTTCCAGAGGGTTAGTTTGACCTTTAGTCATGTTAACCTTTGCCCTTGATTTTATTGAAATGTTTTTTTGACAGATACATTTTTCACCTGTGCCTTTAGTTTCTAGCCATGTGTGTGGTGGTGTTTTTATTTCAGATCATGTTAGTTGAATAATTTCCATATAATTTAAAAGTACTTGGCTGAGGGGCACCTGGGTGGCTCAGTTGGTTAAGCGACTGCCTTCGGCTCAGGTCATGATCCTGGAGTCCCAGGATGGAGTCCCACGTAGGGCTCCCTGCTCGGCAGGGAGTCTGCTTCTCTAGCTGACCTCTCTCATGCTCTCTCTCATTCTCTCTCTCTCTCTCAAATAAATAAAGTCTAAAAAAAAAAAAAGTACTTGGCTGAGTGAAAAGAAAGGTAATAACTAGCAAGGATAAAACTAATTATTTGTCCATACTCTTATGCTCCTTTTTAATTCTATGTGGAAAATATGAAGTAGAATCCTCTTTTTACATTAATTTATATAGAAATAAGAAAACCTGAATATACATGTTAATAAGTGAAGGAGACTCAGAATCATCTTTCCTATGACAGCAGTGGCAGAATTGTAGTTCTTATCTATGTAACCATCCAGTGCTAGATATTTGGTGTTAAATATCTAAGTCATTTCAAATGACCAACTCAGTTTTCAACCTTTCATAATATAGATAACATAGAAGAATTTCTCTGGACAAAGCTTTGTATTGTCGGTAAATAATTGCATTTACTTTGATTCTTTCATGCTGGGAAAGAAAATGCAATATGCTTATATTAACCTCTTCACATATTCTTCGTGACTATTGATATTTACTCCTTCCCTTTCCAACATTCTTTTTTTTTTTTTTTAAGATTTTATGTATTTATTTGACAGACAGAGATCACAAGTAGGCAGAGAGGCAGGCAGAGAGAGGAGAAAGCAGGCTCCCTGCTTAGCAGACAGCCTGATGCAGGGCTCGAAAGCAGGACCCTGGGATCATGACCTGAGCTGAAGGCCGAGGCTTTAATCCACTGAGCCATCCAGGAGCCCCCCCTACCAACATTCTTATGTGCTATGATAAAATTAATTTCAAATCTTTCAAATAGATTTTATTTACTAAAAATTTTTAATAATTGCTTTATGTATTACTTTATGAATGTATCTCATTTAAAAATTATACTTTTTTGTTTATTGTATTCCTTGATTTTATTTCTTATTAGAAATCTCTTTTCTAATTTCTTATTAGAAATGTCATTTCTTGATATTCATTGGCATTCCTATTAGAATATCTTTCTTCTATTCAACTACAATATAGTCTGCTTCTGTTTCCTTAATGAAAACATCAATAGAACAGGCTCCAATATTTCCTTGAAGATTCACTGGCATTGTAGCATTTTGGTTATAGCTGCCTTTATGAGATAGATAAGAACAATTTCTGAATTACCTCTCTGAATGCTACTTTTAACAATTTGATTAACAAAGGTCATATTGTAAGATAATGTGATTGGTAGACGTAATAATGATTCTGTCATTCTGATTGCCATGTATGCACATCCACATTTCTTGAAGCCAAAAACTCTTAAATCAACTAGTTAAAGCAATGGTCAGAATATTTTTTAGGTGGTTTTCTTATGTACTGAAGGTGTAAATTGGCTTTACTAGAGAACACTGCCTTCTTCCCACCTCTCTGCCTCCTACCCACACCCACCATATAACCTTTCCATGATATCTTTCTGGTTTTTTTTAACTTAACAAAAGGTATAACCCTATATATTGGATATAGAGACAACTAATATCCATGTGTCATTGTGGCTGTGATACAGCTAAGAACTGAAACTGACCAGCTAGAGGTTATAGACAGCCCTGAAAGAGCACCGTGCAACCTTCCCAGCTTTGGGCACAGTCCATCAATGTGAAACTAACACATTGCAGTACTTCACTTTTAAGTAATGTAATTATCTTCAGAATGCTTATTTAGAAGGAAACTGCTTTATGTAATTGGTCCCCATTCTTAAACTAAAGCTTATTATTAGATTAAACTTTTGTATTCTTCTACCAACATACAAACCCATTTGGGCTTCTGGGCATAAATGGGCAGGAAATGACATGCTACTGGCAAAATCTTATTCTTTGCCTTCCAAGGCCACACACAGAACATAATTATAACCAACCATTGATTGAATATGATGTCTCACGTTTTCTTTACTGGATTCACTTTATTCAGTATAGTACTTGGTGATAAACCATCAGAAAAATCTAAAGTATTCCATGTTCTTTTTAAAAATCTCTGCACGTTTTTGTGATTATGATCTGGTCTTTGGTCTCAAATAAGACACATTGCTAATAACTTACTGTAGTGCTATTGTATCCCAAGCATAAACAGTAATTTCTGGCCCAAAGTAGGACTCCTTTTCAATCAAGTATACTAGCTGCCCAGGGCTCTCTTTATTTCTGTGCCCTTTACCATCAACTCTTAGGTTATTCTAGCCTGAGACCAATCCAACCATGGAAATCTTTTAAGTAACTGTTTGAAGGCATCCTGGGGAAGGTAAGCTACCGTTGAGAGAAAAAAAAACACGATTTGTTCGAGTCAATTGATGTTATGGAATGGAAAAGAGAATCTAAGTCCTTCCATTTTGAAGAAATGGTTCACGCTGAGCACTGAAGTAGTTGACAGAGGTGGGAATGGAGGTGGCTTTGAGGCACTCTTGAGGCAAAATTAATATTTTTGAAGTATTTTGGTAAATAGGCACATTTTGCATTTTCCTCCGGAAGTGGACTTTTGCTAATCAGAAACTGAGCCCATAGGCCTAAGAATATGGAAACAAATGTAGTTTGCTTTATACAGTTTGATAAACCTTGTGGGATGCCATACATAGCATTACTGTGGAGATGAGAGCAGTTCATGGCTTTAATCTATCAGCAATATTGCCTGCTCAATCCAGTAGTCTTTAAAGATTTTATTTATTTATTTATTTGACAGATAGAGATCACAAGCAGGCAGAGAGAGAGAGAGGAGGAAACAGGCTTCCCGCTGAGCAGAGAGCCCGATGTGGGGCTCGATCCCAGGACCATAGGATCATGACCTGAACCGAAGGCAGCGGCTTAACCCACTGAGCCACCCAGGTGCCCCAATCCAGTAGTCTTTATAAAATATCTTAGGGCTCTTAGATGAGATGAAACCATTTTTCTTTCTTTTTATGACAAATACATTGAGGCATTCCTTGGGTTATGCAAATTTTAAGAACTGCAATCCACTTTAAAGGACAGTGGCTAGAAGTTTTGTGCAAAATAATAATACTGTATTTGCAGCTAAAAGGGTTAGGTCTCACTGGAGGTTGACTGGGCAATGAAAAAAGTACATTTCTCCATTACAGATTCCTTCTCTACAAAAATAGTTGGTAGCAAAGAGGTATGGTGAAAGAATCTAGAAAAAAAAAGAAACAAGGGGCACTAGCAAAAAAGAGATTCATGCTCTTTGGGGGGTATCAAAACATGTTTACTTGAGATCTCTTTTCTTTAATCCAATAAAAGTATTGGCAAAGTCTTTGGTATTTGAGGCATAGTAGTGGGAGTTCTGTCACGATGTAACTAAAGTTGGTGGGAAAACCAGTTTGAATAAAACGAGATCCAACTTGAACCTTTGCCCGTGCCTGGAACTAAAACCAAGTCAACCCACTGTTAAGTTAATGTTGAGTCATTAGGCTTTTTTTTTTCTTTCTTTTCTTTCTTTCTTTTTTTTTTTTTTTTTGGGTTCATCTGTTTCTGAATATCTATATCTTCTTTTTTTACACTCTTAAAAAATAAACTTGTCTGTGGCACACAGGATGCAATTCTTAGTTTACTACATCCTCCTGCAGTTTTAAAAGATGAGTATTAAATTAAAATTCTTATAAAAATATATTTGTGGATTTAGATGTCTTTATTTGATTCCTGATACACTTCTTAGAGCCCATCTTTTGGTGTTTCATGTAGATTCCCGAAAGAGTTAGCTGCTAAGAAATCTGCTTTGGTAGTTTTTGTTCCAGAGAATGTTGGGAAATTGAGGTGTGAAACCTATTCAAGACCAGTGCTGAAGCCATTGGGTAACCACTAATTGTTCAGCTCAGCAAGGAGACGTTTAAGTTATCAGCTCATCTCAGTTCTCCTTCTCACATCTTTCACACGAGGATATGTGCTTTTTGCTTCCTGAACTTTTGAGTTCCCTTTAGACATTTTGGAGAGACAAACTACCTCAGAGATAATCTGCCCTAGTCTCAGATAACCACTGGTGTAAAACCTTTACCAGAATGAGTAGAGAGAACTGAAATATGTGGGAGAAGACCTCAAGGGAGAAAATGGTTAATTCATGTCAAAAACAGAGTTGAAGTTACTGACATATTTTTCCTCTGAATGTATTAAATAACCTTTCCATAGCATTTCCATTACACTTGATGAATCCCTTCTAAGAGTATACGGCCCATTGAAAAAAAAAAGAATACATCTTCTGGAAAAGGGAAGGTCTAAAGGATTTAGGAGATCAGAGGCGCTCATTGCATTTTATAGAAATGGGATCATATATGGTCAGTTTTATTTTTACAAATTAGTATACATTGAAACCTTGTCACATACACATACACACACCCATACCCACGCCATTTTTCAATCTTCTTTGGTCAAAAGAGCAGAGATGACTGTGAAACTCGCCCTCACTGCCCCAGGCAGAATTTGTAGTTCCTTTCTCTAAGCTTAGTTCTTCAGACATACATCTAATGAGGAACTTATATTTTTATATTATAATTATCTATTTATATTTCTTTCACCTTCACTTCCAACTAGACCATGAAAGCAAGGGCCATATCTTATTCAGATTTATTCCTCAGTGCTTAGTGCAATGCTTGATACATAGTTTGTTCTCAATAAATGTATAAGTGAGTGGATGAATTAGTGCAACTCCTGTTGAGTCCAGTAGCCATACATGGGTTCTTTTGAAAATCTTCCAACTATGCAGCCTGATCTCTGCAATTGAGGATCCTGTTCTGTGTCCCTAACATATGTCATTATACCCAAGCCAATTTGGTATTACCTAGGTGGAAAGAAATTCTTCATTTAGAGCAGGGATGAAGGGATTGGTTTTCCATGGCTACCCCAAAATGTCAATATAATATAGATAATACCACCAATTAATGTTTACATTTTACTCAGCACAGAATTCTTTACCACCAAACCTGAGAGCTAATATTATTGTTTTTTTATACCTCAGAAGTCAGGACCCAGAGAAGTGAAATATTTTCCCAGATTACCCAGATAGTAAGGATGGAGAGTTTATTAGAACTTATGCTCCTGGCTTCAAATCCCATCATCTTTCTATAATGACCCACCTGATCTCAGAGTTGTGGAAATGAATAGAAAAGCCACAGATGTTCTTTAAACTCCCAACTCAAGATTGTCACAAAAATTGCCCAAGTGGTTCTCATGACACATAGATTCATGCCATGTCTAGGAAGGTATTTTAGAATCAACACAACCTGTGTGTGTGTGTATGTGCATGTGCGTGTGTGTGTGTGTGTGTGTGTGTGTGTGTAGTGTGTCTGTGTAGTCCTTTATCCTCCTAGAAACAAAATGGTCTATCCATTTTGGCTTTGGCTTTATTTGAAAGGGTACTGAAAATTCTACTTATTATGAAATCATATTTCATCCACATCTAGAATTTTAATATGTAAAATTCTTCTCACCATACTTCAAGAAAAACCTAACAAAACATTATAAGATCCAAACCACAAAAATAGACAAGGGGATGATCAGTTCCTACAGATATGATAATGAGAGGATTATTTCCCTGATTGATTCATACTAAAGGTAACTCTTGAAGCTTATAAAAATGGAAATAAAATTCAACTTTGTATATCAATAAGAATTTGGAATCTGTTAGTCTAGAATAATAGATAAATAAGACATAAGAATTAGTTTCAAAAAAAACCCAATAAATTCATGAATGAATTTAGTGATAAATTATGAAGGTTGTTAGAGACGAAGCTTTCATTTTTTGAGGTTGTGGAAAGAAACTATATTTATAATAGGATCCTGGGTACTCCCTGTTAAAAGTGACTACTAAGATAGATATAGTTGTTGGCCCAAGACAATATTTTAAAAATACCTCTGTCTGATCTAATGATCCAAGTTTTTCACTATGCTTTGCCCAAGAGTTCTTCAATGGAAGAAAAAGAGCAAGGCTACTGCAATCCATACATCATTCTCATAGTTCTGAGTGCCCTTCAGCTCCTCAAACAATGATGGCTAAGCCAACAAAACCAATGAAAACAGTTACTACTGTGAAAAGAAATTGTTTAAAAGAGAAAGCTTTGGGGTTTTTTTCTCCCTATTTCCTGTAACCCCGACCTTTTCCCTTTTAATCAGTTAGATCTTCTCTATTGATAACACAACAGAAAGCAGAGAGCAAATGAGTCAGTTCTTGGCTTTGAGGTTTCAAAAATGTCTATTTTTTTGAATATTTAGTGCATCATTTTTGAATATTTAGTGCATAAGAACAAAGTTTTCCCAATTCTTAGGGCTCTGGACAAGAACTCTGATTGGGAGAAGAAGAGGAGGACCCTGAAGATACTGTGCATTCCTGAGAAAGATGAATCCTATGTCTTGTCTCCTACCAAAGGCCAAACTTTGGGAAGAATGAAAGCAAGGCCCAAGATGGTGGTTTCTGAGATTAGAGGGACCTGTGCTTTCTTCTTTGGCCTACCCCCAGGGCAGGAGCAAAAACAGAGAAGATACAGATCCACGGTGTGGTGTGCGTAGGAAGAGAAGGCCAAAGACCTCCAGGCATCCTGGGTCTAGTGTGGGTGGAGCAACAGAAACTAAGAAGAGTTCAGGCCTTAGGGAGCCTCATAGTCCTTTCATATCCCTAAATAGTTTGTGACTGAAAAGCTCTCCTCTGCACATGAAGGTGGGCATTGAGATGGGCTGAACCTGGCCAGACTTAGGGGGCTTCCCTTGCTCAGCATGATCCAGCAGCAGGCGAATGACTCCTGTGCCCCCTAGAGGGATTTGGTAGGATCTAAGTGATTGCGGACTGTCCAGTGGCTTTGCATTTGGGAACACAGGATAACCAAGCATGGATCTGCATGGAACAGTGATGAAAGGTTAGCAGGACCAAGGATATTTCAGGGGATGACTGCATGACAAGATGATCTGAGGACCAGATGCCACTGTGCTCTTTAAGCGTTGGCCAGGGTTAGGCCCTTCCAGATATGCACAACCAAGAAGAATGCAGGTTAGAAATAAACCTTAAGTCAATTTATAGACAAATAAAGTTATTTCTACACACCTGCCTTTGAGGACTTTTAACCCACTATGTGCCACAAGTAACATTTCAGAAAATCGAGTCTGAAAGTTGTGCTGGTTTATTCTAATCAAAAGTTGAAAAGATGTCAGTAGCTCATAAACCTCCGGATATTTCTCCAAGTCTAGAAATCCCTCCCATCTACCCAACTCACTGCTCCAATTTGGAAAACTTTGTATATTTAATGTAATGAATGGTAGCACTTATACACTTTCGAAAATACCTACAATGACATCTCATTTTTATTCTATTTAGTTTGCTCTCTTCTAAAAAGAGCACTGTATGTATATATGCATATATAAATATAGATACAGACATATAGATAGATACAGATATATAGATATAATTGCAGTTCATCCTATTATCCCAGAAGTCAGGAACAAGAATTCCACAGATATTATAGGCTTTCTGTCTTGTGGTGATGAAGATTTTACTCTGTACGTGGGGAACAAGATTTGGCTTGCAATATACCAAATCCATAGTAGAGAACACTTTTACAACAGAGTTGCATTGTATTCAGAAATAGAGGTCACTAATAAAGACACCAATAGAAACTATTCAACCTCCCGCTCAAATATTTACTAAATTATTGGTCTCTCTGTGAGAACATTTTCCTCTGGCATAAACAGTGGCCATGAATAGGATGAGTGTTTGAACAGTACAAAAGTACCAGGTTTCTTCCTGTTACCCAAACAGCAATAAACACCATTGGTACAGTACCCTGTACCACAGCCCTTGTCAGACAATGGGGCTCACACACGAGGGGCCAAGATGTTCAGTTCTCTGATGACATGAATGTTCAGTCCCAGCTGGGGAGACACCAACAGCCAAAGTTAACAGTTGCAAAAGAGCCATTGAAGAAAAATGGAAAGGCTTCCTTTCCCTCCAAAGCCATGGCGGAATGCAAAAGAGCTACATCTGGGTGTCTGGGAATGAATCGTGTTATTGTATAAAGGAGTTGGGCACACACTCTGCTACCCTTCCCTGCCACCACAACCTTCTCCCGTTGGCCTATTGACTTCTCTTCTCAAGGCCACCTGTATTGGTGTATGTTGGGGCCAGTGCATGAAGAAAACAAAAAACCCTCTCATTTTCTGTAAAGTAATTCTGAAGAAGTTAAAGGCAGAAATGATAATTTACATAATCTATAAAAAGCATGTATGTATCTCTTTTTAACATGTAATATATATATGTATGTAAATTTCAGAGGTAACTAACTGTGATTGCTTCCTCCATTTTTAAATGGGGAAGTTAACCACAGACAGGTTAAATAAAAGTTTTGTGACTGAGATGCTAGCCCAGGTGTGTCTGGCTCCTGATTGTCTCCTGGAAAGTATGATGATAACTGAAACAGTGAATTTTATACTTTTCTTGACCGCAGTTCACAAGAAGATAGTCATTTATGGGACACCTAACTGACTCAGTCCATGGAGCATGCCTCTCTTGATCTCATAGTTAGGAATTCAAGCCCCACATTGGGCATAGAGCTTCCTTGAAAGAAGGGACTTATTTTATACTGAGACCTTGAACACAACTCATGTGTGTATAACAAAAGTTTCATGAAATAATAACAAAATAATATATGCCTTTGTACACGTTTTCGGCAGGCCCAGAATATGAGTATTTCCTATTTTATTCTCTCTTTTTTTTTAAAGATTTTATTTATTTATTTGACAGATAGAGGTCACAAATAGGCAGAGAGGCAGGCAGAGAGAGAGGAGGAAACAGGCTTCCCTCTGAGCAGAGAGCCCGATGTGGGGCTCGATCCCAGGACCCTGGGATCATGACCTGAGCCGAAGGCAGAGGCTTTAACCCACTGAGCCACCCAGGCGCCCCCCTATTTTATTCTCTTTAAGGGACCAAAAAAAAAAAAACTGTAATAATCCACTAAGTTTGTTTCATTTTATGACTTTCACATAGGTCTTGAACCATATTTAAAAAAAACATTTACTTAAACATCTCCACCAAAAGGCCCTGGCTTTTTTTAATTACCCCTCCTACAGGTGTCTGAATTCTTCTGTTAAAGTCTCTTTTATTTTTGAACATTTCTATGTGTAGAGGTAGGTCTGTATCTCTGCTATTTCTACAATAGCCTTCCAGATCCTGGAAATGACCATCAAATTCCTCCTGAGTCCTCTCTTCTCCAGTTCAGTTATTCCCACTTTTCTTTGTTCCTTGAATGATGGAGTTTCCATTTTGTCCACTCAGAATGCACAATATTTTGAGATATCCTAGCTGTCTAAGACAGATTACAACTCCAACACTCTGTCTTAAATATCAAACTTAGATTTTGCTGCCCAGAGTAATATTTCTACTTATAGTTTAAAACCATATTAACCTTTTTGGTGGCTACATTCACATGCTGGTCCCCTACCACCACAGAGTTCATATCCTTATGACAATGAAACTCATAGTAGCTTAATGCCACCTGATATACCTGTTAAATATTGACAGATTCCGAAAAGAGAGACTGTGGCACATACAAGTCATGATATTCAGAGGTTTTGTCACTTTAATAGTTATTTTTGAGGTTAAGTGATATGTATTATCTCAGCTTGGTAAGTTAAAATGATGCCTGCTATATACACTATTTCTTTGTAGGTCAAAAATGCATTCCTTCTTTTATATAAATACGGCTTCAATACACTTTTGTGACATAAATTTGTTTTGTTTTTTTTTCCCCCTTTAATTGAGAAGACTTTACTACTGAGGAATTTTGTTACTCAGTTGTTTTTATTTTGACATTCCAACATTGATTAGATATTTCATCTTAGGGACTATGCTTTTGTTTATATATATGTGGTTAATTTATATGCTACTTATTTCCCACATCCTGTTGAGATTACTTCCTAGCAGACCCTCCCTTTTCCAAAAATAATATTCCTTTTGCTGTTTTCAGTATAATGTTTGCAATAAAAATGAAACACAGATACACTCCAAAGATATAACTCAGGAGTTTTGTGAAATCCTTGATTTAAGTCAAGGGATCTCAAGATAAAATGTCTTAGTATGGTACCAAAGAATGCTGATGTGTGGACATTTCACAAAAACAAAGCGTGGTCGTACAAAAAAAGGAAGAACTAGCCAAAGATAGAACATGCTGCTTTAGAGAGTGAGGGATTTTTTCCCTGCACGTGGGCAACTATGTGACATGGATTTTAAAGAAGGGGATAAGGAATTGGGAGCTGACTAGATTGGCATTTTTCAAACTCTGCTCTCTGACCAGGACATGGGTGCTGGGAGAGAGACAAGCTGTCTGGCAGAGCTCCAGGGTTTCTGCTCCCGTGCCCGACAAACATTCCCTTTCTGCACCCAAAGCAGCTCCCCTTGTATCTTTTTAAATATGGTGCCTCTATATAAACTGTGTTTGCCCATGGCTAAAAGAAGTTTCTAGATCAGTGGACAAGATGGTCTTTAATCTCTCTTCTGGTCCGATATCTATCCCCTGGAATTGAAATCATTTCTGTTTGGATGCCATTTTATAAGGGCAGGAAGAAAGTGTCTGGGAGATGACTGATATTTTTACTTGTCATAGTCCAAAAGATTCTGGAAGAACAGCAGAAAAGTGAATTTAGGAAAACTAACTTCGTAAGAGATGGAGAAGGCTGAGTTTAGTAACAGCTAAGAAGGGTAAATGATTCAGCAAACTGATATACATCAGCATTCGTGCACATCAGCTACCAGCTGCCTTTTGCTTCACTCCTTTGCTTCTCTACCTCCCCAGGCTCCCAACAAACTCTTCAGTTCCACTTACACTCTTAGGTCTTAGTATTTAATGACTCCTTGAGACCTAGAAAGAGAATTTAAGCTCTTATTTGCAGCCTCAGTTCTCCTTTCTGCCAGGCTGGCCGGACCTCAGACACTTCTAACCCTGGGCCCCTTTGCAGTCGATCTCCTATCTTATAGGCACCTACCTCTGGATTGGGCCCACTCTGAGTTAATCTTCCAAGTTCCAGGTGAGCCCTCCCCCTCCCTGAGCCCCGGCACTGTTCTCAAACAGCCTTTGTGACTGGGCTTCCAAAGGGCCCGTCACTATGCTGTGACACCTGCTTACCTGAGCCATCCAGCCTGGCTGTGTATGCAGAGGTTGGTGTCCTCTGGGAGCGGCTCCTTTTCCATGTGGCTGTCCCCTTCACCAGGGTGCAGGTTCTCTGTCTCTTTCTAATCTCTGATTCACTAAAGAATTCTGGAAAAGGCAGATAGAAAAATAGTTTAGTTTTTGTTTTGGTCTTCTATTTTATCTATCAGGAATGCCAAAAGAATGTCTCTAACAGGATTTTAGTTCTGTTGCAGGTCGACTTTCTATTTTTCCACCTAGTTCTATGTTCTGCTTTTATTGCTTCTTCATCCCCTGACGAGATGGATGAAAACAAAAGTCTGTAACACGTCACCCCTTATATACAGCCCATGTTAGTTTAGGCAGAGCCTAGGCAATCATCTATATTAGGTCTTTTGTACCTCACCATAGACCTGAGAAGTAGTCCACTGTTTTGTGGAAAGACTAAATTTCAGAAAGACTAAATCTACTTTTTCGACAAAACACAACCTACACGTGGTAGAGTTGGAACTGGAATGCACACCTGAAACTTCAATGTCCATAACATTTCACTATGTTCCTCTCAATTAGGAGAAATTCATCTTTCTTTATGGAGTATTTACAACTTCAAAACATTGGTATTTTTTACACACTTTCATTTTTCAGGCAATCTAGTTCATGTGAAAACTAAAATTTTGGATAAACGTCCCACCAAAATAAAATTATGGAAAAGTAAAAGTATAATTTATAATCTGTACAAATATAAGCTGAAATCCACTCCTGAGTCCTCATGCTGAGGCTGTGTAGCTGTGCATACGGCCCAGGAGCTCTCAACCCTGACAACACCACCATCACTTCCTTCTCTCACCACTTTCTCTCCTACCATAAAGCCACGCCAGTTGCAGTGGGGAGTGACATCAAATAGAGTGACAGCTCTGAATTTGTGATAATTTGCTTATGAAAACAAAATCTAAAATTTTCTTGGTACATATTAACTCATAGTTGATGGCGACAGGTGAGTGTGTCATGACATTGGGGTTGGTGGGTTGGAAAATGATGTCAGTTGATAATTCAAGGTTCCATTTTTGACTACATGTGTTGAGCACCTATTGTGCACCAGACTTCAGTTCTGGATCAGTTCTAGATCAGCACAGGATCAGTTCTGCCTTTAGACCCATATAGTCAGAGTTCCTTCCCAGAACCCTGTGCTTTAGACATCCCCCACCTTCAGTCTCATCCCTCTCCATCAGGTAAAGGGAACATGTCTACTGAAGTCTCATCTCCAAACCAGACCATGCTCCTATCACTTGGGACCTGGAATTCTCTGCCTTGATGACCTGAGCCTTCTTCTAGGGGTGGTGCAGCCTCTCTGAGGTTTACTACTATCCAAAGTCTGGATAGCATCTTTGGAATGTCAGCTCTTAGGTCCAAGGGACAGCCAAGGAGTAACTGTTTTCAGACCAAAGGGAGGAGGCTGGATTTTGGAGAGATTTTTGGATGTGCTTTCATGAAGAAAGAGGGAACTAAGGAGTAAGAAGAGCAAAGGCTCAGGCTCAGGGTGCTTCTATTCCTATGGTTGCCTTGACCCTGGGCTGCCAGGAATTCAAGGATGATCGGGCTTTATATTCTCAAGGAGTTTTCAGTCTGGTTAGAAAGCAAAGTACACAGATTACAGTCCAACACAGTGAACACGATGCTTCGGACTCTTTTAAATACCACAGGAAGGTAACTTAGGCCAGGCATGAGGATGTAGAGATTGACTGGGAAGGATGAATCTTGAAGGATGAATAAGGTAAGCTAATAACAAAGGAGCTGGGGTGAGAGGGAAAGGGGGATTGTAGAAGTTGCAAGAAAGAACACTGCTAGGAAAGACACTGAGGCATGAAGCAGAAAACTCTCTTACTGGGCAAGACTGAGCAATGCTCTCATATCTCACAAAAAATTCTGCACACACATCTGGAAAAGAGAATAAGCTAAATATATGTGCATTTGACACAGTTATGGTGTGGGAGAGAAGCTTATAAATTTTTTAGTGTTTTTGGAGCAAAAGTCTTACGTGGGGAGAGTAATATGAAGTAGAGCAGAGACTTCAACACATTTTGGAATAAGTTGTTTCTGACAATATGAAGGTTAACCTTATTTTAGAAGTGACAGAGCTTGATGCACAGACAGATATGGTTGACTTAATTTTAGTTAGCAATGTGAAGGATTATTTGGAAAGCACTGAAGACTAAAGACACAAAGAACTAGTAGGCAGTTATAATATAGGAGAGAAATGATAAGGGCCTGAGCTACCATAAATTGAAATCTCAACACACACATGGTTGTATCCCTTGCCTACCACAGAGTAGGTGCTCAGTTACTAATAGTTGAACCGATGACCAAGTCAATAACAATGGGAATGGAGAGGAGGATATATTTAGGACAGCTAGAAATCATAGGAATCTAATGTGGAATTGACAGGGTCAGAAGTCAAGGATAATTCTAGGATGTCTTAGTGAGTATTGGACAGATGATGCCAGTGACTAAGAAAGGATGATTTTCAGAGGGTGAGATAATGAAACAAGTTTGGGTTAAGTTCAGGTCTGGGTGGTTGGGGGTCAGCCCAGTACAGATGACTCAGAGGCAATAAATAGAAACCTAGAAAAAGTCATTACAAATTTTACTTTATATCAGAATGCTTAGGACATATGTTGAAATACAGACTCCTGAGGGCTACCCCTGGATATTCTGATTCATGAACACAGAATGAAGTCCAGGAATCTGCATTTTAAATAAGCATCCCAGGTGATACTAGTATCGTTTATTTGGACAACTTTTTTTTTTTTTCTTCCCGAAGGAGAATTCATTTAGCTCTAAAGTTTGGGTGGCCTATTAGAAATATAGATTTGAAAATCAATGACGTAAGGATAATAATCAATACTGACCACTTGCAATGTGATAAACTGTTCTAAGCACTTTGTTAACTTACCATGTATAAACCTCACACCTCTATCAAATAGGTATTATTACAGATGATTACAGATTGGAAACTGAACTTTGAAGAGGTTTGTAAGTGTCAGAGAGGTGGTCTGAACTCAGGCAGCCTACATTCATGGCCAGAACCTGTGTTCCTACTCATTATGTTAGTCTAGTCCTCCCATATCTGTAATACCTGGAATACGAGGAATTACTAGTGGCAAAAGAGGTGAGATTTCCCAAGAAGGTGTCATGTCTATGGGCCAAATACTGAATGCTGGAGAATATCAAGCATGAGTAGCAGATAAATGTATAAGATTAGATGAGACTGGCAAGTATTTGGACCCTTCCCAGTTTCCTCAAGGAGTGCCAGGTTTTCTTAACACAGATAATGCAAAGGCAAAGAAGTTCTTAATAAATATTCTTTGTAATAATATTGATGATGGGAACTTAAAGATTTTCAGGTATCTTGAAGGACTACTTCACCAAGTTATCATTTAATGACAAAATGTGATGGTTCTTCATAATATTTTCAACACTACTGGATTTTTTACGTTGCTGACAGGGGAAGAAATAACCTAGGGACAATATAATCTACATTGAGATTTTTAAAACTAAATATGATTTACAGGTAAATGTTAAATAATGGATTCCAGTACGAAGAACTGCTTTTAATGCTGTGCTGTCATCCAATTCCAAGGAAAATAAACATCAGAGTGGGGATTTTAAATTCTGATCTTTTTTGCACAATTCATCCTCAATGTCTCAGTTTTATCTCGGACTTGAAAATGAAAATGGTTTTAATGCTAGCACATAGTGGAAACTTACTTAGCCTTGGTGTCCACAATCCTTGTATAATCATAGGGACACAGTTTAGCCCCTTGAGTTTCCTTCTCCATGTGAGTGAGTGAATCTGATGGTGCTGGAAGGATTTTGTTGTTTACGTGTTTGGAGATACAAAATAAAGGACTTCCGTTTAGTCTATAGGACAATTTTCTAGCAATAATTTAGTCAATCATCGAAATAAATTTTGAAGACTATACAATCATTGGTTCCAATTGTGTATTCATTAGCTTTCTAAACTACTTCAAAAAAATTTTTTCTTTCACCTTGTGGGTCCGTGAATCCTCAGGAGTGCTTCAAGTTTGAAGAAATAATCAACTTATTTTTCATCATCTTATCTCTCCTCAGCCACAGGATAACCTTGACCAATTTGTTTAGTGTAAAAGAATCTCTTTTTTCTAAAAGAAGGTCCACCCCAAAAGGCCATCCCTTATTATAACTTTCCTGGGCATGATTAAGCAAAGGAACAAGAAAATGCTTATAGCAAGCATCTATGTCAGAACGTCAAGTTAACAAATGCAATATTTGTATAAAGCTTGTTCAGTATCTGCTCTTACCCATTGTGACTTACCTTTCTACCTGCTTCTGCCAGAGGACAGATAAGTGAGGAAGGGTATTTTGACTCAGAACATGCCTTATGGATGCTGGGAAGACAGGTGAATGTTTTAAAAAATGTTTTGAACTTAACTGGTCACTAAATTGAAGATTTGGGGTAGGAGAAAAAAAGCATAGAAGTGATATTAATACAGTGAGGGGCAAGACCTTCATTTCATCATAAAGATGAATGTCAATTGTGCAGCAATTTGCAAATAACACATAATTAGGGATAGTTTTTGTAATGCAAAAATAAACCCTCTAATTATATATAGAACTGATTGTAGATAATGATAGTGATCTACTAGGAATAGATTAAAGGATTGAGATCATGTTTTTTTCCATCCCATTCAAGCACTGAGGTTTTCCACACTGACCTGTAGAAATGGTATTAATGGGAGATGCTGAAGAGAGAATGTCTGGATTTCTGCAGTGATTTGATTTCCCAGAAACTTCCTTGTCAAGAAACTTTTTAGAATACAATCATTCTCAAATCCTAAGCATGCCCACCAGCTAGTCAAAAAATGAGAGAAAGGGGGGCACCTGGGTTGCTCAGTTGGTTGAGCTTCCAACTCTTGGTTTCAGCTCAGGTTATATTCTCAGGCTCCTGAGATGGAGCCCTGAACTCAGTGGGGAGTCTACTAGAGATTCTCTCTCTCTCCCTCCTTCTTCTCCCCTCCCCCATTTTGAGTGACTAAGGTCTGGCTCTGGGGACAGGTTTGAGTCCTGCCTTTATGACTTACCTATCATGTGACCTGCATATGTCACTTCACCTCTTGTGCTTAGTTTCCTCAGCTATAAAATGGGATCAAGAATACTACTTACAATGTCGGGTTGTAAGAATGACTCAGTTGGTGAATATATGTAAGGCACTTTGAATATTGTCTAGTGCTACAGAACTATTGGAAAAATTTATATGCGTAAGGGAAGTTGATAATATATTGAGATTTGTTTTATAAAAGGAGTGACATCAATGCAGGGTTAATTTCAGAGCACTGGTTGGGTGGAACTCAGGCCCTGCACTCCCATATGAGCTAGAATACCCAAAGTTGACCTGTTGTACCCCTCCTCCCACCATCAAACTGCCACAACAGTTCACAGCAGGCTACCTCCCCTAACTCTCTGGCTCAAAAGATAAGCCATGAAGCCATTGGAAAGAGGCCATCCATCATGACATCACTTGATATAATTATTCTTTAGAAACTCGGTTCTCTGCCTGAGGTGGAAGTATGCTGGGCAGGGCTGTCAGGAAACACGGCTGAACTGGCTTTGTCTTTCTGGCGCTGTCTTGTCTCTGCAGATTATTGTTTCAGGGTATACATTTTTTTCTTTGTTCCCACATTTGGACTAGGAACCTTTAACCTTTTCAAAAAGACAATGATGAAGATGCTCATCGACACCGACCTCAGAGACCACCTCTCACTGGAACCATTGGCAATTGCTTTCTTTTTTTCCCATCACCTTGGTCCTTTATGATAAACCTCATGTGAGTATTTTTCATTGTGTTGAAAGCCTAGCAACCAGGCTTTGGATTTTGCATGTTTTACACTGTTTACACTAAGCCCAGTTTTCAGTTGAATCCGCTCCCACTACAGCCCTGGGATAATACTTCAGAATGGAAAGGGCCTCATTGTGGTTGTAAGAACATACAACAGAAATAGGTTTCATAAACAAGAGCAAAATATAGGTATTGTGTATGGAAAAGAACAATGAGAACAAAGCTCTCTTGATGATGTTTACACACTTGAATCTCTAAAGAGTGAGAAGAATTGCGATCATTCAGAGTTCACAGAGCTCACTGGCACAAAAATGGATTTCCATCTGAGCAGAAGTTCACTGTGCTGACTGTTTTTGACCACTGACTGATTATCTGCCTGAGGTCCAGAAACTGTAAGCCATGAGGGGCCTTCTCTTAGAATGCTTGAAATACGTCTTTCCCCATTGAGCCCAGAGAGGTAGAGTCATAACAAAGAATTTATAAAATGGTGGTTGAAAGACCCATCCATGAAAAAGAGAACTGAGCCATCTTTCACTGCAGAAGATCAATGGTTGTTAACATAACCAATACATGAATTTATATTGAGTTGCTTGAAGTGTTAGATTGCTATCGTCCAACGTTAAGATACTTTGTGGGCAGCGAGAAAGAAGAGAGCTGCCAGAAACTATTGGGATTTAAGGACGGAAGAAGCAGGTGTTTCAAGAGTGTTGAAACCAGTATGCGACAATGAGTAAGACTGTAGGCTTCACTCCCAGACAGAGCATGGTTCAAATCCTAGGTCTGCTACTTTACATGTAAGACTTATGAAGTTTCTTCTAGTCTTCTTGTTCTCCTTTATAAAATGAGGAAATTTATAAGGCTGTTGTAATGTTTTTAAAAAATGATGTACATAAGGTTCCTTCATGATAGATTTTGAATAAATGATGGTTATTATTTAGCTGTTAATTGAAGAGGATAGATAATAATTTACATTGTGATTTGATAGTAACTATAGATGTAGATTATATTTGGTAGAACTCTCCCTCATCAATTAATTTAAGTAAGCATTTCTAAAACCTCCACTGTGTGCTACTTCCTTTACCAGATATTGCAATAAAAACAAGAAGAAGCTGTAACAGGGCAAGTTAAAACCTGGCAGGTGTTCTCACGGGGTTGCTTCTGTTTTATTTTTATAGTTACAATTCCTAACATGTACAGGACAATTAATGAATATTTGTGGTGAGTAAATTAGTGAATGGATAAATGAATTTATGATTTTAGATATGGTTTCTGCTCTGAAAGCAGCATATAGTTCAGGAGAAAGAAATATGTGTACACAAGTAGTAATAGGGAGAAAAACAAGGAAGGGATTGCACCCCCACTGCCAAGATTCCAAACCACATGATGCTTTAAAAGTTTTAACTCAGTGAAGTGATGATGCTTGTGAATCCTTAAGAGAAGGCCAGCTAAAATATCAAATCAACATAGTCTTACTGGTGCCTAGGCCCAGGGCTAGGCAGAAGAAACACAGAAGTGACGACTGCTTAATTGGGACTCTTAAGGAACTCACAGCATACTGGATTGGTATTGCTGACGTCTTTATACTGTTACACTGGATTTGACCTAAGCCTTGCTGGATAGAGGGCTTGCTTTATATTTTACCTAATATAAACAAAGTCGTCATATGCCCAAATATGTTTAATGACTATGTTTGATAATAACTAATTTTAGGAAAGCACCATATCAGGACATTATTCAAAGAAATAAATGCTGATGGAGTTATGTTTAATAAAATTGAAATTATACCTTTTCACATTTTAAATCACAGTGAACTCTGCACATTCAAAGCTAAATAAAAAGACACTTTTAATCTTTTTTCCCTAATAATTCTTTTCTTTTTTTAATTATTGGTTACTCTCATGACCACTCACCATGATTCAGAGCTCATCCATGTAGAATCTCCCTTTTGGTCATCTCACTGGGGTCCAGCACCTGCAAGACAAGTTTATAGTAAAGGGGGCAGAAGAGAAACTCAAATCGGTAATTTGTCATATCCCTTAGCTGTTAACCTCAAAGGTTATATATAGGGAGGAAAAGTGAAAATGTTAATCACTTTGGTTGTATTTTGAATAATCAATAGTCCTTGACCTTTGGGGATCTATCTATTCCCATTGTAACAGCATGTGACTCCATACTCACCTCTCACAGCGACCACAAACCTAATCCTACTGACATAGCTCATCCTCCTTGGTTATTATTTCAGGGATTGGCCCATGGCCCAAGTAAAGCCAAGGAGATTTTTCTAGGTCTTCTGGGAAAGACATCCTAGACCTTCCTTACTGGGTGTGGATCTAAGAGGATAAAGCAGAAGACTCTCTTGCTGCTGTTTCCCGGGTTAGCTGAGACTGCAGGAATGTAGCTGAAGGCAGAGGTGAGGTTTCCATGGTATCGTTTCAGGCCTGACTGCAGACATGCTGAAGCCATCCCCTAAAACTAAAAATTGCAAGAATAATAACAGTTTCTTTTTGCCTAAGCTATTTTAGCCAGGATTTTGTATCACTTTCAACCAAAAGTCTGCACACATCTGATTTTCCAGAATAGTTTCTTCTTTGTGATATAGACAACTAGTTAAGTGTTCACGAACTGTAAAACTCAGTGTGCCTTAATTTTTATACTATTGTAGAAATTTTCATATAAAGGGCTCTGCAACAAACTCTCCTCCCACCTTTCTGTATAGTTTTGTTCTCTTTTTGGTACATAAAATATTGTTTCTTTATCTGTCAAAAATGATTCTGTATTTTTCCATAAGTGGCGATTTTTAAGACATCCAAGAAAAGCAAAAACACCAGATAGGAAATCCCTATATTTCCCCCTACCAAACAACCAATCATATTCCATTTGTATGCACCGCCTCTGTTTTCCCTGTTAAGAAGAGGCATGCCCTCCTATGAAAGGCCAATCCCGGGGCGCCTGGGTGGCTCAGTGGGTTAAGCCTCTGCTTTCAGCTCAGGTCATGATCTCAGGGTCCTGGGATGGAGTCCTGCATCGGGCTCTCTGCTCAGCGGCGAGCCTGCTTCCCTCTCTCTCTGCCTGCCTCTCTGTCTACTTGTGATCTCTCTCTGTCAAATAAATAAATAAAATCTTTAAAAAAAAAAAAAAAGAAAGGCCAGTCCCTCTGCCCTTGTTTGATTCTTATTCCACCTTTCCTTTAACAAAAATGCACAGAATCAACTTTCTTTTTCTCAGCCTCTTCCTCTCAATTTTGTCTAATCTTTCTCCCTAGAGGGAAAAACTAAAAAAACAGGGGAGGGGGAAAGACAATTAAAAAAACATATAACCATGTCTAAACAACTGAATAAATGAGTGAATGAAGAATAAAGTCTCTCCCTCAACTCCTCATAATTCTCTTTTTCAGTCAAACTTATGAAAATAATTATTTCTACTTATCTATCTACATCCCTTAGTTTTTTTCATTTGTTCCTTTATCTACTCCAAGCTTCTACCCCTTTCCTTACATCAATTTTCTCTCATCAAGGTCATTAATGACCTCACTGTCAAGAAATCCTGTGGTCATTTTTTTAGTTCTAGTCTTCATTGTCCTTTCAGCAGCATTCACTTTGGGATCCTCATTCTTTTTGAAATACCTTATGCTTTCAATGTCCATGTCACAAGCACTTAACTTTTCTCTAACATATTTGACCACTTCTTCATTTTTCCCAATAGACCGTTCTTTCTCTACACAGACAACAAATGTCAGAATTCCTCAAAGTTCAAGCCTACAACCAAAAACTATATATGTAACACTGTACTCTCTTCTTGGCAAACTCACTGAAACCCATTGCTTCAATTACCACGTGTATGTAGATGACTGTATCTAGAAATCTGTATTGCTAACCTTTTACCTTCTCATATATCCAACTACACCTTTGATATTGCTCTTGAATATTTTAACTTGACTGAAGTCCAGCTCATCTTCTTTTCCATTCCTCCACATAAACCTTCTCCTTCCCAGTGATACCTACCTCAGTGCATATTACAACCAAAATCTTTGATAATGTTATTTACCATAAAACCCTGATCTGATTGTCTAATTGTTCTATCAGTTGTGGAGATAGAGGTGTTGAAGGCTTTGACTACACTTGTGGATTCTTCTATTTCTTTCAGTTCTACCGATTTTTATTTCATTTATTTTGCAGCTTTGTTGTTTGGAGATTGCTTTGTCTTCTTGGTGGATTGACTCTTTCATCATTATTTAATGTCCCTCTCTGACCTAAATAACTTCTTTGACTTAAAATTCACTATATCTGATATTAAGGTATTCTTTCTTTCCTTCTTGGTTAATGTTTTCATGATATATCTTTTTTCCATCTTTTTTCTCTCAACCTTCCTACATAAGTTAGGATTTTAAAAATCTGTTTCACCAATCTCTTTTTTACTTAACATATCTAGACAATTTACATTTAATGCAATTACTAATAGGTTAGGGTTTATAGCTTTCATTTATTTTTTGTTCTCTGTTTCCTTTGTTCTTCGTTTCTCTTCTTTATTTTTCCTGCCTTTTTGTGGGTTACTTGAATGTATTTTAGAACTCTATTTTAATTTATCTGGTGTTTTTGAGTGTATCCTTTTGTATAGATTTTGTTTTAGTGTTTGCTCTGGATATTTTATTTTATGTAGTTTATTGCAGTCTACAATTGTCATTTTGCCAGTTTTAATAAAATATAAAAACTTCATCTCCCTTTAAGTACCTTTCTATTCCCCCATTTATAATATCAACCCGTTTTGCTCATCAAAGTTTAGAGTTAGGGTCATACTTTCCCAAAGGACTGTATATTAGATTAGAAAACTGCTCTGTGTCCTGTCTTTCTTGCTATTTTCAGTGGGCAGTTAGTGGAAAACGGTGGTAGTGGCTGGGCAGGAAAACCTGACATCTTGGGATTCTGCATGCTCAGTGGAATTTACCCCAACTTGCTTGAAGGAGACACTACCCTTGACAAAAGTCGTTATATAAATACACCTTTCCATTTTGAATAAAGGAATAATTTGTCATTCGGGGAGTAATATAATGGTTAATTTTTTAAGAATTAGGAATATTTTGGGTTCTCAAGATAAATTGTTTTCTGAAGAGCTTCAAGTACTTTCCAGATACTTCTGTCTGCCATAACTGACCTAGAAAAACTAAAAGTTGATGGTGTTTGTGCAGGGTCCAGGAAAAAGAAACAGGAAAGGAAAAGAAGAGAGGAGAGAAGTGGGGGAGGAAAAAGAATGGAAATAAGGGGTGGGGGGAGGAGTTTTCTGATAAACTTCCTTTCCAAATTTCCAAAACCTTTGCCTGGGTCTCACAAGATTGATCTAAATGACTAGCTTTTCCTCTCTCTCTCTCTCTCTCTAAGCGTTTATTTATTTATTTACTTATTTAAGGGAGAGAGAGAGAGAGCCTGCTGTGAACTGTTGTGGCAGTTTGATGGTGGGAGGAGGGGTACAACAGGTCAACTTTGGGTATTCTAGCTCATATGGGAGTGCAGGGCCTGAGTTCCACCCAACCAGTGCCCTGAAATTAACCCTGCATTGATGTCACTCCTTTTATAAAACAAATCTCAATATATTATCAACTTCCCTTACGCATATAAATTTTTCCAATAGTTCTGTAGCACTAGACAATATTCAAAGTGCCTTACATATATTCACCAACTGAGTCATTCTTACAACCCGACATTGTAAGTAGTATTCTTGATCCCATTTTATAGCTGAGGAAACTAAGCACAAGAGGTGAAGTGACATATGCAGGTCACATGATAGGTAAGTCATAAAGGCAGAACTCAAACCTGTCCCCAGAGCCCGACCTTAGTCGCTCACAGTGCTGCCTTTAAAACGATTTTTTAAAATTATTATTATTTCCAATAAACTCCTAGACAAATCTTATAAAAACAAATCACATATTTCTCAACAAAAATTCAGTCATAAGCTTTTATTATAGGAAGCATAAACTTGATCATTATTTATATATTTGAATCACATGTAATTAATGTTTTACATCATAAGTAAAATAACTTATTCTTTAAACAAAGTGAAAGAGTCCATCTTCTGCTTTAGCTCATACTTAAACTGGAAAAAGCACACCAACGCAAAACCACAGCCAGCTCACAGGAAGTACAAAATATACCTCTTGGGAGTATCCTCATTTACAGGAAGATTTGACGGAAATTATATTAAATCAAGTGGGTTGGGCCGCTGCCTTCGGCTTGGGTCATGATCTCGGGATCCTGGGATCGAGTCCCGCATCGGGCTCTCTGCTCAGCGGAGAGCCTGCTTCCCTTCCTCGCTCTCTGCCTGCCTCTCTTGTGATTGCTCTCTGTCAAATAAATAAATAAAATCTTTAGAGAGAAAAAAAAAATAAAACAGAAAGAAAAATCAGTAAGGGTTATACAAGAAGTGGCGAGCTTACAGAAGTTTGTAAGTTCTAACTGAAGACTGAGGGTTTCTGGGTTTGTCTTCATGATCTTCTACTTGGGCGGAAAAGTCTAAGAAGCACTAAAGAAGAAAACACAAGTGCTATTTGTGCCTAAGTAAAGTTTTGCAAGTCTTTTCATCTTGTTTTTCACAGAAATATTCATAATGATTTTCATTCCTTTTATAATTTGAAAGAATGGCTACAAGAATTAAATGGTGCAAACAGAAACGAAGCTCCTGCTGTGAGAGCCATGAATCATGCATTTTACACAAAGTAGGAAAAAGAGTAACCAATCAACCTTTCGATTTGAAACAAATTTGTAAAAATTATCATTCTTCTCATATTCTTATAAGGGTAGAAACAGCTTAATCATCTCTCAAGGGACCACAGCGCTCACTGAACCATCTCTGTGGACACAACATTATCTTGAGCACTGTGGGCAGGTTCCAAGGAAAGGAGAAGTCATACTTTTAACCCATTAGCAGCTTTCAAAAAAAAATGGCACAGATGAAATGAACATAAATTACAATGCCTGAAAATACAAATACACTGAGTATGTGTACCAGCTGAGAAGAGTTCTGTCAACTGAGCTGACAGAAGTTTGTTTTGGTAATATGATTACTTATATATGTAAGAAAGGAATCTAGTTTGGATCTATTCTTTTACTTCTTCAATGTCCAGCAGTTGTAACCCTCACCAATTCAAACAGGTAGGCTTACACACACCCTATAAATAAAGTGTCCATCAGTCTTTGTACACCAAAGCAAATATAGACTAAGACATTCTCTGGATGAAAGGAGTTTGAGCTGTTATCAGGTCCTGGTATTGGGGTCACAGGAATAACTCAAGTTAAATATTCACCACCTGTCTATGAAGGAACTATTGAATACATAATTAAAGAGTGAATAGATACTGGCTGTTGGCTTTGATGGTTTGCAAATTTCATACACCAAGACCTACTTTCCTTTGCTGCTGCTCTACTCCCCCTATATTTTTTAATCCATGTGCAATGTTAAGTGAAGTTTCCATTCAACACTACCAGCCATCCCAGAAGTCATCCTAGTGAAATACATAGATGGTTTATGCTTTTAGATGTAATAATATTCTTTTAACCTTTAGTGGCTAAAATATGAAGTTTGTTTTCAGTTTAAGTAAAGCCTCAAGCTCAAAGATGGAAAGAAACTCACCTTAATAATCTACTTTTACCAATTTCTCCCTCCATCTGTCTGACATCCTAGTCTGGTCCTTGGCCAGGCTTTACTTAAACACAAAATTAAATTAAAAATCCATTTCAATGTCAACCACATTTAGCCACTATCTGTTTATATTATTGATCTTAAGAAAAAACTCCAATTCCATGCAATTATATAATTGATATAATTATATAAATCTAATTCTAATGCAATTATATAGTTCTACTTTTCAGACAAAGCTATGACCTAATAAAACATTTTCAAATTTCATACCCAATAAATTCATGAAACACAATAAGTGTCAACCTGTGTCCATTACTAAAAAGAATAGCTGCTTTTAAAAATTCATTGAAGATCCACAATTACAATTTTAAATAAGTTGATTTTTAACAATTTTTCCCAAATGAGAAAATTGAATACCAAAAAAAGTATCAATAAATTTACTTTAAAGGGAACAAATAAATTACTACAAAAAAGAAGCAGAGATGATGTTCAAAGGAAGCGTAATTATTCAAATATCATTTCTAAATATTTTGTTGGTTGGAATAGCAATCATCTTTTAATTAGTGTTTTATAAATCTGTTGCTATGCATAGCATTCTACTTGTGGTGTGTTTTAATACATTCCTTGGTCATGTCTTTGCAGCTATAAAAAATACAATGTTATTTCTCAACAAGCACATAACATAACTGATCTTATAAAAACATCATTAGTGATGGGAAAGATGCATTCCTATACTATGACTAAAGGTGACAGACCCGTAGCTTCCAGGAAAAAAGGAGATTTATGCATCATTATGTGTGGATGCAAAGATGGACTTCGGAGCTTTTGCAATGAGCTCCATCCAGGAGGCGGGACAGTGTAAGTATGACCTGGAAAAAGAGCCTCAGGTTAGCCTTGGAGAAGGTGAGACTATGAATACTGTCCAGTTTCTATTTTTTTATTTTGTTCTGCACTATGTCTAGAAAACCTCTTGAGAAACAATAAACTGGGAAGTTTGATATCCCAGAAGTCATCCTAGTGAAATACATAGATGGTTAAAGTTTTTTGGGTTTTTGTTTTTTTTTTGCAAGGAGAATTATTCAAATTTGAAAAAAAATCTTTCAGAAATTTGTTGATGAGCAGAGGTCTACAGAACTTTACTGTTTTAAACTCTTTGAACTTCAAAAAACAGAGACTCACCTTACATCCAGGAAGAAGGGTGGCATTACCTAAAAGTGTTCAAACAAACCAGAATGGATCAGAGGTCATACCCTGTCAGGGCTTCTCTTGGACTCAGTCTCTCTCAAGGTCATTCTTCCTCTACCAGATTTTTCTCTCTTCTATGTGTCACTTCATAACTTCACCTTGCATGTGCCTGTGACTTACTCAAGCTTGTGGCAATTTGACAGCTCAGTAAAACTGGTTTTTTGGGAATTCATTCCTTATTTCTTACTCCAGATTTCCAGGGGAAGACTCTAGTTGGTCCAGCTCATCTCTGCATGCCAGCCCCTAAATAAATGATGCGAAATCTATGAACAAGCTCTCCTTGGGTCAAGCTTATCCAATCTCTGAGCTTGTGGGGGGTCTGGCTCCTGGCATTCCAGGACTTCAGACTTCACAGAGCAAGGGCTATAAAGGCGGTACCTTCCTTAGAAAGGCCTGCAGCAGGATTGATGGTGAGCAATAAATCTAGGACACTTCATTTCTAATATTCTCTTGACTCATTATGAAAGTATGCAGCTACTTATTCAACATTTTTATTATGCATTCTCCATGGGTCAGATATGGGGAGAAATGACAGTTTGAGGCTGCTTAAAAGTACCTGTTCCCAGTGACCCCATTCACCATAAGCCTCCTCTTCTGTAGACCTGTGGAGGCTCCCATGGTTGACACTCATCACTGAAAGCATATTTTTGATTTGACAAGTCTATGAAATTTATTTATTCTGTCAGTATGAAGGATAGATGACTTTGTATGCTTAATCTCCATCTTTACATAAAAACTGGGCTTGTGTCTTCACAGCACAAAATTCAAGCTTGGAGCCTCCAAATCATTCTGGAGGGGGTTATCGCATTGTCTCTCCAAAATGACATAAATATAAATATCTCACTAAGGCATAAATAAAAGAAAATATAGATGCCAAAGCAGGGAGAGCTGGAGTGATGGAGGCAATGGTATATGGGGAAGGTAAGAAGTGAGACCCATGTGAAGAATGATGTTTTCTTATTTAATAAAGTCTAGGAGTCACAGAGTAGAGTCTTGCCATATTTGTTTGTTTACGTAATTTTATGCCAAGTTTATTTTAACTCTTTTTTCTTGGCAGACACTCAGTGCTTTAAAAAGATCTTTCACGGGGCGCCTGGGTGGCTCAGTAGATTAAAGCCTCTGCCTTTGGCTCAGGTCATGATCCCAGGGTCCTGGGATCGAGATCGGCATCGGGCTCTCTGCTCAGCGGGGAGCCTGCTTCCTCCTCTCTCTCTGCCTACTTGTGATCTCTGTCTATCAAATAAATAAATAAAATCTTTAAAAAATAAATAAATAAAAAATAAAAGATCTTTCACTATCTCAGCCAGGAGATCAAGGTTAACAACAGCAGTATAAGTCATGTTGATAGTATGTACCCTTGATATGATGTGATAAAAAGGACACTTTACTTTGTGGTCCTTCCCCCAAAAAATGCATAACCCCAGAGTAATCACTAGACAGACATCAGACAAATCACCTTTGAGGAACATTCTAAAAAACACGTGACCAGTACTCCTCAAAAACAATCAAGGTCACTGTCACAGCCATGACAGCCTAAGAGACAAGCTAACTAAATATAATATGATATCCTGGATGGGATCCCAGAACAGAATAAAGATACTAGGTAAAAACAAAGGAACTAAGAATAAAACTAAGGAAATATGAATAAAACTAAGGGAATATGAACTAAGGAAATATGAACTTTAGTTTATAATAATGTATCAATATTAGTTTGATAATTATAACATTGTTATAATTGTAATCATGTTAATGTAGGACATTAATAACAGGGAAAACTGGTTATAGGATACTATCTTCCCAATTATTCTATACTATCTTCCCAATTATTCTATAAATCTGAAGCTGTTCTTAAAAAGTAAAATCTATTTTAAAAGATCAATACTATTTAAAGGAACATGAAACGTTATTTTTATTTTAATGAAAAAAGTTAGTATAGTAGTTTTGATCTGTTATGATTGCACTTGAAGATCCTCTTTTAAATTATGCAGAGTTACGAGGCTTCATTAACTCACTTTGCTCACCAGTTCTGGAGATTAAAAAAAGAAGAAGAAGAAGAAGAAAATAAGAAATGGAAAGGGGTTACATTGTTCAGGGATCTTGCCTCCCTATCAAACACACTGCTTAAAAAAAAAAATCGCATGTGTAATGATACAATCATTCATGCCTAGGCTCCATTTTATAAAGCAATGCACTTATACTGTACCAAATATTCTAAGTATATGAAAAGAAACAAAATGCCTAGTTCCAGACATATAGCAAAGTGCTCATTTTTCCATTTTTACACCATATGCCTTCACATTTGCTGTAATCATAGTTTGATGAAATTGGGCGTTCTGACTTTTATACAAAATTTTACTACTAATATTTCCCAGGTTACTTCACAGTCTTCAAATTTTCCCTTTAAAAGCCTGTATAATAGTCCACCAAGAAGATACACCACAATGTAGTTGAACAATCCCCTACTGCTAACATTTCCAATTACCATTTCCACCGTGGGAGAAGCAGACTCCCCTTACTTACTCCTCTGTCTTACCTGGCTGAAAGTTGGGGTGATGACAACAATGTGTTTATTCCTTGGAAAAACATTCTGTGACAGAACTCTTTTTTTTTTTTTTCTTAAGATGTTATTTGTTCATAGAGAGAGAGTAAGAGAGAGCAGGAGGAAAGGAAGAGAGAGGGAGACAGAGAGACAGAGAGAATCCCAAGTGAACTCCCCACTGAGCGTGGAGCCCAACTCCCAACTCCTGGGCTTGATTTCATGACCCTGAGATCATGACCTGAGCTGAGACCAAGAGTCTGACACCCAACCAACTGAGCCACCCAAGTGTCCCTAGTGTCTGAGCTCTTGACCTGCCTCTGCGGCTAGGGCCATGGAAGGAGCTGTGCAGAGCCCTACTCAGCAGTTTTCAGGCCACTGAGCAGACAGTGCAGCTCTGGCCACTATGCTAGGCTTCCTCCTTCCCCTTCCAGTTCTCCTGCAATCACTCTTAAATCATGATGCCACAGGCATCTGAAGACCTCCAACCCATGCATAAAAGAAAAAGTGAAAGTTGCTGCTCTTAATTTTATGCATCACATGTCTTAAAAATGAAATTTCTTCATGGAGAGGAACTTGAAAGAGAGAGTAATAACAGGTGAGAGAGGCCGTGCCAGATAATAAATCACACAGACGCAGTGTCTCAGGAGGTGGAGGTCATGTGTGTTATTTGTAAAATATCATCATGCTGAGATCATCACTGAAACCTGTCAACTCCAGAGAGATAAATGTATGCTATATCTGGCTTCTTTTCTGTGTGTGTTTGTGTGTGTGTGTGTGTAAATCACAAGTGATTAAATGAGACGTTATTCTCCCCAACTTCACAAGTCAAGCTGACGTTTGGTTTTGCTACAGACAGAGACAGGAGGGGAAGTACACTTAACACTATTTTAAAAAATGTTCTGTGGCAAAAGGCACAGGAGACTAGGGGCTGGGACCAAAATGTGTAGGAGTGCTCAGTACCAACTCATACAAGTGATCACTAAATTGGCAGAATTTACGTCAGGGAGATGAAAAGCATGAGTAATGTTCTTGTCAAAAAAGGACATTCTGGACTATCCCATACAAACAAGCAATAGAAGGACGTTGGAGTCCTGCCCACACAGTCTCATGAGTAAACATTGGTGAGGTCAGTCTCAGCAGGGAGACACAGGCGGTTCCTTTCTTTGTGAACTGGAATCAATACAGAGAGCCCACTGCTCATCCCAAGAGAGAATGGAAGAGTCCAGAAACACCAACATAAAGCAGATAATGTCGCATCAGTCAGCTCTGACCCACCTCAGTGACTGTGAGCCATGTAGATGTGAGATGTAGGTGGGATTAGGTGTGGTGTGGAAGGACAGACTGCTACCTTGGTTCTGACTGCACTGGGCAGGCCTGCACAAGCTGGGAGAACATTTTACCATGAGGAGACTGGCCAGTACAAAGGAGCTTCTTCTAGTTAGACATAGTTATTATGTTCTTCACTGTTAAATTGGATTAGGTTGCTTTAGGTAGGGTTCCTTTGTATATCAATAGACCTCAATCCATCACTGCAGAGTTAAAAGTCTTGAAAATTTCATGCATCCCTTTTCCCCAGTATAATTTTTTTGTCCTCTTCATATTTTACTGTTTCTGGATTATTTCTCCCTTTTCAAAATTCTGGTAATAGTTTTCTGTTTAAATGAATAAAAATCAGACTACTTATAATTGACTTCGTGTAGTTCAGTTGGCCTTGTAGTGCCAAAACTTCTCTATCTACATAGAAAATTAATTTGGGTGTTCAAAAACCTGCTGGATTCATAGTCTACCTCAACTCTAGTCTGGTCTAATAAATCAGCCTCCAAATCAAGCTTATCAATGTAGAAAAAGTTGTGTTTTTATTTAACTTTTCAAAACACCAGTCAGCGAGTTCTTAGGGCACTGTATCTACCCTATCCGTATTTGCATTATCCAAAGGGTCTAGCTGAGATCTTTGTCTATGACAGGACCTCAGTAGTATTGAATAAAGTAGAAAAATACAGTGTTGATAAAGGTAAAAAAAAAATGGACACAGTTAAAATACAAATTTGGCCAAGTATAGAAATCTAACACAAGTTTCTTGAAGGTGGGTTCTCATGACACCCTTCTCTCCCATGCCAGGGGTAGTTATGGAAGAATCCAGTGCTCCCACAGCAGGCCTGACTCTTTGGCTACCTGGGCTGGGATTAGGGGCTGGGGTGGGAAGGGCAGGGCTTGGCAGCCCAGGCAAAGCAGAGCTAAAGGTGTTATCTAAAATCATAAACTACGCCCTGGCTGTAAAGCTTTTGGAAGGTGATGACACTGCCAGGTGGAAACAATCTTGGCTGGGAAAGCAGGGGCTGGTTTATGGCCCCATTTGTCCTCTCTACAAACCTCTTCCCATAGAGTTCAACAATACGAGTACAAAAAGACCTGCCAGGTCTGGGGTAGAATGTCACGTAAGCAGTAAGGGGATATTGCTCAGAGAGTGAAGGAGGAGAAGGCCAGGTTGGGGAAAGTGAGGCAGTTGATGACAGACACCAGTTTCTCAGACTGGGGACCCTGCTCAGCTTACCCAGGTACTTTGAATGTCGTTTAATGGATGAATCTACCCCAAAGGAGCTATCAGAGGGAGATAGTTCTGAGTCTGCTGAACCAGGACTCTGACTTCTAAATTGCCAAATGGTGGGGTGCCTGGGTTTCTCAGTCAGTTAAGCATCTTCCTTCGATTCAGGTCATGATCCCCAGGATGCTGGGATGGATCCCCATGTCGGGTTCTCTGCTCAGCGGGGAGCCTTCTTCTCCCTCTCCCTCTGCCTGCCATTCTGCCTACTTGTGATCTCTCTCTCTCTCTCTCTCTGTCAAATAAATAAAGAAAATCTTTAAATAAATAAATAAATTGCCAAATGATCCCAAGATCAGAATTGGAGGCAAGTCCATGTGACCCTTAGTTCTACCAGGACACAGAGGGCCCCAGTCACTGTGGGCCTTGAAGAAGAGGTGTCAGTGGGGGAGTTTTCCATTACTGAAGGGCTAGTTTTCCAGTTTTCATTGCTGTCTTCTGGCTGGAAGCCCAAGAGCAGACATGGTTGACCTCCTTGGGAGTGGGAACATCTGCCTCATTGAATAGGAAGGCAGTGGGATTGATAACATTGCAAGGGCAGCTTCCAGTATGGCCCCCAAGGAAGGGTGTATTCTAGCAGTGAAACGTCCTGCTCAGATTCTGATGTATGCCTTAAGCCTTACACACAGGTCAATTTGTTTGGGAAGCCAGAGAGCTTCTGATGATAATATATCTTGCAGCAACCCCCTCAGACCTCCAAGGACTTCTCCAAATTGTGACTGTGGCATTCAGTGAGAAGGAACCCCATGATTCAGTGATGGACTGCCTGCCCAGAGCTGGACATTGTAACATAGGCTTCCGTATACTTAGACCTTGTTCTCAGCCCTTGGATCTTTCTGAGTCATTTGACATAGGGGTCTTTGACAGATACTTCTACTGACTGTTTAGAGTAAGACATGGATTCACCCCTGGCTATGCAGAAATGGAAACACTCAGATCAAATTCAAATCTATAGGGTTTACTGAGCAAGTATCACTGATTTGGGGATTTGGCAAAATTTTAAGATTTTTTTTTTTTAACTGCAACTTATTGGAAGGAGAAAAGTTAGAATTTTCTCGTTCTCCAAGCCCCACTTTGCCCATCATATACCTTTTATGTGTGGACACTTCTTCTGTTTGCCAGTATATTGTCATCTATTCATAGAAGCTGTACTGGGGACTTTTCCAATTTTTGCACCAAAGGAGCTTATACTCTAGTAATAGTAGAAGGCATTATACTTGTTTTCTCATAGAGGTATGAGCTATTAATCCAAGGCCAAGTCTTGAAGTTGAAGTCTCGTATTTAAAAAAGAAACAAAGCAGAAACTAAGACTACAACACTTCATTCTGTCATCAGTGTCTTTGTCTGGAGTAGAGTACCAAGTATTTCTATTTGGTTTTCATTTCTTCAGTTTCTCTTCTATGAAGGTACAGTGATGGCACATTCTAGGTGCCTGTTGAATCTGAGTTCCCTTGAAAGCAGAGTGTAAGGCCCACGTTTGTAGGCAGGCAGTTCATTTGGAAGCATCCATCAGTGGTGCATATACTGCATACTGGGTGCTTTTGCTTAATTTATCTCATTTAATTTTCACAACAATCCTGAAAGGAAATAACAATAACAGGTAAATTTTCAATGGCACAATTCCAAGTTGTTCACAGATACTTACTCAACAGTAACCACCATCAATACTTTAAGCACTCTGTTTTATAAATGAAGAAGCTGAGGAACAGAGAAGTTAGGAAAGTGCCCAACATTTCGCAGCCAGTAAACTGCAGGGTCAAGGTCATATGCGGATAATCTGGTACCAGAGGTCTTGTTCTTACCCTTGAAGTTCTACTGCCTCTTGAATAGTGGGATAGTATGTTTGTTTGGTTTGGTTTTTTCTATTTGATTGGGGATTTTTAAAAAATAGATTTTATTTTTTAAATTAAAAATTATTTATTAATTTAATTTAAATAAATAAATCAAATTTTTATTGTGAATTATTTCAAATAAATTAATTTTAATTAATAAACTAAATTTAAATAAATTAATTAAATATTAGTTTAATTTAAAATTATTTATTAATTCATAGCAAAACTGAGCAGAAAGTAGAGACAGATCTCATTGATTTTACTTAATGAGAAGTCAGAGAGGTAATTAGAGTGGACCTGGGGAATGGTCCAGAGCCACATTAATCATGAAAGGGTAGGTTCACAAACCAGAAGGACTCTTGAGCTGGCCCAAATCCAACAAAGCTCCAGTGCCAGGCTCAACAAGACCCAGCACCATGTGGATTTTGCCTCTGGCTTTCCCCTGAAATTCACCTTCCTGCCAATCTTTACTCTGCATGCTCTTGATTTGAGCTGGCCTCAATGGATCTCTGCTCCATATTACCAAGGCCTACAGTGTATTTATTGGTGAAGCTAGACTTTAAATCTACATTTATTTGACTCAAAAGTCTGTGGACTGTCACAACCCTCCATTCAGACCAAGAGCAGTATGTCTACTCTGATATCTGATTATATTTCCAGGTAAATTTGAAAATGCAAAGAGGCCAAACGAGGTAGGATGTGAGACATAGTTTAACAAATTCTAAGTGGACACATTATAGTATTTGCAACACAGACACCTTAAAATGGGAGAAATATTTTTTGAACAGAATCTTCTAGATGAAGTCAGGGGTCTTTTCTTTGCCCAGGTCTTAGGCTGGAGGAGCGCTACCTTAAGACTACTTGCAAGGAATCTCAAGTCTTGGAGAAGGTAAGTATGGCAAAAGGTCAAAATAATACAACACATGGTAAACTTTCAGCTTGCTTTGTTTCCCTATTGCAATAAAAATGAAATCTGCCTTTGTTCCTGACCTCCTAGAATCCCTAAAAATAACCTATTAATTTTTTCTGCTTAGAAAAATAAGGTATATTCATTGTACTCTTGAATTGTTTGTTTTCTTTCTTGTTTCATTTTTTCCAGTTTTTTAAATCACTTTATATGTTTATTCCCCCTTTCCTTTTTCCATAACTACTTTTCATGATCATTTTTATTTTAATTTTCTTTGATTTTTTTGTTTTATATAATCACATCTAATTTCTTATTTAATTTATTAAAGGACAGGAAGGAAACATGAAATATGATTGAAAAGAGAACAGCTATAAGCGTAGTCTTGTAGAATCTGTCATGAAATGTTCTGTCAGAATGACATTCTTTCTGGGGCACCTGGGTAGCTCAGTGGGTTAAAGCCTCTGCCTTCAGCTCAGGTCATGATCTCAGGGTCCTGGGATCGAGCCCTGCATCAGGCTCTCTGCTTGTCAGGGAGCCTGCTTCCTCCTCTCTCTCTCTGCCTGCCTCTCTGCCTACTTGTGATCTTTGTCTGTCAAATAAATAAATAAAATCTTTAAAAAAAAAAGAATGACATTCTTTCCTCATGTCCTGTGCCAGACAACCCTTTCATGAACAGTTACATCATGTAAATTTATTCACTGAGCAGACCACCCTTCAAGCAGGGTGACAGGGGTCAAGAGAGATGCATCATTCAGGAAGCTTCATCAATATATTTTCTATTTTGTTTTATGAAACACCCATGGGGTATTGATTCTTCTAATATTGCTCCTTAGAAGGAGGCACAGTATAATAAGATACAAGATTTATGCCAGGTTTCTGGAGTTCAGTGTTTAATCTTTCTGCCTCTGACCTAATACTGACCTGATTAGTTTTCTTCCAGAACAGTTATAGAAGAATGATTTGAACCACTGTGGTGGTCATAAGTGCAGGCTTTCTTATGAAATTAAACACAACTGACCATATGAGCCAGAAATCCACTCCCAATCCCACCTTAGAGAAATGAAAACTAGGTTCACACAAAGCCTAAACATGAATGTTTATAACCGCTCTGTTTGTAAGGGCTAAAAACCAGAAGTAACTCAACTGTCCAACTAGTGAACAGATGCACAAACCAAGGTACATTCATCCAATCGATTCAACAATGGAAAGAAAAAATTACTGAGACAACATGGAGAAAGCTTACATAGGCATTATGTTAAGTGAAAGAAGCCAAACTTTAAAAGTTGTGTACTCTATGACTCCATTTATATGACCAACCCCAACCCCCCACCAAAAAAAGCAAAACTATAGAGACAGAGAATAGATCAGCAGTCTCTAGGGGATGGATGTAGGAGAGGTTGCCTATAAAGGGACTTGAGAAAACTTTTTGGAGTGATGGAAGTATCTACAGATTGATTGCGGTGGTAATTACTCTACTGTCTGCATTAGTCAAAACTCACGGAGCTGGACACTAAAAGTAATGAATTATTCTGTATGTAAATTATAACTTAATAGGAAAAAACACTTTTTTCAAAGTCCTGCCTTTGGAATCAGACTGTATCTAAACCCTGGCTCTTCCACGTTTCAGCTATGTGAATATAAGCTTACATAACCTTTCCGTGTCTCATTTTCTTCACTTGTAAAACAGAGCTAATAACTGCAGAGGGTTGTTGAGAAAATTAAATAAAATGATGTATGTAATTATTTATCACAATGCCAGGCCATACAAGTGCTCAATAAATAGCAGCTGTTATTTTTATCCTCCCATTAAAGAGCTAAGAGGTTGTTAGGGCATGGGTTTCTAGATAGAATTGTGTGGGTTTCTCTTTTAAATAGGAAGTTGATTGAGTTTTATTAAAGAGCTTGTTAGAAACACTAAAGCCCCATAAAAAGAGGGCATCTTCTTTACTTTTTAAGAAAAATCTAATTGTCCACATGAATTCTTTTCAATTATTTTTCTAAAATATTACGGATGGGTTCCAAAAGTCATTTTTGAAAGAATAAAGGCCATATTAAGTAAATTTAAGTTTTTGGAAAACATGAATAAATAGATGAATAAACCTTCAGAACCTAGACCATAGTATCTTAGTTCCTGAGATATAATTCATTCATTCAATCATTCATTCAACCATAGAGCACCTATATGCACCAAATACCAACTGTCCTAAGTGTTGGAAATCCAGCAGTTGCCCAAGTAGGCAAAAAGTGACTGCCCACAAGGACCTTTGGTTCTATACTTAATGAAATTAAAATCAGCTTCCTATATATCCTATCTTCAAACATTTGAATGAGATTTCCTCTAGTCCCCAGTCTTTTGGAAAAAATCACGAAGCCGTCTCCGTCAGTCACCCATACACTTCCACTGGGTCCCACAATGTCTTCGGCTCTAATTTCCTCCCTCTTGGGGCTTAGATCCCCTCAGACCGTACCTTACGTCTTCCTTTTTTGTTAACTTTTTTATTTTGAAATAATTATTAACTCTCAATTATAAAAAAACAATACAGAGACTCCTGTGTACCCTTCATTCAGTTTCCTCCAATGGTAAAAATCTTATGTAACTATAGTACAATATCAAACCCTAGAAATTAACATTGTACAATCTACTTAATTGGATCAAAGGCCATATGCAGATTTAAACCCATATTCCTTGCTCATTGACTGAAATTTTCCTCAGTTCCCTGACCTCCCAGCACTTTTCTAAATAGGAGAGAGTTTTTCTTCTCTTGGAAACCTGAAGTTGAGTCCTCTTTCATTCACCTGGAACTTTTCAGACTGCCCCCACCCCCACCCAACCCCGATCAGAGATATTCCACTCAAATTTTGTTGTCACAAATTCACAATCTCAAAGTCAGTTCTGCTGTGCCTCTGCCAAAATGTCATGACAGATTTCATTTGACACCACAAAGACAGTTATTTCCACCTTGTGTGAAATCCTGTCCCTGCATGTCACTGTCTAAAATGCGAGCTTTTTCTCCTGTTTTCCCATGCTCTCACCATCAGATATCTCAGTGCTACATCCTTTTCACCAGCCTACTCTCCCACCTTTTCTTTCTTCAGCATTTTTCAACTACTCTCTGAAATTCCTGTTTCATGGCAATTAAATTCTCTTAGAAGCACACACACAACCTAAACACACCTTCACAGAATGACAACTTCATCTTCATATCTTAAGGAAGATTTCACAAAGTTACAATCTCTCTCCCTAGGAAACCTTAAGTGAAAGATGATAATTTTTCCTTGCTCTCTATCAGCAGAGGGTCTGGCCAAAGAGCAACGCCATTAGTCAACCATGTGACCACAAGATGGTCTCCGGATTCTCACAGCTGTTCAATGCTTCTTCCAAACCTTGTCCTCCATCTTTGCATACAAATCTGCATGGCATCTGACTACTGTGCCTTCTATGTTTCAGACTGCTGGCCCCTACCAGCCTGATATTTAACTTACATCCTGGTACTCTACTTATAGCTAAATTTTCTATTCCATGTTCTTCTATCATACTGAAAACCACTGACATTCATCAGTGTCCACAGGGATGACTTTTCCAATACTCTACGTTCTACAACTTACATTCATGGCCACACCATGCACATGTTCTAAGCCAGACCATCCTAAAGTGACACCTTCAACTCCAGTGCCCACTCTGATCTCTTTCCTATCTTTTGACATATTTCACTTCCACTGACACCTTTAACTCTACTTTTCATGTTCTATATCTCTTTCGGGACCCCCAATAACCCCAATTCTTCCCGATAACTCCATTTTCTCTCAACTTCTCAGTTTCTTCAACTCACTTACTTCCCTGCCTAGTCTTGGCACCACAGCAGATGACTTCAATTCTTCATCAGCAATCCAACTCCCAGCCACCTACCCTTCTTATTACTGCATGTTCCTGCTAAATTCCAATACCTCATCACACCCAAAATCTGTGCTCCGTTCTTCCACAGCTAGAATGTTCAGCATTGCTAAAGAAAATGTCTGAATAATCAGATTGTTGTTACTACAGCTAAACTCTCAACGGTCTTCAGCTGAACTCTCAACACCATTCAGCAAAACTCTCACTTGGTCCCAGTAATCTGAGTGCCTCTTTTTCCATTCCCTGCAACTGTGCTGAACCTTCACCATTCCTCGCAGCGTCCCTACCCCCACTGCACCTGTACCACTTCCTCTTTCAGCTATCATGTACAAACTTAAGTGATCACACTCTGAAAGCAATGAGGAGGACATGAGGAGGGAGGCAGACTCCAAGATGATCTGGATGAGCTTGGCCTTTCGCTAGGATGCTATTAACATTTGTTAAGTAAAGCACAGGGAGCAGGATGGTGAGCCACAATTCAACAACAGACCATAAAAGAAATTTAAATAGAGAAATTTATTCATCTCAGGTGCTGGAGAAAGTACACTGCAGCCTTAAGGGACTCATGGGGAGGTCAAGGCAGAGTGCAGGCAGAGAGAAAAGTGGGACCTGGGGCAGATCCCTTTATTAGGATCCATGGATTGGGGTTTCCAGGCTAGGGCCAGATTGTTTAATTTAAACCAAAAGAGTGGAGTTTTGCTAAGTCTCACAAGGGTCTTATCTTAGTGATACATAAGATATACGAGCACTGAAAGGCAGGGGAGACCGCTGATCAAGAGGGCTGTTGGGGAATTTGTATCAGGAACTTAGATTTGCTTGTGACTTGGGGGCTGCTGCTATATGCATTCGTGGGAGGAGCTGGTGTCAGTTTAAGATCCCTGCAGGCCTCTTCACCACAGAATGGATACCAAGGCAGCAATACCATGGAGTAGTTAGCTAAACTCTCCACACCTTCTGATTGTCATGGCCTCTGTGGTCTCCTCTCTCCAACAGAGTATGGTACACATGAAAACATGTGATTTTTGAGGCCAGATCATAAAAGGAATTACAGCCTCTGCCTGTATTACTTGCTCTGGTGGGAGGTGAACTGCTAGGCTATGAAGTGATTCAAGCCACTCTGTGGAGAGGACTACCAGAGAGAAACTGAGGCCTCCCACCAGCAATCCCTACCAGCAAACCACGTGCAAGAGGCCCTTGCAAGTGGAACTTCCAGCCCTAATCAAGCTTTCAGAAAACTGCAACCACAGACAACAACCTGACCACGACTTCATAAGAGACCCCCCCTGACAGAACAGCACTGCTAAGCTTCTCCCGAATCCTGATCCATAGGAGCTGTGAGAGGTTTAAGTGTTTACTGTTGTTTTAAGTCACAAACGTTAGGATAATTTGATATGCAGCCGTAGATAACCAATACAGATGGATGTACAGGAACAGGACCAGAGGCAATGAGACTGCGTAGGAGGTCATAAAATAGTCCAGGCAAATGCTAATGAGGGCCTTAATTTGGGCTGTGGGGTGCAGATGGATAGAAGAGTAGGATCTGAGAAATATTCAGGAATATAAATGTGCATGAAATTGAGTGGATGTGGGTGTTGCAGAAGCATATAATTATTCTTGGCTTTCTAGCTTTGGTGGCCAGATGCCAAAAATTAAAATAGAAAATGCAGGAGGAAGAGTATGATTGGAGAGAAGAACAATTAACTCAGAACAGTGGCAGAATTTGAGGTCCATTGAGGTCCTACGTTTATTTAACCGAAGACCTCCATGGTGCCCTTAGCTTCTTCAAGTGTTCTGTTGCATGACACCAACTACTCCTTATTTCTGCAAATTTTCTGTTATACTGGCTCAAACTCCTCTGGTTTTCCAGTTTTCATACATTTTCTCTTCAGTCTCCCTCACTGCTTCCTTTGCTCATCCAAACATTGATGTTCCACAGAATTCCACCTCAACCCACTACTCAACTTTCCTTAACTGCAGATGCTCTGGAGTGGGTCTAAGATTCATCTAAGCTTTATCTTCTGGCATTCAACAGAATAAGGTTTAAAAAAAAAAACAAACCTGATATATTGTCTGTCTTTATGGATATCTATTCAAATTTACATTTGACATAGTTGTAATCTCCCCTATACCAGTTCTAATTTTCTATTATTGTTTGTGATGATTTTTTAATAATATATATTTGGTTTTCATTCCCATTCCTGACTCACAGCTCGCCAAACCCTTGGCATTTCCTAAGTAATTAGAGCAACAGGGGAACATTTTGTTATATTTAGTTTTTGTCCTCCACTCCTGAAATAGCTCCAGAGCAATAAAAATGAGACAGGTGTCTTTTTGTCATTCATAACAAGTTCCTTTCAACCACACCTGCATTTATGTTAATGAGGTGATTTTAGAAAAGCCCCAAAGGATTGGGATTTGTTATCAGGGGAGCCAACCCTATGATAGGGTTGAAACCTCCCAACCTTCAGGAAGGGGAGAGGGGCTGGAGATTGACTTGATCACTAATGGGCAATAAATCCTGCCTATGTGATGAAGCCTTCATAAAAATCCCCGAACTACAGGTTCAGAGAGCATCCAGGCTGGAGGTGCTGAGACGGTATCGTGCCTGGAAGGGGCATGGAAGCTCCTCTCCCTTTCCACATACATTACCCTGTGACTCTCTTCCATCTGGCTGCTCCTAAGTTATATTCTTTTATAATCAACTGCTAATCTAGAAAGTAAAATGTTTTCCTGAGTTCTGTGAGCCCTATAGCAAATTAATGGAATCCCGGGAGTGGGTTGTCAAACCTCCAGTTGAGAGCTGGTTGGTCAAAAACACAAGTAACCACCTGGCTTTGCAATTGGCACCTGAATTGGGTAGATGGGATGGCAGTCCTCTGGGACTTAGCCCTTACCCTGTGAGATCTGACCCTATCTTCACGTAGGCAGTGTCAGAATTGAGTTATAAGACACCCAGGGTTTCTGTCTGGAAAATTTAAGAATTGCTTGGTGTGGGAAAACCCCAGTACATTTGGAGGAGAAAATCCCCATACATATTGCTGTGAGTGTAGAGAAGGAAAAAGGAGAGTTTTTTCTTAAACACTGTTATAATGCCATATATGAACTTTTGCAAAACATTCCTGTTGCCCATCTGGATACATGATACAATTGAACTTCCATGCTTCTGTATCCTTTAACCTAAAAGATGATTATTTTTCTTGCTTTGATCAGTAAAATGTGAAGAGAAGTGGCACATATAAATTTTACAAGAAAGCATTAAGAGCAATTGCATCATTTACCAACTTCTTTTTCCTTTACCTTGATTCTTGTCCCTGAAAGACCATAGGGTACACAGCTCCCTTCAGAAATACATTAAGAATGATTATGGGGAAGAAATGAATTTTTGTTATGTAATGTCTTTGAATTGTTTTTGCTGTTATCAGACCATTACCTAGCCCATCCTGACTGATACAATGGCCAAAAAAGGATAAAAAATAAAAATAAAATTCCAGATAATATAAGAGTATGTATGTCTCAAGTTCTGAAGCCCCTTGTGTGACCTGAGTGATATCTGAAAGTTGATCTCAAATGCCTAAGTTAACTAAGCACTGCTGATGAATATACTCTCCAAGTCCCACATACCAATCCCAGGTAGGAGCTGGAGACTTCTTCCCCCAGTTGGGACACACACAAAAAAGGGAGCTCAATAGTTGTTTAAAATTATTTCTTTCAGCTTCAATTTTAAAACGTACAACAAATATACGGATACTTGAAACCACTTTTGAACATCCTTTGAGCTATCAAGAGATAATCATAACTATGTGTTCATAACTATGTGATATGATGATATTCAGATATTCAGTTCATAACTATATTATAACACTCTTTTGAATGGTCATAATGCAACTTACTCATTAAGCAAAGAAATTTACTATGGAGATACTGTGGTAAAAAATATTTGATCCTGAGATTAAAACCTTTTTGCCTAAATTGTTAGATTATTTAAGATAGAAAATATTGACCAGCTTTACGTTACCCCCATAAATGTATTGGATAACGAAAAAGGACCTGGAAAAGAATGTTTCCAGACACGAAGAGACTAGATACAATGAGCTAAGTATGAACACACATACAGTCTGACCACATACATATCTTGATCCCTGAAGTCTTTTCTCCTTACAAAATTAGACAGATGCTGCATTAAAAAACTATACATAGTATCAAAGCTGCTATCAGGCGGCATGGTGAGACAATTGGTTTTAATCCAAATAATGCATAAGCTTACTTACTATAAATAAATCTTTGAGGTCCTGGCAATTTACCTGGCATCTGTTGGCCTTTGGTATTTGGCACAATATACAAGATCCTTACTGTAGATAATAAGCAAATCATTTGTTCAACAGTTAAACAGTGAACAAGATTCTAATCTAGTGATGATCCCAGGCAAGTGGATTCGGGAGGCACCTGACCTCGTCTAGGGGTTTTAGGGAAGTCATCTTGGAGGAAGTACTGTTCGTTTGAGTAAGTATTAGTCATGTGAAGAAATGAGGATAGGAAGAGGTGTGTTCAAGAAGAGGGTTGGAGGATTGCAAACAAAAGGAAGATAAGGAAAGGCACACTAAGGGAAGAACACGTGTGTACATATGCCAGGAGCACAGCCAGAGGGGAGAGAAGGCTGAGAGATGAAACTAGTGGTATCCAATTCAAATTCTACATTCATGCTTGGCTTTTGAATAGCACAGGTTGGATATTGTCTGAGTCATCCAAAAAACATTTTTTTTTTAAATATCTCAAGATGTCAAGAATGAGAATAGCTTCATTTTACTTCTGTGAAAATAAGATATGATAGTTAAAATATACCTAGTGTTTCTTAATAATATTCTGATTTGTGTCTTGAGATTTTGGTGTGCTGCCCATTGGCATTTTGGCTTTGTTTTTGTTTAATTTAAGCCACTTCTATTAATATACTGGACGAACAGATAAACTATCAACTATGATGACTTCCTGGGTCTTACATTCATGTGAAATGTTTGACATTTTATTGAATATGATAAATAGTAAATACAAAACAAAAGAAGAAAAAATCATTCATTCAGCAAGTATTTACTGAATGCCTACTATCTGTCAGACTCTGAGCTAGCACATCAGTGGACGAAAAAAGATTGAAATTAGGGACTTACTTTTTAAAAAGATAAAAACAAGACAAAAAAGAAAAAACATCCAAAAAAACAAATAAAAAAGCCAAGGTAAAAATGAATAAAATGGGACACCTGAGTGGCTCAGTTGGGTAAGCATCTGCCTTCAGCTCAGGTAATGATCCCAGGGTCCTGGGATCAAGCACCACACTGAGCTTTCCACTCAGCAGGTAGCCCCCTTCTCCCTCTGCCTGCTGCTCCCCCTGCTTGTGCTCTCTCTCTCTCTCTGACAAATGAATTTAAAAAAAAAAAGTAAATTAAAAAAAGAAAAAAAAAACAAAAGCTAATTCCAATGTCAAAGAAGAATAGACTTACCATAAACCTGTAGCAATTAAAACAATGTGGTATTTTCACAAATGCTGACAAATAAAACCAGTGGAACATGATAAAAGCCCAGAAGCAAACAAATATGTGTATCTATGTCTATATCTATGTCATCTAGAGAGAAAGAGAGAGATGGCTAATTTTTTGTGTTAATTTGACTTGCCTAAGGGATACCCAGATAGATGATAAAATGTTAATTTTGGGTGTGTTTGTGAGGATGTTTCCAGAAGAGATTAGCATTTGAATTGGTGGACTGAGAGATCACCCACATCAATGTGAGTGGGCATCATCTGTCCAATGAGGGCCCCAATAAAACAAAATGGCAAGGAAAGGGCAAATTTGCTTTCTCTTTGCTTGAACTGGGCCATCCATCTTCTCTTGTTCAGGCAACAGAGCTCCTGGTTCACGGACCTGCAGACTCAGACTGGGATTTACACCAATGATTCCCCTGCTTCTCAGGACTTTGGGCTTGGACTGGGCTTATACCACCAGATTCCCTGGGCCTCTACCTTGCAGATGGCAGACCAAGGAATTACTTAAACTCCATAATCTGGAGCTTAAGTAAAGTGTGAGCCAACCACTCATAATAAATCTTTTTCTCTATATCCATACATATCCTACTGGTACTCTTTCTCTGGAGAACTCTAATACAGAGAGCAAAGAAGAGAGGGAAAATGTTAGATTTGGTAATAGATAAATGACTACATAAATAAAGGAAAGGGGGTCTAGTGGAGGGAGGGGGTTGAGACCAAGACTATAGGGAGCAAGGCCAGGAAAAACCTCAGCAGAAGGTTAACTTTGGAGTAGAGGTTTGAAGGGAGGGAGAAAAGAGGGTAGGAGCTACACTGATATCTGGGAGAAGAGCATTCAGGCAGAGAGAACAGAAAGTACAAAAAGGCCCTCAGGCATGAGCATGCCGGCTGAGTTTGAGGAACAGGGAAACAGGCCATGAGGTTGGAGAGCAGTCAAATAAAGAGAAAATTAGCAGAAGAATATAGTAGAGGTAGTGGGGGAAACAGACCATGTGGGGTCTCATGGGTCACACCCTATGGTCAAGTGGGAACTCTGGAAGGCTTTGCACAGAGGAGGGGCATGAACTGCTAGCATGTGTTCAGCATACACTAGAGGAAGGGTGGAAGCAGGGCTTCCAACATGGCGAGGGATGAGAATGATCCCTTTGGACTACACTGAAAATGTAGAGTTGATAGGACTGCTGACAAACCAGATATGGGAAAGACGCAAGAACAGTTCTAAGGATTTCTACCTGAGCAATAAAAGAATGGAGTCTTGATTAATGAAGAAAGGGACTAACACTGGAGAAACAGTTTTAGTGGGAATATTGGAGTTCAGTTTTGGACAGGTTGAGTTGGGAATGACTATAAAACATCCATGAGGAAAAGTTGGTAGTTGGGTGAATGAGTTTGTATTTCACTGGAGATTCTTAGCTCAAGGTGCAAATCCGGGAGTCAACTTTCAATTACATGCCACTTAAAGCCATCAGACAGGCTCACCTGGAGTGATCCTAGATATTAAAGTGCAACAGAGCACATGGGGATCTTGTTAAATGCAGATTCTGATTCAGCAAGTCTGGGGTGGGACATTTCTAACCCCCTACCAGGTGAAGTTGACTTTGCTGGTTCCCAGGGTTGACTAGGAAGGACATATGAGGAGGGTGTAGATAGTGAAGAAAAGAGATGTATAGTCTGAATCCTGAGGTTCTCTAACATTTAGAGGTTGGGGAATCAGCAAAAGGAGACTGAGAACAGAAACCGAAGACAGCTGATATGGTCCATGCTTTCATGGAGCTTCGCACTAAAGGGAATGAGAGAGATGAGGGTGTCATCGAAGGAGAAAAGAAGGTCCAAAGAAAAGTCAAAATAAGATCTTCAAAGGTGGGAGAAAAAAATAAAATACCTGTACTAGAATGACAATAATCAGTAGAAAGAGAAAAATCAATGATGCAGAGAAGGGAGAATGCTAGAGAAATGTGCTTAATGTGGTTAATGTGTTTGAGAGAAGGGGGTGGTTTCAGCCAAGGATACAGCAGTCCCTCCATGGTTCTAGGGCAGAATATAGAACACACGGGCTTCTAGAAGGGGAGCAGGTATGGGGTAGTGGGGGCAACCTCCTCTGATTGCATCTTTTTTTTCCCCATTGAAATAGAAGCATGACTATTCGCTAAGAGTAAGAAAGGGAGGTTTGAGGCTCGAGAAGAAAGTATGAACTACTCACCTCCGTGAGTAAGAGGATGACTGAGTTAGAGTCCCAGTATGAGTGCTGGGCAGGGTGAAGTGCCCACTTGAGATTAAGGGTCAGGAATGTAAAGTGAAGCCCGTCAACATGGTTGTTACTCTTCTCCAGCCACATTCAGCCCTGTAACATCAAAGCACAGAGCGAGCAGAGAGCTAGATAAGCACGACTCGGTATAACCACAATAAATCGATTTTTTTTTTAAAGATTTTATTTATTTATTTGACAGAGATCACAAGTAGGGAGAGAGGCAGGCAGAGAGAGAGAGAGGAGGAGGAAGCAGGCTCCCTGCCAAGCAGAGAGCCCGATGCGGGGCTGGATCCCAGGACCCTGGGATCATGACCTGAGTGAAAGGCAGAGGCTTTAACCCACTGAGCCACCCAGGTGCCCCAATAAATCGATTTTTAAAAGCATTTTGGGTTTCATGTGAGTCAACAGCCATGCTAGATACTGACATCACAATAATAATAACAGTGATGACTATAGGACTCTATCTGCCGGGCACCATACTAAACTCTCTATTCTCATTTAAATCTTCACCAAAAACTTCTATGACAGAGAATGAATGCTAGTATTGTCACCTTTTTACAGATGAAAAAAAGAAACAGAGGCTAAGGTGGCTGAATAGTGCCCAAACTTGTACATCTAATAAAAGAAGTAACTGAGAAGTTAAACCCAATGCTTTTGATCAGCGTAGAAGCTAGTGGGAGATACATTAGAATCAGGGTTAGTGCTGAGTCAATCACATACTTGAAGGGGACGTGCAGGTGGCCCAGGGGACACAGAGGAAAACAGCTTTTTTTTTTTTTTTCCAAAAAGTAAACTAATATGTTTTTAAACAAAAGCAGGCACACCCAAAGATTTTAATGGACATGTACATTTCCATATGTATGAATATATCGATCATCTGTGCTCTAGTCAAATGGCTATCACTCAAATATGACAGGAATGATGACTCCCCCAACTGAGGAGTGACCCAGAATGACCATGATTCTTGTCCAGTGACGTCATGAGTCTGTGACCATGGCCATCCGTGCAGGCTTCCCACAAATTCCCTCTTCAAAGGTATTTTGGGAAACAACAAATTCCAGGACTTTGAGTGTGTGCCTTTATCCTGATACAGTTCTCATAACTTTGACAGGAGAGCCCATAATGGGAAAAATTAAAAGAGGGCAGTGGAGTTTTATTATGTTAGGGTTATTTTAAGTACTCCTAATGTAAAGGGTTGAAAGGTCTTATTCTCTTCTGGTTTGTAGTGGCCCTCATGGAAAGAAAAATCTAGAAACAGAGTCTGCAATGCCTTCCTAGAAGAATGGCTAAAATCTTCTAACAGAAAAGACTGGGCAGGACCACTACCCACCATCATGGCCCACTGTCTGTCAGGCTAGGCTGGTCAGGTTCCAGATGTGTTCCCATCCGGTCTGTGAATAGCTTTTTAGAGCATGAGTAAATCACCTGGAGAGCTCTGGCAGAAAAGGCAAAGCTGGGATTCTAACCCATCTCTGGAGAAATAAAGTCCTTGGATAGTTAACAAAAAAGAACTCTGCCTCTCTTACTCGCTCAGCTCCCCCCCTTTTTTTTTTCATCTGATAAAAACTCTTTTCAAAGTGTTAGTAATGATCTGACTTTTCAACACAATTCAAAAATAGGCTTCAAACTTTCTTTATTCTTTTTTTCTAAATCAGAAAATAAAGCTTTTTTAACAGGTGAGTTTTCTGCGAGGCACCTTGTGGATTACAAATGAGGCCAAGAGTAATAATAATAATGGATTTTTCTGGCACTTGGTAGACCACCTCTAGAAGAGATAATGGCAAATCCCAGGCTTTCCAGCAGTACGGAATTGCTCGGTGAGGCCCACCACTCTCCAAAGGTAAAGATTACCCAATATATACATGTTAGTGTAAAAGGGAGCTGTTTCATCCACATAATTAAGGGCGTCCCTAAATCTGACTCTCCAGCCCTCTCACATACGCACTGGTTTGACTAGGTGTTCCAGAAGTGTGTTATGACTCGTTCCTATTACAGAAAGAAGCTTCTTCAGATGGGTAGGAATGTGATAATGCTTTAGCTAGAATGTCACATTCAGGGCACCATGCACATGTGAAAATGTATGCTTCCACTGGGAAAGGAAAAGAACCATAAAGATGTCATAAAAACAGTGAAGTACGTTCAGAGGACCAAAAGGAATTCCCAGAAGTCCCTCCCTTTCTTCCAAGGCTAATTTCCTGGAGTGAGTCCTTCACGGTCCACCTGTGGGCACGTTCCTGTGGATCTGGGACCACTCACTGGTCAGGCTTCGACTGGCAATAACGAAGTTCTGGACAAGTTCTTATACACCTCTGAGTCAAGCCGTAGGGTGCTGAACAGGTGCCAAGAACATTGAGTCTCCACAGTGGGGGAAATCGCACCCATTAACATAACAAGATTAACCAGGAGGACAGGTGAGGTAACCTACGACTTGGTGCCAACCTGGCAACCCAGGCTGATGCTCGTAGATTAAAATGCCCTGCCTAGCAACAGCTCTGAGGCTGTGTTACACTGGCTTGAGCTGCTTGCTTGCTTCACTATTTTTCAGCCTCATTCAGAAAGTCCTCATGGCTCAACTCAGAAAGAACACTAAGGCAAGATTAGAGGGAAAGGTGGGCATTTCCCAAACCCTTCTCAGGGGATCGAAGAGCTAAAATCATGCAGTCATAATAAAGCCCTCAGGGAAATCACAAGAGAGCAGAATAAACAAACAGGTGAGCCACAGTGGATCTTTTCCTTGCTGGTATGTTTTAGCATAATTGAAAAACAAAAATGGAGCTATCTCTCAAAGTCCCTGAACACTAAGGACTGACCCCCCACCCTCAAGTGCCCACAGCTCTGAAATCGGCACAGTGGCCAGCTTCCCATCTCATTTGAGCACCTTCCCTCCTGGGTGCTTCTGTGGTCTGCTGGGCTGAACTCCGTAGGAGCATCAGAGAGAAAAGCACTCTCCTACTGTGCCTGCTCCTGGGCTTCTGCACGGTCCCCTGGTCTGCTTTTCCACGGAAGACAAAAATGACTGATTGAGGTTGCCAGCTCATTTTGGTTCCACAATAGGACAGCTGCCTCATAAAAGTTTAGGATTCCAAGCACACTGTTTAGGAGTCCAACTCTTTATTCTTAAGGAGAGCAGCAGTTTGATCCAATGACAACGTTTGAATTTTTATAATCCAACTCAGTTCTGACACTATGTACCTAGAGATAGCATCAGATCCCACAGGTTAAGGATTTGGTCCACAATACTGCATACTCTCTCTCTCTCTCTCTCTCTCTCAAACACACACACACGGACACACACAGAGAGAGACTTTGACACCAATCACAAGTCCAAGTTGTCACTTGTGCTTCTAACCAACTGGCTGTAGACAAGGGGTTCTGATAACCCCCTCCTTGGGTTCTATTGATTTGCTAGCATGGCTCACAGCTCCCAGAGAAATATTTTCCTTACTAGATCACTGGTTTATAATAAAAGGATGTAACTCCAGAACAACGAGATGGAGAGATGTGCAGGGCAGGGTACGGGGAAAGAGATTCCATGTCTTCTCCTAATAGGTCACTCTCTTCACATCTCCATGTGTTCATCAACCCAGGAATGCTCTGAACCCCATCCTTTTGGGGTTTTTTGTGCAGCCCTAATTACACAGGCATGACGGATTAAACTGTTGACCACTGGAGACTGAACTCAATTTCCAGCCCCCTCCCCTCCCTTGCGGTTGGAGGAGGGTGTGGAATGTTCCAACCCTCAAAATCACAAGGTTGTTTCCCCAGGCAACCAGTCTCCATCTTTAGGTGCTTTCCCCAAAAGTCACCTATTTAACATAACAAAAGACACCTTTATTGCTCTCATCACTTAGGACAAAGATCAAATATATATTTCTTACTCTGAGTCACAATATCACACAGCCCTTATAAATGGTGTCTCACATCACAGAAAAGAGATAAGTGGTGTGAGGGACCTCGGGGTGGCTAAAACCTTTGAGAAACAGACAAATAATTCCATTAAAGTAATTGGGGCCAAGGTCCTAAAAGAAAACATTTAAGAAACTAGGTTCAACAGCCGTCATTTCACTGAGTAATATACTAAATTCTAAGCTTGCTCAGCTGCCTCGTAATCTCTTGTGGAGTTTTCCTTGATAAGATGTTTCCATAATGAACTGCAGGTACTCATCTTCCTAAACCTCAAAAGCTTGAAAAATAGTATTACAACCAGAAAGAGTCAAGATAATTCTCTCTGCCCTAACCTCTACATTAAAAATGTCATCCGATCACATCCTCCCTCCCTTAAGGTAAGTCTTTCTAGCTTAGCATTCTTTGATTTCAAGGAACAGAGATCCTTATGAAACTAGTTCTTCATAAAGGCAAGAAGGACAGGATTATGTAAAATTTAGACTTTCCACCAAGCACAGCAAAGTCACAAGCAGACTGCAGCTGGAAACCCACGAGTTCTCAGGAATGGGGCCATTGCTCTGCCCTTTCTCCTTGCTCCCCTGTGTCTCATGTGTTGGCTGTTCCCGGACATCCCTCCCATTCTCCTCACTGCAGCTGCCCCCTGGGCTTCCTAAGAAGTAGAAGAGCACTCCTAGAGATTTCATGAACTAGCCTGAGAATTGCCTTACCTGTGGTGCCTCCCAGCTGTGCCACTCACCAGCTGTGTGACCCTAGGAAAGCGATCATATTTGTCTTGGTTTCCTCACTTAATTATCAAGACAGTGATATTTCCCAGTGGCTAGGATGAGTCTGATGCTTGTCACAGAAGCATTTCCTAAGCATTAGCTATGATTATTATTGTTGCTGCTGCTATTGTTACTACTTGTAGTTACTGCTTCCTTCTGATTCTGGATTTGCCTATGGCTTTGGCTGGCCATCCGCAGCTGCAGCCCCCTTCCTCTGCCATCTTGCGATCCGGTTTCCCCCATAGAGCCATCTCGGTGGTACCATAACCCCCATCAAGCTGACCTTAGTGCCTGCCACAGTCCCATTAGTGATAGCTAGGCTACACTCTCAAACTGTAGTCACTTAAGCCCTCAGCTTCAGAAGGGTCTGCTGGTGAGGGAGGGTCCTAAGGAAGTGTGTTTTGGATAAGACACATTCTAAAATATACCTACAACATTCTTCATGACTTTTAAACAAGGCAAAATGTTTTCAACATTTTGTTTTCCTGCTCATAGTCTAACGTATTCCCAATGCTATCAGTAAAGACTTTTAATTCAGAGGGTTTCATATATATATATATCTATATATAGATATATATAGATATATATAGATATATATATTTAATATCAGGGTGGAATCCTCTCAGATGCTGACATTGGTCTTAAAATATCAGTTGGCCCTAATGATACATTCTCTTCTCTCTTAAAATCCACATCGTTCAACTTGGCGAGTCCTTTTTCTGCTGGACACTTACTGCCCTGTGATTGGTGTCATACTCATTCCAGAGCATTGTTTCTTTGAATGCTATGAAAAAATCAGTAGTTTTCATTAAATCACAGGTCTAAGTTCAAGATCCTCTATCTTGACACTGACTTCTAATACGGGATTGAAAGTTGGCTGTTCTCACGTTATCGGCTCAGTGATCACAAAGGATGCTCTAATTGAGTATTAAACAAAGCTTAGCCACATGTTTTTCCTCCATTACCCATGTGATTTAAGTGGCCTGTCCAGACATGCTAGGGCTGCAGGCGCCCACGCTGCTCTCTATCACTGGGGTTACTCTTGACGTTACGACTACAGCTGACAAACACCTGAACCTGGGATCAGTACAGCAGGACAAGTCTGTTGGTTTCCATTAGATTCACAAGCACAGCGATGGTTAGATGAAGAGATAACCTTCAGTAAGCAGTTGGTTCAGGGTGGGGCCCAAGCATTGTTTTTAAATATGTCAATACTCAGGGTATTTAAGAGTTCATTTTTAAACTTCAAAATAAAAATAGCTTTCAGAGTGTAAAATTTACGCTTCTTAGTGTGTCATTCTCAGAATTTGATAAACACATGCAGCCATGCAACCATAATCATAATCGAGATATAGAATAATTCCATCATCTTGCAAAACCTCCACCCTCCCCCCACCCCACCTCCGCTCTATAACAGGCATCTCATTTTAAAACACTTCCCAGGCAACTGGGATTCCAAGACATGCTTGGAAATCATCGATAGGACACAACACATTTTACAAACGCAAAAGTTATGTAACTCATCCTGGGTCCTACCCGCTCGGTGGCTGGGAGTAGGTAGGATCTAGGTCAAGTTTTCTGAGTTTTACTAATCCCGACATAACACTTATTGTAAAGAATCTTCTTTGTCCATGGTGGTTCCCCTAAGTAAAAATAATCCTATGAAAGAAACAATAAAACAATAAAAAAAATTAGCCACAAACTGAAACAAACAAACCTTGAATTAAAACAAAATTAAAAAAAAAAGGCCCATACATAATCCAGAGAATCCTTAAATTAGCACAGAAGAAATCGCAAACCAGAAAAGATTGACTGTACTTGATCCCCACACAAATTCTACTTTTTTCTTTTCTTCCTTCTTTTTTTTTGGTGAAGACTCCGCATCCTAGCCAATGCTAAAATGTATAGCGGGCAAATCACCACTAAGCAATACCCTGCAAGGTAATCTCCTTTTCTCTTACTTTTCCTGTGACCTGGACAATGGAAGGGGACAGACCTGGGGAAACCACACCCTATAAATATGTCAGGGTGACTGGCACACAGACCTGATCCAATTATGGCCTTAATGATCAGCCTCTAAATAAAGGAGCTTTGCCTGCCTGAGATGAGCTTCCTAAAGATAGCAGCCATTTTGCTTCGAGAAGAAAACAGCCCCACCCAGGGGATAGGAACTGTGAACCCCTGCATGTTTTTAAAGGGAAAAGCCCTGGAGCGCCACGTGGGTGTGCCCCCACATGGCAGCACGGTGTGTGGGAAAGATCCCTGCTGGGGAGAAACAGAGTTTGCTGCTCAGCTTTGCCTCTGCCAGAAGCCAAAGTCAAGAGTCATTTGAAACCCTAGGTAGGGACTCCAAGGACAGAATGGTGTCCAAAAGTCACCCTTCTCACAATGTGAACCTTTCAGGAAGCCTAAAGTAATTTTCCATCTAGAGACTTCCCCCCACCCCCATCTTCTCCCTTGACTGTGTGCCAGAAATGATTCCTCAGAGGGCCTCTCAATCCTAGTCTGTCTTTAGGAGTTCGCTGTCCTCATCTCAGGCCTGGATCCTAAGCAGGGTTCTTCTTTTTTATTCCTTTGGTCATTATGCTCTCAATGTATTGCTGAAGGTGATCTATAAAGCCTTGGTTAGAACCTTTCTGTCACTTTGAACCACTATTCACTGAAAAATCAACTTCCCAACCAGTAGCCTGGCTGTCCCTGAGCTGTGTAGCCTGACATTTAAGTACCTGGATGCTGACTTTCCCACCACCAGGGTTCAAACCCCAGTTCCACTATTTCCCTCCCACGTTAGTGAGCAAGTCCCTTAACCTTCTTTGGGTTTCAGTTGCCTCATCTGAAACTTGAGTGCAATAATATTATCTGTCTCAAAGCGGTGTTGTGTGAAAACTAAAGTATTTAGCCCTCTGCTTAGCACAGAGTAAACACTGTTATCTCAGGAAAACTTGGAGTATTCTAGCCCATCAGGAGCCATTTAGGAAGTACTAGATCTGAAATCTCTCTTGTTGGGGACAGGCAACCGAGTACCAGCAGTTACAAGAAATATATTCCTGACAGTAAATATTTAACTTAAAAATAGTCTTTGTAATGCTTCTCCAAACTATTTTAAAATATAGAAAAAGGAGCAATTTGCCCAGAATGTTAAAGAGAGTCCATGGCTAAAGAAATACTCTTCTGAATGCCCGTATGTTTTTGCCATTGTTCAACCCACAAGGACACATCACGTTTCCAACATTCCTAACAAGCCATGGGTAGATTTTAGAGTGTCTGAATTTAAAAACAGACCACTTTTATTCATCATCCTTGCGACCACTGATGGTGCCACACAAGACAAATGTGTTTTCCATGTGTGCTGAGGAGGTACATATATGTGAGCAGGAATGTTGGTGCTATTTTTAATTTCCCCCTAGTTTCTCACTTCTCTATGCCTTGTACTTAAGGAATACTGGCAAAAAGTACCTGTGTGGAATGAAAAGCAAAATTACCCTACATTCAGGCTCTGCTCCTTCTTCGAATTTGGTTTGAAAGGGGGAGAATCAGGTGTGCTGCTGAAGGCTGCCACTTCTTGGCAAGTACTTCCAGAAACATAGTGTGAAATGACTATGCTGAAGGAGCTCTGCATTCTCTTGTTTGCCCGAGATTTCTTCCATGGCCTCTCATAGAACAACAGCATAAATGGATGCGAGAAAAGGTTAAGAAGTGTCCTGCTGTGGAATGGACGCAGCTTTGGAGTTACAAGGAGGCGGACTACAGTATCCCAATTGCCACCTCCTAGTTGCGTGACCTTGAGTTAGAGATAGCCTCATTAAGCCTATTTTACCATCTGTCAAATAGTTGCAGCAGTGTCGTGAGAACTGGATAACAAACGTATTGTTGGTTCATGCTTATAAAATCGAAGTGTTTATCTTTGTGAAACTCCCCCTCAGTCCACTAGCATTAAACCCCATTGCATAGGTAGAACTGAGTTTTTAACTGAGTGAAAAATCAAGTCCTGTGAGGTTAGGTTCTCCCCTAACACAATGGCGTAGCTAAAGGTGAAGAACTCCCAAGCCAGACCTCCAGAAAGTGTTCAAAAAAGGATTATTTGTAGCAGAGATTGAACCAGATGAACAAACAGTAACAAATACAGCACTTGAAAAGTTAATATTCAAATATATATTCAGAATTCCCATACAGAATAATATCCCATTCAGGAAGATAGGTAACAATGTATTAACTAGATCCAGATGCCTTAAAAAAAAAAAAAAATCACTATGCGTCCTTAAAAGATTAGTTGCTTGGCTTTTTCCATTTTCACTTGACTTGTTCTCTGTATGTGATCAGACTAAAAGCTAGTCAGAGCTAGTTTTCTAAGAGCTAGTAAAACTTCCCACATCAACATGGAAAAGTTAATTAATCATAATAGCCATTCAGAACATTGTGTATGCACCAAATGAGAAGACTTATTTTTTTAGTGGGATGCCAAACACCTATGTTTTTATAGTAACTCGGTGCCTGGGTACACTTGTCTAACTACATTCCCAATACCAATATTATCTGAATTTCTTTAACCTGGCCAAGAAATAAAGAAGAGACAAGAATTCCAGTACAAAGAAATGACTTGGTATTGTACTTAAAGGCAGAGGCATCCCAGTAGATGGATGGGTTTAGTAAGATCGATATGATATATTTCCTGATTAAAAAAACAAGTTCAAAACCATTACTGATGAATCCTGAGTGTATGTATGCATGTATGTGTGTGTGTGTGTATAAATCTATATCTATATATATATATATCTATATATATAGACAGATATATATATATATATATATATCCCAAAACATAATACTGTATATCTTGTTTAATCCACTTTATCTGAAGAAGAGTAGAGCATTCGTGCGATCGAAGAATAAAATTATTCGGAGGAGAAAACTTATCTACAAACAACCACAGAATCTCTCTGGCATGTTACTAGGCTTCCCAAAGAGCTGTAAACAATTCATTTGACACTGATGGGATCATCTAACATTCAGTTACAGATATTTAGTAATGAAATGAAAGACACATAGTCATTATGACTCCACAAAAGCTTGTTTTGGGGAAGTTACAGAAGTAGGTGTTCAGCAGAGTGGAGAAAATGAGCACGAAATGTTCCCAGCTTCGAAATGAGCCCAAATCATGTGCTCAGATATGAGGTCAACATGGATGGAAGGAAAATAAAACTGGTGGGGAGAGTAAAAACTGATGTAATCACACTTTTCACAATATCTCAGAATCTCAAAAGTGTGGACCCCTTACCCAGCAATTCCATACTTATAAAAATTTATAATCAGAATGGCTATGTAAAACAATCCACACACAAGAATTTAGCTCTAGCATTTTTTTTAATAATGAGGAGAAATTGCAAACAAACAGAATTTCTAACGATAGGGGATTAGTTAAGTAAATTGTCATATCCTGAGAGGAAGTAGTACACGACCTAAAAGAATTGTGCTTTGGGAAAATATTGAGTTGGGGGAAATAGTTATGAAATGTATTGAGGTGCTTGTTTCTCTAGCACATATACTAAATGGGAACAATACCGACAGGGTTAGGATGGCCCCTGCGCAAAGATGACAAGCAAATTCGTGAAGCATTCCACATTTAAAAAAAAAAAAATGTATTTAAGTGAGTAATGTAAGGTACAGAAGAGCGTATGCTGCACAATATCAGTTCTGTAACATTCCTACGTAAATGTGAATACGATAGAAAAAATATGACTGCCTCCATACCCATGAAAGAATGGTCCTGAGGTCCAGTTTGTTTGACTAAAACAAGATGAAGATGCAGATGGGCATGAGCCATGAAAGATGTCGCATTTCCCTTTTCAGATTGTGGAGCCTCTGAATACCAGGAACATAAAGATCAGAAACACTGTATATTTTTGCAGACACCCAATGAATATATCAGTAAGTACCACCGTCTTAGCTCCCCAGTAAATAGATGAGTAAAAGTTCATAATATATTTGCAAAAAGGGGGACATAGAAGAATAGCCCGATGTATTCCTGACATCATCATCTCATCCAGATTCATTTGTACCAGAAGAACAATTAGGAAGTTTAACTGAAAAATAAACACGTTATCTAAATCTAGGACATCTGTTAGGAACACACATAAAAATGCCACCAGGCTAAAGGAAATGCCCAGAGTGTGCCAGCTCTCGCGGGAGAGATCTTTCTCCTCTATGTACTAAACTCAAGATCCTGTTGATCCTTGGTGCCATAAAAAATGTACTGTACGTTGTGAGATGAACTACCATAAACACCATGCACTATCTTCCTATGGGAGCCTGGGAGGCCACCTGTTCCTTATGCAAAGGACACAGACACAGGTTGGGACCTGAAAGTGAAAAGAGGAAGGGAACCAAGTGAGACACTGACCCACACAAGGGTTGAGTCAACCCATGTGGCCTCCCATACCACAGGATTTTATTGCTCAAGCTCCAGGGCCACTTGCTCAAAATTAGACACCACAGACAGAGAGGAGGAGGAGTCTAAGAAAAGCACCGGTTAAATGACTCTTACCCTGAGCCTTTTGAGTCACCAAGAATCGTCCAAGGAGACCACACTTAGGGAGCAGGAAGATGTCTACATCATTGGCGTAGTGAAGACTTCAAGCTTTTAAGACGAAAGGACTTGGGTCCCTGGCTAGCTCATTTCATAGCTGATTGAGTTTATGCAAGTCTCCTCTCCTCTCTTATTCTGTTCCCTGAGGCATAAAATAGTGTTACAATATCTACTTGGTAAAGGGTTTTGTGAGGATTAAAAGAAACATTATATGTAAAATGACTGCCATGATGCTTGGCATACAACAGATGCTTAATAATAGAACCTTTCCACTTGTCTCCTTTTCCCACCTTCTCTAAGTATAGTTCTATTTATTAGTTGTTTTGAAAGAGTGAGAAAGTAGAGGAGGAGGAGGAGAACAAAGAGAATTATTTTAGTGAGTTCAGACATTATAAAAATCTCCTAATAAACTGAGAGATTATTACAGACTCTAGAGGTCTGCTATTTATGTCTAAGAGCTACTTAATGTCTTGTGTGTGTGTGTGTGTGTGTGTGTGTCTGCCTTTTTACAAGGATTATAATGTTGGCAGACTGTTTAACTGCAAAAGTTCATGTGAATGTGTGTTGTGTTGACTTGGGTTAATTAATTTTTATTTTGTTAACAGAATTAAGGAGATAAAACTCGTGGGCACTTTCCTAGAGATCAAGAAAAACTTGAGACCTTTCTCGGCAGAATTCTCCAGGAAACGCCCAAAAAGGTGGCTCAATTTTAGTGCATTCACATGAAGCAAATGGGCTAGGGGAAACCGAAAGTATGAATTGGCAATGTGATGTTATATAGGACATCTCTACAGCAAATGTATTCATTTAACAAATACTGATTGGGAATCTCTCCTGTGCCAGAACTGTGCTATGTCCGTGTGCCAGGACTAGACCAGAGGCATGGATTTTCACCAAGCCTTTAACTGCATTTGGTCTCCGAAGCAAGAGCTGCAGAAGCACAGAACATTCTTCCTCGCTGCTCTCCTGCCCTGTCCAATAAAGTGTCACCATTTAGGGCTAATCTAACACTTAAAGCCAAACCAGATGTTCCAGGATATAACATATCCCAGCACGTAAGGATCAGGAAGAAAGGAACAACTCAAGGTTTGGTTACTCGTGCAAACAGTGAGGACTGTGGATCCTGAAGCAATACAAGGACCTGGTGGCTGGTCCAGGGAAAGCCACTTGGCATCAAGTATACTTGTCCCGCTTGAGACATATGTAATCTCAAATCACTGCAAAATATATCTGCGGGCTCTGCATAGCGCTCCTTTGTGCCAGTGGGAGATTTCTAAGCAAATAAGATGTTTCTCCCCCAAACCTGTCAGTTTTTTGAAGGAAACTACTTTACAATTGTGAAAAACTCTTCTAATGACACCTGTTTTTCTGCAACTGGAACTTATCAGCATAATAACAAGTTAGATCACAGTTATCAACACTTCTGTGGAGGGAAATTTTACCTGGCCTGTTTACCAGTTCCTTTATAATCAGAATCTTACTTGCCAGTCCTCCGGGTTTGGGGACATAGATCACTCCTCCCTCTTTCTTTCCCAAGCATTATTTTGTCAAAAACGTTTTAGGTAAAAGAAAACAACTGCTATGATTTCATAAGATGGCAAATAAGAGTGATGCATCAACAGTTTTTTCCAGGGCTTGTTTTTCTTCTACAATTTTTTTTGACAGAAAGATAAGCAAAGAGAAGAAAAACTTCTTAGAACTTTCAATCACTTCCATCTAGAAAAAAACCATTAACATTTTAGCATATATCCTCTGGTTTTATACCTTTACACTAGACACCTACTTATTTTCTGTAACCAAAATGGGATCATACTCTCCACGAAACTGCATATCCTGTTTGCCCATGCCACTCCATGTTCTCACATATCATTTTTAATTGCAGCACAGTACTCCACTATATCATGCTTGATTTAACCAACAGAAGTATATGTTTATGGCCTCGAGACTAATGATACCTTGAGAGCTGCAGCTTTTAAACTACCTATCCCTCTAGATTATTCTGGAAGAATAGATTATTCTTAGCTGGTATCTGAATGTGTGCCTCTGCTTCCGGCTCACTCGTGGTCAGTCCCCAGGAGACTTCCGGTTGAGTCAGGGGTTAATTGAGCTCAGGCAGCTAAGACCCCTGTGGTCATTCAGAAGAGGAGAACTACAACGTGGATTAGGACATGAATTGTTCCTGACCCAACACAGTGAGTTTCAGACTTTGTGAAATTTCTGAGTGGATTTTCATTCACTTTACTAATATAGATACAGTCCCTGCTATGCACATCAGACACCATGCTCTGTGCTACAGATACATTAGAGAACTAGGAAAACTTGAGCTTAGTTTCTTTCTCACAGAGCTTAACGTTTTTTGACAGCTTAACAATTCTGAAAAGCCAAGAAAAGCAAAACAGCCTCAAATCCTTGTTGTTGTTGCAAGTAAAGTGGAATGGAAATCGTACACTCCAAACACATGAAACGATCACACAAGATGTAAGATTCCCTTGTAAACTCAGAATTTTCCATTTTCTTTTTTTTTTTTTAATATTTTATTTATTTATTTGACAGATAGAGATCACAAGTAGGGAGAGAGGCAGGCATAGAGGGAGAGGAGGAAGCAGGCTCCCTGCCAAGCAGAGAGCCCAATGCGGGGCTCGATCCTAGGACCCCGGGACCATGACCTGAGCCGAAGGCAGAGGCTTTAACCCACTGAGCCACCCAGGTGCCCCAAATTTTCCATTTTCTAAAGATCATATACTCTGTATACTACACATTACCTAAAAGATCACAGGGTATGGAAAAGACGTTCTCTGACCTTAGTTATGGAATAGAAGAGATATCTTAATGTGGTGATTTTAATTCACAGAAAACAAATTCCCTAGAGTTTAGGAGGCATTTGCCCAAAGAGTAAATGACTGTATTTTAAACAATGAATTGATCCCAGGTGTAAAAGCAGGCATGGAGGTGTGAAGAGGCCACACAGCATGTTGATCAAACCGGAAGTTATTTAGAAGACTGTGGGAACTTGAACATCTATGATTATGGGAATAATTGAGTAAATTTCGATTCATTCATTAGAGGAACTATTACGCACATTGTAGCTAAAAGAATTCTCTTAGCAGGAATGGATAAACTTATATTTACTGACTTGGGAAAATATGTGTGATATACATCACAGGGAGTAAACAAAGACACGGAGGACTGCATATGGGATAACAATGCTATTTTTCTTGCTTTAAAAATAAGAAAGTGGAAGACTATGTATCTCTCCATATGACTGACTATGCTTGGATGAACATGGAAATAGATGTGGAAGACTGCTTAACGAACAATTGATTATTTTGAACAAATGAAGTGGAGCTTAGATAGGGAGGCAATTATTTTACATACCATGTCTTTTTAAATGAGCAGGTACTGGCATGGTAATTTTTTGAAGTAGAAAAATGGAGAAAAATTTATAAGGTGGACAGCGCTGAAAACATATCCTTGAAACCACTTCGCCATTATAATAATCAGCATTTATTGAGAAAGTACTTCTTGTTTGCAACAATAGAATACAATATTAGATCCAGTACCTGACAGGAATCTAATTGGGGATACAAGGCCTATTCATGTGAAAAGGTTAATATTTTCATGTTGAGAACAGAGTTGGCTTATTTATACTTATTTTTGGAAATCCATGGAACAAATGTGCTGTCACGAGAGAAGCTTGAATGTGGCATCATCTGCATCTTCGCTATTCCCGTGCTACGTGAACTTGGACGAGTTCCTTCACATCTTGTCTGTAACCTGATCTCACAGGCTCTTTACCCCAGGCATTGAGAAAGAAAACATCTGGACACTTAACAATCAGTCCCACATCAACTGGCATGACAAGCATGGCCCCCTCTCTCACTGGTGAACTTGGGCTCCTCCAGGGGCTACTCTTTGACGCTGAGCTCCCAGCTCCAAGGTCCTTAGAAGACCTCGGAGAACCAAGTCAACCCCCACACCCAGTTTCAGAATTCTTGGCTCAACATGGGCCCTGGGATCCAATGTCAATATGGAAAACCGAGTAACTTTCGATCCCAGAGCTAAGTTGCAAATCAGTTGTGTCCAGTTCCTAGTGAATGCTATTGGGAAGCATCTGGGCAAAAGTCATCATCCCAAAATTCCAATTCTAAGCTTCTCACAGGCTGGGCTTAAAGCCTGCGGCTGTCCTACGCAGGGGCAGGCCAGTGCCATCTAACCATGGTATCTCCTGTGTGGTGGTTAGGAATAGTGGGGAGGAAGAGCCAGAAGAGTCAAAGGACTGGATGTTCATCAGAACTGGGCAGGGAAGGAGGGAGAAGAATGCAAGTCTAGACACTTGGAACAGTCTATGTTACAGCATCAGCAAATTCTCGCCAGTGGACCCTCACCTGGGGAGCTCCCCATCCAGCTGCTGCACCCGTGTCACTGGTCTAAGGAGCACATGCAGCCCCACCTGGTCAGTCCAAGTCCCCATCCATCCTGCACTTCACAGGCTCCCACTTTGGAAGGAATGCTCCAGAGAAAGAAAATGGCATGCAGTCTTTCTTTCCTTTCACCTGATATATTTAACAGCATTGCATTTTTTTTTTTTAATAAAAAGACTGAATTTTGATGCTGAGTCTCTCTTCTGGCCTTGTGTCATGCTACTTTCCCTTCATCCTCAGCTTTTGATTGTCACAGTGCCGTATGTTATACAAGGTAAAGAACAAAGACAGGGTCCTTCAGGGACTGACGAAACTCCCATCGCAATGTGAGCAAGCTGAATGGGAAATAAGATCCATGGAACACAGGGGCTGAGGAAGTGTATTTTAGGGGTGGAAGTGGGAGCTCCACATACTGCATGGGAACACTGAAGCAAGCTGCCAATCAAAGTCTCCTCAAGGTTATTGAGCAGGAGGAGGGAGGGGAGAGGGGGCGATGGATCGCTTAGTGAGTTGAGCACCAGGGGACTACCTTGTAAATGAGAGAATGCTGAGAGGTAGAAGCATGAGTAGGCAGCCGCATGTCTTCCCACCACCACCAACACGCTATCTTATCATCTGCTAAAATTCCATTAACCGTGAAGCAGTCACGCTCCAAACGAGGCAACCCTAAAAATCATCTCATCTGTAGACTTAGAATCTGCTCCAGAGACAAATGCCCTTGCATAAAAAGTGCTTTTCAAAGAACTGGAACTTGAGGAAACTTGATTAGCTGATCAGGCTACTGACTTGTTCTTAAGTTAGTTTGTGCTATGACTTTAAATAGTACCCAGGGGAGGAAATACATTGTTGTGGAAAGAACACTCACCTGAGAATCTAGAGACTGGCACCCTTGTTTTCCCAGCTTGCAACTCAGAAACTCTGGTCCCTGGGGCAAGTCTCCCAACGTGTTTGATCCTTTAATTCCCCACTGGGATTAAAAAAAAAGAAGAAGAAGAAAAAGAAAAAACACTAAGTCATCTCCTAATACCCTTTTCACTCCAAAATTCTGTATTTTACCAAAGATGACTAGATGAAGACTGATGTTTAAATGGGTTGGCTCCAGTGACTCAACACAAATGGATTAATTTATCTACTATAGAGTCCTACTGGTTTAAAAGAATCCAGCTGGTTCGTAGAAGTGCGCTGGTTCTTGGAAGCGTGCAATGCACTTGGAGGATTGGAATCATTTTATAAGCATGCTATGACTGTGCTTTTTACTTAATCTGCATACCACGAAACCTCCCGGGGAGCAGCTCAGTGACAGTAACAGGGAAGCATTGCTCAAGTGATTAATTTTCAATATTGTTCAGAGTGGCCGAGACCTCTCCAAGGCAAACTGAATCAGTTCTTATCTTTGTGAACTGCGGTGAGGCACTCCACTTCTCTTATTCCTAATTTTCTGGTCTACGACTAGGAGACAATGAAGGCCACCTTGAAGTGTTCGGGTGGGGAGCAGGAATGGCAGCTTTCCATAGAGCGCGAGAGCAGACTAACCTCGCGGGAGTATGTGAAGCACTGGGCTCGGACAGGCAAGGTTCAAGGGTCTGCTTCATGGTTTCTTAGATATGTTACTATTTGAAAGTCACTTAGCTTCTCCAAGCCTTGGCTTCTTCATGTGTGAGATGAGAATAATAACATACACTACGCACAATTACTCTTTGTGAAGAGTTTAGCATAGCTCATGGCACCTGATAAGGCCTGGCGTAAAAGCAGTTACTGAATTGGCCTAATTCTGAATTGGCCTAATCTGAACACAAAAGCGGGGGTTTACTTTTGATTTACAAAGGGAAGGGGTCTTGCTAGAAAACAGTGCAAATGGTAGTGTAAGAAAACAATTCTAATCTACCTAGAAGATGAGCTATTATTACATAGATGTTACAAAGTCCATACATTGAATTCATGCATTAATAAGGACCCCAATGAAAGTAAAGGTCAATATTGTTTTGATCTGCATATTGTTCTATTTATGAAAAGGACATCTACCTGATCTTTTACTTGTGAATTTATTTCAGTATTTGAAATACAGCTCTGGTTCAACTTACTGTATGGAAACCGGTGAGCACAACACATCAGACTGATGGAAGTCTAGAGAAGCAGCTGTAGAGGTGGGACAGGAACCAGGACAGGGACTCCTGGCAGGGACAGTTTCTTCCCTCCTTACCTCACTATTGAGGAGAGAAAGTCTACTTGACCAGCCTTAGATCTAGAAGACCTTCCCTTCAGATCCTTGCCACAGAAAGATTCTAGTCAAAGCCTCCTTCTGGAACTACCTACAATGGAGGAGAAGCCAAACGCCCCAAAGGAAAGGATGCTGATACAAGAGGAGAGAGATGCTGAGGGATCAACATAGACAAGGGTCCACAGTAGAGTCAGACAGACTTGTCTCCACATCCGAGCCTGCTGCTTGCTACGCAAATTCCTCCACTCCCCCAAGTCCGTCAAAAAGATGGAGATGATGGTACAGCTCTACAGGGTTGCTTTGAAGTGTACGTGTAGTAGGGCTCCAAAGCACCCAGCACAGTGCCTGTCATGTGGAGAGTATGGCCATTAACTTCCCCTAAATCAAGCCATCCTTTCTTATTTTAACTGTGCCTGTGTTTGGATTTTCTCTATTGGTTTCATGTATATTCATCCGTTGCATGTTTCTTACACTCATGCATATTTGTATTCTATTTTAAGTGTGTGCTTCCAGAAAAAAGAGATCCTACCTCACTTTCAACAGTACCATTTGCTGAATAACCCACGATGAGAGTAACAGGGAAGCATTGCCCGAGTGACTCATCTTAAATATTGCTTTGACATTTGTTTATACCTCCATAACATGGTATTTATAAATGCAATCAATGGTCATAGCTATGCTTGAACTATAGGCTTCCCTTTTCTTTCTCGTGGTCATGCTGAGGAATTCTGATGACACACAGGCCACACTGTCCGTACAGGGCTGTTGATGACAGAATGATTGGCACAGCTTTACCTTCCTAAATAGTTTGCTGATTCACTCGTTCCATTTTTAAACATCAGCAGATTGGCACTGGTGACATCTGCTAATTATCTGATCTGACTCGTGGCAAGCGTGAGACTTCCACCTGCAGCAATCAGAAAGACACGAGCAGCGTGAGGTTAATACCACGCAGTCCGTGACCAATTTATAGTAATGAGTAGCCTTGTCTGTTTTCCTGTGTTCCCCAGAGGTATCATTATTTATCATGGGGTGGAAACCTAGCCGCCAGAAGTTTAGCGTAAACCTGATGAGACTGCATCTGACTTCATTCCGGAGGAAGGTGCCTTGTCTTCCTATTAGTAGCATTAACAACTCTCCAACTGCAATGGTCCATACAACAGCATCTCTCTTAGGGTCTCTTCTCAGCTGTCATTCCAGTTTAAAGCAATCCCAAAAGAGAGTGGAAAATGACATTTCTTGCTTTGTGGTACCAGGTTTAGAGGAGCATCCTCTCAAATGGCCTTTTTATTTAAACCATCATCTTGTGACTGTCACAGCTTCATTAAGACAGGTTAGTAATGCTTCCTGGTTTAATTCAGAGTGGATTAAATCGCACCTAATAAACTAAGTGCTGTTTGCTCTTGTAATGCTCAGTGAAGATGAGAGAGGCTGTGGCCTCGGACCCAGGTACCAGCCACATCTGCTCAGTCCTCATTCAACACGTTAAGTAGCAATGGGCGTAGGTCTTCACCATGGTGCTCACGGTCTCCCAAAGCAAACACAAGGGAATGCTTTCCACCCCCTGCTGCTTCTTGCCTGCTACTACAGCAGATGACTCAGCACCGGGATCCTCCAAACAGGAATAGAGAAATGTGTCTATCCACTAATGGTCCCCGAGAAAGTCACAAGATTGGGGGGATTCACATATCAGGTTGGTGTTAAATATGGAAGTGCCAGGTAAATGAACGGAGAGGAATATTCAGTCAGTAATAGTCAGGGAAACCCTAGGCGGGCCGTGGGTCCTGATGCTTTCTTAGCCCCTCACTGGGGAGCCCTTTGGGCCCACCACCCCCTTCCTCACTGCTCTTTCTCTTGACCACACCAGGTTCCTCCTGACTCAGCACAGTGATACCTGCTGCTCCCTCGGCCTAAAATGCTCCCCAACCCCCTTCATGCACTAAACCCTACCTGTATTTCAGAACTGAGCTGAAAGGTCACCTTGACAGGATGGACCAAGTCAGGACTCCAGTCTTCTCAAACCACCTGGTTCTTCTCCGTCAAGGCTCTTACCATGATTGTAATTGAAAATTTAATCACAGAAATTGTTGCTTAATGAATGTGTCATTTGCTAAAACAGTAGCCTCCCCCACCCCCGCCAGAAGGCCTAATTTATGTTTGCATTTCCACTTTTTGTATACATGGCAGGTGCACGATACATTTTTTTTTTAATGAATGAATGAATTCTGAATTGAAAACTCAGCATTCTTTAATTTTACAACCCTTCTGTTGGCTTTGCAGCTAAACCAGGACCAGGTTTGTGATGGAGTGTAATTCCAAAGACACCCTGGGGGAGGGAAAGCAGAGAAGGTAGGGAGGGGATGGCCCTGATAATCAGGTCAGCTTTCTCTTCCCTCTGCTTCATCCAGGAGCAGCCCAATGCTAACAAAATTAAATGCCAAAGCAAGCCTGCAGAAACTTTTTTTTACAAACTTCGCTTGCTGTAGACAGAGTAGGAGCTCTTTTCAAACCCCACCTACTTTTTACTGTTTGCCAGCAATACTGACCCACCCTCCAAGACTAACATTTGTTTATTGTGATACCTGCATTTAGAACAGAACGTTAGGTACTGAGTCAATGCCCACTGCTTTGTACGACCGGCAGCAATGTGCCTCACTGGGCATAAGATATTCTGCGGTTATTTTCTCTGTGTCTTCTTCTGGAAATAAGAAATAATTGCGATTGTCCTTTTGCAGATGGAGGAAATGAGCGTAGGTAAATCTGGAACCTCTGACCACCGTGACACAGCACTCCACTGGCAGGCAAGACTGGGTCACCGCTAGAGCAACAATGGAGGGAAATCCCAGGCCTCCAGGCAGTTTCCAAGGCCGCAACTGATCACAGATCCTGTTTTCCTTCCACTGGCTTACAGTACAATAAATACAAGTTACAGCCTGACCATCTTTTGACATAATCCTGCAATGGCTAGGAAGGGAAAGAAGAAAAAAGTCCAGATGTTGGCCTTCTTTTCTCTGCTGATTGTGAGTTGAAGGCTAACTTGAAAGTAGTTTAAAGGCGGAGCGGAGTGCTTTCTCTTTGTGATGAAGCCCTATACAGTGGGATACAACCCAGACAAGAACAGTTACAGCGGGACATGGATGAAGACGCGGAAGGAGGGGAGCACACGTGTGGCTGTAATTACTCCATCTATCTGAAACACAGCATGAGAGAGGGAAGACTTTTTAGAAGCAAAAGCCACATACAGATGCATTGTTTTAACAAAACACTGGTTTCTTATTCATTTAATTTTCAGTAAACATTTATTGAAAACTGGCCATACGTCAAGCTCTGTGGATACAACAACAAAAAACAAACTGACGCCCCTGGTCCTTCAGACTTTTCATTTCAGGACAAGAGTAGATAGAGGGTGGGAGGGTAGAGGGTGGGAGGAAAGACGACATGCAAGTAAATAAACAAAATTATTCCAAACACCAGTAAGTGTTATGATAATGATCCATCAGGGGTCATGTGATGAGAGTGAGTGGAAGTGGGGGTTCACTTGGGTCGATGCTGTCCAGTAGAGCAACTGCTAGTCACATGGGGCTCCTGAGAATTCAGCTAGTCCAAATTAAAATGCCATGTAAGAAAGTGGCAATTTCAAAGACTTAGTATAAGAAAAAAAAATGTAAAATATCTCATTAACTTTTGTACACTTATTGTATGTTGAAATGATGCTTTAAATATATTGGATAAGTCAAAATATTACAGTTAATTTCTTTTAAAAATTTTACGTGGCTACTAGAATATTTATAGTTATTGGGTCACCTGGGTGGCTCAGTCGGTTAAGTGATCAGCTCAGGTCATGATCTCAGGGTCGTGGAATGGAGCCCCACGTCGTTGGCCTCTGTGCTCAGCATGGAGCCTACTTAAGAGTCTCCCTCTGTGCCTACCCCTCCCGCTCCTCGCGCACGCGGGTGCTCTCTCTTTCTCTCTCTCTTGATAAATAAAATAATTTATTTCTTTTTAAAAAGAATATTTACAGGTACAGGTATGGCTCACATCTGTCTCCCCTGGTATGTTTACTGGACAGCACCATGTTAGAAAGCGTGTGCAGGGAAGGCTGCCTGAGGAGGCAATACACATGGAGGAAGGACTGGCCCTGAGAAGGTCTGAGGGCAAAGGGGTGCAGGCAAGGGGGTCAGCGATTGCAGAGAACCTGAGGTGGGGGCCAGTTTGGTGAGTTAGAAATGCAGAAAGCCAGTGTGTCTACAGAGAAGGCCAGGAGAGGGAGTGGTGGAGGTAAAGCAGGCCTCTGAGACCACAGTTTGCTCATCCGGGACCTGGAAGACCAGAGGAAGAAGTTAAAATTGTATAGAAATACAAATTTTCTGTAAATTATTGGAGGAGATTTGCTACTATACAATTTTCCAAAAAGTGTTCCAAAATATCGATATTCGGTATGAAACCCTGGCCAAAAAATGCAAAGAATCCCACTTAGCTCAGAATATGTCAATGCTAATGGAGTTTACACTGAGATATGCATTTATTAAATTCATTAATTTTTATCTACTGGTAACAACTCTTATATATTGGTGCTTTTTTTTTAATGAGGAAGAAGAGCACAGATGGACAGAAAGTGTATTCAAATAAATCAGAAAATTTCTCAGTCTTACTTTCTCTACTCATCCCAAGCTCAAACTCTGTGTGTGTGTGTGTGTGTGTGTGTGTGTGCGTGTGTGTGTGTGTAATAGTGGAAGGCAGGAAAGCCCAAGTCCACCCAGAAAGTATGGAGTGTGAGTTGAGAGATAAATGTTGAAGTTTTTCCACACATAAGTATATTCCTGGTATCTCTCTCTCTCTCTCTCTCTCTCTTTTTTTACTGGGCTACTCCCAGGAAGAGGAAAATAAACAATCTATTCTAACCCCTTCCTCCCCAGTGGGGAATGGTTATTTAAAAAAAAAAAAAAAAAAAAGTGAGTCATTTAATGACAAATATTTCTGATATATTTGAGAGTTTACACATTGAATTTATTGCCATAAAAGCAAAACGTTGAGTTTCACAAGTGAAGTGAAAACATTTTTGTTCCCAAATGTCAAATGGAAACCGACATCCGTAATTATCAAGCTACTCTCACACACACAATAAAAGGCAAAGCAGAACATGTCCTAACTAGGAATACATGGTCACTGAATGAAAAAGGAATGAGCCCAAGTGTTCAGATTATCCAGGGATAAGATTGATGTCTAGTCAAAATATACTGAACCCCGCCAGTCACTGGGGCCATGCTCATGGAAGGAGAGCAGAGCTATTGTACCTGGTCTTGGAAACCAGTGTGTGGGTGAAACAGCTGCCTTACAAGCCACCTGTTGGGCCCAGCTGAGTCAGCAAGGTGTGGTCCTTTTATTTTAGAGTTCTTAATCTCTGACATTATGTATGGAGAGGGTCGCAATGCTTCTTCCCAGTCTATTACTGATTACTGAGATTCTACCTTCATAAATTTGTAGACCTAGAACTTTATTTTAGTTTTGTTCATGGTCCAGTAAGTGAACACTTCTGAATGGTGATGGATTAAAAGGCTTCTAAGGGCACCACTGACTTATCTCTCTCAAAATAAAAGACTTTATTTAAACAAAACTGAAGTGTTCCTGGGTGGTTCAGTCATTTAAGTATCTGCCTTCAGCTCAGGTCATGATCCCGGAGTCCAGGGATCAAATCCCACATCAAGCTCCCTGCTTGGCGGGGAGTCTGCTTCTCCTACTGCCTCTCCACCTGCTTGTGCTCTCTCTCTCTTTCTCTCTCTCTCTCTCAATCTCACACACACACTTGGTCTCATTCTCTCTGTCTCTCAAATAAATAAATAAAATCTCAAAAAAAAAAAAAACCACCTGAAAAGATTTGTTATAGCATAAATCAGGGCTTGACACACAGTAGGTACGTGATAAAAATTTGCTGACTGTTAGAATGCACGAATGTTAATTAAGATTTGGGGGAACCTTAATATGAGACTAGTTAATACCACAGCAAGGAATGCCCAAATCCTATGTTGGCCTGATGGACTCCTCCTAGTGAGCTTCCTGGGAGAGCTATGCATATGAATAACAATGGGAAGTGGAAATAAAAATATATATCTGAGTTGCAGACATTTCAGTATCACAACAGTGGACTGAATGGGAACACTTGTCGTAGGCCCACGTCTGACATGGGTCTAATTACACTACTCTGCCCCAGCCTTTCCACAGGCTGGCTGCAGAACCTGAAAAGAGGAATTGTCCAGTGCTCGGAAAGCTCATGCTGCAATGAGAGAGAGAGAGAAAGTAAGAGGGTTAGCTCTGCCCTTTTGAGGCAGTGACCCTGTCAGACAATTGAATGGCCTTGTCCATGTCCTTGAACTCAGCAGGTCTGCAACTCCTCCTTCCTGGGACCTGAAGGGTCTCAAGATAGCAGTGACCTTGGTAGAAGGAAGACTAAAATGGAAATCAAAGATCAGTAGCCATAATGTGTAACTGACAATTTTGTGAACAAAGGTCAGTACAACTCTAAAAATGTGGATGCGTAGAGTAATTATTATAACCAAGCACAAACCCTACAGAGCAAATTTTATGAAACTCATTTAAAATTTCATCAAAGTGAGGTTCATAGTAATGAAGCCACCAGCCAAGGCCACGTGATGGCCTCGTGGAGGAGCAGGTGTTCAAGCCCAGGTCTGTGCTTCTCTGCCCTTGTGCACAGGGACACATTTCTGTGACTTGAAGTAACAGCAGAATTCTTTCGCCAACGTTAATATTGTGAAAGCGTTAATAAAATTTCCCAAATAAGAAATCGCTTGTTATGTTATGTGTTAGTCATTGTTATTGATATAAATTGCATTAATTATATTTATGAAGACATGAATAATTAACAATAGAAAATGTAGTAAGGAGCAAGCATTTATAATGCAAGAATTCCTCCAGGCCCAAAGCAAAAAAAAACAAAACAAAACAACAACAACAACAAAAAATAGCACAAGGAACTTTTGGCTTTTGGTCTCATTTCTGAGCATGACAACCCCGAATTTTTATCTGTAGTCATCCTCACCATACTCTGAATAGGAATGTATAAAATCTGGTTTATTAACTTCTCTCCCAAACTGGCTCATCTTTAGGAGGTCTCAAGGGAAGTCACTACCAGGTTTGTTTAAATCAGTGGCTCAATGACAATATCAAGAAATCAGGTCACTATTTGGACGTTTGCTTTGTCCACAGACTTTTCCCTTTTATCACAGCAAAGTGATGGCACGGCAGTTCCAAGTAGCACATGGAGACAGTTTTCAGCAGAAGAGAGTGTCTTTTTCCGTGTTCCCTTTTACAAAAAGAAGAAGAAGAAGAAGAAGAAGAAGAAGAAGAAGAAGAAGAAGAAGAAGAAGAAGAAGAAGACATTTCCTAGAAGGCCTCTAGAAGATTTTCTTTGCATCTCCTTGGCTAGAAACGGACCATATGGAGTCATCCTAGAGCAGATTCATTCTCTGGGCAGGGCATGGTTCTCCTCTTCAGATGATCATAGTTGGGAGGAGGAGAAGGGATAAATGGACCAAAACCAGGACTCAGTGGGAAGGAAGAAGCAGGGACAGAACAGATAGTGGGTTGATGACCAGTAGTGTGCGCTGCATCTCTTGACTGAGTATCACTGAAAGCTTGTGCCTTAGGCCCTAGAGTCTTTTCGTGATTACCTATTCTATAGACCCTTTCCAGATCAATTTTCCTAAAATACCACATGGGTGACTGTCACAGAACTTGGTGCCAACTTGTCAATCTAGCCTCCGGGGCTCTCTCCCACTCCCTCCAAACTTCCCCAGTCCTAGGCCATATTCCCACGCAAGCCCTTCTGGTCAGGGTGACCTCTCTGTACCTCCCCTGCACCATATCTTGTGCATTACCTCTCTCCTGCGATCACTGCGCTACTCCTGAAAATGAAGATCTAAACTGTACTGCTTTACTTAAAACACTTTCTTACAGGATGAAGTTGAAATTCCATAGCATGGCACACACAGCGTTTCCCAGATTAGTCACTGCATGTCTTTCCAGACATTTTCTCTATCGATCCCTGTTTCCATCCTCACTTCCCTCCCCCACACTCCAGCCGCATGGAAGGTTCTCACCCTTCCCAAACACAGTATGCTCTTTCATGTCTTCATGTCTAGTCATATGTTGTGCTTGCTGCCTGGAATATATTTCTCATCTTTTTCCATCTGGTAAAATTCCACTCATCATTCAAAGCCCAGATCAAAGTTCATTTCCTTCATAAACGCTTTCTCAATTCCCCAAGCAGAACTAATTTCTTCCCCCCTCATTGCTTCCAGAGTTCTATGACACCAGTTAATACATCGTATAGTAACAATTAATTTGCACCCATGTCCTCCACCAAAGTGATTGTCTCTGGTAAACTACTACTATTATTATTATTAATTTAATCTTTGTGCCCTCATCCCCTCGTATAAAGCATATTTCCAGAGGAGGACTGATCGCAAATACCCACTCTGTCTCAATTCTACTCATTCGTCAGGGCCCGTTTCAAATGCCATCTCTGCTAGGACTTGGCACTCCCCTCCTGATAAGAATCTTTCCTCATTGAAACCCTAGCAACATTGATCTGTGCAATGAAGGCTCTCAATCATATCCTGTCTTGTCTTATAACTGCCCTCCCCTGTCTGCCCGACCAGCCTGGGAGCTCCCTCAGTGAGGCTTGTGTTGCACTAATCTGTGGCTCTGTCCCCCCGAGTCCAGTGGTAGAGGAACCACTCAGAATGGTACAAATTCACAGGGTGATTTGTTAGGACACGCGTACATCTATCTAGTCAGGAGAGAACAGTTGCTTCTCGTTCATGTCAGCTTAGGGTCAGTATTTCTTGGGGATTCTTAATTTTAAAGAGTGTGCTTGAGAAACTCAGTGTTTCTCAAACGTTTCAGGTGTATGCACTTTATCATGGGCTCTGGAGGTTCAACAAGACTCTTTTTATTTTAATATTTCATCAAGACAAAAATTTGACAAATAATAGATAAAAAAATAATTCTTTTTAAATATACAAAAAATCTTGGTGTTTATGATTATTTTTTACCAAGTCCTATCACAAGATTCCTTGTTGTCGGTGGCACTGTGTTTGTAATTTTGTTGATGTCAAGAGACCAATGATCAGGGACTTCCATCAAATTTAAAGGTAGATAGAATCTACCAGTGAATGTTTATTTCAAGGAGGTTAAAAGACTTTATCTCCTTTAAAAACCACCATTAGATTTCAGTGACTCAAGACTGGATGCATTTTATTAATATGTGGCATTTGTAATCACCAGTGATTATATCTATTTTACATCGAATAACCACATGATTTGGTTGAGTCAGTGAAAAAAGTCAAGCTTAAACACTCAAACCTAGCATTTACCAGAACCAATGTTTTCTAAGTTTCTATGGTTCACATATCAGATGCCCAACATGTACCATATCTGTGTACTGCCTACATTGTAGTAAACTTAATAATTCTTGGAATAAGACAATAATAAATCAAATACCAACATCATTTTTCATAAATAAGAGGCAATTACTTTTAAAAAGACAATAAAACATAACAAAGTGATTATAATTCTAGCTGGAATACAGGAAAAACTCAATGCCAGAGGTGTGATTTCTTTATTAAAAAAGGGAAATTAAAAAAAGTTAGAGTGGGAAAAAATGTTAGCACCAAGAAAAGGAACTGAAAAGAATTTGAGAACAAAGGTTTCTCTCTATGTAAGTACTTTCATATTAATCCTTGTTACTATGTTCCTCTGAAAGTCACATCCATGCCTTGAGGGGCACCAGCTTGCATTTGGGAAATACAACCATAGCCAAAGCCGGTGGATTAAAAATAAAATTATGGATTAAAATGAAGTATTTTAAACCAGCATTCTCATTTATGATCATGTGTTTCACATCATGATGATGTGTCTTGCTAAAAACAATGATTTGCCATTTTTGAAGGATTTTTAATATTGGACTAAGTAGGCAATAGTCAGGAGCTAAAATCTGAAGTCAATTTTATGAGAATACAAGTTACACTTAAATAAGACTTCTGAAGAAAGAACAATGAAAAAACGTGGGTGGATTTAGAAGCTTTCCTCATTTCAATTTACACCTTAAGAGCATTTCACTTATTATTGGGTACTTAATGGCTCACCAAGTAGAATGCTTACTTCTCAAAGATAAGTATGAAAAAATTAAATAATGTTTTTATCTCTTTTATTGCCTACAGAACCTAAAAAAAAAATTAAAGACTCACTTGAAGATATCTCTTGGGAGTGTATAGTCATACATCAGCCTTCATTTTAATCATTCTGAGATTTTTCAAGTTCAAAAATTCAGCTCCAAAGAAAGTTCTTCGTTTAGAGGGTATTCAGAGACACAGCAGCAATTCAACTATGGAATTCTGGGAACAGAGACGTTGTCAGAGATTTGGCTCAGCATCCAGGTGGGCTGGAAGAAGGCAGCACTGGGTACTCAGGCCCACATGGTCAGAACCTCACAGCTGTGGAAGCTGGGGTAGCAGAGCATGGTTTACTGGTAGAGGCAGATAGTAAGGTCAGCTCTTAACTACTGCTCACTTAAGTCACCAAATGATTCAGGCAATCAGGATTTTAGCTCGTAGTAAGGGAGCTAAAAGAATAGCAGAAGTTCTTTCTTTCTTCCTTCAACCAAAGTTACAATGTTCTTTGGATAGACAACTTTGAACCAACTTACTCCCTACGGAGTAGCCTACGGGCTATGGGATTGTAGATGACTTTTAAGTGCCCAACCCATTTTTGTACTTTGCACTCAAAGATTCATTAGGATGGCTCAGCCATAGAGGGATGAAGAATTGAAAAGAGTCCATTTATGCGGATTAAGTTTTTAGGACACAGATAAAGCTATAGGCGATAGGATAAGATTAGCTAGTGTCCTAAAGGTTGGATATTGGCAAGAGGGGAAGACATGGCAGCCAGCAGACAACAGCAGGGCCAGCGAAATTTGAGCTATCATAGCAGGTGGGTGGAGTGACACACTAGAAAACTGAAGCTCTCACAGGCCAAGTGGGCAGGTGGGTAGGTCAGAGAAAACTGTGGGCTGGAAGCAAGGTAAAGCTACAGGGCTGAGATTCTGGAGCAGAAGTTGAGCACACTGAGAAGTGACATGTGTATGGCTAGGAATAAGAGGAGGAAGAGCTTAAGACTGGGAAGGAGTAAATGCTGGGTAGGGTATCAAAACACGGTCTTGGGCAGAAGAAAACAAGATAGGAGCTCCCAGAGAGGTACGAGAGGGGAGTTTGGTCATTAAAAAAAAGAAGAAAAGGCAACAGCTCATTTATTAGAACTGAGACAGGGCTAGCAATCAGAGTGATTCAGAAAATAGAAATGATCCCTAAATGATCTGAATTTCTAAGGCTGTGTTTTTTTTCTTTTTTTATATTTGGTCTCCTTTTTTGTGTTAAAGGTTTTTCTGGAACATCTGATGTTCCTTGGCCGCTGAAGAACATTTAAGAACAAGGCACACTGCTTATCAATCTAAGAGACTTGTAGAACAATCAGGATAGGAGTCACGTATTTTTGGTGAGACCCCCAATCATCAGGGTGTGGCAATCTCTTCTCAGGTGACATTCAGTTTCTGGGAGGAGGAGTCCTCTGCTTTCTGCCTGAGAAGTAAACATCTGGAAGATAACTACAGAGCAGAAAGGGAGGCTTTCTATCATTCAATATGCAGACTCTTCCAAGGCCTGCATGATCAGCCCAGGTCTCCCCCCATCATCTTGCAGCCATGTCTGAAATGACCCGCATTCAGTGCTGCCTAAGAATTAACCTTATCCCCTGGCCTTAATTACAGGCTACCTGTAGTACAGAAAGAAATCTAAGGATCCAATCATTCAACAGCCTGACTTCCAACCAATTTTTATGTTTGAAATTCCCACCCTCAGCAGAACCTGCTGTGCCCAGTTCCAGGTCTCTTAGGGATCTTGTCATGGGGATGAGCTCACATTTCATTAGTACTTTGAAGGCCCTATGACTTAGAGCTCCTTCCTCTCTTTTCAGTCACTTAACACTCCATCCTCTTTCGATCTCACAGAAAGGTTGAGATCTTTAATCTCCTGATTTTCCTTCAGTTCTCTTTGTCTTTGAGCTTTTCCATTGTTTTTTTCTTTACTGAAATATTATTATATTGCTGAGAAGGATTAATCTTTTTTGTTTAAGATATTTATTTATTTATTTATTTATTTATTTATTTGAGAATAGAAAGAGAGAGAGCAAGGAGGGAGAAGCAGAGGTAAGCAGACTCCATGCTGAGCACAGAAGCTGATGTGGGACTCGATTCCAGACCCTGAGATCATGACCTGAGCTGAAATCAAGAGTTGAACGCTTAAATGGCTAAGCCACCCAGGCATACTGAAAGAAATTCATCTTTAATGAAACTTCCTTCTAGGAACTATTGATGACATGAAAAACTAGGAAGAAGACCTGGTACTTAAAATTTCAAGGGTAGGGATGCCTGGGTGGCTCGGGTGGTTAAGTGTTTGCCTTTGGCTCAGGTCCTGAGATATAGTCCCACAATGGGCTCCTTGCTCAGCAAGGAGCCTGCTTCTCCCTCTGCCTGCCACTTCCACTGTTTGTGCTCTTTCTCTCTCTGACAAATAAGTAAATAAATAAAATCTTTAAAATTTTTTTCAAGGGTAGTCTTCATATTTACTATAGAATTAAAGAGTGAACATATAGATAAAGTTATTATAACAGGTCTTGATAGAAGGGAAGGAAGATGACTCCATTATTCTGATTATTCATGGAGAACAGGAAAGAGTACTCTAGAGCCTAGTTAGTGGTTAGTCTCAATTTAACTCTCCATTGGGCAGGAATCAGGCTGGGCTTGCTAAGCAGAACTGACCGAGGTTTTCCTCAGAAGATTAGCTTTATCTGAATTACCAACCCATCTCACCTCTCACTGATACACTCCATTTCTTGCTTTTGGAATCATGTATTCTCTCCCCTCCAAAACAGTTTACCTATTCTCTGCTAATTACCCATATTTATGGTGAACATTCCTCACAGGTCGTCCACACAAAGATAAACTTGATATCTGATTTACTTATTGATGAGTGATTCCCAAGTGTTGCTGATGCCAGCGCTGGACTGGCTGTATGGGAATAATGTGGGAAGTCTGTAAAAAATAACAGATTTGAAGATCCCACCCCATGCCTGGAAGAATTTACTCAACAAGTATCAAGTAGGATTTCACAAAGGTAATTCAGAGTTACTACTGCAGAATAATCTTTGCATTGCTGTATTCATACTTAACTATAGCTGTCCACATGTGTTCGTCTGCACCTCTATTGCTCACTTATAGATAATGACTAACCTAAGCATCCAGGGATGCGAAGATGAATACGTAGTCTTAGCTTTTGAAGAATTATTATATATTAGATGATACAAGACTTAACAGAAATAATTTTAACTAAAGATGATATGTAATTATGAGGATAATGTGAATTATCTAAAATATTGTAGAAACTTGGAAGAGTCAGAAATAACTTAGAGAATCAGGGAAGGTCTTGTGAAGAGGTAGTCACTAAGTTGGGTCTTAAAGAATAGGTGAGCTTTGCATGGGCAGAAATGGAGAGTGTTTGAGTAGGTTTTTCAGGCATTTTCCCGAAATAAAGTCCTCAAAGTAAAAATTGGGTCATCCTACATTCACTTTAATTTTTATATATTCTGTGTTGATGAGTAAAAATAAATATTCTAATTTAATATCTCAATAGCATAAAACTTGCCTACCATGAACAAGCTGAGAAATTATGAGACATGAAAACATTTACTTTAAAAATACCCACAGGGTGCCTAGGTGGCACAGTCGATTAAGCATCTGACTCTTGATTTCGGCTCAGGTCATTATCTCAGGGTCTTGAGATCGAGCCCCGAGTCAGCCTCTGTGCTGAGACTGACTAAGGTTCTTTCTCTCCTCTTCCTCTGCCCTTACCCCAGCTCACACCCTCTCTCATAGTTTCTCTCTCAAAACAAAACAAACAAAAATAAACAGTATTTCTCAATAAATATGTTGATAATGTTCCATATCTTTTAACTTGATTTATCTCTCTTCTAATGAATATTTAGTCTAAATTTTCTTATAGATCACTTTCTGGGTAAAGATGAAAACTTTTTTCAGCTTCTATTTTGGTATCATCAATCAGAAAGGCCTCTGCCAGTAATAATGTAAACACTTTATATTCTGTTTTCCCTATTCTGTTTATAGTTAAAAAATAATTTTAAAACATTCTCTTTCTTCTCAATTGTTTTATTTCATCTCTTGCATGGCTTTCCCAACTTAATGTCCATATGCTTTTGCCATTTCTTGGTGTCTTCACTTTCTTTATTAGTTTCAAGAACAATATGACCTTTATCTTAGCCTCAAGCTCTTCTTTCAGCTAAAGTACAAAATTAGGTTGGAATTTTTCCAGAACTTTTTCAAAGAAAATGCTAATGATACCGTGTGATACACTCTGTATATCATCATTAAAATGATTAAAACCGTTATAGCACAGCTATTTGTGTCCTGTGGTATAACAAAGAGATGGAAATTATCGTTATTCTGTGGGGAATCTAATAGTGAGGAGGATGAACTTATAAAGGACATAAATTGTGAGCAACAAATGCATAAAGAAACAGATAATGTAGTTATTATAGAAGTTAGGCTCTAAGCATTAATGAAGAGGAACTGTTGCAGGAGATACTTAGTTCCAGAAACCATGTACCTAGATGAAAGTGGCATCATTATGGGATCTACATGATTATCTTCTTTCTTTTCAACTCTACTTCAACTAAAACATCTCCTTCTTTTCATTCTACCCTCTCTTTTCTTCTCCTTTCTTGCACACATCTCTTTTTCTCTCCCCAAGTCTCTTCTCTACTCACTGAGAGAGCAGTTTCTCAGCCTTTTTTGGCCCTAAAAAGAGCATTTCTCCTTCTCTCAAATGGGTGCTTGCCCAGTGACACGATGCCTCCTCCCCCCAAATGCTACTCCAGTCAGTCCTGGTCTTGGCTCTGGGATCTCTGCCTTTGGAAAGCACCACTCACCACTGATTCCTCATGGAAAGTAGGAAAGATTTGGCATCCCAGTGCAGTACAAAGAAAAGTGGGAGTCAGAAACAGGAGTCTGTCACTAGCTATTTGTATGGCCTTAGACGAAGCTGGGCCTGAACACTCTTACCTGTAAAATGTGGAGGTCTGGGATGGACTAAATGATGCCCCTCCAATTGTTCACACCCTAATCTCTGAAACAGATGACTGTTACCTTACATGGTAAATGGGACTTTACAGATGTGATTGGGTTAACCAACTGGAAATGGGGAGATTATCTTGATGATCTTGGTTACCCGAGGTAATCCCCAACTGTCTTTACAAAAGAGCCCAGGGGTCAGTCAGAGAAGGGAGGAGACAAAGGAAGCATGTGTTGGAGTGAGGTCATTTGAAGACAGAGGAAGTATCCATAAGCTCATGAATAGAGGCATCCGCTAGAAGCTGGAAAAGGCAAGGAAACCGGGTCTTCTCTCACATCCCCAGAGGGGTAAACCCTATGGCACCTTGACATTAGCTCAGTGTTGTTTTAAGCCACGAATTTTGTGGCAATTTGTTAAAACAGCAAGAAGAAATTCATATGAGGTTGTACTAGGTGACTTCTGTAGCTGCCTCTCACTCTAATCGCCACTTCAGAGCTATGACCTGCTACTAAAATGGCCCAGACTTTGCAGTACATGATCTTCTTAAAGGAACGTTGTTTGACAAGATTGTTCATCAAACATTGCTTGCTCTAAAAGGCTCAGGTTTCGAGGTTTTCCTCCAAAAAGAATTTGTAGCCAGAGAAGAGCCTTAATCTTCCTCCATAATCTGACCCCAAATTCCCATTCTGACTTCCTCCCCACCGTCCCTCCCCTCTAGCCCCATCAGTCTCCTCAACACTTCCTGAACAGGTCCACCTGTGTCCCCATTTCTTCATCAATGTCCAACATGAATTATTCTCTCCCCAAATCCACCCAAAGCTCCAACCAAGTGCAAAGTCTTCTCAAAGTCTCTCCCTGACCACCCAGGTCCCATGTAATCTTTTCCTCCTCTATTTTCTGCATGCATGTCAACTGTCCTACTTCTTTTCCGACTCTTAAAACCATATTCTATTTAGTGCTTACACCATTGCCTCCTCCCTTAGACAGAAGGAACATTGAGGGCAGTGGCTGTGACTTACTCATTTTGGTGTTTCCTGTGTAAAACAACCAATGTTTATGCATATGCTTGATATTTCTTGATTCAAAGTCACAAAGGACTAAACCCAAGAAATCAATTACCACTTCTTCTCATTAACATATATCCCTGTACAAAATTCTTCCCAGGAAAAGTTGCAAAGGAATAAATACTTACAAGCATTCCCCGTCCTCTCCCCTTGTCTCCCACAGTGTTTTACTTTAATGTGAACATCCTAGGATTACCCCTCCTCCGACATACCATAGACAAGTAGGAAAAAATTAAACAAATCTTACTTGCACAATTTTTTTCCAGTAAAAAGATCAAAAGTGAACCTGAGAGCCAATAAGAGAGTAAGGAGGTTTCTTAAAACACCATATGCTGCAATTTTTGTAATCCTTTCTGATTTACCCTCACCCCATAATTCTTTCTATTCCTTGAAATTCGGGATTAGGTGCATTTTAAGATCTTAAAAACTATTTAAAAGTATCAGGAGTAATCATTGATAACACCTCTTTACCCCTTTGTCCAAACCAAATCCTAATTAAGTAAAGCTCCTCAGTGCCTGAACAGTAAAGGCAACTTATCCCTCCTGCTTAATACTAAACTGTATCCCAGTACAGATGTGATGACAGAGAATCGAGATGTAAAATTAGTTCACTTGAGAAATACATTCTGTTGGTAGAATGCCTGTCACTTTACTTATTTCCTTAATCATAGCTGGTGCTTTTGCCAAACCGTTCATTTGGATAACTAAGGGAGCTTACCTCTTAAGTCCTCAGTACCCCAAAAAAGGAGATTAGTAAGTAGTACCTAAGTGCCTATTACTCTTATTTTTCAGACGGGTAAACAGACCCAAAGGTCAAATTCTCATAGTTAGTCTGTGAAAGAACCACTTAGAGAATGAAGCTAACAGATGCCCAATCTTGTTTCATCGCCACTCGCCCAATTTGACATATTCAGCCGAAAACCCCTGACTTGTTTGAACAGAGGTATATAAATGAACACACACTGGATTCAACAGGCAATGATGCAAGAGGAGATCCTACATAACAGTCCTTTCCATTTAGCAGCACCATAAATAATTTCAGCTTTATAAACAGCAAACAGATACTAGTTCTTTAAAGAAGAAAAATCTACCCCTAACAGTAAAAAGGTATCTATGGTGTGCTACTATCTATAAGTAAATAAACAAACCTCCTAGACTAAACCCAAATCACCCACACACGCTAATGTCTTCTTTCATTACTGGTCCCTAGGGACACAGTGGATGTTCCACAGTACTTTCCAGCCGAGTCTCATCTCCAGGACACAGATCAGGACAGCACAACCTCAAGGGTAAGATTTGGGCTGAATGCTCCTGTGGCTGGCTCCCTGTTCCCATTAAAAGAATTACCATAGCGTTGCAATCCGAATATTTTTTGGAAAAGGCCTAAGGGAAGAGGCTTTTGTTCCAAAAAAGGATGGATAGCTAAAGCGGGACAGAATAAAGAGTGCTTAGCTCAGAAAATCTGGCCAATTCAGTGCATTCCCCATGAAATCAATTACATCTGTTGCATGCCAAGAAAAAAAAAATGTAGTAAGTTGTATATATAAATTTTCAATAAAGATATATGGATTCTAGATTAGTGAGTAATTTTATTGCTCTTCAGTACCTTAAAAGGTAAATTTCAAACAAGTGTTTGATCCGTGTATTTTGAGGACAGAAAGACCCAGAGCAGGGATAGGAAACTTCCAGGCTAGAAATGGTTCTTGGCAGAATTCCATCTGGCCATCAACTAATTTTCTAAAATTAAGTGTTCTTGCTTCTATCGCTAATTATTTCGATGAATCAAATTTGGGGGAAAACAAGCATGTCATCTCAGACTTCATAATACCGGGTGTAGTCAGACATGTAATTTACAACAGGAAGTACATCTCTTAAACTTTCATAAAAAGAGCAAACTTTAGTCAGGCCAATGTAAGTTCAAATTTTGATTATGTCACTTGGTCTATGTGCCCTAGGGCAAGAAACTTCAACTCTCTGAGCACTGGTCCCCTCAACCATAAAATGGGAACAACAGTACTTCTTTGTAATGCTAAATAAGATGAAATAAATCACCAAGTCCAGAGTCTGTAGACACCTCAAAAGTTGTAGGTTTTATTATGAGTCGTAGGGAAAAGCAGCATAACTTACACAATGGATTTATAAAATATCCCTTAGAATACCTGAAAGTCCTTGAGCTTAGGTTCTATTATAGTGCTTTGTGTACCCCTTATAGAAGCTGTCAGACCTCCCATTCAGTCGGCACTAAATAAATATTTGTGACTTTGACTTACTTATATGCTTTGTTCAAAACAAGTTATGCCAGCCTTCCCCTACAGCTTACGTTTCCCGTGCTTTATTTATTAATTTCATTGATGGCTTTTGAACTAGTCTGCCACTTCATGGCAGACAGCAAACCAACAACAACAACAACAAAAAGAAACCCTAGGACCATAGAACAACAAATGAGCCTCAACAGAGTATAAAAGAAAAACCCAAAGCAGGCAAAGCCATTGTCAGGAAGGTTGGTCATGCTTTCTGTGACACTTTCTTAAGAAGGAACGTGAGGTAACAGGAGGAAGTCTAGGGTGAATGGCGACGTCTGCCATGGGCAGTGGTGGATGAGGTAGGATAGTCCCAAACTCCGCTCTAAGGAAGTCATGATTATTTAGTGACAGGGCCACGACTAAAACCCACGTCATAGATTTGCACAGCTACGGCTGAGATAACAAGTCACCTTCCACAGAGTGCTAAGCTCTCTCCCGTGCTGCCTCTGACTGGGAGCTTTGGTACGTTCCTTCACCAAATCAGTATTGGCTTGTCTGTTCCTAGAGAGGATTGGACTAAATGAACCCCCAGCTCCTTTCCAGTATTAATAGGCTTAATTAAAGTACTATTCAGCTCCCCAGATTACAAGGCTTTACATTTTTGACAGTGCTTTAGAGCTTACCAAGAGCTTTCGCAGTTACCATTCTATTTGACCTTCACAACTACTTTGTAACTAACACATTCCTTCCCCATTTTACCGTTGAGGGAACTAAATTTCCAAGAGATCAAGCAAGTCCTCCAAAGGCACAAGAATTGCTTGTGATGGAACTGTGCAAATACTTGGACCTCTTACAAGAAGCTTCTCGAAAAGTGTAGTATTAAAAGTAAGTACCAGTACATAATATACAAGAAAAAAAAGTGCCGGTAAAAATGGGGAGGGGTGCGGGTGGCGAGAAAATACAGTACAGTTTGAAATAAAAGGCTAAAGCCCAGAAGCTTTTGTGCAAATTGCCAAGGGCAGGCAAAGGCTTTTTTAAAAACAAAAGATATAGGCCCGTTATTTGGCAGATGGTGTAAAATGAACAGACAAGAAACAGTGAAGTATGTCTCTCTCATTTTGTTTCTATCTTAGAGAGTATTTTCAAACTGGAAAGTGTAGAAGAAACATAGCAAGAATCTGGAATCAAAATAGTGGAGGAAATAATGAATGCATTTTAAAATCTGCCTTATTTATCCAAGATCAAGTTCCCAGGCTCAGATAAACTACCACAAGCTTCTTAAAGGTCCACATTTTGACTGAAAGGCCAATTTTAGTAATTTCTGCATTTATAGAAATAAAAGAAATGTTGGAAAATTAGAGACAAATGGCCCAAGTTCTTGAAAAGACAGATTAGAGGAATTACAGATGAATGATTTTAACACCAATCTTTAACAAAGTTCTAGAAAGGTAGATTAATTAAACAGGTGATGTGTAGAACTTAAAAAAAGGAAGTGCCAACCAAGGGATCTCTCACGAATTGACCAAGAGGTCAACGTAGTTTGACAAGAGTAAGTCATGACCAACCAGCTTCATGGTAAAACTGTTAGAGTATCAGTTTAGAAATGTTATAAATGTAGCATAAATTCTTAAAGGAATTTGGCCACTTTTTCCATAATATCTTCACAGAACTAGCTACATTAGAGGAGTTGATTCATAATAAGTCAGATAATTCAGAAAGAACTGTAAATACTGATTGATCAAATTTTCAGGTGACTCAAAACTGCAAAGAATAGCCTACGTGTCAAGGGGCAGGCCAGATTTAACAAGATCTTGAAATGCTAAAGCTATAGGCTTAATGTTAATAAGGACCATCAAAAAGATGCACTTAGGTTATGGAAAAGAATCTAGAGAGGACCTGCTGGTTGCTTCAAGAAATTTCAAAAGTTCTTGTGTGGTGAGAAACTTACGATCTTCAGTCTTAAATTCTTTGTAACATAATTGTACACACACATACATGCTGACAGCTACAGGTTCCACCTCCTGCTGAGCATTGCCAAAATCAGATAGTGTGCTCCCAAAACAGAGGATTAGGGAGAGAGCTGGTTGTGGATTTGATGGTGAAATGAAAGGAGGAAGCTTGTGAGAGTAGAACAGGTCTTTGTCACATGATGAGCCTTTTATGACCATCTGTGGTCTTTGTTAGAAACTATGGCACATTCCTAGCAGAGAAAGAGGAAGATTTTTAAAATGAATGAAGGAATTAATTAATTAATTAATTAATTAATGAACGACTCAACCCCTGAGGACCACATACAGGTTTCCAGCCTTTTCCCCTTTCCCAAGTTTTGTTAGTAATTACCAGACCTCTTCCAGAACCTAGATTTTACTCAGACGTTTGGTCCCCTCATTTCTGGACTCTGTGACTGTTGCTCTTTGGCGCTCTGGCCCTCAGAACCTTGATCCCTTGTCTTTGTTTTTATTGCTACTTGTTCTGCTTTTGAGAAATTCTAATTTGTCAATTAGAATTCCTAACTATAGTATTCAGTATCCTCTTAAAAATCTTTGCCGCTGGTGACATATTTGTGGGAGGAAAGGGGCAGCCAGCGGAGCAGTGAGGCTGCTGCGGGAGGCTCAGGCAGGCTGGGTGGGGAGGAGGCAGTTGTTGGTTCTGTGACACACCCAGCCCCAAGGAGAGTAAGCATATGGATAAGAAACATTTGGCATTCATGACCCCCCATTTACCAAGGGAAAATAATACGTTTTATTTCAATCTATAGTGACAACTGTGTTTTCTCCCCCAGTAGAGAAATTTGACCAAAAGATCCTCAGGGAAAACACAGGGAAACCCATACATTTTGTAGATGAGATTTCATCTTCACAAAGGATGAAAACTGAAAAATGTTTGCACAGTTTGCCTGCAAGACTTCTCTGTACGTCTGTGTTTAGAGACCAGGGGCTGCCCACACGGACCCTGAGGACTGAGTGACAGCGAACTTCCAATTCTGGGTACACACCCACAGAAATGCCCACACTGACACATCCATACCACGCATATTCTGCTTATAACTATCTACAGATTCAATCTACTTTTTACAGTAATCTAATTTCATAATCCCAAATATTCAAATTTCAGGATATAAGTAGCAATGCCGCTCAGTATACCCAGCCATAACAAATAAATGTGTAGTTTAAAAAAAGAAGCTATAAAAGATCTGGAATAATGTTTGTTTTGAAGGAAAGACCAATTTCTTCCAATTCAACAAAAATTTCCCCAGCACCCATATTCAAGGAGCTTCCAGGCTCTGTGAAACCTTCAGGGAAGTGGAGGACAGAGTGTGTACACTACAAGAAATGAAAATAGTTTAAAGCAGGTAAAGCTGTGACTCCTACCACCACTGATAACAGGTGCACCTCTGGAGTGACTCCACGTGATAGACACACCATATTCTTTTTCATTCTCATGGCAGCCCTGCAAAACAAGTACTATTATCCCCACTTTAAAGATGCAGAAACTGAGGTTTAGTGGAGGAAATAATATATCTGAGCCACACGGTCCAAATGACATGATCCCAATCGAGCTCCTACCTGCCAGCCTTCAGAGTCAGAGTTTTCCTTTCTATGCCCTGTGTACACCCAGTAACTACAGTTCAGATTAAACCATGAACGTATGATAAAAGCAGGAACAAAGACCTAAAAAGGGGAGGAGGGAGAAAGAAACCCACTGGCTGGCTTGTTGGGACCAGGAAAGCCCTTGTGAAGAATGAGACATTTGGAAGAGGCTGAAAAAGTAGAATGTCAGCAAGTAGAGATGGGGAAACATGATTAAAAAAAAAACAAACCTCTAAACCACGGCCTCAAATGCACTTTGGGCCTTCAGTTACATTCTTCCCTCTAACTTTAGGTAGATAAAAATTAGTATTATTCCTCAAACTGATGAGGTGTTATTCTAGAAGAGTCTGTAAAGCCTTTTTCATCTTAACAGATAACCATAGAAATAAAATGAACTAGAATTGCGAGGAAGGTTTTAAGTTCCTATCATATGCCTTATAATTTAAGAATGGTTTGGACACAAACATGAGTAAACCAAAAAAAAAAAAAGGAGAGAAAGAAAGAAAGAAAAAGAGGATTCTGAGTAACTGGAGAATTTAATTCAGCTTTTTCTTTTTAAGGCCATGCTGTCTGTGAGCAGATCGGAATAAAGGCCTTTCTAGGACTCATTCCTTGAATAGACCTAAAACAAAGGCTTTCAAGTAAAGAAAAAAAGTATTATCCTGTGGGTGCCTGGGTGGCTCAGTGGGTTAAAGCCTCTGCCTTTGGCTCAGGTCATGATCCCAGGATCCTGGGATTGAGCCCCGCATTGAACTCTCTGCTCAGTGGGGAGCCTGTTTCCCCCTCTCTCTCCCCCTACCTCTCTGTCTACTTGTGATCTCTGTCTGTCAAATAAATAAATAAAATCTTTACAAAAAAAAAAAAGTACTAGCCTTGCTTTACTGTGTGCTGTGCAATCAGGAAATAAAATACAATTCTTATATTTTAGTTATGATTGATTACATAGAGTCTCATCCAAACAAACCTAAAAACTGAACCAGGGACAATTCGTAGCAATTAGGCTTGTTTTTCAAGCTCTCTCAAGGTTACGTGCACACTCATGAACACATGCACGAGCAGATTTTGAATCTTCCTCTTGGTCTTTTGGGCTAAATAAGATTGAAGTTGAAGATTCTACATCTACTGCCTGGTTTTAGACTCCACACAAGAACAATGTCATCAGTTATTCTAAAGTGAAACGTCCAGAATGCAAAGAGGCTGGTCTAGACTGAAAGAACAATGTTCACAATGATGCATGGAAGAGGGAAGGAAGGCATGGGCCTTGGAAGACAGGAAAAGTGAAGATTAGACTGGATAGTATATAGGAATGTGAACTTGGCCAAGTTATACTGAGATTCACACAAGAATATAGAGTGTAGAAGAGCTCTAGACTACAAGATACCAGCCTAAGGTGAAGTAGAGTTCCTGTGGTCTCCTGAAGCCTCCTGAAACCTCCTGCCATTGGGATAGGTTGATAGTTTCAGTGCTATTGTGTCCACCCCTCCCCACCATTCACAAGTTGAAATCTTATGCCCAGTGTGATGGTATTAGGAGGTGGGTCTTTGGGAGGTGATTAGGTCGTGCGGATAGAGCCTCCTGAATGGAATTATGGTCTTACCAAAGAGGCTCTACAGAGCTCCCTAGCCCCTTCCACCATGTAAGGATACAGTGAGAAGCCAGAAGTCTGCAATCCAGAAGAGAGCCTTCAGCAGAACTTGACCATGCTGCCTCCTTGATCTTCAGAGAGGAGATGAGTAGATGACAATCAAATCACTTTAGGGCTTGAGATACTCAGGGATACCCAGGCATTGCTATCCAGCAAACAGTTAAAAATATAAAAGGAGCTGAAGGTAAAGTTCAAGAAAATTATAAAATCAAAAGAACAAGTGTTTGCTTCTACAATGGTTAATAACAACAATAGTCAGAACAGAGGAGACATAGGAAGTGGGTAGGACACAGCCAAATCCGATCTGTAGGAAGAAGAACTCTGGCAACAGCATGAAAGAAAGAATGGGAGAGAATCCCGAGTGGGGAATGCCAGGTGATTACAAACACCATCTAGAGGTGACCAGGGACTAAATTCAGAGTGGCCGTGGGATAAAGCCGGGTGGCCAAATTTGAGATTCATTTTAAGGCAAAATTTCTAGGATTTAGCAATGAAAAAAACTGGGCTAGAAAGTGAGACAAAGGGAAACGTGAGGATGTTCCTCAGATTTGTCACTGGGAAGACCAGGTGGGTAGACACAATGAAGCAGCCCAGCATGTTTTCCTTTATTCCTTTTTCTTCCCTTTATACTTAAATATGAGATTTCCCCCATGGGCTCTGACAGGTTTCAAAGACATTGGGTCTAAATATAACCTTGCTGGAAAGAAGAGAATAAATAACTTGCCTTTTTAAATACCTAAAATTCCTAGTCCACAAATAAATTGCTCATGGTAGTTGAAAAGAAAATCATCCTGGGACAGAAAGTAGTAACTCACTACTAACTAATGATCCTGTTGTTTAACTCCATTGCTCGTGATCCCATCAGTCTTCACAACATCTCTTACAGTCTCCACTTCACTGACTAGAAGATAATACAGATTGACTCATTCCGCCCCTATTTTAATCCATCCATCTCCCTTCCACCACCCTTAACATTGCTAAAATCAAAAAGCTAAATACATTTGTCATTTTCCAGATTTCTTTACAGCTCTAGTTCCTTCCAAAGCCTAGCTCCCCTGCTCAGACCTAACCATGCAAGAGTTGGAAGACAGAGGTGAGCCTCACCATATCAAGGACATTCGCCACCTCTGCTATTTCTAGTAGCATCTTTGCAGTGCTGGCATTTGGGTTTGGAGTCTTTTCTGCAGCAACTGTTGCAGAGGTCTTGTTACAGGCTGAACTGTGTCCCCCCAAAATGTTGAAATCCTAACCCCAGTACCTGTGTATGACTTTATTTGGAGATAGGATCTTTGCAGAACATCAAGTTAAGATGAGGTCATTAAGGGGGGGGGGGGGTCCCAATCCAATATAATTATAAGAAGGGGAAATTTTGGCACAGAGACAGATGCACATATAGGGAGAAGACCATGTAAACATGAAAGTAGAGATCAGAGGGCTGCATCTACAAGCCAAGGAAGCCAAAGATGGCTAATGAACCCCCAGAAGTTAGGAGAGAGACATGAAACAGATTCTCCTTCACAACATTTAGAAGGAATCAACCCTGCCAATACCTTGCTTTCAGACTTCCAGCCCCCAGAACTGTGAGACAATAAATTTCTCTTGTGTAAACCACCCAGTCCTTTGGTACTTTGTTAGAGCAGCCCTGGCAAGGAAGTACAGGTACGAATGTCTGGTCTCTCCGTGGGTGTTGAGAGGCAGGTATTAAGGAGAGGGTGACATCCATTTTTGACAATGCCCATTACAGCACGGTGGAATATTCCTTGAGCTGGCAGTTAAAGTTTCAGGGTATTTGTGTGTGTGTTTGTTTGTTCCTTGGGTCCTAGCATCCTTATTCTCTTAAAGGCAGAAACTACGTAGGGAGGCCAATTCAGTGGTTTCTGTTCACTACAACATGTATCTCGTATCCTGATGAAAAGACACATTGATGCTCCAAAATGCAATGACGGTTTCTAAGACTATAGAAAACCAACAAATATCCTATTATTTTCTCTGAGCTATATAGCATATGGATTCATTAGAAGTATGGAAGAGGAAAGCACAGTGAAAAAAAGTCTAATCCCTTTAGAGATTTGGGTATTTGTAGAAAGAACTGTGGCTTTTCTGCAGCAGGAAGCTAGTTGTTTTTCCATAACCAGTAAAATGGAGAAAAGCTGATAGGCAAAAGGATGGGTGGGTTGATAAGGATGGAATTTGTAAATATGACATAGACATTGTAAACTTTGTTGGTCAAATAGAATTTTTGGCAGTCTCATGTTTTTGGAAAGCTCCTTTCAAAACTCTGTAACATAAAACTTCAGAGAGAAATCGGGGCACCTGGGTAGCTTAGTCGCTTAAGCGTCTGCCTTCAGCTCAGGTCATAATCCCAGGGTCCTGGGATCGAGCCCCACATCCGGCTCCCTGCTCAGTGGAGAGCCTGCTTCTCCTTCTCCTTCTCCCTCTCCCTCTGCCTGCCGTTCTGCCTACTTGTGCTCTCTCTGTCAAATAAATAAAATCTTAAAAAAAAAAGAAACCTTCAGAGAGAAATCAATAATCAATCACTAAAACTTGGACCCAAGTTCTATATGACTTGTAGTCAACTCTTCATAAACAATGTGAATGGTGTTTACAAGTCTAAAACTCATAACAATACTGCTAATAATCATAATAGTTTAGAGTTAGTTTTTAAAAACTTGTAACACTTACTGAGTCTAGATCTTTCCTACTCAAAATGGATAAACCAAATCTCCAAGAGGTCAAGTGACTTACTCAAAGTCAAGCAAATAGTGACTTGATTATTTGAAGGACAAGTAAGTAACTAATCCTTATGTAAGAAATAATTCTTTTTCTCAGTGTCCTTAGAAAGCATTTTTTTTAATTTAAATTCAATTAGTCAATGCATAGTACATCATTAGTTTCAGATGCACAGTTCAACAAATCATCAGTTGCGTATAACACCCAGTGCTCATCACATCATGTGCCCTCCTTAATGTCCATCACCTGGTTATCCCATCCCCCCATCCACATCCCTTCCAGCCATCCTCAGTTTGCTTCCCATAGTTAGAGTCTCTCGTGGTTTGTCTCCCTCTCTGATTTCCTCCCACTCAGTTTTCCCTCCCTTCCCTTATGTTTCTCTGCACTGTTTCTTATATTCCACATATGAGTGAAACCGTATGATAATTGTCTTTCTCCGATTGACTTATTTCACTTAGTTGGTTAAGCCTCCAATTCTTGGTTTCGGTTCAGGTCATCATCTCAGGGTCATGAGATCAAGACCCACATCAGGCTCTGTGCTCAGCAGGGAGTCTGCTTGAGATTCTCCCTCCTTCTCCCTCTGCCCCTCCACCCCCCAAAACAAATGCTAAGAGAAACCATGTTTAAGGTGTAGGTTGTATATTAAACTCTAGCAGCTATGCACAGAGGAATCTGGGTGAAGCGTGCTTATCTATTGCTGGAGCACTGATTCAAATGAACAGATGAACAAAGACCATGCTACAGAGAGCTTTCAAGGACTACCTCAGAGACGTCTCTACCACAAGGCTTCTGGGCTCCAATTACACTTGTCTGCCTCTCAACTCCCAGAGCACTTCAGTTATTTCTAAGTTAGGATCGTTGTCTCTTATTAGTTTAGTTTATTTTTTTTTTCAGTATTCCAGAATTCATTGTTCAAGCACCACACCCGGTGCTCCATGCAATATGTGCCCTCCTTAATATCCACCGCCAGGCTCACCCATCCCCCCACCCTCCTCCCCTCCAAAACCCTCAGTTTGTTTCTCAGAGTCCACAGTCTCTCATGGTTTGTCTCCCCCTGCAATTTCCTCCAACTCACTTCTCTCCATCTCCCAATATCCTCCCTGTTATTCCATATGCTCCACAAATAAGTGAAACCATGTGATAATTGACTTTCTCTGCTTGACTTATTTCACTCAGCATAATCTCCTCCAGTCCCGTCCATGTTGATACAAAAGTTGGGTATTCATCCTCTCTGATGGAGGCATAATACTCCATTGTATATATGGACCCTATCTTCTTTATCCATTCATCTGTTGAAGGTCGTCTTGGTTCTTTCCACAGTTTGGCGACTGTGGCCATTGCTGCTATGAACATTGGGGTACCAATGGCCCTTCTTTTCACTACATCTGTATCTTTGGGGTAAGTACAAAGCAGTGCAATTGCAGGGTCAGAGGGAAGCTCTATTTTTAATTTCTTAAGGAATCTCCACACTGTTTTCCAAAGTGGCTGCACCAACTTGCATTCCCACCAACAGTGTAAGAGGGTTCCCCTTTCTCCACATCCTCTCCAACACTTGCTTTTACTGTCTTGTTGATTTGGGGCCTTCTAACTAGGGAAACTCTTATGTAATACCCCCCTAGCACCAACACCAATTCCAGGGCTTTCCTCAAAATAGTCCTATGTGGTAGGTCCTATTCTTCTTCCCATTTTATAAAGGAGGGCCTAAGAGGCAGGCGGTCGGTAAGTCTGCCAAAGTGGAGCAGGTTTCAAGCTGAGGCAGCCTAGGCCCACAGTCTATCCTCTGCCCCTACCCTACACTTCCTCCAGCACGGTAAATCTATGGGCATCTACACCTAATCTCTCCTCCGACCCTGCACGCTTCTTGAGAGCAGAGTTCATTCTGATTTATGTCCGTATTCCACATAACATTAGAAACAGTACCTGGGGCAGAGTTACAGATCCAATCATTAACTCAATCAGTGAATAAACAAATAAGTGAAGAAGGCATAGGGCATCTAGGATTTAACAATGAGAACACATCCCGGATGAACACAGGTTGATGGCCATGGGACGGAAGAAGCACGGTCCTTTCGCTTTGGTCACTTCATTCCCAGGAACTCCTTGCTCATTACTTCGCTGAGGCTGCTGTCCTCAAGTTTGTTAACATGGATGAACTGTGAGGAAAACAGCCAGCTGCAAGACGTGAGCTAGCTCCTGATGAAACCGAAGGAGAAATGTGACTTTACTGCTCTCTGTTCCCTTCCTGCTGTCTCTTCCCAACATGGGTGGCCTCCATTTGAAGTGCCCTGGGTTTCCTTCGATGTGTTTGGCGAGGTCACTGCCGGGCCTCCAGGAAGAGAACACTCTGACCAAAGCAGTGGGACAATTATGTTAAGGATCTACAGACCCACATGCTATAAAATAGATTCCACTCAGACATATGATTCAGCCACTCGAATGTTCCCTGTAGTTTAGATTTGTACATTTGATTTACCCTTCCCCTGTAAGCATCATAAAATCACCTTAGTGCATGACTCACTTTCTTTCGTTGACTCGCATTTCAGCGATGATAATCAACCTTGGCTAATAGTTCTCCTCAGTAGATTGAGTGAGGGATTATTGAAAGCAATAAGCTCACATAACAGACAGACAAAGATGGAGCCACAACGGGCAATTTGGTTTACGTTCTAGTACTGACATCTAACACGTTCTTATTTTATTCAAGCTCTCTGCTTGGCAGGCTCCCGTCAGGCTTTGCCGTCCAAGTCCTCAGTTTTGACCAGTCAGCCCGAAGGTAACAGCTGCTCCACAACCAGCAGTTGGAGCAGAAAGGTGGGGAAAAAAAGAATGGAAGTGTTTTCTTGCTATTATTCTATTTTTCTTGCTATTATTCTACTTTACTTAAGAAAAGTAGTCTTTATGATTAACTATTTGGCTTGAAATTGCATGTCTTATTCCTCAAAAGTTAAACATAAAATCATTACACAACCCAGTGATTTTATCCCTGGGTAGATACCCAAAAGATCTGAAATCAGGTATTAAAACAAATACACGCACGTGCGTGTTCACGGCATTATTCACAGTAGCCAAAAGATTTTTTTTTTTAAATGGCCATCAACAGATAAATGGATAAACAAATTGGGGCACGGACATAGAGGACACTCTTATTCAGCCACTAGAAGGAATGAACACTGATTCATATGCTGTAACACAATGAACCTTGAGAACATCAGGCTAAGTGAGAGAAGCCAGACAGAAAAGGTCACATATTATAGGTTCCATTTATATGAAATATCCAGAATAGGTAAATCCAGAGAGATAGAAAGCATATTAATGGTAGCTCAGGAGCTGGGGGGAGAGAGAAAGGTGGGAGTGACTGCTTGCAGGGCACGGGTTTCCTTTTGGAGTAGTGAAAATATTTTAAAATAGATAAAGATGGTGGTTCTATGACATTGTGAATGTACTACCTGACCCTGAAGTGTTCGTTTAAAATAGTTAATTTTATGTTATGTGAATCTCACCTAAAAAAAAAAAAAAAAATCATGTCGGGGACACCTGGGTGGCTCAGTAGGTTAAGTGTCTGACTCTTGATTTCAACTCAGGTCATGATCTCAGGGTTATGAGATTACACTTGTGGTCTCTCTAAAAAAAATAATAAATAAAATAATAAAATAAAATAAAGTAAAATAAATTATGGCTTCCCACTGTGATGTTATTAATATGCTGAAGAGAATTGCAAGCTTGCCATTCTTTTACAAACCAGTACAATACACTTCCTACCATTCAAGGGTAAAGAGTGATGTTCAAAATATTTAATAACCAATAAGAACACATGCCTCCAATCAAAAATGACATCTCCCATTAACTAGATGTCAGGCCTGCCAGTCTTCTGACAGAAAACCCCCAAAGAACCATTTTGTACAGGTGCCACACACTGCAGACAACCAGGCATGACAACTGACTCCTTACCAAAAATCCGGGCACATTTATAAAGGGATATTTCAATTTTGCAGGAGGAACTACGGTTCAGAGAGACTAAGTCATTTACTCAAGGTCACACAAATATCAAATGGCAGATTCAGGACTCACATGCAAGCGTTCTTATTTCAAACCAAGATCTTTTGTCTGCTCAAAAATCGTTTTTCTCAAGACAACTTGCATAAAACAGCTCAATTGCTACAGATTTTTGGAGGAGACGCTGGCCCTTTATGTGGTCTCCCAGATTTCTGAATTACTATAAGAAGGGGGTCGAAAACACCAAATGAAGAAACAGACCAGAACCCCTGGAATAATTTCAGTGGTATAGTTACATGAAGACAAACCAGTATTTGACAATTTTCTATGTTGCAGAAACAGGGACCCTGGATAGAAATGCCACAAGAAAAATGACATCGCCTGCTCCTCCCCACCCCACGGCCACCAAAGCTGACGATAACGTATTATCCAGGGCCTTTGTGAACACGCACCCCACCCAGTCACACGGGCCCCACATTCAGAACTTCAGTGGTTTAATCCTCTGCAGATGCCCTTTTAAAATACTTAATCATTTCTGAACAAGGGGCCCCGCTTCTTTCAATTTGCACCAAGCAGTGCAAATTACGTAGCCAGACTTGCCAGGATCCAACTAATTTTAATCCCTATCTGACCTACTTAGAGTTATTATGAAGATCAAATGGAGGTAATACTCGAAAATTCTTCACAGTTTGCAAAGTATTTTCACATACAAGTTATTATTCTTCAGTTAACAGATTCGTAATTATTTGGATTTCCAGACCAAAGGCCCCTTGAGGAACACATTGCTCTTTTTGCAAATGAAAAGACTGACCAGAGAGGGTGGGAGGCCTCCAGAAACAGAAGCTCCTGGTCAGTGAGGGCAGAACACACCTGACCCAGGCCTCCTGCCCCTCAGAGAAGGGCACTCCCCACAGCTCCCACTGCTGCCTGTCCCCCTTCAACAGTAAGATCCAGTCATGCCCCACCAGAGAGGTCTGGATGCCACCCTAAACTGTGTGAACATATCCCCCCTCACTTCCACTCCCCCTAACTCTGTCATGTCACCGCAGTCATGCCCTTCGTAACATTTGTCTCAATCTGTAGTTATTTCTCTTTTGTTTGTTCATGATCTGTCAACTCGTCCAGAATGTAAACTCTCCCAGAGCCGGGACTTCTCTATGTGTTCTCATCAGTATATACTCCAGACACAGTGGCTGGCATATACCATGCACTCCATGAGTCATTTCTTGAACAAAGGAAGAAATGAATGAAAGAACGAATGGATATTCTTTTCCAGGAGACTGGAGAAGGCTGCTTCCAGCATTGACTGGAAAGCGCTGTAAGAACGTTGGCCACGTGGTCCATGGGTGGATTTCCTTGGAATGTATTGGTTTACAAATGTTTAACTATCAGCTTACTTATCTACCTACTCTGAAAATGAGATTCTAAACGATAATAAAAAATGGCTTTGGAATTTGTACCAAGCCAACTGTGCACATGGTACAGAATGTTCTCAGAAGCTGCAGGCCTTGTGAATAATGAGACAGTCCCTTCCCAGACTTTACGGCCTTGCCTGCCTGGTGTTCTCCCTCCACCCACAAACCTTTCCCCTCCTGACCTGAATCTGGATTCCCTCCTCTCCCATGAGAGATAACAGATGAAATCCAAGGATTACCTTTATCCTGAATCTCAGCTACCACACCCGTCCATCCATTTCCACCCAGCTCCGCGCTTAGAGCGCTGCTATTTGATGGAAAAATGTAATTAACTACCGCTCCCACAAACCTTGCTACCAGCAGCACCCCTGACCAAAGCAGCATCTTTCCATTCAGGCTGTTAATGCCAGATTGCTCCAGAAGGCCAAGCTGAATCAACAGAGCCCGGCAGGAAGGTTGGGTTTACTTCACAGCAAGTGGGAATGTGCAGTCACAGCACAAACAGAGAATTTCTTTAGCCTTCCCCGAATTATGCTGGCTGTGCTTAACAAAATCAGGATGTACTAGGCTATTTGTTCCATACACAAAAATTTTTTTGACTAATAAATCACCCGTACGAATCAGTGTCATTTAAACACACACACACAAATCTCAATACATGCTAATTGCAAAAAATTCAAATAATACAAAAAAATAGAGAATAAAATATACATGCATAGGGTCCTTCATCTACCCCATCCTGTTCCCCTCTCCCAGAAGTATCTTAACATTTTTAAGTACAATATTTCTCTCTTAACACTTTAGAGCATATTGTTCCATCTCATGCACCCAAAAACATTTATTTAAAAACCATAGAAAGCATTTATAAAAATGTTTATTGATTTTAAAATGCATATGGTTTCCCTCATTGATGTTTTTGTATTGGCCTCTTTTATACTTCTTAGATTTAGTGAGACACCCAATTTTTTAGTTTCTTATTAGATGGCTCATACTCGATGCATCATTTGGAAACTCACTTTCCAAGAGAACTTAAGTAAGTTCTTTACACAGTATTTACCATTCTCACTGCATCGATCCACATACTGTTCGATATCTTAAAGTGGTAACACATACGGTTACAGCTCTCACATCTTTAAATTGCTTCTGAGTTTATTTCTGACCCCCCACACAGTGCCATAGGCATAAAGGTCCAAGTCCTTTATAAGAAGGATTTTGCAGATGAAATAAAGAATTTGAATCATACTCTTGGAAGCACTCCCGTAACCTATACCTAATAGGCATGCAAAATACAAATATTTTTTCCTAATGCTGAGGAAAATGGGGGTGTCACTTGACTAATGCACTGGTTTATTTCACATTTTTCTTGAAGACTGCATAATCAGGTGTTTTCACTATCTTACACACGTAGGCTCGAGGAGAGCTGTGGGCTGTGCACTATCTCATCATTTTCCCCTGATAGGAAATGGGGAAAGGGAGCGTTTTCCAACTCTATTCCTGCTTTTGCCTACAGCCACTGCCCTAGCCTTCCTGTTCCACTCCTCCCACCCACCTACCCCATCCAGTTCCTGAGCAGCCCTAGATTCCTGGGAGCTGGCCCAGGGGTTGAGCAGGATTTGAGTGAACTCAAAGAGACTACAGTCACGTAGAGGAGGAGTGTAGAGAGATGAAGAACTCTGATCAGAGGACTCTGACCCGGACTCAGACTGGCTTCAGTTCAGAAAACGCCTCTGAGAAGCAGGTTAGCTCTGGACCTCACCAGGGGGAGGTCCCAGAGGGTCAGGCGAGGTCGGGACTCCTTGCTGTTTCCTCAGTGCGGCGTAGAACTAAGTCTCTCCACAGCAGCCCTGTGGACTCTGGGGCCTGCCCCGAATCTACGGCAGACCTCGTGGGGTTGGATGCAGCCTAGACCTATTGACCGCTGACACAGGAGAGGAGTCATATGAGCCCTAAGTGTTCCCCAGAATATGGAGCTCAGCAGCTGAAGAAGCTTCTCTAGGCATAAACAGTATCTCAACCTTTGCAGGGTTTTTATAGCAACCACAGGCGAACTAGTCTAAGGGTCCAAAGAACACATGGGAACTTGTCTTTTGAACCCTTGAGATTAGTCAGCACTGTCGCATTTACCCCCGGGAAGGAGAGGCTGCAGTGCCTTTTAACCCAATGGTCTGAGCTGTGTCTGCCCCACAGCCAATCAGAACGCACGGATCTGCCACAACTATCCTAGCTGCCTTCCAGGCGGCTTCACCGTCTCTTCCGGCGCCCCCAACATCAAGCTGTCATCATCTGTCACATAGCATATTACAACTGCTCCTGTGCCTCTCCTTGCTTCTGCTGTTATTGTCCGCCACTCCGTCTCCACACAGAAGCCAGAGGGATCTTTGAAGACAACTATTTCCTACATCGCCCCCACCCTACTCCATTTAAAAGACTTCTGTGGTTTTCTCCTCCCCTCCGAATAAAATCCAAACGTGCTGGCCTGGATGGCAAGTCCCTATGCATCTAGCCTTACAGTATCTTCTTTACACCGCTGTCTCTTACATGTTGTACTCCAGACACAAAAACCTTGAACATGCCGCGTTCTTTCTGATGCACGGCATTGACTGTTGTGTCTCCCTGGAAAACATTCACTTCTCTTCTGAGCATAACCTGCTCCCTCTCAGCCCCACGTCTCCCTTGAAGTGTCACCTGCCCCACACAGCTGTCCCTGCTCACCTGTCTAAAGCCTCCTCTCCCATTATTCTGTCATACTATCCTGTTTACTTCCTCTTTTAAGAACACTTTTTATATTCTGTAATTATCCTGTTTTCTGTTTGCCAATATGAAAATTTAAACTTAGGAGAATGGGGAATGTTGTTAGTTTCTCCTTTGTGACTCCTTTTCTAATCTAGAATATTTCCTGAAGCATTGAGCCAATCCATTTTTTGGAATGAATGAGCTGGCATTATCTATATGTTTAAAATTAACTGGAAGTGCTGCATACCATTAAAATTCACCCACCCAGAGCTGTCTGGGTCAGGATGTGGGGAAAAGGTTGAGCGAAAACAGAATAAAGCAGCTGTTCACAACGCAGACACCTATCAGCATCACAAAACTGGGAGCCCCACTCTGTTCTTCTAAAGTCACAGTCTCTAGGGGCAGAGTCTGAACATCCTTGGTTAGGAAGTTCGTTGAGTGATTCTGGTGCCCTTTTGTCTCCGCATGATGAGAAAGAGCTTTTCCCTTCCTCTGGAGTCACTGCTGCTCACAGGAGACAGCTATGGGTGATCATACATGAGGTTAGAGACAACAAATATGTCAACTGTCCTGCCTTAGGAGAAGCACAAAGGGACCCTGGTGGGTGAGAGCAGAGCTCTCAGAAGTGACGTTCTGCCTCATGCCAACCCTCCAGGGAGTTATACGAGTCAACTCAGTTCAAAGAGCATGAGCTGCTATGGTGGTGAGTGTGAGCAGTGTGTGTGCGTGTTTAAAATAGCTCTTTGGAAAATATGGGGGAAAACGTCAAGAAGATCTGAAAAACCACCCATGACTCTTCTGCCCAGAAAAAAATCATCACGTTAATATTCTGGTATTTTTTTAAAAAGGTACCACAGCCACCAGTACACACTTAGTGTTTACTATCTGCTGGGCATTTTTCTTAATGCTTCACCTGTGTTTATTTAAACCTCACAAAACCTAGTGAGATATTTTCCTCACCCATTTTATAGATGAGATAACTGAAGCTCGGGAGTTTAGGAAATTTGCCCCAAATCATACAACTCCAGGATTTTAATTTAGCAATCTTCCTCCAGAGCTCATGTTCTTAACTATTGTGCAAGAAAGCTCTGAATGGGGGCACCTAGGTGGCTCAGTGGGTTAAGCGTCTGCCTTCGGCTCAGGTCATGATCTCAGGGTCCTCGGATCTGCTCAGTGGAGAGCCTGCTTTCCCCTCTCTCTCTGCCTTCTGCTCTGCCTACTTGTGATCTCTCTCTCTCTGTCAAATAAATAAATAAAATCTTTTTTTAAAAAAAAGAAGAAAGCTCTGAGTGATTGTATATATTTATATCTGTACAATTAAACACACACATTTATGTATTTAATAAGGCAAACAATTATTTAAATACTAACAGCTTTTCATCATCCTCCCATTAAGGAAGAAAGCAAGCTCATTTTTGGTCAGCTACCAGATGTAAGAAAAACAAGTAAAACATTTTAGATTCATTTTTTTTCAGGTAACATAATGATCATTTTCCTATCACAAAAAGTTTTGTTTGCTTATTTGTTCAACGATGAATAGGTGTGTAACTCCACCAAAGGACTTCTCTGTGGCTATAGAGGTGACCTTTCACCTCCCACAAGCCCTTGACCTGCTAAATAATGTAGCCATGATTTTTTCCCATAATCTATGGCTAAATTTTGTCAAGTTGGCCCATAATTTTCTTTTCTCATACTGTCCGTGTCTGGTTTGGGTACCAAGGTTACCACAGACCTATAAAATGAGTTGAGGAAAGCTCTGCCTTTTTTTGTTCTCTGAGAGAGTTTAAATTTGAAATTTACCATGCAGGTTTCTCCTCTATCTGAAAACAGACTGTTACTATGATACTTTTCGTAAGTCGAAATGAAGTGAAAAAGCAGTTACTTTTAATTTATACAGAATATTTTTTTCGAGCATTCTCAGCCCCTCCTCCGCCCCCCCAATAAACTCTCTTAGGCTTCTCTATACCTTAGGACACATCTAGCTAAGGGATGCACAAAATAAATTGAGATAAAGCACAGATGCTCACAGACACAGTGTGAAGCTCTGGCGACCTGATAGGGAGATGCTGGGTGTAGCTCCTGGAGAAGGAGCCTGGTTGGGCTCCCCCTGCTGCTGGGGGCGCACCCTGCTTCTAGAAGGGCTCAACGCAAAACAAATCCTGAGCGCTATCTTCGCTTTTCCCCTTTATTCATAAAAGCAAAAATTCTCTGCAGATTTTTTTGGTTAGTGAAAACATTTACTAGCATAGGTCTTTCATGAAAATTAGATGGTATAATGTGAAATTGCAAAAAGTGGGAGATACCCATACCTTGAACTCATCTATAAAAGAAGTCCTGTCCCAGGATTTGACTCACAGAAAGTTGTTGTTTCTTTTGTTTTAATTCAATTCCTTCAATGGTTCCAGCACAAATCAGGTTTTGTTTTATTTTTTTAGTCAGTTTTGATCATTTTTGTTTTCTAGGAACACACCTATTTCTCATAAGGTTTAAAATTTATTAGCATAAAGCTGTTTTTTGGTACTGCTACATGTGTAGTAACAGTCTCTTTTTAAATTGCTAATATTGTCTATTTGTGACTTTTCATTTTATTTTTTCCTGATAAATCCTAACATACGTTGTCATTTTTATTTACTCTTTTACAAGCAAACTTTTCTTGATATTCTTCTAGTATCTTTCATTTATAGCTCATGGATTTCTATCCCTTCAATTTTCTTTGGGTTATTTGGCGAGTCTGTTTTTCCCCATGACTTCTCAACTTGGATCCTTAGCTCATTTTTTAGTCATTTTTCTTTTTTCTTTTTAAAGATTTATTTACTTGAGAGCCAGAACGCATGTGCATGAGAGTGGGGGAGGGGGCTCAGTGGCAGAGAATCTCAAGCAGTCTCCCTGCTGAGCACAGAGCCTATGTGAGGGTCTGTCTCACCATCTTGAGATCATGACCTAAGCCCAAATCAAGTCGGTTGCTTAAGCAACTGAGCCACACAGGCACCCCATCATTCTTCTTTTTTAATCTGAGCACTTAGGTCTATAGATTTCTTTCTCATCATGGTCTTAGCTACATCCCACAAATTTTGAAATACAGTATTTTTGTTATTATTCATTTCTTAGAATTTCCCAATTTCTATTAATTCTTCTCTGATTGATTTACAAGTATGTTTTTAAATTTCTGAATTTACAGATTTTCAGTGATCTAACTTAATTGCATTAGAGCAAGAAAATGTGATAGGTGTGTTACCAACTCTCCAAAAGCCTTTGAGATCTTCTTCAAGGCCAAATTCACCCAACCAGTTTCCAGAAATGTTCCGTCTGTGTTTTAAAAACATGGGTTTTGTGCCAGTAACCCCACAAAAAGCCAGCTTCCGTAACTCCTATAGATTTTTTTTCTGGCCTTCAAGGAATCCCCACATTTTTTTGCCAATAAAAATTGCATTGAAAGAACATTTTTTAAAACATATTTCATCCAAATATTTTACATATGCTAGGCTAGGAAGGAATATTGCATTTAGAAGTGGAAAATTTCTATAAATTTAAGAGGAATTATTTTCTCTCTCCTTCTAGCAACTTGACCTCAACTATAGCACAGACTATATGGTATTATGATTAGATATTCAAAAATATGTACCCCCTCCCATTTGATATTAAACATTTTAGGGAGAATGCCTTGGTCATACTTACTTTGTAAGCCATCTCTTGCCAGGAACATAGTATTTTATTAACAGATTTAACTTAAATTGATGAAATTCATTAATAGTGACACTGCCAAATGGGTAAGCTCAAGTACAGAGACCTTCTTATATATCTTTGTACCCCGAAACCCAATGTGGTACCTGACACAGCAAGGGCTCACTGATCAACCCCAAGAAAATTTAACTTTTTAAAATCTGCATAGAAGAACTTTATATTACCAGCACTAAAGAACACATGTGAGTCAGCCTTGAACATTTAATTTTGTGGTTTGTCCATGAACCCTGTAGGAAATTTGAATTTATTTCCTGAAAGAATTTTAATTGCACTTGACTATTTAACTCTTGCTGCCTCCCCAAGGACTTTCACTTGAAATGCATTGAATAATTCATTTCCGTGTTTCTAGAAATAATTCTTATAGAAATTGACAGATAAACTCCAACTTCTGGTGCTTGGCAGCCTGTGTAGCAATATAGAATTCACAATTATTATTTTTTTTTTTCTGTGAGTCACACCAAGCATGTCAGAATCCAGGGCGACTCAATTGTTGGTACAGGCGTTCTAAGAACATGTCCCGTGAGATGTCACCTGGGAGGCAGAGCAGGTGTGACTGTTGCTCTCTTTCCTGCTGAAATCATTTAGTTTCTGCAGTTTGGGAGCTTAGTTAGTTCCCAAAAAGAGACACTTGATTTCTCTTTCAGCTTTACTCAGCCTTGTATAATTTTTTTTTCAGCCTAGTATAATTGAGTGCACACCGTTCAAGACTGAAATCCAAAAACCCTGGATATTTTTTCCATCACTCAACATGTATTGAACAAGAGTTCAGTAGAGTTGAGTTCATAGAGTAAGATTCTATGTATGGGACTGTGTATCCTCAGTCAGCCACTGGTCTGTCACTTTATCTTCTGGTTTTCTTTTCCATGACTCTTCTTTCATCACTAATATAAGGATGCTGAAGAACAAGAGTGATCCAAGTGAGGGCTAAGGGTTCATAAGTCAACAGTCAGGAGAAATGGGGTATTGTCTACAATAAAATGTTTTATACCTTTAAATTTAGTAAACAATTGTAAGGAGCAAAAGCCTACAAACTCAATAATTAAAGCCTTAAAATAGAATATTCATGACTATTATAAAAAAAGAATTCCACAAACGAATGAAATACTAGTGTTTAATAACTCGCCTTGCACTCTTCACTACAGATGAACTGGAATTATACAGGAAGAAAGATTCAATCAGGAAGTATTTTTAAAGTGCCAGCCCTCCACTTGGTTTCAGACAAGAACTGAAAAAAAGAGTGTTTGCAAAGATTCAAAATTTCTTATGTAGGGTAATTGAGAAGTCACTCATGCCAAGAAATAGAAAGAGAAAAATAGGCAGGGTGTCGGGGCCAGAATCATAAGCCCGTATCTAATCAGAAAGCTACATCTATCTTATGTTCGTAAAACTACCTAAAATGAACATCCCCAGACTAATAACCTCAAAAATAGAACGGGAAAACAAGTGTGTTAATTTTATGTTGGGTAAATGAACTTGGATTATTTTTTTTTCTCTGCAGCCATTCACACAAGTGTTACTGAATTAATTTCCCAACAATTTTTATTCCATGTAATGACAGAGACATACTTTTCTTCCTGTCCATGGTTCCAACGCCAAGATGGCTGAAAAGGACTTTACGTCTCTTTCTATTCGCTTGGATTTTTCTTTAAATCCTATTTGCAGGCTGACTTCACATGAGAATAGCATGATATATACGGGTTTGGTTTACATATCCTAACAGAAGTTGCAGCTCTGGCAATTCAGGGGACGGGAGAATCCACCTTCTTTGATTTCCAATGACTTAAACATGATAGGATAAAACTATTTTATGGTTTCTTTTCCAATCACAATTGCATGTGAAACTGGATTTGCAAATATATCCACTAAAAGGTGGGGGAGGGGGGTGGTCAACCCGCCAGAAAGTTTGTCATGTCCTCTAGCTCTAGCTGACTCAGGTGTTACCATCTCCTCTCTGTGGGTATGTGAGAGACCCACCCAAGTGCTTGTCATTGAATGGGAAAACCTGAGTTTGTGGTTTCCCATCCTACCCCTTGCCTCTTCCAGTCCACTAAAAACACATGCCCAACAGAGCCTAAGGAAGTTTCACCCCAGGGCCCATGAGGACAGCACTCCCGAAAAGTGGGAGTTTTGGTGAACGTGCCTCTTAATGCTCCTAATCGTCTCCTGAACTCATCTGGGCAGATTTCTTACTTTCTTCCAAAAGCATTTCATGGCTATAGGTTGTCCATAGTAAACAACGACACTGCAACAGCAATAATAATGATTACTATTATACATTTAGAAGAGCCCAAGTACACACAATAAATTGAAAATGCATCCTCAAGGAACTTACCTCCCTTCTCTCGGCACCTGTTATTCTTTGTTATGCAAAATGTTATTGGTGCACACAGGCTATTGTCAAAATATTTATACCAGGCAATGAAAGCACGCTCAGAATGTAATAGTCTCTGAGTTCCTGATTATCTAACGACAGCTCTTCTGGAGTGCTAAACTATACTGCTTCAATCTCTGGGCTACTCAGATAGAATGCTGGAGTATACTCTCCTAAATAAATAAAATAGTTGTAGCTACGAGCACAAAGACCTTCAACACATCAAGTCATAATTGCCAGACTCTCTGGCCTGGCTCAGAAACACGTATGTTCTCGTAGTGGCTTTAAATAAAATGTGTTATCTTTATAATGTTTTTAAAACACACTTATTTTAGGGCGCCTGGGTGGCTCAGTGGGTTAAGTCTCTGCCTTCAGCTCAGGTCATGATCTCAGGGTCCTGGGATCAAGGCCCCCATCTCGCTCTCTGCTCAGCGGAGAGCCTGCTTTCCTTCCACTCTCTCTGCCTGCCTCTCTGCTTACTTGTGATCTCTGTCAAATAAATAAGTAAGATCTTAAAAAAAAAAAGAAAAAAATACACTTACTTTGATGAAACTTATGCATTGTTGGTAATGTTTCTTTCTTATCTCTATTGTCGGAAAATACATATATATTTTTATGTTTATGTTTATATATATATTTATATATGTTTATACATATACATAAAAAGCTGGTATCACATGTTTTCTTTTTTATGCCACAGTGGTATAAAACACCTGCCTTCCCACATTCCATTTCCATAGGTATTTACCCATCCTCACCCACATGCACAGACCACACTGCCACACCTCGATGAACACACACACACACTTATATACCTGTACCGTCACACGTACTTTTACCAAGATGAAGTTATGATTTGCGTATCAGTCTGTAATTATTCCCACTTTCTACAACATGGGCACTTTTCTAAATCAATTCCTCAAACTCCCTCAATTTCTAAATACTGTATAACATTTTATCAAATGAATACACCAGTAACTGTTTTATTGAAATTGTTTCCAGTTTTTCCTAATACAAACATTGCTGCAAGGAGCCAATTCATTTTTCACTGTGAATATGCTTAGTGCAGTGGTACTGGTATTCTTTGATGCACCCTGTCTTCACAAATATAATTTTTTCAAGATCCTCATGTTACTATACTGATGCAAGGCACAGGGAACCACTGATTCCATTATACTACAATTCAAATTAGGTCACCGTTAGAAGTCATACCTACTCAGCTACTTCTTTCTCCCCTCCATGAACACAGGGAGTTTGTATTCTGCATGGTAAGCTTTTCCCTCCCAGAGTTATCGCTTGTTTCCACCATATTATGAAATATTTTCTCTTGCAAGAGAAATCAAAACATAAGCTTTAAAAATCATACAAATGAAAGAACTGCTACATCTCATTTGCTCATCAGACCTGGTGTGGTGTAAAATCAGGATATTAAGAACTTACTGGGTTAAGGTTACTGAGTTGTGGGCAGGTTGGAATAAGGTAGCGAATTTGGTCTAACAATTTGAACGTTCCTCCTAGAGAGGTAGTAAGAAATCCAATATACAATGTGACCTGCCTATTCCTTAGAAAGAAATTAACATGGTTGGTAAAGACAAGTAACATTAGAGTCCCACCTCTCCTTCACCCACTATTTCTGGCTTTCAAAGGGAAAAGTAAATCCCTAAAGTCAAAGGGTCAGGAGAAACTTGATGGAAGTATTTGCCATTTCTAATTTTATATTGCATGGGGCTTTAAGGAATGTCTCAGCAAGTACCATGTAACTGACAAGCAGAGAAACTGAGACCTTAGTCCAGTGTGATGGACCCTCTGCCCAGCCAGAGTGATCCATCCCAAGCTCCTAGGTCTGCACTCCATACCCCATCAATGCCACTTCCCCTGCCATGATTGTCACCAGGATCATGCGCCCTTTCAGGGCCACCGAACAAACCCAGCACTGTCCCTTCTGGTCCTCAGAAGGTGCTATTTTTCATTGAGCAAGCTGGCTTTTATCTCGCTAAATGAGAGAGATCCTACACGCCCTCTAGGATGTTCCTTCCGCCTGAGGTCTCTTCTCCTGAAAAGATACTAAAGTTTTTCCTGAAATGATACCCCACTGTTACAACTTGGGACAGCTACTTCCCCTGCACAGGAAGCAATAGCTCAAAGAATGGGGCCCTAAGTTTTCTTTATATTTGGCAATGTTTTAAATCCCAAGGACGATCTCAAAATGTGGCCACTGGTACACTGTACTGGTAATGCCTGGGTATGGCAGGTGAAGGGAACATTGGAGTTTAGAAAGGAGCTGAGGCTTTGCTAAGGAGCAGGTCAACTGCCGTGGGAGCCAGGCCAGCTCAGACTGCGGGCACTGGCCTGGAGGCCAGAGGTGCCTCTGTGGGATGTCCAACCCCTGTCTTCCCACACACAGACCTGCTGGGATTTGAGATTTGGAGGTTCAGGGACTCCAGTGCCTGGACAGATCCCAAGAGCGGGAAGAGAGCAACCAGGAGTGGGTCCTGGCAAAGCCTTTCTTGTCTCCCCCATCCCTTCCTACCTGCCCCCTCCACTGTGCACACCCCCAAACTCACGGTGAGTAGGACAGCGAAACTAACCCTCCACTCTATGTATCCTGAGTGGATTTTTGCAGGAAATGTCTAATCCTAACTGGCCTCATCTTGCATCTCTGATCCAATCACTGCTCACTTTTCAGAGAGGACAGAGTATTCTCTTCCTTGGTCGACTGTGTATTTTAGGATTGTGTTATGATAAGATCCTGGGATATAACTGGTGGAAGGTAGCAATGGTGGCACATACATATTTTTAGTAATTAACTAATGAACAATTAAAATCACTAAATGCCGAGAGACGATGGTGTGCCTGTCCTTGCTTATAGGGTTCAGTGTGCTTATAGGCACTCAGGCTACCAGGACCATGTGAAGAGTCAACAAGACACACAGGGAAGAAAAGTGTTCCACATCTTCTCTCCTGACCATCTCCTGCCACTCCATCCCACAATTTCTGCTCCGTTTCTCTCATCCAGACCATTACAACTGCTCCAGAACAAAATCCTGACCCCAGGACTCTCTCTCTGAACACCCTTACTGCGGTTCCACTACATATTGCCCCTTAAAGGGACCCCTGGGCTCTCTGTCTCATGGCCCTGACTCCCCTCCTGCCTCAAGACACTAAGCGCTTTGCATTGTCTAACTCCAGGCTATTTTCCCACCTCTACCCTAATACCACCATGGCCACTCTGAGAAGATTTGGTCCTTCCTGTCGCACAGCTCCTGCCGCAGGTGGAAGGAGGCTCCCCTCTGTGTGCCCTTCTGCCGTGCACCTGTAATGTGCATCTCCTCTCCTCACAGGCAGGGCCTCGGACTTGTCCACTCGGCTGGCTCAGTCTAAGCCAGGAGCTTAGATCGCTGCCAGCATGAGTGCTGACTGAAGAGTGTGTCTGTGTTCTGGCCAGCGCCAGGCAGAGACCCAGATTCAAGCAAGGGATCATCCTCTCCTGGTGTTCTCCCAACCAAAGTGGCTCCTCTGTGATTGGTGCTATGGCCCTTGGAGTTACAGCGGTGCTTGCTGCAGCTGTCCCAGCATTACTGTCCCCACAGCCCCGCCTAGTTGAGCCGCCGCCATGAAGCTTATGTTGTTTTCCTTAATGCCTGGGCATGGTGGTTCTCAGCCTTAGCTTCCTTAGTGCTACTGGAATCATCGGAACTGTTTCCACAAAATACAGATATCCGGGCTCCAACCTGGGCCACTTAGTCAAAGTCTTGGAACAGAGCTCAGGCATCACTACCTATGGTTTTAAGCTCCGCAGGAGACATGGATGTAGCCTGCATTGACTGCACTGTGCATTTTACCAATATCATTAGTGACTTCAGGGGGTCACTCTTGGGGGACCAAGGAATCGGATGACTCATAACATTGCCCATTGGAGGAACTGAAATACAACAGCATTCCATAGTGTGTTCTGATAAAGTCTGGCTCAGAAGCTTTCCTGCCCTGGACTCCATTCAAAAGGAAGAAGCTAGTATGATTTCTAGGTGGGCTTTGTTTTTACACAGTTTACACATATACCCCGATGCACCACCATGGTGTGCAGATTTTAAAATCTCCCTGAATTTCAAGTCATCGTTGACACTCTCCTGAAGGTAGTGGTGTCATTTCCCCGCCGTTGCTTCTTTAAGTCAGCTCAGTATAAGGTTTGTTTCCTTGTTTACCGTGCAGCATTTCAGCCAGCCATTCATCAACTAGCCCACCCCCAACAGCTTCACCCTACACAACAATACCAGATTCAGTGTCATAATAGTAACACTTGGCTGAATTTCTCCTCCCGCTTTATACCTCTCCATTCCCACCGTCACCTCCATCCACACCCTGAGCCCTGGAGAATATGAACTGGGGTCCTGGCTTCTGCAAGGTCCACCTACCCGGGGCGGCAGCCAGTGTGCCTGGGGGATAAGCCTCACCCTGAGCTGAGAAGAGAAACCAAATGATGCCTCTATGATGGACCCCTAGTCCCCTCAGCAAAAGGACTTTTGCAACATGCTCTTGCACTGACACTGTGATGACAAAAGTGTTTCAGAGCACAAGGAGATTCCCACGGTGGCACTGATGTCAGTCTTCAAACCACAGTCCTTCACAGAGAAACAGAATGACATGGTGTGCAAACGTCTAAGATGCTGGATTCAAGGGAAGTGATGATAATTGAGCACCTTCTCTGCGCACTGGCAGAGTGAGCCCCTCGCCGGTGCAGTGGGGGAAATGCAAAACCAGGCCCCACTTTTGCAGGAATCACTGTGAAGTAAGCCAGAAAGATGTGCAGCCGCACAGAAGTATTTCCAAACTATGATAATAAGTATAACACAGGTTTAACAAAGTACAATAAAGAATGCAAAAGAATGATGAATTCCGACCGGAAGAGAAATAGACTGGTATGTTATTTATCTTTGTATCTAAATATAGTTTCTTGATTTAAAGATCTTTGAAGAGAAGTTATGTCTCTTGTCTTGTTATATTCCTTTCCTAACACACTCACAGATACACGCTGCATCACAATCGTGGATTTCTTTTTTTCTTTTTTTTTTAAGATTTTATTTTTTTATTTGACAGAGAAAGACACAGCGAGAGGGGGAACACAAGCAGGGGAGCGGGAGAGGGAGAAGCAGGCTTCCTGCTGAGCAGGGAGCCTGATATGGGGCTTGACCCAGGACTCCGGAATCATGACCTGAGCCGAAGGCAGACGCTTAACAACTGAGCCACCTAGGCATCCCACAATCATGGATTTCCTTTGAGATGGCACTATTAAGAACTTGCCCTATGGGGGATGGTGGGAGGTTGGGAACTCCAGCGGTTTAAAAATAGTTTTAAAACGAACTTCAGCCTTAGGGCATCTGCGGACAACCACCCAGCAATCTGTTCAGACACAGAAACTACCAGCGTTTCCTGCCATCCCCCAAAAAACATGTCTCCCAAAGGTACCCATCAAGTTTAAAATAAATCTTGCTGAGAAATCACCTCTTGAAAGATTAGCTATCGATACGCACATATTGTTTATAAAGTACTGGAAATTTAAAAGTTTTTAGTTTTATGCAGTGAGACAACATACTTAAATGTCCGCATATAACCAATCCTCTTTTAGACACAATTTACGAATATAGGTGAAATGATTATGCCATAGAAATGTATACTGGTAGCCAAGAGTCAGACTCCATGTCTTTCATATTCAAACAGCCAGTACAGCCCAGCATCAAAGTGCCAAGTATGGCATATTTGTCTAAATCTGTTGAAACTCTTCAAACTGTCAAGTAATAACCAAAACATATGTAAAGATGAGTTGTTCTCTAACAGGACGAGGAGACAAGCAAGGAATGCAAACCAGTGAGAAGGTATACTGCCAGCCACGGGAACAGCATGGACTGCCAAAATACCCAACCCCGTTCATCAGATCCTCATCAAAACATCTGCATAAGCTGGGTCCTTCTCTTGCTCTGGCTGGACTAGAGTCTCACAGCTTTGTACCTGTTAATACTCAGAAGCATATGAGCATGTGTGTGTGTGTGTGTGTGTGTGTGTGTGTGTGTGTAATGTCAAGGATTTAACAAAAAATACTCTTGCCAGATGGAAATGGGGGCTGGGGCTGACTGCTCCTTATATAGAGAATCTGGGTAATGACTTGTTTCCCCATCTCCTACCTATAGTTATCATTGTTTCATATTTCTCTGTTTATTAGAATTTATATTGTGAAGTCTGCTGCATTGCCTACAAATAAATTTGAAAGCTATTGATTTCTCCCTTGGGCAGAGATGATTAAGAGTTGCCTAGTTATTTTGCTACCTCGATAAAATTATAAATGACTCTTAAAGCCTCTGGAAGACTGAATTAATTTTGTTAATCATTATATATTTTGTGTATTTGACATATTTCATTTTAAAAGACTAAGTCATAAGTGCCCAGTAAGCAGAAATGGCATCTCTTAGAAAACACTGCAGCTCCTTACAACAAAACCATATAGGCAATACAGGTTAATACATCAGGATTTCTGAGACCTTGTCCTTATAAAGTATATTTTCCAACTGAACCATCCAAGGACTGAATGAGCCCAGCAGGGCCTCTAGCTCTTGTTCCAATTCAGTTGTAGGGATGACGAGATGGTTTAGGAAGTGACCTGCTTCTCAGCTGTAGATCTGACTTCTCTTAAAATAGACCTACATTTGAATTTTTAGCTTTTTTATTTACTCACTCATTCAGTCACCCAGATATGAGAAGAAGGAGGGGGAAGGGGAAGGGGCAGAGGAGAGGAGGAAGGATCCTGAAGAGTAAAGACTATTTGAAAAGTCCAGTTTTAAGAACAAGGGGGGATTTTGGATGTTTTCCCTTACCAGAGTAAACCCAGATGAGGAGGGGGAAAAAAAGATATTAACTCATAGGTGTCTGGAAAGCTTTCAAAAGATATTTGGAACAACCAAACCTTGGGGGAGGGGAACTTGTGAATTTAATAATTAACCAACATTATTAGAGCCAGCATATTTGCTTTAACACCAATTTGTGGTTCAGTAAAACCATCTTTTAGTATGACATGCTCACTTTACAGTAAATTGGGGCCTTTTGTAGGACCAGAATGAATGACATATTTATCAACACTTATGGACCCTCAAAAATTTCAGTATTTTATATGATTATAGAAGTTCAAAACTAATGCAGTTTTAGTTTTATGAAACCTGGTAGAAAGAAGCACAATGTGATGCTAAAGTTCTAAAAAGAAAAGTAAACTCTGATTATAACTTATTCCTAAAGATAAATATGGCCTATTTTATGACATGGGGTCCAGAAATATGTGTTATTAGAATTGGGACCCTTTTCTTTTTCTTTTTTTTAATTTTTAATTTTTAATTTTTTTATAAACATGTAATGTATTTTTATCCCCAGGGGTACAGGTCTGTGAATTGCCAGGTTTACACACTTCACAGCACTCACCATAGCACACACCCTCCCCAATGTCCATAAACCCACCCTCCTCTCCCAACCCCCTCCCCCCCAGCAACCCTCAGTTTGTTTTGTGAGATTAAGAGTCACTTATGTTTTGTCTCCCTCCCAATCCCATCTTGTTTCATTTATTCTTCTCCTACCCCCCTAACCCCCCCATGTTGCATCAGGGAGATCATATGATAGTTGTCTTTCTCCGATTGACTTATTTCACTAAGCATAATACCATCGAGTTCCATCCACGTCGTTGCAAATGGCAAGACTTCATTTCTTTTGATGGCTGCATAGTATTCCATTGTGTATATATACCACATCTTCTTTATCCATTCATCTGTTGATGGACATCTAGGTCTTTCCATAGTTTGGGTATTGTAGACATTGCTGCTATAACCATTCGGGTGCACGTGTGGGGCCCTTTTCTAATGCACTTAAAAAACACAGGGGTCCATCAAGGTATCTGAATAACCACCTCAGGCTCTCTGGATGAATGAACTCCACATACACTGGCTAATAGATCTCTTAGTCTCCAGGGCAGTAGTGGCCAGTAGCAAGCCATGTTGAGTGAGACACAGAGGGAATGCACAGGAAACTAGAGAAGCCATTATGATGACAGCCAGTGGCAGGGATTGAGGCCGTGGCAGGGCTAAGGTTCTCATTCTCTGGCCTACTCTCACCTCTAATCTTTCATATACAATTCTTCAGTCATATGATTTAAAAGAATTCCCCTACTTCACTAAATTAAGGATTCTCTCTCTCTCTCTCTCTATTAGATTCACTTGTATATAGGGTGGGGAAATGATTATAATAAAAAAAAATTAGTAGCCCATTTAAATCTGAATACCCATAAATACTTCCTTATATACAAATTAACTCTGAATACTTATGCACACTTTCCTGGAAACTTTAAAGATTAAAATGTTTAAAACTCTTATTAACACCAAATACTATTCTTCTTATCTTTCATGGTTTTGTTGTTGTTTTTTTTTTTTACCTGGGCAATAGTTATATGTTCACTGGCACCAAATGTCTCCATTTAGTGGAATACTGGGAAACCTTCAACAGGAACTTATGTACAGCTGAGTAATGATGGTTCCTGACCTCAAGAAGCTCACCATCAAATGCACGGTAGAGACAGAGCAAACAAGGGCACTATACTGTGTGTGGTAATAGACTATGGGCACCAGTCCAGTGGGAGTGGGGAAGGAAGGGGAGGAGGGGGAGAGAGGCAGCAAGGAGAGCTGTCTAAGAGTATATGTTATTATTAATTATCCAAGAAGAGATCAAATTTCTTTTCCCACATCCATGTTCACTGGGTTCTGGTCTTGACTCCCTTACCAGCCTTGCCTCTTTCTACATCTCTCCGTACTTCAGGCATTTTCAGCTTCTCTTGCTGGACCAAGGACCATTGGAATGCTCTGCCCTATGCCTGGAGCTTCCCCCTAGACCAGGTTAGTTCTTGCCCATCCCTCAAAGCTCAGCTCACATATTAGTTCCTCAAGCAAGCCTTCCTTAAGTGATTCTGCTGTGCTCTCCAGCACCTACACTCAGCCTTTGTCATCATTTCCATTAATAATGAGTTGTCTAGAGCACCTGGGTGGCTCAGTGGGTTAAAGCCTCTGCCTTCGGCTCAGGTCATGATCCCAGGGTCCTGGGATCGAGCCCCACATCAGGCTCTCTGCTCCTCGGGGATCCTGCTTCCTCCTCTCTCTCTGCCTGCCTCTCTGCCTAGTTGTGATTTCTCTCTGTCAAATAAATAAAATATTAAAAAGAAAAAAAATAATGAGTTGTCTAATTGGCTGTTTGCTTTCTGTTTTCCTTACAAAAACCTAAGCTCCATGAAAGCAGGAACCCATGTGTAACTGTTTAAACTCTGTCTGAATACCTGGCATAAGATAATACACAAGGTAGACATTCAACAGCTATTTCGTGGTAGAACCATCTAGGTAAGAGATGGTGCAAACTTGAACTAGAGCAGTAGGAGGTGGGAGAAGAAGATTCTGGAAATAACTATAAGATACACATGAGTACAGAGGTAATATATGTGACCGCAGAGGAAGGACAGGAGAAGGAAAGGATAACTCATGGATTTACTGTCTCACTTACCACTTGGCTTGCAATCACAGAAAGTAGTGCCTTATGCCCCTCTGCACTGTTTCATTGAAAACATACTTCACAGCAATTTATTTGTTGCTTTTTGATGTTTCACATGGATATTTGAGAGTTATATGAAGTCATATACTAAAAGTTGAGTGTTTAGACTGAAACATCCTATCTTCTCTTTGGTCAGACTCAAAGATTTGGTGACCCAGCAACCTCCTGGTTGTGACTAGTCATAGCAAAGATATTCGTGGTAATGATGCGTGGCATGAAGGGGACATAGAGCAATGCCCAGTGGGAGTGCACCCTCTCACCTTACCCACTCGCCCCTGTCCCTTCTTTCCTCCCTCACTGGGCCACCCCCTACTCTCTGCCCAGGGGAAAGCTAAACTGTGAGCCTGCGACTTTGTCTGAAATGTGGAATGGGGTCAATGCCATCTCTTACTCTGAGTTTCACGTAGAGGGCTTGTACTTTTTCTTTCTCACCCTCAGTCTCGGGGCCCTCTCAACCAAGAATGAATACAAAATGAGATAATTTAAAGTCTACCATCGTTTATTATGTTAGTGTGCAGGGAAAGACTGAATGAAAGTTGAGCCCAGCAGCTAATGCATTATAATGCGTTTTCAAGTATCTCAAGTATTTCTTCCCAATCCATACCTTTTCACCTCCTACTCTAGTATTTGCATGCATATAAGTATATATCCATACATGGGAATATATATCCATCCTTGTCTCTTACGGGCATTTTGGGTCAGGAACTTAAATCCCAAGTAAAACTGTCTTTGGAGGAGCAACTTTTCAACTAATAGATGATTTTTCCAAGTTTTTGCCATCTGCCCCATGATCCTGGAAGGAATTTTGATAAACATTTACGTGACTGGAGAAAAATAGCAATTATGAGGCTTATTTCCTTAAGTGGAAGAAATCTGACTAGCCTTTCAGAGCCTTAGGTAGAACCACAGTTTACTTAAGTGGAAGGAATGTGTGTATTTGACCCAATTGATAAAGAAACCCTGGAATGTTCCTAAATCCCAGAATGACTTTGCTCCAGAGACAGAGAAATCACATTGAATTGTTTGATCTTATCTATCAGGTCTATCAACTGAGAGCCATCTGTGGCTGATTCTTACTCCACTTTGTTTCTTTTGTCACTGCTACCCACCCCCTTTGGCTCCCCCCCAAATGCTTCCTCGTGTTGTCTTTTGTCCTAATAGTTCATATTTCTTACTGCAACATGCCATGCCCAAAAAGGCTACTGATCTTCGTCATCCAGAGCTCTACGCAACGTCCAGGCTGAGGAGCTACCACGAGCATCGACCTGGAGTCACAATTACACGCAAAGAGACGTAAGGAGCAAAGTCATGTAACTCTGTCTGTGGATCTAGAGGCAGACCTGGTGCCAGAGCTCCACTTGGATTGGATCCCTTAAGGATGAGGGTCAAGGTTCATGTTACTTAACAGTAGGTCCCTTAAGTACAAAATACTAGTGATTCACCTCCCTTACATAGTTACGTGCACACTTGGCATACACTGGCATAGAGCACTGCTGTTCTCTTAGACAATGTGCCCTGACTTTGGAGGAGTGTAGCATCTCAAAATTCCCCCATCTTTGACTTGGCTCCACTGATGCAGCAAGTTCCAATGATCCAGTTTGTTCCAGGTTAAACCTGCTGGAAAGTTCTGTTTTCCCTGATCTTGGGCCAACAGCAAGGAGTTCAGAGTGTTTGTTGAGATAGTGATCACTACTCACGTAAAATCAGAACAGTATTCTAGATGCCTCCACTTGTTAAGACCTCCACTATAGAGAAATGCAATGCAAATTATCAGACCACTTGGGCGTGACAGCCTCCTTCTTGAACCACTGAATCCTCAGACTTCCCTCCTGTGATTTCTCTTTCCCTTCAAGGCTCGTTTTACTCTATGTCGTTCTGTTCCATTAGCATAAGGGTATCCCACGTGAGTTTGCCTCATGGCCCTTCTTTCCAGGTATATATGTACATATACATATATATATATATACATACATATATGTATATGTATATGTGTGTGTGTGTGTATGTGTGTATATATATATATATATATATATATATATCTCCCCATAGATACGGTATCAGGAAACGTGTGTTTGATGTTTTTGCAAACAGACCCAAACAAAGGGGTAGTAAAGGATAGTGAATTCCAGATGATAATCTCATTGGGACACAGAATAAACAGAAGGTGCTGCAACTCCCCAACATTCATATGGATAATGAGGCTTCACACTGCTTCTCTAGCAGGAAAGGCAAATATTAACTCATCCATCCACCCTCCATTGTCCACTTGCTACTCTGAACATATTCAGTGAAGACAATTGCAGTTTTCAATAAAGTTGATACCCAAAAAGTAGCTGCTAGGTGATCTGCCTGCATTGAACTCCAACCTTTAAAAGCTAACTAGCTCTCACCAAGACCAAACCAAGACCTTGCAATGCCATGTCCCAACACTGAACTAGTGACACTCGAGGTCGGAGAAGGGGATTCATGAAAAGACCCTAGTAAACCACTCAGAAAGAAGAAGGAAATATTGAATACATCCCAGATTTTTGCTTCGCAAGTTGTAAGGCAACTTCTATTTCTGGATTTCTTTATGAAAGACCAGACAATCAGACCACCGATCTCAGGTTTCCTTTTTCTTAAGAGAAATTGCTTTTTCTCAGAACCATAAAATCTCGGCATGGGCAAGGACCTTAAAAGCCATCTAGTCCTATGCTTTATCCAGTGCACAAACTGCCTCTTTGTCACACCCGAGAAGGGGTGCTCACTCTCAGTTTTAGCCACTCCGGCAACAAGGAACTCAACTGTATCACATTACCCGTTCCATTTTTGGACAAGTCAAATTGATGAAAGTTTTTTATCTTGTATGATATTGGTTAAGACTTTAGATGCCATAAGCATTAAAAAGACTATGGGGCTCTCTGCTGTTCAAGTGATTTGTAATTCAAAAATTTAAAACACTGAACTGTAAAATAAGGCAAGAAAATTTAGTTCAAAACTGTCTTATAATGAAAAAAAATTAAATCTCAAATGCCAAATTTTTTTTTAAAACACCATTCTTTAATTTCCTTTTAGTGCCTGATGCCCTGCTTTCCCATGTCCCGTGCTCCTGCTTAATTTGGTAGTGGAATCCATCACGGCCCCCTATGTCTTCCCTTCCTCAAATTAAACATTCTTCTCTTTACTATTGCTCAGAGATCATGGTTTCCAGATTTTTTCACCTCTCTCTTCTAGTTATGTTCCAGTTTAGCAATGTCCTTTTTTTCTACTCTCAATGTACCTACCTGGCTTGGCTTAGACACTGACCACCCCTGTTCAGGATATGATACTTCAAGAAATGCCCTCCCCAGTCTGGACTATCACACTCAAGCAGTAATCCATTGACTGTGCAGTTAACTAAAAATCCCTAATTGGCACTTTTTCAAGTATTCACCCTTATGGTCTATGGAACTTTTTTGCAAATTAGGAAGGGGCACCCTCTCTGGATGGACACAGTCCTACTCTCACCCTCAACCAAGGATGCCTGTATGTAGGATATAACCTGCTTAACCTTATCAGTTGGTTTGCAATCTGCCCACCCCTCCTGTGTTTGCATTGCTAATTTTCTGAAACTAAGGTCGGCTTCATATATCTCCCTTTTACTTTTTTATCATGTTAGATTTGGCCCATTGTTCTATCCTGTCAAGCTTGGGTTATTTTGGGTTCCAACACATTGGCCCTCCCATCCAGTTGCAGAGTCATGGAGAGACCAGACCTCGTGTTGCTTCATCTGCTAGTCCAGCGGCCCTATCAAAAGGAAGTAAGGTCCCTCATGGGAGTTCTTATTCCTCTCACTCAGACTTAAATGATCACCTCTTCCCTTTCTATGGGCTCAACATCACAATCTTTTTTGAAGTTTTCTCAGTATTAATATCAAATTGTCTGCTTTGTAGTCTGTAGAGTCTAAATTCCTTTCCCTTTCTGAAAACTGGGCCATTTTCCCATCCCCATCCAGTCTCAGAACACATCTCCTGTGCCCCACAGTTCCATAAGCATCACTGACAGTGATTTTCAGTTGAAACTGCACACAGCCAAGGGCAGAGGTCTCCTGAAATCTCTTTTGAAGTAACTTAACTGGGGATTTTTACAAATAAATGGAAAAATGCCTATGAAACATAGTTTATTTTTTTTACTGCCATTTAGAAGTTGTTTTATTCACCTTTTTCAGGAAGGGCAAATTCTTATCTTTTAGCTTAATGCAGATTTTTTTTTTAATGGAACAATAAAATCCCAGCAATTACCACAACTGATTTTTTAAAAATATATATAATTTGGTTTTCATTTTCATTTTACCACATTTTTTTTCTCACATGGGAACCTCAAACTATTAAAAAATGTAATTAGTATCCCATTCTGTACATGGATTAGAACTTCAGTATAGAAATCTTATTTGTAATTTTATATAATTATATAGTTATAATTTTAGAATTCTATTACCAATGAGTTGTTTTTTTTCTATAATGTAACTGTTACCAGAAAGAATAGAATCTACCAAATTCTTTACATCAATCCTGTATCAGTAGATGAAAAAAATCCAGTTTCTACTTAGCATTGCTTGTGATTGGCACAGAGAAAAATGTGGTAGAGATACTTTTTTCCCCCTATATGAGCTCTTTCAGGTTTTAAAAGTATTATATCTATAGAAAGAAATCATTTCAACCAGAAAACTTTTATTTTCCACACTTAGGTTGCCAAAAACCAAATCATCCTTCCCATCTTCTCAGTTCTCTGATTACCCAAGTTGCCTAAATAAGAAATTGCAGGCATCTGCCAGCACCTTATATAGTCAAAGATTTCTTGGCTAATTCCATTCCCACAGAGACTGCCCATTTAGTGGCAGCAAGAAGCCAAAGGAATAGATGTGCAGTTCAAACAGGGAGGGATCTTTCTTCTCCCAAGTTGATCTGGGTGAGCCCTCAATCCTAACCTAGGACTGAAGAGGGAAAATAGACTACAGTGACTAAGATAACTGGAAAAGACTCGTGAATTGGGACAGAACTAAATAAGGGAGAAATTACATTTGTACCCCCATCAACCCAAGTAATGAAAGGTAATTACTGTTACAACTATTAATAATGCTGTCAGCCAACATTTTTTGAGTACTCATCCTGTCCCAGGCACTAAGCTAAATTCACCACATTTTACAAGTGTGATCCTAGTAAATTCTCATCATGACACTACTGGGAGGGCACAAATATATCTCCATTTTGAGATTTTCTCCCAATGAGGAAGTCGAAGCAATCAAGAAGTTTGGTTAAGATCATATGGCCAGTAAGGGACAGAATTAGAATTCAAACTCGTCATACCCTGTGCTTTCTACCACTTTCTATTTTTTGTGAAACTCAGAACTAAGAAGTTTTTCTATTTTGACAATAGACCCCAGGTAGAGAGAATAGAATCAACCATGACTACCTCTATCACTAATGAGGTAGAAGTTGCTATTACTAGTTTTTCAGTTGACTATTTCTAATAAATGTAATAAGCAGCTGGAGATGAACTTCTCAGAACAAAAGTCAGAACCTTGACCCAACTCCATCCAATTTCGCCATATCCAGCATTCCAGTCCCCACAGTCCACCAATGGGAGATAAATGTTATCCTGCATCCCCTGTTCATAAATCCCTCAGTTCCTTTTCAAGTAGTATTTCAGCATGTACATGCACCCCTTACAGAGTATATATTTTGAGTTCAGTTGTTTTTAACTTTGATTCATCTATGTTATTTCATGTCTCTGTAGTTCCCTATCTTTGACTCCTGCCCAACAGCTATCACATGAATATTCATTAACCCACAGTCTTGGTGGGTGCTTGAGCTGGATCCTGGGTTTTCTGCTGTAATGAACAATGAAGTTACACATTTTAAAATACATGTCTTGTGCATATTGATACATAAGTTTCCCTTGAGTATACACCCAGGAGCAGAATTGCTTGGGAAAATGATACATACTGTTCAAATCCAAGAGAAAACGTCAAACTATTTTGCACTGATGTGTGCTCTCACCAAAAGCATGGAGTTCCTGTTTTGACCCTCATCAATTCCACTCCTTGATAATACCAGACTTTAAAGTTTCTGTCAATCATCTGAGTATAAAATAGTACTTGTTGTGGTTTGAACTTTCCCTGACCACTAATGATGTTGATCATCTCTTCATTTGTGTGTTGGCTAAATATTTCTCTTACTCTGTAAGACCGTGACCCAAGGGCCATTATCTTTGCTAGAGAAATTGCCTTCATTTTAGCCTTGGCTTTGGAAATTTTAGAGTTAATTCCAGATCATAACCCCATTTTACCACCTAAAAACTGCTTCAAGATTGACTTACTGCCTTTAAAATTTTCTAATGTCTTTTTGTTAAAACTCATCAACCTATTTATTTATGGTTATGTATTTACACTTATAATCAAACTCACAGGACTTTTTACATAGTTAAATTATGTTGCAAAGAATCCTTAGTTTTTAGTACCAAATTTCCCAAAAGTACACGAATTTCTAGGAGCCAGCACCAATCACTACTAAATGTGCCACAGATCAAAGGCATGGTACCTGCTTCAAAGGCCAGCTTGCAAAGGCTAACAAGTAGAGGAGAGTTTTTGCCTTTATAAGGATGTCATAAACAGTCTTTCATTTGACAGGAAGTTGTCATACAAATGCTATTTAAAGTCTGGGGATATTTAACAGTACCCTAATCACTATTCTTTATAGTTCCAGGTGCTAGTATCCACAACTATTGTCCAAAGTAAAAGAGAAACAAATCCGGTAGCAGGAAGCCAGAGCCCACTCTAAGGGCACCTGTTGCAATTCAAATCACAAGCAGTGCTTGCAAGACAATGCATATGGATGCCAGCAAGAGAGCAGCCAGTATAGCCACTAGCCCTGCCTCAGGAACACAGAAGGGGAATCACAACTCTGCCTGCTGCCCCCAGTGCTCCAAGTGGCTCTGGAAGCAAAGGAAGAAATTGGGGGGGGGGGGGGGATGATATATGTAGTAATAAACAGGACACAACTAAAAGGGAAAAAGTGAGTATGGAAAGAGAGACTTCTAGCAAATACCAGATTTTTTTCATTTTCCCACAGAGGCCTATAAAACTCTTCTTACTACAAAGATGCATAGTGGGGAGAGAGTGCAACAGAAAGAACTTGAGAAACAGATGAAATGTCTCTGAAGTTAGTGTAATTCAGTTTTTCCTTAATGATCTTGGGTCATTAATATGGTCCAATCACTGTTACTTTCTCTCATCCAGTAAAAAGTCTCAAGCCTGTTAATGTTAATGTTAATTAACATTAATTAATTGTTAATGTTAATTAACAGGTGTTAATGATCACCTGGCTATTTTGGGAGTCCCAGGTATACATAATCAAGTTTGGTCTGAAAATTGTTAAGTTACTGAAGGCAGATATACTCCTTTCTTCTACTCCTAACCAGGGCCCCATGACCTGGATATCACAGGACACCCTGACCATCTCTACTGAGCATCTTAGATTCATCAGGTGCTGCTGCTTTTTCTGCTGTACGTTGTCTGATTCAATAGACACTGTTCTCAATATCATTGGATCTTTAAGGGACTGAGGTTAATTTAAGCTCTGAAGTGGAAGAAAACATCCCTCTTTAAATGTCAAAATCTTTAAAACTCTTAGTAGGAAATACAGTTTTAGACTTTCAAGTAATAAAGAATTTAAAACACACAAAATGCTAACTTTTGAAAGCAAAAAGGCCTAAATTTGACCTTATTAAAATTAAGGAACTGAAATTAAGAAATTTATGAAAGTTTACATTAACAGAATGAAAAGACAAATTAAAAACTGAAAGAAGATATTTGAAACATACACAAACAACAAAGGATTAGTATCAAGAATATATAAAGGAGGTCAATAAGCTAAGAGAAAAACAACAGAAAAATAGGCAAAAGATATGATCAATCACTTCACAGTAGAGGAACTGTTTCTGGCCCATAAATTCATGAATGGATGTCCAACTTCAGCTCAGGGAAATAAAAATTCAATGTCACAGTGGAATATTGTTTTATACCTACTCGACTGGCAATAGTTAAAGAGTCTGATAACAAATCATGCTGAAGAAGCTATATCCGCAAAGCATTTTTTAAACATTACCGGTTGGAATGTAAGTCAGTAAAACTATTTGCGAATGTTTTGGCATTAGGTCCTAATGTTAAACATTCTCATACCCTGCGGTCCAGCTGTTTCATTCCTAATTCCTAATATTCAAGAGAAATTCTAAACATGTTTATCAGGAGATATATACAAGAGTGTTCATGGTTCACAATAACAAAAATCTGGAAATAGCCCAAATGCCCATCAATGAGAGAGTAGAGGAACAACCTGTGATAAAGTCATGATAAGATATGAAACAGAAGGCAATGAACATGGAACAATATGGATGAATCTGAAAGATTATCTAAGGCTGATACCATTTTATATAAAGCAAAAAAATAAAAATTATGCTACTGAAGAATATGTAGAGATTAGCTGAAAGAATATAAAAAAGGATAGCAAGAGATTAATGAGTACAGCATTTAGGATATGGTTACCTCACAGAGGAGGAAGCAAAGAATAAAATTGTGGAGGACCATTGGCTAGATGAAAGTTATGAGGTAGTAAGTTCATGGGTGATTACTGCATTATAAAATTAATTAAATTAAATAAGTGTCTCACAGAGACAATGATGCATTTGTGTCAAGATCTAAGGATTATGTTTAATCCAATTCTAGACCAAAAAAAAAAAAACAAAAAACTTCTGTCCTTTTTTAATTATACATTGTTAGTTATGCAACAAAGCAGTGCCCAGAATCTTCTAAAAGAGAACTTGAAATCATTTACTTGAGATCTTCTCACCTTCAACCTCATGGGAACAGAAGACACAGTGGGGCTGGAAAGAAAGCCCTCTTTGATCAATAATTAATGCACACTTAGGACTCTAGCCAAGCTTGCTGTGCTAAGCAGCAATTTCTGTTGGGTGAGCTCTCCATCAGGAGACTTCTGTCCTTGGCGATCACGGAAAAGGACCCACCCCTGGACAGGCATGTTTAGAAGGTGTGAATGCAAGAGTTCATCCAACTGACCTCATCACACTGCACTATGAGTGAGAGAAGAGCCAGGGGAACAGAGAACCAGGTCTACAGGATAAAAGACCCATTGTGGGTGAATCATTCTCTAGTCACCGGCCATGCTTCATTTTTCACATGGTTCATTTTTTAAGCAACCCTTTTATTGACCTTATAAACCACCAAGTCGAATGTATTATTTAGGAGAGGCACTTGAACAGAAACTCTCTTGGTGTCTTGACTGGAAAGAACAGATAAGCCCTGTTTGTCATGGGACAGCAATACTCTACCCTGGGAAAGCTTATCGTCCACACCACCCAAAAATTTGTTTCTGTGTGCTCTTAACAAAAACAAAACAAACAAACAAAAAAGAAATAGTTACTGTGAGATATATTTCTGCCTATAAAAATAAAAATTTCAAATACTGGGAAAAGTATAAAGTTTAAATATTAAAAATATCATTAGCCCTCAGTATGAAGGAAAAAAAAAGCTCAGTTATCATCCAGTTTCTTTTATTCCTGTTGTTATTTTTGTTTTTCTTAATTTATACACACACACACACATGTTTTTTTTTGGTTTTGGGGGGTGGTTTTTTTTTTTTTGGCCTTTCTGTGCTTTCCACCCCCTCTAATATTCAGATCATATTGTTTTGTATCCTGCTTTTTTTTTTAACTTAAGACTATATTATTAGCATTTCATTTGTCATTATTCTTCGGAACACAACTCCTAAAGAGTGCATAATAATTAGGCCATGATAGGATCCATCACATTTTATTTAATTATTTTCCTGTTGTTGAACCTCTGTTGTTTTCCCAGTATTATATCATAAGACGCAGGGCCACATGACCTTCTATACTTGCACCTAAATCACTGTATACATCTCTTACTATTTCCTTTGGATATATTCCTAGAAAGAGAATTTCTGGACCAAAGCGCAAATTTTTAAGGCTTTTAAATATATACTCAAAATCGTCCTCCAGAAAGCAATATTTATTTATATCCCTACCAGCTGCAAATAAAGTGCCTCACAACACAGAGCATCATAATCTTTAAGTTTCTGATAATTTGATAGGAGAAAAATGATATCACTGATTTGGTTTACATTTTTCTGGTGATCGACGACTGAATTTGTGATGTTTATTAGTCGTGTGAGCATTTTTTTTTTTCAGTTAACTGTCTAATAGTTTTACTTAATATATTGGTATTTTCATATTTTTGTATTGATTTATAAGAGTCTTTTATATAATGATAAAAGAGTCTTTTATATAGTCTGTTGTATATGCTGCCAATATTAAATGATTTTTGCTATTAAAAGTCAGTTAATATTTTTTACAGACATACAAAGTTTCTAAAGGTTCTTTATATTGTCAAATGTAAGAATCATCCTTTGAGGCTTCTTCATTTTTTTTTTCCTTAGAAAACTTATTTTCATGAGATCAAATAAGTAAGAATCTGTATTTTCTTTCAGCTGCTTAATAGTTTTATTTGAGTGTATAGCTATGTTATCTATCTTTATCTATTTTATGTAAATTACATAAGAATCTAACAGGTTGGTTTTTTTTAAGGTTTTATTTATTTATTTGACAGACAGAGATCACAAGTAGGCAGAGCAGCAGGCAGAGAGAGAGATGGGGGTGGGGAAGCAGGCTCCCTGCTGATCAGAGAGCCCAATGTAGCGCTTGATCCTAGGACCCTGAGATCATGACTGGAGCCGAAGGCAGAGGCTTAACCCGCTGAGCCACCCAGGCGCCCCTAACAGGTTTTTGATTCAAATAATTAACCAACTGTTCTGACATCATTTTTTAAAATATTCTTCAAAGTGATTTAGAGCATCATTTTTATGTATACTACATGATCTTTTATGATATGATCTATTTCTAGACTACTTGATTCACCGAGCAGTCTATACTTCTTATCAGCACCACACTGATTTACATATTACAGCTTTAGACTACAGCTGAACATGTAGAGAGTTCCCCCTCATCTCTTACAACTCTCTTCTTTTCTTCAAAAGCATTTATTCTATTTTTCCCATTTATTCTTCCAGATGAGATCTGTTCTCTATTTTAAATTGGCAAATGACTATGAACAACAAATAAGAAAAAGGCTCAAAATGCAGATTAAGACAGAATAAAATTTATGATCATGCTATATTTACAAGGTGAGTTAATTTTGTTTAGAGATTTTTTTCCCTTTTACTTGGATACACACTAGGCTAATTATCAATTGTTGATATATACTAGAATTAGTTATTCATTACCTATGTTAATGGAGTAGATTGTCATGTTTTAATAAAAATATTACCAAAACTACATTTTAGTTAATTTCTCGGACTTCTTTCTCCTTGAACTTTTCACCAGTGCACTCAGAAAAAGCCAAAGGGAAAGCTTCATAGTTTTTTTACATGCTTTTGCAAAGGTGACGACAAATCCCAGAATGGCTGATGATGGATCCAAAGACCCCCTCAGACCTATATAATCCTCCTGCTGGACCGCAGTGCCCAAAAAGCCAAGGGCAGAAACTGTAAAGCTATCTATCAAGTATTTCTTTCATATTCTTTCCTTTAGAATTACAAAAATACAAAATCTGAGAATAAACTGTAGCACTTCAATTGCAAAATCATTGTCCTAGTAAAATACAAAATTACAAAATGAGTAGAATCAATGAGGCACTCCCTCTACAAGGAAGGAATCCCTTCTACAAAATTCCATGGTCAATGGTCATTTTTTTTTTTTAAGATTTTATTTATTGATTTGACAGAGAGAGAGATCGCAAGTAGAAAAAGCAGCAGGCAGACTAAGAGGGGGAAGCAGGCTCCCTGTTGAGCAGAGAGCACAATGCAGGGCTCAATCCCAGGACCCTGAGATCATGACCTGAAGGCAGATTCTTAACCCACTGAGCCACCCAGGTGCCCCCAATGGACATTTTCTTTTGCACAAACATTTAGTGATGGGAAACTTTCTGACCAACACCCAGATGCTGGAGTGAAAACCTAAAAATAGAAATTAGAAACTTCAACGAAGTGACCCCAAATTTGCTTAAAGGCAGTTGATGCTCTGTGATCCAAAATAACTCTCAAAGTAATTGCCAATGTATTTAAGGACATTGCAATATCAGGGATTGCAATATAGAAACTGGGGGATAAGAAAAAATGCAATTGCCACCATGAATAATAACAAATATTTCAGCAGCACAGACCACAAGTAAGGTTCTGAACAAGGCATGGAATTCAAGGAGCCCAAGACAGAGGCCGTGTCCTTGAGTAACTAACGATCTAATTAAGTGGTCAAGGCACGCGCATAGTAGTAACACAAGGTCATGTGGAATCAATGCCAAACAAGTTATTAGAAGAAATAAATCTTCACTCTCTATGTTTTGTGAACAAATTTATTTGTTGTTCCAGTTTGCTTCCAACCCTCACTTTCCTTTTGCCTAAATATTCTGACCTTTGTATTTCTTCAGCTTTGCTGAATTATGTGAATCTTAGTCAACCATTTCCCTTTCTTTAGAGACAAGGTGAAGGTAAGGCTGAAAGAACCCAGACAAGCTGTTACAAGCCAAGATACAAACAGCTCATCCATCAGATTCTATGTAGTGCCCCCTCTGGCTCCAGGCAAGCCCCAGAGCTCAAGCCTCCTGGTAGCCTGTCTTCCCGAAGTCATTCCTCACCAACAGCAGACCCCATAACAGCATTAAATATTAACCCCATTGCTCACAACTCAGTTCTGAAGAACTGCATTAAGACTAAAACAGAGTGGGGCACCTGGGTTGGTCAGTCAGTTCAGTGTCCGATTTCTGATTTTGGCTCAGGTCATGGTCGCAAGGGTGGTGGGATCAAGTCCCACATCCTGCTGCTCCCTCAGCTCACAGTCTGCTTGGGGCTCTCCACCTCTCCCTCTGCCCCTACTCCCACACTCTCTCTCTCTAAAACAAATAAATAAACCTTTAAAAAGGGGGGGGGGCAACCAAAAACTGAAACAGAGTAATCTACACAAAAAAATAAAGCAGGCCTCCCAAAACACTTGAAGTCAGACACATGAACACTTGTGGTGAGCATAGCACGATGGTCATATAAAGACACTGAATCACTACCTCGTTCCCCGACACTAATGTAACACCGTGTGTCAACTGTACTGAAATTCAAAAATTTCCGAAAGCAAATCAAATCAAACCAAACAGGTGAAAATGTGGTCATGCAGCTTCTTGAACCTTTACTGGATCTCATTTGCTTCTGATCCATTATTTTACATTTTCTAAAAGGATCTGTGCTTCTTCGATGTGTCTGACATTCACGCCGGCCACAAATCAATACCAAATGAAAGACCTCACTTGCTACCTTGTCTCCAGCCTACTAAAATAGTGCTGTCTGATCAGGCATCTCCCTGCAGGAAACAGGCCTTCCTACGCAGGAAGCACAGGAAAGAGGACTGGAGACAGCAGTCCCAGCGGCTTTTTTGCCAAAAAGGACAAAATGGCTCTTCTGGCAACTCCTGACTCAGGAAATCGCTGAATTAAGTAGTCAATCTGCAGAGTAATTTAGCATGTCATCTGCTTCCTGGCAACAGATATTTGGAAGCATTTATATTTTATTTCAACTCTGTCACCATCAGGGTTAGAACGCCTTGTCTCTGAGGACCTCAAGGTCAGAGACTTTCCTGTAGTTCCTACCGGGCCACTTTTTTGGGTTCTTCCTCCCCTTTTCAGGCCCCAGCAGTCTGCCCTCCCCTTTGATTCCTGTCTAGATCAAGCAAACCCTTGTCTTCAGAGCTAAATATAAGTTGTCTGGGAGGGGAGCGGTGAGCGGAGGCCTGGGCAGGTGGGATCCTTGGAAAATAGACTTTGGAGTGTGCAGAGGAGTGAAGATGCCGCCGTCCGTCCAGGAAGGGCCCGGACAAGGCTCGCCGGCCGAGGGAGGGAAGTGGCCAAGACGTGTGTACCGCGGGCTCCTGTTCCCACTTCTTCACGGGCTTTCTGTGTGACGTAGCTGGAGCCAAAAGCTGTACCTCTGCGGTGTGTCCTAAACCAACATAGCCCTAACCACACACATGGGGGAGGCCGGTAAACCTGGGCTGGGGGTTGGAAGAAACTGTATGTGGATGGAGCAGCTTCTTACAGCTGGTGAACACATGTAGCCGCAAAGTACGAAAAAGCAAAGCTTATAAAACATAAGTGGCAGAACCACATAATTCTTACTGTCCACAGACATGTGTAGATCTTTACTACTTAGGATAATAATGGTGAGATCCAGATGAGGGAAGGCATCGAGAAGGTAGTAAATCCTACCTGGGGTAGAGGTCACTTTGGCTCCTCTCTGGGCAGGGGCTTCCTGTGGCTTCAGCAACAGCACCCAGGAAAGTGAGTCTCCATGTCATGAATGGCAGAAATGAGATCTCAACCACAGACTCATGAAGCCCTGGGTTTGAAGAGTCCCAGCTTCCAGACCCCTATCTTCCAGAAAACGGCTAAGCCAAGACTGGGTGGGACCTTCCAAATGCATTATTGCCTTTGGCGCTGGTAGCAATTCTGGGAGATCTATGGAGTGATCCCATTTTATAGATAACACTTACATAGGCAAAACAATGTATCCAGAGCTCAAGGAGGTAAGAAGAGGTGGACTGGGCTTTTCCATCGGTTCCTCTCATCCCTAAAGGCCGCTTTCTTTTCATTGGACAATGCTATCTTCCCTGTACTGTTTCTATTAGCCTCTGCATAATAGAGGTAATGATACCTAATGCTGACACTGCTACAAAGATCAAAAGATATTACATATGCAAGGTTCCTGTGCAGAAGCGCAGATTGTTACTCTAATAGTAATTCCCTGCAACAACCTTTAGGTCTCTTTCATACCTCCAGCCTCGTTATTACTAACACATGGGGGGAAGTTTATACTGGGCCAGGAATATGGATCTTGTTCAGTACATAGCTGAAATCTCACTTTGCATTTCATTAACTTTAAGAAATTTACATATTTTAACCTAAATCAACCAGATTTTGTGGTATTTCATCTCAGGAGCTATTATAGACAGCCCATTCTATGTTAATCATTTATTTCCCTTCGGTTTATTGCTTCAAAGTTCTCACTGGAACACTCAAATGTGTTTAAACCGTGTCATATTCTTTAAGAAAGACCTAGCATGGAAATCAGATTATGACTAGTTATGATTTCCAATGCATGTGCAAATATCAAAACAGGATCCTTGTAACAAAATCGAGGGAAATGCCCTTATCCTGATTTTCTTTGAATTTTCTGTAGTCCTTACCTCCCCAGTAGGGAGGGAATAGTAACACATCTCCAAACCTACACTGACTGACCTTCAGGAAATAGGAATAAAATATAAATTAAGACTGTTTATGTAGTCTTACAAACAATTTGTTATTCAAATTCACTAAAAGGGATATCCATTAGGCACACCATCCTAAAAAGCTTTCTATTAAGAAATAAATTCCAGAGTTTAGCATTTCAAAACTACATAATTTGAATACATTTTTGAACCATCCAATGGAAAATAAGATTGATTCCACATGTGCAGAGCTTGTAAATAGCTCAGTAATTCCTTCGCTGTTTCCAGACACAAACTAATGACCTCCTTTTCTTGGTAGAAAATTAGGCTATTTTTTCAGGGTCAGGGCAAGAATGTGGGGGAGCAAGGATTATAATGGAAAAATGTTATTCACCCAGGACTGCAGGGCAGCATTAGGGATTACGTAAAGCTTTTCTTCACAGGATATAGTTCCTGTGAAGAGAAAAGCCCCCCACAATTTCAAGGATTAGCACACAGCCACATAACAAGCTAATCTTTTTGTCTTGTTTTATAAAAAAAAAATCTTTGAATTAGCTTGTGTGTATTTATAATACTGACAGAAAATGGTAGTTTCAGGGAAGGGCACTAAATAAATAGATGAACAGGATTTGCCTTACATAAAAATACTTCCCTGTTCAGGAGTCATTCGCCTTTTCTGATTTTAAAACTCTTTCATTGGAGAAACGCCTCTCTCCTGAGAGAGAGGGTCTGAACACCTGGATTTCATCCAGATTTTGTGATCTCTAAATCATCTTATGCCTTTGAGTAAATCCCAGCAGCGCTCTCTCTACCACGTGCCTCCCAACTTATAATATCCTACCACCCACGTTCTGAGACGCTGAGTTGATAGTGATTATTTACGGGTTCACTGTGAGGATTAAGTGAGTAATACCTAATATGTTAAGCACAGAAACATGCCAGGGTGTGATAAATATACAATAAAACTTCATTTTGGATTTTGCCATTATTATTATTTAGACAATGGGTACTAACTAATGGGACCTTCCCTTTTCAACTCCACGGCCATGTCACTTAAAGGCAATCAAAATGGAACTAATTATCCTGTCTCCTCAGATATGAACCCACAAATATCATTGAACTCTTTTCCATTTACTCTCTAGCATCGAAGCTCATGTATCATCATCAGCCAGTTTAATTTCCTTTATTGAGAGAGACCAGCAGGGACATCTGGGTGGCTCAGTCAGTTAAGCGCCTGCCTTTGGCTCAGGTCAGGATCCCAGGATCCTGGGATTAAGTCCCGCATTGGGCTCCCTGCTCAGCGGGGGAGATATCCCTCTCCCTCTGCCTACTGCTCTGCCTACTTGTACTATCTCTCTATCAAATAAATAAATAAAATCTTAAAAAAAAAAAAAAAAGACCAGCCGACTGCCTCAGTGTGGAAACATTCCTCCCCAGTCTCCTGGGGTCCACAGCTGATGTCTTGGTAATGATTTCCTTTTGTCACTTTTAAAGAAGGTGCTTAGCAACTGCAAACCAGTGAGCATCCAGTGGGGCCACTGGCCCTCACAGAGCCTCCGAAGAGCTCCAGGTAAGGCCTTCTTTCCAGAAAGGGCCACGAGTGAGCTTTGCCTCACCTGGGCACTTTGAGTAGCGAGTCCAGAGTCAAACTTATCAAGCCATGCAGATGACAGGAAGAGTGTGATACTGACTACAGATGTCCTCGATGTCTCTCAGGGTCCTCCATGCCAATGAAAGCAAGTTCTACAGCAGATAATTCAGTATTATTCACCAATAATCACAAATAAAGGAGATACATCTTTCTAAAATTATTTTAATAGCCTTGGGATTTTTTCCCATCTTGAGATGGAAACAGAGAGATTTCTATTCAAAGAAATTATTGTTTCCCTTCAAAAGTCACAGGAATTACAAGGTAAATTGACAGGAAAGCAAACAGGCATAGTCTCAGGGGTCCCCTGAGTCCCATTCCTTAGAACAGGTTCTTAGCACACAACTTCACTGACCCTGAGCCAGGTGTCATTTCAGAAAAACATCTTCAAGAAACAGAGATTGTTTCAGCAAGTTCCCTTGCTCAATGAAAAATCCATTTCATCCTATTCGGCTCTCTCTGAAAGACCAAGAATCGAAGCATCAGCCATTTATAAGTGCTCACTGGGCCAGGTCCTGTTCCAGATGTTGGAGTATATTAAATCATCCCACCCTCACAGTGCAATGAGTGCTGTTACCATCCCATTTTACAGATGGGGATGAGGTAAGAGATGGTAAGTCACATGCCCAAGGTCACACAGAGCTCCTATGTGATAGAGCAAGTATTTAAACCCAAGAGGTGTGGCTCCAGATTCGTCAATCTTAACCACTCAATTATATTATCTTATTTTTCCCCCCAAAATGAAAGTTAATACCTTGGAAATTTGGGACATCCCATAGCATACTTCCACTAAAATAAAATTCTTAATACCTCCCTTTAGAATGTAATGAGAGGTAATAATATATCCCAGGAACCCAACTTATTAACATAATGAACTATGAGTCCAACAACTTTCTATGTATACAACATATCAGTCAATCCACACACGTTAATTTCAGCAAATATAGATAGACAGATATATCTATCTATCGATATGCATATATACCAGATTACATTGCTCAGTCTATGCTTTCCTCTACAACAAATATAATCCATTTCTCTGGGGCAATCACTACCATCAGTGACACAGGAACACTTTTTTTTTTTTTTTAAGATTTTGTCCACTTATTTGAGAGGGATTGAAAGAGCAGGGTGGAGAGTGGAGGAGGCAGGGGAGGAGGGAGAAGCAGGCTCCCCGCTGAGCAGGAAGCCCAATTCAGGGCTTGATCCCAGGACCCTGAGATCATGACCTGAGTCGAAGGCAGACACCTAACTGACTGAGCCACCCAGGCGCCCCACACAGGAACACTTTTAAGGGCCTTTTATGCTGGCCTTCACAAAGGAGGTGGAGTTACATGAGTTAACATATACATCCCCAGTTACTTGCTCCTTTAGAGTTTAAGTGTTAGAATTCAGCCATTTAAAACAAACTATTGCTATTTATACACTAGGAAGTCATATGGCTTCGTCTATAATGTTACTGCAGAAACTCTAAGCACGACCAAGAGCTGAATAGGTGTCAAACCAATGATTACTCTCCAGTCCACAAGACTGTAAGATACTTATTGATGTGGAGTTACTATCAAATGTTGGAAATAACCTGACTGACTATTTATAGGCACCAAGGTCCCCCAGTCACATCAGGGGTTAGGGCTTCCCTTTCAGCTGCTATAAACACAGTTTCCTCCAGACTCTGTTTATATGACTGCTTGTCCACCCAGCTCCAGTCCCTGATGCTCTGTTTTTTACTGCTGCTGCTCCCTCATCCTGTTTATAAGGCAGCGAGGATGACCAAGGAAGCAGAATCATTTTAATTCACCACAGCCTTGTAGAAAGCAGTTCTGCTTTAAGACGATTCATTCTTCACTTGGGTCCATAACTTAATCTTGCTTTTCCAAGAGCCAGTAATGTTAAGTGTGTTGGCCCAAGCGAACAAGTTATCACACGTTCAAGACAAATTATGCCAAGTCTGGATACCTAGAGTTACAAATCTTTCTTGACCTCCTCAAATGATAGTGCACACTATCAACTCAAGATAAAGGGTCCTTATTTTACAGTGAGTCCTATGAGAATCACCTTGGGAGACTCTTGTGATTATTGCTATTATGTTTTGGATTGCTAGCTAGCTAGTTAGCTGCTTGGGCCCCACACCAACCAATTAAACTAGTATCTCTTTTTAAAAGCTCCCCTTTGATTCTGCTGAACAGCCAGGATTATGAACCACTATCAAAAGTCAGTATCCATCACAAGCAAATTACCAAACAAATGTTATAGGTATGATTAGATCACATAGTTCTATGTGAATCTTCACCCATTTCTTCCAAACAGATTAAGGTGGCATGAGTTGGCCATGCTGGTTGGGTACAGAAAGCAGTCCTCAGGCATAGAAGGCTGTGTTGTGTAATAGGACTCATCTCCCCTCTTCCACAGATCCTCACTGTAACCTAGTCCCTTTAGAGAATGGGATAAGCAAACAAAGGGCTAGCTTCCAGCACCCCATTAACATATAGAAGGTTTTGATCCTTACCATGAGATTCCAGTTAAAGGAAAGAATTATGGCACTCCCTTGAAGTTCAGTACAACCCCCTCCATACATCAAAAAGCAGTCTTGAAAAGAAATTATACAATGTCTTCAGTGTAGTAAGAAAGGGAAGATCAGAGATTAAAGCTCAGAGGTCCCCTCTCTTGGGATGCCTTCCACCCACCCAGGGTATCAAATAGGAATCTTTGATAAAAATATAATGCTGCTGAAAATCAATTCAATTCAAAACTGAGAAAGAGCAGTGCAGTCTCTGACAGTGGGAGCCGGCCTGAAGCTCACAACTGGGCCCTGTATTCTCCTGCTGGATGGAAACGATTTCACAGAACATCAAAACTCAGCAAGGCCATTCTGTGACTATGGTGGATCAGCACAGAAAAAGGCCACTCCAGAACAATGTCTAAAAATGAAAACACAAACAAAAATGACAAACAAAAATGACTCCCCTCCCTGACTAATAAGAATTACTGCTGCTGCTTTACCTATTACAGTTTTAGCCTCAAGCTAGTCTTCCTTCCTTCTAGATAAGATGTGGGAAAATAGCCAATCGTAGAATCATCCCCAGTTCCTGACAGTATTCAGTCCCCAATGCCTTAAACCCTCCCCAAATCACCTAATGCCTGCCCAGACCCTATAATTCATCACTTCTAGCACCTTCACAGTCGACCATCGTAAGTGTCCTCCCTTATGGCAACTAGCCATTCACTGGTCTCGGCAGATGTCTGGCGGTCTTGGCAAGGAGAGCACTGTGAATGTTTTCTTCAAGCGTCTAATATATGCCACTCCAAGAACAAAACAAATATTCGCAATGTTCAAATGGATTCAGAAGACATCTAAAAAACGGAGCTCAATCGCGTGATCAAGGCAACACAGACACCCTGACAAAGAGGTTCCAGACCATTCGTGAAAATTGCCAAGCAGAAGGTGAGACATACACTATGCTTTGAGAGAGGAACAGAATTCGAAGATGTGGCAGACAGGCACACTGGCAATGGGGTAACACTCCGCAACCTCTCAGGAGTTAGGGACCTAAGGTTTCATTCCTCTCTTTGTTCCACAGTTCCTCTGTTAGTATTTGACTTCATCTCCTTCTTGAAGGTGAATGATTTTAGAAGAAGAAAGGCACCTGATAATCTAAGGTTTCCCATTTCCTTCTGTGTTCTGAATAGAGAAACAACGTCCAGTCCATTGTTTAGCCAAGTCCTGGAAACGCTGTAGGAGAATAAAATAATGCCTGTGTTCTAAGACTGCACTGGACTCACGACACACAGAATTTTAAAAAATAATACATTAAAAGGTCACTGTTGACGTCATCCGGGAAGATGCATATTCATATTTGAATAGGAGACTGTCGGAGAATCGGGCCAATAGAGTAACCCCGTTACTAACCGCAGTTGTCTGCGGGTTTGTGGGTTTGTTCCTCTTTCTCCCTCTGTCTTCCGTTTCAGAGATTAATTGGTTTAGATGATCAGTCAAACAATACATCCTGTGCTTCCCAAACACATCACATCTGCATATTTTATGTATTCGGCCACCACTTTGTCCTTGCCACAGTTCAGTAGGGGTTTTTTTTAAACAAAGTTGAAGCTGTAGAAATCTCTCTCTCTTTTTTTCTCTCAGATGAAACTTCAGGGAAGCTGTGATGTAGAACAGAATAAGCAGAGAGTGCTCCAGGTGAAGGCGGGGGAGGGTAGCGACCCAGAATCACTCTCTCTGCCTTGCCGCTGTGCCCTCAAGGGTCTAAGAGAAAGGGCTGAGACTTCAAAGAAAACAATGCTAAGCTACTGTATAGCTATGGCTCCTGCTTGTCAATAAATAAAACCTGGAAACTGGTAGAAATGCAAGTTTCTCAGCAAGAGGTGCAGAGATCCGTGGGGTGTTGAAGAGAACACGTAGGTCAAAAGCTGGGCTCTCTGCAAAGCTTCCTCTGCGCCGCCTACCGCCTCCTGTGAGGTATTGCTGCACGTCCTCAGGCGCTTCTTCTCAGCTCTTCTCAAAGAGCTCTGAAAAGACATCCTCTCCTGACTCTGCATATTACTTAAGTCTGTCCTCAGCAGTCTCCTTTTTCTTCTGCAGCTCTAGCTAGGCACTGTTGTCCCTGCTGCTGGACCCTACCCCAGCCGAATCACCCCATCAGCCGGGTTCTATAACCTCCCGAGCCAGGCACCAGCTGCTCATTCTTTCTTAAATAACCCTTGGGGTATGGGACCAAGTCATGCTGTTTATGACTGCCATGTCTTCTGGAGCCTTGAAGGAAAGGTTCTCAGTTCAGATTCTCACTTCAAGTTAGAGTAGCTTATCATTTGGATGCAACTCTAACAGGAATCTATTTTGATCTAGAAAATAAACCTAAGTAGCTGGTGTCACGCCCTAATGTTTCCTTTTCTCCAACTTCTACTCTATTTGGCTGTGCCTGCTCCCCAGGTGACCATATCCAGGTTCATGGTTTTAGAAATCATGCATGTACTGGAGATTTCTTTTCTTTTTTAATTAACATATAATGTATTATTTAGTTCAGGGCTACACGTCTGAGATTCACCAGTCTTAAACAATTCACAGTGCTCATCATAGCACATACCCTCCCCAATGTCCATCACCCAGCCGCCCCATCCCTCCCATTGCCTCCCCTCCAGCAACCTTCAGTTTGTTTCCTGAGATTAAGAGTCTCTAATGGTTTGTCTCCTTCTCTGGTTTCATCATTTCATTTTTCGCACCCTTCCCTTATGATCCTCTGTCTTGTTTCCCAAATTCCTCATATCAGTGAGGTCATATGATAATTGTCTTTCTCTGACTGACTTATTTTGCTTACATAATACCCTCCAGTTTGCAATCCATGTCACTGCAAATGGCAAGATTTCATTTTTGATGGCTGCATAATATTCCATTGTGTGTGTGTGTGTGTGTGTGTGTGTGTGTGTGTGTGTGTGTGTATATATATGTATATATATATATATATATATATATATATACCACATCTTCTTTATCCATTCATCTCTTGATGGACATCTAGGCTCTTGCCACAGTTTGGCTATTGTGGACATTGCTGCTATAAACATTGCTGTGCAGGTACCCTTTCGGATCACTACATTTGAATCTTTGGGGTAAATACTCAGTAATACAACGCTGGGTCATAGGGAAGCTGTCCTTTCAGTTTTTTGAGGAGCTGCCATACTGTTTTCCAGAGTGGCTGCGCCAGCTTGCATTCCCACCAATAGTGTAGGAGGGTTCCCCTTTCTCTGCATCTCTACCAGCATCTGTCCTTTCTTGACTCATTAATTTTAGTCATTCTGGTTGGTATGAAGTGGTATCTCATTGAGGTTTTGATTTGTACTTCCCCGATAACAAGTAGCACTTCTTCATGTGTCTGTTGGCTGTTTGGATGTCTTCTTTGCAGAAATGTCAGTTCATGTCTTCTGCCCATTTCTTTTTTTTTTTTCCACTTTTTTTAAAATTTCTTTTCCACGTAGCACTATTCATTGTTTTTGCACCACACCCAGTGCTCCATGCAATACGTGCCCTCCCTATTACCCACCACCTGGTTCCCCAACCTCCCAACCCCTGCCCCTTCAAAACCTTCAGGTTGTTTTTCAGAGTCCATAGTATCTCATGGTTCATCTCCCCTTCCAATTTCCCTCAACTCCTCCTCTCCATCTCCCCTTGTCCTCCCTCCATGTTCTTTATGCTCCACAAATAAGTGAAACCATATGATACTTGACTCTCTCTGCTTGACTTATTTCACTCAGCATAATCTCTTCCAGTCCCACAGCCAGTTGCTGTGGCTGAAGTCAAAGAGGTTGCTGCCTCTGTTCTCCTCAAAGATTTTGATAGATTCCTATCTCACATTGAGGTCTTTCATCCATTTTGAGTCTATTTTTGTGTGTGGTGTAAGAAAATGGTCCAATTCATTTTTCTGCATGTGGCTGTCCAATTTTCCCAATACCATTTGCTGAAGAGACTGTCTTTTTCTATTGGACATTCTTTCCTGCTTTGTTGAAGATTAGTTGACCACAGAGTTGAGCGTCTATTTCTGGGCTCTCTATTCTGTTCCATTGATCTATGTGTCTGTTTTGTGCCAGCACCATACTGTCTTGATGATTACAGCTTTGTAATAGAGCTTGAAATCCAGAATTGTGATGCCACCAGCTTTGGTTTTCTTTTTCAACATTCCTCTGGCTATTTGGGGTCTTTTCTGGTTCCATACAAATTTTAAGATTATTTTGTTCCATTTCTTTGAAAAAAAAAAGTTGATGGTATTTTGATAGGGATTGCATTAATTGTAGATTGTGCTAGGTAGCATAGATATTTTGACAGTATTTGTTCTTCTGGTCCATGAGCAAGGAAAATTTTTCCATTTCTTTGTGTCTTCCTCAATTTCCTTCATAAGTATTCTATATTTTTCTGAGTATAGCTTCTTTGCCTCTTTGGTTAGATTTATTCCTGGGTATCTTATGGTTTGGGGTCCAGTAGAAAATGGGTTGACTCCTTAATTTCTCTTTCTTCTGTCTTGCTGTTGGTGTATAGAAATGCAACTGATTTCTGTGCATTGATTTTATATCTTGACACTTTACTGAATTCCTGTATGAGTTCTAGCAGTTTTGGAGTGGAGTCTTTTGGGTTTTCCACATAAAGTATCATATCATCTGCAAAGAGTGAGTTTGACTTCTTCTTTGTGATTCAGATGCTCTTTATTTCTTTTTGTTGTCTGATTGCTGAGGCTAGGACTTCTAGTTCTATGTTGAATAGTAGCAGTGATAGTGGACATCCCTGCCATGTTCCTGACCTTAGGGGTAAAGCTCTCAGTTTTTCCCCATTGAGAATGATATTCACTGGGGGTTTTTCATAGATGGCTTTTATGATACTGAAGGATGTACCCTCTATCCCTACACTGTGAAGAGTTTTAATCAAGAAAGGATGTTGTACTTTGTCAAATGCTTTTTCAGCATCTAATGAGAGTATCATATGGTTCTTGTTCTTTCTTTTATTAATGTATTGTATCACATTGATTGATTTGCAGATGTTGAACCAATCTTAAAGCCCAGGAATCAATCCCACTTGGTAGTGGTGAATAATCCTATTAATGTACTGTTGGATTCTATTGGCTAGAATTTTGGTGAGAATTTTTGCATCCGTGTTCATCAGGGATATTGGGCCGTAATTGTTATTATTGGTGGGGTCTTTTTCTGGTTTGGTGATCAAAGTAATAGTGGCCTCATAAAATGTGTTTGGAAATTTTCCTTCCATTTCTATTTTTTGGAACAGTTTCAGGAGGATAGGAATTAATTCTTCTTTAAGTGCTTGGTAGAATTCCCCTGGGAAGCCGCCTGGCCCTGGGCTCTTGCTTGTTGGAAGATTTTTGATGACTGCTTCAATCTCTTTACTGGTTATGGGTCTGTTCAGGTTTTCTATTTCTTCCTGGTTCAGTTTTGGTAGTTATACATCTCTAGGAATGCATCCATTTCTTCCAGATTGCCCAATTTGCTGACACATAGTTGTTCATAATATGTTCTTATAATTGTATTTCTTTGGTATTGGTTGTTATCTCTCCTCTTTCATTCATGATTGTATTAATTTGGGTCCTTTCTCTTTTCTTTTTGATAAGTCTGGCCAGGGGTTTATCAATCTTATTAACTCTTTCAAAGAACCAGCTATAGTTTCATTTATCTGTTCTGCTGTTCTTTTGGTTTCTATTTCATTGATTTTTGCTCTGATCTTTATTATTTCTCTTTTCCTGCTGGGTGTAGGCTTTCTTTGCTGTTCTTTTTCCAGCTCATTTGGGTGTAGGTTTAGGTTGTGTATTTGAGAACTTTCTTGTTTCTTGAGAAAGGCTTGTATTTTATATACTTTCCTCTTAGGACCATCTTTGTTGCATGCCAATGATTTTGAACAGTTGTGTTTTCATTTTCATTTGTTTCCATGAATTTTTAAAATTCTTCTTTAATTTCCTGGTTGACCCATTCATACTTTAGGAGGATGCTCTTTAGCCTCCATGTATTTGAGTTCTTTCCAACTTTCCTCTTGTGGTTGAGTTCTGGTTTCAAAACACTGTGATCTGAAAATATGTAGGGAATGATCCCAATCTTTTGGTACCAGTTGAGACCTGATTTGTGACCCAGGATGTGATCTCTTCTGGAGGATGTTCCATATGCACTAGAGAAGAATGTGTATTCTATTGTTTTGGGATGGAATGTTCTGTATATATCTGTGATGTCCATCTGGTCCAATGTGTCATTTAAAGCTTTTATGTCCTTGTTGATCTTTTGCTTAGATGATCTGTCCATTTCAGTGAGGGGGTGTTCAAGTCCACTGTATTATTGTATTATTGCCAATATGTTTCTTTGATTTTGTTATTAATTGACTTATATAATTGGTTGCTCCCATGTTAGGGACATAGATATTTAAAATTATTAGATCTTCTTGTTGGACAGATCCTTTAAGTAATAAAGGATCTTTATTACTGTCCTTCTTCATCTGTTATTATAGTCTTTGGTTTAAAATCTAATTTGTCTGATACAAGGATTGCCACCCCAGCTTTCTTTTGATGTCCACTAGCATGGTAAATGGTTTTCTACCCTGTCACTTTAAATCTGGAGTTGTCTTTGGGTCTAAAATGAGTCTCTTGCAGACAGCATATCAATGGGCTTTTTTTTTTTAACCCAATCTGATACCGTATGTCTTTTGATTGGGGTGTTTAGCCCATTTACATTCAGGGTAACTATCAAAAGATATGAATTTAGTGCCATTGTTTTGCCTGTGAGGTGATTGTTACTGTGTACTGTCTCTGTTCCTTTCTGGTCTATGTTCCTTTTAGGGTGTCTTTTTGCTTAGAGGACCCCTTTCAATATTTCCTGTAGGGCTGGTTTGGTGTTCACAAATTCTTTTTGTATTTGTTTGTCCTGGAAGCTTTTTATCTCTCCTATTTTCAATGACAGCCTAGCTGGATATAGTATTCTTGGCTGCAAATTTTTCTCATTTAGTGCTCTGAATATATCATTCTAGTCCTTCTGGCCTGCCAGGTCTCCGTGGATATGTCTGTTTCCAGCCTAATGTTTCTACTCTTCTAGGTTACAGACCTCTTGTCCTGAGCTGCTTTCAGGATTTTCTCTTTGTCTCTGAGACTTGTAAGTTTTACTATTAGATGACAAGGTGTTGGTTTATTTTTATTGCTTTTGAGAGGAGCTCTCTGTGCCTCCTGGATTTTGGTGCCTGTTCGCGTCCCCAAATTAGAGAAGTTCTCCACTATAATTTGCTCCAATATACCTTCTGTCCCTCTCTTTCTTTCTTCTTCTTCTGGGATCCCAATTACTCTAATATTGTTTCATCTTATGGTATCACTTATCTCTTGAATTCTCCCCTCATGATCCAGTAGTTCCTTATCTCTCTTTTTCTCAGCTTCTTTATTCTCCATAATTTGGTCTTCTATATCACTAATTCTCTCTTCTGCCTCATTTATCCTAGCAGTTAGAGCCCCCATTTTTTATTGCACCTCATTAATAACCTTTTTGATTTTTATTTGGTTAGATTTTATTTTTCCAGAAAGATTTTCTGGTATCTTCTATGTTTCTTTTAAACCCAGCTAGTATCTTCATAAGTCATTCTGAACTCTTTGGTTCCAACATCTTACTAATGTCTGTATTGATTAGGTCTCTGGCAGGCGGTACTCCCTCTTGTTCTTTTTTTTTTTTTTTTGAGATGCATTTTTCCATTTTGTCATTTTGTCCAGAGAAGAATACATGAATGAGAGAATAAAGTGCTAAAAGGGTAACAACAAACCCAGAAAAATATACACTAAACAAATCAGAAGAGACCCGAAACCAGGGGGAAAAGAAAGGGAAAAACAAAAAAAAGTATGATCAGCTTGGTGAATAGAACAGAGCCACATACTAGATTTTGGGTGTATTTTGGTCTGCTGGAAGAAACTTCCTCTCAAAATTTTGAAGAAAGACATATACATATACAAAAATATGGATAAAGATGATGAAGGGATGGAATATGACTGTAAAGATGAAAAGTTAAAAAAAATTTAAAGGAATTGGTAAGTTGATTGAAAAAAGGAAGAAAATTTTTTAAAAAGGAGGGGGGAGAATGTGATCAGGCTGGAGACAAAAAAAAGCCATACACTCGATTTAGGGTACATTTTGGTCTGTTAGAATAAACTATATCCCAAAATTTTAAATAAAGAAAAACTTGTATATATACAGAAAATATGGTTAAATATAATAAAGGGAGAGAATATGACTGTAAAAATGAAAATTTAAAAATATTTTTAAAAAAGAATTGATAAGATGTTGGTTGAAAAAGAAAAGAAGAAAAACTCAAAAGAAAAAGAAAACTTTAAAAATTAATTTTGAAAGAGTAAAGAATCATGGGAGTAAAGCCATGAATTCTATGTGCTGTATTCCCCTAGCTCTGGAGTTTTGCAGTTCTCGTGATGGGTAAACTTGGTCTTGGCTGGATGTTCTTGCTGATCTTCAGGGGGAGGGGTCTGTTGCAGTGATTCTCAAATGTCTTTGCCTGAGGCAGAATTGCACCGCCCTTGCTCGGGGCCAGGTTCAGCAATGTGCTAGGGTTTGCTTTTGGTAGATTTTGTTGCTTAAAAGCTTTCCGGACAGCTTTGGAGGACGAGAATGAAAATGACAGCCTTCAAATCACTGGCCCCAGAGTAGCCAAGACCCTGGGGCCTGACTCCTCAGTTCACTCTCAGAGAAAAGCAGTCAGTCTTGCCTCTCTCCCTGGTCTTTGGCCCCACTCTTGAGTTCAACTGGCCTGTGACTGAGCATTTCTATCTCTGGTGCACGGCCCCATTTGGAGACTCCAAACCCAGCAGATTCCTGCAGTGTGCTCTTGTGCTGCTTCTCCTGGTGAAGGAAGTGGGGGTGGGGGGGATCTCTCCAGATTTGCCACTTGTGGGGTCCTTGTTCAAAGAGTAGTGGCCTAACTGTATCTGGGATCATGGTTTATGGCACTTCAAGCTGAGAACCCCCCTCCTTGGCTCTGTCTTTGTGGCCGGCTTCCCTGCCCTGATACTTGGGAGCTCTGCCACACTCAGGCACCCCTGGTCTTTCTGTGACCCCAAGGGTCCTGAGACCACACTGTCCCAGTGAGGGTTCCACCCCCCACTTAGCCACTGGAATGACATCCCTCCACAGAGCCGACTTCTAAAAGTTCTGATTTTTGTGCTTCACTGCTCTATCACTTGCCACCAGCTGCCTAATGGAGGTCCTTCTCCCCTTGTGGTCTATCTTCCCAAATATCACCTCAAATTCACTTCTCCACACATCCTACCTTCCAGAAAGTGGTCGCTTTTCTGTTCATAGAATTGCTGCTATTCTTTTCTTCAATCTCCTGTTGAGTTTGTAGGTGTTCAGAATAGGTTTGATAACTATCTAGCTGCATTCCTGGGACCTGATGAAATTTAAGGCTCCTACTCCTCTGCCATCTTGCTCCTCCCTGCTGTACTGGAGATTTCTAAATTTATACCTCTAGCCTCAACCACATTCCTAAATTTATTTTCACACATCTGACTGCCAATATGGTATCTACACTTGAATGTCAAATTGGTGTCTCAAACTGATATGTCCATATTCTGCTCTCCACCCCCCCAACCCCAGTGCTCATTCCAATAAATGACACCCACCCTAGCACCTTAATGGGAATTAGGGCCCATGACCCTGACACAGAGAAAACTTGGAAGAACACAGGACAAGAGCCTCCACCATTTCATACAATTTATTATGGCAACAGGTGAAGCTGACTTCACTTCAAATTTGCTGGTAAAACCTAAGAAGACAGAGTAGCCTACAGTAAAGAAGTATATGAAATTCCCTCCTAAAATAATAGTAAGAAGAGAGTTTATTAGAATTATCTTTCTTTTGTGTGCATATATGCGAGACTCTCAAAGGTACTGTGAAGAGAATCATAATATAGAATAATAAATAACATAAAGTGTGCATTTAAAAAAAAAAAGTGTCTCCTTTTCTAACAATAATTTCTCTGCCAGGTCTCAAAAGCAAATACTGAATGTACTTTAAATTGGTTCCTCCACCAACGCAAAGAGAACCTCAACAGCATTCTAAAAATAGGTGTTTTCATCCACACCGTATCAGACCTGGTGACTTTGGTCACAATAGCAAAAGCAGTAAGTATCAGTTATTATTACTAGCCCCATTTTACATAGAAACAGACTGAGGTCTGCATATATTCCATGTCTTTTCCAATCCTGAACAGCCAGTAAGTGGAAGAGCCCACGTTTGAACATAGGCCTGGTAGCTCCAATGACATGGCTCCAGGCTACCCTGAGGTACCATTACCTGCTCAAGTCATTTTCTCTTTGGTTCCCCTTTGGTTTGAGTTCCTTTAACTTACACTTATTTAATCAGCTCTTCTTTGGTAAAAGAATTCCATGCTTTTGTTTAGAGTGTCAACGTGCCCAAAATTGCTTGCAACTAGTGGTAACCATGGGACTTAATTTTAGCCAATATAATGTAAAAGAGAGTGTACTGGTGAAGTGTCCAGGAAATAAAACCCTACTTTTTCTAACGAAAGGGGGAACTCTCAGCTGGCATGTGTCTTTTGTCCTTTGCCCTTCCTCCTTCAGCTCTTACTTCTCAATCCCTTTCGGGAAACAGAAAATTACTATTTCTTTATAGTATTCCTTTATTATATTTTTAATGCCCTTACAAAAATTTGATCAACTGCAAGAAATTGTCAAGTCACAAAGAAATAAACCCAAGATGGATCCTATGTACGTGTATACTTCAAGTTTTTTGTCCCATTACTCTTTTTTAAAAACGGGGAATACTAAAATCCTAATAGTATATACGGACATGAGGCCATGCCAAACTTGAGACACTTTTTTCTGTTATTTCTTATGGAAATTTCTATATGAAAACAGGAAGAACACAGAACTGAGATCTCCTTACTCATGATGCAGGGGTACTTCTGGGGATGCATATGTGATTCAGTGGGGACCTGATTTACATTTTGATCTGAGGACATCTTGGAGCCTTAGATAAAACCACTTTGGTTTCAACCAAGTGGGTGGGTAAGGAAATAGTTGAATTCCATTAAATTTTTAGTTGTTGGTTTTTTGTGTTGTTTTTTTAATTTCACCGAATTCAACCATCTATGGATTTTACTTCTCTAAATCCGTTCCTGTGCATAGTCACAGCCATATTTAGGAATCAAATCCATTTTTTATTTGGAAGCTCTTGAGTCCTGATTCATCTCAGTCCACATACCCTGGCAGGCATCCACACACACACATAGGCCATGCTGCAAATGTTGCTCTGTAAATTAGATGTCTGGGGTGCCAAACACATTTTCCCCACATAAATTGTGTTACAGATGGTGGTTAGTTATCTAGTACAGAAAGCAAAGGCCTATGTTCACACAGGTGAATGATGATAGGAAGAGACTGAGAGAGGCTAGCTGGCTTTCTAGCCCCTTTCCACCATAAAGTGGAGGCTATTACAGGAGACTGGTACAGAAGTTGGGCTTGCTCACTGTGCCAGGGCTCCAGAGCAGCAGTGGAAACCTCACTGGTGAACTAACATTCTCTTCTGGGATTTCTAACTAGAGGTGAAGCAGTAACAGCTTGGTCAGTGGGGTAACCGCTCCCACGGGTGACGCTCACTCCATGGGGTGGCAGGAAGAGGGTGGTAGTGGCAGAGAATCTTCTGTGTGTGGCTGTTCGCTCAAGCAATCTGCTCATCATGCTGACAATCGCAGGGTAGAGGCCACCTCAGAGCAAATCAGAAATCTGTCACCGAGGAGGAGGGGATGCCCAATATTCACAGGCAACAAGCCATCTCTGACCCCACACATGTAATTTCAACTAATTACAAACAGATTAACCCAACTCTAGATGTCATTCAGAAGGCAACTAAAATCCTGAATCAGGACATTATTTAAAATAAACTTTTGCTCCTGGAAGCATGTACCTTTAAGAATAAAGAAACGCCAACATCTGGTGAATTTCCTAGCACAACAGAGGTTTCCTTTTAATAGCAGTCAGAAGGCAAACCAGGATGTGTATATTTTTACCCTGTCTTGCTTGAGGAAAGGGCCTCTACTTCCACTCCGAACTGACTTGTTTAGGATTCAACGTTCCCTCTACTCTGATTTCAAACTATTAAAAACAAACGAAAAGAGAGAGGTTATGCCAAATTTGCAAGTGCTTTCAGATGGAAAACACTTCATGCTCTCCCATTCTCTCTGCATGCCATGAAAGACACGGGCAAACCGGGTCTCACAGCTGACCTTGAAAGAATGTCCCTTTCCCCCAACACTCCAACTCCCCACCTCCCCACCACCACCCCATCTCTATTTGAGTCTGAGGGAAGGAAGAATTGATTTTTGATAAAATAGGAGCATTTAATTTCAAATTTTCCCAGGGGATTTTCTATCCCCGCTGCTTCTCTATTAGTCTATTCAAGCACTGGAGGGAGAAGGAAGAGTCAGGAATAGCAGGTTTCTGGCTTGGGTGCTCCGGCAGAGAAAGGAGTAAAAGAAAATGAGTTCAATATTAGACATATTTAGCTCATGGTGCCTAAGGGATATGCAAGTCGTTAAGCAAATCAAAATGAATGTCTGGCACTCAGATACATCTAGCCGGAGTTACTTTGAAAGTCATAAGGACACAAAAGTTACAGTCTGGCAAAGAAGTGGTTGTCTGGGAAAAGGGAGAAAAGGAGAGAGGACAGAACCTTAGAGGACCCCATCATTGAGACTAGTTCTTCTCAAACTCTCAAACTCCGATCTACACATGCGTCACCTGGGGCGGGGTGTCTCCTCAAAACCCAGACTCTGACTCAGTCCAGCTGGGGCGTGCCCTGAATTTTGCATTTCCAAGGAGAGCTCCCAGGCGTCACTGATGCTGTTTGTCCTTAGATCACACTTAGAGTTGTAAGCATTTTGAGGGCTGCGAATACAGAACCCATAGGGAAATGGAATTGGAAACGTAGAAGGGGGTGGGGGGAGAAAGAAAAAAAAATCCATACCTTGGGGCTGTGGAAGAGGAAGGAGGAGAAGACTTCAATGAGGATGTGATCCGGAGCAGCAGAGCAGTCAAGACTAAAGAGAATCCTGCATTTGGCAATTGAGAGGTCATGGGATGACCTTTGTAGAGAGATTTCAAAGTGTGAAGGCAGCGTTCAGCGTTCAGCGGGCTGAAGAACTAAGGAAGTGGAGACAGTGACTATGAATTGCACTTGCCTTTGAGAAGGAAAAATAGCAACAAAAGCCCCAGCATTATCTTGGAGGTTCCCAAAGGAGAGGCAAGCGATCTCCTGAGGGCCGGGTTTCATGAGGTGCTTTGTGACTCTTACTGTCAAAGAGCGTCTATACCTTGAACGAGAAGGTTTAAAAGAGAGTATTGGTCGGGAACGTGTGCCTCCCAGGCTCCTGGGCAAAGACATAAGCCAAAAGAATTACCAATAAATCCATGCAGGTAGAGCTGTGAATCATGCTCATAAAATTCTAACAAATCCACGTGGAAAATGGAGGAATCATGTAAAAATAGTTGCATTCTTCTTGCTGTGGGACGAGGACCTTCAAAAATGTCCTGATTAAAAGAAAGAATTGGTCTATGTACATCTTCATTTTTTAAATATCTAACAAGTATTTAGGTTATATAGTACAAATCACGGGAGAACCTAAGATCCTTCCTTGCTTCTCAGCTATATGACACAAAGCACAGGGCAATTTTTCCCTTACCTTCCCAAATAGACATGGGAATAATATGGTACCATGCAGATTCCATGATGATATCTGTGGGCTCATTTATTTCAAATAGTGTAATTTCCTCTCCATGCCTAGTCATTGCCATGAAAATAAAGTTACAAAGATTCTATTTGTGAAATAATAAATGTTCTTCTCTGATAAATGCAGAAAACTCACATTCCAATTTACTCTTGGAATCCTTCCCTTTCTCATCCATTCATTAAAATTTAATGCATTTCTGATTTTTTCTCACTCACAAGCATATATGGAACTCAACTAATGAACTAAGCAAGTTTGCAAAATTGTTTTCAAATGCATAAGAAAAACCCTTTGGTGTCATTTGATTGACACCAGAACGTTTTCCTTCCCAACACAAAGGCACAGCTGTCTCTTTCTGAATTATATCTGAAGATAAATTTTTGAAACAGTTTTTTTTTTAATAATTGGAAAATGGTATTTGTGGATTCACTTATTTAATCACAGACAATTTAATGTTGGCCACTGCATATCGCTCTCTACTTTGTTCTGTTAAAGCCAAAAGTCTAAAGAGAAATGTGTTCCCGAGAGTCTAAATGCTATCAAGAAATTGAGTCTAACTGGCTCCAACTGCCTTCTGCAGAGAAGTAGAAGAAGCACACATGCCCACATGTGAAAAGCAGTTAATATGTCTCCCAGCTATGGATGTGTCATCATTCATGAAGCACTGTTAAATATGTAGAAAAGGGCAAGACAAAGTCTCTGCTTTCATAAAGCCCTGACCTAAATTCCTGCCTAGGAAACTGCATAGGGAATATCTTACTCCTCACCTTCTTTAACTTCTAGAAAATCAGGACCAGTGAAAATGGAAAGAAAGGGAGAATTATAAAGCAAAGCGATAAGTCAGCTGTGAGAGAGGGAGTTCATCTTACCATCCCTTTTCCCAAATTGAGTATTATCAATTCTTGAATCTTTGGCGATCAATAAATGAAAAATGGTGTATCGTCCATGCTTTTATAATTGCAAAAACTCAGGAACTGTTGACTCTTATACTCTGGGTCCACCTCCAATACATCCTGCCTCCCACTCCCTCCCTTTCCCTCTGCTCAAGTTATCCCTCTCAAACACTTCCTCTCTCTCATCCCAGATGGCCCTACAGCAGGGTTGAGATTAATACTCCCATAACTCTCTTGATCTTTCACAAATCATTACTGCAAAAACCCGTTTCTCTGCCGGCTGTTTTACCACATTTTACAGTTCCCAACATCTTTTTTACTTCCCTATTTATCCTTGTAGAGGAAGGGGACTTCAAACTGAAATAAGTTGTGTGCCCCAAAGAGTATCCGATATAGGTTACCATTACATGTCTGTGAGTTGAGGAGGTCTGCCTGAAATCCACATGGTGAGAACCTGAGAAGCCTTCTACTCTAGAAGAAGAGTTAGGTATGACAATGGGTTAGTTGCCAGAGGGAAGAGACAATTTGACTCTAGTGTGGTGGTTACTCCCAATAGATTTGTCTTGAGTCTTCTGGAGAATGGTAGCACTTGGGATAAGAAGCTAGAAATCTGTTTTACCAAGAGTTCTTTTGGGAGATACACAGCAGTGACTTCATGCCTGTTCAACAGAGAGTAACATGAAGAGGGAAGAAAAATACTCTCAGATACATCACATTACAACAGGACCCCTTCCCTGTCACACCTTTGGTTTCCAGTCGTTCAGTAAAGCCAGTTCCCGATAAACCATAGGTCCAACAGTACCCAGTTCAGTGGCTTTTGGTGGATATGGAGATATGCAGGAAGAAAGTGTTGGAGGAGGAAGAGAGGATAAAAATCTGGGGAGGCTCATGGAAATCAAGCACAACATATACAAACCCCCTTGGGGACTCCCAGAAATAGCTAGCAAAACAAGGAGTCAACATCACAGAGCTCTGAAGCCAAGGGAAGAAAAGTCAGTAAAGCATGTGTTTCAGCTCTTATAGGAATGATTTCTATATTCTGCAATTAATATATTTTGGAACCAAAATTATCTTGGTTACTGAAAAGGTATATAAAAGTGAATTTCATTATACTTGAATTTTAAGTAAAGCAAATTTGCAATTCCAGAAAAATTCTGTGTGCTAGTTTCTATACACGGCAAACTAAAAGGGAACAAAAGTATCAGAAGCAGAATAATATTTAGTGATAAGTAAAGAACAAATTTTTAAAAAAATTTGATGTTTATATCATTTTAGGTAAGTACGCTCAAATATGCATTTGTGGCTGAAGAGTTATAAATCTGTGTATTATTTACTGATCCATGTCTACTGGATCTCTTTTTCTGGCTTAAATTCTCATTAGCACCCAAAATTTCACAAGGTTTTTAGCATGGAACTTTCCATTAAGATTTAGAGCCATTTGCATTTAAATATTCATGCCCTCAATCCCATCTGAAATGAGAAAGTATGGCAGCATAAATATTATATATGCAATTCCAATCTCTGAGGAAATGGTGATCTGTTTTATTTTGTCCTGAATATTAATATTTTACTAAAATATGCCAATTTGTTTGCTAGAAGAACAATATAGATTCTCAGTGGGGAAAAAAGAATCTCAAAATTCTAAAGCACTGTTTACCACATAGCCATGAGGTTATGCTAAAAAACAAAGATAAAAGAAATCTTAAAGTTCTTTCCCATGGATCCTCCATATCACAAACAAAAAACTGAGCCTTGTAGTTACCCAGTGGCAAATCCAATACTCGAATCTTTGTCTCCTAACTATGAGCCCAGCACTTTTCCCACCCTACTAGAAATTTAAGACTTTGGGCTTCTCCAACATCAGTTTCTAGAATGATGCTTTAAATGATTTTTTCCTAGACTTAGAAGAAAAACCGAGTTCTCCTTCTCAACCCCTACCGTCTTTTCACCATTCTGCTCAAACGTAAGTGTCGCATTAATTATGTTGTTGGCTATTAGGGCAATATTAGGGACACTTCTCTTCAAAAATGCAGGAAAGGGAAGCAGATACTACAAGTCATGATGAGAGCCAGGTCCTTATTCCTTGTTATTGTTCCTGTCCATGTTTGAGGTTTTATCTCCACTATTTCTTAAGGAAAAGCACATTTCCCTCATGCAAACTGGTCAAATTCTTGACACCATTTGGATTTTGTCACTCCCTGCCTCACTCCATTCTTTTCATGGTAATTGAGTAAAATGCACCACATAGAACTGAAGAAGAGTTCCTTCTAGTTTCAAACCTCCTCTTGCTCCACTTGGGAAAATGCAGGTTTTTCACCTGCACAACAACATACTACATACTACTGTATGCATGAGCAAATGTAGGAAGAAAGGAAGGAAGGGGGGAGGGAGGGAGGGAGGGAGTGATGGAGGTGGGGGGGAAGGAGTGGGAGAAGAAAGAGGGGAAGAGGGAGGGAGGGAGAAAGGAAGGAAAGAGAGAGAAAGGAAGGAAGGGAGAGAGGAAGAGAGAGAGGAGAAAGAAACCTCCAAACACATGTATCATATAAGAAAGAATTTCAATACATTATCACTGAAAGACTAAAGAAAGCTGATTTTTCCTAGTCTCAATCATTATGCACACTGCCAAATGTCAAAGACATAGACCAAGTGCCTGATTGCACAATCCAGTCAGTAGCCAGGAAGAGGGAAACCAGAGCAGCTACATGTAAGGCAGCTAATAACATGATACCAGGGAAAGAAAGGCCAGACTAAGGCATGGATTACCAGGCCCTCTCCTTCCATCTGATGAGGAAGTGCTTGAATGGGAAATCCCGTATCGGATTCCATGTTCCATGGCTGCGGTTTCATAGTGCCCAGAGCACTCACAGACTTAAGAAGATTTCCACAGCCTGTTTGTTTACTCTACGACTGGAAGGAAAGAAGACACTGTCAGAGAGTGCAGAGGCACCTCTGAATTGGTGTAAGGGTACAGAAGAGCAATCAGACGATTTAATCTTATGGTCAAACAGCCCATCGAGACCAGTTTTGCAGGTGGTATTTCTAAGACGGCAAGCCCTGAGACGAGCTCATGCAAATGAGCATAGCCCTCAGCATTGCCTATGAACCAGAGTAAGATTTCCCAACATCAGAGATGACCAAAGTGTTTATACAACCTGTAATTTTTGAGGTATTTTCCACTTCGCTCCCAAATTGTGATATGTGAATGCTATTTTTATTCCTACCCTGGTTTCTTTGGTTCTTAAAAACGACGCTTAAAATAATTTCCTCATTAATGGGAGGGGGAAAAAATGAAAAAAAGAAGAAACTCTCCAATGAATACTTCCTAGCTAGATTCAGTCAAATGGAGTTACAAGAGCCTGATCGTGCTTTCAAGGGTACTTAGATGCATGATTTAGAAGGGCTGTGATCTCTGAGTCATGGTGGTGCCCCGACAGAGACATCAGGACGGTGCTTTTCGTGGAGAGTTCCGGGAGGGCAATGGCAGTAGGAGAACTATCTGTCTGAAGCTGACAGCAGAGAGTAGCGGAAGGGACGTTCATAGGTCAGACAAAGAAGGTGAGCAGGGTAACTCAGTGGAATATGTAAGCACCCACTTTTAGGGCCTCCCTATCCCTCACATCTTTACCTTTGGTTTTTGGCCACTTCCCGAACACGGCCTGTGCTGCCCACAGGTAGTGAAGGACACCCCAGGGACGTACATAGACACTGACTGGTGGAAGCTCTGGCGGCAGCAAGACCAGGCTGGGTTTCAATCAGCCATTCAAGTCTCAATGGAAAGGTTTTTGTTTTGTTTTGTTTTGTTTTGTTTTATGGGTGTGTGTGTGTGTGTGTGTGTGTGTGTGTGTGTGTGTTTTCTGCTGGACACCACATTCATACAACTGAACAGGAAGCAGACAAGTTCAGTACAAGTTCAGCTTCTACCCCACCCCTTCCCCATGCCACGGTCTAAGACAGGCTGCAGGACCTAAACTTAGTTTCACGGTCCACCCACACAGACTTCAACTCCATTGTAAAGCGAGGTCAGCAGACAGCACATAAAACAGGAGATACAAATCAGCGGTCTTGGGGATGGATCACCAGGAGATCTAATCACCGGCAAATTCTACCTCTCGGGTTTGTAATCTCTGGCTCACCTCCGCCACTGGTCCCAGATGGTTAGTAGGTGGGGAGTGTAGGACCCAGCCCTTCTAATTCACAGCCCAGAGTATGCTCATCACGTTCTCAGTGACACACAGTCTGAAGTGACAGTGTGACAGCAAAAGCAGATGGGAGTCATGGTTTTAGTCCTTTCCCATATTTCTCCATTTTTATAAGCCAAGAAGACGGCTGATGATATTTGAAATGAGATGTCAGTGACCAGCAGGGATGTCATTCCAGCAGTGGTGACCGAACGGAGATGAATGAGGCCAGCTGGATGTGACAAATACCAGACGAGATCAATAGTCAAGTCACATACATGATAAATAGACAAGGAAGACTGCTGGTACTTGTATTTGATGAGATCACAGCATTTCAAAGCTTCCCGGTGCAGGAAAGGATTTCTGTGGCCCAATAAATTTGAGAAAAACTGGATTAAACAAAGACTGATTTCCTCATGCAGGATTTCTCAGAGCCTTTACTATGCTATTATATGTTGTAAATCTTCAAGAAACAACTGCACCATAAAGTTCTTTTCCTTCAGACCTCATTGACATCTCTCAGGACATTCTGATAAATATTAGACATTCTCAGGATGTTTGATAAATATTAGAAAATCACTAGATTTGCACAGTGTCTATACAATGTGAGACTTGAAAGAAAATAATCATTGATATTTCTTTCAGTTCCGTTATTTTAGGTTCTATTATTTATTCAGTTAATAATGGTGCTAAGGAACAGAGCACATGGCGTTAGAACGGTTTATCCAAGAAATGGGGGAATGATATGAAACAACTAAACTTTGATCAGGACCCCATCATCTGATCAAAGCCAATGCTTCCAAAAACAGAAAGTAATTTCTGGGAAGTACTAAACGTGGTTAAGTAAAGACTTGCAGACGTAAAGGAACCCGGGAGAAATTGCTAATGAAATTTTGGTTTGTTTAATCAACTTATATGTAGCTCGGAAAAATTATGTGGCTGATAAAAGGTTATAAAGGGGAATGTGATTAGTATGCTATCCCCAATAATAGCTACTTCTTCATTAGCTCATGTATCAAGATGCTTACTTCCCTTAAATCGTCACTGATATCTCATTCCAGTTACCGGCAGATACAGTCTTTTTGACTCATGTTTCCTCATGTACTAGTACAGAAAATAAACTATCTTTAAGACTTAAAAAAAAAAGCCCATGTACATGCTGCGTAATGTGCTCTTGAAAACCTGGAATCTACAAAAAGAATTATGAATAAAATAGCAAACTTTAAATGATAATAAATTCTTCTCTTGCAAAGACCTGGGAAATTATTTTAATCCTCCTTCCAAAGAAATATTTTCAGAAACATAGACCTGAATATTTTCTAGATGTTTTTTTCCTATTTAAAATGTTGCAAACTGAGATAGGAAAGCCTTTAATGTAAGCATTATTACATTAAATATTTATGTAAGCTGTTAAATTTTAATTAGGCAAAATTGCTTCATCTCCAAAATATAAATATGCTTATATATTTAGTTACCAGTACAATGGTGTGAGATTGGGGGATGGAGAGCAAACTAGAATGGCTGGCTGTGAATTTTTGCTGTTATCAAAAGCAAATGCCTAGGAATTTTCAAACTCATTCCATGGTATCTTAGAACATGGAAGTCTGGTGTGTGTGTGTGTGTGTGTGTGTGTGTGTGTGTATGTATATATGTGAATGTGTATGCATGTATAGTTTTATGTAGAGATGTGTTATGTGAATATATATATTTCTGCTCTTTAATTTTCCACTTAAACTTTATTGAAGGTCAAAGCTGAATCAGTTCCTAGAAATCTGCATGAATTTTTTTAAATGGCTGCTTAATATTTCATTCCATGGATATTTCAGTTTATTTAATTGGTTGCCTGCTTTTGGACATTTAGATTTTATTAGGTTTTTTGTTTGTTTTTAATCCTTACAGAAATGTAAGGACAACAAATATATCTGTAAATACTTAAATGTTTCTGAGTACGCCTCTATGATATCTTCCTAAAAATAGAACTGCGGGGGCAGAATCTGGGTTTTTAAGTTAGCTAGATATGTTAAAGATTTTTACAGGACCAACCACATTTCAGAGGGCTGTATCCCTTCTTTTGTATCTGGCTCTATTTCTGGACCCCAGCCTCTTCTATTGGCAGGTACCACAATACTAAATTACTATAACTTAGGGTAGGCTTTTTTTTCTCCAGGGCTAGTTTTTTTTTCCTTATGCCTTTGATTCTGAATTGTCCTGGCAATTCTTGTATGCCCATTTTCTCATAGGAACTTCAGAATAATCTTGACTAGATCTCAAAACTTAGGGAGAATTAATACCTTTATGATATGGAATTTTCCATTTAAGAATAGGATATGCCATTCTCCTACTTCTTTCACGTTTTCGGTAGAGTTTTGAAATTTTATTTATGTATGTCTTGCATACTTTCTTTTTTGTTTATTCCTAGGTGTTTTATCACTTTCCTTTTATTGTAAATGGGACATTGCCTCCCAATATATTTTCTCACCAGATGTGTAAAAAAATTCTTGATTTTAGTTTATTAATAGTAAATGTCTTTCTTAGTTCCCTTATTAACATTAGCTTTTCAGTTGATTATTTTGAATATTTCAAATAAATGTTCACGTCATTTGCAAGTAACCATCACTTTATCTCCTTTCTAATTTTATACCCCTAATTTCTTTACTTTATTTAATTGCATTGATTAGTATCTCTAGAACAATAAAACCAACCAAAAACATTTTAGACTCTATTGCCCACTTGTAGGCCAAACCCCCTAAAAATATCCCATTAGTGAATATCTAGGTAGTGGAGTATTGTTGCCTTTTCTCTCCAACAATGGTGTTTCACTGTCCTGACACTCTTCTTCCCAGATATGTTCCCAGTTGTACCTAAATTGTTTAGGCAAAAGATTGTTAGGCAACTGTTTTGGAAGATTACATGTAAAGCTCATGTTTCCATAGAGAAAGTACAAATCTTAGAGTTCCAAGAAGCTAGAGAAAACCCTCTGGCACTTTGGAAATATTCTATGGGATTTTAACACATCTCCTTTATTCTTCAGTTGCATGGATGCTTGTGTGGAGTGGCGAAACAGAGAGTGGCTAGTGTAACAAGATAAACAACTGAGAAATTATTTTATTTTGTATTCTCAGATATATACGAAGGAAGTGCTTTTACCATCTCCATTTTTTCCTAAGGATTTTATTTATTCATTTATTTTAGAGAGAGAGAGAGGGGAAAAAATGCATGGGGAGGCAGAGGGGGAGGGAGAAGGACAATCAGACTTCCACTGAGCACAGAGCCCATCTCTGGGCTCAATCTGATCTCATGACTCTGAGATCATGACCTGAGCCAAAATCAAGAGTTGGATGCTTGGGGCGCCTGGGTGGCTCAGTGGGTTAAAGCCTCTGCCTACGGCTCAGGTCATGATCCCAGGTTCCTGGGATCGAGCCCCACATCGGGCTCTCTGCTCCACGGGGAGCCTGCTTCCTCCTCTCTCCCTGCCTGCCTCTCTGCCTAGTTGTGATTTCTCTCTGTCAAATAAATAAAATATTAAAAAAAAAAAAAAGAGTTGGATGCTTAACTGACTGAGCCACCCAGATGCCCCTTCCTATCTCCATCTTAAGACAATAGATAACCTTGAGACCCAAAATCTGGTCTTCCTTACCACAGGAAGTAATTTAAGACTTTGGTATTCAAGGGTGAAAATTGATAATGTGAAGCCCCTGAAGACAATTCTTTATCCAAGTTTTGTTTGGGAATCTACACTCATTAAGGAAGGCTGATGTTGGGGCACCCGGGTGGCTCAGTGGGTTAAGCCTCTGCCTTCGGCTCAGTTCATGATCTCAGGGTCCTGGGATTGAGTCCCACATTGGGCTCTCTGCTCAGTGGGGAACCTGCTTCACCCCCTGTCTTTCTCTGCCTGCCTCTGCCTGCTTGTGATATCTGTCTGTCAAATAAATAAATAAATAAAATCTGGGGGTAAAAAAAAAAAAAGGCTGAGGTTGAGGTTCAGGTAAGAGACAGAACCTGCCCTGGCCTGGAGAGGATGAGTAACCCAAGACTGGGAAGAGATCAATTTCGATCAATTTCAGTAGGGCCTTCCCTTCAACAGCAAAGATTCACGCCCCAATTCCATGCAGCATATGATGGAGAAGGGTTACAGCTGTCTTAGCCCAATTTTCTATAAAGCAGAGCTTGGGACACAGATTAAGGTGATCAAACTGGGAGATGCCAGTCCAGGGCAGTGAGAAAGGTAAGGGGAAAAGGAGAGGAGGCATGGAACACATGAGACAAGGCAATGCAGGGGGTTAACCACTGAACACCACTGTGAAAGCCATGAAGACAGAGAGCAGGTTGCTCAACAGGCGTTTTCACTTGGATGAGGGTCTTCTCCAGTGAGGTTTGCGAGGAGGAATTGCACCTTATAGCCGTCCACAAGAACCAAAAAGCACAGGTCATTGATTTTGGCTCCTTCTCATTTCCCATTTCTCATTGGTCAAGGTTCACATCAAAGAGACATAACTCCCTGAACTTTTGCATTGCACCACCAGCCCGCCTGCTGATGGCTCTCAGGAAGTCGTATCCCATGTTGTGCCAGATGGCATATCATCCAAGTCTGAAACAATGGGGCAATGAGGTTCAGGCAGGACACCAGTCAAGTGAGATGAGGGAGGAGGCAACCGGAAGGATCTAAAACATCATACAAGGTCTGAGCTCCAACAGAGTGGAGGCCAAGCCCCAAAGCAGCAATGGTTATAAAGACAGTTGCAAGCGGGCTTCAAAGTCTCATTGCAGTTCCTTGTGTGATCCCAGGCATGCAAAACCTGACTGCACAGAAACTGGGGGCCAAGAGTCAGATTTGATGTTTTTTAAGTAAAGCAATGGGACATCATTTCTCCTTGAAATGCTTATCCGCAATACTAGGGAAAATGTAGCATAATCACACGACATAGAGTAGTTACTCATTTTACTAATCCAAATTTCTTTCAAATTCACTAACTTTCCCAAAATTGTGTCTAAGTCTCCTGACAAAGAATTCTGTTGACATCTCTCACTTTGAGTTTGAAAGGAGGAAACAAAAATATCATGAACTTACCTGTGTCTGTTTCTATCCTCGCCTTCATTTACCTTTGAAGTATTATTTCTGCTTTCTAAAGAGCAGTGACTTAACTCACATTCCACCAGGAACTTAATACATACTGGATATTGTATTAAACATTGTCACTTACGTTATTTTATTTGACCTTCACAACAACCCCTCATAGTCTACATTTTATAGATTCGAAATGTAGAAACCAGGATCTTAGATTGAATTGTTCAAAGTCACTTCACAGGTAATACAGCAAAGACAGATCTTAGAGAAGACATGAGCAACAAAAATAATAAATCATTAGTGTTCATGAAAATATCAAAGTGAAGAAAACAATAAGAACTACATAACTATTTTCATTTACCTACTCTGAACCTTAAGAAATAGTTAATACCTTTGTGAATCTTAAGAAAAATGTAGTAACTTTGTACACGGTGTAGTTAATCATTTGAGACTCCTTTTCCCTCTCAGGGAGACATTACATTGGTTTCTTTGTTTTTTTGTTTTTTTTTTTAAATAGAATTAGCACTAAATCACAGATTTTTTAATATTCTAATTAATAAATCAACCACCTGGAGAAGGCAAATATATAACACAATTAGACTCAGGAATGCAAATTTTAGAATTTGATCAAGTTTAATGTTCCTCATTTGCTGCAGATAAATCTGACATTAAGTGAAACAACCATGTCTTTTCAGCATGCCTCCCTATTTTTCAGTATTTATTGCATAAGTACTTTGTGTCGTATTATGGGCTTGATTGAAAGTATTCATCATTATTGGAAATGATGCTTAAAATGGGGCTTTGTTTTCTTTTTTCACGTTTGCTTAGAAAGGGCAGTCACAAACACATGAATGGATCTGAGCATAACAATGAATCATAGACCACAATGACTATCATTAATATTTAGCGCAAGTGGAGCAGTTCATTTGCATAATTACCTACCATCATTTTTGTCTTGCAACTTTGACATAACACAGAGAAGTCGGGGAATGTTTCTTTATTATTTTAGGAAATGTCTTCAACTGTGATAAGAATGTCTTGGAACTGGCTTAGAGACAACCTTCAGGGTAGAGCATTTGACCTTTCAGAAAAAGCAAGACAGGATTTTCATTTTTATATGGATAAATCTGAAAAATGAGTGCATTATTCGTCAGCACCAACTCTATCATACTTCCTGCTCAACCATCAAAGGTTTGAACAAACACAGACAATTGTGCATGAATGCATTAAGTACAGCATATTGCTCTGTCCCAAATCCATAAAAAGAGTATTCACTTGAAGCAATTTATGCCACATTGTCCAAACACACACAGAAAACCCAACTCCTATCTGATCCCAGGGTCCTGATGTGTTTGTGATAAACCAAGGAATCTGCTTTTTTCTTTTACAGTTTTCTGATGTGTATTTACTGTGAAAGCTATGAAAACAAAGAATGTGAAAAACAGAGACAAAATAGTCTTTAAAACACAGAATCATAAGTCTTTTTTTGATAATTGCCTCCATGGACGAGCCAGGGTGGATTTTTCTATACTACAAATCTGATCCCATCACTCTCCTGATTAAAGCCATTTGACAGCTTCCCACTTCTCTTTTCTAACCAAATCCTAGCTTATTTCTGGCCATATGATCCTTTTGAATGAAGGTGCTAGCCCTTCTCTCCCACTGACATCCCACAATGCACCATGCTCTTTCTAACTTTTGGTCCTTGACGTTACTTTTGGTGTTTTCCAGGCATACGATGCCCTTTCCCTCACTTCACTGGTTGACATTCAGCTTCTTCTGCAGGCCATGGCTTAGATGTTACCCCTCCTAGATGTCTTCCATGAGCTTTCTCCTCTTGTGCTTCAAAACCATCCTCTATGAAATACAGCCTAATCCTATAGCATATAGACTTTCTCGCCTGTTTCCTTCTCACTCTCTGGCTGAAGACTGTAAGTCTCTTGAAGACAAGAACGGGCAGGGGTAGCATGTAAAGCCCCAGGGTCTAGCTTAATGCCTCAAATAGAGTAGCCTTTCATTTAAAGAATGGATGAATGAAAATCTTACCATCCTTAAGCTAGCTATAAGTGATTAACGTGTGGCAGGACAACTTTTTCAATCATTATTAATCTGTGACAGAAAAATTATATGCTATTTTTAACCTCTGCTCTGGCAGATGTAAGCTGAGTTGCTTGGCATCTGTGAGGATGAAGGCTGAACAGTTGAGGATTCCACTCCCCAGACTCCCATGGAGCAAAGTAGGATTACGTCTGTGACTTTGAGACATTATTTCACCTTTCTGTGCCAGAGTAACATCATCTGTGAAATGAAGATGCTTACAAATGCTTCCTCACAGTGTTGTTGGAAAGATGAAATATTGATAAAGTATGAATGATCCTTAGGACCGGGCCAGGCATAGATTAAAAATACCGTAAAAGTTTGCCATGGTAATTTGTGCTTGTTGCGCCCCACTGACTGCTGGTAACTCATGTTTTATTTGGAGGCTTTCATCTAGACAATTATCTTACCATCCTTTCTCCTCATTTCCTCTTCAGTGAAATGAAAGCATTGAAACAGACCCTGTCTGAGGTCCATCCAGCTCTAAAATTGGTTCTAAAGGTGTGCAGAGAACTGTGTGTTTTTAATAACCCAGGGTGAAAAGGTGGGCAGGGTGGGGGAGGGGGTGTCAAGGGCGGCAAAGACAGATACAAAGAACAAGGAAGGAGTCAGTTCCCAAACAGTTTCCAAAGCACAATTAAGGGGAAACAAAGATGGGAAAGATGATCAAACAAACAAGCAAACAAACAAAAAATATTGCGTTTTTATTTCTTCCCGTCAACAGTTTCAGATACCAGAGAGGAGATGCTCCTTTGCCTTTCTATATTCCTAAACTCAGTTTTATGCACAGAGGTAGACAATAGCATCGCTGATCCCTTTTTTTTTTAATATTTTATTTATTTATTTAAGAGAGACAGTGAGAGAGAGCATGAGCGACGAGAAGGTCAGAGAGAGAAGCAGACTCCCTGTGGAGCTGGGAGCCCGATGCTGGACTCGATCCCGGCACTCCAGGATCATGACCTGAGCCGAAGACAGTCGTCCAACCAACTGAGCCACCCAGGTGTCCCGCATCGCTGATCTCTAATCTCACTGTGGAAGTATCAGATAGGATCCTAAATGGTGGAACTTACAATACCACTATCTAATTAAGCAGGTTAAATAGAACAGAGACCAACTGGAGCAGATTCAACATACAGGAGTCTATCACTTTCATGTTACAAGGACACTAAAGGTGAACAGCCAAGGCTGAGATAACTGTTCAGGGAACCAAACTCTTCCTACATCGTGCTCTGTCACCCTTCACTTGTGACCTTTGGCTTTATGATCTCAAGATCACTGCCACATCTTTGAGTATAAAGCTGTCATTCCATGCAAGCTGGTGCAGCCACTCTGGAAAACAGCATGGAGGTTCCTCAAAAGGTTGAAAATAGAGTTACCCTATGACCCAGCAATTGCACTACTGGGTATTTACCCTAAAGATACAAACGTAGTGATCCGAAGGGGCATGTGCACCCGAATGTTTATAGCAGCAATGTCCACAATAGCCAAACTATGGAAAGAACCTAGATGTCCATCAGCAGATGAATGGATAAAGAAGATGTGGTATATATATACAGTGGAATATTATGCAGCCATCAAAAGAAATGAAATCTTGCCATTTGCGATGACATGGATGGAACTAGATGGTATCAAGCTTAGCAAAATAAGTCAGTCGGAGAAAGACAACTGTCACATGATCTTCCTGATATGAGGAATTTGAGAGGTAACGTGGGGGGTTTGGGGTGTAGGGAAGGAAAAGATGAAACTAGATGGGATCTAGAGGGAGACAAACCATAAGATACTCTTAATCTCACAAAACAAACTGAGGGCTGCTGGGGGGAGGGGGGTGGGAGAGGGTGGTTGGGTTATGGACACTGGGGAAGGTATGTGCTGTGGTGAGTGCTGTGAAGTGTGTAAACCTGGTGATTCACAGACCTGTACCCCTGGGGCTAAAAATACATTGTATGTTTATAAAAAAAATTTTTAAATTTAAATAAAATTAAATAAATAAATAAGTAAATAAAGCTGTCATTCCAGGCAGGAAGAATAAGGAAGAGCTGAGGATAAACAACACATGCCAACTGACATTTTCCCCCTTTTATTAGAAAAAGTAATATGATTTCCTGGAAGCTCTATCAGTAAGGTTTCTTTTGCATTTTATTGGCTAAAACTGGGTCCTATGGCCACCACTAGTTGCAAGTAATTCTGGGTTCATTGCCATGCCATGCAAAAGCATGGAATTCTTTTACCAAAGAAGACAGATGAAAAAAACATGGTGTAAGGAACGAGCATGTCCACCACTAGCTTCCTAGTCAATAAAATAAATAAGGCCTTACTAGGACCCAACAAAACATATACGATATGTGTTGTTTGATGGCAGTTGAAAGTAGATTAAGAAACAACACTCTTTTTTTTAATATTTTATTTATTTGACAGAGAGAAATCACAACTAGGCAGAGAGGCAGGCAGAGAGAGAAGAGGAAGCAGGTTCCCCGCGGAGGAGGGGCTCGATGCGGGGCTCGCATCGGGCTCTATCCCAGGCTTTAACCCACTGAGCCACCCAGGCGACAACACTCCTGTATTGCTCAGAAATTAAGCCAGCCTAACCTGCCTTCCCCTTGTACTCCTGGTCTCCCTTCCAGCTCCTGCCCTTTGCCTAAAAAGAAAGTACTGTTCAGCACATCAAAAAATCTATTACCACTGAGCCAGAAACTGCAAATATATCTATATGTCATGTTATTTAACATTTTTGAAGTTAACAACTTTCAAGTTTTTCTACTCATTTCATCAGATCTTCATAGCACATTTCTATGTTAAATTTGTCACATTGTTTCTCAATTTCTCTTTCCCTTCTACCACCACTATTCTGAGGGCGAGAGAAGTAAATGTGCCCAATCCTTAGTTCCCTAGAGATTCCAGATTGTGATTTATGGAAAGTACTTCAGTATCTTTTCAATAGCTTGTAATACATAGTTTAAAATACAGGATGTCTCAGCATTGACAATGCACAGGATATACAGAGGAAATCTCTGGAAGTAAAAATACTCTGTTAACTTTAAAAAGAAAAGAAGTGAGAAAACATGAAAGTCAGCAAGTTTCCAATGTATAGACATGCACCTAACTCAAAATATTTGTGCAAGTTATCTAGGAGATATTCAAAATATAACCAGAGGAGATAGCCCTAAACACCCAAGGCTTTAAATTTTCTAAAACAAGAAAATATCCAGGAAATTGAAAGCCAGAGTTCTTATACCAAAAATTGCCCTTCAACTTAGAAAGTCAAAATAACATCATGAAAACAGGAAAAAGGCTTCATGTAATCAACTGAAAGGTGAGAAGAGAATCTGCCAGCTGACCCTCATATTTGGGGTCATTGATCATTTCCAAATAATTTAAGCAAAGTTTCCTGTACAGATCAGATTCTCTGGAGTTCAGGGATTATCCAACAGCCTTTACACAATCATGAAAATCATGTGTAGGGTAAAGATGCGATGATCACAGTAATTGGATCAGGATTTAGCCTAGGAAAAGGCAATATATTTTATCACTGTTGCAAATCAGTTCCACTAACACAGGAAGAAGTTTCAGATTGATAAAACAAGAAATCATAAAACCAGAGTTTGAGATCTGGACAGACAAAAGTTACAAAACCACTCAAACCATTCTAGTTAGTCTATACCAAGATAAACATCCTTGAGCATAAGAGAAGGTGTGCTATGACCTCATGCCTTCAAGGACAAAGAATTGTTTGCTCTTATTTTTGTTCTTGTTGCTGCTAGTGTTGTTGTTGTTGTTGTTGTTTAACCTTTGAATGTTTTCCTGGATTGCTAAATACCATGTTTTTAGTCTCTCTTTCCATAATTTGGCGGCAAAGTGTATCTGCCACAAAAGCATAATTAGCTAAGTTTCAGGATCGGTTAAAGAAATTAATATCACATTTGTCCAACGTGCATACCAGTATGGCTGCTTGAAATCAGCATCGAGGAAATCAAAGAGCTTAGTCTGTTAATATAAGTAGAGGGGAAAAAAAAAAAAAACGAAACACCAACGGGATCTAACGGTAAAACACTAGCATATTGGAAAGGATACATTTAAACAGTACCAAAAGAAATGTCAGTCAGTGAAACTAAAAATCTGAAATCGTTTGACAACAGGCTGAAAAACAAACAACAAAAAACAAACAAACAAACAAAAACAGAATATACCAGTATATGCAAATGATAGAATCTCTCCTTGCCCCTTACCAGATTCTGCCTGGAAAATGTAACAATGTAAATTTTAAACCCCACATCAATACCAATTCCAATCAATACCAATACCAGTGAGCATTGATGCTCACTGTGGAATGCTCACTGTGGATGGTTAGTTTCACTACATTTCCCAGGATTCTTTGCAGTGAGGTAGAAATCATAGGATTAAGCCTCCACCTCCAATGGGGAGGTGAGTTGAAGTGGTACATCCCTGCTGGTCCAAGGCAATTAAAGTGTTTGTGAGTTGTCCACACTCCCTCTCTGCTATCCACATGAGTGAAAGTCAAGACCTTCAAGGGGACAGAGCTTCGAGGTGAAAGCCGCCCAGATCCCTGACACTGTTGGAAGAGAAGCTCTGAACACACCTGCCTGGACTTGCCTCATCCTCCGTCAAGAGCTGGACAGAATTGGGGCAGCTGGGTGGCTCAGTTGGTTAAGTGACTGCTTTGGCTCAGGTCATGATCCTGGAGTCCCAGGGTCGAGTCCTACATTGGGCTCCCAGCTCCATGGGGAGTCTGCTTCTCCTCTGACCGTCTCCCCTCTGATGTTCTATCTCTCTCTTTCAAATAAATAAATAAAATCTTTAAAAAAAAAAAGAGCTGGACAGAATTGAACTCAATTAGGTTTGAACTTACTTGATGGGTGCTCACATTTCTCTTCACTTAAAGGAATAAATGGTCACATTGGTGAATGCTTAAATCTCCTTTGTTCTCTCTCTTTTTAAAAGCAAAAGAAGTCAGCAATTTAGCAAGTGGAAAAAAAAAACAGATTAAATGCATTTTGTCCTAAAGTGACTCAACAATAATAATTTCTTCTTTTGATGACTTAATAGCATGACTGGTCATAGATATTTAAAAAAGAAATGGTCCATGAGCTCATTCAGCAAATGTGTATTAAACCCCACTGAGCGTCCCCTGTTACAGGCATTCAGCACATGTCAGAGAACAAAACAAAGGCCCAGCCCTGAAGGAGCATGCATTCCTGCCAGTGGTCAAATTATCTTAAATCAACTCCCTTTTTAAAATGTTTTCTTGATTAAATATTTTAAGAAAGAAGCTATATCTCCAACAGTTCAAATATTATGCTCAGTACCATCTTTATCAAATGGCATTATCTACCACATTTCTACCTTCAAAGAGAAATCTTCCTAGATGTGTGTGCTTCTTGATTTTCCATGAAATTGGAGCTTTGGCTTGGAGTGGTTATAACCATTTATATCTTCTGACCAAAAAGTCTTTAGAAGCAAGTGGTATTGTTGGTTCCCATAGGTGTTCTTTTCCATGAAGATGGGATAGCAGCCCATGTTGTCAAAGAAATTGAAACAAGGAAGGAATTTGGAGATCAGTTATGGGTTTTCCTTATGGGCATTTAAAGAAGGAAAGGAAAGATGGGTCCCACTGTAACACATTCCTTTAGACATGACTATCAAACCTGTCAGGCCACATTTTCATGTACTTAACTTCCTCATGGTTCTAAATCCTGTTACCAAACTTGAGTATCTCTTTCAATATGGACAGATTCAAATTACCTGGCAGGTAAGTTCACTTACATGAGATTGGCTCTCTAGTAAGACTGGAAATCATAGACTTGCTCTTGACCTCAAATGGTAAGTCCTCAGAGACAGTTTTGCCTTACTTCAAAGTTCAAGAAAATGGATGAAAGCAATAGAATTGTTAACACAACAGATAATCCAGAATTGCATGCCTGATCTTCTGAGGCACATTACTACTTGACTTTATTTGCATAGGTTAATAGTAAGATTGGCAAGCAGTTGAATTCAGAGGATGCATGTGTATAGATATGCATATATGTGTTTTCCCAGGGATTGTGGCCGAAAGTAGATATTGGAGGAGATGAGCAAAAGTTGAATGCTGTAATATGAATAGTATGCCCCGTTATGTGTGTCTACTGCATGCCAGCTATTTTATTTCTGCTATCTCATTTAACCCTAAACAGTTCTCACCTTTTAGATGAATAAACAGGAGAAAAGTTAAACTTCAGAGGGATTAAACAAGCTCTAAACTCTAAAGCACCTGGCTAATAACTGACAGGGCTGGTATTTGAATCTTGCTTTGACATGATAGCCAATATACTTTCAAATATGCCATCAGTCCTTGCACTGCAAGCTCATCTGGGCCAAGATAATTCCCACAAAAGAGACACAGACCTGGGTGATTGGTCATGGCTGCCTAAGGATATAGACTTGCGCTCAGACAAGGGTAAAAGGTAATGTCACTCTGTAAGGCTGAGTGACAGGCAAACTTTCAAGCTGGTGGAAGAATAATCGATCACTACAGTGTCTAAATAGGAGACTCAATGGGATAGAATTAAATAAAACTTGAGTCATTCTTGTTAGGGCATAACTCTTGGAACCTCCAACCTCCTTAAAACAGCATCTTATTTTCCCTTCTGAAGAAGTCCCATGCCGGCATTGCTCTGAGTTCAAGGCTTTCCCAGGGAGTCCCAAGGTAAAAACAGACCCCTCTTTTTATCTGAACTCTAGTATTTTAATGGGAACCTAAACCTGCTCAACAGGTTCTGAAGATGTAAAAAGCCCAGAACAGCAGGACCCTCTACCCCATTTTTAAACCCCTATTCAAAATAGCCCGCATCCTTGCCCTTCCCTTGACACTCAAAGGAAAAGGTAGCTGCAGATCCTCTACAGTAGATAACGACTTTCTGCTTTCCAAGAAGCCAGGATGGACTCCCATACCAGAAGGCAGTCTTCTCTACAACATGCTTTAGAATTTAAAGGACCAATTAACTATAGTCCTCTCTCTACCAGGTTTGTAGCAGACTGAGAAACATACACAGGACTCAAAGGGAAGATCAGAAGGAGACTGGGTTTTATTGCTGGTGGATCTAGACTGGGAACAATATTTGGATCCAATGCCAAAGGGACTGAGTAATCTGCAGCCTCACCAAGTACACTGACTTTCCAGACCAGGCTATCACAGGTCCTCGGGGCGCGTTCTCTGCCCTACCAGCAGACACTTCCCAAGAACTGCAACAGATGGAGAACCCTTCCACCCCTTGGCAAGGCACCTACAAGGGGAGAGGGCAAAAGGGGAGGCCACCTGCATGCCACAAGTGGCCTCTGCCCCCCATATCTCCCTCGACAGGATGGTCATGGGTGAATAATTGTCAGATTCTGGCTACTTCCCCAATTAGATAAATCTCTCTTGCTCCCATGGGCGGAGTAAGTAATGGAGAAAAAGGCCAAAGTTTAGTGCCTGGGAACTCAAAGTAGATCCTTGGGGTAACAGGATCACCTGAAAGCTTCCTGGAAATGCCCCCATCCTTACTGAATTACAATCCATATTTTAACAAAGTCCCTGGGTGAGTCGTGCACATAGGACGGTTTGAGAAGTGGTGTATAGCCAGAGCGCTGTCCCAGAAATCCCAGGATAGAGCAAAAGAATTTCTCCAACAGAACTTTAAGTGAGGTGGCCAAGGGGACCAAAGGCTATCTTCAACATTTCATGGTGAAATTTTACTTGACGCGGGTAATGTAGGGTTTTAACAAATACTTGGCATTTTAAACTAGAGCTAGAGTTTCAATTGTCTTGAACTAAACTAATTAAGTAAATTCCTGGTCTGCTTTTAGTGAGCTTTTGCTGAGGCAAAGACAAGCAAGAAGTCAACAGAATATAACGTTTGCAGTTCTTTACTTAAAAGGCCTCAGTTTCAAACATTTCAAAAACCGAGAATCACTATCAAATGGAAGGATCTAAATGAAAATTCCTGCTTCGTGTCCATCACATGGGGAGTTCTTGTGGACAATTTCTGGCTTCAGTGAATCCATACCATGTGATCTTTATTTTATAGGCAGCTTAGAGTGCAACATAGTCTTGATGGTGGGGCACCTGAGTGGCTCAGTCAGTGAGCGTCCAACTCCTGATTTCAGCCCAGGTCATGATCTCAGGATTGTGAGATCAAGCCCCGCCTTTGGCTCACACACTGGGCATGGGACCTGTTTAAGATTCCCTCCCTCCTTCCCCCAACCACTTTAAAAAAAAAAATTCTCTTGATGGCAAGTTTCATGCTTATTAGCAGATTTTATCATATATAAGAGAACCCCGATGATTTACTCAATTCTTTAATAATCCAAATATTGCATTTAACTTTCTATCCCACAGCATGGTCAGAAATGCTATCAGTTTTGTGATTTTCACATATAAACATAACCAAAGAATAATTTTAACCATGTTTCTGGGTCTCTTCCTCCAAAGCCAACGGAAAAGTATTGCCAGGAGGAGAGTCACCCCATGGCCACGATCTGCCCTGTTTGAAACATTTCAAACTCAGGTTGCAAGGGTTGTTTTTAGAACTCCTTTCAGGGCTGGTGCCTGGTTAAGGGCTGCCTTCAGCTCAGGTCATGATCCCAGGATCGAGCCCCACATCAGGCTTCCTGTTCAGCGGGGAGTCTGCTTCTCCCTCCCTCTCTGCCTGCTGCTCTGCCTTCTTGCGCTCTCTCTCTCTGTCAAATAAATAAATAAAATCTTTAAAAATAAAAAAAAAAAAGAACTCCTTTCAGGTCTCAGCAGAAGACACCCTGCTTTGCCAACAACAGCCTACTCTACTCTCTTTCTTCTAGTCTGTACTCCCTGGGAGCTATTGATACTTCTTTATGACCATCAGTGGCACAGGGGAATAGATGGGAGGATCAAGTCTTCATACCTGGTGCTGCCTATTAAAGAGAGAGATTGGAAAGAGTGTTCAGTTGATAAGAAAGGAAATCTCTAATTCTTGCTACCCAGAACTGATCTGGTATAAACTGGCATATTCAGAAGAAGCTGTTGGAAGATGGGATCGGAAGGGAGACAAACCATAAGAGACTCTTAATCTCACAAAACAAACTGAGAGTTGTGGGGGGGGGGCAGAAAGTGGGGCGTTATGGACATTGGGGAGGGTATGTGCTATGGTGAGTGCTGTGAAATGTGTAACCTGGCGATTCACAGACCTGTACCCCTGGGGATAATAATACATTATATGTTGATTTTAAAAAAAAAAACAATAATTGTCAAAAAAAGAAGAAGAAGAAGAAGCTGTTGGGTTTACTTAACATCCCTCACGTTTCCCTTTTAAGTGTTCAAAGCATTCTGATATTGCTTATGGCCCTTTCCCACACAGTCCAATGAAAACTAGTCAATAGCAGGGTGCCAAATATTGTAGGATATATAACTTTTTTTGGTAATAGTATGCATTTACACAGGACCTGTCAGCGTTATCACTGCAAGGCATTTTCCCAGTAAACTACTTTAGAAGCACACTGGAGAAAGAAGATGAATATGTAATTTTGATTTATTAAATGCTCTTTCTTCTTAAAATGAAAATGTCAAAGGCCCAGATTATTTGAGGGAGAAAAATCGTTTTCCATATGTGCTGTTTTCTCTGTGTGAATTTTCCTTTGTTCTGAGACAAATTTCACTTGGGAAGCCCTATCAGCAGAGCACAAAGAAAATTTTGTATTTACTCACCAATTATCTGATTTATTAGATCAATACAGTCTGTTTGGATAACGCAGGGCCCAATGAGCCTTTTGAATGGTGATCTGAATTGGTTACTTAGGAAACAAAAGGCGTGTCATGAACTTGAATAAGTGGAGTGTGGTACTAAATTATTTATATTAGTTGTCTGGGTTTTTCCGGGGAATGCATCCTTTTCCATTTCATCTCACATTGTATAAAAGAAGTCACCTGTGCCAAGCTTTTGTAAAGTTTAAAATGATAGCTTATAATACTGAGATAATTTTATATGGAGAAAAAACTATTTTTAGCAATAGTAACCAACCAGCTAATGGTCCATCTTCAAGTACTTTGAGATAATGCATTTTACTTCCCTTTGAGTAGCTCCTTCATTAGAGCTGTTACATAGTTTACTGCCATTTCTTGCTGGCCTTTGTGAGCAAACATTGTTATCATAGTTTCATTCATCTGTACATTTGACAAAAATTCCCCCCCATATAAAAAGCTATTGTTATTGTAGCCAAGTTCACTTACGATATAACTATTATCAGCGATGTCAGAAGAATAATGCAGAATGCTATGTTTTAGCAGACTTTTACTATAGCTTACTAAGTGGCCTACGTCATTTACTTTCCACAACAATTCTGTGAGATAAGCAAGTTGGGTAGCACTATTCCTTTTTTTTTTTTTTTTTTTTTTTACCGTTTGAGAAGCAAGCTTAGAGAGGTGATAGAACCAGACCAAAGTCATGCAGTTAATGATAGATTTGGACAGAAACCCAAGTCTTCTGGCTCCTCGAACAAGTCTATGGGGTTGTGACAAAGGCCCAGGAAGACATCTCTCACACAATGATTCCAAAAGCCCTAGAGAAATTAAAACATTCTAGTTCTGCTTTGGAAATTTCCTAAGCAGATTACCATGATTACTTTATTCTTTAAGATAAAGTAGATGTGTCAGAAAAAGGAAATTTTTAAAAACATTCTTACGTAACCTTTTAACATATACACAAGATATGATTCACTATAACTTAAGAAAAATAATACCTTGGACTTAGGCAAACTTTTATGTTTCACAGAGTAATTATAGATATGTTACCTCATGTAATGTTTATGATAACCTTATTGTTTGATAGAACAGATGGAGAAACTGAGTCTCAGCGTGATTAAGTCATTTGCCCAAGGTTTCCAGGTGGCAGAGGTAGGGCCAGAACACTGATACTTTAATTTCAAGGATGATGATCATTTTATTGCCCCAAAACTTGTTGTCATCTTATAAAAGGGGAGGCCTAAATAGAACAATTAAGTTTATCATCCGGTTCTGTGATTTTACTTATGCCTTCTCCTCAGATCTTTCTTCCTTTCTTCCTTCCTTTTTTTCTTCCTTCCTTCTTTCTTTCTTTCTTTCAATTTTATTTATTTATTTGACAGAGAGAAAGAGAGCCCAAGCACGAGGAGCAGAAAGCAGAGGGAGAGGGAGAAGCGGGCTCCCCACCGACCAGGGAGCTGGACACAGGTCTCTATCCCAAGAACTTGGGATCGGGACCGGAAACAAAGGCAGATGCTCAACTGACTGAGCCACCCAGGAGCCCCGACTCAGGTCTTTCTTGTGCCACTAGGCAACAACCAAACACCTTGTAACAAAGCTTATGGCATGAAAAAGTTCAGCAAGGGAAAGTAACCCTGTGGGTAGCCCTCCAAAGGGCGTGAGCTACTAACCATATTCTTAGTCCTCTGCTCTGAACTGTCATGGCTTTCTACTCAAAGTTCTTCCTTGAATCATACCATGATGGATATTTTGCTATCCTGTTCTTAGAGACAGCCCAAATCTCACTCTCATTGGATAGAGAGAGATTCAAAATCTTCATTCTTAAATGTCCTTTAAGAATTAACTTTTGCTGACAACGTCAAAATGCCTGATTCAGGCCTGCATGGCTCAGTCAGTTAGGCGACTGACTCTTGATTTCAATTCAGGTCACGATCTCAGAGTCATGGGCTTGAGCCCCACTTTGGGCTCCATGCTCAGCGGGGAATCCGCTCAAGGAGTCTCTCCTTCTGCTCCTCCCCCTGCTCATGCATGTTCTCCCATTCTTTCTCTCTCTCTCTCAAATGAATAAATAAATCTTTTAAAAAATGCCTGATTGGGGACGGGGGATGGTACTTGAGAAAGGTTATCACAGCCTATGTTCAAGCTTCATTTCTTCATTTGTTTTTCTTTAGTTCTGAAATGTGGTCTCTGAAAATTTACAGCTGATAGCAGTCTAAAAGTGACTAAGGAATATAACACATTCAAAATAACTTGTACAGCGCTCCAAAATAATACTGACTTAGGCCATAAGGAGAAAATACTTGTATCTCAAGATGTAGAAGGGGAAGTTTTCAGACATTATCTTATCCATAAATAAGGGTTTGAGGCAAACAAGACATAATCAAAGAATGCAAAAAAAGAATGTTTCCAATGTCTCTTCCTGCTTGTTTTCCAAGTGGTCTCAGCATGCAGAAAGAACATCTACTATACAGAAGATAAGCTTGTTAATCAGGTTCCTGCAATAAAGCTTATCTGTATGAGTACACGACTCATTCAAAAAGTTCTAATGTAATAACTTTACATGTGAGTTTTATTTTCCCAGTAATTTTAATTACCAATTTACTGCTATGTTTTTAACTGTCAATATACAATGTGAAAAAAAAATAAGATTTTTTTGGAAAACTGTAACTTTCTTGAGTTTTAAGGAGTCACTAAACTTGAGGGAAATCTTGAATTTGATTATTAAATTTCCTCAAAATGTTTTTCGCCCCTTCCTTAATGGTACCCATTAGCTTATAGTCCTGTATTTGTTCTTTTAGGATTCACTGTCAACTTCCAGTCACATTCACAAGCAATCTGATTGCAAGATGACCCAGTTTGGGTGGGTTCTGGGCTGCTACCAGCCTCACCTAAGCCAACCAGAGACCAAATTGTGTATTTGGGGAAAAAATTTCAAAGGAAAGCATGTTGCTTCTATTCATTTCAAGAAGAGGTATTTTCAAATCTCTCAAAAACTTTCTTCATCAATCATCTATTTAATAATTCATTCAACCATTCATTGAGCACCTACTATATGCCAGGCCAGCCTTGATCTAGGAAATAGAATACTGAATTAACTACAATTTTGCCTTCTAGACCCTTTGCCCCATCCCACACTGAAACACCACTTCACAAAGAGCTGCCAGTCTAGTGGAAGAGAAAACAGTTCATTACAATGTCATTTCATGAGCACAAATGGGAAAATGAGCAGTAGTATGATTAGAGCAAAATTAAGTTGAACTTTTAATTATAATCTCAGAATATTTAGAGATATTCTATTTCTAGAATATATAGAGAATGTATTTATATAATTTAGAATATAGAGAGAGAATTCTAAATATATTCTAAATTATTCTAAATATAGAATATCTATATATCCACATCTCTCTCTATATATGTAGATATCTATATACATATCCCCCTTCAAGATTCCCAAAATGAAAGCTATAAGTTTATTCTGTTTTCTCTCCAGTTGTCAATTTCTCCACCACAACTATGAAGCTAGTACCTTCATTTCGGAATGTCTCAGAAAAAAAAGATACTAGTACAAATCATCTTGAATGATGCATGGCTTAATATTTTTTTACCATTCCACCTGTAAAAATGTTTATTAATTTTATTTTTTGATGCAGAAAGCAGCCAAAAGCCAAGATCATCAGTTATTCTATTACATTTTCCTATTCTATTAGAATGCTTAAAATTCCTTACATATGGCAAATCCTTTCCCTTTCCTAAAAAAATGAGGAAAGTCTAATTTCAAATTAAAATTATTTTATTCAAATGTGTTTTGTAATAACTCAGTTTTGTTTGAAGACTAACATTCTGTGTTTTTATGAGTTTTAATATGAGATAGGAAATGACAGCAAGTGTGTGTATGAGATCTTATAAAAACAGGAACGTGCATTGTAATTCTTGGTCTAACTCAGTGTCACGAAGAAAATACTTTCATCTGGGTAGGAGCCTTGTTCATCCAAAGTTGAGGTAAAAGCCAGCCTTAGGCAATGTTTGGTGTTTTGTTGTTGTTGTTCTTTTAAAGATTTTATTTATTTTAGAGAGAGAGAGAACATGAGTGGGGAGAGGGAGAGAGGGAGAGGAACAGAGGGAGAGGGACAAGCAGACTCCCCACTGAGTGCAGAGCCCTACATAGGACTTGATCCCAGAGCCTGAGATCATGACCTGAGCCAAAACCAGGTACTTAACTGACTGAACCACCCAAGTGCCCCAATGCTTGGTTCTTTTCATCATCATCTTCTCTCTCATGTTTATTCTCTCCCTCATCCTCTTCCTCCTCACCTCCAGAAAATCATCATTGCCATTTATTCAAAACTTTGTTAACTCCAGGCACTGTGCTGGATCCCTTATACCCAATCCTCACATCAACCCCTCCAGAGAACTGATACCTTAAGAGATGAAACAAACTGCCTGTGTGGCTGGCTAGCTAAAAGGATAGAGCTGGAATGGGAATGAAGCACATCTAAGTGCCAGGCCCCTCCCACTGGTTCCTAGTGGAGCCAAGCTGCCCTCCCTCTCAGCCCAGCTGCAGGACAGACCACATGCAGGGTGTTAGCGTGACTTCCTTGAGCACACTAGGCCAGCAACCCCCACATCCCAGCACGCCCATGACCGTGGCCCTGTGACTTGTTTCTGCATCTGCTGGGGCCACTGTGAGAGCTGTCTGAGAGAAGAGGAGCGTGTCCTCAGAGAAGGTCATCTTTAATCCTTCAATGGCTTCTCTGTGCCTCTCCGATGCAAAGACTGATTTTGCTTGAACCCTCATTTTCCCTCTAACTGATTCTTTCTTCCTCTTACCCACTTTTTAAAAGAAAACTTAATTTTGCAGATCAGATGGTGTAATTTAATAGGAATCTAGGAGGTAACTGAAGATGGTCAGAAGTTGCCAGGAGTGGTTTCTACTGGCTCTTTTCCCTCCAGTCCTGTAACAAACATTGCCACCGCTTATCAGGGAGCAGCTCAATAGCAAATTCCATGATTGGAATTAAATTGCTTTTGCTTCACTACAATTACTTCTTTTGTTGGGAAAAGTATATTCAAGTCATGCATTTTATTGGATTTTTACCAATCTCTTCAACACTTAGGTACTTTTGCATATTGTGTGCTGGATAATAGGTAAGCATTAGAAAGAAAATGTGCTGAGTTTTTAATCCATATTTTAACATTGAAATTATTAGCAATTTTTCTGTATGAAAAGTTTATACAATTTCATTAAGTATAGTCCAAAAAGAAGAAAAAATGAAACTTTGTAAGTTTCCTGATCAAGTTACATATCCATTTTCAAATAAATTGACTGGAATTAGAAATCACATTCTAAATACCTATCATGGGCAAGGTGATTCAATGCTAATTAGTGTTCCTATACCCCACGATGTACCAACTAGGTTTATCTGCTGTGGAGAAAAACTTCTACATTTAGTATCCTGGCACTTTTTGAAAAGGAAAATATTTAAACTTCACTTAAACTAAAATATTAAACTAAATCAGTGGGATACCTATTTCAAATCTTGCTTCTTCCCATTTTGCTTCTTTTGACTGATATGGTAAAGTTGTACATAAACTACCATATACTACCATATCTCTCAAAAAGGTTGTTCTCAGGGAGGTGATGGGAGTATTCAGTCTGATGGCTCTCAGACATTTTAATTAAACTGTTCTTGTAATACTGTTCTATGAAATTTTGAAGCCAATGAGCTGTGAACTTTAATGCCTTTAAAGATATGAGCCAAAATGACACACCAGTGATTTCCAAATCAATGATGGTTTCATCAATATGTAATAGCATCATAGGGCCATCCATATTTAAAAGAATTCTGGCAATAAATTTCACCAGTTTAGTCTCTAAATTGAAGAAAAATGATTACTTTCTTTAGAACTACGAGGCAAATCAGAAAGGTAAAATATTAGGAAATTTAAAAATAAAGAGTATTTGCTGTAGAAATAAACAGAGAAATAATAAAGTTGATAATATTACTGACAAATATGCAAAATTGGAATAAAACAGTAAATGTCTTATATTATAAGAAATCTAATTAAGAATGCAACAAACTAGGTCTTTTTATTAATAATCTGTATTTCCTTTCTCCTGAAATCCATTTATTCATCATTCATTCATCATTCATCAAGTATGTGTAACACATCAGATCAAGTGTTGGGAATAAATGAGAAAAAAACCCAACATGCATGTCAGAATTGTTTTACAATTATTTTGTTTGTGCCATGCTTTACTTTGGGGAGGTGGGGAGATAATTTTTAAAAATCAAAACAACTGGGGCACCTGGGTGGCTCAGTAGTTAAGTGTCTGCCTTCAGCTCAGGTCATGACCCCAGGGTCCTGGGATGGAGTCCCACATCGGGCATTGCTCAGTGGGGAGTCTGTTTCTCCCTCTCCCACTCCCCCTGCTTGTGTTCCCACTCTTGTTGTCTCTCTCTCTGTCAAATAAATAAATAAAATCTTTTAAATAAATAAACAAATAAATAAAAATAAATAAACAAATAAGTAAAAATCTGAACAACCAAAAATATTCCTAATATGTAACATCTACCAGATAATCTTAATGAGTTATCAAGTAGGTTTCTGAATTATGTCCATTGTTCCACATTATTGAAAATACCTAAAATATGGGACACTTGACGCGAATGAATTCTAGTCATCATCTCATCATTGCCACACTCACTCAGGATTCCATACCATTCCATAAACTTCTGACTGGTTGAGCCAGGTGACAATCTTGTGCACAAATCTTCATGGGATAGGCCTCTCAGCATCCTTAATAAGAAACAGGGTACTGCCCTCACTAAGCTTAGCCTAATATGAAACCTCTTCCAAATAGGGAAGGTGCTTCATTTTCTAGACAGCACATTTAGAATCAAGCAGGAAGAAACAGGAGAGTCTCAGAGGCTGTCCCATTTGTTAGAGAGCCCAGACTACAACTGAGTATTTGGGGAACAGGATCATACCCTCAGAAAATAGGCTAGACCCTAACAAGCGCTCAGGAGCTCAGGACCAGAATTAACTATGTACTCTGAAGAAATTTACCCCAACCTACTTAGTGACTTCAAGTGACAAGACTTTTCCAGACCACACCTGTTGGTGAAGCCAGTGCTATCAAGACAAAGCAGAGCTGGGGAAAGGAAGGATTAACACAATTATATTTATAGTTCATTCATGCTTATTAAATTCTCCCCCATTGTATCTCCCATTTCTTCTCACTCTGCCCCACAGCCCTGTGCTCAGGAATGGATAAGGCCCTCCATATGAGTTTTCCAACCTTGGTCATCTTTGCGTGCTCAGAAGAGTTTAACAATGTGACTTGTCCATAAACGTACTCAACTACTTATTGAACTGCATTCTCTTGGCGGTAGTAAGACAAAGCAACAAGGATTTACTTTCTAGAGCCACATGCAATCACTCTGTTATAAAGTACTATTGTGAAGGTTGGCCATTTTGACATAAATATAACTGTTTGGACTCACTTGGAGAGCATTTTATACATCGAGTGGTGTTGCAATTGCTAAGGCAGCTGTATTCTTTCTGGAGAATTGTAGAGATTCTTTGAAGTATTCAAAAATATACAGTCACTGTGCATGTTAGCGCTGCCCTTGAAATAACAAAAGTCCTTTTGATAAGAGTTCTAAGCTACAAGTGTTTCTATGGATGCCTGAGGATAATGGGCAGAGATTCACACTCCTGCATTTACCATTGACTCATCTCTATTGTGATTCTTCCCAGTGAACAAAGAAGAATGAAAGTAGACATGAAGTGAACATATACTGAATCATATGGGGGACATTTTTGCCTAGTTTTCAAAGAAACGGTTTAACGCACTGAATTCAAATACAAGGAATTGTGGGAGTTAAATGGGTTCAGAAAGTCCCCATGGATGTATTCAGCCCAAATTTGAGTCATGGAATCCCAACAAAACTCATATTACACTTTTGTTTTCAGCCAAAGAGAATCAAAGTGTAGCTTTGTAAACTTCTGAGGGCTTTTCAAATTATCTCCTATTTTATAAAAAGAGCAAAAATAGAGTTGAATAAATGCCAAAGTAAAGTCTTACCAAACAACAACAATAACAACAAAAACACCATTATAATAGCAAGCAAACAAAGCAACACTTTCTGAGTCTCTGTTAATCACTTTAACAAGTGATTAACAAGTGATTTAACAAGTAACCAAATCCCTTACCACAGCCCTTAAGACTGCAGGATCTGGGCCTTGACCCACACACGAGCTTCACCCATCACCTCCCTCCTGCCACGCAAGCCACCTTCAGTTTCTCAAGTTTGCTAAATTTTTTTACACTTTGAACCTTCATGCACTGTGTTGCCCTACAAAATTCTTTCTTCTCACCCTTTTCTTATATAACTGGATCTTTTTAATCCTTTAGACCTCAGCCTAAACATGACTTCCTAAGGCAAATCTTCCAAAAATTTTTATTCAAAGCCATCCCCAGCAGGCTTTTTATGGAAATTAACAAGATGGTTGTAAAGTGTACCTGGAGATACAAATGTCCAATAATAAACAAGAAAGAATCTTAAAAATGTACAAAATATTAAAGATTAAAAAAAGAGTGGTAGATTGAAATCTAATAAAACAAAAATTTCCCTTCATTTAATGATACCATTAAGACTGAAAAAACAAGCCACAAATATGTATGTGTGTTTGTGTGTCTTGTGTCCAGAGTATACAAAGAATTCTTACAAATTCATAAGAAAAAGAAAACCCAGGGGGGGAAATGGACAAAAGACTTGAACAAGCGCTCCACGGGACAAAAAAAACAAGTGAAATATTAACACATTAAAAGTTGCTCAACCCCATTTGTTATCAGCAAAATGTGAATTAAAAACACAATAAGAAAAAGAAATATGAAAACCCTTGAACATAGCTAAAATTTAAAACTCTGATAATATCAAATGTTACCAAGTATGTGAAAACAGAATTCTTGTTAATTGTTGGTAGGAATATAAACTGGTACAAATCACCCTGAAAAATAAATTTGACATATCTACTAACAGCTGAATATATACATATACTACGACCCAGAAATTTCTCTTCTAGGTATATAAACAAGAGAAATGGACACATATGCTTCTTATAAGCATGGAAAAATGTACATAGCAACACTTTTCATAGTAGACCCAAACTGGAAACAACCAAAGCAACCATCAACAACAGAATGTTAAATAAAATGTGGCATATGCATACAACGGAATCCCGAGGAGTGATGAAATTGAACAAATTGCATTCAACAACACAGAAAAATGTCACAAACATAATGCTGAGTGAAATAAGCCAGACACAAAAGAGTACATGCTATATGATTTCATTTACATAAATTGAAAAACAGGCAGATGTATCTCTGGGGATGGAAGTCAGGATCGCAGTTCTAGTAGGAGAGGAGGGGACGCGAGCAGGCTTCCTGGGGGCGTCTGCAGTGGCGGAGAAGGGTTTGCCCACTGAGGACATTTTGTAAGGCAGCATTATAGAACCATTTGAAGAATTATTTCTCCCTTTGTACCTTATATTTCTATTTCTTTCTTCTCCATTTCCATGTGGTTATTAACCAGATAATTTACAGTTCGGAGCTTCCAAAGCAGTGCCAAGGACAAACACTGAACACATGCTGAGTTCAGGACATGGGTGAATAAATTTCCCAGTAAAAGCTGAACTTGCCTTTAAAGAATATGATCCTATATTTAAAACAAAACAAAACAAACAATGTGCACACACATAAATACTCATACACCCAAAAACATATGTAGAAATCACTAAACAGATAAGACAAATTTGCCACTAAATTACAGTTTATAAAAACAAAGGCAACTTAAAGTGGCCTAATAGTGGACATCTGTTGTATTTTGTCTATCTAACCCCTGTCTCTCTTTCCTTCTGATAACAGTACACATTTTTCCTAAAAGGAAACTTCATGGTTTCAATGAGGCTGACCATACTCATTCTCGGTCCCTAGCAGGAGAAGCCACAGTGAGCCTTCCCCTTTCCATTAGGATTGATTCCGGAATAAACATGTAACCCAAGCAGGATCAACAGGGGGTCTTCCCTGAGATTTCCTACACAGAAGTAATATGAGAAATGGTCTGCCATCCTATAGGGTTGGAAGTTTAGGGAGTGGCCTATAGCCATCTTTCCTAACCATAACAAAGAAGCCATTTCATTATTTATTATTTATTTATTTTTAAAGATTTTATTTATTTATTTATTTGAGAGACAGAGAACATAAGCGGGGGGGGGGGGGGGCGCAGAGGGAGAAGCAGACTCTCTGCTTCCAAGCTGACTCATGGGGCATCATCCCAGGACCCTGACTGAGATCATGACCTGAGCCAAAGGCAGATGCTAACCATCTGAGCCATCCAGGTTCCCCAGAAGCCATTTTATTTAGATAGTAGATAAAAATAGGGCTAATACATAAAAAAGAAGTCGAGAGAAGCAGGATGGAGACAGAGCTCTGAGAACAAACTTGGGACACTAGATTCCTAACATTTCTTTTTCTGCTTTCTAATGTTTATATTGGGTTTCTGTTATTTGCAGCTAAAAGTCTCTGTCTATTATAGATCAGAAAACAAATATTCACTCTGGGAAAATCCAAGATATCTGCCTGTGTATACAGTTAGATAGGTCTTAGACAGTTTTTAAAGATTTTCCTGATAGTTTGACTACACTTACTATTTTCACAAATTATTTACATTGAGTTGTTTTGATGATGTCTGCCAAGTCTTTCACACTCAGTTCTTTTAGATAAACTCTAAATTATTAATTTAAAAAATACATACTTTCTTTGCATACCTACCAGAGTCCTTTTAAACATTTTACTGGTCGATAGTATCTTCATCAATAGAAATGTGTGGAAGGAAGAGAGACAAAATTAAAACCAACAATTCCCACAGTTTTTATTAACTTTTTAAAACAGTGTATCAAGAGAGAATACTATGGTTTGAAATGAGTTTCTGTATTATTTAGGGATTTGCTTACCCATTATATTAGATATGATAATTTTTTTTTAAAGATTTTATTTTATTTATTTGACAGAGAGAGAGAGATCACAAGTAGGCAGAGAGGCAGGCAGAGAGAGAGGAGGAAGCAGGCTCCCTGCGGAGCAGAGAGCCCGACGCGGGGCTCGATCTCAGGACCCTGAGATCATGACCTGAGCCGAAGGCAGCGGCTTAATCCACTGAGCCACCCAGGCGCCCCGAGATATGATAATTTTTTACATTGTTTCATTTAGGGTGCTTATCTCAGACTCCCCAATCAATGTAGTTTCCTCTGCAACACTAATATTTGGAAAGATCAGGTATTTTCAAAATATCTTCTATGTTATGGGTTGTCCTAAGAAAAGCATATATAATTTCCGGTCATCTTAAGGGACCTTATTAAAATTACCAGCATATAACTTTTGGATGTTTTGATATGCAAGATCGATTTCTGCCATCCAATAACCTACCATCTGGCATGTGAAGAGATATCCTTTCAGCGTGTTGTGGATAATCATCAAGGTAAAAAACAGTAATTGTTCCGAAGAACAGAGCCGTGGGTGGTACCACATGAACAGGAAGCTCGCCTGGATTGAGGTGTACACCCGTCCTCTTCTCAAAAGGAGGGGATACAAAAGAGTGGCAGGATGTTCAATTTAGAACCCAGGAAATGCAGAATTCACTTGTGTGTATCTAAAATAGAAGAGAACATAACAAAAATATCCTTGAGTATTGAGAATTAATCCCTGTGATCTAAGCCCAAACTCAAGATAATAACCTTAACAAATCTGAACTAAAAAAGTCTTGCATTCTCCATGCTCACAGTCCCTGGGAATTTTGACCACTGGATGGGACCAAAACAGCAGGAACAAATGAACAATCCTTCGAAGTCATCCCAACTCTTGAGAAGCAACTTGAAGTATACAATCTGGGGAGGATTGCCTCTGCACATTGATCATGTTTGTCAAGAAACAAACGTATTTCGTATTAATCTAGTCAATATAATAACCCACTTTCCCTTATAGCTGTAAGCTTGGAAACTACAGTATTTCTCCCTGCCAAAGTCCTGACATGTATATATCCACTTGTATGTGTGTGTACTGGCTCATTATTAACCATTAATGTTTGCTTTGTCTTTTTTTATCAACTGTAAAGAATGGTTCTCAAAAATTGAGAGGAAAACACAATGCTTCCAGGAGTCACAGCAATCCATCTTCAAACAATATAAATCGAATAACACATGAGTCATACACCCAGTGAGTCAGTCAAATCCGGGGCTAGGCTAAGCTGGTGATTCATCATTAAACGGAATTCATATTCATGTTTTTCTCATCACTTGAAGGCAAACACAAGAGATTAAATTATTTCTTAAATGCATCTTCTTGACAAACACATCAGACTCACAAATGAAAAGGGTAGCGTTGTTTGGTGCCAAGTTTGCCTGAAGTCAATCAAATACCTCGACACCACACGCGCTGAGCCATGTGTTGCTGGAGCTTCTGTGGGAAGTCAGTCACACAGGAAGACACAGGAGAGAAACCTTAAATGCCAAGTCTTGCCCTTTTAACACATGAGGGGCTTATCAGGGTGTTGGAAGTGAGGAGGAGGAAGCACTGAGTTCCTGTTGCCTTCTTGTGCAATGTGGGCAACTCACTGTATCGCCCTGAGCCCCGTCTTCATCACCACGGTGCAAATCAGCCTACATGTCCCGTCAGGTTGGGGTGAAGATTGGACATATGGTTTGTTCTCTATTCCCCCAAAGAGAAAAGAAAAGAGAAAAGAATCCCTCTGCTGGCCCTGTCCCCAATGCCAATTCCCACTTACTACTGCTTTTGAATTAAGGCCTTCATTCTTAACCCTGCTTTGTGATAGGATCACCTGGGGAGGGGTGGTTGAAAAATATCCTTACCTGGAGTGCCTTCCTGGTTCAGTCTCTATGTCTGTAAGAGGCACTGATCTAGTGCTGAAATGAGGGCTTAAGCCACAGCGTTTATGTTAAAGTGAGCTTTTTGTCTCAGGGCACTATTTAATAACTTCTTTACCATTGGTAGCTTCACGCTGGCCAGGCTGACATTTTATTTATAGGCTGAATCATTTACATGAATCCAGAAGGTCTGCACCTGTCTCAGGAGGTCACCAGTCACTGTCGTCATTGGGGCAGGGTTGGCAATGCCTACTGTCCTTTGCATTACCCAACTTCTACGCTCTGTGTAAAGAAAGGAATGATTTTCTTTCCAAAAGATGGAAGGTGAAGATGGTTTCTAATTGCATGAGGAGTAATGAGAGGTTTAAAGGATTTGATCTTTACATGGCCTCTTGTTTCCTTAGTCATGGACCATGCCTATTAATTCTGTTTCTGTTGCAGCTTGACAAAGTGTCCGATAACCAATCAACAGTAGACTTTGTCCCTTTGGAGAGACTGTACGATGCTTACCAGCAAGACCTCCATGTCTTAATTTCTGTGCCTACCTGTTCTCCGTTTGCACCGATTATCAAGTCCAGCTGTGGGAAAACACGTACTGTGCCCCGTAGTTCTATAGATGAATCACCAAATACTGAATTGAATCAGTGATATGAAACAGCAAGGAGTATAGATCTATTATTTCTATTTTATATTTTCAGTTGTCCTTTGCCTTTTACTGAAAGAAGCCACAAGGACCAGCCAAAGCCAACTGTTTTGGTATCTTTCCCCTAACCCTGACTAATATCATCAAGGACATTGTCCATCATAATTCTTAGCATCCTGCTGAGTAATTTCTTTCTGACATAGGGACTGAATGTGTTTTGCTCTCTCTAGGAAACTGGTGTTCTTCTCCTCATGGACAAGGAAAATAATATAACTGACAATATTTCCATTTTCACTTTGGGTGGCAAGAAACTCAGAAACACTGTAGAAGCAGATTATTGCTATTCTGTTGGACCCCATGGCTTATGAATTGAAGTCCTATTTTTTCCCTCCGATTCTAACAGTATAATCCAATTTATATTTTTCTTGGCATTTATTTTAATTTTATTCTTATATGGCACATATCACTTTGAGGTCATCTCAAAAGTTTTGGGATTTTTTTTTAAGATTTTATTTTTATTTATTTGACAGACAGAAATCACAAGTAGGCAGCGAGGCAGGCAGAGAGAGAGGGGGGGAAGGCAGGCTCCCTGCTGAGCAGAGAGCCCGATGCAGGGCTCAATCCCAGGACCCTGAGATCATGACCTGAGCTGAAGGCAGAGGCTTTAACCCACTGAGCCACCCAGGTGCCCAGAACTTTTAGGATTTAAAGAAGCTTGTCAATCAGTTAATTTAAAAGCTAGAATAGGAGTTTTGGATTATTCTCATGGGTTGTTTTACCGAACCGTTGCTGACAAATGGTCTGGTCCTGTATGTTTTTGGATCATCGTGTCAGGAGAAGGAGGCTAGGGAGAAAAAGTCTGAGTTCTCTGATGTGTTTCTCTTGACAACTCCCATTATTTAAGAGGACAGATCATATGTCTCTGAGCCAAACTGCCAGGATTCGCAAAGTCCTGCCTCCTTATCTTGGAAGTAAAGGGACTGAGGTTTGAAAGAGTCAATTTATGACCTTTATGGAAGAAAAGAAAAAAAAACCAAAACAAACAAGCAAAAAAACCCCAAAAACCTACTTTGGTGGTATAAAATGTTGGAAGTTTTAGGATTATTTTGTTTTCCTATTTCTGTAGTCAACCTAATTAAAAAACTGTATTTTGTCTGAAAGGAAGATTGGAGTTACTTTCATAGTTTCACACCTTCTATATATAGAGTTCCAGATTTTTCAACAAAAAGAACAACAACAACAAAAAGTGTCTGGGATGGAGAGACACATTTACACACGACACATTCCAGAGTGACATTGCCTCCTTGCCTGTGGAGGTCTGCACTCAGTCTCCAAGTATCCCTCCCTGCCACCCCATCCCACCCATGCACCAAGATGGGGACATAATTAGCAAATAAAACATACGATGGCAGGTATAAGGGGGACCACAGAAGAAAGGAGAAAATTCTACCGATAAGTACCTTCGAAGGCACTTTTCCCCTGATTTTTAAACAAGAAACTCTGCGTTTTCTTTTTTCCTTTTTTTTTTTAGGATTGAAGAGTAATTGACATACAACGTTGTATTAGTTATAAGTGTACAACATAGTGATTTGATATTTATGTACATTATGAAATGGTCATCACGATAAGTCTAGTTATCCTCTGTCAACCTACCAGGTTGTCGTATTGTTTTTGACTATAGTCTCTATGCTGCGCATTGCTTCTCTGTGTCTTATTTATTTTATGACTGGAAGATTGAACCTCTTAATCCTATTCACTTATTTCGTCCATACAATCACACCTCTCCCTTCTAGGGACCAGTTTGTTCTCTGTATCTATGAGTCTGTTACTGTTTTGTTTTGTTCATTTTTTTTTTAAGATTCCATGTATAAGTGAGTCATATGGCACTTGTCTTTCTCTGTCTGTCTTATTTCACTTAGCATAATATCCTTGAGGTCCATCCATGTTGTTGCAAACAGCAAGATTTCATTCTTTTTATGGCCAAGTAATATTCCATTGTGTATATATACCACATCTTTATCCATTCATCTGTCATTTGTTACTTAGGTTGCTTCCATATCTTGGCTATTATAAATAAAGCTGCGACAAACATAGGGGATGTATGTCTCTTTGAGTTAGTGTTTTCGTTTTCTTTGGATAAATACCTAGAAGTGGAATTGCTAGATTGTATGATATTTCTATGTTTAATTTTTAGAGGAAACGCCATACTGTTTCCATCATGGTTACACTAATTTACATTCCTACCCAACAGTGCATCAGGAGTTCCTTTTCCTCTATGTCCTTGTTAACACTTGTTATTTTTGTCTTTTTGATAATAACAAGGTGCTCAGCATTTTCTTTTTGCATTTAGTCCAACAAATTAGGTAGTTGGCTGGGCCTGGGAATTCAAAAGAAAAGAGAATCTCCAGCCCCATCCTAGGTCTAAATCAGAATGTCTATTTCCAAGATTTCTAGGTAGTTCACTTGCACATTAAAGTTTGAGAAGCACTGATCTAAAGGTATGCTATCCAATATGATAGTCACTGGCCACATGTGGTTACTGAGGGCTTAAAGTGTAGCTAGCCCAAACTGAGGTGAGCCGTAAGTATAAAAAACACACCAGGTTTTGAAGATTTGGTATGAAAACAGAATGTAAAACATCAGTAACTTTTGTATTGATTAAAGCTGACATGACAACATTTGGAGACGTTAAATCAATATATTATTTAATACCATTTTACCTCTTTCCTTTTCTTTTTTAATGTTGAAGCTGGATAACTTTACATTACAGAATGGTCTGCCTCTGTGGCTCATATTTGTGGCTTACATTATATTTGTACTGGACAGCCCTGGTTAGACTCCCCCTTTCTACTTTTTTGTTTTCATTTCAGCTTATGTATCCTCTGTCACCTTCTTTCCAGAGTAGGTTAAATGAGTCCAATATTAAAATGGTAAGCTAATGTCATCTAAAGTGCTCGTGTCTGTCCAGTACTTTAACATGCTACCAATTCTAGATATCGCTGAGTTTTAACTGGAATCTTTAGTACCTTATTCCATTGCAGGCTTCTAGAAGCTTAGCTTACATCAGCACCTCCTAGAGGGCTTGTTAAAATGCCCATCGGTTTGCTGAATCCTGCCTCCAATGTGTCTCAGTCTGTCTGAGGCTGGGCCCCAGAATTTCATTTTTAACAAGTTCCCAGGTGGTATAGAAGCTGCTGGTGTGGAATCCACACTATAAGTCCAAGTGTTCATCATGCCTAGATGCCAAAATTGCCTGGGTGACTTAAAAAAAAAAAAATCACTGCGGAGAGTGCCAAAGCCCTGCCTCCAAAAACTGGAATTTAGTTGGTTCGGGATGTGGCTATTTATTTTAAACAGCTACCTTTTATTTATTTTTTTAGGTTTATTTATTTATTTATTTTAGTGATCTCTATACCCAATGGGAGGCTCGAGCCCATGACCTAGAGATCAAGAGTCAACACGCTCTTGCATCATTAAGAACTGGAGAGAAGTATAGTAAAGAGTCTACCACTAAAATTAATGACAAATTCCTTTATTGCATTATTAGTTTGTAGATCTTTGAAATCAAGGTGTACAGATTAGCATGCGAAGTAACAGAGGGATAGGTGAACAGTAAAGAGATGGTGGACGTGGGCTCGGATATCAGGAGGAAGGGAAAAGTGAAGTTTTGGCAGCCTGAAGAGAAAAATTGACACTGGGAATGTAAACGTGATGAATTTAAATCTCCAAAATCCTCTGAAAATATGATCGTAAAGGAAGTCAAAGAATTTTGTCTTCAAATCAACTTTCTCATGTCTGTCTGGGGTATGAAAAATTCTGCGTGTCCACTTCCATTTATTGTAAACTTTATGTATAAACACTGGAATTTAAACAAAATATGATCACTTTCATGTACTAAGAATTTATCATTTTGCCATAAAATGCTAATTTCCTGAGAATTTATCGAAGACGTTTTTAAAATCCCACAGAAGGGTTAAATATGTATTTATAGCCACTGTTCTTTTAATTAGATTTTTTATCATTTTTTTACTTGGGTTCTTCCAGTAGTTATCATTTTAATTAAATTTTTTACTGCTAGTGCTCATTTTAATGCATTGAGTGTTATTCCTAATGAAAGGAAAGCAGTTTAATATCATCCAAAACTCGGTGGAGCCTTTGTAAAGTTAATTTTTCTCCAAGGATGGATCTTAAAAATGCCTCAACCTCGCAGACTTGGAGCCAAAGTTAGGTCAGTTTCACTTAGATGCTTAGTGACCCACGAAGAGGATTACCGCCAGCTTTATGGGGCAAAGCAATATTGCCTGAGTCTAGTAAAATTCTTACTATCCATTCAAGCCCATAGCGATGGAGTTCATCCTCACTCTTCTCTTTCCAACTTCACAGCAGAAAGGATAACCTTTAGGTGTAGGTTTCCATGGAGCCAAGATGGTTCTATCCAGGGCCTGGCATTGCCCCCTGGTTCCCAACACTTTCCCTCTAGAGCCCGTGTCATGGTTTGTAATCATAGACCGGTATGATTATTTAATCAACATCCGTTTCTTCCAATCTGGCCTTTGTGCCAAAAGGGTGAGCGGAGTGTTTCACTTGCACACCGTTGTGTCCTGCGCTGGCCAGCCACTTGCCAAGCACACAATGAACGTTTGTTGACTGAAAAATGAAAATTTAAACTGGGAACATTACAGCAAGCGTCACGATGTCTATCTCACCCTTAATCCAAATGGTGGAAACGAAGAGAAAGTTGATCGTGATTTTCACTTATAATTTGCTTATTTTAATTATATTTTAGATGATATTTTAGTTCAAATCGTTTAGTTAGAAATGATTTAGTCAGTGCTTTGATTTAGCAAGCACTTAGTGTGTTAACCACTATTTGGTAAACAGGGAACAGGAGGAAGCCACCGCGTGATGCTGAGAAGTGCATTAGCTACGAAATAAAAACAATGAAGTAGGACACAGAGGCCTGACCCCGAGGAGCCTAGGGCCTGACAGGGGAAGAAGCCTCACAATCAAATTACATCCAATATTGAGTGAATTGCTTTTTCACTCTGGGATTGTGCCCACCCTGGAGAATGCCAGAGACACAGATTCTCGGATCTTTCCCTCCTCTCCTCAATCTTCTGTCTCTCATCTTCTACCTCCTTACACCCAATACAGGGGGGAGCTAAAGTATAACAAGGGATGTCCCTCCCCTTTTTTAAGGTTTTTATTTATCTGTCAGAGAGAGAGAGACCATGCAAGCACAAACAGGGGGAGCAGAAGCAGAAGGAGAAGTATGCTTTCTGCTGAGCAAGGAGCCCAACGGGGGGCTTGAGCCCAGCATCAGGATCATGACCTGAGCAGAAGGCAGATGCTTAACCAACTGAGCCACCCAGACGTCCCAAGAGATATCCCTTTAATGAAGAGCTCATATTTTCCTGTTTCCTGACTTAATTTCTCAATAGAGGACACTGACATTTTCCCCTCTTTGGATTTTTTTTTCAATGTACATAAAGGAGAATCCCCTCAGTCTTCAGTCATTCACGTGATCAGTATTTTTTTTTAATTAGGTTGTCAAAACTTTAGAATACTTTACTCACTCCAGGAGAACCAAAAAAATCCAGCTAAGGAGTCAGCAGGTAATGTTCCTTTAACGCTTCCTGATTCAAAAGAGAAAGGCCATTTGCAGGGAGAATTGCGGTGAGATCACGCCCCTCTGAAGGGCAGCTATGTCCTCACGGCCTCAGAAAACTGTCCTTACCCCCGTGTCCTCACCCACATGCCAGTGAACAGAGGCATGCTTGGCACCTAGGGGTCAAACCTGTGGCCCGGAGAAGGAGGAAGAGGAGGCTGGCGTGGATTCCACTGAAGGGGACGGTAAGGAAGGAGGAGAGAACACTAACGTGAAAATGTCACCAACGGCTGCCTTGAAGGGGAAGCCTTTTCTGTTCGAAACATCGAAAAGTTGTGTTGAAATCCATTCATTTGTATGCAGTGGTGTACATCCTCATAGACAATTACTGACCCACACTTAAACCCAACGCTTTGCTGCTGATTCACACCCTCCATTTCTCGGATGGATTTGAATGCAGTATTCCCTGTCTTAAATGAAGGAAGCAAAAAAAAAAAAAAGGTCACTCCCTTCTACCCGGCCCACGTTCCCTGCCTCCTGCCCCTTGCTCCTTGGCCTGTCTCCAAGGTGCCGCTGACCCTCAGTTCTTATGCTGATCACAGCACATTCTGCCTACTCAGCCCTGCACTTTTCATAGGAAGAATTCCAGATTCCCAAGTTACCTCTCCCTTCCCACTCTCCCCCGCCCATTCTCCCGGTACCCAGATCTGAGATAGCCAGCAAGTGATTTACAGATGTGATAAGCCGATAAGAGTCCAAAGAGCCGTCCCTGAAGTTTACATTGGAAACCAGATTCAGTGTCTTTAGCACAGAGGAACCACTCTCTGAAGGTGACATTTCAAGGAGTATCGGGTAGGAAGGTGCCCAGAGTTAGGGAAGGTGGCAGGATATTAGGGGCTAACTAACAATGGTGACTATTGGTTGGCAGGGGGACAATCCTTGGAATACACAAATACACAGAAGATCATTTCAGTTAGTAGCGCATATAAAACTCATGGAACAAAACAAAACAAAGATGAAATAAGCATTTGGTAAACGCAACCAAAGCAAGCAAATGAGACCTGTTTGGGCTGATGGTACTCCCTACACTTCATGTCTGGGGGTGAGAGGGTGCAGTCACCCCCCAAATGAATACAGCTATCATACTCCAACAGCTGAGTGCTCACTACTCAGCCCTCACCCACAAGCAGCCTTAAGTCTTGGTCACTGAAACCTTAAATTCCTCCTCAACATATGCTTTTTCTTAAGACCTGGATCTTAATATAGGTTTCAACTCTGTTTATTAACTTAAGCTCCAGAGAAACTCCTGATTTTCCAACCTCTGAGGGCACGCTGACTTATTTCCCTTCCCCCTTTTCCCTTTCCTCAGTGAATGTTCCCAGTAATCCTTGGGGAGAGGTGGGGATTACTTTAAATAGTCTGAGAATTACTTGAATTTTCATCTCTCAGTGATCTTTAGCCATGAAGTTAATCATTACTCTTAAAGAAGGTCACTATAACTTAGAATTGGCAGTAGAACTGAACTTTTTCTCAAAAGAACCTAAACCCTTCAAACCCAGCCAAGTTTCGCAGCAATCCAAACAGCTTTTCCTTAGTCAGCCGTGGGAGGCAGGTTACAAGAACAGGCAGGCCCAGGTGAGGTTACAGTGAGCTAGTTATGGGCCAAGGAATATGGGGTAGAGAGAAATCAGCACCACAGTTATTTCAAGACAGGCCTCGTTTTGGTCTTAAGGCCAAAGAGTGGCCTAGCAGAGGCTTCCTATTTCTTCTTTGCCACAATCCCTCTATCTAACCTCTTCCTCTTCTTCAGCCTTTTTATACAGAAGAAAACTTCAGTGATGAAGCAACACATCATCTTATTTTCAATATTTTAGTTTGCCAAACTCATATGCCAAGGTAAATTTTCCTGGTGTCAGACTTCTTCCCCTCTCTCCAGTCTAGCATCCCCCCAGCCCCCAAATCTCCTCCAGCCTCTCCCTCTGGCGCCCCCAGTCTCCTTGTCTTCCCAGCACTGAGACTCTGTCCCAAGTGACATCTTACCACCTCACCACCACTGACCCAGGGTCTTTCCACCAGACCACTCATTCCTAGGAAGATGAGTATCGCACTCACATCAAAAACCCAATTTTTTTTTTTTTAGATTTTATTTATTTGACAGACAGAGATCACAAGTAGGCAGAGAGATGGGCAGAGAGAGAGGCAGAGAGAGAGGGAAGCAGGCTCCTCGCTGAGCAGAGAGCCCGATGTGGGGCTCGATCCCAGGATCCTGAGATCATGACCTGAGCCGAAGGCAGAGGCTTAACCCTCTGAGCCACCCAGGTGCCCCCAAAACCCAATTTTTAATAAAGCTTCAGGAAGTCTCCAAAACATGACAGTTTGATGCAAACAGAAGCACTTTTATACATTAATACCCTATGGTGACAAAGAAATCAAAAAGTTCTAGCTTTAGGCTTCAGTGTGGGCAGAAGAGAAATCCATCCCTGGTAGCAAAGGGCCGCTGGTGTATGAATCGCCTACCTATGGTTGTGATGGGCTGGAGAAAGAGCAAGGATAGGCTAAGGGCTACCTCCACAGCTGCGTGTCACTAGGCGGTAACATCCATGCCACCATGTCCCTGGCACGATGATGTATGCCAGGTAAGCAAGATACATCTGTTTCCTGTCCCCACAGAGCTTGCTGTTCAACAGGTAAGAGAAGCGATGTGATATGACAGAGAGAAGAGTGATGTCGGAGTCCATTGGAGGATGCCTACCCAGTCATGGGGAAGACTTCTGGAAGAGATGCCATCTCAGCTGGGGACTGAAAGCTGGGCAGGAATGATTCAAACAAAACTGAGGACTGGGAGGGAAGGGAAGAGGTTAATCTTGACCAGAACCCTGTGAAGGACGTGTGACTGGTTCTACCTTCCTAGGAAGAAAATCAAGCCTCATCGGATTGAAAGACCCAAGGTCTCAAATTCAGTCAGGGTGGGTATGGGTTTGGTCCTCAGGACGATCAAAGCCCAAAGTTGGGCTGGCTCCTTGTGCCACACCAAGCCTCTAGCTGCACCTCACCTCTCTACCGGTTCCCAGCCCTCAGAGAAGCACCTGACAGGATGGAAGTGTCTGGTCATAAGGGAGGGCAGGACAATGCTGACCTGTTGGGATTTCATCACGGAGCTGCCAGGCCTCAGCCAGGACGTGTGTCCTTCAGATCACCTCAGAGTTCCTGTACAAGGACAGGTTCTGGTGTCCAAGCCGCACACAGTACACAAATTTGTTCCTTAAAAAATGCATGCAAATGATTTTTAGAAGCCAAAGGGAAGCTTTATTTAGAACAGACCTGTCCCAAGTACCTTTAAGCCAAAGGCTGGTACACACTGTAGCATTCTCCTTTCTCTTAAAATGAGGCACACGTGGAACACTGAAGCTGGCTTTTCCTAGCACAGCAAATCTCAGGAGATCAGAGACGGTCAGAGGCAGTCAGGGGGGTGGGGGAAGGACCTTGATGAAACAGTTGGCTCTCATTCTGACCCCATTCATAGGTTTGAATGACCCTGAGGAGAAAATTAAGTGACTGACGTAAATGTCCATCCCTAAGTATATTTATTTAAATCCTGAATGGCAAAAGTCAAACACTGTAGATATTAATGAAGAATAAAACAAACATTTGGCTTTTTTTCTTTACTCAATGATAATAACCTTGTTCAAAAGCCTGCCTGGCAGATTTGAGGCCAGCTTCTTGCAGGTCACACAATGGACTTTCCAGGGACGAAAATTTCCTTTTTACATAAAGACGGTGCAGATAATACGTTCAAGGCGCACAGAGGTGAGGGAGACCTCCCTACCGGAAGTCTGTTGGCTGTGCGGGTTACAGAAAACAACACATCGATTACTTTACTTTTTACTCAGAGCCCAGAGTGTCAGCCCATAGCCCTGCTAGCCAGGCAAGGCAATGGAGCCTTCAGAAGGTCCTGGCTGTGCTTTCAAGGGGGTTTATGCAATGTGTGTAATGTGTGCAAGACTCGCACGCCTGCTGACTGGTGTGGGTATTTCTGAAGCCACCAGAAGGCTTCATTTTGGTGAGGCTACTTGCAAAGTTCCATAAGCCCTCTACTGAAGAAGTCACTTCAGGCCGTGATGCTGTTGGCTATTAGCAGCTTGCCAATATGAGCCTGGGTCCTGACAACCCAGTAGCCTGCTCACTCTCCTTTCTAGAAAATACTGAAGGTATTTGCCTTAACCTAATGTTCCTCATACACATTTCTATTCCAAGAGAAATTAGGGTTCAGCCTCACCAATGCTCACCAATGATTAATTTCAACTCTCCTAAATGTGAAAAAAGAGATATTCTTTAGACATTTCTATCTCAATATCTTTAGAATACAGACATTCTTTAGTTCTGCCATGCCAATCCTTTCTGGATTTCCCATATGTCTCTGTTCTTGAAGAAATCTGATCTGAATTCCTTCTCTGCCAGTTCTCTCTCTTCCTCTCCCCACCCCATCCCCAATCCCCCACCAGGGTAAACGTCGAGGAAAGTCAGAGACAAGTCAGTGAGTTAAGACCATGCCTACTACTTATTCAATTTGGAAGGTTCACAGGTACATTATCACATCTGGGACTGACATCTGGCCTGAAGAGCTTTGTGAGAGGGCCTCCACCCTGTACCCCACTCCAGCCCCCAACCCACATTGGAGCCCTTGACCAAAGAATAATAAAAATATCCAGTGTTGGGGCACCTGGGTGGCTCAGTTGGTTGGGTGACTGCCTTCGGCTCATGTCATGATCCTGGAGTCCCATGATCAAATCACACATCGGGTTCCCTGCTCAATGAGGAACCTGCTTCTCCCTCTGATCCTCCCCCATGTCATGTTCTCTCTCTCTCTCTCTCTCACTCAAATAAATAAATAAAATCTAAAAAGAAAAAAAAAAGAATACCCAGTGTCATTTTAGCTCTCACATTTTAACTTTAGCTTGCTTCTCATTTTTAACAAGGCAGAGTTAGCCTATGGAGATAAAAGCAGATGTGAGTGAGTGTAAGAGGGAACTAACACTTAATAACCACCCATTCTGCCCCTGTTGCCTCTCCCAGCCTAGGGTAGTGGTCAAGAGCACTGACTCTGGACCCAAGTTGCTCAAGTTCATACCCCAAAACCATACCTTCTAGCATTGAGAACTTGGCCAGTTTACCTGGCCTCTGTAACTCTTGGTCCTCATCTGTAAAATAGGGAAAGAAACAAGCCAATCTCTTAGGGCCTCTAGGAGGATTACACGATTTAATGTGTGTCAAGCACTTAGCACATGGTAATCCACAGTACACACTGACTATTGTTACACCAGGAGAGACAAGGGCTGATCTCAGCCAGTAAAGTTTGCTGGTTGCTGTTTTCCAAATTAAAAAACAAAGAAAAAGAAAAAGAAAAAAGAATAGAAAAGGCAGAATTTAAACAGTTCATTGTTTTCACATGTTTTCTTTTATTTTAATGTTGCATTAGAGGCATGGAAAGCATTTTGAGGTTTGTGTTCTAGAAAGGCTATGCGTGGCTGAAAGACTTTTGCAAAGTAAATATAAAGTTGGATGGATCCTCCATCTATGGATATGAAGAGGCTAGAAACCAGGCAGACTCTTCAGAGATTTCCTTGTGAAAGATGAATTATACAGCCAGATCACGAGCCCTGGTAACATATAAATAAGTCTGTTTCTTCAAATCACATTTTTAGAAGTTAGCCTTTTATGTTGTGGCTTTTTACAAAAATTAATTGATGTTGTGACATCTCTAGAATCCATCATCCTAAGAAAAAAAGGATTCATCTATAACTTGCCCCCATATTTGCATCCTGTCCCTGTCTCAGTGGTATTAGATGTCTCGTCACAGGGTAAGAATCAATGCAAATGCAATCTGCAAGTACAAGAAAACACCATGCCTGTTAGACAGCGAGTGCCCAGATTAAATGTTGAATGAATGAATGAATGAATGAATTGCTAAACGAAAGAATGAATGAAACAGTTCAACAGTGAAGCAATGAGTTATTTTAGCAGAAAGCATATTTCACTTGGGAATAATAAGAGATGCTTTCCAGATAATATTTAACCTAAGAGTTATTATTTCCCCATATAACAATCCAAGAGGTTATGGAAACCTCTCCCTCAACAGCCATAGTACAATATCACAGACATTCACAGGTATTTGATAGCAGACAAAAGGCACCTAAGCAAAAGGCACCCATGGAGTCAATCTGCCTTGCAAAGAGTTGCTCTGCAGCATTCCCAGAAGCAATCTGCTTACTTCCAGTGGGAGGACAACAACTTCTTTAACCAGTAATTCCGTTTTTCTGAAATTAAGAAAATTAAGCCCTGACTTTTCTAAGCCAATATTTAAAAGCAAGACTCTAGGACCTGTTCCTGGATATGATTTCCTTCTATCTCCGACCTATGCTGTCAAGCTTTGGATTGTGGATTAGCTGTAAAGGTCCTTGCTTCCCCATTTTATATGCCTGAGCCTGACCTTGAGAGGCTCTCTGCTTCTGCTATTCTGGCTACTGGCCAGGTGAACAGTTCATCTCAACAAACATCTTATGACTTTGTGATGGGCTCAAGTTCCCTCATGTGCTCTTCTTTGGACCCTCTAAGAAGCATTTACTTTGACTCCTTAGCATGTAAAGACACACCAGGCCACCTGGTCAATGAAAGAGCCCTACCCTTAACTCCACAGTGTCAAAGTCTTCAGTGATCAAACTTCTCTGTCTTGTTGGTGACACCCAAAGTACTCTGCCTGAAATGCATACATAATATATGTAGATCCATCTTATCTCAAAACTTGTCTCACACTGTTACCTTCTTCTGATCCGAAAATTCCAATCTCTGGTATCATTAGTAACTAGTATTCTAGTTACTAGATTCTTCTCTAGACTCTGGATCCCCATAACATGCTTGACTCTTCTCAGTATATCTAGAGGTGATGCTTGTCTTGCCTCTATGGATTTAGACAGGGAAAAATTGCTTTAGTTCATAGTTTTCTTACAAAGATCATCTGCTCCTTTTTTGTGTCTGATTTTTCCCCCATTTCTTTTACAAAAGTTCTCCATTTACTCTCGTATGCCAGCAGGAAAGAAAGGCCACCACAGGCTGCCTATAACTGGAGAAGAACCTGATGACATTTTTTAACATCTATCAACATTGTCCTGCCACATCTATTATTATGGATCACATGTAGGAAGATGGAGTAGTAACTTCTAAAATGCACACGAGAACTACCCGTTAAAAATGGAAGGGTCTACAATACTTGAATTTTTCCAACTTGTTTCCAATAATTGTTTCCAATAATGAAACAATGTGCTAGTCCATGTTCTGAGTAGGCTTCCTGCTTGTTTTGTGCGGTCTTGGCAAGAATGCAAATACCACAAGAGGCAGAGGAATCTCGTAAGGGGGGCTTTGGAACAAAAACAGGTGCTAACATCTGCCATTAATGTGCATAGAAGGAAATTGGAATCAAATAGATTTTCTTGGAATTTCAGATTGGCTGCCTCAAGGTGTGGCTGAGCTAATTTGGAAAGACGCTAGGTTCAGCAATTAGATTGATTCCCTGTCTCTAAGACCCAATTGCAAATAAACTTTGTACTTCCCTCCTGTTTTTTACTATTTTATTTCCAACTTTGGGAACTCTTAGTACACAAATGGCATTGTTGGAAGACCAAAAACATGAAGATCCTAAGGAGGCAAGACCGGCCTTTCATTAATAATGGTGACTCATTAAAAGCCAGATGCTTGCTTAAAACATTCCACAGTAATGCTATGGAGACCTCTTCTACATGCTACTCCAAGTTTAATACTTAACCATGTTATGGTCCAGTGCCTTCAGCTCTGTCCTGCCCTACAGCATGTACCCAAGTTTCTCACAAATTAATGGGTCATTCATCGCACTAGAGCTCACCTGCTTCCCTAGAATCCAGGATTTACTACCAACATTCTCACTCCTCCACAAAATTAATAGAGCACTATTAGGACCCAGTGTACTCTGAAAACATCCAGCAATCATAATTCTACATTTAAACTTTTGAGTCCAAAAATATTAATTGCAAAGATAAAAGGTAATGCAAAAGGGACCACTGTGTATAGTTCTAATTAATCTATCTTAACTATTTCCCTTTGCCAAAAACTTAGACATCATGACTCAAAATAAATCAAATATTTAGAAGAGTAGGAAAGAAATGACCTTCTAATAAAGACTTGTTTATTCCAGTAGGCTTTCATAAGCTATCTAATTTAATTCTACCAAAGACCCTGCAAGGTATGCATTACTATTCTTACATTACAAGCAATGAAATTGAAGCTCAGGAAAATTATCCCATTTACTAAATGGATATATAAGCACTAAAAGCTATATATAGAATAAGCATTCAAATCCAGGAACACCCAACACAGAACTTTTCCACTACACACATGTTTCCTTCCTAAAACCAACTGATAGTGTTATTATTAAAAGCATCCATCAATATTTTTCCTTTCATGTGAATAATAAAGTTATACATTATTGAGAGTGCTCACTCTTAAAGGAGAAATTTTCCAAAACCTGTAGTTGCACACCTGGCTAATCACCAAAATTACCTGGAGAGCACTTAAAATATTTCCTAGGCCTTATTGCAGAACTACTGAGTCAGAATCTCTGAAGAGTGGCCCAGGAATCTCCATAAGTAGAATTATCTCAAGACAATTTTCATAATCAGCCAATTAGGGAAAAATTGATTCCTATAGCAGTAGAGACAAACTTGGAGACACAATGCATTATACTTTTTCAAAGTATTTAACTTCCTTTGTTTCATCTCATCCTCATAAACACCTACTGGACAGGTTATGGGGCAGATATTTTTATCCTCCTTAGATATAAGCAGAAACCAAGATCAGTAAAGGAGGGAAACTTAGATTATCTTCTTCCACCTTCTTAGGTAAAAATGGATCACCTATAAAAACCAAACTGGGTTTGGATATACAGCATTAATAATATAAATGTCACTGGATTTCCCTCCATTTTCTCCTTTCTCTGGAATAATTGATTGGATAGTGTTAGTGATTAATTGTATCCTTACAAAATTTGTATGTGGGTTTCCTAAACTCAGTACTTCAGGTTGTAATCTTATTTGGAAGTAGGGTTTCTGCAAATGTAATTAGTTAAGATGAGGTCGTACTGGAGTAGGCAGGACCCCAATCTAATCTACTAGTATCCTTATAAGATGGAAAAATTTGGACACGCATGGACATACAGAGAGTACCATATGAAGATGAAGGCAGAAACTGGAATGACTCTATAAACCAAGAAAATGCCAAAGATTGTCAGCAAACCAACAAAATCAGAGGATGGAACAGATTCTCTTTCACAGTCTCAGAAAGAACCAACTTTGCTGACCTTGGTCTTAGACATCTAGCCTCCAGAACTGTGAGATGATAAATTCGGTAGTTTAAACCATCCAGTTGGTGGTACTTTGTTACAGCATCCCTAGCAAACTAACAAATAGGAAATAACTTGCACCTCCATGAAGACATTTCTTGTTCAGATTTCCATAGAGGAAAAAAATTCAATAAATAATTTTACCTATCAAAAATGTTTGAAAGACAATTATGATCATCATAGTGCTTGGAAGATATAAGTATCCCCACGGTGAATTAACTCAAAGAAATAGCTTGCCCAATGTAATTTTTTTTTTTTTCGTATTTGGTGTCTTGAAAAACAATACAGCAAAAGAATGAAAAAGTAGGGAAAAAAATGTCCTCACACATCCTACCCTTAGCATTTTCTCCCTACTATTTAGTAGAAAAACATCAATTTGTATGTCTCTACCACAGTTAAGGAAGCTGTACAATATTGATAATCATGAGCCAAAGCCTCATTCCACTTGCCCTCAATGTATCCTGTCACTTCTAGGCTTCTGGGGTAACAGGAATCTATATTTGTTCACATTTCCCACTTAGGGGGTGTAGAAGTAGTTACTCTTCAAATATACAGTAAACATCACATGATGGGTCCCAAAGTCCATGTAGATGTTTCAGAAAATTTTTTGCCTCAAGATACAAAATACTGAGACACCTGGGTGTTTCAGTCACCGAGCATCTGCCTTCGGCTCAGGTCATGACCCCAGAGTCCTGGGATTGAGCCCCACATTGGGCTCCCTGCTCAGCGGGAAGCCTGCTTCTCCCTCACCCACTCCCCCTGCTTATGTTCCTCTTTCACTGTGCTTCTGCAAATAAATAAATAAAATCTTTTTTAAAAAGATACAAATTATTTAATAAGATAAATTGAACCTAACATATCTTCAAACAAAAATACTCCAGAGTAAGAGCTGGAGGGGTTTGTCAGACATTTGCCAAGTTCTCTCTCTCTCTCTCAGATAGCTCTGTTTGGCATCTTTGCAACAACATACCCATTGTTTTGGTTGACAAGTCATTGGGATTGATTTCTTTTCAAATAATAAGCATACTTTCCAGTGTTTAATAAAATTCTTTTATAAAACCAGTGTTTTACACATATGTGGTAATTCACATTATAGAACCTGATTTGGGGACCCATCTTATGAGTGATTTTTAGGATGCAAGTAGTTTTTATGATAAGCTATGTAACCAATTAATAACACCTACAGTGTACAGAGATTATGTCAACATAACTAGTACTCAGTCGATTATGTAACATTTCCAAATACCAGAATGTTTGGAAATATGTTGACCAAATATACATGTGCCTCCTCTTAGTTTGACATATCGTGGTCGTGTTGTATTTTAAAGGAACCCAACATGAATTACTAAGTCAAAAACAGAGTTAGCCCAATTCCATGTTTGATCTCAGATGATGATATAACAGGAGGTGGCCTAGGATTCCCAGAACCTGGCTTGCAGTCCAAAGTCACTCTCATAATGTCACTTCAACCCAGAATACAATCATGGTGTTTAATGCTTTACCTGTGTAATGACAGATGAAGCCAAAATTAGGAGAGCATGTAGAGGAAAAAAACCAAAGAGATAATCTGGAATTATGCCACCGATTTAATACACAGTCCACTGAACAAAGTAAAACTTTCCCATGGAGGAACATAGTCCATGTGTATACAAGAGCAGTTAAATCAAACAGAATTACATTTTTTAGGTCCTGGCTGATTCACTGCCGCTTATCTACAAAGCTGCAGGATGGCAATAGAGAAATTCCTGTTGTGCAACTATTGTCCAAATGGTTTTATGGAAAAAAAAAAATGGGGCCATATCCTTTGGTTTGAGTCCAATTTGCCTGTGATCTGGTCATATTCAAGTTTTGGAGAAGCCTATGCTCACGCTGACTACAAGTACATATAGCCATAGTCTTTTGTGACCTGACTCTATCTTTTCTGCCTCCACTCCCACCTTGTCAGTAACCCCTCCTTTCCTCCACTCCATGGTCTTTAAAAAATAAAACTGGGGATCTACCAGGAACTAGGAACCATTCCGTGTCCCGGAATTATAAGAGAGATAAATGAAACTTTTTCCATAGAGTTTCCCCCATGAAGGAACACCAAACTTAGACAAGTAAATGTATAATGTATAATGTATAAATGTATAATGTGTACTGTAGAGATGGCCTTTTGTCCACCAACATTTCCAGAGTGGAGTTGTCACTGGCAGGCAGAGGCCCTGCCCCCTAGTTTCACAGCCTGCCTTGCATCCAACTGTGTCCACATCACCAACTTTTGCCAATGTCATATGAACAGAAGTAATGTGTATCATTTTCAGGACAGGGTTTTTAAGAACCTAGTGGGTCTTCTCCACTTATTATTCTTGCCCTGGTTCCTGCTGCACACAGAAGATTTTGAGGTCCTGAAGACAGAGCCTCAAAATGAAAGGATCTGGGGACCTGTATCCCAGGTGAAGGTAATCCATCCACTAGCTAGAACATTAGCATTGAACTCTTAAGAGAGTGTGTGTTGCACTTGGAATATATCAAAGTATAGAAGTCTTGGGACTAATATTTACAGGATCTATCATTGATCTTACTAACATAGAATATTAGGTGCTATAAAGCTCTGGAGAAAAATAATGCACAGATGGATAATGTGGAAGGCAACAGGTAAAGAGCTGCTAATCTAAACGGTGATTGAGGAAGACCTCAGTGATAAAATTGCATGAGCAGAGATTGGAAGTGAGGGAGCAAGTCAAGGAAAGCTCTTGGGAGCAGCTTTTCAAAAAGAAGGAATAGTGAGAGCAAGGGTTCTGAGAGGGGAACATGCTGCCTATATCCAGGGAACATGGACTGTTCAGGATGCCTAAAATAGAGCAACTCCTTGTAGGAGTTGGGGTCAGAAAGGAAACAGGGAGATCAGTCGCATAGGACTTCACAGGACATCATAAGATCTTTAGATGTTATTCTGAATGAGATGGAATGTTATTGGGAGAGTGACAAGATATTATTTACATTGTGTGAGGATCACTCTGGATGTTGAGTTGAGATTATGTTGTGTAGAGTTGAAAGGAATAAATGTGGAAGCAGTAAGGAGGTTGTTGTAAAAATCCAGGTGAGAGACACTGATGGTATAGGCTAGGGTCATGGCAGTGGAGGTGAAAAGAAATGGTCAGATGTTTGGGGATATAGGGTCAAGAGAGAATTATATTTTTTAAAGATGGGAAATATTATAATTTATTCCATATGATAGAGATAATTCAGTAGAGAGGGGGAAATTAATGATAGAGTAAAGGAATAGAAGAAATGATGGAGTCTTCTCCTTGAAGAGGAGGAAGGACCTGGGCGTAGGTAAGGGAGCTAGCTTTTCACAGGAGCAGGGTTGGCATCTTTTCTATAGCAGTAGGAAAGAAGCAGGCCTACAGGCTCAGATCCTGGTTTCTGAGTAGATACGATGAGGGAGCATGTGAGACCCTCTTCTGATTGCTTCTATTTTCTCATTGAAACAAAAGGCTAAGTCATCCACTGAAAGTGAGGATGAAAGTGTGGCTATTTTGAGGAGAGAGTAAAAGATGAACAACGGCCATTTGAGAGGGGGGTGGAGTGAACTGGTTACAAAATTGTGCTAAGAACTCAAGGCACACTGAGTGCTCCCTTGAGTTCAGTGACCCCAGATAAGACCAGAGCCCATGGACAGGAGTTTTTCTCCAGCTAAGGGAAGATGCTCAAGCAGAGAGTGGAGCAGGCAGAGTTGGAGCTAACCAAGGTTGAAGGCCATTGAGTCTTTAAGACAAAGTTAGAGAAGGGCAGGGGAGTTGAAGATTTATACCGGGAAATGATGCTAATGATGGCTCACGAAATTTAGTTCGGACAATTGAGGATACTAGAAGAGTAAGACACAGTGAAAATCTGTGGAGGTTTATGGGTTCCTGGCCCTAGTGTGATCAAAGAATTACTGAGGTCCGGATACTAGAGGCAACGGTTTGGAAGCTTCTGAACTGAGTCGGAGGGAGTGTGGTTATTGGCAATGAGGCAATCATATCAGACTGCTTACCATTTCCATTCACAGAAGTTCAGGGCATTTCAAACTACTTTTTTTTAAAAATATTTTATTTATTTGACAGAGAGAAATCACAACTAGGCAGAGAGGCAGGCAGAGAGAGAGGGAGAAGCAGGCTCCCTGCTGGGCAAAGAGCCCGATGCAGGGCTTGATCCCAGGACCCTGGGACCATGACCCGAGCTGAAGGCAGAGGCTTTAACCCACTGAGCCACCCAGGTGCCCCCAAACTACTTTTAAATTTGCTCTTGCTAGGCCTTCTTGTTGGAATAATTCTGAATCTCTTCTTTGGTTCTTACTTACTCTTCAGGGCGAAGATCAGATAATACCTCCTTGTGCAACTCTTCTGATTCTCCAAGTCAAAATTAATTGCCTTAGCCACGGTGCTCACGTAATAGGTCTTACTCACCTTTCATATGAAGCTCATCTCGCTGTATCATCCTTATCAGTTTACAAGACTGACTCTCACAGCTTGTGATCTTGAAGAGGACAGGAGAATTTCTACTCACCCCCACATTCCCGAGTGATGGCAAAGAGGCTGGCCCTAATCGTTCAATCACCGGGGGCTGCAGGCACGCTTGCCCTACTCTAGTCCATTTTCCAGACTCCAGTCAAAGTGACTTCCTTAAAAGCATAAATCAGATCATGTAATCCCCCCTGCTTAGAATCCTTAATGGACTTTCCAATTGCTCTAAAGATAAAGACCAAATTCTTTCCACAGCACACGTGGCCCTGCGGAACCGAGCTTGAACTCACCTCTCCAGTTTCATTGCTTACCATTTTCCCTCTGCCCTTTACACTCCAGCTACCCTGGTATCCATTACTTCCAAAGTATGCCATGTTTCTTCCTGCAATCAGGGACTTCTCCTGTTCATTTTCCTCAATCTGGCACCCTTCATCCCTTTCAGTTGTGAGTTCAAATAGCATCCCCTCTGGGATGTCTTTCCTGAACCCTAGCTCAGTGGAGATGACTTTAATATACTCTCCAAAAACCCTATGCTTTTCTCATAGCACTTGGGGGCAGTTATTATTACATAGTTATATGGATGGTTTTTTTGGTTAACGTTTGCTCCCACTCTAATCTGGAAGGCCCACGAAGACAGTAATCACTTGGCTCTGTTCTTTGCTGTGTTCATAGCTCCTGCCACTACACCAGACTCAGAAAATACTTCATAAATATTTCTTCACTGAATGACTTTATTAAACTACTAAATCAATGGTTCTGAAGTTTTTCTTAATATTCTGTAAAATACAGCCAATGTGGTTCTCCTAGTCCTTATAGTTTCTGTACGAATAGAAGACACAAGCAAGGGGCGCCCTGGTGGCCCAGAGGGTTAAGCATCTGTCTTCAGTTCAAGTCATGATCCCAGACTTCATGTCAGGCTCCCTGCTCAGCAAGGAGTCTGCTTTTCCCTTCCCTCTGCCCCCACTCGGCTCATGCTCTCTCTCTCAAATAAATAAATAAAATCTTAAAAAAATTCATACGCGCACACACACACACACACACACACACACATCTTAATGAGTTTTCACACAGATCTTTAAAATACATAACCAGACACGAGAGGTCGTGGTTTGTAATTTGTAAGCTATACGTAGTTATTTAAATGAAGACCATGTGTAGGTGGCTAAATCAAGGGCTATTCCTCTTGAATGAGTTATCAGGAAACCTGGCTGCAAGAAATATTTCAGAATACACTCCAGAGTTAGAATCAATGCTCACTGGAGTTTTTCTGCATTAAAGATGGCAATATAATGCAAGGCAAGCATGTGTACTTTTGTGTGAGTATTTAATTAAGAGCCATTTCCTAAGCCTATTGCATAAAGTGGAAAGTGGATGCTAGTTGTCTACTTTCCATATCTTAATGGAATTTTTCAGATCATAAGCACGAGGGCAGTAAGAAAAAAATACATAATGTCTTTAGGGAAAAGCCTCATTTGTTCACTTTCATTCTCCTAACCCTAAAAATATAAATATGAGGCATCTATAAATGTGCAAAATAGGCAAAATAATATGTAACTAAGTCTATTTCTCTTTTTTAAGTTGATTTTCAATGAAGAATACAAGAATATAAGAATCATTTAAATCATTAAATCATTTTCTTCTTATTAAAAGAAAATTTCTAGGAACTACTTTGGAGAACTATTTTAAGTTCTACTGTAGAAAATTTTAAACAGCAAAGACAGTATAATGAACTCCCTTGACCAACCACCAACCTTCCATAATTGTCAATCCTCTGTCACTACTTTTTCCCCTGAAAAAAATGTATGGAAAGGGAAATACCAGTAACTTCAAAAAGTTGTTTAGAGTTGTCCAAAAGGCCTCTTCATTCTTTGTCTCCACCGCCAGCCCCTCCGTGACCCACCAGACATTAATAACTTTTTATGAAACAGAATGGACCGTGTAGCCATCATCACAGCAGAGAGAAGAGGATTTTTCAGGGACCTCTTCAAGAGGGTCCCCTAGTTAGAACATCTTCAAAGTAATGCCACTCTTTAACACAAGACTCACATCTGAAGCATCTTGAGATGACTATGACATGAATATATTCAAGATCAGTTTTAGAAATTGATGAGCTACTCACAATCTGACATAGACATGCTCGTGACTCACAAGCTCTTGTTGCCCACATTGTTCTACAAATCCATGCAAGATGCACGTCACATACAGCTGTTAAAATTTACAATTACACTCCCTTTTTATGACGCAGAGTTTGAAGGTAAGTTGGTAATGTTACTTCTTTTTATGTTTAAGGAGTGATCTCATAACTTACATACTTCATTTTATATTTTAGGAATTACTCTGAACCAGGGCTATTATAATGATTTTTTAATAGCTTTTGGCCAAGCACAGAAAAATTTGGCTTGACCAATGGAAGGCAGAGATGAATATTTGAATCACCCAGCTTTAAAGCAACTCAGGGAGGGGGCATCTGGGTGGTTCAGTCGGTTAAGCAGTTAAGCGTCAGGATCCTGGGGTCCTGGGATCAAGCCCCACATCAGACTCCCTGCTCTAGGGGGGCGTCTGCTTCTCCCTCTGCCTCTGCAGCTCCCCCTGCTTGTGCTTTCTAACTCTCAAATAAATAAATTAAATCTTTTTAAAAAATAAAATAACGCAGGGAGTAAATATATTTTCTGCATTGTTCCAAGGGTGAAGAGAGGTCCCTGGGCTTTATTTTGAACTTGGTCTAGATAAAAATGGTCCTGCTCTGACCTTGAAGTCCACACCAATGGCTTGGCTATGCACCCTGCACTCCTTTTCCTAATGACTAAATCCCTGGCAGGCGCCCAGTCTCCTCACCACTAAGGCTGAGTCTTGTGCCTCAGACCCAGCACTCTCCCGGCTCCCTGACAATTTTTTTTTTGGATTAAATGCAGCTGCAGAGATGGCCTGCACTGATACCCACTTACACGTATCTCCATCTGGAGCTGTTATAGGCTCTCAAGTCCAGAGGCTCATGTCCTTACCCATTAGAAATTACTGATCTGGTATTCACTTTCTTGAGTTGCTATTGGAAATTTATTCTTGTTTAAATCCTTACCATGATGCACAACCGAGCCTTCATCACCTCTTGGAGTCTCCCCAGACTTTGCAGATACACCCCAAGCACCTTCGTCTTGGATAACATGAGGCTTAGAGAGTCCCAAGTCCTAGAAAGGGTCCTTCCAACCTCTGCTCATTTATTCGCCCATGAACAGGAATGTGAGTGAAGCACGAGACGCTCACCGTTCTCCACCTGACTCTTGAGCAGCGACGTGACCTCTTTGCCATAGAACTTCTCGTGGCCTTCTGAGTGAGGCTGAGGCCATGCCACTTTGTCCAGAAGGCAGCCTTTCAAGGGACTGGCTCCCTCCAGAAAGGACACCCAACGTGGCAGGTGTCCCTCCAAGGATTCCCCAGGAACGTCAGCCCCTCACCCCCTCCCTAACCTTGCAGTCTCTACTCTCAGAGCCTCAAGTCTGTCTTAGTCCTAGTGGACTGGGGCACATTCTTCACCTCCCTGAACCTCTGGAAGCGAACACATTTTCCAGTATACATGTGAGGGCAGAGTGTAATGATTCAAGTAGCCAGTGCAGAGTGCCTCCCATGGTTCAGAGGTGCAGTCCGGCTGCCTTCCATCCAGTAACCCAGATCCTGGTGGAGGGAGGGAGGCACCAACCAGGAACCGGGGCTGGATTCTGAGTAACACTGTTCTTTATCTTTTCTCAAGACTGCAAAGAACACAATAAGCACACTGAACTCTCTTTCTGGAATGTGAGCCAAAGAACAGCCACAGAACTTTGTCCTTTTCCAGGCTCTGACTCCCTCCCAGCCTCAGAAGTCATTATTCCCAAACCTCTTGGTCCCCATTGAGGGAAAGAACCAGGCAAGGCAGTAGTTTGCTGGTTTTCCAGAGCTCTGAGCCCCAGCTGAAACAATTCCTGTCACCTGAAGCGTTCTCTCTCGCTCACACACTTAGAAAAGCATTGCCAAGTACATATAGATTTCTTGGATCATTTTCAATTACTAAGAGAAGGTACCAATTGTTAAAGAAAAAAAAAATACCCAAAATGACTGTGAAATCTTTTCATTCCCCACTCTTTAGGTAATTTGTTCTGATTGCCACTATTTCAAAAGACAAGATTACACACCAGGGAGGCAGAAAGATAAAAAAGGGAAATCTGTTCCCCACTGAGGACCTATCAGAGCTCAGCTCATGTTTGGAAGCAAAGGCAAATTTTTTTCCGCCCTAATGAAACCTTGTTAACTCTGAACATTGCAGCTGAACTGATCTACTGAGAGGACTTGCTGGGTCATTGGGAGGTTATTAGGGGTCACTGACACATTCAGAGATCACTGCCATTCTTGGCTGTCTTCTTAAAGCAAGAGACCTTAAATATTTACAAGAAATTGTCCTCCTTTTGGTATATAAGGAAAGCGGGAGAACAAAATTGAGGCCCATCATCTTTTTCAGGTAAAAATCCATATCACCCACCTTTGTAAGATATAGACTAGAACATGTGAGTTTTCAAACCTTGATATTCCCCCCCACACACACACCATTTTGCCAATTCTTTCTAATAGCAATTGTCTTGTCCTACTAGGACGGTGTTTTAACTACTTTTTGTAGGTTCAGGTTATGCTACTTTGTTTACAATGAATCGTTGTTACAGTCACCGCAAGACAAATGACCTTCAAGACTTGTCAGAAAGAGTAGTGAACCCTCTGTGTGTTAAAGTTATCTGGTCTCCACAGGGTAAGCAGGAGGCAGAGACGTGGAGCTGAATACTTCCTCTGGATTGGGGGAAGGGAAGAACACAATTACAACATTTGATCTACCACCATATTCTTGCATTGGAGTTGCATTCCCATATAACTGAAAACATCTGAAGTAAACACAGAGCAAAGCACGTGCTTTCTAGACCCCTGTTCCAAGAGAAGGCAAGAGCAGTAGCTCAACACAACAGCTGGGGGGTTCCGTGTCATTCATTCATTCAGTGATCCTGGACGTTTTAACAGGGCTTTCGGAATGCATGTGTCATATATAAGAGCTTGCATAAGAAAATGTAGTTCAGAGCTGACCTGGAAGGCAAGTACAGAGTTCTAGAACGGCAGCCTCTCAAAAGGAAAGATAACAGAAAAAAATAAGATTGTCCCTCCCCATCCCCCAAGAAGGCAATGCTTAGATATCAGACAGGAAAAGTAAAGGATAGAACTGTACTGTCTCTAAGATTCTTTCTAGGTCTACAGTTCTTTGAGTACAGACCTAAGATTTAACATGAGATTCTTGTTTAGGCCCAGAAGTATACCAATACACACAGGTGTGCCGTTGTGCATTTGATACAGCATGTAATTATCTAAATGATATTTGGTTCAATAAAAATTAGTATTTGTGTACAAAGAGCATGCTTACACAGAAGGTATCTCTAAGGTTGGAATTTTAAAAATAAACAACTTATCCAAAAAGTCATTGGAGAAACTTCAGAAATCACCCCGTCTGGGACCTCTTTGTTTTCCAAATGAAGACTCCTTGGAAAACTCAGAGGTCCCTTGCCTCCAGGCCTCCTAGTAAGGGGCAGAGAAGGAATGGATCCCAGGCCAACCTGGGGCTCTAGCCTCTGCAGTGTGGGCCTCCAGGGTGGACAAGTTGTGTTTGCCTCATGAGGAAACAGCGTCATCTAGTGGCAATGTGTCAGTCATCTAGCCGAGCCCTGATTCAACCCTCGCAACATCTTCCTCGCCCATGTCTGCTGCCCCAAGACAGACAACACTTCGGGCATTTTCCTTTCCCTAGATTTTCCAAAGCCCAAGCATTTCCCAGCGGGACATTTTCCTAAAACCCCCCTTGCTCATTTATATTTCTCAGGCTTCTCATGCCAAGCTTTCAACAACCATCAGGAATCATCTCCCTCAGGTACCATCTCTGAGGTGGCTGATGTCCTTCGAGTGTTTCTTGATTCAAGTGTTTAGCAAAATAACACTCTTACTCATGATTTCAGGCCTTGTGCCAATTGATGTGTTTAATCAGAGAAATTTCCTCTTTTCTTCTGAAGTTCCGGGTTATGCATTTCATTCAAGCATGCTGATAAAACACTTGCTTTTCCCCTCCTACTGACAGATAAAGGGCATTTTTGTTGCCTTTGAAATAATTCTAGGTATTGCTCAGGACAGTTCTGTGCATAAGCATGGGGACTATGCTTATTATAAGTCAAGTACATCTATTCATTCATCTTTCATGTTCTCAACCATTTACCAATCTCTTATCGGGTTCCAGAGGCCAGACATGTCCCCTGCCCTCAGGAATCTACCTTTGGAAATGGAGAACAAAACATATCAACAAAAATTGCCCTGTATGAAAAATGCTGTAGTATTAGTTAGCTCAAAGGGAAGGGGAAATCATTCCGCTGAGGCTAGCACGAAGAGCTGCAGGAACAGAAGTGTCGAGTCAGAAAAGTACATGGCATAATAAAGGGTCAGCAAAGAATCCACTATATTCACAAAAAAAAGGGCCCAAGAAGACAAATGGGAAGTGATGTGGCAAAGTCGTACGAATTAGAACACAAAGATGCTTAGAGGCTATCTTCGGAGCCGGAACTTTATATGCAATGAGATATCACATTATGTGCCGCAACAAAGAGAGTGTTTTGAGGACTCCAAGAAACAAAGTACCTTATTTATTCCAGTCATTTTGAAGCTGTCTTCTTCCTAAAATGGCACCCTCCTTGAAGAGCTGGTGTAATTGAGGCTCTGGATGGGAATTACGTGTTAGGGCAAAAACTCAGACCTTTTGAATCTCAATTCATTTTTTTCTATCAAAAGCTAATCAGAAGCATGAAATACTAATTAGGAAAATAAAATAATTTTAAATTAGAAACTCTGGGTTTTCTTCCAATTTCGTTCTTGTATAAATCCTCCGAAAGCACATTTAAATATTCACAATGGTCCCTTCTAATCATATCACCCTCATTCAACATATGCTGGCTTTATAAAGGAAAAAATTATTTGATAGGCATTCTATTGAAAAGCAGTCATAAGAGAAATAGAAACTTTTTGGACTAAAAGATGTGATAAAGGAGAGTAAGACAAATGTAAACTTACCATGAACTAAAGAATAAAGGAGTGAGAAAGGTCATCTTAAGCATCAGAAAAGCACAGCTGTGTAAAGATTTCTAGAAAAGTCTATTTCCCTTGGCTTTGTGAAGACACCAGTCCTGTTGGTATTAGAGGAAAAGATAGAATGCCAATAAGTATCATTATGAGACAATCTTGGCAACCAATTCTGAGTTGGTAATTAAGAGGTCAACGTTTCTTTTCAAGAATTTTGTTTCTGAACTAGTGCCAGGGTTTTCTGTTTTGCTTATAAAAATAGTCCATCTACCTACTGAAATCTTGACTCAGAAGATAACCCTGCTAATCCTGCGATTGTTTCTCTTTTTAACCATGCTCACTGAAGTGTCAGGTCTTACAAAGCTCTTCTCCATTTCAACTACCTTTGCACTATGGATCTGAGCTGCCACTCTTCTCCAAATGAATGCCAGACATTTCACATAGAGCTAAAATCTCAAGTCATATGATACAGTGCATTAGCCATTGCCGTTACCATAGTATTTTATGTTGAGGCTGACATTCCACTCATCAAATGAACACCCAATGGGATGGCCATGCTTCAGAAGCTGCCAGACCACAAAGCATAACTGGACTTACTCAGCTTCTCCTTGGCCCAGCTCAAGAGTCAACTTGTAGATTTGGGTGTGTCATTTCTAAATTCTCCTCTCAGAAAAGTAGCCAAGTGGACCACAGGGAGGTGAGAATAACCTACAACCAGGCTGCCTCCCAGCTTCCCACTCTACTAGAACAAGCTCCCTTGGCACTCTGCCCCTCTCAGAGCTGCCTCAGAGACCTGAAGCCCGGAATATGTAGATGTCGGCCTGTGGCCCTGTTGGCTTACCTCCATCAGTTGTAAATGGAACCAGGCGATGGAAGCCTCAGCTGGAGAATTTCTTCTCCATACTTGGTCTTCCAAGAGAGGGTATCTGCTGTATGGTTTTCACTGCCTAACAAATAAGAAATGAAAACTGTAAACATTCAGAAAAGAATGTGGGACTGAGGGTAGTGAGATTCTGCATCTATTGGTAGCCCTGGCCCTACAGGATAGCACACGACAAGGCAGAGCCTCCACACCTCAAGGTTGGGTGTCAGGGTGACAGGGTGGGTGTCATTGCTATGTAGAATAGTTCACATTCATTGGGACAGCCTTTTGTGAGAAGCATTTGTGCGGAATGAGTTCAACTGAACTACTGTAAAAAAAAGAAAAAAAAATGCAAAATGCAAATGGATATCTACCATGAGCCCGGCACTGTGTTAGACAATGATTAATGTCCTGTTCTTGTTGAACTTACAGGTGATATACAGAAGAGAAAAAAAAAAAAGAAAGAAAAAAGAAAAAGAGAAAGAGAAAGAGAAAAAAAGGAAGCTAATCTGATCTAGAGTCTGACTCTACTGATTAGTGTTTAAACAGACTAAGGGAAAAGGGTAGAGGGTACCAGAGTCCTCATGACACAGAAACAAAGGGATGAATTCCAGAAATTATTAGATGTCTTTGACTGACCTAGGCAGGATAGCCATTCTAGAACAGCTGACATTCCACCTGTCTGCTCTTACATGGTCTGCTTACCTGTACAAAATATAGCTCCAAAACTCTACTCAATCAAGTCTGACTAGCATATTTCTCAGGGCTAACCTGGAAGGGGACTGTAATATCTCAGCTATCTGCAAACTATAGATTTTATAGATTACCGCCTGATTTTATAATGTACATATTCTCTATGGTTGCTTTTGTTCTATAACATCAGAACTGAGTAGTTGCAAGATAAAAAGTATGGCCCATAAAGCCCAAGATATGGATTATCTGGCTCTTTTTGGAAAGTTTTCCAGCCCCTGTGATGGCTGATAGAGATGTGAACCAAGTTTATGAAATGTTAGGAAGGCATTCTTAAGTACATCATGGCCCTTCAGACCAGGAGGTCATATGACAAACAGGCTTTGAAGACATTCAAAGGCAAGCAACCTCACAAGCTGTATGTTGGCTTTAAGAGATGGAGAGCATGATGAACCCCTTCCATGTGCTGCCACTCACACGTTTGTGGAGGGCATCAATGTCAGACTCAGAAGAGTGTATCCACTTAGCAGAAAATCTGGCCATAGTACTCCAGTCATTTCACAATAACACTTGGAACAACCAGTCACTTTTTCTTCCTCTACAATGAGAAATGCCTTCCTATGAGGGACATTTTTGACCAGGATACCCTGGCATGATGGTTTCAGTGAGGGTGAAAGCTGCCCAGAGACAGAAGCGTCATGGTGACAGAAGGCAAGGGTATGGTTCTCCACAATATAGCCGGGTCACTGGAGGGATCAGAAGCATGGGCTGCTCGTGATTAAACGCTACAACATCGGCTCCCCACAGACCTCTGGTTTCCCCCCAGGGGAGGTCATTGGGTCCATGCCTACCAGTAGGTAGAAACAAAGTCTGACCAGACTTTGGTCAATGATGCCACCCAAGTCTATTGTTTAAGTGCAATGGGACACACTTCTTCCTGAGACTAAGAACTGAGGTTTGACCAGGGCAGGAACCATTGCAGTGGGGGAACCTCCAAGGGCTAAGCAATGCAAAAGGTACCCTTACCCAACAAAGACTGGTCACCTGGCATGGCAAGGGGTCCCTATTTCAGACGTCAGAAGGGCATGGGCACTTATAGCCAGCAAGAAAACCTCTTGTGAGTGGAGAAGGAGCAGGGAATTGCCAGTCCAGGAAAGGGAAAAGGGGTCAAGAAAATGGGGTCATTGTGTTCTCATGATGTGAGTTTTGGAAAAGCTTGGAAGGAAGGGGCATTGGGCCACACTCTCCAAAGTTTTCAGGAGGTCTTCCCAGGGCTTTACTTGTCCTAGTTTGCATTCTATTTTATTCATGGTTTCACACCAAGGTAGTGCATCTGTGCACCCCTGGTGGAGCCTGTGGCTGGTTGGCCATCTCTTGTCAAGGTGACCCTTGGCATTTTGTAGTCTTGGAAGCTCTTGGCTGCCCTGTAACGAGAAGGTGCTGGCAAACCCCTAGCAGTATGAGTTCTATCTTCATCTCTGGCTGGCAGGGGCTGCTACCAAGAACAAGAAGGTGCGAACCCCATGCCTTGGGTTTCCTTGAGCTTAGAGTCTCTGGCTACGTGCAGAACCAGCCAGCTGAAGGGACCCAGGAAAGGAATGTTACCGCAGCAGCCACAGCCACAGGCAGTAAATTATGATAAATTCACACAACGGGTGATTCGGGGATTGAAGGCCTGAACTCCCCTCCTAGATAAGCAAGAGTCCAGCTTGCCAGACACAGGCCATGTAGGGCCAAGAGTGACTTGGTGGTGATCCACAAATCATAGAGCTAAGGAAGACCAGAGCCAAACCAAACACCAAGCAGGCAGTCCATGTGAAATAGAAGTTGAAATGGCCAAGGTAGAAACGTGATCCTTAAACCTTCAAGGCAAGAGGTTAGAAATTGGATACCAGAGACACTGGAAGACAGAGCTAGGAGAGGCTCCCAAGCTCTGGGACATACCTGTGGCCTTCTCTGTAGGGCAATGGGCAGGCTATTAGGGGAGAACAAGCCAGATATCTGGGTGAATCATGATCTGCTAATCCTACTTGACATCCTGGGTGTTAGTGAGTAGTAAAACTCGTTTCCAGGAGAGGCTGTGATTTTGGAGGAAGTTCTGGACGGTTATCTGGGACTTTTCTGTACTTACTAGGGACTCTGCATGTCTCACAAAACAAAGAACTGCTGAACCCAGTCTTCGTGGTCTCTAATACAGAGATTCAAACTCATGGGGAAGCTTCACAGAAAATGCAGTCAAGAGTGCTTTAAAGGTCAGCTGGAGTGAGCTGCTTGGAGATGTGCTTTTTACTATGGGGCTGTAAGGTTTTATATGTGCATCCAAGGTTCAGATTCTGTTGGTGAATGATTCAACATACTTTTTATGTAAAAACCTTGGCAAAAGGACTCAGACAACCTCCCTCTGCCTGTGCCACTGATTAGGTCCCCCAACTTCCAATCTGTGGTCTCTTCCAGAACTAATATGCTGTGATTATTCATAAATCAATCTGTATATTATGATGGAGCATGCTGGCAAAAGCCAGGCCCATATGGGCTTGTACAATTCCCCTAAAATCAATTATTAATGAAGTCTTGGGCTGGCAGATGTTGTATACAAGGATTGGTCTGGTGCCCACAATGTAATCTTCTGTTCCCACGAACAAATCAAGGCTATTGTGATCAATAAAGCCTTGTTAAACATTAGTAAGGGAGTGGGCAAATGGTGCAGAGTTAATAACCTATTACCCATGCTACTGTTCTTCCCTCGATCCAAAATGCCCCTTTCTTCCTCTGCTGGTGCTGGTAGCACCTGCTTGAGCTAAATAGACGTGTATCTCTAAAATCAGGCACTATTCATTTATTCATGTTAAAATTCAAAGTTATTTCAACTGATCTCTGAAGAGGCTCCACTTTTGTTACTAGAGTAATAATTAGGAGTTTCACCAGCTCAAGAAAACTGAAAAACTTGATGCTTTAGATGGGACCTCGTGTTGACGAAAGTGTTTATTGGCTCATCGCGAAAGCGACAAGTTGAACAAGAGTATCGTGCATTTCGGTATCTGTTTAGTCAGAAAAATCATTGTCCGTTAATGGCAGAAAAAATTATCTGGCTAGTTTTGTTCTGTATTCAGTCTCACAGATTACTGAGGATTAACTCGGACCAACCTTCTTAGTAGACTCTCATTCATCAGGACTCCACAATCCGAATGTGTGGTTACTTGAATTCGGTTAAGAAGCAGGGTGAACTTAGCATACCCAAGCGCCCCAGTGACATAAAAAGCTGCCAACCAACAGAGAGAGCTTCCCTGTGTCAGGCCCTGATCTAACGACTCTCCAGATACGCCTGTTGAGTCCTTACCACAACCCTATGAGATGCATTCTTCCACCCCCTCATTTTATACATGTGGAAATTGAGAAGTTAAGTACGCTGTCTCCTAAATGGTAAACCCAGCCAGCCTAGTTCTAGAACCCCAGAAGTTGGCTGACACCTTCCTAAGGTACATCTTCTCTTTGTTCTTGTAAAGTGCCTATTAGAAATGAATCTTTACACGTGTAGAGACACAGAGAATTTGTGTAATCTAACAGACTCAGACTATCTCTGCACCCAAAGTCTCCACGGAGAGCACCCAGTCCTGTGGCCACTGCACACCCTCCACCCAAGGGGAGCAGCCGCCCTCTCTCTGCTCACCCCCAGGGAAAGGCATTCAGTAGATCCTGCCACACTCCCACTTCAAAGAGCTCAGACCTTTCCTTGAGCTGAAATGTACTTTTCTATATTTCTACCTGTTGGCAGGAACTCCACTCTCTGAAGCCACAATGAAGACACAAAACACCTTGCTCACAGTTACCCACCGTCCTAAATTATATCCTTCCCAGCCTCTTGCTCATCACTCAAGGACCACTATTTCGAGATCCAATTATCCTGGTCATTCTTCAATAGGTTTTCTAAGTTTGGGGCAAATCTCATTGGAAAGGTAGGGCCTACAAACAAAGACCGTCATCAGAAGGCCTGAAGGCGCCACAAGGTTGCCGCTAACTGTAGAACACTTCCCGCCACGTCCCTGCAAAATTGCTAGCCTCTGCCTTCCTTGCTCACATCTGATGGATAACCCTCCTCCAGTCCAGAGGAAACATTTCTTTGTATTAAGCTTGCATCAAATCAAACTTTCCCTATCATATATTTTTTTAAGCTGTCCTTTTAAACACAATGTAGGATTTAATATTTATTTCTAATGAATGGCTACTTCTTTAAGCCCACAGAAAGACAGATAGAGACAAAGGCAGAGTGATATTACTGAGTTCATTCCACCCACAAATCATTTCTATGGACAATAAAAAACTCAAATGCCTGTTAATTAGTTCACAGATATAATGAGATATTTTAGAAAGGATAAAGCAAAAAATGCAATATTAGCACAGAGCTAAGCTAGACTCTAAAATATTAAAAAGGCCAACCAAAGCAGAAAGTCTGGCAGCTTTCAGAGCCTGGGGCTATTTTCCTATACAGTTTCCCATGTGGAAAAGTGATCAATTAGAGATTATAATTTTAAGCATTTGTTGACACAAGAGTCAGCTCAAATGGCACAGAGGCCAACCTGAAGTTTGTGGTCTGTGGGGTCACGGTTTTGTCAAGTAACAGGTTGAATGTGGGGAAACTCACTAATTGACCTGCTCATGTGAGCCAAAATTCTAACCAAAAAGCAAGGCAGAAAACTAGCTTATAGACAATAAAATATTCCTCATGACAGTAGCAGCAATGAATTTACAACTCAAGGGGAAGAAACCGATTATTCATATTTTAGACAATTGTTCTTTATGTTACATAAACGTTGTTTACATAATTCATAGCTACATAATCAAGATCCCACACACAAGCAACGATGGATTTTATCTCAGCATACCAACGGGGTTTAAAATATTTGGAGTAGTGTGTTTTAAGATACGGTTTTTTTCCGTCCAAATCTTTTCATATTCTTTATATCACAAAACAGATTTCAAGTTTAAAAGTCAACAAAGAAAAAAATGGAACATAGATTTTAAATAATAAAGAATAAACTGCCTACCGTGTAGAATGACACCCATCTTTCTCCTCTCCCCCCCCCCCCCGCCTTTTTTCTTGCTGCAGGATAGAATTTGCTTGTTGCGAAGCCAAAGCTGACACTAAATTATGGTGTTAGTGGTTTTTATTAGATATTTTGAACTCTAGTGAGACAATATGAAATGTGAAAGATACATTCTAGAAAAGATCTTACTATTGTGTAGACTATTCTGGGCATCAAGGCATCTAGTTATCTAGCTGACCTTAGATGCCTGTAACTCCTACTATCCCTGAGCAAGAGGGAAACTGAGTCAAATACAATTGCATTTCCAAAGACATTTAAGAGGTTTGTGGAGAAATTATAATGTGAGTCTATTATTTTCTGACACCTCATTGTCTTTCTTCAAGGACATTTTGAATAAGGAATCAGTAAAGCTTAACATTCCCTTATTGAAATAATGAAAGGAGTAAGATCACAGTCACTGCTGAGCTGCTAATCAGGAATGAGTGGTGGGGCAGGAGAGAGGCAGCTTTTCCCATGTGTCCCACAGTGATATCGACTAAGACATCAATCTCTTTGGCAAAGATGGACAACCTCTGTTTTCTGTTTCCCTGGGGCACGAAGGCATCAGTATCTACAGCATCCCATTGGTCGCAGTAATAAAAAGGAAGAGAAACGAGATTAGTACTTAACACACATGATTTATTATAATCAATTTTAATACAGTCCTCATATATGTAAGTAGAAAAAAGGAAAACTGTCTTGCTATTTATCAAGAGAATGTAATGATTGTCACACGGAGAAAAAGGCATACTGAAAATTCATGGTTTTAACAAAAGGTTAGAAGCAGAGCACTTTTCCCAAGAACAGTCTGTCCGTGGGCAGTAAAAACAAAAAGAAAGAAACAAAGAAACAAAGGAACTTTATATATATATATATATATATGTATATATATATATATACATACATATATATATACTTATATATAAATTCATATAAGTAATATTTATATATAAATACTTTTATTTATATATAAATAAATAAATATTTTATATATATATACATCTGCCTCAGGAAAACATCATGTAACAAGGGGGCACCTGGGTGGCTCAGTGGGTTAAAGCCTCTGCCTTCGGCTCAGTTCATGATCCCAGGGTCCTGGGATCGAGCCCCGCATCGGGCTCTCTGCTCCACGGGGAGCCTGCTTCCTCCTCTCTCTCTGCCCGTCTCTCTGCCTACTTGTGATCTCTCCCTGTCAAATAAATAAATAAAATCTTAAAAAAAAAACCATGTAACAGATAACACACATATAAAAACAGACATATATCAGGAAAACAGCAATGTGCATAAGTTTGTACTTTCTATCTAAGGTTACCCAGCCTTCTCTCCTCTCTTGTTCTGCCAACGTTCCCTCAACATCTATACCTACTAACTCCGCAGGAGAATTTCATTTTAGATCCATTTTGAGTATCTGAACACTGTCCTAAAGACACAAATCAGAAGTAGATTACAAATGCAAGTAGCAAAGTTCTTATTCCTAAAAAAAATAAAGTTGCGGACCCAAAAGTGTTAAAAAATGTGTGTGTGTGTGTGTGTTTTCTAGGCATCTCTTCATATTTAACACGTGTATCTCCCTGAGATGAATGACCTATGAGAAGTTTTGTCTGTCGTCCAAACAATTGAGGGCCCAGGAAGGAATGCTGTTGGGGGAGGTTTTGGCTGGGGTTTCTGAGTACAAAACACAAAACACACAAGGGGAGTTGGAAAATATTTGGAAAACTCAAAAACAACAGCTCGTGTTAATTTTCAGCTGACTCGTGGCTCACTCTCCCTCTTCATCTCACTGAGAGGAAAGGCGGAAGGCAGTATGGCCCTGTGGCGGGCTCCGGGTACAGGTGGTTTCCTCTAATTCCACTGTTAAGTGGAACAGGGACCACGGTGGGTGAGATGTCTGTTTATCAGGAAACAGAAATCTGTGGCAGTAAAAACGATCTTATCTGCAATTAAGAGCAATCGGGCACAATATACCAGATTTACCAATTCGCCTTCACTGACGTGATCTACAGCGCCCAAGATCAAACAAACAATACACAAAAACAAACAGAACCACGCAAAGAAACACCCTGTAACACAGGACTGCAGCCAAGCATTTATGGTTAGCAAAACATATTGCAGGAGTTACTGACATTTAGACTAGTGATTTCAGAGGTAGTACAGCCCCAGAGATCTTTCTGAAATTCACAGTGGAAGCCCAGTGTTGGAACGAGTAAGGGTAGAGGCTCTGTGGTTGGGATAGTGGAGAGCTGGCCCAGAACTCTGCCTGCTCTGGCCTCTCTTGTTCCCATGGGAGGCATAGGGGCCCTAAGATGGGGGAATCTGGGTCAAAGAGTCATTAATTTAGAGAGACTGTGACGGTCAAGAGGGTGGTTGAAACATAACCCTAACACCAAATATTTAAAATACAACATAGGCAAAAAATAAAATGAAACTGAAAAAAAGGTTTAGAGGGAATGATTTTATTCAATTAAATGAGTACTTTAAAAACAATTCTTCAGCCTACAATTGTCTCTAGATCACTATTATTCATGAAGAAGAAAAACCACACGCCCCAAGGTCAGTTAATGGCACCAACCTTGTTCTACCCTGGAGGGTCTCCCAGACCCACCCCTTCGCCATTCACCCAGCAGCTGTCCCAACTCAGGCCCTCATCAATCCTCCCGCCGCCCCGCCTCCAGGACCTAAGGTGCCCATTCTATAAAGCAAAGACACTGGTCCTTCACTCACCTGCTCACCCTCCTCCCCTAGTGCTCCAGCATTTGTGGAGCCAAGCCCACACTGCTTGGAGTACCCCAAATCGGTCTGCACCTGGACCCTGGTTGCCTCTCCAAGTCTCCCCGACCCTTGGAGAGAGCCCTTTCCTGAGCTCCCTGAACCCAAATACCTCGCGCCTTTGTGTTCATGCTCTTGTTGCTTCAAATGCACTTCGGTCTAAGCTTTTCCACAACCCTGAAGTCATTCCCCTTCCTTCCTTTTCGACTCAGCATCTACACATCCTTCAAGATTTACTCCTATGTCCTCTTGTAACCCCTCCCCTGGTGTAGTAGAAACTTCCTTCTTTCTGTATGCATTTACACGTTCCATAAAAACCCTTTTGTAGTGTGTATCTCATTGTATTTCATCTTCTATTACCAGTTTGCTTCAGTCCCCTACCCTGTAGGAATTATTTTTTTTCACCTCTTCATCCCAGGGGTTTAGCTGGGGCTTAGCAGCACTGGAGGCATGTTCAAAGGTGAAATGAATGAGGGAATGAATGAATACAGGTGCTGAAGAAATCCAGAGACTCTAGTTTACCAGGCAAAAAATAAAGACTTCTATCAATTCACTTTAGTGCAGCTAATGGGTAAGTTCAGCCCCGACCCTTGTCCCACACTTGGTGCGATCGCATGCATACACATTCATTCAACAAACACTGGTTGAGTGCCTGCATGTTTCAGGTGCTGTACTGGGCACAGGAGTTTCACAAATAAAATCTGCTTCCTGCTTTCAAGGATTTGAGAGCCCAGAGGACGCACTAGATGTGTAAAACATCAGCACCATAAAGAGCCATGAGAGCTACAGTGGGTAGAGGTGGCAAGTTGCAGGCCAAAGAAGGGCACGTGTATCCTACTGGGGAGGCTTCCTTGCAGAAGCATGGCCTAGGGAGCATCCTGAAAGGTAGGGTGAGAACAAGTCAGAGGAAGGCCTAGCCAGCCACGGGAGATGGCTCGAGCCAATCCCAGGCAGGTGAACAAGGGCGCGACAATGAAGTAAAATGGACATCATTTCAGGAAAAATTGTTACAAACCCAGGTTCTAGAAGTCAGGACTGTGTTCAAATTTCAATTCTCTACCTATGTGACCTTGGGAATACTACCCCTGCTGTAAAAGAGAAGTAATAATAGTATCTACCTGATAGGAGGGTTGGGAACATTAAGTACAATTAAGCGAAAAGTAAGTGAAATAGCATTTGGAAGGTCCTTGGAGCAGTATCTGAAACAGGATGACAGCTGATGGCAGGAACTATAACACAAAGGCACAGTCCAAGACAAGTCTACACCGGCAAGCCTGCCCCCACCACCCCAGCAGCGACTTCCACGTCATGCTGTGGAGCGTGGACTTCAATCAGTAGTCATTGATAGAGAGTCTTAGAAGAATTTGAAGTAATAAAGTACAAAATCATCAGATCTGCATTCCAAGCTCTCGATCTGGTGTGAAGGACACAGTAATAAGTAGCAGGATGATTGACAAGAGCTGGACTGAGATGGCAGCTGGGGGCTGATGGGCGGGTACAGACAATGCAGATGTTACAGACATGGGACAGCAGGACTTGGTCCCCAGCAGATGGAGGGGACATGAAGGAGGGGGTTGAAGATGACCCTTTGATTTCCAGCTGAAGTGACTAAAGAAGGGAAACCCATAGCCAAGAAAGGAAGCACAGGAAGTAGAACCAGTTGGAGGGGAAATAAGAGTTTCATCTGAGCTGGAGAGGTTCTCAGGCTCTGGGCTCCCTGAGGGCTACTGACAGATGAATGTGGCACAGGCTGCCCTCACAGGTGTGGAAAGCTAAGGCATATTTCTCGCTGTGACCTGAAGCTAAGGAAAGGGATCTATTCATCTGGGAGAGCAAATAAAACCTGAAGAGAGGAGAAATGAAGGAAAACAAGAGGAACTTTCAAAACACAGGCCAAGGAAATAGGATAGAGAAATTACCATGTCTTTAGGTGACGAAGTCATGGGGACAAATAGCTTACGAATAAATCCTCTTAAAAAGATACTTGGAGTCAACCTCAAAGATGACTAGAAGAAATACGTTCTGCAGCTCTAGAACCAGTTCTGTTCAGAAAAGGCCTTAGAAGGATGTTGTTTTGGAGTCAGCTATAAAATGGTTTTTAAATTGTTGTAATATCAGAGAATACATCTGAAGAGGGCAACTTTAAGCCTTCATTTTAAGAGACTGAGGATAGCCGTGTTTCGTGTAGAGATCCTGAGATAATTTTAGAAATAAACAGAATGCCCTAAACTATTTTATCAAGCATACTTCATTTAGCTAGTGATCAAAGGAAGTGGTTCAAATGGAATTGGTTCAAACCATGGAAATGGTTCAAATAGGTGGTGTATATGAAGAATGTTGCTCTCTAGAGTACTTTAAATGGGTGATAACCATAAATACTCAAGGCATAGGGCATAATGAAGAAGGGAAAATTAGGTTCATCAAAGGAAGATAATAAGAAAGAGGAATATATGTGTAAAATATTCCAGAAAAAACTTTCATAGGCTCTCACACAGAAGCTAATTATGATCGAATTTTTATTAATGTGTTTTGATGTATTAAAGATGTCCGAGGGCTACAAACACACATTATGTGTAATAAATAAGTGATTATTTTTATCGCACACTTGTATGTTAAAATTGTCTGCAGGTTTTAATTGTGTCTTATGCTGGCCATCTACTTCTATCCTAGCCCCCAAACAGTCACTCTCCTATCACAGTCTACGATTTTATCATCTATTGCCTTTACACATTTACGCTATATGAAGCTATCTTGCTGATTTATGTGTTTCTATTTCTTTTTCCCCCCTCATAAGAATGAAAGCTTCATGAAATGAAGGGAATTTGTCGATTTTGTCAGCCATTATGTTTCCATCTGTTAGCAAACTACCTAACATATAGTAGGTATTCAATAAAGGTACATTGAAAGAAATGAATAAGGAAGTTTTTTTTTAATTCCATTGTTATCAAAGAGGACTTCCCTGATCACCCTATCTCACATACCACCCCTCAACACTCTCGGTATCTTTAATTTTTCTCTTAGAATTCATCATCTTATACATTTTGTATTTCTCTGTAGGTTTTTGTCCGCCTCCCTCCGATTAGCTCACTGGCAGTAGGTTGTTACGTTCACCTCTACATGTATCCTCAGTCTCAGAACAGTGCCTGGCATGAAGCAAGCTCTCAAAAGAAGTGTATAAATATGTGACTATATATTCATATCTGGATGACACCTTATAGCTATGACACACATCAAGTTCTTTCCATACATGGAGTACATTCTTTTTCTCCTGCCTTGTGATTAAAGCAATGTCATTATCATCCCCATTCCATGAATTCTATTACATATAAATCCCTTTGGCATTGTAAGTCTGGTGACACTTGTGTTCAATGTACTTTTCCCCTTGTCCCATTCTCTGCACTTTCCCTCTCCCACGCCCCACCTGACACCCCATTCAAGGTGCCTGAATGGCCTCAGGCCATCTCCCATCTTCCAGAGCTTCAGGTTCAGGCAGGAGCCACTCCTCTGGATTTTGCCTTCTTCCGTCATAATTTACCTCTCCATTTCTCAGAGTAATGACAACTATAATAGGCAACAGTATGTTCCCTACACTGAAGTTATCCCATAATTTAATCCCCATGACAACCCTACAGAGTAGCATATTAGCATCACCCCCCATTATAAGCAAAGAAACAACAAGCCCCAGTAATGTGGATGATTTGTAGAGATAATACAATTTTTGAAGACCCCGTTTTGAGCCCAGGTATCGCTGACCTAAAACTCCACGTCCTTTCCACCATCCCCATTGCCAGTTGTCAAAGACAAACTAAGGTGGCTGTAGCTCGGGATGGCTTAGTGTGCGCTTTCTCTTGGAGGGGTGGGGAGGGAAATGTTCATTTCACATGGCGTTGCTGGAGACCCAGTACCTCGATGCAAAGGACTGTGTCTCTAATGGTGGGATTTGACAGATTTGTGTGACACAATCTTGAGGAGGGACACCTTCAAGGCAGCTCCTTGTAATCTGGCTGTCTGAGAAACCACCTTACATCCATCTTGATAGCCCAGCAGAAAATAGAGCAGAAAACAAATGTTGTGTGCCTCTGTCTCCCTGGCTAAGCCAGATTATCCTCCAGGCACATGAGAGTTGGTTAGAATAGAATGGCTGGTATGAACCCTGAGCACTTCCTACCTCATGAAAGACTTCTATATTTCAGTGAGATCTCACCCTACACTCTGAGCCATCAGTCCTTCTTTTACTTTATTCATAGAAGGTCTTGTTTTGTTGGAACATCATTTTTTAATAAGGCCTAAGCAAAGAAGACTAAAGGAATAATCCAAATATTAGTGGGTACTGACCTTGCCTGTTTCCTCTCAAATAAGGCCCTGTCTGCACAATAATTACCCAAAGGGTCATTCTTAACCAGCACTTTAATGTCACATGGGTGCAGACCCCTTTAAAAAAAAAAGAAAAAACACTAGACGTAACTTCTGGAATAGCGTTATACAAGCACTGTATGGTCAGAAGCTCTTTGAAGCGACAAAACACACTTATGAGGCAAGTTCTGTTTTCTTAATCCATCATTTTACAGATGATGAAACTGAGCCCAGAGAAATTAAGTAACTTGCCCAAGGTCACAGAGCTAATGGACCCCAAGGCCGGGATTGGAATCTATGTAATCCGATGACATCAGAATTCTAAAGTTTAACCCCATAACACTTAACATTATACACATATTATTAATGCTAACTAATTAGCAAACATTTTGCCTTATGTTCGTTATTCATTTTATAGATTTTATTCCTAACTGTGCCATGCATGAATTTTATTTATTGGTGAGAATTCCGGGAAGATGGGAAGGGGGAAGACAGAATATGAAGCAACTAGGTGAATTTCCCAGCTTGACAGCTCTTGGATTTCAGATAAGCACTTGCACAATCCTATATGTTTCAAAACAGAGTGTCTTATCGCCTGAGCTGTTGGCTTTCCGTATTACCAACAAGCCCACTTTTTAAAATGTATTTGTTTTAAAGTGACCACTGAAGAGGAAGTCTCCTGAATGAGTTCCAGGTAAAGCTCAAGTTTACTTAGCTCTCCAGAGACATAAGGTGGCTGTATTGGGGAATAGATTCAGAGGAAAATGGTAGGATGAATTCACACACTTTGAACAGGAAACACGCTTGAATGACGAGAGAGGGAAGACTCAGTTTTCTTCCCTGGAGAGGCCTGGAGTGACATTCTAGCCTCAGCCCCATCCCAAAGGCAGAGAATAAGGCATACTTGGGACTCTGAGAACGTTGAGCATCTAAAACAGATGGGGCTGGTTGACACCAACATGTGCCTTCAGCCGGCAAGTTTCTCAGTGCATCTTTAGGACCCCCTTCCAAGCAACCAGTGCCATGCTTGGGATCAAAGATTCCATCATGAGTGAAGAGGAATTGCCTCCCTACAGTTTACCATTTTGTGTTGTTGACAGGATTTAACCAAATAATGTCACACATGAATATATCATCACAAATACAAATGAAACATGAGCAGATGCTGGCCCCAGGGAGGATAGACATCCAGGCAGAAGGAACATCATGTACAAAACCCTGTGGTAGCAAGTCCATTGCTGGCCCAGAAGCATCTTTGTGCAAATCAGAAAAAAAGGTACCACTCCTCAAGACCCTTTGCTTCTTTGAAAAATTATCATAATTTGCTTAATTTTGTTAGAACAAGATTTTTTACTCTCAGGTGAGAGTAACCTGCCTTTTTCTCTCAGGTGAGAGAAACCCTGTTTATACAATTCTACATTATCTGGACTATTAATGACATGACTATATGTTGCCCAACAGTATAGTGACTGGTCATATTTGGCTTCTGAGCACTTAAAATTTGGCTCCTCTAAGGTGAGATGTGCTCTAGGTATGACGTACACTCTGGATTTCAAAGATTCAGTGAGAGAAAATACAGAATCCCTCAATTCATTTTATGTGTACTAATAACATGTTGAAATTGTACCATTTCAATATATTGGGCCAGGCAAGATATTTTATTACTCTAGCTTGCTTTTCAGGTTTTTTTAATGGGGCTACAAGAAAATTTAAAATTACACGTGCAGCTGCTATCTGTGGTTTGCATGACATTTCTACTGGGCAACGCTGACACACCCTTTGTGAGTGGCCTGTGTGCTCCACAACCTGGCAGACCATGCTGTGTGCCCCACATGGCAGGAAAGGACACGATGAGCAGGGGGCAGTGAGAGGAGATCAGAGTCATCGTCCCACAGAGAGCAAAGGGCAGAGCAGTGTAAGATAAGGCAGAGGCTAGGTCACACCGAGTCCTGTCTTCTAAGCCTGCCAAGTTCAATAAGGTTCATCCTTTGCTTCCTGTTTACAGAGGCCTCCCTTTCCTTGAAGTTTGTCTAATCAGTGATTTATTTTAAAAGTATTTATGGAGCACCTACTGTGTGCTAGGAACTATCAATGCAAAGGTGAACAAGATAATCTCTACAGAGAACGAGCCTACATCTGGGGCAGATGCGGGCAAGCAAGGGAATCATTCAGTGGAGTGTGAAAAGTCCTGAACGCCCTGAACCCTGATGCAAAACAATGGCATGCTGTTGATGACGAGCGGCTGGGCGACAGAATGTGGGAAATTCAGCAGAGACCCACACACCCCTCCTGAGGAAAGGCCTCTGCGTATGCCATCCCGCTGGGGGGCTCTCTCCCCACAGGGCAGCATGCTGGGAGCATGTGGCCTGGAAAAACAGAACCTACCCCACCACTGGTCCTGGACGCTGCTCAGTGTTCTCACGTGGATGTTTCATTCCAACAGGAGGCATGAGCAGTTCTCTGCGGCACTCTGGACCAGTCTGATTTGTGGCTCTCATCACACCTTCCCATCAGTGGAGAAACCAAACCAGTAACTTTCAGGATGCAGCAGAAAGGAGCTAGTGAAACCTTCTCTTGAGGACACTGGGGACCAATGGTGGGTAAACCAGAGAGGAGGAATCCTGGAGACCCAAGCCTAAGAGATGTAGAGCCTGGACCCAATCTCTTATCCCCACTGCCACTCATTTTAGAATGAATCCAAAGAATAGTCCTGAATAATAATAATAATAATATCAGCCATACAAACTCTGTAACAGATGCTGTGCTAAGTCACATGCATTTATTATTTCATTATACCGTTATGAAATGGGTGGAATTGTACCAGTTTGTCAAGCCAGAAAATAGATTTACATTGTCAGATCTGCTAGGAGATGGTAGAAAGATGCCACAAAAGGGCTGGGTGCAGAAGAGAAGGGCTCCCCTGGAGCCCCAGAGAGAAGGATTGTTCATGCACCTGCTGCATGAATATGAGCGTCTCGGGCCTTATAAGGCATCACTGTCTGATCCCCTGCTTCCAGCAGGGCGTCACAGCGGGGTGCTTAGGAATGGAGAGAAGAACAGGGAGGCTGGGAAGGAGGTATCACCTCCTCCTGATGCAGGCAAAGCGACTTCCGTCCCCCACGAGAGGGAATTTGTTAAAATGGGTAGGAGACCAGACTTGGACTAGACCAGTGCGCTGGATTCTCAGGGTTTGTACTTACTTGTTTAGTGGTTTCCATACAGTCATATCAGCTCTCTGGAAATGGTTCCTAATCCATAAAATGCAGAGTCAACATCGATTAGCCCTAATCCCCTATACCTGGAACAGTCTTTAACCCATGAACACGTGCAGCTGAACAGGAGCTTTCCCGAGAAGCTGTGAAAAAAACAAGCTCTGGCTCTGGAGTCAGTCTCTGTCTCTCTGTCTCTCAAAAAAAAAAGCATCTCTGCTTTTGATCTTTAAATATTCTTGACTCTTGAAAAACATTTTCCTTTTCTAAAACTTTCTCTCTAAGAAACTAGTGATATGTTATATGGAAAGAGTCTTTTCAGAAATATGCAAAACTGGCTTAAGAATGGGGAAAATTGAGCTCTGGACCCAGCTAAGACCCAGTGATCTTGAACAGACACCTGTCCCTCTTCCCTGCCTGTCAAATGGGAACCATACTGAGCCCATTGGGGGTAATGAAAGAAACACTCTGAATCACATGAGGATTGGGCTGAATGTACAACTCACGGTTGCCACTTTAAATGTTAGTGGACTGGACTGAAATATCTAGACTTAGTATGAGCTTGCAGCATGGTAAATGACTTGTGCTGGTTCTTCTCTAAATGCTTCGCCCCTGATAGGCCATTTACACCCCAAGCTACCACGGTAGGGCAGGTGTGGTGATTGTCCTATCTTAACTCAGAAACAGCAGCACAGAGAAGCTCAGTGAAGCTGTCCAGGGGCAGGCTGCTGCTGAGCGGTCAGACCTGGACGATGGGTTCTTACCAACTACTCTATCTCGTCTCTCAGCCCACAGGGCCTAGAGCTCAAGATGTTAAATATGTTCTTACATTTCATTTAAGGGGAAAAAAAGAGAGAGAGATTCTAAAGATAAATTAGAACACTGGAAATTAAATTACATTTCTTTAAGTATTCGATCCCATAGAAAGTATCTAGATCTTTCATAGATAGATTTTATGAAGTTCAGGAATGTTCCCTCTTTCCCTATACTTTGAAGCGTTTTAATTAGGAATGGATGCTGGATTTTGTCAAATGCTTTTTCTGCATCAATTGAGAGGACCATATGGTTCTTCTCTCTTCTCTTATTGATTTGTTCTATCACATTGATTGATTTGCAAATGTTGAACCATCCTTGTAACCCAGGGATGAATCCCACCTGGTCATGGTGGATAATCTTTTTAATGTGCTGCTGGATCCTGTTTGCTAGGATCTTGTTGAGAATCTTAGCATCCATATTCATTACCGATATTGGTCTGAAATTCTCCATTTTTGTAGGGTCTTTGCCTGGTTTGGGGATCAGGGTAATGCTGGCTTCATAAAAAGAGTCTGGAAGTTTTCCTTCTGCTTCAATTTTTTGAAACAGCTTCAGGAGAATAGGTGTTATTTCTTCTTTGAAAGTTTGGTAGAATTCCCCAGGGAATCCGTCAGGTCCTGGGCTCTTGTTTTTTGGGAGGTTTTTGATCACTGCTTCAATATCGTTGCTGGATATTGGTCTATTCAGGTTGTCAATTTCTTCCTGGTTCAGTTTTGGGAGTTTATAGTTTTCCAGGAATGCATCCATTTCATCTAGGTTGTTTAGCTTATTGGCATATAACTGTTGGTAATAATTTCTGATGATTGTTTCTACTTCCTTGGTGTTAGTTGTGATCTCTCCCTTTTCATTCATAATTTTATTAATTTGGGCTTTCTCTCTTTTCTTTTGGATTAGTGTGGCCAATGGTTTATCGATCTTATTGATTCTTTCAAAAAAACCAGCTTCTAGTTTCATTGATATGTTCTACTGTATCTCTGGTTTCTACCTCATTGATTTCTGCACTATTCTTGATTATTTCCCTTCTTGCATGTGGAGTTGGTTTGATTTGTTGTTGATTCTCCAGTTCTTTAAGGTGTAGAGACAGAGACCCACAGCAAATATCATCCTCAATGGGAAAAAGCTTGCAGCCTTCCCGTTGAGATCAGGAAAACGACAAGGATGCCCACTCTCACCACTCTTGTTTAACGTAGTATTAGAAGTCCTAGCAACGGCAATCAGACAACAAAGAGAAATAAAAGGTATCCAAATTGGCAATGAAGAAGTCAAACTCTCTCTCTTTGCAGATGACATGATTCTTTATATGGAAATCCCCAAAGACTCCACCCCCAAACTACTAGAACTCATACAGCAATTTAGTAACGTGGCAAGATACAAAGTCAATGTACAGAAATCAGTGGCTTTCCTATACACTAACAATGAAAATACAGAAAGAGAAATTAGAGAATCAGTTCAATTTACTATAGCACCAAGAACCATAAGACACCTGGGAATAAACCTAACCAAAGAGGTAAAGGATCTGTACTCAAAGAACTACAGAACACTCATGAAAGAAATTGAAGAAGACACAAAAAGATGGAAGACTGTTCCATGCTCTTGGATCGGAAGAATAAACATTGTTAAAATGTCTACACTGCCTAGAGCAATCTATACTTTTAATGCCATTCCAATCAAAATTCCACCGGTATTTTTCAAAGAGCTGGAGCAAATAATCCTAAAATTTGTATGGAATCAGAAGAGACCCCGAATTGCTAAGGAAATGTTGAAAAACAAAAACAAAACTGGCGGCATCATGTTACCCGATTTCAAGCTTTACTACAAAGCTGAGATCACCAATACAGCGTGGTACTGGCATAAAAACAGACACATAGACCAGTGGAAGAGAATAGAGAGTCCAGATATGGACCCTCAACTCTATGGTCAAATAATCTTCGACAAAACAGGAAAAAAAATACAATGGAAAAAAGAGAGTCTCTTCAATAAATGGTGCTGGGAAAACTGGACAGCTATATGTAGAAGAATGAAACTCAACCATTCTCTTACACTGTACACAAAGATAAATTCGAAATGGATAAAAGACCTCAACATGAGACAGGAATCCATCAGAATCCTAGAGGAGAACATAGGCAGTAACCTCTTTGATATCAGCCACAGCAACTTCTTTCGAGATATGTCTCCAAAGGCCAAGGAAACAAAAGCAAAAATGAACTTTTGGGACTTCATCAAGATCAAAAGCTTCTGCACAGCAAAGGAAACAGTCAACAAAACAAAGAGGCAACCCACGGAATGGGAGAAGATATTTGCAAATGACAGTACAGACAAAAGGTTGATATCCAGGATCTATAAAGAACTCCTCAAACTCAACACACACAAAACAGATAATCATATCAAAAAATGGGCAGAAGATATGAACAGACACTTCTCCAATGAAGACATACAAATAAATGGCTATCAGTCACATGAAAAAATGCTCATCATCACTAGCCATCAGGGAGATTCACATTAAAACCACATTGAGATATCACCTTACACCAGTTAGAATGGCCAAAATTAGCAAGACAGGAAACAACATGTGTTGGAGAGGATGTGGAGAAAGGGGAACCCTCTTACACTGTTGGTGGGAATGCAAGTTGGTGCAGCCACTTTGGAGAACAGTGTGGAGATTCCTCAAGAAATTAAAAATAGAGCTTCCCTATGACCCTGCAATTGCACTACTGGATATTTACCCCAAAGATACAGATGTAGTGAAAAGAAGAGCCATCTGTACCCCAATGTTTATAGCAGCAATGGCCACGGTCACCAAACTGTGGAAAGAACCAAGATGCCCTTCAATGGACGAATGGATAAGGAAGATGTGGTCCAAATACACGAAGGAGTATTATGTCTCCATCAGAAAGGATGAATAAGGGACTGGAAGAGATTATGCTGAGCGAAATAAGTCAAGCAGAGAGAGTCAAGTATCATACGGTTTCACTTATTTGGAGCATAAAGAACATGGAGGGAGGACATGGGGAGATGGAGAGGAGAAGGGAGTTGAGGGAAACTGGAAGGGGAGTTGAACCATGAGAGACTATGGACTCTGAAAAACAACCTGAGGGTTTTGAAGGGGCGGGGGGTGGGAGGTTGGGGAACCAGGTGGTGGGTAATAGGGAGGGCATGTATTGCATGGAGCACTGGGTGTGGTGCAAAAACAATGAATACTGTTACGCTGAAAATAAATAAATAAATTAATTAATTAATTAATTAATTAACTTTTTTAAAAAATGAAAGTATCTAGATCATGATTTCTATGTATTATTGACTTAAAGTTGGGATCCTTTTAAGATAGCCAAGGTGACTCATTTTTTTTTCATTCAGAAATCAGTGTGTCTGATTTTTAAAAAGCAAAAAGCTGGATGCAAAATTGCTTTAAAGCTAATTTCTTACTAAAGACCTAACTAAAGTGAACAGTGTTGCTTGCACACATGAATCCTCAAGGTCAAGTGCACCGAGACGGCTTGCCAGCATTGCAACCGAAGTGCATGCCAAGCGGCCTCCATCCTGCCCATTGAGAGCTATCTGGAGAGGTAGAGGTGTGTCTGCACAGGCCAATCTGCAGCAAGAGACGCCCGAGTGCCCCAGCTCTGAGCAAACAGTGGCCGCAGAGGGCTGACGTCAGCTGCCAGGTTGGCACGTCAGCCAGGTGGGCTAATCTGCGGGGGCAGATAACCTTTGCTGCAGGCCAAGCCCGTGCCAGCATTCAAAATGGACCGCCCTGAGCTCCTGCACTCACATAGCCTCTCCAGATTTTATTTTAGTTTGGTTAGCATTGGGTTGTTTGTTTTTGTTTTTTGGTGGTTTTTTTGTTTTGTTTTGTTTTTGAATACCCTACTGTAACCTCGCTAGAATCCAGATAGGAGCAGAGCCCTGGAGTCCAGAGGCAGACTCTAAAGCCAGACCGCCTAGGAGGGAGGTTGGCTCTGCCCTGCCCCAGCTGTGTGACCTTGACCCAAGTCAACTGACCTCCCGGGGCCTCAGTGCCCTCATCTGTGAAATGCAGGTAGTGGTAGCACCCAGTTCAGTGGGGTGTCATGAGCATGAGCAGGGTGAAGAGCAACTGCTGGAGCCCAGCAAGCCTGAGCTCTTATCACCCAGAGCACCACGGGACCTGTCACTGCCCAAGGCACTGTTATCAGTCCTCATCTTAAGATAATACAGTGGAGGAGTGTCCCGGTGGCTCAGTCCATTCAGCATCTGCCTCCTGGCTTCAGCTCAGGTCCCTATCTCAGGATCTTGAGATCCAGCTCCTTGTTGTCAGGCTATGCTCTCAGCAGGGAATCTCCTTGAGAAGCTCTCCTTCCGTCCCTCTCCTACTCTCTAAAATAAATCAGTAAGTCTTAAAAAAAAAAAAATTTAAAACATGACACACTGTATGTTAACTTTTTTTGAGATATAACTTACATAGAATAAAATTCACCATTTCAAAATATAGTCATTGCATTGTACAATCATCCCCACTGTTTAATCCAAAGGTGTTTGTTTATTTGCAAAAGAAACCATCCGCAAAGCAGTCACCATCCCCATCCCCCTTCCCATCTTCCCACACTGAGGAATCCACTTTCTGGCTCCATGGAGTTGCCTGTTCAGGATATTTCCTATATATGGAATCTTAAAACATGTGGCCTTTGACAAATATTATTTTATTTTATTTTATTTATTTGACAGACAGAGATCACAGGTAGGCAGAGAGACAGGCAGAGAGAAAGGAGGAAGCAGGCTTCCCACTGAGCAGAGAGCTGGATGTGGGGCTTGATCCCAGGACTCTGGGATCATGACCTAAGCCTCCTGGGATCATGACCTGAATCGAAGTCAGAGGTTTTAACTCCCTGAGCCACCCAGGCACCCCCAAAGATGATCTTATAAAAGAAGGCTTTACACTTCGGAAGGGAAAGAAGAGGCTCCCACCAGCCTCCCTCCCCACAATAAGGAAGTGTCAGTCGCATTGACGTGCAGTAACAGCTTCTCAACAGGCTGCCAGGAGGAGGCTCGGCTTGATGCGGGGATCAGAAATGTTTGAGCTGGAAGCACATTTTCCATCCCACCTCTCACAGCAGAAACACAAGCCAGCAGCCCCTTTTATTGTGCCACCCCCTTCTTCCCTAGTCCCTTCTGCAAAGATCAGCAGTGTTCCCCAGACAACCCCAATTCATTACCAACCAACTCCCTCCCGTGACAGGAGGCGTACTCCCCCAGACCTGACCTGGAGGAGCAACTTGCGATAGCTTCATAAGATGACCAACTGCTCAGGTTCAAGGAAACCCAGGCTGAGAACACCCACGGGCTTAAATACACTGGAAGCAGTTCTTCCTTTAAAATATATTGAGGCCGGAGACACTTGGGTGACTCGTGGGTTAAGCAGCCAACTCTCGATTTCGGCTCAGGTCATGATCTCAGGGGCCTGGGATTGAGTCCTGAGCCGGGCTCTGCACTCAGTGGGGTTTCGGCTTGAAGTTTTCTCTCTCTCTCAAGCAAATAAGTAAATCTTTCTTTTTTTTTTTTTTTTAAAGATTTTATTTATTTATTTGATAGAGATCACAAGTAGGCAGAGAGGCAGGCAGAGAGAGAGAGAGAGGGAAGCAGGCTCCCCGCTGAGCAGAGAGCCCGATGTGGGGCTCGATCCCAGGACCCTGGGATCATGACCTGAGCCAAAGCAGAGGCTTTAACCCACTGAGCCACCCAGGCGCCCCTAAGTAAATCTTTCTTAAAGAATAAAATAAAATATACTGAGGCCTTCCTTTGGCCTGAGGGGTGCCATTTATTTAACTGCATATGAGGAAGAAAACTCTAGCGTTTCTCTTAGACAGAAACAAATAATACAGAATAAAGGATGCCCCACTCTCATTTCCAGTTTGAGAAGAAAACAAAGGTACATTTCATTAGTTTCTCAAATCGCTGAGGTTTTGTGGCAGAGAATCCCAAGACTGAGGGAGGACATGGAGGTACACGTCCAGCCGTGGGTTCACAGAGGATGGCAGCATCAAGGTCCAGGCTTTCTCAATCTAATGGGGATTCAGGTGGGACTACTTGTGTTTTTCCATCTCGGTCTTCTTCAGATATAAAACACCCCAATACCCCTCCAGCTCTAAGAATAAACCAAGTTTCTCTCACCAATTAATTGGCATGATTAATCTCACTAATTAATTAATCTCACTAATTAATTGAACGTAGCACCCACATGAAATCTCCCTGCTAAGCACTTTCACCTAGTCAGACCTCAGTCCGGGGAAGGAAAGATTAAGTGGCAACTTCCGGTCTGGGAGCTCCTGCTCATCAGATCTGGGCTTGAGAATTGACTAATAGATCCCAGAATACCACATAGATTAATATATGTTAATTATATTAATTAATTAATAATATTAATTAATATTAATATATATAGACTAATAGATCCCTGAACACCCTGTGTTCAGCCACACAGGGATCTGACTGAAATAGAAAGTGTTTTTGTTTTTTTTTTAAGATTTTATTTATTTATATGACAGACAGAGATCACAAGTAGGCAGAGAGGCAGGCACAGAGAGAGAGGAGGAAGCAGGCTCCCCGCTGAGAAGAGAGCCCGATGCGGGGCTCGATCCCAGGACCCTGGGATCATGAACTGAGCCGAAGGCAGAGGCTTTAACCCACTGAGCCACCCAGGCGCCCCCATGTGCACCACATTTAGATCATGACCTGAGCCAAAGGCAGAGGCTTAACACACCTTTGCTTTTTAATTGTTGTCACCACAGCCACATTCTAACATCCCTTTCAGAAAACCAACATCCTTCTGAAGTCTGTAAGCTCCAAGCCCACTGACAGTCAAATAGCAGAAAGGAGCATGGAACACAAAGTGTGGAACTCAGCCCAAGTAACAGAGCTAATTATAAAATGGCCCTAGTAGTATCAGGCTGGTTGCCATCGGTCTCTCATTGCCTTTTCTTATTGGCTGACTTGGAAAATGTTGTTTTGTTACCTGAGTGGACTCTGCCTTTCATGCCAGTGGTCAAGAGCCCCACGGCCTATGTGGTTTCTCTGATTACGAGATTCCTCAGGCCAACTGGGATTTCTTTCTTCTAGATCAGACCTTTTTATCAAGGGACCCAGTGATGACCTCTGCACATTCATTCCTTTACAGCACTGAGGCCATCAATAAGCAGTGCGGTCACATTATACTCTGGCTGAAAAGGGCTTAGAAGACTACTGAACACACTGTACCTGCTTCTAAGGCTTGGACTTGCCCCAAGGCTTCCCTAGCACCAAGACTCCAAAGCACTCTGGACATGTTCGGGAACAGATCTGAATATCACACATGTGTTTAAACCGCCCTTGGGGATTAAAAGCAACTTGCATTTCCAGTTTATAAACAGTGACTTAGATCAATAGAATTCACAAACTAAAAGCAGAGCCCTAATCCATTTGGGCTTCTTTTCAGATTTTCACATGATTTTGTTTTCTAGTCCATTTGCGCAAAACAAGATAGATCAGCTTTCACTGTAGTCAAAATATTTTTCATGAGCTGACAGAAAATTCTCCTCATGAGGCAGATAAGAGGGTATCCGTGGTGTCCAAACAAGGTCAAGCAACCTTGAAGGTCAACAAATGGTTCTCAGCGGGTTGTCTTGAACATCTCTCCTCTTTAATTGTAACAAACACAATTTTTGGTTTTCCAAGAGTTGACTTACTGCAAATGCCCAAAATTGAAAATCTCACTCCCTCTACTCATGTTCATAAGCTCCCTCATCTTGGAGGAACCCAGGGGGACTGTGTCAAAGTGATCATTGCCAGAGGAGAAGGAATTAGAGTCAGAGAAGACTTCACTCTGGGTCTGAAGTCAGTCCGTCAACAATATTCATTCACTCCCCACTGACTGACACCCAATTTGCCATCTGCAGGGAAGCTGCTGCATTTGCTGCTGGGAAAACAAGACACAAAAGTTCTCCTTGAATTCAGCAAGGACGTGGCTTGTGGGTGGGTATTGCTGTTTACACTGGAACAGGTGGTAGAATTTTATGTAAACCGGTCTCCTTTTTTCAAGGATTCAGGGTGATCATTTTTTACTGAGTATCAGATAATTGTCAACAATCCTCCAGTAAAGGTCAACAGAGGAAAAGTACGAAGCACCAAATTTCGTCTTAATGGGCTGATCATGCTTCTGCTACTTTCGTACTTAGAAACTCCTTAATCAGTTTTATCCCTCTTGGGGAGTATGCAAGTAATGTTACTTGCAAGCACTGGAGTGATTTAATTTCATTATTTTAAGAGTATGTACAAGAGGGGCAGCATTTATCATTTGAAACTAAGCTAAGTGCTTGCGTGCATGTTTTTCTGCTGAGATTACAGATGTTGTCTTTTGTTTTTTAAAGCAAAGGATGCATTGCAAAATGGACAACCAACCAAGCATCTAAAGTTTTTTTGTTTTTTGTTTTTTGTGTGTGTGTGTGTGTGTGTGGTTTGTTTTTGTTTTTGTTTTCAATTTGAGAGAGAGAAAAAAAACACAAAGCAGGGAAAGGGGCAGAGGAAGAGAAGCAGACTGCCTGCTGATCATGGAGCCCAGTGCAGGGCTTTGTCTCAGGACCCTGAGATCAACACTTGAGACAAAACCAAGAGTCAGACCCTTAACTGTCTGAGCCACCCAGGAGCTCTGCAACCAGGCTTCTAATGCCAGAGGAGACTTGATAGATCCATTTAGGCCAGGCTTTCTCAGCCTGGGAACTATTGTCAATTGGGTCCAGATAGTTCTTTGGCGAGAACTCCCCAGTGCACTGTGGGCTACTTACCAACATTCTTGCATCTCTCTGCTAAATGCCCATTGTGACAAATAGAAGTGTGTGTGTCTCTCTCTCTAGAAATTGCCAAATACCTCTGGGGGGGTGAAATCCCCCCTGGTTGGCAACCACTGATATAAATGAAAAGATGTTGGGATATTTTCTTGTTGTTTGTTGGGAGGGAGGAGGGATGGTGTAGAAATGCAACCTGTTAAAGGACCTGAAACCCATTTCTAGGAATCAAAACAACATTTTCTATTCTAGAAACAAAAGAAAAGTGAGATTTGTACAGAGAGTTAGGAGTTCTAACACAGAGCTTCTGTTAACACAACAGTCTTGCTTCACAAGCTCCTGAGAAACAATGGACTTATCTGAAAGAATGAAATAAATTGTGTTTATCCTTCTCTAGATACCATGTTTCTTACCCTCAGTAATCCACTAAAAAGTAATTCAAGCCAAATTCTAGACCAAATATGAAGCTGGTCCAATTTTTTGCTTTTGGCATTCTAGAACATATTGAAGACAGAAATGAGAAAGACTTAATCATTAATTTCTTAGGCTGTTGCTCTAATCCCATAAGGCAGATGGCTGGTTTGTGACTTACCAAATATATCTCTACCACTAATAAAATGTATGATTGTGTTTCATTTCAGGTATTATAAGTACAATAGATAATATTCTATATCCAAGGACCTAGACAGATCAAATTATCTCTTTATATCACCTTGTTCTCCTTCCCTCCCATCCCAACACAGACACAGGCACTGAGATTTTTTTTTTGAGATTTATTAATCTACTTTTGATTTGCTGTAACTATTAATTTTATCCTATGGCAATAGTTCTCTTTTAAAAAAAAATCAGGGAATCTTTATTTTACCACCTCTTTAGACAGAAACTTAACTTGTGAAATAAGACTCCTCTCTTCCTCTTCCCCTGGAAGCAATTCTTGCAGTGTTTGAAACCACTAACATAGAGAAGAGAATTAAACTTTCAAATCTATATTTACTATAGACAACACTATGTATAATACTGTAAGTAAGGTTCTTGAGGACTTTAAGTTCAAAAGGACTACTTTTATATATGGCAAGTACTCAATTAGCTTCAGAAAAAAATTCATAGATTCTAAGAGAAGGATAGACTAACATTATAAGGAAGAACAATTCTCTGAGGTTCTTAAAAGAGTAAAAATGACTGCAGTAAAAATTCTGTTTATTGTACAGAGCCATTATTCTGTGTAGTTTGGTTAGAAGTCCTCATTAAATATCAGTTCTCTGCTGTGAGAAGCCACCTCTCAGTTCAAAACCATACAGGAAGTACACTGAACTCCCATCTTGCCATCCATGACCCATCTACCTCGTTTTTAGTAGTTTCTCCAGCACCCTACCACCTCGGTCACCCAGAACACGAACTGTGCTTTGGAATTCTCTACAGAGGCTCCATCTGATGGGAATTTCCACTTCCTTGTCCCCATCAAGTCAACTGCCATGTTGTTTGGTTTTATTTTTAATTTAGCCTCAAACTCGCCCGACGTCTATCCTGAGAATTTCTCTCTCAAAGAGTTCTGCCTCCTTTTAGGGCCCTTGGACTTTCTGCATTGAGCTAAACTAAAACCATTGCCTTGCTTTTTCATTTTCCTTAAACTTGAGGAAAGTTTCCAAAGAGTAGGTGAGTCACAGGGTCATCCCTAAAGGACAAATTCCCCAAGGACAAGACTCTATTTTTTTCTCCTTTATTCCCTACCTTTTGGCTATAAGAGATACAATAACTTTTCAAATAATGCTTACTAAAATAGAATTGCACATATAGTTAAAAAGCAAACAATGGATTATTATGAACCCAGTCATAAACAGAGCTTACTCAGTTGAGAACAGAGGATTTATAGTTAATTTTACGTAACAACTTGACTAAGCCACAGGGTGTCCAGATGTTTGGCCAAACATTATTCTTGGTGTTTCTGTGAGGGTCTTTTAGGATGAGATTACCTTCAAATCGGTATACTGAGTAAAGCCAATTAACCTTCACAATGGGGGCACGCCTCATCCAAGCAGCTGTCACCTCACTAGAACAAAAGTCTGACCCTGACCCAAGTATGAGAGAATTCTCCTGCCTGATGGACTTTAAACTTGGACTTCAGCTCTGCAGAGTTTGGACTTGACAATCTCCATAATAGCATAAGCCAACACCCTACAATTAGTTAATTAATTAATTAATTATAATATGAATATGAACCTGTTGGTCTGTTTGTCCGGAGAGCCCTGAGTAAACGAAGAAGAGTTACCAACCATCACAGGACCCTAGGTGAGCATGACAGATAGGTCTGTCAACTGACCCAGCCCCTGAGAAAAGAGCGGCAGAACAGAATGTATGAACCACCTCAGCGTTTTAGCCAAAGAGTGACTGCCGACATCACGGGAAGGAAATGACACACAGGTCTACAGGTCGCCACATCCACAGGGGCAGAAATGGACTCGGTTTTGTGGGACCTAAAGCTCAGACCATGTGTGTTGTGGGGGAAGGAGGGTTTTTAAAGAAAAAGAGTCCGAGGGGTGTCTTGGTGGCTCAGTGGGTTAAGTCCCTGCCTTCGGCTCAGGTCATAATCCCAGGGTCCCGGGATGGAGTCCCATATCTCTGCTCAGCACGGAGCCTGCTTCCCCCTCTCTCTCTCTGCCTGCCTCTCTGCCTACTTGTGATTTCTCTCTGTTTGTCAAATAAATAAATAAAATATTTTTTAAGTAGAAAAACCATACACAGAGAAAAAAAAAGAAAAAGAAAGAATCCGAAATAACAAAATTCTTCAGAAATATATACATTCAGTTGAACACACTATTTGGGGACCTTCCACAGCCTTGGGGGGAGCTCATTTAAGAGACAGGCCCTGAAGTTTCAGTTTCATTTAGTTGATGGTAAATCCATTTCCACACAGGAAAATTGAGCTGGATGACCCAGAATCCTCCACCTGAAAATTCCGGCTCAGAGCTTACCCAGCTCCAAAGTTGAGAAAGAAAGAAAAACAGGGGGCGCCTGGGTGGCTCAGTGGGTTAATCCTCTGCCTTCGGCTCAGGTCATGATCCCAGGGTCCTGGGATCGAGCCCCACATCGGGCTCTCTGCTCAGAGGGGAGCCTGCTTCCCCCTCTCTCTCTCTGCCTGCCTCTCTGCCTGCCTCTCTGCCTGCCTCTCTGCCTGCTTGTGACCTCTCTCTCTCTCTGTGTCAAATAAATTAAAAAAAAAAAAGACAATTAGAAACAGAGTAGAGATCACTCACTTCAGCTGACTTACGATGTATCATGAGAAAGCCATCTTGTCTAGCAGCGGTTGTGAAGGAATCAGAGGGGACTGTTATGACCTTTAAAAAAAAAAAAAAAGAAAGAAAGAAAAACAGAAGGGAGAATGAGGGCCACTGACAAATGTTGACATCTAACTTTTGAAATTATTTCCAGACTTCAATGAAGTAGCAGATGCCCTCCTAGAATAAAACCAAGTCACAAGTAAAAAAGATATATGCATTTTAACAAAGAAAAAAAAATCCCCTCAATAAATAAAATATGGCTCGTAGATACAAATGAAATGGCAGCTGCTTACAATCCTGGCAGATTGTCAATTTCCAGTCAAATGAATGCTAGGGATATAGATAGTGACTTCATCTTAACTCTGAGACAGGGGAACTAAAATTGGCTCACTTCAAAGTTGCTCAAGCAGACCTAACCATTCACATACTGTCTGTGTTGATAAATGCAAGCTGTGGAGGTAAAAAATGCTAGTTTCTTGTTTTTAATTCTTGCAATGAAAAGAATGGATTGGTTTTCTGGAAAGTCTTAAGAGCCAATAAATGTTATGTTTATATCATGAAAGATAGTTTCAAAGTTTTGTTTACTGGAGACTGGGAGTTCATTTTGGTGAAAATTGACCCTACCTCTTCAAGAACAAGCATGCTTCCATCCAAATTTCTTCTGAATTTAACACAGGTTATTTGAACTGTGATGGATAAATAGTTATTTTGTTCTCTGCTACAGCCACAGAGCTTCTCGTAGATTCCATTTCTCCATTTTGACCCTCAGAAATCTTAATTTATGAATGAAAGATTCGTAACTAGCAAAACTAGTCACAACTCTCACCTTGATTCCAAAGATAAGGTATTCTGGGGCAGGGGAAGACAACGTGGATTATTCCAAGAGACCTCATTTCTCTGTTCTTGTTGATGAGCTAGTACAGAATGGAAGATTGCCACGTCCTCTTCTCATCGGCCTCAACCAGCACAACATCACCAAAGAAGAGCAGGCAAGCCCTCCTCCTCTCTAGAGGAATGTAAAAATGGTGGGCACTCTCTTGGGAAAGCTGATACCATTGAAGAGTGAGGTGTTTATCTTTGCTATAAACCTCTCTGGGATAAACCTAACTATAGAAGGCAGGCCACGCTTCTGTGCTCATCACATACTTCAAGTGTTCTTTTCACTTGTTCACAATTACAGAAAAAGTACAAATGTGCAGACCCAGAGCTTCGGGAACAGGAAGGAAGGAGTGAAGGAAAGTATAAGTGAACTTTATGACAGTGATTTCAAAGCCATTAGAAATAGTGACATGGGGCACCTGGGTGGCTCAGTGGGTTAAAGCCTCTGCCTTCGGCATCCTGGGATCAAGCCCCACATCAGGCTCTCTGCTCAGCAGTGAGCCTGCTTCCTCCTCTCTTTCTGCCTGACTCTCTGCCTACTTGTGATCTCTGTCTGTCAAATAAATAAATAAAATCTTAAAAAAAATAAAAAAGAAATAGTGACATGTTATCCCTTAGGATGTCCCCTCACTTTAGTGCCATTACAAGTCCCTTGCTTGAACCAGTCCTTCCCCTACCTCAGAATAATGTGCATGGTGGACTTGTAAAGGAATGAGCTTGTTCCATACGCTCCACAGATTGTGTGTGTGTGTACACACGTGCATGTGTGTATATATACATACATGCATATATATCCACACACATACAGACAAGAATATGCCATTGATTCTCATTATTCATGGTAATGATGCTCAATAAAATCACCTCGAACACCGAATTCGTGAATACGAAGCATTGTTCCAAAGGAGAAATACAAGGTATACAAGGTTAGATTCCTGCAAGCCTCTGGTCACATTTTCATCAACATATCAATATATAACTTTGTTTTATGTGTGTATCTGTTTAAAAATGCCTTATTCAATATGTGTTGTTGATCATTAGCATTGAACTCACAGCCAACAGCACTATACCTCATGACTGAATGAGGCTTATCAAATCCATGTATCTTCTCTGAAAGGCACTTCAGCTTTCTTGTGCTAGAAACATTAGCACTTTAGCACTAAGTTTGGGAATTGTTTTAAACAGCAAAATCATCAACAAAAAGCACAAAAACGTGGCAATAAACAGAGCATGCAAAGGACACTTATTTATTGTATCAGAGCTGAAACAGAAGGCAGAACATTGCCTTTGTTCACCCTCAGCTGGGACATGAACAGTGAGCAACTCAAATTTGTCACCCCTCCATGCATGTCCATAAATGTTAGCAAAAGCACTGCGAGTATTGATTTTGGAGTTACAAATAAATTTTAATGAGTAGGTGAATTCACAAATACAGAGTCAGCAAATAATAAGGGTTTCCTGTGCATGTATGTGTATTCATAAAATTGGTGTCATTACTTTATAGTTTTATTATGATTCAATCAATATTTATTGATACTTATTATTAGCTACAGGGTTCTGTGGTAGATATTCAGAGTACAAAAACATATATAACTTACAATAGCTTTCCTCAAGGAGTGCACAGATTATTGGGAATCAAACACTTATACATAAAGGATAAAGCCAGAAGAAAGCCTGAGTGATAGAGATAATACATGTTATAAAAAGTTACACAGACTTTATTGCTTTTACAGGCATTTCATTAATTATTTTCTATATAGTCTTTTTAGGAAAATAAATTAAGAGTTTAGATCTGTACCATCCAATTGTGGTAGGTACTAGCCACATGTGGCTAAATTTAAATTGAATTAAATTAAAATTAATTAAATCGAATATTTGGTCCTTCAGTCTCACCAGCCACATGTCAAGTGCTTAAGAGTGACACACGGCTAGTGATTACTGTATCGGACAGTGTATGGATGGACAGTGTAGCTACAGAACATTTTCATCAACACAGAAAGTTCTGTTGGAAGAAAGGAAGGAAGGATGAAAGGAAGGAAGGAAGGGAGGGAGAGAGGAAGAGAAGGGGAGAGAGGGAAGGAGAAAGAAAGAAAGTTCTGCTGGACAGTGTTCATTCAGGTTTTCTAATTTATATGTGTGGAAAACCAAAGAGGGAAAAATCACCAAAGGCACAAAATTTCCCACTTGAAATTATTGAAACTATAACTTATATAGAATTTTTAAGGTTTTACCCTTACACAATTTGAAAAGAAGAGTTTTAAGCTTATCATTTTTTATAAACCGGCAATCTTTTATGGTAACAGTCCAGAAACGTTGTGAACAATCTACAAGGTCTTCAGATAACAGTTATATAAGCAATTTCCTGACATGGAGTGCTCAAATGAGGGCTTATTGCATATCAAAAATAAACATATTCCATGTTTCTGACTGTCTCCCTCATCCATTAGTTAATTTTCTCAGAGAGACACTGAAAGTTCACATGCACTGTGTAAGTCCTAGAGAATGAAGCGGAAGACACATGTTTAATCACAATTCTATCAATTTCTCACTTTAAACTTCGCCACACAACAATCAAGAATTTGGGATAGAATTGCATTTCATTCACTTCTGTGAATTTCCCCCCAGAAACTTCCAAAGGTCTTCCCAACTTTGGGTCTCCAGGAAACTCAGTAGCTTCTCCAACACATATTCTGCAGGGTACCAGTGTTGGAACAACCGCCATTTTGTGAGGGCATGAGGACAGTCCCCTCAAGGCCACAGGGCTTGGGCTTTAACCAGAAGTAAGACACAGATCTATTACATTTTTACAGCCCCAAATAAAAAAGAGCATTCCATAACACTTCAATGTCCAATTTCATTTCCAAATTCTCTCCTCATTCCCACCCCAGGTTTAGAGATATTTCTCCATTTCTTCTGTCTGGGGGAGCTGTTGCAGGGTAGGGGGTGCATAATGGTTCACTTCCAATATCTTTCTATCTTGCACTTTGACCTTTAGCTTTAAGTTTAGAAGATCAAGAATTTACTGTCTTTTTTCTCAAGCGCAGTCCTGACAATTTCCCCAAATCTCCCAACCACACTGAGATATCGGCACAAGAAGAAGAAAAGAACATCCAGGTTGATTTCTCAGGTTTATTATCCCACCACAGACATCAACCTGTAGAGCGAATGTTTCTTTAAACAAATTAGTTTTCAGTCTTACTTGAACCAGTATATCAGGTTGTCCCAATTCCTGAGCAATTTCCTACCCCGTTATCATCAGCAACCAGAAAGGATATAAAGAAGCAACTAACCTGGAGCCAGAAATGTACATTGGACCAGATCAACATAACAAATATGCCCACAGTCTATAGTTCAACCTTGGATACTTCTTTCATTGCCCTGATCTACACTATACTTTTTAAAAATAAATAAACAAAATTACTTCGTTTAGTCCTGAACTCCTGAATTTACTTTCAGAGACTGCTTGAAGAAAGAAACTAGAGAAATGGAGTTTTTACTCCTGAAACTTAGAAGAAATATTGCCTTCCACCCACTGCTTTAAAAAATAATCTGACACACCAAGAGGTTGAATTTTTTTCTTAATCTCCATTATTCAAGACATGTTGCCAACCTCTGATAGATTTAGTTTTTAGAAAGAAAGAATGCAGATTTCATATGTGATTAAATTAAAGCATATTAAGTTAGAGACGCAGGGAACCTGCCTCAGCTAGTAGTAGGAATTTCACATACTGCCCTAGAAACAAGTCTTCTTCAAAAGAAAGAATAAAAATTTTTAAAGTAAGTCCTGAGTATAACATTTCTGGGCATGCCATTTTTTGTTCTGAAAAATGCTTTTCAGCACAACTAGTGTTTTTCCAGTAAAGGAACACAGCTATACAGCTGTAAGCCCTCACCTAGGACATAAAAAGTGGTTATCATTCAAAAATAGAAGACAGCAAATTGAGTAAGCAAGTTTTAAAATATGATAGTAGCAACCCTTTCATTTTACTGGTACCCAGTGAGAGGATTCATTCCGAGGATGAATTCCATCTCCAGGTACTATATCATGCAGGAAGCAACAGACTGAGGAGTGATCAGTAGTTTCAGGGTGAGAGAGTCTGATTCTCCATTTTCCTCCCTTGTAAATTACAGATGGGCAGAGTGCATTTCAGGTGACAATGCTGTCAAAGGAGGAAAAGACGCTGTCTTATCCAAGATGATTTTGTGTGTCCACGTCTGTGTGCATGTGTGTGCGTGCACATGAACTGCTCAGCAGGTAGCCTAGAAAGACATTTTCATGTGCTCCTTTTTTTCTCAGACTCCAGCCATGTGACATTGGGTTTACAGTCTTTGAGGGACATTCAGTCTGCAGTGACCACTGTGTTCAGGAGAAGGAACTCAGGGGCTCCCTGGTCTCTTCCAGACAGTCCTGGGAGTGCATATCATTTCTATGTCTATGCTGCTGGAATCTATTATACTTGGCATCCTTTAGATTAGGATCTTAACACCTACCATGGGTGGTTTTTCTCTTAAAGAATGTGTAAAACATTATAGTAACAAGGCAGACATCTTACAGGGTGGGTTTTTTAATGATTTTATTTCTTTATTTATTTGACAGAGAGAGAGGAGAATATAAGCAGGGGTCGGAGCAGAGGGAGAGCGAAAAGCAGAGCCTGAGGCGGAGTTTGATCCCAGGACTCTGGGATCATGAGCTGAGCAGAAGCCAGATGCTTAACCTACTGAGCCACCCAGTCACCTCTAGGGAGTGACTTTATACTGATACAAGTCTCTCGTATTTACCTAGCATATCAACTTAGTGTACACACTTAGAGTATTTAACTCTCCTCCTCTATAGGACGATACTACTTTGAGTACAAATACAAAATGAAATAAATAATTGTAGTACTCAGAAAATAAATCCAGAGGTTAAATATGTCTTCTATTGAACTTTGTATACATAATCTTGCCAATAAAAATTAAAGAAGTGATTTGGACAAAGCTGAAACATCCATAGAAGTTAAATTTTTGCTTCTAAATTGTACCCTTAATGTTTTATTTCTTCATTTTGGGGTTTAGTTCTAAACAATTAACAATTAAAAAGAAGAAAATTCGATTTTAAAGCTATTTGTCAAGATCAGAAAACTATATCATGTAGGATGAAATCTGTACTAACCAAACAAAATTATTATACCCTGCACTCAGCACTGTTTCACTGTTTCTCATTTAAACATAAATAAATACAAAGTGGTAACAAAGGATAAAGAATTGAAATAATTCAAGTTCTGTTTCTCCCTCTTGATAACCTCTATCCCTCATTGTCTATTTCAAATCTACTACTTCAGTGCAACGAGCATTAGTACCTCAGGGGTTGGAGACACAAACTTTGTCAGGAGCGAGCTCAAACAAATCCAAACTACTGTGAACTTAATCTAGAAAAAGCATGTGTGCTGAACCCACATATGTTGGGGGCGAATGAGATCACTGGAAATTCTCCAAATTAATTTCTATGGTACAATGTGAATATTTATTAAAGGACAAGTAATAAATACTTGTGAATTTAGAGCTAATATATGTATATATTATTAAAACTTAGTAGTAAGCATAAAAATTGTTTACAACTTAAACCAACAACAGATTTTTTTTCCAAGGAGCATTTCATCACTGACATTGTTTAGAATTGCTAGCACATAGTGATGATAAAAAGCAGGTTGACCTGTAGTCAGTTTTATTACTATTTTTAAATTCTCTATACACAATGGACTTCCGTATTGTTGCACAGAGACCTGACCGCTCATAGCACCCCACACTCGGAATACCACTGGCTTCCACTAATGGATTTTTTAAAGATTTTATTTATTTGTCAGAGAGAGAGAGAGAGCGCAAGCAGGGGAAACGGCAGGCAGAGGGAGAAGCAGGCTCCCTACTGAGCAAAGAGTCCTTTGCTAGACACCATCCCAGGACCCTGGGATCATAACCTGAGCCGAAGGCAGACCCTTAGCAGACTGAACCACCCAGATGTCCCCCATGAATGGATTTGAAAGAGCATGTACCTAAAGAAACTGAATTTGCACGCAAGTTAAAAAATACTGGAATAAATTCCCAATGGGATAAATCCCCATTGGATTTTTACAGTTTCATTTAATGATATAACATGTAGGGGATCGTGGCATGTACTTCAGGAGGTTTGGAATCCACTGAAAATTTAGCTAGTTTCCATAATAATTTACAGTACTCCTTTCATCCCAGAATTTCTCCAAACGTTTTTGAAACCTATTTATATTTTCATCAAGGCCCCCATTAGGGGGTTACAAGTACTGTACTTTTATACCTGCTATTTATTTACTACTTCTACTTATTGTTTTCTTTAGACTTTATTCTTTCAAGCTTTAATGGCCAACTTACGGGTTCTGGATTCCATCATTCAGTTATACAGTCTTGGTCACATTTTAAAAGTATCTTCAGAGAACATCAAGGGAAACCAAGGAGGTTGTTCTCTCATTTTTAGATAATTTTTTCACCTTTTCCTCATGTTGCTAATGAGACATAAAAATGAACTGAGAAAGAAGAAAAGCCAACCCCCTCCCTCACCCCCCGGCTATAACTCAGGTTTATTTGCAATCAGAGGCCAACACGTTCAATAGTTTGGAGACTGTGACCAGGATCCCAGAATCACAAGGCTGCCTCCAATCTGCATTTTAAACCTGGAGTGATCACATGACAGTTATACCCTCCACAAAAACACAAACACACCTGCTATGTTCACCTGCTAACTACTTAGTACCTCCATTTTGTCGCACAATGACTCTCCTGATAAACAACTTTACTATGGCTAATATTTTAACCTATTACGTTCCCACCGTTAAGACCAATGTGTTCGTCCCAATCTGTCTATAGCTGGATATAAACAGTGGGTTGCTGGAGCCGGCTGGTACCAGCCCCCAAGAGGTGATGCTTAGGGAGCATCTCCCCCCAATTTATATTCAGTGAGGTCAAACTGATGGTTTGAAATTGGCCACGGTAGAAATAGCTACACCACAGAAAATGACAAATGCCATAAAACACTCCCCCCCTTCACCAAGAGGGCTAGTCTTAAAACACTGGCCAGCATACCCTTGGAGATATATACATACATGTCTGTGGTTTTTGTTTTTATTTTTGTTTTGTTACATCTGTTATTATGTCTCACAGGGAACTTCATCCCAAGTCCATCCTAGCCTAGCCTGCATGCACCTGGTGGAAACCACAAGAAGGCACATGCATGAATGATTAAAAAGGTACAAGAGTCCACTAAGAGATGGGCAAAGGTGACCTAGAATATACTTCCTCTCTATACAGTAGCAGAAGGAGAGAGGACGCCAGAGTTTTCCAGAATACGTGCTACAGTTAGCCAATATGAGAAAGCAAATGTCCTCTGAGCTGTGAGGATGGAGATGTGAGGATACCATTGGCATATTCAAAGGTTTAACTGAGTCAATGAAGACTATTTGCAAAGCGGTAGGTAGCCCTGAAAGAAATTATGAGCAATGATGAAGCAACAGAAGGATGGGACAACTACTACTCCTAAGCCTGAGGGGAAAAGGGAGGAGATACACTTCCTGGAGCCAACAACAGACAGAGAAATATCCAGAACTGTGGCAAGTCATGCAAGGGCAGGGGGAGATAAATGCCCAGACTTGTCTCTCTGTGCCTCCCTCCTTCAACCATTAGCCAAACCAGCCAGAAAAGAAAGGGCAAGAGCTCGGGTGACAAGGTCCACTGAGGTCATGTCCCAGAACATAGGGCACAGCACCCAAAAGCAGAAGGTGAGGCTGGGGAATGGAGGTGAAAGCAAATAACCCCACTCCCACCCCCAGGCTCCTAGGCTCTCCTTTCCTCTCTTCGTTTTGCATTCCTTCCTCTACCTCCACGTAGCCCCCAGACGAGTAGGGAAGGGAATCACTTAGCCATGCACTCTCATGTTTTTGAAAAATAAAAAGATTTGTTTTTCTCACTCTGATGAAAAGAAGGACCCTGAGAGAAAGGGTTCGGAGGAGTTTAGCCTACCATGGCTGTAATTCCAAACAACTCCAGTCCCAAAGCATTTTTCACATTTTACTTAGAAAAGCCATATAGATTTCAAAGTGCAGAGTAGAAGGTCGGTGTCCATGCTGTCAACTCTGGAACTGTCTTTAACAGGTGAAAGGAAGCTAAGACAGACCCTTCCTTGACACAGAAGAGCAACGCCGGTCCAACAGTTTTGCGGAGCCCGACAAATGGACCATTATTCCAGAATCTGGATCACTCCGCAGGAATGTGTTAAGGACGTTTTCTTGACTCCAGCTTGGCACAGAATCATGGATGAGCCGCTACAGCTTTCACGTCCCCCCTACAGGCACAGGGATAAAGAAAATGCATTTTAAGATCATAAAAACTGTTGCCATGTGCTAGCCCTAACACTCAGTAAATGCTCGGTAAAATTATAACAGCAACCAATCTGGCGTAAGAATCCCACAGACCACGCAGACTCTCCCACTCATGCCTTTGGGTCGTGTTTCGGTTGGCTAGGGCGGACTCACTAAGTGCTATAGACTGGGGGCTTCAACAACAGAGAAGTTATTTCCTCACAGTTCTGGAAACTGAAAGCCCAGGGCTGGTTTCTTCTGAGGCCTCTCTCCTTGGTCGTGAGGGGCCACCTTGTCCCTTTGTCTGCCCACAGCCTTCCATCTGTACTAGTCTGTATCCTAATCTTCCTGTAAGGACATTAGTCAGATTAGATTAGAACCCACCCACATGGCCTCCTTTTAACTTCATCACCTGTTTAAAGATCCTGCCTCCAAATACAGTCACGGTCTGAGGTACTGGGCATTAGGACTTCAAAAGCAATTTTAAGGGGGACACCATTCAGCCCCTAACCATTAATATGTATTTCCTTTCTCCCACCCCATCCTGTCATAGCCTCCTGCAGAATGGACATTTTTTGCCGTGGTCGCCTACTCAAAACGCGCCGTTCCTTAGTTCCTGTCTTTCAGTCCACACTTTCTGCTTTCAAGCATCACAGGCAAACTATCTGACAAGTTGGAAACTGCTATCTGATTTTTTCTATTTGTAAGTAAGTATATCCCAGGTTAACAGAAACCTTCTGAGGACAATGTCATTATGAAAGAAAAAAAAATAAGACTAACATGGCAAAATTTCTGGAATCTTTGAAGCTGGAACTGAGAGTGTGTGAAGGACAGTGGAGATTTTAATTTGGATCCCAATAAAGACATGGATGGAAGGTCCCAGTGCAGCACCTGGTACCAGTGGGGTACCTCCTCTCTTCTCTCTTGCTCAAGGGCAGATGTCCGTCCAGGATGGTCAGTGTCTAGCACCTGAGAAGGGTGAGAGAAGCACTCACACCGCACGCCAGCCTGTTGGAGCGCCCTGGTCCAGTGCCAGGTGATGCTCACGGCAGAGCAGGGCTCCCACGGGTCTCAATCACGTCTCCCGTTCCTCCGCGTTTTGGCTCTGCGTGTGCTCAGCTGTCCTGTGGTCCTTATGGTTTTCCTTAGCCATATGAGCTTCCAGGGCAAGAACTGCATATTTAACCTCCTGAAGGGTGAAGAGAAAAATTAAGCATGGTCTTTGAATGATTGAAATGTTATGATTATGATAAAGACTGCGGTGTGTAGTGTGATCCTGATTGGTAACAGTGAGGTCTTCTGGGACTTGCCTTTCTTTAGGCTCAAAGTCATTCATTCATCCCTAAGCTGAAAATACACCATCCTCACTTGCCACACACTCACGTTTTCTTCTACACACACGCACACATGCACCTGGTGTAATTCTGATTCCCCCCATGACTACATTCTCTTGTGCCCTTCGTTCTACCTGTCTGGTTTCCCAAATAAAACTGGGAGTCACCCTGGATCCTTCCCTCCTCCCACTCCATCAGCGCTGGCCAGTTAACTTTGCTGTGGTCTACCTCCTTTCTGACCCTAAAGCCCACCCACTTCGCTCCCCACTGCCAGCACCCAGCTCCGTGCAACTGAATCACCAAAATCCTCGCCTGCCTCTTCTCTCAAGGTACAGACCTGCCTTCACGTAGTCTCTGTGCCTTGGGCCCTGACAACATAGTGCCTGGCACTGAGCGGGTCTTCAATCACATTTGCTAAATGGATGATTTTCTGATACAACCTCCTCATGCATTTGCAGGAACATATGGCCGCCCAGGTGGTAGGACTGGCAGGCAACCAATGGAGGACAGGAGTGATTTAAACCCACCTCCCTCCCAACATGATCTAATGCCAGAAATCTCCACTGGCAGAAGAGACATAATTCTTGAACTAAAGCATTATGCTTCCAGGAGGCCTGTGTTTAAAAATCAAATCTTGTCCTCTAAGACAAGAGTTATCACATCCTATCAATTTCCTTGGACCATCAGTGAGGTTCTGAAAGGGACAGGAGATAGGCGACTTCGGACAGCTGGTTAGGTGAAATGAGATCCATGACATAAGACGCTATCCCGTGGAGGGACTGGGCCTGATGGGAAAATCACAGAAATAAAATTCAGCATTTAGGCTTTACCTCTAGAATTAGATGTATCATAAGAGAGAAAAGCCAGTCGTTCTTGTTTGAGTCAGAAACAGAAGAGCTGTACTTCCTGTCTCAGGCATCGCTCGTGGGCTCAGATTCTACATAACAGAGATAATTTTCCTTCTAAACAGGAATCTAATAAAATCATGGATCTGGATTTCCTAGAATTTTCCTGACTCTGAATATGGACTCATTCCCAAAAATTTCCATGTTCCACGTGTCCTCACGAATGGGTCATTTCTGTGATGTGTATGGAGGGAACGCAGGGAGACCATGCCTTCTCACTGCTGTCAGACATGATGGCCATGCTGGATCAAGATTCACCCTCCCCAAGGGAAGCGAGCGCTAAATTCACCTTTTAATGAATGGTCTGAGTCAAAATAGGATGAAATTAGAGTGAATAAGTTGGCCAGAAAGTGTTTTACGTCTTATTTCTAAAAAGTGCTCTAAACCATGTTAAATCACCTCAGCATCTACCAGATGTCACTGGTGATTCGAGATCCTGCAAGTTCACTGGGCTTCCTCCCCCTTCCTTCCTCCCATTGTTTCCTCACTGCTCCCCCTTCCTCTGCTCCCCCAACTCCTTCTCCTTTCCTCTGGCCCCTCTACCCTTCCTTCCTTTCTCCCACTCTTCCCCTTCCCTCTCTCCCTCTATCTCGTCCTTCTCTCTTCCTCCCTCCTCCTCCTCCCATTCACGCTTTCTTTCCCTTCCTTCTTTCCCTTCCCTCCCTCAGTGCTTCCCTTCCTTCTCTTCTGTTCCTCCTTCCCTCTCTTCCTTCTTCATTTTTCATTTCCTTCCATCCTTCATTTATTCAACAAATGCTTGTTGAGGGCTTACCTCAGGACAGATGTGACAAAGAAGAATGAGAGAAAGGTAACTGTACAAAACCTGTTACACACACACACTCACTCACACTTGCTCACACACTCTCCTATTTGTGGACTGGCCCTGGCAGGTTCTCAGATTGAAATCGATGTTGCCCGTTGTCACACTGCAGTTAGTGGCATGGCATACTTGATATCAAGTGGCTTTCTAAAGACCACCACAGGATGGGACAGCCAAGATGACCGGGGGGACATCTGGGTTTGACTCCTCACTCTGCCTGTGACTTTATGAATGACCTTGAACAGGGATCTGGGCTGAAAGATCCTCACTGAAGAGAGGAGGGGTGGACCTAGATGCCTACTCATGTTCCTCAGCTGACTATAAGATCTGAAAGATCCTCTCAGTGTGTGAAGGGCTCAGGGATCACCGGGAACCCGGTCTTCAAGGTCAGAAAGGGAAAATGAAAGCCGTAAAAAAATAACTAAATAAAGACCTGGCTCTCTGAAACCCTCGCCTATCAAGGAATATATAACAAACGTAAGCAAGTCTTATGTCCACTAGCATAAAATATTCAAACTTCTTTTCTGGGTCAGGCCTTTGCAGGAGCAAGGTGAAAGAGCCAGAGGCTAGAGAGCAGATCATGAAAAATTTCCGCAGAGAAGCAGCGCCACCTCCTGCCATCCAGTGGTGCTGCACGTCGTCAATACAAATCTTCACCAATCTCCAATCCGGGGCTTCCGTGAATATGGAATCCGGAGCATCAATTTTAATCAGAAGTTGAGCTTTTAAACTTTGACAAGGCTATCAGACTTTCAAAAGATTTCTCCACAGGTTAATTTCAGCCATGTTTTAGGTTTACTTTTGCATCAAACTCTGCATACATGCTACATATCTTTCTTTATAAATCAGCCTCAGTGATGTGTGAGAATAAAAGCCACTCAGTCAAAAACTGTTATTCCAAATTAGAGAATCGATTCCATTTACTATAGCACCAAGAACCATAAGATACCTGGGTATAAACCTAACCAAAGAAGTAAAGGACCTGTACTCAAAGAACTACAGAACACTCATGAAAGAAATTGAAGAAGACACAAAAAGATGGAAGACTGTTCCATGCTCTTGGATTGGAAGAATAAACATTGTTAAAATGTCTATACTGCCTAGAGCAATCTATACTTTTAATGCCATTCCAATCAAAATTCCACCGATATTTTTCAAAGAGCTGGAGCAAATAATCCTAAAATTTGTATGGAATCAAAAGAGACCCCGAATTGCTAAGGAAATGTTGAAAAACAAAAACAAAACTGGCGGCATCATGTTACCCGATTTCAAGCTTTACTACAAAGCTGTGATCACCAAGACAGCGTGGTACTGGCATAAAAACGGACACATAGACCAGTGGAAGAAAATAGAGAGCCCAGATATGGACCCTCAACTCTATGGTCAAATAATCTTCGACAAAACAGGAAAAAATATCCAATGGAAAAAAGACAGTCTCTTCAATAAATGGTGCTGGGAAAACTGGACAGCGATATGTAGAAGAATGAAACTCGACCATTCTCTTACACCGTACACAAAGATAAACTCGAAATGGATAAAAGACCTCAACGTGAGACAGGAATCTATCAGAATCCTAGAGGAGAACATAGGCAGTAACCTCTTTGATATCAGCCACAGCAACTTCTTTCAAGATATGTCTCCAAAGGCAAAGGAAACAAAAGCAAAAATGAACTTTTGGGACTTCATCAAGATCAAAAGCTTCTGCACAGCAAAGGAAACAGTCAACAAAACAAAGAGGCAACCCACGGAATGGGAGAAGATATTTGCAAATGACAGTACAGACAAAAGGTTGATATCCAGGATCTATAAAGAACTTCTCAAACTCAACACACACAAAACAGATAATCATATCAAAAAATGGGCAGAAGATATGAACAGACACTTCTCCAATGAAGACATACAAATGGCTATCAGACACATGAAAAAATGTTCATTATCACTAGCCATCAGGGAGATTCAAATTAAAACAACATTGAGATACCACCTAACACCAGTTAGAATGGCCAAAATTAGCAAGACAGGAAACAACATGTGTTGGAGAGGATGTGGAGAAAGGGGAACCCTCTTACACTGTTGGTGGGAATGCAAGTTAGTGCAGCCACTTTGGAGAACAGTGTGGAGATTCCTGAAGAAATTAAAAATAGAGCTTCCCTATGACCCTGCAATTGCACTGCTGGGTATTTACCCCAAAGATACAGATGTAGTGAAAAGAAGGGCCATTTGTACCCCAATGTTTATTGCAGCAATGGCTACGGTCGCCAAACTGTGGAAAGAACCAAGATGCCCTTCAACGGATGAATGGATAAGGAAGATGTGGTCCATATACACAATGGAGTATTATGCCTCCATCAGAAAGGACGAATACCCAACTTTTGTAGCAACATGGACGGGACTGGAAGAAATTATGCTGAGCGAAATAAGTCAAGCAGAGAGAGTCAAGTATCATATGGTCTCACTTATTTGTGGAGCATAACAAATAACATGGAGGACATGGGGAGATGGAGAGGAGAGGGAGTTGAGGGAAACTGGAAGGGGAGATGAACCATGAGAGACTATGGACTCTGAAAAACAACCAGAGGGTTATGAAGGGGCGGCAGGGGGGTGGGGGGGGAGGTTGAGGAACCAGGTGGCGGGTAATAGGGAGGGCACGTACTGCATGGAGCACTGGGTGTGATGCCAAAACAATGAACACTGTTATGCTGTAAATAAACAAATAAAAATAAATTAAAAAAAAAACTGTTATTCCAAGTGCCTGGCTAGGCTCGAAGATCTAAACTGTCCTTTAGTTCAGACTCCATTAGTCATTCAACCAACGCGGTCAGATCTCTAAATCTCCCACCAGCTCTAAAATTCAGCCACCTGGAGAAAATCATATTATCTGTTGAGTTCTATTGGACCTGGGACATTTCATATACTGAGAGATAGAGAGACCGGTAAGACACATTCCTGATCCGTCATTGTGGAGAACTGGCATGAAAATACACACACGTAAGTAGCAATTATAACAAGTAAATAATCATGATGATCGACAAAGAAAATATGTCCCAGTGTAGAATGAACTACAGCTGCTTGGTGAGCCAGGCTTTGGGTAGGCAGCCGGAGAGGCTTTTAGAGAGGAAATGTGTCTTGAGCTGCAGCTGCAGAATTACTAGGATTTGGATAAATTCAGGGATGATGGAAAAAAATGGGCATGCACAAAACAGAGAGGCAGAAAACATGTTAAAAGTTCTTGGCTAAAAGGAAAAGGAAAAACCATGAAATGTCATATACTTGAGAAACACCAGAGAGATTAACTCAACCTGAGTAAGACTTTTCAGAATAGAATGAGATAAGGCAGGAAAGGGAAACTGAGACATGATTAGATATTTCGTAAATGCGAGGATAGGGAGTTTGAGCTCATTCCTGTAAGCCATCGAAAAGCATTGTAGATTTCTGGGAAAGAAAATAAAATGATCAGAAGGGTGTTTTAAGAAAACCCACCTGGGGGCGCCTGGGTGGTTCAGTGGGTTAAAGCCTCTGCCTTCCGCTCAGGTCATGATCCCAGGATCCTGGGATTGAGCCCCCACATCGGGCTCTCTGCTCAGTGGGGAGCCTGCTTCCTCCCCTCTCTCTCTGTCTGCCTCTCTGCCTACTTGTGATCTCTGTCTGTCAAATAAATAAATAAAATCTTAAAAAAAAAGAAAGAAAGAAAAGAAAACCCACCTGGCAATCAGATAAAGGATGAATGATTCGAAGAGGTGAAAAGATGCCCTGAATGTGTTTTAAAAAAAAAAAAAAAAAAGCACAGAGCTGAAGAAGGAGGGTTTTCAAGGTCACAGATGTGTACCTAAAAGCAGAAAAGGAATCTGGCTCTCTGATGGTTTTCTGTATCAAGGAATGCATAGTAACTTAAAATTACTCTGAATATCAAACCCAGGGAATGCCCATTATATGGTAAGGAAGAAGAAAAGGAGTTACTGTGTGCACACACACACACACAAAGAGCCAAAAAGGAGCTACTGAGGGAAAAAGATCCTGACCCAAAGCCTAAGAGAAGCAATAGCAATGTTAAGGTGTTAAGACTCCAGAAATATCTAGAAGGATAAGAATTGGAAAAGAATTGGCTAAATGTGGTTAAACATGGTTACACATAATAATGTGTAATTATTACACAAAATAGTGCATCAATAATGAATGAGCTAACTGATTGGTTGCTTGTTTAATATTTTTTCATTATTCAGGTTTGGGCAGGAAGGAAGCTTAGAAACATCTCCCTCTTGAAGCAGTAGCTATTTGTGCTACATCCTGCCAAATAGATTTCCAGTTTCAGGGTTGTGTCCAGTGATGGGAGCTCACTCCCATACTCGGTGGGCCATCCGGAGATTTCTGTGAACACTCAGATGCAAGTATCACATGTCTCTCCCAGCCCCCCAATGCTTGTTCTTTTCCCTAAGGCTAGATTACCACAATCATTCTGGAAAGTCTATTTTGCCAATGTCTTTCTAGAATACTGCTCAAGAAATGCCCTGAAAATCAGAGGGCTGAACAAGATAGTAGCATCTCCCTCCTTCAGTCCACAGACCAGAGCCTGTGATAGACTCAGTCGGAGTCTGCACTGGGCTCACGACTGGGATTCTTTTTCTTAGCTCCTCCTAATGAGCAAGGTCACCTTAGTCCTGCACTTGGGCCCTTGATCGTGCTAAACCTACAGCATATGCTCTTACGTTATTCCCTATAAAGTTGTTTTTTGTTTTTTTTTTCTTTTAGACAGCATTTCAGCTCAGACCTAGCACTGGATTTGTACCTGGTAAATATTTAATAAATATTTAATGTTCCAATATAGAACTTTAAGTTTGGTTGCTTCGCTATTCCACCAAGAACTAACTTTTTCATTTCTTTCCCTTACATTCTAGCTCTATCTCCCCCATAAAAATCTGTTTAGGGCAATGCTTGTGTCTTAGTATGCCCATTTCACCAAAACCTGACACAGCAATTGACATGAGCTAATGATTTTTTTTTTTTAAAGATTTTACTTATTTATTTGACAGACAGAGATCACAAGCAGGCAGAGAACCTGGGGAGGGGGGGTTACAGAGCAGGCTCTCTGTTGAGCAGAGAGCCAGTGTGGGGCCTACCCCAGGACCCTGAGATCTAAGCCTAGGACCTGAGCCTAAGGTAGAGGCTTTACCCACCGAGCCACCCAGGCACCCCACAAATTCTTGATGGATTAGACAGCGTGTCATGAAATGAATGTCCTATTTTCATTAGAAATACTAACTCAGATATATTTTTATGGTGCTACTAAATTGGCAGCAGGTAGATTTCCTTCTTGTTCGTATCATTTACTGAAACTACACCTGTACTTGAGTCAATTTACCTGTACCTCCATACAACAGAATATGATTCAAGAGTTTTAAAAAAGTACAAACTACAGGTATGTGCTGTGCCATGGATGAGTTCCAGAAATGCTATGCTTACTGAAAAAAAAAAAAAAAAAAAAAAACCAGACAAAAGAAACCACAGGTTATGTGGTTCTATTTATACAAAATATCCAGAAAAGGCAAAGCTATGAAGACAAAAAGTAGACTCATGGTGGCTAGGGGTGGGGGCTGGGGGGCGTAGGGGGACAATGGAGATTAGCAATAAATGTATATATTGGGGAGATTGAAAATGTTCTAAAATAGACCCATGGTGAGGGTTGCACAACTTGGTAAATTTACTAAAGAATAACTTGAAGGGTGTGAAGACACCATATGAAAAATATGCCATGATAATATTTTTTAAGTCAGTTTAGGTCTCTGCAAGTTTTTTAACATTTTTAAGGCTGCATGAAGTTCCAAGCAGACATGAACATCTCTCATGGGCGAGGTAGTTTTTGAATGCAGAGAGCACAGAGGCTTTTGAAGAGTGCAGTACCCCCTAAATAAATTATTAACGGCCTCTCTGTTATACCTAGGTTGAAATTTCCATCCAGCATCTGCAACACTGGAAAGGTTTTGTCTCCACAAGACCCAAGGAAAATGTGCTCTGGGTTTCGGCACGCTCCCCCATGGCAGACCTTCCCGCGAGCACATCAACTGGATTCCTGTGTCAGATTTGCAAGTTAAGGACGCCTGGGTGGCTCAGTCAGTTTAGAGTCCGCCTTCAGCTTCTGTCATGATCCCAGAGTCCTGGAATCGTGTCCTGCACTGGGTTCCCACTGCTTCTCCCTCTGTGCTTCACACTGCTCTCTCTCTTCCAAAGAAATAAAATCTTGGAAAAAACAAAAAAAACAAAAAAAAAGATTTGCTAGTTAATGCAGTGGGTCCCCAGGGAAGGAGAGAGATAGAGTTCTAATTCTGATTAAAGGTGAGTGTAACATTGACAAAAACAGAAACACCCCTGGATCTCTTCCTCTGTCCAATGTGACTGTGTCTTAGCATAATTCTTACTTGTACTTGTTACTATGCTGGAAAGACTCTCTCTTCCCACTCTGAGTTCCATTATAAGGACTCCCTTCTGTTAGGCTCTGTGTGTATCCTGTCCCTCGGGAGAGACAGACATGCTTCAGGAAGAGAAAATTGGGGAGGAAAAGCCCAAATCGTCATCCCACCCACATAAGGGAACTTACAGTGTTCACACCACCTTGTTGTCTTTTTCGCTTTTCACATCACGTCACAAACATCTTTCCTTGAATTGGAACTTGTGTTTTGCTTTAGTAGTAGAATTCACACCATTTTGCTATTCTGGATGGAGAGGGGTGTGAGGTGCTGGGAGCCCCCCACCCTCAGGCGTGAGACCCCTGAGCACTGCAGACACAGCTGGAAGGGTCATGATCACGACATCCACATTCGCGGCCGAGGAGCATTTTATTTACAGATGAACCGTGACTTTTCAAACGTATTTCCTCTGTAGGACGTGGAGTTTACGCCCAGTTTTCATTATTTTAAATAAGACTGTAGTAAGCAGCATGTAGCTGAATCATTATGCATATTTAGGAGATTTTCTGAAATAAACTCCTAAAAGTGTTGCTGCTGGTTCAAATACATGCACCTAGGTATACAGATCGGAAAATTCCACTCTTAAAAAAAACTTTGTGCTGATCAACTTTTAGCAGCAGAATATGAGAGTATTTGCTTCCTCAGTCATCAGATAGTGTTTTTAAAATTCCTGTCAAAAACTAAACTAAACTAAACTAAAAAATAAAAAATAAAAATCCCTGTCAATTTGAAAGGTAGAGAATTTTTACAACTGTTCATATACTCATGAGGCTGGATAATTTTTCCATATCTAGTAGCCATGTGTGTTGTCATGTTGTTCTTTCTTTAATTCTTGGTTTTTAATTTTTTTTCTTATAATCTTTGAATCTTTGAAAAGAAAGCATCAGTTCACTTTCCGCTCCCTTGGAGCTCAGGCTCAAAGTAGAGTTTGGAATCCAAGTACACCAGCCAACAAAACAGACCAGACCGCAGGATTGTGATTCAGGCCAGAGGAGTTCTGGATCATTCTCCATCACTTTCAAGCAGCTGACTGACTCTTAACGCACAATCAAATTTCTTGGACTATATCCTTGGACATACAATTTCATAGAAATTTCAAAGAGTTCTGCCATTTCTCAAGAGAAAGACAAGCTCAGAGGTCTTGGAGGCTGTAATCAGATAAGTACCTCCCGATCAGGCTTGCAATAGAATCTTTGCAAGATACATTTAAATCACAATGAAGTCTTGTGTAAAGTTAAAGAGGAGGCTGGAGCATGTGGCAGCCGGCTCACTGTGAGCAGTCCTCAGGATTCCCTTATCACTGACCACTCAGTTTCCTTCCCTCCTTCCTTGCTTCCTTCCCTTTTTGCCTCCCTCCTGTCCTCCTTCCCTCCCTTTCCCCTTCCTTCCTTTCTTTCCGCCTTTAGCCTCCTATTTGGGAATACCTGTACAAGGTATTGTGGGATTTTGAAATAAGAAAGTAAGACAATAAGCCCTGTTCCAAAGGTGTGCAGAGGACATGCACTCAGAAAATAATTTAAAAATTTGCCCTTTCCTTTTGAAAGAAAATTTTTCAATGTATGGATACCTGTACTTTCTACAACCTAGCAAAAAGATGCTCAAAGGTGAATTCTTAGTATTTAAATTTTTGTACACACAAAAGTTACAAATGGTTGTTTTAAAAACTTAAGCAATATTAAACTGTATAAAACATAGAGTAAAAGTGGGTCATGCATGCACAATAATGTGGAAAAGACACAGATGTCCCATTCGCCACAGTAAGAGCATGAGAGTGCCCCTGCAAACATGTTCCCATATATGCACACATCTGTAACATATATGTAGCAAAATGCTGCGTGAGCCTTCTCCTTCAGTCTTGACATCTTGGCTAAAGCTCCAAAGCTAAGGCCAATCATCTCAGCAAGGCCCCACACTGTAAATAGTGTCGAGGAGTTACCCCAACTCCCTTCAGCCTTACAGAGTTGGCCAAACTGGTCCTTCGAGACTTACCCCACCACTCCATCCATCCTTCAGAAGCAGAAGGTCAGGCTCATGGCAGGGGAAAGGGTGTCATCTGGGTAGTGAAGTGTAAGCCTGGGGAAAGGTGCTTTGGCAGGAACTGAGATGCTGGCTTCCAGTCCCCACCACAATCCATACAAGGAGGGTTCCGTGAGCACCAGTCCTAGGGAAGGAGCATGTCAACCTGCATGCTTACTCAGCCATGTGACCGCATGAAAGAGCCCACTCTGCGTTCCTTAGCATATAAGCACACAAAGCTGAGAACCTGCTTCTCACCTCTCACCTACTGCTTAGAGGCCAATGAGGCCGCCTGTGCAAGGGGAGAGGACAGGGTCAGAGCAGGGGGCTCACCCACTGTTAGTGAGGTGTGATCTGAGTCCCTGGTGATTAGGAAAATACAGGGGCAAATATTGAAACACCATTGTTTAATGGGTTAGCAAGAAAATTTTTTTTAATTCAGAAAATTTTGTGTTGACGATAGTCGGTGGGAAAGGCTATTCTCAGACATTATATGTAGGATTACAAATTGAAATATCTTTTTTAGAGAAAAATGGGTAGAATATCAAAATTTTAAAGACATGATGCCTTTTCACCTAGTAATTCCATGTCCAGCCCTCTGTCTTACAAAACAACCACAATACTCTTCCAAGGGCTGTTGGGAGACTTTGAATACGTCCAGACAAGGGCTTGCACTAAAGGAATGGCAGTGGGGATGAAGGGGAGATGGACGTAAGAGATCGCTACTAGATAGAATTAACCGGATTTAGAGGCCGTCGTGGTTTGTATTTTGTTCCTCAGAAAGATATATTGAAGTCCTGAGCATGCATGAATGTGACCTTACTTGGAAATAAAGTCTTTGTAGATGTAGTCAAGTTTAGGTAAGGTCACACTAGTCGTGGTGAGTCCTAAATCCAGTATGACTGGTGTCTCATAAGAAGAGGAGAAGAGACAGAAGCAGAGGAGAATGTCATATGACGATGGAGACAGAGATTGGAGTGTTGTTTCTATGAGCCGAGAGAGGCCAAGATTATCAGAAACTAAGAAGAAGGCGTGGAATAGCTTCTCGCCTAGAGTCTTCAGACAGAGCACGAGCCCGGAGACATCTTGATTCTGGACCCCTTCAGATCTGTAAGAGAATAAATTTCTGTTGGTTTAAGCAACAACGTTTGTGGTCATTTAAGGAAGCCGGAAAAGCTAACAGAGGCCAATTGGTGGAAGTGGTCCAGAAGAGGCAGGAGTCAAACGTGACGTAGACATGTCAGGTTTGGGCCACTGTGTAGACGCTGGTGCTGTGAACTGTGGTAATGGGTGCTGGAACCGCTGGGGTCAAGGCATGGCAGGAGTATCAGGATCTGTGTTTTCCACGGTTGATCCTCGCCCTGGGGTCCACCTACTTGGATAAGTCTGGTCTTCATTTAGAAAGAAAAGCTGAGGAGATCAAAAATAGCCTGAAGGGACAGGTGAGCGAATCTTGAATCTTGTCACACTTGTTTGAAAAACATCTGTATTCAGACTGGAACCAACACAGGGAGTTGTGGGAGCCGGGCCCATTTCCCACCCAACCTCGAGCTGACTCTCTAGAGCTGGTAGGGGTCTGCTCTGGCTTCCTGGGTGCACGTGGAAGCCAGCCAGACAGCAGGGACCCCAGAGTGTGTGGAATGTCCTGCAGAGAGAGCAGGTGGCAAGACAGGGGTGAGCCTGTCCTTCATGAGTGGGACACTCACACCACAGAGCCTCCATTTCTCACCACGAAGCAGCAATGGGAGACATGTAAAGGGGTGTGAGAACTGACGTAAGCTCAGTCAGTTCAAGCAGTTTATTTTACAGAGAAGGAAAATCAGACCCGGAGAAGCTCAGTGATTTATTCAAGGTCACGAACAATTGGGTTTCAGATCTAGTACTGGAAAGTGCTCTTTTCATCACACATTTCTAAGGTCTCTTTCAGCCTTTAGATCCCATGCTTATAAAAGCAATTTATAAATAGAATGAGGTGATAGAAGTTTCTAAATAGTACCGCACAGCAAACATGGCTATTTAAAGAGAGAACTAATTAGAATTAATCAATCTCACAATCCAAGGTCCCACATTAATTTTGTGCATTAGAGCAAAACCCGTGTGGCAGGTCATGTGAATGCAGGAGATCAGTCAGGTAGATAGCTTCTTTGGTTCTTCGGGAACACTCAAGAATATTGTCAAAATCCTTTCATTACAAACGTCTGCATGGTGGGTTTTCACGATGTTCCCTGTTACCCAGCAAGTGGGTTGGCTAAAAATTTTCCCTAACATGTTCCCATCATATTTATAAAATGAAAACGGAGTGACAGCAGCCTTGCCCTAAAGTTAGTGCCTAGAAATTGTGAAAAATAGGAACGGGGTGCTTTCCCAGGGGATGTATTCCCTGAAAACAAGCATCCTTCAGGTCAGACTGCAGCAGGCTCCGGGGTCTGAGCTGGACTTTGAGCGTGCCTGACAAATGAAGGGGAGGGACTAGAAAGCGCAGGCCTGAGGGTGCGTGCACCTGCCAGCTCTCACCTCCAGATGTGATCATAGACCAAGGCTCAGCTGCTGCCGGAAGCCACAGGGCAGGAAGCTTATTCCTCCCAGAGAGAAGAGGACAGAGGAAGGCAGTGTTCTCCCTATCTCCGCCCCCACTTCTCCTCCTTTCTTCCTCTTTTCTTTCTCTCAGACTGTCCAGTTTCCCCCACCTCTGCCTTTTCTTTGTCTTCATTCTTCTTCTCTCTCTGCTCCTCTTTCTATCTCTTTCCTAGTTTCCCATTTATCATGCCTCTTTCCCTGAATCCTCAACCCCAGCTCTGATCTATTACTGGATACATGAAAATTAAGTCAATCATGCCAATGCCTCAAAAAGACTAGTCCCATGGTAATGAGTGGGGTCTGTCCTTTCCTCCTAAAAGGCTGTAGTGAGTCTAAACTGTCATGAGCTGACTGCCAGGAGATCACCAGTGCAAGGAGATAGTGGGTCCCAAAAAGGCAGCTCCATCTTGGTCCATCCCTTGTTCCATGGATGTCCAAGTATCAACATCATTGGAATCTAGTAACAGAAATTCCCAATTCCGTTCCCAGTTGAGATGGCAAACTGAGCAAGGCAGTAACCTCTTCTACTTTAAACACATAGAATGGGTAGAAATACCAGATTAAGAAAATGTGTCGATATTGAGATATAGATATAGATAGATATAGATATAGATATAGATATAGATATAGATATAGATATAGATAGATATAGATATAGATATAGATATAGATATAGATATAGATATAGATATAGATATAGATATATCACAGCCAAATTCAAAAGGAGGAAAACTTTGGGAACAAGACCTTTGAGGACATAGCTGTGCGAAGGTACTGAAGCCAGGTAGTACTCAGGTGTCTTGAGAAGAGACATGTTCCAGAAGACACAAGTTCTAGAGGTGAATCCCTGAGCTCCTACTCAGCAGGTGATTAGAACTAGGCTCCTTACAGACAGCCAAGGGTGAAAAAGCCAAGTGCCTGTTGGGTGCCCAGAACACTTTACCCAAAAGTTTTAAGCTACCTACCAGCATTTCTTCCAATAACCTTTAAAGTTGATCAAGTTATAACTCCAGGGGACTCTCTCTGAAGGTTTTAATCTAGAGAAATGACAGAACAAAGGAATCTTGCAACCAAACCTGCTTTAATCCTATTTTTTTACATATCAGTTTAGCCAATAAGCAGTTGGCATAGAAATAGATGATTGACTTCTAATGCCAAATCTTTGAATCTGGCCTGAAATCAGTCATCCTTGCATTTGTCCTAACCCTGTACCGGACATAGGTCATATGTATCTAACAGACACCTCCTGTTGGTTTTATGGACATAGTTAAGAGCTCCATAGTTGGCAGCCCATTTAGAGATTCTCAGCTGGAAACACTGGCTGCTTCGTTGGTTAATGATATGTCTGAGCCTTTCACTGAGGGTTGCAAAATCTTAATGGAGCAGGAGCCCAGAAGGGTGATCCAGGCTCATTTAGATTCTGCGGCACATACATGAACAGCTGTCCTGCTCATGTTTTTATTATAATCCTTGCCTTCCATCTGGGAGAGCCACCTCCAGAACACTTCCTAACCTGAGAAAGTGATGGTCTTCGTTTCCTACCCAGATCGCCAAAATATAGGTTTACAAAGGGCTTTTCATTCCCTCACATAGTAATGCCATCGTCTCTGTAGAATCTTATAAGCTCACAAAAATATGTTCACAGGATAACCCAGGTCCTATGTGATAGGTAATGGCGCTAAGGTTTTGATCCACCAATGAGAAAAAGAGGCTTGGGGAGGTTTGGTGAGCTGCTCAAGGTTACATAGAAGTACTGGGACTTGAGTCCAGCTCTCTGGTCCCTACACTAGGCGCCCCAGTGGCCTTTACTTCCAAAGACCATGACCTTCCACTCTCTCCCTGTCTTGACACTGGTTGACATTGGCTACCTTGCACTTTTTTTTTTAATTGTGGCAAAATACACAAACCATAAAATGTATCATTTTAACCATTTTTAAGTGTACAGTTCAGTAGCATGAACTATATTCACATTGTTGTACACCATCATCACCGTCCAATTCCAGAATTTTTCTCCCCACCCAAACTGAACTCTGTGCCCATTAAACAATAATTCCTCATTTCCTCTCCCCACCCCCCAGCCCCAGGCAACCACTAATCTACTCTCTGTCTCTATGAATGAGACATAGGGACCTTCTGCAAGTAAAATCATACACTATTCACCCTTCTGCTTCTGGCTTATGTCACTTCACAGAATGTTTCCAAGGCTTATCCATATTGTGGCATATATCGGAATTTCAATTCTTTTTAAGACTGAATAATAGTGCATTGTATGTAAACACCACATTTTGTTCACACACTCATCTGTTGATAGTTCCTTGAACTCTTACTTCCTTCTTTGGGAAATAGCACTTTGATTTTCCTTTGTGAAATTTCCTCCTCCCACTGGGTAAAGTCTACAGGAAGCTTGAAGATGTTCTGGGCCAGAGGCACCTGGGTGACTCAGTCAGTTAAGTGTCCAACTCTTGATTTCTGCTCATGTCATGATCTCAAGGTTGTGAGTTCGAGCCCCGGGTTGGTTCCATGCTGGGCATGGAAACTGCTTAAGATTCTCCTTCTCCCTCTCTCTTAAAAAAAAAAAAAAAAATGCTCTGGGCTGGGAACAGCTAGGAAGCTGCTGCTCTCTCCTAGAATTGAAACCCAAGCAATATGATAAATAGAATAAAAATGTGATGGTTTTTTTCAAAACACAGCTATTACCAAGCAAAACTAAGTAGTAGTTTAGGCTACATAGAAATGTTTCAGGTTGTATTTATTCCCAAGCCTTGACTTCCCGTTTTCCCTTTGATTATGTGACTTACTCAACAGCCAGTACTAGATTCTGCTGCTAGAAATCAAAGAACTCTAACATTCATCAAAACCAAATGAACGGTACCCCACTTCCACAGCCTCCATTCTGGCTATGGGCATGAGTTATTTTCCCCTAAAAGAATGTGTTCTGTGTTTATTTTTATATTATTTGTTTACATAGATTTGTGTGGAGAGGATACAATGCATAGGGGGTAGGGAGAAGGAAAAATCGGCTGGGAGTTTGCTGCCATGTTTTTGCCCAATAGATGAACTTGAGTTTCCTTAAGGAATCTACTAGTCTTCATTTTTGCTTACTTTTATGTCAAAACTGGGCCTACTGTGTAAAGACTTAATTGTCAATCGTCAGTGTTCAGAGACATTATAACTCCCTCTAATCTGTTGTCCCCAGATGCCCTGAAGGGCACTGATAGTTGTTTACAGAATGATCTCTTTTCATCAGTGAGAATCATCCACAAAATCAAATACGACAGTCATGCTCCCATTTTTGCCCACGAAAAAACTCCTGTTTCTCTCAAAACATCCATTCATTCAATAAATAATTGTTGAATACCTGAAATATACCAGACACTGGGGTTCTTTGGGTCTCAGGATCCAATAGCTAACAGGACATACTCTCTGTCCTTGGGAAGCTTCGCCTTCTCATGGGAGAGAGACCAAAGGCAATGTACTAATCAAGAAAATTGTAAAATTCTAACTCAAACTCAGCTGAGCACTCTGAGAAATTCTGAAGGAGGATGTCTCCTAGTCAGGTTTTCAGGTAAAGGTACAGGCAAAAGTTGGGACGTTTGGAAAACCCAGCATCTCTGCCTCAGAAAATTGTAGCTCTTCCATTCTTATTTTACCTAAGAGTTTTCCCGTGGATTTTTTTTTTAATGCCTTAATGTACCCTATCTAATGTACGCTATCTAAGGTACCCTATCTAACAGCAGCCGTGTTAGACCGGTTTGGGCTGGGTCCCAGCTTCTGCAGCCAATTTCTCCATCCACTTCCTTCCCCTCTTCCAAGCATGCGCCATCCCCTGGCCCTTGATCAACAGGCCTGGCCCAGCTGGGAAGAGCATCTTCTGAGCTGAAAAATAAAGGATTAAAGGAGCTTCCGGCTCAAGTCCATGTGGTGGGTAGTTTCACCCTGACCTTGTGTCTGGGTTCTGATAACCACGTCACTGAGATAAGACTCTGTTTTGCCTGTAGGCCTGGTGACAGCTACCCCTCTGGGTAACCTTCCTGCTGCTCCCAGCACTGTCTGGCATCAGGGCTCTGTCTGGTTTTTTCCTCTCTCCATGTTGGGAATCAGAGGCCCGCTTGGGAATTCCAGGAGGGCCCCTCTGTCTATAACAACATGTCCTGAGGCCACTCCCAGCTCGCCATAGTTTGGGGACTTCTACTTTCTATTTCCAAAGGTAACAGGTGACCCCTAGTAGGACAGGCGCCCTTCGGCTTCCAGGTGCTTGCAGTGACTGCCCCCTGGTGGTCATTGACACACCGCGCTCTCGCCTCCCAGCCCCGCCGTCCTGGGCACTGGGCCCTTCAGCACGAGCCCCACTCCTTTTGGGGACATGCAGTGCAGGGTCCTGGCTCTTTCTAGTCTCCCTCAGTTAACCAGGCCATACCGCAGCCATAGCGGACCCCACAGTGAATCACAGCCGGACCACCACCCTGCCCTCTAATCCAGAGCTCTTCATACTCACCCACATCCTGTAACTAGTAAGTGAAACTAGCTCTGTTAACTAGGACTTAGGAACACTGACTCATATGTAAAAAATAACTTGTGATTAGACAAAGATTTTCTTTTCATTACTTGCAGAGCACTATTATCATCAGTATGCATTTCCTTGGCTGGTCAAGAAGGATTTGTAAGGACACCGTCTTCAGCCTGATGTCATTCACACCGTCTGCGGACTGACGGAGACCGTGACCGTAAACCGAGAGGCCAGGATCCGTGATGATTAGATCAGTGCGTGCAAACAGATCGCCCATCGCACGCACGTCCCCTGCCAGAGGTGGGGCCAGGATTCCAGTGGGGAAGGTTATAGATGGCTGCAGTTCTCCGCTGAGCACTCAGGGCTCCTGTCTCCTGTCCCAGGCCCTCCCACCCTAGGACTCTCAGGGCGGCAGGGAGGGAAATAGCATCAAGCCTTCCCATTAGGGAGCAAGCCTGTGGAAGGAAACCCCTCACTCACAAGGAGCTCCTATTTCCAGCCCCCTCCAGCCCCCCAGCCCCCCACCCGTGCCATTTTGCAATCCATGTACCAGAAGAGCACGTCAGCGTGTCCTAGCTCATACACAGGGTCGACACTAGGGATGGCTAGCCAAGCTGGACTTTTCCCCTGTTCCTGCTCCCTGGCACAATAGGAAGAGGACATGGGTGTCCCCTGCCATGTCCCCCTTCCCCACCACCTGACCAGAACAACCATTTCCTTGAACACTGCCCAAGCTGCAAGAGAGATCAAGCTCAGAAAATGTGCCAGGGTACATTAGCTGTCACCCCACCTCACATGATGTCTCAGAACCTGTAACCTAATATACGTCCCCACAATCTTAACACTCCATCTTGCTTTGCAATCCTCAGTGACAGAGATGCCCGCACAGAGCGCCGGGGAGCCCGTGATAGGAGGTCTGAGTACAGACTGTTCTGACCATATCTGAGAAATACCTACGGGTGGGGGAGATGGAGGGAGGTGAGGTGGGGTAAGTTTGATAATGCAGATATTAAAAAAAAAAAAAATCCAGAGTTGGCACATTAATAAAACATACCAAAAAAATAAAGAGAAGAAGGAGGGGGAAGGAAAAGGAAGAAGAGGAGGCAGGAAAGGAACGCAAATGAGACAAAGCAAGAAGTCTTCTTCTCCCCACTCTGGGGTGAAGGGTCCCCATGGGCCTTACAGTCGCTGTGACACTTGTCACTGCAAGCCTTCAGTCTAGTTCCACAGAGTTTAATAATGTTTTCTTTTTAAATGATCAACCCCCACCTGCTCAATATTGGCAAGCAGATGTCACCAGGATGGGCAAAGCTCCAGATGCAAACAAAGATGGGAGCTATGGTCCTGGTCCCCCCACAACACCACCGGGCCCCTCCCACCACATGGCGGCAGAATGCAGCACGTGGAAGTCATTCTGACTGGGGAGAATTGGGGGCCGGGGATAGCTAGTCTAACTCAGGATTCCATTTCCCCTTCAGCTTAAAGCTTGCCCTTTGGCTTCAGCAGTACCCAGACTTGATAAAGGAACTCCCTCTGAGCTTCCGAGGGTCCCAGTCTATATCTCCATGGCAGCCTTTCCCATCCACCAGAGGCACACAGCACTGACACCCCAGCGTGTCTGCAAAGGCCTGACTAGGATCGAACAGGATTTAGGCACGGTGTGCCCCCAAATCTGGGCCAGTTCAAATATGTGCATCCTTCTCCACCTCCCTCCCGCTCACACAGGGGGTGGTATCTTTAGAAATATTTGCATTTTGAAATCCCAGGCTGATATTTTTAAGGTAAGCCCTGCTTGAGAAATGTAACAGTTTGCAAATGTAGGCTATAAAGGATTTAAGACATTGTTAAAAGGAAGTGTTTCTTATAAAACATTTGCTTTCAGGGATGTGATTATTTAATCCAGGAAAGCTATGCTTTGTTAAAAATCAAGTCAAGAATACATACCTGAATGCGAAAACTCCATGCTAGAAAGTAAATATCTAATAGGGCAATCGAAGGTTAACAGGAGATCAGAAATTCCCAGAAGAAAGAAAATAAAGCTGTGAAATTCATTGTGAACCGTAGCTCCACAGAACGGAGTGAGCATTCCCAAAATAAACAGAGACTCGCAGGACCAGGATGTATTGCTTCTGTTACCCTCCCTCAATGCACTTGGCTTCTTTAAGGAGGCACAATGGCCAGAAATCACTCCCAGCAACCTCGGCTCCACAGAGACCCAGGACGTATCTGTTTAGAGGCAATTCTCTTCTGCAGGTGCTAGAAAGGTCATCTATGCCTGAAGAGTGGAGTCATCCTCCAGGAAAGGGTGACATCATCACAATCAGGTTTTATTAAAAGTGCCTCCATGTTCAAAAATAATTTCCTTTTCTAGAATTCCAGTCTGCCTCTTTCCCACCAGCAACGAAACCCTGTGCTCTTTTGGAACTTCCCGACATTATCCCACGAGGGAAATACCAACTCATGATAATTTCCACCTTGCGTTATATATTATTTATTTACCTGACTTTGTGTTACTTAGTTTTGCTTCCATTCTTCGGTTCTTCTTCTCTCTTGCTCCCTCACTTGGAAGCTCTGTGAAGGGACACACTCAGAATCTGCTTTTCTTTTGTGCTCCATTGTGTGAGCCTACAAATATTACGGGCATTTGAAATACTCTCATTGGATAGTCTAAGTATCACACATTTAAAATGAAATGCTTGAGGAAACCTTTGTTCTAAATTATTATTGAAAAGATTCCTTTCAGATACAATACTTTGAGAAAAATATGAAAAATGTCCATTTCCATTCTAAACTCATGACCTGAACTTCCTGTCCACTTGATCACGATAGACTGAGTTGGTAGACTCCTGGTGGGCTAGGGCCTTTCCTTTTCTGTCGACCTTCTTAATATGATACCACCACCCACTGGAACTTGCCTTTTTCATTTCTTCTCTAGACTAAGCCTGGAACCCCAAAATGTGGAACTTACCCTAGCGCTACCACTTATCCCCATTCTGCGCTGTGAATACAGAGTCTTAAGGATCCTCCCGGGGCTTAGAAAACCCAATTACCCACAGCATCTCATCACTTTTCTGCCACCTGGTCATGTTTTTCTCCCAGAGCATACTCACTCAAGCACAACATCCAAAGACTCACTTAGACTGTCATGGTTGTTTTTTTTTTTTTCTTTCTTTCTTTAAGAGCTAATAAAGGGGTGCTGTTTCAAGCTTCAAAAAAAATATCACTTCAGGATAATGATTATTTGGGACTGAAAGCACTTGAGAAAAAGCAGACGCAGGGAGTGCTCTCTGCCCTATTCCTATCTACCTTAAAGCAGAGCATAAATCCCCCTTTTGAAGGTGCCCTCTCCCATCCCAGGAAGATGAGAGCAACCCTTATCACCGTAAACGGAGACAGGACCTAGGCAAGTCTCCGTAAATGAATTTTACTAAATACCCCTTATCTAACATTAGTTTTCCCCATTTGTTTACCTTCCCACAATTTATCATCCCTAGAGGCTCAAACCCCCTTTCCTGCATTTAGTCTCTTCTCTGCAATGTGTCACCCTTTATTTGAACGGTATATAACTCCCCCAACCCAAGCCTAACGCTACTTGGCATTTTCATTTTTGCAGAGGTGGGGGGATCCCCCATGCATGTAAAATTAAAAATAAAATCTGTATGCTTTTTCTCTTGTTAATCTGCCCTTTGTAAGTTTAATTTACAGGCCACAGGAACAGAACATAAGAAGGTAGAGGAAACATTTTCCCGCCTTACAGAAATAAGAGGAAAAACACGTTCACCTAATTTTTGTTTCTTGGGTGGGGAGCAAGTTCAAAACTTTACACTTGCCACAGTAACAGAACTACCACAGGAATAAAGGAAAAAAGGGGGGGGGGGGACCAATGACTTCAGGGTTTTTAAGAAGTAAAGGTAGAAGCTGTAGATGACACGTCCAAACAGTGGCCCCAGAGACTTTCCTGATACATCATGTCATCTCCTCATTAAATGGCCAGATTATCCTACTAGAAGGCTTCATTTCGTCAGGTATTAATTCATCGCTCTAGTGAGTTTAATCCAAAGCTCTCAAGTCAGTACCTTTCTGATTTCAAATTCCTGTAAAATTTTTAGCTCATGTTCCCAAGTGACTTTTTTCTTATTAGATGTATTTATTGGCCACTAGTGTCGCTCTCAATTTTTCAGCTGTGAATTGTTTTCTACTCTGTCAGACCCCAGGCACACACTTTGAAGAGCATTACAAAAAGTCTAGAATCTATTCCAGAAGTCCAGCCACCCTTAGCCTAGATTTCTGGGGAGTGGTTCTCAAGGGGTCACATTTAATGAACTCCGACTGGAACGGTGGACGGGGCCAGGCTATACCTGTCTGAGTGGAGCCTGAGGCCCCCCGTCCCATGCCTCACCACCTGGGCCACAGCCCTCCTCAGCCGAGAAATAAGAACCTGGCATCAGATTCTGTACTGTCTGATGAACCAAAACACCTGCCCTTTGTATTCTTTTTAATTTTTTATTTTTTTATTTACATTTCTATTTTAATTTTTAAAATAAAAAATAAATTTTTAAAATTTATTTAACATTTATTTTTATTATAAAAAACAGTTTTTATTTAAATTCCAGTGAACATACAATGTAATATTAGATTCAGATGCATATTTTTGTTTGTGGGGTGAATGTGCCTATTCAGATATCAGTAAAAACTAGCATAATTATGACCACTTGCCTTCAGCCTCATCGTAAACAAGTGTGTTAATTCCCCAGGACATGAGACAGTTCATACTGTCGTATGGTGATTTTTATTCTTATTAAGCTCAGTCCAGCAAACGCATATTCAAGCTCCACTCTGTCTACACTGATCTGCCATTGGGATCAAAGAAATCTTGGCATGACTAATATGAGAGTCCAATCCCTGATTTCCAGGAGCTGGCACTCTCCGGAGAATGGAACTCATTTTCAGAGCACCTTACATGAAGCATGGAAATGAGGTTTATATCAGTTTCAAAATACGTCGATCACTCAAAAAGAAAAAGAAGACTGGGCCACCCAAAGCCCTCCCGAGCTTAAAAATTAGATGTTGCTCATTGTGTGGTTGACCTCTGAGGCAATCAAAATAGGATGTAAAAAGCTCTCTATCGCTGCCAAGATTTAAATCATTTTTCCAAAATGGGTTTGCCAAAACAAAAGGAGGTGTTTTCTGCAGCAACTTGCTTAACAATCCCGAGGAATCACGGTATTTTTTTAGGTCTCTGCAGCTATCTGCCCCCTCAACTTATGATAGCAAAGCATAATGAACCGTCCAAAGGCAGAAATAGCAACGCTCACCTTATCATGCCAAGGGATGTCATATTCTTTCTATAAACAATACGGTGCAAAGGTTCAGGAAGAGTGCGAGGTCTGACCTGCAGCGATTTTTCCACGACTCATCAGTTTGGACAGTTACAAGAAATCAAGAGAAGGGATTTTCTTGCCTAATGATTTCTCTAACCTTAAGTTCAGGGAGTTAGTCTTTCTCAAGATTAGAAGGCAAGAAACACATCCTGAGGAAAGGGTGCAGTGCGTTTTCTGCGAATACTGTCCCGGGGCTGTGAACTCTCTCTCTCTTTATTTAGGATATCAGAGGAAGGAGCAGGACAGGGAAGGGGGTTCAGTCTGCTCAGCTCAGAGGAGGTGCCTCCGTAAGCGTTTTCTGTCTCTGCCGTGGGGACCAGGACAATATCCATTCCGATAATGGAGCTCGGTCTGATTGCAGACCACCAACAGCCAGGTCCCAGCGAGTGGCCTCTGGATCCCAGGGGCTTATAAATAACCCCTCAGAACTGCTTTCTGTTGATTTATTACTACAAACCAGGGGAGTGCCTTTCCCCGAAGATACCTGAAATTAATGCAGAAAGGACACCAGGAGCACATACTTTGGTACACTTCACACATCAGAGAAATCCAAAGCTTCCAAAAGGGATAAACGGGCTGATCGTCAGGTTTTTACCTAGCTCCATGATTCCCATGTGCTTTGATTTCTTAAGGATGTTACATAGAAATCTGATTTCTCCTCTTTAGGAGTTTGTGTGCTCTGGGGCCTTATTTCGCAGTGACAGACTCTGTGTCCGATGTGTGGACACCTTGATGAGGTGCCGGCCCAGAGATCTGCTCCCATTCAGGCAGGTGGCACGTGGTGCCGCAGAAATGGAGCCCCCGACAGGAGTGACACAGAATCAGTGACTGCTCCCCCACCCCACACCCCGCACCCCTTCCTGGGGGCACCACCTGTGCTGGGGTCCTCCGGAAAAGGGGTTTCCGCCCTCTTCCACCGCCCACTATTTCTGAGCTCGAAACATTAAAATAAAGTATTTCTAATTTTACGTATAAACTCAAATGGTAATTAAAACCCTTTTCTCCCCTGTATCTTGGCCTCCGTGGATACAGAGGCCAGCTGCTTACTATCTGTGGGAGGCAAGTCCAAAATAGTTACGAGGATTTGCAATTATCTTTCACTGTCCTCAGAATACCCCTCTCTCGGATGCTTGTCTATTTCTGTACCTCCAGTTCCACTTGGAGGGAGTGTTTGCTGTAGCATCTCTGGCAAGCCAGTTAGCCTCTTTGTGCCTCAGTGGACCATCGGGAAATGGGGAGTGACACAGGGTGATCTCAGGATCCCTGGCAATGCTGCCTCGCTATGATTCAATGACCTCCCCGGTCCTTAATATTCCGAGGAGTATTTTTCAGTGCTTTGGTGGAAAACGTTGAGTCACACTGCAAAGGCAATTACGAGATGAGGTTGGAGTGTAATGATACCTCCTGAAAAAAGATTGGACTGAGGAATGTGGATGAGGACTGCAATGAGGTGTGGGATGGGAAAGTGAACTGCGAGTGAGGACATGACATCTCCTTTGCTAACGGGCAGCATTAGGCAAATTCCCGATGCTTGATGAATGGCCGGTTGCAGTCGGAAATAGGACTCTTCCCAGAAAGCCTGCCCATCATATCTTTGGCAAGGCCTCGGAGAAGTGAATCTGATGCTTTGCACAGGCCCTGGGGTGAGTCAGCACTGACTGGGGTCCTGACGAGCAGAGCAGCCTTTGAGACTGACGATATGAATGCTCCGACCCGTTAGGCTAACGACCACGAGGACACATTCCAGAAGGCTTGCTTTCGACACCTATGAACAAAATGTCTTCCTAAAACTACACCCTGAAACCTTTATCTGAAAAGCCTGAAGTGAGGGTCTTTTCCATGGGACATCTAGGGGTGGGTTCAGCCCTAATGTAGGTCACAGGCAGCCACATGCCATCTCCAAGAAAAGGACATGGGAACTTCCCAGAAGATAAGGAAATCCAAAGCTTTGGCATTTTCTTTTAATTTAAAAGTCTCAGGTCAGGCTTAGGGGATATCCAGTAGGGATGGCCTGAGGCAGGTGAATTATCCGGAATTGCCCCTCCCCCTCCATGCGCAGGCCATGGGAAGGAGGTTCTCCTGCCTTCTTCCTCTCTGGAATGCCGGCTGAGCAGACTGGCCAAGCCAGGGGCACCAGAGGAGGCTTCCTCCCTTGACCTGACCAGGGGCAGGTTTCCCAGGTTCTCTACAATCAGGCTGAGCCTCCAAGACCTCAGGGGAGCTCAGATCTCTTAAGGCAACCAGGGCTCAGAGGGCCAACTACGTAGAATACTCTGGACTGTGTAGAACCCATTCTTGCCAATTCCCACACGTATAAAAAAGCATCGCTGGGAGAGCTTTTAAATATAAACACTATTATTTACAAAAGGCGGTTCAAACATGTTAAAAGAAATAAATAAACTCAAAGGGTACCTCATGATTTAAGTGAACCTCTCTCTGTTATGCTAAATACCCCTTTGCCTGGCCATAGTTCTACTTTTCAGAAGCAACTTTGTTTTGGTTTGGTTTGGTTTTGGGTCAGAGAGAGAGAGAGAGAGAGAAAGAACATGCAGGAGGGGCAGAGGGAGAAAGACTCCCTGCTGAGCAGGGAGCCTGATGCGGGACTGAGCCACGCAAGCGCCCCAGAAGGAAGCATTTTTAAACAGTTCTGGTTTGAGGTCTTCTGTACCACAGAACTAGTCCATGTGTGTGCACCTGTGCTTCTGGCCTTACCAGCTTCAGAGAATACATATCTGCTTCCTATGGGGAAAGGTGTGTGCCTTTCACACGCTTTGTACTTTGAGCTCGCCTCCTCCATTTCACCTTCCAGTTTTTGTTGGTGACATTACATTTTGAGATCTTAAATGGGTCCATGCATCACTTTAAATAATCTGCCTCAATCCTTGCTTCTTGATTCATCATCTTCTGGCATCAAGGACCCACTCCCTGTGCAGTAAGATGAGGAAAAGAGATCGCCACGGGCTAGCCTCTGGCTCACACTTTCCCCTTCCAGACTTGTCAGCTGACTAATATCATCATCTGGGCTTGAACCTCTATACTGTTCTGTCATTTTAAGCTTGTTTTCTGTTCTTTGTCTGTAGCTCAGCTTTAAACATTAAAAGCCAGGAGCGCCTGGGTGGCTTAGTGGGTTAAGCCTCTGCTTTCAGCTCAGGTCATGATTCCGGGGTCCTGGGATTGAGCCCTACATCGGGCTCTCTGCTCAGTAGGGACCCTGCTTCCCTTCTCTCTCTGCCTGCCTCTCTGCCTAATTGTGATCTCTGTCTGTCAATTAAATAAAATAAAATCTTAAAAAATAAAAATTAAAATTTAAAGCCAGTGAGAGACATTCATAATGTTAATATTATATAAACTAATTGCAGAACCAAGTAGCATGGGGACGCCTGGGGGGCTCAGTCAGTTAAGCGTCTGCCTTAAGTTCAGGTCATGATCTCAGGATCCTGGGATCGAGCCCCGAGTTGGGCTCCTTGCTCAGCGGGGAGCCCGTTTCTCCCTCTACCTGCTGCTCCCCCTGCTTGTGTGTTCTTTCTCTCTCTCTCTCTCTCTCTGGCAAATCAATAAATAAAATCTTAAAAAAAAAAAGAGAGAGAGAGAGAGAGAGGCGCCTGGGTGGCTCAGTGGGTTAAGCCTCTGCCTTTGGCTCAGGCCGTGATCTCAGGGTCCTGGGATCGAGCCCCACATCTGGCTTTCTGCTCGGCAGGGAGCCTGCTCCCCCTGCCCCCCCCCGCCCGCTGCTCTGCCTACTTGAGATCTCTCTCTCTCTCTCTGTTAAGTAAATAAATAAAATCTTAAAAAAAGAGAGAGAGAGAGAACCAAGTAGTATGTAAGGCCCGTAAAGATGGAAATGCAACTTTATGTCACCAAAAATATCCATCCAAAAAATAATGGAAAAATGGAGTCGCTTTATTTAGACCCTTTCTTTTTTTCCAAGTCACATGGCACTTCAGTTCACTTCATCTGATCATCACTTCTGAATAGTTTTTGTTCCCTTTATTGTAATGGAGAGAACAGACTTGGGGGACCTTTTTACAGATTGAAGATCTTCCGGATTGTTACACATCTTTTTAACCAGTGTTTGTCAACCACCACGTCCTGTCTACAGTGTTCTACTTTGGGCCAACTGCTTTCTGGGCCTGTTTGCTGCTGCTAATTTGAAATTTCTTTTCATTTTGTTCCTCAGAAGTTCTGCTGTGTGTTGGATTCGTTTTTCCTTCTCCTGAGGTACAACTCAAATCACATTGGAAAGCGAAAACTCCTGAAACATTGTCTTATTTTGCCTGGATCCTTGAGTAACGGGCTACCTGGCTACAAGATTTAGGTTCAAAATAACGTTTCCTGAGAACTTTGAAATCTTGCTCTACTGTCTTCCAAAATCAGTACTATTAATGGAAAATGTATGATGATCACCTTATGCTTGTATTTGTGGGTTTGGGGGCTTGGGGGCAGAGCTTGTAGGTATCCTGGTAATTCTCACTGCAAGCTTTATGTTAGGAATTTTTAAATTTCAGCAGAATAGCTCCTGGCACATGGTGAGTATTTTTCATGGGAAAGTTTTTTCGTTCAGAGATATTCATTTTTATCATTTATCTGCTTCTCTACCTCTGTTTTCTCACCTCAGATGAATTATCAGCTTTCCGGATCGATCCCCTATCTCAACTTCTCTCTCATATTTTTCCTTTCTGTCATTCTCTGCATCCTGAGCTACTCTCTCAACTTGACCTTCCAGATTGGTACTTTAGCTGCCAGCCAAACCAATGGTTCCATTCTATTGATTTTTCATTTTATCTAGGGAGCCAATGTTTCATTTTCAAGGTCTCTCTCATGCCCCTGGTTTGCTCCTTTGGCATAGCCGTGCTCTGTGGTGACTAACGTGCTGGGCTCTCAAATCTCTGAGATGAATTCAATGTTCAACAACCTCTTCTTTTATCTCTTCCTCCTCCAGTTAGTTGGTCTTTCACCAAACAGTTCATGAGCTCGACTGACTCGTAATAATGTTGAATAAAAAGTGTACTGGTTGATTATTCTAGGTAGTGGGCAAAGTTATCTTTTGGGGTTTGGAAGAGCAGTTTACTGGTAACCCCCTTCCCTGGATGGAGGGGCTAACCCTACATTTCTGTGTGCAGGGGGTCAGAGACAGGCTTCTTTAGGGGCTGCACAGATGGCTCTGTGTGCACCTTCCAAAGGAGCCGCGGAGGGAGGACCTGCTCTACCTGGGTGGAGAAATGCTTCAGTGAATGTCTCTCCTCCGCGAAGCTGCAGGTTCCCAAGTTATCTCAGCCTCCGTGCCAACCACCGCACTGGAGATCTTCTCCCAGGAAGGTCAGCTCTGGTGTGCGAGCACTTCCTCTGGGTCTAGGAGGGGACCAGTGCAGGAGGGGCTGCTCCTGAGACCTGGGAAGGCGGGGAGGAGGGATCATGAGAGCCGCAGCTCCTACAGAGGGTTCTCCAAGTCCTTGACACTCCAAGTACAATCAGGCCCCATCCAGACCTACTGGATCTCAATCTGCATGTGAACCAGAGACCTCTGGGACTGGGGAGCACTGAAAGGCACTCTCAGAGTCCCTGTTTCTGCTTCTCCAGCGCCTGCTTTCCATCTGGGTCACCTCTGATCGCTGATCCACAGTGGCTCTGTGGGGAAGAGGGGGTTCACCGTGCTCTGAGCTCCCCCTGTGCAGGCGCCAGGCTGTCCCCCTGCCACGACCCACAATACAGGATCCACCTTCTCCTTTCAGCATGTAGTTCCTACGTGTGAAAGAGCACAGCAAACATGCAAGCCCCCATCGCCCAGCTCAGAAATGAAACTCGACAGATAGGATCAGAACCCTCGTGCGTCCCCTTTGAGGGTTTTCCAGAGTGGCCCTGCGTCCAGCAGGTGGGGGACCTGGTGGCCTTGCAGCCAGAGAGGCGCTGCTCTGTGGGGACTCTGTCATCACGCTGGCACAGACCCACAGGGGGCCCTAAATGACATGGGGCGTGAGACTGTGTGGGCTGGCCTACACTTGGGACTTGGAACTAAACTCACCGACACTTGGGTGGCCTAGGAAGAATGAAAAAAGGCCCCGTGGGGTGCTAAGAAATCAAAGTCACTGGTGTTCACAACTGAGCACTGGGCCCTTGCTGGGGTGATAGAGAACGGCATCTGGTCAATGGTCCTGCCTCATGAGCCCAGGAGAAGCTTCTGACGCTCCAAAGAGGCACAGAGGAGGGAACTGGCATCCAGAAATGCTGTCTGAAGGAAGCAGTCCCCTCCACAAGACAAGATCCAGAGCCCAGACAAGAAGGGACAGGAGCAGGGCCAGCTCCGTGTCCTAGAGAACATTCTTGGAGGCAGAACACAAGCAGGGTGGGAGGTGGGTCTTAAAGCGTGGGGAGCAAAGACGTTCAGTCGCCAGAATGTGGAATCGAGATGCGGCTTCAGTTTCAGAAATAAGGACAAGCTTGGGCTAGACCAGATACAAGAACAAAGATGTGGGTTCTTAGAGACTAGGAGCTGCTGAAATTCCTCCTACTGCCTCTTGGAGTTGCTTCTAGATTTAACTAATGAAGACTCTGGGGCATGAGCTGGAGAACAGGGTGAGAAAAAGAGAAGGGAGGGGAGGGAGAAGCTGGGAACCAGATATGATTCAGCACCGCTGCTTGACCTCCAAAGGGCTTATGCTTTTCAGCATTTGAGAACAAGCCAACATATCCGAAAACCTACATAAATCGTGAAGACTATTCTGCCCCCCTCTGGCCCAACCTACATCCCCAAACACTGTGCAACAAACACCTCCAGAGCACCAGGAAGACCTCATTCCATCCCTGGAAGGTGTTTGGTGTACCTTCTGTGTGCCAGACCCTGTGCTGGGAATGGAGACTTTGGGGGGTGGGGGAGTGGGGAGCAGCACTGCCTGGGCCTTCAGGCGATTCCTGTCCAGCTGGGCAGTAGACGTGCAAACAGTTGGTTTCCGTTGGTGTAGGAAGGGCTGTGCCTGACTTGCACGCCTGAGAGGGCCAGGGGAGAGGGGGAGAGGGAGGGAGACATGGAGAGGAGACCCAACACAATGTGTTCCATGAACTGTAAGACTGTGACTGCTGTGCAAGTGTGAGGTGGTCAGAAATCATGGCTTTGGAGACTGAGAGCCAGCCCCGAGTTCAAATCCTTCCTCTGCCCCATAGCATTCGTGTGACCTTGAGCATGCTACTTTAATCTCTGTATGCCTCAGTTTTCTCCTCTGATCATTAGGAGACCTAAAAAAAAAAAGGCCACAAGAAACACCTCTATCACTTTGCATGAAGTCCATACCCCTAAGAGGAATAAAGGATAATTCAAGAAGAACACATACGTCATACTGGCTACTAAAATTGCTTAACGTTTATTCTTTTAGGATTCGTGGGTTGTAAGCCTCACGGGAGACAGACCTGAAAAACTGGAATTGATTACACTTGAGTAGAAATGGACCAAGCTATTTCCTCTTCTTGCTTCAAGTTTCCTCCAAAAGTAGTCATTATTTTTATTTTTCTTGGTCCTTTAACAGATGTATTTAGTGGGACCTACCATTTAGGCCTGCTCGGACAAATTCCATGCCACGTTTATCATTGACATTCTTATATATACTTAAAAAATTTTTTAAAAAATGATTATCTTTGAATTTCCAAGAATTCAATCAAAACAATGAAAAAAACTACAGTGAAGACACAATAGAGAAGGAACCTGACAATTGCTAGGCTTCCTTCTTGTGCATTCGTCCTCAGAGTCTCTTCTTTGACTCCACAGGGAAAATAGACAGCCTCCCTGTGACAACGAATGAACGTACAAACTGCTGAGCATAAGGTAGAGAAACCCCACTGAGCAAAGATGTGGCAGGAATTTATGCCGGGATATCTGCTCTCCACGCTGGACTACTGATTCTCTGCAGCCAGCCATGGACCACGGCTTCTCCACTAGCCACGGTCAGTGTTTAATGGTGATGGTTTTGACTTCAGTGAAAAATTCGTAAGAGTCCTTGGCTCCTTCTCTACCTACCCCAGAACTCTTCATACCGCCAAAAGGGAGGTTGAGCTCTCTGATGAGCCAGCAGTTCGTCCAGACCAAGCCAGACTGCAATTTCTTAGCCACCCGGTGGATACGGCCCACGTTACTGGACCACACCGTGGCTGCCAGCCCGTATTTAACACTGTTGGCTCTTTGAATCACTTCCTCTTCACTCTCGAAGGGGACGACACACGTCACTGGACCAAATATCTCTTCCTTCATGCAACAAGATTCATCCTTAATGTCTGTTATCACTGTGGGAAGCATAAAGTATCCTGCACGATTCTTGGGGGGGAGACTCAACGTGTCCACCCCCTCACCACACAGAATCCGGGCCCCCTCCGACCGGGCTCTCTTGATGTAACTTCTGACCTGGGAAGGTGAAAACCATGATTAGCAACATCTTACCATTTGCCTTGACACAAAGCAACAGAAAATTCAATATTTGTGAATCATCTAGGAAATATGGGTAAGGCCATTGCTAAGAAATCTAAAGTTGATTATCTTATTGCTCAGCTGCTAAGCCTGAGGGCGGAAGTGCTCAGACCATCATTTGGGCAGTTAGCCCTCCCCCCAGACGGAAGAGGAGGGGTGTAATTTCTTTACTGTCCAAGTCCGAGGCACATAGATAAATGCTTTTCATACATTCTCATTTAATTCTCTCAAAACTCTATTAGCTCTGTATTATTATCGCCTATTTGCTGATGATAAAATTGGGCCTCAGAAAGGGTAGATGGTTCATACCACTAGTAAACTGAAAAGCTAGAATTCACACTCAGGGATATTCAGTAGTTAGATACACAAAAGAATAGTTACTCCTTGTGCGGGGGCGGGGGGGGGAGGCTCTGTCCATTGCAGAATATGGGAGATTGAATGATGCGTAAGATTTCATGAAAGACCAAGAATGGCTTCCAGAACAAATCATTTCTAACTTCTAGTCTCATTACTGATTATGTTCTGAAAATACATCTAGTTAATATAGAATAGCTCACTGTAATGGGAAATAAATTATGTAATAAGTAAACCCAGTAACTTGGAGACAGTGACAGATGTTTATTCACAATAGTTGTAGAAATGACTCCTTATAAAAGGATACATACATTTATGTATGGAAATTTCCTTGCAGTCACAATGATAACATTATCCTACCCCTGAGCATAGGAGAAGTAGAAAAGTGATCTCAAAAATTAAAAGTATAAAACAACAGTTAAGCGGTACATCAAAGGCAGGGTAAATTTTGAAGTCATACTTTGGATCCCTACGTATCACATATTAATCTGAGCATTCTGTCCTGTATTAGATAAGTACTCCATTGTAGAACCATGCTCAACATAGAGTTATGTCTTTGCCATATGAAAATTAAAAAGTACTGTTGTCTTATTTTTAATTTTGCTCTAGCTTACAGAACACTTAATAAACCATGAGGTCAAAGACTTCTAAAAAGTAGAATATTTGGAACAGCTTCATATTCCCCTCTGCTACACATTTTCCCCCAACACGTGCAATGATCTCAAAGCTCTCCCAGAAAAAGCCCTCGTCTAGTTTGCAGATGAAAACTAAATTAGGTCCAGACTTCTCTTTCCCCTATTCTCTTATTCCTCTTGAAACAACTCACTTAGATTAATTAAAAGATGCCAAAGGCAGCATAATGTGTGTACAGGGGAAGTCAAGGCAAAGATCTCCAGGAGCACCTGCTGAATGCAGGGCCAGAACTTTTTTCCTTGATTAAACACAGAATGGCTTTAGATCATCTCATCTACATGGAATTTCATGATTATCTCTGAGATGCTCTTGGATAATAAAATATGAAGGAAAGTGTCTGTTTTCAAAATGCAAACCTTTCAAAATTTTTAATATATAAGATATATTAAACTCACACTAAACTAAATTTATTTTCTGGATGATAGAATGATACTTCAACTAGCAGCTCAGGAACTGAGATTTTCAGGAAAATGTGAAAAAAGAAAATGTTGTGACTGCTAATATGCCATAAAATATAATAAATTAAACGAGAAAACTTTCTCTAAGAGCAGAGAGTAGTTAGTACTTGGTAGCTTTGCCCATAAAATCCTAGCACAGAGGTCAGATGGGTGGGCGGGGAGCCCCAAGAGTTCAGATCCCAGAGCCTCCCCTTGCTTGCAGAGGGATTTTCCATGGTCAGTTTCCCCTCTGAAAAGTGGGATTAACACTCCCATCTATTCATAAGCTTAGATAAAATGTATGTAAAATATTTAGCATAATGTCTGGCACGCAGTCAGTCTTTTGAATACCAGCCGCGACTGCTGCTGTTGGTGAGGAAGGTTGATGGTGTCACACACCATCTGACGCTTAGGAGCTGGGAGACTTCAGAGACATGCCCACCCGGCAAGTCAGTTTGGTTTTGTTTGTTTGTTTGTTTGTTTGTTTGTTTGTTTTTTAATCCGACAGAAGAAGCTAGCAAACTGCAAAAGTGGACCTTTGCTAACAGCCTGCGGCCTGGCCCTATCGGGGAATGCACCTGTGAATTCGCCCTGCGCTCCGCCAGCCTCGCTGTTAACACTCAGAATCCCATCTCCGATTTCCTGCATCTTTGGGCAGGCTGGCATCGAGCCAGATTCTCTGGACAGTCACGTGGAAAAGCATTCGATGGGAGGAAAAGAAAAACAAAAACAAAAAGCAACCCGTGAAACAGGCAGAGAGCCTTTTCTACCTTCCTTGAGGACAGAGTTGCCTGCCTCCCTGGGAAGCAGGCGAGTCACTCGTCCACTTAGGAGCAAGCTTCGTCTCTGTGAGGTTCTGAGCCCTTTGCCATGACCGAACAGCTTAACAGCTTCTGCATATTCTAGTCGGACTCCTGGGTCACTGCCTCACCATCTACCCTGACAAACACAGAGAAGCAAGATGGACACAAAGACCCCAGACTCTGCAGGGCTAGTTTGCTTCAAAGCAGACACAGACCAGCTACAGAGGAGAAGCGGGGTAGAAGATGGCCACCTGGCCTCCCCTAGGACGCAGCCCCACAGCTCTCTGGTGAGAGGCGAGGACAGATGACCACTGGTGGAACGTCTGCACGCCCTTCTTGATCTCCGAAGCGGCATACCCAGCTGAAAAGAGTCCCACTGAAAAGGCCACATTTACACTGCCCTAGCTGCTTCCATTATCTCTCTCTCTCTCTCAAGGGCCAAGACACCCAGCGCCTCCTCACAAGAATCCATCTGCAAGCCCTCCATCATGGGTCCACCTGGCAGGAGACTCAGAGGGGGACTTCATGACTCCTTGCATCTGGGCACCGGTGCTCAAGGTGGAGCAGTGAAGATGACAGATGTCCAGAAGCCATCGAAGTCTCAGTAGGACTGCCCCGTGGCCTCATATGGGGGAGGCCATGTAAGCCCACCTGCGGGCACTCTACTCTAGCAGGGAGGGATCCAGTCTGTAGGATGACAAAACAAGAGGGCTCCACTGATCGCAGCAAGTTTATATGTGGTGGAGTCATGGGAATACGATCTTTAGTGTTCTTCCATAGAAAAATAAAAATTAAATAAACTGGCCAGGGCGTCTGGGTGGCTGAGCCTGTTGAGCGTCTCCCTTTGGCTCAGGTCATGATCCCAGGGTCCTGGGATCGAGCCCTGCATCAGGCTCTCTGCTTGGCAGGGAGTCTGCTTCCTCCTCTCTCTCTCTCTGCCTGCCTCTCTCCCTACTTGTGATCTCTATCTGTCAAATAAATAAATGAAATCTTTAAAGAAAAAAAGAAAAATCTGCAGTTTGGCGCAGTCATGTGCTCCATTGGTTTCTTAGTGTGGACAACTGTATCGTGCACTTGGAAGATGTTAGCAAATGGGAAAGCTGAGTGAGTGGATATAGAAACTCTCTGCCCTGGGACTCTGAGATTTTTCTATAAATCTTAAGTTATTCCAAAATAGAAAGTTTATTTCTTTTCTTAGTTATTTGACTGAGATAGAAAATATATCATGGTAAAAATACAAGAGAGTTTTAAAAAACTTCTGTTTGAAAGATAAATTTGGGCTTATGTTTGAATGTGGTCAGAAAAAAAAAAAAACTGCTAACTGTAAGCCTCACCATTTTCAGAGTTATTCATGGCACTTAAGTACACTACATTGAAAGGACAGTAAGCAAACAAAATCCCAGCCAACATGTTAAATAAACACTTGTCTTTCCAGCATAATTTGGTTTCATAGAAGATGGTATTTCTGGGCTAGGATTCATGAGGAAGCGGTTGACACCAGGCCTAAAACCTCATCAATGTTTCAAGTCTTAAAAAAAAATCAAATATCATTTGTGGTTTAGATCTATCAGGGTTCTTGGCTTTTGTCCACACCTGCTGTGGCTACAACGCTGGAAACAATGGGAATCCCTTCTGATGTCCTGCAGGACTGTTTCAAATCCTCCCCTCCCTCCTGAGCCCTCAGCACCTTCTTCCCTCTTCACCCTGCCTCATAGTTCACTGGGAAAACCGAAGAAATGAGAGGAGACCACCGAGCTGCTACACACTGGGCTAAGAGCCTCTGTGCTTCACAACGCTGTAAAGGTCAAAGTTAAAATGTAGTAAATCTCCCAATTCTATGCAGAGTCAAAGATTTCTACAAACTTAAGTGAAGGCTCTGTCCCTCACTGGCTAACGGACAGGGGTACATCTTCCTTGGTGGGTCTCAGTTACCACAGCTGAAAACAAAGTCCCCCAGCTCCAGCATTCTGTGACTTATTTTGGGAGTCACATCAGGTAATACATGAAGATGACCTTAAAGACCTCAATTCCATAAACCACCCAGAGCCCATCAACGACTTCTCCCACGTAGACCACCACTAACTCTACCCACTAAGGACCACATAATTTGGATCATGCCTACTGGCACGTCCGGAATTCCATCTGCCGTAAGCCACAGGCAGAGCCCATTCCACTGGGAACTTTTATCAATGGAAATGCCTGCCACCCTTAATCCACATCATTCTTATCAGCTGACCCTTATGTTTTAAAATTTCTCTTCCTCGCTCTCTATATGCTGATTTCTCTAATTCATTTATCCCGTGTAGACATGGCTTTAACCTGGACAACATTTGCAGACTCTGTATCCAGAGACCATTTCCTACAGGTTAGAATTTTTTTAAGAACAGGGTGGTCATGGACAACATTTCAAAGCAGGAATGTGTGCTATGCCCTGCACTGGGCTTCTCCCCAAACTCCCATTGCAGAAAATTGACTTACTTTCTCCAAATGAGCTTTACTTATCAGAGCTCCCATGCTGGCCGATGGATCGGAGGGAATGCCAACTTTCCACATTCTGGTAGCTTCTACAAACTTCTCCAAAAATTCACTATAGATGCTCTTCTGGACAAAGATTCTGCTGGTACAGAGGCAGATTTCACCCTGCCAAGAATGACAATGAGGACAATGACAAGACACACTCCTTCATGGGTAGGTCACCCTGCATCTCTGATCACCTACCTGCCAGGTGCCAGGCACTGGTTTAGGCCATGGGAGACACTGATAAACAAAACAAACTCCCACCACCAGGAACACACACTCTTGTGGGGAAGTCAGACAACAGCACAGGTCAATGAGTCAATCTATAATACAATTTCAGGTCATGAGTAAAACAGTACAAGAAAACTAAGCAGAAGATGGGAACAGAAATCAATGGGAAAGAGCCGCTTTCAGTCCCTTGGAGTAAAGGGAGTTCTGGAAGGCCCTTGTGAGGAGGGGCTGTTTGAATTGACACTTCGTTGGTGGGGAGGCGCTGACTGGGCTAGATGCCGAGGAAAGCAATTCTCAGCAGGCAGGGTGGACCGGCTTCTTGCTGCAGGAGCGTGCTTGCGGTGGTGTGGTGTGTGAGGCAAGGAAGAAGGCAGGCAGGCAGGGCTGAGGCTGGGAGTGGAGGCAGGAATGGGGGCAGGGAGAGTAAGAAAGGAGGGCACGAGGTGAGAGCAAGGCACTACCATGCAGAGTCCCACAGACTCACAAGGAGTCTGCGTCTTGCTCCTGGGATCATGAAAAGCCGGTGGAAGGCTTTAAGCAGCAGCACGATACGATCCGTGTCCACTGTTGTTCTGGCAGCCGTGTGGAGTAGAATGGAAGTGAACGAGAGTGGGGTCAGAGTAGAGTTCACAGAGTATTCCAGAAGTCCAGGCATGCGGAGGTAGCTTGCACCAGGGCGGGAACAGCAGAGCTGGGCGAAGTGATAGGTAGGTATCCACTGACATCACCAGATTCATAAAGGGACATGGGACCCCCAAGTGCGAGAAAACTGGTATCAGTGCTCTGCGGAAGCAGGGGGTTCCAGGATGTATTAGAATAATTGAATCAACAAGATGGGCTGATGGATTAGTGAGATAGGAGGTTGGGGTAAGAACAAGGTCGAGTCACAGGTTTTCTAAGGCAGGGAGAGGAGCAGTGTTGCGGGGATAGGGGATGGAGGGAAAGCAAGAGTTCTGCTTGGCATGGGTTAAGGTTTGGGTACCTACTAGACATCCAAACAGAGATACTGTCTGTTCGGGGCAGAGGTGCTAACAGGAGCCTGAGTGAAAAACGATCCATACTATCGTCTGAATATAGCGTGCGGTCACTTACAAACCACAGTCTAGACATCTCAAATCATTATGTATATATGGTTAGTACATTTCTGCATAAATAACGATTTTCACCACATTTATATTTGATCTTCAAACCATCCTAAAGATGGAATATTTCTAATTATTTTGACAGCTGTGCAAAGGTGTATTGTCCAAATCAAATAGTCACTGTTTCGGAAAAAAGAATCCTCTCTGCAACCCAGCATCACTGTAAGAACCATCCCTGTATCTGGCTTGGGAACTCTCCAGACACAAGTGCCCCCTGCCGTGTGGGGAGGGAGGGTGTGGTAAAGGGAGTTGGGGGGTTACACAGTCAGGGTTTTCCTGATTACTTAGTACCAGGAAAGCCTAGGTAATGCCAGGATCTCTGGTAGCAGGACTTTTGAGGAAATGAGAAAAGGGAAATAATATTTACTGCATTCCAGGGACCGTGCAGGGTGCTTTTTTCATAATAATTTTACGATGCCATAGGTTTCCCAGCTTACAATTAGGAAATGGAGCTTTGAATGAACCCAAGCCCAGGGCAACCAGGCACAGGAAGTCTCAACTCCAGACCGGTGTTGCTGAAGTCCATTCATTTCCTCAGTGTCCCACAGCTTGTCGAAGTGTGGTGCGCCCCCGGCCGAAGGAGACCACGTGTGGCAGAGATGTTTCAAAGGGGCCCGTTATGTTCAACTGAGGAAGAGGTTTTACTACACGGGACTCAGCTCTTGGTTAAGGAAAAAGAAACCAGCCCCTGTAGTTTACCTAAAATCTGCCTATTGTCTTGAATTAGCCAGTTGGGTTCCTGTCCTCTTCCCCACGGAAATTTCAATACCCCCCAAGAGGAAGGTTCTCTCAGCAATTTCAAGTTCTGGCACAATCCTGGTAGCCAAGAAGCCACAGTCTGTCTCGGCGCTCAGAGTACGTTTTTTTTTTTTTCATGCAGAGTTCACCTGGTGTCCTCTGGGCTGTTCTGCAGTCCACAGCTTGGCCCTACCCTCCGTGCTGTCACTAAGACACCAAAAGTCTTGATTTCATTGTTCATTTGGATACTTGTTTACTTTAATGATTGAAATAGCTGTATCATAAAATTGCAAGTCTATTTTCTAAAATCTTAAAATTTAAGTCTGTTGATCCAGAAAAACACTCTCTACAGACACAGTGAAGCCACGTTCTCTAAGAATGACTGTGAGAGAAATAATTACAATAATAACGATCACAAAAATAACCACTGTCAAGAATAGTTTTCATTCTACAACTCACAAAATCGTTACTGGAAGACATCATTACTGCCTCCAGGAGTTTACAGGCAGGAAATGAGGGTTCAAAAGGTTACGTACAGCAACTTGGGCAAGTTAAATAAAGATATATCTCATTTCACTCATCTTTCTTTCTATGGCAGTTCTAATTCTTTAGTGGATTCTTTGTTCGCTGCTAAAATTTTTAAAAAGCAGGCCCTTTGGAAAAAATCATTCAGTATTTGTGCACACCTGCTGTACGCGAGACCTGACGCTGGGCGTTTAAGTCGAACGCGGCCCCAGAGCAGACTCTGTGAGGTTTACCGTCCAATCTATCTGGGTCAGTGTTCCTAACCTTTGGGATGCCACCGCCTCAAAGAATCTGCTGAGAACTCTGGCTTCCAGAAAAACATCTGTTACACAATTTCAGGAGATACCAAGTTGCCCATGCCTCTGTGACATTAGCAATGTCCTCTAGACTGGTTTAGTCATTTATTTCTAAGTGTGTGCTACATTTGGGATGCTTTGGGGAACACAAGGTTTACTGGAGATAGGACATTTAGACAGGAAGAAGAGAATGGGGGCGACTCTGTGAATACAGGGATGAAAAAGCTTAGAGGAGCAAACAGTCAATCATTTTGCCCATGGCTTACACCTGATAAAGCTCAAGAACAGGTGTTTGCCCAACAGAAGCTGTGATTCCACAAGAACCACAGATGGACATGGAGACAAAACAGAGTCGATGGCATAACACAAGGTCAAAATCTCCTTTCCCTGAAATAGCCCCAGATTGACCCACTCACTCCTGGCTTGGCACTGTGATGGAACAGATCCAGGCTGACCGGGTCATAGAATTTTAAAACAAACTCAAAACAAAACACACCAACCCAGAGGACACACCTGGTTGGCGAAGCTGGACCTGACAGTCGTTGGAATGCACTCCTCCAGGTTGGCGTCCTCGAAGATGATGGCGGGGTTCTTGCCCCCCAGCTCCAAGGACAGCTTCTTGCAGTGCGGGGCACTCAGCTGTGTGATCCGCTCGGCCGTGGGCTGGCTCCCCGTGAAGGAAATGAGGGGTACCTCTGGATGGGACACCAGGGCCTCGCCAACCCTGGGCCCTGTTCCAAACACAATATTTACCACACCTGGTGGGACACCTGGACAGGAAACAGAACAGTCTCCAGGTCTGTATCTGGATGGGATACAGAAACAGTAACAGAAATTACAACAGTAATTCTTCTCCGTGTGTTGAGAACTTTCAGTGACATGGAGGTTCTCCTTGGAAGTGAAGTAGTTCGAATGGAGGGGAGCAGATTTTATGGCTGTCTTTAGTTTAATGGCAAAGCAAAGACTATAGGGCAAATCCAGTGTGCCCTAGGTGAGATATTTCCAGGTGCTTTGCCTTAGAAAAACGAAGAGTAGAACCTTCTAATTAATTCATTCCGTAATATTAACTAGGCATCAAGGGCTCGGGTCACAGAGATGTCCTCAGGCAGGTCAAGCCCTGTAAGGTAGAAGAACCCTGCTCCAAGCGGGCGTTGAGGAGTCATGATTCAGTGCGAAAATGTGAAGTGGACAGAAGGAGAGATTGACTGGCTTGGCCCAGGGAAGGGAGGGAGGGCTCCCTTGGGCTCCCTTGGGCTCCTCCAAGAAGGTGAGTATTGAGTTAAAGGTCCTGTGTCCCATGGTACAGACATACACTCTAGAACTGACTTAAAGTGCCAAATACACCCTAAAACAGGATGTTTAGCGTGAGACCCTACTGCTCCCCACTGAACCCCCCTACGCTAAGGCCCTAGTTTGCCAGATAGATTAATACCAGTAAGTGCCCGCATTCACTGTGGGCCAGTCACTGCTGGAAGCAATCTAGATCTCCCAGCTACTGGATAAGGCAGAGAGGACTCATATCCTCACCTCAACCAAACTGAGGCAGAGTGAGGTTAAAGGGCAACCACTAGGAGGCAAAACCGGGAGCACGCGGTTAACAAATAATTACGTGAATGAATGAATGAATGGAGACTTCGTGTACATTATCCAAATCAGAAATTGTCCTTGACTCTGGAAAGTTTTATGTGTCCAGAAAGAAAATCTAAGTGCATTCGTGTTGTGTCTTAGGGTTTAGGAGATAGCTGAGTTTCTTTCCCATATTTCTCCAGCCTGGAAGTACAGAGATGCAGAAAACCTCCAACATGTAAGGTTTTTTAACTACTTCCCTGCTCCCACTATCTTTCCCTGTCCAGGTCAGACATTCTCTTCCTAACAGAAACATGCTCTGTTGGATTAAAATCATCTCTTCCAGAATATGCTTTTAGAGTTCAAAAAACAAGTTGACATTGATGATCCATCATTAACGAGAACACCTTCCCATCAAGCCAGGGCCCTAGTGTGATCACCTGAGGGGATCACCCCTTTTAGGTGAGCCTCAGAGACAGGTGTGGGGAATCAATGACTCCTGGTGGTATCCAGGGGAGCTTCCCCTCTAATGGCCTCACCTTTACACACAGGTGCACACATACTGAAATCTAGCTTGGGTTGGTCCTGGATCACAGGTCACTGCCACAGAGGGCAGGCCCAGGGTCAGGCACCATGTGAAAGCCGCTAAGCCCCATGTTGGGGCAAAGAGGGGGCTCAGGAGAGGGGCCCTCACAGTGGTTGATGGGAGAGAAACAAGGTCAATTTTCCCACCATTTGCAGTCTGGGGGGTCCTGCATCTCCATCAGACAGTGAGCATGTGAATATTTGCCCAATACTTTCTGATTGGGGTTTGGGGGCAAAAGAAGGTGGACTATTGGGCTTTATAAATCCTGAAGGCAAAAATGGATCAAATCACTGCTAATGTATACAACAGAATTTAATGAAGACTGAAGAAAACTCAGAAACACCACGTATTTATCATCCCAGGAAAATGAGTGCACTTCAGCAGGCCAATTGCCCTCTACACAACGGCTTTAACACTTTACATTCCCTTGAACTTTGGTGTTAATGTGTTTACCTACTGGCCAGTATTTCTCAGCACCACTTTGCCAATTTGATCGAGACAATAATGAAATTTTTCTAGAGACATTGTTCATCTACCCTTAGGATATGCCAGTTACCAGAGAAAGGAGGAACTACGTTGGCAAATAATAATCCGGTAAAACTCAGAATAGGTGACTAACAAACACGGGGCATAGATTCCCTGCACTAGGGACCAGGATGGGGAAGGATGGCAACAAGCTTCCACTGGGCAGAACAAAACTAGGAAAGGACAGAAATCTGCTTTCACTGGACACTCCAGGAATGAGGCATGCATCTGGTGCTGCCAAGAAGAAATAACTCTTCTAGAACTATAAAGGGGGTACTCACTGTATCCTTTTTAAAAATTACTTTACTTCACAGGAAGGTCAACTGTCAAGTCTGTTTGAATGCTTTGGACCCGAGGACTGGCTTTATAAATATCAAGAATGCACCAGCAGGTCTTCTTAGTTTTCTTTTGCGTACAGTATTCAACACATCTCGTACAGATTCTCAAAGCAAATGGAGAAACTGAGGGCTTAAGACAGGTGCAATTTGAGCCTTACACTCTCCGTGGTGCCCAGAGGAAGAAAGTTTAGCAAAGCCAGCAGAGGCAGGGAAGGAAGGAAGAACTGTCTTGGTATAACAAGCTTATTCATTCACAAGAAATAAGATAACGCTATGCAAATACATGGAAATGTAGAACTCTCCTGTAGCCCAGGAGCTGGGCGTATGGAAGGGGAGAGTGCTTAGGGAAGAGAAATCTTCATAGATCAAGATGTGGTTGGCTTCAAGAGAGAGTGGTTCTGGGAACACAGCTCTGTGGCATCGCCCCACCTGCAGGGCTGCCCTCCCCAACATAGATCACGGCAGAGCATCGGCCCCTTCTCTCCACTCCAGGGAACCTATAGCCAACAGAGAGGGAGGAAAGGCCTTGGAACTCTGTAGTTACTAGGCACTTAATTTCGCAGGGAATGGCATTAGAAAGTGATCCCTCATGTAAAGAAGGAATGGTACCCTGGGACATGAGAGAGACAGGCACATTTCTATCATAACCCTCTAGAAGCCTAGGGCATCCATAAACGTCACCCCAAAGGCTGAACTGGGAGGCCTCATTCCTCTGTACAATACAAGGGAAATGGGCAGCTAGACTAGGATCATAAGGCCACATAGTTCACCCTGCCATCTAAATCCTGGAGTAAAAACTGGCTCAGCTTTCTTGGAAGCCAATATGTGTGTTTTTGCTTAGAGAGGTAAGGTTTCCAGAAGAGGGAGGTATGGGTTCTTTCCAGCCACCTACTTTATGGATATGGGTGAGCCCAACACTACCTTCTCTGTGGACTTGAAAAAAGTACACAGAGCAGGGTATGTATGGAGACCTGAGTGGAGGGACCTAACAGCAAGGGGCTTTCCTGTGGGTTGCAAGCTAGATTCTCCTGACACAACCCTGGTACAGAGTCAGACCGCGCCCATGCTGAGTTATACCCTAGAACCTACCCAGGAACATATCTTGAACGTGGCCAGGACACTGTTGATATAAAGAGCCCAAGGAGCCATATTATATCAGCTTCCACACGGTGGCTCCAAATGTAGAGAAAACTGAAGGAGGTATATTCAAATCCCTTAAAAATGCACATTTTCTAGCAGGTGTCGTATAACCATACAAACCAGAGAAGTACTTAAGGGCAGTCTTATTTGCATCAAGATTAACAAATGGTTCAAATAGAAGATTTTAAACCATCCGCTCAAGACGATCTCTGGAGCAGGCTGGTGTCTGAGTTGACGGGGATCTTTAAGCCTGTTCTCACTTCACAGGTGTGCAATCATGTCACTGCCTGCCAACCCCCACCCCCACCCCTGCTGAGGGGACAGGGGTGAAGAAGAGGAAGCAGTGTGATCCAACCCTGTGTGTGAAGGGGATTTCTCAGAAAAGGATCAGAGAGAGGAAAACGAAAGATGTCAATGGAATCAATTTTGCTGAGCAGATTTCTAGTCAGAACAACTTTTCACATGTCAGCGACGCTATGGCGGCTGAGACCCACAAACTTGCCACCCCAAAGCCAGTCCTGCACCTCTCCAGAGCCACCGCTCATTACCTGCTTTCTCCAGGAGTTTGCACATCATCCACGCCGTCACTGACGTCAGCTCGCTGGGCTTGGCTATCACGGTATTGCCAGCCGCGATGGCCGGCGCCACCTTCCAGGTCAGCAAGTAGAGTGGCAAATTCCAAGGGCTGATCAGACCAGCTACAAGAGGAGAACAGAAACACTGCCACCAAAGGCAGGACCCTCAAACGAGACTGGCCAGACTGGGTTTATTGACATGGAACTCCTTCACCCTGCATGAAACTTAGGCTTACCCTTCTAAAACCCCCATCTTGGCTTACTTGTAGCCAACTTTGGGGAATAACTCTAAAATGTATTACAAGCAACTGTGACTTTTAAAACTATTAAAGCAATACAATTTACTCCTTTCTTGTTGATATAACAGTTGTATTTATGAACAAGGACAATGTAAGCTCCAGGGCCAAGAGGCTGTCACCTGTTACTAAACATTCCAGAATGTGATGAGTTTTGAGATTTATAGACTAACCTTTACATTTTTTTTAAACTTCTCTCTCCTTCTTCATCATCCAACTGTCTAGCTACTATTTCTTTCAAGTTTTTCCATCACTGTTTCTAACCTGTTGTGGATTAAGGCATAAAATCTCAAGCTTTTTAGAAATTAGTGGTAAAATAAGAGCAAATGCATTCTTAGTCTGCCATGTGGGGGCCTTCTGATTAGTAAAGCCAGGGAAATTTGATGCATAGACTATGAAATGCATTTTGGCCAGCCAGAGGACTTTTTAATAAAAAATTCTCTCTGAGTTATCACCTGTTTCATGACCAGATAGAATTGCTTAAAAGTAATAGAACCAGCATCTAGAATGCATCTCCATGCAATGTTCTGAAACCAACAAGGTTTCCAACCATAAAACTCTCAAAAAAAAATTTACTTTATGAATTTGTAAATGGATTCATCTTACTTATACTCTGCCCTTAAACCTATGCTGTGAAAGTCAACATATATTTTATGTGATTATATTTCTCCCTAGAAAATCTTTTCTTTATAGGGTAACAGAGGTTTTTTTTTTCAGCATTATATATCACCAAACTTCTAAAAGGGAAGTTTGAGTTTTTCCTAATTCCTTCAAAATATTATTTCCAAAGAGTTCAAATAACCAAACTGGTAATATGTCCTATTTTCGTTCCTTTAAATTTATTTTCTTTTATCCCATCACAGAATGTAACTAATATGCGAATTTGGTGGTTGGAGGAATAGTGACATCTAGTGGATACCTTGAGTCATTGCTCATGTTCACATCCTCTAAAAGAAAGCAGGAAGCAGTTAATTCAGAGTGCTCTACACTTACTAATTTATTTAATTCACACTAAAATATATAAATATAAAATTAAACTATTCTCCCAGTTTTTAAGGTAAGAATCCTGAAATATACAAATGTTATGAAACTGGCCCTGCACATACCCAAAATCCTTGCTCTTGACTACAAAACTCTCTGAAAAAAAAAAAAAAAATGTAATGTGGAGGGTGGGGGGAACCTTCGTATGTGAATTTCCTCCCGGCATCATTCTTTTCTGCTAATTTCCCAAGAACAGTGTTCCAGGAATAAGTAGGGAATGTGAGACAAAGGAAAAAAAGTAGAAATAGATTTTTGAGGCCCATTCATTTTCGGCCTAAGCAGAAGTCATCTCTTTCCTTCCTCTCGGTCTGTTCCTTTAGACGAGTTCTACAAAAAGGAGGGATCAGGCTTTCCTGGAGCAGAGCAGGCTTTCCTGGAACACCCACCGATCCCCACCGGGGCCCGCGCGGTGTAGTGCAGACAGCCCAGGTGGTCCATGTGCGTGCACTCGGACGTGTGGTGCAGGATGGAGGAGGCGAAGAACCGGAAGTTCTGCACAGACCGGGGAATGTCCATGGTTCTGGCCAGTGTTATGGTTTTCCCTGAAAGAAGCCAACAACAGAAAGCACGGTCCGCCTGCTTCCCCGGGGATGGAGAAGACATGATCACACACGTATCCCAGCTCACGCGGACGGAACCTTGGTCCTCTCCAGCCTGAGACTTCATCCCCTGATGACACAGAGAGCTGGTCGTGGTTTCACAGAACCATGAAATAATTAGGTATGAAGTTATCAGATGAAATAGGGGGGCGGTTAAAATTGAGTGAAACCATCTTTGCTTTGTGGGCTGAACAATTCTTGGCTATTATGAATCCGCCAGATGCTACCACTCTGCTCACATCAGCTCTTTCAAGTCAAAATCACCAAGCTTTGTACCCGCTAGGAGGGCTTGGAGCAGTGGGTGTCAAGACAGTTATAGCTGCACGACACAATGAAACCACTTTGACAAACAGACGATGTATATTAAATGTCTCCCCAACACGGGATGGAGTCCTTAAGATGGGAACGTGCCAGAACAGCTGAGGGGACCCCAAGGATGCCATGTGGCCCTCACTCACTCACTACGTGCCCCATGTACGCCCTAGCTCCTGGACTGAACAAAAAGAGAAACATAGCTTTTCTGGGTTGTCCCTTAGTTGTCTTATTGATTCAGGGGGACTCCCAGGGTCAGCAGCACCATCAGGAAGCATCTCCTTAAGAGTTTAGACTCAGGCTGCCTTCTAACTTTAAGCTGATTTATACAGCATCCGTATCAATTTAAAAGATCTGGTGGCTTCCCAATAGATATAACTATTGGACATTTAATCCATTACTTATGCTTCTGGGAAGGAGTTGAAATTGGGAAGTTGTGTTGGGAGTGCGATACTGACATACAGATTCTTTCTAAATAACCTGCTCTTCAATTACTTTTGCTTTGACATGGTCTACCTAGAAGGATCCACCCTCTTCTTCCCCTCGCCCCACCTCTACTCCCCTTGCCAAAAACCCTGGCAGTGCCTTCCACCAATTGGACAAAGTGTATTTATTTCCTTGCCCCTGGAACTTAGGCTCAGCCGTGACCTGCTTGGACCATCAGAACGGGGTAGGAGTCTGCCAGATGCAAACCTCCTGCGTGGAGGCTTCTCCTGGCTTCTCTGCCATGAGAAGCACAGGTGCGGCTAGACTGATGGGTAGGGCCGGGGTGGGGGGCGCTACTACGGAGGAAGTACCCAAGTCCCATCCCTTGTGGTTAAGAAGCTGGAGGCCACCTGACCAGTCGGAAGGAGGGCAGGCGTGGCTGGCATCTGAGGATTGGTACTGCACTCTTCATTGGGCACCGCACTGGCCAGTGCAGGGCTGGTCAGCGGCACTCACCTTGGTCCCTGGATTCTGCCTGGGCCAGCTCCTCCAGGGACTGTTCCAGCAGATCTGCTAGCCGGTGCAGCACCTGCGAGCGCTCCTGGGGGCTTCGGGCCGACCAGCCGGGGAAGGCTGCTCTGGCCGCCTCCACCGCGGCTTCGATCTTTGAGGACCAAGAGGAAGAGCGTCAGCTTAAGACCGTTGCTCCTGAGGTTGGATGAATCCAGAATCCACAGATCCACCCACACCTAATTTCCTTCTGCCTGATTTCAAATATTCAAGTCTTCCTCGTTCTGAGTTACCTGCAAAGTGGTGTTTACGTGACCAGAGAATCAGGGGCACCACAAAAAGAGAGAAGAATGCTCCATTTCAACCAGGATATTCAGATGTGGCCATCAGAAGGAAGCTATTTGAATTTTAACAGACTCACATTTTTAATCACGTCAAAATACAAAAATTTTTTTCAGTAGCGTATGAGAGAGAAAACATCACCGAGATGTGTAGAATCCCTCAGCTTTTAATCAGATCCAACATATCTGACAAAGTCTAAAAGTTTGTTTTAAATCATATCCTCAGATTGTCATTTCCACTCAAAATGACCACTCACTCAGGGGGCGCCTGGTGGCTCAGTGGGTTAAAGCCTCTGCCTTTGGTTCAGGTCATGATCCCAGGGTCCTGGGATCAAGCCCCGCATCGGGCTCTCTGCTGAGCAGAGAGCCTGCTTCCCTTCCTCTCTCTGTCTGCCTCTCTGCCTAATTGTGGTCTGTGTCTGTCAAATAAATAAATAAAATCTTTTTTTTAAAAATGACCACTCAAAAATTACTAATTTTTATATATAAAGGATATGCTAAACACACAAGTTATTTTATTTCACCTGTTTTAGAATTCTGTACCCTGACTATTGCTATGTCCATTTTGTGGATGATAAAACCGAGGCACAGAGAACTCAAGTAACTCAGCAGAGTTCACATAGCTAATAAGTGACAGCGTCAGGACTCAAACCCTGATCTCTGTGGTTCCAAGACCACAGCTGGCCTGCTATGGCAGAGCCATGGTCCCTGTAGCCTGCCTGGCTCTGCCCAGTGAAAGAGGCCTCTGTAGGAAAGGAGGGCATCCGTGTTTGAACAGATAGCTTGGAAACTTGGCTTCGGAGCAAATCCAAAAGGAAACAGTATATGGGAAGGTTCGAGCAAGGCCAATTCCTGCAAGGCAAAATGAGCCGTGGGGTCTTCAGCAAAGTCGAAGCAAAGTCTTTACCGGAGATAGCAAATCTATAGCCTGTGTCTCAGCTTTCTCCCCCCTCACACGCATGACAAGACTCAGAATCACTCACAGCTTTCTTCCACAGCTGGGCTCAAGCCCAGCCTCAGAATCCTTTTCCACAGGCTTCAGGCAACCACGAGCCTCTTTCTCGCATCACGTGACCTGACAATTCAGCCGCCCTCTCCCCCCAAATCTGATCCACACTCCTTCTCTGTTTCCTTTATACTTTATAAACAGAGTCACTTCCACCTGAGCTGAATAAAGGATGACATGATTCTCCTCTTCATTATAAATTTCTGGAAAAGTGGTGGTTTCTGTTGAAAAGATGAATCTCTACTGTGGACCCCCAGACGGGGTGAAGGGAGAAGGTGGGCTGTGCTGTTCACCACCAGAAGCCGCCACCTCCCTGGGGCCTGGCTGCCATCCAACAAGAGGAGGGCTCCTTCCTCCCATGCTCAGTGTAAAATCTCATCTTCCTGAGGTTGTCGATATAAAATCTAAGCTTTTTGCTGTGCAGAAAATTCAGGTCCAGTCATATATTCTAAGGTGGCTTATGTCTGTGTAGTATATAGAATACGTATTAAATCTATATGAGCAAAAGCTAACACCTGAAAAGCATTTACTGTATGCCAAACACGAAGGGCTTTGCGTCAGTCTGTTTCATCCTCAGAACCACACTAGAAGACAGGTATTATTGTTATCCCCATTTTATAGGTAAGGAGACTGAGGCACAAGGAAGTTCAGCTCTAAGTCAAGACAGTAGATACTGAGCAGTACAGCTGGTCTTCGGAGCCATGCTGTCAGACTCTGGTCTATGCTTATGATCGCAAAGCTATCATGTAAATGCCACCGCAAATCTCTGTGTGTGTCTGTGCATGTGCGTGTGCGTGTGTGTGTGTGTGTGTGTGTGTGTGTGTTTGACCTAGGCATCAGAGATGAGAATGTTAGCTTGCTGTCATCTGTGGAATAAGGGTGATGATAGAGTCTTATTTGTAGGTTGCTATGACTCCCATTGGGTGTAATTTGTATTAGAGGGCTTAGTGAATGTGGAGCACACAGCAAAACCTGTTAGCAACACCGGCAGCACTTTCTGTAAGAGACTTTCTGTGAAACTGGGTGTGCAGTTTGTGTGTTGACGATATTTTTCAAGCAAGCAAAAACTGAGACTTGTGGGATCAGAGAGGATATTTGCAAGTTAAATTGCTGGGAAATCCAAAATATTTATTCCTCTCCTAGCAGATGCCTCTGTACTGCATTCTATCTTCTGAAAAGGCATGAACCATTAGCCGCAGAAAATATTTCAACAAAATTTGTCATATTTGTCATTTTTAACAGCACTTTGGAAAACACTTAGAGACCAGGAGGACTGGATAACACAAAGCTAGATTTCCCACATCTATCCCAAGTCATTTGAAACAGAATTGTGGGTTACAGTTTAACCAACAGATTAGCCAATGTTTGCAAACTTTTGTCCACAAGTCTAAAGGGTTTTTTTAATGCAAGACAGTTTCAAAATATTAACAAAAGAGAAATAGTAGCTTAGTATATAAGAAGGCTTATTTATTGATACTTATTTGTATATGAAGACTACAGTTGGCTTTTAAATAATCTAGTTCTAAAAAATTGTTTTAAATAATAAATAATAATCTAGTTCTTTGTGCCTTAAAAAGTAAAACCCATTAGGCATTAAATGAGCATACACACATCAGCCATATTCATCACCCCAGACACATTTACATTGTCAATGAAATAACTGATAGCTAATCGAATATATCCAACATTTTATAAAACTTCTTAAATAAAATTTTGCATCACTAAAAAAATTTTAATGTTTGTACCATTAAGCACTTTGAGTGATGGTGTTAAATTTAAATGCAAAAATACATGGGAATTTGATTTTGCATTCCATCAAACGATCAGTTTTACATCACTAGATATTTTAAAGACATAAGGCATTATTAGAGGATAATCTAAAATCAATCCTTGGGTTTTTCACTTTTGCTTGTTTTAGTGGAGCAACAAGGTTTTTTTTGTTGTTTTGTTTTGGTTTGTTTTTTAGAAATCCATGAATATAGTGGCCAAGTTAGGCAACGCTTAGTAAAGAAAAGGAAACGGAAACATGGACCATTCTTTTTTTTTTTTTTTTTTTTTTTTTTTTTTTTTTTTTAAATTTTATTTATTTATTTGACAGAGAGAGAGAGATCACAAGTAGGCAGAGAGGCAGGCAGAGAGAGGAAGGGAAGCAGGCTCCCTGCTGAGCAGAGAGCCCGATGCGGGACTCGATCCCAGGACCCTGAGATCATGACCTGAGCCGAAGGCAGCGGCTTAACCCACTGAGCCACCCAGGTGCCCCAACATGGACCATTCTTAACAAAAAATACTTTTTACTAGACCTCAATAAGGAATGTCTGAGAAATGCAGCTGTGTATTAAGATGCCTCATTGATCACTTGCGTTCTGCACGAAGTCATGGACTTTGTGACAGGCATAGGCATCCCCGTTTGAAAGCTCACAGGACGCCACTCACTTTTACGTTAGCACCTGTTTTCACTCACCAAAAGAAACACGAAGAGGATTTTCACTTCTATGAAAAAAGCTGTTACCATACTTACTATTTCTTTCCCAAAAGCCAAGTTGTGTAACGCGGACTTCCTGAAAATGGAGGATAGTCTTCACTTTATACCATTTCTAAAGGTGTCATAAGAACGCTCTCATTTCGGATAGCCTGGGAATCCTGCACCCTAGAAGTCCCATTACCAAGCAAACCTTCCCAGCACTAAAATCTTCCCTCTGCTAGTGTTTAACAATTCTACACCTTTTCCCAACTCCCTTTGCTCCTAGAAAAGTGACACACAATTCATCAGCACATGAGGTATATTTCCACCTTCCCTAAGTGAATATACTCACCTCTTCTCTCTCTTTTTTTTAAAGATTTATTTATTTATTTATTTATTTATTTATTTATTTGAAAGAAAGAGGGGGAGGGGAGGGGCAAAGGCGGAGGGAGAAAGAGCCTTTAAGCAGACTCTGCACTGAGCACAAGCCCAATGCGGGGCTCGATCCTACGGCCCTGTGATCACCCAGAACCTGAGCGAGACCAAGGGATGCTCAACGAACTGCCCCCAGCCAGGCACCCCACTCACCTCTTCTTTCCCACTGTTTGGCACTCTGCAATATACTTCCCCCGTAGACGGATCATAAGAATCAAGATAGGAGTTACAAGGTACAAACTTTCCATTAATGAAGTTTTCTAGCATCAGAAGTGCCTTTGTTCCAGCCATGGTGAACTCGACTTCTGCCTTTCTCCTTGGCGGTTGTCTCCCTTGGGTCTCCCTGCAGGTTTCTCTACCCTGAGTTAGCCCCACCCTCGCCTCCAGTCCCAAAGTTCTCATTTGCCAATCAGGGAAAGTGGGAGGCGGCCTGACGCTCAGGAATGTCCCAGTCTCGAAACTCTGAGTGAAGAAGATTTAGGAATACTTTACAGATTTCCAGTACATTATGAGAAAGAGATAATAATATGGTATGATAACATCAGCTTGTGTCCATGGCCCTTTAAGATGTCAGAAGGCACCTGTGTGACTCCTTTTATTGGGTTCACACCATAAACTATTTATTGTTCAAACGTGGAGGGCCAGACCCTGAAGCAAGTCCTTGACACGAATCTACTCATGTATTCCATGCAACTATCCTTTATAAAGTGAAGTCATTAAATCCCTGAATGGTACAAGGAATTGAGCCTCAAAGAAGTTAATTTGTCAAAAATCGCTGTTAGGGGGTGGGAGGTTGGGGGAACAGGTGGTGGGTAACGGGGAGGGCACGTTTTGCATGGAGCACTGGGTGTTGTGCAAAAAGAATGAATACTGTTACGCTGAAAAAATAAATAAAATGGGAAAAAAATCGCTGTTAGTAAGGCATGAACTTTAATCTGTTTATCTTCAAATCATGTGATTTTCTTCAACACATCACTGCCCTCACTCCGCAGAGGTGACTAAAGACAGACTCCCTCTTTCGGTCTCTCGTCTGTTTTCCTTATGTGGCTGCCCTCTTCGAGAACAGTCCCTCCATCCTGAAATCACCAACTCATATCCTCCCCACTGTGCCACTCCAGTAAGGGCACATGCCATGTCCATGCATGGATACAAGTAACACACAGGGATTTATAGTCACGGTGCGTGTAAGAATTTCTATAAATTGGTAAGGGAAATGAACAATCCAATTGAAAAAAAATAAGCAAAGTCTATACAAAACCAATTCATAGTAAAAGGGATGCGATTGGCTAATGAAAGCCTGAAAGGTGCTCCGCCTCATGTTAATCAAGAGCATATGAAACACAGACAGGCGCCCTGATTCCCCAGTCAGACTGGAAAACTGTAATACCACTCTGTGTGCAGATGTGGGAAAGCACATGCTCTCCTCCTCCCCTGATTCGGGGTGGAAGGGGTGGGTAGGGGCGGTGGTGCAGTCACAGAACACGGGTTAGGGCAGTCTGGAAGCGTCAGCATTTAAAATGTGCCCACTTGGGGTGCCTGGGTGGTTCAGTTGGTTGAGAGACTGCCTTCAGCTCAGGTCATGATCCTGGAGCCCTGGAATCGAGTCTTGCATTGGGCTCCCTGCTCAGCAGGGGGTCTGCTTCTCCCTCTGCCCTTCCCCATCTCATGCTCACTCGCTCTCTCTCATTCTCTGAAATAAATAAATTATTTAAAAATTAAAAAATAAAATAAAATGTGCCCACTTTGAGGCTAGTAATTCCCCTTTTCAGAATCTCTTCCAGAGAATTTCTTGCTCTGGTGCAAGTAGATAAGTCACAGGGTATTGTTTTTTTAATTGTAATTTCAAAATAGAAAATACCTACCAACTGACAATTACGATACTGAGTTGCAGCAGCCAGCGTAAGGAATGTGATTTAGCCGTTGAAAGGATGTACTGTTAAGTGAAAAAGGAGAGCTAGTGGATAATAAACACAACAGGATCTCCTCGGATGCCTGCTTGAGGGGGATGGAAGGAACGAGGGTTCCTCTTCTTTTTTTTTTCCTTCCTCTTTTTACTCCACATAGTTTTCTAAATTTCTTGAATACTGTCTGGTGAACCTATAGGAATATGCAACTTTCGTAGTTAAAATTCAGTCAAGGGGCGCCTGGGTGGCTCAGTGGATTAAGCCGCTGCCTTCAGCTCGGGTCATGATCTCAGGGTCCTGGGATTGAGCCCCGCATCGGGCTCGCTGCTCAGCAGGGAGCCTGCTTCCTCCTTTCTCTCTGCCTGCCTCTCTGCCTGCTTGTGATCTCTCTCTCTGTCAAAGAAATAAATAAAATCTTTTAAAAAAATAAATAAATAAATAAATAAAATAAAATAAAATTCAGTCAAATGTGAGATATCAATACTCTAAATCCGTCGGTCATTTGGGACTTTTGCTGGCTTGTGCACGTCCTCAGGCCCTCCCCGCTCCCAACTTAATTGGTCTCTCTCTAAATGATCTCCAAAATGTTTGCAGATCACGATTGCAAACAACAGGGTCTCTGCTCTGTGTGCAATGAAGCTTCAGGCCTTTCTGCAAATCTAAAACTGCCCTGTGATGGTCTACTGAACACAGGACCAAGCCCCCTGGTCTCTTCTCCTTTGCAGCTCAAAGCCTCTGCAGAAACTTTGGCATTAGAACTCATTTTATACAACATGGCCACATTCTTGAGGCTCCTTCTCCCTACCCAGGAAGAAACGGGAAGAAGTTCAAAGATGAAAAAAAAAATTTTCTCAGTCTAAAATTCTTAGCCTTTCCTGTCCCAGGTGAGTTTTCTCTTTTCTTTCTCTCGTGTGGGTGGTTTGGGGTCATTTGGATGTGCTTCTGTTGAATACCTAGTCACACATAAAGAAAAAGGGACCACCCACATGGACAAACAGATACAATGCTACACACAGCCCCGGTCTGTTCCAGGACACAGAAACACTGTGCGTATTTCAAAGTCTAATAGGAGGAAAGAGTTACATTGGGTTAGACAGCTCAGGGAGGGCCGGGTCCAGCAGGGGTACCCAGACAATAGTAACATCTAGTAACAGGGAAGAGAGGCTGCCATGTCTGAGACAGGGGCGCACAAAGGAGTGGTGGGTAGCAGCAGCTCCTGCGGGCCTGGGGGGGCGGGGGGTGGGGGCTGCAGCAGAAGCTACCCGCTGTGCCTGCAGAGATGCTGACAGAGACTGGAGACAGAAGGTAGCATCTCCCCCCTCCTCCTCCTTCTAGGTTCTTCCTAGGGCCTCCCATTGGCAGAAAGCCAGCTGGCAAGAGATGTGAGCCATACGGTTTGCAGACCCCAGCCCTGGACCCACAGAACACAGTAGCGGGGAGCCCAGAACAGAGAGACCTCAGGGAAATACCCAGCCCAGACAGACAGACCTTCCCTAGACTGTGTCCCTGGTTCTCCCACTCTCAGCTTCTTGTGTCTTTTTTGCTCCTTCTGAACCTCCTAGAAGCGCACCTTTCTCCCAAGCACTTCATGCTCAAAAATATGCCTGACCCTCCTTTTCCCTCACCCACTTAACTGAGATTTCTCTCACCCCACCTACTGAGAAAAACTCTGATTATGTGACAGAAGCCACTGAGACTAATGTGGATTGATTAATCAGATTCTTTTGGTCTTTTTGTATAGCTCATAATAATCCAAAATATTCCAAGTAGAGGACTGCTTAAGGGAGAGCTTTTTAAAGAAACAGACTTTCTAAGGACACCATGGGGGTGGCATTTTCTGCCACATAATGGCAGAGTAGTATGAGAAGATGGACCTAGGACTTCTAAAAAGGGCTGGTGCTTCTTGGAGCTTCCCCACACAGAAACAGGCCGGGTCTCTGACGTGGGGATTAGTCATAGTTGCACTTTGCACCACTTGCCATTCAAGCTTGACCTTGTCCATTTTGGCATAATCCAATGGCCCTTCACCTTCCTCCCTCTGTCCTACCAGCCCTTTTCTGTCCACACTGCAACCACTGACCCCCCGCATGCAGATCAGCCTCCAATCTGACTCTGGAACTGGAGCTCTGGTTGAAGCGGGAGGCGCTTCCTTGGGACGCTGCAACCAGCCTCACTTCGACCTGAGCCCTAACCTGCGTTCATACCGTCCCTCGAAATGTAGGCAGTCATCTCTTGCCTTGTTTCCCTTAAGAAGACATAAAACCCTATATCCAGGCCTAGGAATAGAGACCTTGCTCCCCTGTGGTCCCAGCTGCCTCCCTGTACCTCTGGATGTGACCTGCTCCTGAATTCTCTGGGCTGGACCACCTGCACTCCGGGCGGGTCCTGCTGAGTGCTGATCTCTTCTTGTCACGCCCCTGGGGTAGGGTATTCCCATTGGCAGCAGCCAGGTCTGCCCCCACCACGCCCCAGTGGACGGATTAGTGCCAAGTCTTGCACAGTGAGAATAGAGGACTCAGAACTATAATCTCAACTGAAAAAAACTATAAACATGATCTATGGAGTGTACTCATTCTGAAGACTAAGAGTTCTAGAATATTTCAGAAGAGGATAGTGTTTTCACCTCATAGACAAAAAGCATTTCTTTTGAGAAGGGTAGGCATTCGCTGATGCAGATCGATCCCAGGTGTAAGGATGGAGAGCCCCGTGTGAGTTTCCTGGAGGGATCAGAGGATGCAACTCGCGAGGCTCGGGAGATGGCTAAGGAAGGATAGGGAGGAAGTTAAGGGGCAGCCAAGAAATGGGTAATCCCAGGCAGAGGAATTATCTATTCAGAACCCCACCTGCCTTGTCTCCACAAGAAACTTGACCAGCAGACTATCTCCTCTCCGGCCCCATGTCCTTCTCCTCCCTCCTGGTTCTGCAGCCTTTCAATGAGCCCGTCTCTCCACTATAATAGTGGATCGTGGGACCAGGGTGGAGGAAAGCAGGAGCCTGGCGGTGGTGTGTACCTTCTCCAACAGAACATTGGTCCAAGAATCACAAAATTAAACCCAGTTGATGGGGTGCTGAATTGATATTACAAAAGCCACAAGCTACTTCCTATCCCCATATTTAGGTATAATTTAATTGACCTCTTTATGTGGTCAGTTTTACACTGTTACTTCTACCTATTTCAGTGATTTCTATGTGATAAAAAGTCGCTTCTGAGAGCTAGAAGCTGGCCTGGGCCTCACAGGCAGGCCATGGTGTTTTTCTGTCAAACATTAACAATTCCTAAATCTGACGTCAGACTAGGTCGCTCTGTGATCACACCAGAGCGAAAACCCAAGGACTGTGTAAACCTTAAAAATGATGAAACTACCCCCTCTTGTGGCTAACTTGAGTGACTGCCGTCGCTGTGCCTTGTTCATTGCCCTGACCTCTCAGATAAAAGTGGGTCCCCCAGCAGCGGAATTACTCCCTTTCTGACAGCACCCAATCCAGAAGAAACCCTTGCTCACTTGAGCCCTCCTCAAAATTACCTACTTCCACGTGCCAATTCTTTAACAACCCCTCCTTACACCTTCTTACTGAGCAATTCATCCTCTGTGGTCTGTGTTCTCTCTTGCTGCAGCAAGCATCAATAGAAATAATTTTGGGGTGTCTGGGTGGCTCAGTGGGTTAAGCCTCTGCCTTGGGCTCAGGTCATGATCTCAGGGTCCTGGGATCGAGCCCCGCATCAGACTCTCGCTCAGCAGGGAGCCTGCTCCCCCCCCACCCCCTTCTCTGCCTGCCTCTCTGCCTACATGTGATCTCCATCAAATAAATAAATAAAATCTTAAAAAAAAGAAAGAAAGAAAGAAAGAATTTTGACGAGTTGTGCCCTGGTGGTCTTTGACCGATGACATCTACAAGTGATGGGCACCAGCCTATGCTTGCTGCATGATATTGTCACGACCTCCCTAATCTTAAAGCTTTGAACTACCTCCATGATCTGAGCATTTTACATCCTGCCTCCCCACTTCCTTCACCCTTCTCCCACAAGGACATCTTACCCTCACCTGTAAACAACATACAGCTGAAGAATGGGTTCATGGGTTGCATTCCCTCTAACTTAAAGTTTTATATATTTAGCTCCTGTGTTCCTTTGTCTTTTAAAATTTAGTGCTGCAAAAAAGACTGGGGTTAATTTTTGTTTCTTTGAAGATGACTTTTTGGGGAGCTTTGTTTCGGTCCCAAGATTTGTTTTAATCATAGAAATGTAAAAGTTTTAACAGAAAAAAATGTGATTGTAATCCCTTTGTAATGTTTTGCATAAGAACGTCATACTGTCTTCAACTGCAATCTTGGGGTCTATCATTTTCATCCATCTGTATCTAGGACTGGTTTCCAAGGAAAACTCCGTATCATCAATTCACTGTCTGCAATTAATATCTATTTTTACAGGCTTCGGATGTTGCTATTATGATTTGGGTTCCCATGCCATCTCTTCTAACCTATTCTGATTCTGTTCTCAACCCATCAAATCTCGTACATCTCATGGACACCATGCAGCAGTTAAAGGAAAACTTATGCTACCTACAATGCACAGGAAAGGTTTTTGCCTCCACCTGCTCAGAACCCTACACATACTTTGGCTTTTTCCACGGGCCTGTTACTATGTTTCATAGTCATTTTTTTTTTTAATATTTTATTTATTTGACAGAGAGAAATCACAACCAGGCAGAGAGGCAGGCAGAGAGAGAGGAGGAAGCAGGCTCCCCGCAGGGCAGAGCCTGATGCGGGGCTCGATCCCAGGACCCTGAGATCATGACCTGAGCGGAAGGCAGAGGCTTTAACCCACTGAGCCACCCAGGTGCCCCCACAGTCATCTTTAAAAGAATTCTGTGTAAGCCCAGTGCTGGCAGGCGAGAATGCAGTGAGTTCCCTTCACCATCCCGGTCATCGCATGTCCATGCGGGTGCTGGAAGAATCCCTGGCAGCCAGTTGATCTTCTGGCCCGATTCTGAAATGCAAGTACAGCTGAATCCCCGAGGCTTACGAGCTCACCCCAGGTCAGGAAAGACTGTCCAAAGTAGGGCTGTGTCTTAACAGACAAGAGGACAGACAGAAGCAGTGCTGAAGTTTGCTTCCCTAAGCTTTCTTTTTCCTTCACTATAAAAATAGCCCCTGCACACACAGCATTAGAATAGAAATAAAAACTTGTAATTTTCGGACAACACAGGCATAAGGAATTTAAGATCATTCATATTGCTATCACCAGCATTAGTTCTCACAATCATTTAACAATCGTATGTGCTAGGGACTAAGTCCGATAATGAAATAATAAACAGAAAAGGTCTCTTTCCTCTTGGGACTCAGATTTCAGTAGGAGAAAATAGTGAATTATACAAATAAATGTGAGAATGCAGCCCTGAAAGTGTTCCAGGGAGAGGAACGCGACGACAGCCCACCTTCTGCTACTGTGAGCAGAGTCCCGGGGTTCCCTGGGAAGGTGGTGCAGAGCTGGCCCACAAGAGCCGAACCTCACGCTTCACCTCGAATCCCAGTTGATCCTATCATGCAGTTACATGCCTCATCTCATCAGTGTTTTCTAAAATCTTGAATAGCTTTGGCATTTTCAAAGAACCAGACTATTATTCATCCATTCTACTTCTTCTGAGATCTCTGATACAGAAGGGCTTTCAATGGCTCAAACATCACCGTTGGGCTCATCTTGCCCCGGGACCCATCCTTCATGTCAGCGTGACGCTGCGGGCTTGTGCCAGCTCTGGTCCTACTTAGATTATTCTCACTCATGTGGCTCTTCTTCCTGGAGGTGGGCGGGTTCTAAAGAATGGTTCTCACTGTTGGTGGGATTTTAAATGTTGCTAGTTTGGAGGCCACAAGCTGCCCTCTTGGATGATATTGCCAAAGCAAAACCTGCTTCCCCGCTTCCCCCACTAATTTCTAAACAGTCAGGTGGGAGACTATAATTTACAGACTGAGTTACTTTAACTCAAGAGAATCTTTTATAGAAGTAAAATTTTACTTAAGCATTAATGGTCTCCCTCCCCATCTAGACCCTTCTGCATTGTCCTTAGGGTACATTCCTGTTGGATGCTTTCCTATTGTTAATTCTCCTTCGTAGACTGTGGTACTGAGAAGCCCACTCCCACCCTGGCTGGGCTGTCAGCACAGTGAAGACCTGCACTCCAGAGCTCTCTCCTGCGCCTAGAATATGGCAAGTTCATGTTGAGGAAGGAGGAAATGTTTTTTCATTAATATCTCCATGGATATTTTAGAGGAAAACTAGAAAGTGATGACCCAGTAATTTTTATTGGGTCTTCTTCTGGAAGGGGTGTGTGTGTTTCAGCTGTATAATCTTGATGAACTCCTATAGATCAGTAATATGCTAGGGACATTCAAATAATTTTGTATTTTTATACCATTTTTTAAAAGCTATAATACATATTTTTAAAAATCTTGTTATATTATAAAAAGATCACAGAGGGGCCCAAATAGTCATAAATAATGAACATGTGAAATAACACTGAGTCAAAACATGGATCTATGGTTTTAAGCCCAGTTACTTTAGAAGCAACTGAGCAGTAAAGACTCAGAGTTGAGATCAGAGAACAAAGCCACCTGTGTGACCAAACAGTAAAACCACACAGAGCAAGAAGAAACACAGTATGGGAGGCAGAGTAACCCCAAAGGAATGTACTGTTATGAATATGGGTGGAAGTTTCATGGGGAGGATTTCCACCAAAACCAACCTTGGGCATGCTTGCTGCTATATGTCTTATCCCCTAGCCCCAATCTCCCACTGCCAGCACACCTGTCCCACAGGTGGTCCCCTTAATGTCACCACCCCCACTTCAGCAAAACCAGTGGTAAACATAATGTAAATAGAAAGACCGTACCTCATCACAATATAAGAAATAAAATTCATTTCTACTATTGCTACTACCATTTGTTTTATGCTGATTCTTATTTAAAGTTAATTCTATCATGACCTTACATAACATGGTGGTTATTTCTTGTTTTTGGCCCCCAGCCCTACCAGGTCTCAATCCATTTCCCTTTCCTAAAAGCACCCTCAATTTCCTTCCCAGGAATCTCAGCTATGTGCTATGGGTGATTCACTTCACACTCAACTACAAGGATGCCCCAGGTAAAGAAATTAGACTCAATTATAGTCAATGATAAGATATTTCTAGAACTTCTGGAAAACACCTGCTCTTTTAAACCTGCTCTTGACTCTTGACGAAGCCTCTGAAGATTTATGTGTGAAACTTCAAGAGGTTCTATATGGAGTCTGCGGGCAAAACCAACACTGGGGAAGGCAGAGTAGAGATGAGTCTTTGCTCACACTGCGAGCTGCTTGATCTAGGCAGAGTCAAAGCAAGCCTGCTGCTAGTCTGTCTTTTTTGCTTAAGTCACTTTAAGTTAGGTTTTGCCAGACTTACCAGTTACATTTCTGATTAACATAATATATAAATAGAATACTTTCTTACCGTAGCAAGTTTATCTTATCGTAGCAAGTAACAACTACTCCAATACTTGGCAGTAAAGAAATGTGTGATCTAGGTGTGTTCACTGTGATCGTTCTCCAAGCAGCGCATTTACGCTCTGTGCATTTTAGCACGCGGATGTAGTCTTTTGCAGAACCAAGGACATGCTGTTGTATACGGTAAGTCACCAACGTACAAATCACACCATTTCCCAATAAAGAAAGCTCAGCATATAGTCTATCAGATCAGAGTCCCAGGCTCGGCTGAGCACGAATTCTACGCTAAAGCAGCTCATACTCAGGAGGCAACTCAACAAATACCTGTTAACTAAGTATACCTTGGAGTTTGCTGTTGAAATTTCAAAGAAAAACATGACTTTTACTCCCAGGGGACTTGCAGTCTATAAGGTATGCGAGAGAAAGATAAAGTTATCATATACGTAATTCTAAATGAGAGCAGAAGAGCGTGGTCTGAGTGCTCAGTCGGTTAAGTTCCAACTCTTGATTTCGGCTCAGGTCATCATCTCAGGGTCACGAGATCGAGCCCTGTGCCAGGCTCTGCACTGAGCATGGAGTCTGCTTAAGGTTCTCTCTCCCTCTACCCCTCCTCTAAATAAATAAATAAATAAATAAATAGGAGAAATAAAACTATGGTGAGAAATGGAGGAGATGAAATTCGACCTGCTTTTAGGAACACAAACAAAAAAACAACAATAAGAATTCATGTGAAAGAGCCAAGAAACTTAGGTGAAACAGATCCCATAAAATCCTTAAGTCATTCTTAGCAATGGTGGTAGAGAATCTCAACAGAATCTAAGAAACAAAACACAGTCTGCTGTTATGCTCAAACTAAGGCATTTTATTAGCTGGCTTTATACTTTAAATAATATCTTGGTTACCAAAGGGACAGTTTCCACTAATTCCAAACTAAGATTTCCAAAAGTTCATTTGGTAGAAGAAGAATATTCTTATGCTCAACACCAAACACCTTTCCTATAATCTTCAGGAAATCTTTTCTTAGTTAACTAAAAACAAACAAACAAACAAAAACCACTGGGTTGAGTACTAACTGCCTCAACAATCCATTTTATTACTTTTCCTTAAAATGTGTGCAGTAAAGTTGAACACTGTAAACGTCTGTGGTATGGCTGGAAGTAGAGTTCATTTCATGACGACTGACTGTCTTCTAATACATACTTCTGACGGTTAACATAAACCTCAGCAAATCCATTCACTAACATTTCAAAGGGAAAGCCCGCTGTTTTAATGAAAGTGTAGTATTAGCCTTTCTTTGCCATTTGGCAACTTGAAATTTTTGCAGGAGTGATGATTAATACTTCTTTGCAGCTGATTATATCATTTTAAGTTTCTCTCTTGTTTAAAAAAATAACCAACTGCACATTGTTCCTTTAACTTGAACAACTGGATTCTTTAAAAACAGAGGTTAGCTATTTCAATGCATTTGGAAACATGGTACAAATTTTGACCCATCATTCTTTTATCTGTAAAAGAAAAAAAAGAAAAGGTGCTGTAATTTCATCAGTCACATTTTAAGAAAACAAAGGAAAATGGCAGCAACATAATCATTATGTTAAGATGAAACTTTTTTCCTGTAACTTTCCCCCTTTTCCAGTCATGCTATTTCTAAGACTTACTACAATCTCTCCATTATTTTCCACAAGAAACTATCTTATTTCTAGAATGCTCTTTTAGAAAGAATGCTTTGGCTGACTGTGAGACCCTGCGTGAGGTAACATTTGCTGAATGCCAATTACTGTGTCAAGTACTTTGTGACAGCCTTTCACTTTGCAACGGTGGGAGATAGGTCCTCATACCCAGTTTTTACAGGTGATGAACTGAAGGAGAAACGTGCTTGTGTTGCTAGGACTCAGTGGGGAGGTAACAAACTTGGGCAGCTGAATCCCAAAGCCTTTCACAGGTTGCATGTGTAACTAAATTTTGATGCAACTTTAACAGAGCCCAGTGTTCAAAGCAGACATCCCATTAAATACAGTGAATAATTTTTATGCAGAAAACAACCACATGAAGTATTCATTATAAATATAATATTTCTAAGATTTATATTAATCATGATTGTGTGGAAGAACATGTAAATTACTGAAGCTTGCTGGTTCACCTCTGGCTATTTTCTTCAAAACTCAACTGCACCTTACATGACACAAAAGATCCCTGTCAGAAACATTCATTGAACTTTCTGAATGGATTATTTTAAATGCACAGAGAACCAGTTATTTAAAGAAAAAAAAAAAAGTAATGAGAGCTCTTCCAGCAAACGAAATCACCTCCCCCAGTTCATTTGACTTTTAAAGACTGTGTTCATGTAATCTGGATTGCTTAATTACAAATCTATTTTTCAACAAACTTACTTAAATTCTGAGAAACATTATTTGTGAAGACAGTTCAGAAGTGTCATTATGAAAAGTTCTAAAACCCAACATTTTCTTGCTATCATTTAAAAAGAATTTAATATAAATTTTAAAATCTTGTTCTACTACTATAACTGTATCCCCCTTAAGTCATAAATTCTCAGGAATCATTCTTATGAAGTAGGTACAGAAAAGATACCCGGACCCATAAGCCACCAGTCCCCTCCCCATACCTCCGTGACCACGCCTGCGGCAATGGTTGAGCCGCTGTAGCGCAGCATGAACCTGCCCAGCTCCTTGAAGTCTTTGTACAGCTCCAGAGCCACTGGGCGTTGTGTCTGCAGCTCCACCAAAGCATTCTGGCCTTTAGTCAACAGTCTGTCAAATAAAAGGCGGGTGGCCCATACAGGTGAATAAACACAGTAACAACTGAAAAATAAGTATTTCACTTTCGATCAACAAATCAACTTTCAAAAACTTCAAAAGAAAAGGTTTTTTTTTAAAATGAAAATATATGCCTTTGTATTTTTCTGGGCTAGTTGAAAGAAATGAGAGGAATGATTCTAGATAGAAGAAATGTTAGCTGGTTCATTTTACATATACTTTTTTTTTTTTTTAAACCAATCTTCCAAATACAACTCTTGAAGGATCTTATAACCTAAAATGCTCAAGGACCCTCCAAAAAAGCTTTCCCTTTCATTCCTCATGCAACTGAGAGGTTCAATTAATAAAGAAAGTAAAGAATTGTCATTTTAAAAGAGGGATACAATATAAAATTCTAACAGGTAGATTATGTGTTAGGAAAGTTACCTATGAAGAGGACAATCTCCTAGTGCCAACAGACTATTCTAAATTTCTCTTTCCCTCCTTCCTCTCTCTCTCACATAGGAATAGTGATTCTTTAACAGCTTTTCAGAAGAAAATCACATGAGATTGTTTCACAATATGGTGTTTGTAGGAAATGAAGGTGGGGGGGGGAGGACAGACACAGGAGACATGAGCCTGACTGTAAACAGTTTCATACAAATATATAACAAAAATCCTTGTGCATTGGCTCCTCTAAATTTACTGGAAGAATATAACCCAAAAGGTGTACTCTAAAAAGGTTCTCTAGTTTACTTCTGAAGTGCTCTAGAAGGATAGAAGATAGCAATTATAGACTCTCCGTCTACAAGATTAGTTCAGGGACAGACAGATTAGAAAGAGCCAAACTCAAGTTTCTAAGAAAGTATTCCAAAATTTCCAAATATTGGTTTTGGGCAATTTCAGTCCAAAGTCCCATTCCTAAGAAAGGAGAGCATCTAATATATTCATTATTTGCACTTAAGTATTGTTTTTAGAAAGCTTGATTCCATTCCACATAAAGCAGTTGAGTCTACAATATCCTTGAACTGGAAATGAAGGAGAAAGACCAAATTATACTGGTGCAAAATAAGAGAAAAAGCTACAAATAAGGTGCCAGGGAAAATTACTATGAAAATATATTAAAACCTAGCATCACTGAGCAAGGACTTTGTAGCAGAAGCAAGGAGGGGAAAATTCAGGATTAGATGTGATGAGTCAATTCTAGATTAAGAATTCTCCAAATCACTGGTGTGATGGGTCAAACAACCTGGCTTCTGCCAAAAATAACATAGTGTATGTGAATCAAGGTACTAGATTAAAAGCCTGACTGCCCCTCTCTAGCTCTGTGAACCTGAACATGTTATATAACCATTCTACACCTCAGTTTCCTTATCTGAAAAATGGGGAAAATAGTACGTGTTTCATAGGGTTGCTAAGAATGTATATCATGTGAAAGCAGTCATGACAGAGCCCAGCAAACAGTGATCCTCAAGTAATGTTAGCGATTAGTTACAGTTCTCAGAACAGGAGCCACACTCACGCCAGAAGCTAAAGATTCGGGTTAAAAATGAAGATCGGTCACTACACTGAAAAATGCACAGAACTATCGAGTCATTAAGCTGCACATCTGAAATTAACACAACATTGTACAGTTCAGTAAGTTTATCTTTAAAATTAAATATCTTAAAAATTAAAATTAAAATTTATCTTAAAAATAAAATAAAGGACTACCTGTAAGAGAGAGATTAAGGAGCCCTTTCTTCCTAACTAACGGAGAAACAGGCCTGGGTTCAGAGCAGTGTAAAGACTCTTCTCCTAGCCAACCTATGAACCCATTAACCCCCTCTGGCCTCCTACACAGGTGCAAATGAGGAGGAACACCCAAAGACTAAAAAAGGGGGATTTTGGGTGGGATTCCCCAGAGGGCTGAAGTGAGGAAAACCCCAAAGCTAGAGCAGCCAAGCCAAACTGTGGTTACCCTTTATTGAATTAGGGTAAGAAACTTAAGTTTCTCAGGAAGCACTTCCCTTGAAAAATCCCAACCCTGTCCCAGCCAAAGGGACCTGTCCACATTTAGGCCTGGATATTAACGGTAATCAGAGGGTAACAGGGCACCTGGGTGGCTCAGTCTATTAATCAGCTGCCTTTGGCTCAGGTTATGATTCCAGGGTCCTGGGATCAAGTCCCGTATCGGGCTCCCTGCTCAGCAGAGAGCCTGCTTCTCCCTCTGCCTGCCACTCCACCTGCTCAAGCGCTCTCTGTCTCTGACAAATAAATAAATAAATAAAATCTTTAAAAAAAAACAGAGGGAAACAACATGGTGGTGATAGCTCAGCTTAAAGCTCCAAGTGGATTCTGAGCAGAAGGTAAGTAATTCCTGGAAGCTACACAGTATGTAATTCACTTTCTTCTTGGAGTGTTCTTGGTTAGCAGAGGGAATGATCTCATTAAGGGAGTGACAAGATAGTTAAGAGGAACACTCAGCTGGAATTTGGAACTAGTGGCTAGACATAATTCAAATTCATTCTTTAAAACGCAGAACTGATTTTTTTTTTTAAAAGATTTTATTTATTTATTTGACAGACACAGATCACAAGTAGGCAGAGAGGCAGGCAGAGAGAGAGAGGGAAGCAGGCTCCCTGCTGAGCAGAGAGCCCGATGCGGGACTCGATCCCAGGACCCCGAGATCATGACCCGAGCCGAAGGCAGCGGCTTAACCCACTGAGCCACCCAGGCGCCCCAGAACTGATTTTTTAAGTGCCCTTTGTTTTTACATCCTCAGTATCTAGGGCCTGACGCATACATATAAATCTATACTTAAATTTTTTTTTTTTAAGATTTTATTTATTTATTTGACAGAGAGAGATCACAAGTAGGCAGAGAGAGAGAGAGAGAGAGAGGAGGAGGAAGCAGGCTCCCTGCCGAGCAGAGAGCCCGATGCGGGGCTCGATCCCAGGACCTGGGATCATGACCTGGGCTGAAGGCAGAGGCTTGAACCCACTGAGCTACCCAGGCGCCCCTATACTTAAATTTTTATATGCAATTCACACCCCACTGCCACCATCCACAAGAGAAATTATATCTAGCATTCATACCTAGGTAGGAGCTTAAATAGATGTTTTGTGTTTCCTTTAATCTAGGTTTTGGGGGGGGGGGGGGAGATTTCAGAAGCAAGTAAAAATAGACTTCACTTATCACAAAGAAAAACACTCTAAAAATGAAGTGACCAGTAAAAAATCTGCTAAGTTGCTTGTGCTCACTCTTTGTGCATTAAAACACTCACTTTGGCTTCTTCTTTGTGACTTCACCTGTGCTTTTGTTTAAGACACTAATCAGTCGTTTAATAACGGCAGGTTCACTGACAGTCTGGTAGTGTAACAGCACCTAAAACAAAAAAATGTCACATCAAAACACCCTTTACCGTACATCTGTGGCCTTTCACTCTGACGGTCACCTGTCATCACATTATTACAGCCAGTGCTCCTGCTGGGAACTTCCAGGGTCTCCAGCTGCTTCCTCTAAGTCCCAGCAATCTGCCCAGGGTGTTCCCTAACTTACTAAGGCAAAGAGGTCACGGAGGTCCTCCACCACACCTCACTGTGAACCTTAGTAGATCACACAACTTTCTTTACAGGACACGATCAGACAGGGCCCTGAGGAGGAGATGCTCGAGGAGATGCTCAACAGATGCAAACTGCTCCCTCATGAGAAAGAGGGAAGGGGGAGCTTGTCATAGTCAGCAGTACTTCATGTATTCACTGCTGGATAATGAGAATAAAAGACTATGTGGGAGGGTAGACAAGCTGTGAAGTCGGGACTGATTCTACAGTTTCCAGGAGTATGATTTAAGCCAAGTCTTTAAAGACCCTTTACCCCCAACACCTCCAGCCTCAAGCTCCCCACCACTGAGGAAAATCAGATAATGGTATTTTGAAACAGTGCCCAGGACATGGTAAACATTCAGTTAACTGATGACCTCGGATATTTGCTATTACTGTTCATGTTTTATGTGTAAGGAAGTTTAATATCAAAAAGGCCAAGTGACTTCATGTGGCCATGGCGACATGTTTCAGAGGTGAATTTTACGCTGAGGTCAACTGGAGGCAGAGCCGGACTGGCTATCCTGATTTAAATAATAAGCACTGAGTGTGCAACCTGTCTGCGGTAGGGTAGTGGGAAGACCAAACACTAAGGAAGTGGCAAAGCTAAAGATTAACTGGCTTGAAGTACCACTTTATGCTGCTTGCTTGAAGAAACACTGATGCTTCTACTATGAAACTTCCTGCCTCAAACAGTTTGCACGTTCAGAAAATAGAAATACCCGGGGGACCTATGGATCCAAAATCCTGAACTCCGTAATTTTCTAAAAACCAGGTCTTTCAATCAGCTCTTGGTTAATTCCGTCTACTTCTCTCTCTAGGACAATGCTGTCCACAGTCCAGGATCACCTGCTCTCACCCAGTTAAGATGCAGGCTCCTTCCTGCTCTCTCTGCCACCACTCTTGTCCCCTCTCACCCATTTCTCATATGTCTAGCAGACTGATTTTCTAAAAGACAGACTTAATGGTACCTCCTTGCTTTTTAAAACCACAGAAACTTTAATTCCACAACAAGGCACCAAGGCTCTTCTCAACCTGACCATCACTTTCTTCTCCATCCTCATCTTTCTCCATCCCTCTCGCGTTTTCTGCTCCAGACACATAGAGCTTCCACTCCCTACATGAACCAAGTCCTTTTTAATCTTCAGGCTTTTACACATATTGTGCTTCTGGCCAGAACACATCAGCTTCATCTGGCTAACTCTTACTCATCTTACTCTACCTCTCTTAGAGTAAAGCACTGCTTCTTACAAGAAACCTGAACCCCTAGTCTGAGATAGATCCCTTCGCCTGTGTTCTGTAATCCCACAATGTAACATCTCACCTTTATTGTAACTGCTGTTTTAAGTGCTGGTCATCCCAGGTAAATACAAACTGCATAAGACTAGGAACTACGTACACCAGTGCAGGGCCAGGTAGTTAATCCATGCTCAGTAAATATTTGTGAAATAAATAAAAGTATGAAGGAAAAGAACACCTAAAACACATGGAGTAAATCAGTCTTGTGGTGTTCATTTTTTTAAGGCACAACTGAACCTCCATCACTCTGCAAAGGCAAATTAGTTTTGGGTTTTTGTTTTTTGGTTTTGTTTTGTATTGTTTTCCTTTTTTGGCATTTGACCATTATAAACTAGAAACATTCTAAAAAAATTTAACAATCAACACTTAGGAGAAATCCATAATGCATGATAAAGTAACATTTGGGCATCCAATAGATTCAGGGGTCAAAGAGCACCAATGTATAACATCAACGTAGGTCTACGTATCTAAGAAACATTTCTTTTGCAACAAGCAAGTACATAAAGCAGATGCTGGCTCAGGTGTGACTAGGAAATTGGTACTGATCTCCATCCATGGCTTGCCAAATTTGAAACAGAGGCACACAAACCTAGTTAAGTTTCTTCTAACCTATTTGTGAACTACGTATGGGTTCCATCCAATGAAGTGGATAAAGAATGGGTTGTGGGGGCGCCTGGGTGGCTCAGTGGGTTAAGCCGCTGCCTTCGGCTCAGGTCATGATCTCAGAGTCCTGGGATCGAGTCCCGCATCGGGCTCTCTGCTCAGCAGGGAGCCTGCTTCCTCCTCTCTCTCTGCCTGCCTCTCTATCTACTTGTGATCTCTCTCTGTCAAATAAATAAAATCTTTAAAAAAAAAAAAAAAAAAAAGAATGGGTTGTGGCAGTATGGGGTTAAGTTTTATTTGTTTTTTATCTCCACACCATTTTACAGGTAATAGCTCAAAAACAAACAAACAAACAAACAAACACAACCCTTGTGGAACACACGAGTGAAAAAAATCTACATGCAAATAAGTGGAAAGTAATTATATATTATCTTAACATTTAATTCATATTATATATAACCAAAGTCATATATAATTCAAAACAGTCTGCAGCCTAATGTAAAAGGAAAAGAAAGTACTGGATTTCAAAGTGGACAGTACTGAGTCTGAGTCCTGGCTTCATCACTTCTCATTCGGATAGCCACCACACCTGAGTTTCCAATTCCTCATCCTTAAGTGCAGACAACACTAACGTAAGTGCACAATCTTATCTGCAATTCCAAAATCCAAAAGATTGAAAATCTAAGTTTTTCCTAATTCTGCTATAAACCCATTTAACTAGTAAAACAGCACTTGCAGTAAGGCAATTTACAGTCCTTATTTATTTCTCTTAGCATTAATATTAATATGCCCTGGCACAGAATCATTAGTATGTTTGATTAGGGTGTTGCCCATTCTCTGTTAGAGTTTTATGTAACATACATACATCACATCACCCTTCTATCATCTGAATATTTCTGCATTCTGAAACACAGTAACTTGAAAAGTTTCAGGTAAGGTTGGGACTCTACATCAGGTGCAGTTGTAAAAATAAAATTATAAACTATAATGAGCTACGTAATCTGTTAGGTGGCAAAATGAGCCAATTATTATTTTCCTTATACCTCCAGGTAACCTATATTACAAAGTTATCAATGAAGTATGGTCATTTAGTTTGCAACAAGGATGCCAAGACCACTCAATAGAGAAAGGACAGTCTTTACAACAAATGGTGCTGGGAAAACTGGATATCCACAAGCAAAAGAATGAAGATGAAGCCTTACTTTACTCAAGTACAAAAAATTAATTCAAAATAGATCAAAGAGCCAAATGAAAGAACTAAAACTATGAAACTCAAAGAAGAAAACAGAGGGGGGAGTTTCCTTGATGTTGAATCTGGCAATGATTTCTTATATATCACACCAAAAGTACGGGCAATCAAAGAAAAAGATAAAGAGGACCTCATCAAAATTAAAAACTTTTGTACATCAAACAGCACTATTAAAAGGTCAAAAAGACAACCCACAGAATGAAGAAAATACCTTCAAAGCATGTATCTGACAAGGGATTAATATCCAAAATATATAAAGAAGTGAAAAGATGCCCAATATCACTAGCTATTAGGGAAGTACAAATCAAAAACACAATGAGATACCACTTCACACCCATTAGAGTTTGCCTATTATAAACAAACAACAAAAATCACACATCCCCCAACACACACACACACTAACAAGTGTTGATGAGGAAGTGGAGAAATTAGAACCACTGTGCACTGCTGGCAGGAACATGAGCTGACAGAGCTACTGTGGAAAACAGTTTGGTCGTTCCACAAAAAGTTGAACACAGAATTACGGTGTGATCCAACAATTCCACTCCCAGGTAAACACCCAAAAAAACTGAGAGTAAGGGCTCCAACATATACTTAAATACTGATGTTCAATTGCTCACAGAAGGAAACAATCTTAACGTCCATCAACCGATGAATGGATAAACAACAGAGGGCGTATACATACAAAGAACAACATTCATCCTTACAAAGAAATGAAATTGTGATACATGCTACAACACCAACAATCTCTGACAACATTATGTTATGCTAAGTGAAGTAAGTCAAACAACAAAGAACAAAACTGTATGAGTCCACTTACAGGAGGCACCTGGAATACGCAAACTCTTAGAGAAAACAGAATAGCAGTTCTCAGGGGAAAAGGGGAAAGGATAACAGGGAGTTACTGTTTAATGGGAACAGAGTTTCAGGAGGTGATGAGGAAAAAAGTTCTGGAGATGGATGGTGTTGTGAGTGTACTTAATGCCACTGAACTGAACACTTAAAAATCATTAAAATGGTAAATTTTATGTTTACAAAATATTCTACCACAATAAAAAAAAAGCATGAATTTAAAGTCTAACATATTCTTCTATTTTTTCTTCTTAAATTGAGTTTACCATATAAACCAAGAGACACAAATCTCATTTCTGTAGTGTTAAGAAATTAGTTCCTGAAACAGTATTATTTTAATTGCCTAGGAAGCCTTTTTGTGATTTAAAAACAAAACAAACAAAAACTGAAGGTTTCTTCCCACAAGGGGTAGATTAAATGACGAAACACAACTGTTTTTTCTGAAACAAATTTCATCCGGGGATTCGTGAATCAATATACGCGGGTGGAATCGCATAAAACAGCACTGACAAACTTTCAATTCATACATATTTTTAAGAAAGTACAGTAGACAGGAAGACAGTATTACTATAGAAAGTAACTACTGACCTCTCGACCTCTCTGCCTCTCCAATGGCAAAAAAATTATTGCTGCATGAGTAAAAACATGCAGTAACCAACCTCTCCAGCTTCTCCCCACTGGACATACTGCTTTCTAAGAACAGGGGCCATTCATTCATAGCAAATTAGCTGTAGTTTCTTGCCTATCAAACATGAATTCTAAATATTTAAAAATGAAATATTTTCAACTATATCCATTTTTTGGGGAGAGAAACTTTTACTCCTCTTTTTAGCATATGGGAGAAATGGAATATGGATTATAAAACTAAAATACTTCAACAGTATCTTATAATTTTTATCTGATCAAACTTACAAAGAAATAATTATAAAGGATTATAATCAAAGCACATGGTTATCTCAAATAAAGGTGAATTTAAATGAGCTAAATAAATTTATTCCTGACCCCTAAAACATTACCACTAACTAAATTAAGTTTAAAGGTCAATTACTATTCTTGTCTTATTTTTATTGCAATGATGCATCAAATGGTGAAAACAATCTGTATTTCCAAAGGCAAGTCATTTAATTTCACGGAGACACATTTTTTTGTCCTGCAAATCTGTGCTACATAGGCTGATCAAGAAAAGAAAAGCCTAGTGGGGAAAAGGTCATCTGTTAAGTGGCAAAAACAAAGTATCAAACTATAAACAGAGTATGGCCCCCAAACATCCGAAAAAAAAATTACACATAAGAGAAGGAACCCATGAAATTCACAAGCAGTATGTCTTCTGGCTAAGTAACATTACAGTATAAAATCCCCCTCCTCCCTATTAATGTGTATGTTTAAATGATGCTGGACAATAATAATCTACCAAACTAACCTCACAGCCTACAGGGTTTGAACGTATTGCTTCAGCCTAATTAAAGTTAACTCTATGGCAAGCATTCCTAGGATAGACTCATAAATACCAACATGCACACATAAAAAAAAATCACTAAAATGTAAAGTGTAGAGATAATTATGTATTATGCATTTATAGAATATTCTTATCTTTTGTGTGTTTTCCAAAGTTTTATATATATTACTTTTATGATAGGAAAGCACTATAAATAAGCATACTAAAGCAAGAACAGAAAGACACAATCTGAGAAGATAAGTCAAATAACCCTAAAACACAATAAAAAAATCTACCATTTTCCCTAGATGAATTTGACTATTATTATCATTAGTTTGATTGATGATTATATATTTCTTCTTAATGCCTCTTTGGAAAAATCCCCAACCTCAAGGACCAAAATAAAAAAGTAAAAATGACTTTCAAAGTCTAATGTCATGTTTTTCTGGATTAGAATATTAAGATGTTAGTTGAAAATAACTAGAGCATTATCACCTGAAAAGTAAGTTACTACTTTTTAGGATGAAGTTACTTTGAAGTTTACTTTGAATTGACAATAACAAACATTCTGAAACTTACAGGAAATCCTTTAGTGATAGGAAGTTCAATATTAAAGATGAGGATTCGAGCTCTGAAACGAGTGCAAGCTTTAATGGGTTCTTTAGGGCCACAAAATATGCAGCCAACACTGTAACAAAACAAAACAAAAGAGAAAGAGAAAAGGTAGTTGGAGGAAAGATAAGTATACATCCAATAGCAATACCTCTAAAACCATTTACGAAGTAAAACAATCAAGTAAATCGGAGACTTTTACTAAACACTCCCTTTTGGGTTAAAGCATAGCTTTATACAATTATTAACATTATACCATTTTTATACATTATACTTTTCATTCAAGGACATGTCAAGTACACATGCTGCATGTATTAATTTCGGTTTTAAACAGGTTTTGCTCATCATTCGTATTTCGTTTGTTTCTATAAGTGCCTATTATTGGCCAAATGAAATTCAAAATTAATACTCATTCTTTCAGTTTAGCAAGTGAACAGCAAAATCTATGTTTTGAGGTCCTATATCCAAAACAATGGTTGCTTAAATTCATTTTCTCACTCACTTGATCTTGATGATATCCATGCCAACCAACGTAAGACTAACATGATCACCTGCTGCCGCCCAGTCGACGGGTTCATCGTGCAGAGTGATTCCTGGAAATGAGTAAGAACCAAAGCATACAGTGAAACACCTCGATATCAAACCATAACAACCAAAAGAGCTTGGCTGATTTATGCTTCATCAGTCACTACTCATCATTTTCAATATGAATGGATTGAGAATGAGAAGTGTAACTGTGAGCGTTGAGGAAAACACACTTCCTCTACACTTGACTCTTCTGGAACACCACCCTAAACATAAAGTGACTCTTATTTGTCCAAAAGAGGCTGAGTTCAACTTAATTAATAAAAATCTTTAAAATTCATTTATACAACCGGTATAGTCCTTAAACACACCTCATTCAAACAGTTCACTTACATTAACAGGTACAAGCGTAATAATGCAGTTCAAATTACTTGATAACATAAAATATGGGACTAAGGAAGGTGTCCAGTACTATTTTATTCCCCTGAACTTTGCTTTTAATTAGACAACCACCTCAACAGTCACCTGAGTTCTCTGAGGAACTCTTAGGGCATCAGTGCTCAGTCAGATGGTGCTCTTCACAGGTCCCTTCACTACTCCTGGCTCAAAAGAAATGTTTCCCAGAGAGAGAGGTGAATGATGATAACTGACTACATGAAAAGTTTAGGAAATTGAATTCAAAAACGGACCCAGGTGTTGCTATATACCTTTATTAGCAAGGGATAATCCTGGAGAACAATTACAAAGGGCATTACTCAGCTACCTTATTCAAAAGCTTTTAAAAGGTCTCTCATATTTTCTGATGCTAAGGGACAATAAATGGGGTAAGTTCCTTTCCACTAGAACTTGAACCTTTTGATGAAGACAGTACACAGGCCAACCACTGTGAAACAGCGGACTGACGTGTTTTTAGTAAATTATAACTCATCCATATCTTTCTCAAAATACTTACTTTTTCCATGTAGCATACTCTTAAGAAACTCAATTAATTAAGTTTCTTTTAGACTTTTTATGAGTTCAAAGAGAACTTTAAGAACTCTGAGACAACCTATAGTTTTATTTAGAATTTAATGTATGTACACACCTGCATTAATCTAAGAGGGGCCATAACTTTCAACAAGGCATCAGAGGGGTTCTTGACTCTAAAAAATGTTAACAATTATGATATGAAGAAATGTTTGTTAAATTTTCAACTAATTAAATTTGGTTTTAAAATGTAAACTTAAAGTGACCATATCCGATTTTTGTTCTGAAATGTGGAACTGAACACAGGGGCTAGCTACTTACAAACAACAGAGATTGCCTTTAGCTTAAGATTCTGAAGAGCTTTCATACTAGAAGTTCAATTAGCAATATAAAATTGTTTAGAGGCAATCTATCAACTGATTTTTTCCCTCCAAACATGTTACACTGTCCTATATAGGATATTCATCTTCTTAAGGACCTTCTTCACTGGATAGACATGACACAAAGAAGTTCTTTTGTAACAATCCATGAACCTGATATGTTAATAAAATGAAAAATTAATTTAGAATTTTCATTTGTTGGTAGCAGATTTAGTTACTTCTCTCTTTTAGGATACTATGGGTTAGTGACAGAATTGTTGAAATAGAGGGTGCATTGAAAAATCAAGTAAATGAAGCAAAAGCAAAAGTTAGAAATTGAGGACCAAGAACTTCCAAGTTGGGTTACAACAGTGGCTGTCAAGGACTGGGGAGAGCTCAGGTGCTTCTGATACAGTTACCCTTTAAGATTAAAGATAAATTGTTAGAGTTTTTCTGGTGGGGAAGGGACAGGAAGGAGAAAGGAAAAGAATGTGGTACTTCCAGAGGTAAATTATGATTTCGGAGGTCACAAAGAGCCAATCTGTAAGGTCCATGATAATTTTAGGATCATGGTTTTAATTTATGCCTATTGATTATTTTAAAAATTCTTATTCTCAAAAAAGCTCATAAACGTACAAAGGAGTTCATATTTCAAAAGTGTTGTAGCTCTTGATCACTTCAAAAAACAAAAGCAGAGATGTGAACTTGTAAACAATACATCAACGGAAAATGATTCTTTTATGAAAAGCATGAATTACTGGGGCGCCTGGGTGCCCCAATCAGCTGACCGTCCAACTCTCAGTTTCAGCTCAGGTCATGATCTCACGGTTGTGAAGTGGAGCCTAGTGGGGCTCCGCACTCAGTGGGAAGTCTGCTTGAGAGTCTCTCTCCCTCTGTTCCTCCCCCTGCTTACCCTCCTGAGCTCTCTCTCTCTCTAAAATAAATAAATCTTAGGGCGCCAGGTGGCTGACTCGGTTAAGCATCTGCCTTCAACTTGGGTCATGATCCCAGGGTCCTGGGATGGAGCCCTGCATCGGGCTCTCTGCTCAGTGGGGAGTTTGCTTCTCCCTCTGCCTCTCCCCCTGCTTGTTCTCGCTCTCTATCTCTCTGTTAAATAAATAAAAGCTTTTGAAAAAAAAATACATCTTTTTAAAAAAATGTGTGAATTACTTTTTATCTAAACAGAATTTTCATGATTCCTAGGCTGGCAGAAAGAAAAAAGTAAAATGAAAGTAACTTCAGCTTTCATTCCCTTATTCATTTTTAAATTTAGTTTAAATTCTGTTACCTAAATAAATATTAATTTTTTATAACCTTTAAGAAATCAGTTTTTAAAGTAAGAAAATAAATTCAAACAAAATGTACATTCAAGTTTATGAACCAGTCAGGTACAACTCTGGATATAAACTATAAATAAGAGTAACAGAGGAGGGGCACCCAGATGGCTCAGTTGATTAAGCAACATTGAGCACTCAGTCGACTAAGCTCTTGGTTTCAGCTCAGGTTGTGGAGATCGAGACTTACACTGGGCTCCATGCTCAGTGGGGAACATCAGCTTAGGATTCTCTTTCCCTCTCCCTCTGAAACTCCCACTCATTCTCTCTCTCTCAAAACAAATACATAAATCTTTTTTTAAAAAAAGACAGAGAAAAAGTACTGAAATCTAAAAACTTTTAGCATTCTCAGTATACTTTAGCTTAAAATTGTTACAAATTATTACTCTATAGTATAAAACAGATCATCAGTTTCATGTTGAAGCTGGAGGCCTAGTTGGAGGCTAGATTAAGATAAGTACAGAATTCTGAACTTTTAAGCAGAATTCGGAAGAATAACACGTACACTTGCAAGTTCGAAGGATTTGAAGATAGAAATAGTTATCAGTCATTATGAAAGGCCATATATTACAGGTGGGAAAGCAGGACTGTGGCACGTTAGCTCAATTTCTCTTTTCAACATTAGGATTCTCTGCATTTGCATCTTATTTTCTTAGGTTAGTGCAAAAAAAACTTTTTTGGTATAAACATGATCAAAGCTGTTAACTTATAGTAATTCTGAAATACACATTTCAAAACAACACAGCACAGCAAGCAGTCTGCTTTGTTACTGTCTAGTGCCAGGATGAGGTTAGATTTAATTTCTGCTACTGAATACTATTTTAAATGTATCTGTCAGGTGTCAATACATCTGGTTAAATCCTAACCAGGCTTTAAGAATCAGGAAAAAAAAAAAGAAGAAGAAGAAATGCTACCACAGTTAGAATGTTCTATGTACATTTATATACACATAGTCACAACAGAAAAAATCGTTTAATGTTTTCACATTTTTATCTTCAACAGTTAGTATCACTTTGACAGTCAGTTACAATTTCACTAAGAGGTTATTTACTCAGGAGTTAATAACTAAACTACTTTTTAAAAATCTGCTGTCTCAACTTAAAGGTTTTTAGCAAAAGAATCTTGCAGAGGAATACCTTTTGCAGTACAAGTTTCATTAGGAGGCATTGCTAGTAGTCGGTCACCAGTCTGGATATAACCAGCTTCAATTTTACCAGTTACACAAAATCCAGATCCTTGATCTGCAAAACATGCCCAAATCTTACAATTCATATAGCAATGTAATCTGATGATTGTTGCTGTCAGCTACAGTTAGTTACAAGGAGTTAAATAAAACTAGCAGTGCAATGAACATTAAACAGTGATCATTTCAGAATTTTTAACATATACACTAAATACAGCATACCACATTCTACTCTATACTTTCCTACAAATCACAATAGTCATGGATAAAAAGTGAAATTCATTCTTTTTTCAAATTTACTGAATGCTTACTAAGTACCAAGTCATATACTAACCTAAAAGATGAAAACATAAGCCCCTACCCATAAAGGGTTTACTCCAGCAAAGAGAAAGACAAAAACAATTACACTCTCCAGAAACAAGTATTATTTAAAATGCACAATGAAGATAGAAAAAGGTACACAAAAGAATCCATGATGAGGGGAATGACTGCACTTTAACTGGGTACTAAGAAGGGGAAAGAACAGGAGTTTACCAGGTACTTATGCATATGGGTGGGGAGGGGGGAGAAGGAAAACACTGCTGACCTAGGACACTGCGCAAAGGCACAGAGTCATAACTGCATGTGAGATGTGCTAAGACCCACATGTCATTTATATGTCATGTTTATGGGACCACAGGGAGAAGGAGAAAAAGGCAAGACATGAAGCAACCAGGGATAGGCAAGAGACAAATTAAAAAAGGACCCTCATTAAGTCATGCTTAGGGCTAGAATTGCATCCTCAGTTAAAGAATAGGAAGGCAGTAAAGAATTGTGAACAGAGAAGTGATGTGTTGTTATTTCTGTGTCAGAGAGGAAGGGAGGTTGACTGAAATGCATACACTGCACACAGGAAGCAAACTCAAGAATTTGGGAATAAGGTAGATATTTGGGTGATGAGGTAGATGACAGATAATGGCAAAAAGGGAGAAGTCTTAAGATGATGGTGAGATTTATCTCACATTTAATGTGAGATAGGAAATTAAGGAACAAGATCCATTTAGGCTTGGTGAATGTGAAGTATCTAAAGACATACAGGTGGGATAAGATGCATTCCAGGGGGCACCAATCACATCAAATTCCAGGAGAATGGGAGCCCGGGAGCACAATCCCTGCGGAGATGTCCAGCAGCGGTTAGCATATGTATCCAGAGAGTAAGAAACGGATCTGAGAACCATCAAGAAGCAGGAGGTAGAGGACCCCCAGATGTCTGTCTGAAAACAGAAGGTAGACTAAGAAAAAGACTGAAGCGATAGAACACTAGTTAGGAGTCAGAAAAAGAGGAGCCTGCAAAGAAGATACAGAAAAGTCAGAAAAACAGGACAGCAGGAGAAAGTGGGTCACAGAAACGGACAGAGGAAAGTTTCAAGGCAGATATGGCTACCAGTCTCGGAAGTAATGCCAAATTGGTGGAAGTAAGACAGAACTGAACAATGAGTACTGGCTTTGGCAACCAAAGGGTCATTTGGTAACGTCAGTGGGAACACGGTGACAGGGAGGAGTGTAAGAAGAAGCCAGCAAGCAGCCCAAGGAAAGAACAAAAGATGAAAAAGCAGAGTCAGCAAATATTGTTAATCAAAACATTATTTTTGTATTTTGTATTTTAAATAGATAACAGGCATTCTAAAAAAGCATTACCATATTTCTTCTACTTCTAGAATTGGGAAGCTAATAATAATGATTCATATCAATTTCACTGAGATTTTTAGGAAAGCACCTTCATTCATCCACTTATTAAACATTTATTAAACATGTACTACGTGGGGCGCCTGGGTGGCTCAGTGGGTTAAAGCCTCTGCCTTCAGCTCAGGTCATGATCCCAGGGTTCAGGGATCAAGCCCCGTATCAGGCTCTCTGCTTAGCAGGGAGCCTGCTTCCTCCTCTCTCTCTGCCTGACTCTCTGCCTAGTTGGGATTTCTCTCTGTCAAATAAATAAAATATAAAAAAAAAAAAAAAAAATGTACTATGTGCCAGGCACTGAGCTAGATCCTGCAGATAAAGACATAGAAGAGACAGTACGTGCCCTTAAGGACTTCACAATCTAAGTTAAATAAAATGCACAAAAACAATTATAATACCACACAAACAATGCAATGACAGAGGATACAGAGAACACAGAGGGGCATCGTAGGATATGTGCGTGGGTGAGCCCATCAGTTACCAATTTATTGGGGCTCAGTTCTGAATCCACTCTGCACTGCCTATTCTGTGATAATGGAGATATGGGAGGCCACTGACTACTGTAATGATTATTCCAACATACAGACTATATCCTTTTATTTATTAAGACCTTTATTTCATTTCTGTTTTATAGTTTTCTAAAGAGGATCTTGTACACATTAGACTGGATGTAACCTTCAGGATTTAATACAACACCTTCCCTAGCATGGCCTTCTAAGTTTTTCCTCCTTTGCATAACTCTTCTCAGTCCTCCGGTACCAGACAGAGCTTCCTTTCATCTTACAGTCACTCTTTTGTCTTACTAATATTTCTTTATAATCAGCTTCTCTTTTTACCGATGTATGGTATCTATCTCCTAACTGGACCCAGGCCACTACAGATGGGTAGGAGATGGGCAAGTGAAGAAAAACAGAACACTGGGGAGCAAGAGTGTCAACAAAGACTCCATGTGGTTAAGAAATAGTTACCAACCCAGTTTGGATGAAGGATACAGAAACTAAAGAGATGAGAAGAGCAAAAAAAAAAACCACAGGAGGCTAGAAAGAGAAAAGATAAAGAGGTCCACACCAGGAGGATGAGTATGAGCTGGGGAAATGACATGAACTGAAGCAAACTGGAGAGCTTTCTGGGCAGGAGAGCTAAAGAACTAGAACTATGCACTTCAAGATTAATTTGGCAATGATCCTTACACTGCCACAGAGAAGGGAGAATATCAAGACAGTATAATAATTTCGTCTAAGAAAAGAGGTCAGGAGAAAATAAAAGCAGGGGCCAGAATAACGCAGCACTGAGGGAGCACTTACCTTTGAAAACATCAGACACACATAATCTAAAAGGCTTATCAACAGATCGCTGAGGAGGCTTGAAAGAATCTGGAAAAAATGGCAAAAAACCAAGATTTAATTTAAAAGTAATTTCTGACTCCGGTCCAATCGGCCCATTATAGACCCGAGTCTCCCAGAAAATAACTTTCTTTTATAATTACTAATAGCAAATTGACTTTCACTCATATAACACTTGGTAGTTGAGAAAATGTTTTCATACACATTATCTCATTTAAGGTTAACAACAGTCTGTAGGTTAGGTAGGGTAGGCCTGAGCCTCATTAACTAAATAAAGAAAATGGAGTATTAGTTTAAATACTGCAGATGATTTCAAAATCATAGGTGCGTAGGGAGGATGGGTTTTGAAAGACCTGGCGACTTTTCAGCATTACTTCTGGAGACTCGTGAAGGTGAGGATCAGGAAAGAAAATGTGTTTTTGTTTTTGTTTTGTTTTGGTGAGTTTTCAATCTTGTTTACCTATCACTTTTTCAAAATTGGTTTAAGTGTAAGCTAAAGAAAATGCTTGGAATTTTGCCCAGGCTGGTGAGAGTTGGTAAGAATTGTCACGTGTGCTGGCTTAAGAAGGTGAGAAGATGGTCCACTAAAGAGGAAGTCGTTAAATAATACGGGTATGTGGGCGTTTTAAAACTCAAGCCATCTGGTCTCCACGCCCCCCAAAGGATTAAAAAAAAATAGCTGCTTTAGGAAAATCAAGAGTATTTATCCAGTCATTTCCAAATTAGTAAAGATGAAAAGTAAGATACTCATTAGACATTGAATTGAAAACATTGTTATTCTCGATTTGCTTTTGAAATACAAATTTCTTAGTGATGCCTACAATATGTGAGGCTTCCTCTTTTGGTGTGATGTCACTGACCTTCTTATGTGATGAAGGTGAAATCACTTGTCAATGCAAACTGTATTAGAAGTTGATGAAATAAAGCTTTGAGTTTGAGAAATAAAGATATACTTTAAAAAATTATATATATTTATATTTATTATATAATACCCTAGCTCTTCTGATTATAAATCCTATGCTTTTTCACATACAACAATGCCTCCCAAAAAGAACTGTAAATAACAATATCAAGCTTATAAATGCATCAAAATTAGTATGGCAGCATACTTACCAATTTGTTCTAATAAGCAAAGTCCTTTATACCATTTTGTGAGTTCACTTGATTGAGATCTTGTGATTAGATTTTCACCACTGAGACCACTCGTAGGGATAAAAGCTACATCACTTTCCTATTAAAAAGGATTGAATATATGAAACTTAGTACAACACCGCTTTCAAAAAGTTAAAAGGCTCACTTTTACCATGCTGCACCTAGTCTGTAAATGCAACAATGCACTTTTTTAAAAGTAGTAGAAATCAAAGAACCAACAGTTTTCAACTGTTTTGATTTTGTGGGAAACGTAAAAATTTGTTCCAAAGCACTCATTTTTAACCTGGTAACATAGGCATATTTCATTCACACTTTGCTAGAGAAATTCCTCCCCACTAGTTTCCACTGTAATGGAAGTATAGTTTCCATTCCTCTGTGACCTCCCTAAACCTATCCACCTAATTTACTAACGGCAGAAAAGTCTTTTATTTACATTAAATTCAAGCCAACTTATAAAATGTGCATTTTCTACGGTGAAGTAACCCAAAAAACATAAGATGTATTTGCTACCAGGCAGAAATAAAAAACGAAATTAAGCATACTTAGTAAGACAAAAACACCAAATATTAGGTTTTTCTGCCATATCAGTAAGATGAGACTTGAGGTTAACTATATAAATTTAAAATTATCTTACCTTAAAACCTGCTTGCTTAAGAAAGTGCCCAAGCTTTCCAGTAATCTCTTGAAACCTTTCTTGTTGCCAATTAACCTGACAAAGATTCAATTTTTAAAACTACACTTCAGACCATGCTATATATAAAATTTAAATTTCTGCAATAAAATGTAAAACAAGCAAGATGGTAAAATATAAGCATAAAATCTATTAAATATGAAATCTATTAAAATTTAAACTCAGAGTATGAGATCTTACCATTAACATCATCTAAAAATAACTTTTCCTACAACAGAAAGCCCAGAAACAAACTTCAAAACACACAGAACGTTTTGTATATGCTGTAAGTGATTTCAAATTTAAGGAGACAGAGTGTTAAACTGTACTCAGACCAACTACTGAAGAAAAATAAAATTATTGATACACCCCCCCCAAACCAAAGAAACTAAAAATCTATATGTGATATGAACTCTGCATGCTGTAGTATTTAGGGTTAAGTGTAACAAGACATAACTTACTTGGAAATTTTTGTCAAAATAAGATGAATTAATGGGTGGACACGGGGTAGACAGACAAAGATGCCATCAAGTACATAGGAGAATCTTAGGTAATGGGTATAATATGGTATTTATTATAGAATTCTTTCTACTATTCTTTCCTTTTTTCTATTCTCTGTGTTTGAGAATTTTCAAACTAATAAAAGGTGTATGTAATAATGATACTGTAAAAGAACTATGTAGAAAAATGCAGGTGAAAAAGTATTTGATCCCAGGATAAGAAAATACCTAATCATAAAAAAAGAATCAAAAGAAAATACTTATAAATTTGAATATATGTCAAAATACACAAAATGAAAAGTAAAATAACAAATTGGGAAAGTATCTAAGACAAGATAAAGGATTAATATTTTTAATAAATAAATTATACTTAAAAATTGCTAAGAGAAGTTTTAAAAAGAGCGAATTATATAAATAATTCCAAAATTAAAAACATAAATGGTTAATATATAAAGTATATTTAAATAATAACATTCAAGTTAACAAAAAAAGAGACGTGCTTTGCATATCAAGTTGGAAAATAATCACTTAATAATAGCAGTGTTAACAAATGTTTGGGAAAGTACATATACTATATGTGCTGAGAGTAAGTAACTGGAACTTTTCTTGAAGGCATTTTGATCATATATATAGCAAGTCCTAAAAGTGCATATGACCTTAGGTGCAGAAATTCCCAAAGAAAAAGCTTTTTCTAAATACACACATATACACACACACACGTCTGGAAATATTCACAAATAGGGGATTATTTGAATAAGTTACATATATCTTTAAAACAGACTAGAAAAAAGTTATAAAAACCACCTGTTCATACAAAAGTTAATTACTTGGAAACATGCATAAGAACATTTTCATTTTTTTAAAAAGAAGATAACAAAACAGATTATAACACAGTGTTATGAAGAAAAATATTTTCACATATAAAAAATAAACAGATGGATCCACAAAATGAAAAGTCAAAAGATTTCAGGGAGAAAAGGGGAGTTGGAAAATAGGTTATTTCAGGTTTCTTTATACTAAATTAAATTGTGTATTATTTTATAACTAAAAACAATTTTAAGATTTTTTTCTTTTTATTTAAATTCAATTAGCCAACATATAGTACCTCATTAGTTTTTGGATAAGATTTTAAAATCAATGTTGGAAGTGCGAGAAGACATCTTTTTGCTTAAAAATTACTTGTATCTCATGTATTTAATATGAGGATCATGAATTCTTTAAATATGGCCACCAGACTGATAAGACGTACTCTAGTGACCTCTGAGGTCCTGGATAGGGCAGGATAACATCTTAACTAACATCTGAAATGAAAGGAATGAAAGGAATGCTCATTTGCCTTCAAATACCTGATCCATTTTATTGACTGCAACCGCAAGCTGGGTGACTCCAAGAGAGCGAACCAAGAGGCCATGTTCTCGTGTTTGTCCCCCAGTCTCAAACCCAGCTTCAAACTCTCCCCTGCTGGCGTCTACAACTAAAACGGCTACATCTGCCTAAGGAAGAAGAAATAATTAAAACTAGGAATAACATCACAGCATTTTAATTCAAAGGACAGATTAGTTGATTAACTATGGTCAGACTTTAAAGTAGACTCTAACCTGACCCCAAGTCCCAAAGTAAACCAAACAAAAGACTTACACAGATGGATTAAAATTTAAATATAAAAAAAAATACTAGCATGTGGCCAAAAATAATGACATAAAGAATAAAAAATTCCCGTATTTGATTACATACCAATTAAAATATCAAGGCAAAGGAAATACATAAACACAGTTAAAACATAAAAAATAAGTAAAATAAATATAAATAAATAAAACAGGGACAGATATTTGTAAAAGTTATAATCTTAATATGAACTTTACTAAAACAGGGAAAATAGACACAGCTCTGTAGAAAAATAGTTAAAGGGTACAAGCAAACAATTTGCTCGAGAAATACAAATGGCCGAGAAACATGAAAAAATTCAAATTCACTAGAAAACAAAAACAAAAGACATTAAAAATACATGAACATATTCTTTCCTTCTCCCACTTTCAGAAATCACATAAGCAAGACTTAAAAGACAGAATGATTTACTACAGGCAAAGTCACAGCACCGCCTGTTTGAGGAAGCTAGCTTTCTGGAGGGCATTTTCACAGTAAGTATCAAGAGTCTTAAAATTATATATATTTTGCTTCCCATCACTTCCATTTCCTGGAATTTATCCTAGAGAATTATAAACCGACAAGGATGTTTACCAGAGTACTATTTATGATAATGAAAAACTGTGAGCAAATGAGTTCTCCAAAAATAGCACATTCACCCTTTAAGGCAGAGAAAAAGAACCTTGACTTAACAAAGGTTCCAAACCTTTCTGAAGCATTTTGAGAACCAGGTGAAAGACATTTTTCCTCTCACACGCCATTTACACACACAGAAAGAAGGAAGGAAGCTAACCTTCACCTTAGTTCCTTTTCCTCTTACAGCCTTATAACTAGCCTTACTAGTTTTATGGGTTCCCCACTATTCTTTCATGTTGATGTTTTGTTTTTTTTTTTTAAGATTTTATTTATTTATTTATTTATTTGAGAGAGAGAGAAAGAGAGAGAGCACACAAGCAGGGGGAACAGTAGGCAGCGGGAGAAGCAGGCTCCCTGCTGAGCAGAGAATCCAATGTGGAAACTCTATCCCAGGACCCCAAGACCACGACCTGAGCTGAAAGCAGACGCTTAACTGAACCACCCAGGCACCCCTGCGTTGATACTTCTTTCTGTGACTCCACTTACATCATGTGGATGCAGTCTTTGAAAATTTGCAGAGAATGCTTTGTGCAATCACTGGTGTCCCTTTACTTTCATCCTCATCAAGTATTTCTGTCAATGCACTGTCAGGACACCCCTGAAAGGAGGACTCTTGTTTTTTTCCCTCTTTGCGGTTTTTGCCTTGCAGGCCTACCTATTCTTACAGAAATCTGTTTTTCTATAATCCAGGATGTAATGACGAACCCCAACAGTGCCCTCCAGAGCTAGCTCAGACTGGTACATAATCGCTCTCTCGAGGATCCTTTTACATTCCATCCACAGGAAGTGCTCTGGTCTTCTGGTCTGAACAGAGTCCAAAATAGCTTCCCTCTTCCTTGTTTCCTCAACGACATTTTAAGCTTGTGCTATCCAGTTTTTAAAGAATTTCACATACATTGCCATATAATCTTCACCATAATGAGAAATAAAATGGTCCAAAAGTGAAGAATTTATCAGATACTTTGCTCTGAACAGAACTTTAAATTAGAAGTCCCATCCACATACTCTGGTGGGGCAATTTACACCATGATTTCTATTCCTTTTTGCTTACCCAAATATTCCTGCCTTTCTTCTCATCTTAAACTCAGCATTCATTTCCAATCCTTCATGACTTGAGACATTGAACCCTAATTTCTTCGATGAGATCCAGTTCTTTGAACAAGAATTCTTGGTTAAGAGCACAAATTGGAGCAATCCATTTGGAAACTGACTCTCTTTTACTCATGTGTACTCACTAAGAGGCCTCACACCTCCAGTACATTATTTAATCTTGCTGTAAGTGTGGAATGATAATACTGTACACCTGAAAATAATATTACATTATATCTTAACTAACTGGAATGTAACTGAAAACTTATAAAGAAAAAAAAAATTGCTCACTTCACAGAAACACTGAAGAATAAGTGTAGTTTATATAAAGCACCCTGCCCTGACCTTCCAAATCCTAGGCTCAATAACTGTAAATCTCCTTCTAATCAGGTTTTACTTATAACTGTCAAACTGTATTTATTTTCTTAGGTTAAAATTTGAAATTCATTGGGACGCCTGTGTGGCTCAGTTGATTAAGCATCTGCCTTCGGCTGGGGCATGATCCCAGAGTCTGGGGATCGAGCTCCGTATCAGGCTCCTTGCTCAGCGGGAGCCTGATTCTCTCTCTTGCTATTTCCCCTGCTTGTGCGCTCTCTCTCTGGCAAATAAATAAATAAAATCTAAAAAAAAAAAAAAAAAACCTGAAATTTATTGAATTGACATTAAGATATCTAACGCAATAAATATTCTTCCTATTTCTCTTTCCTATTATCATCTCCAAAAATTTGGGGGGGCAATTTCTCTTTTTTCATGCAGCAGCTTGTCTTTGGGAGCTCAAATGCCTACCCATCTTTCAAGGAAGTTTTTCAGCACGACAAAGAGATCTTTCCTTATCACGTATACTGTGTAATACTTCTTGTGGTACATTTGTGTTAACCTTTTGTCTTTGTATGTTTCACCTTCCTATGTGATTTCCTTGAGGAGAAGCAGCGTATCGCACATTTTAGCTTGTATCCCTAAAAGCCCACCCCAGTATTTTGCACACTAAGTTCCCTAATATGTTGAGTCCATTTCTTTGTCATATAATAGAATTCAATTAGATAATTTCTGAAATCTTTTCCTATCCTAATTCCATTAGCCATTTGGAATAAATGATCTTTATGATTATTCTGGAGTCTAAGATTCTAGGATTCAAAAACATTTTACTGTAACTGTTTTGATATTTCCCTCTCCCATTAAACTAACAAAATGTGCTTCTTAGTTCATACCCCTACACTGCTTACCATAGTCCTTGGCACACAGCAGGCACTCAACAAGTATTCATTGAATGAAAACACACACACAATGAAACAAAGGGAAAAATACATTGTTTCCTTTGGTATATGAAATGGTAAATACACTAATTTAAACTAGGGATGAGGCACCAGGATAGCTCAGTTGGTAGAACATGCAACTCTTGGTCTCTGGGTTGTGGGTTCGAGCCCCACCGCGGGTAGAGAGTTTACTTAAAAACAAAATCTTTAAAAAAAAAAAAAAAAGTAAAATAAAATAGGAATAATATACACCTTCTTTATAAGGCGTAAACTAAATGTATACAAAACACCTCATATAGTGTCTAGCCCATATTTGGTACTCAATCAAGAGTGATATTTTTCAATCTTCAATATCTTGTTCAGTCCATGGATCTTAAATTATTATTTTGAAATTATGTATCAATTTCCTGAAATAGAATATTTTCTCATTCATCTTCAAATATATTCTAATTTATTTATAGAACATCCTTTTTAGGTTGATGAATGTTCATATTAACATTCCCTTTAAACAGATGTTAAGAACTCAGAAAATGCCAATTGCTTAAGTCACACTTTCTGCCAAGTGACACAGGCAAACTTTTGAACTCTTTATATTTTCCAATAATGATCTTTTATTGAAAAAAAAGCTATGGCCTCTATGTACAGTGCTACTTTCATTGTTTTAATTTTTTAAAGTTATTATCTTTGATTTTTTTCAGTATCCTTAAGAATTACATAATTTTACAAATTGTAACTGTTTTTTAATCCTACAAGGAAAGTAAATAAACCACAGGGGCAAAACTCTCAAGTTTCACTGTTTCTGCTTTTAAAAGATACAGGCCTTGAAAATAAATACAGTAAAAAGGCAGATATTGACACATTCACTCCAACTCATTAATATAATATAAAGCTATATTTCACCAAGTACCTTACCAGTATTTTTACTATAAGAAATAACATGGCTTTTATATAATAACTAGAAAAATATAATATATGTAACATATATTAAGATATAATTAATATATAGTTAATTATATTAATTAATATATAGTTATATAATAACTTTAAAAAGTTTTATATAGGACCAATAAGATCATAAAAATACAATCTTTATGTTTTGAAATCTTTTCAAAAGGTAAAATTTTTAATTTCAAAATATTTTAGAACTTCCAATCCTAGAATTATAAGCTCAGCATCAGGAAATTGCATGTACAATCAGTGTAGTATAATTTAGGAAACATCTGAATACCTGGGCTGCTCCTGTAATCATATTTGGAATGAAATCCTTATGGCCTGGAGCATCCATTAACGTAATAACTTTGGTTGTGGTCTCAAACTTTGTCATACCAACATCCATTGTTACTCCCCTTAAAGAAAACATAAAATGGTTAGAACACAATATAGAAATAATCAGTGCTATGGACTAAATTATTTAATAATATGGGCTAAATGACAGTCTAAATTCTTAAGAAATAATGGGAATTTTATTACACAGTCTACTATTTTGATGAATTAAGCTACCATTCGGGGCTAGAATTTCTGCTGTAACAAAATTACACGTGTATGGCTTTAAAATAAGGCTGTAGATACCACAAGAACTTAATCAAAATGCTGGATTATTTCCCATTTCCTTTTTTTTTTTTTTTTTTTTTTTTTTTTACTTTTGGTAAAAGGCTAGGTAGACTGTGAACAGAGAAAGATATATGGGGATGCCTCTGGAGGAGGAAACAGGAACTACTGCACACCAGAGAAGGTGAAGTGGAGAATGACTACTATCAGGAGGCAGTTTTCCTCATGTTCATATGTAGACGCTTCACTAATTATAAAAATAAACATATAAACTTTCATTTGTAAGGTAGATCAGTATGTTACACAGTTAGAAAAAAGGAAATATCAAAGGAGATAGCAAATTTTTTTTAAAAATTGAGGAAGATAAACAGCAGTTTGTTTCACATCCCATTTCGTCTTTCTTGGAGACCAACACAGTACCTCTTCTTAGCCTCAAAAATGTAGGTTCGGTTTATCAGAAAGCCCAGGGAGTCTACAAAGGTACTAAGTCTTTCCAGACATCAGGAAAGGGAAGTCGAGTGGGCAATAAACTGGATAATCATTCATCCTGGTTTGCCCCAAACAGTCCAGAATAATGGATGGGCCGTCCCTTTTACTGCCAAGCGTTCTGACAATTAGAGTAATTTATGTGTCTCCCCTAGCAGAGTGCTGAGGTAACTGTGGGTCTCCCTGATCAAATCATTCCAGCTTAATCTAAAACATTGGGCCATTTGACTTGGTGGAAATGATGCTTAATTCTAATAATCCTCAAATAATCGCCCAGAATACTCATGAACCTCCCTATACTGAGCTCCTCCCTATACTGCTTTGACCAGAATATACTCCTGAGCCAGCTCTGGTCTACATTTGTAACCCTAAGGATATAAAAATGTCACTCATTTTACTAATTTCTGTTCAACATGAGAACAGACGACTTATACATATTTAACATGGTGGGATAAGTAACGCACTGTATTTTTGAGATACTATGAAGGAACATACAATGGTAAGTTAAAACTCTTATTATGTATCTAAATGTATCTGTTATCTACAGAACCAAAGAATATTCTAAAACTGCATCATGCTGAGCATAGAAAACTACCAGCAGCAAAAAATAACAGCCAACCAGTAGATGTACTATCAAAAATAAAAAATAAAAAACCCCATAAAAATTACTGACTATTCTAGGAATTAGATAATTAGCTCACTTGCCAGCTCAACTCAGATATTAACAAGTTAAGTTATTCTACCTTAAATTTTACTATTCTCTTTACCCACTTAACAGATGACATAAATATAATTAAAGAGCCATATATTTTGGGGCACCTGAGTGGCTCGTGGGTTAAGACTCTGCCTTCGGCACAGGTCATGATCTCAGGGTCCTGGGATGGAGCCCCGCATCGGGCTCTCTGCTCAGCAGAGAGCCTGCTTCCTCCTCTCTCTCTCTGCCTGCTGCTCTGCCTACTTGTGATCTCTGTCTGCCAAATAAATAAATAAAGTCTTTAAAAAAAAAAAAAAAGAGCCATATATTTTAATATCTATTTGGTAACCTGGTAGGTAGAAATTATTTAGTCTTCTAAATAATTTAGTCTTCTAAATAATTTCTGACATCATACAAGAATTCCCCTGTTTTCCAACATTCATGTTCCAAAAATTTGCAGCCAACTAATTTTCCTTACTAGGTTGGAAAACAAACTTATGATGTGACATAGACTGAAAAAGACCACCTACAAGAAAAAAAAACCACCCACCATGACATAAAATTCTGTTTATCAAAAAAGCTAAAGAATATTATGACCCTCCCCTTTATTGAGAATTACCTTATATATTATAATACAGACTATTCAAGCCCCCCCCAAGAAAATAAATACACACTTTTTTTTTAAAGTATGAAAACCCAAATATATTCTCTTATCATACTCAGAAGGAAGATAGGGAACACGGAATAATTTCTTTGTTGATTTAGGACTTTCGGAAGGACTTCAGTCTTCAGTCATTATTTTGACACAGTTGGTATACCTGCCATTTCACTTACTAGGTGTCCTCACTTGGTTCCCCCATCTCTGACAGTTGTGACATGATATAAACCACCACTCTGAATACTTTGAAAGAAATACTTTGGCTGGGGGTATATGAATAGCTGTTCTCTCCTGCAGAGTTAGCAATGGGCACAGTAACTGACTAGATTAGATCTCTGTTGTAGGAAGTAGATCTAATTACTAGTTCGTTGATTCTATCTCATAAAAACATACTACAGAAAGTATAAAGATGAATTAAGTCTGATAATTTAAATTGACTAGTCATTTTAATTCCAGAGAGAAGACAGTTTACTACAAAAAGTTACCTTATATAAAATTTAGTCTTATTCATAATTTTAATTCAAAATCAAGTCAATTTAACAAATACTTAGGGAAGGGACAACTGAAACTTCTCCCACAGAATAATTAACTAAGGTTTTTTTACTACCATTTTCCTGTGTGTGGTTTCTTTTTTTTAAAGTTTTTTTCATAAACATTCTTTTCAACTATTCTCATAGAACTTGGAAGAGTAGAAAATGTATATAGATATAATGAAACTATAATAAAAATATTTCTCTGACAATTAAAAGCTTTTCTCTAAAAGAAGTTCCTAAAATATTTCAGGGCATGTTTCATACATATTCAACACATACTATATACTTATTTAAAAGACTATATATCATTTCAAGCTAAAAATTTTGAAATATAGTGACTACCTTTCCCTTTCTTCGCCAGTCTCATCCAAGACCCATGCATATGCAAACGAAGCTTTTCCAGCCTTTTTAGACTCTTGTTCATACTTATGCATAGTTCTTTTGTTTACATTACCCAGAAGATAAAGCATATGGCCCATCAGAGTACTTTTCCCAGCATCAACATGACCTAAGGAAAATTGATTCAGGATTAATACTAGGTACATTTTCCAGACGCTGTTCACATTGAGGTATTACATGAATATGTAATCCAATAGTTCACGTCAGTGTTTAGAGTAATAAATACCAGTTTTTATCAAATGATAGTTAAGTAAATGGAGAAAAAAAGAGTCTCTTGAGAGAGGGGGGAAATTTCCTTGACTTTGGAAATTCAAACTGTCAGTAAGACATGGCATTTTCAAAACAGTCACAAAATGAAAATGCCACAAGCAAGTCTAATGACTTCCTTGGTAATCTGGCATTATTTCCCCCAGGGTGATTAGAAAGCACTATGATGTGATGCCTCCTTGCTTGTGTCCATTTTCACCCAGACAGACACTCAGAGTGGGAACGAGTGTACATGCTGCCACCAGGAAGTGACCAGGCTAAGGCAGAGGTGACCAGGCACCCAAAGGAACAAAGGGCATTACCAATGACCACCAAGTTGAGGAGCTGCTTCCCTCCTTGCCGCTTCTCCAGTTCCGCTTTGACATCTATTTGCTGCCTCAGCTTGCCAGACTTTTTCACCGGCGTTGGTGCTGAGCTCTGCTCTTCTGATGTTTGAATGGTGTGGGATGGAAGAACTGGTTTAGAAACAGTGTCAAGAACATCAGAAGCAGCAATGCCAGTTCCTTCACTAAGATGTCCTTTTTGAGGTGTGTGGAAACTATGACCATTTTCTTCAGTTACTCTACAGAAAGCAGAGATAGGAAAAAAAGTGTTTAAACCAACTCAACTGACACCCTATAAGGTCAGAAGGGCAGAGACGTTGTCTTTTCTTATTCCTTATACTTGCAGACCAACAATGATCTCTTCTAAGTGGCCACTCTATTAAGGTGGAAATGAGAAGTAGTTAGACCCAAACCACACAAATACAGACTTGGATGACCCCAGGAGAAAAATGGTCCAGCAAACACTAAAATAAGAAGAAAATATCCTATAAAATAACTGAATTCAAGGCCACATAGCCTTAGCCATATAATCCTATCAGAACAAATGGCATAATGGAGATATTTTGTAAAACTTGGTACTAAATGTGTTCCTAGAGATAAAGTACTATTTAAAAAAAAAAAAAAAAGCTTCATCCCTAACTCATTCTTCTAACAGGACAGAGACTAACAATCTTTTTTGTTCAAACACTATCCTTAAGGGAGCTAACTCTGTCTACATTTTCTTAATGATTTCAGCAAAGAAGTTTTTATTTAATTCATTAATTCAACTAATACTTGATTTTCTAAAAACTACAACTTCTACTAGGCATTGATGTTGAAAAGAAAAGAAGATGCTAATGAGAAATTTATCTACTAATCCCAAAAGCTTACAATCTAGTGAGGGATTCAAATATATAAAGTAGACCCCAAGGCCATGTAGCATAAATTATTTGCTCTTTGATTATGATGATGCCCCCAAAAGTAAACATGGACTTTAGTTCATTAGCTCTTTGACTGTTATCTACAGAAACTGTATCAGTGCTATCTATCCCATGGACAGCTAGCAGCGATGGGATCTAATCAACCAGACTACAATATAGTTTACATTCCTTTCAGGGACACAGATAAACAGAAATAGGACAAAGAACAGGTTAAATTGCAAATTATTAAGAATGAAACCAATTCTATCCAATTCAATTTGGAACTGGCAAAGAATTACATACAAAAAGCAGTTCCTGTGAGAACAGTACATTATTTTCTTCTTGTCCACAGTAACAAAAGAACAGACTCATTTTTCCCCTCTCAGGGCATTTTCATATGCTGAACACTGACCCTTCATCCTAGTCCTCAGGGAAAAGTCCCATTAGTTACATTTGCAACTTCCTTAAAAACCTCATATCCACTCTCCTTCTCTCCTACTTTCATCAATCTCTACTAACAATTTTGGTGTTGTTTGTTGACACCGTGTAGACAGATGAGCTTTATCTAGATCCACAGGGTAAAAAAATTTAAGCATGTGAAAAAGATTCCAATTCTTTTTTTTTTTTTTTTTTAAAGATTTATTTATTTGACAGATAGAGATTACAAGTAGGCAGAGAGGCAGGCAGAGAGAGAGGAGGAAGCAGGCTCCCAGCTAAGCAGAGAGCCCGATGCGGGGCTCGATCCCAGCACCCCGGGATCATGACCTGAGCCGAAGGCAGAGGCTTTAACCCGCTGAGCCACCCAGGCGCCCCGATTCCAATTCTTTTAAAGGATTCCAACAGGGTAAATTAAGTGAAATCTTAGACTATAATTTGCAAATATTTGAATGACCACAGTTAGTTCTAAAACCAAACATGACAACTCTGCATTTAGACAAGTTGAAAAAACCCAACAAATTATAATAAAAGTGTTCAACCAAAGTAACTAGACATGGGCTCTGGTTCTGATCAGACCTGGGAGAAATCGCAATTTCTGATTTCAAATCTCTGTTTTTAGTGACAGAAGCTTTTCTCCAAAGGAAAGTTTATGTTAACTCCAGTATGGAGAAGAGATCCAAGCAGAACAGCTATGGCTGACAGCAGGTAGAGGCCTGAAGCTCAGCTGGCCCAGCGGAGGAAGGGCTTCACAAAGCATGGATCTGACTTGATTATTTCATGTACAACTCAATTACATGAAGGGCTTGCGTTTCTCTTGGTGTCATGAAAACATTCAAATAAAGTCTACATAAAATACAAATTAGTTCGATAAATTGTATAGTGTTAGAAGGAAGTGAACCAAGTAATTAGAAAAGCATCCTAGGTAAGTCTGTACTTAGTAAAAAGTTCTATATATTATGAAACAAAACTCAGTATTTTAAGGTTTTGAAAAATTTCTAAGATGAGGCCTAAAAATGCTGTAACTACTGACTGATATGAAAAAAAAAAGTAAGTTGGTTGAATTTTTTCAGGAGCTTTCTGATACAATTTTGTAGACTTACCTATTATTATAAAATGACTACTCTGGTGTTTTTCCTAAGCCATTGTTCCAAAAGTAGGAATATTTCTACAGGAATGTAGAGACTTAATCTTTCTTCTTCATTTACTTAAATGAGACTGGGAAGCTAATTTAAATTCAAGAGTATTTATTGTCTATGTAAGGTTTGAACCATTTATACTTAAATAAGCTTCTTCTAGAGAGGTATTTACCATCTTTAATATTAGTGAAGAAAAAGTTTGCTGTTTTAGCTTCTTCTAGCAATGCATTACCCCTTTTTTTATGAGCCATTGGGAATCACACTACATAGGTATTTATGATACTGAAATCTTGACTCAGAAGCATTTTGCTATCCTTCTCTGTGCTTCCTCAAGATCAAATCAGAATTATAGCTTAAGTTTTATCCTTAGTATAAACTTTCTAAAGAATCCTATACAAGTATTTGACACAATATAGCTTGGTCCTTAAGCAACATTATGCATTTCTGAATATCCTGATCTCTACCTACAAACCTCTCATGTTCTGATGACCTCTCTCCTAGAGCCGTAACAAAATATTGATGCACAGGCTGCTTTTTCACCTTTATGTTTTTCCAAGTTTGTTTGTTTATTTGTTCAATATTTTATTTATTTGACAGAGAGAGAGAGACAGCCAGCGGGCACAAGCAGAGGAAACAAAAGAGGGAGCAGGAGAAGCAGGCTCCACACTGAGTAGGGAGCCCGATGCAGGACTGAATCCCAGGGCCCTGGGACCATGACCTGAGCTCAAGGCAGAAGTTTCTCCAACTGAGCCACCCCTCCAAGTTTATTTTTAAAATAAAATACATTTCCCCAAGGACTCTGATCAATAAATAAGCTATTCTATGAAAGAAATATGATGAACATTAATGGTCCCTGTCCTCATGAAGCATATAGTCTTGTAAGGTTCTGAAAGGCTTGTATTACACTTGTGAAGTACAGAGTTAGGTTGTCAAGAATTATTTACTTGTACTTACTATTTTTTCTTGATCATTTATTATAATTATTCCCATAGATAACTATGCCTTACTTCTAATGTGATACATTAATTTGGGTTTATTTGTATGTTGCTAAGATTTCTGAAACATTTTTCAATAAGATCATAAAATCCTTAGAATAAGGAATTGTATATTCTATTTGTTTTTCTTCCTCTTAGTGGAAATAATCCCATTATAGGACTGCATGGTTCTCAAAACACAAGAATAAAAAAGAAATTCATGATTCTGACAACCCAACCCCAATTCAGAGATAAAAGACATATATTAAGCTTTTGGTAACTAAATGAGGACTCAAAATTATTATAGTGGGCTACAGTTACCCAAATTAAATGTCATTCATTTTAATTCATTAAATGTCGCTCATTAAAATTTCATTCATCTAATCATTCAACATACACTGAACACTTATTCTGTCCTAGATATGGGATACTTTCCTTCACTGAATTGGAATGTAAATCAAGTATTGCTTTTATAAAATCAAAAAAAATTGAACTAAATGACCATAAAGATTCTTTACAACCAAGACTTGTGAAACTTCCATTAATTTATTTTTTTTCCATTTTTTAAAGATTTTATTTATTTTTTTGAAACTTCCATTAATTTAGATACAGCAATGTTATAAGGGAGAAAAATAAGGCTGCTTAGTTTTTATTTCTTGAAATTAAAAAAAAAATCCTCTACTTTTTTGTTTATATTTCATAATTTGATTCTTACCTATCTAAAGGACAGACAAAATACATGTATAATTTAAAAGTAAAGGATTTAAGAAATAATTAAACAATCTGAAAATTTTTGAAGAGGTTTAAAGTTAATGTTTAAAGTTAATGTTTCAAAGAGGTTTAAAGTTTACTGTGTTGTTAAGTCTCAAGTAACCAATTTCCCTTGCTTACAAAAACTCTTCGGAGAGGCACCTAAGTGGCTCAGTTGGTTTAAGGGGCTGCCCTCAGCTCAGGTCATGATCTCTAGGTCCTCAGATCCAGCTCCTCATAGAGCTCCCTGCTTAGCAGAGAGCCTGCTTCTCCCTCTCATTCTGCCTTTCCCCCTGCTTGTGCTCTGTCTCTCTCTCTCACTCGAATAAATAAAATCTTAAAAAAAAAAAGAAAAAGAAAAAAAAACTCTTCGGGGAATCCTCTTATGATAAGAACAAATGAGTGCTACTAATATAGGATCTATAATTTCTCAGCAGATTTGAAATTCTAGGTATGTTTCACTTTATACTTTGTGCCTTTGTTCTAGTGATCCATTTCATTCAACCTGAAAATCTAAGAGTTTAAAGATTAGAGTTAGAAAAAAAATTTTAATTAATGTTTACATGATTCACCAGCCACTTTTAATTCCCAAACACTGCTTACCTACGCCATCTAGTGGTAGAGTTCCCGAGCTCAGAATGCTAGATTTCACAAAATAGAGAATTTATTTAATTTATATGAGGAAATGGACAGTGAGATAGATTGAGTAACATGCATATTTAGTATCAAGCCTAATTTCTCAACCCCTTTTCTTTGTACCATGTCACATTGAGGACCCATGTTACTTCAACCTTACTGATACATCATGCAAAATTTATTAAGGTAGGTTCTCTTTCTTACAGTCAAGTGGAGGACAATACTGATTTCCAAAAAAAGATGGGGGAGGGCTTAAGAACTTACTCAGGCACTTCGAATCCCATAGTTTGCTTCTTTCCAGACACAGTCATTTTAGCAACTTTTGGCACAATTTCAGATTCACTTCGAGATGACTGGGAGTCTACTGATTTTCCTAATTAGAGAGTAAAATGTAAAGGGCTAATTAGTTAAAGCTGACTTCTAGAAAATGTTACATACTATATACTACATAAATATACAGCATTATAATTTAGTGTTATAGAATTTGTATCTTTATACATATTCTTTTCTCTAAAAAAAATTCAGTGAACATTAAAATGCTGAAATTTTTCTGTTACCTATATTCTAGGAAATCCCCTACTACTGGGATGCTGCTATGCTTAACCTCCACCAAATCTCTTCCTAATTTTGAACTGACTCTTAAGTTTCAGTATTAAGAGGTCACAAGGTGGTTTCTGCACTAAGCCTTACTCTGACAGAATACCTAGACCTTAGGTCCCTGTCTCCTACCACGCCCTTTCATGCTACTAAAATTGTTTGGTCAGTTAGCAGATGGCTAAGCTATTTTTAATTCCGTGATACCTATAAACTGATGAGCAAGTTAAGAGGCTGCTGAATTGTGCTGGACACTGTACATACTTTACTTGCACACAATACTAGGCTTAGGAAGATATTTGATATCTAACAAGGATATGGGGGAAGAGGTCAATATAGAAAAAGTGAATTAAGAACAAGATCAATTATGAGCCAGGTCAAAGACTTTGTTTGATATTTAAAAAAACAGACCTGTGATTTACGGAATTCTTTAGAATGTAACTTTGTAATTTTCAGTAATATTACCATCAGGATTGGGTCCACTTAAAAGTAGAAACTGCACATGCTACTCTGGTAAATACATGTACATAAATTATTTTTAAGTTAGAAAAAGTAAATTAATGTATATAATGCATACAAAACGCTTGCTATTTGCCTACTCTATGCCAAGCCCTATGCTGGAAATATAATGACAAACAAAAGCAGACATAATCCCTGTGCTGAGAGAGCTTAAATCGAGTGGACAAAGTGCACTAAGTGACCAAAAATAAAAAAAACTGTTATTAGTGTTGGAATATGTACACGGTACCATAAGGTTTGGTAGCAGGGCACACAAATTAGAAGCTTCCACAGGAAAGCTAAGAGTTCGGCAGTGATGGAAAAGGAAAGATCTACACAGAATGGAAGAGCACTGTGAACTACACAGAAGGAAGAGCACTGTGAACAGAGAGAGTAGCCTGCACAGTGACTGTGCTGTGGGAGGCAGCATGGACCTCAGAAGTAAGAACAGAAGGGAAAGGGAACGCAGCTCACTAACTGAAGCTGAAGAGGGGACAGCGGCCGGGCCACGCAGGAGCCCTCAGGGCAGACCAGAGAGCCTAACACTTGTTCTAACAAAATAGGAAGCCACCAAAACGATGTAAGCAAGTAAGAGGAAGACCAAGAGAGAGGAGAAGACAGAGTCAAGCTCCAGGACAGGTGTGGGCTGGAGCATCTATCTGTGATTCATCAGCAAATGATTAGCAGTTGAAGGCACACACCTAAGTGAGATCACAAAGCAAGTGAATACAGACTAAGAACAGAAGTGGTTCTAGGACAGGGCCTTAAAAGAAATCCAGCCTTTAATCGTTACAGGGACCCTGAGCCTGCAAAAGGTGACTAAGGAGGGCCGGGGTGGGGGGTGCCAAGGAAGCCAGGGGAAGAGTGGCTGATGGGGCTGGCACCACCCGAATTTCGGGAAACATTCACTAGTGACATGATCACTTCAAGTAAAGATCACTGGTAGAGTTCGTAAGAGCCATCTGAGAGAAGTGAGGAAAAAAGCGAAGATGAGCAAACAGAGGCAGTACCTAGCCACAATCTCTTATCCACATTCCACAATGTGAAAGCTCTGGAAAATAAAGGTTTTTGTCTTATTTTAATTTGGAAGCAAACCCTGACCTGGACTGACATGAGGGCTATTATAGCTCTTATTTATCCCACTTAAAGTGAAAAGTCATACATTTCAAGGTCAGAAATCACAATGTGATGATTACAGGGTGCAGCCCCCTATCCCACTGAGGTTATCACACCATAGGTAATACATACATGGTAATGCCTTTCTACATTCCAAAACTTCTGATTCCTGAGGCAACTCTGGTCCCAACGGCTTTAGATGAGAGATTACAGGCATGTGCAAATGACTCACTTAAAAAGTTTGCCTGGGGGGCGCCTGGGTGGCGCAGTGGGTTAAAGCCTCTGCCTTCGGCTCAGGTCATGATCTCAGGGTCCTGGGATCGAGGCCCGCATCGGGCTCTCTGCTCAGCAGGGAGCCTGCTTCCCTTCCTCTCTGCCTGCCTCTATGCCTGCTTGTGATCTCTGTCTGTCAAATAAATAAATAAATAATCTTTAAAAAAAAAAAAAAGTTTGGCTGGAAAGGTCGGGCTATGGTAGAATGGTAGCAAAAAGGTCAGCTGAGGGGCGCCTGGGTGGCTCAGTGGGTTAAGCCTCTGCCTTCTGCTCAGGTCATGATCTCAGGGTCCTGGGATCAAGCCCCACATCAGGCTCTCTGCTTGGTGGGGAGCCTGCTTCCCCCGCTCTCTGCCTGCCTCTCTGCCTGCTTGGGATCGCTCCTTCTCTCTCAAACAAATCTTAAAAAAAAAAAAAAAAAAAAGGTCAGCTGATAGAAAGGACAGCACTGAGAGGGACTGGTTGAAAATATTAGGAGAGATAACATCACATTACATATTTTAGAACTCCTGGGAAAGCAGAAAGGGATAGGATATGAAGCACAGGCCAAATCTAAATTTAGATAGATATTACTGTACAGGAGGTAGGTTTGTGTGTTGAGGAGCTGGGAGATGAAAATTCCTAATGGTTAGCTTCTATTTACTCTGTCACAAGGAGCCAGTTACCTGGTGAGACTGAGGGTGAACAAGGGAAGTAAAAGGACTGGTGAAGCAAATGGTTTTCAATAGTCATTATACAAGGGGGAATGGCTGGACAGTATTGAAGGCCCACTTAAGATTTGTGATAACACCTGAAACTAATGTAACACTGTGGGTCAACGATACTCAAATAAAAACATCTTTTAAAAAGATCGGTGATGGGGCGCCTGGGTGGCTCAGTGGGTTAAGCCGCTGCCTTCGGCTCAGGTCATGATCTCAGGGTCCTGGGATCGAGTCCCGCATCGGGCTCTCTGCTCAGCAGCGAGCCTGCTTCCCTCTCTCTCTGCCTGCCTCTCTGTCTACTTGTGATCTCTCTCTGTCAAATAAAAAAAAAAAAAAAAGATCGGTGATAATAAATTTATAATGGAATCACTCTGCCTTTCTTTGTGACTTTTTCTAGCAATGTTCAGCCATTTAGGAACAGGCACAGCAAAGGCATTAACTACTTCATTCAGGGTTACATTTCTACCCAACAGGTACAAGGAGAAAGCAAGGCAGTTAAAGGTACTGGCAAAATGGGAGGAAATGTTATTGAAATTAATCAAACAGGAATCCGAAGTGGGATTAAACAAATAAAATGACAAAGGAAGAGTACTGATGCACTGGGATGAAGAAGAGAGGTCCACAGGTCAAGAGGTCATGACCTGAGAAGCACAACTATGTAGTTGTGGTCAGAACAGGACTGTGAATTCATGATTCTGGAGGAGGGGAATTAGAGTGAATTGCTAAGGAGTTAAAGGTCACTGGAAATCAAGTGGTCAAGAAACTGAAAGTCCAGGTGGGGCTTCTGTCAGCGTTTTCCCACACTGATGCACAAATAAGCTACGATCATCAAGAACTGAAGCTGAATAAGAATACTGTAGGCCAACTGCCAGTATTCAATGAACAAGGAAGAGTGGACAACAAGGTTGCTCAGTAAATGACAGCAGTAAGGACTAATGAACAGGTGGTGTAGGCAAAAGATGGGAATTTCAAAGGAGCAGAGACTTGAGGGGGGATAAAAAGAATAGAGGAATAATGGGTCGGAAAAGGCAGTAAAGAGAACAAAGCTGACATTCCAGGCCCTAAGGTTTGAGAGAATATAAGTGAAGTAAGGCAAGGAGTGGAAAAACCACTTGGAAAACATGAAAATTACAGAGAGGTTTGATTTTTATGAAAAAAAGCAGTTCCAGAGTTATAGCAAAAGTAGAGAGGAGTGAGAGGTGAGACAGGGATAAAAAAGGAAGACACACAGTACTGATGATGATGATGATGATGATGTTGGTGGTAGTGCTGGTGTCTGTAGGTAGGGAAGACATCCTAAGGCAAGGTAAAGAGGCATGGTGAATTTTGGCCTCTGTCCTAATAGGGGAGAAGAGTCATAAAGCACAGAAATGTCTTAATCCAAGCTATCCAGGACTAATTCCCACTTCCTACACATTTAGTACATTGGAACACTGTAATTTTGACTTAAAAAAAAAAAAAAAACTAAAATTAAAATGACATAGAAGGTCTTAAGCACAAAAATCACAATATGATCCTATAGTACTTCTGTGGGATGCAATAAATATAAAACCTTTTCATTTCTAGTGATTCTTATCTATAAGACATCAAACACAAGATGTAGTATTTCAAAAATTCAATTAAGTGAAAAAATCTTTTTTTTCTCAGAGTAAAATAAGTCTAGTATTATAGTTCTATCACCCATTAGAGCAGTAATTCTGAAATCTTTTTATTTAGGTCACACACCCCTTTAAGAAGCTCACAAAAACAATGAGAAATACTTGCCAGAAAAACTCACCATACACACTAATTTTGCACACTTTTTCAAGGGGTTCAATAATTCTACCTGTAGAATCCTCCCTTTGAGAGATAAACTTGACTTGGGCTATTTTGGAAATATGCTAATTTCAATTTGGTGTTATCCACAAAGAAAAAAGATACATTCAGTAAATTCCCACTGAGTTGTTGTCAACAGCAATGTGATACACTTCCACTTACCCAACCATATTATAAAGTTCCTCTCATAATTACCATCAGGCTGATGCCAGGCAAAATCTACAAATAGGTCAGAAGTGAACTAATAACTCAAATAACCAGTCATGGATCACTAAGAGAGACATATGAGTATTGAAGCCATCACATAAAAGTATGAAATGTTTACTGTTTTCTCCGACCTTCCCCAACCAACTAGAAATTCATTCACTGCATAACATACCTCAAAAAACTGAGCATTAAATTTTCAGAAAGTCCAAAAAATGTCAGTATGGAATGAATACTTGCACAGAAAAAGGAGGCACGGCTTCCGGTTCCTGCTCTGCCACTACTTAGCTACTACCTACCTTACAGCTTAAGCAGTTCCCTTAATTTTGCTAGCTTCAGTCTTCTGATCTACAGATCATCCTCAACCTACAATGGGGTCAGGTCCCAATAAATCCATCAGAAGCTGAAAATATCATAAGCTGAAAATGTATTTAATACACCCAACCTATAAAACTTCACAGTTTAGCCTAGCCTACTTTAAATATGCTCAGAACATTTACATTGGCTTACAGTTGGGACAACTCATCTAATGCAAAGCCTACATTTTAGTACAGTGTTGAGTATCCAATGTAATTTACTGAATACTGTACAGAAAGTGAAAAACAGAATGGCTGTGTGCATACTGGCTGTGGACCCCCGTGCTCAGGTGAGTGACTGGAAGGTGCAGCTCACGGCCATTGCCCAGCATCATGAGGGAAGAGAGCACCACATTATCAACTGAATAAATATCAAAATTCGAAATCCAAGGTATGGTTTCTAACGAATTCCTATCTTCAGCAACACTGTAAAGTCCATCTAAGTAGAACCACTGTAAGTGGGAAACCATCTGTTACAATGAAATAAATGATTTCTGTCCAGTATTAGGTCTCTGTCTCCCAAACCACTAAAATGATTTTTAAATCAAATAGCCCATTAGGAGGTAAAAGTAAAATGTGCCATTCCAGAGGAAAATAATCAATGTCCTCCCCCAAGTCATGTAAAACCAATCACAAAAAGATCTGCATTCTGAAATTTCACGTATTAGTGACTAGTGTTCAGTCTCTAGGAAAACGGAGGAGAATCAATCATCATTTCGATTTTTCATTCAGATGGAAAAAACAGCTTACCCAGTTGAACAAGCTTAACCTGCTTATTTTATAGACGAAAAAATGACACAAGGAAATTAAGTGACTTCACAGGAAGTGGCAGGACCCGCACTTAATCATCTCACCCTACCTGTCCAATTCACCATTCTCATATACGAGGTTAAAGCAAAGCCTTCTTTTGTCCCTGTAGTTATTCCTTCATGGTATGCTTTCTCCAGGGCTTCACTGCTTTTTTTCTCAACTGAGATCTAAATAGCAGTGTCTAAGTTTTCTCTTAAATACAAAATTATCTAGGTCCCTTGCCCTGAAGATCTTTTTTAATATATATGCCTTTGTAAAAGATACAAAGCTCAACTTCCCCAGCATCACACAACTGTTATACTCTTGCTGAATTTACTGAAAATGTAAACTTGCATATCCACATGATTTACCTATCTCTGATTTATTTTTTGGTCTTAAAGCACACTCAGTTTTAGACTACCAGCTCTTGGGAGGCTGGAAACTGTCTTATACATATGTTCACACACTCCATAGCACATGAAAACAGTGTTGTGCCTACAACATACATTCCAGAGAGTTTAATGATTATTAATCCCTAAGAGTTTACATTTTGAAGACATGAGAAGATCTACTACTTCTGCAAGTTATCGTCAATCTCTTCTTTGGACAATAACCTCAACTTACTCTCCATTACTTGCACTTAATACCAGCCATCTCCTAACCCTGAGAGATCTGTATTCTAGAAAGCCAATTTGGCCCTGCTATGGGCATTCTCGTTTGCTCTCCTGTTAGGTGTTTACATGTTCTTTTGCCTTCATAACAACCATGCCAAGTATGTGTAATCATACCCACTTTACTTCAGGAAAACTGAGGTCCATATCGGTTGATTTGACAAAGGCATTACAACCGTGGCCTGTGATATAACTGGGTTTAGAAAAAGATACGAATCGCATGGTGGCTATTCTCAAAGGGCTTATACACTACCCTGAGAGATAATTATAAAGTGGTAGAGATTAGTTATAGAAACAATAAGAGAATTCAAAGTACGCATCTAATTAGGAAAGTCTCAACAAATGAAATTTGACATGACCCTGAAAAGAAAGAGAAGGCAAAAATAATTTGAGAGAAAGCATATTTAAGGGTCAACCAGGTAAAAATCTGAATAAGACTGGGCTTTGTCACAGACAGTAACACAAAAGCATACTTTATCTTTAGATTTTTTTTTCTTAATTTGCTTAAGTATCACACAAGTAAGTTTAAAGAGCACATAACAACAACAACAACAAAAAAGAATGATCCAGTAGTACAAAATCCAGAGGGACTATTTTGGTAAGAAACAAACCAAGCTGATGCTGACGTTCATCTGGAAGAGTAAATGTGAGAGAATGACCAATAAAATTTTTAAATTAAGAATAATAGGGGACTTGAACTACCAGGTATCAAGACCTCTTATAAAGCTGGAGTAAATTAAAATGGGGCCATAAGAATAGTTTGATGAATGAGAACAGAGCATCTGCAAATGGACCAATTAATAGGAATATATTTCTTATATATAAGAACAGCATTTTAGTATATACAAAAATATATAAGAATATACAGAGAGTTACAAATAGAAATCCAGTATAGGCAAAGTGGTATTTCAAATCAGTGGGAAAAGGATGGGTTATTCCATGTTGTATTGGGAATACTGGCCATTCATTGGAAAGAAATGTTCTATCATATGTCCATGGTATATCATATATAAATTCTTTGTTGATCAAAGATATGAATATCAAGAAGAAAAATATAAAAATATATTTATACGCCACCTCGGTGGCTCAGGTGGTTAAGCGACTGCCTTTGGCTCAGGTCATGATCCCGGGGTCCTGGGATCTGGTCCCACATAGGGTTCCCTGCTTAGCAGGGAGCCTGTGCTTCTCTCTCTCCCTCTGCCTGCCACTCCCCCTGCTTGTACATGCGTTCTATCAAATAAATAAAATCTTTTTTTAAGATTTTATTTATTTATTTGATAGACAGAGATCTCAAATAGGCGGAGAGGCAGGCAGAGAGAGAGGAGGAAGCAGGCTCCCTGCTGAGCAGAGAGCCCATGCGGGGCTCGATCCCAGGACCCTGGGATCATGACCTGAGCCGAAGGCAGAGGCTTTAACCCACTGAGCTACCCAGGCACCCCCAAATAAATAAAATCTTAAAACAAAATAAAAATAAAATAAAATTAAAATTAAAATATATTTATAGGGGTACCTAAGTGGCTCAGTCAATTAAGCCTGTATCTTCTGCTCAGGTCATGATCCCAGGGGCCTGGGATAGAGCCTCACAATGCCTCCCTGCTCAGCAGGAAGCCTGTCTCCCCCTTTCCCTCTGTCCCTCCCCCGCGGCCTGTGCGTTTTCACTCTCTCAAATAAATAAAATCTTTATGGAATATATTTCCTTTAAAAATATATATTTATAATCTTTAAGTAAGACTAACAAGTTTTATATAAAATTTTTCCCTGATTAAAGATACCACAAGGGAACATAAAATATGTAGGGAAATATATATAAGGGGTTAATATATAATAATAAAAGAACTCCTGAGAAGGAAAGGAAAAGTGAATTGGGGGAAATCGGAAGGAGAAATGAAGCATGAGAGACTGTGGACTCTGAGAAACAAACTGAAGGTTCTGGAGGGAGGGGTGGGGGGATAGGTGAACGTGGTGGTGGGTATTAAGGAGGGCACATATTGCATGGAGCACTGGGTGTGGGGCATAAACAGTGAACTTTGGAACACTGAAAAACAAAATAAAATTATAATTAAAAAAGTAATAATAAAAGAGCTTCTACAAACCAACAAGAGAGAACAACTCAGAGAGAAAGAAGTGAACAATAAAAGCCCCAGGTCAAGATTCACAAGTCAAAGAAAGGTGTAGCAGTGGAAAGGGGAGACACAAACCGGAGAGGGACTGAGGAAAAGGACTAAAAAGTGGAGGTGGTAGGAGAGAGGACAGAGAGGGAGACAGGGCAGAGGAACAAGTAGAAGTATTTCTACTTTTTTATTAACATCTAGAGTTGCCAAGGGAAAGAGGAAGAGCACAGCCTGATGTCTTTTGGCATAGAAAAATGTGATAAAGTCAAAAATTTTACTATGTACATTATACTTCTGGCAATGTGTTCTACAGAAATATTATATTAACAGGACTGTGGAGCGGTGGTGCTGTCTGTAATGGCAAAAAAAGGTGGGTGTACATCAATAAGGGAACAGTTAAACAAATTACAGTACATCCAAACAATCCAGATATAAAAGTAGTAAACCCACACTCAAGAAAAGGAAACCATGACACATTAAGTGGAAAAAGCAAGTACAATATTAAATAGCAAAGATGCTATATCACTATATTATTGGCATTAAAAAGTCCACAAGAATGGAAGTGAACTTTTAGAAGTGATTACATCTAGAGAGTGATAATAAAAAGGAAAAGGAGGTAACTTTTATTTCAAAATGTCCTTCACTGCTTCTCAGCCTTTTGGCTAAGATCAAGTGCAAAATGTATATACTTCTATGATACAACTATATTATTTTTATAATTAAAAATGTTTAAGTGAACGGGCGCCTGGGTGGCTCAGATGGTTAAGCATCTAATTCCAGCTCAGGTCGTGATCTCAGGGTCCTGGGATCAAGCCTGCACAGGACTCCCTGCTGGTGAGGGAGTTTGTGCTCCCTTTCCCCAGTTTGTGCTTTCTCTGTCACATAAATAAAACTTTTAAAATGTTTAAGTGAAAATCATACAAATTAAAACAAATACTTCAAAACACTAAAATCTTCTTTCTACACTGTTCTTCAGGGCACTCTTGATTTTTCTTAGAAGTTAATAATATAAAATCCTACTTGACAGTGACAGAATCAGCATACCACAAGCCAAATTCTTCCCACCAATGATCCTGAATACGACACACTACTGAAAAGTTCGTGTTTGGAAACAAAAGTTCAAAGTTCATCTAACCAGTCATTCAATGACAACTATATATTCAGAATGCTCTACTAAGCTGAAAGAAATCCTCTCGATTAGACTCAAGCTCCCTGAAGCTCCTTGGCAGAATCGGCTGCAAATTTTGTCTCTTTCTGCAAATATTTGATACTTTGTACCTCATTGATGTATGTTTGCTGACTGCTGAAGTGAACAAACAAAATCATTGCCTCCTAGCTCTTCCAATGCTCTGACAAATTTCTAAAGGAATAAGGATGAAAACTAAAAGGGAATTATGAATGTGACTTCTCTGAACAACGTCATGGTAACTCTATCTTGCACACCTCACGTGCTCTAGAGCAGGATTTCCCAGCCTTGGTCCTGGTGATACTTTGGCAGGAAAGTTTTCTGCTGGGGGAGGGGGGCGGAGGGCGGGGAGGGTTCTGGCATCCCCTCTGCAGGATGTTTAGCAGCATTCCCTTAGGGTCTACAGACCCTTTCCTCCAGGTGAGGACTGCTCTAGAGTTATTTGAAAAAGCATTAAATACACACTCTATACCCTATAATCACCATCTCAAATGCATAGATCCTCTCCTAACTCATCTTCTTGCCCACTGATCAACTGCCTTTTCCTGTCCAATCAAGCTTGAAATCCCAGTTATTGATTTCTGATTCCCCCTTTTCTCAAAACCTCTATATACTACTAATACTAATTCTATTTACTTTTTCCCCATAAACATTTTTCAAATTTATCCTTTCCTTTCCTTTCCCATCTACTTAGGTCAGGCCCTTAAGACCTCAAGGCTGATTTACCTTTCAAAACTCATCTCTTCCTATAACTCCCGTAAGCGGGCTGAAATTTTCTGGCACACACACACACTCTTGTTTTCTCACATCCAGGGTCATGGCCCATGCTATTTCCATGTTCATGTAAATACCGTTATTTTCATTAAAATTATTCATACAAGGAAGCCAAGGCTTCTTGATAATGCTGGAATCACAGAGGCCAACTTTAGCACTGTATGATCAAAGACTCAGATTCATCCTACAAAGATTTACTGACAGCCTAGGAGGTAGAAACACCTGTCTCCTCTGTGTAACTGGCAACAGAATAAAGTAACTGTAGATACAGTTGCACACTTTCATGCTTCCACAGGAGAACCCCTATAACCACTCCATGTCAAAACCCTCCAGCTTACCACAGTCTGGTCAAGTTGGCAAGACAGCCTAGGTGGAATCCAGGCTCTGCTATTAACTATGTAACTTCAAATGAGTTATAGAACTTCCTTCTGTGCCTAGGTTTCTCATCTACAAAATAACAATAATGGAATCCACCTTACAGAGATGTCATGAGATTTTAAATAAGGCAATACACGTAAACTGCTTAGAGCAACATGTGACATATATTAAGTATTCAGTGCTCCATAGTGATGACAGAAAGCAGTATAGTCTGTGGGTCTCTAATATCACCAAAATACCAACTTCCTTTTCCTCATTTGATACCAGGGTATCCATAGACACATATTACTCTCTGGCAATCACATATTAATGATGGGGAGAAGAAATATGCCAACTGTGTGACACTGCGCTAGGTACTAGAATAAACAGATAAAATAATACAACATAATTCCTATCCTCAAGAAACAGAAGTCTACTAGAGGTAACACACACACTACCATGGGAACTGTGACAATGCAGGCAAAATCAATGTACAGGAAAGGTGCCACCCACCCACACTGAAAGACTTTCCTTTAAAATATTCCTAATGAATCTTGGAGGACAAAATAAGGAAAGGGGGATCAGGAAATAAGACACAATGCCTGAAATAATAGGATTGCTGGTAGATCAGCATGGCTGGGACACAGGGAAAGAGGGTAAGTGGGTAAGACAAAAGAAAAGCAGGCAACACACTAAGGGCCATGAATAACATTGAGGAATTTAACTTGGTTATGAAATATAAGAAGACTCACCAACATATTATGCTTAGCGAAATAAGTCAATCGGAGAAAGACAACTATCATATGATCTCCCTGATATGAGGAAGTGGAGATGCAATGTGGGGGGCTTGGGGGGTAGGAAAAGAACAAATGAAACAAGATGGGATCGGGAGGGAGACAAACCATAAGAGACTCTTAATCTCACAAAACAAACCGAGGGTTGTGGCAGGGGGAGAGCGTGGTAGGGTTATGGACATTGGGGAGGGTATATGCTATGGTGAATGCTGTGAAGTGTGTAAACCTGGCGATTCACACACCTGCACCTCTGGGGCTAATAATACATTATATGTTAATTAAAAAAAAAAAAGACTCACCAACAGAATTAAAGTATCAGAATAAAATATCAGAGCTTTTAAAACTCACAGTATGGAAATGGATTATGAAGGCAAGACTGGAGAGAGAACAGTTAGAAAACTGCTGTCCTAACACATGCAAGAAATGCTATACATTAACCCAAGAAAAGAACGATGGAGACAATGAAAGGGACATCCAAGCTATTACAAGGTAAAATTAGAACTACTTGATACCTGGATGTATGTAAGCAGGTGAGATAAGTAACAGTTTCCAAATTTTCCAGCAAGGAAGAAAGAGCAGATGGTTTTGTCATTACCGAAAAGAAAATATATTCCCAAGAACTAAAAGAAATCTGCCATAAGCGTCTTGCTTCTCTTAATTGGTTCTTTCATCAAGTGCAAAATTACAAAAGTCCATACAGAAACTGCTTCCTCCTAAATAGACGGGGATTGCCACCAACCTATTTTTTTAAACACTGCTTAGATACTATCTCGGGTCTTGAGAATTTTGCAAGTTAAATTATAACATGTTCTTGGCACTGGGGACACAAAGATGAGTAACAGTCTCTGTTTTCAGGTAACTTTCATTCTAAATGTGACGGACATGCAGACAGACAAGACTGAAAGAAAATACAGACAAAGAGATTAAAGAGAATTTGGGGGGAGACAAGTGCTACAACTATAGCTGAGCAAGCACCACAGCACAGGGAGTGAGAAAGTGCAAACGGGCAGGAAAGCAAAATACATCCATACATCGTGATGAGGAATTAAATGTCAGGGAGGCAACAAATCAAGATCTTAATCCCTAGGACTCTAAATCAGGTACGAATATAGAGCACACTGAGTCTGAGATTCTTTCAAGGCAAAGAGAAATTGGATAGAAACCTGGATAATCACGTTTGCAGAACAGAAGAAAGGAGAGCCCTATTAAAACACAGGAAGCAACTTAATGGCCTGGGAACAGATGAGGCAGCCTCTGGAAAGGGATGGATGACAAGGCAGGCAGGCCACGGAGGAGCTCTAATGAATACAGGTGTAGGCAGAAAATAAGTGTTCACATGCCTTGTAGAATCCTTCCATAGAGTTTAGATTCATGGAGTCAGGCAATTTTGTGGGCTATATTTTTAGAGGTCGTGTGGTCCAGTCCCTCATTTTACAGATGAAAAATTTAAGTAGATTTCTAAAGATCACATGTCTCATGGAAATTTTGCTTCTTTTCTCTGGGCTGCTTCCAAGGCATGTTCCCCTTTCCCATTTCTGGCTGCACCTCCTCCAGACTTCATGGCTTGATTTTCCCAAGACTACTGAACCAGGTTTATTTTGAAGTTAAATGTATACAAAAACTGCTCAATCAAATCTCTAAAAACTGTCAATGCTTTGTCAAGATGATGATTTTGTGATTTTAGCGAGGTTAATCATTAGTATCTACTCAGATGCTTCAAATATGTTGTTAAAATCAATAATTCTGATTTCCTTTAATGTTTGCATTTCAAAATCTCCAAAGAATCTATTTTGTTAGAGCCTAGTAGTTAAATCATTCTCTAGTTAGCAAAGAAGTTTCTGATACAATTTTAAATTCCAGTGGGAAACCAGGATGATAGGCTAATCTTCCCCTAATAACAAATATGTGCATACTAACTCCTTAACCTTTTGCTGATGCTGATTTTAGGAGGGGAAAGTGATTTTAGGTTCTAAAGCATACATCATAGCATAAGGCTATCAATTTTAGGTTCACACATGATACTCCCAAATTCTTACCGATGATAACTCCAGACCAAAATGGTATGACTTGAAGTCAAAAACCTTTACTGGATATTCTCATACAGCATATATTGTTTTCTGACTATACTGTAAAATATCAGTATAAAATATGTGCCTTATCTCTCCAACTAACCAATGAGCTCCAGAAGGGTACTTTTTGATGTTTTCCACAACATCCAGTCCAGTGCCTGGTACATACATACTAATCACTCAAATATTTAATAAGATTACATCATTTTATAGATGGAAAAAAGTAATATATTCTCTAAGCCAGTGATTCTCAGTTTGGGAAGAGAAGGTGGATGGAAAGAATAAGACCATCCTTGCCCCTCTTCCTTTGAAAATCCTTGTCACTGGAAGATACTGATGCTGACAAAGTACTGTATCTCTCAGATGTCCTGAGACAGAAAAATAACTGAGAATAACTTACAGGATAAAAATAAATTTATAAATAAAGAAGTGAGGTTCATGTAAGTTAAACAATTTGATCAACCCAGATTAATATTCTTTGCAAATTACAACCACCTACCTCTTGTTGACTGGTTTCAGGTTCATAACTAAAAAGATGTTTGAAGATCTGCCTCAAGTCAGGAAATTAGTTCAGATGACCTTTTAAGGATCCTGCCCTCACAATCCTATTTTTAAAAATAACTAGTTGGCCTATTCAGTGAGAATCTCTCCCCCATATGCATGTAATTAATCTCTAAATAACGCCAACTGTAAAAGTTTTTAACATTTTAACAATTTCAGGCACATCAAATAGAGTACTAGTTATCTAGGAAATAATACTCTAAAAACCAATTAAAAATAACAAAGATGTGTTTGTTTTTTTCCCATGTAAAATTCCCAACTAAACATAAGAAATATTACAAGGGACATGTTCAAAATGTAGGCTTGTTCACGTGATGGCATTAAATAATTTTAAATTTGAAGTATCTATAAAGATGTAAAAACACTAATATAAAACACTAGTTTTTGTTTTAAATTAAAAATGCTTTTCATGATTTTTTAATCAGTGTTTTTCAATTCACTGAATCAAACTGGGATATAAAAATTCATTCTGTATTTAAAAATGTGTGCCCAGACAGATATAAAATGTAAAGAAAGAACAGGATACAAAATTGTATGTATAATAATTATATATAAAAACCTCAGTGGGAGAAAGAATAAATATGCACAGGAAAAAATTTGAAAAAAATATGGCAAAACACAAAACTATTATCTCTGGGTAAGAAACTCATGAGTGACTTTCCCCCTTTTTTCTAATTAAGAATATATTACTTTGATATTGAGAAAAATAGGTGAGTAGATGATTTAAAAAATTTCAGAAAGAGAAAATAATTGTGTAGACTCATAAGGTTAAGATAGAAACATTCAAAATAAACCTGTAACAGACTCTTAATGTAAGATAAATTTACAATTTAAAGTCATTCGGATCAAAACACCATGAGTTTAAAAAACATTTAAGATTACTTAGAAAGAAAAGGGGGTTGGAGTGGTGGGGGGAGTTCCAAGTAAGTATACTTTTGCCATCAATCATTACTGTTCCTAAAAACGTTTCAAATACATCAGCACATATAGGTATACTCACATACAAAAAGAAGATTTTTCAAATTTCAAAGAAACCAGTTAAATTTTCAATGAAAAACAACTACTTCAAATATGAAATCATTTCAGTGAATCTGACTACATATTTAAATTCTAGTTACCAGATGTACATTCAAAAAGTACATTAACTAGGTTACAGAGAATAAACCACTTCCTTCAATATTACAGCTGCACTGTGATTTATTCAATATGAATTATTTTTTCACTTTAAAACTTTTTATATAGAAAAATTTGCCTCATCAAATCCACCATGCAGCATCATCAGCTATCACACAGAAGAAAAAGTTTTACCCCCAAATATTCATTGGGATCAGGTTTCAATATAAATATTGCTGAGCCAGCAATCTTTAAAAACTAAAAAACTTTAGATGAACAGATATCAACCTGTATATTACTTTAGATTATATACTTTCAAGTAGCAGCCACAAAATTTATATTATGTAATGAATTTAAATTACAGTACTTTAAGCATTCCATAGCAATAAAATTCTGGCTACTTCAAGAGTTAAAGAATAAAGACAATACTATACTACTAATAATTTTCCTTTTAAAAAAGCCATTTACATTTTGTTAATAATACTGTGACAAAAATTTTGTTAGACCAGAATTAGGAACAAAGCCTTCTAATTTTACAGAATAAAATGTATATTTCAAATATATATATCAGTGTCCCTAATCATTCTTTCCTAGACTTCTCTCACTCTAAACTTTCCCTGAGAAACCTCATCTATACTCCTATTCCTGGATTATCCACCCATGAGACTCTCCCTAACAAATCTTCCTAATATTTCATATCTTAAATTTAGGTATGAATGTATATTTGAGAAACACCTCAATACAGAATAACTAAATTTAATGAGCTCCTAACTGTGCCAAGACATGCTATAATGGCTTAATATATGACTTCATTCAACATGTTAACTACCCTAAAAATAAGACTATTATCCTAATTTTGCAAATGAGGAACTTGTGACACACAAGGTTAAGAAATTTGCTAAAGACCATAGTTAGTAAGTAGTTCAAATGGAATATAAATCCAAGCAATCTACACAAGTACCTGTGCTCTTCTCCAAATTACTGTGGAAACTAGGAGTGAGAATCAACTTTCAGTTATAAAATCAGTAACACACTAAACATTTGGACAGAGGAAAAGGCACAGAGGAAAAGTCTCATACTACAGATATGAGCTGAAATAAGGAGGAAGTTTACAAGAACCTTGTTGAAAACTTCAAGAAAGAGGTCCAATTTAAAAAGAGGTAAGTAAAAATTAAACTGTTATAATTCAAATTTTAAAGGTATTAAATTTCATTAATATTCTCATTAACTAGGTGTTATTCACACTGTTTTATTTTGAGGACTGTAAAATACACACATACACACACATACCCCGGCCTATATAGGTTTATCTTAATTCTTATTTCTACTTAGTCTTCAATTTCTTTCCTAAATTCTACCTTTGGGATCTTCCAAGAACATGGCCTTAGAGACAGAAGAGGCTACTGCACTGAATAATCCTTAAAAAAAAAAAAAATGAAGTTTTAAAAGCATATACAAAAGGTCAGATACTAACTGCAGACATCATCGTGAATTCTTATGTGGGACCAAGAGTCATTCCCAAATGATTTAAGACCTGAAATTGAATATTACCCGTACCCAGAGATAATTCCCTGATAACAAATATAATGAATTTTAAAGCAATTAGTAAAAGGAATAAGATAAAGGAAACCAACACTGTTTTAAGAGACTACTATATGGCAGAAGCTGGGTTAAATAAATCTTAATACATTTGAAGTAGATAACATTATTGCCATTTTAAGGAGTCTCCGAAAAATCCAGCCACTTTACCAGTCATGCAGATAACGAATGACAGAGCTAGTTTGCAAAACAATACTGATCTAATTTGAGAGCTACTAACCCCTCCTACCATATCACACACAACTGATCACAGCATAAAAGCTGATACGTTGAAAATCTGGAAGAAAATAAAGTTTGACCCTTCTTTACACACCACACAAAAATAAATTTTAGAAGAATTAGAAGTCAAACATTTTTTTAAAATTCATATAATTCGCTCAAAAGAAAATTTAAAATGTTTATAACCTAGAGATTGAGGCGGGGGAGAGGAGGTGTTAAATCCAAGACTGGAACCTGGTAAGTTAACAAGACAGACCCAGTGTCATCAAGTTTTTAAATTTTTATTTAGAAAAAGAGATGATAAAGAAAATAAAGACTGGAAAAATTATTTACAATGCATACAACTAAAAAAAGCTCTCTCGCAGACACTGGCCTTAGCCATGTATTTACAGATATGTCTCCTTAGGCAAGGGAACAAAAACAAAAAGAAAATATTGGAAATATACCAAAGTAACAGTGAAGGAAACCATCAACAAAATGAAAAAGAAACCTACTGAATGGGAGAAGATATCTGCAAACAATGATATCCAATAAGGGGTTAATATCCAAAATAGATAAATAACTCACATAACACCAAAAAACAATCTGATTGCAAACAGGCAGAAGACCTGAATAGAAATTTTTCCAATGAAGACAAACAAATGGCCAACAGCCACATGAAAAGATGCTTAACATCACTCAGGATCAGGGAAGTGTAAATCAAAACCACAATGAAGCATCCCTTCACACCTGTCTGAATGGCTAGTATCCAAAAGACAGGACAAAACAAGTGTTGGCAAAGATATGGAGAAAAGGGAACCCTCGTGCACAACTGTTGGGAATGAAAACTGGTACAACCACTGTGGAGAACAGTAGGTATGGAGGCTCCTCAAAAGATTAAAAATAAAAATACCATATGATACAGTTATTCCACTACTGGGTATTTACTCAAAGAAAACAAACACATTAATTTGAAAAGATGTATGCACCGCAATGTTTACTGCAGCATTATTTACCATAGCCAAGACATGGAAACAACCTAAGTGTCCATCAATCGATGAATGGATAAAGATGTGATACACACATACGCACGCGCACACACCCACACACACACACAGGAATATTATTCAACCATAATAAATGAATGAAATCTTGCTATTTGTAACAACACAGATAGACCTAGAGAAAGTTAAGCTAAGTGAACTAAGTCAAAGGAAAGACAAATATCCCATGATTTCATTTATATGTGGAATCTAAAAAACAAATGAACAAAAAAACCCTCTCAAATACAAAGGTTGCCAGAGGGGAGGTGGGTGAGGAGATAGGGGAAGGAGATTAAGAGGTACAAACTTCCAGTTATAAAATAGTCATGGAGTTGAAAAGTACAGCATAGGGAATAAAATCAATAATAATGTCACATGGTAACAGATGTTGATTACACTTACTGTGGTAAGCACTGAGTAATGTATAGAATTGTTGAATCATTATGTTGTACACTTGAAAGTAATACAACATTATATGTCAATTATATTCAATATTTCTTTAAATTAGTATCTGTATAATATAAAGACTTCAAATTAGTAAGGAAAAGACAACCTAATTAAAAATGGGCAAAGGATATAATTACCAATCCAAAGAAGAAAGTTCGAATGGCAAATGAATATATGAACATACTTGACTTCATTAATGATCATAGAAATGCAAATTAAAATAGCAACGATACATTAATTTCTCACTTGTCAGACTCCCCAAATCAAGAAAAGTGCTAACACCTACTGCTGGAAAAGGGATGAACCACAGTAACTTTCATAAAGAATAGCCACACCTATTTAAAGCAAACAATACACCTTTCAACATAGCACTCCCACTACAGATCTATCTCATAACATCAAAAGCCCTGGCTTGTAAGGATATGGTTTGCAAATGTTCTATAAACAGCGTTCTTCATAGAAACAAAAATTGGGAATAAAATGAATATCCTCCAATACAGTAAATTTTTAATAAACTGTAGCATAGCCACATCATGGAATATTATAAAATCACCAAAAAGAGTAAGTTGGAAATATCCCAGCTAACAACGTATTATAAGGAAAATGAAATTACAGTATTTTAATAAAACACTAATGAAAAAAAAATCCTTGTATTGTTATGTCTATTTTTACATATTATGTGAAAATAAAAAAATATATAGGAGAATCTATACCAGGCTGTTAAAAATGACTAAGTAGAGAGAAGAGCCAAAAGGGGCTTCTATGAAAACATCATGAATGATGAAAAAAAAAGTCTAAAAAAGTTAGCCACTGGAGGGCACTTGATGTAATGAGTACATGTAACTGATGAAACATTGGATTCTACCACTGAAACTAATGATACACTATGTTAATTGATTGATTTTTTTTAAAAAGTTAGAAGTCATTTAAGCACCCCAGTGCATTAGCCTTTAATATAATCACCTTTTAACTGCGCTTGTTCCTTGGTAGTGAAAGAGCACGTCCTTTCTTTGAACGAAGTCAGTCAGCCCTTGGTGAGCATTTTCTATGTGCCATACAGTGTGCCAATAGCACATCATGGACTATTGTACTTAAAATAGAAACTTCTAAGTTAGATATGTTTTCTCAAGAATAAGGGGTATTTTATACAATACCAACCTACGTAACAGCATGCACAATGCAGCACAAATAAAATTTTCAGGAACACATGGGTGACTGTCATCACAGCAAGCCTCCCAAAAATGGCATAAAAAAGTCACCATCTTGGGGCGCCTGGGTGGCTCAGTGGGTTAAAGCCTCTGCCTTCAGCTCGGGTCATGATCTCAGGGTCCTGGGATTGAGCCCCACATCAGGCTCTCTGCTCGGCGGGGAGCCTGCTTCCCCCTCTCTCTCTGCCTGCCTCTCTGCCTACTTGTGATCTCTGTCAAATAAACAAATAAAATATTAAAAAAAAAAAGTCACCATCTTTGACTCTTACCAATTAATGAAAGAAAACTTCAATACAAATATATAATCCATCAGTGAAATACAATTATCCTTTATAAAATATTAGAAATTAAATATAAGTAAATTAGTACAATCTTTCTAAAAGGTAACTTCGCAATATGTAGAAAAGCATTAAAAATGTCCATACCTTTTTAGCTAGCTACTCTATCCAATATTACTCTATAATTATCTTTTTAACAGAATTGAAAAAATATGCAAATGTATAAAATGTTTGCCGAAGCGTTTTTTGTAATAATAAATTGAAAACCTTAAGTTCCTAGAGTAAGTGATTAAATAACAGAACACTATGAAAACCTAAATTTGCTGGCATATAAAAAAAAGTTTGGATGGTTGCTAGGGGCGGGGGGAGGCTGGGAAATGAAGAGCTGTTTTGAGTACAGAGTTTTAGTTTTGCAAGATGAAAAAGTTCTGGAGATTGGCTGAAAATACTATGAATATACTTAACATTACTGAACTATACACTTAAAAATGGTTAACTTAGTTGCATCCATACCTTGCCTATTGTGGATAATGCTGCCGTAAACACGGGATGCATATAAAAAATGGTTAATGTAGTAAATTTTATGTTATGTGTATTTTACCCAATTAAAAATAAAATTGAAAAAATTTTTAAAAAATTTTTACCGTATATGGTACATGATTAAGTTATAATGTGTTTAAAAAGTGATGTGTGGTCCCATTTTTTAAAAAAAAAAAACTAATATTCTCTACATACAGAAACAGGTACACAATGTATAAAAGAGAGAAGGACATTGGTATTAGAAGTACCTTACTAGAAACGTTGGATTCGCCATGTACTAGTTTTGTGGCCTAGAACAAGATGTTTAGTCATTTTTGAGCTTCTGATCCTCCAGGTGTAAAACTAGGATAAAAATAATCCCTACGTGGGGTGCCTGGGTGGCTTAGTTGAGCATCTGCCTTCAGCTCAGTTCATGATCCCAGATCCTGGGATCACGCCCTGGGTCAGGGTCCCTCCTCGGTGGAGAGCCTGCTTTTCCCTCTCCCTCTGCCTCTCCCCCCATCCCCCCACTGTCTCAAAATAAATAAAATCTGAAAAAAAAAAAAAACCCCTCTATATGATTACTGTGACTATTAAAGGAGAAAACAGAGATAAAAAGTAAAATATTCGGCGTATAAGTAATCACTAATATTGTCTACTGTTATTGCTTAAATGCATCAAAATGCTATTAACTCTAAATTCTGGATAATGGGATTAGGTACATGTTTTTTCTTTCATTTCCTCATCTGAATTTTTTAGTTTGCTCAATAAACACTATTATTTATTTAAGCTCTTGCTCTAAAATGGCACCAGGCCTGCAACTACAAAAAAAAATTAAATTTTTCAAGATTTTAAATCAAACAGAATTGTTGCTCAAGAAATGGAAGACCACAAAGTGACTTAAAATTAAACAAGAAAGGGCTTCATTTCTTAGGACTGCTCATTTGCAGGGATTTGGAAATTAATAACATTCTCTATACATGAATGCCTTGTCATTACTGGCAGAAAAGGTACTTGAAAGTAATTTCTGAATACCTCACTGATGGCAAAGATGACTTCTTTAACAAAGCATTTAATTTTATCCTTAAGATACTTACCAATACACACCGAATAAGGTTAAATTCTTAGAAAATAACTTTGTCGTGAGTACTATGTAACCATGAAAAAAAGCAATGGAGTTCAAAAGAACTCATTTTGAGTTACAATTTGCCCCCTAATACTCATTTGAAATTAACTCCAATTATTTATTTTACTTGGGCCTCAGTTTCTTCCACCTACCCCCAGATTCTCCTGAACGAGAATACTGGAGCTACTATAAAGCTCCACCGAAAAGTCTGTGACCTAGATCTATGTCTCCAATGGCTACCACATGGTTTTCTCATAAAAAATGAATATGGAAATTAAATACTAAAATGAATTTTGTTGTTTGCTTCCATTCTACTCCTTGCTCAAGTACTTAGCAATGCTTATGTACATACATTAAACACTCAAAAACATACTAAAAGAACTGCTTAGGAATCAAATATGAAAGTATACACCTGTAATCAGATTATAATTTCTATGGTTGGAAAAAAAAAGTAATTAAGCCTAAGAGAAAACTCTGTATTTAGCATTCATGCAATTCTTATAAGGTACTGGCTCTATCAAGAAGATGATAAACTGTTTTGAGAATCTAAAACAAATTATTTTTAAATTAAGCAATTAGGGTTTTAAGTTTTTCCAGTGTAGGTGTACATACAAAGAGAATCTTAAGACCTATCTGAAAACACTCTGAACCAGATGAGTTTCTTCAGTGAAATAAACCACTTCCTTTCAAAAGCCCACATAATTTTAAAGCAGAAAGCCAATTAATTCTGAAGTTTTCTATGCAAATATAAAATTCTTCTAATTGCTTGAATAAAGTTACTTAGTGATAAGCTAGTGAAAAAAATTTTTCAAAGAAAAAGATATTGAAAGGGACATCAAAAATACTGTAGTTTAAATTAAATATGCCTATTTTAAATTCCTTACAACAAAGGATTAAAGTAAAATGAAATACATATTTTAAGCACATTACTGAAAGTTCATATAAAGTGTTCATAACATCTCATTATTTAAAGCTTCCTTTGTAATACAAACTTTTCAAATTAAAACTGGAATTTGTTTTCAGGACAAAGATAAAAATCTCACAAAATGCTCTACCCAAGAGGAAAGAGGGGCTGCATCTCCTAAAAATCTAATGTCACTTTCTCTTTCATTTAGTCAGGTAATGCTGAAAAGACAAATACAGCACAATAAAGAAGCCGAAAAAAATGATCCTGTTGCAGATGCGTTTACAATTCTGCTTTTATCTTTTTTTTAATTCCTTGTACCTTCTTTCGTGAATAACCTACCATTAAGACTCAAGGACATGAAAGTACAGTTATAAATAATATTTTACATTCAAATAGGAGAATACAGATATACTATATAAAGACTGTTTAATAGAGTATTAACACTATAAAACTAGCAAAGCGATGCTAGAAAATACAACTTCACTATGTAAAATTAGACTTTCTTTTCCAAATGAAGGGAAAATGAGATGAAACGCAAAGGGAAAAGAAAATGAGTAGATTTCTAAACAGTATGGGCAAGCCAATGTTACTTAAGACAAGCCTTACCAAAAACAGTAGTTCAACTATAAAGTACACTATTGAAATAGATTTCTTCAAAGCCTCCAACACTTTTAAACAATCAGTTCTTTGAATGATCTAATTAATTTAAATAATTATTGCCTACTTTATTTGTAAGGCAATGGAAATATCAATTTTAAGAACTGTAAAAACCATTAAATTTAAATTACATATGAATCCTTTTACCAGATTTGCAGACAGCTATTTTTCTCAATGCTTACTTTTTTTAAGGCCAATGATTTTTCTAAAAAATAAAAAATAAATAAAATAAACTTAATGTTAGAAAAAGCCTGAACAGCCATCAAAGAGTTTAACCTCATCTTACATAATAATATCCATTGTGAGGAAAACTATTTTTCTTCCAAGTCAGGTTGGCTAATTATACACTTTTGAAGATAAATATTAAAATTTTTCTGCCAAGAACTTTCCTTTTAAACAATACTATATGTATCTCAATTTGGATGCCTTTGTTTAAAAAAAAAAAAAAGAGTCTGTGTTACTCAGTTTTGGAGAGTGTTTTCTCCCTTGGCAGATTTAAGGTAGCAAGGAAAACACCAGAAAACTTAAAGATATACCCAGGATTTTACTGCCTAAATATATGCTCTTTTAGCAGTCCACTCATATTAATGTGTAACAAAATTAGATAATAACCCATCTGAAGGTCATTTATATTTGCTACTGGTAATTTTTCATATTACATATGTTAATAAAATGAACTAAAATGTTAGCCGAATTAAGGAGACACATTGACATTTAATGCATTATTTAGACATCAGAGTTCTAATTCATTACACCATAATAAAAGGCCAATTTTCACACAAGTATTAAGTTCTTGTTCCAAAATCCTAAAAAGTACAAAGACATTAAAAAATTCTCTACATGAGAAATAGATTTCCTTCTATGCTGCTCAGTAGTACATCATGATCAAATCAGGCTGATATGGTTAGTGGAATCATACCTAAGCATTGGTACAAAGTCTGCCTTATTCATGAGTCTCTCCAATCAGTCTAGTTTAATAGCTGAAAAGGCAGTGTTTAATCTGATCAACTGCTTTAAGGAAAAAAAAATGTCTAGTTTCTATCCCATTTTCTACACACACACACATACACACGCACACATACGCGCGCGCGCACACATACGCGCGCGCGCACACATACGGCGGGGGCGGGGCGCGGGTAGGGAAGGTGGAGAGAGAAAGAGAACACTAAGGATAAAAGAGAAGATGATAAAAACATAAGGAGAAAAAGTTGGAAAGCAAGCCTGCAGAATTCAGAAATATAGAGGGAAAAAACACTAGAGAAATAAAAGCCACACTAAAAGCAGCACAATCAGACTAGCTAGCAACATACAACACTAGAAAACAGGACAGCAATGTCCCTCCACAAAAGAAAGAGGGACCCAAAACCATTATTTATCAATTTGCCATGCAAACACAGGCCACAGAATCACTTTCAAATATTCAAAAATTTGGGAAACATTTCACACATATATATTTTACAAGGTGATCTGTCAAACCATATGTCAAAGTCAAATGATACAAATAGAAGCCTAATTATGAGAAATGTATTTTAAAATAACTATGTTCGTTTGAAACTAAGGAAGTCTTGAATACAGAATAAAATTAAAATTTTATTTTAATAAAATTAACAAAAAGAGAGAAGGGGGCAGGTATGAGAAAGTGTAACTTTGCTGAGCTCAACTTTTAAATCCAGGACTCCTTAAATAACTGTTTAAAGTTAATAATTCAGTTAGTAGAAATTAAACATATTATAAAAGGCATAAATAAGAACTTAAAATATCAACAAAAATTATGAGAAATAGAGTGGAGATGAAGTATAAATTAATTTCTTCATCTTTCATAATGAGATCAACAGGTACCTTAAAAAAATTTAAAAATTAGGGACGCCGGGGTGGCTCAGTTGGCTAGGCAACTGCCTTCGGCTCAGGGCATAATCCCACAGTCCTGGGATCGAGTCCCACATTGGGCTCCCAGCTCCATGGGGAGTCTGCTTCTCCCTCTGACCTCTCCTCTCATGCTCTCTCACTCTGCCTCTCTCTCTCTCTCTCTCAAATAAATAAAATCTTGAAGAAAAAAAGATTTAAAAAATTTAAAAATTAAAGTATGTTGCCATGTTACAAAGACAGTACAAATCTCTAAGTTATCAAAGAGTACATACCAAGTCAAAACACAGACCACATATCACAGAAAGCATTATATCTATCCTATCACTCTCATAAATGAGAAAACTCATCTATTAAAACAGTCTCTGGCAAACACAATTACACACATCTACAGGAGGAACAACTAAACCAAAGTAATCCAAAACACTGAAAGCAAAAGGATGAACAAATACAACTTAGAGAAAACAGCAATCATGACAGTAAGCAAACTGAATTTAAGTCAAAAGCATAAAACAAATCATAGAGGAACTTTATATTAATGAAAACGTCAAATCCAGACAGATCATGTTCAAAAGGCATAGGGTAAAAACTGTAAGTAGTAAGATGAAATAAAATGCAAGGGTCTTACTATGTTTTAACTTACCTCTCTCAGCTGATAAGCACCAATTAAGGAAACAGAATTTAACAAAGAATACTGAACCCTGTAACAATTTAAAAGTAACTAACAAGGAGCACCTGGGTGGCTCAGTCAGTTAGGCACCCATCTGCCTTTGGCTCAGGTCATGATCCCAGGGTCCTGGGATGGAGCCCTGCGTAGGCTCCCTGGTCAATGGGGAGTCTGCTTCTCCCCCTTTCTCTGCCTTTGCCCCTCCCTGCCACCTGTGTGCTCTCTCTCAAATAATCTTTTAAAAATAAATAAATAAATAGTAACCCAAAAAAGTAACTAATAGAAATGTATCATATTTTGTATTCTTCAGACAGAATTCATACTCTTGACAAGTGCTTATGAAACCATTCTAAAACTACATTGGGCCTCAAAGAAAAACCTCAATATACTTCAATAAGTAAAGGACAGAGAGCACATTCTCTGGTAACAGTACAATAAAAGCAGTAACCACAGCAACAATAATAACAAAACTCCCACCAACAACCTGGAAATTGTAAAATTCTTTCAGGTTCTTGGCTTAAAAAGGAAATCAAAATCAAAAATCAAAATTGTGAATTATCCAGAAAATAAAGTAACTCCAGAAGAACCCAGAAAATAACAATAATCCTAAAAGAATCCATGAGCCACAGCAAATGCAGTATCCATAGGAAAAATATAATTTCAGAGAACTAAGAAAATAAGACAGAATGTGAACAATGCATATCTACTACAAGGTAGTGGGGAAGAATAAGGAAAGGGTGGAGCTAGGACTCCGATCAAACGATTTATTTCTTAACAACAGGGAGAGATTTGAAACTAAATGATGGGTCCATGAGTGACTGCTAAATTATTTTCTGAATTTTTCTGTTTGCAATTTCATAAATAAAAATTAACCTCTAAGGGTAAAGAATTAAAAATGCATCTGAGTCAAATGTTCCACTCACAAAGGAAGGGAAAAAAAATGGAAAACAGATTTGGTAATGAACAGATGAACTCACAAACTAATGAAAAAATATCAGTAGAGCTAATTATTAATCCAGGAGCCAATCCTCAGGGAATAAAACAAAGGTAATTAAAAAAAAAAAGAGAGAGAGAGAGAGAAATGGGCAGAGGGGAGGAGTAAAGTAGAGAGGAGAAAACCATATTTAAAATAAGAATGGAGACAGGGTTGCCTAGATGGCTCAGTTGGAAGAGCAAGCAACTCTTGATCTCGGGGACCTAATTTTGAGCCCCATGTGAGGTGTAGAGATTACTTAAATAAACTACCAAAAATAATTAAATAAGAATGGAGATTTAATTGCATATAAGAATCAAAAAAAAAAAAAAAACAGACAATGTTTGCTATAATGCTAAACAAATACATTTGTGAACCATGAAGATGGTTTTCTAAGAAAAACAAAACATTCAAACTGACCCCAGAATATTGAGAAAGATAAATCCTATGATGAAAGGAGTAACTTCAATGCTCTTTAATCAGGGATACAGGTGCCTGAGTGGCTCGGTCATTAAGCATCTGCCTTCACCTTGTGTCAAGATCCCAGCTTAATGGGATCAAGCCCCACCCTGGGCTCCTGCCCAGTCTCCCTCTCTCACGCCCCCTGCTTGTGTTCCCTCTCTCACTGTGCCTCTCTCTGTCAAATAAATAAATAAAATCTTTAAACAATAAATAAATAAAATAATCTCTATTTTAAAAAAATAATTACTGGGGCACCTGGGTGGCTCAGTGGGTTAAAGCCTCTGCCTTCAGCTCAGGTCATGATCCCAGGGTCCTGGGATGGAGCCCCACATCTGCCTCTCTGCTCCGTGGGGAGCCTGCTTCCTCCTCTCTCTCTGCCTGCCTCTCTGCCTAGTTGTGATTTCTCTCTGTCAAATAAATAAAATATTAAAAAAATTAAAAGAAAAATAATAATTACTTAAGGATAAAGAAAAACTCTAAATTCTCTATAAAAATATCACAAAGAGAAACCAAAACCCAAACACATACATATATACATACATACACATAACTGCAAATTAAATTTATGAATAGATGGAATAATCTTGAATAAAATATTAGCAAAAAAAAATCCATCATATTAAAAGAACAATTTACCATGAGCAACCAGGGCTGTTCCAATATTACAGGTCCACTAGAAAATCTACAAAATAAAGTTTAACGTTTAATAATGTAATATCAAGGGGCACCTGGGTGGCTCAGTGGGTTAAAGCCTCTGCCTTCGGCTCAGGTCATGATCCCAGGGTCCTGGGATCGGGCCCCGCATCGGGCTCTCTGCACAGCAGGGAACCTGCTTCCCTTCCTCTCTCTCTGGCTGCCTCTCTGCCTACCTGTGATCTTTGTCTGTCAAATAAATAAATAAAATCTTTAAAAAAAAATGTAATCTCAAAAGCCTCTTGCCATCTATAAAAACAAGTATATTTTCTCCACAAAGCTTCTGATATCATTAAACATCTAAATTAACAATTTTTTTCAGAAAAGTTGACAAGCTGTTTCCAAGTGAGATAATCAAGTGGGATAACTCACGGAAACTATGAAAAAGGAAAGAAGAAACAAGAGAGCCTATAAAACATAATCAAAATTATACAATAACTGTTACAGTAATTAAAAATCTGGTATTGGCGGGGCGCCTGGGTGGCTCAGTGGGTTAAGCCTCTGCCTTCTGCTCAGGTCATGCTCTCCGGGTCCTGGGATCCAGCCCCACATCAGGCTCTCTGCTCAGCATGGAGCCTGCATCCTCCTCTCTCTCTGCCTGCCTCTCTGCCCACTTGTCATCTCTCTCTCTGTCAAATAAATAAATTAAAAAATTTTTTTTAAAAATCTGGTATTGGCATAATACGAGCCAAAGAAATTCAACAGTAGAGTCCCAAATTAGATAGAGAAGAACTTAGTGCATGCCAAAGATGGCAGTTCAAATAAAGTTAAGAAAGAAAAGGGATATGTAATTCAAGAAAAGGTACCATTACAAATCCAGCTATTCAGAAGACAAAAGATGCTGGTGAAGAAACTGGATTCCTATCTTACTCCCTAATGGCAGCTGGATCAAAGACTCAAAGGTGTTTAAAAAAAAAAAAAAAAAGAAAGAAAGGAAAAAAGACAACTCTGGCAAAGGTCAAATATATTAGAAAAAATGAATAATCTTTTAAAAAATTATCTTGTAGTGGAACAGAATTTTCAAACAAAAACCTTTAAGAGAAAGATCGACGCATTTGGACGTATTAAAATTAAAATTCTGTCTTATAAAAATGACAAGCTGGGAATCCGAAAAAGTTTTTTCCATGCATATACCATTTAAATACATGTATGTGTATGCATGTGTGTATACAATACATACATACACTGTATGTATACACACACACACACAAAGAATCATTATGAAAGATAACAAGCAGAAAAATGGGCAAAGATTAAGAACAGACAGTTCCCAGAAGAAATATAAATGTATCTAATATACAATAAAGCAGTTACCTTAACTCTATTTAAGACATATAAATAAATGAAAAAATATTTTCTAATTATCAGGTTGGTGTAATACCAAAAAGAGTAATAATATCTGTGAGAATCTGAAAAGAAACACTGACAAACTTGTGAGAAGAAAATCGGAAAAACCTCTGTTAAAGACAATTACGCAGTATCAATCAAAAATTTAAAGTCTATATTTTTTGGCTTAGAAATTCAATTTCTAAAAATGTAGGATGTTCATTCTGGAGTCATAGCAAAAGCAACTGAAAATACTTAAAAATGAGTATCAACAAGGGCTATTTACAACCCTATTATGGAATTCTACACAGCTTCTGAAAAGAATGAGATTGATCTCTACATAAATGGTAAGGAATGATAGGTAAATGCTTTGGTAAATGATACAGAATATACAAGTGTCATGTATCTTTCCATTTGTCTAAATATGTATATGTAGGTACACATATGTGATATGCAATAAATTTCTAGAGGAATAATACAAAAGAAGCAATTTGTTTACAGATTTATTTATAACTTCCTGTAGGGAACAAGAATGTGGGACTGTATTAAGGACCACACTCACTTTCTACTTAAACCCATTCCTACATCTATGAGCCAGACATATTCTAAGCTGAGGAGACAGCGGCAAACACATAAAATCCCTGTACCCATAGCAACTGCATGGGGGGCATGGGGATTGGTAAGGAGACAGATAAGAAAACAATAACTGTGTACACACACACAATGCCAGATGATGTAAGTGCCATGAGGAACAATAAAGCAGGGTCACAAGGGAAAGGGACTATATGCACCAGGGAGGGAGACTGTAATTTTACATGGAATGGTAATAAAAGGAATATAGTGAACTAGGATGCATTTGAAGGTTCCCCTACACCAGGATTGGGAGTAAAGTCATATATAGACTACAACCTGAAGGATGGTCGACCAGGGTGAGTAATGGGGGCGACAGTAGGGGCAAAACACTATAAAGAAGCAGAAAAAACTCAGGTGGTTTGTTCTGGGGTGGGTTGGGGAGAGGGGCACACATGAGCAGAACCTAGCTCCTAAAAGGTCTTATAAAATAATTTAAAACATTTATACAGAGGATAGAAAGAGCTAAATTTGGAAAAGTTACTCTGGCTGTAATGTGTCAAGTGTTTTGGGCAAAATAAACCGAGAAGAAACCAGATAAATGTTTCAGTAATTCTGCCCCAAACTAATGGCCTTTAAAAGGTAAAGTAGCAATAAGGATGGAGACTAGTGGGTCAAAACATGTACAGTCCATCCTTATTACTCACAGTTTCCATATCTGCAAATTTACCTATTCACTGAAATTTATTATTAACCCCAAAAATCACTATGTGCAGCAGGCATTTTTGCAATCATGCCCACAGAAGTGCAGAGAAGCAAAAAATTTGAACCCCCCAACATGCAGTCCCAGCTGAAGTCAAAAGGTGATAGATACTCTGCCTTCTTGTTCCAGCTCTCACACCATAAACAAATACCCTTTTTATGACCTATCTAGTGTTACATTTTTCACATTACAATTTTAGTTGGTAATTTTGCTGTTTAAAATGGTCCCCCCTTTAGCATGGTATGTTAAGTCTTCCAAGGTAAACATTTATAAAATTCTACCTTTTGGAAAGCAAGAATTCTAAGTGACAAATATCTTAGAAGAAATTCTTTACAACCAGATAGTTTTGTGTGTGTGGTTTTTTTTTAATTTGTTTATAGGAACATAAAAGCAGGTACCTTCAGCATAAATTATTAAAATCCCATTCTGAAGGATCAAGTTTATCTAAAAAATCCCTATGGATAAACTATGATATTTTCTTATTTAAGAGAATCCCGGAATTATAATTTATTTCAATGTAGCTTTTACAAAAATGTATATATACATTCAAAATGACAATCTTTTACACCCTAAAAATTAAAAATATAATGTACAACTGCATACATCGAGTCTTATATAATTTTAGAAGAAAACTAAGTAAAGAAATTACTATCAACACTTCCCTGTCTGGTCAACATTTTCTTTTTTGTTTATATAAGTAACAAAAAGTAATTTTTAGGCTACTACAAAAGTGACTCCATAACCAAACATATACTTGAAGGAACACAAAACAAAAAAACCTGTTGATACATAGTTCTTCCTCAATGTGTAACTGTGTACTTATTTATTTGTAATGGTCCACATATAAATTCAGGGTCAATTTAAAAAGTAAATAATCACATAAGAACTCATTCCTTTTCTCTTAACTGTGTTTATCTTAACAGTGCTCCCTTTTACATACAAAGAAAAGCACTGTACTAGTTTTATCTCTAGTGTGACAATCAGTTGGACGACCTGCCACTTGAATACTAAACATTGAAATATAACACACTGGGAATATTTATTACTACTTATATGATAAGAAAAAAGGGTAAAAGAAAAGTTCAAGAGGGGAGGATTCAAAGCCAAAGAGATTAGAATGCGAGTTATTAAACTGGAAGCAGGAAAAAAGTAAACAAAAAAAGAAAGAAAAGTTAAGCAAAATGTCATGTACACAAGTGAAACCCTAGTTCTTGGCAATTAATGGAAAAGAAGAACCATAACCAAAAAAGCCAACTGAAGACTTTAGAATGCAAGAGGACAAAACATCCATGAACCATTTAAATCATTTAGATCATTTAAAGACAAAAAAAAGTGAGCAAAAATAGTAATTTTAAATATCTTTTGTATTTTATGTCACTTAGAATATAATTACAGTATCACTTACATTCCTAAAGAAAAATGCTCTTGATCATAATGCAAATAAAAATGGCTTTGCATCACAAAACTGATATTGGAATTAGAAAATAATCCAAAACTCTTAGCATACCTGAGCTACCAAGACAGCAGTCAGTCAAAAACCAGCAGTTGGTGCAGAATATGCACTTAGTGCAAGCAATCATCATCACTGGGAATGTATCCATAAAGAGGCACTGGTCTCTTTATCAATGGCCAAAGGCCAAAGGTAGAAGGGGCAAGGGACCTTCTCGGTTCCACTCGCTGATCTCAGAAACTGTGACACATCCCTCGTCAATAAGGCCATATCATGTATGTGCCTCATGGACCAGTAGGCATGACAAGGGCAACAGGGAGACCTATCGTTATGCAACAAAGTTTTTCCCCCTAAATAATCTTACAAGTGGTAGTTACAATCCTAATCAGTCAACAAAAGGAGACCTAGTTCACTCTACAAGATCTACTATATGGCTTAAAAGTATTGTATTTCCGCTTGAAAATCTGTTATAAAAGAAGGTAAAATAATAGTACCACTGTTCAATTTCACTATGGGTTAAGTAAGTATTTGTGGGTTCATGTGCAAAGTGGACCACTTGCATAACACTTAATCTATCTGGAATTACTGTCAGTTCCAAACAGACTCATCGCGTACAATTCAATTCTAAGTGGGAGACTGCCCATACATAAATCTAGTTGAGGAGTCATATACTAATTTTGCAAAATTAGTAAAATGTTTCATCAAGGTTTAAGGCTAGGAAAACAAAATCAGCAGTTGGGATAATTCAAACTTTAAAATCAACCATAAACAAAATGTGATTTATATGATCTCCTAAGCATCAGTATGATGTGCACTGAAATATACAGTTAAAAACAAAACTGAAGACATTATGAAAAAAAGTGGTCAAGAACAATGAAGACATAATTCTGGCTTAAGTTTTCCCACCAAAACACTGGATATAAAAACATCATACACAGCTAAAAATATTGGAATGTCATTCTGAAAATAAACTGAAACAAGAAATACAAAAAAAAAAAAAAAAAATTATCAAAAGCATAGTGAAGTAGCTGCCAGAGAAAAATATTTCTTTACTGGGAAAAGGCCAGCTATTTCATTTTCATTAAGAAATAACATTCTAGATACTATTTTTTCCTGCAAGAAATATTAATAATACAGTATCAGCATCCTCTTATGTAAAAAACTATAATTCCTAATTCAAATTTTCCTTAGTATTCCTGATTCCTAGAAACTACGAAGTATAAATTCACATTGGCCTTAGCATTAGTAACGCTTCTCATGCTACTGATTTCTTCCCCTAAGGCAGTGGTTCTTAAGTAAAAGTAACACATCAAAATCACCCAGGGACTATTTTGAAGATACACATTCGCAAATGCCAACCCTCAGAGACTGACCACCATGTCTAGAGTGAAGCTACAGTATCTGTGTTTTGAAAAAACTCCCCCAGCAATTCTGATGGTTCACTAAGGACCACTGCTTTAAGGGATGAATTACATACTTGTTCTAGCAACTAGAAGAGCTCTTACTGGTCTACCATTGCTGTACATTGCTGTAACTTTGTCACTGCAGTACACACAGCTCTCAGAATCAAAAAGGAAAATTCCACATTTCATTACTTACAGTAAAAAAAAAAAAAAAAGCAAGAGATCTGATAAAACTATCTACTCAAACAACATGCAACCATACTTGAAAACACTTCCTACCTACTTATTTTAGAGTGTGCATTTAGGACAAATGGTTTTGAAAATGTATAAAAATAATTTAGTATTAATCCAACTTCAGTACGTACATGGTCCTTTAAAGGTTTTTCATTTCATTACCATCAAAAATGTATTTCAACAACCTCCACAGTATTCTGAAGTCAGGAATTTTAAAATTTTCTAACAGAAAAATTCTAAGTATTCACCTACAGAAAAATAATGAATGGGAATGATATCACTAGTATTTTAAAATATAATTACGTCTCACCTATGCTATGCCACGTATCATAAGAAAAATCTTCATCACTAAACTCAATAATCCCAAGTGGCATTTTTGTTTAAGAATGAAGCACAAAAATACTTTATAAAAGAAAATGTCTCATTGTAAAAACTTATAAAGTTAAATGCTTCAAACAAAAATATCTGAGAGGTTTGATTTCACAATATCAAGTTTCCATATGCACTTTGTAAACATACCCATTTTACGCTATCAACTTAAATAAAGCCAGTTATCACTTAAAAGAAGATATAGTTTAAAAAAATTTTTTCAGTGCAAAAACACATATCAACTAAAACTATCAACTGACTTAAGACAATTTTAATGTAAAAATCATAACTTGAATCCCATAATATCAAGTAATTCTATAAAGACTTTAAATCAAAACAAAAGCTCTTCAACAGTTAGCAAGTTTTCCTTTTGTTACTATTCTCTAGTGAAAGCTTTCTTTTGATTAGCTTTTACAATGTCATCAGGAGATGCGGATTTGAAGTCAAATGGTGTTATTGCTATAAGAGGACTTGTTTCTTTGTCCTTTACGTCTTGAACTTGTCTACTATAAAGAAAAGTCTTATATAGGTCAAGGGTGCGTCGCTTGCAGCTTTTCAGTGGGTAACGAAGACACAGTGTTGAAGCAAAAGCTGAAGGTCTAGCAGCAAGGGCCTTGGTCCAAGAGAGAGAAAAAGGTGGTTTCCTAGTCAAAGAGACTTTATTGGTTTTCTTATTAGCCTTAGCAGAATTGAAACGTTTCCCTAACTTTGAACTTAAAACTTTTGTTTCTGATGTTGGAGTAAGTGATTGGTCTACTGCATGTTTTGGAACAAGATGAGGGGTTTTTATAAGGACACTAAGATCAATATTTGAATCTATTCCAGGTGACCTCATTTCAGATAAATAGAGCTTAGAAGGCTCCTTCTTAATCTGAGTGTTGTCTATATCAATTGTTTCTGCAATCAAATCAGAAAGTGACAAATTCTCAAGATCTCTTGTAGGAGAAGATTTACAAAATGCCAAAGATGACAGGGATCCTGTTAATTCTGATATTCCAGTCGAAGATGGATACCGATTTGCTAGCTGTAACAGGGGAAAGGATCCCAAACTTAGATCTGTGAAACTGGCAGATGACTGGTTACAAAGATCAGATAAAGGAAAGCACTGGCTCGGTTTGTTTTCTTTGTGTTCCTGTTCAGCTAGGGATGGACTTTCACACTGGGAAAACTGCAAATTGTCATTTTTTAAAATGTTACTCTTGGTACTTTGTTCAACTGAAGAAACACTTCCAACTTTAGTCATTTTAGCAGCATTTACATTATCATGAGCTGTAGCTTCCAATATGCTAGTTAAGAGCGAAGAATTACTTAAACTTCCTACGCTGTTTTGTACTAGAATGCTTTGCAAATCAGGTAGTGAACTATTCTGAGTACATAAAGAGTTATTACATGTTATGTCCTTTGTCATTAAGGATTTTAAATCTGGTATTTCTTTGAATGAAGAATCATCTTTGGAAACACATTCAGATTCATGAGGTCTTAACATATCAGCACCTAGATTCTTTGAAAACAGACCTTCCAGACTGCCTGTGTTTGATAATCTGACTGATGGTTGACTTTTACAAGAATCTCTTGGCATATCATCAATTAGGTCAGCTAGTGACAGCTCTTTTGTTAACTTACATGATTCTAGTTTCTTTTCACTTTTAGGTCTGTCAAGTTTCTTTTTTTTGTGGAGTAAATAGTGACTTGGTATAACTGAGGAATTAGGATATAATCCAGATTTTCCTACTGGGACAGAAAAATCAAAGGGTTTGCTACTATAATCCAAGTGGTTTGCAGACTGAGAACAAGAGCTTTGAATATTATCAGCTGAAACTTCAGAGGAAGATAATAAGACTCCTTACCTTACAAAAGCCATTAATTTTCAGATGAATAGGTTGACATATGCAGAAGGCAGTCACAGCAACCAAAAGGAAACATGAAATGAGGCATTTAATTACTAAATGTTTCTTTTGATTATAACATGAATAAAGTGATCAAACATTTGATCATTATTTAATAAAAGTGAACACTCTAAAAAAAACAATAATAAAGGAATTTTACCTTCCTTTAACCATCTTAAAGTGACCTTCTCACTTTGCTCACTGATATATACAAATACAAGTATCAAGTTAGTCAATATTCTAATTTTCACAAATTTTATAATGTGAGGTTTTAACATACTAAAATTATCATCAGAACTGTCAAATTCAAAACATCTAAAAGACCAATGAAAGGAACTTATTTAGTTCATCTTCTCCTATATTCTTAATGTATTAAAAACAAGCAAACAAATAACATTCTGTAATTTCTGGAATAAACTATTAATAAAGATAAAATACTATCGACTCATTTTCATTTGGTCAGTTACAGGTACCTCCCCATCAAAATTCTTTTAAAATTTAAACAAAAAATAAAAAAACACCCTTATTTCATGTTAAGAGACTGCATACAACTTTGTTATGGTGAAAATCTAGTCCTCAGGATATAGGAAATATCAAGCCAGTTAATAAATCACCATGCTCCTACTGACAGACACCATACCAATTATTATAAAGATACCTCAGTTCCCTTCTTATGCCAATTAAATTCAAAAACTAACCCCAAATTCTATAAACTTAAAATAAAAGATCAGGCTTTGAAATGCAAAAACAGTATAATTATGGTACTTAGGACATTTAAATAAAATACATTTACAAATGCTATAAACATAAGGGCATTTTTGTAATTAATTGTCTGGCTATTAATTTCCATCTCCTGAGCCATGAGAGTTTAAAAAAAAAAAGTTAAAAACTCTCTAAGCTACTGACAAGAAGCAACAAGTGTCTTGTTTTTATCTGATTTTATTCCCCCTATATTCTTCTAGTTTTAAAAAAAGCAGGGAAATAATCAAAAAACAATCTTTAGGGGCACCTGGGTGGCTCAGTGGGTTAAAGCCTCTGCCTTCGGCTCAGGTCATGATCCCAGGGTTCTGGGATCCAGCCTGGCATTGGGCTCTCTGCTCAGCAGAGAGCCTGCTTCCTCCTGTCTCTCTCTCTGCCTGCCTCTCTGCCTACTTGTGATCTCTCTGTCAAATAAATAAATAAAATCTTTAAAGAAAAAAAAAAACAATCTTTAACAAAGAAAGAAAACACAGCACTCAGTTTAAAAAATTCACAAATGGGGAAATCAATTGATGATCATCAGGATTACTGTAACATGCACAATTTTCTGCCCATTTTTCTAAACAGCTAAAGCAAAATCAAAGCCTCTTTTAAAGCATTAACTGTCAAAAAACTAAAAGAAAACAAGTAAAAGCATACCTTTTGCTATCTTCCCTGTAGATATTGCTCCCTCACTCTTGACCTTCCAATTCTGCATTTTATCTTGTTCCAGAACCATTGCCAAAGCCTTCTGCACATCAAACTTGTTCTTCAGAACGGCTTCAATCAAAGTGTCATCTGGCACAGTGTCTCCAAGCACCTCTCTCATGTGATCAAGGCATGAATAAAGACGAGCTAGAACAGAAAGTAAGTAAAGCCATAAATGATGTCATGAAAGAGCCCTCAGTTTTCAAAACAAAACAAAAGAAGGATTTGAAACTCTATTAGGATATCCAACTTTCCTCTTTCCTTGGCAAAAATTACTTTATAATGATTATATTTTTATCCACAACATACCTATCTTTCCCTATTAAAGCTCATGAAACAATAAATATTGCTAAAAGAAAATAAATCACTTAAGTTTCTCTCCTAAGTAAATGAAGATCACAGTCAAATATTCCAGTTACTAAATAACAGCCACACAACCAATATTTCAAGCATGGAGTTAACCATACACTCCTCACAAAATATACTTAATAAAAGGTAAATTTCCCTTGAAGATACAAGACACATTTGTACCATTCTTACCCACAATCACTACTGTGAAACAATTGCAATAACCTAATAAATTCTGGTATATTGATCATCAATCACGTTCACACAGGAAGCACAGATTAACTACTCTTTACTATACCTTGATCAATTCCACTCAGCTGATGATTCAAAAGAGAATTGGAGGACTCTTTCAGATCGTCGTAATCATATTCTTCTACAGGCTCACCAAGGGAAGGTTCGTCACGCCGCGAGTAAATAAACTGAGCAGCTAGAAGAGAAAATGATGGAAAAATGCTGTAGCACAGCCACTTCCCAGTAAGTCTTTTCCCCCCACACACACAAAAGTTAAAATAGAAATTAAAGAGTCTGACCTACCACCTGTGGCCATTTACCCGCATTCTATAATAATGGATAGAAACAAAAACAAACACAAAACATACCATATCCTAAATCCTGGTCAGATGTCCTCAGTAACTACTCGTACTGGCTTTAACAATCATCCTCCTTCTTTCTTCCTATCTCTAACAGCTCCACCGAGCTGACTTTTGCCATAGTTTTCGAACACTACCTTTCCTAACACCTCATCCCTGCCTACTACTCCATCTTCCATGCATAATGTTCTCACCTTTGGAACAAATATTTCAAACCACATACTAAACTTGCTTATTTGTATAATTAAGAAAATACTAAAAACAAGTTAATTTTCACTTTCCGAGAATTGCTAATTTTGCTTGAACCCAACAGCTGACCAAAATCATGGGCCTTAACTTTTGAACAACTCCTACTTTCAGTCAAACACTGTCTACGCTGTATACTAGTGTCACATACCTCACTGACTTTCAGCGATTAGTCTATGCCATTCTACAGCAGTATCACCAGTTAATATATAGCTGGTATTGTAGATTTCAGTAAAAGGAGGAAAGACAATATATGCCTGAGTATCATAAATAAAACACAAGTGAGCAAAGGAGAAAATCATCACACATGCCCCAGGTGCTAACTCTTCCACCTCAGCTGGATTCCCACTGAACTCAATTCGTAGGACTGTGCTCAATTGTGAAGTAATAAAATTAAAGAATAAGAAGGAAATTTTAATACTGTATTCTACAGGCAAGATGTTATTAGGGATTTTATATCATTTAGTTTTTTGGAAGAGCACATAACAGTCAAGTCTATATGTTCCTACACTTAACTTTTGTTCATGTTTTCAAGAAGGCACCATCTATGAAAGAAAGGGAAGCTAACTCCACTCAAAGTTTGCAACTCCTGCATATAAATAATGCACATATAGACACCAGATAAAAATACTATGGCATATGTGTAACCCCCATATGCAGAAGGCTGTAAGGTAACGGCTATCTATGCATACAATAAATCAATGATGGCCTTACTGAAGAGTAGGAAAGGCCAAGAAGAAAAATGTAATGATGTATTTTAAAAGCCAAAAGAGCAATATACATAACAAGTGCCACAGAAGCACAGAAGATTAACTAATCACTGAAGATCGGCACAGTTCTAAAAAATGAGGTGAGAGCGTCAGAAAAACTGAGGAAGAGGTGGAAGACATGTTGGACAAGAAGAACAAACAAGATAGATACAGGACAGCTGAGAGATTCAATCTATTCTGCTATAAGGCAAGTTACCTCAACAAAACCTATTCACACAAATGGTAAAGAGGAGAATGATGAGGACTTAATACTCAAGTGCTTTGGTTTATGAGATTTTTTTCCCCCTCAACACTTAAATGTTTGGCATCATCTAAAAGCAGCAGGGACAAGGGAACACCCAGCACAGAATATGACACTGTACTATATATAATGGTACTGCAATGCCAGGGAGACCCACAGGCTTCCTCTTGGCTCAGTTTGGAGGACATGTGTCACTTTGTGCACACTTATTGCTTGGCTCTCCAACATCTCTGAGTATTTGCCTTTGCAACATTATTCATTAGTTCAACTTTTTCTCACATTTCTATTAAGATTTTTACTTTTTTTAAAAAGTAAACTCCTATATTTTTTTTTTTTTTTTTTTTTTTTTTTTTTTAAGATTTTTATTTATTTATTTGACAGAGAGAGATCACAAGTAGGCAGAGAGGCAGGCAGAGAGAGTGAGAGGGAAGCAGGCTCCCTGCCGAGCAGAGAGCCCGATGCGGGACTCGATCCCAGGACCCCGAGATCATGACCTGAGCCGAAGGCAGCGGCCTAAACCACTGAGCCACCCAGGCGCCCCAGTAAACTCCTATATTTACTGGAATATTTCTTCATTAGCAAGTTAAGGTATCTTTTCAAATGTGCAAGCATTTTTATTAAGATGATCACTGTTTTTTATAGTACTTTACAGGCTGACTGATCTGTCATGATCCTAGTTTTTCCCAGATGTTCTGTTATTTTCAGTCTACAGTTTTGTTTTGTTTTGTTTTTTTTAAAGATTTATTTATTTATTTATTTGACAGAGAGATCACAAGTAGGCAGATAGGCAGGCAGAGAGAGAGGAGGAAGCAGGCTCCCCGCGGAGCAGAGAGCCCGATGCGGGGCTCGATCCCAGGACCCTGAGATCATGACCTGAGCCGAAGGCAGCGGCTCAATCCACTGAGCCACCCAGGCGCCCCCAGTCTACAGTTTTGAAGACCATAAGGTTTTTCAAGAATACACACATTATGTTTTATATATTTCTCCCTATTTATCCCCCTTCTTCAGTACAAGAATAGAACATTATTAAAAAGTCAGCATGGCTAAACAGAAGAGTCATCCTATTTACAGACTCTCTAAGATGACCACTAATTTCATGTTAAAAATCTCAGAATGAGGGGCGCCTGGGTGGCTCAGTGATTTAAGCCTCTGCCTTCGGCTCAGGTCATGATCTCAGGGTCCTGGGATAGAGCCCCGCATCAGGCTCTCTGCTCAGTGGGGAGCCTGTTTCTCCCTCTCTCTCTGCCTGCCTCTCTGCCTACTTGTGACCTCTCTCTCTGTCAAATAAATAAATAAAATATTTTAAAAAAAAATCTCAGAATGAGGATGTGTCTTATAATCAAATGGCATCCAACATCATGCAACACTTAGACTGACAGGAGAATTATTTAGGTGGTACATAAAATTACAATATACTTCACATTCTGTGGCATCTTAGATTAATAAAATGTGGCAGTACTAAAAAACATAAACTGGGTCACTTTGTGCCTGGTGATTTACAAATTATTTTCCTAGCTATAATACACTACTCAGTTTACCCTAAAAGTAACAAATATACTTGCCCCAACTTCCTCTCATAGTTTTTACCTGTGAGGAAAACCCCAAGAAAAATAAAAAATTAAATGAGGAAAAAATCAGATAATTTCCCCCAACAATTTTTACTTAGGAAATACTGACAGGAAAAGGGAAGTTGTCAATATCCAGGCTGCAACTCAACCTCAGAGGAGCTATTTTTTCCGGGGCGGGGTGGGGGGGGGGGATCTTACCCCAGATGCACACACAAACCCAACTCAGAAACCTATACTAGGGGCGCCTGGATGGTTCAGTGGGTTAAGCCGCTGCCTTCGGCACAGGTCAAGATCTCGGGGTCCTGGGATCGAGTCCCACATCGGGCTCTCTGCTCAGCGGGGAGCCTGCTTCCTCCTCTCTCTCTCTCTCTGCCAGTCTCTCTGCCTACTTGTGATCTCTCTCTCTGTCAAATAAATAAATAAGATCTTTAAAAAAAAAAAAAGAAAGAAAGAAACCTATACTATGGCCACTGTTTTGGAAGCAGTGTTGGCTAGATTTGCTGGCAAGTGGAGAGAGGAAGAGGATAGACAAATTCCCCCGGGAAAATAACTACTAGTTATCAAATCTTTGAAGTTGAAATGAGAGCCCAAAAGGCAACAAATACAATAAAATAGTAAGAAAAACAGGATTGGAGAGAAAAAGGATAAATACAAAATGCTATCTGTTTCTAAATTTAAATCACAAACTTTAATGGAAATGCTTTTTGAAAAATTGGGACATCCACATTGACTTCTAAAACTTAAGGCAGTTTAACAAACATGAAAGTTTTAAGAATTCAAAACCTGATTCAAAACCAAATTATTTCCTTAACACCTTAAAATAAAAATCATGAAAGAGGCACTCATTAATGACACAGCTGTCTGGGCTTCTTGCTTTTGAGGTTCTGATTCAGTGAGGCTGGAAATGGGGCAGGAAACCTGTATTTTTAAAGCTGCATTTGGTCTCCCAGCTAACCAATATCATCAGGGAAGATTAGGAAATACTGGCCTACAAGTCCCCCCATCGTCCACTCTGTACAATCAATTCCCTTCCCAAAATACAGCCCCCTCACTCAAAACCCTTCACTAAGCTGACAGGACACACCTACAATTAAAAACTGCCTTCCAGGGGCACGAAGAGGACCTCTAACATGCTACCTTAAACTAATTTATAAATTTATTAAATAGGGTTTTTCATACATTAATACTCAATAAAGATTTTGAGTTGGAACGCACTGAATAAAGATTACTACCGCTTAAGTAATCCTTGAAGACCTTTTGACAACAGTAGCTCCAATGCCTTGACAACAAATGAAAAACGAAGCAAGAGTCAATTACTATGAATGTCTCAGGAACAATCACGAAAAGTCAACTAGGCTTTCCCAAATAATGCAACCCTGAAGCTATAGCCAATCAAATAATTGCTTTGCTTTGTTTCCTGTCTTCTCTATAAAAACCATGCTCCTAGCTCCGTTCCAGTGGAGCACGCCTAACCACCTCCAGTTTGGAGCTACCTGATTCAAACGGATGTTTGCTCAAATAAATTCTTAAAAATTTCAATATGCTTTGGTTTATCTTTTAACACTTCTAATTTCAGTAGGCAAAACAAAACCCATAACTGTTCAAATAAAGTTATATATATGTTGTTTTTGCCATCCCCAATTCCTTGACATATGTTCAGTATCAAAGTCAATCTTTCCAAAGGAAAAAAGCTATTAACATTTAGAAATCACGAAAACTGTGCTTAGTAGAGTTCAAAAAAATAAAAGCGCTGATGAATTTTAGAAAAATTCCTATTGATAAAGCACTCAATTATCAGAATTCATTAAGACCATGAATATGATCATCTCTACAATGACAGTGGCAGTTTGAGAACAGAGAGGATCCTTCTAAAACTCTTCATTATTTTTACTTTTATTATTTTACTTCATTATTTTTACTGAAAATCACCTGGAAAATATACACTTAAGAAGTAAAGTTTCTGATCTAGTATCACTATGTTTTAAAAAATTTTAAAAATCCCAAACCAGATGTTGTTTGTTAAAAACACAGTTTGTCTCAGAAAAAACTCAAAACCGTTTAACTACCTTCTGCTTCAGTAACATCACTGACTTCTTGGAGTGTACCAAAGTAACTCAAATTATAAAACTGTCCTGAATATGAACCACACACAAGACACACATGAAGAGCTATGAGAGACACAAGGATAAACTCTGACCTCAAGAAAGCTAGACCATGAGTGTAAATCTCAGAAAAACACCCTCAGAATGTGTGACCTCAGAATGTATCATCAATTCCTAACATAAGATTAAGCATGATTTATTCAGATAAGACTAGATAAATCAATGTGTTAACCTGCAAGATTAAGATTTCTTTCAGTAGTTCCTCCCTCTGTAAAGATTCCCACCCTTGTGCAAGTCAGATTCAAGCAACTTCTAAATCTGTAGGCCTTACCTCCTCTAATTATCTCTGGAATCTCTCTCCAAATCTAATGCTACCACCTTTGTCCTAAACAAATGATTCTCAAAGCAAGCATCAACATACCATGGAGGGCTTGTTAAAACAGTAGCTGTGCCCCACTCTGAGTTTCTGACTGGAACAGGGCCAAGAATTACTTTTCTAATAAATTCTCAAGTGATGCTAATGGCACATGGACATTTTGAGAACACTGTTGTCTAATATCTCCACCTCTAGTAAGTATAATAACCTCTAAACTAATCTTTGTATATATACACTCATGTACCGCCTTCAATCCAGTCTCTACTTTGTAGAAGGGATTTTTTAAAAACTCCAATCTAATTATCACACCCACATCATCTTCTCATTTCATGAGCATGTCACGCTCTCTACTGTGCTTAACAATATGAGTGATGAAGTTCATGCTAGCAGCTATCACTTTATCACCTAGTCAACTGTGACAGTATTATTACAGGAGCCCACAAGGGTTAACCCATGAAGTTTTCTTTAACACTGCAATGGCATGTGTTTGAGAGGTTCCTTGGACAAAATTTTTTTTTTGTTTTATTACTTTTATTTTATTCCTCATCCCTATGCAATGTGGCCTTGAACCCCTGCATAAGGAGCTCTAAAGGAATGCTGACGAAGCCATCTGAGCTTCAAACCCAGCCTTCTTTATTCTGCTTTGTGATACTGGGGTTGCAGTCTCCAGGAAGTTCATTTCTTCGGCAGTTAGCTCCTTTGGGGATCAGCCAATGGGGGAATGCTAAAGGGAGACTAGAAGGCCAGGGGAAAACACAAGCGCTCCTTTCCTTTTTGCTTCTTGTGCAGCCCCCTTTGCCTCACCCACATTGCGCACTACAGTAACGGCAATTAGGACCAGTGAGCAGTTTGCCCAAAACTCCCAGAACCAGCTTCCATGTGTCCCCACCTACATTCCTCAGACACCATGACCAGCAAGCCAGCTAGAATTCCCTCTTCAAAAGGCTGAATCCCAGCTTCACAGGGTCCTTTTGCCAACACCAGTACCAGCCATGCAGTCCCCCTCCTCAGAGGGTTGAATCCCCCATTTCACAGTCCCTCCTCTCAATTTCAGAGGCAAAGCAGAATCCTCGTCACAGGTCTAAGCCCCAGCTCCAAGGAGGGGCCCTCTACGAGCTTCTAAAAAGTTGGATCTTACCTCACCCATTTGCTCCTCTACAACTAAATGCTTCCTGAAGTTACCACCTTCCTTGATATTTTGCTTGCCTTTCTTGCATTTTTCATTCTTTAAAATCTGGTGAACTTCTTGTACTAAATTCTCTCTAAAAAAATAACTGGTGCAATTTCTATCTCCTAATAGGATCCTGACTGGTAACAGTGTAACACTAGAGAAAGAGAGGAAAGGCCTTGATTAGTAAGGCTAAATGAGGAAAGTACAAATAAAGAGCTAGAGGCATTTCAGAGGAACAAGTAACAGGATAAGAAATGGCAGGAAGAGAAGGGGTGCTAAAACAATTTGTGGAACACCTCTGCTTTATAAAGGAAAAGGAATTCTAAAAAAGTCAGAAGAACATATCTGGTCTTCAGAGACTGAAAGGGAGATTAAAGCAGGCACAGGGGTACAGGACAGCTCTGCAGACTATATGGTATTAAAGACAAAGTGGATTTTGATACAAATGTTAATTGTATTAAGCCTTTGAAGTCATAGAAAATGAGTTTTGTGAATTATATTTATGTTGTACCTAACTATATTTAATTTTACCCTTTCCTGGCAGAGTAAAATTCAGCAAGGCATTTTAACCAAATTGTTTATAGAGTAGGCTGAAATATGAAGACAAATACATTGTTAGGGAAATTAGGAGAAAAGGTCTGGTCGGAGACTATGTCTTTGCTGAAAAGCACATATGAATGTATCATGTTTCCTTTATATGGTGTCAAGAACTCTTTCAGCTGGTAAGACAGGAGATGCAGCTCTGATGTGGAGTCCTACAGGAGCGTGAAATCTAAATCACTCTGGCTCCGGGAAGACTGACCTACATGGATCTGATTTATTTAACAAACTGTTTAATAGTAGATAAACTGAAGTACCATATGAAGGGAAGTCTATGCGTGACACCTCAATACTTCTAAGATTCAAGAGATTGCTGAATATATAAAATTAATTACCACCAGCCTTCAGAAGCTCTAGATTTTCATTACTGACTAAATTACCATTTCGCTACAACTCAGATTATTTGCAAGTTACAAAGAATACTGGAAAAAACATAGTTTTCAAAGTTTTCTTCAAATGTTTAAAGCTAAATGATGAAATTAAAACTTTAGATTCTATTCATGGGTAAAGAAATGATTTTGCACATTTATAAAAGTTAAAGACATTATCTTTTTAAATGTTACATAACATTATAGTCTTATGGAACACTCTAGTTCTAGAATGACAATAATACTTAACATTTTTTAATACCCAAATAAGTGGAAATCAAATTATTTTTTAAAAGTCACCTGTTGATGGCGAAATACAATAATCATCCTCTACAGACTGGCCATAGAGATCATCATCTTCAAAATCTAAAATAAAAAAACAAGAGACAAATTCTTCATAAGTTCTTTTTATATTCTTAGTTATTAACAAAGAAGCATCTGAATTCTCTCCAAACTAAACTGTCCCTCAAAATTAAAGGAGCTTGGAATGTCTATTTCTCCAAAAAATTCTAAAAATTTCACCCCAATGTAGGTACTTACTTTCTGTATTCATAAAGACATACAGAGTTCTTCGATTTTTAAGCTAACTGGGTTTTCTTAAAATTTCTTCCAAGTTTTCACTGCATGTGATCAAAAAATGATAGTATCAGAGACCTCAAATTTGAATCATCTCTCCAGTGTTAAAAATCTGAAGTCATCAATTCATTCTTTCACCAAGTGCCCTTCCATGACCACAGCATTTGTTTCCCATACAACTAACTAGTACAAGGAATACAATCAGACCATGAAAGCAGTTTTTCTTCATGTTGAGCTGGTTTATTTCTATAAAAACCATCTTATCCTAAATTCCCTTATGCTCTTTGTTCATGCTAATGAGACTTTTTTCCTACTGACTAGAATATGCACTTTGCCCAGATTATCCTAAGGCTGTTTCTTTTTCCTCAATAAGTTTCCAGCTAAAACATCACCTATTTGCATATGTCTTCCCTGACCATTCTGGTAAAGTCAAAAGCTCCCCCCGCCACTTCCAATTCTAGCACACTCTCCAACTGTCTTCAAAACACTATATCTGTTTCATTCCATGAGACTATAAGCTCCTTCAGGGAAAGGACTACCTGGCACATGGCTGGAACTAAATTAGTTTTCCTTTTATTATAAATTAATGAATCAATTTAAAACTGAAACGTACAAAAAAGGTAAATATATTTACATAAATGCATTCATTCATTTGATAAATAGATTAAGCCAAGGACTATTAGACGTATCTGAGGGACAACAGTGAGTGACAGGTACATTTCCAGATCTCTACGAACCTAAAATCTAACAGGAAAGAAAGACACAAAAGCAGGCAATTACAAAATTATATGATAAGTGTTTGAGACATGAGAAATATAGAGTGGTTATAGAGTGATTTGGGATTACACATATGAACAACAAAAACAGAACTGGGAGTGGGGTGGCTAGAGAAAGATCCCCCAGAATACAGTACTTAAATAAATTCCAAAGGATAGTTAGCTAGTTTTTTTTTTTTTAATTAATTAATTTATTTTTATTTGCTTATTTACAGCATAACAGTGTTCATTGTTTTGGCATCACACCCAGTGCTCCATGCAGTACGTGCCCTCCCTATTACCCACCACCTGGTTCCTCAACCTTCCACCCCACCCCACCCCCTCCCACCGCCCCTTCATAACCCTCTGGTTGTTTTTCAGAGTCCATAGTCTCTCATGGTTCATCTCCCCTTCCAGTTTCCCTCAACTCCCTCTCCTCTCCATCTCCCCATGTCCTCCATGTTATTTGTTATGCTCCACAAATAAGTGAGACCATATGATACTTGACTCTCTCTGCTTGACTTATTTCACTCAGCATAATTTCTTCCAGTCCTGTCCATGTTGCTACAAAAGTTGGGTATTCGTCCTTTCTGATGGAGGCATAATACTCCATTGTGTATATGGACCACATCTTCCTTATCCATTCATCCGTTGAAGGGCATCTTGGTTCTTTCCACAGTTTGGCGACATTGGGGTACAAATGGCCCTTCTTTTCACTACATCTGTATCTTTGGGGTAAATACCCAGCAGTGCAATTGCAGGGTCATAGGGAAGCTCTATTTTTAATTTCTTCAGGAATCTCCACACTGTTCTCCAAAGTGGCTGCACTAACTTGCATTCCCACCAACAGTGTAAGAGGGTTCCCCTTTCTCCACATCCTCTCCAGCACACGTTGTTTCCTGTCTTGCTAATTTTGGCCATTCTAACTGGTGTTAGGTGGTATCTCAATGTTGTTTTAATTTGAATCTCCCTGATGGCTAGTGATGATGAACATTTTTTCATGTGTCTGATAGCCATTTGTATGTCTAGTTTCTGACGGTATTCATATAGCAGGAACACATGTTCAAGGGTTGAAACATTTACAGCAAAGAAAACTTGGATAAATGCTACTATTGGATAAAAATATGTAGCAGCCTGGGGTGCCTGGGTGGCTCAGCTAGTTAAGCGTCTGCCTTCGGTTCAGGTCATGATCCCCAGGGTCCTGTGACTGAACCCAACTCTGGGCTCCCTGCTTATCAGAGAGCCTGCTTCTCCCTTGCTTGTGCTCTCCCCCCTCCCCCGACAAATAAATACATAAAATCTTTTTAAAAATATGTAACAGTCAATAAATTATTAGACCACAATCCCAAGTAAGCACTTTATTTTTTTTTTTTTTTAAATGGTTAAGGTGATACATTTTATTTTTTTTTTTTTTTTTAAGACTTTATTTATTTATTTGACAGACAGAGATCACAAGTAGGCAGAGAGGCAGGCAGAGAGAGAGGGAAGCAGGCTCGCTGCTGAGTGGAGAGCCTGATGCGGGACTCGATCCCAGGATCCTGAGATCATGACCTGAGCCGAAGGCAGCGGTTTAACCCACTGAGCCACCCAGGCGCCCCAAGTAAGCACTTTATTATCAGCAAATTAATAAGGAGTCATTTGCAAAATATTATCTTTAGATATGAATGCCAAGAAACTTTTCTAGGTCAGTTTTTCAACTGAAATTGATCCTAACAGTGCCATAATATTAAAAAATGAAGAGAATTCTTTCCTAGGATTTTTGTAAAGTGGTTCTTCTCCTCAATAAAATTCTGTAGTATTTACTACACAGAAAGCATTGGTCCAGCTACTGGAATAAATATAACAACAGAGTAAATATAACAATAAGGTATGGACTATGCCCTCCTGGCACTTTTAAATTAGTAGCTAACATAGCATTAGCTGAATGAAGGCAGCCATGTAAGGTACTACACAAATTACAAAGAACAAAGTGAAAGTTAAATAGAGGAACCAATAGGTTTAAAGCACATACTCTCTAATAACATATTACTTTTAAGAATTTTCAAATTGTTATTTGAAATTAATACAAGGAGGAAACTTTAAGAAAAAAGAGAAATAAACTGAATCCTTAAAATGAGTAGAACTTTTATAACCAGGAACTGGGGATGAACTTCCTATGCTATAGGAACAGCTTATTTATGATGTCATCAATTGTTCCAAAGAAACATGAAGGACAACTTGAACTGGAGTTGCCCAGGTGAAAAGATATTTAGAACTTACTCCCACATGCCAAGCACCTCTCCTCCAGAAGGACTTTACTTCCCATAGAAACCCTGCTTAAATTCCGCCAACCCACACTAAATAAGGTGTTCTCACTTACATAGCTCCCACAGCAGCTTGGGAATAATTTTTGTAGCATGTCATACTCAACTCATCTGTTACTTGTATATTTTCCCCTTTAGAGTCTCTCAAGCATCCAACTATCAGTCCCCAAAGCTTAGAGCAGTACTCTATAAACACTCCATTAATGAAGAACAAGCACTCAATTAATGTTGGTTGAGGAAATTATACTTATTTAAGAAATGAGTAAGTTGCAATTAGGCCTATTCCTATTTTTCATATCATAACCTCAAAAATAACTGTCAGGCTAAAGTCATCTCGCAGGTAGCAGTGATCCACATGCCATGTTTACAACCACTGCAACACTTAAAACGGCCTCCAATCTTAAGTGAACTCCAGGAACATAACACGTGACAGACTTACTAGGTGACAGTCTCCAAATGTAGCACAGGGTGTTAGCTACCCTCCACTGTGGTTAGGGCAATACTGATGTTCTAGAATAATCGTCTGGCAGTGCCAGTAACAACCATCAACATATTAAGCACACTTACACGACCTGCACTTTAAAAAGCAATAGGTCTTTACTCCTTTTTTGCACTCCTTCATATTTGTTTATAATTTTAGTTTGCATGATGCTTGATGATGCCTATAATTATCCACTGTGGAGAGGATGCATTTACCCTAAACTAATTCTAACTCCTTTTAAACTCCTAGAGAACATTCATATGCACACTTTTTATTTCATTTTTTTTTAAATCAAGAAGTATGATCCAGAGCCCCCTTGCTTCTAGCATTGCTTTTTCTCTTCCCATTCCAAAATACATTTAAATTCAGCATGATCGACCAAGAATTGGGTATACACACCTCAAGATCATCTGATCCACTTATTCACTGGGTCTTTCTGTTATCTTTTTTATCGCCTTCTAACTTTCCAATTTAACTTGAAACTCATAGAAAATAAGTTATCTGCTCAAGCCAGGTTTGTACTAAGTACGTATGAACAAACACAAACGATTTACCACGTAGATCTAGTTACAGCAGAACAGTTGAATGTAAGCATGAAGTCAACCCGTCTTTTACAAATTAGCACAGTTTCATGGGCATTCTTGAAAGGAGGGTCGGAAGACACTACCTAGAAGTAGACAATTGTCTACCCGACCTGGGAGGAGAAAATGGGAGGGAGAGGTGATAATGCTTACGTGCACAAATACCGCCAGATCTCAACATTCCCAAATGTCCTTCCCATACGACGGCATGCAGCAACCCCCCCCCCCAAATAAAATCAATCCCAGAGGGCAGAAATCATGACTTAAAACAATGCCATTCGCTGGCACTCAGATGTGTTGTTATTTTCTCCAACTGAGGCTACTCCGAATTCCAGCCCGGCACCACTAACGAGAAACTAACTCACAGATCCAAGTGGAGCCAACGGGCTGAGATCCCAGCTGGAACCGCGAAAATGACGTTCCGGCATGCCCTGCCACCTACCTTCATCGTAGTTATAGCCTCGGACATTCCGATGCCGGGCCATGGCGGCGGAGAGGACGTTCGCCACCCCTTAAAAAAACACACGGTTTAGATACTGATAAAGCGCCAACTGCGGCCTGGACACCACATACGCGCCATCTTGACTTCCGGCAGACCTCTGCGCTGAGCGCTTGCGCACGCGCGACGACTTATCTGCGCACTGCACGACGGTAACCTCTCAGGGTCACCCGCTTCCCTGGGGCGCATGCGCGGAAATGTGCGCGGACGCTGTCTTTTAGCTTGGCGCCCGCCCACAGACATGTTGACTAACAAGAGAGCTCAAAGGGGCGGGATCCCAGTCCCTCGTTTCTGTCGGTTTGTGCCAGAAACTTGGAGCCCGCGTCCCTGACCTACGTCAGCGTTCCAGGTTATTTCCGGGGACTGGTTTCTGATAATGAAGCTGACTGTGTGCTCAATAGAAGCAGGGAACTTGCGTAACTTTAATCTTTGAGGCCTAGTTAGGGACGTAATAGGCACTCACAAATTTGTACTCGTTTAGTTTAAGAAGTAGTCCAAGATTTAGAGGGGGGTGAAAGGACTCTGTTTAAATGGGTATATATGGTTTAACTGAGAACCTGGCTACAATAGGGCACCATGGCTTCGTTTATGTTAATTTAGGGTTTTACGTATATGCTCCATCCTGCGTTAACATCTCTAGAACACAGAGGTCGGCCCTTGGCGATGCAGACAGTTATCATCAGCATCATGAAGAATTCTTTCAGCATTCTCTGAACACATAATCATGTGTAACATGCTAAGGGTATTAAATATAGCTTTTTGGACATAGCGCTGGCCTTAGATGTCCTCATTTCTTAGCACACAAAGTGGAAACAAAAACACAAAGGGAATGATGCCATGTAAAAAACCAACGTCATTATCATACTAAAATTACATTTCAGTTTTAGCCTGTGTTTTCAAATGGTGATAATTTACATCAAATTCTAGAAATGAAAGCTTACTCAACTTTACATAATAAAAAAAATGATGCAAATGCAGTTCATATTTGTAAGTGGCTTAAATATAAACATGCATTTGACTGTGTCTGACTACCAAGTGTTTGTTCTTAACTATCATTGATGTTTAATGTAGCTCCAAGACAAAATTATACCAAAAAAGTTGCTAATTTTATATGGCCTAAGGGTTTTATTTTACACTTTTAGATAATTTTTATGTTGCAGACTGTTTCTTTGTAAAACGGAGATAGTAATAGTATCTAACTCACAGAGTGGTGAATAATAAATTATCCTTTTAAGATGATTTCACACAGATCTCAGATGCTTTAAAATATTAGGCATTATTAAAATACAAATAGCAGCTTCTAGTGTAGTATAATTGTCAGTTATGAGCGTCAGTATAATTCACTGAGGTACGAAGAGGATGAGTTTTAAAATGACCACATAAACAGTACTACAAAGCAATAAAGAAGAAAATATTACTTCTGCCTGAGGAATAGTATATAATTTGCCTCTGGTTCTTCAATAATGCACTCTCTTACATTCTAAATACTTTTTAGAGCCTTGACTCCATCTCAAGCAATAGAGCTTCTTCAGCAGTGAAGACTTCACTGACTTCCTCAGAAAATGTTAGGGATTTTATTCTCAGCCCCCAGAACTCTTTCGTAGCGATTTTTGTATTGTGATTTGATTGAAAGTACCATAACTTTGGAGTCATACAAGTCTGGATTTCAGTGCCAGTTCTGCCACATTCTGTTAACTTTTGGGAGCTCAATTTATTTTTCTGGAAAATGGGCATAAAAAGATATGTCTTCTGTTTTGTGAAGAGTAAATGAAGTGATGGATGTAAAAAGAGCTGTTACATAACAAGTTCTGTAAGAGAGGGAAAAACTACCTTCTCTGGGTAGGAGAAAAGCATGTAAGTTTAAATTTTTGCACATACATGGGAGCCTTCACAAGAGAATGAAGATCCAAAGAAGTGACCAGAGCAGGAAGGTTTTATACCTTTTAAGCAAAAAAAAAAAAAAAACAGGGGGTTCCTGAGCAGCTCAGTCTGTTAAATATCTGCCTTTGGCTCAGGTCATGATCTCAGGGTCCTGGAATGGAGTCCCATGTCGGGTTCCCTGCTCATGGGGAGCCTGCTTCTCAGATTCCTCCCCGCTCGTGCTCTCTCTGGCTCTCTCTCTCTCTCAAATAAATAAATAAAATCTTTTTAAAAATTAAATTAAATTTAAAAATAATCAACTTGTCAAGAATTGTTAGACAAAGGGATATGGGTTATGGGTAGTAAATTGTGAGGAAGTAACTAGGAAATGTATGGTGGGGCAAGAGTGTACAAAACAAGCAGAAGATAAGGGTTATTTCAGTAAATTTGTACGGATCCATTTCAGCATCAATTCCCAGTCTCTGGCGATAAGGACACTTTCTCATCCTGGTAGAGGGAGGGTACCTTTCTCATAAGGAAATGACATGGCCTATTTTATATAGAAAAGGATAAATTTGCTATTCCTGAGGTTCCTTCAGCTCAAATCAATCAGTATGCCAAAGTAGCATATTTTGGGGTGAAAGTCTCTGGACACCTTCAATACTCAATAAATGCTAGTTCTCTACCCAACTAATTGGAAAGCTTTATCTTTGTTTCCCCAGGACTATGAATGTTTGCCGAATGAACGAATGAATTTAAAAAAATAGATCCTCTGAGAAAGACAAATACCACATGATTTCATTCATATATGGAATCTAAAAAAAAAAAAGAAAGAAAAAGAAAAAACAAACAAATGAAAAGCAGAATCAGACCTGTAAGTAGGGAGAACAAACTGATAGTTGCCAGAGGGTAAGGGGGATGGGCAAATGGGTGGAGGGGAGTGGGACATAAGGCTTCCAATTATGGAACGGAAAGGTCACAAGAATAAATGGCATAGCATAGAGAATATGGTTAGTGATATTATAATAGCACTGTATGGTGACATATGGTAGCTACATGTGTTAGGAGCACAGCATAATGTATAGAGCAGCAATCACTGTGTTGGACACCTGAAACTAATGTAACATTGTGTGTCAACTATACTCAAATAAAATAATTGTTAAAAAATGAAAGAGTCTCTCAATATATTTAACAAATGTCATAAACAACTACACAAATAATTCATTTTTACATCAAATCATTAAAAAAAGTTAAAAATGAAAATAGCATAGATTACTGAAAAGTTTTGAATGCTTTTATTGAGGAATCCTTGATAAACAATAAACTACACATATTTAAAGTATACAATTTGATACATTTTGACATATGTATTTACCCGTCAACCCATTAACCCAAACAAGATAATGAATATGTCCAGATTCCCAAAAGTTTCCTCATAATCTCTCTCCTGCTACCCACTCCCGACCCCAAGGCCTCCTTATCCTGGTCCCATGCAGCAACTAATCTCTCTGTCATTATATATTGGTTTATATTTTCTAAAATTCTACATAGGGAAGTCACATAATAGGTATTCTCTCTTATAGGTCTTCATTTGCTCAACATAATAAATTTTGAGATTCATCAGTATAGGTGCTTTAATTAATAGTTCATTCCTTTTTATTGCAGAGGGGAATTCCATTGTATGGATATACCGCTATTTGTTTTTCCATTCACCTATTGATAGCTATTTGGGTCATTTTCAATTTTGTATACTATAAACAGGGCTACTATGATTATCCATGTACAGTTTTTTTTATGGACATACACTGATTTCTCCTAGATAAATACCTAGGAGAGGAATAGCTGGATGATATGACAGATTATCTCTAGCTTTTAAGAAACTGCCAAACTGTTTTCCCAAGTGGTTGTAATACTTTATGCTCCCACCATCTGCACAGTTCCATTTTCTCCACTGGTTATGGTCTAAAGATGTGCTTATTTGACATTTCTATACCCTCTGTAAAATGTCTGTTTGAGTCTCTTTGTCTATTTTCAATAAGGTATTTGTTTTCTTATTTTTTACTTTAGAGAGTTGTTTTTATATTCTGGATAAAACTACTTTATCTGATACAATTTGTAAATATTTCTCCCCATGTGTAACTGGTCTTTTCATTCTCTTAACGGTGTCTTTTGAATAGTGGAAGTTTTTAGGTTTGATGAAGTTCAGTTCATCAATTCTTTAAAATAATACATTATTTTAAAATATGGATACTATACCTAAGATATCTTTGCCTAACCCAAAGTCACAAAAAATTTCTCTTAATTTTTAAAAAAGTTTAATGGTCTACATTTAGATTTTTTAATGCATTTTCAGTTGATCCATTTCAGTTGATTTTTGTGTATGGTATAAGGTTTGGATCAAAGTTCATTTTCATATATATATATATATATATATATATATATATATATGCAATTGTTCCAGAATAATTATTTTAAAAAAGGTCCTTTTTCCACTTAGTTTCATCTGCATCTTAATCAAAAATCATGTCTGATCTGTTTCTAGGTTCTACATTCTATTGATCTAGCTTGACACCAATACCATGTTGTGATGATTATTTTATCTTCAAAATCCTTTTTTTGTTTTAGATTTCATTTATTTGTTAGAGAGAGAGAGAGAGAGAGAGCATGAGAGACAGCAGGGGCAGAGGGAAAGGGAGAAACAAACTCACTGCTAGGCAGGAACACGACGTGGGACTTGATCCCAGGACCCCGGGATCACAACCTGAGCCAAAGGCATACGCTTAATGGACTGAGCTACCCAGGTGCCCGTCAAAATTCTTAAAATTAGGTAATGTTAATCCTCCAAACTTCTTATTTTTCAGAGTTTTCTAGCTAGTCTAGGTCCTTGGCATTTCTATATGAATTTTTTTTAAGATTTTATTTATTTATTTATTTATTTATTTGAGAGAGAGAAAGAGAGAGATGGAAAGCACAGAGGGAGAATGAGGGGGAGAAGCAGACTCCCCACCAAGTGAGCAGCCTGACATGGGGCTCGATCCCAGAACCTGGGATCATGACCCTAGCCGAGGCATATGCTTAACCAACTGAGCCACCCAGGTGCCTCTCTATATGAATTTTTAAATGAGGTGATCAATTATTACAAATATTCTTGCTGAGAGTTTGAGTGGTATTTTACTGAATCTATAGATCAGTTTGGGGAAAATTGATATTTTAACATTGCTACAAATATGTACTCTTTTAACACATGACATCGTATGTCTCTCCATTTATACAGATATTTAATTTCCCTCAATAATGCTTGCCAGTTTGCAGTGACTAGTCTTACACAACTTTTGATAATGTAGTTCTAATTATTCCATGTGTTTTTATTCTATTATAGATAATAATTTTTATTTATTTTTATTTTTTAAAGGTTTTATTTATTTATTTGACAGAGGGAGAGAGATCACAAGTAGGCAGAGAGGCAGGGAGAGAGACGGGGAAGCAGGCTCCCCGCTGAACAGAAAGCCCTATGCAGGGCTCGATCCCAGGACCCTGGGATCATGACCCGAGCTGAAGGCAGAAGCTTAACCCACTGAGCCACCCAGGCGCCCCTAGATAATAATTTTTAAATTTTCAAGGTAAAGGTACATAATTATACCATTAAAATTAGTTAATTAATCAGTGCCATGGATGCACCAAAAAGTGTACTTATATATGATAGGAATAAGGTGGAAAAATAAAAATTAAAAATTAATTACATTAGCATAGAAAATATCATCAAATACCTATGATTAATATAAAGAAATAGGAATAAGGCCTAAACTGAAGTTAGAAAATATTGCTCTGAATAATAAAGTCACATTAAATGGAGGAATATACTATGTCATTTTAACTGGAAGAGATGTCAAATGCCCCCAAATGAATTTATATTTAATATTATCCTGGTTAGATCCTGGCTATTCTTTGGTAGAAATTGACAATCAGATTCTGTAATTTAAGCAGAGGGGCAATGATTCTGGAATAGTCAAGACAATCTCAAAAAAGAATGTCTTTCTCCAGGTACCTGGGTAACACAGTCAGTTAAGCACCTGACTCTTGGTTCCAGCTCAGGTCCTGATCCCAGGGTTGTGAGATAGAGCCCCAGGTTGGGCTCTGCTCTCAGCATGGATCCTGCTTGAGATTCTCTTTCCCTCTATCCCACCCCTCCCTCTCATGTGCGCGCATGCTCTCTCTCTCTAATAAATAAATCTTAAAAAAAAAAAATTACCTTCTCAAGTTGAAGGATTTACACTATCACTAAGACTTGCTTTAATGGTAAAAGCAAGAAAGACAGTGTGATATTGATACAGGATAGACAAATACACCACAGAAACACTATAGACAAAAAAAAAAAAAAAAAAAGAAACACTATAGACAATCCAGAAACAGGTTCATACACGTGTGATCATCCAATTTACAACGAAGGCACCACTGTAGCTCAGGAGGAGAAAGGATGGTCTTGTCAGTAATAGTTTGATCACAATTCTAGAAAAAAAATGGGAAAATATCTATATGACAACAAGATGGGTAAAGGTTTTTAATTGGGTAACGAAAACCCTAACTTATTCATAAATTCAACTTTATTAAAATTAAGAACTTCTGTTAGTCAAAAGACATTAAGAAAGTAAAAAGACAGGTTACGTCTAGGAGGAAATATACTACAACATATATATCTCACAAAGAACTTATATCTAGAACATAAAGGGAAACTTATGCACCCCTTCAAAATATTTACCCCTGCCCCAAATTAAAAATGTGTAAAAGTCCCAAATAAGCACTTTACAAAAAAAGAATAACAACATGGGCATTGAGCATTTGAAAAGGTCCCTAACACCATTAATCATCAAAAATAAATGCAAATAAAATCATAATGGGTATATCCCTACCAGAATGACTAAACTTAATATCAGGGATTGAAAAGGATGTAGAGCAATTGGAAGTCTCGTAAGTAACTAGTGCATATGCAAATTGGTACAACCACTTTGAAGAACTTCTGACAGTATCACTAAATGCTAAACATATATATGCCTTGTAACCCAAAGATCCTGCTCCTAAGTATAGACACAACAAAAATTAGTACTTGTGTTCATAAATGTTTGTAGTAATCATATTATTCATAACAGTCCAAAAATGAAAAAAATAGTTCAAAAATGTAAACAAGCCAAATATTTATGAACAGTGGAATAGATTAATCAGTTGTGACATACACATTTAATAGGAAACTATACAACATTGAAAAATAGCAAAGGAGATTTTATATATAATTTAATATATATACTATATTTAAAATTTATATAATGTAAATGTTTTGTGCTATATATTTAAGGTTTATGCAGCTTGCAATACATAAGTTATACCTCAATAAAAACAAATAAAAAGAAAAATGGGAGGGAAAATCCATGGAATTTTCAAGATTATCTTTTTTTTAAATAAAGATTTATTTATTTGAGAAAGAGAGAGAGTGTATGTGCACATAGACGGAGAGTGTAAGGGAGAAGCAGACTCTCCACTGAGCAGAGAGCCTGATGCAGGATTCAATCCCAGGAACCTGGGATCATAATCTGAGCCAAAGGCAGATGCTTAACCAACTGAGCCACCCAGGTACCCCAAGATTATCTTTTTTAAAAGATTTGTTTATTTATTTGGGGAGGTGGGGCAGAAGGAAAGGGAGAGTCTTAAACAGACTCCCAGCTGAGCAGGGAGCCCAACTCAGGGCTCAGTCTCAGGACCCAGAGACCATGACCTGAGCTGAAATAGAAAATGGGATCCTTAACGAACTGAGCCACCCAGGTGCCCCTGTAGTCCACCATTCTTAAAAAGAAATGAAGGAATTGATCATAATCATTAAGAAAGGAAAGGGGTAGGGGAATTGTTGTAACTGTGACATTAAACAGTACATAAGAAAAGTACTGGAGTTTTCAAATTAAATGCCTAGGAAAATGTGGCCCATACTACAAACTATAAAATGACTTTGATATCTAAAAGGATCCCTTTGGGGTCCTTTGGAGTTCTGTGGCTGTGATTATACACTAATAACATAAATCTATTCATCCTGGTTGTTCTTACCAAATATCTGTAATATCTATAAAGAGATTATTTGATTTTCCTCCTGACCTTTTTTTTTTAAGATTTTATTTACTTATTTGAGAGAGAGAATGAGAGAGAGAGAGCATGAGAGGAGAGAGGTCAGCTGGAGAAGCAGACTCCCTGCCGAGCAGGGAGCCTGATGTGGGACTCAATCCTGGGACTCCAGGATTATGACCTGAGCTGAAGGCAGTCGCTCAACCAACTAAGCCACCCATGTGCCCCCCGACCTCCTGACCTTCTAAATTAATTCTAACCTTCTGTCTGACCTAATAATATTCTTACCCTCCTTTATGGAGTTTCCCCTAGCTTCCCTCACATACCATGTTTTTCTTTCTTCATTTTTTCTTCTTTTATTTTTAAGGCATAAATTTAGTTGAGTGAAAATTGGCAGGATCCAGTGAATAGGCACATCACCAGCACAAAGATTTGCCCTCAAAGGGCTTGAGGCCATTCAGGGATTCCATGTTTGACAGAAGCATTCACAGCATAACTAAACAAACAAGAAGGTATTTAGAGAAGCTAAAACGGATCTTCAAAGAAGAGTCAGTGGTTGGTTTTTAATTTCTCTGTGGTATTAGGGAGCTTAGTGCAGAACATATCAAAACCTTGGAAAGGCAACGGTGCGGTCATGAACTCCATAAGGCAGAATAATTCCTGAAAAAAAAAAAATAGAAGTCAAAGAACTCTACATTTATTTATTTATTTATTTATTTATTTATTTATTTATTTATTTACATTTAGATATGAACTACTAAACAGGGAGTACCGGCAAAACAATAATGCCTGGAGAAAACCTCCTTCTTCCAAAGGTAGGTTCTTCCAACAACCAATCCTGGGCCCTCTGGTTGTCAAGCACTTTTTCATGAAATATAATAATAAATGCAGTTCAGGACTTCTTTATAAGATTCACTTTTTCTGAAGTTCATGCTGTTTTCAATGTCCTAGTAATATTTAATCCTCCAGTTTAAAAATCTTGGACTTGAAAATCACTAGAGCCATAAAATTACAAAATATGTCCAGATCCTTAGAAAGATAATGTGATTTCACTGCTGCCTGGGTTCCCACCTCACCTGTCACCACTCCACCATCTTATCGGAGGTACTCTAGGCCACAGTTCCTGCTGTTAGGGTTTTGAGTTCAGCTATGCTTTTCCTGCTGTGGGACATTCGCACCCTCTGTTCCTTCTGCCTAGAATGCCCTTCTGTTTTCATGCCCTTGCATATTGTCCAGGGGGATCTTCAATAACATCATACATTCTGTGATGCCTCCCTTGGCTCTCACAGAATAAGCACCCCTACTCTGTGCCCTTTATTTGTCTCCACTCTAAAACATTAATAATATTCTAATTATCTATGTTTGCTTCTAACCCTCTCCCCCTCCCTAACCAGCTATAAATTTCTTAAAGCAGGACATTCTAGTTTATCATGTATCTTCAGCATGCAAAATAGTGGCTAGTACAAGGCTGGAATAAATAAAATATATTTTGTTGAGTGATTGTTGAATGAATAACAGGAAAAACATATTTGTAAGGGAGAAGAATTTCATGACTTTTTAGACCTCAGTATCAATAGGGTGCTGAAGAAACTGTTTGCAAGGAATGAGAGAGAGTGGGTAATATGGAAAGAGGCTGTAAGTAGAAATTTCTAGACTGTAAGAGTCTCCTAATAACCCCAAAGAAATGAAACATGTTCATACAAACATTTGTATACAAATGTTCATAGCAGCATTATCCATGATAGTCAAAAGGTAGGAGCAACTGAAATGTGCATTACCTGATAAATGGATATATAAAATGTGCTATACCCATGAAATGGAACATGATTTGACAATAAAAAGGAATGAAATACTGATAATATGCTATGACATGGATGAATCTTGAAAACATTACATTAACTAAAACAGGCCAGTCACACACACACAAAAAAACATATATTGCATGTATATGAAATGCCAGCTTGGCAAATCTGTAAAGATGGAAAGGAGATTAGCGGTTGCCTACGGCTAAGGAAGCAGGGGGCAGATGAGGAGCAACTGCTAATGGGCAGGGGGGGTTCTTTTGGGAGTGAGAGAAATGTTCTAAATTTATGTGGTAATAGTTACACAACTCTGAAAATATACGAAAACCACGGTTTTAAATTATACACTTTAAACGTGTGAATTATATACATTAGTTACATATCAATAAAACTTATTTCAAAAAAAAACACAAGAGTCTCTTTTAGTGAAATTTTATCTGTTTTAGATAAATATTCAATCATCCTCCTGTGAAATGGTGCAGTGAGAATATTTTGTACCTTTGTAGCTTACTATAGTAATTATGAGCCACCAGGGCAAATAAAAGCCTTGTTCTACCATTTACCAACTCTGCAATGGTGGGTCAATTGCTCATTTTCCTTTCTTTTTTTTTTCTTTTTTTTTTTTGAAAGATTTTATTTATTCATTTGAGAGAGAGAGAGAGAAAGTACAAGTGGAGGAGAGGACGGGAGAGAGGGAAAAGCAGACTCCTTCCCCGCCAAGCAGGGAACCCGACATGAGACACACTCCCAGGACCTGGGGATCATGACCAGAGCTGAAGACAGAGGCCTAATCATCCAAGCCACCCAGGCACCCCCAATTGCTCATTTTCTGATGCCTTAGCTACCGTACTGCAAAATGGTGAATAAAAACTGAACTGCCTTGAATAGCAACAAGGATTGGAACGTCTCAGTTCCACAAAGCACCTAAACAGCTCCTGGCACACAGAAAGCACTCCAGCAATTCTCCTTGGGCCCCACTAACTAACCCTGAAGTGGGACAGAGGCCATCTGGCCCTTGAATTCTATATTGGTCCCCACTGAGATGGGAGATGGGGATGGTCTGGTGTTGTGCCTTGGTAGTGACATCTACAACTGATGTTCTTGAACTTTACCACTGTCTCCAATGGAAAGACCCCCACGAGGCCTTCCCATCTTTAGTACAGGTTTGTTGGTCTATCACAACTTTTAGCACTTTCCGTTTCCTTGGCAGGGCTAATGAGTTTCAGATGTTTTCTCAGCTCTGTGCTGCAGTAAGTGGGACTCAGTAGGTCTGTCCTCAGTCATAGCTCTCAGTCTCTGTCAAGGTAATACTGCACCATCCCCTACTCAACCTTCAGCATTGGATTCCACACCATGTCTAAGAAGCTTTCTTGAGGGGGGCGCCTGGGTGGCTCAGTGGTTTAAGCCGCTGCCTTCGGCTCAGGTCATGATCTCGGGGTCCTGGGATCGAGTCCCACATCGGGCTCTCTGCTCAGCAGGGAGCCTGCTTCCCTCTCACTCTCTCTGCCTGCCTCTCTGCCTACTTGTCATCTCTGTCTGTCAAGTAAATAAATAAAATCTTAAAAAAAAAAAAAAGAAGCTTTCTTGAGGAACTTTCAGCCTCTCCCAATTATCTTAAAGATAAATCAAAGCCCAGCTCTCAGTATTCCTGAATTTATCCAATCCACCTGGAAATCTCTAACATAATGGCTCATACACAGGTTGAAGGGAACAACCATTTTTGAACATAGATTTCTGGTTTTAAATTATGTTATGTTCATTGTTCTCCCAAATTTGTTGTCACATGAAAGATTCAGTGTAGATTACTCTACTGATGCTTAAAGTAGCAATGTACAGGAGCAGAGCCTGAAAGGGCACATGAGGCCATACGGTTAGAAAGTTGGAGATATTTAGAGGATATTCCCAATTAAATGTGTTTTTGTCATGTGATAGAATTAGTGTTTTAATCATCAGTGAAATAAAGATAGCTAATGTTTATTTAGCACCTGCCATATTTTAGGCATCATAGTATGTGCTTGAAAAGCTCTGTTAACCTAAAAGAAAACATAGTCATTAAGCTCCTTGACATTACCCTTGGTGATGATTTTGTATTTAATACCAAATGGAAAGGCGACATAAGCAAAAATTTTAAAGGGGTACCACATCAAACTGAAAAGCCTCTGTGCAGCAAGGGAAACCATCAACAAAACGAAAAGGCAGCCAACCAAATGGGAGAAAATATTGACAAACTATATACTGCATTCCTCTGCTATCCAGAAGTAGAAAATGTTCTTATGAAAGCTTTCGTAAACCAAAACATCAGAAAACTTTTGAAAAATTTTAGACCCTAAAAACCCTCTCTTGGGCTTTTCTGATACCTTAGGACACATCTTGCTAATGGATGCACAACATAAATTAAGATGAAGCACAGATGTTCACATAGTTCAAAGCTATAGCGGCTTGGCACTAAGATGCTGAGTGTAGTTCCTGGGGTAGCAGCTTGGTGGTGCCACTCTCACTGCCAGGGGTGCGCTCTGTCCCGCTAGTGGCTCGCTGCAAAACAAATGATGGACATCTTTTTCGCTTTTCACCTTTTTTCATGAAAACAAAAATTCTCTTCTGATTTCTTTCAGTTAATAAAACATGTACTAATGCAGGTCCTTCATGAAAAAAGTGGCATAATGAGAACTTTCAAAAAGTGGGGGTACCTGTATCTGATAATGAATTAATATTCAAAATATACGAAGAATTCATATAACTCAGTAGCCAAAAAAAAAAAAAAAGATTAAAAATGGGCAGAGGATCTGCTTAGACATTTTTCCAAACAATAACTACAGGTAGTACATGAAAACCCATTCAATATCACTAATCAGCAGGGAAATGCAAATCAACAACAGCACAATGAGGTATCACCTCACACCTGTTCGAACGGTATTTATAAAAAGACAAGATATAATGAGTATTATTGAGAATGTTGAGAATGCCGCACTGTTGGCAGGAAGGTAAACTGGAAAATTGCATGGAGATTCCTCAAAAATCTTAAAACGGAATTACTATATGATCCAGCAATTCCACTTCTGGGTATTTATCCAAAGAAATGAAAATACTAACTCAAACAGACATATGCAATCCCATGTTCATTGCATCATTATTTACAATAGCCAAAACATTGCAGCAACCTAAATGTGTATCAGTGGATGAATGGTTTAAAAATGTGGTATATCTATACAACAGAATATTACTCAACCACAAAAAAGAATGAAATCTTGCCATTTGTGGCAACATGGATGGACCTTAAGGGCATTCTGCTAAGTGAAATAAGTCAGAGAAAGACAAATACTGTGCAATCTCATTTACATGTAGAATTATTAAAATAAAAACAGAAATAAAAAACAACCAAGTTCAGGGACACCTGGGTGGCTCAGTGTTAAGCCTCTGCCTTCAGCTCAGGTCATGATCCCAGGGTCCTGGGATCGAGCCCCACATCGGGCTCTCTGCTCGGCAGAGAGCCTCCTTCCTCCTCTCTCTCGCTCTCTCTCTGCCTGCCTCTCTGCTTACTTGTGATCTCTCTATCAAATAGAATAAAATCTTAAAAAAAAAAAACCAACCAAGTTCATGGACCCAGAGAACAGACTGGTGAAGGGAACTTAAGGGAACTGAATGAGTGACAGTGGTCAAAATGTACAAACTTCCAGTTATAAAATAAATCAGTCCAGCGTGGTGACTATAGTCAATAATTCTGTATTGCATATTTGCAAGTTGCTAAGAGAATAGATATTAAAAGTTCTCATCACAAGAAAAAGAATTTTGTAACTACATATGGTGAAAGATGTTAATTAGATTTGTTGTGGTGATCATTTCACAATATACACAAATACTGAATAATTATATTTTACACCTGAAAATAATATACAATTGACCCTTGAAGAGCACAAGTTTGAACTGCACAGGCCCACTTAAATGGGGATTTTTTTCAATAAATTACAATATAGCAGTATAAATGTATTTTTCTTTTAATTTTTAAATAACACTTTCTTTTCTTTAGCTTACTTTATGGTATGCTTACAGTATATAATACACATAAACACACAAACATATTAACCAACTGTTTATGTTATTGGCTGGCTTCCAGTCAACAATAGGCTATTAGTAATTAAGTTTGGGGGAAATCAAAAGTTACATACAGATTTTCAGTCGTGTGGGATGTCAGCATCCCTAACCACCACATTGTTCAAGGGTCAACTGTGATATCATATGTCAATTATACCTCCAAACAATAGTTCCTTTACCTGCCTTCCATCCACTGGTTTTCTATAAATCAGCCTCATTGGTTTAGCTAGTGCTCAGATTTAATAAACCACATTAGAGACACTTAAAAACACACGGTAACACACTGCTGCTGGAACTTGTTCATTCTCTAGTACTGATAGACTCTTGGGCAAGTAACTTGATTTCTGAGGACCCCAATTTCCTAAATGCATAATAAAGGGCCTTGAGAAACTTACCTCAGTAGTATTTTCTTTGGTTCTTTGATTTCCCATCATTCTTATCGTTTTCTTCATTCTATGCCTGTCACTTCTTTTAGGAGAACTCCAAGACTCTTTTCCTGTATAAATTCATTGCACAATGATCATTCGCTTAGTATTTAAACACATTTTATACAAAATTATTTTGTACTTTCTTCGATAGTTAATACATGAATTTCACTGCCTTATGACGAGGGTGACACCTTTAATTAGACCTGTGGAATTCCACCATGAAGCATTCATGCATTTAAAAGACACATGTTGAAAGTATGTTAAAAATACCAACAAATCAAAATTTAAAGTAGGCTTTTTGGAAATCTGAACTCACCCAAACTATAAATTCATATCTGTATTCCATAACGGGCACCCAATAGGCTTTTAAAAATACATACTGAAAAAATTCTACAAATATCAGAAGAGAAACAGATGTGGGTTTACCATAAAACTAAGAAGATGAAGCTTCAGAAGCCCTCACTTCCATGAACTACCCCCACCCCCTGCCAGCAGAGGCCTTGGGAGGCACCCTATGAGCTTGTTCACACAGTCATTGGGTTGTGTGAAATTTCGAAACTAAAGTATACTCTCATGCATGGTAAAGATCTCAATGACCCTGCACTTCAACTTTCCTTCCAAAATAATTCCTCTCATGTTGGATGTCAATGATGTGGCCACAAACATTTTTAGGTTCTGCCTAGGGAAAGTTGAGATGGGGATAGCTTTCCTTGAGTTTAGCGAAACATATTTCTTTTGTTCACACTTATCTCTACTTTATGAGGAGGACATCAACAAGGTAGTTAATTGTATCATTACCTCAAAGGATATTGGCGATTAGTCAAGAAGTCACAAAATGCACTGAAGTGCACTTTAGTCAGTTCTAAACCTTACGTGACATTACCAGGGTCACGTAACATTATATGACACTACCATTATGCATTGTGAAACTGAAAGAAACTTTTCTAGATCTTCAGCAATGAAAAAACCAGAAAGGAAATTTCAGTCAGCTTATGCTGCTTGAATCACCTTTCTATTCCTTGTACAGAAAATATTACAAAATCATTGTCACGGAAAGAAGAGATCAAATTACAGGCAAGCAAAAAATGTAGGAAAAAGTATCACAGAAGTGTGATAGACAATGAGTTCCTAAATATATTATGTTATTTTTATGGATTTTTATTATATTTGTGGTATTTGTCAGCTTTTAAAATGAATTTGTAATTTTTTGAGATTCTTTTTCAATCTGGTTTATTTCAATGGTTTGTTAAATCTGAACACTAAACACTAAATACATACTTTTTGAAATAATTTTGTAATAATTTCATATTTCTCTTTTTCAAGAAGGATCCCCAAATTAAATGAAGTATAGACTCCACCAAGGCTGAATCTACTTTGATAAGAAAAGTCACAGAGGGGCGCCTGGATAGTTCAGTCAGGTAAGTGTTTGACTCTTGGTTTTGGCTCAGGTCATGGTCTCAGGGTCAGGAGAGGAAGTTCCATTTTGGACTCTGCGTGTTGCACAGAGTCTGCTTGTTCCTCTCCCTTCCCCCTGCCCCTCCCCCTGCTTGCTTTTTCTCTCTCTCAAATAAATAAAATCTTAAAAAAGAAAAGTCACAGATAAATAATCTGAAATAACATGGCAGCTCCCTCCATTTTATTCCTCTTCTTCAAGCTTTAGTCAGAAGCTGCAGTTTTTTTAAAAGTCTACAGTTTCGTATACAAGAAATAATGCAGAGGTAGTAGGGAAGATACCAGGAAAAAAAAAAAAAAGGAGGAGGTGCTTATTGTTGTGTTGTTGGACAAAGGAAGACGAAGAAAAATGTATTTGTTTGGATTGAAAGGTTGAAGAAAGCTGAGTAAGAAAAATGTTGGGTGGGAATATTTCAGTGAAAAGACGAAATGTGGATTTGTATATTCTGGTTTAAATCCAAGCTTGCTAGACATACACTGTTAGTATACACACAACTTCATTTAGGATCTATACACTGTCCATTGCTGTGTATCATCTTGAATGCTGCCTGTGTTTGTTTAACTTAGGGATACACACTGTTCCTTTGCCATGGGAAAGAGATAAATCCACCATATAAAATGCTCCAAGGCACCAAGAGAATACAAATAACAAATCAAAGGGCAAAGCATTTTTAAATGCCAAGGGAAAATTCAAAGCAACGAAAATTTGCAAATCAAATTTAAAGGAGAAAAATGCATAAACATAAAGGTAGGGTTTGAAAAGGTGAAATAGGCTCTCATCAGAAGTCATTTAGAACAGTGACCTGTTTGAGGAATTTCCCGTCCTTGCCTTGTCATGCTGTTTTCTTTGAAAAGGCAGTAGATGGGGTCCAATGTCTATGAATTGTTTAGGAACCTAAATCTGGAAAAACTCTCAGAAGAAAAGAGTAAAATAATATAAATCAAAACCATTTAAGCTACTTGAGATCATTCTTCTTAGAATTCCTTCAGAGGTGAAAGTTGGAAAGTGAGGAAAATAGAAGAGCAGCTTTTTTTTCTCCCTCATCTCAATATGTGTATAGGGCTGGAGGCATTGGTCCTCTTAGAAAATTAGGATATTGTGCAGTCACACAACAGTGCTGTCTATATATAGGACCACAGATTTTGTAGACTATCCCATAAAAAGGTTAACAGTTCTGAAAAAAATCACACTGATAGAGGCCCCTTGATACTGATTAATTTTGTGTAACTGACCAAAGGTCATTTAAAAGACTTTTGTCTCCTAAGGAAAGCATTCAATGTGATCGGTCATTTTTTCAAATTTTTCTTATGTACTGACTTGTGATTATCAGATATGATTTTTAAGGTTTTTTTGTTTGGGTTTTTTTTGTTTGTTTTTTTAAGATTTTATTTATTTATTTGACAGAGAGAGATCAGTAGGCAGAGAGGCAGGCAGAGAGAGATGGAGAAGCAGGCTCCTTGCTTGCAGAGCAGAGAGCCCGATGCTGGGCTCAATCCTAGGACCCTGAGATCATGACCCGAGCGGAAGGCAGAGACTTAACTCCCTGAGACACCCAGGTGCTCCCTCAGATATGATTTAAATAAGCAAGAGTTACTTTTGACTTTGGTTGAGATATACATTACCACGTTGATAAGGCTAGAAGGCTTCTAGTCATGTTTGCGTTTAGATAAATAGAAAAGGCATTAGTTCTTTTCAGGTAGAACACTGAGTAACAACTAGTCCTATGATTACCCATGACCACTGTGGTGGGTTATATTTTCCTAAGATGCCCTCATCAGTATTCCACATCTAACCTGTTTCACTTACCATGTGAGGCTGGCACTCCTCCATTGAAAGAGGAGGGTCTATATTTCCTTGCTTAAAACTGGATGGATTTGTGACTACAGCAGAAGCAACACTGTGTGTCCTCCAAAGCTAAGCCATGAAAGGTGATGTGTCTTCCACCTGATCCTCTCGAGATGCTCACCCTGGGAACCCAGCCACCATATTGAGAAGAAGTCATATAGCCACATGGAAAAAGCCAAGAGTAGGTGTTCCTGCCTTAGCTGAGGTTCCAGGAGGCAGCCGGCATCCACAACCTTGAGGCTTCAGATGATCCCAGTTCCCGGCTTTCCAGATACCCCAGCTAATGCTGAATGAATTAGAGAATATCTGTCCTCACTAATCCTATACTCATTGCAGATTTATGAACAAAAATAAATGTCTTTGTTTAAGCTAATGAGTTTTGGAGTGATTTGTTATGTAACAATAAATAGCCAGAATAATTATCAACCCAAAAATATTTCAGGCAGAGACAGCAATAAATATCTCCAAGTTAAAAAAAAAAATCTCCACAGAGTGCCTGTGGACTCTCATAATTTATAAAAATGCTAATGGTAGTAGGGCACCTGGGTGGCCTAGTCAGTTAAGCGTCTGACCATTGATTTCTGCTCAGGTAGTGATCTCAGGGTTGTGAGATTAAGCCAAGTGTAGGGCTCTTCACTTAACATGGACTCTGCTTAAGACTCTTTTTCCCTCTTCCTCTGCCCCTCCCCACTCTCAAAAAAAAAAAAAAAAAAAAGAATCTTTAAACAAAATTAATGATAAGTGAGATTTATTTTTCTTTTTTATTTCTTTTATCATTAGCCACCATTCTGAAAACTGCCTCCTAGGTATACCAAGAAAAATCACAAAAGATCTTTCTATTCCTTTCTGTTGATAATTTACACTAAAATTACTCAGGGAGGCTGGTGTAACAAGGCCTTGATTTTCTAACTGGAAAATGTATGTTATGAAATTGTGTCCTTTCCACTCTTTCACATATTACCCAACATAGCAATTGCCTGAAAAGTTTCAAGGAACAAATACTTTATTCAAAGTTTTATGCTTTTTTTTCAAAGGTTTATGCTTTTTTAAAAAACCACAGCTCAACAAAGAAACTTTTGACATGTCTTCTTCCCAAGGAATGTTAATGTGGATCATTCTCGATTTTTCTTAAAATACTACAACAGTGTCATTACATGTTGACTGTGCTAATAATTGATTCAGACTCATCGCAAGGACTGTTTGTTCCTTAAGTCATGTTTTGATGAGTGAACGAAAAAGAGGGCAAGACACTCAGCAGCCTACCGCCAACTGCATCACCAAGAAAGTCTTCATAAAATTCAATAAACATAACATTCTCTGTAAGAATATTTTTAAACTTTCAGTAAGATTCTTAAGAATTGGGATGCCTGGGTGGCTCAGTCGGTTAAGCTGCTGCCTTTGAATCAGGTCGTGATCCCAGGGTCCTCAGATTGAGTCCTGCATGGGGCTCCTCGCTCGCCAGGGAGCCTGCTTCTCTCTCCGCCTCTGCCTGCTTGTGCGCTCTCTCTCATTCTCTTTCTCTCTCTCTGACAAATAAATAAATAAATAAATAAATAAATACCTTAAAAAAAAAAAAGATTCTTAAGAATTACTTGTCCCCTTCCAGGCATTTTAGACTAGACAGAAAGTGAGGCAATGTCATTCCCACACTCAGAATATATTAGTGTACGTATTTCTGTTTTAATGTCTAGGTAAGTATAGGTAAGTCGCAGCCTCTCAACAGTCAATGATAAAGAAGAAAAAGCAATAAAAAGTTTGAGAGGAAAATGATGCTGAAATAATGATTAAAAAAAAAAAAATCACAGGGACCCTGGGTGCTCAGTTGGTTAAGCGTCTGCCTTCAGCTCAGTTCATGATCTCAGGATCCTGGGACCAAGTCCTGCACCAGACTCCTTGCTCAGCAGGGAGTCTTCTTCTCCCTCTGCCTGCTCTGCCTACCACTCTCCTGCTTTGCTCTCTCTCTCTCTGACAAATAAATAAATAAAATCTTTTTTTTTTTTTTTAAATCACAATCTGGCCAACAAGGCTAACGGAAAGATCCCAATACAGACTAGTCTTTACATTGGCCTCCTTTTCTTCTTCTCAGCCATGGGCCTAGGGGTATTTGCTTGATAAATTCTGAACCTGTACAGAGATTTTGCCTTTGGCTGGCTGCTTCTACTTCAGGAAAAGAACCTTTGGGGAATGTACTGATGTTTAAGAAAGAGAGATATTTAGAAGTAGTTAATGTGCCTTAGTATAGGCACTGGAGAGTAGGTGGTAAATGGGGGATTGAGAAAGAATCTAGATCATTCTGAGCTGTGGTAGGATGGAATCCTGGAGTCCTTCATGTCAGCAGATTTCCAGTATTGAGCATGGGTCTCAGGGGACCTAGTACACGACTTCATTTATTAACATAAGCAGTGACTAGAGAAAACTTTGTCAAGAAGAAATGCATAGGAAGACTCCTTTGTTTTGCTTCCTTTTAAGGAGAAATTTGGCACAAAAAAAAGAATAACTGGGTGTCATTTAGGAGCCTTTGTTCAGGTCATTAATCAACAGTCACTGTGCAACTTGAGGAAGAACTCATTTTACCCTCGATTGCCTGTTTGCTTGTTTTTACGCAGGTTTTACTATATGCCCTCTAAGTTTAACATTTCTATGATTTTTGAATAACAGCAATACCAGCTCTGTCATCTTTGAATGTGAAAGAAATATATATATATATATATATATATATATATATATATATATATATAGTGTCCTTCACTAGATCTGAAAATAAGAGCAAGTTTCTAGCTTTAACACTTAGTGCTGGTATGACCTGCTCATTCTATAAGGAAATGCTTATAGATTATGGCAAATAATGTGCTCATTTCCACATATAAAAAGTTGTTTGAAATGTCTCATCTTGATTATCTATCTGGATAATAATTTTTAGAATTGAAAAATTTGCCCATTTCTCTCTGCCTTTTAATATATGCTATACAAATGAAATGTAAAAAACAACATAGTCTCTGTTCTAAAATTTTTATAAGCAATATGCATAAATTTGAACATTAGTTAAATATAAAAAATGTTAAATAAATATTAATATTGAAAAATTTGCTTTCTGGGAAGTTGATGAAAGGGAAACATGGGAATCGGGTGATTATAGACAGATGCCAATGAAGACTGAGAGTGATTCAGGGACTAACTGTAAGAGGGTGAATACTGTGCTTTACAAAAAATTTTTTTGAATGGCTTAGAGGTATTTAGTCTTGAGAAAGGAAACCGAAGAAAGTTATGGCTGTTATTATCGAATATGTTGAGACCTGCCTATAGGTTACAGATCAGTTTATTTTGTGTTGCCCTAGAAGAGTGGGATTTATAAAGAGGAAAAGTTTCAGTTGAGTATATACGGACAACTTAAATGAAGTTTTTCAATAGTAGAACGGCGTGTCTTCAGAGACAGTGAATTTCCCATTATGGAAAATATCTTGTTGAGAAAATTTTAAGAATATTTCTTCATTTGGGAAAAGACTGGACTACAAATTCTTTTATGAGCTCATGCATCTCTAGTCTGTGATTCTGTTTTTAATTAAATAGTAAGCAAAGGCAAGAAAACATTTTCAGCAAAAAAATAGAGACTGAAAAAAAAAAAGCTCAGTTTTGGGAATGTAATAGGTTTCCAATTGGAAAATTGTGCAGAAAAGGGAATATGAAATGGGAAAAGACAAGATGAGTAAATAGGTTTAGCCAAGCATAACACTGACCTTCAGGGTAAGGGATGGGATCTTGCACCAAAATGTAACCAGAAGTTGACAGATTAACAAGAAGAGAAAGGGAACAAATCAGAAAGTCGATGCGATGCCATAGAAGAGTGTAAGTAAAGACTATTAAGACATGCCCAGTGCTAAACGTAGGTCAGGCATCCAATGACTTTGAAGATTGTAGCAATTTAAGTAGGAAAAGACCAGGACATGGGCTAAATCCTTGATCAGGTATTTTTACATAATTTATGCCAATGAATGAGATACAGTGGGGGAGGGACAGGAAGATGAGAAGTTGGGAAAGGAGAGAGGGAAAGGGTGATGTGAGGTCAGTTTTTGTGAAGGTTAGGGAGAGGACTTTCCAAAGGACCTGCAGAATTTAGACTTTTTTTGCTTTTGTTTTTTGTTTTTATATTATTTCTCCATCAAGCAAAAGGGAATTCTTTTCTGGAAAGTAAGTAAAATCTGAGCCCTTTGTACATTTGTGTTTATTTAAGATGACACACTATTCCAAGAAAAAGGTATGCTAATATCCCCACATCCTGGTCAAATTCCAAGTCAAATAATTTCATTCGCTCTACCTAAATCCTCTGCTGTTTGAGGGAAGTCATACTTCATTTTTACTTCCTTAAAACCTAATAAAACATGTCTGGAGTTGTTCACACAATTATACTTGCGGTATAATGGGATTCTCAGATTTTTTAAAAGTCCACAAACTCTTTATATCCTTCAAAAAAGACCCTAAATTGAAGTTGCCAGCATTTTGCCAAATACTAACATTTTGGATCTTTATTATGTAATAAACATATGTTTATAGAGCAGCATGACTAGGGAATAAAATTTAATATAATTACTTTTATAGAGCAATGTGACATCTTCCCTAAAATTACATGATAGAAAGCAACTTCTAACTTTTCTTGTATTTTACACAATTCTCTTTGGAATGCTTTTTGGATTCACCATAGAAATCCAAGAAAACATTAACCTCTCCTTGCTGTTGGGTTTTTCTGAATTCTCTTTTATACTAAGGTAAGACGTAACTTGGCTTGGTTGTTGGAAAATCCTGGCATCACAGGAGGGTGGAAACTTGGCCCTAATCCAATAAACTTTCATGATAACGCTCTTTTAGCTTCATTTTGGTGGTTTAATCTGATAACCAGAAAGAAAGGAACTACTTAACAATATGTCAGCTTACTATCCAGTTTGCTTTATGGTCTGAAGTATGAAATTCTATTACCCATTGCTGGGATAAATGTCATATCTTGCAAAGACTAATCTTGTTCAGCAGATGCACTTTTAAAATGTATACGTCTAATTGAAAACCAATCTGATAACAAGGACATGCCTGCAAAAGGATGATTCAGTTTTATCAATGTACTTGTCACTCAGGCCTCAACCAAAAAAAAAAAAAATAATAATAATAATAATAATAGTGTGATGGGGCTGGGTGGGTGTTAAAAGCATGCAAAGTCTTGATAATATGAAAACATTAACCACAAGATGAAAAGAAGAAACTTTTTTTTGAAGTTGCAGGCAAAATATGGTCTAATAAGTTTTTTAAGACTTTATTACATGAGTATAAGGAGACAAAGTGTCAACTTGCCTGAAAAATTAGTAAATCTTACAAGAAGTTTCATTTACTTTGGCCATTATCATTATTTTCTAAAATGGAGATTATGCATATTGTTTTGACTCATTCTCAAATGTATGTTTGAAATTGGGAATAGAATTCTTCTATGCTTCAAACAATGTATCTAATTTTGTGTATTAGTGGGGAGGAAGACCTTTCTCTTAACTTCTTAGTTGCAGAAAATGTGTTCTAACTTCCCACCATTTCTCATTTTCTCCAATTTTCTTGCCCCAGAGTCTTTGTTGTTGTTGTTGTTATTTGTCAATATAATGTAATATGATTTTGTGTGTAGGAAATACTGGCCATGTCCAATAGCCTATAACTGAAAATGAAGGTTGCTCTCTGTACATTCTTTAATATTTTAATAGAACACTTTAATTTAACTAATTAATTTTCACATGAGAATCTGTTCCTCTGAAAACTACTTGAACAATTTATGGTAGGAACAATTTCTTAATGTTTGCAAAGTCCAGCTCTAAAAAACTACATTTTCCTAATTATTTCAATCAGCCCCTCCCTACCACAGAAACCAGATCCATACGCATACAGTCACACAAGAATATTATTTGATATATTGATCAGGGGACCCTAGTATTCCCAGGAACTTAATTTTTTTCTAATTATAGTAAATTAGGAAATCTATCCTTACTTTGCAGATGGATAAATAATTGCTCTTTACCTGACTTTTCTCACTTCTACTTGACCTTGACTTGACCTTACTATCTTATAACTCTAGGTGGCAGAAATAGAAGTTATTGCTTCCTTCCTTCCTTCTTTCCTCTCTCCCTCCTTCCCTTCCTCCCTTCCTTTCTTCCTTTCTTCTTGTTATTTATTCTAGTTAGGAGGTTAAGAATTTAACTAAACACCTGTTTTGGTTCACTTTTTAATATTTTTTTTGTTTGGTTGGTTATTGTATATTTGTACTTATTTGTTTAGCTGGAAATTTGATTGAATAGACCTGTGAAAGAACTCATATGTTATTTTTTATTATTATATTCATGGAATATCATTTCACTGCTCCCATTTTCAAGAATTTTATTAGAAAAATTCACAGACTAATTAATAGCTTTCCATTCCTATGTCCATTTAAAATGCAAACATAAAAACATTAAATGAGGAGTGCCTGGGTGGCTCAGTAGGTTAAGCCTCTGCCTTCAGCTCAGGTCATGATCTCAGGGTCCTGCTCAGTGGAGAGCCTGCCCCCCCCACCCCGCCTGCTTCTCTGCCTACTTGTCACCTCTGTCAAATAAATAAATAAAATCTTTAAAAAAATTAAATGAATATATACAATGTTTTCTAATTCCATTTTAAAGAACTAAGCAAATAATATTGATATTTTATATTTGAGCTTTAGGCAAAGCTAAAATATGACTGTATCTGATTTCTTCTTTGAGGTCCTGAACCTATTAGTGCCTCTGTGAACTTTCAAATGCTAGTATTATTTCAAAATTTTCTATTATTGACTGAATATGACTCAATGCATCATTTCTTCTTAGGGCGGATGGGATCTTTGGACTTTAAATCAGGCTTCCTAAAACCAAATGCCTAAACTTAAAGGTAAGAGTGCCTAGTAGTTGGCATTTTGGTCACAGGAAAATCAGTGGGGTTCTATACTTTCGGAAAAGGGAAAACACATTTGTGCATATATTGTCCAAGCATTTATTAACACTTACTATATGACGAGCTTTTTATTAGAAACTGGAGATACACACTGGAAAAAGAAAAGTAATATAAAACTATGAGGATACAGTCTAAAGAAAATAACACTGTCATTGAATACCAGCTGTTCTCTACCTGGAACACTCACGCCCACTCCCCTTGCTCTTGACTCCTTCTCATGAGTTCACTCATGCTATCCTGCATTCTTCCTTCACCTCCCCACTCCCCATCATCTGTTCAACTTCTTTTCCTTTTTCAGGTTTCAACCTAAATGTCACTCCTTCAGGGAGACCTTCTCCAACTCCACAGACTCAGTGAGGTATACCAGCTATGAACTTGCAATTGTTTTTAAAGATTTCATTTATTTGTCAGAGAAAGAGAGGACAAGCAGGGGAAGTGGCAGGCAGAGGGAGAAGCAGACTCCCCGCTGAGCAGAGAGCCAGATGCGGGACCGTGGGATCACAACCTGAGCTGAAGGCAGACGCCCAACCGACTGAGCCACCCAGGTGTCCTTGCAATTTTTCCTTATAATTAATTTCAACCATTTTATTATATTACTCCCTTAATGTCTATCTATGGAAATTTAACAAAGAAACATGTTTGTTTGTTGTTGTTGTTGTTTCCTACTATATTCCTAATACTTTTCACATTTCCAGCCTTATAGTAAGTGCTCAATAAATACTTTCTGAATTAACACATGAATGAATAGATGCAATTCAGCACTGATAAATAAAAACGTATGTTTATTTAATAAATAGGGCAGGAGGGTGCCTGGGTGGCTCAGTGGGTTAGAGCCTCTGCCTTCAGCTCAGGTCATGATCCCAGAGTCCTGGGATCAAGCCCCACAGAGGGCTCTCTGCTCAGCAGGGGGCCTGCTTCCTCCCCTCTCTCTGCCTGCTTCTCTGCCTACTTGTGATCTCTGTCTGTCAAATAAATAAATAAAATCTTTATAAATAAATAAGTTAAAAATAAATAGGGTGAGTAAAATAGAAAGCATTTTTTAAAGCAAAGATAAAAACATGATTGGTTCATGACTCCACTGTTTTTTTTTTCCCTTTTTATTAATTTTTTCAGCGTAACAGTATTCATTCTTTTTGCACAACACCCAGTGCTCCATGCAAAACGTGCCCTCCCCATCACCCACCACCTGTTCCCCCAACCTCCCACCCCTGACCCTTCAAAACCCTCAGGTTGTTTTTCAGAGTCCATAGTCTCTTATGGTTCGCCTCCCCTCCCCAATGTCCATAGCCCGCTCCCCCTCTCCCAATCCCACCTCCCCCCAGCAACCCCCAGTTTGTTTTGTGAGATTAAGAGTCATTTATGGTTTGTCTCCCTCCCAATCCCATCTTGTTTCATTTATTCTTCTCCTATCCCCCTACCCCCCCATGTTGCTTCTCCATGTCCTCATATCAGGGAGATCATATGATAGTTGTCTTTCTCCGATTGACTTATTTCACTAAGCATGATACGCTCTAGTTCCATCCACATCGTCGCAAATGGCAAGATTTCATTTCTTTTGATGGCTGCATAGTATTCCATGGAAAAATGTTCCATGCTCCTGGATTGGAAGAATAAATATTGTGAAAATGTCTATGCTACCTAAAGACTCCAGTGTTTTAACTTGCTCCCTGCTGCCTGGAGTCCACATGCCCTCTCAATCTTTCTACAGTGTGTTATTACAACTAAGTTTTACAACTCCATCTTTACTACTTTCTGAGTCCTCGTTTTAGATTATAGTACTATCAAATTATCTTGGAAAGTCTAGGCACACATTCACCTTCTTTTTTTTTTCTTTTTTACTAAATGAAAGTTGTTTGTAGTGAAATGAAAGTTGTTTGTAATGAAATAACAATGTATATCTCTGTATACTTACTTAAGACAAAAAAAAAATGAGTTGTTCTGTGTATACTGTAGAATGCCTCTCTTCCTAACATCTAATGTACTTTGACTCCCTAACATCGATCAGAAGTCCAGCTGGGATCACAAATATTTAAAAGCAATGGTCAAAATCACGTGTACTGATTATTATGTCATTATCTCAGCTCAAAACCTTGTTTTGTGATGCTGTGGCTGAGACTCTGCAAAGTGCACTGTCCTTTGCCTTCTGGCTCCTGGCTAAGCTCAGCCAATAGAAGATACTAGAAGGAGGCAGGGATGCTGGAGCTGAAGAAAGGACTTGCTCCTTCCTGTTTGCTTTCTGTTTTGTTGGTGGTGGTGTCTCAGCAAAGGTCTGTCACCCTGGCAGAGGCAAAGGTTTCTGTGTCCTGTTAGCCTCACCGTCCTGCCTCCCACCCCCGACCCTGCACTGTTAACCACCAGGGTCTAGTCAGAAAAACAGAAACTGCCAAATTAATATAAGGAGAGACTGAATGAGCATTAAAGAACTGGAAAGCAAAAAGGGGCCACTGAAGTGAAAGAGAGATAAGCAACCCCAGGAAGCAGCTACCACCCAAAGGCAAAAAGGAAGAAGTGGGAGTTATCAGAACCTAGAGGCCTACAGGAAGGGCTCAGCAGAGCCTCTGAGGAGGGGCTGTGCCTGGCTGGTGCTGATGCCCCAGGAGCTCAGAAGAAGAAGTTCACAGAGCTGGGACTCAGACCCCGAAAGCGGATGCTGCCTGGCTGGGACAGCACGTTCAGAAAGACTCTTCAGTGTGAGCCTAGGCTCTGTCCACTACTATGATCCAGGAATAGTTAAGCATATTTGTTTATTTGTTTTGGTACCAGGAGGAGGAAATAGGGTTTAGTAACCAAATGCCCAAGGGGAAAGATGGGTGAACAAAGAGCAAGTATGACATTTAATTTCTAGCAAGGTCTCTGCCAAGTCAGAGAGAGAGAGTCATTTCGGATTCAGGATCTGAATCTGAATTCAGAGATCAGGATTCAGAGATCAGGATTCAGAGATCATTTCCATGAGGGTCTTCGTAAAATACAAGGCAGGAGGAATAGCTCTTAGACTTCCACACGACAAAGTATCTCGTGAACTGTAGGAAATGAGTGCTCTGTCCCCCAGTTTCTGAGAACAACCCTGTGTCACGACGACCTGATAAAAGCTGAATTGCATGTGGTGCCGCTCAGCCGGGTGTTGCTACTGCCAAGCTGAAAATCAGAGAATGCAAGTGTTCAATAGGGAACAGTCTTAAAGGTGTAACCAGAAGGTAAGTTCTTCCACAGATGCTAGATTCTTCCCTCAATATTCTCTACTCTACAAATGGATTTTGAGGTAACATTTTGATTTCTTGGTGAGGTGTTCATTGAATCGTTATTGATACTTTCAGCCTAAAGCACAAAGTCTAGTGTGAGATTCAGAAATATTTGTAGGTTCCATTGAGAACACATGTCCCTGCCATGAAATTTTGATTCAGTTAAAATGTGTGCTAATTAAATTAGGTATTACTAGTTATGTGAAATATGGGAAACACATGTCACAAATATCGAGAGTAATTTAATACCATGCCTGTATTTACAACATACCTTATTTTTTCAGGAGGTCATTCTCCACATAGTCTCTCATACAGGGAACCACAGAAGTCAGTGGCTTCCATGCATTAAAGCCTTTGTTTTACCATAAAAATTGGTGTGCTAACATGTCCAGAAAGAAACATGGAAGCAATGCCACCAAATTCTAACCATGAGTTCCCCTTAAAATCTTTTAATCTTAAATTGAGGAAGTAAGCCTTTATGGAGTCAGAATTTTTATTAATTTAAAGAACATTAAATGTCCAATCATTTGCTTTGGGGTATACATAAAAAGATGTCAAATGCAACAGAACATTTAAAAAACATTCTGAAACGTTGCCACTCCATATGCTGGAGGGCATACTGTAGTATTGCAGAGAATTGTTGGAAGCATGGTTTCCCTGTAACACTTTTTGTACTAACAATGATATTTAAGCAGACAATCTGCTCAAGACTCCTGCCTCCTCAATTATTTACAGTCTAAGTCTAATGTATGCCTGACACATTTATTTCTGTGAATAGCAAGTATTTTGACGTCGAAAGAAGGTGTTTGTAAGCATTGCCCCATGGTCCTTAGGATATCTGAGCACATAAGACAGTCCTTTCTTTTTAAATTAGGAAACAAAGGCAATCCATAGACTAGAGAGAAGCACTGTTGAGTTTTGTTCATTTAAAATGTTTCATGGATTTTTACATTGCTTTTAACTTAAGACACAGAAGGTATATGGTACAAAAAGTAATTTCCTTTTTACGTAATAAAAACTCTCTCCCTAAGAGCTGAAAATATGCCTTAACACACACACACACACACACACACACACACACACACACACACACACAGAGTCCCTCAGGAAAGGGTAGAATATTTATTAGCTGAAGGCATTCTAAGAAATCTCGGGGGCACCTGGGTGGTTCAGATGGTTACACATCTGCCTTTGGCTCTGGTCATGATCTCTAGGTCCTAGGATAGAGCCCCATGTCAGGCTCCCAGATCAGCAAGGAATCTGCTTTTTCCTCTCCCTCTGCCTCTCCCCCTGCTTGTGCTCTCCCAAAAGAATAAATAAAATCTTTAAAAAAGAAAAAAGAGAGAGAGAGAGAACTCTCCTATCACTCACTAGCTGAGCACTGGGCTAACAGAGCAGAGACTTTAATGGTTACACACAAAAAATATATACAGACTTTATATAATTAGTTTGGAAAGCCACCAAATAAACAAATAGCATTAGTGAAAACAAACCCTTGGGCTTCCAGATTTCCAGAGTTTGCCACAGTATATTATTTCCAATGTCCAATTCCTAATATAAAATAATTAGAAGACACACAATAAAACAGGAAAGCATGGTCCATTCACAGGAAAACAGTAGTCCACAAAAACTGTTTCTGAAGAAACACAGACATTAGATGGCTTAGACAAAATCTTTAAATCAGTTTAAGGAACTAAAAGAAACCAGGGCGCCTGGGTGGCTCAGTCATTAAGCATCTGCCTTCGGCTTGGGTCCTGATCCCAGGGTACTGGGATCGAGCCCCAGGTCAGGTTCCTTGCTCAGTGGAAGGCTGCTTCTACCTCACCCACTGCCCTTGCTTGTGTCCCCTCTCTTGCTGTCTCTCTCTGTGTCAAATAAATAAATAAAATCTTTAAAACAACAACAAAAGGAACTAAAGGAAACCATGCTGAAGAATTAGGGCAAGTATGAGAATGGTGCCTCATCAAATTGAGAATATCAATAAATTAGTAGGAACTATAAAAATGAACCAAATAGAAATTATGGAGTTGAAAAGTACAATATCTGAAATGAAACTATCACTAGAAGGGCTTGGTATCAAATTTCAACAGACAGAAGAAAGAATCAGTATCCTTGAAGATAAGTCAATTGAGATTATCTAGTCTAAGGAACATGGAGGGAAAGAGAATGAAGAGAAATAAGCAGAGCCTCAGATACAATTGTACCAAGATAAATATAATGGAATCAGTTGTACCAAGATAAATATAATGGAAGTTCCAGAAGGAAAGGAGACAGAGAAAGGAGCAGAAGGAATATTTGAAGAAGTCACTGTTTAAAACTTTCCTAATTTAATGAAAAACATTAATCTTCACATTCAAGAAGTTCAATAAACACTAAATGGGATAAACTCAAAGAGATTAAGAGCTAGGTAAATTGTCATTTATCATTGTCAAACTATTGCAAGACAAACATAAAGAAAGAATCTTGAGGGCCCAAGAGAAAAAAGGTTCAACATGTCCAAGGGATCCTCAGTAAGAGTAACATTCTGACTTCTAATCAGAACTCATGAAGTCCAGAAGGCAGTGAGATAACACATTTAAAGTGCTGAAAGGGAACGACTGTCCACTAAGAATTTTATATCCAGCAAAACTGTCCTTCAAAATGAAGAAATTGAGGCACTACAAAATAAACAAAATACTAAAAACACTAAAAACAGGCCTTCAAATTGAAATGAAAGAATACCAGACAGTAATTTAAATCCACATGAAACAATAAAACCATCAGTGGAAAAAAATATATAAGTGAATATAAAGACAGTACATGTGCATTTTGGGGGTAACTCTTTTCTTCTACTTGATTTAAAAGACAATTGTATAAACTATCATGTAACTGTGTTGATAGGCTTCTAACAGCACAATGGAAAGGGCGGATGGAGCTATATTTGAGCAAAATTTTTGATAATATTGAAATTAATTCACTCTTAACCCAATGTCTTTTTTTTTAACCCAATGTTTTTAAATTTATGTGCTACTGACAATCTCCAGAGAAACTTCCAAGAAAAATAACAAATATATATATATAGGGAGAGAGAGAGAGAGAGAGAGAGAAACAAGGGAATTAAAATGTTACACAAGAATGTGCCAATTTAACATAAAAGCAGGCAATTAGTATTAAATTTTATTCAACTTTTTGGCCTAATATGGTAAAATTAAACTGCTGAGTTCCTATTAGGTAAGATGATCACATAATTTATATCAAAATCAAAGTAGTTTTGAGAGTGACTGAGGAAATTATTAATAATTATGTCAAGACAAAAGGCATAAGTCATAACTGTCTCTTGTTAAAGGATATACAATCACCTGCTTTTAAGAGAAATGCTTAGGTATTTTGAAAAATTTAGTTCATATGATATATCTGGCTATAATCTCCTAGAGCAAATTAGGCACTATGATTTAACATTTTGATACAATCTGATTATGATAAATTACTTTTAATGATTTAAATATGGCCACTACCACCAAGTATATATTTTGTCTGGGATTGTATTGGCTGTATAGACCAATTTAAGGACAATGTCTTACAGTTTTCATGATACAAATTTTGTGTATATATGGTTAGAGCATCTCATGTTTTTTATGCTATTGTAATCTGTATGTTTTCAATTTGTTTATTGCTAATGTAAAAAGAGAATTTATTTTTGTGTATTGACCTTGTATTCTACAACCTTGATAGATTCACTTATTAGTTCTGGCAGTTTTTTGTAGTTTTCATTTTATCCTGTTATACAAGACTAATATTTGAAAATATCAATGCCTACTTACTGATGAGGATGCAGGAAATTGTATTTGCAAATGTAAATTATTAATGCCCTTTTGGAAAACATTTTGATTGCATCTATTAAAATTGAAATTCAAATATACATATATTTTTAGCTTAGCAATCTCACTGCTGGGAATCTATTTCATAGCCAGTGTAAGAATACATGTACAAAGATGTTGATTATAGCTCTCCTTTGTGATGGTAGGAAATAAAGTGGATGTGACCAATAGGTGAGTGGTTAAATAGTATATCCATCCTTTGCGTAAGCTAGCTTCAGTGGGTTTCTCTAACTTCAGGAAAAACCTATTTCAGCAAAGGACTGTATAGTACACCAATAATATTTCATTTCCAGATCCTATATTTGCTGAAAACTCTCTTGAAGATTTATTACTGCAGGGGCGCCTGGGTGGCTCAGTGGGTTAAAGCCTCTGCCTTCGGCTCAGGTCATGGTCCCAGGGTCCTGGGATCGAGCCCCGCATTGGGCTCTCTGCTCAGCAAGGAGCCTGCTTTCCTTCCTCTCTCTCTGCCTGCCTCTCTGCCTACCTGTGCTCTCTGTCTGTCAAATAAATAAATAAAATCTTTAAAAAAAAAAGATTTATTACTGCAAAACAGTATTTATTCTTTATTCTTTCTAAAGCTTTGTCTTGCTTTGAGAATAGGTATCCATAGTCCACAAAACAATTATTTGTCCCTTTCAAATTTGCATAATGGACATGTAGCTACCCAATTTTTTACTCAGTGACCAGAGATTTTTCATATTTTGTTCAAAAAAAATTACTCAAGGGGCACCTGAATGGCTCAGTCAGTTAAGCGCCTGCCTTTGGTTCAGGTCATGATCCCAGAGTTCTGGGAATGAGCCCCGCATTGTGCTCCCTGCTCAGCAGAGAGCTTGCTTCTCCCTCTCTATGCCTGCTGCTCCCCCTTGCTTGTGCTCTTGCTCTCTCTCTCTCAAATAAATATATAAAATCTCTAAAAAAAAAAAAGTTACTGAAATACAGCAATATATCTACTTACCCTACTGCTAACTCTTTTTTAAAACTCTGGCTTCTATCTCTCCTCCATTATCAAGTCCTTAAAGAGAAAAACAAACAAGCAAACAAAAACAGATGATGAGATTACCCTGACTTCCACATATTTCCTTGTATTACCTTCTTTCACGCATACTTTTAGTGTTGGATGCTGTCTGAAATTATTCCTAATGTCACTGTATATCATATTAAATGCCTATTTTTATTGCTATATAGACTTTTTACCCTTTGAAGAAATACACAAATACTTTTCTAATAAAAATAAAAGTGAAGCAGTAAAGAGATATTATAATCAGATCTTCTGCAAGACCATCCAAAGTACGGGTGGTTATCTTTTTAAGGCTTGACATATGAGAGGACTGATTTATAGCACATTCTTGGAACAACTACTATCTGGAGGACCTAGCAGAGAGAAAAAAAATGCAAAGACATAAAGAAACTAAAAAAAAAAAAAAGCCACTTTTGCATAGTCATTAGCTGCAGAGAATATGGTTTATGCTCTTTTAAAGAAATTATTTGAAATACCAGATGCAAAGGGGAACTCAGAAGCAGTGACAGATGCTACAAATGGGTGCTGCAAGCTAGGCTTGTCAGGCTTAGAGAGGGACACACAGCATGGACTAAGGGAAACATGCTGATTATTTCCTTTTCTATTTTTTGAAAATCTAGAATTATAATGAAACCCCTTTTTACATTTTTCTTTATCTAATATCCTCTTGCCTAAAATGTCCTTATTCTCTCTAGTGTCCTGAAATACTACAACCGAAGTCAGTTCTCAGAGTATTGTATTTCCTCATCTTTTGCCATGAACCAGAGATTTCATATAAGAATAAACTGAAAACAGGTGGTAAGTACATTCTTCAGAGATAAATAACTCTCCTTCACCAAACCTAGACTGCAAGGTATCCTTTCAAGGGCTCAAAATTCTTAAAACTATCTACTGAGCTAATACTCAAGGTGACCCTTCAGTGTAATTAGCAAAGATGTTAGCTTGTTTCCTGCTGTGAAGGAAATATACAATAGTATTGAGTATTTTCATGCATTTGATATATTCAGCCAGCTAATTTATAGCCAGCTAAGTTCAGTTAGTATGATGGCTTAAAATGAACATTTTTGGGGTGCCTGTGTGGCTCAGTCAGTTAATCATCCAGCTTTTAATTTTGGCTCAGGTCATGATTTCAGGTTCATGATCTCAGGGTCATGAGATGGAGCCCCCACATCAGGCTCTGTCCTCATCAGAGAGTCTGCTTGAGATTCCCTTTCTCTCTCTCTCTCTCTCTCTCTCTCTCTCCCCCCCACCCCCCGCCCTACCCTCTCACACTCTCTCTCTCTCTCAAAATAAAATAATTAAATCTTTTTTTTAAAAAAAAAGCATTTTCTGAGGTGCCTGGGTGGCTCAGTCTGTTAAGAACCTTCCTTCATATTCTCGGGGTGCTAGGATTGAGCCCCACGTCAGGCTCTCTGCTCAGCACAGAGTTTGCTTCTCCCTCTCACTCTCCCTCTGTGTTCTCACTCTCTTTCAAATAAATAAAAATATATATATTAAAAAATATAGTAAAGCAAGGTGATTTTCAAATCAATGACCAAAGAAAATTCTCAGAAGAAAGAGAAATATATATATACATATATATATTTCCTGCAATATTTCCTGAATATATATTTCCTGCCCCTCAACCCTTCAGCTCTTCAGAAGAAAAGTGCCAAATAAATATTTACTGACAATCAATACATTTTATCTATGATGGTATAGCCATGAAAAAAACCTTAAAGGTGGTGTTTACAGTGTTAATCGAATGTAGGAAACCATAAATTGGTGAAGAATGGCAAAAATGTAGGAAGGAAGGAAGAAATAGCAGTTTGTGAAATTCAACCTTGACTCTACCTGATCTGTTGAGAATGAAATGTATGCTGCAAATTTAAAGCATGGTCTCCAAGGAAAGATCAAAATTAATGGAAAATCTTACAAACATGGTGGAGATGCTATAATCATCAAAATAATTGGGAGTAAAATCACTATAACTTGAGAGGTACCTTTCGCTAAAAATTACATACAGGAAATTTCACCAAGAAAACCCTAAAAAAGAAAATCTATGTGATTGATCCTGGGTTGTCAGAGCAGAGATTACCGAGGATAAATATGAGGTGGTGGCTGATTACAGCCCATTTTTTAAATGGCAACACTGGTATATGACTTTGAGTCAAACTTGGAAGTCTCTCTCCTCTACAAAAAGACAAGTGAGGCTTTAAAATTACTGCCAATTAATGCAAGAATTGAACCAAACTGACTTTGAATGTAAGCTCTAGAGGAATTTTTTTTAAAGATTTTATTTAATTATTTGACAGACAGAGATCACAAGTAGGCAGAGAGGCAGGTGGGGGTGCTCCCTGCTGAGCAGAGACGCCCGATGCGGGACTCGATCCCAGGACCCTGAGATCATGATCTGAGCCAAAGGCAGAGGCTTAACCCACTGAGCCACCCAGGCACCCTGGTAGATGATCTTACAAAAAGAAATGCACCTTTCTACAGTCAGATATTGGGAAAAAGTAAAAAATGGCAGGTTTGTGTTCAAAATAATATTAATAAATGTCTTGAATATTTTACAAATTAAACTTTAGGCTTAGGCCTGAGTATTCCCTAGCCAACTTCAGAAGATCTACTTTACAGTTCCTTGAGGCCAGCAGGGGAGCCCCTCAGTAAGGGGAGTTGGGAAGGCACAGGCTGATTTGTCATACCCCTCCCACACACACCACAGCACACTTCTTGCACGAGTTACCCTTGGCTGCAGACAGAGGGACGTGCTGCACGGGCTGGCTCTAGAGATGCCCTGAGCAAGTTCACCTATTCAGGCCAATGCTTTCGTGTGTTTCTGTGTATGCAACCATACCTCGGAAAGACGAATTCAACTGCTGTCACACGAGATAGCTCTCCTAATGCATTTTCTCTTATTGTTTATATAATAATTTCCTCCAGATTGACTCGGTTCTAAATGAATTGTGAATTTGGTAAAAGCCTGAACTTTGTGTTTCTACATTCCACACCTTGTTGTCTGTTACTACTGTTGTGGTTCTGCACTCTGGATTTTCAAGCCTCAAAAATAATCACAGTGTCAATACCAGCGGCTCCATTTATAATATTCCATCCGCAGGAAGTCAGCACGGATAACTTTCACTCGAGCATCCCAGCTCTCAGTGACCCTTGAAGATCTTTATATTCAAACCATGCATTAAAAAAAAGACAATCACACCTATTTTTACTTAATTTCAGCCGCATCTGGAAGAAGAGAAGAAAATTTATTCTGAACTCCATCACTTGAATATTATGATGGTTACTTAATTGTTGAAACTAGGGAAAACTAGCCTGAGATCTGGAAAGAGCAGCAAAAATGATTTATTCCAGATTCTTATCACAATGAACTAGACTAATGGCAAAAAAAAAAAAAAAAAGACGAAAACCTGAGTAACAGAAATACTGTTTTGGCATGTACAAAGAGCCACACAGGGACACACATCCCTAGGTAAGCGCATTGTGTTAAGCTAGTGATACCATTACACTTCAGTTTCTTCTATAAAATGGAAATGGTAACTCCTTCATGGCATTGCTGTGAGGATTACAACATGATGGGGAACTCTCATACTTGACACACACGATGTGCTTGATGTATTGATGTTGTTATATTAGGAAAGCCTTTTTCTGCTCATGATACAGACAGAGGTTAAGCACTGGACCAGAGTATTTATGATGATTACCTAGAAAGTATTTGGCTTCTATGGTGATGTCATAGCGTAGGAATTAAGACAAAAACGTACATATCCTTTTGAGACTCAATGAAAAAGAAAAAGCTGAGGGTGCTGAGGTCTAGCCCATGGTTGAATTAACACAGCTGGACCAGGTGGCTGATTAGGACAACCAGCTGGTTGAGGACAATCATCTCCTTCCCCTTCCCAACCCATAAAACCTAGAACCCCATGCCTTTTTGGGTGAGCTTTGAACCTTCATGTATGAAGCAAGTAAGGATCTCCCCAAACAGGTCCCAGTGAGTATATTACCAAAGACTTTCACCAAATACCGCCTGTGTTCTGCCTCTTTTCCATGCCTTCCTGCCCATCCACCACCTCTAAGGAAACACCTTTATTATCTAAGATGATTATGTTGTTTTCTTTAAGCAAAAGACATTCCATAAAACATTTCACTTACAAGCAGATTCAAAACCCAAGTTCCACTACTTCAAAAATGGTCATGTGATTGTGGTTTTTTTTCCCATGAGGGAGTTACACCTTTGTAAACCATATGGTTAGGGGACAAGACAGAACATGAGTCACAGTACACATGGGAACAAACAGCCAAACAGCCAGACATGAAGACAGACAGCGTCACAACAACTCCAGAGGCTGGCAGTTTCTAAAGTAGAATAATTTCTTTTCTATTTTTCTTTTTTTTTTCTTTTGTACAAGACAAACCACAGCTACTTGTGTGGTTGCTGTGTAGCTAAAGGCCATGGCTCTCCTATCACATGATCTCAAATAGAGCTGGTGTTCTTCCAGGGAGCAGGTGCTAACGGTCCTTAAAAACCAGTTTTTAAAAGAGACTATAGAAGGGTCAAAAAGACACCGTCAGCTGTCATCCCAGGGTGATATGCTTTGAAATCGAAAGAAACCCAGGTTTCCCAGAGAATTGGCATCAAAGTTGAACAAAGATTCCAGCACATGAGCAGGACACCACTTACTCACCATTTCTCTTTCTCAAGACCTACTGTGTGCCGAGTACTATGCACCTCCCTAGTTTTGTCTATTCAGATCCTGCTGTTCCTTTAAATCTCTGTGAATCATCACTTCCTTCCCAGACTAGGTCAAATCCTTTTAGAAAGGCTGGTAATACTATGTATCTCTCCTTCACAGCTCTTACAGCTGAATCTTACATTCATTTATGTTATTCTTTGATTAACATCAGTCAAAAATGAATGAATGAATGAATGAATGAATGAATGAATGAATAGCACATTTTCTGACACAGGTAGGTACTCAAAAAGCTTCCATTTAATTAACCATAACTTAAATATATGAAACAAGACCTTTGTAAAAGATCTTAAGGTTGAAAACATTTAAAATAGGCACAAGATAGAAGCAGTAAATGGGGGAAGATATGACAATAGAGTCTTTGATGTTGATAGAAAGGCAAACTGGAAAATATTCACCCTTCAGAAGCTCAAATCCACCCACACTGGAAATTGTCACTAACGTATTCTCGCCCAGGAATAACACATACCCTGAGCTGTGAAGCTTGTCTTGCTCTTTTATACTAGAAAGAGGTCAAGGGGCAAAAAGAGGACAACACAGTTCTAACAAACCCAGGTTAACTGGGCAAAAAAAGCCCAACTAATTCAGACACCAAAACAGTGAGAGGTTATGCAGTCTAGATTTTAAACAGTCTGTTATCCCTCTGATATTCCCAACCTCTATCGGGAAAGCCACTTGGTTTTGAAATATTTTATATTTATTCTGAGGGATTGGGCAATTTTTCCTTCATTTAGTTACACTGGTTGGCTTGTAATAAAATCTTCTGCGTACTATTTCTCAGTAACAAAAAAATAACAGCTGCATCTACTTTATGATAACTTTGTTTTCTGGGTCTCATAAACTCTTTGTTGCTACTCTGTGAGAAAATCTGGAGCTCCGGTCATTTCTCAAAAGATGAATTTTTGTTTTACCAATGCAGTAAGCGGAATAATGGCCTCCACTGTTGTCCAAATCTTAATCCTTGGACACTGTATGTTACTTTACATGGAAAAGGACTTTGCAGATGTAAAGATTAATGTTGAGGACCTCGAGATGGGAAGATTATCTAGGTCAACCCAACCTAATCACACGAATCTTTAAAAGCAGGAACCTTTCCCAGCTAAAGTCAGCATCAGAGGGGGATGTATGAAATACACAGGAGAGTTAGAGAGCTGTGATTGGAGGAGCCAACCCCCTGCCGCTGCTGTTGAAGATGCAGGAAGAGGACCATGAGCTCAGGAATGTGAGTAGCCCCTGAACCTGGCACCTGATTCTCCCCTGGAGTCTCCAGAAAGGAGTACAGTCCGACAGATACCTTAATTTTAGCCCGATAAAACCTGTGCCAGACTTCTGATGTACAGAGATATAAGATAATAAATTTGTGTTTTAAACCACTAAGTTTGTGTAAACTTGTTACGGAAGCAGTAAAGAGTGGATGCAGCTAACACCACACATATGCCTCACCGCTCTGTTGGCATGCCCTTTGGTGAGGGGGTACCTACTTACCTTGATCTTCAACGCCAAATAAGAGCATACCCTTTTAGAGGACGTATGACAATTAAAATCAACACATACAGTATCAATAATACATGTAACTAAATGGAATCGGCTGTGATACAAATAGCCATGACCAAGTTCAGGCATGTACAGGCAATGACAACAACATTTCAACCGCCCCCTCACTGACGGTGATCTAGAATGGTAAGACGCAGCCGCATTTCCGAAACGCCAGAGTGTGAACAAATAGAAGCTATGGAATGTGGAAGGCAGGAACTGTACTCTTCTGCTCCTCACAGACCCCACCATTCCCCACCACCAGCTTCTCACACTCACTGGCATTACCTGCCTGGCCTCTGAGGGCCCTGGTGTAATCTTTCAGTGTCCTCGTTTATGGACAGGAAATGCTTTTCTAAACCTGCTATTTCTCTTCTCCTCTGGTCATTTTATAAAAAACTACATGGCTAATTTTTTTTTTTTAAACAAAGTCTTATCTATGTCTGTCTTTCCCGACTGGAAACTCCAAACTCTTAATGGTCCTACATTTTGACCGAAAAAGCACAAACCCTTCACCCTGGCACCCGAGGCCCATCATGATGCTGCTCTCTACCAAAACTCACCTAAACCCAGCATGTTTTTCCCAAGAGCATTCTCCTGGCCTCACTCTCCTCCTCTATGTATATCTAAGTGCTAAGATCTTATTAGAATTGAGCTGAAGAGGGGCGCCCCCCCCGGGTGGCTCAGTCTGTTGAGCATCCGGGCTCAGGTCATGATTCCAGGGTCCTGGGATCACACTGAACTCCCTGCTCAGCAAAGACCCTGCTTCTCCCTCTCCTTCTGCCATGCCCCCTATTTGTACTCTCATTCTATAAAATAAATAAAATTAAAAAAAAAAAAAGAATTGAGCTGAAGATCCAGCTCCTCCATGAAACCATTATCAACCACCACAGTCCTTGATCACCCCCTCTGACTCCTTGTATCAGGAGTCTAAGGCCTCCAAATTTGCTGATATTGCTAGCACCGTGCCCTAAATCATATAAGATGGCAGTTGTTAATGACTGTGAAAATGTTCCCAGACTTTTTATTGTCCCTTGACTCCGCTTTGCTCACCTCTCAATTGGCAATTTACTCATGCACTTTACTTTGCCTGAAACACCTTTTGCTTACATGTAACCTACTCACCTTTCAAGGGTCAGCTCAAGTTTCCTACTTTGTCTAAAAACTGAGCCACTCTAGCTCATGCCATCAGCACTGTTTGAATTATTAATTTGGACAACTGAGTCTGTTCTGTGCTATCTAGTTGGTGCACGTAACACATAGCTTTTCCTCCAACAAAATTTAAACTCTTTAAGACAAGAACTTTTATCATACTTTTTAGATATTAGAATTTCATCCCTGGCACGTACTTGCTATGTGGCCTTGGAAAAGTTGCTCAATATCTAAGAGCCTCAATTTCCTCATTTGCAAAATGGAGAAAATGTATGAGAAGGAACCTATCGAAGTGCCTGGCATGTAGTAAGTCCTCATTAAATATTTATTGTTGCCTAATATTGGTTTATAAGCTTCTATCCCATCTCAGTCCTCGCCACTGTGTCCATGTTTACATAAAGGCTACGGGTTAGACTAATTATTTCATCCCTAAACTGGTGTAATTCTAATCTTTGGAATGGTTTGCTGCTCACCACAATGACCACAACTAATGATATGCTATCCAGAGGACAGACACTCCCAGAGGTCGGTGCTTTGTTAGTGAGATATTGAAGGAAAACACTGTCATCTTTGATCCCGTACCTTATATTTTCCAACTATAATAACATCTGCCTCCTTAACAAGAGTTTTGTGAAGTTCAAATGAGATAAATTATGTGGAAGTGTTTTATGTTTTATAAAGTACCATTAACATAGGTTATTATTATTCCAGTGTCCTTATTTATAATGTTGTTTCAATTAAATCGCTTTCCCAAAAACAGTTGAAAGAGGTTGCAAACTATACTCAAAGATCACTCTTTTATCCCTTCATTCCCTCTATCAACAATAATTATGAATGTTCTATTACGGGCAGAGTACATTAGTCACAAAGTGGGATACAAAAATGTAATGTCTACCCTTAAAAACCTTCATATTATCCTTTTTCCCTTCTCACCTTTCACCTTGAGCCATCCTGTTTACCAACTGAACGTTTTACGTGTCTGCACATGCGACAGGATGGGGTGGAGAAAGGAGCTGAGTAGGTGACACCGAAGGGGACTGTATGAACACTCTGTTGTACCATGTGAACCACAAGAACTGTATTTACAGCGTAGTGAATCTTCTAGAGATGAAACGTCCCAGCCCCAGAAAGCAATGCCAAATGATGAAAAATCCGGAGGCAGAAGAAAACCACCAAAGGGTATTCTTTAAAAAAAGCGCAAACCTACCAAAGACTCTGACCACATATCATTATGACTCATAGTAAAATGGTCCTTGGTGATTCACTGCTACTTGTTTTTTTTTTTAAGCATGATAATTATCTTTACTGCTTAAATTAAGTTTTCTTATTTCCAAAAACAATTTTTTAAAACCTTTGAGGCTTTGTTGGATTTTTATTCCATTGTTTAATGTAAATAAGATTAAATACTCTGGGCCTTTCAAGTCTAACATGAGACTTGGTTACACTTTTGTAATACAGGATGTATTTGGAGTTTCCATTCTAGATCATTATTTGAAAGGATAAAAAGATTTTTTAAAATTGTGAGTTAGCTATGAAGTAGAATTTTAAAAATATATATTAAAACAATGTATTCAAACACCAAGCACTTAAAGAGAAGCAAAGGAAGAGAGAACAGTACGGAAGGAAAAATCTATGAGATATTCTCACTGTCTATACTTAAACAAGTATTAACCTACTTCCAAACCAGTAACAGATTCAGAGTAAATGAGTTTTTGACACGTGCATGACTATGGTTACATTTAAGTGAAAATGGTCTGGCCTGAGGCTGAAAATCATCTGAAACACTAACCACCTCAAGTATCCTGAATACATTTGTTCATTAATGAGTGCATTTGTGTGATGGGTAGATTAGATGCAACTGAGCTCTCCATTGAGTAACTGAATTTATATATATTTTTAATGCCTGGTCATTTGTGAAAAAGGAAATAACCTGAAATGCTCTAAAGAATAGCAAAATCATATCCTCCAAAGACCAGTTTACCCCCCGAGCTTGGTCCTTGGTCTCCTGTACTTCTCTACATCTTCCATGGTACTTGGCACACCATACTTGGTTGTTTGATATTTTTTTTATACTGAAGTGAATTCATTGAAAAATAAACCACATTGAGAGGGGAACATGCATTTCTACATACCTATTTTAACAATCGAATCTGTCTTAGTGGGCAGAAAACTAAACTACTTTGCCAAGAATTTCATTATTTAATTAACCAGCACTGCTACTAATTTACTCCATGTGCTCAACCGGATCACTTACCCTTCTGTTTCCTCATGTTTGTTTGTTTAATAATTCTTTTACTATTTGTGAGATAGGACTGTCTTTTCTGACTTTATGAATGTATGAGTATATTCTTTGTACCTGCCAACATAGGCAGAGATACATAATCAGAACTTTGTATGATGTCACGAACTCATTAAAAGGCTGGAGTCCAAGTGTATTAAAATACTAAAACAAGACTTAAGCTACTACTTACTCCAGAATGCTGTAAGATTTTAGAGAAGTATATATTCACATTGTCTTATATGTCTGAAACATATTTAAAAGAATGTCTCAGACACTTACGACCTATCATGTTATGAGAGTTAATTCTAGCTTTGACCCTAGTTATGATTTTTAGTCCTTCTATTTTCTCTTAAACCTCTATATTTAAAGAAAGCTACTGAGAAGACAACTGATCCATACTGGTAATAAACATGAATTTGGAATACAAAGTCTTTTCAAATACCTTCAACCTAGCCAATGATCTGATGAGTTTGGTAATATTACTGATCCTATTTTTCAGATTCTGTAATCAAGCAGAGGACCAGGTAGTAAAAAGGCATCAGTTAGTTCAATATATACACAGGAGCATTGCTCAAGAGAAATAGAGGTAACTAGAAGCAATGACACATGCACAAAATTCAAAGTAGGCTGGTAGTTCTACTAGTGAACACTATCAACATTACTTAATTAGGCACCAGACTGCTTGTTTATGAATTCTTCAAAAATACGTATTAGTACTTTAGTAAGTATCAAACACTATTTCAATAATGTTGAATCACTTGTAATTTTTCAGTCCTCCTAAGACGTTTTGAGGCAGGTATTCTTATTGTTCCCATTTTATAGATGAAGAAGCAAGGACACACAGAAGTCAGAGTCCAGGGTCCACACAGCTAGTGAGTGAAGGGCCTGGGAGCCAAACACAGAGTCCTGGATTTTAAGCCTCTATAAAGCAAGAAGCATTCCTGCCATAATTAACATGGTACACAGTATGTAAAGGCATTTATTCAGTATTTGCTGAATAGAATTATGACAGGTTTTGGTCATATATAAGTAACTTTGGTCGATGAAAGGTAACATAAGTTACTGAGCTTTTCTCTGCCAGCCACTATCTCCAAAGTAAACCAAAGCTACGACCTTTCATTGATGTTTACTGGGGCAAAAGGGCTTTAGCAAATGAAACAAACTGGAACTGGAATGACCATTGCAGCTTGCTCTTGAAGCTGGGTACCAGTCAGCACGCTCTCAGAACCCCAGTTTCTCTCTTCATCAGGAAAATAGGAAGACTCAGTACCCTGAGAAAGAAGCTACGAGATTTAGAGAAAATAAAGTGCTGCAGAAAATAATCTGTAGTAATCAAGAGCTTAACAATAATAATGCGAGCAATTATTATTATTATCTCATTAGCTCTAAAGCACACCTCAAGCGGGTGGAACAAACGGAACTAGAACTGGATCTTCAGATTTCTAATCCAGCCTGTCCAAACGCTCACTGTTCTTCCTCTCCTTTATGGCTATTAGGGGTAGATTAAATAACAAACATCCACTGAACACTACCATCGTATTTCCAATGCACACCATTTTTAAGTGCTGTTTTTTCAGTCCGATTGCGAAAATAATTTTGCAGTGTTGCAGGAGAACAAAGCAATTTGGTCTTTCTGATTAAGGAACTCGACTGACACTACATCAGGATTAAATTCACTTTGGAAAGCAGATGTTCTTATATCAAAACCACAAAACGTTATCAGGGCGGTTCCCTCAGGAGACACTTACTGGCAAAACACTTCTGACACTATCAAAAAATTTAACATTTTTCACATTATAAGAGTTTATGGTAGAAAATTTTAGAAAGTACAAAGGAAAAGAAAAACAGTCCCAAAAAATTCTCCAGAAATGCCATCACTGAGAAAAGCACAGGCCTGTGGGGAAAAAATGGAACTGTTCTAAAGTGTATGCAATATTTGTTATTTGCGTTTTTCTTCTGTAATAGACATTTCTTTGTATCGTTAAATATTCTTGTATAACATCACCTTAAAAGGCCATGTGGCATTCTATTACATGAATACACAATAACTTAGTTAACTGAACATATGATTGTTTACAATTATTTTTTTACTAATATGAGCAATAGTGCTATAAAGATTCCTGTGCACAGAGAGTTAAGATAAAATTCTGGAAGTAGAATCACTTAGTCAAGGTTTTAGATATTTTTACCACTTGCCACAGTGCTTCTGTCAAGTGAATGAAACTTGCCGGCAAATAAAAATCCATCTTTGTCCCTTTGTTGCTGTTTTTCTTTAAATGACATCTCGCTAGCTCTTCAAAACCTAAGATTTCTTTGCCTACTAATGATACCCAGATTTAAAAATATATTTGTCTTTCATTTTATATTCTTCTCTTGTGAAAGCCTATTCACATATTTAATCACTTTTATATGGGACATATTTTACTATTTATTTCTGTGTACTCTTTACGTAATAGTTCCTTGCTATAAAAATAGCTGTATTTTCATTAGTCTCTTTTCTTTTGATTTTTAGTTTTTAATGTTTTTACCAAAAAAAAAAACCTTTACATTTTCATTTTTTATGTAATTTAATCTGCTACCTTTGGCACCAAGCTTAGAAATGCTCATCCTACCAGAGATTGTAAAGATATTAACAGTTATTCTCTGGCACTTAAAGGTTTTAGTTTTAATATTTAAGAAGTTATTGTCCCTCAGATCTGTTTTTGGACCTTCCTGGATGTAGGAATATACACATACATAGAGATTCCTATATAAAAGTATATATATAATATACATTTTATATTTTCTTCCTCAAGTAATTAGCCATTTGCTATAACAACATTTTTTGAATTACTACCCTTTCCCCCAGTGATTTGAATTACCACTTAGTTCATATACTATGCTCCTTTTTTTTTAAGATTTTGTTTATTTGAGAGAGAGAGTGTGTGTGTGTGACAGAGAGAAAGAGAGAGAGCACGAGCAAGGGAGAGGGGCAGAGGGAGAGCCTGATTGGGGGACTGGATCCCAGGACCCTCAGAACATGACCTGAGCCAAAGGCAGACCCTTAACTGACTGGACCACCCACGTGACCCCACATATTACATTCTTGTAGTGTTTTTGGACTTTTCAAACTATTGCTCTGATCATTCCTATACCAATTCCACATTATTTTAATTATAGTGACTTACTGTTACTTCTTAAAACTAATAGGACAAATCTCTCCCATTGCTTTTCATTTCCTAGAATTTCTTGGCAAGTCTAATTCAGATTTCCTTCCAAATAAATTTAAAATTTATTTCGACATAGTTTTATAGCTAAGGTTTCACAATTTGTCTATTAGTGATTGTCCTTCCACAAAATGCCTAAAATTGCAATACTTTTGACTAGTAGAAGAAAACAAGGTTGGAGATTATAAAACACAGTACTAGGGAAAGCTGTGAATGATTTTTCCCATGTCTTTAATTTCAAAGTAGTCCTTCAGATGAAGATATGCATGAAACCAACGTGTTTGACTCACTTCTACTTCATCATAAAGCTGCTGATTTTGCCCCACAATATTTCTGAAAGCATGACCTATGTGATTTTGGTCTAGAATTATGGTACGTTTAAAATAGAGCAATTTGAAGCTAAGAATAATTTTTTTTAACTTAAAAATTCTATGAGTTCAATTCTGTTACACTGAAAAGAAATTTTAAAAAATTCTATGAGTTCTATGCTTCCTTTAAGATTCAGATCACATTCACTTTCTTACAGGAAGCCTTCGCCATTGCCATTCTCTCCAGACACTGGAAGTCTCTCTTCACTGAGAACAGCTATTAGACTCTCTTGGTATATACTGCCTTTTGCTGTTGAGGAGGGTGTGTGTGTGTGTGTGTGTGTGCGCGCGTGCACGTGTGTGTGGCCAGATGAATCCACTCTCTATAGCAGACTGCAAACACTATATTCACCCAGTGTCCCAGAGCCGATACGCTCAAAATGTGACCTTTGAGGGGTCATTTCCAATCCTGCCATTCCATGTGTGTGTTTTCATTTCTTCAGTACCTCATAGTCTGGTATGGTATTCAAGTATTATATTACTTATTTTATTTAAAATATCATAGCTTTTATAATTAACCTACACTAGTTAGCATTATGTTGGTGTGTAGATCATCTAGGAATTTATACTGTGAAGATTTTTTTAAAGGACTTCTGAGCGAAAATTATGGAATAAAGCAGGACTGTAGAATGTCTCTTCCAAACATAGCAAATAAAATTAAACTATAAAGTTAGAAAAGGGATGAGGAGGAAGACAAAACTTTCGGATGGGGCACAACATGACACTGCATAGCTTCTAAATCTTTCCCCAGGCATAATCAGCAAGGAGCTAAAAGTCCTGCAAAACAGCGTTAGGGTACCCGATGATAGCTATGGGAAAAGTCTAGAGAAATTCCTCAAAAGTAGAGGCCCCTACAATTAATCTGGAAGTTGGACTGAGGCAGAGGCTATCAGTACCTGTCACCCTGCAGGGTGCTACGCTGTCTTAGGGTGGGACTAAAACCCGTACATGGGCTATGCCTCTGGCTAAATGGACTGAGTTACAGGACAAGACATTTCAAACGCTAAAAAGGCTACAGAACAAGATTTCCCAGTTAAGGGCTGCATGAGCCCAGATTAAGTTCGTTCTCTTTCTTTTCCCTTACCTCTTTGAAAAGTGGTTTGAAAGAATAAAACTACTCTCAAATATTAGTCCAGAGGGGAAATAATAAATAGTTCCAGAGGTAAGTAGGAAGAGAATTAGGAGGAACACACCTACACTGTATTATAAAAGGCAGAGTGTTTGAACTAAGCCAACTAACTAAAACATGAACAGGAAGGAGAAAATGTCATGGCAATTAGACAAACACAGGAAGGAAGGAAGGAAGGAAGAAAGGAAGGGAGGGAGGGAAGAAAATGGAAAACAGGGAGGGATAGTGGGAGGGAGGAGAATATTTTAGCAGCAAAATTAGGTGAAGAAACTTTTTTGAAAAATAAAATAACAAAGAAACAGAGGCAGATTTCTCAAGCACTTTACTATATGAAATAATGTAATAAGTGTACAGATTTAATAAAAAGAACAGAAGGCCAAGCTAATAAAATAGAATGAGATGATAAAGTGATTGTAAGACCAGGAGTCTACAAACTACAACTCTTTTTGTTTGGCCTTTACCCGCAATTTAAGATTGGTTTTTACATTTATAAAGAGTTATAAAAACAAAAAAGGAAGAATATGTGACAGAAATGATACGTGGCTTACAAAGCCTAAAATATTTACTCTCTGATCCTTTATAGAAAAGCATGCTGACTCCTGCTCTCAAGCAATGAAATAAATTGAGAATAAAATTATACTGTTAAAGATTTTTATAATCTATGGCTGCAACAAATGGGATTATTTAAATATATATGCATGGATAGACATATATACATATTAGTATCGAGTTATCTGATATTTGAATGAAAAAAGCTTGAAATATTCCTTGTGAATCCAAAATATAAAGAAAGAAATTGAAATTATAGGGAAATGGAGGACAAAGATAATAAGGTGAATTGAAGACAGAAAGAATTTATCCAATATATAATTTGGTCCCTGAAATATCACCTCAACAAACCTCATGAAAAAGTTATTTTAAAACATAATTCAGTAATATTCTTCTGAAATGAAGGAATAGCTAATTCTGCAGGTCAAATGGATACACCATGTACTAGAAAAGGTTGATGCAGATTGCCCACAATGGAACATATACAGGCTAAGTTATTGAGCTTCAAAGCCAAAGGTAGACTTCTTCTGGAATCCAAGCAGGAGAAAGAAGTCATCTACTGGGGAGAGGAGGGGGTATATCAGTCAGGCCTCTGGTTATCTTCTCAGCAACATTCGACACCACAAGACGGTAGAACAGTGTTTACGGTGCTCTGCAGAGGAAGAATATGACTCAAGAACATCGTACTCTGCCAGTTTGATGTTCAAATACAGAGAAACAGGCATTCTTCAGTGAGAAAGCCTTCAGGGACTAGAGCTTATCCTGAGAAACCCTCTTTAACAATGAAAGCTGACCAACTTCACGGTGAATCAAAACCCAAGTCTCAACAAGAGAAATAGGAGGGAAAAGACTGGTGATCACTAAGGCCATTTCTTTTCTCAAAGGTTTTATTCATTCATTCGCTCATTTGACAGAGAGACAGAGAGAGCACAAGCAGGCAGAATGGCAGGCAGAGGGAGAGGGAGAAGCAGACTCCCCACTAAGGAAGGAGCCCCGTGCAGGACTTGATCCCAGCAGCCTGGGATCATGACCTGAGCTGAAGGCAGAAGCTTAACCGACTGAGCCATCCAGGCACACACCCCATTTAGATATAAAATTAAAACTAAACAATTTAGGGGACTGTATTTTTCAGAATCGGGTGTAAATGCTCTAAACTCCAATAAAATAAAAATAGTAGAAGTAACAGAACTTGGGAGACTGGTGTAGTGGAGATGTCAGTGTAGTGTGCTAATCACCTTTCTTTCATTGCATGGAGCCAGTTCACTTGTTGTCCGAAATTAAGGCACGTGGCTTAAAAAAAAAAAATTTTTTTGATCCAAGGGCGCCTGGGTGGCTCAGGGCTTAAGCCTCTGCCTTCGGCCCAGGTCATGAGCTCAGGTTCCTGGGATTGAGCCCCGCATCGAGCCCCGCATCGGGCTCTCTACTCGGCAGGGAGCCTGCTTCCCCCCCTCTCTGGCTGCCTCTCTGCCCACTTGTGATATCTGTCTGTCAAATAAATGAATAAAATCTTAAAAAAAAAAAAAAGTTTGATCCAACCTAAGTTGGAACCAGTCTTAACTGACTTCTTATGGTAAAATAAATAAATAAATAAATCTGAATTTCAATGATTCAGTTTCATTGTAGTTTTTCCCCTCCTGGGTTATTTTTAGGTCATGTCAAATAAATATAACATGTCTATTTTTAAAATAGTATGTATAGTATGATCTCATTCTTATTAAATTGCTTATTATGTTCCATATCCCAGTCCACACAACTGCTAGTTTACGCATTCATTCATTCAACCATCTTAATGAAATGCACAGACATGTCTTAAATCATACTTATCATCATGTGAGACAATCAGAAAACCCACTGCTTTCCACTTGGTAATTTTCTCTACTGCCTAAAATTCATACGCATGTTATCACTTAAAAAAAAAAAAAAACAAAAAACAGTAACACCTGAAACTAATGTAATATTGTGTGTCAACTCTACTTCAATATAAAAAAAATAAAATAAAAACTTTTCTTTTTTTAGAGAGAGAGGGAGGTGGGGGAAGGGCAGAGGGAAAGGCAACGAGGACCCCAAGCAAACTCCCTACTGAACTCGGAGCCCCACATGGGGCTCTATTCCAGAACCCGGAGACCATGATTTGAGCGGAAACCAAGAGTCAGACGCTTAACAGACCTAGCCACCCAGGCACCGCTAAAAACTATTCTTTTTAATTTTTAACAAAATTTTTAAAAAATCGTTACATTTTTCTGACTGATGTAAAGATTTGTTTAAAAACTGTGATAAAAATGTACATAACATAAAATTTGCCGTTTTAACCATGCTTAAGTGCACACCTCTGTGCCATCAAGCGTGTCTACAATGTTGTGCAATCATCAGGGTTAACCATCTCCAGAACTTTTTAATCATCCCAAACAGAAATTCTGTTTATTCTGAAATAATAACTCCCCAATCCCCCTTCTCCAGCCGCTAGCAACCACTATTCTACTTCTGTCTCTATGAATTTGCCTCTTCTGGCCCCTCTTTTAAGTGGAATCAATCATACGATATTGGTTCTTTTGTGTCTGGCTTACTTCACCCACCATAATATTTTCAGTGTTCATCTGTATTATAGCCTGTGTCAATGTCACTCCTTTTTAAGGCTGGGTAACATTCCATTGCATGTCTATACCACATTTCATGTACTCATTTATCTGTTGATGGGCATTTGGGTTGTTTCTACATTTTGGCTATAAGGAATAATGCAATTATGAGCATTGGTGTACAAGTATCTGTTGGAGTCTTTGCTTTCTATTCCTTTGAGCATATACATAGAAGTGGAATTGCTGGATGACAATAATTTTACTTAATTTTTCTACTTAACATTTTTGCTATAATGTTTTCCACAGTGGCTATCCCATTTTACATTCCCATTAGCAATGCATGATTCCAGTTTGCCATTTCCTTGACAACAGGTTTTGTTCTTGGCTTTTTCTTTTTAATAAAAGCCACAATAATAGATAAGCAGGGCTACTTCATTGCGTTTTTGATTTGCATTTCCCTATTGATTAGTTTTGCTGATGATCTTTTCAAGTGTTAATTGGACATCTGTACATATTCTTTGGAGAAAAATCTATTCAGGTCCTTTGCTCAGTTTTGAATTGAATTGTTAGTTTTTTGTTGTTGTTAAGTTAGAGGAATTCTTTATATATCCTGGATTTTAATTCCTTATCAGATAGATGATTGGCAACTGTCTGTCCTCTGTGGGTTGCCCTTTCCTTCTGTTGTGTTCTTGGATGCATAAAACTTTTTAATGTTGATGAAGTCCGGTTTATCTATTTCATCTTTTGTGGCCTATCCTTTGGGTACGTTATAGAAGAAATCAGTGCCACATCCAATGTCATGAAGCTTTTTCCTGGTTTCTTCCTCAAGTTTTGTTGTTTTTATCTCTTATATTTAAATCTTTCATCCATTTTGAGCTAACTTTTGTTTATGATGCAAGGTAAGTGTCCAACTTCATTCTTTTACATATAAAGTCATTACTTTTTGATAAATGTTATCTTCCAGCAATTTAGACTCAGACATTGAAGACTCACCCAGGAGAGACTGCAGTGAGCACCCAGGCGCCCTGAGGCACCTCTGTGCTGTAAGTGACCCCACGCTGTCACTGAGCCACTCTTCCCAATGCTCCCACTCATCACTTCCTGAAGGCTGCTGTACAAGAGCTGCTTTTTCTTTTTTAAACATCTACAAGCACCTGTTCTTTGAAGTGGGTGTCAGCTGCACATGCAACACCCATCATCACATGACAGCTGTTTTTAGTTAGTGGAAAATGCTGCAATATTTTACTTACTTGCCGCCCTGCTTAAAAATCCACAAACTAAAATTTCTCACAAGGGCTAATTATTTTTTTCTCAAGTAACTTTTTTTATATCAAAAGATTTTTTTAAGTGTTTAAACAAAATGGCATATTTTAAAAATAGTATCTTATAGGCCAGTTGTCAGACTAGAAATATCAAAAATTCTTGGCAGTCTCCAACTGGAAAGGCAGATGAACGATCATTTAAAAGTCACCAGCAGCAAACAGGACACACATCACAAAAACAAAAACTATAGGTCAATGGAGATGACAAATATGTTCGTTTTGTAAGTATTCCATAGTGCCTTTTCTAACTCATATCCATTATATTTTTTTCTCTATATAAATCAACCTGTAACTAGTAATTCACATTACATCTATCCAAAAATGTTTTAATAATTTATACCAACTAACACTATCATAAAATATTTCTAGATCAATTATTTCTGCTTTCAAGGCTGCTATAATTATCTAAAGTAAGAAATGAGCACTCTTAATTAAAGCAGACTATGGGAAGATCCTTATAATTTCCACCAGAAGGAAATTCTACCACCTAGCTCTATAAAATCCATTTTTCTCATGCCAAACACTTGATATTCAATTCCTCTTCCTCAAATATCATGAGAAACTACGGTGTGTACCTTAGGTTGGCTACATAATTTGTGAGGACCCATGCAAAGTCAAAGCACAGAACTCCCTGTTTAAAAAAAAAATTTTTTTTAAAGACCCTACTAACAATTTGAAGATGACAACAGCAGAGCTTCAAACCAAGTACAAGGCCATTCTGAACATGGAGCCCTGTGCAACCCCATAGGCTTCACACCCATGAAGTCACATTTACCTGTATTTGTTTCTGTGTTTAGCCTTGTAGATTTCTGAGGCCCTAGTTGCAGATACTGATTCTCAGATGCTGCCAAGAATTCATTTTCTTTACTTTTCTTTTTTTCCCCCCATAATATAATCATTTTGTCTCCTCCCTAGGATGTGTTAGCCCCATCTCTTGGTTGCTGTGCTAACTTTCTACCTTCTGTGAAACTATGTTGCAACTGTCCCCTCTCCAAATTCCACTGTGAATAATTCATTCAACAATAACAAATATTTATCATCGTGGTTTGGGTTGCTCCAAACAGATCCTGGGACAAGAATTTGAGGGTAAATATTTACTTGAGATGTGCAAGGAAGGGGAGTGGGGAATGGATAGTAGGAAGGGAAGGAAGCCAATAAATAGCGTGTTGTTAAGAGAGCTACCTCAGTCCCAGAAGTCCTCCCTCCATTTCCTTACTCTAAAACTCCATGGAAGGACAAGGAAACTATAGTGTTTGTACAGCAAATGCTGAGAATTAACCATTGAGGGCTGCTCTTTGGCAGAGGTTAGGGTTGTAAATCCTCAAACCTGATGCCCACATGGGCAAAATGACCTTCAACAGTTTCTGGAAAGCATCCTCTAACCTGAAGACACAGATACTGGCAGCTGGAATTTGGCTTCTACAATACAGGGTGGGGCACAGACAACATCTACTTCGTTCGGTGCCTGCTTTTTCCCAGTGCTTTTTCTAAGTGCTGGGAATATAGGCCATCAACAAAATCCAAACTCATGAAATTCATGTTCTGATTGAGAACATAGACAATACACAAACATATAACAAAAGATGGTAAGTGCTATAAAAAAAAAATAAAACTTACGGGAATACAAAAGGGGAACTGGGTTAGGAAAGGGGGTTGGGGAAAGTCTCTCTGTAAGGTCATGTTTGAGCAGTGATCTGAGCCAGTGAGGAAGAAAGCCTTGTGGGTATCGGGCATAGGGAGATCCAAGCTGGAGGAAGAGCAAGTACAAAGGCCTTGAGATAAGAGTACACCAGCATGTTCAGGAAGGAGCGAGAAGGCTAATGTTGCTGGCTAGATTGCCAGAAGAAAGGAAAAGAGTCGTAAAGTGAGAAGAGTAGGTAGAAGTGAAATCATTCAGGGCTTTGTAGACCACACAAAGGACTTGGTATTTCATGTTGTTTTGTTGTGTTCTGTTCTGAAATGGAAAAAAGTGGAGGCTTCAGAGTAGAGAGTGATTTGATCTGTGGTGTCACCAATCAGAATTCATAGTTGCCATATTGTTTCTGTTTTCCACCCTATATATAATAATAGTTAGTAACAGACATCTGTAGGCCAAAGCCTGCCTAGCTTTTTTATTGTCCCTGTAATCTAACTTGAGAAACAAAACACTAAAAATAGTAAGGTAAACACATGATCACTCATCCATTCATCCATATGTTGAGAAAACCTTTCAAAGTTGAGTAATTCCTGCACCCCAGCCCCCACTGCCATCTGGGACAAGCTGCTGTGGGGGTGTGGCAACTGGGAGACATGACCTATTAAGGAGCATAAAGCAGAATGAAGAACAAAGACAAAGATGCTGGCCAACCTAATTATTGCTGCTTCTTGTTTTTCCTTTCTTTTTCCCCCTTTTTCTTTTCTTCGAATAGCTACCAAAAAAAGAGTTCCAATCAAACATACACCATAGTTCTTGATATGAGAAAATATTTAACATATATTGGTGATTATAAAAATCTGTACTAATTTTTTAAAAGTCATTATAGATTTATTTTAAAATTAAAATTATTAAAAAGTAAGTACAAAATGCACATTAACATAAGCAGCAGAATATGCACAAGTTCACCCCCCAAAAAATCACACAAGGGGTTTTCTTGTGTCCCCAGGAGGCTAAGGCTCTAGGCCAGGGATCATCATGGTGAGGAAATTAATTTCCCTTTTACTAGAAGACTGAACTACTGTGATTGTTGAAAATGGGGGTGGGGAATCAGGATAGGGAATTGGGGTTCCTCCTGTTGAATTGAAATATATGAAACATTGCTCCCTCTCAGGGGGTGAGTGGTGGATCAGGAAGAAGGAGAAGCATGTCTGCCAAGAGATCTGCATCCTGGCTAGCTCAGATTTTCATGGGGCAAAATGGTAGAAATGGAAAAATCAACTTCAGTCCTCTGTTCCATCTGCAGGAGACAGCAGGTTAAATTTAAAGTGTATACCCTTGAGAAAGACTTTTTTTTTTTTCCTGTTTTTAGTATTCTACTAAAGGCAGAAATGCAGAGGAGTCATCTCTCCTTCACTGAAAGAATGCTTCTCTTGTGGCCAAGGCCAGTTTTGTTCATAGCAATGACAGACAAGGGGGCAGCAGTTCTGGGGAAGGATAAAGAAGAAGCCCCAGAGAGTCTCATAACAATGCTACATCTGTGATACTGGACAGGTGTCATGGCCAGAATCTAGAAAGAGGACTGGAGGACATCACGTGGCCTTTCCAAGACTTAGACCGAAGGGAGCCCCATGGGCAGGTAAACAGCCAGAACAGCAGGTTCGAGAGAGAAGAAAGTCTTGTCTGCCCATCAGTTAGGATTTGTAGGGGGAGACATTTGGGGGACAGCGCTCTCCCAAATAGTCTGCAAAATGTGGGGTTAAGAAAAAATTATACTCTGCTCAGAATGACTAAGGAGTCACATTTGGATTGAATATCAAGTCTTGAAGGCTAGGAAGGAGAATAATCCTTCTGAGTTTAGGACACAAATGGTCACCAAGTTCCCAGAAGGAGCAAGGAAGCTTTCTTTGATCTTCCTTAGAGTCTCCTTTTACCACTAAAAGGTGTATGTATACACACAGTCTCATCATGAAAAAAATACTTAGTGTAATGTCTGTTTTTTACATTTATTTTTCTTAATCTCATTCAGAAACTGCAAACTTGGTGGGGCACTTGAGTGAGGCACTGGGTTAACCATCTGACTCTTGGTTTCGGCTCAGATCATGATCTCAGGATGGTGAGATCGAGCCTCACCTTGGGCTCCGTGCTCAGGCACAAAGTCTGCTTGAGACCCTCTCTGTCCCTCTTCCCCTCTCCCCCACCTGCTCTCTCGCTCTCTAAAATAAACAAATAGGGGCGCCTGAGTGGCTCAGTGGGTTAAGGCCTCTGTCTTTGGCTCAGGTCATGATCCCGGGATCCTGGGATCAAGCCCCGCATTGGGCTCCCTGCTCAGCAGGGAGCCTGCCTCCTCCTCTCTCTCTGCCTGCCTCTCTGCCTACTTGTGATCTCTGTCTGTCAAATAAATAAATAAATAATCTTTAAAAAAATAAACAAATAAACAAATAAATCTTAAAAAAAAAAAAGAATGAAAGAAAGAAACTGCAAACCTGGTGTATTTTCCTGGATCACAATCTTTCTGATTTTGTTAACTTTAGCAAACTTCATTTTAAACAGAAAGCAGACCAGCAAGTCTAGTCCTCACATTGAGGTCCTAAGTCCTAACTGCGATTCTAAAGATCAAATTAAAGATCATTCTTTGAGTAAGACAACAAGCATAATTTCTTATTTAGAAATTACAGTTATAATACACATAGATTATGACTACTCTTCACCTGCACAACTATCTCTGTTCTCATACGTATTAAGACAGAGGTGGAAAGGAAGAGAGAAATTATGATGATAAATAAAATAAGTATATCTTGACAGCTTTTGTAGTGAGTAGAATTGCTACTAGTAACAGTAAAATCCTGGATAGTAATGTATTTTACATACGAGGCACTGATAATCATGTAATGTAGGAAGATCATTTCTGAAACTACCTTGGCTAAGCTGTATATATAAGTCACAACTCATCTGTGTCATAGACATTCAGAATTTTTCCTTTTTTTTTTTTTAAAGATTTTTATTTATTTGGAGAGAGAGAGACCACACACAAGCATTGGGGGGAGAGGCAGTGGGGAAGGGACAGAGAATCTCAAGAAGACTCCCCGCTGAGTTTGGAGCCCAATGCAGGGCTTGATTTCACAACTCCCAGATCATGGTTTGAGCCAAAATCAAGAGCTGGACACTCAACCGACTAAGCCACTGAGGTGCCCCCTTTTATTTTCATTCTTACAGATAAAAAGCTAAATTATTTAATGCTATAACAACAGTCTCTTTTTCTTTCCCACAAGTTCTAAAAGAAAAAAGGAACTCAACAGAGCAATATGAGGGAAAAATCTTCAAATGTACTCTACATATTCAAACATCATAATAAAACTTCAGAGAAGCCAACTTCATTCTGAATTTATATCATTATTTGGGACAAAAATCTCAGATGCCAATAAACATTGTCTTTCCATCAAATAGCAGTAATAATAGACAACTATCTTTATATAATACAAATAAGAAAACAGAAGCAGCTTTTGTCTAATAAAGTGCTGAAAATTCCACCTCAAATTTGTAATCATTAAACTCACTGTCTCCACAGTCTTGGAACTACTGGCCATGTTGGGAATAAGGAAAAGGCATTAAGGAAAAAAAAAATCCTTGATTTCCTTCTCAAAATAGTGTGCATGTCATGAAATAGATAAGAAAACGAGGCACTGTGATATACATCAGCTGAATTGTATGCTTCTTTAGCATAGGGACCATGTCTTACTCAATTTGTTCTTCACAGTTTCTTCCACAGTGTAGACCTAATGTACAGGACAGCAGGTTTTCATTATCGGAGAATAATTTGTCCTGGAAAAATCTCACTTAAAGTAAATCAGCTTAAAAGAGAGAACAAATGCCATGTACAGAGCAAACAAAAGGCTTGATTCTCTTATTTTAAAAAATGTAACCAAAAGTTATAAAACTCAGTATTTCATCTTGTATTTTACAGAAGTTAAAATTATAGCTATGCAGTAATTATTAGAACAAAGAATGACTCAAGCATTGGTTCTTTTTTTTAAAGATTTATTTACTTATTTTCAGAGAAAGAGAGGACCCAGGCAGGGGAAAGGGCAGAGGGAGAGGGAGAGAATCTCAAACAGATTCCCCACTGAGCACAGAGCCACATAATCCCGGGCTAGATCCCACGACCTTGAGACCATGACCTGAGCCAAAATCAAGAGTAGACCACTTAACTGACTTAGCTACCCAGGCACCTTAAGTATTGGTTTTTTTTGTTGTTGTTGTTGTTTTTTAAGATTTTATTTTATTTGACAGAGAGAGAGTGAGATCACAAGTGGGCAGAGAGGCAGGCAGAGAGAGGGGGGAAGCAGGCTCCCTGCTGAGCAGAGAACCAGATGTGGGGCTCCATCCCAGGACTCTGAGATCATGACCTGAGCTGAAGGCAGAGGCTTAACTCACTGAGCCACACAGGTGTCCTACAGTGGTTCTTTTTTTTTTTTTTAAGATTTTATTTATTTATTTGACAGACAGAGATCACAAGTAGGTAGAGAGGCAGGCGTAGAGAGAGGGGGAAGCAGGCTTCCTGCTAAGCAGAGAGCCCGATGCGGGACTCGATCCCAGGACCCTGAGATCATGACCTGAGCCGAAGGCAGCGGCTTAACCCACTGAGCCACCCAGGCGCCCCTGCAGTGGTTCTTTTTAAGGTAACTTTTCTAACAAAGATACAGACTAGCAGGATATGCCATTCCCTACCTGTTTGATTTTTGTAAAATGATCGCAGCTAGAGTCATTACAAATTACTCTAGTACTCTAATTTTCCAAGATGCCCTCTTAATACACTGATATACAAATGAGTCTCTGAAATGCCTATTATGTTACTAGTCCTGTCAATTATTTCTTCTTTGGTTATTAATTGATCTAATTCCACCAGGTTCTCATTTGTCAATAGCTTCTTTTATACATTAGAATCTTTTTCCATCACTGCTTTCATTGATTTTTGTAAGATTTCCATTTTCATTCATAATCAATAGCATTGTATTTGATTCATATTATTAGATGTTTCCAACATCCAAAGAGTCATTAAGAAACTCATTACCAAAAATGCTGATGTAATGAAGATGTATGCTGATTTAAAGAGAGTGGGTATTCGTAAAGACTATATTGGGTTTTGTAACTTTAACATCCCTATGTAACAATCCTTGTGTTAGAGGGTCAGTTACCAAAAGCAAAAAAAAAAAGAAAAAAAGAAAAAAAGAAAACCCACGCCTATTAAATTAACAAGCAACAATAAGCAAATATGGAATAAATACACAAGCACACACTATTATAGAACATGCACTACATAGTTTGTAGAAGTGGGTACATATGGGCTAAGTTGTGAAAATTTTCGAGACTCACCTGTTGAAAGCTCTTTTACATTGAAATTTCAGTATCAACAATGTACTCATGAAGTATGACCCAAAACCCACTGAAATTAAGTGGGCCTACGGAGAAAGAGCCATTTTACTGTAGTTCTTCAATTGTATCTTTTGGAACCAGTGGCAGTTGAGTCAAATGAAAGCTTTACTTTTATTATGGTTTTTTTTGCCCTATGATTAGTCTATTTTCTCTTTATTCTGAAGAGGATAGATTCTTATGATCATTTTGAATATTATAATCTCTCAGTAGAAGAGCAGTCTGGGACTCCCTACTACTGTTTTAACTACAACAAATATTTACTCCTCTCTGTTTCTTAGAAAGCACTCAGGTTGTCTAGAAATGGATCAGACCATTGGTGTGCTAGCGGTGATTCTAAATGATGGCAAGATAAACAATGTAACAGAGAACCTACCATAAGGATGAGCCCTGGCTAGACCCAAGGATAGAGCATAGTAAAAGATGACTTAAATGATGAGCAAAGGAAATTGCCTTTTCTGAACACATTTTACAGACAATACAACTCTGCTCTGGGATTTGCAAGAAGGTAAAGAGTCCCTATTTATTGAGGGCCTTTTGTGTACCCTCAAGTTCTTAATATATCTCATTTCAATTCATTAACTAGACAAGTCAAATTATATTCTACTTTCTAGTTTTTGTTTTTAGATAGCCCTTATTTCATCTGAAATTTGGATATGTCTCTGTGCCCAGGCTACTTTTTCCAAATAATTTATTAAATTTCCCAATAATGTTTATTAACCTTTGCCCATAGATTTAAGTTGCTGTATTAATCACATTAATCATATGTGTATATAAACAGGATTGAATTCTGAACTATCTGTTCTGTTTGATTGATCTTTATGTCCACTTTATCAATACTATACTACGTTCATTAGTAAAGTTTCTGCTTTCGTATATAGTAATGCAAATTCCAGTGATTATTATTTCCTCCAATCTTTTATTAAATATTTTTGCATATTTTTCTCTTTGAATTTTAGAATTTTTTCCAGAAAAATTTTAGAATTAAACTTCATTAAAAATTTAGATAATATTTTAATAGGGACTGCATTAAACTTATACATGAATTAGGTAGAATTTTTTTTTTTTTTACAATATTAAATCTTCCCATCTAAGAACATGGCTTATCTCTCCATGTTTTCAATTCTTCTTTGACAACCTTAAGTTTGACTGTTTTCTTCATATGGCTCTCACGATTATTGTTATTAAAATTTTTTCTTGTTATTGCTATGGTGAGTGGGATTTTTTTTTCCTATTCTTTTTTCTTACCAGTTATTGTGATATATAGCACATTATTTATTTTTTTATGTTAATCTTGTATCTGGCCACCTTAATGGATTCTTATATTAGATATTATAGTTCATCTGTCGATTCTTTTCCAAATTCCTGTATAGGTAATCACATCTCCATAAGTTGTAATTTTACCTCTTCCTTTTTAATATTTATATTTTCAATTTATGTTTCTTAGTGAAATTTTAGGGCCTTTATTACATATTACATGATAGTAGTTTAGCATAAATTCTTGTCTTTGTAGGAATTCTAATATATCACCATAAGAATGTTGGCCATAGGTTCTTCTTAAAGACCTAGTTTATCAAAATTTCTATATTTATGAGTTTTTTTGCTAATAAACTTTTTTCTACATCTGTTGAGATAATATGTGTTTTCTCATTAAAGGTTATGGACATTACTCCCAAAGAAGTTTAAAACTGACCATTTTCCTTTCTCCACAACTCTAAGTTCAGGGAAGCAATTACAACAGGATGTATGTCTTGAAGAGGCTGAGAGGGATAAATATACTGAAAAAGCCACACTGTCCTGTACGGTGCCGGGTCATCTCATGTGCATCGGGTTCCACTGAGACTGATGATACACCTCACCCTGATGACATGGGTTCTCATAAATATTGAGCTCTAGCCTTAGGAGAATTGCCACAGCCGTAGGAATACAAAGCTGGGCTTAGACAGTGTCAGTTGAACTCCCAGGAGTTCTCATGCGTCTCCCACACTTTTGGACTTACTATCTGTAACTATACATCTGCCAGTGTCCTCTGTCTGTTGTTGGAGAATGTTGCTGGCCTCTTTGCTGTGTATCCTGATTGCAATGACTTCCTTCTGTAGCTTCTAGATAAGTAATTTTTCTTGATTTATCAGGAGGTGTCTCTGGTGTCTCAGTCAATTCGATCTTACCATTCACATTTATCAACATGGTGGGTGTGAGATCTTTTAATCTAATAAGTTACATAAATACACTTTCTAATGACAAGCAATTTTTGCATTGCTGGACTACATTCTATTATTTCATGAAATTTTAATTTTTTCCTATACTATTAAACCAAATATACTCAAGAATCTATTAGATGATAAAGGTTACTTTTCTGTTGAAAAGATGGAATTTTTTAACATATGGTATGTGAAAAGTGGGTAGTGTATACAAATATTAAATGGGATTCATCTTTTACATTGCACATTAAGGTACACTACAAATGTGCCAATGATTAAATGTTAACCATGATATAAGAGGGTAAATGTGCAAGAAGGAAATATGTGTGCATTTATTTTTAACTCTGGAGTAGAAAAAAGTCTTTTTTTAAAAGATGTTATTTTTAAATAGTCTCTCTGCCTAACATGGGGCTCAAACTCACAACCCCAAGATCAAGAGTTGCATGCTCCACTGACTGAGCCAGCCAGGCACCCCAGAATAAGTTTTTCTAAACCAAGTCCCCAAACGCAGAAGCCAAGAATAAGGAAAAGGTTGATAAAATAAACCACATAAAAATGAGAAATTCTATATAGCAAAAGACGCCATAAGCATATCTAAAATAAAATGACAAATCGAGACAAAGCATTTGAAATTCATAGCAGGAGAAATACTTTAAAGGTTCCTGAATACTTTCTCTAATTCTTCATTTAAAAGCCTTTAGAAATAGAGAAGAAAAAGATCAGCATCTGAAAGAAAACCTAGTTCACAGAAAAGGAAATACAAAGAGTCCTAACTTATGAGGAGATGTTCAGCCTTACTCATAACAAGAGCAATGTACCTTAAAACTACCCTAAAATAATATTGTTCACCTACCATATTATCAAAGCTCCCAAGAGCAAGTGGGGGAGAAAGCCTGTTCATGCAATTTGGGTAGGCATGCAAAAGAGAGCAAAGTCCATAAAGGGCAATTTGGCCAGACCAGGCAAAAACTGTAATTTGCTTTCCACTCCTGCAAGTTTTCTTATAGATATACCTGTTTGATGTAAAATGCTATATTTCCTAGGTTATTCAATGTTACTGGTTATTACAGAAAAAATTTTAATGGGGCACTTCATGTTCACCCAAAATTTTTTTTAAAAAATTTTAATAGGGCAACCCAAGTGTCTATCAGAAGAGAACAGCTAAAATAAATTGTGGTAAACCCAGACAATGGAATACTAGGCTATTATAAAAAGCAGGTGAAGAAAATTTGCTTGTATTGATGTGGAAAGATCTTTAGGATACATTGCTAAGTGAAACATAAGCAAGGTAAAGATGAAGTGTATATAGTCTGCTACCTACAATGCTATTAATCAGCTATGGACGTAGTCACTGTCACAGCAGTGGCTCTCAAAGTATGGTCTGGGGACTTCAATATCCTTTCAGAACTCCATAAGATCAAACTATTTTCATGACAATACTAAAAATGTATTTGCTCAGTTTGGGCCACTTACTAAAATTTATAAAAACTCCAGAAATAAAGGCAGCCTTGGACATACTAATCAGATTAATCTGATTGACATTTCCCTTGCTCTGTCACTTACACCCTGCCATTATCAGGGACACTTAGGTCAGGCTGTAAAGAAATGAAAGACACTGCCTGGTAAGTGTAGGAAAACAGACCACAGAAGCAGACCACTTGCTTTTTAAGACGTGTTCTTTCCAAAAAGAAATTCACAAAAAGAGAAAGAGGATCACAAAATGAATGAATAAGTTTGTCAAAATTAAATCCTTTTCCTTTCAGACTTTGGGGAAAGTAGGTCAAATAAATAAGGTTCTAGGTCATAGTAAATAAAAATTTAGATTGGCATTTTATTTCTGCTTAACAAATAATTATAGACCTGTTAAATAAGGGCTTTGTAGTCATTGCTCTGTGTAGCTGGAACCAGATGCTTGGTCACATGGGAAATTAAATGAGGGTGGAAAGCTGCCTCTACTGAAAGATAATTCAACAGTCTACGGCATTTGCCGTATACAAATGTTTCTCCCCTGTATAAAATGTTTCTGAATCATGGTCTCCAGGGCACATACTTTGAGCTGTTTTTTTCCTGGAGTAGTGTTTCATTTACACAACTAGCCCATATTTTCTTCTGTGATTCTCCATATGACTAATGACGCATAGTTCTGACATTACGATTTAGGGGAATATTCGTGGCCATGGAGTGCGTAGTGTTGACTGGTCCCACACACTGATTATAAACACACAACTGGCTGACTAGCCTCCATTCTCTTTTCTTTTTCATCTTGATTTTTTTTTAATTTTATTTATTTATTTTTATTTTATTTATTTTTAAGATTTTATTTTTTTATTTGACAGACAGAGATCATAAGTAGGCAGAGAGGCAGGCAGAGAGAGAGAAGGAAGAATGCACCCTGCTGAGCAGAGAGCCCGATGCAGGGCTCGATCCCAGGACCCCAGGATCATGACCTGAGCCGAAGACAGAGGCTTAACCCACTGAGCCACCCAGGTGCCCCTCATCCTGATTTTTAAAGATGACCTATTAACTAACAGTTTTCCTCCTATACCGGCTCTTGGACCTATACCTCCAATAAAAATGCTTAGGCCACTAGCTCTTAAGGTTCTATAGAGACTTTTCCCCAAGAGATAGCTCCAAGTTTCATCACTTCTTGCTAACCCAGTCTATCAGCCCCTCACAAGTCCCAGCTTTTCAAGTTTACAGAATTGAAGAGCTACTGTAGCATATGCGCCCTGACAATGTTTTTCCCTTCCTGCTCAAGTTCATCTGATTATCCATCCTTGTATAATAGCTCCTTAAGTAGATACATCTATATTTCTGTTTACTCACAAATACCAGTAAAATGAGTGCCTCTGTGTACAATTTAAGTTCTGAGTATGCTTATTTGCAAAATAATGAAACCGCTTGAAAAGTAAATGCATTTCAAACTAAGAAAGTAATATATAATATTCTTCTAAGGGTGTATCAAAATAATATTTGTATTTCTTCACCTAAAAGATAAATATGTATAATAAACACAAAAGCTGATGTTTCTGGTCACCGGGGTGGCTCAGTTGGTTAAGCATCTGACTTGATTTCAGCTCAGGTCATGATTTCAAAGGTCCTTGGATCAGACTCCTGGTCAGGCTCCACGCTCAGTGGGAAGTCTGCTTGGGATTCTCTTTTTCCCTGTCCTTTCGTCCATCTCCCCACTCACACTCTCTCTTTTCTCTCTCAATATAAATCTTTTTTTTTTTTTTTCAAAAAGCTGGTGTTTCCTAAAATTGAAGCTTCAATTAGTTCCTCAAATAGACAGAATGATTATAGTATCAAAAGGACCTCAAAGTTTGATTTCACTGAAGGTCACAAGTCAGATTTAAATAAGGTTTTAATTTCCAGCATCATTTCATTTTAAGCTCCTCTGTGGAATCTAGGATTTAGTATTCTTTCCAGAATTTCTCTTTAGACATAGTTTTGGTTTGGTTTTGTTTTTTTTTAAGACAGTTTTTAAGAAGGTATTCAAACTGCCAACACATCCTGAATATGTCTGGGGGGCTTAGTCAAGACTGGGTTTATAATCTGTTACCTAAAGATGGAAGTTTCTGAATGACACTAACACTTGCTAGAGGCAATCGAAGTCTCATGATGAATGTGAACACCTCATTTACAAAATGTGTCAATTAATTATAGAGAATCCAAAAAATGCAAGAACAAGAAAAAATAAGCCAAATCAACTGTGCTAAATCTTATTTAATCTCATACAGTAATCCTTCCTCTTTATCAGAATATTATCCGGAAATTCTCATGTCCATAGTTTGCTCCTACTATCTTTGGATGTCACCTTCTCCAGCAAGCCTTCCGTAAATCCTCTATGTTCACAGAAAAATAGGGTTCCTTTTCTTTTTAGCCCTTCCTTACTCATCAGTAAGCTGAAGGTAGAGAGTATTCGTAGAATGTATGCATATCAAGAAGTGAAATGAAAACAGCTGAGTTAATTCTGTGAAATATTTCCACTGTTCTGGGAAGAGTGAAAAGCATACGTATGAACTGCAGAATATGAATAGTGTGATTTCAGTAACCCTGCATATGAAGTCACTGCTCTTATATTTGCATTTAAGACCGTGGACAAAATAAAGATGAGCAGTAGATTCATGCTAATTTCAAATTTTAATTTTTCTTTACTTAATTAATGACATTAAATAGGGGAAAAAGGCCACCACCAAGTGGAAAGGGACTCTAGAAAAAAAGGAAAAAGGCTTCTATATAATACCTTTAGCGACACCCTTTTTCTGCCTTTTCAATAACAAGGGTTTCTGAATTTTCATTTTGTAGCAGGTCATACAGATTGTGTGGTTTTGATTAAAATGATGCATCAAATAGGCTGCTTTGAAGTCTAAAGTTCAATATCTTCCAGAATGTCTACTCTATAGACAGATGGTAGATAGATATTATTTATTCATTTTGTTAAAGCAGCACTATGTGAGTATTTCTAAAGTATGAATACGTAGGACAACACTTCCTTAGAATCTGCTTCCAAAAAAAAAAAAAGAATCTGCTTCCCAATATTCATTGCCTTCATGTTGTTCATAGTTTTAAGTCTCGGAGGTTTGAATCTCTTTTCAATACTGCACCTGTGCTGGGCTCTCTGCGAAGCTCTGGAGCATTTCATTACTAGCATGCAGTGTGCTTGATGACCTTTAGGGTAAGATCAGGTGGTTCCTCTGTTCTTCACACTAGGGAAGGAAAGACCTGCTTGTAAAATACAACAAATGTTTCCTGGATTGAAGCCAATTTATTTTTGATCTTCATTTGATCTTCATTTTGACTAATCCTTTTCTTTGCGTGATTTCCTTTTGTTGATATGCCAAAATTCTGCCAACTTGTTTCCTTTCTCAAAAAAACCCCTCATTTCTGTTAAGTTTAATTTAGTATTCAGATTTGCTTGCCAAAAGTAAATCCCTTCTGCCCTAGCACCAAGCCCTAACCAGGTCAGAAGCATATCTTGTAAAATGTCTTGGCAATTGGCTCATCTACATGCTTGTTGTGCCTTTTCCTTTCAAGGACTGTCATATATTGGTCTTTATGACTGTGTTTAATGGAGGTGAGGGAAAACCCAGGATTCTCTTTTCACTTATTCATTCTCACAAGAGAATATTTTCATCTCGCTGTGGTCCAATCTATACAACGCCAACTATCTAGGTAATGCAGACAACATATTCAGTTTGAATTTGAATGGCCCGATACACTGAATTGCCCAAGATGCCTATAATCCCAATGCAGGAATGTGATAAGGACATGACTGACCCACTCCATAGCCTATTTTGGGAACCGTGCTAGGCAATCTGGCCTTATGGAAATTTGTACACTCACCTCATTGTAGGTAATCTCTCAGCAAGACCAACATCCTCTTGCAAAGCTTTGCTAAACTATATGCTAAGAGAAACCTTCTTTTTCCAGATGAAACTATTCAGAGGTTTGGGCAAAGCAAACTAATGCACCAATTAGCACTGTTAGCTCAGCAGTTTCAACATGCAAGTTTGCTTCCAAAAACCTCCCTTTGAGCCTGAGTTTGCAAGAGGTTCAGATCTCCTGAGTTTCACTTTGAGTGTCAAGTTCAAGCAGAACCCAAAAGAAAACTCAAATCAAAACCTGCTGGACCCTCTGAGTTTCACCTGGCTTCTACCTGAAAGAACCACCTAGTGTTCCCTTGAAACTCTACCCAAGTTTGCATGCAACTCAACTGAAATCCAATTCAGCATTGCAGAAAGGTTTGCAAACCTCCATAAAATATGCTGTGAACCTAGGATGACCTTTGGGTATCCAAGGAGGTTTACTAAAGTTTTTCAAAAGTTTAACTTCAACAGCACTATTAAGACCTAGTGAAAAATGTATATGTTACATTTTAAACTATAATTCACCTCCAGTAAATCTATGTATCACATATAATTGGCCCCAAGGGATGGGTATTTCTTCTTTCTAAAATTATTTTTCATCTCTTTATACTCTCTGAAAGAGGAGGGATTCTGGCCAATTGGTGGTCAGAAAGTTAGTGGTTATCACTACATGATATTTTCACCTCGTTATTGTCTACGGCAAAATCCACAAGCTCGGCCATGTTATTAAGCATGGGCTATAAAGTGGGCCCGGGAATCTAGAAATTTCTAATGGCGAACAGTTGAGATAATCCAATATCTTAGCACAACACAATGGGCTGGAACAACCTGTCACAGAAGAAACTTCCACTTTTTTAAATGAAGATAAAACTGCACTTACTCTTCCCTTTGTTCTTCAGGCAAAATTTCTTCCCGTTTCATCTCTGCCTTACCCCCCCCACCCACTTCTCTCGCCACAAAGCCCTACTTGTGTTCTCCTGATAATCCGCGTCACTCTCCCGCCTCTAACCATTTACCCCTTTCCCCTTCCTCGTTCTACATTACCTGCCAGTCTTCCTTCCTCCATCTCCTTTTCCCCCAAGCTCCTTGGAGGGATTTTTGGACTGGTTTTCGGCTGCTGCTCCTTTACGACAGTGCTGTGAACCGGCCTCCAAGAGCCCCTTCCACCATTCCTGAGCCTACCTCAGGCTTGGAGCTTCCACTCCTATTCTTTTTCTCAGAGCTGACATTTTGGGAACTCCGCAAGAGGGGAGTTTGTGTGACTGATTTCAGGGGCTGATATTAAGCAACACTGTGCAGCAACGTGGCTGACAGAGTAGCTTTATTCCATACACCTAACACAAACAGGAGGGGGAAAAACAACAAAACAAGGTATAGCAGAAAAAAAGCATGGATTTTGAAGTCAAACAGTTGTAGGTTGGAATAGCATCTTTGCCATGGTGAGTGACTCTCTTGGAGTTGTTTCCTTGTCAGTGAACTGGGAATCCTTACATCTACCTCAAAATGTTAAGGGACTAAATGAAATAAAGCACATTATAGAGACTTAGTTCATGTTAATTCTTTACCCTTAATAGTTCCTTAGGAGAAAATCCTGCATCTCACATGTTGGGCTTAAACAAGGGTGGTTTAGTGGAAAGCTAGAAAATTGCTTATTTTTAGCCTTTCTCATGCAGTGTAACTTTTCTGTTGGAGCCCTAAAGTAATGTGGTGACTTTGCATGGAGGCACGGACACCAGACTCAAAGTCTCCTCCTATGTTCTCTTTTGGGATGCATCTTCCAATATGCTCATTTTGCTAGAGCCAAGGTGATCTCATGCTATCTGCTTGATTTAGAGCACTTGTCTAGCTAAGGAGAATGTTATTAAAAATAATATATCCATAACTCTTGTTTGAATATTACTTTGCAAATAAAAATATTCATTGATAAATATTATTAGGAACAAAAACCAAATTAAAACTTAATAGTGCTTATCATTGTAAACATTATTTAGTGACAGTATTGCTATTATTAACATACAAATATTAAAAGTAAAAGGATTTGACTCAGTTCTTCAGGGTTAAAGTCACAAAGATACATAAGAATGGAGCATCGGGCTATCTGGGTAGCTCTGTTGGTTAGGCATCCAACTCTTGATTTCAGCTCAGGTCATGATCTCAAGATCCTGGAATCGAGCACATCGTGGAGCTTGAGATTCTCTCTCTCCCTCTCTCTCTGCCATTCTCTCTCCACACTCACACTCTTTCTCACTCACTCTCTCTCAAAATAATAATAATAATAAATCTAAAAAAAATGTTGAACATCGTTTTTGACTGTGTGTCTGATGAAAAGCTTTTCTTTCTTTCTTTGTACTGACCTATAGTCAACATACAATGCTATATTAGTTTCAGGTTATAACACAGTGATTCCACCCTCTAGACATCCTGCTATGTGCACCACAAGTGTAGCTTCCATTTGTTACCATACGATATCATCGACTATATTCCCTATTCTATGCCTTTTATCCCCCTGATTCCTTCATTCCATGCCTGGAAGCCTGTTATCTCCCACTCCCCTTAACCCATTTTGCCTCTCCCCCCACCCCTCCAGTCTCTGGCAACAGCTGATGCACTCTCTGTGTTTATGGGTCTGGTTCTGCTTTTGTTTGTCTGTTTGTTTGTTTGAAAAACTATTCTAACTAAAGGTCTTAATCTCTATTCACATCAACACACACTGGTTTTGAAACTTAATTCTTCTGCAGATTCATGCACTTAAAAATAAGTCAGATTCCTCATGGATTTCTCAGTATCTTTCATGTAGTTTTTTTTTTTTCCCATTTTGGTAAATACATACAACAACCAAATAATAATTGGGGGAAATGTACTAATTACTACATTCTTATTGTATCTATCTAAGGCCCACACCCTAAGCAACAGCAAAATGTCTGAATCAAAAATGAAGAATTCTGTCAATTACTCAGTTTTCTTTGTTTAATTTTATAAAGACATTGTATTTAGAGCCAATCAAACAAGATGAGTTAGTGTTTGGTGCAGTGTGAATTAGACTTATTTAAAAATGTCTATTGGGGGCACCTGGGTGGCTCAGTGGGTTAAAGCCTCTGCCTTCGGCTCAGGTCATGATCTCAGGGTCCTGGGATCGAGCCCCACTCGGGCTCTCTGCTCGGCAGGGAGCCTGCTTCCCCCTCTCTCTCTCTGCCTGCCTCTCTGCCTACTTGTGATCTCTGTCAAATAAATAAACAAAATCTTTTAAAAAAAAAGTCTGTTGGATTTAATTTTGTGTAAAAATTAATGATCTATTATTGTTTGAAGGAAGCTAACTGAAATGTTTAACAATATTTGCTTTCTTAGATTAAGTAGAATTCACAGTCAAAAAATTGCCTCAAGAAAAAATGCCATATGTGAAAAGAGGAGAGGTCTTTTGTGCTCAACTTTGTTACTATGTATACTAATAAATGTTTGTTGAATGAGTGAAAAGCATAATAAACGAATAGCTGAACCATTCACTCTAGGAAAGGAGGTTGACCAAGCAAATATCAGGGGAAGAGTGAGCCTGAAGATGACCGTGCCCAACTTGAAGCAGGTTGGGCAGGCCCATAGTAGGGCTCACCACAGGACAGCTAGATAGAAGCATGACGCTGAAGGTGAGACAGGCCAGAGCTCAGCAGTCTGCAAGAAACAGAGAACCAGAAGTAAAAAGAGAGAGAGATTACATTCAGAGGCAAAGTATAAACTGGTAGGGCTAGGAGCAGGATAGCAAATGCTAGAGTAAATCAAGAGCTAAACTATGCGGAACTGAATCCTTCTAGAAATACAACAAGCAAGCAAGAACAGAAAGATTACCTGAATAAATGTTTTAGCCTTAGTCACTTAGTCTTATAAACAGCAGTTTGCATTCTGTTTTGGTTTTGCTTTTGCTTTTAAGTTTTTATTTTATCTTATTTTATTTTAAAGATTTTATTTATTTAGTTGACAAACAGAGATCACAAGTAGGCAGAGAGGCAGGGGGGCGGGGGGTGGGGAGCAGGCAGGGGGTTGAGGGGAGAGCCCAATGCAGGGCTCAATCCCAGGACTCCGGGATCATGACCTGAACTGAAGGCAGAGGCTTTAACCCACTGAGCCACTCAGGCGCCCCATTAAGTTTTTATTTTAATTCCAGTGAACATACAGTGTTGTATTAGTTGCAGGTGGACAATATGATGATTCAACAATTCCATATGGCAGTTTGCATTTTGAATTTACAATCTGCCAGGGAATTGCCTGGATGGAAGTAAAAAATAGAGGGGGAAAGTCCAGGTGGAAGAGTGAAGGGAAGGGAGGAAGGAAGAGATGAAAATGAGAAAATAAAAGAGAAAGTAAAGGAAGATGACAATATGAAAGAACAAACAAACAGACAAAGGAAGGTAAAAATGGAAGAAGGAGACAAGGGCAGGGAGGTGAGAAGGAAGGAAGTTCCCAAGGATTGGGAGGAATCTTGATTATTTCTCCAATGGTCCTAATAGACACAACAGTCCATTGGCTTCTTTATTGACAACAATTTTCCAGCGTACCTAGCCAGGCATCTTTGAGGCTTGTAGCTTTGGCACAGAAATGGCTCCAGTCTCAGAAGATAGCTCTAAAATAAATACGAGGGATGTTTCATTATAACCACAAATCCGTAGGAGTGAGATTCAAAGAGAAAGAAAAATGAAAATATTATATTTTGTTTGAATGTTTGTCCTGAGGTCATTACCCAGTTATGATTCATTTTACCCAGCAAGGAAAGTTAGGGGTACCCCTTTCATGAGTCAAAATCTTTTTCTTGTGGATTCCTTTGAGTATTTTATTTCTTGATTTGTTAAACACTATCAATGTCAAGAGTCATAACAAATGGAAAACTAGTTGAAACCACCACCACAATATTATGATTAAAAACAGGGGCATCAATCCTGCGGGCTACACTTGATAAAGATGACTAACATTTTTGTCTTCTCTAATTAATAAATATTAACCAGTAGTCAGGAACAATAGATGCTCTTTATACTCTATTTCCTTACTTCTTCTACATTTGAGTACTGAGCTTCCAGATATCACTCAGAACATACACCTGGGGGGAAAAATTCTACTTTTATATAACAGAGAGTTAGATCAGGTACATTATCAGCCCTAACAGTGGCCTAGGATAATGTAACTGGGCTCAGGGGCACCTGGGTGACTCAGTTGGTTAAGCGTCTGCTTTGGGCTCAGGTCATGATCTCAGGGTCCTGGGATGGAGCCCATGTCAGACTTCCAGCTCAGCAGGGAGCCTGCTTCTCCCTCTATTTCTGCCCCTTTTGCCCTGTTCGATCTTGTTCTCTCTCTCTCTCTCAAATAAATAAATATGTGTATAAATGGGCTTGGCAAGGAGGCAAGAGAAAATAAGGGATTGGAGATCTCAAATGAGAGCTCCGAAATAACTGGGTACATAGCTCTCCTTCTTCCATTAAACAGCTCTAGGTGCCACTATCATGAGAAGCTACTACCAACAAGAAGATCATCGTTCTAGGCCATTAGCATTTATGCTATTGCTAATAAAGACAAAAATAATGGCTTACATTTACTGCATATTGCCAAGAGCTATCCTAAGCAAATTAATAGTTAATCCTGAGAACAAGTCTAAGTGATGGATGCTTAATGTTATTCTCTGCTATTTTGTTGAATTGATGAGCCCAGACTGATTCTTAGTAAATTAATCATCCAAATTCAGGTCCCCAAATCACAACAATTGATAGCAATAAGAACTATTGGTAATACAGCAAGGCAGTATAAAGGTATGGTGTGCTCTTGTTGAAGGAGTTTAGGTCAGACATCCAACCACCGGTGCTGTGGACTAGAAACAGGAGACCTGACTTCTACCCGTCCAGCCCTGGCTGTATCACCTTCCTCCTAAAAAATGGAGAATAATAATGATTACCCATCCACTACAGGACTTATTGTAAGACTCAAATGAGTAAAAGAACTGCTTTTTATTTTAATGATGTTAAGCATGAGCATATCAGATGATGGAAGAAATGGAAAGACATATATTTGTTCAACATTGTAACAGATTTTGATGATCTTTTTTAGCATTGAATAATCATACATTCATTTTTGATAAACAGGATAACTACTTATAACTATGATAATAAATGGATCCTGAGTTATCTCCAAGATGCTGCGGGCATGTGATGGTTAAGTATACATTTAAGCCAGACATGCATGGATTCAAATCCAAACTAGCTGGGCAATTTGTAAAAATTTCCTTAACCTCTTCAGTGTCCTCATCTGTAATAATAGGATCTGTCTCATAGGATTTTTCTTATAAGTTTATTGTGAGGATTAAATGAGTCAAAAAAAAGTAAAGTGCTCAGAATTAATATCTATTATATAAAATAAACTGTATAAGTGTTTGCAATTATTATGAATTGTAACACAGATTCAGGAAGAGAAAGTTATTTTATTTCTAAAGAACTCCATCCTCATAATCATGAATTCCAAAGGCATCACTATATGATTGCTCTCAAATCCTTTAAACAATTTAGTATTACACACATACTACTCACCCAATACTATGCCAGCTACTAGACTGTAACAGCAATAAGAACAACAAAAGCTATGATATTCTCCAGGCCCTTCGGGGCTTTATAATCCCACTGGGATCCAGAGAGGAAAGGTACGAAATTTTTGAATACCAAAATAAGTTATTTGAGTACCAAAATAAAAATCACTATCTTCTCTGAGAGGCAGTAGGTCATTATAGATTCTTAACAAGGTAAATGAGGAGGAATAATTTGGTAGTAGTATGCTCAGAGACCTGAAGATTTTTTTCCTGTATTCCCAGACTCAGTTGTTGACATCATGGATCTGGTCACCCAGCCATAAAATTGGGAGTCCAGTCGGTTTTCAAATCCTGTGACTGTGAGAGTCTAAACATCTTTGCAAGGTACTTTCCACTCTGAACAAAGTACCATGTTTCTTGTAAAGTAGGAGCATGGCCCTCCATCTTCTCCCTCTCCCCCAGGGCCACCACCACCACCAAACTACTTCATCTCTTATCTGGACTACCATAATTGCCTCCTTGTCTCCCTGTTGCTTTTGAACTCCTCAAATCAGACAAATTGTTACCTAGCATCTATCTAAAACGTGTATCTAACCAATCATTCAGTCATTCTCAAGTATTTATTTAGTACTTGCCCTATATCAGGTCAAGTAGAGACAATCATTGGGCCAAAGCAGATGTTCTCTAAATATCCTAGAGACACCAAGGTGACAGACAGTAATCAAACTATCCTCACAAATTAATGTTGAGATTAAGGTAGTAATAAGTATAACTTTCTATGCTTCTGTTGCCCCTTTTTGAACAGGAGTAACAGAACCCATTTTAGAAGGTTGTCATGAGGCTAAAATAAGGTTTCTGTCATGAAAGGACTACACAGGAGAGGCTTGTAAGTATTTGCTTTGTTTTTAAAATTAAATGGCAGCAGTAGGCCCAGAAGACAGAGCTAGAACTATAGAGCAGGAAGTCACACGCAGAGGAGTAGAGATAAAACCACGAAAGTGAAGGAATTCTCCAGAAGAGAGAGAGAGAGAGCTAGGCAGTGAAGGCAAAGGACTCAGCTCCAGCCTTAAGTGACAGGGGAAGGGAGAAGAGGACCCACAAGAAGGAGGCTAATTTGTAAGAGAGGGAGCTAATTTGTAAGAATTTGTAAGACAGGGAGCAGAAAAACTAGGGCCTACTGTTCTTAAATATTAAATGACTTTATGGGAAAGATTTATAAGTTGTCTTGCATTTGTCTTATTTTTATAAATATCTGTTTGCACAGATACTCATAACCACCAGGTTATAATATGAAGGAAAAAGACGTCAACATCTTTTTTTTTTTTAAGATTTTATTTATTTATTTGACAGAGAGGAATCACAAGAGAAGCAGGCAGAGAGAGAGGAAGGGAAGCAGGCTCTCCGCTAAGCAGAGAGCCCGACGTGGGACTCGATCCCAGGACCCTGAGACCATGACCCGAGCCGAAGGCAGCGGCCTAACCCACTGAGCCACCCAGGCGCCCAGACGTCAACATCTTAAATTACGTCAAGAAAGTTATCAACCCTTAGCCGGTCTGCCAAGTGTTGCATGTAGTCAAGTATCATTCAACTCAGACAAGCTAGGAAGGACACCAGTCTCAACTATTGAAAAGTTTGAATTATGTTCTTTAAATAAATGCAATTTTATTATATCATATCTACACAATGATGTGCTATTAGGCCAAAAGGAGTACTGGTAAGTAGATTCTTTTATAGACTTAATTTCACAAAAGACAGAAATTATTAATATATAATGTATATAACTTGAAAGTACATAAACATGATATCAGGCTACATAGAAGTATCCCCTGTTTTTTGCAAGTTAATATTACACTACTTGGTTTTTACGGAAGACCTACGTTAGTACCTACTTTCAGTAACCAAAAGATATGCAAGGAGGATTTTTGCTTTAATGAACAAAGGCAAAAAGTGAAAATAACATTCAGCATTTGCTTTGCAGTGAGCCCTTACAGAGGCAGTGCCTGCCCCCATTAGCAAGAGGGGCCCATCAAGCTCCTTGCCCCAGAGCTACACTCAGCATCTCCGCATCATGCCGCCAGAGTTTGAACTGAGTCTGTGAGCATCTGTGCTGTATCTTGATTTATTTTATACTTCCATTAATGAGATGTGTCCTGAGGTATATCAGAAAAGCCTATGAGAGGTTATTTTCTGAGTTTGGGTGTGTTCGAAAATGTTCCATGTAAATTAATGGTAACTGCTTTTTATCTTAGACCATTTTGGCTTAAGAAAGTTTTCATGGGGCGCCTGGGTGGCTCAGTGGGCTAAAGCCTCTGCCTTCGGCTCAGGTCATGATCCCAGGATCCTGGGATGGAGCCCCGAATCAGGCTCTCTGCTCGGCAGGGAGCCTGCTTCCTCCTCTCTCTCTCTCTCTCTCTCTCTCTCTCTCTGCCTGCCTCTTTGCCTACTTGTGATCTCTGTCTGTCAAATAAATAAATAAAATCTTTTAAAAAAAAAAGAAAATTTTCATAGGGATACTCTACTTTTGGATAGTCGGAGAAACAGGTATCTGAAAAATGTGCTCTCTCTTAGAGAGAGAACATGATCCTTGCAGTCTCTTAGACCACTTCTTGCTTACTGAATCCATTTAGCATAGAGAGACCAAAGGACATCTTAACCCCATGGCAGCTACCAAAAATTCCCAATAGCCTGTCCAAAGTCATGATGTTTTACCATACATTCAAGCTAATACACGAATATTCTTCTCTTTGAAAATGTGCAGTTATGTTTAAGTTGTTTCTTTCTAGACCAAATTTTCAAATTGGCAAGCTGAAGTTCCCAAATGAAATGAACATGTTTACTTAATGGTTTCTTAGAGCGACTATAGCACCTGGGCTAAGGAGTTGGTGCCTTCCTCTTGCTCCACCTCTTGCCCCTGTCAGAGCACAGCTGGAACATTAGGTTCAGTTCTGATATTCAGTGCTGGGCATCACATCTTAGGACAAACTCTAATGAAATGAAACACAGTTCGAAGAGAATTAAGACTTGGAACCATTTCATATGAGACAATTGAAAAAACTGGGACACCTGGTCCAGAGACAAGATGACATGGAGAGACAGAAAATAATACCTGGTCTCCAGATCTCTGAAGTGCTGGGAGTATGAGAGTTATTGACCTAGTTATTCTCTTTGGCTTCAGAACAGTGGTCTTCAAACATAAGCACGCACGGGGAGCTTATGAAAGCAGGGATCTGGGCTCCAGAGCCACCAACGACTGTTCGAATGGCCCTCTGTGGAGGAGAGCTGAGGAAACAGCACTTCTACACGAACCACAGGTGACAATGATGCATGTGGTCCCAGGGGCACACTTCATGAAGCACTACTTTCCAGGCTGAACAAAAATCACTGGGTCAGTGTCACAAGGGATAGATTGCAGCTCAATACACGCAGACGCGCGCACACACACACACACACACACAAGTCCTTCCTAAGGATTAAAGCTTCTCTAAAATGGAAAGACTTCTCTTGTTGTACTTTCCTATTATTAATAGGTTCCAACAGGACCTTTAGTGACCACAGTCAAGATGTCATAGAAATGAGTGTTCAATAGGCAAATGCAAGCAGAGGGACTCGATTGTTAATGAGAGTGTTTGTTTCTGGATTTGTTAAATGAAGATGTCGTTTCTGATCATTATCCTTTATACAGAAGTAACTTGGCAGTAGAACAGATGAAAAAAGGAGCGACCATAAAGACTTCTGTTAATTTGGAAACAGGGACAACTGATCAATTTTTTTTTCTTTGAAGGACCCCAAATTAAATTAAACTATGATTATAGGGGAAATATTAGAATATTTTATTTTCTCCTGCACTACTTTTGCTATGAGATGAGTTTTTTTTGAAGTAATCTCTGCACCCAGTGTAAGGCTTGAACTCACAACCCTGAAACTAAGAGTCACATGTTCTACCGACTGAGCCAGCCAGGTGCCTCAATAAGATGAATGCTTGAGCCTTGTGAATAACTTAGCACATGTTGACCGAAGATGGTAAGACACCGTGTGTGCCACAAGTACTTGGAATAAAGGACAGAGGATGTGGTAGCTCTGGATTGGCCAGACATTCCCGTGGGGTGTGGGGAACAGAGAGATGAAAGAAAAAGGGGGAAAAAATGTAAAAAGTATCTTTTATACTTTTATTTCACCGATTTTCTCCCCAAATTTCACTTGTTAGCCTTAAATTGACTACAAGTCAAAAGTTCAAAGTCAAAAGCAATTGTTCTAAAAAGAAGAAATAGAAGCAGGAGAACAAATGACATCTTTTCACTTCCTGGACAATTTGATATTGACGGGGAGAGAGGACTGATTCATCATAGGTCAGATGTGATGGGAAACCAAGAATGAGACATTAGTTCCATTTGTGGTTTGGCTGTGTGAACTGACAGTCTGCAGTGTGTGAGGGCAAGCCGAGGGCCGATTCACGCCCTTTCCTTTTATAATAAAAAATGCCCTTCCTCTGTGAGGCAAAAGTACATACTTTATAAAAATAGGGATGCAGGTTAAGAGAAGAAGGATATCGATGCATCTCTTTATCTGAGAATGAGGAAAGCCATGCTGGTCATTGGAAGACCTTTCTGAGGAAATCACATTCTAGCCAAGCTCCAGATGAACAAAGGAATCCTGATACATAAAGATCACAAAGAACAGCTTACCAGGCAGAGAGACCATGCTTGCTTCAAATGTACAAAAGATTACTTTGGTGAGGGAGGAGGAGCTGGTTTCCAGGGCTAGGGATCCTGGGAAGAATCCAGAGGCCAATAATATGGCTCATCTAGTCTTTGTGGTTGGGAAGTAATAGCCACAGTGAACACTAAAGATGGAGAGCCTCCATGTTAGGCTCTGACTGACACAAAGGGACCACTGGGTCTGCACACTGACTGGACAGGAACCATGGAATTCGTGCTTTCCTAACACTAATCTGGAGGACCAGCTAATATAATTGAGACACATGGTAGAGTTACAGCGCCATGGTTCTACTTTGACCCATGAAAGATCAGAGATAGGAAGTGGTCAGCAGATAAACTGGCTAGTTGCTGATCCTCCTCTCTGAGGGCCTGTTTCTAGATGTTTTTGTGCAACCCCTTGGCAAGGAAGGCCTTGTGACACCGTGCAACCAGCCAACCGTGGCCAGCCCAGTAGGACCCTCCTCTTGCATTTATTCTTCCTTGTTTCCTGCCTTACTAAATCCTTTTCCCTCTCACTCCTGTTTCCTGGGATTGCCCTCCAGAAGAGAGATAACACATAAGCTTTTGTCTCAGTAAGTTTTCTGGAGAACTTACTCTAAGATGCATGCATTATTAATTAATTTAATCCTCACAGAAATCTCATGAGGCAGGTACTATTAATATCCTTATGCTATAGATAAAGAAACTGAACACAGAATTATGTAACAGAGGTGTGCAGCTGGTGAGTGGGTGGGCTGGCCTCTGAACCCAGACGATCTGGCTCCTCAGCCTCTATGCTGGACCGTCCTGGAGCCGCTAGGCACATTCCTGGGGCAGAGGCTGCATTCAAGATAAGCTTACAAATGCTCATATGCAATGAATGAGCCTATTCTCAGGGAGTAGTCCCCCTCTCTCTCCACTTTCTAGGAGAGGTCAGGAAGCACATTATTAGGCCCCCTTGGCCCACATGGCTAGACTTACTGTATTGGAAGAGGCCAACCTGCACAATCAGCTAGTCTTCATCAGAAATGGCATTGACCACTTACCAAACTGTGCTGAGCAGTGTTTGAGCAGGGAAAACAGAGCAAAAACAGAAAAGCAGGGCCAGGACCCAAATAAGGCAAACGAGGCACTTGCCCAAGGCATAAAATTTAAGGAGGTCCCAAACACCCAGTAATCTAGAGAAATCATATTTCAATGGAATAATTTTTAAAATATAAATTGATGTAGAAAATGTCATGATGAACAAAACATCAGGGCCATACTCAATCCCAGAGCAGAATCAAGACTCTTTTTAAATAACTTTGGTATATAGGCCTACCTAACACACATATTTGAATGCCTTGTACAAGGACTAACATAAATAGTTACAATATATGCCCAACGTCATACTCCCCTACTGCCAACCTAGGGGCATTAAATAACATTAAATTATATCATTCAGAATTAAAGTTACCTTTAATTATCCCTACTTTTTTTTTAATATTTTATTTATTTATTTGACAGAGAGAGAGAGAGATCACAAGTAGGCAGAGAGGCCGGCAGAGAGAGAGGAGGAAGCAGGCTTCATGCTGAGCAGAGAGCCCGATGCGGAGCTGGATCCCAGGACACTGAGATCATGACCTGAGCCAAAGGCAGAGGCTCAACCCACTGAGCCACCCAGGCGCCCTTAATTATCCCTACTTTTGAAAATGAAATTAAAAAAACCACTATTTTCGGGCGCCTGGGTGGCTCAGTGGGTTAGGCCACTGCCTTCGGCTCAGGTCATGATCTCAGGGTTCTGGGATCGAGTCCCACATCGGGCTCTCTGCTCAGCAGGGAGCCTGCTTCCCTCTCTCTCTCTCTGCCTGCCTCTCTGCTACTTGTGATCTCTCTCTGTCAAATAAATAAATAAAATCTTTAAAAAAAAAAAAAACAAAAAAAAAACCACTATTTTCTCACTGATGTTTTTTTTTTTTTCATCTTAGAGTTAAATAAAAAAATTTGATTGCAGGTGACAGAAAATATCACTATTCAACAAATATTCATTAATGTTCAGTAACTGAGGAAACCGAAAACAGATTATAAGCATACTTTACAATTTTTGTATATTTATTTTATTCTAACAAATGAGATAGTTTAAGATTACAAAACCAGTTTAAGTTTATGAAACTATCAATTCTTAACTTAAAATGATAAAACTATATGTCTTGATATATGCTAGCTTTGAGGTTCTTGGGTGGAAAGATGTTCTGCTATGCCTAGGGAGAATTATCTTCTGGGTTGGGAAAAAAAGATTCTCTGAAGAGTAAAACTCCCCCTGAATTGCCGCACCGTCTTCTATTTCGGCATGGACTTCGTAAAATGAGGCAGATCTAGGAAAGTCTCTGCAAGCTGCTCCCCAGCACCACTGCTGGTGGTGGCCAGTCTGGAGAGAGGGGATTTCCCAGCTGCGGAGGAGAGCAGAAGGGAATACCCACTAGAATCAATGATAACTTGGCATCGACTGAACTTCCTTTTCCTAAACTTGCTGAGGCACTTCTTAAAATCAAAACGAAACATAGCAACAACAACAAAAAGACCCTTCTTTCTTTTACAACTGAACACCCGTGATAACTGTGAGGCTGCTAACTCGTACTTTCCCAGTGGGTCAGGCTGGAACTTGATTTTACTGCTTTCGCACTGGTACACACGGAGAGAAGGCAGCTGCCCTTTCCATCCCCCACTCCTCCAGGTCTCATACGCCAGGTCTGCATACGCCTCACTGGGGGTAATTCTTTAGGATTCCTGCAGCCTCCGGTCATTCTGGAAGTTCTTTGTTTTGTATTTATTTATATTTCATATTCCATGTAGCTGATAGGAGCCTTGAATGCACTACAGAGATAAACCTCCCTCCAGTATTAATAACGGTTGGGGGAAAGTGTTTCCTATGATCTTTGAATGACCTTTGGATGATCATTCAAAATGAGTTAAGCAGGAAAGTTTCTATCATCAGGTTCCTACGTACCTATTATAAGGTTTGCTAGTCAAAAGTCTGTAGCACAAAAAATAAAATAATGACCTTCAGTGCCTCTGGCTACTATCTTTAATGAGGAATTAGTGTAACCATTTCCTTAGGTAATAGCCAGTGTGCACACACCCACGGGCAACTAAACGTGCAGACATTTTTCGCCCCCCTGAAAAACAAAGGAGACAAAACTCTGCTTTTGCTCCCTCGCTTTCGGTATCCTGAAAGAGAGTGGTGCAAAAACCACCATAATAAATCTTAATACTCAGATGAGCATGTTTAAAAGCTCCATCTAGATTGACCACAAGGTCTCTCTCTCTCTAGTTCTTCATGCCTCTGGTGTGGACACGGAGGTTCTTCTGGAATTCATATTTGAGCCAAGTTTCTGCTTAAAGGGCAAGAGCGGTGCTGTGTGTTCAACCTCCATGAAAGTCCTGCTCTGGGCAGTCTCGACTATAGCTAACAAAACAAAAATGATAATGCATATACAGCAAATAATTTTCCAGCTAGGTCAAGCCCAATAGAAAAGTGAAAGCATTCTTTTAGACACCATGTACCTGCCAGCCTCTGAACAATTCAGTTTTAAATACTGTCATTAGCCTCTTTCTAGCCCCCAGGGGAAAAGTGTCTCATGCTGTAAAAACAACAGCAAATTGTCAATGAATCTCATTTTAGAATCTGTACATTTCATATCTCCAGATGTGAGATTGGATAGAGAACAGACAGAGTGGATGAGAAGGAAGAGGGAAAAAGCATTTTGGATAATTTCGCCCCTCACAAAAAGATGACTATGTAAATGAATAGAATGTAAACTTCCCAACTATGAATGAGATATTAGTTCACCTAAGAAATGTGATAATCTCTGAAACTTTAAGTGCGTGTGTTCAGTGAGTATTTCTTTTTTATTTTCCTTCTCCTTTATTTGAAGGGGAAGGGATAACGTCTATACACTGGAAAACCACGCCTACACTAAATAAAATCAAGGAAGCCCAGGGGTTCCTACAATTTAAGAAAATATTGAGTAGAGGGGCTTGGGCGGCTGAGAGGGTTAAACCTCTGCTTTCGGCTCAGGTCAGGATCTCAGGGTCCTGAGATCAAGCCCCGCATCGGGATCTCGGCTCACAGGGAGCCTGCTGCCCTCTCTCTCTCTGCCTGCCTCTCTGCCTACTTGTGATCTCCCTCTCTCTCTCTGTCAAATAAATAAATAAAATCTTAAAGAAAGAAAGAAAATGTTGAGTAAAAAGCTAACCTTTAAAAGTACATTTATATTTAACTTTGACTTAATTTTTTTTCACTCTACAGGTATATCTCTATGGGAAAATAGGGAAGGAGGTTTGTGTTCAACCCACTCTTAAGGCATGTCTATTATTATAGATTGACTGCCCACCACCAATGTTTACATGACAGCCTGAGGTGCCTCCTGGGATCAAAACCTCTCTTAAGAAAAAAGAAAAAAAGGTTCACACAAGCATCATGGTTATGATCCAGTTTGGGTTTGTTTCATTTAAAAGGCTTAAGTGGTCAGAGAAGAAGGGGCTCTAAATTCAGCACATAACTGTCATTCAGTTGTCTCCCCTGACCCAGACCCCAAGTACTATACTGACCTTCAAGCTGTTATCCTAAAAACGCTGTGACATTAGGACCCAGGGGTGGGGTGGGGGAGGAAGAGCTGTGGGGAAAAGTGTAAACACAGCCCAGGTGGACTGAGCCCCCCATTCCTGCTCAGGATACAGCTTGGAAATGCCAGAGGACACAGTGCCCCTCGGCTCCATGAGGAACCCAGTGCCCATCATTCCTGCTGCAATGGCGGCCGTGCCTAAGGCACATCTACTCGAGCCTGGTGGGGATGGCTTCTCACAGGCACTCTACTGAGCCACAGGGTCACGGAAAGGTGAGGAGAAAAGCTTGGGAAGGAAGAAGGCACAGCCCTACTTGGAAGCTAGTGGGTCTTATTTTGTTACAAGTACAGGTAAAACTAAGTGAAGGTCATGAGATAATAAGTGAAAGAGTCAAAGACATACGAATTTATGCACACCTTCACTGCATTAAAATCATTTAAAATCTACAGTAAATGTAATGATGGAGAATTGTGACTGCACCTTTTGAAATGAATCAAGATAATAGAGTACATTTATTTACCAACTTTCATATTTGTGTTTAGGAAATTCAATCTCATGGTTTACCCTCTGGGATGTTAATGTGATTGGATTATTTCATCATATGCCCTAACTTGAAAACGTATTTCATCCAATCAGCAGACTGTGGGACACATACTTCTAATAGCCCTGGATTAAAGAAGAATAATTAATTCAGAAGGACCACAGTAAGTGCAGAAAGGGGCAAATGCAAGCCCTCTGGCTTAGAATCCTGCACCCCTTCACCACCTGGCTTGACCTGCTAGTGTTTCCATGGCTGCTTGGTGGTCCCAGAGTCAGCAGGTGAAAGCTCTAGGCCGACAGTTGGGAAACCCCAAATGGAATCCTTCTGGCTCTTGTTCAGCTTCTCTTTGACCTTGGGCGAGTCATGTAACTTTCTATTTTCTTTCCCCATCTGTAGAATGGGTTGGTAATAACATCTGCCCCACCCAAACTTATATGAAGGTTATGAGGAAGAATTAGATAATGTCTGCACTGAGTTTTGTTCTCCTTAGAAGAAAGTCCTTATAAAACTCAAGGCAGAAATTCATTATGAGGACTGATGAGATCAAAGCCTGCAGTCATGAGCTGGGGAAGCTTTCCCCTGCACAGGGAGCATTTACTGCTCTACACTCTAATAACATTCCTCCCTTAAGATCTACAGTGATTTGCAGATAGTCATTAAGCAAATCTTGCTGCCCTTAAGCAAGGTGCAATTTGCACTATAACAGCCTAAAGCTTTATGGAAATAAATTCTTAGGAGGAGCGAAGTCAGTGCTTAAAAAAATAATCCAGAAAATTAGGATCCTTCAGTCTGTTTTTCTAACCACCTACTCGCTACATCCACAAAATATAATTTTTTTACTTAACTCTTTCATTTTCAACTCGTAGCAGCTAAGTAGTGCCATTACAAGCAGATCTTATGGCAAGAGACCTTATGCAAAAATTAAGAGGAATGGGAGTGCCTGGATGGCTCAGTTGGTTAAGCGTCTGCCGTCTGCTCTGCTCATGATTCCAGGGTCCTGGGATCGAGTCCTGCATCGGGTGCTCCCTGGTCAGCAGGGAGTCTGCTTCTCCATCTGACCCTCCCCTTCTTGTGCTCTCTCTCTCTCTCAAATACATAAATAAAATCTTTTAAAAAGAATTCTTTTAAAAATAAATAAAGGGGAACAAATACTTGTAAATATTAGTAACTTCAGGAGCTGTGGGCAATTTTAGAGCTTTGTATGAATCTCTAGTTTTAATATTTGCCTGAACCAAAAATATTCTCCCACTTGTTATGCAGGTCCTTTCCTTCGGCAAGGGGAGAAGGCCATCAAACCACAAAAGAGTGCCTTGGTCGGTTTTAGGGACTCCATCTTCCCACAACGCTAGGATCCATTAACCAGGTCTTAATGTTTGCATAATATTGCCTAACCTCATTTTCTAATGTCTCAACTTGAATGCATTTCATTTTAATTTATTAAACTCTACTGGCAAAGTCTCAGAGTAAAATGCTGTGCTATCTTATTTTTGAATCTACATGTTAATCACGTCTAATTGGCCTTCATTTCCATCTGCACAGATCTCTAGTCCTCATTTCTGGAATTAGTAGATCAACCAACCCAGTCATGACCTCAGATGTTCATCTGACTTTGCCTCAATATTCTATCAAAACCTCAAAATGTAAGCATGAGGAATACCAGGCAATTAAAAGGTGATATTTATAATATTTCTTGTTTGGATTAGAGATGTCAAAAGACAAGAGATAAAAGTACTAGGCGCCCTTTATCCTCGGGGCCAGACCGACCATAGGCTATACGCGTTCTTCCTTTTGTAGACCTGTCCTGCAGTTTCTTAAGATGAACACTTGGTCCACTGTGGACAGACAATCCACATTTATAAGAGAGTGAAGAGAAACCTTCAACTCTGTCAACGTACAAGTTTTTGCCTTAAGAAAGAGTGACATGTTCAACCTAGATCTAAAAAGGAAAGGGGGACTGACTTTATATATCAGTGCTGAATTAATTATATCCTAATTAATATAAATGGGGACTACTCCATCTAAAAAAATAATAATAAGTCTTCCATATCTGCTCATATTTAATCTCAAGGAGTAATCCTTAACCTGAGGGGAATAATTTTGAAAGTGTCACAAAGGAACCCTTTTGCAAAATAATTTTATCCATCCAACAACTGTGTTTCCTTTCCTAATCACTCTTCTCCTGATGAAATGTTAATAGCTTAAAAAGCCATAATATACGAAGTCTTATCAGTTGTTTCTCCTATCGTGTGAATGAATTGAACAGATTCTATGAGCATAGGGAAGAGACTTGAAAGGAAAGCCTAAAGGAACTCAGGGAAAATTACAACAAATTTTAGCTGGCTAGGTATTTTCTGAATAGCAATGCCTTATTCTTTCTATTTTATGGCAGCTTCTCTTTTCTGTGGCTGAAATGTCACATAGAATCTTTTCTTTAAAGGCTGCGCAGGAATTCTGTGTCAGGTGAGTAAGAAGATGAAGAGGTGGAGGAGACAGACCCTGGGGTTACATCTTCCCTCTGTGCCCAGAAAGGCATTCTGCTAATAGCATAGAAGCTGGCTGAGACAGCAATGAAAACCTGCAGCAACCTGTCAGCGTCCAGGGTTCCAGAACAAGGGAGGAGGAGGGCGTGCAGAACATTTCATTCTAATTATGCTGGAAGTCTGAACTAAAAACTAAAAACTAAAATAAAATCTCAATAACTCTAGAAGATTGCATATGGTGGTCTAAAATGACCTGGAACTACTAAAATTTAGAGACAGGACGGTGTTTCTAGTTCTCCAGCTATAGTAAATTCATGATTGTTTATTATTAATAGCTAAAAGTCAGTGTTTCTATAAAATGAAGACTAGAAACCCAAAACCCTTGGTTGGTGGAGAAGTCAACTGTGCTTAAAAATATTATCTTCCCCAAGGTAAAGAGCAATGGTCATTTCAAACATATTGTTAGCTCTTCTTCCTGTTGAGGGTCATTCTGGTTGACCCCCCTTTGATTTAGCGAAAAATATGATGAGCTTTCTGGATATGCAGAGAAGCACATTGAACCTAATCTGTGAACTAAAATTTCCCAAGTAATATTATAAGAACTGAAGAAAGGGGAAATATACCAGGGGGCTTTGGGTGCTGAGAGTAGACCACCCAAGGCAGGAGTTTTAGGGCAGGAAGATCTATCCTAAAGTTCAAGGTGGTTTCTTTTGTGTGCCTGGTGTTGGTGCTGCTCTGGGGAATGAGAGAAGATGGGTGATGGCCTTGTGGTGAGCAACAGCCTTGTGAGGGTAAAGCAGTGTAGATAGGAGCTAATGGACAGAGTCAGCAGGATGCAGAGAGTGAGGAGAGAATTCAGCAAGAACTCAAGGTGAGAGGTGATTATGGGGAAGAAGGCACTGAGCTTAGGAATGCTTACTATTCTCAGGTAGAGTACTAGGCTTCCCACAGCATTTGATAAGGATGGTTGAGTCATTTCATTTAAAAACAAAAAGAAAAGAAAAGAAAAGAGTAAAGCTATGGTGCCAGAGGGTATTTTTCATACCTAACTGGTTTGCTCTTGCTATATAAGTGGTGAAAATCATTGGAAGTCACAATCTCCTCTCTCCCAAAACATGTGTCTTCACTGCTTATATTCTCAGATTAAGTACCATGTGGAATGGTTGGATTCTAAATCTGGGTATCTCCATATAATTTAGTCCGATGGTGTACTGGTAAACCAGCTCTCTGGGAATAATCAAAAGAGTTGGCCAAATTTTGTGGTGTAAAAACACCCACGTTGGTCAATTTCAAGCTACAAACTTTCTATCACTATATGTGGAGTTAGGGAGAGACATGGAAGCAGCTCTCAGAAGCTGGTCTGGCTTAATCCATGTGAGAGTAATTCATTTCATTCTGTCACAGGACCAGCCACCTGATCTTCTTCCAATTCTCTTTACTCAGTCTACTTCTCCCTGCCACAGGACTCTGCATTTTCTGTTCCTTCTGCCAAGGATGCACTCTCCTTCCTTTTCATCTAGTCAATGCCCACTCATCCACCTGTTCTCAGTACAACTGTGACTTCTTTAGACCAGCTTTCTAGACAAAGTACCTTAAGTCCAGCCTCTCATTACGCCACGTACATTTCCCTCCTAAAATTGTTGGAGGTATAATTTTACACTTGTTCGATGGATCATTTGATGGATAGCTGTCTGTCTTCCTTGATGGTAAACCTCAGGAGGTCAGGCCCGATCCACTTTGGTTCACATTGCAGAGCCTGGCAAGTAACAGGTGTGTTATGACAATTCGTTGAATAAATGAGCATCCCAAATCATCCCCCAATCCTAATAAGTCACCAGCTGGTCACTTTTCACTTGATGGTAGAAAGTGTGGAGCACAAGGACAAGGACTAAGGCTTATTTCTCTTCACATCAACACCATACCTGGAGGTGGCAGGGATGAAGAAGAAGCACTCACTAGCTCAGACTCCCATGAGTGTCAGTCTGCAGCGACTTTTTCCTATCTGAAGATCCACATAATAAACCAGCAAAGGTTTAGAAATCATTTTGTGTCATCTTGAAATACATAACAATGTCTTGTGTGGTTGCCTGATAGTGACCTCATCAAATTACCATATTGTTGCATTCTTTTCCATCTATTCGTACCTGCTCAATACACATAAATATACTCAATTTAAATTCACTTAAGCTGGAAATAAGAAGAAGAGAAATTGGAACTTTTAAGGATCTATGTAGTTTCCAGTCCTCAAAATAGTAATGTTTCATCAGTGAAAAATCACGTGAGCATAATTTGTTATGATGATAATCAAAATAATGTGATTTTTAAATAATGGAAACATTTAAATTGTGTAGCAAGCTAAAAGGGCTTACCAAAGAACTGTTAAATAATAGCTAAAAATGTATGGGTACCTATGTACCAACTCCTCACAACAACTCTAGGAGGCACAGAGAAGTTAAGCAAAGTACTCAAGGTCATACAGCCAAATGCCAGGCACTTGGAAAATAAGGACTCTGACCCTGGAGCCCCCACTTCTGGTTACTAAGCTCTGTGGGGTAAGGGGAAAAGATCAAATGCAAAGCAGGTACAATGACTCTTCAGTCAGGGAAGACGGGATATGAGTAAGTTCATGCAAATAGACTTGGAAGAAGGCAAGAAGAAATTTCAACAGCCACACTAGGTAAAAGGAGAGAATAATAGGTACACTTTTGTTTGTTTTTAAAATTTCATTTTAAGACTATTGTAAAGCAGTTGTTGAGGGATAAAAAACAGCTAGCATTTTGACTTATGGAGCACACCGATCGACACACGGTCATTAGTACCCTACTAAGGATTCTAGGAGGAAGAAAGTAGATTTCAGTTCATTCCTCTGTAGCCCTATGAATTGTGCCCTCACCTAGTCATAGTAGTAGGTGCATATTTTGGCAGTAAAATCATAGTTAAATTTAGTTGAACTGCTTAGCTATGCACCAAAAGTCAAGTTACCCATATGTAGTTCAAGATAACTTTTTGTAAAGAACCCATTGGGGCTAAAGCCAGGATTAAGTAAAAACTAAAAAGACACTGGGAGACCAAGATGCAATGCTCACTTTACCAACAGTTCCATCTTTCACTGAAAACTTTCTGTGTGCAAGCACTAGGGCTCCATGCTGTCTGTGGTGGACCATGTAGTATTGCATTTAATTCTCCCAAACCCCGGGGAGCTACTTGCTATGACTCTCCTCGTTTTCGAGTTGAGAAGTGAAATAATCAGCTCAGACTGACACATTCAGTGAAAGGGGGAACAGAATTGGGAACAGAAGTCTGTCTCATTCACTGTACACATTTCATTGAAAAATACAAGATGTAAAAAAGGAACTGTTCATCTGAAAGCTCTGATGGGCCATTCATGAGATTTGATCGTTTGGCCTGTCGATTCACTGCAATTTCTTTCTGGAAAACTTTTAGAAACGTGTTCCATGAAGGAGCTTCTGATTCAAAGAAGCCTGACAAAGCAGCCCCGTTGTTGTCTCTTGAAGACAAACAAAAACAACCCAGCATCAAGAAGTAAGTAGTAGCAACATCCTACAGCAGTAATTTTCAGTTCTGGCGTATTCAAGTCATCTGAGCAGTTTTGAAAAAACAAAACAAAACAAAACAAAACTGATGCTTGGGTCGATCCTAGACCAATTAAATCAGAATTTCTTGGGGTGCCTGGCTGGTTCAGTCAGAAGGCATGCGACTCTTGATCTCGGGCTTGTGAGTTCAAGCCCCACACTGGCATAGAGCCTACTTTAAAAAAAAAAAATCAATTTCTTAGGTGAGGCCTGGGCCTTCGTGGTTTTTAAAAAAGTCTTCCTAAGCCCTTCATCTGCCTTCTCTAAGGCCTCTACCCAGCCATGCTGACGAAAACAACGGTCAGTGAGTAATGGAGACAACAGCAAAAAATTTCGATGCTTTTACATTCTTTTGCTAATAGGTCTGATTTGTATATGTATACGACTGCTTATAACTGTAATTTCTAAATTTACCTAATTTCTGCCACCAGCATTTCCTAGTTTCAAAAGTCATACCAAAAGGCAACAGTAGGTGGCCCACCTCTCTCAGAAAGAAAGATCAAAGACCTGACCTTGCATCCTAAATGGGAGAACCCAGACTTTCCTCTCAAATTAGCTTGAGGTAGAGTGGCTGGGGAGATAAAAAAGTGATGAGGAAAATAGGAATTCAGTGTCTTTTCTCAATAATCAAAGGCTGGCCTACAAGAATCGCGCACACAAAACTCCAGGGATGGAAATGAGCAAAAGTGATTCCAGAGTCAATAGTCTCTGACACGAAAATGAAAGTAGTGAAAGTTTGACCAGGGAAGTAGGCAAACCAGACAAATTGAGTTCCAAAGTTCCCCCATTCTAGACATCTGCTTCCCTCCTTTTTTGGTGAAAGTGAGAATGGAAGATTTGGTTTTATATGGACAGTACCTGTGAGGAAACTTGATTATGTCTTTCCTTTGACTGTCAAAGGAGGTGCCAAAAGGGCCAGGAGCTTTCCATTGCACCATCTACTCTAAAAATTGTTCTTATTTTTTACTTTGGCTATCTATATTATACTTCAGAGACACAAAGTAAGCATACCCAGTCATTAAAAGTTAATGAAAATGAAAGCCTAGTTAAAGGCTGACTTCTATGTGGTTAGTCTTCTGATGCAAAGTATTTGTTATAATTGAAATAGTGTAAGGGGATTGCTTTTCTTTTTTATACAAGTGTAATTTTTCACTAATGAAATAATAATGTACTCTTTCTAGAACTTTTCTCCTGCAGAATTCAGTACATACTCAAGGGATATTCATTTCTATGGAGTAGAAAAGAACAGATTTTCTTTAAGATTTTATTTATTATTTGACATTTATTTGATTTATCTATTATTATTTGACAGAGAGAGAGAGAGAGAGCATGCACACAAGTAGGGGGAGTGACAGGAGAGGGAGAAGCAGGTTCCCCACTGAGCAGGTAGCTGTTGTGGGACTGGACCTCAGACCTGAGATCATGACCTGAGCTGAAGGCAGATGCTTTATCACCTGAGCCACCCAGGCACCCCAAAAAGAATAGTTTATTATCCCCATTTTACAAGCAGACCAACTGAAAAGACAGAAGAAAAAGCGGTATTATGAACATCCTCAAATGAAACTAATATCTCCCAGTCCAGAGATCTGCTTTTAAATGGTTTTTCTCACTTTAGCACCTCTGGGCAGATAGGGGTTTGAGGTTACCTTTTTTTTTTTAAAGATTTTATTTATTTATTTGACAGAGACAGAGATCACAAGTAGGCAGAGAGGCAGGCGGGTGGGGTGGGCAGGCTCCCTGCTAAGCAAAGAGCCCAATGCAGGGCTCAATCCCAGGACCCTGGGATCATGACCCAAGCCCAAGGCAGAGGCTTTAACCCACTGAGCCACCCAGGCGTCCCTGAGGTTACATTTTCACTGTTAAGGATAGCTGTGTCCTGGTTCTAGGACCTCTCATGACTAAAAGCTCAGAGCCCAACGTTAGTCATCAGTTTCAACTTTTGACCCCAAACTCACCCTGGACCCATGTAAACCAGAGACCCTACTTAAAGCTGTAATGGGGGGCCAAGAAAACACATCTTTGCCACAGTACTTAGAACCCAAGCCAGGACTGGCTGCCAGGAACATTAAACTCCATTAACAGTCAGACTTCTCCATGCTCATGACCATGCATCATCAGAGTCCCGTTCCGGTATGCCTTAAAAGAAAGTGTTGCACTTTAATTTAGGTCCAGAATCTGGCAGTGTGGGCAGCTGTTGTGTACAACGCATTGACCTTGCCCTGAAGGGCTGATAGAAAACAGAGATGCTGTTCCTTCGAGTCCCTTCATTACCCCATCTCAGCGAGCAGAGAAGGGATGAGTGGGGGTGTTCTGGGATAGGCAGCTGTAGCTAAAGCAATGCCCATAGCCATGGCTGTGAGGGCAGGTAAACAGCAGGTTACAGCTTAACCACATCCTTCTGGCATGAGGTCACCCTGACTTGGCCCAGCTCTGCATACAACTAGGTGAAGGTCTAAGGATGTGTTTATTCTACCTGTGCGTGTCAAGTTATTTTTAGCGAGACTAAATCCTATTTAATGCTCAGACTGGGAAGTCAGTGACAGTCTTTTTAACAGTGCAGAAAGTTCCAGCCCAGTGCCCAATTTACACAATTACATGGGCAAACACATGTGGCAGTGGTGGTAATAGAGTTGTCCTATGGTTCATTGAATTCCTGAGTGCTTGATTAACTCCAATTGTAACTGCAAACAAGTATTGGATCTACTCCTGTGCACGCTATTTCTGTAAGAAGACCTAACTCCAGAATTTGTTTTAAATTGTTTATAAAAATTAAGGGCACCTGAGTGGCCCAGTCGGTTAAGGGTCTGACTCTTGGTTTCAGTTCAGATCATGACGTCAGGGTCGTGAGATCGAGCCCCACATCTGGCTCTGCTCAGAGCAGAGTCTGCTCGAGATTCTTTCTCTCCCTCTTCCCCTCCGGCTTATGCTCTCTGTCTCTCGCTCGCTCTGTCTCAAATAAATAATAAAATCCTTAAATTTTTAAAGTAAGTTGTTATGAATATTTTCAAGAAATTAAAATAAGTCCAATAATCATGGCATTTTTCCTACATAAAACTGTTCTATTGTTCTCTGTTATATTTAGAATGGAGTCCAAACTTCCAAGATAAGGAATTAGAGAACTTTTATAAAATATTTCCAACCTGTCTGCCCCTCTTTATCTTTTACAATTCTCTACCATCTCAACAACCTCCTCCTCCAAACATTCCCCTGCTCTTGTTACCCAAAACCAACCAAATTTGGAGTGTATTATTTGCTACACAGATTGTTAGCAGGAGGCCTATCCTACAGACAGGTTTTGTTTGGGCCTTAGAGTGTTTAAAAAGTTGTTTGTTTGGACATTTCACAGGATTTCTATCTTCTTGTGAAAAATGTAGGATTTGCTAACATTGTCCACATTTCTGCATGGCAGTGACTTGCTGACCTAAGTCATGGCTTTCTGCTTTAGACGTGACATAAAGTCTCTATCTCTCCATAGTCCTCACCCCTTTCCAGTGAGTCACCCCTAGCCCACTCATTCATGTTCTTTATCTGCCTGGTCCCCACAGAGCCATGCCCTTTATACTTTATATTTCCATGTTGTTCCGTTATCCTTGTTCCTCTTTAGGGGATGTTCTCCTGTGTTTCTCTCTGGCAGACTTCTACCAGTCCCAACTTAATATCTCCTCCGCTGTGAAGTCTTTCGTCTGTAATCCCTTATACACATTGCTCTCATAGGGCTGATCACAATGTGCTAACGTTCATTACAAGCATCAACCCCCTGACCACCTGTCCCTTCAAGTCCAAGAACCTGGATCCATTCACTTCTTCGTCGCCAGTATTTAGCACAGGTGCCAATGGATGAATAAGTATCCCAAAGAGTCATGACATGTTATAGGAAAGAGTGAACTGATTGCCATGACATTGAAGTAAAGAATGACTTCTTTCTGAGTCAGGCATCGGCTGTGTTGACAGCGGTTGAAAGTGGGGCAAAAAAGTAGGGTAGCAAGAAAGTTAAGAGTACAAACAAAATCCTTACTTAAGAACAAATTCAGAAAGCAGGACAAGATAATTGCCCATGCCTTGCAAATGCGGATAGGTGATGAACAATAATCAGAGTAATAGTATAATTGAGGAAAATTGTAAAGGGCACATATAGACCCCCAAATTATCTGTAATTATAGTCTTCAATCATATTGTTCTTTCAGTTAAGAAAGGACAATTTCTGGAATTATTTATAAAACTATTTTTCTACATTATAAAGGTAAGTAAGAGGTTCTACCTTTCTAAATGTGTGTTGTGGAAGAAAAGACAAAAACAAAGAGTAACTCATTTTTCTGAAACTTTCATTTAAAAAGTGAAAAGAAAGGGAGGAAAATACTGAATTCGTTAACATCTTAAATGTTTGAACAGTAGGTAGACCAGAGGTCAGCTCCATTTTTCCAAAGCAGTATTTTCCATTACCTGGTCATTAGAGTTCTTATGCTGGCATCTTAAATGAATTCTGGTAAGCAAAAAAAAAAGGGGGGGGGAACAGTTGAGTAGTCATTGCCTGAATGAGCCATATGAAAAATAAAAATTATTTGTACACATCATAACAAGACTAATACCATGTGCTAATAAATAGCCATAGTCTGATTTGTGTAATGGAGTCTTCTTTATTAGTCTAAGGGGGACGCATGTTCTCTTGTAGAATTCTAGAGCACTTCCTTTAGCTTCCAGCTCAAGTACTCTGACCAAAGTGTGCTTGCACACATTTGAAGTTATCTTTTCTATTATCTGCTATTAGTCTACTCCTACTTCTTTTCCATTAGCTGCTTAAAAAGAAGAACGAAGCGTGTAGTAATTGACCTAGAAAGACAAGTTGTCAATTTTTTAAGTGAAAGAAAGGAAGTGTAGTGTCTGTAAGGTGACAAGTTTATGTGGGAGTATTACTTTGAATGACTTCAAGGAACCTTGTATTTTTCTGGTATAAGACCAAGTTAGTGGCATGCTCCTACTTTTTAAAAAAGTGTTCTCTCTCTCTTACAAAATCCTGTTGAAGAAATAAAACATCCACTTCTAAGTATAAGATACTAATTTCAAGTATCTTCTATGAAGTTACAAAACTCATGATGAAATAACAACCTCTTTAAACATGTGTTCAGTATCTCTGACTTCAGTTTATGCCGTTAGAAGGTCCCTGGCATCAGACCTTCTGTTCTCAATCCCATGCCCCTCAACCCCTGCCTTACAAGCAAATAAGGAGTAGAAATGTTAAGAGGGGAAGAACTGAAATGTCTTATTCTGGGAGGAAGAAATTATGCCTCCATGTTATCATTCTAAAACATCTATTATCTTGGTCAAATCCTTTCCTGTCACCAGCTTTCTAAATTAAATGTTTTATTTTACTTGAATGAACGGCAAAATGTGTCACCCTCCCAGTCAGTAAATACATTAAAAAAAAAAAAAAAAAAAGAACTGGCTTCTTGAATTCATTTGCTTGATCCGAGGGAGCTAAATGACTTCCATTAGAAAACTGACTAAAATATCATCAGGGTATTTAAGACAAAATGACATTAGTTATAGTCTTGTTTTCTTCTATTTCTGTTCTTTAGCCTAGGAGAAATTGACCTTTAACTTTTAAGAAAAATGCAAATTTCATTATCTCTTTTTCAATAAATTAGTCAGCATGAGATCTTGCCTATCATTTTTCATTGAAATAAACAACCTTCTGAGTCCAGCAGTGCTGGCTATGATTCTAATTACTTAATTGAGCATATGTTGTTTTTTTTTGTTTGTTTGTTTGTTTTTTAAAGATTTTATTTATTTATTTGACAGAGAGAGATCATAAGTAGGCAGAGAGGCAGGCAGAGAGAGTGAGAGGGAAGCAGGCTCCCTGCCGAGCAGAGAGCCCGATGCGGGACTCGATCCCAGGACCCTGAGATCATGACCTGAGCCGAAGGCAGCGGCTTAAACCACCCAGGCACCCCTTGAGCATATGTTTTTAAAAGAATGTTTTGTTTAGTTTCTGTAACTTTATTCTACATTTGGGCTCATTATGTTGCCCGGTAACATGTGGTCTAAACCATTTGCAAATCATCCCATTTTTACACCTCTATACAAAATATACAAAATATAGATTTAGGGAAATTAGGGATGAGAGCCATCTGAGACCTTTGGCTCTACTACTTGCTCTCTGTATGACCTTGAGCAAATTTCTTAACCTCTTTAACTCTTCATATCTCCATCTCTAAAGGAGGATAGTATCTCCATTCTAGTGTTGCTGTAAGGATTAGATGGAACGCTATATGTCAAGCTGTTGGTCTAGTCCCTGGAACCTAAAAGCATGGTCAGAAAGTGATGATGGTATCGTGATGATGATCAGAAAAAAGAGGAGTCTGAGCTATTCCATACCCAGCCCATGTGTACCAGATAAAATTCATGAATTCTTTACAGGGGAAATGTTGGGAAAGAAATGGAATTTTTGAAGCTGTTCAAATGATATGGAGAGATGAGAGACAGTTTATGACAGGTTGTGGCAAAGTCACTGAGTCTTCCTTATTCTCTCACTCATTCATTTAATATTTACTGTGTGGCCAATATGTGCCAGGCACTTTTCCAGGCAAAGGGAATACAGCTGTGAAGAAGTAAAACAAGCAAACAAACAAACAAGTCTTTCTCTCTTGAGCTTATATTCTAGTTCCACAAGAGGCAATTACAAAGATAAATCTGAACGTATTATATATCAGATGTATTTAACTGCTAAGGAGAAAAATTCAGCAAGCAAGGGACATTAGGAACTTGGGAATGGGGAACTGAAATATTAGATGGAGTACACGGGAAAGTCTCACGGAGAAGGGAAATTTTGATGAAGACTTAAAGGAAGGGAAGGAGCAAGTCATATGGGTGGAAGGAAGAATATCCAGACATATGAAAAAGCAGACCCTAAAGTGGGAGCATGCCTAACATATTCTGGGATCAACCAAGTGGTCACAGTGACTGGAGTGTCCTGAGCAAGAACAACAGGAACATATGGTGACAAAGCTGGTACAGGAGTCAAGAAGGTGGTGAAACATACTTATGTCATTGTAGCATCTTGGGCTTTTACTCTAAATTGGAAAAACATCAGGTTTTGAGCAGAAGAGTAACATGGTCTGATTTATCTTCTAAAGGGGTTTTGGGGGCAAATTATTGGGGCACCTGGGTGTCTCAGAAGGTTAAGCATCTGTCTTTGGCTCAGGTCATGATCACAGGGGTCCTGGGATCCAGTCCCGTACTGGGCTCTTTGCTCAGCGAGGAACCTGTTTCTCCCTCTGACTGCTTCTCATTCTGCTTGTGCACTCTCTCTCTCTCTCTCTTTTTCTCTCTCTCTCTGACAGATAAATAAAAATCTTTAAAAAAAATAGTCAAATTATGGAAAGAGCCCAAATATCCATTAACTGATGAATGGATAAAGAAGATGTGGCACACACACACACACACACACACACACACACACACACACACACAGGAATGTTACTCAGCCATCAAAAAGAATGAAATCTTGCCATTTACAAGGACATGAGCTAGAATCTATTATGCTAAGCAAAATAAGTCTGTCAGACAAAGACAAATACTATGTGATTTCACTCATCAAACATATGAACATAAAGGAAGGGAAAAGAGAGAGAGGGAAGCAAAACTTAAGAGACACTTAACGATAAAGAACAAACTGAAGGTTGATGGATGGCGGTGGGCGGGAAATGGGCTAGATGGGTGATGGGTATTAAGGAGGGTACTTGTGATGAGCAGTGGGTGTTCTGTGTAAGTGATGAATCACTGAACTCCACACCTGAAACCAATTTTACCATATATGTTAACTTACTAGAATTTAAACAAAAAATTAAAATTAAAAAATTGATTTATCACTTAATAATTAAACAGTGTATGAAAAATTTTCTCTCTAAGCCACAGAAATATATTAAAAGAATACTCAATACCTCAGAAAAAGGAAAAAAAATGAGGATTGGGCTGTTTACCCAAACTAGACTGAAGGCAACCCATTAACATAGTATAATATTGTAGGTGACAGATGATATGACAGTGGCCATTAATAGAGCTATAGCAATGAAAATAGTGAGATGTGGTCACATTCTGGATATGTTTTAAAGATAGAGCCAATAAGATTTCTTGAAGGAGTATGAAGAGGGAAAACTTCCAACTTTTATAACTGGAAGAATGAGCTGTCATTTACTGAGAAAGGAAAGACTTGGAAGGATCCAGAGATGAGAACCAGGCATTTAGCTACATGAGTATAGAGTTCAAGAAACAGATCCAGACTGGAGATAAAATTTCAAAATTATAATTATATAGAAGGTATTTAAAGCCATTTATGAGAAATTTTAAAGCAACAATGTAATAAACAATTAAAATAGACTTTGAATAAGCAAAACAGGATAGTGGAGAAAAAAAAAAACCTATGAAAATGGAAGGGAATTTGGGTTTTCTGCAAGGGTCTTTGGTGTCAAGGGAGCCATGCACAGTTCACTGTAACAGGAAACTGGTCGTCGGGGCAGGGCTGTGAACAAGATGAGCAATTCTGTCTCGTCTTTGCCCACCAGTGGGTCCTGATGATCTCACCTCACTGTCAGTTCTTACACCTCAGCCTACTTTCTACATTCAGTTAAGGGACACCTGTTTCATTATTTAATCCTAACCCAATTTTCCTATTAAACAGGTAACAACTCACCAAAAGACTTCCTCTACACATAAATAATGTGAGAAAAAGTTTAGAAAAGGAATGTTTATCCTTTCATTTCATGCAAAGAAAGTGCCATGCTTAGACTGACATTTGGATGTGCTTAGTAGAAATCATCCCTGTTGGGAAAAAAGAAGAAAAGAAAAGAAAAGAAGAAAAGGAAAGAAATCATCCCTGTTGATTGCTTAAAGCAAGATCTGGGAATGGGCTATCCCCAATTCTCATATCTCGGCCTGCGACACCTTGAACTCCTGGGCCTCTTCTACCCATACTCTGCTCTTGGTACAATTCCTCCCACTACCCTAGTGATTCTCCTCTTGGCCTCTTCTCTTTCCTGTCCCGTTCTCTCTCTCTTCGAAAGCTGAAAACCCTACACAACCCCACGCATGGGCAGGTGATGTGGACGTTTCTCATATTTCCATCTTCTGGTACTAAGTCAATCATACTTCACTGGGCATCTCCCATCTCTCCCATCTCTCACAGGCATTTAAAAGGCCCCCAAATGTTCTTTTCTCCTCAAACCTTGTCCTCCTTATCCAGAATCACCTCTCTCACAAGATAGCACTACCCTTTATGAAGTCTTCAGGCCAGAAACCTAGGAGCGACCTAGATCCCCTTTCCCACCCCCTTTTCAGCCCAACATTCAGTTAGTCTTGTTAATTCTACAATTTAAAAGTTACTTCCTTCCCCACACCACTTCTGTAATTCCTGCATACCTTTTCTTTACTAGAATACGGTATTTTATTTTGTTTTGGTTTTTTCTAATGTTCAACTTTGTATCTAAATTCTAGTTAGTTAACATACGGTATCATCTTAGTTTCAGGAGTAGAATTTAGTGATTCATCATTTACATATCACAGCCAGACTCATCACAAGTGCCCTCTCAAAACTTATCTCCCATTTAGCCCATTCCCTGCCCACCTCCCTCTAGAAGCCCTCATTTTGTTCTCTATAGTTAAGAGTCTCTATGGTTTGCCTCCCTCTCTCTCTCTCTCTTTTTTTTTTTTTAGCTTCCCCTCTGTTCATCTGTTTTGTTTCTTAAATATGAGTGAAATCATGGTATTTGTCTTTCTCTGCCTGACTTATTTTGCTTAGCATAATACACTCCAGCTCTATCCACGTTGCTGCAAATGGCAAGATTTCATTCTTTTTGATGGCTGAACAGTATTCCATCATGTGTATATTTATATCTATCCATCTCTATGCCACATCTTCTTTATCTATTCTGCATACTTTGATCATTATAAGATTTAGCAATGATTTATCTCTATGCCTGCATCTCCTATTAGCCTGTGAATTACTCGAAGGAGGATACTGGATCTTACTATGGAAAAGAATTGACTAATTGCGCATTCGGCAGAGTGAGCCTAACTGGTAAGGGTAAAGCTAGAGACATCAGTGACTACAGCAAGCAGCAGTGAGAAGAAAGGGCCCGACATGACAGTAAAAAGTATTGCAAAGCTGATGTTCAACGGTGCCCCCTAGCATTGTGCATACCCACCCTGCACAGCCACATGCAGATTAAACACACTTGATTATTACACTTGACTCATTAATGGGAATTCATTAAATGCCTGCTGTGTAACCAACACTGTGTTAGACCCCGGTGGGGCATAAAGAAGTATCAGACACAAGCCTCCTTCCTGCAAGAGCCTTCCATCTCACTGGAGAGAAGGGATGGATGCACAGTGCACGACAGTACAGAATTAACTGATTTACATGCATAGACTGTGTCCTGGAAGAGAAAGAAATTGAGGCTAATAGTGAAGGGCTTCATGCAGAAGGTGAACTCAAGAAGGACCTCCAAAATGGGTAAAATCCAGTAGAAAAGGAGACTGAAAAGGAAAAAAGAACACACATATAGGTTCTAGAATGTGTTCACAGGACACTCAGGAGACTGGCAGGGCCACGGGAGAGGCTTCCTGAGCGGAAACAGTGGGAATAAGGCAGGGCAGGTAAAAGGCTGAGAACAGGCAGAGGGTGAAAGTGCAGAGCATGTAAGAGTCACTCGTTGGAGCAAATTGTAATAAAATTTGACCCAATACACAACTTGAGGTTGATACTTCTTCTGGCTCAGTTGAATATCCTTACGTCTTCTTACCCAAGAAGGACCAGGACATGGGTCCTGCAGCAGGCCAAGGCAAAGGCAGGGAGAGGGCGGACCTGATGTCAATCCAAGGAAACAAAGCAGCTGATTAAGGAGGGGCACAATTTTGCTTTAAAAGCAGGCTCTTGCTTCCTCTCACGGACTAAAAGACTGATCACTTCAATAGGAAAGGCAACATCAAAAGGAATTGAGCCCTGGGCAAACCAGAATTAGAACTGCACAGTAGAACACCAATGACAGACCCTCTAAGGATGTGTTTCCCTACAGACAGAGCTCTGAGATCCTGATCCAGAGAAATGTCTTTGTGCATGAGTGTGATGGGTGAAAACAGAAGATATCAGCTAAAGGACAAGAAAGGAAATGAAAAAGATGTGTGAGATCTGTCAACCTCTTCCCTAAGTACCCTTCCCATCCTCAGTGAGCGCAGGACGCGACCAACGTGACAGAAAACTCATCGTGAAACTCGAGCCAGTGGCAGAACAGAATGAGCAATTTCATAGAACAACAACGGACATGAGGTCTGCAACTGAACTACAAAAGGAAGAAAAGTTAACTGTTAAACCTCCATCAGTTATGTTCTGCCTGGTTTAGGAACAACAAAATATAGAGGCCATGTCATCTTAACTCTAATCCCCAGATGTAAATGTTTTCCTTTTCTAAGCTTGCTTAGAAAATGAACATGCTAGACTCCAGGAGACTTTTTTTCTGTAATTTGTTGTGCATTATCAGCTATTTACATAATTACTCTAATTAAGCTAGTTACAGCAGTTCCTGTAAATATGTGAAAGATCACTGAAACATGTAATTATGTCCTTATATCATTAATTAAACTGTATCAGCTGGGAAAATTAAGGTAAATATGTCTGGAGGTGTGATTAGTCTGTGTAATGGAGACATAGAATTCTTTATTGAACTACAATAATGTGCTCTGCACCAATAATACATTTAAAACACCACTTGTGATGTTTAAAGTCTAGGATATCAGGCATAAAAGAAAAGTGCATCTTTCATAGCTGTAATAGTTTGAAAAACTGATACAGATTTTAGATTTCCTTCATAACTCAGGGAGAATGCAAATTGACAGGTGGGCCCTATGCTCCAGTGGTCATTCCTGGAATTGCAGCGGGAGCCGGTGGTGCCCGAGCCCTGAGCTCTTTTCCTGGAAGAGGGCCCACCAAGACTCCGCCAAGGCCCCACCAAGACCCCCGTCCCCGTGCTGCCTCCCATGCTGGACCAGCCCCCATTTGTTCCCTCCTGGGTTCTCATGACCCTGCCAAACAACCTCTTTCCTTAGCGTTTAGCACCCTCATTCAGTCATGAAAAACTGCAGATAGCTCTGCCAGGGGGGTGGCAAACGATGACCGCGGTAGCCCCTCGTGGCCCAAAGGATGGTTGCTGTGAAGGAAAAGGTAATTAGGACTAAAGAGATGAGGGGATCCCCAGAGCTTCAGAAAGACACACAGGAAACCCCCTCCCTCAGAAAATAACAAACAGAGAAAGCTTTCAGTTCTTCAAGTGCAAAAAATAAGAGCTTATGACTAGAATTCTGACTCGCTTCAGTTTAATGTTTATTTCTGGGGAGAGGAAAAGGTTAACTCGGTTCTTATACTCAAATGTTACACAAGGGCTCATCTTTTTGGAAATCAAAAAAAGGCCCAATTCTTTGAAATAGAATTTTTTTTAAGTTTTGGAAGAAAGTACATGATTTTATTTTTAATGATTATAAAAATAATATTTCCACTTGTCTCTCATCTGTGTATGTAGCAGATGACATACTTGACTATAGTTTCACCAAATTCACACTTATGGACTGAACAGTTATTTAAAAACTAGATTTGGATGAGGATTTCTGCCTGCTCTCCAATCCATGCCCTGAGACAGAATTAAACTCATTCTATAAAACAACACATAATCATCTAGCTCACTTGTAGGGTCCACCAATGACTTTGTGAATCAAATAACTGTGGAAATTCTCCCCTTAAAAACGAAATGAATGTATTCATTATAATTTACATGGAGTTTAATGTGTCCCCGCAAGTCTACCCCCAGACCCAGGTCTGAAACCCCTAAAATAAATTTTGAAAGTTTAGTATTTACTAGATTTCAAGTATTCTCCATTAGGAACTCTGGAGTAAGGTGAAAAAAAAATCAACCAAAAACCTTTCATGAAAGAAAGTCATGGCTGATAAAAATATGTAAGACAGCATACTGGTAGTATTCTAATATAAACACTGGTCAGGAAATTAGATTGTACACAAACACTATGCATACGGCTGGTTCCATTCCCCAACCTCTCCTTCCTTCAGTGAATTTTCATACAGGCTCAGAATACTTTATACGGATAAGCTATCTGCCAACATACTCCTAAGGTAACGTTGTCTTTCCAATCATGCTGGAGTGTCATATGTGACCCCGAAGAGAAGCACCCTCCCCAGATTTCTCAGTTGGTTTAGGGTTGTCAGCTTTCTGTCTTTGCCTCCGGATTCACCTACCTTCAGGTCACCCTGGTTTTCTCAAGGGGAAGCATGTCTCCAAAGGCAGCTTCCTTTCCAAGTCAACCCCGGTCCAAACACCAGGGCTGGGGAATGTGAAGAGAAAACAGGGCATAGGCGAGATCTTGCTAGGTTTCTGGATCCCTAGGAGCACCATTCCCAAAGTTGTAACTTGCTAACCAGAAGAGCTCAGCAGGAGGGATATTGCGCCAACCCCAAAGACGAGATCAGAGTCTCCTAGAAATCCTTCTCTTCCTCCTGGTGACCACCAAGCTATGATCTCACTGGAAAGCTCTCTGTTAAACTGTGCGGTGCTACTTCCAAAATCAAGGTCTTTTTAGAGCTCTATTGAGATGGAAAAGCAATGTGAAAATGGCATTTTTCGTATTGACCTAAAGTTTTATTCCTTCTGGCAAGTAATTGCAGAAGCTAATCTCTTGGTCAGCCAAAGTAAATAAGCCTTTGGGATCACATGCCTGGACATGGAGTTCACCCAGGATATGGAACAACACACAGAGGTCCTAATACCGTCAATGGAATAATACTCCTCACTTGGGTAGTGGTTGCTCTCACAAGGGGCATCAGCATGACTTCACAATGAGGAAAACAAGAATCCAATATGTAATTTTAAAGACGTCAATGATATCCCAAAAAAGCATATGTGTTTGAAAAAAATGGTTTTAAAATTTATTTTATTTTATTGTTTTATTTTTTTTTAAGATTTTATTTATTTAAGAGAGGGAGACAGAGAGAATGGACTGGAGGGAGAGAAGGAGGATCTGAAGCAGACTCCACACTGAGCACAGAGCCCAATGCCAGGCTTGATCTCATGATCCCAAGATCATCACGGGAGCCAAAACCAAGAGCCGGTCGCCCAACCGACTGTGCCACCCAGACGTCCCTGAAGAAAATGTTTTTTAAAACATTTTACAATGTGCTATCATGTGCACATTCTGGGTACTACATTTATTGGAGGCAGACTAGGTCCTAAGCAAACCCAAAAAGGCCAGGTTACCTCTAAGTGTCTTCCCACGTCCTCTCAGTGGGCTGTGCTCACTAGGATTTATTTCCTACTCAATGAAGCTTTCCACTCCAGTGTCTCACCTGGACCTATTCTTTCCCAAACCCGCAAGTCAAAAACAAAAACACACTACAGGGTACCAGTAATAAATGGATCAATATGCTTATTTAATTCAAGGCAATAGTTGGAAAAGGAGTCTGATAGCACCCTAGGATTACAATGTGCAGGTGGACGGGGAAAGCATCTGGACGGGCCAGTCGACTGAAAACACATTAGACTGAGCTCTACAGGGCAAGACCTCTCTGACATCTTCTCTGGTTGTTTTACAATTATGCATAAGCTAAGCTCTCTCTCAGGAACATAATGCACATGGTGTGGTAATCCCTGCGTGCTGGCCTCCCCTCGCTAAGCTCTGTCAGGGCAGAAACTTGTCCCATTCATCTTTGTCGCTAATGCTGAAGGACTTGCTGGTGGCCGCTCCCTGCTGCTGATGTTGTCCCCGCTGACAGTGAAGGAGGTCCTCAAGGCCTTCCCACTGGGCTGCCCTCTTGGCTGCCTGGGAAACCTGCTGAGGTGAGGGGGAACAGTGGAGGCTGGCCTGCCTGGCACCCTGGAGAAGGAGTTAGTAGTCAGGGCAATGGGGAGACTCTTTTCTGAAGAGGTGATGGACAGGGTGACCCCATCTACCATGGCCATCACAGAGTAAGCCCAACGTTTGCTGCTCTGATGAAGTGACAGGATGCTCTGCTTGTTTGAACACAGCATGGCTAACATGATACTCTGCTTGCTGTGAAACTGGAAAAATGTTTTCAATCCCAGAAGAAAAAATTGACAAATACGATTTATCTCTATACAAAAAAGCAACATAAATTTTGTAACCCACACTACAAGAAACGCCTTCCCTCCCTTTTGGGAGCAAATAGGGGCTCAAAAGGGTGTCTAAACTATGTGACTTATCAGAGCCTGGCCTTTCTGATTTTTGGAAGTAGCCAACTTCAGCGCTGGTCACCTCTGATGGTTTGAGTGTTTACTATTGATTCCCTTTCTTCTCTGAATATCATGTTATATATTCCATAAAGGACAAGCATTTAGATTTACATGAAACCTGACTGCAGTACTGCTGAAGCCGGTTGTTTTCTTTAATGAGCATATGTCTAATCGCTGCCAACTAATTCCTATGGCTCCAGGCTTGGCTCAAAGCCAGAAATACCAGTAATTACCAACCTCAGAAGGTCATGTATTCCTTCTCTGGGAAATTATCAGGAGTAAATCCTTATTCAAAAATCTCTGTATAGTTATTCTTCATTCTGTTTGCTACAATGGACTAACCCTTGGATAGGCCTAAAATTCCACAACCACTCTCAAAATGAGTTATATTTTCAGCTCACTCATTATTTCCAAAAATCATCATTGGATTATCTTATTCCATCAACTGAAAAGAAATGTAGGGACCTTACCTTTCTTACTGGGGGTGAGGGGAGGGAGGGCAGTGGAGTTAGAGTTTCTAGGAAAGCCCACAGTGTTGGGATCAAAAATGCCTGGGTTAAAATTCTGGCTTTGAACTTTAAAGGTCATGTAAACTTGCACATGTACTTAAACTCTAAACTGCTCTGTTTCTTTCTCAGTCAAACAGAGATCATATCACCTACCTGGCAAGGATGCTTTGGGAATTAAGTTAGCCCACAAAATGCCTGCCATATAGCAATTGCTTAATAAATGGTAGCTACTAGTGTAGTGTTTCAATTAAATGGTTGTGAACCATATTTGTGTTCTAAAAATAAGTTATCCAAAGTTTATGAAATACTTTGAAATCTATTAACCACTTGATTCTCACTTTGATTCTGGAGAGTCGTACATAAAATAGGTATCATCTCCATTCTATAGATGAAGATACAGGCTTAAACATTAAGCATTTTGCCTGAACTTGTACAGTTTGTTTGGGAGTGTTGGGAAAACTCAGGGTCTCGAAATCTAAATCAGATATGTATTTCTGCCCTCCTGCTACCCTGACCCAATCAGCCTATCAGTCTTTTAAGGTAAAATTTTAAGTATTTAAGTAAAAGTCTAATGTTGAATAATTAAATGGAACCTATTAGAAAAAATGTTCTTATTTTCATTATTCAAAATTCTACAAATCTGACCCTTAAGGAAACAATGAGAGCAAGTGTGAATAGTTTGAAGATAGCTTATTGATAAGTATTTGACCTTGAACAATTCCATGCTCTGTAGCCATTAGCTACATACAGCCATTGAGCAATTTGAACTGTGGCCTGTGTGATCAAGAAACTGCAGTTTAAATTTTAGTCATTCTTCATTAATTTAATATTAAATTTAAAATATGACTTTTGCTCCAGCTACTAAAAATCTTTTATGTATGCTTGAAACAACTAGATACGCAAATTTACTTTTTGAGTTGTACATTTTGTGATATCTGTAAACAGAAATATTTCTGATGAAAATTAGCATTTGAGTTGAGATGCGGTGTAAATATAATGTGCAAACCAGATTTCAAAGACTTAGTAACAAAACAGAATGCAAAATGTCTTCCTAATAATTTTTAATACTGATTTATGCATTGAAATGATAGCATTTTGGATATATTAGGTTAAATAAGATACATTATTACAAATAAGGATATCAGTTTCTGTTTACTTTCTTAAAGCATAGCCACAAAAATTTTTTAAAGCAGATCCATGGCTGGCATTAAATTTTATTTGGTGGCAATGTTCCACAGGAAACCCAATTATCTATGTAGCTGGGGAAAAATCACAGATAATATCACATTTCATTTTATTGATAAATTTTAATTGTTCACTGGCCTGAGTCTCAGTTTCTTAATTACTAAGATCTTTCAAGGTGCTCCTACTTCGAAGACAGCCAGAGAGAAGGCAGGAATTTTTTTGGTAGAGAGGCAAGCAAAGGCCCCCCCAAATCTTGAAATTGACATAACCATTCAATTAAAAGCTATGTTGACTCGAATTCAGTGCCTCAAAGACTTACAGAATGTCTGTGAAATGAAAAGGACCTGTTACACAGAAGGTATTAGAACCCAAAACTGATCTCTGAGGTGCCTTCGTCTTAAACCGCAGCATCAGCATCAGTATCACCTGATTCTGCCTATTAAAAATGCAGATTCCTGGATCCCAGCAAGGCCTCTTGAATCGACTCGGCACAATGGTGATTTAGGAGTCTGCACACTGAAAGGCAGTTCTTAGGCTTCTAAACTGTGAGACCCACTGGTCCAGCAGATGAGGGAGAGACATGAAACCAAGTTCAAACCTCACATAAGCACTCTGCTAGAGGCACCGAGACATTCACAGCATTCCGTGGAAGACGTTCTCCAGCAGAAGGCATCTAAACGGAGGCTGGAATGACAAGCAGGAATTAGTCACTATAAGAAGGAAGCAGGGAGAGGGCTAGCAGAGGATCAGAATGAGCAAGGTCTTGGAACACAGATCCCCATGGCACGTGGGGCGGCGGGGGGGGGGGGGGGCACAAGCTGTGGTCTCTGACTGGGGCTTCAATGTCGTAGGCTATGATTCCTCACCTGCAGGCAGGTTGTGCTTTAGGGTGAAGGAGACACTGGCAGAGGTAGTAAGGGAGGCATGTGTCCTCTGAAAACAGTTTCTAGATGACCCTGATAGTCTGTCCACAAGCAAGATTTCAAGCCAAGGATCAGGTTGTCCAGTCTCTGTTTACAAATTTGTCTGCCTGACAACTGTGAACAGAATGACTTTTAAGGAAGTTAACTAAGCTTCAGGGGCTAGATAAATGTCTCGGCTGAAGTGGTGGTAGAGGGATTAAAAGGGAGAGAAATCATTGGCTAACTGTTAAAGACATAACCTTGGCAAGAATTTGTGCTTGACTGGATCTTGGGGCAGAGAAAATTTAGGGTGACTCCCAAGTCCCTGCTTTGACTCACTGAAAGGGCGGCTGTGCCATTTGCTGCAAGAGGACACCAACAACCAGCCCTGGTCTAATTTCAAAACTTTGTCTGGCATGTTCTTCTGAATGAGTCATTCTATGCAAAACCTGTTGACAGTCTTCAAAAGGACACAATAAATCCATCACATGGCACAAGACTATAGACCAGCACACAGGAACTGTATCGGATTTTGCACGAAGAAAATCTCTTCCCATGCTACGTTTTCAAAGGAATCTATTTACTCTTTGGGATTTGAATCAACATTACCATCATGAACATTCTGAAATTCACATACTTAAAAGTACCACTAGGGGCGCCTGGGTGGCTCAGCGGGTTAAAGCCTCTGCCTTCGGCTCAGGTCATGATCCCGGGGTGCTGGGATCGAGCCCCGCATCGGGCTCTCTGCTTAGCTGGGAGCCTGCTTCCTCCTCTCTCTCTGCCTGCCTCTCTGCCTACTTGTAATCTCTATCTGTCAAATAAATAAATCTTTAAAAAAAAAAAAAGTACCACTAAATACACTGTAATGAGGTTTTTTTAAAAATTTTGAAACATTAGTAACACTTCCTTCATATATACATATAAATCAAATTGTTAAATAAAAGTGCACAAGTCTAAAGATTAAAAGTAACTTCTTTCTCAAGGCAGTTTGAGTATGTAGTTTTCTATGAAGATATCTTTAATTCTCAGGTATTTAAAAGAAAGAAAAAAACACCAACAGGGCTTTCAGAAAAGAAACTATATATAATCTTGACTAAAAAAGAAATTAAAACTTTTATAGGAGAACTTTGATGTACCTGATATTTTTCAACAAAATATTACCTTACCTTCATTACAAAAGTTCTCTCCCTCAGGCTGACCCTAAAACAGGATCAGATGAGCTTTCCCACATTCCCAAAGAGCTATCACTTTGGAAGTTTTTCAGAAATTTAATCCAAAGGATTAGAAGCAATTGGACAAATTTTTTCTAAAGGATATTTTCTTTACGAAAAGTAAAATGTTTGCTTAACACAAATATTTAAACCAAATTAAGATAATTCTGAGAATGGCTTTTTTCATAGGCCAGTTAACTATTTTTATTTATTTCCTAGAACTAACAATGAAAAGTAAATCAAAATATGTAATCTTCATAGATGACACAACATTGTAGTATTGGTTTTACACTTCTATGAACTTTTTATATTTCTAGCAATACATTTAAATGGGAAGAGAAGAGTAATGATATACTTTATCCTAACAGGTTGACATTGGGAATTATGTAGTCTACTTGATGTGATGGTAATAACAGTAATAACTATCCTAAATCTATTCCTTTCTTCCTTCTTCCCTTCCTTCCTCACTTCCTCCCTCCCTTCCTTAGACTACAGGTTCAGATAAGGAAGGGGGCAGAGGAAGAGAGAAGAAGGACGCTCTTCAATTTATTATCTGTATGGTCTTGGGTAAATCATTTCATCTCTCTCAACTTCAGTTACCCCCACCCAAAAATGGAAAAAGTAATATCTAGAGGGAAAACAAAAAACCAAAAACATAGGCAGAAAGACAAGAACTGCTATAAGGATTGAGTGAGGTAATATATGGCTAAGTCAGTTGCAAACTCTAAAACCCAAAGGTAAGGCATTTTTAACCGTATTTTAAACACACACACACACACACACACACACACACACACCAGCTCCGACTAATTCCTCATCAATTGTTATTGCACAAAACATTTATGTGCATATTTGCATGCAAGACCCAGTCCTAGAATTAAGCATATTGAAAGATTGAAGAGGGGCGGCTGGGTGACTCAGTGGGTTAAGCTTCTGCCTTCAGCTCAGGTCATGATCCCAGAGTCCTCGGATCAAGCCCTACATCCGGCTCCCTGCTCAGCAGGGAGTTTGCTTCTCCCTCTCCCTCTCACTCTGCCTGCAGCCCTGCAGACTTGAGCTCTATCTCTCTGTCAAATAAATAAATAAAATCTTTAAAAAAAAAAAAAGAAAAAAGACGAAAAGAAAGATGGAAGATACTGTCTCTCCCCTCTAGCTAAAAATCAAGACACAAGATGAGATAAGGCACATTATAATAATTAAAGACATAGATAAAGGAAGTAAATAACTAACAAAGGTAATAGAGTCGGATGCTCAATAAAAGGCAGGCAAGGGGGGAGCCTGGGTGGCTCAGTGGGTTAAAGCCTCTGCCTTCGGCTCAGGTCATGATCTCAGGGTCCTGGGATCGAGCCCCGCATCGGCCTCTCTGCTCCGCAGGGAGCCTGCTTCCTCCTCTCTCTCTGCCTGCCTCTCTGCCTAGTTGTGATTTTTCTCTGTCAAAAAAAAAAAAAAAAAAAAAAAGGCAGGCAAGGTGGGCATTGACCGGACTCACAGGTGGGAGCAGTGATGTGGAGCGGGGAAGCCTAGGAGAACTTCAGAAGGCAGTCTGGGCTTCAGTGGAGCCTGAAAGATGGGGGGCACTTAAGTAGCAAGGAGCAAAGGAGGCGTTGCAGGCAGGAGGCATGGTGTAAGTAAAGACCCTGAACTTGCCAATGGCTTCTTGGGGAGGAAGCAGAATGAACCCAGCCTGATAGAAGATAAGGTTGGAAGGGAGCATGCGCTGTACAGCAGAAAGACATTGAGCCCGTGTCCCCCAGCAGAGCTCTCCAGGGTTCCTGTGGCCGCAGCCCATTTTGATAGGTCAGTACCTGAGCCACTCCAGTTACTACATACCATCACCCCTGAGGGTAAGGCTGTGTAGGCACAGAGGCCAAAGCCAGCTCAAACACGAAAATGCCAAGTTAAAGAGTTTGGATCTGATCTTCCCAACATTAGGGGCCAGTTAAGGATTTTTAACTAGATGACTAAACGGCCAAAAGAGGTTACAGTGAGCTTGTGTTGGCAGAGAGGTGATAGGTTGGGGAGAACGAGCTCAGAGGGGAGGACATTAGTGCAGGGGTGTTGTGCTAGTTTAGGCGGAAGCAATGATCATCTGGAAGGAGGTGGTGATAATGAACATGGAAAAGAGGCCCCGAATGTGCAAGAATTCTCGAGTAAAGGCCCTCTCATGTCTGCAAGCCCGTGCTCACACGGGGGACACTGAGTAGATAGTCTCCATGCGTTTACCAATAAAAAGGAACTGTGGAAACACTGTCAAGTAGATAGAGGTAAAATGGGCTGCCCAGGTATTTTAGGGAGAAACAGAGAATAAAGGGCTGGAAGCACCTTTAAAGCTCTCTACTATAATCTCCACATTTTGAAAGTCTGGAATATGAGGCTCAGAGGAGTTGTATCCTGCCTGTACTTTCAGAGAACGGGGCTTGGGTATCTTGTAACTTAGTTACCCCAGAAAACCTGTAGGTGTGACTGTTGTTGTTGTTAATAAAACTTGATATTTTGTCCACTGACTTTGAAATCTGCTATTTTACTTTTATAACATATGTGGGGGGAGTGTGGAGAGAGGAGGAAGAATTGGCTAGAACAGTTGTGAGAAGACATGGGAGAAAAATGACTTCTGTAAACAGGTTTCCAGGACTTTGTTTAAGAGGGTATTTGACAGGCAGAGAGTGCACAGGTGCAGGAGCACAGAAGCAGGGGGAGGGGCAGGCAGAGGGAGGAGGAGGAGCAGGTTCCCCAAGGAGCTCGTATCCAGGACCCTGGGATCACGACTTGAGCTGAAGGCAGACACTTAACCAACTGAGTCATCCAGGCACCCCTGGTTTTCAAGACTTTTCTTCAAAGCTTTGGAAAGATAGGACTATCACTTGGGAAAAGGTGAGCAATTCCCTAAAGCAGATTTCCTAAAGCAGAAAGAGGTAAGGCCTTCAACCTCTCAGCAGCATTTTTCTTTTCTTTTCTTTTTTTTTTTAAGATTTTATTTATTTATTTGACAGACAGAGATCACAAGTAGGGAGACAGGCAGGCAGAGGGAGAGTGGGAAGCAGGCTCCCTGCTGAGCAGAGAGCCAGCTGTGGAGCTCGATCCCAGGACCCTGAGATCATGACCTGAGCCGAAGGCAGAAGCTTTAACCCACTGAGCCACCCAGGTGCCCCTCAGCAGCATTTTTCAAACTATGGTTCAGTACCCATAACCAGGGTACAAAAACAAGGCAGGTTTCATTACCAGGATGTATTTAAAATAGGATGAAATAGAATCGGATGGATGGGATGGGATAGAATAGAACAGAATAGAATACAATAGGGGCTCCTGGGTGGCTCAGTCAGTTAAGTGTCTACCTTCAGCTCTGGTCATGGTTCCAATGTCCTGGAATTGTGGTCCCGGGGCCCTGGGATGGAGACCCTGCTGAGCAGAGAACCTGCTTCTCCCTCTCCCTCTGCCTGCTACTCTGCCTACTTGTACTCTCTCTCTCTGCCAAGTAAATAAATTTAAAGAAAAAATAGAATGGAATAGACTGCATGGTTGGTAGTATGAGGTAATATTGTTTTATAAAACTTTTTTTAGCTCTAAGTGAGTGTATGTGTGTGTGTGTGTGTGTTGAGACGGGAGCTAAAATGGGTTTGTTATTAGGAGTCACTGTCAAATATGTTTGAACTGCCCAATAAATATTTTTTCTCAAAGTAAAACTTTTCAAAATCAGTTGACAAAATATAGAAGAAAGGAAGAAAAGACAAAAACATTTATGTATGCATGTCTAGAAAACTTTCTTTCCTCTCCAACAGGTCTCTTCACCTAGCCCCTACACTCACTTTTTCAACTTCTTAAATATTCTCCAAAGTTTTTCCCTTGACCATCTCTATACACAAATGTGTATTAGCAAATCCACAATATAGGGCAACAATCGCCTTCATGCAGATAGCTCTTAAATAGACTATTTCTCCAGCGTTGCCTTGGTAAATGTTTAACAACAGGTTTTCTGGGGGCTGGGGAGCCCTTATTTGTAGCTTTTGTCACTTTGTGTGGTATAAATACTCCAACCATAGCCAAGCCCAGCTACCCGCATGACTTGACTGAACACAAAATTGGGAAGATATGCATATTAGCGCACATTACATAGTATTTCCGTCATGCAGATGTATTGGGGAAATTACCCCAAGAGCAGACATACTAGTAAAATGTAGTAAAAAGAAGAAGGAGATTATGACTTTTAAATATGTATTACCTTTTGGCATACAATATATTCAATTGTCGTTTTATAACATTTAATTTTTAATCATGTCTGTGTTTAACAACTGGCTCACAAAATTTTGCCTGGCCTCTCCCACAGGCAAGGGTCCCACATTCTCTGCCACCTGCTGAAGAACTGTACCCGGATCACTTCCATAAGAAACCACAAACTTAACATACTGAAATCTAAACTCACTTTCCTCTTTGAATCTCCATAGCGCACACTTCTCTTCCCCTCTTGACTTCCCTATTTCTATGAATGGTGCCTCCAACAGCCAGCCAATCAGTTGCCAAGTCTTGAAAGTTCTGCCCAGCCAGTGTTCTTCTGATCTACCCCCTCCTTCTCATTGCAGTTAGGGTCACTGTCCTAGTCCAGACCAATTAACTGAACTCTTCCCCTTCATCTTCTTCTTCTGACTATGGTCCATCTGACCATACTGTTAAATCAGTCTTCCAAGTGCACAGTCCTGAAAATGTAGCTCTTGCATTTAACACACTACACTCTAATCCTCTAATCCGGCCTTCAAAGCTCTCCTTGCCGCAGTCAATCTAGACAGCTCCTTGGTCCCTGGGCTTGGAATCGGCCTTGTGGGTCCTGACCCTGTGCTTCTGCTCACAGTTTTCTCTTCCTCTGAAATACCCTTCCCTTATCATGGAAAGACTCATTGCTTTTAACTAAGACTCAGTTCAAATGGTGATGAAAACAGGCAGGTTGTTTGTCCGAGGAACATATAATCTGGAGGGTGGAAATCCCAAATGAGGTGCCAAACCCAGAAATCATTTAAAGATAAAAATGTATTTGGTCACTATCTAATATAGAGGCTCTATGAAACATATTGCACTAAAGTAGCAGTTCCCCCACTGTTATTACTAAAAAGCTTGCTGTGAGATGACATGAGGTTTATCTCAAACATACGGATTCAATTCTATATGCTACAGCAGTCATTCATTAACTGAAATGATCAAGAATCATGGGGAGTAACCATTTGGTGTTTACTGTGATTATTTTCCTTTAAAGAATGCTCCGAACTAAAATGTGTTGAGAAGGTGAGGAGAGGTGTATTGTAGAGACAGGGGGTCCCAGAGGGCCGGTCTGTCCCCACCACTGACAAGCCTCTCTTGTCTTTGGGACACTGACCACAGGTACTAAAGGTCCACCCCATGCTCGGGATTTCTCAATAGTCAGAAGCAAAAAAGGCTGATATTTGTACCTTTTATGCATGTCTCTTCCTCTCAGCCATTCTCTGATGGTTAGCAATAAAACAAAATGCTTTAAATGCTTGCTTTTCTAGGGGCGCCTGGGTGGCTCAGTGGGTTAAAGCCTCTGCCTTCGGCTCGGGTCATGATCTCAGGATCTCAGGGTCCTGGGATTGAGCCCCACATCTCTGCTCAGCAGGGAGCCTGCTTCCTCCTCTCTCTGCCTGCCTCTCTACCTACTTGTGATGTCTGTCTGTCAAATAAATAAATAAAATCTTGAAAAAAAAATAAATGCTTGATTTCTCATGGAGGAGAATCCTGATGATGATCAGGGAGTGATGAGTGGTTCCTTTCAAATTCTAATCTGAGGCTGAAGTTTAGCAGTATGAGAAGAAAGAGCAGGCTGCCATAGTCCTGTGGTCACTGGCGTCAACTTTCTCACAGAATTTAATTATTTTGGATTGGAGAGGCTGAATCTTTAGCTAAGGAGAGGTGCAAGAGAATGAGGTGGGGGGAAGGTGGTGAGCAGCAATTCTCAAAGGTGAAAGTGTATTGAACCCTCTTGTTGTCTCTCTTATATTGAGATTGTCAATGTGTTGTCTAGAAACCACGTCCATGAAAACCACTTGGGTACTTGTTTAAAATGCATATTCCTAGGCCCTACCTCAGACCTACTGAATCATGGTCTCTAGGGGCAGTGCCTGGGACTGTATACTTTTCACAGGAACACTCAGTGTTGGTGACACACACTGAAGATTGAAGACCACTGTTCTAGCGTTGGTAGACTTTGGCCTGTAGGCTGGATACGGCCCTCGAGCTAAACATGTTTTCTTACATTTTTAAAAAAATTATTTTAAAAAAAAGGAGGAGGAAAGAAAAGAACACACAATATTGCCCACAAAGTCTAAAACATTTACTATCTGGCCCTTTACAGAAAAGTTGCTGACCTCTGTCTGATGCAATGCAAATAAAAGCCTATATGTGAATTTAGCCCTTTCCCAATCCTGCCCCAGCTAAAATAACTGATGAGGCAGATCTTTAAAAAAAAAAAAAAAAAAAGAGTGATGAACTATATAAAGTTTTCATCTAAAAATACAGTTGTAATAGTTATAAGCAGAGGGGAAAATTTATAGTTGTAATAAACATCCTGTAACAGCTTTGAAAACATATTTTCATCTATACAAGAATTTATGGTAAATCCATTTGATTCTATCCCACCATATGGTTATCAGGTGGCAATATATCCCACATTAGCCTAGTAAGAATCATTGCACATATACTCTTTATTGGATTATGCTTATGTTACACATATAAGGAAAAATACAAAACTATATTCCAGAAGGTCTGCCTGGGGAATGAAAATAAAATAAACTCCCAAAACACATAAAATGATCCACAAAGTGAATAAAGGGAATAAAACTGATTTTGATATCTTTCTACCTAAAAGGAGTTTAAGAATCATAGAGCAGTTGTACCTCCTAATCATCTTGAGAAAACGAACTCATTTCAGAAGGGTTCTTATACTCTGTGCCAAAGAGGTTCAGTTTGGGAATCACACCAGTTAGATTCATAAAGTAATCCCAAAGACAGAATGTAATTTCTTTTGGAGTAATTTCTACATGTTTGTTCTTTATTATTATTTTATTTTTGATGTGGAGAAACTTTATTATATAATCTACACATAAATATTGGCTTTAAAAATATATTGACTTGCAAGTGACTTATCTCTCAGAATTGCAAACTGAAATACCTCACAATAATTTTTTTTTCAGAGTTGTTTTTTCCTCAGGAAGAAAATAATGTTAAAACCTTGCTAGCAACGAACATTTTTTTGATAAGGACTTAAACTATATTACAATTTTTAAGAAACAAAGTTTAAAACACCAGATAAAGTCTTGAAACCTAGCATGCTTCACCATTTAATAAAATTATGACTCATTTCTGTAAGAAAATGCTTTTTTAGTAAGAAAAATGCTTTCTGAGCTAAGTTTAAACTGCCGGGGCACATGGGACACCCACAAACCCAGTCAGCAGAAGTCTCAACTTATAAGATTAAAGGAAAAATAAATTAAGTGTGTACAGAGAATGAAAAAAAAAAAATCCCCAATGGTACAAGTCTATAAACGGAAGTAAAACTAAAACTCCCCTAAAATCCCCCAATCATCAATCCTTATAAATTCAGCACTTATCTTCTCCCTTTATTTCTTCAAGAGTCCCTAGTTAAATGAACACAAAAAGTCTTCGATGATTTTTATCTCGTAAAACAGAGTCCCCAAACTACGCTAAGCCTGGATACCGACCTCCGTATCACAAACCGCTTAACTTTCAAAACCCTGCCAGCACACGTGGGGTTTCCTTAGTTCAGTTTGGAGCCCCGTGGATTTTGCAGGTGTGCGATCCAGGGCGCGAGCTGTAGGGGTGGTGCGGGGGCAGAGGTGTGCGGTGGGCGCCGCCCAAGCAGGGCAGGGTGGGTGGGGCCGGGCGTGTGCCCGGGTGAGAGTCAAGTGCTAGTGACCAAACGGTGGCGGCGCGTGGGCTGTGTGGGCTCCAGGATCTCGCAGAGGAGTGAAAGCTCCTTCCGGATGCCCCATAAGGAGCGGTGAGAACTGCAGCCCCACTTGCACTTAAGTGTCCTTTGTTACTAACAAGTTCAATTGGAGAGATTAAAAACAAAAACGGAAAACAGCCCAGTGAAAACACAGGCTCACGTCCCTTACTACTCCTCCCCAACCCCCCACTCCATCTCCGGAGAGCTGAATCTTACACCCTGCTTAAAATCCAATCCCCAAAGCAGTACTTCCCCCCGCCCCTCCGGCCCTGGCCGCCCCCAGGACAGTGAGTCAGAGCCCGGCGAGCTCGGGGCGCTGGTGCCTGGGGCACGCCGAGCCGGGCGACGGTGGCGCGGTCGCCGAGGAGGGGACGCGGCAGCAGCGGGACGTGGCGCGAGCCCGCGCGGCCGCTGCCCGGGAGCGGGGTTTGCGCAAGAAAAGGCGCCTCCGCGGCCCCCGGCCTCCCCTCCCCGGCCCCCGGCTCCCCGCCCGCGCGCCGTCCGGGGCTCGCGGCGCGCCAGGAGCAGCGCGGCGGCGCGAGAGGCGAAGGGGAGCGGCGGCCCAGCCGGCGGGCGGCAGCCAAGGCGACCGCGGAGGCGGCGGGCAGGGCGCGTGCGCACTGCAGGGGCGCCAGATTTGGCGGGAGGGGGAGTGTCCAAAGCTCTTTGTTTGATGGCATCTCTGTTTACAGAGTTTACATTTTAATATCAACCTGTTTCCTCCTCCTCCTTCTCCTCCTCCTCCGTGACCTCCTCCTCCTCCTCCTCTTCTTTCTCCCGAGAAACTTCGCCCAGGCGGTGCGGAACGCCGCTGCGCAGCGGGGGAGGGACGCAGGCAGGCGGCGGGCAGCGGGAGGCGGTAGCCCCGTGCGGTTTCCGCGGCTCCCAGCTGAGCCCCGCGCCCGCCGCGCCATGGCCCGGAGACCCCGACACAGGTAACGGGGAGCCCGGACGGGCAGCCGCGGGCGGGTGCGCGCGGGGCACCAGGCGCTCGGGGAGCAGGTGGGCATGCATTCCTGGATCTTCTGCGGGGCTGTCAGATCCTTCGAGGACCTAGAGCCTCTGCCTCTGCAGCAGAAGCCGCGAGTGGAACTGATGAATGGAAGAGCCTATGCGGGAAATATAGCAGGACGTCAGCAAGCATGCCCTGGGGCTCATTTTGGAAGTTGCACGGGGAGACGTTTCTCTCTAGGGGGCAAAAAAGCAGCACCTTCCAGCCGGGGGCTGAGAGGCGCCCACCAACCCCGGGGAGCCCACTAGGTCCCTGGCTTGATGCCGCGGCGTCGGCGAAGGAGTCGCAGCGTAATTGGTGGATGTTCTGCGCTATGTTTGGACTTGGACGCGCAGAGCATATGGCAGATATAGGGAAAATGCCGGATTGTTTAGTAGCTGCAGGTAGTTCCCTTAAATTTCATTCATTCCTTACGGAGGCGAAGAAGAGCGGCAGCTGACAGGCGGCTGCCAGGAAGATTTTAGGGAGGAAAAGGGTCTCTACATTTGCAAATTGGTTTAAGCCCAGGTTTTGAAAGCTCTCATCATAGTACTCGGGGAGGCTTTTATTTCTTATGCAAGCTCTTAACACGCACTCAACACACGTCCGCGCTGCACATGTCCCTGCACTTGGGGGAGGTTCGCCAGGATGATGGGCGAAGTCCCCTCACGTTGTGGCCGCACGGAGGGGAAGAGGGAAGAGGACGAGGGAAAGATTCGTCCGAACTGTCAGTCGTGGGCGCTCCCGCTTTCCCCTGGTCTCTGCACTTCCCGGACTGGACGCGCCAGAGTTCCCTGCGAGCCGCCGGGTGCCGGGACAAGCCCAGGGGCCGTCGCGGTTGCCACTCAACGGTAAAGGACAGAGGCGGGCAGCACCCAAGGCCGCTGCCGCGCAACCAGGACGCAATCCCCGCCGCGCTGGGGCAAGAGGTCCCGGCGCGGCGCGCACACGTGGACGCGGCTGAGTTGCCGCTCCTCCCCACGCCCTGCTCCCGCCGCGTTAGGTGGTCCGGGCAGAGGAAGGGTTGACGGGCCGACCCTCGCTCAGAGTTTCTTGGTATAAGCCCCTGGAGGCAAAGCAAAGCCAACCTCTTTTCCTTCTGGCTGTTTGCTTTTCATGTACTTATTTGGTTTTGAACCGGCTGTCGCTTGTCCCGCGCCGCGCTGGGAAGTTGCAAGGAGCGTGGGTGAGGGCTTGGGCCGTGCAGCAGCACCCTCGGGCCCGGCCTGGCCAGGCGCGGAGCAGCGCCTAGGCCGGGCCGGGCTGGGCGCCCGAGAAAAAGGGAGGCGACCTGGGGGGGCCCTGGGCAACCAACGCCTGCCCTGGGCCCGGCCACGCGGCACGGGGGTACTGCCCCTGAAGTGGTTTCACCTTCGCCTTTGGGACTTAACAGCAGAGCATCCGAGGGCACCCCCCCCCCTTTTTTTTTTCGAGAGCAGAAACTGGGAGGAGGAGGAGGAGGAGAAGGAAGCTGGGAAGGGGTTCTGGGAGGAGGCGCGGTGCAGGTTCCGCGCCCCGAGATCTCTGCGGGCCGGGTGGGGCGGGGCCGCGCAGGTTCCTTGCAGCTCCCAGGTAGCGGAGAAGGGTGGCGGCCGGGAGGGCGGGAGCCTTGAACCTGCCCCAGGGGGAAGAGAAACCCCGCTGCGGGCTCAAAGCCGTTTCTTGCTGGGCGAGCGTCGCAGGGATTATTAACCAGGTCAGCGAAATGAGTCTGAACCCCTTTTCTAGAATCACAGTAGCGGCTTCAAGGCACTTCCTCCCGCTCCCCTCCCTCTTCCCAACCCCCAACACCTCTTTTCTTTTTCGTTTCTTTGCACGGTTTGTTTCCTTGACAGAATGTAATATTCATAGTTGTACTCTTGTAACCACACCAGGTCTAGCAGGTGGGGAGTCGAGTGCATCAAGCTTGAAATCAACCTTTGAAAGTCCTCTAACTGTCGAGTCTGAGAGCTTGTCAGAGCAGACGAAGGAAAAATTATTTCAGGTCCTTGATAGAAATTAGTCGTGCTATTTAGGCTACCGGGACAACTTGGAGCCAGGGCATCTCCTGCAAAGCTCAAAAGTTGGTCCGGGTGCCAAACCTGTTGATGGCCCCCGGAGGAGACTGGGAGCAGCCCTGGGCTCGCCCTCCTCCCCTTATGGTCTCTTCAGGACCTGCAGAAGTCCCACGCCAAGTTTTCCCCCAAGACTCTGGTTTTGCACATCTCTGCTTCCGTGCTGAAATTTGAAAAAGCACTGAAGAGGTGAAACCATCATTTATTAGCACTGGAAAGTACCTTACTAATAAAATCCAAGCCCTTAGGTATAGGCGAGGAACTGAGGTCCTGAGAGAGAGGAAGTGATTTGTCCAAGTCATGCAGGGAAGTGGAGGCAAAATTAGGACTTGCACCTTTGCCTCCAGTACTTAAAGATCTGTTTGATGCCTATCCTTCTCACCTTTCGTTGACTGCCCTCTATGGGCAGCCGCATTTGTTGCTTGTTCTTGTGAGGTGAGCTGTTTCCAGGAGGAAGATGCCCAATTACTTACTAGTTTGGAAAATGTAGTTTATCACTTCTGAAAATCTCCAGATCCAGCCAAACCTAAAACGTTAAAGTAAATTGAATCTGTGACTCCTTTTTCAGATTATTCTGCTCTTTTTGGTATTCCTGATATTTTGTAAGGAGGCTTTCCAAGAAGCTTCCTGTGAATCTTTCCAAAGACGCTCACCTACAGAAATATACATATATATACATATATATACACACACATACATATATATATCTGTATATGTATATATATATTTACAGGAATCGATTCTATTTATTAATCAGAAGTTGTTTAGAACCTCTCGTTGACAGTGGGGATCAGGATGAGACTCTTGTTTAAAGAATAGACACTAAATGAAAAATCATTGTAGCTTATAAGTACAGCTTAGGGATCTCTTTTGTGTGGCATTTGAAGTTTGGATCACATGCTACTTATCACCATGCAACCTGGACCTTCATTTTGTGCCAAAAAAAAAGAGTTTTAAATTATAAGAACTTCAAATTCAGGATTTTGGGGAAATACTTCTGCTTGACTTGTAAGGGGTGAGTAATATATACTTGTAAGTTAGTTTGGGAAGACAAAACCTGATATAAATATAAATTTTCTTTTTGAAAATCATGATTGGCACTGTGATGTTGCTTTCTGTCACGATTTTTACTGCACTCAGTTTGCTGGATTTCTCAATATTATAATGAAAAATTTTAGTGAAGTTTCTAAGATAGCATAATTTCAGACAGTTAAGGTACATTTATACTAATAGCTTATGATAGAATTTAAGATAGCATATCTTATACACAGCTGCAACATTACTGTCATCTATTTAGTATATGATTAATAAACACTTAGTGTAGAGTTACTTCAAAAGTCATCAGAATTCAGAATTTGGTCTACTAGGTAAAAAGGGCACTCTTCAAAACACTAATGCATTTTTTTTTTTTTTAAACCCACCTGGGGGAATCCCTCAGTTTTGAATTAGGTGCGTCTTAAGAGTTGACAAATACCATTCAGTCAGAAAAAAAAAAAAACCAAAAAAGTAAGTAAGAGTGTGACTACCAAGTGGCCTAATTATTCATTTAGTTACTTAGGAAACTGAGTATTGTCATCACAGCCACAAGTTGGACCAACTGGCCTACAGTTTTGAGCTATTGGATATTAATATTGTGTACAAAGCAGTCTGATCACTCGATGGCCTTATCCTTCCTTGGGTTTCTAAAATCCTCTCCTTTTACATTCTCTTAATCTTCTCAATTTGTAAGGGATAACTATGATTGTATTGTCGGGTGTATTGCTTCTTGAATTCTTTTTCTGTCAATAAAACACCAGCCCCTTTGGAGTAACATAATTGAGTTGCTTGTCTTGGAGAAATTTTATTCCAATGCTGTGATGTATGCCAAAGATTTCGAGCATGTGCTTATGTAAAGGACACAGGCTCTTGTTTCTTTTATTGTCCTTAACATTAAGTTTTCAGCTTAAACCTTCATTGGTTGGAAGGTTGTGAAATGTGTAACTTGTCACTGGCCTAGTAGTCTCAGCAGGTTCAAACATGCAGAGCAATAAGCACGTGCCAGGTCCTTGGCCGTATCTGTGGATACCACTACCAGCAGAACCAGTGTACAATGCTAGAGCAACAGAATGCAGAAAACAATCTTGTCGTGCAGGTTTTCCAAATTTTATCTCCGTAACCTTTGAAAAGACTGAGTCTTCGTGTAAATTTTGTACCCAGTAGTTTAAGTCTTCCGGTTTCAGTCCACGTCTGCCCATTTTTTATTCCTGCAGCATATACAGTAGTGACGAGGACGATGAAGACATTGAGATGTGTGATCATGACTATGATGGGCTGCTGCCTAAGTCTGGAAAGCGCCACTTGGGGAAAACTAGGTGGACCAGGGAAGAGGTAACTAATTGTGTTATCAAAACATGGAAGTGTATCAATTTATGAAAAAAAAATGTTTCAGCTAAACGACAGGTGCTTAAACTCATCAGCAGGCTCTTTGAAGTCTTAGCCTAGCATGCCTGTACAGCATGATATCCTCTCACCACTTCTCCACGGGTACGCTCTACCATCCACTTCCAGACTCTTCATAGTTCTTTGAATGTCCCCTCCTTCTCACTGTAGATTTAATCTGTGGTTTTCTCTGTGCCTATTCTGTTCTTGTCCTTCTGCTGAACTGCTTCTTACTACTTCTTTATCACCTGTGAAGACATCACCTTTTCTTTGAGGCCATCCCTGGATTCCCCAGACAGGTGGGCTGTATCCTCCAGGCACTGGATACACATTCTTACTTATTAGTGCTGGAACATGCGTGCCTCCCCCAGTAGACTGACAACAGATCTGCTGAGAGCAGGGCTAAGTGTCTGTTCTTTTTGTGTTCCCTGAGCCCAGAATCACTTGACACAAAGGAAGATATTAACAAGTGTTCTCTGTACAAGGGAATGAATTGCTATTTCCCAAAACAAAACAAAAGTTTGAAACAAAATACTCACAGAACTCATCTTTTCATAATGGATTGATTAAACACTTGTGATATGTAATATTTCACAGAGCCATATACATGAATATCTGTTCAGCTTTCAGTGATGGATGGATATATGTCTTCTTCCCACCTTGCTTTTTCTGCTAGCTTAGCAAAAGCTTGATCTTTGTACTTAAGAAATAAATACTTAAGGGGGAAAAATTATTCATGGATGGGGAAAATTGATTTCTTTAAAGCTTTCCAAAATAATTGCAACTGATTTTAGAGGATTTTATGTTAGAATAAATGATATTGACTCTTCTTCAGTTTCATTCCATCCTACTTCACTTAAACCAGAACCCCTGTTGATAGGCAAGTGGGATTGACAGTGAGGTCCATAGGAAATGCTTAGTTTATCTATGGAGGTTGTGATCTTAGAAGATCTTGGGAGATACAGAAGTTTTGTTGTTAATACTGGTTTCCTAATTCCTGTGTCCGTGTCCTACAAGGACCCACGCTGTGGGTGAAAGTTATCTTTGCAGAAATGTGGTGGTTCTTTTTCACTTGAAAGGATGTGTTTAGAAAGACATTTGAGACCTGAAAGATTTCTTCCTGAGGTTTAGTATCTTCTGTGTTCTGATAAGTTTGGCCTCATTTAAATTGTGACTATACTGATGCAAAAATAAAATTATATTATCCGTGACTTCAAATTTAATCTAAAAAGTGATCTTCCATTTTTTGCATGAAAGAGGTTGAACTAGCTAAATGTTAAAATAGAACTTGAACTATTTCTTACTCAAGATGCTGTTTACTGTCATAGTTAAATGTCTGTTGACTCTAACATCGAAGTTCATTTTTTTTCCCATCAAGCGAACTTTTAATAGTTTTCATATACTAAACATTCAGCGAGCCAGGCATTATGCTAAATGTCTTGCATCGCTATTTCATGTAATCTCCCAAAACTCACATTGACATCCGCATTCCCACTGCATAGAAGATGATATTAAGGCCCAGGAAAACAAAATGATATACCCAAGCTCGTCTAACTATTCAATAGCTGAGTCGGGTTTCAAACTCTTATGTGTCAGACTCTAAATAAATCTATGCTCTAAACCAGTATATTACATTAATGTCTGTTGTATTTGGATATTTTTGAGGGTTTTTTTCTGGATTGGATTATTGGATTGGTTCCCTTTTACTCTTAATTGAATAAAGTTATACTGTAAATGACTGATATCCTAGATTAACTTTAAATGTCTTAGGATGAAAAACTAAAGAAGTTGGTGGAACAGAATGGAACAGATGACTGGAAAGTTATTGCCAATTATCTCCCGGTAAGTCTGTAATTTTTTTTTTTCTGTAAAAGGAAATCTTCTCCAAACATTTATGTCCTGGGAAAAGACATTAAAATATTACATATTTGCTCATATATAAGAAGTAGGGGAGAACACCTCATCCATAACTTATAGTTTATAGTTTCTATTGTAATGCATATAACTGGGGTTTCTAGATAGATGGTTAAAGGATTTTTACAACATTTTTTAAAAACTTTGCCTCTTGTTTTATCTTTTTATTTATTAGAATAATATAAATTAGCATTCTGATGGTAGGGTGACAAAACTCCTGATATTTTCAAGTTAGCTTCTTTAAATTTCCTATTTATTTAGATAGCCATATTTTTGGTACCCTGGCTGAAAATTTTGGTTTATCCTTTTTGACTTATTCCACTTCCACCTCCTACATCCAGGCAGTGACTGTGGAATCTGGAATTCCTTTGTCAGTCAGCCCCTTCTTTCCAACCTCCTTGCTGTTCTGCAGGTTTGGCCCCCTTCCCTCTTCTCTGGACAATTACAGGGGCTTCCTAACTGGCTTCCCTACCTGTAGCCTTCCACTCTTCCATCCATCCCAAACATTGTTAGCTCATGGAGCTTTCTAGAATGCAGCTGTCCCTGAACTTTTCAAAATCCACAGCAGTGACATAGAATCTCACAAATTAAGGAGCCCGGGTGCCTCGACCTGGCACCCGGGCCCCTCCGCACAGGCCCCATGACCTTCCACATGGCCCCCAACGTACAGCTCCGGTTCTATTTCCTACTTCCTCTATGTGAGCAGGTTTCACTGAATTCATTTCTGCTTTCCCTCCTTTGGGCTTTTGTCTCTGGTGATGTCTCCTCCTATAATGTCCCAGCCATCCTTCCAAGTTCCTATCAAAAGCTTTTCCAGACTCTTCCTTAGGAAGCATAATTTCTCCTCTTAAGGAGAATCTTCTCTTCTCAGTCCAATATCTTTTTGCTTTGGTTTCTTCTTATCTTGAATCAAATTCTGCCTTCTATTAGTTGATTATATATTTGTCTTTTTTTTTCTTATAAGATTACCCTCTCTTATAATATAGAGCCTCTTTTTATTTATCTTTGTGCTGTAATAGTAAGACTTGAGGCCCTAAAATGAAGCACATCTCTTAGTTTGAATGGGAAGCAAACTTTAGTCATTTGGAGTGGATTTCCATGAAAGCCTGACCTTCACGTGAAATCACTAACAAGTCTTAGTCTTAGTCCACAGAGGAACTTCCACGGGCTGAGGATATGGTAAGTTAAACGGACATCTGTCCAAGATGATGGTCCTTCAGTTCACATGGCAGGACGTTTCACGAAGGAGGCAGAGCTTCTAATTTTAGATAAAATTTTGATATATTCTTTGTATGTTCGCTAGCTATAAGTAATGAGCGATCGGTAGGCTTTCCAAACATGCCCTAAAGTGTTTCTGACTGTGCGTATTGTCTGTGTATGACTCATACCATGAGAAAGCCTTCGTGTGCTTATCACATAATACCTATATGACAGCGCATACTTTATTTGTCTAGAATCGAACAGATGTGCAGTGCCAACACCGATGGCAGAAAGTTCTAAACCCTGAGCTCATCAAGGGTCCTTGGACCAAAGAAGAAGATCAGAGAGTAAGTTCTTCCCTCATTGGTGTGGGAATCACAATTCTGACTATTCCCCAGACATCTTTATTGAATGTTTCCCAATTTGAGGAAACAGGTAAAGTGTCAGGAAGCTGAGGACTCTATTCCCATATTTCCAATGAATGCAAGCAGATTCTTAGACATTTTCTAAAGATCTTGTAACACTGAAGAATGATTCCACTGAGTCAATACATAACATTAAAACATAGGTTATTTTTGTGTGTTTATCTGAAGGTGATAGAGCTTGTACAGAAATACGGTCCGAAACGTTGGTCTGTTATTGCCAAGCACTTAAAGGGGAGAATTGGAAAACAATGTAGGGAGAGGTGGCATAACCACTTGAATCCAGAAGTTAAGAAAACCTCCTGGACAGAAGAGGAAGACAGAATTATTTACCAGGCACACAAGAGACTGGGGAACAGATGGGCAGAAATCGCAAAGCTACTGCCTGGACGGTAATAATATGTCAAAAAATATATTGATTGGGAAGAATGAGGGAGTGGGTATTGAACATTTTGTTTTAAATGTGTGGTGAGTGAATTACATTCCAATGATCATGTTTCATGAGATATGCCAGAACCATAGGTTTTTAAATTGGAGGAGCTCTTAGCATTTCTCTGGTCAAGTACTTCCAGAATCCACCCAACAGTGCGCTCTGGGCCAAGTCAGTGAACCTTCCTCAGCTTCAGTCACCCCATTGGCAAAATGAGTATTAGCCTCCTCCACAAGGCCAATGTTCGTATCAAATAAAATGGATGTCGAAGCACTCTGTAAACTATAAAACCTCTAAACACATAGAAGGAAACTGAGAAGCGACATCTTGTCTCTGGTCTAAATTCGTGCAGCTGGTGAAGTGACCAGAAGAAGCTCAGCTGTCATTTTCCTGTTACTAGCGTTCATTTCATTATACCACACGGCTTCATTTTTCTTCCTTTGAAGAAGCAGAGCATTTCTAGAATTATCATACTGCTTCCAGGTTTTTAAATAATGCCAGTGTTATGCTTTCTTTAAATGGACAAGGCACAAAAATGACCTCATTATGAGGGATATCAATAGAAGCTCATTTTTGTCCCACTTACCCCACTGGAACACTTTATAAACACATTTTCTTTAATTTGGAAGATACCTTTCATTATAAATCTTATGTAAATAATGTAAGATAGAAAAAATTTAATAGATTTTATCCTTGAGCTTCAGGATTGGAGAAAGGGTCCTTTCAAAGAAGGCCATGGCTCTGATGGTTCAGGTAGTGTTCTTGTGTGACCTTCCAGAGCTGTTCCTCCCTCATGGAGGGTTCAGGATCAGCTTAGAAAATCCAAGAGGCTGAAGAAAGGAGGGCTTTTGTCCCATTTGGCCTGAGAGGGTATGCTGTTGATTCTTGTAAAAATTTAAGGGGCAATTGAACTTCCTCTTTCTTTAGCATACATGTCCCCACCCCCTTCAAGACAGTAAAAGGGAGACTTAAAACGGTTTTTGTTTTTGTTTTTGTCTTTTTTGAATTGAGAAACTGTTTTCCTGAGAATTGAAAGACTTTAGTAAAAATGCTTTGCAGTTGGAAAATACATTGGGACTTAGCATCTTTCCCTTCTGGATCCCATTTTCCATTCTCACTTCTGGTTAGAGAACAGTTTGAGGTGGACTGCAAAAGGTGGGAATTTCTTTTTTTCCTTTTTTCCTTTTTTATTTTACTCAAAATTTCTGCGTGGTGCTCTCTGAGATAAAAAGCAGACAGTGATGGCAACATCGTTATCATTCACCAAACTTTTACTGTGTACCCATTGTGGTGGGTAGGCCCTGCTAAGCCACACTCAAAGGAGAAATTTTCTAGAACAGCTGTATCTCTAAGTTGTGTTATAGCCTCGTACCATGAACAGTCAGAATAAACACGAAGGGTGGATGTATTTAAAATATTCTTTTATCAAGGAAACAAAGTGCTTAAAGAGTTTAAAGATTTCTAGAGGTCCACATATGTTCCATAAGGGGTAATGAGAAAAATCTGTGGATTTTCAATTAGGTAATAGGGGAAGCATGACTTTTCAGAGGTCCAGAAGACTGAAACAGTTAAAACAGCAACAATCCCAAAAGACCAGAAGAAAAGGTCTCTGTTTGAAACAGTTTTCTGTCAATTAACTCTAATCTGAATTGAAATTTTTGTTTGTAAAATCCTTATGTGATCTATTTCTGTGCAGAACTGATAATGCTATCAAGAACCACTGGAATTCTACAATGCGTCGGAAGGTCGAGCAGGAAGGTTATCTGCAGGAGTCTTCGAAAGCCAGCCCACCTACAGTGGCCCCCAGTTTCCAGAAGAACAGCCATCTGATGGGTTTTGCTCATCCTTCACCGTCAGCTCATCTCCCACCAGCTGGCCAGCCCTCGGTGAACAATGACTATCCCTATTACCACATTTCTGAAGCACAAAATGTAAGCCATTTTTGAGAATTTAGTTTCCTGAGGGAGATGATCAGTGATTTTAGCTCCAGGTAGAAGGACTACCTCACACTTTTATACTTTTCAGAGAACTTCCATAAACATGACCCCCTTCGATCCCCAACCTACAGCCTTTGAGGTAGATATGGGGAGATGTTATTATCTGGGGGCACAGCCCCTGAAGCCAGGGTGTTAAGTGATCTACAGAGAGTCACCCAGCTCACAGGGCAAGACTGGAGGAGTCCAGGTTGTCAGATTTTAACTTAAATGTTTCAGATCAAATTAGCTTTTGCATGTAAATTTACTTAACAAGCTCTTGCTGAAGCAGAAGGGGGAAATGAAAATGTATTTCCCTCTTCCAAAATGAAAAGTGAATGTCATATTAAAGAGGAGATCGTTTGACACTAAAATTCAACAAGTTTGATTCTGTAAGTTTGATTCTGGTAGTGATCTAGCAGAAATGTCTTAATTTATTCCTTCCCAGCGTGTTTACCTTCTTACTTTGAGTCAGGAGCAGGTTGTGACACCATTTTCTGATTTCTCCTTTCATCCTCCTTTGGATCAGTGTGATTCCTTCCTAATTGCCAGATATTTCTATTCAGGGAAGGAAATTTCCATAATGGTTGGGAAAAGAAAAATAAGGAAAAAGAAGATAATAAGATCAATAAACTTTAATCTTACAACTAACAGTAACAGATGGTGAAACTTAGCCAAGAATATGGAGCTCATATGCAAATTATATTCAAAATATATTCCTAAAGAGTTTTCACTCTTCTCTGTCTATTCCATACATTTGACTACAGACTTACCAGAAAAGTCTCAGATGAATGAACTATCGTAGGCAGTTCTGTGCTCTTTACTAAAACTCATAATTATTCCAAGAAAAATATTTCTATTATAAACAGCTAGAGCCATCAGTTTTTTCCCATTATGACTTCTTTCATACATTCATGAATGATTTTTAGGTTATGTTTTCATTGTGTTTCATTGTGCTTTACTCTAATTAAGGAATACTTCTCATCAAGATCAATGAGAACTTTAAATCTCTTTATGTTCCTTCAACTACTTATTTAGCCATTTTTAAAGACTTGGCTAAATTTTCAAATTAGAGGGTTGTTGTTGTTTTTTTCCTTTTTTTTCCTCTGTGTCTGAATTTTATCAGTAGAGTTTTGTTTTTCCTCAGTCCTAGAGCAAAACCTCAGAAAGCCAAGTCCCCTAATGCCTATGTGATCATGAATGACTCGGCCTTTGTTTGTCTGCCTTTTTGATCTAGGTCTCCAGTCATGTCCCGTATCCTGTAGCGTTACATGTAAATATAGTCAACGTCCCTCAGCCAGCGGCTGCAGCCATTCAGGTAAGATCATTTGAAGACATTTTCCTCAAGAAACTCGTGGGCTGTTCAAAGCAAACTTTTTAAAGATGTGCTTTATTTCTTTCATCTAAACACTTATTTTCACTTGACCAGCTGAAGTAAAAGAGAGAGAGAAAAAAAGAGGGCAGAGTGGAGAGTGGGGTGGAGTTCTGGCCAGCAGGCTACCAATCTTCGCTTCTAGGGGAAACCTGCTTAGGAATTCTCTGGTTCTCTGATGTTGTTAGCTGAACCAGCACATCCGCGAGTGCCCCCTCGAGACTCAGATCTCGCATCGCTCCCTTACATCTGGAAGAACCTTCCCAAAGCTTTGTACAGTGGCTGGATTCTGCTGGCATTGATCTCACACTGAGGCTCACAGAGCCCAATGGTTCCTCACAACTGTGGGCCACAACAATTTTATCTATAGCTTCCAGTCAGGCCCTTGAATTTTATTCTCTCTTAACTTTTAATTTCAGAGACACTATAATGATGAAGACCCTGAGAAAGAAAAGCGAATAAAGGAATTAGAGTTGCTCCTCATGTCAACTGAGAATGAGCTCAAAGGACAGCAGGCGCTACCGGTAAGAACAGAACCATGTGCTTCAATGGGGGACAGACAGCAGCGTCACCCCCACGCCCTCTGTCTCTTTTCCCTTCTCTTCTAACTACTACATTAACCACGACTATAGATCCATTGATAGTGCTTGAAGAGAAGTTGCTTGTGCTAAAATGCAGTTGGGATCCCAATGTATGTTGACCAAATTGAACGTGGCCCTTTTGTGTGGCAGAGTCCATTTGTGGGGGCCACCATCGATTCTCTTGTTTTTTCAGGACTGTTATCCATTCGAAGACTAACTAACGGATATAAATAAATGAAAATCTGCCATTTTTTACAAAGATACCTGTCTCTGGTATCTATTCAATTGACATTTTTCTTTTTCTATCATTTTTCTTAACCTAGATTTTCTTACTTTATTATTTCACATATGATCTGATGCCTGTTCCATATATACATGGAAGAAGGTATGGATAAGCTCTCCGTAAATAACAGGACTGCTCTCTTTTTTGCACGCATGAGAGCTGTGAGGACCACTACTGATTTTTTTGGTGGGTGGACTGCGAACTGAGAACGTGACCTGTACTTTGTAACCTATGTAGTTAAACAACAAAGAGAATAAAAGAGATGTAATACCCAGTAGGGATTCATAGGAGTGGATTCCTTTGGGGTTAAATAGTAAGACGATTATGTGCATATGTTAGTTCAGCCACTTTTTAACTTTAGTTCTGTGCATATGTTAGTTCAACCACTTTTTAACTTTAGTTCGCGTTTTGCAATGTCTCCTGTTGCGTGGTCATGCTGAAAGGCGCCTTCTGTTAGTGCGCTCTTCTGCTTTCCTAACCACGTTGATCTGGCAGCCCTTCAGGGCCTCAGTGCAATTGGGAACATTCAGAAGGGATAGAAGCAAAAAGAGTATATGCAGATAAAAGGAACTCTAACTCTTGAGTCTCCTGGCCTTTTTGTAGGTTAATGGGACAATGCTTAGTTCGCAGCAACTATATGTGCCCTTTTGGAAGTTATGGTAAAGTAGATCTTGAAGGTGGCCTGTGTGAGACTTGTACTTTGTGACACAGTCCCTCTGTTTACAGTTTTAGCAAAATGATGACAGTGAGGGTGCTCATGGAGGCGACAGACCTTAACGCTATTAAAAAGCAGGGTCTTGCATCGATAAAAGGAAACATCTTGACAACTGTTTCATAGGCGCAAGTTTTGGGTGATGCAACTACTTTTATCTTTCCTCCAACAGCATCTGATACCTTGTGCAACTTCATTGCTAAGTTCCTTCTCCCTTTCTTCTCCCCGCTCTTTCTTTGTCCCCCACCCCCCTCAACCCCGCCTTAGACCCAGAACCACACATGCAGCTATCCCGGGTGGCACAGCACCACCATCGCTGACCACACCAGACCTCATGGGGACAGTGCACCTGTTTCCTGTTTGGAAGAACACCACTCCACTCCATCTCTGCCTGTGGACCCTGGCTCCCTACCTGAAGAAAGTGCCTCCCCAGCAAGGTGCATGATCGTTCACCAAGGGACCATCCTGGATAACGTCAAGAACCTCTTAGAATTTGCAGAAACACTTCAATTTATAGATTCTGTAAGTAGAACTGTTAAGACAAGTTTATGTTTTTGCAGATGGATTAGGAAACCCATTTCTCAGATGATTGCCATTTTCTGTTGCAAAGATCATGTTATTAGCATATATTAATGTAAAAGTATGATTTCGGCCTTTGCATCTATCTTTTTTCAGAGATCTGAATTCATAGACAACCCAGATAAAAGGTAGCTTTTCACGCATTTCCTTCAAAATGCATATTTTTTTACAATAGTAAAGTTAATGACCTATAAGTAGATCCTGGTTTATGAAATGAGCTTTGAGTTATTTGTAACTTATTTTACTTTGTTACTTCTTTGTGTTTCTCCAGAATTGTGCTTTGCTTTCGGATAACACATTAAGAATTGTGTTTGCTCAGAACTTAAAAGCAGCCTTTCTATGTATCTGAAGCAGGAAGGAGTTCACTGGTGGTACATGGCTCTCACCACAAAACATTGATCATTGATTCCCAGTCCCAGCTGGTTCACTAAGACAAACTATCTTTAGTGAAATACATGTGAGTGCAGCACCCAAAATGTAGACACTCAGTTCATTTCCTTTGTCGCTAAAAAGCATATTTATGGCCTATCCATCAAATGGGATGCCCCTTGCCAAAATGCGCCATCTAGAACAGGTTTCCTTTTTGCTTTGGATTGCATGAAAGTGAGAGAGTCTGGGGGGTTCCCTGTGGCATGTCCACAGGGACTAGCGTGCAGGCAGCATGGGAGACCCGCTGTGCAGCGTCCCAGAACAATCATGAATCCTGAGGCCATTTCTCAAGAGGGCCAGGTGTTTTGTCCACCGTCAGCATCTCTTCCTCAGCGCTGTTTCAGGTGGAGGCACGCAGCAGGCACACACCGTCTCAAAGTTCTGCACCTCCCACATTGTTTCAGGATTCTTCATCACGGTGTGATCTCAGCAGTTTTGAATTCTGTGAAGAACCAGAGTTTTCACCTAGCCAACAGCATGCAGGCAAAGCCCTACAGCTTCAGCAAAGAGAGGGCAGAGTGACTAGCTCTGCAGGAGAGCCTAGCACGAGGGCGCACAGACTCAAGTTGAACGAGGGTTCCCTTGACCCGCTCAAGCTCTCACCTCCTTCGAGGCACAGCACACTTCCACTGGTCATCCTACGAAAAAAGCGGGGCCAGGCAAGCCCCTTGGCCACGGGAGACTCTAGCTCCTTCGTATTTGCTGGCGTCAGCAGCTCAACTCCCCAGCGTTCCCCTGTCAAAAGCCTACCCTTCTCCCCTTCACAGGTAGAGCACAGTTTCTGCACGGCTTTTACTAATTTTCAACAGCCACTTGAGCCTTAATAATCTGGAAACTAATCCTTTGGAACAAATGACTAATTACTGTTGCCCTCACTGATTCTGTGCCATCGTTGACCCTGGCTGTTGCCACGTCATACTGCCTCCCATAGTTGGAGCCATCTGTAGGCTGACTGCTGATTTTGTCATAATTCTCTCTCTTTCTTTCGGGTGATTTAAAACACTGTTAGTTGCATGGGATGTGCTTTTATTTCCTCCAACGTTAGAGTTGAACATTCTATCCCTTCCTTTTCTCCCATCCCTTCCCCCTCCTTAAGAACTTTAGCAGATTTTCTGCATTTGTTCACTTATTATTTTGTGATTCACTGACCCAGGGAGGAGGGAACCAAACTGGGTTTGGAGAGCATTTGGTTTGCAACCAGAAGCTTGAGAGATTCTGATCCATACTTCAGTGCGAAAGTTTTGGGAAAGCATAAGAAACAAATGCTTAAGGAAAACAACTTATGTTTTATTTTTAATTTCTCAACACTGGCTTTTTTAGGTTATGCCATACTATTTTATCAACATGGTTTTTTGCCATGAATATTCTCATTGCATAGAGTTTTTTCAAGGCATGGAAGTTATAATTCTTAACAGAGACTTGTAGTCTTTAATTGCTAAACTGATTGAAGTTATTAGATAATTTGGCACTTTAACACATTTTCCCAAGTATGTCTGTTGAGTTTATTTTAAGGACAGCTTTAAGTATGAGAAAATGAAGCACCCACCCCCCAAATTATCTTGTTATTTGTTTGTATCTTCCAAATTGTGTTCTGGAGAATATTAGTTCTGCAAGGCTTTAGTAGATGTTCCAGAAAAAAATCTAAATATATACGAATATAAGCTTGGGAAGCACTATCTTTACTACAGGACCTCTCAGAGTTTTTAAAGACACTGATGCACATTGTAAATATCCAGAAGGAGATTATGATATGTTTGTTTTCCAAATTTATTTTACCTTAGAACTTTTTGAGGAACACCTATGATTGCCCCTGAACAATGGCATTCTGAGAAACATATCTTATTATTCAAGAATTTTCCATATAATGCAAACCTTCCATCATAATAATTCATAGGTCATTAAAGAGAAAAAAAAAACAGCATGAAAGAAAAACAATAATTACTTTCCAAAAAATCACTTTAAGGCTTATAATCTTAATAAAGTATGCAGCTCATTCTCTTTAATGACAAATAGTATTTATTAAGAATATTTTCATAGGATTTTGCGAGTTTTTTAGCAACGACCCTAGGTTTTATTGCTTGGAAATTACACTCCAAATTGCACTCCAACTGAAATAAAATAATACCCTATCCAACACTATGTGCTTATTAATATCTTTATTATTTTACGTAATGGGTCAGTAAAACATACTCGCTTGTTACCATGGTGTGATATTTAAGTTGGGCTGAATAAGGAATCACTGCTTACGTAATATTTTTTCTTTCTTCCCATATTTAGTTCTTAAACACTTCTGGTAACCATGAAAACTTAGACTTGGAAATGCCTTCTTTAACTTCCACACCTCTCAATGGTCACAAATTGACTGTTACAACACCATTTCATAGAGACCAGACTGTGAAAACTCAAAAGGAAAATACTATGTAAGTGCTTGGTTCAAGAATAAAATTATTTACTTTTATTTAATTAATGGAATATAGCCTCCAAATATGTGACCCATTTGTATGTATCTAATCAGGGATATTCCCACATTGACTATATCTGTCCTAGGCATGTTACAACTACCTGGGGGAGGCAAGTCAGTAGGTAAACTAGATTACGTTTTGTAACTCACTTCAAAATGTCCTGTTCAGGGAGGCCTGGGTGGCTCAGTGGGTTAAAGCCTCTGCCTTCGGCTTGGGTCATGATCCCAGGGTCTTGGGATCGAGTCCTGCGTGGGAGGTGGGGGGGTCTCTGCTCAGCAGGAAGCCTGCTTCCTCCCCTCTCTCTCTCTCTGCCTGCCTCTCTGCTTACTTGTGATCTCTCTCTCTTTCTGTCAAATAAATAAATAAAATCTTAAAAAAAAAAGTCCTATTCAGAAGGACTATGTAGAACCACATGCAGAGGTGAGATCATACTCATATAACTTTTCATTCAGTTGTTCAGTTTGCTCAGTAAGGCTTTTTCTTCTTCACTGAGAACAAAATTTTCAACCTCCTTTCCTCTCTGCTTATAAAATTCAGAATAACAATGGTATGGTTCTTTACTTAGTTCATATTCTTTAATCTTATGTTTCCTTTTTGAAATTTATCTATAGATAGGACTTCTAAAATCCCCAGTAATATCATATGATCAGAAGCCAAGGAGTGATTAAGCAATGTTTATATTTTTTAAAAAAACCTTCCTCTATTCAAAGAAATGGCAGAGAATATCAATATGAATTATAAGAAACCTTTAAAAATGATATCTTACAATTTCCACTTACAATAAGTACATTTTAAAAAGTTAACGTATGTTTTCTGTTGTGGGCCTCTTTTAATGAATAGATCAAATAGATTTGGAAATGACAACAAATCTTTATAACGTTTTTAGTCATTATAAAAACCTAGGATCACTGTGTCTCCAGAATGATGAAAGAAAGATGAAAAATAGTTTAATCCTCTTAAGAGTATCATAATTTGAACTCTTTGGCAATATGTGATGTATATATTATCTTTTTCTTAACAACACATATATGGTTAATTCACATACCCAATTGTATATCAACAACAGAGTTTATTCAGTACAAAAATATTGCATTGAATAGGCAGAGTGATGGAAAGGACAAATGTTCTTCTGTAACTGAACCAACACTTGTTTTCTTTTTAAAGTTTTAGAACTCCAGCTATCAAAAGGTCAATCCTAGAAAGCTCTCCAAGAACTCCTACACCATTCAAACACGCCCTGGCAGCTCAAGAAATTAAATATGGACCTCTGAAGATGCTAGTAAGTCCGGGCCAAGTTCCCGAGGTTAACTGGTTGATTAGCGCAGACAGAAATTGTCCTCTGATGCACACATACCCACTCTTCTTTTCAGCCTCAGACACCATCTCACCTAGTAGAAGACCTACAGGATGTGATCAAGCAGGAAACAGACAAACCTGGCATTGTTGCCGAGTTTCAAGAAAATGGACCCCCTTTGCTGAAAAAGATCAAACAAGAGGTAAGTGCGAGATGCTTTGGAAGGAGTAAGATGTGAATCCTGCTGCCTCTGTTCCTTGTGGCCGCCTTATATGTCTGGCATCAGGACTGGGGATCAACAGCACTTTTCATTCAAGATTTTCCTGCAAGATGTGGCTAAGAGGTACTGCCAGACTGTAGTAGGCATGGGACCTCTCATCTGGGAGGCCAAGCCACCTCTACCTACTTCGTGTTTGAACAGAAAATGTGTTAGGGAGGATAAAAAAAAAAGAAAGGAAAACATTTTACTGGATTTTTTATTTTTGTTGGTTTGTTTTTTAAGTAGGCTTCATGCCTAGCATGGAGCCCAATGCAGGGCTTGAACTCACGACCCTGAGATCAAGGGATGGATGTTCAGTCGACTGAGCCATGCAGGCACTTCTTTTCTGTACATTTTTATCACTGATACACAAACACATAGATAATTAATACACATGATTTTTAATTTTCAGATGTCATGGAGAGTTGAAATTTAAATTAAAATAATAGTATCTAATAGTGTCTAGTATAAAAGAAAAAGACACTAACGTGCAAGGATCAAAGTTTTAGTTTGTGGGGAGCCGGGTGGCTCAGATGGTTAAGCATCTGCCTTCAGCTCAGGTCATAGTCTCCAGGTCCCGGGATCAAGCCCTGAGTCAGGCTCCCAGCTCAGCAGGGAGTCTGCATCTCCCTCTCCCTCTGCCTCTCCCCTTGCTTGTACTCTCTCTCTCTCAAATGAATAAATAAAATCTAAAAAAAAAAAAAAAAGTTTTGTCTTGGGTGGCAAGTAGCATTTCCTGCAGGTGGATATAGAGCCTCTGGAATTTTTTTTCATAGAAGGATAAATGTTTGAGAGACTGACCAGAGATTGACTCATTGAGATGTGATTGACAAAATTGTGAGATTTAAAGTGTACAACCTGACGACATGGTATACACATACATTGTGGAAGGATTCTCCCTCACTGAGTTAATGGGCACACCCAACACCTCACACGTTGACCTTTTGTTAAGTTTTTTTTGTGAGAAGTTTTAAGTTCTGCTCTCTTAGCCCATTTCAATTATACAGTACAGTGCTACCGACTACAGTCAACATGATATACATTAAATCCTCAGATATTACTCATTTTATAGAAATTTACTCTCAAATGTCAGTGTTCTGTGGTAAGTTCTAGAAACAACGAAGCACTTCCTGTTTGTTTTTAGGTGGAATCCCCAACGGATAAAGCAGGAAACTTCTTCTGCTCCAGCCACTGGGAAGGGGAGAGTCTGAACACCCAGCTGTTCACACAGGCATCGCCTGTGACAGACGTGCCAGTAAGTACTTGCCCATTTAGGAGATGTTGGTGCCCCACAGAATTCTCTGCGTGGTGCGTGAGGCTCCTGTGGTTTTAGCACTATTTAATGCATCCTATTTCTAAATGTTCTCTGTTGTATGACTGTTTTCTCATGATTATTAATGTTGAATATAGAAATTTTTGTATATGTATTGGAAATAGATTATTTTCCATGCAGATTTTTCATTACCTGTATTCTTGTGATTTGAGCATCCCTGTCACTTAAAAAATCTGCTGCGCCAAAATACATGTTTCCATGAAAGCAGAACGTTAATTTTACATTTTCTTTTCATGTGTTTGTCTTCTAAGGGTAGTATTTCCTCCTTGTTGCATTGCCTCCTCTTTGGTTTCAGGTAGCATCTAGCATGAGGCCAGTCCGTGTCTATAGCAGACGCTCTTTATTGTTCTTATTACTGCATGACTTTGCTTGCCACCATTTTTTTAAAATAAACTTTATTCTTTAGAGCGGTTTTGGGTTCACAGCAAAGCTGTAAAGCTACCAAGATTTTCCACACACCCCTGCCCCCGTACCTGCATAGCCCTCCTCGTTGCCGACATCCCTCACTAGACTGGTACCTTTGTTACCGCTGATGAACCAACATCATTGACCCTTCCTCCCCCAAAGTCCATAGTCTATATTAGGGTTCACTGTTGGCGCTATACATTCGATGGGTTTGGACAAATTTATGACGTGTATCCACCATTAGAATAGGATAGATACACAGTAGTTTCATTGTCCTAAAAATTCTCTGTGGTCTACCTATTCGTCCCTCCACCACCAACCCCTGCCTCTGCCAACCCCTGGCAACCGCTGATCTTTTGACTGTCTCTATAGTTTTGCTTTTTCCAAGACTTCATATGGTTAAAATCATATACCCTGTAGCCTTTTCAGACAGGCTTCTTTCACTTAGTGATTTGTATTTGTTTCCTCCGTTTCCTGTCATGGCTTGATGGCGCCTTTCTTTTTAGCACTCAGTTACCACCATCTTTAAAGTTTGGAGTTTGCAAATGGTTGTCCTATTTGGAGAATCAGAGCTCATAAGAATAGTTAATCTTGTTCAGTATGTACTAAGGGGTAAGTGCCATTCTAAGAGCTTCAGATGCATCACCTCATTGAAGCCTCACAACAGCCTTGCAAAGTTGGTAACATCATCTTTGCCATTATACCAACTGGGAAATGGGCACAAGGAGGCTTACTTACTTGCTTAAGATTTTATAACCAATAAGTGGTGGTTCGGGATTCGAACTCAGAAAGTCTTGTTCTAAATTCCATGCTTTTAAGCATTATACTACGCTGCCATTAATTTGTAGCTCTAAAAAATATTTTGGTACCAATATACAGAATAAAGAGTTCTCTAACTAGCACTAAGTAAATCTTTCATTTTTATTTTAGAAAATATTTGTTTCTTTATTTTAGAAGAGCAAGAGCAGGAGGAGGGGCAGAGGGAGAGGCAGAGAGAATCCCAAGCAGACTCCCCACTGATTTCAGAGCCCAAATCAGGGCTTGATCTCACGACCCTGAGATCATGACCTGAGCTGAAATCAAGAGTCAGATGCTTAACCAACTGAGCCACCCAGGTGCCCAGTCTTTCACTTTAATTTATTTTATTTTATTTATTTGAGAGAGAGAGAGAGAGCGAGTGTGAGAGTAGTGAGGTCAGAGGGGGAGAGCAGACTCCTCACGGAGCAGGGAGCCCAATGTAGGAGTTGATCCTGGGACTCCAGGATCATGACCTGAGCTGAAGGCAGTTGCTTAACCAACTGAGCCACCCAAGCACCCCAGTCTTTCGTTTTTAAAAGCATGGATTTTTTTAGCAGATTCCTTTAATTCCTTTAGCAGATTTTTTATTTATTTTTTTTTTTTGAGTGCCCACCTCCTACCTAGAACTATGTGAGACCCCAAAGCTTTTTGTTTTAGAAGTGTTTGCCACGGTGGGATTAGGGTTGGGCGTATCTAAGGTCTTCTCTAAGCTCAGCAAGAAGAGAATTTCTGGCAGGTTCCCGCACTTGTTCCTGCTCCTGTGTATCACTTCATATAATCTCTTCTCTACAGTGTCAAAATTGTGTCAGCTCTCATATTTTCCAGGCTCATTTAAATTCCAAATTGTTCTTTCCCTTTAGAATATTCTCACAAGTTCCGTTCTAATGACGCCAGTATCAGAAGATGAAGACAATGTTCTCAAAGCATTTACAGTACCTAAAAACAGGTCCCTGGCGAGTCCCTTGCAGGTAATTACTGTTCCAACATTGGTGTCTTAAAAGCCATTCACTGAAACACTGTCATCTGGAGGGTCTTGGGGGGGTTTTATTTTAAGACGTTAGTTTTAGAGGAGTGATGCTTTTTAACTCTTGATGTCTAAAAATCTAACATTCCTTATTGCCACTCACATGAGGCACAGCGCAAGCTTTTATTAGAGCAGATTTTCAAAGCGTGATGAAGTGAAACATTTCTTACTGTGACTGAGGGCAAGATCAGTGCTTACGCGTGTCAATAATCTTCCTCTTCTGCTCTTAAACATGTCATAAAAAGTTTATGGGTATAGTTCTTTTTTTGTTTCAAAATTTTTACCTTTTATGCTTAATTAGTAAGCCATCAAAACTTAGGCACTATTTGGGTTTAAAATTAGGTTTGAAATTAACTAGTTGGAAAATGATTACCATCTATTTGACTACCAGAATAAGAAAGTCAGCTGCCAGTGTTGTGTGCCTAAGCTGTAGTTGATGGTCTGCTCCTGGGTTTTAATACCAAAAGAGATTTCCCTTATAACCCTGAAGTAGGTGTATGTTGATGAAATACAGCAAATGCCAAATTAATCCTGAGCCAAATGTAAAGAAGAATGCAAATTTACTCCCCTGAAGTATTTAAAGCAGTTCCCAACATTAAGTAGCCCAGCATCCAGCCACCTGCAGAGCCCTCCCCTCCATACTTCTGAGCTACCCTGAAGGAAACTTCACAAACCCTAAGGTGTATAGAAAACCTGGAGTCAGAAGTGGAAAGTGCTATTTGTACTGTGAGTTAATGGCACCAGAATAGGTTGGTGTGCTTTGAGAACTCGTCTTTTTTTTTTTTTCCTCTTAAGGGCTTCCCCATCATTGTGGTAGGTTTTCTCCCCCCACATTGTGAGAATCTTAAAACTGCCCCTTTTTAAGTATTTGTGATATTTGGTATTATTTTTTAAGTAATACAAATACTGCTAGAAGGGCTGTAGGCACATTTTGCTTCGTAATCAGATTGTTTTCCTGTGGCCTCTATCTGATCCAGCTGCTTTGGTGAGAGACTGACGGTTGACTGGAATATAGGACACAGAAGAGGGAAAGCCAGGGTGTTGGGGGCTTCTGGAGTGTTCCTGAGTCAGTCAGGCCTGGGTAGTCAGGCCTGTGTGTCACCAAGAACTGGGACAGGAAGAAGAGAACAAACTCCATTGAGGCCGAAGGGGGCCTAGAAAGCAGGTTAGAAGAATGTCAAGGTGAAGGTCAGCTCTTTGACCTAGACTGATCCTGGCTCCAGAACGGCCATGCATTCTTTGTTTTTCTTTTCATCTTCTTTCCAAAATACTTGGCCCTAGGTTTTTCAGAGCCTAGAATTTGACCATTGTTTTTAGTACAGCAAGCTAGAGTAAATCTTACATATATTTTATAACCTAGTCTGGGATTCAACCTATACTTACAGTAGTACAGAGAAAGGCATTCTGAATTTCAGAGAGCAAACATGTAAGTATATTTGAGGACAGTTATCATGATGTGAGTAACTATCATTGGGTAAGTTGAAAACCCCAGGTTGCTTTACTAAAATTGAATCCTAAAAGCTCTTGGGCCTAACTGAATAGTGTTTGGCCAAAACCATTAGAGCTGAACATGGAACTGATATAAAATATATGTTAAATAAAATTGGCAAGTTGTCAGTATTATAAAAAAGTAAGTTGTCAGATTTTTTAATCTTACATGCTGTTGTATTTTTTAAAAAATGCTCAGTATGGAACTTTATTGTTAATGTATTTATATATTATTTAATGGAAATATTAGTTATCTTTGAGACTCAAAATTAAGTAGAGCCCTGTTTCATTAATCTATATTTTCTGCCATATAAAGGAGTCGTATTTGACACTCTACAGATTCTAATATCTGTCTATTGGGATTAAGCCATTCATGTAGTGAAGGCAGTATTTGTCAATTCCACTAAATGAAATAATTGAGATCCAGAAGTTAATTTTAGAGTCAATGCTTCTATCTGCACTATATGGTTTACTGATTCATATTGCTTAAATATATCTTAATAACCTGCTGTGATAGATAACTAATTCATTTTAAGAAATACTCATTAAATGAATGAATAGCACACACCAAGAATTTCCATTGTTTTGTGTCTTGGAGCCCTAGCTTCTGATACCATAGAAATAGGCGATTTCTAAAATGTTTTAAACTTTTGTGATAAGTATTGGGAAATACATCAAATGAATCTCAATATTTAAGCATATATTATTTCTATTTCATGGAGTCCCAATTCAATAATATTTGCATAGGTTCTTATGCAATTTGGTAGTTTTGTTTGTTTAGGACATAATACTTTATCATATATTTCCATTGATAATTCAATTTGACTTAATTAGGCAGATTGCTCAGGAATAGCATTATTGAACAAATGCATTTCTTACATGCTCTGGCTTTTCAGCTTAAGAGTACTTTATATAACCTACAGCTTTTGTACTTATAATAAATCAAATATTAAATGGGATTTTAGCCAAATAGTCTTGATGTTTTTATCGTAGTGCTTTTAATTAAGACAACTAGATATGATTCCTAAAATAGTTTAAAATTTTGATATTTCTAAAATGTAAAATATCTGTCACTTAGATAGGGCAATTGATTGTCTATCCACCCTGTAGTCTAGATAACTTAGACACAAGAACAGTTTACTGAAGACTATAGTAATTCTGTGTTCTCTCATTTCAGTTTTAATCATCCCTGGCTTAATTATGGCAATAACACTTTAGGCAGAGCAATTACTATTTTTGAGGCCAAAATACTGGACCTTTATGGTTCTAGCTTCTAATGTACATAGAAATGCACATGCTTATACATAATTTTGTATAAGTTACATTTGATATTCTAAAACTAGAAATGCAAGAAGCTGTGAGTTTAACATTTTATTATGACAAGTTTCAAACATACATAAAATTATAGAAAATATTCTGATTTAGATTTAACAATTATTAACATTTTGCCATATTTACTGCATCTATTTTTTATCATGTGTTAAAATTCCAGACAATACAACATTTATTCATTTATGTACTTCCAGATATATCTCTAAAAATGTTTTTATATATGACCTAATACTGTCATCACACATTGTTATTTATGATAATTCCTTAATATTCTAATTCTGAGGCTGTATTTAAGTTTCCCCCATTAATCCAAAAAAGACTCTTCATTTTTCTAATCAGAAATGAAACAGTTTCACACAGTGCATTTTGTTGTTAAGTCTTTTAAATCTCTTATAATCTCTAGACCAATGTTGTCCAATAGAACTCCTGCAGTGATGGAAATGCCCAATATGCTGTTGTCCAATATGATAACCACTAGTCATATGTGGCTATAGCACTTGAAATGTGGCTAGTGCCACTGAGGAACAGAATTTTCGATTTCATTTAATTTACACTGCTATAACTTAATAGTCATATTTCCTTGCTCTTTTCCTGTAATTAACCATTTCCCCCAAGAGCGCTGATCCTTTCAGTGGAAAAAGGTGTGTAGAGACCAAAATCAGGGTGCTGAGTATGTCCATGTGTTAGGTGGGTTGTCACTGAGAAGCAATGCATTTTAACAACTCAGAACTCCGAGTTACAATCCATAAACTATAATGCTTGCATAGAGGCTATATTATCCATTAGGTACGAATAATGTTCTATTTGTTTTTAAAATTATTTATGCTCAGCCTTCTTCCCCAAAGGAATTTGTGGCAGCTGCACAATCTTATAATTGTTGAATTTCTTTTTTCTTTTTAAAGGTGCTTTAATTTTACGTTGTACTAGTGAACAGGGACTCATAATAAAAATGTTCTGAGACATTTTTGATATTTGTGTCTCTTTCATGTAGCCCAGAATATGTGAGATCTTCATGTTAGACAATTGTACCATGTTTTTCCCTCATTGTATGGGGGTAGAGGATGGAGTCTAGAAAGTTATAAAACTATCTAATTTGGGGAAATAAAATTTGGCTTAGAAAGCTTGCAGATTGGGACACACACATGAACGCAAAGCTCCCTCCTCAGCAAAGAGAAAAGAGCTACCTGTTTTCTTCAAAATGCTTTCAATTAGCTTTACATTTTGAAATAAATATATTATGCTAATAAACATTTCTTGAGGTAGACATTTTCATTGGCAGATCCGAAACTGTACTTAAGTTATAAGCCTTCTGAACTTCTGTATTTTTCTCTTAAATTATAATTTCCCTTTATTCCTATTTAAAACCCAAGTGTAAAAGATGTGTTCATATGCTGTTTTACTCACTCACTTTCCGCTTTTTTTCTAACCACAGAATGACAGCTTTAAATTTTAATTTCCTGACTTGGCTTGTCATGGCCTTACTTTTGTAAAACAGTGAATTTAAGTGACTTTCTCGGGCCATTATTATTTAAACACATTTGCACAGCATTGAGGAATCTTAAAATATTATTGCAAGCAGATGAGACTCAACTTTTCATTTCCATGTGTTTTTGATTGCTCCTATCTTTATACGAATTGTTAATGAATTTTTTTAAAAAACAGGGCAAATCCTTTTTGTATGATCGGCATTGCTGAAGAGCATGATAAGCTAGCATGCAGACAACAGGAACCTGGGGTCTAGTCTAGACTCCACCATTTTCTGATTATGTGATCCTAATTCATTAACCTCTTCAGACCAAAATGTTCTTGTCTATAACTTGAAGACTATAGTATGTCCTCCACTCATCATACAAGGTTGGTAGGACGATGAAATGGACATGACATTGCTTTCAAAATGGCAGCACAACTGCCCATGGACATTGGTGGTATCTATTATTATGCAAAGGCTGTCCACAGTCTCTGTCAGAAAGACGGGCAAGGAGGCCTCCCCTATGGCCAGGGCTTCTTGCCCTGTGGTGTACAATTTCCTCTAGCACATTCTTTCTCATTCCCGGTTCCACTCTTGCAGAACTGTGTCAGTGGGTCACCCAAAGAGAGAGCTGACTCAGCTGATTCCTGAAATAAAGGTAGTCAGAGCTACCTTTGGTATGATGGAGATGAAACAAATGATTAACTGGTTTTCTCTATTTTTCTGCTTCTTGTGTTGGCATGTCAACAGACAGAGAAAACAATCTGTCTACACACGACATAGGTCTTTCTGGGTATTTCTTAATGTACTGTGGTGTTGTTGACCTGCTCCTTTGGATACCTCTGTACTCATTTGGTTCTCCCTTGGGTCACTTTTTTCCACTTGCCCCAGCAAGTATTCACATAGTCGTTAGTAGTACTTCGGTGACCTCCTTTCTATATATGTTTTAAATTAAGCCAGTTGGCCATATACAGCTTTTGGGTTGAACTAGAAAAGGCTGAATAAGGAGGGGAAAGGATATCAAGCTCAAATTCAGAATGCCCTGCCCCAGACAGTACAAGACATGGATTTTTTTGTTTGTCTATTTTTGTTCACCTTAGTAAATACTAAGATGCTAACTCTTTCTTGGGCCAGCAAAGATAGAATTGCTTTGGAGCAATTTGGCACTTGTCTTAATCTTAATAGTCTGAACTAATATGTGACACCCTAGCCTATAAATGTTTACGAAGTCTATAAACATGTAAGATGAAGTGACACCCCTGAGACATGTAGGAAAAACTCCAAACTGGGGAAAATTATAGTCACATTAGCAACAGTTAACTTGGGTTTGGGTGGGCAGTGGAGGCGCAGGTGGATGGGGCAACTTCCAATCACTGCCTGGACCTTTAATTCCCTAACTTTTAAGGCTTTTTCTATGAGAAGTTAAAAACCCTGAAGTTGGGGTCATTTCACAGTTTTGTGCAGACATTGGGAGGCGTTCATGCGTGGGAGAAGTTGACCACTGACCTTACCTTAGTGACATTTCATCTCTGGTCCATCCCTGACTTTCAAGATTCAACAGTTTTCAAGATTTTTACATTATGTCTTATAATTGATACATCTTTAAATGATGCCCTTTGGGGAAGGAATTTTTGACTTTTAGACTTTTAGTCCAGAGCAAGTCTTTTCTTCAGATGGGTTAAATAGAATAATCGGATAATTCTTGTTCTTACTCGTTAGGACACCTGTTTATTATTTAAAAACAGAACGAAAGAAAAAACAGTACTGTCTCATGAGCTGCTTTGGTTTTACAAAATCATTTTTTAATGACTGATGCAAATTTTTTATTAGGGCTCTGAATTGGAAAGCACGTAGCTTGCCAAGATTTTTGAACATCAGCTATTGTGTGAAGTTGCAGTGTGAATATAATAATGTTCAGCGTGATGAAAAAACCTGTACTCTAAAGGAAAACAAGAAGACAATCTAATTCTGACAGAAAACCACCTGTGGACATGGGCTTGTCTCATTTTATTTCTTCTGTTTTCCACAAAGAAGCCAAGTATTTATTTCAAGTGCCTTAGCAGGATATCCCAGTTAAAGTTTTGACAGTCTGTTTACAGTTCACTTCTGCCCCAAGGACAATTAAAGGCCCATCACAGGATAAACAAGGTGACTCTCAGGCAGGAGGAGGAGGATGTGTAGTAGGATTATTAATGTTGAAATGAATTAGCATTTGAGTGACAGGTCTGCATTAACACGAGAATTCATGTGCAGAAATCCGTAATTCTAATCAATCCTTTAGTGTAAAGGAAGCTAAAATTCAAGACGGAATAAAGGAGGCACAAGGGTATATGTGACAGTAGTAAAAAATATTCTTCCAGCCTGAAGACATTTAATCCCCCTTTGTCAAAACTCTTCTGTTTGCTTGAAAATTTGGCCCAGGGCCACAGGGCTTCAAGGTAGGGAGAGGGAAGGAAGATGTAAGGAGAGAGAAGGAAGCAAAAGAGGAGGCCATCGTCATTTCAGCTGTTGGACCCGAACACCTCTTCTCTTACCTGAGTACCGGTCCCTCTGCTCTTCCGTAACTCTCACCCTGGCGGTCTGTGTCTGCTCTAACCAGTTTTTTCATTCATTGTTGTAAGAAGTACTCACACCCGCAGAAAAGGAGATGCCCGCTCATGGTGCCCACTGGCTTTTCTACACACAGTGGCTACTGGGTCCTGGTGTTTGTCTGCACCAGGAGAGTCATGTGTTCCAACTGTCTTGCTCTCCCTGGGCTTTGAGCTACAGGGCTTAGATGCCCTTGAGATGCTCCATTTTCTGGAATTCGATTTGTTTCTTGGAAAATTCTGTTTTGACTTAGGAAAAGCTGACTATTTGAAAAGTTTCCTTAAAACACTAATTAAAAATATAGGGTACCTTTTTCATATTGATCTTGTTTTAAATATCTAATCCTGGAGAAAGAGCCAAACATGGATAAAGTGGTGAGCCAATGTAGGAGATCCAATAAGAACACAGTCGAATTTCAAGTTAAGAATATATGAAACTGATAATACTCAGTATTCAGTTCTCCTGAACAGATTCTGGGAACCCTGAATTAACTTAAGTACTGTATGACCAAGGGTCAGAACCTAACTTTTACCAAGAGACATGGTAAAAAACAAGCAGGAGATTGTTTTCATTTAATATTTTAAGATACATAATTTACATGTTTAGAAAAATTGAGTCTATATTTATTGACGCACAGCTAAGAAAAATTCTTTAAAAAATTTTTTTTAAATTTAAATTCAATTAATTAACATATAATGGATTATTAGTTTCAGAGGTAGATGTCAATGATTATTCAGTCTTATATACTACCCATCACGTGTCCTCTTTAATGTTCATCACCCAGTTACCCCATCTCCCACAGACCCCCGCCCTCCAGCAACCCTCAGTTTATTTCCTATGATTAAGAGATTCTTAGGGTTTGTTTCCCTCTCTGCTTTCATCTTTTATTTTTTCCTCTCTTCCCATATGATCCTCTATTTTGTTTCTTAAATTCCACCTAGGAGTGAGATCTTATGATAATTATCTTTCTCTGATTGACTTATTTTGCTTAGTATAATACCCTCCTGTGCCATCACATCGTTTGAAATGGCAAGATTTTTCTTTTTTTTTTAATGGCTGAGTAATATGAAGTAGAAAAATTCTTCACCGGAGAAAGATAGAAACATTTGTCCCTGTTTCTCACTTTTCTCTCCAACCTCACCTTCATTCCCCCTTCCCCTCCATCTGTTTGTATGGATTCTCTCAAAATAGGTATTTTGGGGTTTTGTGTGTGTCATACATGATTTGGGATTTACATAGAAGATATTGGCATATGAAGGTATTTCCTTCTGCAGCCTCTTCACTCACTTGTTTTTAAGATCCATGTCCTTGATTCTGAGCATTGCGCAGTTCTTCATGCAGACCAGACGTCCGCCATATTTCCCTCTTCATTCTGGAGTAGTGACAGGTCACACCACCACAGTGACAACAGATGCTAACTCAGTCACTGAAACAGTAACATCAACTTTTATTTTCTTAATTGGGCTTCATGCCTCATTTTGGTGTTTCAGCATGGCACTGAACAATTTAGCAACAACATGTAAACAACCGACTTAATTGAAATATGGACTTTGTATGGACAGATATACACCAGAGAAACATGTGTATTTAATCCGCTTGTTTGAACCTGGAGAACCATCATTTATTCAGAACTAATTCAAAGAAATACTGTAACTATTCTGGTGATTTTGTTTAGGAAAAGATTAAATGTGACCCAAGGCAGAAGTCAGCCCCAAACAAACACCTGTCATCCTTGTGATACACAGCTCCAGGAAAATATTATGATAATCCATTTTGCTATGTAGTATTTCAGGTTAGGTGCTGAGCTTCTGAGCCTTCGGAGCAAACGTGTGTAAACTTGGACGATGCCCTTCACATTGTGGTGAGACTGCGTGGCAGGTGGGGCAGAAGCCAGGAAACCAGCTCTGTGTCCTGTGCAAACTCCCAAGTTAGAAACATGGCACCGTAAGCCTTCTGTCACTGACACTTTGTTCCAGCCACTAGGCTAGGAAACCCCATCACCGTACAAATGGCACGTTCATTCAGAATGATTCCTCTTTGCTACAAAGCCTGATGATTTTCACCTTCACTCTGCCCCCTAACCCACCATCTAAACACTTCTTCCTGCAATCCAAGACCTCACTGGGCAGAGCCCACAATTTTCCACTGTTAAGGATGCTAATGGCAGGGGCATCCTACACTCCCAAGGGCCTGGACTCAGCCCGGCTTCACTACTTCTTAGCTGGTTAACCTTGAGGATGTTGCCTACATTCTTTCTTCCTATACCGTTGGCCGGTCTGCAAAACAGGGGCACTGATCCGCCCCTGTGCCTCTGGCAACCTGTGTGAGGATGACGTGCATGAGATGAAAGAGGGAAAACGCTTGGCACATGGTGACACTTGCTGAATGTTGTCACCAAATCTGCCTGATCTTCCTCTCTCGCAGTCTCTCCGGTAAGCAGTGTACAAACTGCAGCTTCCTGCTTCTTTCGAACTATTTCTCTACCCAGGGTGCCTTCCTTTTTTCTCTCCTGCCCATCTTGTCCTTTCCCTGGCAGTGTCTCAGTGCACCATCCCCCCTTCACCTGGGCACGGTCCCACGAACCTCCCACGCTGCCTCTTCTCACCCCACCTGGTTCCCATGCATTCACTTTGTCCTCTACAGGACCTTGGAGGCTCTAAAAAGCAGAGGCCTTTTTTGGCTTCTTCTTTTGTCCCATGGAAAAATCCCTCTTGGGTGTCCGTAGCGGGAAGAGTTGGGCTTTTACTAAACCACCGGTTTAGTTTTGAGCTCACAGACCCCAAATCTGCTTGTGTTTCTGTGTCCCCCTTTGCGGTGATGGCTAGAGAGCTCAGGCACAAGCTTGAGGCTGACAGCTAGCTGGCACACTGTATTTCATGACAAACGTTTTATGTACAAATATCACCCCATTGTCATGTTATTTATTTTTTAGATATTTCCCCATGACCCTGCCTTGGCTACTGTTTAATCCCTGTTATCTTATATTTATTTTGTGAGCATCATAAATCCTTTCAGGAACAAAGTAGAGCAAAACAGTACATATTTCAGTTGGAAGCAATATGGAGAGAAGGCAGGGTCTCAGACTGTGCAGGAAACAAACCTGGGCCCAAAGCCACTCTGCTCCTCACCCTTGGAGCGGCTTTGAGCAGGTTATGTCCACTCTCTGAGTCTCCATTTCCTGCCAGTTTGAAGAGAGAAAGAACCTCCCCATCAGGGTGCTTGTGCTGTGTCAATGAGATCATGACTGTGATGTGTTGAACACCAGACCCGGATGTTGATGCTGCCTAGTAGATCTTTCAGCGTGTCTTACCTGGTGAACAGAGATTTCTAAATTAATTGATATTTCACTGATAATATAAAATACATACTATGTTTAGTAGGGAGTCTGTTCCAGGACCTGTGGGAGCTTTTTCTCTTAGAGAACTGAAGCCCTCACCAGTTTACGTAACAAGTAAACACCCAGAGAGACGTCTTAGGTATCTGGGAGGATTAGGCCCATTCCTGTCTCCAACTTTGCAAAAATCACCCTAATCAACAAAAGGCGCTCAAGGGCCAAGATGCAACTGTAGCTTATGATCTTGTCTGAAGTGGGGTTTCCTCTCTCTTAGCAATAAGTGATTTCTGATCATTAATATCCCTTCAGAACGCCTGAGTCCCGTAAGTCAGATTTTATCTGACAAAGGCTCTCTGGTATCTCCTCTTGCTGTCTGAGGGTCAGAATTCCATCAGCTGGCCTTGCTGGGACTGGGAAGCCTCTGGGGCTGAAGTATGGGTCTCCTGTCTAACCTCGCCATTGGCCTCTTTCCCCCCATTAGCCTTGTGGTGGCGCCTGGGAAGCTGCCTCCTGTGGAAAGACGGAAGATCAGGTGACGGCTTCTGGTCAGGCTCGGAAGTATGTGAACGCCTTCTCAACCCGGACTCTGGTCATGTGAGACGTTTCTAGACAAGCATTATGGTTTTCAGAACACTTCAAGTTGACTTGGGATATGTCATTCCTTTACATGAGACTTTTCATGAATGGGAGAAGAGCCTATTTTTGTTGTGGTACAACAGTTGAGAGCAGCACCAAGTGCATTTAGGTGGATGAAATCTTCTGGGATTTCACCCCACAAAAAGGATTTTTAAAAAATAAATAAGTAAATAACAGTCTTACCTAATTTTTAGGTAATGAATTGTAGTCAGTTTAATATCTTAATGCAGATTTTTTTAATAAAACGTAAAGTGATTTATCTGTTTTTTAGAGGACCAACGGAACAGTATTTTTTTCCTGTGATGAGGTTTTTGAAATTTTACACACACACACAAAAAAAGGTATTCCAATATATCACTTTTCTCAATCACTAAACACAATGCATTACTGTAAATGTTGGCTTAATACCATGGGATCTTTAATCAAGATTGTAAATGCTCATTTATGGTTAATAACATTGGAGGTACATTTATTGTACTAAACCATTTTATGAGTTTTTTTTTGTTAGCTTGCTTTAAAAATTATTACTGTATGAAATAGTTTTATAAAAAATTATATTTTTATTCAGTAATTTAATTTTGTAAATGCCAAATGAAAAAATGTGTTTTGCTGCTATGGTTTTAGCCTGTAGACATGCTGCTAGTATCAGAGGGGCAGTAGAGCTTTGGATGGAAAGAAACTTGGTGTTAGGTAATTGACTATGCACTAGTATTTCAAACTTTTTTATTTTATATATATATATATGTAAAATATATATATATATACGTACCTCCCCCCCCCCACCCCCCATTGTAATACATTGGAAAACTTGTTTGGGAGATTTTGCATTTGTTGTTGTTACTGATTTGGGGTTTTTTTGTTTTGTTTTGTTTTGGTTTTGTTTTTTTTTTTTGGTTATTGATGGTTTCTAAGAGCATGCATTGCACTTCTTTTTTTTGGGAGATCTGTGTTGTTGATGTCCTGTGTTTTGTTCTGAGTTTGCCCTCACTGTTCTTTAATTCAGGGGTTATGTGTTTCATCGGCGTCCCCTATGGTTTCTGAGCATATGGGCTCGGAACTGCCGTACAGACCCTGTGTTTGCAACTGGAGTCAGGAAACTAGGGATGAAAGCCAGTGGCTGCCTTAAGAATATTTGGTGCCAGATGTCTGTCACTGAACTTGGAGATGACAGTGTACTTACTGCCTTGTAGAGAAATAAAGCTGTGTCCTTATTTTACTTACTTTTGGTGTCTCTCTTGTGATTGTGGACAATAGTCATGCTTTTAAGAAAATGGAGTGAATTCAAAACATTTTCTTGTGTTAGTAATTTGTGCACCACCTGAACTTCATGTGAAGAACCCAAGAATCCTTACTTTAAAGAAAGAAGAACAAGGAAACCAAGTGCAGTAGTTGACAACATAATCACAAGCAGAGGGACAGCTGGGAGGAATCCTGCAGACTGTGTTAGGGTTCCAGCAGCATTTGAGCTGGTATAACGTGTACTGATACCACAGATGTGGGCAGGGAGAGGAGGACCACAAGGCTGGTGCCCAGAGAGGGAGAGTCATAGAAAGCAGGAGCCCTAGAGAGGAGCCGTGACCTTTGGGGACCTCACAGGGAGACAGACAAGGGTAATGCCTGACTTTACTTCCATCCTTCCCATCTCTGTCAGGGGCTCTCATTTGCAGAACCAACTAAAAGCTAGAGGGCAAGGGAGCTCCTGGATGTAAGGCCAGTCAGCCTTCAAGGGTAGAGCCAGAGGACTTTATCTGTTGGGGCAAGAGTAGGGCATCCCAGCTAAGTCACCCATGAAGTTCACCACCCAGTATTGCGGATGGGATGGGTCTCCACTGCTCTCCATTTCTTAGGTCCCTGTTCTTTCCCCTGTGCTACCGTAGACTTTCCAACTTCCTTACAATTTGCTCTTGTCACTGTTGTCCAGCTCCACCTTGGCATTTTCACTTGGTGTGATACACGTGGTGGTCTGAGAGCCAGGGATTTATGACCCCAATCATGAGTCTTTAGGACTGTCTAGGGAAATAAAGAGAATAAAAAGTGTTTAGTATTCTGCAATTGCCTTTCTGAGAGGTAATAATGCATCACCCCAAAGACAGTGTTATATTCATGAACTCTCAGAGAATGTTCTAGGTGCTGACTCTGCCCCTTACTAGCAGTCCAAACTTAGACAAGTCACTGGACTTTCTGAGAACTTTTTCTTCATCTGTGTGATGAATTCATTCCCACAATGAAATCTTGTGACGTATCCCACTAGACAAATGGTCACTATTACGTATGCTTTCCATAACTAAGTAATGCACGCCATGTCATGTGCCAAATGTTCATCTGACTGACATGCCTTGTTAATTCCAGAGTTAAACATAGAGGTCAGATTATAACTGTTGGAATAAATTCACGGCAAGAGTGAATTCAGTATTATACAGAATCAAAATAAATATCTACTTTTCCAACAAGTATGTGACCTAATAGAACACCCATTTCCTAAGCATCTCTAAGATATTTATTTGTCCTGGTCTTTTGTTTTTAGCCATCCTCCTCTCTATAGCAGAGCTTTAGGCAATAAAATGGAAATGGCATTTCTTACTACTCCAAGGAAACATTGTACTTTTGAGTTCCTGTGCATAAAGCTTTAGTCCACATGTGCACATTGGGAGAAGAGGAGAGATGTCGAGAAGATTCTGATTTGTCTCCTAGCTGATCATGGGATTAATAATTCAAGATGAGAAAGAAGTGCAGGGAGAAAATTTCTTTGTTTCTTTAGAAATTACAAAATGTTAGAACTGGAAGGGACTTTAGACATCATAAGGGCCTGCCCCTGTTTTATTACTCTTAGAGCCCAACCAACAGGTCTGAATTGAATTCAGACTCTTCCCTTTACCAGCTCTATGCCTTTATATAAGTTTTACTGAATCTATCCAAGCTTCGCACTATTTATAGTATATTTTACTTATATTGGACATAAGGTCTATCTCAAGGTTGTTGAATATTTTGAAGATGACGTGACAAACTAAATGAATTCTTGCATCTCTGTAAAATGTTGTAGTGCCTACTGATCCGGTAAGTGGCCGTAATGACTTTTGATCAATCAGAGAAAGAAAAAAAAATGTGTATTACCAACAATGGAGAAGTGAATACCACTGAGCCCCATGTCCCTGATTGCGTTAAACCTATCCTTTGTATGACAACTGACTTTAAGTCAAAATGATATCTTCTCAAAATTTTCCTAACCATTTTAAGATCTCATTATTTAATATATGTTTCCCCTTCTTGTACAAATGTTTGTGTGAAAAATGGGGCATATTTGCCCTCAAACTTGTTGGTTTCTAATCTGAAAAAGAAAACTGGTAGATAAAATACGATGTACAGGTCTCTTCCACTGCACTTGAAATACTTACAAGCTTGTTGTTTGCTTTCCTTCTCTAACCTTCACTATTATACATTTTTTCCCTTTAGTTGTCATTTTTAGAAAGCAGAGTGAAAAGGAAGTCAGCTAAAATGCGAACCTCTTTTTAGGAGCAGCTGGCTAGCTCAGTCGGTAGAGCATGAGATTCTTGATCTCGGGGTTGAGTTCAAGCCCTATGTTGGGTGTAAGGATTACTTAAAAATGAAATCTTTAAAAAATAATAAAAATAATGTGCAAACCCCTTTTTAAAAATAAAATTATCCCGTATATAATTATATATAGTAACTTTGGGAACTACAGCAAGATGAAGCTAAACTATAAATCTTAAGGAAACAGTGTTTCGGTAATGAATAGGCAATAATTCTTTTTAATTGACAGTGCAAACATTCTTGATGTTAATATGGAAATTGGAGAGGTTGATATTTCCCTTATGGGACCATGTTTATTCAATGAGCACCTATTGTAGTGCTAAGTGTTGCATTTGAAGTTAAGGTTAGAGCTCAGAACATCAGAGCTGAAAATCCCTGCTGGATGGGAGCTTACATTCCGGAGGGAGATAGAGATATGAGTCAGTAGATAATTACAGTAGAGTCATATCCACAGTAAGAGAGAAAAGAGAGCACCAGATCTACACTTAGAGGAGCAGCACAGCTTTCCCACAGAGCTGGCATCTAGCCGGACCGACAGATAAAGCAGAGCTAGGGCAGGATCAGAATTGGAGGGGACCTCGGGAGGAGGGAAAGCTCTGAAATTTCCTGGAGAAAAACACCCAAATATAATGACTTGTCTTACTTCAAATTCATGATGACAAACTGCAAAAGGGCACTCAAAGGCAATTCCACTTGAGGATTTTCTCTAGTAAATTCTTTGTCCTCGCTCAGGACATCAGTGAGAAAATAGAAGCATCCACTTCCCCACGCCCAAACCATCTGTAGACCCACATGGCAAAGGCTTTGCATTTCCTCTTAAAGTGGACAAGCACTCCCAGTGGCAATGTGGGGCCAGCCCTTCTCTTGGGCCTCTGCAAGTTTGTATCCTTATACCCTCCAGGGCCTCATCCTGCAGATAGAATCTTTCTCCTATATCATAAAGTCTTCCTCTCTCCTGAATCATTCTTATCATATTAATATGGTCTACATCTCCCGGCAGTAATATCACCATCATACAGGCCCATTTATCTGCCCTTCTCAGCAAAAGTACTTACGGGATCTGCTATAGTCACGGCCACCACTTCCTCATGTTGCCTTCTCCAGCAGTCCACGTTGCATGAACTTTCATTGCCCCCACTCCACCAGGCTTGCCCTTGTCAGTGGCACCGACGGCCTCCATGTTGCCAAATCCTGCTGTCGCTTACAGGCCTCATGTTACTTGGGCTACTGGCAGCTTCAGCGGAACTGATGCTCCCTCTTTCTTAGACCACTTTCTCCTGTAGGCTTTAGGACACCATTCTCCTGGTTTCCCTCCTTCCTCCCAGGTTTCCCTAGTTAAAGACCAAATATTTAACTGAGTAAATTTAAAGTACTAATTGACTTTTTTCAAACAAATAGAAGGGAGCGCCCAGGAATTGTGCCAGATCGGAAGCTTTTCTAGGCAGAAATGGGCAAGGACGGAGTAGTGGCAGGGCAAGGAAGTTATCACCAAAAATTGTTTCAGACAAGGTCATCTTCCTTTAGGGGGAGGCGCGGGAGGTCTCCTCATGCTACATGAGGATACAGATGACCTCACTGGTGCTGATCAAGAAATGCCAGACTGAGTGGTTTAAAATTCTACTCTGGGGGCAGGTGGACACTGCAATGAGGTTAACTATTAAGTCTTGGTGGGGCTTAACATAAGTGACTCCATTTTGGACCTGTTGTTTCTTTTTAACACAGTTTGATACTCTCCACCTCTTGGCCTCCAAGTGGCTCTTTCCTCCTTCCTCTCCATCATCCCTCCCAAGGGACTTTATTACTGCTCCTTCTTTAAGTATCATCTCTATCTTTAGCCCTAAGCCCCCTTCCAGAACTTCAGCCTTCTGTACGCTCTTCCATGTTAATATCTTCCCCACATAAATGTTTTAAATTTAGTATGAATGAAAGGAAGCTCATAATCACTCAGTGTTTCTATTTTTCTCATTTGTAATCCGTCTCACTTGTAGCCATTAGGCCTCCTTCCTTCATTTCTCAAGCCAAAAATTTAAGTGTCATCCTTGGTTTCTCCCTTTACCTTGCAACCTTCCTTACACCCTATTGTGTGGAGGCACCTGAGTACTCTACCTTGAGAATATACCACCTCAAACGTGCCACACTTCTCCACTGTCAGTAAGGACATTAGTAGTAGTGAACCATTGTGTGTTAAGAGCTTTGATATGCTAGCGAAGAAGGGAGAGGAGGGGAGAGGTCCTGGGAGAGGGAAGAAGAATGGCGTTGCCTGAGTGGTCAGAATGAGGGGGAAATGAAAGGAAAACCTAGGGGCCCAGCAAAGATAGGAGGCCAGCACGAAAAGCCTATAGCCACCCTCAAAGAGTTTGAACTGTGTCCTTAGAGATATGGGGAGTCACTGCATGTTGAATTCACCTGCGTTAGGCAGGGGAATAAAATGATTTGTATCTGGCTTACGTAATTAATTCTGTTGAAATCCTTTTTTTACAGATAGCATAAAATGAAAGCTCAGGTTAACAGAGCCAAATGACAGCAGGAACTGAATTTTATACTTAGTTAATTGGGTTTTACACAGTACATTTCCTACTGTGTCTTAATTTCAAAGGAATGTGCTTTAATCCCAGAGAAATCTTATTGAAAAATACTTTTTGCTCTGAAGTTCATAAAGGCTATTTTCACATTTTATAGTATATAAAGTAATTAATATAGGAAAATTTATTTGCATGAAACACTTTTCACCTTTAAGAGCAGTATATTTTCAATCAATAACCAGTAATTTATCTAAAACTTCCCTTTTCTTTTTCAAAAGCCAAATCTTCCATTGAATTTTTTAAAATATGGTAGAATTCTTGCCCATTAAAGAATCCTGACTATATTTGTTAACGACAACTTACTTTTTTTTTAAAGATTTTATTTATTTATTTGACAGACAGAGATCACAAGTAGGCAGAGAGGCAGGCAGAGAGGGAGAAGCAGGTTCCCTGCCGAGCAGAGAGCCTGACGTGGGGCTCCATCCCAGGACCCTGAGATCATGACCTGAGCCGAAGGCAGAGGCTTAAACCCACTGAGCCACCCAGGCGCCCCAAGACAGCTTACTTTTATATTTATTTTATTTTACTCTTTAATCTAGAATACATTTACATAGTCCAGTGATTTTCAGACTTTTTCAGGCATCAGAAACATACAAGGAATTTGTTTAAAATGAAGATTTTTGGCCTCACTGCCAGGGATTCTGATTCATAAGTCAGGTGTTGACCTAGGAATGTTTTCACAAGCTTCCAGGTGATGCTAATGCAGGTGATCTGAGGGAACCACACTAGAAACGCTGCCTTAGGAAAAACCTTTGATTCCCACAAACCTCGTGGGCTTTCCTTTTTACAATCCCCATAGATTTCCATTCCTGCGGAGCCTACAATTCCTCATTAAAATGTACATCAATCTATAGAACATTAGAAAAATATTAAGCCCATAACTATAAATAGGGTTTCTTAAGTCCAGGGAATCATCATATTACAGATACTGGTCATTAAGGGGAAATGTGGCTATCAGATCCATCTTTTGTTTGATTTTTTACAATATGTGGTGAAGGATAATTTTATAGTTTGTCCGAATCTCTTTAAATATATGGCTTTATTGCACATGATCTGTCAAAAGGGAACTTACAGCTCAAGAAGTTCAGGTCATAAACAAAATACAATAACACCATTTCCATCCAGAAGTCCCTTGTTCTAAACCAGTCTCTAATCAACTTGCCAAATGCTTGTTCAAGTCACTTTACACCTCTATTCTTTGGGTTTTCTATATTAAATGGAGGAAGTATTTAATCCTGTATATAGTTACAAAACACACAAAGGTTGTCAGATCAAAGACAAATATAATTCAAAGAAAGTGACAGTAGCCCAAAGACACTGGAATACAGAGGATAGAATTATGAGATTTTCATGCTTGGAAGTATCCCCTGAAATGAACTTATAAGTTAACAAATTAGCCTGTATTTGGGGGCAGATGTTAGAGACAGAGCTAGGATTTTTTTTCACTCACTCACTTTTCTGAAGAATGCAAACCCATCTGCCTATAATGTAGTGATCCCAAATACCTGTAATGGACAGGCTCCCTGCCTTCCCTTCCGTGGTTGGTTTCCAAGTCAGTGCCAGCAGTGACCAAGTGGATAGCCTGAAGCACTGGGATGGTACTCAGCATTCACATGGCTTGACTTGGATCATACCAAATACATTTTCCTCCCCAACTGCAAGTCTGCCAAAATGAGAAGGTATTAGAAACTTGTATCCTGATTAGACATAGTGAATGGAAGACAAAAATTAATGCCACTCCATCAGGAAATTCCACCAAATGACAATGAATGGGGCAGTAAGGAGCACAAATATACAAGTCAAAGAAAATAGAAAACAACAAGTAAGGGATTTTTGGCCAAGAACCTAAATTATTTACTTATTCTACAAATATTTATTGAGTACTTTTGATGCAATGCAGAATTCAAAATTCTATAAATCTGATATAAATTTAATTTTCAAATTACTGACAGAGCAATATTGTCTTCATTACCCCTCATAAGTACTAAGAAAATGATCTGTTTCAGATTTGCTGTTTTATTAGCCATATTTCTTTAAGACTAAATGTCCATTTTCACATTTTATCCTCTCTGACATCAGGTAAGTCTTTAACATAGCCTGATTTTTCTTATTTTGAAAATTGTTATGAAGCCCGGAGGGCCTTATACTTGGTGCCCCCATAAAATAAAAGAAGAGCTTAGAACTTAGAAGCAGTGGGGCGCCTGGGTGGCTCAGTGGGTTAAGCCGCTGCCTTCGGCTCAGGTCATGATCTCAGGGTCCTGGGATTGAGTCCCACGTCAGGCTCTCTGCTCAGCAGGGAGCCTGCTTCCCTCTTTCTCTCTCTCTGCCTGCCTCTCTGCCTAGTTGTGATTTCTCGCTTTCAAATAAATAAGTAAAATCTTTAAAAAAAAATAAAAAAATAAAAGAACTTAGAAGCAGAAATTTCTGCAAGACTCCCTAACTTTTTAGGGGTACCTGACTGCCTCAGTCAGGGGAGCATGTGACTCTGGATCTCATGGGTAGTGAGTTCAAGCCCCATGTTGGACATAAAGCTTGTTAAAAAAAAAAAAAAAAAACACGAATTCCCTAACTTCTTAGTTATGAATTTTTAGTAATGAAATCCACAGGTGTTCAGCCCCCACCAATTTTGTTCACTTTTCGCAAGCATATCTGAGCCACATGCTGAACTGTGGCTCATGGGTTGAAGCATGTCTAAACCACTGCAGGGTGGGAATCCCCTTTTATCTTCAGTGTCTAACCCAATGCCTGACGTGTAAAAGGTGCTTACTACATATTTGGAAAATCCATGAAAAAATGTGAGTTAGCATCCCTGCATCGTCTCATGACCTACCCGTAAAAATGATCAAACGCTTCATCTCTCTGGGTCTGTGTTTGCTTAGCTATAAAACGAATATGAAAAGGGGCACCTGGGTGGCTCAGTGGGTTAAGCCTCTGCCTTCGGCTCGGGTCAATATCTCAGGATCCTGGGATCGAGCCCCACATCGGGCTCTCTGCTTGGCGGGGGGCCTGCTTCCCCCTCTCTCTGCCTGCTTCTCTGCCTACTTGTTAACTCTCTCTCTCTGTCAAATAAATAAATAAAATATTATAAAAAAAAACACGAATATGAAAAGCTCAGCTACAGACCGCTTCCTGCTCTAGCCATCTCTGAGTAGGCAAAGTTGTTAAGATGCTGCACGGGAGAAATTACAGTGGTTTTAGAGGATTTATTTGACTGGTGTATTGTTCATGAGAGTAATGCATTTGATAACTTCTGACTGAAATATGCCTCCCCCTGTATTCCTAAGTTGAAGTTCTAACCCCCACCACTTCGCCATGTGACTGTATATAGAATAAGGACCTTTAAATAGGGGTAATTAAAGTAAAATGATGTCACATATATAATCTATGTCCTCATAAGAAGAGATTAGGATACAGACACACACAGAATGACTGTGTGAAAACACAGAAGAAGACAGCCACCTACAAATCAAGAAGAAAGGTCTTTGAAGAAATCAGCCGTGCCAACACCTGGATCTCAGGCTTCCAGACTCCAGAATTATGAGACAATAAATTGCTGGTGGTTAAGACACCACTCTTTGGCACTTTGATATGGTAGCTTTAGCAAACAATATGATAACATTTACTTATCAACATTGTATAAAAAGGGAAAAGGAGTTTCTATACTTTGGGGTTCCTCCCATCTCCATTCCCATGCCTCAAAATTGCTGCTTAAATGGGAGTCTTTCTATTCCAAAGAACTCAACAATATTCTATTGTGTCACCGAAAATCTACTTGATATATGGAAGCTCTGTGTATGTGTGTTTTATAGCTAATTTGTTTAACTTTACTAGAATCAGCTAACCAGCTGTTTCATCATGCAAAAATCTTAAATCTACTCTAACACTTGTATAAAAAATCCATATCATAGAACAAGGGTTGGCAAATTATGACCCATGGCCAAATCTGGCCCACTGCCTGTTTTAGGAAATACACTTTATTGGAACACAGCCACGCCCTCTCATTAACGCATTGTCTGTGGCTGGTTTCCCACTACAGTAGCTGAGCTGAGGAGTTGCAAGAGAGACCACATGGTCTGCAAAGTGTAAACTATTTATTATCAGGTCCTTTATGGGAAAAGTTTGTGACCCTAGTCCTTGAGGAAAAGTAATAGGAAATCACAGTAAAAGGGCACCTGGGCGGCTCAGTCAACTAAGTATCCAGCTCTTGATTTCAACTCAGGTCATGATCTCAGGGCTGTGAGGTCAAGGTCCGCATTCGGCTCCAGGCTCAGCTGAGAGTCTGCTTGAGATTCTCCCTGTCCCTCTCCCACCACCTCCCACCCCCTCGCTCATTCTCTCTCTCTAAAATAATAAATAAATCTTAAGGGGGAAAAAAATCACAATAGCAGTTCTATTATGAGTAGTGAAGATAATGGATTCTGCTTCAGTTAGACTGACTTTCTGATTTCTCCATTTCCTGGGCCCTTTTGCTGGCTGCTTGCCGTGGCTGCTTGCTGTGACTGCTTTTGTTTGGGAGCAGAGAACATCTAGCAGGTTAAACCATATACAACAGCTAACATCTGACAGATTTTGACCTACAGATACGGCAACTTCATGTGACTCAACCCTAATACTTCAGGCTCTTCCAGCGTGCTCGGTTTCGATTCCCCATGCCCTTTGTAGACTTCCAACTGCTTTAGTGGTTCTCAACTTCGGCTACATATTCAAATCACCTGGAGAGCTTTTAAAACACTAATGTCTAGGCCACACACACAGCCAGTTGAAACAGACCCATCTGGGATGGTGGACAAACCCCAGGTGATTCTAAGGAGCCATCAGACTTGAGTACCACTGAGCTATGAAGAGCTTCTGGCAATACCTAGGTTCTGGGTGTTATGGACACCTTCCATCTAGATAGAAGAACGTGGACAATTGTCATGAATGAGAGGGATAACCTGCAAAACTAAGGCTGCCTCCATCACCTGAAGGGCTTCGTGAAATCACGGACTGCAGGGCCTACCCCCAGAGTTTCTGATTCTGTAGGCCTGGGGTAGAGCCCAAGAATTTGCATTTCTAACAAGGTCCCAGGTGATGTTGACAATGCTGGCTCATTGTCACCATGAGAACCACTGTTCTATCAGTATCTTCTGTGGGCTCAGTGCCTCACGCAGAGTGAGGCTTTCATGAATGTTTGTTGAACAGAAATGAGAGAACTGTGGCAGAAGGAAAAAGCTAGTGACTTCCTGATACTAGAAATTAGGGATATGGCAGTGAACAAGAGAAACAAACAGCCTGTCCTCACGGAATTTATACTGTAGGGAAAAACACAAAATTGCAGGGCTGACAAAAAAATACAAAAACACTAATTCAAAAAGATATATGCAGCCCTATGTTTACTGCAGCATTAATTTCAATAGCCAAATTATGGAGGCAACTCAAGCTTCCATGGACTGATGAATGGCTAAAGATGTGGTGTGTATATACAATGGAACATTACTCTGTCATGAAAAGAAGGAAATCTCACTATTGGCAACAACATGGAGGGATCTAGAGAGTAGAATGCTAAGCAAAATAAGTCAGAGAAAGACAAATACTGTATGATTTCATTCATATGGAATTTTAAAAATAAAGGAACAAAGAAAAGACAAGACAAACAGAAAAGCAGACACTTAACTATAGAGAACAAACTGATAGTTACCAGAGGGAGGTGGGTGGGGGGATGGTGAAATAGGTGAAAAAAATGCCTCAAAAAAGAAAAGGAAAGGAAAGGAAAGAAAAAAGGAAAAGAAAAGAAAAAACCTTCAAGGGTGAATATAAATATTACAAAAGGAAAAGATGGAATACTACTGCAGCACATAGAACTCCCCTGACCTAATGGTTCCTGGCCCTCTGAGAGCCCCTTTTAAATCCCGTGATGCTATGTTTTATCATCACTAGGTCAGCTGGAATCTAAGGACAGAATTTTGGGAAAATACATAGAGAAAGAGAGAGAGAGAGAGGGAGAGGGAAGGAGGGAGGGAGGGAGGGAGAGAATGGGAATGAAATAAAACTCATCGATAGATAAAAAGAAGAGCAAAACATGTGTTTGACCAGAAGTCAGAACTGTGATCCTGCTTTGGTCTTATTACCACCCCTATTAGTCAGCTTGGGCTGCCATAACAAAATACCACAAACCGGCTGGCTTACCAGAAATTTATTTTCTCACAATCTGGAGACTAGAGGTCTGAGATCAGGGTGCTACCATGGTCAGGTTCTGATAAAGGTTCTCTTCCTAGCTTGTAAATGGCCACCTTCTCACTGTGTCCTTACATGGTCTTTGTGTGGTGTGCACATGTGAAGAGAGCAAGAGACTGACTCATCCGCTTCTTCCTCTTCTCATAAGGCTGCCAATTCTATCAAATTAGGACCCCATCTTAACACCTCATTTAACCTTAATTACCTCCTAAAACCCCATCTCCAAATACAGTCACAGTGAGGGTTAGGACTTCTGAGGGGACCCAATTTGGTCCATAGCAACCATATAAACATAGGCTTATTTCATCAACTAAAAATTACATCGCCTCGAATATAGCTAAGCTCCTAATTCTTAGCAGGAGGAAAGACACGGAGGTGTGATTGAAAATGATGTAGGTTCCTTTGGTTCTTTCACGTACATGTGGCTTTTGGAATGCCGAGACATCTTAGAATGAGAGAACGTCTCCATGTTCAGTTATCTGAGGTGCTCCAGACTGCAAAGACAAGGAAACATTCAGACCCAGGCCTTGTGGAGAGCAAGATGGCTGTCTGGGATATCACATTATTTGTGATGGTCCAAGTGCCTCCAAGCCATCTTCCATTCCCATGGCTCAGTTGCTGTTCTCCTCTGACCGCATTGGTTCTGCAGTGCTTCCCATGACATGTGTTCCCTCCAGCCCCTGTCCACCTCTCTTGCAATGGTTATAGCCTTATTTTATCTCCAGAACGAGTTAGGATGATATGATGGTTTTCATCCAAGACGTCACTTTTTAATCCTTTTCTACAGACTATTATCAGAAACTCTCATTTTTCAAGCCCAAATCCAAATAATCTTGTCCATAAGGAAATCCATGTATAATGTACTACTTCGGGGCATCCTGCTGGCTCAGTCAGTGGAGCAGGCAACTCTTGATCTCAGGGTTGTGAGTTCGAGCCCCATGTGGGGGTGGAGTTTTCTTTAAAAAAAAAAATAATAATAATGTACTACACCAATAATAGACTTAGGTGGAGTAGAATTTTTCCTTACTCTTCGTTCAGCAAGAGAGTTGCCTAAATTCCTCCAAAATGCCCTCTTCCATTCCTCTAAGTGTTCCCCTCTGAGTGCTTTCTGGGTAGGTGGAAACAGTGTGTAAACATCTGCTCATCCCCAAACAGAGTGGTTGTGGTTTTAGCAATGAGAGGAAGAGTCACTGGGGTTTTACTTACTGGAGAAACTCCCAGCAGCCAGTCAAGCAGCCATAGAATTTCCCCCACCCAATTTATAAAAAGCTAGTAGCATACGTTGGAATTTGTGGAGTTCCCAGTGCCATAAATTTAAAATCCATTTGTAATACTGGAATTTTCCTTCGGTTCAATACTTGTATCATGTGAGTGGAATAAGGTATGAAGAAGCATGCTCCCGGGACAGAAAATCAGTTATTGGGCTATGGGGACATTATGGTTTTAACACAATAGAAGAGTATTTCCTGGCCCGCTTGTTCCAGCCCCCCAAACCCCTATTGACTGCTCTTCCTCCTAGTACCTTGGTATATCACTCTTCTGGAGTTGCCTTGTCTCTTCTCCCCATCACTGTACATGTTTTTTAGTTTTCTCTGCTCAAGGGGCTTTACCTTTTATCTTGGACATCGGGGCCCTTGATACCACCCTGAACGCGCCCGATCTCATCTGATCTCGGAAGCTAAGCAGGGTCGGGCCTGGTTAGTACTTGGATGGGAGACATCGGGGCCCTTGGGCAGAGTCACAAGGTGCTCTGGTCTCCTGTGCCTTCTACATTCCATGATTCCATGATTCCTTTCCATGTCTTCTATTCTTGTTTGTATCATTATTGAGTGGGAAGTCTGAGGAGGAAAGAGGAAGAAAGAAGAAAGAAGGATAGAAGAAAGAGAGAAAGAAAGAAAGAGAGAAAGACCAGCCCAAAATATGACTCAGAATTAGAGCTGCAGTAAAGGAACATTCTCTGGCCCAGCAGGCAGGAGTTGCATTCTTGCCAACCCTTCCTATCAGCAGGCAACCATTGCCTCCATTCAGACTATGTGAGTCATTTTGAAACTGATTGCAGTTGGCGCTTTTATTGGCATCCTTCCTTTGAAGTTGACTTTCAGATCATCAGTGGTTTTGTCTGCAGACCCTGGTGCCAATGTGAAGTGACAAATTTTGCTCACAACGCAATATTCTCAACAGTGTTTTTCTCTGGGCTACCAAACTGTCTGGCTAAAAGTGAATACAGAGGGATTGATTGGTGGATGGATAGGAATAGGTAGGTGGATATTATAGAGCAAGTATTATAAAGTATAATTTTATAATTAACATAATATAATTAACATCAGATATTAATTATAGAATCCAAGCAGTGAGTGTATGGGTATTACTTTAAAATTCTCTCAACTTTTCTGGATGTTTAAATATTCACAAATAAAATGTTTGGGGGGAAAGTATATACCAGTATCAGCAGTGAGGTTAGTAGCAGATTATAAACCCTTGAAAGATGAGCATGCAAGTAAGGCTATAGAGATTTAAAAAAAACTAAATGACTTATTGAGAGTTAATTATTTCCTTAACATTGTCCAAATTAAAGACATAGATATTGCACAAGAAAAAATGGGGTTAACTTTTTGAACACCTTACATGTAAGTTACTGGCAAATTCCAAACCACTAATCATTTATTACCACATGGATAAAAGCATAGCTTTTGGTGTCAGATGATAATAGGAACATACCACACCTTCCATTAAGTCACGTTATTTAATCTCTCTGAGCCTTAGTTTTCTCAAGTATAAAATGGGCTGGTTGTGGTGTTGCTGGTGGTGAGGATTAGCACATCTTCAAGTTCTCGGGTTCAAATGCTCCGGAAAGAATTAACTTCTCCATAAGGGACAAGGTACCTTATAATTGTTACTTACAAAAATAAATCAACTGTAAGAATTAAAAAGAACATGTTATTCTGATGTTTCAGAAGAGCCCCTCCAAATTTCGCCGGTGCTATGTGAACAGCACAGCTGGAGTATTTTGAAAGGGTGGAGGTCAGGGGTGCCTGGGTGGCTCAGTCAGTTGGGTGGCTGACTCCTGATTTCAGCTCAGATCATGAGCCCAGGGTCCTGGGATTGAGCCCTGCGGTGGGCTCTGTGATCAGTGGGGAGTCTGCTTGAGGATTTGCTCTCTCCCACTCCCTCTGAATCCTCCGCCTGCTCTCTCTCTCTCTCTCTTTCAAATAAATAAATAAATCTTAAAAAGAGAAAAAATTGGCGGTCCAAGCACCTGAAACTCATTATACATTTAATGGTTTGGGTTTTGTTTTGTTTTGTTTTGTCTTTTCAGTATTGGAGGGAAAAAAAAGATGGAAATAAAATACTGTGACCTTTAAGAGTACTTCTTAAGTAAATAACACAAAATCTGTATGTACCCACCACAGGAAGATAATTTGCACATTATTGAAACAAATTAAATATGTCACACTTGCAAAATTCCTGTGAGAAATCCTTTTCCCGGGTCACTGTTTGATGTTACTACTAAACATCAGAGAGGGACTTGCCCTTCTAACCTGCCTCAGAAGAGAAATGGGGCTAGGAGAACACAACTAAGCAACACAAAACTTAATGTCTTAAAATAACAGCCACTGGTTATTTGTGAACCTACACTTCTGCTCATCTCAGCTGGGTTTCCTCACGCACCTGAAATCCAGTCTGGATTTCTGAAATATGCTTCTAAATTTGGCCCCACAGAGTGCTGGGCTTGTTCACATGGTGGCTCAGCAGAGTTCCAAGGAGCTGGCAGGTGGGCACTGTCTCTGGAGGCCCACGCTCAGAACAGGCATGATGTCACCTCTTTTGCATTCTGTTAGTCAAAGCAGGTTACAAGCTCAACCTCAGAGTCAAGGGAAGGGGAATAGACCCCACTGATGGGAAGACCTACAATGTCACATTGCAATGTCACATCACAAAGGGACCAGAATCACTGTACCCATGTTTGCAAAGAGTCTACGAAAACGATCAGCCCCTGGATCACTTGCACTCTGGAAGAGGCTGCTGAAAGGTCCGCACATCTTCCCTTTTAAGGAAGGGATTTGGCCCACAAATGGGCCAAATTTGTGGGCCAAATCTTCTGCTTCCAGACTGGTCATCAAAAAGTGAGAGGTGGAAATCTGGGTGGCTCAGTCAGTTAAATGTCTGCCGTTGGCTCAGGTCATGATCTCAGGGTTTTGGGATCAAGACAGGCATCAGGCTCCCTGCTCAGCCAGGAGCCTGACTCTCCCTCTCTGTCTGCCCCCCTCCTGTTTGTGCTTGATCTCTCTAAGTAAATAAAATCTTAAGGGGAAAAAAAAAAAGGTGAGAGACCAGAAACAAAGATATCCTGTGAGCTCCAAAGACAAATGCAATGACACCTGAATATTTTACAACTTTATTTTGGGTGGAGAATAAAATAGCAATAGATAATCTCTTGGTTAGTCTCTTAATGTCATGATATTGATATCTTGGTGTTATGGTTTATCCTTAAATAATCACAATTAAATCTAGCTCAGAACAGGTATTCCTACATTTGATAGGAAAGCATCTCCTACAGTTTCTGAGCTCATTAACAGGTGTGTGTAGAGGGCTCTCCAACATGATCTTGATAAATGGTTTCCCTCTAGGTGGAACTGTGAAAGGTCTGGAGTATTTGGTCTCTACAGCCTCCCTTCATGAGCTGTATTCCCTGAAATCTTCTAGATTCCTTAGCTGGAAATCAGATTTCTTTCCTCTGACCTCATAAAGCATTTTATTTTTATCTCTCTTTTGACACCTATACATTTCTCTATTATATACATTGCTCACCTTCCTCACAAGATTGTTTTTGGGGAAAAAAAAAAGATTGTTTTTGGTTACATCTTATTTTGTATTCATCTTTGTATTCATCTCCCTTAGCGCATTATGAAGTACCTCCTAGATTTTGCAGGCTGCTATTGAGCTGCACTGGACATTCCGGTTGGTGTCCATCCGGATTGCTTAGTGACCATCATGTGCTGTTGGTAAAGATACACACACATCACCGGAGTTAGTGGACACTGAATTCTTTATTCTAGGGGAGTATGTGCTCTAAAATGGCTTCCCATTACAACATAGCTAGATGTCATATATATTTTAAGACATACTTTTAAAATAATTTTTTAGCCTCTCAAAAAAGCAGGAGGAATCCCCATGATCCCCGCTCCAGCCACAGAAGACCATGATGAAGGAGCTCAGCAGACAAAATCCAAAGAGTAAGCGCAAACATCTCCGACAGCTGCTTTGTCCCAGGAGAAAATACTCTTACCAGCGCTGGAACGTGGAGGCTTCTTTGTTAATTCACGACTCCCAAAGCGGTCTAAAGGGCTTCCAAGCTGATAGTCCTGATAGGCAGAACTCTAAAGATGCCCCCCCACAAGATTCCTGTGTGCTAGTTGTTCATTAATCGCTAACCTAGGTGCTGCCATGAAAGGATGTAACTGAAGTCCCAAACCAGTCTTTTTTTTTAATTAAAGATTTTATTTATTTATTTGAGAGAGAGAGAGCACGAGCAGTGTGGGGAGCAGAGGGAGAAGCAGACTCCCCACTGAGCAGGGAGCCCGATGTCGGGCTCCATCCTGGAACTCCAGGATTAGGATCTGAGCCAAAGGCAGACGCTTAACCCACGGAGCCACCCAGGTGCCTCTCAAATCAGTCTTAATAAATATTCAAGGGCGCCTGGGTGGCTCAGTGGTTTAAGCCGCTGCCTTCGGCTCAGGTCATGATCTCGGGGTCCTGGGATCGAGTCCCGCATCGGGCTCTCTGCTCGGCAGGGAGCCTGCTTCCCTCTCACTCTCTCTGCCTGCCTCTCTGCCTACTTGTGATCTCTGTCTGTCAAATAAATAAATAAAATCTTTAAAAAAAAAATAAATAAATAAATAAATATTCAACCGTGGACTTGACCCAGTAGGTAAACCCTTTATGTAAGAGCAGATAGGGCATCTGGGGGCTCCATAAGAGTCCGACTCTTGATCTCAGCTCAGGTCTTAATCTCAGAGTCATGAGTTCAAGCCCCACATGGAGCTCCAGGCTGGACAAGAAGCCTACTTGAAATAAGTAAGCAAGTAAATAAATAATAAATAAGCAGAGAAATTTCTCCAGAATGTAGCAGAAGAGGGAAGGAGAGAGATTCAAGGTGTGAGGAGGATTCAGACCCATTGTTGGCTTTGAAGCCATAGTGGGGGGCCTCACAGAAGGACCAGAGAAAAGCTTCTAGAAGGTGAGAATTGTCCCCTTCTGACAGCCAGCAAGGAAATGAGGACCTCCATCCTAATCAATGATAAGGATATGTGGATTCTGCCCAGAGCCGAGGTGAGCTGGGAAGCAGATTCTTCTCCAGACCCTCCAAATCATAGCTGAGTCCAGCCACCACCTTGACTTCAGTGTGCCAGGCCCTACGCAGAGAACGTGGTCAGGCCCTCTTGGAAGTGCTGGCCGCATGACTGTGAGCTAATCAATGGGGGTGTTGTTTGAAGCTGCACTGACTGTGGTAACAAGTTCTGCAGCTGCATGAGACCCCGCAGTTTGAAGGTGTGACGTTTTAGAGAAGCCAGAGGGATATGAGCAGTCTCTTCTTGAGAACTGGCTAGAAGGAAGACTGTCTTCAGACAAAATCAAGTTTCAGTTAAGGCACAGAGATGGAGGCAGCATTCAAGTTTAACATGTGCCTGTCAAAATGAGAAGATGATATGATTAATAGAAAGATGCTGACAAATACCATTATTAAAAGTAGGGGCTTCTTTCTTTCTTTCTTTCTCTCTTTCATAAATTCAAGGGATATATAAATATGTTCACATTTTATAAAGACAGCTTTTCATAAAGCAGAGGATAACAGAGTCAGAGGGAGGTAAAACTTCCCAGGCCCCAAAAAACTCCTTAAAGGGACATCCGGCTACAACTGTGGAGGCTACTGCCCTCTTGGAGTGAGGATTCTGCCATTGGGAGAGATCTCCTTTGTCCCCTCCTGGCACCCTTTCCTGCCTCCCTGCCTGCTTACTGGGGACCAAGAACAGTGTAAAACAGTCCCAGGAAATTCTCTTGTGTTTGCTGTGAGATGAAGGGAAGGGAAGGCAATGTCTCAGCAGTGCCTCCCAGCAGGCCCCGCTTCACGCTGGCCCGAGGTATACACACACAGGGGTACCTTGATGGCAGAGGTGGGGTGTCAGAGGACTCAGAGAAAAGTGAGCCATCAGAGCACAGGTCTAGGACGAAAACAATGAATGTGGGCCCGTACATATGGACCTGGTGATATGAGGTCACTTAATCTTTCTGAGGTAATGTGCTATGTGTAGGTGGGGCACAGGGCAGCAAGAAGAAAGGAGCTCTCCCAGCTGTCTTGTGAGAAACAGTTTTCTTTCTTTTTTTTTATGACATGATTTTTTTTTTAAAGATTTTATTTATTTATTTGACAGACAGAGATCACAAGTAGGCAGAGAGGCAGGCAGAGAGAGAGAGGGAGCAGGGTAGAAGCAGGCTCCCCGCTGAGCAGGGAGCCCGATGCGGAACTCGATCCCAGGACCCTGAGATCATGACCTGAGCTGAAGGCAGCGGCTTAACCCACTGAGCCACCCAGGCGCCCTCTTTCTTTCTTTCATTTGGACACACATTTAGTCAGAAGAGAACTGACTAAAAATACAAAAATCAAGTAGCTGAGTTGTGGAATCAAAGGCATGATTCTATCGATCTTGCAACAGTATAAACATTTTTCCCTCATCAGGGAAATACTGCAGTCACCTAAGTATTTCTCAAAGTAAGATGGTAGTTCAATGATACCATCTCTCTGTCCTGTCCCCCTGTTTTCATGAACTTTCTGTTCATGTGGACATTTGCACAGCTTTGAATATGTACTCCGCTTGACCCATAAACATTTTTTTAACTTCCTTATTTATGGACTCGATCGGTTGTGATTTCTATATAGGTAACTGTGTTTACCTGGTAGAAAAAAATCCAAAAGAAAGATCCTGGTTACTGATTTTCTCCAAAATTACCCAGAGATTACCCAGCAACGCAAGCGCTCTTGCCAGGAGGAGTAAGAGACAACCTGTGAGCGTGTGATCCCATGAAACTAGATGCGTCCATGCGGTGCTAGCCACATTGGGGCTGGACCATAAAGAACCCATGAATGTGAACCTTTGAGATCACATACAAAGCTTTGGGTCACTGTTTTCCATGGAGAAGTCTTCAGCATTTGAGAGCACTCTGATGGCAGCAATATTAGTTGGAAATTTTTTGGATGCAAATGACAGGAACTGAATTTAACCATTGGAACCCACATTTTTATCTCAACTACACCTAACGGGGGAATGGGGGGGATCCTGAGATGCCCCCGGGGGCAGCTGGAGGCAGGAAGGCACCACTTTGGGTTGTCTCAGCGGCTTTCTGTGGGTCAGCTGCGTTTTCTCCAGCCCACAGCAGTTGCAGACTCTTCCTGGCTGGATTTCTACTTCCCAGCTCCAGGCCTGAAAATCTTCGGGAGAGCCGTGCACTGATCCAGGAGGAGTCTGTGTGCGCGCACGGGTCCCGTTTTCTAGGAGAGGTAGAGTCTACGAAGAGACTGTGTCCAAGTCATTTGTAATCAAAGTGCCCCCTGGAGAACAGGAACGGGGGTAGAGGAAGTGGGACGAGAAAGGCACAAGAAACGGCTTCAGTTTCAGCCTGATCCTGCGGGAAGCTCGGGGGCGCGAAGGGTGCTCAGAGTTTGTCTAGACACATGATAAGTTTGCGGCACTTTCAAACTGTCACAACAGCTGGTCACTGGCTCAATGTCATCCTGAGAAGCATCAATTCCAGATGCTTCTGCCTCCCTGCACCTGCTTGCAGGTGATCCGGGAAAGCCAAGTATCTCCACTAGCTAGAGACAATCACAAATGAGAGCTCTTAGACACAAAGAATCAAAAATGTCTGTTCCAAGAGGCTTTCCCAGGAAGGAACGCTATTGTCAGTGCCGTGGGATTCTATGTACCTTCAGCTGGTTCAAGGACTCTCCTGAAAAGTCACCATAGCTAAGGATATGGGATGACACAAATGTTGGCTGTTACCATGGAGATTTCATGATTAAACTAGGGAAAGGAGCTCTCCCAAAGTAATGGGATAGACGGTTACAAGAGAATTGTCTTCTATAGCTACGCCCCAAATATTAACAGGGAAGCAGATAACTTTGAAGCTTCAGAGAATCTTGGTATTGAGTTCTAAACTGGAGTACAGTCTTGGGCACCTGGGTGGCTCAGCTGTTAAATATCTGCCTTCCACTCAGGTCATGATCCCAAGGTCCTGTGATGGAGGACAGTGTCAGGCTCCCTGCTCCATGGGAAGCCTGCTTCTCCCTCTCCCACTGCCCCTGCTTGTGTTCCTTCTCTCACTCTGTCTCTCTGACAAATAAATAGATAAAATCTTATTCCTTAATTCCTTAATCCAATCTTATTAAAAAAAAAAAAAAGAATACCGTATTATAAAGAAGGCAACATTCTGTTCTTTCTAATGTTTGTTCCTTTAATGATATTTACTCATGGAGATGCCATTTGTAGAGAAGATTTTCTAATAAAAAGAAAAAGCTCTAGTGAACTTCAGAAAACATTTATAAATCAAATGTGTTTGAACTCATAGCAATGTTTGAGTAAAGACAGATTTATGGGGAACTGATCTGGCATCGTATTATCCGTTATCTTAATCTAAATTTCAGGAAATAGAGTCTACCTGAAATTTGTTATTGAAAGTATTTGATTTCCTGGAAAACGGTGTTTATAGTTAAGAGGGCATCACAGGTCTTTCTGATTAAAAAATTTGTTTTCAGTTGGAAGATAAAGGTAAATATTATGACTTATAGTTAACTCCAAAAAACTACATGTTTCCAAAATAAAATTTTGCTGGGTAGCACAAAATAAGTGTTTCTTCAGCTTATTCAGTAATCTGTAATGAGGTAATTGTGATGAAGGATTCTCTGATAATTTGTGTAAGATGCCTGCTAAATTATGAAAAGCTATGGAAATCTGACAGATGCTTGGATTTCACTGAGACCATTTTCACGGCGATACAAAAGCTTCTTTCTAGTTTATAAAATGCATGGCCAGATGCACTAACACAAAGGAAAATGCCATGCATTCGTAGAAAAATACCAGGAGGAAGAACCAAGAGTTTGGTTAGACATCAGTGGCCATATAATGTCTGTTTTCTGATTTCTTCTTGTTCTTCTGGGTTCTAGATTTCTTAATACCCTTTCTACCTTTCAAGACCCTCTCCCCTTGGACCCAATTCTTGACATTTTTCCTCAGATATGGATCTGGACTCCTTTCCTTGGCTGTAATTTATTTTGGCCTCTTAGTTTGTGTCTGTTTCAGACTGTTTTGAGCAAAAAGTCATGGAACCCAGTTTGGATCTGGACAAATTTTTCTTAAAATATTTCAGTCATCATACGCTAACTTATCCCACATAATATAAAAAATAATTTCTCAGGGTTAAAGAAATGCCATCAAATCCCAATATGATGTTTTTAAATCTGATAATACTATTTTAAATTTTATTTCAAAGAAGGAATAAATAAAAATATCAAAAAATATTCTAAAAAATAAAAAGAGTAGGAAGGGGAGCCAGTAACAATAAATACACATGTAGCACCAGTTTGGTATTGCTTCATAGTAAGAAGAACTTAATATATCACAGATGATTTCTCATAAATTTGCCAGGAAGGAAAAGGACAGAAGTGATTGGAGCAGAAAATCAATTTATATCCGTATCACATAATATGCAATACAATTTTAAAAAGAAAAAAAAAACTAAATAGAGAAAAAGAGTTGAATGTCTAATATCTAAATTCTGGATTATTTTATTATTCTTAGAAATAAACAACTCACAACACTAGAAGTCAACAGATTTAAAGAGATTTTGAAAATATTTACATCTCAAAAAAATTTTTAAAGTAGAAAGATATACAAAGGCTGTGAAAAGATGTATACTGCAAATATGACAAATACAGCAACTTTTTTTTTTTTTTTTTTTTTTTTTTTTAAGTAGGCTCCATGCCCAACATGGGGCTTAAACTCATGACCCTGAGATCAAGAGTTTCATGCTCTGCCTACTGAGCCAGGCAGATGCCCCAAATACAGCAAATTCTTTATTATTTAAAAAACAAAAAAATTCAGTGGATAAATAAATGATTTCAACAGGAGGCAACATAGTTAACAAAAAGATTTAAAATTAGCAATCTTGGGGGCGCCTGGGTGGCTCAGTGGATTAAAATTAGCAATCTTGCTAAGAAATAAAAATATACATAAAAATAGCAATAAGGATTTTTTGGCAATTTAGACATACTTGACACTATTAGAAGAGGCCTGTGGGATTGGATATACTTATCTATCCCTGCTGACAATGGGAATGGCTGCAATATTTCAAAAAACAAGTTAGTACTACATATAAAGAATAATAAAAATCATTATTTGCCTTCACACAGTAATTCCAAGCCTAAAAAAACAAAACAAAACAGAATAAATAAGAAGCAATAGGATTTTTTAAAACAAGACTTTATTTATTTATTTGTCAGAAATAGAGGGGCAGGCAAAGGGAGAAGCAGGCTCCCCACTGAGAAATTCGATCCCAAGACCCTGGGATCATGAACTGAGTTGAAGGCAGATGCTTAACCGACTGAGCCACCCAGGCACCCCAAAGCAGTAGTATTTATGACAGGAAGAAAGGAAGAAAGGCAGGTGAGTCCGAAGTTAAAAAGCTGGAAGGAAGAAGGGAAGGAATTTTTTAAAAGCCATTCATTAAATTATGGCATAATGCAGCCATTTGAAATAACATGTACCCTTTAAAAAAGCAAGGAAAATGCTTTTTATGTAATGTTCAGTAAAAGAAAGTAGGATGTGTCCTTCTGTACTTATTAAATTAGCTACAAAGCAAAAATGAGCATGGATACCATTAGGAATAGAAGGGAAATTTCAAAAGTGAAAATAGTTGGGATTTATTGTCCTTCTTACTGTTCCTTTGTATCCTTACACTAGTAATGAAGCACAAGCTCCTAGTCAGGAGAAAGTCAACACTGTCAGTCATGGACACTCCCAGACTGGCAGGTAGCCCCATTCTTCATTGCTCACAGAGAGGAGAGCACAGTTTTGAACTGACCCTGGAAGTTTCTGGAAGAGGAATAACAAAGAAAACAATAGGGGAGAAAAAATGCAATAGACTGCTTTATTTGCTGGTTTTTGTAAGCCAGGAGGTGCCTAAGAGCATCCACTTTCTATATATACACAGGGGAAAAGATTATTCAGGTAAATGATTGTTCATATTTTCATGCAAGCTTCAGAAAAGCACTTGATAAAAATCTTCTAAATTGGGATTGAGTACGGAGTTACCTATTGGCATTTTGTTATATTAATCATCACCATCAAATAATAAACTATTAGTCACTCATTGTACATACGGGCTGCTCTACTAGCCTTTATCTGATAGCAATGCACTCCACCTTAGCTACGAAGATACTTTTTCTAAGAAAAGGGGACGATCTGGCCTTTGGGCTGCCTTTGTCCTCCTTCACATCCATCTTACACTTGTCTGATTGCTTTGGTTCCTGAGTTTGGTCAGAGCGGATGGAAGCAATGGAGTTTCCTGAGTTCCCTGCCACTGGTTTATCCGCCAAGTATGAGGGAACAGGCTTTCCCTTTTCATGATTAATAACAACATGGTGGAATTTTTCTATTGTTTGGTTGTCATTTCTAGGCTTTCCATTGCTGTCAGCCTGGCAGCCAAAAAACCCCTCTAACAACCCAAGAAACCACTGCTCTGGCTTGGGATCAATGGGCAGCAGTGTTTCTGGGCTGACAACTTCAGGCGGAAGAGATGTCAGATTTACAGCCATAGCCACTTCTGCCTCCTCAGCTGTGAAAAGCGACAGGGCCTGTTTCCTTTCAATACTTAAGCCCCAAACTACAACATAAGAAAAAGATTTCTATTTCCTGCCTCCCACTCCTAGAGTTGCAAAACTGCCTTTTTGACAGGTTATTAAAGATCTTTAAAGTTGAGATGTGGTGGTAGGGGCGTTGTTCTTCTTTTAAGCGCTGACATCTATGGTTTTAGAATATCTTGAAAGGCAAAGTGTGATTTAGCTTTCTGGGGACAGCATCTGATTGCCACAGCTCGTCCCTGGTCTCCCAGAATGCAATGCCACTGGCTTTGGGAAGGAGGGCGGGGGTGGGGGGGGGAGGGGGGAGGGAGAAGCAGTGGTTGATAGTCAGCAAACTGTTACTACAATAAGAATTTTATGTAAGTAATTAGGGGCGCCTGGATGACTCAGTCATTAGCTTCTGCCTTCAGCTCAGGTCCTGATCCCAGTATCCTGGGATCGAGCCCGCATTGGGCTCCCTGCTCAACGGGAAGCGCACTTCTCCCTCTCCCATTCCCCCTGCTTGTGTTTCCTCTTTCTGTGTGTTTCTCTCTGTCAAATAAATAAATAAAATATTTTTTTAAAAAGAATTTTATATAAATAATTAACTCTGGGCCTCAAAAATACTTTTAGTGCCGATGGGGCCCAATCCTGACTGTTCATTTGTTCTCCTATATTGTAGAGCTGATGTGATTTGGTTCTTGGTTAAGAATTAGCTCTCTTACAGAAACTGATAGGAATGGTGAACTGAAATAGGGCAACGATCCAGACTGTCAGGACAATTCTGGGACCAGGATTATCTATTTTATTTTATTATTTTCAAGATTTTTATTTATTCATTTATTTGAAGAGAGAGTGAGAGAGAGAGATTGATTGAGAGAACCAGTGGGGGGAGGGGCAGAGGGAGAAGCAGACTCCCTGCAGAGCAGGGAGCCTGATGTGGGGCTCCATCCCAGAACCCTGAGTTCACGACCTTATTTATTTATTTGACAGAGAGAGACACAGCGAGAGAGGGAACACAAGCAGGGGGAGTGTGAGAGGGAGAAGCAGGCCTCCCACCAAGCAGGGAGCCCGAGGCAGGGCTCCATCCCAAGACCCTGGGATCATGACCTGAGCTGAAGGCAGACACTTAATGACTGAGCCACCCAGGCACCCCAGTGATTGTTTAAAATCCATATACAAAGGGATGCCTGGGTGGCTCCGTTGTTGGGCATCTGCCTTTGGCTCGGATCACGGTCCCGGGGTCCTGGGATGGAGCCCAGCATCGGGCTCCCTGCTCCCCAGGAAGCCTGCTTCTCCCTCTCCCACTCTCCTCACTTGTGTTCCCTCTCTCACTGGCTGTCTCTCTATCAAATAAATAAGTAAAAGCTAGTGTAAATATATACATATACACACACATATAATCAGTGGAAAATATGAAAAATTGTGCTTTATAGAATATTGGCTGCAACTCCTTGCCTGCTTCACTGTGGCAGTCTTTGTATAAAAGTAGGTTTTTCATTATTTTAGTTCTTTTCCTTATTCCACATGTAAACATTTCACAACATACCAGGTACTTCTAGGAGTGAGTACAGGACGTGCCTGTGATGTGACGTCTTGGTAGCTTTTCCAGCAAGGGCTGTGGAGTATCCATCTCAGTTAGAAACCTGACAGTTGATATTCTGGCTTCACAGGATCCAAGCCCTTGTGTTTGGATCACTGAGGCCAATCACCCCACAAGGGAGAATCAGAGAAGAGGCCACAAAAGGCAGGGGTCCCTAGGATCCACTTCATGTGAGGGCCCTTTTCTGATGGATTTATTTCCTTTCTTGTTTCTGTTTCCTCCTTGATGAAGCTGGGCTTCAGTTTCCTTTTCCGTAAAATGGAGATAACTCCTAGCCCATGTAATTATTTAAAGAATGAAGATGTTCAAATGAATAAAGTACTTGGCACGGTTTTTTCCCACTAGAAAGGACTAAACAAATCCCCGCTAAAAATAATGACAAATACAAGCTATCACAATCTGGATGTGATTAAACTGTTTAGGTAATGAGCTTGTTTTATATTTCCTACATGTGATAGATATGTACAGGATCTTACAGATCTTGAATATAGTTGCAGTAAGTTTGGACACATGAATCTATCTTATTTCTTATACCTAAACCTAGAATCCCTTGGATTAATATGGAAGATTATGCAAAAACTATATTTTATTACCAGAGCCCAACTTTTTTTCATTTTTTGAAAAATGGAACAGGATACATGATACAGGAAAATCTTAAAAATATACAGAACCTTATTCACTTACCCCTACATATCTTTCTTTTTCTTCCAGCGCCCTCCTACAGTAGTTATAAGGTTTTTCTATGACACAAGGGACAAGCAAATGTCCTCCCTTACAATCTCCATCATGTCTCATCTCAGCTCTGAATTATGAGTTCTTGTCCGCTAAATCTGACCTTTTTCTTCTGCTAACCCAAACTTAGTCTCGTACCCTCATTGATGATTTACATATTTTACAGAACCTCCATGATTTAAAATATCTCATTCTTTGAGGATCTTCTTTGAGGATATTATGGTCCAGTTAGGTTTATAGTAAATACATTTTGGGGGTGCTTGATTAACTCTTTGATTGTTTATTTGTAAGATTCTATTTATTTATTTGACAGAGTAGAGAGCACAAGTAGGCAGAGCGGCAGGCAGAGGGAGAGGGAGAAGTAGGCTCTCCACTGAGCAGGGAGCCTGATGGAGGGCTTGATCCCATGACCCTGGGATTATGACCTGAGCTGAACGCAGAGGCTTAACAGAATGAGCCACCCAGACGCCCCAAGCAATTGACTCTTGATCTCAGCTCAGGTCTTGATTTCATGGTTGTGAGTTCAAACCCGTGTTGGGCTCCACGTTGGGTACGGAGCCCACTTTAAAAGAAATTTAAGGTAAATGCATTTTGTAATTAGTGGTTCCACATTTTAAAATTCCGTTGGATGTTTTATTTTCTCCAGAAAATCATTATTTGGTTCACCATCATTGTATTGTACTTAACATTCATTCTTCATTAATAATTTGTATTTACAAAGAGCACAGCAAACAAAATGTTGAGAAATGAAATATTATTCATTAATAACATATGATAATTAAACTAATGTTCTTATTTCATTGATTCTAGAATGTAAACAGAGGTTTGTTTCAGCTTGTGTTCCCTCAACATTCATGTGGGACCTGCTTGTAGGCAGAGTTCTATTTTGGTGAGAGTGGGAAATCACCAAAAATGTGGAAAAAATGGCCCCTGCACATGGGGTGAGTCATGTAAATTTAAAAAGATGGGGACTTTCAAGAGATCTTTTTGTTCAGGTTCCTTATTTCTAGGTGTATCTACAGTTGTGTTAATAAACAAGCAAATAGAGCAATTTTCTCATGTCAGTGGACTGGGGATGCTGGAGTGAAGAGTAACAGGAAGTGTGTGTGTGTGTGTGTGTGTGTGTGGTGGATAACACTTGACCATGGGTCTACATAACTTCTGTCATCATCAGCAAAGGACCTTATGGCATTAGAATTACCGTGTGCAGACCTGCCTTGACTCAGGGGTAAACAGCACCTTACGGAATTAAAGGTATGTGTTTCAATGTTTGACACATGTGAGGAAATGTGTCAGTTAGTGGAAAGGATTTGGTCTTCTGGGGAGCTCCTTAGTGGGCTCAGCAGGCCTAAGGGGGGCAAAGCCAGGGGCAGGTTCTGGCCTGAGAATGTGGGGAGGACACTCCCAGCAAACAAGTGAGACCTCCCATAATGAAATGTGACAGTGTTCTCACTGGTGGGAGGCCACCGGGGAGAGGGCCAAGAGAGCTCGGGTAGTTAGGGAAGGATTTGCATAATTACATTCACCTGAGGGACTCCATTTACCCAACAATGGGTCTCATTGTGGTAAAGCCAGCTGCCGGCCATACTGTTAGAACAATGTCAGCTGTGGCCTTGTTCTCCCAAAACAAATACTTGGACCCAGAAAAATGACCATTAGCATTTTGAATGCTGTATCGTGATCGCTGGTACAAACGTTAACGTGACGTGTGACACTCTTATAATGAGGCATGTATTTATATGTAACCCGCATACGACTCCGAACCAGAGCGGAGGGATTATATTCTACTAATTCTATTAATTCTACTAATTCTATTAATTCTACTAATGATAGCACATTTAGAGAGGTACTCCCACCCACAGACAGCTCCGTCTTCCACCTGAAGTGTTTAAAGTGATCGTGACCAGAGGGAGATGGACTTTACCTGTAAGTTTTGTCCTGATGTTTGGGAAAGAATGATGTATTATTAAAGGTTTTTCCCCCGGGGGAGGCACTTACTGGTTTAAGTGCTGGGACAGTGTCTTTTGTCCTCGGCCTCCACAAGCTTACAGTGGACTTGACAGAGATGCTAATCAGAACGTACAGAGGACGCACTTGGTGGACTCAGAGGGTACGGCGTGCACCTGGGGCCACACTCCGTGGCCGGGGGCCTGTTTACCCAAGACGCCAAATAGAGTGGAGATAGCAGAGGGCGCAAATACGGGGCCCTGCTCCGTTCCTGGCATTGCCCACGTTTACGTGAAAAAGGGAGGTGACGCCCTGTGTAGAGGCTGCGGTGACTCCAGAGAAAATTCCCTGTAGGATGCTCAGAAATTGTTACATTTTGTCCCTCAAACTGTAGAGCACAGGACGCACTTCTAAGGGGAGAAAACCCCCGAAAGAGTTTGCCTATTCTCAGCTTTAATTAAGTACCCATATTAAATGTCATTTTGTAAGCACAGCAACAACCAAAATTGTTTTCAACCTTTTCGGGTCAAGTAGGGACATAGTGGAGCGCCCGGCTGGGGAAGGCGCCAGCTCCTCTTTAGCGGCTCAGGCTGCACCTAGCCTAATGAGAAAAGGGGGGTGTCGGCTTAAGCAATTTCCTGACTTTCTGATAAGATGTAAAAGGTAGAAGCTAGTAGGATTCCAAAGCCCGGAGTCGAATATTAGGTCAACGTGGCTTGGCTCTGACCCACTTCCAGAGGCGGCATGCTGAGGGAAGACAAACATGCTGGTTTATATTTTCCTTCAACAACAGACAGTGAGAATTACAAATGAAGGACACTTTGCTGCCAAGGAGAAGGCTTACTCCGTGGAAGAAAGTGGGAAGACAAAATGGCAGGACAAATGACAGGTGCCCTGAGAGTGTGCCTCATGGGAGGCCTGAGAGGGTCCCAGGGTCAGGGGCCATGAGTTCTCCTGACAGAACCTCCCACTCCAACCTCTGTCCCTGCTGCCCACCATCACCCAGCCACTAAGGGGAGTTCTCGAAAACAAAACCCGCCTCCCTGAAACTCCACTGGTCTCCACAGCCTACGGCAGTGGCCCCTGAGCCTAGCGATTCATCAGAGCCATCTGGGCCGGACCCTACCACAAACGTTCGGAATCAGAATTCTCTGGAGCAGACACAGAAATCTGTATTTATATTTCACTTTTCAAGTCCTCCAGCTTTGTGGATTCAGAGAAATAACTACAACCACATGAAAGAACGCAAGCTTCCATGATATATTATCTCCACAGGAATTTAATTTCCCTCCTGAATGCCTCTGAGGGTTCCTGGGTTGAAGGGAAGAAGGTTCTGAGATTGTCCTTGTTTTTTCTTTTTCTCATTAACCCTACTCAGAGCTCCTCCTGCCGTCAACTTTTTCCTGGATCTGTCTGGCATCGCCCTCTTCTTTCTTTGTTCTGATTGACCCTCCTCCTCCTTCCCCCAGGGTATCACCACTACCAACTTACACTTCATTAGGGGTTAATAAACCTTAACTAGCAGGAAGACTAAAGACAGGACAAAATAGGAAACCAGGTAATGTCCAATATCAGACACGACTGCTCTTAAAAGGACATGGCCCCTCTCACCATCTGAGAAGTAACTGGGTAGTGATCAAAGTCATTCCCTGACCTTATACACGCCCTGACCTTCCCTGTGTCCTGCCCCATAGGGCCTTCTTCCCATCTCCTCTCGCCTTCTCTACACCTGTTTCAAGTGCCTTCCTGCTATCAACAGGATGTTTGTGTTCCCCTCACATTTCTATGTTGAAGCCCAAACCCCTAATGTGAAGACTATATATTTGGAGGTTGGCTTTTCAGAATTGATTAGGTTTAAATAAGGTCAGGAGGGTGGAGCCCCATGATGGGATTAGTGCTCTTACAAGTGCAGTGGGAGGACACAGAAAGAAGGTGGCTATCTACACACAGGAAGCAGGTCCTCACCAGGAACCAAATCCACTGGCATTTTTGTCTTAGAACTAGCGGCCTTGAGAACTATGAGAAAGCACGTTTGTTGAAGCCACCCACTCTATGCTAATTTGTTATAGCAGCCCAAACTGATTAAGACACGTTGCCTCCTCTCCAACCCTCCCAAATCATCTTCTACTGAGGGTCTTCCTATGGGGACAATCCAGAAGGTGCCCGAATTGGAGGCATCTTCCTTTATACCCGCCTCATCTTGCAGAGTGGCTCAGCCCTTTTGCTTCAGTCTCTCCCTCCGGCTGAGCTCCTGGGCCTTGTACTTCAAAAACAAGATTAGTGAGTATCCCCCAAAGAAAAGAGTAGTATTTGTCAAGGATAAATGCTGTAATTTTCCTTACCTTGTCAGATTTTTTAAATTGCAAAGATCCCTGTTGTTGGGTTGCTAAAAAGCTTTACGGATGGTTCTGATGGAGCCAATCCCCTGACTGTATCTGGCAACCACAGGCTCCCCCGCAGTGGAAGATCCTTCTGGAAACCCTGTCCATCTTGGGGATTCCTGCTTACCCTGGAATAGTCTTGCCGTTTGCTCCCTGAAGCTTTCTATAACTCCACCCAAAGTATCTTTTATTTTTGTCACACTGCTATACTTTGTACCTATTGGCATGGAAGCATTCCTCTTGTGTTCATGGGATTTGGAGTTTGTCACTTCTGACTTCCCTACTGGTCCAAGAGGATCTTAAGGGCAAGTCTTGTTCTTTATGGTGTGTCTCTGACATCCAATGTGCTTATCATTGAGCGGAAGGTTGTGTGTTTACTGAGTGAAGTAAGATGTGGAATGACAAATATTGGTTAGGTTAGGCAATTAGGAGGTCACTGGTCACCATGGTCACTCCAGAAGAAATACTCATGAGTGACAGCCTGCCTTTGGGGCTTCTCCTATAAATGTGTGGACTGGGACTTGCACGCAAGTGCTTAACTGGGGATGGCACTGTGTAATCTTACCCACAGTCCCTTGCCCTAGCCATGCCCTCTGACATGCATGCCTCAGCCTTGTGGAAAGATACTGTCTACTTACCGATCTACCCAGAGGGTCATATTTTGCAGTCTGCTAGCTAGAGGAGGCCATCAGAAGTTACTCAGAGGCACCGAGTATGCTTGTAGAGTCCCTGCTGCCTCACAGCTCCCACCTCCTGAGACTGGACTCCGTGGTTGGAACCCTGCTGAGTCATTTCATTTCTTTTTCTCTGTGAAGGGGGAAAACCTATTGCAGAGTTAAATAAGTACTTTAGGAGAGCCATCATTGCCACGTATTTGGAAAATGTTCAAAAAAGCCCAAGATGTTTCCACAGGCACCTCAAACTCAACACGGGCAAAACTGAAGTCATTACCTCTCCCTTGCATTTCCTTTGGTGGGTACATCTGGTCACCCAAGCTAAAAGCCCGTCTGCACCGCCATGCCTTCAGTCTGCCTGCAGGTCCTCCTGGGCTCACCTCAAAAAAGTTAATTCCTATCCTCTCCCATCCATTCTCTGGCCACTGCCCTGCCTCAGGCCATCACCCTCTTTTGACTAAATTATGTCAGTTGCTTCTTGTCATCTCCTGTTATCTTGTCCCTCCTCACAAATTCATCCCCCAGATGCTCTTCAGATATCTTTCTGAAAAGAGGATCCACTTTCCTGTTTAAAACCCTTACACATTCCACCCTCCCTTTACTCTCAGCCCACTGGTTGAGTCCAGACTAGCTTGGCATCCAAGTTCATTCACTTTGGAGCCAGTCTACCATTCTGCCCTCTTCCAGCTGCTCTACACTGTGCACTAGCCTGTTCCCCAAGGGTCAGTCATGCTTCAAGCTTCCCTGGCCTTGCACATGCTTTTCCCTAAGCCTGGGCCTTCCCCCCCTTATCTGTTGCTTTTATCTCCAGAATATTCTGAATCTCCCTCCACATTCTGTGTTCCATCTCTGTATGATTATACACTCCTCTATTGTAGCACTTCATGTTCACTTACAATAATTTGTTTCATCTCCCAGATGGGACCTTGACATTCACATCAAAGATGGTGTGTTGTGCATTTTCCTCTCTCTAGCTTTTATCAAAGGGTCTGGCATTTATTCTGTGTGAAGTAAATGTTTATTGAGTTGAAAGCCTATCCCCCAAAGACATCAACAGTTCTACAGTGAGAATACCATGCAACTACTAAGAAGAATGAATAAGATCCACACATTCTGATTATAGCCTCAGAGTGATAGGCATCTTTTTTTTTTTTTTTTTTTGTAAAAGAAAAAAACAGCTCTTCACATTTGTTTTCGTCTATCTGAATGTAGCGAAGTGGATGGAAGAAATCCTAAATTCAATCTTTGGTTAACCCAGTGAATGGGATTAGAGGAAGGAGGGACAGGTAATTTTCTTTATTTGTCAAAAAGAGCTTATATTGCTTTTGTAAAATCAATTAAGTAAAATAAAGTAAATGGTTGGTGAATGAGTAAATGGGTTTCGGGAGAGACATTTTCAGAGAAGAGGGAATACCGTTAAGATGGTGCGAACTCCAAGAAAACCTGAAGAAGAGAATTAGAATCCCCAGAACTTATAATTAGGGTATTATTATTTATTCTGTAGAGGGTTTTTCTCTCCTCTGAAAGAACCTCCACAGGCTCTCTTTTAAAAAGGCAACTCCATTCAAGCTCTTAAACATTTAACAGATGATTAACCACTTATTTGACAGGGTGGGTGGGGCCAGGAAAGAGAAAGTTTCAGGAGTCAGTGCCAATTGAAGAACTATCAGAAATGAAGATAAGCTCCATTTTTATTATAATATAATTATCAGGGAAATTATTACATTGAAAAAATTCAAAGTTCACACAGTTTTTCAGGAGAAAGGGCACCCAGGTACTTCAGGGAGAAGGGGACGGTGCCTCCCTTCCTGGGGCGGGGAAGATGTGCAAGGCCACAGACGTGAGAACACTGCCCAACCGGCAGATAGTGTAGCCAAGTCCTAGGTCTTACTGAGAAGCAAATCCTTTTCAGGTGTCTGCAATTAGTCAGAGAGAAGAGGTGGGTGGTAGTGAGCAGATAAGGAATCTTTTTTTTTTTTTTTTTTTTTTTTAAGAAAAGGATAAAAGCTAGGGAAAGTAGACCTGGGAGTCCCCATGAAAATAAAAGAAACATTGAGAACCTTGCATCATGAGCTTGGGGTGGGCCTACCTGATCCTTTAGTCATGAAAGCAGAAGAGGATGAGAGCCACTAACTCATTTTTCATATTTGATGAAAGAAAAAAAAATCTACTGGTCTTGCCTCATTGACTTACCATGTACTTGTCACTAAGGGGACAATTTAAAAAAGACATTTTCTACCAAAAGAAAGGAAATTGGGCCAGAGGCCTCTTGGGCTCCCACCCACAACTTCTATGTGGTAAAATCAGGTGAAATACAATCAGCACAGCCTTGAGGGGGAGAAGGAGAAGACACCGTGTGGCAATATCTTGGACTCCTCTGGATTATGTAAAACAGGGGTGACAGACTTTTTCTATAAAGGGCCAGATAGCAAATATTTTACTTGGCTTTCTGGGCCAAGTGATAAGATCTAGAATGTTATGTCGGCACTCTAATAACAAAAGCGGAAGAGTGGAGTCCCACAACTTTTTAAGTTAACCAAATGCAATACTTTGTTTATGAACACTGAAATTTGACTTTCATATCATTTTCATGTGCCATGAAATCTTCTTTCATAAAACTTCTCAACCATTCGAAAACGGAAAAGGCATTCTCAGCTCACGGGCCATACAAAAACAGGTGGTGGACTGGGTTTGGCCCATAGGCTTTAGTTTGCTGCCTCTTGATATGGATGAAACATTTCCAGGTCAAGACAGACCCCTTAATCAGTCAAGGTCCTACAAGCTCAAGTTGAAGTTGGGCAGCTGTTCAAAATTCTTCTCAACACAGCAACGCTGCCCATGACAACCGCAAGGAGTGGCAGGGGACAGCCCGGCCTGCCACACAGTGGCATCTCTGTGGTGACTGCTCAAAGCCTAGTTAACTCCGATGACAGGTGGTTTATCCCTACCCTTTCAGATCTGGTGCCCTTGACCCCTCCCTCCATTCCCAGCTGTAGGAAAGTCAAACTCAAAGGTTTGGGTTACTTCCCAAGGAGCTTGCATGCTCATTTCCAGGAGCAATTTCTTCTGCTGAATTCTGCCAGTTTATGGATTCTCCTGCCCTTGTTTTCATGATGGCTTCGACCAGAGTGGGGAATTCAGTTGTTCTAATATTCTTGAGCAAATGCGGACTTTGAATTGAAGATTTAGGGAAAGAATGTCATTTACATGGGAGCAATAATAGCATCTGCTCAACATTGTTTATGTCATCCTCAAAGCCAACGTTTCCGGACAACTGGCTTGTTTTGTCAGATGCTTTTCAATATATTATCTTTTTAATCCTTCAACAGTCATGGGAAATAGACTTAAAAAAATTATTACCCCATTTTATGGGGGAAAAAAAAAAGGGAAGGAAAGTAAAAGATATTGAGGAATTTACCAATCACAGAGCTAGTTAGGGTTAGAGTTGAATTTTGAGCATGGTCAGTGACCCAGAGGCTATGCTCCCAAATGCTACCTGTTCTCCATCCATGGCACTTTAATTGAACGCCATACCTTTCTGTTCTTTAAAGTCCTTTCCTCACCTCCCTTCCCCAATCTCACTGGCCAGATCCCATTATAGAGTGCTCTGGCTTCTAGCCATTTTCCTGGTCCTCTCCTCATCTGTGTCTTTCTCACCTCTTCTTCCAGATTGCTCCCATGAACTCTTAGCACCTTGATACAATTTTCTGCAGTAATTTAGCTCTTACCAGCTCATATTCCCAAACTAAGCTCTAGAGGAAGTCTTCCTTGAGAAGTAATGACATTTTATAGGAAGAAAGCATTAATGGACCAATTGGATATAGAATTAATAGGACAAAATCTATACAGAGAGGGGAGAAGAAATGAAGTGCTTTAGAAAATTAGAAAAATGAAGAATTTTCCTTTCTTTCTTGGGGGGAATACAGCAAATAGATAAGAAAGGATGAAATCAGGGATTGCTCAGCAGCATGGCAGAGAAGATATAGGACTTTTTAAGAAGAGTTTGTTTTGCATGTCAGTGTTCAGTAAGATCTTCTATGCATAAAAACTTTATGAGAGTATAGAGAATGTGCGAAATCAAGAAATGAAGAATTTAGTGGATACAGAAGGTAGGAGATGAATGTAAACTCCTTGAGAATCTAAAGAAATTCCAAGGACTTTCCATATTGGATTTTTGACACTGGCCTTCCCATAAGATATGCTGATGTTACCTAAGTAGTTAGCAACAGGGTGAATCTACACGGTAAACTGGGGAGAGGACAATTCCATGTGGGTGGGGAGTAGAGAATGCAGAAAAAGAAATGTGTAAAGATGGTGAGTGGAAGGTCAAGTGAAAACCATATTAGAGAAGGTGGGGGATCCCAAAAGGGGAGCTGAATAAGGGCAGGATGGTGGAGCTGGGAGGGATGGGATGAATCTGAAAGAGGTGATGGCATTGGTTGGGGATCAGGCACAGGAAACAGCAGCCTTTCTAGGTGTTTTAACCAGAAAGGAACATGATGTAGGGATCTGGGTTCTTTCTAACATTTCTGGAAAGGGAGAAGCAGCAGATTCCAGGCCAACCTCTAGGAATGAACAACACTCCAAAATGGCCCACCTGGGAATTGTACCCCTATCTCAATAAGACAAGGGGAGAATTAGGAGGTCACGGTCAGCATTGTCAATTTCGGGAAGAGCCTATCCTAGCTGTAATAGGACCTGCTGTCCCAAGTAGTGGTTCTAGAACTGTGCTGTACCCACCCCATCTGCAACATCAAAACATGCATGCCTCAGCCCACGCCTTGCAGTCGTAATTGCAGCAAGTACCTGGGTGTTGGAGCATAATTGCGCTTGCCAACAGAAACTCACATAACAAGATATCTTCCATCTCATTTCTGCTTTCCGGATTTCATATGAGTGCATCTTATTGGTGGAACCAATTAAGATTAAGAAGCTAGTGACATGCCAAGCCATGGTGGAGCCAAAGGCAAAAGGGAAAATAATATTGTAATACATAATGTAATAGTGCATTACATTTTAACCTTTGAAAATATTGCGTTAGCATTATTTGTCTGGATTGAGTTTTTGGATGTCCCTTTAAATTTTGTGTGTGAGTTACCTTACTTGTGTCCCCTAGTCCCAGCCCTGTTAAGAACCCTAGCTGCAAGGGAGTCTTATAAGTAGGGTTCTTAGCTTTTCATCCACTGCAGTACTGAAGGGCCCTGGGGGAGATAGGGATGGAGGCAAAGAGGCATTTGTGAAAGTGCATTCCATGTGTCAGCTTGGCTGTGCTATGGTGCCAGTATTTGGTCAACACCCGGCTCAATGTTGCTGGGGAGGTATTTTTTAGATGCAATTAACATTTCAATCTTTGACTAAAGCAGATTACCCTCCATCATGTGGGAGGGCACATCTAATCAGGAGAAGGCTTTAAGACAAAAGATTAAGGTCCCCAGTGAAGGGGTCAAAAGGTACAAACTTCTAGTTATAAGATAAATAAATCCTGGGAATGTAATGCACAAGACAATGACTATAGTTAACACTCCCATATGATATATTTGTAAGTTGCTATGAGAATAAATCCTAAGAGTTCTCAATGCAAGTGAAAAAACATTTTTTCTTTTTTCTTTCTTTCTTTTTTTTTTTTTTTTTGGTATCTGTATGAGGTGATGGATGTTAACTAAACTTATTGTGATGGTCATTTCACAATATATGTAAGTCAAGTAATGATGCTGAATGCTTTAAACTCACACAGTGCTGCTTGCCACTATGTCAGTAAAACTGGGGTTGGGGAATTATGGAGGTGACCTCTCTGGGTATTTCAGCTAGAAAGGGACATAACGTAGGGAATTGGGTTCTCTCAAACTTTTTGGGAGGACAAGAGAAGCAGGCTCACATATGTACACATACATCGTATCGACCTTAATAGTTCTGTTTCTCTGGAGAACCTTGGTTCATACACTTGGAGGAGGTGGGGATGGAGATAGAAAGGCAGTTGGCTCCGTCCTCACCACTGAGTGGAAGAAACAGTACTGGGTTATAGTTTTAAGGCAGAGGGAAGAAGATAGAAAAGGAGGAGACCAGGCTGATTCCCAGGCTCCCAGAGTGGATGCCCAGCTGGTGCCCTTGAGCTCAATAAGGAAGACGAATTCACTACATGCCCCTGAGAAAACAGAGCACGTGCTCATCATCCTTACAAGACAAGGTTAACATCTTCCAAGAGCAGCCAGGTTCCCGGGCATAGGATCCACCCCATATGGGTCACAGGTTGCCTGCAACAGGCAATTTGGTTGACCCCTCATTCCCTCAGATTCTTATGCACTAAAAAAACAGTTGTTAAGTGCCTACTAGTGTCTGGTACTGTTCTAGGCTTTGGAAGTCCAAAGGCAAATGAAAGATGAGTTCACTTCTTTTATGATGTTTTCATTCTAATTTAGGGAGATATAATAAACAAACATACAAAGGAAATTCTTGCAGATAGTAGGATGTGCAGTGAGGACCATGAAATAGGGCAGTGTGATAGTGACAGGGAGTGGCGGTGTCCAGGGACGGGGTTATTCAACTCAAATATACCTGGAATGCGTGGCAATGTAGGAACCAACCAGCTGGTCTTAGGGTGAGGGGCGGGCCGAGCTGCGTGGTGTGTGAAGAAGCTGGAATGAAAATAAAGAACCCCGGGCTTATGTGAATTATTAAAGGGAACCCAAGCACAATATGAGTGCCTGTAACGCTTTCCTTGTTTCCCCTACACCGAAGGGCAGTAGATCAGAACTGAATGAGCCTCTATGAGGTAATGCAGGTGGTGGGCTGGACAGTAGGTCCACGCCCAGGGCTGAGTCTAAGAGCAGCGTGGGGATCCCTGTGAGACCAGAGGCTCTTTGGGGTGCAGGCAGTCCCCGGGGCTGTTAAGTCCCCAGACTGACGCAGTGCTCGGCACCTGCTGGGTTCTCTCTAAATGTCAGTTGACAAATTGAGAAATCCTTTGGAGATGGAAGGAGCAGCTACAACAGAACCAGGGAGCTTTTGCGTTCTGTGTGATTTCTTCACACTTGGGGAAGCATTTGCTTCTATGAAACAAGTCCTACTGCCTCCCAGGTGGGAAGGGGAAGTGGGCCAAATGGCTCCAATTTTGTCTCCTTGATTTCAGCACTTGCTGTCCCCTGAGGGACTGGGATTTGCTTTTCACACTTCTGCCATAATGGGGCTCCAGATCCTTTCCTGAGAGTTGTCCCTTGAGAAGCTGAGACAGCCTAGAGTTCTAGAAGACTTGATTAGATGCCAATGGAGTAGAAAAGACAAGAATGCCAAGGGAGCTCAAGAAGGATAAGCTATCAGATTTATACCATGCGGTTTCCTGATCTCTCTAGACCTGCTGGTTCTGGTACCACATACCATATAGAGAGGTTGTTCAGATCGAACTCCAAAAGATGGGTAGAGTTTCACAGATGACATGACTCAGCTCTAGGGCCATTGCCACAAGCAAAGAACAAATATTACTTCTTTTCTGCAGCCAAGCTGGTAGCTGCCATTTAAGATTGAATTGTCAGATCTAGCAAATAAAAACAGGACCAAACACAAAAACAAAAACAAACAAAAACAAAAAACCAGGACACCCAGTTAAATTTGAATCCCAGATATATATCAAAGAATTTTCTAGTATAAGTACACCCAAAATATTGCATGGTCCAAACGTCGCATGAGATATATTTATCACTAAAAACAATTTGTTGTGGATCTAACATTCAGACTTGACTGGGAGGCTCCAATTTTAGCTGCCAACTGTACTTAAGACCAGGGAGGAGATTTTTCACTTGTCACCCTAGTCAGGCCCTTTCCACCCAGTCCTCATTCTGGGTTCCGGCCCTGGGTGTCCGCACACCCCTCACTGGTGCGTGGTGGAGCTTGTCAGCTGCCCCTCTCGGAAGTTGTGACTTCTTCCTTCATTTGAGACCCTATCCACTCCCATTCCTATACAGCGGGGACTCTCGCCTAGGTGGACGGAATCACAGTATCTGAACCTACGAGGAGCGTATTTTCCACACACCAGGAATTCCATATTCTGTCACTGTTTTAATCCAGTCAGCACACAACGGCCTTGCACTTTCCTTTGGGAACACTAAACTCAGTCCCCCAGGGACCGTGCTCAAAATTCCCCGCCAAAGCAAAGCTTCTGGGACACTAGGTAGCTCTTCAGACTAGAACATTTCCATTTCTCTTACATATCAGAGGATTAAATAGTCAGCCAACCGTAGGACATGCCTGGGGGCTATTTTCAGCTCTGTTTTAACCTGTTGAACTCCGGGGAGCAACTTCTGTATTTTTATCTTCCGTTATGCTTCCTTTGAGGCAGTAAGTCTGGGGCAGTGAGGTTAAAAAGAAGTAACTAACAACTTTCAAGAAAACAATCTAAAATAAGCAACTGTGTAGTGATTATAAAAATATACAGATGTCCTCCTCCTCTGCTTCTGCTGGTAATGGTGAAGCCCACATATTTGCTCTGTGTCTGCACGTGATGTGTGTTCAGCCACACAGCTCTTTTGCATTGAACCTTTTAGGTCAGATGTGTGAGACTTCCTCCCCCGCTGCGTGATCAGTGCGGGACTTCTTGCTTTCTCATGGAGAAGCAGAGTGATCATACTGTTTCAGTCTTCATTAATAAATAAAGGGTAATGGCCCCGTGGGCCATAACAAAATCCACCCAAATATTAGCTGGGATTCCTGCTCCTGGCTCTTTCACTGACTCTGGCTGTCTAGGCAATGTTTAAAAGTGCTTCTAGTCACCTCCCTTTTCCCTTTGCCTATGTGGGCGTGAGACTATAAGTTCTTCAACAGCTTGCCAGCTCAGTGAGGGTGAAGACCTTGTCTTGGTCACTGCTGTCATGGTCTGTTCAGGAGCCATAACGAACCACAGCAACAGATATTTCTTTCCTCCCAGTCCCAGGGGCTGGAAGTCCAAGACCAAGGTGCCAGCAGATTTGGTTCCTTCTGAGGCCTCTCTTCTTGGCTTGTGGACAGCTGGCTTCTTGCTGTGCCCCCCTCCTTGGTCTTTCCTTCGTCCATGAGTCCCTGATGTTTCTTTGGGAGCCCAAATTTCTTCTTCTTATGAAGACACCAGCCCGACTGGGTGAGGACCCCCCGAATGGCCTCATTTTAACTTACGTGCCTTTTTTGAAGGCCCTGTCTCCAAATACAGTCCTATCCTGATGTGTCATCGGTTAGGAATTCAATGTATGAATTTTAGGGAGGCACGGTTCAGTCCATAAGAACCACCGTATGTCCAGTAACTAATTCTGTGCCTGGCACCTCGTACTCAGTAAATGCTGAATTAATACAAGGACTTCGATGATGTCGTGGGGGAAGCATGCCACTCAGAGTTTCTTGTAGTAGCTGATCCGGACTCGCTCTGACTTTGAAGCTGCTCTTCTACCCACACATTTCACTGGCCTTCGATCGTGTCATGGCCAGTAATCTGACCAGATATCAGATCTGTGACACCCCGCTTCTAAGAGATGAGGCTGTAAAAATGTCAGGACCTCCTTCCTGCTCCCAGGCATGGGGCCTGTCACTTCCACGTTGTCTCCACGGGCTCCCCGTCAGGCTCCTGCCAGTGGCTGATGGGAAATGCAGTGTCAGTCATGAGGCTCCCCCGCTGTCATCCTTAGCCCTCCTTTCAGCAGATGCTTGCCCTCACCCTGTGGAGGCATGCATCTCTCTGCTTCCGTTACTTCCTTCAAACTGGGAAGAAAAATGCTAACCCACGAAAGGTGTCCTGCTCCTTTGGGGGGAGAACGGGTGTCTCAACAGCATACTCATTGTCTGCACTGAGCTTTGCTCTGCTAGTCTTTCAGAGCAAGGAGAGAAAAAAAAAAAGCCCCAAAACTTTGATCCCTGGGGAGGTGAAGCGGAAGTTGATCTTCACCATTAAATTTTTTATAGATAGCAAAGTCCATGTTTCCACCTGCATCCAAAGCACAGAGGCAGCTGGCAGAACAAAGCACCAGAGAAAAATAGCTGACCAGAATCTCCTGAATTGCCTGTGTCCAGGTGCAGCTTGTTTTTCATCTTGGTGGCAGTCACCAGTGATTGACAATGTTTTACCCAGAGGACTTAACCCTTTCTTCCCCTGCATGAGCCAGAGTCAAGTACCGTGGCTTAGCAAATTAATTCCTCCCCCTCTCTCTGTGCTAAAGATAGACAACCGGAAGGGACGGCAACAGAGCTTCAAGCCAGTGTTACCTTCAGTGAAAGAAGGAGCGCGACCATTTTAGACAAAGGTTTTGGAGAGTTATGGCTGGGTCTCTCCAGTTTTGTTGCAGGGCTGAGGAGATACTCCTCTTGGATGGAGAGACAGCCAGTCAGAGACTGTGCGTGATGGACACTCTTCCAGAATGGGACTGACATCGCGGGTTGGATTCTCGAGGTGTGCGGTGCGTCTTGCCCCTCACCTAGAAAACCAATTCCCGTTTGCCCTCAGCTTTTCCCCTTCACCAGCAAACAAGAAGTTCTAGAGGGTAAGCGGCAGAGAGGAGACACTGCCATGCAGCCTAATTTTAAAACTTTCTAAGATGGCAGAATGGGCAGCCTTGGCTCACTGTTTCGGGGGAACAAACAACCCCCAAGACAACTGCCATGACATCTCCGTGGGGTGACTTTGCATGGTTGTGCATGAGGACCTGAGCCATGTGGGGCGTCCCCTTGGAGGAGCTGAATTTGTGTAGAGCCCAGAAGGGCAGGTCATCTGCATAGGGGCTGTCTTCGGAGCTTTCATGAGGAGGTGGGAGGATGAATTGAGGGATCACACAGGGACAGGCCAATGTTTAACAAACGAAAAGAACAAACATTGTGAGGGTGGCATGAATAGCTCTCAGAACCTCCACAAGATTGGAACATTTGGAACAAGGCCAAGTGCAAAGGAGGAAGTACCTCCTCATCTGGGAGCCCTCCTAGTGAGAAGGGTGGTTTGTTACTGTTCTCCTGAGCCCAGGGGTGGACCCCTCTGCAGAGCCCTGAGCCAGGGTGAAAGAGAATGTTAATGATGTGATAGTTTTGTGGGTCAGATGGCTTTCTGTTCTTGTAGATGTATTATAAACCACCTTGTCTCAGCACCAGAAACCTTACCAATGAATATTTTTAAGAGTTTGATGCCTAAAACACTGTGATAGGAGCACAGAGCATGACCTCCTTAACCCTCATGGTCAGAGAGCAATGGTTTGACTTCTGAATGGAAAAAGTGACATGCAGACCACTCTGACACTTCAGGAGTCTTAGTAAATTTCCAGTTACACATGCCCCAGAAGCTCTCTACTCTGGGTCTTTGGCCTTGACATGGGCTTTGAAACGAGTCCATGTTAGGCCGAGGGCATCTGTCCAGATGTTCTGGTCTCCACCCTCAAACCAGTTAATCTGGAAGTAAAATAATCAAAGGAACTCTGTGGCCTGGAAGACAAATCCCTCTTATTCATGTATCAGAACTTCTGTAGGACTCTTGGTATAGCCACGTGGCCAAAAGCTATTGCATTTTGAAATTTTGCATTTTCAATAATTGCTTTGATCTTAAAGATAGATAGCAGCTGCTCGCTATGGCATATGAAATAAAATACCAAGATTATGCAGAAATGAAAGCCTCGGCACCATGGTGATAATCTAATGAGGCAAAAGCTTGGATGTGCGTCAACTTAATGAGAACAATAGGTGCCGTCAAGCAGACGGTGATACTGTAGGAAGTAGTGCCTCAGAAAGCACACAGTCTGGAAGTCCTGGGGCAGAACCCTTCTCCGTGGGAGTTTCTAGCCGGCACAGGGAATATGCTTTTGCTTCAGTCCAGTTCATGAAATCTTCCGTGGGAGTGGTGAGAACAGATCCTAAATTCCACTTCTATATTTACTCCTTTTATGTGGACTTCCGTTGCCACGACCGTGGAAGCAAAGAACTGATAGGCCCAGAGGAACCCATGGGGCCACTGAGTGCTGGTGACTTTCTTTTCCTTTTGGTCACGCCATGAAGGAGATACTCTTTTTCATCACCACACTCATTCTAACAGATTTTTGCACAAGGGGTTATATAGAATGCTCTAGACTTTGGATATTCTTGGCCTTGGGAAAGTGATTTTTTTTTTTTAAGTTTGTAAAGGTAATTACCATTATTTACAGTTCTGAGGGCAAAGCCCCACCCTGGGCTCCCGGCCAGGGGATCTCAGGCTGGAGCGTAGTGAGGTGAGCCAATTCCAAGACAAAAGCACAATTATACTCACATAAAAACCAACACTGATGGTAGTGGGATGAAGGAAACACCCACGCAAGGGGGGAGGGGTGGGCAGGGAGGGGCTTTCTTTGAAGTTTTGCATAAATCTTGTAAAGCCCCCCTCCCCCCATCCCCAATCGTCCTGGGAATGAAGATTCTGAGTTTTTATCCTGGGTCTCTTATTAAGCTGTGCCATAAGGAAACGGACTTCCTTCTTGCTTGATTTGCCAATTTTTAAAACCGAACTTTAAATAAAAGAATTTTAGAAGAATTAAGAAAACGGGAAGTGTTGTGTAAGGTGTTATGGAGCTTTCTTCATTTCTTGGCAGAAAGGAACTCAAGCCAAACACTGAAAGAAGACATCTTTCTTTTGTTAAGCCCGCTTCACCTGCCCTCCCTCCTCAGGATTCACATCCATTTTCCGGTTAGGGATGTTTTAAAGCTGTGGGCCTCGAAAAAGTGTTGCCACCGTGTATCTGGTTCTCCCAGTCAGAAAATAATTTGCTAATACCGAACGACTCACACGCATTACCTTCTTGTTAAGTATGCTATCGGCATCTCTTCCTTCCTGCCAGGATGAAGGCCAGGTGATTATTTGTGCTGATGTTAGGAATCAGTGACAAGGGAGCTTGTAATGGAAGTGTTGACATGCCTTGAGATACATGGGCACTACAAGATAACCCTGAGCAGTGACAGGGAGAGTCCGAGCCCCCCGAGCAAGCACCCCAACCTGGCCTGGAGGGGCTGAGTGCATTGGTTCGCCAAGGGCTGGCCCCATCGATTGTCCACAGTGCAGTAGTTCTAGAAAAAAACCGTAGGAAGTTGGATTTTCCTCATCAGTCCAGGAGGAAATGCTCTTTGGGAAACAGTGGTAGACCCTTGACGTCCTCTGACTGGTCTCCGTGAAGCCAAGGCTGAATATACTTGGGAAAACTAGCCTGCCCCTCATGGCTGCCCACGGGATAGGACTCCAGCGATCAGCTCTGCACCCCTGGGGCAGGGAGGAAAGGGGAATTACGGGTGGGCTGGACTTGAAACACTGCTAAGGCCCCACCTGAATTTCAGGTGCCCCAGGGAGTCCTTTCAACCACCTGGAGTTGAGGCTGTTTCAAGGTACAGATGCAATATGTGTTTGCCTTGCTTTTGTTTGCCCCTGAATACAAGTACCAGCTGGAAGACAGAAGGTGTGGAGTATTGCAAATAATTTTGACTGTAAATAAAGAGAATGTAAGAGTTTAAAAGCCAGTGCTAGGAGCTGAGTCCTGGAAAGGGGTGGGGGTGGGGAAGAAAGGGAATAAGAAATAAATTTACTAGGGGCGCCTGGGTTGCTCAGTGGGCTAAAGCCTCTGCCTTCAGCTCAGGTCGTGATCTCAGGGTCCTGGGATCGAGCCCTGCATCGGGCTCTCTGCTCAGCGGGGACCCTACTTCCCTTCCTCTCTCTCTGGCTGCCTCTCTGCCTACCTATGATCTGTCTGTCAAATAAATAAATAAATAAAAATTAAAAAAAAAAGAAATAAATTTACTAGAGGAAATAGAAAAATACATAGGAACTTGTAATGGTGTGATACTGCTGTGTATTTTCCATGATATGGTAATATCCCTACATACAATTCATCCTCAAATTATCGATGTACAGAAAATAAGCCTTCGGACCAGTGATCTGCCTTGCTTAGTACTGAATGTGCCTACTATGTGCCAGGCACCGAGGTAGACCCTCAGAATCAATGATGGTGAAAAGATAGTTCATGCTACATTCAGACAGCAAAGTCACACTTACAGTGAGACAGCGACATGACAGAGATGTCCCACGGGCTGTGAGAACGGAATGGGCCTGCCTGGTCTCCCTAAGGTAGTGAAGGGACACTGAAAAGGGGATGCCCTAAAAAGTATCATACACAAATGTCTTCTTTCACCCCCAAAGCAGCCCCAGCAGACACAATTCCCACAAGGGGGTGAAATGTATTGGTGGTGGTCTTTTATTAACCATTCCTTTTGGACTAGGGTAATGTCTCTGTAGCAAATGAAATTTGAAAATACATTTTACTTAAATGCTGAAGTTTGATGTGAATATTTCCTGGGAAATATGCAACATCGAGATTCCTTTTTGATCAACCTATTTTGTTGATCAACCTATTTTGTTCTGCAAGAGGTATTAGACATTTGGAAAATACTGTTTACTTTCTTATCTAATTATCCTGATACCCTAGTTTATAAGCTATGTGGTTGGAGATACAGAGCATTACCTTTCTGAGCTTCCGTTTTTGTTTTAAAAGGGAGTAGTAATAATATCTACCTTGTAAGTTTATTTTGTAGAATTATGAAGATTTTGTTAGAGAGAGAGGGAGAAAGAGTGAGTGCAAGCAGGGGGAGTGGCAGGCAGAGGCAGAGGGAGAAACAGACTCCCTGCTGAGCAGGGAGCCCAATTCTGGACTTGATCCCAGTACCCTGGGATTATGACCTGAGCCGAAGGCAGACGCCTAACCGAAAGAGCCACCCAGACTGTCCGAAAATTAAATGAGATAATGCATACCAGGAGCCTCGTACCTAGCCTGTGCCTCAGTGAATGGTAACTATTATTAAAATTAGTCTATAATCATGAATAATTATAATAATAAATACTTTTCCTTTTTCTGCTAAATTATGCATAGGACAAAGTGAATGGGAATAATGACAATCATTTTGTGAATTTGGTGGATAAAGCCTACTAAAATGGTTTCATAAATTTTTGAGTGGAATAATCCAGTAGTGCTGAAGAGTAACTTACTTAATAGGACAGATGTCAAAATCCTATTTCCCTGGCTGTGCAGACAGAGTGAGTGTCATGGTGAGGTTACCCACAATGGCCCACATTCTCAAGAAGCTGCCCAGACTCTTGTTTACACTTAGGATTTACACTAATCCTAAGGAGAATGAGATCAAAAGTTGAAAGCCCATCAAGAGTAAAAATTAAAAGTGTTCAGCAGCATCTTGAACATCAGTCCCATAGAAATCCGAGCGCATAGTGTTATGACCATAAGCAGACCTGCCTTTGCTGGACCCAGGCCAAGAAATGTGTGCTCCCCCTACCCACCCCCGCCCAACTCCCACACCTCTGCCTCAGGGTCTCCAGGCAGCTCATTCGACTTTTTAGGTAAACATGCTGGGCTGGATATTGGGCTTGCTTGTTGAACAAAGAGTTGTTTGAAGCATTTAGGTTTTTTTTAGATGATAAAAATATGGGTGATGAAAATGATTGGATTCACTTACAGGCATGAAAATAGATAATACGAAGCTGTGAATCCTCAACGGAAGTTGCTCAGATTTAGCAACAATCATAGTATGGACTTCTGTTTATGAATGTCGGAATCATTTCTCTCAGAAAACGACTGGAGTTTTAAGAATGGTCGAGATATCAGGTTCACAGGCAACATGGTTCAGATATATACAAATTTTAGAAGCCTTCTGAAGGGTTTCTACCCTCAGATGAATGGGAATGCAAAATATTATGCAAATCAGATTTAATCTTCTGGATAATTTGCCTCAATAAAAAAAGTTAAAGACATTTTTAAAAGGAGGACTCCATCTACATTTTAAGATTGTGTTTTTATGTAAATACAGTGTTGCTTGGAATGCACCTGGGGCTTGAGTAGAAGTCACTGCCTGCATGGCTCCTCCATCTTGGATTCCCTGGTTTGAAGAACACATTTAGATGGTGATATGTCATGGCTTTAATGTTTAATGCTGAATTCAGTAAATGCCACTGGCTGATGTCAGGCAGTGAAGAAGACAAAAGAGAGCCAGAAAGAAAAAAGGGCGGGGAGAGTGTGAGGAAGGGAAGAGAGAAGGAAAAAAGACAAAAGACTGCTATGACCATGGGAAGGTACTATAGAAAGACTAATGACATTTTCTTAGATTCCTTCCATAGGTTCCCTTCTCCCTGCCTGCTATTTAGAATAAAAAAAGAAAAAAATTATATTCCACTTGGAAACATCCTGTGATATTGAGCCCAAACACCCATTTATAAGAATTCTCTCAGTCATACAAGAAATAGGAGATAATGCATTGATCAAAAATTATATCCTAGTTAATGTTAAATAACACATTGATCAATAGACTCTGTTTCAATGTCAGGTGCTAGTAAGTGTTTTAATGGACATTATTTTGATGATACTATGAGAACACAGTGAGGAAGGAGGTCATTAATAATGAGAAAAGGAATCTTGCTGCATGTGACAACCAAGATGAAACCTGAATGGCAGTATTTGGCAAAGGCATGGTGTGGAACTGTGTTTTCAAGTAGAGATTACCTAAGGGCTTTAAGGTAGCAATGGTGCTTGGAGGGAAGTACTGTGGTCTTGCTGAAATGTGAAGAGGACCTACACATGAATCACAAAATGGAGAAGCGGCAGAGGACGATCATGGAGATCTGTGCTGTGCCTTACTGCTTGAATTTCCATATAACAATCAAGTTTCTTACTTTTTTTCTTTTAAGATTTTATTTATTATTAGAGAGAGAGTGCACATGTACGTGAGGGTGAGGGGCAGAAGGAAAGGGAGAGAGAGTCAGTCTCCAGCAGACCCCTGCTGAGCAAGGAGCCTGACTCAGGGCTCGATCTTACAACCCTGAGGATCATGATCTGAGCCGAAAGAAACCAATAGCGCTTAACTGACTGAGGCACCCAGGCGCCCCAACCCAGTTTCTTACATTTGCTGTCATTTCTGAGGTGACTGAATTTCATTTGAGAGTTTCCTGTGATCAGAGCCCAGGACTTGATTTACAGTCATTATTCTAAGCAAACAGGAAAAGCTGAATGGATTTAGTGCAGTGGACAGGGACGCCAGTGGTTTCAAGCACGGTGTGATATGCCATGCTGGCATTTTATGAAATATTCTGTGGTATCTCCAAGTTGCTTGGTTGATCTAATGACATTTTAGTTCAAATGGGGGAATTACTGCTTTACTAAAAAGTGTAACTTACATGAACAATAATCATTTGCCTTAAATATACAATGCACGAAATGACTTTGTTTTACTTGGTTCACGAAAAGGTTTTGGAAAAGGAACTCTGGCATTTTCTGTACACCTTCTGCCTCTTTTGCACTATAAACATAATTAAAAATATTTTACATGCTCTTTTTGGGCTAACTTCATTTTAAGTTCTCACATTTAAAATCTACAAATACAGGATGGCAGCAAAAACGCAAACAACTGAGAGCTGACTACAGAAGGAGATCATCCCTCCAAAGACACATCTAAGTTAATCTTATTAATTTATAGTGTCCTCTTGTATAGTAAACATTTGCTGGCTTTCCACATAATTTATTTCCACAGTTTTCAGATGTCAGTGAGGAGTTTTCCTGGTTGGAAAGAACACAAGGCTGAGAGGAGGAGAGCTGAACTCTGATCGACAGTGGTTGGACAAATCATTTAACCTTTTGGTCACTGGTTTGAAAAATGGAAGAATCATGCTTTTTCTGTGTAATAAAGGTTGTTAATGAGGCTCAAATTTGGTAATGTTTGGCGAGGTCCTCTGAAAAACACAGTGGGATGACAATGGCCATAAAACATGTGACATTTTCAAGGTGAGAGGAGTTGAGGCTCCTGGTTCAACTGTTCACCCAGCTCTTGTCTGGTGCTCGATAACCAGGGCGCAATCCTATGCCATTGACTAAGTGAGTGTGTGCGCACGCGCAGACACACAGACACACAGACACACACACACACACAAACGCACTTTTAAGAAACATTAAAAGTGTTAAAATCATTGATGATCCTGAATTATAAAAATGTGTTTAGGAAAGTAGTTAACTCCAGCTTTTGATATATGTAAACAGAATTAGTCTCTCTCTGTATCTAGTCGTCAAGACAGTAAAAACACAAAAATAAAAAAAAAAACAAAACCTCTTCCCATGCATGCATAAAAATGTCAATTCTCCAGACTCTAACCTTCTTCCAAACTTCATCCATTCAAATTCATCACTTGTAATAACCTAGTTTTACAGGGGATTTATTTGAATGTAGACCATGCTCTACATGTAATGTTTACTTTTAGTTGTGTATGAGGTTAAGAATATTTAGAGCATTTTCAGCATTAGGATTTAGTAATGCAGCTTTTTAAAAAAAATTTTTATTTTTTAAGTAGGCTCCACAGCCAACGTGGGGTTAACTCAGGACCATGAGATCAAGAGTCACATGCTTTACTGACTGAGCCAGCCGGGCATTCCCATAATGTAGTTTTTTTTTTTTTTTTAAAGATTTTATTTATTTATTTGACAGAGAGAGATCACAAGCAGGCAGAGAGGCAGGCAGAGAGAGTGAGAGGGAAGCAGGCTCCCCACCGAGCAGAGAGCCTGATGCGGGACTCGATCCCAGGACCCTGAGATCATGACCTGAGCCGAAGGCAGCGGCTTAAACCACTGAGCCACCCAGGCGCCCCATAATGTAGTTTTTAAGTGAAGTAAGAATGTTAATAAATAAACAGCAGCAGGAGCAGGGGAATCAGCAGAAGGCAGAGTCCTGCCCTTGATTTTTATGATCCTGGACAAGTTACCTAATGGGGGTGTATCAAAGAAGAGTCTTTGTTTTATTTTTTGGACACATACATACTATCCATCCGATTTCCAAAGTTTTACATAGAAGAGCTCTGAAGGGAACTTTTCAGGCAGCTGGGAGGTGGGCGGTGGAAGGGTATAAACTTTCCTACATTCTCTCTTATTCACTTTCCCTTGGGTTATTTAGTTTGGGGAATGCCATTTTTTTGTTTGTTTGTTTGTTTGTTTGTTTTTAAACTTAGGCCCAAGCACAAGCTTGTCAGGTCATCTGAGATACGATCCATTTTCAATATAGTAAGGAGCAAGAAAAAGACAACCCTAGAGAAAATACAAAGAGCACAAAGTGTTTATAGTTAGCCTTTGGTGACTGGGCTGGAACTGGAACCCCTGTGTTTGCTTAGCTTCTGACCTGTTTCTGTTGAGCAACACCCATCTTACCGTCTACTGCCTGAGAACTATCCCCTCTCACTGAGACTTCCAGATTCAAGGAAGACCCCATTGGGTCCTCTTGTTTGTGGTCTGACGAATACTGACCTTCCAAAGGATATGGGCAAGGCTGTGGACATTGGTACAAGATAGATTTCATGTTTTAATGAGTGGTGGTACCTCTCTACTTCTCTAGCAAGAAGCTTTGTTTACTAAGATCTATCCTTAGCATCAACCACGGTAACACCTGTATCAGATGTCACACCAAGTAAAGAGGGGATCTTTCTTTCACACTGATACAAACTGACAAAGAACTCATTGTGCTTTTTTCAGAGTTTATTATTATTTTTTAAAGTAAACTATATGCCCAACGTGGGGCTCGAACTCACAACCCTGAGATCAAGAGTCACATGCTCTGCCGAGTCTGACCCAGCCAGGGACCCGGGATCTCACTGTTTAGTAAGAAAATCTATTTTGACAAAAATCCCCACCCCATTATTACATTATTTTCTTTCTTTAGATTGGAGGACGTTGGAGCAGGGATAAATACTGAATTTATCTGTGCTCGAAGTTTGCAAAATGGCTGGCCTGTGACTTCCAGAAGAGGAGGACACCCAGATGGTTGAGGTGGTCTTGTGAGTCTTCTCTTCAGGAAGAGCATGTGTCCAAGAGACTACCAGGAGGCAAGTGACTGTCAAATCTCCTAGGAGAGAAACCCACCGTATCTAGCTGCAGGCATGCATGCATGGGAAGGGCTGACTGGACTGTATCAGTCTCCTCCCCAGGGTTATCCCTCTTCAGGAAAAGACCACAAAATGCAGAGGACAGACTAAATTCCTTATCTCAGCCCAGGATCTGTTCTATATTTTAGATGTTCTTTTTTTTTTTTTTTTGAAATTCAAAAGTGACAACAAGTCTGTCCTCGGCTATAGGGCATTCTAAATACAACAGTACTATATTCACATTTGAAAGAAAAATCTACCTTGACTTTATGTGGCTGCAGGATCTCCAGCAACTATGGTACAACAGTCTGTTGCAAGTGTATTGGATGTTTCAGTTTGCCAGACCTGTCATGATAAATTAATTACAGGATGTTGCAGAAATGGCAAAACTCCAGCAGCATCTTGCATGGTTTAATATAGCCCTATTTCCCCATTTCAATGTATTTGTGGTTAGATAAATCCTCAGAAATTTACAGCTGCTATAGACTAGTTTATTATGTACTCTGCCTGCACACATGATAAGTATAATAAGAATTTGATGTTCTTAAAGTACATAGACTTTACTGACATTTCTTTACCACCATGGAAATATTTAGTTGCTAAAAGTAGTATCTGCGGATACTTCTGAACATTAACTTCAGTAGAACAGGCAGGGATGGTTAAAAACATTACCGTGCGTAACCATCTTCCATTTACTTTAAAGTGAAGAACGATAGCTCAGAAAAAAATTATGCGTAACATTTATACAAAATGCCTCTGTGAACAAACTTCATAGAAAAAAAATTTAACTACAGATTGTCGGTTGAAAACACTGAAAAACCGAACTGAAGAGACCACACTTTTCTCCAGGGAACCTTCCTTTGGTCTCATGACTGCTTTTCTCAAACTTCAGTTAATTTTTGTTCTGGCAACAGTTATTTTCCTCACCTCCTTTCTCTTTTCTCCTTTTGGACTTTACTTTTTATCTTCATTAAGCAAATCATTTCCATCCCAGGCAATTTTAAATGGCTCGCAGTATATGCCTTTACTTACATAAAGGTTGTACAAACAAAACATTCCTGCATTTTTTTTCTACCATGTTCTTTCACAATCACTTGATAAGGATCAAGTGACGAATTAAGAAAAAATGAACCAGAGTAAGTAAAATTAGAGTGTTCAGGACTTTTAGAAATGGCATTGCGGTAGATATATTTGGGCTATTTTGATGTAATTGATGACAGTGGACCATGTACTATGACAACATATGTACTTGTGACCCTCTCCCCACCTTTTTAAGGTTGAAGAGTAGAAATTAAAATTGTAGACTCTTAGCAGTCTTACCCTCCCTTTTTGAGATAACAAAAATAACCCATTCATAATCAGCATGAATTTGAGGTGTTAGAAGAGTAACTTTAGAAATCAGTGTACTGGGAACATATGCCTGATGTAGATTTGAAGAGGATCATTAGAAAAAAAATGCATTCTTTGTGTTTACAAAACAAATGTTTTTATGTTATCCAGTTCCCGCCTTAACTTAAAGTATTTCTTATTCACTTTAATAATTAGAGCAGAAGGATATGATGAATGAAGAGCCTCATTACCAAGTTTGCTGTCTGGGTCTCCACAGAGAGTAGCTGTCCGCTCCTGCCTCGTAGGTCCATTGTTAGCCCTAAATGATGCTGACATCAATTCTCCTGCAGATAATTGGGTCCATCCATAGACTGAGTTTGCCAGTCAACAGACCACTTTGATTGACGTGACTCTTGATGTTTTTATTATCTTTTATATGACTGGAACGGCGCCTTTCTGTTTCTTGAATAATATGTTACTGTACATGTATTACTTTGATTCCACAGAATTGGTTTCTTCAGAAAATGTAAGAATTAGAGTTTGGAGTAAAGATTTACCAAAATAATTATGGGACAAACAGGTTATCAGCTTAAAATTTTTTTTACGTCAGATATATTTCATTTTATTTATGTGCCTGTTGCATTAAGACACATTAGATCTTTCTAGTCTGAGTGTGGTTGTAGGTACATCTAAATTGCTTCTTTATTCTAGCTTGTGCTGGAGTCTCCAACAGTAAGCATTTACTGGCTTCCTCTTTACAGCAACTGAGATCCGGCACTTCGGAGACCTCCCAGTGGAGTCTGACAACCTCCATTTACAACTAAGTGCTGAAGTTTACTGGTCATGTGCACTAGGACAAATTACTTTACCTTCAAAATCTTGGTTTCCCTATTTATAGGGCAGGAAGATTCTAACTATCTCATAGGTCTGATACGAAGAGTAAATATGATCATACACAAAAAGTGAAGATTTGGGGAATATTTTCTGTCATTAAGTTCAATGAAGCAGAAATCAACAAATATATAGCTTTAAAAAGTTGCTTTGTTGAAAAATGTTCTCATGGTTTACTTAAAAGATATGGCTCTCAGCTGTAAATTATTTAAATATATATCGATAAAAGTGTAAGGTCGCTGGAGACCCTGACTGGTTCAGTTGGTAGAGCATGTGACTCTTGAGCTTGGGGTTGTGAGTTTGAGCCCCATGTTGGGTCTGGAGATTACTTAAAAATATAATCTTTTTTTGTTTGTTTTTTTTTTAATATAATTAAAAAAAATGTAAGGTCTTGATTTTTATAGGTTCTAGAACTTTATAGCTCTCAAAAATATTTGTGAGTTAAGGGGCACCTGGGTGGCTCAGTAGGTTAAGCGTCCAACTCTTGATTTCAGCTCAGGTCATGATCTCAGGGTTGGGAGATGGAGACACATATCAGGCTCTATGCTGGGTGCGGAGCCTGCTTAGGATTCTCTCTCTTCCTCTTCCCCTCCCCCCCGCTGTGCACACATGCACTCTCTCTCTAAAGTAAATAAATAAATAAGAAATATTAAAGAAATATGTGAGTTAAATATACAATTAAAGTGGCATGTCACATGAAGCTATGAAATGGTAAGTTATTTCCTAGATAGACTCTTGCTGAACTTCCTAAACAGAAAATAACTTTCTTTAAGAAAACTATACTATAACTTAAAATAAAGGTCAAGTATTGGCTTTTCTAGAAAGAAACTTTACACAAGGTTTTAAAAGTACCAAGTATTAGCCATTTAGAAACATTGATTTCATTTAAAATGTACATTTTAAACATACGTTTAAATCATGGTAAAAAATGTTTCATGTCTTAAATCTTTAAAAACTTGATTTTTGAGGTGCCTGGGTAGCTTAGTCAGCACCTGCCTTTGGCTTGGGTCACAATCCCCACAATCCTGGGATCGAGCCCTGAGTTAGGCTACCTGCTCTGTGGGGAGTCTGCTTCTCCCTCTCCCTCTGCCCCTCTCCAGTGCTCATGCTCTCGCTCTCTCAAATAAATAAAAAATCTTTAAAAAAACCCAAACAAGGGGCGCCTGGGTGGCTCAGTGGATTAAGCCGCTGCCTTCGGCTCAGGTCATGATCTCAGGGTCCTGGGATCGAGCCCCGCATCGGGCTCTCTGCTCAGCTGGGAGCCTGCTTCCCTTCCTCTCTCTCTGCCTGTCTCTCTGCCTACTTGTGATCTCTCTCTCTGTCAAATAAATAAATAAAATCTTTAAAAAAAAAAAACACAAAAACCCCAAACAAACAAACTTGATTTTTGTTCTAGCTTTGTAAATCTTATTCATGGTATAGTTTTGATACTGAAGAAACTTTAATGTTCAAGATAAAGTAGAATCAAATGGGAAATAAATTTCTAAGAATGGTTTAAAAATATTTAGATCTAGAAAAAGTGTCAAAAATTGTTACTTGTTTGGAGAAAAGAGGCTTTATAAAATGGGACAAAATTTATTAATTTCAGAATGAAGATAAACAAAACTAATCTGTTACTAAGAAAAAAGTGCAGTTTCAGAATCTTCAAATAGATTCTCCGGTCTGATTCCTCTACTTGACTATAATTTGGACTTGTGCTTGGAGAGCACTTTTAGGTTGTCCTCTGCTCCATCTCATGTCTGAGAGTATGATAAAGACATTTTATTAATCTATTCATGAACATAACTGGAATCTTATTTGTCAATAGAACAAAAGAGAAAAGGACTGGGTTTTGAGTAACACCAACTATTCCTCATTTTGCCTCAATTCTTATTTTTGTCTTCAGTAGCTGCAATACAAAAATAACCCTTTATTTTTCATATGAACATCAAGACCTCAGCAAATGTTTAGTTTCCCTGACATATTTCATTTGTCTTATTTTTTTTTTTTAAGATTTTGTTTATTTGACAGGTGGAAATCACAAGTAGACAGAGAGGCAGGCAGAGAGAGAGAGTGGGATGCAATCTCCCTGCCGAGCAGAAAGCCCGATGTGGAGTTTGATGCTAGGACCCTCGGATCATGACTTGAGCCAAAGGCAGAGGCTATAACCCACTGAGCCACCCAGGTGCCCCTCATCTGTCTTGTTTTAATTTTTTAAATTTATTTAGTTATTTTTGAGAGCAAAAGAGTGTGAGAAGAGCACGTGAGTGGGGGGAGGGGCAGAGAGAAAGGGAGAGAATCTCCAGCAGACTCCTTACTGAGCAGGGAGCCTGATGCAGGGCTTGATCTCATGACCCTGAACATCGTGACCTGAGCTGAAAACGAGTCGGACACTTAACTAACAGAACCACCCACGCACCCCACATTTGTCTTAATTTTTATTTATTTATTTTTAAAGATTTTACTTATTTATTTGAGAGAGAGAGAGAGTGAGAGAGAGAGAGCACAAGAGTGGGGTGAGGGGCAGAGGGAGAAGCAGACTCCCAGCCGAGCAGAGAACTTGATGTAGGGCTCCATCTTGGGACTCCAGGGTCATGACTGAGCTGAAGGCAGATGTCTGACTGAGCCACATAGGCACCCTGTCTTGTTTTAAAATCTTTCTGCAGCTTGTTGAAATCCTTTGTGATTAAAACCTAAATCACAGAATCAACACATAACTCAAAACTATGAGCTGAAACTGCAGAAAGATGCATATTTAATTCTGTAATTATCAAGTGCATTCACAAGACAGACAAAACAAGCTCACACAAGGGTGACTCCAGCCTTCTGGGCCCAGCTGTACCTGAAGCACAGAAGTGTGCGTCCAGGACAGTGGGAGCGTGGTGCCACTCACCACCTTCCAAAATGCTCTCCCCTTTAAGTTCTACACAGCAGGGGCATGTTTACCAATTTTCATGCCTCTACAACATGTGCAGGGATAGGAGCCAAATATATTTTTACTAGAAGATATTTCACATTGGGCATACATCTGGGCAAAATTTACACCTCAATGCCCAACACTGTTTTTCTCACTTCTTATTTTAATTGATCCAATTGCTTAATTTGGTAAATACGTTTTCTGATACTATATTAGTTTTGACCTCTGTGGGTTTAAAATATTTTATTGACAGACTTAAAATCACATGGTTGAGAAAGGAGCCAAGAAAAAAAAAACCAAATGAACTTTCCTATTATAACACTTTAAAATATATAGTCACATAGTAATGACACCATTAATTATGGAACTCAAGCAATAAATAATGCAATGTAATAATTTAAGAACAAATGTTAAGACTAAAATAAATATTCAACAATATAAGTCTACAAATGACTTATATGCTTAAATATGAAATGTTCTTTTTAGTATATGTGCTGCCGAAGCGAGCACTGTTCTTTTTAAAAAGTAAGGAAATCTGAAACCCTGCTGCCAGTCTAGCCAAAGGCCATTTTTAGTTTATATGTATCAAGGTACATATATGATTCATTCAAAACAAACGAATTTGTTCTCTTTTAATGTCTTTCTCACTGGGACCATTTAGAATACACAATATTCTGAATCTGCTTATCTCTTAAATAAAGCTAAATTTCAAAAGCATACATTTCATATTCTGAACATAACATCATACACACAACCATGTTACAGATACAATAATATTAAATGATTGCTTAATGGACATCCTAACAATGTAAATACTTTTCCTTCATGTTGGCTGAATACCAATTATATTTTTTTTCTTTATGGGTTTTCCAAAAGTGGTCATGTAATGCTGATGTAATTACTAATAAATAAATACAAGTACCAATATTTTGATCAACAACAATCACAATGGATTATAACACTGAAGGTCAGTTTTTACTCATACCTCGCTTCTGATTTTTCTAGATTCTTTCATAAGGACAAGAAGCAGTGGTCCTTCCTTTCTTTCTTAGTATCTGAAAATTCTTAACTCTGAACAAAAATTGTTTGGTTTAATTTTTCATTTCACTTCGGTGTATTTGGTTGTCTTCTTTCTTCTTCAACTCTTTACTAGGAGAAAAGTACATAAAATGTGCTCAATGAACTTAAACAATATCTTTTGTCCACAACCAAATCTCAGTGTGCTCCTGCAACAGCCTGGGTAATAAACACACCATGTGACACACACACACACACCCAAGTACGAATCACTTTTGATTCTTGAACACCCTGTCAACATCTCCTAGTACCATCAGCAGATGCGTAAGGCCCAGCACTGACAAGTGAAAAAGAAAGACACTTCTCGAATACAGACACTAAGCACTCCAAACCTGGAGCAACTTCCGGAAATTAAGAGCAGGCAACCAGAGTTTGTAGAATTCTTCACTCATTGGGGGAAAAAAAAGTCACAGATGATGCTCCAAGATTAATAAATGGAAAGGGTAGAGACCATTTTATTAAATAACAGTCTTCCATTTGGTCAATGGCTGTGTCCACTTTTACAAGTGGGTTAACTATTATATTTTTTTCAAATTAAGTCCAAAAAAAGGTGTGTGTCATTTTTAACAAAGATGGCGATGGCTAATTATGCATCTAAATGCAGCTCTAAAATGAAGCAAGTTATACCATTAATAAAAATCAAGAACAATATGTGGATGAAACAAGGAGCTTCTTAGAGACCACATAGGAAGTATACAAAAACTACTGGTTAAGGTGGTAGTCACTTCCATCGAACACTTCTGAGAAAAGCAAAGGCTAGAGCATCTGGGCACGGAAGGGCAGGCTAACCATTTCCCAAGGTCCTTCCCTGGTAGCACAGGGGGCACAGGTAACATCTGTGTTTCCAGGGACAGGCTGAATCTTAAATAGTTACACATCTTTTTTGATATCTTTTTTGATGAGAGACATTTATGCATGAGGGGGTGAAAAATCCTTTGTCAGTCTGTGTTTCCTGACTTTAACTTTGTTGAGCAGAGCCACCACAGATAAGCCGGGATTCCACGCAGAAAGTCCAAAAATGTTTCCTGTGAGGCTCAAGAGAGCTGCTAGAGTATAAAATGGCGCAGATGTGGTGTGCCAAGACACCATGGCAAGAGAGGCCAAAAAAGGAAGTCACATTCATTTCTGACCCAATGTGTCTACACTTGTCCCAAGTTAGGGCCCAATAAAAATGAGAAAGGAAGTAGTAAAGGTTCAAACGGATGATGGGCACAAGTTCCTGAGAGACCCTACAAACATCCACAAGGGGCCACGAGGAGGGTAAGGGGATCTTAGAAGAATAACAAAAAAAAAAGAGAGTGGGAGGAGGCGTTTGTAAAAGTGGTAACAAAAACAAAGAAGAAAAACAGAAAAGGGAAGGGAAAGAACAGCTGGAAGTGAGTGAGCTGGACCCCACACGTGCAGAGGCTGCAGTGTGAGAAGTAAACAGAGAAGCCAGAGGACCCTCAGGAGAGGGAACCCTCTAGAGAAATGTAACCAGAACATGCTGAAGTAGGCAGTGTAGATAACATCTTTAAGGGAAGTGAATCAGACTAAGAAGAGGAAGGACCGCTGGACACAGAATGACAAAGACTGCCCATGAGAGGGAGGGAAGGGACAGAAGAGAGGGAAAGGACAAGTGAGGTCCAGTGGACACCTCTGACAAGGGGGACACAGGAGTGGCATGTGAGCGTAATAAGTGCAGACAGCACAGGACTGGAAAGCTGAGGCGGTGGATGGAAATTTGCTGAAAGGGAAGAGAGGTTGTCCAACCGAAAGATCCCCAAGCAAATCCAAATGCGGTCTTTCTCTGAGGTGTCTCCTTAGGATGCGGAGGTAGAGAATAAGCTAACACAGGTAGAGAATAACAAAGTGAGGGCCTTTTTTTTTTTTCTTCAAGGGAAAATCATATGGAAAGAGAAAGTAAAAATCTGCATACTAAGATTCTGGAAAATTAATATGAAACAAGGTTAGTATTTGTGTGTATGTTCGTGTGAAAAATAAGACTCATAAAAATACTGGGCCTTACCCCAAAAGATACTCAATCCAGTAAATAGGCCCTACACTTACTACTTGGCCAGATACCAGGCTAAGTACCAGGAAGAAACGAGGGAAGCACAGTAGAGCCCCTGCCTGTAAGCACTTGCCCTCTACTCGGAGCTCACTGAGCACTGTGTGACAGGAACGGCCCTGAACCTGGGGCCAGTCCTAGTTCAGGCATTTTACCTCTGACTCTGAAACCCTGGCTTCTGCAAATGTAGAAAGAATTTAGAAAACTTCTCAAATTACTTTCATTTTAAAAGCAATGACTAAGTAGATACCAATATATATTGAGTAAGAAAATTAGAAAATACACAAAGTGAAAGAAAAAAAAATCACCACACCACCACCACTCAGAGGGAATTATCGACATTTTAAAAATCGTATATTGTTCAATACTTTATACATGTAGTTGACCCTTCAATAATATAGGTTTGAACCGCACAAGTCCACTTAGATTTTTTTCAATAAATATGTTGGAAAAGTTTTTGGAGGTTTGTAACAATTTGAAAAAAACTTACCATCAAGCTTAGAAATATTAAAAAAAAAACCCTAAGAAAAAGGTATGTCACAAATGCATAAAATATATGTAGATGCTACTCTCTTTTATCACTTACTACCATGAAATATACAGCAGTGTAAGCTGCTCGTCTCTCCATAAGTTGCGTATGGCAGTAAAAAGTGATCTCTAGGGCGCCTGGGTGGCTCAATGGGTTGAGCCTCTGCCTTCAGCTCAGGTCATGATCTCAGGATCCTGGGATGGAGCCCTGCATTGGGTTCTCTGCTCAGCAGGGAGCCTGCCTACCCCACTCTCTCTGCCACTCTTCCTGCTTATGAGCTCTCTCTGTCAAATAAATAAATAAAATCTTAAAAAAAAAATGATTTCTCGCGGTTCCTACAGATTTTTCACTGTGTTTAGTGCAATATAGTAAATCTTGAACAACACCATGGGACCCAGGCAAAGTGTCACCAGTGATACTGGAAGTGTTCCCAAGTAGCAAAGAAAAGTCATGACATTACCAGAAAAACTTGAATTGTTTGAGATGCCTACCATAGACTGAGGTCTGCAGCTGTGGTTGTCTGCACATGAAAGCAACGTAAGGACCATTGTAAAAAAAAAAAAAAAGGAAACTCATGAAGTTCTTGCTGCAGCTACACCAATAGGCATGAAAACCCTGCATATTTTGCAAAATATTTTTTTAAAAAAGATTTTATTTCTGTATTTGAGAGAGAGAGTAATGCATGAGTGGGGGCGGGGGCAGAGGAAGAGGAATAGACTCCCCACTGAGGAGGGAGCCCAACATCGGGGCTCAATCCCAGGACCCCAAGATCATGACCTGAGCCGAAGGCAGATGCTTCACTGGCTGAGCCACCCAAGTGCCCCTGCAAAATACCTTTTTATTTTGTATTGAAAACACAGCTTTTATGTGTGTACAGGACTGACATAAGAAAGATGTACTTATAGACTCTAATATGATTCAAGAAAAATCAAAGTCATTATGTGACAACTTAAAGCAAAAGGAAGGTGAAGGATCCAAAGTTGGAGAATTGAATGCCAGCAAAGGATGGTTTGATAATTTCAGAAAGAGGTTTGGCCTAAAAAAAGTCAAGATAACAGGAGAAGCCATTCTGCCCACCAAGAGTCAGCTGAGGAGTTCCCAGAGGCCATTTATAAAATCATTGAGGAGAAAGGATATCTGTCTGAACATTTTTAATACAGACAAAAGTGCCTTGTTTTGGGAAAAAAATGCCACAAAGGAAATTTATTGGGAAGGAAGAGAAACAAGCACCAGGATTTAAGGAAGGCAAGAAGGGATAGGCTAATTCTACTGTGTTGTGCAAATGCAGTCAGGTTTATGATTAGGACTGCCCTCATCCATATAGCTGCTAACCCCAAGGCCTTAAGGGAAAAGGCAAAGACTAGCTTCCAGTGTTTTGGTTGTACAACAAAAAGGCCTGAACAACGAGAACCCTTTTCCTTGACTGATTCCACTGATGCTTGTCCCTGAAGTTGGAAAGTACCTTGCCAGTGAAGGACTGCCTTTTAAAGTTCTTTTGATATTGGGCTATGCCCCTAGCCACCAGAACCCCAAGAGTTCAACACCGAAGGCACTGAAATGTTCTACTTGTCCCCAGACACAATGTCTCTAATTTAGCCTCTAGGTTAGGGGGGCCAAATGAAACTTTAAGGCTCATTACACACATTACTCTAGGGAAAGGACTGTCAATACTATGGAAGAGAACCCCAACAGAGAGAACATTATGAAAATATGGAAGGATTACATCACTGAAGATGCCATCAGTGTTATAGAAGAACCCATGAGAGCCATCAAGACTAAAATGATAGATTCCTGCTGGAGAAAACTGTATCCAGATGCTGTCCATGAATTTGTAGGATTTATAGCAGAGCCAATCAAGGAAATCATGGAAAAGATTGGAGATGGGGCAAAAAAGTTGTGGTCGGTGGGTAAAGGGTTTCAAGATATGGATCTTGGAGCAATTCAAGTACTGATAGACACCATACCAGAGGAAAGAATAGAAGACAACTTGATAGAGACGAGTGCCTCTGAAGCAGTGCCAGATGATGAAGAAACACATAAGAAGACAAACTGACACTGGACAGGAGACAATCCAGCAGAAGTCTTCCGATTATTCAAAATGGATTTGACTTCATTTATGACTGGGATGCTTTTATGCTCTGAAGCAAATGGTAGCAATGAAACTAAAGCAAATGGTGGAAAAGAGATGGGTACCTTATAGAAACATTTTTTAAAAGATTTATTTCTTTTTCTTAGAGAGAGAAAGAGAGAGAGTGAGTGGGGAGAGGGGCAGAGGGAGAGAGAGAATCTTGAGCAGACTCTCTGCTGAGCACAGAGCCTGACAGGGATCTCGATCTCATGACCCTGAGATCATGACCTGAGCCGAAATTAAGACTTGGGAGCTCAACCAACTGAGCCACCCAGGCACCCTGCTCCCCAATATAGAAACGTTTTTAGAGAAATGGAAAAGCAAACAAGTTAGAGAGAAATTACAATGTATTTCTGTAAAGTTTTACTGAGTGTGCCCACCTCTCCTGCCTCCTCTGAGACAGCAAGACCAGCTCCTCCTTCTCTTCTTCCTCCACCTGACCTTTACAAAGCTCCACTTCCATTGATGAATAGTAGATAATCATGTCACACAGTCAAGCAACTCCTCTACTGTGTATGTACGTATGTCTGTGTGTGAAAATTTAAGTAGCTTGTGTCATCATCTCATCACTGCCTAAGTATTCACTGTATGGAACATTATGTGCAACACTTATATGGAAGTGGACAGACTAGCCTTACGTAGGTGGTGATAGTTAATAAAGTTAGTAATGTGTTAGTTTTCCTCCTGTTTTATTAACTTTGCTTTCAAAGAATACTACAGGACAGGATACCTCTCTCTCCCCTAATCAGAGAAACTGCTTATCCGCCTTTCATCACACATAAGTTGTTTTTTTCTTTTTTTCTTTTTAGTATAACAATGTTTTTAATCAGTATCATGAAACAGAACTACAGCACTCTATGCTGTAACCATTCATTCATTACTGTATAGGCTAGGTGACTGGGAAGCAATGACATTGATTACACTGGGCCACCATAAAGCAACCACATTGTTGCTTCTTTGTTATCAATGCATAAATAGTTATACCTTTAAATAAATACAAATTTTCACATTATCCTTTCATTTTTGATGTCAGTGTTAGTCACACGTGTTAACATCTACAATGTCCTGTATCACATAAGAGAATAATGATGGAGGTACAGATGATTCATCTTGTCCACAGATGCCGTTAACTGATGATACTGATAAATATAGTGCAGTACTATAAATGTATTTTCTCTTACATATTTTTCTTAATAACATTTTTGTTTCTCCAGCTTCCTCTATTGTAAGAGAATAGTATATAATACATATAACATTCAAAATACGTGTTAAACAACTACTGAGGTTATCAGTAAGGCTTCTAGTCAACAGTAGGCTGTTATTGTTAAGTGTCTGGGGGAGCCCAAAGTTATATGTGGATTTTTGACTATGTGGACTGGGGATTGGTGCCCCTAACCCCTGTGTTGTTCAAGAGTCAACTACATATGTTATATATAAACTATTTTATAATTATCTTTTGCTTGCTTAAAAATTTATCATAAACATCTTTCCATGGTTATGAAAATACTTCCATAATGTAATGAATAATATCCCATGGTATTCTCTTATATAAAGGTTTCATAACTTAGTCAACTCTATAAATTCAATTTTTTACTTCCTATTTTTAAAAAATTTTACATATTTATTTGAGAGAGAGAGAGAGAGAGAGAGAGAGAGAGAGCACGAGTGGGGGAGGGGCGTGAGGGAGAGAAGCAGACCCCCACCCCCACCCCACTGAGTGCGGAGACCACCACAGGGCTCATCTCACGACCCCGAGACCATGACCTGAGCTGAAATCAAAAGTCGGACACTCAACTGACTGAGCCACCCAGGTGCCCTTTTTTCTTCCTATTTTTAAAACACTGCTTGAAGGAAGAGTGTTTTAACTGAATCGGTGCATGTATACTTGAATATTTTCCTATAATAGGGTAAAACTGTCCTCTGAATGCCCTTTGTCAATTTTCCTTCTTTTCTTTGTTGATTTTTTATTTATTTTCAGCGTAACAGTATTCATTGTTTTTGCACCACACCCAGTGCTCCATGCAACACATGCCCTCCCTAATACCCACAACCTTGTTCCCCCAACCTCCCACCCCCCGCCCCTTCAAGACCCTCAGGTTGTTTTTCAGAGTCCATAGTCTCTCATGGTTCATCTCCCCTTCCAATTTCCCTCAACTCCCTTCTCCTCTCCATCTCCCCTTGTCCTCCATGTTATTTGTTATGCTCCACAAATAAGTAAAACCACATGATAATTGACTCTCTCTGCTTGACTTATTTCACTCAGCATAATCTCTTCCAGTCCCATCCATGTTGCTACAAAAGTTGGGAATTCATCTTTTCTGATAGCGGTATAATACTCCATCGTGTATATGGACCACATCTTCCTTATCCATTCGTCCATTGAAGGGCATCATGGTTATTTCCACAGTTTGGTGACCGTGGCCATTGCTGCTATAAACATTGGGGTACAGATGGCTCTTCTTTTCACTACATCTGTGTCTTTGGGGTAAATACCCAGTAGTGCAATTGCAGGGTCATAGGGAAGCTCTATTTTTAATTTCTTGAGGAATCTCCACACTGTTCTCCAATGTGGCTGCACCAACTTGCATTCCCACCAACAGTATAAGAGGGTTCCCCTTTCTCCACATCCTCTCCAACACATGTTGTTTCCTGTCTTGCAATTTTGGCCATTCTAACTGGTGTGAGGTGGTATCTCAATGTGGTTTTAATTTGAATCTCCCTGATAGCTAGTGATGATGAACATTTTTTCATGTGTCTGATAGCCATTTGTATGTCTTCATTGGAGAAGTGTCTGTTCATGTCTTCTGCCCATTTTTTGATTAAAACGCTTCAAAGTATAGGGATAGAGGGAACATTCCTGAACTTCATAAAATCTATCTATGAAAGACCCACAGCAAATATCATCCTCAATGGGAAAAAGCTTGCAGCCTTCCCACTGAAATCAGGAACACGACAAGGATGCCCACTCTCACCACTCTTGTTCAACATAGTATTAGAAGCCCTAGCAACAGCAATCAGACAACAAAGAGAAATAAAAGGTATCCAAATTGGCAAGGAAGAAGTCAAACTCTCTCTCTTCGCAGATGACATGATTCTTTATATGGAAAACCCCAAAGACTCCACCCCCAAACTACTAGAACTCATACAGCAATTCAGTAACGTGGCAGGATACAAAGTCAATGTACAGAAATCAGTGGCTTTCTTATACTTTCTTATACACTAAAAATGAAAATACAGAAAGGAAAATTAGAGAATAGATTCCATTTACTATAGCAGCAAGAACCATAAGATACCTGGGAATAAACCTAACCAAAGAGGTAAAGGATCTGTACTCGAGGAACTACAGAACACTCATGAAAGAAATTGAAGAAGACACAAAAAGATGGAAGACCATTCCATGCTCTTGGATTGGAAGAATAAACATTGTTAAAATGTCTATACTGCCTAGGGCAATCTATACTTTTAATGCCATTCCTATCAAAATTCCACCGGTATTTTTCAAAGAGCTGGAGCAAATAATTCTAAAATTTGTATGAAATCAGAAGAGACCCTGAATTGCTAAGGAAATGTTGAAAAGCAAAAAAAAAAACTGGCGGCATCATGTTACCTCATTTCAAGCTTAACTACAAAGCTGTGATCACCAAGACAGCATGGTACTGGCATAAAAACAGACACATAGACCAGTGGAACAGAGTAGAGAGTCCACATATGGACCCTCAACTCTATGGTCAAATAATCTTCGACAAAACAGGAAAAAATATACAGTGGAAAAAACACAGTCTCTTCAATAAATGGTGCTGGGAAAACTGGACAGCTATATGTAGAAGAATGAAACTCGACCATTCTCTTACACCGTACACAAAGATAAACTTGAAATGGATAAAAGACCTCAACGTGAGACAGGAATCCATCAGAATCCTAGAGGAGAACATAGGCAGTAACCTCTTCGATAACAGCCACAGCAACTTCTTTCAAGATGTGTCTCCAAAGGCAAAGGAAACAAAAGTGAAAATGAACTTTTGGGACTCCATCAAGATCAAAAGCTTCTGCATAGCATAGGAAACAGTCAACAAAACAAAGAGGAACCCATGGAATGGGAGAAGATATTTGCAAATGACAGTACAGACAAAAGGTTGATATCCAGGATCTATAAAGAACTCTTCAAACTCAATACACACAAAACAGATAATCATGTCAAAAAATGGGCAGAAGACATGAACAGACACTTCTTTGTTGATTTTGAAGAGTTAAAAAAAATTCCTTTAAGGGTAAAGTCAGGAAACGACAGATGCTGGTGAGGATGCGGAGAAAGGGGACCCCTCCTACACCGTTGGTGGGAATGCAAGCTGGTGCAGCCACTCTGGAAAACAGCATGGAGATTTCTCAGAAAGTTGAAAATAGAGCTACCCTACAACCCAGCAGTCACACTACTGGATATTTACCCTGAAGATACAAATGTAGTGATCTGAAGGGGCACCCCAATGTTTATAGCAGCAATGTCCACAATAGCCAAACTATGGAAAGAACCTCAATGTCCATCAGCAGATGAATGGATAAAGAAGATGTGGTATATATATATATATATACATATATATATATATATTTTCACATTAACAAAAATACTAAAAACTTATTAAAACTTATTAAAAATGGAGCCTGAGGGAAGAGCCCCAACCACTACTGGTGCTAGCCTGAAAAGGAGACCAGGAATTAAGATGAATTAAGATGAAGGGGTGCGGCCACATCCAGGGCACAAGCCGTTCTTCCAGGTGGCTCAGTAGCGTCCAAATATGTTGGTACTGGGCTGTGGGCTGGGTATTGGAGAGCTGTTGTTGGAGCTGCTGGACCAAAGCTGCTGTCTTTTGCTGTTGCTGCATCTGCTGAAGCCCCTGGCGCTGGAACTGGGGCTGGGACTGGGGCTGGGGTTGGGGAGGAGCTGCCTGCTGCTGCTGCTGCTACAATGGAATACTATGCAGCCATCAAAAGAAATGAGATCTTGCCATTTGCGATGATGTGGATGGAACTAGAGAGTATTATGCTGAGCTAAATAAGTCAATCAAGAAAGACAGTTATCATATGATCTCTCTGATATGAGGAATTTGAGATGTGGGGGGTTTGGGGGGTAGGGAAGGAATAAATGAAACAAGATGGTCTTGGGAGGGAGACAAACCATAAGAGACTCTTAATCACATAATACACACTGAAGGCTGCCGGTGGTGGGGGGTTACGGAGAGGGTGGCTGGGTGATGGACATTGGGGAGGGTATGTGCTATGGTGACTGCTGTGAAATCTGTAAGCCTGATGATTCACACACCTGTACCCCTGGGGCAAACAATACATTATATGTTAATAAAAAATACATTTAGGATATTAATTCTTTATCTATCATATACTTTATGAAATTCCTCTTCATCTTGGGTTATTGTTTGTTGCTGGATTTTGCTTATGGTGTGTTTTTCTCTTTGACATGTATCATTTCAAAGTTCTTATTTTTAAAATTTGTTTCAAAATGTTTTCGGACTCTGTTACCAAGGATAAAGTCATTCCTTAACCCATGATTATGTATCTGTATGCATTTGGTATAGTGAATCTTTATTTTTTTATAATGAAAATCTACAGAATTCCGAATCTGCTCTCTGACGATGCCAATTCTGTAAGCGTGCCATGATACAGCTGGAACACTCACTTCCGGCAGACAGACTTCCCTGTGCCTGACCGAGAGAACCGAGAGAACCGTGTCCTTTGAATCTTCCTGCCCCCGACCGGAACACATCGTCATTTAAACAAACACGCCTCGGGGCGCCTGGTAGCTCAGTGCGTTAAAGCCTCTGCCTTCGGCTCAGGTCATGATCTCAGGGTCCTGGGATTGAGCCCCATATCGGGCTCTCTGCTCCGCAGGGAGCCTGCTTCCTCCTCTCTCTCTGCCTGCCTCTCTGCCTAGTTGTGATTTCTGTCAAATAAAACAAAAACAAAAACAAAACAGACGTGCCTCACTGGCCTGTCTTGGTAGAAAAGTGACCCCTTCTTGTTTCACATTTTAATGTGTGAATCTTCTCTGGTCCCCAGGGGTTACTCCTTGTCCTGCACTTTGAGTGGTTCCTCTCACGGGGCTCTTGCCTCTCTGTTTGTACCTACTCTTGTCACTTCTCTCTATAAGGTCTCTAAATCCTGTGTTTTCCACTACTTGCTGCCCAGCTTTTCCTTTCCTTTGAAGCACAGCTTCTTGGAGAAGCAGTCCCTTCTGAGCGTCTTTTTCTCTGCACTGGAAACAGTCGGCTTCATGCTTCCAGGATTCTCAACAAAACTCTCCTCTTGCAGGTTGTCAATGGCCTCTTGGCTACAAATCCCAAAAGGGCACTTTTTATAGTCTGTATTTTACTTCTCCCTTTGGCATTTGTCACTATTTATTTTTAACTGCAGTATAATTAACAAAGAATATTATATTAGTTTCAGGGATACAACACAGGGGTTTGACAACGCTATACCTTACTCAGTTATCATGTTAAATGCAGTTATCACCTGTCACCAAAAAAATGGTATCACAATATTACTGACTATATTCCCTGTACGTGTAGGGAATACGCTGTACTTTTCATCTCCATGACTTATTTGGCATTTGTCACGGCTGACCATGCCTTCCCTAAATCTTTCTCTGCTGACTCTACAATACAACTTCGTGTTGGTTTTCCTCTTACCTCTATTAGGGTTACTCTTCTGCTGGCTTGGCTCATTCTTCTTCACGTGCATATCCATTATGTGTGCTTGGTCCTCACGGCTCTGCTCTTTGCCTACTTCAGAACTACAGGAAGGCAAGATGAGAAACAAGAGCCCATAAGAAAGCTGCGGCAACAGCTCACATGAGGCTCTGATTTGGGACAGGGGCTGTAGGAACAGAAAGTGGAGCCTGACAGAACAGATGTTCTGAAAAACATGTGACACCCATATATAAGTGATTACAATGTGCGGGGAGAGGCAGGGAGCTGCTCAAAATAATGGAGAGACATGAACCTTCAGCTGATTGGGCTCCTTCTTTATCATGATGAAGGGACAGAATAAAATCAATTTCACTTCTCTCAGAAAAATATTAGATGCCTGGGAAAAACCAGAAAGCTTTTTATAAAAAAAAAAGTTTTTGTCAAACTAGTGGAAAAACGTGTATATGTGTGCTTGTGTGTGTGTGTATGTATGTAGAAATAACAGGAGATTGCTTACTGACAAAGAGAAAGGTGAAGGAAGTTTGTGTATAAGAAAGCTGTGAGATGATCCACGAATTCCACTACTGGGTATTTACCCAAAGAAAAGGAAACACTAATTCAAAGAGATATATACCTCTATGTTTACTGCAGCATTATTTATAACAGCCAAGAAATGGAAACAACCCAAGTGTCCACCCACAGATGAATGCATAAAGAAGATGTGGTACACACACACACACACACACACACACACTGGAATATTACTCAGCCACAAAAAAAACCAAGATCTTTCTTGTTTATGGATGGATCTAGCACATTATGCTAATTGAAGAAAGTTTGACAGAGAAAGACAAATACTGTATGACTTCATTTACATGTGGAATATAAAAACAAAACAAATGAACAAACAAACAAAAAGCAGAATCAGACCTATAAATACAGAGAACCGATGGTTGCCAGAGCAGAGGGGAGTGGGAGATACAGTCTTCCATTCATTCCATTATTCATGGAATGAATAATCATGAGAATAAAAGGTACAGCCTAGCAGATACAGTCGATGAGACTGTAATAGTGTTGTATGGTGAGAGATAGTAACCACCCTTGTGGGAAGCACAGTATAATATATGGGTTTATCGAAACACTATGCTATATACCTGAAGCTAACGGAACACTGCTTGGCAACTACACTCAAAAAACAAAAACAAAAACAAAAACAAAACACTGTAAAGCTGTGATATTCGGACCTGTGGGATGTGGAATGCAGCTTTTTAAACAGTCCAACAGTAGGAGTAAAATGTAAAACAAATATTTTGTGAATGAGTGCATACTAGTGTAAATAATGTTAAAACAAAAAAATACAAAAGCAATGAAAAAGGGAAATTTTTATTATTATTATTTTTAAAAAATGCTTCCTTTTAAAAAAAATATTTATTTATTTGTCTGAGAGAGAGAGTGTGTGTGCACAAACAGGAGGAGCAGCAGAGAGAGGGAGAAGCAGGCTTCCCGCTGAGCAAAGAGAGCAATGCAGGACTTAGTCTCAGGACCCTGGGACCATGAGCTGATAGGAAGGCAGATGCTAACCCACTGAGCCACCCAGGGATCCCAAAAAAGGGAACTTTAGAATGGAAGACAGTGTCTCCTTTCTAGAATATCTGGGAATGGTGGAAGAGTTTGAGCCACCCAGGGATCCCAAAAAAGGGAACTTTAGAGTGGAAGACAGTGTCTCCTTTCTAGAATATCTGGGAATGGTGGAAGAGTTTGCCACAGATGCAAGAATTTCAAAATCAAGTAATACGTAGGATTGAATACAGATTGCTATGAACTAAAATGAGTTCTCTCAAAATTCACAGGCTGAAGCCCTAATCTCCAAAGTGGAAAGAGGGCCTTCAAGGAGGTTATTTAAAGTTAAATGAGGCCACACAGGGGAGGCTCTAATCTATGGAACTGGCAGTCCTGATAAGAAGAGGCAGAGATAGCATGGAGCTCCTTCTCTCCACACATGCACAGAGGAAAGGCCATGTGAGGACACAGTGGAAGGTGGCAGTCTACAAGCTGGGAGGAGATGCTTCACCAAAAATCAACCCTGCTGGAACCTTGATTTTGAGCTTCCAGCCTCCAGAACTGAAAAAATAAATTTCTGTTGCTTAAGCAACCCAGTCAGTCGGTGGTGCTGCTATGGAAGTTGGAGATGATGATGTGGAGATATAAAGGTAAGTAAAATGAGATCAGATGGCTGAGAAGGAAAAGGTCAGAAATTAAAATATGAAAGAACAAATAAAGTATATATTTCAAAAGGGAGAGAATAATGAGAGAAAGGAAATCTGAGCTTTAAAAAAATAAGCACTGATAATTTGCAATCTCTCTCTAGGAAACCTATCCTTGGATATTAAAGTAAAAATCTGGGTATCTCCAGATTTTTGGTGAACGAGAGAAGCAAACTGGGGGTAACACAATAAACAGGCAAATTGGAGAGTGGATGACTCACAGGGGAGGCAATCTACTGCCTCAGCTCCAACTCAGGGATACCATGGAAGACTGTGGACCTGTGGTCCAGAACTCCTGCTTATTTTCAAGAGAAGTAGAAAGTCTGCATTTATGTGAAATATTTTTGTATTTGGGGAACTGAAAATTATACACATATGCACACATGCACACATACACATTGGACCCAACCAAAGATACTAGAACTGCATCTTGCTGTGCAGGCTCTAGTTTTTGACCTCTGTTCTAGCCACAGAGTACCTGTTAGCCTCAGGGAACCCCAGGCACTTTCACACTTTAGCTCCTGAAGTCCTGAAGTCTAGGTCCTTCCCTTTTTGTTCATTCTGTCTCAATATGGTCTTTAAGACTTAAATGCTATCTTACATCTTTGGCTTTCATAGATAACTGTAGGAAAATCAAACTGTGTGATCCCTCCAACTTTTCGCATAATCTATATACAATCTAACAGAAAATTACCTTGAAAACACATATATCTAGACCTTTGCTTGCAGCCAAGATGCAGTAACAGGGACTATACTGCTTGCCTAAAACCACCACCAAAAAAACAAGACTAAAAGCAAAATGCTGAATAATATATATGAAACAACAGTTTTCAAGGCTATGAATCACTGGCAACAAAAGCCACTGATACCCAAGAGATGGAAAATAAATGAGATGAACCCTATGGTGACCCAGCTTACTACCTTGAGAGTTTCTAGGCCATAGCACAGGGAGGTGAAGCCTGCATGGGTCCTGGTGGACTCCCTGACACTGAAGGTCTGAGGAGGTGGTGAGTGTTCAAAGTGCCAGGGAGGAGAAAGCTTCACAGTGAGAGAATGGGAAATCTGCAAAGGGTTCCCTTCAAGTATTTAGCAAGTACTAATGAAGGGATGATGAGGGAACTTCCCAAGGCCCAAACCGTGCCTGTGCCTACCAGCCAGGCTGGAAAACTCACAACTCAGAAGGCACTGCATAGAGTACTGAGGGGGATTTGTGTCTGTACTGAGGAATAATTAATGGCTCTGGTCCCACCTAACAAATCTTAAAAGCAAGACCTGAAAGGATCAAACTGTTCCAAAGTAGCTTAACTACATTTTATAACAGAGCTTAAGGATATTTATAGAAATACAGAAATATCTACCAAAAGGTAAATATTTCAATGTATGGCATCCAATTTACCGGGGGGGGGGGGGGGAGGGATAGAAAAATACAACCTATGATGAGGATAAAAAAACTGAAACTGACCCAAGAACTGACACAGATGTTAGAATTATAATTAAAACAGTGTTAGAAGAAACATTAAAACAGTTATTATAGCTATATTCCACCTGCTCAAAAGTTTAAGTAGTCACATGGAAGATATTTAGAGGATAGAGGACCTGCAGTGAATTTCTAGAGATGAAAACTAAAATGCCTGAGGTGAGAAATATACTAGAAGGGATTAAAGGCAGAATAGACACTGCAGAGAAAACATCAAATAATTCAAAGACATAGCGGTAGAAACTATTAATAGAAATGAAATGGAAGCCCCAACAATAGAAAGATGAAATGCACAGGAAAAAAAAAAGAATTAAGAAAAATAAAGCATCAGTGAGCTGTGGGACACCTTTAAGTGGCCTAGTATACGTGTAATTGGAATCCTTAAAGAGGAGAGTAGTGGATGAATGCAGGAAAAAAACAAAACAAAACAAAACTTAAGAAACAAGGCCCAAATGTTCCAAATTTGATGAATATACAAACCTACAGATCCAACCAACCCCCAACACAAGAAACATAAAGACCAAATTGAGCAAAACCAGTGACAAAAATCTTAAAAGGAGCCAAAGCGGCGGAAAACAAGCTGTATGTACAGAGAAACAAGATAAGCATAATAGTCTATTTCTTGTTGGAAAAAACTGTAGGTGAGAAGGCAGTGGAGCAACATTTTTAAAGTACCAGAAAAAAAGTGCAAACCTTTCAACACAGAATTTCATGCCAAATGAAAATAAGCTTTCAGAAACAAAGATGAACTAGTTCTTTCTAGACATGTGAAAAGTGAAGGCATTTATTTTTAGCTAGCCAACACTACAATAAATTTTGAAGGGAGTCCTCCAGGCATAAGGAAAATGATAGTAGGTGAAAATATGGATTTACACAAAGGAATTACAAAATACTGAAAATGGAAACAAAATGGGCAAATATTAAGATTTTCTTATGTCATCTCTTCAAAAGATGACAGTTTAAACAAAAATAATAACATATTGAGGGGTTTATAACTTAAATAAATGTGTGACTATAGAAGCACGAAGCTTAGGAGGGAAGATATGGAAGTGTACCATCCTAAAGCTCCTGAAGATATACTGTGTGATAAAATTTGTATTATAAACCCTAAGAAAAATCACTAAAATAGTGAAACACAGCATTATAGATATTAAGCTAGCAAGCAAGATAAAATAAAAAACAATCTAGAATAAGGCAGAAAAAGATGAAAAAAGAAGTGATAAGACAAATGGAAAATAAAAAAGTAGTACAATAGACCAAAATCCATCCATATTAATAATCATATTACATATAAATGTTTGCCTAATTACCCTAATTAAAGGCAGAAATGGTCATTTGGATAAAATGAGCATGACTCAGTTGTATGCTGCCTATAAGAAACATGCTTCAATTCTCAATCGATTTGCATCTTTAGAGTATGAAAACACATACACCATTCTAACACTACTAAAAGAAAGCTGGAGAAACTTTGTTAATATTAAGTGAAGGAGATTTTAGAACAAAAAAATATGACCAGAAATAGTCATTTAATAATAAGGGTGTCAATCCTTCAAGAGTACATAACAATCCTGAATACATGGACACCTAATACAGAGCTTCAAAATACATGACACAAAAACTAACAGAGCTATAAGAATGAAAAAAAACAAGCCCAGAATATTAGTTGAAGACTTCAATACCCTATTCTCAATAACAGAAAAGTACACAGAAAATCAGTTAGGAAACAAAAGACATAAACAACACGATTAGCCCGTGTGTTCCAATTTATTTATAAAAGAATACTTCAGGTAGAGAAGACCATATTAAGAATCACAAAACAATTCTCAATAAATTTAAAAAGATCTGGATCACAGACAGTATGTTCTCTGACCACAATGGAATCAGAAATCAGTAACAGAAAGATCTCTGGGAAACTTCTTAAACACTGGAAATGAAATGATGCACTTCTAAGTAACCCATAGGTCAAAGAAGAAATCTGAGCGAAAATTAAAGTGTTTTGAAAGAAATAAAAATGAAACCATAACATATCAAAATCTGTGGAATGCCATTCAAGCAGTGCTTAGTGGGAAGTTTATGGCACACATGTTTATATTAGTAGAGAAGAAAGGTGTTAAATCAATGACCACAGTTTCCCCTTTAAAAATCTAGAAAAAGGACAAATTAAATCCAAAGTAAGCAGAAATAAAAACCAGGGTGGAAATCAATGAAATAGAAAATAAATAATAAATATAAATTAGTGAAACAAAAAGCCAATTATTTGAAAAGATCAATAAAATTGATAAACTGCTAGGCTGATTGAGAAAAAAAGAAAGAAATTATCAACAGCAGGGATTAGAGAGATGCAACACTACTACAGATTCTTTCAATACTGAAAAGATAATGAGGTAATATTATGAACAACTATGTCAATCAATTCAACCACTTGAGTGAAATGGACAAATTCCTTTCTTTTTTTTTTTTTTAAGATTTTATTTATTTATTTGACAGACAGAGATCACAAGTAGGCAGAGGGGCAGGCAGAGAGGAGGAAGTAGACCCCCCACTGAGCAGAGAGCCTGACGAGGGCTCAGTCCCAAGACCCCGGGATCATGACCTGAGCGGAAGGCAGAGGCTTTAACCCACTGAGCCACCCAGGCACCCCTGAAATGGACAGATTCCTTGAAAGAAACAAACTATCAAAGTCTATACAAGAAAAACTAGATAACCTTAATAGCTCTACTTCTATTACATAAATTGAATTTGTAGTTAAAAATCTTCCAAAAGAGAAAATTCCAGAACCAGACGGCTTTACTGGTGAGTGAATCCAATATTTGAAGAAGAAACAAAATGATGTCCGTGAAAGTGGTGGAGCTGACTTCTGAATGTTCTCTTCTCCAAATAAGGTAGAAGAAAGCTGGCAAAAATGGTTAGAATCAACTTTTTCAGAATTCTGGAGATTAGCCAAAAGCTGGTGGCAACTGGGGCATGTTTATTCAATAAAAATGGTTGAATCTTGGTAAGATCTTGGAGGTTTGTGGCATTTCAATTTGACCCAGTCTCATCCCTCACTGTTGGCTCAGTGAAGACCTTAAAAAAGAAGAGCCTGTGTTCATGGTGAAAGCCTACAGCAGGCATAGAAGAATGATGGAGCTCTTTCAAAGCCTCATTTCCAAAGAACGCTCATTACTTGATCTGTCTGGTACTTCTTTGGAAGATACCACTTGTAAGGCTATCTGTATTTGACCTATCTCAGAGCTTGCCTTTTCCCTGGGAGGCACTTGTTGAAAACAGTTACAGTTAACTTTGTGGCTGCTTGAGTGACGGATTAACAGTAGCCAAACAACAGACTACCTGAAAAGTTGAAAAGGAGAAGGTGGGGAAGTAAGATGTCCACAGGGGTCTTAACAAGCTTGGACATAGTTCTGAGGGTCTAGAATGTCTCACATGTGTAGGGTTGTGTGCATGCACAGCAGAGGCCTAAAAAGGCCTTACGCCTTCACTTCTGGCTGATCTTAACGCTCTGTGCTAACCAGAGGTAAAATCCAAGACAGAGTTGCTAATGGCTTGGCTAAATATTGAAGGGGTGCACAATACCCCAAGAGAATCCCTTAGCAAGATTTTAAGACTTAATGTTTCCAGTTTTTTATTTTATTTTATTTTATTTCTTTTCAGTGTTCCAGCACTCATTGTTTATGCACCACACCCAGTGCTCCATGCAATAAGGAAATCTTTGTTCAATTAGCTAATCACTAATCTGACCAAGCAGAAACTTCAGTGGCAAAAACATTATAGCATTATGGAAGTTATTCAGAGAAGCTATTTAACAAACAAAGAACAACTATAATAAGTAGCAACAACAAACCCCTGGGAAGGGAAGGATCTAATTTCCAGAGTTGTCATATTATAGCACTTAAAATATTCAGTTTTCAACAAAATATTATAAGACATACAAAAAAACAAGTATGGCCCATACAAAGGGTAAAAAAGCAATCAACAGGAACTGTCCCTTAGGAAGTCTACACACTGGACTTCCTAGACAAAGACTTGAAATCCACCATTGTAAATACGTTAAAAAAACTAAAGGAAATCATGTCATCAAATAGGGGGTATTAATGAAGAAATAAAAATTATAAAAAAAAAAACAACCCAAATCTACACAGACTCTTCCAGAAAACGGAAGAGGTGGAAATTCTTCTAATTCTGTCCATGAAGCTGACCTCCCCTGATAACAAACCAGACTAAGATATTACAAGAAAACTATAGACCCGTATTTCTCATGAACAAAATGCAAAAGTTCTAAATTAGATTTTAGAAAATCAAGTTCACCAATCTATAAAAATGGCAACATACCACGACTAAACAGGGTTAATCCTAAGAATGAAAGATTAGTTTAAATTTGAAAATCTAGGGCGCCTGGGTAGTTCAGTGGGTTAAGCCTCTGCCTTCAGCTCAGGTCATGGTCCGAGGGTCCTGGGATCAAGCCCTTCATGGGGCTCTCTGCTCAGCAGGGAGCCTGCTTCCCCCCTCCCTCTCTACCTGCCTCTCTGTCAAATAAATAAATAAAATCTTTTTAAACAATTGAAAATCTATGTAATTTACTGTATTAGCATAAACTAATAAAGAAAAATCATGTGATTATTTTAATAGATACAGAAAGGGCATTTGACAAAAATCCAACATCCATTCCTGATACCAACTCTCAGAAAACCAGGAAATGAAGGAAACTACTTGATAAAGTACATTTATTAAAAAACCTATGATAATATCATACTTAATGGTTAAAGACTAAATGCTTTCCTACTCATTATCTATGGGGTCATGAAGAAGATAACACTATGTACTCTCATCATTTCTATTTGACATTGTAACACTGTACTGGAGATTTATCCTATGCAATAAGGCAAAAATATAAGAATAAAAATAAAAATAAAAGGCATCTAATTTAGAAAGAAATTAAAATGGTTTTTATTTGCTTGGATGTCTATGTAGAGAATCTAGTAAAATATACTGAAAAGCTACTAAAACTAAAAAGACATTTTAGTAAGATGGCATAGTACAAGTTTAACAAGCAACAATCAGTATTTCCATAAATGAACAACAAACAATTACAAACTGAAACTGGGAAATAATATAATTTATCTATGAAATACTCAGGAATAAATGAGCCAAACATGTGTAGGACTTATACTTTGAAAACTGAAAAAAAAAAAAAAAAAAAAAAAAGATTTCATTCATTCATTCAGGTCACATTTGAGTGTTCATAAAGGACTTTAATATGAGTGACCTTCTGAATGAACTTTTCTCTGATCAAAGTTGCTAATGAAACAAAACATTCTATGTTTATTTTCTATTTTTCTTTAAAGATTTATTTATTTATTTATTTATTTATTTATTCATTCATTCAGGTGACAGACAGAGATCACAAGTAGGCAGAGAGGCAGGCGGGGGTGGGGTTAGGGGTGGGGGAACCAGGCTCCCTGCTGAGCAGAAAGCCCAATGCAGGGCTCCATTCCAGGACCCTGACATCATGACCTGAGCTGAAGGCAGAGGCTTAACCCACTGAGCAACCCAGGTGTTCAGAACATTCTGTGTTAACAAAACAAACAAACAAAACAAACAAAAAAAAATCCCAAACACATTCTAGTTAAAAACAGATTAATGACTAAGGAATACCAATACTTCTTATTAAGGGCTGTAACATATTTGCAGAAATTTTATTACAAACTCTGACTTAGGCAGCAGATAATAACATCATAAGGGCATTAAGTACAAACAGTGAAAGTGTAAGACTTTTAAGAAAATGCCTTTGTTAAATTAACCTACTGGAGTTTCTCCTTCATAGTCTTAAAAAGAAGTGTAGCTTTACTAAAATGTGCAAAAATCACTTGCACAGAAGTGACTGACATTTCTAAAAAAAAGTAAGAAAGAATAAACAAGACAAGAAATTCAAGTGGAAGTGGTAAGAGGTAGTCCTACATGGCTTATTTATATATTCTGGTCAACCAACTAAGTAAGTAGATGTTGCAAACTGAATGGCAAGACTGCAAAGAACAGAAAATTAGCTTCTCTCCATTTACCTGGGTACAACGGACTCACCAAGGTAAATTAAAGAAATAAAGAAATGACTTTGTACATACTGGACTATAATATTTTCACATTCAGTGCTCGCTTCGGCAGCACATATAATATTTTCACATTCAACTCGCCTACAGTTTACAGGTCATGAGAAATGTATCTTAATTCATCTTTACTTCCAAGAAATTACTCGTATAGGGAAAGCCCGAAGATTGCAGATGAACTTGAGCACTTAGACATATCTGAACTTCTCATGAAAATTTATTTTCAGCAGCCTGGTTAGTGTTCTACGCTCAAAAGGAAAAGTCAAGCTACCTTTGTACCCTTTGGAGCTGGGATGTTTTGTGAGGGTGTTTTTTTTTTTTTTTTTTTAAGATTTTATTTTTTTATTAATTTGACAGAGAAAGAAAGAGAGAAAAAGTGAGAGACGAACACAAGCAGGGGGAATGGGAGAGGAAGAAGCAGGCTTCCCGCCAAGCAGGGAACCTGATTTGGGGCTCGATCCTGGGACCCTGGGACCCTGGGATCATGACCTGAGCCAAAGGCAGATGCTTGACCACTGAGCCACCCAGGCGCCCCGTTTTTTTTTGTTTGTTTGGTTTTCGTTTTTGTTTTCTTTAAAAAAACTTTAATCAGGAGAACGTGGTGGTTGGATCTCTGTTATCACTTGAAAATAGGTATCCAGTGCAGTCAGAGTGACTATAGTCTCTCATTTGCATTTGAGGTAAAGGTTCTAAAAGTTTGTATAAAACAGGCTCAAAAACATCAAGAACACTGTTTCACATAATTAAATGTGGTTATTTTTTGGTCACTTAAACATTGTGTCCTCATTGTTCCAGGGTACTTTTTATATATATAATCTGTCATTAAGTATAAACTCCTTAGGGGAGTTTGACTGTATTATCAACTACTATATAAAATTTCACTTTTTTAGAGAATGGAACTGAAAACTTTCCTGGCAGAGGTAACAAGAAAGAAAACTGGAAAGACCCGGGGTGTGTGTTTGCATCCTATGACCGGCAACAGGAAAGCCTGGAGAGAAAAGGAGATTAGGAAACAGAGGACCTGTGTTCTGGAACTGGGTCTGCCACTTAGTACCCACAGTGACGTGAAACACGCCCCAACCTTAAAGATCTTGTTTCTCCATATGTAAGACAGGGGTCAGGATACCGGTCTGCAGCGAAATGGTGGGAATCAAATGTGATTAACGTGAGTGACTGAGCTCTGAAGTCATACAGGGCTATAGATAGAGCATCATCAATAGATTTTCTCTCTCAGAAAGATTTTTAAGCTTCCAACAAAATGGTATTTTACCAAGAAGCTTGACAACACTAAATATGATTTAAAAAAACAAACAGATAGACACTGCAATAGTCTGGGACTCTTCTGTGTTGGTCTGCGTGCTGACACAGACGCTCCCTGTGATATTTACTCGAGGCCTTCCCCTAGTTTTCTTGACGAGAAAACAGAGACTTTCTAAAGAATCTTCTAGGTCATGATTCTGTGACTCTTTAAAACACCACTTGAAAACCATGCTTGTCTTTCATCTGTAGAATGGAACATCATTTTGTAAGATAACGCACAAGTTTATTTGATAATTCTGGTAAATTAGACTGTCACCTACCTCAGAATTTTTGAACTGAGAGAGACATATTATTCTTCAAAAGGTCAAAGCGGGGGTGCCTGGGTGGCTCAGTGGGTTAAAGCCTCTGCCTTCGGCGAGGGTCATGATCCCAGAGTGCTGGGATCGAGCCGCACTGGGCTCCCTGCTCAGCGGGAAGCCTGCTTCTCCCTCTCCCATTCCCCCTTGCTTGTGTTCCCTCTCTCTGTCGAACAAATAAATAAAATCTTAAAAAACAAAAACAAAGGTCAAAGCGGATAGTAGGGTTAACTTGAACAAATACCTATCTGAAGGAAATTTGGCAGGGATCATCCGGGTGCATGTGTGAGTAAGCCCATACTCTCACGCATATGAGGGGATAGCGGTGGTTGAATGGGAGGACACGACAGGTATCGAGATTGTTCGAGGCTGTTAAACTCCTGTGATAGTTTGCTAGTGATGTGTGAATATGAAGTTTGGGCTGAAAGTTAGGTACAAAATGATCTGCAGTGATTAAAATAAATGAGAAATATTCTGGGAAGGTCTTTGATGTAATTTTTTTGAAGTAAAAGGGATTTTCTATTTATTAAGTAACACAGCAACTAGCAAATAAAAATACAAAAACTTCCTCTCTCTCTGTCAAATAAATAAATAAAATCTTTAAAAAAAATACAAAAACTTCCTAGTGATCTTTCAAATAAATACCTCAAAGCAAATTGTTTAATATATTACTCTTTGTAGAAAATACACAATGATAATGTTCTGGGTATTAGCTTTTTTTCTTTAATACCTCAAAATAGGTATTTTATATATGTATTTTTTAACCACACCATCTACTTGTTTTCAGTTAATGTCATTTAAAAATGTAACTCAAGGGGCACCTGGTGGCTCAGTGGTTTAAGCCTCTGCCTTCAGCTCAGGTCATGATCTCAAGGTCCTGGGATCAAGCCCTGTATTGGGCTTTCTGCTCAGCAGGGAGCCTGCTTCTCCCTCTCTTTCTGCCTGCCTCTCTGCCTACCTGTGATCTCTCTCTCTTTGTCAAATAAATAAATAAAATCTTTAAAAGGAAAAAAAATGTTTCTCAAACAGGGGTGCTTGGGTGGTTCAGTTGATTGAGCAACTGACTCTTGATTTTGGCTCAGGTCATGGTGTCAGCTCAGGGTCACGGGTTCGAGCCCCATCAGGCTCTGCACTCAGAGTTTGCTTGGTATTCTCTCCCTCTCCCTTTTGCCCTTCCCTCTACTCACATGTGTGCACACACTTTATTTCTCTCTAAAATGAAGAAATAAAATCTGTCAAAAAACTAAAATGTTGGAGTGCCTGGGTGGCTCAGTGGGTTAAGCCTCTGCCTTCAGCTCAGGTCATGATCCCAGGGTTCTGGGATCGAGCCTTGCATTGGGCTCTCTGCTGAGCAGGGAGCCTGCTTCCCTTCCTCTCTCTGCCTGCCTCTCTGCCTACTTGTGATCTCTGTCAAATAAATAAATAAAATCTTTAAAATAAATAAATAAAATAAAATGTTACTGAAAAATAAAAGACAAAGTAGGTCCACAGAAACAAAATTTAGTGTGATATTTTAATTTTATTTAATATTATTTTTTGTAACTTAGTTATATATACATCCTCAAAGTCCAACCATTAAAATATTCTCTTTCAGCTAGCTTAACTCTTTCAAAAATCAATGATCTGAAATTTAACTTTTGATGTAATGCTGTAAAAAGAGAAATAAGAGAAATTTCCCTTAAAAAAAAAAAACACAACAAAAATAACTATTTATCACTGCAAATTATTTAGGAGGAAAAGCTGCTTACTGTGTCATGGACTCTGAGCCCAGTCGGAAATCCTGGGACTTGTCCTTGACTGGCCGCTGTGAAGGAAGAACAACAATGGGTGAGGAAAGATTCAGAGAAGACTGCACAGGCAATTGTTACAACTTTCTGAATGAGAGCACATGCGTGTTCTGAACATGAATGTCTATCAGCATTGTATATTCACTCCAATGGAAAACCAAGGAACTGGTTCTCCAGATCATCGGAACACTCTACCTAAAGTCAGTTTTCGGGTATGTGGCAAGTAAGTCAGGTGTGAGTCAGTCTAAATTAATCGAGAAATACTATGTGGAGATTGCTTAAATTCTAAATTTATCTTTCGACATTGCAGATTTCTTTTCTCATTGTTTCGGTACACTTAATATTTTCATAGTGATGATAATCATGGAGCCAAATGTAGAAATTTGGGTCTGAAAACTTGGTCTTCTACAAAATCTGTTCAGTACATATTTTGTTAATGGCACCTTCCTGAGGAAAACAAATTATTAATCATTTCCAAGGGTGCCAGATTATACTGAGTGTCTTGTTCCTCTGGAATTCGAGCGTTAACTCCAGATGAAAGTATACTGTGGGAGAATGGTGTTTGATAATCACAAGATAGTCTTTTATAAATCAACCCAATGGTGCTATAAAATTAACTACAAAATTTTTTTTTAGAGATAATTACATGTCATGGAAAGGAATTCATTTAAAATTCACATAGAAAATATACATTGTTCGTACATTAAAGTTTTCAGTTATATACAAATAATATATAATTAGATACAAATATGTCATATCTACTTAATTATTTAAAATAAATTTAAATTAAAAAAAACTCAAAATAACAAAATGAAATGAAAGAAAAGGAGTACAACCTTTTCTTTCAGGCTTAAGTTGCTTGAGTAACTACTACTTTCCCATTCTTATCCTTCCTGTAGCTTGTTTCACTTTGTGGATTTCCTCTTCCACAGATTTCTGCAAGATTTGGCACTGAATATCTTGAAACAAGTATTACTTACCATAAATATTTCAAAAAGATATTGCTTTCTAGATCATAATTATGTCATATTATTGCTCTCTGTACAGCTTTAAATCATGCATATCATAAAAACAAGAATAAAAGAACAAGAAGACTTGGTGGTGAAAGGTGGATGTTGTAGCAAGTGACCCAGTTTCACAAAACAACAAAAGAACCATAACATCTTGATTTTTCTCTACCGGTGAAGATGATCTGACTCAGTTCAATGTATTTGGGAAAACAAGTACAAACACATGAAAAACTCAAATTCAAGGACTAATTCTGGTTGCAGAACAGTCTACCTGTTCTCAACCCAACAGAACATGATGCAAAGAAAAACCATCAAAATCTACACTCAGAGAGCATCGTTTATAACCGAATTTCTTTAGTTTTCTCCTAGACTTAAGAAATAAATTCCAGACATAGCAATTGAATTAATTTTATTTTTTACATGGCCTAAGTGTTACTTTTATCTCTTTGCCCACAGCAAGACCAATGTCTTACCATAAACATATGTATAATGTGTGAAACTGTAAAACTCTGAATTAAAAAAAACAAAAAACAAAAAACCCTCAACAAAGCAGCTCTAATCAGAATCTGAACCTACTCCAGAGGTTGAGGGAAGAGAAGTCAGACAATTATACATCACTATTAAGCCAATGTTACTTCTAATCATTCATGAGCTTGACAAATGAGTAACAACATACTGCCATGTGTAGGTCTTACCAAACCTGCCTTTAATAGTCTGTTCATGTGAAATGGATGTTGTCATGCCCTCAGAAAGTTTGTCTTAGTGGGTTTAACAGTGTCCCTGCCACCTTTCCTACTGTATTACTGTGTTACAGTAATTGGCACATTCAAGTCCTTTTTCATGATGCAAAGGTGGCTTAACTTGTGTTCAAATCCTATGAATCCCAAATTACTAGGGTAGCCACATTACAAAGTTTTAACACTTATTTGTTAAAGGACACTTAATTAATTTGGACCAATTTTCCACTTCTAAGCACCTTTACTCGCTCATTCCTTGGTCTCAGCAGCAGCACCCCATACGGGTAGTTACTCATGGAGGCAGACGAAGGGGGAAGAAGGAGGTGTCTCTGTGAGCTGTTTTGTTTCACTTTTTCTTTTAACAAAAAAGCCCCCAAGGCTCTAATACAATCATCCCATAAGCACCATCCCCCACCATCAGTATGGTCTAGGAGCATGACGCCCTTCTTTCCCTCCTGTCCATGTACACCTCTCATAGTTGTTTTGTGACTTCGTTTTCTCTTCTTGGAAACCCTTGATTTGAAGAGGAGGGGATGAAGAGAGGAAGATGAGCAAAGCCAGGAGATGAATGAAAGGACCAGAATCCGGAGGCGCCTGTTTCCCAAACCCTCACAGCTTCTCGGTGATGCTTTTAAACTTAGATGCAGTGAGACTTAAAACACGAGAGGAATGATTAATGGCGTGATTTTAAGTGCCTCCACTGAGCACATGGAGATTCACCAAGAAGAAAACAACTCATAAATAGCTTTGTAAAAGAGAAATGGACCATGCAGACAACTCACCCATATACTTCTGTAAACTTGAGGAATGAATGTAAAATTAGGTAAATATTCAATGTCTGTTGTAGCTAGCATACCAGTGAGCTTTAAATAAGGCAAATTTATGATATAGTATAGCTCTACATATACATGCTTTTTATAATACCTTCTGATATCTTCTACCTTGCCCATATTATTAGTATCTATAATTTACTTATACCCACTTTTCGGGAATTTTTAAAAGAGAGAAAGAGAGGAAAACCACCACCGTCAGAGCTGGTGGCTAAGTTCCAGTCTTGGTCTGTCCTTAACTTTCTCTGTGGCCTAAGTACAAGCCACTTAACTTCTTTGGGGATCTGTTTTTCACTTGAAAATGAACAGATGGGGCTCAGCATAAAATCATGAACGACCATAGCACCATTCTTGTATTTTACAGATGAGGAAATGGAGGCCCAGAGTCACCAAGCTTACAGAAGTAGTGGAAGGCTACAATTCTGTTTTTCCAAACTGATTTAACAGCAAAACTATTTTTCAGAACTGTTTTGCTTGAAAGGCTCATATCAAAACCCCTAAGCAGAGAATTACTCTAGGTGAAGCTAGGTTTGGTGGCCAGCCCTACTCCCCAGAGCCCTAAAGAGTAGGGGTCTATGGAAGAGAGTTTATAGACCACTGAATTAGACCAGCTCTTCCAGATTTCCTTTGTTGCTAAAATTCTGTTTCCAGGAACACGATTTTACAATTTTATATATTTATATAAGTTTGTTGTTGATTCTTTGATTTTAGAATTTATTAATGATTATGTGAATTTTATATGATGAATTATAATGCTTTCCCTTAAAGACAAAATAGTCCCCTGCATGAAAATGCAGCTTCTAGAAGTATATTAAAACAAAAGCAAAGGTCTTCATCTTGGTTCATGACTTGTAGTTTTGGGATTTTTTTTTTCTTTTTTTGACAGAGAGAGAGAGAGATCACAAGTAGTCAGAGAGGCAGGCAGAGAGAGAGGGGGAAGCAGGCTTCCCGCTGAGCAGAGAGCCCCATGTGGGGCTCGATCCCAGGATCCTGGGATCATGACCCAAGCCAAAGGCAGAGGCTTAACCCACTGAGCCACCCAGGCGCCCCCTGAGTTGTAGTTTTTGGTATTAACTATGCCAATTAAAAAAACAAGAACAGATATTTATGAAACCGCACTCTGTAAGGGAGACATTGTGTTAATATGTGCTGGGAGTACGAAGCTGAGCAGGCTTTAAGAGTAAAGAGTTTACAATCTAATGGCAAAAGCTGTGGCTACAACCAGCAAGGCAGAAGGGGATAAACGTTACGATAAAGGTAAAAAGAAAATGTGTGGAAATAAACAGTAGCCTTGAATTGTAACTTGAGGTTTTTGAGAAGGATTCATAGCAGAGGAAGCATTTAGAGAGATCTTAAAGGGATGAACTGAAATTCTGATAACTGGAGAAGCACACAAAACTATAAAGTTCAAGAAAACAGGGTGAGAAGAGGTTTGAGGAATGTGTGCTGGGCAGCCTAGTCAGGAGGTTTAGAAGATGAAGAAAAGTAGGTCAGAATTCAATTCAATCTTCAAGGTGTGGGATCTAGATAAACATTTATGAGATTTGGACTTTATAGACAAATGTAGAGCCAACTAAGATTTCTGAGCTAGTAAGTCACATGACTTGATCTCTATTTTAGCAAGGTATCTGCTCTCTGGTAGGCAGGGAACAGGTACATTTTTGTTGTTGTTAAAAGATTTTTGTTTATTTGACAGACAGAGATGCAGCAAGAGGGAACATAAGCAGGGGGAGTGGGAGAGGGAAAAGCAGGCTTCCTGCCAAGCGGGCAACCCGATGTGGGGCTCAATCCCAGGACCCTGGGTTCATGACTTGAGCCGAAGGCACCCCAGGGAACAGGTGAATTAAAGACTGGAGAATGGAAGAGCGAAGACTGCTGGAGGCTGGGACCAGAGGTCCCGGCAATGTCCTTCTGGTGCTCCCTCCTCTCAGTTCACTCTTTAAAAAACCTGGCATCACGGGGCACCTGGGTGGCTTAGTGGGTTGGGCCTCTGCCTTCAGCTTAGGTCATGATCTCAGGGTCCTGGGATTGAGCCCTGCATGGCGCTCTCTGCTCAGCGGAGAGCCTGCTTCCTCTCTCTACCTGCCTCTCTGCCTACTTGTGATCTCTGTCTCTCTGTCAAACAAACAGATAAAAATCTTTAAAAAAAAAACAAAACTGGCATCCCTAATACCTTCTGCCCCCTGTCCTTTCCATTCATTATATTCTTCTGTTCCCATGCATTTAACCAGTGTGTTTAGGCTAACGGCTTCCAAATCAATACCATGAAACCAGATCTCAAGTTTTCTTCAAGATGATTCGGAAATCGCCACTTTTCAGCACATTTTATAAACACGATTTTTTCTGAAACATAATTAGACTACCTAGCCAGTCTGAGTTCTCAGCAAATATCTCCTGAATTCCTTAGAAGCTGGCAAGATGTCTGCAACAGGTTGCTGCACAGACCTTGCCAAATTTGAGAGTCTCAAACTGCAGTGTTTCTCATACTCTTACACACTGAGATAGTTCAGTCAGAAACCCAGATTTCTCCTTTGCCTTCACATTTAGTCACCATGCTGTAGGGTCTCACTGTGTTTGGCTTGGATTATTGCAAAAGCTTCTCCTGCTTAGTTCCTTCAGTACCGCTTTCTTCCAGAGCTTCTAGAGTGAGTTTTGGTTTATGTTTTAGAGGGAGCGAGGCAGGACGGGGCAGAGGGAGAGAGAATCTTAAATAGGCTTTATACCCAGCATGCATGGAGACCGAAGTGGGGCTTGATCTCATGACCCTGAGATCATGACTTGAGCCAAAACCAACAGTCAGATGCTCAACCGACGGAGCCACCCCGGTGCCCCTAGAGTGAGCTTTTGAAATAACCCATTTGATCATGCTATCTCCTTCAGCAGCTCCCTACGACCTCCAGGATAAAACCCAGCTTCTTGGGGCGCTTGGGTGGCTCAGTGGGTTAAAGCCTCTGCCTTTCGCTCAGGTCATGGTCCCAGGGTCCTGGGATTGAGCCCCTCATCGGGCTCTCTGCTCAGCAGGGAGCCTGCTTCCTCCTCTCTCTCTCTCTGCCTGCCTCTCTCCCTACTTGTGATCTCTATCTGTCAAATAAATAAATAAAATCTTAAAAAAAAACCAAAAAACCAAAAAACCAAAACAAAAAACCCAGCTTCTTGGGGCGCCTGGGTGGCTCAGTGGGTTAAGCCGCTGCCTTCGGCTCAGGTCATGATCTCAAGGTCCTGGGATCAAGTCCCACATCGGGCTCTCTGCTCAGCAGGGAGCCTGCTTCCCTCTCTCTCTCTCTCTGCCTGCCTGTCTACTTGTGATCTCTCTCTGTCAAATAAATAAATAAAATCTTAAAAAAAAAACAAAACCCAGCTTCTTAACATGCCATACAAGGACCTTCTTAATCCTGCCCACTAGTTCAGTTTCAGCAGATTGTTTTTAAACTTTGCATCCCAAGCACGAACCATGATGAAATTTTTGTGCTGCCCCCGTGCACCCTGCCTTAGTATAGATTCAGTCTGTCACAAATGCCCTTCCTTCTGTGAAACTCTCCTGAGAAATCGATTCTTCTGGAAAGCTCTCCCGACCTCACTAAGCTTAGGTCAGGGACCATTTCTATTTGTTCTTGCATTCCGTGTGGAAGTCTACCATCCTCTTGTGCTGCAAAACCCCGATGTTGGACTATCTGCCAGCTCTTTCAAGAGAGAGCTCCCCGAAGACGAAAGCAGATGACAGGCATATGAGGCCAGAGATTCCAGAAGGATAATCTACATAAAAATTTCTGGGAGGCAGGTAGAAATAGACCTGGGGATTTAGGATAGGGCCAGAGGTACAGATGTAGGATTTGATACATCTGAAATACCAAACTATTAGCTAAAACTTGGCGGTAGAAGGGATAATCTAGAAAAAAATACATTAGAGAAAAATACATAACAACAGAAAATGGAGTATTTCTTCACACGGTCTGTTAACTGCTGGGTTTGGTCCTTCCTCCACTCTGTGCTTCATCCCTTGTCCCCTCCCCCTGTGACCAGCTGGTTTTTCAATTTTTCTGATGAGCATTTCTGGCCACTTTAGGGCTTTTGCACCTGCGGTTGCTAGTGCCTCAAATGTATCCTCCTCATAAAAACTAACCATCTACTTCTCACCACATGGCCTCATAGTCTCCCCCCACTCTTCCCATTGTTTCTACGCTTCTTTCTGTGACTCACTAATTACAGTGACTTTCACTCATTAGACAGTAACTTCTAGAAGTGGAGGGGCTGTGTGTTTAATTTGCCATTCTACCATACAGACAACATTCCATCACAGTGCCTGGGAAAATGGCAGGCTTTCAGTACATAGGAGAGAAATGAATAAATAATGAAGATGCCAAAGGAGTGGAAGAATGAGGACATTGGCTCTCCCTGATGGGGGCGAGCTAGAAGGATGTGGGAGGGGGAAGAGGACCAAAATTACAAGTGGAGGGGTCAGCTATAGAAAGAAGGGTGCTTCTTTCTGTGAGATCGGAAAGCGGCTGGAGAAGAAAGGTGAAATTAACAGAAGTACGGAGAAAGGAGAGACGAGAAGTAGAGGATATTCATGCTGGATAACTTCTCTTCAGGAAGAAGAGACAAAGTCAACTTGGAGTTAGATTAGGGACCCGAGGAACGTGGACAGTACTGTGATGGCAGGGAGTCAGTCAAAAAGAACAAAAAAGATGATGGAGACTATGGGCCTCAATGAGACTGGGAATCCATCACAAGAACGATACAGAGACACCTAAGACAATTACGTGACTTTCTTTGGCAGTGATAAAACTCCAGAGGTTGAGTACAAAAAACGGGCAACCAGTTTGTCCCCCGATCTGGGGACTGGTAAGAGAAGTAGGCTCAGTCATGTGCTCCAAATACTACACGTGTCTGGCATCAAACTGGTAAATAATTGCTGCTTCTGTGAATTTATGTCCTAGTGGCCCAAGTGACCTGATTCAGGGAGAAGGAAAAATGATTGCAGATAAGCAGGAAGGCAGGAAACATCAGAATGCCATCCCCATCTAATTCCAGCAGACTACAGAACCATTTGGGTCATCCACTGCCTCTTCTGGGACGGGACTATTCCCTAGAGATGGGAGTTAAGGAAGGAACCTGGAGAGACTAATGGAGACCTAAAGGTTTTATGAAGTCCATTGCAGCCCTCCCTGCATGGTGGAACATCCTCGCAGCACCGGCGCCAGAGGACCCCGGTGTGGGCCAGGGCTGACTTTGAAGTCTTATAATGACCCCAGTGCAGCTGATCCTACTTGCCTATGGGATCTTTCCGCGCTCAACAAACATTCACTAGATGCTGGGAATTTGATTCTGAACATGACACGGTCCCCGCCTTCAAAGAACTTTTAGCCCTTTTATTTCCATCCAAAGAGTTAGAAAGAAATAGAAGAAAACAGTCAGACACATGAGCCATGCTAGAGGTAGGAGGTTATTCTTTTCTTCCTTTTGAACCAACTCCCTTTGCCTAAATTTCTCCTTTGTCTTTATTATGAAGACTTTATGGGTTTTCTGAAACAGCTATGTACTTTTAATAGCTTTAAAACACAATTGAGCCTCATTATTTGTGGATTGCCTGTTTGCAAATTCGCCTCCTCACTGCAGCTCGTTTGTAAGCCCAGATCAATGCCCGCGGTGCTTTCTATAGCCATTGGAACACATGGACACAGGCTGAGTGCTGAAAATCTGAGCTGCCCAATGCACACTGTCCCAGCCGAGGTTGGAACCCTAGAAACTTCTAATGCTTTAGCATGTTTCAAATACTCTAATTCAGCTTTCATATTGTAAATAAGTATCCCTACGTTTGTCACATTTTTGAGTTTTGCTGGTGATTCTGTGGTTTAAAAAGATCCCTAAACAATGGGCTGAAGTGTTGTCTAGTGTGACTACATGCAAGGAGACTGATGTGCCTTAGATAAAATACATGTGTCAATTTGAGCTTTGTTCAGGCACAAATTCTAGTACTCCTGGATAGTTCACCTTTAACGAATCAACAATACATGTTAAAGTGTCTTTACATTTTATAACGGCTGATGAAAATGTTATGATCAGAGGCTCACAGGAACCTAATCCTGTATATTTGCTAGTAGCACTGATTCAGTATTCATGGTGACTTGAGAACATAACTACCGTGAACAATGAGAATTCACCCTATGTTTTTCCACATGGCTTCTGCGTATCCACCAAATTACTATTTTACAGTTCTTCATTGCTACATTCTTAGTCCCGATATACCTATGAAGTTTTGGGGACCTCTGTCTCACCCAAATCATAATCATTTACTGAGACTATTCTACATGTAGAGTACTAAGGTGGGGGGCTTTGGAGGGAATAGGGCTACTGGGAAGTTGATTCCCACTGGTTTCACACAGCTGTGGGCAACGTTTTAGAAGCTGCTGTAGAGTCAGGTCAGCTCGGAGTTTATATTCTGAAATTACGGGATGTGAAATAGGTATGTTATTCCCCCAATGAGACTGGAAGGGCACTCTAGCAAATTCTGTAACTCTTGCTTCCACCAAGGAGGCTTTCGGAAATATGTTTAGGATAGGATCTGGCACCAGGATTTTTACACAAGTGCCCAAAGTGAATCTGAGGCCTAGCACTTTGAGAACTATTAACCTGGCATATATGGAATTGGCAATTTGTTGAGGAAGGAGAGCTAAGGACTAATCTTTGATGTGGGTGTCTGAGGCTCACTTGGTGAGTACAGCTTCGTAATCAATAAGCATGGGATGTTATCATATCTCCTCCCTTTCTTGCTTTCTTCCCTTCTTGTTTGAATCTGGATTCTTACTAAACCTACCCATCAAGGATTTCAATTTCCCTAGAAGTTTCTAGGGTTTCTATTAGAAGTCTCTAGGGTTCTGGATAAAAACACTAAACAGACATAGTGAGGCTGTGTCTTATAATTTAGTGAGGGCAAATGTATGTACAAATACCTTGGCACTGAGGTAGCAGCTGATAAACGTAATAAGAGAAAAACAATATGCCATGAGATTATGGGGGAAAAGCATTCCTCTAAGTGGAGGTTCTGGGCAGTCTACAATCCAAATGAATGATTCTTTATTCCTCATTTCAATATGCATACATATGCACATATATCCATACAAAACAAAATTTTTCAGTGACATTGTTTTAAACTTGTTTTTTTTTTTTAATAAGATTTTATTTTTTTATTTATTTGACAGAGAGAGACCACAAGTAGTCAGAGAGGCAGGCACAGAGAGAGAGGAGGAAGGAGGCTCCCTACCAAGAAGAGATCCTGATGTGGGACCCAATCTCACATCCCTGAGATCATGACCTGAGCCAAAGGCAGAGGCCTAACCCACTGAGCCACCCAGGCGCCCTAACTTGTTGTTTTTAACTTTGCTCTTTATATCTTTTTAATAGGTTTATATCTACTATGTGTACCCGAGAACAAACCACACTCTTGTTTTAACAATATTTACAATGTAAACTTTATTAGCTCTAATAGACTGAATAACTATATATGGTATTTGTGATAATTATGAAAGTTGTGATAAAAAATGTGACCCACACTGTAAGATTGCTCATATGGGAAAATTCAATTTGAAATGTGATTTAGACTTATACCTGTCAGTGAGTTTAAGGACAGGGCAATATTTGGTCTCATGATCTTGGCCTAGGCATGTTTTTCTACAGTTATCTTGGGGATACTGCTGCTTTCTAGTCAGTGACTCTGCGAGCTGGTATCACATGGGCAGAGAAGATATTCTTACACAGCAGATGTCAACCTCCGGATGTTCCAGCATTCTGTTTTCTTTGTGTAAGACCCAGCAGTATTTTTTTTAAATATTTTATTTATTTGATAGAGAGAGATATCACAAGTAGGCAGAGAGGCAGGCAGAGAGAGAGGGAAGAAGCGGGCTCCCCGCTGAGCAGAGAGCCCAACGCGGGGCTCGATCCCAGGACCCCGAGACCATGACCTGAGCCGAAGGCAGAGGCTTTAACCCACTGAGCCACCCAGGCACCTCAGACCCAGCAGTATTTAACAGAGGTTGCTAATTCAACACACCCATAGTGATGGGAAAGCATAAATAGGGGTAAAAAGAAAAAGTCTCATTAAGCACAAAAAATTCTGCAGAAGAGTGATAAAAGCAAATCTGCTTCACTGTGCTGTATTGTATGCTGGGTTTGTGTGGATAAAAGAGACTTTTAAATTAAAAAAAAAAAGGTTCTTCCTTTGTATGTCAACTGAAGGAGAACCATGCTAAAATCAGAGAGCATTATGGCATTACTGGGACTGCTAAGTGGTGACAAGAACATTAGCATCCAGAGAATTTCTAAGGCAAAGGAAATCAATGGCAGTCAAGAACTATCTACATGTAAGCGGGAGGCATTTTATATATATTCTTCATGTTGACTGTGTTGGATACATTTTCATGTGAAGCTATTATTTTTTTTTTAAATATATTTATTTATTTAACAGAGAGAGCACGAATAGGCAGAGAGGCAGGTAGAGAGAGAGGAAGGGAAAGCAGGTTCCCGCTGAGCAGAGAGCCCGACGTGGGGCTCGATCCCAGGACCCTGAGATCATGCCCTGAGCTGAAGGCAGAGGTTTAACCCACTGAGCCACCCAGGTGCCCCTGAAGCTATTATTTTTAAGAAGGATAGTCTAACCCCAGCACCAGTATCCATTTATTTGCCAGAAATGGAAAAATGAAGCCAAAATCTCAACAACAGGACCTTAAATTAAAAATTTAATTTAAGGGGCGCCTGGGTGGCTCAGTGGGTTAAGCCACTGCCTTCGGCTCAGGTCATGATCTCGGGATCTGGGATCGAGTCCCGCATCGGGCTCTCTGCTTAGCGGGGAGCCTGCTTCCCTCTCTCTCTCTCTGCCTGCCTCTCTATCTACTTGCGATCTCTCTGTGTCAATAAATGAATAAAAAATCTTAAAAAAAAATTTAATTTAAGGAAACACACACACAAATGTACATAACATATATATTATATTTTTAAAAAATTAAAATAGAGCAGTAGTTCTCAACTGGAAGGGATGATTTTGTCCCCCGGGGGAATTTGGCAATGTCTGGAAGACATTTTTGATTGTCACAACTAGAAAAAGCTGCCACAATTTGTGGCACCTAGTGGATTAGTGAACATTGCTAAACATCCTACAATACACAACATACTTCCTCAAGCAAAGAATTATCTAGCCCAAAACGCCAGGGCGCCAATGCTGAGAAACCTTGGAGTACTTGACAAGACAAGAGGACAGGAGAATTAGGGTATCAGAGACCTTTAGAAAAAAGGACACGTTGCTGGTCCAGTCAGAAGATAGGGTGACTGATAATAATCAATTCTGCCACTATCTAAAGGACAATTTACAACTAGGAATGACTAATGGCAAGTTCTCCCAACAATATCTTTAACATTTTAGATCTGTGATAGATTACTAGAGGGATGTTGCTGACATTTAGGTTAACCTTTGAAAATATCATCATGAAGAACAAACACTGTATTACTCCATCAAACAACCCTTAACGTTATAGTAAGATAGAGTAATGGGCCAAGTGGAATGTTGGTTTGACCTGGTATAATATCACTTATCTTATACCTTTTATGTATACTCAGATACAGTGGAGGCGAGGCTGCAGGGGGATTCTCTCGTAGCCCCTTTACCTGGCACTGGCAATTATCTAGGTCCTGGGCCTCAGGCTAAACAAACTGAGTAGACAAGTTGTCAGTGTGGTCTCATCCTGCTGAAGGTCGGACGGTCCTGGGGACATGGAGGGAAAACTGCCCCAGGAGCAAGCAACACAGCTGCTGAGGGGAAGAGACGGAGCCAGAGCTGAGGTACATGTATCAAATATACTATGGTTTCCTTTCGGGGTAAGAGATTCTGGAGGCTTTTCAAGTTTCTCGGTATAGAACATCTAGGGATGTTACTGTTGGGGGGCAGAGTCCCTGGGTGTGAGGTGACTCACACTTGCTTTGCTGTCCCATCACCAGGGTCCACTCACTTTCTCTGAAGACACATTCTCTCTCTAGACTAACAGAAAATGTTCAAATGTAAATAATGGCTTTTGAAATTAATATCTTTTTCTCAAAATATTTACAAATTATTAAAACAAATTATAAATAAAAATATATATCAATATTGTCTGCATTGAGATTCTTCACGGGACACAAATTAGAACTTTGGTTTTATATTCACTAGAAGTTACGATTTTGGTTTAGTTCTCTTCAGATGAAGAAAGAAAACTTCACACTTTCCTGAAATTTTGGAACAAATGCAAACATAACTTAACTTTTATCTACCCAATGTAACAAATTAGAGGTAAATCACCTGTAGTTTCTTTGATAAACAGAATTATTAAAGTTAAAAAAAAAAGACATAAATTGGTATTCTTTTTTTGGTACAAAAAGTTGGTTTTATTAAAGCACAAGGACAGGACCTGTGGGCAGAAAAATGTGGTGCTATAGCAGTATTATTCTTTAGCAATAGAGGAAAGAGGCAATAAAGTTATGATTGTATTTTAAATGATCTAGTGTACATTGACTAACTTTTGAATATTTTGAAAATGTGCTTCAAGATGCCAAAAATAGCTACAATCTATTATAAACGGGTTGTTGGATTTAACACAATAAAATCATATTGTTTCTGTGGTTAAAAATAATTCAGATGCACTCCTGGTAGCAGAACCAGTAAATGGAAAATTTTTTTCTGTTTGAAGTGATTTGTGAAAATGATGACATAGAGGACAATGAATCCAGGCTTAATGAATTGTGACTCCTTTGGGGATGAAGAAGGAAATGAAAATCAGATATTCTGTACAGGAAGACAGACGCATGTACATTGAAGGCAACTTATTTACCGCCTACTATTTTTCTGAGAGGTTGAGAGAATTACCAACATAAAATCCTGTGTGTGTTGTATGGCTTGGCTGGAAGAGGAATTACCATGGAGTTAACTGATGCCTCTGGGTTTTCTGTTTTGGTTTGGACTAGACAAGAAAAAGCTGTTCCTGCATAAAACTGGAGTCTGCACTTTGGTTTAGGGGTCAGCTTTTTTGAATAAGCCCTGCCTACTCTGATTCTAGATGCTAAGTAAAATACTGAAAATAATGAAAATTAATACTCTCCTCATGGGAGGAGCTGAGCTATAATGGATATTTTTAGAGTCATCTCGAAATAAGCAAAACTAATAAATATTATTCTTTTAATGACGTTTTAGAGAAAAGCAAACAAAAACATGACAGTAATGTCTCTACGCTCAGAAATAATCTAACATTCCTATGAATAATTACTACTCTATGTCTGGTATTTACACAAAAACATACCTAGTTGTATCAGTTTTGAAACCTTTATAGAGTAGAAGGTAATTTTCTGCTTCAGGTTTCATTTTTAGGAAAAAAAAAAAAGAATTTTCAGAAATCCAAAAATACTGGGCATTTTAGGAATTAAAAAAGAAAACAAGTCATTTTCTCATTAGCCTGTGCTAATAAGATATCCAGGATATATTGGCGGAAGAAAAAATTAGAATATTAAGTATCATCCTAGTTTCATTGAAAAAAAGAACATACATGAATAAAGACATGTGTGTTCATATGCAGACAACATTTTTTAAAAAAAAGATTTTATTTATTTATTTGACAGACAGAGATCACAAGGAGGCAGAGAGGCAGGCAGAGAGAGGGGGGGAGCAGGCTCCCTGCTGAGCAGAGAGCCCAATGCAGGGCTCAATCCCAGGACCCTGGGATCATGACCTGAGCTGAAGGCAGAGGCTTTAACCCACTGAAACACCCAGGTGCCCCTGCAGACAACATTTTTAACAGGACATGGAAGAAACTATTAGAAAGAACACAAATGTTAGTCAGACAGAGGGGTTTTATTTTTTATTTACACTATTATTTATTGGTTAAAATTTTAAAACTATAAGCATATAGTACTTTTGTAGTAAAACAACTTAAAATCATTAAAAAATTTTTTAAAACAGGAATTTTAACAACCTTCTTACTCAAATAAATGGATGATACAGATTCATGCTTAGGCTGGCAAAAATAAAGAGTGTAAGAAAACAAGATCCAAAATACAAACACAAATAAACCAAGGCTATCAGCACTATTTTTTTTTTTTTCAAATCTTGGTTTTTTTTCCTCTCCCTGATAGCACCAATATTCTTCCTTCTATTAGATGCAAATTTACAGCACCTCATGCTACAAATGTTCTGGAGTGAGCTTGAGGAAAGCATTCTCCTCTCACTCCCCTGCACCATAGGTCATCGCTGATGTGTCTGGGGACCTTCTGGCCTATCATGGAGAGTTGCCGCCTCCAGCCCTGTGCCTGCTACCTGCCCTGGGAGAGCCCCATGATGCCATCACCCACTGACACTGCAGTGAACTCGATGAAAAGCTAGAAGGTACCTGGCGTGAGCAGCAACAGGACAGGTGTGCTCCACTTGGAAGGACTTAGAGGATTCAGCAGCTGCCAAGCTTTTAAAAAGGTATAATTTTACTTCTTATTTTATTTTATTATGTTATATTTTATTTTTTAAAAGATTTTATTTATTTATTAGAGAGAGAGAAATCATGAGTAGGTAGAGAGACAGACAGAGGTGGGTGGGGGAGCAGGCTCCCTGCTGAGCAGAAAGCCCGATGCGGGACTCCATCCCAGGACTCTGGGATCATGACCTGAGCTGAAGGCAGAGGCTTAACCCACTGAGTCACCCAGGAGCCCCATAATTTTACTTCTTATTTTATAGTTTGAATAGAGATAATTTAAAGAAGAAAGAAAACTATTGAGGTTTCCTTTTTTCCTTAAAAAGTACAGAGAGTACAATTCTAAAAACTTGCACATGGAGACGAGCACCATGAAGCAGACATTCACAGGAATGTGAAAACTGGCGTGACACAAACTGTGGCTGGCTGTGCCGAGGGCAGCTGTCCGTGCTGCGGACTAGTACAAGGGACAAAAGGGCACTGGTCTGACAACATGAAGGCCTAGCTCTCAGCTAGGAGTCATCCTGAACAAAACTCTTACAAGTTCTCTGGATCTTGATTTCCTTATCTGTAAAATGAAGGGACTGACTAGAATCACTGTGGATGATCTCTAGGGCTCCTTCCAGGTCACCAGTTCTGTCAGTCTAAGAACACAGAAACTTCCCCTCCCCAATTCTAGGCACTTATCATAAAAGACTACTTTTCATGTTCTTCTTTTTAAACATATCTTTTATATGATAATAAATATAAAACTTGCTCTTGAAATTAAACATCTGATAGAATTTGTGGCAGGATCTTGATAAAATCAAACCATATATATCCTGATAAAGGAACTCAACTGAAGAAATGCAACTATGCCAGGTGCTAAGGAAGCCCAGTGACACATTTCTTAAGGGCTGGCTGTTGACATCATGACTCAGAGTGAACCCAAGGCATTTTGATTACTTGGGACAACATTACTGTTTCTTCTTTTTATATAAACACAGATCATTCTTGATATTTTCCCATAGAGAGAAGTCAAATATTATTTAACTACACACCTGGTCCCTCCATCCCTAAGAAGAAAACCATGTAGGATTCTATTGTAACACATGGATTCAGCCCAAGCAGACCAAATCATGCTCTTCAACAAAAGGTATCTATGCACCTTAAGCCCTAAAGGCCATTGGAGTTCCTTCTCAACCATGAGAACTTTACTACTCCTTTGCCCACATGGAGTCCTATCCTCTGCAACTTCCTTGCTTTACCATTTTAAGTTATAAAATCCTTTACATTGCATGTCTGTGAGTTCCTTTAACTCTGTTTAGAATTAGTGAGAGCAGCAGTGAGATTAGGGTCAAGATGGATATTTGAAGAATTGGTCCACTGGGATATAAATATAAAGGTATACATTAAATACAGAGATCAGTCTGTGAGAGGGAAAAGAATACAACACTAAAAAATCAACAAAGACTACGATGCAGTGAGTTCTTCTAAGTGGAGGGGTGGCCGAGGTAGTGAGAACCAGGGACTCTGAGAAGCAGGTAAGAGGTCTCTATCCACAGAGACATCAGGAAGAGGAGGGGGCAGTACCAACTTCCCAGGCAGCCAGTAAGATACTGGCCAAGTTCCTTCTAGCTCCTCCTCCAGCTGAGGCAGAAGGAGCTCAAGGCTACTGCACATAGATGTGGGGGTTGAGTAACCCAAATTTCAAAGGTCAGCACGATGTGGAGTCAGGGATACCAGTAAGTCACTGTAAGTAAACGTTATGTCTTTCAAATCATCTCACACAGTTCTTGACACAGACTAGGAATATTGTGAGCTGTTACAATGAGTCCCTGTGTTAATGTTATAAATGCTTTTATTGCATTAAATGTCTTTACGTTGTACGTTTACATCAGTATCTCCTTAAATTCTTAAATCTGGTGCTCACTTCCAAACAATGGATAATGTTACACATGCAACATGTGCCCAAATTCCTTAACAATCCTTTGAACTGTATCCTCTGTTGTTCCCATACTGTCACAGGCAACCACTGCCATATGTCCTTGCTGTATTTGAAACTGGCGCTTTACCTAGAAACTTTTTTTCTTTTTTTTTTTTTCAGTTCTTTGTAGCACAGGCTATTTGTTCTCACATAACCCAATCATGAACCCCAGGGATCTGGAGTTAACACTAGCCCCCTCTTAGCTCTCTGTTGCTAATTTTAGTCTCTTTCTTTCTTTTTTAAGGCAATCTCTATACCCAACAGGGGCTTGAACTCACAACCCCAAGTCAAGAGTTGCATGCTCTACCAACTGAGCCAGCCAGGTGCCCCACAGGCTACTATACTTTCAAAGCACCCCTCCTTGGATGCCTTGACACCCGCCTAGACCATCTCTTATTTGTCTCTGTAGCTGTTACCTTCAGCTTACGGTCACTCTAACACATAACGGTTCTCAATGTTGGCCACGGATTAAAACAATCTGGAAAGCTTTTGAAATCTACCCATGCTGAGCTCCCATTCTAGGCCAATTCAATCACTTTGTCGGTATGAGGACATGCCTCAGTATTGATTTTTTTAAATTTCTTAGTTGATTTCAACGTGCAGTTGGGTGAGACACCAAGGACTTCAGCTCTTGCTTTCCCAGCATCCCCTGCATTCCAACCTTTGCAACAATCCCAGAATTTGAAAATCAAAGAGTACAACCTATCCACTGCTCTGGGTCCTAATTCCTTGGCCAGTTCAATTTGAATCATGTGTCCTTCAATAGCACTTCATCTCTTATACACACTCTGAATTTATCACACCCTCGAGTTGCTGGACATCTGAAGTATTAAATAAGCAAAAGTGTGTGCGGGCTTACACACCATAGTTCTGGCTTGTTAGCTTCTTTATGGCACTCTGCCTCCTCCAGGGTGTGCACGACTTTCTGCAATCTTGCAGAGAACACTGTTTTCTAAGGCGGCCAGTCTTCTTCGGATTCCATGCCCTTTCCAATCTGGCGGGCCCTCTGTGGCATGTCTGTCACCCCAGTGACTCTCTTAACAACACAATCATATCTTTTATCCTCTTGTGCTTGATCACTTTCACAACTGCCCCAACGACCTATCATGCCAAATACGCCATCTCCGCTGCTATGGCCGGGATGCTGAGCACTACTGAAGAAAAAAAATCCAACTACACAGAATTATGCCACTTACATTTTTAGGCCATCCAAATAGCAGCTCTCAGCACTACTTATGAACCTCTTTATGTTCCAAATGAGTTCCTGCTCCTACTACTCTTACAGGTGCTCTAATGGTCACTATTCTTCCAGCTGCTTTGATTTCCACTTTCGAAGTGGACCTCCTGTATTTTGGAGGACATAACGGTATCTGTAATTTCTAGAGTTCCATTCTATCAATTTCTCTGTATCCCTCACTGACGTAGAGGGGCACTGCTCTAAGTTCAGCACTGCTGACATTTTGGGCCAGATAATCGTTTGGTGGGGTGGGGATTGTCCTCTGCATTCTATATGGTTAGCAATATCTATGACTTCCACCCATCAGATGCCAGTAGTAGCCCCCTGCATGCATGTATTTGCAAAAATATCTCCAGACATTGCCAAATGTCTCCTGGAAGGCAAAATCACCCTAGGTTGAGAACCACTGTTGTAAGCCAAGACTAATTTATCAACCTGTCTTTCTGATAAAAACCTCTTGCTTCCGCCAAGATCCATGTGTGCTTTCTTTATCTATCTCCAACCTGAAACTGTCCATTGGTTTTGTCTCCTTAGAATATAAATTTCCATGTCACTCCGTATTTAGAAAGTCATTTCTAGGGTGCCCGGGTGGTTCAGTCTGTTAAGCGTCTGCCTTGGGCTCAGGTCATGATCCCGAGGTCCTGGGATTAAGCTCTGCATCAGCCTCCTTGCTCAGCAGGAAGCCTGCTTCTCCCTCTCCCTCTACAGCTCCCCCTTCTCATGCTCACTCTCTCTCTCAATAAATAAAATCTTAAGAAAAAAAAAAAGTCATTCCTGGAAGTGTATCGTCCACCAGTCACCGCATGACTTTTTTTTTCCCCTCCAAGTGAAGCTCTGGGAATGACTTCCATGAGTTCACTTGCTGAGGTCCCATTGTACACTTCAAACCTTGTCATGCTAGTATCAATTACTGATACTTCTACACAAGTGCCAGGGTTCTCCTGATCACTATATGGTCAGACAGACAGACTGACTAGCTGTCTCTGACACTACTGACTATACCCTCCTTGACCCTCTCCTGTCCTCTGGTTTCCAGAATACTTTTTTTCTGGTTCTTCCTTCCACTTCGATTATTTTTTCTTAATCTCTCCTCTTTCTCAGACTGTCCCTTAGATACCAGTGTTCATTTGGGATTCTGTCCTTGGCCTTTCTCTCAGAACTCTACAACATTTTTTTCTTCTGGGCTATCTCCTTTGTTACAAGCTTCAACTCTTCCGCTGTAATACACTGAATATGCTAACTCCTCCCCATGTGATCTGAAGCCCTACCTTTTCTCAGAGTCCAGTCCTGCACGTCAGACTCCCTAGGGAATATTTCTACAGACATCGCTAACAAATCCAGATACCTAAAATGGAACTCATCACAGCCTACTCCCTACCACTGCCTGTCTCTAGATCTCCAAATCCACATATCCTTATTCTTTTATTATTTCTGTGATACCACCATCTATTCAGTTGTATAATAAGCCAAGGCTTTAGCACAATCCTAGATTCCAATTTCTCTAATCATATCCAATCAATCATAAAATCCTGTCAATTATACATTATGCCCTCCTCTCCATTCCCACTAGTTCAGGTGTTTATATTTTATTTCAATGGTTTCCTAATGAATTTCCCTGAACCAGGTCTTAGAGACCTTTAATGTAACCACTGTATGGCCACTAGAATGTATTTTTAACATGCAAATCTGTCCATGTCACTCCCTGGACTACCTCCTCTAGGGGATCTCCTTTGTCTGAAGGATTTACAACCTAAGCATCTCAGCAGAGCACACTAGGTTTTCCATGACCTGGCTCTTGCATTTCTCCCATCCTCTCCATTAGCCTCTAAGATCCCCAAAAGAGAACCGTACCATACCACACCATACCTTTCTCAAGTTATTCCCTCCGCTAGAATATCTTTTTCTACGATTCTCTATCTAGCATATACTTTTTCATCCTGCAAGCCTTAGCTCAAGCATGATCCCCTCTGGAAACTCCTCCTGGACTTCCCAGGGCACAGTTAGAGGGTTTCTTCCTGGGTGTTTCTAACCCTAATCCAATGCATGGTGCACATATCTTTATTATAGTTCCTGCCACGGTCCGCTGGAATTGCCATAGTCTGTGGCTGTCTCACCCACTGGCCTGCAACCTCCTGATGGGGAAGTGCTTTACCTACTCAATCTTGTTCCATTGAGGATCACAGAATGCCCAGCATGGAAATAAGCACTCAGTAAATACGGCTGAATGACCGGGTGACACATGAGAGGTTCCACTGTCGAAACACTCTGCTGGGGAGACCACAACTATATCATGATATGGTATTTGTACAAAAAAAGTATGTCATTTCAAGGAGTCAAGAAGTGAAGTCATTCAGCCTAAGGCAAGAGCTAATGTTACATAATAAAGTAAGATTAACAGGTAATATATATGATGGTACAGTGCTTATTAAGTTTTTCTACCAAAGTAGCACCATCAACAAAAGAATACTGACTGATATCCCTGGGGGAACTGATGGCACACGCTGGAAATGGGACATTTCTCTAGCTAATATATCCATATTCATTTTAACTTGAAAACATTTTTGAAGTACTAGCAAGTAAGAGGACTGCTCCCGGAAAATAGAACCTACTTATTCTGTGGGCCCCCGGGACCTTTAGTGTTACTGTGTACCCCTCCGGTGGCATTGATGAGAGTGCCAGAGTCACAGCTACAGAAATAAGTGTCCACTGGAAACCGCTCACACTTCAAGTCCCAAGTTCCAGTCTGGTTCCACGTCCCATCACTTGGGCTGTGACTTGGGGCCTACTTTAATCTCTCTGAGCCTCCTTGGTTTCCTCATCTGGAAAGTGGCTTTAATAATATTATGCTAATGATTATAAAAATAATATTTGCCTTATATATTCCATAATGTTGGTGTCAACAGTGAAAGAAATAATAATGAAAGCCATGAAATATATAAGCATGAAAAATGAAGTAGTATTTTATACAGAGAGAGCAAAAATTAAATTCATAGGCAATCCATATTCTTGAAAATATTTACCTTTTGAGCAGCTGAAGAAGGTTTTTCCACTTTGGTTTTTTCCTTTGGGGTTAAAGGAGGGGATCGCTCCTTTATCTCTGGAGGCAGTTCTTGATATAATGCTGGAATTGAACAAGGAGTGCATGTAATCACACTGAGAAGTACTGAGCTGGGGGGAAAATAAACAGTGATGGAGAGGGGGCAGATATGAAACTAAAGATCTTGATATTCACTTCCTTCATGTAACAATAAGCTACCTGGTACTTAGTGTTAAGGAGATCTATAGCTATGTACATTAGCTATTAAAAAAACATAATTTATAGTTGGAAAGTTTTCATCAGCAGGATTTCAGAAACAGAAAGCAGGTCCTTTTCACTTATTATGTGGTCATGCAGAGACTTGTTTATTTTATCTCCATTCACATTCACCAGGAACCTGCCATATGCAAGGCTGTCTGCTAGGTACTGCTGGAGCTGAGAGAAGATGATCAAAAGCCAGTCTTTGCTCTCAAGGAGCTTACAATCTGGTCGGAGATAGTATGTTCACAAGTAAGTGTAACATACAGTACAATGTGACATTATTCCGAAGAGAGATAATAAAGACAGATTCTGATATGGATAGCAAAGGTTCAGTGCAAGAAGTGGTAAGTGTGTTAGACTCTGAAGAACAGGTAGGATTTTGCCAGGCAGAAGTGTGGACAACGAATAATTTGGGAAGATGGTACAAAAGAAATGAGCACAGGGCTAGGGCTATATATAACCTTGAATTTGTTCATAGGGTTGAATTTGAGATTACATAATTGAGATACATAATTTGAGAATATATACTTATATAATTGAGATTATATAATAATTATACACATAATTTATATAATCTTTTAATCTACAGTGTGGACTCTTAAAAGTTATATGGGAATTTTCAAGAACTAAAAAGAAAACGTGTTTCAGTGAAATGACAACCCTGGGCGACTCTCAGTTGAGAGAAATTGGTAAAATACACCAGATTGAAATTCTACAACTGTAAGATATATTAATTGGCTTTGTGTATGGATTGATTTTATTAATGGCTTCCTTTATCTCTTATTGGAAAGGGTATTAGATGTCATTAAGTGAATCTGTTCATGTTTTTCTTTCTGGTGGCTTAAGATACAACAGGAGTTACGTTCTTTTTATTTATTTATTTATTTTTAATTTTTTTATAAACATATAATGTATTTTTATCCCCAGGGGTACAGGTCTGTGAATCGCCAGGTCTACACACTTCACAGCACAAAAGGAGTAAGTTCTTTATAATGATGGGGCAGGGGAACTTCCATTGTGTTGGTCTCTTAGAGAACATAGCTTTTAACTGAACAGCTGGTAGAGATTCTGTTCACATCTATACACTCCTTTAGAGCATTTGCCTGGCATATTTGGCTTCAGATAAAGATAAAGGACAATTTCTCTTACTATTTTTAGAGTGGAATATGCTGCTGATGGTCTTTTTTCCCCCCTAATGTTAAAACTGAGCAGGTGAGTTTCTGTTAAATTCAGGTTATAAAATAGGATAAAAGGGAAAAGAAGATAACCCCTGATGAAGTGAGAATTTCAAACATTATATTCTCAGGTTTTCTGAGAGTTCTTTGTTTGTTCTGGCCTTTAAAGCCTTTTTCAAGAAGCAGTGACTGATGCCAAAAGAAAGTATTAATTCTTCTGGGATACAGTATGGAATTCTGGCAGTTGGAGGATGATCACTACTTGAAACATGGAATTAATTTCTGCATGCAGCCACCAAGCAGCACTTCGGTATGCTTTAGAAGTTGCACTTTGTTTATTATGGAAAAAAGCTAACTTTAGTGGATTTTTAACCCACTGTGGACGAAATATCTAAGGCCTCTCAAGATTCATAAGCTTAAGAGGCTATTTCTGTAAATTAACTAGATTCTAAAGTTAAAAATCTGATACTATCCTCTCCAGAAATACACATATCACCTTTATCCTGTCTAGTGAAAAAAAGAATTTAAATGTTTCCACTCGTGTCTGGAAGAAACAATGGGCTGTAATATCCAGTTAAAATTACAGACATACTCTGGAGCCACTACGATTGCACAGGCAGCTCTCCTGATTTGGAAATAGAAGCTACTCCTGCTGCACTAGAGCTGCTGATCCAGTGAGAAAGCCGTCACTGTGAATGGGAGGAAGAAACTGGGATATGTGAGGCAACCTGGAAGTGGCAAGTACTGAGCTTATGAAAAATGACTGGGAATTAACTTGTCCTAAAGTTTCTTCCTTCCACACTGCCTTAATTTTTCTCCCTTACATATCCTCTTTTGAACATTAAAAGTAGCTTAGGAGCTATCACTCATTTAGTACTCAAAGAAGAATTACAACAGTGGCACAGAGGAAATGAAGAATTTTGTTATGAGGGAGAGAAGTGGGTAATTTTTGAGACACTTAGCACTTCTGAGGGGAGGAGTTTGCTGAAAGCAGCAGATAAGCTGAGGGAAAGAGCTGCAGAGACAGCGAGCCCTGGAGAGTGGGGCAGGGTGGCCCTGGGATGTACCAGGGTGTAGACAGGGTGGTGGGTGCAGAAAGAGAACTAATTTCATGTGTGCCTAGCCCAGCACCCAGTCCTCATGGATGAAATTATTCTTCCTATTTTCCTTCATCTCCTTTGCTTTCAAAATCTAGAACTTACGTAGTAATCAATAGTACTTTTGATCAGCCAGTTTGGGTTAGATGGGGCTTTACAGACAAACCTGAAAGTCAACTCTTATTTATAATAATTTCTTCTTTGCAGAAACAAAAGACTTAACAATAATGATTCAAAAAGGAGTATTTTCAAGGCTGTCTAGATTACCTTTTAAACCAGAACAATACAATTTCAGTGTTTCTGGAAGGAAGCTTCAAGGTGACAGGGCTCAACTTCCTCATTCTACAGGAGGAAACTGAGGAGTATCGGTATTAGTGTCAAGTTTTCCTGACCCTTGAGTACTGGGCTTTCCTACATACTGAGGGAACTGTCAATAGGAAGTATTCTCCTGAAGAAACCCTGCTATACTTCTCTTTCCTCAGTCTGTAAGCTATTTCATTTTCAGCTTCTCTGTTATCAGTTCTATTTGCGCCTCTCAAGGCCTGGGAGTAAATCGACAGCTCTCACAACTCCCATGTAGAATTTCTCCTCCGGCTTCTTTCTTCTCATAAATGGGAACTTTATATACCCGAGAATGAAACAACCTACTGCAGGTTTGTTTCAGCAGGTTCCAGCTGGGACTGAGGTATCCAAAGTCAAACAATGGGACTTGGGGAACTAGAGGTTCTGATGGTGCCTGTCAACTGAGGAGCCGCTGTGGCCAGAGGAGAGCTGACACAACTGTGCGCAGAGCAGGGGCGGGCAGAAGGGCTGAAGAACACTGTCTTCGCAGCCAGACAGGCAGGGCCCCCAGGATGAGTCTGTGAAGCAGATATTCCAATCTCAGAATGGAGTAGCTTTCTCGCGCATTACTACCCCCTCTTTTTATTTATTTTTGTATCACGAGAATGAAAAGCGATACCCATTGGTAAACATAAGCAAAAGTTACAAAGTGAGTAAATTAAAGGGTAGCACATGATAAAATCTTGGACTATCAGTTACACCATATTCGTAAACCAGGAAGGGAGCATAAAACTTACTTTCACTAGCCACATGATTAGCTGGAAAATAACCTTCCTGTCTCTTTCCTATGCTGCCATACCACCAGTCTTCATTATCTTTGAAAAACACTCGGATAATGTCTCCGCGATGGATGGTTAGTTCATCTGATCGATTCGCTGTGTAGTCATAAAGAGCCACTACCTACAAGAGAGATAAGACCACCACAGCTTTATCACAACTGTACCACAGAGAAAACCCCCAACATTCACTTCCTCTTGCAGAAGAGCAGCTGAAACCAAAGCAGTACTTTGGTAAGTCTGAGGCTGTCTCAAGGGTTGCTAATGGGATCAGGGGTGGTGGGAACACAGCAGGAGAAGCAAGATAAAAGACTGTGGGATTGAGAAATGGTTAAGAGCATTCAATACACTAAGATTAGCTTCAAAATAGCAGATGTTAATTTTTTTTTTACAAGTGAATTACTTGTGAAGCAAATAAAAAAAGGCTCACACACCATTCACTTTCTTAGAATTTTTATACTACCTACAGATCCCATTCTCCCATCTCTAAGCAGATTTATCTGAAAAAAAAAAAAAATTCTTCAGAATGTCAACAATTTTATAAAAAGGAAAGAGCAATTAAACAACCTGATTACATAACTTCATTGTGATCACTTGGTTTACTGTTAATGTTTCTTTTTAAGATATATTTTCCCCAAAACACATGCTCTTTGGTATTTTCTATCCACAATCTAAATCTTTTGACTACCTTTAAAACACTCTTAATAAGGTTATTTTCACTAGATACAAATTAAAGAGAAAAAGCCTTTCTATAAGAATTCTGTGTTGTACAGTCGTCACTATATTTGTTTTTTTCTTTTCCAAAAAGTAAAATCAAAATGAATGAGTGCACAGAAACTTAACAAATCCCTTATAGCAGTTACAAGGAAGACACAGACCTTAATCCATTTTCTATGTCATGCATTGCATAACGTAGGACATAGTATGTATACTAAAAAATAAACTACTTCTTTTCCTACTTAAATGGGATTTGAAAATTAATAGGCGGTGCCTGGGTGGCTCCTACTCTTGATCTTGACTCAGGTCCTGATCTCAGGGTCATGAGTTCAAGCCCCACACTGAGCACCGAGCCTACTTAATAAAAAAAATTAACAGGTTATACAACTATATATGTAATGGAAAATTATCATTATAATCCTTTGCATTTAGGTTGAGTGTTCATTCACTTAACAAGTATTTACTGAAATCCTAATGTGCCTAGTACAAGGCTAGGGGCTTGTTATACAACAATAAATAGGATCCTTTCTAGAAGGGTTAACTCACTTAGGCTCTGCAGACGAACAAAGGATAATCAGGAATTGGCTAGGTGAAGAGATGGAAAGTGTGTCTTGGGCAGACTGTACCACATGTGTGAGAGTCCAGGGAAGAGAAACCTACAATAGACTAATACGATGGGAGTCTGAATTAGAGGTAAGAGCCTCGCTAGCCAGGTGGGGGAGGTGAGGCTGCAGGGGTACGTAGGGGCCAGATCATGCACGCTACAGGAGCTCACACTCATACTACCCGCAATGGGAAGAGATAATGGTTTTATGTAGGAGATGCCATAAGAGTTCACAAAATCCTGGATGATGTTTTTAAAATTAATTTACAGTATTTACTAACACATTAACCAGGAGATTTTAATGGATAAATCTGGAATTACCTGCTGTCACTACCTGGTATAAGGGCAGTAATAATAATTTAAGTCAAATGGTACAAATGCCATTCCAACTGTACTGCTTAGCACAGTCTGTAATTCACAATGCATTACGCAGGATGTTGTTTCAAGTTTACAAATCTCCTATGACCAGTGTATTGATGTCAAATCACTTATGTAAAAGTGGAACTTTTAACTCTTCGCTTCCTTCTTTCGTCTCCAAACCTTTTCTCCTTTATTCTTCTACCTGGTACTATCACAGAAGAAAGCTAATGAAAATGTTCTGAGTGCCTGCTACATTCTAGGTATGATGCTAGTGGCTTATGAATGTTCTTATACAATCTGTAGGACAATCCTGTCAGGGTATGAATTCTTATTTCAATTTCATAAATGAGAAATTTTATGCACAGAGAAATTTAGTAACTTACTAAAGTTAACTACGAGTTATACTTTTTTTTTTTCTTCAAACTAAATACATGTATAGGACATCTCAGTCTAGAATCAAACATTGGGGAAGAAGCAGCAGATGGGAAGGGAGGGACAATCCCTCATGAAAGATCAGACACATTTTTGGGTGGCACTACTTAAATGGCTGACTGCAGAGAGGACCAACAATCCTGGGTCACCAGCAGGCCCACTGTGCTCCTTTCAAGACACCTGAGACCCAGTCCTAGAAAACTGTAAGCATCTGCTGCTGCTGTTCCTCATCCTAGTTCTGGTACATGGAAATAGCACAACTCTGATGAATCTTACGGAAGTAGAAAGGCCGTGTGCAATTATTTCTCTGAATAAATGCTGAGGTGGCTGCTGGGAAGAAGAGCACGAGAGATTCATCTTAGGCAAGAGAATCATTCAGGGAATCCCACATCAGGCTTGTGTCCTTGTGAGGATTTTGATAATGCAGAATTCATCAAACTGGAGTCGGAAAACCTTTCCTGAATTGTCTACCAGGGCTGGATGATAAGAGTTCCTTCAGAGGTATAGGGGTCCAAAAGATCTAGAAGATTCTACATTTCCATTTTCCAATTAAATTATCCATGGATTGCCCTCCTGATATAATCAAATCTAGCACACCAGTTCTATGTGGCTTTCCAGTCCTGGTAGATATGTTCCACCCTCTACATCCCTGTTGTGGACTGAACTGTATGCCGCCCCTTCCCCCCCTCACCCTCCCAATTCATAGGCTGAAGCCCTCATCAGGTGACTATATTTGGAGAGAGGGCCTTTAAATAGATACTTGAGGTCATATGAGCTCATATGGGTGGGCCCCTAAGCCAACAGGACTGGTGTCCTTACAAAAAAGAGGAAGAAATAGCAGGAGCACATGTGCACAGAGAAAAAGGACACAGGAGGACATTTTGAGAAAGCAGCTGTCTGCAAGCCAAGGAGAGGTATCAGAAGAAACTGACCCAGCTGGCTACTTGATTTTGGACGTCTAGTTTCTGGAACTGTGAGCAAATACATTTTTGTTGAAGGCCTCAGTTGGTGGTACTTTGTTACAGCAGTCCTGGCAGACTAATACAGTTCTTCAGCTGGATGGTGTTGGATGAATCACTCACTATGGCCTGTCATGGCACCAGAAATGGCCAATATTTCACTTGGAGCTATTTTGGGTCCTTACCAGCTTGCAGTACTGCATCCAACATCATTACAGTATTATTTCCTGATGCAGAAACAATGAATGGCCTTGTCACCAACATCCTCAGGAGGGTGATGGCTGGGGAGGCTACATCCCTCAAGGCAAAGGAAGTATCTGGAGAATCTCATCCTCATACCATTACTGACACAAAAGTGCAAAACTGCTATACAGTGAGGAATCGGTGTGCTTCGTATGCCAAGTCTACATTATGGCAGTGGAGTTATGACCATTCCTTCCTCATACTGAAGGTACATGACAAAAGCCATGTGGCTTATGATAATCTGCTTTACATTCCAGTGTGTGTTTTTATCCAATATGCCATCTTCTAATTTGAGGACTACTTACTCTCCTTTGAGCATCTTAGTATACACAGTAAACTTCTCTGCTTGTTTTGATTTGCAGTGGATTCTGCATAAATTGTCTTCCCCACCTCCAATTACATTTTCTTATAATCTCACTGTTTTCGAGTAAAGTAAAGCTCCGTAAAAAAGTTGGGAGGGGTGCCTCGGTGGCACAGTTGGGTTAATGTCTGACTCTTGGTTTTGGCTCAGGTTGTGATCTCAGGTTCCTTAGTGCACCACATGGGGCTCTAAGCTCCGTCTGCTTGGGATTCGCACGTGCGCTCTCTCTCTCTCTCAAATCAGTCAATCAATCAATCAATTTTAAAACAAAACCCAAAAAATGTTGGGAGACACAATCCCATCAAGAGGTGTGTTTTAAATTAATCCTGCATCTATCTTTTCTCTGTCTTCTGGTAGCTCTTGTCATTAGTCTTGACCATTCTTGGGATGAGTATCTTTTACAACGTACCACACAGTGCTCTGGCACTTACATGACAGAGTACCTTCGGCCAGATCTTCGAGCTGACAGAAGAGTTACGACATCTGTCTGCAAAAGAAGTTTAAAAACATTATTTACATGCCCATCCTGGTAATGACAGGTCTGGGAAATGGTCAAATTTTGTCCATGATTCAAATACTTGTGAAACAGAGTTCCTTCTTCTCAAAGCCTGCCAAACTGCTTGGGTGCAGGCATGAGGGAGGTGCCATTGTGAGTTTTTTGTTTTGATTTTTAATTAGTTAATTAATCAGTTAATTAATTTCCTGATGTTCATTTTTCAGTCTTCCAAGGAGTACTTGCCAAAGACAATTTCTTGGTTTAATAAAGCAGAGTCTGTCAGGCTGTTTTAAGACATTTAGGTGAATTCCTCTTTATATTATCTTCTGAGAGATTTTTCATTATTACTGTTGTCTCTGAAGAAGTCTCAATGTTCTTGAAACTAGCGTACTGAAAGAACATTAACCAGTATTGTTCAGCAGCAGAGATTTCTTGCAACTTCGGCTCTAATATAATCAAAGAATCAATATTCATAATGGTCCCAAGTCATTTAACAGGCTAAGTTATGTTGAATAAACTCAGACACCTGAGTACTTTCTCCTCTCTGATTGCCCCAGCTGACTCTGGTCACTGGGGAACTTCTTTGTGCCAGGCTGCAGCCAATGTGCATCTGGATCCCACCACCTTCCCTCTGCTTTCTTCCTTGCTTAACTTGATTTCTGACTTCTGGCCTCTAGAATACTGTTGAAAGAATGAAATTCTCTTGTTTTAAGCCATATCATGTTTATGGTAATTTGTTATAATAGCCCTAGAAAACTAATATATGTGAATTTTACTTTGGGGAATGTTGGATTTTCTTGTACTCCCTTAAAGAGTATTAGACCTTTGTACTTGTACAAAGTGTTGGACCTTTTTCTGGCATGTAGTTACTTGTTAGTTTTGTTAGGGAACCTGGACTGGATCCTGATGGAAGAACCAAGTGGCACTCAGAGACTTTGGACAAGTGGACATTTATTTAACACTGGTGGGCTCAGAGGAGAGTGTTCTCCAAAGGTCTGACCCCCGAGCACAAGCAGGGAGGGTAATTTATACCCTTCTACTTTCGCAGACTTGGTACTTTTGACATGCATGTGGGGAAACGGGGTAGGAAAGAAGAACCTGGAAGGGCTTTGAGACAGGGACTGGAATTCCCTTGCTGCTTTGGTTGGTTATCTTAGAGTACAGTCTTCTCCTTATCAGTTTGACCCTTTCCAGGTTTTTAAATTGTGTTAGAGTGGATTAGGGAGGATTTTAGTCTAGGGCTCAGTAACCCCCACTACCAGGGTGTGATCCTCCTGATAATTCTACTTGATGCCCTACATATTAGAAGGTTTTTTTCAACCTGGCTGTCAGGAATGTGAATTGTTCCCATTCTCTGTGTAGCCTACTAATTCCTGATGGTTCTTTCCTTATGGAGATTTATCCCAAACATGGGCACATCAGTACTCAGCCAAAGACTTATTAAGGGTACTTTTATGGTTACTGGCAGGATTATGACCAATTAACGTAACGTGAAACAAAAAGTAACATCTCAGTAATTGTTATTTATTTATTTTTTTGCCAGATGCCTTGTTACAGTTAAAAGCACAATAACTAAAATGTGTAGTTTTAGTGCTCATGATAAAGGCACTTACAACCTTATTATACATTTGGCATTCTTTAAGAAAGCACATTAATCTTTTTTTTTTTTAAAAGATTTTATTTATTTATTTGACAGAGAGAGATCACAAGTAGGCAGAGAGGCAGGCAGAGAGAGAGGAGGAAGCAGGCTCCCTGCAGAGAGCCCAATGCGGGGCTCGATCCCAGGACCCTGAGATCATGACCTGAGCCGAAGGCAGCGGCTTAATCCACTGAGCCACCCAGGCGCCCCAGCACATTAATCTTTTATATAGAAATGTTTAGGTTGCATAAACCTAACTTGTGCACAAGTGATAATAAGACCTTTTTTTTTTTTTAATTTAATTTTATGTATTTTCTCCTCATGAATGGCCCTCTCCTCTATCCTTAGAGTGACCTCTGGCTGTGTGGCTGGTCTTGTGATTTTTACCATTCTGGGTAAACAGAAAGCAACTCACATGCTCTTGAATGTTCTTATAATTATTGGAGCAAAGAGAGCAGATATTTCTTTTTGCAGATTCCATAAGGATCGTGCAGAAATAGGTATGGTTTAAGCCAGGCAGCTCCCTTACAGCGCTGTTTTTTATGCAGTTACAATGTGATGGGACTACAGCTTTTTAAAACTTTGAAACAGCCTGAGAGACTGTAACTGCTACTTGAAACAAAATATTTATAATGGTTTGTGTCTCAGATGCTGTTCCTTACTGCTTGGACATTTAGGAAACATTCTTAAGGAATTTGTAAATCTCTGAGGACAGGGATCCCGCCGACCCCTTCCCCCACCCTCCGCTTCTTTTCAGTTGTAAACTTCGTCACAGAAGAGGTCTAGGTATAGCTGTAGCACTTCAACTCAAACAACAGTATATACATCTTGATTTTTTTGTTGTTGTTCATTTGTTTTGTTTTGTTTTTTGTTTTTTAACTGTGTATTTCTTTGGACTTAAAACGGCTATGACAGCCTCATCACACACTGTTTTCAATCCTTTCTGGGTTAAAGCTGAACTTTCCATCTGTCAGTGCCTATCTTCTTTGCTAGTTTCTGTCCTTGTTCTACACACACAGGTTTTTCTTTTATATTATTCAGTCTTGCTAAAGCTTTGGGATCACCTTGCAGATCAGTCTGAGTTCCTGTTAAATGAGGCACATTTATTGTGTATTCCCTAAGTTCTGGTGCCCATTCCTCCTTCACATTTTTTTTTTTTTTTTAAGATTTTCTTTATTTATTTGACAGAGAGATCCCAAGTAGGCAGAGAGGCAGGGGAAGCAGGCTCCCTGCTGAGCAGAAAGCCCAATGCAGGGCTTGATCCCAGGACCCTGAGATCATGACCTGAGCAGAAGGCAGAAGCTCAACCCCCTGCACCACCCAGGTGTCCTTCCTCCTTCACATTTTGAAGTGAGGCCACAGAGCAGCAAAGGAAGACAACAGTCACTGGATAAGCTAAAGGCCTCAGACAACCATAGTCCTCCTGTCTGATCACACTTGTGTCAGAGTCTCACGAGGTGCTGCCTGCTCCACAGATGGTGGGCCCCACTGGTCCAAGAAGGTGTCAGCGGCACAGAGCTCAGGAGTAAACTTGCCCAGCACCCTGTCTCACTGAGCACCGTGCACTTGAGCATCGGCGTGCCAGCTCATGAGCCATGCTGCAGCCAGCCAGCCTCCACGTGGGCCCCCTTTCCTGCCCTGGCTCTCTGCCTGCCCACTGCCCCCAGTAATTACTTACAAGTAAAATAAACTTTAAGAAAGTCTCATTCCTCAATAACATCAATTACAGAATATTTGATCATTATTATGAAAATAGAAACAAGGAACAGATTAAAAAATGTTAGCAGGAAACCAAATTTAACAACAAATTCTGAATTGCACAGAAGTGCATTACTGAATATCCAAAGACTAAATACTTTTCTAAGAGTGACACTGGACCTATATTTTATTTCGTGGAAGGAATAAAGAAACTTACAGCCCTATTTAAGCATCATGTGCTAAAATATATATGGTCTCTTATGATTATTTCTGTAAGTACTATGTAAGATACCCGAAAGATATTTATAAAAAAGACACCAAGAGGAAAAAAAAAGACACTAAGGTCCTGTTATTTTGAACTGATCTTATCTGGATAATAATAATAAATTAAGAAAACAGAGATTAAAAAAGTAAATAATTGCACAAAGTTTATTGTTTCTGTACCAAACTATCTGTTTCTATCCTGCTATGTATATGTGAACTTTATATACACTTCATCAGACAAATATTTGAAAATATTTGATCCAAATACCTTCTGATAAAGTAACTAGGGTAATGGAAAGAATACTAAACTAGGAGTCAAAACATTGAGTTTCCAGTCCTGTTTGGGGCATCCAAGGCTGAAGCATACCACAAAAACACTCACACTGGATGTCTGTAGACGAAGGGGTCTGGACCCAATGCTATGTATGTATATGGTATCCCCTCCAGCTTTAAAATTTTCTTATACCAGGCACTCCAATAACTATTCTAAAAGAAGAGCATTCATAGATTTTAAAGTAAATTCAAAATATTAATTTGTTGGGTAATAGTGTAGCTGTATAATTTGTGATCATCCATGAATTGGAAAAGCTTGTTTGACTGCTGCAACACTACAGAGGAAAAGGCTCCTGGTAATAAATAAAGAACACTGACAATAAAACATTTCTTCTGAATTAGCATTTGGAAATACTACTTCTTTAACAAATATGAATGACTTGACCTTTGGACTTCACAAATAAAGCTACTCATTTTATACAATGATTAGTATTCACTTAAAACTTTTCTTACTGGAAATCATAATTCATATATTTTGTTACAGTGAATCATTAGTGCTTCATTTAAAATGGCTCCAAAACGTATCTTTTTATTGAGATGTGTTTTAAAAAATCAAGAGAATGATGCAAATTTTTTTGGACTAGACTACAGATTTTTGTTTTTGTTGTTGTTGTTGTTTTTTGTTAGTGAAGAAAAAATGACAGTGTACTTTAATTTTCCTTCTTGGGAGGGATAGGAAAGGGAGAATTATGAATCGTTGGTTTAGATTAGGGTCCCAAAAGTGTGGTCTCCAAACCAGCAACAGCAACATTACATGAAATTTGTTAGAAATGCTAATTCTTAAAGAAAAAAAAAAAAAAAAGTAAATTCTTGGGCCCCATTTCAGAGCAATTAAAATCACACATTCTGGGGATGGGCCCATGAATCTGTCTTAACAAGCCTTCCAGACGATTCTAACATACCTAAAGTTTATTTAGTTAATACTTTATTTCAGTGATCTACTTTATAAAACATGCATACTAGTTTTTTGCACATATTAAGTATGCAACTGAATGGGTAAGAAATATAAAGCCAAATCGTATAACAAAGTGTTATTGACAAAACTTAAAAAAAAAAAAGTTAACCTGTTCCTCCTTTCCTATTAATTTTACTTATCTCGCTTAGCTTTCCTCTTGTCTCAGTGAAATGTTGACTAGCTCCAGATTTGAGTAACTTAACATCTATTTTGTCATTTTATCAAAAAGCACATGCTCAAACTGCAACTAGGAGTCAGGGCAAATACTTCTTAGGTTTCCCTACAATCTCTTGAGGATTAGTAAAACTTTTAAAATAGAAAAACAAGCACAATTGAAAAATCAAATCTGTTCATCTGGCAGTAATTATGACATCTCTACTGTGAGCGAGCTACTCTTACAGGCTACGAAGACTGCAGGGAAACATACCAACACAGATCCATGCTCTAAGAGAGCTTATGTTTTATTGCACGTTTCATTGTTTTTGGTCTGGTAGCCCCCAAAAGGCATACTCTTAATATTTGTAAAAGTTACTCTCCTGTTTATCTACTTTCAAGTTGCTAATACATAGTACCAGGGTATATGCTCATATCAAATTCTAAGATAATAATTTATAATTCCTTCAGAAAAGGATGATGAATTTCTTTAAATTCTCTTAATAAACCATGAGCTATGAGTAAATATAAAAATATTGGTAAGAAAGAGCTAGATGCAGATAACATATCTAAACAAAAATAAATTCAAGTATTTGCAAAGAACATATTTATGAACAATTTATAGACATCGTTTTAGTAGTTATAAATTTTATACTCCATGGTTTAAAGGTAGTGCTTTATAGAGATTATAGATAGAGATATATCCCTTATGATAAGTGAATGTTCTTCCTTTACTGTACTGCATTTATTACTTGGTTTTATCTATGTGTAGATGCTGCTTTCCTGGCCAGGTCTTTTCATAAGTCATAGAGCTGTGAGAGGTAGTAAAAGAATTTTTAAAATACTGAAGCATGAAAATTTATAAATATTAAAAAGAAAAAATGTATAAACTTGTGAAGACTATAAAGACAAACAGATAAATGTTAAAAACTTAAAAATAAATATAGGGAAATAAGTTAGGAAACGGTCTTCAAATAGACCTGTATTGCTGTAAAACTACTTAGGAAAAGTGTTCTCTAAACTTGAATAGGCACCTACAGGAACTCAAAAATGTCTAAGTGAGCTGCAATTTCTATTGTTTTCTTTTAGAGTGAAGTACAGGTGTACATCTCTGTGCTTAAACACCCACTATAGGGATAACAGACATATTACTTAAAAGTAATGTAAGGTCTGGAGACAAGTCTTTTGAGAACGAAATTTAAATCTTTTTGATGCTTAATGTCATCTTCAAGATTTTCTGGCCACCAACCCTAATTGTAAAGAGTTGTAGTCCTGGATATTACAGAAACTTTTGAGAACTACTTAAGAGCACTCCTAAATACATTTGTTAAATTTATTAACAGAACTCATTCAAATGATGAGCAATTTCTAAAAATATGAATTAATTAATATCTCATTCACATAATAAATATCTCAAGCGTGTGCTATATATATGACAGTGTACACAATATGGGAAAGACAAAGAAATGCAGCCTATGGTTCTTGACCTGAAAATGCTTAGAATAAAATTAAGAAAAATATACTGTTCCAAGCATTATGTACTAAAAATCTTTAAAGTTTAGCAGAAATTAATATATTTATAACAATCTGCTTTGTTTTATATTTTACATAAAAACAACACTACATTTATATGTGTTAGTCTTATTCAACCAAGGTTTTAAATGTATTAGTTCTAAAGCAAGTATATAAATCTCAGTTTGGGTCATTTCTCAGCATCGATATACATTTATTATTATTTAATAATCTGCTATGCTATAGGTATGTGTGTATTCATCTAGATATATCCAGAAATATGTGTATCTACCATTTATTTAATATTTACTACATGCCAGGGATGTGCTAAGCACATAGGGTATATACACATATTCTTTTTTTTTTTTTTAATTTTAGAGAGAGCAAGCAAGCATGTGAGTGCAGGGAGGGGCAAAGGGAGAGAGAATCTCAAACAGACTTCCCACTGAATGTGGAGCCTGAAGCGGGGTTTGATCTCACAACCCTGAGATCATGACAGGAGTTGAAACCAAGAGTTGGACACCCAACCGACCAAGCCACCCAGGTGCACTAAAGCAGATTCTATGTATGTGTGTGTGCGTATTTGTAAACATACACACACATTCATAACCACTACCGGATTTAGTATTTATTATGCCTTTAATTTCTTTAATTATAAACTAAAATAATTTTTATTTGTCTAAATCACAGTCTGGAAGATTCTAGATAGTAGTAGGTCTATTTTCTCCTAAGCCTATGCTTCTAATCTGTAAATTTACATATTTAATTTTGAAGTGAGAGGCCTTCATGGAACCAAGTAAATATGAAGCTGCTTGGTTCACTGTGACTTTCCTTAAGGTTATGCTGAAAGGAAGGTGTTAAAAACTCGTTATTTCTATAAAAGAAGGTACCTGAAGAAGATCATCAAAACATTTTCTTTATATTAGCTTCTTAGTCACAATTTGTTGAGGTCCCTGAACTGGGAAATTAGGTGGGAAACTGAAATTGGGCCAAGGTGACAGCTTATACATGTATCTTAACATGTGTGCCCATCTGATTACTGCAATTTATATTTAAGGGTGGAGGGAATTACTGAAATGACTACAGGCAGATTTAATTAGGAAAGACTTTGCAAAAGAAACTTGAGTAATCAGTTTATAAATGTAAAGAGAAAAGCTTTTCAAGTTGCTAGTAGCTAGATCAATAATTCACTGCTCATCTTAAGCACCGATGCTCATCTATTTCCAATTCTAATGTCAATCCAAATATTCTAAGGAAAGTTCACGTACACACATGTGAGCATTTGGTTTAGTGGGAAAGAAGATAAGAATAACAGAAAGATAATGAAAAAGCTTAATGGAAAGCATCCCTACATTGCTATATAATTTTAATTGTGTAATGTATGGAGAGGTACACATATAAATAAGACACTATAAAACTTACCTAACAGTATTTCAAATGGAAAAACAAGAATTGGCACATAGAATTTTAAAGATGCAAATGGAAAACTTGAGCTTATGAACAAATGAGTAGAGAAGCACTTTTGGAAAGGGGGAGAAAATTTGGCTCTTCCATAAAGGCAAAAACACTGACAAAAATGGTCAAACCCAACTTTTTAAGAAGTCTGTTAGCCAAAGCACTACCAGCAATCAAAGGATCATGTATTCACAAAAACCCCAGCTGAATCTTGGCAAACACTGCAAGCTTTGTGGAGTTTTATCCATTCCCATTAACCTCTTGCCAGCTCTATGGCAGCCTTGAAAACAGACTCACAACTATGGTAACCAAAACCTAGTAGGCTAGCAGTCACCAGATAGCACAGAATGGGTTCAAAGCCTCCAAAGCCCTATATTCAGAGAAGTACCACCATATGACGTAGGTGGCAGCTCCTGAAAAGTCTGTCAAGTTCCATTCTCTGGGCTTGTCTTTACTTGGTGTGATTCAGAGCCAGCAGTGTGTATAGCTGTATCCTGAGGGCATTTGTCAAAAACAAAGAGTGGCAACTTAGGTGATGATATGAGTTAGGACAAATAAGGAACTGGACAAAAACCTGAAAGACAAAATTGGGAAATGACATGTCTATAGGATACTCTGAAAAGCTCTAACATTCCTGGAAACCTAGAAGGCCATGTGCATGTGCAGGACTGTGTGTATGCCCAGAGAAGGCTCTAGTTTTTCATCTCTAGTTAACCTTGACAGTTTTTGCAAGCAGAAAGTGAAGTGTAAGTAAGGCAGAGTTATAAACTGCCTATTGAAGCAATGAAAACAAATCCCAACACACACAGAGAACCCCTTGGAAAATGCTACAGAACTTGGTTCCAGGCATTTAAGGAAATTTCTTTCCAACCATTAGCTGACCAAACAGACACCTCAGTGGTCAAACAACACAAAAAATACAAACTTTATCATATAGAATTACTCCAGGAAAGTCACCAACTAAATAAATATTAACAGTAACAATAACAAAAATAACAAGCCATGGGGAGCAGATGTAGAAAATCTAATTTCCAGATGTGCCACATTATACCATTTCAAATAATTATGATACACAAAAGGGAGCAGGAAAGTATAACCACACAGGGGAATTAAATAAGTCAACAGAAATTGTCCCTGAGGAAGCCCAGACATTAGATTTACTTGGTTAAAAAAATACACCCCCCACACATATATATATGTATGTATGTTTACATATATATATATCACAGTGAATAGAAAATACCAATAAAACCAGAAATTATTAATAGAATACAAATTCCAGAGTTTAAAAGTACAATATTAACTAGAAGCATTCAAGAGATTTGAACCAGTAGAGGAAAGAATCAGTGAACTTCTAAGATAAGTAAATTGGGATTACCTAGTCTGAAGAACAGAAACAAAAAAGAAGAATGTCAGAGCCTCAGAGATGCATGGGATACGAACTATACTATCATATGCCTGGGAACCCCAGAAGGAGACAAAAGAGAGAAAGGGGAGAAAAAAAATATTTGAGTAAATAATGGCCCCAAACTCCCCCCAAATCTGATGAAAAACATTAACATGCACATTGAAGAAGCTAAACATACTCCAGAAGAATAAACTTAAAAAGATCCACATCTAGAAATATTGTAGATAAACTACTGAAAGACAAAGACTAAGAATCTTGAGAGTAGCAAGAGAAAACACATCACATAGGATTTTCAATAAGACTAACAACAGACTTCTCATCAGAAATCTTGGGAGGTCAAAAGTTAGCAGGAACAGTCTTTCAACATTTTGTGCTAAAAGACTCAACTATCATTCAACATGCAGCAAAACTATCCTTTAAAAAGGAAGGAGAAATTAACATATTCCCAGATAAATGATAACAGAGATCATAACTAGCAGATCTGCCCTTCAAGAAAAACTATGGAGTCCTTCAGTTTGAAACAAAAGGGCATTTTGACAGTAACTCAAGTCTACATGAAGAAATAAGAGCAGAAGAAAAGGTAACTACATAGATAAATATAAAAGAGTATTTTTTTTTTTTCTGGTAACTCCTCCATCTGATTTAAAAGACAACTTCATAAGGAAATAATCATAAAAAAGTGTTGATGAGCTTACAATGCATAATGTTGTAATCTGAGTAACAGTAATAGCATAAAGGAGATAAAAGGAAAAAGAGTTATATTACAGTAAACTTTTAACATACTACTGAAATTAAGCTGATATTAATCCAAACTAGATTGTTTTAATTTAAAATGTTAACTGTAATTCTCAGGGTAACTACTAAGAGAAGTCATATTAAAAAAAAGAGAATTAAAATAGTCCAGTGAAAAATATTAATTTAACTAGAAAAAGTGAGCAATAAAAATAAAAATTAAAAAAATAAAAAAACAAAAAGATATATCAGACATAAAACAAAACTGAGGGGTGCCTGGGTGGCTCAGATAGTTAAGCATCTGCCTTTGGCTCAGATCATGATCCTGGGGTACGGGACCAAGCCTGATTGGGCTTGCTGCTCAGTGGGGAGTCTGCTTGTCTGCTTCTCCCTCTCCCTCTGCCCCTCCCCACCTCATGTTCTCTCTCTCTCTCAAATAAATAAATAAATAAAATCTTAAAAAAAAAAAAAGAAAAGAAAAGAAAAAGGAAACAAAATTGGGGTGCCTGGGTGACTCAGTCAATTAAGCATCCAACTCTTGATTTTGGCTCAGGTCTTGATCTCAGGGTTGTGAGATATGTGAAATAGAGCTCTGCATCAGACTCCATGCTAGGCATGGAGCTGGCTTAAGATTCTCTCTCTCCCTCTCCCTCTTTCCTCTCCCTCCCCTGCCTTCTCCCCTACCCCCCAAAAAGAGAAAACTACACTGTGGACTTAATTTTACCCCATCAGTAATTACTTTAAATGTAGATAGATTACACGCTCCAAACAGAAAACACAGATTATGTTCCTCTCCCTCCCCTGCCTTCTCCCCTACCCCCCCAAAAAGAGAACAAAACTACACTGTGGACTTAATTCTACCCCATTAGTAATTACTTTAAATGTAGATAGATTACATGCTTCAAACAGAAAACACAGATTATCAGAATGGGAAAAAAAATGATCCAACTGTATGTTGTCTATAATAGACACATTTTAGATGTAAAGACAAAAAAAAAATTAAAGAGGATGAAAAAAATAAACCACACAAACAGAAATCAAAAGAGGACTGGAGTGGCTATTGTAGTATCAGGCAAAATAGAACTTAAGAAAAAGATCATCAGTAGAGACAAAGAAGAATATTCTAAAAGATTAAAAAAGTCAGTCAATTAGGAAGACATAAGTATGTATAAATATATGTGCACATAATACAACCTTTAAGTATGTATGCCTCTAAGTACATATGGCAAAACTGGTAGAACTAAAATGTGAAACAGGTCCACAACAATGTTTGGAGACTACAATACCCCACCTTCAACAGTGAGAAGAACTAGGCCCAACATCAATCTGGAAACATAAGACCTGATCAATACCATAAGCCAACTAGACCTAGCAGACATCTACAGAACACTGTACCCAACAAAAGCAGAGTATATCCTTCTTACATGCACACAGAACATTCTCTAGGATAGACTGTAAGCTATTCCATAAAATAAGCCTTTAAAAAAACTCCTGAAATCATAGAAAGCATGTTCTCTAACTGCAAAGAAATAAAAACAGAAATCAGTTATGAATCTTTGGGAAATTCATAAATGTATGCAAATCAAACAACACACTCTTAAATAACCAATGGATCAAAAAGAAATCAACCCAGGAAATTAGGAAAAGATACACATGAAAAAATAAACACAATATGCCAAATTATATGAATTCAACAAAAAGCAGTGTTCTGAGGAAATTCTATAGCTGTAAATGCTTTTATTGAGAAGAAAGATATTAAATCAATAATTTAATTTTATACTTTAAAACTAAAAAAGTAAGACTAGGGTCGCCTGGGTGGCTCAGTGGGTCAAAGTCTCTGCCTTCAGCTCAGGTCATGATCCCAGGGTCCTGGGATCGAGCCTCACATCGGGCTCTCTGCTCAGCAGGGAGCCTGCTTACCCCTCCCCTCTCTCTCTGCCTGCCTCTCTGCCTACTTGTGATCTCTGTCAAATAAATAAATAAAATCTTAAAAAAATAAAATAAAAAAGTAAGACTAAATGTAGAGTAAGCAGAAGGAAGAAAATGATAAACACCAGCATGGGAGTAAATGAGATAGTAGATAGAAAAAGAATAAAAAAAATAATAAAACTAAAAATTGGTTCTTTTGAAAGATCAATAAAATTAACAAAACTTTATCTAGCCTGACCATGGGATGGGAGGTAACATTCAAATTAATAAAATCAGGTATGAAAGAAGAGGTATCAGAACTGGCCTTAGAGAAATAAAAAGGATCCTAGGGAGTGCTGTTATCAACTGTATGCTAACAAATTAAGAAGCCTAGATAAAACGAATACATTCCTAGAAAGACACAAAACTGACTAAAGAAGAAAAAGAAAACCTGAGTATAAAGAGATTGAATTAGCAATCAAAAAACTTCCCACAAAGAAAAGCCCCCACACGGTATGCATCACTGGTGAACTGTACCAAATGTTTAAAGAAAAAATAACATCAATCTTTCACAAACACTTCCAAAAAATAAGAGAGAAATGAACACTTTCCAAATCATTCTATGGAGTATTGCTGTGATTCCAAAACTAGACAAGACTAAGATTTCTTATGAATATTGATGTAAAAGTATTAATAAAATACCTGTAAACAGAATCTGCAACATGTAAAAAGGATTACCTATCAGAACCAAGTGAAATTTATCATAGGAATGAGAATTTGGTTTAACATGAAAATCAGTCAGTGTAAAAGACCATATATATACATGTCAGGTAAAGAGAGAGAGAGAATCTTAAGCAGGCTCCATGCTCAGTGTGAGGCTGATCTCACAACCCTAAGAACATGACCTGTGTCAAAATCAAGAGTTGGGGGGTGCCTGGGTGGCTCAGTGGGTTAAGCCGCTGCCTTCGGCTCAGGTCATGATCTCAGGGTCCTGGGATCGAGTCCCACATCAGGCTCTCTGCTCCGCAGGGAGCCTGCTTCCTCCTCTCTCTCTGCCTGCCTCTCTGCCTGCTTGTGATCTTTCTCTGTCAAATAAATAAATAAAATCTTAAAAAAAAAAAAATCAAGAGTTGGGCACTGAACAGACTGAGCCACCGAGGTGCCCCTAAAAGACCATATTAATAGCATTAAGGACAAAACCCATACAATTACCTCAATAGATAATGCAAAATAATTTAATGAAGTCCAACCTCCTTTCCTGATAAAACACTCAACAAATAAGAACACAAAGGAACTTTCTTAACCTGATACAGGCGATGTACAAAAATATATACTTCATGGTCAAAGACTGAAAGTTTTCCCTCCCAAATTAGGAACAAGACACTGAACTGGAAATTCTAGCTAGAATAATTAGGCAAGGAATAAAAAGGCATTTGGATGGAAGGAAAGAAGTGAAACACTATCTCTATTAGTAGATGACATGATCTTATATATAGATAATCAGAAGGTATCCACAAAAAAACGCCCAGAACATCTTTTAGAATAAACAAATTCAACAAGGTTGTGGAATACAACATCAATAAACAAAAATTAAGTATATTGTTATACCTGAGGAATGAACAATCCAAATATAAAACCAATTCATTTGCAATATCAAAAAAAATGAAGTACTTCAAATGAAAGTCCAAGAGTTATATACTGGAAATCATAAAATATCTTTGAAAGAAATTAAAGAATATCTAGATAAATTGAAAGAGCCATGTTACTAGATTAAAGACTTAATAGTAAGATGAAAATATTCTTCAATTTTGATCTATAGATTCAACAAAATCCCTATCAAAAATTTTACAGACACTGAGAAGGGGGTTATAAAATTCACATGGAAACAAAGAACCTAGAATTGCCAAAACAAAGAATAAAGTTGGAGGACATACCCTGATTTTAAAACTACAAAGGTACAGAAATTAAAACAGTAGTTTACAGATATAAACACAGGAATATGGAATTATATGCAATATAATTAAGAGCCCAGATAATAAATCCTTACATTCACAGTCAAGTGATTTTTGACAGGGTGCCAAGACCATTAAATGGGGGAAGAACCGTCTTTTCAATAAATGGTGCTGCTAAAACTAGATAGCCACAAGCAAAAAAATGAAGTTGCACTCCTAATTCACACATATACAAAAATTAACTCAAAATGGATTCTAGACTAAAGGTAGAACTAAATGTATAAAACTTTCATAAGAAAACTGGCATGAATCTTTGTGACCTTGGATTAGACAATAGTTTCTTAGATAAGACATCAAGACACTGAATGACAAAAGAGTAGATAAACTGGACTTTATAAAAAATTTTTTAAAATGTTGTGCTTCAAAAGGCACAATCAAGAAAGAGAAAAGACAACCTAAGAATGGGAGTGATTTTCTGCAAATTATATATCTGATAAGAGACTTGTATATAAAAAGAGTATATAAAAAACTCTTACAAGTCAATAAAAAGACAAACCCAACTAGACATACGTAATACAATTATATTTACATATTTATATATAATTTATATAGTTATGCAATTGATGTATATATGGCATGTACATATTTATACATCATATGCTTGGCACATAATAAGTACTCATTCAGTAAGTATTAGGTATAACTATTATCATTTAACTCCTAAAGTTCTTTGAGTTATTATAGAGGTTTTGTAATAACATATTTCTGTAGGATGCCCACAGTTTTAAATGTGGTCCTGTTTTCCAAATTAAATATAGATTTGCTAACTTTAACTCAATTTCTAAAAACAATTCATTTCTACATTTGGCATAATAATCTCTCAATCCAATATATACATATACTTACATAACATTCATTTAAAAAAATCTAATTAATAATACAGTAAAACAGAATTAAAATTTGCCCAATTAGGAAATGGGCAAAGGATTTGAATAGATCTTCCAAAGAAGATACACATAGAGCAATTCAAAAATGCTCTATCCTTAGTCACTAATGAAACACAAATCAAAGTCACAAGATATTACTTTCCACCCACTAGGATGGCTATAATAAAAAGGACAATAATAAGTATTAGTGAGGATATGGAGAAATTTAAACCCTCATACATGGCTGGGTGGGATTATAAAATGGTTTAGCCACTTTGAAGAATATTTGGGCAGTTCCTCAAAATGTTAAACAGAGAGTTACCATATGACGCAGCAATTCCAGTACTATTTATGCCCAAGAGAACTGAAAACATGTCCACACAAAGACCTATACTCAGATGTTTACGTAGTATTACTCATCATAGTTAAAAATGGAAGCAACCCAATGTTCAAGAGATTAATGTATAAAGTAAGGTATATCCATGTACCAAAATATCATTCAGCCATAAAAAGGAATGAAATTCTAATGCATGCTACAACACAGATGAACTTTGAAATCATTACGCTATGTGAAAGAAGCCAGATACAAAAGGTCACATATGATATAACTGCATTTATATAAAATGTTAAGAATAAGCAAATCCATACAGATGGAAAGTAGATTAGTATTTGTGGGAGCTAGAGAGAAGTGGTGACGGTGGTGGCGATTTCTAATGAGTATGGGATTTCTTTATGGGTAACAAATATACTTTAAAAGAGAGTGGTGATAGTTATAAAACTGTGAATATACTAAAACTCACTGAATTACAGACTTTAACAGGGTAAATTAAAAAAAAAACTTATTTGGAGAGAGAATGAGTGAGAAAGAAGGAGCAGGGGGAGGGGCAAAGAGAGGGGGAGAAGCAGACTCCCTATTGATCAGGGAGCCTGACTACAATGAGGGGCTCAATCCTGGGACCTTGGGATCATGACTTGAGCTGAAGGCAGATGCGCTTAACCAACTTAACCACCCAGGCAGGTGTCCCTATCAGGGTAAATTTTATGCTATGTGAATTAAATCCAAATAAAGCTGTGATCCAAAAAAGAGCATCACAGAAATTATTGTTATGGGAAGTAAAATTGGTTATGATAAATAAAACAACAGATTCGAGAAAAAATACAGGGTTCTCCATGAAAGAGGAGAGAGCCCTGATTCTGGCTATGGAACCATGGACAAGAGAGGTTCAACTGCAGAAATATAAAGGAAGAGAAAGAAATACATGTGGGACATAAGAGAGAGAGAGAGTTAAACTGAATATGTATATTACAAGGTTTTGCTGGTAAGAACTAAGCAGCTGGTAGTACCAGTGACAGAAAATTACCGTGGAAAGGCCCAATGAAAGTCCTGGGAAGATAGGAATTTTTAGCTGTACTCATTTTTAGGTTCTTCGGGTTAACAACTGTTAACGGCCTAAGTACTTCTTACAAAGATTTTTCTAGCAGAATGGAGAAAGGAGAGAATAAGATCAGAAACATCAACTGAGGAGTCAGTCATACTTAGGTTATCAGCTGAAACTTACATGTATACAATGAGCTTTACACTAAGTCTCAAGGAAGAAGGGATGAAGCCCAATCACCTCATTCTTGGGTAATAGTTACAATTACCTTCTCATTCCTTCACTCCAGTTCTTCAAACAGCTGTCTGTGGCATGTGGGTAGCATAGTTTGAAGTGCAGCAGGTGTTTGTAATTTCCTTTCTCAAGGTCACAGGTGACTCTGCCAGTGCACTCGATAAACCACAGCTTCTGGGCCCCTTTCTTCCCACCAAACCCCAAGATCCCCTTCTCACATCCAGATTACTCTCTGCTACTTATATGACTTTAACTAACCTACAGCTATTAAAACTGAATTATTTCCAGGAAATCTACTATGACTCCATCCACTAACCTCAAATCATATCTGATTAAAACGTCTTGGTGGGCAGATGGATATTTCCCAAAATATATATTTTTTAAAATTGGCTTTCTTAGGTAACTTTATATTAGATTTATTCAAAGGGAAGAGTCCTATATGGCAAATGCTTTCCTCAAATCCAGGCCCTCATGACACTTTTAGCTGCTATTTTGGTCAGCCTTTCCAGTAGTGCTCAGCTACCCTTCATGACTTCCCCTGCTCAATCCCGTTACAAGTTACAGTGAGGACACAAAGATCAGATAAAGTAATATATAGTACATAGCAAGGCTCTTAAAACCATCAACTGTTTTCATAAGTACTAACTGATGTTAACATTACCTGAGCTGCTCCCAATGTCCTTGTGCCACTGAGTGATATTAGTATGTAATAATTATTCTCATTAACTGACTCTACTTTTAGGGAATTAATATTTTTGGTTCATCTACCATAATTTATTAACACATCCAATAATTGTTTCTAGAAGATACTTAAAGATCTTTAGTGTCTCAGACTCCTTACTGGTAAATGATGATGATAATATTTTTATTTTCTCAAACTCTTATAACATTCAAGTAATATAACTTACATAAAACACTCTGCACAGTGCCTAGCAAACAGTCAGTGCCCAATAAATGACATGTATAATCATTACCATTCAATTTCTAAAGTTCTTCAAGTTATCACAGAGGAATGGTGTTTTGTAGTAAAATATTTCTGCAGAACACCAAACAACTATTTTCTAAACCAAATATGGATCTACTAACTCCATTTCCCAAAGCAAAAAACTATTTCTAGGTTTGGCAAATAAGCTCTGAATCCAGAAAGTGCCCTCAGAGAAGTCTGCTCATGTTGCCATAAGATATAAAATGCCAGGCAGAGGTATGGTGATATGAAAACTTTTTGAAGTTTCATTCAAGACACAGAAAAAGAAGTTTCATTTCCTCTAGGGATTTATCTCAATCTTTGTGCATCAAGCCAATCTGTGACCCAATTATGTGGTTATACCAGGAGGTGTCTGTGCTACTGAATGCTGTCCTGCTATTTCTGCCAAAGACTGATCTCTGGGGACCCTGAGATAATGGCAGGATAAAGAGCAGGATAAATTCCAGAAGAGGAATGTATGTATTTTGTCAAGGAAAAAAAAAGATCTATGGAATATTAATAGTTGCAGATATAAATGTCCATCTAGGCAAGAAAAACAGAGCACCAGTGTGATGACTTTTGATTGAATTTCCCCCGAAGTGGAAAATAATACTCTGTAAGATGATGAGTGTTAAATTTTTTTCTTTTCTAAACGATTGCTTCCTTCCTTTTTTGGCATGATCAACTCAAGTTTTGGTTTCTGCTATGGGCTATATTAACGCTTCCTTAAGAATAAAATTTTATACTGGTTGGAAGAAAAAATTTCAAGTAATCACCAAATCTTATTTTAAAAGACATGCAAGTAAATACTTTGCTAAAGTATATAATGTAATGTAACAATGAAATTGCTTTTAAATAATAATATGTCCCAAACAAAACGACTTAACAAATAAAAACTTAAATTGTCCACATGCAAGGAAATTATTCTTGTTTTGGTTTTGTTCACTGCTCAATATTTTTCTAATGTTTTGAATAAATATAATTAATAAACGGTATTATAAAATCTGTCAATGTTAGAGAGTTTGGGAAAGAGCTATTATCGTACATGGAAAAAATATAGAATTCAAAAGAATTCTGGCAGGCTGGATAGTGAATCAAAAATAAACTGATGAAATTCAACAAGGATAAATGAACAAATCTATGCTTTGGGTTAAATAGTATTAAGCCAATACCTGAAAGATTACTGTCTGCTGGACATTGTACTCAGTACTTGAAACAACAGTCTATACACTAAATAAGGTAGGTATTATTATTAGCTCCATTCTAGAGATGAGGATACCGAGGCACAGATCTGTAAATAATGGGAAATAGGTTTGTTTTTTTTTTAAAGAACCACCGCCAGCTGAGGTGCTTCTTTTTTTTTTTTTAAGATTTTTTTTTTACTTATTCATTTGACAGACAGAGATCACAAGGGGGCAGAGAGGCAGGCAGAGAGAGAGGAGGAAGCAGGGGCTCGATTCCAGGACCCTGAGATCATGACCTGAGCCAAAGGCAGAGGCTTAAGCCACTGCGCCACCCAGGTGCCCCAGGAAATATGTTTTAACAGCACATCTTTAAAGCCTCGAGGAGTGATGGTAGGTCACAGTTTAGTATCAAACACAATATTCAGATTACAGAAACCAATAATAACCACTACATTTTTCACTACGATTAGAATATTAAGTCCAGTTCTGGATACCACTTTTCCTAAGAATGGGAACAAACTGGATTGGAAATAATATAGATTAAGGTAAGTAGAAGAAAATGATATAATTAAGCTAAAAAAGAGAAGACCAAGGTAAAATGATGGTCTTAACCATATTAAAAGCTGCAAAATGGGTGAAGGGGGAGTAGGAGGTATGGGCTTCCATTATGGAATGAATAAATCATGGGGAAAAAAGGTACAACACAGGGACTAGAGTCAATGGTATGTATTGTAATAGTGTTTGTATCAAAGATGGCAGCTACACTTTTGGTGAGGGCACATAGCTACAGGACTGTTGAATCATGCTATATACCTGAAACTAATGTAACACTGTGTGTCAAGTACATTTCAATTACAATACAATACAATACAATACAATACAATGAAATGTCAATCTGGAGAGTGAGGTACTAAACAAACAAAAACAGATTATATGTTTTAGTAGGGGAGCTATATTCCTTTATTTTTTATATGCTTTTCTGCTATAAGGCCTCACATTCTTAAAATTGTGAATTAAATATAGCAGGTTTATGGAAAAAATCTGGTTGTTGCCAACTACTTAAAATCTATGGTACTTCGTCACCAGGGTACTGTCAGTAACAATCCTAACCGAAGTGCTAATGCCATGTAAAATCTGTGCGGGCATTTGCTTCCAGCATTACTGTCTGTCAATCCTGAGACTCTGCAGCCTCACACCCTAGCATCCGTGAGATCTCATCTGAAATGCAGGTCCTTAAAAAGATTTACTTTCAATAGAGCCCAGTTCATCAAAATTAAAAATCCAATCCAGGTTTTAGACTTCATCCATCAAATAGGACAATTTTTTTAAATTAGGAGAAATGTCTTAGCAGCTTCATTTGTACTAGCAGCGACTAAAGTAGCCACTAAAAAAGGTCTTTTTGGCTTTGAAAAAATTGCTCCATCTTTCCATTTGATGGTGAGAAAGCTGGCCTCTGATTGCTTTAACACTTAAAACACGCAGAAAAGAATCCTCTGCTTTCATACTGACATCATTCATCTATTAATGCACACAAGCTAACTGATACCCTAGAAACACAGACTGTACTTACAATGACAGTCAGTACTACAAAAAAGGTTAGGGGCTTAAGCAAATGTTCTGGGCAGGGCATATCACCACTTCCCCTTTATATCAATAAACAGAGCTTCCACCTTCTGGTTCCTGTCTTCCTAAGTTAAGTCTGTAAGGGAGCAGACACTCTTCTAGCACTTGCTTTTTTTGCTGCACGGAAGGGAAAAATAACCAAAACAACTCCTCTGGAGTTAAGGTCTTATGGGAACCATGTGTTCATACTTCTAGATATCTCACTGGCTTAATTAAGAAAGTACCTCACCTAAAATAAAATAATTTTAATTTCTTTGGTTTTCAAATGTTTTAGATGTATGTACTATTTTTAAAACTTTTAGGCTCTTTGGAATTGTCTTTGAGTCATGGTTTTGATTAGCCTATTCCTCAGGTTCCACCAAGTTTGTATAACTGAATGTGCCTTTTCCTATTTTAGGAAAAACAGTGAAAGAGTTTGAAGTGGACAAAAAACAAGAGCAGCTATTCTTTCAGTAGAACACCAGGCAGCCCGGCCAGTGCCTCTCCCTGACTGTACCAGACATGCTTTCTGACCAGCCTGTTGGCGAACTTGCACAGACACCTGAATGCCATATTCTATTGCTTGGCATCCTTTCACCTCGCACTGGGCTTGTGAAGGTGGAGATTTAGTCCTATAGGGAAGGGACTTAGGAAGGAAAGGGAAGGGAAGGGATGTTTCTTTTTTTTTTTTTTTTTTAAAGATTTTATTTATTTATTTGACAGAGAGAGAGATCACAAGTAGGCAGAGAGGCAGGCAGAGAGAGAGGAGGAAGCAGGCTCCCCATTGAGCAGAGAGCCTGATGCGGGGCTCGATCCCAGGACCCTGAGATCATGACCTGAGCCGAAGGCAGAGGCTTTAACCCAATTAGCCACCCAGGCGCCCCGGGAAGGGATGTTTCTGATCTACTGAAGCCAGCTAAGCTGTGTCCACCACTTAAGTGGCAGGCAATTTCCAAGAGCAGTGATGGTGATGGGCATTTGTTACATGACATGGTGGACACAAGTGCCATGTGTATAATATAAGGAAGAGTATTCCAATTGAATTCCGAGAAGATGAATGAGAGTAATGATGAGTGAGAGCTCAAGGGATGGCTGTCAGAGACGTGCTTAGATTTTCCGCTTTATTAGTTCTGTTGGAACAGGAAGGGCAGCTAAGATTCATAGAACTTTAGACCCAAAAACGAACTCTTTCAACATTCCTCATTTTACCAACTAGAAAAGTAAGTTCCTTGGCAAGGGTGCCCTATCCTACTCCTTTGCCAAATGCTAAAATCCAATCTGCATCTTTCTCCTGCCCTGTTTATATTGCTGGATCTTTTCTTCCATCTGGGAAATACTTATTTTGAATGCAATATTATTACTTAAATACCCAAATTTAATTTTTCACTTTTGAAGAACATGGAAAAACATTTACTTTGCATTCTATATAGGTTCATCTTGTAGCAACGTTTTTGGCTAAATGCTACTTTCTTTTGTGAAATAAGTCAGCAACATACACAAAAGGTTGAGTTAATTTGTATTCTATTTTCAGTCCTCTTCTTGAGACAGGCTTCCTGAATTCTTCTGGTTCACCGTAACAACAAGTATGACCATCTAGCTTCCTTTCTAGGGCACAGTTCCCATTCTTCCAAAAGTTCCTAGCTATGATAGAACAAAACCTCCCTATTTCCATACTCCCCAGGCTTCTAAGATGTTACACTATTCTTCTTATGGCACTATTCTTCTTACATTAATCTCTTATGGCATTCTTCTCACTTTACCTGTCTTTTGCGAAGGTTCTTCTTCCAATATTTTGAATATGGACATCCCTCAGTTCCAGCCTGGCTCTTTGCTCTCACGTATTCCTATAGTTTCAGCATATTTTCATTTATTCATCCAAGGAGTATATAATGACAGTCTACTGGCAATGGTAAGATAGATGTAGTCCCTGCTTTCATGGAACTTATATCCTATTGAGGAAGACAGGTGATAAGCAAAGAACTAAATAAAAATTTTAAGTGGATAAAAATATTATGAAGGAAAAAATGAGGTACAATAATAAAGATTAAAAGGGGGAGTGTATCTACTTCAGACAGAGTGGTAAAGAAAAATCCTATGAAAAGTTGACATTTACTGGGATCTAAAGAAAAAAACCTGTTACGTAAAAAGCCTGTGTATATTCCTGGGAGAGAGACCAAATGTCCAAAGGCCTATGGGTGAGTGGGAAAGAGTCTGGCTGTGTTTGAGAAACTCAGAGCAGAGAGTACTGTAAGGCGATGCTTAAGAGGTAGGCAGAGACCAGATCATGCAAGGCCCTACAGGCCCTGGGATTTATTCTAAACACAGGAAAAGTTATTGAAGACTGTTAGGCAGAATGATAAGCCATTATGACTCACATTTAAAAAAAGATCACCCTGGCTGTCATGATTTATGGAACCGATGAATAAGCTGAGGGTTGCCTAACAGTCCCAGTTTAGGCCTATTGTCCTGGTATAACGAGACCTCTACATCAACTCCTTGCGATTCACAATATATGATAAATAAATACATCCTAAAACAAACTTTAAAAAATGAACACAGAACAACAAGGAATGTTGGGCAAGACACAGGCAGGCCATTGTGGCAAAGATTCCCTTGTTCCTGATGTCCCTGACCCAGGTGGAACCCTGGGATCCTCCCTTTGATTCTTGACTTAGCTTTACTTCTCACGCTTGGGATATGTTCTTGTCCTTAATATCTGGCCACCTCTTGTGATGAAATTATATTCAATATCTGGTATATACAAATATATTGAGTGGGTGTAATGCATCTAATGCATTTATTCCTCATAGCAATCCTTGAGGTAGGTGTTATTATCCCCACTTACAGATGAGGAAACTGAAACACAAAGAACAAAAGAAACTTGCCTAAAGTTACATGGAGCAAAAGTAACTGAACCAGGCCGTGGAGCCAGGTAATGTTGTTCTCAACTCAAGTGTTCTTTGCCCCTCTTCTAATACTGTTTCACTATGAGGGAGGCAGAGATGTGTTCAGGGAACAGCAAGTAGCTCAGAGCACGGGGAAAAAGCTGGAAATAAGTTTAGAAAGGTAGTAGAAGGATGTCAAATGATATGCTAAATAGCTTTGTTTTCAACTGGTAGGAAAAGGGGCATACCACGGGATCTTAAATGTCTGACTATATTTGCACTTCGGATAAACAGCTCTGCAGAGAATGGATTTGGGAGGTGAGAAGGAGGAGACTTGTTTCTGATTCAGTTTATATTATAAAGATTGGATGTGTGGGGTTTTTTTTTTTGTAATTTAATTTAATTTTATTTTTTAGTGTTCCAAGATTCATTACTTATGCACCACACCAGTGCTACATGCAATATGTGCCCTCTTTAATACCCACCACAAGTTTCATCCAATCCCCCAGCCCCTGTCCCTCCAAAACCTTCAGTTTGTTTCTCAGAGTCCACAGTGTCTCATGGTTCATCTCCCCCTCCGATTTCTCCCAACTCATGTTTCCTCTCCAACTCCCAATGTCTGGATGCCTATTGTAAAGAACCTGCTTGCTCCCTGCCCATGATGATACACAGGACTTCCCACACCTACGCATGAGCCTTTTGACTCCTGCATCTCCCTTCTGGACTTCACAGCTGTAGAGTGTGGCTCTATCAAGCACAGCAAAGTTCCATCTTCAAACTCATCCTCTTTTCTGAAATTCAAGCCTATATTCTCAGTTCTCTGAACACCTGTACTTGTTGCCTCTGGTTGCTTGAAATCTAACATGTCTAAAACTGAATCTACTATTCTCTAAAAATCATAAAGTCAAAAGAGAATTAGGGAAAAAAAGTCTAAGAAACACAGAAATGTCAGTGGAGTATGATAACAGGAAAAATCTACATAAAGCTTCATAATTTACAATGTCTGGAGAAACAACCAATGTCTATTTAAGAAAAATGTTATATTATGGACAACTCACAAGTGATCTTAAAGGAAAACCTATTTAGTATTTGTATTTGAATTTCAACAGGACTGCTTTGAATTGCTACTTTATTGATAAGTAAAAACAGATTCTTTTATGACAAGTTATAAAAGCTTATAGTTTATCGGTTCCCTCTCCACCCTGCAATTATCTTCAGGAAGAGATTGGTCAGAGGTTCTATTTTATGAGTTTTATAGGGGCACATTCACCCCAGTTTGCATACTATGAATTCCTGGAAAATTCTATAGATTGGAAAAAATAGAGTGCTTCCTTTGGATCAAGGACATTTCACCTGAACTAAACAAGCTGCCCCAAATTTTATGTTAAGTATTATGTGAAAGACATAATTTATATAAATATATAGATAAGGCATACTATACTAGCGTATAATAATAGAACATGTAGCAGTCTTGTGAACTTAGAATGAGCTAAACAATGATATGAATCTAACAACAAAGACAACTTAAAATGTTGTAGAATAAGTACAGATGATCGTATAATCCAAAAGAGTCTCAGAATAAAGTTTAATTTGTATGATTCAGATTAATACCTTTATAAATAAGTTTAAAGGGTGAACATCATGAACATCTCATATATTTTCAGAATAAAATACTGTTAAACATATTAAAGTTTACTACTGATGAAAATTACATGACAAAAATTTATCAGTCAGACCCTTAGAAAACCTAGGAGTATAACTGCAGAATGAATGAATTAAAAGTTTGTTAAATTCAGCTTATAACAATGAGGAAAAATGAATATTTAAATATTTAAATTTCCAATCAGTCCATGATATTTTTATTCCTAATAACTAATGAAATATTTAGAAAAATGGCAAAAGTATCTTATAACTGGTATAATCTGAATGAGAGAGTCTGAATTTTGTTTGAACCTGCTATAGCAGATGTGTAGGCGTCTGTGAAAATGCAAGCTGTAATTTTATAAATGGCCAGGAAATCCATTTGTTAAAAGAAAATTTGTTCTCATTAATGGGGGTTGTGGGATCACTGAGTAAAAGAAGAAAGGAGTAATATTAGTGTTACAGGTGTGGAATGCAGGGGCTTTACAAAAATCAGAAATTGATTACAAGAGGCTAGGCTGATGTGTGTATTTTAACATATCAGTTTTCACTAGAAGAGACTTGAAAAAAATTCTTCTCAAGTCACTAAAAATTATGTATATATTCAGCATGGCTTACCATGTTTCAATTCCACCAGAAAATATAAAAAGCTATGGGAACTGCTATACATAGAGTAGGTTATGGGCAGGTTTGTAATAACCTAAATAAGAACAAACATGTACAGAGACTTCCTTATGCTAGGTGCTGTTTCTCTTTGATTTGCAAATGAGTCTTTCATTTAAAGTAAATATGAGGACTCAAGCTTGCACTGACTTAACTATTAACTAACTTTTACACCTGCCTTTCAGGGTTCAGACAATGACCTCTGATTAATCTGAGTCTGATATTATCCTTAACAGCAACTAGTTCTTAAAGTGGCATGATCTAAGTATTTTCATATAACCTATTATGATTGTCTCATGTCTTATTTGTTTTTCCTATAATAGTAAAGTGTTTCAGTGAATACCATTCAGGACAAAAACTCAGTGTCCTCAATGCCATTCAGGACAAAAAGAAAGATACACATTTAACCATCAAATCTGAACTAGGACATCAGGTATAAAGAAAATAAAAGAAAATCTACAACAGATGAGTAGGCAAAACAGGCTACCAATGCAAAAGAACTGTTAGACTGATGTCTAATGTCTCTCCCAAAACACTAAATACCGGAAGGCAAAAGAGGGTCAATTTCCACAATGTTCTGAGGGGAAAAGTTTATGTCCAAATAATTAAAAACTCTGGCGAACTGTCTTATTCAAAGACAAATAAGATATTTAGACTCAGACAACATACTTCTCACTTGGTATTTTTTGAAAAACAAAAAAACAAAAAAAACAAAAAACAAAAAAAACAAAAAACAACAACAAAAAAACCTTGAGGGGGTGCCTCAGTCTGTTAAGCATCTGCCTCTGGCTCAGGTCATGATCCCAGGGTCCTGGGATCTGTCCCTGTATCAGGCTCCCTGCTTAGCAAGGAGACTGCTTCTCCTTCTGCTGTTCCCCCACCTCCTGCACCCCTGCTTATGTTCTCTGGTGTGCCCTGTCAAATAAATAAATAAATAAGTCTTTTTAAAACAAAACAAAACTTGAAAATGTACTCCTAAATATGAACAAAATTAAGAGCTCAAAATGCAAAAAAAAAAAAACAAAAAAAAACCCAAAAAACAAAAAACGGTGATTATAGCCAGTTACAAAGGTTTGATTCTGTTTGATGGAGGAGGTCACATCATATGGGGATATAATGTTCTATTTCTATTGAAGGCATCTCAAAAACACATGTGGTATTATTTATGTCAGAAAGAAAAAAATACCAAACAAAAAAATTAAATCTCTTGTAATAAATGAAAAAAAGAAGGATATAAGTAAGTTAAAAAGAGAGTGGGAGAGAACATAGAACAAAGACTGAGGTGCTTTTGTTCTCAGGCTAACCTATACTTACTTAAAGAACACTGCCATCACATTATAGTGCTTCCGGATCAAACTATCCTCTGTAACCATATATTTACTGAAAAGTTCATTCCCACTTGGAATCTCAAGAAACACAGCTTTCCCTCTTATAGAGGTCTGAGAAAGTCTCATTTCCCTCCCTGCTGAATAGCTGTAATTAGCATCTAGCACTCTCCTAGACCCATGCCATTCATGGTGGTACATGGAGCAAGTGGGAAGTCAGGATGATACCGTGTAAGCTGGAGACTGATGGTTAGGGGCCAGGTTAGGAAGTCACTCAGAGACCCGGCCTCAGCCATTCTAGACCCTGGTTCCACTCCTTTTCTCAGGCTCCAGAAGTATCTCTCATTTTTAGGTTAGTAGGGTACCACATTTGAACTTATAAATATCATACTTTGCTATATTTTTAAACAGACCTTTTCATTTCTTTTATCTCTATAAATATTTTCTTTTCTTAAACTCTTTAAGGAAAACAAGGGCACACCCATACAGAGGATGGAAATTAGGTACCATCATATTTCTGTGAAAAATCACTTTTCCTGTCCTGAGGACCAGAAGACATTGGGTAAAAGGCTTGTAATTCTATGTTATGGAGAAACGGCCAAGGTTAACTGTCAGTAAGGGGCAGTAGAACATCTTCAGTTTGTAGTAAACGAGAAGGATTCAGAAAAACATACCGAAAATGCAGCTTGGCTCAAGTGAGAACCTGGAAAACTAATGAGTGTTTGGGGTGTGCCTGTATAAACCAAGTATATCAAAACATATGGACTTCACAGATTGGAAATTTTATTAATACATTAGGAGCTATCATTTAACAATCCAACTGGAAGAACATAAACAAAAGATCAACAATACCTAAACTCTTACATATTAGATTTTGTTCCTGGTTCTTTGGAATCATTCCAAGATCATTAGAGCATTGCTGCAAACATTAATGCCATTATTTCTCACAACTGCTAGAGAAGTCAGTTCTATTATTTCCTCATTTAATTAACAGGGAAACTACAATCTGTCTACAGGGTAAAACAAAACGAAAAAGTCTCATCCTCACCGTACCTCCTCCCACAGACACGCTGAGTCTGCAGCTACGTATGGAAAAAGTTTCCTCTTAAAAAACCTAAAGACTTGGGGCGCCTGGGTAGCTCAGTGGGTTAAAGCTTCTGCCTTCAGCTCAGGTTGTGAACCCAGGATCCTGGGATCGAGCCCCACATCGGGGTCTCTGCTTGGCAGGGAGGCTGCTCCCCTTCCTCTCTCTGCCTGCCTCTCTGCCTACTTGTGGTCTCTGTCAAATAAATAAATAAAATCTTAAAAAAAAACCCAAAAACCTAAAAACTGGCTAAATGCTGACTACACCTGAGGCAAACAAGAAGAAAACCACACAGAAGCAGGTAGGACAGAGCCTGAGGTACAACCTTGCTATTAAACCCCATTCCAAGACAGTGACCCACAACCAGGAGAAAAAGTAAAACCTGGGTTTTCCCCAAAGAGCAAAAGGTTCAAGCCACATATCAGGTACCTCAACTTTTAAGACCTACACCTGAGAGAAAAGAAATTATTTCCCATAATTGCTAGTCTTCATTTTTTTTTAATCTTAAAAAACACAATTTACACAACGTTATAACTACTATTTTAGCATACTTACTGGTATAACTGCAATACACACTAGAGCCAAGTATTTTTCTTTCTTTCCTCTCTTTCCTTTTTTTAAAAAAGATTTATTTATTTATTTGACAGACAGAGACAAAGAGAGAGAGAGAGTACACAAGCAGGGGGAGTGGAAGGCAGAGGGAGAGGGTGAGGGAGATGTATGGTCCCTGCTGAGTAGGGAGCCTGATGTGGGGCTCAGTTCCAGGACCCTGGGATCATGACCTGAGCTGAAGGCAGACGCTTAAGCAACTGAGCCACCCAGATGCCCCTAGCCAAGTATTTTTCATGATTATAATGATATTCAATTCCTCAAACACTACTCTTTTCCAGGGCCCCACATACTAATTTATCAAACATGTTATCTCAATCACGTGAATTTTTTACAAATAGAAAATGGAGTCTATCTGCCAGTGAGGAAAATAATATGAATAAAGTTAAAATGGTTTAATATTATCTTTATTTCCCTAAAATATATTACTGAATCTTTCTAACAGGAAATGATGAATTCTATGGAGTACTTGAAAGACTTAATGTACAGAACATTATACAGAAAGGATAAGAGAAACAAGATTATGCTTGGTGAAGAGTAAAATATGTGCTAGCCTATATCGTCATATGACTCTTTCAAGTGGAAACTGGCAACTGGTACATATTTCATTCAAATATTATATTCAGAGATTAAAAGGGAAATTTGTTTTCCTTCTACATTCTCTTGTATAATTGTTTTTAACATAGTAAATAGGTACTATAATTGTTAAGTGCCTTTTGTTGTCTGGCAGTAATGGAAGAGGGATAAGAGATTTCACTGTTACAATAATAAAGCATAGCAATCCATAAAAGAAATGAAACACTCACTCTAAATAATGATGCTAGTGTGCAAAATAACACTCTTTTTAAAAAGAGTGTAAATCATTTTGGGTATTTATATTAATTTGTTCAAAATATGAGATATTTTAAAATTAAAATCATTCTATATATAACATTAATATAAATAAGTACCTGTAAAAATGATACAGTATCTTATTTTCCTGTATCTTGGTAAAAATTAGTATGTTTTCCTCATTAAGTAAGAAAACATGAGGTTAATTTTCTGGAAGGGATATAACTTTTGGCAAAAGGAAGGTTACAAGCTTTTTCTACAATGGTATTTTGTGTCACTATAACCATTACCAATTTGTAGCTTATCCATTTTAACAATGCAGAAATAGTTTGCCTTACCGTCGGTGCTGTATCTACATGATGGTTACAAGGCTTTCTTTCCATGCTGTTAATCCCTATGAAAAGAAAAGATGGTGAATATTTCCTTATTATACCTAACCATTTTATTTTAAAAACATTTATGTCAGTAACAGGTGACTCCTACAGCTTATAAGAAAAAAAGCCTCACATGAATGGCAGGATCCTTTAAAGTCCTATCATGAATTCTTTGGTCAGAAACAGTTGGAGAGTTTAGCTAAATAAGATACCCAACTCAAAGTGAGCTGAGCCAATCTTCCCATTCAAGTGGTGTTTAGCAATAGTGTAAGATGTGTCCATATCCTGCTCTTGGCTCAAAAATTGTATCATTATCTCCACTCTGCTGCATTTCTTCCATTAAAGTTTTATTTCTGACTTGAGGTTGTCAAGTTTTCATAAAGAAGTATCACAAAGGCTATAAAAGGAATTCCTCCTTATTTTCTCAAAAAGAATAAATAAATCCACTTGAATTTCTTTTTGATCATTTGACTTCCTACCATGCCATATTCTATTTATTCAATCACCATGGAGTGTATGAAAAAAAAAAAAGTTGCCCTGATTCTCTCCTTTAAAATAATGACTGCCAAACTTCAGAAAATTCCTTTTATCATGTGTAGATTTACCTTTTTGTTTCCAATGTCCTCTCCTGCATTCTTTTTAATAAACAGCTTTTAAGGATATAACATATTGTATCTCATCTGTAAAGATACTGGTTCAAAGTCTAGCTCAAGTTAAAAACGAACACAGGTGTGGGTCTCATTTACTTTACAGTCTCTCTCCATGACCAAACTGATATGTGAGTCAGGACATTAGAAAAGTTTTTTCAAATAATGGTATAGGCTGTTACATGCAGGTCTTGTTAGAAGCGAGAACTGCAATGTATTGTTAACAATTAGCACAATTTCTAGTTGAAACAAACACCAGCTCTCTCATTTACAGGCATTTAAAACTCATTTTTCTTCAAGTATGATAAAGGATTAAGTGAGAGCATCACAAAACAATCATTTTTATCACTGTGCAAGAATATACTAAAAATGAACAAAGTACCATAAAACATGATCTTAAAAAAACATGGTTTTCGTTTCATTTTAAAAAATTTTCTCAGCGTCTATTATTAGCCAATGAAGTATCAATACTACTTATTCAATCAAGTAATATTTACTGAGTAGCTATACTTGGGATCAATGAAAAAAGATAAATTATAAAGGCTAAGTTGTACTTTCTGACCTCAAGTCTTGAGTAAAACAGAGATGTCCTTTTTTGAAAAAAAAAAAAAAAAAAAAAAGAGCAAATTAACAGTTTTGCCTTAAAGAATCAATAAAATCTTTAAACTGATTTTTATGGAAAGATATATTTTTATTCATGGAGTAACACTGGCCTTGAATAAAAAATTTTTTAGGGGCGCCTGGGTGGCTCAGTGGATTAAGCCGCTGCCTTCGGCTCAGGTCATGATCTCAGGGTCCTGGGATCGAGCCCCGCATCGGGCTCTCTGCTCCACGGGGAGCCTGCTTCCTCCTCTCTCTCTGCCTGCCTCTCTGCCTACTTGTGATCTCTCTCTCTGTCAAATAAATAAATAAAATCTTAAAAAAAAAAATTTTTTTTAAAACCCCAAGGAAACATATTAGAAAATGTTCAGATAATGCTGATCCTTACTGTGAGAGTAAAGAACAAATGGTGAAATCCCCACTTCCCTGCTGCCCACACTCCCACAACCCTCTTTGGCCACATTCACTGAGAAGTCTGGCATGCACTGGCTTTTAAATGAATGGTCACACCACCAGACTCAGGAATTAGCAACATTTTACATGTGTGTTCTTACTATTGTAATCTGACTGTTATAAAATTGACCTAGACTGATTACTAATTTTAAAATTCACATCCAATTAGAAAGTAACTTCAAAATGTTGAAAATAAAAAACTAAAAAAAAAAAAAACAAACCCAGATATATATCTTCAGCTTATACAATTACAAAGAAAAAACTACATATTTTACAGTTTCAATTTCAGGATAAGAAGGTGATAAAAATGACGGAGAGGAGAGTCGAACCATGAGAGACTGTGGACTCTGAGAAACAAACTGAGGGTTTTGGAAGGGAGGGGGTGGGGGTGGGTGAGCCTGGTGGTGGGTATTAAGAAGACAACGTATTGCATAGAGCACTGGGTGTGGTGCATAAACAATAAATTTTGGAACACTGAAATAAAATAAAATAAAATTAAAAACAAAACAAACCAAAAAACCCCCTAACATTTGAAAAGTGGATTACCCAAAGATAAATTCTTAGTTTTTTTTTTTTTTAATATACTAATAATATTTTTTTTTTCAGCGTAACAGTATTCATTCTTTTTGCACAACACCCAGTGCTCCATGCAAAACGTGCCCTCCCCATCACCCACCACCTGTTCCCCCAACCTCCCACCCCTGACCCTTCAAAACCCTCAGGTTGTTTTTCATAAGAGACTATGGACTCTGTAAATTCTTAGTTTTAAACTTAGATTGCCTATTGAAATAATACCATTTGGAAAGACAATCAAACATGCTTGTTCAAGCTTTGGGTAAAGAATATACAGAAAAAATAAACTTAAGAAAAAATGTCCCCGAACAACTATTTGAAGTAAATTTTATCTTAAAAATCTGTTTGTAGGGACACCTGGGTGGCTCGTTGGTTAAGCAGCTGCCTTTGGCTCAGGTTGTGATCCCAGCGTCCTGGGATCGAGTCCCACATCGGGCTCCTTGCTCGGCGGGGAGCCTGCTTCTCCCTCTGCCTCTGCTTGCCACTCTGTCTGCTTGTGCTCACTCTCGCTCCTCTCTGTCTCTGACAAATAAATAAAAAATCTTAAAAAAAAAAATCTGTTTGTATGCTATTTCACTTTTATTAAGTTATGATGATAAGTGAAAGCTCATAATAAACAGATTGCTGTGCTAGTTATTTTTGTTTGTCAGCTTGGCTAGGCCCCAGTACCCAGATATTTGGTCAAACATTCCAGATACTTCCGTGAAAGTATTTTTTGGATAAGATGAACACTTAACTTGGTAGGCTTTGAGTAAAGCAGATTGTTCTCCATAATGTGAGAGGGCCTCATCCTGGATCTTTTTTTTTTTTTTAAAGATTTTATTTATTTATTTGACAGACAGAGATCACAAGTAGGCAGAGAGGCAGGCAGAGAGAGAGAGGAAGCGGGCTCCCCGCCGGGCAGAGAGCCTGATGCGGGACTCGATCCCAGGACGCTGGGATCATGACCTGAGCCGAAGGCAGAGGCTTTAACCCACTAAGCCACCCAGGCGCCCTTCATCCTGGATCTTAAGAAAAAGACTGACTTCCCCCGAAAGAGAAGGAATTTTGCCAACAGATTGCTTTCAGACTTGAACTATAACCTGGGTCTCCAGCCTGCCAACTAACCTTGCAGGTTTTGTACCTGGCCTGAATCCACAATCATGTAAACCAATTCCTCAAAATAAATCTATATATACCTCCTACTGGTTGTACTTCTCTAGAGAATCCTACCTAATATGCTCACTTTCTGGGAAACAAATAAATAAACAAATTGTGTTTATTTAAATTAACTTTTTGTTTACTGAATACATGAGTTGTGCAGTAGTAATACAGTTAAAAGGTCCAATTTATTAAATACCTCAAATGAACTTAAGAATATTACATCTGTAGAGTGAATTAATCTACCAACCAAAAAATCAATGTGTCAATAAATATCCACCACTAGACTGTCCAGTCTGACAGTCTCTGCTTTTTGATTTACATTTAATGTGATTACCAATATGGCTGTGTTTAAATCTGCCATCTTGATATTTCATTGCTTCTATATCTGTTCCATTCTTCCTTCCTCTTTTTTCCATACTCTTTTGAAATAATCAAATACTATTACTATTCCATTTTACATCCCCTATGGCTATACTGTTAGCTACACATTCTTCTATTTTTTTAGTGGTGAGAGATCACCTCAGACATCTCTAATTTGTTACAGTATACCCTGAATTAAGATTTTTCTACTTTACCAACAATGTTAAGTATCTTAAAACAGTATTATTCTATTTACCCTTCTACCCTTTACGCTACTGTCATAGCTTACCTCTACATGTTACAAATCCCACAACATACTGTCACAATACTTGTTTTAAGCAGTCAGTAGTCCTTAAGAATGAAAAAATCAGCTTTTTATATTTATACATATATTTATCCTTTCTAGTGTTTTTATTCCTTCTGCAGATCCAGGTTTTCATCTGAGATCATTTCCATTTAGACTTATGAACCTTTTGTAGACTCTCTCTGTGGGTGGCTTTTTTTTCTGAAAAGTCTTTAGCAGGCATTCATATATGAAGGACATTTTTGCTGGGTATTGAAATCTAGGATGATAGCCATTGTCTTTTCAGAACTTCACTGATTTATCCCATTATTTCTTATGAGAATGGAGCCATCAATTCTTCCTGTTATTCTCTGAATGTGATGCATTTTCCCCCCTGGCTGCTTTCATGATTTTTTTTCTTAGGTTTCATTTCCTTCAGTTTAGTTAAAATATACCTAGGTGAGGTTTCATTTATATATATCTTTCTTGGGATTTGGTAAGCTTTTTATATCTCCTACATTAATGTCTTTTATTGGAGGTGTAATACTCTTGACCCATTATATCTTTACCCCATCTCTTCTATTTTCCTTCTAGAATTCCAATTATACATGTTTAGATAATTTGATGTAGTCACACAAGTTTGATGTTCTGTTATTTCCCTCCCATACCTTGTGCTTTGATTTGGATAAATTCTATTGTTCTGTCTTTGAGTTCATTGACCCTTTCTTTCCATGTGCACGATCAGCAATTAGGCCCATTTAATGAATTTTTCATTTCATCTATTACACTCTTTGGGTATAGAATTTCCATTTATTTCTTTTTTACATTTTCCATTTCTGTGCTGAAATATTTCATCATACTGTATTTCCTCAAAAGTGATTTAACATAGTTATAAAGGCCATTTTAAAGTTCTTGTCTGCATATCCAACATCTTTATCATCTGTAGTTTCCTTCTACTGATTGTTCTTTTTCTTTGATTATGGGCCACCTATTCCTGCTCATTTATTTCTTCATATTTCTGACTGTAGGTTAGATCTATTAGACATATAATTAGTAGAGAATGAAACAGAAAACATGCTTCCCCCAAAAGGGCTCACTCTTTCCTCTTCTTGAAAGCTCTGGTGAGGGGTGCATCTTTGTGTTCAAATCTGGAGTTGGCCTGGGTTGGGGCTGGGTTATTTATCTATTAAATATCCAAAAAGTAAGATCAGTTCCTCCTTCTAGAAATTTGGAATTTAAACCTCTAGAAAATAAGGGAACTTTCTGCTTTTCTCATTTCCTATGACACTGCTTTTTTTTGGGGGGGGGGGAAGTGCTGGGTGGAGACGACTGACACTGGGGTCTTTTGGAGTCCAATCCATTATGCCAGCCCACATAGTCCTTAGAAATTCAATTGATTCCTGTTTTAGCAAAGTCATTCTGCCTATAAAACACTTGCTACTAGTTTCTGTGTCTCTGTCTCAATAGTCTCAGGTATTAAAGCAACTGCTGGTCTCCACTTCCTTATGGAGTAGGTCCTCTTTGGAATTTAATCCATGTACACGTCTTTGTGTTCACATCCTTCTGCTGACTTTTTATTTAAATTGAATTAGTCAACATATAGTACATCATTAGTTTCAGATACAGTGTTCAATAATTCATCAGTTGCATATAACACCCAGTGCTCATCACATCATGTGCCCTCCTTAATGCCAATCACAAAATTACCCCAATCTCCCCCCACCCCTCCAGCAATCCTCAGTTTGTTTCCTATAGTTAAGAGTCTCTTGATGACTTTTTGTTTTATATGAAGTCAACACGATGTTGCACTAGGAGTAATGGTCATCACCAAACTTGTACTTCCTACCTGGAAGCACAACTCCACTTCCATTTAGTTATATTGTTGTGTCTTAATTTCTACCAATGTTTCAATGATGCTATTGGTTATCTTCCTAATTCTAACAGTAATAAGTACATTATTAATTATTTATTCAAATAAGTTATTTAAATGTACCTCTAACTAGGACACTATATTTACCAATACATCCTTACTCCACAAAAGATTAGGTTTATAGAAGGCTTTTACTTCTCTATTTTTCTACATAAATTATAGTTAAATTTATTTTATTTATTTATTTATTTTTAAATATTTTATTTATTTGACAGAGAGAGATCACAAGTAGATAGAGAGGCAGGCAGAGAGAGAGAGAGAGGGAAGCAGGCCCCTGCCGAGCAGAGAGCCCGATGCGTGACTCGATCCCAGGAGCCCGAGATCATGACCTGAGCCGAAGGCAGCGGCTTAACCCACTGAGCCACCCAGGTGCCCCATTATAGTTAAATTTAAATGGATAAAAGTGCACAGGAATTTGTATAAGTGCTTAGTATGAATTCATAAAACAAAAAATATTGTAAGAAAAAAACCTTACTGTTTCCTTTATGTCTAATAGAAAAATTTAATGTTTTCCCCTGTATCTTGAGATTTCCATTCTAATTGAGCTGCCATTCAGTTAGAGTACTCTCTAAATCCTTGTATATTCAATGCTTTCCATTGCTAGTAGATGTATGATGCTTTGTCTGAATAATGGGTTTTTGGATAAGAAACCCTTTATCTTGGTTGTCTAGATAGGTTATTCCACTATCAGCCAGCTTTTAGAGTTTTAGATGAGAAGTCCAATTCAACTCTCTTTCTAAAGAACCTGTTCCTCCTCTGTATAGGCTTTTGAGATTTCCCTGTATCTGGGAAATCAGGAATTTGACCAAGGTATATCTAACTGTGTCTTGCTTACAATTCATCTTTCCCAAGACTTGATAAACCCTTTAATCTGCAGTCTTATCATCTGTCCAGGGAAATTTTATTCTATTACTTCTTTAAATTTTGCAGTTCATTTTGTTTTACCTTCATAACTTTTATCTTTATGATAATAATTCCGCTTAATCTTCTAGATGAGCATCTTCTTTTCTCACTTTGTCTCATGATTTTAAAATCTGAAATCATGTGGTTTAGTTTAATTTCTTTCTAGAGGCCTACAAAGACTAAGGCAAGAGAGATGGCAAACCCTGGAGAATATATCAGAAAACAAAGATTTTTCTGCAATCTCAGGGTCAGTGTGTCATGAATGGGGGTGGGGGGACAGGATATGAGTGTGGGAGGGCTCTGTTCTCCTTCGTGCCGAGCAAGGACCTATGCAGGGAAAGCAGGTCTCCTCTAAAAGGATATGCAAAAAATTGGTTTTTCACAATTCACTGAGGGCTCTCAGCCTGCAGAAGCTGTAATGCTCTGGGTAACTGGCTATCTCTGTCATTTTAATGTCTGTAGTATACTGAGGGTCTGGCAGATCCTATGCACCACAACGGACCTATAAGGGGCCTACATGAGAAAGGACCTACATAGCTAGAGGTATCTAGTCCCAGGCTCAGCCACTGGGAAGATTGTAACTTGCAACTGATGAGACTTGAGAGGAGAAGCTTATCCCTGTGCCTCTGCAGAGGGGTGTTTTGTTTTTTGCCACAGCTTAGACCTCTATTAGTATAGTTGGGACCAGAAACCATGAACGTGAAAAGAAAACCAGCAACTCTCATGAGGAATTTAAGTAACCTGAACATGACCAAATAACCTTCTAGAACTGATAGTGCCATTGGTGACAGAGGAAGAATTAGAACATTTTTTAAATGAAAACATCACAAAACTCAACGACTATTAAGGATTTTAAGAGAGTTAATTAACAAACCACAAAGATAATTCCACTTTAAAGGAAGGAAACAGTAGTGGCTTCCAGAAAGTAAATCAGAAGATGGGTAACATTCCCAAAGTCATACAACCAATGAGCAGCAGTACTGTGACTAAAACCTATGCATCTAAGTCATAAGCACTCCAGACCCATTTGTGTGTTTGGTTCCTGTAGTAAGGACCTGATTTTATTTATCTTTCCATCTATAATGCCTATAGTCCAAATGCCTAAAACCCACAAGGCCTTCAACTCTTGAATTGAATAAATGGAATCTGTACCATATCCACTGAGTTCATGTGCTACACTGAATTCTTAACTGTGTGCATTTGTTATCAGAATGTTTGAGTTAATCTTCTATGACTATTTTGAAAAATATTAATTTATTATTTCCTTTGGTAATGCATCTAAACTTTCTGTAAAACTGAAATATGTTATCCGAAGAGTTTCCTAATTCTCCACATATTATACACTCTAGAGAAGATAATGGAAAAAAATTTATGTTTTTGGGGAGATGGTTAGGTATTTTATTTTGTAGAAAACCAGAATATGACATTTTAGCCCACTGTATTTGACTGATTTGAACACGAGAATTACATATTTTTTAGTTTTCCTCAACTCTCCCAAATTCAAGACAATGATCAAAAGAAAAAAAGAACAAAGATGATCAGATTTATTGCAAAAGAAAAAAAAAAAGCAGGATTTATGCCAAATTTTAAAGCCAGAACATATATCCAGCAACATTATGAATCATCACCAAAAGTTTATGGGTTACTCACTAAGCACAAGGCACTGTGCTAGGGACAGGGGAACCCTGATTCTCTCTTTCATGACACATATTTTAGGAGTCATTTGCTTCAGGCAACACTATAATAACGATATGCATCCTATTTGTTTTGGGGATCACCATTAGTCTCTATATAAGGCAGAGAGAATTATGCTTTGATTACTTCTGGCTAGGAAAAAATGAAATAAAATTTGTTATATTCCAATAGAAAACAGTTTTAAGAGGCAGGGTTCTTTCCTGCCAAATTTAAAATATAAAGTTGTCTGTGCAGAGCTTGCAAGCATTTTTAATAACTACAAAAGAAGTAAAACTGTTTTTCAGACAATATAATTTTATACCTAGAAAATACAAAAGAATCACTGCTAAAAATAACATTAATAACAGAACTAATACATCAGAAAGTTAACACAGTATAAAGTTTAATATACAAAAATCAGTATCCTTTATATATTCAAAGAACTGTTTAGACGATACATGAAAAAGAATACCCTATTTTTAAGAGCAATACAAAAGACAGAATACTTGAATAAATACAAGAAACAATATGAATGTTAAACTACTTCTGAAAGACATAAAAGATATAAAAGTAATCTTGAACAAATAGACATCCCTTATTCTGCAACAAGACAATTAGCATTATATAAAGGCCCATTGCCTCCAAGATAATATATGAATTTAGTGATTCTGATAAAGTTTTTTCCCCAGCACAAGTTGATTCTAAATTTCATATAGAATTTTATAGAAGAATACCTATAATGTGGGGAATAAAAAGAGCAGAGAGTAGAAATAAACACTACCAAATACCAATTTATATTATAAGAAGACTCTGCAATTAAAACAATGTGATAATGACACATGAATAGACCTGGAGGCCAATAGAATACATTCAAATGTTCAAAAAAGATCTGATTACATACAGAAATTACACGTGAAGAGGAAGAGATACTTTTAAATACATGGTGTTGAGAAGGAATGGCTGTTCTGAAAAACAAACTGGATCCTGGGGCACCTGGGTGGCTCAGTCACTTAAGCATATGTCTTTGGCTCAGGTCATGATCTGAGGGTCCTAGAATCAAGTCCTGTGTTGGGCTCCCTACTTAGTGGGAAGTTTGCTTCTCCTTCTCCTACCATGCTCATGCTCTCTCTCTCAAATAAATAAAATCTTTAAAAAAAGAAAAGATAGAAGAAACTGTATCGATACCTCACTCCATAAACCAGGAAAATAAATTCTTAATGGGTCAGATTTAAATGCTAAAAATGAAGCTATACCAATCTTAGAAGAAAACATAGGAATCTGTTTACAAACCCAAGTATAAGGAAAGCTTTCCTAATAATTTTGTGTTGTGAAGTCAAAAGCCAAATGTTCAATTTGGAGAAAATATTTGCAACTTATACTACTGACAGATAAGTTTCCCTATTATACAAAGCAAAAACATACAAATATACAATAAAGATAATTTAAAATTTAAATTGGAAATCACTCTATGAATTCAATGATTTTTTAAAACTTGATTTTCTAGATAGTCCAGTTATAAATGTCTAAGAAGCAATGCTATCCCAATAGCAACTTAGCCCCAAATTTTAGTTTCTAAATTCCATTTTCCACTAAAATAGTACCAGGGCTTCTTCGAGAAATGATTGAATCCAAGGCAGGGAAAGTATACAATGCACGGAGGACACACTACAAGCATGAAGTACTCTAAACTAACTGGTTTGTATCAAAGGATAAAGGAATAGACGTGAAGGGGCTCTCCTTTGCCAGATTAGTGCACAACTTCAGCAACACAAAGAAAATGATAGTAAAGAAGTATAACAAGTTGAATGGGAAAAAATTCACAATACCCAAAGAAAGTGCTCTTCTTGACAAACACCAGCCAATAGAAGCAGAAGCAATGATAACATTAGAAACCCACCATGTTGGGGCAGCTGGGTGGCTCAGATGGTTAAGCATCTGCCTTTGGCTCAGGTTATGATCTCTAGGTCCTAGGATTGAGTCCCACAGTGGGCTCCCAGCTCAGTGGGTAGTATGCTTCTCTTTCTCCTGCTGCCTCTCCCCCTGCTTGTGCTCTCTCTCAAATGAATAAATAAAATCTTTAAAAAGAAAGAACAAAAGAAACCCATCATTTTGCATCTCTTAACCACTGTTAACAGTTAATTCAGGCAAGAATCATCAATGGCTGCTGAAACTACTAAGTAAGGTTGTTGGGGAACAGGCTATTCACATGTACTCAAAGTACTGATCCTCAGAATACCCAGCAATTACAAAGGGAAAAGTTTATTTTTACAACGGGACCTAGTGTTCACTATGTTAATCAAGGATTATATTTAACAAATAAGCTGTAGGACAATCTGACATTACATGCTACCTGATGTGATGCAAAAAAGTACGTGTTACTTTTTACTTCTTACTACTACAGTGTTCTTGCCAAAGAAAGTTTAACCTGTACCTAATCACAGTGAAATAGATAAAAACAAAACACTGGAATTCTACAGGGCAATTGGTTCAGCCAGACTCTAAAAAAGTCAGTGTCATGAAAAAACAACAACAAAGGAGTCAGATTAGCAGAGATTAAATGAGACTAAAATGACATAGTGACTAATATAAGTGTGACTCTGGATTGGATGCTGGGCAAAAGAAGCATGCAAACAAAAAAACTGCTTAAGATATTTTAGACACAGTTAAGAAAATCTGAATATGAACTGTTTATAAGTTATTACAGAATCATTGTTAATTTTCCTAGATATGATAACAGTACTGTGATTATATAGAGAATATCCTCATTCTTAGCAATGAAGTTTTTGAGGGGAAGAAGGAAATGGTACAGATTTAGGAGTTTTATCTTTTTTTTCAACTTTCTTGTGGTTTTAAAAAAATTTCAAAACACACTCAGGAAAGGACTATAGACCCTTATTAGACATTTAACGACTACATAGGAAGCAAGCATATGTTCAATGGTTTTGAATATTGCTAAATCTTTCATGTAAGCAGAGTAAATACGATTTAGGTTTTCACTGAAAAAAATTTCTCAGCATTATTTAAAAACAGTCAATGAAAACCAAACACTTCTCCTAACTCTGGATTTATTGGAGTTTCTTCCTAAAAATAAGAGAGGGCTCCAAAATTAATGCACAAATGAATAAATAGTAGCTACTATAACATGTATTTATATTTTACAATATATTGATAGCTTCACTCAATAAATCTACGTTTATTGAGAAACAGTAATTTTCAGGGCATGGGCACCTGGGTGGTTCAGCTGGTTGAGCCTTTGGCTCAGGTCATGATCCCAGAGTTCTGTTCTAGGATTAGTGCCATTGGGCTCCCTGCTGGGGAGTCTGCTTCTCCCTCTGCCCTTCACCCTGCTAGTGCACTCTCTCTCTCAAATAAAGAAAATCTTTAAAAAAATAATTTTCAGGGCAAATTCCTGTTCCAAATCAGAAGTATGAGTTATTTATAATTCTGTATTATTACTTTTTGTCTCTTTCCCATGGAAAAAAAAGTGCATTTCAAGGGACAGTTCAGTAGTATAAGATATCCTGACTCTGGAGCCACTCTGCATATTTTGGAAGACCGGCTCTGGCAATTATTAGCTATGTGACTTTGCTAAAGTTATTTATCCACTCCATGCCTCCATTTCCTCATTCAGTACAGAGGAAACAATATGTATCTCACAGGTTGATGGGAGAATTAATTAGTTAACTAACACAGGAAAAAAACACTTTAAATCATACTTGGCATGCTATGTATGTTTGAGATACACACACACACACACACACACACGAGTTATTTTGACTTTGTTGTTTAAAATATCCTATATTTGTATATTTTTTCAGCAGCCTTTAAATACATGTAGAACTAAAGTTTTAAAGGAATAAAACACAGTAAGCATTATAATTAAATATTTATATGACAAGGATCAGACATTCTAACAATGAGTTCTGCTTTAGAAAACTTAATGGCTTGCTTCATACAGTCTGAGGTGAAAATAATCTTACCTTAAAAATATTTGTATTAAAAATTATATACACACAGACATATATGTGTGTGTTTAGATATGTGTATACATCATACATAGATAGATAAAACCTGTCCGCTCCTCTTTATCCCACTCCTTAGCTTGGACCCTTCTCCTCATTTGGATTATTGGAATAGCTTCTTAACCAAACGTGCTGACTTGCTCCACGGGCTTTCCAATGACATTTCATACTGCCAGAATAGCTCTTCTAAGGAAAAATTGTTATCCTGTCATTTTCCAGCACAATCTTCAGGATAAAAATCATCCTCCTTGAGTGTTTAACTCAAACTGCTTAACTAAAAATGGCACACAAATCCCTTCAGGACATAGCTACTGCCCAGCTCACTAAAAACCACCCCCATTCATTTACCCTTGCCATTCCTCCAACTGTTCTTTACTCTAGTAAAGAGCTAGGTGTACCTAAGCTCTCTCCCTTTCTGACACCTCTTTCCAAGCTTAATTATTTCTTAGACATCCTTTAAAGCGCAGGTCAAACATTGTGTCCTCTAGGAAAGAGTTTATGATATTCTTCTCTTGACCCCACTGATTCATATACCCATCTCCAGCATGCCGGTGCAATCCTCTACCACAGCATTTTAGCTGCATGTGCCTGGTGAATGACAGAATACACAAAAGCAGAAAACGAGAGTTAAAAACATCTTGTGACAAAATAGGCTACAGATTCTCCAGTGGTACAGTCATCCCATATTCTAAATATTTTTCTAAATATTAATCTAATAAATGTGAATCCTAAAGTGACTTATCCTCATCTAGCCCAGTAAAATGTTAATATTTATTTTATATTGGACTTGTTCAGGATGCTATGGGAAGCCCTCTATTTATTTGGTACACATTTCAGATTGTGGAAAGAGAACATTTTTTGAACAATATGCTTCATACATTATAAGAAAAAATTCTCCCAAACTCAGAAACATCAAAGGCTGAGAGCCCTGAGTCTACAAGATCTGGATGCCTGTACAGACCACAGAGGTAAAGCACAGTGAATATACAAAACCACAAATCAGTAGGCTTTCCTGTGTTAGTTATGGAAATTGGTGGTGACCCACTCTCAAGGGTATGTAAACATGAATGAGTAGGTAGAATACCGAGAAGGAGGGAAAGGGGTCCCTAATATTTGAGACTGGTAAATTAATGCTTCTGAAAAAGCACAAAGCAAGCAGGGAAAAAGTAAATAACTCTATGGTGTGGACTTCATCGATCAGGCAATATGGCTCCTGGTTTTAGCCCTGCTACCAAAAGTGAGTATAATTTAGTCTTTCTGTGCTTCAGTTTTAAGCCTCACGCATTTTCGGAGTGTCTCTTCAGTCTCCAATAATATGTGCTACTTATTCCTAAATATTAATCAAAAATGAAATATGCTGATCCAATGAATATGTGTTTGTACATCTTTAACTTTTAAATTGATGCCCAAATAATTTAATTGTGCTAACCAATAATTACTCAAAATCCTACAGTAGTTATTTATTGTCAAAAACTGCATACGATTTTTAGTATTGGACAAATATCTTGAGTGAATTCTAACAGGAAACTGAAGTCTGTCCTAATCATATCCTTTGTGACATGCTCTAGATATTCAATCTGAGAATAGCTATGTTTCCACATAACTGTTACATATTTATTATATACACAAAGCCAAAATATTCAATTGTGTGTTTAATCCTTAAAATATAATTTAACATCTGAAAGTCTTTAACCCTAATATTATTTTAGCAATAATGTTATAGAATCTTGAAAATCACAAGCACAGCTACAAAAAAGATAAAATGTATACTATCATAATACAAATTTCTTTTTAAATTCAAATTTATTACTGCAGTGAAGAATTAAAAAAAAATAAAAAGACATATAGCACCAAAAGAAACTTCTTGTAATTGTCTGTGTCCTCAATTTTTCCTTGACTGTCTTTGGGTAGTAAGCATCCAAGTCATCAATCTCATGGTCATCCTAATGGTTCTTAGTCTTTTGGCCTCTTTTCATTTAATAGCTTCTTCCACCTTGTCTTGTTAATTCATGTGGATTCAAGGACTATACATTCTTAATATCTACTTATGCTCCAAACCCATATTTCAAAGCATGCAAGTCTAGTTCTTAGCACAGGGCCCGACTCATAGCAGGATATTTAATAAATGAGTTCCAAATGAATGAGCAAGCTAATAGAGTTTCACTTTGGATGTCTTCCAGGCATCTCAAACTCAATATATCCAAAATATAATTATCCTTTTCCCAATATTTCTAGATTTCCCTATTTTTGCTAATGGACTGTCATCCACTTATTCACCAAAATTAGTAGCCTTAGTTAACACTCAAATTCTACTTTATCCCTTACCACTCTCATTCCAAATCTCTAATACTTAATGAGTTAATATCTTTCTTACTTCAGTCTCATTCTCCCACCTCAATTGTAAAATCACCTTTTAACTGACCTTCCTAGCTGGAATGCCCTAACACTTTTTATTTGTTTCTTTTTAAAAGATTTTATTTATTTGAGAAAGAGAAAGTGAGAGAGAGCACAAGCAGAGGGAGAAGCAGACTCCCTGCTGAGCAGGGATTCCTGACAGAGAGGCTGAATCCCAGGACCCCAGGATCATGACCTAAGCCAAAGGCAGATGCTTAACTGACAGAGCCAGCCATCTAGGAACCCCCCAACACTTATGATTATTAGTTTTCTCATCTGGTGACAATCAGTTTAAATGGTGCCTTCTCTAAGGATTTTCCATTATATCAGATATACTCTCCAGTTCATTTTACTCATTTTTCTTATTTAGAAAATATCAAACCATAAGATTCCATATACCTTTCCAGTCCCCCTGCCTTTAAAAAATATGTCTCTTGTGAATTATGCCAGTACTAGGGAATAGGTAGTGTTCTTCCCTTAATTTAGACGGAATTCTGTGCAATATGCCCCCTGCTACTTCTCTGGCCTCACTGTCTTCTACTTTCCCCTCATTCCCTTTATTCTAGCCATACTGGCCTCTTTGCTCTTCAAACTGTACACCAAGCATATTTCTAACTTGAGATCTTGGTTGGGGATGCTATTCTCAGATGACATGCCCTTTTTTTTCTTTAATTAACATAAAATGTATTATTTGCTTTAAGGGTACAGGTCTGTGAACCATCAGTCTTACACAATTCACAGCACTCACCATAGCACATACCCTCCCCAATGTCCATAACCCAGCCCTCCGCCTGCCACCCCCCAGCAACCCTCAGTTTGCTTCCTGAGATTAAGAGTCTCTTATGGTTTGCCTCCCTCCCCGGTCCCATCTTGTTTCATTTTTTCCCTCCCTGCTCCCCATGACCCTCCTCCCTGCCTCTCAAATTCCTCATATTAGAGAGATCATATGATAATTGTCTTTCTCTGATTGACTTATTTCGCTTAGCACAATACCCTGTAGTTCCATCCATGTCGTTGCAAATGGCAAGATTTTGGGTTTTTTTGATGGCTGCATAGTATTCCATTGTGTGTGTGTGTGTGTGTGTGTGTGTGTGTGTGTGTGTGTGTGTAAAAAATATATATATATTCATTCCACATCTACTTTATCCATTCATCTATTGATGGACATCTAGGTTCTTTTCATAGTTTGGCTTTGTAGACATTGCTGCTATAGACATTCGGGTGCATGTGCCTCTTTGGATCACTACGTTTGTATCTTTAGGGTAAATACCCAGTAGTGCGATTACTGGGTCATAGGGTCATTCTATTTTCAACTTTTTGAGGAACCTCCATACTGTCTTCCAGAATGGTTGTACCAGCTTGCATTCCCACCAACAGTGCAGGAGGGGTCCCATTTCTCTACATCCTTGCCAACATCTGTTGTTTCCTGACTTGTTAATTTTAGTGACATGGCTTTCTTTTATCTTCAAACTTCTGCTCAAGTGTCGGCTTCTTTGTGACATTTTCCCTGACCAACCTATTTAAAACATCAACATAACCTCACTCCTGAGTTCACTTTATCCCCCTTCCCTCCTTTGCTTGTTATTTATTCTATACTTATTTGCTTATTGTCTACCTCTTTCGACAGGACAAGGATATGGATTTTTACCTGTTTTGTTCACTGATACATTCATACAACACCGATAACAGTGCCTGAGACAAAGTGAGTACTCATTGGGTATTTACTAAATGTATGAATGAATCTTGCATTCCTAGTATCTGCATGTGTAAGAATTAGACATACTTTAGAATTAAAAACAAAACAAAAAACCCCAAAAGAACAAAGTTAAAATAAGAAGAGATTTAATAATGGAAAAGTGTTTTCATCTGTTACACTATTAGGGTATTGAGAACATACGAAGGAGAGAACTCATTTTCTCAGGTCTATCCATAAAACATATTATTTAAATTCTGGAGAGAGGTAGTAAATTTAGTTAGATTTTGAACATAAGCATGATGATTTAGAAGACATTTTCCATAACTCAAAGCAAAGAGAAGTCATTTTTTATTAAAAATATGATTATGCTATATCAACTTTTTCCCCATAAGTTTCATGTATATTAAGCAGATTAATTTGACTGTTATACTGTGCATTTATAAATGCCTTTAACATTAGCTACTAATGTGTTTTACTTTCAATTCTGTTAAATCTTCACTTGAAAATATACAGATTAAAAAGACTGAGATGACATTAAGTATCAAGCCTCATAATGTTACTACAAAAATAGAAATAGAGAAGAAAAAAAGAAAACAAGAGATTCCCCCCTGCACCAAACAAAAACACCCAAACTTTATTGACTCTGAATTGGCCAAAATACAACACCTACTTACTACCTACTTTGCTTTGACAAAACTTAGTAGCTGTGAGATGTGACTCGATTCCTTTTCAAAAGAAGGATGAGCATATACTACACACACACACACACACACACACACACAGACAGCCACACTATTAACAGGAAAGAAACCGGAGTGCTTTATAAATATTCACTCACTTATTCCCAGAACACCCTAGGGAGGCAGAGTTGAAGGATACAGTACAGTAATGCAGGTTATTACCATGACTTGTGACATACTGGCCTTGTAAAAGGTCAACATCAAAATTCAGACTCCTAGTTCTAAACTATTGTTTGGAGAAGTCTTAAATAAACAATATTATTCCATATTGAATAGACAACATGGAGTTCTAAGCAAGGCCATGAAACCAAGTGCATTTCATAGGAATAATAAATTTAAGCAGACTGATTCCCGTCTGTGCTCCCTTAGTGTTTTATGCTTATCTCCTATTGAACTCAGCTCAGTTTACTGTAACTATTTCTCTGCCCACCAGATACTTCAACTGGACTGGGAGGGCTTTGAGGGCAGTCTTTCATCTTCTATTTCTCCCAGAGTTTGGCACATAGTAGGCTCTCCGTAAACACTGGTTGATGAACTGCATGAATTAGTTTTTGATAAAGTATACAAAGGTTTTTATTTTTTAAACTGAGTAATAGGTTTTAGTAAGATGCTTCTGCTAAAATACAGTTTTCCTGGTTCAGCTCAAAAAGATGGATGCTAGTCAAAAAGCCATTCTCCATTTTTACTCTTTATAAAATTACAGTTGAATATTTCTTGGGGGAGAAAGTTGAGAAAAAAGTAAATTGCCTGAAATTAGAACGTTAGCACAATGTTCTACTTTTTACTTATTGGACAGTAACAATGTAAAAACTTCTTAAATTATTTTTAAAATATGACCAGTCACTCCATTTAGTCATTTCTTAGTTGCCATATTTGTCATCAACTTTGCTCTCATACTTGTAGGCAAGTTGCTGACTAAGAACAACACAAAGAATGATTCTTTACATTTTCATTCACTTTTCGTTCAAGGAAAAAGCTTCCTGAAAACACACATTTAAAATTCTGGAAAATACAAATCAACATTATCTGGACATCTCTATTATTACCAGAAGAACTGGTTCCTAAACCTAATTTCCACTGTTAGTTGACATTTTCAATAAGTGATGGATATTCATTTCCAGAAAACACTACCAGTAAATTCTATGATATCACAGACTGTTCGCTATCCAGACCAAACTGACTAAACCACAAAATGCAAAAGTATGCACTTAGCTAGTCTAAGGGAAACCTGAAGGCTATTCTGAAGATAGTCTTATAAAGCATAACCTAAGAGTGACTGAGAACTTAAGTTAGATAGTCCTCTTCCTCCAAATTTTCAGAGTCTTCCTCCAAATTTCTAGAGCTTTAGTAGACATAAACTAAAATGTTTAAAAACTGAAATATGTCTTGTCATAGACTTGTTTTTCAAAGTTACTTAGGGAAACTGGAATTTTCAAAGGAAACAAGAATTATTATTGTTATGATATAAATGGTATTTCATTCCTCCCCCCCGCCCCAAACAAGGGAGTACACATAGGGAACTACTACCTTGGTTACAAGCAGTGCCCACCCTGAGTGAAGTTAGTAAATAAAAGAATGATTACTATTGTTAAAATTCATCACTTTTCCCAGAATCACAGAACATGGAGGCTGAAAAAGCAGTGATGTGGAACATGTGCGGGTACATCAAGGGAAGGAATGAGCAAACATGATTAATGGGGAGTCAAATTTGACCTTTTATTTTAAACATGAATTAAAAATATTTTTTATCATCAGAGGTGTGTACAACATTTTGATATGCAGATATATTCACTGTAATACTGAAAAACTAAAAATAATATCTACATTTAAAGAAAGACATCAAAGTTATGGAATACTTATTTCCTTCAAAACCATGCATTATGTTTATTTTCAGAAAAAAAGTTATGAAAAAAAATCTACTTTAAAAGCTACATATATGGAAATATACCCTACAATAACATTATTTTGTATGTTTCGCTGCCTTAAAGATAGAAAAAAAATGTCAATTTCAGTTTGTGATTATAAAAATAGTAAAATGCATCTTATGCTTGATATTAAATAACATTATATGTAGTCTTATTCTCAAACTATATAAGAATAAAGTTATCCCTGGTCAAAAGCAATTTATCCATTTTATAACCTGCCCTTCTCCCCTTGCCGGATATAGCCGTATCAAACTGTAATTCTTCCTTTAATCTTCACCTTTGAGGGAACTGAATACTGACAGTTTCATTTTACCCTGAAGGCACAGCAGTAAATCACAAACATTCACCGCTTTCATCATGATGTAAATTATATTCTTTTTTTTTTTTTTTGTAAATTATATTCTGATAAAGAAGCTGAAATTTCCACCTCTCCTACTTTAAACTTATATAATAAAAAATCACTTTTGTTACAGAAATGCTTTAATCAGTATGCCTGGAAATTGTATTTTGAAAAAATATGTATGTACTAGAGGAATTTGGATTTTAACATAAGACATTTACTAAGTCTAAGAACATAGTTATTTCTCTTTCTAAAATTTAGTGGGAAGTTAGGCAAATTTAAAATAAAAAAGCTCACTGTTTAAAATAGCTCTGAATACAGTCATAAGGATACTATCTATAACTCTAGTGCATTTTAAGTCAAGCATAGGTTGGTACTTAAAAACTTTCACTTGCAGTGAACACTTTCCCATCTTCTATTTTCACATGACAAGTCACTAAAATGAAATAACTTACTCCAGGTCATAGCATAACTAACAGAATCTGGATTTAAATTCAGGTGTCGCTGACCTCTCAGCTAAGTGAAAGCAGAATGTCGTATATTGATTTAAATATGAAGAATAAGAAACTTGTAGACCCCCCTATTCAAATTAATATCAATATTGCTTATCTTTTTTAAAGATTCATTTGCTTATTTTAGAGAGAGAGAGGAAGAACGTGCATGTACTAGGGTATGGGAAGTGGGGCAGAGGGAGAGGGAGAGAATCTCAAGCAGACTCCTGCTGAGTGGGGAGCCTGACACAGGGCTCGATCTCATGACCCTAAGATCCCAGAATTAGGAGTCGGACACTTAACAGACTGAGCCACCCAGCTGCTCCCCCCTCAACGTTGCTTATTAATAATATTTCTACAATCATGATGATGTAAAACTATGAAATCTTCAACATTATATTCAAGCAAGTTTTGATATTAAAACCATTATGTGTATTAAATTTAAAAAAGTGGTAATCTATTTTTTACATTTTAACATGTGATCAGTCTGGTGTCAGATAATGAAGATTTATATAGAAGTAGACTTTGTAAATCTGAACTGTCCAACATGATAGCCAATGGTAACATATGTGGCTATTTATATTTAAAAGCTGAAATAAAATATAATTAAAAATTTAGTTCCCAAGTCACCCTAGCTATATTTTAAGTATTCAATGGCTATACGAGTCTACAGGCTACTGTATTGGACCCTGCAGGTCTATCAGACTGCAGTGGAACTGTCTAATAAGACATGGAAGAAAAGAAGAATCAGCAAAAGAGAATGCAGAGTGGTGGCTAATGAGATAAAAGGAAAACTGAGAATGTGGTGTGCCAGAAACCAATGTATTAAGAAGCCGTCGAATGTGTCAAGTACTGCTGATAGGTCAAGTAAGATAAACACAAAGATTTGACCATGGGAATGAGCAATGTGAAAGTCACTGGTGAGGTTGAAGAAAACAGGTCAGAGATTTCAACAAATTTATAGAAGATGAAAAGTGACTAGAAACTTCTGCCTGAAAACATTATGATGGGCTGCAGTAGATACAGAATCTATCTGGACATGAAAGTCAGGATCTGTGAATAGAGAAACAGCATATTTGGTAGGGGGCAAAACAAACCAAAACCAAGGAGAAATAACTGAACGTTAGTATGTAAAACACTTAGGCCAAACAGGCTGCAGATCCCATATAAAATGGATGCTGCTGAGCATTAACTATAGGCAAAAAGGATTTAAAAATACAAAATAAATCAGTGGAATTGTCCCTAAAAATATTATTGAACATACCACCTGGGAAGAGTAAAGACTTCTACAGTGAACACTATTGTCCTCTTATTCTCATTCTGGCAATGAATCTGACAGGTGGATTCATTTATCTTGCTTGCTTACCCTAAATATAAGTTGCCAGTTAATATGTGTTAGCCATAAATGCAAAGTTCTCAAAAGATGTCTGCTAAAGTGAACAAAATAGTGAACAGAGTTATTTACACAACAGAAAAGGGACACCGTATTTGTACCCAATCCTTCCTTTTTAAAAAGTGACAGATACCAAGGATCATCAAACATCAGGGAAAAAACACTGCCATGAAAGAAAATATAGCATACATAAACAGATGAAAAAACTGAGCTCCGAGGAAAACACCAATTCAGAGAAAAGAACTTAGAGAGATTTAGGAAGATGTAATGATACCCATAAAACTCTGACACTAGAAAAAAGGAACAAACAGGATAAGAAAGAGATCATAAAGATCAAAAGGACTCTTGGTGAATTAAGAAAGATTTAGAGTAAAGAAATGAGAGGCCTTTGAGACTAGTTAGAAGAAAGGATAAGGAGTCAAAGATGGGTCCACAGTTTCTACCTGAAAAATGGTAATGCTGTCATTGGAAATGAGACAAGAAAGTAAAATACAGAGGCTTTTTTCAGGAAATTAAAGCTCATGAATGACGATGATTACGTTTCTGCCACTTATATGACAAAAGTGATTAGTTTACATACATCTTGCTATACAAGCTTGCAGCTGAATATGTTTTCTGAAATTAGTTTTCATATTTCAGAACCATCTATATACTACAGCAGCTCTGTTAAACTTTGTCTATACTCTCAAAAGATTCACATGTGATCTTTTAAAAAAGGTTGCTATATGCGAATATCTCCTAAAAATCTTTAAAATATAAAAAAAAGACAAATTAAGAAGTTGTTAATACACCAACTGGAAAGTTTTTTTTTTTTTTAAATTTATTTATTTTTATTTGTTTATTTACAGCATAACAGTGTTCATTGTTTTGGCATCACACCCAGTGCTCCATGCAGTACGTGCCCTCCCCATTACCCACCACCTGGTCCCTCAACCTCCCAACCCCCCCACCCCCCCGCCGCCCCTTCATAACCCTCTAGTTGTTTTTCAGAGTCCATAGTCTCTCATGGTTCATCTCCCCTTCCAGTTTCCCTCAACTCCCTCTCCTCTCCATCTCCCCATGTCCTCCATGTTATTTGTTATGCTCCACAAATAAGTGAGACCATATGATACTTGACTCTCTCTGCTTGCCTTATTTCGCTCAGCATAATTTCTTCCAGTCCCGTCCATGTTGCTACAAAAGTTGGGTATTCGTCCTTTCTGATGGAGGCATAATACTCCATTGTGTATATGGACCACATCTTCCTTATCCATTCATCCGTTGAAGGGCATCTTGGTTCTTTCCACAGTTTGGCGACCGTAGCCATTGCTGCAATAAACATTGGGGTACAAATGGCCCTTCTTTTCACTACATCTGTATCTTTGGGGTAAATACCCAGCAGTGCAATTGCAGGGTCATAGGGAAGCTCTATTTTTAATTTCTTCAGGAATCTCCACACTGTTCTCCAAAGTGGCTGCACTAACTTGCATTCCCACCAACCCAACTGGAAAGTTTTAAGAAAGATAAACATCAGAAGGTCTATAAAATGCAAATTCAGTGGTCTGGCACGTACTCTGGCTGCATTAGGATAAAATTATGTAGTTTTCATTTTTAATAAATCAATAGGATCTTATTTTAATATCTTACAGTTAATAGTCTTCAGTTGCCTTCTTTTTGCTTTTCAGTGAGTATTAATATAATCATTTCACCTTAAAAATTAATCTACTGGGCAAATGTTGCAATATACTTCAACAACTAAATTTAATTTAGGTTCTTAAGCAAAACACACACCCACACACAGAGAAAGGTGACTGAAAAAAAACCAAACAAGCGGGGCGCCTGGGTGGCTCAGCTGGTTAAAGCCTCTGCCTTTGGCTCAGGTCATGATCCCAGCGTCCTGGGATCGAGCCCCGCGTCGGGCTCTCTGCTTAGCAGGGAGCCAGCTTCCTCCTCTTTCTCTCTCTGCTCGCCTCTCTGCCTGCTTGTGATCTCTATCTGTCAAATAAATAAATCTTTAAAAAAAAAAAAAAAAAAAACCAAACAAGCCTTAAAGTTTTCTATTTTTAACAGATGGGGAAAAGGGCTGAAAACTGTAAGGTTGGAACTGATACACCATGTAAATATCACATAAAATAGCTTCTTAGAAAATAATTGGCTAGGAAATAGTGGACAAATTTAAGTTCATTCAAATCATGAGATTTAAATGAGGAGAAAAGTTTTGCATTCCTATTCTCTCTTCAGAGGTTATTAAGAGAACTATACTGGCTAGATGGGGAAATGAATATTAAATGCATAGCCACATGAATGAAGAATCATTAAGCACATTAATATTTACTAGAGTTGACAGAGTAATTTTTAAATTAGGAAGTGATAAATATAGGATATACTTTAAGTTATCAACACAGTAATACCTTAATAATTCAAGTATTATATATTATTCAGGAAATACAGGGGCTTCTATTACAAGTGAGGGTAAGTTTTAATCTTTAACAAATGGGTTAAGTTGGGTCACTGGAGAATTACTTAGTAAAAAACTGATACTGGTGACTAAAATGGCATCATATATCTTTAATGTACAAATCAAACATGAATTTTAGAGAATCCAAATATAAGAGACAACAAAGAAATTGTAACAAATGAAATCTCAGTCTCTGTGGAAAGGGAATATGAAATAGTGATGTATTAAAGAAAAAAAAAATCCATGAAATCAAGGTTGTTTGCTCAGTGTTGAGAAAAATCCAAATATGAAAATAGTACCACATCTCCAGGGCTTTTGTGTTGACTGGTACTTATGGGGAAAGCCAATGTTTCAAAAGCTAAGTGGGTTCCAGTGGATTAAGTTTGAGATGCTTGTTTGAAAACTTTCCTCTTAAAATTACTTCATTTTAATGTCTTTTTTGGCATGCTTCTGAAAATTCTAGACCTATTGTTTGCTTCTATGACATGTTCTTTTTTCTATAATATCACTTAACACATTTTAAATCATGTCTTAGAATAAAACTTCCTCCATTCCAATACAAATTGCATGATTTCAAACTTAAAAAAAATATATAAAAAGAATCTCCTAGAAGTCTCACGTTGTTTATTCCTACAGTTTCTTATGGATTTTGAAGTATTACAAATATTTTCTCTGATCCTCACCATTCTATGAAGTAGAAGATTCATATGAAGTAGAAAATAGAGCTAATACACCTAGAGAGATAAAGGCAGCCGCCAAGATAACAGCTGGGAAGTGGCAAAATTAGGGCTCAGGCCCAACTCCCCAGCCTTTCCGGACCCCAGGTCCAGTGCTTTCTGCACCATAATGCACATGTGCTGAATTCAGAGAAGTGGTCGTTTTGGAAAACAAATTCTTGCTTTTAAAAATTGCATAATAAAAACATTTTTGATTCTTTTAAGTACCATAAAGCACATTTAAAGACATCTGTCTATAGAAAATCAATTCTGTAGACATCTTTACCTACGGCAGCAGTGAATGGATTCCTTTCACCCATCCACCACCTGAATTGAAATCTTGGAATTCTGGAAGTTTGAAATCAGAATAAAACATGCTTTTCAATTAACAGTTTAAAGTTTATTAAGTAATACTATCAGAAAACTGCCAATTCTGATAATATGAGAAAGTTCTTTGAAGCTCATTTTACCTTCCTTAAAATGGAAACCCCCTTTTGCCATCAGCTGTGTTTATTCACGGTCATTCTAACTCCCAATTTTTGCCAAAATGTTTTCTTTCCTTTCCTTTGAAATACAAGAAGCATCATGTTTCCAACTTAGATATAATCTACCTTCTACAATGAGTTATATAATGATATCACAAAATCTCTGGTTAAACTATGACCCAGGATTCATTTTAGACTTCAGTGGTAGTATTTTAAAATTTTTGCATCTTTCCTTCTTTTTCTTTCTTTCTTTCTTCCCTTCCTTCTTTCTCTTCTCTTCTTTCTTTCTTTTTCTTTCAGAATTTACTTATTTATTTATTTGAGAGAGAGAGAGGGCACAAGCAGGGGGAGAGCAGAGGGAGAGGAAGAAACAGACTCCCTGCAGAGCAGGGAGCCCATTGTGGGGCTCCATATTAGGACTTTGGGATCATGACCTGAGCTGAAGGCAGACACTTAATCAAATGAGCCACCCAGGTACCCCAAAAGTTTTATATTTTCCTATAAGAAAATTAAAGTCTTGAGATACTGAAATATTGAAAACAATAAAAATAAATTTTAACTAGAAATGGCTCCTAATTTTAAGAGCTGCTCAAGGAAGTAAGTGTACACTTGTCAAAGACATACAAAAGTCAACTGAAAAAATATAGTTCTTTAAATATTAAACATGTGGATGCACAGAAGTTAACCTGACATCTCTTAACCAATACCAAAGTCATCTGAATCATTTTATGGTTCTGTTTAAATCAAATACTTTGCCTATTTAGGATGAGATAAAAAGTTAGATTAAATGGTTGGCTATAAGGTTTAATATATATTTACATGGGATAATGAAAAGTGCAAACAAAATATGGAGAAGACAGAAGCTATTGATTATTTTAAAAAACCATGTCACACTCTGTTTTTCCCATCAAATTCCAAGTCCACAATTAAAAAAAGATGCTATAAAACTACATTAATGAAGACATATTAATAAAATGATTCATATTTTATATAACTTATCTACTGACTATGAAGTAAATTTAACTTCCAACTAAATGTGAAAAGACCTACTAAGTACATACAAATGATACATGTTGTCCTTCAAATAGAAACATGCAAAGATGATACAACTACCCCTCCAACAAATAAGCACTTCCTGCTAATTTCTGCTCCCCCTGCAACAGTAATTAATTCTACTTTTTACTGAACAATCTACATTTTAAAATTTACTTCCATAAAAACCCTTGAGATATTTCAAGGGGATCTGGGATTCAGATAAATGATCACAGAACAAAATTTTCCTACAGAGAACCTCTTGGTTTGACTGCAGCCTTAAATACCACAGTCTCACAAAAACAAAAGTTTAAAAAAATCAATAAGTAGGGGCACCTGAGTGGCTCAGTGGGTTAAGCCTCTGCCTTCAGCTCAGGTCATGACCTCAGGGTCCTGGGATCAAGCCCCACGTCAGGCTCTCTGCTCAGCAGGGAGCCTGCTTCTCTGCCTACTTGGGGTCTCTGTCAAATAAATAAATAAACTCTTTTAAGAAAATCAAACTAGCAAACAGAATTATATTTAAAGGTCAAAGAAAAATATAAGTTCAGGGGCGCCTGGGTGGCTCAGTGGGTTATGCCGCTGCCTTTGGCTCAGGTCATGATCTCGGGGTCCTGGGATCGAGTCCCGCATCGGGCTCTCTGCTCTGAAGGGAGCCTGCTTCCCTCTCTCTCTCTCTCTCTCTCTGCCTGCCTCTCTATCTACTTGTGATCTCTCTCTGTCAAATAAATAAAATAAAATCTTTAAAAAAATATATATAAGTTCATTAATCCTCAGGAAATACCTTCTTGACACCTCAATTTTAACACCTGCACCTCTTCCACAGAGGCCATACTGTTCAGGTTATTACTCTACAGTAGATCATAGACCTCCAAAGTTGGTAACAACAGACAACACCCACAGCCAGAGGGACCACAGGCAGAGCAGGAGGTCCCTGGGTCAGGAATGATGGAGTGGCTCCAGGCACAGCCTCATGGAGGGTCAGTCCACTCCACCTCGTGCACCTGTGCCCTCCTCTAGAAGTAGGCAGTTTGGTTCTGTAGCATGAGAAGGACTGAGCTAGGAGTGAGGAGATCCCGCTTTAAGACAACACCAGCTATGGGTACTCTGACCAGTCAGGCTTGCTGCCTCTCAGCCTCTCACTTCCATGCTACAGGGGCTGAGTAGCGAAAGTTTTAAAGTCCTAGAAGCTCTGGAAAGATTCCACTCTGTATGATTTTAATGTTTACCTTATTTCTTAGAAAGTTTTACTGAGGATCAGAGAATGTACATGAAAGCACTTTATCATTTTTTTACAAACACAAATTGCTGTTACTATTTTAGAGATCTTCATTATATTAAAGAAGTATAGACACAGTTTTGAGATGCAGTATTACATGTTCTCTACATGGTGAGGTATTATGAGCTACACCCTACAATTTAACCTAAAATGTTAAAATTACAATTTTCTTTTATTCCACCCAGTTTTATTAAAGGATAACTGACAGAACTATAAACTTTTCTTTCTCATAAAAGTTACTCAGGGAGAGATTTATAGTTTTAGCTTTAATTGGATTAATAGGATTAGTTGATTGATTCTTTGTAATTAAGAACCCAGGGTAATAGCCTAATGAATCTTACTTCACAAAGTATCTCATAATACTTTAAGTATCTCTTAAGAGTTGTATCCAGCTTTTTTGGAACTAGAGGGTATTATGCTTAGCGAAATAAGTCAATCAGAGAAAGACAACTATCATATGATCTCCTTGATATGAGGAAATGGAGATGCAACATGGGGGGCTAGGGGGGTAGGAAAAGAATAAATGAAACATGATGGGATCGGGAGGGAGACAAACCATAAGAGACTCTTAATCTCACAAAACAAACTGAGGGTTGCTTGGGGGATGGGGGTAGGGAGAGGGTGGTGGGTTATGGACATTGGGGAGGGTATGTGCTATGGTGAATGCTGTGAAGTGTGTAAACCTGGCGATTCACAGACCCGTACCCTTGGGGCTAATATTATATGTTTATAAAAAAATAATTAAAAAAAAAGAGTTGTATCCAGCTTTTTTTCCTCTGGAACCCATCTCTCACTTAGTTACCAGATATGTTTTTTAAAAACACATTTTATCATATGTCTTTCATACTCATACATTTGGCCAGCTCTAGTTTATCTAGAAAATAAAATGTGAATTACTCAGTAGGACACAATTTGACCCTAATCTACCTTTACAGACTCAGTTCTTCCTAAACACATCCACCTCAGCATTTCTTCCAGCAACAGTCAGCCTGACTCCTCGCCAAGTCAAGCTGTCATCAAACAGTATGTTTGGTTACCTAGTTCTTCGTTTATAATTGTGATAGGAAGACACACAGACACCCCAATATAATTCATTTTTTAAAGATCACTTTGGCTGCTATGGGGAGAATAAGCTAAGAGACAAGAGTGTAAGTAGGGAAGTGGTGGGGGAAAAACATGGCTACAAAGTGGCTCCTAGTTCTGAACAACTGGGTAAATGTGGTCAGAGTGCTGGGATTAGGAAGTCTTTGTGTGTAGGAGGGAAAGCAGAAGTGGAAGAAGGGGTGTGGGGCATGAATTTTGTTTGGACATACAAAATCTGAGAAAGTTCAGGGCGCCTGGGTATCTCAGGCATTTGAGCACCTGACTTGGTTTCAGCTCAGGTTATACTCTCATGGGTCTTGAAGCAGAGACTTGCAGCAGGCTCTGCATTCAACGGGGAATTTGCTTGAGATTCTCTCCCTCTGCCCCTCCCCCAACATGTGCAACATGCACGAACACTCTCTCATAAACACATAAATCTTAAAAAAAAAATCTGAGAAAGCTCTTGGTTGCTCTACCCCTCTTGATTCCAGTAACACTCTGTTTATACTGTGATTTTATAATCTGTCACATGCTAACATAATGTTCCATGCTTATCACTCTCTCCAGTCAGACTGGAGGCTGCCTGAGGGCAGAGACTGTAATATTTAGTCCATATCCTTAAGAGAGGACCTTCAACAAAGCAGTCACTTAAAATGACTATAGAATGAGAAAGGTACTGTTCTAGAAACTGAGGAATGCCAACCTAACAAGAAAAAGTTACTTTTCTAGCAGTCTCCATCATCTCCCTGAATCAAGGTTAACAGAAGTTACTGCAGACCATAAACCTGCCTTGCTCAGAGTCTAGGCTTCCAGCACAGAAACTCACGTAGAACATATATCACATCAACCTGTGCTTTTCAGCCTCGGAACAGGGGGCCCATACTGATTAGCTCAGTGTCAAACAGCTTTTCTTTCTCACTCTTTTTTTTTTTTTTTTAAAGATTTTATTTATTTATTTGAGAGAGAGCACAAGCGAGAAAGCACAAGCAGGGGGAGAGGCTGAGGGACAGGGAGAAGCAGGTTCCCAACTGAGCAGGGATCCAGATGGGTCTGGGGATGATGACCTGAGCTAAAGACAGACATTTAACCAACTAAGCCACCCAGGTATCCATAAAAAGCTTTACTTTATACTGTAAAGAACCAAACATCTATAGATATGACTTGAATATTTACATAGGTTTTCAAGTTTAAACATCATCTACATTAGTTTTTGTAATCTTTATTTTTTAAGAATTTATTTATTTATTTTGGATAGCTAGAGAAAGAGAGAGTGCGAGCACCAGAGCACACACATGTAGCGCAGAGAGGGTCGGGGGTCTCAATCCCATGACCCTGAGATCATGACCTGACCAGAAATCAAGAGCTGATGCTTAACTGGCTAAGCCAACCAGGCCCCCAGTTTTTGTAGTCTTGTATTTCAGATACTAATATACACAGATTCTTGTATTTCAGATTCTAATAGATTTCTTGTATAGTCAGGAACACTTAACTGTTTATCCCTTTTAAAAGCTCATTTGAACACTGAATAGAATCACAGTTTTTTGTTTTTTTTTTTGAAGATCTTATTTATTTATTTGACAGACACAGAGAGAGAGAGAGAGAGAGATGGAGAGAGACAGCACCAGCAGGGAGAGCGGTAAGCAGAGGGAGAGGGAGAAGCAGATCCCTACATGGGGCTCTATCTCAGGACCCTAGGAAGGCAGACGCTTAACTGTCTGAGCCACCCAGGAGTCCCTAAAATCACAGAATTTTTAAGACAGAAACTCACTAAATCCAGAGTCCTCATTTATCTGTAGGGATAAGAAAACTGAGGCCTGAAAATATTTCTCAAGATTCTATAGTCATTTAGAAATGGAGCCAGGTGTAGAAACTAGTTCACCTGTTTCCTACTACATGATTCTTTTCCACAATGATAAACTTCTTCATGAATAAAATGGATTAATTTGGCCATTTTGCAATGGACTATATATTCTGCTTCTATAATTTTTCTATACAGTGATATCTCAACAAATTTTATAGGAAGGTTATGCCTTAAAATGAGGTCAAGCATATTAGTAACTAAAACAGTCATGTGAAGCAGTGTTACCATGTATTACATGGCTTGATGGTAATGCTTCTGAGAGTGGGCACACACACAGAGATGTGCATGATAGAAATGCTATACTCAAGAGCTATATGGCCATGGAAAGCTGAAGGTAAATGGACCAAAGCCTATGTATAATGGTGAAGTTTGTACGACTTCCCTTTATCATATCTAGCTTTCCCTTTATTCTTTACCTGTTTCAATGGTAATCCTTCCTCCCATTTCAAAAGGCTTCCTACATATCCTTACTTTTCCCTTTATGAAATAGGAAAGAATTTTATTTCTATTATCGTCACCTTGTTCGCTGACAAACTTAAGATACTACTTGAATGAATTTTAATCAATATATTATAACTCAACCAGACACTGACATTTTATGCTTTTGATCCTGAAGTGTGGAATCCTGGATTTGTTCCCAGAAGAATTTTAGACCTCAGCAGGAAGATGGCAGGAATCAAGTGGTGGAGACCAGTTGTCTCCCTCCTGGTCATTAAAATGACATGATCTGAAGGCAAACCAAGTATCTAGACAGGGTGCAGAGAGTAAGAGTCTAAAGGGGTGGCATGGACTGTGACTCTACTGTGCGTAAGAATGACCAACCCGCTATTCCAACTTCTGGCACACATCTGAAAAACCAGAAATTTAAAACTTCTAAGGTTTGGGATAACTTCATTATTATAGTGATTTGTAATTGGAATTGAAAGTTTGTGTGAAGCTAGCATGCACACTCATCATGTTTATAAGTATGTTACATGCATAGGGTGCCTTATGCTTACAAAGTTTTTCATATGTGCGTTGTGACTTGAACTCCAACAACACCGAATGTAAACATCATTTCCACTTTCAAATGAAGATTTAAGGGGATGATGGTAATAAAAGGCATAGCAGGACTGAATACAAGAATTCTTAATCCAAGTATGTTCTCACTGTAATGTGTAACTTATACAGCAACATTAAAACACAATAATATTAAAATAGCTTCCATATGTAAACTCCAAACACTTTTAAAGTAGAAAAGTAATATGGTTCCCAAATTTCTAAATAAATTATGTTGATCTTTTGGAGCTCAAGTTTATTATAATCTCTTTGTCAAAAATAATCATTTTGGGGGCGCCTGGGTGGCTCAGTGGGTTAAAGCCTCTGCCTTCAGCTCGGGTCATGGTTCCAGGGTCCTGGGATCAAGCCCCACATAGGGCTCTCTGCTTGGCAGGGAGCTTGCTTCCTCCTCTCTCTCTGCCTGCCTCTCTGCCTACTTGTGATCTTTCTCTGTCACATAAATAAATAAAATCTTTAAAAATTTAAAAAAAAAATTTAAGAAAAAGATAATCATTTTGTTCTCTGCTGTCTCACCTTCTAAAAGAATTCAGTAGAAAAAATACTGTGCAAACATATAGCTTAATGAACAGAAATCATCTTCTTTAATTACCCAAAATATACATTTCTCACCTTGATGCTTTTACTTTGACATCCTTTGAAAATCTTAGTCAAATAAATTTAAAACATTAGCCTAAAAATTTGCAACTGCACAGTTTGTTTCAACTCAGTGATTCATGTAGATTTTTATAAGTAGCTTCTTTGCATATCTTATTAATTTGCCAACCTTGAAGTAACGTGGTATCACTGGCAGGCTGTATTCTGTTTCTTCTCAAATGCATTTTACCTTGGTTTTTCTTGAAATGAGTTATAGAATGGGATTATTCATCAACTCTGGCTCCTTTATCCAGGGAAAGTGAATCAGATTTAATATTACACAGATTTAAGACTCACATATTTTGCTACTTTAAAATTGTTTTCTACTCAATAAAATAGAGCTTTAGAGTATCCACTATTAAAGTTACAAAATTCAAATTTGCTTTTAAAATAATTTTAGTGATTATAAAGAAAAAAGAGTCAGAACATCATTCAAGTGTGAAAACTGACCATTACAAAGCTATGAGCTGTGTTTCTGAAGTGAAATAAAGAATGTTCATTTAAAAAAAAAAAATAGCATCTGCACATTTAAAAGCATACTCAAAATAAGAAAGGGCTCACCGGTCTGAGGGAAACCAGACTGAGGTAGAATCTGATGAGTGGCCAGCATGTCTGACTGTTTTAACTTAGACTGCTGTGAGGAGGCTGATGTTGAAGAAAAGGAGAGATTTTTGTTGACCTGTAATAGGAAAGGCAAATCAGAACCAAAGTGTAATTTCCTGGGTTACTGATGCAAAAACTGGATGAGAAATATTTGCCTGCGATGCAAACCAGGTCACATGGCAGGTCAAAACAAATGGTAAGGATTTATATGCTTAGTTTTTAAGGTTTACAGAACAGAATAGTTTTTTATCAAGGAAGGAGTAAAGTGGTATTGAAAGCATCACTGTAATGGTGTACTGTAATGTAATTTACAGTAATGTAATGTAATTACATTATAAGTAATGTAATGTAATGTAATGAAAGTACATCTGCCTTACCTAAACAAATATGCTTATCGCGAAACTGACATTATTAATAACTTAGAGTGGTCTTAAAAGTTATGCAAAGAAAGGCAAAAATTAAAAGTGACCCCACTTCCGACTTTCAATTAAGAAAGTTAAAATGTTTCACAGTCACATTTCTTCAGCATTTTGTGAACTAGCAGGTCCTTCCTTTTCAGAGACTGCACAGAAAACTCCTATAATAACTCATGTTTACACACATGATGGTGACACAGGTAAAACAGAGCTGTAACCTCACTTGCCAAGTGGAACAGCTCCCATTGCATCAAAAACACTAGGCATTGTTTAAGAACAATGCTGATCTAATGATGAAGCAAAATTTCTGTAAGTAAATACAATGCTCTATAACACAAGAAGCTTACTATAACTGTCTGAATACAATACTGCCCTCCAGAAATGACATCTGTAACAAGTACAGCATTGTAACTATAGCTTTTGTAGGAAAACAAAGAACAGGTCACAAAGAAAGTTTTACATGTAAATTTATCTTGTAACTTCAAATTAATTTTGGAATGATCTACTCTCTTCTCTGATAATTATTCATTATTTATTTTTTGAAGTATCTTCATTTTCAGAAATCAGGATAAAAATGTGATCTAATTCTGAAAGATTTGGAAGTCTGAATTTCTAATTTACTGCAAAATGTAATCTGTGACTTGTCAACTAGTAAATGATAGTTTACAGCATATAAATGCTAGTATGTGAAAATAGCTGCCTTCTCTCCTTGTAAAAAATAATCGAAATTCCCTTTTGATGCTCTACATAGTAGTGGATTGTGATGTCCTTTATCTGACTCATCATTTATATAATGTTTGTAAATGTTTCTCTTCTTTCAGTGACAGTAAATGGTATATCCATAGTAGTGGATTGTGATGTCCTTTATCTGACTCATCATTTATATAATGTTTGTAAATGTTTCTCTTCTTTCAGTGACAGTAAATGGTATATCTTAGATTAAGCTTTTCTCTTGAAGAAAAGGGCTTTTACATATTTGGTGAAAAAGTCCACAATCATTAAGACCATATGACAATATAGTTCTAAAATTGGTAAACTGTTGTGATATTATTTACAAAAAACAAAAATATTTTTCGAAGTAGTTAAATGGGGTCAAATACCACAACCAGTGCTAAAAAAAATTATTCAGCTTTAAAAATTCAATCAGAATCCATTATTACACATTGACCGAAATTAATGGTGACTTTATAGTAATATAATACCTAAAGTAACAATGAAATCATCTCACATCTTTGAGCTTTATTTCCATCTTAAAGCACAGATAATAAAAATAAAAATAGTAAGCATGCTTCAGTGGGAAATGTGCTGGAGGAACAATAAATATGAACTGGTATTATAAAGTATCATTCACATATGCGAGACATAAAGCCCTAAATAACATATTAAATAAAAAACAGATTTAAATTGAGTATGTTGGCAAAGGGAAGCCATAAGACACTACACAAATGAAGTTCTATAGAAATATTGGTTATTGACATCACTAGAAATCAGAGTAATTAGGAATATGTAATTTAGTACGATGATGCAGTAAATATTTCAGGGTGCTATGCTTTTAAATGGAAGTACTATAGACAGTGGTATATTTATCATTTAACAATATAATCCACTTCTCTTTTTAGATCATTTTCAGTTTTACTTCTGCGTTCTTAAAAATTTTTATTCTACATGTCAAACAATGCATTTTGAAATCTGGTGCAAAAGAACAGGTGTATGCTGGGGATGGGGATACACACACACACACACACACACACACACACACACACAGTCTTTTCAGTCTTCCTCTTCAGATATTTACTTGTGCTAAAACAAAAAGAACACCAGGAGAGCTAGAATAGGACACTTGTCTCTGCTCAAAGAAAGAAACTTTACAGTTTCTTCCTAAGCATTTTTAAAATTCTGCTCTTTCTTGACACATTTTTGAAGAGCCTACCTTATATCTATGAAGTGGTAATTGGCAGATTTCAAAGGTTTTGGACAGTTAATTATTACAGTGACTTGAAATTAGTACTCAAAGTATTTTCAAAGCTAGCCTATACACATTCACTACTTAGAGGGAGAAAAATAATAATAACCATTAAATAGAGTGAAGCAATATCTATTTTTGAAATACATGCTGTGGAAAAGAATTGCTTAATAATTTTACAACAACAGAAAGGTTGGCTAAGATAGTCTACCCTACACGAATCTGCCCTCTTTTCACAACACGCTTTTCTGCTTGCTTCATGCAAAAACCACAGTCTGCCAAAGTCAGTTTAATACCTCCAAACTGGGAAAACAAAAAGCATAAAAATTTAATGAAATTCATAATAGAAAAAAAGAAAAAGTATCACCTGGACTTCTGTCACATTAATCACAAAAATGTTTTTGGCTACTCTTTCAGAGGAGAAGCAGCTTTGTGCAAAATATGCAAACAGTAATTCTCTAAGAAGAGGTTAATTTTCATATTAAAAAAGTCATTGTCCTGATCTAAAACTGAGTGCACAAAACTGAACAAGCTAACAATTAATTTCTTTTTTGGTGATTAGCTAAACTATGAAACCTTTGGGAGATATGTAACACTCATTTTCATATACACTTACAAGCCTAATCATCTTAGCTGATTTTAGATCACATGCTACATTCACCTGAAGAATTGTTTTTAAAATTTCAAGCTGTGAAGACACCTCCAATTGGTTTTAAATTGTAACTTGAAACATAATACTGTCTATATACTTACATTAGCAAATTTGTCCCCCTCCTTCCTGAAGGTTGTTTTTTTCCATTAAATTGGAACAATACAGTTAATACTTTAAAGATTTTATTTATTTGATATATATAGAGAGATCACAAGTAGATGATAGAGAGGTAAGCAGAGAGAGAGGGGGAAGCAGGCTCCCTGCTGAGCAGAGAGCCCAATGTGGGGCTCAATCCCAGGACCCTGAGATCACGACTCGAGCCGAAGGCAGAGGCTTAACCCACTGAGCCACCCAGGCGCCCCTAGTTAATACTTTAATTTGAAGATGGTTCTGGTTGCAAAAAACCCCCCAATACCCAGGAAATGTTTTATGGCAAATCAAATGTCTATTATAAAAATTAGAATTTCAGTAATTAAAGAAAAAGTGAAACAGAAAACCTGAGCCACAGTGAGATTCAAGGCAACTGAAGGCAGGTATCAACATTCTTGCACCATAAATTTAAAGCAGCTTAAGTTCTTGTGATTTCCAGGTAAGTAAAACCTAACAAATGTGTAGCCTTTGGCGTCATAAAGAGAAATTCAAATATGAGCTCTAATTCTCTAGATATTTTCCTTATAAATTACTATGGTGATGTGAGGGGTTAGGAAGAAACACGGTTCCTGCTGGAAGAGAAATTTCTACAGTGGGATAATAAGGTGCCAGAAAATCTCCCCTCAAATCAGTTCATCACAGCTGCATGAACTAAAACCAGAATTCCAATTTGAATCAGTTATAATGAAGTTTAGTTTTTCAGTACTTAATGCAGACTTTTTGAGCCTCTGATATATATACCAAGGACTGGTAGTGTAAGATGAGTAATGGGATTTCCCTGTGCAAAAGTTAAAATTAAGATTTGGTGCTGGTTCAAACCAAATACCCAACAACATGCCTTAGTCAAAGTCAATTTACCTCAATATATTTTGGTTTTCTCCAAACCTTTGCCTCTTTTCTTAACACATTTCCTTACTTCACAGAGAAAATTTGGTCTTCAACCCTCTGAAATCTTCATTTTTTTTAAAAAAGATTTTATTTATTTATTTGACAGACAGAGATCACAAGTAGGCAGAGAGGCAGGCAGAGAGAGAGGAAGAAGCAGACTCTCTGCTGAGCAGAGAGTCTGATGTGGGGCTCGATGCCAGGACCCTGGGGTCATGACCTGAGTCGAAGGCAGAGGCTTTAACCCATTGAGCACCCAGGTGCCCCTGAAATCTTCATTTTCAAACCTATGAAAGAATATACGTCTGCCTCCACCTTCAATGTCTTTTCTTCTAGTGTCCCTTCTGTTCGAGATTAGTACCTCCATCTATTCCCTTGGGGATACTTAAAGTTCTTCCTAATTCTACTTTCAAATTCTCTACTGGCTGTTTCCTTATAGGATATAAGCACAGATCCTTCTGCTTCAGTATAAAAACAAATAGCAAACAATAAAAAACTCTCAATGACTCCATAATTTCCTTAAGCTTCATTAAAAGCTATACTCCTTGAAAAACAGCACATAACTACTACCCATTTAACTTAAATATTCAATTTCAACCAAGTACAACTAAGCTTTTCTCCACCAGAAGACTAAATCTGAAGTTAAAGTCAGCACACCCAAAACTTCAAATGGTCAGTTAACAGACTGATTTAAGCAGCAAGGATCTCTAACACTGCCCATCACTCTCCTCTCTTGTTTCTGGAAAACTATTTTCTGTTGGTTTATTCCGCCACTGCTATCAGGGTTGTTTGCTAGACCCACTGGACCTTCTCTTCCCTCACACTGCAAGCTTACCTTGGGCAGCAACATTTGTTTTCATCACTTCATCTGCCAACTATGCTGATGTTTCTTTTTCTTTCTTTCTTTCCATCCTTCCCCCCTCCCTTTCTTTTTTATTATTATGTTCATTAGCTAACATAGATTATGTCATTAGTTTCAGAAGCAGTGTTCAATAACACTCAGTGCTCATCACAAGACATTTTTTAAACCCAGAACTCTTCCAATCAGTAGGTTCAAGACTAAACCAACTTTTCCTCGACTATTTACTTCCTCAGGAAAGCTATTGCTATCCACCTAAGTTGCCTTGGCCAGAAAGGTGGGAAGCCTACACTGCCAACTCGCCCTCCACAGAGAATCAGTCACGAAGTCAATTAGGTGCTCTGACATCTGACCTCATTCTTTCTCCAGTCAGTGCTTTGGGTCAGGCCTTCCTCCTTGCTTGCAAACTACTGCAATCACTTCTGGATTTGTTTTTCCTATCTCCTGTTTCTCTAATTCTTCTGCACTGCTGACAACATGTTCTTTCTAAAATGCTAATTTTATTCAGTAACATTTCTGGTTAAAACCCACCATCAGTTGTTCTACTAGGTAAAGTCCACAGTTTTCAGTCTGATATACAAAGCTCTCCATATTTAACAACTACCTAGCTCTCCAACCTCATCGCTCCTTTTCTTATTTTCCGGCTACAACAAAATGCATGGAGCTCTGCAGACCCGCCAGGTTGTTTCATGTCCCTGTGACTCGGCTCTTACTGTTCCATTTCTAGGAATAGACTTTCCTTTAGGCTCCGTGTTCCTAGTGAATGCCAACTCCTTTTTCAAGCTTTAGCTCAAGTATTACATCATGTGTGAAAAGCCTTTCAGATTCTCCCAGGAGAATTTACTCCCTTCCCTGTCTCTCCACTATGTCTTGTGTTTTTTCTATCTTCTATTATCACAACACCAGTAACACTTTGGTGTGCTTCTGTATTTAGTTAATTACCATTCACCAAACTGTAATCTTCTTGAGGGTAAAGAACCAGTTTTTGTTCATCTCTCTTTAGTAAATAACTCATATAGCACTAATAAGAACTGCATGGAAGTCAAATGACTTAATATACATGTGAAAGGAGTATATGTTTACAGTTTTGCCCAAACTTAACATGGTATTTGTGTTGAACCACTATTCTATGCAAATCTCAACCTAATTTTTACCTCTTCATGATAAAAATACCCAAACTTGTTTTAGGAGATTAAAAAAAATTATTTTCTCTGGATTCTCTATTTTTTTAAATCTTTTTATTTTTCAGACTTTCCAAATCTTTCTTTTTTTTTTTTTTTAAGATTTTATTTATTTGGGGCACCTGGGTGGCTCAGTGGGTTAAGCCTCTGCTTTTGGCTCAGGTCATGATCTCAGGGTCCTGGGTTCGAGCCCTGCATCGGGCTCTCCACTCAGTGAGGAGCCTGCTTCCCTTTCTCTCTCTGCCTACTTGTGATCTCTCTCTGTCAAGTAGATAGATAAAATCTTAAAAAAAAAAAAAAAGATGATTCTCTCTCTCTTCTCTTAAAAAAAAAAAAAGATTTTATTTATTTACTTGACATGAGAGAGAGAGAGTATAGGCAGGGGGAGCAGCAGGGAGAGGGCAAAGCAGGCTCCCTGCTCATTGGGCTTGATCGCAGGACCCTGGGACCATGACCTGAGCCAAGGCAAGCAATTCACTGACTGAGCCACCCAGGCACCCCTCAAATCTAACTTTTTAATGATAAGAATTAGAGAATAAAAGGCTTAAATGTAATAAACACATTAAATTACCTGGTTTAATACTCAAATTTAAATCTAGAAATGAATGTGTGAAATAATAGAAAAAAAATATTGGTTTCTGGCTCCAGTTTCTGACACAGAGCTCCTAAAACCCTGTGATTTCCTAAGTGATAAAACTACTAGGAGGATCTTTTGTTCTAGTATTTGGTCTTTGACTCTGGTTCCAGACACTGAGTTCTTAACATACCTTGGAATTTCCTGGGTGACAGAAATGTCTTTTGTTCTGCTGAAGTGACACTTGGTGTGCTCTTTCTCTCCAGAAAGACCAAGCCATGATTAGAAACTTGGAATTTTTAGCCCATCCCTCATTTTCCAGAGAGGGGAGAGGGGTTAGAAATGAAATTATAACTGATCATGCCTACCTGAAGAAACCTCCATAAAACTCCCCATCATATGGGGTCTGGAGAGCTTCCAGGCTGGTGAACACATGGGAATGCTGGAGAGCGGTGTGCCTACAGAGGTCATGGAAGCTCCAGGACCCTTCCCACATACTCTGCCCTATGCAGCTCTTCCATCTGGATGTTTATCTGTATCCTTTATAATAAACTGGCAAATAGTAAGTAATTTGTTTTCCTGAGTTCTTAGTGAGCTGCTCCAGCAAATTAATTGAACCTGAGGAATTGTCATGTCTCCAATTTATAGTTGATTGGTCAGAAACACAGGAAACAACCTGGACCTGCAACTGACATTGGAAATGGAAGGGGTGGGGGCACGGAGAGCAAGTGAAGTGTTGTGGGACTGAGTCCTTAACTTGTGGGATCTGCCAATCTGCTACCATCGCCAGGTACACAGTGTCAAAACAAAGTCAAATTGTAGGACATCCAGCTGGGATCACAGAGAACCACTTGGTGTGGGAAAAACCACAGCACATTTGGTGTCAGAAGTGTTTCAGGTATCAGTATCAGTGCAAGAGTAAAGGAGACACTTGGGGGAAAAACTGGCTTTTCCTAACACAAGGACTTTTTCTAAAATTTCCAGGAATGAAATTCCGTAATTTTAGTGGCCTGTACCACTCCTACAGTCAACCCAGTCTCCCAAATACTGTCAAAATAACAATACTTGATTTGCTATTATCCAGTTTTGGAATGACATGAAGAAATAATTACGAGCATTAAAAACAAATTATTAAAAAGAAACTGTCAAAAAACCTGCATACCATTATTCTATTCAAATCTCAAATATCCAAACTTTTTTTAGGAGATTAAAAAAATATATCTTCTCTGAATTCTCTATTTTTTAAACTTTTTTACTTTTTTACTTTTCAGTCAAAAAAGACTGTAATTATTACCTTATTTGTATAAAATTATTCTACTAAACATAATTAATAAACTTTAGCTTGGCTGCCCTTATATTCATCTAGGGTAGGGGATATTAATAATGAAACAAACAAATAAATAGAGTTTCATGGCATTAACAAGTTGACAGAGGAGCTTGAAAATTCAGAAATATAAGATCAGAGGTTGAGGCAATACTACATAAAGCTGAAAAAAAGGAAAGAAGTAAGGGAGGGAAAACATGGAGGAAAGGAGCATGGCAGAATGGAAGGAAAGAAGGAGAGAAAGCAGAAAGAGAGTTGTTTTTCCCTGAGGGAATTCATAATTTAATTTAAAATAATAGGCAGAATTAATGATAATTTAAGGAAGAATAGGCTCAATTATATCACATGCCAGGTATGAATATAAATATGTTTGGGAACATAAGAAAAAAAATTAATTATGTTTGTGAAGAATAATACAAAGCTTAGTGGAAACAGATTCCAGCTAATACTATTTCTGATATATTTCAATCCAACCCCAAGCAAAGAAAGGAGCAAGGAAATTTGTAAATTGTAAATTCATACATAGATATTTTAAGGCTCTATCAGTTCAGAGCAATACAAGACTTCTAATACCAGTTACTATCTTGGAGCAATCGGATGAGAACTCTCAGCTTCTCATCATCAAATCTGTATCTAAGTAAGCATCTACCCAGTTTCTACCTACGTGCTGATCAGAAGGGATGAAAAATCCCTTCTCTTAAGGCTAGTGTCTCCATGAGCATTCAGAACTACATCTCCTCTCACTTTTTCAAGGACCTGAGTCCCAATTACCACCTCTATGCTAATTCTTCTCCATCACCACTGAATTATTCCACTCAGCAGGTAAGTATGCTTTAATATTGTCCACTTAAGATTCCTCTTCAGTCCCTGTTTCTTGGCTCCCAGTCAAAATTTATGAGCTTCCATTTTGTCCTTGATCCACTTCAATTGTGCTTTTGTCTCTGTCACATATTGAAATGGTTTTCATCAAGGTAACCAAAGGACACCATCAAGCCAAATACAATTGTCAATTTTCTATCCTCATTTCCTCAGTAGCATGTGACAGTTTACCACTCTCTTTTTTTTTTAAAGATTTTATTTATTTATTTGACAGACAGAGATCACAAGTAGACAGAGAGGCAGGCAGAGAGAGAGAGGGAGGAAACAGGCTGTCCGCAGAGCAGAGAGCCCGATGCGGGGCTCGATCCCAGAACCCTGGGATCACGACCTGAGCTGAAGGCAGAGGCTTTTAACCCACTGAGCCACCCAGGCGCCCCTACCACTCTTCATTCTTGAAATACTCTCCTCTAGGCTTCTCTGACATCCCCTTATCCTGGCTGAGTGCCTCAGGTTTTTAGCTGTCTCTCCCCAGGTGATCTTATCCAATCTGACAGATTAAAAATATAGAGCACTAGCCCTGACTTTCCTGCACTCAAGACTCAGATATTCAACTGTCCTTTACACAACTACATCCATGTCCAAAATTCCACTCCTAAAATTGCTCCCTCCACTCCTAAAATTGTTCTCTTCACTCCAGCATCCCTCTTTAAAAAGCACTGCTAGAATCTGTACAATTGCTGGAAGTAACAACAGTTTCTTCACTTACACCGCATCCAACCCATCACCGAGCTGTGTTAAATTTACTTCCAAAATGTATCGCCAATTCTGTCCATTGCCTGCATCTTCATTATTGCCACTGTTAAATTAATTAAACAGGAGGCCAAGAGTCTGAGGCAGTTCTAATGCCATGGTGGCTGGGCTTACAGGCTACAGAAACAAGCCCAAATCTAAGACTGTAAATACCTAAAGGTTACAAAATCAAAACCTAAGGACAACCAATCACCAACAGCCAATTAGGCTTTAAAATATGGCCAATCTATAATTTCCTTGCTTTGCTTCAGCCTTTCCTCTATAAAAGTCTTTCCTCAATTCCTGCCTGTGGAGGACTTCTAACCACTTCCAGTTTGGGACTATGCCATTCAAATCAATTTTTTGTTTAAACTTACTTATTTATTAAAAATTTTAATAGGTATCTGTTTATCTTTTATCATTCTTAGTCCAGGCTACCATCTCCTCTTGGATTACCATAAAAGTCAGCCAACTGATCTCTCTACTTGGAAGACTTTTAAAATCCCCTTTTAAAATCTATTCTCACATTCTCCCCAACTTAGTATCTCCATCACTGCTTCTTTGATTAAACCAATACCAAAATCTTTACTGAAGGTTTAGCAGAACATGTCACCCTCAAATATGCCTCTTTGGCATAAGGATTATTTTGAGAAACTGCAGATACTAGAGAAGCTCTGAGAACAAGTATAGAAGCTGCCCTTTAACAAGAGAAATCTACATTAAAAGGGGGGCCTCTAGTTGGTAGAGAGCTGTGCCCAGAAAACTTTTTCACCTCCTTTGTTTACCAAACAGTTCCTCCTCTCAGCTTCCCCTAACATGCCTTCCCATTTTGAAGCCTGGACCCCTATTCCTTTCCTCCAGTAAAGATGGTAGAAAAGCCTCAACTGCCTGACAGCTTTGTGGTCTCCTATCTTTGTGGGGCTCCCATATGGACATAATTATTTTTCTTGTATTAATTTTTCTTAAGTCAATTTAACTGTTAGACCAGTCACAGAATCTAGGACAGAAGGGAAATGATTCCTCCCCTGCATTTCCACACTAACAGACATGCATAAGCTCCTGATCACCTCTCCAACCTGGCCATCAAACACTGCTTCCCCTTGCTTGCTCACTATTACTACTTATACACAGTGCTCTTCTTTCTGCTCTCCAGCATGCCAGTTATCTCTCTAGATGAGGACTACTTTAGGACAGGACCTGCTCCTTGTCAAGCGTTTCTCTCAGAAAGGTCTTTAAGGAGAATACTTTACTATGGGCAGCCTTACCTACCAGTCACTCTCTGTCCCAAGGGACTATTTTTATTGTCTTCAACATCACTTGCTATCTGAAATTGTCTTATTTCCTTTTTTATTGTCTCCCTAATAACAAAATGCGCCTATACACTTATATCCCAAGAACACGAGCACACGCACACAAACACACCATACTTAGTAGGCAAGGATTAAAGAATGTTAATAGAAAAAAGGAATGAATTTTCAACAACATAAAACTTTGGCTGGGATTCAGGGAAGAAGAAACTTGGATACTTGGGAAAAATTTACTATCCTGGGGTGCCTGGGTGGCTCAGTCGTTGGGCGTCTGCCTTTGGCTCGGGTCATGATCCCTGGACCCTGGGCTCAAGCCCCACACTGGGCTCCCTGCTCAGCAGGAAGCCTACTTCTCCCTTTCCCACTCTCCCTGCCTTTGTTCCCTCTCTTGCTGTGTCTCTGTCAAATAAATAAATAAAATGTTAAAAAAAAAATTTACTATCCTGGTTGTAACAGAAGAGAAATGCAGAAATATACTCTGCTTTCAAGATTAAAGACTTTTGACAATGGTGCTCAGACCTTCAATGGGGCAAGAATAGCCTTTTCAACAAATGGTGCTGAGACAACTAGGCAGCCACACGCAATGGGATAAAATTAGACCTCTATATCGCATTATACATAGAAAAACATGAACTCAAAATAATCACAGCCCTAAATGTTAGAGTTAAACATATTAAAATTTTTAAAAAAGGAAGTAAATCTTTGGAATGCAGAGTTCAGGGCAATGGTTTCTTAGATATGGCGCCACAATCAAAGTGACAAAAGAAAGAAACATAAACTGAATTTCATAAAAATTAAAATCTTTTTGTTTTAAAGGCCACCATTTAGAAAGTGGAAAGACAACTCATGAAGTGGAATAAAACATTTGCAAATCATCTATCTGATAAGAGACTTCTATCCAGAACATACAAAGTACTCTAAAATATAAACATTAAAAAGACAAAAAAAAAATTTAAAGAATGCACAAAGGATTTGAACAGATATTTCTCCAAGTAAGATACACAAATGACAGGTCAAAAATGCTTAGTGCCATTAGTCATTAGGGAAACACAAATCGAAAACAATGAGGTATCATTTCTTACCCACCAGGATAGCTATTTCTTTAAAAAGACAGAAAATAACAAGTGTTGGCACAAATGGGGAGAAACTGGAACCCTTATACATTCCTGGAGGGAATATAAAATGGTATAACCGCTTTGGGTAAGTTTAGTAGTTTTAGAAAACATTAAATGCAGAGTTATCATATGCCCTGGCAATTCTGCTCCTTGATATATATCCCAAGAAATGAAAACATAAGCTTACACAAAAGTGTGCACACACATGATCGTAGTAGTATTGTTTGTAATAGCCCCAAAGTGGAAACAACCCAAATGTCTATAAGCTGATGAACTCGTAAACAAAATGTAATATATTTATATAACAGAATCATATATGGCAATTAAAAGTAGCATTTTTAACATGTGACAAATGGAAGAATTATGAAAATCCTATCCTAAGTGAAAGAAGCCAGTTATAAATGACCACATATTATTTGATTCCATGTATATAAAATGTCCACAATAGGCAAACCCATAGAGACAAAAAGTATTTTAGTGGTTACCAGGAGTTTGTGTGTGCATGTATATGTGTGTATGTGTAAAAACATACAGGAATAAGGACTGCTAAGAGAAACAGGATTTCTTTTTGGAGGGAATAAAAGTTTCAAAATCAAACAGTAGTGATACTTGCACACTTTGTTATCAGGGTAAAAACCAGTAAATTGCACACTTTAAAAAGGTAAATATTTTGTTATGTGAATTATCTCTCAATAAAATGTATAAAAAATAACTAAAGTAACTAGTAAGGTTAATCTTTCCAAATACTTAATTTCCAAATATGTCACTGTATTTTCAATGAGCACTTATTCTACTTTTGTTTAGTACTTAGGATACAAAGATGAATAGAACAAGATCCTTCAACCACAGAGAGGTTCCAGATTAGCAGATAAGAGTTTCCATAAACCTTTGCCAAATACATGCAGAACACTTTACTATCTGGACATTCAGAGAGTTATACAAAAGAAGCATGTGTATTTTTTTGTTAAAGAAAAATACCTCTGAATTGCTAGTCAGAAAATCAGTTATTTTTTGAACTTTGGTTTTATATACTATGTATATTTAAGAAGATTCAGCAATCTTAGAGTTATAATCATCATACTAATCATTGCTATCAGGAACAAGTTTCCTGAACATCTGCAGCCTAAGTCAGAATATAGCTTGTTCTCTTCCCCTCCTCCTCCATCTTCCTTCCCCTTGTCTATATTCCATTATCCTGTTTGTGATGATTAGGTAAAAAAGTGATGGGTCCTCACTGATACTGGACAGCTCAGTGACGGGGGGAGCCCAGTATTTTCTGCCATGTTTCCTCCATAAGATGCCCCATGTGAAAAGAAATAATAGCCTACTACTTATTTCTGTATTCCAAGTGCCTGCCACATGGGAGTAGATGTCTACTAAATAAAAAAATACTTCTGTTGCACTGTTATTACATAAAGCAGTCTCTGAACATACAAACACCATTCTAATTCTGTTCTGAAGGTCTCATCCTTTCACCTTGTGACAGATATAATTACATTTCATGAATAAATGAATGTCTAATTATTCAACTGAATTTTGGGAGTAGACAGAAGAAGAGGGAAGGACAAACATGCCATTCCAACTCTTTTAAATTAACGTTTATTTTCTTGAGAACTGAGTTAAAGGTTGGATATAAAATAAACTTCCTTATAAAAGGAAGAAAGCTGCTGTGTTAAAAGCATCTCGGATACAATTTTGTTGAAATTATTTAATAATCAGAGCCTTTTTATATGCTACTATTTTTAGATTAACTTTGGGGTCTTGAGGAAATCATTTAATATCAATAAGCCTCAGCTTTCTCCTTTCTAAAGTTGGAATAACAATAATATCTAATTCGTGTCTCAGGATTGCTACATAGCTAAATGGGAAAAGAAGTGTGAAACATTGGCATAAATAATCAAGAGCATTACCAGCACAGTCTATCATTGCTATTCATGTGCAGCTTACATGCATTTCAAGGCTTACACAATTTACTCAGCACACGTCCACTGGAACAGTACTGGTGTCTCTTACCTATTAAGTATCATATGTAATATTTTTTTCACAGGATCTAATGACTATGCAGGTCCTTTACTAAAAGTATATCCCTATCACTTAATATTCTTAAATCTTCAAAAATAGGAAGGTACTTGCTAAATTCTCAGATTCCTATATATAATTCCTTGATAAATTCAAGTTCAAATAAGGAAAATACACATCTGATTAACTTTTGTAAAAGTCCTATTTAAAAGTATGAATGGTACATTTCAATTCTTTGGTACATCACAGTCAAGGCTATGGTTTTCAAGTTTTCTTCTTTTTTTTTTTTAATATTTTATTTATTTGAGAAAGAGAGAGAATAAGAGAGAGTGAACATGAGAGGAGGGAGAGAAGGAGACTCCTTGCTGAGCAGGGAGCCCTATGTGGGACTTGATCCCAGGACTCCAGGATCACGACCTGACCTGAAGGCAGTCATTCAACCAACTGAGCCACTCAGGCATCCAAATTATCTTTCTTCTAATAAAAATTATTTACCTTTGCAGCACAGGCTTGTATCACCTCCTAAAAGAAAAACAATACACTAAGCAGGGAAATATTAATAATTTCTCTTTAATATAATTATTAACTCTTCTCAATATATCATGATATTAATCTTTTAATAACCAAGATCAACATTTGGGGGAGTTTCTTCCTTACCCTATACCTGTCACTCTGTATTGTGAATTAAAGAGACTCAATGAGTTCTTGGTAAATCTAACCTGCCACAACAAAAGGGACTGAGAACAAGACCCTGGAGGGCCTACATGTATCTGTCTCAAGAAAGAAATATGGCTTCAATAAACTTAATGACAAACTTAATAAACTGGTAAACACTAAAATTCTACCAGAGCACTAACAAGTTTCAAAGACACACCCAGATTTAATTGCCATTTATAATTATCTCCATAAATAACAATGCCCACAAATATAATTCCCACATTAATAATTTATTTCATAGGAAATCTAAGAATAAACCTTACTGAGTGGCAAAGTATATGATCCATATTGAAAGAGCTACAGGAAAGAACTGCCAAGAATTTATGGGACAAGGCCAAGAGAAGATCACTTCTGAAAAAGAAACTAGTAAAAGTCAACATATATATGAATGATTTGAAAATCTGCTGCTAAGGAGACACAAAAAAACACTCAAGTCCAAAAGGGTTGGCTAGCATGTATCATCAGCGTACAAAAGAACTAGAGAAAAGAAAAATGGTAATGATGAATGTGGAGTTTAGGAAAAAAGAAAAAGGAAAGAGGAACATCAATTTTTCATCCAAAAATTTCTAAGGGAGAGACATTCTGTCTAACGGATATTAGTAATCTGATCCCTAAAAGGAGAAGGTGAAACTGGTCATGAGGTCTGACTGCCTGGACTGAACCTCAGCTCCAGTGCCTGCCATCTCTGTAACATGGGCAATATATAGCAGGGGCTCTGGAAACATCAGCTTCAAGTTCCATAAAATGGGGGTAATACTAGCACCCACATTATACAATGGTTTTGAGGATTAAATATGATGAACATGTAAAGCAATTAGCCTAGGAATTCATTATGTCAGTTATTACTCATAATTATATAGATGTTGGTTAGCACCAAACAAGCTTTATTAGGTGAAATCTCCTATAGGGTAAAGAAAATTAACCTTTTTTTTTCAAAGCTAGCATAAAATGTCTTTAAACCCATCTAATCCCTATTCCTATGACTATGCTTAATAATCAACTCTGTAACCATTAACCTGGGTTTCAGATTAATTTTAAAAGGGAGAGTAGTCTTGAGTAAGGGCAGGCAACTGGAAAGATACACCTTTCACTATAAGATTTTTTTTTTTTTTAGGTTTATAAACAAATTTTTAAAAAACTGATTACTCCTAGTAGGTAACCCAGATTCTGAGCAAGTCTGGATGCACTGACAGGAACAAATTTTAAAACCTTAGAATGAATTTTGTCAATGCTCTCAAGATATTGTCTACCTAGGAGATCCTATCTGGGCTGCAGGATGCCTTCCAGGGACTACTATTGCAGCAACACAGTCAAACCTGTTCTTTCTCTCTCTCTCTCTCTGTGTTATGTAAGCCACCATACAGTACATCATTAATTTCTGATGTAGTGTTCTGTGATTCATTGTTTGCATATAACATCCAGTGCACCACGTAATCCGTGCCCTCCTTAATACCCATCACCAGGCTCACCCATCCTCCCACCCACCCTCCCTTCTAAAACTTTCCATTTGTTTCCCAGAGTCCATAGTCTCTCATGGTTCATCTCCCCCTCCAATTTCTCCCCCTTCATTTTTCCCTTCTCCTGTCCTCCATGCTATTCCTTATGTTCCACAAATAAGTGAAACCATATGATAATTGACTTTCTTTGTTTGACTTATTTCACTTAGCATAATCTCCTCCAGTCCCATCCATGTTGATGCAAAAGTTGGGTATTCATCCTTTCTGATGTTTGAGTAATACTCCATTGTATATATGGACCATATCTTCTTTATCCATTCACCTGTTGAAGGACATGTGGCTCTTTTCACATTTTGGCTATCGTGGACATTGCTCCTATGAACATTGAGGTGCAAATGGCCCTTCTTTTCACTACATCTGTATCTTTGGGGTAAATACCATCTGTATCTTTGGGGTAAATACCCAGTAGTGCAATTGCCAGATCATAGGGTAACTCTATTTTTAATTTTTTGAGGAACCAATTCATGGAAACCAAAGAGAACAAAGACAAAACGATCCAAAGCCTCTGGGATATAGCAAAGGCATTCCTAAGGGGGAAATACACAGCCACTCAAGCCTCACTCAAAAAAACAGAAACATCCTGAATATGCAAACTATCTTTACACCTTAAAGATCTGGAGAATCAACAACAAATTAAGTCTAACCCACACATGAGAAGGGAAAATTAAAATTAGAGCAGAGATCAATGAATTAGAAACCAGAACTATAGTAGAACACATTAATGAAACTAGAAGCTGGTTCTTTGAAAGAATTAATAATATTGATGAGCCACTGGCCAGACTTACCCAAAAGAGAAGAGAAAGGACCCAAATTAATAAAATGATGAATGAAAGGGAGGAGATCACAACTAACACCAAGAAAATAGAAACAATCATCAGAACTTTTTATCAACAACTATATGCCAGTAAGTTAAGCAACCTAGAAGAAATGGATGCATTCCTGGAAACCTATAAACTTCCAAGACTGAAATAGGAAATAAATTGACAACCTGAATAGATCAATATCTAGTAACGAGATTGAAGCACTGATCAAAAGCCTCCCCAAAAACAAAAGTTCAGGGCCTGATGGATTCCCTGGGAAATTTTACCAAATATTCAAAGAAGAAATAATACCTATACTCCTGAAGCTGTTTCAAAAAACAGAAACAGAAGGAAAACTTCCAGACTCTTTCTACGAGGCCAGCATTACCTTGATCCCCAAACCAGGCAAAGACCCCATCAAAAAGGAGAATTTGAGACCAATATCCCTGATGAACACAGATGTCAAAATTCTCAACAAGATCCTAGCTAATAGCATCCAACAGTACATAAACCTCTTATGTAGGAAACAGCAAAAGGACTACATGGTAAAGCTACAGAGAACACAGAATTCTCTATTTTTGTATCCTTTACTCATTAATGAGTAAACACCTATTAAATGCCCACTGAACTAAATTGGTTATGCAATTCACACACACACACACACACACACACACAGCCACAGCCACATCCCCATACCTTAAGCTTGCACTATATTTTATTTAAGGAATTCTTACTGTGGTTACAAAGAAAGAAGTATCTCCAGTAATACAGAATAATACAGAAGTAATTCTATATTATAGAAATAATCTATAATATAGAAGTAATCAAGTCTTCTCTATTATACTTCTCTGTTAGACCAGTGTTATAGTCTTCAAAGGATTAAGTAATAACCTGACAAAAAATATTGGGAATCTACCAAAATAAATTACAGGAAACAAGAAAAAGGCTTTGTGACAAAAGGTAAAAATCCAGTCAACCTCAAATGTTTGCAAAATATAAAAAGAACAGAGCTGCCATGGGAATAAAGATAACTTTTGTTTTTTATTCCCATACATGTTATATACATTATGAAAAAAAAAAATCCCACTGCAGACAACATTTGGAAAAAAGTTCAGTGAATTGTCTCAATGTGGGAAAAATACAGTTTTTAAAAAAACACAGCAAAGTTTTCAGATCCAAAGGCAGCCTCGATCTACCTCTATCCCAGTGCAAATGGATACTCTAAATAATTTTTAAAAAGAAAGATGTGGTAAAAGCTAAATAATTACTGATTCTAAGAGAAATGAATTTTTCTCTTACAATAAATTACCAATGTGCTTCCCCCATGCCTTTGATGTCATATCTTAAAAAATATCTTTCTGATTTTTCCTTTATATCTGCTTTCTTTTGTTCATATATCCTTTCATTTACCTGAAGATGACAGCTATGTAAGATGATGGAAAAGAAAAGCTACAAGACTGAATTGATTCCACGATGTTAACTTTTATAGTGTGAAGATCAACAGATTGTAGGAAATCTTTTCTTTTATCTGTAAGTCAGTTTCTCTTAAATCTGCAAAATCATTTTTTCATGTAAAATTTTAGACAGAGGACATTTCTTTTCTTCCCAGTGAAGAAAGATTTTCCTCTAATTTTCAAAACTCAATTTGTTTATTTCTACTTCTTTTTAAAAACTGGAACATCATACATTATTCAATTAAATTAAATGTTAAAACACACAGAATCACAACACTGAAAGAAACTTACTAATTTATAGTATATATTCTAAAATTTATACTGAGAAGAATAAAAATATTTCTCTGATATTCCAACTAAACCTGCAGTCTGATATACTTGAAATTCTAATTTTCTCAAGAGAGAAAAGGAGAGAAAGCAAATACAGTCCTAACTAAAGGTGCCTCAGTATAGCTCCTGACATGTTTGGTTTAAAACTGGTCAAGATTCCTATCAAAGGAGGAGAGAAAGGGATAATATTTATTAAGTGCCAGGCACTGTGCCAAAAGGTGAGAACACAACAAGGAACAAGTCTGCACAGTCCCTGTCTTCAAAGAGCTCAAGGCTAACTCTAACTAAAAGAATTACTATGGTCAAAGAGCATAAATATTTTTAAGGATATTTAAGCTTCTCAATACATCTTACCTTCGAGAAAGACTATGTAGAAATTTATAAATAACAGGATAAATAGCACAATATTTTTAACTAAGCATCCTCCTCCTCATTTTCATAATCTATTTTCCAGTTTTATGGGCAACACCTCGTTTTTATGGCACTTCTTTTCTTGTAGTGAGATAATAGACCTTTTAAATATGCTTAAGGAATATCTTTATCCACTCTTTTTGGAAGTATGTGCTTATTATAATTTTATCCATTTCTTTGTGGAGGTCTAATTTTCTTTATTGTTTAGTTTTGCACAGTAAGGAGGCTGTTCCTAACATATTTTATATAAATATTTTCCCAGGTTGGTGTTTGTTGTGCTTGTGTGTGTTGTACATATGCATACATATGCTTCCATTTTTAAACAGCAAAACAGGTCTTAGGCTGGTTTTTACAAAAGTATCAGTTCAAGAAACCATGTAGGTTATCCTAAATTGGTCTATTTACTGCAGTGAGTGATGTGAGAACAAACACCACAAAGGAACTATAAAAGCACAAGAAAGCCTATTTTTAAATAATTAACTTACTTTGTTGAATTAGTATTTATTGTCATGGCAATGTGAAACAGAATCAACATAGTTTTAAAACTTCCAACTACTCAACTGCATAAAATTATTATACATACTGTGACAGAATCGAGTCTCTGTTTCACTTGTTGCATCCTCATTGAAGAACGTTCAGTGTGGACATAGTCATCAATCTGAAAAGAGCCTTGGTGAGGCAGTTTAGGATAGGTGCATAAAGCATCTTGACTTTGGTGTATTTCATGTAATGGAAATGTTCCATTGTAGCATTTGAACATTTCAGCCTCTTGCTGGGCAACTGGAAAAATAAATCCATAATTAGTTCAAGTCAATGCAACAAAAGGACAATGAAATAATTAAACCATGAAATTACAGCATTAAATAAATGATCAGAAACTACATAATACATTTTAAAAACTGGGTAATAAGAAAACAACATGACCGACAAAATGGGAAGTTTTAAAAATACTATAAAAGCACAAAAAAGGAAAAAATAATGTCACAGATAATTTACGTCAGGAAGTATTATCACTGAGCCTTGAAGGCCATGGCAATCTTGGTCTGGTAAGCAACAAGCTGGGATGGGAGTCTAATTTATATATATATGTATACAGAAAGTATCTAATATAAAAACTCAAAGGCATACAGAGTAGAACTAAAGGAAAGGCAAGAATAATAAAAATAATTATTTACAAACCCATCTCCCTAAAACAACTGTTTTCATATTTCTATACCCCTCTTAATCTTTATGCATATGTACATTTTATGCAAGATACCATAATGTGAATAAAATGTAAAGTTTTTCAATTTAAATACAGACATCTTTCATATCTTTACTACTCTGTAATTACCATTTTTAAGCCCTTTACAACATCTCATCTAATGAAGCAGTTATTTATTTATGCATTCTTCTATTACTGAATATATACTGTTTTTTATCTTCTCTTATTACAGACCATGCATGTAGGAGTACTTTCATAGTTTAAATTATTTCTTAAAATAATTCTTTCTTTGCATTTAATTATCCAGGATGGAATAGATGGTCAAAAGGGTGAATGTTGTTGATGACGATGACAAAGACAACAGCATATATACTGCACTTTATGGTTTTTAGAGGGCTTTCACATATATTATCTCATTTGATTAAAATAAAGGAATTTGAAAATTTGTAAGCACCTGTTTGAACATAAAAAGGAGAAAAAAAATACCGTGGTCATTTAAAAAGTATTTTAATTATATAATTTTAAATAGAAAGACTTTCTAAACATAACATGAAAAGTAACTGATATAATCAGGATTTATAATAGGGAAACAACAGACCAGACTTCAGGGATTCTGTGTACTACTGAAGTTACATACAGAAATATGAATGTGTATAAAGTTTTTGGAAATCAGATCTGTACTTTTATCAGATTATTTGTTAAAGGACTGCATGAGTCAGAAAATGTTAAGAATTGTCAGCATAAAAGATGGACAGATTTTGCTATATAAACATTTACGGAGTCTTCATTAAAATAAAAAAACTATCATAATCAAAATTAAAAAACAAATGACAAGTAATACGGTTCTTCTAACTCTGGCCAAAGTAAGAGTAAAAAGGACCAGATGTGCCCTCCTGCTTGACACTACCAAAAAGTAGAGAGAATGTATAAAAGGAAGAGATAAAACCATCTTTCTTGTCAGATAGGATCATCTATACAGAGCTAAGATGAAGGCAAGGCAAGTGAAGTACATGAGGGAAAAAAATTTAAGGAGACTTGCTCAATCTCAGGTCCTGGCCCCACTTTGTGTAAGAAATCTGAATGGCATCTAAACAATGAGCCATTAGAACTAATAATCAATTTTAGGCAAGGTTCCAGGATATAAGAGCAGTAAGCAGAAATAAATCTATTTCTATATTCAAGTAATAAAAAGAAATTGGAAATTTAATACTTCAGGAAATACTGATGAGGGATGTGAGGGAGCCTGGGTGGCTCAGTCAGTTAAGTGTCTGCCTTTGGCTCAGCTCATGATCACAGGGTCCTGGTATCGAGTCCTGCACGGGCTCCCTGCTCATCAGGGAGCCTGCTTCTTTCTCTGCCCCTCCACCTCCACTTGCTTTCTCCTCTCTCTCTCAAAAATAAAAATACTTTTAAAAAAAGGTGTGAAAGACATGCATACTGAAAACTACAAAACTGCTAAGAGAAACTGAAGAAGAACCTAAAATAAAGAAATATATTATGTTCATGGTTGGACTAATCAGTGTTGTTAAAATATCAATTCTCCTCAAATGACCTGTACATTCAGTGTTGTTCCAGTAGGTCACTTTTGGAGAAATTGTCAAATTCTAAAATCCACACAGAAATGCGAAGAATCCAGAAGAGTTAAAACAACTTTGAAAAAAGAACAAAGGGGACTTGTACAACTTGACTTCAAGTCTTACCATAAAGCTGCAGTAATCAAGACACTTCATTATTGGCATAAAGATAAACAAATAGAACAAGAGAACAGAGAAGAGCCTACCATGCATGGACAAGGTGTAAAGGGAATTCCATGTAAAAAAGATAGTCTTTTCAATAAATAGTGTTAGAAAATTAGATATTCATATGTGAGCAAATGAACTTTGATATATACTTTATACCATGTACAAAAATAACTCAAAATGAATCTACATGTAAAACATAAAACCATAAGGCACTTTCATAGAACCCACTGGAGAATATTTTTGTGAGCTTGGATTGGGCAAAGGTTTATAGATACAAAACCAAAAATCCATATAAGAAAAAAATTGGTAATTTTGCATTTCATCAAAATTTCAAACATTTTTTCTTGAAAACTGTCAAGAAAGCAATTAGAAGGCAAGACAAAGACTGGGGGAAATGTTTGCAAATTATGTATCTGAGCACCGCTTGTAGAGAGAAAACCTAACTGTTAATTAAAAGTCAATAGTCAGAAGAAGCCAATTAAAAACGGGCAAAAGATTTAAACAGACACTTCACTGAAGAAGATAAATGGATAGCAAATATGTACATGAAAAGATGGCTCAAAATCATTAGTCACAAAAGATAAACAAATTAAAACCACTGTGAAATAGCACTGCCCACTTATGAGAGGGGCTAAAATGGAAAAGACAGACCACTTGATATTTATCAAGACTAGGGGCGCCGGGGTGGCTCAGTGAGTTAAAGCCTCTGCCTTCAGCTCAGGTCATGATCCCAGGGTCAAGGGATCCAGCTCCACATCAGACTCTCTGCTCAGCAGGGAGCCTGCTTTCTCCTCTCTCTCTGACTGCTTCTCTGCGTACTTGTGATCTGTCTGTCAAATAAATAAATAAAATCTTTAAAAAAAATTTAGCACGTCTATGGATATACTAAAACATTCACACACTGCTGGCAGGAAGGTTAAATGGCCTAACTACTTTTTTAAAAGTTTGGCAGTCTCTTAAGAAGTTAAATGGACATCTTCAATGGGATACAGCCCTTCTACTCAGGAATTTCCTCAGGAGAAATGAAAGCACGTGTTTATACCAAGAGTGGTAGATGCATATTCTAAGCAGCTTATTTCTAATAGTTAAAAGCTGGGTACAACCCTAACACCCATCAATAGGTGCGAAGAAAAACAAACTGTGATCTATGAAAAAATGAAACAATACACTGAAATAAAAAGGATGAACTACTGATAAAATCTAAAATATAGATGTCTCAAAGTAATTATGAGTGACAGAAGCCAGACAAAAAAAGAGTACATGGTATAAATGGTCTCACTTATATACAATTCTCGAGAGTGGAGATTAATTCATAGTGATTGGCTGGGGGAAAGAGGAGGTAAGGAGAGATTTCAAAGGAGCACAAAGTAACTTAGAGATGATGGATATGTTATCTTCATTGAGATGATGGTCTCACAAGTGTTTAAATATGTCTACACTTATCAAAATGTACATTTTAAACATACAGTTTATTGCATGTCATTATACCTTAATAAAACTGCTCACACGAAAAAAAGCAAATGACAAGCTAGTGATAAAAGGGGTTAATATTCTTTTTTTAAAAAAAGATTTTATTTATTTGAGAGAGAAAGAATGAATGCATGCATGCACACGCACAAATGGGAAGAGGGACAGAGGGAGAGGGGCAAGCATTCCCTGCTGAATGGGGAGCCAGATGTGGCTCCATCCCAGGACCTGGAGATCATGACCGGAGCCAAAGTTAGATGCTTTATCAACTGAGCCACCCAGGCACCCTGGGGATTAATATTCTTAACAAGCAGAGTCCCCATAAAATGAATTAAAAATAATCTAACAAAAATGGGCAGAGGACCACTATAGAAAATTCACAAAAGAATAAATATATGGCCAATAAAAAAATGTATTCAACCTCAAGAATAAAGGGGGAAAATAAGGAAATAAAGATGAAAATAAAGGAATAAAGGGGGGGAAAAAGGAAAATTAGAAAGTGATGGGTTCTTTTTAGTTTTTTTTTCCTTTTTAACTGATTCATTGAACTTCAAAATACTTTTTCCTAAGAAACGAACTGCATAAGAGTAGCCAGATGTGTATTGAAGTACTGCTTAAAATACTGAAAAAATATGTAACAGCAGAATTGTACAATATTCATTTAAATAAATTATGGTATATTCATTTAATAAAGGGAATTCAGACACTAAAATTATATACAGAAGTACAACTACCATGATGAAATATTGCTAAAATATTATTAATTGGAGGCAAATAGTTTATAAAGCAATATAATGAATATACAAAAGGATCACTTTTTTTTGGTCACAACCTTGGTTGCACCACCCATGAATCTGAGATAGCACTTATTAAAAATTTTGGGTCCTTGATCACTGTATTCATGTCCAACTTCATTTACACACTCTAACTAAAGCACAGCTCTGTAATAATGGGCACTCCCTCCCTGCAGACCCTGATGAAGTAAGTGCTGGGGACCATTACTAAGGGAGAAGACCTGCTCACAATCCACCCTTTCAGAGACAGATGTTCGTCCCTCAATACCAATTACTGTTCTCAGATGGAAGTGTAGCTGCTTCTATACTTAGATTTTCATGGGTCTGACTGCTGTTTTTCAGTACATATTTTGGACTTCCTTTCACAGCACACTTGACAATTTATTCCTAAATATTCAAAGATTGTTTAAAGAACAAGAGAAACTGAAGCTGTGAAAGAAGAGTGCTCTATGAATTGGAAATCGGAAAGCTTAACAGTAGCAGATGAGCCAGGGATGAATGAATCAACAGATAAAAATTATGTTATGTGATCTTCGCTTTATTTTTTTCAAAACCTTCCTTTTAACATTTTATTGTTTTTTGTTGTTATGAATGGAAAGTAAAGCTGGATTTGACTATTTAATGGCATTTACTGACTCCGTGTTTTTCTGTACTTGCTAGTTACCTATTGCCAACCACAATTTCATATTAAGCTCTGAGTGGGTATGCGGAGAAGCACATAAACATGGATATAAGCAACAGTTATACAGGAGAGCAGGATTTTGATATCTATCGTATTCATTTTGTGAAACTGTATTTTCTAAGTATTATGCTATGCTAAACATGCAGTTTTTTTTTTAAAGGGAGTTTTTTTAAACTGGTAAAAAATAACAAAAAGCATTGTCTAAATATTTATTTTTTGCAGTATTATGATGCCTTTCAGAAAGAAAGTGGCCTACATGGATGTAGATAACAAAAATAAATGTCAAACAATTATGAATACTTGTTTCTGTTGTTTAAGGGGAATTTTCTATACAAAAGCCAACTGACTGTATTTCAAGGTTTCACATTAACACCCTACTTTAACTTAACTCCTAGAGCTGTGAAGGCAGCCATAAAATAAAAATCTGCAGAAATATTGACAAAGACCTAGTTTTTCAGATGCTAGAAACGGAAGCTACTTACAAGTTCTTGCGTTCTTCCCCTCCCTAACCCTCCACAATATCTATCGTATAACACTATACAGATTATTTCACTGTAAAATAGGTCATAATTGGTGCTTTATGAAATTCCCTCAGACTCAATGCTTCTAACATTTCAAAGCTTTCTAAAACATTTTTACATAGGCCACGACTGGAGTATGCTGTTGCAATTAAAAAACTGTATTTCTTCACTTAGTCATTTTCTCTTCTTTAGCTAATTTAACTTCGTACAATTAAAATTCTAACCTAACCTGCTAAAATTCAAAATTTTATTTTATTTATTTATTTTTAAGATTTCATTTATTTATTTATTTGAGAATGAGAGAGAGACAGAGATAACAAGAAAGAGCAGGAGCTGGGAGGAGAGGGAGAAACAGGCTCTCTGCATAGCATAGCAGGGAGCCAGACACAGGGCTCTATCCAAGGACCCTGGGATTACAACCTGAGCCAAAGGCTGATGACTGAGCCACCCAGGCGCCCCAAAACTCAAAATTTTAACACTCTCATCCCATCCACCCACTACTTTTTGAGAAGTGCACTAGAGAGGCTCTGGGAATACAAAGACACTGGCCCCCTCTTGGGGTCTGAATCTTTCAGAGGTCAACAAGACATTACTGCTATGTGCTAACTGTGGTAACAGTTACAGGATAACTATGTATCCACAAGGGGCTGAGAACACACAGGTGGCAACTGCATTTGCTTAAAGGAATGTTACCTATCAAATTACTTCCAAATCTACCTACAACTGGCTATAATTGGGGATTCTAAATTTTATACAATTAAAAAATTCATAAAGAGTTTTCATAACTAATAATCAAATTTTGATTTATAATAAGGTCAGTGCTTTTGTGTATGTTCTGGCCTTAAACAATTATAAGAAATAATGTGGTTTTCTCAGGAGATTTTTATCTTGATAGGAGGAAGAATAGAGGAAATAAGATATTTTAATCTAGAGCCCTTTGCACTGAAGTGAATAAAAGGTTTGTTATTATTAAAACCTATGTTTACTTAAGTTATTGACTTTATAGCAAAGTATAACTAAAAAACCCAAATATTCTTTCTCTTATACTATATAAACAGTAAGATTTCCTTTTGGTTCAACACTTAATCCCTTTGTTCAAGATCTATTGTTGGACACAGTTTTGTTAATGGGTACAGTCACTTTACTGGATACCCAATTCTTCTACTTATAAATGATTCTGTTTCTCATCATAGCATTACTGTAAGCTGGTAGGTCTACTGAATGAGGTTCCCAGCATTCAGCAGTTATGCAGCATCCTCCTTGCTTTCCTCTAGCATTTGCTATGTGTAGGGAATTTCTGTGGTCTGAATGTTTGTGTCCCCCTGAAATTCCCATGCTGAAGTCCTAACACCCAGAGTGGTGGTACTGGGAGGTGGGGCCTTTGGGAGGTCATGAGAACACAGCCGTTATGAATAAGAAGAGCACTAATCCCCTTATAAAAGAGGCCTCAGAGAGTTCCCTTGTTCCTTCTACCACGTGAGACGACAGGTAAAAGGTGCCATCTGTGAACCAGAAAGTGAGCTCTCACTGGACACCAAACCTGTCAAGTCTTGATCTTGGGACTTCCCAGAATTCAGAACTGTTAAGAAATAAATTTCTGTTGCTTACAAGCCATGAAGGCTCTGGTATTCTGTTATAGCTGTCAGAATGGACTAAGACAAGAACGTTGAAGGGCTTAAAACTTTTTCTTTTTTAAACTGTATTTTACAGGGCCTGACTTGTTCCTACTTCAGCTAAGCTTAGAAACTGTGTGGATTGATCAGAGAATTTCTACTGAGTAACACTTCGACTCCAGTAGCCCGGGTATATTCAGGGCCTGTTAGTTATTTTGCACTTCCTTGGCATATTTAATATGTCAAGGAGAACTAGTGTTACTAATGAAACTGTCCAAAATCTTTTAACAAGAAAGTGTAACAGATTCATTTCTCAAAGCCAACCAAAAGCAAGAGCATCTACCATCATTCAGCAAATCTGTTAGGTGAATACCAAAATATAATAAACTATCTCTAAATCCCTGAAGTACACACTATTGTCCCTCAGTTGATTTCCTGCTCCATTATCAATCACTTCTCACCCATCATGCTATTCAGCTGCACTGTGTGATGTGTGCACTGCTACAGAAACCAGCTAGTATTCCTCGACTGCAGCCTCGTTCAGGAGCTCTTAGTGTATCCCCGCTCCACACCATGCTTTACAGTTTCATTTCTGCCTTTGGTGAAACACTGAGATAAAACAGGACAGGTATTTTGATTTTACAGGTTAAAAACAGATGCAAAAATGCTGTTACTTGACCAGAGTCAAAGAGAAAGTGATGGCACTTTGTCTAGAACCCCAGTGAGCTAACTCCTACTCCAGAGTTATCTCCTACTCCAGCCTTTCCCGACACACTATTTTGCACTGTACTGCTCTTCCTTCTTGCTGTGCTTTAAAAAGCATGAATGTAAGCATTAAAAAAAAAAGAAAAAAAAGGCCTGGATGAGGAATTCAGGGCTCTGGTTTATGTTCAAAGCCAGTTTTTGATTTGTACTGATTCCTTGAATGACATAGCCTTTGAAATCAAAATATCCATTATGTGGAGAATATTAAAATACAGATTTCAGGATACAACCAAGAAATAGGTAGCTTAAGCACGTCTTCAAATATGGCATTTCTAACTCTTAATTCTTCTACTAAGCTAAAAATAAATACTTAAACTATGACCTACAATGAATTATATATGTTACTGTATAATCGTATCCAAGTATGAGAATTGGTAGTAACTGAGTTTGTCTTTGAATCATTCATCATTAGTACTTTAAGAACACTATTATATAGACAATTATGGATACTAAATTAATTTCAGTTAGACATTATCTTGTTGCAAAAATATTATAAAGTTGGTTCTATTAAAATTGAATGCTACATAATAAAGATAATTCATATTTTGGATTATCCTGAGAATACAATTACTTAAGGCATTATAATTAACCCCAACATTTGTAAAAGACTGAACTATTAATAATATTAAAATAACCAAAGTTTCCTTTTAGTCTTAAAGGCTCCTCCTGAATATTAAAATTGAAAACAAACAATATATTTCATCATAGGAATATTTGGCTACCCTTTTAATTAAATTACTTCATGATGGCACCTGGGTGGCTCAGTGGGTTAAAGCCTCTGCCTGCGGCTCAGGTCATGATCCCAGGGTCCTGGGATCGAGCCCCGCATCGGGCTCTCTGCTTGGTGGGGAGCCTGCTTCATCCTCTCTCACTGTCTGCTTCTCTGCCTGCTTGTGATCCATAAATTACTTCATGAAATAGGAAATGCAAAGACTAAGTAGTTTAGTGTTTTAAGAGTGGGCTCTGGACTCAGACAGCTGAGTAAACTTTAACAAATGTGTGACCTTACGTAAATTACTTCATTCTCCCTATACCTCAGTTTCATCATCTGCAAAATGAGGATAATAGTATCTACCTTATGGGGTTTTGAAAGGACTGTATGGAAGGACGTACATAAAATGCTCATAAGAGTAGAGGACACACAGTAAATGTTTGATAAATGTTAACCGCTACTACTACCACTATTATTATTAGCCTCCAATTTACTCACTGATCTTGACTTTCATTATAGAATGAAATATTTTTAGAAAATATAAGGGGGAAAATGCTATTCTATAGGATTGTAATTCTCATTTCAAACACTTACTGCACATCAGGAATATACCACATACTAGGTTAGACATAAGAAATTGCAAACACCATGGACTTTTGGTCAATGAGCAAGTTACGTAACAAAATTTTTATAGGAACATAAAGGTATTCATTACCTTCATTATCTTCATTACCTTGAATACAGTATGTCACAGTGTGAAAAACAGAGCTATCAACAACAACAATGTAGGTGGTCGTTAATGAATACAAATTTTTTAAATAAAATCACATCCAGGGTCAATGGTAGAGACTGCTGTTAAGTGTAACTAAAATTCTTCCAGAGGTTTAATCAACTACTTGGGAAGCATAAAAGACTGGAAAAGAGCATGGTAATCTTGGTCTGATTCCTGGATTTTACAGTCCTGTTCAACATACAGTAGATGCTCAATAAAGATTTGTCGCGCCTAAAATACTATGACCAAGTAAGGGAGAGTTAACATTGATTCAGAGAAGAGACTGCCACCTAGTGGAAAATTAGGCTCATCACCTGGGATTATCAATGCTGAGAACTTCCCAAATTAGCACTTGATCCTACTTAAAACGCTACATGTATATTCATTGTGTGTCAGTATTCAGGCTAGGTACTGATAACAGAAAGATGAATAAGCCTTCATCTCTGCTGCCTTCAAAGTACAAATAATACAAAAAATCACATACTCCACAGAGAGGCATAAAGCAAATGGTATTGCAGGAAAAAAAAAAGGTTTACTTATTAGAAAATCAAAAGCTAGTATTTCAGGAAATTTGCTAAAAAGGCAGATTAGTGCAGCAAATAAGAGCACAGTCTCCAAATCCAGACTGTATGGGTTCAAGTCCTGGCTCATGTAAAATGAGGATAATTACAGGACCTATCTCTTAACATTATTGTGAAAAATGAAGTAAATATATGTAAAGTGCTTAAAACAGTACCAGGAACAAAGTAAGTGCTTTGAAAGTACTGGTTATGATTATCACTACATGTAGAACAGGATCCTAGAGATGGAGGTAGACAAATATTAGTAACAGAACATTAACTGCTAAAGTCTAAGCTTCATAAATTTAATTCAGCAGAAGCCGTTTCTTCTGACTAGCACTCTGTTATTATGGGAATCCTAAAAGTACATTGTTTGTGGTACTCTGTGACTAAATTTTGAATTACTAGATGATTAACCCTTTCAGCATCAGGCAAATAAAACTGCCTTCTGAAAGTAAAAATTGTATTTCTTACCAAAAAAAGCAAAAAGTCAGTAGAATGAAAGACCCAAAAGACCACAACCTGAACATATGCTTAACAGGGAAAGACGCTTGCTGACTCTTCACAGATTTTGCTAGAACTGAAAGATAGATGATACATTTAGCTACCACTGTGGTCTCATTCGCAGCTTATTTAACTTACAAAAAAAAAATGAGTTTGCTCCATTTTCCTTGAAAAATACCTAAATGTATGAGCAGCTCTGATAAATACTATTTAAAAATCATGTAACTGTTCTACATCTTTCAGATTTTATGCCACTAAAAATATTTCTGTAAAGATACATGTAAACTTTATTTTCAGCCAAGAAAGTGTGGGGAAAATATTCCTGCATTAAAAATAAGTAAAATATAAGGCAAAGCTGTAACAGGTTAATAATAAATATTATAGGCTTTAATGAAAAATCTAAATACTATTGACTTGATGATTATGGTTTGCTTTTAATGACTAAAACACTTTAGAGTCTAAAACAACTTTTTTTTTTCTTATGACTACATACTATTCACAAGAACTGTGCTAAATCTTGGATTGCTTGGGATTATGTAACTTTTTCCAAAGCTTCCTCATTTTAAAAATAGGCAGCAAAGAGTTAGGAAAATGTGTTGAAACATTTTGAGTTTTGTTTGTAAAGGTGTTAGTACACTGAAGATTGTGTTAGAAAATCATGGCACAAAAAAGTTTTAATTTCATGTGTATTATTTGAACATTTTAATTTCTGAAACACTTTGAATTCTTTCCTTTTCTACATTAATACAGTATAGATATAATGTCCTTAACTTCATGTATTTATTTTCTAATACAACTGACCCAGAAAGGTAAACATTCTAATAATAATTTTTTAAAAAAGGGCTGCCAACAGAATGAATAAAAGAGAAGGAAAAAACTTTTTTCAATTCCCTTTCATATAGACGTGCTTATCAGCATATTAAAACCTCAGTTCCCATAAAGTCAAGTATATATGGGTTAAATGAGCATGATAACAACACATTTTACCTTTTTCCTTTATTGCAGTCCTTATCAATTTACAAAGTACTTTCACAGTCCCTGCCTCACAGTATCCTCACAAATGGCTCTCCCGGGTAGCACAGGTGTGGACAGTAGCGGTGCCACTTAGCAGATGAGGAAATGGAGCTTCAGGAAGGCAAGAGGCTTGCACAAGCTGCACAGAAACAGAACTGAACCTAAAACCTCTGCTTCTGAACTCCTAAAAATGCTTTGCTCTTTCTGCTTATGTTTCTAGAACGGACTTCTTGGTCTAAATGCCTACAGTCTAAAAACCAAACTGGCAAACCCAACTGGGCTAACCTGAAGATGGATCAAAGACAGAAAAAAATACTGAAAAAAAGAAGATAAAGAGTGGAACTTCCACTTGCCTTTGTGAAAATTTCAAAAGCCTACAAAGCACATTAGGAATTGAATGGCAACTGTTGTGAAAGCTCTAAAGGTTCTGAGGAAATAACCGTGTGGCCTGCTTCTGTACACCAGGCCCAGTGATGAGGATGGGGCGCCGAGGTGTGACTCTCCTTCACGTGCAGAGTGAGAGTGCACACAAAGAACAGCCTGTTTCAGCCTGTTTGAACTAGACACCAGGTTTGAATATGTGTTAGAGAAATTAGCTATTTCTTCTAGGAAAAATTTTTCAAAATAAATCTCAATTTTACCTATTTTTTTCCTAATATAATTTGCCTGGAAGAACATAATAAAATCTATACAATGATCAACAACTTCAGGTTTAGAACTTAACTGTCTTAGTAACTTAGCACTGACCAGAACCATTAACCAATAACCAATTAACTACTAACCAGTATCTGTATTAATGCAATAAATGGAATGACTCACATTTCATTTAAATTTAAGACTCCTGCCAAATAACCCCACGTTAATGTTACATTATATATATGTATGTAATTGTCTATTTATGCATTTAAGATAATGTATGTAAGCCTGCCTAGCTTAGCAGAAAAACTGAATGATGATATACGACATCCTAAATAAATCAGAGACTAATGATGACTATTTTTGAACAAGATTTAATATATAAAGAAAATGAAACTGCAATTTGGGGAGTAACAGTACCATGAGTAAATGCAGTGCAGAACAATGAAATCCTAATTTCAGGACAGAAATTAAAGAAATGTATGAAAATAGCATAAATCCAAATAATTCTAAGAATACCATTTTATTCCTTAAAAATGTACCCAGGTAATATCCTTATTTTTTCTCAGAAAGACAGATTAGTATAATTTTAGATTAGAAAAAGATATTAAATTTCTAATTCCAGATCTTATTTTCACTGATATTTGATGTTTTACCTTCTTTTTAAGCTAAGAAATTCTTTTTTTTTTTTTTTAAAGATTTTATTTATTTATTTGACAGAGACAGATCACAATGAGGCAGAGAGGCAGGCAGAGAGAAAAGGGGAAGCAGGTTCCCTGCTGAGCAGAGAGCCCAATGTGGGGCTGGATCCCAAAACCCTGAGATCATGACCTGAGCCAAAGGCAGAGGCTTTAACCCACTAAGCCACCCAGGCGCTCCTAAGCTAAGAAATTCTTAAAACTATAGCTTATTACAACCTTGTGCTTTAGGGAAAAACAAAAACACAGAATAAGAAACCAAACATTCAGCTGAGCACATTAAAGGTCCCAAATGTTGTTTACCTTTTAAATTTAGTTAACACATTCTCAAATAATTTTTAGGTGAATTTTATTTGTTTAAAGTTAGAAAGTGATGATTACCTTTCTGTGATTCCAACAAAAAGACACAACCATTTATGTGTACCTTTGCTGATATTTCAACTCCATAATAATAGTGCTTATGGAAAAATAAAATGTTGTAACATAATAATAATATAATCTATTTAACCTGTGTCTTAAAATATATTCAAGGAAGCTTTATTAATACAAAGGTTGACAGTTTTCACAAAGCTCATGATTCCTGGTTCAGTCTAAAAGGAAAGGTTACTTAAAATATTCTTTTCTTATCAGCACTGAACTTACCATGGAAATCATAAATATACAGAAGAATTGGCTCACTCTGCCCAAATGCACAAAATGCAACCATATTTTCAAGTGGGTGATAAGAAATGTCTCGAATAGGTGATTTGAATGGCAGGTCAGAATACATTGCTACTTGTTCTCCTAAATAAGAAAAGACATGCAATAATTTGTACTACCTCAAATATCTCTCATTAGAAGATTATTCTGTAAATAACTAAAAACAGTAAATAATAACGAAGCTCACATTATTTACATGAAGACCTTGATTACTTAAAAATAGTCAAGTAACTCTTATATTATTTTTCATCCTATTGGACCTCCTCTTTCTACTTCTCATCCTAACTCTTCAATGAGGTTTTCAAGGCACAGAAGAAAAAAAAAAAAGAGCTTAGCAGGAGTGAAGTACCTGACTCTGAGATCTGACAGCTGAGCAAATGCCAGCTAATAACAAAGAACTCAGGGAGAAGTCTGGGAGGAACTGAGGGCCTTAAACTGAAGACACTGGTTGAGGGAGGTTTGGTGGGGAATTCATTTTTCTGTTTCTTTTTTTCCAGAGACTGAGGTACTACTTGCTTTAACGATAGATATGATTATCAATGGCTAAAAGAGGCTTATAGCAGAGGTCTAAGGAACCTATGAGAACTGGAATTCAAAAAGCAAACACCCAAGATCAATTTATTGAAGGAGAAAAGAGATTTAACACTTCCAAACTGATGTTAAAGCATCAAAACACAGTAAGAGAAAACCTCTAAGTGAACTGACTAGTCAAAAATACTTAAAGGAAAGATGGAGAATGTGCAATTAAGGAAGGCATGTGCTGTGATGGGTGTTGTATATGAAGTGATGGGTCATTAAATTCTGCACCTGAAACTAATATTACACTGTGTGTTAACTAACTGGAATTTAGATGAAAAACTTAAGAAAAACAAATGAAGAAAATTAACACAGTGAACCAAATACTATTGATTAAAGATATTTTGAATTTTACAAAATTCTCTCAACTTATTACTAAAAATGTTTATGTGGCTTTAACTTTTCTTTTGAAAAGCAAAGGTGAGGCACAAATGAAATTCCCAATATACTTACTGTATTGGAAAAACATGAATTACAGTAACTGAGGTAACTTGCTTTTGTTTTTCTTTTTTAAGGATTTTACTTTTAAGTAATCTCTGTACACAACATGGGGCTCAAACTTACAATCCCAAGGATCAAAACTGGCAAGTTCTATCAACTGAGCCAGTCAGGCACTCCAGGTAAACTGCTATTAAACTTCAGACACCAAAATTTTGACAGGAATATAGTTACTTCTAATAAAAAATACATTACAGATATTTAGCCATTTGTATACCCACTTACATTCCAAATTAAGGTTATAAATATTCTGAATTTTGCATTACAATCTTAAATACTTCTCTTACAGAGCATAGGGAATATGGTCAATAATACTGTAAAACAACTTTGTATGGTGACACATCGTAACTACACTTATGACTGGGAGCATTGTGTAATGTATATAACTGTTGGATCATTATGTTTGTTGTATACCTAAAACGAATATAATATCAATGTTAACCACAATAAAAAAATACTTCTCTTAAGATTGCTAATACCTTATTATAGGCAAGGAAAGAATAAACCTTGAATTATAATGCAAAAATCTAAATCCATGAAGATATCAAAACAATAAAGACAGAATCTAATATAAATTTAGACTACAGCTGAGTCCCATTATCAGCTCTCCCATCTTGAAAAACATAACTGAGAACATGAAATCAGAATTTTCTTGAAAATTATTCCATAAAATGATAGTTTACCCACTTCTTCAAAAATAAAAACAAACCCTAAAAATGTTTTACGATCAATTAAATATTTACCTGTTTCTGGGTTCCAAACATATACGATACCATCCTCACTTCCAGCAAAGAGAAAAGTCCCACATGGTGTCAAAGTACTATGAATTTTTTCCCGATAATTTGCTGCACCAACAAATTTCCTTGTTGCTAATCTACAAACAAAAAAGATTTCACAAATGTAACCTATCTTACCCATTGAAAAGACTGGTAGTTAAAAAAAAACTTTTCTTTTAAATACTTCTTTTGCATTTAACAAACAATTTTTTGAGAATCTGTTACATGATAGACATTCTACAAAGGATGAAGAATAAAGCAGAGAGAGCCCCAGAGCTCAAAAAGTTTATAATTTAGGAGAGAGAAGGAATGCATCAATATAAAATGGAAATTGGAGGTAGAAAGTGCCACAAGAAAACAAAATGATTTGGATATAAGTGATTCTTTCTTTCTTTTTTAAAAAGATTTTATTTATTTGCGAGAGAGAGGGAGAGAGAGCGACAGCATGAGCCAGGGGTGGGGGCAGAAGGAGAGGGAGAAGCAGACTCCCCACTGAGCAGGGAGCCCCATGGTTACCCCAGAACTGAGCTGAAGGTAGATGCTTAACCAACCACTCAAGTGCCCCAACAGCTAACATTATTTTAGTGCTCACTACATGCCAGGTAAGTACTATTATCATCCCCGGTTTACAGAGAGGACATTACATACAGTGTCCCATTATATGTTTTTTTCATTTAACAATAAATCATGAATAATGGCACTTTTCGTCAGAAAATATAGATTATGTATTCATTTTAGTAGGTATATATCACTGTCTAAATAAACCTTAAAGAATTCTTCTACTATGGGACAACAATTAGGATGTTTCTAGCTTTCCCTTATCATGAACATGATTTCCACGCACAATCATTTGTATATGTATTTTTTCACTGTTTTATCATTATTTCCACATAAATTCCCAGACCTGAGGTTACTGACTGAAAAGTTTCTGGAGTCCTTGCTATACTTTACATGTGTAAACTTATTTACTTCCCACGAAACTCTTATGAATATGGTATATTATTTCCCCCATTTGAGTGAGGAGGAAAGAGAGGCTCAGAATGGTTCATCATTTGGTCAGGGATGGAAAAGGTGTTATTTGACACTAAGCAGTTCACCTCTGGAGCCCAAGCAGGAGTCTAAGATGAATACTATACACTACTTGAAAAGAGAACAACCAAATTCTTTAGGCCTGGCCTTTTAAAACCTGGCACTAATCTCTATTTCTAAAAAAATTCTTTCTCAGCGCTATCAAGAAATTAATGTTCCTACAGACTTACCCTGACTTGATCACAACTTCTATTATTCTACCTCTGAATATTATTCTAGGTTTTTCATGTTTTCCACCCTCCCGACAAACTTCTATCTTATCTAAATTCTATCCGTCCTTTATGACTGAGCGCTAAGGTCAGCCTCTCTACAGAGCCTTTAACAGAAGACTATAGTACAGTCATCCTTACCTTTATCTGTTGCTATGAAAGATATAATCCTTTTATTAAGTATTTATAGTCATTAAAATAATACATATCAAGTATTACCTATCTATCAAGCATGCTATCTCTCAAGCATGACATGGGTACTATGTATAAAAGAAGAATAAGGCAGATCCCATTCCTAGAAGATCTCACAATTTAGCCTAATTAAATGTTTTGTGTTATTTTGGAGGTACTGTAACTAGATTATAAACTCCTGATGAACTACTCTGCTAATCATTCTCTCACAGCACTGATGCCAGTATCCTGAACAGCTCTACATAAACAAAAGTCTTAAGAGTTAGCCCTACAAGAATGTTACAGAATAAACTAGTATACATCACATTTTCCTTTCTAAACACAATCATGAACTCTAATAAAACTAGAGTTAAAAAAAATCTAATAAAACACTTAACAACAAAACAAAAGCACACCAGAAAACTATGCTGGCTTTTCCAGCATTCTGCTTCCACTTTTTACATTAAGGAAATTTCCTTTCCTTATTTAGAAATAACACAAAATAGGAAAAACAAGGATATATTAATTAAAAGCTGTGTCATTCTGTTACGTATTATTGCATAGTACTATGCTATAGCAGTATTGTAAGAGAGATAAAAGATATTCTAAGGTAGAGGCTTCCTTTTTTTTTTTTTTTAATTGTGACAACAAAAAGCAACTGACTACATTTCAGCTTCACAACAATTTACATTTTGAGCCAGAAAATTCTTTGTTGTGGGGGGCTGTCTTATAAACTGTAGGATGCTTAGCAGTATCTCTGGGTCTCTATCCACTAAATTCTAACATTCAAAAAAGCCTCTAAACAATGTAAGATGTCTTCTGAGGGGAAAAACTGTCTATATAGAACCACAGCTGTATTTTATAAATATGAATTAACTCATTTCTTATTCTACGAGTGCTTAACCTGTCAATATAGAAATATACTTACATTCGGAGATCCATAATTCTCAAAGTACTGTCCTTGGTATGGATTAACAATCGTTTTCCATTGGGATGAATCTCCAAATAACTTATGGGAATCCCCTTAAACTCACTCTCTTTAATTTCCTAAAATGATTAAAAAAGATTATGAAATATTATCACTGTATAGTTTGTCTAATATGAAGCCCGTTTTAGAGCACAAAATTAATTTAAGTCATTTTTGACTGCACATTTAAAGGATCCTTTAAAATTGTTAGCAAAAGGAATCCCAGTAACTTCAGTTATAGGTTAAAAATAAAGCTGATAGTGTGTGTGTGTGTACACACACACACACACACACACACACACACACACATATAGCTACATTTAATTGGCATTTTTGTGGTGTATTCCCAAATAAGCACTTTCTAAAACACAACTTCTAACTTTGTATTTTTTTGCTTACCATCATATAAGAAAAGTTTCTAATTTTTATGACTTCAAGAGTTAGTATAGAATTAACTTTCAAGTTCTATTTCAGTCTGAGATTACTTCTTCATGCACTTACTTGTACTTTGTCCTAAAAAAGGTATGTGACTGGCATCATATTCCAAGATCACTTCATTTAGATTGTAATTTTAAGGTTTGTGGTTCTTTTTTTTTTTTTAAGATTTTATTTATTTGACAGACGGAGATCACAAGTAGGCAGAGAGGTGGGGTGGGGGGGTAGGGGGAGCAGGCTCCCTGCTGAGCAGAGAGACAATGTGGGGCTGGATCCCTGGACCCTGGGATCATGACCTGAGCTAAAGGCAGAGGATTTAACCCACTGAGCCACCCAGGCGCCCCAAGAATCAAATTTTTTATTTGTTCATTTCTTTCATTTGAAATATTCATCCTTGTCAATGACATCCTTGGCCTGAGACTTTGCCACATTCCTTAACGCCCACACAATTGCAACCAATGACTTGATGGGGTTTCCCCCCAGTCAGTTTCCCAGAGGGCCTACCCAGTGCCCTAGCTTCTTGTTGTCATCAACCTTAATTAGGTTGGTTTGGTGTTCAGCATAAGGGGCCTCCACCACCTTGACATACACCTCATCAGAGTTGGATTCAAGGACACAAAGATGGGCTTTGGCCCTTGTCTAAGACTTCGACAGCTCGGCAAACTACACGTGCTAGGCCATAGTGCATGAGGGTATTCTCCAGCACCTCTTGTAAATCAGTAAATCAGTATTAATGGCCATTACAGCTCCAGCAGCCATGCCTTCCTAGGCCACAGCGGTGGGTCACAGGTGGAGTTGAATCTTAAGTGCACCTGAGACTCTAGGAATTTTTTTTTTTTTTTTTTTTTTGGTAGTTACTTAAGGTAGCTATAGGAGGTGTCTGACAAATGATGTCAAGAAAGACCTACATACTGAAGGAAAATTTGCCTGGATGAGCCTTACATAGGAAAAATTACCGAAGGTCCTTCTTGAGTGGATTGCTAGAAAAAAGAAAAAAACCTGTAAATGCAAAACTGCTTAGACAGAGTCCAGAGATGCCAAAGCAAGTCTGCTTTAAGCCTCAGGCAGAATTCTCAATTAGCCTTCTCCTCTTTCAAGGACCCACTAGTATATTTTGTCTCCTCCTCCAGAGGGTCTCCTCCTCGGAGATGTTTTGGCACCAGCAGAGGTGGGGGACAAACTGCTACAATCCCAGTCTCAGCAGTTAAGCCCCACCACTGCACTGCCCACAGGAAGGCCTGCTGTTAGCTGCTACAGAAGTCAAATACTGACAGCACAGATGGGGGTGCAGTGACTGAACCACAACAATCTGGGGGTGGGGATGCACTGCTGGGGGTCTAAGCAAGACTTACACAGATTCAAGAGTGCAAAATAAAAAAAACACACAAAACTGTCTAACAAGTTCAGTGTTAGGCATGAATTCGACAAAAGTGCCACCAGATTTAGCATTTGTAGTATCTGTTAATGATCTCTTCTATATTTTTTCCTTATATTCATACTCAAAAAAAAAAAAAAAAAGCCCTAGTTTCAATGCTCATGCTCTGTACCACAGAGTGTGTGCCACAGCACATGGACATGTCATCTTAAGGGACAGATGAGTATAATTTAGCATTTCTCACACTGATGGCTAAAGAGAACCAGTTAAGAAATCTACAGTTTGTCCTAGGGCATTAGCTACCAAAAGATCCTCCAGCTCATTTTCTAACTTTTTATTTCGGACTATCTCGAGCAACTACCAGCCTTTAGATTTTGAAGGTAAATTTTAATTATTTTATAGCCTTTTAATTATTACACTGAGATAAAGAAACATGATTTTTTAAACATAAATAGTAGACTCTGCACTGTACACTCAACTTATTGGAAAAGATGCCTTTGGAAACTTGTCAATCCCTTAGGTATATAAGTAATTAGAAAGTTCTTTTTAAAGTGTGTAAAATTAGGCTATCACATGAATCCCAAGCCATCAATCATTAATTCTATAGACTAGATGAAAATGATAAAAATAAAGTTTTTAAAATAGATCTGATAGATTCAACAGATTTAACTAAAGTTCATAAAAATTCTTTTTCACTTAGAGTGTCTTTTTTTCAAATGAGGACAACTGTTATAATAGAAGAACAAAACACTGAAGAACAAAAGTATAGCATATAAGACAAACTGTATCAACTTATATAAAACAAACTCGGGTTTAAAAATTTATTTTAGGGCGCCTGGGTGGCTCAGTGGTTTAAGCCGCTGCCTTCGGCTCAGGTCATGATCTCAGGGTCCTGGGATCGAGTCCCGCATCGGGCTCTCTGCTCGGCAGGGAGCCTGCTTCCCTCTCACTCTCTCTGCCTGCCTCTCTGCCTACTTGTGATCTCTCTCTCTGTCAAATAAATAAATAAAATTTAAAATAAATAAATAAATAAAAATTTATTTTATACTTTTAATTAAAAATACTGAATATGCACCAATAAAATTGCTTAATACACCAGGTACCTTAAAAACATTCTATTCCAAAAATGAAAGATCACTTGTTTCTGCCTACTTGGCAAAACTCAAGTGAAAACAATTATTGTGAGTAAATGAGAGACCCTAGTCATAATTACATACTTTTGATTACATAATTGTAAAAGATAACACTGTTAGCAAAACATTGAACACACTGTTTTTAGAGTGATGTTATGGGGGTCAAAAAAACAAAATGACTAGCAGAAAATACAAGTTATTACTTATAGATGGTAATATAGGCCTCATTTCAGCATAATTCCAGTAATGGATCAGTGAAGCCATATCACAAATTAGGGTTCAAAGATAAGAAAGTAAAGTTTGGGCAAAATGCAAATTTTCACTAAGTTGCTATATCATCAATTAGCCATCAGGCAGACTAGATAATTAATCAATGATAACTGACTTTGTAGGGCCTGAGAAAAACTTAATTTTTTTGAGAAGAGAGAAAGAATGTCCTGATATCTTATTTCTAAAGTCATGTGGTTCAAGTTTTTTCTAATTTGTAAAATTAAATCTTATGTATTAAATATGATTTTATACCTTATTTACACTCCAGTGGCGCACTGAATGTTGCACATCATTGACTTTGACATAGGTATTCCAAACAACAATCACCCCTGTGCAATCTCCTGAATACATGTGATGACCTATTTAAAAAAAATAAAATTACTCACTTGTGAATGCTACACCAGGTAGAAACAAAATGAAATTGGGAAAACACATTCCAGTATAACAAAGAATAAAAGGGCTATTAAACAGTATTTTAGTAAAAAGAAAAAAAAAGCTAAAAAAAAACCCCAAATACAAATCATAATCAAATCCCAATTATTTTTAAATGAATTCTTCATTCTTCTGAATTACTTCTGAATTATCCAGTATGTTATCTATATGCTCACCTTTATTAACCTATATGATCTGTTCTATACTCCTGAAAAAAACACCTATATCCTAATATATACTGTTAGCAAAATGCCTGAGACCAGTAGAAACTCAATAAACAATAGGGAATGAATAAAGCGATAAATGACAGGTGTTCCAGTTTAACATACATTCTTAGAGTTAAACCATTTTATAGTTGAATGGGACCTCAGAGACTATCAAACTCACTGTATACTCACTCAGGATTATCTTCCACACCATCATAAACAGACGGTTGTTTAGTAACTGGGAACTTGGTTTTTTACAAAGGAGCTATTCAACTGATGAACTGCTCTAGATACTAGAATGTTCTTTCCAATTCAGAACAAAGAATATCCGTCTTTGGTAGCTCTGGTCCCATCTCTACATACTGGAGCAATACAAACCGATTTCTTTTTGTTTCACATATGCATATCTTAGTCAAGTATTTGAAGAAATTCATGTCTTTTATAATCTGAGCTACTTCTACTATGACAAAGTTTGCAGACACCTTTCTATCCCTGGTGACTTTTCCTTAATGTGTTCCAATTTCTTATCATCCTTGTAGTTAGACTGAATATATTGGCAGTACTATCATTTTGATCTGGATGCTATACTAATTAATTATAGCTATAGTCTACATAGCCACACTTAAAACATTACAGCATAAAGCAAGGACTCCAGAAATGTTTGACTCAGCAACCTCAGCTCTAGGAATTTATGTTAAGAAAATAATTATAAAACAGTGCAACAAACTTTTGTATATACACATATGTACATGTGTATCTATATTATTCAGAGAAATCACGTTCATGGTAGGAGAAAGCTGGAAACATCCTACGCACTTCCAACAACAGAATGTTTCTTAAGATACATTCAGACAACTATATAATGCATACCTATTAAATGTGAGCTGAATGCAGAGGTATTCAGTGCACAATGTACTCAGTACAGAGTGTACATACAGGTTTCCCCTGCTATCTATCTAATATTCTTTTGGTATTTCCCTCTTCTTCCTCATTTTAACCCTTTAACTCAAAAGCCACTTAAAAGAAACCTACTGAAAAAAGAAAGAAAGAAGCCTACTGAGGGGATAATTACTAATCCAATGAAGTATATTTATGAAATTTGGTATATGACTGGTTGTTACAGCAAAGATTAGTTGAATCTAAATATTTAAGAATTTAATGACTTAAATGATTTTTTTTTAAAGATTAACCTTTTATTTATTTATTTTTTAAGATTTCTTATTTATTCATTTGACAGAGAGAGATCACAAGTAGGCAGAGAGGCAGGCAGAGAGAGAGAAGCAGGCTCCCTGCTGAGCAGAAAGCCCGATGTGGGACTCGATCCCAGGACCCTGAGATCATGACCTGAGCCGAAGGCAGCGGCTTAACCCACTGAGCCACCCAGGCGCCCTAAATGATTTTTTTTAAAAAGATTTCATTATTAGAGAAAGAGAGAGAGCACGTGCAGGGGAAGGAGCAGAGGGAGAAGCACAAGCAGGCTCCATGCTGGTGCAGAGCCCAACATGGGGCTCAATGTCATAACCCTGAGATCATGACCTGAGCTGAAACCAAGAGCTGGATGCTTAACGGACTGAGCCACTCAGGTGCCCCCAGAATTTAGTGACTTTAAAATTACAAACAAAGGGGCGCCTGGGTGGCTCAGTGGGTTAAAGCCTCTGCCTTCAGCTCAGGTCACGATCCCAGGGTCCTGGGATTGAGCCCCGCATCGGGCTCTCTGCTCAGAGAGAAGCCTGTTTCCTCCTCTCTCTCTCTCTGCCTGCCTCTCTGCCTACTTGTGATCTCTATCTGTCAAATACATAAATAAAATCTTTAAAAAAATAAAAAAATTGAAAATAAAATAAATTACAAACAAAACTCCCTGACTGCCAAATCTGTGCCCAGGTCTATCATATGATCTGTAAAATACACATAAATTTAAAAATGTATAATCGTCAATACACAAAATCCCTCTCAAGCTTAAAAATATTATCTTAATGAACAAAAATTATTTTTAAAAATTCTTCATGCAACTAGCCTTCATTTGGAATATATATATATTTTTTTCAAAGATTTTATTTATTTATTTGACAGAGATCACAAGTAGGCAGAGAGGCAGGCAGAGAGAGGAGGAAGCAGACTCCCCACCGAGCAGAGAGCCCGAAGTGGGGCTCGATCCCAGGACCCTGGGATCATGACCTGAGCCAAAGGCAGAGGCTTTAACCCGCTGAGTCACCCAGGGCCCCTGGAATATATTTTGACATACCTTCAATATCAAAACAGAGAGAGTTGATGAAACTTCTGTGCATGTCAAACTGTCGAATCAATATGGCAGGATCCCCTTTCATATCAACCTTCCATATCCGTATCACAGAATCATAGCACCCTGTAACCACCACTTCTTTTACAGCAGGATGGAATTTAGCCGTGTAAACAAAAGAAGGATGAGGTAAAACTCTGAAAGTATTGGTATTATTTATTTCATTTTTCCATATCCTGGAAAAGGATAAAAAGTTATATGTTGCTTCTGAAAGGCAGAAGTTTCTAAAACTTTTTCCAAAAACCAACACGGCCAATGGAACTTAAGTAAGCAATGACAATAACCAAAGGCAAACTACATTTTATAATAATCAAAAATAATGTGATCAAGTATTTTATGGCTAGGGTTCTTTACATTTTGACAAAGCTATTTCTTAGTTATTATCAAGCATAATGGTTAATTTGTCTACTAATTTTAATCTATACTGTAAAATGAAAAATTATATTTGGATTTTTTAAGCAACCATTTTTGACATTGATTAAACACACATGGAATAGTTGGTAAAATACTGCATTTAGTACATTACATACAAAAAATAAAATATAGGGAGAGCTTGAATTATTCTCCATTTAGGTTGTGTAATATTGCTTTTGTAAAGTGCTCCCTAGTAGAGGTTTGGAGAATAAGCTAGTCCATTAACTCTGTATTTATAATTTCCAAGCCTAGAAAGTGACTGTGATCTCACAGTCTTAAAAGCCATATTGAAATTACTGTTTGATACCTGACTAAAATAAGATTAACTATGACATTTTGATAGAAAACAGGCTACCTTACATTAAATGATCAATTTATGTTTAACAGTTTTAATATGTCTTCCTCTAAATTATGATAATTTTTAAAAAGTAATATTACTGTCACTGCTACAGTCCTGACAAAAAAGATTAAACCCTAAGGGTTAAAACTTAAATACTCTGCAGTTCTAGTCAGTGTGTAAAAATAGGCAAAAATCTAGCAACAGAAAGGTACTAAATGAGTGTGGAACACTGGATTTTTAAACAGTTTGACTAAATTGTTAGAAAAATAGATTTATTTTTAATAGGGAGATTTATAGTTCCTTCTTTTAATCATGATCTAAGAACTAAAGCAAATTAAGTCCTTTTCAAAATTATCGATGAAAGAAAAAAATACAGCTGCCATTCAAGAATAACATTCTGAGTCTTCTCAGCAGCTGCTTCAAATAAGGATATGACCTACAATTACTAAGAATCCAAACTAATAATGAAGGAAGTGAAAGAACATGTTTTCAAGTGAAAATAAAACACGTGTGTCACTGCATAAACATTTTTACCATAGTAATACTTTCAATGAATATATGCTACAAGAAATACAATACTTACTAAAAGAAAAAAATAACTAAAATGTGATTAAGACTGTTAAAAGAAGATTGTTTAAAAGATAAAAATTTCAGCTGTTTGCTTAAAAATCTTAGCAGTATTATGTGAAATACTATGTAACAGGCAGAAATGAAATAATCATATCTTAAAAGCAGCTCAATTAAAAGAGATACAGTAATTTACAATAAAAATGAAGCCTTTTATGTGAAGACCTAATTGGAATCAATGATGGCTTTAGTCAAGCAAGAAAAGGTTGAGTCCAAGGACAACAGAAATGTATTAATGAGTTTGGGGAAAAAACAGCTGATCACAGAGAACAAGGAAATACACAAATCTGTGAAGACTAGATGAGCACACAAAAAATTATTACAATTAGGAAAGAAAAAACCATACAGTTACAACAGTATGTATGATGACATATGATGACAACATGGGGACATATGCACCTAAATGGGAGCCATTACATGTGGGAAAAGTCTGATTATATGAGGAGCTGTTGGTTAGAGAAAAATACAGATTTGTACTGAAGATAACTAAAGAAGATTTTGGTTAACCCTACATGGCAAAGAGCTAACCAGTGGGAAGCAATAACTCAGGAGTCACTAACACTAACCAGGAAGACAAGAAGACAGCCAGAAATTCATGCCTCTGCCTCTCGGAACATTAGCAACTCTAATTCTCTTCCTTTGACTTTAGCTTATTCATTTTAAGTAGTCCCTACTTCTTTAAAAAACCTCACTCTTTTTGGTTCTAGCCACAATGTTTTTCTTCAGTTAATCCTACACAATAAGTATTTTTATGATGTAAACCACCCTCCATCAGTAACAAAGCTACATAAAGAAAAAAGTATACTTTATACTATATTGTGTATATACAAAAAATATGCTGGAAAAAAACAAGAAAACTACAAGAAATGGTTAAATCTAAGCTGGGTTTTAAACAATGACTATGAACCATCACAAAAGGCACTTAAACGGTTGCTGAGTGACTAAGTTGGGCAGGAAGGCTAGGAAAGGGACATTTAAGCACCGGAAGAGGAGACATGGAGAGGAAGATACTAAGAGCATTTTAAAAGACTGTGTGGGTGACGCCAAGAGTACATGGCAAGTACACAGGAGAAGGATGTAGGGTCAATGAGAAACATGCCTGTTATGCCATGCTAAGGAGCTGGAACATTTTCAAAAGGGTGGTGGGAATCAAAGACTTCTGAAGATCAGGGCAATATGAAGTGTGGTTGTGAAAAGATGGGGGAACGAGAGACTGAACAGTGAGAAAGTTTAGCACCAACAGTTTAAGCTAGAGATAGCAAGGGCCTGAATGAAGGTAACAGCAGTGAGGATAGAAAGTGTGTGATGGAATGGTGAAGATTTTAGGAGGGTAAACTGACAGATCTGTGGTAATGCTTAGATATGGGAAGGAACGGTGGGAAGAAAAAAAGAAATGAGTGCTATTCTGGACTCCTGGCTTGGGAGTCAGGCTGGATGCCATTAAAAAAATCCACAAGAGAACAAATGAGTAAAGCAGTCTGGTGATATCATCAAGTCTGGCTTTAGATCCAAGGTACCACTGGCAGTCCAGACAGAGTAACAGAAAGTGAAACTCAGAAAAAAAGTGGGCGCTAGAAGTCAGCCCATAGAAGTGAGACTGAAAACTTGGGAAAATGAGAGAGACAAGGATAAGCACAGAAAACCAAGGAAGATGCTCAAGTAGGAGGATTCTGGGAATAAACATCTACAGACAACAGGCAGAGCTTCGAAGAGGAACAAGTGACAGGGAACAAGAACTGGACAGTCATAAAAAACAAACAGAAGAGGCTGTTAAAGAAACCATTTAATTGAAACTATTTTAAAACTAGTCAATAATTAATCACTTCCATGAAAGCAGATAGGGTAAGGACCCAAACTGGCCACTGGATCTGAAAATCAGCAAGAGACTGCTGACCTCTTAAAGAAGGTTGATCTAGCGGGGGGGGGGGGGGGGGGGGGGCGCGGCGCGGGGGGGGGGGGGCAGTGAAAGCTAGATTCACTGAGTTGAGCTAAAGACCTGTGTAGAACGTTCTTGATGTTGTAGAGAAAAAATAATGTGGTGGTCTGGAAAGGAGGAAGAACGGAAAGAAAGATTTCTTAAGGAAATTTGAGCATATTTTTAAGATGAGAGGACAAAATCAATAGAGAGGATGATACTGAAGAGACAAGAGAGGTAGGATTGTAGATTGAAGGGCTGAGATTAAAAGCACATGCCAAAAACCGTAGTAGAGACTCTTAATCTTGTAAAAACAAACTGAGGGGGGAGAGGGGTATTGGAGAAGGGGGTGGGGTTATGGACATTGGGGAGGGTATGTGCTATGGTGAGTGTTGTTAAGTGTGTAAACCTGGCGATTCACAGACCTGTACCCCTGGGGATAAAAATACATTACATATTTATAAAAATTTTTTTAAATTAAATTAAATTAAATTAAAAAAAAAAAACAACACATGTCAAAGAGTGGCCTGAAAGGTGTCCTTACCCACACATCTTTGTTTAGAGCAGTGGACAGAGATAAAGATGGGTACATTTATAGATACTGGGTGGGAAACCAGAGGGAGATATAGGAAGTTCATGTCTGGCATAATTCACTGGAAGCTGAAGGCAGTCAGCTAATGAAAGGAGGAAGATGTGACTCAGGGTCGAGAACTTGAAGTGCTGCAAGGCTTGGATGTGCTGCCAGAGGAATAAGAAAAGATAGCTGAATAAAGATAAGGAAAAAGCTTGCTTGGCTGCGATGACAGCTCAGGTGATTTTAAGACTTACAAATGCACAATCAGAACTTTCCAAGGTTATGAATTTTTCTCTAGTATAATCTGACATTGGACAGAATGGCTGTGTTGAGACAACAAGCAGACCAGGGTTCCAAAGGATCCTATTAAGAGGGACCAACAGCAGGTGCTTAGCTACACATGGAAGGAAATTAAGTCTCACCAATTACCACCTTTTGCATTTAAACAGAAACTCAACAGTCCTGATAATATCTTAATCAATTAGACATTTTATATTAAAAAGGAAGCTGATAAGAATAATAGAAGAGACTCAGACACTAGAAGTGTCTATTAAAAAGTGTATTAAAATGCAGAAAAGAGAATTAAATAAGAGTGAAGTCAGAAGGCATACCAAACTGCTCTAAATGTCAGCTTCCCGGTGTACAGAGATAATAAAGATTTATGTGTATCCACCTACATTTGTTGGAATCAAATTAAATAACATATATATAATATAAAGCATCTTGAAAAATTGCCTAATAATACATTTAGAAAGCACACAAGGTAGAACAAGCAGCTAGAACAGTGTCAATGAAATTTTACAAAGTAGATTTAAAAAATTTTATGATACGTATTAAGTTGGGAGGGATTAAATTATTTTATAACTGACATTCTGAAAAATGCAAATACTGAAAATCTATAAAACTCTTAAAATATAAGGCACATATTCACTTACATGCAGGTATCCCCTGCTTTTCAAAGGCTGCCTTACACCACTTTGCTTTTACCTAAGACCTAAGTCAGTACCTGTTTTCACTAACCAGAAGAATGTGAAGAGGATTTTTATTTTAATGAAAAAAGGAGAAAATCCAAAATCAGGGTCAGCACTTGTTCAGCCGTGAGCCCTTCCACAGGGAGAGTGCAGCCCCAGCAGCGAGAGGGGCACTGTGATACTTGTCCCCGGAAACTACACTCAGCATCTCAACGTCAAGCTGCCACAGGTCTGAACTGTATCTGTGAGCATCTATGCTTTATTTCAATTTATTTTGTGCCCCTCTTAAAGAAAGATGTGTCCCAAGGTATCAGAAAACTCCAAGAGAAGTTATTTTTGGGTCTGAGAATGCTCAAAAATTTTTCCATATAAATGAACAGTTATAACTTCTTCCCCTTATGCTATTTTGTCTTAGACAAGGTTTCCATTCCTTGCTGTCTACCATGCACTGTGCATCACTGTGGCCTGGCCCCTGCCCACAGCTAACAGGGAAAACAGAAGCTCTGCCATTAAGAGCTTATATTCTAGGAAAATATCAACTGTTTACCTTATGTCAAACAGTGCAGAGTATTAATCAAATAGCGTACATAATGATCATTTAAGGACACTGGGAACTAGAAGCATTATGTATTACATAAAAAAGATATATTTAATAAAAACATCTTTAGGAAAAAGCTTTCCCACTACTATTGATCTAATCAGTCTATATGATGCATCTCTATGACAGTCCCTTGATAAGCAAAATATTACTTAAGCCCAAGAATAGCTATATCCCTTTATATTTTCTTCACTTTCCTTGATGGCCAACAACATACACATTAAGTACTTCTCAAGTATACTGACCTGGCAGTGCCATCAGATGATGCAGTAAGGATATAGCGATCATCATGGGACCAGCAAAGATCATAAATGATATTGAGGTGGCCACACAATTCTCTCATGGAACGCCCAGAAGGAATTTCATATACTACAGAAAATATTCAAAAATTAGTAGGTTTCCAGCCAGAGAGTCCTTAATCCAGTAACATACAAACATATAGCTTATAATAATTTGCACATAGTCTCTAAGAATACCATCGTCAAAGATATTTTCAGCGTAAAAAAATCTCAAAGTCTACTTAAAAGTAGTTTTTCCCCATGTCAGTCTCCTGCCTCAGTGAGGAGCCTGCTTTTGCCCTCTGCTCATTCTCTCTCTCTCTCTGGGTGTATCTCTCTCTGTCAAATGAATAAATAAAATCTTTAAAAAAAAAAAAAAAGTAGTTTTTCATTTCCTCCAGACACAAGAATTTACGCATAAAAAGTTTTATAGCATGCTACAATTACTCTATCTCCTCAAAGCAATTTTCCTAATAATCTTTCACAATTTATTAATCAAATAATAGATAACACTTAAATTTTAATTCACTTCAAAGATTCTATAATTTGGGTTTTCATGAATAAGATATTACTTTACCTGAAAATCAACTAATTCCAGCCAAATTTTAATTATTTAAAGAAGAAATTTAAACTGTGCTACTATTAGAAAAGAATTCTTTTTTAAAAAAAGATTTTATTTATATATTTGTTTGTTTGTTTGTTTGTTTGAGAAAGTGAGAATGAGCGCCAGCCGAGGGAAGGGGCAAAGGGAGAGGGAGAAGCAGACTCTCTGCTGAGCAGGGGTCCCAATCCTGTCAGAACCCTGGAATCACAACCTGAACTGAAGGAAGATGCTTAACCAGGTGAGCCACCCAGGCAGCCCTTGTTTGAAAAAAAATTCCAATACTAAAATGATATAATAAGAGAATTAACAGAGACCTAATCTGATAAACAAGACATTTCAGTATTGCTCTAAGTTAGGTTCACAATGAAAGCTTTGAAAAAGTGACTTGAGAACAACAAAGTTTGCAAGCCTCTACTTCCACCTAGTGGTAAAACCAAATGCCCTTTAAAATACTAAGCAGCACAGAAGTACTTCTGGAATAGCAAAGAAGGACCTCAGAATATCTTCTCCCTGATAAATGCAAAAATTATCCAAATTAACTTTTTCTGAACTCTAGAAGTTAAACAAAGGCTTGCAACAACCTGAGGAGCATTTATTCAAGAAAAACAGCTTAATCTTGGTAAGAACATGAGCTTTGTGGCATTTTAACTTCCCATGGTCCCATTCCCCTCTCCTAAGCTGCAGAGTAGCTTTAGAAACCAACAGTCTCACAACTTAAAGCCAGCAGCCTAGTAGCCATGGGATGGGCCAGAAAATATAAGAAGCTCCCCCCAAACCCTACTCCCAATACTTACCACTAAAAAGCTCCATTCCCAGGGCTTGGCTTTCCTTGGCTTAGCTCAGAGCCTGCTCTGGGTGAAAAGCCCTAACCCCAGGGTGCATGCTGAAATAATCAGTGGCACAGCTGGCTGAGGCAGTGATGCCAACTGAAGCTAAGGAGAGTGGCCAAGGAGAGGCTGAGCAAAAATATGTAAAAGGAAAAAACTGGGAATGAGATGTCCACAAAGGACTTTGAAAAGATCCAACAAATTCCTGGGAACCCAGCAGGACATATGTATGTGAACAAAAGACTAGAAGCCCTCTCTCCCTCTGACTGATCTGAAAGTGAAGTAAGGCAGAGCTGCAACTGCCTGCGGAAAAGTGTTAAGAACGCATCCCAACACACATACACACCCACACACACATACCCACTGGGTAAAGCCTGGGCGATCTACTCACTCAAAGCATTTAAAAATCTCTACCATAGCTGACCACCAAGCTAAGTGAGCAGAGACTTCAGCAACAACAAAACCTGGGCAGGTAGGTGCAGAGGAGGGGAAGGAGAGGAATCTGATTTCCAGACCTGTCACACATGTAATATGGAAACAAGAAAAAACCAAAACAATCCAGTAGAGCCACCCACAGAAAACAAGGGAGTCCACAGAAACTGTCCATGAAGAAGCCAAGACATTGCTCTGGACAAAACTTTATTTAAATCCACTCTTATAAATATGTTCAAAGATATAAAGAAAACCATGTCTAAAGAATTAAGGCGTGAGAATAATTTCTTGCTAAAACAACAGTATCAATAAAGAGACAGAAATTATTAAAAAAACAAAAAAACTAGAGTTGAAAAGTATAATAATGGAAATAAGCAATTCACTAAAGAGGTTCACTAACAGATCTGAGCTGGCAGAAGAATCAACTTGAAGACAGGTCATTTGAGATTATGCAATCTGAGGAACAGAAGGAAAAGCAATGAAGAAAAATGAATAAAGCTGCAGGGACTTGTGGGACACCACCAGGTGTATCATAATGAGATGATGACAGTCTCAGAAGAGAAAAAATAGAAAGGAGAAGAACAATTTGAAGAAATAAAGACTGAAAACTTCCCCATTTTGTGCAAAACAGTAATCTACATATCCAACAAGCTAAAGGAATTCCAAGTAGACACATCATAGCCAAACAAACAGAAACTAAAGACAAAAATTCTTCTGTGCTTTGGAGGCTTAAGCAATAAGTTTGCCTAAATTTATATAGCATTCTGAATGATTTCTTTGAGAATAAAGTAACACATATTTATCACTGAAATGCTAAAATATAAATCAGAATGAAAATAATTTTTTCACTACCCAAAAAAGAAATCACTATTAATTCTCTGGAGTAGATATCCTAAGAATCTTTTTTCCTCCATGCATTGGTTTTGGTGAATTTTTAAAATAGCACAGTCATAATCAAATTGCACAAGTAATTTTGTTTTTTAAAGCTAACATTATTTCATGAGGAGGAGTATTTATTTAATAAATGCTAGCCAAGCAATTATGAGTCCTTGCTGAAAAGAATAAATCATCTGAAATAAACTGTGTGAGGCTGAGGGAAATTTAATACCACCTAGTACTAAAGAACAGGCAACTTCCTGCTGAGGAAGCTGGTTTTCATTATTATGTAAGAAATTAGGGAAAGTAATGTCTCTCAATTTAGAAGAGTAGAGAATGCTCACTTAAAGCTACAGAAATTTTTCTTTTTAACATGGTTTTCTGTATTTTTTAAAGGCAATTTGAAAGTGGGTTTTTGGTCTCTTTGCTGCCTTCCTTACTACTGAGAAATCGTCCTCTAGGTACTCCTGTCCTGAGCTGTTACTTTCTAGTGCATATGAAATTTGACGGCTTTCATAATTTAAACTATCACTTCTATCTACTGACCACATGGGCTAGAATTCCTCATGGGATTTATTAATCCCATCACGTTTCTAAATTTCCATATTTAAGATAAGAAAATGCTTACAAAAATCCTCTTGCAAGTTTCACAAATAAACTTACCACCCTTCATTTGATTATTCTCATTCTACTTCTGAACACAGATTTTATAGAAAGCTGTGAAATAATTATTAAAAAACTGGGGGTTACTCAAGATTTCAATGAATTAAAAAAAAACAAATGTCTTCCAGATAGACTTCGATCCCATTAAATAGATAGGATTATTACTCACAGATAATTGGATATCCATCTCGGCTGGCACAGGCTGCTGCTAATATTCTTCCATTATGAGAGAAAGCAAGACAAAAACATCCTCGTTCTCCTGTATTTAGTGAGAAGAGGTGCTTATTTGGGATACGGCAAGCCTAAAAACATACATTTAAAAAAAAGAAGCATTAAAATTTGAAGCTAGTTGTTAAATTACTGCAGTGGTAGAGCTTTATTTTTAAGCCCCTTGACTGTGATGCAAAGAAAGAGGAAAGTAAACAGAATGGATGGAAAACTATAGTAAATTATTTTATTCCCTAACGAGGAATCAGGTCTTCATAAAGTAAAGTCACTTTACACTCCACGTCTAACTAGTACTTAATTCACCAAAAATATGAATAGAAAATTCGTAATCAGGGCGCTTGTGTGGCTCAGTCATTAAGCCTCTGCCTTTGGCTCAGGTCATGATCCCAGGGTCCTGGTATCAAGCCCGCATTGAGCTCCCTTTCTGCTTCTCCCTCTCCCACTCCCCCTGCTGTGTTCCCTCTCTAGCTGTCTCTCTGTGTCAAATAAGTAAATAAAATCTTTAAAAAAAAAAAAAAGAAAGAAAATTCATTATCTGGTATTCTAAAGCTGTCACTATTGCGTGCACATTTGCACGCGCGCGCACACACACACACAGTGATATGTATATATATTGCCACACACACAAAACGTCTTATCACAAAATGTCATAACATCCTTATTCCATGACAGCAATTTTTGTGATTGTTGCTGAGCCATAAACTTCTTCTGAGATCATAACTGCTCTAAAGGCCTAGCTTAAGTGTGGGATGTATGAACGCTCATTTTCTCTCTTTTTATCTCTTAAAATAACCATTATTTGTGGCTACCTTCTGAAAGGTATTTTCAAAGTAATCACCTCCTGTTGGTTTCTCATTCACTAATTTTATTAAAATTTCATAATTTTTATGTTTTCATTTCCTATTATCAAATGAAACCAAAACTTTCTATGTATAATATCTACTGTAGAAAATACTACTTTTATTTATCCTAATTATACCTCTTCCAAACTTCAGTGATCCTTAATTCCTGGGCTTATTATTTTGAAAGTTCAATTAAATACATATTGGTCCTTTACTAGATGCAATGAATGTGGTACACTTCCTTGCAAATGTCTTTTCATCTATTAGTCATAGCATCTTGAATGTTTGGATAAATTAAGATTTTGGATAAACTGCATTTGGCAATGGCTCAGACGTACAAAATGAACCACTCTACTCTTTGTGGACCTAAGTAAGAGATTTGCGAAACTGTATCAGCAATGCTTCTTGCTACTGAAAAATATGTTAACCATTAATAAAAGCTTAAATACTCCTCAACCTATGTAAGAAAAATATACATATATAATTCCATCAAAATGCGATTCACTATGAAGAAGCTGGGGACTGTAAAAAAATCTCATGAATCTATTAGAATGATCCATTTTTAAATTTTTATTTATTTATTTTATAAATATTTTATTTATTTGACAGACAAAGATCACAAGCAGGCAGAGAGGCAGGCAAAGAGAGAGGAGGAAGCAGGCTCCCTGCAGAGCAGAGAGCCCCATGAGGCGCTCGATCCCAGGACCCTGGGATCATGACCTGAGCCAAAGGCAGAGAGAGGCTTTAACCCACTGAGCCATCCAGGCGCCCCATGAATGATCCATTTTTTTAAATAAAATCCATTTTACTAAGAAAACTCATTAAAAGATTTACCTCTTAAACATCAAAAAAATATTTTTTTAATTGCTGTTATGGATTGGATTGTGTCCCCCAAAATTTGTATGTTGAAGCTGTAATTCCAGTACCTCAGAATGTAGCAGTATTTGGAGATAAAAATTTTTAAAGAGCTTTTTTTTAGGGTGGTGTCCTAATCTAATAAGACTTGCTGTCCCTGGGAAGCCTGGGTGGCTTAGTCAGTTAAGAGACTGCTTTTCAGGCTCCTTACTCAGCAGGGAGTCTACTTCTCCCTCTGCTTGCCACTCCCCCTGCTTGTGTATGCACTCAAGCTCTCCTCTGACAAATAAATAAATAAATCTTAAAAAAAAAAAAAAAAGAAGAAGAAGAAGAATAAAAGACGTGCTGTCCTTGTAAGAGGAAGAGATACCAGGGATCTAAATGCAGAGAAAAAAGACCATGAAGAGGAGCAAGATGGCAGTCATCTGCCAGCCAAGGAGAAAGGCCTCTGAGTAAACCACCTCTGACAACACTTAACCTTGGGACTTCAGCCTCCAGAACCTATGAGGAGTAAGCTTGTTATTTAAGCTACCCCATCTGTGGTTATTTCCTTCTGGCAGCTCCAGCTAACAGATAAAACTAACCTAAGTCCTCAAACAAAGAACCTATGATAGCGCTTTTATGCACACAATACATACCCTATTATTATCAAGTAAATCAATGGAAAGACAAGACTGTGGTTAAAAGCAAGGATAATCTGAGAGTTTCCAGTAGTAAGCTAATTACCCTCAGAGCTACTGAAGCTTTTAAAATAAATATAGGCAGCTCTAAATGAATTGAGAATAATGAAGTATTTCACCTGCCCAGGTAGTCGTTTCCACTTCACTACTTCTTTGGAATCTTCTAGTCCAGGTTCTGCATCTATTGAACTGGCCTCATGGTGTCCTTCACAATACACTGGTTTACCTTTCTCCTCCTGGACAGCCATCACTGAACGGTAAGATGGCTTTATCTGCATGTGTATAGAAGATGAGAAAATGCAAATATCAAATTAACCCTTTTTTCTTTTCTAGCATCTAGGGTCTTTTAAATATTGAAACAAACAATATGGAAATGTTTTCAAAATATAACCCAGAAAAACATTCTACCTCGGTGTACACTATTCTGAATAAGATGAAAAGTGCTTGGTTCTATACCCAAAAAGCCCTGAAAGTTGGGAGGAAAAAAACAGAATTCCAATAGTTACATGAAATGGTTTTAATAACGCTAGCCCTTTGTTTCTGCCTCTTCACCAGTACCTACCAGATGTTATACTCTGGTATACTCTGGTATACACTCTGATATACTATGGTATTCCTCACTTTAATATCACAAAACTGATATTAAAAAGACCTAAAGTTTTTAAATCTTCCTTTCCTTAAAAAGAGATTTAACTCCATTCAAATTAATGCAAACCAACCCTGTGGTCACACTTATATCATATCACTTACAGAACATACAACTGTCCTGAAAAGTCTTATTGCAAATAAGACAAAAGCAAAAGTTCTGTTTTAGAACCAATTCTTTGCTAGAATCATTCATTGTTTTAATCTGTGGAAAACAGTAGTAGAAACATTATTTTTTTTTTTTTTTTTTTTTTTTTTAAGATTTTCTTTATTTATTTGACAGAGAGAGATCACAAGTAGACAGAGAGGCAGGCAGAGAGAGAGAGAGGGAAGCAGGCTCCCTGCTGAGCAGAGAGCCGATGCGGGACTCGATCCCAGGACCCTGAGATCATGACCTGAGCCGAAGGCAGCGGCTTAACCCACTGAGCCACCCAGGCACCCAGTAGAAACATTATTTACTGATTATTTGAATAATATTATGGAAAGTGTGCCTGTAAATCATGGTACTGCAAATGCCTGGGCCAAATGTAGCTTGTTGTTTTTGCCAATAAAGTTTTATTAGAACACATCATACCCATCTGTTTAACACTGGTTACATATATCTATGTAGTTACTTTCTCACTATAAAGGTAAAGTTGAGTAGTTGTAACAAAACCTGTATGGTCTACAAGGCCTAAAATATTAACTACTCTTGGGCCTTACAGAAAATATTTGTCAACACCTACTTTACATCATTCTTTTATCTTTAATTTTTAAAAAACCAGTATACTTTTTAAAAATTCTCCTCACACTGAAACTTACATTTAGGACTTAATATTCGTTTAAGTATCTTTTATATATTAGCTAGCATAGTATTTATAAATAATTATTTAAAGTACCTTTATATTCTAGAAATAAATTAATTTTAAATTTATTAGAAATAAAATAATTTTAGAGGTCTTATCTTTTTAGAAATGAAGAACGTCACCATTTAATTTCAACAACAGAGAACATATCTTTCTATGTGCTATTATTAACTTACACATTCTGGAACTTTCAATCCTTTTACAGTTACGTATAATGTTGATGGATAATGATTCCTTGGGTATTTTGACCACCATTCAAAAACCTCAACAATATTTAATTGGGATCGAGGCTTAGTAGGTGGGTAATACAGCTGCAAACGAAGTTTTGAATTGATGTTTATATTTCCATTGGCTCCGAGAAGCTTAAAATAAGAATTCCAATGAAATGTTATTTTCACTAAAAATAAATATGTCCAGTAAGCAACAGTACATAGTCAAAAACTCATTTAAAAAACTCATTTGCTGAAATTCCTTAGATATATAAAGCAAAGAACACTGACAGTGTTGGTTAAACACAATTCTAGATCATTTCGAAAAAAGGTAACCCAAATTACTTTTTAAATATTTTCCTGATAGGTGCCTGGCCTGTACAAGTTCAGACTGTTGATAAAGCATTTACATTACTGTGTCAGATACTACTTGGCACAAAGGAGGTAATCAAGATACCTCTGTTTGAAATAACAGTGATAAAGTTAAAATGCATAGTATTTAAACACAAAAAGACATTTTCTATTTATTCAGTATCATTATTCTTAATGAACAGTTTTTAAAATTTTTTTTGAGAGAGTGCATGCACAGGAGAGGGGAGGGAAGACAGAGTGTACCCGCACATGCACAAGTCTGGCAGGGAGGCAAAGAGAGAAAATCTTAAGCAGACTCCACACCCAATGCAAAGCCTGACCTAGGGCTCAGTCTCACCACGAGATCATGACCTAAGCCGAAATCAGGAGTCTGATGTTTAACCAACTGAGCCACCCAGGCGCCCCTTTAATGGTAACATTTTAATGTTTAATGGTAACATTTCAATTTTTAAAACGTCAAAATCATTTTCAAAAAGTAATTAACATAAACTCATTCCAGGCATTAATCACATTTAAAAATATTTTAGTCTACCTTCTTAAAAAAGGCTATTCAATAAAAAACCTAAAACAACTTACATTTAAACTAAATAAACAGAGATGTTTATGAGAAAAATAAAAATCTCATCAACTCAAAATAGGTCCTCTTTCACTAGACTATGAATTTAAGTAGAAAATGTCATGTTAATCTTTGTGCCCTCTACAAGTTAGAAGACAGCTGAGGCAGAACATGAAGGTGGCAGTCTAGGAGAACAAGGACTGAGGGCAGAGAATATGTTCAGTAAGTGTTACTGACTGACACAACTTGGAAAGGGAAAAAGGGGAAGATTTAGGAAAGACTCTAAGGCAGTGCTGTCCAAGAAAATCTTCTGTGATGATGCGAACATTTTATACTTGCGGTACCCCCAACACAAGACACACTGGTCACATATGGTTTATTGAGCACTTGAAGTTTGACTAGTGTAACCGTGGAACTCAATTTTTAATTACATTTAATTTTAATTACTTAATTTGAATTCATTAGCCACATGTGATTTGTGGCTACCAAAATGAACAGTGCAACTCCAAGGCTCTAAATGTGGGAGACTAGGCTGATGGCAGTGCTACCCACTGAAGTAGCAGATACAGGGGGGTAAAGGATTTAGGTAGGATGCTCAGATTGGGGAAGTCTGATATTTATAGGTTGTCCAAGTTGAAATATCTGAAATCTGAGATGGAGGCAAGAAAAACAGTCTAAGAAAAGTAGACTAAAGCTGAAACCATGAGTAGGACTGATATTAGAGAGGGAAGTGGAAGACCATGAAGGAAATGGAAGGAACGGTAATAGGGAAAAGTAGGAAAAGATGGTGTCAAGAAAACCCAGGTAACAGAGGTTCAAAAGAGTGATGTATTAAACACACACAGGTGTGATAGAAGTATAAAGGAAAAATGTTCACTCACTAATGTGGCAAATAGAAGTCACTGATGATTTGTTTGGAGATACTTTCAGAGCTGAAACAAAATACAGATTGCAGTATGTTCAGAAATGAGGCATCAATCAACAGAGCTGGCAAAAATATAGCCCATTTCATCCCTAGTCTTTTAAGGAAGGATGTAAAGTCAATGGAGGTCATTGAAGTTGACCTCTCAAGCTGAGAGGTGGTTATGATATACAGGGATAAAGAATAGTTTCAATAGAGGTTTTCGGCAATTAAACATTAAGCCCTTGAGAGACTTCCTTCATAAACCCTACTCCTATCTGCCTGAAGCTTTTAAGAGAATAATATCACAAGGAGATATTATTCCCAGCTTCTAAGTCATACTTTCTATAGATTGTTTTAATATTCACCATGCAATCTAGTTTACACTAGTATAATGCTTAGCATGAGTCAATGACTAAAATCAGCCAAGATCCTGTCATTATGGTTACAATTATATAATGTAAAATGTGGCTAAATAAGGCTTTATTATTTTGTAATGTATAATAATAAAAATATACATATGCTAAATGAATTAAAAGTGCCTCTAGCTGAGAATTAAAATAAAGTCTCATTTATATCTGGGTAGGGTCTGTTGGGGATTATTTGGACCACTACAGTAACTTTACAGTTATCTAGGACATTACTGGAATCAATGGTACAGGTATTAACACATTCAAACTTTAATTTGATTCATGCCACTTTCTTAAATATTTTATTTATTTATATGAGAGAGAGTGAGAAAGCATGAGAAGAGGGGAGAGGCAAAAGGAGAGGAAGAAGTAGGCTCGCTGCTGAGTGCAGAGCCTGACGCAGGGTCCCAGGATCTTGACCTGAGCTGAATGCAGATGCTTTACCAACTGAGCCACCCAGGCACCCCCATGCTACTACCAAAGGTGGATTTTCCCTAATCCATACATTTGTTAATTCTCTCAACAGACATTCACTGAACACTTTCTGTGTGCCACTAATATGCTGGGAGCTGGTAATAATTAAAGAAGAGAGAGTTTCAAGAGAGTGCTATTAAAAATGCAGAGATTTGGTAAAATAAGGAATAAAACATGTTCCATGAATTTGTCAAAGAGAAGTCACTTCAGTGACTTTGAAAAACTTAGAATCTATGAAGGCAATACAGAAGTGTTAGAGTAGAGGAAGTACACAGAATACTTACACTTTGTAGGGGGTAGAGATGGGAGAATTCCTGATTTGCCATTTCTGCCAATGGCATAAAATGGATAAATAAAAATCTACATACACTTAAAGGTAAAAATGCAGTAACGTTTTGTTTCCCAAGTGCAATTTGTAAATATTACTGCAGTTCTGCACAAATCTTAGCATTTTTAAAAGGATTTTAAAAATTTTAAAATTTTATTCCTTTTAAAAAGGAACAAAAGTGTTTTCTGGTAAAACCACACAATGTCAGTATTTACTATGTGAAAACAACTTTTTTTGGCTTTTTTTTTTTTTGCTCTAAAGCAGTATGAAGGGGATAGAGAAAAGTGGTAACAGGCTACAAAAGGGTAATTTCAGAAGCTATACTGGACCAAGGGATTCCTAAATCCACTTTATTTCCTCCCACAGCAAATCTGGCTTCCTTTCAGCAGTCAGACTGCACTCTCTTTTTTTTTTTAAAGATTTAATTTATTTTCAGAGAGAGAGAGAGAGAGAGCGAGCAAGCGAGCATGCACACATGCAAGCAGGGTAGGGAGAGAGGGAGAGAGAATCCCAAGCAGTCTCCATGCTCAGTGCAGATCCCCACACAGGGCTGGATCTCATGACCCTGAGATCATGACCTGAGCTTGACCACCCAAGTGCCCCAGACTGCACTTCTTCTAAAGCCTCTCTCTAACCCCCAATATGGATGAAGTGCCTTACCTGCATTTTCACAGCATCTACTCTATAGCACATAATCATGCAAGTAACATGTTTATATGGAAACTGAGCTGGAGGGCAAGGACAATGTCTAATTTACCTATGAATGCTATGTATTTAGCAGAGTACTTGGCACTTCACAGACACAATAAATATTGTTCAATGGATGGACACACAAATAGAAAGTTTTATAAATTGTACAAAGTAGGTTAATTTCAAGACTTTTTAAAAAATTTAATTTGTGTGCATGTGTGTGTTCCAAGATTCATTGTTTATGCACCACACCCAGTGCTCCATGCAATACATGCCCTCCTTAATACCCACCACCAGGCTCACCCAACCCTGCACCATCCCCATTCCAAAACCCTCAGTTTGTTTCTCAGAATCCACAGTTTCTCATGATTTGTCTCCCCCTCTGATTTTTTATAACTCATTTATATTTGAAATAAGAAATAAAAGATACCAGATAAAAGAATTATAAAATTAATATCTCCCCTTTTGTAAAAATCAACCTATCACATCTCCCATCTATGCTGAAACACTCTAGTTAAAGATACCATCATTTTCTACCAAGATTACTGTAAGAATTTTAAACCTTAATCTTCCAGTATATATATGTACACCCTCTCTAATTCATCCTCCACCAAGCAAAGTAATCTTTCTAAAACATAAGTTGGATTATTCTACTGTTTTTGTTTTTTTTTTTCAGATTTTGTTTATTTATTTGACAGAGAGAGATCACAAGTAGGCAGAGAGGCAGGCAGAGAGAGAGAGAGGAGGAAGCAGGCTCCCTGCTGAGCAGAGAGCCCAATGCAGGACTTGATCCTAGGACCCCGAGATCATGACTTGAGCCCAAGGCAGAGGCTTAACTCACTGAGCCACCCAGGCCCTCTATTCTACTGTTTTGTTTAAAATCTTATAATGGATTCCCATTGTTCTTTAGAATTCTGTAATGGCTTCCTGTTGCTATAATGGCTTCAGAGGCCTTGCATGATCAAGACACCACTTGCCCCCTCGGTCTCTGTCCTTCAATCTCAGTGGCCTTTTGGTTATTTGAGGATATCTCGCTCCTTCCAACATCAGAGTCTTTGCAGATATGGTACCCTCTATCTACCCACAACTCTCTCTTCCCCCCTGCTATCATCTAGTTAATACTCAGGTTCAATGTTTTTTCCTTAGGAAATCTTTCCTTGACCTCCACACGGTATTTACAAAAATTACAATAATTGATAAATTGTATAAGCAATTGTTTTATATCTGTTTTCCTTGCTAGAATATGAAGTCAATAATGTCAAGGGGTTTATTTTTTTGTTCACTGATTTGAACCATTGCTGGCACACAGAAAGGGATTAATAAATAATTTTAAGGTAAATAAATGATGGCAGGTTGTTGTGTATCTTTTTTAATACTACATACTCAGAACCAAATAGTGTATCTGGCACATATTAGACACTCAATAGATATTTAAGAATCCAAGTTATCACCTTAGCTTGCATTAATAATTCTTCACAACTGAAATCTTAGATCATAATTCATTATACGAAACTAAACTGCTTAGGAAAATGCAGCCAATCAGATTTGAAGAGGATTTTTAAAGCATTTAAAATGGGTGAAAAACATGGGGCACCTGGGTGGCTCAGTGGGTTAAGCCTCTGCTTTTGGCTCAGGCCATGATCTCCAGGTCCTGGGATCGAGCCCCACATCAGGCTCTTCTCTCAGCAGGGAGCCTGCTTCCCCCTCTACCTCTGCTCCTCTCCCTGTTTGGGCTCTTTCTCTCTCTCTTACTCACACTTTCTCTTAAATAAAATTAAAAAATAAATAAATAAAAAATAAATAAATAAATAAAATGGGTGAAAAACACACCTTGAGAAATGCCCAGGCAATTTTCCGAAAGCCACATTCTTGGTTTTGAACTTCAGAATTATTCCTAATTTCATCCATGCTTAAGAAATCAAGAATCTGTAAATAAGTAAAAAAAATTACTTCACAGAACACTAACCTACCTAAAATTTAATATTTTCTAGTAACATATTATTGAAATTTAAAAAGTAAGTTGTTCACTTACACTCAAGAAGGTGTTTTCTTGATAGGAAAGAAAAGCATTTATTTCATTCAGATTTACGTTAACTCATCCTGTTAGTGAGAGTGCATTTTTTGACCAGTTTACCTTTTATTAATAAATCACTTATTAAGATTTAATTCACATCAAAGACCAAGTATTAATCACCTCAAATATAGTCTAGGCACAAATATTCCAGTCACAGAATTCTTAAGCTTTAATCTTTTATTTTTTTATGTTTGAGTGCAGACTTCAAATGACTGTTTAACAAACTCTTGATCTTATCTCTGGGTCCTTCCTTGCAACACCGTCCTGAAGTTGGGGTTTTCTCTTTGGATATATGCTGTCATTAGGCATCTCGAGAGGATTTCTTTCATTATCTCCATCCTACCTAGATGTTAAAACTCATGGAATTTGGAAGGAGCTGCCACAGACTTCTCTGTATTCTACATACCTGTCATAGACTATCACTTTGAACTTAACTGGTGCTTCTCAAAAGCTTAGCTAAGATAACAAATCTTTATAGATAGCTTAAAAAATAATAAGGACTCCATTCATCCCTCTTCTTTATACACTTAAATCTGTTTTTGGATACAATAGAAGCTCAGTGAAAAAACACTCATAATACAACAAAAATATATAACGAAGTGAAAACAACTTGTAATCTAGATCCATAGATGATCAAAATTAAAATCTGGTTTATACACCTAAACCTTTTTCTGTGCATTCCTAAGTATATGCATGTTACTATAAATCCAACGCTATTTTGCAAACTATTTTTATATACCATGTAGTGAATATTTCAAGTCAATACATACATATGTATTTCATCATGTTAATGTCTGCCTAGTATACTTTAGTATTATAAATACCATAAACTTAATAAAAACTATTATTTACATAACCAAACCTCTTCCTGATTCAAGAGATTGTCTTCCTAAAATTTTGACTGTTAACAGCGTTTAAGTATTCTCGCACACACATTGTTGTGTTCTTGTAATTTTTCCCTTAGTAGTAATGGTGAAAAGTAGAATAATGATTTTTAAGACTTCTGATAGATATCAAGTTGTCCTTAATAAACTCTAAAAAGCTGAAATCAAAAGTAGTTTTGTAGAATAACAAGTCAGCTCAAAGGCCATATATTTCATTTTTTAAAAAGATTTTATTCATTTAAGAGAGAGAGGGAGAGACAGAGACAGCACAAGCAGGGAGAGAGGCGGGGGGGAAGAAGAAGCAGACTACCCCATGAGGTTCATGGGGCTCAATCCCAGGACCTGGAGATCATGACCTGAGCTGAAGGCAGATGCTTAACCGACTGCTACCACACCAAAGGCCATCTATTTCATAAAGCCTCCCCTGACAGCCCTGACCCTCTATCCACCGTCCACATCTAGGAAGTTCTACTTCATCTTGGTTATAATATTACGTTTTATTAGTCAAGTAGTCTATGTGTGTTCATCTTTCTTTCCCTTGGTTGTGTACAAACTCTTAGGGAGTCCGATACTGTTAAATGAGTTTACAGTTAGTAAAATCAGTTAACAATGGAGGATTGTATAGATATAGATTAGAGTCATCACTTCAGTTTACAGTCATGGCATTACTGTCAGAATTAAATAATTCCAAGTGAATTACATGGCTAACTACTTACACTGGTAAATGCTCAGCACATATACTATTACAGCATATTACATCTCCACAGTCTATTACAAACACTAAATCTTAGGGATTAAATCCTCACAGTACTTTCTTGCATTACTAAACAAGTAAAAATAATAGCTTACATTTATGCTATTAAAATACTAAACAAAAAAAAATACTAAACAAAATTTAGTTTAAATTGCTCTATTCAACTCATACCTCAAAAAACAAGATGACTTTAGGGCTCTCATCAAAATCTCGAAGCAAATAGGGGAAGTTTTCATTAAATATAATTTGTTCTTCCCACTCTGGAATTCTTGATTTTAACTGTTTAAAATCATATGGCTGGGTCATAATAGGAAGAACGTAATCCACACTTTCTTTTTCATAGTGAGATGAAACGGGCCGTTCACTGTCCAAAAAAAAGATGCTTCCATTAACATGATTCTTTATGATAATTTTGAGAAGGTAAGAAAAATATAGTGATCAAGGTGAAGAAATAATGAATAGTCATGATATACAATGAAAAATTATTTTGACTGTCCACATCAAGAAAATTACAAATTTATGATACTTAGAAATGGTAGGACCCTACTACCATCTTGTATCTATACACTATCGATTGGTTTCACAGAATTATCTTATTACAGAAATATAAAGTGAGAGTGTGATAGAGCTAGACTCTCTCAGAATCTTAAATAAGTTTGTAATAAAATAGTACACTACATTTAAATAAGAAAATGAGCACAACAGGATTACAAATTCTTTGAGGTGTGTCATTTTTTTGTATGCCCTAAGATAACTGAATAACAGAATTTTGATTAATATTCACGGTCCTCATCACTGTCATTTTTCTAAGCAAATGACTTTTGAATTCTAGTATAATCAATTATTTTACGGTGCTTTTTATTTATAAGCTTTAAGCACATATTAGCTATATAATATTAAGAAAAAATGAAAAGTCAATATTTACTGACTTCATATGAGGCCCAAGTAACATATTAACTTCAAAAGAAAAATATTAAGTTAGACAATTAAAGCATGTACAGTGCAACATGCAATGATTGATACTGCAAGTTCAATGCCATAAATTAGTCATTAAGTTAGGGAGAAGCTCTCTCAATTCACCTCCACTTAAAATGAATCAGTGAATTAAGAAATGTTCTCTATTTCTTCTAGAAAACATACTGATCAGTATCAATGGTCTAAGAACACCTACAACCAGTAAATTATTCTCTAATACAAATCCTTAGCTCTATTTCCATTGAATTTTTTTTTAAGATTTTAAAAATTTATTTGATTGACAGAGAGAGAGAGAGACAGTGAGAGAGGGAACAAAAGCAGGGCAAGTGGGAGAGGGAGAAGCAGGCTTCCCACTGAGCAGGAAGCCAGATGTGGGGCTCCATCCCAAGACCCTGGGATCATGACCTTAGCCTAAGGCAGACGCTTAACAACTGAGCCACCCAGGCACACTTCCACTGACTTTCAGTGGTAGAAAAGAGGACTTCTACTGTAGACAGTTTCAATCTCAAGGGTTGGCTGTACAATTAAAAAAATTACCTATCAGCTTTCTTGACATATTGACCAGTATTCTCATCAATCACATGAATTTTTACCATTGGGTGAGAAATCATATAATCGGACTTAAGTCGATCAGTGCGGTGAATGTAAACTCCCAGGACAAGATCATCATCAAGCAAACATTTGGGATAAACTGGACTATCTCGGCTTGTTACTTCATGAACACCATCACCATCAGTGTCTTCATTATCATCTGAAACTACATGCATGGAAGAAAACCAACATTATAATTAATTGTTCCCACAACAATATATTTAACATAATACACTGAATTTAAATACAAGCTAATCTTTACAATCCATGATTGTCTTTGTTAACAAAGTAACTTCAAAGGAAAAAAAAAAGAAAAAGCCAGACAAGAGCAGATTACACTCTGAGAGTAAAATATTACATTTACTAATGCATCAAAATAGGATGAGGAATCTTTCTTTTTTTCCCTAACAAGGACCAAGAACACAAAAAGAAAATAGTAAGAGCAAAAGACAAAAAAGTGATTTTATCTACTGGAATATGCAACACTCAATTCATCTAGCCCTGACATAGCCCAATTCCTGATGGATTAAAATCAGTTTCTTCACCCTATCTGCCTAAGAGAGTAAAGAGGAAACCTTTCTAGTAGAAGATAAAATCATCTGTAGCCTCTAGCATTCTACACACAACATCCAACAACCAGGAGAAAAGAGAGAAATAGAAGCTGGCCCACAGATGTTCTATTCTAGAGTTATCACACAAGGACTTTAGATAACTATGATTATTAATATGTTCAAGAAAATAAAGGAAAAAATGGGTTAAAATGGAAACTTTCAACAGAGAACTGGAATCCATTAAAAAACCCAACAGGGGGCGCCTGGGTGGCTCAGTGGGTTAAAGCCTCTGCCTTCAGCTCAGGTCATGATCCCAAAGTCCTGGGTCCTGGGATCAAGCCCCACATCGGGAATCTCTGCACAGCAGGGAGCCTGCTTCCCTTCCTCTCTCTCTGCCTGCCTCTCTGCCTACCTGTGATCTGTCTGTCAAATAAATAAATCTTAAAAAAAAAAAAAAAAAAAAAACCAGACTGGGCCTGGGCGCCTGTGTGGCTCAGTTGGTTAAACTACTCCTTCCGCTCAAGTAAGGATCCTGGAGTCCTGGGATCAAGTCCCGCATCAGGCTCCCCAGCTCTGTAGGGAGTCTGCTTCCCCCTCTGACCTCTCTCTCTCATGCTCTCTCTCACTCTCTCTCTCAAATAAATAAATAAAATCTTAAAAAACAAAAAACAAAAACCAACAGACATTCTGGAAAGGAAAAATACAGCATTGGGGTGCCTGGGTGGCTCAGTTAATGTCTGGGTCTTGGTCTCAGCTCAGGTCTTGATCTCGGGGTTCAGAGTTCAAGCCCTGCACTAGGTTCCATGCTGAGCATGGAGCCTACCTTAAAAAACAAAACAACACAGCATTTGAAATTAAGAACTCGGGGTGCCTGGGTGGCTCAGTGGTTTAGGCCGCTATCTTCGGCTCAGGTCATGATCTCAGTGTCCTGGGATCGAGTCCCGCATCGGGCTCTCTGCTCCGCGGGGAGCCTGCTTCCCTCTCACTCTCTCTGTCTGCCTCTCTGCCTGCTTGTGATCTCTCTCTGTCAAATAAATAAATAAAAAATCTTTAAAAAAATAAAAAAAATTTAAGAACTCAATAAGATAGAGGACACATATCCTCTAGTATATTTACATACCCATTAATATCATGTTGGACACAAAGAAAGACATGATTAGTGAAACAGAAAAAAGAGCAGTATCAATACCCAAACTTAAGAATAATGGAAAAAAAAATTTTTAAAGAATATAAGGAAAAATCATGAACAAGTAGACATACTTAAAAAACAAATGTGAATTTATAATTTAGAAAAAGAGGAGGGAATAATGAAGAAGCCATATTCTAAAAAAAAACTGAGGAGCGCCTGGGTGGCTCAGTGGGTTGGGCCTCTGCTTTCAGCTCAGGTCATGATCTCGGGGTCCTGGGATCGAGTCCTGCATCGGGCTCTCTGCTCAGCAGGGAGCCTGCTTCCCTTTCTCTCTCTCTGCCTGCCTCTCTATCTACTTGTGATCTCTCTCTGTCAAATAAATAAATAAAATCTTAAAAAAATAAATAAATAATAAAAAAAATAAAATAAAAAAAAATTGAATAATTGAATTTTCCACAACTGATAAGTGATATCAACCAAAAAACTCTAAGCAGGGTAAATTCTAACAAAGCATATTTAGGCATAATGTGATAAAATACTGACATCAAAGACAAAAAGAAAATCTAAAGATGAGTCAGATTAAAAAAAAAAGTTAGATTCCCACTAATGGGACATAATTGCTAGAAAAAGAAATGATGGAAGCCAAGAGACAACTGTATGATTTCTACAAAGTACTAAAGAAAACCAACCTACAACCTAAAATTCTATGCTAGAAAATTCGGTCCAAAAATGAAAGTAAAGGCATTTTAACACAACAAAATCTAAGGGGATTAGCAAGCCTATACCAGGAGAAATACTAAATTGAGCTCTTCAAGCAAATGCAAAATGGAAAAATGAAAATCCATTAAGGAAAAAGTAAACTTTGGGATGAACATAAATTAATATCAGCTGTATAAAATGGTCACTAAAATAGCTGTGAAGTTTAAAATACATGCAGAACTAAAATGCGTAATAAGAAACCTATGAGACAGGAAAGAGAGAGATACAGAAAAAGCACGTGACAAAATTCAGATGGAATTAAACTATGCTAATGCTCTAGCAATGCTGGGGAAGCATATTTTGTTAGGGAGTTAATTTGTATTAGACTATAATAAGTCAAGAATAAACTCAATGTTCTTGAGGATAAAAATTATAAAACTGTAAAAATATGTATAATTAAGTTAATGAAAGAAGAAAAATTTTTAAATAAATAATTCAAAAGAAGGAGAAAAAGGAATATAAGACAGGTGGATCATACACAAAACAGTGTATAATATATACACAAAACAGTGAGATAAGAAATATAAATCCACAGAAAGACTACAAACAAGAAGGGGGTTTTTGGCTTTTGGGGAGGGGAGCAGAGCACTCACATTTACTGATGGTCTGCCCCCCCAAGGAGCTCACAGGCTAGGGACTGAGACCCCCCCATGTTCTAGGGCTGGGTAAGAAAAGAGGTGAAGGCAAAAAAGGAAGGAAATGAACAGACACTTGTCCCAAGTAAGGGGGATGCAAAGTAGGCACAGGCAAAGAAGCCTAGAAGGGTGAGGTGGGGGAGAGATGCAGTAATGGCAAGCTCCATATAGACCTGAGGACCACAGACTAAGCACAGGTCTGAAGGCTACCCCACCTCCACCACGTTGGCACCATCTGCCGGTGTATGGTGGTAACGACAGAGAAATGAGGATGGGAAAAACTATACTATGCAAACTCAAACTACAAGTAGACTTTAAGGGAAAATTATTAGAGACAAAAGAAGATACTACATAATGATTGCTCTTATACATTGAATGCTTGTATCCCCACAAGATTCATACCTTGAAATCCTAACCTCCAATGTGACAGTACTAAGAGGTAGGGAATTTGGGAGGTGATTAGGTCATGAGGGTACAGCCCTCATGGGATGGGCTACCCTGCTATGTGAGGTTACAGTAAAAAGGCATCAGTCTACAACCAGGAAGTGGGTCCTCACCAGACACCAAATCTGTGGGTGCCTTGATCTTGGACTTTCCAGGCTCCAGACTGAACAAATAACTATTTATTGTTTAAGCCATCCAGTCTATGATATTTTGTTACAGCAGCCTGAATGATTAAAACAACTTGTTAGTGTCAATCTGACAAGAAGATATAACATAACTTCAAAATACATAAATGAAAAAAAAAATCCCTAACAGAAATAAAGAAAAAAACAAAGAAACCTCAAATCACAGAGCAAATTTTAATACCTGCCTCAACAAATGGATAGAATAAATAGCCAAAAAAACCAGGAAGATGAGGGGCACTTGGGTGGCTCAGTCATTAAGCATCTGCCTTCAGTTCAGGTCATGATCCTGGGCTCTTGGGAATGAACCCTGCATCAGGCTCCCTGTTCAGCAGGAAGCCTGCTTCTCCCTCTCTCCCTCCCCCTACCTGTGTTCCCTTTTTCACTGTCTCTCGCTATATCAAATAAATAAAATCTTTAAAAAAAAAATCAGGAAGATGAGCTGAACACAATAAACTTGATCTGACCTAAATAGGACACTGCACCCAGTGACACCAGAATTCACACTCTTTAAATGCACATGAAATATTTAGCAAATCGACCATAAGCTGATCATAAAGAAAGCCTCAATAAATTCAGAAGACTGAAATCATTCAACAATATGTCCTCTGATAACAATGGCAGATAGAAACTAAAACCAAAAAGGAATTAAAAAAATCACCTGCTGGCTGAGATGAAACAATATACTTCTAAAAATAGGTGATCAAAGGAGAAATTAAAATGGAAATTAGAAAATGTTTTTATTGAATAACAATGAAGGTATTATCAAAAATTTGTGGGATGCAGCTAAAGTAGTATTTAGGTGAAAAAGTTAAAGTCTTAAATATATATAAAGACTGAAATCTTATAAAATCTATCTTACAAAGCTAAAAACAGCAAATCAAAGAGAATGAAGAAACTAATACAAATAAAATAACCAAAATAGTACACAATGTGCAACAGATAAAAATCAAAGCCAATGGCTGATTTCTTTGAAAACTGAAAATCCTGAGACTGATCAAGAAATCTAGGAAAAACAAATTATCAATATCAAGGGACACCCTTTCAGATGCTACAGACAGACAAAATTTGAAAATTTGGATTAAATGAACAAATTCCTCAATAAACAGTCTCTTAAAGCTGACAGAAAAAAACAATATGTGAAGAGTGATATTTATTAAAGAAACTAAATCTGATTTAAAATTCTTCCCACAAAGAAACCCTGGCTTAAAAGTCTCCATTAGTAAATTCTTCCAAACATTTATGGAAGAAATAACACCAATTCATATAAATGCTTCCAGAGAATTGAAAAAGATGAAACATTTCCCAAATTTTTTTGAGATTATCAAAACCTTGCTATCAAAAACTGAGTATTTCCAGAAAGAATAGTATAAACTATTCTCTCTTATGACCCCAGATACAAATATTCTAAACAAAGCATCAGCAAATTAAATCCAATAACAGATTAAAATACACACACACATACACACACACACACAGAATACACTGTAACCAAGATGCAGCTGCAGGTCCCTCTAACCCCTGCCAGGAACACAAAGATGGCTTACTATTTGAATAACAATTGACTACATTAACAGAAAAACTGGTGAAAATTTGTATGACCAAGTTGAAAGATACAGAGAAAGCACCCGGTAAAATTCAGTATTTATTCATGATTTTTAAAAAAAACCATTAGCCAATTAGAACACAAGGTAAATACTTGATAAGGAGTATTTTACAAGAAATCCCAGAGTAAACATTACACCAAATGGTGAATTAATGGAAGCTTTTCTCCAAGGTATTTGACACGGTAATGAAAGTCCTAGCCAGTGTATCAAGGCAAGAAAAAGAAGTAAGGTATAAGGACTGAAAAAGGCACAATGAAACAATCATTATTAACAGGTCATATGATTGTGTATGTAGAAAATTCAAAACAACCCATGGATATACTTAGAAGTAATAAATTTAGCAAAAACACTAGATACAATGTTATTTTTTTAAAAACAAATTATATTTCTCACTGCATATATTTTTATGCATGTACACACACACACACACACACACCAGCAACAAAAAGAAAACAAAAATTTAAAAAACAATGCCATCAAAAAAACCCCAATGCCATTTATAACAGCATTAAGAAACATCAAATACCTAGAAATACATCTAAAGACAGACTCTACCAAAACTTACAATATTACCAAGATAAACTGTAGATGTAAATATGGAGGTGCATACCAATTTTATGGATGGCAAGAATTAATACTTTGTAAAGATGTCAACTCTATCTAGAGAGATGTTAAATTGTGAATCTCTTCAGATTCACCCTACCTGGAAAAAAATAATGCTGGGGGTGGGGGAGGAAGAGGGAGTATTGAGAAGCTGCTTCTAAAATTCATATAGAAATGCAAAGGGCAAAAGAATAGCCCAGGTAATGCTAAAGGAAAAAAAAACTCTTAGAGTACTTACACAACTGAATAGCAAGATCTAACATAAAGCTATAGTAATAACTCATAGTTGCATTGGTACAAACAGTCTAATGTAACAGAATAGAAAGTGATCCAGTCCCACAGCCATGTTATTTAGGATAAAGGTTGACACTGCAATACAGAGGAAAAAAGATGCTCTCTTCCATATATGGTACTAGGTCAATTACATATTCGCACAGGAAAAAAATGGGCCTTAACCACTACCTCTCACCATATTCAAGAACCAATTCCAGATGACCTGCAGAGCTAAATGTGAAAAGCAAACAAAAAACTTTTAGAAAAGAATAGATACAAAAACATCTTCAGGACTGGGGAAAGATTTCTTATACCACAGAAAGCACTTACCTTCAAAGGAAAAAATGGATAAATTGGGCTACATCAAATTTTAGAATACATGAAAAAGTGCTCCACGTCACTCGGCATCAGGGAAATACAAATCAAAACCACAATGAGATATCACCTCACACCAGTCAGAATGGCTAAAATTAACAAGTCAGGAAATGACAGATGCTGGAGAGGATGTGGAGAAAGGGGAACCCTCCTCCACTGTTGGTGGGAATGCAAGCTGGTGCAACCACTCTGGAAAACAGCATGGAGGTTCCTCAAAATGTTGAAAATAGAACTACCCTATGACCCAGCAATTGCACTACTGGGTATTTACCCTAAAGATACAAACATAGTGATCCGAAGGGGCACGTGTACCCGAATGTTTATAGCAGCAATGTCTACAATAGCCAGACTATGGAAAGAACCTAGATGTCCATCAACAGATGAATGGATCAAGAAGATGTGGTATATATACACAATGGAATACTATGCAGCCATCAAAAGAAATGAAATCTTGCCATTTGCGACGACGTGGATGGAACTAGAGCGTATCATGCTTAGTGAAATAAGTCAATCGGAGAAAGACAACTATTATATGATCTCCCTGATATGAGGACATGGAGAAGCAACATGGGGGGGTAGGGGGATAGGAGAAGAATAAATGAAACAAGATGGGATTGGGAGGGAGACAAACCATAAATGACTCTTAATCTCACAAAACAAACTGGGGGTTGCTGGGGGGAGGTGGGATTGGGAGAGGGGGAGCGGGCTATGGACATTGGGGAGGGGAGGCGAACCATAAGAGACTATGGACTCTGAAAAACAACCTGAGGGTTTTGAAGGGTCAGGGGTGGGAGGTTGGGGGAACAGGTGGTGGGTGATGGGGAGGGCACGTTTTGCATGGAGCACTGGGTGTTGTGCAAAAAGAATGAATACTGTTACGCTGAAAAAATTAATAAAAAGGGAAAAAAAAATAGAATTCTGTATTTCAAAAGATACCAATAAGAGAATACATAAATGTTTTAACATACATGAGCCCAAGAACAAGTGCCACATACAGGTGGCCCTTGAACAATGCCAGGGTTTGGGGTGCCAACCCCCTGCGCATTTGCAAACCTGTGCTTAATCTCTGACTTACCCAAGACTAATATCCTACTGCTGACCAGAAGCCTTACTGATAACATAAACAGTCAATTAACATACATTTTACATGTTACATGTATCATATACTATATCCTTAAAATAAGCAAGCCAGAGAAAAGAAAATGCTGTAAGGAAGTTGTAAGAAAAAGAAAATACATTTACAGACTGTACTTTTTTATAAAAAAAAAATCAGTGTAGGTGAACCTGCATTGCACAGTTCAAACCCATGTTGTTCAAGGGTCAACTGTAGTCGCTACTGGATTTTTTAAATTATTGTCTTTGGGAATAGATCATCTTTGGTTTTAAGGACTCAAAGTCCTAGAATCAACTTATTTCTACCAAGGCACGTTTTCATTTAATTTGGATAACGAACCTGTTTTAGCCTTCTTTTTCTTTTTTTTTGGTTTGGATTTTGTGTCATCTTGCATGCAGTCTTCTACATTGTCTTCCACTGAGCTTATTTTCTCATCTTGATGAGAATCTGAAGTAACTGTTCTAACTGGAGACGCTTTCTTTTGTTCACTTTCTGCTGTGTCATCAGAGATGGTCAATGTACTGCAAATACAATCCAAGTACAAGCCATTACAAATATATTCTTCTTCTTAATGATGCAGCAAACTGAACAGTGAACAGAGTCAAGGATAATCCTAAAATCAGTATTCTTTCCTGCTAGGGGATACATATATTTTATTATGCATTAAAATGGTGAACTGTCAAATTAGGTGTCAATATGTATTATTTTATATTTGGTAATGAGTTATATACCCATGAGCCAAATTAAACTTGAGCTCTAAACTCCCAGAAAAGATGAAGTTGTATATTTAATGAGCAGCAGATCTGTTTTTCTATAGGACTGATGAAAGTATCCTCACCGCATTGCCAAGTCAATGATTAAGGAACAAATTTCTAAATTACCTTATTTAAGAGCAAAAAAAAAAGTGTTCTAAGTTTGTTCTGCTTTCAAGAGGCTTCAGATATTCAACTTTTGATTTCTAGGTAACAATTAATTATCTTTTCCAACAGTTGGTGTGCTACCACATTTTCAGAAGGCCATTATTAAAATGAAAATGTGTTATCATGTGAACTAATAAATGATAAGTTTGTAATTTACCAAGTAAAAAATCTGCACCTGAATAATAAAAAACTGACTTCCAATATAGTCATATTTTTTTAAAAAGGGGTTAAGAAATAAAAAGATAGAGAAATATTTCAAAATAATCATTCCAGGAAGCCATACTGTTTTATCACATCACCAAACACTATTATTTAAAGAGAACTACCTTTTGCACGCCATGGTCACGTAACCTGTGGTTTTATTTAAAATTCATGAACTCACATTTAATAGTAAGTATGGCTTACAAGTTCATAACAGATATGGCAGCTGTAAGAAAGACTGATGGTATACTGTGGCAAGTAGCCTCTAAGATGGCTCTCAATGATCCTTGCTGCCTGCTCTTAATATATTTATTGAGCCCCTTCTCTTGATTGTGGGCTGGACCCAGTGACCCACTTCTAATAGACAATAACATGAAGAAAGTAATGCATGCTACTTTGAAACCAAGATTAAAGATTAGATTCCATAAAGACTATGACTCTCCCTTTCTCAGTGCCCTTGCTCTGGGGAAGCAAGTGGCCATGTTGTGAGTAGCCCACATGGAGAGACCCATGTGGCAAGGAATCAATGTCTCTGGCCAAGTCAGTCAGGACCTGAGACCTGCCAAGCACCACATGAGTGAGTTTAGAAGTGGATATTCCAAGCCTTCCGACAGCTCTGTCACTTGCATATCCTACTCCAGCCAACCCTTAAGATGACTGTACCCCCAGCTGACATCCTGACTGCAGGCCATGAGAGATCCTGAGTCATCGGTACCCACTTAAGCCATGCTCAGATTCCTGATCCACAGAAACCGAGAGACAATAAATGTTTGTTGTTCTACTAAGTTCTTAGAGTAGCCTTTTTGTGCAGCAACAGATAGTTAATACATATGGTAACATGTATAGTATCAACTCTTCTTGCTCTCCTTTTGTTACCACTAGTTATCCAGCTTTTGGTAAGAAGGGAATTATTTTTGGATGAGGACATTAGCGAAAACTGTCCCTGAAGGCCAGGGCATAATGAAATACAGAATGTTCCCACTTCAAGTTGTTTATGTAGATGTGGATTGCAGAAAACAAAGCTAATTAGTTAAAAGGTATTTTTTATCTTGTTTCCCCCAAAGAGAGACATATAAATATAAACACGATCACAGAAGCACTTACACCCCAGATGCACACATATATGTAGAAGCACCATATATAGAAAAAGTCAAGTATGCTAAATTGCTTATAATGATCACCTTTAGATGGTTAGGTTACTTTCACCTTCTTTGTGTCTTTACTGCACGTTCCATAATAAGCAAATATCATTTGTATAATAAAGAAAAACACTACACTCATATATCCAAATAGGCATTTGTAGCTCAAAAAAGAGAGAGAAATTGGGTTTCTATTATTTAATAAGCAGATGTGAGTACTGAAGGGCAGAGACTTTAGAACAAGACTGCTAAGGTTTTGGCTCGGCTTCATACTGGTTCTGTGACTTAAACTTTCGAGTTTCCTTATCTGCAAAATAGGGTGATAGTATTACTGTTCCTCATAAGGTTGTTACAAGGCATCAGTAAGTTAATTCTTATAAAGTAGTTAGCACATATTAAGGTGTTATAGAAAGGGTAACTTATTATTGTACTGGCAATGTATCCACATGAAAGATTAAGAATTTTCTTAGTGTAACTACAGATATCACTCAAAAGCTGAGAAAACTAGAGGACATTTTATATCTGTCAATGCAAAGTACCTTGTTTCAGCTTTAGATGACATTGGAACTTTCTTTTTTTTCTTTATTTTTTTCTCACTGTTCAGTCTGCCATCATGCAATGAGGCATCTGAGGGAAAGTAAGTCAACTGTTCTTTGAGTTTCTTTCTTATTTTCTTCTTAATCTCCTTCGCCATTTCTTCAGCTACTTGGAGTTGGTATATTTGCATCAGTTCTTCCTCCTCATCTAAATTACCGTTTTCTCTTTCTTCATCTGCCTTCTTGCTTTTCTGATGAGCAACACTTGACTGTGGTCTGGTCCATGCTTTCTGATGTGTGGAATCCACCTTCTTCACAGGAGTTTCCAGTTCCATTCCTTGTGCAGTCATCTGGAATACTGTTTTCACCGCTTTTTTACTTGTCTTTCCTTGCTTTTCTTCCTCTACACTAACATCATCTGGATTTTCAGGCATTGACTGGGGATTCCTTAGTTTGCTTTTAGTGACCTGCATGCTCTTCTCTGGGTTATTAGTGCTCGTAGAACTTACATCATCACTTTTAGTTTCTTTACTTTTCAGAAGATTGCTTCTAACAGCGTCAAGCTAGGAAAAGAAGGCATGGTTAGTTTCAGCCAAGCACAGTTCAGTGACATAAAGATAAAGTACAATGATCAGTGTTCAGTGTAATATTGGGAAAATAATTTCATTTCTTTACTTGAACACACTGATAGCATTCTAGACCATCTCATTAGCACTATCCTAGTTTATGCTCTTGGCATTAGACTCATAATTTCTGAGAATAACCTCAGATTAAATGAGATAATTAACACGGGGGGAAAATACTTAATGACTTTTCAGAAGTGAATAAATTGCTCACATCTCAAATGTTAATTTTCTCTTTGGCAGAATGATCCATACTCTAATTATAAGATATTTGAGAAATTGCTAAAAGAGCCACAGAGTTAAAGCATTTCAGGTTTCCCAATAGAAAACACACCCAGGTCATTCATCTTGCTCATAATTATACTGTAAAATCAAAAGTCTGTAATTTATTTTTTTTTAAAGATTTTATTTATTTATTTGACAGACAGAGATCACAAGTAGGCAGAGAGGCAGGCAGAGAAAGAGGAGGAAGCAGGCTCCCTGCTGAGCAGAGAGCCCGATGCGGGGCTTGATCCCAGGACCCTGAGATCATGACCTGAGCTAAAGGCAGAGGCTTTAACCCACTGAGCCATTACCCTACAATTAATCCAAATACATCACTGAAAATGCTGCCCAATATTAAATATTATCAAATTAGGTCAAATGACAGGATAAACATACAAGTATATATTTTTCTAATCAAAATTATTTTAAATGAAATTTTTTAATAAAAAAGGCTAGATGCAGCCACTCTGGAAAACAGTATGGAGGTTCCTCAAAAAGTTGAAAATAGAGCTACCCTACAACGCAGCAACTGCACTACTGGGTACCCTAAGATACAAATGTAGTGATCCGAAGAGGCACGTGCATCCGAATGTTTATAGCAGTAATGTCCACAATAGCCAAATGATGGAAAGAGCCCAGATGTCCATCAACAGATGAAAAGATAAAGAAGATGTGGTATACACATACAATGGAATACTATGCAGGCATCAAAACCCTCGAAATTTTGTCATTTGCAATGACATGGATAGAACTAGGGGGTATTAGGCTAAGCAAAATTAGTCAGAGAAAGACAATTATCATATGATCTCACTGATATGAGGAATTTGAGAGACAAGACAGAGGATCATAGGGGAAGGGAGGGAAAATGAACAAGATAAAACCACAGAGGGGGACAAACCATAAGAGACTCTTAATCTCAGGAAACAAACTGAGGGCTGCTGGAGGGAAGAGGGGGGGTGAAAGGGATGGGGTGGCTTGGTGATGGACATTGGGGAGGGTATGTGCTATGGTGAATGCTGTGAATTCTCTAAGACTTATGATTCACAGACCTATACCCCTGAAGCAAATAATACATTACATGTTAATTAAAATAAATAAATAAATAGGTAGATATTTGTTACAGAACCCCCCCCCCAATATAAATAAATAGTCCACTGGAGACTGCTACTATTGGGTTAAGCTTAAAAGACCTAGCATACATAAAGTGCAAGCTTTCTGAAATATCTACTAATAAAAAATCAAAGGTTTTTAATGTAAGAATCTGTATTTTTAGAAAATTTATTTTTAAGATCTTGAAGGCTTTTATAGTTTCTGTATATGAAATGCTTATTAATTTTTCTGTTCTGCAGTATTTTCTGATGTGTTTCTAGGCTATAACAGATGATTTTTGTATACTTATTCACTTTCAATTGATTCGCACAGATAACATTACTATTTAGAATATCAAGTATAAGTCCTTGCCCTCCTCACAGTCATACATTTGCTCACACTACACACTGGCGTATCAAGGAAGCCATACTGCTCAGCTGTGATGAATATAAGCTCCGGAGTCATAAGGATCTGGATTCACTACTTACTAGTTGTAAGATTCTGGGTAAGTTCCTTAATCTCTCTGTTCACGGGACAGGATTCCTGGGAGATAAGGTGAGGTAATGTGTGCAGAGCACTTAGCATAGTCCCCAGCATGTAGTAGAGACAAATATTAGGTGAAGAAAAACTATGATAACGCTATTTACATTTCTTGTCTAATTATATTTACTAAAACTTCAAGAATATTAATTATAGGGGCGCCTGGGTGGTTCAGTGGGTTAAAGCCTCTGCCTTTGGCTCAGGTCATGATCTCAGGGTCCTGGGATCAAGCCCCGCATCGGGCTCTCTGCTCCGTAGGAAGACTGCTTCCTCCTCTCTCTCTGCCTGCCTCTCTGCCTGCTTGTGATTTCTGTCTGTCAAATAAATAAAATAGTAAAAAAAAAAAAAAAAGAATATTAATTATATTCTTGAGATAAAGAGATCTTTCCTTATGGATCCTGATTTTGAAGGAAGTACTTATTTATTGGTGAGGTGTCTTTAGGTCATTAGGGGACTACCCTCCCTTCTCAAAGAGGGCCCTGGAAGCTCCTGAAATCATACACAAGCCATGTGTATGCACCTCAGAAGGTGCAAAATTATCACTTACATGAACACCAAATTATTTTTTCAAAAATCACTAATATCCTCTAAGTAAAATATTATGGCTTTTCCCCTTACTTTTATACAATCATATGGATTTCATATGATTTACTGATGCTGATAGCCAATTTTTAAGACACTCTTTTTAAAAATTAATTAATTTATTAGTTTATTTGAGAGAGAGAATGTGTGCATGTATGGAGGGGGGCACTGGGGAGAGGGAGACTCTTAAGCAGATTCCACGCCCCACATAGGGCTTGATATGGAGCTCGATCTCATGACCCTGAGATCATGACATGAGCCAAAAACCAAAAGTTGGACCTCAACTGACGGAGCCACCCAGGTGCCCCAATGCTATTCTTGAGTTCTTAGGGAGAAAACCTATTTTGGCTGAGACAAATATTTTCTCAACATATAGTTAAATTCATTTTGTTCATATTTATTTAAGCTTTTTGTTCTTTTAATATATTCATAATTGAGAAAACTCTGTTTCTTTTTAGATTTGTATATATTTTTGCCAACTTCTAGTTTTAAACTTTATGTCATTTTGTTTGATCTGTCAATGTTGCAAGCTAAATACCTGACATTTTAAAAAATTATTTTAGAGTTTGCTTTTTGAAATAGGAAGCTTAAACTGTTTACATTTATTTTTATGATTAAGAGTTCAATTCTTTTTGTTTTTTTTAAAGACTTACTTATTTGAGATAGAGTGTGCATGCACAGGGGGAGGGGCAGAGGGAGAGGTAGAGAAAATCTCAAGCAGACTCCCGCTGAGCACAGAGCCCAACCCAGGGCTCCATCTCACCACCCTGAGATCATGAAATCAAGAGTCAGACATTTAACCAACTGAGCCACCCAGGTGCCCCTAAGAGTTTATTCTTAAATTTCTTCTTTCACTACCTTTGTTCCTTTTTTTAAAAGTCTGTTGTGTTTTTTTCTTTCTTTCTTAAAATTTTATTTATTTATTTGATGGAGAGAGACACTTAGAGAGAGAGGGAACACAAGCAGGGGAAGTGGGAGAGAGAGAAGCAGGCATCCTGCCCAGCAGCAAGCAGGATTCGGGGCTTGATCCCAGGACGCTGGGATCATGACCTGAGCTGAAGGCAGACACTAAACGACTGAGCCACCCAGGGGCCCATTTTTTCTTGACGTCTGATGATTCTGAAAGTATAATAATCAATTTTACATATTACTTGTTTCACTTATTTTAAACTCCAGGATGAAGTAACTTCTGACTACACTTTAGGTAAAAGTAATCATTATAGGACTTTTTTTTGCTCTGCAAGCTAGGAAAGATTGGCCCAATGTTTTAGAACAATGTTCCTGTTATTTCACTTTATCACAGGTACATTATGTAATGTAAATCTTCAGTAATTATTTTTGGCACAAATAATAAAGTTCTATATGTTTAACTAGTCTCAAAAGACTCATGCAGATATATTTTTCAGACCATAAATTCTCTATTCTTAAATTCTTAATTTTGATTAATGTTTCTGGAAATGGTACTACATTTTCAAATAATACACATTTAACAGTTTTCTTGTTTTCAGGGAGGGAACACTTATAATAATTCTCTGTTAATTCTCATGTTCACTACTGACCTCGCAAACAACTGACACTTAGGCCACTGGATTTCTTGTGATACAATTTTTCTCTCAATACTGTACAGATACTGCTTTATTGTCTTCTGGATTTAGTATTTTCTGAGAGAAGTGTGAAATGCACCAGATGTGTCTTTTTCTGTTGAGATGCTTGCGAAACTAACTTTTCTCCTGAAATTACAAAGTTTTAAATATAGTTCTCATCTCATAAATTTTACCTGGAATGCAAGATAGACTCATCTCTTCCTAGATCTTTCTGTTAATTTCAAGAAGGTTTTTTTCACTCTTTCTACTGTTTCTGCTCCATTAGCATTGTCTCAGAACACTTACTTATAGGTCAAATATTTCTATAGGTTTTCATTATTTATTTCATTTTAGTTTTAGACATTTATTCTCATGGGAGAATGCCTCAAATTTATCTTCCTTATCACTAATTAGATTTCTTCATGGTACCAAGTCTACTGTTTTAGGCTGAAGACACAGTTTTTAAAAAGCAACTAAAGGCAGAACACGGAGAGACTATAATTTTAAATCCCCCTCACTCTGCTGCTGGCTTTAAGGCTCTGGCAAAACATTTAACATCTTTGTTAAGTGGTTTTTCTGTTCTGATGTTTATAAAACCTCTTGTGCAAAATAAAAGCCCCACTACCTATGTTTCATGATTAACACGAGAATCAGAAATAGTATTTGCAAAATTCTTATCACAGTGCCTAACAGACTGTTGAAAAATAATAAGGTGAATCTGCATTATTATGAATTCTCTTAGTACAGCCTTTTCCTTGCTTCCTTTTCTTATTTCAGCCAGCTTCCCTTCCAATCTCAGCCTACCTGTACTGTACATGTTTTTGTTCTGATGAGGTCCCATCTCTTCATATATTATTCAAAGAGGTTCTACTGGGTTATGGTTAAGAGAGTGGGCTCTGTAGCCAGACTGTTAGAGTTTGAATTCTGGTTCTGCCACCAACTATGCAAATTTAGGCAAAGTTATTCAACCTCTCTGTGATCCAGTTTCCTTAACTTAAAATGGAGATAAAACTTCATCATTTCATATTATTAAAAACTAGTGAATATACATAAAATGTTTAGAAGTGCTTGAAAGATAGGAAGCACTGTTACCTAGTAAATAAAAAGAGATTTACTTTATTTCCTAAAGTAAATCATTTAAAAAATATTTTGGTTTCCTCTAAGTCCTCCAGGAATATTCCCCTCTTTTGAGCTGAAAAAATCTCTTCCTGTTTTTTTCTTAGGAAACTCATCTCTGAATAAAGGCGGCATCTGAATGGCTTCTATGTACCAAAAGAGGCGAGGTAGATTATCTTTAGTCACTTCGCATTTGTGTGTTCCTAACATCTAACTGGGCAATAGGTAAATGGACATCTCCTCTGCCCAATTTTTAGTTATCCATTCAATTGTGCATTCCCGGCCTAAACTGCATCTAGTTCATGCTCACAAAGTCCAGTTCACAAAGCCCAGTAGAGAAAACATGAGGTTCTACTTTGACTGAGTCCTTAAAAATATACAATTGTTTCCAGGGTTTTTGTTTTTGTCCAATGTATATCACCTACCCAAGGGGAGGGCATATGCCAATATGCAATGTTCCATCCTCCATATCCCACTACTCCCTATCATACTCATACAGGTACCACTGGGAGAAGCACATTATACAAATGGGCAGCATCCATTATGGAAGACCTAATCTGCCCGATTCCACCAGGAGTTCTAAATTGGTATGCAACAGTAAACAGGTGTACTACAAACGTCTCATATGTGTGCAGCTGGATTCTGGCCAGTGTTAGTACTTATTTTTGTCTCACTTTAGAATATATACTATCATGCTGATGGCTGCCAGAGAGAATATTAGAATGAAGAAGTCACGTGGCAAAATTGAGAATAGGGTAAAATCTGCAACAAGTAAAATATAAGCTATACATAACTCATAAAACTCTTGCCAAAGAAATACTATGTACAAATTACCAGGACGTGCATGAAGTTATTTGTGCCTGTGTGTGTGTGTGTACATAATAGATTATAGTCAAAGGAAAAAAAGGTCCAACTAATATAGTAAGACAGGTCTGAAGAGTGAATAGTACATTAACCATGGATACTATTACAGACTCTTTATAATATTCCGGAATCAGAATGTAGTCAATTGCTGATTTGTTTAGTACTGTTCTGAGTTCTGCATTTTTAATCTCCTCAATTGTGCTGGCAAAAACTGTCATTTGAAAGTGTACCTCAAATACAAAAGGATAATTAGTACCTTCAGATTCCACTGATTTCTCCTGGTTCTGCTGGGTAGAATCAGATCAATCAGTCTAAATAAAGACAAGCCACTGAATATCTGAAGTAACATATTACTCCCTAAATTCTTCACAATTCTGGATTTAAAAAACTTCATTTTCTTTAAAAATGTGTACTATGTTGGCCAGGTGAGTTTGTCCACTCTCTCACAACTCTCATCATTTTGTCTACACTATTTTGGTAGCACAGCACTGAAGACTGAACTCAGTACCCCAAGAGTCATACAGATTCTAACATAAGCTTTATTATACCATGTGCTATTGACTATGACATAGATATACTATTTTCAATTTCCAAAGTTCCTCAGAGTTTTAATATCAAAGTCATAATTTCATGCAGATATATAAGTCATCATTACCAAATGATCAACTACTCACTGCAATTTTTTCTCCAGATTTGCCCATTTTTTTCTTCAGTTTTTTTCTCTCATCAATGAGCTCATTATGGGTCTTAAGCAATTCCTCAAAGCGAACTTTGGTTTTTACTTTGGCTTCACTCTCCACTGCAAAGATAAAGACTCCTGTCATTTTCTAAACAACTCTATGATAGCAGGTATCTGCTATATGCTAACAGATGTTAAAGAACATAGTCTTGTAAATATTGGCATGAGTTTTCAGCTACTTTAGAACTGATCAGTTTCTCTTTTGTAAAAAATTTTTCTTTTGGCTTTGATGACACCATACTCACCTGAATCCCTCTTACCTTTTGGGCTACTCCCTTTAAAAGTTTCCTTTACTAAGTTAACCTTCTACTTGTGACTCACGATAGCATCTACCACTGTTAGGTGGCCTTAAGCAAGTTACTTAACAACTCTAAACTTCATCTTTGTTATCTGTAAAATCAGAATAATTCTATGTCAAAGATCATTTGCATGAAGAATGGCTAACACTTGCTTAGGCAATAATCAGCATTCAATAAATATGAAAAGCTGAAAGTTACTTTTTCCTTTAAAACATAAGTCCGATTATATTATTCCCTTGCTGAAGACCTTGCCAGTTTCCCACTTTACTTAGGACAAAATGATTCCTTCACACACCCTACAGGGTTCTCATTTCCTGGCCTGCCTACCTCTAAGCTTGAAACCAAGAGAAACAGCCCCTTAGATCCCTACATTCTAGCCATTCTGCCCTTCTCACTCCTCCACCAGAATAAGCACCTTCCCATGTTAAGCTGCTTCTACCTGGTGCAAACTTCCTCTAACTTCTCAGCTACCTGGTCTTTAGCTGCCTGTTCAAATGTTGCCTTAAAAGTGGAACATTTCCTGACAATCTCATCTAAATTTCCCCATTCCTCTCATGGCAGACTGTTCTTTTTCTTTACAGCACCTAACACAGCTTGAAATTGTCTAATTATTTGTATATGCACAAATAATTATATTATCTCTGTCTCTCCCACTACACTATGCTACCATCCCTACTATTTTCATGAGATCTAGCACAGAGTACTTACTCAATAAACATGTCCCAAAGCTGAATAAATGCTGAATGAATGGATGATTGCCCCAGAGCAGGTGATGGCAGATTACAGCCTACAGGGCAGTCATCTACTTTTTTACATAAGTTTACTGAAATACAGCCATGCCCACTCTGTTAAGAATTCTTATGGATGCTTTTATGCTTCAATGGCACAGGTGAGCGGTTATAGCAGAGAATAAACCTAAAATATTTACTAGCTTTCCCTTTATGAAAAAGTTGCTAGTTACCTGCTCTAAACTGTCCATTTTGATAATAAAGAATACAAACTCACCATTGTTGTAATGATTATTTACTTTCTCTAGTGAAGTCCCAAACTGCCATCTATTAAATACATACTAACCTTAATACCTAACATTAAATAGAAAATTGATAAAAAACATAAAAAAGAAATAAGAAAATAAAATAAATAGGAAATTGCATACCAAACTATTAAGTATCTAAATGTAGCATTTGGTTAATGTATTCATTAATAGGTCAAAGAACCCCTTAAAATAATTCAGACTTTAAAATAAGTAAATAAATAAAATGTATTACAGATATAAATTTCATAAAAGTCTTACCAGTGGGCATATCTCAGCTTTATGGAGAGCACTGAGTTATGATGTAAAGCAATGACTCAATCAGGATCCTATTAAAACAACAAGAATTTATTTGTAATAGGGAATTGGTAAATAAAAAATTACAAAACATTTTTCACACAAGATTATGTGATGATTTGTCCACTACCTCATCAGGTTTATACCAATAAAGCTAAATTCTCTTATCCACTCTTATGTATATGACTTAAAGTATATATGATTAGTTTAGAGTCTGAAAAAAAGTAAAGAAAAGTGGATCATATTTGAATAAAATATGTATTTGAAACAAAAAACTTTTAAAAATTTTGAAAGGCAATAAATATATACTTAATATGTTAATGTACTTTTAAAAGTATTTTAAGTAAAAAATAAACATTTCAATGTACTTTTAAGAAAACAAACCCAATAATTGACTTTCCCAAGAGCATACACTATTACATTAGTGAAATACGCTTGTAGGTAGCATATTCACAGACAATGAATTTAGACACTTTTGTATCTGCCACTAAAAATACTGCAGTAGAAAAGGTTAAGCATAAGCATTTGTACCATCTTCCTCAAATATCTGGGTGTGTATTATTACATATCAAAATCAGGGATAAACTCAGTATATGTATCGCTGAATTTCCAATTTTACTTAAAGATGAGGGTGTATGTCCAAAACAAACATATTAATGTCCACCTTAGAACACAATATTCACACATTTTTAAGAATAAAACAGAAGGCTGTAAAAAAAAATAAGAAAATCACAATTTGAGTTGGCTGAGCAATTATCTGTTAAAGCTCCAGATCCCTGGGGATCCATGTTCTGGTTCCTCTAGTATCATGGGTACTCTGGTCAGAAAAGCTTGAGAAGAAATGGTAAAAAGGTAAGAATGATAGTACACATATACCTAATTATGTGGGTTAACTCATGTAACAATTTTCTGGTACACAGACAAAATAGATATCACTAAATTCACACAGTAAAGACTCCTATGCTTCATGGATGGGAGCCCGAATGTATTCTTTCTAGTAGATATACACTGAAGAAGTTTGGTTATCTACTTTCCAATCTACCCCAAATTAGAAAAGAGAGAGGAAAATATAAAGGCAATTGTATCAGAAATTGAAGCCTGACAGTACGTAAGTAGAAAAAATATAAACCAAATAATGACTTAATATTTATATATTCTGTAGTCATTCAATACATAGGAAAAGAGCTGAACTATATGATCATGTGTCACTAAGAAAAGTGACTTACTTATATTAAGCTTGACCTGCTTACCATTAAACAAAAAATTTATGGTATTTTAGACATTTTAGATAGATTAAATAAAAACTACTGGCAATGCAGGACAAAGAGTCAAGGATGATTTTCATTTTTCTGAAAATAGAATACTTAGGCCAGTAGTATCATTTTTTGGAATACAGGACAAGTATAATGGAAAACTTTAAAACCCAGGTCCTGGAATTAGTCTCAAATAGTTAACTGTGTGACCTTAGGCATTTGTTTCCTCATCTGTAAAATCAGTCTACCAGTACATATTCAAAAGGTTGTTATAGGGGCACCTGGGTGGCTCAGTGGGTTAAAGCCTTTGCCTTCGGCTCAGGTCATGATCCCAGGGTCCTGGGATAGAGCCCCACATCGGGCTCTCTGCTCCGCAGGGAGCCTGCTTCCTCCCCTCTCTCTGCCTGCCTCTCTGCCTAGTTGTGATTTCTCTCTGTCAAATAAATAAAATATTAAAAAAAAAAAAGGTTGTTATAAGGGTCAAATGATTTAAAATAATGTCTTAAAAAAAAAAAACCCACCAGTGAACATCTGTTACGATTGTAATAGATACTTCTTATGGGGATACTCAGTGAGCTTAGTGGGCATGTTGAGCTGGGTATCTGAGGGGCACTAGCCAGCTGCAAGCACTGGCTCAGTGTCAGACCCCTAGATTCAAATCCCAGTTCTACTTGCCAGTAAATTAACTGCTGGATCTCAATTTCCTAATCTTTCAAAAAAGAATAACAATAAAAAAAACACTCATAAGATTTTTGTACAGATTAAGTGAGAATATGCAAATAAAACAGCACAATGCCTGGAACATGGCAAGCCCTTTGAAAATGACAGCTATTATCACTGTATGTATAAATATACGTGTTTATGCATATAATCAGGTTATGTTTGGTAGGCAATAGAATATAGTAATCCAGCAAGGAGAACCAGGCTAAAGATTTGAGAACTAGACTTTATATTTGTGGTAGTTTCAGGGAAAAAAGTGCCAAAGACAGAATTCTGGGAGCCCAAAAATAAAGCAAAAGGACATCAAAAAGAGAGGTGAAAGCTGAAGAGAGAGGTAACCAAGGGAAAGAAGTTTTTTTTGTTGTTGTTGTTAGAGAGAAACAGAGAGAGAGTGAGTGGGGGGAAGGACAGAAGAAGGGGAAGGAGAGACAATCTCAGGCAGGCACGATGCTAGGTCTTAGGACCCTGAAATCATGACCTGAGTGGATATCAGGAGTCGAATGCTTAAGCAATTGAGCCCCCAGGTGCCCCCCAAAGGAAAAGAGTTTTAAGAAAGAAGTTTTCTATCACTGTGTGGTACCAAGTTGTAAAGAGCATCCACTGGATCTGCAGTCCAGTCAGTAAGTCACATGTTTGCAAAGCTGTTTGTGAAGGGGTGGAAAACTGGTGGCCACAGGTGGAGGAATGAACGGAAGGTGAGACCCATAGAAGAAACATGTGGCTAATTCTTTCTACAATTCTGCTTCCTATAGTCTTCCCTCACCCTCAAAGGCAGTGACATGATATGGCAGCTTTGAGGGATAAAAAGACTATGGAAAGATTTTACTTTTTTTCTTAAGATTGTTTCCATGCTTCTATCACCTTAATCCTTTTAAAAAATAAATCATCCTCTTCATTGCAAGCAGAAGAAATGTACTAAAATACAAATGCAATGGTATCATTTCTTATGTTTCTTATGTTATCATATCATATCATATCATCTTATGTTATGGTATGTTTCTTATGTTATCATTTCTTATTGTTTAAATCTCTTCACCAGATTTCAATCACCTACTAGAAAAAAATTGGAAGTCCATACCATTGGGGGGGTCATTCATTCAAGAATGAAATGACTCATTCTCCAGCCACATTTCCACACACATTCTGAATTCTAACATGTGAAGTATTTACAGGCTCTTAATTGTGCCAAACGCCTTCCTGCCTTTATACCATTACACACCCACCTCTCTCTCCTGAGATATGCCCTTCTTCTGTCTCTCCAACAAACTCCTAACTATCCTTTAAGACTAAATGTAGATGGTATCTTCTCTGGGAGCACTCTAACCTCAAGGGGCGGTTAAATACTTTTCTGTGCTCCCACAGTGCCTTGAGCTCCATACCTCCCTCTCTACCTCAGTCCTTTATTTTCACCCTGGTAAAATGTTCTATGATGCAGGAAATTAAAGTGGTACCTACTTTATTGTAAGGAGAAAAGGAAATACTGAAAAGCAAAGTCATCAGCACAGTGGCTGGCGCCCTGTAGGTGCTCAATAAAATTACTTTATGTCTATTATTATAGCACTAAATATAAGCATGCAATAAAATAAAATACATCAATACGATACATAATGTAGTCACATTATTTACTATTAGTAGTTTAATGCACAGTTGAACAAACACTAATACTACTTAATACGGCAAATATATTACAGAAATAATCATTTCTAAACAATGTGTCCATAGCAAATACACTATAGAATTAATGACTAAAATTTGGTTAGTAACATCACTGGTGAAAATAAGGTCAAACTTAAAAGGACATCCCCGAGCCTCAAATATACGATTATTTTAAAGATTCTCCCTCACAAACCCTTTTATAACAGACGTAAAGAAATACTAACTAGGAAAATTAACAGCACTACATTTCATCTCATTTTTCTTTTTCTCTAAACATCTGATTATCAGCCAATAAATGTCTAAAGATCTAAGGGAGAAGCAGCAGAGGCTTGAATAATTCACCCTTTAACTGAATTTTATAGCACAGAAAAAAAGAAAACTAAAGAAAACCCTGTATACCCAATTGAACTGATAAATCAAGATACTCTCCATAAATAAACAAGATTCTAAATATGGTTTTAAAAAACTTTTGGTATTTGGATTTTTCAGATTTTTGAAATTTCCGAGTTCTCAGAACGAGCAATCTCTTCCTTCAAACTCCAAGCAATGACAGCAAAATAATTAATGCAACAGGTGAAAAAATTGTTTTAGCATCCTTTTCTCAAAAAAGTAAAAGCCACACAGTCCAGTTTGTTTCCACAGTAATGCTGAAATACAGCACAGCCATTGGTAGCGATTCTAAACAGTGTACTCTTTTTTTCTGTTTGTATACATATCGACATGACTCATAAATGTTAACACACTTATCACCTTTTCTCGGATGTAATTAAGAAGGCATTTCACAGGTTCGAGGGTCAGCACTAAGCTGACACCCTACAAGGCAATAAACGTACTTGGTGCGTATCTGAGTTAAATGCTTTTAAGTCAGAATCCGGAGTGGGAAAGGCAAAAATTGCATTTCTTCCACGGCGGATCTGGACACTACGACGAGGACTCGCGAAACAAGAGGTCAAGGATGTGAGCGGGAAAAGTATTTAGAGTTATTCATTAGGAACTAAATCCCAAGGCTCCGCGGCACTGGCCGGGTCAGCCAGCGGTAGAGCAGCGCCGCCCCCGTCCCGTCCCCCAGCGCGCAGCCTCCGCGGTCTCAGACCTGACCAGTCTCTCTAGCCACCGCCCCCTCTGAGAGGGCCCAGACAGGCCAACCGCCCGGCCCGGGCTCCCGCCACCAGCAGGCCTGCAGCGTACTCACGGAGAACAGAGTCCAGAGTGGCTGACAGTCCGTCCCGCCGGAGCCGACACTGGGACGGTGCGAAGCGGGTCCCCGCGCCGCCGGGGGCGCGAGCCGGGAGCCAGGCACCCGCGTAGCCACCCTAGCCGCCAGCCACTCCGGCTCTGAGAGCCGACCGGGTGCTCGAGTGCTGGCGCCGCCCGCTGACGTCAGTGCCTGCCTACGCCGCCGTTCCCACGACAACCGATGCGGCCCAAGCTCCCGGACTGGACCGCTGCGGGGCCTCGGCGCCCCTCCACGGACTCGCCCCCGCGCCGCCGACGCCCGGGCCTGGAGCCGCGGCAGTGCTGCGCTTGCGGAGGTGGTGCGCGCGCCCCGCCCGCGGGACTTCAGACTGCGGTCGGGCACGCGCTCCGGCGGCCGCGCGCGGGACAGCTCGCGCGCGTGTAGGAAGCGCGGGGCCGCGGCCCTCCAAAGAAAGAATCTCTCGTTCCTGAGCGCCCGGGAGCCCTGCGAATGGGTAGGGTCAGAGCCGGTCCGGTCGTCACCGCCGAGAAAGCGTTTTGTCTCAGAACTGGAGCCAGCGCTGGAGAAAAAAACAAGAGGGGCCAGAGATAGGGAGACAGTCATGGAACCCGCCGAGGCCGAGAAGCGTGAATGAGGCAAAGCAGCAGGCACGCCACCGCCCAAGCGATCGCGCCCACAAAATGAAACATCCCTTTTAAACGCGGGGAATAGAGTTGTACTATAGACCAAACCTTAAAGAAAAAAATGTTCGTAATTCGTGTGGCGCTGAGTTATCACACTATATGTTTAAGGCAGAACAAAAACCCTCATTTTTTTCCATACTCAGTGCTCCCTCCCACTTTCTAATTTCTGCCACAGGCGCCATTTTTACCTCTGAGTCACCAGCGATGGAAAAATACGAGACAGGTCCCTCCCCGACTCTTGAATTTCCTGCGGTTGCGGTCATATACTGCACCATTACCTGTTGCTTAGTTTGCAAAGTGAGAGTGGTAGCATGTTTCTTCAGAGGCCATCTTTTCTATTCATATTAGCATCACCAAACTTTACAAAACATATTTCATTTTCTTTCTACAAATCCTATGAGAATTCAGTGAGAAAGACCATCAATCCAAAGCATCTTAAACCGAACTATTCAACTTTTCACCCTAGAACCTACTCCCGTTTCTGGATTTCTATTTTGGTTTAAGCAACCACCATCCTCCCCATGTTGTAAATGCCTATAGAGCATCCTAAATGCCTCTTAGGCCAAATTATGTCCTTTCTACTATCTTTTAACACCCTAGTGTATAGCCTATCCATCTTGACTGGGGCTGCCTCATGCCAGCCTTCATTACTTCTAACTATTATTGTGAGATAGCCTCTTTGCCAGTCCCCTGACTCCAGGTTTGATTCCAGAATGCCATCCTTCCTACTGCTACCAGAATGACCTCACTACACGTGTAAATCTGATAATGCCACTGTCCTGAAAATTCTTCAAAGGACTATCTGTAAGAGAAAATTTAGTTACTTTGCCTAGGATATAAGACACTCCATCTGCCTGACTAGTTTCTTCTTTCATTGCCTCTTTTCAGTGTTATGCTTCGGCAATATTAAATTATGTGTACTATGCAAAACAATCCATACCCTCTCATGTCCCCTTTCTTGTACTTATTATCACCTCTCTCTGAAAAATTTCTTCTTGTAAACTCCTACACCTCCATATCTCTACCCAAATGTTGTCTATACTTTGAATCCATCTGTTTTGTTTTTTCCCCTAGTGCCCTCTGCTAAAGAGATGTAAGGAGCAATGAGCAGGTAGTGCCCAGATCTTGATTTCTAAACACCATTTTCTACTAAAAGGAACTAGAGCCACTTGGGAAAATGACTGATTCAGAACAGTAGCAGAGGAAATACAACATGAGCCTGAAAAACCTCGTTGCGCCAGAAATTAAAGACGTTTTCACAGAATGATGGAACATATGAAAGGGACACAGAAACCAGCTTGAAGGAGCCTCCATTGGCCACATCTGGGTCAATCTGAGCACCATTATAATAATGTTAATAGATTATGATCTGCTGAATAAAATAGGAATACTTGAGTCCTTACTGAAATAAATACATGAATTTTTTTAAATGGGCATAAAGTTACGCTCTTCCTTATATTAGGAATATATATATATATATATATATATATTCCTTATATGCTAACTAATATATGTAGCAGGAATAATATAGGTAGAAATATCACCATTTGGCAGCTATTATAGTAAAAATTGACTTAGCCAAGAATCATCAGTGTATGCTAAAACTAGAGTGTGAGACCTTTAAGAGGAACATAATGGCCTCAGAGTATCTCCTGGCCAAATATACTAATCATGAAGGGAAAAAATAAAAACTTAACAGTGGAGAAATCTGGCACTGGTAAGCAAAGTTACCATTCCCAGTAACAGGACAAATCAACATTGTATGCCACCTGGTAACAGACAATTGGAACACACTTTTGTGATGCTCCTGCCAAAAATGCATAAGTGAGAATCTAATCATGAGGAAGGATCAGACAAACTCAAACAGGGACATTTTTACAAAATCATAGACCTCTACTCTTCAAAAGTTTGTCAAGGTCATGAAAGACAAAAGAACAACTAAAGAACTTTTTTTCAGATTGTGGGGGACTAAAGAGACATGACAACAAAATGGAACATATGACTCTGCATTGGATCCTTTTCTGTAAAGGATATTATTGGGACAACTGACAAAATTTGAATTGGGTCTGTGGACTAGGTGATATTTTACATATCACTTATATATTAACAAAGTTAATTTCCAGATTTTGATGACTAAGTTCTGCTAATGTAGGAGTTACTTTGTTTCCAGAAAATACACACTGAATTATTTAGAGATAATGAAGCTTCATGTCTGCAACTTACTCAAACGTTCAGAAAAAAGTATATATAAATAACATATGTAAGTAAAATGTGAATGTGTATAGAGAAAAGATGGTAAAGCAAATTTAATATGTCAACAATCGGAGAGTTTGGGCAAAGTTAGAAGTTCTCTGTACTATTCCTACAAATTTTTTGTAAGTTTAAAAGTATTTCAAAATAATAAAAAAATGGTTTAAATGTACTGAGGTTTCTGGCTTAGGAAACTGGATGGAAAATGGCTACTTGACAGTGAAAAGTTAGCAGGTATAGAGGGAAGATAGTTTTAGAGGGATATATCCAGTAAGCAATTGAATACATAGCAAACATATAAGTAAGCTCCATTCAAACTGGAGAAAGCAGATATGCGCTTTCCTTCTCATTAGCTCAGAATATAAGAGTGAGATCACTTTAATGGTACTTGGAGAGGCAAGCAATGAAGATTAGTAGTGGTAGTAATAATAAAATTGGCCAACCATTCATGAAATAAATTTAGGGCATTCAAACATTTATTAAATAAGAAATGATTAATTTACTGAATAAAACATAAATACGGTTGATAGAATACTTATTCCCCGGTACAAAATGCACATTAACCAATCAAAACACGTTTGGCTTTACTGCTTGTATTACATTGCTAGGTCTGCCATACAAAGTACCATACATAGACTGGTTGACTTAAACAACAGAAATTTATTTTCTCACAATTCTGGAGATTCGAAGTCCAAGATCAAGATGTTGGCAGGGTTAGTTTCTTCTCCTCTCTCTTTGGCTTACAGATGACTGCCTTGTCCTTGTGACTGAACATAGTCTTTTTTCTGTACCTGAGTCCTAATCTTCTCTTCTTAGGACATCAGCTATATTGGATTAGGGCCCACACTAATGACCTAATTTCAGTGTAATTACCTCTTTAAAAATCTTATGTCCAAATATAGCCACATTCTGAAGTTCTAAGGGTTAGGATTTCAACATATGCATTTTGGGGGGAGTGATCAAAATTTAGCCTGTAACCCTACTGGTACTGTTGTAGGTGCTAGACTAAAAAGACATTTCAGACAGAAATTTTTCAGTATGGGCTAAGTATTAGATTATGTTAAAGGAAATTTTATTTCTTTCTGTATAAAGGAAAAAATGGCATTGTCATTATGTATGAATAAGCCTTTCTTAAATCTGTAGAATATGACTTGATGTCTGAAATTTGCTTTATTTTTATTTATTTTTAAAGATTTTATTTATTTATTTGACAGAGATTGAGAGAGCACAAATAAGGGGAGTGGCAGGCAGAAGGAGAGGGAGAATCTGACACCCTGCCAAGCAGGGAGCCCAAAGGCAGCCACTTAACCAACTGAGCCACACAGATGCCCCTGAAATTTGCTTTAAATAGTCGACAAAATTAAAACAAACAAAAAAAAAACACATGGGGGAAGATAACCCATATATACCTAAATTCTGATGGTCATTGCAGCTGGCTAATAGGTACCTGGTATTCTATTATACGTTTTCTTTGCGTGTTTGGAAATTTTTGTAATGAGCAGGCAAAACAAAAGTAGGAAAACTCATATCATAGAAAATTTGAAAGACATAGAACCACAGGGAAATAGGAAAAAATATTCAGTACTACTTCCTAAAGAGAATCTCAATTAGCTTTTTAAAGCAATTTTGCTTTCAGTCTGTTTTCTATGTATATTTTAATTTTGGTCATGTTGATGTAAGATACTTATTTCTGCTTCCTTGAATTAACATTATGCTATACCTTCATCTCTACACTTTTATATAGGCCCTATAAACTTCATTAAAAATGTTAAGCTTGTTGGGATGCCAAGGTGGCTCAGTGGGTTAAGCATCTGACTCAGTTTTTGGCTTCGGTCATGACCTCATGATCTCATGAATCCTGGGATAATTCCTCCTGCTCAGAGTGGAGTTGGCTATAGGATTCTCTCCTTCTGCACCACCCCCCAATAGGTGCACACACATGCTTCACTCTAAAATAAATAAATCTTAAAAATAATGTCAAGCTTGTTAGTAATGTTCATATGTAGGGGCCCCTGGATGGCTCAGTCGGTTAAGTATCTGATCCCAGGGTCCTGCTCAGCAGGGAGTCTGCTTCTCCCTCTCCCTCTACCCTGCTTATGCTCTCTCCCTCTCTCTCCCTTGCTTACTCATTCTCTCTCTCTCAAACAAATAAATAATAATAAAAATTTTTTAAAAATAATATTCATATGTGCTCATAGTAAAAACTTAATCATCCAGACATTTTTACTGTAGACGCTGAAACTCCGCTATATGTTGGTCACTGATAATAGTCTTTAATACATTACTTCAGACTTTCCTTCATATATATACTAAACACACTAAATTTAAAAAGACTTCATACTATAGACTTTTTTCCTGCTGCCTTGTTTTAGTCTTTATCATGTATTACCATTCTAGAAGGATTTATACGTCAGTAATATGCATCTATTTAATCTATTTTAATGGCTTCATGCTATATTATTTTTATTCCAGAGTTTCTTTATCAATTATAATAAAAGTGCTAAATATGATGGTTTTTTTTAATTAAGAGAGCTTTCACATAATTCTCTCATATTGTCACTAAATTCATTCTTCAGTATTTTATGTAATTTTGGTGTTATTTTGAATTCATTAACTTCTATTTGCTAACCAGTAGGATTACATGTTTTTGTACTTTTCCTCCTTCTGGGTCTGTTTTACTAATTTTTGTTTATTTCCTTGAGCTCTTGATATTAGAATATCCCAGACTTAATCTCTTTGACTTCTTCTCTATCCACATGTACTCACTTGGTATCTCTGCCAGTCTCTATGGTCCCATGGTCATGCAGACTCCTCCCAGAGATATCTCCACAGTCCATTCTTCACTCCTCAACTTCAGATTGTTCATCCAGCCACATACTTAGATACCTTCACTTAGATGTCCAATACACATCTCAGACTTATTAAACTCCTAATCCCCACTTGAAGATCAACCCCTCCCTTGAAGCTTTCTCCATTTTGTATAATGGCAACTCCTTTTTTTTTTTTTTTCCCACTCAAGCCAAACATCAAACACCTTTGAGTAGTCTTTGACTTTTTACACCCCATATACAATCTATCAGGTTAATATTGATTCAAACCTAAATCCTACATAAAAGAGGTTATGTTTACAATTCAGAGGGGAAATTTTTTTTCTACTCAAACTATAACTCAGATATTCAAGCCTCCTTTGCTGGTGTAGTCTCTTGAGGGTCCCAATTTAAGCAAAGACCTTAATTCCCACACGGAACAAGACTTCATATCTTACATTTGGGAAGTCCTTCCATTCCAGGACTACATTTACGGAATCAGCAAATACTTCTAGTGTAGGATCGCCACTAACTAGTCCCTACTTACCACTTTTTCTTTCACTTTTTTCTCCTTGGCCCCCGGGGTACTTCCTTTACTTTTATGAGAACTCAAAGATGCAATTTAGTGGGAATTTTTAGCTGATATTCAGAACTTTTGTCCTCCCGCAGTGTATCTCTTTGACATATTGGGTAAAAAAGAATTTCTTCTCTCTCAACTCCTAACACATATTGCAAGGTATTTATGAGTTAATAGTAATTACCTTGTAATAGTGACTGCCATTCAAATTTAGTAGATGACTTACTGAAATAATTGAGCCTTCCTTATAAACTTTCTGTGAAGTTACTTGCTAAGAAAACTTGATAAACTTGATGAACCTAAGTTGTGGGTTAGATCAGAATTCATGGAACTATAAAGTATAAAGCTATTTATGGATTTATTGTGTATATATGAATATTGTTTTGTTAGGAAAAGTGTTTTAATTTAAGGAAAAACAGGAACTACTTCAGAGATAAGAAAAGAAAAAAAAAATTCAGCCTATGCTCAATTTAGGTCTCTAAAGCAATGAACACTAGATGGCAGTAAAGCAACATCTGTCATTACCAGTGCCAGCAAGACCCCGTTTTAAAGGTATGCCCTTGTTACATCTTATCATTTACCCGCTTGTTATCCAAACCATTTAATTTACTGATGCTTAACATACTACTTTGAATTTATAAAAGCTTGAGACATATTTGACACCAGTAGTTTCTAGATTAATAAATACAGTACAGAAGAGTCCTCATACCACCACTCTGTCTAGCAACACTTCCAAGAATCCACTTTCTGGAGATCACTCTCTAGACAGTTCATTCTTTGAATATGACATGAGGTCTGGTGGTTGGACAAAAGATACATATCAGACATTCATTCCCTTTTCTGCGCTGCAGGTCTTTTGTGCTGATCAACGCTTAAATGTTTTCATCTTATCATTCAAATGACATCTGTTTATGAGATTGAGAACTAACTTCATCTCTCTTACAAAGTGTGAAAGTAGAGGCTTTCCCAAACGCTGTTGTGAAAAATTACCAGGTCTCCTTCTCTGAGGCACCCAGGTTAAATATCGCCACCCCAAGCGAGAGGGGACTTTCCTTGTTTTCACATTTAAGATTATCTTTGTATAATTAGCATGTCAAATTAAAAAATACATAATTTGTGTAGGTTAGCTTCCTGATCCCATTTTTTCCTCTCCATACCTGAGATAATTTAGAATTTTGTTTTTTAAAATGTCTAAAATAAATGATTATTAAAGTAAGATTTTAATAATACAGAAAGATACTTATGAGGGAAAATGACAAATCCGTGGTTCACCACTTCTCTCCCAAAGCGCTGGTCCTAAGAGTACAGCAATTCCCCCTGCCCCCCAGTTTTGCTATCCAGGTTTTCATTTACCCGTTGGCACCCATGGTTTGAAAGCCGATGATCCTCCTTATGACGAATCAGCAGAAGGTCAATAGTAGCCTAACTCTACATTGCAATGTCTGCGTCGTTTGCCTCACATCATCTGTACACATAAGCATTTTATCATCTCACATTATCACATAAAGGATGAATACAGTACAATAGATATTTTGAGAGACCACATTCACATAATTTTTATTACAGTATAATTATTCTATTTTATCATTGGTTCTTTTTTTTTTTTTTAAAGATTTTATTTATTTATTTGACAGATAGAGATCACAAGTAGGGAGAGAGGCAGGCAGAGAGAGAGAGAGAGGAGGAAGCAGGCTCCCTGCCAAGCAGAGAGCCCGATGCGGGGCTCGATCCCAGGACCCTGGGATCATGACCTGAGCTGAAGGCAGAGGCTTAAACCACTGAGCCACCCAGGCGCCCCAATTTTATCATTGGTTCTTGTTGTTAATCTCTTAGTGTGCCTAATTGATAGCCTGAACATTTTCATAAGTATGTACGTATAGGGGAAAAAAACAGTATATATTGGGTTTGGTACTATCTGCAGTTTCATGGGGGTCATGGAATGTATTCCCCATGGATTAGGGAGAACTATTATACATCCCTTTAAACAATTTCTGGTTTTGTTTCTTCTGGTGCTCACTTCTCCATCTCTTAACACTATTGCTTAATTCATCAGTTTTAAGAATTGCCTTTATCTACCACTAAAAGATGAATTAAGTCATTTGCATCACGGGGTACATTCCTTACCCATCTCTTCCCAATAAAGTCATGTAAGGAGGCAGTAGAGTACAATGGATAAGAAAACACACTCTGGAATCCCATTTCTGCCATTTACAAGCTGTGTGACCTTAGGCAAGTGACTTGGTCTTTCTGAACCCTCTCCCTCATCTTTCAACTAGTTCTATTTTCAAGGAGATTTTCTCAGTTTGGCTTCTAAGCATCTATTGAAAATTATACTTTAGCAACCCGAGAGTTTTACCTAATCTCTAGTGTTAGGTTTTACAGGATTTTAAAAGATTCAGACTCTTATTGACTATTGTGTTAGTCAGTGTCTGGTCAGCGGACAAAAATTACCACACCAATAATTTGCATAGAGAAAATAATTGTGAAGCAAGTACATTGCATCAATCAAGAAAAGGAGGCAAACTGAAAAAGAACAAAGGCATTCTTGGGGTCTCAGAATTGCAATTTGCAGGGCACAGACTCAGGAGTAACCAGAAAAGTGTCTGGCTCATATGCAGAAAGCAAGAGGTTTTTATGAGAAGGAAGGGAGGGGTAATTACATGATTTAGATAAGGAAGAGAAGAAAAAAACCAAAAACCCTGCTAATTTGGTGCTGACCGATTGAACCACTTTTGATTACTATCTGATTATTTTATTGGTGCTATCAAACAAAACTATTCCTGGTATGTATTAGTTAACTTTGCTGTCCTCATAAAGTTCCTATCAACAATTTTATGGTTCAAATGCTGGTTTCGCTGTTGGATTTTATGAGCAACTGCTTGTATAACAATAACCTTATACGGCTCAGTTCAAAAGTTCATTAGTTAGAAAGAAAAGTAGAACTTGAAAATGGAGTCTCTCATGTCCAGAAATTGTATACGATTCCACAGTTGTGAACTAAGGAAAGATGTATTTACCAAAAGCGTTGAGAGAGAACTCTAAGGTATGGAGAAGGAATAACCAGAGAACAGCTACTACACCCAAGTTGAGGGAAAAGCGAATAAGGAAGGAACTTGGAGCCTCCTGCGAGGTGGCCCTAAGGAGGTAGATTCAGACACTGAGGAGCGGCAGTCATTGCCCTCCCTGGCAGACATCTGAATCTATTAAAAAAAAAAAAGACTGACTTCTCTTTCTTGCTTCTCTCTTGTTCTTTGAATTATTTCAACTTTTTCTGGACCCCTCCACCCTCTCCAACAATTCCCTGTTTATCTCTAGCCTCTCTTTATTCGGGAGTTCCTTCCTTATTGGTTATTCACTAAAATATAAAGCAATGAAAAGCTGATTGATAGTTCCATGGTTGTGGGCTGGGCTTGCCAGCAAATTGACCTTTTTTTAGAGTGTTTGGGGAACAGGTCATGTGAGCTGCCCTGCTTCTCTCCACAGGGAAGTTATTTCTTTTTTTTTTTTTTTTTTCTAAAGATTTTATTTTATTTATTTGACAGTGAGAGAGAGAGATCACAAGTAGGCAGAGAGGCAGGCAGAGAGAGAGGAGGAAGCAAGCTCCCTGCGGAGCAGAGAGCCCGATGCGGGGCTCGATCCCAGGACCCTGAGATCATGACCCGAGCCGAAGGCAGCGGCTTAATCCACTGAGCCACCCAGGCGCCCCGGGAAGTTATTTCTATAGAGAAGAATCTGCCATTTTTTTGCTAGGGTGGTAAATGCCTGGATGATGGTATTCTGCTTGTTGGGATAAGCAAGTAGTCTGAGGGACGATTACAACTTTCACTTATTTTCAATTAATTCCCGCATTTAACCCCATATTCCATTCCTTGCTTCCAATTAGTGTTTTATGAGCTTCTCTGTATTTCTACAGGGCCAATTTTCTCAGTTTCTTTAGAAACCACTTACATTAATTTCTTATAACTATTATAGCAAATTTATACACACTTGGTAGCTTAAAACAAAAGGAATTTATCTCACAGTTCTGGAGTCTAGAACTCCAAAATCAAGATGTTAGCAGGTCCACACTCCCTCCAAAGGCTCTGGGGAGTACCTATTCCTTGTCGTGTCCAGCTGCTGGTGGCTGTGGGCACTGCTTGGTTTCTAATCACATCATTCCAGTCCCTGCTTCCGTCTTCAACAGGGCTATATTCTCTTCTGTCTATGTAATTTCTCTCTTACAGGGACTTCTGTCATTGGGTTTAGGACTTACCTAGAAAATCAATCGTGATCTCCTTATCACATGATCCTTAATTACATGGAAAGACCGTTTTTCCAAATAAGGTGATATTTATAGGTTCTGGGAATTAGGACTTGGATGTATCTTTTGGGAGACCCCCATTTCAACTCACTATCTCACTCTCCTAACTGCTATACTCTTTAAGAAGTTGATGGCATTTCAAAAACAAAACAAAACAAAAAACAAAAACAAAAACAAAAGAAATTGATGGCATTTCTTGTCTGCTGATGGCCTACTTTCTGTCTTCCTTATTGAGTTTGTGTATGTACTCATATATATTATAGGTATGTATACATATATGTATGTGTGGGGTGTGGTTTTTAATAACCATTAGATACCAGAATAACTACATTTAAATAAATAATGTTATGATGATGATATTTCGAAATTCACAATAAGGCCAAAGCTTTTCTTTCTGTTTGCACAGCTGAACTGGGACCCCATGGAACACTCTGGAAAGGCAAGTGTTTTTCTTCCGGGGTAGCATAGACTGAAGCCTGGAGGGGTTCCTACTGCTTATTCTCTCACCTTCATTTCCTTTCCTCTGGATTTTATTTTTTATAAGACAGAAGTCAGCCTTAGTACTGGTTCAGTTCTGAAAGATCGAGGGGAATTTTCTATTAGAAATCAGAAAACGACTTGGATGTTTCCAATGTTTAGCTACACAGCACTTGCTTCTAAGACCCTGCTTTTAAAACGCAGCTTCTGTTCCACCCCTGCAAGGGCTCCCCGTGAGCAGGGCCGACGGCAACATCATGGGGTAGACAAATGGTTGAACTGGAGGATGCCTAGAGCCAGTGACATGGAATCACAAGCATGTAATGGAGAGATCTGTGACATTTTCCCAAGGGTGTGTGGTAAAAGATTGAATCTCCCCTCCCCCCCATGAAGTAGTAACAGTTCTGTTGTTTTATTTTACTTTTTAAAAAATTTTTATTTATTTTTTTAATTTCTTTTCAGTGTCCCAGAATTCATTGTTTATGCACCACACCCAGGGCTCCATGCAACATGTGCCCTCCAGAATACCCACTACCAGGCTCACCCAACCTCCTACCCTGATCCCCTCCAGAACCCTCAGTTAGTTCCTCAGAGTCCATAGTCTCTCATGGTTTGTTTCCCCGCCCCCAATTTCCCCCAGCTCCCTTCTCCTCTCCATCTCCCCATGTCCTCCGTGTTATTCCTTACACATACACAATCCTTTATTTTTAATTTTTTTTTAAATTTCTTTTCAGCGTAACAGTATTCATTGTTTTTGCACCACACCCAGTGCTCCATGCAATACGTGCCCTCCTTATTACCCACCACCTGGTCGCATACACAATCCTTAGGAGACTTGTTTTACTTAGGGTGGAAAATTATGCCAGGGACAAAGTCAACACAAAGAAACAAGAACTACCATAAGGAGCAGGAAGGAGAAACAGTTCAGCACAGCTCTGGTGAGCCTGGCAGTTCTTTCCTTCAGGGTGACAAGAGGTGGCAGTCTGTCCAGTCCGTCCAGCCATCCTACACACTGAAATGGAAGTGCATTAAATGCCTCAGGCCCCTGCTCTAACGGAAAACTTGCAGATGTCATCAGGTAACTCCACCTGAATTTTAACTGGACAGACTCAACAAATAAACTATGCCTTAGGCTGGACACAAAACTGTACTGTTTCTTACTGAAACCCATGCGAAAGTTCCGGTGTGATTCTAAAAGGTCTGGAGTAGAAATGGACAGATCTGAAATGTCAAAGGCTCTGTTATTTTGTAAAAAAGAAGAAGAAGAAGAAGAAGAAAAAATAAAGTACACTTCAAAATATTCTAATTCCACACGTGAACAACAAAGTACTGTTTTACACAGCGGCTGGTCCTCGGGGTCCCCTGATGGTGGCAGGGTGGCCCCGCCAGGGTCCTGGAGGTCTTCCCTCACCAGGCGTCCTGCCCGCTCAGAAGGATCCGGAAGGGCACACTTTTCTTCGCCTCGGAAAGTGAGGGTGGGGTGGGGAGACACGGCCCCACGCAGGTTTCCGTGCACGTGGGTTTGTGCTGGCATGACTTCCGTCTTTAACTGAAGGCCATTTGCATTTCGTGTCTCCAGCGCTGAGGTGAAGTTCAACCTCCTGGTGGTCTACCACAAAGAGGATGCGCAGGGAGCACTGGGTGAGAGGCGGTGTCTCCTTCTTCCTTCTGGCTCCACAGAGTTGACTTTTAAGGAAGAAAAGTTCTCCCGGCGGCCGCTGGAGTTGCACGCGGAACCTCGCTCATGGCTGCCGGCGGCCTTCCCACGTGCAGGGTGAAGACGCAGCCCTCGCCGCCTGCACTCTGGACTGGTCGCGGTTCCGGCACTTCGTGGGCAGGGACGCCTATGCCCACGCGTGTCGCCAGCCTGTGCAGACCACTTTCACTGCCTTGTTCACCTGGCCGTGGCCCGCAACGCCGACTGGCATCGCGTGAGTCCTGTTTTGCTGTTCAGTGTTTATAGGTGGCTGCTGCCGACCTGGAGGTGCCTGTTGTACTATGGTGACAGTCCGGATGGGGTGGTCTGTCACAACTGAATGACCCGGTTAGGGGCGTCCAGTGTGGCTCTGCTAATCGCAGGAATAGGTTACACGTTCACTTTTGCTTTGTGATCTGCAGGCAGATCTTGAGGCCCTGGCTTAGGAGGGACTAGTGTGGCCGCCTGAGTGACCGCGACATGCCCGGCGACAGTGTTCACTGGTGCCAGGCCAGCCACGCTGGGGACGGGCACTGCAGGGATCCAGTGGGCGATGTGAACTGCTTACATGACTGGCTGCTGGGAGGTCGAGGTGGTTGCAAGGGCCTGGAAAGTGTAAGTGACTGGCTTGATCCTGGGCAGCTGCTACCACTGCAGGGCCACTAAAACAGGCCAACTAGACAGGGGTACGCCTGGTGCGCCCTGGGCAGCCCGGGGCCTCCTGGACCGCCACTGGTTGTCACTGTGAGGCACTGGGCTCTGGTTCCAGGGTCTGGTGAAACTTCCCTCCCAGGTCTCAGAATTCTGGGCGCCACTAGACTGAGCAGATCTTGATATTTGTGCTTGGCACCTGAGCATGCACATGTGTGGCAGCTGCCGTGGCATTATGCCATGCCTTTGGAACACAGGGTCCACCAATACGGGCTTCTTGCAGAGGCAGCGCAAGTAGAAGTCACTGCCCGTTTGGGGCCTGGGCTACAGGGACAGCTTTGTGGCAGCTCTGCCGTGGCCACTGATGCCTGGGGGCATGACGATCTCAAGGTGGTGCTGCAGCAGGAAGCCCCAGTGGCCAGTGCTCATATTCTTTGAGTCCTGGGACGAGTTGCGTGGAAGGGTCACTGAGTGCATGAGGTACTCGAACTTAAGGCCTTAGATGTGCACCACAGCCCAGTCTTGCGGTGGAACTGAGGACTGCCCAAGGCTGTCAGCCCCGTCCTGGTTCTTTCAGTGGTTCTAGCCAACACTTTGTTGTTTGGTTTTATAAATGACATCATACCTTTGTAATAAATCATTTTTTGGGGGGGATTCCTTAAATTAAGTAGAATTGGTTTGCATACTAAAGCCCAACTAGACAAACGTAAATTCCTTCTTGTGGTGCTTTTCCTTGTAACTGGGACCTCGTCTTGGGATCCCAATGCTAACTATACTGAATCACCAACACCAACACCAGTGCTATCTTTTACTAGGTTTTTAGTAATACCCCAGTTTTCTGGGGACTGGGAGCTGATGTAACTAACAGATCCTATGATTTGCCCCAATGAACTGATTTTCTGTGTGGTCAGCCCTTGTCAAGATGATAGTACCTCTATGTTTACTTATTTTTGGGTTGGGTTCAGTGTCAGTCCAAACTTGTGCTACCTACTTCCATTATCTGACCAAACTGTTTCTTTCAGTTTACTGAGGTATAATTTACATATCATAAGATTCACCCATTCTCAGTGTACAGTTTAAACATATTTAACAAGTTTATACATTGGGTAACCCTCATCACAATCCAATTTTGAATGCCCAGTCTTTTTTTTTTTTAATTTTATTTATTTATTTGACAGACAGAGATCACAAGTAGGCAGAGAGGCAGGCAGAGAGAGAGGGGAAAGCAGGCTCCCCGCTGAGCAGAGAGCTGGATGTGGGGCTCGATCCCAAGACCCTGAGATCATGACCTGAGCCAAAGGCAGAGGCATTAACCCACTGAGCCACCCAGGTGCCCCTGAATGCCCAGTCTTAATGTGTTGATTTTCTGTGGCTCATTGATGGATCCATGTACTGCACAAACTCTAAGAACACCAGACACTGGGTACATAACAGTCAATCCTGGAGATCTGCTGGTGTCCTCAAACTTAATTTAAGGAGAGAGTAGCAATGTAGTAGATTCAGAGGCAATTACTGTGTTATTGAAGGAGCAGTGCCAGGGTCAAATAGAAAAGACGCTAGAAACCCCAAATTGGATCCAAATAATAGGAGTCAGCAAGGTAGACATGGCAACTGGAAGCAGGCATGTGGAAGAAGTTCTAAAAGGTCCAACCTGATGTTGCTGGGCAGATTTCACTGCTTTGAATGGGTGTGACACATTCCTGCTTGATGATACCACCTGGTGCCTCATACCCCAGATGGTTGATGTTTCAACCTCACTTATTATACATTTGTAATAAATGGGAATGAAAATGTTAACGTATGTAAGATAGCTTTGGGACTAGGGCTGAAAGTTTTTATTCTTCCTTCACTATCCATTTTACTGTGAACCTATCTATGAGAAAAGTGGGTAATATGTGACTAAAATAATGGTGATACTTTATTCTAGCTCATATCTTACCTTTTTTTGAAATTACTGTCTTTTGCTCTATCTCAAACTTATGGCATTATGTAGGAGTATGAAAAAATTAAGTTTGCAGATCCCTGAGACTGACTATAGAGGGCTGGTATTACTCATAAGAAGATCTAATATTAAAAGCAGACCACTGGAGTGAACTTGGAAAAGAACAGAACTTTTACTTTTTCCCCCCTCCCCCATTGTCTTTACTCTCTGTGATCATCTCTTCCAGGTGGCATAACACTGAGTGGCCAGCCTGGCCCTCCTGTTGCTTTTGTAAATCCCAGCTTATCATTCTTGGGAACATTATTAAGATCTATCAATATCAGTTTGGGTTTAGCTATGGCTTCCCTTAAAGAAGAGTATAGATTAGGAAAGTTACAAAATGTATCTTTCCCCCTTGGTAATATTTAGTTGACTTGTTATCTCCTCAGAATAATTAAAATAATTATTATTAATTAAATTTTTTATTAATTAAAATTTGGACTACTTTTTGAAGCATCAAAGAAAAACAAGAGCCCTGAAAAATACAGACGCCAGAAATCTTTTTTTCTTTTACCTTTATTACATGGGTTACGATGGAAATGGAAGGGGTTAGAACCAAGAAAACCAGAGAATATATGGTACTATTGGGGATTATAATGACTTGGTGAAGGTTTCTCTTTTAGAGATCGGATCAGTTAGGACAACTGACTAACATTGTATGGTGGACACTAAATGCCAGTAAAATTCCTAAGATTTTTCAAAGCAAATGTGTTTGTATCTTACCAAAGACCCACCCATTGAAAATGTTACCCAAGCCTTCGTCATAGTATTTTGAAATATCTCCATGTTTCATTGATTTTTATGATTTATCTATTTCTGTCACCTTTTCTCAAGTCCCTGCTACTTCTTTCCTGGATTCCTGTGATGGTGTCTTTACCTACCTACCTCAGTTGTGTCTCTAAATCTGTTCTGGGCATGACTGTCAGCAACTCTGCCCATGGCCACCATGCTTGAATTTTTAAATTTTCTCTATCTTCTAGAATAAAGTTTAAACTTTTAAATTTGACATATTAGGAAGACTTTTCATGATCTAATACCTATGTACCCTTCCAACATCATTTCTTTTTTTAAAATTTTATTTTATTATTTATTTGACAGAGAGAGAGATCACAAGTAGGCAGAGAAGCAGGCAGAGAGAGAGGAGGAAGCAGGATCCCCGCTGAGCAGAGAGCCCGATGTGGGGCTCGATCCCAGGACCCTGAGATCATGACGCAAGCCAAAGGCAAAGGCCTAACCCACTGAGCCACCCAGGCGCCCCCCAACATCATTTCTTACCTCTTTCCTTTCCTTCCTTATACTTGATGTGTCAACTGAGTGTAACTACTGCATTTTTCACTACTACTGCAACTGAGTCCAACTACTACATTTTTCCACTTCTCTGTCTACTCCACTATGGTATAAGCTCCTTAAGGCAATATAACTTTTTTGTATCTCCAAGGCTGTGCCTTTGTACATTTTAGATGTTATTCATGGGAGGCCCTTTGAAAAATCTCCAAATAGATTCTGAAATCCTAGGCACTACCTCATAATGATGTTTTCTTCTCATGGGGACAGATGAATTTAATGAATTTTGATCACTGTGTTTAAAGCAATTTATGCCAAGGTGGCTATGCCTTCTTATGAAAAGTATCAGCACAAAGGGATAAAACAATAGCATTTGCAAATCCTTTGCTTAAAGCTTTTCTTTAGAAATCTACTTGTGTGCTTTTTTTAGACATTTATTTATTTATTTTTTAAAAATGTATCTCTACAGCTAGATTAGGAAAAGTTTGATCTTAAATTTGAACTTTTATATACCAATTAAGACAACAGAAGTTACAGATGTTGTAATATATTTCACTGCAGCTACAATTCTTACTCTGGAGAAGATGTCAGAACATAATCTTCACTAGTGGAACATATCTGAATATCCCATCAACTATGGTCGAGTCCCCTCTGTGGTCTTCTGAGCAGGCTGGATTTTCCCTGAAACAGACTCTGAGATTTCGATATGGGAAGTTTATCTGGGAGGGCTCTTGGCCTTCTATACCTGAGGGTGGGGTGGAAGAAGTTGAGTGAAGAAAGCAGGATTGGGCGAAAGGAGAAATTGAACTAGAATGCTGCCATAATAAAGACCTCAACCAATGCTACAGGGGAGTCTAGGATGACCTCAGCACTGAGGCAAAGTGGGCTGCACCTTTCTTTTCCTGGATGGGCCAGTCTTCTAGTTCCACCCCAGTGCAACCTGATGAATGAGGGTTCTTTCTTCAGCTGAAGTCAGTTCCCAAGGAGGAATCAGATAAAAACTGAAGGTGCCAATAGTGCCAACAGCTGTTGCAGTAAGTGCTTCAATCTTGAAGGAGTGGGTGGAGTCCTGAGTTGTGGACTCTGTAGCTCTTAATCACTTAGTGGGAAAATCTGATTTTGAGGTTCAGCACCATTAGGAAATTTCAAACTTCCCATCTACATGGAAATGGAGAGCTATCCTAGGGCAGGATACTTAGAGCAGATCCTGGTGTTTGCTCTAAGTTTATGTACCCCTTCTTTCTTGCTGTTAAAACTTGTTCATTTGTTCACCTGATGGGTGGCCATTGGCTCAGGGAAAGTCACTCAGATCCCTTGTCTCAAGGGGATAAATCTGACTACTCTTATCCAATCATCGTAATTTTATTCTGTTCTCTAGAGACTGCGTTAAGAAGAGGTATGTGATCTTTCTGGCCAATTATCATTTCATCTTTTGATGAGGGGAAATATCCTGGGGTTATTTCTCCCCAAGACTTGCTTTTAAAAAGAAACATGTTAAAAAACAATAGCATTATTCTGACTCTCAGGGTGGCTGGATGAAGAAGTGATGTCTGAAGCTGCTGCAGCCACTGGGGCCATGAGAGGAATCAGCATAAGATGATAAGCAGAATGCTAAGATGGCAGACTGAGAAGGTGGCAAGAATCTTCTCCCTAATACTTCTGTGCTACTGAATTAATCAGCCCCGCAACTCCATGTATTAGGATTCTACAAAGAAATGGAATAAATAGGATATATCTGAGATTGTACAATACATATACATCTGTGTGTGTGTGTGTGTGTATTATTATTTTTTTTTAATAAGAAATTGGCTTATGTGATTATGGAGGCTGGCAAGTTCCAAAATCTGCCCTTAGTGAGCTGGGGCTCTAGGAGAGCTAATGGCATAGTTCCAGTTCCAGTTCGAGTCCAAAGGCCCCAAAACCAGGAGGGTTGATGGTGTCATTTTAGCACAAAGGACGGCAAACTGGAAACCCCAAAAAGCTGATGTTTTTGAATCTTAGTCTGATGGCAGGAGAAAGCTGATGGGTCAGCTCAATGACAGTCAGGCAGGAGGAATTCCCTCTTATTTGCTTAAGGGTCAGCCTTTCAGTTCTATTTAGGCTTTTGATTGATTGGATGAGGCCCACCCACATTAGAGAGGGCAATCTACTTCACTCAGTCTCTCGACTTAAAGGTTAAACTCATCCAAAAACACCTTCATAGAGACACTCAGAATAATGTTTTACCAAATACCAGGCCACCCCATGGCTCAGTCAAGTTGACACTTAAAATTAACCATCACAAGTTCACTCTTATCAACGGTGTCACCTATAAGCATCTCTTCAAACCATACTTACTCTCCAAAAGAAGACAATAACAAGCATAATTTCATTTAAGACAATACAATTAACCTCCATATAACTGAAAACGCCCCCTTCTCTAGAAGAGGAGGTAAAGTCCTTGAGTGTTATTTACTACTCTTGATATCCTATAACTTAAATACTATGACGTAAAATGAGCAATCCTTAAATATGACATAAAAATACATTTTATGTCACATAATAGGGAAATAAGAGCAGGAATAAAATAAAGATACACATATACAAGCTAATACACGTGCAGATATATTCTCAACAAAATAAGGAGAAAAAACTCATGACAATTATGGTGCTTATTTCTGTAACTGGTCATATAGTTGTAGTTGTTGTTTATAACTACCTTCTTCTACTACCCATTCTGTATTCTCCTTGTCTTCATCATGCACCTTAGCTGGTCATAGTTGTTTACCTGATGAGGTGACCAAACCTTTGTTCTTGAAGGGTGTGGGCTATTGGTAATTCTTCCTGGATTGCATTTTTGTAGTTTTCTCTTGACCTTAATCACAAAACATTGGAATATTGAGGGATTTTCCTATTCCAGACATACTGTTCCTACCTTTCATTGTGGAGTAGCAGTCCAATATGCTATTAGCAGTCAGAATCATTCATCCAAAACAGCACAATAACTCCCTTCTTTGCCTGTTGCTTCAGAGACATAAGGAGTCCAAAGCGGCCAGGTGGCCATCTTAACTTCTAGTTGAATGGAATCATTGTTGTGTCTCCTGGTGAAAGCTTTCCTTTCTTTGGAATTAAGACCTCCAGGCCAACAGACATAAAGTTGCAAGAACAGGAAGCAAAAATTTTGCTAGTGAGTCATTAAGAGTAATAGTGAATGCTGCTATTCCCATTTCTATCCCTTGATTTCTGGACCCATGAGTTCTGGTTATGGAAGAAATTATATCATATATTGAACACTGATTCAGAGCATACACAGCCTTCTGGAAAACCTTGTTCCAGCCCTGCAAGGTATTGGCATCTTACTGGTGCTATAACTACGTCCTCAAAAGGCCATTCTATTGTTCTATCAAGCCAGTTGCTCCAGGATGGCGGAGAACATAGTGAGACGAGGGAATTCTGTGAACCTGGGCCCATTGCCACATCTCCTTTACTGTGAAGTGAGTTCCTTAATCAGAAGCAATGTTGTGTGGAATACAATGACAGTGCATAAGATACCCTGTAAGTCCACAGATGGTAGTTTTGGCAGATGGATTGCATTAAAGGAAGTCAAATCAATATCCAGAGTAAGTGTCTATTCCTGTAAAAGCAAAGCTCTGCCCCTTCTATAATGGAAGGGATCCCATGCAATCAACCTGCTACCAGATAGCTGGCTGATTACTCCAGGGAATGAAGTGATATCAGGGACTCAGTGTTGGTTTTGCTGCTGGCAGGTTGGGCACTCTGTTATGGCCATAGGCAGGTCAGCCTTGGTGAATGGAAGTCCATGTTGCTGAGCCAATGCATAGCCTCCATCCCTGCTAACTATAGCCATTTTATTCATGAGCCCCTTGGGTGATGACAGGGGCTGGCTGGAGAAAGAGGCTGACAGGATCTACAGAACACATACCCATTACTAAAATCTTCCTCTGCTGAGGTCACTCTTGGGTGAACATCACATGGAGCATTCACAAATATCTTCATGTTTTTTGCCCATACCAAGATATAGTCATGTATTCCCCAAATATCTTTGTCACCAATTTTCCAATTGTGTTTTCATGTCCCTTTCATGTCCCTGCCCATCCAGTCAAACCACTGGCAACAGCCCATAAATCGATAAATAATTGCTTTTCTGACCATTCTTTCTTCTAAGCAAAGTGAACAAATAGGTACACTGCCTAAAGTTTTGTTCACTAGGAAGATTTCCCTTTACAACTGTCCTTCAAGGATGTCCCAGAAAGGTGGTGTAGTGTTCCTCCTATCCACTTTTTGTTGGCGCCTGCATATTGTGCAGAATCATCTGTAAACGAGACGTGAGTCTTCTCTTCCTCTGTCAGTTGATCATAGGAAATTACTTGTGAGGCCATAGGTGCAACTTGGGAGGGAGAAAATATTGTAGCAGGAGTAAGGACCATGGCATTTGAGCCACTTTTTCATATAACCTATTTATGCCACAGAGCCTACTTGGCCTCAATCATGTATATAGGAGTTCCTTTTGATAATGGAGTCCTGTGTACGCCCAACCCTATGGCTTGATGGGGAAGATAGCATCTAGCTCATAATGGGCAATGGGGTTGCTTGGTAACCTGGTGGCCCATGATTAAGCATTCAGTCTCTTATAAGTCCCAGTACAAATCCAAGAGCATTTCTTAAAAGAGTGTAGTTATCTGTGGAAGATGGCAGGGCTTTTTCCAAAAACGCTAGCGCCTACAATGCGATTTGCTGATGGGGGCCTGCCAGAGACTTCAAACAGGATCTCTATCTGCCAGAACACATGGCCCAAGGAGCAGAGCGGCTTGCCTGGCAGCCTGGACCTGTCGGAGAGCCTTCTTTTATTCTGGGTGCCCCTCAAAACTAGCAGCTCTTCAAGTTATTTGGTAAATGGGCTGGAGTAGCATGCCCTAATGAGGGCTATGTTGCCTCCAAACCTGAAGAGGGCCTTTAAATGTTGTGCCTCCTTTTCTGACTGTAGGAGGGGCTTCATGCAACAACTTATTTTTCATGTTGGAAGGGGTATCTTGACATGCCCACACCACGGACCCCTAGATTTCTATCAGATTTATTTCTTAGCCACTGACACACAAATGTCTTCCCAATCAGTTTAGAGTACAGCTTGCTCGATCTAATCAATCTGATATCATCAGTGTAATAGACCACTGTGATGTCTTGTGGAGGGGAAGGTGATCAAGATCTCTCTGAACTAAATTATGACTTAGGGCTGGGGAGTTGATAGACTCCTGAGGTAGAATAGTGAAGGTCTCGCTGGCTTTGCCTGCTGAAAGCAAACTAATGCTGGTGGACATAAGTGATGGGGATGGAGAAGAAGGCTTTTTGCCAGATCAAGAGCTGCACCTTAGGCACTAGGGGATGTGTTAATTTGCTCAAACAGTGAAACCACATCTGGTATAGCAGCTGCAGTTGAAGTCACCACATCCTTAAACTTAGAGTAGTCCACTGTTGTTCTCCAAGCTCTATCCGTTTTTTGGGTTTTTTTTTTTTTTTTTTTTTTTTTGTACAAGTCAAAGAGGCATTTTGAAGAGGATGTGATGGTACTCATCATCTCTGCATTTTTTAAATCGTTGGTGGTAGGACTGATTTCTGTAATCCCTCTAGGAATGTGTTGCTGTTGGTTTACTATTTTCTTAGGTAAAGGCAGTTGCAGGGCTTCCCTTGGCCTTTCCCATCATAACAACCTGAACTCTACAAGTCAAGAAACTAATGTGGGTATTCTGCCAGCTGTTGAGTATGTCTCTTCTAATTATGAGTTCCCAAACTGGGTTATTTTGGTTGGCCCACTGGATTTGGTTGACCCACTGGGCCTACTGTGAGGTGGACCTGAGCTGAAACTCCTTTGACCACCTGAATTTTATAAGACCTTACTCTGGCTGGTGACCCCAGTGATATTTTGGGTCTCCTGGAATTAGTGTCAGTTCAGAGCCAGTGTCCAGTAATCCCTGGAAAAATCTGATTATTTCTTTTTCCCTAGGCACAGATCCTCCGGTAAAGAGCCCAAGATCCTTGCAGGAAAGACTGGGGGAAACATTAATAGTATACATTTTTGTCATTATAGTGGGGTCCTTCTTTAAGAGGATTTGGTTTCTCTTTCATTCAAGGGATTCTGGGACTGTACACTCGCTCAAGTCTGGGAAATAATTGAAAGACCATGGCTCTCTGTTTTTATGATTCTACTTAGATTTTTGTTCTGTTGATTTAGTTCTTTTTTGTTTATACTGATCATGTAAGAATTTAGTAGACTGCCTATTTATTTCACGTCTAGGAACACCATGATGAACTAGCCAGTGCCATAGGACTGTGTGAGTTGGACAATTCTGACTATTGCTTTAACTCTGCTCTCTTGCAGTAACCATGCCCACATTGCCTTTGATAGTTGAGTGTGCTCATTTCACCCCTGCCCTACCAGGATCCACTTATTCTTATACATTTAGATTTTGCAGTTCAGTGACCACCGTACCCACTGTAAGGATTAGTCTCCTGAGAAGAGTGATCACAGCTCTTCAGGGATGCTGGGGCTGTCCTCACATATTTGTTTCTCATAGTCTTGATGAAAGGGATGTATTCTGGAGTGAGTGAGTGTGTAGGTCTTAAAAGATAAGTCCACTCTAATCTAATCTTTGAGACCCTTCTTCTACATTAAACTAAGGCATGTCCAGCATTTCCACTTTGCTCACTGTGGACTACCATTTGGTCTATGTTTCAGACAACCAACCAAAGAAACTCCCCAGGCTGCGACATTCAATACAGAATTTCTGCTCAGTGCACCCATATTAATCAATTCAACCTGATCCAGTTTATGTTCCTTCCACTATTATCCCACATGCTCAATATCCATTTCCATACATGTTTTCCCTATTTCTGTTAATATAAATTAGAATGTTTAAATATGTTGCAGGAGTGTAGCACGCCTTTTTTGGGTCACACTTTGTACCTCAATTTTAGGGACCTTTTGAGGTTTGAGTCAAGTCTTAGATCTGGAAGCAAAGAGGGGTGATAGTGGTTGGTCCTGAGGAGATTAAGCTATGTCTTGCTTGGCAAGTGCCTCAGGAGAGGCCATGGCGGTTTTCTCACTCAGGATTAATCCCCTCATGCAGGGATGGAGAGTTCTCTTCTCTTGGGAATGGAGAGACCTCAATCATTTTGGGCAGAGGGTCGGCTTCCCCTGTCAAAGAAGACTCATTTGAATTAGGGGCTCAATGGCCCCAGCATCAGCAGAGTCTTCCTACATTCCAACTTTCAGGATCCTGTCCTTTCCCAGTTAGTACCCTCACTTTAACAGTAGACACCCCCTGAAGCTGGGAGTTCAACCTGCGTTGTAGTTTAGTCAGTTGCAGTATAGAGTTCTGTGTGTGATTTTCAGCAGTTTCAGCCATGCTGCTACAGGAGAGAAGGGTCTCTGTCAGGGCATGCACTGAAGTTTTCAGATCATGCGATGGCACTTAGTATTTGGCTAATTCATTCTTTAAGTTGACAAATACCTACTGAATGTTAGCTGAGTACCAGTTAGGCATATGGCATATTTCAGTGAACAAAGAGACAAAGAGGATTTTTGTGGAGCTGATGTTCTAGTATAGAAGTGAATGGTCAATTTTAATAAAGTTTAGGTTTATTTCAGTTTATTCCAAAATAAAAATCAAACACTTCAAACTGATATTTCTTATATAGCCATGCCCAAGAAGCAGATATGACTTTAACATTAACCTGTAGACACAGTATCATCAAATTGTTACTCAGTGAGACTCAAGCTTGACAGGTTGTCAGGAATTTCATTCCCATCAAGAAACTGTGTCTGGACCTTATCTATTGCCCTACGCTTGCTGCTGAGTAAGCCTGTATAAACAACACTGTGGCCACCAATATTAAGCTCCTTAGTCCCAATTCCAGCCCTACTGTATGCCTAGGCTCTTGCCTCTATTCTGTGTTTGGACTTCATTTTCTGCTGGTAATGGATTCCAGCCCCAAGCCCTGGCCAAACTGTCTGGGCCTGGAAAGCTGACTCGTCTTGCCAGCCCTTCTCTCTGGGGGATCTGGATCCTATCCCAGTGTTCTCTCATCTGCAGTACACTGGCTAAGGCTCTCCTATTACCCAGACAACCACTCCCTCTCCAAACACAAAACTGCCATCTATTGGATAATAGCATTTCCCATTTAACCGATTTTTGGTGACATGCTCTCACCTGCAATATTTAAGATGATGACTATCAACATTAAGCTGGACTCAAGTTTCGTATGTCCCTTTAGAAGCTGAAATTGGGGCAAACTTTAGAGTCATAGCCATCAGGCTGGCTCTGTCCCCACTTGGTTTCCCTCCTTCTATCCTGCTGGTCTTCAGCTGGGGTTCTCTTCTGAATTCATCTGCTGCAAAGGCCATCGGATTACAATACAAAGAGCAAGACTTTTCAGCATTCCGTAGAGTCTGCTTTTCTAAACAGTTCTTTATACTTTAATGACTCTTAATCATAGTTGTAGGTAACATTTTATCCTTTCTGTAGTAGATTAGACCACCTGCAAAATAATTATTTCAAAAATTGCCTAAGATTCATATGCCTCACCAAATGTTTATGCTTTTTGCAAGCAATATGGTTCTTTCCAACATATCATGCAGAGTGCAGATCAGTGTTTCTTTTAACTTCAGCAGTAATAAGTATTTATTAAACTTCTGCTATGTTCATGGTACCATAACAGGTACTGCTATAACTATTTTTCCTTTCCAGGAAAAATAAATTCAAATATGGAATAAAAAGCCCAAACTCATGAAACTGGACTGACTTTGTTTCTTAAAAATTCAACATGCTACAGCTAGTTGCTTAAGCCTGATTTAAACAGGATGAAGAAATAAACATTATTATTGTTGGGAATATAATACTGTCTGAATAAATAGGCCCAAGTGAAAACTGTCTCTAAAAACTATAGCATGTATATTTGAAGATGGTAGTTAAGTTACGCATTCTTTTGTTATCCTGTGACATGTCCAGTTCAGAATGTCTTGGCATTAATCTTGAAGACATTTAAAGATGCTCTCTTTCCCTACTCTTTTTCTTTGAAAGTATATGTGTACCTAATTTGCAATAAAAACCTCATAATGTGCTGTGAAGTGTGTAAACCTGGCAATTCACAGACCTGTACCCCTGGGGATAAAAATACATTATATGTTTATAAAAAAAAATATTGGAAGGGGAGGAGAACCATAAGAGACTATGGACTCTGAAAAACAACCTGAGGGTTTTGAAGGGTCGGGGGTGGGAGGTTGGGGGAACAGGTGGTGGGTAATAGGGAGGGCACGTATTGCATGGAGCACTGGGTGTTGTGCAAAAACAATGAATACTGTTACACTGAAAAAAATAAATAAATTAAAAAAAAAAAAGACCCTAAGAGGAGCCCTGCAGTTATATATTAAATTGTACAACTTTTGGGTCCCTAAAAAAAAAAAAACAAAAACCTCATAATATTTTACTTCTTTTTGATGTACCATTACTGTCAAATTATGTCTGGAATAAATCAGCATTGACTTTTCAGATTACACTATTGTTCCAGAGTTCTAGCAGTTGTAGCACATATTTACATATTCTAATACCTTTGTTGTAAAGGAGATAAATGCAGAGACAGAATTTGTGTGTGTATACATAAAAATTCAGCCAAGTATGTCACTATCAAACTTCTTTCAGAAGGCTTCTCATGTTGAATTGTATTTTTTAATTTTTTTTTAAAGATTTGTTTATTTATTGGACAGAAAGAGACAGTGAGAGAGGGAACACAAGCAGGGGAAGTGGGAGAGGGAGAAGCAGGCTTCCCGCTGAGCAGGGAGCCCACCGTGGGGCTGGATCCCAGAACCCTGGGAGTATGATCTGAGCCAAAGGCAGAGCTTAATGACTGAGCCACTCAAGCACACTCTCATGCTGAATTTTAATTACATGCTTGAATAATTAGGATTTGGGGCTTTTGTTTTTCAAATACTTATTAGTGGAAAATAGATTGAAATGTTGGATGTAAGTCTCTTCATATCTGTGTGATGTTTGAATTGGAAATATCAGTCTCTTTGACTTTATACATAAAAATGTTACATCTATGAACCTAAAAACCTGCATGACTAACTGTCCAGGAGATAATCTTGCTCAACTACTAATAAATGATTCAGTATTTAGATAATTCTGACTATTTCTGAAGGTACTTTGCTCTATAAGACTTTCTGACCCAGGCACTTGTGGTTGAAGATAGTATTTTACAGATCAAAGCATAGGTACCTTGTGGAAGAAGGCACATAGTCTTGAATAATGTCAGAAGTAAGTAAGTGGTAGATAATATTACACAAATGACATTTCTACAGATGAGTGAACTAAACTCTCATGGATAACTTTGAGAGATTAGCAGAGGTTCCTAGTTTGATTAACAATTCTCCATTTTTAATAAAAGCCCTGTTTCCCCATAATATGGATGATTAGAAGTTGGTTAAGAAAGTTACTCATTCTTATATAATCACATTTATTCAATAATGTTAATTCATGAATAGTAATTTTCTTGTTCGTTGAGGTGAGGCATAGGCCATGAAGTTCAGAGGCAGGTCCAATAAAACTAATTAGCTAAATAAGAATGAGCTGTAATTATCAGAGGTAATACCAGGAAATATTTTTTCAACTTTATGTAAAACACACTTTATAGCACTTAATTAAATCACAGAACTTTTTAGTAGGAACTGTAAGCGCTAACAATTGGCATTTAGTGAATTCTTGCTATCTGTTGATATTTTGCTAAGCTTGTTATATACTTTATTTCATTTAATCCTCCCAAGAGCTCTATGAAGTGTGTGCCATTATGACTTTACTTTAATGTCAGTGAAGCTGATACTGCAAGGAAAGGTTTGTGCCTAAAGACAAATAGCTCCCAGGTGGGGAGTTGGGCATCCTGAGCTAAGTAAGCTAAGTCAGCTTCCTTTGCTCCAATAACATTTTGCTTGTGTCTCTTACACAAGCATGTCTGATCTTCCTTATAAGCTCATAGAAAAGAAAGACCATCTACTGCTATTCTTATATTAACAAAAAGGCCTATAAATTCTTTGCTGTAATATTTGCTGCTGAGGAGTACATTCATTCCAAAAAACATTTAATGAGCATCTACTATGTGCCAAGTTCTAGTGCAGTCATCAGAAATACAGTGGTGAACAAGAAAAACGAGGTCTTTATTCTTATGGAGCTTAAATTCTAGTGTCTGGGGTAAGTGGTGGAGATAGGGAGTAAAGGGGGAAACATATCAGTTAATGTCAGTCTGCCATAATTTATATATGTGGTGCTGCTACAGTGATTATCACATAGTAGGGACTGAATATGCATTACACATCTGCTTTGTGCTGGGACCATAATGAAGAATATGAGTAAACAGCAGCTCTAAGTTTACACAGAAAAGCAACAGGGTTAAAAGTGTGGTTTAGTGTCCTGACTTCGAATTCATAGATATACTGTTCTAAAGGACAATTAACTGGCATAAAGCATTTGTTTATTTTACATATTTTTGGCATTACATTATATTAATGCTATTAGTTTTCAATAAGAAAGCATTATATTCATTTTACTAATGCACATTAGTGAATAAGCATTATTAGAGATATTTTTATATGCTGTATTAAATTTGAGTTCCTTTTATTTATTGTGAATATTATGGAATATTTGAAAATCATTTAAAGCCTATGTTCTTTGCTTTGAAAAACCACATTACAACATTTAAACATTCAGAGTAAATCTCTTATATCTTCAGTTATTTATATTTTTAAAGAGTCCAGTATAAAGATTTCTTCTCTGGTTTGCTAGGGATCCTTAATATATTCATTCATTAAACAAATATATAATGACATCACAGCAGTGGCGAAACAGGCAAAATTCTTGCCTTCAAAGAGCTTGCTTTCTTGTCAGAGATAGAAAATAACCAAAATATAGTATTACATTGTAAAATATGTTAAAGGCAGTAAGTCCTATGGAGTAAAATAAAACAGGAAAGGGGGCAGAGAGTGCTGAGAAAAAAATTGAAACTTTAAATATTTGAATGTTGTGCTTCTTCAACTTTTAAATTAATAAAATATGGGCCTTATACACTAGTTATTTTCTGTCTACCATCCCACCTCCCCAGGTAGGTACATTCTCTGTGCCCTAGGAGACTGACCTCTATATCACCGGGTACCTTCTCTACACCCACATCCCTTCTCTGGCTTCCAGCTGGCTCAGCCAATTGGCCACATGGCCGGCCATGGGAAGGCAGGAGGAGAGAAAGGTAGGAGTATTTATCCCACTCTTCCCAGTCATCATAGTCCTATGATGAAAATAGTCCATGGCTATTTACCTCCAACTCTACAGCTCATCAATGGGCAACCTTTGTCCACAGTACCACTTCTTACCAGGCTCCCTGTCTCTGCACTTCAGGTTTAATGGCTTGGTGATGGTGTCTTACTTTTGCTAGCCCCTTAACCTATCCTTGCTGGTACATTTAATCCTACCCATGCATTGGTAAACAGTCTTTTCATTAAACTGTCTTGAGTAAAACCCTTTGGAATGTGCCATCTTCATTTTTTTGCTGGGTCCCTGAGAGCTCCTAAACTATTTCAAAAGAGATACAGCACAAACTATTGGTAGTAATAAAGCCTTCTAAAACTTTAATAGTGCAGCATTGCAGCTTTGTATTCGATAGCAAATAAATTACAATCAACTCATACTACCATAAAACAAATGATTAATAAATGATGTTACATCAACATGATGAAATATTACTCATCTCTACAGGGAGACTAAGGAAGAAAATGTGGAAATAGAAATAAAGTGTATGAGGTGGGATGCAAAAACCCATGTCAAGGAGCTTTGTTCCTGTTTTCTTCTAGGAGTTTCATGGTTTCAGGTCTTATATTTGTATTTAATCCATTTTGAATTAATTTTTGTGAGAGGTTATAAGATATGGGTCCAGTTTCATTCTTTTACATGTGAATATCCAATTATCCCAACTCCAGTTACCAAAGAGACTGTCTTTTCCCCATCTAGGATTCTTGACTCCCTTGTCAATTATTTGTTGACCATATATGCTTGGATTTATTTCTCTGCCCTCAGTTCTGGTCTATTGGGCTGCTTGTTTTTATGCCAGTACCATACTGTTTTGATAGCTATAGCTTTATAGGATAGCTTGACTTTAGGAAATGTCTTATCTCTTGCGTTGTTCTTTTTACGGATTTTTTTTTTTTTTGGCTATTTGTTTTTTCCTACTTCTGTTAAAAAAAATGCCATTGAAATCTTGATAAGGATTGCACTGAATTTATAGATGGCTTTCAGTAATATTGACATTTTAACAATGTTAATTCTTTCAACCCATGGATACAAAATACCTTTCCCTTATTTGTGTTTTTTCCTCAATATCTTTCACCAATGTATTTTGCTTTGCACTGTACAGATCTTTTAACTCCTTAGTTAAACTTACTCCCCCTCATTTTATTATTATTATTATTTTTTAAAGATTTTATTTATTTATTTGATAGACAGAGATTGCAACTAGTCAGAGAGGCAGGCAGGGAGGGAGAGGAGGAAGCAGGCTCCCTGCTGAGCAGAGAGCCTGCCTGCCCTGGGGCTTGATCCCAGGACACTGGGATCATGACCTGAGCGGAAGGCAGAGGCTCTAACCCACTGAGCCACCCAGGCGCCCCTCATTTTATTATTTTTTGATTTTAGTACAAATGAGATCTGTTTCTCTTCCAAAATTTTTTGTTTTTAGTGTATAGAAATGTTGCTGATTTTGTGTATTAATGAGGTAGTTACAACTTTACCAAATTCATTAATTAGATTTCACAGTTTTTTTGGTTGAGTCTTTAGGATTTTCTCCTAAATGATAAAATCATATCATCTGCAAATAAAAACAATTTTACTTTCTCCTATCCAATTCTAATACCATTTATTTCTTTTGCTTGCCTGACTGCTCAGCTAAGACTTCCAGGACTATGTTGAATAGGAGTGATAATAGTGGCCACCCTTAGCTTGTTCCTGATTTTAGAGGGGAAAAACTTTTATCCTTTCACTATTGAGTATGATGTTAGCTGTGGGCTTGTCTTTATTAGATTGAGATATGTCCCTTCTATGCCTAATTTGTTAAGAGTTTTTATCGTGCGCAGATGTTGAATTTAACCCATACTTTTCCTGCATTTGTTGAGGTGAGCATAGTCTTTTTTTTCATTCTATTAACATGATGCATTGCATTCATTTGAATATGATGAAACATGCTTGCATCTCAGGGATAAATCCCACTTAATTGTGGTGAATGATTCTTTTAATGTGCTGTTGAATTCTGTTTGCTGGTTTTTACTGAGAATATTTTTGCCTCTATATTCATTAGGAGTATTGGCTTAATAAGCTGTGAGTCTTCTGTTGTTGTTGTGTATTTTTTGTTTTGTCTTTTCTCCCCCCTATTTGTGTCCTTTTCTGGTTTTGGTATCAGGATAATGTTGTAGTAAAATGAGTTTGGGAGTGTTCCCTCCTCTTTGATTTTTGGAAGAGTTTGAGAAGGATTGGTGTTAATTCAAATGTTTGGTGAAATTCACCCTAGTGGAGCCATCTGGTTCTGGGCTTTTTTTCTGTTGGGAGATTTTTGATTGATGATTCAGCCTTCTTACTAATAGCTGGTCTCTTTAGCTTTTTAAAAAATTTTCTTCTTGATTCAGTTTTTGTAAGTTGTATGTTTCTAAGAATTTTTCCATTTCTTCTCAGTTGTCCACTTTTTGGGTTTTCAGTTGTTTATAGCAGTCTCTTATGATCCTTTGAATTAATGGGATATCAGTTGTTATTTTTCTTACACCTTAATTCTAAAACCTAGCTGTAATTATTAAAAGACTAGCACTTGCAAGGTTGAAATTCAGTTTTTGTAAAATAGAAAATATTGCTTCATGTAGAGTTTGCAGTGGTTTGTAATCAAGGTATAATGTCCTAAACAAATGATCAGCTTTGAACCAAGTGTAAACAAAGGAAATCTATCTGGACACCCATGTCAGGTAAGCTGGTTCTTAGTTTTTCAATGTATATTCAATAGCATTTATTTCTATTGACCTATCTTCTAAAATATTTACATTTCAGATTCCAACTTAACACATTCAGAGTCATAAGACTGATGGCTGCCTGGATTTCAAGGAGAAAAAACTAAAATGGAACTAAAAGGAAAAACTAAAAAGAAATTTTATGTATATTTCAGATTTCTTAATCAAAAATTTATAGACAAATCTGATTCTTAAGGAAACACTCTTAAGAGGGAATTCTAAAATGTGATATTCCAGAGTATATGGAAAATAGACATGTTATGATGAAATGCCACTAGTGAATGTCCAAGTGGTTATGCTCAAACCATCACAACCCTAGATCTGATTGCTTAATGTTTCAATCCAATTCACTTTTAGTTCTTTTACTTCTCATTCAATAGCAAAGTACAACATTATATTTCTCAGGGTGGTATTCTAATATTTTTCTAAGTGTGGGGTAATGGCTTTATCTCCTCCATTAGTTGGCTCTCATGAGGTATTCAGACTCACCAAACACCAAAAGGTCATGCCTTTGATGGAGAAGGAGTGCTGGTTTACTTTAGTAGAGATTGGTCAAGGGGACTAATCAGTATTCCCTAACTCTAATTGCAAGGAGCCACAGAAATCTATTTCTGCTTGTTACAATGCTTTCTATGAAGGAAGTAATTTATTACATAAGTGATACAGAGTAGCAAAAGGACCAAAAGACACTAAAGGGAATGCAATATGCATGTTTTATTTGAATGCTATAGAACCAAACAGGGAGCCATTTTTCCTGTTCATTATTTTCTGATGCTTTTAACAAGTTTACCTATTCTCCTGTCTACTCTTTATGTTGGTACAAATTCCCAAACCATCAATGATGATGCATTTTTTTTCCTTCCTGAATGAATATTTCCACCCAATTTAGATGTATTTCTTTTAATGAAAATCCAGTTAAATTTTTCTATAAAATCGTTCATTCATACCAGTTAATATATGTCATATATTTCCGTGTATTTTTTACAAGGCACCAAATTGCAATATACAAATCTATACAAATGAGGCAAGGTAGAGCTATAAAGTAACAACACTTCCTTGCCAGCTATGTGGCCTTATTAAAGGCCTCATGATAGTAATATTAACTATTAAGTTTGAAGATGATCCTTTAATTTATTTTTTTCCATTAATTCATTTATTGAGCCCTTATACTATGTCTAGTAGTCTCGCTTTGATTATCCATTATCTCTTCCCAAACTCCCTTGTGATTTCATCCCTTGCAGAAGGCCATGAAATATTGAATGTGTGTTTATATATAGATAAGCTCTTTTGAATATATAACCAAATGCAGTTATTATCACAGCATTGGTAACTATGTATGTATAGACATTTCTAGGTTATAACAGGCCTATTGGTTCTTAGTAGGCCTGTCAGTGTAATGAACCTACAAAGAAAACTTGTCTCAGGTTCCATTCTGGGACTACTTTATTATGAACCACTAATAAATTACCCCACAAGAGGTCACCAAAGCTCCAGTTTTTACAGAGTATGGTTTGACTTCTGTCCTTCCTGCAAATGAATTGAAAAACATTTGGTTTCCTGGTTTTCTGCTTACTCAGATCTGCTAGTCTGCTCCAGCTAGACATGAAAGCGAGTAACAGAATCAGGGTTTAGTTAGGGCCAAAGCAATTTATACACATTTATAGCCATCTGTTGTATGGGCCAACTATTGTAAGGATATCTATTATATGGACTTCAGAAAAATGATTCCTTAACATAATTTATATGTGAAAGGAAAGGAGAAGACAACACGGGCACCTTCCAACCTCAATAACTAAGCTCCTTTATCCATAAATAAGACCCCTTTAAAGGGACATTCCCACTTTTTAGGCCTTGGGTTGATATTCCACATTCTTGCACATATTAGAATAATACAAGAGAAATATAAAAGAGGTTTGCATGCAATAAATATCTGCTTGGGGAATACTGAATGAAGAAATACTGAAAGTATTATCAGTGATGGAACTTGCTGCTGGATCTAACTACTTGTGCAGAAGATTTTTTGATGTAAGCAGTCAGATTCCTGTAAAGAATTTTTTATTAAAACAACTTCAATTTTCTTTATAGCAAATATAAATATTAAAAGAAAGAGGGGCACCTGGGTGACTCAGTGGGTTAAGCCTCTGCCTTCGGCTCAGTTCATGATCTCAGGGTCCTGGAATCAAGCCCTGCATTGGGCTCTCCGCTTAGCAGGGAGCCTGCTTCCCCATCTCTCTCTGCATGCCTCTCTGCCTACTTGTGATCTCTCTCTCTCTCTGTCAAGTAAATGATAAAATCTTTAAAAAAAATAAATAAAAGAAATTTGAAATTATGGCTTAGAAAAAGTTAACTTAAAATTTGAGGATATTTTTCCCTACTTATAGAAGCATTTCCCTCAACCCTTACAGACATATTACCTTATCATAAAAATAGTATTGTTCTTTGATTTCTCCATTCCCCAGGTTTACTTTTAGTATCCTTTATTTAATGGATATAATGGATATTTAGTAATGTTACTTTTAGTATCCTGTGGTGGTAAGAATATTGGCTGTATATCTGCCTAGTTAGGGTCACTAGTTGCGTTTTTTTAATGAGTTCTATTATGCAAGGGCAGAGGATACAGATAGAAACTTCCCTTACCTTTTCATTTTCTTGCTTGAAATGAGGAATATTTAACTTAAAATACTGTGATTTAAGCACATACAGAAATAAGTTTTATTGTTGTGAATCAGTGTTGAACACTCTCACACTTCCATTTGAATAAAGAATGTTAAAATTATAAAGAATATTAGAATTGTGAGGATGGGAAGGCCTATAAAGATTTCAACCCTATGAATATATATACAGGTTCAGATAAGATGATTTCTAAGATCTTTCAAGTCTGAAAATGTAATGACTTTATTTAAATTCTCATGTTTTGGACTATAAGATGTCCATTTCTGTTCCAGTAAGATTGCTTTAAGTGGAGGGCTTTTCTTATTTGAGTATTTGTCTTATGCATCATGGTTTGGAAGCTAAAAAACAGATCATGAAAATCTAATTTTCTACGGCTACTGAGATTTTGCATGATACCCTCAGAATATTTAATTAATATAATTTCCAACTTCTGTGTTAATGAACATGCTATTTCATGAAATGCCTTTGTAACATGTTAAACATAATTCTTCCCTCATTTTCTTTTGAAGGTAGGAAACTACATACTTATCTCCAAGATGCCCATGAACTAAAAAGTCCAAGTGAATTATACTATAGGGACACCAAGTTTCTATTTGATTTGAACCATCACCCAGAAAAAAAGGAGAAATTAAATCTAGGCCAGCCAGGAGAATGGGGAGTGAAGGAGTTAACCAGTCATAATGTAGGAAAAGGCAAATTATAGTTACCCAAATCTCAGAGAATCACACAGTAAGCTTTTTTGGCACTGCTACTATCTACTCTACTATCCTGGGCTAGGGTTAGCTGACAAGCACATGGTTGTCCCCAGTCTACTCACAGTAAGCCCTGGGTAGGCATGACCAGAAAACATTTCAGATATACATGTTACATGTTACAAAAAAGTGTGCCACCAACCCCTACCTAGTCCAGCCCAAATGACATTGTTGGGAGAGTGTTAAGGCTGCATCTGCACTGCACGCGCTTACTTCGTGCCTGACACTGAGTTCTGGGCTTAGGACATGCTAGTTCCTGCATGCAAGTAACAATACATTTGGGGAAAAGAGACAAGAACATAGACTACTATACTACTGCATCCGTGGTAAGGCATGCATTGTTTTTCCACAGTTGTACATCTTTGAAATCAAGTTGCACATTCCAATTGATGGCATCTCACAAATGCTGTTGGTTAAGCAGTAGTTTTAAGTAGTCTTGGTTTGTGTATGTACAAACTGGATCACAGCTGTTCTTACTGTCTTCTCTTCACCATTATATACATTGTTGATACTATGGGTTGAGCTAATTGTCATTTATAAAGTTTTTAAAGATGATACTATAATTCAGCTTTAGTTATTGCATTTGCAGAGAGGCTAGAAACACTTCAGTGGGGGTATCTCTTTGGTATTAGTGAAATAAAGTATTTATCATTGGAAGGATGACCCCCTTTCTTATTTTCTTGCAAATTAGTAAGATGCTTGATGGATCCTAAGGAATGAAAATACCAGCTGAATAAATTGTATAAGGTGTTGGGACTGAGATGCATGAAAAGGATTGCCTGTCATTTTGTCATACCATGTGAGGTCTCCAGACTGAGACCATCAGCATCACCTTGGAACTAGTGGTGAGAAATGCAGAATCTCAGGCCCCATCCAGACTCACAGAGTCAGAATCTGCATTTTAAGAAGATCCTCAGGTGATTCATATGTATATTAAAGTCTGAGAAATACCAGAAATCTCATGCCAAGCAATTCAACTGAAGGCAGGAGAAATTGCCAAATCCCTTTGAAAAGATGAAAGAAATTTCAAAACAACAGGGAGTTGATGTGACCAACTCATATATCATGCAGGGCTGTCATTCGGGTGTCAAACATGAATATCAGAAAGTATTGCTGGAAAAAAAAAAAAAGGGAAGCAACTTTTGCTGAGTTGGAACAGCAGCTGCTCAAGTTTCTATGGCATGTCCACATAGGAAAAGTTGAGACTATTAGCTGGTTAAATAAGAAATGCCAACAAAACCATGGCTTTTTGATAAAACTCAAAATTACACCAAAAGAATTCTTCCAATATGTATGAAATGAAAATTCTAAGTTACAGAAAACATTATTATAATTTTGACAGCTTGTTTTGTTCCTTAGCGTTCCATGAAATAATGTATCTCCTAACTGATGGTGTCTCAGACTTGATGAAGAGCCGTGTAACATTGTGTGCTGAGTGCTATACTAGCAAGGAGCAGAGAATGCTATGCAGATCATCTCTCTCCAAAGCAGGGAGGGTTTATTGCCTTGAGCAAATTTAGTCCCGTGCAGAAGAGAATGGAGTGAAGTGTACTGTGAATGGAGAGCGTTCCAAGAAGAGGGAATTTTAAGTTCACCAATGACAAGGCAGCTGGTCAAGAAGCAGATAGAGAAACAAACCAGTCCCCCGCACCACCCCCACCACCCCCACGCCGGGGAAGCGTACAGGAGATGCCGGGTCTGTAAATGTAACTTTGTCTTGGCTGCGTATTAGAGAGCAAAGGCAAAGGGAAGTACTTCTGAATCTGCAACGGAGTTTTGGTAGCCTTCAACTCCCATTTCCAAAGGGAGAGCAGACCTTGGCCCGGGGCTGCTTTTCTATTGAATTAGATTCAGAGACACAGGTTGCTTTGTCCTTGGATTTTCCTGAATGATTTTGCCCCAACTTAAGGAACGGATACATGAGTTTTGATGTGCTCAACCCTGTCTGTACATTTTAATCACTCCAGTGATGCCTGGACCTCACTCATGGGATTTCCGAGTCAGTTGCCTGGGGAGGAGCATAGGCATTGGCACTTTTTACCCTTTCCCCCCAGGATACTATTTTGTAGCTCGCCTTAAAAACAAGTGCTTAGGGCAGATGAGCAGCTGGTGGCAGTCAACAGGAACTTCAGGGCCCTTAAATTCTCAGAGGAAGTGAAGCATCATTCAAACCTTTGCCCTTTGGGGGAAATTGGGGCTGACTTTCTGCCATTATCTTGTGAGACTCAGGATTATTCAAACATTTTTGACCATCGTGGAATCCTCTTACTCTAGAATAACAGATCTCTTTTCTGGCATTTATATGGGTATGGGGATATAAAAACGGGTCCCTTTCAGGTTCTCAGATATGCACATCTCAGGGCGTCCCTGACGGTGGCGCTGCTGAACCGGTGGCTTGGACATTCTGGTGGAGGGGGTGGTGCTGTCTTTTCCCTTCTTGCCACAAAACTTGTAGGGCTCTTGCAAGGTCAAAGAAAATAGCCTGAAGTTAATGTCCCTGTATTTGTTCAGAGTATTAGCTCAAAGAAGGCATGTGCCTTCTGGGTAAGGAAGTGGACACTCCTCCATGATGAGAATATACTGGTGGCATCTCTGCTACCTCTTAACCCAAATACAACTCATGGTGATTAACATTGCTCAGGCCCAACAGTGAGAAAGGTGGCTGAGTGGAGAGCTTAAGTGAATGCTGACAGGAGACCTTTGAACTAAAGCACAGGCAGAACATATTCTAGAATAAATGGAGTAGTGGATTTGCAGAGGTTAAGGGTAAAATTACGCAACACGTCACGGATGGCACTGTTCTCTCAATTCTTTTTGTGCAGTGCTGGGGGGTGTCAGCTGGGGATCTCCCGATAATGTCTGCTCATACAGGAGCCAGCTTGGGGTGGTGAATATCGGAGCTAACTGTAATTAGCGTTTGTTCTGCAAAGCTGTGTGATGGTTTATTTTCCAATAAGCTGCACTTGGAGACTTGAAGACAGAGTTGTAGTTCCACCAGTGGAATGTTCTCTGCTTGAGAGTGGGGGCTGAGGCACCTAGATGATTACAGCAGCCTCCTAGCTGGTCTTTCTGTCTCCTGCCCTCCCCTCAAAATTCTTTGATACAAGAGCCGAAATGATTGCTTAAGAGAGTGAGTCACATCATGTTTTGTCTACTCAGAACACTTCTATGGCACCCTCAGAGTAAAAATCAGAGTACCATAGCCTCCAAGGTCTTTGTGATTTGTGTTTCCTGTCCTGCTGCTTTTCTGACTTCATCTTCTCTTACTTGCCTCCTCATTCACAGGGTTCCAGCCATCCTAACCTCCTTAAATGCTAGTCACACGCCTACCCCTTGACCTCTGCACTTGCTAGTCTCTCTGCTTAAAACACTCTTTCCCTGAATTTTTGGAAGAGCTCACTCCCTCTTCTCTTTCATATCTTTGCCTGAATGTCATCTTTATGGTAGGCTTTCCTTGATTACCTATTTAAAATGGCACCTGACATTCTCTCTTCCTTTCCCTGTTTTACTTTTCTGTTTTCTCTACTTACTTCTAATTCGTTAATAAGTTCCATGATAGCAGGTGCTCTCCCCTCCTTTTTTCCTCTGCTTTTTGTTCTTTTCCCTAGAGTCTAGAATAATGGGTGGTCATCAATAACTAGTTCCTTGTGGAATAAATGAAAGAACATGCAGAATATTCCCCAAATTATATAATTTCTTGGTGTCAGTAACACTGGGAACCAGGCATTGATGGGGTGGTGCACATTCAGAAAGTGCAGAGCTGTCCTGACTGGTGACTTGCTTGTTTGGTTGATGCCACAGGAAGTAGACAGTCATACAGGCTCTGCCTCCTGGCAATAATAATGGTGGGTGAAAAGGGGTTAGGAGCTGGAGGTGGCCCATTTGTCATACCTCTAGCATCAGGATGAATTATTTGAGTTCCATCAGGACTAAAATTGTAAAGCATCCTGGTACTAGGGTGAGCATTTTTGTGTTTGCTGCTCTGCACTCATTACGCTGATTTGCTTTGAGGGGCCAACTTCTCCTTTTCTCTCAGTCTTCTGTGCTCAGGTTTTTGGGTGTCCTATAGCAGAGGTTGGCAAACTACCAACCATGGGCCAAATCCTGCATGCTACCCATTAAGTTTGAGCTAAGAAAGGTTTTTACATCATTAAATGGTTGTCCAAAAAAAGAAGAATATTTCATGATATGTGAAAATCATATAAAATTCCACTTTCATTGTCCATAAATAAGGTTTTATGGTAATACTACCATGTTCATTCATTTATATATGGCTGCTTTTATGCTACAATAGCAGAGTAGTTGTGAGTAGCTGTGACAGAGATCATGGGTCCTGCAACGTCAAAAAGCTTTACTCTCTGACTCTTCACAGAAAAAGTTAGCTGAACCTAAACTAGACCATCAATGTATGATTTTATTCCCATGATTGCAATGTCTACGTCAGCACAAAACCCAGGATTAAATATCTGAACCCTTGTTTAGGCTATTGAGGAAGCTGATTACCCCCTCTGCTGCCTCAGGAGAGAAATGGAGGTTGTCAGGGACTATCAAGCAAGCCCCTGAGGATGATGTCCAAATCTGGCTTGTCTGAAACCATTCTAGCTCTAGAATCTTTACCTATGTGATTCAACATATTCTTTTTAGTCTTAAATGAGCCAGAATTGGGGGCGTCTGGGTGGCTCAGGGGGTTAAAACCTCTGCCTTCATTCAGCTCAGGTCATGATCCCAGGATCCTGGGATCGAGCCCCGCATCGGGCTCTCTGCTTAGCGAGGAGCCTGCTTCCTCCTTTCTCTCTGCCTGCCTCTCTGCCTACTAGTAATCTCTATCTGTCAAATAAATAAATAAATAAATCTTTAAAAAAAAAAAAAAGAACCAGAATTGGTTTTTGTTGTTTATTGCCAAAGAAACTTAGCTGATAATGTCACTTGTATTTCTTATTTTTGTTTTAAGAATATTTTGTTATTATTTGGTGCATAGATATTCATGACTGTCAGATCATATTGTGTATTGTAGGCATTGTTCTAAAGTGCCACTCTTTGCCATATTTGGTACTTTTTGACTTGTGTTCAGCATTGTCTCCTACTGCTATGATGACCCTGCTTTCTTTGGGTTTGTATCTGCCAGGTAAATCTCTGTTGAGTCTTCTGTTTCCAATTTTACTGTGTCACTTTGTTTCAGACTTTGTTTTTCAGCACACCAAGTTTTATTATGTGATCCTATCGGAGTCTTTTTCCTTCTTTTAATCTTTGCTTTTATGTTTTCTAAAGGATGTATAGTCTTTGGTTTCTGGTGAGTCTTTTTATACCATAAAACAGTATACACAGAGCATTATGTAGACTGTACATGAATTGTGTATGTTTATCAGTTCATCCCCCTGGCCCTTTATGTTCTCTCACACCAACCCTCCTACTGGATGGCTCTTTGTACATTGTCGTGGTCAATTATGTCCATGGCCTGACCTGTGACCACCATCGCCCCAGTAGTTCAATCTTAGCTCTACATTCAAATGGATTCATTACTCACTACCTTTACTCTTGCCACCTTATTGATTGGCTAAAGTTGGTGTCTTTCTCTTTTCTTTTCTTTGCTTGCTTGCTTGCTTTCTGTGTGCAAACATAACCACCATCCATTTCTTAAAGTTAGTTTCTTTAAGAAGTATTCAAGGGCCATATTTCTTAATGCATCCATGTTTGGGATGTCTGCTGGGTCCCTTTGTGCTGGACAGTACTTTGACTATACATACCTCTGGAGTGCAAGATCTTTTCCCCGAGGACCTGGCATTGTCCCACAATCTTTTGGCATTATTGATGAAGTTCTAGAACCTAGGTGAGGTTCGGTGGGCTGAGTCCGGAGCCGATGACCAAGAAAGAATTCTTGAGACATCTTTGGTGCAAAATGGTGGTTTATTAAAGCACGGGGACAGGACCCATGGGCAGAAAGAGCTGCTGCCCCGGGTTGTGAGGGATGGCAGGTTTTGTACCCTGCAGTTAGGGGAAGGTGAGGGGAAGGGAGGTTTCAACAGAGCTTTCATATGCTAAAGAGGGCCTGCAAGGTGCCGGGAGTATCCCGGAGGTCTTACCCGGAGGTCTCCCTGCTTGATCAATGTTGTCTTTTGGCAAGCTATTAATATCAAGATAGTTGGGAGATTCTTGGTGGAATGTCACAATCCTGCTATCAAGTGTCTTTGTTAGTGACATTTCCTTCTACCTCAGCCTCCTTCAGTTTTGTGTATGGAGGGGAGGGCTTGAGGAACTGAGTTATTTGCCTCTAGAAATTATCAATAGCACAAGGTAACTTCTTTGTTTGTAGATCTCTAGGACATTTGTAAACCAAGGGGAACTATTTGTTTCTCATTTATGGTGGTCAGGAGTGCCTGAGGAATGTTACACATATTACCAAGAGGAGCGGATGGAGAGGGGTGCAAGGTGCCAGCTTTTGCTTTGTCCTCAGCCAGCCTCCTGCTCCCTCATCATTATAATGTGGCTGGGGGAAAGTTGAAGTTTACTTGATTTATACTTCTCATAGATTTCTTTCTTTATTTTTGAAGCTTAATATCTTTACCAGGAAAGAGACTTTATCAGTTTTATCAGTTGCATTCATTTTTTTTTAAAGATTTTATTTATTTATTGGACAGACAGAGATCACAGGTAGGCAGAGAGAGAGGGGGAAGCAGGCTCCGTGCTGAGCAGAGAGCCCGATATGGGGCGCAATTCCAGGACGCTGGGACCATGACCTTAGCTGAAATCAGAGGCTTTACCCCACTGAGCCACCCAGGTGCCCCAGTTGCATTCATTTTTACTGAAACATACTATCACCTTTGAATTGGTAGATTCAAGTATTTATTAAAAAAATGATTTTTGAGTTATAGTTTGAATACTTTTTTGTCTCTTATTGTTTTCTCCTTCAGAGGCAACAAATAAGTGTATATTTGAATTCTTTTGTCTTCTATCATTTTAATATTCTCTCTAATCCTTTTTAACTTTTTGGTTTGGCTCATGCTCTCAAGCTTGCCCTCCATGAACTGGATTTTGTTTTCTCAACTTTCCTTTCTGTCCCTTCCAAATGTAACTTTCATTTTTGTGATGGCCTTCTTTTTCATTTCCACCACTCCCCACCCTACTGGAGTATTTTTAGAGGCCATTGTTTGATTAAGTTCACTGTTACCTAAGAGAACTGTTTAAAATCTTCACCAGCTTCATGGCAATATATTCGAGGTGTGTGTTGTGGGTTTAAGTCTATTTTTTGGTCATGTGTCTTTCCTATTTTTTTTCTCAAGAGTGTTATTGCTTCAACCCCATGCTTGTTCCTTTTTAAAATTTTGACCAGTCTATGAATGAGGAAGATTCTTCTTCTCAGCAAATAATTGAACTATAGAGTGGTACTAGTTTTACCTCAGTATGTCTCTGATTACTTACAGTGGTTTAAATGCATTCTTAGCAGGAAAATCCTTTCGTTGAATGAGTTCTAAAATTTACTTTACTCATTAAGAGAAGAAGCTGGATAGAACCTTGGTTTATGGTTTTAGTTTTTAGTTTAATTTCCTTTGTTCAGAATAGAGCTGTCCTGGCTTCACTGATTATGAAATAGAACCTCATACGAAGTAGAAAACCAACATAGGAAGCAGAAAGAAGGTAAAAATCACCCATAATTTCACCACTTAGAGACCATAATCATCATTTTGATGTAAATCAGTTTATAATTTTTAAAGCATTTAAATTTATATACCTATATATAATGAACATACACACACACACAGAAAAAATGGCACACATTTGTTTATGTGTATATGTATGTGAAGATATAATATGTATATTTAGTGTATATACACACAAATACAAAACATGTGCTTATACTGTAAATACATAATAAAGGGATCCAACTTTATTATATTATATCTAATATAGAGCCTGTCATACATTTGATTGATGCTAGGTTTCTAAGCTTGAAAAAAAGCAAAGCAAGCTATGGCACTATATTAAACTATAGGGTACTATAGTCCAGGGCACTATAACAAACTCACAGGGTGTCCCTAGAATTTTTTAAATCTTCAGGAAAATGCAGTTGTGAAAATGAATAAAGGAAAACTCTTAAGGAGTTAGGAGGCTAGAAAAGTGGAGCTTTCACACCCTGTCACTCCCCATCAGTTGCAAACCCAAAAGAGGAAACTGTACCTTGTTTACTTGGCCAGCAACAAAATCAACCAATAAGAAAACACTACAACTCAGCCAATGAGAAATCATCTGAACTCTTACTTTTCTCCTGTGGACTTTCATTCAGAGCAGCCCCTTTGAACTTCCTCCTTTTCTCATGAAGTAACATTCTTTTCCTTTGATCTCCAGACTTGCCAGTGGCTTGCATGGCCCAAATTGCAATTCCTGTGCTATGCCTCAGTGGATGCATTTTGCTGGTAAAACAACTGGCTGTTTTACTTTCAAGGTAGCCCCAGTGGTAATGATACATCTTGGATACATCCTGAAATACTAGATTGAGGTAGTTCACAGTCCCGGCTTTAGACTGGGCTGTATTCCTTTTAATGGCATTATCTTTGCAAAACTGGGTTTATGCTGTTAAAAGCAGGTACTCTGTGAAAATCAGTGTGGGTGATTTTGTGGTGAAATAGGGGTGACAGTTTTCCAAGTTTTGAAAAGTGTACAGCGGCCAATGTCAAGCACATTCTGTTAATAGTAATAATGGCTAATAAAGAATGAAATGAAAATATTTGTTTCCATTTATTTTTTTTTCAAGCATAGAAATCTAGCATCAATCAAATGTATAATAGGATAAGGATACTTTCAGACTTCCACAGGCTCAAAATATTTACCTCAAAATATTTATGCCTTTTCTCAGAAGCCCACTGGAGGTTGTACTCTTTGAAAATGAGGGACTAAATTAAGAAAGGGGATCTAGGAAACAGGAGATTTATCATAGAAAAGCAATAAAGGGAGTTCTCAGTGTAATGACAAGTTCTAAATTAAATCTTTTGCTCATTTTTCTATTGTACTATGGTCTTTTTCATATTGACCTGAAGAACTCTTTATTAATTAAGGAAATTAATACTGTCATTTTGTAGATTATTTCTCTAAATTGTTTTGATCTTTTGATTTTGTCTTTTTTTTTTTACCTTTGCTACACAGAAATTTAAAAATTTTATATGACCAAATTTATTAATCTAAATATAATTTAAACTCTAAGAGCCTGTGATTATACTAGGTTAGAAAAGAGACCACTGTGGAGTAAGAATGGGATACAGGGAGGCACAGATGAAAGAATATGAGTTGCTTGAGGATTTCAGGTTTGTTATCTATTAAATGATATCTGTTAAGCCCGTCTAACACTGTGTGTTGGTCAGTTTCAACTTGATGTAATAAGCTTTTGACAACCATTTTAAATTGGCTCTTGGAAAAATACTAGAAACCACCATTGACAAACATTTTATATAAAACCATAAGATTAAGTTCCATAAAGTCCTAAAACATGCTGATTGAACTAGTACAATAATTTAAATTGCTGCTCAGAAGACATTGAGGAAGAAAAGGCCATGTCCTCATTTTGGCCATGGTCTAGTTATCCAGTGATTGTGGGAATGGCAGATAGGACATACAGAGGCTCGTACAAGTGAAACTGGTTTCAACCAAGTTTTTCACTGGCAAAGAGGAAACAGAGGCAAACCTGTTGAAACTCTACCTGTAATGTGCTTCGAACACAAACATTTTCTTCCTGTTTTTTGTTCTGAGAGTAACAACTCATTTTACAAAAGATGAAGTGAGTGGAAAGCCCTGAGACTCACTGACACTCTACCTGGAACACTGTCACTCTTTAGCTCCGGGAAGAGGTGGGGAAGGAGTGGGTGATAAAAAGGGAGTTCACCCACTACTTTCGCAACTTTTTCTCCTTTCTAAATTGCCACTTCACATAACTTTTACCTCTTTTTATCTATGTAGTCCTATAGAATACTATGATCAGGACACATCTTTGATTAGCATTATCTGCAAACAGGAATGAGACATTGCATGCATTTATTCTGATATGGTACTTTTTATGATCTTTAAATAAGTAAAAGTGCTTCTCAGCCGATTTGCATTTTGTAATTTTTTTGTTTTTTGGTCCAGAATATAATCAGTGGGATAAAACTACCCCCTCTGCTCTAGGTTCCTTTTATTTTTCATATTTTCTACTCCTTGCTGGTTCTTAACCTCACATATATGTAGTGATAAAAGCATCAAAGCCATATAATTTGTGAAGATTTCATTTGGTCTTGTTGAAAATTATACAGTCAAAATTATTTCATTAGTATCTGAAATAAAATAATATAAACTTCAGGTCTCAGTCAGGATATATGGTTGGGAACTGAATGAGCTTGAAAATCCATTGCATTTGCACGCATTTGCACACATTTGAGACATCTATTTGGTCGATAGACTATAAAATAGCTGACTTAGCAGACTGAATGGAATAAATGCACTTGGTTTTTAGATTGTTTGGAATCATCTTAGATGAAATCCAAATAAAAAAAAATCTATATGCATTAAAAAGAAACTAAAATTACTATGTACTAGATAATATGTATTCATAATCAGTGTAAAGTGTTAAACAGTGTTTTATTAATGATTTTATGTGGCCATCTGATGTTAACCATTTAAAAATGTCGGACGTATTTTTATCATAAAAATAATGAAAAAATGTTACAAACTATTCAGATATAGGAGAGTAACAGGACCATTCCCTTAACATACTATTATGTAAATTTTGCTATCCATTCTCATGGACTTTTGTCTTATGCAGATTTTTACATAGTTGTATTTATCTGTATTTAGTAGTCGATCATGTGTATTTTTACATTTACTATATTTTTACAAGCTTATTTATGATAGACATAGCAATAGTCTAAGTGTACTTTAACTTGCTGGAACATTGCTCATTTGTTGAGTAGTCTTCCGTTTTTCTATTAAAATATCACTACTATGAATATGTATTTATAAATGTATATATAAATAATCCCTCTTTACCCATTTTGGATTATATTATTAGGAAGCATAATTACTAGGGTAAAATGTGTAATATTTTTTATGGTTCTTGATACATACCACCAAATTGCTCTAGAAAATGATTATACACTTTTAGACAGTTAGCAATGTCTGAAATTGCTGGTTTCACTGCATCACCACCAAAATAAAGAAACCAATTCAATAGATGTAATAATACTTTTCTGTGTTTTGTTTTAAATGATGGCTTTGGCAGAGTAGGTCCGGTGCCATTGTAGAAATACAGTTGTGGTTAGGGTGAATGGAACAAGAGATTCAAGGCTTTTCTGGTGGTGGTTAGCAGTAAAAGGTAAGCCGAGTGTGAGATAAGATAAGATTTTTCAGCTGGGTGTGGAGTAGAGTGTGGAAGAGTTTTTTTTGTTTTTAAGATTTTATTTATTTATCTGACAGAGAGAGATCACAAGTAGACAGAGAGGCAGGCAGAGAGAGAGAGAGAGGGAAGCGGGCTCGCTGCTGAGCAGAGAGCCGGATGCGGGACTGGATCCCAGGACCCTGAGATCATGACCTGAGCCGAAGGCAGCGGCTTAACCCACTGAGCCACCCCAGGCGCCCCTGAAAGAGTTTTTAATTAAAAAACCGAGGGTTTTCCTTCTCCTTTTTGGATTTGGGTTTTAAAATTTGGCCTGGGGTGCCTGGGTGGCTTGGTGGGTTAAAGCCTCTGCCTTCAGCTCGGGTCATGATCCCAGGGTCCTGGGATCGAGCCCCACATCGGGCTCTCTGCTCCGCGGGGAGCCTGCTTCCTCCTCTCTCTCTGCCTGCCTAGTTGTGATATCTCTCTGTCAGATAAATAAAATATTAAAAAAAAAAAAACATATTCTTAAAAAAAAAATTTGGCCTGTTCTATACCTTTTTTAAGAGTTTGTTGGGAGTACAGAAACAATTTCTACCGCCTGCCACTTTAATAAGAGATTTATTACTTTTATTATTTTATTTTATTATTTTATTACTTTTATTACTTTTGTCTCTACCAACACTATTTTGTGTGTGGTAGTGGAAGACAGGGTCTCATGTGGTGCTTCATCTGGACCTACCTCTGCTTTCTAGAGGCCACAGCCCTCAGAGCATGGGAAGTCCAGCAAATGAGGCTGAGCATTGCCTGGTTATGAGGCAACTTTTGAATCAGAAGTCTGGCTTTGGAAACTCCAGTAGATTTTTTTTGAAGCACGTTTTATAATTTTTGGTATTTGGAAGCCCCGACTTCAAACAGCCTTAGGACATTTGGCCACTCATCAGTTAGAACAAGTGATTCATCTGCTTCTGCACTTGGCAGCAGGCAGGACAGAGGGACCTGGTCAGGGACTTACAGGCATGAGGGAAAGTCTGTGACAGGATGCCACCTATGAAAGGTAGCTCTGTGTGTGTGTGTGTGTGTGTGTGTGTGTGTGTGTGTGTTTGTGCGCACTGGCAATGGAAATAATGGGGTTTGGAATCCTATTTGTTGTCTAAGTAATATTGGGCAAACAATATAGCCCTGTTTTTTGCTTTCAATTTTTAGCTGAAAAACCTCTTATTTTCCGTGTTGGTTGGAAGCTAGGACTGTTTCCCTGGTTACCGAGTCTACTAACTAGGGCAAAGTGTAAGGTGAGTACACCATCCTTTGCATGAATTAGAGCAGAGGCCAAGTCTCTGTGTGTGGGTGCATGCATGTGCCTGTGTTCAGCATTTGAAGTAGGTGTGGTGGACCATGAACTTGTAGGCTTGAGTGTTTTTGTTTTTAAAGATAGAAGGAGTTTCCTTCTGGTTTTAAACAGAATTAGAGCCTAAGGGGAAAGAGCCGGTAGAACCAGAGAGGACGAGGCCCGGAGAAAGAGGGAATGTCCAATGGAACAATGCTCTTGGCAGATAGCTTGTTCATTCACAAAGATATGGCTCATTGGGCAAGAGGAATTGGAGGGATAGTCCAGGGCTTGATGATGAAGTTGGAAATTAAAGAGCAAGTGAGAATAACTGAACGTTGGGAATAGTGAACTTTTGATGAGAGGTGTGTTGAGGATGGAAAACAATTAAAACATACTGAGATGCAGAGACCTGAAAGGAAAGAGCAAGTAAAGATAAAACTCTAAAATAAATGTGAGGTCAGTCTTGTATTTGTCACTTTAAAAAATCAGAGTTAAATTTATGTCTTAGGAATTTTAGACTAAAATACATGCAGGCATTCCTCTGTCTTACTAGGAGTATTACAGAATTACAGCAATTCTGCTTTTGGCTATATATCCAACAGATTTGGATTTGAGCAGACATTTGTACATTCATGTTCATAGCAGTATTAGTCACAATGGCCAAAAGGTGGAAGCAACCCCAGTGTCTGTCAGTGGATGAATGGATAGCTAAAATGTGCTATATACATATAATGGACTATTTGAGGACAAGGCGCTGAGTACAATAAGCCAGTCACAAAAGGACAAATACTGTATTATTCCAGTTACATAAGGTACCTAGAGTGGTCAGTTTCACAAAGACAGAAAGAAATGGTGGTTGCCAGGGGCAAGGGTGTGGGGATGGGAGTTAGTGTTTAATGGGTACAGAGTTTCAGATGGGGAAGATGAAGAGTTCTGGAGATGGATAGTGGTGATAGCTACAGAACAATGTGAATGTACTTAATGCCCCTGAACTGTATACTTAAAAATGGTAAATTTCATGTTATGCGTATTTTAACATAATGACAAAAAGCAGGGGGCCATATGTATAAAATTATATCTCATAAAATTATAGTAATCTCTTTCCAACCACAGCTTTTAGAATTCTAGGGTACATTTATAGTGATTTAACATTTTATAACAAATTTTAAAAGTCTGAGATCTTTTTACATATGTAAGTTCAGTTCAGTTCTTTACACGTGTTCCCAAATCTAGTTCTATCAAAATCACTTATTAAACTTCATAAATATACAAAATACAAATTTCTGGGCCCTGCCCCAGACATAATCATTTCCCCATTAAATCATAATCTCCAGGAATGGCAGCCAAAAATGAGTATTTTAACAGGTGCTTCAGTGATCCTTATGCAGCAAGAGAACACTAAACCCTCAGATTTCTCTTTTCTCTTTCAGACCTGGGTATAGGTCTATGGGGACATGCAGAGAGAAAAGATCTTTTAAATTTTATCCTTTCAACAAATGCATAGACCAGTATGGGAAAATGGTACTTCTTAATCATCTTGATAACTTATTAAAAGGCATAGGCATTTTGTAAAGGGGAATAGGTGAACACCAATGATAAGTAATATAGAAATTATTGCCATCCTTGGTGAGTGGCAAGTTATAGGCATTATTTGATTCAGAAAAAAGAAAAAGTTTTATAGTTATAACACCTCCAGTGTTGTGAAGATACATATGTATATATGTGTATGTGTGTGTGTGTGTATGTGTGTGTGTGTTTGTATACACAATGTTAAATATATGCATACACACATACAAACTATTTCTCTTCTTTCAGTTGCCCTTCATGCCTGGGTAGGGTAAGGGCTTTGGGTTTATATACAGGAAGAATGCAAATGTAACATTAATTTTCAAGCAAGTGGATGATGGTTGCCAATCCCTTTAACTAAGTGATCAGGTTTATGAGTACATCTGCCTCAGCGGATCACAAAACAGCATCAGTGGTTGTAGAACAATTGAAAAGGGAGCTCAGGGAGGATTTTCTGGCAGAACAGGTTTTAATGATAAGTATGATTTGTTTCAGACAAGATGTATTGCAGACTTTTATTTATGTTGCTTTTAAATATTTTTTATCTATATCTATATTTATATCTATCTACCTATCTATCTATTGGAACATTTTTTCCCTGTCCAAACTTTTATTCTCTATGAGAAAGTATTTCTAACCAACTGTTTTGCCAGCTCCAAGAGCGTGGTTGGCAAAGGATTACTGTAATTATTTCAGGCATGAAAACAAGCATTTATGTACTTACTCTTCATTACCTTAAGGAAAAGTAACTGAAAACATTTTATAACTGTGGCAGGACAAGGTATTAATAATTTAATGGAGCACCTTTCCCCATGCCTCACCTCTTCTCTGCCCTGGTAGAGCAGACTTAATTGAAAAAAGAATGGAAAAGAAATAGAAGCTTGCTGGTCCCATGGAGGATTGTCATGAAGGCTTTTGTGAAGGCAAAATCTTGGAAGTCTTGTGGGCAGCCATCAGAGTTCCAATGACTGAGGCGCTGCCCACTGAGGGAGCTGGGAAGAGATATTTCTGTAGATCTCTGTAGGCTGCTCTATCAGCAGGTCCCAATGGTGCAAGATACATGCATCGTGGCAGGATATGTGCTCAAAGGAGGAACAGTAAGATGATGACCACAGTGGAATAAGAATCTGGGAACATAACATTTCCTCTGGACCCTGGGGTTCGTATACAGCCCCTTGAATGGTGTGGGAGTAAAAACTAATTACTGATACTGATCAGCTGCTTTCCTACCTAAGCAGGTGGGGGCTCAGAACTGGGAATAATTTGGCACAGAATATGACTTAAATGGTTCCAGCACTTCATGTTATGGGACCGTTTATACTTGGTACACATGATGATGGATATTGCTTAGCATTTCCATTCAAGATAGATTTTTACCAGACTTGTTTTTTTCTCTGTCGGGGAGGGGTTTTGATTTTGCCTACTGGAAGATGAGGCTTTCCCTGAGTCGGGTGGGAAACAAAGAAGGCAAGATTGTGGAAACAACTCAGAGCAAAAATGCAAGTGACACTGTTGTGGAAAAGGTCAATGCAAATTTTGGGACTAGAGGGCTTTTTAGAATTATTGACCTTATTTAAATTACATTTTTAAGATTGAATTAGTAGCTATCAGAATCCATATACAGTTTTTTGTTTTGCATTTTTTAATTGCTATAATATAGTAGGCTTTCTGTTGAAGGTATGTGTGAAAATACCAGAGGGGGAACAGATTTTTTTTTTTTTTTCAGCTGATTAAAATGTGTGGAGCTGCTGTGATGATTTCCTCTGTGTTTCCTTTGGCTACAGATAATACCACAAAGCAAACTCAGTGACGCACATAGGCAGCTGATAACAGCTGACACAGGCGGATCTTAAGCCAAGTGTATATTATCAGAAAACGAGCTAAAAACCCCATAAAATTCCCCACTGACTGACTTAAAAACATTCCTTTTAAAAATCTCCTAACGACACAGTAGATGATCTTTTTAATTTTGCATTCTCAAACACTTCTGGGGAAATGTGAAATGAGAGTAAAACTATATCCCTTTAGTGAGTATGAGTTAAATTTAAGTTTTGATGTACTTTTCAACAACATCATATCTGAAAATTGCATAAATCATTCATTAGAATTTACAATTAACTATGGGACATTCTTTATTTGCTTTTTAAAATTTAATTTTAATATTTTAATCAAAGTTCAATATTGACAGAGTTTAAAAAGTCAAATAATACCATAGGCTTAAAAAGAAAAACAGTAGTGCTCTGCTAAACCTCTTTCCACCAGATTCCTGCTCCCTAGAGACCACACTTTCAATTATTTCAGTTGTTACTTCTATAATTTACCTTAATTATTTTAAAAGAACTGCTTATACTGTTATTTCTTGATTCTTTATTCCTAAAAATTGTCCTATGGCTTCCCAAATGGAAGATAGTAATTCTGGTCTCTTATACCACCTCCCACCAGCACCCCCCCGCCCCCCCCACTTTGCTGTTCACACTTTTGCCCTCCTTACAATGTAGTTTTTGATTAAAATCATTTTGGTATATTTTACTTGGTTAAATTCTATGCTTAAGATCATTGAAGTATCACTCACCACTGAACCGTAGTGAATTGTGACTTTTCTTTCTTGTACAACTTATCATTTTTTCGACTAATTGCCTTTTGTCAAGATTAGCTGTCTATGCACTCATCACTAATTTATTCCCAAAATCCAGATCTCTTCTCATTTCTGAATATGCAGATCTCCTCTCATCTCTCAATACGTTCAAACATGCCAAGTGTGGTGGCTACGGACCTGCACTGCTCAGTATCCTTTAAGAGAACCAGTTTTAGGGATCGCCTCCATTGCTGCCCTTGTGAGAGGCTTAGACCACACTTCCCCTGGATTGCTCCCAGCCAATGGCTGAGTATGGCAGAGGTTTTAGGGCTCATTCCTGCCTTAGTTCAAATGAGCAACTTTTGCTTGGGAATGCCCATCCCTGTTGGCCTGGTCAAAAGTTTCTTACAACTGAGTTGTGGTCTGGGGATTTCTTATCCAATTCTTTCTTCCCTCTCTTCTTTTACAGGTGTCAGTTTGGCATGCCCGGCTGAAGGCTCTCCCTATTTAATCCTGCTTTTTCCTCCTTTATCTCACAGAGACATTAACCCCAGTTAATACCTGCATGTCTGATCTCATCTTGGCTTCTGCTTCTCAGAGGACGTAAATTGGCAAGGGGAAGCTGGGAGGGGTCTGAGAAAACAGGCATTAAAATAGCATTTGGATGCTGGCTTCTTTGCCCAGATGGTGAGGAGAACCTTCTCCTGAGAAGAATGTGGGTCCTGGTACAGTTGGAGGCCCAATTATTAAGATTTCACTCATGATTTGGGGAACCAGACAGCCAGAGGGCAGATTATTGCTAAGTTCTACTGATGTTCTACAAGGGAGAATGGAAAACTGAGGAATGGTAAACAAATAGTTAAGAGCTAACTAAAAACACCAGAGGGACTTTCTGGTGGCTTACATATAAGCCCTTATCTTCTAGAGTGGGAACATACCTAGCCAAGAAGCAGACACAAGATTTTGTAGTTAAAGTGACAGCTTCAGAGACGTCTAAATGCTCAGACAGAGTAGATCCTGGGACCCTGATACATGGGATGAATATATCTGGGAGAATGTCCCTGCGAATTTTTGGCTGTATAGGTTCCCCCAAGCCCTCAGGATTTGTAGATGTTGCCCTCTTCTCCCTACCAAGGATTATTTATTTTTCTTGTTGGAAGATACTGCAGAAACCTCTCCTCTACAAGACAACAAGTGTCCCCTTCAGGAATCCCCACTCATATAGTTATGAAGCTGGTAACCTAAGTCCCAAACACAACCCCGCTGGGGTTATCCTGAGCCTGATAAGAGAGGAAAGAAATAGCACACCAAAGAACTTTTGAGAATTATTTCACATGTATGGGCAGGAGCCAGAGGAGTGCACTTGTGATTGGATTTTGATGAGACTTAATCAAGGGGGCCCAGAAGGAAGACTGTATAAAAAAAACCTTTTTGACCTGGGGTTGCTGGGATGTAGTATTTGACATTCTGGCAAGAACCCCAGGCAATGGAACAAACTTATTGTTCCGGTGGATCTTAGAAACCAAATAAAGCAATCATCTGAGTGAATTGGAAATGACAGACATTAGAGGGAGGAATAGAAAGGTTAAGAGAAGCTGTGCCTCACAAAGAGTAAAGACATTTTCTCAAATGTTAATGCCTACCAGAAAGCATACACCATGGAAGAGGCACTAAATAACCAAGAAGACAACATGTCTTAGCCATTTGGCATTATCCAGTCTCTATGACCAGTCATCCAGAACTGATGGGATAGGGATATGAACTCTCTGAAATGTGAACAGAGTGGCCATGATGGCAGAGATGGAAGGTATACATGGACCCAATAGGAAGGTCTCCATTTACCAAAGCCTGTGTATTACTGCTGCCTCTGAATGTCCAATTTGTCAGTAACCAAGACCAATGCTGAGCTCCTGATAGAGCATTATTATTTTAGGAGACCAAATAGCCACCTGGTGGCAAGTCAACCATATGGGGCCTCTTACCTCCTATTAAATGGCCTCTATTTTCTATTTGAAGTTTGAAGCAAGTCTGTCTGCTTAGAGTGAGGGGATTTGGTAAAAACAGTGGCGAGAAAAGAAAGCAGTTAACTGTGGGATTTAATAGATGCTAGTTATTTGCGCAACAATAAGTGAGTTTTTAGAAACCATTTTCTGAGTGCTAACAATATCAGGCATCGTACTGAATTCTCTTCCAGCATTATTTATGATAATTATAATCTCTTGTATTTACTCTGAGAATGACTTAATATTATCTCTATTTTATAGGAAAGGGATGGTCATGTTAATTGCCCAGTACAACACTTTCATCCTTTTATGTATATTTAGTGAGCTCTAATTATACATCAAACATCAATCTCAGCATAGTAAGTGTATCAGTAAAGCAACTTAAAGTCTATCTGATTTTAGAATCCAGCTTCTTTTTTTTAAAGATTTTATTTAATTAATTTATTTTTTAAAGTGTCATAATATTTAATCATAATTTGAATTCAATATTATAAATAATAAAATAGTAAATTGTTATTTCAAGAATAAATTTCACAAAAAAGAATAAATTTCAGGGGCGCCTGGGTGGCTCAGTGGATTAAGCCACTGCCTTCGGCTCAGGTCATGATCCCAGGGTCCTGGGATCGAGCCCCGCATCGAGCTCTCTGCTCCGCAGGGAGCCTGCTTCCTCCTCTCTCTCTGCCTGCCTCTGCCTACTTGTGATCTCTCTCTCTCTCAAATAAATAAAATAATAAAATCTTTAAAAAAAAAAATAAATTTCACAAAAATTGCTCTGCTACAAATAAGATCAGCCAGTGGATGAACCAAATATTTATTAATTTAATCAGCTCTCTTATTGAAGCACATCTACAAGAGAAAATAACCAAAGAATTTGTATGTAATTTCTGAACTTGACCTGTATATCATTATGTGTTTTGCCTTTTCCCAATAAGATATTTTGTAGTAATTTTTTTATTATTTTATGTTAGTCACCATACAGTACATCATTAGTTTTTGATGTAGTGTTCCATGATTCACTGTTTGCATATAACACCCAGTGCTCCATGCAATATGTGTCCTCCTTAATACCCATTACCAGGCTAGCCCATCCCCCCAACCCCTCCCCTCTAAAACCCTTAGTTTGTTTCCTGGAGTCCATAGTCTCTCATGGTTCATCTCCCCCTTTGATCCCCCCCCCATTTCATTTTTCCCTTCCTTCTCCTGAGGTCCTCCATGCTATTCCTTATGTTCCACAAATAAGTGAAACCATATGATAATTGACTTCCTCTGTTTGACTTGTTTCACTTAGCATAATCTCCTTCAGTCCCATCCAAGTTGATGTAAATGTTGGTTATTCATCCTTTCTGATGGTTGAGTGATATTCCATTGTTATATATGGACCACATCTTCTTTATCCATTTGTCTGTTGAAGGGCATCTTGGCTCTTTCCATAGTTTGGCTATTGTGGACATTGTTGCTATGAACATTGGGGTGCTTGTGGCCCTTCTTTTTACTACATCTGTATCTTTGGGGTAAATACCCAGTAGTGAAATTGCTGGGTTACAGGGTAGCTCTACTTTTGACTTTTTGTGGAATATCCACACAGTTTTCCAAAGTGGCTGTACCAACTTGCATTCCCACCAATAATAGAAGAGGGTTCTCCTTTCTCCACAAGTTCTCCAACATTTTTTGTTTTTGCCTTGTCAATTTTTGCCATTCTAGCTGTGAGATGGTATCTCAATGTGGTTTTGATTTGAATTTCCCTGATGGCTAATAATGTTGAACATTTTTTAATGTGTCTGTTAGCTATTTGCATATCTTCTTTGGAGAAGTGTTTGCCCATTTTTGACTTATTATTTTTTTTGGTGGGGGGTGTTGAGTTTGAGAAGTTCTTTATAGATCTTGGATACCAACCCTTTTTCTGTACTGTCATTGGAAATATCTTTTCCTATTCTGTGTGTTGCCTCTTTGTTTTGTTGACTGCTTCCTTTGCTGTGCAGAAGCTTTTTATCTTGATGAAGTCCCAAAAGTTCAATTTATTTACAGTGGGTCAATAAACATGGTTCAGTAACGCAAACATATTTGCATATGAGGCTTCTATTGGGTTTACCATTGTGATGAAAGGAAATAAATTACAACATGGGGAAATAAATTATTTCATAACTTTAAATTATTTCAAGTATATTCAAATTATCAAAGATAAGTCTGGAAGTTGAAGTCTAATTTAATTTCTCTATTGTAATTAGATAGATGGGTTAATAAATTGTCTTTTATGTAATTTCCTTCTTGTGTATTCAAAAAGCAACATCTTCAAGGATTTTCAAACTCTTATAGTGGGATTAGTGCTAATTCATGATTTAGAATATTTGACTTTGGTTGAAGTTAACATTGGCACTTACTTTGAAGAAATAATGTGATAATCAGTGTGACAATATATATAAAATTACAGGAAAGCTTGTGAGTTTGAACAGTAATGGTGGCTGTGTTTAATTCATTTTTTAAAACAAGCTATTTTATTGATGGTTTATTTCTTTGTTAGTAACTTCCGTCATTTACTGAAGCATACTCAAATGCTATTTACTTATACAATGCTATTATAGTAGTCAATTTCTTTTGAAAAATTTATGATTTAAGATTTCCATGCTGCTGGGTTTTCTTTTTCTTGCAATTCATGCTGCAATTTTTCTGTTTACATGTTCACATCTAGTTTTTATTTTCAAGAAACAAGATTTCTTTTGTTTTTATTTTTCTATTGATAACAGTTGGAGAGGAGCAAACAGTGTTGGCCACCTTGTGTATGTGGGACTTTTGTGGGAAAAATGAAATGCTATGGCACATTTAAAACGATACTAAAAAACAACAATACAGACCTGAGGGTAAGTGCCCTCCCACCGTGGTTACTTGTACAGCCTCGGTTGTGGCACAGTTTTGGCAAAGAGACTAACAGAGATAAGCACCTCTCAGAGCAATTTTTATCTCTGAACAAATGTAGAGATGATCAGCAGAGTGAATTACTCATCAAGGCCTTGGCGAGAAAGAGGAGTTACTATGAGCAAATGCTGGTGATTTAATGACTCTTTGGGAACATGTAGTCACTTACGAGTCTCTGGGGGTCTAAATTTGGGTAATTCACAACTGTGAAATCGCCAGCCTTAGTTGAAAGAGGCAGAACTTATGCATTGCTTTTGGAAAGCAATTTTGACATGAGAGGAACACTGGAAACTAGACAGGACATAGCAATATTATGTTAATGACTTTCATTTTATCATGGTGGAACAGATAATTAATTCCACAAGGAAGATGGAACAAAAGTGAGTTCCTAGAAATGTCGTTCTCCTTTTAGGAGGAGAATAATTAGTCAGGCAGGATATCTCATTTTAAATCTCTTGGAGTTAGTTTGCTATCCCTGATTCAAAAAGAAATTTCTCTAATAAGTAGGCATTCAGAGTTTGGGGAAATATCATTTGACTAAAGGGAAAAAAATACTTTGAAATATCCTCATTCCCTTAAACAAGTAAATTAGATTCAACACACCCTGTATGTTTTTGCTAAACACTGGGATGGTTTGAACAGATGATTTACCAAGCGTAACATATTCTCTTGTTTCTCAATATATTTATCTTCCGAGGTCTTTAAATACTGGGGCTATTACTATTCCTGCATTTCACCATTGAAATAAAATTAATGCAAATATATGTTTTTGAACACATTGTTAAAGTTGTTGATGTGTTTCTTCTACTTCCATCCAAGATGAAGTAATAAGGACTTGTCACTTAAAGCAAATAGAAAACTAGGCAATATATTTATAAAACAATGGTTTTTAAACATTGGACAAAAGATAACACAGGACTGTGATACCCTAAAGAAAAGAAACAAAGTAAGGTCTGTAACTGCATCACTTTACTGCTTAGCTTATGGAGAGTGCCGTCAGAGACTAGGGAGCTTGCTAAGATAGGAGAAAGAGGTTTAATCCACAAAGACCAACTTATCCAGAATTTGTAGGATAGTGTACCAGTGAGGAGAAGGCAACACAGAGATAGAGCTCTAGGGACATGCAGGAACTTCTCACATTTCTTTGCTTGAGTATTGATCTCTACAATGCATGAGAGGGAACTGTCTGAAATCAGGGTGGGAACACATTACAAAGAGACTAGGCAGAACAATTCTCAGAATTCAAACTGGCTGGAAAAAAGTTTATGTTTCCACTATCCAAGTGGAAATAGGCCTTGGGTAGGACATTCAGAAGAGTTTCTGCGTAGTTGTGGGCATAAATTGACTCTATGCTAAAGGCTGCTCTTGACAAACCCCAGTGACACTTAAAGACTTTAAGCTTCAAAATTATTTACCTTATTTCAAGTAACATAACTGCATGCCAGAGCAAAATCCTACGTTGTTTAAAGGAACACAGCAAAACCCAGCAAAGAACAACATTAAATTCACAATAAATGGCATCAAACCCAAAACTAACCAGCCATGCAAACAAGCAGAAAATGTGATTATAATCACGCAAAAATAGAAATGGACCTAGAGAATAGCTCCAGGAATTAAAAAGATGATGAAACTAGCAAAGGAGGATGTTAAAACAATAATTATATATGTGCACCATATGTTCAAGGAGGTACAGGAAACCATGAATATGATGAAGAGAGAAATAGCCCAAATGGAACTTCTAGAGCTAAAAAGTGCAATATACAAAATGGGAAATACAGTTGATTGGGGTCAACAGCTGATCAGACAGCCTAGAAAAGATCTGCAAACTCTCAGCCATAGAGAATCCAAAATGAAAAGCATAGAGAGGAAGAGAAGACTGAGACAAATGAGCAGAGCATCAGTGACCTGTGGGATAACACCAAGCATTCTAACATACATGTAATTGGAGTCCTCAGTGAAGGTGGGTGGGAGAGCAGAAAAATATTCAACAAAAAAGGGTCAAATATACTTCCAAATTTGAATATAAAAGGAAACCAGAGGAAAAAGGCCTCATTATGTACAGTGACAAAGAGAAGAATTATTACAGATTTTTCGTCAGAAACCATGCAAACTAAAAAGTAACTATTTTTATTTTTTAAAAAGGCAACTTTAAATTTATGAAAGAACAAAAACTTTGAATGTTATAACATTGATAATTTGTTTGAAAATGAAGACAAATGAAGTCTTTTCTCCCCCTGCCCTCCCCGTCTCTCTCTCTCACACACACACAGCTGAGAAAATTTGTTGCTGGTAGACCTGTACAACAAGAAATGTTAAAGGAAAATTTTTGGTTGGAATGTTCATAACTGTTATATTTTTCTTAATTAAAACCTCTTTATAAATTATTGACATTCTTCCTTCAATCTGATATATTTTACCATAAAATTTATATTACCTGACATCTATATTGCATTTTTACTTACTTGTTTTTGCCAAAATTAGCTGCTCTCATCTTTTCATTTGTAATATTTCTTTTTTTTTTTTAAAGATTTTATTTATTTATTTATTTGTCAGAGAGAGAGAAGGAGAACACAAGCAGGCAGAGTGGCAGTCAGAGGCAGAGAGAGAAGCAGGCTCCCCACGGAGCAAGGAGCCGGATGTGGGACTCGATCCCAGGAGCCTGGGATCATGACCTGAGCCGCAGGCAGTGGCTTAACCAACTGAGCCACCCAGGTGTCCTTCACCTGTTGTAATATTTCTTTTCTTTTTTCTTTTTTAAAATTTTTATTTTTTAAAGATTTTATTTATTTATTTGACAGAGACCACAGGTAGGCAGAGAGTCAGGCAGAGAGGCAGGTAGAGAGGGGGAAGCAGGCTCCCCGCTGAGCAGAGAGCCCGATGCGGGGCTCGATCCCAGGACCCCAAGATCATGACCTAAGCCGAAAGCAGAGGCCCAACCCACTGAGCCACCCAGGTGCCCCTCATTTGTAATATTTCTAATAGTATATTTAGGCATACCTTTTCCAAGGATGATAGTTTTTTTTTTTTTTAATTTATTTATTTGACAGAGAGAGAGAGAGAGCACGCACAAGAAGGCAGAGAGGCAGGCAGAGAGAGAGAGGGGGAAGCAGGCTCACTGCTGAGCAGAGAGCCCGATGCGGGGCTCGATCCCAGGACCCCGAGATCATGACCTAAGCCGAAAGCAGAGGCCCAACCCACTGAGCCACCCAGGTGCCCCTCATTTGTAATATTTCTAATAGTATATTTAGGCATACCTTTTCCAAGGATGATAGTTTTTTTTTTTTTTTTTATTTATTTATTTGACAGAGAGAGAGAGAGAGCACGCACAAGAAGGCAGAGAGGCAGGCAGAGAGAGAGAGGGGGAAGCAGGCTCACTGCTGAGCAGAGAGCCCGATGCGGGGCTCGATCCCAGGATCCTGAGATCATGACCTGAGCTGAAGGCAGAGGTTTTACCCACTGAGCCACCCAGGCGCCCCAAGGATGATAGTTTTAATGCTGATCTATAGATGATTCTAGAGTATTTGCCTTTTTTTGAGTTGAATTTCAGGCAATTTCAATTTATTTTTATAACAAATGTACTGACTCTTTCTCTCACCATTTTGTTTTATACTTTCTGAGGTTTTATTTTTTATGTTGGGACTTTTGTATTCTAAGTTTTAGGGAATATTGGTTTATATGCATGCATGTGCACTGCTGTTGCTAAATGGGGCACATTTTCTTTGCTTTTATATTGCCTACTGAATTGGAAGCCATCTGTATACCTTATGACTAATTCTAGTAGTGATCACTTTCATATTCAAAAATATGTTTGAACCTTTTTTTGTTTCTCAGTTTCAAGAATGAAAAAAATTAATTTGCTACTTCTAATGTATTATGAATAATTTATTGTATTTTACTACTCTCATAAAAAATATACTTATATTTGCTACTTCATTGTATTTATTTTTAAGAGACTAGAAAACTGTTTGCCAAAGTGATTGTCGTTTTACAGTTCAACCGTAAGTATAAAAAAGATTCATTTGCTTTGCCAGTTTTTTTTTTAAATTATCCATTTTAGAAGGATTTTTTAAAAACTGGGGTAAAACTAATATATAATATTACATAACTTTCACACATACAGCATTGTAATTTAACATCTGTTAGTGTTACAAAGTGATCATCACCAAAGTCTAGTTACCATCTGTTACCATATAATTGATCTCCTTCATCCATTTTGTTCACCCTCCAAATCTTTTCCCCTCTGGTAATCATCTATGTGTTCTCTATGTTTATGAGATTTTATATTGTTTCATTTGTCCATTTGTTTTGTATACTTAGATTCCACATATGAGTGAAATCATATGGTATCTGTCTTTCTCTGACTTAATTCACTAGCTTAATACTGTCAAGGTCCAGCCATGTTGTCACAAATGGCAAGATTTCAAATTCTTCTTTATGGCTGAATAGTATTCCAGTATATGTGTGTGTGTTTGTGTGTGTGTGTGTGTGTGTGTGTGTAATACCTTCTTTACCCATTTATCTATTGGCAAACAAGTAGATTGTTTCAGTATCTTGGCTATTATAAATAATACTGCAAAGAACATAGGGGTGCATGTATCTTTTCAAATTAGTGTTTTCTTATTCTTTCTGTAGATACCCAGAAGTGGAATAACTAGAACATATGGTTGATCTATTATTAATTTTTTGAGGAATCTCCATATTGTTTCCCATATTGGCTGTACCAATTTACATTCCCATTAACAGTTTATGAGGATTCTCTTTTCTCCATATCCTCTCCAACACTTGTTATTTCTTGTCTTTTGGCAATAACCATTCTGATAGGTGTGAGGTGATATCTCACTGTGTTTTTAATTTTCATTTCCTTAATAATTAGGAGTTTTGGAGTTTTAGCATTATGTTAACATCTGTGATCTATTTTGAGTTAGTTTTGTAAAAGATGCAATGATTAAAACTTGATTTTTTTCTCCATATGAACACTAGTTGTTCTAACATCATTTGTTGAAATTATCTTTTGCTTCTGTTGAATTATCTTGACATTATTGTTGAAGCTCAATTGACTATATAGATGCAGAATTCTTTCTGGATTCTGTTTGGTTTCATTGATCTATGTATCTATTCTTAAGCTTTTACCACATTTTCTTAATTACTGTAGCTTAATAGTAAGCCTTGAGATCAGCTAGTTTAAGTCCTTTAATTTTTTTTCTGGCTAGTATAGAGCCTTTCCATTTCTACATAAATTTTAGATTCAGCTTGAAATTTATACCAAAAAAAGTCTGTTAGAATATTAATTGGGATTGTACTGAATCTATAGATCAATTTGAGTAGAATTGACATTTAAACAATTTGAATTTGGGGATTTATAAATATCTGTATTTTATCCATTTACAAATATCATTTAATTTTTCCTAGAGATGTTTGTAATTTTTAGTGCACTGTCCTACACAAAATTTGTTAAGTTTACCCTCCTCAAAATAGAATGTAAAAAATAATCACAGAGACTAGTACCATCATGAATAAATACAGCAGTTCTTCTCACATTCCCATTTAATTCTGTAGTTTGACAAGAATGAAAGATGGCTATCTTGGAGAATGATGGCAGATTAATCAACTAGTTACTCCATTTACAGCAGCTATTCCATTTATGGTCTTCATGTTGGGACCTTATAAATGTTCTGTTTTTAAATGTCAAAACATAAAAGATAGCAAAATAATTAGGTTTTCACTAACTGAATCAATTAGTTCCTAGGGCATTGGCCATTCATTACATTGATTTTATCAGTTGATAGGTCATTATGCCAGGTGCCTTAATATACATGTACTTCTTCTTTGTTGTCTTCTTCTTCTTCTTTTGTACACACACTTCTGAAAATACAAGTGTCTGACACCTCAGTGAACTTTATGGAATCCAAGAGTCTTGGGCATGAAAAGGTAGATCGTTTCACAAACAATGGGTTGTTGAACTCATCAATGTTTAGTAGGCCTATTTAAACTTTGGTAGTAATTTTTTCCACTTATTGGAGTGCTGCCAATTTTATTAACTGGATGACCTAAAAAGCTGCTAACATTGAGTAAGGCCTGAGGAAGAAAAGAGCTCCATTTGGCCCAGGCTGCAGTGCAAGCAGCTCAACCTCTTGGTTCCTGTGTCCAAGGGAATCCCATGTTGCTTTAAGTACCTATCGAAGATCAGAATGCTATGGCGGGCACTGATAAGAGAAATGCAAAGGAGACTCATACATTAGATTTGAGGGGTAGCTGGGATTGAAATTTGGCTCACTTCACTTTCTGCCTCATGGGTCCCTCATCACCAAGGCAGGAACTTGCTTGGTCTTAGTCCAAGCACAGCTCCTTCTGCCTCTCTCTTTCTATTGGACAAGTCTGTGATACATTCTGTAAACTTATCAAGAGGTACCAGCAGAATAGAGTCTCTCAATACCCCATAACCAGAGACTAGCAGAAACACATATGCTGGTGAACAAATAAGGTCTAATGTATATTGCAAACAGAATGCGCCGCATGGAGAACTGTGAGACATCCACTTTAAGAGGCAGTCAGAAAGGACTTACAAATTTTTGACTGTGTTAGGTATTTGGGGGGAGAGTTCAAGACAGTGGTACCCTGTTCAGGACTGGATACAGTCAGGAAGCAAGGATAATTCTGTGATTGGATATCTCAAATCTTACCTTTAAGATGGGAGGAATAAAGTGAGGTTGTATCTGTAACTGGTAAAGAAATAGCAGTCATTCATATTAGCAAGGTTAGGGAGATACATGGTTGTTTTTAATGGCTTGAGCAATGTTCATGTTTTTATCTGTTTTCAGATATGATTATAAAGTGATTTTTTTTTTGTCCATTACAATCAGAGTGGACTTTTCTGATGTTGATGATCTGTGAAATTATTCTTGCCCAACCTGAGAACACTGAGACCTAGCTGTGAGTGTCAGGCCAGCTCTTAGCAAAACCTAAGTCTAGCTGATAGTTTCGGGCTAGTCCTGTTTGTTGAGGGCTGGTTTTGTCTCTGAAGAGCCATGGTCCACACTATTAATCTCAATAACACCTCTTTATCTTGGCCTTTTATCCTTCCGTGTCTCGTTCTTCCTGGTTCTTTACTTGTACTTCTTGGAATGGAATCTGGCTCACTTTACTTTATCCTAGTCTGCCCCCTCATTCTTTTTCAGGCATGAAACTCAAACTGAGACACTTTTAGGAAAAAAAAATATTCTAAGTATTATTCTTCTTTTGGATGGGGGCAGCTCAGGATTGACTTCTGGCAGGAGCGTTCTGTGGTGGCCATGTGAAAAGCACACAGCATCTGTCAGACTTGTCCTGGGGCAGGGTGACTGAGGAGGAGACACCCACCACATCCCACATCCTTCCAAATGTCTTGTTCTTACATAAGTCTCTGAATGAAACTACAATCCTGAAAAAGAAAACAGAAGATAGGTAGGGAAATTCTAATTTTACTAAGGGAAAAATTAGAATGAACTTAGAGTATCATGTATTGGTTAATATTATGTTTCTACCACCCAAAATGCTTAAAACAGTGATCAAGAAAATTAAGAAAATCCCAAATTAATGACTTGGTAATTCAGACTTATAATTAGAAGTATTGACAGTGGCCAGATGGGCGCATGTTCTAAGAGAGGGGAAAGAGGAACAGTCAGGTTTTATTTATTTATTTTTATTGTGTTATGTTAGTCATCATACAATACATCGTTAGTTTTGTATATAATGTTCCATGATTCATTGTTTGTGTGTAACACCCAGTGCTTCATGCTATCCATGCCCTCCTTAATACCCTAACCCATCCCCTCAACCCCCTCCTTCTCAAACTCTCTATTTCTTTCCTAGAATCCTGATAGTCTCTCAGGGTTCGTCTCCCACTCTGATTTCTCCCACTTCATTTTTCCCTTCTCCTAATATCCTCTATTCTATTCCTTATGTTCCACAAATAAGTGAAACCATATGATAATCAACTTTATCTGTTTGAAGAAAGCCAATTTCACTTTTCATATTTTACTTAGCATAATCTCCTCCAGTCCCATCCAAGTTGATGCAAATGTTGGTTATTCTTTTTGATGGCTGAGTAATATTCCATTGTGTATATGGACCACATCTTCTTTATCCATTTGTCTGTTGAAGGGCATCTTGGCTCTTTCCACAGTTTGGCTATTGTGGACACTGCTGCTATGAACATTGAGGTGCATGTGGCCCTTCTTTTTATTACATCTGTATCTTTGGGGCAAATACCCAGTAGTGAAATTGCTGGGTCATAGGGTAGCTCTATTTTTAACTATTTGAGGAACATCCACACAGTTTTCCAAAGTGGCTGTACCAACTTGCATTCCCACCAATAATAGAAGAGGGTTCTCCTTTCTCCACAAGTTCTCCAACATTTGTTGTTTCTTGCCTTGTCAATTTTTGCCATTCTAACTGGTGTGAGGTCGTATCTCAATGTGGTTTTGATTTGAATTTCCCTGATAAGCCAGATTATTTAAATTTTCTTATATGTATTACTTTGTATATGTAAAAATTTTCTACAACAAATATGTGTTACTTTTCTACCCATGACTGGCATTAACTTGGATATAAGGTTATTATTATTAAATTTATCTGAATAGAAATTGTAACTGATCTTTTTTTTTCTTGTTTATATTTTCTCACTAAAAATACCAACTCATACTATGAAACTGAGAATTCTTGATGTTTTTACAAACTCCCGAAAATAAGAACAATTTTCCTGCCTCTTGGTCATATATATCATCAGTAGTTTAAAAGCTACTAATAATAAGTCTGTGTGTATTTGTAATCAAATCTATGATCACATGGATCACATGGCATTAAGCAAGTAGCTGATGTATGACAATATTCTAAGTTATTGTGGGTAGCTAGATAGACACTTAAATAGGTCATACAGGAAATGTTATGACATTCACTTTTGTGGGCAGTGGGGGCAGGGAGAATCTTTATTCAGTTCTAGCTTCAACCAGGAACTGTCTCTTTCTACAAAAAGAAATGTTATTCTATTAATCTCTCTTTCTACACTCATATGAAAAGTCAGGTTCATGCAGGGGCTAAAGCAGAGGGGTCTGTTCACTGTGAGAGGACAGACTGATCATGGTGAGAGACTGAGCGAGACTATTGGGTGCAAAGCATATAAGCAGGACTCAGAACCTTCCACAGTGACTAGCTAATGCAGACTCACCACCTAATGATTCAAAAGTGAGCCATCAAAGACTAAAATGGAGAGGAAAGAGCACGACGATCCTAAGACAGTGCATTAGAGTGGGACAAGTATAACAAGGGATAGAATGCACAGAAAGGACCCAAATGACATTAGTACTAAACCCTCAGCTGGTACTAATAGTTATCTGGAGGCCACTATGATTGAGAAATTGGGAAGTATATGTATAAATTTGAAGGCACAAAATGAAAATTTCACTATATTAGCAATATAATCAATATAATTAAAAATATAATCTTTATATTTTTAATTTTTATATTTATAAATATAAAATATAAATAAAAATAGAAAAATATAATAAAAATATAAACTACAAACTGGGAAAATATTGGCCACAAAGCAGTTATCATTTCTTTCTATCAGAGTATGTACCTGATATTGTGCTGAGGAGTTTATAGGCCTTGGTATGTGTGATTCTCACAATACCTTGAGGTAGGTATTGTTATTTCCCTCATTTGGAGACCTGATGTTCAGAAGCACTAAGTAACTTAATTGGAGTTCTGCAGCAAACAGCTGGCAGGGCTTGATTCTGACCCAGATGTCTGATTCCAGACTCTGCATGCATAATCACTGTGTAGACTGTCTTTTCAAACTCACCGAAGGTCATCATCAAATATTTGGTGAAGAGCATCTGGAAATCCTTCATTATATACAGCATATTCTTCAGAGTTTGGGGAGTATGGCTGGATAGAGAAAAATTTAGAGTGCAGATTCAGCATTTGTGCAACAGATTTTGTTGTTATTTGCAAATTAGCAAGGTATGGAACATTTTCAGGTACTGATATTTGTGGTAACTGGGTCATATGAACTGCACCCAGTGTTAAATGACAGGTTCTGGTGCCTCGACTGTACAGAAAAGGTAATTAAATTCTGTCTTAGCAAGGTTCATTTCTCTCTGGGGAAGCTACTTTTCCCACTTCCATAACATGAAATGCTACCATAGAGGTTCTTAACAGTTGACAAGTGCAGATCTAGATTGAAAGGTTGTACAGTGAATAAATTTGTTTTGGGATCAAATAAATATTACTTAAATTTGGAAATAGATACATTTATAGAGAGTTATAAGATAATAAAATAAGCCAAATATGAGAAGGCTTTTTAAAATTTCACTTGAAAATTTGTTTGGAAATCAGTGAATACTTTGCAAAAATAGGAACATCTCTTGCATTTTTTTTGTTTCTATGAATTCAGTTTTTTAGATCCACATGTAAGTGAGATCATACAGTATTTATCATTCTTTGTGTGATTTATTTCACTTAGCACAATGACCCCAAGTTTTATCCAGGTTGTTGCAAATGACAAGATTTCTTATTTTTTAAAGATAACAGCTAAATTATATATAAATATATATGTATATGTGACATATTATATATATTATATTATATATATGTTTATGGCATTTTATTTATTCTTTCATCCATTGACATACTCTTAGGTTGTTTCTGTGGCTTGATTATTGTGATTAAGGCATCAATAAGCATGCAGATACAATTATCTCTTTGAGATAGTGATTTCATTTACTTTGGTTATATACAGAAAAGTGGGATTGATGGATCATATGGTAGTTCTATTTTTAATTTTTTGAGGGAACTCAAAAAATTAAGGCCCCTTAATTTCCACTAGTGGCTGTGCCAATTTACATTTCACCAGTAGTGCACAAGGACTCCCTTTCCTTCGTGTTCATGGCAACACTTAATCTCTTGCCTTTTTGATAATAGCCATCCTTACGGACATGAGATGATATCTCATTGTGATTTTGATTTGTATTACCCTGAGTATTAGTGATGTTAAGCATTGTTTCATGAACCTGTTGACTGTCTCTATGTCTTCTTTGGGAAAATATCTATTCATAGTTAACATCGTATACAATAGTGAAAAACAGAGCTTTTCCTCTAAGGTCAGGAAAAAGCAGAGATGTTACTCTCACCCCTTTTATTCAATGCAGTACTAGAAGTCTAGCTACAGCAATCAGACAAGAAAAAGAAATAAGAGGCATTCATATCAGTAAAAAAGAAATTAAACTATCACTATTTGCAGATGACATGATACTTTACTAAAAATAATCCTAAAGATGCCACCAAAAAACTGTTAGAAGTAATAAATGAATTCCACCAAGCTGAAGGATACAGAATTAGTATCTAGAAAATCAGTAGCATTACTATACACTAAAGAAGTAATAGAAAGACAAATTAAGAAAATAGTTCCATTTACAATTGCACCAAAAAGAATAAAATATCTAGGAATAAACTTAACCAAGGAGGTGAAAGACTGAAACTATAAAACACTGATGAAAGAAATTGAAGATGACACAAAGAAAGGGACATTCCACACTCACAGATTTTAAGAATTGAGATTGTTAAAATGTTCATACTACTCAGAGTGATCTACAGATACAAACCAATCCATATCAAAACATCAATAGCATTTTTCACAGAACCAGAACAAACAATACTAAAATTTGTATGGAACCACAAAAGACCCTGAATAGCTAATGCAATCTTGAGAAAGAACAAAATTAGAGGCATCTCATTTCAGATTTCAAGATATACTGCAAAGCTGTAGTAATCAAAACAGTATAGACACATAGATCGATGGAGCAGAATGGAGTCCAGGAATAAACCCACATTTATATGATCAATTATTCTGAGACAAAGTTGATGAGAATATAAATGTGGAAAACAGTCTTTTTAATAAATAGAGCTGGCAAAACTGGATTGCTACATGCAAAAGAATGAAACTGAGCCACTTTCTTAAACCATACACAAAAATAAACTCAAAATGGATTAAAGATTTAAATGTGAGGCCTAAAACCATAAAACTCCTAGGAGAGAACATAGGCAGTAACTTCTTTGACATTGACTATAGCAACTTTTTTGTAGGTAGGTCTCCTCCAGCAAGGGAAACAGAAGCAAAAATAAACTATTGGGACTGTATCAAAATAAAAAAAAACATTTTCACAGCAAAGGAAGTCATAAACAAAACATTTCCTGCATTTTTGATTGATATATTCCTCCTTCGGTTGGCCTGAGGCGTAAGAACCACAGTCAAGTTTAATAGTTGGAGCCGAGGTATTTCTTCTGTGAGGAATAGATGAAAAAGAGTAATACAAGATAAATAAACCTGTTCTAATCTAAATAGATCTAACACAGTAGATTTTATAAATGCCCAGGTTTTCATTTGAAATAAGTTATTCTACCTAACCACAGCTTTCTCATCATAGATTAATATTAATATTTGATATCTCGGATTATTAGATAATCCTAAGAGTTGATTCCTGTGGCTATCATAGCTCATTCTTTTATTCAGTGAATAATCATTGAAAGCCTTCAAGGGGCCAAACTCTCTTCTGGTTCTGGGAACCATATGCTTGGTCATAAGACAGACAAGGTCCCTGCCCTGTTGGAGCAAACACTCTCATGGGGGAAAGCTAGACAATATTTAAAATTTAAAACTGTATGTATCAGATGATGATGAGTGTTCTGAAGGAAAGAAAGCAAAGTTCTTTGATAAGGAGGAACCCGAAGCTCCTTTGGAGTAGGCAGTCAGGGAAGACCCAGGTGGCTAGCAGGAAGCACTGATGCAAAATCAGTGAAAGATCATCCTAGGCAGGGGAACCAATAGAGCCACCAGCCAAGAACCAAGAAGCAGGCTATTCAAGAGATTGTACAAATCACAGACTGCTTTATTTAGTCAAAACCATCAGGGGATTACCTAGCATCCCCTCTTCGGTTGGTTAGGTCCCAATTCTGTCCTTACAAGTGGGTCAGCTGCACCCTGTCTGGTAACACTGGTTTTTATTAACTGTTCACAAAGATGGCAGAAACAACAACATGGGCTTTCTTGCATAGTGAACAAAAAGACTAATCCGTGAATGACCTGGAGAAGCTGGGTAATACAGCTGTGACCAGTTTCATTGTTAATTGGTTAATTCTATTAAGTATAAATTAAGAGTTCATAGCTAATCTTCTGTTAAAACTCTGAAGGAGGAAGAATACAAAAAAGATGACACAGAGCCCAGCTTCTAGTTAGAGCACGTTACTGAGAAAACATGCTACTTAACTCACAAGTTAAATGCTGTTTGCTGATCACGGGGCTTTATTTGGGGGACCACCCTCCTGGATGGTTTTTATCATAATGCATTCCAGCAGCACTGGCCCAAGCCTTTTATTTCCACCTTGTAGCTCACGTGGATTTACTGTGGTGCTGATGTGCGTAAATGTGGTTGTTTCTGTGGTTTTCTTACAGGTTCTGGAGAGTTACAGATTGTGCAAAAGGTCGTAGGTCAGTTTATCTTTCCAGATATAGAACAAAGCAAAACTCCTCTAAAATGCTGTGCTTAGCAAAGTAATCTTGTAAGTTTAGTTTGGCTTTCCATGATTAAAAACAACAAATAAACAAAAGAACTTAAAAAGTAAAATTCAATATCCTTAGCAGAGAATAATACCCTGGAGCCTACAGAGAAAACAACGCACGCACAATAATCTCTCAATTATGCCTGCTGCTCTTATCGCTCTCTTTGTATACTATGTCCTAGCTGTGCTTTTTTCCTAAAGCCTGAGAACATTTTGTGGTATTTTTGATGGAAGAAAGGACAATACATTATAGGTCTTTAATTCATAGGAACTGGTGAAAAAAATAGGAAGATAATTGAATCATTACAACTAAACACGGATAAGTGGTCCAGGTTGTAAATGTATTGGTAATTCAAAGATATTTAGAAATTTCTAATAATAAAGTTAATTAACGGAGTATCCTAGTGGATGTAGTAAGTTGTTTTCAACCTCAAAATCTGGATTTAGTATTTCAATATTTATTTAAAATTTTAGTGAGTGATGTTCTCCTTTTTGGGTTTTCCTCTTCCTCCTTTTGTCTCTTTGTGGTAAATTCTCTTGTAGGGAGAAAGTGAATCTTTATTAAGAAACAATAATTTCTGTTATTAAATTGCATGATAGGAAGATGTGTTGCTTAATTGCAGTCATCCTTAACCCTGGCTACACATTGGAATTTCACAAACCCCAGCTTCTCCAACCTTATGTGCATATGAATTATCTGTGGATTTTATTAAAACACAGATTTTGATTCAGAAGTTCTGAAGTGTGAGACCTGAGATTTTGCATTGATAACAAGCTCCCAGGAGATGTTGATGCTACTCATCTGTGGAGGATAATTTAAATAGCAGGGAGAGAGAGCTTTTAAAAATACTAATACACAGGCCATGCCCAGAACAGATTCAGATTAATTGTATATAATGTGGGATGCAGGAATATGCATGTTACAGAAACAATGTCATTTTAATGCAAATAATCTACAGACTGGAGTTTGGGCTAGCTAGAAGGCAATGTCAGTTCTGATTAGAATCCCCTGCAAATCATTAATGATGCAATTTCTTCATCTCAATAGTCTTTTTTTTTTTTAAAGGATTTTTTTATTCATTTGACAAGAGAGATATCACAAGCAGGCAGAGAGGCAGGCAGAAAAGGGGGGGAGCAGTCTCCCCGCTGAGCAGAGAGCCCAATGTGGGGTTCAATCCCAGGACCCTAAGAGCCCAAGGCAGAGGCCCAACCCACTGAGCCACCCTGGCTCCCCTGCATCTCAATAGTCAAATACTCAAATACTCAAATTTGCAAAAATTTTCACCAAACACTTCAACTATTTTGTAAGTAGAAAATCCTGTAGATTTGAATAAAAAATCATGAAGAATATCTTAAAAATGTAACTAAGAAGATGCTGAAAATCCTTGATTTACTGTCTGCTTTTGATTTCCATAAAAAGTATTGTGGAATATATACAGTGTGAAATAAAACATTTCATACTTTAAAACAAAAATGCATTCTTTATAATGTTATTTATTTTAGAGGACTGTCTCAAGATTATATGATTGTCTCCTCAAGAGAATCAATTGAAAATTTACTGAATGAAACAGTTTAATAAAATGGCCGACTACAGATCAGCATCATTTTTTATACAAGGAATGGCCATTCATTGTCTACTGAAAACGAATCTTACAGTAGCAACAAAAATGATAAGACATCTAAGAAAAAACTTAAGTAGAGATACAAAGGACCCATATGATGAAAAACCAAAATGTTGATACAGATTTAATAATACTTAAATAATTTGAAATACATGCTGTATTTCTAAATGAAAAGACTAAAACAGCCATTTTCTCTAAATTAATTAGATCCAGTAACTAGATTAATCAGTTAGATCTAAATGAAGCTTTTTTGAAAACTCCAATGAATACTTCTAAAATTAATTGGGAAGAATACACTTCTAAAATGTCTACACAATTATTTTTGTGTGTGGTAAAAAGAGTAATAGATGTGTACTTCCTTACCAAGATTTATAATTGTATAAAGCTGATAAAAAATATATCACTGGGGTGCTTGAATAAGAATGTATTAATAAATCAATGAAATAGAACAGCTAGGAACAAATGCGAACATTTTGGGAAAATTTATTTCATGATGCATATGTTACCTCAAATTGATGGAATAAAGATAAATTTTCAACAGTACTATTTCAATAGTATTGGAATGACTGTCTGTTAAAAAAATGGATGTTAGATTCTCTATGTCATAACTTTTTACCACAATATAGTCCAGCTATAATAAATATTTAACTGTAAAAACAGAAGCAATATAAATATTAAAAGAGAATGTAGGTGAATATTTTAAAAATCTTGATGTAGAAGGAAGGTCTCTCCACGTAGGTTACCAAAGATAAATTAATAAAGTATGGATAGATTTAAGTACATGCATTTAAAATCTTTGTATGCTACGATCAGCACATCAATAAAAGACTAAGAAAATATTACAGTAGAGATATACCATTAATACATAAAGAACTGTACATAATACATAAAGAGCTATTACAAACCAATAATAAAAAGGTAACTACCCTAAATCAAAAGGATGGGTGACATGAGCAGAGAAACCATAAAGGAAGAAATGTAAAGGAACAACAAACACAAAAATTAACCAAGTAAGTTGAAATTAAAGGAGCTGTTGTGTCATTTAGCCCATTTTTGTGTAACAAACATTTCCAAACCCCATGGCTAAAAAAACCACTGGCTGTTATCAAAACTTGCACATGTTTTTGTTGACTGAGAGTTGCCTGCTTTGGGATGATCTTTGCTAGGCTTGCTTTTATTTCTCTATATAGCTGGTGCCTGTATCTAGCTGAGGCTTGCCTGGGATTGTTTAGCTAGGGCAGTTCTGCTCCATGTATCTTTCATACTCCACTGGAGTTCCATGTATTTCTTATCCTCTTTTTTGGGATCAGTGGGCTGTTCAATATGCCTTTCTTGTGGTGGTATAAGTACAAAGAATGCGAGCCCAGTTGGGCAAGTGTCTGTGTATCAAGCCTCTGCTCGGATCATATGTGTCAACATATCATTGAGCAAAGCAAAAGACATGACCAAACTCAGAATCAAAGGGCAAGAAATAGATCTTTTAACAGGGGGGGATTGCAAAGTCACATGGTAGAGGACATGAATAACTAGGGAGAGGCAAAGATTTGAGGTCATTGATATAATCTATTAGACATCATCTTTTGCATATTGGTTAGTAGAGATTCTTTACAGGGCTTATAATAAATATTTAGTGTTGTCAAGACTGTTAGAAAATTGGTACTTCTATTTCCTTTTGCTGGTGGGAGTGTAAATGAATAATAGGCTAGTTGGAAAGATATTTTAGGAGTACACTTCAAAATCATTTTAAAAATAGTATGTATTTTTGACCCCACAGTTCCATTCCTAAGAATTTTTTGTAAGAAAATTATAAATGAAACATGGAAAATTTATATGTTTAACAATTTATATAAGTTTAATCCAGGCTAATCTAGACTCAGTTGCATATATAAGGCAATGTTATCTGTGTGTGTGTGTGTGTGTGTGTGTGTGTGTGTGTGTGTGTTTTGTAGTTGTCATCATTTTCTTTTTTTGGGAGGGGTCATCATGACAAGGCTATCTTATCTGTGTGTGTGTGTGTGTGTGTGTGTATGTGTTTTGTAGTTGTCATTATTTTCTTTTTGGGGGGGTGGTCATCATGACTTTTTAAAAAATTAACATGTAATGTATTTGCTTCATGGGTACAGGTCTGTGAATCATCAGTCTTACGCAATCCACAGCACTCACCATAGCACATACCCTTCCCAATGTCCATAACCCAGCCACCCTATCCTTCCCCCACCACTCCCCAGCAACCCTCAGTTTGTTTCCTGAGATTAAGAGTCTCTTACAGTTTATTACATCATTTTTTATTGATTTATCCCTGGACCCATTATATATTTTGAATATCATCTCTGAGTACAAGGATATTAATCACCAAATTGTTTATAACAGTAAATACTTGCAAATGTTCTATGTTACATAAATATAAAATTGGCAAAAAATAGATGTTGATATGTCCACACAATTAGAGAGCCATTAAGATAATGAAATTTGGGGCGCCTGGGTGGCTCGGTGGGTTGGGCCGCTGCCTTCGGCTCGGGTCATGGGTCCTGGGATCCTCAGGGTCCTGGGATCGAGTCCCGCGTCGGGCTCTCTGCTCAGCGGGGAGCCTGTTTCCCTCTCTCTCTCTGTGCCTGCCTCTCTGTCTACTTGTGATCTCTCTCTGTCAAATAAATAAATAAAATCTTTAAGAAAAAAAAAAAAAAAAAAAAGATAATGAAATTTACTGAAATCCATAATGAAATCACATGTTGAAATCATGAAGTTATGAAAAAAAATCTGTTATATTGATTAAATGAAAAATAGGGGCCTGTTTTAATTATACATTTGGTTATATGGACATCAAATATATGAAAAGATATTTATCAAAGTATTTCTAAGTAAAGGACTAGGTCATTTTATTTTCTTACTGTTTTTAAATATTTTATTTGTAGTTTTATGCATTTAACAGACATTATTTATAAACATAAAAAGACTGACAATCTATTTTTCAAAAATTTGATTGAGAATTTTTGGGGGGAAGTATAGGGATAATCATAATGTATGTTGTGAAGCCTAAATATTCCACGGCAAGTTGCTACAGTTCTTAAAGATTTGTCCAGTCACATCACAAATGACAGTCTATTCTCTTTTGAGCAAAGGGACATGAAATTAGTAAGAGAAATTCAAATGTATAGAAAGTAGAGTATTAGTAAGAAAGGTATGGATACTTTTACTCTGTTTTACACACACATATACCCAGGCATGGTTTCTATAAAAATTGTGCTTGCTTGGTTCTGTAAAAGGAGGAAATACTTCAGGGTTTATGGTAAAGTCATTTTGGAGGTAGAGAAGGCTGGTTTGGAAAGGATTCCACATTTGTCATGCTTTTTTTCATGCTTAATAAAAAAAGTGAGTCTGATTTGATGAATGGAACATTGTTAGAGGTCAGAAAATATTTCTGCTTCTCATTATACTTTTCATCTGTCACATGACTTTGATGAAGACCCTCCTGTTAGCATGAGAGTCATTAATCAACCAAAGGTATGTAGACTATTTGTTATTTTAATGCAGAGATTTAATAAACTTATGAATAATAGTTCAAAATAAAACCCTCTAGGAATCATTTTGTTTATTATACACTTTGAGGATCCACTAAATATTTGATTTTTGAGTACAAGTAAGAAAATTAATTTAAAACGTAACTAGCCACAATATCTTTTTAAAAGAAAAATAGGAGCAGGTAATTTTATTTTATTTTATTATTTGAAGCAATGAGAGACTATGGGGGCAGGCATGCAAGTAATGAAGAATTCTCTGATTTTTATTGAAAAATCCAAATTTAAATGACAGATTTTGAAGATTTGAGACCATTGTTCCATTGGTTCTATAGATTCAATATGTCAAAGTGCTGTATGAGATCTGACTTAAAAAATGAGTTCTATTGCAAAAATAATTTTTTAAAAACCTTTAATTTGTTCCATCTCCATGATGTATCGATGAAGAAACAGATTCAGAGTAAGTTTCTGCTCTAGCTCAGTGATTAATAACACTTGGTAGGTATAGTTGAGCAAAATGTTTTCAAACCATTGTCACATTTGGTCATCACTGCCATCATGTCACATAGACTTAATAGATTGCAGTAAACATGATTTGCCAGATGAGGGAATGGACACTCAGAGGGTTTCAGCAACCTACCCAAGAGATGGAATGCCCATCTCCACACCTAGTCCAGCTTCTCCTCCTTCATTCTTTCTCCAAAGCACTTTTTAACTGATCAGGGTGCCTGCTCTCCATCATGGTTCTCTATGATACATGCTCCAAACCAGGAAATTGTAGCATTTAATTCATAGAATTTAAAAAGACTTCCACTGAAACTATTATTAAAAAGGATTGATGTCAAAACAACAGTCCTGTGTATAAATATGTACAATAATGACAAACACTAACCAGTAAGTACTCAGAACAGTATGAAAATTTTACTTAGTAATTTTGTAAGAGTGACATGGTGTGTGTGTGTGTGCAAATTGCTTTATGTGTTTTTCTTCTATAGCAGATTTTAATAAGTGCCATATTTTTAACTTTAAAAGTTTTATTAAAGACATGTAATTTGAACACTATAATTTTGTAGGCATAAAAGTTTATTTTCACAACAAATCTTAATGATATAATTAATTTTGAATTGGTTTTTATGTAGTGTATTGTATTTCTTTCAAGTGAACAAAATTTCTATAGTTTCTATATTTTCATTAAAAACGTTTGCTTAATCCAATTATGACTCTTAGGAGTGGGAATGGTGGGTGAGGAAATGCGTATCTGAAGCTTTCCTATAGCGTATGTCCTTCCTGTAGGTCGAGACATGCCTAAAAACCTGCATTGGACCCTCAAGGATCTATTTACTGAGGGATGAGGAAGTCTGTGTAAAGCATGCATTTTAAGAATCCTGGTTCAGAATTTGTTTTGGGAAGATCTTATCATGTCCTCAGACATAAAAAATAAAATAAATGATAATTTATTATCATTTCACATTATATTATATATATTATATATATCACATATAGGTATACACATATGTATATTATATCACATTATGCCTATATTATATATATCACATTATATTTCACTATATATATCTGCTAGATTTTATTTAACTATTCCTCTTTTTAGACATAAAAGATGCTTAAGATGTTTCTGAATGTTTGCTCTTGTTTAAGAAATACTGAAATAAGCATCTTGGTGCATGTATGGTTGCATACATCTCTAGTAATTTATATTTATTTTTAAAGATTCATTTATTTATTTCAGAGAGGGAGAGAGAGAGACAGCAGGAGCAGGAGGGCAGAGAGAGTCTTAAGTAGAGTCTGTACTTAGTATGGAGGCTGATGCAGGTTTTCACCTAAGCTGAAACCAAGAGTTCAATGTTTGACCGACTGTGCCACCCAGGTGCCCCTCTAGTAATTTTTTTTTTTTTACTCTTTTTTTTTTTTATTTGTTTATTTACAGCATAACAGTGTTTATTGTTTTGGCATCACACCCAGTGCTCCATGCAGTACGTGCCCTCCCTATTACCCACCACCTGGTTCCTCAACCTCCCACCCCCCCACCCCCCTGCCGCCCCTTCTAGTAATTTTTAAAGGAGGAACTCCTATAAGTGACATCATTGTACTAATATACACTTTTGCCATTTAAAATAATCCTTCTACTGCAAAATTTCACTAATCTTAAATCATGTCATTTTACTAAACATTACAGATGAAAAACGATTTCTCAGTAAATACACTACTATTTCCCATTTTATATCAGAGTGAACTTTTAAAAATATATTTACTAGTATGTTTTTGTCATCTATAAGTGACATGTATCTTTCTACATCTCTGATTTATATAAAACAATATATGGAATCAGAGAATTTGATCTCTGGGCTTATCTCTGGGTTGAAGTATGGTGGTGTTTATTTTCCTTAAATTTTTCTTAAATTTCTAACCACATAATATTTTATATATATGGGGTGGGAGGTTGGGGGAACAGGTGGTGGGTAATAGGGAGGGCACGTTTTGCATGGAGCACTGGGTGTTGTGCAAAAACAGTGAATACTGTTACGCTGAAAAAAATTAAAAAAAATTAAATTAAATTAATTAAATCTCTACTTATTAAAAAAAAAAAAAAGCAATACAGGGCACCTGGATGTCTCAGATGGTTAAGTGTCTGCCTTCGGCTCAGGTCACGATCCCTGGGTCTTGGGATTGAATCCCGTATCAGGCTCCCTGCTCAGTGGGGAGCTTGCTTCTCCCTCTACCTCTCCCTCTTCTCTCATGAATAAATAAATAAAATCTTAAAAAAAAATACAAGAATATTAATGTCTCCTCTGCAAACAAGATAGATAAAATAAAACACACATATGTGTTATCTAATAAAAATGAAAATTTATTCAGTATTTTTGTAAGACTTATTCAACATACGAAGGATTTCAGTCCATAGAAACCATGCACATTTGCCTCAAAGAAGCTATTTTTCAACTCTAAAGCAGTGTGAATGGGGTAACACTATGAAAAATATTCACTGAAGATACGGCAAAATTGATACCTTGAAGATTCTTCAAGGTATCAATTGTGAGATGCCAGATAGCCTAACATATGGAAGAGGCAATACAGTGAAGTAGTTAAGTACAGAGGCCCCAGAACCAAATTATTTCAATATTACTTTAAATGGTACACTTAACTTCTTGTATGACCTTGAGCAGGATAAATTTATTTGTGTGCCTCAGTTTCTTCATCTGTGAAATGGGACCTACATTTTAAGGGTATTATAAAGATGAAATGCGAAACAATACAGAAAGGACCTAGAAATGCTGGCACTTAAGAAATTCTTTCACAAATAAAGATTATTACTAAAATCAGGGCCTTATAAATGTTTACAAAATTTCACTTTCCTGATGAAGAACACAATTACCACATAGTTAAATGGGGATGAGGGTTGTTGTAAATTTAACTTGCCTTTTGTGAAAATCTTTGACATCAAGGCACTGGAATGACATGAACAAAAGCAGAGCTTTGGAAAAGCAAAAATGATATTCATGGAATAGTAAAAAATCTAGGTAGTCCACAGCATAACATTATTCTAATATGCTATTAATTATTAATATATTTTTAAGTTTTAAATTTATTTTATTTTTCATTATGTTCAGTTAGCCAACATGTAGTACATCATAAGTTTTTGTTGTAGTGTTCAATGCTTTTTTAGTTGTGTATAACACCCAGTGTTCGTTAATATTAATGAACTAAATGATTGCTTATATTTTGCCTTAACAAAATGTTGAAATACATTGAAACACTTGACTTAATCTTTTATATGGTAGTTATATAATATTATGCAATACTTACAAAATAAACAGTTATATACCATGGCAATGTGTTTCATGTATTCATTTTAATCCACTACTAGGTAGCAAAGTTTATCTTATTTTATTATTATTTATTATTATTTTTTTTGTGTGTAATATTAGTCACCATAAAATACATCATTAGTTTTTGATGCAGTGTTCTAAGATTCATTGTTTTTGTACAACACCCAGTGCTCCATGCGATATGTGCCCTCCTTAATACCCACCACGGGGCTCACCCATCCTCCCATCCTCCTCCCCTCTATAATTTGATTCTTGGAGTGTACAGTGTCTCATGGTTCTTTTCTCCCTCCGATTTCCCCCAATTCACTTTTCCTTTCCTTTTCCTAATGTTCCCCCGTTATTTCTTATGTTCTGCAAATAAGTAAAACCATATGATAATTGACTTTCTCTGCTTGACTTATTTTACTCAGCATAATCTCCTCCATTCCTATCCATGTTGATGCAAAAATTGGGTATTCATCCTTTCTGATGGCTGAGTAATATTCCATTGTATATATGGAACACATCTTCTTTATTCATTTGTCTGTTGAAGGACATTTTGGCTCTTTCCACAGTTTGGCCATTGTGGACATTCCTGCTGTGAACTTTGGGGTACATACATCCCTTCTTTTCACTACATATGTATCTTTGGGGTAAATATCCAGTAGTGCAATTGCTGGGTCACTGGGTAACTCTTTTTTTAATTTTTTGAGGAACCTCCACACTGTTTTCCAAAGTGGCTGTACCAACTTTCATTCCCACCAACAGTGTAAGAGGGTTCCCTTTTCTCCACATCCTCTCCAACATTTGTTGTTTCCTGCCTTGTTAATCTTTGCCATTCTAAATGGTGTAGTGAATGGGGTCAGACTAAAAATGTGGTTTTGATTTGAATTTCCCTAATGGCTAATGATGGTGGATATTTTTTCATGTGTCTGCTAGCCATTTGTATGTCTTCATTGGAGAAGTGTCTGTTCATGTCTTCTGCTCATTTTTTGACATGATTATCTGTTTTTTAGGTGTTGTAGAAGTTCTTTATAGGTCTCAGTAGCAAAGTTTTAAATATTTTTCTTACCCTGGAGGACCAGCAGTGGGGCTAAGGCATTGCTTAGAATAATTCTACTAGAGAAGCAAATGGTGACCCTGAATTGCAAGAGGTTTATGTGCTGGCTTAGTACTCAAGTTCTGTAGATAGAAGTGGCAAGGATCTAACTACCATGGCATACAAGAGTCTCTTGCATTATAAGGAATTTAGAGTTGCTTCTTAAAAATCATTAATGAAGTACTAGAGGCAATGTTACAAGTATGATATCTGTGATGATTAATTAAGCAAAGGTTGAATGTTTATTGTAAGTCGAAATCTGCTTCCAGTGACCTTGCCGATAATGATGGAGTGAAATAATTTTTAAAAACAGTCTTTGACAACTATGAGACATCAAGGAAAGAAAATGGAGAACCACAAAAGATCCAAAATAGCCAAAGAAGGACAAAGGGAGGACAAAGAAATGCAGAAGCTGAAGGCATCACACTGATTTCAAACTCTATTCCAAAGCTATAGTAATCAAAATCATATGGTATCAGCATAACAACAGACACACAGACCAACTGAACAGAACTGCAAGCCCAGAAATAAATCCACACATGTCGGTAATCTAATCCTTCATAAGTGTGCCAAGACTGTACAATGGGAAAAGGGAAATCTTGGGAAAACTTGATATTCACATGCAAAAGAATGAATTTGGACTCTTATGCCATATACAAAAATTAACTCAAATTGATTAAAGACTTAAATGTAAGACCTGAGACCATAAAAGTAGAAGAAAACATAGAGGGTAGTCTTCTTGATATCAGCCCTGGCAATTATTTTTTTTTGCTATTTTACCAAAAGCACAGGCAATAAATACAAGAGTAAACAGGGGGGACAATATCAAATTAAGAATCTTCCGTACAGAAAAGGAAATAATCAAGAAAATGAAAAGGCAACCTACAGAATGGGAGAAAATATTTGCAAACCATATATCTGAAAAGAGGTTAAAATCCAAAATATATAACGAACTTATCCAAATTAATAGCCAAAAAACAAAACAAAAAAAAACCCAAACCCCACCAAACCCACAAGTAACTTGATTAAAAAATGGGCAAAGGACCTGTATAGACTTTTTTTCCCAAAGAAGACATACAAATAGCCAACAGGTATATGAAAGAGCTCAAAATCACTAATCATCAAGGAAATACTAATCAAAACCACAATGAGGTATCATCTCACTACCAGAGATTTGCCATAAAGACAGGGGTTAACAAGTGTTAGTAGGATGAGGAGAAAAGGGGAAACTTGTGGACTATTGGTGGGAAGGTAAATTGGTCCCACCACTATGGAAATCATAATGGAGTTGCATCAAATATTAAAAATGAACTACAAAAAACAGAACTACCACGTGATCCAGCAGTCTGATTTCTGGATATATGTATGCAGAGGAAATGAAATCAGTACCTCAAAGAACTCTGCATTCCCATATTCATTGCAGTATTATTCACCATAGCTGAGGCACAGAAACAACTTAAGTGTCAGTTAATAAATGAATGAATGGATAAAGAAAGTGTACTACGTATATACAATGGAATATTTTTGAGCCATAATAAAGAAGGAAACTTTGCCATTGCAATAACATGAATGAGCCCAGAAGATTGTATGCTAAGACAGACATAGAAAGTCAAATACTGTATGATCTCACTTATTTGTAGAACCAGAAAGTAGATGGGTGGTTGTCAGGGATTTGGTGTAGAGTAGAGGAAGAGGGGGAGAATGTTAATCAAAGAGTACACATTTTCATGTGTAAGATGGATGAGTGCTTGGGATCTAATGTACAGCTTGATGATTATAGTTAATAATGTTGTACTGTAGATTTGAAATCTGCTAAGGGAGTAGATCTTAAGTGTTCTTACCACAATCACACACAAAAAGTAATATATGAGTTAATGTGTATGTTAATTAACTTGATTATGGTAATCATTTCACATTGTATATTAAATAATTATGTTGTACAATTTTAAAAAATCACATTGTACAACCTAAATATGTACAATTCTTATCTGTCAACCTTACCACAATAGAGCTAGAAAAAAATCACTTTTAATTTTTACCAATGGACTAAAAGTTTCAACTGAATTTTACTTAACCTCTTCACTCTATTCTCTCCCAGAACTTCAAAAACAATTTTTTTTTGAAAATTCCCTTAAAATGATCTCTAGGCTGAAATAGTTTCATAAACATTTTCATGTTTATACTCACCTTGTAAATCCAGAACCCCAGCCAACTGTCAGGCTGGTTACCAGTGAATTAATCCCATCACCTGCCGCAGGTTGCTATTTTAAGGTCACTATGCAGTGTATACTTTTTAGATTGATGTCATAGAAAAGTTGATTATACTTCCATGTAAAGAAGGGCTTGGTGAGCCTCTGATTCTTAAATTATCCCTTTGACCACATTTTACTTCGTTGTAAATGGAAATTACCATGCAGAGGAATACCTGCCATTTTCTGGTTGATTCCTTTCTAACTAATGGATCATGTTATTCACAGGTCAGAATATAGTCTCAGCTCTTAGCATTTCCATGACTTCAGACTCATTGGGAAACTTTTTTTTTTTTTTAAGTATACTCTATGCCTGGCGCGGAGCCCAGCGTGGGGCTTGAACTCACAACCACGAGATCATGACCTGAGCTGAGATCAAGGGTTAGATGCTCAACCAACTGAGCCATGCAGATGCCCTGAGAAACTATTTTTGAAATAGTTCACCTTTTGCTAATTTTTAATGAGTAGAAGATGTGACACAAAACACACTGAAAATAAACAAAGTAGATTTTATGTAGCCTTCACTAGGACAGGTCTCTCATAAAGGCTCTCTTCAGGAGAAACTTAGTTTTCCTGTATTCTAGGGTTCTAGAGAAAATTCTGGTGCTGTGGCTTAGGTATATGTATGTAAAACCTTCCTGTCACCCAATCTAAAAGTCAATCTCATTGACATTCTCTGTTTCCTTTTCATGGTTATTTTTTTCTTTTCTTGGTATGGCAGGTATTCCTGGATATTTATACATTTGTAACCATTACAGAAAACAGGAAAAACACCTTAAAGAAGACAAGTCAACAGAACTGATACATTGGAAGTCACCAGCAACCTAGAAATAGCTACACAATTATTGGCATACTTTTAGTAATGGAAAGCAATTTTTTTCATTAACCTGGATTTAATGACTTCTTAAAATGCTGATGCTGTATGATGCTCTACAAAATTGTTTTTAGATAAAAAAGGATAAGACATAATCCTTTTCCTAACTTAAATCTTATTTTTCAACCATGAGCTAAATTTTTCCGTCTAAGTGAATTAAACAATAATACAAATCCATTGCCACTGCCCAACATACAGCAAAATCACATATTTTGTTACTGTTTCATTGTCTCCTTGGTCACTGCAGAACCAGCATCAATCTATTTTTCTGAATCTCTCCTGTGTGTGACCCACAGCTACTTTCACGAGAATTTTGTCCTGCTTCTTCTATTAAAGAGAATGATCTTGATATCTCACATCAGTTAGGTTATTGTTAATAGAAGTAGTGATCTTGCAAATTAACTACTTTACACTTTCTGTTGGTTTCAGTGAAATTAGGACCAATCCTTTCTGTCAATGACTGTGTCCTCTACCTTCCTGAATTTGGCTTTTGAGACTCATATTCTTCACTGTTTTTTTTTTTTTTTCTATTTTGGTGTGGCAATTCATTTCCTTAGTAAAAATATGAAAAAAACAGCAGAATATGAAGATACGTGATATTATTTGGCTAAAAAAAATCCATTGTTGCTTTTGTTAGTTTTTCAACCTTTTACTAACTTTCAAGCAAAACTGACTTTCATTATGCCAAAGAATATCCTGCAAATTACATATATATATATATATGTACATATATATATACACACACACACACAAGCCTTGTAATTTCAAATCTATTAAGTTATGGTCATTATCATAAACCTTACATAATATTTGCTTTTCATTATTTATATATATTTTGTCATTGGTACAGCGTCCTTAGTTCATAGAACACATATCCATTTCTGCACCTTTCTTATTTATTGATACTTTATTTGCACAACTGTGTTTAACTCTTAAATGTATATTTATATATGTATATTTATTTCTTTATGCTCATTCAATCATATAAAAGATAATCTCATAGGGAATTAGTCCCTGGCCACCATCTTTGTATATTCTAATATTTTTTGTTGTGGATTATTTGACATGTTTAATCTTCTATATTTTAAAATCAGGAGTGTCAGACTGCTGTAGCCAGCAAAGAAATTCTTGTGAACTCAAAAATACACAGACCACATTTTTTGAGGATTCAGTTTCAAAACAGAGCTAGTTTCCACTGTGCCCCGTAAATCTTCTCTTAATTTGTGTTAATATGAATTCCAATCATTGAAATATTCTATAATAAGTTTGTTAAAGGAGCATAATTTAGAAAATAAATTAGCATATTTTTACCATTCATTTTAGTAATTGTTATTAAGAAATCTTGTGTAGGTATATATCTGTTGAAACAATTTTTTAATAAAACGATTTTTCTGATTACAATGCAATTCAGGTTCATTGTAAAAATTCATAAAATCAGAAAAATACAAAGAAAATAAAAATCATCCATATTCTCACCAGACAGGAAATCACCATTATCTTAAAAATCTGTATCTATAAATAAGCATTTTTAATGTAATGGAGAACCCATATGTTAGTGAACTTTTCCCTCTTAACAGTATATAATGTGATCCTTAATGCAACTGCCATCATATGAAGTTTCTATAATTTATTTAAGAAATCTCCCATTTGTGGACATTTAGATTATTTCATGTCTTTCACAATGATGCAACAAACGTCCTTGAAAATAAATGTTCATGTAGTTTTCTAACTGTTTTAGATACGTCATCTTAAGCTAAATTACAGAGTCAAAGATTTGCATTTCTGCCTACACCCTGCCTCTTCTTAGTGACTTAGTACTTCAGGTTGCTGTAATTTCCTTTTGTGAAGCCAGAAAGTGATGTGAAAAAACTAATTTACAAAGGATATTATTAGCTTATATAAGTTTTCCCTTCTCTCTTGCATGCTCAATTATCTTAGGCCAATTCTGTGAAACAGAATACTTACACAGGTTTATTTGCAAGAGAGTTAGTGGGGAATACTCTTAGGAGCAACACCAGAAGCAAGTTTGAGCAGAAGGAAAGGAACTGCAAAGCACTCACATCTTCAGCTGTCCCAAGGACCGCATAGGAGCTCAGGTGGCACTACAGAATTTTCTTGAATTGAAGTGGGTCTCTGTACCCCTTCCCGCCTCTGCCCCTCATCCTTTGACCATTGGTTTTTAGATCAAGGTGGGCTGCCCCACATGGGTCGAGCCTTGGGCAAGGGAGTGGATATACTCAGCAGCTAAGTGGGATGAACACCTTATCCCAAAGTGGGGGTCTGGTGGTGAACTACTAGGTGTTAAGCACCTTGGCTCCATGGATTTTGGGTTATCAACCAGGAAGTGAGATGTAAGTCAAAAGAAGTGACTCTCCATTAGGAAAACTTTAGTCTTGCCTGGTGCCTAATTTGGAAGTTGTATTTGAGAAAGTTCTTTCTCAAATTTCTTCCATCTCTTTCTCCAAATCTTGCTCTAGAATTCAAAATAACATTTACTTGTGATATAAGAAGAAGGCATCTTGAGGCATTTATTGAAGAAGTAGTGACATTAAACACTATGTATTTTATATACCAGTGCTGCCAGTTTGAGTTTAATGCATGAACAAATATCACTGTGAAAAATAATTGTTACTGATTATATAACAAAGTGACTTACTGTATTTGAACCATTAAACCAAATTTTGATAATTAAAAAAATTATATGTACTCCTAATCAACTCCCCTCCACAATAGTTTACTTACAATTTTTATTAAATATTTATTGGCTAGAGAGCTTTGTTTGGGGACAGTTTAATTGCTGTTGTGCATGGTTATACTTGGTGAATAATCAGATTGTTTCTGTCCCCTAAGATGAAAATTTAGCAGCATTTAGGAGCATTAAAATACTTAGTAGAAGCACAGCTCTTGTTGCCATATTTTATAAGTGCAGAGATGAGGGTAAATATGGAGAGAGTTATTTTTTTTTCCATTTATTTATTTTTTCAGCGTAACAGTATTCATTCTTTTTGCACAACACCCAGTGCTCCATGCAAAACGTGCCCTCCCCATTACCCACCACCTGTTCCCCCAACCTCCCACCCCTGACCCTTCAAAACCCTCAGGTTGTTTTTTAGGAGAGAGTTATTTAGAATACCTTGTACCCTGTATCTCCCCCTGATGTACATATAAATCCTGGACAGAAGGCAGAGAGCAGATATTTGAGAACTCTAAAAAATAAATAGTAGCAGATGTGGTGGGGAAGAAGATGAGAATCTGAAGTATCACTAAATTGGTGGTAAGTTCACCACTTTCCCCCTTGAATTCTCTGACTTAGAGTCAAGGCAGCCGAAATCTGTAAGGAGTGGCAGCTAGAGCTCCAGAATTTTCCTCGTTTAGACTCCAGGTGAAAGAAAGTGGTCTTCTCTTCTGCAAGTGCTAAGTGTGGCAGTGAAGGTTCACACATGCCTTAAACTCTGAGTGAAGGAACTTTCTTTCTTTTTTTTTTTTCCTTTTTGATTGGAGGACGTATGGTCTCAAGAAAGTAGGACAAACACTTACTGCTATTTTTATCTTTCTATCCTCCTCCCACTTGGTCCAGATGTGGATGTAGTCACAGGGACTGAGTGGCAGAGAAGCGTAAACAGATGCCAGATTTTTAGCTGGAGGACTAGAGAGGAGAGCTTTAGGGAAACAGAAGGTGGAGAGGGGCTTGGGGGTACACATGGGAAGTAGCATAGTGGGAAAATCTGGGAAAGGGATTCCATAGATTGTTTATGAATTTCTGAGATTACTCCAGGAAACTGCCAAATTGGTATCTAATGTGATAGCCCCACTTCCTCTTGCAACCAAAATATATGAGAGTTCCATTTCTATAGCCTCAGCAACACTTGGTATCGTCTGTCTTTTTAATTTTAGTCATTCCATTATGTACATATAGTGACATATCATTTTAATTTTAATTTACATTTCCCTAATGACTAATAATGTTGAACATATTTCATTTGCTTTTTTGGCTATTCATATCTTCTTTTTTAAAAGATTCACATTTAAGTTAGTTAATGTATAATATAGTGTTGGTTTCAGGAGTCAATTTTAGTGATTCATCACTTACATGTAATACCCAGTCTCATCCCAATAAGTGCCCTCCTTACTACCCATCACCCATATAGCCCAACCCCCATCCACCTTCCCTCCAACAACCTTCAGTTTGTTCTCTGTATTTAAGAGCTTAGTACTCTTACTGTTAGGATAAATGAGGCAGAAGAGAGAATTAGTGATCTAGAAGACCAAATGACAGAGAATAAAGAAGCCGAGCAAAAGAGAGACCAACAACTACTGAATCATGAGGGGAGAATTTGAGAAATAAGTGATACCATAAGATGAAACAATATTAGAATGATTGGAATTCCAGAAGAAGAAGAAAGAAAGAGAGGGGCAGAAGGTATATTGGAATGAATGATAGTAGAGAATTTCCCTAATATGGCAAGGGGAACAAGTATCAAAATCCAGGAGGCACAGAGAACCCCCTTCAAAATCAATAAAAATAGGTCCACACCTAATAGTAAAACTTACAAGTCTCAGTGACAAAGAGAAAATCCTGAAAGCAGCTCAGGACAAGAAGTAACATACAATGGTAGAAATATTAGATTGGCAGCAGACTTATCCACAGAGACCTGGCAGGCCAGAAAGAAGAATGATCTATTCAGAGCACTAAATAAGAAAAATATTCAGCCAAGAATACTATATCCAGGTAGGTTATCATTGAAAATAGAAGGAGAGATAAAAAGCTTCCAGGACAAACAAAAATTAAAAGAATTTGCAAATACCAAACCAGCCCTACAGGAAATTTGAAAGGGGTCCTCTAAGCAAAGAGAGAGCCTAAAAGTAGTAGACCAGAAAGGAACAGAGACAATATACAGTAACCGTCACCTTACAGGCAATACAATGGCATGGAAGTCATATCTTTCAGTAGTTACCCTGAATGTAAAGGTTCTAAATGCCCCAATCAAAAGACACAGGGTATCAGAATGGATAAAAAACAAGACCCATTGGGGGTCTGGGTGGCTCAGTGGGTTAAAGCCTCTGCCTTCGGCTCAGGTAATGATCCCAGGGTCCTGGGATCGAGCCCTACATCGGGCTCTCTGCTCAGCAGGAAGCCTGCTTCTTCCTTTCTCTCTGCCTGCCTCTCTGCCTACTTGTGATCTCTATCTGTCAAATAAATAAATAAAATATTTAAAAAAACAAGACCCATCAATATGCTGTCTACGAGAAACTCATTTTAGACCCAAAGACACCTCCAGATTTAAAGTGAGGGGGTGGAAAACAATTTACCATGCTAATGGACATCAAAAGAAAGCTGGGGTGGCAATCCTTATATCAGATAAACTAGATTTTAAGCCAAAGACTATAATAAGAGATGAGAAAGGACACTATATCATACTTAAAGGGTATGTCCAACAAGAAGATCTAACAATTTTAAATATCTATGCCCCTAACATGGGAGCAGCCAAATATATAAACCAACTAATAACAAAATCAAAGAAACACATCGCCAATAATACAATGATAAGAGGGGACTTTAACACCCCTCTCATTGAAATGAACAGATCATCCAAGCAAAAGATCAACAAGGAAATAAAGGACTTAAATGACACACTGGACAAGATGGACATCACAGATATATTCAGAACATACCATCCCAAAACAATAGAATTCACATTCTTCTCCAGTGCACATGGAACATTCTCCAGAATAGATCACATCCTGGGTCACAACTGAGGTCTCAACCTGTAGCAAAAGACTGGGATCATTCCCTGCATATTTTCAGACCGCAATGCTCTGAAGCTAGAACTCAATCACAGGAGGAAAGCTGGAAAGAACCCAATACATGGAGGCTAAAGAGCATCCTACTAAAGAACGAATGGGTCAGCCAGGAAATTAAAGAGGAATTGAAAAAATTCATGGAAAAAAATGTTCAAAATCTGTGGGACATAGCAAAGGCGGTCCTGAGAGAAAAGTATATAGTGATACAAGCCTTACTCAAGAACCAAGAAAGGTCTCAAGTTCACAACCTAGCCCTACACCAGAAGGACCTGAAGAAAGAACATCAAGGAAAGCCTAAACCCAGTGGTAGAAGAGAAATAATAAAGATCAGGGCAGAAATCAATGAAATAGAAACCAAAAGAACAGTAGGACAAATCAGTGAAACTAGGAACTGGTTCTTTGGAAGAATTAATAAGATTGATAAACTCCTCGCCAGACTTATCAAAAAGAAAAGAGAAAAGACCCAAATAAAATCATGAATGAAAGAGGAGAGATCAAAACCAATACCAAAGAAATACAAACAATTTTAAGAACATATTATGGCAACTATATGCCAGAAAATTTGACAATCTGGAAGAAATGGATGCATTCCTATAGGCATATAAACTACCAAAACTGAATCAGGAAAAAATAGAAAACCTGAATAGACCCATAACCAGTAAGGAGAATCAGAAATCTCCCAACAAACAAGAGCTCAGGACCAGACAGCTTCCCAGGGGAATTCTACCAAACATTTAAAAAAGAATTAATACCTATTCTCCTGAAACTGTTCCAAAAAATAGAAATGGAAGGAGACATCCAAACTCATTTTATAAGGCCAGCATTACCTTGATCCCCAAACCAGACAAAGACCCCATCGAAAAGAAGAATTACAGACCAATATCCTTGATGAGCACAGATGCAAAAATTCTCACAAAATACTAGCCAATAGAATCCAACAGTACATTAAAAGGATTATTCACCACGACCAAGTGAGATTTATTCCAGGGCTGCAAGGTTGGGTCAACATCTGCAAATCAATCAATGTGATACAATACATTAATAAAAGAATAAGAACCATATGATACTCTCAATAGATGCTGAAAAAGCATTTTACAAAGTACAGCATCCTTTCTTGATCAAAACTCTTCAACGTGTAGGGATAGAGGGTACATACCTCATTATCATCCAAGCCATGTATGAAAAACCCACAACGCATATCATTCTCAATGGGGAAAAACAGAGCTTTCCCCTAAGGTCAGGAACATGGCAGGGATGTCCACTATCACCACTGCTATTCAACATAGAACTAGAAGTCCTAGCTTCAGCAATCAGACAACAAAAAGAAATAAAAGGCATCTGAATTGGCAAAGAAGAAGTCAAATTCTCACTTTTTGTAGATGATATGATACTTTATGTGGAAAACCCAAAAGACTCCACTCCAAAACTGCTAGAACTCATACAGGAATTCAGTAAAGTGTCAGGATATAAAATCAATGCACAGAAATAATTTGCATTTCTATACATCAACAGCAAGACAAAAGAAAGAGAAATTAAGAAGTTGATCCCATTTACAGTTGCACCCAAGACCATAAGATACCTAGGAATAAACTGAACCAAAGAGGCAAAGAATCTGTACTCAGAAAACTATAAAGTACTCATGAAAGAAATTGAGGAAGACACAAAGAAATGGAAAAACGTTCCATGCTCATGGATTGGAAGAACAAATATTGTGAAAATGTCTATGCTACCTAAAGCAATCTACACATTTAATGCAATCCCTATGAAAATACCATCCATTTTTTTTCAAAGAAATGGAACAAATAATCCTAAAATTTATATGGAACCAGAAAAGACCTCAAATAGCCAGAGGAATGTTGAAAAAGAAAGCCAAAGTTGGTGGCATCGCAATTCCAGACTTCAAAGCTGTCATCATCAAGACAGTATGGTACTGGCACAAAAACAAACACATAGATCAGTGGAACACTATAGAGAGCCCAGAAATAAACTCTCAACTCTATGGTCAACTAATCTTCAAGGCAGGAAAGAATGTCCAATGGAAAAAAGAGTCTCTTCAACAAATGGTGTTGGGAAAATTGGATAGCCACATGCATAAGAATGAAACTGGACCATTTCCTTACACCACACACAAAAATAGACTCATAATGGGTGAAAAACCTCAGTGTGAGACAGGAATCCATCAAAATCCTTGAGGAGAGCACATGTAGCAACCTCTTCAACCTCAGCCACAGCAACTTCTTCCTAAAAACACTGGTAAAGGAAAGGGAAGCAAGGGCAAGAATGAACTATTGGGACTTCATCAAGATCAAAAGATTTTGCAGAGCAAAGGAAACAGTCAACAAAACCAAAAGACAACTGACAGAATGGGAGAAGATATTTGCAAATGACATATCAGATAAAGGGTTAGTATTCAAAATCTATAAAGAACTTCTCAAACGTAACACCCAAAGACCAAATAATCCTATCAAGAAATGAGCAAAGGATATGAATAGACAATTCTCAAAGAAGACATCCAGATAGCCAACAGACAAATGAAAAAGTGCTCCACATCACTCGGCATCAGGGAAATACAAATCAAAACCACAATGAAATACCACCTCACACCAGTGAGAATGGACAAAATTAACAAGTCAGGAAATGTAGATGTTGGAGAGGATGTGGAGAAAGGGGAACCCTCCTACACTGTTGGTGGGAATGCAAGTTGTTGCAGCCACTCTGGAAAACAGCATGGAGGTTCCTCAAAAAGCTGAAAATAGAGCTACCCTAGGACCCAGAAATCGCACTAACGGGTATTTACCCTAAGGATACAAATTTAGTGATTTGAAGGGGCACGTGCACCCGAATGTTTATAGCAGCAATGTCCACAATAACCAAACTATGGAAAGAGCCTAGATGTCCATCAACAGATGAATGGATAAAGATGATGTGGTATATATATAAATGGAATATGGGGGCGCCTGGGTGGCTCAGTGGGTTAAAGCCTCTGCCTTCGGCTCAGTTCATGATCCCAGGGTCCTGGGATCGAGCCCCGCATTGGGCTCTCTGCTCAGCGGGGAGCCTGCTTCTTTTTCTCTCTCTCTGCCTACTTGTGATCTCTGTCTGTCAAATAAAAAAAAATTTATATATAAATGGAATACGATGTTACCATCAAAAGAAATGAAATCTTGCCATTTGCGGCGACGTGGATGGAACTAGAGGGTATTATGCTGAGCGAAATAAGTCAATCAGAGAAAGGCAATTATCATATAATCTCCCTGATAGAGGCAGAGTGGGGAGTTTGGGGGGTAGGGAAGGAAAAAATGAAATAATTTGGGATAGGGAGGGAGACAAACCATAAGAGACTCTTAACTCACAAAACAAACTGAGGGTTGCTGGGGGGAGGGGGGTATGGAGAGGGTGGTTGGGTTATGGACATTGGGGGAGGGCATGTGATATGGTGAGTCCTGTGAAGTGTGTAAGCCTGACAATTCACAGACCTGTACCCCTGGGGCTAATAATACATTATATGTTAATAAAAAAATAAAAAATTTTTTAAAAATACCAAAAAAAAAAGAAAATTGTCCATTTATGTCTTCTGCCCATTTCTTGTTTGTTTTGGGGGTGTTGGGTTTGCTAAGTTCTTTATAGATTTTGGATACAAACCCTTTATTTGATATATCCTTTGCAAATATCTTCTCCCATTCTATCAGTTGACATAGGTTTTTTGGTTGTTTTCTTTGTTGTGCAGAAGATTTTTATCTTGATGAGGTCTCAATAGTTCATTTTTGCTTTGGTTTCCCTTGCCTCTAGAGAAGTGTGTAGTAAGAATTTGCTGCAGCCAGGATCAAAGAGGTTGCTGCCTGCTTTCTCCTCTAGGATTTTGATGGTTTTCTGTCTTAGATTTAGGTCTTTCATCCACTTTCATCAAGAAAGGGTGCTGTATTTTGTCAATGCTTTTCTGTATCTATTGAGGGGATCATATGGTTCTTATCCTTTCTTTTAATACTGCAGTATATTATGTTGCTTGATTTGCAGATATTGAACCTAATTAAGCCTAATTCCAAAGAATAAGAAAGAAGAAAAAAAAAAGAAGGCTGATCCAAAAACAGGCAAGGAAACAAACCAACAAATGAACAAAGAAACTGTAAGCCTGATATAGAAGAAAAAAGATTAGAAGGAGGAGGAGGAGGAGGGAGGGGGGGAAGGGAAGGAAGGAGGAAGAGGAAAGGAGGAGGACAGAGAAGAAAAGACAAAAGAAAGCTTGGTCCTGTTACTACCAGTATTGAAGCTGATGCTTTGGACCACTCTATAATTAGTAGACTTGATATATCCATTAGTCTTCTGAGTAAGAGGCCTGCTGCACTGGCTCACAGTCAGAGACCTGTCCTTGTAAAGATGCTCTTACTGGGCACAGGGTTTGGTGAATGTGATTCCAGCTTCCACTGGAGATACTGTGTTTCTCTCTCAAGTCCATCATGCTGGTGGGATGGGATGGTGGAAGATGGTATCACCCTGCCCTCTCTTCTCCGGGCTGGAGAACTCACAGCCACTGCTGTTCAGGAAGCCCTCACAAGAAAGTGAACAAGTCTTCTCCTGTGTCCCAGGCTTTCATCAGATCCCTGCCCTTAATCTGTCTGTACCCAGCTGTCAGCAGCCCGGAGCCACAGTTCTACGTTTTATCTCTGGCTGGTGGCTGAGCCTCTAATTCTTAAATCCCCTCCCCTATTGGGGAGCCTTGCAGCCTGGCACCGTTCTGTCCCAGAAAAACAGTTGCTCAGTGCATGTGTGATGATTGGGGTCTATTGTGATGTACCCAAAAAACTGCAAACAGGTTATCAGAGCAACTCTGTCCCAGATGTTGAAGGGCTTCTCACCAGCTCCCACCTGGCCTTTTGTCCTTGGAGAGGCAGAATATCCTCTTCCAAATACTCAGGAAGGAGAACTGTCTCTCCCAGTGTGACCCAGGAGATCCCCTCACTGCAGTGTATTGTGAGAACACTATGAGCTGCTCTCTCTCCTGTTTGCTCCCTGATTTCACTCCGTGGAAAGGCCCTCCCACCCCCTTCATGGGACTGTGGATTTTCTCTTCCCCAATTCACAGCTCTGAACCTCACATCTGCTATTATGTTTTCTCCTTCCACTTGTGTAGATTGTTTCCTGAATCCTCAGATTAATTTCCTAGTTGTTCAAAATGATTTGATGTTGATCTTTCTGTGTTCAAGGGACAAGGCAAGCTCAGGGTCCCTCTGCTACTCCACCATCTTACCTCCTCCTCTGTTTATTGTCTTCTTTAGTGAAGTATTTGTTCAGGTGGTTTGTGCTCTTACTATTAAGGCTTCTCAGTGTAAGAGTTCTTTACATATTTTGGATGCAAGTTCTTTGTTAGACATATGTAATGTGAATATTTCTCCCAGTATGTGCCTTGCCTTAACAGTATTTTTGGAAAAGCAGACTATTTATAGTTGATGAAATATAATTTGTCATTTTTTTCCTTTTTGCTTTCTGTCTAGTAAATTTTTGCCTAAGAAAAGATTATGAAACTTTTCTCCTTTACTTTCTTCTATACATTTTATAATTTTGGCATTTGCAGTCAGTTCTGTAATCCATTTAAAATAGATTATTTGTGGTGTGAAATGTGCTAAGGATTTGTTCTTTTCCCATATGAATTCCCATATGAATGATGTTCTAACAGCATTTGTTGAAATGACTCTTCTTTCTTTATGGAATTACCTTGGAACTTTAATTAAAAGCCAACTGACAATATATGTATTGGTCTATTTATGGACCATATTCCGTTCTGCTAATCTGTGTATCTGTCTTTAAGCCAATACTGCACTGTCTCGATCACTTTAGCTTTATAGTAATTCTTGGAAACAGAAAGCCCTCAAGATTAGTTCTTTTAAAAAAAGTAGTTTAAAAAAAATGGATGGTATTTTGATAGGGATTGCATTAAATGTGTAGATTGCTTTAGGTAGCATAGACATTTTCACAATATTTATTCTTCCAATCCAGGAGCATGGAACATTTTTCCATTTTTTTGTGTCTTCAAAGAAATGGAACAAATAATCCTAAAATTTATATGGAACCAGAAAAGACCTCGAATAGCCAAAGGAATATTGAAGAACAAAGCCAAAGTTGGTGGCATCACAATTCTGGACTTCAAGCTCTATTACAAAGCTGTCATCATCAAGACAGCATGGTACTGGCACAAAAACAGACACATAGACCAGTGGAACAGAATAGAGAGCCCAGAAATCGACCCTCAACTCTATGGTCAACTAATCTTCGACAAAGCAGGAAAGAATGTCCAATGGAAAAAAGACAGCCTCTTCAATAAATGGTGCTGGGAAAATTGGACAGCCACATGCAGAAAAATGAAATTGGACCACTTCCTTACACCACACACGAAAATAGACTCCAAATGGATGAAGGACCTCAATGTGAGAAAGGAATCCATCAAAATCCTTGAGGAGAACGCAGGCAGCAACCTCTTCGACCTCAGCCGCAGCAACATCTTCCTAGGAACAACGACAAAGGCAAGGGAAGCAAGGGCGAAAATGAACTATTGGGATTTCATCAAGATCAAAAGCTTTTGCACAGCAAAGGAAACAGTTAACAAAACCAAAAGACAGCTGACAGAATGGGAGAAGATATTTGCAAACGACATATCAGATAAAGGGCTAGTATCCAAAATCTATAAGGAACTTAGCAAACTCAACACCCAAAGAACAAACAATCCAATCAAGAAATGGGCAGAGGACATGAACAGACATTTCTGCAAAGAAGACATCCAGATGGCCAACAGACACATGAAAAAGTGCTCCACGTCACTCGGCATCAGGGAAATCCAAATCAAAACCACAATGAGATATCACCTCACACCAGTCAGAATGGCTAAAATTAACAAGTCAGGAAATGACAGATGCTGGAGAGGATGTGGAGAAAGGGGAACCCTCCTCCACTGTTGGTGGGAATGCAAGCTGGTCCAACCACTCTGGAAAATAGCATGGAGGTTCCTCAAAATGTTGAAAATAGAACTACCCTATGACCCAGCAATTGCACTACTGGGTATTTACCCTAAAGATACAAACATAGTGATCCGAAGGGGCACGTGTACCCGAATGTTTATAGCAGCAATGTCTACAATAGCCAGACTATGGAAAGAACCTAGATGTCCATCAACAGATGAATGGATAAAGAAGATGTGGTATATATACACAATGGAATACTATGCAGCCATCAAAAGAAATGAAATCTTGCCATTTGCGACGACGTGGATGGAACTAGAGCGTATTATGCTTAGTGAAATAAGTCAATCGGAGAAAGACAACTATCATATGATCTCCCTGATATGAGGACATGGAGAAGCAACATGGGGGGGTAGGGGGATAGGAGAAGAATCAATGAAACAAGATGGGATTGGGAGGGAGACAAACCATAAATGACTCTTAATCTCACAAAACAAACTGGGGGTTGCTGGGGGGAGGTGGGATTGGGAGAGGGGGAGCGGGCTATGGACATTGGGGAGGGGAGGCGAACCATAAGAGACTATGGACTCTGAATAACAACCTGAGGGTTTTGAAGGGTCAGGGGTGGGAGGTTGGGGGAACAGGTGGTGGGTGATGGGGAGGGCACGTTTTGCATGGAGCACTGGGTGTTGTGCAAAAAGAATGAATACTGTTACGCTGAAAAAATAAAAAAAAAAACAAAAAAAAACAAAAAAAAAACAAAAAAACAAAAAAACAAACAAACAAACAAAAAAAGTAGTTTAAACTACGTTAAGCCCTGAACATTTCTGTTTCTCAGAACTAACTTGTCTATTTTCATCAGAAAGCTCTGATGAAATTTATTGGGATTAAACTGAAATATATATATTTATGTTCCTGAAAGGTATATATCCTTCAGGAAAGAACTGACATCTTAACAACATTGAGTCTATGAACATAGTTCATGTCTCCATTTAGTTAATTCCTCATTAATTTAGGAAGCAATGTTTTATAGTTTTGCTTATTCAGGTCTGGCATGTATTTATTTAATTCATCCCTAGGAATTTCATGTTTTTTTTGATGCTATTATAAATGGTATTTTGAAATTTTTATTTTGCAGTTGCTTTTGCTGGCAAACAGGAACAAAAATAATTCTTAGATATTGACTTTACATTTTCCTGCCTTAATACATTCACTTACTAATTCTAATAGGTTTCTTGGAGATTCCTTATGATTTTCTGTGTCCATGATCATGTCATCTATGAACAAAGTCATTTAAATTTTAATTATCTCTTTATAACATGCATGCCTTTTATTTCTTTTATTTTGTTATTGATCTGGTTTGGGCTTTCAGTACAACATTGAATAGAAGTGGTGAAAACAAACATCATTTCCTGTTCTGAGTTATGTGCTAGGGTAAGGGGAGAATTTAATATTTCAACATTAAGTATGATGTTAGCTAAAGCAGTTTTATAAGTACTCTTTATCAGGTTGGAGAAGTTTCTTTCTGTTCCTAGTTTGCTGTGAGTTTTTATCATGAAGGAGTGTTTGGCTTTGTATCAATTGAGACAATCATATGATTTTTCTTCTTTATTCTGTTTGTATGTGGAGTTACATTTATTGATTTTTTAAAATGTTATTCAACCTTGAAATCCTGCAATAAACTGTTTAGTCATGGCAAATTATCCTTTTCATATAATGCTGTATTCAGTTTGCTAATATTGTTATGAATATTTGCAACTATATTCATGAAGATATTGGTCTGTAGTTTTTTTTTTTAATTCAGAAAAGCTGTGCATGCACACACAAACACACGCATATTTTATTATTCTGACTCATTGTAGGGAAAACTTGAGATGGTTTGAATTTGTCAAGAGTATAGCACAAGTGATTACTGGCTCAATGGTCTCTTGCCCACTTGTGAGTAGCCTAGGACCACACTTACTACTGTGATACTCTTTTCACTAAATCCATTTAAAATAGAAGTGTACTCTCATTTTTAGACTAAACCTTTTCTTTGTTATGTCGAGAAACATTTTCCTATTATTTCTTTGGATATTGATTCTTATCTAACTCTCGTTCTGGAATTCTTATTATATATTGAATGGTTTTTTTTTTTTTTTTTTTTTGCATCTGGCCTCATGTGTGTGTGTATAAATACAAATAAAAAATATATATTTTTATCCTTGTGGTCTGGATTCTAGAAGAATTTCTCTAGTTTGTATTTTACCTCCCAAATTTAGTTTTTTGCTGTGCCTGATTTGCTGCTTAATACCTCCTCTGTGATAAATTTAACAGTAAAATATTGGAGAATTAAATGAATTAATATATTAAACAATGAGCCCTGAAAACATCAGCTTTCTTTTCTTAGGAGATCTACTTTTTTAGCTTTTTTAGCTTCTTCCTCAATGTCCGTTAGTTTTCTTGTTTAGCATTTCTTTGCCTATTAATTTCACTCAGTTATTAGTTTTTTTTAAAGCTTTCTAAGAAGCTTTATATATGCATATATATATATATGCATAAAAATGAATTAAAGAAACAATAAAGATCTGAGTGTAGTGCTAAGATGAAATCCATGATAGCTTGCCGGTCCTTTTCTTTCTTTAGATACAGGCTTATCTGGTTCATAATATTCTATTTGTTTATTTGAGAGAGAGAGCACAAGAGCATGAGGGGCAGAAGGAGGAGGAGGAGCAGACTCCCTGGTGAGCAGGGAGCCCCAGATGGGGCTGGGTCCCAGGATCCTGGGATCCTGACCTGAGCCGAAGGCAGAGGCTTAACCCACTGAGCCACCAGGCTTCCCCTGGTTCATAATATTCTAAACAAGAGTTCTCTCACTATAACTATTGCTAACTAAAAATACTTAGTATGTCAGGCTTTCACATTCTACATATATTAATTTATTTAATCCTTACAATAACATGATAAAGTAGGTGCCATTATTATTCTCATTTTACAGAATATATAACTAAAACACCATTTTATTTTCCTATTCTCTTTATTCATATTGTTGAAAAAAGCAACAATTGGGTACTAGTTTTAAATTAATTGTAAAATTAATTAATATTGGGGAATTCTTTAGGATCATTCTAACTAAAATGAACTTCACTATAAGCAATATTTCTTTCACTTCTCTACATAACACAGACCAACCTTCCTCATAGACTTGAGGCTAAGAACCCAGAATCTGTTAACAACTTGAGTGTTGGAGTTGCATGAAGTTTTTCACATTTTAGTAAATTCCTTACGTTGCCTTAGTTCAGGTCCTAAGCTTCTCTAGCCTGAATCATTGCAACTGGTTTTTAACTGAGCTCTAGGCTTCAAGCCTTTCTTCATTTCTGTCATCCTCTATACCCATGGCTAGAATTGTTTTAATAATTTAGTTCCTTGATTAAAAAACCTTATTGGCTGCTCAATAAGAATAGGTCTTATTTTCTGTTGCTAGAAACTGAATCCTGGCCTCAGTTACCTTTCTACTGCCATCTCTACCGCCTGAAAGCAACTAATCCAAGGGCTTTATCCCTCATGCAAATATACTCATCATTTATGCTTTTGCTGTTGAATGAATTATGCAACTCTTGACTATGTGCAACCAATAACGCTATACTTCTCTTTATATTTGGGGGGAAATCAGTTGCAGCAATAATCTTACTGTCTACTATTTATGGAGGGCTTAAATCATCCCAGGGTATGTTCTAACCCCTTTGCATGCATCTGTTTTATAGATGAAGGAGCTGAGGTTTAGAGAAGTGGCTGCTTTAGCCCCAGTAAGTGGGGCTGCTGGGATTTGAACTTTAGGGCATTCTAACTGTAAGCTTGAGTTCTTAGACCATACACTTACTGCTTTCTGCTTCTTCCCTTCATTGAAGAACATGAGGGATTGAACTGACACTGGAAACCTGATGTATGCACCCTGTTTCCAAGAAGTAATGAGGTAGTTGCATCTGGGATCCTCTGTCAGGAGGAATTTGAAATTGTTACTGTCCCTTAGTTGCTGGTGATTGTAAAGTTTCTTGAGTCTAAAGCTTAGCAGTATGTTTGCCAGTATTCATAAGCGAAAGTTAGAGTACTGTCCCTTCTTTGGTTAGAGATCAATTCCCTTCTTCCATGTTTTCTTCTTATTTGTTGATAAAGGAGAAGACTAAGAGGATAACAGATAGGATCCTTTGAAAAGTGAACATGGTTCACTTTATCTGGACAGATGTGGTTTTATAAAATACTCATGAGTGGTCTTTTTGTTTGACTTTCAGAATAATTATGCACATAGCAAGCGTATTTTCTGGGAAGGTCATCTTGACTTCCAGTGAATTTCTTTAGGCATTCATGATTGTCACTTTCTGATCAATGTGGTACAAGTTGAAATACACTGAACTGTGTTTTGCTTTAAAAGAGAATGTTTAATGAAATAAAGTAGTTGCTAGAAATTAGAGTTGTGGTCGCTTGCAGTAATACACTCTTAAGCCTTGTGAATGCTATTTTTAAAATCTGTAGCTCATTCTTTCATTCTTACTTATTTTCAGATATTAAGAAATAGGGATTTCTATTGCACTGAGCTTATGCCCAGTAGTGGGTGAAGGAATTAATTTATTTAGCATGTCCATGAGGACACTAAATTAATAATTCTGGGTACTTTAAAATTCAGCAGATGTTGAATTAATCCAAGGAAGGGTTTCAATCTACTGAATTGTTTGGCATGGCTGGTCCATCATTAAATAGTAATTAATCGCTGAGGGCTTGAAAAGGCCTATAACAAGCAATGAAGATTTGTGTACTAGAATGATAATATAAAATACTTGACTTAATATGCATTTAATATTTTATATAGTAATTATGAGGTGATAAATAGTAAAATATATTTCACTATATATGGAATCATTAGCTACATTTTATATTTATGTTTTTATATAGTGGTTATATAGTATCTATCTACTGTGTGATGATAAATAGCAGAGCACTTTGTATTATTTTAAGTCATTATCCAAGAAGATAATACAAAGTTGGTTCATTTTCTTTTAATTTCCTGTATAGAATGAACTTCCAATATGGCTTTTGTTTCTGTAATACATATTTGAAAATGTCACCTCTTAAATCATAGAAATATTGAAAGTATTTAAGATTTTTGGACCCAAAGAAAGGATTTGCTGTAATAAGTTTGCTATTAGTCATCTGAAGCCATAATACTGAGTCCCTACAACCCTTAAATTATATGATATGGATAAGCATGATGCCTGAAGGAAAGAGTAATGTTTCAAATTGTATGCAGAATTGCCAGGGCTTTTATTTTTGGTATGTGGCAGATGGGGAGAAGTGGAAAATTAATTAGTCTTATTGAGGTAGTGGTACATCGTGGGGTGTGGGTTAACCATTGTAAATTGTAGCAAAAGCACTGTAGCATTTGTGATTGATCCATATGCAACCTGTATATCTCAGTCCAGATCAAATAAAAATAGCTCAGGAATTAAGATAACTAACATTTATCACTGGCTGGTTATATACCAGGCACCATCCTAAGTGTTTAAGGTATGTTAAATCATTAATCTTAGAAACTTTTTGAAATAGATGCTGGTGTTAATTAGATGCCAGTAGGCACAAGTATCTTACAAATACAGAAAAGTGGGCATGCAGTTGTTAAATAACTTGCTACATAGCTGGAAAGTGGCAGGGTTGGGATTGAACCCTGGAAGTTTGGCTACACAGTCAACACTCTTAACTACTTTATTAAATAAATGTCTCCCTTAGGACTTAGATTTCAGTCATAGAAATAGTCTGTTTTCCTTATTTTTTCTTGGTTAAGATGGAAACTTCCTGCCAGTAAATGTCTAATTTATTTGGAATTTGTATCTTCAGGATATTCAAGTCCTAGAGTTCGTTTCATTATCCCAGTGGTCGGTTTAATGTTCTGAATCCAGCCGTTTGTTTTTATGAAAATACAGAGAATATTCTATGGCTTTCTTATGGTTTACTTTGGAGTCCTCCAAGCTGTCTTTCCTACCTTTCCCCTCTTTCCATGTACATAGGTACCCATCTAATTTAGGTTCTCATTTAGGTTCTCACTTCTTTAAGGATAGTCCTACCTCTGGTTTCTGCACAATTTATTTTCTGGATTAACTTGAGCAGTGTTCTGATCACAAAACCTATAAGTGTCTCTCCATTTCTCATTATATACAACCCAAATCCCTTTATCTGATAGTCAGGGCCTTGATGGTCTATATCTAACTATCTTTCTAGTCTTGCCCCAGAATTCATAATGATCATGGAAGCTAATATTTATTGAGCATTTATTCTGTTTCAAGCAAGGTGCTTGTTTCTGGTTATACAGAGATAAATATAACATACTTTCTGCCTTGTAAGCCTCACAGGGATTATCTTACTTAATTTTTACAGGTATCATATGATGTAGGTACTATTATTGACTCCATTTTATTGAGGAAAGAAAACAGGCTTGAAGATTATATAACTTATTCAATATCACAAGACTACTCGGTGATGGAGCTGGAATTCACTTCCTCACTTTCAAGTCTGATACCATACACTTGGTCATCATTTTTCTGACCCTCATCCACCTTTAACTATATTGGGTCACCTGCTGCTCCCTTTCTCCCCCTCCAGCTTTATGGAGATAGAATTGACACCTAACATTGTGTAACTCACTGTATCTTTTATATATATACATATTTTTTCTTTCTTCACGGTCTTGTTGTCATTCCATCCTCTTTGAAATTTTTTTTTCCAGTTCTCTTCCACATCTCTCTGTTGAATAACAAATTGCCCGTCATGGCTGAGGATATAATTGACCTCTTCCACCACTAAACCAAAGTCCCTTTTTTGATAAATTCATGTAGTGTGATAACCTTGCGTTCTGGTTGTACAAATGATAGCTCTCTCCTATATCTTAAGGACGTCTTGAATTCTGAGATTTATCTACTGTTCCTCAGAGTGCCTAGCAAAAATTGGTGATCAATCAGTATTTTTCCATAAATTCATGCTTTTAAATGATTACTCTCCCTTCTTATCAGAAAGAAGCAAGAATTGATTCAAACTCATTATTCTATTTGGCAGTTTCAGGATTTAAAGAATTGTCATTAGCAGTTTTTTATATCATACCGATGATTTACTGGATCTTTAGGTATCAAGCTGAGCCTTATTTGTGTGTGTGTGTGTTTGCTTGTTTGTTTGTTTGTTTGTTTGTTTGTTTTTTTCGAATTTTATTTATTTATTTATTTATTTATTTATTTTCTCATTTTATTTATTTTTTCAGCGTAACAGTATTCATTCTTTTTGCACAACACCCAGTGCTCCATGCAAAACGTGCCCTCCCCATTACCCACCACCTGTTCCCCCAACCTCCCACCCCTGACCCTTCAAAACCCTCAGGTTGCCCCAACCTCCCACCCCTGACCCTTCAAAACCCTCAGGTTGTTTTTCAGAGTCCATAGTCTCTTATGGTTCGCCTCCCCTCCCCAATGTCCATAGCCCACTCCCCCTCTCCCAATCCCACCTCCCCCCAGCAACCCCCAGTTTGTTTTGTGAGATTAAGAGTCATTTATGGTTTGTCTCCCTCCCAATCCCATCTTGTTTCATTTACTCTTCTCCTATCCCCCTACCCCCCCGTGTTGCTTCTCCATGTCCTCATATCAGGGAGATCATATGATAGTTGTCTTTCTCCGATTGACTTATTTCACTAAGCATGATACCCTCTAGTTCCATCCACGTTGTCGCAAATGGCATGATTTCATTTCTTTTGATGGCTGCATAGTATTCCATTGTGTATATGTACCACATCTTCTTTATCCATTCATCTGTTGATGGACATCTAGGTTCTTTCCATAGTCTGGCTATTGTAGACATTGCTGCTATAAACATTCGGGTACACGTGCCCCTTCGGATCACTATGTTTGTATCTTTAGGGTAAATACCCAGTAGTGCAATTGCTGGGTCATAGGGTAGTTCTATTTTCAACATTTTGAGGAACCTCCATGCTGTTTTCCAGAGTGGTTGCACCAGCTTGCATTCCCACCAACAGTGGAGGAGGGTTCCCCTTTCTCCACATCCTCGCCAGCATCTGTCATTTCCTGACTTGTTAATTTTAGCCATTCTGACTGGTGTGAGGTGATATCTCATTGTGGTTTTGATTTGTATTTCCCTGATGCCGAGGGACGTGGAGCACTTTTTCATGTGTCTGTTGGCCATCTGGATGTCTTCTTTGCAGAAATGTCTGTTCATGTCCTCTGCCCATTTCTTGATTGGATTGTTTGTTCTTTGGGTGTTGAGTTTGCTAAGTTCCTTATAGATTTTGGATACTAGCCCTTTATCTGATATGTCGTTTGCAAATATCTTCTCCCACTCTGTCAGTTGTCTTTTGGTTTTGTTAACTGTTTCCTTTGCTGTGCAAAAGCTTTTGATCTTGATGAAATCCCAATAGTTCATTTTTGCCCTTGCTTCCCTTGCCTTTGCCGTTGTTCCTAGGAAGATGTTGCTACGGCTGAGGTCGAAGAGGTTGCTGCCTGCATTCTCCTCAAGGATTTTGATGGATTCCTTTCTCACATTGAGGTCCTTCATCCATTTGGAGTCTATTTTCGTGTGTGGTGTAAGGAAGTGGTCCAATTTCATTTTTCTGCATGTGGCTGTCCAATTTTCCCAGCACCATTTATTGAAGAGGCTGTCTTTTTTCCATTGGACATTCTTTCCTGCTTTGTCGAAGATTAGTTGACCATAGAGTTGAGGGTCGATTTCTGGGCTCTCTATTCTGTTCCACTGATCTATGTGTCTGTTTTTGTGCCAGTAGCATGCTGTCTTGAGGATGACAGCTTTGTAATAGAGCTTGAAGTCCGGAATTGTGATGCCACCAACTTTGGCTTTGTTGTTCAATATTCCTTTGGCTATTCGAGGTCTTTTCTGGTTCCATATGAATTTGAGGATTATTTGTTCCATTTCTTTGAAAAAAATGGATGGTATTTTGATAGGGATTGCATTAAATGTGTAGATTGCTTTAGGTAGCATAGACATTTTCACAATATTTATTCTTCCAATCCAGGAGCATGGAACATTTTTCCATTTCTTTGTGTCTTCCTCAATTTCTTTCATGAGTACTTTATAATTTTCTGTGTATAGATTCTTAGTCTCTTTGGTTAGGTTTATTCCTAGGTATCTTATAGTTTTGGGTACAATTGTAAATGGGATTGACTCCTTAATTTCTCTTTCTTCTGTCTTGTTGTTGGTGTACAGAAATGCAACTGATTTCTGTGCATTGATTTTATATCCTGACACTTTACTGAATTCCTGTACAAGTTCTAGCAGTTTTGGAGTGGAGTCTTTTGGGTTTTCCACATATAGTATCATATCATCTGCGAAGAGTGATAGTTTGACTTCTTCTTTACCAATTTGGATGCCTTTAATTTCTTTTTGTTGTCTGATTGCTGAGGCTAGGACTTCTAGTACTATGTTGAATAGCAGTGGTGATAATGGACATCCCTGCCGTGTTCCTGACCTTAACGGAAAAGCTTTCAGTTTTTCTCCATTGAGAATGATATTTGCGGTGGGTTTTTCATAGATGGCTTTGATAATATTGAGGTATGTGCCCTCTATCCCCACACTTTGAAGAGTTTTGATCAGGAAGGGATGCTGTACTTTGTCAAGTGCTTTTTCAGCATCTATTGAGAGTATCATATGGTTCTTGTTCTTTCTTTTATTAATGTGTTCTATCACATTGATTGATTTGCGGATGTTGAACCAACCCTGCAGCCCTGGAATAAATCCCACTTGATCGTGGTGAATAATCCTTTTAATGTACTGTTGAATCCTATTGGCTAGTATTTTGGCGAGAATTTTTGCATCTGTGTTCATCAAGGATATTGGTCTGATGAGGAAGGACACTATATCCTACTCAAAGGGTCTGTCCAACAAGAAGATCTAACAATTTTAAATATCTATGCCCCTAACGTGGGAGCAGCCAACTATATCAACCAATTAATAACAAAATCAAAGAAACACATCAATAATAATACAATAATAGTAGGGGACTTGAACACTCCCCTCACTGAAATGGACAGATCATCCAAGCAAAAGATCAACAAGGAAATAAAGGCCTTAAATGACACACTGAACCAGATGGACATCACAGATATATTCAGAACATTTCATCCCAAAGCAACAGAATACACATTCTTCTCTAGTGCACATGGAACCTTCTCCAGAATAGATCACATCCTGGGTCACAAATCAGGTCTCAACCGGTATCAAAAGATTAGGATTATTCCCTGCATATTTTCAGACCACAATGCTCTGAAGCTAGAACTCAATCACAAGAGGAAAGCTGGAAAGAACCCAAATACATGGAGACTAAACAGCATCCTTCTAAAGAATGAATGGGTTAACCAGGAAATTAAAGAAGAATTGAAAAAATTCATGGAAACAAATGATAATGAAAACACAACGGTTCAAAATCTGTGGGACACAGCAAAGGCAGTCCTGAGAGGAAAATATATAGCAGTACAAGCCTTTCTCAAGAAACAAGAAAGGTCCCAAGTACACAACCTAACCCTACACATAAAGGAGCTGGAGAAAGAACAAGAAAGAAACCCTAAACCCAGCAGGAGAAGAGAAATCATAAAGATCAGAGCAGAAATCAATGAAATAGAAACCAAAAAAACAATAGAAAAAATCAATGAAACTAGGAGCTGGTTCTTTGAAAGAATCAATAAGATTGATAAACCCCTGGCCAGACTCATCAAAAAGAAAAGAGAAAGGACCCAAATCAATAAAATCATGAATGAAAGAGGAGAGATCGGGGCGCCTGGGTGGCTCAGTGGATTAGGCCGCTGCCTTCGGCTCAGGTCATGATCTTGGGGTCCTGGGATCGAGCCCCGCATCGGGCTCTCTGCTCTGCGGGAGGCCTGCTTCCTCCTCTCTCTCTCTGCCTGCCTCTCTGCCTGCCTGTGATCTCTGTCTGTCAAATATGTCTGTGAAATAAATAAATAAATAAAATCTTTAAAAAAAAAAAAAAAAAAAAAGAAAGAGGAGAGATCACAACTAACACCAAAGAAATACAGACAATTATAAGAACATACTATGAGCAACTCTACGCCAACAAATTGGACAATCTGGAAGAAATGGATGCATTCCTAGAGACATATAAACTACCACAACTGAACCAGGAAGAAATAGAAAACCTGAACAGGCCCATAACCAGTAAGGAGATTGAAACAGTCATCAAAAATCTCCAAACAAACAAAAGCCCAGGGCCAGACGGCTTCCCAGGGGAATTCTACCAAACATTTAAAGAAGAACTAATTCCTATTCTCCTGAAACTGTTCCAAAAAATAGAAACGGAAGGAAAACTTCCAAACTCATTTTATGAGGCCAGCATCACCTTGATCCCAAAACCAGACAAGGATCCCACCAAAAAAGAGAACTACAGACCAATATCCTTGTTTGTTTGTTTTTTTGGTAATAAAATCTTCTCTTTATGTAACATAACACAATAAAAAAATCCGAGAAGCTGAAACAGGCTGTCCAGCAAAAGGTTGTGTGGGGCATAGAAGACATAAACATCTACCATATTTTAGCACAACTTTCATCATTCTCTTGTGGTTTGACTTTTCTGATGATGTCTAAACTTAAACAGAAAAGGAAACCCCACCTTATATGGATGACTTGGAGTGGAAAAGAATCTCCACAGCTTTCCTATTTGGCTGGTGGCTTTGACCTTTGCCACACATGCATTTGTTTTGAACTCCTCCTAACTTAAGTGTCATGTAAATACAAGTTATGATTAACACGCTTTCTTTGAACAGAACACTCTCCATGACATGCTGTACATATTTACTTTGAATGAATGTGAGTTTTTTGATTTTAGACTTAGGAAGCAGATAACACTACTGAAATTCGTGTGTGTGTGTGTGTGTATGTGTGTGTGTGTGTGTGTGTGTGTGCCTGTAACCTAAAGATGCAGGGTTAGACCCAAATTTTGTGAAGGGAATAAGACATGGAAAACCTTCCTATTTAGCCCTGAAATAATCAGGGATATGAAATTGAACTTCCAGGCCCCAAATGAATGTGTTATTTTTCTTAAAATGAAAACTGGCCTATGGTATTACTGTGCAGCTGCTTACCAGCTGTTTTCTTTCTATTGTGGTTCTTGTGAACTCTCTGCTTTAAATATATGTATCTCTTGGAATCCTGAAGGATGAAATAATACTTGTAGGTCCAAGGTAGTGGTTGGGATTTTGTTTGTTTTTAGATTTTTAGTTTAGTCCAAAATGTTTAAAATGTTTTCTCTTAATTGCATATTATGAGTATGTTTGTTTAAGCTTTTCCAGAATGGCCTCCACACTCAAGTGAAGGAAAATATTGAAAGAATTAATAGGCTAATTAAAATCATAATCTCACCTCTCTTTTGTCCTTCACTATTCTGCCAAGCTTGTATGATTGCCTCAGTTTCCCATTTAGCACTGAAGTTGGAAACTTGAACCCTGAAAGAGGAGACATTTATATGCCTACAAGTTTACAAGTTATAATAAACACTGTATTCATGCAAGAGCAGCTTCAGCCATTCCATGCCTTCAGTGACCTGATGGTAGAGTTTCACGAACAGGAGAGAATCCTTTGGTTTGTCACATTGTGTAGGGTCTGGGCACAGATGGGTCAAGGAATTGTAACCAAAGACACATGGTGTCTCAGCATTACTGTTCAGTATTCACAAGCTGTGGAGTTTCAATGGAATGGAGTATGTCTATGTTATCATTTTTATGATTAGAAAATTAGAAAATTGCAGTTGAGTTATAATGATAGTTAATACTGATAACATTTATTCTGTGCTATTGAAGTTTTCTACATGTATTCACTTATTTTATTTTAATCATTTTTATTAAGTTATGTTAGTAAATATACAGTACATCATTCGTTTTTTGTTTTTTGTTTTTTTTTTGTTTTTTTTTTTAAAGATTTTATTTATTTATTTGACAGAGAGAGATCACAAGTAGATAGAGAGGCAGGCAGAGAGAGAGAGAGGGAAGCAGGCTCCCCGCCGAGCAGAGAGCCCGATGCGGGACTCGATCCCAGGACCCCGAGATCATGACCCGAGCCGAAGGCAGCGGCTTAACCCACTGAGCCACCCAGGCGCCCCCATCATTCGTTTTTGATGTAGTGTTCCAAGATTCATTACTTACATATATCATCCAGTGCTCCATGCAATATGTGCCCTCCTTAATATCCATCACTGGGCCAACCCTTTCCCCCCACCTCCCTCTCCTCTAAAACCCTCAGTGTGTTTCTCAGAGTCCATAGTCTCTCATGGTTCATCTCGCCCTCCGATTTCCCCCAATTCATTTTTCCTTTCTTCTCCTAATATCCTCCATGTTATTCCTTATGTTCCACAAATAAGTGAAACCATGTGATAGTTGACTTTCTCTGCTTTACTTAATTCACTCAGCATAATCTCCTCTAATTCCATCCATGTTGATGCAAATGTTGGGTATTCATCCTTTCTGATGGCTGAGTAATATCCCATTGTGTATATGGACCACATCTTCCTTATTCATTCACCTACTGAAGGGCATCTTGGCTCTTTCCACAGTTTGGCTATTGTGGACATTGCTGCTATGAACACTGGGGTGCAAATGGCTCTTCTTTTCATCATCCCTTTGATGATACCTGTAAGGGGCAGAGCAAGGATTTGAATGCAGGCAGCCTAGCTCTTTGCCCTGTGCTAGAGGAGTTGCTGCAAAGAGTAAATAACTACATAGATTCATGATTCCAGAATCAGTTTAGTGGTCAGTGCCTGTGTAATTCCTTTGTTTGATATGTTTGACTGTCTCCAGACTGGTTAAACACTTCCTTGTGGGCGCCTAGGTGGCACAGTTGGTTAAGCAACTGCCTTTGGCTCAGGTCATGATCCTGAAGTCCCTGGATCAAGTCCTGCATCGGGCTCCCAGCTCCACCGGGAGTCTGCTTCTCCCTCTGATCTTCTCCCCTCTCATGCTCTCTCTCACTGTCTCTATCTCAAAAAATAAATAATAATAATACAAAAAAAACCACAACCCACTTCCTTGTGATTGCTGGGGAGCACTGATGTGGAGTGACAAAACTCCCATCTGAAGGACAAGCTAAGCCAAGAAGAGGAGTCACACTAGGCCTGTCAGAGCACATCAGGGTATCCCAGGTGATGTCAACCAAGTGTGGGGTGTGTTGACTCCTACGTCAGGTTCCAGTAATTCAAAGTTTTCACTTGCACCTCCTTTTCTGAAACCAAGTACAAAACTCTCATACATTCTCATGTGATTTATGCTAAATTTCAGAGCATTTAAAGTTCTATCACCCTGATATTTCCTTAAATTAGCTAGATCAAACTGCAGAGCCCCTTGTAGGGGCTTCCAAAATATTTTTGCTTGTTTGATTTTGGATGGGTAAATGGATGAATGGATAAGTGAAGAAAAGAGAGCTGAAGTACACAGGATTTCAACTTGCAGTGCTTCATTGTGACTACCAGGAAGTAATGACAGTCTTCAAATGATTTGCCCTTCTTTCAAAGCTTTGTCCCCTCCTAATAATTAATAGACAAGTAGGGGGAGTTGGAGCAAGAGGGATGCCATCTAAGTAGTTTTCTTTTTGCTTCTTGACCATAGTTGTCACAAAATATGGAATAATTTAATCTCCATATTATTTTCTGTGGTGGGCCAGGAATTTAAAGAGGAACAGAAACTACAACAACCAGCAACAACAAACATACAGAAAGTAAAATGAAATTAGAGTAGTGATGGCTTAATATACAAGGTCTGTAAGCCATGTAATTATAGGGTGCTTCCAGTCAGTATCTTAGAGCAAGGAGCTATAGCATGAGTACTATTAAATACTTTGCAAATCAGTACTTGTAATTGAATGTAAAAGATCTATATTTTATACATTTAAGACGTATTCTACACTTACCTTTAGAACACTGGTTTTCTTTGATTTAACATATACTTTCTTATTAAATGGTAGAAATTGGCAGGCTTTAATAGTAGGTTTAAATAGTCAAAACAAGGTACTGAATGAATAAGATGACAGCTAATATATGCCTAATATATAGTAGACATGCTATGAATAATTGAGAAAATGTAGATAGACATGAATAGGTAGACATAAACGATGAAATGATGGTGCCAACTTCTGAGCTCTGCTTGGAGGTGTTGGGGCTCAGCCCTCTGGGAAGGTAGAATGAACAAGGAAAATGGCCAGTCATTGTTAAGAGGGGCTGTCAGAATGTAGGCTGAGAGGGGCGTCTGAGTGGCTCAGTGGTTTAAAGCCTCTGCCTTCAGCTCAGGTCATGATCTCAGGGTACTGGGATTGAGCCCCGCATCAGGCTCTCAGCTCAGCGGGGAACCTGCTTCCTCCTCTCTCTCTGCCTGCCTCTCTGCCTACTTGTGATCTATGTCTGTCAAATAAATAAATAAAATCTTAAAAAAAAAAAGTGGTGCACATGCCTTCAATGAGGAAAGGATGGTTGGTGTTTAAGAAGTGGGTGAGAAGTGTTATCAAATAGGTCAGGTGTTTTGCTGTAAAATCAAGAAATGGTGAAGGCAAAAGAACTGGCCCAGGCAGACCTTGATATACAAGGACTGGCCTTGAGAGCTGAGTGGGACTAAATGGCAGAAGACCATTTTAATGCAATGATTCAGGGCTTTTCACTGGATCACTCTCCAGTTTACTTTACTTAATCTTAAGAAAGGTCTGATGGTGAGATTTCCACAAAGCCATAAATATCACGTGCAAAAGGATAAATACAAAATGTTGTATTTGACTTAAGAAAATAATCACTTGGGCGCCTGGGTGGCTCAGTGGTTTAAGCTGCTGCCTTTGGCTCAGGTCATGATCTCAGGGTCCTGGATCGAGTCCCACATCCGGCTCTCTGCTCGGCAGGGAGCCTGCTTCCCTCTCTCTCTCTCTGACTGCCTCTCTGACTACTTGTGATCTCTCTCTGTCAAAATAAAGAAATAAAATCTTAAAAAAAAAAAAAAAAGAAAAGAATCACTTAAGTGGATGATGGGGAGGGAGAACAAGCTCAATAGCACTTTGCATGAGAATAAAATAAAAAATAAAAGGAAGCATTGCATTAGGAGTTTTAACATTTAAGCTTGACTCTGCCACAAATTAAATTGTGTGACTTGGCACACTGTCTTCTAGATTCTTAATTTCCTTATATGACAAAAAGGATGTTGAAGTAAGATCATCTCTGAGGTTCTATCTGGACTTAATTTTATGGTTCTGTAGTGTAGAGGTTTCACTAAGTACGAATTCAACATGAAGCAGTGCTGTGACATAAGACGCTGCCAATCTAGTTCATTAAGAGAAACACAGAGTTGATCCTCCCACGGTCTTCAACGTTAGCCACTTCATTTGACTGGACAATCAAGTTCTGGCTGCCATATATTTGGAAGGATATTGAAAAATTAATAGCACATCTGGAGGAGGGTGACTAAAGTGTTTATGATTCTGAAAACAATATTCTAAAAGAAATGGTAAGATGAGCTTGGGGTCATTATCCCAGACCATAGAGGGAAAAGTTCCCTGCAACTTTATTATGATGGTATCTCTTTTGAAGCTCTGGGGGAAGGTTATAGAAAGATATACCTAAAGGCTACATAAAAATAAATAAAAAGGACTTCCTAATGATTAAAGTTCACTAGGAATAAACTGGATTGCCTTGTGATAAAGCTACGTCCCTGACAAAGGTAATGTTCAGGGAAGAGTTGAACACCCATCTCTGGAAAAGCTGGATCTAATGACCTGGGGGGTCCGGGCACTCAAATTGCTTTCATTCTGATTTTCTGAGTGCAAATGTGTGTTTTGAAATTAATATAAAAACAAACTCATTGATTCATGTCAGATATGACTAATTTTTAAGGTAAATAACTGTTTTTGATTAATTAGAAATAAAAGAGAATAATCAGAGTAAAATTTAAAAAGTTATCAAAATTCAGATAATTCTATTCAATTCCAAATAAGAGAAATAGAAACTGCAACCCAGTCTTGAAGTTTATTCTCACCAGCTCCTCTGCCCCCTTATCTTTCATAGTTATTTCCCTCAGTAGACCTCTTTTCCAACTAATCCTGCCTTGGCATGTGCTTCCTGGAGGGTCTGAACTACAGAATAATAAACACGAATAAATATTAGCTATTTTATTTAAATGTTAGCTATTTTACTCTTTCCTTCGTGGCTCCAAATTAATTTCTTTTCTTTCTTTCTTTCTTTTTTTTTTTTTTTTTCCTGTGTGTGGCTTCTTTCTGTTGGAGGATATAGAATTAAAGCGAGTTGGAATTTTTTGTTTTATTTTCTAATGGAAAAATAGAAATGATCTTCCTGTTGAAAAATAATTCATTATTTTAGGAGAATAGTAATGATACAAAGTTGAAGAATTTTAAGATGGAATGAATATTTTAAGTGGAAGTATTTAACATCATTTAATATTAATCTTCACATCTAAATGGACTAGTAAAATTTATATTTGTGTGTACAAGGTCACTATTAATTTGTAGACATGACTTCTAGGAGAAACAGGGGTTGTGTGGGAGAAGTGGAGAAAGTCAGACACGGGGCCAGTGCAAAGTCCCTCCACTGTCTGGATTTGGTGTCAGCTCCTTTTCTGTCTCTTGTGTTGGCATTTCTAGCCAGTGCATCCCGGATGACCCAAAGCCCGGCATTTCCTGTGAGGTAACAGAAGGGACAGGAAACACCATGTGCTTCCTGGTTTTGGAGGTGGCACAAGGCTGTGGGGCAGCCAGTAAAAGCAAACATCTAAAGCAGGAAAGAATTTGGTGACCCTGTCAACAGAGTTTTGCTTTTCAGCAGAATGATACAATCACTTCTCAAATTTCAGTCTGGACTCAATAACTACAGAGAACACACTTACTGCAGAAGCTTTACTTTCAGGAGCTTCAATTTAATAAGGTAGAGAAGACAAATGCCAACTCATTCAGGGGAGAGAAACAGACAGACTCAGGCTTGGTAGCCTCAGAGTTTGGCGGTGCCCTCAATAGCGATAAGCAAACTTTTTTTTTTTTCTTGCCCTGGAGGTGAGGTGAGGCCATTCAGGAATCAGTTCACCGAGAGGGACAGTCTTGAGGAGGATTGAGGAGAAAAGACGTGAAGTCATGTCTTTGATGGAGAGAAGGGTGCAGTCGTTCTAATTGAAGAGAACTGCAATCCTTATCTGTGCAGAAGGATTTGTGAAAGGGGCTCAGGAATTTAGGTAAATCTTTGAGGTTCTTAAACATGGTACAGACCCCCATATTTCAAGAAGGAGAGTGAACCTGTAGGGAAAAATATATACTTATGTTATTCAAACATGTCTCTCTCAGGGGGGAGGAAGAGGACCATGATTTGTGCGGCCTCCCTGAGATGGCCTGCCACCGTCCTGGTGTTAGTGCCACCTGTCCTAATCTGGTGAGGTTAGAACAACATTGAGTTTTTGAGAAAGGAAGGAGATTTTATTTCCAAGGTGCCATATAACATAAAGATGAAAGGCAAAACTGGGATCAGCGTTGATATGAATTATAGTTCTATCACCAACAGTCATGTCACCTTGGCAGAGTTACTTAATATTCCTGAATGTAATTTCCTCATGAGTTGTATGGGGTAAATAATAGCATCCATCACAGAAGATTTTTGTGAGGATTGCCTGTTATGTGGCTTGTGCAATATTTAGAATAGTGCCTGGAATACTTTATGGGAGCCCAGATCCCAAAGTGGCTAACTGGAGGAATTACTGAGGCCTCTCAACACAGTCTTGCTTGCAAAAATGGGCACACATTTTTTTTAAAGCAATTTAAAAAAAAAATTAGTAATTCATGATGGCTTTCTCAAAATACATGGCTGATACAATCAGCTTTTATCACATAATGCATTTTATATTTGCAACACAGGGAGATCAGAAGAAAAAAAAAGATTTTCTGCATCCTGAATTAGAGCTATCACCTGCTAAACAAATACCGTGATTTGTGAGTGGGTTGTGGGGTGTGGGGTGGTACATTCCAATTTAGATTGGGAGTTAGTCCTAAAGTCAAAATTCCAAAACTATTTGGAAGCTGCAACTTCCATAAAGTATGTCTAACTTAAAAATCACCAGAAAGTGTAAAATGACATTCCAACTTAAATCCAGTATTTCCCTGTGTAAAGTTACATTTTATTTATTTTAGGGTTTGTGAACTTTTCCTGGTGTTTTATTTTCATTCTGTTTGAAAATGAAGTTGGTGGGGGGGAATTATTTTCAGTAACTGAAGGTAAATCCTAAAGCAGGGATTTCTCTCTGGCTAATATTTCATTTGATCTCTACAACACTGGCATTTCTAGAATGCCAACCAAGTGATTATTCTGGACTCTCCCCAGTTGATTTTTGTTGACAGTATCAAACTTTCAAGAACTCTCTTGATGATTTTAATTTTTTGTGTTGGTATAGTAGTTAATTTGCAATCATACATTGTTTTATTGAATATTTGAAGTTGACTTGCTGACTTTCTTTTCTTTAATGTGCTTCCCAGGTAAAGTAGAACACATGCTTGAATTCTCAGGCTCATACATTAATTTAAGAAGAACTTATCAAGTGCCTATTATGTGCCAAGTGCTTGTAACATTAGGTTGAGTGCCATGCAACCATTGATGTTCCATCCTTTTTAGCTTGAAAAATAGAATAAAAATTGATATGGTTCAACTTATTTAGAAACAAGTTCTTCTTTAAAGAACTTTCAACTGAATACAAATTTTTAGATGTATAAACAAATGAATGCCTTTACAGGTTGTATTTATACCTAATTAGAAACTTTGTGGCTGTGGAAAGTTAAAATTCTATAGGTCAAGAATATTTCTGTATCGGGCACCTGGGTGGCTCAGTGGGTTAAGCTGCTGCCTTCGGCTCAGGTCATGATCTCAGGGTCCTGGGATCGAGTCCCGCGTCGGGCTCTCTGCTCAGCAGGGAGCCTGCTTCCCTTCCTCTCTCTGCCTGCCTCTCTGCCTACTTGTGATCTCTCTCTCTCTGTCAAATAAATAAATAAAATCTTTAAAAAAAAAAAAAAAGAATATTTCTGTATCATGAAACTGTATCTCTGATACGGACTATCATTTAGAGGAATTTGTTGTGTTATTAAGTATCCCAGAGTAACAAATGATTTTTTAAATCCTATACTGTAACATAAGGAATTACTTATTTGTCTACTTTGTTGTGATTTGAAATGACTATTTAGAATCAAAAGTAAACTGAGGAGTTGAATAGTCACCTGGGTTTTGTTCCTGCTTGGAAGAAGTAATTAATCTTTAACTTCTTGTATCCCTACTTACCCTCCTTCAAAAGCACAGATAATTTCTCTTACCAGAAACCTCCTAAATTCTAAAGCAATCATAATATACACTGATGTGGAACAGGAAATTAGAATGGTGCTAGAAAAGGGAGAGACATGTATGTATTTGAATTCAGAGCTTTTTTTTTTTTTTAAATCTTTTGATTTAATATCTGGTAAGAGCAGGGGCATATGAATTCTGTTTTTATTCAAAGTCTGATTCCTGGTTATGATTCCTGGCAGATATATTCACCACTATAAAAGTCCACAAAGGGCTTTGAATTGTTGACTCTATTTAACAACCTTAAAAGAGTTCATTATTCTTGGTCCCTCGTAGATAAGTGGAGGCAGGGTAGGTAGTGGGAGAGGGAAAACAAGGAGAGGGATATGGATATTTTAAGAAGCTGTTATCTTAAACTTGAAAGTTTTGTTTTAATTTACACTTAGGCATTGTTGTATAATGGAGAGAACACAAAATTAGTTAAATAGATGTGGTTCTAGTGGGCTAAATCCAGCCGTCTTCCCTCATTATAAGCTTACTTGTCTCTGTATCCATTGTTTCCTCCTTCTGCTACTGTAGGAGAGGGGGATGACCTTTCTTGCCATAGGGCCATTCCTCCTCCCACCACACTCAGAATCCCATTCCCTTCCTGCCCTCTTCTTATTATCCATCTGCATCTTCACCTTCTGTCTATTGGATCCTTCCTACCAGCATTTAAACATATACAAGTTTTTTCGTTTAAAAAATTTCTTCATTCCCTCCAGTTACCATGTTAACTCTTCCTTTGTTTACCTGCACACAGAAGATAGCATAGAAGGGAAACAGTTGTCTTTACTCAATGGCTCCATTTTCTTAGCTCACATTTACTAATTAACCTGCCTCTGAAGGGGTAGATTAAGGTCATCAGTCACTTCTCTGATTGATGATAAGTCCAGCACACATTATTACGATTTCTTATCACTTGACCTCATATCAAAGAATAATACAGCTGATTATTCCATCCTAGTGGGAATCTTTGCTCTCCCGGTTTCCATAACACTAGGTCCTCTTAGATGTTTGGCTAACTCTCTAGTTTCTTCTTTTCATTCTTTTACCAAAAAATCCTCATGCATCTAACTGTAAACACTGAACTCCTTCTAGCTTCAATCGAAAGACTCTTCTCTTTTCACAAGATGAAACTTATTCAATAGTTTTCCGGTCTCAGGGAATCCTTAAGTAAAAATTATTGTATCTACAGCTTCTAGTATGTTAGCATGATCAGTAAGTTGTAGATATAATAAACTTATAATATTGTTAATGCTCTTTTGAGGAGAGAATGACAGTTTTATATGGATATGTTTATTTTGGCCAACTTATCAGCCTTCTCATTTTTGTGTGATTCTGCTTCACACTAAAAATATCAACTTGAAATAAAAACTTTAGTTTTTTTCTTTTTCCACTTTTTAAAAAATTTTCTACTTGAGTTTTTCACACCTCATTCATGAAGACCTGAAAGATTTATCACAACTAAACAAGATGCTAATGAGATGTGATATATGATGTATAGTATATAGCAAGGGTTTCTTCCCCTATTTATGACTAAAAATGACCTTTTGTTCACCTTTATTGAAAAGAGAAAGGGTAAGTAACCTTGGCTTACCTTTAAAAAAATCTATTTATTTATTTTATTTTCATAAATTTTTAAAACTTGTAAGGCAAACAGAATAAATTCTATAAAATAACTGGTTTCAGACAAAATGAGTTTTACTTTTTAAATTTATTAATTTATTTTTGAGGTTTACTTTTTTTTTTTTTTTAAGATTTTATTTGTTTATTTGACAGACAGAGATCCCAAGTAGGCAGAAAGGCAGGCGGGGTGGGGGTGGGGTGGGGTGGAAGCAGATTCCCTGCTGAGCAGAGAGCCCGATGTGGGGCTCAATCCCAGGACCCTGAGATCATGACCTGAGCCCAAGGCAGAGGCTTTAACCCACTGAGCCACGCAGGTGCCCCAGGGTTTACTTTTTTAAAGGTAGACGATCAAATTTAAATCTTATAACTTGATTTTTTATTTATTTTTTTCAAGCTTTTATTTACATTCTAGTTAGTTAACATACAGTGTAATATTGGTTTCAGGAGCAGAATTTAGTGATTCATCCCTTATATAACAATACCCAGTGCTCATCACAAGTGCTCTCCCTAATACCCATTACCCATTTAGCCCATCCTGCACCCCCTCCCTCCATCAACCCTCAGTTTGTTCTCTATAGTTAAGAGTAATTTGATTTTAATTGTTAACTACAACACAAAGATTTATTGTCAATGCTTAATAGTAAACCTCCTAAAATCATAAGCCAAAGCAGTGTAAATAAAAATATGATTTAGGATGTGTAAAAGTCAAAGTTTTTTATGTAAAACTTGGACAAAATAGTTTCTTACTGAGTGACATGATTAGGCTTAAATATAGGCCTAGCAGTTGCAATATTATTATGCAATTGTGTTGGTCCCTCCATCTCTTTCCTCGGCCTATATTTGGATAAAAATTTGTTCGAATAAAAAGAATGAAATGTACATATGTAACATGAAATCTGTGATTGTTTTTTGCTGCAAAAATATATAATTATGGATCAAATATATGAGCTAAGCATACATGTTATTTCATTGTCCACTGTAAGCAGGAAACTACCGTCTTTGTTTTTAATGTGGTTAAGTAAGAAACACTCCTAGATGAAAGAAGTTGAAACCACAGAAAATGTTCACTATTTCCCTATAAGTAGCAGGATTCTCTGCTTTCACAGAAATCCGGAACTTATCTAAGGGCAGAGCACTAATTGACATCTTGAGTGTATAAGCAAACTTGAGCTCAGTTATTCATCTTCTCTCAAAGTCAAGTTCGCATTCTGAAAGGAAATCTAAAGACAGGATCTTTCACACGGTCATATGCTTGGATTGAAAGGAAAAATACTTTTCAGTGTTATTCTCAGGTTCTCTGGATGGTTTTCAATATGGCTTGAGACTTGTCTATGCTCCCTCCCTCTCAAATATAAGTAGCAATTAAAATACTTCAGAATTTGCTATTGTAGTACATTTTTTCTAAAAATATGATTTCTTTTATTTTTGTTTTCTTAATTATGTCCAGTTAGCCAGCATATAGTATATCCTTAGTTTTTGATGTAGTGTTCAGCGATTCATTAGTTGCATATACCACCCAGTGTTCATTACCACCCATATGATTTCTTTTAAATTTAGGAATCTTGTTACTTGAAGTGAGAAAAAATGTTCCTGGAGCTTACAAAGACTTGTTCAACTGGATAATGGGATGAAAAATGTTTGCTAGGTAGGCTCATTTCTATAGCCATTCTTCATCTTCAAAGTATCCAGCAAAATCTGGCCTAATAATATCTGGAAAATGCTCCTATAATTTCTTTTCAGCTCAAACACCCTGTTGAGATTTGTTCCTCTGTTCCTCTGTTAAGTCACTGGATTTCTGTCTGTAGAGGCATAGGTACTCCCTTTCCAGAGTTTTACACTGTCTTAAATCTATCTTCAGTGAACTGGCTTTTATTTAATAATAATTTTATAGTATCATCCAGATATGTTTTCATTTCATGTTTAAGAGTTTTGACACCAGTAGTTCTATGAAATCAGTATATTGTGATGTCAGTAAATGTGAACTTTTGGGGTCCCATCAACACAGAAACTGATGCAATTCTTATAAAATAGAACTTATGTTTTCAGATATGAACATAAACATCAAATGTATCTTGTATTTTACTTGTTTTGAGCAACATTTTGCAGTAGAAAACATTTTTAAATTTCACTGTCATTTAGAAATCTTACAAATTCTACAATATGACATTTACTGGTAGAAGTTATTCATCAAGCTGGAGAGAAGCTGTTTATTTCATTTATTATACAAAACCTCTTTAGCATCGTGTGACTTATCATCAATATGTCAACATATCATACTGGGTGATAGTGGAACATTTTCAGTGTTTGTACAGAATCTCACCCTCACATTTTACTAACTATAATTTTGTCTGCTATAATTAAATTCTCACCAAGTATGCAATCTTTTTCGAGGTTATAAATTATGCTCCTCAAAACTCCTAAATAACTTGCTTTCTGAGCCTTTTCACTGAATGCGACTTTTTTTTTAACTAAAACATTTATGTGTTTGAGATTCAAATTGTTTTTTAAAATAATTAGCATCTTTTTTTGTCAAATGGTTGTGATTGATGGGTGTCTTTCTAACTTTGCTCAAGTTATTGTTGCCTTTTTAGTTGTTTGCCACAGACTGTGCACAATGCATAGGACAGCTGGGATGTAAAACTCCTTAAGTAGCTTTTGTTATAAAGATTTACTTCCTTTGGGTTCCTTGCTGCACTTGGTGCAGTGAATTGACTCAGAAGATTGTAATTCCTCATCATTAACCTTATCAAAACAGTCCATATGCCTAAGTCTAGAACCTTCATTTCCATCTTGTTTGCATCCCACCTTCAGATCCCATCATGAAACTTTCCCACCAGACATATTTGGGAAACACAAATGCAAATGAAGTATAAAACAGAAAGGCATGGTAACAAAGTGAGAAAATCTTAAGAAATACTAATACCTCACAATACAATTTACTTTTACCCTATGTCATCCACATTTTGCAGCATTTAATATAAGAACAGGTGGCCGAGTACATTTTGTAGTTGGTGTGTGTAAAATGTCTTTAGAATGAAAATTTCCCTTTGATTTTCTATTACTTCAGTAAAGCTCATTTGCTTCAAGTCAGTTGGCTGTGCATAATGGGAGGTAAGGAGTGCAATTTAAGAAGAAGAGGTGGACATCATTCATCTACTTTCCTCTACTTTGTACAACAACAGCACTCTTCAGACATCAAAGGCCTTCTCCCACCCGGCTTCAATGAGAATGGACTCATCCTTATGAACACTGTCCCACTGCTCACTGCTGTGTGGGGAGAAAATTTTGTAACAAAATTGCTAATGGGAATGTTCAGTCACAGTCCATCACATCATGCAGCACATGAATGTTTAATATTTTTTCAATCATTCTTTCACATAGGAGCCCTGGCAACATTTCACAGACCCTAGGATTCTGTAGGATTTCTATTGAGAAAGCCTGCTGAGACACTCTCACCTACTCTCATGACTTCACTTATCTTCTTTCACATATATGCCTCCCCTTAGTTCTGGGCATATAAAGCTGCTTACTCACTGTTTCCACTTGGACATTGCATAAGTATATCAAACTCAATATGCCAAAACCCAGATTCATGATGCGTCCTTTCTCTTTCCCCCATCACTCAATTCAAAAAAGAAGATTGTGAGCCACTTCCAGGGTTGCCTGTTTCAATAAATAGATCAATATCCACTAATTGCACACATCAGCAACCTGGACATGATTCTTTACTCAGTCTCCTTAACCCCATATTTAAACCTCCAATTCCTGTTGATTCTACTTCCTAAATATCACTAAATTAGAAGTTGCTTTTACTCTCTATCCTCATCATGCATAGTCAAACTACTTCCCTTATTTGGGCTAAATTTCTGGAAGAAGATCACTTAAGTGATCTCCCTTACCTACTATTAACCAGTCCAATATATTCTGTATTACTTTGGAAATTGGATGATTTTTTAAAAAGATTCTATTTATTTATTTGAGACAGAGAGAGAGCACAAATGGATAGGAGGGTCAAAGGGAGAGAGGGAGGAGAGTTGGAGAAGCAGACTCCCCGCTGAGCAGGGACCCTGATGGCTGACTCTATCCCAGGATCCTGAGATCATGATCTAAGCCAAAAACAGAAGCTTAACTGACTGAGCCCCAATTGGATGATTTTTAAAATACAAAATCTTATCATGCCTCTTCCTGCTTGAGGTTCTTTAATAGTTACTTGTGTAGTGCTCTTAAAACAAAAATCAGAATCCCTAATAAGGCATACAATGATGTGTGTGATCTCGCCCTGCTACCATCACAAACCTCACCACTGACATCTCCTTTTTCCTCACTGCATGGCATTCATGCAGACCCGTGAATTCCCTTTTCTGAACCTCCTTCTAATTATACTGTGGCTTATGCCAACTTGCCTTGGCCCATATACCTCCCACTCCTACTTCATCCCATTCCTACCCATTCTTTTTATCTGAGTTGTAATGACCTTAGCCCAGAGAAGCTGGAAGCATCTTAGTAATATGTACTTCTAATTTCAATTACCACAATTATTTTTAAAAATATATATTTATTTATTTGAGAGAGTGAGAGAGCAGGGTGGGGAGGGACAGAGGGAGAAGGAAAGAGAGAATCCTGAGCTGATTCCCCACTGAGTGCAAAGACTGACTGAGGGGCTTGATCTCACAACCCTGAGATCATGACCTGAGTCAAAATTAAGAGTCAGGCACTCAACCAACTGAGCCACCCAGGTGCCCCACTTACCACAATTCTAGTTGCACAATTAATTGCACAATTTTTTGGTTATTATCAATCCCCAAAGAGACTCTGAGTGCTCCTGGAAGGCAGAGGATGTATTTGTTGTGTTTACTCCCTTATCTCCAGCATTACTACATACAAAAACAATTGGTGGGATCAATAAGTGAAATGAATGAATGCTTAAATTCACTACTTTGCTTCTTGCATGTTGTAGCTCTCAACTTCAAGAATAGATAACCATAATCATTACATAAAAGAAACTGACATTCTTTTTTAGTTTTTTAAAATTAATTTGACTTTTTGCAGTAAACAAATTTCTTTTAAGATTTGAAACTTTAAACAAAAACGGCTACTATCTCTTGTGTGTTGTTTTATGTGATAAAATACAGCTTCAATACACAGGAAAGTAACAACACACAATCTCAAGTTATAAAAATAATTAACTGTGGCTTGAATTTATTAGCATGAAAAATCATCCCATTTATTTGTAAGAGCAAACATAAATATTGATTTGAGATTAGCTTTGCAGCTGTTGAGTATTTTGGTGCCCATTAATTATTACAAGACACAGTTTTAAAATGTACAAGAAAAATACAAAGATCATTTTATAGTTTTATTTTTCTTACTGTTATTTAGAAGATGGCATTTTGAAATTAGAATTTCCTATGAAGAAAAATACCTTAAATATATAGTTTTAATACATGTGTATGCCAAAATTAATATTTATTCGCTTTTCAGTTTGGATACAAACCAGCATAGACATGAACTTAGCTCTTTCTCCTGGGAGACTAGAACACACTATTTAGATTCAATCAGAGCATCCAGATGTAAACGAACTGTTCACCCAGAGTTTACAGGATGTTCACTTTGGCTTTAGTCCTTTCAGACTGGATCTGTGTCAAGAATTTTTTAAAAAATTAATTAGTAGTTCTGGCAAAATTAAAGAATATTGTTATTCCAGCTTGAAATCCTTTAGATTGGTGGCTAGTAATCTCAAAAGAAAAGTTGTCAAGGTGTGATCAATAATTATTTAAAGTATGAAGATTAAAAATTAATGACCTGATGTGGACTATAAGATTTTATTCTCCCACTATGTTTTTGAAAAGTAGGGTAGATATTTATCATAGAGGAATCTAAAATCAAAGGTAGAAAATAACATGCCTTTAAAGGTCTTTTCTATCCCTACTTAAGCTCCTCTTTCTTTCCATACAACACGAATATAGGCTGAGACACCACTACCACTGTCCAAGGCTGATGGCTAACTCCCTGCTCATTGCCTGGACATGACTGTACCAGTTGTTGGGATATTTTGACCAGAACAACCTACTATGGTCATGGGAGGTGTAATACTTTGTTCTCACAGGTTCTAAGGGATAAACATGTGACAACCAAAACAACCAAAATCCCCCAAAGAATGTCAGATATGCAAATTATTTATTTAAATTACCTGCCTGACCTCACATTCTTCTTTTTTTTATGCATTTCAACCATCCATAATTTATTTAATACTCTTTTTTTATCTTTACAACTTTTTTTTTTGTTTATTTTCAGCGTAACAGTGTTCATTGTTTTTGCACCACACCCAGTGCTCCATGCAGTACGTGCCCTCCCTATTACCCACCACCTGGTTCCTTAACCTCCCACCCCCCCCGCCCCTTCAAAACCCTCTGGTTGTTTCTCAGAGTCCATAGTCTCTCATGGTTCATCTCCCCTTCCAGTTTCCCTCAACTCCCTGTCCTCTGTGTTCTTTGTTATGCTCCACAAATAAGAGAGTCAAGTGATACTTGACTCTCTCTGCTTGACTTATTTCGCTCAGCATAATCTCTTCCAGTCCCGTCCATGTTGCTACAAAAGTTGGGTATTCATCCTTTCTGATGGAGGCATAATACTCCATTGTGTATATGGACCACATCTTCCTTTTCCATTCATCCGTTGAAGGGCATCTTGGTTCTTTCCACAGTTTAGCAACCGTGGCCATTGCTGCAATAAACATTGGGGTACAGATGGCTCTTCTTTTCACTACATCTGTATTTTTGGGGTAAATACCCAGCAGTGCAATTGCAGGGTCATAGGGAAGCTCTGTTTTTAATTTCTTCAGGAATCTCCACACTGTTCTCCAAAGTGGCTGCACTAACTTGCATTCCCACCAACAGTGTAAGAGGGTTCCCCTTTCTCCACATCCTCTCCAACCCACGTTGTTTCCTGTCTTGCTAATTTTAGCCATTCTAACTGGTGTCAGATGGTATCTCAATGTTGTTTTAATTTGAATCTCCCTGATGGCTAGTGATGATGAACGTTTTTTCATGTGTCTGATAGCCATTTGTATGTCTTCATTGGAGAAGTGTCTGTTCATATCTTCTGCCCATTTTTTGATATGATTATCTGTTTTGTGTGTGTTGAGTTTGAGGAGTTCTTTATAGATCCTGGATATCAACCTTTTGTCTGTACTGTCATTTGCAAATATCTTCTCCCATTCCGTGGGTTGCCTTTTTGTTTTGTTGATTGTTTCCTTTGCTGTGCAGAAGCTTTTGATCTTGATGAAGTCCCAAAAGTTCATTTTCGCTTTTGTTTCCTTTGCCTTTGGAGACATATCTTGAAAGAAGTTGCTGTGGCTGATATCAAAGAGGTTACTGCCTATGTTTTCCTCTAGTATTCTGACGGATTCTTGTCTCACATTGAGGTTTTTTATCCATTTCGAGTTTATCTTTGTGTACGGTGTAAGAGAATGGTCGAGTTTCATTCTTCTACATATCGCTGTCCAGTTTTCCCAGCACCATTTATTGAAGAGACTGTCTTTTTTCCATTGTATATTTTTTCCTGTTTTGTCGAAGATTATTTGACCATAGAGTTGAGGGTGCATATCTGGGCTCTCCACTCTGTTTCACTGGTCAATGTGTCTGTTTTTATGCCAGTACCACGCTGACCTCACATTCTTCTGATGGTAATATGAGATCAGAACATTTTTAAAGGTTAGTCTTATCTTTTCCAAAATGATGATTTGCTTTCCAGAAGTTACTAGCCACCATGATTTGAGACAGTGATAGCCTGGGGCTCTCACGGACCTTTGGGGCCAAATAAATCTTTTACCCTCCAGTAAAATAAACATGGATTTGTAGTGCCTGGACCAGAAACTCTTCTACCTTCTGTGTAAGATGTTTGGGTTTGTGCAGCGCATTCTCTAGAAGAATTCTGCCTATTTCCCATGCAGACCCTAAGAACGACAAATGTAAAGGAACATCATACCTTTCTAGGTACATCGCATTTATACAGCAGAAGATTAAAAATAAAAAACAAATTTAAAAAATAATTGGAGGGAAAGGACACATTACAAAGGAGAACAATGAAAGATGGCCAAATTTTCAGGCCAGAAAATGTTGAAATAATATCTTTAAAATCAATCAATGTAGAAAAAATATCAATCTAGAATTCAGTGTCCAACAAAAATATCCCAGAAGTTGAAGGCCCAAAATAAAACGAAACAGAAACAAAACTAGAAACATTTTCCAGTTGATAAAAGCTGGAGGTATTAGTCTTTTGTAAATTTGCGCTACCCAAAATGCTGAGAGAGTGTTTTGAGGCTGAGGAAAAATGATACCAGGTAGAACCCTAGATCAGCAGAATGCAATGAAGAGCACCAAAAATGGTAAATATTTGGTTAATATTAAAGACTGTTTTAGTATTTTTTTATTTTTAATACATACCTATATATTTTAATTTTTCAAAAATATATTGACTGTATAAAGTATACATTTTAATTCATACATATGGATTATAACAATAAGAGTATATGGGGGTGGGTGGATAATTTAAGATCATCCTTAAAATACATGTCCCTAACCAAGTATTATGATTAAGCAAGTGTCACTAGATTCCCACCAGTCTGATTCAGATCTTTATGTGACCTCTAATCAGCAATGCAGACTCACACAAGCTATTGAACTTCTCTATACCCAAGCCCCTCATTTGCAAAGTTGGGACTTAAAATGAATCTACTTCCTGGTGCTGTTGTGAGGATTGAGGTAATGTGGAGATGTGTGAAGTAGCTAGTAGGTGGTACTCAGTAATACTTGTTTTTCTTGTTCCTATTATTAAATATTGTAGTTTGCAGTCAGACCTGAGCCTGACGTGTTCATCATTTACCATTTGTGTGATTTTGGATAAAACAGCTAAACTTTCTGAATCTCATTTTGTTTATATATATAATGATGAAAACCTTCCATAGAGCTGCTGTGTTGTGCTTTCACTAAGATAATGTATGTGTTTGTATATAGTAAATGCTTAAAAGATAGAGATTTTTGTTATCTCGTTTTCTCCAATATCTTTTGATTTCTCTAGGAAGAAGAAAGGTGAGCAATATGCCTTATCAACTTGTCTTAATTCATTCACACATTCAGAGTAAATGGAACTGTATAAAGCTCTGTTCTTATACAAAATGAGTTTAATATTGACTTTAGCTTAAAAATAAGCTGAAGTTATAGGAGATTGTCTGACTAATAAGGATAAACCTTTTTGTACATAGGATTTTGAATTTTAGTGGTAAAATTTTGAATTTTAATGGTAAAATTATAATCTTTTGACCCTGAAAATTAAAATTAATATGTTTAAAAATGACTAGCTATATCTAGAAAAGTTATCTATTTTAAAAATGGCAGGTATTTAATTTTACAAACAAGATTCAATAGTTTTCCTTCAATTATATTACAAAGAGTGATACACTGGCTTTGTTCTATTCATGAATATAGGCATAAAGCAAGTCATTTGAGCTGTAAAATCTATAGGCCTGAAATTAGCTAGCTATCTGTCTGTTTAACCCAGGTAAAAAAGTTACCAAATGTGTTGGCTACTGGTGGATGTGTGTTGTTTCATAATGAATGAGGGATCTCTACTGTTTTAGAGAAAATATCAGCCGAAGTCCATCAACTATTATCAATCTGAACATAAGGCATTCAGTTTACATTTCTTATTTCCTAAGACTTAATCATCAAAATTTGGTAAATATTTGATGAACATAGGGCTTTCTGTGAGAACTAAAAATGTACAAGAGGACTTTCTCCCACATAAGAAATGATCTAGTATTGGACTCAAGAGAAATAGCGAAAATATACATGAAAGGATGCAGAATGAGCCCTGAGGTCAACCAGGGACAATGGTCAGACTATTAAATGTGGTCTGTTCTGTTCAGACCTGGAATGTGATGACCCTGCTTATAAAGGTGGACCAGATACTAAGGATCAAATGGTTCTAGGGCTGGTGAAATAAAGAGAGGCATTACCCAAAGAAGTTCATGAGTTCACTGGAAAAATGAGGAAGTAAAACTATTATGGTGAGTGGCTGGGGTCATAGCCAGAACAGATAGAATGTGCTCCAAGACTAAGGATAAAAACATAATTGTGATGGGCTGGGAGGGAAGCCAGGCCTAAAGCCAAGGCATGAAAAAAATAAATGAGGGGAAGGTAATAAAAAAGTTGGGTGATTGAGGAAGCTAAGTCTGTGAACAAAGGGTGTGTACTAAATCCTTTCCTTCATGCAGTGCCCAGAGAAAACTCTCTAGGGCTCAAGTAGCCTCTGAAGGCACCACTCTGCCCGGCTACACTGAGCTAAATGTAATTGTGCTACGCTTTCATTTGAGTGGGTGCCTTTGTTTACTGTTCATAATTCTCAAGAGCCCAATCTTCTTGGTTCCATTGTTGAACTTTCAGTATTCTTATCAGCAAGAACATACCCTTTCTCTCCCCAGCCTCTTAGCATGGTGTCCCAACATCTCTTGCTGATTTTTAATACTTGATTTACAAACAAAATACCCTTCCTAAGACCCCCCTTCATTACCCACCAAGTCAGAATGCCAAAAATACAGCATTTCTGAGTCCAAGGGATGTTACATTCGTTACCCCCAAATTTAGAACAATAAGCACACAAATTACAACTCTTTTATTCAGAGCATGAGTCTGATACTGTTGAACTCATTCAACAAGTATTTATCAATAGCCTCATATGGTTCCTCTTTTAGGTACATGCCTTGTATAATATCTGTAAGCCTTTATGAGTGTGTATCCCTATTCTGTGACCTTTGTTTGGGAGAGAACACCAAACTTTTCATCCCCACCTCATGCCAGTTCCCCAAAGGATGTGCTGCAGGTGTGGGGTGTGACTTTACTGGTTATTCACTCCTTGTGATCCTGCCGGTTTTCATTAATGGGAATATTTCCACCAGAAGTTAGCATTCTTGAAATGATATTTTGTAGCTCTACTATGTAGTTCATTTTTCTAATCCCTGATATCAGAAGTTTTGATAACTGAATTCTGAGCTCTTGTCCTGCATTCCCTGTCATCTCCTGCATATGAATGTTGATTCATTAGTAGATGTGAGGCAAAGGTTACCTCATAGTCATTTCTGGACTTTCCAAGATGAAGTAATGTTTCCTTAACAGAGTCTTGGGAAGGAAGAATATTCTTCTCTTCTCCTTTCTTTACTTATTCAAGGAGATTCACACTATATTTCACTATTGGTAAAGATTATTTAGTACAGCTGGACTGACCTCCCAAGGCACCAAGAATATGTGTTCATGGAAATTGGCTCTGGAGCAGTATGTCTCAGACTTGAATGTGCATATAAATTGCCTGGGGACCTTGGAACATACAAATTCTTCTGTTTAGTAGTACACTGGATATTACTGAATTTGTGCAGTGCAAGAAATCCCTTCCTGAATCCTGAACCCATGGATTATCAGTGTTACACAAGAGTTTTTTAGAAATGCAGACTTTTGGGTACCACCCAGATTTACTTAATCAGTATCAGCATTTTAACAAGATCTCAAGTTATTTGTACATTAAACATTGAGAAACATCCTGAAAATCATACAGAATCAGCTATGTAATGGCAAAAACACAAATGCTGTTTCCTCTGTGATTATATCTTTACTGTGACCTTCTCTGATTATTCCCTGAGGATGTATCTGAATATGATATCACTCTTGTCAAGAAGAGCAGCCTGTCTGTTCCTTGTATAATAAATTTTGAAACATTAATGTCCTTTCTACTGCATATAAATCTGTATACCAGTGGTTGCAAATAGGTGTAAAAGGGCTAGATACAGAACCAAGATACATTTTGTTGGTCATCTTCTTTGTCCTGTATGTGATAAAAAGGCAGTGTTACTGGGCAGTTTGAGAGATTAATACTTATTTTCTTACACAGAACTCCTATCTTACATAGGTACCACACAATATCCTACAGGCATTTGAGTTTGGGATCCCTTGGAGCAATAATTCTTAGAGTAAATGCAGAGTAAATGAATAGTAGTGTGAGAACAATAAACAAGTATTATTTGAAAAAAAATATTTCTGTGATCCATTGGGTTTGATAAACATAGTGAAAGAAAAACATTCCTGGAGGATATTTCAGAAGCTTTAGAGTATACAGGTTAAATCTTTACTGCAACAGTTCCCAAACTTATTTAGTTGTGGAACTCTTTGTCACAGAGGATCTCAAGGAGTCAAGTTTTGTAGAATGTACTTTGGACCAGGGGTTGGCCAACTACACCCTGACAGACCAAATTCATGCCATCACCTGTTTTTGTTCTGCTTATGAGCAATTTAAGTGGTTAAAAACCAAAGAAGAGAGGCACCTGGGTGGCTCAGTTGGTTAAGTGTCTGACTCTGGATTTCGACTCAGGTCATGATCTCAGGGTTGTGAGATGGCTCCCTGTCTTGGGCTCTGAGCGGAGCATAGAGTCTGCTTCAGATTCTCTCTCAGTTGAGACTGTGGATTCTGAGAAACAAACTGAGGGTTTGGGGGGTGGGGGTGGGGTGAACCTGGTGGTGGGAATTAAGGAGGGCACATACTGCATGGAGCACTGGGTGTGGTGCATAAACAATGAATTTTAGAATACTGAAAAAAATTAAATTAAAAAAAGATTCTCTCTCTGTTCCTCTGTTTGCCTCTCCACTGCGTCCCTCTCTTAAAAAAAAAAAAAAACAAAACCAAAGAAGAATAATATTTCATGACATGTGAACATTATGTGAAACTCAAACTTCAGTCTTCATTAGTAAATGTTTGCTGGGCTGCTTTCGTACTACAGTAGCAGAGTTGATCAGTTGAGACAGAAACCACATACACTATAATGATAAAAATGCTTATAACATGGCTTTTTTTTTTTTATAAAAAATATGCCAACACCTGCTTTAAAAGCTGATCTAACCTCTTCATCTATAACAGTACTATCTTTTTTTGATGAGTACAGGTGTGCTAAAGGTAGTAACAGTCTGTTTTTCTTTTTGTTTTTTGTTTTTTTTTTTTACAGACTTGAGACATGTTAAATACCCACTCTATTTAATTTAATTTATTTTTAAAAAGATTTTATTTATTTATTTGGAAAGTGCAACTGACTGAGCCACCCAGGTGCTCCTAAATACCCATTTTAATATATTATAAGAATTTTTTTTTTTTTTCTTGGGGAACCTGGGTAGCTCTGTTGGTTAAGTGTCTGACTCTTGATTATGGCTCAGGTCATGATCTCAGAGTAGTGACACTGAGCCCCTTACTGGGCTCTGCACCAGGTATGGTGCCTGCTTGGGATTCTCTCACTCCCTTTCCCTCTGCCCCTCCATCCTGCTTGCATGTGCTCTCTCTCCCCACCTCTCTAAAAATGTAAAATAAAATAATTTTTTTCCTGAGGATTGCCACAAATAACTTTCATTGAAAAAATATGTAGAGTTTGGATTTGATAGCAAACTTCTGCAATATCCAGTTATTACAAATTTCACCTGAGTATATTTTCAACTAGTTCCTCTCTTATTGCAGTTCTCAAACTTTTTGATCTGAGAAACCCTTTACAATCTTTAAAGTTATTGAGCATCTCAAAGTTCTTTTATGTGTGTGGGTCATATTCATTAATATATGTCATCTTAAATAAATTAAAACAAATTTAAAAAATATGTCTTTATTACTCATTTAAAAGTTAATATGAATGACATATATTAAATGGAAAATAAAAATTATCTCCAGAGAGTTTCATTGCTTGACATTATTTTGTAAATGTCTGGTTTAATAGGAGAAAACTAGATTCTCATCTATTTCTCCATTCATCTGTTGTGATAGCACATGCCATTATGGCTCTGGAAAACTCCACTGTATACATGTAAAAGAATGAGAGTGAAAAAGGTCAGTAATATCTTTGAATGATTATGAGAGTATATTTGACTTCAAGAACTCTATGAAGGGGTCTCAGGAGCATATAGGTTTCTCTGTGCTACACTTTATTTTTTTATTTTTTTAAAGATTTTATTTATTTATTTGAGAGAGACAGTGAGAGAGAACATGAGATGGGAGAAAGCCAGAGGGAGAAGCATACTTCCTGTGGAGCAGGGAGCCCGATGCGGGACTCGATTCTGGGACTCTGTGATCATGACCTGAGCTAAAAGCAGTTGCTCAACCAACCAGGCCACCCAGGCGCGCACTCTGTGCTATGCCTTAAAAACTATTCCTCTTTTGTAACTAAGAATGAAGGATTCGTTTTCATACATACACATGTACACACAATAAAGAGGTAGCACCTCTGGTTTCAACTGGTTCCTCTATTATAGGCTGTTCTCAAACTTTTTGATCTGAGGAACCCTTTACAGTCTTAAAAGTTATTGATGATCTCAGTAACCTGCACGCACATTTCCATTTCCAAATTTCCAATTTGGAAATGTAATATATTTCAAAGTCTGCTTATGAGCAACCTGATCACTTATTGAACTCAATTGACTGACAGTATTTCAGAATCAATCTGTTTGGAGTGTTAATGATGGTATGAACGTGTATCCAGAGCCCAAGACTGGATAATAGGAAATGATTCTCTTCTTGCTGACTTGCAATACCTTGCTAATTAGCAAAGGTATTGCAACTTCTGTCTCTGCATTGCTCCTCACCAGCCAGCGAAATTTAGAATTTCTTCAGCTCTGAACAAGTACAGGGGCTTCCCTGGCCTGGAGCCAGAAGCAGGAACATGAGGACAATGGACAAAGGAACATGAGGAACATGGGGTGGGTGGGTGATAAATGACTTTTCTTCTAAGAAATGCAGGAATTTCTTGGACATTTTTTCACCCTATTGATTTTGCGTTTTGGATTAAGTCTTGTCTTCTTGTTTTCTGCAAAACAGAACTCAATCACACTGTTTTCTTCATATCCTCCTGTATTTCTTAAGCCTCTCACAACTCAAATTAGCTTTTTTTTTTTTTTTAAGATGTTTTTGTTTGTTTTTTGACAGACAGAGATCACAAGAAGGTGGAGAGGCAGGCAGAGAGACAGGAGGAAGCAGGCTCCCTGCCAAACAGAGAGCCTGATGTGGGGCTCAATCCCAGGACCCTGGTCTCATGACCCGAGCCGAAGGCAGAAGCTTTAACCCACTGAGCCACCCAGGCACCCCTCAAATTAGCTTTTTTTTTTTTTTTAAGATTTTATTTATTTATTTGGCAGACAGAGTTCACAAATAGGCAGAGAGGCAGACAGAGAGAGAGGAGGAAGCAGACTCACTGTTGAGCAGAGAGCCTGATGAGGGGCCTAATCCCAGGACCCTGGGACCATGACACGAGCCGAAGGCAGAGGCTTTAACCCACTGAGCCACCCAGGCGCTTCTCAAATTAGCTTTAAAAAAAGATAATTTATTGGTTCACAGAACCTGAAAGCTATAAAAGGTATAGCTGACGTCAGGCACATTTAGATGTCATCAGAACTTCATCTCTCTTCATCCCTCAACTCTACTTTCTCTGTGTTGGCATCATTCCTTCTTAAACTGGTCTTTTCCATGCAGTGAAAAATAGCATAAGCAGCACGCATAATCTTTCCAGAAGGAAAGAGAGAGAGAGAGAGACTTGCTTTGGTGCCAGTGCTAACAGCAGTCCCAGATTAAAGGCTGCCGACGTGCCAGCCCACGTCACTTGCCCATCCTTTAGTGGAAAAGGGAAGTCATTGATTCAAAGTTTCCCTAGAACCTTATGGAGCAGGATGGAAGAGGTGCTAAAGGGATTCAGGGGAGAAAGCAAGGATAAAGTATGCCCTGCACTTCCTGTTGCTAAATGAAAGCAAGGACTTTTTGAGGTTTTCTTGGTGTCTTTGCAGTATTTTTTTTTTTTTTTGAGATTTTATTTATTTATTTGAGACAGAGAGAGTATGCACGAGTGGGAAGAGGGGTCAAAGGAGAGGAAGAATCTCAAGCAGACTTCACATTGAGAGTGGAGCCCAATGCAAGGCTGATCCTAGGACCCTGAGATCATGACCTGAGCAGAAATTGGGTTGGCCGTTTAACACAGTGAGCCACCCAGGCACTCTTCTTTGCAGTTTTTAAATTGTAATTATTAAATTTAATTAATTTGCTATCATAATTAATTGTTTTGAAGAAAACTGAGAAATAAGATGCCAAATGATAGATAAGATCCAGATTTTTAGATATCTCTCTCTACTCCTAAGCTAATATTCCTTACCCTTGGCTAGGCATGGCTTCATACTCTGGAAAACATGGTCATTTCCATCTTGATCCTTCCTGAAACTCCTGTTCCCTTGTGTTCTCTTAGTGCAGGAACTGTTACACCTTTTTTATTGAGAGGAAAGCTGAGACCCAGTAAGTCTAAAAAATTTGCCCACAGTCTTGTAAATGGTAGAACTGAATTCCTCTCATCCCAAACTAATTATCTTTCCACCATAGGTGCTATCTCTTTATTAAACATCTTGCTACCTGAACAAGTTCTGTATTTATTTGTTCCTTCACCCAATACTTATTGGCAGGCACTGTTTTGGATGTTGAGGATATACAGTGAGCAAAATAGATAAGTCTTTGCTCTCAAGGAGTTAATATTCTAGGAGGGTAGACAGAAAATAAATAAAATATCCATGATGTCACATGGCAACAAATACTGGAGAGAAAGTGATGGGAAAAGTGTGCTTTTTAATTAGCGTGATTAGGGGCAACATCTCTGAGGTTACACTTGAGAAGGGACCTGAATGAAGCCAGGAAGCATGCCAGAGGGATACTGGAAGGAGGGGCATCCCAGACAAGAGAACAGAAAGAACAAAGGTTTTTGGAGTGTCAGTGTTCTTGGCATGTTTGCAGGGAACAGCAAAGAGGCTAGGGGCCTAGAACTAATTTTGGGTAGGGGTGGGTGCAGTAGGGAATTAGGTCAGAGAGGTAGCCAAAGGACACTGTATCCAGAAAGATCAGAAATGGAAACTGTTTAACTACATATTCTGATTTTCTGGAAGAAATTTTTTTTTTATCATATTAAGGGGTTTACCTTGAGAAGATGATAGAAGGGAATCTTTCATCATTTCTACCATCAATAAGCAAGTACTCAAGTTTATATATTCTATCCTTTAACTCTTTTATTCTTTCAGTCAACATTTATTAGTCACCCACTACTCTGATTCTGAGTCACATGTTGAAGTTGTGGAAAAGGAAATGGGGAGTTTTCGGTCCTCCAGGACCCACTGTATGTCATATGCAACAAGAGAACGATCAGGTTGGCAAAAGCATCTTGCATTGCTGTCCACACATTTTTTTTTTTCTCCTGAAAGTGGTTTCCACAAGAACTAATTGGAAGCCTGCCATTTACTGACATGTTGCTACAAATTTTTAAATTAAATGATCTACTAGCAACGGAATCAGTGTGGTAATGAATCCATCTTACTACTGTTTCAGAAAGTTTTAAAAGCATTTAGTTTCCATGTCACATTCATTAAAAATGCATGATGTCATTCACTCTGGGGAGCAATCTGTTTCATAATGTGAAGTAGAACCAGCAAAACATGATTCAAAAAGGAAGCGAAGGTGACAAGGTACAAAATAACATTAAATGGTAGCATACGCGATCATGAACCTTCCTGGGATTAGGTGACCTGATAGAGCACAGAGAGCTTCATGGAAACAAACCAGAGAACCAAAACTACATTCCATTTTCCTCACAGAAAGAGAGAGAGATCAGGGTAAATCAGAATGAAATAAAGGTAATGTTATATGCAGAAAAAAATTTTAGCACTGGTTTCCTCTCTAATGAAATGAGGAAAACAGCATAAAGAAGGCCAAGAGAGGGGACTACATAATGAACCAGGGGATTAGAGAAGCTGCGGGTCTGCGGACTGGCCTCTGCATCTGCAGTCAGGAGAGTAGCTGGCTAGCTGACAACCACCCTGCCTGAGGCTATTTCATGTGCCTGGACTTCAGAACGAGAGAGGAGGGCTGTGGATAAGCTGTCTCCCCAATGTCCACTCCCCTTCCCTTCCATCTCCTTCCAACTCGTTTGCATTTGTATTTGCCTGTTTCATGTGGGTCATGAAAGTTGGTTATATACTATGGCTGCAGAGTACTATATTACATTTTCAAGGGCAGAAGAGGGCTATATGTTAAGCTGCCAAATCAAATCCTTGCCAAAATGGTCCAAGCTAATGAGAAGGTTTGTAAATTACAGTTAAATGGATGAGCTATAGAGAATAAGGAATACCGTGGTGAGTTAGCAGATGGAGTCACTGGGGGTCACTGGCTCTCTCACTGGCATTTCTTTGGCATGATCTTAGTTGAATTATTTGTGAATTTAAGCCTTTATGTGTTAAAGTCTTAAGAATTCCTATAAATTTCAAGCTGAAATGAGGTCAGGTATTATTTAAGCTATTACAATGTTTTATGCAATACAATTGGTCTATAAACAGCAAAATAAATAGGTAGACAAACAGCAAACTGCAGAAGTAAGTCGTAAGGACAGTTTTACCATTTGAGTCTGCTTCCTGCTGTGCCTCATCCCTACAGCGAGGAAGTTTTATTAAATTTAGAATTTTCCACATATCATGGTATGATTTAATTTTAGCTAGTGCTATGTCAGCTAATTCACTGACCAATTAATAGAAATCAACTAATTTTTCTAAATTGGTCTTTCCTTTTTACTGAAGTTTTTCAAGGTCTTATTTGTATGTATTTGCTTTGGAGTCAAGCAACATAAAAAATGTAAATCATAGCTCTTTGAGTCTTTGGACAATTTTCAAGCCATAAAACCTTTAATTTCAAAGACTTTGCTATTTTGCAACTGAAAGCAAGTGACTTTCAGGGGTTCTAAAGAAGAAATCCTTAGGAGTGCCTGGTCAGAAAATTAAAGCAGAAGAAGAATTAATTTCTTGGTTATAGTCCCTATAATGGGTTGATCAGAGTAAGGCAAAAAACCAGTTTCTTATAATTTGCCCAAGACATATTTTTACACATATTCATCAAGAAGCATTAAACATTTTTGTGGTGGAATGAATTTGATGAAATTAATGTACTTTTAAAACTAAGTTATTTCTTTAATAAAAGAAGTCATAATGCCTAATGCCTAAGAGAATAGAAAACATTTTAGTCTTTTTTTTTTTTTAAGATTTAATTAATTTGACAGAGAGAGACAAAGCTAGAGAGGGAACAGAAGTAAGGGGAGTGGGAGAGAGAGAGAAGCAGGCTTCCGTGAAGCAAGGAGCCCAATGCTGGGCTCAATGGAGGACTCAATCCCAGGACCCTGGGATCATGACCTGAGCCAAAGGCAGATGCTTAAGGACTGAGCCACCCAGGCACTCCGAAAACATTTTAATCTTAAAAATGCAAGTATTAGGGACACCTGGGTGGCTCAGTGGGTAAGCCTCTGCCTTCGGCTCAGGTCATGATCTCAGGGTCCTGGGATTGAGCCCCACATCGGGCTCTCTGCTTGGCAGGGAGCCTGCTTCCTCCTCTCTCTCTCTCTCTGCCTGCCTCTCTCCCTACTTGTGATCTCTGTCTGTCAAATAAATAAATAAAGTCTTTAAAAAAAAAAAAAAAAGCAAGTATCATTCCACATACCCAAGCCAAAAACATTGTTATAAAAGTTATAAACGCATTAATTTTAGATATTGGTTGTGGTAATTGCTTGGGATTTGCCTTCACATCCGTAGCAAATTATAGGTAGATAAAATTAGACATCGAGTTAATTCCTCTTTCCTCATGTCCTCTTCTGCTGTATAGTTATGCTCATCATTAAAAAGAAATGAACTAAATATCTAATGTATATGGAGTTCTGCTGTAGTGTCTCCATTCCCTATTTTCAATAAATTGAGTTGAGAAGAAAGGAAAACAACCTGTTAGGTTATTTGGTAAATATAAATATAGTAAATTAGTTAAAGCTTCGGTATCGATTTTGTGTTATATTCGTTTTTATGGTTGGTTGTTTTTGTGGCGTTCATTATAAGGAATTTATGTGACTGGGAATTAGTGGTAAGAATGGAATCGACCCAAAGATGGGGGAATAGGGAATAAAAGGAACAAGAACAGAAAAAAGGACAATGCTTCTGTGTGATATGTTGTGGAGCTCAGTACAGAATACTGTGGGTTTCCATCCAAAGTGGGGTTGCCTTCACCCAATGGCATCTACAAAGAAAATACATTCGAGATGAGTCCTGAGTAAGGGAGAGGAGTTCACTAGGTAGAATGTGAGGATGGGGGGAACGTTGCATGCAGGCAGCAGCACCTCCTCCAAGGCCCAGAAGTGAGTGAACAAGCTCCCTGGAGGATATGGAGGTAGTTTACTCAGCAGGATGTTGAGGGCTCTTGGCAGACGAGGCTGCAAGGCAATCTATGTCGCCAGCTGAGCCCCTCAGATACCATGCCAGAGACCTTGGAATAGAGCTAGTCTGATATGAGAAGTCACTGAAAAGCCTTGTGTAGGATGGGTGGGGGTGAAGTGCTTGTGGCATGATAATATAATCCCCTTAGAGACATCCCTTCTGAGGTTATGAAGCAGATTGAAGCAGGGCCGTCCTGAGGATGAAGAGACTAGTCAGTCAGTCAGTGTTAGCATAAGTTGGGTTATGGTGTGGTAACAAACATTGTTCAAAACTCAGTTGCTTAATGCAGCCCAAAGGTAATTCTCGGTCTCTCAATAGGCCCTACACTAATCAGCAGGGGCTCTGTTCTATGATGTCACTCAGGGACTCAGGCTCTACGTTGTTTCGGCTGCATGACCTGAAACACAGGGATTTTTTTTTAGTTACTGAAGCAGGGAAAGAGGTTGTGCCTTGGCTCTTTTCTGCTTTGGGATGAAAATGGCATGTGTCATTTCTTCTGTAGTCATAACTAATTACAAGACTTAGCCTAACCATGGGAGATGGGGAAAATGGGGGAAAGCTGATGGAAAACTTGCCGAGCACCAGGGCGCTGCCATGGGAAGTTCAGGTAAGTAGATGAAAGCTGCTGTGGGCTGGAGAGGAGGCAGTCAGCTGTGAGTGGTCTCGAGGTGTTAGAAACAATGAAGGACTGAGGTAATTTGGTGGGGACTGAGAGAAGAGAGGCACAGATGACTATAGGGTAAATACTATGTGGAGCCTGCGTATGTAGTTTAGTGAGAAAAACAGGCAGAGGAGTAGGTGGAGGGCAGAGAGTGATAAGGTTCCTTTTGGCCAGTACTGGTGTCTGCAGATCCTAATTTTAAAATGTCCAATAGTAACTGCAGGTCTGGAGCTCAAAACAGAGCCAGGTCTAGCTATTGATATTTAGATCCAATCATACAATTACAGCAAGAGATTGAATACATGCAGGTGGATGATTCTTGTAAAGGAGAAGCTATAGAATGACAAGAGGTGAGATCTAAAACGGTTGAATTGTTTATGCAAGCTGGAACCACAGTCATCATCCCCAAATTGATTCAGGAAATAGAGGGTCAGAGTGTCTGCTTCCACAGACTATAATTAACTGGGTTTTGATGTATGGTTTCAGAGGCTGGAGACACACTGAGAGATTTATTGAGTGCAATATTTATTTGACACCTAAGGAACTAAAGCAAATGTTCTCATGAACTCTTGCGGAGATTTACTTTAGATGGTGAAGAACAACTTGAAACCACAGGTTATTAGATACTGAAGGAGTTTATTAAATGAAATGGGTGACAACAGTGATTTTATATCTCTGTCTCTGGTGCAAATGATTTTCAGAGGGGTCCCGCGCAAAGGGAAGAGCTGCGGGGTGCGAGGTGAAGCAGGAGCGGAGTGGGCCGTGACATCCCTCCACCCCAATGAGCTCTGTAGTTACTTGTTTCATATCATAAGACTTCACTTGCGAAAAAAAGTTTCACACTCCCAACAAACAAAAACAAAAAACATTTGTTTCCCCATCTACAGTGTTAAGAAGCCTTAGTGGAGGCTTTCATCATTTCTTGTGGTTGGATTACTTTATTGTTCCTCCCATTGATCTCCCTATCTCATCCTCCCGTTGTAAGCCCCCTCTACCCTGCTCCCAACGTGAGAGCATACTCAAACACAAATTAGATCTTGGCACTGGCCTATACAGGCATTTGTTGACTTCCTATCACGTTTAGAGTGATGTTGAAATGCTCTTAGAAAGCATTTCATGATTGGCTTGTACTTACTTTTCTCCAGCTCCATTGTCAGGATGTGTCCATCTGTTCCCTGTGCATCAGCTATAACAAAAGATTTATACTTGCAGTGCCCTGAAGGTCAAGAATGTCTTCTGTGTAGCTAATGCAACTTTTCAGTTCGGGCTTCACATTGCTAGTCCTGTAGGAGTCCTCCTTTGAGACCCTGCAACAATGGAAATGTATATCACCCCCCCATACACACACATTATTGCATTAATGGGTGTTTTGGTTGTCTCCTCACTGGGCTATGGACAAGCACCCTAGGGAAAGGGACTAGCTCATCAATTCAGTTCCCTCAGACCTTGGCCCTATAGTTGGCCCTCAGCTTTGTTGTTAACAAGTTCATGAATCTCCCTTTGTGGAGATTGTTAAAAGCAATAGATTTCTATCTATTTGATTCATTTGAAAATATATGGTCCATGAATCCAGGCTAGAGGATGTCAAGGTTCCATTTGTATTTTCTCGAATTTAAAAAAAAATTTTTTTTTTATATCTTTAGAATTTAGTTACCCTTGTAAATACTAATTGGAAAATAACATTTTAGAATATCAGGAAAGACTTTTTGGCTCTTTAAATATAAATAAAAATGATTTAAAACAAAAATTTGGATAAAAAGCTCTTCTTTAGGGGAAAATATCACTGCAGTCTCCCTGTTTCAAATGTCCTAAAGCATTACTTTAGCAGCCCAGCCCCACATGTAATAACACCCATTTTCTACAAGACTAAGTTGAAACTCCTCAGCCTGATTTCCAGATCTTCTGTAGTCTTGACACCAAATGACTTTTTGAACCACATTTCTCACTAATCTTTGACACAATTTTTTTTTGTCTCACTTAGATCTTTCCCCCTTATATTTCTATTTCATCTACTTTATTCTTGGTGGATATTTTCAATCTGGAGATTTATCTGTTCTTATATCCAGAATATTTTCCATTACAATTTAGAATATTGTCTGTCTACTCTTTGATCACATCCTTGGACTTTCTGTGAGGTAGATATTAGAGTTTCCATGATTCCTAATGTCTCTTTTATATTCTCCACTGCTTTGTCTTTCTCCCATGCTACAGAGATGTTCTGTTCTATCTTTGAATTTATCTTTAAGTATGATCTTCTTCCTCTTCTTCTTCTTCTTCTGTATAATCTGCTGAAATTAAAAAAAAAAGTTAATGACTGTACTTTTATTTGGCTTTTTAGAATTTGTTTCATTTTGTTCTCTTTTTATTTTATAGGTGCAAATTATTCCTTTATATTTTAAACATCTTTATTATAAACTCACTTTCATATTTTTAGATTATTGTTAGTTCCCCATGTCCTGAAAAGTGTCTTTCATGTTAAGTGTTCTATTTTGTTTTAGGTTTTTTATTTGCAAGTTATTTTTGGAAAGAATGATCTTTTCGAGAGATCAGATAACCACCCTGGGGTGATTTCCACGGTTTTTCTATCAGTACCTTTAAGACTCATTCTGAATTATTTTTGTATTAGTCTTTCAGCTGGTATTCTCAGAATGCATTGGTAATGAAAACTCAGTTCCTACTGCATGGACAGCTTAGTCTTAGGGTTATAATATCCCCAGAAGACTCTTTTTTACCCACAGGGTGGGGCTGTTGGCTCATTTCCAGTGGCTACCTTGGGTCCACAGGCACAGATATTCTGGATCCTTTGTGGTTTGGATAGTGGGGTGTTTCTGCTGATTTTGTACAGAGAGCCCAGTTCTGATTCCTGCTGTGCACACATTTTCCTGGACTAGGTCCATGGCCATGAACACAACAGGCTTTAAGACCTGTAATCTCTCTCGTATTCCCTTTATATTTCTAGCATGTGGAGATTTTCTTTTTTCCTTGGAACTCTGCTATATCTTTAATATCTAAAAATACATGTTGTCTCTATTTCTATACATTTGGAAATGTTATATTCAATTGACTGGAAAACTGTCTACTACTTTTGACTATCTAAACATTTACTCTTTTGTTCCTATTGTTCTCTCCACTTTGAATAATCTCTCAAATTATCTCTGCCTGTTGCAAATTTCTTCTAACCTTCCACGATTTGAGGGGTTGCTGAAGGTAAGCTCTTCCATGCTTTTTTCCCCTCCAGGGACCAAAGTAACCTCTAATTAGGTCCTTATCTGAACTCTTTTGGCATCCATTTGATATTAACCATATTTAGTTAAAATTGTTTTCTGGTTATTACTTGTAATCTATTGAGATTATAAAATTTTTGAGAATTGGGGCCATTTCTTAAGCTTCTTGGATTTCTCTATGGCAATATCTACATAACTGGGCATTCAAATAAATACTTCCTAGTGGAAGAATGATTGAAAGAAAACATGCTAGAATTAAGAACAATTAAGAATAACTTGATAGTATTTTAGATTAAAATTTATAATTTAGATTAAATTTAAAACCATCCAGGAAAACAAGATTTTTTCAAGTAATGTTTTCTGCTTAATCATTTTATTCTCAATTCATGAATTTATAAGGCCAGAGAGATTACATATAAGGTCCTAGGTTACTGGAGAAGAACAGAAAATTTTATTTCAAGCAGTATAAAATTAATATGATAGATAAAATCTGAAAGGAATGTGTCTGGGCCAACAAAAGAATCTTCCTTAAACCAGTGGGGGAAATTCGCTACTATCGTTGATGTCTGTTTAGAATTTGGTCCTGAGTAAGTGAACTAACAAGCAGCTGATTCTGAGTTACATTCACGGGGAAATATTTCTGAGTTCCAGTTCATAGGAGCTCAGGAAGGTATGGGATGCAAATTACATTCCAATATAAACTAGCCAATCAAGCTTTGAACAGTTTTGAGGTCTTTGGCTTTGCCTGTGAATGTGGAAACACCCAAGGGCACCTTCAAATTAGAAATAAACACACTGTTTATAGTCCTAATGTGTAATTTGGTAGAAATTTAAGGGATATCTTTTTATAGTAACAGAGTCTACAAAGAAAATAAAATTCAGGTAAGGTTAAGTCCTTTCCAGTCATAAGTGTATATAAATGACTTTTAACTCTAAATTCAAATACTTTGGGCATTTCCCAACCGCCCATCCCTCATACTTCATGGGTAAAACAAATGGTGTAATATTTTAGTTCCAGACTGATTTTTTTTATAACCTATTGGATAATAACACATCAAATAAAAATAATACCTAACATTTATTGTATAATTGCCTTATGTCTAACTATATTCTTATACTTTGCAAATATCTCTTTTAATACCTAAATAACCCTATGATGTCACTATAATTATTATCTTCCATTTGCAGATGGGAAAAACTGAGATATAGAAGAATTCATGAACTTTTATCCATGTCACAAAGTAGTCTTCAACTATTCCAGAATTCCTACCTGTCTCCTATCCATGTTACTACCTTAGAAGACATACTCATTTCCAAAACTGAATCAGGAAGAAATTGACAACCTGAATAGACCAATATCTAGTAATGAGATCGAAGCAGTGATCAAAAATCTCCCAAAAAACAAGAGCCCAGGATCTGATGGATTCCCTAGAGAATTCTACCAAACATTCAAAGAAGAAATAATACCTATTCTCCTGAAGCTGTTTCAAAAAATAGAAACAGAAGGAAAACTTCCAGACGCTTTCTGTGAAGCCAGCATTACCCTGATCCCCAGACCAGGCAAAGACCCCACCAAAAAGGAGAATTTCAGACCAATGTCCCTGATGAATATGGATGCTACGATTCTCAACAAGATCCTAGCTAATAGGATCCAAGAGTACATTAAAAAGATTATCCACCATGACCAGGTGGGATTTATCCATGGGATGCAAGGGTGGTTCAATATTCGCAAATCAATCAGTGTGATAGAACAAATCAATAAGAGAAGAGAGAAGACCAACATGGTCCTCTTAATTGATGCAGAAAAAGCATTTAACAAGATACACATCCATTCCTGATTAAAATGATTCAAAGTATAGGGATAGAGGGAAGATTCCTCAATTTCATAAAATCTATCTATGAAAAACCCACAGCAAATAATATCCTTGATGGGAAAAAGCTGACGGCATTCCTTTTGAGATCAGGAGTACGACAAGGATGCCCACTCTAGCCACTGTTTTTCAACATAATACTAGAAGTCCTAGCAATAGCAATCAGACAACAAAAAGAAATAAAAGGTATTCAAATTGGCAATGAAGAAGTCAAATTTTCTCCCTTCGCAGATGACATGATACTTTATATGGAAAATCAAAGACTCCACTCCCAAACTATTAGAACTCATACAGCAATTCAGTAATGTGGAAGGATACAAAACCAGTGTACAGAAATCAGTTGCTTTCTTATACACTACCAATGAAAATATAGAAAGGGAAATTAGAGAATCAATTCCATTTACTATAGCACCAAGAACCATAAGATACCTGGGAATAAACCTAACCAAAGAGATAAAGGATCTGTACTCAAGGAACTACAGAACACTTATGAAAGAAACTGAAGAAGACACAAAAGGGTGGAAGACCATTCCGTGTTCATGCATTGGAAGAATAAACATTGTTAAATGGTCTATATTCCCTAGAGTAATCTATACTTTCATTGCCATCCCGATTCAAAATTCCACCAGCATTTTTCAAAGAGCTGGAACAATCCTAAAATTTGTTTAGAACCAGAGGAGACCCCGAATTGCTAAGGAAATGTTGCAAAAGAAAAACAAAGCTGGGGCATCACATTGCCTGCTTTCAAGCTTCACTACAAAGCTGTGATCACCAAGACAGCATGGTACTGGCACAAAAACAGACACATAAACCAATGGAACAGAATAGAAAGCCCAGATATGGACCTTCAACTCTATGGTCAAATAATCTTAGACAAAGCAGGAAAAAATATACAGTAGAAAAAAGACAGTCTCTTCAATAAATGGTGCTGGGAAAATTTGACAGCTATGTGTAGAAGAATGAAACTCGACTGTTCTCTTACACCATACACAACGATAAACCCAAAATGGATAAAAGACCTCAACGTGAAGCAGGAATCTATCAAAATCCTAGAGGAGAACATAGGCAGTAATCTCTTCAACATCAGCCACAGCAACTTCTTTCAAGACATGTCCCCATGGGGTGCCTGGATGGCTCATTGGGTTAAGTCTCTGCCTTTGGCTCAGATCTCAGGGTTCTGGGATTAAGCCCCATATTGGGCTCTCTGCTCATCAGGGAGCCTGCTTTCCCTCTCCTTCTGCCCACCTCTCTGCCTGCTTGTGATTTTTCGCTTTCTCTCTGTCAAATAAATAAATAAAATCTTAAAAAACAAAACAAAACCAAAAACAAATAGCAACAAAAAAAATGCCCCTAATGTCAAAGGAAACAAAAGTGAAAATGAACTTTTGGGACTTCATCAAGATCAAAAGCTTCTGCACAGAGAAAGAAACAGTCAACAAAACAAAGAGGCAACCCACAGAATGAGAGATGATATTCGCAAATGACACTACGGACAAAGGACTGATATTCAAGATCTATAAAGAACTCCTCAAATTCAAGACCCAAAAAACAGATTGTCATGTCACAAAATGGGCAGAAGGCACGAACAGACACTTCTCCAAAGAAGACATACAAGTGGCTAACAGACACATGAAAAAATGGTCGTCATCATTAGCCATCAGGGAGATTCAAATCAAACCACATTGAGGGGCGCCTGGGTAGCTCAGTGGCTTAAGCCTCTGCCTTCAGCTCAGGTCATGGTCCCAGGGTCCTGGGATCGAGCCCTGCATGAGTCTCTCTGCTCAGCAGGGAGCCTGCTTCCCCACTCCCTCTCTGCCTGCCTCTCTGCCTGCTTGCGATCTCTGTCAAATAAATAAATAAAATCTTAAACAAAAACAAAAACACATTGAAATATCACCTTATACCAGTTAGAATGGCCAAAATTAACAAGACAATAAACAATACGTGTTGGAGAGGATGTGGAGAAAGGGGAACATTCTTACACTGTTGGTGGGAATGCAAGTTGGTGCAGCCACTTTGGAAAACAGTGTGGAGATTCCTTAAGAAATTAAAAATAGAGCTTCCCTATGACCCTCCAACTGCACTACTGGGTATTTACCCCAAAGATACTGATGTAGTGAAAAGAAGGACCATCTGTACCCCAATGTTCATAGCAGCAATGGCCACAGTTGCCAAACTGTGGAAAGAACCAAGATGCCCTTCAACATATGAATGGATAAAGAAGATATGGTCCATATATACAATGGAGTCTCTTATGCCTCCATCAGAAAGGATGAATATCCAGCTTTTGTATCAACATGGATGGGACTGGAAAAGATTATGCTGAGTGAAATAAGTCAAGCAGAAAGAGTCATTTATCACATGGTTTCACTTCCTTATGGAGCATAAGGAATAACACAGAGGACATTGGGAGATGAAGAGGAGAAGTGAACTGGGGGAAATTGGAGGGGAGACAAACCATGAGAATAAACTGAGGGTTCTGGAGGGGAGAGGGATGGGGAGTTGGGTGAGCCTAGTAGTGGGTATTATGGAGGGCATATATTACATGGAGCACTGGGTGTGGTGCATACATAGTGAATTATGGAACACTGAAAAAAAATGAAAAAAAAAAGAAGACATATTCATTTAGGGTTCTCTTGAAGCGTTTGTATTTTATTGAGATTAGAGGGGGAAATGGCAGTGTTGGTTAACTCATTACTGCTTGTTGCCATCTAAATCAACTCCTTCCTTTTGTGTCATGGTTTGATTATAAATTTCCTTCTAAACCTCTCTGGAAACTCCATTATCACCATTAATCTTGGGTTTAAAAGGATGGGTGCCAACTACCATCTGAAAGTGGACATATCTAAAATGGATTAAATGTAAATTAAAAACTAATGACTCCAAAATCCATCATTAGCTGGCCCATCATACCTGTGTACTTTATGCTCTAAATCCAACTTGTCTTCTTGCAAGCCTAGCTAGATCTTATTGGCTCTCTGGGGGCAGACCACAAATTATGGTGTATGCCTGGAGCCCTTGTTTGCATTTTTTTCCCATAGAGAGTTGTATGCTTTGATATCGACTGGCAAAGAAATGAAGTTTGGAAACTATGACTTCTGAAAAGCTAATATTTTAATATTTAGAGAAGATTTGTTTAAGGGAAGGATATGGTCAATGCTCTCTTTCCCTGTTTTCAATAAAGGCCTAGATATTGGATTTTATGTTTGTTTAAAACAATATTTTATACTCAGAAGTTTGGATAAGAAAAAAAGAAATGAGGTTAACATAAGTAAACTGTTTTAAATTAAATTAGCCTAGCTACAGAATATATTATTAGAAAAGATTTTGAAATCCTCTCTAGAGGTCCTTAAATTTTTTTCACCTGTGCCCCTCAAGATGGGATGGTGGGGGATGAGGTGAACTCTTTGCTATTTTAAGCATCCTTCCAGCTTTCTGTTGCTATTATTTATAATTCTACTCCAGATGGAAAATATAGGCCTTTCTAATGTGTATTAAGGGAAGAAGCAACTTTCTGATCCCTCTGAATACAAATATGAGATGATGATGGAAAAATTAAGGATGTGATTGCCACCAATGCCCTATGCAAACTCTTAGATAAAATAAGCATGATACTACATTTTAACAAAATTTCTTAACTTTTGATAATCTAAACTTATCTAGGGAGCTTATAAAAATACAGATTTCTGGTTTTCCTTTTCTACCCTCCCCTCCTGCCCTGAGATTCTGAATTTAATTGCTTTGGATGAGCCTGATGCATTATATTTCATTGAATATATATGTTTACCGCACAGCCACTTTGGAAGACCGTTTGGCAGTTTCTTACAAAACTAAGCATACTGTTACATTAAGTTCCAACAATCACCCTCCTTGGTATTTACCCGAAGGAGTTGAAAACTTACAGCCAAAATAAAAACCTGCAGGTGGATGTTTATAGCAGCTTTCTTCATAATTGCCAAAACTTGAAAGAAACCATAATGTCCTTCAGTAGGTGATAGTATATCTGGACAATGAAATATTATTCAGCTAAAAAGAAATGAACTATCAAGCCATAACAAGACATGGAGGAATCTTAAATATGTATTACTAAGTAAAAGAAGCCAAGTTGGAAAGGCTGTATACTATGGGATTCCAATTATATGACCTTCTGGAAAAGACAGAACTTTTGGAGACAGTGAAAAGGTCAGTAACTGCCCGAAGGGGAGATGGCAGTGGGGTAGAGATGAACAGGCAGAGCATAGAGAATTTTTAGGGTAGTGAAAATACTGTATGATACCATAATAGTAGAGACGTGTCATTATACAGTTGTGCAAACCTACAGAATGTACAATACTCAGAGTAAACCCTAATCTAAACTATGGCCTTTAGGTAATAGAAAGGTGTCAGTGTAGGTTTATCAGCTGTAACAAATGTACCACTCTGGTGGGGGATGATGATAATAGGGGAAACTCTGCAGCTATGGAAGCAAGAGGTATATGGGAAGTCTCTGTACATTCATCTTAACTATGAACCTAAAACTTCTCTGAAAAATAGAGTCTTAAAAAGTCTTGGGCAGTTGGTTGGTTCCAGTTTCTCCATTATTACTAAGACAGCAGAGAATATCCCAAGGCTTATTTGATTCCTGCCTGGAGCCATGTTCCTAAGTTGTTGGTCTCTAAAGGAAGGAGTCACATCCAGGGCCCTCTATACATACAGGGCTGACTCTCAGTTAGAACCTGTGTGTGAAGCCTGCTTGAGATGCTCTCTCCCTTTGTCTCTGCCCCTCCCCTTCCTTGCACATGCATGCTGTTTCTCTCTCTCAAATAAATAATTTTTTAAAATTAAATAAATAAACAAATCTTTAAAAAAGAAAAATGGCTAGGCTTAGTTGATATGTGCTAGATTTCAAAGAATTAGTACAAAAAATGTAAATATCTCAGTTTCTATATTGAATGTGATTGAAGTGATAATACTTTAGGTATGCTAAATTGAAAAAATATGTTACTAACATTTAAAACTATATTTTTATATGCGATATGAGATATAATGGAATATAATGTAATAAATATAATATACCTAAAATCTATTTATCACATTATTTATTTATTTATTTATTTACTTGCAGTTGAAGATCAGGGCTTATGAAGTTCATTTATTTAGTTGTTTGATATGCCAGATAAATTCATGATGCTTAACCAACTGAGCTACCCAGGCATCCCTAGAGGGCTGTATTTCTGATTCCTGATGCTTTCAGAGAGTTTAATCAACAACATTGAAGTAGAGCAGAGGAAATGCATTTTGTGGACCATATGGAGCACTCTAAAACTGGATTCCAAATGCTCATTCTTGACATTACTCAAATAATGCACACATAGAACATTCATGACATATTCAGGGAACAAAACCTAAGTCATAGCAATGATAGACCAGCTTTGTCAATATTGCTTTAGTTTTAGAAGAAAAGGTTTTAGACAATTTCATTCTAAAAGCCTTCCTGAGAACCTATTATTTTCAATTCACTGCACTTAGTAATGAACAGAACAGAGATGCAGATGCTCTCTCCTACCAGTTCTTCAAAGAGCATTTTCATATTAATTAGGTGACGAGATGCATTGCTAATTCTTCATACCAATTCTCTGATCAATTGTAGCTGCAGTATAGCGTCCTAAAAGGAATAAAAAAATCTTGTGATTTACTTCACCCTTTCTATGTCGTTTTATAAGATATATAAATACAAATTAACTTCAAATAACTCCAGTCCTCTAAAAATCAGGCATGAGCTAATACTTCCCCCAAGTCTGAAATTTGGAATTCCTCCATGGTTAATGGATTATATAAATTCAATAATTAATTATATTCTCATTATGTGGATGAATCTGTATTAAAAAAGAAGCTTGTAGATATTTGGGTGGGGGTGGATTAAAGCATACTAACACATTTTCTGTATCAATTAACTACTTTTTTTGTGTGTGTGTGTCTTCATCCTTTGCTAACGGCATTTTTTTTTCCATTTTATTTATTTTTTTCAGCGTAACAGTATTCATTGTTTTTGCACAACACCCAGTGCTCCATGCAATACGTGCCCTCCCTATTACCCACCACCTGTTCCCCCAACCTCCCACCCCTGACCCTTCAAAACCCTCAGGTTGTTTTTCAGAGTCCATAGTCTCTTATGGTTCACCTCCCCTTCCAAATTTTTTTTTTTTTTAATAAACATATAATGTATTTTTATCCCCAGGGGTACAGGTCTGTGAATCGCCAGGTTTACACACTTCACAGCACTCTAGACAATTAACTACTTTTAATATAAATTTAAAAGTTATCAGATAAACTGAAGCATTTAAAAAATTAATTTGGGAGCATTGTGGGAAGAATAATAATCTCCTTGATATTCAATTTGTATGCCCTTTGAAATCATTGGGAAGGTTTTAAAAACATACTGATTTGTGGAGCATAACAAATGACATGGAGGACATTGGGAGATGGAGAGGAGAAGGAAGTTGAGGGAAATTGGAAGGGGAGGCGAACCATAAGAGACTATGGACTCTGAAAGACAACATGCGAGTTTTGAAGGGGCGGGGGTGGGAGGTTGGGGAAACCAGGTGGTGGGTAATAGGGAGGGCACGTATTGCATGGAGCACTGGGTGTTGTGCAAAAACAATGAATACTGTTACGCTGAAAAAATAAATAAATAAATAAATAAAAAACGTACTGATATCTGGGTCTAACCCCTAGTTATTCTTACTTAGTTGGTCTGTAGTATGGCCCAGGCCAGGTAATGCTAACATGCAGGAAAGTTTGAGAACTGTTGGTCTAGAATCTATAATCTAGTTTATTACTGCTTCAGGGTCATGCTCCTCCTTCAGGCTCTTGGACCCTTTTCTGATTTCATAGGCTTGTGGAACAGTATTGTGATGTTAACTTCATTTCCCAAGTAGGTAATCCTTTGGGAAGAGATAATTCTATTGTAAATGATTAATTGATTTTAAGTCAAATCAGTCTTTGGTGATTCCAAGCTGTGAAAAGGAGTGACCTCCTCTCCTGCACCACCGCCCCCAACAAAGCTGACTGACCTTCAGTATGCCTACCCTCATCAAGATGCCAGATCTCTTAAGCTTGCAGGATGACCCTAGTAACAAAAAAGGTAACAGCCACATGAAGTCCATTCCATTTTGTCAGTCTGCTTCCCCAAACTACTACATGCTTGTTTCTTACATCTGCTTAGTCATGCCCTTGGACCAGTAGTTTTCAATCCTGATTGTATATTAAAATCACGTGGGAAAGGGGCACCTGGGTGGCTCAGTCAGTTAAGCAACCAACTCTTCATTTCCCCTCAGGTCATGAACTCAGGGTCCTGAGATGGAACCTGTATGGGTTCCATGCTGGGCATGGAGTCTGCTTAAGATTCTCTCTCCCCTTCTTTAAAAAAAACAAAAAACAAAAAACATTAACAGGAAAAGACAAACAAAAGTTTAATTACATGTATGCCTTCTGTATATATGGGAGATATCTAGGAAAACTGAGTCATTTCGGAAACTTCTCTAGCTAAAGAGAGAAGAAAGATGTTGGGGTTGTGGGTGGGGGTAGGGGGTAGGGGGAGGAGAAGACCAATTATGAAAGGTTAGGGCGTGGGAGGGGTGAGAAGAAGCAAGGGTAATGTTGTCATGGAGATTTAAGTTGTCACTCTCGGCATTGATAAGTTTCTAGAGATTTAGATTTGGTACAGAGAGGGAGACACCCTTATAAATGTAAATGCTTCTTATAAAAGGATAACTTCTATATTCAGAGCTTCTGCTATGTCTGCTGTTTCTTAAAAATCATGAGCTTAAAACAATCCTATTTTGGAGTGGCAAATTCTACTCCCCTTAAACCTTGAAAACCAGTGTCTTAAGGTGTAATACACACATTTATACCTAAAACATTTCTGGACTTGAGGGGTTTTGTTTGTTTGTTTTAGGTGACATTCTGAAGCTATAGAGATATGGACATACATATCTTTTAAAACTCTATCCCATGGTGGTTTGTTTGATGGCAGATAAGTATTATTAAAACTCTAAAAAAGATATCAGATAGAACTGCCTGGTAAAATACACTTATACTTACATAGCCCTACTTTGGTCAGAGGCTCTTTAGCATTATACATAAATAGAGTTATTTACTCTTTCCCCATTTTAGAGACCAGGGAACTTGCCCAAGAGCACATGATTAGGGTTAGGGCCAAGATTCACATGAGCCACTCTGGCTCCAGAGTCAGTAAGCTTAACCGCAGTGACCAATGGGTGTGGTTATTACAACTGCCAGATGCAATGAGGTAGGTAATGTTCTTACACTACTATTTTACAGGTAAGGAACTGAGGTACAGACAAACTTTCCTAGGGACCCACAGCTCATTAGTGGCAGAGTTGGAATTTAAACTCAAGCAACTTGACTCTAAAGTTCATGCTTTGTCAAGGATCTAGATTTCTTTCACAGATATTCAACTGATGCAGCTTTGCAAAAACTTATGTTACTATATATTGGAATTTGGTCTTGCAAGTTTCATGTATGCTTCTGGGCTTATTCTTACCCTTTTACCCAGGATTTTTACTCTACTACTATTGCACCGGAGAAGCCATTTATAAAGGATGATACAGCTGCTTTCTAATACTGGCTCATAGTTTCAAAATTTCTTTGATTCCTACATATGTTAGGTACCCTAAGCTCATCAAAGTTGCATGTACAAAGAAGAAAAGATTCTCCATGCCCCTTCCCAAATCTTTGCCAGTTCCTATGTCCAAAAATCCTTTTTATTTCCTTTATTAGTTTGGTGTGTCCTTAATTTCGTATTAAAAATCCAGATTTCTCCCAACTACTGGACATTCCCATTTCAAACTTTTAGAAATAAATTACCCAGAATTTTATAGCAATAACTGTGTGAAGAGGACAAAGTGGCCTTGAGAATTGAAACAGTTTCACCCTGTGGATTTCCATCAATGTTATAAATTTATTGAGCCTAGTCTTCGTAAAATGAATCAATTCTAGATTTTAAGAGGTGATTTTAGAAGTCCCTTGTTCACGTTTTAATATGTAAACAAATCACCAAAGGCTCTTGTTAAAAAATGCAAAAATCTGATTTGGGAGGCAGGAGGTGAGATGCTGGATTCCATATTTCTAACACGCTCCCAAGTGATGTTGATGCTGCTGGTCTGTGAACCACACTTTGAATAGCAAGGACACTGTGCTGTAAAGTGGCTTTCTAAGGGAAGAAAACACAGCTTTGATCTGTTGCTAATTTCCATGATATAAATACTCCCACAATGGCCAAGTTCCATACGGACATTATATAACTGAAAACTAAATTGGGAAGAAACATGCAGCATAATATATTCAATGGGCTCTCAAGAGCAGGCATGAGGCAGCTTTTACACTCCACTGGATGTATGTGACTTTAAGCGCACCCTATATCAAGAGTCAAAAATAGTAAGTGATGTTGTTTCATTCTGCAAAGTTTAGCAAAACAAAGAATGTTATAGAGAAGATGACTAGAGATTAGTTACAAAGTGTCGAGATTAGGTGAAAAGTAATGTAGTTTCAAGGTTATAGGGCATATTTAAGGAGTTAAAATCCACATGGGGCCAATAGTGGAGACTTTGAGAAAGATCTGAATCAGATTTGATGGTGGTAATTTCAGATGCATGGATCAAGAGAACATTCACAGGAAAGGAAGTGGGGATAAGAACTAGCAAAATGTCTGATGCAAACAAGGTGAGGGAAAATGTTGGCATTCCTGAAGAGTTGGGAGTAGGGTAGTTGTTACAGGGGCTGAACAAAGGCATCCCGCTTTCACAGATGTTTTATTTTCTGCCATGTTTGGGTAATAAAATATTCAGATTCATCAAACATTCGAGTTAACAGAGAGTTGACATAGGTACCAGAAAGAGATAGCAATGCTTGACGAATAGAATACCTTAAAGTATACAGAATCCAGTTTCTTTGTTCTTTTTTTTTTAAAGATTTTTTTAAAATTTACTTATTTGACAGAGATCACAAGTAGGGAGAGAGGCAGGCATAGAGAGAGAGAGGAGGAGGAAGCAAACTCCCTGCCAAGCAGAGAGCCTGATGCGGGGCTTGATCCCAGGACCCTGGGATCATGACCTGAGCGAAAGGCAGAGGCTTTAGCCCACTGAGCCACCCAGGCGCCCCTTCTTTGCTCTTTGATGGAGAAAGGACTTCTAGAGCTGCCATTTTATAGAGCCATCACTTTGAGCACTTTTGGTCTCTAATCTGGGTAGAGCTGGAGAGGAAGTGTGGGAAGTTCCATTCCCCAGGTGCTATAACAGGATCATAGTCTCATCCTCTTTCCCAAGGCTGCAGTGTGGAGCATCCTATGAAAACTTATCCCATAGAGAGAATTTCTGACTGGGAGAAAGACTATCCTTTGCAATACATGGAGTTTTTAGGAGTCTGGTTTCTGTTTCCTCAGCTGTAAAAAGAAGATAATAATATCTATTTCATATGGCTTTTGTAAGGAACGTGGTCAAGACATGTCAATACTCAGCAAATACGAGTTTCTACATTCCAAATGTTTTTAAGACAACCTATGGCTAACTGTGAGCTATGTTTGAATGTCTACAGACCAGCCCCAGCAAAGGGCTTTCCCTAGACCCTCTGACCCTGGCTTTAGTTAGCCAACCAAATGTGAGTGCCTTCTTACATTTCCGAGGCTGAATACAGATTTATTTTTGGGGGGGAGGGATATATATATATATATTTTTTTTTTCTCTTCTTTCCTGTGTCTTGGAATAAATACGCTATTTCATTTGCTATTGAAATAGCATATTTATTATACTTATTATAATAAATATGCTATTTCATTTTTTAAATTTGTACTCTGTTAAGAACCAGAAGAGGGAACTTAAGGTCAGTCAGTCAGTCTCTCAGGTTGAGAAACTCTAAAGCTATAAGCCCCAGAATCTTGTCTTTGTCTCTGATTCCAAATAGGCTTGTGGGGAAAAGTGATATAACCATGAGATCACTGTGTTCTTTTAGATGATTTCCTGTTTCCTGTGTATTTAAATACACAGGGAATAATCCCGCTATTAAAATGAGACCCTGTATGTGTGTATGGGCAGAAGTTCAATGAAAATGGAAGAAAAATATGCTTGCTGAATACCAGATGTAGAATGCATAAATCCTGTCAGAACAAGTGGGGAATAGCTTTATGGCTGACTTGCAAGAAACCTAAGGGAACTAGGAAGTCAGATAGGCATGTGTCAAACAGACTTATTTAAATCATCCACTTCCTCAGCAAAATAAAAGTTTGAGAGGGTTCTGTTTTCTTTTGTGGTTTGAAATTACAGTTGTAGCCTCAGAGGTCCTGCTTGATTGAGGGCTTCCAAGCAAAGAAGTTACACTACCAAGTTCAGGCTCCCAGCAACAGTGGGATCGCCCAGTGCCTCTGACTGAGGTCTCTAACCTTATTCTGTTTGTACTTTCTGCTCTTTGTCATCTTAGAAACAAATTGCAGTGCAGCTGACCACTGCTTCATGGCCCTCCAGCTTGTTATAGCTAAAAGGCGTTTGCATCTGGAAGAGAATAGCGTCCCCTGGCTTACTTCCCAGACCTGGCTTCAGGTGACATCCTGTAGATCCAGAGCACAGCCCTTAACCCTGCAGCCTCGGAAACTAGGCAACCTTTTCTCTTTCCAACCTCTTCCTGCCCACAGTTCATACACTGTTGATGGCCCTACACACTCCCAGTTAGTGTTGAGACAAACAAACCTGATTTAAAAACTAGTAACTTGTGTGTGTTTTGTTATAAGACCCATACTCATTAGTAGGGAGAGATACAACTAGACACCAGTCATTTCTCAGGCATGATTTTCTGATAGGTAAGTCTTTTAGAAGGCTACCTTATAGTTTGGTAGGTTATCGGTATGAATAGATGCGAAGCAATGTTTAAGTATTAACCGTTTCTAGGATATGGTAGCTCTCTAAATTGTTTTTTTTTGGGGGGGGGATAGTTCTGTTTTAAAATATCCTGTTAAATATATTATTCTGTCATGTACTCAGTAGAATAAAGAAATTGTGGTGCTGTGAAATAACCATGGGGTTTGTAGTCAAACGGACCCAGGTCTGAGTTATTCCAACTCTACTATTTACTAGTGTGTCAACTTGAACATGTACCTATACCTTTCTGAACCTCAGTTTGCTTATCTTCTTGCTGAGACTATAAAGGGCATTTTTATAGAACCTACCAAGTATCGGCTGCTTTGGGAAACCATGAAAAACTCTTTTTTCTTTTTTTAAAGATCTTATTTATTTGACAGAGAGAGCCACAGAGAGAGAGGGAACACAAGCAAGGGGAATGAGAGAGGGAGAAGCAGGCTTCCTGCAGAGCAGGGAGCCCAACGCAGGGCTCGATCACATGGGGCTTGATCCCAGGACCCCGGGATCAAAGGTAGACGCTTAACAAGTGAGCCACCCAAGCGCCCCTCTCCCATGAGAAACTCTTAATGCTCATCAGCTATCCATCCGTATGTCCATGCATTCTTTCACTAAATGCCTTTTGAGCACTTTTATTTATTGAAAGGCACGTACCAGGCACAAAGGTGATACAAAGGGAATGTTCAATTCTCTCTGGTCAGAGTGTGAAGTGTCAGGAAAGCATTAGACAAGAACATGATTCATAAGCTGGGCCTTGAAGAATAAATGAGTTTCCCAGCTAAATGAGGTGGGGGCTGGGAAGGATAGAGATGATGGCAAGGTTGAGCACTTCAGAAAGTACAGAGTGTGCAAAAGCCAAGAGACAGAGAAGAGTGTGGTGCCTTTTGAGAATTAACAAATCATTCTGTGTTTAAAAGCACAGGTCTTGGTGGGAATGGGAGGGTGTGAATGGCAAGTAGGATGAGTCAGAACCTGTCAGAGGGCTTTGGAGACCTGAAGAAGCATAATTTTTTTGTGTGGTGAGCAATTTTGAGCTATGGAAACTTTGTGAGCAGGTGCATACAGATCACTATCTTGCTGATAGAACATTACTACCATAGAAGTGTTTATTAATTAAGTATGCATAATTATTTTTTATTCCTCTTGGTGACATTTGAAAACATGCCTAATGTGAGAAACTTTAAAATAATCAACTCACATGAAGACACTCTTCAGCTTCTCCTTAACATTTTTTTCAGGGATGTTGTCATGGCGGTGGAGGGCTTACCTTGTTCTGTGCTCGTTACACTCCACAAAAATCTTATTAAACGAGAATGTGAACTGTTTGTATTTACTTTTATCCACCTTACCCTCCTCTTTGTTTCAAACATCCTTTCCTTTAGCAAAATATCAAAGGGACAAGAGGGGAAAAGCATTAAGTTTTTGTGCCCAGTCTCTGTGTGGAAGGATCACAAAAGGCAGTTTGGGTTTGGGTAAATATTGAGGTAACAGGAATCATGTTGGGTACAAAGCATGCTGACAACTCAGTCACAGAGCGATTGTGATAAGGGTGGGGGAGAAATCCCGATTTGGGGGCTCAAGATTTAGGATCTCTGGATTACCTCAGAGGCTGGGTCTCTACTCTGTTGCAGTTCAAAGCAGGATATACCAAGAGCATAATAAGCATTAGCATTAGAACCAGCCCAGTAGGAGGGGGAAATGTCCAGGAAAGGAATGTCAGATATGCAGAAGGAGTCATAATCTTCTTGGTTTATGGAATCAGTTCCCAATCATGCAGGTAAGAGTTTAAAGCAAGACTGGTGGTCTTGGTAATGAAATAGTATCTTAGACAGAGAAACTAGGGGAGAACCCAAAAAGCATGGTGAATGAAAGGGAATAGCAGTCTGGTGGCTACATGGGTGCAGACTCCTCTCTGGGGCTCTGGATATGGGCTCTGAGGGCAATAAGATATGATTTTGAACTTCACGATGGTAGGAACAAGGTGGCTCGTTCCTTCCTCTGTCAGGTAAGAGAGCAACTGGACCAAAGGGCAAACTATGTTTGAGTCTCAGCAGAAATTATGCCTGGGGAGCATTGTTTTTCTCATAGCAAGAAAACTAGGGTGGAGGGGAGGCACAAAAATGTGTGCGTGAAAGGGAAGGATTTTAAAGTTCCATGCTTTCACATGTGTTTCAGAATGGCTCTTAGCAGTGTGAAATACATTTATTTCAGTTTTGAACTTTGCAAAGACTTTTATAATCTTTTAAAAAAATGCAGTTCCATTGAGGGACAAAGAATTTTTCAGAATTAATACTACCAAATCACAGGGTAGGTGTGGGGATGAGGGTGGTGAGTGGGCTGTGTGTGTGTGGTGGGGAGAGAAACAAAGACAGACATAGGGAGAAAGAGAGACAGAGAAAGGGAGGGGGGAAGAGAGAACATGAAGGTCTTATAAGGTAAAATGTTGAATGCTACATATCCTGTTAACTGTGGACCCCAGAATGTGTATGGTGAAATTTATTGGAACAAAATTTGCATATTTATGAAAAAGATGCAGTTTAGAAAAAAATAGCTAGTTATGCTAGCATCCTTTTTTCTTTGTCGATGTTGCAATGTTGTATAAGCCCTGAATCCTCCCACATTTCCAGCTCTTATCTAAGAGTGTGTATACCACCTGTGTTGGGAGGAGGAAGATAAATGAAATGGAGGAAGTAAATGGTGGGAAGTATCCTGAAAGAAACCAGCTAGATATGTTCAAGTCAGCAGGTTCCAAGAAAAGTTATGTAGCAATTTGAGGATTGTGTAAGGAGTGTTTTGACACATTTTTTCTCATATGTTTTTTCCCTCTTTCACTCGAACCTATAGTGATTACATCACTTCTCTTGACCTCTTCCTCTTCTCCAGCTTGTTGCTGTAGAGGCTACATGAGTTCATTGTCTCTGGAGATGGAACGAACAGAAGAGCAAGCTGTGGCTGTGTGGTGAGCTCAAAGACATATCTGTTCTCTGGGAAGTGGTGGGGTGGGGGGCGGGGAAGGTCAGGAGATACATAAGTTAGCTATCCATTGCTGCATTATAAAGATCCCCAAATCTAGTCACTTAAAACAAACACTTATTATCTCATATCATCTCTGAGAGTCAGGAATGTAAGAATGGCTTAGCTGGCTGGTGCTGGCTTAGGTTTTCCTACAGAGCTTCAGTCAAGTGCCTACCGAGGCTGTACTCCTTTGAAGGCTCAGTGGGGACCGCCATCTTCACTTCCAAAGGGCTTACTTGTATGACTGTTGGCTGGAGGCCTTAGTTCCTCACCCTGTGGCTTCTCCTGGAGCGAATGACCCATAAGAGAAAGACTAAGACAGAAGCTGTAGTGTTTATTTTGTGACCCAGTGTTGGAAGTGATGGTACATTTTCTATCCTATTCATTAAAAATATGTCCCTAAATCCAGCCCACACTCAAAATGAGGGGAATTAAGCTTTGCCTCATTGAAAGAAAGGATACCAGAGAATTCATGGACATGTTTTAAAACTACCATAATATGTATAGGCCAACTTTACAAAGTGTAGACTTGGGGCTAGGACAAAGTTATGGATATGTCTCCTTTTGTAAACAGCAGCCTCATCTCTAATAAAAGCCCAGAGTTCATGGCTCCTCACAGCCCAATAGGAAATAGACTTGCTGGAGAAAACTTATCAAGGATATTACTTCACTTGTGTATTTATACTAGGCCCCGGGGTAATAGTTATAAATTATATGTCTTACATGATTCAGGTTCTCTGCTAAATAACAACTAAACAAAAGGGCTTTACCAATTTGCTCCCACTGTAAACATACGAGTGTCTGTGCCTCCAAACCCTTGGGAATATAGTAAATTACCCCGTGTCTGATGGTTGGCAATTTGGTAGGTACAAAATGGTCTGTGGTTGCAGTTTTAATTTCCATTTCTCTTGTTGTGAATGAGATTAGGTCTCTCTTTATATGCTTAAAGCCATCTGCATTTACTTTACTGTCAACTATTTGTTAATTTTTGCCTGCTTTTATATGGGATTTGTCTTTTTGTTTTTTCCTTATTAATTAATGGACATTCTTTAGAGATTAAAGAAATTAGCTCTTTTCTGGAATGTGAGCAGCAGAAATTTGCTCCCAGTGTGTCATTTATTTTTTTGACTTTTTAATGTTTCTCTTTCTCTTTTTGTCATATAGTAATTTAAAAAATATATTTGTTATATGGTCACATTCATCAATTCATCAGTTTTTTTCCTCTTATAGCTTCTGGGTTTGTGTCATTTTTAGTCTTCCCATTCTAAGGTTATTAAGGATCTCCTGTGGTTTCCTTTAGTACTATCATAGGGGGGTTTTTTGTTTGTTTGTTTGTTTTTTGCATTTTAACTTTGATTGAATTGGTTTTTTTAATGCTTTACACTGTATTAAAGTATAAATACTTCAGTATTAAGGTATTAGTGAAACATTAAGTTTATATCCCTTTTGTTTCTGTTTCAGATATTTCTATCTTATTCTCAGTTTTCTCATTTATGAAGTAGGGATAATAATTACCGTTGAGTACCATCCATGGCCTTTGGTGGGAAGAGACCTTTTTCCAAACTGAAAGCTAAATCAGAATTTTCTTCCTCATTACCTAAAGCCTTTACCCCATGATTATGTTCTCTGTCTCCATGGCAGAATCAAGATTAACATGGATTACAAAATAGCTTGCCTTAATAACAAAAACCAAAATTCAAATTAGCCATCTCATGTCTGCTCACATGGGGGGTCCCTGCTTTCTCCTATAATGGTTAGTTACATTATTTTCAACAATATACATACACAGCTATCACTGTTGAAATAATTTTGGCTACTTATGAAACAGAATTGGAAAATGTCTCATATCATGAATGTTATAGACAAAAAGTTCGTTTTGAATTGGTTATTTGGAAATCAAAATGATATTCCACTGAAATATTTTATTTTTTTAAATTTTTATTTATTTATTTTTGAGAGATCGAGAGAGAGAGAGAGAGCGCGCGCGCAAGCACAAGCTGGGTGGAGGGGAAGAGGAAGAAGCAGACTCCCTGCTGAGCAGGGAGTTAGATACAGGCGTCAATCCCAGAACCCTGAGATCACGACCTAAGCCGAAAGCAGGCAATTAACTGATGAGCCACCCAGGTGTCCTGAAATAATATTTTAAGTGTTGGTTAAATTCTCGGACCTTATCACAAATTCCAGATTTATCTATTGTATGATTAAGGTTGGGAGGAATTTTACTCTGTCAACTACACACAACAGTATCTTATAACACTTTCTCTCTAGTAATGTACATCTGAGGGCCAGTTCAGGAAACTCAAAATACCTCTTCTCCAGTCCTAGCAGCAGGAGTGAGGCTCCTTGGTGGAGGCAGGAGTAATTGGCAAATAGCTGAAAGCTCCAGAAAAGACACTGTGGGCAAATACTTCTTTATTTTATATTAGGGAAAACAATTCCCTAATATTTGGGAGCTGTCCTGAATGGGAAACCTTGAGAAATGATGTCTTCAGTGTTGAATTTCAGAGGTGTACCTTTTTTTTTTTTTTCGGTCTTCTCAGCACATGGCCATAAGTAGCTTTCCTGAGTAGAGCCTGAGAGTCTGGGATCTGGAACTTAGTCAAACAGGATATGAAGGTATAGGGGATATGGAGGAGGGTGGACCTAGCTTTGGAATATGGGAAACTGTGCAAGTTACTTAGCAGAATATAGTGTCTTAAAGGGTATGGAGAAAGTAATATATGATCAGAGTGAGATACGATGTGACAAGGTCATTTTTCTAAGAATTGTGCAGAAAGGGGGCTAAGAAATTCATAAAGGCAAGCAATTATCTTTAGGAAAGTTTGTAAGCATGAAACAGAGTTTTAGCCACCAAAGGAAGAAAGGTCCTGGAGAAGATAACATGGGAGGTGGATTTCCAAGGTAGGGCCTCTGTCATATCCAGAAATAAGATAGTGTTCTGTCAGGCCTGGGGCACAAGGTGGGAATTGATGCTTAGGAATAAGGAATTTCTAGTTGTAAGGACTGACACCTAAGACCACCTAAAGAAGGGTGAGTGATGTTGAACCCCATGCTGATGGTTTGGATGTAATTAATCCCCAATGTGTAAAGTTGGGGCCTATCTTGGGAATTGGGGCAAAGCAGAAGTAGCAGAATGAATGAAGTAAGTCTAACTGGAACAAGGAGAAAACAGAGACCCAAGGGAAAAAAGACATTTTTCCATCACTAAGAAAGTGGCTGTCTGTTACTTGTGATACTACCTATACCACTGTATTTTGTGTCTAGTGTAAAATATACATTTGTTACAGGATCATTTACTGATTTTTTCCATAAGGAAAAATACATATACATATATTTCTCAGTGATATTTATGAATGTCATAGTTATGTTATAAATAATATTCCCGGGGGCTCAAATCTATTTGAAAATGAGCTGGTCAAAAGAATAAAGTTCACCTGTTGCAAATACAAATTATGATAGTTTGGAATGAAAGTCAAGTTATATTTTATTCTTTGATACATTGTGCATGATGTCTGTGTTCTCTGCTTCTCTTTCACTCTGTCTTCTGGATGCTACTTATTAACACCTCCACTAGAATGTACACAGGGTGATGACAGAAATAAAAATGCAGATTGAACTGCAACCAAGAATTTAATATATATTTTTAAAACATCTAACATAAGAATGACATAAGTATCTCAATTGTAAAAATAATTTACAACCCTGATTTTTGATATGTAAAACCTGGTGAAGAATTGGAATGCATTCCATACCAAAGAACAAGTTCACAGCACCTTATCAGTAGAAAGGACCCCGTAGACACGCTGCAGGAGCATCCATTCCTGCAGGTGGGAACTGCAGAAAAATTCCTTTTTAAAAAATGAACTAGAAAGTACACACAAACTCTTAAGATCTAACCACATTTTCAGAAGGAAATTACAAAGCTTGGTCTAAAGATGTAAAGCTGAGGCACTTGCTGAAGTCAAGGCATGCATCTGCAATGGAAATCCTTTCTTTAGAAAATTATCTTAACACATTTTCACAAAGGAGGTTGGAAGTGGAAGTATATGGCACTAGATGAGTATATGTCAAATATTAATATTATGTTATTTTTATATCTAAACATTAATATTATTTATTATCATTTTTATATCTATATCTTAAATTTTCTATAATGCATATGTATTGATTTTATAATGAGAAAGTAACTCTTAAAGAAAAATTTTATGTTTCACTCCTACTTGGTCATCTGTCAACAGAGTTCATTCTGTGAGTTTTGTTAGTCAAACCCATTTCACAGTGGGATCAAGAGCAGGCATTTCCATCATAAAAATAATTTTAATGATCAGAGCATGGAGTAGCCCTAATAGGCTCGTGTATACATACTGATTAGGCTTATCAGACTACTTCCAAATAGGAAGGAGTTTTTAAATTTAAAGACTGAATCACCCAACTTACAGGAAATTCAGTGGCTCGAAATATTATATTTTCTGAGTGCTGTTACAAGATAACTGGACCCAATTAACTTAGAGCTATGAGAAAAACAATGACCACCGCAAAATATTCGTGTTTTGTTCTAGAAATTGCCTATATTCAGTATTATATTAGAAATCAATACTAGTATACATAATATGCACATCATATATCATACATATGTAAATATATATACACATACACATGTGTTAAGCAAGACAATCAAAGATTATACTTGTTATTATCTGAGCTTCAGAGAAATTATAGATTTAAAAAAATGTTAGTGGCATCTGGTGCAAATGAAATAATAGAAGAATTTCACAGATCCTTTAATGAGGATAAATAATAAGTTATTGTTTATATTTTTTATTTTTTATTTTTTTATAAATATATAATGTATTTTTATCCCCAGGGGTACAGGTCTGTGTATGGTAAAACCTTCAGAAGTGCCTGAGTCAACTGCCTAAACATGGTGCTTATTTCAAGATGTGTTGATTGACTCAAGAACACAATTTCTGATTTTCAAGATTGGTTATCTGAAATCAATCTGTAATTTCTGCCTCCACTGCCAAATGTGGGGAAATTTTGGTAATTCCTCTCCCTGTCAAAATGCTCACTTACTTACGAATCTGTAAAACTTTATGCTGAGATTTACCACAAGTAATGCAAAATCACATTCAGAACTAAATCTGAGTATGTCCCCAGAATTTGCCAAAATAGTCTAAATTGTTAAATATAAAATTTTCATCAAAGTGGAGAAAGTGGTCAGTGACTAGCATTGAAGCCATGGTTATAGATTAGTTTTATTATTTGGTTTATAATATTCCTGATAATATATCTGCATTACTTTCTATTAGGTTACATTCCACCATGTTTATCAATAAAAATCTGTAAGTATCACAAACAATGATTTCTCAAACTTGAAGTTTATATATTACCACTATATGCCATGCATTCTTGTGCTCTTAACATACATTATTTTATTACATCCTTACAATATCACTGGAGGATGAATATTATGACTGTTTTCCTATAGCAGGTGAGAGAAGTTTGGTAAAAGGTCATATTTACATAGCTAATAGGATTAAGAATCAAGATTTAAACCCAGGTCTGAGTAATTCTGTAATAGATTGGCAAATTAAGAATGTTTTTACACTTTAAGTTGTAAAAAAAAAACAAAAACCAAAAAAGCAGGAATGAGACTATATGTGACTTCCAAAGGTATAGTATTTACAACTGGAACTCTACGTATGTTTGCTTATTGGTACTTTAGAGCCATTTATCCTTCTCTATTATCAAACTAGCCTGCCTCCTGAAAACTGGATGCCTATTTTAACTGATAGAGTCATTCACTCACTTTGTCATTTACTCAACAGATATCTATTGAGCATTGGATATGTGTGAGGTGTATGTATAGATGCCTGGTCTAGAAAAATAAATGAGATGATGACATTCTATTAAGAAACCTACAGGGGCTCCTGGGTGGCTCAGTTGGTTAAGCATCTGCCTTTGACTCAGGTCATGATCCCAGGGTCCTGGGATTGAGCCCCATATCAGGCTTCCTGCTCAGCAGGGAGTCTGCTTCTCTCTCTCCCTCTCCCATGCCTCCCACTTGTGCTCTGTTGTGCTCTGTGGCTTTTTCTAGCTCTCCATCAAATAAATAAATACAATCTTTAAAAAAAAAAAGAAAAGAAATTTACAGTCACTTAGGAAAGTCAGAGAGGACATTGATAAATATGAGACATTACAGCATCTGTATGGCATTATACACCTGGTATAATGAAAGCACTTTGAAAGAACCATGAATATAGTATTCGGGGGTCAGATATGTCTCCTAGAAAAACTAATAGCTGTGATAAATTCTAAAATTCTAGTTTCAGAGTGGTTGTATTGTATTCTAGATAAGTGGAGCAGCAAATAAGTGTAAAGGCCCAATGACAAAAAAAGAAAGGTGAGAATTTGAGGAGCTACAACTTTGGTTGACGTTTATGGTGTGAAGAGAGAAGATAGAGGGGGTGCATGGCAAGAGATAAAGCTAGACAGGAAGGCAGGGTTTGAAGCACAAATATCTTCCATATCATACTAAAGTGTTTGGCATTTACCCAAGATTATGAACATTGTCAGGTTATGGGACTATTGGAAATTTTAAGCAGGAAAGGAACATAAATTTGCATTTTAGAATGATCATTCTGTAGAAACAGCATGGGAAATTTAGTTGAAGGAGTCAAGAGTAAAGGCAGGGCTTACAGCCATGAAATAAAAGAGACTCGATTTATCCTCCTATATTAATTAGCTATAAAACTGAACAAAACATATAAAAGTAACTCTTTTTTAGACATTGGCTAACAGGCAACAAAAAACTGTGAATCTTAAAAGAAAGGAAATAAATAAGGTCAGTCCTACAGTTGCCTAGGATTTCTTCCTGGAGGCACATTCCACACTACAAAACAGAGAGGGAGATTCCAAGAAAAGAACAGTTACTACGTAATTGAGGAGCTAGAGCTTGATGTGTAGGAAGTTTGAAGTATCTTTAAATAGTGATGTAAGATTCTGCAGAGTAGGGAGACACACAGAAAAGGAGCCAGAAATATACAAAGTGGGTCCCAAGAGTCTTTGAAAAATATTAAGACATGCATGAATAAGATGAAACTTTACAAGTTTGGGCAAAGAACAACTAGGAGGTTGTGAGTGGAACGCAAGCTTGAGAATCATTTGCATTATCACCAGATAAAGTGGAGAGCTCTTATTGATCACTTGGGGAATGCTGTAAAGACTCTAGAAAGTGCTATACTTTACTAGTAGGATGCATTATTCCTGAAGTAAATGCTCCTCTAGACCTGCCAAAACAAAACTTTAAAACAACCCTCAAAATGATTTAACAAATGTATATATTAGGAAAGAAAAAATATCAACAATAAATTACCCAAGTTTATTAGAGTCTTCTCTGTAAGAAGCTAGAAAAAGAAAAGAAATTAAGAAAAAGGAAAATAATAAAAAGGCTAAGAGTGGAAATAAAAAAATACAAAGCAAGCATTGAGAAAATGAAATCCTAAGCTGGGTCTTTGACAACATCAATAAGAGTGTTAAATATCTAGCTAAGTTTAAGGAATAAGAAGGAAAACACAAATTATCAATGTGAGGAATTAAAGGGGAGACATCACTACAGATCCTATAGGCTTTAACTGAATGGTTAGGGAATATTATTAAAAAATTTATGACAGCATGGGTAATGGGGAGGGCACGTTTTGCATGGAGCACTGGGTGTTGTGCAAAAAGAATGAATACTGTTATGCTGAAAAAATAAATAAAATGGAAAAAAAAATTTATGACAGCAAAGTTAGATTCTTGTGAAAAGCATCTCATGGTGGTAGTAGCCATTTCACAAAACCACCATAAACAACAAAAACAAACCTTTGTTAAGAATTTTGTGTGTCAGGTCTTGGCTTGGAAAAATAGAAGCAAATGAAGACCAAGCAAGTGAGAAAAACAGACTGTTTATTTAGAGCTTACAATACCAATGAAGTCAGCCACTGTCAATTCCATTTGGGGGGGGGGCAGAGGGAGAGGGAAAGAGAGAATCTTAAGCAGGTTCCATGCCCAGAGCAGAGCCCAACAGGGAGCTCAGTCTCACAACCCTGAGATCATGACCTGAGTTGAAATCAAGAGTTAGATGCTTAACCCAGGCACTCCTACTATCAATTGCATTTTAATGGCAGAGACTCAATGACAGGCAGAAAAGTGGGAAATCATTTTAGGTTAGAAAAAGGTTCATCCTAATTGGAAGCTGTAGCCTGGCTACCTAGAAGCAGAGCAGCCTGTGGAATTGGTTAGAGGTGCAGATTTGGTTTTCTCTGGTGGTCCTAGGTTAGAAGTAGTGACAAAAATCAAGGAAAGTATCAGTTATTGATCAAGTCCTGGCCATTTGGGGCTGGTTATGGAAATAATTGTTTAACTTCCTGGATTATTACTAAAGACTTCCTACAAGCCCGACTTACAGCAGGCTCAATTCCTGGACTATTTATTATAGATCAGGGGGTTGGTTTTCTAGCCAGGTTGTGGACCAAAGTTCTGTTTTTATGTATGGTCTGGCCATCATCTGTAAATTCAGTTCCTCAGTAATAAATGATGTAGTGACACACCCTTCAGTCTGATAGTATAATGAAAAGAGTGATTGAGTCCTTACTGGGAACATCTGAAAAGGCTCTATAGTAAAGGAAATATTGGAGATGAATCTTGAAGTATAAGCAAAAGGAGGATGAAAAGAAGTTGCTACCCAAGATTACAACATTTTCTTGTTCTTGTTTCTTAGGGCTCTAATCCTGTGGCTGTCATTTACATCTCATTCATTCTTTTTCTATGAGGTAGCCCATGCTCACTTTTAGCATCTCTACCCAAATGATACTCCCCATATGTTGGAATCTCAATTTCTTCATCTTTCCTCCCCCAAAGATCTTTTTCTTTCTCATTTAGTCCCTATTCCCATGGTCACACCCTAGAACTTTTCATTACTAATAACCTTTCATCCATAATGTCAGTCTTCAACATCCCATTCTTTGTTATTCCATCTTACCCTAGTATTTTCTGCTTCTTAAACAGCTTAGATTTCATGGCTCATTATTGCATCTATTCCTTGCATATACTGTCAAGTTTCTTACCTGCTCTCACATTATATTATTCACCTGGTGAAACCCTATCCTGGGAAAATTCAGTTCCTCCTTTTTTGAACCCATGATTTCCAAGATGAATACAGCTGGGGAATAACTACAACCATGATGACCAGTCTCACTTTAAATGTATTAACTATTCCTGGTCAATATTCCTTATCATTTTCCTAAACTCCTTCCACCTCCTCATGCTCATCTGGTTGCCTTCCATCTCTTACCATTGTGAAATCAATAAGAAGAGAACTTTCATATTCACCCAATTAGAGAAATCCCTCCCCCGATCTCATTTCTCCTCTTCAACTACTTGATCATTTATATACTTTTCTTAACAGGCAAACATTATAAAACTATCGATATTCTTTCTTTCTTTCAGCCATTCCAAACCTTCTCATTCTCTCCAGAACCTTCTCTAAACAGGTTTTGATTCTTTCCTCCTTCTAAAATTTATTTTGTCAAGGTCACTAATGAATACCATATTGCTAAATCTAATGATAGAATCCCAGATCTCATCTTACTTGACTTTCAGTTAACATTTGCAAGGCTGGTTACTTCCTGCTTTAAAAAACACTTTCTTTTACTTGGCTTCTCAGACACTTTCTTTTGGGTTTCTGCTATATCACTGTTTACTTCCACTCATCTCCTGTGCTTGTTTCTTCACATCTCTCTAACTTCTGAATGCTATGTCCCAGTGCTTATCTTTATAGTGCTTACTTTTTTGACTTACATTACCAGTGGTCATTTCTTTCAGCTTCCTGGTTTTAAATGTTATATATACACTCTCTCTCTTTCTCTCTCATCTTCAGACCAAAATTTCTCTCAAGCTCCCAACTTTCCTATCTTACCATTTACTTAATATCCCCACTTGGCATTTTAAAATTAATGCATTCCAAACCGGCTTTCTGATTTCCTTCACTAAACTTCAACCTGTTGCCAACTTTCCTACCTTAGTAAATACTGACTCCATTTTTTTACCCACTTGAGTAAAAAATTGTATTCTTGATCTCTTTTTTCTTATACCTGAAATTTAATGTTATGAGCAAATCCTGTTGGTTCCATTTCAAAATACATTGGATTTTTTTTTTTAACCAACTTTACTGTGTCCAGGTGATTTAGCATCGTCTCTTGCCCAGATGAAACAATAGGCACATAATCAGTATCCTACTTCTGTATTTACCTACCGCTGTATTGTCTATTGCCAAAAGAACAGATAGAGTGATGATAGTAACATATAAGTCAAATCATATGTATCTTCTCTGCCCCAAATTCTCATCTGGTTTCCCATCTCACTCAGAGTGAAAGTCAAAGTCTTTATAGTGGTGTAAAGTGTTCCATAGTCTGTCCACTTAAACTCTTTGATCTTATCTCCTTTTATTTTGTTATTTTTTAAAGATTTATTTATTTGCCAGAGAGTAAGAGAGAGCACAAGCAGGAACGAGTGGCAAGCAAAGAGAGAATCAGGTTCCTTGCCGAGCAAGGAGCCGGATGTAGGACTCAGTCCCCCCACCCTAGGATCATGACCTGAGCCGAAGGCAGACATTCAACTAACTGAGTCACCCAGGTGTCCTAATCTTACCTCTTTTTATTCTCCAACTCAGTTTCTTTAATCCAATCATTCTGGCCACTTGGTATTTCTTCAGCACAGCGGGCAAACTCCTTTCTGGGGACTTTTGCATTTGCTGCTGCTTCTGCCTAAAATTGTTTTCTGTCACACGGATGCCAACCTTGTTCCTTCTCTGTTTTCACTGAGTCTTTCCTGGCCACTTTATGTGTGAAACTGCAAAGTGCTCTCCAACCTCCCAGCACCCTCCAATTTTCCTCTTTATGTTTTCTGTCTATTCTATCAATCTATCATCTATTTATCTATCATCCATATTTTCCCATTAAAAGAAAGCATTTTTTTTCTTTTTGCTTGTTTTATTCATTACTAAGTGCCTGACCCATAGTAGATGTTCCATATGTATTTATGTGATGAATGAGCAGCATTCTTTATAGCTGTTGTACAATATATTTTTCTTTTTAAAAATTGAGATGTTTTGTTTCTTTGTAAGTTTATCTTTTTCTCTTATTTTTTTAAGTTTTTTTAAGTCTTTATTTAAATTCCAGTTAATTTATAGTGTAATATTAGTTTCAGTGTATAATTTAGTGATTTCAGTGCTTTCATATAACACCCAGTGCTCATCATAAGTGCACTCTTTAATCCCCATCACCTACTTAACCCATCCCCCCACCCACCTCTCCTAAGGTAACCATCAGTATGTTCTCTGTAGTTAAGTGTGCCTATGTCTTTTAAAACTCATTTTAACTATTTAGGTAATAGACATGGTAAAGTCAAGCAAGAATGGAGTGGGAGGATATATTAAAAACAACCTGTTACACCCCAAAAGCAAACAAACAAAAAGCACAGAGAATTATTTTTACTAATGTCAAAAACAAATCATTCTGCTAAGGAAAAAAGGAGGAAAATTACCAGGGGCTAGAGAAGAGAAAGAACATCAGAGTGAAGGCTAAAGCTATGTGCCTAAGGGTAAGCCAGGACCAAATTAGGACGGTAGGGGATGGGGGTTGCAGTGCCCACTCAGGAGGAGGAGCTGAATGTGTGCTGGAGGAAGTGAAGGGCCAGAGGGGAGTACCAGAGTAAAGCCTGGGATGGAGTGTTACAAGGGAGGGGGGTGTTGGATTAGATCCACTCACTGAAGAGGAAGAATCCCCATGGATTGGAACCTGGCCCACTTCCCTGGCCCACAATTTGTGTCAAGCAGAATCCCCAAGGGCCCAATTTAAGTCCAAATTTGGAGCCATGAAACCCAGAGGGCCAGACTGTGACCCATCAAAATCCTGCTAGTGGTTGCCTCTAGGGAGAGGGAGGAGGTAAGGTAGTGGTCAAAAAGGACTTTGCAGTGTTTTTTGGAGGGGAGAAAAGCAAATATGAGAAAAGGTTGCCAATTTTCAGTTACTGGTGAAAATATGGGTGATCTTCTCTTATTCTACATGTCTTTTAGTCATTATTTTAATATAATTTTTTGAGGATTTTATTTATTTGAGAGAGAGAAAGAAAGCATGAAGTGGGACTCCAGGGTGAGCAGGGAGCCTGCCCCAGGGCTAGATCCCAAGATCCAGAGATCATGGCCTGAACTGAAGGCAGAGTTTTAACTGACTGACTCCCCACCAGGAGCCCCAATATAATTTTTTAATTATAATTGATTTAAGAAGGAAGGATTTTTAAAGGAAGTAGGATAGCTTCTTTAACATTTTTATGCTGATTCTCGTGGCTTAGGTCTGTCTCCTATATACTTCATTTGGTAGCATCAGGAATGATTAAAGGAAAAAGTAAATTCATATATATATATATAATATATTCTGTTTCTTGTAAGTTATAATGCATTACAATGTATTAAAAATACTCTCTTAGGATAAAAGTAAAAAAAAAAATCAAATCTAATTGTTTCCTTTGGTTCCTTTGATCAATTGTGATAGCACTGACTTGGAGGGAACTCAAACCCGCAGTATTTCCCATGCAATTCACATCATATGGCATTTCTAGTGAATGAAAATTGAAGCTAAAAGAAGCACTTAAATATCTCTGGATGTTTACATGTGATAGTCAAGTAGATTTTATTTGAGTGTGTGTTTGTGTGTGTGTGTGTGTGTGTGTGTGTGTGTGTGTTGCTTTAAATTGAAAACTTTGAAATCTGTTCAAGAAGTAACCCAAGTTTTGTTCTTACTTAGTGAAAATAGCTCAAGTGTAAATCTAGAATATTTATTTGCTGTAAATTTTCCTGAAAATTTCCATTACATACAATAATCTATGTTGGTAATCCACATTAATATTCTGTACAAAGAGCAGTATGTTTCTGATAGCAAATGACCTCTTCTGCTAACACCGATGAATGAAAAAATTCTTGGATTTTTTGAACGCTAATTTGGCATAAGAGCAGCTTTGTTATTCTGCCTCATATATTGTGCTTTCAGATGTGAGTTTTCTTTCTTTAAGTCTCACCTTAAAAGAACATTCTCAGCTCTTCAGAAAAAGAGTATTCCCTGTGAGAAATAATCTACCCTCAAAATATCATTTTAAAAAATATGATTTGAATCATCCTTTTGCATCCCCTGTTCACGTTTTGTTTTGGCTCACTGTATATTCGAAAGCTGCTAAATAGATCTTACTCAAATTTTCCAAAACAATTCCTTATTGGAAAAAGACCAGGAATCAGAAACATAAATTTTTGGATCCAAAAATGCTTTTCCACATTTTAAGAATTTGATGAAACTAGATGTTTAAAATAAGCTTTTTCTCTTTTAGGTTTGAACTAACTTTTCCATTGTAATTATTTGATATTTAACATATATTTTTAAATTTTGTAATTTTTATAAATATGTCCTGCTTGAATCTTACATCCAATCTTGGAACCTGTGACCTGGGGTGATGGCCTGACCCTACTCTTATTACTCTATCACATACTGCTTTTAAATTATGTGAATGTTATTGCCTGCAGAGCATTTTGAGATATTCAGGGAAAAAAAGGAAGTTCATTAATTCCAAATTTTTGATCAAAGATGGGAAACTTTTAAAAGGGAATGACATTTGGGAGAGCCAGGAGGTAGAATTAGAAGATGCATTTTAACCAAGGGGTGATGAAGAAGGTTATGAAAGTAGAAACATAGAGAAAGGAATACAAACAGAGATCTGAATCCAATATGATCCCTAGCATAGCATGTCCAGGAGTGGTACTAATAGCTGATAATGTTTTAAAATTAATATTCTTATCTGTCATAATTGTGCTTGAAAATCATGTGAGATACTAATAATACAGTACCAGTGGTGGGCTTGAGGTGCATGCCATTCTTCTAGAAATTTCAAAGGAAGAGTATAGCTTTCATGAAGTGAGTATGAGGGATGTATGCTAGTCTTCAGGCCATTACAGTTGAGAAAAATGATTATATTAATGAAGAGGGACTTAATTAGAGATGAGCCCTTTGAGAGGAATTAAATCACTTTAATGAATATAATTACCTTTCTCACCGAATTAATCAAGGTTGAACTCTAACCTATAACCCCAGATCACTTGCTAGAATTCTGTCTTTGTCTGAAAACCAACTATTGGAACTTAGTTTTCACATGGATTCATTATCCTGGTATTCTCAAAATTTAGCTAATCCCCAGGAATGACTGTGTAGCTTAACAAAGAGATCCAGATTCATGGTCTCTACCCCAGACCACTAACTCACAATCTCTAAGATGGACTTTGGGAATCTGGTTTGTTTTTTTAAACTCTGAAGTGTTTAGGAACCCTTGTATGATGGAGATATGGCTCAACAATTAAAAAATTTAGAACTTTCAGTAATTTATTAACAGTTGGTATCTAAAATAACAGTAAAATCTGTCAATTATTTTGTGTGTGTTGTGGGCCAGATATTGACATTAATTTTTTTTTTCAAACTGCATACTAACACTTCTTGGAGTCATTATCCCCACTTTACAAACTAGAAATTAAACAGAAGAACAGGTCTGTAGCTTGCCTAAGGTTTTATAGTAAATCAGAAGCAGAGCTGGGATTCTGTCTAACTTGGAATGGACAAATGAACCTTTCCGAACAGCATAGATACAATGTTTTTTTTTTAATTAAAAATAAATTTAATTTATTTAAAAAATTTTTAAATGCCCTTGGTATAGAATCATGTTTGTTTTACTCTTTCTAAAACTGAATATTAACTTCTGAAATCATTTATAGATACAATGTTTGATTCTTTCTACAATGTCCTGGCCATGTGTATTAGGTTTGGTCCTAGCATATTTAGTTAAGAAGAGTTTCGCTAGGGAAAGTTCCCAAAATGTTCAAGAAGAAACATTGTGTGTTTTTAGGAACTTGGCATTGAAGAAAATGTCCCAGTGGCAAGCTTCTCTCTCTTTGCCTCATACTTTCTACTCTTCTTTGCACGCTGGCTAGGTTTTGGTCCACTCTCAACAGAGCAGATGGCTGTAGGGGGTATACTCTGACTGTAGGGGAGCAAGATCACTGACAATGTTCTATCATTCTTCTGTAGATAATGACCATTTAGCCTTTCCCACAACTAGGTAGAGCTCTGAAAATTGGAAGAAGGTTTGAGACCTTCCTCATTTCTGGTTCATACCTCTAGGTTTCCAGCAACTCATTCCATGTTTGTGGCCCATGATCCATTCTTAAGTAAAGTTGCCTGCAAATTTGATGTAATCTGTGTTGTATTGCAACAAACCACAAACCAAGAATTTCCTGCTGTGGGTTTCCTATAGAAAGGCAATGCTATGAATAAAAATCCTATAGGAAATAAGTCAGACTTCAGAAAGCAAAAAATATGCTCATCTTTTAAATATAAATGTCCCAAAATATTAAAGCAGAAAGGGTAATAGAAAAAGTCAGGAACATGGAAATGAATGAATTATGCTTGCTCGTAAAAGAAAGGCACTGTTCTCAGTTTGCAGCAGACTTTGTCTTCCCAAGATCATCCTGCATGTATGTTGAATTGCATTGCTTCTATTTTTATCTTTCTGCTGCATGCTGTGCACCAAGTCAATATGGACAATTATGTGCATTAGTTTAGAGAATGACAATGTTTTTCTGGCAACCTGGCAGAGTGTTGGGGGAGCGTCTTTCAGATTCACTTGTTCCACTCTTGAAGTAGTCAGGCTAATTACATACAAGCTGGTGTTTACAGTTTGGGGCCATGGACGAGGGGAAAATATTTTGGCTAATGTGTGCTGACGTCAATGGCTTAAGTCCCAGTCAGTTGAAGTACTCTTGTTGCTTAACAAATGCCTGCCCATTTTGTAGTTCAGCTTAAGAAATGCTGACAGTTGTCTTATAGGTTGTACAGCAAAGGAGGGCTCTGTCACAGAAGCAAAAGTCCTTCTGAGCATAAGCAGTGTGTGTGTGGTTAATGTACATGTCTTTCATGCAAATGTGTATTTAAATATTTATGGAATAATAATCAAAGTTCTATGTGAGAGAGGAACAAAAGTAACATTTAGATTGTAGCCTGGCTGTAAATAAAATAAGATAATAAAGCTTCACTTGACCTGCCTCTAAGCTAAATTTAATAAATTTATTTATTAAATAAATAAATAAAATCTTAAAAAAAAAGAACATATAATAGGAATTACAGAAGATAAATACCTTATCTTAGGAAAGCTCCATTTCCATAAATAGGGTGGATGAGATACTCTGGAAACTTTCCAATAATATACTGGAAAGCTGGATAGAATATGACAAATACCTTTTTTTTAAAAATTTATTTGACAGAAAGAGAGATCACAAGTAGATAGAGAGGCAGGCAGAGAGAGAGAGAAAGAGAGAGAGGGAAGCAGGCTCCCCGCTGAGCAGAGAGCTCGATGCAGGATTCGATCCCAGCACCCTGGGATCATGACCTGAGCTGAAGGCAGCGGCTTAACCCACTGAGCCACCTAGGCGCCCCAACAAATACCTTTTTAAATACAGAGTTGGTCATGCACAAAAGTAAGGTAAATTTCCAAAGAGCAGAGAATTAAAGGGAAAGTTTGAAATTAGAACAATGAACTGACATTCAACATATTTTCCTATCCTGGGAAAATAAACCAGTCTCAGTAACGCCAAAGTCTTGGATTTTAATGGGTGAACATGTGAAAATAGTCAAGGCTAGGACTGTGTAAGGCAAAGTGTATCCCTGCATAAAGCCAAAATCCTTCAAATTATACATATTCAGTCAGCAAAATGGTGAATTGCCCAAACAAACACAAAACAAAAATATTTTGGACTACTAATAATGGCAGAAGAGAAAGAAACTTGTTTGTTTTCACATGGAGCATGGATGGGTGAAAATCCCCTTCTAAAATTTGGTAACAGCAGGCTTGTTTTTAGGCAATTTGGAAATGGAGAAACTGACTTTAGGTGGTACTTCATTGGTAGTGCCCTGGAATTTCTGATAGAAAAACAAAATCTAACCAGTTCCTGAAGAGATGCACCTAAAACTTAGGTCTCGCAGGATTCTTTCATACAAATAAACAAACCTAGCAATACAAAGGCAAGTTTACCCAGAGAAACAACCAACCTTGAGCTTGTTTATTCTAGCAAAATTTGACTCCAAAGATTGGATACTGTATTTACTATGGCTAAAATATGTGTTAAAATATTTAAGTAAATGATGCAGGGATTTAATAACATTAGCAAGGAAGGGGTACCTGGGTGTCTTGGTCATTAAGTGTCGGCCTTCGGCTCAGGTCATGATCCCAGCATCCTGAGATCAAGCCCTCTTTCAGGTTCCCTGCTCCGCGGGGAGCCTGCTTCTCCCTCTCCAACTCTCCCTGCTTGTATTCCCTCTCTTGCTGTGTCTCTCTCTGTCAAATAAATAAAAATATTTTTAAAAAAATTAACAAGGAAAATGGTATTATAAAAAGAGACTGACATGTAAGAACCAAATAGAGCATCTAGAAATTAAAAAACATTATTGAAATTAATTTTCCACTGAGTAAGTTAAACAGATAAGATGTAGTTGAAAAGAGAATTATGAAATATAAGATGAATTTAAATGTATTTTCCAACATGCACCAGAGAGAAATGGAAACATAGAAACCTTGAAAAAGAGATCAAGGGACATGAAGAAGAAAATAATTTGGTGTAATAAACATCTCAGTATTTCAGAAAGTGGGAATTTAAGAAAGACAATGAAAGACTTTAATCCTCAATTCAGAAAGCAGAACAAATTCCAGAGAGGACCAACTAAAAGAAATTCACACCAAGACATATAGTATTGAACTATTATGATAAAATATGCAGAATATCAGAGGCAAAAGTAAAATTAAAAAAAAATCTGTCAGAAAGACAAAATAGATTGGAGTCCCTGGGTGGCTCAGTCGGTTATGTATTTGACTCTTGGTTTTGGCTCAGGGCCTGATCTCAAGGTCCTGAGACTGAACCCCATGTCTGGCTCTATGCTCAATGTGAAGGCTGCTTATGACTCTCTCTCCCTCTACTCCTCCCTACCACCCTCTCCCTAACCCCCTTCCCCAGGCAACCCTCAGTTTGTTTTGTAAGATTAAGAGTCTTTTATGGTTTGTCTCCCTCCCAATCCCATCTTGTTTCATTTATTCTTTACCTATTCCCCAAACCCCCCATGTTGCATCTCAACTTCCTCATATCAGGGAGATCATGTGATAGTTGTCTTTCTCCAATTGACTTATTTCGCTAAGCATAATACCCTCTAGTTATCCACGTCATCGCGAATGGTAAGATTTCTTTTCTTTTGATGGCTATTCCATTGTATATATATACCACATCTTCTTCATGCTGGGTCATAGGGTAGCTCTATTTTCAACTTTTTGTGGAATTCCATGCACTAGCTTGCATTCCCATCAACAGTGTAGGGGGATTCCCCTTTCTCCGCATCCTCGCCAGCATCTGTCATTTCCTGACTTGTTAATTTTAGCCATACTGATTGGTGTGAGGTGGTATCTCATTGTGGGTTTGATTTGTATTTCCCTGATGTCGAGTAACGTGGAGCACTTTCTCATGTGTCTGTTGGCCATCTGGATGTCTTCTTTGCAGAAACATCTGTTCATGTCCTCTGCCCATTTCTTGATTGGATTATTTGTTCTTTGGGTGTTGAATTTGATAAGCTCTTGATAGATTTTGGATACTAGCCCTTTATCTGATATATCGTTTGCAAATATCTTCTCCCATTCTGTCAGTTGTCTTTTGATTATTCCTCATTTTAAAAGGAATGTCAATAACATTCAATTTTAAGTACATTTTAAAAATAAATATTTTCAGGTTAAGGAAGTTCCCTTTAGTCTTTTATTTATTAGGACTTCTTCCCCACACACGTTCTTTTTCTTTCAACTCAGAGCCAGAATGTAACGGCAGGTCATGGGATTTTAGCGCTCCTGATATGACTGCTATCATATATCCTAGACTGGCTATCTACTTTAAACTCCTAGTTGGCTAAAGATAAAAGCTCAAGAGATGTCTACTTGGGAGATATCAATAGGAAGCAGTGGTAGCAATATGAATTTTAAACAATATAAAATTAAATAACACTAAAGTGAGATAGAGAGTATATTTTACCATACCAGAAGTTTTGACTCAGAATGTTATAAATTATGAACTGTAACTTAGCATCAGACTACTAGAAAAACAAATGGAAATTGAAAAAAAAACTGTTCAGCAGATTCTAATAATCTGTCTCATCTTTTGACAGATTCAATAGAATAAAGAATAAACAACAACAGATCATTTGAATAATTAGTAAGTTTATATGATACATTGTTCTGCAAGACATATATTACAATTATTATTATTAATACCATTAACATCAAAAACAAGGGCAATTTTGCTTCTCAGTTCCATACTGTTTTGATTACTACAAGTTCGTAGTGTATCTTGAAATGTACGGATTATGTAAAGGCCACATCATTTACCAATGAGAAGAGGTAAGATTATTTTATAAATTATTCTGGGAAATTGCCTTTTAGAAAAAAATCCAATGGGACTCTCAACTGATATGACAAGCCAAAATTAATTCCAAAAAATTTTTTTTAAAGATTTTATTTATTTGACACACAGAGAGAGATTGCACAAGTAGAGAGAGGGAGGAGAAGGAAAGGGAGGAGCAGGCTCCTGGCTGAGCAGGGAGCCTGATGAGGGGATCCATCCCAGAATCCTGAGATCATGACCTAGCTGAAGGCAGACTCTTAACTGACTGAGTTACCCAGGGCCCCCTCCAAAGACTTCAATGCAACAAACAAACAAAAAATACAAAAGGCAACAAATATGAGTGACAAATGGTTAACATAATATGGCAACAGTTTTATAAATTGATAAAAACCGACTATCCCAATAAAAATGTAGATAATTTAAATAAGAAACACAAAAGCCAATAAATAGAAAAGATCTAAACTCACTAGTAAGAAAAATATGCACACAAAATGCTATTTTTTCTCTGTCAATATGAGAAATGTGTGTAATACTTAATTCAGGCAAGATTATAGTAATGTGACCATTTCTTACATTGCTGCTAGAGGTGGAAATTGGTATATCATTTCTGGAAAGCAAGTTTTAAAAAGGTCATACTTTTGATCACTGTGAATTTAACTCAAAGAAACAATTTAAAAACTATAACCAAGACTTAATCCACAAGACCTGTTTACATTTTTATTTATAAATGAAAACTGGGAATAAATCATTATGCATAATAATAGAATAACTGAGAAGTACATTATAAAACCACGCAATGAAACTTTTAGACTATTGCTTAGTGACACAGGAAAATCTTACAAAATAGTATTCAGTGGAAGAAAAAGCAGGATACACCTGCTTTATGTGGTATATAGAGTAGACCCTTGGCATTTAAAAATGGAACATTTGATTATTTAACATTTGCCTGTTTGTGGTGGACTTCCAAGGTCTGTGACGAATATTATGTTTTCCCCTGGGGAGACTACATGTGAAAGATTGTGAATTCTTTTCTAGTCAGTGTTTGTTTGTATATCTATTTATTCATCAATTCACTTTTTTTTTGTAGGGCTCTATAAAGACAGTTCTATTCTTTGATAACAGCATACTCAACAGACGTGAATATTTAACAGATTTTGTTTTTCCTCCTGGTCATTATAATCCACACCCACCATCCTTTTCCCCCATCCTTTTCTCCAAATATTTATTGGGTCCCACAGGATAGAATTGGTGTGCTGCGTTGGATACAGAGCACTAAATTGACAGAATTTGTTATGAATGTAAGAGGCCTCTGATGGCACTATGCCCCAGCAGCAAGTCAGTGAGGATGTAGCTGTTTGGGCTATGGGCAGGCAGCTATCCTTGTGGCGTACGCTATTTTAGAGCACAGCAACAAGAGGAATAAAAGAATGCTCCAAAGCTAAGACCTCTTGCCTCATTATTCCAATTCATTATGGCTCATAAATCTCAGAGCTGTATTATTAAGCAAATCATTTATTTATAAATAATTGATTTGGGTGAAATTGAGGTCAGAAACACTTTAAATGCTGGATGAGTACACATTCCCTACCAGCTAGCTAGCCTCCCTAACCGCCCCCCCCCACCACCACCCCATACTTCAGGCCTCACTTGAATGCCATTTCCTCCAAAAAGCTTCCCTTGACACCCGAGAAGTTATTTTCCCTTCCCACTCTCTCATAGCACCCCATTCTTTTCTGTCACAGCATTGGTTTGGAAATCAAACAGCCTGGCATTCAAACCCTGTCCCCTGGCGTGACTCTGGGCAAAACACTTGAGTCTGTAAACTTCAGTTTTCTCATCTATAATACCTACCCCAGAGGGAAATTGGGAAGAATACATGAGATCATTAATTGAAAGCACTTGACATAAAGCTTGGTGCCTGGTAAGCATTTTAAGCAATGTAATCCATTCCTATTAACAAGAATTTATAAATGTACGTTTATGTGCACATTTTTTTTTAAATGTTATTTCCATTAAGACTGGGGTCATGTCAGCTTTATTTTCCTCTTTACACTCTCTGCACCTAGTCTACTACCTGGCACCCCAGAAGATATGAAATAAATATTTGATTAATGAAAGAATGACGGAGCCAAGATTGGGATGAAACTGTTTCAAACTCTAGGACCATGTTTGAGATGAAATCTTTCATGTTCTTGTTCATGAGTTTTCAGTTTCATCCATTATATCTTTTAACGTCTTCATTCAGACCCAAAATGTACATAAAATGAAGAAATGGCCAGATGTACTGTGATTACCCAGTTTCTTCCATGGTGTCTTGGATAGATCTATTCTGGGATTTTGGAGCTGGGGTAGATATTTGGTCTTACGAATTCCATGGATTTATAAGAATGTAAAGCTTGGGTTTTCTGGAAAATGGCCTTATTAATTGGGGTTACAAATGATTAGGAGGCATTAGGACTGAAAGACCTACTGAGCTTGAGATTTAACTGTTAAAGCAAGACCACAGAATGCACTTAAATATTTCCTGTGTGTTTTTCTGATGGTCAACTTAATATAAGCTCATTTAGAAAATATAGGAAGAATAAAACATATAAAGAGGAAGAAAATATCACAAATATCCCCCATGTACCCAGAACTCACTAGTGGTTCATCTTTTGGCATATTAATTTCCTTTCTGTCTAGAATGACTTTTAGCACTGAAAGAGCCCTTAGGATTCACCTAAGACTCACTCTAAGTAAGGTCTCCTGTCTGCCTGCCTGTCAACATTTATTTCTCACATCATAGGAACTTGAATTTGTATAGAGTTTGAACCCCCCCTCACTTAGAACCTAGTAGTGAATGATTTCAGGTTCAAAATCTTAATCAGATTATAACAAGTCAAACCAAGCCAACCAAACATCCTGCTCATCCTGCCATGCTCCCCCATCAAAATGATCCTTAAGAATTACTGCCCAGTTTATACTATCTCTAGAACAGTAAGTCTCTAGGTTAAAGCACCGCAAACAAATTTAGCTATATTTCTTTCTTATACTTACATGATATTTCATGAACAAGTAACAGATACTTCAGTTAAAACTCAGTGTTTAATAGGTCACTGATTGGACAAGGTGATTTTAGAAGATGTAAGATAAAATGATTGTGGCAAATAGGCAAATTATCCCCATGTGGAAATTATCCTCCACCCAGAAAAAGAAATTATTCCCATAGCAGTAGTGATTATAGGAGTAAAAATTAGAAATGATAATGTTAAGAAATAAATAATTAATGTTTTATAATAAAAACCTGGTTAAATAAATAATTGCATTTTGATAAAATACAATAGTCACTGAATATTTGATAGCATGGGGATATAATCATATTATTTGAATCAAAAAACTATAATACAATATTATGTGCAATATAGTTCTATTTGTGGAAAAATACATTTTTAATTGGAAAAGAAAGATATACACCCAAATGTCAACCAGGCTTATCTGTGTGTGATGGGATCATGGTAATTTTACTATGGTGAATGCGTGGATTCACATAGGATTATTTGTGCTTTTTAATATTTTCCAAATTCTCTACAATGAATATATATTTCAGTAGATTGTTCTATCTAGATAGCCTGATATTTTGAACTCACATAAATCATCAGGTAGTCTTAACCCAGAGTGCTTGGTCTCCATGGGTAGGTGTCAAAGTATCTGTGAATGCCATGAAACACTATGCACAATGTTACGTATTACATGTGTGTTTGTGTGTATATTGTTATTAGAAGAGGACCCATATCTTTTTAAAAAATTATTTTTATTAACATATAATGTATTATTTGTCCTAGGGGTAGAGGTCTGTGAATCATTAGGCTTACACATTCACAGCACTCACCATAGCACATACCCTCTCCAATGTCCATAACCCAGCCACCCTATTCCTACCCCACCACCCCCCAGGAATCCTCAGTTTGTGAGATTAAGAGTATCTTATGGTTTGTCTCCCTCCTGATTCTACCTTGTTTCAATTTTTCCTTCCCTACCCCCCAAATCCCCTGCCCTTCCTCTCAAATTCCTCATATCAGAGAGATCTATGATAATTGTCTTTCTCTGATTGACTTATTTTGCTCAGCATAATACCCTCTAGTTCCACCCACATTGTTTCAAATGGCAAGATTTTAGTTCTGCATAGTATTCCATTGCGTGTGTGTGTGTGTGTGTGTGTGTGTGTGTGTGTGTGTGTGTGTACCACATCTTCTTTATCCATCAATCTGTTGATGGACATCTAGGCTCTTTCCATAGTTTGGCTATTGTGGACACTGCTGCTATAAACATTCGGGTGCGTGTGCCCTTCAGATCACTACATTTGTATCTTTAGGGTAAATACCCAGTAATGCGATTGCTGGGTCATAGGGTAGCTCTATTTTCAACTTTTTGAGGAAACTCCATGCTGTTTTCCATGGAGCTGGCTGCACCAGCTTACATTCCCACCAACAGTGTAGGAGGGTTCTCCTTTATCTGCTAAGAGAGGATCCATATCTTTCACCAAATTCTCACACTGTTATGTGACTCCCTAGGCCTAAGGATAACTACTTTCTAGTAACCTGTTCTAAATCTTCATTCCTCATTTCAAAGATTCTGTATATATATCAACTAGGTGGGCTAGCAGGTCTTTACATTAAATTTTAGTCTTCCCTGTGCATTTGGAACACAGCCAGAATATTCATGGGAGTAAATACAATTATCATCTTCTCAAAACAAAAGCAGAAAGGCTAGGTTATTTGTGTGATAAGAACTGTGTTTTACTATCAAGACTCTCTAATATAAAATACCCTGATTCATTTAAAAATAAGAATAGAAATTTCATATTACAGGTAAATAGTATAATAACTTGTTTCTTTAGAAATCCTTTTCATTAAATACATTTTGAAGTATTACTAATTGAGGAAAAATTCAACTTTGCCATTTTTTGGTCCTTATTTAAATAACCATATGACATAGACTTTTTACTCTATACGTCTTCCAATGGTCTTCTGCCAAAAGCAATAAAATCCTAAACTGATCTTTATAAATGTATTTATATTTTCCTCTTATGAATGGAGATAGAGAGGTACTCAAAGCTGCCTGTGCTTTTTGCTCATAGAGACTAGTATCTTATGGAGCAATGCCAACACTGCCAGCATACTTGAAACCCTAACGGACGTTAGTTTGTTTTTTTTTTTCCAAAATTAAGTTTCTTTAAATATTTTTTTCATTTTGTTCTACTCTTTCATTTTGGATAATTGTACACACAGATTCACACACACTTTTCTTTCATTAACTGAAGAATTGCACTCTGGCTACAAAGACCACATCATAAGTACTTACTGAGTTATAAGGAGAAAGTGGATTCATTTTTAATTTATTATTCAATAAAATTATTATTTCCCATTTGGGACAGATAGAGAATTTGTGGCTCTTTTGAAATACCAGCCTGTAGCCTCATTTCTGTCCAGAGAACAGTACAGCCCTTTTGAGTTTGGCCATATAAAGTGTTTTGTTTATTTGCTTTTTAATTCCAGGGTTGATCTGTTGATCTTGCAGTCTTTACACACACTGTTTGATGGTGAGCATTGGAAGTTTGCCTCCATAGTCTTTGGAGAAGAAGGCATGTGGTGGTTCTCCTTTTTAAAAAGTTCTTTATAATACACAGCAGCCAGTTTGGATTTTGAAGACTTTTGCCAAAAACTGTGACATTTTGTGGATTTTTGAACATTGCAATGTCCCCATCACTAACCCACTGATCAGAGAGGATCTTGCTTCTTTTTAGTAATTGACCCAAATCTACCATGTATACTACTGGAGTTTTTGTTATACGTCTTTAACTCTTAAATATTAAGAATTTGGTTATAAATGATGTTTTTCTAAGAAATAGTCCCCCAGGTCTAAAATAAAGGTTATTATTAGAGGATTCTGATTAGGCCACTTATGGGAATAGCAAGACACAAAGCAAAGATCTGATAACATATGAAAGAACAAGATAACCTCTGGCAATTTTGCAATGTTTGACAGGTTAATGTATGAGTAAAAATAGTTCAACTTTCCAGTTTTTTAAAAATTTTTAGCTTTTTCCTAATCTTTAAACTATTGAAAATCTGAAACACAGGGAAGGCATCTATTTGGTTAACATGTCCCATGATACATTAATTATAGTTTCCAACTACTGATGCTCAGTAGACACACAATTATTATTATGTTAAAAATAAAATGGAATCAATATCATGTTATAATCATAACAATTATCAATAATCACTCTCTCAATATTATTAATAATAAAATTATTATGATGTTTAGTATCATGGGATATTGTAAAAGTCTTTCTAATGGAAACCTCTTGTCTCTTTTCTATAGATTCATGGACCATGGAGTTGGAGTTCTCATGGTTTTCATAAATACTTAGTCCCTCCACATCTTTGAACATCCCAGACTTTTCTAAGTGAATTCCATCTAACATGAAAATACTTATCCTTGATTTTCACTATCAGCTGATATCCAGGGAACACTCCACCATTTCTCCATAGCTTCAACACAGAGCACATGCCTAATCTTTATTCTTTTTGTCAATACAGTGACTTCACCATTACTCTTGCTTTTTCTTCCAACACTCTGGTCCTACTTTTATGATCTTTACAAAAACCAATTTCCATTTCCATACACTTCAGCTATTCCATTTATGATCATAACTTAAATCTCACCATTATTTAAAACTACCTTATTGTTAATATCTTAAGCTCTTGTAACCTTTCCTTTTTCCCCAACAAATTTTATTTTCCTGCCCCATCTGTTTCCTCACTTCTATAAATCAGTTGGTACCTCTCTTTTCTACTTCAGGTTCTCAATGATCCTCTAATCTTCTAGATTATTGGCTCTCAAATTTTATAATATATCAAAATCACTTGTTGAAACACAGTCTGTGGACCTCACCCCTGGAGTTTCTGATTCTATTGGTCTGAGACAGGGCCTGAGAATTTGCATTTCTAATAAGTTCCTGGTGATGCTGATGCTATTAGTTTGGGAAGCACCCTTTGAATCACTGTTCCTGTTGAATAACAAAACTCTTATTCTATCAGAGAAATAAGTGGTTAAGTGGTGGGTATTAGGGAGGGCACGTATTGCATGGAGCACTGGGTGTGGTGCAAAAACAATGAATACTGTTATGCTGAAAAGAAATTTAAAAAAAAAGAAAATATAAGCAAAATGCAATAATATACATAAAAAATACCAACAACATTTTTCACAGAGTTAGAACAAATACTCCTAAAATTTTTATGGAGCCACAAATGAGCTTAAATTAGTCAAAGCAATCTTGAAAAGGAAAAGCAAAGCTAGATGCATCACAGATCTGGACTTTAATTTATACAGCAAAGCTGTGTTGATCAGAAGAGCATGGTAATGGCAAATAAATAAATAAATAAGAACAGAATAGAAAATGCAGAAATGAACCCACAACTATATGGTCAAATTAATCTGCAACAAAGTAGGAAAGAATATCCAATGGGACAAAGAGACTTTTCAACAAATGGTGCTGGGAAAACTGGACAGCAACATGCAAAAAATGAGAGTGGACCACTTTCTTACAACAAATAAATTCATAATGCATTAAAGACCTAAATATGAGACCTGAAACCATAAAAGTAGTTTTATGGTTAAAGGAGAGAATAGGCAGTAACCTCTTTAACATTGTCTGTAGCGATTTCTTTCTAAATATGTCTCATGAGGCAAGGGAAATAAAAGCAAAAATAAACTATTGAGACTTCATCAAAACAAAAAGCTTCTGCACAGCGAAGGAAACAATCAACGAAACTAAAAGTCAACTGACAGAATAGGAAAAGAAATTTACAGATGACATACCTGATAAAGGGTTAGTATCCAAAATATATAAAGAACTTAATAATTCTCAACACCCAAAAAAGAAATAATTCAATTAAAAAAGGGGCAGAAGATATAAATAGACATTTTTCCAAAGAAGATATACATTTTTCCAAAGAGGCCAGTAGATACATGAAAAGATGCTCAACATTACTTATTATCAGGGAAATACAAATCAAAATATCACCTCACACCTGTCAGATTGGCTAAATAAATAACACAAAAAACAACAGGTGTTGGTGAGGATGTGGAGAAGGGTGAATGCACTTACAGTGTTGGTGGAAATGCAACCTGGTGCAACCACTTTGGAAAACAGTATGGAGATTCCTTAAAAAGTTAAAAATAGAACTACCCTTGGAGTACATGGTGGCTCAGTTAGCTAAGTGACTTACTCTTGATTTCAGCTCAGGTCCTGATCTCAGGGTTGTGAGATCAAACACCAAGATGAGCTCAACACTGGGCATGGAGGCTGCTTAAGATTCTTTCTCTCTCCGCCATCCCTCCCCCACCTTTCTATCTCAAAAAAAAAAAAAAAAAAAAAAAGTAAAAAAGAAAGAACTACCCTACCATCTACCATCCAACAACTGCACTACAAGGTATTTACCCAAGTAATACAAAAATACTAATTCAAAGGGATATATGCACTCCAATGTTTATAGCAGCATTATTAACTATAGACAAATTATGGGAAGAGCACAAATGTCCGTCAAATGATGAACAAAGAAGAGGTGGTATGTACGCACGCGCACACACACACACACACACACACACACACACACATGCAATGGAATGTTACTCAGCCATAAAAAGGAATGAAACCTTGCCATTTGCAATGACTTGCTTGAGCTAGAGAGTGTATGCTAAGTGAAATAAGTCAGAGAAAGACAAATACAATATGATTTCATTCAAATGTGGAATTTAAGAAACAAAACAAATGAACAGGGCAGCGGGGGGAGGGGGGAAAGAGAGAGAGAGAGAGAGATAAACCAAGAAATAGTTATCTTAACAACAGAGTTGATGGTTACCAGAGGGGAATTGGGTGGGGGGATGGGTGAAACAGGTGGTGAGGATTAAGGAGTGCACTTGTGGTGATGCACACTGGCTTTTGTATGGAACTGTTGAATCACTATATTGTACACCTGAAACTAGTACTACACTGTATGTTAACTAGTTTGAATTTAAATAAAATTTTTTATTTTTAAAAATAAAGATAAAAGAGACCCAAGCTCCAATTCTATCTCATTAATTTCTATTATTTTAAATTCTTTTAAATTTGGGGTAGTCGGGTAAAAATTAGTATCACTTTTTCAACTGGTATCTTTTCCATCATTACCAGTGTGGTAATGATGCAAACCATAAGCATGGTTTTCATATTTATTGGTTGTTTGCCTTTTGTTGCTTATGTGGACTATTGATCTCATTTCTGTTTGTCTTTTCCTCAGTGACTGGTAGGAGTTCTTATACATTATGGGTGCTAATACTTTGATATTATATAATACAACCTGATTTTCTTACAGCCCATTACTGGTATTTCAGCTATGCATATGGTGTCTTTTTAGATCTTAATATAATCAAGATTATGTATTTTTTATGATATCGTTTTTGGTTTCTGTATCCTGTTTATTAAAGTCTTCCCTAACCTGAGGTCATAAACTAATACTACTGGATTTTATTTTGCTGCCTTCACAGATTTAAAACTTTTTGTTATATTTTTTATACTTACCAAAATTAATTTTTCTGTATGCTATAATAATAGGTGTCTACTTTAAATTTTATCCTTCTTAATAGTCCATCTTTCACTATTTATTTGAAATAATACCCCTCTCATATATCATATAAATTGTACAAATAAGTCTATTCTATTTGGTTGGCCATTTTCCCTAATACTGTAGCAATGCTGCACTGTTGCTTATAGGTCTTGATATCTGGTGGAAAAGTCTCTTCATTTACTAATCCTGTGACTTTTAGAATTGATTTGGGACATTCCATGAAAAATCTTGGGATTTTTGTTTGTTACTGCGTTGAGTTAATGTATTAGTTGGACAGAAATTCACATCTTTAATATGGTGGGTCTTCTCACCCATGCACATAGAAACATCTTTATTCAGGCCTTCTTAAATTATGCTCAACAGGAAGTTTGTATAATTGAATTAACTGACCAAAAATTTGACACTTTTTTAAAATTTAGCACTATTTTTGTTAACATTTTAAAATTTATTCCTAGATACTTAGGATTTAACTGAAAAAAATTCTCTTCCTTTAACATTGGTCCTTTCTCCTGATCTCATTCTGTACTCAAATTCCTTAAACTGTCCTTTTTTTTTTTTGAATGATCAGTTTGGAGATTCTATTTCTCCCATTTCCACCCTATTTACTTTATTCCCTAGCAATCTGGCTTCCTTTCCTTTCCCTGTTAAAAAAAAAAAAAAAAATATATATATATATATATATATATATATATATATATATATTTTAATGTTCCTGATGATCCCTAAGTTGCCAAACCAATAATTTTTTGTTTGTTTTTATTACCTTCAGTTTTTCTCTGCTTTGATTTTTACCTCCATTTCAACATTCGTCCTTTGCCATCCATGGCAATTCAGTCTCCTTGTCTTCTTTTGATTATACTTCTTTTGCCTCTAACCTGGCTTTTTATTCTCCCATTTTGTAATATTCTTCTTGTGACCCTCTTATCTTTCTCTGTGCTTTGTGCTCCAGAATGCAGGGATTTCTGTGTGCTTTCATCAGTGATGCAAGCACTTGGCATGTTGTAGGCTATAAATAAAAGCTTCTTGAACAAATGAATGAAACTAATCATATTTCAAATCATTATTAACACCGATGTGAGGCAATCATTGGTTATTGTCCAAATTTGAACTCTACTTACCATTTTTGTGCTACATTATGGTCTCAGTCTACTTTGTCTCATTTCTTGCTTACATTTGAATCAAACCAGGGTAATCACTATTTCCTAATGTTGTCTTTGTTCCGTATGTTTTCTCTATCTGGGATTCCTTCCATTTTTATTTGTTGAAATCCTATTACTTAAGGCCCATATCATCTGTCTTCTTTTCTTGGAGGTCTTTTCTCATTTGTTCTGATTTGTTGTAATCTCTTCCATTTTTCAATTTCCATAGATACTGTTTGACTTCTGCTATTCTTATTGCATTTGTATGTATCAGTGATAAAATTCTATCTTTAAAACTGGGACAGAGAAGAAGAAAGATAATTCCCAATCTTGGCAAGGGTGAGAGAAGAGAAAGTATGAAACATTGTGTGGTAGGAATTTTCAGAGGATAATTTGGCAACATGTTTCAAAACCTTAAAACTGCAAATAGTCTTTGCATAACAATTTCCATTCCTATGATTTTTTCTTAAGGAAATAACCAGAAATTATATATATATATATATATATTCATATATTACAGCATTTTTTGTAAAATAAAAAAAATTATGAAAACCTAAGAGTCTAGCAATATAGTTTTAGTTTAGCAAATTTTGGAATATCATTATAATAGAATAAAGCCAAAATAAATTCTTAATATTTATTTACATGAGAAAATATTCACATTATGAAAAAAATAGACCACAAAACAATTTTTTCAGTATACCATTATTCCAGAGAATAAATATTCTAGAAAACATATATGCCTAAAAAATATTAGAAAGACATATACCAAAATGTTCATGGTATTGTGGGATTGTGATTGATATAAATTTTTTAAATGTTGTGTTTTACATTTTCCAAGTTTTCTTATGCACATTTATATTTTTTAAAAAGTGTCAGGAAAATTGATGCTAATTACATTTAAAATAAATCATGTGGTATGCCACCCAGATTCTTCCTCCCTTCTCCCCACTATCTCATCTGTTAGGATCTAAGCTCTCATATCCCTGCAATTAGAGGCACTGAAGGCTGTCCACCCCCAGCTGAAACCCCCTTCCTTCAACTCCAGCAATTGTTATTCATTGAAAAAAGCTGCCTCTGAAGAGAGTTGACTCTTCCAAGGTCACACACATACTTTCTCACAGGTACTATGCATGTAATGACTATAGATTTAGGGTTCCAAAGGCCTTACTCCCTTGTCCCAGTCTGAGAGAATGCTACAGGACTATCCAAGCGCCTGAGCTCCCTGTGTACTTAGCCAAGATGCTGAAATTGGTTGGTAGCCCACCTTCTCCTTCTGCCCATTCCTGCTTCCTTACCTCCCCCACAGCTGTCAATTCTAAGGGCACACCATAATAAAATTTCTAGCTGGAAATTTTCATTTTAAGGTCTTCTTTCCAGGGAAACCAACCTAGAGCATCTATTGTTCATTGGGTGCTTTATATCTCTTACTCCCCAAAAGCCTTGTGATAAGATTTTTAGGTAATTATTATATCACTATTTTGCAGGAGAAAATTATGTTCAAAATATTTATGTAATTTGTATAAAGTCACTCTATTACTAAATGTCATGGCCAAATTGAAAGCAGGTATGTTTGGGTATATGAGACACCTGGGTGACTTAGTCAGTTAAGCCACAGACTCTTGTTTTCCACTCAGGTTATGATCTCAGGGTCATGAGATGGGAGCCCCACCTCCATCTCTGCCCTCAGCATGGAGTGTGTTTAAGATTCTCTTCCTCTGTCCCTCCTGCTTGTGCCCTCTCTCACTCTCCCTCTCTCAAATAAACAAGTCTTTAAAAATAAACAAAAAAAGAAAGCAGGTATATTTGGGTATAAAGACCATGCTTTTTTGCATTAAGCCAAATAGCTCTCTCTAGTCAGCCTTTTGTTTCATTATTTTTGTGCTTTTCTTATTCTCTCTGGTAGATGGTAAATTCTTTAGCTGCAGAGATTTTGTCTTATTTGAGTTCCCTGTAGGGTATTTCATGGTACCTTGCTCATAGTAAGTGTTCCATGTTTATGAAACTGACTTGAACTATTAAAATGTAATTCTAGGGCGCCTGGATGGCTCAGTGGGTTAAAGCCTCTGCCTTCCGCTCAGGTCATGATCCCAGGGTCCTGGGATCGAGCCCCACATCGGGCTCTCTGCTCCGCGGGGAGCCTGCTTCCCTTCCTCTCTCTCTGCCTGCCTCTCTGCCTACTTGTGATCTCTGTCTGTCAAATAAATAAAAAAAAATAAAATCTTTAAAATGTAATTCTACTATTGTTCCATAAGAAATGGATTCCCTAGGAGGAAAAAGAAAATGGTAAGATGTAACAATTCTAATTCAATTTGTTTCATGAAATAATTTCCTATAAAAAAGTGATACCATTTTTTTTCTCCTTCTTCCTCAGTATTAGATTAAAAAAATGCTATTTTCCAGGACTTTGCTTTTAATTACCAAAGTAAGCAAATCAGTAAGGTATGAAAAACTTACATTGAACTTCGCTGGCAAGTATCACAGTTTGTACCTTGTATCCCTGATTCAGACTTGTATAAAATCTAAGTTATTTAAGAAAAGAATCTACTAAAAGTAGAGAAATGCAACAAGAAAATGAGTTTGTTTTTAATGCAAAACTTGAAAGAATTGAAGTTTGGTTGGCAGCAGACAGAAATCTTTGAATGAGTCTTCCAGCATCTGTTAGAATTTGCAATTGCAAGTTAGATGTTTCTTAGAAAATCTGCCAGATTTCTCATTTTTAAAATACAAATGAAAAGAATATATCAATGATAGATTATATTTTTTAGGAATAAACAGTATTAGATCTAGGTTTCAGTTTGGGAAAATAAACTGCAAAACACACACAGTAGAGAAAGTTTTCTAATGGAATAAATTTTCTTGTTCTTGTATTGCTAGAATGTCAGTGTGAAAGGGTATTTCTAACACAAAATGGGGGTCAAAAAATTTAAACATTGTTAATGCTTTCAGGTTTGGCAAAAGTCATAATGATTCTATAGAATATATTATTAGTAACTGACCCAAAATATTTTATAAAAGTGACCAGTACAATAGCCTGGATGATCTCCTAGTAGGTGAAATAGTTACATAGATGGATGACTTTAGGTGTCACCACCACTGTGAGTGGTTCAAATACTGTGAGTCCTAAAATGATAAATTGGGAATTTATCATTTTGATTGGCTACTTTGTTTTCTATTAAAATACATATCTCCCTGAGAAGATAAAACGCAGCCATCCTTTAGTATTTTTACTTAGCCCACTAGGTGTTCCCTAAGAGTTTTCCAATAAAATATAAGCAACCATCTCTAAGCCTAGAAGATCAGTGTATTCATAATATTTTCCCCTGGACTCCAGTTCTTCCTTTTAAATAGAAATATTATGGTCTTTGAAAAAACCTCCACACCCTTTTTGCACCCCCCCATTATAGAGTGCCAATAAAAGGAGCCTCTTGAATAAATACTTAGATATTTATGTTAAAGTGATTTATAAGCTATAATTTACTTATAAACTCCACATGCTTTCAAACGACCACAACTGGATAGCCCCCATTCTGTTCTCAGCCTCACCCTGATAGCAACTTTCTTTCTAGTTCTAAAGTGTGATTGATGTCTTCTTGAAAAAGCTTAGAAATTTTGAAATATCCATTTTATTATATCATTGGAAACTTCTTAAATTAGTGAACCATTTAGACTAATAAACATCTTTTTAAAAATATTTTATTTTATTTTATTTCTTTTCAGTGTTCCAGAATTGTTTATGCACCACACCCAGTGCTCCATGCAATACATGCCCTCCATAATACCCACCACCAGGCTCACCCAACCCCCCCTCCCCTCCCCTCTCAAAGCCTCAGTTTGTTTCTCAGAGCCTGCAGTCTTACAAATATCAGCAGTAAAGAATAATGTTAAAAGTCACTTTAACTTAGCATAAATTATTTTATCTTAATTTATTAATTTATCTTAATTGGTTTATCTTAATTACTACTGAGATAATCTACTGAAAGAATAAGGTTTTTCATTGGAGAGAAAGAGACCATGGAGGAAGGGATAGTACAAAGATGTGGGAAATTCTTAGGGTAGAGTGAAAGCTGGGACTGGAGTTGAGGAAAAGATGCAAAGTGGTCACAGATCAGCTTTTTGTTTCAAAATTTTGTCTTAGATCGGTTTTGATTAAGATGAGAGAGATTCCAGCTTTTATCTCTTCTTGCTCCTTGCTCTCTACTTTTTTCTGCCCCTTCCTATCCTTACCCAGGACAAGTGTGCTTCTACCAATAGGAGACTTGAACTAAGCCTACTTTTACTAGAAATAAATCTAAATTACATTATAGATTCATTGATTTTTATAAGCTGACTGACAGTTATGGTACCAACTTTTGAGAAAAGATGTCTTTACAAATTTGAACAACAAACACCTAAGAAACATTTTACTACAAATTGATTTCTGAATCAGGATCATAGTTACAGACACCATTCTAACCAGAGAAAGTACCTACTAAAGTCAGCTGCCCATCAGATGATTTAAATAACTGTCTCTACTGAGCAAGTAGAAAAGAATGGTGAGCTCATTCATTTTATAGTCAGAGCATCCCCATGTGGCAGGGTGGGCCAGCAAACAAGGGAAATGTGGGTTGGTAAATATTTAGTAATTATTTATTGTATAAAAACTTCAGCCATGGAGATATTTTCTCTATTTTAAGTTGTATCTTGTGAAGATAAAAGGCACAAAATGTACATACAGAAAATGAAGTGAAGCAAGGAAAACATGGCTCAACAAACTCAGAAAAGCTACTTGGCAGCAATCTGTGAACTTTAAAAAATATGTTATGTTCATTGGCCTTGGTGGCTCCTTCACGTTGTTCCTTTGTCAATTTTACCCCCTCCCCCCAAAAAAAGAGCCCCCTTCTCTTTCCCTTTTCTTTGAAGGCTATTTTCCCTAAGAGAATTCTGCACTTTATTTCCTCATTCCCACATCTTTCTAGGAAGAATGGTGCCTAAGAATGGTGTTTTTTTTCCCTATACAACTCATTAACTTTGTTAGAATGACACAAGGTAAAGTAGTGGGAGTCTTCCCTTCCTGGCATGAACTCTGTAAAGGTCACATTTTCAGGCAAAGTTTATGGTTGGTACAGAGAGGTTCAGAATCTTCACCACAACACTTATGAAGCATATGGAAACTGAAACTTCTGAAGGAAACTTTCCACTTCAGTATTTGGCAAAGAAAGTAAGACTGAGACAAGAACAAGAATTAGATCATGACACATGTTACTTGGCAAAAGAGGAAGTCAAAGAAAAGAGGATGAAGGAAAGCCTAAGAGACAAAAAGTTGGCGTCACTTTTGTACCTAGGACTCTCCTTCTTTAAGCTGGCTTCCAAGCTAATTTTTTATTATTTTTACATTCTTACTATCTTTATCTTCTTCGGTACTTCGTAGTTAATAAAACACCAGTTGAAAGCCAGTTAGTTATTTTTCTAGGGAGTTCTTCCTCCAATTGTAGAGCTCTGATATTCTTGTTACTTTTCATAGTCTTATTTAGTATTCTTTGATTTAAGAAATTGACCAGGTTTCTGAACGCAGTCTGTTGTCTTATTTCGTTTTCAGCTGTGTTCAATTTTTGGATTATTCAGAATAGGGAATATTTTTCCTCCTAGTTGGTGCTTCTCAAAGTATAGATAACAAATATCTTAAAAACACAAAAACTAATGTTGTAACATATTGGCTCAGTAAATCTATAAGTGATAAACTGGAATGTAAAGTGACACTGCTGTTAAGTGGCAGAACTGAGTTTTGAATCCAAGTGGTCTTATTTCCCTCATGTTCACTTTGGAAAACATTTACTGAGAACATGATAGGTACAAAATACTATAGCATATACACTAAAAGCTGCAACAGCCAACAAAGTATTTGAAGAGATGGACATGGCCATAATTGAAAGTGAAGCTAGTATGCACTTTTTTTTTTTTTTTTTAGTTAAAAATATTTTGGGGGTACCTGTGTGGCTCAGTCAGTTAAGCATCTGACTCTTGGTTTTGGCTCATGTCATGATCTCAAGGTCATGTGATGGAGCCCTGAGTCAGGCTCCACACTCAGCATGGAGTCTGCTTGAGAGTCCCTCTCCCTCTCTTGCTGCCCCTCCCCCTTGTGTACACTCTCTCTTTCTCTGTCTTAAATAAATAAATATTACCTTTTTAAAAATATTTTTCATTGTGCTTAGTGGAAAAAAAGAATTCTGATGGAAAATATTGGAAACCCATTTAAAGGAGATAAGCTTTGAATTGCTCTTTGCAGTCTGAAGCAGAAAAGACAAGCAGAGACTGGGGAAGGACATTCAGATGGGAGAGCATAGGTAAAGGTCTGGAGGCTGAGACTGTGTCAGGATGGGGCTGAAGGGTGAGATTTCCCATGTGACTAAGCTTGAGGATATAGGAAGAAGGCAGGATTTAGAAAGAGATACATGTAGAAACATATATAGTCAGATTGTGGAGAGCCTTTAATGTGAAACCAAAAAAATTTGGATTCATTCTATATGCAGCCTGGACCTAGTAAAGATTTTAGACATGGGTTTTATAGTCAGATGAGTTTTAGAATGAGATCTCTAGGAGCAAAGTATAGGATTAACTAGAAAGGAAAAAAAATGCCTCGGGGGAAAGAAAACCAGTAAAGATACAAGTGGGGAGCTTTCTATTAAAGAGAAAATATGTCAAAAATAGAGTTGGGGCACCTGGGTGGCTCAGTGGGTTAAGCCCCTGCCTTCGGCTCAGGTCATGATCCCAGGGTCCTGGGATCGAGCCCCATATCAGGCTCTCTGCTCATCATTCCCTCTCTCTCTCTGCCTGCCTCTCTGCCTACTTGTGATCTCGCTCGGTCTGTCAAATAAATAAATGAAATCTTTAAAAAAAAAATAGGGTTGACAAGCTTTGGCCAGTAATTTATTAATCCTCTTCACCCAATTCACCCATCTCCCCATTCACCACCCCTCTGGCAACCACCAGTTTGTTATCTACATTTAAGAGTCTGTTTGTCTCTTTTTCCTTTGTTTTATTTCTTAAATTCCACATATGAATGAAATCATATAGTATTTGTCTTTCTATGACTGACTGACTTCATTTAGCATTATACCCTCTATATCCATCCATTTTTTGCAAATGGTAGGATTTTATTCTTTTTAATGGCCAAGTAGTATTCCATCATGTGTGTGTTTGTGTGTGTGTGTGTGTACATATACATATGAAAACTACTGAGACATATCATATTATATATAGCATTTTTATTATTCTAGTCCATATTACATAATCCTTCACAATGTATGTGTGTCCTGGGGCTTTGAGTACCTGCTTAGCATGTAAATCTGCTCATCATTGTATCAAAAATCTCTATGATAATCCAGATCACCTTTTGCTGTTTTCATTGATCATCCTAGTATTTCTAAAATACAAGCAATATTTGTCAGAAACTGATATAGATTTGAAATAATTGGTAAGTAGGATCAACAGTTCAGTGATTTGAAGTGTGGTAAGATTCTAGTATAAAGAAGGTATTTTTAGATATGGAAGTCATATTTTAATTTTACATTATACTTACAGAAGCTCTAATAACTACTTTCTAACAAATAGATCTTTTGGTTATGCTAGCAATATTCTATTCAAATATTTCAGTGGATTTTAAATCTACATTTATGTCTATTTTTTTTTACTTTTAATCATATTTGAACCATTGTTAATCTTGGAACTTCCCAAGATCATATTTTTGACATCTTTTAAACAGATGGCACACACTTTAAAGGTACATTTTCCCTTAAAAATTGTAATATAATTTTTATAGATGTATTGAGTTTATTTTGTTTTATTTCTTCCTATCATGATTTAAAATTATCCTGTAATATAAAGAGTATTTAAAGGCACACATCCCCTCCTTACCTAAGCTTTCCAGATGCCTGCAATGTCCATTCTCACGTCAGCAGAAGTATAGGGTTTTATTCTCTGGAGAGGACTCTGAACTGCAGGATGCCGTGCACATAGTCTAGCCTTTACTCTTAACCCTAACCCTAATCCTAAAACTGATCCTAACTCTACCTCTAACCATTACTATAACCCTAATCCTAAACCTAATTATCTGGAGAGGTCTCTGACTCCAGGTACCTACCCTCACCCTAACCCTAACCCTAACCCTGGATGTGAGAAAGAGGCTTTCCTGAACACATGACCAGAAAAGCTGAGAAGCAGCCTAGTTATTCTGGAGAATGGAATGGAATGAAATGAAGTGAAATGAAATGAAATGAAATACTTTCCTGTATTTATAATGTTTATATATATAGTTTTTGATAATTATGCTGTATTTCTAATCTGCTATGTATCTTTTTGCAATGAGTCTTCAGTAAGTCATTTTGTAAAAGGAACTTAATTTTTATATCCTTTAAGATGCTATCTAGCTCTGTGTGTCTACCTATCAAAACTGAATCCAAGACAAAGGAACATTCTCCAGGAAATTTGTCAGATGCTCCTGGCAATTGTTTTATAAATTGTATTATTGTGGAAATAATGTGATGCTTTTTCCTACTGGGTCTTTAACCTGACCCTCTCTAAGTCCCCAAATTATGCATCCTGCCCCATTCTCTTCAGGTTTGGCAATATACTTTGTTTGGGTCAGTGAAATATATGTACAAGTAACATGTTACACTTTCAGGCAGAATCCTTAAGAGTAATTGCCTTATTATACCAACGTTTTTGTCCTCTCCTCTTCTAAAATAGTGTATCATAAAGAGGCTATACTTTCTGCCTTGGTCTCAAAATAAAGTACTCTTGGAGCAGAACCTTGGTCAGTCTGTAACTATGTTATTGAATGAAATATAAACCTGTGTTTTTGTGAGCTACTGAGATTTGAAGGTTATTCGTTAACTGAATCATATACGCCTTACACTGACTAATCCAAATGACTTTTTTTTTTTTTTAAAGATTTTGTTTATTTGACAGAGATCACAAGTAGGCAGAGAGGCAGGCAGAAAGAGAGAGAGGAGGAAGAAGGCTCCCTGCTGAGCAGAGAGCCCGATGTGGGACTGGATCCCAGGGTCCTGGGATCATGACCTGAGCCGAAGGCAGAGGCTTTAACCCACTGAGCCACCCAGGCACCCCTCCAAATGACTTTCTACATTCCTGATGTTTGTTATTTATTCTTCATTTTGGTGCAAACTATTGTAGAATTTCTCCTACAAGTCTCTTATATAAATATTAGTGTGTTTTTATTAAACAGTATAATACTATGAAATAATTATAAATTTAAAAATCTTTATTATATTTCACAGTGTATTGTGAATATTTAGCCAGAGGGCTAAATATGCATTTGTGCGTTTACTGGTTGAATACTGTCCTTTTGATGGAAAGTAGTATAGTGTAGTGGTTAAGGATACAATACAGTCTATAGGACAAAATTTTGTGTTTCAAATCACTGTTCTATCACTTACTAGCTGTGTGACTATAAGTAGGATATTTAATTCATTTGTGACCTTACATAATAGACTTATTTGCCTCATGATATAGTAAACCAGTCTCTTATTGTTGAATAATAATTAGTATTTTTCTATTATAAGAACATGTTGAATATCACTGGCACCATCTTTTCCCTTATCCTCACTTCAGTCTTACCCCAATTTCTCACAAACCCTGATTATTTTAGTTTTAAAATATCTCTTTTATCTATAAAATATGTCCAGTACTACCATTACCAAATTACTTGATGATTTAAATATATGCTAAAGAGCATGAAACATTTTATAAGTTAATAACTACTCTTGACTTAATAAAAACTATTAGGAAATGAGTAAAAATGGAAGCATCATTAACCTCAGAAAGACTATCTGGCAACATATCTCCTACTTGTGAAACATTTAATGATATTTTCATTAAAATAAATGATAGGCCAAAGATGCCATCTGTTATGCCAGTACTGTTTCTAAAAGACATCTAAAAGACATCCATTTTGGAAAGATAGATAAACTCAGCGTTTGAAATACCCTGTGCTGTGAATAGAATGGTCTTCAGAGAGTTCTCAGAAATCCTTGATGTACTCCATTTTTATCTTTATACTATCAGCTAACCACTATAATACTTTCTTTGAATATATGATAATATTAGTTAAGTGAGCCATTTACATTTAATGCTCCCAATCTGTCTAGCCAATAAGGATTTTTTGTCCATCAATAATCATGTATTGGGTTTGTTTCCCTACCCCAGATGAAGAAGGTGGATTAAGTGAGCCATGCAACAGGGTTCCCTTGGCCCTAGAACAGAAGCAGAATTGCCTCTCTCCCAGAGGTATGAATGTGAGGTTTGAGGGGAGAGGAGAGGAGTACCAAACTGAATCCCAAAGGGGGTCCAATGGTGGAAGCCAGGGAAACATGCTTGAATGTTTTTTACATCTGCAAAGGTCTGGAGTTGGTGAATCAGGTGACAGGAGCACTGGATAAAGGATGAAAGAGAGATGGAGGGTTGCTAGAATTTTCTGCTTGGCCAAAGGGAGTTCCAATCCAAGGCCACTTCTTTTACAGGGCAATTTCAGATTCATTCAGTAGCCTTTCTGTGACCCCAAATGTACATACGTCTCAGATACACTCAATCTTTGTAATTCATTCCTTGCCCATATTAAAATATTACAGGGAATATGAGTGAACACCAGAAAAGATAATTAAAGAAATACTCAGCTACTCTGATGGATATTTTGAAAGCAAGAAGAAAAATATGCACTAGTAATCAGCATTTTCAGTAGTGTCACCAGTGGGAAGGTAAGAAATTCAAAAGACAAGTGAGATATTGTTTGATGAATCAAAGTAGAAATATTTTCTTAAATGTTACTTTGTGTAAGCAGAGAAATGTTAAAACTGGTACTGTCCTTGCTTCCCTTGCCTTTGCCATTGTTCCTAGGAAGATGTTGCTACGGCTGAGGTCGAAGAGGTTGCTGCCTGCATTCTCCTCAAGGATTTTGATGGATTCCTTTCTCACATTGAGGTCCTTCATCCATTTGGAGTCTATTTTCGTGTGTGGTGTAAGGAAGTGGTCCAATTTCATTTTTCTGCATGTGGCTGTCCAATTTTCCCAGCACCATTTATTGAAGAGGCTGTCTTTTTTCCATTGGACATTCTTTCCTGCTTTGTTGAAGATTAGTTGACCGTAGAGTTGAGGGTCGATTTCTGGGCTCTCTACTCTGTTCCACTGATCTATGTGTCTGTTTTTGTGCCAGTACCATGCTGTCTTGATGATGACAGCTTTGTAATAGAGCTTGAAGTCCGGAATTGTGATGCCACCAACTTTGGCTTTGTTGTTCAATATTCCTTTGGCTATTCGAGGTCTTTTCTGGTTCCATATAAATTTTAGGATTATTTGTTCCATTTCTTTGAAAAAAATGGATGGTATTTTGATAGGGATTGCATTAAATGTGTAGATTGCTTTAGGTAGCATAGACATTTTCACAATATTTATTCTTCCAATCCAGGAGCATGGAACATTTTTCCATTTTTTTGTGTCTTCCTCAATTTCTTTCATGAGTACTTTATAATTTTCTGTGTATAGATTCTTAGTCTCTTTGGTTAGGTTTATTCCTAGGTATCTTATAGTTTTGGGTGCAATTGTAAATGGGATTGACTCCTTAATTTCTCTTTCTTCAGTCTTGTTGTTGGTGTACAGAAATGCAACTGATTTCTGTGCATTGATTTTATATCCTGACACTTTACTGAATTCCTGTACAAGTTCTAGCAGTTTTGGAGTGGAGTCTTTTGGGTTTTCCACATATAGTATCATATCATCTGCGAAGAGTGATAGTTTGACTTCTTCTTTACCAATTTGGATGCCTTTAATTTCTTTTTGTTGTCTGATTGCTGAGGCTAGGACTTCTAGTACTATGTTGAATAGCAGTGGTGATAATGGACATCCCTGCCGTGTTCCTGACCTTAACGGAAAAGCTTTCAGTTTTTCTCCATTGAGAATGATATTTGCGGTGGGTTTTTCATAGATAGCTTTGCTATTGGGATTTCATCAAGATCAAAAGCTTTTGCACAGCAAAGGAAACAGTTAACAAAACCAAAAGACAACTGACAGAATGGGAGAAGATATTTGCAAACGACATATCAGATAAAGGGCTAGTATCCAAAATCTATAAGGAACTTAGCAAACTCAACACCCAAAGAACAAACAATCCAATCAAGAAATGGGCAGAGGACATGAACAGACATTTCTGCAAAGAAGACATCCAGATGGCCAACAGACACATGAAAAAGTGCTCCACGTCACTCGGCATCAGGGAAATACAAATCAAAACCACAATGAGATATCACCTCACACCAGTCAGAATGGCTAAAATTAACAAGTCAGGAAATGACAGATGCTGGAGAGGATGTGGAGAAAGGGAACCCTCCTCCACTGTTGGTGGGAATGCAAGCTGGTGCAACCACTCTGGAAAACAGCATGGAGGTTCCTCAAAATGTTGAAAATAGAACTACCCTATGACCCAGCAATTGCACTACTGGGTATTTACCCTAAAGATACAAACATAGTGATCCGAAGGGGCACGTGTACCTGAATGTTTATAGCAGCAATGTCTACAATAGCCAAACTATGGAAAGAACCTAGATGTCCATCAACAGATGAATGGATAAAGAAGATGTGGTATATATACACAATGGAATACTATGCAGCCGTCAAAAGAAATGAAATCATGCCATTTGCGACGACATGGATGGAACTAGAGGGTATCATGCTTAGTGAAATAAGTCAATCGGAGAAAGACAACTATCATATGATCTCCCTGATATGAGGACATGGAGAAGCAACATGGGGGGGTAGGGGGATAGGAGAAGAATAAATGAAACAAGATGGGATTGGGAGGGAGACAAACCATAAATGACTCTTAATCTCACAAAACAAACTGAGGGTTGCTGGGGGGAGGTGGGATTGGGAGAGGGGGAGGGGGCTATGGACATTGGGGAGGGTAAGTGCTATCGTGAGTGCTGTGAAGTGTGTAAACCTGGCGATTCACAGACCTGTACCCCTGGGGATAAAAATACATTATATGTTTATTAAAAAAAAAAAAATTTGGAAGGGGAGGCGAACCATAAGAGACTATGGACTCTGAAAAACAACCTGAGGGTTTTGAAGGGTCAAAGGTGGGAGGTTGGGGGAACAGGTGGTGGGTAATGGGGAGGGCACGTTTTGCATGGAGCATTGGGTGTTGTGCAAAAAGAATGAATACTGTTACGCTGAAAAAATAAATAAAATGGAAAAAAATGAAAAAAAAACCTGGTACTGTCATACAAATAACTTTGGCCTCAAGAAGCCAAACAGACTTTGAAGATGTGAAGAAATCTTGACTAGTCCTACTGTTTCCATCTCCTACGTGTGGATCTTAACACCCAATCTCAAGACGGGATGCCCCATAGAGAATTTCTGGAACATGTGTCCACTGGTGTTGTAGCAATGTTTTCTGTTACATAACTCAGCTGGCAGGCTCAAGCACAGAGTATGAAGATTTGCAGAGCAACGGTTCTATGCTGCAAACACCGCATCATTCAACCAATCAATCCATAGATAGATATGGAGTGCCTGATCTATGGATGGGAACTGGACTTACACAAGTTTGCCTAATACAGCGTTTTAAGGAAAAATAAAAACATAGCTTTAGGTTCTGAGATTGGACTGCAGATGGTGAGAAAAAAAGAAAACTGTTGGGAAGAGACAGAGTTATAAATAGGAATAATTACCCCAACTTCTAAACTAAATCATAATCTTTATATTCAAGTAATGTAGGAAGTACTTTAGATTCAATATTGTAGATAGAAGTCATATAAGTTCAAATCAAAAGAGCAATGATATAATTCCTTTTATTATAAAATCAAGGGTAATTCTACATTTACAAAATACAAAGGCATTTTATACTTTACATCTTTTTAAAGTATAGAATTTGGCCTGGCTCTGTGTGTAATGTGATGTTTTACAGCTCTATCTGTGAAAGGAACTAAATTTCTTAGGTGGGATGCTCGACTTAACTATGACCACATTTGTTATAACTCTAGGGATCTTTTCCAGTGGATTTTTTTTTTCAGTTTTTATGTTGAAGGTTCCTGTAGACTCAAAGGTCTAAACTAGTTCAGCTGAGCTGAAGGAAATCTGCCACTAATCACACAGTAAACACAGGGCACCAAAAGGGATTCTGGCTGAGAATATTCCTCCTATGAGGGAGGACAGAGTCTGTCAATTATAGTGGCAACTCTTTGTGAAACAGCAACACTTTTATAACATTACCATTTTTTAAAAAATCAAATTTCATGGCTGCTTATATATTCTGGATGTATAGGACCAGAGAAAATTTAGTAAACAGCCATCTAATCCCAAATCATAAATATGTATCTGGTAATTCTACAAATTTCTACCTGTCTTCTGCAGATTTTTCTAATTTGTCTTTGAATTTGTTGGTAACTCAATATGGGAAAGAAACTATGTCAGACATCTCTTTATTTTTCCTGTCCTAGAATTCCAAAACTCAGAAAAAAAAGGTATCTTCTTATCGCCTCAGTACATCATTCCAAAATATCCCCTCAGAAACTGCCCATCATGAAGGATAGTCTTCTCTTTTCTTTTGCACTGTTTTGTGTTTTAAAATGTACCCAAGATTTTTATTTTATTCAGGTATGGTGAGGCCAATAGATCAGGACGTGTTTGCCATTGAAAAGATAGTTTGTTACACACAGTTCCAAGAAGGTTGTGTGGGCACACCACACCAAGCACCAAGGGAAGCACCAAGGTCTCTCAGAAGGCAGAAGTGAGGGGAAAGAAAGTATGAATGGGAGCCTGTACTGTGTTTTTTGCAAGCTGAGCAGGTCTAGGATTGGTTAGTTTGAATAATTTTGGCGAAACCTGATTTACAGGGTTGGTTCCAGGTGTTCTAGTACTTGGCTCTGAGGTGAATTATAGCAGGAGGAACAGTGTCCCAGACCACAGGATTCTAACACAAGGAAGCAAGTTGAGGTATGAACTTGGGATTGGTTGGTTTGTATGTCAGAGATACCCTCATATGTTCTATCTCTAAGAATTAACTAGTTTCTCCCCAGTCAGCAAGGCCCCAGATTCCAGAGAATCAAGAATACAGAACATAAGAAAACATTGCTAATCTACCTTATTATCAGAGCAATGAGTAAACTATTAGGAGTTTTGGTCCTTGAAAAATCCATTAAGATATATAGATATATATATATATATATCTATATATCTCCATTTGTGTGTATGTATATATATATCCCAAAATCCATTGATTATATATATATCTATATATGTAGGCATATTGATTATCTATCTATATATTTAGTGTCTGTATATATATATATATATATAGGTACTAAATTTATTAATGTAATTTTTTTATAGATTTAATTTTCTACTCTTTGTGCTCAGTATATTTAAAAAGTAGAAACTCAATCCAGGACAAGACTTACCTGTTCAACAGATTATCTCCTTATGTCACCACATCTCTGTGTCTTTCCCATAATTAGAGTTCCTCTCCAAACCATCTTTCTGATGACATTCAGTCAGTTATGGGTTAGACAGGTTCTCATAGCCATCACTAAGTTATATTTATTTATTTATTTATTTATTTATTTATTTGACAGAGAGAGAGATCACAAGTAGGCAGAGAGGCAGGCAGAGAGAGAGGAGGAAGCAGGCTCCCCGCGGAGCAGAGAGCCTGATGTGGGGCTTGATCCCAGGACCCTGAGATCATGACCTGAGCTGAAGGCAGCGGCTTAATCCACTGAGCCACCCAGGCGCCCCAGCCATCACTAAGTTTTTAATCTTATAATTTCACTGTTCCCTTTATGGGTACAGTAACTTTAGAGAAAGTATGGGGATGACCAGAAAGAAGCAGTTCATTTCCTCAAAGCCAGTTTTTCACTTATGCAGAACAACTTTATTATTTTATTTATTTTTTATAAATAAATTTATTTTTTATTTATTTTTTATTTTAATATTAAGTATTTCTTCTTGGACCTAATTTTATATTTCTGTTTCTGCTATACTATTCTGTCTTTCATTGTTAGTTGCCTTAAATAATAACAATAATAATTATTATTACTATTATTTTAGAGAGAGAAGGGTGCAAGTAGGGGTGAGGGGAGGGGCAGAGGGAGAGAGAGAGAGAGAATATCAAGCAGGCTCCATCCCAGCATGAGCCAGACACAGAGGTTGATCTCAGGACCTTGAGATCATGACCTGATCTGAAATCAAGAGTCCAACGTTTAACTAACTGAGCCACGCTCCCCAACTTTAAATTATTTTTTAGAAAGGGGAGAAAAACAGCAAAAGTGCATGTAAAGATGTGTCTTTATATTTGACAAAATGTTCCTTATAGAGAGAAGATGTTTTAGTAAATGAGTGACAGAATGAGGCATAGAACTATTCCAACTTAAATTTATACTACCTAGGAACTTGCCCCAGACTCCTCCTGAACTAAAAAGGGAACTACAGTTAAGGATGCAGGAGTTTGGGCTCTCCTTTCAAACATTCCCATGTCTGCCTTAGAGCTCCTACATCAAAGCCTAGGAACCTCATATGGAGCCTGGCACATGAGGTTAGTAGGTCCTGGGCCTGCTTCACATAGCTGTTTGGTCTAATCACCACAGTTACCCAAGAAGATCTCTCCCACCCAGTCCTCTTATCTGGCCCAGGTGTGCCTCACCAACAGTGACAGAATAATGCCACCTTCTGACTCCCTTCCAAGATGTCCATGTCCTAATCTGTGGAATTTATAAATGTTACTTTATATGACAAAAGGAACTTTGCAGGTACCATTAAGTTGAGATCATCCTGGATTAGCTGGATGGTCTTAGAGGAAAAAAAGGGTCAAAGGCACTAGTAGATGTGATGACAGAAGCAAGAGGTTGGAGTCATGTAATGAAGAGGCCATAAGCCAGAGAAGGCAGGTGGCCTTTATAAGCTGAAAAGGGCAAAAAATGGGTTCTCCCCTAGAGTCTCCAGAAGAAATCAGCTCTGCCAACAGACTGACCTTCATTTTCTGCTCTAGGCTGATTGTCTTCCCCAAATTTGTATGCTCAAACTTAAGCCTATTTGATATATTTGGAGAAGGGACCTTTGGGAGATGATAAGGTCATGAGGCGCTGTCATGAGCGGGATCAGCATCCTGATAAAGGAGACCCTGGAGAGCTCCCTCATTCCCACCATGCCATAATGACACAGCCAGATCATGGCCATTTATGAACAAGGAAGCAAACTCTCAACAGAGACCAAGTCTGAGGGTTCCTAGATCTTGGCAATCCCAGGCTCCAGAAAGGTGAGAAATAAATTTCTGTTGTCTTTAAGCCATCCAGTCTATGGTAATTTTTTATGGTCACCTGAATGAACTAAGATACCTTGTAAGACTCATTTTGGACCTCTGACCTTCAGAACTGCAAGAGAAAAAAATTGGTGTTGTTTTAAGACCTGAATTCATGATGATTTGTTAGAGCAGCAGTAGAAAACTATTAGTATGGCCCCTATCCCCAAAACTCAGTTGTTGTCTGGTAAAATTTCTCACAATATTTTCTATTTTTAGCAATGTCCAAAGGGCATTTTTTAATGTAAAGAATCTTTCCACTCTGTTTCCTCCATACCCCAAATGAGCTTTCATAATAAAGAAAAATCATTTGAAACATTTGTTATTCCCAGACAAGGCACTCGTGATGAAAAATAAATGAATGAACACACACTTCATTATGAGTTATACACATTGATGAATATAAATACATATATGTGTGTTTTAATTTGCATATGTATATATTTATATGTGTGTCACTATATCTATATATTAAACCAAGTGGGAAAAGCCCAGCCAAAAACAATTAGCAACTTTCATATAGATGCCCTATTACCAATAACTTTTCCCTTCAAACATTATTTCTGGAGAGCAACTTAGCAGTGCCTATAAATTTGAACACATGTATATCTTATGGCCCAGCAATTCAATGTTTAGGAATTTAATCTAAAGAAATACTTTTTAAAATGTGCAAAAATCTATATGTAGTAATGTTTGTTGCAACACAGCATCTTGTAACAATAAACTGAAAACATATCTGTCATTTAAAAAGTATACTTCAGGAGCACCTAGGTGGCTCAGTTGGCTAAGCATCCAACTCTTGATTTCAACTCAGGTCATGATCTTAGGTCCTGAGATTGAGCCCCATGTCTTGCGGCATACTCAGTGTAGAGTCTCCTTGTTTCTCTCCCTCTGCTGCATCCTCCACTCGCTCTCTTGCTTTCAAATAAATAAATCAATAAATCTTTAAAAAGAAGTATTATAAGAATTTTCTCACAAGCATCATTACTTTGAATATAAATACACACACACACACACACACACACATATAGCATGAAGATATACTGCTAACATCAAGAACAAAGAGAAACGTTGAAGTTAATAGATTTTAATTTGTTTCCCAAGTTAAAGTCATACACATACTCTATTATTTGTCTGTTATTGTTGTTAAGGAGAGGTAGAACTAGATCCCCTTTTTTGTACTGTAGAGTTTGGGAAAATGTTAAGTCTCTGAATAACACTTTGAACGTTTTAGTCTGTTGACCTTAACAAAGGCTATACATTAATACTTTTTATTTATTAAAAATACTAAAAGTATTCATTCTTAATTTTTAAACTTAACATTTTAGAACAAAAATCAAACTAGTTTTGGGGAGGTTGGAATGCAAAATTTTAAGAATGTTTGCTAAATAGATGGTTATACCATTTCTTTTTCCATTAAATTTATAGGTGAGTTACTCTTTAAAAAGTTAGCTTTTTAAAATGCTATTTAAGGGAAAATAAATAAACACAACTCTGGAATTCTTTTCCTATAAATGTAAATGAAGTGATGTTATGTGCCTGTCATTGTCCTAATAATTTTAATATGTCATTGCATTTTGTTCATGAATGCCTATTGAGGCTATAATCATTAGGCACATTTTTCTGGGGAAAAGTATTTGTCCAGGAAGCACGGTGTGATCTTGTCCCATGTTCTCACATAGAACTCATTACTTTTTCCCCATCACACAGGTCATAAAAATACTCTATGGTTTTATGCAGCCTACTAGTGGAATTATTTTTCTTAAACTTCTGTTTGCTAAAGATGAGCCTTTGTCTTGGGCAAGTTCTGTTGGGAATGGGCAAACACAGAATGCAGCCATTTAAAATATCTAAGATGATAACTTCACTTGTAAAATTTTCTTGCTCAAAAAAAGAATGGTTACAATTTAAAATATGTATCTTGAGCTTTTCTCTTTTGGAGACTATCATTAGACATTTTATCTTGAGTGCCAGGAGATTTGGACTTCTAATTTTCTTTTTGCCAAATCCACATGTATCAAAATCTGAATTTAGGCATATATATTTAAACATAAATTGGTATTTTTAGACAAAACTATAACTGATCCTTCTGATACTTACCCTCCAGATATTTTGCTGTGCAGTTTGGACCTTACATTTGTGCTGCAGTTGAAACACATACTGAAATTCAGCGAAGAGTTTGTAAACATTTGAGAATATTATTGATATGAATAATAACACAGCTCTTTACATAAGAACTCAATATCTACATTTTTCAAGGAGTTATTGCCTTAATTTGGGCTAGAATCTCCTTAAAGAGTGCTTTCAGCCCAAACAAAACCAGCGGCTCTTAAGAATTTCTCAGTCTAGTGGGAGCAAACTTTCACCATTAAAAACAGCTTACTTATTGAATGCCTCCTATATGCTAGGTATTATTGTGATTTCCTCTAAATTTGCTCCTCTGACCCTCAAAATAACCGGGTTTTCCTCTCCCTAGAATGTGCTTGCTCTTACAGTCTCTTGGAAACTCCAGTTTATCCTTCAGACTCTTGCTGCGATGGTTCCTCTTGCATCTCTGCACGTATATGTGTTACATAAATCACGTTGAACTAGCATTTCATGTCTATGTCTCTCTGATTCAACTGTGAGGCCCTTTGAGGAAAAGGATTTTGTCCTGTTTGTTCAAGTTATACCTTATTGCACTGGACTAACCACTCAAGTCTTCAAAGCTTAGCCAGCTGCTCTAAATCATATCTGTTGTCATCCTCACTGCCTGCACCTGAGTTCAACATCTAAACATTCTTTCCTTCTAGGAAGCTTCTTGGGTGTTTCAGGCAGATAAGAATATGCCTTTGTAGTGTATCTTTCTCTGTGTACATTTAATCTTCTGAAATCACTCATTTGCTCTCCAGTCTCCTCCACCAGACCACAGGGTAAGAGCTGAATCTCATTTTCCTCTATCTCTTATCTGGATAGTTAACCAAAGCCTGTGGGCACTCTGTAATGCTTATCAAACTAAATATTTCTCCTTAACCTACTCTACTTTTGAAAAAATGAATGTTATTGAGGGATAATTTGTATATAATAAAACTCACATATTTTATATGAACAGGTGGCTTACTTTTGACAAATATATACCTCTGTGTATTCATCACCCACATCAAGATATAGTCTTTTTCCATTTACCCAGAAAGTTTCCTCATGCTCTTCTATACTATATCCACTACCTTTGCTCCAAAGACAAAAATCTCCTTACTATGGAATAATTTTACCTATTTTAGGAGTTCACATAAGTGGAATCACAGTTTGTACTCTCTTGTGCCTGGCTTCTTGCCCACAATTTAATGTCTGTAAGTTTCATCCATGTTTTCATATGTGGAAGTAGTCCTTTGTATTGCTGGATAGTATTTCATTGTGTGACTATATTATAAATTTTTTAACCATTCACCTGCTGATGATGCTTGTGTTTTATCATTGTGTACTTTGTCTCAAAGTCTGCTTTGTCTGATACTAATATAGCCACATTTTAACTACTTTGTGAAAAGAAAACAAACCTAATCTTTTATATTTTTGCAGTTATAAATTTTGGGGATGTTGCATACTCTCTTTTAGATCCAAGTTTTATTGGTATATATTTTCTTTTGGTCATACAATCATCCTTCAGAATTTCTGGCTGTGTAGTTGACTGGTGAAAAATTTGCTCAGCTTTCATTTATCTGAAAACATCTTTATTTCATCCTGGTTTTGAAGAAAAGTTTCCCCAATATTGAATTCTCTATTGGCAGTTTTTCTTTCAGAACTTTGAAGATGTCATTTCATTGTTTTATGGGCTCCATTTTTTTCTGATGAAAAGATGAAATACACCAATTTCTTTCCCTTATATGTGATACGTCCTTTTCCCTCTGGCTGCTTTGTTGGATGGTAAACCAATTATTATTAACTTTTTCATATGTTTTCCTTTAATTTGTGAACATACTTGTAAAAGCAGCTTTAGCGTTTTTATCTGTTAAGTCCATTATCTTGTCAGTCTGGGGGCTGATTTCTATTTTCTGCTTTTTTTTTTTTTTCTCCTGACTATGGATGACTGTTCCTTTGTATGTCTAAGGAATTGTTTATTGAACTCTGGTTATTAGAAGTAATAGACCTAAGAGATTCTAGGTACTATTCTCTTTCTATGAAGAATGTTGATTGTTATTTTAACAGGGAATTTGGTCATTTTGAACTCATGTATGATTTGTTTGAATTCTAAGCCTCAGATGGTGCTGCTTGATGTAGGTACAGTCAAGACCTCTCCCCAGAGAACTATAGAGGGCCTCCAATAGAATTCTAAGGCAATTCCATTTTTTCCAGTGCCAAGCTTCATGGATTCCAATGCCTAAGCTGCTCCATCCTCTTAATTTGACTTCCTTGGTTCCTAATGTGTTATGCTTGGACCCAGGCCAGCAATTAAGAAATTATCCATTAAGTAGTAATCCAGGGAAATAATGGGACTGAGCTACCCAGGCACTGCGATAATTTCTCTTTGAAAAGGGAAAACAATGGAGGAAGGACAGGAACAAGAAGGTAACAGTTAAAATCTATATAATTTAACAAAATAGAAGTCTTTTGGAAGAGGAAGAATTAATATTTTCAACCTAGTGCTGGAACTAAGAATCAAACAAATCTAGTAAATAAGAAATCCTTGTAGGAATTACATGCACCAGGATTGGTAAAAGTGATTTATAGTTACCAAATAAATTATGTGGAAGTAAATTTATGTTTTCAGATTACTTGAAGGCACATAAATTAGTTTGTTTTCTAATAACTTCGAAGATCTATTTAAATATGCAAAACGTTATCTCAAATATCATTTTCTGTGTGTTTTGTGTATGTCTGTCTGGGTGTAAAGTCCTTATTCCACAAAGAATGCAAAGGTACCATGTAAGCAAGTGGAGTTGGGGTTTTCTCTTATTTAAGAACAATGGATCAAATGTAAAAAATCATTAATGTCACCCCTATTCCTTGACTGTAGAGTCTCACTACTTATTTTATAATACTGAAATAGAAGGTAGAATCTCTTCTTACTGAAGAAATTTCTCGCCCTTCTGAAATGGCAAGAAATCTTCCTCTTACAGCATTCTCCAAGAAAAGTTTGGTATTCTTTGGATGTAAGGACAATTCTTTAAGTTTTTCAAGACACATGAAAATTCATGACAGGAACATACAGATTTAAAGTGTGCCAATAGATGTAATATTATTTAGTCCCTTTTATGTGTTTTTTCCCATGGCAATATATGAAAGTGAATATTAATATTTAAGTAATTCCTTAATGGTTAGATAGCTACCAATCACATTCTAAATGTTCTAAGTAGAAAAAAGATCTATAGAAATTTATTTATTGTAAATATTTTATTAAAAAGTTTTAATGGAAAACGAATAGCCCATACTTAAATAGTTTTTGCACAAAACAATTTCACATACATAATCATAATAAATCAGAACACTAGGATGGGATTTTATGGACTCATTTTGTGAACCAAAACTCAAGTTAAATTGTCCATGATTAAATAAATAGTAAGGTTTGGAGCCAGAAACCACAGGCAGGTTTTCTGACTCCAATAGATAGGAATTTCTGTTTGCAAAACAAACATATAAACAAAAACATAATGCTAACCATAAGCATGTTCTTTAAGATACTTCTTTCAAGCAGTGGACATTTTGGCTAAGTGGGGAAAAAAGATATGGAAAAATGTTATTTGGCTATGAAAGAAATGAAAGATATTTATAAAAAGAATCATATGGAATTTTTACAGTTAAAAAATACATGAACTGATCAGAGATACAGAAGGACACTACATCATTCTTAAAGGGTCTATCCACCAAGAAGATCTAACAATTGTTAATATTTGTGCCCCCAATATGGGGGCAGCCAACTATTAATAAAAATAAAGAGTCATATTGATATGAACACATTAATTGTAGGGGATTTTAATACACCAGTCTCAGCAATAGACAGATCATCTAAGCAGAAAATCAATAAAGAAATAAGAGCTTTGGATGACATATTGGACCAGATGGCCCTCATAGATATATACAGAACATTCCACCCTAAAACAACAGAATACTTGTTCTTCTTGAGTGCACAGGGAACTTTCTCCAGAATAGACCACATACTGGGTCACACATCTAGCTCAACCAATACCAAAACATTGAGATTATTCCCTGCATATTCTCAGACACAGTGCTTTGAAACTGCAACTGAACCACAAGAAGAAGTTTGGAAGGAGTACAAACACTTGGAAGCTAAAGACCATCCTGCTCAAGAATGTTTGGATCTACCAGGAAATCAAAAAAGAATTTAAACAATTCATGGAAACCAATGAGAATGAAGACACATTGATTCAAAATTTATGGGATACGGCAAAGGCGGACCTACGTGGGAAATACATAGCCATCCAAGGCTCCCTCAAAAAAAAAAAAAAAAAAAAGGAAAAATCCCAAATACACCAACTCTCTTTACACCTTAAAGAACTGGAAAATCAACAAAGCCAACCCCACACACAAGAAGGGAAATATTTAAGATTAGAGCAGAGATCAATAAGTTAGAAACTAGAGATACAGTGGAACACACCAACGAAACTAGAAGCTGGTTCTTTGAAAGAATTAATAAGATTGATAAACCATTGGCCAAACTAATCCAAAAGAAAAGAGAGAGGACCCAAATTAACAAAATTATGAAAGGAGATCATGACTAAGACCAAGGAAATAAAAACAACCACCAGAAATTACTGTCAACAGCTATATGCCAAAAAGTTAAGCAACATAGAAGAAATGGGTGCATTCCTGGAAACATAAACTTCCAAGACTGAAGCAGGAAAAAATTGACAACCTGAATAGACCAATATCTAGTAACGAGGTTAAAGCAGTGATCAAAAACCTCCCAAAAAACAAGAGCCCAGGACCTGATGGATTTCCTGGGGAATTCTACCAAACATTCAAATAAGAAATAATACCTATTCTTCTGAAGCTGTTTCAAAAAATAGAAACAGCCTCCCCTTCCAATTTTTTTTTATCTAAAAAAAAAAAAAAATTGGAAGGGGAGGCGAACCATAAGAGAATATGGACTCTGAAAAACAACCTGAGGGTTTTGAAGGGTCAGGGGTGGGAGGTTGGGGGAACAGGTGGTGGGTAATAGGGAGGGCACGTTTTACATGGAGCACTGGGTGTTGTGCAAAAACAATGAATACTGTTAAGCTGAAAAAATAAATTAATTAAAAAAAATAGAAACAGAAGGAAAACTTCCACACCCTTTCTGTGAAGCCAGCATTACCCTGATCCCCAAACCAGGCAAAGACCCCATCAAAAAGGAGAATTTCAGACCAATATCCCTAATGAATATGGATGCCAAAATTCTCAGCAAGATCTTAGCTAATAGGATCTAATAGTACTTTAAAAGGATTATCCACCACGGCCAGGTGGAATTTATCCTTGCAATGCAAAGAGTGGTTCAACATTCCCCAATCAATCAATGTGATAGAACACATTAAGAGGACAGAGAAGAACCACATGGTCCTCTCAATTGATGCAGAAAAACATTTAACAAGATATAGCATCCTTTCCCGGTTAAAACTCTTCAGAGTATAGGGATAGAGGGAATGTTCCTCAACTTCATAAAATCTATCTATGAAAAACCTACGGTGAATATCATTCTCATTGGGGAAAAGCTGACATCATTCCCTTTGAGACCAGGAACACAACAAGGATGCCCACTCTAGCCACTGTTGTTCAACATAGTACTAGAAGTTCTAGCAATAGCCATCAGACAACAAAAAGAAATAGAAGGTATTCAAATTGGCAGAGAAGAAGTCAAACACTCCCTTTGCAGATGACATGATACTTTAGATGGAAAACCCAAAAGATTCCACCCCCAAACTATTAGATTTCATATAGCAATTCAGTAATGTGGCAGGATACAAAATCAATGTACAGAAATCAGTTGCTTTCTTATACGCTAATGAAAATTAGAGATTAGAGAAACTAGAGAATCAATTCCATTTACTATAGCATCAAGAACCGTAAGATACCTGGGAATAAATCTAACCAAAGAAGTAAAGGATCTGTACTCAGGGAACTACAGAACACTCATGAAAGAAATTGAAAGACACAAAAATATGGAAAAGCATTCCATGCTCATGAATCGGAAGAATAAACATTGTTAAAACATCTATACCATCCAGAGAAATCTATACTTTCAGTGCCATCCCGATCAAAATTCCACTGCTATTTTTTTTCTCCCTTTTTATTAATTTTTCCAGCGTAACAGTATTCATTCTTTTTGCACAACACCCAGTGCTCCATGCAAAACGTGCCCTCCCCATCACCCACCACCTGTTCAACCAACCTCCCACCCCTGTCCCTTCAAAACCCTCAGGTTGTTTTTCAGAGTCCATAGTCTCTTATGGTTCGCCTCCCCTCCCCAATGTCCATAGCCCGCTCCCCCTCTCCCAATCCCACCTCCCCCCAGCAACCCCCAGTTTGTTTTGTGAGATTAAGAGTCATTTATGGTTTGTCTCCCTCCCAATCCCATCTTGTTTCATTTATTCCTCTCCACTGCTATTTTTTAAAGTGCTGGAACAAACAATCCTAAAATTTGTATGGAAACAGAAAAGACCCTGAATTGCTAAGGAAGTATTGAAAAGAAAAACAAAGCTGGGGGCATCACATTGGCTGATTTCAAGCTTTACTACAAAGTTGTGATCACCAAGACAGCATGGTACTGGCACAAAAACCGATACATAGACCAGTGGAACAGAGTAGAGAGTCCAGATGTGGACCCACGACTCTATGGTCAAATAATCTTTGACAAAGCAGGAAAAAGTATTCAGTGGAAGAAAGAAAGTCTCTTTAATAAATGGTGCTGGGAAAATTAGACAGCTATGTGCAGAAAAATGAAACTCAACCATTCTCTTATACCATACGCAAAGATAAACTCAAAAGGGATAAAAGACCTCAACGTGAGGCAGGAATCTATCAAAATCCTAGAAGAGAGCAAAGGTAGTGACCTCTTTGACATTGACCACAGCAACTTCTTTCAAAGGCAAAGGAAACAAAAGTGAAAATCAACTTTTAGGACTTCATTAAGATCAAAAACTTCTGCACAGAGAAGGAAACCATCAACAAAACAAAGAGGCAACCCACAGAATGGGAGAAGATATTCGCAAATAACACTACAGACAAAGGGCTGATAGTCAAGATCTATAAAGAACTCTTCAAACTCAACACACACAAAACAGATAATCATGTCAAAAAATGGGCAGAAGACATGAACACACTCTTCTCCAAAGGAGACATACAAATGGCTAACAGACACATGAAAAATGTTCATCATCATTAGCCATCAGGGAAATTCAAATCAAAACTGCATTGAGATACCACCTTATACCAGTTAGAATGGCCAAAAATCAATAGGACAGGAAACAACAAGTGTTGGAGAGGATGTGGAGAAAGGGGAACATTCTTACACTGTTGGTGGGAATGCAAGTTGCTGCAGCCACTTGGAAAACAGTGTGGAGATTCCTTAAGAAATTAAAAATAGAGCTAGCCGGTGCACCTGAGTGGCTCAGTGGGTTAAGCCTCTGCCTTCGGCTCAGGTCATGATCTCAGGGTTTTGGGATCAAGCCCCACATCGGGCTCTCTGCTCAGCAGGGAGCCTGCTTCCCCCCCTCTCTCTGCCTGTCTCTCTGACTACTTGTAATCTCTGTCTCTCTCTCTCTGTCTCTCTCTCTGGACCAAATAAATAAATAAAATCTTAAAAAAAAAATAGAGCTAGCCTATGACCCTGCAATTGCACTACTGGATATTTACCCCAAAGATACAGATGCAGTGAAAAGAAGGGCCATTGGTACCCCAATGTTCATAGCAGCAATGGCCACAATCGCCAAACTGTGGAAAGAACCAAGATGCCCTTCAACAGACGAATGGATAAAGAAGATATGGCTCATATATACAATGGACTATTATGCCTCCAAGAGAAAGGATGAATAACCAACTTTTGTATCTGGAGGAGATTATGCTGAGTGAAATAAGTCAAGCAAAGAAAGTCAATTATCATAGGGTTTCACTTTCTTGTGGAGCATAAGGAGTAACATGGAGGACATTAGGAGAACAAAGAAAAGTGAATTGGGGTAAATCGGAGGGGGATATGAACTATGAGAGACTGTAGACTGAGAAACTAAGGGTTTTGGAATGGAGGGGGGTGGGGGGATGGGTGAGCCTGGTGGTGGGTATTAAGGGGGACACGTATTGCATGGAGCACTTGGTGTAGTACATAAACAATGAACCTTGGAATATTGAAAAAATAAAATGAAATTAGAAAAAAAATACCTGAACTGAAAAATACTCTCTGTGGGCTACATACAAAGCACAATTCATCATTTTTTGCAAACCAGTGATGTAGAGAATATCTTAAAAACAAAGAGAAAAAAGATTTATTACACATAAGGGAACAAAAATAAGAATGATCATGGAATTGAATATAAGCCAGAAGATGTGGAATAACATCTTTAATGTAATGAAAGAGAGAAGATAATTGTCAGTCTAAAATTCTATATCTAGTGAAAATGTCCTAATTAAGACAATATAAAAGCATTTCAACACACCCAAAAGCTGAGAGAATGTGTCAATCTTCTTCAGGCTAAGGAAATAATACCAGATGGAAATTGGGTCTACAGAAAGGAATGAAGAACTTCAGAAATGTAAATATGTAAATAAGTAAGAACTTTTCCCCCCTCATGGCTTCTTTAAAATAAAATTGATTGTTTACATTAAAAATAATGAGACTGTATTAGAGGTTAAGATATATGAAAATAATACTGCAAAGGACAAGAGGACAGAAACAAATACATTGTACATGGAGTGGTATAATATTTGGTGGTAGATTGTGAAAACTTAAAGGTTGCCTATTGTAAATCTCTTCAATGACTTAAAAACAGTGAAGTGAGCTAATAATCTAATAGAAGATAAAATGAAATAGTGAAATATTCAATTAACTGAAAATAGAAGAAGGAACAAAGAAAAGTGGGACCATTGGCCAATAAACACACTAAAAATTCTCTTCATTCTTAGTCATCAGAAGGATGTAAATTAATATCACAATGACATACCACCACACATTCACTAGAATGGTTATAATTTAGGGAAAAAATGCCAACACAAATGTTTAAGAGGTATGGCACCATCAGAACTCTCATTCATTGCTGGTCTAAGTATAAATTTTTACAACCACTTTGGAGAATTCTCTGTAGTCTCTTATAAAGCTAAATAAAACCTACTCTATGACCACTTCAAAGTATTTACCCAAAACTTAAGTCCACTAAACAACTTATTTGAGAATATTCATAGCAGTTTATTCACAATAGCCAAACTGGAAACCACTCAAATGTCCGTCATTAGGGAAATGGATAAAGATTTTCTGGTATAGTCATACAATGAAATAGTACTCTGCAATAAAAACAGCAAACTATTGATGCATGCAACGGCATGGATGTATCCTGAAGACATTACAGTGAAACAAAGAGGCCAGACTGAAGAGTCTATCATCCATGATTTCATTTAAATATAATTCTACAGCAAGCAAAACTAGAGTGACAAGTAGCCTATCAGTTTTATCCTGGGGCTGAGAAAAGGGAGGTATGGAATTGATCACGAAAGGGCAGGAGGGAACCTGGTGGTGTGATGGACATGTTCCATAACTTGGTTTGAGTAGTGTTATATGAATGCTTACATTTGCTAAAATTCATCATCCTGTATAAGTAAAATGGGCACATCTTATTAATATAAATTATACTTCAATAAAGTTGATTTAAAAAAGAAAAATCATAATGTAGTAGAATAAATTTCATAATTAAAGTGTATATAAGTTAATATTCTATATTAGTTAATATTGCTCATTTGTTATTTTAATCTCAAATTGCCAATCTGGAAGAAGTCCGTATTTACCTGATGCAATCACTACCTTTAAATTCCTCTTCCTCTAGCAGCCCTTTACCACAATACCAGTTAATAAATATCTTTCAGTTTCACGTTAGTTACAAATACAGTCACTAGTTTCCCCAAATGTCTTGATAGTGAGAGTTACATGTGTGTGGCATGAAGAAGTTGTACTTATAATTGCCAGCTTGCAGTGAACTAAGTTTTCAGACAACTTACAATGCATAGAGAGATACAATTTGCTGGAATTTGGCTTCTTGAGATAAGTCTGATCAGCTTCATAGTATAAAATAAATATCATAATTGTTTGGTGGTTGAGTTTGAAATAGGACAAATGTCATGATGAGTCAGGTATCAAGAGGCTGCCTATATTTAGTCTGAAGTAAATTTAAAACAACAACAACAATACATCATTTGGTTTGTGTGTGACTCTCTAGAAGTAAACATAGTTTGTTGTTGTTGACAACAGAAAAATATTGAAGGACCTGTTTGTCTGCAAGTATTTCTTATTTTTGCCTTCTGATTTCGATTACTAGTTATGGGCCGCTGAGTCTCATCATTTCATTTCATTCCTCTTATCTGTATCAACAGGAAACATGGAAAGTAGTGACTGAATTCATGCTTGACAACAATAAAAATGTTTAACAATAAAAATGTTTAATTCATGCTTGACAATGATAAGAGAGTTTAATTGAAACTTCTCTCATCAGCACCAAACAAACAAGCTATTAGACTTGTGGTCAAAGAGCAAAACTTAATCAGAAATTTATTTTGTTCCCTTGCATAGGCACTAAGTAAGAGATACCAAAGAACCAGAGGTGAGTTCACCAAAATTTGTATCTTCCTTTCTCAACCAACTGTGCAAATGTCTGACCCCTAAAATAAGTAGTAAAAGCAAAAATGAACTTTTGGGACTTCATCAAGATCAAAAACTTCTGCACAGCAAAGGAAACAGTCAACAAAACAAAGAGGCAACCCACGGAATGGGAGAAGATATTTGTAAATGACAGTACAGACAAAAGGTTGATATCCAGGATCTACAAAGAACTTCTCAAACTCAACACACACAAAACAGATAATCATATCAAAAAATGGGCAGAAGATATGAACAGACACTTCTCCAACGAAGACATACAAATGGCTATCAGACACATGAAAAAATGTTCATCATCACTAGCCATCAGGGAGATTCAAATTAAAACAACATTGAGATACCACCTAACACCAGTTAGAATGGCCAAAATTAGCAAGACAGGAAACAACGTGTGCTGGAGAGGATGTGGAGAAAGGGGAACCCTCTTACACTGTTGGTGGGAATGCAAGTTAGTGCAGCCACTTTGGAGAACAGTGTGGAGATTCCTGAAGAAATTAAAAATAGAGCTTCCCTATGACCCTGCAATTGCACTGCTGGGTATTTACCCCAAAGATACAGATGTAGTGAAAAGAAGGGCCATATGTACCCCAATGTTTATTGCAGCAATGGCTACAGTCGCCAAACTGTGGAAAGAACCAAGATGCCCTTCAACGGATGAATGGATAAGGAAGATGTGGTCCATATACACAATGGAGTATTATGCCTCCATCAGAAAGGACGAATACCCAACTTTTGTAGCAACATGGACGGGACTGGAAGAAATTATGCTGAGCGAAATAAGGCAAGCAGAGAGAGTCAAGTATCATATGGTCTCACTTATTTGTGGAGCATAACAAATAACATGGAGGACATGGGGAGATGGAGAGGAGAGGGAGTTGAGGGAAACTGGAAGGGGAGATGAACCATGAGAGACTATGGACTCTGAAAAACAACCAGAGGGTTATGAAGGGGCGGCGGGAGGGGGTGGGGTGGGGTGGGAGGTTGAGGAACCAGGTGGTGGGTAATAGGGAGGGCAGGTACTGCATGGAGCACTGGGTGTGATGCCAAAACAATGAACACTGTTATGCTGTAAATAAGCAAATAAAAATAAATAAATTAATTAAAAAAAATAAAAAAAAAATAAAAAAATAAGTAGTTGAGGGGCGCCTGGGTGGCTCAGTGGGTTAAAGCCTCTGCCTTCAGCTCAAGTCATGATCTCAGGATCCTCAGATCAAGCCCTCTGCTCAGCGGGGAGCCTGCTTCCTCCTCTGTCTCTGCCTGCCTTTCTGCCTACTTGTGATCTCTGTCTGTCAAATAAATAAAAAAATAAGTCTGTAAAAAAATAAATAAAATAAAATAGGTAGTTGATTTTAATCCTGAAGGACTCTCACTTTTATAATTCTGTGACTATATGAAATTGTGATGTAGAATAGAAAAAAAGTAATATCAAAAGTAATGCCACCTTATTAAGCATCCAAAAATATTTTCCAACATGCATATTTGATGCAGTTTACTTAGAGAACTTAATACATTATCTAAACAAATTTTATTCAGATGTTTTAAAATATAGATATATAGATAATTTGAATGTTTGAAATGTGATCTATGACATTGGAATCATTTAAAAATAAGTTGATACTGATTACATTATAGGAAAAAGTTTGCATACAGTTAAGTTATAATAATTTCCATTAATCCCACTGACTTATGTAAGATTATAAAAAATATAGGCATGTTACTTTTGTTTTTATTTCAGAACATATTTCTATACCAATGAGTAAATAATAATCTTATGTTTCTTTGTGGTAATCAGAAAAAATGCAGACTATTCTTTTATTTATGCTGATTTAATTGCCATATTTACATATTTCCTTTTGATTGGCTCATACATCTGTTCTTAATGTTTCTATGAAAATTATATTAAAGCCACAAAGTCAAGGTTTTGATGAGTGGCTCAGAAGCAACCCAAATACAATATAAACATTAGAACATAATGCTTCTCATGGCTAATGATGGGTAGGGCCATTTTTCATGGAGGCTGCAGAGCCAAAGAAGCCAAAAATTAGAAATATGTCAGCCTCTAAGTTTAAGATTTTTTTTTAAATAGCTAAATACTTCCAAATGTGCAAGTTTATCCAAAGTAACTTTGACTTTATTCTGTTCCTATACTAGGAGTAAAAGTTTCCAAGTATAGATTAAGGCTTTCTTGTGAAAATTCTAAATCATTATAAGAAATACCAGGACAAAAATCCTGTGTAAAGATGTGGGGTGGTAATGATATTGTATGTGAAGAATATGAAAATATATAGAAACCTAATGAACTATTCAATGAACACATAACAAATAATGTGTTAGAAATCAAGAAAACACATTTTGCCATATTTGAATCTAGTTCATTTGAATGGCAATGTATCAAAATAAGTTTAAGAACCATTGAACAAAGGGATTAAGTAAGGTATAAATCAGAAATTATAGGTAGTGCTGATTGTTTAATCAGGAATATGCATTTATCATTTATCTTTTTTGCAGTGGCTCAAGTACTTGTCCCATGCAGACAGGCCTTTAATTTCTTTGGACTTTGTCTTCACATCACTAATATATACAAATCAACTAGTCAGGCACATTGGACTCGGACCATTATTCTATTACTCTGAGATATGTAATTTAAATATGAAATAATGAACCAGATGACATCTCAATGTCACTTTCAATGATAAGATGCTTGGTCATTGTTGATTGGTTATATTTTGTGTCAATATTGAGACCAAATCATAAGGAATATAAGCACCAAGTGAATAGAAAATTTAATATTCAATAAGAAGGCATCAGTCCAGGCACCTGGATGACTCAGTGGGTTAGGCCTCTGCCTTCTGCTCGGGTCATGATCTCAGGGTCCTGGGATCTAGTCCTATATCGGGCTCTCTGCTCAGCAGGGAGCCTGCTTCCCCACCCCCCCACCCCCGCCTACCTCTCTGCCTACTTGTGATCTCTCTCTGTCAAATAAATAAAATCTTAAAAAAAAAAAGAAGATATCACTCTCTAGTCATCTTTCTTCCATTCCTCTCCCCTCAGTAAGTTAAATCAAGTAAGAAAAGGTAAAAGGGAAAGAAAATTCAGTATTTTTTCAGTTCTAACTCCCTCTCTTTTCCTATTTAATATGAGCAGTATTAGATAATCAGGAAATTTTAAAAATGCATAAAGAAGGATATAGTTAAATAAAATGGCTCTACCACTTTGGAGAACACTTTGGCTTAATGACAATTATCTCCAAAACATTAAATTGAGGGGGGAAAATGTGGCAGAGAGATATGCTTAGCATGATATCATGTTTATGGTGGAAAAACATTTGAAGTTACATCATGTTTTTTTTTTTACTGGGTGCATACAAATTTAAGAATCAAAGCATGTATGTAACAATAATCAGAAGTGTTTATATTCAAAGAAGGAGAAAAGAGAATAATATCCAGAAACAGATGAACACAGAAATATTCTATTATATTGATATTATTTTTTTTTATAACAAGTAGAGGTTTGGGGATGCATATTACAGTACTTTTTGCCTTTTGGCATGTCTGAAATATTCCATAGTAACAAAATTTAAAGAAAGCAAGGTTATTCAGACTGAAGATAAAAAAATGATTTTTTTTTTTTTTAATGTGAAGCATGAGAAGCAGCTATTCTCTGCTTCCCTAAACAGAATTGGAAATTTAGGTAAATATAAGGCTAACTTTCCCAGGTTAATGAGTTCTTAAATACTGCCATAAGTTGCAAAGAAAGGTTTATGTGGCTCCTTCCGAACATCTTGATAATGAGGTTGGGCTTTTATTTCTCTTTAGGAGCTTGGGTGGCCCTGGCTTAAAGTGATCTCATCACTTCCTTACTTCCATCTGACTTTTCCATTCTTAAGATGGTAATAGTTAAGGTGAAGAAGGAGAAGAGGGAGGAAGGACACTTATGAGCACATATCAGAGATTAAAACCCCCCAAAGCAGGCCAAATAAACATCACAGAGAAGTAGTCTCTCCTTTCATTTTTGTCCTTTATGATTAGAAGCAATTTCTAAGCAAATCAGACATATCTTCAGTGTCTTTTCACTCAATGTTTTAAATCAACTTAAAAAATTTGTATAGGGAGTTTCCTGGGAAGGAACCTTTAAAATAGCTCCAAATATATAGCCAAATGATAGAGTCGGTTGGGAAGATCTTGATCTTCCACTCTTCCATTTCTATGTCCAACTGAGATTGTTGCAGACTATGCATGGTCATTACTTCTTCTACCAACATGAGACTTAAATTGATTCTACATCTGGAAACGGGACTTAGATTAGACTTTTTACATAATGGTATTTCTGGATGAGGGGCAATGTTTAGACTCCGTTTTCTAACTATAGAAAGAATGGACAGAAGCTTTTGATCTTGATAAAGTCCCAAAAGTTCATTTTCGCTATTGTTTCCTTTGCCTTTGGAGACATATCTTGAAAGAAGTTGCTGTGGCTGATATCAAAGAGGTTACTGCCTATGTTCTCCTCTAGGATTCTCAGTTGAGGTCTTTTATCCATTTCGAGTTTATCTTTGTGTACAGTGTAAGAGAATGGTTGAGTTTCATTCTTCTACATATCGCTGTCCAGTTTTCCCAGCACCATTTATTGAAGAGACTGTCCTTTTTCCACTGAATTATTTTTTCCTGTTTTGTCGAAGATTATTTGACCATAAAGTTGAGGGTCCATATCTGGGCTCTCTACTTTGTTCCACTGGTCTATGTGTCTGTTTTTATGCCAGTACCATGCTGTCTTGGTGATCACAGCTTTGTAGTAAAGCTTGAAATCAGGTAACGTGATACCGCCCGTTTTATTTTTGTTTTTCAACATTTTCTTAGCAATTCAGGTTCTCTTCTGATTCCATACAAATTTTAGGATTCAATACCGCATATTGTTAGTGTTTAAATTCGTGCTTTTGTGTGACATTCCTGAAACACTGTCACTTCTGCTCCATGTGTAGGAATCCATCTGCTTGTTTATGTAGATGAGGTGAAATTTGCTTTATTTCTTTCCTCCTGTATACTTCTTTCCTAGGGCTGCTAGGGAACCAGTCAGAAAAAAATAGAAATCATGAATCTAAACCTTTTTACATTGATCCCTTATATAGATAAACTTCCCAGAAAATCACTTTTTACAACTTTGATCAGGAAACAATGCAAAGTCCATGACTACCAAGATTTTTGTCTATTTTGTTCACTGCTATGTGCCTGGTGCCTCAAATACCACCTGGCACAGAGTTGTTGTTCAAAACATATTTGTTAACTGAGTGAATGGATTATGATCATGTTTTCATGCATGAATTCTTCCTAAAGATTCCAGAATGTTTCCTTATTTCTGCAAATGTTACAATTTTGATAGGTCTTTTTCTTCCTACTACATACAGCAGAAGTCCTTTTGACCTCTCAATGATAGTCTATAGAGTAGGTGTTTAACTTAAATGTTATGTGGTGAATCTATTTTTTTTAAATGTTGGTGGAATTTGGAGAATCCAGGATTGCTTGCCATATATTTCAGTTATTTCTACAGTAGTGCAAAGTGCCATTTATATGTGTATTGAAAACATACACACACACTCATACAAACACGCATATCTGCTAGGGATGAAAATAACATATACATCCAGAATGGCTTACTCATCTATAAAACCTCGCTAACAATATCCATCCTAGTTCACTCCAAAGGTTGTGGTAAGAATCAAGTGGAATTACATATTTAAAAACTTTCGAATAATGTAAAATATCAAGTGCTAGGCACTGCGACATGCATTTCTATATAATTTCATGGGGAAAGTGTTGCAAATAATGAGTGCATTTCACAACTCCTTTATTTAAAAAATTAAGCAGATAAATTTAATCTCAATTTTTTTCAGTTTGCCTTTTTTATCATCATATGCTTAAAAAATTGACCTATTTCAGCTATAATTAAAGAGATAACAAGCTTAGTTTTGACACCCAATTTGCAGAGCTTATTCATTTTATCAAACCAATCCACAGGTTGAAATAATGATCTTCACAAATTAGGTAAAATGTTCAGAAAAAGTTTGTATGTTCTGAAATTGTGTATTGAAGGGTCATCTATTTTACTGACAAATAGGGATTTCCCATGATGTGTTGTCATCACAGAAAAATATAATTTATGGTTGACACATTTCTGAATTGTAAACATTTTGCCTGGCTCATGAGGACGTATGTCATAATATAAGTCTCTATTTCTGACTACAAAATATGGACATACTAATTCTATTCAGTAAGGCTGGTATTTAATCTAACCTATGTTAATTTTTCTCAAGATGCACACATAAATTTGTATTTGCTGGAGAGTTATTTAAAATAACATTTTAAAAATCAGTACTTTATTATTTAAATATCTGATTTATAGCCAGAAAGTTGGATTTTTGACTTTATCTGTGCTGAATTATAGCAAATAGAATCATAGTAAAATATTCAAAATAACATATTTTGAAGAGCAGCTATCACCTGCTAGCTAATGCTTAATTATTCATTAGTGGAAAATCCTCTACAGCCTGTATTTTTGTATTTGCATTTTAAGGCAATAAAACTAAATTGCAAAATAACACAGACTATGAAACACCACTAAATATTCTAATTAATATATCCTCATATTTGGAATGTAATAAAAATAGTGAATTCTAAAATTATCCCAGGTGCTATTAACAGTTGTTGAGAATGTAGAACAAGAATTGGGAAACACAGACTTCTGCAAGCACAAGACAAGAGAAATTTGCTTTAGAAAGTTTGTCTTTTATTTCTTTATTCAACCTGAACTAAAAGTATGGTAATGAGACAAAGTTTGTTTGTTTTTTTTTTCCTGTCTGTTGATTTAATTGCAATTTTAATGTTTCAGAACCATATGAAGCAACTTCCCTTCAAATTAATATAAATTGGCAAGTGTATAAAAATCTCTATGTGCTTTGTTTTTTCTCCTTCAGAGCACAGTATTTCACAGCAGCTGAGTTCTTGGAATTGTAAAAAGTACATAATTCTTTTTTAAAACAGTAAAAACAGAAGATTGTGTACATAGAAATGGTTCTACTAAACCCATTAAAAAATAGCATTACCTTTTTCTCAGAACTAATAAGCAGATAAAAGTAGCTGTGATTGCAATTACTGGATGTTATCTTGGCAGATTTGCAGACAAATATTTTCCCAAAAGCATAGAAATAAACATACCCAAATGTTTTTTTTCCAGCAGAAAAGAATACAAAAGGGCTACATTCTATAAACCTAAATATACGATGAATCAACTAGATTAATGTGTATTTCAGAAAATATTCTTGAAATAATTTTTTATTATTTAGAAAAATTCACTTCCATAAGTTGAATTTATTTATATCTCTTTATTTACTAAACATTAAAAGACTTCACGTTAACATTACCACAAATATTTAGCCAAGAATGCCAGATGCTGATTATAGGCCTATGACAGAAAATGTGGCCTATTTCCAATCAGATGCCTCTACTGTATCCAAAACAGAGCATTTAAAAATACAGTGCTTCTCTGCTGAAGGATGTTTAATTCCCAAATGAATATACTTGAGAGAATGCAATCTACACATTGTAGCTAAACCAGTAGACCAGGACATTAACATAAAACTGAAAAGCAAGGAGGTCTCTGGATGATGCTATTAAAGACCAACAAGCCTGTAGTCACACACAGACAAACTCAAATACAGTATAATAATAGCTAACAGGTTTGAGTGCTTATTCTATCTAGGCGAAGTGATTTATGTAAACTAGCAGATCTAATCCTCACAATCCTATAAATCAGGAACTATTCTTATCACCATGTTAGAGATGAAAGGGAAAAACTGTGGCACACTAGATAGCACATTAGATGTTCAAAATCTTAAAGACATTTTGACTTTGGAGCCCATAACTTAACATCCCTGTGTCATGCAGTGCTACCTCGTGTACATGCATGTTCTGATACAGAGACTAAAGATTCAACCAGACAATACTAACATCGAATTAAACGTATATTACTCAGGAAATAGCTAGTCAAGTGTGGTGTCACAAAGTGGATTGAGTGACCCTTATCATACCACTCCTTTTGTCTTTTGCTTAATCATCACTGTTCCTAGAGTTGGCATTTATCTTATATCTACTTTTACCTTGAATAAACAAAACCCCATGACTTCAAAGTTAGCTCCAACAAGAGAGTATCTAAGCAGGAATAGAAAGGCTGCCCATGGCACTGGTCTGCCTCCTGAGGTTACTTCCTCCTTAAGGTTTCTGGCATTTAGATGTTGCTGCCTTCACTGCGGGCAGTTCTTTACTCTTCACACCATGGTCCAAGTGTGCATAGTGGATTCATAATGAGTCTAATACCAGTCACCACTTATGGGGCAATATTCAAATTATCTACATTTGTACTGAGCATGAGACATACAGTGACTCATTTAATCCCAAACAAGAGTCATTATTTTCATTTTTCTAGGTAAGAAAAAAGAGGCCCAAGAAGAATAATGAAGTTGCCTAAGGTCACTGACCTAAGTGGTAGAACTGCATATAGAGTCAGTTTTCTTTTAATTCAATGACTATGTCCTTAATTTTTACACTTGAACTTCCTCTTCCCAAACTTCCTAAGGAATTATAACCTAAAACAAATTCACTCAAAATTATATTTTTAAGTGTTCTATGTGCCAAATACTGTAGTAGTGTTTAAGTGCTAAGAATATACCAATATCACATTTTTTAAGTAGTTTAGTGTTTGCCAGGGAGGATGCACATGAAACAAGTAATTAAAAATGTCAAATGGTCTGACAAGTTAGGGCTGGATAACTATCCCACCTTACTCCTCCAAGTAAGGTAGAGGAGGCTGGAGGAAATGCAAAGGATAGACGCAAAGGATCATATATATATGTTTGCATTTTCCACCACTTACTCATGTTATCAAAAATAGTTCAATCTGTTTTAAAATAAACATTTTTCCAAAGAAGACACACAAATGACCAAGAGACACATGAGAAGATGCTCAACATGACTAATCATCAGGGAAATGCAAGTCAAAACCACAATGAGATATTACCAATGCCAATTAGAATGGCTAAAACCAAATCAAAATGACAAGAAATAACAAGTGTTGGTGAGGATGTGGAGAAAAAGAAACCCTTGTGCACTGTTAGTGGGAATGTGAATTGGTATAGTCCCTGTGGAAAACAGTATGGAGGTTAGTCAAAAAATTAAAAACAGAAATACCATATAATCCAATAATTCCACTACTGGATATTTACTCAAATAATATGAAAACACGAATTCAAAAAGATATATGCATCCCTATGTTTATAGTAGCATTATTTACAATAGTCAAGATATGGAAGCAACCTAAGAGTCCATCAACAGATAAATGGATAAGGAAAATACACACAATAGAATATTATGCAGCTATAAAGGAATGAGATCATACCATTTGAGAAATGGATGTACCTAAAAGGTATTATGCTAAGTGAAATAAGTCAGACTGAGAAAGCAAATACCATATGACTTCACACATAACCGAGGTTAAAAAAAAAAAGAATAAACAAACAAACAGGAGAATAAGACCTATAAATACAGAGAACAAACTGATGGATGCCAGAGGGGAGGAGGGCAGGGGGTTGGGCAAAATGGGTGAAGGGGAGATGGAGATACAAACTTTCAGCTATGGAATGAATAAGTTATGGGAATAAAAGACCATAAGGAATACAGTCAGTGACATTGTAAGAGCAATGTATCAGGACAGATGGTAGCTACACTTGTGGTGAACATAGCATAATATATAAACTTGTCTAATCACTAAGTTGTACACCTAAATCTAACATAATATTGTATATCAACTATATTAAAAAAACAACTCTTCTTGAAAAACAAAAGCAAATTAAAATAAACACACATATAACATTTTTGTTCTAAGACTTTAGCCCACTCCCACCCCACCAAAGGAGGAAAAAACCAATTCTGACTGCATTCACAGATAATGACATCATAACATACTACAAGACAGAAGGAGGTGTCATCTGCTCCGTGTCCAAATATTTTCTCTCTATTTCTTGTATGAGGCGAGCAACCATCATTGAACATGCTGTGAGCCAAATTAAAACATAACTTCAACATATGTCAGATCTCTCTAGAAATGGTAAATATAGTAGAAATTGGAGTTTTCCAGCAATATTTTTCTTTAAATAAAAGATTTGTTCTCTGTATTTATAGGTCCGATTCTCCTGTTTGTTTGTTTATTCTTTTTTTTAAATCTCAGTTGTGTGTAAAGTCATATGGAGTATAATGCTAATGAGAGATATAGTGTATTGAGTAAAATCTAAAGGGAAGCAGAGGCCAGATCACGTAGGACCATGGAAATCATGATAAGGATATACTATCTTCTTTTTTTTCCTATCTATCTATCTATCTATCTATCTTTAAAATATTTTATTTATTTGAGAGAGAGAATGAGAGAAAGTGAGCCAGGGGGGAGGGTGAGAGGGAGAAGCAGACTCCCCACCGAGCAGGGAGCCCCATCAGACTGGATCCTGGAACTCCAGGATCATGACCTAAGCTGAAGTCAGTCATTTAACCTGCTGAGGCAGCCAGGCAGCCAGGCAGCCAGGATATATCTTTTTTTTTTTTTTTAAAGTCAGCAGAAAAATCACCATTTTTCAACCTCCTGACTTGATGCACTGAGGTCACTTTTGTGCTGTTTCTGCCAAAATGTATAACCTGAATTTATGAGGAAACATCAGACAAAGCCAGAGTGGGAGATATCCTACAAAGTAAGTGACCTATACTCTTCAGAAATATCATGATCATGAGAGTCGTAAAAGATTAAGGAACCGTATGAGATTAAAGGAGATTAAAGACACAGAACAACTAAATGCAAATTGTGACTCTGGATTGGATCCTAGATCCATGCATATGGTGGTTATATAAAAGAATGTGCTTGTTTTCAAGAAACACCATGAAAGTATTTAGGGACAGAAGGTCATTAACTACTTCTGTAACTTATCCTCAAATCAGAAAAATTACACACACTTTCACATACATACACCGAAAACAAATATGGTAAAATATTAATTTGGGGAATCTGAGTGAAAGTATAAGAGAATTCTTTGCACTGCTTTTGTGATTTTTCTTAAATCTAAAACTTTGTTGTAACCTAAATTGAGACCATCTTTAACACTAATTTTCTGGAGTATGTGTGTGTGTGTATAACATATATATATGTATTTTTAAATATATATATTATTTTTTGCAGTCTAAACTGAAAGAAAAGTTAAGACACAGATTATATTTTCCTTTCTATCTAAGGCCTAGTATCTCAGTTTTAGTTTTCCCTCTGTATACTTTTCCCCCCTCCAGGTACTCTATATACAACATGACTTCACTCCATCTCCTTTCCATAGTACTAAGTTGTCCTTGAAAATTCTCACAAAATAAACGAATCCAAATGCAATCAAATAACTAATATCCATGAAAGGCATTCAATAGATTCACATTTTTCACTGGGGCTAAAATTGAACATTATAGTCAAAACTATCCTGGAACAACCTTTAAACACCCCATTAAGTAGAGGATCATTGATTTATATAGTCATTCTTAAGCACAGTAAATTTTGACAACCACTGAGCTGAACAAAATGAAAATTTAAATGTAAATGAGCATTCAGATAACTCTGCTCTTAAGATTGTCAAATCCTAAACAGTCTGTGGTGGGGAAGGGGATGAAAGAACAATTTTAAGTGGTTCTGCTTGCTGTGGAGTTGATTCTATTTGGTTTAATGTTAAGCCTCTAAAAACATAATATATACAAATAGATTTGTTTGTTGTCAGGAATAAACAGGAGTAGAACAATAAATTGTAATTCCAACCATGATGGAGGAACTGGTGTCCCAGTAGGCCTTTCACCATTAGTGACTAGAAAACTAGAACACGTGTATGAAATCACTGCTTTTAGACATTGGTAAAAAAGCAGCACAAAACTGTGATCCCTGAAGAAGGGCAAAAAAATGAACCCTGCAATTGTACCAGCTTTCCACTTGGTGTCACTTTCCAGACTATGGCTCAGGGAAGGGGAGCACAAACAGCACAGCAGTCTCCCTGAGCTGAGGAAACACAGGTGAGAATTCAGAGCTAGTGAGGCAGATGGAATTTGTATGGTTAAGTTTCTGGAGAGAAGTGAGTGGGGCAGAGAAGGAGTTCCAGAAATCTGAATAGGGATCCCCTAGAATCTTTGGCTGAATAGTAAGTAGTGTATATGCAGGTTGAAATTCTGAGGTAAGACAAAGTGTAATGCTAGGAAATAATGCATACTGAAGAGCTGAGAACCAAACTCCCATAACCAGATAGAGCAGGAAGACATTTATATTCTGACCCACCCACAAGAAAGGACCTTATGAACAATGCAGATTCAGTAGAGATTCCAGAAGGGCTATGCCTTAGGAGTAGGGCAAATCCAATCCAAGAGAAAAGGTGACCTTTCACATACCCTAACAATAGGGCTTGAAAGAATGAAACTCTACGGCAAATAATTTGACTGTCTATGGGAACAAAACTCAGCACTCTAGTAAAAAAGTCAATAAAATCCAGATAGTCAATGACAAAGCATCTATAATGTCCAGTGTATAAGTTAAAAAATTACCAAACATAAAAAGAAGTAGGAAAATGTGGCCTATAACCAAAGTAAAAATTATTTGACAAAAATAAACCCAGAAATAACATAGATGATGAAATTAGTAGACCATGTCTTTATGAAAGCTATTAGAAAAATACTCAAGGATTTAAAGGGGGGGGAGAAGATAAAAAGTATGATAAAAATCAACAGGAAAATGAAAACTATATAAAAGGATATACTACAGATTAAAAAATACAATATCAAAAATTAAAACTCATTGACTGGGTCCCTCAGCAGACTTGATACTGTAGAAGAAGTTATCAATAACTTGAAGATAGAGCAATGGAAATTACCCCAATTGAAGCATAAAAGGAAAAAAAGTCAGTTGAAAAACAATAATGGAGTTTCTGTAATTTATGGGATAACTTCAAGCAAATCCAAGAAGCTCAAAGAATCCCAAGCAGGGTCAACATCAAGGAGACCATTCCAGAGCATATCAGTTAGGGCTCAATTAAGTAGAGAACTACTATATGGGATGTACAACAAGGAATTTATTTCAGAATTAGACCTTAAGCCATTGTGGGAATTGGTTAGCAGTCTATATAAAGCTGTTGTCTCTGTGCCGGTTAGGCCTGTACCTGGCAAGGAAATTCAGACATGAAGTGGAAAAGAGCAAAGATGAACCCTGAGGGAATCTGTGAGGGAAAACTGAAATCTGTGAGGAAAAGTTAGAACTCACTAGAACAAATAAGAACATGTGTTTCTCTCACCCCCTTTAATTTTGATGTGAGTGAATTGCAAACTAAGTTGGAAACCTTCTTCCTGAAGCTATAGGTGACCTGATCACGGATTCATAGGATTTGAAAGAGTAGCTCTAGTTAGAAGAACTTTATCAAAGTTAAAAAGTTCTGCTTATCGGGGTGCCTGGGTTGCTCAGTTGTTAAGTGTCTCCCTCTGGCTCAGGTCATGATCCCAGGGTCCTGGGATGGAGCCCCACATCAGGCTCCCTGCTAGGTGGGGTGTTTCTCTCTCTCTCACTCCCCCTGCTTGTGTCCCCTCTCTAGGGGTGTCTCTCTCTGTTAAATAAATAAATAAATAAAATATTTTTTAAAAAGTTCTACTTATCAATTCTGGTGTTAAGAAAATATGTATGAAAGCCAGAAATTGAGGGGAAACATTTGCAATACAGAAGCTTTTCTTTAAAGCATACAGACACTTCCACAGTTCAATGATAATAAGTTAAAAACAACCCAATAAAAATACATAAATTGCTTGAATTGGTACTTCATAAAGAAAGATATATGCATGTATAATTATAAGCGCATGAAAAAGTGCTCAGTGTCATTAGTTATCAGTGAAGTAAATTAAAACTACAGTAAGACATCAAAACGAACCTGCTAAAAACGGTTAAAATGAAGAAGACTGACAATACAAATGTTGGAGGGGGTATAGAGCAACTGAAATTTTTGTACATTGCTGGTAGGGCTGTCAAATGGCATATAACCACTTTGGAATTGAGTCTAGCAGTTTCTCATAAATTTAGTCATGTGTCTGCCCTATGACCCAACAGTCATATAGTCAGGCACTTGCCCAAGAGGTATGTTTTCTTGTGTGTACACAAAACGATGTACAAAAATGTTCTAAGCAGATTTATTAATAAATAAGTAAAGACTAGAAATGATCTAAATGGCCACACACAGAAGAAAGGATAAAGGAACTATGGTATATTTATCTAAGATATTGCTATAGCTCACCAATAAAAAGACCTAATACTCATAGATGCAACAATATGAACAAATTTCAAAAAATTATGCTGAATGAAAGAAGCTAGAAACAACAGTATGTTTTATATGATTCTGCTAGTCCATGACTGAGGATACTAGAATAGTGGTATCTCTGGGTGAAGGGCTGAGGTTGACTGGGAAGGGGCACAAGAGAACATTCTGGGATTATAGACATGTTCTAGATTCCAATAAGAATTTGAGTTCCACAGGTATATATAATTCTTAAAACTCATCACACTGAATAGGCTCTTCATTTAATCTGTCATTTTAGTGTATGTAATTGCACTTTTCTGGGGTTCATCACATAATAGGCACTCAAATATTTACATAAATTGAACTACTGTATTTTTTATTATGCTTCCATGAACACATTTTTTTTTTTTTTTAAGTTGTGAACTATCCTCAGCAGCTATTTCCAGCCTTTCTAAGTCAAATGATCTTGTCTAGGTCCCACTACAGAGTTACCATTGTCATGACCTGTAATGTTTGTTTCAGGACCTCTTACAGCTATCATTGAACTCTTGTGATTGACTATGTACTCTATGGTAAATATTACTAAAATCAGAAAAGTCAAAACAATCCATAGGATACTATGCATAATTACTGTTCAAGTTCACCTGCATGCCAGGTTAAACTGTCTCCTACTAGGCTGAATTCCTAATATATCAAAAAAAGACATCACTTACAAAAAACTAAGCAAACCTGGGGGATTACCTAGTATGAATTCTCATTTGTTGAGCAGTTTTATGTATAGTAAGATTCCTCTGTGGTGGTTATATATTTCACACTTAGAATCAGACTCAGAGCCTATCTTCCAGTTCTGCATCCCTGGGCTGCAATCAATGTCTACTTGATCTGTGAGAGGCTGTAAGTGCTGTCAAACCTCCACAATCACTCATATTGCCTGCAGATGTCTGTAATGTCTTTTGAATGACTTTACCATTCTTAATCAACAAATGAAATCAACTCCTAGGACAAACAAAAACTGCAATGCCTCAATTGATTATAGTGACAGAAAGAAAAATAAAACAAAAAAATTCTCAAATTTTTAAAAGAACAAAAACAAACAAACAAAAAAAGGAAAAAAAAGGTAAAGCAAATAAAAAACCAGAAACAAGATAATGAGAAGAAAAATGCACGCATACAAGCATGATTTATGAAGCACATGATACTCCCTCAAGCTCTATTATTACAAGATGTCTTTGAATAGTTGCATTGAATTTTTTAAAAACACATAACTCTTTCACTCACATTAAGAAACAATTTAAACCTTTGGAACGTACTTACTGCTTTCATTCAGAAAATTCTCTCAATAGCACAGATCTTTCTGCAAGGAATCAAGTTCATTAATAACCTAGTGAGTAAGAATATATTTAAATCATGGCTTTATTTCCTTTTTAAAAAATTAACATATAATTGGGGCGCCTGGGTGGCTCAGTAGGTTAAAGCCACTGCCTTCGGCTCAGGTCATGATCCCAGAGTCCTGGGATCGAGCCCCACATCAGACTCTCTGCTATGCAGGGAGCCTGCTTCTTCCTCTCTCTCTGCCTGCCTCTCTGCCTACTTGTAATCTCTGTCTGTCAAATAAATAAATAAAATCTTTAAAAAAAAATTAACATATAATGTATTATTAGCCCCAGGGGTACAGGTTTGTGAATCGCCAGGTTTACACACTTCACAGCACTCACCATAGCATATACTCTCCCCAATGTCCATAACCCAACCACCCTCTCCCTACGCCCCTCCCCCTGGCAACCCTCAGTTTGTTTTGTGAGATCCCATCTTGTTTCATTTTTTCCTTCCCTACACTCCAAACCCTCTGCCATGCATCTCAAATTCCCCATATCTGAAAGATCATATGATAACTGTCTTTCTCTGATTGACTTATTTTGCTCAACATAATATCCTCTAGTTCCATGCACGTCATCGCAAATGGCAAGATTTCATTTCTTTTGATGGTTGCATAGTATTCCATTGTATATATGTACCACTTCTTCTTTATCCATTCATCTGTTGATGGACATCTAGGTTCTTTCCATAGTTTGGCTATTATGGACATTGCTGCTATAAACATTCGGGTACACGTGCCCCTTCAGATCACTACATTCATATCTTTAGAGTAAATACCCACTAGTGCGATTGCTGGGTCATAGGGTAGCTCTATTTTCAAATTTTTGAGGAACCTCCATGCTGTATTCCAGAGTGGTTGCACCAGCTTGCATTCCCATCAACAGTGTAGGAGGGTTCCCCTTTCTCCACATCCTCCCCACCATCTGTCATTTCCTGACATGTTAATTTTAGCGATTCTGATTGGTGTGAGGTGGTATCTCATTGTGGTTTTGATTTGTATTTCCCTGATTCCTACTGATGTGGAGCACTTTCTCATGTGTCTGTTGGCTATTTGTATGTCTTCTTTGCAGAAATGTCTGTTCATGTCCTCTGCCCATTTCTTTTTTTTTTTTTAATCTATTTATTTGTCATAGAGAGAGAGAGAGGGCACACACACACAGAGGGAACAGCAGGCAGAGTGAGAAGCAGGCTCCCTGCTGTGCAAGGAGCCTGATGTGGGACCTGAGCCAAAGGCAGATGCTTAACCCACTGAGCCACCCAGGTGTTCCAACCTCTGCCCATTTCTTGATTGGATTCTTTGTTCTTTGGGTATTGAGTTTGATATGTTCTTTATAGATTTTGGATACTAGCCTTTTATCTGATATGTCATTTGCAAATATCTTCTCCCATTCTGTCAGTTGTCTTTGGTTTTGTTGACTGTTTCCTTTGCTCTGCAAAAGCTTTTCATCTTGATGAAGTCCCATTAGTTCCTTTTGCCTTTGATCCCATTGCCTTTGGTGATGTTTTCTAGGAATAAGTTGCTGTGGCTGAGGTTGAAGAGGTTGCTGCCTGTGTTCTCCTCAAGGATTCTGATGGATTCCTTTATCACATTGAGGTCATTCATCTATTTTGAGTCTGTTTTTGTGTGTGGTGTAAGGAAATGGTCTAGTTTCATTTTTCTGTGTGTGGCTGTCCAATTTTCCCAACACCATTTGTTGAAGAGACTGTCTTTTTTCCATTGGACATTCTTTCCTGCTTTGTCGAAGATTAGTTGACCATAGAGTTGAGGGTCTATTTTTGGGCTTTCTATTGTGTTCCACTAATCTATGTCTGTTTTTGTGCCAGTACCATACTGTCTTGATGATGACAGTTTTGTAATAGAGCTTGAAGTCTGGAATTGTGATGCCACCAACTTTGGCTTTCTTTTTCAACATTCCTCTGGCTACCCGAGATCTTTTCTGGTTCCATATAAATTTTAGGATTATTTGTTCCATTTCTTTGAAAAAAATGGATGGTATTTTGATAGGGATTGCATTAAATGTGTAGATTGCTTTAGGTAGCATAGACATTTTCACAATATTTGTTCTTCCAATCCATGAGCATGGAACGTTTATCCATTTCTTTGTGTCTTCCTCAATTTCTTTCATGAGTACTTTATAGTTTTCTGAGTACAGATTCTTAGCCTCTTTGGTTAGGTTTATTCCTAGGTATCTTATGGTTTTGGGTGCAATTGTAAATGGGATCGACTCCTTAATTTCTCTTTCTTCTGTCTTGCTGTTGGTGTATTGAAATGCAACTGATTTCTGTGCATTGATTTTATATCCTGACACTTTACTGAATTCTTATATGAGTTCTAGCAGTTTTGGAGTGGGGTCTTTTGGGTTTTCCACATAAAGCATCATATCACCTGCAAAGAATGATTGTTTAACTTCTTCTTTGCCAATTCAGATGCCTTTTATTTCTTTTTGTTGTCTGATTGCTGAGGCTAGGACTTCTAGTTCTATGTTGAATAGCAGTGGTGATAGTGGACATCCCTGCCATGTTCCTGACCTTAGGGGAAGGCTCTGTTTTTCCCCATTGAGAATGATACGCATTGTGGGTTTTTCATACATGGCTTGGATGATATTGAGGTATGTACCCTCTATCCCTACACGTTGAAGAGTTTTGATCAAGAAAGGATGCTGTACTTTGTTGAATGCTTTTTCAGCATCTATTGAGAGTATCATATGGTTCTTGTTCTTTCTTTTACTAATTTTTTGTATCACATTGATTGATTTGCGGATGTTGAACCAACCTTGCAGCCCTGGAATAAATCCCACTTGGTCATGGTGAATAATCCTTTTAATGTACTGTTGGATTCTATTGGCTAGATTTTGGTGAGAATTTTTGCATCTGTGTTCACCAAAGATATTGGTGTCTAATTCTCTTTTTTGAAGGGGTCTTTGTCTGGATTTGGGATCAAGGTGATGCTGGCCTCATAAAATGAATTTGGAAGTCTTCCTTCCATTTCTATTTTTTTGGAAAAGTTTCAGGAGAATAGGTATTAATTCTTCTTTAAATGATTGGTAGAATTCCCCTGGGAAGCCGTCTGGCCCTGGGCTCTTGTTTGTTGGGAGATTTTTGATGACTGCTTCAATCTCCTTACTGGTTATGGGTCTGTTCATGTTTTCTATTTTTTCCTGGTTCAGTTTTGGTAGTTTATATGCCTATAGGGATGCATCCCTTTCTTCCAGATTGTCAAATTTGCTAGCATATAGTTGCCATAATATGTTCTTAAAATTGTTTGTATTTCTTTGGTATTGGTTTTGATCTCTCTGCTTTCATTCATGATTTTATTTATTTGGGTCTTTTTTCTTTCTGATAAGTCTGGCCAGGGTTTTATTAATCTTATTAGTTCTTTCAAAGAACCAGGTCCTAGTTTTATTGATTTGTTCTACTGTGGTTTTTTTTTTTGTTGTTGTTGTTGTTTTTTTTTTTTTTTGGTTTCTATTTCATTGATTTCTGCTCTGATCTTTATTATTTCTCTTCTCCTGCTGGGTTTAGGCTTTCTTTGCTGTTCTTTCTCCAGCTCTTTTAGGTGTAGGGTTAGGTTGTGTATTTGTTTCTTATTTCTTGAGAAAGGCTTGTATTGCTGTATACGTTCCTCTCAGGACTGCCTTTGCTGTCAGATTTTGAACAGTTGTGTTTTCATTATCATTTGTTTCCATGATTTTTTTCAATTCTTCTTTAATTTCCTGGTTGACCCATTCATTCTTTAGTAGGATGCTCTTTAACCTCCATGTATTTGGTTTTTTTCCAACTTTCCTCTTGTGATTGAGTTCTAGCTTCAGAGCATTGTGTTCTGAAATATGCAGGGAATGATCCCAGTCTTTTCATACCAGTTTTTTAATTTCCTCTTTTAAGCCCTCTAGAAAGCCATGATTTTTTGATGGTGGCTACAGTTGTGAATTTTTAAAAATTCTTGATTCATACATTTAAATTAGTTTCTAATATTTTTATACCCTGTAGCTACTCCTCACAGTAACAGAAGGAATATTCTTACAGAATGTGTTCTGATCAAACTAATTGTGAACTTGGTATTTGCTAATTTTTTTTTAAGATTTATTTATTTATTTTAGGGATAGAGAGAGAGAGCATGCACACAAGTTGGGGAAGGGACAGAGGGAGAGAATCTTTAAGCAGACTCCCAACTGAGCACAGAGCCTGATGTGAAGCTGGGTCCCATGATCCATGAGATTGTGACCTGTGCCAAAATCAAGTGTCCTATGCTCAACTGACTGAATCACCCGGTTACCTGAGTATTTGCCAGTAAAAAAAAAAAAATTGATCGAATTTACTAAGTGAGATATTTCTGTTAGGAAATAGGATAAATCACTTTCCAAAGTCCTTGTTTTTTTTTTTTTTTAAAGCTGTGGATCATTTTATTTTATTTTTTTTTCCATTTTATTTATTTTTTCAGCGTAACAGTATTCATTCTTTTTGCACAACACCCAGTGCTCCATGCAAAACGTGCCCTCCCCATTACCCACCACCTGTTCCCCCAACCTCCCACCCTTGACCCTTCAAAACCCTCAGGTTGCCCCAACCTCCCACCCCTGACCCTTCAAAACCCTCAGGTTGTTTTTCAAAGTCCTTGTTTTTTTTTCACTTTTTGACATCCAAATAATCCTGAGGTGTGGTCTTCTTTCTGTTTTGTTCTATTACTCACATTTACAAATTTATCTGTTAATTTTGCATTCATTTATAGATCCACCAAGCTGTAGATGCTCATACAATCCCCTTCCATTTTTTCACTAATCTGTCAAATAGTTATTGAGAGTTCGCTGTTGTAAATACTGGCGACACAGCTGTGAACAAGACAGATGTAGTCCCCTCCCAATGGAGCTTACAGTTTCTTGTCACACAAGCAATTATGCAAATGATGACTTAATGACAAATACAACCAATGCCAAGAAGAAAAACCTGGATGCATGTGGGAATGTCATTAATCAAGTTCCCATCTAGTGTCAGGCATTAGTTTAAATTTTACACGTATACTATTTTCAGATCTAATTACTTTGGGACAGCATTGTCATTTTTTAGTCACATCAGCCCCAATCCATCTGGTAGTGTTGAACAAGTATTATATTGATTTGATACCTTTGCCCAGGTTGAAAGTGGTTTGAATTGTTTGGATTACAAATATTTACAGCTTGATTTAAAATTTAATCTATATCTTTTTAGGTTTGTTTTTCCAATAATTAAATACAAATTTAATTCTTATTTTCTGAGTCATAAAAATACACAGGAAAAATAAATAATTATGAAATGCTAATGACATCTTGAGAGAGAGCATTTTGTGACCTTTTGAAAATTCATTTATTCATTCTTTGGGGGGAACAATGAAAAAATTTTTTTCTTTATTGTGCAAGATGCTAGAAGTTGATATAGTTCTGTATTTTATAACAATTAAATAATTAAATGTTCCTTTATCAAACAAAACATTATTCTTGCAAGTTTTGTTTGATTCCTTTGCTAGAATCCTACCATAAGTGAAACTGTTACTAAATTTCCTTGACTGTATTGACTTAGTCATATAACTATATTGCTTACCTATAGAACTATATAGTTAATATTGCTTAACTCTAAATAATTTAAGGAGTAAATATCAAGAACAAGATTTCATTTTATAAACTGCCTAGAACTCATGTTTTTCTTTACTTTCACTTTCTTAGCAATTTCTACAGATCTATATATAACAATGAACTAACTTGCTATACCTTATCTGAATGTTCAAAACAATGACAAATCTTGAATGCCATTGCGGACATATGCCTAGATTGGTTGCCTTAAGTTGGTTTTAAAAGATTTCAACAGTCATGTTCATTTTATAGTGATATTTTAGAGAAAGACCTAAAGCCAAAAGTGATCCCAGTTTTGAAATACCCCAATAGAGAAATTTATTTTGGAAAACCTAATATTGTGTTATCTTTACGTTGTGCATTTCCCAATTGAAGAAAAACTAACTGAACCTTTTAAAGAAAATAAATCACTGTATTAGTCTAGTTAGGCTGCAATAACAAAATATCATAGACTGGGTAGTTTAAACAACAAAAATTTGTTTATAGTTCTTGGGAATGGAAATCTAAGATCAAAATGCCAGTAGGATTGGTGTCTGGTGAGGACTACCCCTTGGCTTGCAGATGGCCACTTTCTTGCTAGTTGCCTTTCTTTGGCACATGTAAATGGAGAGACAGTGAGCTCTATGAAGTCTCTTCTTTTAAGTACATTAATCCTATTGGATCAGGGCCCCACTCTTATGACCTTGTTTACCCTTAATTATTTCCTTAGAGGCTCCATCTCCAAATACAGCCACACTGGGGTTAGGGCTTCGATATGTAAATTTGCGGGGAATGCAAACATTTAATCCATAAGAGTCATGAAAATATCCATTTGGGTTAAAGCCAAAATCAGTAATGCATTGCTTTACTTAACAAGAATGAAACAAGCTTTGATTCTCAAAGCTTGGTTCCCATTAGCAACCCAAACCTTTGGGTCAAACAGAAATAATTTCATGTTCAAGATATTATTTAAAAATAATACAAACTGCATATCAGAGTAATCTATTGACAAGTTTATCTTGTTAGCAGTACTTATAAAAAGATATTTTAGGGGGCGCCTTGGTGGCTCAGAGGGTTAAGGCCTCTGCTTTTGGCTCAGGTCATGATCCCAGGACCCTACATCGGGCTCTCTGCTCAGCGGGGAGCCTGCTTCCCTTCCTCTCTCTGCCTGCCTCTCTGCCTACTTGTGATCTCTGTCTATCAAATAAATTTAAAAAAAAAAAAGATATTTTAGTTCCTTTCAGTGCAATACCTAATATATTAGAGATTGTTATTAAAGGAGATATAATGATGTGATAGCAATCAACCATATTGTAATAGATATGCTTCACTCACTGCTCTGCAGGAAAAGCAAAAAAAAAAAAGAAAAAACCATTATATAAAAAATTAGCATTTCCAAAATGAAGGAGTGATTTGAAACAGTGTTATAGATATAGCAAAATAAAACCTGTTAAATTAGGAAACACAGGTTTTGGCATGAGTAGGCTTAGGTTCCTAATTATTCCACTTTTACTTTAGCTACAGAGTGCTGGCATAGGCTGCCATAGGCTAGAACACTGAGGATACAGAACCTCAAAATGTGATGTCCAAACATGGACAACTCAGATGTCCAAACATGGAAGACAAACAAGCCTGAAAAATACTATCCTCAAAGAAATTAGAACTACAAAGAGATGCTTTCCAAACTTAAAATTTCTGTGGTGGAATCAGCATTTCATTCTCATGGAAATGATAACTTCTTAGAATGGATACAAAAAAAAAAAAAGCAACTGCGTACACCTGGATTGGTGCCTGGTTTTTAGTGCAAGAGTTCTGATGTTTTTTGTTTTTTGTTTTTTTCTCATTTTATTTATTTTTTCAGCGTAACAGTATTCATTCTTTTTGCACAACACCCAGTGCTCCATGCAAAACGTGCCCTCCCCATTACCCACCACCTGTTCCCCCAACCTCCCACCCCTGACCCTTCAAAACCCTCAGGTTGCCCCAACCTCCCACCCCTGACCCTTCAAAACCCTCAGGTTGTTTTTCAGAGTCCATAGTCTCTTATGGTTCGCCTCCCCTCCCCAATGTCCATAGCCCACTCCCCCTCTCCCAATCCCACCTCCCCCCAGCAACCCCCAGTTTGTTTTGTGAGATTAAGAGTCATTTATGGTTTGTCTCCCTCCCAATCCCATCTTGTTTCATTTACTCTTCTCCTATCCCCCTACCCCCCCCGTGTTGCTTCTCCATGTCCTCATATCAGGGAGATCATATGATAGTTGTCTTTCTCCGATTGACTTATTTCACTAAGCATGATACCCTCTAGTTCCATCCACGTCGTCGTGGTATATATACACAATGGAATACTATGCAGCCATCAAAAGAAAAGAGTTCTGATGTTTTTAAGTAAGAGACCATTTGTTCTCAGGTTTTCTAGAGAATGACCTTCTTAGCTCTGGTGGAGCCCTTATCATCTGGGTGTGTTACACAGTGTGTAGTTCTGTTCTGTAACTGAGCACCTCAAACAGGTCATACAGCTCTCCTGGGAAAGCAGGGGGCAGCAGGAAGAGACAAGAAAAGATACAAACGGAAACCAAGGAGGAACCATTCATTGGGATTTTATGGTGCATGTTGGCACAGGAACAAATTAGCTAAATGGATAATTTGGGTATCAAATGGACATAAATCACATGGATAAAGTGGTTGAAGTTGAATTTAGGGAATGAGACAAGTTGCTTGCTAATGAAATATCTTCTAATAGGTAAAATATATTAAGAATTGGGGTCTTGGGTTTTCTTTTTTTTAATTGATACCCATTGTGAGGTGTTTACCTGACTTGGATCAATAGTCTGATTAAACTTTAGTGACAGAGAAAGTGTTTGGCTTTTTTTGGTTTGTTTTTAAAAACAGCTTCAGCAAGATAGATCTGGAAAAATGAGAGCTGTAGCTAAGTCATTCATGAGTTGATCCAACATCCAAATATCAGTTTTTGAAGTAAAAACCACTGTAATTACAAACCAAATTGTAAGTTACAAGAATGTTGTTATATAAGAAAAAATGTCTCATTTTTCCCTGACCAAAAAGTCATAAAAGTGAATAAATCCAATAGAGTCTTAAAAAATACTCACTCATACTGCTTGCATGTCATTTAACATAATTTATTTAAAATTTTAGAATAGTTAACCTGATTATAGGAATGTTGCAAAGTTTGTAAGAAACTCAGTAGGAAAGATGAAACTCCTAAAACAAGGCAAATGCAGAGTAACCACCTACACCCTGCTTGTCACATAATAGCTTCCCTCTAAAGATTTGTTGACACATTGAATACCTGGCTTGAAGGCCAGAAAATAGTACAGCATAAATTTTTTATGAGGGTGCTCTGTAAATATCTTGCATTTATCTTAGAGATGTAACTTTTCCTATACCCTGGGACTGACTACTTTATTTTGTTATAGCTAAAAGATACAACCCTGAGTTATTAGCTTTGCTTTGTTTTCTATATTTTCTTTCAAATCTCTATAAAGAATAACATGGGAACTGTAATGTTTACATTTTCCATCCTCAAATTCCATTCTGTGTTCAAAGTGGGTGGAGAAAGAGCAACAGAAAATCCATGTAGTATGTCTTAGCTCGGAGTCAGAACCTGTGTTCTGAACTTTGCTGGAGATGACAGAAAGGTCAAACATGGGGGGTGGGGCAAATGAGAAAGAAAGGTAATAGATCTGAAGATCTTCATGAAGAAACCTGTAAGACCTTGGGCTCTAGGCAGGTAAAGACTCCTTTAGGATCGTATTCTATCACTTAACCTAAATGATCCTCAGTTTCTTCATTTATAAAGTGGCGTTGATAATATGAAGATTAGAAGCAATATGATTAGGTTCTAGAATACAGTAGGAACTTAAGAAATGTTACCATTTTTCCAAAAAAAATTTTAGTGATATAAAAATATAGTAAATATCACCCAAGAATCATAGAAGATTCTGGGTAGATGATAGTCTAAACACCACACCCAAAGCCCACCCATGAGGAAATTTCAGTGAGGCCAAAGAAAGCTGGGAACTATTGAAACATTGAGCTCAGGTCTTCTCCCACAGAATCTGAGGAGCTTGCAAGGGAATTATTGCTCCCAGAGGCTGAACCCACATCTGACTAGATAGTTCCCCAGACCTGTGACCCCAGCACCCACTCAACTCTGATTCTCACCAAAGTCTAGTAAGTCCCTGCCATTTTCAGTCAGCCTAGTCCACACCTCCCCATGATTTGTCTTTGGGGCACTCCTTCCCACTAGAAGAGTGCAGGTTTAGGGAAGGTAGCGTGCAGAAGAGAGAGGCAGGTTCCCGGTGGTCTTCGAGCGAGCATGCTTACTCTCCCAGTGGCACCATTTCTAGTTTTCCCCATCCATGAACTCCTTCGCCATTGATTCCAGACCTCCTGAGTTTGGCTAAAGGACTCATTAAAGATTCTCACTACTGATGCCCTAAATCTCTCTTTGGCTGCCAGCCATCCTCTATCTCTATAGAGTTTTACAATCTCCATCTAGAAGATTAGTGTAAACACAGAAAGCAGATGAGTTGCCCACTCCACAGATTTAAGCAGGACCCTTACCAATGGGTCAAGCTCACGTTTCCACACCCAGCGTGTACATGTAATGCTTGTTCCATAATTTAGAAAACCTGAACTTTTAGTTCAAGTGGCTTGATGCTAGGGTTGGGGCTGACTCGTGGGCAGCCTGCTCTGTCCACAATTCCTAAGTTGAATTGTATGGAGGCTTGAAAGCTAAATTAGGGAATCAGAATCTTACCATGTAAGCAGTGGAAAATCAGAGAAGTGAAACAAGTTTTTGAGGAAAATTAATCTGTAGGCAAAATGCAGGATTGGCTACAAGAACGAAGATATTTAAAGAGAGAATACCTAGGAGAATGTTACATTAATCCAGGTGTAACAGTGTGGGGACTTGGCCTAGGAGATAATATTGGGAATGAAAAAAAAAGAGTGATGTCAGCGAGGAGACATTGACACAACCCCAGTGACAGATTGAAAGTAAAAGCAATGATTCTGATTTTGATAGATAGGTAATAGATATTTAATAAGGAGAATTAGTCAAAACAAACACACAACGTTAGTTATCCCCAAAGGTAACTAAGAAGTTATAGTTACTAAATTCTTTGATCAGACCCTAAATTTTATATTCCTCAACTTAAATTTCCTTTTTTGTGTTATCTTCAGTTTAAACATTGCTGTTTAAATCCCCTTAATTGCTTACACTTTATACTAAATGATCCTGATATGCATGTTTTTCTCATTTTCCCATTTACCAAATATGTATTTACGTGAGCCTTATTAATGGGCAGAATTAGTATGCTTGTGCTCTCTGCCACCTTTCTGTAGGTAAAAGCAGAAAAAGGGATTCTAGAGATTAAAATAAGAACAAGAGCTCACCTTTACTGAACTCTTATTATGTACCCACCTCTATGCCAAGTTTCTAATAAGTCCTATCTATTAAATGCCCATAGCAACTCTCTTAGATAGGTCCCTTTATTATTCCATTTTACAGGAAAGAAGGCCGAGACTTGGAGAGGCACAGGAAATTGTTCAAGGTCATGGAACCAAAAGTAATAAGGCCAACATTGTATCTTCTGGCTGTATCCTCCAGAGCCCACACTGTTAACCACTACTGATGAGGGTATATAATAACCGATTCTAAATACATCTGAAAAAAATATTGTAACTGGGAGAAGTGAAGAAAATTCTGGCATTGTTTTTCGCACACTGGCTTATTTATGCTATAATTTACCTGTTAAATAGGAATGTTTCCATGGTTTTCTTTAAGACTTGTATGTGATCTGAAGATCATTACCACACTTTAATGCACTAGAACCTGGCTGCAACATATTTCCAAGAAAGAGAATTTGGTGTGATTGAGAAAATCTTGAACCCCATCCAGTAATTCATTATTTTAAATCCAGATATAAACATAAAGTTATTTCAACGTGTAAACTCATGAACAGAAAGAATGTCAGTGTATTATATATAGCATACCCCCATAAAGGGGTCTGACTGTATAAATAATAAACAACTATTTTATGCCAAATTAATGAGAGAAGAGAGAACAGGCACATAAATCAGAAATCGAAGTGCCTAGAGGTTGGTAATTTTTGTGTGTTCATATTTTATTTGTCAGTACGCTCTCGTAAGTGATTTTCAAATAAGCAAACACACATTAAAGGAGAATCTTATTTGATTCATTTGCAAGGCAGAGGCTGTGGGTTCCTTTTTGCTGGTCCTTTCTGCACTTTCAGTGGAACAAACAGTGCAATTTTTATCCCTTCTGTTTTTAGAGCGGCAGCTGTAAAAGTAATTAATGGCTAAAGAAACTCTAGCACGTCCCACAGAAGACCATTCTGCATTCACAAGTGGCCACCTCTCACCCTTCTGGACCCTGGGGGAGCATACTGGTGCATGCTGGGACTCCTATCTCAATCTCAGAGCCTCCTCTGCACCCTCATTTATTTTCGCCATTGACACCTGTAGAGAGAAATTTGTGTCAGTGGGTGTTTTTATACTACCTCACATGCTGACTTTGGTGGATGTTCAAAATACTTTTAACCTCTTCAAGTTGACAGTGATGACCGCAGACTTCCTACGTGTAATTAGTAAAGAAATGAGGGGAAAAAAAAAAAGAAAGAAGGAAAAGAAATGAGAGCAGTACATTTTACAAAAGGAGGTGCATTTCCCCTGATTTATTTCTCTTCCTTTTTCATCTTCACTTTTTTCGTTTCGTCTCTCTACTTTTCTTCCAAATACGTTCGTCCAGAAAACATGCCTGTGGTTAGGTAATGTCACATATAACAAGGAAGCCTGCCGTGTGTGCCATCTATAGAGGCAGTGGACGCAACCTGGGATTGAAACCAGATGAGCTGGCTTTTGGGCCTTGGCAAGGCTGTTGCTACCTGTGACCTTGAGTAAATTGCTTGACCCTCTGGATTCTCAGCTTTCTGATCTATGAAATAAGGATAACAATACTTGCCTGGTTTACTTCATGGCGTCCTTGAGAGATAATAAATGTGAGAGCACTTTTAAACCAAGATGGTTCTATAAAAACATAAGGAATGATGGTGTTGATTTTGACAGAACAAGACGCTCCACAACAGTGGTAAGAGAGAGGACTCAGCCTGGGATTCCTTTGTTTCATCTCATTGAGTCCTCTAATAACACTGAGGTGACAACTTTTTGTTGTCTGCGGGTGGGCTGGGAGAACACAGGTTTGCCAGATATGGAGGGGGAAGCCTAGCCTTCTGGATTCTGCTCTGGAGCTGAGCCATTCTGCATCTCCAGAGGAGGTTACTGATGTAACAGTCAGGAGGCTCCCTTCATTCTGCCTCAGCTCTGCCACTGCTCCTCCGAAAGGCTCAGCAAAGTGATCTTAAATTGTTATGGCTGTCGCCCCACCCTTGGGAGAATGCCCAGGGGATGTGGACCGCCCCCAGGCAGCCCACAGGAAGCTGGACCAGAAAGTGCAGAGTCACTGTGCACCCAGGCGCCAGCACGTAGAGCTTTTCTCTACCACATGCATTTTCAGTGGGCCCTCTTGCAAATGCCCAATATTGGACATTTCAAAAAGCTGGGAAAGTGTCCTGTTGGTCTTTTACTTGCCATTAAGAAGGTAAGATAACATTTATCCAACTGAAATTGGATAAAATTGGTAGCAATTACAACTGGACTATAGACCCGGGGCCTAAAGTTTTTCTGACCATGGCCAAATTAAAAACACTAAAAATTGAAAATAGCATTCAAGATATTTGTGAAGATTCATTTTAGGTTTATTTTTTTTCTCCCTCTCTTACCCAGACATGAGTATAGGAAGAATTAAAGAATTTTATAGAAATGGTAAAAAAATGCATCTGCTAAACTGATAAATGGACTCATTTCACAAAAATTTCTTAATTTTTATGTTGAATCCAGAACAGCAGTTCTCAAACTTCTTGGTCTTGGGAACTCTTCAAATTAATAAATTATTCAGGACTCCAAAGGGCTTTTGTTTATGGGGATAATATCAATAAATATTTACTTTATTGAAAGTTAAACTTAAAGAAGTTTTTAAAATACTTATTTATTAATTGATTTAAAATTAATAGAAATAGACTCATTATCTGTTAACATCAAAGCAATGGTATTATCATATGTCATATAGCTACTGAATACCTAAATTGTTAATTCACAAGGAAATGAGAAAGGCAAGTCACAAAGGAATTGTTTTTTGATAACCACTTTGAGAACTTACTCTCAAATATTTTGATCTTCCAAAAAAGGTATAAGGAACTTCTTTGAAGAAAGTTTTAAAAGTTAGTTTCATTGATCTGAAGAAATATGTTTGTACTGTTAAGATTGTGGGCAGTGAGTTTGAATCCTCATTCTGCCACTTACTGATTGAATGATGTTGGACAAGATGTTTAAGCTTTCCAGACTCAGTGACCTTATCTGTAAAATAAAGGTGGTAAAAATATACCTAGTTGTAATGAACAAATGACCTTGTACATATATACAGTTTCCTAGAGAGACAGAACCAATAAGATGTATATGTATATATGTCTATAGATGTGTATATATAATATATATTATTATATCATATAATATGGTATATGTAATATAAAACATGTTATATAATAGATAATAGATAAATATTTTATATTATAATATAAAATATATATTTTATATCAGGGAGAGAGGGAAAGAAAAGAGAGGGAGAGAAATTTATTTTAAGGAATTGGCTCATGTGAGTATGGAGGCTAGAGAATCCATAATCTTCAGGGAGCACCAACAGGCTGGAGACCCAGGGAAGAACCAATGGTGTAGTTCAATTTTGAAGGCCTTCTGCACTGCGGAGATCAATCTTTTGTTCTAATCAGTCCTTCAGGTGATGGGATAAAGCCCACTCATATTATGAAAGACACTATTTTATTCAAAGTCCACCAACTTAAATATTAATTCAAAAAACTAATTCAAGAAACTCTCATGGGAATATCCAGAATAATGTTTGCTCACATATTTAGGCACCATAGCCAGTCATGATCCCAGGGTTCTGGGATCGAGTCCCGCATCGGGCTCTCTGCTCAGTGGGGAGCCTGCTTCTACCCTGCTCCCTCTCTTTCTCTGCCTGCCTCTCTGACTACTTGTGATCTCTGTCTGTCAAATAAATAAATAAAATCTTAAAAAAAATAACTGAGAAAGAATGTCCACACAAATATATAATAGTATATTTCAAATATGATGAGTTTATAAAAATTAAGAGCTAAGACCCCAGTAGAAAAAAAACAGCAAAGGATCATACTGCTCTGTTAGCTTCCTTGGAGTCAGAAGGGTGAAAGAAATACTGGTTCCTTATTATACTGGAAAGTTACATAGGATTCCTAGGAATGTGGTTTTAAAGGAAAAATTATTGTCCACTTCGATCTCACAATCATCTAAACTGAAATAGAGGCTTAGCTTCAAAAACAGCTATAACAATTGTTCAGTTGGTGGAGGAAACCTCTCTGTTTACCTTGCTTTTGTACTTTGTAAAAACCAAACCTGATTAGATGTTTTGGTAACACTAGATGGGTAAAGAAGTTGCTTTATGGGAACACGTTTTGGAGAAGATTTATAGCATCAACAAATAAAAAGTGGATGTGTTCTAAACTTTCTATTGTATTAACTCCTATGCAATGACTTGTTTAAAATGTTTTAGCCTTAATTCTCCCTTCTCATCCCCACCCCCCTGCTTTTGGTGAGATTTTTATGGTCTCATCAACTGGGATCCTTTTCAGGATTGTGATCCCATAACTGAGGAGAGGATTCATTGTCAATGCCATGTCTCTCACAAGTGCTCCACACACCCTTATGTCTCAACACCACATAGGAGAGAAATTGCCTTGTAGGATTAATTGGTACTTTTCAAAAAGTGAAGAGGGAGCCAAATTCCTGTTTCCAGAAGATGAGCTGTATAGGTTGACTCTTATCTCTGGTTGGTCCAGACCAGTATTTAAAAAAAAAAAAAAAAAAAAAAAAATCTGGCTTGATTCATAGAGATTGGCTTAGACTGTTGGACCAAAGAGCCAACTCCTGATCCTGATCATTGCCTAAGAGCCTGTGTGTGGTCTCAGAGAGAGAACAGTTGGCCAGGAGTAAGGAAATCAGAGATCTGCTGCGGTCCAGTTTTGAGGACAAGTGGCAGGGCCAGCTTTGTTGGACTCCACTGTGGCTTGTATGCCTCTAGCCTTCAAATTGTAGTACTCCTTAAAAAAAGCAAGGTCTTTGAATTCACACATCTTTGAGTTTGAATTGTTGTCACTCATGAACTTCAACTATTAGGTTTACCTCTCTGAATCTCAATGTTCTCATTTGTAAAATGGAGAAACTACCTATACTATGCCACTTAAATGCTGACTAAATGAAATAATGTATATAGCATTATACCATTTGGATACAGCATTGCTTGCTATATAATAGTCTCTCTTGGATTATTCTCTCTCCTTCCTCTTGAAGATTACCTCACCATCTTGTTTCCTAAAAAACTCACTTTTAATTAATTTTAAGAAAAGATCATATAAATCTTGTGTATTATTGGCTAATAAGGCATAGTTAAGTTTTCCTTCCCAAGTATGCTGACATTTTAATAAGGATAACTGAGAAATTATAGTTGTAATGATCCTATCAAGGCAGCAAGGAAAAACCAATAGGGATTGTGTCTGGAGATTCAGGAGAAACTATCCAGTAAATCTTAGCACCAAAGCATTTTGACTCAATCTTTTGATTTAAGTGTTCTAAAATTTAAATTGCCAAGATTTTGAAACAGGATATAAAGATCATTATCAGTTATACCTTATGTACTTTTCAGATTTTCCCTTTTCAGAAGGGAAACTTTAATCTGCGTGTGTTAAGGGGAATAGGATGGTGGTCCTATAACTGGATATTTAAGGAGTAAAGGGAGAAGAGAAATAGGGGAGAAAACCTTCACATAATTCACACTTGTACCTAGAATTATAAGAAATTACTGGTATAAATAAGTACTTTTGCATAAAGTGGTTTAAAATGTTAATGTATGGTATTTTTATTTATTATTCTTTATTTTGAAATTTTCCACTCAAAGGTACATTTCAAATAATACCCTTAATCATCATTATGCTCCCCACTTATTGTAAATTCCCATGGAAAGTCATACATTTCCTTCCGGTTGAACTGTTACTCTACAAATCATAGTATTTTCCTAGGATTTTTACTGTGTAAAGTTTCTTTGCAGTATTTGCGGGAAACTCTATTGTGTATGATATTACATGATAACAACAATGCCTAGTGCCTAAAAGCTGTAATGACCAGCTATTCTGTGGTCGGTAGGAGGAAATTATATAACATTAGTTGCCAATATGCTGTTAAGGGAAAAATCTTCACATTGCTCCAACCCACCCCCTGCCCCTGTTACTCACCACTAATAGTAGGTTTTGCAAATAGGTTGAGGGTAAGTGGACCCTGGAGTACTATTCTCTGTACCCCCAAACCATGCCCTACCCTTCCGCTTGGTTATTTCTACTTGGTTATAAATCAGTGGTGGGCAAGTTCTGGTGGGTTTAACTCCCACGCATTTACTCTTCTATCACAATCTAGGTGTGTCTAACACTCTCAATCTAGGCACTTTCACTGTTTCTTTATTTACATAAAACAGTTTTTAACAGACTAGCTTGACTTAAGATATTGGCAGTCTTGGACTTTCTCATCCTCTGTTTGTTTTGTTGGTGGTGTTTTTGTTTTTTTCCTTTTTCAAGTATTTGCCCTTTAAATGAAAAGGGACGGCAGCAATGGTTACTACTTCCCTGTCCCTTACGTGCTTTACCCTTCACATTCACTTCCCTTTCACAAGTAATTGGCTTTCAAATAAGGTCTCTACTAATCTCCAGTGTAGGAGGCAGCCACTCATCCAGGGAGATGAGGCCCAGTTCCTCCATCAGCCTGTGCTGGCCACGTGCTTGCCCTGACCCTGGGTCTGGTTTGGGTTGCCCATGATTATGGCTCTTGCTGGCAGCTCAGTGGCCCATGGGTCAGAAAGCAGAAAAGGAATTTAGAATTACAGGGGGAAATGATGCTTAAAAAGGCAACAGTTTACTGATGTCTGGGTTTTTTTTTCCACTCTAAGATATTTTCATACAGTTTGTCCTTTATTTCCATCAAGTACGGTTGGTTGCCCTTCTTAAGGAGCTTAAGTGAAACTACGTGAAACTACATTTCATTATGCAGTGAGTCTTGGTGAAATAATCAAAGGCTATGGAGAAAATACATCCACAGCTTTCTTCACTAAACATGTGACAGAATAGATACCAGGGGTATAAAATTTAAAAACTTTTTTAAAGTATAAGGAATAATATATTTTGCTTAGTTAAAATGCTATTAAGCATGTTTTTCCTTTTGATCACATTAATCAGTCATTTATATTCATTTTATATGTTTCTCCATGTAGTGAATCTCTTCATGCATTTGATTCAATGCTTAAAAGGTTACAGATACCTTAAAAACAAAGTGAACACCGTTAAAATGATTATGCTCATTGTTTTCATCACTACTCAACTTTTTTTTAAAAAACTGCTAACAGTTTATCTCAGTTTACAGAGTACCAAATATAATTATCAGATCTACTATTTCCAGTAATGAAAACTTTAAAAAGAAATTCTGCTATATACACTCTTCAAAGTGAATTCTTTGTTACCTTCTTTCCCCTCAAATATCAAGTTTTGTCAGTAGTGATGGATTTTCTTGTGTGTTTCTTAACCTACCCGGCTTGCTCCAATCAGATTCACACACCTAAGATGAACCCTAGGGCCCCGGCAGCTATGAAATCATTCAGGAATGTAGACTTATAAGTAAGCAATTAAAGCAGACTCTGGAGTCCTCTAAGGCATGTGGCAATCATACTGGGCAACAGCTGATATATTTTCCATCATTCCTTCCCCTTGCCCCAGTTAGCCTCTCTTAAAATAGATAACATGTTCTATGCTACCAAGTATATATGTATCACCTCTTCTTTCCTCATGTTTTAATGGACATAGGCAGAGAATAAACAATAGCAATAAATAAGAAATCATAACTGCTCACTATAATGGATCACTGATTATATAATTTTGTAATGTAATTCCTATTCAGGCTCCTATGAACTTTGGAACCCTTATTTCTCCTGTCCTTTTTCCTTCAGGCTTCACGTTGACTATTTACTCTATTACTTTTTTTTCTCAGTCTTTCAAAGTATTTCTCAGTGTGGTCATTATCAAAACTCTGCATCAGAGCCACTTGTGTACTTGTTCAAAATGTTCCTCGTCCTCATTCCCCACCTACTGCCAACTGAATTAGATTCTCTGGAAGAGGCACCTATAAATATGACTTTTGAACAAAACCTGTGTCCTCCCCAGGTTGTTCTAATGCATGTGGAAGTTAGAAAACAGGTCTTCTGATATCACCTGCAACACAGTTATCTTTCCAGTTATGTCTTTTTGTGGCACTTCTTTTTTTTTTGGGTGTCAATTCCTCCATTTCTTTTGTTCCCCCTATTTATTTATTTAATTATTTATTTATTATTTATCTATCTATTTATTTCATTTTTTCTCCGAATTCTTATTTGTTTGTTTTTAAAAGATTTTATATATTCACTTGAGTGAGAGAGATAAACAGCACAAGCAGGGGGAGAAGCAGACTCCTTGCTGAGCCCGAAGCCTGATGCCGGGCTTGATCCTAGGACCCTAGGACCATGACCTGAGTGGAAAGCAGACACTTAACCACCTTAGCACCCCAGGTGCCCCTCTCCAAATTTTTATTTAAATTCCAGTTAGTTAATATACAGTATAATATCAGTTTCAGGTGTAGAATTTAGTGATTCATCACTTATATACAATATTCAGTGCTCATCACAAGGGCACTCCTTAATACCCATCACCAATTTAACCCTTCCCCCCTGCCAACCTCCCTTCCAGCAACCCTCAGTTTGTTCCCTATAGTTAAGAGTCTATTTTATGGTTTGCCTCTCTCTTTTTTGTTTTCACCCTATGTTCATCTGTTTTGTTTCTTTTCTTTTTTTTATATATATTTTTATTTATTTGACAGAGAGAAATCACAATTAGGCAGAGAGGCAGGCAGAGAGAGAGGAGGAAGCAGGCTCCCTGCGGAGCAGAGAGCCCGATGTGGGACTCGATCCCAGGACCCTGAGATCATGACCTGAGCCGAAGGCAGAGGCTTTAACCCACTGAGCCACCCAGGTGCCCCTCATCTGTTTTGTTTCTTAAATTCCACATATGACTGAAATCATATGGTATTTGTCTTTCTCTGTCTGACTTATTTTGTTTAGCATAAGACTCTCTGGCTCTATCCACATTCTATCATTGCAAATGGCAAGAATTCATTCTTTTTCTTTTGAAATGATGCTCAACATTTCTCATCATCAGGGAGATACAAATCAAAACTATAATGAGATAACATCTCACTCCAGTCAGAATGGCTAAAATGAACAACACAAGAAACAACAGGTGTTGGCGAAGATGTGGAGGGTGGGGAACAATTTTACACTCTTGGTGGGAATGCCAACTGCTGTGGCCATTCTGGAAAGCAGTATGGCAGTTCCTCAGAAAGTTAAAAATAGAACTACCCTACCGTCCAGCAATTGCACTACTAGATATTTACCCAAAGGATATAAAAATACTGATTTGAAGGGATACATGCACCCCGATGTTTATAGCAGCATTATCAACAGTAACCAAATTTTGGAAAGAGGCCAAATATCCTTTGACTGATAAATGCATAAAGAAATGTGGTACATATATACTATGGAATATTACTTGGCCCATTTCTCCATTTTCAAGAGGATTTGTGAGCCAGTATGAAACGGTGTTACTTCATTCTGCTCACCAAATCTTTATCTACCTTTAGACTTTTTCAGTATCAACTCTCTGATCCAACAGAAGGATCTGGGTCTGTCCTTAGTCATTTAATACCATTTTAGAGAGGACCTCCAGTATTCCATGGCTAGTATCACACCTTTGGGCAGATCATTCTTTAGCATCATGAAAGTCTAAATCATGTTGTGACAATAAGTTCAACAAACTGAAATAACAAAAACAAACACAACAAAAACTCAATTCATACTTGCCAAGTTTCTCCTTTTCATATCTATTTCTAAAATCTCCAGGTCATACAAGAGCTCTACATTCTGTCCTATGTCTCCTACCCACTTCTGACTCTCTGACACTCTTTTCGTTCTCATATTATTTATACATGGGAAATACTTAGGATAGTGTCACACACATGTGATCTGTATTCTACAAACTTAGATATTATCATTATTCATATTCTTTAAAAATACTCTTAAGTAATATCTTGGGCACCAGAGCATATCACAGATGAGCTGCGAAAGCCCTAAACCTATTTAATTGATTTATCAACATACTTACCCTTTCTTCTGGAGCTTAGGGGACTTAGGCTTAACACCCTAGGCATCCTCAGTGCTCAGAGCTTTAATAGGATTCCCATGACCTTGTTCGAATGTCTTAACTCAAACCCTGAGGGCCTCTTAAGAAAGAGGCCAAACATTGTATGCCCTTGAGAGTGTTTTCAGTCTAGTATGCTAATCTTCTTGAAGTCATGAAAACATATTTTTTCTTTGATTCACTTTATCTAAATGTCTTGGACAGTTCCATAAATGGGTTTGTTGATAATAACTGTGAACATGTTTTTCTTTTAAACTATCTCTCTGATGAGTGTTTGGTGGCTTTAGAAAGAGGAGTTTTTGCCTATTAGTGTGGGGTGTTAAAACCTGAAGGTTAAATGGATGAGACTGACTTTGAATGACCTTACTGAAGCAACCTGTGTGAAAAGTCTTCTGTTAAAAAAAAAAAAGTTTTATATTTGATAGGTCCACAAAAAAGACTTTCACCACCCAGGGCAAGCTTTTAGAAGGACATGGTTTTACATTTCCATATTGTCAATCCCAAGTCCATAAAGTTTCCAGATTTTTCCAATAGCAGAGATTTATATCTTGGGGTTGTTGGGTAGGTGTAGCAGAAGGGTCAGGTTTATCATATGACTGGGCAGTAAGCCTCTTTGGTATCTGACCTGACCAAAAGTAATTTTTGAAGAGGACCTCTCTTTGCCATGTTTTCAGTTTTTTCTCAAACTATCTTTAAAGATTGTACGTTGTAGGCAACAAAGTGGGCTGCTAGTGAGGAGACCCTAGACCTTGAGTTCACTTCTGGCAGAAGACCTCAGAAAAGGAACACAGTGAGCCCTTGAACTGAAAGAATTGGTAGAAGAATTCAGAAAGTGACAAGGACTACTTGTACTCAGGAGACCTGTTCAAGTACAGTGATTAAGCCCCTGTGGACCTCACCTATAAGCATAGTAGGAAGTACTTGATATTTACTCAATATGGTTTTAAAAAATAAATCAGTTAATGAATGAGCAATTTTGTTTATATTAAATCCCTGACCAGGACATAAGGTTCTATTCCTAAACCAGACCAGGAGAGAAGATTCTGGATCTGACAGTTAGCAGCCTCACAATATTCAGGGTCTTCAGATACCATCTTAAGTTTGAACAACAATTCCAGGAAGTAACCAGTAAACATTCCCCTGCCCCACCGAGCACATTAACCACACTAAGACAATTTTGTGAAGCATTTGGCTACAACCCCCAACTTTAGGCAGTCAGTGGAGAAGCCTGCAGCTAACGCCCCAGATTCACCTGAATATTAGCTAAAATACTAGACAGGGCCTTGTCTCTCTTGCCCTTGAAAACATACTTGGTTAGGAGTGCTGCTGCTTCAGGGGGCCTTGTCCCAGGCTCAGTTGAAACTTCTCCTTAATGAAATGAGGAGACCACATCTTGAGGATGGGAGTCCACTTCTGGCTGATGGGCCAGCATTCTCAGTGCACTGACTTATTGCACAACATTTACAGATTTGCCTTAGGCTGTTTGTGCTGGTGAAGAAAGACAAGTCTCAGTAGTGGATGAGAAAAGAGGCTTTATACCACCTCAAAGATTCTAAGAGGTAATATTCCTGAGGACAAGACAAAAGAAATGAGAGAGCTAGGCCTATGGTCCTTGACCTCATTCTTTTTTTTTTTTTTAAGATTTTATTTATTTGACAGACAGATCACAAGTAGGCAGAGAGGCAGGCAGAGAGAGGAGGAAGCAGGCTCCCCACTGAGTGGAGAGCCTGATGTGGAGCTTGATCCCAGGACTCTGAGATCATGACCTGAGCCGAAGGCAGAGGCTTCAACCCACTGAGCCACCCAGGCACCCCCTTGACTCCATTCTTAAAGTGGATTTCCTCCTCCCATGCCAACGAATAAAAATCAGCATTAGATAGTCCAATGGCAAAAAGTCACCTTTCTGAGGAGTTTCTGCTATGTGTAACATTCTTCCCCTTTTGGTCTGTTATTCAGGCTTACATATCATGACTTTACTATTTAAGGTTCCAGCTGAAATGGAGAAAGCAGGAATGTAAGTGGGTAAGGTGGATGAAGAGCAGTCAGCAGCTCTATGTTCCCCTGAGGCTTGGCAGGAGCTGGACCACAGAATAGAATGGGAAGGCAGAATGGAGCTTTATCTTGTACACATCAATTACTCTGATGAGGGAATCAGGAAGTAGACAGCTAGCCTGTGGGCTCTCAGAGGAACCAGGTCCGCTGTGAAGACATGTTTAAGGGATAACTATTGCTTTACCAGAGCTTTGACCAGAAATGGATGCTGAGGTGTCAATGCAAAATGGACTGAACACAGAAGAGCATCTGTGTGACCACAGAATCTCTAGAGAACCTGTAGAGAGGTCAGAATGAAAGAGGGGATACTGGGAAGCTCATTTGAGAGCCGGGAGTGAAAAAAATTTGATTGCCATAGAGATTTTTAAAAACAGCTATTACCCCTTTCAAGAATGACTAATAATTATTTTATGAGCCAATGTTTGTGCACCAGGCCATAATAAGAGTTGAAGAAAGTGCCTGCTCAAAAGTCAAATGTCTAAAGTAAATATAATTTTAGGAACAAAATATATTTTATAAAGAAAATATAAAGTATGTGGTGTATGTGTTTTTTTGAAAATGTTTATTCAACAAGCACTCATAGGCCTTTTTTCCTCACACTGGTTTGTTATATTTGACTATTTAAAATTAAAAAAGAAATAGGTATATTTTTGTGTGTACAGCTACCTAGAGAGTTGCATCCCTAAGTATTTTCCCCCATCCCCAACACACAAACACATGACTAATAGCAGAGTTATTGTTTTGTAAAAGTTTGATGGTTTTCACTTCTTGGAAGTTGGGTGTTACCAGTTTGTTCATTGCCTTTCTGGGAAATGTGGTCCACCTGTTATAGTTGAAAATACTGTCAAAGTGTCTCTTACATTGCTAAAAGGCCCAAGGGAGAAAATATATTTTATAACTGACAAAAGGTTAGGACCAGTTCTTAAATGCTTGCTTGGGGGTTCAAATTAAAACTTAGAACATCTCCACTAACCATGTTGTTCTAATTAAAATATATTGACATGAATGCCTATTTGACCGTGAATAACCATACAAATATAGCTCATCAAAAGAGTATGTGGATTTCACATAAATGTTGTTACTATCACTATTTTGATTTTAAGTGGGAGATGCAGAAAATATGCGAAAATAGGATGTTATTTCTACTTTCAGCATTAATCCTTCTCAATATAAGTATTCTTTCTAGAAACCTCTTAAGAACTCCTGTGTTTGTTTCTCCATCACCCTTCCCACTACTCCAAACTGACTCTCCCAGGACACCCTTTTCCTCTGAAAGTTGACCATTCATTCCTCCCCAGCTACCTTGTGGTAACTGCAGGAACTACGAGGTATTGGGATCCTGTCCTTTCTTTGACCCTTGGGTGGGCAACCTAGGCTCTGCTTCGGTGTGTTGAACTTGAATCCAAATAGAGTAGGAGAAAAACTCTCTCGTGAAGGAGAAGCTGTGGGCTGTGATTTTGAAAGGTATAGGCAGCCATAGTTTCTGCTATGTATGGAAAACTGCTCTACAGTGGAAAAGTTTAAGATTGCCACTCCAAGAAGAGCAAAGACAGGACATGGAGGGATAGTCCTGTCAATATACAAGCTCCTTATTTCTCTGGATCACTGCCTATCCTGAGATTTGGTTAGTTCAACACTTTCTTGGGTTGCCTAAAACAATAAATTCTCACTTGTCCTATGTGAGTATTGCTTGGGTTAGTAGTCATTTAAATAAAGAGTCCTATTCAGAGGATTTGGCAAACTCCTGGGTGTGAATATGGAAAGAAGCCTTGGGACAGATTATCTGAAGGAACAGTAATTAGAAACATCAATCCATAGCTGGATATATCCATGGCATGAAGTATATAGATGGGTTATGTACTCTTGGCCACAACCCACATATAGTGGAATTATAATATGTTCCAAATTATTTGACCTTACACCCTCCTTTCATAAGGTGGGATATAATTTACCCTTCATTTAAATATGGACCCAACATGGCGACTTGTTTCTAATAAGCAAAATATGGCAGAAGTGATGTTACATGACTCTTGAGACTAGGTCTTAAAATGGATAGTTTCCACCTAGCATTCTCTTTCATGGATCACTTCCTCTGGGAAAATGTAGATTCTATGTCATGTAGCATTCGACCAGTGCTAAGAGAGGCCCACATGGAGAGGGACTGAGGCATGCTGCCCACACCTGGTACCAACTTGCCAGCCACATAAAGGAGCCATCTTCAATGTGGGTCCTTCATTCCCTGTTAAAGGAAAGATAACTGCAGCTCTGGTCAATATCTTGACTGCAACTTCATGGGAGACCCTGAGCCAGAACCATCCAGATGTGCCATTTCTGAATTCCTGACGCACAGAAACAATTAAATGTTCATTGTTGTTTTAAGTCACTATAGATATGGAAAATTTGTTACATGGCAATAAATAACGTACTATGTCTAAGATTGAAGAGAATTCTTCTGAAGAGGTTAGTAAATCAGCTTCAATAGTAAGTGATGACAGGAGATCCCAAAATAGGTAACCCAGTCACAGAAATAAATGGAGGTCATGATTTAGAAGTTTGGTCTCCTTGAACTAGGGTTCCAGGTAGAAAACACAATTACAGATCACTTACTATAAAAAAATAAAAATAAAGTTTTTAAAAAGGTGGTTCAAATGCATAGTTTTAAGGTCAAGCATATATAGATTCAAATCTTGACTCCACTAGTTTCTGCTTGAAGTTACAATTTGTCCATATTTTTCAGGTAGTTTCAGGCTTATAAAAATGTTACAAAAATTATCAACAGTTCCAGTGGATCCTTAACCTAGCTTCTCCAAATGTTGACATTTTAGCATTAAAAGGCTAAAAAACATAGCATAAGAACATAACATAGTAAAAATAAAGCAGAACAAGAAAAAAGTGTCCTGATGTCAAATCCATGAATCATTTTTCTGATAAATGACTAGAACCTCAATTTATATTCATAAAATATAATACATATTGTGTCAACCTATTCTGTTCCCTCTTCTTCTTTTCCTTGGTTCTACTTTTCCAGGGCATCTGGGTCCTTTTCTTCCTGCTGTGTCAAATTATTCTTTCCCAATGCAAATTAATGTATCCAAGCTTATTTCTCTCTTCAAAAGATTTAACCATGAGCAAAGAAGCCAGTGTGAAATTTCTCAATCTCAGTTTCTCAATATTTTAGCAAGCAAATTTCCAAAATGAGTGATTCTTGTCCACCACACCCACACAAAGAAATTTTGAGAAATTGATCATGAATTTCTCAGAAAAATATTCACTTAAGAAATGTGCAAAATATCACAAATTATCAATATATGTATCTTTTTTTTACAATTGTATTTTTTTTATTTGTTTATATGTATCTTTTAAAGAAAACATTGTTTTGTCTTGTGACATAAAGGAATTTGTTTTCAGAGCTTGAACTTAACCAGTTAGAGCAGAAAAATGAATCAATGAAGCTAAACCCTGGGTACGGCCAGCCATAGATACGTACTGGGGTGTGCAGAGCCATATATACGTACTGGGGTGTGCAGCTACCTTTTCCGTCCTGAATGTCAGCTCCATAAAGACAGGAGCTATGCATGACTCAGTTCTGGGTCCTCTGTACCTAACACAGTGCCTGGCATAGAAAGGATATGTTGACGGACTTCAATATGATAGAGAGGTTTCTCTAAGTTTTACATTTTTTTCAGCAAATGATTCAAAAGTTGAATACACATTACCTAAGGCATCAATCTCAAAAAGGGGAACATTTCTCTATAAAGGGCCACACTGAATATTTACAAGGAAATCTCAGCCATCAGGTACATGAGCAGACCTTCCTACCAATATGCCAATGGGACCTGTTTGTGGCCCAGCTCATCCCCAGAAGCTCTTACCCGTCAGTGCTACCTGAAGGCCCTTTCTTGGAGCCCTGAGATGCAGTTCACCCCTTGCTAACTGGTCTTCACATCTGACTGCAGAGTAAGAACCTGGTCCGCATCCCCGGAATTGCTGCCCTGAAGGCAAGTCGGTGGCGCGCACGCGTGCTCTCTCTCTCTCTCCTTAAAACAAAACAAAACAAAAGTGAATGCTAATTATTGAGTAGAAATAAAAAGCAAACTATAGACCTAGTGACAGGACAGTCATGGTTTCAAATTCAGATTTCCTAGTTTGCGACTGAGAAAGAACTTCCTGCACTTCCAGGCATCCATTCCTGCCTGCGCTGTGCTCTGCTGGGGTTTTTTCCTGGTAGGCTGGCAATGTATTGATGTGCCTTCTGGGGTTTTCTTCTTAGTGGGCATAGCACTAGGCGGTATCCACAAGGAATAATAATTCAATAAATAGTTGTTGAAATAGTAATGAATGAACCATTTGTTTCCTTTTATCCATCCTGCTGGTGGAGGCCATAAAAACATTGTCAGAGGAAAGGAGTCAAGTAGAGGAAGGGCACTGGGGAGCAAATGTAGTTGGGAGATAGCAAAGAAGGGGACACGAGGCCAAACACTGACACTGTGAATGCAAAACCATCTTGGTGGGAGTCTGACTTTCCCACGTAGTAATTATGTGTCACTTTGTGTACATCCTCTATAGCTTATTTCTCAAAACATATTTGTGGGAACATTTTTGCCTATGCTATTTTCATAAGACGTGTTCTACATAAATGACTGAGAGCAGCCAGAAGCAAAACCCACCGAAGTCCTGTTTTGTTTTTCTCTTTGCTAATATAGGCAAGACTTAAGATTACTAAACTACTTTTCCTACTTAGAATAGAAGGATTTTATAAATTCTTCAGCTAGCCTACTAGTAATTGGCTTTGACATCAGTGGAGTTAAAAGCCAGTAGAATGGTTCTATTTTGTATGTGTGTGGTTACTTCTTTCTTGGCATACACGAAGGATATTTTTGACTCTCTCTTTGCTGACATGAGCTATAGAGTCCAGTTAAGAAAACCTTCTGAGTGAAAACAAACAAAACCTCACCAGAACAAATTAGGGACAGGGGAACTTGGAAGCGGTGCAAGAGTTGTGAAACCATCAGAACATCAGGATTTAGGATGCTCCTTTAAAGTTCCCTAAAATTTCTGAGAACACTCCTTGGGAAGTGTTTTGTTTTCATGGGGAAGTTGTTCCGTGCCTGACAGACCAGGGAAGCGGGTTGCATGAAGGCTGGAAACTGTGAAAACATTTTCAGCAAAAGCCAATCTGGTAGCAGAAGTCTAAAAATTGTACTTTCACAGCACTGTCAGAATATGTAAAACTTTCTTGTCCTTATCTATTACATGAAATTAAAAAGGATTTAAGGCAATTGACATTTCTGTTTCCTCCCAGAGAAAAAATCAATTTTGCAGAGTTCTGGTGTATCAATTAGTGCATGATTGTTTCAGATTATCTTTTCAGCTACAATATGCTGTCATATCAAAGCTTGCCTATATAATTTTGTTCATTCATTAGCTAAGTCTTACCAAACTCTCATCGAAGAGGAGAGCCATGGCCAACTTAATAAAGGGGCAGATTTAATTTTTTTTTAATTGTGATATAGTTGACATGTAAAACTGTTTGAGTTTTAGGCATACAACATAATGACTTGATAATTGTGTCTGCTTTAAAAATGACTACCACAATAAGTTTAGTTAACACCCGTCATCATGCATAGCAACCATGTTTTTACATGTTGAGAACTTTTAAGATCTACAGTCTTAACAACTTTCAAATATACATTAGAGTTTTGTTAACTATAGCCACTATGCTGTACATTATACCCTCAGATTTAAATTTTTATCCAGTAACCATAAAGAAGAAACATCATGAACCCTATGCAATTCTAATCCCATCATTAATTTGTATCCGAAAGAACAAGCAGTATAAATTTTCATATATCAGATAATTTGGCTATTAGTCATTTAGCATATGTGATAGGACTTACAGAAGTTGCAGAGTCATAAAGGGACACAGTCAGATATGGGAAAGCATATAGATCTCTTGTTTCTGCATTAGCTGCATTTTTAGGCATGCGAGGTGAAACTTTGGAGGAAAAAGAATTTCAGCGATAAGTTTACACAAGAAACAGGTTTCAACTAATCTAAGTAGTTAGTCCCAGCCAGGATGGACCAGACTGTCCTTAGATTATCAATTGCGGCTTTACTGGTGCAAAATTATTATCCCAAAGTGGACCTGCTGGAACAGGCCCATTTCTGATGTGGAACAGCATGACCTTTGGTGCTTTAATTTTCCTTCCTTCCTTTAGAAGGCAGATCTGTGGCCTACTGGGAAGGGCACATGCTTTGTGGCCAGCCATGCCTGGATCTGAGTCCTGTTCTGACGCACACCAGCCAGTGTGTGATTTGTGTTTTTCTTGTAGACTCTGTGTCTCTGATTTTTGCTGGGTAAAATGAGCCTGGTGATGCTCGCTTTGTGGAGTGGGAAGAGTTCAATAGAGCGTGTGCCACAGAACCAGGGTTCAGTTCCTACCAGTTAATATTCATGCAGAGACATCTCCATTTCTCATTAACCAGACTGAACCAACTGGCATCCTGGGTCAGAAATCCCTCAGCAACTGGCTAGCACTAATTACAGACTCTTTCAAAATGAGGACTATCAGCGTATAGTTAGGCAGTTACTGGCCACTAATTCTTTCCCACTTAAATATTTCGTAATTGTGGTCTGTTTAGAGCAGTGTTGAAAAACAAAAAGAACTTCAGAGTTTGTGAAGAAGCTTTAGGTTTTTGATTTGTTTCAGGAAAGCATGCTATCTGAGTACTGTTCTAAGAAAAACACAGGCACTTTTGAAAGTGCCCTAAGTTTTGCGGAATCTCCACACTGTTTTCCATAGTGGCTGCACCACCTTGCATTCCCACCAACAGTGTAAGAGGGTCCCCCTTTCTCCACATCCTCTCCAACACTTGTTTACTGTCTTGTTAATTTTGGCTATTCTAAGTGGTGTAAGGTGACATCTCAATGTGGTTTTGATTTGAATCTCCCTGATGGCTAATGACGATGAACGTTTTTTCATGTGTCTGTTATCCATTTCTATGACTTCTTTGGACAAGTGTCTGCTGCCCATTTTTTGATGTGATTATCTGTTTTTTGAGTGTTGAGTTAGAGGAGTTCTTTATAGATCTTGGATATCAGCCCTTTGTCTGTAGTGTTATTTGCGAATATCTTCTCCCATTCTGTGGGTTGCCTCTTTGTTTTGTTGACTGTTTCCTTTGCTGTGCAGAAGCTTTTGATCTTGATGAAGTCCTAAAAGTTCATTTTTGCTTTTGTTTCCTTTGCCTTTGGAGACATGTCTTGAAAGAAGTTGCTGTGGCCAATGTCGAAGAGGTTACTGCCTATGTTCTCCTTTAGGATTTTGATAGATTCCTGCTCATGTTGAGGTCTTTCATCCCTTTTGAGTTTATCTTTGTGTATTGTGTAAGAGAATGGTCAAGTTTCATTCTTCTCTACGTAGCTGTCTAATTTTCCCAGCACCATTTATTAAAGAGACTTTTTTCCACTGGATATTTTTTCCTGCTTTGTCTAAGATTATTTGACCAAAGAGTTGTGGGTCCGTATCTGGACTCTCTACTCTGTTCCACTGGTCTATGTGTCTGTTTTTGTGCCAGTACCATGCTGTCTTGGTGATGAAAGCTTTGTAGTAAAGCTTGAAATCAGGCAACGTGATGCTCCCAGCTTTGTTTTTCTTTTTCAACATTTCCTTAGGGATTAGGATTTTTTCTGGTTCTATACAAATTTTAGGATTGTTTGTTCCAGCTCTTTGAAGAATGCGGGTGGAATTTTGATCAGGATGGCATTGAAAGTATAGATTGCTCTAGGCAGTATAGATATTTTAACAGTATTTATTCTTCCAATTCATGAGCAAAGAATACTTTTCCATCTTTTTGTGTCTTTCAATTTCTTTCAAGAGTGTTCTGTAGTTCCTTGAGTACAGATCCTTTACCTCTTTGGTTAGGTTTATTCCCAGGTATCTTCTGGTTCTTGGTGCTATAGTAAATGGAATTGATTCTCTAATTTCCCTTTCGGTATTTTCATTGTTAGTGTATAAGAAAGCAACTGATTTCTGTGCATTGATTTTGTATCGTTCCACATTACTGAATTGCTATATGAGTTTTAATAGTTTGGGGGTGGAGTCTTTTGGGTTTTCTATCTGAAGTATCATGTCATCTGTGAAGAGAAAGAGTTTGACTTCTTCTTTGCCAATTTGAATACATTTTATTTCTTTTTGTTTTCTGATTGCTATTGCTAGGGCTTCTAGTACAATGTTGAACAACAGTGGCAAGTGGGCATCCTTAAAAATAGAGCTACCCTATGACCCTGCAATTGTACTACTGGGTATTTACCCCAGAGGTACAGATGTAGTGAAAAGAAGGGCCATCTGTACCCCAATGTTCATAGCAGGAATTTCCACAATTGCCAAACTGTGGAAAGAGCCCAGATGCTCTTCAACAGATGAATGGATAAAGAAGATGTGGTCCATATATACAATGGAATATTACACAGCCCTCAGAAAGGATGAACACCCAACTTTTGTATCATCATGGACGGGTCTGCAGGAGATTATGCTGAGTGAAATAAGTCAAACAGAGAAAGTCAATTGTCATGTGGTTTCACTTACTTGTGGAGCGTAAGGAATAATATGGAGGACATTAGAAGAAGGAAAGGAAAAGTGAATTGGGGTAAATCAAAGGGAGAGATGAAAGATGAGAGACTGTGGATTCTGGGGAAAAAAACTGGGTTAGGAAGGGGAGGGAGGTGGGGGGATGGGTGAGCCTGGTGGTGGGTATTAAGGAGGGCACATATTGCATGGAGCACTGAGTGTGGTGCATGAACAATGAATCTTGGAACAAGAAAAAAAATTAAATTAAGATGTTAAAAAATAAAGTTATTACTATGGAAAAAATTTTCTACAGAAATAGAATGTTAAATCAGAAAAAGTAATAATAATAAAGAAAGTGCCCTTAGTGCATTGAATAGGAAAAGAGTAGAAGCATGGGGAAAAGTACCTTATTTTTTTTTTTAAATTGAAGCAGAATATAAGCATTTAATTTATTTTATTGTAGTACATTCAGATGAGTAGGTTAAAAGTACCTTATTTTAAAATACTTTTGAATCATATTAAAAGCCACATGCTAAGTTTTGTGGTTGTTTGTTTTTTTGTTTATTTGTTTGTTTTGTGTTTTTTTGTTGTTGTTGTTGCCACTGAGTGACTGCCAGGGTTTGTCTTTTCCTTTGGTCCATGAGGCCCCAGCTCATGCAGTTTTGGGAGTGAGGTGAACTGAGCTCTCATCTGTAGGATTCATTCTACCTCTTCAGAGGGATTTCTGGCTCTTAAAACAAACTTACATAGATAACAGATCAAATATTTTGTAATCTGAAGTAACTCAGTAGGAATTTGGGATGAACATAACACTTAAAGTCCCCATCTTCCCTAGCTCTTTCCCTCAGGCCATAAACATACTAAATTCATCCCTTTCTAAGGTGACTTGATTATGACTTGGCATCCCCTTACATTGCTGCTGCTGCAGCCAAGAGTGTGTAATCCTCCCTGACTGGATCCATTTTCTCCACTCCCATTCATGCTCAACCTTCTGAACTTCCTGCTGCCCTCTTGAAATTGTCTCTGCCCAGCTAGAAGTGGGAGCTGCTTGCTCAGAGCTCATCCTAGACTTGAGATATTGGACCATCCCACAGTTCCCCACATTCTCCCAAGTAGATATTAAAGGAACAGCCCTCTGTAAGCCCCACCAGTGGTCCCACCATCACCAACTCTTGCTGGTGGAGCTAGGAAGCAGCGGAAGTTGAACTGAGCTATGGGATGGGAGCAGGAGTCATCCAAAGGAAAAATGACTTCTGCCTGGAAGTCACTAGTTACCATGATCAAAAGAACACTGGCCATTTGTAATCAAAGTCTGTGTTCCTTCTCTGGGAATTCATTTGTATTTAAATGCTCTAAATCTCAAATTATCTGAGTTCCTTAAAGGTACAGTGATCATATTCACTTAATTTCAGTGAATAGATAAATTTGTTTGCTTTATAATGGCACTTGGGTTTTCATTTGAAAAATTCAGAGGAAGAGCCCCTCTGTCTTTATTCAACTTCCTAATTACACTAATTTTGCTTGATTGATATATTAGGCTCTGGGGGAAAGGGAAAACAGGCGCAGAGAGGCCACAATACAATCCCTTATTCTCAGCTCCAGACAACACAGGAAATCCTCAATTAAATTGTACCACTTCCCTCAGCACTCAATAAAACACATGCATTATATTTAATGCCTTTAAACTCATTTATAATAATGATTTTATGTGAAATGGTGCAGTGAATTCATTCCTTCTAGACCTTCTTTTATTATTATTGCAAAATAATGCATATTTTTTGTGAAAAATCAAAAGCTGAGAGGAATAAATCATGAAAATGTAAAGTCTCCTTCTGTTTCCCTTAGGTTTTCATTAGAGAGCTTCCTGAAACAGTTTCTTTCAGTTTCTTTCAGTTTGGGGAGGTAGATAAGAGGACATCTCCTCACTCACAGCCAGGAAACTAAGCATGTAATATTGTGCTGGGACTTTTTCTTGACACGATTAGGAAGCAAATACGATTTCTTGGGCCCAGGGAGGACATGGACACAGCAGTATAGCATCACAGAAAAGGGAGAAAGTCTGGCCATGGTTATGCTGTAGAATTTTTTCTTCTGATGCAAGGTCTGAGTGAGAACAATGTCTGCCTTGTGCATACCCTTTCAGGAAGGCTTGGCTGGACCCTGAAAATTAGTAGCTTGGCACATAGCTTTCTGTGTTGGTAGCCCAGTAAGGGTCCGGAATGGGTTTTCCTTCTACCTCTGCTCCCTGGCCTGGGCCGCCATGATGTTAAAAGAGGAAGAGACCTTTGCTCTGGAACCGGCTACCCACGGTTGAGCAGCACACCACCTAAAGGCCTGGAAGGATCACAGTTGTGAGGAGTACATTTATTTTGTGGTGAGCATGTGAAAAGAGCCATCTCCACCTCCAGGACCTGCTCAGCCTTCTGTGAAGGGACAGACCATCCCATCTAGTTCCAATGTTCTCTACTCTGACCTAATCTACATGTGTGATTCCTCTAGAGCTGTGAGTGTCCGTGACTCCCTGTGTGTCCTTGTGTACCCTGCTGGGGGACACAGAGAGCAAAGCTTCCCATTCTGTCATCAACTAGCCTCTGGTTTGCAGGCTTAGCTGCCAGCAGCATTAAGTCTGTTCCCATCTGCAGAGAAAGGGGGAACTTCCAGGGAGACTCAGGAAAAAAGAAGGAAAAAAGAGATTCAGGGTAAGTCTTTTCAGAAGTACTATTTATTTAGGTTGAATATTTTTTCTCTCAAAATGACAGACTGGGTTTTGGAAAGGTGGAATTCCTAACAAATATACCCCCTTCATATATAGTCAAAATAATCCCAAAGATTATGTTCTAGGGAAACATCTTAATTCTGTGATTTTCCATATGTCCTTGGCTATACTCTATGATGAAACTGGAACAAACTGGCCATTTCTCAACATTTTATAATTCTGGTGGTCTCTGATTGGAAACCAGTAAACTTCTAATTACTGAATAAAACCTTCAGATGTCTGGTAAACTTTTTTATCCATATTCTGAGAAAACAAACTAATTTTAATGACATTTTTAATATCAGAAGATTATTTGGCTCCAGAATTTCCTCAACCATATTTGTTGCACTTATAAAGATGTGTTAGCACTAAATCTAATTTGTACTAATGAGAGAAAATTACCACTAGTTTTAGGATAGATTATACCTGTCTGATGACTTTTTAAGATATTTGAAGAACCTTGACCATATGGTTTCTTAGACACTGAGAATATTATATTATCCAGATCATTGACATTAGGCTTAAACTGCCCCTTGTAAAAGATAGTTGAAATTTAGCTTCTTGGACCCCTTTTATTTCCAAAGTACCTGTACACAGTGAGTGTTCAATAAATAATTGACAAATTGGTAAGGACCACTTACAGTACAAAGAATTTTAAATAATTTTACAATCAGATTTGTTAGGGACTTAATCTTTATACTCTGCTTTTGCATTTACAGAGGAAATAGAGAAAAAGTTACATTGTTTGGAAAAAGTAGCATTTGAGTTTACATCTTATATCCTAGCCATGTGAATTTGGACAGGTTCATATTCTCTCTGGGACTCTATGTGCTTATCTGTAAAAGGCAGATAATGATACTTTCTCAGTATCATTATGTCATTAATGGGATTGGCCAAGATCCCATATGAAAGCACCAGACAGGACACGTTCTAAGTGTGTAGCAAATGCTATTCCCTTCCTTTCACCTTTATGTGGTCCAATTGACCTATCCTCTACAGTAATTTACAAAAGAATTAGAACAAATACTAAAGTAGTATGTTTTTCCTCTTAAGTGACAGTAGTAGGATAATATAAATATATTTATTCACTCATGCATTCCGCAGCTCATCCATTCAACCTTTTAAGAAACACTCTCTGAGTACCTGAATCTGCCAGTCATGGGATTTACAAAGAAATATAAGACATGAATGACACCCTCCTTCCAAGAACTCACCAGTTGTCCTCACTGCAGTTCATCTGTTTTCTTTGGAAAGGAGAAGTTGATCAAAGAGTTGGGGGGAAATAAAAAGTCAAAAACAGAGAAAAAAATTTGTTCTTTTTACATTCTTTAAAAACTGATTGGTGTAGGGGTGCCTGGCTGGCTCAGGGGGTTAAGTGTCTGCCTTCAGCTCAGGTTGTGAAACCTGGGTCCTGCAATTGAGCCCCATGTCAGGCTCCCTGCTCAGCAGGGAGTTTGCTTCTCCTTCTCCCTCTGCCTCTCCCTCCCTGCTCCTGCTTTCTTGCCCATGTTCTCTCTCTTAAATAAATAAATAAAATCTTTAAAAAAAACTCTGCTGGGGGCGCCTGGGTGGCTCGGTGGGTTAAGCTGCTGCCTTCGGCTCAGGTCATGATCTCAGGGTCCTGGGATCGAGCCCCGCATCAGGCTCTCTGCTCCGCGGGGAGCCTGCTTCCTCCTCTCTCTCTCTCTGCCTGCCTCTCTGCCTACTTGTGATCTCTCTGTGACAAATAAATAAATAAAATCTTTAAAAAAAAAAAACTCTGCTGTAAAAATGAAGAATTTGTAAATAACAATCACCATCATCATCATCATTGTTATAGAACAAATTCGCTGTATAGAGTGTACCAGAGAAAATTGTGCTGTTAGCTTCTGTTTGCAGGAGTCAAAGCAAAGTGAAGTTAACCTTCAGTGTATAGAATGTACTCTGAAGTTTTCACTGAAGTGAATGTTATTTTGCTGTTTGTCTCACCCTATTTTTCTGAATGTTTCTTTGACTTGTTCTTTTCTGAGTTGACGTAAAATTTCCAGGATATAATTAATTGATATCATCTGATTCATAAACTCTCCCTTTTCAAGAAATGTTCCCATCACTGTGGTCAGTAGCATTGTGTTCCTTTACACTTACTTGGCGTGTTACTCTTGAAGCCAGGATGTGCCCAGAGTGGTGGCTCCTGTAGTTCCCTTTACACATTTTTGCTATCTTTTCAGAATATCCCTTTCCCCAGCTCTAAATTTCAGATCAGGAACAAAGCCTGTGTCTTTCTCAGGCATAACTGATACTGACAGGCTACTGGACAATAAATATTCGGACTTCTGTTTTTGCCTGACTTGGGAGGAAGGGGGAAGAGGTATTCATCAGAGTTGCCTCACAGTATTGGAGAGGATGGTAAGCAAGAAAGGTTCCCAGAACTCTTTCTGCTCTTTCTACCACCCCTACAGTGTGGGAGAGAGCTTGATTCTGACAGCTGTCTACAGGGAGGAATTTTTAGCCATTCTCACCTGCAGTTATATGTCACTGTGGGTAGCATGATTTTTGAATGTGGAGATAGTTTCTTTTTAGTGGGTAAAACTCTTCATATCTCAAACTTAGCTACGGTATTTAGTGAGAGAAAAGAAGAAAGTCCGATACGGTCCAGTAATTATCATCGTTGGTGTTAAACCCTGTCCTTGACCTTAGCACAATCCAAACTCACCTCTGAAGAACATTCAGTTACCAGCAGGTTGGCCTTCCTTTCTGGAAAGCCATTAGGGTCCTGCAAGTCTGTCCCAACTGTCCATACTCTGAGAGCATGGAGCTGAGAAATAGCCTTTGCACCATGCTCAAGGTCACAACTGCCAGCAGCTCCGATGGTCTCTGGGGCACTCATCTTCTTGTCATCTTCAACTTTAGTCTCTTGGGTACCTATGCTCCAGCACCAACTTGTCCTGCCATGGGGTCTTTGAACAAGGGCCATCATATCTGGCTTCTCACTCAATGGTCTGAGATCTACTTTCCCTTCTTACACTCAGAACAAGCAAATTGCCAGGATGAAAATGTATCAGAAATTAGCTTTAGTGTATCTGCTGCTCTTAAGCAAGTCTAGGCATTAAAATAGAACATACAAACCAACAAACAAATCAAACAAATAAGCAAAGCATTAGGTAAGAGAGTTATTATTATTCTTTTTTGTATCAGAATCATTTTCTTTTTGTTAATGGATACTACAATATGGAAAGATTTCATCTGCAAAGAAGACTGCATGTTACATTAAGTTTGACTTCCTACTCAGGCTTCTCTTCATATCACATAAATATGTCCACTTTTATTATAGTAATAAACATGTTTTCTTTTTTATTATTTAAGGACACGAGTAACAATCTACCAGAGCTATAAGCAGCACAAGGTGGCAAATAGGGATTTGCTAACAAAGTTCAGGATATTCCAACCAAAAATGAAGAGTTTTGACAATGTTTTTGGACTGTGAAGTCTTATCATTTCAATTTAGCTTTTTAATGTGTAAAACTTGCTCCAGGATTCCCACACCTCTGCAATTACTGTTCTTACTGAGCCCCAGGTTTCTAAACTCAAGTTGGGGATCCCTGGTTAGAGTTTGTCAAAAATAGAAACCCCATTTCCTGTGGTTAGCTGCAGGTTCTGTAGGTTGATGTTCATGGAGCAGCCAAAAAGATACAAACATGATGTCCTGTCCTCCTAACAGAAGGTTTTTCTACTGCATAAAGTGTGCTAGGATTCTTACCATACATAACCAAGGACAGAAAATGTTAAGAGAAAGATGGTTGGGAAAAGAAGGACCCAAGCTGAAAGAATGAGCAAAATTCAGTTCCCCCTATAGATTTTTTCACTCTGAGTGCCATTCACAGAAATTTGGTATCCATGGAGACGAGTGCAGGGCATGCTAAGGTTACATATTCTCTGCAGATACAAAAGGCTAGCTATCCAATCTGATGCTACGTTTAGGAGTAGCAGAAGGAAAACATTTGAGAAAAGTGTTGAATAATTAATTGAGCATCTACCATGTGCAAGGAATATGATTTGCACAATGAAGATACAAAATATACAACAAATGATTTTAAATATGGTATCAATTATTTCCATGTATGAGTCTTGGCAATCTTTAGCATTTTGGCTTTTCACAAATCCATAATATTACCTATGAAAATATGAGAAAATGTTCCTGCCATAAATCTACTTTTCACCTGCTGCTTTGGGAGAAAACAAAATATTATCAAATTTAAGCAGAAATTTCCCTGAAACTTATTTTATAATGGAATGATAAACAAGGAAGCAAGGATTCCCAGAAATTGAAGAAGAAGATCATAAAAGCCTCGCATTGCAGACTGGTGACCAGAAATCAAGCAAAGTTGGGAGAGAAAAGGAAATAATTGAAAAAAGCCAGTGTTCGATAGCATGACAATTTAATCAGAGGTGAATGAGCTGTCACCGCTAGAGTGTGTTCAGAGGAAGAGAGAGTGAGGAGCAGTCTGGAAACAAGAACCCATTCAGGGAAGTTAATGTAGGTTATGACCAGGAATGGGAAGTTCATGGAACTTTCTGTGAAAGTCAGGGAAGAAGCACCCCTTGAGATAATAGGAATTCAATGGGCTACAACTCTGCCGGAACTCAAGGGTAAGTCATAGAGAAGCCAGCTAGAAAGAACTCTGTTTTCTTAACTCTCAGTGTAATTGGGCAAGAGAGTTCTGGCATAGCCTTGGAGAATAAGCCTGTGTGTCTACAGAATGAGGAAAATGAAAGAAAAGTTAACATTCGAATTGCACTCAGGGAATGATGTATAAGAATCAATTTCATAGCCTCTTAAGAAACTAGAAAGTTACTGGCCCCTGCTGCTTATTTATTGTTCAGTCTATGTGTGAGATACGGTTGTCTCATTCATCTCTAGCAAAGTGGTAGAAGGTGGTAGAGACAGTATTGATTCGAGATCATGCAGCATAGGAAATATGGGGTTGTCTTGTGCCATGGCAACAAGCAGGCATGGAACATAATAGGGAGAAAAAAAATTGACCACGCTAGAGAAAAATGCATTCATACTTTCAATCTCTTGCTGAAATATGTCCCTAGCTTTTTTTTTTTTAAACCTAAGAACAAACAATATTTTCCTGTTGGCAAATGTCTACCTCAATAAATAAGTGAAAGTGCCCTCCGAGGCATTTAAAATGCTGTATGCCTATGTCTCCATGTTCACACACTAACCATTTGAAATATTTTTCATGTTACAAAATTGATTTTATATGTGATTGATTTAACACAATTTGACTGAAACATTTTTTATCTTAAATTTTACATAAGACATCAGTTTAAACCAACCTAGCAGATTCATACTGTACCAGGCATCTCCACTTGCCCCTCTCTTTTTTTTTTTAAACATATATCACTTTATTTTTTTTTCTTTTCAGCATAACTATTCATTGTTTTTGCACCACACCCAGTGCTCCATGCAACACGTGCCCTCACTAATACCCACCACGTTGTTCCCCCAACCTCCCACCCCCCGACCCTTCTAGAACCTCAGGTTGTTTTCCAGAGTCCGTAGTCTCTCATGGTTCACCTCCCCTTCCAATTTCCCTCAACTCCCTTCTCCTCTCCATCTCCCTACATCCTCCATGTTGTTTGTTATGCTCCACAAATAAGTGAAACCATATGATACTTAACTCTCTCTGCTTGACTTATTTCACTCAGCATAATCTCTTCAAGTCCTGTCCATGTTGCTACAAAAGTTGGGTATTCATCTTTTCTGATAGAGGCATAATACTCCATAGTGTATATAGACAACATCTTCCTTATCCATTCGTCCATCGAAGGGCATCTTGGTTCTTTCCACAGTGTGGCGGCCGTGGCCATTGCTCACTTGCCCCTCTCTTGAGATAAATGTCCAGTGTTGTCACATTGTGATGCACATCTGAAGAGGAAAGTCATTACACACCTCTGAGGTCTTTTGCAGGGGGATTCTGTAGTATATGTGGTAAAGGCTTAGCCATATCTACATGGATCCAATAACTGTAAATGTTGGCCATCTCCCCAGCCACGAAGCTGCCAGATATATACAATTGTTCTAATTTCTTGTTTTGTAAGATCAGTTAAAGCCATTTAATGACAGTGGGATAAGATAGCTGAGGTGAATAAATCAGCCTCTTCTTTCATATACGGATCTGTTTCTTAGGGAATACCTAGTTTGTTAGTATTAAGAAGCACTTCCTCATTTCTCTAGGTTTTTGTTTTAAGATTTTATTTATTTATTTATTCGTTCATTTGTTTGTCAGAGAGAGAGAGAGCACAAGCAAGGAGAGAAGCAGATTCTCTGCTAAGCAAGAAGCCCAAAGCAGGACTAGAACCCAGGACCCTGGGATCATAACCCAAGCTGAGGGCAGACACTTAACGGACTGAGCCCCCCAGGCATCCCCTCATTTCACTGTTTATATCCACACTATATATACCAGTTCTGCATGCGCTTTCCTTGTTCTTCTGTGGTCCCTCAATAAATGTAAAGGTGAACTTTCCGGCTGCTTGCAACCCTCCCTGAGACATAATTTCTTATAGCTCTTCTTTAGTGCTAGGTGATATACCTCCTCTACCGACCTGCCCACTAAAATCTTTGTCCTCCTGCAAAATAAGAATCTCACGCTTTGATCACTCAATAAAATACCCAGCTTCTTTCCCCTGGGTTCATATAAGCCAGATTCCCAGCACAGTTTAACTGCTTTTGGCTTCCAGCATAGTTCTGTTGTCGTAAGGACCTCTTTACACTCCTTTTTATTTTATTTTTTTTTAGTTTTTACTTTTTTTACACTCCTTTTTAATTACATCCTTGACTCACGTGTAACTTCTCCAGCCACTCTGATTTGCTTATCAATTCATTCATTAAAGGGCTACAGACTGGTGACCTACGGAATGTCAGGTAGTGTGCTGGGTGCTGGGAACACATTACACAGCTAGTTAGACCCAGTCCTGTGACCTCGTAAAGCTTACTACCTACTGGTGGTAGGTATATCACTGAGTTCTTAAGAAAGGCATGTGTGTGCTTTCCTAAAATACAAGTAAGATGTTTTCCTTCTCACTCGAAGATTCCCTAAAGATAACATGTGAGTTGAAACTTCGTTAACTGGAATTCAGATTTTAAATGCCCTCATGCATTTAAATCTTATAAAGTTTATTAAGGTATCCTATAAAGTTAATAATTTGACTTTAATTTTTATTATGACTTTTAACTTTTGGAATGATAATTTTCTTAATGTTGATCAATTTTATAATAACTCAAAAATTAAAGCATTTTAAAAAATGCAAAAAATAATCTTTGTAAATGAAATCTCTATTTTAAATGCACTAAGGTAATTGCTGTTTAAAGGAATCCTGATGTAACATTGCAAAGAAAGTAGTTGACCATCAACTTATTTTTAATAAATTTGGGTTTTTGATTATAATTTCTATATTGTAGAAAGCAAAGCCTTTAACAATATAAAAAATTTAACTGATAAAAACCAAAATGTAAATTACAGGAAAATATACATTGATATTATGAAAAGAAACACACAAGCAGTCAAACACACAAAACCCTTTACCTCTTATGTTCTGAAGAAGCAATTTTCCCCAGAGTCTTTGCCTTACTTAGGACCTATGTTTTGGCATGCATTAGTTTGCTTGGGCTTCCATAACAAAATGTCACAGATGGGGTGGCTTAAATAACAGAAATTGAATTTCCTCATAGTTCTGGAGGCCGGAAGTCTAAGATCAAGATGTCATAGGGTTGGCTTTATTCTGAGGCCTCTCTTTTTGGCTTGCAGATGGATGTTTTCTCCTTGTGTCTTCATATGGTCTTCCCTCTGTATCTATCTGTGTCCTAATCTCTCCTCATAAAGACACAGGCCATATTGGATTAGGGCTCACCCTAGTGACCTCAGTTTAACTTAATCACCCTTTTAAAGGCCATATCTCCAAATAAGTTCAGATTCTGAGGTACCAGGAAGTTAGGGCTTCAACATATGATTTTGGGGAGACAAAATTCAGCCCATAACATGGCATGTCTCTAGATGAGAAAACTCCAGTGTGACAGTAAATAGCCATCAGAGTCATGACACAACCTTTTTTTTCTTTTTTTTTTTACCTCTACTAAAAATCTTCCATGTGGCTTAGGTTATCAGATAACTACCATGTTCAGGTACAGCCACCCTGGAAAACAGTGTGGAGATTCCTCAAAAAGTTAAAAATAGAGCTTCACTCTCTCCCTCTCCTGTCCCCCCTCTCTCCCTCTCAAATAAATAAATAAATAAATAAATAAACAAACAAACAAACAAAGAGAAAATGGGTAACCAAAGCTAAATTGTGATTTGAAAATTTGCTCTGCTGGAGAATGTTGATGATAAGCACTAAATGGTAGAGTTGAGAAGTTTTTTTGCTTCTTGCTTTCCAATTGTGCTTTCTATTTGGTATTTTTGCTGTGATTCTGAGCTAAATTAGCACTATGGAATCATGGTCTCCAAAGATAGTCTGTTGATTTGGGAAACAGTTTTGAGGAAAGAATAGTAGTGGTAAAAGAAAAAGAGAAAATAATTTGAAATAGGAAATATTTTAAATGCAGTGGATGAAAATCCAGTAGTAGGGCAAATATTTCTCTCATCAAGATTTAAGTAATTCATTTGTAATGAAATTTGCCACTGATGATAGAAATTTCCAGGTCTTAATAGGCACTCAATAAGTATCTGTAAATATTATTTACTTTGTGGTTGACAAAAACTTTTCTGTGAAGAAGTAAAAATTCCATTTTCAAAGGAATTAAGATATGCTCTCACTGCCTTGCTGTTCTATCACTAGCAGGGAGGAGGATTCAGATAGGCAGACAAGGTTATAGTGAAACAAAAAGGAGAAGGTGGTATGAAATATGTATCAGTTGACAGAAATGTGGAGATGATAGATGAGGAAGGGTGGTGTGCACCAGAAGGGTTAGTGAGGAGAACACTAAGCTTGAGGGCTCTGTACCAGGTGAGAAGGGCTGAGAGAAAGGGTAATGACCTGCCTTAGACTCCATGGAGGTTGTTAGAGATTATACCCATCTTAACATTCAAAAGAAAATTTCTAAAATTTAAAACCCTATCTGTTTTACCTTTCTCTTTTTAAAAAAATGTTATTTATTTATTTAGACACAGAGAGAGAGAGATCACAAGTAGGCAGAGAGGCAGGCAGAGAGAGAGAGAGAGAGGGAAGCAGACTCCCCACTGAGCAAAGAGCCTGATGTGGGGCCACTTAACCCACTGAGCCACCCAGGCACCCCTACTTTACCTTTCTTGAAACAAAATTTTCTTTGGATTCTGTGACACTGCAATCCCCTCTCCCCTTTATGTTGCCACTCTGTCCATATTGTTTTTTTTGTTGTTGTTGTTTTTGAGAGAAATGTGGGGGTTGGAGGAGGAAGGAGCTGAGGGAAAGGGAGAGAGAAAATCCCAAGCAGGCTCCGCACCCAGCACAGGGCTTGATCTCATGACCCTGAGATCATGATCTGAGCTGAAATTAAGATTCAGATGCATAACCAACTGAGCTACCCAGGCACTACTCTTTGTCCATAGTTTTAAGGCTTCTCTTTGCTTTCCTAGTCCTTGAACATTGGCATTCCTTTTGGGCCTCCCCCCCACCCCCAAGACTTTCTTCTCTGTTTTATACATCTGATGGAGAGGGATGTCTGGAAGCTCAGTTGGCTAAGCATCTGCCTTTGGCTTAGGTCATGATCCCAGTGTCCGGGGATAGAATCCCAAATTGGGCTCCTTATGCAGTGGGGAGCCTGCTTCTCCCTCTGCATGCCACTCCCCCTGCTTGTGCTCTCTCTCTCGGTGACAAATAAATAAAATCTTTTAAAAAAACTCTGATGAAGATGTACTAATGTGTAATAATGTATATTTATTATGGTTTATATAGGCTGAAAATATATTTATAATGTCTTTGATCATATAGAAGACTTTAACTTTGGCTTAAGATACTTTATCAATGTTCTTTGTTGTGGTCTTTGCTTTAGTACCTTTTTAAAGGTCTTTTCCCTTTATCCCATATATCCAACCGTATGTTTTCTGGCAACTTTGTAGCTTCAGGTTTTAATGTTTAAATCTTCGAACTATGTTTTATATTTATAAATGGATTTTGGAATGAATCTAAGGTTGATATTGTATGTACAAATGGCTAGCCTTGTCCCAACATAGTTTCTGAAGCAGTCTATTCCTCCTTCACTCATTCAAAACACCACTTTATACAGATATATATTAATATTTTTATTTATTTATTTGATAAAGAGAGATCACAAGGAGACAGAGAGGCAGGCAGAGAGAGGAGGAAGCAGGCTCCCTGCCAAGCAGAGAGCCCGATGCGGGACTTGATCCCAGGACCCTGAGATCATGACCTGAGCCCAAGGCAGCGGCTTAATCCACTGAGCCATGCAGGCGCCCTCAAAACACCACTTTTATCATACCTATTGATTTACTTTTAGGCTTTGTTCTGTTCTATTTATTTATTTTTCTTTTTTTTTAATTCTTTTTTTAAAAGATTTTATTTATGTATTTGACAGAAAGAGAAATCACAAGCAGGCAGAGAGGCAGGCAAGAAAGAGGGGCAAGTAGGCTCCCTGCTGAGCAGAGAGCCGGATGTGGGGCTCATTCCCAGGACCCTGAGATCATGACCTGAGCCAAAGACAGAGGCTTAACTCACTGAGCCACCCAGGTACTTCTTTATTTATTTTTCTATTTATTTATACCTACATCAATACCCTAATGTTTTAGTTTTATAGCAGTTTAGTAGCTATAAAAGATGTTGTTCTGTTTTCCTCTCAGCAGATTTAGCATTATTAACTACATTTTATGTCTTGAAACACAATTTTCCTTAGATTCTATGGATGCCACATCCTCTTTTCTCTATGTTGCCACTCTTTGTCCCCATTTTTTAGGTTTCTTTTCCTTTCCTAGCCCTTAAGTATTATGTTCCTTTTGGTTTCTTTTCAGATCCTTTTCTATTCTCACACTAGGCACACTTTCTGAGTGATTCCATCAGCACATATGGCTGATTTCAACCATATGTATGATGGTACTCAAAACTTCTCCTAATCTAAGTTTTTCTGCTGACAATGTATCCATCTTCCCTTTGATATTAAGTTCCAAACTGAACTTAACCATGTTCCCTGCCAAACCTAACTCAGTAAATGGCACCCTATTTGCCATGGCTAAAACTTGAGTGTTGTCCTTGATTGTCTTGTTTCTTATTCTTATCCCATAGTAAGCTTTTCAACTTTCACCATCAATCTATCACCAAATCCCATGCAAGGCATCTCCTAAACAACATTAAATTTTTTCATATCTCTCCTTCCACATGACCACCATCTTCATCCAAGCTACTGTACTTTCTTTCCTGGACTTCTTGTCTCCAGACTTCCCTTGTCTGATCTCCACATAACTGCCAAAGTTATGTTTCAAAATATGAAGTTGATTATGTCCTTTATTGTCTAAAGGTTCAGTATATCCCATTTCTTTTAAAACAAAGTCCCAATTTCTTGTATGACTTTAAAAGCCCCGTACTATCTTTACTTCTTCTTCCTTTTTTTTTTTTTTTTTTAAGATTTACTTATTTATTTGGGAGAGAGAGTGTGCATGCACACGTGTGAGTTGGGGAAGGGCCAGAGGGAAAAAATCTCAAGCAGACTCCCCACTAAGCATGGAGCTTGACATAGGGCTCGATCTCACGACCCTGAGATCATGACCTGAGCTGAAATCAAAAGTAGGACTGAGACCCAGGTGCCCCCTGTGTTCACTTCTTATCACTCCAGCCAAACTGAACTTGCCTCTGTCCCTGGAGTAAACCATGCTCATCTTTACCTGTCCATGTTTATGTTATCATTTCAGCATTCATCATTTGGTACCCTCCCTTTTTATTGGAACAGCTCTTAATCATCTCAGGTACCTTTCCTTTTTACCAGAGTACCTTTTACTTATCTTTTAGAATTCATCTCAGATGTCAGTATTTTCAGGGAGAAGTCTTGATTGAGTTAAAATTATGGTGTTGGGGGCGCCTGGGTGGCTCAGTGGGTTAAAGCCTCTGCCTTCGGCTCAGGTCTTGATCCCAGTGTCCTGGGATTGAGCCCCACATTGGGCTCTCTGCTCCATGGGGAGCCTGCTTCCTCCTCTCTCTCTGCCTGCCTCTCTGCCTGCTTGTGATCTCTGTCTGTCAAATAAAAAGAATTAAATAAAAATAAATAAATAAATAATAAATAAATAAATAAAAAAGAATTAAATAAAAAGAATTGGTTTCTCTCCTATATACTCCCAAATCATCCTGAACTTCCTCTATTACATTCTTCACTCCATTGTATTGTAATCACATGTTAATTGTCTATACTTAACACTAGACTTTTCAGCGAATAGGAATACACTACTGCTATTTTAATTCCCTACGTGCAGACCTTTTATAATGCCTTACTCCCTAATGAATAAAATTCAAATTTTAGATTTAACGTTCTATAATTTTCACTGATCTACCATGATGGGTTCACAATATACCATTCCTTTCCCATGTCCTATACTTCCATATCCTTATACTTAACCTACAGTTTAGTCTTTCAACATAACATGTCTTCCTGGTTCAGGACAAATGAAATCTCTGACATTATGCAAAGTCTTCCCCTTGTGAGATATAATCTCCCCTTTCTTTGAATTTCCATTGTGTCATTTTCCATCTTTAGAATCCTTGTTGCATCTTTCCTCTTATTACTCTTATAAGAACATGTATATTGCCCTTTAAGCCAAATATATAACTTTCAAAAGTACAGATCGCATCTGTTGATCTCTGCTAATCCCAATAGTATGTTGAACATATACCACTGGGTTTTGCCAATAATTTATGCTCAATAGGTACTCCTTGAGCAAATTTAATATTTCTAAGGTCACTGAGAAAGTTATCTTTCTTGAGATGCAGCACAAGAAGAATTGTATTTTCTATTCTGTTAATAGAGAAAATAGAGAGTTAAATTATAAAGGAAAGAAAATGACTAAGAGTGGTCATTTCTGTGAGTCATGAGCTATTTAAAAAGGGAATTTGGGAAGAAAATGAAGAGGCCAAAGTAAGGTGGCTCTTTGTGGATTATTTTTATAGCTAATAAATTATAGAAAATGTGGTCATTTCAAATGTTGTGTTTCAAATAATACTCCAAAATATATGTTAATAATGGTGCCTTGGAAAACCAGTTAATATTTCAAATAAGTAGTCTTAGATAAATATTATTGTGCTTGGTGGAAGTGATTAGATAGATATAGATATAGTTACAGACACAGATATATCCTTAAAGTTTTTCAAGCTGCAAATGGTGAAGTATTTATATCAGGTAGAGGAGAGTTGACAGTCACCTCTAGGAAACATTGACACTGTATATTGAATTTGTTAGGACTCTTTATGCTATAAGGAACAGAAAGCCAACTGAAGTGGCTGCAAGCAAAAAAAGAGAATTCATGACTCACATAACTGTATTAGTCCACTTGGATTACGTAACAAAATATCATAGTCTGGGTACTTAAACAATAAAAATTTATTTTCTCACAGTTCTGGAGACTGGAAGACCAGGATCAAAGTGAGAGCAGAGTTAGTGTCTGGTGAGAGTTCTCTTCTTGGCTTGCAGAAAGCTCACTTTTGGCTTTGTTTTCTCATGGTGGAGACAGAAAGCTCTGGTGTGTTTTCCTTTCTTACAAGGGCACCAGACCTGTCGGATTAGGGTCCCACCTCTATGACCTCATTTAACCTTAATTACCTCCCTGTGGGCCCTTTCTCCAATTACAGTCATACTGGGAGTTAGGGCTTCAATATATGAATTGGTGAGTGTCCTTGGGAGTAGCGGGGAGGGTAGAAACATTCAGTCCACACCACCAACTATTGGAACTTAACTTTTGAGAGGCCACTATCTTGGTTGTGTGTCTACCTCCATGACCAGTCTTTTTTGGTCTCCTTTGCTAGATCATCCTCAATTTCCCAATATCCCAATAGATATTGGAAGACCCCAGAGTTTCGACCTTGAGTCTATTCTCATTCATCAAATGATTTCATGGCCTCCCATAGTTTTCAATAGCATTTCATCTGCCCTTACCTCCCCAGAATTATCTCTAAGCTGCCCATATGACATTTCTATTTGAATGTCTCATGGATATTGTAAAGGTAACACACTCTCTGTTATCACTTTAATTCATGACAACTAAACTCAAATAAGCCCTTAGTACTCTTGACCGTTATGTTATCCTTCTATGATTAACTCCTTATTTTTACTCTTCTGGATGACTATTTCACTTCTTTTCTCTTCAAACTTTCACCACTTCTTCTATCCTGTCTCTTAGTCAATATTCTTAATTCCCGGGATGCCTGGGTGGCTCAGTGGGTTAAGCCTCTCCCTTTGGCTCAGGTCATGATCTCAGGGCCCTGGGATGGAGCCCCACATCAGGAATCTCTGCTCAGCAGGGAACCTGCTTCCCCCCACTCCTGCCTGCCTCTCTGCCTACTTGTGATCTCTGTCAAATAAATAAATAAAATCTTTTTTTAAAAAAAACTTCGTTCCAATTTTACTGAGAAATTAGAAATCACAGAGAACTTTCACAATCTTGCACCACCATTACTACAATCCACCTAGCAATATCTCTACCATTTACTCTGCCTTCTCTTCTGGTTCTGTGGATGAATCATCCATGCTGCTTTCTAAAGCCAATCATTTTATACTAGTGTTCCATCACCACTGTAATGGATTAACAGAAAATTTATTGGTTCATAGATCTGTAGGTGCCTTCACTAGATACTCTGCTTAGAGTCTCAAAAGGCTGAAAACAAGGTATCAGCAGGGCTGTGTTTCTTCTTGAGGTTCTAGGGGAGAATTTATTTCAGGTTGTTCATTCAGGTTGATGGCAGAATCCAGTCCCTTGCAGCTCTGGAACTAAGGTGATTGTTCCCTTTGTCTTGTCAGCTGGGGATAGCCTTTAGCTCTCTCTTGTCCTTGCACACAGGTCCTTCATCTGAAACCAGTAGCAGTGCATTGAATACTTCTGATACTTGGAACCTCTCTAACTTCTTCTGCTGCATCTCTCTTCTGCATCTAGCCAGAGAAAGTTCCCTGCTTTTAAGGGCTCATATGATTAGATTGAGCATACCAGATAATTTAAGACAGTCTCCTTTTTTTTTTTTAGTTTTATTTATTTGAGAGAAGGGGGAGAGAAAGAGAGCACAAGTAGGGAGAGAGGTAGAGGGGGAGGGAGAAGCAGGCTCCCCACTGAGCAGGAAGCCCGATGTGGGGCTCAATCACAGGACCCTGAGATCATGACCTGAGCCAAAGGCAGACACTTAACCATCTGAGCCACCCAGGTGCCCCCAAAATCTCCATCTTTTAAGCTCCATCATCTCCATTATATCTCCAAAGTCCCTTCTGTCATGTCAATATAATAGAGTCACAGATTCCAGAGATTGGGCATCCTTGAAGGGCAATTCAGTGTACCAACATACTCCATGTGTCCCAATTATTTCCCCTTCTCTCTTCTGCATCACTAATTATTCTTCTCAACTCGGTATTTCCTATCACTGCATACAAAATACTGATATTTCTCCCATGTTAGAAAGACCTCCTTGACTCCACTCTCCCTACCAGTTAGTACCCCATTTCTCTGCTCCCTGTGGGGAAAACACCTTAAAAGAATTGCCTATACTGTCTGCCCCCACTTTTCTCTTTAATTCTCTCTTGATCTTTCACCCTTTCTACTGTACTGAACCTGATTTTGTCAAGGACATAAATGATTACACATTCTAAATTCAAGGGTCAATTTTCAGTCTTCATCTAATTTTCACTTTACAAGGCTGACCATTGAAAATTTCATTTGTCTTCCAAGGTATCACACTTTTGGGTTTTTTTCTTATCTCTTGGATGTTTCTTCCCAGTCTTCTCCACTAGTTCTTTCTCATATTTCTGACTACTTAATCTTGGACTGCCTGGGGCTTTTCCACCTGTACTCACTCCCTTGGTAATTTCATCCAGTCTCATGGTGTTAAATACCTTGAATATACAGTGATTTCCAAATTTATATCTATAGCTCAGAACTGTCCCCTGAACTCCAGTTCTATGTATAGAACCATCTACTCCACATCACCCATTCAGTGTATCCTATATAATCTTCTACCTTATCGTAATGATTTATCTCCTCTCAGAAAAACCTAAGTTTCATGAGGGCAAGGGCCTTTGTGATTGTTTGTGTTCACTTCTTCATCTCTACCACTTAAAACAGTGCCTGTACAGAGCACAGGATCAATAAATATTTGTTGCTATTGAATGAAGTACCAGAACCACTTTTTATTTCAGCTCAAAACTAGTTTCTTCTTCCAGTCACCCTCTATCAGTAAGTGCCAACTCTATTCTAGTTTGCTCAAGAGAGGATCCTGGGAATTATTGTTGATTCCTCTCTTTCTCTCACACCCCACATCTTGAAATCCTGATAATTCTATATGTGTATACACACACACACACACACACACACACACACACACACACACACACACACACATCCTTCCAGAATCTGGCCCCCTTCACCTTGCCCACCTTCACCCAAGATCAAGCCGTTATTGCAATGGTCTCATTATTGGTCTCCCTACTTCTACCCTTGTTCTTCTAGAGTCTATTTTCCACACAGAAGGGAGAGGAAATCCTTTTAGAATTTATGTTGATCATAGGCATTCCTTAGTTCAAAACACTCTGATAAGTTTTCCATCTTGGAATAAAGTCTTATTACTTTAACTGGCTTCTAAAATACTTCCCGATTTGCCCCAGACATATCTCTCTAAACCCATTTCTTTCTTTTGCTCATTCTCTTCTAGCTACTCTATTTCCCTTGTTCTTTGAATATACCAAGCATTCACCTGTCTCAGGGCTTTATACAGCTTCTGTTGCCTGGAATGCAGAGACACAGATGACCTGCTTCTTCATTTCATCAGGACTCTGCTCCACATTGCTTTATCATAGTGCTTCCATGATCATTATACCTAAAACACCAAACACACGCACACTACTTCTTGCCCTTACTTTCCTTCATTTCAAAGCTTTATTACCAACAGATAATATATATTTATTTATTTTTATTGCCTGTCTTCACCCTTCCCTCAGATGTAAAGTGCATGAAGGTAGGTACTATCTGTTTTGTTCATTGCTGTATCTGAAACATCAAAGATGAACCCTAACAACTACAGGCTTATTTAACTCTACCGCATATGCTTGTAGAGAGATAGAAATACGTCCTTTCCCAAAGAATCAGTATTAATATTTGAAAAAGGACTCTGGCCTTTCTTAAGGGATGTGCCTACCCCTAAAACATGTTCTGTGTCTAGAGCAATGGAGAAATCTGATTGGCCAGTCTGGGTCTCATGCCCTTCATAGTTCTGTTGTGGGTTGGGGATTCAGGGGCTGAGAGGGAGGAGGGAGGTGGCAGAGGAAGGCTGTGCGGTCCATAGGTGGAGAAAGGAAAGTTTCCAAAAGAAAAAAAGGGGTTCTATTAGCAGAATGGGGCAGGGGGAGAAGGGAGAGAATATGGGGGAGGGAGAAACAACAGATGGCCACCACTGAGATTTTCCAGAGTAGGAAGAGAAATACAGGGGTAAGCTGGGGCCCCTGGTAGAGGAAGAATCCTTAAATAACTGTACCTTCACATGTTTGGGAAGAGGACATGCTGAAATCCCAGGCATGCCTGTATGGCATCAGCACGCCCTGCTTCTTGAATGATTCCCTGTGGGGAGTTGCAGGAAGGATCCCCCTAGCACAAATAATCCTGAAGCTTCACCACAGAAGCTGCAGGAAAGATAGAAAATCAGGGATCAGCAGCATAAACAGGATCTCTGTTTTTCCCTGCACATAATATCACTCACCAGCTCATTTGCAGAACTCTGCATCCATGACTATAAAGATTAACTGACAATTCATTTTTAGGTAAGGCTGACAAAGAGTTCGTTTTGAAATAAGCAACAGCTGTCAAGTGGGCATATGTACACAACTTACATTTGGAAAAAGAGTATATAAATCTTGCCACTATTATTTAGCTGAAGGTTTTTTGTCTATTTTTCGTTTTTGTTTTTGATACACCCAGCCACAAGGTATTGTAAATTTTTAAAATCCATTCCTGAATATAGGAAATGTTTCTTGGGTTCTCCTGAGAGTGGGGTGCCCAGACTAACCACAGGCACACACACATTCTTCCCATAGTACAGTACTTTAAAATTAATAGCACATGCAGAGGAAAAACTAAACCCTTTGACGTCACTCTTGAAATGAGGAAACATAAACAGAAAAGGCTCCACTCCAGTGAGCCGCCAGAGTTGAAGCCGATTGGTCTCTGCTTTTCCTCGCCTGTGGCAACTGACAGCACCTCCCAGCCTAGCAGGCCGGCTGCCTGCCTGCTCCCCCAGCCAGTCGTGGGTCTGGGCACTGCAGCAGGCTCGGCTCTGTCCCAGCACTTGCCTGGGAGAAAAGTCGTGTACTCACCCAGAGACAATCTCTCTTTCTACCTTCTTTCTCTCTCGATTTCTCTACGTGCTTTTGTGTTTTTTTTTTTTCCTTGTTTTTACTTAATTATATTCCTAATCCTGGATGAAGTTGCTGGATTCTGCAGCACAAGTCTTCATGAACAAGCAGCACCGCTCAGAGATTTCACGGCATTCAAAGGTCACAGAACTGCCACTATGGTTAAATGTCTTGTTTAATGGTTGAGGTAGGTACAACAAATTTAAGCGGCAAGCTCATTTTTCTTGAGAGAACAGAATCACAGAGAGATGGCAGGAGTTTTATTTAAAATGAACCTGTATATATATATATATATATATATATATATATATATATAGGTCTGTGATTGTTACTACAGCAACCAGCTTTTGAATTTCCTTCCTTTTTCTAGGCGAACGGACTAAACATTACCACTTACCCTGAATTAACCCTTTCATTCCAACCAGCCTAAATGCGAGACTCCTGGATTTTCATTGCACTTTGAGCCCCCATGGAGGAGGACTCTTTTTTCCCTTCTTTTGTAATGAATGCAATACTTCTTCTTCAACATAAATCTTAGAGTTGGGTCATTTTTCTTTTCGGTGGAGACAGAACAGGAAAATATTGGTACAGAGATTGGTGAGGACTGCAGGACAGGGAAAAAGAAAATTAGGGTTTGGTTTTTTTTTTTTTTTTTTCTTGAGTTTGTCATGTTGGTTGATAGCAGACTTCAAGAAGAAGAAATTAGTAGGAATAAACTAATAGGTAATAGGGCTGAAGGTAGAAAAACTTGTAGAAGGTATGTCAGAAAAATGAATTCTTGAGGAAAATGCACTTCATCACCTTGTTGCATTTTAAAAAATATTCTGGATTTGGAAGTCGGCAGAAGAGGTGCAGGCGCTGAGTTAGATGACCCATGGTTTAGATCTTACTTTTTATAAAGGAAGCTAAAAAGTTCTTTATTAACCCTCTGAATTTGCTAATTTTCTTTTCCTACAAGAGTTGAAAGCAGAGTGAGATATTTAATTAGGGTCCTCACTGATTGAGCCAGGGATCTAATTAATCATCCGTAGATTCTGTTCTTCATGGGCTTTGGGCAGAGTGACTGTTCGAGTAAACCTCTTTGCACCAGAAGGCAGGCATAGACAGTAAACACACTAACTGCTGCAGGAAGCAGGGCAAATAACACAGTGCTAATGTTGTTTTCAATGACACGTTGTTATTATTATGCGTTGAGGGGGACCCCTGCTAAAAATCATTTCTGTGCAAAGAGTCCGTTTTTGTCAAAGCAATTCCAGTAACATATGGTTAACCTGGATTTCCTTATTAGCCTTCTCAAAGTTATGCAATAGCAAGTAAAACAGGATTATTCAAAACCATGACTCTGTTTCCAAAATTTCTTACTTGATTTTTTTTTTTTAAAGATTTCTATTCTCTACCTCGAGAAACAGAAATTTTAAAAACTGGGTCATGTTAGAAATATTAAGCAAGATATCAAAGACATAGTGCATTTCAAAGGGCTAACAAAATTAACTGCATGAGACTGTAATGTACTAAGTTAGAACTGTGAAAATATTAGCTCCGAAATGCAGAGGATGTGCTGTGAATGGACAATTGCTTTTCTCCAGCGCCTAGTGGGAAAACAAGGACTTTGTGTGTTGCAAATGCTGTTCCTCCATTTCCTCTGCTTTATCTTGTATTACCGGCTGGGGAAACAAAGATGGGTGTCAGTAGTAGCGTCTTGATTGACATTTTCTCCAATAAAATGAAGTTGCTTTTTGTCGCAAGTAGAAGCTCAAAGTTAACTAGTTGCAATTCCAAAGATTGTACCCTCTTTGTAAGGATTTTTACTTGATACCATAGCTGTCCAATTTCAGACTGTACTGACTCAGTTGAACAAAAGGAGACAAAAATCAGTGGTGACTCTAAGTCAGCAAATTAGCTGGCAGAAATCCTTTTTTGAATCAAGTTACTTAGGGTAAGGGTGGAAAAATCCAAGATGTGTCAGGAACAGACATCGACTTACGGAAAATCATTATACCAGTACACCTTTTGGTGCTTTACACAGTGTTCATCACAAAGCTGTTTATTGTCAGTTCTCAATAAATACCTAGTTAAAATACTTGTTGAGCACTTACTACCCTTCATATATTGTGAATTATTTAAATGATTCTAAAGTATGGCATTTTTTACTGTCTTTGAAAAATGTTTTGGGTGTCAGTCAGGCCTAAAATGTAATCTAGAAATCAGCACATCAGTAGTACAGAGGAGGGCATATTCAGCATTGACTTGTGTTATTTTCAGCCAAAGGACATCCTACTCCAAACAGATGCAAAAGTAAAATGACCAAGTTTCCTCAAAGTGGGAATGAACCACCTTGAAAATGCATCTGCCTAGTAATTAATCTTCCAAAGTCCAAGGTTGTTAGAGAGGCTCAAATCACGGAGGAAGCTGCTTGTCAACTCACAGAACAGAGTGTTGGAAGGAATTTTTTTAAGCCCTAGACTAATCTCAAGCAAGATGAAGAGGTCTTCATTATATTAAAGAGAACTACCAAAATTAAAAATTAGGATAGACTTCTGAACATCTAAATGTAAAAGCTAACAGGTAGTCTAAGTGGTTCAACTCACACTTACTTTTGGGGGACATCTTACTGGGGAAAGTAGGTCACTTACCGGGGACCCTGGATATACAGAATGTCTTATTCCCAAAATCCACCATCTTATGGTGAACACACATGTGCTACTTTGCACGTGTCTCCCAAAAGTAGCCTAGAGACAAGTAGGAAACTCTCCTCTAAGAGGTACATCTGGCTGAGGAAGAAGGGATTTGGCATTTGGAGATGTAATAAGGTCCTCTCTAATAGTTCTTCCTCGTGGTGGCACCTGCATTTCTCCCAACGATGTGCCTTGGAGAGCACTTCCATCATTCACATGAGAGCAGCCTTGTGATCTGTACCGTTGGCTTCCAGGAGTATCTTGGGTGACTTCGTGGACGTACTAACTTTGATGCGTGAGATAGTGCATACTTGGTGTATTAGCAATTTTTGAAATGATTGATATGGAAAATGGGGGAGAGAAGGGAAAAAGGGATGTAGAAACCCAAACTGACTGAATATCTACTATATACAAGCACTTAGCGATTTGAACGCAGAGAGTGAAGCGTGTCAAAGTATAACAAAGGTATTTATACTTTTCCAAGAATCATTTAGGACCCAAATCATTTCATTTGTACTTATTAGAAAGTGACTGCATGGAACACACTAAAAAAAAAACCAAACAAACAAACAATGACAACAACAACAAAAATAGGAGGCAGAGACAGGAGACCAGAATGGGCATTATCTTCAGGCTCTAACTAGCTGGGTGACTGAGCTACTTGCTCACTCTTGACTTCAGTTTCATTATCTATAAAGGAAACTGATTGTATTGTGTTTCTAACAGTACTTTTTATCTGAAACTTTTTATAGTATTCTTAATTTAGACTTTTTAAAATAATTCCATTTATATGTATATAAATGTGAAAACATCAAACCTTTATTCAAAAAACATCACTGTGTATTTTCAACATGTGCCATGAATGAATATAAAGATAGATACGCAATGATTTCCACCTTTGGGAAATTTAAATTCTGGATAAACATATAAACGAATAGCGGCATCTTTACAGAGAAATGGAAGAACAAAGCAGAGTTTGGAGGGAGGTAGTGATGGGAAAAATGAAACTGAAGAGGTGAAACTATGCCAATTGGAATTTAAGAAGAAAACTCAATTTTCTATCTATGTATTTATTTCTATTATGGTGATCTTTAATATGGTCAATTAAAGGCATTGCCATTCTTCTAAAATAACATATATAATGGTGCTATTAAAAAAATACAAAAATATAATATTGAAGACAGCTGAAGTTTTCTCCAGGGGCTGAATTAAGTTACTGCACAGGATGGAGATGGTGAATTAAGTCAGTCAACTAAATCAATGGTGATGATGGTGTCTTCTCTATCATCGTTTGAACTTGGAACCCCAAGGAGTCATAGAAAGTAGGAGTCCTTCGAGAACTTTAACAGCAGCCCCAGATGCCAGCAGCCATTTGGTACAAGCAAGGAATGGTCACAAGCTGCAATGGGCTTGAGTATTGATGCAATGTGGTGGTGTTCTGGGAAATGCCCTCAGTGTTAGGGAAGCTTACCTAGCGGCTTGGAACTTCCGGAGATGACCCATGTGAGTTAGGGCACATTTCTTAAATTTGGGGGGCCTCAGTTTCCTCATCTTTAAATGCAGCCATTGGAATATTTGTAGAATGCCTTTTTCCTTCCCAAATCTGACAAGATTAGTATGACTTCTTCGCATCCATTTGTTTTTTATTCTTCCATCTCTCCCATCCTTTATTTCTACCACTTCCCTTTCTACTTTGCCTTTGTTCAGTTTTCCAAATTCACATAATTTCACCTCCAAAATACTCTCTTTGCCAAAGAAAAACAAAAGTCAAACAAGGTCCTAGGTTTTGGAGAATTTCTCCTCAGGAAGAATATTGCTCCCCAGAGACCATCACCCAGACTTGCCCCGGTTCTCTTGTGCGAGGCTGATGGGCTGCTCCATGGCGGCAACACTCCTTCATACAGTAAGGGACGTGCTCTGTGTTCATTGTAGCTGGGTAGTATAACATTACATGACAAGAATCTTTCTCCTGAGTGCCAATCACTATTGTGATTTTCTATATTATTTAGTTTAATATCTCCTTAACCCAATTCTGGTTTCTTTAGCATAACTGAAAACATGTGGATAATCCAATTGGAGGAATCTTCAGACAAAGAACATTTTCTTTGGTGAATTGGTTGTTCACTGAGTACCTGCTCTGAGAACTTTGCCCTGATGGTCCAGGGTTACTGCCTCATCCTAGTGGTGGGATTTGATGTAGTTCAGTTCCCCTAATCCAGACACACTAGTGAGATCCAGTCAGATCTCACCAGTCAGATTGGGTCAGAACATTCATCCTGGCATCTCCTCTATGTGACAGTTTACAGTTACCAGCTCAAGCATGGAGAACAGGGAGCAAGGTTTGTAGTTTCAGATAAACCTAAAAATAACTCAACACTAAACACACAGGAACTTATTAAATAATATGCAGGTTTTAATGTACTACTGTATAAATACACCAATATTTTGAAAATCTAAATCCTTTCATGGCTGCTTTATACATCTATTTGCATGTAGTATAGAAGTAGGAAATAATAACCTTAGCCAATATGCCAGTAAAGAAAGTTTATGTCATACATTTAACCTCCCTCCTTCCCTCCCTTCCTTGTCTCCTCCCTTTCTTACATTTGTAAGGAGAAGATGGAAAAATTAAGATTGATAATGAGATGTTGATGGAGTTTCCCTTAGTAAAATTTGGAGTAATGTTTGTTTTAGTTTTTCCTTTTCTAGTAGTTGGTAAATTCACCTAAGATTTTTTTATTAAAATTCCAGATTGTTTTCTTATTAAGACCTTTTGTGTTTTACATTGTCATAATTAACATATAAATAAGAAATACATAAAATATCTTTTTAACACGATGAAAATTTTCATTACCAGCTCACTGCTTCAGACATACAAAGTAAAGATTCTGTTCAAAAAGGGGACTTATACATGACTTAAATAAAGTATATTTAAGAGTTCTGAGTTCTAGGAATATGCCTCTCTTCTCCTGCAATTGGAGGTCAGGTCTAGGGCCAGTCTGGGTTTAGGGCTCTTTCCTTAGGTCCAGGTATAGACGTAAGGAGGTTAACATATGCCTGATTTGGTCTGACTTGGTATCAAAAGATATCAAATAGTCAGTCAATGACTTACATATTCGTTGACCTTAGTCTAAGAATATATCAAATTATATTCATTTTATATTCTGTAATATAAAAAAAAAACCCAGAAGCTTCCTGAATCCAATAATAGGTGAGTTGTTGAAAATGTTACTTTAAATATGTACAATTAAAAAACATATAGTTATTTAAAAGAATGTGCTAGATCCGCAAGCACAAATATGGAATGATTTTTAAGACATATTAAGGAAAAAAAAAGGCTAAACATTTCCACAACTATGTATACACATTCATACACACTGATAGAAATTTTCTGGAAATTCCAATAAAAATCTTAAACAATGGACATCTCTGGGAGAACTCGGAGTAGAGGATGGGGAGCAAGACTTACTTTTCATGTGTATACTTTAGAACTGTTCAGCTTTTCTCCCCACAAGTTTATTACATCTATAGTGGGGGAAATGAAAAATATTTATTTATTATTGCATGATATTTAAAGTTGAGAAAAAAATAGAAAGTAAAAGAAGAGTTCTCTTTTGTTTTTTAAATTGCCTCATTTGCTTCTTCCTTAAATCCTGTTGAGTTCTTCCCATGTGTCATTGACAGGGTGAAGGAGCACAGTATGACCAGCAAGGAACCACTCCTGCTTGAGTAACTTTGGGCCAATCATCACTCTGAACACCAGTTTCCTCCTGGACAAAATAAGGGGCTTAGTGAAGGTCAAAGTTCCTTCTAGCTTTTACACATGTCTAAGAAAAATTTTTGGTCCATTGTATGCCCAACTATTTGAGATTTTTCTCCATAAACTGAATATACATATTTTACTGTACATATTTATTGTTTTGAAAGTTTTATCTAAATTTTCTGCTTTAGAATTGGTCAGTTTGGTTTAGTTTTTTGAATTAATTGAATACACAAAATTTGTATTCATCCAAATAGTATTTAGGGAAACCACACGTCATTGATAGACCTTTAAAATTAAAATCTGCTATAATATCATGTATTCACAAAACAGTAGAAAACACTTATTTGTATTAAGATGTGTCATTTGTTGCAATACAAGCAACTAACATTTCAGTTTGAATATGATTTATATATTTTTTGGTTTTCCAGGAGAAAAAAAAAAGACTTTCATTTCCCTTTCTCATTATGCCACTTGCCAGCTGTGTCTGGTCAGATGAAAGAACTCAGTCATTCACAAAAGTGTAGAAGCATTCTCATAAAAAGGAGATGCTGCAGTAATACAAAGGTCTAAAGACTGCCTTGATTTAGAAAAGGTCATTAAATTTAAGAAAAAAGTTGTTTTCCATGAAATAGAAATATAGCATATTTGTATGTCTTTAAGATAGTGTTCTTGCTTTTTCAACTAAATGAAAACATGTTCAATTTGGTTTTTAATTTGATTGGGAAAATGTAAATATTAGTCATTTTTGTTATTCAGTAATTTTTATTTTATATTTTTCTAGACTTTACTATTACATTTGGAATAAAGAGTAATCTTTAAGTAAAAATAAAATGAAAAGGATAAACATAAAACAGATACGAATTTGTTTGATTGCAGGTTTTGAATGACCAGAGCCAACATTCTAAACTTGTCTTCATAAATCTATTTTAATTATTTAAAAAATCATTAATCACATAAAATAATTCATTGACTTATAAATATAATAATTGATAAATATTGTCCTCTTTTTTAAATTAATATATTGCCCCAAGTGTTTACGTGTGAGTGCATGAGAGAGAGATTAAAGGCAAGGACTTTCTCAAACTTGAAGACAAATTTATATAAAAGCTTTTTATGTGGTAATTCATGTCAAGAAGACAGTGATTTGGAGAATATACCCTACCAAAAATGCCTCCTTTATTGTAATTCTTTAACAGAAGAAATAAATGCATTTACTAAATTAAATGATAATAATTATAATTTTTTTTAAAAAAATTCAGTTTGTATGTTATGTTGTGGAAGAGAAGGGAAAGCAGGAAGAAAAAAATGAGGTTCAAATTTTTTTTTTAAATATTTTATTTACTTATTTGACAAAGAGAGACAGTGAGAGAGGCAACACAAGCAGGGGGAATGGGAGAGGGAGAGACAGGCTTCCCGTGAAGCAGGGAACCCAATGCTGCTGAATCCCAGGATCATGACGTGAGCCAAAGGCAGACGCTTAACGACTAAGCCACCCAGGCGCCCCAAGGTTCAGACTTTTACAAGGGGCACTAAACTTGTAATCTAAAGCCTTGAGTTTAAGTTCCAATTGGTAGTCTTTCTGAGAGTAATACTTTCAGCAAGTTATTTAGAGTTTTTGACTTTTGTATGTCTGCAATGTAAATATTTATTTATTTATTTATTTATTTATTTATTTATTTATTTATTTATAAGAGTAGGAGAGCATGAGGAGAGGGAGAAACAGGAACCTGACATGGAGAGGGCAGGGAGAGCCTGCCCACGGGAGCCTGACAGGGGACTTGATCCCAGGACTTTGAGATCATGACCTGAGCTGAAGGCAGATGCTTAACAGACTGAGCCATCCAGGTGCCCCTGAAATGTAAATTTCAAGTGAAGTAACTTTAGGTTCTAAAATTTCTAGGACTTAATGCACAGATGAATTGACTTTCATGTGTAATTAATCACTCAATTCATAGCAGAAATGTCAAGTCACCTCATTCTTGAAAGATTCCTATTAGGAAAAGATTAGTTATGCCTATTTTAATGGCAAGAAAATTGAGGTTCACAGAAGTTATAGCCGATAGAATTGGTATACAACCCCAGCTTTTTTATGACAAATTTTTATTGCTTTTATATCTTTAAAATGCTTTATGTTTCAAGTTCATTTTTAATCATTCTAAGCATGAATTGAAAAAAATTATGTGAAACATAAAAGTATCTGTTTCAAATGTTAAAGTAATCTACTTGGTATATTTATTTATAGGATATTCCAATATATGAAGGAAAAACACTATTTCATTTTAAATGGATTCACAATGGATGAATCTGACACTTTAAACTTTGGAATTTTGGCTGTCAGAGGCAGTATAGTGTAATGGTGAATGGTGCAGAATCTGGCGCCATTCATTGTGGTTCGCTTATTAGCAATATGATCTCGAGAAAGTTACTTAATCTCTTTGGGCTTCACTGGACTTACTCTAAAATAAGAGTTTATAGTAGTTGTCTCATAAGATTGTTGAGAAGATCAAATGTCTTTTACCTGTAAAATACTTAGAACACTGTGTAAAAGACAGTAAGCATCATGTGTGTTAAGAGTTGGTACTATTTTCTTACAAACTATAAAAATTATTTCATGAAGTTGTAGCTGTTTTGTGTATAGTGCTGCTGGGTGCTTTAAACATTTAAGAGAAATATAGTTTTTTAATTTTTAAAATTTTCTATATTAAACAATAATGCATATACAGAAAAATACCCATCATATAAACGAACATAACAATTCACTTATTATAAGTGAACCTGTACAATCATGACCCAAGCCAAGAACCTGAACATTATTACATTATTGCCACCTCAGGAATCCATCATGCCTCCTCCATTCTGCCATTTGCCTTACAGGGTAAGACTCATTCAGTTGTATTTTGTTTATTTTCATTATTCCATAGTGTTTAATTATTTGAATACGCAAGAATTTGTTTGCTCATTCTGCTATGGAAAAACATTTGTGTGCGTCTAGTTTTTTAATATTATAAAAAATACTGGCCTGAGTATTCTTGTTACCCATTTTTGGTGCACATGTACCTGTATTTCTGTTGAACGTATACTTAGGAATAAGTTGCTGGCCAACAGAGAATGTTAATGTTCAACCTTAGTAGAAAATTCAAAAAATTGCTCAAAGTGGTTCAAATAATGTACATTCTTACCAACCCCATATAATAGATCACTTCCCCATTAACCTTACTTATTAGCATTTAGTAGGTATGTAATTATAGCTTATCATGGTTTTAATTTGCATTTTCCTGATTATTAATAAATTGGAGCATTTTTCACTTGTATAGATCAGGTAAACATCCTCTGTCAAATTTTTAAACAAGTCATTTAGATATTAATTTATAAGAATTCTTTATATATTTTAATACCTTTGAGTGCTATATATATTATATATATTTTCTCCCCTTGGTAAAATCTTCTGTTTTCCTCTTCAGGATTATTTTGGTCATTCTTGGTTCCATATAAATTATAGAATTAACTTAAGTTTCCTCCCTGCAAAACAAAACACTGTTAGGATATTGATCAGTTTGGAAAGACTGACAACTTTCCTGACTCTTCAAATTTATAACATAGTATATCCCTCCATTTATTTTGGTCTCTATTAAATTCTCTCAATTCTTCTAGCTTGTTTCGTGGCCATTTTACACATTTCTTGCTACATATTTTGATATTATTCAGAATGCTATCTCTTCTATTTCAATTTTAACTTTTGTTGCTTATACATAGAAAACCAGATTTTTCTATATCAATTTATCAACAACATTGCTAAACTCACTTATGAATTCTAATACTATATTCTGTAGATTTCTTTCATTTTCTAGGTAGACAATCTTACTATCTCAAAATATTGACAGTTATATATCTTCTTTTTCCATACTGAACTTTGTCTTATTGTACTAGCTAGAATTGTCAGTAAATTGCAGAAGATGGTAACAGTGGGTAAATTGATTGTTTCACATCTCAAGAGAGCTTTCAATATTTTTTTTACACTTAGTATGGTATTCTTTATAATATTTGGTAGTTCATTTATATTCCAGTTTGCTAGTTTTTATGAATGAATACTTATCAAATTTTTTTTGATACCCATCATATGATTTTTCTGTATCATTCTATTGTGATGGTGGTTGATTTTACAATGTCAAATCAAACTTGAAGTCCTAAAATAATTGCAATTTAGTCATGATATGTTGTGCTTTTTTTCCCCCCCTAAATTCCTCATTACCTTGTTTCTGGACTGCTAATAATTTTCAGGATTTTGAAACTGTGTTGATGAAAAAGATTAGCCTAAAATGATCCTTTCTGGTAACAACCCTATCAGGTTCCACAGACCTCATAAAATTAGAAAAATTATTCTTTTAAAAATATTTTGGGGGAATTTATATAAATTTGTGTAATTTTTTTCCTTAAATATTTGTTAAAATTTATAAATAAATCCATCTGGTGCTGGAATATTTTATAGGCAATTTTATAGTTATAGTTTTCATTCCACTAATTTTTATAGGCTATTCAGATTTTCTACTTTTATTTCCAGTTTTGGTAAGTTGTGTATTTCTTGGTCTTAGCTATTTTGTCTAAATTTTGTGACTAGCATGATGTTGTTTGTAATACCCTGTTTTAATATTAGTCTTACTTTTTATTCTTGCTATTAATTTATTATGCTATTCCTGTTTTTCCTTTTTTCCCTGTGGTTTTGTAAAGATCAATTAGCTATTTCAAGTAAATAAGTTTTGTTTTTTTAAAATCCTCTTCATTTATCTATGTTTGTTGTCTATTTTTAATTTCAATTCTTTATTATTTCCTTCTTTTTCCTTCCTTTAGGCTTATTTGCTGAGTTTTTTTTTTTTTTCTGTTTTCCCAAATGGTTTTGTTGTTGTTGTTGTTGTTGTTGTTGTTGTTTTTGGCTCATTTACTTTTCAGACTTTCTTCTTTTTGAATATATACATTTAAAGCAACCGATTTTCCTCTAACAGTTGGAGCTGTGTCCCAAAATTTAGTGCTTCCATTATGAGTTTGTTCAAAATAATTTCATTTGTAATTTCTTTTTGGACCCACAGATTATTTAAAAATGCATTTATTAATTTTCAAGTATATTGAGATCTCCTAGTTATCTTTTTGTCATTGTTTCTTAGTATAATTCTACTGTGATCATAGATCATACTGTGTATGATTGAGGTCTTTGAAATTTGTTGCAGCTTGTATGTGTGACCCAGCATATGGTCAACTTTTGTAAACATTTCACGTGCACTTGAAACGAATGTTTATTCTGTGGTTGTTAGGTACAGTGCTTTATATATGCCAGTTAGAAAATTCAGTAATTGCATTATTCAGATCTTCCACATCTTTACTGATTTTTTTTCTTCCTCTAATTACTGAAAGAGGTATGTTAACAACTCCAGATAATTGTGGATTTGTCTAGTTTTCCTTTTAATCCTGCCATCTTTTACTTTATATATTGTGTTAGCAATGTGAAATTGCCATTTTTATGGATTAAATATCTGAATATCAGCATTTTTATATAAGCTAATAAACTAATATTTTAATGGTGTGCTGTTAAATCATATCTTCACTGTGGAGTGATAATTGGTTCTTGGGAAGCAGAACATTCTTATATATCGTAATAGTTTATGTCCTTCCAAAAAGACTCACTAACAAATATACAGTGTTGGAAAGAGAAGCTAAAAAGATTCCTTAAGGGGATGGAATGATAATGGAAAGAGGAGATAAATACTTCATTTAGACAAATTATATCTTCCTGGTGAAATGAAACTTCTCATATAATGAAATATCCTTTTTTTTTTCGTCCGTCAATGCTTTATGTGTGACCCATTTTTCATTCTTTTAGTTTTAAATTTTCTGTATATTTATGCTTTAGATTTGTCTCTTTATAGTGGATGTATTGTTTTATCATTCAGTCTGGTTATATATGTCTTTTCAGAGGAGTTTTTAGCCCTTTTATATTTAATGTAATAGTGATATTTTTGAATTTAAGTGCTGACTTACTATCTACATTCCATTTGTTTTCCTGTTTTAGATTTCCTTTTATCTCATTGCTAGTCATCTTTTGGGTTGAGTATATTTGTCATTACATTTTCCTTTCCCATTAGCTTGTTATTTTTAAATTCTTTCGCATGTTTTACTGGTTACTACTGAAGTTACAGAATGTATGTTTGACCTAATCAAAGTATGAAGCAAATTAGTACTTTTATCACTGTATGGGAAATTGAGAACCTTAGAATGAATGTCTTAACTATTTTTATACCTCTCCTGAATTATATGCTGTTTTCAGGTATTTAATTTTATATAATTTAAGTCCCAAAATAAATACATTATTATGTTTTTATACAGTCATATATACACTTCATTACTTCCTGCATCTCTGTGATTACATATAGGACTTCTTTTAGTCTAGTGATAATTTGGTTTAGGTTTTCTTTGTCTGAAATGACTTTATTTTGCCCTTTTAAAATGTGAATGTTTCCTGGGAACAAAATTCTAGATTGGTAGTTTTCTTTCCTCACTTCAAGACATTATTATATTGCTTTACAACTTTCACTGGTTTTTTTGGGGGGGGGGCTTTGGTGTCAGAAAACAGCATTTAAAAACAATCTCTCCTTTTTACAAAAATTTTCTTGACGATTTGTAGTTCTTTGTACCTTCAATTTCCAATAGTGTTACCATTATTGGTTTGTTGTGAATCTCTTTGCATTTATTCCTGTGAGGGTTTATATGATTTCTTAAGTGTGCATCTTGATATCTTTCAGCAATTTTGGAAAATTACCATTCATTTTCTTTTTCAACATTGCTTCTGCCCCATTCTCTCACACTATTCTCAATGGGACCCCAATTACATATATACTTATCTTTGAATACTTCTACCCCCATTGTTCACCTTTGGTCTCTTTGTTCTTCATTTTGGACATTTTCTTTTGACCAGTATTTTATTTTCCTAATTCTTTCTTCAGCTGTATCCATTCTCTCACTTAATCCATTAAATAAGTTGACAACTTCTGTTATGACATTTTTCCATTCTAGAATTCTAGCATTCTTTTTTGTAGTTTCTAGATCTCTTTCAAAATTCTTAATCTTGTCTTTTATATCCTTGACTATATTCTACATACTATTTTAAAGTCTTTGTAACTGTTTTATTTATATATTTTGAGTGTCTATATGTATTATCTGCTATTGCTCCTGATTGGATCAAATTGTCTTGCCTTTCATATGCCTGATTCTTTTTGATGGAGTACTGGACATTGTATGTAAAAAATATGGGATAGCTCAATGCCTGGTGTGATGTTATCTTTCCCCAGATAAGATTTACACTTGCTTCTTTCATGTTACCAGTGTCAGTAATAAACTTTATTGTCTTAATATCATTTTGTGTTGAATGAATATATATGACATACTTGAAACAGTGGCTGGCACAAAATAAGTACTGTGTAACTCTGTTTTTGTTGTTGTTGTTTGTTTTTTTTTTTTTAATTTACTGTTCATTATTTTCTTTAATGGCTGTGAAAAGAGGGAAAGGGAAGAAAGTATTAAGGATAATTGATGTGTCATTATATGCACCAGTAGTAAATTCTCATTTTTAAAAAAATTTTATTGTCTTTTCTCATATATTTGAAATAAACTTAAAAATGAGAAGTTGTATTCATCAAAGTCATGAACTAAATAGATAAAAATTAGTATGTGTTCACCTGCCGAATTTCACTATGGTCATTATAACCATTATGCAAAAGTTAAACAAAACAAGAATTATAATCTCAACAGTGTAATCACCTTATTATATAGTTATTACTTGCCAATAGTACTTTGACAAGAAGATTGTTAATATCCTAATGAGATCTTGGGTCTAAGAACGATTTGTAATAGACAGATTTTTATCTGCACCTCACATTTCCAATTAAAGATACCTACAGAAAGGTATTATTTAATTCTTGATTTATGGTTTTTGTGACTGGCAGCTAATGTTTTAGATAGTAGCTGATATAAATGAACTACAATGAGCTATTAGCAAATTTCTTTATTGTCCTAATTGTCCTAATTGTTTATAGTTTCATATAAGCAAATATGTCATTGAATGAAAATGACACTCCATTTGTGTTATAAACACTCAAAAATTTTTATTTTTATTTATTTTTTTAAGTTTTTATTTAAATTCCAGTTAGTGAATATACAGTGCAATATTAGTTTCAAGTGTACAATTTAAGTTATTCAACACTTACATACAGCACCTGATTCTCAAGTGCACTCCTTTTTTTTTGTAATTTTAAAAAAAATTTATTTTCAGTACACTAGCTTGTCCTATGGAATGAGCAAATTAATTATTTAAATAGTTGCAAACAAAATATTCCTGGGAATAAGCTTAGCTATGCTATAATTAAACTCTGGCCTATTTATGTAAAACCAGATTTTTCATGTTCTGTGTTTATCCATTGCCTCTGGCTGTTTGTTGTCTTTCCTGAGTGTTTGTGCTGTCCTAGTGCTACTCTATGCAGGTTTTGCCAGGGCTGGGATGTCTTTGAAGCACAGGTCAACTTGATGTCAAAGCTAATAAGTGCAAAATATACCACATTCTTAACCTTGACTCTAATCAGTATTTATGAGCAATTTTCAAAGAGCTTGAGAATATATATTTTTAGAATAAAAATATTAAGAAGTTAAGAAAAATGAACTTGATACATTCTCCTCTATTGGTATTCTCTTCAAACAAATGTGTATTTCTAATTTTCATACCTTGTGTGATGTTTTCTTTTCAAAATAAAGATGAAAAAATTGGAATTTAAAAAGAGTCAATGCTCAATAATTTTCAAATGTACTACTAAGTAAATATTAAGACATAATAAATTAAAAACATACTAATTAGAGGTAAGTTTTATGAAATGTTACTATTTTCCATTCATAATATCATACCTCACAGGTAATTAAAATAAAGGAAATTTACTTGATATTTAAGCCAAATGAATAAGTTTCATGTGTTACTCCATGAATTTTTAAACTGAGGAGACATTTTTAGCTTTAGCACATTATATAGAGGAATAGCAAAGAGTTACAAACTATTGAGTAACTAGATAGTAGTTATGTAGTTTTTAATTGCCACTGCCTCAAATGTGGCATGAGTTGTTTTTCCATTTTTAACAGAACAAATATTTAATGTTTTTTCCTTAAAGAAATGCAAAAGAAGGGAATATTTAAATTAATATTTAAACTGATTTAATGTGCTATCTCTCCTTCACATTTGAAGAAGTTAATTTAATATGTAAACTAATTTAATGAGCTAATTTAAAATTAACAAATATTTACAAGCCTGATTATTTTGACCTGGTTATTCATGCACACTTGAGTAAACAAGATGATTTCAATTATTTTCTAACTGTGAAATGGGCCTTAAACTTATGTCATCTGTCTCCAAAAAGGTTTGATATCAAAATATCAATTTTTTTTTTTTAAGAGTGTCAGGCAGGGAAGATTTTTTCCTATGGCTAAGATGAGTTTCAAGTTGCACATAGCTGAGAATTCCTTGTCCTGGACTTTTGTTGTAGAACAGGGGTAGATACGGACTTCTTTTGATTGCAAAACTCTCAATTTTTGTACATATGGCAAACTATTAATCAGTACAAATTTATGATATAGTATATTGATAAGCACTATCATTTTGAGGAAAATTTTAATTTCTGATTAAATCTCTCAAATCTCCTCAGAAAAATCTCCATACAGGTGTAATTGTCCCCTTTTCAGGAGCAAACACAGGCTTTCATTGGTTAAAAAATTAGTCTAAGGTCACAGCTTTTCAACAACAGACCCTGATTCATTCATTCGACCATCAGGTACTTGGGGACCTAATGTGGTATAGGGACTGGGGATATTAATGTAGAAAAAACAAAGTTACTTACCCACGGAGCTTGCATTCCAGTGAGGAAGACTGACAGTCAACATGTAAACAAGTATATAAAACAGATAATTTCAGACATGGCTAAATGCCATGAAGAAAATAAAGCAAGGTAGTGAGACAGCTAGCCAGCCACAGAGATACGGATGTATGTTGGGAGGCCAATGGAGTCTTCTCTGGGTCTGAAATGATGAGGAAGATGTAGCTATGGAAAGACCCGGAAGAAGAGACATCCAGGCAGAGGAAAGAGCAAGAGCAAAACTCTTTGAAAGGAGCAAGTTACACTGTTGTAAAGGCAGAAAAGTCTAGTGCTGCTGGAACAAAATGACACGAAAGGAAGGACAGAGATAGTGGGCCTAAGTAAGCAGGGTCCAGACTACAAGGGCCTTTACAGAGCATGGTTTGAATCTTACTCTCTCACTGTGAATGAAGTCACTGAAACCAAGTAGACAGGGAAGGGACAGCCACTGATTTATGCTCCTGTGGGGAGCATGGGTTGTTCAGCACAGGGTACAGTATCCATCATGGGCAGCTGCTGGCTACAGTAGGCCAGATGGGAGGTGAGGGGGGCTTGGATCATAGCAGAGACAGTGGAGTAGTGATCAGTGTTCAGACGTTGAGCATCTGACAGTAGAACATATGGGACTGGATGGTGGATCGAATGTGAAGGAAAGACAGCAATACATAGTGCTTTTGATCCCCGGCTCTGGGGATGGGGTCCCTGGGCTCATATTCTGGTCAGTCTCCCATCAGATTTGTAACCTTGGACGAGTAACTTCAGACAAGTAAACTGTTCTCTAATTTGTAAAATTGGGGAAGGATTCCAATCATTCCTGTGTTATAGTACTGATAGATTGTGTGTGTGTGCACGTACACTTAGGAGTGGGTTCAGGAGTATGTACTTTGTATGTTGTGTACATGACCATTAAATAAAATAAATTTGAGAATGATTGATGCCTTCTAGATGTTTAGCTCACATCATTGCCGGTAGCATTGACAATATAGGGAAGATAGAGGGAGGATGAGGATGGGGAAGGGGATTACAAAGAGAAGTTAGGAATTCTGTTCAGGACCCATTCAGTTTGAGATGCAGTATTCAGGAAAGAGTTCAGAACTGAACTAGATTTGTCAGTGCATACGCTATTTAAAGCCTTGGCACCAGATGAGATCACCTAGAAAGACAACGTAAATAGGAAGAGGGTGGAGGACTAAACCTTCCACCAGCATCCAAGGGTCAGGAGAGGAGGAGGAGCCAGGAAATGATTCAAATGCATACACATCTGGTTTTTACATGGTGCTGCCTATATTACTGGAGTCTTGCCAGAGCTCATGCTTCAGAAGACTCTATCGACATGAAAGCCTCTTTATACATTTCTAGAGGCAAGGGGCTGAGGATTCCGGCTTGGACCCTGATGACAGGAATTTTCCATACATACTTGAGAGCAGCACAAAGAAACTGTGGTATAAATATGCCGTTCCATGTTTACTCGTAGATTTTTTTTTTTCCTTTTAGCACAATCGTACTTAAGCATGGCCCCTAATGAGAACTCAGTTGGCTTTGCACAAGCTCAGATTTCTTCTCATGAAAGTATGGGCGACTCCAATTGACAAAGATTTTTGTTTTGGTACAAAAGTCTAGAACTGGAAAAGAATCATCTCCTAGATGCTGTATTATTTATGACAGTTTGATTTCCAGTCAGCCCACCAAAGCCTGTGTAACCCACAAAGAAATGAAATCCAAGTGCAAAGAATACATATGTAGACCCTAAACTACACATGGGGCAGGGTTTAAGGAAATAGTCGCAAGAGACCAGGAACACATTTTCTTCTCTTGTTGGGCCTAGCAAAGAAAGGATAAGAGAATTTCCTATTGGGTGGGGATGTTTGGCATCAGAGAAAGGTGTTCTTGTGGCCATGGTCATTAACAAATAAGCTGGCCAGTAATTGTGGAAAACACAGATATATGAACTGAGGAAAAGAATTCTCAGGAAAGATAGGAAACTTGAAATCTAGTCTTGGCTCTGACATTCACCTCTGTTGTGATATGAAGGAAGTCACAAACTGTTCTGTAGTTCAGTTTCCATTCATTTGATATTGGTTGTAATAATTCCTCACAGTGTTGTTTTAAGAATAGTTTGATTATATATATAGATATACTTATGTGTGTGTTGTGTATAGTCTGTTGAGGTATATATGTAAAATATGTATTCACTATAGTGGTGTGAATGGTGGAAAGATCTAGGTAACTTATCACTTCTCTTTGATTTTTATTTTAATAAACGATTCTTAGAAAAATATGAATGGCTGGATTTTAATCATGTGGAGCAATGATAACAAAAATGAAATTTGAAAGAAAACTAATTCAAACAATTCAGAGTAACTTCTATTCATAACATTGTGATTAGGTCACCTCATTAGCTCCTCCAATTTTTCCTAACAGATGCCTCAGAGAGCTGTCAAAAATGATCCAATTCAGCTTTCTTAAGAGACTGAGTACTTGCAAAGAGGAGTTCAGTTGCCTTAGCAAATTTTACCTTATATAAATATAATTGGTAACATCCTTATAATTTACCTCCAGCAGGCGATCTAGAATTTCATTACAAATCATTATTTACTATCTTAGTGCTGCTCTGTGTGCTAAACCAGGAAGAATGCCTGTTTAGGATTTCATAATTTTATCAATCACTACCCAGTTGTATGTCACTAATGAGTGAAAATGCTGTTTCCCATTTTTTCATGTCCAGCTCTTTCACTTACACTGAATTTTTGAAAAGCTTTTTGAACACCAGCAGGTTACCAATACCTTGAGTTTGGTGAGGATTTTCTCAGCTTATATTTTATTCTACAGAGAGAATGGGTTCTACATAACAGAACAATTTTTGTGTCTTGGTGTATTGTCTAATGCTTTGGTGTCTTGATTATTGATTTCCAACAATATTCTATAATGACTCTTGTATTAATGAATTAATTTTACAAGTGTGAAAAAAATTCACTCTGGTAACTATCCATGTACACAATCACTCCCTAAAATGAAGGTATCTGATTATTATACTTACAAGGAAGATGGAGGGCCAGAGCTGAAAGAAAAACTGATTTGGTTATCAATCCAGAAGTAGAAATTGTTTGACTTCTTTCATTCTTCTCTACCACAGACTTATAAAACACATCTGAATTCGTAAACCATCCATAAACACCAAATGATACAATATACAAAAATACCTAAAAATGGGAAGAGAGATGTCTTTTCCATACATATTGTCAGGTGTCCTTTTTCCTCCAGATTTTTAAACAGACATTTGAGTCCAAGAACATTCTCCATAATGTTCTCAGTGAAAGAATGCAGTGTCCTGTGAGTCTATGTATTATGGAGTTGAGTTTTTTGGCCTAAATTGTTTTTGAAGGATTCTTTAATGATCTTTCATATAGATCTTTAATATAGAATGATATAGTTTTGGGAATTTCACTAGTTCTGGAAAAGAACAGATGCTTTAAAACAATTATTTAATTTACTGAATATATGAACTAGCTGTTTATGATTTATTTTGATGAGTACTACTTTTATTGTTGTGATTATAAAACAATATAAGTATGTTGTAAGTAATTTGACAACATAAAATATAAATATTGATAATCATTAATACTTTGACTTCTATTCACAGACATCGACTTTTTATTTTAAAAGATTGCTCTTTTTTTTTTTTTTTTTGTTTTGGAGAGAGAGAGAGAGAGAGAGCGAGCATGTATGCATGTGTGATGGGAGAGGTGGAGTGGGCGGGAGAAGAAAGGGAGAGAATCTTAGTAAGCTCCATGCAAAGGCAGAGCCCACTGAGGGGCTCCATCTTATGACTTGGAGATCATGACCTGAGCTGAAACCAAGAGTCATAAGCTTAAGTAAATGAGCCACCCAGGCACCCCAAAGTTTGTGTTTTTAATTGCAAATATTTCCAACATACAGAAAAGTATAGAAAAGAAAATGTTATGACAGACATCTGTGTACTTACTACCTCCATAGATGTAAAATTACTCATTCAACAAAAAGTTCCTGAAAATTGCTAAACTAGCTAACTTGCTAACACTGTTCCAAGTGCCTGCAGATTCAGCAGGGAGCAGAACAGATACTAGCAGGGGACACAGACAGTAAGTTAAATGCATATGTAAAAGATAATAGTGATAATTGCTGTAAGAGGGAGAAAAAAAGCAGGAAAGGTGGTTAGGGAATGTTGGGGGGTGGGCATGAAATTTTAAAGAGTTGTTGGGAGGCATCACTCAGCAGGTGATGTTGTAGAAAAGACCTGAGATCCTGAGAGAGTGAACTATGCAGATACCTACCGATGCCTCAAGGCACAGCAAGTGCAAATGGCCTGAGGTAGGAGTGTGCCTGATGTTTGAAGCCTCTCTAGCTTCCTTTTTATCTGTCTCATTAATTTCTTTCCTTAATTCAATGGAGGTTTGTTTTGTTGTTCTACTGACTATTGGTTTACTCTGTTGCTCAATTTTAATCTTTCTTTCTAATTTATTCATTTCACATTGTAAATTTCCCTTCCAATATCTTTTTACCTATCATAATCTTTAAAATATGATATATTCATTGTAGCTCATTTCTAAATATTTTGTAAATTCTGTGATTTTTTTTCAATTCAGTAATTATTTAGAAGTTGTTATTTTAAATTTCTAAGCGTGGGAGGTGGTAAGGAGATCGCTTTCTTTTGTTACTGATTTCTAAGTTTGAAGCATTGTATTCAGGGACTGCTGCTTATATAAAATGATTCTTAAATCTTTTTGAGAATTGCTTTGTAGTTTAAGTCACTAATTTTTGTGAAAAAAAAAGTTCATGTGAGAAAGAAAGGAAGATATTTTCTGTAATTGTTGGAACTGTAAATAGTCCCCAACTCAAGCTTAACTGTGTTGTCAAAAGCATCCATTCTCTTACTAGCTTTTTGACAGCTGGATCAATGAATGCAATATGTTGCTAAAATTTCCTGCTCTAATTATGGATTTGTGAATTTCTCCTTGTAATACTGTCAATTTTTGCTTTGTACACCTCAAGGTTTGCCTAGTAAGAGAATGCAAATTAAGAATGATTATCTTCCTTATAACTGTTACTTTTATTTCAATTATGTACTCTATTCCATCAATATTAAAACATTAACAATCTTTTAATAACATTTTAACATAAAACCTGCTATTCCTGTTCTCTTCTGGTTATTTTCCTGACATATCTTTTTTTATCCCCTTGCTTTCAACATTTCTGAGAGTAGATGTTCTTTGTGTGTCTTTTCAGATAACAGAACTGGGATTTAACTTTTTTATTATATGAAAGACTTTTAACTGTCAAGCTAAATCTGTACCTACATTAAAATCTATTTATTTAGTTTTAACTTTGCTTTTCTATTCATGATGCTTTTTGGTTATTTCTTATTTACTCTTTTTCTGCTTTCTATTGGATGGATTTGAGCTTTTAAATTCATTTTCTCTTCATTGGTCTAGAGATTAAGCATCTCATTTTTTTTTTGTTTTTTTCCTGTTTTGTTTTGTTTTTGTCTTTTAAATTTATTTATTTTTTTCAGCATAACAGTATTCATTGTTTTTGCACAATACCCAGTGCTCCATGCAATACGTGCCCTCCCTATTACCCACCACCTGGTTCCCCCAACCTCCCACCCCCCCCCCTTCAAAACCCTCAGGTTGTTTTTCAGAGTCCATAGTCTCTTATGGTTTGCCTCCCCTTCCATTTTTTTTTTATAAACATATAATGTATTTTTATCCCCAGGGGTACAGGTCTGTGAATCGCCAGGTTTACACACTTCACAGCACTCACGATAGCACATACCCTCCCCAATGTCCATAACCCCCTCCCCCTCTCCCAACCCCACCTCCCCCCAGCAACCCCCAGTTTGTTTTGTGAGAGTAATAGTCATTTATGGTTTGTTTTTTAAAAGTGATTTTATTTATTTGGAGGGGGCAGGATCAGAAGGAGAGGGAGAAGAGACTCCCTGCTGAACAAGGAGCCCGATGCAGGACTTGATCTCAGGACCTGGGATCATGACCTGAACAAAAGCAGACACCTAACCAACTGAGCCACCCAAGCAACTTAGGCATTTTATTTTTTATGGTTTCAGTGATTACCCTTAAATTTTTAATATTCACACTAGAGATAAATATAAATAAGTATATATGTACTCAATATCTCTATCACACTCCAGAATGATATAAGGAACTTACTTAAATCATCTTATATCAGATTCTGTCCACCCTCCAAACCATGTCGTTATGCTATTTGAGCTTATTTGAGCTTATTCAGGGTTTATTTTTAAACCCTGAAGTATTATCTTTTTAAAATTTTTATAGTAAATGCTTATTTAAATTTGCCATTAGTTTCCAACATCGCTCAACACTGTTTCCTACATCCCATTCCTTCTGTGTAGGTCCATGTTCTTTCTTTGAGGGTTCGTAAGTAATGAATACTTTCCATATTTAGACTGGCAAATGTCCTTTTTAAATCTCATTCTTGAATGATAATTTAACAGGATATAGACTTCTCTAAGTTTCATTCATTTTCTTGCAACACTTTGAGGATAATATTCACTTGCATTTCAGTCTTTATTGCTGCCAATGAAGTTTTTGCTGAGTCTAGTTTTTACTTTGTGGCGCACTGTCTCTTCTGGTTGCTTTTCAGGTTTTTTATGTTCAACTCCGCTGCAAAGCACACCTCGAGACAAAGGTTGAAACAGAAAGTGTTTCTTGGGGGAAATGGCCTTTGGAGTGTAATTCACAAAGAGATCAGGAGTACCTGGGAGAGCTTTCAGCCCACAGACCAGGTCTGACTTTGAGAAAAGAGAGAAGAGGAAAGGAGTCTGGAGTAGGAAAGGCTCAGCCTGCAGGGCAGCTCCGAGAACCTCAGCCAGGCTCCTGGTGATCTCCCAAGAACAACTGCCTGTTGCAAGAGTTTGGCTTTGGGCCAGAAGAGCTCTGCTCTCATACCCTCACTATCCCAGCATGAACTAGGAGCAGTCTAGGAAGAGTGCCTCCATGGGAACCCTGGTGTAGATCCTGAGGGAGGAGAAGCTGGAGCCCTCAACTGAGGCACTTCTTCCACCAGGTCCTCCCTTGAGTGCTGAGGATGGCTTCTCTCTCTCTCTCCTGTTCCACAGGCTCTCTGAAATATCTACATTTACCTTTATTTATCCTGCTTTATAATTTTGTATCATTTCTATGTTTCACATATTTCATCAAATCTGGTAAAACTTCAGCCACAGGTTCTTTGAAAATTGCATCTAATACCTTCTCTTCCCTTCCTGAACATCTGTTAAGTATGTGTGGTTTGCATCCTCCTTCCATGATCCATTTTTCTTAAACACTTTTCATATATACTGTATCTTTATTTCACTATACTTCATTGCGAATGTTTTCCTTAGATTTCTCTTCCAGTTCTGTAATCTCTTGAGCAATGTCTAAAAGGCTTTTGATCCATATTTGAGTTTTCATCTTTAATTAATCTTATTTCTTAATACTCAGTTCTAGAAAATATATTTGTTATTGCCCATTGCCATGTTAGTGTCCTGCTCCTTCCTTATAATTTTGATACTGTCCTTTATTTCCAATAATGTTTAGTCTACCTGTTTTTTGAATTCCTTCAAATTGTACTAATAACGTGTGTTCTAATTACCCTGACGGCTGACTCTTTCTTGATAAATTTGCTCTTTCTAATTGTATTTTTTACATTGTTTAGTTTATATTCAGCAGAGATTTGCTTTTCTCAGGTCTTACATGTTTTGTATTTTCTTCCAAATAGTATCCTAGGAATTTTGCCATTTTAGAAGCAGTTCATACATTTATTTATTTATTTATTTACACTCTACATTCCTATACCACTTAAATGCCAGGCTCAGGTCCTGGTTTTCAATTTCTCGTGTCAGTTTTTTTTTTTTTCTTCCATATAACAGAAAGAGAAACTGGCTTGCCATTTCCCTGGGATGATGAGCAAAGACCTTTGTGACTTTTGTCTCTCCTTTCCTTGAGGTACAGCCCAGGATTATGATAAAACAAAACTCCAAGTTCCAGGTTCCTTCACTTTGGCTTTCCAATAAACACTAAAATCTCAATGCTATACTTAAGAGTTATTAACATCTTTCTTAGTCTTGGTTCCCCCAAAAGTCAGTCCTGAGGCAAGAACTCAAGGGCATATAGACTTTTGGGGGTCTACTCAGAAGCCTAGTAAGACAGAGGGGAAGTGAGTGAGTGGCAGGGAAGTGAAGGAAGCCACTGGAAAGTGTGTATGTAAGCCAGCTATGTCACTGCACAATTCAAGTGGGAAATTCTGGAAAATGGTGCAAAACACATGCCTCGTAATTAACCTACTATTAAAGGGTTATATAAACCATATCTGGGGAATCATTGGTTGAGGGTGGCTAGGGCTGGGGGTGGAGGAGATATTAGTCTCTGGCCTTTCCAATATGCCACGTAAAATCGGAGCAGCCTTCCAGAGTTGTGGGCAAAGAAAGCTTGGAGTTACCGAGATGCAGATCCTGGCCATTGGAAATCAGCAGGAGCACCTTAAATAGCCCAAGGGATGTGGACAGGAAACTCTCAGCATCTGCGAGGACATCCTGTTGGTCGCCCAGTTCTCTCATGACCAGAACACCTGGATTTAAGTTCCCTGTTTGCTCTGGTTCTCAGGGACTTTCTTTTCTTTGTTTTATGTTTAACAAGATACTTACAACTTTTGTTCCATATCTTATCAAACTTTTTTTAATGTGTGTTTGTAGGTGGAAAGAGGTCTGCCTAGGTCAGTCCTCGTGTGGCTGGAACAGATGGTCCAAGATATATAACATACATTTTAATTTTATGAAATAAGATCACACTAAGTATGCCATCATAACTTGCTTTTATACTTAAATAACGTGGACACTTTTTCCATAATCAGACATGAGCATAAGGTCTAACTCATTCTTTTAAATTTATTTTCCCAAATTCTATAAGATAGATATCTGTTTGTGAGATATCACCATTCAAAGAACGCAATAAACATTACTTCATCCATGTTCTTACATGTTTATTGCCTGTATATTTCTGGATTAAAATCCTAGTACTAGAATTTATGGGTCAAAACTTTAAGAAGTTAAATTTTAAAATATATTACCAAATTTACCTAATTTTTATAATCGTTTTTATTTTTACCTACAGCCAATAAGGCTTTCTTTTTCCCTTATCCTTACCAAAAGTGTATAATATCAATCACTTGATTCTTTGATGATCTCATGAGTGAAAAGTGACAGGTTACTTAATTTGTTTTATCTAATTATTAGTGAAGACAATTTCATATGCTCCTGGTCAGTGGTATCCACTTGTATCACTTTTGCTCCTATTTTTATTGGCCTGCTTATTTTCAATATTTGACTCAGGAGAGCTTTTTTATACTATGCACACTAGCCCTTTGTCATTTGTCTTGAATAAATTTTTGAAGCTTATATTTCCTTTTTTGAATTTGTTTATTGTGTTTTCTTACCCATGTAAAATTTTATGTAACTGATTTCATCCATTTCTCACTTTTTGGTTTCTCATTTTCATATCATGCTTTTAAAGGGCCTTATATAATTATTAATTATAAAAAGCATTTAGGCACTTATTGAATGCTTACTATGAACTGGGTATACTGTGGCATGAGAGACAAGGGACAACGATGAATAAGAAGCCTTTTATTGCTTCAAAAAGTATCATATTAAATATAAAATATTTTGTTCTGTTGAAGGAATGAAGTAAATAGACCTTTTCCCCTCTACAAACAAACAAGGGAACAGATAACAATTCTCTGAACTTGTGAATCTTTTTTTAAAGAAAAACTCAAACCAGTCAAAACATCAACACCTATAGTAAATAATAATATTTAGAGCTGATCAGCAAGGAAACCAGGCCTAGAACTCAAGGTCTGTTTACATACTGATACTGTGAGACTGTCAAACAGTGCCACTTCTTTATTAGCTGAGGCAAATTCTGCAGGACCTACAAAAAGAGAGGTTTTTTGTTTTTTTTTTAAATGCACTTAAAAAAAATGTTTAACAAGGACTCACCTCTGTAGCATTTTTAGACACCTACTGTAAAGACCAAATTTTGCTCAATGTTGATGTAAGCAAATACCGTTTAAGACACAATCCCTGCCCTTAAGAAAATATAGTTGAGGGGCACCTGGGTGGCTCAGTGGGTTAAAGCCTCTGCCTTCGGCTCAGGTCATGATCCCAGGGTCCTAGGATCCCTGGCATCCAGCCCTGAGCCCCTCATCGGGCTCTCTGCTCAGCAGGGAGCCTGCTTCCTCCTCTCTCTCTGCCTGCCTCTCTGCCTACTTGTGATCTCTGTCTGTCAAATAAATAAATAAAATCTTTAAAAAAAGAAAATATAGTTGAGAGGCAAAATATGCATAAGTGAAGCAGAGAATAATTTGAAGGCAAATAGTGTGGGACATTCCCTATGTATATATGCACACATACTGACAGTTTAGGGAAAGAGTGCTCAGTGACCCAGTAGCAATCAACAAGTATTCGTACCAACGCAACGTAGAGATTCCATAAGTTGTAAGCTTTCAAATAATGTAGACATCTGCTGACATAAAAGACTTTTTGACAGTAAGAAAGATACAAATAAATTTCTGTATGTATCAAATTACATGTATAAAAATATAAGTATCTACCAAAAAATTAAAGAAATAAGGGTAACCCAGGAGTCTTGACTTTTTCTGTTATTGTAGCGGGATAGAACAGTGAACAAGCTATAAAAGCAGACACTCTAGAAAATTCACTTCTCTTTGTTTTCATACACTTAGGACCACCTCACCTACAAATCACATGCTAATCTTGCCAATACTCACCCTGCCTATAAAGGCCCAGCGGGACCCTCTTTGATGCCTATCAACAGAATGGGGTTTAAAGGGAAGATCAAAAGAAAAAAAAAGTGGACTACAGATAATCGACCCAACAGACAATCTACTCCCGGAGAGTCTCTTCTCTAAGTCACATATTTTGGAAGCAGAAATGTTCTAGAACTGGAGGGTCTCCTGAGTTTATTCCTCTATCGAACACTTACAAAATATACATTATGAATGAAGCATGGAAGCTTAGATGGAAGGAATCAAAAGTCACTATTTAGCCACTTAGAGAAGGAAAAATCTGTGGCAAGAGTATAAGTTGGAATGGTAAATGGGATGTGTCGAATGAGGGAAAACATCGCAGATGATCCGATGGCCGGGAAGAGGCTTCACATTGGAAGGTGGGAAAACCGAAAGTATAACAAGATGGAAAGTGAGGTGTGGGAGCACCATCCTGAGTAGGAAGAAGTAAATTTCTCTTTATTCCTCTATCCTGGAATTTAAGAAAAAGAGAATTTGGGACTGATCATCCTTTGGGCCCTGAAGTTGAGATAGACAAAAAAAAAAAAAAGTTAAGGACAAAGAAAGCTAGATAGCTAAAGCCAAGATTCCTGCATAAAAGAAATCCTTCAGCAAATGGGGATTTCAGACAGCTTAGCTAAATAATGTCCATCTGGGGCTGGTAAAGAAAGGGAAAGTTGCATTCAGGGGGTGAAGCAGGCAGGAAGAAGGCAGTTGTCTGGATGCTTTCTTTGCAATCTGGATATACTAGAGTTCAGCAGATGTATAAACAAAATTGTAAGTTTGCTAATAGTTCCAATCCCAGAGATGCTGAAAAGGAAAAAAAAAATTTTTTTTTCTTTTCCAGCCAAGAGTCATATCAGGGTAAATCTCAGACCAGGTTTGATGTTTGCACATTTCCCTCCATGTATTTTGGAGCTTGGGAAGTACAGAAGCCCCGCAGGGAGGGTATGCATCATTTGTTTTTATTGCATTTCAGTTTTGGACCATGCAAGTGACCTGTTTTATCAGGCGACATGGCGGGGAGGGCATATCTTTGACAGTCTGTGTCAGAATCACAATGTTGTAAAAAAGAAATAGGAAGTTCAGTGCTGGAGTCTGCATGTTAATATCCAGGTCCCGCAATATGTTTTTAATGACAAATACCTACAGCAGTGACCTGTAAATCTAGAGAAACTATAGGCCAAAAGGCAGTAAGGGGCAATGTGCTAGAAAAGCCATGTTTACTGTAAGTAAGGCAACTTGCCCAGACGCTAGAACGGAATCTGTTTGCAAGTCGCTAGCAGCACCTCTGGACTTTTCCCCTCGCTTTCTCTATTACACAGGGAAATTTCCTTTAGAGAAACTCAGAGTACTCTAGAAGAATGCAATTGAAATAACTGCATTGTGTAATTGAAATAATTACACAATTCTTTTCGCTACGCATCGTTAAAAAATGTTTAAAAAATTGTTGGGAACAAAGTAGAGAAAGATTTGTTCACCTTAACCTCTCCCATCCTCCCACCCACTATCATTTGTGGAGGAGGTTTGAAATAAGTCTACTTTTTATTATGTAGAGGTACAATTCTTCTTCTATGTTTTTAATAATATGCTCTGGAACCATTCCTCAAATCAGATTGAAATTTGCAAGTGATGAGATTTGGAATGAGAAGTGAGGCAGCTGGCCTGATCCGTCTGGGGGAATTACTCAAAGCTGGAGTGTAAGATTTGTGGCTAATTCTCCTATTGGCTATCCGTACGTAGCACACCAAGTTCTTTTTTCTTAGCATGCAGTGTGACCACCTGAGAACAAAGACAGTTGTTAAATTATCTCCTGCTTCCCTGGGTTCCTTATAGTACTGACCAAAATGTGCTGTGTAATTAATTCATGTGAAAAAAGTCTTCAGCTGAGAAAAGATTATTTTCAATTCTCTTTCCCTCAGTGTTTCTCCTGCTTCCTGGCCCCTTTGTTGTCTGTTGGTTCCCCCCACTATCAAATCATCTTCTACCATGTTTCTTTCAGTTTGAACATTCTTGGTTTCTCCCTTTTGGTTTGTCAATCCTCCTGCTGCTGTTTTCTTAAGTATTCCCTCCTTTTGAACCTTATTCAGTAATAAATATCCTTCACAGGCTGAACAGATGGATTACAGCACTTTTCCCCTAAGATTTCCATGTAGAGCGATTTCTCAAACAAAATAATGGGGATGGGGATAAAAGTGTTCCATCTCTTCAGAGTATCCATGCAGGTTTTAAAAACAGGGTTTGCACTGCGCATCCCATGTGGCTTTAGAAGGCAGGGTCTTTACCACCTTTGATTTGTAATTTTTGTTTTGTTAACTGGATTGGTCTGTATAGTGAGAATGAAGATTATCATCTATCTTTAATAGGCTCTCTTTTTATAGAGCAGTTTTTTTATTTTTAATTTTTTACTTGAGTGTAGTGGACACTCAATGTTTTGTTAGTTTCAGGTGTACAACATAGTGATTCAACGTCTCTTTACATTATGCTATGCTCACCACAGATGGAGCTACGAACTGTCACCATACAACACTATTACAGTATCATGGACTATATTCCCTGTGCTGTATTTTGTTATTGTGACTTTTTCTTATTATTGTGACTTCTACTTATTATTGTGACTTTTTCATACCATAACTAGAAGGCCGTATCTGATACTCCCTTTCACCCATTTTACCCATCCCTCACCCCCTTCCCTCCAGCAACGATCAGTTTGTTCTCTGTATTTATAGTTCTGACTCTGCTTTTTGTTTATTTATTCATTTGTTTTGTTTTTTAGATTCCATGTATGAGTGAAATCATATAGTACTTGTCTTCCTCAGTCTTACTTTATTCAGCATAACACCCTCTAGGTCCATCCCATGTTGCCACTAATGGCAAGCTCCCATCCTTCTATATGGCTGTGTAATGTTCCAGTGTGTGTATAATGTGTGTGTGTGTGTGTGTGTGTGTGTGTGTGTGTATGAGGGTGTGTGTACAACAGGTCTCCTTTATCCATTCACCTATCAATGGACATTAGGTTACTTCTGTATCTTGACTATTGTAAATAATGATTCAATAAAAATAAGGTTGCATATATGTTTTCTAATTGGTGTTTTTGTTTTCTCTGGGTAAATACCCAGTAGAGGAATTATTGTATCATATGGTATTTCTATTTTTGATTTTTTGTGGAAACTCCATTTTGTTTTGAAGAGTGGCTGGACCAGTTTACATTCTCACCAATAATGTGTGATAGTCCTTTATTTACCACATCCTCACCAGCATTTGTTATTTCTTGTTTCTTTGGTTTTTGCTATGCTGACAGTTGTAAGGTAATATCTCATTGTGGTTGTATTTGCATTTTCCTGATGATTAGTGAGTGTGAGCATCTTTTCATCTATCTGTTGGTCATCTGTATGTCATCTTTGGAGAAATGTCTATTCAGTTCCTTGGCCCATTTTTTATTGGATTATTTGTGGTTTTGGTGTTGAATTGTATAAGTTCTTTATGCATTTTGGATGTTAACCCTTTACCAAAAATATATTTGCAAATATCTTTTCCCTTCCAGTTGGTTGCCTTTATTTTGATGTGGTCCCAATAGTTTATTTTAGTTTTTGTGTCCCTTGCTTTAGGAGACATATCTAGAAAAATGTTGCTACTGCTGATGTCAGAGAAATTACTGACTGTGTTCTCTTCTGGGGTTTTTATGGTTTCAGGTCTCATATTTAGGTCTTTAATCCATCTTGAGTTTATTTTTGTGTATGGTGTTAGAAAGTGGTCCAGTATCCTTTCCATTTGGCTGCCCAGTTTTCCCAACACCATTTGCTGAAGACACTATATTTTCCCTGTTATTTTTGCTTCCTTTGTCATAGATTAATTAGCCATATAAATTTGTGTTTACTTCTGGGCTCATTATCCTGTTCCATTGATCTGTGTGTCTATTTTCATGTCAGTACCATACTGTTTTAATGATTACAGTTTTGTAGTATATCTTAAAATCTGGAATTGTGACACCTCCAGCTTTGTCCTTTATTCTTTCTCAAGATTGCCTTAGCTCTCTGGAGCCTTTTGTGGTTCCATACAAATTTTAGCATTATTTGTTCTAGTTCTGTGAAAACTGCTGTTGGTATGTTGATGGGCTAGCATTGACTCTGTAGATTGATTTGGGTAGTATGGAGATTGTAACAATATTAATTCTTCCAATCCATAAGCATAGAATATCTTTAATTTGTTTATGTCACCTTCATTTTCATTTATCAGTGTTTTATAGTTTCTGGAGTACAGATCTTTCACCTCCTTGGTTAATTATTTTCTTCTTCTTCTTCTTTTGCAACAGTAAATGGAATTGTTTTAATTCCTCGTTCTGCTACTTTGTTATTAGTTTATAGAAACCAATTTCTGCATATTAATTTTGTACTCTGCAAATTTACTGAATTCATTTATTACTTCTAGTCATTTTGGGTGGAATCTTTAGGGTTTTATATGTAATAGTATCATACCATCTATCTTTATTTGAAACTTTCAATGACTGATGGAGACCTTAAATTTCACTAGATGGCCAGTAGTTTGACATTTCGAGTCAATATAAAGTTTTCTATTATACTGAAATCCATGTCTAACTTTCATTATTAGTACAACAGAGAACAAATGTACTCTCCCTTTTACAAAGTAAACATTGAAACATTGGAAGAAAAATCTCCTACTCTTCAGACTAAACATCTTCAATGATTCCAGGCATTCCTCAAACGTCAGGGTGTCCAGTTCCTTAGTGTTCATGGTTTTCTTTTACTGATATACTCTAGTTATCAAGTTTCTATTTATTTTTTTTTCCCATTTTATTTATTTTTTCAGCGTAACAGTATTCATTCCTTTTGCACAACACCCAGTGCTCCATGCAAAACGTGCCCTCCCCATTACCCACCACCTGTTCCCCCAACCTCCCACCCCTGACCCTTCAAAACCCTCAGGTTGCCCCAACCTCCCACCCCTGACCCTTCAAAACCCTCAGGTTGTTTTTCAGAGTCCATAGTCTCTTATGGTTCGCCTCCCCTCCCCAATGTCCATAGCCCGCTCCCCCTCTCCCAATCCCACCTCCCCCCAGCAAACCCCAGTTTGTTTTGTGAGATTAAGAGTCATTTATGGTTTGTCTCCCTCCCAATCCCATCTTGTTTCATTTATTCTTCTCCTATCCCCCTACCCCCCCATGTTGCTTCTCCATGTCCTCATATCAGGGAGATCATATGATAGTTGTCTTTCTCCGATTGACTTATTTCACTAAGCATGATACCCTCTAGTTCCATCCACGTCGTCGCAAATGGCAAGATTTCATTTCTTTTGATGGCTGCATAGTATTCCATTGTGTACATATACCACATCTTCTTTATCCATTCATCTGTTGATGGACATCTAGGTTCTTTCCATAGTCTGGCTATTGTAGACATTGCTGCTATAAACATTCGGGTACACGTGCCCCTTCGGATCACTATGTTTGTATCTTTAGGGTAAATACCCAGTAGTGCAATTGCTGGGTCATAGGGTAGTTCTATTTTCAACATTTTGAGGAACCTCCATGCTGTTTTCCAGAGTGGTTGCACCAGCTTGCATTCCCACCAACAGTGGAGGAGGGTTCCCCTTTCTCCACATCCTCGCCAGCATCTGTCATTTCCTGACTTGTTAATTTTAGCCATTCTGACTGGTGTGAGGTGATATCTCATTGTGGTTTTGATTTGGATTTCCCTGATGCCGAGTGACGTGGAGCACTTTTTCATGTGTCTGTTGGCCATCTGGATGTCTTCTTTGCAGAAATGTCTGTTCATGTCCTCTGCCCATTTCTTGATTGGATTGTTTGTTCTTTGGGTGTTGAGTTTGCTAAGTTCCTTATAGATTTTGGATACTAGCCCTTTATCTGATATGTCGTTTGCAAATATCTTCTCCCATTCTGTCAGTTGTCTTTTGGTTTTGTTAGCTGTTTCCTTTGCTGTGCAAAAGCTTTTGATCTTGATGAAATCCCAATAGTTCATTTTTGCCCTTGCTTCCCTTGCCTTTGCCATTGTTCCTAGGAAGATGTTGCTACGGCTGAGGTCGAAGAGGTTGCTGCCTGCATTCTCCTCAAGGATTTGGATGGATTCCTTTCTCACATTGAGGTCCTTCATCCATTTTGAGTCTATTTTCGTGTGTGGTGTAAGGAAGTGGTCCAATTTCATTTTTCTGCATGTGGCTGTCCAATTTTCCCAGCACCATTTATTGAAGAGGCTGTCTTTTTTCCATTGGACATTCTTTCCTGCTTTGTCGAAGATTAGTTGACCATAGAGTTGAGGGTCGATTTCTGGGCTCTCTATTCTGTTCCACTGATCTATGTGTCTGTTTTTGTGCCAGTACCATGCTGTCTTGATGATGACAGCTTTGTAATAGAGCTTGAAGTCCGGAATTGTGATGCCACCAACTTTGGCTTTGTTCTTCAATATTCCTTTGGCTATTCGAGGTCTTTTCTGGTTCCATATAAATTTTAGGATTATTTGTTCCATTTCTTTGAAAAAAAATGGATGGTATTTTGATAGGGATTGCATTAAATGTGTAGATTGCTTTAGGTAGCATAGACATTTTCACAATATTTATTCTTCCAATCCAGGAGCATGGAACATTTTTCCATTTTTTTGTGTCTTCCTCAATTTCTTTCATGAGTACTTTATAATTTTCTGTGTATAGATTCTTAGTCTCTTTGGTTAGGTTTATTCCTAGGTATCTTATAGTTTTGGGTACAATTGTAAATGGGATTGACTCCTTAATTTCTCTTTCTTCAGTCTTGTTGTTGGTGTACAGAAATGCAACTGATTTCTGTGCATTGATTTTATATCCTGACACTTTACTGAATTCCTGTACAAGTTCTAGCAGTTTTGGAGTGGAGTCTTTTGGGTTTTCCACATATAGTATCATATCATCTGCGAAGAGTGATAGTTTGACTTCTTCTTTACCAATTTGGATGCCTTTAATTTCTTTTTGTTGTCTGATTGCTGAGGCTAGGACTTCTAGTACTATGTTGAATAGCAGTGGTGATAATGGACATCCCTGCCGTGTTCCTGACCTTAACGGAAAAGCTTTCAGTTTTTCTCCATTGAGAATGATATTTGCGGTGGGTTTTTCAAAGATGGCTTTGATAATATTGAGGTATGTGCCCTCTATCCCCACACTTTGAAGAGTTTTGATCAGGAAGGGATGCTGTACTTTGTCAAATGCTTTTTCAGCATCTATTGAGAGTATCATATGGTTCTTGTTCTTTCTTTTATTAATGTGTTCTATCACATTGATTGATTTGCGGATGTTGAACCAACCCTGCAGCCCTGGAATAAATCCCACTTGATCGTGGTGAATAATCCTTTTAATGTACTGTTGAATCCTATTGGCTAATATTTTGGCGAGAATTTTTGCATCTGTGTTCATCAAGGATATTGGTCTGTAGTTCTCTTTTTTGGTGGGATCCTTGTCTGGTTTTGGGATCAAGGTGATGCTGGCCTCATAGAATGAGTTTGGAAGTTTTCCTTCCATTTCTATTTTTTGGAACAGTTTCAGGAGAATAGGAATTAGTTCTTCTTTAAATGTTTGGTAGAATTCCCCTGGGAAGCCGTCTGGCCCTGGGCTTTTGTTTGTTTGGAGATTTTTGATGACTGTTTCAATCTCCTTACTGGTTATGGGCCTGTTCAGGTTTTCTATTTCTTCCTGGTTCAGTTGTGGTAGTTTATATGTCTCTAGGAATGCATCCATTTCTTCCAGATTGTCCAATTTGTTGGCGTAGAGTTGCTCATAGTATGTTCTTATAATTGTCTGTATTTCTTTGGTGTTAGTTGTGATCTCTCCTCTTTCATTCATGATTTTATTGATTTGGGTCCTTTCTCTTTTCTTTTTGATGAGTCTGGCCAGGGGTTTATCAATCTTATTGATTCTTTCAAAGAACCAGCTCCTAGTTTCATTGATTTTTTCTATTGTTTTTTTGGTTTCTATTTCGTTGATTTCTGCTCTGATCTTTATGATTTCTCTTCTCCTGCTGGGTTTAGGGTTTCTTTCTTGTTCTTTCTCCAGCTCCTTTACGCGTAGGGTTAGGTTGTGTACTTGAGACCTTTCTTGTTTCTTGAGAAAGGCTTGTACCGCTATATATTTTCCTCTCAGGACTGCCTTTGCTGTGTCCCACAGATTTTGAACTGTTGTGTTTTCATTATCATTTGTTTCCATGAATTTTTTCAATTCTTCTTTAATTTCCTGGTTAACCCATTCATTCTTTAGAAGGATGCTGTTTAGTCTCCATGTATTTGGGTTCTTTCCAGCTTTCCTCTTGTGATTGAGTTCTAGCTTCAGAGCATTGTGGTCTGAAAATATGCAGGGAATAATCCTAATCTTTTGATACCGGTTGAGACCTGATTTGTGACCCAGGATGTGATCTATTCTGGAGAAGGTTCCATGTGCACTAGAGAAGAATGTGTATTCTTTTGCTTTGGGATGAAATGTTCTGAATATATCTGTGATGTCCATCTGGTCCAGTGTGTCATTTAAGGCCTTTATTTCCTTGTTGATCTTTTGCTTGGACGATCTGTCCATTTCAGTGAGGGGAGTGTTCAAGTCCCCTACTATTATTGTATTATTATTGATGTGTTTCTTTAATTTTGTTATTAATTGGTGTATATAGTTGGCTGCTCTCACGTTAGGGGCATAGATATTTAAAATTGTTAGATCTTCTTGTTGGACAGACCCTTTGAGTAGGATATAGTGTCCTTCCTCATCTCTTATTATAGTCTTTGGCTTAAAATCTAATTGATCTGATATAAGGATTGCCACCCCAGCTTTCTTCTGATGCCCATTAGCATGGTAAATTGTTTTCCACCCCCTCACTTTAAATCTGGAGGTGTCTTTGCGTCTAAAATGAGTTTCTTGTAGGCAACATACTGATGAGTTTTGTTTTTTTATCCATTCTGATACCCTGTGTCTTTTGATTGGGGCATTTAGCCCATTAACATTCAGGGTAACTATTGAGAGATATGAATTTAGTGCCATTATTAGCCTGTAAGCTGACTGTTACTGTATATTGTCTCTGTACCTTTCTGATCTACTACTTTTAGGCTCTCTCTTTGCTTAGAGGACCCCTTTCAATATTTCCTGTAGAGCTGGTTTGGTGTTTGCAAATTCTTTCAGTTTTTGTTTGTCCTGGAAGCTTTTGATCTCTCCTTCTATTTTCAATGATAGCCTAGCTGGATAGAGTATTCTTGGCTGCATGTTTTTCTCGTTGAGTGCTCTGAATATATCATGCCAGCTCTTTCTGGCCTGCCAGGTCTCTGTGGATAAGTCTGCCGCCAATCTAATATTTTTACCATTGTATGTTACAGACTTCTTTTCTCGGGCTGCTTTCAGGATTTTCTCTTTGTCACTAAGACTTGTAAATTTTACTATTAGGTGACGGGGTGTGGACCTATTCTTGTTGACTTTGAGGGGGGTTCTCTGCATCTCCTGGATTTTAATGCTTGTTCCCTTTGCCATATTAGGGAAATTCTCTCCAATGATTCTCTCCAATAGACCTTCTGCTCCCCTCTCTGTTTCTTCTTCTTCTGGAATCCCAATTATTCTAATGTTGTTTCGTCTTATGGTGTCACTTATCTCTCGAATTCTCCCCTCATGGTCCAGTAGCTGTTTGTCCCTCTTTTGCTCGGCTTCCTTATTCTCTGTCATTTGGTCTTCTATATCACTAATTCTTTCTTCTGCCTCATTGATCCTAGCAGTGAGAGCCTCCATTTTTGACTGCACCTCATTAATAGCTTTTTTGATTTCAACTTGGTTAGATTTTAGTTCTTTAATTTCTCCAGAAAGGGCTTTAATATCTCCAGAGAGGGTTTCTCTAATATCTTCCATGCCTTTTTCGAGCCCGGCTAGAATGTTCAGAATCGTCATTCTGAACTCTTGATCTGACATATTACCCATGTCTGTGTTGATTAGGTCCCTAGCCTTCGGTACTGTCTCTTGTTCTTTTGTTTGTGGTGATTTTTTCCGCCTTGTCATTTTGTCCAGATAAGAGGATATGAAGGAGCAAATAAACTACTAAAAGGGTGGCAAGGACCCCGGAAAAATGCGCTGTAACCAAATCAGAAGAGACCCCAAATTGTGGGGGGGAGAAAGGGGATAAAAACAGGTTCTGAAAAAAAAGAAAAAAAAAATTTTAAAAATAAAACAAATAAAAAAATATAAAAAAGAAAGAAAAAATATATATATTTAGATGAACTAGTCAAAAAACGTTAAAAAAAGGGTAAAAGTTTTAAAAAATTTAGCAGAAGAAGAAAAAAGAAAAAAGAAAAAAAAATTGAAAAAAGAAAAAAAATTGAAAAAAGAAAAAAAAATTGAAGTAACCGCAAAACTAAAGAATCATGGGGAGGAAGCCATGAGTTCCGTGCTTTGCTTTCTCCTCCTCTGGAATTGCTCTGCTGTCTTAGGAATTGAATCTGCTTTCTCCTTGATAGATGAACTTCGTCCTGGCTGGATATTTTGTTGATCTTCTGGGGGAGGGGCCTGTTGTAGTGACTCTCAAGTGTCTTTGCCCGAGGCGGGATTGCACCGCCCTTACCGGCGGCCGGACTAAGTAATCGGCTCGGGTTCGCTTTTGGGAGCTTCTGTTCCCTGAACGCTTTCCGTAGAGTTCCAGAGGACGGGAATGAAAATGGCGGCCTCCCAGTCTCCGGCCCCGAGGAGCCGAGAGCCTGGGGCCCCACTCCTCAGTGCACCCCCAGAGGACAGCACCCAATCACTCCCGTATCCCCAGCCTCTAGCCATGCTCCGAGCTCACCCAGCCCGCGGCCAGTTCAAGGTAACCCCGAGCTGAGAGTTCAGTCCTCGGCTCTGTCTCTGCAGCCAGCTTCTCCGTTCTAATACCTGCGAGCTCTCCGACACTCCGACACCCCCGATCCTTCTGTGACCCTGCGGGGCCTGGGGCCACGCTGGCCCCGCGTGGGCTTCACCCCGGTTTAGCCCCTGGAGCAATGTCCCTCAGTGGAACAGACTTTTAAAAGTCCTGATTTTGTGCTCCGTTCCTCCGCCGCTTGCCGGGAGCCGGCCCCTCCCCCCGCGGTCTATCTTCCCGTCGTTTTAGATTCACTTCTCCGCCAGTCCTACCTTTCAGAAAGTGGTTGATTTTCTGTTTCTAGAGTTGCTGTTCTTCTTCTCTTCGCTCTCCCGTTGGATTTGTAGGTGTTTGCAATGTTTAGATAAGCTATCGAGCTGATCTGCTACCTGATGTAGTCTCAGGCTGCTACTTCTCCACCATCTTGACTCCTCCCCCCAAGTTTCTATTTAAATCTTGTCATTGATTTGGGACAATGAATTGGTCAAACACAATTTATGACCATCATTAAAATATTAATGTATACTCTAAAGATAGGACATCTCCCCTAAGACATGTTAAACAGATAACCCGGGAAAATAGGCCACGTTCAGCCAAAGAAATGTGGATCAATTGGACATACTAGTTGTCCTAACAGCTCCACTGAAGGCAATGACACTCAGTCCTCATGAGGAGGTCTTGAAAACTGCCCAGCCCACATATGGTTATGTTTTCTGTGACTCAAATATTAATAATTCAGCAAAGCCAAGTCAGAGAGAATGTCTTTTGATATCTAATCTTTTTTTTTTTTTTTTTTTTTAAGAGAGGAAGGTTGGGGAAGAGCAGTGAAGAGGGTAGGAGAATCCTAGGCAGGCTCCATACCCAGTGCAGAGCCAGAGGCAGGGCTCAATCTCACAACCCTGAGATCAGACCTGAGTCTAAATCAGGAGTCTGATGTTCAACCAACTGATCCATCAGGGTGCTCCTTAATATCTAATCTTTACTGATAAGATACATTCATTCTCTTAGGCCATCAAATAATAGGAAAATAAAACAAATTTCTCTGATGAAAGTGATTTCCAGTTGTGTCTACAAAATCTGATGATTTTTATTGCTTAAAAGATGAGGCTTTAGTCAATGGAACAATTAGAAGGAAGGACTTTTGTCAACGAGATCAATGAGAAACCTGCATTATTTATTCAGAAAACTTTCATCAAGTGTTCACATGTGCCAGCCACTGAACTAGGCTGTTTTCTCAGCCCTCAATCCAGACTCTTTGGGGGTTTTAAATATGGGTTAAAATAATCAAGGAAAGTTCACATTGTCCCAGGTCACCAAATGTCCTCCACTGAAACCAAGGGCATTTTTTTCAGGGCTTCCCTGACAGTGTTGAAGTCCCCTCCCACTAGGGTCCTACACCATGATACTGTCAGATCACCAATGAAGAGAGGTGCTTTCTCAAGTTCTGCCTCACCTCACTAAGTTGAAGGGACATGACTAAATCTGCATGGTTGATTTCTCCATCAGCAAAGTCATTTGAGTTTTAGTTTTGCTTTGTATTTGGTAGTAAGAACTAACAGAGACCATTAATACAGAGAACATTATTTTTTAGTGTTTTAAAACAATCTGCGAATCTTAGTATATATCAATAAGTCCTTGCCCATTTTGAATCTTAACAGCTCACATCCCACACATTCATAGAGTTTGGTGTCAATACTGTCCATATGGAATAAATATAGGAATATCTCTAAGTATTTTATGGGCCCACTAGCCTCATATTTTACTTAAATAATAGATATGATTTAAATATCTCAAATTCACTAGAGAAATTGGATCCTTCTAGTAAACAGTGTGTATTATATTCTAGTACATATTGACTTTCCATCATTTTCATAACTCTCCTGATCACAGAAATGCTCCCCATGTTCTCTAGGCCCTCCACACTCGATCAGAAACTTCTTGTATCTTTCCTCAACCATAGCTCTTGGATTTCATGTCAAAATCTGTACACTGGTCCTAGTATCTTCTTAAGGTCACTAGCATCTTACAAATCAAGTCCAGGCGCCCTTGTTGGATTTTATTCTCTTTTAATCACTGTGGCATTTAATATTGCTAGTGACAACACTTTTTTTTTTCTGGAACCCTCTCTTCCTTTATTCTTGGGGGAACACTCTATATTTCTAATCTTATTGAGTAGTCAACAGACACTTACTGAACACTAAGATCCTACTTCATGCATATCTTTTTCATTGTCTTCTGCTGCTGCTCTTTTCATGATCCCTGAACTCAAATCCAGTCTTTATCTTTCACTCTCTGCCTCTCCTCTGTCTGCCCAAGAGTCAAACTAGTAAAATTATAGAAATTCTGAATTAGAAGGCAGCAGTTAACCCAAATAGCATTCTACAATGAGGAGATTACACCCAGTTAATTAAGGGTGTCCCCTATGATGTCACAGCTAGTTAGTGGCAGAGCCCACACGAACTTACATAAAAGCCAGGGATATTTCCATGCTGGCTCTTTAACAAGGATGGAATCTCATTCTGGATCTTCTGAAGCTCCAGATCCAACTCTCCTCTTGATTTTCCTAGACTGTCACTATATTTCCATTCCTCTGTATTTTAGAGATTAGTTTTAGTTATATTTGACATCTCCCAATTTCTTACTTCCTTCTATCCTTATAGTCAAATTATTCACAATGTCCAGTAGAGCCTTCCCTCATGATCCCTTGAAAATCTGTTTTTTTCCCTTTAATTGCCACCACCTTGGCTTAGACAGTGAAGCTGTATAATCATAAACATCTTATCAATGGCCTTCTAGGCTTTGGTCTCCCCATTATCAGTCAATTCTATACTTTGGTTTTTGAAATGTCACTGTTCCTAAATCAACCATCAGAAAGCCAGTCTTTTCTCCATTTATAAACAGTTCTCTTTAAATGTTTTTAAATATTGAGGAAAATAAGAGCCATCCCTTTGGAGAGGCAACCTGTGTTAAATGGACCTGTATGGGACAGTAATAATATTTTTAAAAGGTATTTCCTTCCTTTTTTTTTTTTCTTTCCTTCATACCTTCTTTCTCTCAACAAGTATTTACAAGTATTTGCTGAGCATTTTTTTTTTTTAATTTATTTATTTGACAGAGAGAGGTCACAAGTAGGCAGAGAGGCAGGCAGAGAGAGAGGGAGAAACAGGCTCCCCACTGAGCAGAGAGCCCGATGCGGGGCTCGATCCCAGGACCCTGAGATCATGACCTGAGCCGAAGGCAGAGGCTTAAACCACTGAGCCACCCAGGCACCCCTTGCTGAGCATTTATATTGGGCAAAGCTTCATACTAGGGCCTAGACATACAATGTTAAATCTTGCTTTGGGGTATATTATAATTTCTTTGCAAATTAAATGCAAAGACCCAAGAAAAAGGAACTCTTCCCTAAACTGTGATCCCACTAGAAAAAGTAAAGAGATTATAAAAGGATCTGCCTAGATTAGGAAAGAGAATATACCAGTTAGATTAAGTTATGATGACAATACAGTATTGACAAAGAAAAGTTAATAAATATACACTTAGGTGTTGATGTTTATTTAAACATTTGTACTACACTCTGCTGTCAAAATTGTTAAGCAAAAGCTTATATTCAGTAATTAACCAGTATTTATAAAAGCTATTTTAATTAAGGGCTCTCTTTTCTTGAAAGGCTTAGTTGGTTATGCTGATCTATAGCCTCGCAATTATCCACATTTGGAAAAGTTTAGTTAGTTGCTCCAAATAAGTATAACTTATAGCAGTTTCTTATAGTCTAAACCTATAAACTAAAAAATCTCACATATTTCTTTCTCATAGATTCTCATTGTTTTTAGCACCAAATTCAGTCTTTTTTCCTTATGTTGAGATTTCTCCATAATCTGGTCACATCCTACCTTATGACTATTCATCTCCCACTACTCTCCAATTCTTACTGCACTATGTTGACAATTTCCCTGAATATATCTTTGTGTTTACTTGCATCATTCCTTCTTTGGAAATGTCATCTGTTAATTCTCTCCATCACTAATGCTGTTGACATTGAATTCTTACCACATATCAGCTACTGACTGAGTACTTTTACCTGTTATCTCATGTAATTTTATAATAACCTATGATCCCAAAGAGTCTCATGATAAACATTAAAAATACTGAGACTTAGAAGGACTAAGTAATCTTCCCAAGGCCACACAATTAAAAAATGACAAATAAAACTTGAATCAAATCTGTCCAATTGCAAAGTCTAGGTGTGTAACCATTATGCTCTGCTGCTTCCAGGGGCTTATAGCTATACCTCAGGGTAATTATTTTTGTGACATGATAAATTATCTGACATCTCTGAGCTCTAGTAAAACTAGAAAAAAAATATTCATATATGCGTATATATAAATGTATGTGTGTATATATACACACAATACTACATACATATATATAAAAGACACATATATATCTTAGAATAGTTTCTTGTTATTTTATTTATGGTTATTACAGGTATAAAATAAATGTCACTATCTTGGGTTATTTGGAAACATAGATCAAAGAAGTAAAACCAATGTCAACAGTAAAGTATGGGTAGCTTTGTTTTTCAGTGTTTGTAAATCTTCTTCCAACTTTGTAATTCTGAATACCCAGAAGGTAAGTGTGATTAACAGGTTCTACCCCAAAGAACATACACTTAAGGAAAACAAACACAAGTAATATGAATATATCTAAAGTTGTGATATTTCTGAAAGTCAGAAGTGAATTTTTAAAAATATTCAATCCAGATTATTTTTTTCCAGTTATTCAACACTCTTAGTTAGAGAAAATGTGTCTGGGAATGGTCTTGGTATTCTAGAAGTGAATTAAAAACATTAATTCACTTACTACTTCATTTAAACAAATGATATTCATTGGCACCTGTTTGAGCTAGCTCTTCTAGGTTCAGAAGATACAATGACAAAAAAACAGAATTCTTATTTTCAAGGAGCTGAGAATCTGAGGAATAAGTATTGTATCAATAATCATGCAAATAATTATTTGTTTACAACTGGGATAAGTGCTTTAAAGGGAAGTATATGTTATGATTGGCATGCTTGAGCAGGGGGATGAATACTAGGTAAATCCAAAAGTCTGAAGAGATATTTAAATAAATGTAAACACTGTGTAGAAGTTGATCAGCTGAAGCAGGTCTGGAGAGGTTTTGCTGACAAAGGAAACAGCATATACCCAACTACAGAAAAGGAAGAGGAGACCATTAAGGCTGAACTTCAGAACACAGGAGAAAAAAGGCTCTAAAGTGGCTCTAGACAAGGTTTGAGTGATGGCCTTCCAGGTTATGTTACAGTGTCCAGATTTTTATCTAAAAGAAATGGGAAGCAATGAGCATATTTTAAGAGTGTGTGTGTGTGCGCATGTGTGTGTGTGTTAAAGAAGGCAACATGATCAGATTTTTATTTTAAAGATATTTCTCTGACTAGTATGTAGAAAATAAATTTATAAGGAGATTCTTGCGCCCTGACCCAAAAATGATGGCTGTACTAAGGTGAAGGGAAAAGTAGATGAAAAATCATTGCCAGATTTGATGCATACTTTGAAGGTAGAGTTAGCAGAGATTATTGATGAATGTTTGAATGTGGAATATGACAAAGAAAAGGTATCTAGTATGTCTCCTAGGTTTATGGCTGGAGCAGCTGAGCTGTACGTTACTTTGATGAAGAATGCTGGAGGAGAAGGAGGTATAGAGAAGGGGAGAGAAGGATGGGGGAAAGAGGTAGGATGGAAGGAAGGTAAGAAGGAAGGAAGGAAGAAGGAAGCTAGTTAGTTAGTTAGTTAGTTCTTATAGGGAAGTTTGTTGTTCCATCCTGGGAATGTTTCAGAATTTAGGATATCTCTGAGCTATCCAAGTGGAGTTTTCTTGGAGTCAGAATATTGATTATAACTCTGAAGAGAAGACAGTTACAGATATAAATTTGGAAATTAACATTATGACTCTGACATTAGAAGTAAAATATGGTGAATGAGAAAACAATAGTGAGAAGTGAAAGGAATATAAAAACTAAACCCTGAGAAACACCAACTTTCAAAAGTCAAGTGGAGGAAGAAGTGCCAATGAAGAAGACTGATAATGAAAGGTCAGAGAGAGGACGAGAAGCTTGAATGCACAATGCCCATTTTATATGAATAAATGGGAGAATAAGACAACATTTCAAAATGGAGGAGATGTGGGACTTCCAGCTAAAGTGACATGAAGGGGTCAGTAAATTCTCTCTCCAATATACAAGATTTACATATAACTAATAAGCATGTGAAAGGATGCTCAAAATCACTAGTTATTAGAGCTGAAAATTACAATTCCAATGAGATACCATTACATGCCCACTAGACATGGCTATATTCCAAAAATCTGACAATACAAAATGTCAGTGAAAGTACAGAGCTTTATTCACAATAGCCAGTAACTGGAAAAAAATTAAGTACTTCTTAGCTGGTGAATGGATAAGGAAAATGTGGCCAATCCATTCAATAGAATGCTATTCATCATTTAGATAAACTTCCAAAACGTTATGCTAAGTGAAATAAACCATTCAGGAGACCATATATTATATGATGCCACTTATATGAAATGTCTTTTAAAAGATCAGTTTAGACAGAGAGCAAATGAATGGGTGCTGAGGCTGGGAGTCAAAATGGGGACTCACTGCAAACTGAACAACAGGAAATTTAGAGGATGATAGACATATTCTAAAAGTGGATTATGGAGATGGTTGCAGAACTGAATAAACTGACAGTCTTAGAACTTTAGATTTACAGTGAGTGAATTTTATGGTATATAAATTATACCTCAATAAAGCTTCAAAAAAATGAAATGGTACACCTTCTTGGCTAACCCACAATGAAGCATGCCCCATAAGCCTTTCTTGCTCCTCTCTAAATTTTACTATTTATTTGTAATATCCCTGTACTATGGTATCAATATATTCTACTTGTTTTTGAACCTAACTTCAGTATGGAGGAGAACTTCTTTTCTTGAGTTTGCCTGAGAATATAAATGGAATGTCTTCACTGAGTAGTTTGATCTCCACGGGTCATGCCAATTTGTAGATTCTCAAGAATGTCTTAAAGTTCTCTTCAGGCAACTGGTTCATTCTAGAGGAGTCCTGAGGTTTGGGTAATATGATCTACCAATAGAAGCCTCAGGCCTATATTAGAGTATGGATCTAAACCAATTCAGGCTCTTGCTGAACCACTGCCAGTTTGACCCGAGGGGACTCTGGCTCTGAGCCCACGCTGTCCAGCTTGCTCCAGCTGGAAGATCTTGCTTCTTTTTCACACCAACCTCAGCGTGCGAATAAGGCAGGGACGTGAGCTGAGGACCAGTTATGTTCTTTTTTATGTTGTAGTATCCATGATTCACAACAATTAACAAACTTGCTCTGATAAAACAATGACATTTTTCAAGAAGATCTATTATCAGAGATTTCTAAAGAAACCATTTTGAAAGGTGCTAGAAAGTCAAACCTGTTCTTTAGTCTCTGATTTATTAATATAGTAAATTCACAGGGCAGATTCTAGGTGTTCCCTGTGGTTTTTGGAGCTGTGGTATTCTGTGCATTCAAACAGGCCAAAGTAGCAGATGAGAGCACTGCTATAGATTTGTTTCACTCTGGTGAATGTAAATGATTTGTGTTCAGCAGGTTTGTCCTACTAGAGATAAAAGAGAAGGAAGAAGTTGTACAGAGCCTCAAAGATAGAGCTTAACTCCACTAGTAACCCAGAATGCCCATCAGCATACCTGGCATTTTTAAGTGAGCATGATAACTCTCCAAGGAATCAGCACCATCTTTCCTTAGATCATCATAGATCAACAAAAATGAGTAGAAAAATATGGAGAAGGATCAAAAGAGGAAGCAACTATAGCTTCACCCTTTTTTTTGTTGGTGCAAGGCAATTGCATTAAGTCCAGGAAAGCAAATAGACACTTTTCAAAGTCCATGGAGGAAAATGCAGAAATTGTTAATATGAAAATGTCCCTGGTCACCTAAGTGCTGTGATATTTAAGTGTCCCTGCTCTACTTATGGTTCTCTACTCATGAGCAACCCATTCTCTAAGAAACTACTGAAAGTTGAAGTGTTTATTCATATATTATTTGTAAGCCAGTAGTACAACAGAAAGGCATAGTTTCCTTTCTTGCAATGGAAAACGACATGCCAACAAACCCTTGTTTGACCTGTTTGCAGGATTCACAGGCTTTCTGCCACCAGTGGGCTTTGGTTGCCCATCTTCATGGAGTACCATGCACTTTGATTTTACCACGTCACATTCCATGGGTGATGCTGCATTTACAAGTGCAATATATTTTCTCCCAGCCTAAACCAAAGAGCAGAGACATTCCTACTCTTTCTCACAAGATTTAACTATAATATTGTGCTGTTAAGAAAACTAGAGATCAAAGCAGAAGCAACACTTATAATTTCAAGATGAGACCCCAAGAATAACAAAAAATGATAAATGTGAAAAGAATGTGAAAGAATGACCCTAGTTACAATAAAAATCCTTATGGAAATTAGTACACATAAAGTCATAGATCATTAGGACCCAAAGAAGAAGGTATATGCCAGACATTAAACTGGCCTGATAATTTGATCATTTCTTACCATAGGTTAAGAATTCCATCTGTGGGGTGCCTGGGTGACTCAGTGGGTTAAAGCCTCTGCCTTAGGCTTGGGTCATGATCCCAGGGTCCTGGGATGGAGCCCCACATCGGGCTCTCTGCTCCGCGGAGAACCTGCTTCCTCTTCTCTCTTTCTGCCTGCCTCTCTGCCCACTTGTCATCTCTGTCTGTCAAATAAATAAATAAAATCTTAAAAAAACAAAAAAAGAATTCCATCTTCATGTCTCGTTAGTAATGCTGAGAAAAGCAAGGCAACCTTCAGAGCATTGTTAAAAGTTACAAATGTATCACGGTGAACTCATTGCAAAATTGAAGCAAGAGATTCAAAGGACTTACCAGAGGTCCATGCTAGAATCAGCTGGAGGAAATGTTTCATGCTAGGGTTCTAATGCCAGTCATTTTCATCATTTGGGTCTGGAGTGAAACTTAGGTATATGACTTTTGAAAAATTCCCTGAGTGATTTTTATGATAACACTAGTTAATAAAAGAAAGTATTTTCTAGTCTCTTTTGAAAGGAACCTGCCTTTTACCTTGTGTCTTTTGCTATGCTTAGCACAGTTAGACTGTAAACTCCAGGAAGGAAGAATGTGTGCTAGTTGTCTTTGGTATTGTAATTCCTCTTGCCCCACCCCTGCATCCGCAAGAGAAGAACAGTGATCTATCACTGATACTCAAGAAATTGAATTTTAAAAGTGAATACTAGATTTGAAAGTAAAACCAGAAACCGTAACTCCTAGAAGAAAATGGGCAGTAAGTTCTTTAACATTGCTTTGGGTGATTTCTTTTTTTTTTCTTTTTTTTTTTCCATTTTATTTATTTTTTCAGCGTAACAGTATTCATTCTTTTTGCACAACACCCAGTGCTCCATGCAAAACGTGCCCTCCCCATTACCCACCACCTGTTCCCCCAACCGCCCACCCCTGACCCTTCAAAACCCTCAGGTTGCCCCAACCTCCCACCCCTGACCCTTCAAAACCCTCAGGTTGTTTTTCAGAGTCCATAGTCTCTTATGGTTCGCCTCCCCTCCCCAATGTCCATAGCCCGCTCCCCCTCTCCCAATCCCACCTCCCCCCAGCAACCCCCAGTTTGTTTTAAATTTGATTCCAAAGACAATGGCAGCAACAACATAAAGGAGTAAACAATGGGGCTACATCAAACTAAAAAGCTTCTGCACAGTGAAGAGAAACAAACAAAATGCAAAAGCAACTTACTGAATGGAGAAAATATGTATAAATGACATATCCAATAAGGGGTTAGTATCCAAAATAAAGAACTCATATAGCTCAATAACAAACAAAAGCAATCCAATTAAATATGGCAGAGGACATACAGATAGCCAACAAGCACATGAAAAGAGCACGAATAACAACAGCACTAATAACCAGGAAAATGCAAATCAAAATCACCAGAGATATCACCTCACAGCTGGAAAGGACAAGAATAAAACAAGTGTTGACAAGGATGTGGAGAATAGGAAATCCTTGTGCACTGTTGATGGGAATGTTAATTGGTGCAGCCACTATGGGAAAGAGCATGAGCATTCCTCAAAAAATTAGAGATAGAACATCATATGATCCAGCAATTCCACTTCTGGGTATTCATCCAAAGAAAATGAAAACACTAATTCAAAAAGGTATATGCACCCCTATGTTCACTGCAGCATTATTTACAATAGCCAAGATATGGAAACCACCTAAGTGCTCATTGACAGATGAGTGGATAAAGAATATACTATATATATGAATACTACTGAGCCATAAAAAAGAATGAAATTTTGCCATTTGCAACAACATGGATAGTTGCATGGTATGTTAAGTGAAATAGGTCAGACAGAGAAAGACAAATACTTGTATGATTTCACTTGTATGTAAAATCTAAAAACCAAAACACAGGAATAAACAAACAAAACTCACAGATACAGAGATTGATTGGTGGTTACCAGAGGGGATTTGGGGGCATGGGTGGGAAAGGTAGATGAAGTGGGTGATGTGGATCAAGAGGTACAAACTACCAGTTATAAAATAAATAAATCATGAGGGTGTAAGAAACATCATAGTCACTATAGTCAAGAATATCATATTACACATTTGAAAGTTACTAAGAAAGTCAATCTCAACAGTTGTCATACAACAAATAAATTGTACCTTTGTATGGCGACAGATAGCAACTAGAATTATTGTAGTGGTCATTTTGCAATGTATACTAGGTAATCACTACATAGTCACTATGTTGTATACCTAAAAATATGTTGTATATCAATTATATTTCAATTTAAAAATGAATATTAGGAATTTCACTCTGTAAGTATGGACTTGAATTGAATTTTCTCTTTTCTGTTATTAATGTCATAGTGGGTTCTCAAGTGTTTGTTGAATGAACACATTGAGTTTTGAAGGTTAAACATAAGTTATTTTAAGGGGCTTTTGAGTGGTAATTGTAGAAATCAGTCTCATTACTTTATATTCATTCATGTTCTCTTTTTGGGCTTCTCTAAAATACATCCCTGATTTACACCAGATTTGGTGAGAACAGCTTAATTGTATGTGCTTTCAGAAAATTGGGAATCAAATAACTAATCTGAAGTAACAAAACAAGCAAATACAGTTGATACTATTACTTCAAGTATCTTTCCCAAATGGCATTACTAATGGATCTTATCTCATGGACTAGCATAACACTTTATTTTATAACTGATGTATCAAAAGGCTATTTGGACTATTCATTTCTAAGGTCTTATAACCCTAATTTTATTTTGAGGAGATACTTACATGTTCTAGTGACATAATGAGAAGAAATAAAAGCAGTTATTGATTAATTACTGCAATAAATACAGAAATAATATCACATAAGGGAATATATATTATAATAGCCCACTTCTTCCATGTGATTCAATTTGCTGATATATGAAAATAACTAGTAATGATAAAATTGATCGGCATCAATTGTGGATTATTATTAAAGGCCATCATTGAAATTTATATGTAGAAGATATGATTTGACATGTTCAGCTAGGGGTGCCTGAGTGACTCAGTCAGTTAAGCATCAGACTCTTGATTTCGGCTCAGGTCGTGTCTCACAGTCATGAGATTGAGCCCCCCATCAAGCTCCATGCTGGGTATGGAGCCTGCTTCAGATTCTCTCTGTCCCTCTCCATCTGCCACTCCACCACTTACTCACTCTCTCTTTAAAAAAAAAATAAAGAAAAATAAAGAAAAACATGTTCAGCTAGTCACCTTCATATGAATTATAACAAGCTGAATATTTCTCAGTATCTTCATTAAAGATGCTCATATTCTGGGGCACCTGAGTGGCTCAGTTGGTTGAGCAACTGCCTTCGGCTCAGGTTGTGATCCCGGACTTCCAGGATCGAGTCCCGCATTGGGCTCCCAGCTCCTTGGGGAGTCTGCTTCTCCCTCTGATCTCCTCCTCTCTCATGCTCTCTCTCACTCGTTCTCTATCAAATAAATAAATAAAATCTTAAAAATTAAAAAAAAAGATGCTCATATTCTGGATACATATATTTGTAATAAACCAAGTTGAAAATGTATAGGTGAAATATGTGTTTTGTTTCCATCTTCACTATTTAATGTATGTTTTACAAAGTTTTCTCTGTTCCCCTTCTACTGTGATCTTGCCTCTCTTTGAACCCATATGTATGGATTTTGTAGCTTCCATATGCACTTATCTTCCTTTGTCTTCTTTTAGACACTTTACCAACTTGTAAACACCTGTAGAGGTAGGACTTATTCTTACTCATCTCGTGTCTCCTGCCATGACAAGCACATAGCAAGCACACCATGTAGACTCTTTGAATTGATCATCTGTTATTCAGAAATTAATAATGGCAATATCTTCATAATCCCAAGAATAATTATACCATTGTCATTGAAGCAAAAAGAGAGCATTTAACTTCAAATGTTGAAGTCTTTTAAAAACAGATGTTATAAGCTGATTTTAAGTAATCTTTTAAGCTGTCACTAAAATCATTTATTCTAGTTAAAAACCTGATCCATTTATATATTCATGTATAATTTATATTCCACCTACTTCCAAAAATTAATTGAAGGAGCCATTAAGATGATGTCAGTCATGGGGGCGCCTGGGTGGCTCAGTTGGTTGAACATCCGACTCTTGATTTCCACACAGGGCGTGATCTCATGGGTCATGGGATCAAGCCCAGTGCTTGAAGATTCTCTCCCTCTGCCCGCCCCCCAAGTCATACTCTCTCTCTCAAATAAATAAATCTTTTTTTTAAAAAAATGATACCAATTATGAAAACTATTAAAATATCAATAACAAACTGATCACAAAGTTTTATTCTTAAATTATTTTGGTATTTTTAAATGTTTAAGTCAAAATATTGACCACACCTATATGCATTATCTCTACACCAAATAAACAGGGATGTTTATTGTTAAAAATTTTAAGGTAGTTACCAGTTTATCATACAATTCTATATCAAGTATTTTTTTAATTTACACCATTAATTTATGCTGTTATTTAAAATAGTATGAACTATAGAGTGAATAGAAGACACACACACACACACACACACACACACACACATGTATACATATTTTGTGAAAAATACCTTAACTCTTGGCTTCAAATGAGTTTAAATATGGAGAATTCCAAATGGTTGGAAAATCAAACACTTTAAGTTCTCAGCAAAGCCACAATAGCAGGAATCGTAACCTATTCCCACTTTCCTTAAAAGATGACTTGAGGTAAGGACTCCAAGGAAACAAAAGAGTCTGTTCCAAGAGAGAAATCTGAGGCAAATGGCAACAAGAGGAGAGAGGACATCCCAAGGACAAAAGCCTTCCATATTCCCACCCAAAATGTGCTTACCAAAATCGCACAATTCCAGTGAGCTCGCACAATTAACTTGTCCAAAGGAGTTGTATGGCAGGCATTCAATTTCCCACTCACTAGGCTGAAACATACAATCTTGGAACATGTCATTTAAATTAAAAATGAAATATTTGGACATATCAATATAAGATGGGTCCTGCTAAATATGAGAACATATTTATCCAGACAGATTCAATCATGATTCCTACTCTGTGAATAAAATTTCAATCTAGCTAGCAAAATTAAAAATTGTAATTTTAGAGGTTTTTTTAAAAGAAAATTTTCCCAGAAAAAGAATTGTAGTTCAATTTTAAATATTGGATTATTTGACTTTATGCCTTTCTATTTAAGATGGGACTAAACTAAAAACCTATGAAAGAACTCTCATTAAAAAAAAAGAAAAAATATATATATACACAAGCAGTCAAATCAGGTAAAGCAGACAAATCCTGTTTGGTCAATGATGGCAATCATGTGATGGAATAAAAATAAAGCAACTGAATGAATCTTTTTTGAGATTTAGGCTCCGAATTGACAATAATATGAAGGTTGTCCCTCAATATCCAAAAGGCACACATGCAATAAGGAACTTTATATCATCCAGAAAGAAACTGTCAAATGACTAGAAATCCATTAATAAAGATAATGAGCAGTAAAAGCTAATGACTGTATGTCCAAAATCAATGCTGTTTAATCAAGCCCTGGGAAAGGGATTTACTTCTAACACACCAGATAAAGTTGCTGCCAAACTTGAGGTGCCATGATAACCTGCATCAGGAAGGGAAAAATCCACTTAAGGACTAGAAAGAGATCTGATATCCTAACACCTCTCTCTTATCACTGGCAATGTTGCTGGGCCCATGGATAATTCAGTTACACTAGTTACGTCTATTGTTGACTCAGAAAGAAGTCCTTTATCCAGTGGACCTCGAATTCAGTGCTGGTCTGCCTATAAGAGTTTTAACAAAGATTAGAGTTAACTGTGGTTGTAGGCTCCAGCAGGGCTGTTATGAGCAAGAACACTTTGGGAATATTGACTAAAAAGTACACTCATTGTAGCCTGGAATGGAAATAAGGCCTCATGAGAACACTTAAAGCATGAGAACTTTCTACTTGTAAATAAAAGCTTCTGTTGCATACTGACAGGGCTTGCTAAGCCATTAGTGTCAGTGTTCTTGGAGGGAGGGGTAAGGGGAAAAGGTAGAAAACAAAAAGAATATGAAGGGGATTTTGGCGAAGAAGACATAGCCTTGCATTTCATATGTCTCCTTCAACTAGTACTTGCTCCATCATCTTCCATGTCTCATCCCAGGGTCTACTGAATCTGTCCCTTTTCTTCCATTGTACCAATCTCCTCATTTCCTGTGAAATAGATGTCTTGAGAATGTCTCACCCTTTCCCACACATCTTCCTCTTTATCTGATATGATTCTTTGTGACTAACTACGAAAGTTGGTGCCACTTACAAGAAGTTTAGCTGTTGAACAAATTTGGGGAGGGTAGGCCTAGAATGTGCCAAGTGATGGATATTTGAGAAAGTTGGGAGAGGACAATTCATTCTCCTTGCATTGATGAATTCACAGTCTGGTGAAGAACAAGAGTAAGGGGGTGAGTTGGAGCTGGAGGTAGAGCTAAACACCATGTATGAGTCTTGCTTCAGATGAACCTATTCGTACCTGAACAGGTGGACCCAATGCCTTGGGTCACTGACAGAAAAGTTGACCTGGGGACTCAAGATAACTATGTCAAGTCACTGCTCTGAAATATTGACCCAACCAACTTCTAAGCATTTTTTTGACTTTGTGACATCTACAGCCCTAAGCCCTTATTATGCACCTGTTCCTATCTGGCCAAGTCAATTTTCTGTTTTGAAACCTTCTGTTATGGTCTTTGCTACATTTTATGTTATTTCCTATAAGCCTGGTAATGTGTTAGATGATTTACATATATCTACTATAACCTTGCAATGTATCTACTATGATTGGTGCTACTGTAAGGTGCATATAGGTATCCTCATTTTACGGATGAGGGAAAACAGACATGAAGAGATAAAAGAGTTTGCTCAGGAGTGCAAAAATGGTGATATACATGAGAATCAAACCAAAATAAGTCTGGCCCCAAAATCATTGCTCACTGGTCTAGACCTCATACCATTCAACAGTTCTTCAGCTTGCTTCCAAAGCACGATCCTGCTGTTGTCTGCATTCTAGCTCCTTCTCTGACCCTCTTTTCATTCCCTTTAATGCTACAGCAATAGTTAAATACTTGTAATCCACGCCCTCTCCTCCTCCTCAGTGTGTATGCATGCTCTTTCCTCTGCTTGAAATACTGCTCTCCAATCTAGCTTAGCACCCCTCATCTTTCTAGATGTGGGTTCCCTCAAGAAGGACTCCCAGGTACCTCCCTCAGACACACAGCAGCCTATACCCGTCCCCGTCAGAGCAGTTGCAATAGCGTGCTGTCACAGTGATCCCTTTTGGGTATGTTTCACCTACACAGTAAGTCTCATGAGATAACAAACACGTCTTTTTTACCTTCACATCAAGAAAACCCAGGGTGGCACAAGCAGGAACTCTGAGAATGCTCATTGAATGAAACCCGTTTTGAAACTTCAGAATTGCTTTCCCATTGTGGGGTATGTGTGTGTGTGAGAGAGAGAGAGACAGACAGACAGACAGAGAACAATAGTGTGTGTTTAAATCTTCTCAACTTGATTTCATGTTTCATAAGATTAGGGACGGTGTCTTCTATTTTTATTAGTGTTCTCCTTCAAAGCCCCTTGCCTGCTGAATACAACAGAATGAATGACCCTGTTCATGTCAGTGTTGAATACACCCACGGAGGTAAATACACAGAAGTGAAAGACAGTGAGGACAGATGGCAACAAAGAAAAGTACACATATATTTTGTATGTGAATTTTGCCAACTTGTTAAATAATTTAAGATTCTAACAAAATTAAACAAGTTAAAGCCAGGCAATTAGGAATGAATGTTGAACTGAGACAACATAAAGGGAAGAGAAAAACTGATACTTGAAATGAGCGATTTACTTCAATTTGGGCACTTAGGTTAGCCATGTTTCCTGACAGCTAAAAATCAGAAAGCATTCAGTATCATGGATTATCAGTATTATTTGGCTACAAATAATAGAAAACCTGGCTTACCTATAGGGTTATTCTTCTTGAGGAGGTCTGAATAACCACCTTTGATTCAGCAGCTGGATTATGTCAAGGTCACCATCTCTGCAAGCCTCTGTCTTTTCCTCAGGTTTCTCATCTACTATGGTTGCAAGATTGTTGCTGCTGTTCCAGACATCACATCAGGTTTAAGGCATAAAGAAAGGAGGGAGACATCAAACCATGTCTGCTGCTTACAGCAGGAAAAACAAATGCCTTTACAGACGCCTTATTAAGTTTTATTGATCAGAGCATGTCAAATGGTCACTTACAGCTGGAAGAAAGTTTTTAAAAGATATATCCTTCTGTGGCAGAACACATCGCTACCCAGATCAAAACTGACATTCTACTTGCAAGGAAGAAAAAGCAATATGTATTAGATAGGCAACTCACACCGGTTGCAGATTGTAGATTTCACTGACTGCCAATAAATATCATATAAACTCCAGAAAAAATGTATAATATACTTCAATAATTATTTGATGAATCAATAAGCATAAATTTGGTCCCCCTAACCGAACTCTTTGGAAAAAAAGCCCCACAAACTTAATTATTCTGCTTATAAAGTGAAAATGTCAGAAAACATATGAAATAAAAATATAAGATAGTGGTGCTCAATAATCATGTCCCAGTGATATTTTATTTAAAATGTTATTTTCATGATCCTAAAAAATTCAACATATATTACTGTAGAATACATAGAAATTATTGTAAAGTATGTTGCATACTCAAAACATAGCATGCAATTAATAACTCCAGTAATTCTACCATCTATAAAAACAGATAAAGTTTAGCCATTTTGATAAGAAAATAGCTTTTTCACAAAATTAAAGTCACACTTTCTTTTTTTAAAAAATAAAACTTAACCATATATTTTGACTAAAAATTGCTTCAGAATCTCACTTAGCATGGCCAGAAATTTGTGTACAAAATTTGTTTAATCTCCAGTAATTGGACATTTAGATTCTTTCCAATATAAAGAACCCAAGGATTAATATTGTTACAGATACACTTAGAAACAAATTATTATTATTTCCTGGGTACAAAATCCTAGAAGTAAAACTCTGGTGACAAATTTTTTTTTTTTCTGGTAACAATGTTTTAAACATTATTCAGATTTTTATATATACTGTTAAGTCATGCTTCAAGAGAATTCTATAGTTGAGGCGCCTGGGTGGCTCAGTGGGTTAAAGCCTCTGCCTTTCGCTCAGGTCATGATCCCAGGGTCCTGGGATCGAGCCCCACATCGGGCTCTCTGCTTGGCGGGGAGTCTGCTTCCTCCTCTCTCTCTCTATGCCTGCCTCTCTCCCTACTTGTGATCTCTATCTGTCAAATAAATAAATAAAATCTTTAAGAAAAAAAAAAAAAGAGAATTCTATAGTTTACATCTCACCAGTAATAAATAAGAATGCTGATTACCTTGTACCCTTCCCAGCATGACATTTTTTGTATGTGTGTGTACATATTTATATGTGTATATATACACATACCTACATACATATGTGTGTACATGTATACACATATATAAATAAAACATACATACATACATATATAAATAAAATCTTCAAGGTGATTATGTTAAAACTGATATTTAATGTTTTTGTTTTATTAATTTTTCTTTGATTACTCATTTGAGTAAACATATTCAAAAATGTCTTATTAAAAATGTGCATCTCTTTGTCTATATTGCTTATTTATATTCCTTGCTCATTTTCCATTGGGATATTCATATTTTTTGTATTGATCCAATAAGAGCTCTCTCTATATTATGAATAAAAACTCATAGTTATGAAATAAGAACAAGAATATAACTATTCTCTTTTGGACTTTTAATTTTGTCCTTTACTTTAATGTCCTTTAATTTCTCCCTCTTTCATTTTAAATGACTTTGTCAAATCTTTGAAAAAATATTCATGGGTAGTATATTTTATATACTCTTATACATATGACAAAATTTTTCTGTTGTTTTCATGTATGTTCATAGATGTTAACTGTTTGGGTCTATGATTTTTGTTTATATCATTTTTAATCTCAGAACTTCAGTTATTTCTTTACCTGACTTCTGGAAATTAATGTTCTATTGTTAATAACCTTTTAAAGCTCCAATTCTAGCTGTTTTCCGACATTTGAAAATTTAATGTTGTCAACAAGCCTTCTAAAGTTAGCCTAAGGATTATTCCTTTGTAGCTAACTTTTCCCCCAGGCCACCTAGTTATTATTATTTTTAATTGCTCTGTCTTTTAATAGAGGAGAACCTCTGCTATCTAGTTTGTTAGTGTGAACACTTCTCTTATTTTTTAAATTTAATTTCTTAGGTCATAGTGAGAATGTTCAATCTGAGTATATGGATCTTTCTAGCACAGAAACATTTCTTTAGTTATGCCTGATCATTGCTTCCTTTTATTTCTTCCTTAGGAATATCAGTAAACTTTGGGTTGGAATTTTTACATATTGTCCTCCATAGCTACCATATTTTCCTTCTTTTTTCCGTCTATCTTCCCAGAATCTCCTATGCTTTTTCTCTGATTCAATTTCTTATGGCGTTAATTCTGATTTTATTTCTTTCCAATGAGAACTCAGGTATTTCTAATTCACTTATAATTTCCTTTCAATTCTATCCTATTTATCGAGTTATCTTTAATTCAGCTTGTTGTCTTTGGTTTTCATCCTGACTCTTTTTTTTTTTTTTTTTTTTTTTGCCTTTTCTGTCTCCCCATGTCTTTCTGTTCCTATTTCGTGGACGGCCTATCTACTTGCTGCCTGTTTCAGGAGTCAAATTCTTAAATATTTTCTTTTAATTGTTACATTATCTGTTCCTATGTATCTTCAGGATGATATCCTTATTCTGTAATTTTTTTTCAAAATCCTCATAAATAGATTAGCCTTCCATACTCAGTATTTCCAATTACTAAAATGTCTGATTGACTTTGGACCTTCTCAAAGTTATTTCAGTGCTGATGATGGTGACATATTCTCTTAGCTCTATTTTAAGTGCCTAGGCAGCATTCAACTGCAGTATGTACGGCAAACCTTTTATTCTCAATATCTGATTCTTCGCCACCATGAATCTGAATGCCCTGACCCTTCTAAAAGTCTTACCAACCCTTTTCCCAAGGGAAAAATACCCAAAAAAACCCCAAGGGATTTTTGGATGCCGTAGCCCATGCAGCAGCAACAGCTATGGTGGGTAAATAATATCTTAGACTCACTTATAGGACTACCAGAAATCTGACCGTCACAGACATTTATCAAAGGAACCAAAGTGGCAACAACTGCTAGTGTATTCAAGCCATATAGCATAGACAAGATCACCCACTGCCAATGAAGAATGCTGCTTTTTAGGAAGAGCAGAATAAATCAAAGCAGAAATGGGAAAACTCTACGTTCATACAGAGCTTCTGTGGATTCAAATTTATAAGTCTAGTTAAATAATATGTAATAAGCCATACTCAGAAACAAAAGAAAGCTATACATGCTCTTATGTATGTGAGATGAATGATTTCAGAGAAATTGACTAGTTTATGTGGGATCTTTTATTAGGTGGGAGAAATAGTAATTATCCATCTTTATTAAGTGATTCCTTAAAGTCTGGATTTGAAAATATTTTCAATAACTGGAATTTTGCAGCCTGGCTCTTAGTAGATGTACAATACATATTTTTCAATGAATGGATGAATGACTATTGAAAAAATAAACTTGAAAGGAGTGGGAGGTGAAGTGGAGTTGGGGCTACTCTCTTCTTCTTGTCTCCAAGGGGTAACCTCCCAAACTATGCACCGTAGGGTTCATGGAGCTGAGAAGACCCAGATGGAAGGCTCAAGGTTCATATTGATACCCAGAAGCACACCAGGCAGCAACTGTGCCCAGCAGCCTTTTATGAGCCTCCAGTTTTCTCCATGCCTATCCAATTCCGACAGACCATGCTTAGTTTATTGTAACTCAGTAATTGGTAACTTCTATAGTACACAAAACCCTTAGTTTTCAAAAACAATTACTTCAGTGCTCAGAGTTTATATAAGAAGAGATTAGTGTGGAGAAATATTGATTATTATACTTAGAATTGTCCTGAACTCTGCAGGAACTAAAAAGCAGAATGCTTAATTCTAATCCTGTCTTGGACCCTGTCTAGCCTTGGGAACATTTCTGAATCTCTCTGAGTTTCAGTTTCCATTTCTTAAAAATGGAGGAACTGAACAAGATCATCTCTAAAGACACTTCGACTATAATATCCTACAATTCCTTTTTCAGATCGAGGGGACGTTCACTGTTCTCGTTACTGGACACTAACAAGGTTTATTCTGTGAATGTGACTCTCAGAGCTCTATAGGTGTTTGTTTAGCAGTAAACAGGAAAATTGCTTATGATGCTTCTACCCCTACTGTAGTCTGAGATTAAAAGGGTGCATTTTTTTCAGTATGTTCAGTTTTCAAAAGACATGCTGGAGGAAGTCAGCCAATTTCTGCCCACACAACTTCCAAATGACGTCAATGGAAGCAGAGCACACAGATCTCTAGGCAAGTTTTGGCTCATTATGTGAGGGTTTTTTTTCTTTTTTTAAAGAACAACTGCAAAAATGATTTCTCTCAACTCAAATTACACAATTTGTTCTTCTTTGTGCCCTGAGTCAGCAATAGAAATACTGTGGAAAATAAAGCAAGATCTCCTTTTTACACATCAACTAAAACGGGCCATAGTTATGTGAAACACAGCATGTTTGAGATTCTCGAACACTCTAAGCAATATTCCTCTTGCCATGGGCTGATAAATGATCATCAGATGAACAACTGGAAAAACATACCTAGTTATTCTTATTTTGACTGGATTTAATCTCCAGTCCTGCTATTAATGTTACTATCTGGGGTTCATGGCTTAACCCTTGGAAGTATTTTAAAGGACTTTCCTGACAAAATAATATAACTTGTGTTTTGTCTTTAGCTCAACTTTATGCAATAAAATCAAATAGCTCTGGTATTTGTATTCTACTTTAAATAAATACATCTATAATACAAAGAGTAGTTAATAGACACGCAATTCTTGATATGTGTTAGGTACAGCTTGGCTCAATTCTTACGGCAAACTTAAAGGGTTGATATTGTTATTCTTCTGATTTTTTGAATTAAGAAACTGAGGATCAGAGAAGTTGGGTAATTTGCGCAAAGCCACACAGCTGAGCCAGTAGCATTAGGATCCCAAATCAGGTAGTCTGGCTTCAAAATCTAACCACTATGCTATCCAGACAATACTTTATTTTTCTACTCAAAAAACATTGAATGGTACCTAGTTATTTAAAGTTCTGAGCATGGTTAGTTACTAGATAATGTGGAATAATGACCAAAAACAAAACAAAACAAAACAAAACAAAAACCCAGAATGAATAGATGGGGAGGAAATTCAGATTTTTTGTACCTACATTGTATCGGTCAGAGAGTATGCTAGACAATCCACATCTATATAATCTACAGGAAAACTCTGTGAGCAAAGCTGTTGTATTGATGAAGAAACTGAGTTGTAAGAAGTTGTCACTTGCCAAAAATTACACAGCTGGTAAAAGCTTGAATTTTACCCCAATTCTGTGTGTTTCTACCACTGGCATTTGCTTCCCACCACCTGCTGCCTCCATGAGCATGAGTATTGTCTTAGCTAGAACAGGGGACATGTACAGGTGCCCCAGTATTTGGAAAAGTCTTAGAGTTACTTTAGAAGTGATAATGTCAAAGGGAATTTCTAGATTTGGGAACTTTTCTTTTTCTATACTCCAGTGTGGTCTGCATGGCCCAAACAATACTGGGACGACTATGTTCAAGTCTAAATCCCAAAGTAGTCCATGGACAAATTGGAATGTAATTTTAATTAAGAGTACATATTTGACCTAAACCAGCTTCAAAACATTAAATTTCTTAGTAAAACAATTATAAGTGAATTCCATGTTTTATACATAAGCTCTGGTATTTTTAAAGGTAAAATAGAAATTTTTGAGTGAAATTGCAGTTTTTCATGAGTATGTGCAGAAAGGAAAATTGGTATCCTGTCTATGATATGTCCTAGAAGGACCATTTTATAAATATTAAAAGAAGAAACATCTGAGAAATATTAAGGAAGTACTTTAAGTCTTTCAAAATCAAAATGTAATATAAACTTAGTTATTTTATTATTCACTTCTTTTTTGACTTGAACACATTTCTTCAAAAATATTACCAATTAAGTAAGAAGTGGTTGGGGTGTAGATTGTCCTCCTTTCAGAGTTTGTTCACATCACACCAAATGTCTTATTTATATTTAAATACCACAGGGAATGGGCAAGAAATTATATGTTTAAACTGGACTTTTCCAAGGCTTTTAAGGCCAGAATATTTGCTTTGCCGAAGACCAAATTACTGCAAAGTGGAGCAAGCACCTGATCTTGTGGTGAGTCAGAATAAGTAAATATCTCCGCCTGGAAATGGAAACAAATGCTCTCAAGACCCCGGGGCACCATCCATTAGCCTGGTGACAGCTGTCCACTTGTTGGTGTCTCGCCTTGATTAAACATATTGAGAGTAGGGATCCCCCAGCGAACTTGTCTCCTAACACATATCCCACATCACTTATATCCTTACTCTTGCAAATTTTAGCACCTTCCAGGCCACCACAAACTCTTAAAAACCCAGAAACACTTACAGACAACAGGTCACCTCAGTCCCTACCTCCTCCATGTTTACACAGACATTCTAAGAAATTTCTAACTAACTTTCACCCCCAAAACATTTCAATAAACTGTCTGCCCAACCATGTGCTACATAGTCTTCTGATAATATGAAATTAGCTGTATTATAATAGTGCATGAAATATTATGATGTAAAGTAACTGTGACATGTGTGGGGACAATTTTAATCGTAGGATCAGCACAACTTTAATACATTTTTTTAAACTTCTCCATCCTGGGGCACCTGGGTGGCTCAGTGCATTAAGCCTCTGCCTTCGGCTCAGGTCATGATCTCAGGGTCCTGGGATTGAGACCCGCATCGGGCTCTCTGCTCAGCAGGGAGCCTGCTTCCTCCTCTCTCTCTGCCTGCCTCTCTGCCTACTTGTGATCTCTGTCTGTCAAATAAATAAAATCTTTAAAAAAAAAACAAAACTTCTCCATCCTTCCTGGAATATATAGGGATCTCAGAAGAGATCTCTGTATACTTACGATCAGAGATTGGCTGTTCCTATCTATCCCGCATGAGTAACACATGATATGACCTACTGCTATTCATGAACCTCACAGAGTTAATTTACCTTCTGTATTTGCACAATTTCTTTTTCCCTTATAAGTAGGATTACAGAACTTTTACCTTTCTGGAAGTCATGTTTAGGACTGGATCTTGTGCATATGACCCATGCAGTTGCATTGTGTTTTCATTTTGTACTAAGATCTGCAAATTATGTAGCCAGTCCTCGTCACCTTGTATTGTTAGTGTAGCAAATACAAAAAGTTAAAGTGTAAGAATTAAATGAAAAATTGACCAAAGTACAACTAATACATTTGAGAGTTTTTTCCAAGATGTTCCATTTAGTATTTACTAAATCTGGATTTTTTTTCCTCTGGTAAAATAATCCTATTTCTTAAACTGATCTTTCTCCAGTGTATTATATGATACAGGCACCCATGTTTATCTGTGTATATTTACAGGCCTTGGGCAATGAATACTTTGCTTTTGCATAGTTGTAAGTTGAGCAGAAGGGAGTAAGGAAAGAGAAAGACCAACCAGATTCTGTAATCTCTTAATTTAGTTGTGGCTAAACCCTTAAAACATTACACACTGTTTCCTTTCACTATAATCATTACATTGCTTCCTCCTCCTTCAGAGAAATCATAATCCTTTCTTATTTGTTTTTGGATTATTCTTGTTTATAAAAATGCTGGAGATGTCTAAATGTCACCAAAGTTGAGATTGAACATGGCCAAACAGCTTGGAAGCCTTGAGCCTGAATGCCTTGATAACAGTCCGAGAGGCCAGCCCAGTATTACCATGTTTCCCTTTCTTTCTCTGTGTGGGTGCAAGGGCGTAGGGAGTGGGCCAACATGATGCTAGATGCACTATGCAAAAGCCAGCATGAATCCCAGGCCTTTTTGTGGACAGAAAGGACTGATTGTGTGGTGAGTAGCTGGAATGCATGCTGGTCACTGTTTGGAGCGGTGTTAGCAGGCATCGTTTTGCTGGATTGTTCGAGGGAGTGACAGAACAAGGGCAGAAGGCAAGGCTCCTTCTCTGTACTTCTGTGGCCCTGTGATTTTCCTCTTCTTTGTTCAAATGATAAAGAAGAATTCCATACGTCCAGAATTCCTTGACACTGTTTTCTCAATTGGATAGCGTTTTTCCAACAGTGCAAACCTCCCTCTCTGACTGCTGGGAAGTGAACTGTGGAGGAAGTGTGTCCAGAATGACAGGAGTTAGGGTATCTGGCAGAGCAGGCCTATGGTGGAGACTCAGAGGACATTTTAGGAAGGTTGTGTGGATAAGGCCTGAGGTAGGCCAGTAAAATACTTGTAACAAATAGCATTTTAGAGAACTTCTTTGCATAGAATGGTAAGGGGGAAAAGTCAGAAATTTTTTATGGGGTCTTTGAGTTTATTAAACAATTTTTCAAAATTTTCTGCAAAATCATAACCAAAAGGTCTACCCATTGGACTACATACAGATCTACTGGCTCTAGTTTCACAAAATTGGAGAACGCCCAAGTTCTGATTTTTGTCCTGATGTTTGATAATTAGCCGTCACATAGTTGGTCCAGGCCTCAGTCCTCTGGATATGCATCCACCCCACTCCCACCAGCACTCACAGCTCTTGCAAACACAGTCCCATCTGCTGAGCACAGACATGATATGTAAAACCTTGTAAGAGGAGGAGGTTCCAAACGTCTTCCCTTTCTTGCTATTTTTGTTGAAGTGTATTCTTCAGCTTCAAATAGGAAAGAGTGGAGGTCCTCAATGATGCATAATCTTCCCTGCAGGCAGGTATGAGAATCAATGGTATGAACGTACTTTATACAATGTCTTCCCATAATGAGTCACACACGTATTTTCAATAACATGAAAACTTGCATTTCTTGATTTAGATTTTAATAAGACTTTTTTTCCCCCCCAATCCATTGGGCTTTTCCTGGGATGTCAGTTTGGAAATGTAGTTCATGAGATTTCCCTTGAGTCCACGTGCATTTTTGGCTTCCATAGTTCATCGGTAGCCCAGCTGAACCAGTTAAATGGATTTTTTAAAATTTTTTAAAAATTTCTTTTCAGTGTACCAGAATTCATTGTTTATGCACCACACCCAGTGCTCCATGCAATATGTGCCCTCCATAATACCCACCACCAGGCTCACCCAACTTCCCACCCCCCGCCCCTTCAAAACCCTCAAATCGTTTTTCAGAGTCCATAGTTTCTCATGGTTCATCTTCCCCTCCCATCACTAGCCATCAGGGAAATACAAATCAAAACCACATTGTCAGGGGTGGGAGGTTGGGGGAACAGGTGGTGGGTAATGGGGAGGGCACGTTTTGCATGGAGCACTGGGTGTTGTGCAAAAAGAATGAATACTGTTATGCTGAAAAAATAAATAAAATGGAAAGATAAAAAAAAAAAAAACACATTGAGATACCACCTTACACCAGTTAGAATGGCCAAAATTAACAAGACAGTAAACAACATGTGTTGGAGAGGATGTGGAGAAAGGGGAACCCTCTTACACTGTTGGTGGGAATGCAAGTTGGTGCAGCCACTTTGGAAAACAGTGTGACGATTCCTTAAGAAATTAAAAATAGAGCTTCTCTATGACCCTGCAGTTAAATGGATTTTAATTGCCCGACCCCACCTATTCCTCCTGGCTTGCGAAAAGCTCTAGAATGGCTTGGTAGGATAAGAGGAAATTAACTGAAATAAGCCACGTGCAAGGGGAACTGCAAACACCATCTCTTGGCACCAGGAGATCTGTGCGAAAAATCTCTGCTCAGTTTTAGGTTGGCCTCCTGCCTGGGGCTTTCTGCTGCTTTCTGTGGGATTCTTGGATGCCGTTCCCGCACAGGTACGATTTAGGAGTCAGTCAACAATTTAAGAGGAATTTGTGTAGAGCTTTGAGGTTCTCTTTCCAGCTCTTCTTGGAGTCCTGAACTCTGACCTCTGATTCCTTAAGCCAGTAAAACATGCCTTTCCATTTATGCCCTCTTTTCTGGCACCCCAAAGAAATTTTGAGGTCACCTTTCCTTCAGAGATTGTTCTTCCAGTTTCTGCTAGCTTTGGTTGCTGTGCTGCGCTTTCAGGCAACCGTTTACATTTATCTAGCTTTTATAGTTGTTACCAGGAGGGTTCCGCCCAATCAAGCGATTGCGCCACACTCAGACCTGAAATTTCTGAATTACTACAGTTAATAAGAGAGTATTAACAATTTGCTGGTTAAAAACTGAATATACAAAATCAACTGCATTTCTATACAACTGGGAAAAAGCAGTTAGATAACATAATTTTAATTTAGTTTACATTTAAATTTGGTAGAAGGATATAAAATCCTTAACAGCTAATCCTACAAAAGGTGTGCAAGAATTTTATACAAAAAATTATAAAACTTATTAAATAAACAGTTTGGAAGATTTTATTACCTTAATAAAGACATATGTGTCTCATTCTTGGGTAAAAAGGTAAAAAAAAAAAAAAAGGCTCAATATGAAAAAAAGACATTAATTCTCCCCATAAGGGAAAAATGGGCAAAAGATTAGAAAAGAGTATCACAGCAAAGGACACAGAAAATGGCTCATAAACATTTGGGAAGATGCTCAATCTCACTGGACATCCAGAAAATGCAAAATTAAGTCCCTAGGAAATACTATTTTACACTTACCGAATTTGCAAAAATTTAAAAATCAGATAGTATCAAGCATTGTGGAGAAATAAGAAGGCCTGTCAGCTGTTCACAGAGATGTTAATTTGTCCAATATCTGAAAATACTCAGTCATTATCTATTTCAGCCCTAGATATTTATCTGAAGAAACCTTTACATGTATGTATGTAGAAGTGTTCATAAGACTACTATTGCTAATAGTAAAACAACAAAACACAAAAATCGTGAAGTAACCCAAATGTCTATCAGCGGCGGAATGGATAAATATATTGTGGCATTAGGGTACCATACCACGGTAAAAATGAATAATATACAGCTACACAGAGAAAGTGTGAAAATGTAAGTTTGAAAGAAGGAGGAGCAAGTATCCAAACCATTCATTTCTATCTGCATAATATTTGAAACAAAACAGCATGTAATAATACATTTCTTTGGGGGTACCAGGCAGGTCAATCTAATGAGGCAGAAGAGGAAGAGCGTGATACATTTCAGAGCAGGCATTTCCTCTGGGTAGATGGAGGGGATGTGACTGGGGAAAGAAACAAAAGGGTCTCAAAGGTGTGATGCTGGGATGTTGTCTTTCCCATGCTGACAATGGGTACATGGGAGCTTTAGTCCCTTTTTTAAATTGTGCATAAATATTTATACATTCTTCTCTGTGTGTATTTCACAACAATGTGTATTATTTTAATATATATTTTTATCATATCCAGGTAGATTTTTAAGAATGCTCTCTGGAATTGCTGTGGAAAATAAGGTGTCTGGGCAACAGGGCCTTGGCAATAAGGTGGGATGTAGAGCCCAGGGCTGGTGGAGACAAGAGTATAACATGTGGCATTTGAAGGTCCGCACCTGCAGCTTTGGGATTGTCAGTGAATGGGCAGGTGCGATCTTGGGACTGGTTCTAGGTCGAATAGCCCAAATCTAGCACTTCATCACTGTACCAGTTATCCTTGAAGTAGCATCCTCAGCTGCTTACATAAACTAGAGCACTTTCCTGTCATTTGAAACACAAATCCCTAAGTGGCATTTTACATTTGCAGTGTCCATGGGAACAGGTGAGGATGTTCAATTAGGCCATTAGAAATACAAGTTTGAAATTTAACGATGATATCTAAGATTGACACATAGGTGTCAAATATATACCGTCAAACTGTGACAACAGATGAATTCACTAGGCAGGGTATGGAGGGTAAACCCAAAGAGGACCCATCACAACATCCACTGTTCCCACTCCCCTACAAACCAAGATTGCAATCACTACTTTAGAATACTAGTTACTGTCTAAGAATATACCAGAATACTCACTAAATGGATTTTTAAACTTTCTTTGATGACATGACTTCCACACAGTCAAGGATATTATTTCATTATATGAAGAAAATTTCTAAGTGACTCCATACTCTTAGAACAAATCGGAGCATTACTCTGTACAATTAGCCTATAATCTAGTGTCAGAAACCAGACTAAGAAAGAGTTAAAAATAGATTATTAAGCAATATATTATTATAACTATCATATAATTATGTAATTTTATATATGTAATTATATATAATATATAATGTATGATATATATATTATACTACTGATAGTGATTGTATAGTTGATAGCACAAAACTCTATTCTGCATATGTACATCTTTCATGAGAGACAAAATATTTGAAATGTTAGAATAAAAGGAAAACGTGAAAACATTTGACTATGAAAAAAGGATTCAGTAATTAAAGTGAACATCTCATTAAACATAGTCTTTATTTGCAAGAAGGCTGGAGAACTCTAATTAAGTCATAAGCTGTCCCTATGAGTAATTAACTGTGGCAGGAAAATTCTAGGTGGTCCATTAAATCTTTATACCCACAGCTGTTCAGGAAAAAATGTAAGCAAACCCTACATGTGCCCAGATTTTGGATGGATGAGGAATTTCCTCCAGTGGCTCATTGGATGGCCTTGTCACAATGGGCCATGCATATCAAGAGATGGTATTTTTAAAAGTCAACTATTTCGTGAATAGTTTTATATTCATTGTATGTTGAATGCTGATATTTTGACTACTAGCCATATTTAACTACCAGAAATCTTAAAATTTTATAGGTGGTTTGCATTTGTAGTTTGCATATATGTATATTGGATGGCACTTCGGATTCGTGGGCTGAAAACACATATGGGAATATTTTCAAAAAGACGTCAGAGGGTCCTAGAGCTATAGAATTTCCTAGCCAGAAGAGATTTTCGAAAGTGAATAATGTTGAAGTGCTTATACGTTCTCAACGTAGTCCTTACTTTCCATCACACACTCTCACACCAAGTTTCCATGTATCCAGAACTGTGATCCTGTAAGTGAGGAGTTGCTGTGACAGTGTGCGGCATCCCTAGAAAGAATGTCCTACTGGTGTTCTAAACGTTCTATGAGCACATAAGTTGGAGAGTCAGAGGAAGAATGTGACTGAAAAAGAGACTGAGCAGAAGATACCATGGACAGAGAACAGACAAGAAAGTAGAAGGGAATTTAAAAAGAAAAATAAAATGAGCAAAACCTGGAAGGAAAAAAAAAATTGTGGGTCTCTACGATAGGGACAAATGTGCTATTGATAATAAACAACATCTTGAGCTTTGGATTACAAAGATTTCTTCTCAAGCATCGTTTTAGTTTATCATCAAGGAAATCTATTGTTACCATTCCCATCTTACAGATAAGAAATTTAAGAGACTTGCCCCAGATCACAGTTAGTCGACAGAAGGACCAGAAATTAGGGTGTAGGTATTCCCGTTTGCTGAGGACTGAAGTTTCCCAGCACATAGGACCTTCGGTGCTAGAAGCGGAAATGTCTGAGACAAACTATACACTTGAACTTGTATCTTCTGACTCTAAATCCTACCCTTTGCATTAATAACAATGACATTTATTGAATGTTTTCTATGTGCCATAGACTATATAACAAAGACCTCACATAATTATCTTTTAAATCTGCAAAACAACCCCATGAGTTAAGTTGGTATTTCTCTTCCTGTAGTCCAGATAAAGAAAATTTAAATCTCCTGGCTTATTGGTAACTTACCCAAAGTCACACAGCTGGTGAGGGTCTGGGTTCCAGCTCAGCCTATCCCAGGCCTGGGCTCACGCTGCTGCCCAGCAAGCAGGAGGCTCAGGACTGTAAGACAATGTAGCTTAACTGAAATCTGTAGCTTTTATCTTCACCACCCAGCTTCTACTGCAACTATTCTTTGCTGCATGAAACATTCCTCCCTGCTTATATCCCATCAGACTCCATCTGACATAACCTCTCTTATTGAAATCTTACCAATGTCTCTCCCTACCTTCTACTGTGTCTTGATTCAAGAAGTGTTCTTAAAAGGTAAAAAAGGAAAGAAAAAAAAGAAAAGAAAAAGAAAAAAAGTTTTCATTCTCATTTGACATGTACCAGCAAGAGTTGCCAGACAATTTGTCCTTAGAATTATAAGCAGTTATATTTGCTTTAGTAAAACTCTACTTTTTGTTATCATCTACCATATAGTTTGCTCTTAAAAAATGTTTCTTGAAAGAATATGCATTATTTACATAGGACAGAATTTCTTGTCACCATTTAAGGCATGAAAACAGATATACAGGTGTATTTTGTGGTCCTGTTCTTATAAAGTGTGTTATGATTAAGTTTCTGGAAGACAATGACTCTGTCACTTTCTTTCTCTGTAACCCATCCATCATGGACACGGTGCTACATGAAGAGTTTTCCAGAAATGTAGAATTGGGTGGGATGTAGTGTTAGACCGTGACCTTGCTGGCCCAGGGTGGAGGCCAAAGGATTTATCCAGTGCTCATTGTCTATGGCTTTAAGCCTGTCACTTCTTTCTCCTTGTGCCTTAGCTTTCCAGAGTTGAACATCCCAAGGACAACTGACATATAGCTGCCACTTCAAAAGGAGAAACTGATGTTGGATATTGGAATTATTTACCTTTTCTTTATTTTATTGAATTATTTATTACCTTATTATTATTATTTTAAAAGATTTTACTTATTTATTTGTCAGAGAGAGAGAGAGAGAGCATAGGCAGACAGAGTGGCAGAGGGCGAAGCAGGCTCCCTGCGGAGCAAGGAGCCCGATGTGGGACTCGATCCCAGGATGCTGGGATCATGACCTGAGCTGAAGGCAGACGCTTAACCAACTGAGCCACCCAGGCGTCCCTACCTTATTATTATTATTATTTAAGGATTTTATTTATTTGAGAGAGAGCGAGAGAGAGGATGCATGAGCAGGGGGAGGGGCATAGGAAGAAGCAGATTCCGCGCTGAGCAGGGACCCTGTTGCAGGGCTTTATCCCAGGATCCCGGGTTCATGACCTGAGCCAAAGGCAGACACTTAATCGATGGAGCCACCTAGTTGCCTCACCTTACTATTTCTTTATTGAGGTAAAATTTGCATATTCTAAAACTCATCCTTTTTGAATTCATCCTTTTGAAAAATAAACCACATAGAACACAATCAAAACATAGAACATTTCTATCACTCCATAATGTTCCCTGTGCTCCTCTGTGTTGTCAATTCTAGTCACCACTCCCAGCCCCAGGCACCAGTGATGTGTTTTCTGTCCCTACAGAGCTGCCTTTCTGAGACACAGAATCTTGCTGCCGATAGACTTTTAAACTGGTTTCTTTTACTTCGCATAATGCTTTAAAGATTCAGCCATCTTGCTGCATACATCAGCATTTGCTCCTTTTTTTTTTCCTGCTGATTATTATTCCAAAGTAAGGATATAACAAAATTTAATTATCCATTCCACAGTTTAAGGACATTTAGGGTTTTGCACGCCTGTTATGAATACAGCTGCTATAAACAGTGTGAATGTTTTCATTTCTTTTGGAGACATATGTAAGTGTGGTCATAGGATGGGTGTATATTTGCCTTTCTAAGAAACTGCCAAACTGTTTTCCAAAATCATTATAACACTTTGCATTCCCATCAGCAATAGAGGCGAATTCCAGGTGCTCCACATCCTTGCCAATACTTGGTATCATGAGTCTTATTAATTTTAGCTATTCTTGATGTCTCTCTTTGTGGTTTTAATTTGAATTTCTAGTAGATCCCTTTTTTCAGTATAATTTGTATACAGTACAATGATCTTACATGTTACAGCTGATGAGTTTTGACAGATACACAGCCTTTATGTAACCCATACCAGATCAAGGTAGAGATCGTTGCCAAACCCCAGAAATTCCCTGGTGCCCCGTCCAATCAGTTTTATCCCACCACAAACACTGTTGTGACTTTTTTTTTTCTATCATAGATGACTTTTGCCAGTTGTAGAACTTCATATATATGGAATTATACAGAACGTACTTTTTTGGTAACTGGTTTCTTTCACCTAGTCTGGTGTGTTTTGAAGGGCATCCAAGTCGTATTGTGTATCTGTCACACTGGAGTTCCTTTGGAGTTCCTTTGATGACTGAGTAGTGTTCCATTGTATGGATAAACCACAATTTGTTTATTTATTCTTTTGTTGGTAGGCATTTCAGTTGTTCCCAGTTGTTGTCTACTATGAATAAACCTTCTATAAATATTTGCTCGAGTATTTTTGTGAAGACGTTTTTTATTTCTCTTGAGTAAATAGCTAGGAGTGTAATTGCTGGGTCACAGAGTAGGTATATGTTTACTTTTACAAGATGTTGCAAAGCTGTTGTCCAAAGTGACTTCTCAACTTTGCATTTCCACCTGCAAAGTATGATTTCAGTTGGCTTACATCCTTGTTAAAATATTGTTCAGCATTTTTTTTTAAGTTTAACCATTATAATGGGTATGTGGTTATATCTCACTATGGTGATACTGCATTTCCCTAAAAACTAATTGTGTGCCTATAGCCCATTTGCGTATCTTTCTTTGTGAAATGTCTGCTCAAGTATTTTTGCCTTTTTTTTGTTGGATTGTCTGTTTATCACTGACCTACAGTCAGTTGATTGAGTTGTAGTTTTTAAATATATTTTGTATACAATTACTTTTTTACATATGTATTTCTCTTTGTATGTGACTTGGGAGAAGTATAATAAAATACAAGCATATATATTACACATAATATCTTCATGATTTATTCACAATGTATTTAATATAATCTATATTTGAATAAACATATTTTATAAAATACAAATACGTTAGATGAGCAAACATTTTAATTTCATGGTCTAGTTTATCAAAAATGTATTTTTCGGGCACCTGGGTGGCTCAGTGGGTTAAGCTGCTGCCTTCAGCTTAGGTCATGATCTCAGGGTCCTGGGATCCAGTCCTGCATCGGGGTCTCTGCTCGGCAGGGAGCCTGCTTCCCTTCCTCTATCTCTGCCTGCCTCTCTGCCTACTTGTGATCTCTCTCTGTCAAATAAATAAATAAAATCTTTAAAAAAATGTATTTTTCCAGTTTTTTGACAAGTAATTTACATATAATACGGTATAAGTTTAAGGTATAGAGCATGATGGTTTCATTTACATATATAGTGAAATAATTATCACAATGGGTTCACCTAATATTCATCAATTCATTAGCTATAATATAAAGAAAAGAAGAAAAAAAAGAAATTCTCCTATATTGAGAACTTTTAGGATTTATTTTCTTAACAACTTCTCATATATCATGCAGCAGTGTTAACTATAGTCATAGTGTTGTACATTACATCCTTAGTACTTACTTATTTTATAACTGGAAAATTATACCTTTGACCACTTTCCTCCAGTTTCGCCTCTCCCTACCCTCCACCTCTGGTAACAACATGTCTAATCTCTTTTTCCATGAGTTTATTCTCACTTTTGTTTTTGGATTCCTCATGTGAGTGAAATCATCCAGTATTTGTCTTCCACTGTCTGACTTATTTTACTTAGCATAATGCCTTCAGGGTCAATTCATGATGTCACAAATGGTAGGATTTCCTCATTTTTCATTGCTGAATAATATTCTGTTGGGTGTATATACTATGGCTTCTTTATTCCTTCATCCATCAATGGACAAGTTAGGTTGTTTCCATTTTCTTGGCTATTATAAACAATGCTGCTATGACAATGGAAATATAGATACCTTTTTGAGTTAGTGTATTCACTTCCTTTGGATACATTCTCAGGATTGAAATTTCTAGATCATAATAGTTCTATTTTTAGTTTTTTTGAGGAAACTCCGTACAGTTTTCCATAGTGGCTGTATTAATTTATATTCCCACCAAGAGTGCACAAGTGTTCCTTTATCTCCATGTCCGTATCAGCATTTGTTATCCCTTGTCTTTTTGATGATGGTCATTCCAGCATGTGTCAAGTGATAGCTCATTATGGCTTTAATTTGCATCTCCCTGATGAGGAGCAATGTGGAATATCTTTTCATGTACCTATTGGCTTTTGGGTTATTTGTTTTTTTGCTACTGAGTTATTTGAGTTTTTTATATATTTTTGCATATTAACACCTTAGCAGATATATGGTTTGCAAATACCTTTTACCATTTCATGGGAAATATAGAATGATCCATATTATCTATTAGATCCATTTGCTCTCTGTCCAGGTAATCTACCCATTGTTCCTCCAATCTTGAGCACATAAATATGTACAACTCTCAACAATAGCTGCACCATGTATAGTATTTTTGGTTGACAGCTTTTTTTCTTTCAATAGTTTAAATATGTCATCCAAGCAGAGTCGCGCAGCGGAAGCGTGCTGGGCCCATAAATATGTCATCCATTCTTCCCTGGACCGAAATGTTTCTGTTGAGAAATCTACCAATAATCTTATAGAGGTTCCCTTGTATGTAACTTCTCTCTTTTCTCTTACTGCTTTTAAAACTCTTTCTTTTGCCTCTGATTTTTGACAGTTTAATTATAATTATTCTCAGTGTAGGCCTATTCAGGTTCAACCTGTTGGAACATTTTGGGCCTCATAGATCTGGATGTCCATTTTTCTCCCCAGGGTTGGGAAGTTTTCAGCCATCATTTATTTATTTTTATTCAAGTATAATTAACATATAGTGTTATATTAGTTTCAGCTTTATGATATAATAGCTGTTATTGTTTTAAAATACTTTCTGCCCCTTTCTCTTTCTAGCATTTGCACATGTGAATATTATTTCTTTTCATTGCATTTTATGTCTTTCATTCTTTTTTATTCTTTGTCCTCTTTGCTTCTCTGATTGGATAATTTCTAATGTCCTCCAGGTCGCTGATTCTTTCTTTTGCATAGTCAAGTTTGCTTTTGAAGCTCTATTGAATTCTTCAGTTTAATCGGGATTCTCTGGGATTCTATCTGTCTTTTCATTGTGTGCTGTGCTGATAGTCTTCATTGCTTTGCCAATCTTTGTCCTTTGTTTGCACATTGTTTTTATAACTGCATTAGTTGTCTTTGTGTTCTTATAGTTCATTTAACTTCATTAAGAGGAACATTCTGAATTCTTTGTCTGAAGGTTCATAGATCTCCATTTCTTTAAGGTCATTTATTGGTTCTATTAGTTTCTTTTGGGGTGTCATATTTACCCAGTATTTTGTGATTCTTAATTTCTTATGATGTTATCTCCACATTTGAATAATCAGTTCCTCTTCAGACTTTACAGGTTTGCTTTGGCAGAGACAGGTATTGGCCAGTCAGCTCAGTTTGGGTTTCTGGGGGCTTCTGCTGGTAATGTTTCAGGGCAGGTAGTCTATTATGGTCTAATTTGGGATGAAGCAACTTTCTGAGTTCTGTGATTGGGGATGGGGGATTGTGTCACTGACTCTGAATAGTTGGGTGGGAGTACTGGTTTGGTTCTTTACCCACATGAGTCTATCATATGGGTTCCATGGTTGCCTGGATTCTCTGGTCAGGCTTACAGGAGATTTGGGACTGGAGACTACATTCAGTTGCAGATGAGGCTATTAATTAGCTTCCTCACCCTGGCAGGGCAGCAGGACAGGTCCCAGGGCCTATACAGCTTGTTGTCTGGGGACCCAAATCAAGCAAGAGCATGCAGTGAATTCCCTGTTCAGGTGAGGCCACCAGTTTTGCTCTGCAGATGGGGAAAGCCACAGACTGTGCTCCTGTTCAAATGTCACTGTAAGCAGGAATATTAGGTGACCTATGCAGTTTCCCATATGTTCTGGTTAGGCTCCCAGTCAGGCAGGCTGGAGGCTGTATTCAGTAATAAACAGGACTATGAATTTATTTCCTTGTCTGGGTACAGTGGGGTGCAGAAGCAGAAGCAGCTTTAAGGCTGGTAAATCTCATTGTTATCTTAACTCAAGTTGAGCCTCCCTGCTCCCCAGCCAAGGTTCCTGGCCTTACAGGTCCATTGGCTTTGCTCTGCAAACTGTAAGTTCTGTCTGTCCTTTCAAATCAAGTGCCACTTGAGTTACACAGCTTCCAGGCATTCTCACCAGTTCTTCTGGTTAGATGGAGCTAGGAGCCACAGTGGGTAGGTAGAACTGTGTCACCGTTTCATTGCCTAATCAGGAAAGGGATGGTCTGCTCTAGGCAACTCTAAATTTCCTAAACAAGCTCTCCATTTGGGAGGGGCCAGGAACTATACCCAGCCTTGGTTATAAATTAATTTCTCCTACACAGGAATCTTCCACCACTGGTATGGCTTTGCTTTGGAGGTGATCAGTTTTGCCTGCTTGACTCTCTACTCAAGCACTGCTAGGCCACACGGTTCCAGGTGTTTCCACCAGCAACTCCAGTTGTATGTCACAAGGAGACACGCTCCACTGTGAGTGGGGCTGTGACTCAGTTCCTTGCCTCAGTGTGAGCAAACCAGGCTCTAAGACCAGCAAAGCTTTTCATTTGACTCTCCAAATCAAGACATCTGCACCCCATTGAGTTCCTTGTTCAGAGTGCACCACACACTCTTCTGCAGATGAGCAAAACCCATTATTTTGGATTATTGCTTGGAAACTATGGGTGTTAACTCAGGGTATCAAGATCCCTGTACGGTAATTGCAAGCCCCTCTTCTTCTCCGTCACAATTAGATACCCAGTGGTTGAGCCCTGCAGATTCCTCAGCAATCACTGTGGGGTGAAATCAGAGTCGTGGCTCTCATAAAGTGACCCACACTACTGGGATGAGTAGGAGGCTTACTGTCCTGTGGGTTCTTTTTTCCCGCTGGAAGAGCCAGGGACTCCTGGAGGACCTCTCCTTGCAACCTGGAAGAGTGGCAAAGTAGTCAGTGTGTATGGCTTCTCTTACCCTTCTAATGCAGGCTGATTTGGTCTCTGTGATGCAGGGTGTACTTAAGCTTTACCCCATTGTTCTAGGATTCTCTCAGGGATAACTTGGTCTTGAATAGTTGTTAGTTGTTCTTCTGAGTGAGAGTGAAGTCAGGAATGACCTATGTCACCATCTTGGTGATGTCACTCCCTTCAAAAGTGATTTTATGAGATTAAGAGTCATTTATGGTTTGTCTCCCTCCCAATCCCATCTTGTTTCATTTATTCTTCTCCTATCTCCTACCCCCCCATGTTGCTTCTCCATGTCCTCATATCAGGGAGATCATATGATAGTTGTCTTTCTCCGATTGACTTATTTCACTAAGCATGATACGCTCTAGTTCCATCCACGTCGTCGCAAATGGCAAGATTTCATTTCTTTTGATGGCTGCATAGTATTCCATTGTGTATATATACCACATCTTCTTTATCCATTCATCTGTTGATGGACATCTAGGTTCTTTCCATAGTCTGGCTATTGTAGACATTGCTGCTATAAACATTCGGGTACACGTGCCCCTTCGGATCACTATGTTTGTATCTTTAGGGTAAATACCCAGGGTTGCTGCGGGGAGGTGGGATTGGGGGAGGGGGAGCGGGCTATGGACATTGGGGAGGGGAAGCGAACCATAAGAGACTATGGACTCTGAAAAACAACCTGAGGGTTTTGAAGGGTCAGGGGTGGGAGGTTGGGGCAACCTGAGGGTTTTGAAGGGTCAGGGGTGGGAGGTTGGGGGAACAGGTGGTGGGTAATGGGGAGGGCACGTTTTGCATGGAGCACTGGGTGTTGTGCAAAAAGAATGAATACTGTTACGCTGAAAAAATAAATAAAATGAGAAAAAAAAAAAAAGTGATTTTAACACTTTTAAATTAAGTGTTTATTTAAAATTAAGAAAACAATTTCTTAGTTTTCTTAATTTTATTTTGTATTGTTCATGATGCTGGTGTATTGAGACACAACTGATTTTGTGTGTTGATATTATACTCTGTATCTTTGCTGAATTTGTTTTTAAGCTCTGGTAGCTTTCTTTGCGGGGAGTGAAATCTTTGAGATTTTCTGTATCTAAGATCATATCATTTGTGATGAAAAATAGTTTTACTTTATCAGAAAGTGTTTTTATATTTAGTTCTTTATTCTATGTAAGAAATCTTTGCTTATCATAAGGTCGCAAAGATATTCTAGGTTTTCTTCCAGCAACTTTGTAGTTTTTACTTTTATATTTAGATCTAAGATACATAAAATTTTTGGTATGTGTATGGTATAATAATACTACATTATTATGATTACTACTGCTTCATAGAAAATCTTAAAATCAAATTGTCTCCAACATTGTTTGTTGGGTTTTTTTTTTCCAGGATTGTTTGGCTATTCTAGGTCCTTCCATTTTCACATATGTTTTAAAAATTAACGTAAATTTTTATAAAATCTGCAGGGATTTTTAAAAAATTTTTCTTCTTTTCTGCCTCAATTTTGTATAGTTTTGTTTTTCAGTTTTCAGTGTCACTTTTTTTTTCTCCCTGTGTATCAAATCGATTATTAAGCCCTACTCAATGTATTTTTCATTTAGAATATTGTATTCTTCAGTTCTAAAAGTTTCATTTGGTTGCCTTTTACTTCTAGTTTTCCACTGATATTTGTCATCTCTTTACTTATTATATTACTCTTTCTCCTTTGAATTCAAAGCATGTTGATAATAGCTATTTTACTTTTTTTTTTAACATAGTAAGCTGTTATGCTAAGGCTAAGCCCTGAGCTTTTAATAATTAATAATTTTTATAAATTTTAATAATTTAATTTAAATTAAATTCTGCTGAGCAGGCTATTGGAAATAAATTGTATTTCCTTTCCTAGAGACAATTATGGTCCTTGCCTTCAAAAAGTTTACTATCCCCTTAAGTAGAGCAGGACTATTATACCCAAGGTGGAAGGCTTATTGTGCAAGCCACTTTTCTAAGGCCAAAGCCTTCAAGATTAAGTTAAGATTTTGGTATACAAAAGAGGTAGTGTCAGGGAATTAGCTTATCTGTTAAGTCCAACGTCTTTGTCATTTTAAGTTTGCCTCTATTTTCTCCTGGTGGCAGCTTAAATTTTTTTTTTATTCCTTTGTATAGCTAGTAAATTGGGGGTGTTATGCTAGATATCATGAATCTTAACTTGTTGAGAGTCTGGATTTGATTGTCTTCCTTTAATAATTGCTGAATTTTGTTCGGGCAGGAAGTTAACTTACTTATAATTCAGTTGACTCTTCCAGGGCTTGTTACTAAGATTTGTTAGGGCAGGTTTTGTATAGTCCTTACTCTGCACTACACGGGCCTTCCTCCTAAAGTGTGGTGATTTCAGAGCAGTTGTTTGCCCAGAGTATCTGTGAGGCCTCTCCACTCTGGCTGGTCACAATTCCTGCCACCCCCAGCTCCATGCACTCCTGGTGTTTTCAGCCCACTCTCAGTTCCCTAGTAGTTCCCTAGTAGTTTCCTAGTAGTTCCCTAGTCATTGAGTCTTTGACCAAAGTTTTAAAAGACCTATTATGCAGATTTCTATAGTTTCTTCTCTATGTAGTTCTCCCTTCTCTTCTCCTTAGGAGCCTGCTCCAAAATTTTAGTCATTCCATCAGCCCCAAACTCAGGTATCTGCCTCCTCATCTCAGCAAAACTAATGGGCAGTAGTCTTTGACTCCATCTCTCTGTGCCTAGGGAGAGATCTGGGATATTCAGGGAGGTCTTTCCATGCAATTCCTCTCTCTGTGTGGCCACGGTTGTGCTAAGTGTCTTACAATATCTGAAAGCAGTTGTTTCAAATATTTTGCCATTTTTCAATTGTTGGTGGTCAGATGAGCCCACTGTTACCAGTTACTTCACTGTGGCTGGGAATGGAAGCTACCCTTATCATTCTTGACATTTTCTTCGTGTTTCACATCTGGTGTCATCTCTGAAACCAGAATTTCGATTTTGTTTTTTGACTGCTACTAATACATGTATAGCTCTGAAGCAAAGTAAGAGTATCTGCAAAGGATAACATATGTCTTGCGAAAGTATTATCCTCTTGTGAGATGTAGTTCTATGTTAGGATGCATTTTATAGAAGAACTTTAAAAAGTATTTGGAATTTCAATTGTATTTAAAGTGAGATCGTGTTTTTATCATAGGCAGTTCCTCTGTATGATTTGTACAGATGACACAAAGGTGTTCATTTAAGTAGAAATACAATATATCTAGCATTTAAGGCATTCCATTTCTGCTTTGGCAGAGAGTAAGTACAGATTCCTATCATGTTTGAAATATAGCATCTAATATTTTACGACGAATGAAATATTTCCAGTCAGATCATTTCTGTCAGTCTGCTGGTATGTTTTAACATGAGGATTGTTTTGTGTTGTGTTTAGTTCCTCTACGGTCCCATGGGAACTTTTTTTTTTTAAGATTTTATTTATTTATTTGACAGAGAGAGAGAGAGATCACAAGTAGGCAGAGAGGCAGGCAGAGAGAGAGGAGGAAGCAGGCGCCCTGCGGAGCAGAGAGCCCGATGCGGGGCTCGATCCCAGGACCCTGAGATCATGACCTGAGCCGAAGGCAGCCGCTTAATCCACTGAGCCACCCAGGCTCCCCCCACGGGAACTTTTTAAAGCTAACTGTCCTGTGTACTAATTTAAAACACTCCCCACATTAATATTCCTAATAGGGGAAATATGAAAGCATCAAGATATCATATCACTTTTTCAGGTCAGCTGTATGGGAGTTACTCTCCAGGGTAACTGTGCGTTCAGGTTTTGGAAAGAATCACAAATGTCTTCTCAAAATAAAAGAACTCCTCTGGCTATAATATGAGAGGATAACAATCTGAGCAGATCTTTCCACTTGTGCTACCAAACACCTCTTTTTTTGAAAGTCTCTTACTTCAGTTTCAGTTGAAAATTAAAGGCAACAGATAATGAATGCTTTGTTCGTTTAACCTAACAAGGAGTCTTTTAGGACTTAGGCTAACCTAAGGACCCAGTCTTCCAGATGTTACATCTTTAACTCTCTGGCTTATTACAACTTCCTGAATCTTGCTAAGAAAAAAAAAATCTAAGATATAGCCACCTAATAAAATGTTATTAAAAATTATGTAATTTATACACTTAAGTAATCATATCCTTGCTGTGAATTGTCAAGTGCTCCCTACAAATACTTATAGATTTATTTTTTTCTCAACATGACAATCGTACATCCCTGCTGTGATTGCATAAACTCCATTAGAGTACTTGTGATGTGCTTATGACATAGGTGGTCTTTAAGCAAAACACACTGCATTTTGTTTTTCCTGGTATTTTGATGTGTACTTAACAGTGGAAATAACTCCAGAAACAGGAGACCCAAGTTTAAATTCAGACTTTGCAACTTAATAACTAAAGGACCTTGTGCAAACTAGGTAACCCTTCCAGGACTTACTTTATAGGCTAACTGGTTATGAGGATAGTACTTGCTTCACAGGAGAGCTGTGAAAATTAAAGGAGTTCACACAGGTCAGATCAGTGCCTGGTACTTGTAAGCACTTGATAAAACTTACTGTTGTCATCATCATCATCATTATTGTTTACAGAGCTCTTTAAAATTAGCTCATTGAGTCTTTACAACAGATCTTTAAAGTAAATATTGTTATCCCCATTTTATAATAAGGAAGCCAAACTCAGATACAGGCTTTTGAACTTAGATAGGCTATATTTTTGTCTCAGTTTTCCTGGGCAACATTAAAACATTCAGACTTTTAAAAAATGTTGATGATGAGCCTTTGCTAAGGTTAGCTTGCTTATCTATTTAAATTAAATAATAATTTCATAATCATTTTTAGTGTCATCCAAAATTTTTTTGATAGAATTCAAGACTGTGAGGTATTCTGCTAATAGGAAACATGGCTAGTTCTGTTTAGTTCCCTATAATTTCCTTTACAGTTAGAATACAGAACTGTTCATTGTAGTACGTGAGAAACAGGTTAAAGATAAAGCCCCTTGCCTGGCACAGAACGTGTCAATCCCCCTGCAGGTTTCTTTTTCCTTTGACATAAATGTATCCAAATTTTTGATCTGTTAATCTTTTGAGAAGTTATTTCTCTGATTTTAATTCTCAACTTTCAGGTACACAAGATCCCTTATACCAATGTGGACAATTTATTTTTCAAACCATTTGTAGCTTGACCTCCTGAAAGACTAGTCTGTCTCTAGGACTATTTTTGTATGTTTTCCATGTAATACGCTCCTCCAACTTTTTTCCATTCCCATTGCAAAGATCTATTACTCAAATGAACTTTGAGAAAGAGATTCACATAAATATCAGTAATTAGAGTTAACTTATCTACCCATAGAAAAATAATCGCAGCCCATGAAGTTCTTTTGGGATCTTAGACTGAGTCTGTGATTTAGGTTACTTTCCACTTCGATTTAGGTTACTTTGCACTTCTTTTAAGAGCTAAACATAACCTAGGAAAGGAAAGGTCTCTGAAGTGAGAGCTGGTTGACCATTTCCTGCAAAGAGTGTCCAATCCAGTTGAAAATGTTCTGGAAATGTCTCCAGATTCATCAGCAAGGGCTGGGGGAAGACGTCACTGTGGGATTTCTACCGAACTTTATGTTCTGATAAACAATGTGGTGCTGGTAGTTCCCACTGGTAAATTCTTTTTCTCTTGGGAGGAGCCAGCCAACTTCGTTATTCATTTTCAAGCTTTGTTTAAAGCGCAACAGAGAGTAAGACAGAAAGAGCTCGGGAGTGGACAAATGCCAAGGAGGACCACCTATTAAAATCAGTGAGTGCTAAGGACAATATTGGAGTTTCATTCTATTTCTCTTTGAGTACGACATAAGTAAATAAACAGAGTTTCTTGGAAAATAAACTATTTCCAACTAACCACCACTTGTGTCCTGTTCTAATCTCCATCCTAACACTTTGTGGTAGAATCCAGATGGCAAAAGTTATCTTGGAATTAGTGCTTTTCTGAGATGAATGGCTGTATTCAGGAGGCTGATAGGGTGACATAGTGGTGGTGAAAGCTCTTCCAGCAGCAACAATAACAATGAAAAAACCCAACAGGCGGTTTTGCAAGCTTTACTCCTGAATGGAAGCCAAGAGAACATATTGCTTGTCACCAAATTCAGAATTAAAATAATACTAGACTTTTCACAGAAATAAGCACATGAAAATGCCCTTGCATGTTAGGCTGTTTCCATTAGATTATGATCACTTACATGAAAATTTTCATAGTAGGATGCATCCCGTCATCTGGGCACTCCGAGGGGTTTTATTTTTATTTTTTCAAAGAAAATTACTTAATTGTTGTCTTTAGAAAGGGACTTTTATTTTCTTCAAGACACAAGACTGATGTGCCAATAAAAATAAACGAATTAAAATGAACTCAAAATTTTATTCGAATACCTTTAGAGAATTAAACTAGGCTCCAAAAGCCATACTTACTTGCAGGTCGTGAGGGTTTTAGAATTTGGAGGAATATTCCCAAACCTCAAATAACAACAACCAGAGTCTTTTTTTTAACCTGTTCTCCATATCCTTTACTACGACCAAAAAGATTAAAAAAAAAATTAAAAGCTCTGAATTCACCTTGTATTCTTATCCCAACCTCTCATTTCAGTATTTATCCCCTCTCCTACCCTTCCTAAAAGCAGCAAAACAAGGAAAAATAAAATTCACTGGGTCAGGCTGAGAAGAGCTGGTTTATAGCTTTCTCTTTCCTATAGTTCAAGCATCCATAAAATGAGCATAGCATTAGGACTCAAATCATAAGGGCTCTTTTCAGTATGGTTTCTATAAAGTCTGAATCCAAATTTCTACTGATTAACACTGTTCATTCTAATTCTTATTTTGATTTTCTCTCCTGCTGACTGTCACTCTCAAGATCTCTCACATCAGAAGTCTTTATTTCCTCATTTATAACTCTGGATAAATATAAGAGAAAATACAAGCCCAGAGTGGCATATTATATGATTCAGTAAGGTGCTCCCCTGTCCCAAATGGCATGGGAACCAGAGAATCATTTGGAGTTACAAGTTTCAATAGTGAAACTCTATAGCTTTCTTGGCCCTTATAAAACCAGGTCACAGCTGCCTGGCTTCCTAATTTGGTTTGATGTACTGTGAATTCCCAAGGGGATAAGTCATTCTCTTATTCATATGTGAGTTCAGGAACCATTCCAAAATAAAAATCAGTCAGAGTTTATCTGTGATTTTAAATGCCCTCTAGCACTCTACAATGCAGATCACCTAGAGCTGACTCTCAGCAAACATTTACCATATTGGAGAGGAATTATATGACAATTTTTCATCTTTGGAGATAGTAATTTTATTACCGTGAATATTCACGATGATAAAATTGCCGGGGATTTCTTTTTCTGCTCGAGGAATGTTTCACTAAATGTGAAACCATTAACATGGAGAGAAAATGAAAGTTAAAAATAATTGATTATAAAATATCTTAACCATTTAAAAAATATATCTTAACCATGAGATACTGTGGACTATGAGAAAAAAACTGAGGGTTTTGGAGGGGAGGGGGATGGTGGGTTGGGTGAACCTGGTAGTAGGTATTATGGAGGACACGTATTGCATGGAGCACGTGGTGTGGTGAATAAACAATGAATTTTGGAACACTGAAAAAAAAATAAAATTAAAAAATGAAGAAGAAGGATGTCTAACTGGGGTGGGGGGCAGGAATAAAATATCTTAACAAACAGGGTCTTATGTCAAGTGTATGAGATAGCATTATTATATATTTCTCTTGTTACCTTCAAGCTCATAAGAATATCATAAATCACCTTGCTTTATAAGATTTGATGGGGCAGAAATATCTTCCCTGTTGGTCATCAAATTAAGATGCAGTATGACTTTACACATTGTTCCATCTCAGACTTTGGCTGTGTTCTATCTTTGTAATTTCCCAGAGTCAACCACTTCAGGTTGTTTGGGTCTGTGCCAGTGACTATGACACAGATGCCTTTAATAAAGAGATCCAACCACCTGGAAAATCTCCTTGCTTTATTAGAACTTTCAAGAGATATCAATCCTGTTTTATTAGTGTTTATTAAAAAAGAAAGAAAATAAACTAAAGTAGACAACGCAGTCTGTGTAGTCTGCTTTGTTTTCCTTCTTTTACTGCATAAAATAGAACACTTCTCCTGGAAAAGTTCATGCAATTCACAACTGTGTGTTCAATGGCGACTATCAGTCAAACTTTGCACTTGGCAAAATAGATACGGTGAAGATGCATGATCTTTCCTGAAGAAGCTACACAGATGTAATAGTACTTAAAAAAAACTTAATCAAATAATCAAAATTAATCTGTAAAATGTGTAGAGATGTTTTTATAATGTCACATGGGGTAGAATATTTAAAAGTATATAAAATTGAGACTAGGTGACTTTATTACATATGAAATATGTAATATGTGATAAATAAGGCTTCACAATGTTGGGAAAGTAGTAGATCATTCAAAGAATGGTATAAGGAAAACTGACTATTTAGAAAAAAATATAATGGTACCAACCTCCAACAGGACACCAAAAAAAATTAGTTAATGGTTAATTGTATTAAGAACTATATAAAGTAGAAAGAAATGTATATATGTAATGGCCTTAGGGTAGGGAGAGAGTTTCTAGGAATAAGTCATGGATAAGAGAGCAAATGTGAAATTTGATAACATAAAATGTAGAAGTCATATATAGAAAACTTTTAAAATTAAAACACAAGTGATAAACTTGATAAGATACTTGCAAAATATGACAACAAATTAATACCCCTAATAATCGAATGTTTCATCCAAACCAACTAATATTGCTAACTATATGTGGAAAAATAGCAAATAAGATAGAAATACACACTAAAAGAAATTCAAAGAGGAGATGAATATGAATTATGTTAAACCTTACTGGTAACCAGGAAAGCCAATTAAAACAACAATAATAAATAAGTTTTTGCTTATCATGTTGACAAATTTTTTTTAAAATATTTTATTTATTTATTTGACAGAGAGAGAGAGAGAGAAATCACAAGTAGTCAGAGAGGCAGGCAGAGAGAGAGGAGGAAGCAGGCTCCCCGCTGAGCAGAGAGCCCAATGCGGGGCTCTATCCCAGGACCTGAGATCATGACCTGAGCCGAAGGCAGAGGCTTTAACCCACTGAGCCACCCAGGCGCCCTGACAAATATTTTTAATATAGTAACAACAGTATGAAGGTTCACAAGCAATCTCATTCAATTCTGGTTTCTACTAGAACAAATATTCTGGAAATTTGTTTAACACTAAGTATTACAGAAAGTTTTAAAGTTATTGTTCTTTAATCTAATAATGCCAGTTCTAGAAGTGTCTAAAACTAGTAATGAAATATTTATGTAAAAATATATTCATCACAGTGTTGCTTATTATTTTAAAAATTTGATTGTTCTGTTGTAGAGAAATCAACACCTTGTAGCCTGTCTAAAAGATAGAATTACTCTTGAGATTTTGATAAGCAAAAAATCTTACGTACACTAAAATATTTTTAAAATACATGTATTTATTCAACAGATAAAATAATTAAACATGTACTATGTGACGGGAATGTTCTAAATGTTTTATGCACTTTTATCTCTTTAAAACTCACAAAAGTTCTATAAAGTAGGTACTATTCGTATCCTCATATTAAATGAGGGAAATTGTTTCCCAAAGAGGGAAACAATTAAGGCACTTGCTGAAAAACTTGCCTAACATCATCATTGTTGGAAACAGTAAGGTCCTTATTCTCATACAGTTTACAATCTAAAAGAAAGATATTAATCAAAGACTTGTCCAAACAAATGTGAAATTATAACAGTGATAATAACCCATAAAGGGACTGCCCTAGCCTAAGAGAGGAGGAATGCTTGCTTCAGGAGACAGTGATTAAGCTGAAAATGTATGCAGGAGAAAGTGTTAGCTGGAAAGAGAAGACTACTCCAGGAGGAAGGAACAGCATGTGCAAAAACTTTCTGGCAGGAAGGTACATGGCATGGTGGAAAGAATTGGCAAAGCTAAGACAGATTTGGAGCAAAGAGAGAATAAGAGAAAATGTGATGTGAGACAATGTTCAGAGCACAACTAGTAGTCCAAAGATGCTCATTTATAGGTGAGCAATGCGGGAGCCTGAGAGGCAAGATGACTTGTCCAAAGTCACACCATCTACTTGTGACAATCTGAAATCAGACCTCTCTGATTGCAGGACCAGGAGTTTTTCTACCACATTATTTGCTTTAGAGCAGAGGTTTTCAAACTTTTTGAGTAGTAGAATCTTACACAACATTTCCAATAAAAGAAAGAGATCAAAATATTGTAGTAATATAAATATAGTTTTTTTTAAATTTCAAAGTATAATTTTTACTTGTAAAACCAGCCAGTGAGAAGAATGGGAGCTGTTTTAATAACACAAACATATAAAGAATGGGTGATGGGTGAAACTTGTAGTTTTATATCAAACTTAGCGTACAATGTGTTTCTGTATTTTGTTTTTTCTATAATATGGGGGAAGTTCTTTTTTTTTTACTTTATTTTATTATATTTTTATTTTTTATATATATATATTTTTTAATTTATTTATTTTTTCAGCGTAACAGTATTCATTATTTGCACAACACCCAGTGCTCCATGCAAAACGTGCCCTCCCTATTACCCACCACCTGTTCCCCCAACCTCCCACCCCTGACCCTTCAAAACCCGCAGGTTGTTTTTCAGAGTCCATAGTCTCTTATGGTTCGCCTCCCCTTCCAATTTTTTTTTTTATAAACATATAATGTATTTTTATCCCCAGGGGTACAGGTCTGTGAATCGCCAGTTTTACACACTCCACAGCATAGGAGAAGAATAAATGAAAAAGATGGGATTGGGAGGGAGACAAACCATAAATGACTCTTAATCTCACAAAACAAACTGGGGGTTGCTGGGGGGAGGTGGGGTTGGGAGAGGGGGAGGGGGTTATGGACATTGGGGAGGGTATGTGCTATAATATGGGGGAAGTTCTGTTTCAACCAATGAAGTGGCTGCAGATGGTAACAGTTTTAATAGTTTGTATGACAAACCTGGAATAGTGTCAATTAAAGTGTAACTGAAGCTGAAAGAAAAGTAGAAATTCTTCTATTTTGACAGTAAATTGTTAAAAATATCGAGCAAATACTATATTCCATAATTGTCAAGAGTTCAACTTGTAAAGTGTCAATGACAGATTCCTCAGATCTTCAGTGAACCCTGGTGAATGTCATCTTAGTTTGTGCAAGCTGCTATAACAAAAGTACCATAGACTGGGCGGCTTAGACAACAGACATTTCTCTCTCGTATTTTTGGAGGCTGGGAAGTCCAAGACTGACACACCAACAGATTTAGTGTCTGATAAGGGCCCGTTTGCTGGTTCATAATTGGCCATGTTCTTGCTGTGTCCTCACATGGGGGAGAGGGACAAGGGAGCTCTCTGGGCTATCTTTTTATCAGGGCACTTATCCCATTCATGAGGGCTCCACCCTCATGAGCTAATCACCTCCAAAAGTCCCACCTCCTAAAATCATCATATTCGAAGGTGAGGTTTCAACATACGAATTTAGGGTGACACAAATGGTGGGGGACCTTTAGTCCATAGCGAGTGTTATAACATTATGAGACATTCAATATGTCATTTAAAAACCCCTCAGATTACCCAGGAGTGAGATATCTCACTCTGCCTCAGCTAGATAGTCACATGTGTTTCCAGTCAAATGTATTTCACTGCTGACACTTTCTCTGTGGTTTTAAGCATTCCTATAAAGTGATCCTGCAGTGCCAAATCGAGCTTGTGATGTTTACTGCAAAAAAAGTCAGCAAGGTATGCAAACCAGGGAAAACAAATTTTTGAAAAATATCTCACTAGAGGAAATTTTTATCTTTTTAGAAGATTTTATTTATTTCACTAGAGGAAATTTTTTTAAAATGAATTTTTATCAACACCTTTCCATAAAACACCCAAGGAACTTTGGTATGAAAAAATCTAGGACTAACACTACACATATTGACATCTGTGATTTAAAGACAATTTCTTAATAATATTTATAATTAGAATGATCTTAGACTGTTGCCTTGACAGATCTTTTTTAGAAGCTTATATTCTCCTATGACACATAAATAGCTTTTCAGAAATAGCTTTTATACAAGGCACAAGACACTGGTTTTTTCCCCAACATTCTTTTTACACCACCTCCATAGCCTTTCTAAAAAATTCTTATTATTTTACTTTTCTGTCATGTTGTTTGTTGGTATATGAAAAACCAATCTACCCACTCAACCTAACCATTCCTTCTATGTGACAAGTGCTTAATAAAATACTGTATTTTTCCTGCAAAAACCTCCTGAACAAGGAAGGAAAAAGAAAATCAGCAGTAGTGATACTCTTGAAATATTGAATTTATAAAGAGTATACATAATCTCAGTCATTAAATAAATTTAACAGTTCTGTTGTGTTCATGTTCTTAGACTGTTTTCTTGGTTATAACACTGTGGTGCTAATTGTCTAATTGCCTTTACAATAGCAGCCTACTCATCCATTATACTTGTTAGCACATAGTTTAATGAGCCTTCTCTGGAGAAAAATGTGTTTCTTCCCCACATACTATATGATACTTTTTGTCATTACTCCAGTTTTTTCCCTGTAACATTTATGCTAAATTAACCTGAGAATCTTATTTTTATGCTCACAATGTTTTGTTTTAAAATAACACTGTAAGTTGGCAGGAAAGATAGAACCATTGTACAAAAATTTCATAGCCTACAATACTGTGAGGAATTGGGTGATTATTATCTCTGCAAAAAGTGAACCCTGTAACTAATAACACTCAATGCAATTTCCAGGTGGCTCTCTGGGAGATTCTTGTGCCTGTTGCTTTCATTTTATTCACAGTGTGGTGAACAGTGGTGACAAAATCCACTGATGTTGGTATATCAAGTTATTATTTTATGTCTACGCTCTTGTCCAACCCACTGTCATTTTCTTTCCAAAGTCTAATTTTAAAAGATGACCTACTTCCAATATAAAAGTCTTGTTATATCATATTTTTTTAAAAAACTATAAATACAAAAATTAATTCAAGGGGACATAAAACTTACAATGAGATTAGGGGAAATACAAACTAAGACAAAAAATCACCTACTAGTTCACATACAAGTGTTTTATCTATAACTATGTTATCCACATGTGGCTCCTGATTGAGATTTGCTGTAAGCATAAAATATACACCAGATTTAGAGCATTTGGTACAAAAAATTTAACGTATTTCATCATTAATTTAATGCTGAAATAATATTTTAGATATCTTGGGTTAAGTGAAATACGCTAATAAATTAACTTCACTGCTTCCTTTTCCTTTTTTCAGTTTTGGTTTTTCCTATTTTCCTTTTTATAAGCTGGCTGCTAGAAAACTTAAAATTATTTATGTGGCTTGAATTATAGTTCTATTGTGTAACACTGGTCTCTGATAAATCACTAGTATCACTTATTCCATGTCAAAAGCATATGTTGAGCAAATGTGCCTGAATTTACCTAGCATTGACTGAGTGAAGTACACAGAAGCCATTCCAATGTACCTGCTTGGTTAATTTCATATGAACAGACATGCACAGACCTGCAAGAACCATCATTGCTCCAGTCAAGGATACAGTCATGAGAAGTTCAAATATAAGGCCAGAGATGACAGGAGACACTCCATTCTTAATCTTACAAGTAGCTTGACAGTGATCTGTTCTATCAAAATTGTTAAAGAACTGTTTAATTGTGACATATTTTTATTTTATTTTATTTTATTTATTTTATTTTATTACATTTTTAACTTCTTAAAAATATTTTGATTGAAATGTTTGTCAAGTAATCAGTACTGTCCCTGAAGTGAAATACATCTGAAATGCAGGTTCCACAAAACCTATTTGAAAGTTACTGCTTTAGAAGAATTGTCATGTGTAGTTAGGTTTATTAGTCAAATATATGTATCAACCACTTTAGCTTTGTTCCTTCTCTCTTTGATTTAGAGTAATAGTTCTCAGATTCTTGTGTGCCTGATGGTGCAGAGACTAATTCAGCAAGTCTGTGGGGATGTGGGGTGGGATCTGAAATGTTAATTAAGTTTCTTCTCTGAGTCAATGAGTCTACCTATCAAAAAGCCCATTGAGGGCCAGTGTTTCCAGCCAAAATCTTAAAATATCTCTCAGAATGCTGCCTTTGAAGTCATTAAGCTGGATCCTGAGACAGACTGCTGGGTCTGAGAAATGATGGCCAACCATTCTTACCAAAAAAGCAGCTGACATTCCATTGTTACTGTTCAGAGTAAATTATTTAGGTTTTTTTAATTGACTTGTGAATTTTGGAAATGAGCACACAAGTCACAAATCCTAGTGCATGCATAAAGATAAAGTCATTCTAAGATAATGAATGAAAAGTGCAGGAGAGTGTCTGTCATAGAGAAAGTACTGCCTTCTTTCTTTTTCTTTTTGTGTGTTGTGTGTGTGTGTGCGCACGTGCATGTGCATGTGTATTCAGAAGAGGGATTCTCTGTCAATGTGCTATTCTACCAGCTATGTATAGAAACTAAAAAGTTGTTCAATCATGGACATGGGTTACACTTATTTAAATCTGAATATGTCCTTCTGGGTTTCCAAATCCTGTTGCTACATGCCACTCCAATTCTGTCAATGACTAAAAACCAAATTCTCAAAAGAGAAAATTTCTACTTGCAAGAAGCAAGCTACTAGAAAGATTTTTTTTTTTTAAATAGTGAATTGAATGTCAACACTGGGTATTTCTTAATAAACTAACAGAAAGGACCCCATAGAGCAGTGAAATATCACATAAAACACATACAAAATATAAACCAAAACCAATATTTTGTTATCATTCCACAGGAGTATATTATATCCAGATGGAAAGACTGGCCTTACTTGGACTTTTCCTGACTTCAGTGGTTGTGTGTCCATCAATTTTAAATAGAGTATACTTTTGAAAAGTTCCTATCTTGCTGAGGTAGAATGAGGTTTTAGTTCTAGACTATTTCTCTAGGCTATTCTGAGTCACATTACATTTTTAAACAACTATTTTCAGTATATTTATAAAGATACAGTAATTCCTGTGGTCCATAAGGTTAGTTATGCTTGTTTATGCTTATCTTGAGAAAATTTAGTTGATAGTATATTTTGACTATTTTTTTGAAATGTAAAAGCTGACAATATAAAAGCTGTAATGCCTTACAGAATTACTGGAAAATTCTCTTTTGTTAAACATGTATAAACTCTGCCGATTGTAAATCTAGCCATTGCAGAGTAGTATTCAAATTTGTTTTCTTAAATCCATTATTTTTCTTGAATGAGGTTATCTTAAGAAAAAAGTCAAAATACATAGTCAATAAAGAGCTAAGTCCTTAGAGAACAGTATCCTTCTAGCAAGACTGCCCTTCTATATTCTTGACTTACTCTGCTTGTGACCAAGTCTATGAAAGGAAGTACACAAGAGATATAGGAATAAATTCAAATAATTTTGAGGTGGAAGGATGGTCAGTGGTGAGGGACTTGCCTAAGGTCATCAAGCTGGACCTGGCATGTAAGGTTCTTATATTTCTGGCACTTGGAGCTGGTTGGAAGTGTACTCTTTGCTCATTATTAGACTATGTTTGGAAGAAAAATCACAAAAGAAAAAAAAAATAGGTCCAGAAGGGTTTGAGAAACATCTGGTCCAACTCTTCTGTTTTCGAAGGTAACTCTAAAGGACATTAGCATCAGCATCACCAGAGGTGATTTTTAGATGTTTAAATTCCTAGGCCCTTCTAGGCCAGGACTACCCATTTCAACAGAGACATCAGATGACTTGTATGCCAACTAGAACTTGAGAATCAATGCATCTTACATATAACATTTTTAAAGAAAAATGCAGATTATCTTTATATACAAAAAGTATATAAAATAAAATATATATTGAGATAGGCAATTTGGAAAACTGACCCCAAATAAGAGGAATTAATTATGAGAGCCTTCTTGGAGGAAAGCAGATGAGCAAGTGAAATGTGTGATGGTCCTACATTATTGGGGTTTGATGAAGTAAGAATGCATCTTGGACGTATGCACAGAAGTGGATATGAATAAGTCACACACACACATATGGAGAATATTACATCAGTGGGATCTAGGAATCATACTGGGAAGCGAGAGAAAAATAAGACTTCATGGAAAGCGATTCTCACAAGATAAATGTTATCATTTGTCAAGTTTTCATGCTTCTAAATGTCTTAAATTTTACAAGTTTTTGTTTTTGGTAATGAAGTGAAATACACAATACCAAAAAAAAAATACATGTTTGTTATTTCTATTTGTCAGAGCTTTAATTTAAGAATTAATTGTGTTATCTAGGTCATGTTGGGAATCCAAAGAGGAGAAATGTTTTCATCCATTAAGGAGCTTAAAATCCAAACAGGAGTAATAAACCATTAATATAAAAAATACTGACTATAGAAAGATGCAAATTGGTGTAAAGATTTGGAGAAGGGAAGAGTGGTGTCACATACAGCGAGCAAAGCAGTGTGGCGGGGTGGAGATGGTTCACAGGGGAGGTGGTCTTTAAGCTGGATCTGGGTGGGCAGGTGGAATTTTTTTACACGCATTGGCCACTGTCACTGCTTAAAATTGAATTTGGGTTTTAAATTTCAGCCATTTTAAATGAACTCGCCTCAAAAAGAAAGTTTATCTTTTTCTTTATTGAATTTATTTTTCCAAAACAAATAAAATGTCCTTATCTCTCTTGGATTGAGAGTAAGCAAGAAAATAGGGTTTAGTTCAAAAACTATAAAATAACCATAAAATCAGCATAATAATTTTAAGTGTTAAAAACTCGCAAATGATTAGATCTTTCTTCTCATAAACATTTTTAATGTCTTATGCAATTTTTCAGCCATATGTTTAGTTTCTTACAATATGGGCCTCAAACTATATTAGTATGTTGGTACAGAGAAAGGAGACATTTAATTTTGAAATTTGATTGTGGGATTTTTTTTCTCTTTGATACATCTAAACTTCGGAATGCCAGCAGATCATAAAGAATATGTCTCCCTGTTTACACAAAAAGCAGAAGTCCAAGAATAAAACTAATCCCCCTACATCGAATTCCATTCTTTTCCTATACTACTCATTTGTGCTAATAACAATCAATTAGGCAATGCCTCTACCTTACTTCACTCCAAAGGTCTTTGTTCTTCAGCAAGACTAGAACTCTAGTATCAAATGGGTATCAACGATTTTTATTTTTTTGTTTTATTGCTGTTTTGAATCCAGGTGTTCTCATACTTGGGACACCCAGCACTGTTTTTACATACTCCTGGATGACTATGTAGACTTTGTGGGGCTTCTCTTTTGTTCTATTAGAGTCACATGTCTTTCAACCCTGTTTCCTTCCTTCCTTCCTTCAACAAACATTTATTAAATGCCAATTAAGTATGAGACACTGTAGCTGAAGATAAATTAGGGGACTTACCTGCCTTTTAGTCTAGGGAACTACCTCAGCATGGTAAGTGCTTTCATAGAGGTCTATCCTGAGTGCCACCATGGTGTTCAGAAGAGGCAGTCTGCAGAACGTTAGAGGTTGACAAAGGCCTCCAGGAGGGGCAGGTGGTGTCCAAGTTGTAAGCTGAAAGAGGATAAGGAGGAACCCTTGGTGAAGGTGCAGGGGCGTACAGGACATGGAATAGCGAAGCTGTAGGACGGTAGCTCGGTAAGCCGACAGCAGTGTAGGGAGCAAGAGCCGGGAGATGCAGGACCTTCTGTGCCAGACTGAGAATTCTGGGTTATTTTGAGGGGGGAGGGTAGACATGAAAGTCTTCTGAGCAGGGAAATGACTGACTCAGACTGTAGACCATTCTGGCTGTGCTGTGACAATGAGAATATTAAGAAGGGAGGATTTATTAGACAGCTGTGCAGAAATCAAAGTGCATGATGAGAGGGCTGGAACTGGGGTGCTGGCAGCAGGAAAGGGAAAGGTAGATGGATTTGAGTTGAAGCGAAAGGACTTGAAAAGTCATTAAATTATTCTGAGGCTGAGGGAAGTAGGAGTGGGAGGTAACAAGAGTAAGGAAGAACTCAAAGAAGACACTGACAATTCTGGCCTATGCAACTGAACGAGAAAACAAGGCAGAAATAAAAAATGTCATAAAAATTATTTTCAGGCTATTCGCCTTCCAGATATGTGAGTGGTATGTGCATGACCAAGACTTTAATTTACATTTACTTTATCATCCGCCGTACAATTTCTGGGGCCACTTGGAGTTACATATGTAATTGAAAGTTTGTGTTATATTTCATTGTTTAAAAGTATCATTTGCCAGGGCTCTTTGGCTTTCTTATTCTGATCATCAAAATAGTTTCCTTATGCAGAAGCATTCTTGCCAACTCACCTAACCACATGTTTGAAACATCGGCTGTTAATAGGTTGGCTGGTATTTTATCTTCCTTAAAATTTGCCTTACATTAAAGGTTTTGCACATTAAAGGTCAGAAAAGATACTGCTTTTCCTTTTTAGGTAGCAAAAGCCACTGACGGGTCTAAAATCTGAAAAGAAAACAAAGACTTAGTAAATATTTTACATAACTAACACATACACCTAATGAGTAGTTAACGTAAAGATACTCAAAATCAGATCCTGGTTTTAGAACTTTGTTTTGAGACAAATTCCATAATTTTACTTCCTTATTCAACTAAGTGCTCTCATAAAAGAGTAATCTTCCATGATCTGATATGGGCGATAGTATCAGAAGGACTGATGGCCTGTTTGTACAGATGAAATCCAGAATGCTATCCAACATCAAGATTATTCACTTTGAAAACAAACAAACAAAAGGATTTACTCCTGGGATTTAGATGAAGAAATGTTTCACTAACAGAGAGCTAGCTCTACAGGAACGTTGGCAACGGTGAATGTGAAAGGTATGAATGGTAGCAGGCCAAGAAAACAACTGAATATTACTTCCTTGATTCCAAACGCTTAATATTTTCTTTTGTAATAAATGAGTAACACTGATCAAAATTTTTTCCTGGAATCATAACAACAAAATATATTACAGGAAGTGTCACAAGAGAATGTCTCCTGTCTTAATAACTTCAGAGTAAATAGAAGATTTCAACATGAAGAACTTTGTTCTACAGTGAGGTTATTAGCACTGTGAACTAAACGTTATTTTTTGGAACATTCTGAGGTTTTAATTCCAGACTTTAAGCTTGGTTTAATACACTTTGCAATGTATGTGTATGTAGGTGTGTATATGGGGGTGGTGATCTGCATATGTTCATAAACACTGAACATATGTGCACAAAAAGAAATCTACATCTACCCCCCAAATCTTTGTACAATAAGGCAGGGTTGTAACAAGGTTTCTTAAAAACAGGTCCATGTTCATTTTTTTTCATGACCAAACACACACACTCTCTCTCTCTCTCTCTCTCTCACACACACACACACACACTATTCCAGAGGCTGAAGGGGAAATATATGGAATATTTAAAGCAAATCTGGATTCAGGCCTTAAAGACCTCATGGTCTAATAGACGAAGTGAAAATGTGAACAAGAAAATGGAAAGCAGCTATAAGAATTATAAGACATTCAAGAAAAAAAAAAAGGTTAACTTAAGCTCAAAAAGTATCAGAAAAGCTTCAAAAAGGATCACCATGTTACCTGGGCCTTGAAAAATATGGTGAACACGTGGAGAAAAGAGGGTGAATACTGAAGGACAAGTGGCTACACAGCTGCATAGACGCACGTGTTCATAGAGTAAAACCATGGAGTTGGGAACTTTACAGGTAACATTGAATCCTCAGGTCTGGAGGGCACGTGGCTGGTAAATGCCATCCACGAGCTGCTGGATTCCAAAGACCAAGCTCTCTGCCACCCCTTCTTTGTAATTCCTCAAATATACAGAAGGGACACCTGGGTGGCTCAGTCAGTTAAGCATCTGGCTTTCGCTCTGGTCATGATCCCAGGGTCCTGGAAGCGAGCCCCTTGCTAAGCAGGGAACCTGCTTCTCCCTCTGCCTCCCTCTCCCTCTGATTGCGCTTTCTCCCTCTCCCTCTCTGGCAAATAAATAAATAAAATCTTTTAAAATTTTAAAAAGAAATACAGAACTGGAGGGACAAAAAACGAGCACAGGAAAGATTCACTTTGATTGGAGGGCAAAGTGGTATGATGTCCAGAGTGAAAAACAAGACTTTTCCTTTTCTGTTCTCGTGACTCTGATGAAGGCCAGAGTGTAAAGTTACCAGAGTTACAGAGGCACACACTGTCTATTTCCTCCTATGTACTGGGCACTGCACTAAGAACCTCACATGGGTTATCTCATTTAATCTCTTAACACCTCTATGTTGTCTCAGTTTTTCAGATGAGGAAAGAGAGGCTTTGAGAGAAGGAATAAGTCAGTTTCCGAGGTCAAACTGCAAGGAAATGATGGGGCTGGGATTCAAACTCACAGCTAATGAGACTGCAGACAGGAGCTTGAATTCTTAACCACCAAACCTACAGCATAATAGACAGCAGTTCTGTAAATGCATCGTGTGCGTGTGTGTGTGTGAAAGAGAGAGAGACACACACACACACACACACACACACACACAAACATTTCATTCTCACAGTGATAACCAGAAAGGTTATTGTATTGACATGTTTGAATTTAGTAGAATTTGTTTAACTGATGATCAGATTCCTCAGTATGTGATATTTTCTTCGCTCACCCATGCATGGAAACATTTATTATGCACTTGCTTTATGCCAAAGAACCTGCTTGATACTAGAATTCAAAGCTAAAACATAGTCCTATCCCTAAGTAGCCCAGCCTTTTGAAATTTAAGGATAGTAAATCAATACAATGAACCTATAAGCATGATTTTACTTCTAAAGTTATTTGCTGTTTTGTATTCAATTTCTTTCTTGCTTTACTGAAAACACACAAGGAGCTTTATTGTCATCAGGTTAAAAAGATACAATATAAGCAAAAATCTGCTAGTTCGCTGAGCATTAGTTAATTAACAAGCATTATTAGTAGATAAATATATGCCCCATTACAATGTCAGCTGCACAGGCAGTTTACTGATGAAGCATGATGTTCAGGATTCCAGAAGTTCATTGATAATAATGAAATCTCAGATCAATGATCATCTCTACTTTTAAGAAGGCTAAAGAGGGTCTTGAGGCAATAAAGTGATTAGGATGAGAATTATAAGCCATCAACAACACAGCACCTACTACCTCAAGTAATCCCCAAGTGACCTTTATACAATTTTTCTCCTTTGACACCTGAAACACATGGCTGGTTTAACCCTTCAAACATTTACTAGTGAGATGGCATACAGATATTGCTTCTACTTCCTGATATGGACTCTGACCAAGAAGATTTAAAAAAATATTTTGTCTGTTTTATTGTTTAATTTTATTGACATTCATCAGTGGAAAGAGCTGCTGGTTGAAAAATGAAGTGTTTATGAGTCCTGCTTTTCAGGGAAAATTGTGTTTCAACAATATAATACTTGGAGAAATCTTTGCCTTTGGGTTGGGCTCCACTTAAACATTCATAGTAGATTCACTGCACACCTCCCCAGATGCCAACTTTTTTTTTTTTTTAAGATTTTACTTATTTATTTGACAGACAGAGATCACAAGTAGGCAGAGAGGCAGGCAGAGAGAGAGGAGGAAGCAGGCTCCCTGCTGAGCAGAGAGCCCGATGTGGGGCCTGATCCCAGGACGCTGGGATCATGACCTGAGCTGAAGGCAGAGGCCTCAACCCACTGAGCCACCCAGGCGCCCCAGGTGCCAACTTCTTAATGGAGTAATGCCATCAAAACTTGCAATATGATCTTATTTAAATTTTATGTATAATAGTACTCACTTTTCTTTTAATTTGAATTTTCACCATCTCACGGACTTTTGACTTGACTGCCATATAGTAATGAAGGGATTGGGTATATTTTGGGCCCAAATCATCCATTCATTCTTTATTTCAAGCAATATTTATTGACAGCCTAGGATGTGACAAATGATCTAGGTGCTGGGGCATAGCAGTGGATTAGACAGGAAGTCTCCACCTTCGTGAAACGAGAGAGATCCAACAGGAGGTGACTTTTTAATACTGCTTTCATCCAAGTATGTTGTGGGGATTAGTAAACTATACCAAAGCAGAATACAACTGTTAACAAAATACATGCTATTTTCATTTTTACTTGTAGCTTATAAGACCTGTCAGTTGTTTCTCCAAGATATTGGATTTTCCAGCTCTGGCTTGAAGTTGCCATTGATTGCCAGTGGAACTTATAGAATTCTCCTTCCCGAGGCCAAATGCATGTCTCAGAGCTGTCCATATGGACATGGTCAATACAGTTTGACCAGTAATGGTTTTTTGATTGTCTGTGGGAACATCTGGATCTTTGACCTCACAAGTAGTTATACAACAAGCCCTTATCCCTGTGGAAAAGTGTTTGTTCCTTTGTGGCTCAGAGGCCCTGTGTTTGCATGTGAGGCTTCATGTTCTGGAAGTCATTTTCTCTAGCACTGGGGTTATTTAATTCCAAGGACTGGTTTGAATTTCTTTTAAAACTATAAGTGTATAAGATTACATTTAATTGTTGGTTTATGTACAGGAGCATTACTGCACTGAGCAGCAAAGGCACATTGTAAGTACTCCTTTGTCTTGTGTAAATATTCATTCAGTTACAGGCTGGATGAGGTCCCATAATCTCTGAATCACCATGTCTCTACGATGATTTGGAGATACTGCTGATATTATCTATGAAGTTTTTGCTGTCTATAGGGTCATATAAAGTAGCTTGGAAATTGCAGTGTAAATCAAGAAAACCAATGTCTAAAGCTTGGATGCTTCAGCCAGATGGCTGGAGTTTAGCAATTGTGAGTACATTATTGGCAACACAGGTCAGACAAATAGGCAATTGTTTCAAGGCCTCGCAACATCAGACTTCCAGGGGCAGCAGAGGGACAGGTTGCATGTTACATCAGTCTGAAGGGTGGGAACACAGAGTCCTGTTTGGGTTTGATTTTCACTCTGAAGGTGACAGTGGAATAACAGAATGATTTTCTTGGAGTACAGCATGCTTTCCCAGTAGCGTCTAGAAGGAGATTCCATCTCAAGTTTTGGGAAGGACTTTGGTTCCAGGACCATAGTTCCACCATCTTTGGGGAATCCATGAACTTGGCTACTAATCACCCCTTCACTGTGTTCTCAGTCTTCATCCTATGCATGACTTGGAAGGTCCTGCTCTTTGTAATGTATTCATGCTAGACTTGGAAATTTGACAAGCTGTATTCTTATTTCCATGATCTATCCTTTGTAATGGCCATATGGATTACACTAAATCTAAAGAAATTTGATTGTGAGAACCCTGTGTGAGGGGTAATGCGGGAGAGTCAGAACGAGTGAACAGTTGTGGTGGTCGCCCTTAACTTTGTTGTTTGCCAAAACTGTGAGTATTAGGGATAATGAAGATGATGTCATTAAACATTCAAGTACAAGATGGTGCCTCACATAGCAGAATTCTTTTCCCACTTGAAGATACGTGTGGTGTGGAGCAACATCAGTCAGCAAACGTGGTTGCTGTATGGTATTCCCATCACAAAAGCTTTCTAAACACTTTTGGGATTTCTCTACTGCCTTGAACAGATGGCCTGTGACCTGTAGTAACTTTGTTCAGATCTAGAGCCTACAGAACCTAGGCTCATGTCCAATCACTAAATGGAGTCCCACCGGGCCATGTGTGATCTGGTCCTTGCCAGCTTCCCCAGCCTCATGTCTCTCATTTGTTAGCTCTGTTTATCTGGATCCCATCCTCTTCTAGCCATTCCTAACTTCCTTCATTTACTCAGCCACCTTTAGGTTTTTGTACACATAGTTTATTACCCAGAATAAATACCCTTCTAGCTTATCTTGTGTCTTCAACTCCCACTGAGGACTAATTCAATGTTAGTTTTTCTCTTCCTTATCCAATCAGAATACATCATTCAGGAACTCTTCCACACCCATCAAGATGTGGCCAGTGTAGCTGAGCACCTATGAGAAACCTCCTTCTCAAAACCACTTGTGTTCCTCCCCTTCCTCAACACCAAGTACAAGGGTGCATCAGGCACAGTCAGTCAGTCTCTGGGCATCAAATGATCTATAGGAACCTTCTAGAGTCAAAGTGTCCACTATACAAAAAGTCTGCTTAATCCTTTTTAATTAGGACTTTAAACATACAAGAATTATCTGAGAATAATGTAATCAAAATAGAAATAGTTTCTACTGAATTTAATAAATAAATTCAGCATAAACAGCCAAATACAGATAATTACCTCTGCTGCACTGGGAAGCCCTCAATGAGGGTTTGCTGAATGAATATTTTGAATGAAATATTCAATGAAAGTGAGACTTTAAACCTTGACGTCCTTCCCTTACAGCAACTGGAGATAATTGTCTTGGAAGGATTAGTCCAGTTTTCAACCTGCTCTTTGCCCTCTGATTTCCCATTCATTCATTAAACAAATATTTGTTGGCTGCCCCCATCTAAAATGTACTGCAGGTGTCTGTCCCTTTATGTGTGCTTCAGGCGCCTTGAGGCTACCTAGGGCAATGACTCAATGTCCAAATTAAGGGGGTAACATGGAGTAACACTGGATGGCAGTTGGAAAAGCCATGGTTTTCATGGCTTCTGTGCTTACAAATAATTGTCTATTCTTGAAAGTAATAATTTATTGGGTACTTACTTTTGCCAGGCACTATCCTAGTTGGTTTACGTATGTCAGTTCTCATGTGATCCTCAAGATGAACCCATGGTGTAGGCAGTAGTAATATCTACATTTGACATATGAGGAAATTGAGGCAAAGAAGTACTGAGTAACTTGTCCAGGGTCATGCATCTGGTAAATTCTGGAGTCTTGTTCTGAACTCAAGAGTTCATACTCTGATCATCGTAAGACCTTGAAAGGGAAAGTCACCTAACTTCATTGGCCTTGTTTGTTTGCTACATCTAGAAAGTGACTGGTTGGCCACAGTGCTTTCCCAGATCCCTCCCAGATTAGCAGTACTTGTTTCTGGTACTGGGGTTGCCCAGTCCAAGCTACAGAGCCATGACTTTTCCTGCCTTTTTGCAGATCTGCCCCTCACATGAGACTCTGTTTCCTCTCTCATCTAATGCTTTCTCAAAATCTGCTACTCTGCCCAGCCTGGCCTTACCACTTCAATCCTGCCCTACCAACTCCTGTTCTCAAGATGGCTCTGGCTTTGCAGGTTACCCTCTGAGGGACCAGTGCTCTCCATCATGGGAGGAGGCAATTTTTCTCCTCGCAAAATCCTATGACTTACACGGTAGAGCTGTGTTTTCTGTCTTTTATACAACCCCACCAAATGGCCCTCTCCACCTTCTACCTCCTTCCTTCCACAAAACAATGTACACACCAGGCCCCATTACAGGTTTCAGAGTACACAAAATGCTTTCACACGTATTACCTTAATTATTTCAGTAAAGGAGTGACCATTGTCACTCCTTCTCCTCTACAAAGAGGTTCAGAAAGATAAGTAGTATTTCCAAGATCACACAGCTCAGGAGGGATAAATTTGGGATTTGGATCCAGATGCTCTAATTTCTTTCCACTATGAACAGCAATGCTGTTCTCTTTCTATACTGCTTGCTGCTTTCTCTGACACAGCATATCTACGGACTTCACCCTTAAAAACTCACTTTGTAAAAATTAAATATTTATGCCTTCACAGAAGTTAACTGTAGCTACTTATGAACACCTATGACTCCAAGAAGAAAAACAAAAGATGAAATTGTGTTGTAAATTCTGACATAATTTTTGCTGTCTTTATAAGTGTTTGTGTCATAGATTTTTGGGTCTGATATAGGGGAATTCTCAGAGCCCATTCCAAAATTATTCCCAAACTGCCTTGGACCCAGATGTCCACTTAGTTGCTATGGCTGGGTGCATTAGGGAGATATCCTCGTTACATTCCACAAGCCATCAGCCTTTGCAGGTATAGATTCTGCTAAAATTGTGCTGGACCAAAAGCTATAGCCATTGTTTTATGCAATGAAAAATGTGATATTCAATGTGCATTTCGATATGTGCAATGGAACTCAGGCATAAAAGTACATGGAGAAAGTCTACAAATACTGGAGAGCACAACACAACACAACACAGGAAAACTCTGAACCTGTGCATCCTTTGACCCGAGGATCTCCTTAAGTGGGGGTCCAACCCGACATTAGATGGACAACCTTTCTAGTGCCCTCTACTGTCCGTGGCTGAGATGACAGAAAACACAGTTCTGCATTCTGGATGTTTGGTTAATAACAACAAAAAATTACTCTTGGGCAGAAACCAGGTTTTCCAAGTTTTGGTTCATAATAAGTAGTTTTTAAACATTTAAAAATAGGAGTGTGTAATAAAATGCTGAGAGACTCTCTGGAGATTGCTGCTGCTGGCACTTCTCTAATAGAAAGCATACGCCATTGAGCTAACATTTTGTTCTTTGACTGAAGGAGAAAACAAAGCTGTTAAAAGCTTGGTAGGCTCATTTTCCAATAGCAATAGCATTAATATCTTTCAAGTCACTCCTAACCGTAGCTAATTAGAGGTTTATGAGGGATGGACCTGCCTGAGGGTTCACCTCAGGTTATGTAGCCCACAGATTTGCTGTTGACTATTGGCAACAATGGATTTGTTAAAAGAGTTTCTGCTCAGCTCGAGGTGATTATCTTTTTTTCCTTTTGCTGATGTGTCTCGTATTTTGATTGGCTGAAGTTGGATTGGACAATGAGGCTCCAATTCAAAGACAGTGCTGGGTTGTTGCTGGAGATCTGCACTGACAGTTTGTTGAAAACTTATTAGTCTGACGTTTTAACAGCCTGCAATGGGATGGAAATCTGCTCTTTCACTGGAAAAACTTAGAAAGGAAAACATGAGCTTAGGCTGAAATCAGCCCCAGTTCCAAACCTGCCATCCTCTGACACCAGAAAGCCAAGGGCTGCCACAGTGTTTAGAGATTAAGGCCTGGCTATGCCACCCACACGGTAGATGGAACTTGCGCCACCGTAAAGTAGGAGACCTTGGAAACTCACCCTGTGGGAGCAGGGGAAATTGTGATGTACTCAACTCTAGGTGCTAATGGCTTCACCAGTAGCGACAGTTGGTCTCACATGAGGTTTCGACTGAATGGTTAGGGACTGTTCTTTTGGCTGTAGTCATTCTGTGTAATAATTCAAGAAAAAAGAATAAGGAACACCGCAGGCTTGGTACCCTCTTGGAAACAGAAAGCGGCAAAAGATTGTAATCAATACTATTGATGAGAGATATCTGGGACCACCATATTGTAATTATGTTACAATGCTAAAAAAATTTATTAAGCATCTGATTCTTCAAAAGCCAACTCAGCCTCTCTAAGCAAGCTCAAAATTTTTATAATCCCTGTTGGCCCATACTTACCTCCTGTCCCGCCTGTGACTACCACTTTGATTAAGCCCTCTAACCTGACCCACCAGTTTTGCTCTCCTCATGGGCAGCTACTGGAAGGGTCCCAGTAGGATGTCAGGACTTTGCACGAGCAGCTGCCTCTGTCCTCTCCTTTGCCAGCCAACTCCTTCCTATCAGACCTGTCTCATTTTGGAAGGATTCTATGTTAGCCCCAGGCAGCACTAGGGAGCCCACCACTGAGGGTGCCCATGGTCTCCTATGTTCTGATTTCAGACTTACGTATAAACTTCCTGAGGACATTTGGTGTTCCTAAGACTCATTTGATTTTGTATTTACATTCATGGTACCACACCTACACAGAGAGTACACACTCAATAATGATGTCTTTTTGAATATACATTCATTCACTCATTTGATAGACAATGGAGTTCCAAGCTTCCACGCCCTTGTTAGACTTTGGGAGTTCAGTTTCTTAACAGAAGCTATCTTTTTATGATCTATAGACCTAGATCATTTTCTCTGTAGGCCTGTCTTCTGGAGTCTGGTTTTGATTAGTAACATTCTGCTTATTGTTGGGGGAAAATGTGAGATGGGAAGTGACCCAGATATTATGAAATGCCTTCTCAATGTTGGGTTCCCCCTTCGTCACCCCACACAGCTCCCCATCGTGTGGCTGCATCTAACGGCAACACTTACTGGTGTGTGTGTATACATAAGAGTCCAGAAAAAAAATTCCTTTTCATCCTAACCCAGATAATTTCAAATTCCAAGCATGTCCCACAGAATTGCATTAAAGAAATATTCATTCATTCATTTAATTAACATCAGGAGTGCCCATCATGCACCTGTCATCATGCTAGACACTTAGAGGTTCAGAGGCGAACAAATAAAACAGATGCGTCAGCATACAGGCATTTGCCTTGATTACTGAAAGCCTCACTAGAGAAAGTCTTGGATGGCAAATTTGCAGAATCAGAGCACTCAGAGAGGGGTGAGGGTGAGGTGAAGTCAGGCTGTGCTGAGACTTGCCTACTCCCGGCTGGCTCTCTCGCTCCTGACGCAGATGAAAGGTGCTTCATTGACCACCAGAAAGCAACCACAGTTAACACTTCTTCAGCTCAAGAAACTCAGTTTTGATTCTGTCCCACCCCCCAGGATAGGTCTAGTCATATGCTGGAGCTCTTTATGTTGTTTTGTTTTGTTTTGTTTAATGCTCTATCAAGCACAGTCATGGGCATGTTGGGTTTTGCTGCATTTCTGCAATATCCAGCATTCAGTTACTAGCTCCATGGGTATCAAAAGGCATTCAAGCCAATTACTTTCTAATCTTTGAATCATTGCCATGATGGTGTGCTCTTGAAGTTAACAAGTGATGCCCCTTGCTTCTCCAAGCTCCCAGTTGTGGCCCAACATCATTTACCCTCATGAGCCAATTCTGCATTTTTCAAGACTCATTTCTAGATACCCAAAATATAGCCTTCAGTGAGCTTCTGAGCACCTAATTTCATGTATTAAATGTCTTTCTACTTTAAAAAAAAAAAAGCTGCAAAGATGGGAAGAAAATAATCAAAGAAGCACAGTCTTTTAATTATTTGCTGATAGCATTTAACATTACCTACTTGCAAAAAACAGATATTGCCTCAGCTGGCAAACCACCCCAAGCAATGAGGATTTCTGTTTTGGGTTTTGTTTGCTAATGTTTCCTCCCATCCGAAGATATTAAGACACCTGTCCCATAAAGATCAATTATCGGTGGCCTGCTGAGAGACTAATATATTCAAATGATAGGAAATATCCAGAAAAAAACAAAGAGTATGAAGTCTTATTTGAAGCAGGAAAATAGTAATCCATTTAAGAATGACAGAAGTGCTCTGCCAGTTGAATAATGTATGAACTGTTCACTATCTTTAATGTTTTTTATTTCTTTTTTTAAGTGTTTTTATTTCTTTTGAGCATATTAGTTGTTATTATCATTATTTAAATATTTTCATTTCAGATATAAATTTCCCTTAAGAAAAAGAGTTTTTGAATACTTTAGTGTGATTTGTAAAAATCACACCTAATATCAATTTTTCATAACTAATTTTATTATGAAAGTAATGAAAAAATAGAGTTCACATAAGCAAAATATATTTTTTGCACATTTTGCAGAAACATGATTTAACTAATGGAAAATATTTTTAATTTAAAATACTAAGATGTAGTATTTTATATATTTATATTATATAGATAATGTAGATCATCCATGTTTGTCTTCCTGACTAAAAGGTAAATTTTAGATGTAATATAGAAATTTTTTAATATATAGGAATTAGCAACCAAACTGTGAACTATTCTGACTTTGTAAATTAGAAATATTCATTTTTAATCCTTATAATAATGAAAATTAAAACTTAATGAATAAGTTAGATTTATTCATTTATATTTTTGTATTACAATCTCATTTACAATACTTTAAATTAGTACATTCTTATTCACAATGAATTAAAACTAAGCGTAATGATACTAAGATGTAGACAAGATTGCCTTATTTTACAAATGAGAATGCAAGTTTGACAAAACTAAATAAATCCTCCATAATAATATAGTTGGTAAGTGATGGCAACAACAGGATTTGAACTTAGATCAATCTAGTACAAAGCCTATGCTCTGATAGGTTAAAACCCAGGCAAACAGCCAGTGGCTGAGTGAGGGGAGGGGATGTCAATGGACATGGTCTACTAGACCAAGGCAGAGAGGGGTCCAACAATAGTCCAACAATATTTAAGAATCTGTGTAGGCCCATCAACCGTCAGGTAAGCTGTCAGCTTTCATTCAGTCACTCACTGGAGCGGAGTATTCTGTAGTGAGTGGTACTCTCTTGGCCTCAATTTTCTACTCTCTTAAAAGAGTATAACAAAAGGATAGGATGAGAGATGTGCGGCACTTAGAACAATGCTTACTTAGCCCAGAGTATGGGCTAAATGGATGTCAGCTAGTTCACAAATCTTTTTTTAAGGGCCTGGTAAGTATAAGGCATCAGGATTTTTTTTTAATTTTATTTATTTATTTGAGAGAGAGAGTGCACAGAGAGAGAATGAGAGGGAGAAGCAGATCCCTGCTGAGCAGGGAGCCTGATGCAGGGCTTGATCCAGGACCTTGAGATCATGACCTGAGCAGAAGGCAGATGCTTAACTGACTGAGCCACCCAGGTGCCCCCAGGAAACAAGACTGTAATAAGGAGGCATGTTGGGAGCACTAACAATGAAAGTAGTTTGAATCTTCATGTCTTTGAGGGCAACAAGCATTCAAATAGGAGTTCATGTGCAGCATATCCTCTGTGCTTTAGAAGAACATATGCCAAGAGGATTTCTGTTGCCAGCAGGGATCCAGCTGCTTGGATGGAGATTTTGATAATTATGCCCTATTATTTGGGGTAGTATTGGCTGGGAGAGATGGACAGAACAAGAAGAGTTAGTATTTAGGATATCAGGCAAAAAACAAAAACAAAAACAAAGATGGAGCTTCTGTGGAGAAATGGGATCTTGAGAAGTAGGTAAAAGCCTGGCATCAGAATCAGGTCAAAGTCAGGATCATGCAGCAGCAGGGAGCTTAGATGGGAAGTCCCAGCATCCATGACCAGGTAGAGCCATACGGAGACAGCTGCAGCACCTGAGAACCCAACAGGGCATGAGATCTTCCCCCATGGAAGATCCTGCAGTTTTCTGAGACTCAGACTCTGTGGCTTAGCCCAATTAATCTCTTAAACTGGGTCATCGTCCTAGGTTGCACAACAAGCATGAGTGTGGCAGCCAAGGCCCTGTAAACACTGGCATCAATGAGAAAAAGCACTGGAAAGAATCTGGTTTCTTTCAAGTCCTGAGAACAATCAGATCCCCTCCTGGGCATTGCTTTAAAATCTGTTACCACCATTAGGTAACTTTACAAAGCAGAGCAATTAAAAAGTAGTTAGAGGTGCCTCAGCCGTTCCCCAGACAGCCAGGGAGATGAAGACAAGGAAGAAGATGGTCCGGTGGTCATCAGAAGAGCCATCACACCTGCTCCTGCTGCTCAGTCACTAGCTGTGTGGTCAGTGAGCCCAGGTGGGCCATGACTGTTAAGGAATGCATGTTTCAGGAGTTACAGAAACTTGTTCTGGATTTGTTTATGTCTAGGAAAGACAGCAAGACCCCCATGGCACCAGTCACACCCACACCCATGCCCACCTGCCTCTTTAGGGACATATATAAGATTGCCTTTGAATTTGGATGGCCATGGGAAGTCATGCAACCTCCACCAACCATCTACTTCCAGCCCCTGTAGTGAAAGAATGGAAGCTCTTCAATCCCAGCACAAGTGTGGGCTTGGCCATTAACAAAGGGTGAAGGAGCACTCCAGAGTTGTTTCCTTCTAGGACCTAGGATATGGATTGATAGGGCTCCTTAGCACTTTGGTTTTTGCCAAGAAGTTGAGAACATTTTTAGAAACCTCTGCTCTTTCCTTTAAAAATAATTATTAACTCTTTCAGGTCATAAAAATACCACTTGAAAAAGCAGGTAATGCAGAAATGCATCCTAGCAATTTGAATGGGTTTAACCTTTGCCAAAACACAAACGAAACAGGAACAGATGGTTGGATCAGACTCCACGGGTTGTTAATCCTCACATTTGCTCTCTGATCTGACTTTGTGGCATATACCAGCATCCCCATGTTACTTCCAAAGAAATGAAGCATGGAGAGATTAAATAGCATGATAAATATCACATGATATTTAGGTCAGCAGAGTAGCCAGGAAAAAAAGCTCATGATAAAGACTCTCCGTCTAATATTCACTGCCCTCTTGCAACGTTCAGGCACATCCAACCTCCCTGCTCTGCCACTCCATTCTCTTGATTCACCAGAGCAACTGGCTTCCTTCCCTGAGCCAAATGTCCATCTCTCTGATGTAGGTCACCCCAGAAAATTAATTAGTTTGAACGTATGTGATCGAGTTGTCAATTCCCCTCTCAACCTGCCCTCCTTCGTATTTCATCCTCCTTCAGGATTTCATAATTATGAGTGACAACATAAATCCTCCATGTATCATCCCCCTACCCTGATTTTGAGGTTCCTTATTCATTGCCTATTTTTATGCTTTTTCTGTAAATTAATATGTCTACAAACAATATGTACTATTTTTAGATATCTTCAACTTCATATAAATTGGAGACAGTTTTTATATGTTTTATATGATTTGAAAATTTTATGTCTTTGCATTATTTGAATGCTATATAGTTCACATGTTTGGAACATTATCATTATATAACTTTATTATTATATATTTACATGTACATGTCACACATATATAATTTGTTTTTAAAATATGTATAATCCCCCAAAATAAAATATACATAACCCTAGTTTATTCATTTTAACTACTGTGTAGTCTTCCAATGTATGAATAATATATTTCTCTGTTTTGTAGCTGGACGTTAAAGTTGTTTAAGTAAATTTCTCCAGTCATTGTTCTAGAAGATGACTTGCTATGTCATTGGATATGCACATTTCAACTTTACTATATTTTGCCAATTTTTCTCCAAAGTAGTTCTATCATTTTATATTCCAAACCCCGGTATGTGAGAGTACTCTTTCCCTACATTCTTGGTAACAATTGTTCTTACCAGACCCCTAAGTTTTGCCACACAGATGAATTCAAAATAGTCCTCATTTTATCTTTAATTTGTTCGTTGTTGGTTATTAGTGTGGCTGAATTTATTTTCTGTGTTCATTGACCATTTGGATGCCCCCTTCCATGCATTGTTCGTACCTTCATCCATTTTTCTATTGGATTATGTGCTGTTTTCTTCTCAGTTTTAGAGGATTCATTTACATATTCAGGTACTAACCATTTTTCAGTCATATACATAAATATAGTCCATTCTTAATAGCTGATGGTTATCTCCAGAGTTCACCTTGCACAAAACTTTTAACAAGCAAGTTGAAACTAAGATATAGATAAGGAAGTTGCTATTTCCATAAGTCTGTGAGTTCAGGAAGAGCATCACGAGGGCCACTTTTTCATCATTTCCTTATTTGTTTCCTTCAGGTTCAGAGAGTTCAGTATAGGCCACCTAGTTTTGTGCCTACAATATCTGTGTTTGATTGCAGGGTGGGTAGTTTAGAATAATTTCAGTCTGAATAAGGACCAATTTTGAGAGTGATTAACCTCAGAGTTTTAGATCTAAAGATTACATGTCTTCCACTGAAATAGAAAACATTAGACACCTAATTCATCTCTGGCCACAACTCCTCAGAAGAGAGCACAAAATCAGCCCCGGGCAGAGTCATGAGGCATGAAGGAACAATCTATCCCAACTTACCTCCTAAACATTTACTACCAGGAAAATCTCTGCTCATGACACAAATCCCTCGACTTAATTTACCAAGCAAAACATGAAAAGTAGAGTGAAGTTATGGTGATGTCCGGTTATGAAGACATGTTGCCTTGGGAACACTGATACAAGATCTTAAAATAATTATGGCTTTCCTTCTCTTTCAGAGGTGTGGCGAAATCTTGTTTGAGAACCCTGATCAGAATGTCAAATGTGTTTGCATGCTAGGTAAGAAAGATTCTCATTTTTGATATATTAAGTATGTTGATGTCACGTGGACTTCCTGTTGTTCCGTAGCCTTACTGACAGTCTCTTGTTGCATATTACAGAGGCCTATGGGTTTTTTTAATAGGTGTATAGACAGGGATAGTACATTTATATGTGGAACACTTGATAATAAAAAGGTTTAGATTTTATTAAAGGTCAGTAAGTCAAGAGCCATGCTTCTTAGTCTGTCAGAATTACTCTTGGATCATCGGCATAACATAGAATTGGGTGCCTTGTATTGAGGCAAATGTGATGAAAAATAAGAATCACACTGTAGGGGTGCCTGGGTGGCTCAGTGGGTTAAGCCTCTGCCTTTGGCTCAGGTCATGATCTCAGGGTCCTGGAATTGCACCACATGTCAGGCTCTCTGCTCAGCAGGGAGCCTGGTTCCCCTTTCTCTCTGCCTACTTGTGATCTCTGTCTATCAAACAAATAAATCAAAAAAAAAAAAAAAAAAGGATCACACTGTAATTCCTAAATCAGAAATGGTAAGTAAGTAAACTATTAAAAATTTACATCACAGCACAAAGCTCTTATACTAGAGCCTGGGAGAAATATACATATGAACTAATTTAAAGTTAGCACAATTACTGGCATTGCCTTTGTAACAGAATTGCAACATTGTAATGAAAAATCATTTGTTCTTGTGGGATGATCTATCATCAACACCTTTCACAAACCTTTAAATATATAATATTCCGTTAAGAAATGAAGTTGATATGATTTTCCTCATTTTATAAGTTTGAAAGCTAGTACAGAGACTATAAGAGATGAACTTCACCTCCAAGTGAGAAGTTGTCCAAATCATAACATAATTGTTTTTAAACTGTAAAGTTTTAGGTATAGTATTTAAACTTATTGAAATCACTAAGCTATGTCTATTAAGCTTTTGGTTTATTATTCAAATAAAATAAAATAGTAGCTCGGATAAAGAAAAATAATCCTTAAATTTGACTCACAAAAATCTTACCCTTGTCCATTCCAATCTTGAAAAATACTCATTAGCAAAGAACAAAAGGATTCATTCTAGCTCTTCCATTTTCTCTGCCTAAGCTCATAGGTTGGCAGCCTAGGTTATTAGTGAGATGACTCAAAAACAGCAAGATAGAGGCATGGGATGGTATGGTAATGTGTAATCTAAGATAATCGGGTAATAGTAACCAAAGATTGCTCATGGCTTAAAAAAATAACCAAAAACACAAAAACCAAAAACTAACAAAAACAGATACCATATTTCCCAACCTCTTGATCCTCCTCATTTTTTTGGTACTAGTGTTTTCAGCCTTTGTTCCAGTTCTTACATGTTTTTCATTTTAGTTAAGATGGTGGCTATATCCCCTGTTAAATGAGTATTTTATTGGAAATGCATAACAAGGAACATAGCATAGCATCTATACAGCCATTTCAAATATCCTGTATTCCTTATGAGACAGATGGATAGACAGATAGACAGATAAGCAGGAAAAAATTCCTTTGTCCAACTGTTATATCCCAATGTTGGATTTGGGAAAACATTCCACCATCACATCAAATCTATCCATCAATTAACCCATTTAATTTTTACAAGAGGATGAAGCTGGTGCTGTTATTATCTTCATTTTATAGATAATAAAATTAAAGTAAATTGTCAAATAGAGTACCTTAATACTATTAAAATATTATATGATAATAGCTTCTACCTAATCTAGTAATTTCAATCAATTTTTTTTTAACCCATAATCATTTTAAGCACATGAGCATCATCTATTTTGCCTGAATTCTCCTTTGCTCTGGTTTCCCTGTGAGTTACTTGTTTAGTTCATAGCAAGGACAGGGACAGCAGCAGACTGTCTACTACTGCGTATAGATTTCTCTTCCCTAAACTAAGGCCAGTCATCTACCCATCTCTTCTAGATTACATGGAATGGTTTGTATCGCTGCCAGAACACATTCCTGGCCACGAAATGCATCCCCAGTGAATCTGCCTGATTATACAATATTCAAAAACTAGAAATATACTTTATTAACAAGTTCCATATTACTATTACTGTCATAAGTTATAATTAATTGAGCACTTAAATATATGACAGGTGGAGTCTATCCTAAACGCCTACATAATTAGATCATTTATTTTAAGCAAATTAAGGCACAATATCTCTTTCAAAATATGAATAGTCTTGGTAACAGCAGTATATTATTAAGCCTGCAGATTTCATTAGTTTATTAGATTTCTATTTTCCTAGTGATGTAGAACTAAATAATATAAAGTCATTGTGAGAATGGAAGTTTTTATTAGTTTGAGGACACAGGAAAAGTAAAGATGGAATAGAAAGAACATTCATGCATTTTACCTTTAAAATGGATGGAAGATTGTTATCTTCCATCCTAGAAAGTAATACCATGCCTAGAAAGCTTGATATATTCACATAGTGAAAATTGTGTCCTCAAGGAACTTACATCTAAGAAGGCTTAGACATTTTCCTACTTATCTTTTTAATAGGATTGTTACAAAATTTAACTGTAATATTTGCAAAGTCCTTTGAAATCTTAGATGGAGAGTTCAAAATGAAATTATTAAATTATTATGGGTGTCAATACACATGGATAACCCACCATTAACAGGTTGTACCCCTGGTTACCCAGGTGTACTCAGGGGCCATCATTTCACAGCAATATGGTGCAAGATAATAAGAGAAGTGAAGTCAAATGGTTTATTCCCTTAAAATAAGAGAAAATCAAGTTATGAACATGTGACTCACTGTAAATGAGAGTATATCTTATATTTCATCAAGAAAGAGCATTATACTCACACAACAACAAAACACCTCTTCACCATTATCTGAAGTATTTGTTGCTTCCTTTGAAAGGAAACTGTGATAATGCACTTATGACTTTCTGAAGCATTTCTTGAGAAAACTTTGTCTCTCCTACAGTAAAAGATAGACTCTGATATTTTAAGGGACTATTAAGTTTTCTAAGTGTTGCCAGTCATGAGCATCATTTGTATTTTTGCAGGTAATGTTACCACATTTTTATTAATAAATCAAAATTTCCAAACAAGAAAACCAAACCAAACATTTCCAAAACTTCACTTCCAATCTTCATGCCACCTCAGAACTGAGATCCCTAAGGGAGGCCAACCAGAGACATCCGTGGTTTTAAATTGTGAAGTTTGGGGCTCACTGTAACCCCCAAGAGTTCCCTCTTTTCCCACTTACATGCCGCAGTACTCTGGTTCCACACAGTGGAAACAGAATATGGAAGAGGGTCACTAGCCAGGGACACCGTTTGCCATTTCCGTCTCTCCCTCTGGTGTGTCCCCAGATCATTATGAAAAATACTTTGAGTGTATGTGTTAAGCTGTGTAGTTCATGACTTTCAGACATAAGCCATCCTCACCAAAGTTGTGCTTCTGACTCATTACATTCAATGAGATATAAGTGTAAAATTCACCTTGAGTTACTCTGAAACACGAATTCAATGCAGTTTTAAGTGGGAACAGTGACTGTCTTGTATAGGTCTTCCAGAGAATCATTTCTGGTTTGAGGGGAATGGTTCGTGTTGGATATGAAGGTAAATAAAGATGTCCTGCAGGGCTGGCTATACTGAGTACTGAGTATTCATTCCCTCAGAGAGGACAAACATGGGCAATTGAGTTAAGCATCAAATTGTAACAAATGTTGCTTTCTTCTTTCCTTTATCCTTAGGACATATGTTTAAAACTCCTACCTCCCAACTCCCTCCTTCTTAAAATTTAATCATAAGATTTCTCTTAAGCCCAAACTGACCTCAGAAACTCATATAACTATATCAAAGGGTATATAGCAAGACCTGTGTCTTACTTCGGTATAATGAACTGACATCAAAGTAAAGAGGAAGTGGAAGAGAAATTAGCTCTTATTGCACAAGTAATGTATAAAGTATCATGAGTTACAAAGGATTTTACTTTTTAAATATAATGAATCAAACTGATTCACAAAAAGCCAAGCGTATTTTTAAAAATTACATATTTTTAAAAATTACATAAAAATTACAATGTTGATTCCCTTCTTAGTCTACTTGCTGACCTCACTCTGTGAAATGATAAATTTGGGGAAAAGAAACTTTTAAAAAAGAATTCCCCAACAGACTTGACGCCTCTTATAACTGCTTCTTTCTCCTTATTCTTAGAGGGAGATTCTCTTAAATAGTAAGCCTTAATTTGTAGTTGTTTGGGGAGGAGGGCTGTTTTAATTTTTTTAAATTATTTTATTTGAGTACAGTTGACACACAATGTTACATTAACTTCAGATGAACAACACAATGATTCAGCTTCTTTGTACATTATGTTGTGCTCACTCCAAGTGTAGCTACCATCTGTCATCATACAACATTATTACAATATCATTGACTGTGTTCCCTAGGCTGCCTTTTATTCCTGTGAGTCCATTCCATAACTGGATGCCTTTGTCTCCCACCTCCCTTCCCCCATTTTGTCCATCCCTCTACCCCCTGCCTCTGGCAACCATCAGTTTATAAGTCTGATTCTGCTTTTTGTTTGTCTGTTTATTCATTTATTTTGTTTTTTTAGATTCCACATTTGAGTGAAATCACATGGTATTTGTCTTTCTCAGTCAGATTTATTTCATTTAGCATTAATACCGTTTAGGTCCAGCCATGTTGTTGCAAATGACACAAATTCATCCTTTTTTTTTTTTCCTTTGGCTAAGTAATATTCCATTGTGTATGTATATACCACGTCTTTCTTATCCATTCATCTATGGATGGACACTTAGGTTGCTTCCATATCTTGGCTATTGTAAATAACACTACAGTAAGCACAGGGGTGCATATCTCTCTTTGAATTAGTGTTTTTGTTTTCTTTGGGTAAATACCCAGTAGTGGGATTATTGGATCATGTGGTATTTCTATTTTTAATTTTTTGAGAAAAACTGCTAGTTTTCCAGAGTGGCCGCACCAGTTTGCATCCTCACCAATAGTATACAAGAGTTCCTTTTTCCCCACATCCTCATCAACACTTGTTATTTCTTATCTTTTTTGTTTTTAGCTATTCTGACAGGAGTAAAGTGATATCTCATTGTGGTTTTGATTTGCATTTCCTTTAATCCGTAACTCACAGTATTTTGTTGGCTCAATTTCTCTGACCCCTATCAAGTTTAATTTTACAGTTTGAAATTTTCAGTGATGCTTGCTTTTATTTCATGAGTGATGTTTTCATGCTAATTGGTGTCTTATCATATCAACATAAAATACGCAGTTTTTTAGCACCATGGCTTAGAAGGGGGTGTTCATACTGTCAGGCTTTTGGTTGAAGTTCATTATAAATCAGTTAAAATGGTTACCAGTTTCAAAGCAAAAAAATAACACAAAATCAGTGTTTTACTTGCATTTAACATAAGCAAAGAGAGACTTGTTTTTCTAGCCCCACCACTGAAAAATTAACTGTGTACTCATAGAATATGTTTTGTCTTTTAGGCTTTAATTTATAGTTTTTTCTGCAAACTGAAAATTGAAACATCTGTTCTTTCTAGCCGAGGGGTTATTCTGGTGATAGAGTAAAATGTTCTAGGAGGAGACATTGCTTGCTGCTAGTGTCCTAAATATCACTTATGCATCAATAAATTGGCAAATAAATAATAAGCAATTGAACACAAACAAATCAATGATAACCAAAATAACGAATTATTTAATGATGACATTAATAGTGTTTAGAAAAGCAACTGAAAAGTGAGAACACTTTTTGAAAGTATCGAATACATTCTTCAAAATTGTATGGTAGCTTGAAGTCATTCATTCAATATTCATTCAACAGATATACACTGAATACCTATTATATGCAAGGTATTGTACTGGACACTAGGAATGCATAGCCAATGGGACGTGTGTCTTGCCCTTGGAGGGTTTACCTCCAGGAAGCATTTCAAGCCCTGAACCCCAAAATCTGCAGCACCAGCTTGAGAGAACACATATACAAAAAAATAACAATAAAGATGAATTAAGTTGGGACTTCAAAAGATGGGAAGGGTGCATACAGCTGGGATATGAAGATGTGTAGATTTGGATATACAGAGGCTGAGAAAATGGCAGGATTCTAGCTAGATGCATGGCCATATTCAAAAGCCCAGATAAAAGAAACCTGGGGAGTAGGGAGCAACAGGAAGTATTTCAGGCACAGGGATGATGAAAGGATAAGTTGAAAAGGAATTGGAGGCCTGACTGTGGACAGTTTGACTGCTGTCATTAGCTCTAAAAAGAGTAGAAGTATCAGATAAGAGTTCTGGTCTTTTCTTTAGAAAGTGTTTTTTTTCGTTCTAGAATTTTATAGAATACTCTATAAATTAGTTTCTACTGGGCAGTTGTTAAGTACAGCCATTCACCAGATACTTGTGAAATTAAATAATTTTAACTCAACATAATATTTGGACCTCATCACCTGAATTCTAGGTTTGATTTTTTTAATATGTTTATTTAATCTTTTCCGTTTGATACTAGATATCATAGTATTTTATTTAAGAAGTAAAACAGCACTGTCATCTTTTATACTAGAGAAAATTGATATTTTTTATTTTGGAACTTTGTAATTTAATCAAATGGGGAGTTTTTGATATTAATATTTTGCTTTTTTTCCACTGGCATCAGCATATGATTTTTGTATATAGACCATTTTGAGGTCCATAAATCTTTTTCTCAAAATTAATGCACACTGTTTCAGAGAAAAATAATATTTGAGATCAAAGTGGGCCACTTTGTGGTATAACAGAAAGAACAGGGTATTTAACGATTTGGTACCAGCTTAAACACTGTGGCTATAGACCAGTCACTTAAAATTTGTAACTTCAGTTTACTCTTCCTTAAAACAGAGTCAGTCATAAGTAATAATAACAATATTATTATGTACCTTATCGGGTTTGTTGAGGATTAAATAATAAATATTAAAACATTCTATAAACGTTTAGAAGTACTAGAAATATAAGTATTATTTTATTACATCCTAATAACTAATTTATTCTAAGTCATTGCATTTTATTTGATATTAGTAGTACTTTTAATATGCAAACTGACAGTTTTGATATATTACAAATATTAAACTGTCTCAGCTTGGAGGAGCCTGGGTGGTTCAGTTGGTTAAGTGTGTAACTCTTGGCTTCAGCTCAGGTCATGATCTCAGGGTCATGAGGTCAAGCCCCACACGTGGCTCCACGCTCAGCGCAGAGTCTTCTTGAGATTCTCTCTCCTCCCACTCATGCTCTCTCTCTCAAATAAATAAATAAATCTTTAAACTATCGCAGTTTGATTCAAGTGAATAGATATTTTCAAGTGCCTATTTGCAATCTAGAAATAGGCATCTTATCCTCAGAGGTTATTAAAGCAAGATTATTGTTAAGAGCTATTTTATGTGTACCTGACCTTAAAACCGAAGGTCTATGTTTAAAAACAAAAGTTTCAAGTTGCTTAACTATGATTTATCAAGATTAAAATGCCTCAGGAATTTGAATTAACTCTAACTTGCACTGACAAAGCACTTCATTCACATCTTATGAACAGATCAATTCGTTATTCCTATATGCCTGTGCATGGATGATATTCTCTACCTTTCGAAAGAGAGCAAATGGAAACCTGGATATTTTCAAGAAAAGGCAGTGGAGGCATTACCCCATCACTTACTCAGTGTTGGCTTTGTTTTATGTTTCATTGCATTTATCACCAAATGACATATTTTACATTTGTCTGTTAATCGCTGTGCTGCAGCATTACCCCGCCAGCAGAATGCAAATATAGCAAAAACAAGGGCATAGTTTTATTCACTGCTGAGTGTCTAACAACTGGAACAGCGTTTAACTACCTAAGCCTGTAATGGGGACCCAATATTTGCTGAATGGATACCTGTCGACGCATTTGTGAGGACAGCCTCACCATCTGCAGGGCATGGAGCAGGTGTATCAAACACCAGTTGGTGTAGAATTTAAAACCATCTGTTACCTCAGCCAAGGGATAGGACAGCTCCTACATGAACTAATTGGCAATTTCCCAAGCATATTACTTTAGGTTACAGGATGATAAATACGTAGTTCTTCTCAAATAGAGAGTTAGAACCTAGCCTAAGAATCAGGTGACTAACACATATTTCTTGAGCACCCCTTTATGCTCAACCGTCCTCTAGGGGTATTCTGAAAGTTGATGTAATAAGCACGCAGATTCCCTATCGTGACAGTTTCTTCCTCTGCAGATGAAACATTGTGTTGAGAAAACAGAAGGAGGCCCATTATTTTGTCTTCTTTATGTTTATAGTAGACAGAAAATTATTTTACGAGGTTTATGATTTAAAGGTTTTTTCCACATTATCTCCCTGACTTTTAGAATTTTTATTTGGAAGTCATTATTGCCTTGCATGAGAAAAATAAGTCTCCTGGTTTCACAGTTGCTTTCTGTGGAATGCTGCAACATCTCCACAGCAACAAAACACCACTCTTCTGAATGCCGCCTGGATCCACAGCTTCGATAAGAGCTGGCTGAGAATAACAACACAAGCAAAGGGCACGCAATCAGAACTGAAGCTATCAAACCCCTAAGTGATAGAAGTGTCAGTCTTGTAGTAGTTTCATTTTCTCTCTGAAGGAAAAGACCCTTCATCAGAAGCTACACTTCAAAATTTTTTTCAGTCATCAGCTATTTATAGATACATATGCTGTGCCAGGTAGGGATGAGAAGACACTGAAGTTGGTGCTGCTCTCCAGAAGCTTCCAGTCTAGTGGGGTGTGGACAACTACACAGACAGAACAACCTAGCATGATAGAACATAAGCAGGATGGGCCTGAGTCTTGTGGAAAGAAAGAGATTCAGTAGTGTCAGAAAGGCCTGTGCAAGAGGTGATAAGGAAGTGAGTGTCAAAGAGAAGTCCTCACAGGACTGTGAGGCTGGGAAGGGGCAGCCTGCTGAAAAGGACATTAGCATTTCCAGGCAGAAGGAGCAGCAGGTGCAGGAAGCTTAATGTGACCAAATAGAGGAACCACAAGTCATTATGCCTGAAAAATAAAATCAGAGGAAAGAAATGATAAGATAATCAAGGTGAAAGGAAGGTGAGATTTATAACAGGACAAAGAACCATCTAAGGATGTTCAAGCCAAGGAGCTACAGTGTAAGATACATGTTTCAGATGGATCCCCTGGTTTGCTAGAGAATGCCCTGGAGGAGGACAAGCCTGGAGAAAGAGAGGCCAGTTTAGGAAATCACGATAATAATTAGGTGAGAGATGATGAGTCCTGCCCAAATGGGGACAACATCAAGGAAGAGAGGAGGCACGAAATTCAGGAGACTTTGAAAGGGGATGATAGAATTTTATAATGGATTGAGTATAGGAAATGTAGTTAAATAGGGGTGCTTTTTCACCCTTTCTCAGACAACCTTCCCCAGTAGACAGTACAAGAAAACCAGATTTGCAACTGGGAGAAATGATGAGTTAAATTGTGAACACAGCAAACCTGAGATGCTGAAGGAACTCCCAGATATAGTAGAGAGTCTGAAGCTCAGAACAGTGATCTCTGAGAAGACATTGGTGACAACGTATCAGTGGTGATGTCACCAGAAGAACGTGAAGAGGAAGATGGATGGGCACCTCAAAATGCTTGGAAGAAACACACTGAAGGGTTGAGCGGGATCAAGAAGAATCTCAAGGAGGTTAAATAGGTTGGAGGTTAAGAATGAGTGGGCAAAAAGAAGGAAAACGAGAGAAAATGCTATTGTCTTAGCCATAAGGAGAGGGTTTCAAAAGGAAAATCATCATAAAATGTGAAGTGCAGAAGTCGAATAAGATCAGGCTTAAAGGCATTCATTGGATTCAGCAAATTGAAGGTAGAATCAGCAAGAGCATAACTAGTAGAAAGTCAAGGGTGGGGAGGGTGGTGGTGTCGAGCCAATGAGCACAGAACCAAGGAGGGGCACTAGTCTATCGGGAAATTTGTCTGAGAAGGAAAGGCAAGAGTAATAGACAGCACCTGGAAAGAGTTCTTAAGATGGGAAAGATTTGAGAATTTTTTGATTCAGGATAAAGGAGAAGTAGAGGAAGTGGCTGAATATTTCTGAAGAGAAAGGGAATAACTGTGAGCTATGTCTTCCCGTTCCATCGAAGGGAAGGGAGGATGGTGCACGAGGAAGAGTAAGGATGGAGACGCACCCATCAGGTGGAGATGGGCAGAAACTGAGATTTCCATATAATTGTTTCCCTTCTGGTTAAGAAGAACAGATGATATCCTGGAGAGAATAAGGAGAGGAGTCGAAGAAGCAATAATGAAGAGGCAGGTAAAGGTTTGAAATTAATGTAGGAAAGAAAAAAGAACTGACTAGAGATAGGTCAGAGAGAACTGTGTTCTGAGGTCAAACTCTATGACCTAAAATATCAATGCCCATCTGTAAAAAAAAAAAAAAGCATAAAACACCAACACTGTCCAAAACATATATTTCTGAAAAGTAACTGTTGCCTATCCATGAACTCTGCCTTCCATTTTCTCCTTAGGGGTCTTCTCCTCCAAGTGCCAGCCAAGGTAAACTGCACAGGACTGTGCTCCTTGACCCTTAGTCACAAGATCCTCCTCTCAAACTGTCAATGTTGAATTAGTTCTCCATTTTTCCATCTAGCATGCATATTCCAAGGGAGTAATTGTTAACCAAATCTTTCAATGTTTGAAGGGATTTAGTTCTTTCAGATGTTGCTTTCATAACACCTTAAAGTTGGGAACAGCTTTGACGGTCAAGTAGAAGGCAGTAACTTCTTCTCCCAGCCTTGTTCACCTGCCTGAACTCCAATTCAGGGTTGATCAGGTCTCAGACATGTGACTACACAAAATAGTATAAATGTTTAGGTCATTCCGACAAATCAAGGATTTTTCCTATATAGCAATTTTACTGCTGAAAATGGAAACATATTCAATTTTTAAAAAATATTGTGTTTATTTATTTGAGAGAAAGAGAGAAAGCGTGAGCAGTCAAGAAGGGCAGAGAGAGAGAGAAGCAGACTCCCTGCTCAGAGGGGACCCCGATGTGGGGCTCGATCCCAGAACCCTGAGACTGTGACCCAAGCTGACAGCAGCCCTTTAACCAACTGAGCCACCCAGGTGACCCAGAAACATATCAATTTAAAAACAAAAAACAAAAAAACTGTGTGTGACTGTGCATGCCTATTTTCTTTACTTTCCTGCAGGGAAAGCTACTTGGCAAATTAGATTCAAATGTTAGCATCCTTGAAAGAGTAAGTTTTCAGTTAGTGTATTTAACATTAGTAAATATAAACTAATATGTGTACATGTGTCTAAGTTTACATTTATCAAAAGCTTGATATCCTTCAACAGTTGAAATTGTAGTTTGTGTATTTATTGGCACTTTTACCTGCTATTAGTCTATTTAGTTATTAGTTTATTTAGGTAGAAAAATTTTCTTACCATTTTTTTTTAAAGAGTTTATTTGACAGACAGAGATCACACGTAGGCAGAGAGGCAGGCAGAGAGAGAGGTGGGGGGAAGCAGGCTGCGCGCCGAGCAGAGAGCCCGGTGCGGGGCTTGATCCCAGGACCTTGGGACCATGACCTGAGCCGAAGGCAGAGGACTTAACCCACTGAGCCACGCAGATGCCCCTTTCTTACCTTTTTTATTGAAATACAACTTAAATTCTGTGAAGTATCCAATTTTTACGTGTGCAGCTCAATGAATTCTTACAGTTAATATATCCATGTGAAACCACACAGATCAATATAGTTTCCCTCATGCCTCCTTCTCAACATTATTTCCCAAAGATTCCATACTGACTTATTGACTTTTATCACATCCCCTAATTTTGAAATATATAAAAATAGAATCAAAGAGCATTTTCTACTTTCTGTCTACCTTCTTTATTTATTTAAAGATTTTATTTATTTATTTGAGAGAGACAGAAAGAAAGCACAAGCAGAAGGAGGGGCAAAGGGGGAAAAGCAGGGGGAAGAACTGAGGGAGAAACAGGGGAGGGAGAGGTGCAGAGGGAGAAGCAGGCTCCCCACAGAACAGGGAACCCTCTGTGGAGCTTGACCCCAGGACCCTGTTATCATGACCTAAGCGAAGGCAGATGCTTAACCAATTGAGCCATTCAGGCACCCCTATGTCTACCTTCTTTAAGTCAGCATTGTCTATGAAATTCATTCATGCTGTTGCACATAGCTATAGTTCATTCTTTTCTTGTTTATTTTACTTTAAAGCAGACATAAGCAAATTATAGCCCATGGGCTAAATCTGGACTGTCACCTGTTTTTGTGAATAAAGTTTTATTAGAACATAGTTATGCCCATTCATTTCTATATTGTCTATGGCTGTTTTCACACTGCAGTGGCAGAGTTGAGTAATTTTGATAGAGACCATATGATCCCCCAAACCTTTCATATTACAGAAAAAGACCGCTGATCATTGTTATAGAGTATTCCTTGGTGTGTGCGTGTATGCGGGCACATGTATTTATTTTATTTATTCTAGTGGTAATGAACATTTACCTAGCTTTGAACTGAAACACAAATAATCTCTAGTTTTGAAGTGTTAAAAATGTTACTGCTATCAACATTCTTGCATGTCTTTTTGTGTACAAATACACACATTTTCTCTTAAGTATTTATCTAGAATTACAACTGTTGAGTAATAGGGTATGTATATGCTTAGCTTTAACTGATTCCACCAAATTTTTGTCCAAAGTGGCTGTACCAATTTACCCTCCCAGCGTGTATGAAAGTCCAATGAATAATTTAACACTTAATAATTACCTTTGAGTAAAAGTTAGAATGTATAATTCAGCATTCAACTCCATACGAACATTTTATGCAATAGCCTCTAATGAGACCTTCTGTCATTTACATAAACTAATCATCAGGTTGATAATGGTGTAGTAAAGCATATATACTTCACTTGTTGATTAACAATGAATTAGAGAGTTGGAGTTTGTTGCACAAATAAAACTAATAGTTATTTTTCCTTGAACACTTGGAAATTGCTGTCCCACAGGTGATCCTAATAAGTGTGTCTCACCCGCAGTGGAACTATAAACAGAACCCTGGTTCCTAAATAAAAACTCTTTCATGTTGAGATAATTAATTTCCATTTTTTTTCTTTTACTACAAAATACAAAATTAACCAATTTTTTTCAAGATTTTATTTATTCATTTGACAGAGAGAATGCACTAGTGGGGGGGAGGGGCAGAGGGAGAAGGAGAAGCAGACTCGCTGCTGAGCAGGGAGCCCAATGTAGGACTCAATTCCAGGACCCTGCAATCCTCACCTGAGCCGAAGGCAGATGCTTAACCAACTGAGCCACCCAGGGGGCCCAAGATAAACCAGTTTTTTTAAAGATCTGAAGTTATATGTATGACGTTATAATATGAAAATTATAGTGAAGACATCTAATTCTGACAAATCAATAGTCTAGTCATTAGCAGAGTGAGTCTATAAAATCACATAGCAGAGTGATTCTAAACTTAACCTCATATGTGTTTCGTGGATTTTATTCACACTTGCTTTAAGAATAAAACAGCAAAATTTTTTATTTCCCCTTTTTATCTTTTTGCCTTTTTTTCTCTTAGTTTGGGTATTTCCAGGTATGCTAGAAGAGTCACCTTTACCCAGTATCACAACTGAGTGGAATGAGAGGATTATAGTTGCCCAGTACCCAAGAATGTTTTTGGCTTTATTGATGGTGGGATCGTGCATGATTTTTATTTCTTTCTTTTTGTTTCTCTGTACATTCCAAGTGTTCAGCAATGGGTAATTATTAGTTTTATAGTAAAAAAGATTTCATAATATATGTTAATTTAAAAAAACAGTTAATGGGACATACTGGTGTTTTGTTTAGTCTACAAATATTTATTGAGAACCCACTATGTGCCAAGAATTATGCTAAATGGTATAGTTATCCAAGAATGAAAAGAAACTGTTTCCGCCCTCAAGGAGTTTGACCTAAACATCCATTAGAAAGTGTAGGGTCGTCTGGGTTAAGCAACCAACTCTTGGTTTTGGCTGGGGATTGGGCTTCTTGTTCAGCATGGAAGTCTGCTTGGGACTTTCTCTCCCTCTGCCCCTCCCCTCAGTGCGCACGCTCAGGGTCACTCTCTCTCCCAAATAAATAAATGTTTAAGAGGAAAAACTAATAAGAGAGATTTAGGTTGTTTTTCTGATTTCTAAGGGAATGAAGCTTGTTTCTTATGGTTTGTTTGCCTTACTAAGACCTACACCTGACAAGTGTCAAAGCTTTGAGAACTTATTCCAGTGGTGAAATGGACCTACATGGGGAGGTGTTTGTAATAGGAATCGTGCCTTGGGGTAACCAGTAGTTTGGTTGCTATGACTTGGAGAGGAGTTGTGGTTTTTATTAAATTATCTCTCACAAAGTCACTTTCTCCCAAAACAAATGGACTCTCTGAGATCAGCCATTCCCTCTGCAGAGTTTCATGGAATCCTAGCAATCCTTTGCCTTGTGTCATAGCTAAAAGCCCATGAAATAGCACAGAAGTTGCAAAACAATATGAAAGGCAAGTAACGGAGGTTTGTGGTTCCGTGGCCAATGGAAACTCTCCAGAACAAACATGCGCAGAATCTGTTGCACCAGGGATCAGGGAGGGCTCACTGTACAAATGCTGTAAACGGTGTGGAACAAAACCCTGTGGAACTTCCTTAGATTCTCCAAATTGTAACATGCATACACAGACGTCCTGACTCTGTCTCAGAGACTCCCTCAGGGGGTTACCATGAGATATTTCAAATATGCCAGGAAAATTCATAACTTTCAGTAGGCAAGCAAGCAAACTGGAGACAATTGCAGTTTTCCAAGTTCAAGATCTCTATTTCGTTCCTTTTTTCTCAACAGGGACTCAAAAAGCACAAGGTTTTTGTCTAAGTGAAAGGTATACAATGCAGTAATTGTAGACAACTAGTTATTTTACTTTCAGAGAAGAAACAAGGAGAAATGTTTAATGGTTCTGCATGTCCTAAAGTCTGTCTCGAATATAAGAAGATCCTGCAGACAGAGAACTGTATAAGGAACTACATATATACTGTGTTTTCCCAAATATGTATGGTCATATGTGTGTGTGTGTGTGTGTGTGTGTGTGTGTGTATAATTTTAGTGGTAGGGAAAAAATTAACTTTATTTGATTCATCATATTTTCTCTGTATTTTACAACTTTCATCCCATCAGCCTGTATTTATAACTTTTAGAGTAGGAAAAAAACATAAAAAAGAAAGGACCTTTGGCTGTGGGATTGTGTTGTATGATACTATAATGGTAGATATGTGTTGTTATACATTTGTCCAGACTCACAGAACGTACACCAAGAGTCAACCCTGTTGTAAAGTGGAACCATGAGTGATAATGTTGTGTCCGTGTAGGTTCATCAGTTGTCACAAATGTACCACTCTGGACGGGGATGCTGATAATAGGGAGATCTGTGCACATGGAGGGGCAGAAGATATATGGGCAATCTTGGTACTTTCTGCTCAATTTTGCTGTGAACCTAAAAATGTTCTTTTTAAAAAGTCTGTTTAAAAAGGAAGAAAGAAGGAACGGAGGAAGGAAGACAGGACTGAGGGAAGGAGAGAGAGAGGAAGAGAGGGAGTGAAGGAAGGAAGAAAGACAGGAGGGAGGGAAGGGAGGGAGGAGGGGAGGAAGGACGGAAAGAGGGGAGGAAGGAAGGGAGGAAAAAAGGAAGGAAGGAAGAGAGAGAGGGAGGAGGGAAGGAGGGACCTGCTGGCAACTTAAAAAAAGGAAAAAACCTTAAAGTGTGATAAAAAGAAATTGGGAAAAGCTGAAAGCAGTATCCAGTTGTGGTCTCGTGCACTCGGGAGAGGCTCTGAGAGGTTGTTCAGGGACAGGACCCCGATGGAGAACTTTTCTGAGAACTGAGAGACAGGAAATCTTTGTTCTGGCTCTATCATCTAGTATGTTGTTTTCTCACAGGAAAATTAAAATGTGTTGTGACCCCTTTAGCAATCCACCTGTTTTTCAAATAAAAAGTTTTTTTCTGAGTCTATTTTTTTTTTAATATTCAAATATTAGCTTTTATTATTATTCCATGTTTAAAATTTTTCATTAAACTTTCTCTATTTCTTTAGTACTCATCTGTTTTCTACTGGTCTCCATTTTTGTTCTACACTAATTCTTGTCATTTTTCTCCATTTTAGAAATTTTTGAATCTCTTTTTTTTTTTATTAATTTTTTCAGCATAACAGTATTCATTCTTTTTGCACAACACCCAGTGCTCCATGCAAAACGTGCCCTCCCCATCACCCACTACCTGTTCCCCCAACCTCCCACCCCTGACCCTTCAAAACCCTCAGGTTGTTTTTTAAAGTAAACCTTCCACTGGAAGGAAAGTCAGTGGCCTCCCTAAAATATATAGATTGTAAATTATACCCACCACCATTGTCATTACAAAGAGCAGTATTGAACACTAAGATTTCTAATGCACAATTATAAATTAATGACAAGGGAAGGAAAATATTGTTTTGTATACTATCTTGATTATAATATGGGCCTGGTTAATCCAGAGCTTGTATCACCTAATATCCTATGGCTGCATGATTGGATAGTGCTGATTCATCCAACAAAAACAGGCTATTGAGTACCTACAACTGTGTACACTCTTCTAGGCAACAGAAAGCGGCAGAGAATAAAACAAAAAAACACAATTTCTGTCCTCCTGGATCTTCGATGTTAGTGGGACATGGACGCAAGCTGCGTAAAGAAGTGATTTATAAACTACACTATTTTAAGGGTGACAATGGTAGACACGCTCCTAAGAAAGAAATAAGGCAGCAGTGCCTATAAGGAATGGAGTCATCATGGGGGAGGAGGAGTGCAGATTTTAACTAGAACAGCCGAAGTTTTCACTGAGAAGGTGGGCATCAGCCAAGCTCTGCAGCAGGAGTGAGCCGGCAGGACCCAAGGAGCAGAGGAAGACAAGTGTGCTGAAGGCTTGGAATGGGGAGGGAGAGCTAAGAGATCCTGGGAGCCAGATCTCATGAGTCATTGTGCGGATTCTGGATTTATTCTGCAAGAGAAGAGGAGCCATTGGAAATTTTTGAGCATTGGTGTCATGTTTTAAAACACTGGATACATTATGTTCGTTTTTCAAATTAGCAAAATAAGAAAAGAGTGCTTGCTTGCATTATGGTTTCAGAGAATATATTCCCATTGTCCTGAAATGGGTATTGAAAGGATGTATTTGGGGAAATAACCATAAACAGATTTAGTGCCATATGTTACAGTCGAGATAAATATATAGTTAATGTTCATCTAACTTAGAAAATCATACTAGGCGAAATAGCGCTCTAAAGTGGTTAAGATTTAGAAAGGAAAGGTGATGGGCAATCTCTTCTTTAAGAAATTTTCCTTCATTAGGAAAACTTGACATGATTTGTCTACAGAGAAGCTTTGTTTCTTGTTTAATTTTAATAGAGGGGCCAATCTCTGTTTTAGTAGATCCCCTCTGACTTCCTAAATCATAGCTTTAGAATCCTAGTTAATCAGGAAATCAGTTTCATGAAAAAGCAAAAGAGAGAGAAACTTCAACTTTTTCTATCATCTTTAAAAGTAAGTGTTTGCAGATATGAACGGAGTTAAGCATGCTCCAAGAATCTTATTATGGCAAACAGCAGGGACTTAGGATTCTTGGAAGGTTGTGCATGCACAACCCCAGCGTGCTGTTGACCTAGACTACATGTGACTGCTGCCCCCTGGAGTTGCAGAAAACTCTCTAATGCAGAGATGCAACCGAGAGTCAGAGGCCTAATTTCATGTCCTATCTCTTCACAAAATCTATGTCACCTTCTCTCTCTGTCTCCAATTCTTCATCAACTGTGCCAACAACTCCCTTGAAACTCCTCTTTTACACTGCTTATGACTTTGAAGATAAAACAAGGTAGGATGAGTAAAGCACATGTGGAAAAAGAAAAACAGCCATCTAGGCCAATGTCAGGTGAATGAAAAGTATGGTTACTTTTTATCTAGAAACCATGGTGGCTGAGTGAACTAGCTTTTTGCTTTCGTTTGCTTTTGGTGAAACACGACTAACTGAATAGAATTGCTGTCACCAAAATTTCAGCTTTCAACAAACTAGGATAATGCTCTGAAGGGGGTAATCTTGAAACCTGTGACCTGGGATCAGAAGTAACAAACTGTCTGCTCTCAGGCACCAGCACCCGACTTACTCAGCAAATAAGCTGGAATAAGTGTCCTGATTAACCTTTTAGGGTCTGCGACCATATGTGATGTTTTTAAAAAGCAGTGATGTTTAACTTTATATTAGACCAAGTGGTTTGGTTTATCTTCATTCCCAAAAATACATCTCAACACAGTAGGAAAGCTTTCGGTAGAATGAACCCTGGAGTATAGAGGAGACAATGAGAGGTCATGGGAGAAGTAGACACGACTGATAACTAAAAGGCAGTCAGAGTCACTTGTGCTGGACCTGAAGGCCCACAGAAACTGTAAATTATTAGGCCAAGGTACCTGAGGAAAGAGAAATTTAATGATTCCTGAGGAAGTATTCTCTTCAGAAGTCTCAGCAAGAATGCTGTGGCTTTTGAAAAAAAAAAAAAAAAAAAAGCCTGCTTTTGACCACCCTGAACAGATTCAAATTCATATTGAAACAAATGACTCAAGAATCTCAGTTTAAAAGAGTTTCTTGGGGCAGCTGGGTGGCTCAGTGTGTTAAAGTCTGTACCTTTGGCTCGGGTCATGATCCCAGAGCCCTGGGATCGAGCCCTGCATCAGGCTCTCTGCTTGGCAGGGAGCCTGCTTCCTCCTCTCTCTCTGCCTGCCTCTCTGCCTACTTGTGATCTCTGTCTGTCAAATAAATAAATTTTTTTAAAAAAGAGTTTCGTAATATACATCAGATACATATATTAAAATATGCATTTTTTCCAGGGACAGTTTTGAAGAGACTTCTCTGTAATGAAGAAGTAATCAGAGCTCATTGACACTTCATATTTCAGAATCTTCCTTGGCTCATTAGAGAGCAAAAGTGTCTCACAGATCGAGAGATAAGTTCACTATTTTGTAAACAAAGCTTGAAATGTTGCAGCCATCTGTGCTGAGTTTATTGCCAAGATTTTACACTAAGGTTGCAATTTTAAAATTTTCTTTGATTTCAAAAGCTTGAAGTCCAGAAACTCCAGCCAGCACCTGCTATATAATGAAATCATTATTAAGCTTGTATTATTTCATGTTGCTTTGGCAAGTTGAGTAGAAATTGCCTATTGTATCACTCCTGGCCATTTTTATGGTACTGTGTCACGGAAAAGAACCCCATGGCTCTTCCAAAGAAGAAGAAGGAAGATGAGATGAGAAAGGAAGAAAAAATAACATAAGAGGAAGAATCATAAAAAGTGGTGAATTAGTAAAATACCACACTCTAATCAACAGTAGCCTGAGAGTGTCTTACTAGACAAAGTAATTAATTGAATCAACACACACAAAAATGATCTACTCTGTACCAAAACAGGTACAGGATATCTATCCTGTACCAAAAGATATTTATGTTTTCTGAAAATACTTATTGAGACCTTACTATGTGCCAGCCATTCTTCTCTGCTGAGGAGGAAATAGCAGTGAATAAAACAAGGTTTCTGATCTCATGAAGTTTACATGTCATTGGCTGAAAAAAATTAAATTTAGGTAAATGCATATGATTTCAGGTAGCGATAAAGACTTCAGGAAAAAAAAGTAGAGGAAAATCCTAGGGGGACAGGGCTTGATTTTTCAGATAGGATAGTCTCTAAGAAGGCATTCCAGGGGGATGCCTGGTGTCTCAGTCATTAGGCATCTGCTTTGGGCTCAAGTCATAATCCCAGGGTCCTGGAATAGAGCCCCACGTCGGACTCTGCACTCTGTGGGAAGTCTGCTTCTCCTTCTCCCACTCCCCCTGCTTGTGTTCCCTCTCTCATTGTCTCTCTGTCTTTCAAATAAAGAAATAAATAAAGTCTTAAAAAGGAAAAGAAGAAGAAGGCATTCTAGGCAGAGAAAGAGCCACAAAGAGTGGGAAACAGCCAGAAGGTGAGTTGGAATTACATGGACAAAAGTGAGAGTGGCAGAAGGGAACTGAGTTCAGAGGCACAGGTTCAAGGACATCCTACACAGTTCTCTAAGCCAATATTTCTCAAACTTTTAAATACACACAAATCACCTGAACATATTGTTAAAATGCCTTTTTGATTCAGTGAGTCTGCAGTATAGGGCCCAAGATCCTTTTTTTATTTTTTTTGTTAACATATAATGCATTATTTGTTTCAGGGGTACGAGTTTATGAATCATAAGTCTTACACAATTCACAGCACTCACCATAGCACATACTGTCCCCAGTGTCCATAAACCAGCCACCCCATCCCTCCACCCCTCCAGTAATCCTCAGTTTGTTTCTTGAGATTTAGAGTCTCTTATGGTTTGTCTCCCTCCCGATCCCATCTTGTTTCATTTTTTCCCTCCCTTCCCCCCATGGTCCCCCACCCTGCCTCTCAAATTCCTCATATCAGAGAGAGATCATATGATAATTGTCTTTCTCTGATTCACTTAGTTTAATACCCTCTAGTTCTATCCACATCATTGCAAATGGCAAGATTTCATGTTTTTTATAGCTGCACAGTATTCCATTGTATATATACAGCATGTCTTCTTCATCCATTCATCTGTTGATGGACATCTAGGCTCTTTCCATAGTCTGGCTATTGTGGACATTGCTGCTATAAACATTTGGGTGCACATGTAGGACCCAAGAGTCTGTCTAACGAGTTCCCACAGGATACTGATACTGCTGATCTCCAGAATTCATTTTAAATATCAAGCCTCAAATCCATGGCAAAGATTTTAGATTTTATTCTTAACTCAGTGTTTTGAACAGGGAGTGTCATAATGTAACTTATATTTTAAAGAGCTCGCACTTGTTTCTGTACAGAAAATAGATTCTGAGTGGGCACAGGGGCACTGGGAATGAACAATGACATTAGTCCCAGGAGGAGATTAGTGGTTTGGACTAAGAAGTCCACAGTGGTGAGAAGTTTATATTCAGGCAATATTTTGATGATAGGAAGTCTGATAAACCTTACTGATGAATGGGATGTAGTGAGCAGAAGAAAAGAGAAAATTATGAATAGCCTAAGACACTGGGTAAATGGTGATGCCATTAACTGAGATGAGGAGCAGAAGGATAAGGGGTGGAGAGTAGCATGGCAGTAGAAAAGGCAGGTACTATAGGCTGAATTGTGCCCCCCACCCTCCCCAGGCATTCATATGCCTTCCCCCTAACCCACAATACATCAGAGTATGACTTTACTTGGAGATAAGGTTTTCATGAAATTAATAAAGTGAGATTATTAGAATGAACCCTACTTGCAGTAACAGTGGTGTCCTTATTTTTAAAAAAAAGGGGGGGTTATTTGTACACACAGACACACATATAGGGAGAGCTTCGCATGAGCATGATGATGCCCATCTACACTAAGGGGAAGAGCCTGAAATAGATCTCCCCCCACATCCCCCCAACCCCCGGCAAGGAATCAACCCTAACATCCAGAGAGAAACCCAGCCTCCATCCAGGAGGCCCACACCTGTCTAGAAGAACCCCCCTCCATTCAGGAGTCTGACATAATTTTGGACTTTAAGCCTCCAGGACTATGAGACAATAAATCTTTATTCTTTATACCACTCAGTGGTATTTTGTCTCAGATGAAGGTGGGTGTGTTGCTCTTTTAGGCAGATCCTCTCTAAGGAGGAGTCCAATGACCTGGGAAGGAGCATTCCAGGAAGAGAGAACAGCATGTAAGCATGTGTAAAACTCCGATATGGAAACAGGTGGTACTGAAATAAAAATTTTATTTTGGACCTGAAAGTAGTGACATGATTGAGTTGTAACACTGGATTTGAATGCAAAAGACATTGGTGTGAGCTCTAACACTGCCATTTATTAGTTGCACTATTGAGCAAGTCCCTTTAACTTCTGAGCCTTAGATTACCCCTTCATAAATGGAAACAACAATACCCATGCACCTGTCCCACCAGGCTGCTCTAAGATCCAAATAAGACAAAAATGCAAGCGAAAGTAGTTCACAAGTACAGAATGTTATGTAAATGTTAGTTGTGGCCGTTGTTTTGTGGTGGTTCCTGTTGTGATTGTTTCCCCCCCAGGGGAAAACGTGCTGCTGGAGTGAGCAGACAGAAGCACACCCCAGACGTGCAACTCAAGGGCCATGTGCCTTGATATCGTGAGGACGCTCCATGTGTCTCTTGGCACTCATCGTGTCATCCATCATATTTTTTTAGGAGCTAAAAATTCAAGTGCATGTGATTTTAATTATAACCATATTTTTATTTAAAGTGGGAAGTGACGGAAGACTGTGGTAGCATAAATCACAAGTCATCTAATCTCATTTAGGTTCCATGAAAACAAGATGGAAATCTTTGAAGTCAGTGTGTTTATTTGCTAATCCACCCCCCTCCAAAACAAACCCAAAAAATCACGTTATGTTTCCCAGAACTGTTTGAATGGGAAGTAGGGGATTTTTTATAGGAATTTCTATTTAAAAAATAATCTGTTCAGTGTCTATTCTATAAATCAGTATTTGGTTGAAAGTGAACCATCTTAGCTACCACTGTTGCATCAAATTGTGCAGCTCATTGAAATAAAACCAAGGGTTTTCTGAGCATTGGTGAACTAAACAGAGAAGAAACCCAAGGCGGATATATGACAGGATGGTGTTCCTGACACAGTTAAGGTGGAATGGGAGTGGGTATGGGGAGAAGAATGTGCAAAAATAGCCCATAAAATAGTCTTCCACACCCCCCCCCAAATTCTTGGGACACTTAATATTTAGTGCACTTAATATTGTCATTTATTTTCTGTAATAAACTATATTTTGTTGGAAGATACCCAGTTTAGTTGCCTTGTGGGGAGCAGTTACCAAACTGAGGCACTCCCAGCTATCTATGCTGTCCTGGCTGCTTGTGGCCCCCTAGAAGGAGCAGGAAGACTCTTCGGGCTCCATGTCCAAGGGATGCTTGGCTCCTGGGCTGAGACTCAAAAATTACAAACTGGACAGTGACACTAGTCAATGAGCAAGACTAAATCATTCCTAGCATCTTGATAATATGGTGTTCAAAATACCTTCTTTTCAGATAAAGCTAATCACCTGCTATCCACTATTAATTGATTATCTATAAAAACAGCTAACATGTACTAGACACTTTTAGATGCCAGGCTGTATTTTGTGCTTTCTGTGCATTATATCATTAATTCTCAAAATAACCCTGCAATATTTTAAATGCTATCTTTTCATTCAAAGTTAACCAAATGTGTGTGTGTGTGTGTGTGTGTGTGTGTGTGTGTGTGTGTGATCCTCTTTATCTTTAAAACTCTCCTAACTTTTGTTCTTATGAATATTTGCTATGTTCCCTAAGACACTGAACCTGAGATTCCAGGCAATTACAGCTGAAAACTTTAGTGATTTATATTCAAAGATGAAGTGTTATTATACGTAGCAGTTTAAGGTGGAAAAAAATAAAAGAGTAGACTATTTCTCTCCAAATGGTTCATACTGAACAAACTGGAAAGTAGTCAGCACTGTATATGCAGTTCTCTGTCTCTCTTTTACAGGATGGGTGATTGTGAAGTATGTGTCATTTCTTAGAAGCATGCCTGATAAAACCACTAGGCACTTAAATACCAGAAAGTGTATTCTCAATATGTCAGGAATATGTGACAGACACTTCTTGTACTTGAACTAAATCAAGATTTATAGCTATCTTTAACTACAGCTATACAATCACTGCAAGTCTACAGTCCTCCTGCTGTAACCTTTTCTAATCCAAAGATTCAAAGTCAAATCAATTCAATAAGCATGTGTCAAGCTCTTACTGTTTCCAAGATACGGTGCTGGTGATCCTAAGAGTAGATTTGCAAACCTCCAACTTCCCTCTCTAGGTGTTCTCCCAGAGATCTTGCACTCAGATGCCTCCAGGAGCCAGGTGGGTGATGTATAAGAGTAAAATTAACTGTGTTCAACATAAGACATGGTGGTGCAGAGGCCACCCAGAGAGCAAATGCCCCCCATTGAGCACACAGTTGCTCTCAGCTCTCAGGGAATGCAGGTTCCATCTAGCTATCTCCACATATTTTTGAAGAAAATCTAGAAATTCAGATATATGTGTAAATATCCTGGTTTGTAAATGTTAGCAGCTAATATAATTTTCCTTTCTTTTAAATTTAGTGCAGCCAGGTTCACTAGGCCACCATTTTGCAACTCCTCTTCAGGGATTCTCATTGGGGAAGACATGTCAAAATGTTTCTACCCCACCCCTCAGCAGCTTTTCCCTTCTGCCCTCTCACACGCAGAGGGATACCACAAGCCCCACCTCCCTTCATCCACTAGGAAGGGTAGGAGCTTTGGGGAAAGTGGAAAAACAAGTCCTTCAAAGAAAAGTTTGCACTGCCAAACCCAGCCTCTTTTTTCCTGCCCTTGGCTAGAGCTGCAGGAAATGTAACACCATTACAGAGAAGAATGCAAGCACATATGAATTTCTCCAAGGTAAGAGACCCCTACAGTGTTCACATGCCCTTGCAGATCACTGTGGGCCCTCTGACTGAGGGAAGCAAATCAGAAGAGTGAGGAAAAAAAGGTCTTTGTTTTCAACACATTGGGTTCAATATGGGACTAGCAATACTTCCAATGTAAAACAACTTAAGATATTTTAGAGTAGATTACAAATGAGGCACATGACTAAAAATTATAGATTTGGGGGCCATGTGAATAGAGAGAACAATTAAGTCACAAGAACTGATACCATGCCCAATGGAGTTAACCAAATATGGTACCATGGCCAGGCCTAGCAGGGTTAAGAAATGACCTGCACTAGACCTACCCACACAGTGATGAAACGTTACAGTGAGCTACAGCCAGAGGAGAGCGGGCACCAGAAAACAGAATTGTTAACCTTGGGGACCTCTGAATGCAGAGGGTAACAAACAAGGCCGAATGAAGCCAGAAATGGTGATTTTCAGTATCCAGACTGCAGCAGACACCAGAGAAATCTATTTATGGTGGGTCCTTATGAATAGACTATCTATTGGATCTCAGAAATCAAATTAGTTAAAAATGAGTTTGGTATACTCAGAATGCAGGGAAATATATGATTTCTTTAGAATGATTTTTATCTAGAATGATTACTGAAAATGAGTTCCTTCTGAACATTTACTCTTTATTCTTCAACTAGTATTTTCCACAGTTCAACTTTTACTCCTCTGGGCCACTTGGGGGAGAAGAGGGAGCAGAGGGAGCTATGAGGGTCCCCCTGTCGTCACAGTAGGCCCTCAGCTCTCATAATGGTCCTCAGGGACTAATTTTACTGTTTCCCCAGTGACTGCTTCTGGGGAGCTCTGTTCCACACCTCTCCCAGGGAAGACACCTGTTAGCAGGGCAGAGAGGAAGCAAGTACAGCAGAAAATAAGGATGATGTAGGACAGCTTTTCATTCTTTCTTTCAGGTCTCTAGAGTTTCTTTCTCTGGATCATTCTATAAAAGTCAGCTAGATAGCTTAAATAGTGAAATATGGAAAAATCTCTTCACTCATCTTTAAGTAGCAACAATTGCCAAGAAATATTTCAGAGGTTCTATGTGATTTATTCCTTCCTTCCTTCTTTCCTTCCTCCCTCTTTCTTCCTTCCTTCCTTCCTTCCTTCCTTCCTTCCTTCCTTCCTTCCTTCCTTTCTTTCTCTCTTTCCAGAGAGAGAGAGAGAGAGAGAGAGTAGGGCAGCAGCAGAGAGAGAAGGAGACAGAGAATCTTAAGCAGGCTCCCTGCCCCTTGTGGAACCCCACACAGGGCTCAATCTCATGACTGTGAGATCATGACTTGACCAAAATCATGAGTCAGGAACATAACCAACTGAGCCACTCTATGTTATTTCTTTACCTGGAGTTCCATCCTAGGGCTACCTTCTTTAATTTGTTTTTTGCTTTGAAAGTCAAAGTCCTTATGATGCCTAAAAGAGTCTGTGTTATCCAAACAATATAATAATGACTTTGGAGACGTCAGCCTTGACTTTCCATTGGTTTGTGCTTCTTGCTGGTTCACGCAGGCTATATCAGGTCCTGAAATCACATCCATTTTACCCACTCATTACCTCCAGCCTTCCCACATATAAGCACTAGAGAACAGGTGTCATATCTTTATGAATATGTCCAGATATGGGGAAAGAGAAACCCATCCCTTGAATTCTGTGTATTCTAAGAGAGCTTAAGTTCAACCTATTATAACTACCAATATTATAGTTAACATGAGAATAAAAAGTGAGCAAAGACCAGCTGGGGCAGAAAGACAGTCCCCTTATGGCAAGAAACCAGCAGTCTATATCACCAGGTCCAAAGAGGAGTTATCTTGCTTCTGGTGAATCTAATAGTAGTAGCCAACCCATAGGAACACATGAGCAATCTGATGTATGGGAAAGGGACTGCTGGAGTCTCATACCGTCAGTGATAGCAATGGAATCATAAATCTGGGGATCCAGCCTGATCATGTGAACTTGGGTGGACACATTACCCAGCTCCAAAGAAATGGACCTGAAAGAATTTGATGAGGGGCCAGGATCCTTTTGGCACTTGCTGGGATTCAGATTAGGCTCCAGTTCCACAGAGAGCTAAAGACCTAAGCAGAACACTTTTCAAACAGACTGGCTTCTCTTGCATTAAGGATATCACTTCACCTCACCCCCAGACCCTAGAGGTTATTTTCTCCCTTGCCTTACCAGCAAGGAGGTAGCAACAGAGTAGCTTCCAGACCCTAGTCAAAGCTTGAGATGGGTCTTCTAACCTGATAGATTTAGCTCTCATTGGACCAAGGTGGGGACAGAGACCAATTTATTACCACCAAGGGTTGGCGAGGCCAGGAAAAGCAGTGAATAGGATGAGCTAGGAAAGGAACAGAAAAGAAGAGGAAATGGTGGGTAGTATAAAAAACACTGGCCAACTCAGATGACCCTTCTCCAAGTGTTCCCAAATTTCAGTGGCCTTGCCTGAAACTAGCATATAAGTGCACTCTAAAAGATTCAGAACAATACCTCAGTTCAGTAGTTCAGAAGGTCTGAGAAACATTCACACAATGAGTATGTTATCACTTGTGCCTACCTGGGTGAAATCAGGCAAACCTGTAGCTATGTTTCGGTCTCTACCTGCCTCCCCTTTCTAAACCCAGCTCAGACTCATGCCACCTACATTTGTTAGGACTCTTGGTCCCTAGTATCAAATATAATGCCAAGCTAGCTTAAGTACAAAGTGGAGAGGGATTATTTTAAGGACCTAGGGGTGCTTTGTGGAACTTAGGTTTTAGTAAAACTCTTGCCCACACCTGGGACAGAAAAGGAAGTAGAAACTAGAGATTCCGTGCCTGCTTCTCTGAAAATCTGCTTCATTCCTCTCTCCCTCTCCAAACAGGTTTTCTCTGACTCTGAGGTGGTCCACCCACATATTAGTCTCCCTCTCCCTCTCCCCCTCCTTCCTTTTCCTTCCCTCCTTTCTCTTTCTCCCTCAAACTTTCTTTTCTCTGTTTCAACTTTCAAATACAGAAAGTGAATCTCCCTGGCCCAATGTGGATCCAACATACATTGTCCAATTAAGAGTCGCTAGGAGATGGTTCATGTAATACTTAACCTTACCTCAGAGAGATTTGATCTTAGAGAACTGCACTTCTCAAACCTCAGTGTGCATATGAGTCACATGGCCATCTTGTTTAAATGAAAATTCTGACTGAGTTTGGGCTGGGGCTTGAGATTCTGCATTTTTAACAAGCTCCCAGGCAACACTGCTACTGGTCTGTAAATCACATGTAGAAAAGTTATAGATGAGCTAGGCAAATTCCCATCACAGTGTGGCTGTTGGTTTTCTGTGCAAAAAGCAATGCATACATTTTCATGCCCTTCTTCTGGCCCCTGGATATTCATTCCCTTTTGTCATGGAGTCAGCTTTATGCAGGTGTACTTGTCCTTTCTGGGAAAATCCTTCTGTCCTTTAAGTAATTTTTTTCTCATGTTCTTCTAACAACTGATTTAATCAAAATTCCTAATCACTGTTCTTATCTAGTCTTTGTGGAGGAAACTGATCTGATGAGCAAATTCATATCACTGATGATATGCAAAATATTAATTAAATCAAAAATATTGATGAAATATTTGGGCTTATGTCTTTTTCTTTAAGAAAATATGCTATATTGTCAAAGGAGTGAATTATCTATTTGAGGAATTTCAATCACTATGGCAAGTAAACAAAGAAAAATCTTAAGATGGGATAGACACAATACTACCATTATCTTGAAATAGCAGACTCAAAGGTGTACAAACTTCAGTTGGAGTCTACAGAATCCACGGATTCTCGTTGCCATGCTGGGCTATTGCTGGTTCACCAGTACGTATGGTGGTCTGAACCAACTTCAGAGCCATTGGTGGTAGCCAGTGAGATTTGGCCATCCCAGCTAGGTTATCCACATAACCTATGCAGAATCTATTTTTTACATTCAAAATTATGTTTTGGTGTGCATAATATCAGCAGAGCATTTTTGCAAGGAAAACTACCTACATTGTATAGGCACGTAGCCCGCAGAAGAGTAGGGTGGGGCAATGCTGCGGACCTGAATTCTGAGTCAATGCAAGGTCTAGCAAGTGTCCTAATTACTGAATTTGTCTTAAAGCCTGTAAAGGGTTTATTTTTTAATCCAAGGTTCAGTAAGTTGGTCATGACACTGAAGTTTTCTAAATAGGAACTTCTTTCTTTTTCTTGTCTCATATCTGAGCATTTTAAGTGAAAATAGTTCCAAATTATCCTATAGGCATTCTCTTAGCCTGCCGAAGCAAGAGATTCTCTGCAGACGACGTAAGATTTCATTGATTCCTAAGGAAAACAATGAATTGATCTTCTAGATAAACACCTAGACTCCATTGCAAAACGCTGAAGGAGTTTGTTGCCTTTTGCACCCAGGGGCCTAAAAATCGTGGAAGATGGTGATTGCTGCCAGCAAGGCTCAATGTTTACTCAGATTTCTTCATTTCCCATACATGTGTGCTCGCTTGCCAAGCCAGGAGTATTTACTCCCATCATTAGTAACCTCTTGCAAAATGGTCTTCCTCTATATACTACAAATTCTAAAGGAATAGGAAATAAAGAAAATAAGGTTGATGTAGGTTTCTTCAGAGCTAGATGCTCCTGCACTGCGTTTTGGCAATTCTTTCATCCACCTATTAGACCAGCTGGAATGGGGAAAAGAAGCATGCTTTGAGTAAAAATACAACAATTGCAGGAAGATTTTTCATCAGTCAGGATTGTTGGTGTAACAGTCAGCTTGAGGTAAGAAGTGACGCATATTGGAGTCCCTGCCTGAAACATCAAGGTTACTCATCAGAGGACCTAAAGTAAATTGTAGTCTACCAATTTGTTTTAAAGGCCAATGCCATGTAGATGCTAGCGCACAGCCAGGAATGATAGCTCCTGGTTTTTAACTTAGAACCTCTCTGACCATATTTCTATTAATCTTTCAAAATATTTTTCTCTAGTTTGAGAGATGTAGACATTTTCAGTTTGAGCAGTTTATTCTCCTAACCACAGAAATTGGTTGACAAATGTTTATATTAATTTTCTAACTGAAGGGGTAAATTGGATGACTGACCAGAGGTATACCACATGGCACGGGCTGGCTTTTATACAGATCCAATCCAGTGCTAGTCCAGGTTCACAAATTATATTGAATTTTCATATAGAAAATAAGATTTAGACTGGGGCTTAATTTGAGAAAAATAAAAAGAGTAAGGATGATTCTTTATTGTGGTAGTTACAGACCTGGGTTCTGGAATCAGACATGAGCTTGAATTCTGACAACAGACGTTCCTGATTTATACCATGCTGGCTTCCTTACCTAGAGTTGTGGGAATAAGTCATTGTGGGGGGTACACGGAGATCATGTGAGAGATACATACAGAGCTCAAAAAGAGCTCAGAAACACTGAGGTTGGCACTACACGTCTCTGATCCCACCTTCCCAGTTCCACCCAGTCTTCATCAGTCCCAAGGAAAAGAGAACACAAACAAAAATGCAAAAGTTACACCAGAGAGAGGCTTGGAGGAGATTTGGAGAAATTTCTAGAACAACAACCATCCCCATAGAAGTAGTGGCATGAAATTAAAGCCTTACATAAGCAAACTGAACACCACCATCCCTTTCACCTGCCTTTATGTTACAAGACTAATCCTGTTTAAGCACCAGACTTTACACTTTGATTATTTGCATTCCTTTCTCTGTGACTGCTCTAGAAAGGAAGGAGAGTGTCATGTTACTGTATTTTCCACAAAATCAGAGGAAAACCCCACTGGGAAAGGAGAAAAAAACCTCTCCAAATAGCTCTATTTCCCCTATTCAGCCATACTGCCCTGTAATGCCATCTACCTTATAGCTGAGCTGAGCCGAACTATTGGGCCCCTAGGTGGTAGCTTTATGTGATTGGATGGGATGAAACGACTAGAAGTCTTCAGATCCCAGAAGTGTCAGTTGTCTGGGAGGGCCCAAAGTTTTCCACCATTTTTTTCTAGGTAGATGGAGAAATGAAAATAGATAGGGAAGAGGACTGGGAAGGAGCAGGAAGATTAATCCAAAGATTATCTTTCTCCTCCTAAAAGAGAATGACTTCTTTGGACACAGACTCCACTTTAGCAACACTGCTGCCTCAAAATCAAAACTAAAGGTGCTGTGGACACCTTTAGTTCCTCCAACCACATTTCTTACATACACACTAAAGATAAGACAGATAAACATTGTTTGGAAAACCCAAATGTATTTCTTTCCCTGGAAGGATTTGGACTATAGGAAAAAATGGAGCCAGTTATCTCTTAGCTAGCTCAAGACTGACTTAATTCCAAGAATTTCATATTCAAAGCAACTGTAACCTTTCTCTGTGCACTGGCAAGGTTGTGCCTTAGAGAAGGCCTTTGGTAGTCCTGAGCAAGGTGGCAGCATAGGGGGGCCACTGAGCCCTTGAGAACAGTTTTTCCACCTCTGGATCCTATATAGCACAGTGTTTGTGAGACTCGTTGCTCAGACACCCAGATGATGCTTTCAACTCCCTTCCCATCCCACTGCTAATAAAACTCCTGGGATCCAATTATAATGTAGCTACTGCTCTAGTAGAGATTTTAGCCCTGTGTTTTATAGAAGGTACCCATACTGCTCACTAGAGACCCTAGCATCAAAACCCTGTTCCGTGTCTGTATGCATTGCAGTTCTCACGATACTCAGACTATGAAGAACACAAGTCTAACTTTCTTCAGGTATATGCAGATAAGGCTGGTTGATGACCAGGGGAGCTGCCTTGACTTATTTACCAAAATATCTCTGAAATGAGAGTAATTTCAGTGACTGTGGAGATAACATTTTCCTTTGAGCCCTCTACTCCCAGTGCATTGTGTAAAAATGTCTAAAGAAACGAACATGTTCTTCCTGAGCATTGCAAAATGGTGGGACTTCAGAACACCTTATTACTATTGTTTACTTAAGGGAAAACTTTTAGAAAAGTGTAACAGCCACTTGGTTAAGCAAGCTTTTTATAAACTGGATACAAAAGAAACTCAACCAACCTTTGCTTACAGAACAGGAACACGTTAGTGGTTAGTAAGTTAAAATATGGTTATGTTTTCAATGTGGGCATCCTGTGTTGGTGGCTTATGGCAAGATGGCACAGATACTCTGGTCACATTTTATATTATGCCCTGGACAGCTCTACCTGTCAGATCTGAAGAACAGAGGAGTGAGGAAGGAGTACAATCACAACTCTTTACTAGCTTACTTTTGTTCATCTCCTTTATATAATGACCCTGTATTAGTGTCAGTTTCTTCAAGAAGCTTCTTTCAGAAAGGGATATTAGGAAGGAAACAAATTCTGAATGTTGATGTTCCAGTAAAATATATTTTATATTATTTACCAAAATTCTAATCATTAGGAGAGTCTATTTCCTGTCTGTCTCAGACCAAGAATCTGATGAGATTGGTCATGATGTTTTAGGGAAAGAAAATAAAGACCAACCCCATCTTATGTATAATCTTGTTACACATAGAGCACAAGAAACAAGAAGAGGAAACAAGATTGTTATTTGTAAGATACTAAACTCTTGAAATACTCTTGAAACTTCTAGAAGAGAGCTATGATAATCCTATAAACTTTCTGCTCTAAATTATTGAAGGAGGATATGTGTAGATCTAATATCTTAAAAGCTATATTTTTATCCAGAGTAAATTATCTTTACAAGTGACTAAAACTTTCCCCAAAATATCACAGTGATCCTTAACCCGGACACAGCTCTACAATGGATTACACATCTAGAGGAATAGACAATAATGAACAGAATTTATCCCACTTTAAATGGTGATGCTCATAGTCTCAGCTCATGTGAACATTGGTCAGAATTTCAAGGAGTCCATTAGCATAGATGGTAAGAATAAGGTGATGACAGCTCAGAGGAATTGGAGGCATGATCCCCCTCTAGTCTGCATTGAATGTGAGTGCTGCCCTGGTCCTAGGGTCTGACCTGTGAAATGAATGGTATGGCTTCTAGGCTTGATTAGTAAGGGTTTCCTTGTCCAGTTAATATTAAATTCAAACATTATGTCCATGCACATTCTATCTGTGACTGTGGTGTGCAAAATGGAGGCTACCAGACCTCAGCCTTCTTTCCTTGGTCACCCCTCGGCAGTGGCAGTTGAGATAACTTGCATGAGACAGATCCCACTTATTACTGGAGATGCCCATCTGCTCTAAAGATAGAGTGTGTTTATGCTCACACTCATGAGAATTAGTAACCTTGTTGCAAAAACTACTCCCACTTCTTTCTTCCAAAGAAGAAAGAAAAAGGCAATTTTACTAAACAGGGTACATTTCCCCAAAAAGTGTGGCTCATCTTTCTTATTTATTTATTTATTTATTTATTTATTTATTTATTTAAATTTCTTTTCAGAGTAACAGTATTCATTGTTTTTGCACCACACCCAGTGCTCCATGCAATACGTGCCCTCCCTATTACCCACCACCTGGTTCCCCCAACCTCCCACCCCCCGCCCCTTCAAAACCCTCAGGTTGTTTTTCAGAGTCCATAGTCTCTCATGGTTCATCTCCCCTTCCAATTTCCCTCAACTCCCTTCTCCTCTCCATCTCCCCATGTCCTCCATGTTATTTGTTATGCTCCACAAATAAGTGAAACCATATGCTAATTGACTCTCTCTGCTTGACTTATTTTGCTCAGCATAATCTCTTTCAGTCCCATCCATGTTGCTACAAAAGTTGGGTATTCATCCTTTCTGATGGAGGCAAATACTCCATCGTGTATATGGACCACATCTTCCTTATCCATTCATCTGTTGAAGGGCATCTTGGTTCTTTCCACAGTTTGCCGACTGTGGCCATTGCTGCTATGAACATTGGGGTACAGATGGCCCTTCTTTTCACTACATCTGTATCTTTGGGGTAAGTACCCAGTAGTGCAATTGTGAGGTCATAGGGAAGCTCTATTTTTAATTTCTTGAGGAATCTCCACACTGTTCTCCAAAGTGGCTGCACCAACTTGCATTCCCACCAACAGTGTAAGAGGGTTCCCCTTTCTCCACATCCTCTCCAACACATGTTGTTTCCTGTCTTGCTAATTTTGGCCATTCTAACTGGTGTAAGGTGGTATCTCAATGTGGTTTTAATTTGAATCTCCCTGATGGTTAGTGATGATGAACAATTTTTCATGTGTCTGATGTGGCTCATCTTTCTGATTTGATTCGCTAATAAATACATAAGAAGGTGAACATTAGCTAAGCAGGAAGCAAACAATAAAGATGGATATGATAGGATATGATATGATATATGTGGTCACACATATACATACATGAATGTGCAAATATATGAGATGTATATCTACATAATTATGAGATGTGTGAGACACATGAGATATATGTATATATAAATATGTATATTTATTACATAAATGATAAAAGGGAGGCAAACACTATATATCAAAGCTATCTATATTTACAGTCATAAAACTTCTTGCTTCACTAAGATATTGATTTTTTTCACATAAAGTTCCAATTTGAAGTCTTATGATCTTAAAAAGTGAAACATACAAATCGTTAAGCAAGTAGATTTTCAAGGTATTTGTGTATTTTTAAACTCTAAATAATCTGTTGATAAATCACAGGACTTCATCCAATAATCAAAATTATATTCCCTCTCCCCTTTTTTAACTACATGTGTGCTGTCTGAGTCTGCTCAGGCTGACATAATGTAATACTGTGGACTGAGTAGCTTCAACAACAAAAACTTACTTTCTCAGTTTTGGAGACTGAACGTCCGAGGTAATGGTGCCAGCATGGTGTCGGGTTCTGCTGACAGCCTGTTTGCAGAAGGTTCCCCTTTCTTGCAGAAAGCCACCCTCCTGCTGTGGGCTCTTTTTTTTTTTTTTTTTGCTGTGGCAGAGAGGGAGAGAGAACAAGCTCTGTGGTATCTCTCTTTGTTAGGGCACCAATTTCTTTATGGGAGCCCTACCACCCCTATGACCCTATCTAACCTAATAACTTCTCAACGACCCCATCTCCGAATACTGTCACACTGAGGTATGAATTGGGGAGGGACCCAAACAATCAGTCCATAACACATGCATACCACATATGTGAACTTACACAAAGTCTCAAGAGATACTATTCCTGTAGTATTATGTCTATAGGTCATGTACTATAGATCATGTGGGATAATGGAAAGAAGAACTGTATCTGAAGAAAAGAAATTAACAACTCAAAGTCCTAGAAACCTTATCTTAAGAGGTATTTGAGTTGAAGAATTCCTTGAAATTAAGAAGGGAAAACTAAGGGAGGACATCTCCTACAAATACTTTTTGACTTCTTTGCAGTTTCAGAGTGTGAAATAAGTGGAAGATAGAGGAGGTAGATTTTGGAAAAGTATAAGGCAGAACCTCCTAAGAAAGTGAGTTGTCCCAAAATATAAAGTAGTAGCATCTTCAGCACTGAACTCATTCAGGCTAACAATCTTTTTTCAGGATGTTCTAATGGAATGTCTGAATTTGGCAGAACTTGGGACCAGATCTCTTCACAGTCCATTCTGACTCTTAGATGCTATGACTAATGGTAATTAGTCTTTAAATAATTCATATGTGAATAGGAGAAAGAATATAAGGACCAAAGTTACACAATATTATCCCATGTTAAATAAAGGGTAGAAAGGGGGATCCAAAATGTGTTTAATAGTCAGAGTCCTTTGACATAGTGCTTTAATATAGTCAGAGTTCTACAATAAAGCACACTGTCTTTCTTTTCTTATGGCAGAAATATTTAATATTTACTTCCTTTTTTCAAAAATATTATATATATCCATTTGAGAGAGATAGTGAGAGTGAGCAGGCACAAGCAGAAGCAGATTCCCCACTGAATACAGAGCCTGACTCAGGGCTCCATCCCAGGATCCTGAGATCATGACCTGAGCCAAAGGCAACCACTTAGCCAACTGAGCCAACCAGGTGACCCTTCACTTCCTTTCTTTTTTTAAGATTCATTTTCTTCTAACAAAGAGATCTATTTCAGATTAATTTGTTCTCTCTTCTGAAATAATAGATTAAAACATTCCTGATGAAGACAATATTTTCTATTAATGCTTTTAAGTCGTGCATAACAAATCATCTTCCAAGTGTGATGGCAGACAAGAGAATACCAGCTGAAGGCAGAAAAGGGGTTCCAATGATGGGGGTGACTAGGGGTTATAAGAAAAAAAAGGCTGTGAACTTTTGAGACTACAACCACGCCTTGAGATACCTTCCACACACATATTCATTGACAAGACCTTCATGAAAATAGATTTTTTTTCCTGTAGCTACAAAATCAAGCTGTTCTGTTTCATGTGATTCTTGAGGATTTTTAGTTTGTTTTGGTTGTTGTTGTTAATCCACAAAAGAGCACCCTTGCCAAAGAATTTTTTAATCAAAGTGTCACTGTAGTCCATAGTTTATTCATCATCACCACTATAACAAATCAGAGAAAAATTGTAGGTGGTTGTCTCTCCTTTCCTTCCCACAAACGTTAGCCTAGAAATTTTAACCAGAGAAGTCTCTTAGAATGATTCCATTCCATTCGTATTGTGTTCATTTTAGGTTTCAAATACATATCATTTATTTACACTTTAGATTGTTTCTTAGTGTGTAATCTTTTAAAGTTCCAAGTAAGGAACTTTGGAACCTAAAGTTCCAAGTAAGCCTGCATCGCACAATACCTAACATATAGTCATGGGCAATAAAAATTTAATAACATTTGTGATAATACTTTAGGTTTTCTCCATTCTAGTTTTTTTTTAAGATTTTATTTATTTATTTGACAGACAGAGATCATAAGTAGGCAGAGAGGCAGGCAGAGAGAGAGGAGGAAGCAGACACCCTGCAGAGCAGAGAGCCCTTCTTCTGGCCCCTGGATGTTCATTCCCTTTTGTTATGGAGTCAGCTTTATGCAGGTGTACTTGTCCTTTCTGAGAAAATCCTTCTGTCCTTTAAATATTTTTTTTCCTCATGTTCTTCTAACAACTGATTTGATCAAAATTCCTAATCAAGCACGATGCGGGGCTCGATCCCAGGACCCTGGGATCATGATCTGAGCTGAAGGCAGAGGCTTTAACCCGCTGAGCCATCCAGGTGCTCCTCCATTCTAGTTTTTAAACAGATCAGATTCCCTTTTTACTTAATGATTTCCTGTACTTAGATTCTGTGGATGGTTTATCATCTGGATAAATGATAGTACGAGAAGGAAAATATGATGAAAATATTAGCTACATGTCTATTTGTGCTTCATCCACAGTTATTAAATTGTATTTTCTAGTGCTTAGTCCATGGAAAGAACACACGTAAGACACGTTGAAATAACCATTACACAAGTAGGAATACTCTCTTCTATGAAGTGTGAAACTTCTAAGTTTATAAGTGCTTTCAGGGACACAGTCCCTCGTGACACTCCCAACAGCCCTGTGAAATAGGCATGGGGTTATTATCTCTTATTTACTGGAAAAAGGTCTTGGAAGATGTGATGACTTGCCCGATGCCATGCAGCAAGTCGTGAAACCAGTTGTTTGTCCAGATGCTCTATCAGCCATGCTCAGTTACCTTTTCCATCATCATCAAAAGCTGGGTTCCCTCTGTCCTCCCAGAGTTTGGTCAGTCCCAGATGCATTGACCAGGTCATATTTCAGTAGGTGACATAGGAAACTCTGATGGGTTTATGCTTGGTTGGAAGGAGGTGGAGTCTACCCCATATCTGACTCTAATAGTAGACACTAAACATGGAGTCTTAGTTAACATCTCAGCATGCCAGAGTAGAGTCAAAAATATCAACTATATCATCTTCTAGAGGAGTGCATCTTCTTGCTCTACAGCTCAGATGCTCCTGCCTCATACCCCACCTCCCCATCTCTTTGAATCTAGGATGGGGCTTAAGCACTGATAGTTTTGAAAGTTCCCAGGTGACTCTAATGTGTAGCCAAAATTGATATGCATTGATATAGTTGAAATGGAAGCAAGACTGTTAGAAACTGGCACAGAAGCAGCTTTTTATTTTCCTCCTCAGTCTAGGTAAAAAGAGCATGTCTGTTGACATTTCCAACCATTTCTATGTTGGAGGCCTTGTATAATTTCCAAATAAGCCAGAAAGTTGTGTCTACTAGGGAATTCCTGTGGGCTATTATTGAAGGGCTTATGGTTAACTGATGGGCTGAATTAATAGTGAGTATTAAGGCAGATTGAACCTCAAAATTTGGGCAGATTAACAAAGTGACCAGTGTGGAGGTCCAGATTTCAAGTTTAACTTTGAGTTTCCTATCTCTCTCAAGGCAAGCACTGGTGGTAATAAAAAGAATGCTTTCTTTCCTTTGTGGGTCGAGTGTGCCCGGACCAGCCCTTATAAAAACTTGAATCTATCCAGATAGGCATAGGAGGAGAGCTATAATTACCTTGAGTAAGCAAAGTAATAAACAGCAGCCAGAAAAACAACTTCTAGAAATCTAAGAGGGACCTAGGGTCTGTCCTGAAACTACCCCTAGGAAACCAGTAGAAATTACACCAATAACTAAAGATTCTTCTCCCTGTATTGGATCTGTTTCCACTGAGGAAACACATAAGAATAAATGAACTTGTTAAAGTGGATGAGTTAGTAAGAAATAATGCATTTCATATAAAAATGAGATGAGTGAATCATACAAAGTTACATTACTAGAGGAAAAAATTGGATGGTACTCTTCTTAAGGGGTTAAATATATATACAAATTATATATAAAGTTTCTGTTTCACCAAAGATACCTTTGACCCCATCCTACCTAGAGTAAAGGGATATATAATTATTAATTAAACTTTTGCAGCTAAGCACATATATAAATGGATTCATAATCAGAAAATCATTAAGTCATTCAAAGGCAACTGAAATGTCTCCTCCACAATATATGGAAGTCAACGGTACAAATGAACCCATAATAACCCCCCCAAAAAAGAAGAAAAAATACACTAAAAAAGGTAATCAAGATATTTTATATTCAAGAACTTGCCTTTATTATATAAGAATGGGTTTTTTTTTTTAATCTAATTTATCCATTTGTATTCAATAAACACTTGAGGATCTATCAATGGTTTCATGTTGTTGAGAGTAAAAATAATACAGTTCTTCTTCATAGTAACTACAAAATATGCATTAAATGAGTAGGGAATGCTACTAAATATAACAGAATTATTACATAAGACAGCATATATTAAATATATGTTGTTATCAGAAGAAGAAACATGGAACTGAAATGGTAAGTACTGTCAGCAGTCAGAAGGATAAAAAACCATAGGATATTTTACTCCTCATTCTAGCAAAACTTCATAAAACAGCACTTTTATCAGTAGAAACTATTGGCTGCCCATTCCCATCAAATCAGGTCTAACTTCTTCTCCCCACAATCAAGGTTTATTCAGAACTGGACCCATCCATCCTGATTTTTTGCATCCCCTCCCAACTCTGCATTCTGCTCTTGTTCAGACCAAGTGTCTTCAATTGTTCTGTACCCCTTCTGCCCTGACTTTAATCACACTGGCCCTTCCTCAAGGCCCTCAGGCCACCCCACTCCCCTTCCCAAACCTTAACACTCTCCCTCACCTTTCCCCTCCACAATGCACCCAGTTCCCACTTATCCATCAAAATCAAGCCAAAAGCATGAAACTTTTGCTGACAAACCCAGGAAAAGGAAGCCATTTATATCAATGGAAATGTGTCTTACTCCCAGTATCTTGAAAACATCAAATATTCTAAAAGAGGTTTTTTTGTTTGTTTGTTTGTTTGTTTGTTTTTAAGATGTACTTCTGAAGTAGATACAAATAGTACTTTTTGTCAAAACTAATCTCTCATTCCTGCTTCACCAACCAGTAAGGACACTCCCTGTGAGCCGGTTGAGAGGTGACAGTGGGAAAGGAAAGCTGTTGCGTACAGATGGAAATTCTGTCTTTTCTGAGGAGCATAGAAAATTGTTCCCCACTGTTAGAAAAGAGCCATGGTGAAGTTCTTGAAGGCACCTAACATGCCTGTGATCGCTGCTATATGCAAAACAAGGTACCTTCTGTTCTGATAAGCTGATTGGTCTGAGAAAGATAATCTTACCAGCCCAGGGACACAAGTTCAAAGACCTAGCCATATCTATTACGTGTAAAAGTGTTTTACTCTAAGACAGTCTGAGTGAGTTAAAAAGAAATATTCTAATTAATACACTTGTCAGGAAATAATTGGGAATACATAGAAATAAAAATTAGTGAAAAGAGAATTAAAATAATCCTAGAAGTTTGTCCTCTTTAAGAGCCTATTGTATTGAAAACGTTTCTTTCTTTTTTTTTTTTTAAGATTTTATTTATTTATTTGACAGACAGAGATCACAAGTAGGCAGAGAGGCAGGCAGAGAAAGAAGGAGAAGCAGCCTCCCCGCTGAGCAGAGAGCCCGATACATTACAGGGCTTGATCCCAGGACCCTGGGATCATGACCTGAGCCAAAGGCAGAGGCTTTAACCCATTGAGCCACCCAGGCGCCCCGAAATTGTTTCTTAAATGTAATTGTTAACACTAGTTTCCCAGTTTCCTTGCACAGAAAGATTTTCTTAATGTTCCTTCGAGTTCATTAATTCTCATTTAAAGCTCACCCCTAACAGAAAACACCTCTACCCGATAGTGACATATGCTTAGATACAGGAACCTTTCCAAAAAGATGTAAATTCCTTAGTATCAAACATACAAACCTAAATAAATATGTAAGAATAAAATAGCATCAAATTTTCTAATTTCAAAATCATGATTTTACAGTTTGGCATGATTATTGTCTCGCTTATAAACAAGCATCTATTTCAAACTAATTTTTCTAGATTTATTTATTCAAATAGATTAAGCAATGCTACTTGCTCTTATTTAGATCATAAATGTTTTTGAGCAAAAAAAAGTCACATCACTCAGAAGCCCACTGTTCTACCAAATGATCCAGCAACCAGCTCTTTTACACTATGTATTTAGATTTTCTTTTAATTATATATTATAAAGTCTCCCCCATAGCTGAGAAAAAAGTAATAACATAGTTTTCTACCCCTACAAAGGGCAGGAAAATGACAGAGACAAAAGTGCAGATTTTTATCAATATAGGACAAGCAAGAGCGTTTTGTAACTTCGTTCTCTGTCCATTTAACCCATTTAAACAATCTGGCTTTGTTGAGAGAGGAGTGTCCTCTCTTCCTTTTAACTCATTCTCTGTCCCACTGTGGAATGTTAAATAGCAGAAATATACCCATTTGACCCAAAATGTAGTCTTTTATCTTAGCCTCGTTTTTTGATCCAATGCCAAGGAGAAAAACTCCATCTGGTTACCCTAATTCTCTTCCAGTGTGCACTGCACTTGGGTGAGTCAATGTGGGAAGGACCCAGGGAAGAATACAGTAAATATGTTTTTCAGTGTTTTCCCTCTCTGAGAAATAATCTCCCTTAGAGCGGAGGGGTGCTGTGAGGATTAGTGACAGTAAATTCCAATTACAGGAAATATGGTACTGCGGCCAAATACGAAGGCTGATAAGAAACAGGCTATTCCTACTCTTTGACTGTCACTTTAACAACCAAACAGGTCCAGAAGGAAGCTGGAAGTCATCATCCCCTTCAAGCTTGTGACTTTATTTCTGAACTCGTCTGGGGTGTTTACTGACCGTGTGATCATTTCAAGAAGCAGAGGAATTAGTTCATATGTAGAACATGTACACATTTGTTTCTGAAATGTAGTTCTCCTACTAAGAATCTGTCCTAAGAAAATAATCTAAAATGCAGGAGAAAAGCTTTTTGTACCAATGTTTCTACAGCATTATTTATAAAGAACAAAAATTTAATAATAATCTACATGCCAAAAAAGTCAGGGAGAGATGAATTTAATTGTCATAGAAGCATATGTTGAAACATCATACAGCAATTAAACATTGTGTTTGCAAAATGTTTTAGTGACAAGAACTCTTTTTCTACACTAAGTGAAAAAGAACACAAAATGATATAATGCCAGCTATTATATATCCATAATATATAAAATATGCAATATGCCTCTGGATAAGACTGTCCTGAATAGAAGGGTAACAGGAAATGTTAGCAATAGTCATTAGGCCTGGGACTATACACAATTCTTTCCTTCTTAATATTGCCCTTTTATGCTCCTCTTGTTACAAGGAGCATTTCTCACATTTTACAAAACACACACACACACACACACACACACACACACATCCACACAACCACTGAGAATGGATCAGAAAACTTGTTTTCCAAGCCATCTTACCATTGTAGACTGTGACATTAGGCAAATTGTTAACCCAATCTTCATTCATAGATGATAACAATTTTATCTCCTAAGACTATGCTAGAATTAACTGATAAAATGTATACTAAATCACTTTTTTTTAAACCGTGACTTTTTTAAAAAAAGATTTTATTTATTTATCTATTTATTTATTTGACAGAGAGAGATATAGTAAGAGGGGGAACACAAGCAGGGGGAGTAGGAGAGGGAGAAGCAGGCTTCCCGCTGAGCAGGGAGCCCGATGCGGGGCTAGATGTGGGGCTAGATCCCAGGAACCTGGGATCATGACTTGAGCTGAAGGCAGTTGCCTAACGACTGAGCCACCCAGCCATCCCTATATGAAATCATTTTTTAAGAAGAAAAATCCCCTATCATTTAAAAAGAAATGGCCCACAGAACAATATTTTTTGGAGGTAGAGAAAGATCTTCCAGTTTCTCCAGGTCAAGCTATACAGTGAGGACAGAGTTTTGCCATCATTCCTTCTGCCACTGGTGGGATTGTTGACCACCATGAAGGAAACGGTATAGCCTGTGGTGAAACCTGGCTCCTGTAGATGAAGTAAAAAAACATATAATGCAAGCTATTTATGATAAAAAATGATGTATTTCAGTTTATTTATATAATATGATATGTATTTTGAATTATTTTTCAACCTTGCCTTAAAATTCATAGCCATAACTTCAAAATTCCAAAAAGTGATGCTAGAATATTATAATTCTCATTCTTTTTCTGTTGCTGACTCAAACAGTGGAAAGAAGGAAGGAAGAAAGGAAGGGAGGGAGGGAGGAAAGAATGGAGGAAGGAGGAAAAAAATAATAAGAAAAAACTCAGAAATACAGCTCCCAAATATACTGCAAGGAAGGTTGAAAATATAATTTTCCTTTGTGCTGAGGAAGGAGAAACAGAACAGTGAGCCTATCACTTTTTCTCTGCCACAAACTCCTAGGTGAAGAGAGAAATAAAGACTCCGCAGATCCAGAGTGTTCAGAAGACTTTGCCCAACAAGTTGCCTGTGGTTCAGTACAATTTGGAAAAGGTATAAATATTGTATAACCCGAGGGATTCTTCTAGAAACTTTCAAAGACAATCAGGTGATATAAAAAAAGAAATCACAGGGTTCAAAAATTATGCAGTCTTTGATGGCTTTTTGAAGTCAACCTCTAATCAGTGCATACCAGAGTTTAGGAACTTCCAACCCACAAGGACATGGGTAGGCATTGAACCTAATCTCATTCTTAGACTCTCCCTTTTTTCAGTTCACATTCTAGCTTTTCTCTTATCTTCTAGAAGACGCATTTCAGGCTTAGCAGACACTTTGACAAAATAAGATCTGAAGTCAGTTTCTAATTTGTAACCCAAATCAAAGAAAGCAAGATGCTGCAAGTGGAAAGTAGAGTCAGAAACAGAGTGATGAAAATTGGATTCCATGACCGGGATCACAGAAACATAAAAGGTCAGTGTCAAGAGTTCAAGGGAAAACCATCAAAGTCCTGGTGCTAGGGCTAGAACAAGATCAGTCCAGACAAATCCAAAAATCCAGCCCCTGATGTCCCTGGTTGAGGGTGCACTTGCAGCCACTTCCCAGGAGAATGTTAACATCACCAAGACCCTTTGCCTTGGAATTTCGTGCTTTACTAACGTATCAGATCCAATCACTTTCACAGGTGGTTGATGGAGAAAGAGATTCATCATAATGGTGATTTTTCACTTCTAGCAGAAAAAAAAAGAGAGAGAGAGAGAAGGTTTTGTTTTGTTCTGTTTTTAAATTTTCCTTTTTCTTTCTTCACACAGAAATATGAATAGAATCTTCCCTGGATTCTCAGGCTGCTCTGTTACACAGATAGCAGTACTCAGTGGCTCCCAGTATGTCACCTCCCTTCTCAAGGGCATATTAAATATGGAGTATCTTTCTTCTCAGAGACAGACTGACTTTGGGTCCCCAAGTGCCCATTTATCACTATTTATTTGAAAATACTACAGGATCTGAATCATATAGCCAAAGTAATGGTAACTATAATTGCCATTTCATAATAGAAATAGTTATTAATAGTTGCTGTGTTGGCCAACCTTGGAATCACTCTTTTGCATGATTTCTATATCCCTGTGTCCAAATGTGGATCTTGGTCTTTTGAATGTTCTCCTTTTTTACTCAATTTTTTCTGTCTTTGCTAACCAAAGGCTTGCTGTGAACTGATCAGGGTAGGGAAGTATTAGAGTGTGTGTATACTTTTAAGGGTCTGAATTAACATGGCACAAGCAGTATGGGTGTGGCTAACTTGATGGAACAGCCCCAGCTAGGTCCTCATCACGGACATTATCCAGGCTGGTTAGGGTATGTAGACATCTGTTGCCAGGTTTCTGTTTTTGTTTTTGTTTTTAAAAAAGAATTTGAAGAGTGTGAATTTTATTGGATTGGGGGAATTGAAGTTCTTGGGAAATTATAATGATGTAGAATATGGTTTATGTGTCTGCCTTGGATGAGAATTTAGGGTCTTTATTTTGTGTATGCCTCTCTCATGAGGTAGAAAATCCAATTCCAAGCTAATAACATATTTGTGACAATTTAATAAAGGAAAAAGAAATTTTAAAAAAAGCACTTGAGCAATCCCTCTGACTTCCCCAATTTACTAGCTTTGATTAAAAATAATCCACATCTCGGGGCACCTGGGTGGCTCAGTGGGTTAAAGCCTCTGCCTTCGGCTCAGGTCATGGTCCCAGGGTCCTGGGATTGAGCCCCTCATAGGGCTCTCTACTCAGCAGGGAGCCTGCTCCCTCCTCTCTCTCTCTCTCTGCCTGACTCTCTGCCTACTTGTGATTTTTGTCTGTCAAATAAATAAATAAAATCTTTAAAAAAAAAACCTTTAAAAAAATAATAATCCACATCTCACCTCTCTCAACTCTTCTACTCCCGCAGGATGCCCACTTCCTTCCCAGCCCATGGTCCACAGTCACCTTCCCACCTTCTGACTGCTCAGGAGGCACCACTAGTAGCAAAACGAGGCCTTCAGGACTCACATTTTCTTGGGACTCTCTTTGCATGCTATCTGTTGATGGCCCCTACACTGTGAATTGTAGCTCCTTCTCTTCATCAGCGATGTCCAGGGAATGGGAGAGATCAAGATGCCTTCAGAGACTGACATGCAGACTTGGCCTAGAGTGATAGGACCAGACTGGTTGCAGTAACTCCTTATTGCAGTAACTAATCTTAAGAATGCCTATTCACAAATAGTTTCAGAGTCATGATATGGAAAAGTTAGGGAATGGGCAATGTGTATTTAATGGGTTTTCCATTTTTTGGGTGTTCATGGAGCCACCTTTTAACAATACATGGTTGTTAGCATTTTGGGCATTTTAGCTGGGAATTGAGAAAGAGATGTGTGGAAGTCTATTTATGGAAAGATGTAATTAAATATACACAAAAAAGGATATAATTCCTTTGGCTAAAAAGAGTACTCTGACAATAAACTACAATATGAAAGTAATTTTTGCCATTCTAACTAAGAGGTAGTTAACATCTATATTCTAGCATTAACTTTTTCCCCACATTCTCTTCACTGTGGAGAGTAAAATTAGCCCCATTCTACAGTGAAGAAAATGGAGACACATAAAGCATTTTCAAGGGACTCATACAGTATAACAGAAGAGCCAGGCAAAAGCTAATGACTTACAGATGTAGGATATTTTTCAAAGAAGAGGCGACAAATCATGTTATCTTTGATGTAACATGTGTAGAACTAACACAAATGTTTGCTGTTGAAACTTACAAGAGTCAGAGGGGAAAAAAATCTTTTTCATCTTTTTTATTTTAAATTCCTTTGTGTATGTAGTCACTTTTCTAGGAATGAGCCAAGCTATTTTTTTATGGATAACTAACTAAATTATGCAGCAAGTTAAATTAAAATTTCCTTGTAATAAATCTTAAAAGTGTCTTCCTCTTTTTACCAATTCTTTCATGGAAGAAAAACCTAGGCATGATGAGAGTGGCCAATAGTAAGGGCTTCCCCTTTCTCCCCAAATTCAGTAGACAGGAACAGTTGTTGACCTGAGGAAGTCACAGCAGTCCTTCTCTGGTGCGTCACACTTGCTGTGTGCCAGGCATAAAAGTTTCTGCCTCCAAGTGGCTTTCAGACTCGAGGTGGTAGATAAGACAAGTGTGCTCTTAGGAGTGAACAGAGACAGCCACAGGAGCATATGGGAGGCCTTCAGACTTGGTCTGGACACCAGGATATGATTTGTGAAGAAGGTGAGAGCCAACTAAAATATGTGCTGGAATTAGCCTGGTGAAGGATTGTGCGTAATGTTTCAGAAAGGTGGAACAGGAGCGCCTGGGTGGCTCAGTTGGTTAAAGCCTCTGCCTTCGGCTCAGGTCATGATCCCAGGGTCCTGGGATCGAGCCCCTCATAGGGCTTTCTGCTCTGCAGGGAGCCTGCTTCCTCCTCTCTCTCTGTCTGTCTCTCTGCCTAGTTGTGATTTCTCTCTGTCAAATAAATAAAATATGAAGAAAAAAAAAAAAGGTGGAACAGCATGTGAGAAGACCTGGAAGGAAGAAAGCCTGCAGCATTTTAGAAGAACCCAAAGAAATCCAGTGTGACAGGAGTGATGGCGAATGGGAATAATTTACCTATTGGAATAGGTCCCTTTCATACTTTTTGAATCTTTTAAACTTATGGACAGTCAGTGGTGTGCTAGGTTGAGCAGATAAGATGACATCTAACTGTTGACATACCACAGAAACCTGGACACAGAGAGAGACTTTGGATATGGACAAAGAATTTGAGTATTTTCCTTTAATGATAGGTTAGCCTTGAGCTTTCTATGGTAAACAGGGTCCAAACCCAAGTACTATAATTTTTATAGTACTTTAAGTACTATATAGTACTTTTATAGTGCTTGAAGAGTTCAATGGCATTTTTTTTCTTAAAAGCTCATTTGCATTCTGAAAAATTTCCCTCTTGTCCAGTTAATTTTTATAAAGATATTTATTGAGTTTATTTTCCTGATTTTGGAAGTACTACCTATTCATTTTAAGAGACTTGGACTTGAGGAGAATGCAGGCAGCAACCTCTTCGACCTCAGCCGTAGCAACATCTTCCTAGGAACAACGGCAAAGGCAAGGGAAGCAAGGGCAAAAATGAACTATTGGGATTTCATCAAGATCAAAAGCTTTTGCACAGCAAAGGAAACAGTTAACAAAACCAAAAGACAACTGACAGAATGGGAGAAGATATTTGCAAACGACATATCAGATAAAGGGCTAGTATCCAAAATCTATAAGGAACTTAGCAAACTCAACACCCAAAGAACAAACAATCCAATCAAGAAATGGGCAGAGGACATGAACAGACATTTCTGCAAAGAAGACATCCAGATGGCCAACAGACACATGAAAAAGTGCTCCACGTCACTCGGCATCAGGGAAATACAAATCAAAACCACAATGAGATACCACCTCACACCAGTCAGAATGGCTAAAATTAACAAGTCAGGAAATGACAGATGCTGGCGAGGATGTGGAGAAAGGGGAACCCTCCTCCACTGTTGGTGGGAATGCAAGCTGGTGCAACCACTCTGGAAAACAGCATGGAGGTTCCTCAAAATGTTGAAAATAGAACTACCCTATGACCCAGCAATTGCACTACTGGGTATTTACCCTAAAGATACAAACATAGTGATCCGAAGGGGCACGTGTACCTGAATGTTTATAGCAGCAATGTCTACAATAGCCAAACTATGGAAAGAACCTAGATGTCCATCAACAGATGAATGGATCAAGAAGATGTGGTATATATACACAATGGAATACTATGCAGCCATCAAAAGAAATGAAATCATGCCATTTGCGACGACGTGGATGGAACTAGAGCGTATCATGCTTAGTGAAATAAGTCAATTGGAGAAAGACAACTATCATATGATCTCCCTGATATGAGGACATGGAGAAGCAACATGGGGGGGTAGGGGGATAGGAGAAGAATAAATGAAACAAGATGGGATTGGGAGGGAGACAAACCATAAATGACTCTTAATCTCACAAAACAAACTGGGGGTGGCTGGGGGGAGGTGGGATTGGGAGAGGGGGAGGGGGCTATGGACATTGGGGAGGGTAAGTGCTATCGTGAGTGCTGTGAAGTGTGTAAACCTGGCGATTCACAGACCTGTACCCCTGGGGATAAAAATACATTATATGTTTATTAAAAAAAAAAAATTTGGAAGGGGAGGCGAACCATAAGAGACTATGGACTCTGAAAAACAACCTGAGGGTTTTGAAGGGTCAGGGGTGGGAGGTTGGGGGAACAGGTGGTGGGTAATGGGGAGGGCACGTTTTGCATGGAGCACTGGGTGTTGTGCAAAAAGAATGAATACTGTTACGCTGAAAAAATAAATAAAATGGAAAAGAGACTTGGACTATATAATAGGAAAGCTATATAAATAATATATACAAGAAAATAAACTCACCCATAATACTACCAACACTGATAACCATTATCAATATTAACTTCTATAGAATATTCATATTATTATTTTCTATAGTCATATTTCATAATACATTTTGTCACAATTTGAGTGTATTCCTCATTCTTGTGTATACATGTACATGTGATATATAGTCCCTTCATTTTAAAATTAATTTCAATTACATAACTTACAAATATATTCTTATTTGCATATTTTTATAGAGTTATATATCCAGTATGTAAATTTGGGCCCAGTCAAAATTAATTTGGAAGCTATAAAACTGTTGTATTTTAAAGAGCTTGGGACTCATGCAGACCTCTATTCATTAGTTTTAAAACACCACTATGAAATAATGTAGGCGGCCAGTATTATTATCACTATATTGCAGATGGGGCATCCAGAGCAGACAGTGGTTGCATAACCAAGACAGGGCTAGAAATAAACTGGGATTATTTTGAAAGTAGATAGAGTATAAATTTTAAGTGAAATTTTAAAATGATGATGTGTATTTCTATTGAAAAGCTCATCTCTTTGAAATGATAATGCATAAAACATACCAGCCCTCTATTAGTTTTCCATGAATTAAGAATCAAACCTGACCTTGGGATATCCACATGGATATCGATGGAAAGTTAACCCAGTTGCACAGGAAGAGTTATTGCCAGACCTTGCCTGAAAGCTTACAGTGTATTAGAACTCCTAAAAGATTTAAGTTGAATATGGATGTTGAAGTTAAAATACACATAGATGTGTGCACATGCAAACACACAGTCACACACATGCAGAATTTTAAGACCCAAAGTAGCCCCAGAGCCAATTTCATGATATTTTTATTAGTAATCTCGGGCACAATTTCGCTTGAAGTTGGTAGGATTCTTTTTCCAGAGTCAAGCCTGCAGAATCAAGCCTGTTGGGAGTCAGCAAACCACAACAGACGTCATCAGATCTCTGCTGCTTCAGGATATACATACTGATCACTGCAGGGGTCAGGGAAAGAATTTCTTTTCTTTTCTTTTCTTTTTTTTCTTTTTTTCTTTTTAGCTTGCGTAAGCTTGCGCAATTGTCAGCGGATATAACCCTTGCCTTTCTTTGAAGTGTGAGCTATCAAAAACTAAATAAACCAGATGGAGCTGTTTTCTGATTCAAGGTGACAGAGCAGACCAGTGCCTGAATGACATTTCTTTTTAAAGATGGAAATAGAATTACAAATTTACTACATCTAATTTGCACCTTCCTTTGAAAAGGTGGAGCCGCAAAAGAAATTTTCTCAGGTGCCCTTCCTCCTGAGAATAAGTAATAAAATTGAAAATAAGAGAAAGGTAGGATGATTGACGACACAATACACGAAGGTAGCAAGAAGATGAGGGGGAAATGGCCACCCAGGAAAGAAAGTGACGAACACTGGGTGGGCGGCATTTAGATAACCTCTATTCTCCTTATGACCAGATAAATATACATTCTTGATTCCCAGATTCCTTCCATTCTTGGTGCAATACTTGAAAAAAAATTTGACCAGGTTTTTGGCATTTTCATCTTTTCTGGGAATACTTCTAAATTACCTAGAGGAAATTTTCTAAACCAAAGAACAGTTTGGCAGCAAGAACAAGCCTCAATATGTATTATGATTGAAACAAAGTAATTTAGCCTTTTACTCATGCAAGGATCTATGCGAACATCTATGTTAGGAAGAATAAAGTGAATTTGATATTGTGGAAAATGTTTTACATTTTACTTTAACTCAAAGAAAACAATGATTGATGACTTGCTAATAAAAACAAGGAGAAAATAACTAGATTATTAATGTCAGTGTTATAATTTACTCTGTTAGAATTAAGTTCCCAACTGTACTCTATTTGTTCTGCTTATTGTGCTGCTTTCTTGGTTATCATGTAGAAATGTATAAAATAACCCCTCGGGGCTTTAGTTTTCTCATCTGTACAATGGGGATAATAGGTCCTATTCCAAAGGGTTACTGAGATGATTAGATGATACAATATAAGTAAAAATGTCTAACCCCATGGCTGTACATAGGAGATTCTTTCTGAGTCATTTCTTTTAACCTTCTTGTTATTTTCTATGGCATTTGAAAAAAGCATGTGAGGACTTCAGTGGATTTATTGTATAAAGTCCAACTAGTAAGGGCACAGAGTCAAGTATGTCTAAAGGAGCTACCATTTATGAGTACTAACTACGTACCTGGCACATAATCAGTGCTCTATAAATATTAGTTATTATCATACCACACAACTCATTTTATCCTCACAATAACTCTGGGAGTGTTTATTTTCCTTCTCGTTTTCCAGTTGATGAAACTAAGGCTTGGGAGGTAAAGTAACTCACCCAATGTCACACAGCAGGATTATGACAGAGCCAGAATTTCAACTGAGATCTGCTCCAGAACTCCTGGCCTCACCATCACAGCCATGCCACAGCTACTGAAATATTGGGCAGGAAGGCCTTGGGCAAATTTAATCATCTGGAACAGAACAGAGAAACCAGAAGTAAGCCAAAAGGATCTCTGGAAATAAAAGACAAAGTAGCTGAATTCTCATCTGTGCATTCTAAGAGAAATTCTTAATAGCTAACTCTAAGCCTACTTATTTGCAAGCACTAGGCACTTCGTGGACACTTAACCAACTGGTTTGCAGCCTCTGGAAGATTCAAAGCAGAACTGAGGGTAGGGACAGGTTACTACAGCCAAATGCCTTGAAAACAATAAAAAATTACTTCTGAAAATCTGTCAAATGTTGACCCAAACCTTTAAAAAAAAAAAAACAAAACTGTAGTAGCCTGACCCATTTAGCATAGAAGCAAATGACCTGAAAACACCCGCATTGTGCTTGAGGTATAATTGATATTCATCACAAAGTCATTTAAGTTGTTAAAGTGTTAAGGCAGAACAGAAATGTATTACACATTCCATATAAAAAACAAATTTCAGGGTGCCTTGGTGGCTCAGTTGGTTAAGCAACTGCCTTCGGCTCAGGTCATGATTCTGGAGTCCCGGGATCGAGTTCCGCATCGGGTTCCCCACTCCATGGGGAGTCTGCTTCTCCCTCTGACCTTCCCCCCTCTCATGTTCTCTTTCACCTTCTTTCTCCTTCAAATAAATAAATACAATCTTTCAAAAAAAATAATAAAATAAAATAAAATAAATTAAAAAAACAAATTTTAGGGGTGCCTGGGTGACTCATTTGGTTAAGCATCTGCCTTCAGCTCAGGTCATGATCTTAGGGTCCTGGAATCAAGCCCCGAGTCAGGCTCCCTGCTCAGTGGGGAGCCTGCTTCTCCCTCTCCCTTCCACTTGTGCTTTCTCTCTCTCAAATAAATAAAATCTTTAAAAAAAATTCGTCCAAATATATATTTTTTTAGTTCAGGGCTTAAATAGGAAATACCAGTAAAGCTTAAATACACCTCCTGTGTTTACAGTATTAGCTAAAGGGCTATGACAAAATTAATTCTTTCATCATTAATCCTGAAAACTTAACAAAATAAACTTTAATCTTTGGCTTTGCTGGATGTTCTTCCATCATATATAAATTTTTGAGGTGCCTGATCAAAGCTGTACCAATGGCAAGTCTTACATCAGGCAATATTCAAACATCGCTGACTAGTATAGTAAATGGGCTCTTGCATGGTTTAAGAAGGAATTGGCAACTTTAAACTCCCCACTAATATTTTAACACATAGTAAGGTCAGAAAGAAGATGAATCCACTTTGGAAATACAGACGCTCCCAAACCATTCTTACCTTAGGCATTTTTGACTGAGCCTGTTATATTTCAACATCTTTACATTACTTCCGTAGCACCAGGTGCCACCTAACCAGGTGGTTAAGGACTATGATGGCAGTGAATACAGTAGCCAGGGAAACTTCCAGTGGTATTAAACAGTGACTTGGGATTTTGAAAGAAACAGTTATCTTTTGACTTTGATCTCTAACTCTTCAGGCATCTTGGGACAAATAATTTGATCACCAGAGGAAATCCAATCTCAGCATGACTGGTGGGACGGAATACATTCAGCCCCAGACTGCGGATTAATGAATCCAACATAAGTCAGGGAGACACACTCCCACCCCCAAAATCCTTGGGGACCAGACAAAATAGCACCTAGAGACATGGACTGATTTCTCTTTCACCTGTTTCTTCTTTTAGAGCATTACTTCAACATATTCCCTATTTAGTCTCAGGCTCCTATTATGTAGTCCTCTCTTAACGGTAGCTCCATACAGATGAGATCAATAGGTGATCATTCTGGGGCCATATTCTTCACCTGAAGACGTTAGGTCCTTTCCTAAGTGATCTTGGATAGGCATGGAGATATGGTACAATGGACTTAGCACATGAGCATTTTGGCCAACCTGACTAATTATAGTCAACTCCTCAACATCCCAAATAATCTTGAACCCAACCCAGTCAAGAAAAAGAAGGCCATCATTTGGCATGTATCTGTATTATCATGCTATTTTAGTCAAATGAAAACCTTTGAACACTCTAAGCAATGAAAACAATATGGTGCCTTCAAAACAAAACAATACAGAATCTTAACTTGCCTTAAGTCCAACAAAGTTCTGACATTTCTTAAGATATTTTTCCATACTTTAAATAAATATATATAGTATGTATGTGTGTGTGTGTGTATATATACATATATATCCATATATATATGTATATATGTGTGTATGTATATATATATATATATATACATTCTTATTTTAAAAAATTTTGGTGACCCTGTTTCACTGAGTGTCCAAGTATGGACTTTGCCTACCTGTTAACTGATTTTTTTGAGCACACATCTCTCACCTTCAGTGGCATATGCCTGGGCTTCCCCTTCCCCACCTTAGGCCCAGAAATATCCGATGGACACCCACCCATCTTAGTCTCTATTTTTACAGAAATGTAGTTCTTCTTGTGTCTACTTCATGAAGTCTATATGCATATTACTAAGTGAAGAAAACATTACAAAAACACAAAGTATTATTCTTTTTTTTTTTTACGAAGTATTTTTCTTAAAACTGACTTACTTCTGTGGTTAATAAATGATTCTCTAGGAATAAAGTGTTCAACCAAGTAAGAAGAATAAAGTTAAAGGCATTCAGGGCTATTTAGCTACTATTCTTCTAATATACAGGGTGTCTTGCAAGAATTTCACTGTTTCATATGATTAAGAAATTAATTCCAAGAAAACAATTTTTTGTTACTATTAATTAATTTTTGCTTATGATTGCACATAACTACTGAATACTTTCTTGTTAATGTATTTGTGTGCTTATGTATTCACTCTCTGGCTCTTCTTACTGGGATGTAAAGTCTGACTTGTTCAAACTTTGCTTCATGCCTAGATGAGGCCACCTTTATGGAAGATGATGGCCACCTTTATGGAAGGTGCTTAATAAATATTGTTTAGCACTGCCAAATTTATTTTCCCATCTTTACTATTGACAAGTGCAAGAAGAGTGAAGTCTTGTGCCTCTGAGACCACCAGAAAAAGCTTTTTAACCTAGGGTCACACTTCACACTCTCATAATAAATCTCTGAGTTCTTTCATTATGGGCACCATCACATGCCCCCCCCCCCCAAAAAAAATAGATAGAAGACTTTGAAGTTACTTTATTTGGGGGGGAGGTAAGGGGATATCATTTTTAAAACGGCTACTTTAATGCCCTTAATGATGTTCCTAGGGCCTGAAGAGGTAAAGGACTTTCCCAGAGTGTTTTATCTACCAGCCAGGAATGTGCTTCTTACAATGTCCTAAGGGATTGACTTATAGGGGACACTGCCTTGCCAAGAAAGCCTTTGATAATTCAGTATGTACATCCTTTGATGGGAAGAATGAAATTTGAAAAATTCTCCTGTATAGGGGGTTTCAAGAGATTTAGGAAGAAACTAACTCGGCATTTGATGTTTTTGGCTATCTATTCAGATCAAACTAAAAAACAATAATTTTAACCCACTTTATAGAATTAGAGCTGAAGAATCTTCTATATGGCCTGGAACCATTAGAAGTTAGTACATGAGGGAAAAAATGGCATCAGACCAATATTAAAGTGAAGGACCCAATGCCGATGACCTCCATGGTCTTGGAGTATCCTTTAAGATCACTGCTAGGGAAAACCTGTACTTTTTTTTCTCTTTTCCCTCTATTTTTTTTTTCTTTTTCCCCCATCTCTTTGACTGCTCCATACTAAACACATACCCTCTGTTTCCTTACTTATACGTCTTATATCTTTTCCCCTTCATATATTACTTTCTGCTTCTCCTGGTGGCACCAGGTCTAAAGGGCTTACTGGGGCCAGCTCCAGAGAGAAGGGAGCAGATAATTTGAAGGGAAAGGTAACAGCTGGCTTTTATGGAGTACCTACTTTCTGCCTGGGCTTGTTCTATATGCTTTCCATAAATATTTTCATTTAAGCCTCTTACTTGGCACAAAAACTCAGTCTAATTTTTCCAACATCCTGGTTCTATTGGAGTTTGTTTTGTTTCTGAAAACTCTGTCTCCAAAAGTTCTAAAGGAAAACCCCAAGAAATGGCAACTTGAAGACAAAGGATCTAGTGGCACATTTGGCCAACAGGTTAGAGATAAGAAAGATGCAACAACTGGGGGCACCTGGGTGGCTCAGTCAAGCGTCTACCTTTGGCTCAGGTCATGATCACAGGGTCCAGGAATTGAGCCCAGGAATTGAGCCCTGCCGAGCAGGAAGCCTCCTTCTCCCTCTCCCATTCCCTTTGCTTGTGTTCCTTCTCTCGCTGTGTCTCTTTCTGTCAAATAAATAAAACCTTCAAGAAAAAAAAAATGCAACAACTGGGGGAATCCCAAGTAAAATCTCAAGCAATTCTCTATAACCCTTCTTGTTCTTTTTCTTTTTTGAGAGAGAGAGAGAGAAAGAGAGAACATGAGTGGGGTGTTGCGGGGCAGAGGGAGAAGGAGAGAATCTTAAGCAGGCTCCATGCCCAGCATAGAGCCCATAGTGGGGCTTGATCTCACAACCCTGAGATCATGACCCAAGCTGAAATCAAGAGTTAGACACTTAAATGACTGAGCCACCCAGGCGCCTCTATAACCCATTTCTTTTATTTGCAAATTTGTGTTCTTGGAGGAAAACGTGACTTTACTAACCATGTTAATGGAGGAAAAGTTCTAACCCTGAAGTAATCTCAAGAAAACCAATATATGGTTTAGGTCAAAAAGAGTCCTTGATTTTGCAACACCAAGTATCCTTTCTGAGGTTTCCCAAAAATGCTGTGGCTATCCCACACAGAACTCTCTCCACGTTTTTGCCATAGAAACAATAGTGCTATTTCAACATTCACTGTATTCGAAACCACTTTGGGAGGTGCTCTAAGGAAGCTATCAAAGAAATAAATACCTGCACTCCTATGATCTACTATCATAAAACAGGAAATGCAAATTTTACATGCAAATGGATATAGAGACAAATGCTAAATAAAACAAGGTATCAATTATAATGTGTCTAATATGTGCAGAAAGATGTGGAATAATTAGATTTAATTGGATTTAGTGAGGGAAACATTTGCAGTATTTACTGTTTTGTTTTGTTTTTCAAATAAGAGAATGAATTTGTTAATTATTACCGGTACAGGGAAGGGGAAATACCGAAAGCAATAGAGCATCCTGAAGGTCAGATTGATTTGCCCAGGGTTTGTACTTTTCTTTCCTCAGGAATATCTCTGAAGAGCCAAGCCCTTCTGTCACTCTGCAATGCCTTTATCAGAGAAGGTGCTATGTAAAGGTGACATTTCCCTAGCAGAAGGACTGTAAATATAAATGACTAAATGACCACATTTACCATGTGGAAGAAAAGCCAAAGAAAGGAACTGAGGCAGAAAACAGAAGATCCCTGGTCCCCTGGAAACATGGCTGTCCTCAGCTTCATCCCTGATCCAGTACTCCAGGACAGAAATCAGCTGGGCCCGATTTGAATTTCCACATGTATTGTCATCCATGCAAAAAGTGACCCAAGTGATTTCCTTAACACTCGGAAACACTTAAAGCTCCCTTCCCCACCCCCCTTTTCTGGCCAAGCTATCTAGCAAACACAGATGCAGCTGGCAGAGTAAAACTGTAAGCAGCCTTGCTAAATAGCTCCCAGAGGGAAATCTCTCTCCAAGGTCTTGAGTAAACCTAGTGGACTCCATTCACCAATTCCACATCATCATTCTTGGGTTCTTCAGACCCAAGAATTTAGCGCTGGGACAGTGGAATTGCTGCTGCAGTCCTGTTTAAAGAACATAGAAACTACTCTGATGATCTTTCATCACTGCTCACGGGTGGCTCCGGTGCATTGCAATGGCGATCACAAGTGCTGGTGTGCGTAAATCAAGTCACTCTTTATAAGCAATAGAGTTATTTTAGCAGTGTAGGGTCTGATTTGAAGAAACCACCCCATTATTGGAGGGACATTCATCTAAATTTTTTTAAATACCCACACGTACCGTGTTCTTTCTCTCTGGCCACCCTGAAAAAGCCACCTTTTTCCAGCACACGACAGAGATCTAAAGCCCAACCTGATATTGACAGTCATGATCGCATGACAGTGAATCTGGCTTGAGGAACACAAGACGTAATCCTGGCATGAAGAACAGGCATAGAAATGGGTGCTGGGGTGTCATGATTATTCTTGCTTTCCTTCTGACTTTCTTCACTGAAGTGTTTATGATGATAGAGCCAGATATAATTACAATCTATGAATCAAGCAGAGTTCCTACTGCTTTCTCCAATACCTTAACCACACAGGTATTGTGAGCACAGTGTTAAGAAGGAGTGCTCTAGAATCAGCCTTCGGTGGGTTCAAATCACCCTTCTAACGTTTGACAGCAGATGAATCTTGAGCTAATTACTTTCATGGGCGGGGCGGGGGGGGGGGAGTCATCATAGTACCTACCTCATCTGGGTTCTCCTAAGGATAAAATAAGGCATTTCATTTAAATGCTTAGTACGGGGACATCTGGGTGTGTCTCGGTCAGTTAAGGGTCTGCCTTCAGTTCAGGTCATGATCCCAGGGTCCTGGGACTGGATCCCAGGATGGGGCTCCCTGCTCAACAGAGAGTCTACTTCTCCCTCCCCTGTTTGTGCGCTCTCTTGCTTTCCCTCTCTCTCTGGCAAATACTTACACATACACACACACACACACACACACACACACACACACACACACACAGAGAAATGTACTGTGACCAGGTACATAAACACTCAGAGGAAATGCTTGTACTCAGGTCTGTGGGAATCCAGGGCTTAATGTATCTGGATAATGTGTCATTGTTGGCAAAATTAGAAAATGATCTTCTATGGATTGAATGTTTGTGGTCTGCCAAAATTCATATGTTAAAACCCTAATTCCAGCATGATGGTATTAGGAGATGAGGCCTGTGGGAGATAAATTTGTCCTGAGAATAAAACGCTCAAGAATGGGATTAGTGTCCTTGTAAGATAAGACTCGAGAAAGGTGACAATTTGAGGACAAAGGAGGCAATTTGAAGTAGAGCACAAAGATTTCATAAAGAAAATGGGACTTTTTCTGAATTTGAGGAATGGGAAAATCTTTCCCAACAAAGTGAGTGACAATATGTTTGTTTCCTAAGGCTCCTGTAACAAATTACCACATGTTTAGTAGCTTAAAACAACACATGTTTATTATCTTACAGTTTGGAGATGAAAAGTTTGAAATGGGTCTCACTGGGCCAAAACTAATGTGTCCCCAGGTCTTCATTCCTTTCTGGAGGCTCTGCAAGGGAATCTGGTTTTTGCCTTTTCTATCTTTTAGAAGCTGTGCTCATTACTTGGTTAGAGGGCTTCTTTCTGTCTTTAAAGCCATGGATGTCCAGTGAGTCTCACATCTCACCACTCTTGACACTGACCCTCCCGCTTCCCTCTTCCACATTTAAGGACCCTTGTATTTTCATTAGGCCTGTGTGATAATCCAGGAGTATTTCCCTATTTTAATATCATCAGCTCATTAGCAACTTTAATTGCATCAACTACCTTAATTCCTTTTTGCCATGTAATCTAACATGTCCACGGGTTCTAGGGATTAGGATGTAGACATCTTTGGGAAGCCAATATTCGGCCTGCCATACAAAATATGACAGCACATCTGTCATGTCTGGTCAACAATATCATTTTCATAGAAATTTTGTGCGTTGAATGTAAGCTCAGTAAGTTTACAGAACTAGGTGAGTGGGAACCTACTTTTGAAAGCATTAAATGCCCAACAGGGGGATTTGGACTATATTTGTAAGCAGTAATTCTCTTTGTGTCAAATTAATATTTATATTAATTATTATAATTATAGTTATATTATTTTATTTTATATTTTATAGTTATTTATATTTATAATTACTTGTGATTGTTATAATAATTATATTAATTATGATATTAATATAATATTAATATTTGAAAATGGCATGGTCATAAAGTAAGTCCAATTCACAATGCCATAACCACTAAAGTAAGACTTCACTGAATTTTTTTTAATGTTTAATGAGAGATTTGAAAAACACATTTTGATAGTAGCTCAAATCAAATGATTCCTCAAAGTTTGAAAGCAGAAAAGAAAGTAGTTCCAGCATTATTTAAAAGGCATTTATTAAAAGGTGATTCTGGAGTTGACCCCTTATACTCTAATCAAGATACAAAGATGTAAAAGTAGCAACGTATGTGCACATATACAAGTCAAAGGAGGTCTATTTTACTTTACACTTAAATAGCAACAAAATATTAACAGCAAAAACAAAGAAGCCTCAGAGAAAAAAGAATGCAAGTAGTCTCCTCATCAGGCTGCAGAATGGATTCTGGAAGGTGGTCATGGAGAACAGAGAATAAGAGAACTCAGAGGTTCAGAAAAGAAAATAGAGGGAGACTATTAGGAACATATGATATAGGCAGAAGGATATGCAATCATTTTAGATAACTTAGAGAATAGAAGAAGCAAATTTTAATTAGCATTTGAACGTAGGCTGGAAATGAGAGTTCCCAAAAGGAAACTCTTAAAGAATCTTTTCATGATGAAGAACTTATACATACATCAGTGTTTCAAATATTCTAGTGTGCTAGGCTTTCTTTCCTTGATAATGGTGCTGCTACTATTCTTCCAACAACACTACATGTTAAAAGGGGAGGGGGCTGGTGAGAATACCTGTACTGTTCTGTATAGAGAATGCATTCTATGGTGTCTGTATGCTGTCTATTAAGTGACCTCACTTTACCTTGATTCTCCTTCCATCACAGAGGAAAGCAGGGGCCAAAATTATCTAAAGCAATAACCAGGATATTTATTAGTTTTAATCTAATATCTTCCCGCTTTCTCTTCCCTTTTTTTTAGTTACCCCTGGGGAACAACAGGAAATATAGGTGTTCATAAATTATTGCGAAGCATTTAGCCTTAGAAAGAACCAGGAAAGACAATGGGAAAAAATACACCAAACTCTGTTTCCAATTACCAGCAGATGCTTTCATTTATGCTAAGCGTTCTTATTTAGTTAACTGTACAAATTTTTTTAACTATACAGATTTTTAATTACGTAAATGTGGTGGTGTTCTAGCCTCATGCTCTGGATTACCCTTGTCTTCCAGTGGATTTCACATGCCTCTTGCTTCTGGCATCACTTTCCCACGAATACCATGCCTGGAGCTGCATAGATTCTGAGCGATACCTGATAAAGAGTGCAGCACATTGCAGAGTTTATCTTATTTATCTCTTATGTTTCGTGTTTCGCTGTGGCTGTGACATGGCATTCTGTTTCTCCAAGTCAGCAGCACCATTGGCTGCTTGCTGTAGCACCGTGAGTGCCTACTTTCTTATTTTCCATCTTCGCTTAGTGGAATCATCTGGCCGCCAGTCACTCGTGCCTGGAATATCAGAGTGGGAAAGATTGCCAGGCTCCATCCAAAGACCACTTTACATAGACCTCTAACAAATCGAATGAAGAAGAAGGTCTTGGGGAGACTGTCCCTAGTGATGAAGATCAAAGACTCTAAAATTTGCCTGTGTTCTGATTGTTCTGAACATAGCAATAGGAGCAGAACAAAATACTGGCAAGAAGGAGGAATGGCAAAATTGGCCTAAGCAGATTTTGTTTCACATTTGGTGAAAAAAGATTTTCAAAAATAGCCATTTGGTTTAAAGTTAAAACTTCATATATATTATTCATTACAGTGGCTTATATTGAACCTTCAACCATATTTTTACAGTTAATTCATGGGGGGAAAGAAATGAATAAATGAATGAAACAAAATTTAAAAGCCAAGTAGTTGTTCAATGTCATGAATGTTAACAGACACAGTCCTACTCTTGTGCTGTGGTTCTGGTGGTTTATTTCCAATTTAGTGTTTGGCCGGAGCCAGTATTGATTGTTTCTAGAGTCCCAATATGTGCATCTGTAAAGATGAGAACTCTAGCTGCATTTTCTTTCATAAATAACTAATGTGGAAGAGGCAGAAAGTATCTGCTACTGGTAGCCCCCTAGCCTTGGCACTGAGAGTGTGGTCCTCCAGCAGCAGCCTGGCAAACCCAGGGAGCTTTGTAGAAATGCAGAGCCTCAGGTCCCCACCCAGACCTGCCCAAACAGACTCTGCACGTAATGGGATCTCCAGGTGATTTGTATGCATGCTAGTATTTAAGAAACTTTGCTCTGGAATAGCACCTGAGAGATACCTTCAGCCACATATATTTTCATGAGCCACATATATTTTCATAGATAATTCATAATCACCAGGAAGTAGTGAGTGATACAGAAAAAAATAAAGAATGCTTGGAAGAGCCAGGAAGATTATACTCCCTACACATTAGCAGTTGAAATTTCCTTCTTCTGAATTGACTTTGAACTCCATAAGCATAAGAGTAAATGAATGCTAAGGGAAGAAATAGGTCCTATTAGAAGATTTTGTTTTTTATCATCTTCTTACTTTCTTTTTATGTTGTTGATAATCTCTCTATATCTTATTAGTGGTCAAGGTATTATTATTATTGATTATTATTATTATTACTACTACTACTACATTAAGAGGGGAAAAAACTCACTCAGACATCCCTCAGCGTTTCTTTGAGGGATGTCTAGATCATCAGCCCTTCAGCCTCCTTGAGGTCTATTCAGCCTGGCCGAATTCTTGAGAACTTCCAAAATTCCTATCCCCACTGGCAAAAAAAAAAAAAAAAAAAAGTAAAAATGTATTTCAGACTTTGCATAGGCTACTTTTTAAACGTTATATTTGGTTTTACACACTCCACTTCTTTTAAAAACACAACAATTAAACAGAGATCAGCAAGGAGCAATCAGAATTTAAAAAATGCAGGCACTTGGTGGCACAGCCATTTGAACATTCCACTCTTGGTTTCAGCCCAGTCATGATCTCAGGGTGTGCACACTCAACATGGATTCTGCTTGAGTTTCTTTCTCCCTTCCCCCTGCTTGCTCTCCTTCTCTTTCTCTCTCAAATAAATACATAAAATATTTAAAAAAATTATAGGGGTGTCTGGGTGGCTCAGTTAGTTAAGCATCTCCTTTCAGCTTATGTCATGATCTCAGGATCCTGGGATTGAGTTCCTCTTTGGGCTCCCTGCTGCAGGGGAGGGGGAGATTCTGCTTCTCCCCCTTCTTCTTTCCCTCCCCCACTCATAGTCTCTCTCTCTCTCTCTCAAGTAAATAAGCAAAATATTTTTTTTAAATATAATAAAAATGCTTGGGGCATACAGACCCCTAAGCAAAAATCTTGAGGTCCAGATAAGTTAGTCTAGGGAAATAAGATCAGTGGAAGGCCTGAACACACATGCTCACAAGCACAGCTTATAACACAGAGCTATATAGCTCGCGAACATCAAATACACCATTAGTCACTGTGGGCTGAAATTGAAATTCCCAAGCAAGAGAACCTATGGTGTATTAACCATAGGAGTAGATAATAATAACAATGCCGATCATGTAGGCTGAGACCCTAGGTATGATTCATGGGCTGTCTTCTTACCCCCAAAAGACAGTTACAATGAATATTCTATTGAGACCCTTTTTTTAAGCACGTTTTGTCCTTTGTCTATCTATTCTCAATCACACTTCAATCATTTGCCTACTTTCCCCCACCTTTGTACATTAAATCCCTTACTACCTCTCCCATTGGACTACTGTCCAGTACTCCAAGACCCCTGCCTTTGATTTCCTCTGATCCTGCATCCTCTTGGGGAACACAAATGTCCAAAGTAGGACCTACTTCAAGGGTTGGGTTGTTGACTGTTCAGCTTTCTAATAGATCCCAGGAAAATAGCCAAAATCTGAGTTTAGGTAAACTGTCAATTATAATTTCTTATAGCTTAAAATGATCAATTAAAAAATTAAGTGCAGGGACACCTGGGTGGCTCAGTGGGTTAAAGCCTCTGCCTTCAGCTCAGGTCATGATCCCAGGATCCTGGGATCGAGCCCCACATCGGACTCTCTGCTCTGCAGGGACCCTGCATTCTCCTCTCTCTCTGCCTGCCTCCCTGCCTACTTGTGATCTCTGTCTGTCAAGTAAATAAATAAAATCTTTTTTTAAAAAATTAAGTGCATTATGGTCTTAAATTAACCCACAGGTTAATCTTAGTTTATTTTTATAAGATCCCAGTGTGATAAGTAAGGTGTTTATTGACATCATACCCTTTTATGGAGAAGTCCCTAAGTTTGAGGCAAAGCTCAGGGGTAAGTTGAGATTGAAACATAATTTTTATAACCCTAAGTCTTAGAGGGCTGCTTTGAAGATTTCATTGCTGTAGCTGTTTATTCAGAAGTTGACATGCCACAATATGAAATTATGAGAAGTGGACTCCACTTAAAATCTCCCCCAATTGGACATAAGTTCTGAAATCCTAGAAAGGTTTCAGCCAGAGCATGCCATTGTCACACAGCAAAGCTCAGATATTCAGTAATGGAGAGAATAGCAGGGGGTGAGGGAGTTATTTGTTTGCTTGTTTGTTTGGAGGAGTAGTTGTTGTTGTTTTACCACAAAACAGTGTCTTTTTTTATGTATGGGTTTTCAACAGCAGGGAGGAGGAGTAAAGTGGAGAAAATCAAGTCTTCCTGCCATTTTGTTCTCAATCCCTGTGTTACTGGACTCATTTGTCATGGGTTAACTGTGAAGAGACAGTAAACTTAGCATTAGTTAAGATATCTGAGAGCCAAGATAGCGATCTCATGGCAGCTAAAACCCCAGTGTCTCTCTTTAAATGTGTAAAGCAAAGAAATAGAAGAAGGGATAACTCATAGTGAAAACCAGAGCATAGGTTGGGGAGGACGGGCAGGTCCTGGTGCCTGGAAGGGTTGCACAAGGAGTTCTCCCTTCTGCTCTTGCTCTCATTATTAATACTTATCTGCAAAGGGAATAAGAGAAGACTTGGTTGTAGTTTAAACACCTGTTGTGAAATCAAACTATGAATCTGTTTTTCCTACTTCATCTTTCCTCATCTTGCCACATCCACTCTCCTCCCTTTCCACGTGATAGTGGAGATGTGTGCAGCCTTATGTGGTCGGTCTGCAGACCAAGTGTCTTTCCATATTTGCTGGCATCATTCCTTGAGATTAGTGAAGGCCAAAGTTATTACATTTCTATTTCTTTTGAAGGACACTGTAAGTTTTTGGAGCTTCTTATATTTAGACTACATTAAACAAAGTTGGGAGACCTGTTTTTCCTTCCTCGCTCATTTTGAGTTTCATTTGAATTACATGTGCAAGTTTTTGTTGAATTTCATTTGAATTCGTGTGTGTGTGTGTGTGATTACACATCTGTATTTAACTGATGGGGAGGAAAGGCCAGGACAAAATTAATAAACTCCCTTAATAGTTTGTAATTTTTCTTTAAAGATAGAGGCAGAATGGGGTTTAATAAGTGTAAAAAGTATTGCCAAAATATCTATGTGGGAAGATGTCCATTAAGATGAAGATCTTGTGAGAATCTGTTAATAAATTCAGAATTATAAAAAAACAAAGTGAATATATACTTCCAAGTTTCCATTTAAAAAAATGCATTTCTTGGGGCACCTGGATGGCTCACTTGGTTAAGCATCTAACTCTTGGTTTCCGCTCAGGTCATGGCAGGGCGTCTGCTTAAGAGTCTCTCCCTCTGCCCCTCCAGCCACTTGCATGCACATGTTCTCTCTCTATCTCTCCAATAAATGAATCTTTAAAAAACATATTTCTTAAAATCCTTAGAAATATTTAATATTTTTAATACTTCTTTTTAAAATTACATATAATATTTACCTGCCTAATGACTAGAACACCCACAAGTCTACAAGATTTTTACATAGCCCCCAGAACACTAGAAATTCTTCAAAATAATCCAGGTTCTAAATCATTATGTCTTGTTCTTGGCCATAAACTTTAGTATTGTGGTTACAAATTCTTTCCTTTATAGCTGCAAACACATAGCAAAGTATTTTTGGTAGAATTAGGTATCCATTGGAACAGGCTTTGACTTGGTTAGTTCTCATTACATTTCTTTTACACAAGAAAAGAACTACCCTATTTTCCTTTTACTGGAAAGTTATGTTGGCTCACAATGCCTGAAATTAAAAATGGGGTTACTTTGAAACATTAGAATGTCCTATCTACAGCACATTAATTACAGATACTAAGATTTGTAAGAATCCTTGCAAGTCACAAAGATGAGACCTCTTTGCTCCATGTCTCTGCTGGGTACAGAGCCTTCTCACCAGTCCCTTTTCCCCATCCCCAGTGATCCAAACTTCTGTCTACAGGTACTGTCTCAAGGTGAATGATATTCACTGAGGAAGGTTAAAATCATAGGCTTATAGGCTTGCTCTTCCAAAGAAACTATTTGAAGGACAAAACAGAGCACAACTTATACTACCTATAAAATGTAACAAAACCACCTGTTAGAGAATGTGTGTGGCATAATAATTTTAGTCTGAGTACTAGCATCTTGTCAGTTTATCCCAATCTCTTGAGCCTGCTGCTGAGCCAAAAATCTCCCGAGCCAAGCTTTCCCGCAAGATTTCCTGTACTTCCTGTTTCTATGTGAGACAGAAATACCATGAGAATGACCTTTCTTGTGGTATTTTTGCACTTCTACCCTGGGATGAAGATAATCCCATATTGGGGAGAATTTTTTTTTTTTTTAAGAATTCTGCAACCTTTTCAATTTTTAAACCTTCAAAGTAGATTCCTTCTTGGGAATGAAGATTTGAGGTGGTGTTTGCTTAGCCCTAACTCATCCCCACTAGTAGGTATTCACGTTCGGTGATCCCACATTTTGTAACTTCTCTAAGATAAATTTTTACAAGGAAATATGCACAACAACACAGAGAATACAATGGAAATTTATATACTTGGATTTCTTAAACTGCCATTCTTAAAGAAATGTTCCATGGAGAGTTAACACATTAGTGTGTGTGACATATTATATCATATATTTGTTTTCTTTGTTCTTAACCCCTTTGTTCCAAGGGTCAGGATATCCTGATGCTAAGTACTATTGCAAAATAACTGAACAAAAATAAAAATAGTTGAACACTTAGGAAACTCTTTAGTTGTTAAGTCAAGGAAGTTTGTGACTGAGGAATGAGTTTAAGACATTATTCAGGAAATATGCTAATAGAGTGCAACAGCCTACATGTGCTTATTAAATAAAATCATTTCAAATCTAGAAAGCCTTAATGCCGCTGTCTGATAGAAGTGTCAGATGAGAACTGGAAGGGCTGTCAGAAGTGGTGAAAATGTCACACTGATGCTTAAATCCCTTCATTCTTTAACAACGAGGGAAGTTATTAAAAACAAAAAAAGGTACATCTTCCTCATAAGTGGATAACTGATTATTCCCTAATTGGGTTGAGTGACTATCTGGTAGTTACAAGAAGAGCTGTCTGATCAATATTTCAATAATGAAATTCACAAACAGTAGTGTCTTCAATGTCTTTTATTGTGGCTTTATACCCTCAATGGATGGTGACGATTCTTCACCTATTAGGAAAGAGAGTAGGCTTACCATTTTTTTTTTCATCCAGAAAAAGAGAAAAGCCATTTAACTCAGGGTGAAAAACTAAACTAATTAGCCATAGGCTTAGAGGGCAAAGGATAACAACTAAATAACTGTAGCCTCCACTGGTTTCAACTTTAAAGAAAGGAGATGAGGGCGATGAAAATAAAACACACCCTACAATGGTCTTTTTTCCTCCCCAACACCCCAAGTCTCCTCTCCCCTAAAGCAACACCAAATGATTGTGTGATAAACCTGCCCACAAGGAATGTAGAGCAGGAACAACAGATGCACCTCAGCAAAACAAAATGCTAAGCAAAATAAAGCACTTGCAGTGCGGAGATGAGAAAAGGAGAAAAAGTTGGGCTCGTTGCAATGGCCTCCAAGAAAACAGGAGCTACATGAATGTTCAAGTTCAAATTGTTCCTACAAACCCAATTTGCTGACAAAAGTGCCAAACACAATACCACCCCACTTTCACTTATGTCTGGGGCTTTTCACACAAGCTACAGGGGGTACCCCCCTTTTGTTGAATGGGTTCTGACTTTCAGGGTTGATGTCTCCACCTCGAAGCCCTGGGACCAAACAGTGTGGCGCGTGATTGTCCTCAACTGAACTGCGCACAGGCGGGGGCACAGCAGTTAGTGGCCCAAATATGAAGCCCAGAGCGCTCTGGGTCTGGAAAGCCAATCGGCAACACTCTTTCCTTTCTTTTCAGTGCCATGTATGCACCCCGCCCCCCCCACCCCCGTGAATAGCCTTTAAAATTATCATTGTTTTCCTTTGAAATGGGTTTCTGACAATCCCAAATTATGTGTCCCGACCATAGGACCCTACTGCATGTTCGCAGGAGGATCTTGGTGCTTCCCTAATTCACTTCTCTCGGAGTTAGCTTTGGAACGTGATTCAATGTTATTTCCCTTCCAGCTGAAGGGCAGCTGAGGTTACAAAGGGATTTGACTAATGGGCCAAAACCCAGTTAGGTTTTCTGAGAACCAAATGACAGCAGAGGGGGAGGGGTACAGGAGGGGAGTGTGTGACCCGTGGTGCTGAGGCTCCATCGCGGAGCCTTCTGCATAACCCCATCCGAAGGCAGACCTAGTGGACAGGCAAGGTGGCCCCCGGCCAGACGTTCCCCAGAGCAGCAGCTGCAAATTGGTTCTGCTGGTGCTCAGCGGCCCGTTTTCCGAGAGCTCCTTGGGACTCGCGGGGCCCGGAACCGGGAGGTGGGGAGGAAGGGAGCTTCTAGGCTTCCTGCACCACCGGGGTGACTCCTCACCTGACACCTTCAGATAAGGGCCCCCGGAGGACCCCCGTGAGAGGCTGGCAAAGGGGAGCCCCGCTTCTTTGCCAGGAGACCTTAGCGTCTGAACAAGTCACTTGACAAACTTTGACAAGCTCCGAGGGGGAATCGAGAACACACGAATCCGGGCAGGAGAGGCGAACACTAAAGCCTCGATGGCTGTCCCCCGCGCCGTCCCAGCTGCAGCCTGGGATTAATTAAGCGCCGCGCAGCCGGTGCCCGAGAGAGCAGGGGGGGGAGAGCGCTCCATCTCCACGGCAGGCGCCCGGGAACACTTCTCACCCGCGAGAAACCTGGCCCAGCGAGTCGCCGCGCCAGCAGCGTTTGCGAAGGACGGAGCGACAGGGAGGCTGTGCCAGGCTGGAGGAGGCTTGCCTTTCCGGAGCCGGAGATTTCCCGGGGCTTCGCCTTCCCCTGCCCGGGAAAACTGTCCCCTCCGGTAGCAGCGGCGGCCGCGGCGGCCCCGGCAGCAGCAACCCCAGCTCCTCGGCGGTGGCCCGGGGCAGAATGCCCGTCCTCGAGCGCTACTTGCACTCGGCAGAGCTAGGCAGGAGGTGGACGGCCCCAGAAGGTGTGCTGCCCTCCTCCGCGGGCGGCCGGCCGGGGTGCCAGCAGGGGCCGCTGCCCTGGGACTTGCCCGAGATGATCAGGATGGTAAAGCTGGTGTGGAAATCCAAAAGTGAGCTGCAGGCGACCAAACAGAGAGGCGTTCTGGAGAACGAAGATGCTCTCCACAGCTTTGCAGGTAAATGGACTATGAGGTGCGAAAGGGATGGGAGCCAAGGCAGGTGATGACTTGTCGCTCCCTTCCTTGCAGAGCCCAAGCCAGAAAACTGGGAGAAGGAAAGACGACAAACTGCAGCGCGGGGGTTAGAGGGCTGTGATTAATGAATGTTTGCTTTATTGTAGAAATGCATCTTAAAATTAAGAAGGATGTGGTAGGAGGAGCAGTAATAGACTGGGAATCGAGTAACCTGGGCTCTGGGCTCAGCTCACACTTGATTGCCCTGTGGCTTAAACAAGTGAAATTTCCTGAACTTCAGTCCGGAGGAGGGGAGGGGAGGGGGGAGTGGGGCTGGAATTGGATGCTCTTTAACGGCCATCCTGTCTGTGCAGTTCCTTATGGACAAGCCAGAGTTCCCTTCAAGATAGTATGCTCCCTGGGTGCTCTTTGTCATGCTTTTTATAAAGTAAAATACATTTTCCAGTTTTTAACTATGGAGCTATGGTGTGCATAATGTTCGCAGGACTGAGCTGGCCCGGAAGCTTTGTATGTCCTGGGAAAGCTGGCAAGCTTCCTTGCCTCCGTTTCCCTTTTGGACAAGACAGTCCATAATACAGATTACCCCACTGATACCAGGAAAAATCAGCTCCCTCACAAAAGTGGAAATGATGACTCATAAGGACTTTGTCATGTTATAAGAATGTGTTGAAACCAGTTGTGGAGAACTTTGCTTAATTTCTGACAGCCAGCACCACAACCACAAAGACACCTAGGGTCCCTGTGAAGGATCCCAAGCGGCTCTGATAAAACCCAAAACTAAGAAAGTGTAACTGGCTACAGGGTGCTCTCTTCCTTTAGGGAATGTGTCGGTAGATATTTCGGAAAGTAGTGGTTCACTTTAGAAGGACAAATATGAGCGTGTGTTTATGCATTTGAAGTCTTGGCTAGCCCGATGCAGTGGAATCCTGACATACCGTTGGTGGGGAGAGGTGGGAGCCTAGATGGGAAAGATAAACTAAAAATTACCTTTCTCTTTCTCATGGAAAGGGATGAGAAAAATCAAAACACGACTCATTTTATTTTCAGTAATTTATACAGAAACTTTTGTAAGTTGCCTAATAATCTAAAAAAGAATATCATTACAAAGTAATGTTCTGAACAACAACAAAAAAGATTTGAAAGGAAGGAAAAAAAAAACACTGCTGGTCTCTAGTAAACAATGAGTACTTAGGAATGAGAAGAAAACCAATGAGACTGAGGTTTTTGTGGCAAGTGGGAGATGGATGCCCAGGGAAATGGGTCTTGGTCAAAAGCGATGAGGTAATGCCAAAGCCATCCTGTGTTTCACGTGAGTAGTATAAGAAAAGTGGAAAAACCCACCTAGACAGAAAACTGAACTATGACACTTCAACTGTTACCATTCTGGGTTTGTTTCAGTAAATTAAATGATTAATATTCGCATCTTAAATTACACCTTTTTTTTTAAAGATTTTTTATTTATTTATTTGACAGGGAGAGATCACAAGTAGATAGAGAGGCAGGCAGAGAGAGAGAGAGAGGGAAGCAGGCTCCCTGCTGAGCAGAGAGCCCGGCGTGAGACTCAATCCCAGGACCCCGAGATCATGACCTGAGCCGAAGGCAACGGCTTAACCCACTGAGCCACCCAGGCGCCCCTTAAATTACACCATTGATAAAACTACCTAATCCAACAGACATTAGCATGTGTTGGGGATAGGTTTATGTTATGATTCATATTATATGCCAGTGGGGGTCCAATTCTTGAAAAAGCAACACTACAGACAGAAAATAGAACTTCTGTAATTTTTAATCACTTAAAAGGGATGTTTTTCTGAATGTTGCAGAGTTTGACTAGTAGAGTCTTAATTTATCCCGAACCACTGCCTCACTCGGTGGAATCTCTCAGCAGCCACTTTGGTGCCTAGAAAGGCTGCTCCCTGGTCTACTGTCCCCTTTATCGTGTCTGCAGGGAGGCAGGCTCTACTTCAACACCCTCTCCAAGGAGGTCTACCTCCTCTTCTTCCTGCCTTCACATTCTCAAGGAGATGAGGGGCTCACACTTCCTGGCATGCGCAGGAGACCTTATCTACAGACGCAGCAGCATGGACACCAGCAGGCAGCCCCAAAGACAAGTTGCTTCACTTTCCAAATTGTCTCTTCCTCTCTTCTTGTCTCTGATGCTGCAGCTCCTACTCACATCGGAGCTCTGTGCCATTCTACCCAGGACAGCACGATGGTGAGGGCCTCGGGAAGGGTTCCAAGAATCTGGCATGCTTTCATTTTTAGAAAGAGATGGTTTAAGTTGTGTTCAGTTAGTTTACAGGGTTTTGTGGTAGAAAGCTTGTCAAACAAACAAACAAGCAAAAACAACAACACCGAGACACATGGTGATCTCTCTCTCTCTCTCACTCTTTCCCTCTCCCTCTCTCTCTCTCTCCCTCCCACTCTTCTGCTCTCTTAAATCTGACCCTTGCCTCAGAACCCTCAAACAGGTCATACTTTGACAATGCTAGACAACTTCTTGTTCCTCAAAATGCATCAGGTAGTACCCTATCTCTGAGCCTTGCCTGATGCTTGGACTGTCTTTCTTTGACTTAGCCAACTGAAAACTTTTTATTCAAACTACAAAGTTCAGCTCAAGGATCCCTTTCTTTGTAATGACTTTCCTTTTTTTTTTTTTTTTTTTAATTTTATTTTATTATTTTTTTATTTCTTTTCAGCATACAGAATTCATTGTTTTTGCACCACACCCAGTACTCCATGCAAAACGTGCCCTCCCTATTACCCACCACCTGGCTCCCACAACCTCCCACCCCCCGCCCCTTCAGAACCCTCAGGTTGTTTTTCAGAGTCCATAGTCTCTCATGGTTCACCTCCCCTTCCAATTTCTCTCAACTCCCTTCTCCTCTCCATTTCCCCATGTCCTCCATGTTATTTGTTATGCTCCACAAGTAAGTGAAACCATATGATACTTGACTCTCTCTGCTTGACTTATTTCACTCAGCATAATCTCTCCCAGTCCCGTCCATGTTGCTACAAAAGTTGGGTATTCATCCTTTCTGATGGAGGCATAATACTCCATCGTGTATATGGACCACATCTTCCTTATCCATTCGTCCGTTGAAGGGCATCTTGGTTCTTTCCACAGTTTGGCGACCGAGGCCATTGCTGCTATAAACATGGGGTACAGATGGCTCTTCTTTTCACTACATCTGTATCTTTGGGGTAAATACCCAGTAGTGAAATAAGTCAATCGGAGAAAGACAACTATCATATGATCTCCCTGATATGAGGACATGGAGAAGCAACATGGGGGGGTAGGGGGATAGGAGAAGAATAAATGAAACAAGATGGGATTGGGAGGGAGACAAACCATAAATGACTCTTAATCTCACAAAACAAACTGGGGGTTGCTGGGGGGAGGTGGGATTGGGAGAGGGGGAGCGGGCTATGGACATTGGGGAGGGGAGGCGAACCATAAGAGACTATGGACTCTGAAAAACAACCTGAGGGTTTTGAAGGGTCAGGGGTGGGAGGTTGGGGGAACAGGTGGTGGGTAATGGGGAGGGCATGTTTTGCATGGAGCACTGGGTGTTGTGCAAAAAGAATGAATACTGTTACGCTGAAAAAATAAATAAAATGGAAAAAAAAATAAAAATAAAAATAAAAAAAAAATTCAAAAAATGGGCAGAAGATATGAACAGACACTTCTCTAATGAAGACATACAAATGACTATCAGACACATGAAAAAATGTTTAGCATCACTAACCATCAGGGAGATTCAAAATTAAAACCACATTGAGATACCACCTTACACCAATTAGAATGGCCAAAATTAGCAAGACAGGAAACAATGTGTGTCGGAGAGGATGTGGAGAAAGGGGAACCCTCTTACACTGTTGGTGGGAATGCAAGTTGGTGCAGCCACTTTGGAGAACAGTGTGGAGATTCCTCAAGAAATTAAAAATAGAGCTTCCCTATGACTTTCCTAATCCCTACCCCCACATCCCTGAATCGTCCCCCAAAGTCATTTATTTCCTCCTCTCTGCTGTCTTGACCTGTACAGATGTTACATTTACAGCACACAATATATTTGCCATGCTATAACTACACACAGGAAAACCAAAAATTATAGCATTCTATATATATCTTGATCGCTTGTGAAAACAGATAAATAGGTTTACCTTTTTAAAACCATGAAATTGAAGAGATTCCGGATAGAACCAAAAGTCTTGAGGACTTTGGAGATGTGTGTCACTGTTTCTTAATAAGTTGAAGGTAACCTTAAATTTCCTTAATGAGGGACACGATTATTTTCATTCCTACTTCTTAGACAAGACTGGAACTTTGTTTCTCACTAGTGAAATGGAAAAGTGTTCTGAGATTTTGCTTAGGTAAGAAAGGGAGAGAACAAAAGAATTTATGGGAAAATAAAGTGTAGAAACATGTATTCATGAGAGGTTTTAAGGAAGACAGAGGGGAACGGTGTCCCTTAAAGTGATCAAGGACATAGTAGGGAGGAGGTCACATGTGTGAACATCTTCCTGCCACCTTCAGATGGGCATTGGTTGGAGACATACAGTGGCGATCATGGCAATAGGCTAGAGGAGGGAATGGGGGATAACAGGAGAAAGGGGTCTCATCATCTGCCCATGTTGGGATGCGTGCATCTGGGCATTGGTGAAGGCACGATTTGCCCTGGAGAGAGCTCTGGAAGTCAGCCGCATGCCCAAAGTTGGAGCATTTCCTTAGTTCATTGGATTGTACCCAATTATTTAGTTTTCTTAATACATCATTTTCCCTTTATGAAACAAAGAATGGCCTAATTTTCTGGTTAATCCAAAGAGGTGATAGTGGACTAACTAGAGACTAAACAATCTGTCCAGGGTCACACTCTGATACTGTGTTAGAACCAGATCAGGATCTCTATCACCCAACTGTAGTCCAGAAGACTGGCATAGTCAGACCACATACTAGGTATATGTGCTGCCGAAGCGAGCACAGACCACATACTAGGTAATTTAAATTTAAACCAAGACATCACTTTATTGATATATATGTAGAGGGACAAACAAAGGAACTCATGATATAATATAAACCTTGGTCAAACCAGAAAAATTATATTACATGTGAAATAAGTCAGGTGATTGTGCTTTACATTTTTCTACTTATTTTGTGGGCTTTAGTTTTAAATCCAAGTTTCAAATGCTAGGAGGACCCAGGGGAAGATTCTCCATCTATTATCGAAAGAAAGTAAGCTTTAAATCATGGTGGTGAGAGCATGCCCAGGAGTGGGGTCTGGTTGGGGAGAGGGAAGGAGGACAGGAAATAAATAGTTTCTCAAATGCTGGGAATGCAAATATTAGTCTAGTTGTAATTCTAGGCAGGAACCTATGGCTAGACATCCCCTAACAGAACTCATTCGTAGCTGAATAAATAATTTTATTTTGGAATTCAACCAAATAACTACAAACTCTATAGCCATGAAACTTACCTTTCTTTTGGTGTCTCTGGTCTAAATTTTACATTACAGTTTACTTATTTATTAAGCTTCTTCCCATTTCAATAGCCTTTGGCTTCAGGAAAATGTAAAAACACATTGACTCCCTAAAATAAATTCATTTTCCCCATTGCCATTATAACTTGTCCAGCCTTTCTAGGAGAATAAAACATCAGAAATTTGCTTTATACTTAGTTCTAAAAATCAAACCACTTCAAAGGAGAAAATCTCCGAAAGGATTCTTTGATTCCAGAACTCTACAATTCAAACTGACATTCAAAGTGCTATTTTAAAGTATCTCAAGTATAAAGCATAATATAAATTAAATATATTGTAGATTGCATGTTCCTGTTGTTATAATTCAAGGAACATTTATTGGATGCTTAGTGTATACTAGGGACTGTGCTAGGCACCAGGGACTCCGGGAAGAATCAAACACTTACCAAGAGTAGACCAATTATGAATTGGTGAATCAGAGTTCTATCTTCAACTTCGGTGTGAAAACGAGCTTTAGTTAGTTTAAACCTTTCTCTCCACTCAAAGTATTGGATATAAAACTTCCCCAATTCAGAAACATTTGTAAAAATTCAAACACATTAAGATTTTATTTATTCCTTTGACACAGAGACAGAGAGAGTACAAGGAGGGGAATCAGCAGGCAGAGGGAGAGGGAGAAGCAGACTCCCTACTGAGCAGGGAGCCCGATGTGGACACTTCTTACCAGGACCCTGAGATCATAACCTCAGCTGAAGACAGCAGCTTAACCGACTGAGCCACCCAGGTGCCCTAAAAACTCAAACACAGTTTCAAGCACTCATCAATATTAATGATTCATTCAAAGGACAAATTGCTTTGATCAAAGAATCAGTGAGTCTTAACATTAGATAACTTGACATTAATTCATAACATTCTTCTAAATCTACTTCTTGTAGACATTAGCCTGTTCTCAATCTGTAGCTATATTGGATAATAATCATTGATACTTTAATCTGTTTTTAAATGTGAATGCAAACTTGAGTAAAAACTGGAACCCATCTTCTCACCTTCCCCAAATCTAGTCCTCCACCTGACTTCCTTGTTTTCATAAATGATCTGACCCTTGCAGAAACCCAGGTTCAAAACTGTTCTCTCTAACTGTCCAGTTCGAATTTGTTCTGAATACATAGCATAGATTAAGAGTACCAGAGTCGTTGCAGTGCTGAGATTTTCACATTTTTAAGTCCTACCTCTCTGTTCCTGAACTGTGTGAACCTGGCCAAATGATTTCACCTCTCTGTACCCCATTTTCTCTTCTATAAAAAGAGGATGATGATAGCATCTTCACAAAAGGTGAAGTACCCTATCTCTGAGCCTTGCCTGATGCTTGGACTGTCTTTCTTTGACTTAGCCCACTGAAAACTTGGGAGGTAACACCTCCCAAGAAGGTGCCTAGAAAAGAGCCTAAGCCCTACCACATTCTCAGTAAATGTTGACTATTTCCACTATTGGTACTGTTGTTATTTCCTCAGTAAGTACCTCACACTCATCACCTGCTTTCCCTTCAGTTCCATGGCCCGTGGCCCAACCATGTTTTGTCTATCATCTCACAATAGCTTCCAACTCCAGTACTCTTTCTACTCCTCGTCTTTCCATTCTGTGATTTAGATCAATAACATCAAAAGGAAAAATCAGAATATGTCTCGCCCCTCTTCAGACTCCTTCAATGATTCTCCATTGTCTGCAGAGAAAATCCAATTTTTTTATCCCGCTTCAAAGCTCTCCGCACACCAGAACTAGCTCACTTTTACATGTCTTACTTGTAATTGTTGCCCCATAAGCACTTACATTCGACCCAGACAAGACAAGCTTCCCACAGCTACACCCTTGCTTTGTGGTCATTGTTCCCAGTGCCTAAAATGACTTCCCTATATGTTCTCAACTTCTGCCATTCCTTAAGATGCCACTCATAGGACACTCCCTGCACAAAGCCTTCTTGAGGTTACTGAGGAAGGCCGTGTCTTTCTCTTCTGAAGTATCACAGAACTTTCTCTGTATTTATTTTGTAAGCAAATCACTTTTTATACTTAATGTGCATTTTCTTCCTTCCCTCCTGGATTTTCAGCTTTTTGAGAGCCTAGAGGACATTCTATTTTCATTGTGTTCTTCCTAGCATCTTCCACATGTCAGCTACTGAATACACTTTGATAAGTGAAAAAAGGGAAATTATCAGAAAGAACGAAATAGCTTACAATTTGTCATTAAATGCAAGAACGGACATTTTTTTTTTCTAGGCACAGATTACTCAAGAAAGAGGAATTTTAATTATTCCTTTTAATGGAACCATTCTTAAATTTATATTCTAGTAGAGGTTCAGGTTTAATCATTATAGCTTTTAAAGTAAAAGAAATGAATGCACAAGAGTACATTTCAGAACTATTAGAAAGGTGTAAAGCATGTGCAAAACTAATATGAGACAGTTCTCTCTTCATACAGAGAAGTTGAAATGTACTGATAATTATAGAATGTTAGAGGAAATGCATACAAATTATGAATGCTTTTATATACTTTTAAAATAATTATGCTGTTCATGATTTTGGAACATTTTATATCAATCAAAATTTCAAAAGTTGCTTTTTTTTTAACAGATAACAGTCTGTATATTCCTCAATGTAATTTCTAAAATAGAATATGGAAGGTGTGTGTTTACCCCATCCTATAAATGAGCTTTTGAGGGGATAGAGCTGAATGGAGGGTGTTATTGCCTGGAAACAGTTTCCTTTTTCTTTTTCTTTTTCTTTTCTTTTCTTTTTTTAACAAGCCTGGTTAACTGGAAAACAAAGCATTGACTTCTGCATCTGACTAATTTCTAAAAGAAAAACATTAGGAGCTTTATTGTAAGAAGACCAAAAGCTCCAAGTTATTTTTTCAACTCACAGAAGCAGCATGAAGGAGTGTGCTCTCTTTTCTCCTATTTGATTTTTCTCACTCTTTAATTATCAATACACTTCAGGGTATCTAGGAGGTACATACCACCGTATCAAAAAGAAAAAGCAAAGCTCAAAGTACTTGCGATTTAATACAATGCCCTAGTCTAGATCTGTACACAGTATAGACAGTGTTTATTTTTCCATTTATCTCTCTCTGCCTTTCCATAAATTTCTCTTCAGAATTGACTTCAATGTCTAAAATGCTAAGAGACTACCCAGGAGGAGAACTTTGTATCTTTACACTTGTCTTAAATTTCCTCAAACTACAACATTATTGGAGATCCTTCCTTCAGAGTACTTCTTCTCACCTAAAAAAATCCACATGCATGGTATGTTGCAGATTGTAAACCAAGCCCGTGTTCTGAGCATTGTGTGACTTCCTCAGTTGGCACACTGTGCTGAGAGAGTACTAAAGAAGAGCCAGTAGGTCATGGTCCTTATCCTTAGTAACAAGATAAAACTTAAAATTTGGCCTTGTATGCAATTGGAAGGCATAGTTGCAAAGACAAAACAAGATTTAGTTGTGTAGGCCCTTAAAATGAGTCCAAAGGGCCAGGTTTACTGCAGAAAAATAAAATCCCTAGAGAGAAAAGAACAAATTTCAAGAGAGATTAAGTAGCCATTGCATGTACTTGGTAGGAGAAATCGAAAGGGAGAAAGCCAGAAAACTGTAAAATAAAATCAAGGTGAGAGATAAATATAGATAAATGTAAGTAAATGCAAGGATAAATGTAATAAATATGATGAAATAAATGTAAATCTTTAGCCGAGGTATTGAAAAGGAAAATTAAATAACCGAGGGTATTACAATACACATAATGCAATAATTAGAGCTTTTTCCATTGTATCCTCAGATGTTCCTTACTTCTAGAATTAAAGTCGAAGCACAAGATTCTTTTCTTGCTTCCTTCTGCATCTCTTTTTGGATGACACCCAAATATCTCACACAAATCCCTACAGCCTTGATGAGAGCTTCTGAAAACTGAAAGGCATATTTGTTTAGATGATCTGTGACAAAAATTCACTGAAAAAAAGTTGATAGATTTTGCCGAAGAAAATAATTTAGAAAGAGAAGAGAAAAGGACAAGTAAAGAGCCAACTGTGGAATACCAAGGGGAAGGAAGTAAGGTGAGGTCACTACGAACAATCTACATTCATGTATAAGAAGTGTAATCAAAAACACATATAGCAATGAAGAGGAAACAGTCACTGTGGAAGACAATTGTAACAGAGATCTCAAATGTCCACATTCAAATGAGTAATAAAATATAGCCTTTTTTTCTTCTCCAACTAATAAAACTTCCTCTTTAGCCCACCCTAATGGGATAAGAAAATTTATTCTTACTATTATGGTGAAAGTCAATCTTTTGACTTCTTTTGGGTAAATACTCCCCCACACACCACACCCCTTGCTCTTCTCCAAGGTGATTCTGGTTGAACATGTGCCTAGGGTTCTCACCCACCTATCTGAATGTGCCTACTGCACACAATGCAAAATGCCAGCCTTAGACATGGGAGCCAAAGCAAGTTCATCTAGCCACTGGGTTCTGACTTTGACTCTCTTCTTCACAACTCTCCAGGGTGTAAGGTATAGATGCCCTTACCTTGTGCCATATTCTCCTTCCCAGGAGAAAGTCTCAGTGTGGAAGGGATAAGAAACCATACCAGCAGGCCTAACTCTCAATGTTAATGGGATCTAATGAAAGAATGTAGAGAGTCCCTTCATCTTTCCACAAAGACCAATTTTCAAGTGTACTGTTCTGCTACAAACTCAAAACTCAAACACAAAACCAAACAAACAACCCAAAACAACAACAACAAAGTAAAGCAAACGAATAAGAACCACTCTGAAGATCAAGTGATGAATACTGGCACCATTCTCAAAAAATATTATATCCATTACACACTGCTTGAGCTACACTACTGGGCCCTAGACTTGAGTATTGCGTGCTCAATATTATTTATTTTAGTATATTCCCATGCATATGTTGAACCCAATTATTCTGTCCTCTCTATTACCTATCTCTCTTTCTGCTAAAATATACACATGCATTTCAGCAACCTCTCAGGACTTTGACACTGAAAAGTTCAACTGAATGACTGTAATGCATGGAACATGATGTGGACAAGTCTCACCTTTCTGGTTGGATTCCATATCAAAAGCTGAAGTTTTGTATCTATTACATATTGGAATTGTCATCATAAACATACATGCATTGTATTCTGGTCAAGTCTGATGCATTCTCATTGCTTGAATGTGCTCCTTACAAATTTCTGAGAGTTATTCTCCTTTCTGGGCACTCTGTCTCCTAGAAAAAGGGATGGAAGACACCAAGAGAAGTGAGAGTGATGAACAGTAAGGCTGCCAGCACGGTAACAGGGATCACTGTTTTCTTCTGGCATTGTAGCAGGGATCATTATTACATCTTCCACAGTAGCTGATGTGAAGAAACTGCTGCCTCCCTCCTGTCTTTCTCTCTATAACTCATTGGAGGCTTAGGTACACCTATCTTTTTTTTTTTAATTTATTTATTTTTTCAGCATGACAGTATTCATTGTTTTTGCACAACACCCAGTGCTCCATGCAAAACGTGCCCTCCCTATTACCCACCACCTGTTCCCCCAACCTCCCACCCCTGACCCTTCAAAACCCTCAGGTTGTTTTTCAGAGTCCATAGTCTCTTATGGTTCGCCTCCCCTTACAATTTTTTTTTATAAACATATAATTTATTTTTATCCCCAGGTGAGGTACACCTATCTTTTTGCCCTCATTTTTTCCTTTGAATATTAGCTGAGTTACAGAGTGCTTTTTCCTGGCTCAATCCCTAATTCTACAGTAAAACAGAAGAAAAGATTTACTTGTCAATTAAATTGATATGTAAAATCAAGAACTACGAATTCATCAGATTTCATAAGCTCTAAAGCAATTTCTACCTTCTTTAGTCCTAAATGTCATATTGTTTGATCTGGTGGTAAATGCATTGTAGAATGTGAATAGACAAAGTTGAACTAAAAAGTTTTTGTTTTGAAAAAATTTTTGAATGTCTTAACCCTCCAAAAATAATTAGGAACACTCTAGGAGGTCACAGATTGGAAATTGTTTTAACGTTACATACGAATATTCAGCATCTTCTACTATACAGTAAGTATCAATTGAAAAAGGACTTATACCCAGCTTAGAAAGAAAAGAAACTGAGGCCTACATTTACTGGTTATTTATTTAAGATATTCAGAAAAGGAAATAATTCAAATAATTCAAATTTCTTGCAAAGCAGTTCAATTGAAGAATTACGTTCTGTCTATTAGGTGCATAGCATTGTGTTATGTGCCTGGGAGAAAAGCAGAAGGAAAAGAGGTTATGACCCATTAGAAGAGACAGACATATAAACAGCTAACTGATATCAAGGCAGAAGGACCTATGTCTCAAGATAGTAGAACTAATACTCAGTCAGAACATTGAGAAAAGACAAAGACTGTGTATTTAACCAAGTTTATTTATTGATTATCATGGGCCAGATACTGTCTTGGTTCCTTAGAAAATAAAAACTCATGAACCAGGAAAGTAGATGGATGGATGGATAGATGACAGATGGGTGGATGGGTGGATAGATAGATGATAGATAGTTAGAGGATAGAACAAATGAGTGAGAAAGTGAGCTAGGCAAATGACATGCTACACTATAAGCACATACACAAAGTCTATGCCAACACACAAGGGGGTGATTAATTCTATGTGTATGATAGGTGTTAAAGAGTTTTCAGAGAGGAGATGATTTTTGAGGTACCATTCAAAGTAAGTTACATTTCTCCAAATGAAGAAGAGATAGAGGACATTGCAGGAAGAAGAAACTGTGGGCCCAAATGCAAGAAATTCTAGGAAATGCCAAGTCCTAAGATTGGAAGTATATCAGGAGGAGGGCTAGAGATGAGACTAGAGAAGTAGGCTGGAGGTCAGATCACCCAGAGTCTCATCTGCCTTTCTAAGGAGTATATCCTCCAGGTAATAAGAAGGCTTCAAACAATTTTAGTGGGAAGTGACATGATAAACTTTACATTTTAGAAGGATTGCCCTAAAGGTGGAGAGTTAGACTTGGGGTCAGGATACTAATGAATTTGTAACTGTCAATTTGGTATTTACTAAACCATATTTAGTAAATATCAAGAATTTTGAAATGATGAAAACTTCACTTTAACTTACAAACCAACTTTCCCAAGTGCTGTAGTATTTTATACAGAACCACAAGAAATAATATGTAAATCATCAAGTCAAAGTCCTTTAACACTTGATACCAACCTATCCTGAAGGGTTTATATTCCTCATATTCTTCCATCCAGGCCGCCCATTCCATTCATGCTCATCACTTCCCCAAATTCAGACCTGACACAACTTTTCCTCACAGTTCCAAGCAGTCTATCCCTCCTACTTTGCCATGTCATAGTTCTCCCTGTCTTCATGTTACCATTTTTTAAAGCAACTATTTCAAGGTTAGGTGCTACAAGATGGAAGAGAGAATGTCTAAGAAAAACACAATTTTTGTAATAGTAAATTTATAGTTTATAACGTAGTGAGTTACAGAAAACCAAGTACTCAAATACAAACCAAGTGTGTGGGGTGCCTGGGTAGCTCAGTCTGTTCAGTGTCCAACCTTTGGTTTCAGCTCAGGTCATGATCTCTGTGTCATGAGATAATTGGGCTCTACGTTGGGCATGGAGCCTGCTTAAGATTATCTCTCTCCTATCCTCTCCTTCTGCCTCTTCCCCCACAACACCCCCACCATGCCCACTCACTCTCTCTCTCTCTCTCTCTCTCTCTCTAAAAACAAGCAAACAGACAAATCAAGTGTGGTAGATACTCCATGAGGAGTCATATTAACTCTCTAGGGGAACCCAGGAAGGTTTAGTGGGACTGGTCATGACAACTATGTTTTTAAGATCGTTAAGTTCTCAACCGGATGTGGCAAAGTGATCTTCCTGGTGAAGGAATTAACATGAATATAGGTACAAAGACAGAAAAACAAAAGAAATTATTGAGAAATAGAGATCATTCAAGTTAGCTTGATATGACGTTGGAGTAAAAAATAGTAGGAAACACAGACATAATGAGACTGGTTATATTTGGACAAGAACCCTTAATTTTTGTAGAACCATTGAAAATTTTTAAGTGGAAGAGTAGAGAAGTTTTTAAATTTAATAATGGAAAATGCCTTTAATATCATCAATTAAACCACTGCATCTCTTTAGATGAGAAAACTGAGACCTCCACAGAAGTTACACAGCATAACTTGGAACCAGTTCTGGTCCGTCAATGCCGCCAGGCTGTTGATTAAGTCATGCTGCCTGTCATGGTCCAACTCCAAAAACGCCTCTCTACATGATTAAACTCTCTAAATCTTATTTTCTGTCCTTTTCACTACCAAGCACTAACATCTCTGTGATTGTATTTTATGTGCGACGTCCATCTTACACAAGCAAGAAGTTTATGTGTGCCCCTGAATGCATACGTGCATGTGTACATGTATTTTTTCTTGTTCCCAAACTTAGATTATAGATTGTTCTGGGCAAGTCTCAAGCCCATCTAGAGTGCCTGCAATGTACTAAATGGGTAGCTGTTCACCAGAAAGGAATACCGGATATAAGAATTTAAACAGGGGGGGCACCTGGGTGGCTCAGTGGGTTAAAGCCTCTGCCTTCGGCTCAGGTCGTGATCCCAGGGTCCTGGGATCGAGCCCCACATCGGGCTCTCTGCTCCACAGGGAGCCTGCTTCCTCCTCTCTCTCTGCCTGCCTCTCTGCCTAGTTGTGATTTCTCTCTGTCAAATAAATAAAATATTAAAAAAAAAAAAGAATTTAAACAGGGCTGTGAGGGTAAAGAGATATGGGAGATTAATAGAGATGGCAGCTGCTAGAACCATCGTAAGTGAAATGCCATGTTACTGTCATCCTGTGTAATAGTTGTTTCTTTCTGCATTGTTGTCCAGTTTCAAGTCAAGTTTCAGGAGGGTGAGCCAGACAGGGCCTGTGCATGGGGCTGTTGAAAGCTTAGGTCTGTAGTACACTTGCCCATAAACCACTGACGATGAACCCCTCAACCTCTCAGTCTCTTTTTGCAGTCATAGTGCTGAGCTCAGAAAGCACATTGAAGATTTAGCAACAGTTAGTTTAGGCAAGACTTTATAAAACTCATCCCCCTGGCCACTTTTTTTTTTCTTTCCTGTTTCTGTAAGGTGTTTATATTCCTAAAAGAAAAGGGTAACCGTTGGTGGCCAATTTCCTCCTTTTTGCTCTGAAACTGTATCCCCTCTTCTCAAAAACCTTCTTCACTGCCAACATCATGCCATTCGCAGGCTGCCTGCTGTTACCACCCAAATAAGGTAATAGTGAGAAATACAATTGAAGTGGCTTCTTCTTTTTAATGAACAATAGACCCATTCCATTAAAAATAAGACCCTACCCTGAACTATTGCAGAAACGTTTTTTGATGTTGGAAAGAAACGTCAGTGACTGTGAAGGGGTGGGGGTGTTGGGGGCCCAGGGAGCTTTCTGATGTTGTTCTTAATTATTTTTACTTCATGCCTCCCGTACCTCTGGCTCTAGCTGAGGCAGAAACGGTGAAATGCCATAAAATAACCCTCTCTCGAAGTATATTTGGCCTGACAGGAAACAGGAAATACCAGAAAAGATCACAAGAAAAGCTGTAATCATAAGATTTCTAGCCTAATTCTTTTGACGTCAGCAGTTTAGATAAGTCAGATAAGCAATCACAAGCATCCGCGAGCTCCGGAGTGCCAGTCCAAATACCCGAAGTGCATCTTCAGCCCCTTTGAACTTGCACATTGTTGTTTTGCCCCTGCCCCTCTCTCTTCCCCACAAGAAGCATATCCTGAAATTGTGAATTATGAATTTAGTGTCAACATGAAGGTATTCGGAGACATTACACAGAGCTTCTAAATTGGTCTTAGAGCGAATTCAGCTGGCTCCGTGCATGATAAACTATGGATGAAGCTGACCGTTGATAAGATATGAGAAGACTACCTCTGGCTTGTCTCAAACGGAGTTTGCTTCCTAGAGTTTAACTCTGCCAATCTTGACAACTAAGCGATAGCTATGATTTGTCTCTGAGAACATGCAAAGAGCTACATTACCATCTCCAGAAGAAGCCAAAGTAGTAACTCCAACTGTCATTATTATCAACTTTCCTTGGCCACCACCATTGCCCATCATAACTAATATGTATAGGTTGGTTTGATGTAAATGGCATGGAGCATCCACTCCCCTTTGGGAAGCTTTCATAACTTCAGAATCAGAACTATAGAATTGGACCATTAGATAAAAAGCAAAGGTGCATGGATGGGCTGTTCAGAGGGTGATGGAAGAGACCAAATCAATATTACATTACATGCACATTTATAAAAAGAAAAACTTTAAGGGTAAGAACTTATTTATAGACATCTACCTGTTTCCAGAAAGATTTGTATGCCTATTTAAAAAAAAGCCACAATAAAACATAAAAACACAAAGACATAAAATCATTCTGTCATGATGAAAGACAAAAACTGCATAGTAAAGTAGAAGGGAAGGAGAATAATTACATAAAGTAACTGAGCTGAAATTTCCTAGATCTAAATTTCCTAGCAGACAGGGCAAAGGGTGGAAAAATAATTCTAGCACTCATGATCTCCTGGAAAATTCCTTGGGAAGAAAACCATTTTTTCCCCAGCTTTGGGTATGTATATAGGGATCTTTTATCATGTTCATGATAATGATGATATGGTGATATAATGTGATATTTATAATGGAGGATGATAATGGTTAGATGATATGGTTTGATATGGATGACATAGTATAATGATGGAGGGTGTCCTTCCAAGGACTTTAAGCAGATATGAAGAGCTGTGACACCTACAGACAGTTTTACAGATAGTCAAAGATGGTTCCATAGAGACTATTCAATAGGGAGTCAAAGTTGAAGTGGCCCCAGGTTGTGGTTTCGGAGAGGTCTTACATAATGTGTCAAGAACACGTACACAGTCGCAGGATGTAAGGGTGGACGAGTCTAGCCTCATGAGGGAAGAGCAAGCCTCAAGAGAGTTCAGCTCTCATGAATGTAGAAAGTTAGGTCACAGGACCCTGGAAAATGGAGCTCACACGGTTCTACTAATTTCATAATAGGCATACCTATTCGTATAATCTTTAAAATGGGAAGGGAAAAATTAAGAAACAAATGCCTCCTCTGAGATAGTAGAAATATTTTTTTATTTGCCCTTGATTGTACCAGACATTTGGTTCTAATTAAGTCACAAGTGTCCCAATTAGCTCACAGGGCTTTTCCTGGTTTTTTACTTGCTACTCTATCTTGAGTAATACAGCAAAGCCCTTTACTTCGTCTGTGTTCCTCAGTGTATGAACACATGTAAGTACTCAAAATTATCTGTTAATTAAATGTTCAGAATAAATAATATCTGAACATATTCTCATTTTATTTGAACCCATCTCCTTCATTCCACCTAACATTTCTGCTCAGTGAAAGCCCTCTATAATATTTCCCAAGGATTCAGAAAATTGGGAAGAATGTACCTGTTTAGATTAAAAGATAAATATTATATTTAAGAAAACCCAGTAAGTATGAAAACAAGTAGATTTCTTCCTCTTTAGTACAAAAGCAATGAGAAGCTGGGTGTTAAGTATATTGAGAGCTGCAGTCAGACATCTTTTCGGAGACTGCTTCCAAATAAACTTACCAAGGAGGACTGCCAGGACGGGGGAGGCACTAAAGGAAGCAGATTAATGTCAGAAAAAAACAAAACAAAACAGTCCCTTGCTTTGTCTGAGTATCATACACTGGACAATGATCTTGCAAAATAAGTAAGGAAAAGAGTGGAAGACTAAAAGATGAGAGGAGGCACAGCTGGGCATAGTAACACCTGCTTTCTACAAAGAACAATGGAGTGTAGAAAGAAAAGAGGACACCTGAGACAGATAATGCCAAAGGTGGCCCAGAGACTCAAAGAAGGAGGTGTCTGGACATACTAGGAAGACTTGTCACATACTGTATCTTCTAAATTCTTAAGAGCTGAGCTGATCTTCCTGACACCTCACCAAGGTCAAGGTGAGTTCTCTTAACTATCAAGAGTTGTTAGAGGTGCCTGGGTGGCTCAGTGGGTTAGAGTCTCTGCATTTGGCTCAGGTCATGATCCCAGGGTCCTGGGATCGAACCCCACATCGGGCTCTCCGCTCAGCGGGAAGCCTGCTTCCTCCTCTCTCTCTGCCTGCCTCTCTGCCTACTTGTGATCTCTGCCTGTCAAATAAATAGATAAAATCTTTAAAAAAAAATAAGAGTTGCTATACATTTATATCATCAGTCTCAGTCACATTAACCAAGTTGAATAACCTTGTCCTTTCATTGGAAACCAAGTATGAATTAAGATGCATGTGAACATAGGCATGCTGTATACCGGCTACTGTAAAATTACTTTGAATCAGATTCGTGTGCTTTAAAGACTTCTGGGGCCACTCTAGAGGTTACTGAGTTCTTTCTAGGACCATTGTTGGTTGCGGCTGCCCTGCAAAGCTGAAAAGTTAAAGCATATAAAGAACTGCTCTTCTCAGAAAGCCTACAATTCTCAGCTCTTTTGGAAATATTATATCCATTTTTATAAATCTGTAGTTCTGATTTATGTTCTTTTTTTAGAGCTTACAAAAAATTAATAACCTCCTCCTCTCCTACACACCTCCCCTTTTAGCCCTATCCCTGGGGATAATTCTCTTTAATTCAGATTATCATGGTTAAATGACAGGCTATGGAGTGAGACTTTGCATCTTTACTAAACTCTGTGTACATCAGTTTTCTCATCTGTAATATGGAAACAATGATGGAAACTGCATTATGTTTAAGTCAGATAATCCACCTAGCATGCTGCTAGTGCTAATCATTATTATCCCACACTTTTCTTATTAATAATTACTCAAAAATATTAAGTTGCCTTTTTAGCTTATCCTTAATAGCAGGGAGCACTTATTCAATTCCCATTCCCTCATCCAAGATTGATTACTCTGACTCATAAATAAAGTGAGAAGTAAAGTCATAGAAAAGAATTTTTACTTATTTATATTTGCAAATCTAGTGATACAATCTTGAAAGTACTCTTTACTTCTAATTTGTAATCCAACCTTCACCCGTTATACATCAGTACATACAGTGAAAGCCTAATACCTCTAATCATACATTTGCCAAAATATTCAAATTGGTTTGGGCTGGAGATACAGAGTTGAAGATTTGGTTGAGTCAAACTGTATGCAAAAATAATTTCTAAAAGGATGTTGAATTTGCCAGTATTGTTTGTCAACTAAATGCTTTGTTAAAATAAGTTAAAATATGAGGGACTTGTATTCTCATTTTTGAGAAGTCAATTGTTTGTTGTATGAATGACCACCTAATGTCAAAAACCTAGTTAATTACCAAGAGTTTTGTGATTTGAATTCAGTCTCTAGATTTCCATTTTGTTGGGACGGTATCTGCTTAGACTTTTTAATGCAGAAATCCAATTCATAACATGTTGCTATTAGAATTCTAGCCACAGCTTTTTAGGAATCAAGATTGATCACTCTTGACAAGTAGCAGACCTTTCCAAAGCAGGACGGGGAAAGAAACTTCTCAGAAACCAGGGGTTTTGTAAGGAGATCAACATAATAGCTTATTTCCTAATGAAACTGGCAGGAGCTGATGTCGTCTAGTTATGTTTAAGAAAACCATTAGATTTTCTCATGAGATTTCGAAGTTTGGATGACCTTTGATTGGAGACAAAGGACAGCTTGAAAACATATAACATCTGTTCATCCCAAAATTTCCAAAGAAATCTGAAATTATTCACAACTACCGGCCTGTTCGTTGAACAAAGACCATCTCACCTCCAAGGTCTATTTCCTGGGAACTCAGCAGTAAGGTAGAAGTACAGTCAAAGAGAATTAAGAAAAAGGCTATCTGGTTAATTGCTTTTAAGGGAATAAAACTAGTCAAAATTATCCCACTTTGGAATGTACTACCCATTAGCAGTCCTAATATATGATATTCCAACGTTACAAGCAATGGTAGATTCAGGAGGCTTATAAGTATCTCAACTCTCATCAACTCAGCTGTTGGTTGGCCACCTCTTACACGAAACAACATGTGGATTTAGAAAAAGAAGAAGGGCGGGGGGAATGTGGGTGGGGGGTAGGTGGCATTTTACAGTATTCTGGAAAAGATATACAATACCATGTCCATTAACTTCATGTCTTACAAGACCTCAAAGGAATTCCTTTGAGGACACTGATTTGAAAGAAGAAAAGTGATTTATACAAGAAATAGTCTAATAGAACATAAGGCTTTTAGGTTCTTCTATGAAAATATCAGAAATAGGATTGGAAACCATCAATACCTAAATACAAAAAACCTAAATACACACAATCCACTTTTCAGATGCATGAATTATGAGCGAGTTACCCCACACTGTTGTTCAGTGTGAGTGGTGCTGACATGTCAAGCTGACCTGTGCTTTGGACCAAGGGTGGTCTAATAACAACTTTATAGGGTATGAGTTAAAAGTGACTCATTTCTGAGGCAGAGAGAAGGCAGAAGAATGAATGCAGACTCCATCCTTGGCTGCGCTCTCTCAGTAATTCCTCAGCGCAATTAGACAGAATTAATCAATCCCCGGACATAGAATCAAAAGGCACCTTCCTACTTGCTATGCAGATGTAAACTTTCCTCTCTCTGCACCAGAGCCAGTCGAGGTGTGAGCCACAAAGATGTGAGCCGTGATGGAGACATGTTTGGAGGGCGCAGTCACTTGAAACAGAGCCCATGTTTGATTTAAGCTCAGAATGACAACTTTGGCAAGAGCAGGTGATGGCTTTGCTGCATTTGCACAGGGAAGCCTAGACACTGGGCATAAATTGCTAAGTTTTAATTATGTAAACTCCAAGAACATAGTGGCTGTTTGAACACTATCCTCAAGTCCACTTGATTAATTTCCCCAAATCATGCCATTCAGTTTTCAAGACTATTTCACATTCAGGATTTTATCTCTCACCCCTCACAGTTGAAATAAGTGAACTGCTTTCATATACAAAAAGCTAATAATCCTACATTTTAATTAAGAAAATAGTGATGCTGATAATAGGAACATCAGGTACCACTCTCTGGAAGGTGTTTGCCATAAGTTGACCATTCCATCCACCAGAACGCAGACATCTCCCAAGGTTAGAGAGGTTTATGAAGAAATACAAGTTATAATGCCTTCCTCTTCAAAATTTACAATCCAGTTTGGAATCAAAGAATCAAACAAGAAAATTAGCTAACAGTCCCAAACCCTGTATTCTGATGTTGAATATTAGCTGAAAAGTTAGAATACCTCTGAATCAAAAATAGGTAATTATTCTAAATCTAGTTGATAAAAATAAATATCTGATATACCCCTCTTTTTTTAAAGCTAATCACTATTAGCAGAGCTTTTTCCTGAAGAAGGATTATTTCTAAATCTAGGTCATAATACCAGACTTTCACCTTTTGTCCTTAATGTTGATGGAAAAAAGGATTGATGCATTGGCTTCCATTTGATTTTATGCCATTTTTCTGTCTGTTTTCTCCCCTGCTCTGTCTCCCTTGCCCTCTCTTCTTTACTGCCTGCTTTTAGAAAACTTAACATATTAAAATTCACATTTACAAGTAAATAGCCAAATTAGAATAGATATTCAGATATTGGCTTTATAGAAGAAGCATGTAAACAAGAACCTAAAATCATCTTATTAGCAGAATAAAAAATGCAAGAAATCAGGAAAAAGTATAAATCATAATAAAATCTACGTTGTGGTAATAAAAGCAAGTTTATTTTAAAAATTTAGAGTACATAAGGAGCTTCCACTTTCATATTACTTCCTTTAATCCTCTTAACAGCTCAGTGAGGTAGATAGATACAGAATTATTACTCCACTTTACAAATGGGAAACTGAGGCTCAGGTTGGGTAGGAGACCTGTACCAGATTAGAGCTTTAAAAAAAGATTAGATAAGAAACACATCCTGGATATGAAAAAAAAAACCTAAAATGTCATTGGGACGATGAATGGATAAAGAAAATGAAATATCGGTAGATGATAGATAGAAAAAAGAGAAAATATGTACAATAGAAATCATATGTATGTGGTGGAAACTGCATATATATAAAACAGAAATTATTATCCTTTAACAAAAAAAAAAGAAAGAATGAATGACTGACATTTGTAACATGGATCAGTCAACCTAGAGGATGGAGATTATAGATAGATGATAGATAGATGATAGATAGATAGATAGATAGATATCTTGATACAAACCGCTTTTTTTAAAAAGAAGTCCTTTGAATTATTTTGTTTGCACTTTAAGATTGGTCCTGGACACTCACCAGCTCCATGCACCTGGACCCAAGGCTTCCTTCAGCCAGCACCTGCAACTCTGCCTCCCTCGCTGGAGGACTTTTATGCTATTTCCTAGAACAGTACACTATGCTTGGTAGCTGCCATATACTAGATGCACAGTAATGATTTCTTGAATGCATGCATATACACAAATGAGACAAATGCTATGAAGTTGACTGCCACCCTCTGTTTCATTTTACTCTTAGATAAATTTAGTTATTAGCTAGTAGCATAATAAACAGCTTTATTTTTGAATGCATCAGTATTAGTGTTAATAGCATGCAGAGATTACAAATAATTCTGCACTAATTCAAGGGTAGTTGCTCTGGGTAGGAAGCCTTGAGACTAGTCTGGAATCAGGAATTCTTGAGCAATTAACCTAACCTTAGTGACTCATCCTCCTCTCTCCCTCCCTCCTGTAAGAAAAAAGGATAGCATTACCTGCCAAATCTGAAAGTCAAAGAGATATGAACTTGGGAGGACAACACCTCTCTATGTTTTTAGTTACTTACCACTACCCCACAAAGGTCATAGGAAATGTGTTCAAACTCAACTACCCATAGGTTAATATCTACCAAAAGCATTCATCAAGCACTAAATGAGTATCTAATCCAGCCTGGTCATTGTACCATGTCCAGTGGGTACAAAGATGACTACAATTAAGATATTACAAGACCATGATCGAGAGAGTGCAACTCAATATACCTGGCTTTGAATCCTGGTCTGTTGCTTTCTAGGTGTGTGATTCTTGGCAAACTAATCTCTCAGACCTCAGTCTTCTCATTTGTAAGTGAGCACTGTTCCCACTAACCTGTTCACACCTCAAACATGGGATATTAGCATTACTGTACTGGCCCTCGAGATGCTCGCAGCCCAGTCAAAAGACAGAAATGGAAACAATGAAGTGCTGTATGGTGTGCTTGCTATGATAGAGTAGGGCAGAGCTCTATGAGAGCACTGAGAGGACTGGAGACCTAACTTCTCAGCACTAAGCGTGTATCGTGGTTACGAACTGAGCAGTGTTCAAATGCTTTCTCGGTAATCCTCACAATATCCTCATGAGGTAAATACCATTACAGTTGTCCCCCTCTTTGTCCATGGGGGATGCATTCCAAGAGCCCCAGCAGATGCCTGAAATCACAGATGGTACTGAACCCTACGGTCACTATGCTTTTGCCGGTACCTACATACCTAGAGATTAACAACAATAATAAAATAAATTATAACAATATACTGTAATAAAAGTTATGTGAATGTGATCTCTCTCAAAATATCTTATGTGTTATACTCACACTTCTTCTTGTGATGATGTGAGATGATACAAATGTCTATGGGATGGGAGGAAGTGAGCTGAATGGTCTAGGTACTGTGTGATGTAGGCTTCTATAGACCTCTGACAGTGCATCAGAAGGAGGATCGCCTGCTTCCCGACCATGGGTAACTGAAACCAAAGAAAGTAAAACAATGAATAAAGGGGGACTATTGTATCCTATTTTGTGGATACAAGAACTAAGGCAGGTTAGGGTAGTTGTCTAAAGAGGTTAGGGTAATCGTCTAAAGCCACACAGCTAGAAAGGCAGAATTTGAACTCACATGAGGGTTCTCCAGACCACACACTATTAGTCAAGATGGCACACAGCGTCTTTTCGTGGATGTTTTTCAGATGAAAGAATCACCAAGTAAACAAAATAGAAGAAGTCCATTTCAGGCCTAAGAAGAGTAGCTCTGGGGTCCTGAGAGATTCCTTTCCTTCCTTCCATCCCTTCCTTTCCACCTCCAATGCCCATTTAGGCTCTGACCCAACCTAACACCCAAATCCCTCTTTAGAATGGATCTGAAGTTGTCTCCAGGGTCTCAGGTAGACCTAAAGGCTAAGTTGTCCTAGGAATGCACCTAGAATCTACTGTTGATTCTAAGCCATCTTGAATTCTTGGTGGGGAGGAGGAATGGCAAGGAAGCAGATACTGATCACTCTGACTTGAGTTTGGATTAAATTTCCTACTCTTGTTCTAGATTCTCAAGACCTTAGGGTTAAAATTGAAGCAGGTTGAGAGATTTTAAAGAAAAAAAAAGTGAAGAGAACCTTTAATAGGATTTTTGTTGTGGCCTTGGGCAGGTTTTTTTAAAATAATTTTTTATTTTTTATTAACATATAATGTATTATTAGCCCTAAGGTTACAGGTCTGCAAATCACCAGGTTTACACACTTTACAGCACTCACCATAGCATATACCCTACCCAATGTCCATAACCCAACCACCCCCTCCATACCCCTGTACCCTCAGCAACCCTCAGTTTGTTTTGTGAGATTAAGAGTCTCTTATGGTTTGTCTCCCTCCTGATCCCATCTTGTTTCATTTTTTCCTTCCCTACACACCAAGCCCCCCACGTTACCTCTCAAATTCTCATATCAGGGAGATCATGTGATAATTGTCTTTCTCTGATTGACTTATTTCGCTCAGCATAATACCCTCTAGTTCCAGCCATGTTGTTGCAAAAGGCAAGATTTCATTTCTTTTGATGGCTGCGTTGTATTCCATTGTGTATATATATATATATACATATATAGATACATATATATATCTATATATATATATATATATAGATATCTATATCTATATAGATATATATATATCTATATAGATATATATATATCTATATAGATATAGATATCTATATATATCTATATATATATATCTATAGATATATATATATATCTATAGATATATATATGTATATATATACACAATGGATGTATATGTATGTATATATATATATATATCTATAGATATATATATGTATATATATATACACACACACCACATCTTCTTTATCCATTCATCTGCTGATGGACATCTAGGTTCTTTCCATAGTTTGGTTATTGTGGACATTGCTGCTATAAACATTCAGGGGCATGTGCCCCTTCAGATCACTACATTTGTATCTTTAGGGTAAATACCCAGTAGTGCAAATGCTGAATCCCAGGGTAGCTCTATTTTCAACTTTTTGAGGAACCTCCATGCTGTTTTCCAGAGTGGTTGTACCAGCTTTCATTCCCACCAACAGTGTAGGAGGGTTCCCCTTTCTTCGCATCCTCACGAACATCTGTCATTTCCTGACTTGTTAATTTTGGCCATTCTGACTGGTGTGAGGTGTTGTCTCATTGTGGTTTTGATTTGTATTTCCCTGATGCTGAGTGATGTTGAGCACTTTTTCATGTGTCTGTTGGCCATCTGGATGTCTTCTTTGCAGAAATATCTGTTCATGTCCTCTGCCCATTTCCTTTTTTTCTTTTTTTAAAAGATTTTATTTATTTATTTGACAGAGAGAGAGAGCACAAGTAGGCAGAGCATTAGGCAGAGAGAGAGTGAAGCAGGCTCCCCTCTGCCCATTTCTTGATTGGATTCTTTGTTCTTTGGGTGTTGAGTTTGATAAGTTCTTTATAGATTTTGGATACTAGTTGGGCAGGTTTTCTATAAAAATAACACTAGTACTAATTACCCTGACTACAAAAAGAAGGTTCTAGAAGGGACAGGATGAATTTCAAGTGAATACAGGGAAATAATAATGCAAGGACTTACAGGGCATCACCAATGGCCTAAAAAGTAAACAGCATTGAGCTAACAACATATGAGCCACCCAGGGGCACATGGAGAATCTGACTCCCTAACTGATAAAGCTCATAGATGCCACTTTAAGACCACAATTGGATATTTTGAGATTAAAAAATAAACCAGAAAAAGTCTCACAAAATCAAAACACTTATATGCAGCCATCAGTATTTCCCATCCATATCCTCCTGCAATTTTCTTCCACCATCCTGGGAAGTCATGATCTAGGCTATGACATTAGTCTACTGAGTTCCCTGTTGTCAACATTTCCTAAAGGTGAATCTGTCCTAAACACGGGTTACTCTTTTCAAAGTCTCGCTCCACTTATGCCATTCTCCTCAAAACCTTCCAGTGGCTCCCCACTAATCTGGCATCCAAGACAGAACATGAGCTGACCCCACTCTTTAGTTTCCACTTCTCTCCCTCATTTTCTACATGCCAACGAAACAGGACAGCTTGTGTTTCTCTTAATCACTGTTATTTCCCGCCTCTGAACATCTACTCAGAGTTGTGCCCCAGACATTCATGCTTCATCCCCAACCCTCTAATTTCCAAATTCCCTTATCCTTCAAGAATCAGCCCAATTACCACCCTCATGTAGTCTTCCCTGATATCTCGGTGATAAACACCCCCACACCTGTAACCCATAGCATCTCTTCCTTGCTTTCTAGCTAATGCTGTAGTTACTATTGCATATTTCATATCTCCTGGCTACATAATACATTTCCCTCCAACATGCATTTGCCCAGGGCAAGGCAGGTACTTATTAAAGTGCATTTAATTAATTAATAATATTTAATACAACATGTGAAATATCATCTGGTTTAGGAATCTATTAACATGTAAGAAAACTATGAAAATATTCACAACTCTTTAATTGTACATCTTTTTACTCTGGGATTCTTTTTAATGTGCAGCAGAGACTGTTAGGAGCTAAAATTGTTCTCAAAGTGCAGCTGTATTAACATTGCAGCTGTAAAGAAAAGCACAAACAGGTTAAACATATGCTTTGAAAGAAGAAAAACAAGCCAAATTATAATTACTTTCTGTCTGTGCATTAGAAGCCAAAAATCACCAAACAATAGGCAAAAAAAAAAAAAAAAAAAAAACCCACTTCAGCTTTCTATCTCATAAATGCAAAAGCTACCCACCTGCTTCTCTGTTGGTGAGGAATTCATTGTATAAGAGGCTGGGGACAAGAGACTCAAAAAGGAGGAATCAAAAACAGACTGCCTGTTTGCTTAAATGTGGGTGCTTAATGGAGACAGTTCTCTGCTTGAAGCTATGAGGGTCTCAGGCTAAGTCCTCTCTGGTTTGCTTCTCTGGTCCCAACTCATTTCTCAACTGTCTCATATAATCATCTCCACCTTCATATCCGGAAACATCATCAAGAACTTTACGATGCAGATAAGACAATCAGCTTCATTCATCTCCTTTCCTTCAAAAAGGAGTCAGTTCACATGGCCCATAAAGCATTGTTTTCATGGTCTTTAGCTGAATTATCACTTTTTTTTTTTTTCATCCTTTCCTGATGCCCCTAATAGATTAGGTCCTAAGTACATGCTCATATTGTACTCATCTTTCTCCTTCATGATATTTGCCATTATATGTTTAATTTCTACCTTTCTCCCGAACATTACAAACTCCTTCCAAGCAGAAATAGTGCTGTCACTTATATGCCTGGCATATGATAGACGCTCAACAAATATTTGTTGTAGGTAAATGGATAAACAAATGCAAGTAACAGAGAATCCAATGGCTTGTAAATTTATGAGAATGGCATGTGTTTGTGTGTGTGCAAAGATATTTATACCTCATCCTTACAGACAACCCATAACCCAAATACCACAAAGCACAGTTTCATACGTGCTTAGAAGTGAGTGAAGGAGACAGCTACTTGGACTCATCTGGGGACAGGAGAACTTGACAGAGGCTATCTGGGAATACTGCCCAAATCTGGGCTTGTAAGGTGTTCTCAGTTTACTTTGAGGACATCATATCCTCATGTGACAATTAAGGAAATGTTTAATTTTGCTGACACAATTACTTATAAATAAACTTATCAAATTAAACATTTGCTTCACAAAACTACCTTTAAGTCTGTCACAGGAGGACAATGGCTTGAAAAACTGAAATTGTCATCCCTTTTCTCTCATATGAGAAATCATGTTAATGGTTACGGGTGCTGGCTAATTTAAGAAGAGACCTTGGGCTTGTCTGATTATTTTGTGAGTCCACTGAATCTACTGTATGTAGGAGTGGCGATCTTCAACAAGCATCCAGTTTACTCTCAGGGCTTCAGGAACATTGCTCTTTTAACTCCAGTTTAGGGGAAATTGCAGGATCCTGTTCCGAATTTCCCACCCCTTCCACACATCCCTGAGGAATTACTGGTTGCCTTCGAGAAGGACCAAACTAAACCCAAAGAGCAAACAGAGGATCCAGCGTACACAATGTATGCTAAAAAACGGTATTAAGTTATAAAATGCTGACACCTGATTTGGTTGAATGGTGTTTATGTAATGTTTTTATCAAAGTCTTTTGTTCTGGATTTTTAAAAAAATGTCTAATTAGGCATAACTTTCAGAAAGATCAATTTTCTAAAAATGTCTGATTAGGCATAACTTTCAGAAAGATTATGATTTAATGACAGCAGCTGTCATTAAATGCTCAATATTTCCAATTCAAAGACTAAGCTATACTCTTTTTTATCAGTTCTTAGTAATAGTATAAAAATAGTATTTCCCTTGTGGTTTTCAGAGTTCTAACTAGTAGTTTACAATCAGGTCATCGATTTCACACATCACTGCCACGGGGCTTCCTCAAAGCTTCTCACATTCCAATGTCCCCATAAAAATTTCTCTTTCCCCCCCCTTTTTTTAAAGTCTTATCCAAACATGTCCACATGTAGCTCTTACCTTACTTTTAGTCAGTCTGACTTAGTCACAATCCAGAAGGAAGTGCCTACGAGACAACACAGACATCTCTTATCCCCATAGCACAATGGCTGAGTACCATGCCCCAGATTTTAACCTGGCTCCCCCCGGATGACTCGATTATCTCTAAGAGCAAAGGTGCACCCTGGATTCCTTGCTTGCTGTTCAGGTTTGATTGGTCCTTCTAGAAGACACCTGTATGGTCAGAGTGTGTGAGTTGATTTTGAACTCAATCTATATCAGAAATGAAACCTTGTGGATACTCATTTGCAAAGCCACCATTTTCTTGTTGGAGCATTCATAAATTGTGAGAAAAGCAAAGCCCTCAAATAGTGTGACACTTTGGACAGATCTGAAGAATAATCATGGCCTGGGCTGCAGACAAAGAATTCAGCTCTTTCACTGCGCAGATGCAAATCAATTATAGGAACAGATACCTAACATAAAAGGGATTTTTTTTTAATTATTAGGTACACAGTATATTCTGTTACATAAAGTACCACGATAAATATTATTTAAAAAGAAAAAAAAAAAGAAATGACACAACATCACTTAGCAACCAAAGCAGAAGAGATGGCAAGATAGAGCACGAATCTGAAGCCAGAGAAATATGAAGTCGGGTCACATCTTTGTCGATGATTCCCTGAGTACTCCTCTGCACAAACGCTTCTGATCTCTGTAGGAATTCCTTTAAGTGATGGAAATGATATACCTATCTCCCTTATGCACAGAAACATTCTAGATCATATAGATGAGGTATGCATATAAAATTTTACAGCTTACAACATCTTTAGTAAGGGACGCTTGGGCGGCTCAGTCATTAAGCCTTTGGCTTTGGCTCAGATCATGATCCTAGGGTCGTGGGATCAAACCCTACATTAGGCTCCCTGTTCAGTGGGGAGCCTGCTTCTCTCTCTCCAGCTCCCCCTACTTGTGTTCCCTCTCTTGCTGTCTTTATCTCTCTCTGTCAAATAAATAAATAAAAATCTTTAAAAAAAAATTCTTTAATAGTAACAGTTTACCTTTTTTCTTCCAGAATAAATGATCCCAATGCTAAGGGAGACCACATGAAGTTCATTTCTATTTCTAAATGCTATCCATATACCTCTGTTGTTTTCCACCACCCCCCACCCCAACTAGGTTACACACTACATGAAGAGCTGCACACCTAATGCTGAGCATTAATATTTATGATTGAAGTGAATGAATGAAAAGTGAACAGTACTTAAATTATAAAGTTGAATATTATAAATTATATAAATTTTATATTGTTTATATTTTTATATTAATTATATATTAAAATTTATATTATATATACCTTATATATAATTTATATGTATTATATATAAATTATGAAGTCAAAACTCTATAGGAGATTCTAATTAAGACTTGAATAGCTCTATGTAAGTATTTCTATGCACCAAGAATTTGGTGTTTCTAATTCTAGAATTAAGGTGTTTTGCTTCTTTGGTTGTTTGTTTTCTTTGTTTTTTGTTTCAAGTATTGTCGAAACGACGTTGAGCAGGATTTCATGTTGCTACAGATGTGGCTTCACTTCTAAGCAAGGAAGATGTTTTTCAACTTGCTGGAAGTGAGCTACCTAGTATTTCCCACACATTGGGCCCTGTTTTTTCAACACCTTGTGGATCACTAATTGGAGTTTGCATAATCTACCACCAAATTGCAAGCATTCCTTTGAAATGAGTGCAGCGCACACTTTCCTTTCAGAGTCAATGAAAAGAGAAGGTCAGGAAGAGGAAAAGCAGCAAACAATGATTTCTTAATTAATTTAGAACTGAATTTCTGGTTCTTGATTCCCTTCAGGAGAAGAAAAAAGGGAAATGCAATCCAAAAAGAAAGTTCATGGTTTATATTAAAAAATGGTTCAATGGTTAGTGGCCCACATCCCATTACTCCACATAGCAAAGGAAAAATGATTTTGAAATGACTTGAAAATGTACTCTCTATGAAACTTTAAAGGCAGGGAAGCTGGAAGCCATAAGCAGACAGGAATAAATCATGAGTGAGAACAAGCTCCATGCATGCTCCATGCATGCAGGGAAATAACCTACAAACCATTTGAAGACTGTGTGTGACTGCACACGCGTGTGTAAATATGGAAATGTGAGGCCGTGTTAGATTGCACTCATGGAAGAATTAGAAAATAATCAGCAGTGAATGTGTTCTCAGACAGAAAGTCATGGTTTTCCCCTCAACTTCAGTCCTTGAACTAGTACAGTTTAAAACTGTCTCAGAAATACAAGACTGTTATTTAAAAATCTGTATAAATGTGCAGAATTTTACAGGCATTCAAGAAAGCAACAATTTATATACTCTTAAATGGTTTAAATTAATAGCTAACCAATTAAAATAAACTGGGTCTTTTGAATGAATCATTTCGAGCATTTTTGAGAGCTTAGTTTTTAAATATACAATTATAAAATATGAAAAAATGATCTTAAATTTGTGTTTGTTTCTTTGTTTTTATTACTGTGCTACAAGATCCGAAATCTTTATCGGGAAATAGCTCAGAAATGAAATGCCTTGGTAAAAATATCACAAAAATAAATGTTAAAAAATAAATTCAGGATGGTAAATATAATGCTAGCAGATTCAGTTAAAGAGGTAGCATGTCTTTTTCTCTGCCTAGCTGTCTGGCTACCGATCAACCGATGGGTCATCTCTCCTACTTTGAATCGACATTAAAGAAAAAGTGTTATTCAGACAGCAAATTTAAGACGAAATGATCACAAAAGACCCCAAAATTTAAAGACTATTAAACTGGGGCGCCTGGGTGACTCAGTGGGTTAAGCCGCTGCCTTCGGCTCAGGTCATGATCTCAGGGTCCTGGGATCGAGTCCCGTGTTGGGCTCTCTGCTCGGCAGGGAGCCTGCTTCCCTCTCTCTCTCTCTCTCTGCCTGCCTCTCTGCTTACTTGTGATCGCTCTCTCTCGCTGTCAAGTAAATAAATAAAATCTTTTAAAAAAATAAATAAATAAATAAAATAAAGACTATTAAACTGATAAATAACAAAAATTAGAAATCCCCCCCAGTGGCCAACTCTTTCCCAGCATTATGTTACAGACAATGGATCTATCAGTTGAATACACTGCACTGTATTTTAAAGGACCAAAGACTAAAAAGCAAAACCAAGATTTAAAACCAACTTTAAGAAACAGCTACCTTAACTCAAAAACAGTCAGTAACATGTCATTTTGATGTGAAACACAGAAGAGTTCAATGAGAAATAGATTGAGTCTTTAAAATCTTTTTTTTTTAACTAACATATAATGCATTATTTGCTTCAAGGGTAAAGGTCTGTGAATCACCCGTCTTACACAATTAACAGTACTCACCATAGCACATACCCTCCCCAATATCCATAACCCAGCCACCCTACCCTTCGCCCACCACCCCCTCGCAACCCTGTTTGTTTCCTGAGATTAAGAGTCTCTTATGGTTTGTCTCCCTCCACAGTCCCATCTTGTTTCATTTTTCCCTCCCTTCCCCACACGACCCCCCTGCCCTGTTCTCAAATTCCTCATATCAGAGACAGCATATGATAATTGTCTTTCTCAGACTGACTAATTTCGCCCAGCAGAATACCCTCTAGTTCTATCCACATCGTCACAAATGGCAAGATTTCTGGATTTTTTGATGATGAGTCTTTAAATTCTAATTGGACTGGAGAAAAAGTCCATCACATTTGAATGTATTTGGATTAGAATCAGTAAATTAAGGCAAATTATTTCTCTCACAATGATATCCAAGTAGAATATTTATTAAGCTCTATGAACACACATTCGATTTGTGGGCAGACCTGCATTTTTCACATTTTCGATGATTTTATTAATATGAGATTCTCAAATCATTAATATTGGCATACTCAAGTGTCATAAATGACAATATTATTCAATGAAAAAATTTTAAGTGTACTCTAACTTACTCTTTTATTTTGAAAGATCAGTAATTGATCCAGATGGGATAACATTTTAAATATTTCATTTATGCCATAAATCATTTAATTTTTTAAAAACACTGTAATTTATATATATTTTAAAATACTAACACACATATTCTCTCTTCTCCCTCTCTAATTATTGAGAATGTCTTTTTTTGCCCTTTTCTAAAAATTTGCAAAACATTGCCTTTTTATCATCATCAAACTAAAATACTGTGATGGATTGATTTTCCTACGTGATCATATTACTTGAACACTTACAATTTGAGTCCAAAAATCTAAAGTCAGTAGAAAACAAGTTATTTGGGCTTACATAGGAATCAAACCCAAAGTCTTGCCCAAATGAACAATTGAAATTCCTGTTGAGGTTTGAAAAAGTCTCCACAACCCCCTCAATGTCCTACTTTTCATGCAGCTCAGCACTTCCCAACCGAGCCAGAATGAGGAGCCTTGAGATCCCTGTGGTCGGCTGTTTCCCAAGTATTCCAAACCCACGCCTGGACCAAGAAGCTCCAGGAATCTCATCAGAATTTTTGACCCCAGGAGGTTTCTAACTATATTTCCAAACCAGAGAGGTTTGGAAAAGATCTCATTGAACCTTCGACCTACTCCTGACTTGCCCATCAGGATTTCGGTTTCAGGAGCTCACCTAGGAGTGCTGACTACTTTCACTATAGCTGCATAGTTAATGTGCCATTTGCACTGGAGAAAACTTGGCCGGAGAGAGGCAACATGGTTCCATTTAACAACCTAATAAATATATTGAAAATAACCAGTGAAAACAAAATTACAGAGACTGTCTTGTAGCTAAGCTACTGTGGTCTCTGCAGCCAACCTCAGCATTCACCTCAGCACTGCTCAAAGTTTAAAGTCACCAAAGCATCAGAAAAGTTAGACAAGAGAAAAAATAAACTGGGGGCGGGGGGGGAAGCCATACATAATATATAAAAGTTGAATTTCAAAATATTGGGAATTTTATTTTCAAAGTGCTAAAGAGGAGAACAGAGAGAGAGTTCATTCTACAATAAGTACAGAAGCACCAAAATGTGCTTCTCTGGGCCTCAGTCTTCTCAGCAGAAAAATGGTGTTCAGAATACATTATTCTAATGTTTTGAAGATTAAATGAGATGAGTCTATGACAGTGTCTTTTAAGTGGCACACGCGATAAAACCCAAATAGATATCAGCTTATTTCTTGGATTTCCATTGACATTTTTCATTAATGCGTTCATTCAAAAAATATTTATTGTGTATCTGTTACATGGCAAGCATTAAAATTGGTCCTAAACATAATTGGCGAATACTGCAAATATTGTTCCTGCCTTCATGAAGGCTACATCTAATGGGGGGGAAACAGCAAAAAAATAGTGAGGGAGGAGGGTAGGGGAAAAACAGGCAGATAAAATTATCATTAGTGTTATCAAAGAACTGAAGAAATTTCAGTGATAGGAAATGCTGGGGAGAGGCAGCAGGTAAGACAGATGTTTGAATTTTGTTTCTTTATTTTTCTGTTGACCTTAAGAAAGAATAAATGCCTTCTAATAGTCATCTTTTGGCTTCATCATTTTAGCATAAGTTTCTCAGTGTCACATTACCCTTTAAAAATACCGTCCACCTTGTAGGACAGAGTATTTCAGACAGAGACTGTACCACTGAAGACTTTTCTGGACACAGATGGTCAGGCCAACTTTCATTTTGTCATTACTTTTCCTTTTCTGAGAAAGGTCATAGGAGAGGTGCTGACAGAGTGATGCTGTTGATATTTAGAATCCCGACTTTCTGGTTTCTTGTCAGTTGAGCTGCAGACCAGCACGTGCGATAGGAAATGTCCTGGTTGCTATGGTGGATAATGTCTTGACAACAGACATGGGTCAGTTGTCCATTTTGGATCTTTCAGGCTTGTCAGCAGCTCTTGAGAAAGTCAGTCGTGTGGTTTTTATTGGCTCACCTATATATTCTGCTAGGAAGGGTGAAGAGTCACTCAGTGCACCCTTCTCTTTCTGGAGAAGCCCCAGGGAGTAACGTTGCTTATGACTGGTCTGCTCTGAGAATATGGTTGGTTCTTGGGTTGTTTTGGCCTCCTCTCCTGGTTAAAGTGTGTTGATGGAGTATCTGAGTTAGCACTGTCAACAGAGGTGGCCATGCTTGAATCCGCCTCATCTTTCACAACACAGGTCACCGCTGCCTTGCTTCCATAAAACATTATCACTCAATTAGGGCCCCAACCAAGGACCTCCTGAATGACGTTAAGGGGAGTATACATAACTCAACATGTATTGCTGAGCTGTCTATGTGCCAGCTACCGTGATAGGTCTTGGGGCAACAGATATTAAAAACACCCCACCCTTTTTATGTAAAGAATGTGATTGGGTTAAATAAACACGAAATCTATCTTTCTAATCATCTGCATCAGTTTGCTAGGGCTGACGTAACAAAGTATCACAAACAAGCTGGCTAAAACCACAGAAATTTATTTTCTTACAGTTCTGGAGGGTAAAAGTCCAAAATCAAAGTATCAGTAGCTTTTCCCTCTTCGGAAGCTTCTCGTCGTGGCTTAAAAATAGCCATCTTCTCCCTATGTCTTCACATGGTTTTCCCTGTATGGCTGTCTGTGTCCAAATTTCCTGTCCTTAGAGAGACACTAGTCAAACCGGATTAGAGTCCACCCTAATGTTCTCACTGTAACTTAATTATCTTTTCAAAGACCCTCTCTCTGCAAATGCAATCAGTCATATTCTCAGATACTAGGGGCTAGGATTTTAACATATGAATTTGGGCAGTATGGGGACAATTCAGTTCATAGCAGCATCTTTAATGTGGTTATATTAGTAAAAATCTAGAAATATATCATAAAAGTGTATCAGAGTATAAGTAGCCATGGATGATAATTTGTATCTGAGAATCTCAACATACTTTACAAAAACCTGTTATGAAAGTAAAATGCGAATCAAAAAATGACATTTCACCAAAAGTTTCATATCTGAATCAAATGAAACATTTTAGTTCCCATATGCCGCTCAATAGACCTAATTCCTTGGTGGGGATTCATTCCCGCTCCATTCCTAATGCAAAAAAGAAATTGGGAAACAAAGTAGTAGGAAGACCTAAAAGTCACTCAGAAATCAATGTTTAGAATCACAAAGTCTTCAGAAATGTTGGACAAGAGGAAAAGTAAACTAGAAAAAAAAGCCATATATAATACACAGAAGTTGAGCTTCAAAATACTGAGAATTTTATTTTCAAAGTGCTAAAGAGGGGAACAGAGAGATCACTCACTCCACAATAATGACACAAGATCATTCGGTTGTTAACTCTAATGAGGAAAAAGGTCTAAAATAACCTCACTAAATCAAAGATTTTGGTTGACACTGGCTAATGAATAAAATGTCTTCAAGCCACAGTCACCTTCTCTCTTTGTTTCTCCTTTCTGAGTACTTTGCCTTATGCATAGCAAAAACATATTTTCGACTCCTTTAAACTGGAATTGTTCAAAACATTAAAGGGGAAGAGGAATCAGAAAATTATCTGGACGTTCTCTGGCAGCTGTAATACCATGTAAATTATAACTGGCATACCAGGATTACCAAGTGTTAGGCACAAGTCCCCCGCCCCCTCCAGATTCCCACAAAAAGGAAAGCATGTTGAACTGTCCTGCTTAGAGAGCAGTTGATGACTTCCTCTCTTGGTACATAGTAAATGAGATGTTGCAGAGTTGACACAATAGCTGGGACACAGTCACAATCATGATGCTACTCACTCTCCTGCCCATTAAAACAAGGACGAGCACTATGTTCTCTCTACCCCAGCCATAGGGGGGTTTGTGTGTTTTCTAATGTGCAAGGGCACCACTTCATCATTTAAAGATCTAACTCTGGGTGAAGTGCAGTTACATATTGCAGTTCATAGTGCTTATTGCTTGATGGCCTTTTTCTTTCCCTAATTGCCCCCCCTTCCCTTTCATCCTTTCCCTCTTCTCGAAGCACTTCCTATTAGAATGATCCCAGGGAATGGTACTCACCATTGAGGAGAATTACAGGGGTTGCATAACAATCCCTCACAGACAATGCCTCAAGAAGAAGCGCATTTGTCAGAAGTAGGAAAGCAAACTCTAGCCTCAACTACATGACTCATTTATCTAGGATTTTGATTATGTATCTTATTATCTGTGTCTCAATTTCTGCATCTATGCAGTGATAACATGTTTCATCTTTATTTTTTTATAGGGCAGTCCAGTGTGGTAGATTGATCGTGCCTGTTTATCCCAAAAACCTATGCTAGGGCAGCAATTAAAAACTGAATAAACCCACAAGGGGAGAATAGAAAAGAAAACATCAGTCAACAAGTGATACACTCGGAGGACAGAAAGTGGGTGAGTGGGTAGCGACTGAGCTGTGTTTACCTTTTTGTACAACTAAGAGCCTGCAGAAGAGGAAATGTGGACAAAATAAGTGACATGTGCCTCAAACCTTTAAGACACTCGGGAACTGAAGGCACCAGGGAATTGTAAAAACATGCAGCAAGGAAGAAAGGAGAGAACTAAAAATAACAGAATTTGTTTAAGATCCATGTTAAGTTGCAATTATACCCTCAGATCTTTAAATGATGAAGTGGTGCCCTTGCACATTAGAAAACACACAAACCCCCCTATGGCTGGGGTAGAGAGAACATAGTGCTCGTCCTTGTTTTAATGGGCAGGAGAGTGAGTAGCATCATGATTGTGACTGTGTCCCAGCTATTGTGTCAACTCTGCAACATCTCATTTACTAAGTACCAAGAGAGGAACTCATCAACTGCTACCCCACACACCCAAGCTAATACTCTCCTTCCATCCTGGCAGAAGACTAGGGTCTATTCTCTGAGGATATGAGGCCAAAATGTTCTGAACAACAGCACATGACAACACCTGGGGAAGGAGGAGGGCACTGTTGTAAGATCATGGGAATGAAGTCAAAACATACCTACTAGAAGGCAGCACCAGATTCTTTCCCTGTGGGGAGCGGCCCAACCAGGAAAAAGACATAAAACTATTCACATTGGTGGGAAGAGGAATCCTCTAGAAAAAAAGTCAAGTCCCTCTTGATCCTTGACCATGAAATGAAGATGGAATATACTATATGCAGATATGCAAGATGTCAACTTTTCTCTTCTTATGCACCCTTTGTCAGAGACCTTCAAGGGGATGTGTTCCACCAAAGTGAGAATAAAAATAGAGGGCAACGGGGTGGAAAGTAGAGAATCCAACACAGGAAAGAAGGAAAGAGAATAGCCAGGAGGACAGTGACAAATGCTACACAAAGGAAGCCTACAAACAGAACCAGTAAGATAAGTCTCATACCTGTTGTGCTGCACAATATTAATGTGTCTTACCATGATTTTAAATACACAGAAGACTAAGTAATGTTAAAAAGGGGGAGGTGTACAATAAAAAATAAACATAATATTCAATAAAGCTCAGCTGTGAAATATTAAAACTGTAATTATGGATTGGATTTAGCCCAAATTGTAATGATTAGAGAACAGAAAGCATGGGGGGTTGTGGGAGGGGACGAAAGAAGAATGTGGAAGAGCCTGAATTCCTAATTGTCTGTGGATACCTAAAATTGAAAAATCAAGTTATAGTGCTACAAATATATTATTTAGAAATACAGAGGTAAATACAATAATTAAAACTCTGAAACTGTTTAAAGTAACTGCCAGTGGTGTGTGTGACTGGGGACTGAGTGGTGGTGAGAAAGAAGAGTATTCTTTGGATCTTGTAGGCTTCAGAGTATTGACTTTCTAAACTATATACGGTATTACTCATAATAAAGTTAAAATTAAATTTAAAATATTAAATTAGTCCATATGAAGTACATATTTCAACTTGTATTTAGAAATTATTAAGCATTTTAATGAATATTAACCTTAAAGGCTTTTACGAGGTCTTCCAAAAAGCAGACTTTTATAAATGTAAATTTCTCTCAGTTATTATTGCATTATGTAATATTCCCACAACCAGGCTTGTGAAAGCGGTTTCATCAATCCTGGATTTTTATCTTTCAAATATATATATATAATATATTATATATAAAATATATATATTTTCTTTGTTGTATATTCAAAAGCTGAGCTACTTGATAATGACCACAAATGTACTGTGCATTCCAAAATGACACCCATAGATGCACACAGGTTTCCATGATTATTTTAAATCCGATGGAGTCATCCATTGCTAATTCAAATCTGGCCAGAATTCCTGATTCTAATCTCATGTCAGGGTGAGTTGAGGTTAGCTGTTGGACGAAATGCTCAATTCAGTTGAATGTTGAGCCTAGTGCCAAGCTACATGTGAGCTGAGTGCTTCAGGGTGTCAGATGATAAATGGAGAAAAGAGAGATCACATGAGGCTAATGTTTTAGTGTATGCACATGGTCCTCTTCTGTAGAAATATGGTGCAGGGTTGTAGCTCAAGGTACAAAGAGGGTATGGCTTTGCACTGTAAAACACAGCCCTCAAAGGACTCATTAATCTGGGGGAGGGGGGCGGTGGAGGGAATGCCAGTGAGGGCTGAATGTTAGCTATGCTCATCTTTGGATAGGTGACTGAGGAGTAACTTGGAGTGCCTTTCCAACATTCAGCTAAGGCTATTCATCCTTCACAACACATTTAACTTAAGGAAAAGGGGTGAGTACCTACCTGACAACTTTGGTGATCAGACATCACCCTGATGTCTGCAAAGGGGAGGTGGAGAAGAAACCTCCCCTTTGCAAGATCCGCTCTAGGGCACACCTAATTGATTCCCCCCCAAAAAAAAAACAAAAAACAAAAAAACCTCATTGTTAAAATAGATTTGGATATCTTAGATCCTAGATCCACATGAATGAAATACCACAAGGGTTTCTCAGAATGCCTGTGGTGATGAAAAGCTTTAAATATCCTGAAAAAAAAATATTGGTATCTAAAGGAGAGAAGAGGAAAAAGCGTCCCTTTGGAGTCTCTGATTAGCAAGAGTTATACACAACTTTCTGTGCAAAATCCCACCACAACTCCCAAATATTCTTCTTTTGGGCAGAAGCTGGGTAGCTTAATTTATGTTTAAAAAGTACATATACATTTTAGAGTAAATAATGTTGAAAGACATACATTATACACTTTTATAAAATGGCCATATAATTTAGAAAAGAAGAACTATACATGTTTATTGCAAATGTTAAAAATAAACAAAACAGAAAAGAACAAAGTAAAAAGTGGCTCAAATCCTATCACCCAAGAAAAATCTATTTTGTAAATATCTTTCAGCCATCTCTATATGAATATACATGGAACTTTATATAAAGGGGGGGTCATGTCCTTCATACTGTTGTCTAACCTGGAGAAACTATATATTCTTAATGAACAGATAAACTTCCATGGCAGTACCCTGACTTTGTTCTTCTCTTTAAAGACCATCACTTTTCATGCTCAGTATATCTGTTTACACATTAAGACCATATATTGAAACTACACTGTCCAGTATAGTATAGTCATTAACCACGTGTGACTATTTAAATTTTAAGTTCATGAAAATTTAATGAAATTAAAAATTCGTTCCTCAGTTGCACTAAGCACATTTCAAGGGCTCAATAGCCGCATATAGTAGATGACTACACTATTGGATAACATAGAATTGTTTCATCACGGCAGAAAGTTCTACTGAACAGCGCTACTAGAACCAGATTTTCTTTAGACATAGACCACTTAAAGGCTGGGGTCTTATTTATACACTTGAAGTTTCCAAGCACTTTGATTTTTGACTCTTGCCAACATAATATAGGGTTAAATCCCAACTTTAGCATTCATAAGTCACAACTGAAACCCAAACATTTGGATGAAGAAGGCAAATAGAAAGACTTTTCCATCATCTCCAATGATTTCTCAAAGATCATGGTTTCCAACTGTTCTGGACTTTTCATAAGAATCTGGTCCATTGAGACATCATTGCTCTTGCTCAGTCAGAATAAGTATGACAATTTGAGGGTAGGTGCTCCCTGGTGGATTGGGATCCAGCCTACTTCAGCATGGGAAAATCACTGCAAATATCATAATATAAATAAAACAAGGACAATTAATGAGCAGCAGGGTCTGGGAACTGTCTCCAAACCAACCACCCACCTGCAGTTCTTCGAGATCTTATGCTACAGTGATGAGAAAAAAAAAAAAAAAAAACTGGAGGAAAAAAACAACACATTCAGTATCATATTCTCAAGTGAGAAAATAACTCCCCCCTTTTTGGGTCCCTATAGCTCTAAAGAACATAACACAAAATTAAATTCCAGGCTTGTTCTAATAATTCGAGATGACAGACTTTCAATTTTTTATAATTTATTTTCAATTTAATAAGCACCTAAATTTACATGCTCTCCAATCTGATAAAAACTCCTCCTCCCATACACAAATCTCTGGAGGCTGAAATTTTGGCAGTGAGAACAAACATTCTCACAGAAGATTTCTTATCCTTCCTCTTTCCACTTAAATTTTAACTTCCTTGAAATGACCTTTGGGGTTTCATTTAAACACATTTTCTCCCAGTCCTAGTAGGAGTGTGGAAATATGAGGAGAAATAACAGCATGAAAAGAGATTTATGATTTCTGTAGGTTCCCAATATGGTTCAGTTTGAGGTCTGTGGGAAGACTTGGAGTCAGTTTGATGTGAACTGTCTTATCTGTGCTCATGAGCCATTTTTGTTCAATAAACATGAAGATCTTTCTCAACTCTATCCTCAGGAGCAACTTTTGGAAGGACAACTTTCTATACATATTGATTCATTCTTCTCTTTGCTGAATCAGCACGTATTGAGCAGCTGCTGTGTACGCAAGAAAAGAGCCAAGTGTCATGTTTACATACATTAAGAAATGGCTTCTGTCCTTGAGAAGCTCTAAGGAGAAAGAGAAGCCAGATGTGATGAACATTAGGATGGGGTGCTACACAGAGGAGGGGGACCTGCTGCAAAATGGGGGTGGGTGGTCTGAGAAAGTCTTCTCAGGAAGAGAAATTTGAACTGAGCCTTAGAGTATAGTTATGAATTAGCCACAAGGTGAAAGTGGGTAGGAATATCCCAGCACAATGAAAGAGAAGAAAGGCACACTGTTTGCAGATGACAAGTAAGTTGGTAAGGTAGGTACAGTAAACCAGGCAAGCAATAAGGCTGGAGAATTAGGCAGAGTCAGATAATGAAAAGGCCTCTGTTTCATTTTGAGCATGATATAAAACCACTGAAGGGTCTTAAATGTAACAATGACCAGAGTCATAATTTCAGGGAAGTTAATGTAACCTGTTTGTAATGGATAGAGTCACACATGGAAAAAGAGAGAGCTGCCAAATAGATGTGACCTCAGACAAGAATGGATGCTTAAACTAAAGTCATATTAGAGAAAGTACCCAATGAAAGAAATTCAACAAAGAGGAAGAGGAATATTTTCACAATCTGATAACCAGTTAGACAAATGGAAAAGAGATAGAATGGCCTCAGGGACAACTAAGTGATTAAAAAATAAACTAGTCTTGTAAGCCTTGTTTCAAGGGAGAGGTGGTTATTATCAGCATATCTACTAACATTCTGAAAACAGGAGAAAGAAGAGCACTTTGGGGCTTTTCTCTGTACATCACAACTGATTCTCTATCCTAGAAAGCTTTACCTCTCAGATTGGTGTCCTATTTTCTAGACTTCAAGGAGTGTCTCAAAAACAAATAAGCAAAGAAACCCAAGACATTTGCTTTGTGGAATATTTTTAATTTTGGCATCAACCTATATAAGACCTTTCAGTTACTTAAACAACGATGTTTACTGAAATTGATTCTGTGCCACACATTGCAAGTATAAAAAGAGATCAGACCCTCTACTCAAATTACCCTGTATCCCATACTTATCTCCTATTTGTGTGTCTGTTTTTTTACTTATATCTAAGTATCATCCTCATACAGTAGAGCAGTGGTCCTCAAACTGTAGCATGAATAAGAATCATCTGGAGAGCTTGTTAAACTAGTTTATTGTGTTTTAATCTCAGAGACCGTGATTCTGTAGTTGGTCAGAGTAGGCCCATGAATCTATGTTTCTAGCAATTTTATAGTTGCTGCCAATATTGTTGGTCCAAGTATCACACTCTGAGACCCACTAATTTACAGATTTGAGAGAGTAACTCTGACTTGTGGAGAAATGTACAGTTCTTTCCTGGGTCCTAAAGTATCCATAACATGGAATTGACGTCAGTGGGAATTACACAGGCCACAAATGTGTCACTCTGAGCTCTTAAGTGTTTATGACCAGCCCCTTACCACTAGCTCTCACCTCCTGTTTTTCAGCTGCATTTCCCACTGGGCAATGCTGTTGCTTTTGGTCCGTAAGTTGCTGCAGTTACGGCTCTTGATGATGTCAAAGAATCCCAGATGGAGAGACTCGAAAAATGAGAGCAAGCTTTCCTCTGTCTGAACTTCTTTTATCCTATCTGAACTTAAAAGTCAAAGATTAATAACCTGATCACCTAATGACCTGGAGAAGGTGGCGAGATATCCAAATATTACCAGGCACTGGAAAGGCTGTGATGGTCAGCTCAGGGACAGTCATGCAGTTAGCCTGGATTGCAAAAAAGATAAATGGGTAAGAACCTGTCTCACCATAGCATTGTGAATTTAATGGCTTGCCAGTTGCCTTGGGTATGAATTAGTTTTCTTGTGAATGGTTTCAAATTGCATGTCTCTCCTAGATAGAGTTGAGCATCTTCTATTTATTTCTGATATTCAGGAGTTTTTCTTGTCTTTGCCTTCAGGTATATATTTTCAGTCTCACATACTGAAAAATCAAGTAGAAAATTATTGTATAATTCAGGTATCAAGTGAAGAGAGAGTAATGGGGGTGGGTATAAGGGACAAATGTAAAAGATATCATAAAGCAAATGGTAAAAGGCTTGTCTTCTCCAACTGGGACTATAGGGGATGAGAAGAGGTAGATGAAATTAACTACCAACTCTTTTGACCAGAAAAAGTATGGCATCAATTACATAAATATGAAGATTAAAGAGTGATTTGTTTAGGTAAAAATGTTGAGTTCTGTCTTGGACATCCAGGTGAGAATGGGGCAGCGAAATGGAAGTGTTTTGAAAAAGTTGGAAATCTAGGACTGGAGTTCATATGAGAACAGTAGCTTGGGGAATAATATTGGGATATCCCCACTTAAAAGTGAAAACTGAAACCCTACCAATAATGAGCTCAGTGAGAGAGGTCTGTGAAGAAACAGTCTGTGGATTCAGGACAAAACCTGAACAGTCCCTCCAGAAAGGTTCCACATAAGTGCTTCTTGGATTTGATACCTTTGTTTATTTTCAGTTAGTGTTTTGGTTAAAATGTAAGTAGTATTTCTGGAACACAGTATAGGGTTACCAGTGGAGAGATATGTCTTGTTACCAGTGGAGAGATACACAGGTCCACTTGTATACATCTACCTGTATAGAAAATATGGCTTAATTTGCATGGCTTAGAAGTTGAATTGGAGGGCATAATAGACTTAATAAAAGGCATAATAAAATAGTCTGAAATGGCATGCTAACACAAAATGTCTCTAATTTCTCTCCCTTTTTACCATATCATTCATACCACATGATACTGATGTGGGGATACTTTCCAGCCACATTTGAAAAGCCTCCCCTGAAGTTGCAAACCCAATGGTTTGGAAGGAAGATTTCAAATAACTCAAAATATACAGTGTAAACAAACTGGCCTTTTAGTATGAAGTGTACTAAATTAAAGAAACCAGATGCTTTGGTTGGCTTGGAACAGCTGGATTATGATTGGCTCATTCACTAACCATTTTCTTTGGAGTCTCTTCACCTTCTCATCCTCCCTCCCCTCCACCTTCTTCCTCTCACTTTCTCCCTCCTCCCCCAGCCCTCCTGCTCTGTCTGATCTTATTTTCAGACAGCTATAAGCTCATCAAATATAGGAGACATAGCTCCCAGATATCAAATGGTTTCTGAAAATAGAGTTGTTAATTTAGTTTGCTTGTACTCATAAAAACTTGCTTACTGGAAATCTGGTGTGAGCCTCTGAATTACACCGTCAATCATAGTTCTTAATGTGAAGGACTCTTTTATGTAACAATTTTAGTTGACTTGAAAATTAATGTTAAAATATTCCTCTTTCTAAACTACTAACTGGGACATTTTATAGGGTCCCTAGGATATCATTTAGATTCATAAATCTCCAAGTTATGTATCCATACAAAATCATGAAGCCTCACAACCCTCTGAGAAAGGGTCCAGACCCAAATATGCACCTCAATGAAATTGAGTGAGTTTCCCTGACACACACAAGTTTTACTGGACAAATCTAGACTATCTCAAATCATTGATACCATGGGAAATTATTTAGCTCATGTGGATTGAAATCCACTTTCTCATAAAATATCTAGAGAACTGTGCCACAAAAGTATTTTCAGCTTGAACCATACAGCTAAGATCCCAAGAAAGGGAAAGAAAAAAAGGAATGGATAGGGAAGAAAATTTCCGTGCAGCATGAAGGATAGACACTATTGCCTCATTAAGTGTTTTGTTGTTGTTATTTTTTAGAAATAGACTTTATTTGGGGGGGCACCTACGTGGCTTGATCGGTGAAGCATCCACTCTTGATTTTGGCTTGAGTCATGATCTCAGGATCATGAGACTGAGCCCCTGCTTAGCTCTCTCTCTCTCCCTCCCCTTTCCCTTTCCCCCTCTCCCACAGTCTCTCTCTCTCTCTCTCTCTCTCTCAGATAAATAAATAAAATGTTTAATAAATAAATAAATGTTTAAAAGTAAATGAGTAAAAATGGACTATACTTTTCAGAAAAGTTTTAAGTTCCCAGCAAAACTGATCAGAAAGCATAGTGAGTTCCCATTTACCCTACCTCCCAACTCTCAGCTTTACCCACTGTTGACATCTTGCACAAGGGTGGTTACATTTGTTGTAATGAATGAACTTATATTCACAAATCATTATCACCCCAAATCTATAGTTTACGTTGGAATTTACTCTTGGTGGTGTCCATTCTATGGGTTTTTGACAAATGTAGAGTGACATGTATTCATTGTTCTAAGCCTTAAGGATTAATATACCATATATTTGGGGGAAATTCCATGTTTCTGTGATTTAAGATAAACACCACTATTCTCTATCAGAAGGCTTAATTATGGCTTAGCTTATAAAGGTGGTCATAAAAGATTTTGTTAGTAAAGGTGTTCTATTAAGTATAAAAATCAATTGCCGAACATAGCCTCACAACTGTGAATCGTATTATATTTCAACTGGATAAGGGAATCTTGTAGGACTAGGGCATCTAAAATGCACAAGGATCTATGTTCTCCCTTTGGAGGAAATTTTTGTTGTGCTTTAGCAAATCAAAGCCTTGAGAGTGGCTCTGGTTCCAGACAATGGAGGGGAGGGGGTAATTTTATTTCATTTCCAGGAGATGGAAAAAAAACACTCCAGAAATTCTCCATGATCTCTTTTTTCTCCAAACTACCCATCACCACCACACTTTCTCTCCACCCTTCTCTCTCTGCTGGGGTTCAGCTCCAGGCTGATGACTGGCCACTCTGGCTTCATTCTAGCACTTGCAAGAGAGCTGGGTCGAATGAGCAGGGCACACTCTGGAGATGATAGTTCCAGTGCTCCTCCCACTCTACTTGAGCTGGGCAATAGATCTGTTGTATTAGACACTTCTTAGAGAGTCTTAGAGCAGTAGCTAATGCCTCAGAGATACGGGATCTTTTTGTGGGGTAGCCTTTTATTTCACAGTCCGACCTAGCTTTCCAGCTCTGAAACAGGAAAAGGAGAATAGGTTTACTTCTCTCCTCTGCTATACCATCCTCTTCTCAGAAACAGGAGAAAATAGAAACTACACATACAGAGAATGAGTCAGGAAATTCTTTTTTGTGCCTTGATTTCATATACTTGTACTAACAGTGCTGTCCTGGTACTAATGTGTTTTGGTATCTAAGGGGATTTACAAAACAAAACAAAGACAAAAGCTTCTGAGCTAGTAGCCCAGTTTGTCTTACTTTTTTTTTTTTAAGACTTTATTTATTTATTTGAGAGAGAGAGCACAAGCAGGGGGAGCAGCAAAGGGAGAGGGAGAAGTTGGCTCTCCACTGAGCAGGGAGCCTGATGTGGGGCTCGATCCCAGGACCCTGAGATCATGACCTGAGCCGAAGACAGACGCTAAGGACTGAACCACCCAGGTGCTTGCTTCTGTAAGGCACTGGGTCGCTGGGTGTTGAGACAAATAGCTCCGTGCCTGACTGACTTTGGGCTGGGGACATCAGTTGACATCCCCAGGCACATAAGGAACTCTTGATTTCCATCAGTAGGATGTTGGGTCTCCAGGGGAGGCTAAAGGCAAAGAGTTGGAGGAAAAGAAAAGCAGAAAAAAAAAAAAAAAGAAAAGAAAAAAGAAAAGTCAACCCTGAAGAGTAAAAGGAATTTCTGAAACTCTCACCCTTTTCCCAGGACAGCTCCACTTGTCATATGGGCAGTGACTGTTGGGCGTCGTGCTTACTGTGTGTCCTTGCCCACATCAATCCCCGGCCTCTCTGCACTCCCCCTCACCGGGTGACACTGAGATGACCATGTGACCGAGCCTCAGATGCCACACTACACAGTCAGTGTATTTTATAACTCATGCCATCTTCGCGTGATTATTAAGCTCTGAGCCATGTGAGTTTTTTTGGATCACCCATCCTCAGAATGCTTGCCCATGATACCCGAATTTTTCTTCTTGGCTGGGTTTGACACCTCCTGCCGGGCTGTGATTTCTTCCTTCTGACAGGGGTATTTTTTACCATGAAAGTTACTCTGTTATTCCATAGCACCAGCAGAACCTACCGAAGTGTGTCTTTGTCAAAAGAGAAGTTTTCCGTGTTGGGATTGTGGCTCTGGGTAACTGAAGTTATAACCTCTGTGCATTGGGAATATTCTTGTTCTCTACACCATTCTGAACATTCTGTGGCTTTCTTTTGCATCTACTCCTATAAGAGTATTCCTTTCCATGCCTACCACGAGAGGCTACTCACACTTTTGTACTCTAGATTTTTTTTTAAGAGTTTATTTATTTGAGAGAGAGAGAGAGAGAGAGAGAGAGAAAGCACAAGAGGAGGAGGAAGGGTCAGAAGGTGAAGCACACACCCCGCTGAGCAGGGAGCTGGGTGCGGGACTCGTTCCCAGGTTCCTGGGTTCATGACCTGAGCCAAAGGCAGACACCTAACCGACTGAACCACTCTGACGCCCCTCTAATTCTTTTTTTAATGACTTTTAAATATTCCCGTATGCTATCTGCTTTTTTCCTTTGCTCAGTCCCCTTCTTTTATTCCACTTTGATTCTGTCCTGAAGCTTTTCCAAAAGGGATATATCATAATACTGGTAGATGTGGGAATCCAGTGTCTGTCTCTTTTCCCGTCCAACACATCCGTGATCAATTACAGAAACATCGACACAAAGTTGGCTAAGAACACATTTCATCCTAAACTGAATTTTTGTTGCCCCTCCTTTGACCAAGGATTAAAGATGCAGATATTTTGCTTAGCATAAAAAGCGTAAAAAAAGGAAGTACTGTTATGGGAGACACTCGGCGACCGTTTGAGAATGTCAGCAATTGAAGCTGTGTGCAAACCAGCGCCAAGGTGGACGCAGCAGCTGCTTCGGAAGAATACTGAGAAGCCAGCTGTTATTCCCATTGGCACATAAATGTGCCAATCACCTCCCAAACTGCAGGAAGCCTCCGCCAGATTCTGAGGGAAAGAGTGCCTTCGCATGCCAACTAGAAAAGGGACTTGTTGTTTCTATGTGACTTATGTACTTTTCTCTCTTTATCCACCCATTCTCCTGTCATAGGTTGGAATGAGAAAGAAAGCATACTGAGGATAGAAACATTTTTCTCTTCCATCTTCCCTTGTCTTAACAAACAATTTTATGATTTAAATGTTAATAATAGCCTAGGGGGCATCTTATGTTGATCAATGGTACAGGCATAAACAAATGCAAATGAATTTCAGAGGGTGACTAATCTACCATCCCCGGACGGATCAGTCCATTTTCCCAAGCTTGCTAACCAGAAATTTGGGCTAACAAAAACCAGTACTTCAAAATTTCCCCAAAAAACCTTTTTACCTCTAAGCAGAAAGAGAAAAAAAAATTTCCATCTAAGTTTCTTTACCACAAAAGATGAAGAACAAGACAGTTTTCCTCCAGAATTTATTCTGATTTGGAATTTAAGTCAATTCTATAAAAGTGAAGCCTAGTTAATTTTAGTATGTAAACAGTAAATGTAAATAGTTTTTTGAGATCCGAAGTGTTAAGAAGCAATCAGAAAGCAATAACTTCACATCCTTACTTTTCAATATGTGTGAGACATGGAAAATTTTGTACTGAACAGCAGAGTCTTCCTCAAAAGGAAGGCAAAATAATAATAATAATAATAATAATAATAATAATAATAATAACAATCCTTCTCTTGCATGTGTCTCTGTATCTCCATACTTTGACGAATATATACATATATATATTTCTAGCTGGAGAGCAATTTGTCCTCATATGTTAGTTTAGAGGTTGTAATGCAATATAGATACGTAGCAAACAGAGTTATGTTCCACCACCAAAACTGGTGAATCTTTTGCTCTTAGAACTCTCCCAGAAATTTAAGTAAATAAATAAGCAAATGATCTGATTTTCCATAGTTTCAAAAAGCTAATCCCCGGGGGAGAAAGTCTCTTCTGTAAATCACACAAGGAAGAGTGGACAATCAGTGGGAATTCTGTGGGGCAATCCATCCCATTGCCAGTACACCAGTGCCCAGAAGACCTAAAGTTCAATGTTACTCTCAAACCGAACAGGTAGGCTACTACAACACATTTCTGGAAATTGGGCAGGAGAGAGATAGGACAGACGGAGATGGGTATAGAAAGACTCAGGGCAGGAAATGCGCTGTGCATGTACTGTATGTGTTGAACACATTGTCAGAGGGGAGAGAGATTAGACTACTCCATAACATGGGAGCAAAAAACTGTGACCTTCTCTAGAGAGATACTGCAGACAACTTCTCTTGGCATTAAGAGTGAAAACAAGAAAAATGGTTCAAAATTCACAAACACTAATTGAGGGTGTGCTGTATGGATCATACTCCGCAGGGTGTCTCTGACTCAAGGAGAGCACAAACTATGCGAGGAGAACGGGTAGGGCCACATTGCGAGTTTTCAAAGCACAATGCAAGATGTCACAACCACAAATATTACAATGCAAAACAGATTAAGAGCCAAATGAACAAAAGACCACAGTTTGTATGATCACATTTATATGAAATGTCCAGAATAGGGAAATCTAAGACACAGAAAGCAAACAAGCAGCTCCTGCCCAAGGAGGGTAGAATGTGGGCCTAGGAAGGTGAAAACTAAAAGGTATGGGGTTTCTTTTTGAGGTGATGAAAATGTTCTAAAGTTGACTTGTGACAGTTGCACAAATCTGTGAATACACTAAAAATCATGGAATTATACACCTTAGATGGCAAATTAAATGGTATGTAAGTTATGTCTCAATAAAGCTATTATTTTAAAACTATAAGATCATATAAAACATGGAAAAAGAAAAGTTAAGTAAATGGTAGAAGCAATAAGTACCCTTAGGAGTAGGTCTTCTTCAGTCCTCCGCATACCCAGCCTACACTCCTGTATCAGTTACTTACAGGGAACAAAACAGTGGGATCATTGAAATATTCTTGCTCATCTAGAAACAGTGAGACACAGGTAAAACTCTTCAGAAAACATGGGTTCTTCATTTTCTACCACACTGAATTCCACTTAAATGCAAGGCTGGATGGGGTTCCAATTCAGTCCTAGGAGAACCATGAGCTTGTGATTATTGTCCAGCTTCTTTTCTAGACAAAAGGGCTTTAGCTCTCAACAACACAAACTCCTGGATGAGAGAAAGAAAGAAAGGGAGGGAGGAAGGAAGAAGGAGGAAAGAAAGGAAGGAAGGATGAAAGGGAGGGAGAAAGGAGGAAGAGAGAGAGAAAGAAAGAAAGAGAGAGAGAAAGAAAGAAAGAAAGAAAGAGAAAGAAAGATAGAAAGAAAGAAAGAAAGAAAGAAAGAAAGAAAGAAAGAAAGAAAGAGAAAGAAAGAAAGAAAGGAAAGTAGGCATTCAAACTCTCTGGGCTCTCTCATAAATAACAAAAAAGATTGGCACCAGGTAGGTCTTACCAGAGACTACAGCCTTTACAAAGTTCTTCTATTTGAATTTATTTCAAGCAGTCAATAAATAAATGGTTCCATGCTATTAAATATGGAGAAAAGAGAAGACTACAAACATGTGCTTCTACCTCCTGCAATTTGGTCCATTTCCCCAGCTCCCATTTCAGAGAAAGATGCAATTGTTCACTTGATGACCCTGGTACCGAGCATATTTTCTTTGGGGCCATCTTTTGAATATTATTTTTGTTTAAAGCCAAGTAAATGAATGGGGAAGTTGAAAAACATAATCAGAATGTTATATTGACACTGTTGTAGATTTTCCGAATACCGAAAAACAAGTAATGAATGGAAATGAGTTTGCCAAAGTGAACATTTTATGCATCTTTATATAGGGCATATTCCCAAGTGGGGGAAAAGTACACTTGGATAAAATAAAATAACAAAATATTTATGGAATATTTTAAATTCATGACATATATTTGTCACATTGAGGCAGAACACTTACCCTCGGAGACTTAAATTCTAAACATTTACTTCTTTGTGCGTGTCTTTTCTCTCTTTCTTATTTTTATCTCTAGTGCTCAGAAGTCACTTTCAGCTATTTGGTTGGAGATACAAATATTCTGCCAACCAGAGGCATATAATTCCCCTGGAACCATCTGTCTTTCCAAAATGTCGCTCTTGGTGATATACACGGTGATGGCTTGTGATTGTGTAGGCCCCATGGGATAGTCTAAGACAAAATGAAACTTTTAAACTAACTCAGTCCTGTATTACCATTAGCCCTGAATGACCCAGAAATAACTTTTCTTTTTGTACCATAGCAATATCATCAAGGAAAACATCCTTCCATTGGCAGGGTAGCATGAGTCCCTTTACATAGCTATGAGAAAAACTGATCATGTATAGAGCATCAAGGTTTGGAGAAAAAAACAATGCTGAAAATTTTAGAAAAGACCCAGAAATGAATCTTCAATAAAATTGGTGGTGAGTTATTACTAAAGGCATATTACAAACCTAAGCTTCCTTATTTAGGAATTTGGAGAATTTGTGCTTCTAGTTGAAGAGATTATAGGGATATAATATGACTTCACAGATGCTATATAATAGTCAGATTTTATATCATTACTTGTATTTTTCTTCAAAACTTGAATTGCAACTTCCATATACTAAACAATATGAAACATATACCTATATCTTTTTTTAAATTTCTTGGCACCACAACCACCACAGGAGGTGTTTCTGGGCTCAGCCCTCGAACTCAGTGGGCCAATGGCCAGTCAATCCTATTGGCCCCTGCCTCCCTGGAGCCATCAAGCTGGTGCCATGGCCCATGGCATAAAGGACATGAGAATTAGATGAAACATACCTGTATTTTATTATGCTTTTAATCTTGTCAGTAAATAATTTCAAAGGTAATCCATTTTATTATTTTTATTATTACTTTTGCTTTGAGTGTGAGTACAGACTGTTGTTGATAAAGTCCTTCCTCAGCTCTGATTGCCCAATTCAAGAAAAAAAATGTACCAGTTACAGTTCTGGGTCTGAATCAGGCCATACACAGAGTGCTCTAATTTTTGCCCAGCAGCCAAGCTTCTCACTGGAGGGCCAAGAGTCTTTATCTCCTATTCCTCTAATCCAACCCCAGCCCCAAGTTCTTTCTCACCAAACATCCCACTCCACCACTATTTCTCCATTTGCCACTCTAATCCTTCTTTTTGCCAATCTATGAATTCATACTCTATGTTTTCACTACCTTTTTCTTTTCAAGACGTACTACAAGTTGATTTGTTTCATAAACTCTCTCCTAACTCAGAGTAGTGATAATACATTCTTCCATCTGAAGTGCCCAAATGCCAACAAGACACAATTCAGAAATACCCAAAGATGATACATATTATAAATATTTGCCTTCTGTATGATTTTCTTTTGCCTCATGTCTCATCTCTATTTTGCTAAGCAACTGTGCTTTGGGGTATATCCTTTCACATGTGTGTTCAGTTTCAGAGTGGGATATTCATCAGCTGTTTTCAACAATGTCTCCCCATTGAAGTCTCTGGGAATCTTTTTAAAAACACCTATGCCCAGATTCACTCCAGACCAATTAAATTAGAATATCTGATTGAGAACAGCTACTTTAGATGTTTGTAAAACAGGACAGTGTTAGTCTTTTTCCCTTGACTCCTGGGGTATAGAGAGAAAATCCTGACCAGTTTGAAACTATAATGGAAAAAAAGAGAGAGAGAGAGAGAAATGTTCTATTGAATCCTATGATGAGAAAGCTAAAGGTGAGCAAGAGCTTGTGTTTTTCTTGGTCATTCCCATGTCAGTCCAGAGAAATAATAGCATTTGCTTCAAATGGTGGTCTCCTTCTTCTACTTTAAGTTTCCATAACCTATATCCCCACTACCCAACTCTTTTTTTTTTTTTTTAAAGATTTTGTTCATTTACTTGACAGACAGAGATCACAAGCAGGCAGAGAGAGAGGAAGGGAAGCAGGCTCCACGTTGAGCAGAGAGCCCGATGCAGGGCTAGATCCCAGGACCCTGAGATCATGACCTGAGCTGAAGGCAGAGGCCTTAACCCACCGAGCCACCCAGGTGCCCCCCCACTACCCAACTCTTGATACTGAGTAGTATGATTCTCTAAATTCTATGAGGGATGCTGACCTCAAGTAGTGTGTAATCTAATCTATCAAACCTATGGTGAGCCATGTTTGAAGGTTCTTTCCAGGTAGTGTTGTCTTAGATTGGAGGATAAATTGGAGGATAGATGGAATAGAGATAGTATAGATTGTATACTATATAGATTGGAGTTACCCAACCAATGTGCTATAAATAGTTTTTTAATGTTCTGAGAGGTTGGTCCCCTTCTGCCTCAGGGTGGCCAGGTAAGCTTGGGGCTTACAGTCTAGTCTGAAAGACTCTGGACTAGCACAACCAGATACATTTAACCCAGTGGGAATCTAATGTTATTTTCTGTGTCTTATGGACTGAAAAAGCAGGGAAGTCCTGGAGAAATACAGGTAGTAGAATCTTGAGTGGCTGAAGTAACAAGCAATACACAACACCAAGTTTGTACTCGGTATAAAAGAATTCTATACTGTGCAAAAATCCATCCATCTGTTACAATTACACTTGTAAGTGTATAGCCATAAACAGCAAAATATCAGATATGGAAAACTAAATAATTGACACTAAAAGAAATTGCCCTCCTGGTGTCACCTGGCAGCATAAAAAAGTCACTGTTGATAGTAATACATGAGTACAATAGGGTCACAATAAGTACTCAATCGATAGAACTTGATTGAGAATGAACTTCATTTATATATTTATCATCTCCCAAAAAAGTATTCCTATATATATATATATATATATATATACATATATATATATATATATATCAGTTTTTCAATTCCAGTTCTCACATTCAAATAGATTAAAATCGTGTAATTGGGTTTGGACATGAAGAAATACTTCTCTTGGTTTAATTACCACAAGAGAAAATGGTGGAGTGTGAGTCACAGAAAATGGAATGCTGAGCATTGCTGGACTTTAATTTCAAAAAGTGAGATATATTGTTGCCATCAAAATCAGATATATGACTTGATAAGGACATAAAACTCTAAAAGACAAATTTATTATAATGTGTATCCATTCCATTCATTCAGACACCATTTTCTTAATAATGGCCAAGACAAACACTCAAAGTTATGGCATTTATAGACAAGAAACATAGAAATCCTTTTATACTGAGATCACAAAATATTTCCACTAAGCAAGAGTAGAGAGGTTTACCTAAAGAATCCAATGAAGGCACACAGAAAATTCTCTGAGGAATTCAAATATTTTATCTTTTTAAAGTTTTTTTTAATCTTCAAGTAATGTCTATGCCCAACGTGGGGTGCTTACTCACAACCCCTAGATCAAGAGCCTCACATCCACCAACTGAACCAGGCAGGGGCCCCGAATTCTAGTATTTTTAAAATATTAATAACATGCATAAAAGACAGAGAAAGTTTTATCTAACCAAAAGCAAACATAAATGCGTGATGGAAAGCAGTAAGAAAGAGGATTTTTTAAGGGATTTAGAAATGCTTTTTAAAGAACAAAAAAGAAAAAGGACTAGTCCCTGGTCTAGGACATGGCAAGACATTAAGAGAAGAAGTCTTGTAAAAGTATGGTAATGAAGAGAATGTAGTAAAATCTCAGGGCCCTTTTTTAAAATTCCCTCTTGTCAAAAAGAATTAATTCAAACTAAAAAAAGGTATAGCTTTGTTTTTAAAAGGGGTCTGTGTGGAGGGTTGAAATGAAAGCTCAAGAAAGTAAAAACAAACAAACAAACAAAAATGATGGCCATTCTGCAAATTCAAGTTTCTGAGTCTAGTGAATTATAATCCCACCTATTTCAGATATATTTGCTAAACTCCTGTCAATAATCTTCATGGAATATGGAGAATGAAAGGAGTGTTGGAAAACTAGGAAAAGGCAAACATTGTATGATTCTTATTCAGTTAAAAGAAAAAACATCAAATTATCTCTGCTTATAAAATACCTCCACTTTAGTTTGGTCTCCAAGTTGAGTTCTGATGGCCGTGTAACCAGCTCAAAAGGAGTATGCACAGAGCAGAGCAGCATTTTCATTGGACAGATCAGAGGAAGGTCCAATCCCTGTCATGTGTTAGTAAATTCCAGTCACATAAGTGTGACTTTCTGTGACTGTTTCTACAGTAGCCAATGTTTCTTGATTTTTATATTTTATCTGCTTCCTGAATAGCCCTCACGTCAAGTAAATATGCTGCAAGGTCTTTCTTCCAAGTGTGTAGCCTACAAGGATCAGTTCCACTAATTTTACAGATAAAGTAAAATACTCTAAATTATACTTCTCCCCCAAATGTATGTATTTATGTCTTATATGCTTATAAATTTGAGAGACAACTTGTGTGAATGAAATAGGCATGTGGCCATGTGCCATGATCCATTTTCTGTGAAGCCAGGAGAATATTTATTGTGGTTTAGCACTCATATAGAGAGAGGCCCTGCACACTCAGGCCCTAAGAGAGCGCTTATTCCCCTGCTGACTTAAAACCACCCACAGGGACAGGGGAGACAGGAAGTGCGGCCAGTGACATGGCCATGATGACTGACTGGATTTGCCATGACTAGAACACCAGATACAACCTGGATTATAGAAAAAGCACATTCACTTTGGGATCTATTAAATGTATAAATCTCTCCCTCAGGGCAGCAAGTGGGATCCTTCAAAAACATTGGATCATATCGCTCTGTCATTCAAAGCCTCTGTGTCTCCCTGTTTTTCTCCGAGTTCCTAAACTGTCTACCACTCCTCCCAGGCCGAGCTTCCCCTGGCATGTCAACTCTAGGCCTTTATCTTTTCCTGCTCTCCCTTCATTCCCTATGCTCCGGTATGCTGACCTCCTGTCCATTTCTAGGACATGCCACTCATGTTCCTTGCCGGATGCTTGCTGTTCCCTGAGCCTGAAAGGCTCTTCCCAGAGAACCTCATGGATCCTCCCACATTTCATTCAAGACTTTGCTTCAAGTCACCTCAGAGCCATCTTCTTAACCCTCCTCTATTTATTTTTTTTTCTGTTGATTATCCTCAAATTTATTTTTTCACTCTGATATATATTTTTTAAATTAACATATAATGGATTATTGGTTTCAGAGGTAGAGGTCAGTGATTCATCAGTCTTATATAATACCCAGTGCTCATTACATCATGTACAGTCCTTAATGACCACCACCAGTTACCCCATCCTCCCACTTGCCTCCCCTCCAACAACCCTTTTTGTTTCCTATGATTAAGAGTCTCTTGTGGTTTGTCTCCCTCTCTGATTTTGTCTTGTTTTATTTTGATCCTCTGTTTTGTTTCTTAAATTCCACATAAGAGTGAAATCATATGATAATTGGGTTTCTCTGATTGACTTATGTCGCTTAGCATAATACCCTCTAGTTCTATTCACATCATTGTAAATGGCAAGATTTCTTCTTCTTTTTTTTTTTTTAATGTCTGAGTGATAGTCCATTGTGTAGATATACCACATCCTTATCCATTCATCCATCAATGGACATCGGGTTCTTTCCATACTTTGGCTATTGTGGACATTGCTGCTATAAACATTGAGGTGCAGGTGACCCTTTGAATCACTGTGTTTGTATCTTTGGGGTAAACACCCAGTAGTGCGATTGCTGGGTCATAGGGTAGCTCTATTTTCAACTTTTTGAGGAACTTCCATACTGTTTTCCAGAGTGGCTGCACCAGCTTGCATTCCCACCAACAGTGTGGAAGGGTTCCTTTATCTCCGCATTCTCTCCAGCATCTGTTTTTTCCTGACTTGTTAATTTTAGACATTTCTGACTGGTGTGAGGTGGTATCTCACTGTGGTTTTGATTTGTATTTCCCTGATGCTGAGTGATGTTGAGCATTTTTTCATTTGTCTGTTGGCCATTTGGTTGTCTTCTTTGGAGAAATGTCATTTTCATATCTTCTGCCCATTTCTTGATTGGATTGTTTGTTCTTTGGGTGTTGAGTTTGATAAATTCTTTATATGTTTTGGATTCTATTTTTTTTTTTTCTCATTTTATTTATTTTTTCAGCGTAACAGTATTCATTCTTTTTGCACAACACCCAGTGCTCCATGCAAAACGTGCCCTCTCCATTACCCACCACCTGTTCCCCCAACCTCCCACCCCTGACCCTTCAAAACCCTCAGGTTGCCCCAACCTCCCACCCCTGACCCTTCAAAACCCTCAGGTTGTTTTAGCCTTTTATCTGATATGTCATTTGCAAATATCTTCTCCCATTCTGTCGGTTGTCTTTTGGTTTTGTCGACTGTTTGCTTTGCTGTGCAAAAGCTTTTTATCTTGATGAAGTCCAAATAGTTCATTTTTGCCTTTGTTTCCCTTGCCTTTGGAGACAAGTCTAGCAAGAAGTTACTGCAGCCGAGGTCACAGAGGTTGCTGGCTATTTTCTTCTCTAAGATTTTGATGGATTCCTGTCTCACATTTAGGTCTTTCATCCATTTTTTAGTCTATTTTTGTGCATGGTGTAAGGAAGTGGTCCATTTCATTCTTCTTTTTTCCTTTCTCATTCTAATTTATTTCATTTAGCATAATACTCTCTAGGTCTATCCACGTTGTCTCAAATGGCAAGATCTCATCTTTTTTTTAAGGCTGAGTAATATTCCTCAAAACTATTTTTGAGGAATAAATTAACAATTATCCAGCTGATTCATAGCCTTAAAAAAAAATTAGAACCAGAGGTGTAGATTTAGTTATACAAGACAAGAATTTAAGAGGTGATGGTATTGATAAAGGAAGTCAGAGGACTTCTAAGTTCCTTAGAGTGCTAAGATTTTGACCTAAGTAATACACACACACACACACACACACACACACACACGCTCTATGTAGAGCAATATATAGCCAGTTATTTTCCTCAAAACAGTCATCTTAAAAGACACTTGAAAAATCATGTTTTGTGGACAAATGTGTTTGGGAAATTCTGTGCAATCTCACCTTCTTGGATATTCACAGTAAACATCAATATGTTGAAGGACCTGAAAAATCTTGCATGTATTAGTCAGGGTTTTCCAGAGAAACAGAACACTGACTAATACAGATTTAGGTACCAAGACCAGTGCCAGAGGAACAGAATCTTAAGGATGAGTTTTCTGAATTGGTTCTCAGTTTTCTGTAGTTGGACCTCTAATTTGATTAGGTTTAAAGATGTTAATTAATCTCTTTCCAGTAATAAAGAAAGCACTGATAATGCATGTTGTGATGTGGCAATAGAGATTAGGAGAAAAATCAACCCGTAGATATCCCTAATCAACTACTTACAAGAGACAAGTTTCTGGATAACCATATATAAGATTCCTTGGAGCATTTTTGTCAAACTAACGGGTATCATGAGATTGACTGCTGCTAGTGGTTGTTGCTCCCAATGTTGCTGGACAAAGTGGGGAAATAAAAAGAAGAGCACAGGGATTAAAATTTCAAGCTCAGGCACCACATAAATGACCAAAGCTTCTATATCTTCTCTGAAATAGACTACTTCCTATAGCTGTGGAGCTGAGATTCCTGAAAACCAAGCCCAGGATCTCATCATGCTAGTGGTTGAATCACAAAACAAATTGGATTCCCAACATTGCAGGATGTCTATTATTAAAGTGAGGGCTTTGATCAGGAAGGAATGGGATCCTGGAAATTGGAATGGAAACATATGGGAAGCCCCTGATGAAGCTGGGGACACTGAACCCCTAAATTCTGAAGAGTTTTCCTTGCCAATAGAAGCAGCCTCTTCACCCTGTCATTACAAAATACTGTAGACTAGGCATCTTAAACAGCAAAAAAAATTTTTCTCATAGTTCTGAGGTTGGAAGTCCAAGATCGAAGCGTCAGCATGTTTGGTTACTTCTGAGGCCTCTCTCCTTGGCCGCCTACTTGCTGCATCGTACATGGTCTTTCCTCTGTACTCATCTGATTAGATTAGGTGCCATCTCACTCCTTCTTCTTAAATTGATTGTGCTTTAAAGGCCCCATCTCCAAATAGAGTCACATTCTGAGGTACTGAAGTTAGGGCTTCAACATATGCAGGGGAGGGAGGCACAATTTAGTCCATAACACTGCAAGTTTTTAAAGATTGTTTTAAAATTTATTTGGGGGCGGGAGGAGAAGCAGACTCCCTACTGAGCAGAAAGCCCAAAACAGGGCTTGATCCCAGCACCTGAAATCATGACCTGAGCCATAGGCAGAACTTAACATAACGAGCCACCCAGGTGCCCCTATAACACTGCAATTTTTTTAAAGTTTAATTTTGTTAAAACTCTATGCTTCCCAAGAGTATTTGACTATAATACTCTTTTTTAATAAAGATTTTTACTTATTTATTTGACAGAGATCACAAGTAGGCAGAGAGGCAGACAGAGGGAGAGGAAGGGAAGCAGGCTCCCCACTGAGCAGAGAGCCCGATGTGGGGCTCGATCCCAGGACCCTGAGATCATGCCCTGAGCCAAAGGCAGAGGCTTTAACCCATTAAGCCTCTCAGGCACCCCTATAATACTCTCAATACACATGTTCAATTATATATCAAAGAATAATATTCCTCACTTTGAATATACTTTAACACTGACCCAGATTTATATAGCAATATCAATAATACTATTACTACTTAAACAATAAAAGTATAATACAATATAGAATTTATATAACATCTTTTATATATGTTTAATACTTATATAGCAACAACAATAATATTCTTAATAATAAAAATTCATTACAAAGTAAATGACAGAGTACTTTTATTCATGTGATGTCATTTGGTCAGGTGTACAGAGCAGATATTATTATCTTTACTTAATGAAACAAAAGATCTCAAAAAGCCTAGAATGGTTAGGACTTACCAAGGTCATACAGGTAGTAAACAACTTCTCACACTATTGATTTCTTTACTTTGTAATACAGTTTTTAAATACTATATAATACCCATCCTACCTTAAAAATATACTATGGCTCCCACTTCAGATCAAGACATAATTGAACAGGGATGGTACCATATTAGTAAACAAAAACCATGGTTTCAAATCAGCCTTCACACTCATTGGGCCATGTTATCATGGAAAAGTAACTTAACACCTCTACCCCTGAGGTAGGATATTGATAAAAATATTTATCTAAGGGAACTATTAGAAGGATTAGTAAGTTCATGAAAAGTACTTCAAATATTACCTAACACATACAAAGTGCTCAATAAATGTTACCTATTATATTGAGATAAAAGTTACTGGCTTTAATAGCAAAATAATATCCTATAACATTGATATAATATAATCAATCACTAACTTCCTACAAAGTCCATTTTTGTCCTCGGTTTCCATTCTGAAAAACAAAAAATGAACAATATTGAAGATTAAAAGAATCTTAAGTGCCATGTTGAAACAGAAGTGAATGAAGAATTCCCAAATACCTCCTAGCCCTGAGCAGACTTCAGAAGGGATTGTCATAGCCTGATGGTTCTTCTGAAGTCAGCAGACTTGGTGTGGAAGTCTCTTAAGAACATGCTATCTCATGGGACTTTGAGTATTTCCTGCCCATGATCAGCAACATCTTTTCTTGCAGTATTTTGGCAGGTTTGTCCTTGTTCCCGGCCAGATTCAGGAAGTTCAGAAGCACATGAAAACAAACAATACATTAAAACACTTCTCTCAAATTATTCAATGCTCAAAAAAACAAGAAATTATTCAGCAATATTGGGACTTGGCCAATATTTTATCTTATTAATTATATTTATTCATTCTCAATTGATATGCCCATCATTTTCTTCCCAGCAAATAATTTTCTTGGCAGTGATTTCCATTAAACTTTATTCTTGAAGTATATTTAAGTATAGGAAGTGATTAGACAGGGTATCGATGTATTTTGGAAAAATTTACAGACATTTTCATGACTTGGACTGTTTCGTCCTTTGTGCAATTTTCAAATTATGCTTTATTATTAAGATCATTCCTAGTGATTATTGTTTTTAATGATTATCATGATTTTTTTTCTAAAATTCCCTTCCCTTGATTTCAATGATCATAGTTGGATGAACCACAAGCCAACAATATAATGTTCTGCTTTTTCAGAGTTTGTTTATCATTCAAGATCCATCTAAATATCTGCTCCTTAATTAAAAAAAAAAAAAAAAACCTTTCCAATTTCCCAACTCCACATAATAGCCAAACTAATTGGCTTCTATTTCTCATTATAGTCACTTGACTAAATTCAGTGGGCTTTTGCCAATCATCATTTCACTTACCTTTTCAGCAAGATTTATCTGAAAACCATTCCCTCCCTCTTGAATTACTCTCTTCCATGACACAACAAGCTCCTGGATCTCCCTCTTACCTTCATGGCTTCCCCTTCTCCCTCACAGACTCCTCTTCTAACAAGACATTAAATGTTATAGTTGCTCAAGGCTGGACGAGAGGCTCTATTCAATTCTCACTTCTCTTCCTGGGCAACTTCATGCATGCCCACAGTTTTATTTGACTTATAAGTTTATATCTCCATCCCAGACATTCCTCTTGGTGTCAGACCCATGTGTCTAGCTGCCTACTTGACATTTTTGCTTTGAAATCTCAGGAACACTTACACGCAATGGACCAAAGTTGAGCACATGAACTTCTCCTCCCAAATCTGGTCCTTCTGGAATTTCCTTGTTCTGTGATAAACATAGTCATCCAGTTATGCCAGCCTGAAAATCTAGGACTTATCCTTGCTATTTCCCTCTCCCTCGGCCCTTATATGCTATTCTTCACCACATGTCAATTCTCCCTACTAAACATCTCAAAAATCTGCTCACCTCCCTGCTCCAAGCTACCATCTTTTCTCACCTAGACTATTACAATTATCTCTAACTTTACATTCCTGCTCCTCCCAATCTATTCTGCATATTGCACCAAAAGTTGTTTTTTCAATATGCAAATCTGATAACATCATCTTCCCCTTACACTCATCCATGGCTTCCTAATTGTCTTGGAATAAAGTCAAACTCCTCAGCCTCCTTTGTCCTACAAAGTCCTGACATATATCCAACCTCATTTTATACCATGCCCCATCACATCCACTTCGGTCTTGCTGTGATGCACTTGGTCTTGTTAAGTTACCTCAAATATGTCATCCTCCTGCCATAGGACATTTGGAAGTGCATTTTTACCTGCCTGGATTGCTGAGCTCAGAATGATCATTTAAGAGTCAACTAGAATACTTCTGAGAGTGAAAGGGGCACTGTTACTAATTCCACCAGGCAAAACAAAAGGCATAAACTAAGCTTTTCCAGGGAAAATTGAGATATATGCTCACTTGAAATTAACTTGCATTCATTCAACAGATCTCAGATCAAATGTCACTTCCTCAGGGAAGCTTAAAACAACATTCCCTGGCCCATTATAAGTTTCTTAACACAATATATGTCTCTTTTATTCCACTCTCCAAAGTTACAACTTTACATTTATGCACATAATGGTTCTTTGATGTCCCCTCCAGTAGACTAAACTCCATGAGACCAAGACTGTTCCCAAGATTCTTCACTATTGTATTATCTGCCAAAACTACCATGTGTCATAAATATCTTGTATATTAAATATCATTTCTCAAATGAAGAACATAAAATAATGCCTCTTTTAGAATTTCCTTTTTTCTGTGATTGGCACAACCAATCATCCAGTGATGCAATGCAGAGATCTAGGAACTATCCTTGACACCTTCCTCCCCCTCAGCCCCAGGGTTCAGTTCCTCCTCACGTCCAGGTTCTCTATAGCTTCCTCTCTCTCTTCTTTGTCCTATGTCTCTCTCTCTCTCTCCTCCCCACCTCTCCTGTTGTGTGTGTATACATATATTTTTTTTCCAGAAAGCTATCACATTCATCAGATACAAAGGACATCTCTTCTGATAACAAGTGGTTTCTGAAACTGACACTATTCATTTAAGTCTCTTGTCTGTAAGAAACTTGCTTGCTAGAGACCTGGTGTAAGAGTCCAAATCACTCTTTAAACCATAGTTCTGAAATGTGAATGGCCTTTCAGTGTAAAAATTATATTTAAGTACACTTATCATAATGAGAACTGAGTAATGTATAAAATTATTGAATCACTATATTGTAGACCTGAAACTAATATAAAGCTGTGTGTTAACTACACTAAAATTAAAATATTTTAAAAATTTAAAAATTATATTTAATTTAAAAATTAAACATTAAATAATTATCTGTCAGTTTTACCAACTGAAACATTTTATAAGATAGTTAGGAAACCATTCAAGGCACAGAAATTTTCAAGTTACTTATCCATATAAAATCATAAAGCCTACAATGCTTCTTTCTGAAAGAGGGATCCAAACCCAAATATTCCAGTACCATTAAACATCAGACTTCTTCTAGCATATGCCATATTTGCTCATTTCTGTGGCTGTCTTCTAGATGATTAATTATCTCTATGCCAAGATGACATCCTATGGATCTTTGTATTTTTATTTCCCACACCTACTTTTTAACACTTTGTATAATGCTGTGAATGAATGAGCATTTGTTGAAATGAATTCAGTTAATCTAGGGTCCCCTCAGAGCCTGCCCTAGAACTGGCCCCTTTGCTGACTCACTTACTCAAAAGTTCTACTGACCTACAAGATGTCTAGATCTCCAGTAGGGCCCTGTGGTCTAAACAGCACAGTCATTCCCCTGTCATGGGCCACAGCATTCCTGTCATACTGGGCTTGCAGTGCTCCCATGAAAAAGTACTGGGATAAACATTTGTCTTTCCTCAGGACATAGATTTGGTACTTACTTTTATAACCCTAAACTACCCAGCAGACAGAGGAGAAACAGCCTGGTGGCTCAAAGGACACCATGAATCATGGTACCATGAATAATGTCATGGGTGATCTCATTGGTCACTGCTGTAGAGAATGGGGATAGTGGCCCTGTGTAGCAGTGGTTAGACACCAGGGGCTGCCAAAGCCACTTGGCTTCTAATCCCAATTCAGTCACCTGCAAGCAAGTTCTCTGTGTTCCTCAGTACAAGGGGGCTGATACACACATCTCCTTCAGGCAGGCTGTCATAAGGACTAGACAAGATCATACAGGGACAGTCCTTAAAACAGTTCCTGACTTAGAAATTCTCCTAAATAATACTGACTATCATGGGAGGGGGAAATGAGGGGACAGGCAGAAACCTCAGGAAGAACAGTAAGTAAATAAGAATAATAGTTACTATTTTTTGAGTGCCTATCATGTGCCAGGCATCATGACGTGTTGGGGGTGAGCAAGCACAGCTCTATCTACATCTACATCCAGAGCTGTAACATTTATTTAAAACAACAAACTGTGCTTTGGTGAGATTCTAGAATTAAAAAGCATTACCCCAGGGGCACCAGGGTGGCTCAGTCATTAAGCATCGGCCTTCAGCTCAAGTCATGATCTCAGGGTCCTGGGATCAAACCCCGCATTGGGCTCCTTGCTCTGCAGGAAGCCTGCTTCTCCCTCTCCCGCTCCCCCTGCTTGTGCTCCCTCTCCCTCACTGTGTGTCTCTCTCTCTGTGTCAAGTAAATAAATAAATAAAATAAAAAACATAATCCCAGAAATAAGTGAATCATGTGCAAGCTTACACCAGTTTTTTCATTACTTAAGGCAGAGCCAGAACACATATTCCCTAAAATGACTCTGCAAATTATTCCCCTCATCTTTAATCTTTATAAGAAGACACGTTCTTTGTGTTCTTTTAAGTCCTTTTATAGCTTCTTGGAATTCTCTTCAGGCATTTCTGCTACTTCTTGTTCAATATCTTTTTTTTATTAGACTCCTGTGTTCCTGGTGATTGTAACTTTTTTTCCCTCAACTTTTTTTTTTCTTCTCCTTTTCCTTCTGTAAAACCATCAAGCTGAAGAATGTCTAGTCTGAGTTGAAACCTACCTCACCTGCTTTAGAAAAGAAAGACATTGTTATTTGTATATTCACCTTCGTAATATGCAGGTCCCAAAATGCACCTTCATCATAGAGTATTTAATAATTCTAAGCCAAAGTTGCAAGATGGTATATACACCTTAGCCACCAGAGAGGCCCAGCCTCACTCAAAAACCTAAAGCAGAAGACTGAAGCCCCGGAAATGTGGTCTAATCAGCCATCTTGGATCTTGGATCTCAGGCAAGCTCATAGCCCTCAGAACAGTCATCTCTGCCTAAGTTATCTAAACTGGCTGCCTGTACTGTCCCATAAATCTACAGAGAGATCAAATTGTACAAACTTCCTCCTCTTTTTTGGCTAGATAAACATCTCAGGAGAAATAATTCACTTTGCTAATTGAGAGTAGTCATCTGAAATACCTGAAGCCGCCCGCTGAGGCTATGCAGCCCGATGAAAGCTCCTGGCTGTGATTTGGGGGTCTGGGTTCTCTCTGACTTAAGTTTGCAAGTTTACAGCAGTGCTGTGCATGAGTACTGTCTAAGGAAGCTCAAAGGAATACCTTTCCCGAGAGCCTCTGCTCTCCCACCATGTCTGGGCTGCTCCACAGTGGTGGCTTTCTGACACGACAACAGGCTCATCCTCCTTGCTCAGAGTGACTCCCCTGCGATGACTCTCCGCGTGTTTCCTGCAGCTATTATCGTGACCTTCCTCAATGTCTCCGATGCAACAGGAGCACAGTAGCCACGGCTCTGTTCCTTTCCTACCCAGCTTCTCCACCCTGAAATGACCTTGACCCCACAACTGGGGCCAGACTCTGGTTCCCATCATGTGGCCCGTGTTCCAGCCACTGTAAGTTGTCACGGCTGCCAGAGTCTCCACCATCTTTGCCAGTTACATAAGAGGCCACAGAACGTCTGTCTGCTCCCTAGCACAAGCTTTTATGAAACAGAGACAGCCCGAGAGGCCAAGTGGGCAAGAGGTCCATCCCGGAACCACGTCCCCTGGGAGGGTGAGTGGCTGTCTCCGGGTCTCCCGGAGCCACTCAGCCCTGCTCTCTGCCCGTGTTTGCAGCCTGAAATACCCGAGGACGACATGTTATGTTTTCGGCTTGAAGGGGCAAAAGAGAAGCAGCCCTTTCAAAATAAGAATTCCCCTGCTGTTTGTTTCATTCTGGAACACAATAAGGACAGGCTGAGGACACGACTCTGAGCTGTCAACACTTCCGACCCAGCTTCCATAGCACCTTTCACTTGCCAGAAAAAAAGTTGCTTAAGTTAAACAAGGGCCTAATGAATAGTCAAAATAATTGTTTAGCTTGGATATAAGGCCTTAGGTAAATAGATGAGTGCCTGGGACCAGAGGCCAGAAAAAGCAGTCCAGCAGGAGTCCACTTGTTCTGTTTTTCGGACATCAGCCCAGTGGCCTCTGCTTCTCCAGAGACCAGAGTTACTGAAGTATTTCTCTCTTCCCATGAGCATATTGAAGCAATTTAGCATCAGAAGGGGCTCATAAAAGCAGGGAGAAAGGGAGAGAACTTTCTACGTTAGAAATATATACTTAAGACATGAAGTTCACCTCAACAGAGTCTCCCATTAATAGAATGCTCAACATATGGAATGTTTGGCTTGTTTGCATTTAAGTGTTGATGTGGAAAACTTTCTAAAATGCTTTGTTACCCACTTAGGATTGTCCTGCCTCCTGCCTTACTAGTATTTTTAACGTGATTTCATCCTTTTTAAACTCTATTATTTACTAAACCTAAAGACCATCATTAGGTTTATGAGTAATCCACTTCCAAGACTGTAATTGTAGTTATAGACAGAATAATCATTGAAAAGGAAACTTCCAGGTATGGGTTCTGTAGGTTCTTGTCGTTGATGTTGATTTGTTTTGTTCTGTTTGTTTGTTTAAGTGTCCTTGCTATCAACTTGCTTCACGGTTTCTTTTTCCCCAAAATGGCATTACATCATGAAAATTCTGTTTAATTAAGAGCTTAATTAAATTAGTTGCTAGGTAATTTCAGTTCTACTGAATAATATTTTTAATAATTGCCTTCCATCTCTTACTTGAAAATAATAGATGCCTTGTTGATCCAGAACAGGATTTGGTTGTCTTACTCGTTCAGCCCATTTCCGCTGGACTGCTGTTCAAATAAACAACATCTATCTGATTGAATCTCGAATTCATCAAGGGGGTGGATTTCCCTGGCATTTAGGTTCCAGGAATCATGATGAATATGTCTTTGGTTTATCGGCAAATAGCAATCAAAGCATGCATTGGGCAATAAAAAGTGAATGCTCAACTATTCATGCAATTTTTCACCCTGATAATACAGGAGAGGGATTAACAACGTGGGGTTTAAGAGCCGATTTTGATTTTGAGCACAAGCTCCACACCTATTAGTTCTGTGAGCTCAGATGAATTATCAAATTTCCACTGGCTTCAGTTTCCTCATCTGCAAAATGGTGTAATAACACCTACTCCACTGGGTTGTTGAGCAGATGATGGTCAGTAATGCAAGTAAAGTGCTCAGTCTGGTGTAAGGATTCAGTAATTGTTACCCACCATGCTATTTTAATGCACCTTGTAATTTCCTCACAACAACCCTATGGGGTGGGCAAAGCTGCTGTAATTATGCTAATTAATTTAAATATTAGAAAACCGGACCTCCAAGTGGTTATTGATTTACCCATAACCACCCAAGAGGGTGAAATATTGATCCTCTCGGCAACAGGAGTCTCTGAATTACTCACTCCTTGCCTTCCCTTTACCCACTCTGCCATGCAGTGCTGTCTTCTCGATGTTTCCCTAAATTTAAAGCCTTACAAGATAATGGGCATCCTCTGCCTTAGACTGTCAGATGGACAAATGGAATACATTTTGGCAAAGACTTTAAACCTCTATTGATATTACACAGACATTTTCTGGGAAAATGGTACCTTCTGAACTGCAAAGTCAGGAGAAATGTTTTGTTAACACGGAGGGAAAAAAAATGCTGGGGGACAAGTGATTTCCAATCAATGAGCCTAAAGTCATTCAGAGAAGCCCACAGGGATGATACAACAGGTCAACAAGACTAAAACCTAGCCAGCTTTGTAGACCAAATGAATACAGTCTCATCCATGCAGAAGTTGTTACATATATATCTATCTTCTAAAACTAAAATAGAAATCATTTAGGCAGTGCTGAATTTATTATATCATTTTGACATGCTGTATTTCCTCCATAGCTGCTAAATTTCACCTTCTATCATGTGAGGGCCTGTGATTTTTTTTTTTTAAACCAGGTGTGCACTCTCCTTAAGGTTAGTAACCAATGGTATTGAGGGGAGAGCTCTGCTGTGAAGTTCAGTAACCTAGATTTAAGGACCAGCCATGCTAATTCTGAGCTTAAAGAACCATAAGTTTAGGCAGTCACTTAAAGTCAATATCCATCTATGGAGTGCCTTTAAAGATTTATTTATTTATTTGAGAGTTAGAGGGAGCAGAGGGAGGGTCAGAGGGAGAGAATCATCAAGCAGACTCCCTACTGAGTGGGGAGACCACTGGGGGCCAGTCCCATGACTCATGAGGTCATGATCTGAGCTGAAACCAAGAATTGGATGCTTAACCAACTGAGCCATCCAGGCGTCCGTACTGAGTGCCTTTAAAAGGCCTGAGCTCTGAGCTGGGACTGGGTAGGTGAACAACGGCCCTTTGTTTTTTCCCCTGAGCCTCCTTTTTCTCACCTATACAGTAAGGATAATAATAGTGATTCTCTTCACAAGACTATTGTGAGGATCCAATGAGATGAAGAAGAAAATAAATATACTGTGATGTTTGTGAAAGTGCTTTGTAAACTTTCCAAAGTGTTATAAACATGGGGTGTTCAAGACAAGCTGCTGAAGAAGGAAAACCCTTCAACTCTCCCCAATGGCTGTCTTATAACTGCTGGCCATCCACTCCAGGAGCTTGCCAAATGCTAACAGCATTCCTTTCTTTGATGTCAGATGATATTCATATTTATAAAAGTACTTTTCCATCTCTTTCCTCCTCCTCCCACTTTGCTTTATTCTGTAAACTGTAACATTCCTTAATATCAGTATGGCACTATAATATCAGATGATATAAAGCATTAAATAAGGTACCAATATAAAATTCAAAGCACGAAATAGTCCAGAGGCTCACGACTTGCAGTTGGTAAGCCCATCTATTTGTAAGGGATATTTTAAACATTGTCAACGGTGTGGGTTACAGCTGAAAGGGATCTCACCCAGGCACTGATTAACTATAGGAGGTGGGAATGGTAGAGAGAAGACTGTACCTCCTCTCTACTCATAGGCTAAGGGCCGCTGCTGCCTCACATCTGGGAAAGAGTAGTTTATGGGAGTGGACCCATTACTCATGGAACTGAAATTTTCCCTGATTCAGTTCTTCCAGAAATATAGTAGATCTCATGTATTTTTACCTCTCCTCTAATTCCACTTTATGTACTAATTGGCAAATTTTGTCTTTATATTTATTCTTGTCAACAGAAGACATTCTGTTATATGCCATACAATACACAAAGCTGTATGGAAAAATGCAAAACACAATATGCAGGGTCCTTGCTTTTCAGGAGTTGAGGAAGAAGTAAACCCAGCATTTATGTCAAGACAGCAAGTGTTATTTTAGATTCTTTAACCAATGACACTTTAAAAGGAGGCAACTGAGGCTAAGAGAAATAAATTTCCCATGATCGTACAGGTAACAGGTGTCTGAGCTGAGATTGACCCCAAGTCTGTTTCGTTCTAAAGTCAGTACCCTTGATCAGGAAGGCAGAAGACACATCACAAAGGATAGTGAATGCAGACATTAAAGAAAACCTACAAAAAAATAAATTCTACAAACCCTAGCAAATGTTATGTCCAAGGGAGGCGAAGTGTCCAAACGACCTGGAGCGGGATGGGCCTTCACTGAGCGGGTTCTAAAGCAGATCCATGATACAGCATAGGCAACAGGATGGTAGACACCAGTCAGAAGGCAACTGTGCTGGAACCAAGAGAATAACACTGGGCAATTAAACATGTTAATAAGAATAAAAGCTATAATCCCAGAACACCATTCGTCCTTCCCAATTCAGATGCCTCATCTTTGTGGCCCTTGGACAATGGACATTTTGTAAATTCCTATGATTTTCACAGATCCATCTTCCAGGCAGATCTAAAAGGGAGCAGAGTGCTGCTTCGCTCATCAGAGTATTGCCAAGTTCATTCCACTCAGCATTCATATCCCTTCTCACATAGCTCTCTCTTATGCAAGGTGAATGGAAATCATTTTCCTCCTGACATTTGGTGTTGGTTCCAGTGACATAAGTGGAAAAGTGAATATACTTGGCAATGTTTTCAAACATTTGTTTGGATTTTCTGTTTTTTAGGAGATGTACGACTAAGGGGTCAGACGGGGGTTCCTGCTGAACGCCGTGGCTCCTACCCATTCATTGACTTCCGCCTACTTAACAGTGAGTAATCAAGTGTACCTGGAAAGGAACAAACTTTCCTTAAAAAAAAAAAAAAAAAAAACTCACTTCCCTCTGAACTTCAAAACCCTCTGAGGTCTGCCTTCCTTCCTCCATGTCTCCCCTCCCAAATGGAACTTAACCCTTTGTCTTTAGATTTCCTCCCTAGTGATGTAATTCTGGCCCTGCCTACCTGCCTGAGCTTTAGTGAGGATCAAATGATATCAGGTCAGCTTTAAAAATATAAGTCTTATGTTACCTAACTAGAATTTAAATAAAAATTTGAAAAGAAAAAAAATAAACTTCAATAAAGTGGGAAAAATTCAAATAAAAATGTAAGTCTTAAAAACTGTGAAGGCCTATACAAGGAAGCTTATCACTTTCATTATCTAGCACATTCTTTCCACCATCATCCTGGACTCAACCAGATGAGATTCTATTTCATTGCTAAAACTCCACAGGGAAACCTATTATGCCCCTGCCCTTAGTAACTATCTGTTGTGTCATTCTCCCTTCTTTATCTAATCAAGGTCCCTGTGATCCATTCTCACGTTTCCAGTAAAACTCTTCACCTTGGCAGAGCCCTAGAAGTCTGGACTTGCTGCTTCCTCCATTATGAATACTCAGAAAGTCATTCATTTCTACCTTTCCCCTTCATATACTTCTCCTTATTTGGAGTTTTTCTCAACCTCCAGTTCATAACTCCATTCTTCTCAAATTCCTTTGGAAACCCAGACCAGTTACTAGTCTCTCCACTTTATGTCATGTCTTCTAACTATCGCAACCATCCAGCACTTTGGACTTAGAGAGGCCGGTGGAGGTAGAAAGTGGATAAATGGTTTTCAGTGGTTTTCAGTGTTTGGTTCTCATGTCGCTTCCTATCCATACATTTTGAAGTGCTGGGTTGCAACCACATGGTTTTACTTTCCTTTGGAATAAACAAGTTCAGCCGAAGAGGTATACCGATTTACCTTAACCCCTAAAAATTACTAAGAAAAGTCAAAACTTGCTATCTTTAGATCCTCAAAAGCTCAGTAGGGATGGAAATGTTTATGATCTTCTAGCTCATTAAACTTCCCTATCAATGTACAATATCTATTTTCTCAGCTCTTTCTGGGACACAGAGATTTGGAGCAACGTTTCCATACTAGAGATAACCTCCCCAACACAGTCCCCAAAAATACATTGTAGAAGACACAATTGATTTGCCAAACCAATGCAATATTGGATATATTGGGGGGTATAGTGCAGAGCTTTGATGGCATCTCTTAACTTTCCTTATGACCTCCACTAGACTGTTCCAGCTACCCAAAGTTACCCCTTTGACAGTCTCTAGACTCTACTGATTTCCAGTTGCCAGGGATATGGTTCCACCAAGCAAGATAGAGATGAGTAAAGGTATATTTATTTCACTGTCTCACAGACACCAGGGCTCTCCAATGGCTTCACCTACTAAGTGTGAGATGGAGAAAACCCAAAAAGTCTCTCTCAATATTAGATGAGATGTTATATCATGGTTTCCGGTATGAGGCATGGACGAATAAGGAAAATAGGAGAAACTTCTCTTTCTAATTTCAAGGTTCCAAATGATATAATCTGTTTCCAAATTATGCTGCTATTAATAAGCAACATCAGCTAATAGCAGTTATCTTTGTAAGTGGAGTTATGAAGTATTTCACTGTCTACATCATAGGTTTCTGTAACACTTGGATTTTGGGTTTTTTACAATTAGTTTGTTTTACTTTTATAACATTAAAACAATAAAAAAATATAAAAAAATTTAAACAGAAAACCAATGCAGATAATATTTCACTATATAACAAATCAGTTACAAGCAGGTGCCATCCTGTTACCCATCTTCCGTAGGTCCTCCAGAAACTTCCTAGTGCCTGGATTCACACCGGCCTCCTTCCCTTGGTATGAGATGCTCTCTTCTCCTCCACTCCCATTTCACTCCATCTATTGCTCATGACCCTCCACACATTAAGTGACAGTGTTGGCCCTCCATTTGGAAATCTACTTTCTCCTCTGCTCAGCACTCTACTCTAGATAATTCCTTCACTTATGTCTCTTTATCAGTAAAACATGCTAAAGCAATATCAATTTGCCTTCATTGTATTTTGCTTTATCGTGGACTCAATTTCTTTCCTAGATGTAGAAAACATATCCCTAAATAGACTACAAAATCTCAAAGAACTGACCTCTCACTTGCATTTGTTACCAATTAGATCAAAAGACCCCCCAAAAAGATTATATTAAATGCTTACAACATCTGTCATCCCCTATATTTTGCTCAACAGCTCAGATAGGACTGAAGCCCTCTGAGATTTTTCTTTGTCTGTGGTACTTTCCATTCATTTGTCAAATGCCTGCTGTACCTGGTTAGAGAGTTGAAAACAGAATCAATAACATGACTGTGGTCACTCTCCAGTTTCTAGATTAGCCTGCAATTACAGCAGCTTGTCACCAGGTAGCAGCAGGTGTGTGTCTATCTGTGTTCCATACAGTGACTTAAGATAGAATATTTAAATAGAGATCCTATTTAATTCTCTTTAATGTCGTTCATGTTCTTGTTGAGATTTGCCTGCCTGAGTTGTTAACGTATGCTTCCTGCCTAAAAGGAAACATTTTAAATATAATTCTATAAAGATATAAAGATAAACTCCAAAGGAACATTTTAAGACTTTCTTCTAAAACTTTTATTTTTACCAACTGATTCCAGTTCTACACAGTAAGTACCGCACTAGTTTAAAGTGATTTTTTGTATCATTTACCTTCATTGTGGGTCATTTTTTTTTCAAGTATAGGCAGAGACTAAAGACTTTATTTTCCTCAGGTGCTTGCAGTTTTCCCCACTCTGCCAAGCTAGAATCCAGGTAGGACTTTTTTAAAAAGACCATTTATAGGAAAAACCAAATCACCAGAGCCTCTCTCCCCTATGTCTGCATCCCGGCAGCTCTTCTTCTAAAATGCTTAGTGAAATTCACGTGGCTGCCACTCCCTGACCAAAGTGTGGCAGGAGGTTCACATTCTACCCCCCACTTCAGCATATGTCTTGAATGGCTGGAACATGACTAACAAAAATGTACATTAAATAGTAAGGTCCACTGCACTTCTTCATTGGCCCTTTCAGCTACTGCCCCAACCTGCCATAGCAGAACAAGAAGATGTCAGAATTAGTATCTAAAATATCTTTCTGTCAGAACAAAACTTGTAGACATTAAAACAGATAACTAGAATGAGAATGAGCCAATAACAACCAATGCAGTAATCTATGCTCCCACCCATCCCTGTCTCATACATAAGATTTTATTGGCAAACAGCCATGCCCTTCATTTATATATCATCTACAGCTACTTTCCAACAAAGACCATATGACCCACAAAGCCAAAAATACTTAACTGTATGACCCTTAACAGAAAAGAGTGACTAACCCTTAAGTCAGTTTTTTAAAAAAAGTTAAAAGTTTATGACATCTCCATAGGTACATTCACCCTGGTCTATTTTCCTTCATTAATGTCATTTTTTTTCCAATCCCCAGTACCATCACTTTACTTTCAAGAATGGACTCACATTGTCTTAATTTACATGAGATAGAAGTGTAAACAGGGAACTTCCTTGCTCATTCAGATTTTAAATTCCTCAGTTACAATTTCCAACTGAACAAACATTGTTCTGGAAGACGTATCTCTTTCCCTATTTTTTGAAGACCTGGTACTACCATGCCTATGTATTTGTCTACATATAAAGGGTCAAATTTGTACCTGTTGTCTAGGCAAACTTATTAATGCCGTTTTCACTCCCTAAGTATTCTGGTTTAGACAATAATTACAAGGCCAATGGTTTTTTAAAGTTTTTCCTACTAAAAAAATTTACTTCAAGACAACACCTCTTAAATGTCACTTTCAATCCAGGAATAAAGATCTGAAATCCTCCTCATAAGAGACGCATCCAGACCCACGCATTTCTTTATTGAGAAATATGTCAGATAAAGTTACCTGTTGACAGCCAGTTTCATTTACTGTTTATATTTTATATAATTTAAAAAAGAGGCTTTGTGTGAATTTTGAGAAGCTTCTCTAGATAAGAAGCAGAAAAAATGTAGCTTCAGCACCATAATGTGGGCTCAAGAATCATAGACCTTTAAAGAAGAGGATTATCCTTACGCCTAAGCATGGAGGGGCAGAAGAGAGGGAGAGAAAAGAATGACAATTATTTTTATTCTGTGTGAGATACGAAAACAGGGACCCGGAGGAGGGCAGGAGGAATGGGAATGTAAGGACTCCGTTATCCCAATACCACCGTCCTACGAATTTATGTCATTCCCTAACTCTGGAGGGAAATGAGAGAAGAGAAAACAGAGACAATGTTCTGAGAAATGTGTGGCCACAGAGGCAAAAATGGCGCAAAAGAGATCACAGTTTTCTCCAGAACAGGTGGCTACAGCGCCCTTGTACCTCTCTGTCCCCTGGTTTAATGTAATCAGTAGGCTGAGTAGATAATGACTAGGTGGAGATGTTCCCATGGCAACCATTTCAGAGCAACACAATGACTTCCACACTCGCAGGGCAAAGGAAGTGACATACAAAGCAAACATTCCCAGCGACTGTGGAGCTTGAAGGAACCAGGCAGCTTCAGCTGGAAGTTTTAGGGAGGCACGTTTCAGCTGCCTCAGAGAGCCTGGAGCCCCAGAGCAGCCTCCGTCTTTGCAGGAAGAGGTTAATTGGCTCTTTGGCTTTTCCTGTTGGCTAATTTGCTAATCTTGATCTTTAAAGTTCTATTCCTCCAGATGTGCTTCTCCAGGCAGGGCCGTTTTAACTCTACAAGTGTGAGGTAATTTTAATAGAGCTACAAAAATATTTTCCTTTGCTCATTATTATTGAAATAGAACTAATAAATACTGTTTATTCATATATATAAATATATATGTGTTTTATATATTATAATTATATTACATAATGCATATTTATATATACATATGTATTATACATACATATACATTAGACATACATTTATACATATAATACATATATAATACATAATTAGACAAAATTAGACAAATATTTTATGCAAATATATTATGTAAATATAAAATAATATAAATAATATCTAAATATATAATGTGATTGATGTATAAATATATAATTTTAAAAATATATTATTATATATTATTATGGAGGAGAAGTGACCCAGAGTTTCAAAGACTTTTTTAAAAACTGCTATCAAGGGGTGCCCTGGTGACTCAGGCAGTTAAGCGTCTGCCTTCGGCTGAGGTCATGATCCCAGTATCCAGGAATCCAGCCCTGTAGGTTCTCTGCTCAGCGGGGAGTCTTCCTCTTCCTCTCCCTCTCCCTCTTCCCCTTCCCCCCAGCTCCTGCTCTTACTCTCTCTTTCTCTCTCAAACAAATAAAATCTTTAAAAATAAATGAATAAAAAAATAAAAGCTGACATCTAAAACATTACACCCTGCAGAAATATAAAATATGTTCACAGAAGAACCATCAACAAAAGCTATCCAGCATGTTACAAACCATCTGGTACTAAGGGATGCCCCCCTCTTAAAGAGGGACAATTTGCTTACAAACTCGGTTTTCTAAGAAAGAATTCCTAGCAGTTGGTGACAGCCTTTCAGTCATCTTCTTAAATGTGACTCTTAATGTTACCTATGAGAATCACACAAAATGTAAGGGGCTTAAATTAAAATGTTCCAGGGTGAGATGTTTTTGAGGGTATGATCTTGCAACTAGTAGATAGGTAAGTCCTGGAAATCCAAAGCACAACACAGTGATTATAGTCAGCAGTACTGCATTATACACTTCAAATTTGTTAGGAGACTACATCTTAATTATTTTCACCACAATAATAAATGGTAATTATATGACCTAACAGAGGTGTTAGCTAACACTGTGGTAATCATACAGCAATATATAAATGTATCAAATCAAACACCTTATACACTTAAACTTACACAATATTACCTGTCAATTATGTCTCAACTAAAAAAGAAAGAAAAAATAAAACATCCTTTAAAAAATGTTATGGGATGTTTGGGAAGAAGTCATGTTCAGAAGATGATATCCAGTTCTCCCTGGAAGTTCAGGCTCCCAGCCCCATGCTCTACAAGCAGAGAAGGGAATGTCAGCTGGGAAACGCTCAGACTTCTTGTGAGCTCCAGAGTAACACTCCAAAATTTCAAAGTTCAAGAGTTGTCTAGAAGAACTACAAGAACTCCTAGAAGAAAGACAAGACAAGATGCTGACTGTGGTCGTGGTTCCTTTCTAACTCGCGTGGGTCATGCTCCATGATGTGCACCCAGGGTCTGTGGCTACAAGCTCCCCAGCACTCCACACGCAGAAATGCCAGACCAGTAGGATGGTTAGCCACCGAAAAGCCACTGCATTGCGGAAGACACAACTGATGTCGGCCTCACTGTTTTACTCACTCCCTGTCACTACTCACCAGTGACCATTGATGGAGTACTCCTGAGGTAGGCAGTGAGTCAGGCGCTAGAGATACAAAGATAAATGAGACACAGCCATAGTCTTTGAGGAATTTATAGAGACATAAATCTGTACATTCTGATGTGTTCTGATACATTTAATAATACATGCATGTATACTAAAAGTATACATAGAATGAGAAACATGTTTGTGTATACAGGATTCAGAGGAGAGCATGATTAACTTTGGGGAAGGGAACAGTTAACTCAGTCTTGGGAAAATAAGAAAGGCATTCAGGTGGAATTAAAGCAGGAACAGCTTTAGAGCAGCAATGAAGTGAAGGAGGACTACACACTAAGGCCAACATTTTTACAGCCATTCTGAAATGTGCTTCAAGACCTAAGGAACCAGGAAGGAGTCATCAACAATTCTACTCAACTAGATGTAAATTTCATTGTAAGATGAAGTAGGAGCCAAACAAAGAAGTCAGGAGAGGCCATTCAATGTACCTGACTTTCTGGGGAAATCCACAATGAAATAGAAAGTTTTTGCCTTCTAAAGCTAAAACTGAATCTAGCCACCGCCTTTTATTAGCCTGGCTGACATTGTTTAACAGATTTATTATTTTGTATATGATTGATGAAAAATGAATAATCAAAATAGGGAGCCCAGTATTTCCTCTGTGTTGTCATTCATTCATTCAACGAATAGAACATCTACTTTATGCCAAGCTGGCCATGAAGCCAAGGTGCCCTGAGCCACACCGGTAACCACACGGCTGGGATAGCTCCTGTCTCAGACAGCCGTGGGACTGAAGTCTACCAAAGACCCTGCAATAGCTGGACAATTCCTTTCAAGTCAACAAGGACTGTGGATAGCAGGGTGGCACTTATTACATCCTATACCTGGGCTGAGGATTCTGAGTGCTCAAAAAGAAACTTTTAGATATTCCCTTACCCTTAAAGACCTCACTACATGGGCAAGACGCATATACGTTAAACTATACAAGCAGTATATGAGAACATAAGCGATCTAGTTCTAAAAGAATTGACAAAGACAACTAATCAGAGACAAAAGAAGGCAGAGATTACTGATGTGTTCTGAGCAGGAAAAGCAGGCTTATGGTCTTGTGCTGAACCCTCAGAGATAAGATAGTGTCCTCTAGTTAAGGAATTGCCTAAAAGTGAGACTGAGCTGACATATGGGAGACATTAAGTCATTAAGTGGGAGAAGATCCAGAAAGTAGTAAAGTATGTTGACTAGAAAGAAAGCAAAAGTCTTAGAATGCCAAGATAAAGAACTTGAACTTGACTCATTAAGCAAGGAAGGTCACCAGAGAATTTTGAGAAAAACATAGACAGCATAAAATAGCATTTAAGAAAATTAACTAACACTCCTATGTAGGAGGGGCAGACTCAGTAAATCAAGAGAAATGTGATCAGGCCGCAGACTATGGCAGAAGTAGAAAGAAGGTCTAAATCCAGAGACGAAGTGGAGACAAGGAGGTAAAACTTGATGATACTGAATGCTGGGAAATCCCGGGGTGGATCTGGCCACCTGAAGAACTGGAGATGAGATCAACCATGAGCAAAGTTGGAGGGTGAGTTGGGAGAAGACAGCTCAGGGACAGGTTGTTTGCAAGAATGAAAGGGAAATGTCCAAGAGAGAGCTGCAAATAAGGGACTGCAGTGCAGTTCAGAAAGGCCTGATCTGGAAGTTCCACTTGGGAATCATGATCCTCCATGAGCCATAGGACCAGAACAGGTATCACCAAACCAACGACTTCATTCCAGGGACCCTAAAATTATAGTGTCTAATAAGTTTGATTTAGAAGTGTAAGACTACCAACAATAAAACCCACAAAGAAGTCTTACCAGCCATTTATTTTCCTCTGTGAGAAACTAGACACCACGATTCAGATACTGCCGTACCTCGCACCATGGATTCTAGTCACTACAAATACATTTGTTTATGTCAGAGCCCAGTGGGTTTGCGAACTCACTTGAATGTAGCACAGAGAAATGACCATTTGCTACTGCAGCACTTCCATGAGTAAAACCCTGACTTCCTCAGTCTTTCTGGTATAGCAGCTTCTTTGGATTTATAGAGACAGTAAAATCAAGAGGGAAGCAGGAGTAAATTAAGTTTCTTTTGACTGAAGTTATCCTATGAGTCACTCAGTTAGAATGAGTTGTTTGTTAAACAAAATTAAATTCAACCTCCCACCCAGAAGGAAGCACAAGCCTATCTCTTGTGACTTCATTAATAAACAAAATGAGGGGTTATGTCGTGTCACTGCTACCCTACTTTCAAAGTCTTAGAAGATTTAAATGACTTGCCAAGGGTCCGTATTTACCTCTACATGTGACAAAAGAGAAAGTGTTCCAGCCTCAGAATCTTTTGTGTGTTTCCAAACTGAGATCTCAGGGTTCTCACACAAGCTCAAGAAGATGGTTTTCTCTCTTAACTAGCAAACCAAATTGCCTTGGGTCACCTGGGTGGTTTATTACTCATGAGTAACCTAAGAAGGGAGGACAGCAATTACTGAGGAGAGTCCCCAAGCGAACATGGCCAGTGCAGAGGCACCTAACAAGAGCCACCACCACACCTTTGAGATGGGAGGTGCTCCATTCCAGGGCGAAGCTGAAGGAGGCCAGGTGGAGGTCCCTCTTGGGTGAGGTCCCTCTTGGTCAAGGCCCCCAAGGCCAGAGGTCTCCTGAAGGCCAAGAAGCACAGGAGAGCTGCTGCAAACACCAGAAATAGCCAAGGTCCTGCCCACCTAACCACAGGCTGCTCCTCCGCCTGGCCCAGAGCCCCACCACACACACCACACACCCACTGCTAAGTGTGCACTCTAAACCATGCTTAACGGAGGAAGCGGGCAGAAAGACAAAGAGCTTTGAAGTCAGACCTGGCTTTGAATCCTACTTCTCTTGTGAGTGTGGGAAAAGTGCCCAAACTACTCACTGTCCACACCTGTGGAAGGAGATGGTAACATCAGCCTCACTGGGTTGAGGGGAGATGTAGATGAGATCTGTATGTCCAACAGCCTGTCTTGCTTATAATGGGTCCGTCATAGATGTAGTTGAATTTTGGATGTATCTTCTTCCTCCCCTGAGTACACCACCCCCCTCCACTCCTAAGTATCTATTCACCACTCAAGCCCTCTCCCAGCATTATGACCTTTTCAAAGCCTGCTTGCACCCTCCCAGGGGACTGATGACTCATTCCCTCCTCTCTGCTCCCACCAAATCTCCAAGAAAAATCCACCACCCTGTAAAACTGCAAAGTTTTTTGAACCTGAATCTTTGGAAAGTATATTTCAAAACGTCCCAGGCTACCTGAATCAGCAAGCCTGGCTCTGGACCTTCCATGAGTATTAGGGAAACACTGATAGAGGTCAATTATGCCACACACATAGTATAGCAAATAGTAATAATAATAATAATAATAATGTGTGTGGAGCTCTTAGGTTCTAGACCCTGCTTTACATGCTTTGCACAAGATTGATGCTGATCCCAACCAGATCCCTAGGAAGTAGGCACTACTATTTCAGACAAGGAAACTAAGGCCCAAAGAAAAGAAACTCACCCAAGAAATAACTTGTAAGCCGAAGTTCAAAGCCCAAAAATCCAATACCAGAGCACAAGCTCTTAATGATAATGTACTATAATTCTTTCTTAGAGATGAATTTTAATGGTCAAAGACAATACATGTATGCAATACATTCCTTTTCTGTGTTGCATATATAATTATTCGTATGAAATATTTTTCATACATTATAATAGTCATTTTCTTTTTATAGTACATTTAGACTCTCTCCTTTTTGGTACAAAAATGCCTCAGTATCTTTGAACAAATATTTCTATAACTTAGTGAGAAGATATATAATCACACATCAAAACACTAGATTTGGCAACTTCTCAGCTATACATTCCTACTGCTCTGGCAGAAGATGCCAAACGACAAGTCGCCTGTTTCATTATCTGAGCTTGTATTCTTTGATAAGAAGGAGAAGGGTGTGGTGGTGACCACGGAGGACACTTGCACGCCTTCCCTAAAGCAGAAGGAAATGGAATTGCTATTGTGACAAAGTCGGATTTGAGGCTGCCACCGGTTGCTTTAATTTTTCTCAAGGGGGAGTTGGTTATTTCCTGTCACGCAAACTGTGCATAATTGAAAGAAAGTTTCTCAAAACGTTGATAATATGTTAAATAAAAAGAAGCAGGATCTTAAGGATGTCGGTTATGTTTTTTAAAATACACTAAAGTTTTAACAGGTGTGGTTTCAAGGTGATTATTATTTCTTTCTTCCTGATATTCTATTTTTTCTACCGTAAGATGTATCCGTCTTATAATCAGAACAAAGGGGATTTTATTAAAAAGAAAAAGCAATATAATCCAAAATGGATTTTTTTTTCTAAATAAGGTAATACCAAGATGCAGAAAATGAAGCTGCAGCCATGGACCAGAAAACTTTATTTGCTAAGCCACCTTGGAAAGATTATTGGAAATTATGAAGCTAGATACTTCTAAAAGCTATGTGTGATACTTCACAACAATGCCTTGTCGTTTCAAGAGGAAATTTATTCCAAAAAGCATGAAATCCAAGTTCTAATTCACGTTCAAACAGCACTTTACCTTTGACAAACCATCTAAATGAAGGCAATCAAGAGGTCTTTTAGCCAGGTTTCTCAGTTTACAAGCGAAAAACAAAACAAAATGAAAACCAAAAATAAGAACAAAAAGAAAAACAAAAAGAAAACAGAGATGCTAAGTGACTCTTTACAAGGTAATGAAAGCGTTAAGATCTAGGATTCAGGTCTTTCGACATTCTGTTTTTCTACTCAACCACAGGCCTCCCTTGTTTAAACTTAACCTTATATATAGATAATAAATTTTAACCCTGGCAGTGAAAGAAAGGATCAACCAAGGCCTTCCCCTGGCGGTGGGGGCCGTTGGTTCTAGAACAGTTGTCTGGATTTGGATTCTGGCAGCAGAGTCTGTCCGGACCCCTCTGTCCTCCCGCCTCCGGGTCTGGGAAGGAAGAGCTGAAGGGTGCCTATCTCCCAGAGCTGGCATGAAGGGTACTGAGTGAGTGTGTAGTCTAGCGCAGCACCTACCACAGTATCAGTTCTCAGTAAGGTGGACTGTTATTATCCCTGGTATCTGTATTTCCCTTCTCTATGGCCACATGTAGAAGTGCTTTGACAAGTATATGATATGTAACAGTAAGGAGTCCTCAACCTATGTTGAAGAAAAGAAAGATGCATCTCCCTTTTCATTCTCCTATTCTTGCAGGGACTTTCTCTTTCAACAAATCTTTATTGAGCTCCCTCTACAATGCCTGACACGTTGCTTTCCCAAGTATGGTTGTAAATAAAGTGATAGAGAAAAAACAGTGGTTGGAATGTGGGAGAGAGAAGGCTTTTTTGGTCTTGTTTTTGTTTTTGTTGTTGGTTGGTTGGTTTGTAAGACATTAGAGGATGCTGAAATTATGGTGAGAAAGACCTAGTTGAGAAAGAACAACAAGCCAAATGGGACAGAAAAGTCACAGCTGGGAGTAAAGGGTCCTGAAGGGTAATGGGGACAGGAGGACTGGTCTAAGAAAAGGAGGCAGCTCCGGGCACCTGGGTGGCTCAGTCAGTTGAGTGTCTGCCTTCGGCTCCAACCATGATCCCAGGGTTCTGGGGTCAAGCCCTGCATCAGGATCCCTGCTCAGCGGGGAGCCTGTTCTCCCTCTCCCGCCCATCCCACCCATCCCGCTCATGCTCTCTTGTGCGTGCACACTCTCTCTCTTTCTCAAATGAAGAAATAAAATCTTAGAAAGGATGGAAGGAAAAACGAGAGAGAAAGAAAGAAAAGGCAGCCCCTCTTCTAATAGAACAAGTAGAAAGAAGGAAAGAATGTCTGCATAGTAGGAAGTTTTGTAGGTTTTGTAGCAGAAAAGGAAAGAATTTCCCACCTAATGCCTTCCACTTTCTCTCTGAAATAGGAGGCAAGGTGGGGAGTCGTGGACACTGGGAATTGGAGGATCTTCTGAGCTTGATGGTTGTGTATTTATTGCCCAGAGAACAAATTCTGTGCTCCCCCTGGCCACCAGCCCTCGGTATAAGAAGTACCACAGCTGTGGAACCACTGAAAGAGAAATCCCTGCAATAACATGGTGGCCTGGCCCCACTTTATTTGCTAAGTGTCTGCCATTGCTTTCCCTTTTTCCCATTGTGTGAGCCATTATAGAAAAGCCCATCACTATTCCTGTCCTACCCCACAATCTCAATCTTCCCTGAGATACAAAACTGCAAAAAAGGAAGTACTCTCACAACAGAGACTCCTCTCTCTTTCCTGTGTTTGTGTGTGTGTGTGCGCGCGCGCGCACGTGCCCTTGCGTAATACAGTCTATAAGGAATGTTTAGCCATGAAAACAAGTTTTACCTCTGTCTCCCAGGAACTCTACTCTGTCCCACATACCCACCCCACTACCATGGAGAGGAGGCAATTCTTTGCATGAAGACAGCTGTGGCTGTCGCTCGTTTCCTTCTAGGCAGAGGCTGCATAGTGTTCTCTCCTTGTTCCTCTTTCCCCATTGGTTCCCACAGCAATGGAAAGACATTTAGCATTTCCAAGTTGCCAAGAAATTAGTGAAGTAGAAAATACTTACCTTAGCATAGATGATAAGCCATTTATCCCTTTTCCCTCTCACTCCACTCAGTCACTGTTGGTTGACAATCCTTGCCATGTGAAGAAGGAAAGGCCACCATCTTTTTTCTTTGTGCTTTACCACAATAGCTCTGTTTTCTAATTGTCTCCAAATTTCTAATTTGGAGACAATTCTGGTAAAGACCAGAAAGCTAAAAATCTATGCCAGAAGTCTCCTTGGGAGATCTGGAATAAATCTTTTTTTTTTTTAATTAAGAAAAGTTAAATTAGATCAAACAATTCGTATTTACTGAGCAACTACTGTGTGCCAAGCTATGAGTTATAAGAGATACAGGGTGAAAAAAAAATTGGGGGTAAATGGTGGCACACAACTCAGATAAACACCAGATAAACTGACAGGTGCCAAGGAAATTCCAGTGAAGAGATCACTGGACATTCTAGGGAAGGACCTCATCAGGTGACTGGCGTTGGCACTTGGACAATGATTAGATCTTTGTCAGTGGAGTTTTTTTTAAGGGCATTCAAAATAAAGAGTGGTGAAAGGAGGGAGTTGCAGGGTTGGAGGGAAGGTAATGAGAATTAATGTTAAAACTAGTTTGAACTTATACTACACAATAAGGATTGGTTAGAGTAAGAACAGGGACAATCTTAAATGGCAGTTTGTCATTTACTCTGTAAAAAGAATAAAGTGGAGAATGACTGAAGGCTTGTGAGTAAAGAAAAACATTTTCTCACCATTGTATCTTGCTTATTATTAGCAAGTGGTTGCTTCTTGCTAACATTGAAACTAAGTTCAGAAACATGGCCGATTTTTCCTGGTTGTGCGGTGAAAATGCATTCTCTGTCACATCAACTCCTTTAGTCCAACCTTCTCTACCTTACATTAAGACTTCTTTATCAACCTGCTTCATAAAAACAACATATACTGGTCTCAGGACTCAATCCCATTTCAAATTTCTCACATAAAAAGTCCAGGATCTCAAGCCAATATCAATACACAATCTGCAATGATAACTCTAAACTTAACTGATATGTATTGAAAGTGTTCTATATGCCACACACTATATATATATATATATATATATATATATATATATATAAAACCTTATTTATGGTATACACACTGCAGTTGCTGGGATACTCTTTTCCATTTGCTTATTCACTAAATAGATACTTATTGAGAATCTATTATGTGCCAGGCACTATTCTAATAGCTTAGCTCCTAGGTTGGGAAAGAAACACAGTTCCCTCTTTTAGAGGACTTCTTTTCTTGAAATGTTTTCTCTATCATTTATCCCTCTTGATTATAGCAATAATTATTCCTTAAGGGGCAATATTAGCTTCCTAAAGGCTCAACATGACTTATGATACCATTGATAGAGTGTCTTACTACCCATGTAAAAAAAAAAAAAAAAATCACAGGCAAATAGATTTTAACGCCTTCGAGGGAAATCTCTTAAAAGAGTTGATTAATGTATTGAAAGACGAGCCTTTTCTGGTCAGTCAAATGTTCTCTTAACTCAGAATTGCCAAATATGGATAACCTGTTTTGAAAGAATTCTAATATAACCAAAAACATCTAACGCAAAAGCTATTTGAGGGTATAACTTAGTTTGTCTTCAGTGACTCATGACTTCTCAGAATCTTAGAATTCTTTAGAGCCAATTATTTTAAACAGCAATTATTAACTGGGACGTCAAAGCAATCTTGGAGAAGAGTTCAGCTTTCTTATTTTTAAAAATTTCCATTAGCTGAACCTATAAAGGCCAGTCGTGCCACCCGAGATTTTGAAAATAATCTAAAGCACTGGGTTTTTTATTTCAGCTGTTTGGAAATGACTAACAAGAGTAACACAATGGATGAACTTCAAACATTCATAGCTGGATAAGTAAGAAACACCCACTACATGGAAATTAATAAGAAGACATGTCACCATAGTCTTATGACAGGAATGTTCTCTCAGAGTATTTTGAGCCATTAAATAGCTCTCACCACCTTAAATCACCTTTGGTATTATTTTCTAAGTGTCTAAAATAGAGAAGATGTAAGAGAAGGAAAAACTTATGCTCCTTTAAATGATACAAAGCGCTGGTAAACATTAACCAACGATAATAATGGCATGAATAATAGAAAAGTGTGACTCGAGGGGCGCCTGGGTGGCTCAGTTGGTTAAGCTCAGGTCATGAGCCTCAGGGTCCTGGGATCGAGCCCCATGTCAGGCTCCCTGCTTGGCAGAGAGCCTGCTTCTCCCTCTCCCTCTGCCTGCTACTCTGCCTACTTGTATGCACTCGCTCTCTATCTGTGTCTGTCAAATAAATAAAATCTAAAAAAAAAAAAAAGAAGAAAGAAAGAAAAGTATGACTCGAGGTGACTTAAGGACAATTTTAAATTACATATGAAAAATGAAAACTTGGGCTGAAGTATCAGGAAATTCTAAATTCCATTCCTTAAATTGTAGAGTGGAATTTTAAATGGGGCCAAGAAATACGGGCAAAGGCATCAACAAAATAGTATATTGTGAGAAAAGCTATACAAACAAACAAAAACATGAAAATTACTTTGCCAGACAAAATGAAAAGCCAAATGGTAGCATGTGTACATCCTCTCATGCCAAGTATAGGCCATCTGATTGATTTAGAGTTTAATGCTGTAGTCCTATCAATTTTTTTTCCTTGGGACTAACGGAAATTAATTTCGCATTCATTCTCATCTTGCATTCATGAAATATAAGCTCCCCATGAAAGAAACTCTATTCTGTTCACTGTTAGTCCTGGTGCCTAGAACAATGCTTTGCACATAGTAAGGGTTTGACAAATATTTGTTGAGTGAAAAAACATATTATTCAAAAAGACGGGTTGCTCTGGATGACGTAGTCTCTTCTTACCAAAGTTAAATTGTGCATGATATGCTTATAGCAGCTGAAGAGTTTGCCCAGTTACAAGACATTTTTCAAATGAGTTTAGTAAAGAGGATCTTCGTTAAGATTATCAATATTAGGGGTGCCTGGGTGGCTTGGTGGTTAAGCCGCTGCCTTCGGCTCAGGTCATGATCTCAGGGTCCTGGGATCGAGCCCCGCATCGGGCTCTCTGCTCAGCGGGGATCCTGCTTCCTTCCCCTCTCTCTGCCTGCCTCTCTGCCTACTTGTGATCTCTCTCTGTCAAATAAATAAAAAATCTTAAAAAAAAAAAGATTATCAATATTATTTGGTAATTGCCTTTAAGTCATGTTTTCCAAGTGAGCAATCTTCATTACTATAGACCCTTCTTAGCACTGGTTCCCAAAGTGCACTATGCGTATGGAAGGATGAACCAGATCATCTTCTTGTTACCAAAAAAAAAAAAAAAAACAAACCTTCTTTCTTTTACCTTAATAGTTACCTGTTTGTTTTAATGCATACTAGGAAACAATGTAACAAGCACATCTGATCTGTTTTTTATCGGTACCAAAATTACAAAAGATATATGTCGGTACACGTGAGTTTGTTTGGTTTAAAAAAAGACATCAAGTAATAGTGGTGTAGGCAGATGTGCTAAAAACCATAATAATGTCATGTATATGACTAAGTTTGTGGTAACTCTGATCTTGGTTCCTGCTTGGAGCAATAAGGCTCACACGGGAAATCCTGCCTTCTTGTAAAGATCTTCCTGGGCTACAGGCAGGAATCTGTTACTTTGCCACCTTTATCAGCTAAGTTTGTATCTAATAGAATAGCTTTAAGCCCTCTCGGCTCCAGCGTCTCCTTTTTACAGCAAATATTTTTATATTTTTACCATCTTAAAAGGATATCCATAACCTACTTACTCACTTAAGTTCCCAAAAACTCAATCTAAGGTTCCAGCTGTATTATAAAGCAGAAATCAAAAGCAGTCTGTGACTTAAATTGTTTCAACACATAAATGCTTAGGCATAAGCCCCCCACCAGCACCCCAAAGGGCATCATGATGCAGTCACATGGCGCCTATCCATGCCAAATCACTGTAAGTGTGAAAGCCACTAATGCAGACAGACACAGGTGTGTTCTGTGGGTGACACAATCAGATATCATAGGCAGTCTTGCCACTGGTGGTTTCCTAAGATACAGAACAAGTCCTGGGAGATCCTGTCTACCACCCCTCCCAGCCGAAATGACATCCCTCCCTTAATTTGCAAAGCAGTTGCTTTCCTGAAAAGGGAAAGTTAAAATGGTGCAAAAGAATACTTTATGTTTATATGTAAAGCAAAGGAATAGGGTCAGGTTCCAGGTTCAGATCATTATAAAAAGGCTTTCCACCTACATGAATACCCGAACGGCCGATAAAAGCTGAATGAGATACAAGACAATCATTGGATGTGTGGAGCTGTCCCACACTTCAGGCCATCTAGCTTTGCTGGCTCCCTTCCACTCTCCAGTTGGGCCCTTTCCATCATGACAACAACCAAAAATGCCCCCAAACACTTCCCAAATGCCTCCCACACTGATCTCATAAATCCAATGGCCCTCTTGGGTTTGTTTCTTAAGCCCTTCATTACTAACTAAGGTGTAATTTATTAATCTACTTTGGGGTTTTTTTTATTTATCAATGATGGCTTTGGGTTCTAAAGTATCTTAAAAGATTAGCTCTAAGACTTCTAAGGCTATTATTATAATACTCCATGTTATTATTATTACAGATGTTTTTATTGTTTTATGGTTTGTTAACAGTAAAATTTCTCTTTGGCGTAAAGTTGATAAAGAAGAAATATGTCTTTTCTGTTTAGAAACATATTTGTTACATTCTTGTTAAACACTTCACTACATGCCTCACACAATGGGTATCACTTCCAAAGAGTAAGTATTCTTAAAGCAAATTTCAGAAACTTTGGTTTCTTTCAAGGAAAAATATTTCAGAGTGGGGGATCCTGAAAGAATCTGAAATTCAATATAACTAGAAATCTGGTTACTGAAAATCAGATACTTCTTGAATTATCTAAGCCTCCCAGGGCTGCAAATTTTGACAACATAACTTTCAAAGCAGATTCTTGGCGTAATTTTGAGTGGGTTTTGACCAAGTCATGCTAGGAAATTTGCAACTGCAGCATTCATTGGAGGGGTACAAGAAAGAGGAAAAAAAAATAATGAAAACTTTCCGGGGTGAAAGACCTTAAACTTAACTGAACTTCTGAACTTTACACCCTGTTGTGATTTTTCTGACACTTTGAAGAATAGTTCTGGAGAGCCTCCAAACAGCACACTCCTCACTCCATTCTTAAACAGTGTGAAATCTGTCAACCCGACCAGGTCACCAAGAGGGCAGACCGTGACTTGTCTTTACTGAGAGGGACGTTCTGTAGGACACTGCAGAAGCTGGCCAGGTTTTGCTTTTCACCGAGAGGTAGGGCCTGGCAATTTGAGAAAAACACTGATTTCCATTCATTCAGAAACTGGCTCAGCATGTATGTTTGTTTCAAATATGCCCTATACAAGTTACCAAAGTGATGACTTTATATTCATCCCCTCAATTCTTATCAGAAAGCTGATCATTGAAAATAACTAACAGAGCTTTATTTGCAAAGATGGAAAGTTTAAAACACTTGCCTCAGCTCAAGATAGAACCTGATTTTTTTTTAATTAATTCTATTGTGTGCGACAAAGAAACAATATCAGTTAATGAGAGGCGTGGGAACTCTTTTGATGCCTGTTCTACTTTTGAAGTTTTTTCTACCAAGTTCCTTAACCTTTTGTTACTCTGCTTCTCTGCTTATAAACCTGGAACAATGATAGGTATTATTAGCTCAAGCTATTTTGTTCAGAGAACTGGGACCCCTGGGCAAAATTACTAAGTCAATGAAGTTTTTCTTGACTTTTATACCTTCTTTCACTCATTCCATTGTGCTAAATGCTAAATATTAAAAGGTAAATAAGACATAGCCCCTGTCCTCAAGGAACTAACAGTTTAGTGGCTGAGAAGTAAACAAGACAATTCATGAATAACTGTTTTTGCTGAATATAAATGGTGGGGGGCGGTAGCTATGGAAACCCAGCACAGAACATCTGCAACCACTGGGAAAAACAGGGAAGACTTTCCACCCAACTACCTTCTTTCTCCTCTCTCTGCCTCTCCACCCCACCTTCCAGCAGATCCTCCCCCATGACTTCCCATCTGAGATAAAGCCCCAAGCCTTGAAATGTCCTTTCTGCCTTCTTGCATCAGAATCTGTCTGATATTGTGTACCTAATTGCAAACTAATTCAAGCTAAGGTAGTCATTGACTGGCTAAGCTAACTCATTCCAGATGATATTTGCCTTCTGACTAGGGCTGTCTTTACACATTCAACCAATCTTTATTGAGCATGCACAGTATAGGTAAATTTCAGCTCTTTTCCCCAAGACTACTAAATGGAAGAACCAAGACTTGAACAAGGTGGTCTAGACTCTAGGCCAAGAGATCTTTCCAGTTACTCAGTTATCCAGCTGCACTACCTATTCTACTAGAAGGGCCGTTGGAGAGCCCAAGAGAGTGCAGATACCCAGCCCCTCAACTCCCACCTACCGCTACCCTGCCATACACACCGAGGATCACTGTTTTCAGCTGCTACTGCCATGGAGGAATAGGAATAAGCCCTCCCCTCGACAGGGGACTCTCTGGGGGAAGAAGGTGTTTCTGCATCATCTTTCACCACCAGCACTGCCCAGCGTCTGGACCAAAGTAAATGTCTAGTTAATGTCTGGAGAAGGAAAGGAAGGAAGGAGAGAATAATGAGAAAGGAAGGGAGGGCGGGAAGGGGGAGGGGAGGAGAGGGAAGGGAAGGAATGGAGGACAATTCTCTTTGGTTATTTCACAAGTCCTGTCATTGCCAAGTGTCTACCACCTCTTCCTCCAATACCCCTCCTTCAGACACAGCAATTAAACTCTTCATTCGGAAGAATCCAGTGCTAATGATCTAGGGCAAAAGAAACCTCAGTACAGATACTTCATTAGCTTCTTGGTGCATTTCAGTGTCACCCCACCCTCACTCCCTGCCACTTCCTCCCCACAACTCTTACTTGAACAGGACGGTCTGCAGGTTTAGTAGGGTTTTGTGTGTACTGATTTTTTTTTTCCCCCAATACAGGCTATTATAAGCTTTTAGAGCTTATAGAGTTTTTAGAGCTCTCTGGTCTCTATAGTCCCAAGAATAGGAATGTATTTCTGACTGACCATTCACCTCATCTGGAAGGCCATTAAGAACCCTGGCCATTACCAAAAAGAACACAACCTCACTGATAGCAAATCTCAAACCCATGTGGGATTCAAAGGGTAGTAGAAAAACCTCCTCACATTTTGTCTCAGACTGGCTTTTGTGGTACAGAGTCCACCTCCAATGGGTACTTATATGCCCCGTCTCTTTTTGATCCCTCTTCTTCATTCCTTTTCTCCTGTCTTATCCTCTGAGCCTCTCTACCCCACCATGTCCCCTCCATACATGCTAGGGGCCATCTTGCCTCTACCCCTTTGGGATATTTGACTCCACCAAGGGCAAGGGGCAAAGTGAATCATCACATTCTTGAGAGGGGAACCCACTAGACATAAAATCTTCCCTCTTGCTCATATTTTCCACTTCATCGATAATTTCTAGGCATTTTCATACTAAAATATCCCTTGTCCATCACAGCTGAAGTAGAAATGAAAGTAGTGAAGACAACAAGGGTCCATCCCACCACCTTCCTCTGGGTATTTGACATAAGAAACTCTGTCCGGAAAATGCTGTATATTCAAGGACCTAGCACCGAGTCAGTGTTCAGTAAATATTTGTAGGTGGAACCTAACCAGTGTTTACCACACTGCTTAAATCTACGCTCTGAGACTCGGAAAGAACAGATAGCCAACTCATGATTAAAGGGCTTCCAGTTCATTCCTTGAGAGCTACCAAAGAATACCATGTGTTTATTTAATATCTGTTCCTGAGTAGAATACTATTTCACATTATAAAGGTAAATAAAAATGTTTAGAAAACACATGAAAGCCATATGTGTTTTCTGGAGGGAAGGGAGGAGGGAGAGAAGACAATGCTGGGGGTGGGGGATTAAGTGAAACAGGGAAGATCATGTCCTCAGACCAGGTCTCAGTCAGCAGATACCCTTCAGGTGAAACTTTAGGCGACTTGAAGGCTTGGCTATGAAGTGGTTAAACCAGAGGCCTATGTGCATCCTGTCACGATTTTATTTTGAGCAGCCTGTTTGCCCGAGAGCCTCCCACTCTTTCCCTTCCCCAGAAGCTGCAGCTCTGCTCTATGTCCACCACGAAAATGTTTGTCTTTTCCACAGCTTGAGGGACTAACCAAGGCCTACAAATTTCTTTGTGGAATAACATAATAATCAAATTGCATTAAGTCAGGGTCAGTCATATGTGTGTTTTCAATTTTAAAGCTCACCAGTGATTTATTATTTACCTCCTAATATGCCATTTGTATGTATAGTGAGAGATACAGGAAAGTTACATGTGTAGAATCACTTCCAAAGTCTACTAGGATGCTGTCTCATATGTTCTGTCATTACTTTACAAGTTTCCTTTCAGTATTTCTCACTGTGACATTTCCTGTTCAGTGATATAGATTCTAATCTTCAACTTTTAAATCTTCATCCATTTTCAAAACACTTAAGTTTATGGGTTATATTGATATTTCCTTTAATTGTTTTTATTTTACTAACTATAAATTTTAAAGGAAAGAAATCTGGGTATCAATCCCTGACTGTATCCCCGGGAAGTGGGATCCTATGCTGGCCTCTCACATGTCGCCTACTCTTCGTCCATTCTTGTAAAGAGTAGAATATAAGGAACTCTAGAGTGTCATTTTCAAGGTCAGATAGACCTGGATCTCAGTCCCCTTCTGCTGCTTATCAGTTGTGTGACTTTGGAAACATTACTAAACCTTGCCAAATCCATGGCTTCATCTATAAAATATATCTATCACTATCAACTTCATAATATCCACTTTTTCGAAAATGAATGGAGTGACAAATGTCCACTATCTAGTAGATGCTCAGTATTTCCTAGTACCATCACTCCTAGCCCCAAGCCCTGTCCTTGCTGTGGATAGTGTAAGTGGGATAGGAGGCCAGTTGCATTTGTTCTAGATGAAGTACCTCAGTTATATCTTTGGAAGCAGTTCAGGTACCCATGCAGATGGACACTGCAATGAGCATCTAAAGCAATTCTTTCTTCCCCAGGTAAGAAAAGCTTTCCATGGCCTGAATTAATGGCATAAGTCTTAATGGAAGCGTGTTCCTTAGGAGCTTGTTCCACCAAGAGTCAGAGATGTGATTACACCTAAGGAGCCACTTTAAGCCATAGAGAGCCATGGACCGTAAGAGACAAATCTCAATGAACAGATAAATAGCTTGAGTTTCCTACTGAACTACAGTGGATATTTGCATTTAAAGAGTATACTCCAACCACTTCTAATGTCTACTTGATTCAGTCCATTAAATCAAAGAATTCACTCAGAGGAAATATAATTCTAGTAACCTTTTTAACATATGAAGGAAAAGGAATTCACTTAAAATGCACTTATTTTTCAAAGAACAAAATATAGAGGATCCTTTGCTGGTCATTTTTCAAGATATATGTTCCTATCTGGGCCTCTACCAATAGATAAACTTAGTACTAATCTCCCACCCTTCTCAAGATGCACTTGTAATCATTGCAGACAATCCAACAAATTCAGAAAAGAACTAGAAGTTCAAGTTCTTCTACACAGGGCATTAGCCCTGTTATCTGTTGTGTTCGAAGAATGAATCTCTCCTGTTCAGGATAATTCATTCAGTTCTATAATCCCATGGTGGTGCCCACTGGGAGCAAGGCTATGTGCTGCTGTAAGACAGGAAAAATAAAAATCTTATACCTCAATCAAGAATCACCTCCTGCCTTCACTACTTCATTCAACAAACACCACCTTAGCCAGGCCCCACCCTCCACAAGACATAACCATACCCTCACAGACCTTCCAGTAGCCTGCACGGCATCCGTTGCCTAGAGAGCTAGGAATGCCTGTTACTACCATCCCAACTGCAGTGCATTAAGAGGACATCCAGAAGGATCTGAAGGCACGGGACTGGAGGGTGAGGAGGAAATACCTGATGTGGGCTGCTGAAGGGTGGGTGGCATTTCAACAGGTGAAGATCGTACTCTATACACAGGCAGTGTAGAATTGGTACAGAAGTAGAAAACCAGAGGGGACCTGGTTGGGGGTGAGGGGAACACCAAGAACAGAGACCTATTTATCTGCAAGGGAACTAGCAGGAAATAAAAATGGAAAAAAGAAGTTGGCATCACATTTAGAGAGCCACGAACACCAGAATAAATAATACGAACTTAACAAAGTAGACACTGGGGAGCCATTGAAGAATTCGGAGCACAGGGTTGACATGGTTGGGACTGGGCTGAAGGCATAAATCTGCCCGTGGTAGGTGAGATAGATGGGAAGAGACAACGGGAGGCGATCAGAGGGTTTGTCCAGTTTTCCTGGGGCAGGAGAGCAAAGAACTCGCAGACAGTGGGAAAGCAGAGGGGCAGATGCACATTCCAACACAATTCTGGAATTTTTGTAGTGAAATGGAACAGTTCAAACACATCTCTCCAGACGAAAGACCACACTTACTTTAAATACATGCTGAAACCTAGGGGGTTAATGCAGCCGTTTTTACCCTCTGGAGACTTAGAACCAACTGTAGTTTGGTCACCTCAGTTTGCTCCCCACAAACCATTGCCCTCAAAACTCAGGATTTGCTAAACATTTCAAACTCCCAGAAGCAGAGGGTTCAATAAAACCGCATTGTGCCTGGCGCGTACTTCTTCTTTAGGACTGAGGAAATTTGATCGGCTTCTTACTAATTCATTTAAATTTCATTCAAACTGGGATTTTGGAAAACCTCTCTGTTGCCCAAAAAAGTCTTAAGAGCTTATTTTTAAGGCCTTTTCCCCTCCTTAAAAAAAGGAAATAGTAGTTCTCCAACCATCCCTGAACCCTGGAAGTTACAGTCACAGCCCTTGAGTTGGGATGGATTCTGTAGTAGACAAAGCAACAGGCTCAAAACAGCACATTTTGCCAAACGCCAGAGTGTTGTGTGGCTGAGGACAAGCATTTGACCCTCATGAATACTTTCTGACCACATTTTCTAACCCTGAGGCAGCAGGTGGTAGGGAAGCGGGGAAGGGGTTCACTCTATTCTGTCACTCCTATCGGGCACGCTGGTGTGTCCTCCTCACTGTCAAGAACATCAAAGAGAAATCTGGCAATTGAAAAAATAAACGCGTTAAAAAGTAGAACTAGAGAAACAATTTACCCAGTCTTGAAGAAGACTTTGCTCTTCCGCCTCCTCCTCCCACTCCATGGCAGTGTTGAAGCAAATCTCTTCTTCTAGTGACAGCCATCAAGCAGTCGTGAGTGTCGTACACAGAACAGCTAATAATGCGGGGCTTTGATACACCTCTATTCAACACCTGATTTTAGGGAACTTAAAATAACCTCCACACTGCTTTTAACTCAAATTGATTTCCCAACTTCAAGCTCCACTTTAAGGTGATGGTGTACTTCGAGTTTCTTTTCTTTCCCTCTTTCTTTCTTTTTTTTTTTTTCCTCCCAGTGTTTTGTTATTGTTGCTGATGTTACATTATATGTATTTTTGTTTATTAGCTTTTTGGTATCACAACTGATTTTCTTACTTCCCGACTCAAGACTAAGCCTAGAAAAGGCCCTAGATGTTAAGAAATTTAATTTGTATTTTATCTCAGTCCCACTGCTCAGGATTTCAAAGTTCATTTGTAATGACCACATCTTAAAAATACGTCCCTCCATGTAAGCACGGTCTCCACGTGTGATGGTTACGAGCCAGATAACACCCCGGTCATCAGCTCCTACCCACCATTCTCTGAGTGCTGGGAATATATACAGAAAGAAATAAACAACTATGGCCATTTATGACCACGGATGATGTTTGAAAGACTGGGATAGAAATAGTAATATATTTTACAAGGCTTTTTGGCAACTGATTCTTTTTATGAATAAATGCAGACCTTAATGCCTAGAGATGCTAAACTCTGAAAGGTGGAATTCGAGTGCTGAAGTCATTACAGCCAAGTCTAAATTATGAAATTTGCTAAAAGCACATGAAAATGAATTGAAGTCTTTAATACGTTGAAAGGAACACTAGTCTTATGCAGAGCCTGGTATCTTTAGCACCTCGTCAAGACTACAAGTCTGCAGTGTATAGTTGAGAAATCCACCAAGATTATTCTTTATAGGCAACATCTTTAATTTTTTCACTTTTTAAAATGGTCTACTGAAAATTGTATCTACAGGGAACTGCATCTTAGAATAAATTGTTTCACTCTTACAATCCTGTATTTTTTCAAGAAAAATGCCATCCTGGACAACCTCCTTGTTTCTAACTTTGCAGGGACCCCGAATCCTGAATTAGTTGAATTTGTAGGAAGGGAGAAAGAGCTGTGCTGTAAATCTGCCATTTGCGCACAGGACACCTACAATCAAATGAATTCACTTCTTTTCATCGTTTTAAGAGCTACACTTTAAAACTAGAATTTCAGCTTGATTTCTCCAACACTGCTTGAACTTGGAACTGGAGCACAAACACAAGAAAGTTTTTAAGTGCCTCATCGTCATTCATTTACCATCAGTGACTTGCAGGATAGTGTGGAAATTCAAAGAAAACTAGCAGGAATCTGGCCTCCAAGACCTGACACCTAATTAGAACATCAGACGTGTAAATAAGAGTGAATTTGCAATCATCCAGGGCACAGTTGGGTGTTAGAGTGGGAGTCATCACAGCAAGGAGTGGTGGCAGAAAGATCTGGGCCCTGGAACTCCACTGGAGGGTTTGAGAAAATGATTTCAAAACTAACAGAAATTGTAGCATCTTGCACTTTATAAATTAACTTATTATTTTAAAATGGCATTTGATGATGATATTTCTGCAAGCAGAGATAATTTATTCAAATTAAATCCACAAATTTTGCATAAAGTTTCCATTATGGGCAGCATTATGCAACAATACAAGGGATTACTGCTGTGTGCTGGTCTCAGCCTTTCAATAACCAGTGTCACGGCAGGACCAACACTCCTGCTTCTTATTATGATTGCAAGACACCCTCCAGCCATAACCACCAAGAAACTTTGAAAAAATAAAGATTTATTACTTACGGGACCTGGAAATTGCACGTCACAACTGGGGCCACACAGCCAAGTCATGGGTAGAAAGGGAGAGAGAGTGTGAGGGAGGCCGGGGCTCTTTTATTGGGGTGGGGGGGTGGGGACCTAGGGTTTTGCAGACTCACTCTTTATTGGTGAATTTAAAACATAAGAGTGGGAATTTAAAGCACAAGAAGAGAAAAAACAAGTGGCCCACAGGGCTAGTTATCGAAATCAACCAAGACCTCTAAAACAAAGGAGCCTCAGTGGGAGGGAGGTGACCTGGCTCTTTATTTGGTCGTGAGGCTGGCAATATGTTTATTTGGAATAGCCTTCTTTGAAGTGGATGCCCCTTTGAAGTGGATGCCGGGCCCAGCAAGCAAAGGTTAAGTCAGGCACTTGCATGACCAAAACAAAACAAAATTTAAAAAGCTGTTATGGCTTCCCCTACAATTACAAAGTTTGATGAGATGGTTTCTGACCTTAGAGGATAGGAAGTTATTTATGCCAATAACTCTATAGTTTTAACAAGACATGTTAAAAATCCTATAATAGAAGAATCAACAAAGCAAATGAATAGCACTAACCCTGTAAAGAATTTCATTATAATTATTATATAATATAGGTATTGTTATAAGTATGAGTACAATAATTATCAGAGCAGGGCATGGATTAGTAGCACACTATTTAAAAGATTCTGATAGATTGGGGCGCCTGGATGGCTCAGTCATTTAAGGGTCTGCCTTTGGCTCAGGTCATGATCTTATGATCCTGGGGTCCTGGGATCGCAAGCCCCACAGCAGGCTCCCTGCTCAGCGGGGAGTCTGTTTGTCCCTCTCCCCCAGGTGGTGCTCTCTCTGTCTCTCTTTCTCTTTTAAATAAATAAATAAAATCTTTTTAAAATTTAAAAAAAAAAGGATTCAGGTGGATGAAAGCTCTGGAAGTATTGATATTAGGTTCATAGAGTTGGGTCTCCGTGTTTGCTTGAGGCGAGTTCTGCTCACTTAAGCATAAAGGCATTCTTTGTTCTCAGTATCACCTGCCCTACACTCTGCACCAAATACCAGCTATCCAAACTCAGGAACAGTCACTACAGACCTTGCTGAAAGAACCAGGTATAGAATTGATGACAGAAATAGCCTCAACGTAGTAGGTGTGCTTATAGATTTTTTTTTTCCTAGATATTTATTCTGGGTTCAAGGTTTCTCCTCCTACCAAAATGTATCAGCCCCTATAAAGAGAATAAGCCATAAAGAAGGTACTCAAAATGAAAATAATTTTTACTAACATTCTTGGTATTTAAGCCAACCCCAACTTGTGAAATTTAAGAACGACCATATTAGCAGTGCCAAAATAAACTTCATAACCCTAAATTAGTGTCTAAATAGTGCAGAAATGTGTTAATATGTACATATTTGTGAAATTTATAAAACAACAAGCGAGCAGAAAATGAATTTCACAGTCTGGGTCAATGCACCCATAGATTAGGCAATGAAGCTATTCTGGAATGCCATTTTATAACTGTTGCAAATGAAAATTTGGGGACTGAAAGCCCATAAACAACAAAATCCAAGCAAAAAGTACCATTAGGATAACTGTGAATGCCTTTAAATAATGACTTTTTAACTATGTAAAGATATTAAATAAACGACATTGCATTATTAGGCCCATTAATAAAACTCTCTATAAATTTTCACAAGCTGAATTTAGCTGATCTGTAATGTAGCTTAGCTACATATTTAAATTTCTATTCAGATACACGTATCCCTATACCCCTAACTATCAAAGTAAATACACTGGTTACTCACTGAGAGCCCTTTTGGAAACACATGTAACCAATCTTATTCAATAATTGTACAACACATGTCAACACTCAAAATCAGTGCCTGGGATTAGCATGCTGTATGCTTATTCATGAATTGTTCCTTATATGGATTTTTTTTCTCCCAACTGTACCTTCAATTTATATCTTAGTTTGTCATTATCTCACAGAGCACCAAGCGTTCCCTAAATGACAGTTGATAAATGAGTTATTAATATTGTTTTAAATAAATGTACTTTTCTTGCACTATTGAATTTTCTTCCTGTTTAGAGGCTAGCTTGAAGCTCTTCTCATTTAGCTTTATGTGTGTCTTCAAATAAGAAAATTAAACCCTATTGTTTCCATAAATGACTATCCAACAATGCTGAAATATTTCCTTGTCAATTAAAGAATAACCCAGATAGAAGTGCTAAATGGCATAGTCATGGCTTGCCTCGGTATTTAGAAAATACTGGCCGCCTGCTTGGTAGATAGCTGCTTGTCCATTGCATTAAGGTTGAAATTGCTTACATAAAGAATATACCTCATAATAACCAATTTGTTCAAAAATTTGGAAAAATCCTCACCATGAATAATATTATATGCTACCTTTTTTTAACCTACAGACTACCAAAAAAATTAGCCAGAAGAAGGTTTTATTGTCTAGATTTATTTTACTATTGAACGTATTTGACATTATCTGAGCTTGTGCACCAAAGATGCAAGACAGGGTGGGAACTAGGGCAGTGAGTTACTTATTCCATACTCCAGATCTGAGACAGTGCCAAACAACTCAGTGATCAAGGTATATCGCATTTTAAAGTAATATTCTTTCAATAAAAATGAAGGCCAAAAATATCAAAAATTTAAATAAAGATCAAAGGAGATCTATATTCTGGCATGTTGGTTCATTGTTACCTGTTTGACCACAGGGTGAAGAAAGGTGGGGAAGAAGGGAACCTTGCTGTTTTCTTCTTTGATTTAAGGGCAAAATGGATTTAAATTAAAATTTAATATCCCCAGGGATGCCTAGATGGCTCAGTCACTCAAGCTTCCTACTTTTGGTTTCAGCTTGGGTCATGATCTCAGAGCATGAGATCAAGCCCCCAGCCCTCCACCCTGTTGGCCTCTGCACTGTGTGTGGAGCCTGCTTAAGATTCTCTCTCTTGGGGTGCCTGGGTGGCTCAGTTGATTGGACGTCTGCCTTTGGCTCATGTCATGATCTTAGGTCCTGAGATCAACTCCCTGCTCAGTTGGGAGTCTGCTTCTCCCTCCCACTCTCCCTCTGACCTCTCTCTGTCTCTCTCAAATAAACAAATAAATTCTTTAAAAAAAAAAAATTCTCTCTCTCCCTCTCCCTCTGCGCCCCCAACTCTGTTTCTCAAAAACAAACCAAAAAAGCAAAAACAGAAAAACGAAAGAAAACCACAACAACAACAAAAAAAAAACCCCACAAATTATCTCCAGCTTAAAGCATCATTAGATTAGCAATATTTTAGGTAATCTGATAACTTTAATGAATGAAACCATTATTTCCTATCATCTATATTTATTGTATGTAACTTGCCATTTTCTTACCTATGAATCTATCTGAAGTATTACACCTCTTGGAAATCTGAATGGATGTTTACAAAGGAATACAGTTGATATTTGAACAACACAAGTTTGAACCGCATGGGCCCACTAACATGCAGATTTTTCTCAACAAATACAGTATCGTACTGTAAATGTATTGTCTCTTCCTTAAGACTTTCTCATTATCATTTTCTTTTCTCTAGTTTACTTTATTATAAGAATGCAGTATGTAATACGCATAACATTAAAAATATATGTCAATTGACTATGTTACAAATAAGGCTTCTAGTCAACTGTGGGTTATTCTCACGTAAAATTTTTTTAATTTATTTTTTATTTTTTTTTTTTTTATAAACATATAATGTATTTTTGGGGCACCTGGGTGGCTCAGTGGGTTAAAGCCTCTGCCTTCAGCTCAGGTCATGATCCCAGGGTCCTGGGATCAAGCCCCACATCGGGCTCTCTGCTCGGCAGGGAGCCTGCTTCCCTTCCTCTCTCTCTGCCTGCCTCTCTGCCTACTTGTGATCTCTCTCTGTCAAATAAGTTTAAAAAAAAAACCAAACATATAATGTATTTTTATCCGTAGGGGTACAGGTCTGTGAATCGCCAGGTTTACACACTTCACAGCACTCACCATAGCACATACCCTCCCCAATGTCCATAACCACACCCCCCTCTCCCAAACCCTCTCCCTTCAGCAACCCTCAGTTTGTTTTTCTCATGTAAACTTTTGACATGCCCAGAGTTATATGCAGATTTCCAACTGCCCAGCGGGTGTGCACCCTCAGCCCCCACATTATTCAAGGATCAACTATAATCCATAATTTGAATTTGCTATGTTTGTGGCATATTTCCTTCAGTCAGGCTTACCTTGTTTACTTCTGATTCTGTTGTACTCTCAGCTACTTAGGAGATTTTCTTTTCGTGTTTCAGAATGGGGAAATTTCAATAGAAGGCTAAAAAAGGAACAGGTCATTGTATGGTTATTTCCTATTCAATTTCTGCACAACACAGGAATAACTCATTTCATTTACTTGACACACTTGATTTCATTCTATACAATTCTGTATAGAACCATCATCAACATTTCTTTGCTTCCCTATGTAGTAAAACTCCTTGGGTTGTCTATACTTGATACTATCGCCTGACGTTTCTCTTCTCATTCCCTCTCAAACTCTTTATTATAAAATGCCTTCAAATTTACAGCAAGTTTTCAAGTATAGAACATTCATATACCCTTTACCCAGAGGAACCAATTATTATTTGGCCCTGTTTGTCTTTGCTATATATATTTTTTGTAACCTCTTGGAAATTCATTGTATACATCATGCCCATTTATCCCTAAATATCTCAGCATGTATTTTCCTTTTTTTTAATTTATTTTTAAATTATTTATTTACTTATTTTTTTAGAGAGAGAGAAGGGTGGGGAGGGGCAGAAAGACAGAGAGAATCCCAAGTAAGCTCCACGCCCAGCCCAGAGCCCAACTCGGGGCTCGATCTCAGGACCCTGAGATGATGAATTGAGCTGAAACCAAGAGGCCACTGCTTAACTGACTGAGCCACGCAGGCATCTCCCTGCACGTATTTTCTAAGAACAGGAGCCTTCTTTTGCAAAGCACAGTTCCATCAGCACTGTTCAAGAAATGTATAGACAGAATTTGAGTATCTCATATATATATTTACATATCCAAATTTCACAACTTATCCTAAATAAGCCATTTTTGGAAATTTCCTCCTGATCCAGGATCCCATTCAGAGTCATGTGAATGCATTTAGAGCACTCTATCTGGTATCCATTATTCTGAAACAGTACCAGAGACTATCTTTGTCTTTCAGGACACTGACATTTTTTAAGAATGCAGGTTAATTATTTTGTAGAAGATCTTTCAACATAGGTTCTCATGATGTTCCCTCTTCCTGGGGGTCGGAGCAAGAACACACCATGGGCCATGTTGCACCCTCAGTGTTATTACATCGGAAGCCTAAAATGGCAACTTCTCCCATTATTGGGGAGGTGAACTTTGGTTACTTAGTGAAGATGCTGCCCCCTCTAAATTTGTACACTAAAAAACTACACAGTTCTTCCTTTCTAATTAGAAACTCTGTGGGGAGATACTTTGATATTCTAAATTATCCTGTCGCTTTTTAAACTTTCACTGAGTAGTTTCAGCATCCATCCGTGATTTGGGCCCGAAGCAGTATCACCATAAAAGTTGCAAAATGCTGGGGCGCCTGGGGGGCTCAGTCAGTTGAGCATCTGATTCTTGATTTCAGCTCAGGTCATGATCTCAGGGTTGTGATACTGAGCCCCGTGTCAGGCTCCGTGCTGGGCACCGAGCCTGCATAGGATTCTCTCTCTTCCTCTCCTTCTGCCCTCTCCGCCCCAGTCTCTCTCTTAAAAAAAAAAAAAAAAGTATAAAATGGTAATTTTCTAACTCTGTTAGTTCCTCTGCATTATGGGTAGACTCTGCAAGGGAGAACTTCCTCTTCTCATTTATTTACACCATCCGTGTGGACTAATGGATTCTTCTTTCAGTCCATGGTTTATAATCAGCTCTTCCATTATTCATGTTGATGCTCAAAGTTTCCCATATTTGCACAGAGGGACCCCCTGCAAGTCATCTCCTCTGTCATTTTGTACTGTTCCCATCATTTCTCGAGCTCTCCCCTCCCTTCCAGAAGGCCAAAAGGTTGCATTTCTTCTTGTACTTTGCCTGCCCCAGTCCTAGACTTGGCCATTTCACTGAGGTGGTCTGGTTTCTTTTAGTGAGAAATTGTGTTTTAAAACAAAATCTGGGTGCTTGTTGTGTGACTGAGGTGTTGTTGCTTCTAGCACAGAATAAAATGTGCTCTATTAAGTGCATAGTTCAGTGAATTTTGACAAATTCTTATTCCCGTGGTCAATTTTCAGTCTTTGTTGTTTTGATCTACTAACAGCATTCAATACTGAGGATCTCACCTTCCTCCTTGCAATATTGTCTTCACTAGGCTTCTGGGAAATGCTGGGTTTTCCCTGTCCCCACTGGATACTCCTCAGTCTCCTTTGGTTTTCTGTGCTCTTCTTTATACCATTTCAAAGTTTAAAAACTGCAGAACTCAGACTCTGATGCTTTCCTCATCTGTATATACCCTTACTCCCTAGGTAATCCCATCTGACAACTCCCAGATCTGTAACTCTAGCCCAGTCTTCTCCCGGGTTTTATATCCACTTATTTCTATCTGACATCTCTGCCTGAACTGCCAATGGACATCAAAACCCAACATGCGCAAAACTGAAATCCATCCCATACCTGGCCCACCTGTGGCTTCCCATCTCAGGTGATGATGGCAGCTGCATTCCCCTTGTTATTTAGGGCAAAAACTTGGAGGTACCCAAAGTTTGGGATCTCCAGATCACTGGCTCCACTTCTGGTCCCTCCACTCGTCCCACCACGGTCTGAGCAGCTATCATCTCTTGCCTGGATTATTTCAAGGGTCTCATACATCAAAGCTTTCTTTTATAGTCTGCTCGCCACACAGGATGACCCTTTTTAAATGTGTGATCATATCACTCTTCTCTCAAAAGTTTGCAGTGGAAGGACGATGCCTGGGTGGCTCAGCCAGTTAAGCATCTGACTTAGATTCAGGTCATGATCTCAGGGTCCTGGAATCAAGCCCTGCATTGGGGGGGTGGGGGTGGGGGAGTCCCTGCTCAGCAGGGAGTCTGCTTGTCCCTCTCCCTGTGCCCCTCCCCCCTCCCTCCACTCATGCTCTCTCTCTCTGTCCCACTCTCAAAAAAATAAATAAAATCTTAAACAAACAAACAAACCTTTGCATTGGCTCCTCATTTCATTCAGAGTAGAGCTCAGAATGTTAGAATGAGCTACAGGACCCTATTAATTCTCATGCCCACCTCACCTCTCACTCCTCCCCCTTCCTCTCCTTCCTATCCACGTGGAATTCCTGCCACTCCTCCCACATGCCAGCATGCCAGGAGGCTCCCACTCTAGGGACATTCAAGCTGGTCCCTCTGGGAGGAAGGCATTTCCCCAGATCACTGTTTAGCTAACTTCCTCATCTCCTTCATTTGATTAGACTGTACCCTCTACAAAGGCCCACCCTGACTACCCAAACACAGAAGGCCTGGCCCCTCACTTTCAGCTTTTCTGGCTACTCCCCATTGTTCTACCCCCCTTCTAACACAGTTTTTATAAATTACTTATTTTTTTGTTTGTTGGTTATTGCATGTCTTTTTGTGCTGGAGAGTAAACTTCAGGAGTACAGGCATCTTTGTTTTGCTCATCAGAGGATCTAGAACCAAAGAATCTCACTGGGCCTCTATGTTTTGAATAAAGGGATGAACCACTTTGTCCTGTACTTTGACTTGATAAATTGGTAGAAATGAGTAAAAACTCACTAGTAGAACTGAGTCCACATATACCATTTTTAATTTGGCCATGTGCTTAACACCCAGGTTCGGTTACACTGCTCTTTCTGGGTGTGTACTTGCCTCTTTCCACACAGGAAATCTAGATCCATTTTAAAAATAGAAAGCATTTCGGTCAGGTGGGACTTCCAGAGAACAGTGGGTTTGCCTGCCCTGATTAAACCTTTGCATGCAAAATACAGCCCAAGTAACAAACTGATCTTCATCAGTCATTGCCATCAGGGAGGGCCACATTGCCCACTCTTTCCTCTGCTTCTCTATCCGCTGTGATTCTGAGTTCCCTAGAGGAGAAGGGGAGACAAAAGGCAGCATGAAAGGATCACAATTTCTTTATATACGGACTCTACATTTTCCTAGTAGACCATTCAATTGACTCCAGATTCGAAATGGGCAGCACACGTCACTTAAGTGGCCCTGGAGTGATTCATAGAATTTTAGCTGAGATAAAACATACCTTGACAGGCTTTCAAGTAATGTGCCTGGGTTATTTCTGGACAATCACCATGATGTCAACAGTCAAGTTTTGAAAGGCACATGTGACATGAGTATTAAAATATCTCTCCTGACAGGATCAAACTTTCCTGGCCACTATAAAAAAGAATATACTCCATTAGAAAGTAGACACCCTCTCTGCTTCTTGTCCGGAAAATCTAGGTCACCTCTCTTGATTCCTATGCCACTGGTGTTCCTGGGACATTAGGAAACATTTTCCTCATGTAGAAGCTAGTGTATTCTCATTCCTTTTAATTTAGAGAGTGTAGGATGAGAACCTCGTTTAAATTATGGAGGCTTGGTTTTAATACCATAGAAAAAAAGCGTAACTGTTCCTTTCAAATGCATGCAGAAATATGCAGATTTTACTTAATTAGCACATCAGTGCCATTAATAAGAAAATGAAGATTTTAATTTATATATTTCATGTCTTCTAAAATTACATTCAGAAATATCTTGACATTTTAATGAAGGTAATACATAAGAAAGGTCATTTTTGTTCTAAGACAACTTCAAATGCAGAGTTAAATAGGTTATATCTAAGAAAGCACCGAGAGCATATTTTAAGTTTATCTCCTTTATAATACATTGGATTCTTAAATCGGGCTCCCTGCTCATGGGGGCGTCTGCTTCTCCCTCTCCCTCTGCCTGCTGCTCCCCCTGCTTGTGCTCTCTCTCTGTCAAATAAATAAATAAAATCTTAAATATAATACATTGTATTTTTACATAGTGGAGAAAATAGGGTTTTTAAAATACATAACTTCTGTATTTGATTACTTTCCACAGATACAACACACTCAGGGGAAATTGGCACTAAGAAAAAGGTGAAAAGACTATTAAGCTTTCAAAGATACTTCCATGCATCGAGGCTGCTTCGTGGAATTATACCACAAGCCCCTCTCCACCTGCTGGATGAAGACTACCTTGGACAAGCAAGGGTGAGTTAGCTTCCCCTCTGTCACCTCCCAGGAGGTCAGGGGCCAAGAGCATGTACCTCAGCTGATAATACCAGAAGTCAACTTCTACCACTGAGACGCTCTGTGACTCTGGCTAGTTAATCAACACATCTGGACTTTTTCCTCAAATATGAAATGAAGTTAATAGAAATACCCACTCATGGGGTGATACAGAGGTTACAGAAGGTAAAGCATTACTTTTGTGTTTCAGATATTCATGCCTAGCACATGCTAGCTACTTTCCTTTCTACAAATGGGCAAAACATATTTGCACAACACTAAGTAAAGTAAAATTTTGGACTGATCAATTACCAATGAGAGAAGAACTCAATCCTTAAGCCCAATGAATTATCTCATTGTAATAGCTATGTTGAAAGTAACCCAATAATGACCAACTCTTTTTTTTTTTAAAGATTTTATTTATTTGACAGTGAGAGAGAGAGAGATCACAAGTAGGCAGAGAGAAAGAGAGAGGGAAGCAGGCTCCCTGCCAAGCAGAGAGCCCGATGTGGGACTCGATCCCAGGACCCTGAGATCATGACCTGAGCCGAAGGCAGCGGCTTAACCCACTGAGCCACCCAGGCGCCCCAATAATGACCAACTCTTAATTCCACTTCCGTCTACCGATATGGTGTGTCATCCTTTATACATTTTTTATTTTATTTAAATATTTTTCACAAATTTTATGATTTTTTTGCAATTCATTGGTCAAAGGTTGAAATTAAAATGTGACAATCTAAAAAAAAATTTGGCAAGTTATCTCTAGCCCAAACTGTCAAAGGAGTTTAAATTCAGGATAAATCGTCACAGTTTAAACAGAAATCAGACGTAGTGTCATAGAGTTTACATGCTATGTAATATTATGCTAGTTATATACTATTAAGAAATATATACTATTACTGTATAGTATTAGTAGCTAAGCAATAAGTAATATCAGAAGAACTACTACTTCAGGTCTAAAAAAGGAAAAAAATCACTCCTAACAACCCAAGGCCTGAGATTGAGTGAATGTTTGTCTGTTTGTTTATTCGTTTGGATGGTTGGTTGGTTGGTTGGCTGGTCAGTTGGAGAAAAAAGAGCAAGACTAAGTGAGCGCCCAGTGCAGGGGCATCAGTGGCAGAGCACTCTTGTGGGGGCCCTCCCTCCAAGGTTCACCCCTCAAGAGAGACAACATTGAGAGGTAGAAGGAACTGTGTGTCACAAGTCAGGATATCAGGGATCAAGTTTTGATTCTGCTTTAGTATTTGACTTGGATAAAATGTGAACATTGTATCACATACACTAGGTCTCACAGATCATCTATTAGTCCTTCATTTTTCTGATAACGCTGGAAGGTCTTTGTGTGCTACGACAAGGCCCTTAGACGTACTTGAAAGTGCAGGGAAGACATTTAGGGGCAGGAGGAGGAGAGTGATCTGGTCCTTACTGGAAGCAGTGGCTTTGAGAGGAGAGGAAGACTAGTTGCAGAAGCCACAGTGAGGATAGAATCTGTAACCATAGCTTTGCATGGGAGACTTAAACAAGAAAAACGGGATAATAAGCCCACATTGGAGAGTAAGTCTTTAAATTACCCAACATTTTCCATGGCCCACTTCACTTTCCTATCTATTAGAGTGGTTCATTTCACATTTGGTCCACATTGAGCAAGGTAATGTGCTCAGCAATCATTTTGACTTCATTTTTCAGAAATTTGCTATAAACATTCTCCTTAAGTATATACTCATTTGCAATGTAGAGGCTTTACTGAACTACAATTTTAACAGATATCAAATTTTATGTGTGCTTATTATGTACAAACACTATTCTAAGCACTTAGATATGTTGCCTTCTTTAATCATCACAAAAATCGTGAGGTAGATTATATTACCAGCTATATTTTTCAAATAGGAAACTGGGGTATGGAGAGGTTAAGGAACTTGCCCAAGCCCCCATAGCCAGTGAGGGATGTGTCTGACACCGAACCAGATAGTCTGATTCTTTTCACGCTCTTGTTAGTAGAGCAAGATTTGTTTTACCACAAGCCAGATACCAATGTGCTACTATTTCCAACTTTTTAATTGTTTCACTCACTGTCTCAAAGTAAACGTTTGAGTCTCCAGTATGATTCATTTGACTGCTGTTTTTCGTTTGCCTTTTCAGCATATGCTCTCCAAAGTGGGAATGTGGGATTTTGACATTTTCTTATTTGATCGCTTGACAAATGGTAAGTCACCCCAAAGAATCCTATTTCCAAACACTGTTATTCGTTTTCCCTTCTTTTTCCACTTTCTTAAGTCTACAGCCACTCCTGAAGGGCCAGGCCAAGGGAAAATTAATTCAGATGAAAAGTAAGGACTATATTTGGCCTTAGAACCTTACGACCATTTTCCTTCTGGCCTTGATGATCCCAAAGGAATTTGGAAACCACACATTAGATTCTTTCCTCACAGACTACTTTGGCCACATCCAAATGGAGGCTTTTCGTTGTTAGTGAAAACTAGAAACACTAAAGCTCATATGACCAGGCCTGACTCCCGTAGGGCAGGTGTCTGTGCATTTTCCTTGAGGGAGCTGAAGCTCACCCAATGCAGGTCTTGTTCAGATATGCTCAGCATTACTGAAGGAAAACACCGGCTGGTGACGCAGTGTAAAATTTAGGATGTAGCTGAAGGGGAAAGTAGACATTGCCACTGGTTTCACATTTAGAATCTTGGTGCCTATAAAGACTTTCTTAAAGAAAACAATATAATTTGGTTTTATATTTGTCTGCCCATTAAACAAATACTGATAGGCTTACGGAGCCAATGAAAGACGTCCTATGTGATGCCGACCTTCACATGTCCCACCGCATACCAGACTTATACTTTAAGTCATTACAGATGGTTTTCTCACCATTCGGTTACTTGACAAATAACATACAGTTGAGAGAAACAGCCTAAGAGTGTGAAGCAGAGCTTTACACTGTGGAAAGCTAGCTAGACCATATAGCGACAGAGCCCACAATCTTGTATTTCACTTTGCTCAAATCAACTGAGAAATGAGTACCAGTAGATGAAAGTAACTGTGAATAAAAGGATTGGTTCAAAAGAGGACAATCATGACTCTCATAGGGATATGAAATGAGCACATGTCAAAGATTTAACTCAATTAATTAGAGGTCCAGTAAGATGCCATCAAGAAAGACAGAACGAACGAAAGAAAGAAAGAAAGAAAGATCTTGCCATTTGCAATGACATGAGTGGAACTAGAGAGTATTATCCTAAGCGAAATAAGTCAAACTGAGAAAGACAATTATCATATGATCTCTCTGATATGAAGAATTGAGAGGCAGGGCGGGGGGCCTTGGGGGGGGGGGAATGAAACAAGATGGGATCGGGGAGGGAGACAAACCATAAGAGACTCTTAATCTGAGGAAACAAAGTGAGGGTTGCTGGGATGGTGGGTGGGAGGGATGGGGTGGCTGGGTGATGGACACTGGGGAGGGTATGTGCTATGGTGAGTGCTGTGAATTATGTAAGACTAATGATTCACAGACCTGTACCCCTGAAGCAAATAATACATTACATGTTAATAAAAAAATGCTAAAACTAGGTGAAGGGAAAATTCAAAGAACAATACATATATAAACAGTAAGAAATGCTTAAATCAATTTATTAATAGCTGTAAAACTGCAAAGAGGAAGTCAACTGTATTCTGTTGTCAGTGATTCTGTTTGCATGTTATGGACAAGAATCACTTGCAATGCTATCAGTTATCTACAACTTCAAGAGTCATGAAATAGCTCAAAGACAATGAAATCTGCGGAACTGCAGGATCAGGTGCCCCAGAGGACTGTGCTTAGGCAATACTTAGTTTTCCACTTAAGACATCCGGTCATCATCTTGGTCTACTGCAAAGTCTTTCATAAATTCTCTAATGCTTTTAAAATACAAAAAATCATTACTCAAATTATTCAAAATTCAAAATCATTGCTCTTTAGTCCATCATACTTTCTAAATGCTTACATATTTTCTAAATACTAAATGTATTGCTTCAATTTCGCATCTCTGCTGGCTTAAGTTCTAAACTATCTTCTCGTCAGATCTCATCCTGGGTGACTTTGCCTGGGAAGAACAAGCTTGGATAGGAATGTGGTGACTTAGATATCTCTGTAGACGCAAGAATCAGATGGAAGCAATGTAAGGCACATTGCAAGTAACCATTAAACTGTGTCTTTAAAAAAACACACTCATGTGGGTAGGTGGGTATGTCCCCACGATAGGCAGACTCTTAAGGCTTTCATTGCCTTTGATGTAGAGAAAGGTCTGACCTAGCTTGTTTCATTTGTACAATATGAGAAAACCTAGGACCAAACCATAAGAACAATATCTTTTATACTGGAAAAAAATTCAACTCTAACAGGGAAAAGGAGACCTACCGGAGAACTTTCATTACAGAAACTTCGGATCCTTTTGTCAATCTCGATATTTTAATGGTGATAAAAATGAGTTAAAGCAGGTGACTGTTTTCCTACAGGAAACAGCCTGGTAACACTGCTGTGCCACCTCTTCAACACCCATGGACTCATTCACCATTTCAAGCTAGACATGGTGACCTTGCACAGATTTTTAGGTAAGTCTTCATTTCTGTATTCCTACCTCCTTTCCCCTGAATAATGGCAGTCCATAATATTCTTTAACATAAAGTGTCAACAGTGATAGCTGGAAAAGGAAGATCTCAAGTTAATCTTAAATTATCTCATCTTAATTTTAAAATACGGTTTCCCCTTTTAATTAGTGAAAAAATTATTTACTCAATTAGCTATGTTTACAATAGAGAAAAAAGTGATATAAAGAAAACCATGTGACCTTAAAGAAATTACAGATCTGCTTACATATCAGCAAAACCCCAGTAATGTAGGCCTCAAATAATTCCAATCTGGACATGAGCTGTTAAAAATCTTCAATAGGCTTATTTTTTTTTTACTATAAGAAGAACTACTGTTTACGTAGAGCCCACGATCTACAAGATGCCCTCAGTGTGTTATTTCTAACCGTTTCACCAACTCTGCAAGTTGGGTGTTGTCAACGCGATTTGGCACACAGTTAAGGAAAAGTAGAAAGAGGTTTCATAACTTGCTCAAGGTCAACAACTTGTAATTGGCAAAGCCTCTGTCCAAGTCCAGGTCTGTCTGACTTGAAAGTCCACCATGTTTCTGCTCCATTCTGCCCCATCACTCTCTCTCTATCAAAAACAGCCCCAGTTCTTACCGGACTTAATGCACATGCTTATTTATCTGCCAAATTATCCAGGCACATTTTTAATCACCATATAGCTTCCTGCTGCCACTTAGCATGTTTCTGGCTTCTTTGATGTGCCCTATGGCTGTACTTTGAATTTTGAAGCTGACTTGATGCCTTGTTGCCTCCAGAGTAAAATAACAGTGACATAATAGCAACAGAAGGAAGGACAACCAGGCCTATACAGTGCTTACATGTGCTGGGACTAAGGACTTGCATATCTTAACAACATTTCATCCTTACAGCAGACTTTTGAAATTGGAGCTATTGTTATCCCCATTTTATAGAGAAGAAAACTGAGGAAATGTATGGTTAAGTAATTGGCCCAACCACAAACAATAAGGGAGAGGGCCAGAGTTGAAATCTAATTGTTTTTAGAAACCCGTAAAATAATATGTGGCACAAAAGAAACTTTTGAAACCAGCTACGACATGGCTCAGTTCCAGAAACACAAACAACCTCAGGCTAATTGAATTTAGATTTCTCAAGCAAAGTAATGGCCACAAATGGCCCAAATAATTTTTATTGGTCTAAAGGACAACACAGATACTTTGGCCCACAGAGTAGTGTAAAGAATGAAAAGATTTGATGACAGAAACAACGCCCAAATTCAGGGCTAAACTTATAAAACGTGCTGAGACAATATGGCCACACTTCCAAATCTGGACATTCTATGCACACTGAACGTACTGTGCCCTAACCCATGGCTATGAGCTAAGGCAGGCTACCGGCTTCTGTAATTTGCAAAACAAAATCGCCTCACTCATGCCTCTACTTGGTTCCAAGAGTATTCTAGTCCTTACATTGGAAAGGCGTGAGAGATGCTAGCTTGATCCAAATGAGATAGAAATAAACCCAAGGAGTTCATCATTGGATCAACACAGTACTTTGACTTTCTGCCTGAAGAAGCCTCAAATTTGCTTTGGTCAGTCTTTGCTATTCAACTGCTAAACTGCAATCTTTGGATATCAGGGGCCCGATGCTACTTGGGCTCTTTAAAGGGAAACCTCTTTTATGGCACATATTATTCATAAATGGTAGCAAACTTAAATAATTAAACTATGGTGTGAAATAAAGTTGTCCTTTTCTTACGTGTTTATTTTTTCTATGAATGAAAGCCTTGATGCACGCCAGAAAGGCGTGATTGATGAAGGTGGTGAGGAATCCCAAGGGCCTCGCAAATCCTTTTAGCCTTTCTCCCATCTGCCCTCCCCCCTCCTCTTCACTAAAAACAGCCCAGCAGAACTGCCAAGCTTGCAAACCACGTTTATTTTTAAAGGATCCCCAGGCTGCACATTTTGGAGACGCTGATATTTTTAAGCAAAAGGGATCCTCGATAGGTCTGAGCTTAGTCTGCCCTTCCTGTTTTGGTTTTAGCTGATTGAGTTATCTGTTTGCCTCCTAGTCATGGTTCAAGAAGATTACCACAGCCAAAACCCGTATCACAATGCTGTTCATGCAGCTGATGTCACCCAGGCCATGCACTGCTACCTGAAAGAGCCAAAGGTAAAAGAAGACCCGGGTGCCTCCTCAGCCATCTGGAGATGTCAAGTAAACTGCCTGCTAAGTCCCAAATCACACAACATATCAAAATAACTGTATGGGTCATTCACTCTAAGAACACAAATTATTTCTATGAAAGTTCCAGGATCCACTTTGGAAGTTATATAATACACATGAAAGAGGGTGGACATTTCCCTAGGGTTTTTTCCCCCATAATTTCTAAACTTTCCAAGATTGCACTGAGGACAAAAACAACCCTTTCTATGACAATCTATGATATCTATGACAATCTTAGATATCTTCAAAGCCCTCAAGAAATTAATTGTTTTGTCTTGGACCTCTGCCACAAATGGTGCCAGTGGTGAAATGCTCTGGAAAAAGTCTCCTGCTGCATGGGTTTTGACTGAAAAGTAGAATCAAAACTCTTCAAGACTGAAGCTCTATTTCCTACTAAGCCAATGGGGCAACCTGATGCAAGTCCAAGAGAACTTGTCAACTTCAAAGATCCCAGAGAAAGTGTGTTCTGAAGCAATAAAGCAATTCAAAGCTAAAAACGTAATAATAATAATAATCATGACCTGAAACCTCAGCATTTCTCGACCATATGTAACTAAATTGGCTTAACATACAGGATGTGTTTTCTTAAGGTTTTTCGAAAATGATATCCTAGTCCAAGTCTCTCTGTTTAGTTTGACCAGTTTTAATACCAGTCACTAGGCATACAGATGCCAGACAGGCATTCCCAAGAGAAAACTGGGTAGATACCTCATCCTTGTAAAATATCCCATTAAAGGTTGTGTTTTTTCATCTGTAAGTTGTCTGAAACCTCTAATATATCACACAGTAGTATACTTAAATTTAGCACTGGATTCCCATTCTCCTGCTTGTTTTCGTAGCTACCAAAAAAATGACAGATTCTTACACATTCCCCCACTATTTATTACACATTGAAGAAATATGCAAATTTTGTAATTCAGCCCACTCTTGATTCTGTATGTACAGTGGCAATGATAGAGTGGATGGTTGAAATACACAAATGGTTTTTTTAAATGTGTCCATTACTTTGGCTTTAAAATTTTCCTTCATTCACTGCTTTCTGTCAGAGCAAGGCTAACTTCAGGCCCTGCCTTCTCCCTACTCAGCCAAGAACAGTCTTGACAATAGGAAACGCCACTCACTACACCAATGAAAAGAAACAAGGGCAGCAGTACAAAGAGGAGGGTGGTTAAATGAATGATCCAGAAAAATTTGACTTGCCTGATTACTTCCCACACTGTCTTTTTTCCCCCTGCAATTCCATGTGGCTATCACCTCACTGACTGCTGCTTCAAGAGGGTAAAGGTTAGGATGGAAAGCCTGAAAAATACTGTCACAATTCAGACAGTTTGAGTCAGCCAAAACAAACGCTAACCTATGTGGGAAAACACCAATCAATCTCCCAATGTGATTTTTTTAACAGCTTGCCAGCTTCCTCACACCTCTGGACATCATGCTTGGACTGCTTGCTGCAGCAGCCCACGATGTTGACCATCCAGGAGTGAACCAGCCATTTTTGATCAAAACTAACCACCATCTCGCCAACCTATACCAGGTAAGGGAGCTCAGTGTTGAGTCACAGTTCAGCCAATAGACTTCGGCCCAGTGCTGGAGCCTGAGTCTCACCTTTGGAGATAGCCTTCCTTCGAGATCAGCCTCAATGATGACCACAGCCAAAGATCATGGATTTGAATAGATTCAGGATATTTTCCAAGAAGATTAAATTTGTTTACAAAGGTATCTGAGGAAATCCATTCTCTCCAAAGCAGATTGGAAATTATGCAAAGGAAAACAGGATCTCTGAGCCTACCCTCTCAGGATCTGAGAATATGTGTCTCTCTGGACACCATCTCATATATAATGGCCCGTTGAAGCCAGTCCTTGTAGGACTTCTATAAATGATAATTCCCAGGTGCAATCCTAATTTAAACTATGTCTCTAAGACTATTTCTGAACTTGACCAGCCTCCAGGTCAGAGGTATGCTATCAAAGATAATAGGCATACTTTTTTATTCTAAAGTAGCTCAGCAGCATGAGTAGGTTGGCCTAGAGACCTTTTATCTCTGGTGTTATTTAAGGTAGTAAAACTTGTATCAGAGATGAATAACTCCCAGAATTTTCAGGGTGGTCCTTTGGAAGCTTTGGTTGTCATTCACAAAATCATTGGGTACAAGGTAGTCATTGATCTCAATTTTAGTAGATCTTTTGAAAAACACGATGCTAAAAAATTCCTGACAGATCTCCATAAAACACCTGCATTATACAAGATGTTACAGCTTGAGGATGCATATATTTCCAATAAAGCACAATCGGAACATGAGAAAAAGCCTTTCCCCATCCGTTGATTAGCTTTTAGCATAGGTAGGAACTGGCATTTCAGTGTTTATGGATCCCCGGTATGTATCAAGAGCTGGGCTCTGTTGAGTGGCCAGCCAGCACCCGGAGCCAGGACAGATGTGGCCACTTTGAGGGGACAAGATGACAGAACTAAAAAAGCCTTTGATGATGAGCTACAAACTAAACAAAGAAAAATAAAACCCGAAGCTAAACTTTCTAAAAGTGTATCAGAAGCTAAACTTATTGCTTGAAAAAAACACAGACATGAACGACTGGACTGAAAACCCCCAGATAGATTTTCTATTCCTGTCAATGCTGATTTTTTTTCAAATGTCTTTTATTAGACAAAGGAAATCTATCAACAAAATTTGCTATTTGGTCCCTTCCCATATAAAGTAAATGTTTACATAATTCTAATTTCTTGTCATCAAAGAAAATCATGTCAATGAAGTTTAGGAAAGCGCTGCCACTGACCAATTGGTACATAAAATGAGGGTCATAAAACTGCACTTCGGCATGTAATATATACAAAACATGAGATGGATTCATATCTAGACAGGAGGTTAAAAAGAAATATGTCAGATGTTAAAAATAAGAAAGTCATAGAATTGCATAAGAATAAAGTACTCATTGCTAATTAACAAAAATTGATTCTCCAAGTAAAAATATTGTCTTGTTCAGATATTAAAATTGTTCTAAAATAAATGGATTCTTCATTCAAACATTTGAAGTCCAGGTAATTTTTAATAGTTTTTATTTTAATCTCTTTGTTAAAAATAAACGTTCCAATATTGGGGTGCCTGGTGGCTCAGCCACTTGAGCCTCTGACTCTTGGTTTTGACTCAGGTCATGACCTCAGGGTCGTGAGATTGAGCCCCACATAGGGCTCTGTACTCAGCACGAGTCTGCTTGAGATTCTTTTCCACTCCTCTTCCCCTCCCCTTGCTTGTGCATGCATACATCTCTTTCTCTCTAAAACAAATACATAAAATCATTTTTAAAAAATTAAAAATACACATTCTAATACAACCAGATTCTGCAATCTTTTCAATACAACATACAGTCTTGCATAATTTTAATCAACAACAATTTATTGTATATATCATATAATATACTAAGATCTAGGAGTACAAAGATGGATCAAGTATAATCTCTGCCCTCAAACATTTGTTAAAACTCAGATGCTCAGGGGCACCTGGGTGGCTCAGTGGATTAAGCCGCTGCCTTCAGCTCAGGTCACGATCTCAGGGTCCTAGGATCGAGCCCCGCATCGGGCTCTCTGCCTGCCTCTCTGCCTACTTGTGATCTCTTTCTCTGTCAAATAAATAAATAAAATCTTTAAAAAAAAAAACTCAGATGCTCAAAATATGCAAAATCTAAGACTTAATCTCAGTTTGAAAAAGCTTTGGGGAGTTAGCTAAAGATACACATATAGATATCATTTTTTAGGTCTTTAAAGAGTAAGGACCTGTTCTCTCCTTTGTATTCAAAATTGTTATTATGATAAAATGAGCTATTATATTTTCTAGCAGTGAATTTATCCATCTTGACTGTCTGGCCAGATCCTTGAAAGGAAAGACAAGGATCCTTTTTTTTTTTTTTTAAGTTTTTTTTTAATTTATTTATTTGACAGAGAGAGAGAGATCACAAGTAGGCAGAGAGGCAGGCAGAGAGAGAGGAAGAAGCAGGCTCCCTTCGGAGCAGAGACCCCGATGTGGGGCTCGATCCCAGGACCCTGAGATCATGACCTGAGCCGAAGGCAGCGGCTTAATCCACTGAGCCACCCAGGCACCCCCTGACAAGGATCCTTTTGATAATAACTAGAAAGAGTTGGGATATGGGACTTGAAAATCACATGCAGGATAAATCTTCACCAATCTCCTTCTCATCTGGTCTTAGGATCTCTTGGAAGCTAGATAGAGACCCTTATCTTTAGGTTTTAGAAATAGCGTTTTTTTAAAAAAAAGGAAAAGTGTGTTGAAGTCAAACAGGATCACACAGTATCATAAAGATATTTCTACTACCTTATAGCTCACTAGAATAAAAGCTGAAATTTTTATCAGCCAAATTGGGACATAACATATTAAAAGTAAAAATTGTCAAGAGGACCTGAAAATATTACAAGATTTCAGTTCTGTCCCAAAAAGTTTCTTTTTTTAAAAAAAAGATTTTATTTATTTATTTGAGAGACAGAGAGTGAGAGAAAGATCATGAGCAGGGAGGAGTGGTAGAGGGAGAAGCAGCCTCCCCGCTGAGCAAGGAGCCTGATACGGGGCTTGATCCCAGGACCCTAGGATCATGACCTAAGCTGAAGGCAGATGTTTAACTGACTAAGCAACCCAGGTACCCCTCTCCAAAAAATTTCTGATGCCTTCTATACTTGGCTATATACCATTATTTATTTCAAAAAAATAAAGAAAATTCTATGTAAAATATAGTTCAACAAATTATATAACTAACCTTTATGTAATGCTTACTATGACTCAAAAACTGTGCTAAACACTTCTGATGCATTATATGATTTACTCTGCACAACAGTCCAGTTAGGTGGGTATGATTATCATACCAATTTTCCAGAAAGAGGAAAACTGATACTTAGAAAATTCAAGTGTTTTTCCTGAAAATAAATAGCTAATTAATGGCAAAGTCAGAATAAGTGTTTTGTCTCCAAAGCAGAAGTGACTCAGCACTATACACACGGCCTCTGAAATTCACACGGATCACCTATTTTCTGTGCGCGGGGCACTAGGAGCCCAGGTCTCCTCCTGCAGTGAGGGAGACAAAGGGGTTAGAGCTGAGTGGCAAGCGGAGGGACTCTGTGAAGTACTCTTCAGGACATAGCTACAAAGGTGATAGAAAGAAACTGATGCTGCAGATGGCTTGGGGGAGGGGGGTACCTCAGGGAGGAAGAACGGTAAACTGGGCCTTGACGTGTAACGTTCTGAGTAGCAGAGCTGAGGGAGGACACTGGAGGCAGCATGAGCTGGTGGACTTCAGGGATTAAAACCCCCAGCTAAAGAATAACTGAAAACAGACTCTCTGTGGCCCTTGCCAAGCAAAGGAACAGCCTCTGCTCTCAGATCAGTGTCTTGGGCACATTTTCATTAAGTGTATATTTTCTCTTTGTAGAAGCTTCTTCTGTAGATTAGCTACACAGAACATGACCTGAGGCAGAAAATCTCTGCTTTGCACCAAGTTGTTGATGAGGAACTGGCATGACTTCAGGTTTTCAATTTCAAGAAAAAAAGATGATGTTACCTAATATATAAACTGAGCCAGACAATTAACAACACATGCTATTTAAAATCTTTGCAAATGTAGACTTTCAGCCTACCAAGAACCTGTTGGTTGAGACATGAATGAACTTTCAGGAAACTATATGCAGATTTTCCAAGGATAGACCTATGCACTTCTTTCTAGGGTAAGGATCCATAATTTACACCATATTTTAAAACAAGTTGACCATGGTAATGAATAAAAAAATATATGTATATACATTATATATATATTACACAATATATTGTGATTTTGTGTGTTTACATACACACATACACACAAACAAAATTATACACACCCATGCAAACACATTTGGTTAATGAAAATCCAGTAGAGAAGATGTGCCAGGAATTATGTGGGCTGAGAACACACTGTGCGTGACTTTCTGCATTCTAGCTTTTCTATAAATGAGATAAAATGGAAGAGAGCTTCCTCTCCCTCCTTTTGTTGGCTGTGCTCTTTTAGTTCTAATAAATAAGAAGATCGTTGCGTAACACCCAGCCTGTGCTTCTGCCCCGAGATAAAGAGAGAGCCAGGGCAGCTGGAGTGAAGGCCAGGTCAGAGGGCTCCCTCCCATTGTCTGATTTCTGGACCAAACTCACTAGCTGAACTGCCAGCCCAAGCTCAACATGAAGGTTTAAAAAGCACTTCCACCTGCAACCTCTCTCAGAAGAATGGAGGCCATCCAGATGTCCCCGGTGGACTGAGAGAGAAAGGAACATGGGAGACATCGAACTGAGCACTTACTTTCAGTCCCTCCACTTGCAATCCCCCACCCATGTGCTCAGCAATTGGGCAAAGTAAGCATTAAATCTGATAGGATTTAATCCTTATCACAACAAGGAATATTGCAAAGAATCACTTTCAGTTCCTTTTCAAATGTAATTCCTTTTGATAGGGTCTAACTTATCTAACATCTTAACTAGTGACAGAGCAGCCTAATGAATAAACTAATTAATCATTACAGTATAATGTAATGTTCGATAATATTAAATTCTATATTGTCTCACAGAAGTTTATAATCATTTTTCTTAATCACTTAACTTAGAGCAGGTCAACATTTTTTTTTAAGATTTTATTTATTTATTTAAGAGAGAGAGAAAGAGAGAGCTTGGATGGGGTGAGGGGCAGAGGGAGAAGCAGACTCCCTTCTGAGCAGGGAGCCTGATGCGGGGATGGATTCCCGAACCCTGGGATCATGACCTGAGCCAAAGGCAGACGCTTAACCGACTGAGCCACCCAGGCATCCCCCATCAGCATATTTAACCACTATTTGTTCTACTGACTCTGAACCATAAATAGGAAGTTGACAGAGCCAGGAGAACTGTTCCTGCCACATGGTTCTATGACCCCTCCTCAAACAAGCAACTGCAAAGATGATACAGGACCTCATAATTTCTGCAGTACGAACGGTGTTGGGGCCAGTCATGTGAAAAGTACAGGAAGGAGGCTCAAACTGGATTTTCTGTTTCATAAAGTTTCTGCTGCTCACAGTGTGGTAGCTGGTGCGTGGCCTGTCCGGGGCCCTCATCTGAGCACGGGCCTGCCCCATGAACAGCAGTTGGTGTCCAGGTTCCTTGGTCTCAGAGCAGTGCTTTGGGCAGTCGCAAATGGAACCAGAGAAAGATGTCTTCCAGTAGGCAGGAAATGCGGCTATGTTACAGCTTCACCGAGGGCCGAGGTCTTGTTTAGGCTCAAGGAGCTTCTGTCCCTCTGAGCCCTCCTGGGCTGAGGGGCTTGCAGAGTTACCGCGGGGACACCCTGGCTTGTCAGGGAAGAGCCCAACAACTCCATGATGTCCTCAAGTCTTGCTTCCCCATTTCATGAGCGAGTAAAAATGAAAGTGCACACTATGTTCCTATTGTTTTTCTTCCTGTAACGACCTTTTTAAAAACGTGTCATTAACTCGGATTCCTGTGATAGACCAGACTCAGTTTATCAACATATTTTAATCGAAGAAAGTGTCTGATAAATAGGGGAGAAACTGCCTTGCATGAGAGCAGTTCTGTTCTGCTGGATTCTCTCTGACAAATAGACTCTTGATTTAATTTGAAAACCTGTGTTGGTGGTTTATTAAATTCCCGATCTGATGTTATTCAGGAACAAAGGGATTGTTTTGTTCTTAGAGCGGATAGTACTTGAAATTCAACATAAAGGGAAACATGGGCTTTGCCCCCAGGGGTTTTAAGTGTTTTATTTTTTCCAAATTAAAACTCTAATAAGTTATGTTGCCACAATGGTGGATAGGTACTCTTTCAATTCTAAGATGAAGATTATCTTTAAAAGTACAAATATAAAGAGTTTGGGACATGAGGACTCATTGTCATTGGGATAATGCAAAATTGCTGAGCTGATACTTCTTCAGGGTAGACGGACGGGGTACCTAATGTGGGACTCCAAGCAGGACGGGGGATTTCAATGGCTATTAAAGTGCTATCATTTCATCCTATGCTCAGATCTTCACCTGCATTTAGGATGATTTTCTTCTTTCTTCAATTGAGCTTTTTCTGCTATTGGTCTTTGAACCACTGTGAAAGCCAGAGGGGTGTGTAGGAGCAGAGCCATCCCGCTGTTAGTGAGGACACAGATAACTCTGGCCGCTTCCTATGAAGGACCAGGATATCCCCCGAAATGCACGGCACCAACATCATCCTGGGGTCCACACATAGCCTCCCCCGTCTCCAGTCCTCCCTCCACTCTGCTGCCAGCACAAGTTTCCCGAAACTCAAATCTGACCCCGCAGGTGACTGCTTAAAACCCCCTTATCCTCAGGATCAAGTCCAAATGTCTTCACACCATTTACAAACCCTGTTATGCTCAGGCCATGCTACATTCCCAGCTTCACTTTCTGCTCTGACCCAACTCGGCCTCCGGGCATCCTCCAATCAGAACTACTTTCAGATTCCCAAACATGTCACTCATTCTCTTATCCATTCAACAAATATTCATGGAGAGCTTAATACATCCCAGGTCCTGGGTCTATGGGAGATGATCCAAACAAATAATAATCCCTGCCCTCCTTCCTTTCTAACTCATTCATCCTTCTGAGCTCGATTTCTTTTTCCTGAAAGCCTCCTTTTTCTTTAAAAGCCCATTTTCCCTGCTCCTCTGTAAGATTTTCCAGCCCTTCATTACTTACCCTATCCCAGGGCTCATGTCTCTAAATTGCCATTGCCCAGTTGGCTGTCTACACCACCACCGGCCCACATTGTCTGCAATCTTCTGGGTACCTACCTCCTTCTGTGTCCTCACTTGGCACCGAACACAGTCCTGGTGCTGAGTGAATATTTTTTGGGTAGGAGGAATGTTGCTGGAGGAGTAAGTAGAAGGATGGATGGGTGGGTATACAGACAGGACGCATGCAACAGGAAAGACAGAATCTGACTATCGCCGAGAGATCAGGAATATTGGCAACAGGGAGGACACCAGAGACCCTGAGTGGAAATCTGCCAAGCAGAGGCAACAGCACTCAGACCAGGGAGACCACCAAATCAAGGCACACACTTCCACTGTCCATTTCCTGTTGGTTATTAAATTCTTACTACATGAAGAATGAAAAGCACTGATTGAAAAACTCTTTATAATCATCTTATTTGCTTATCTTGGAATTGAAAAATGCTATCGAATACATGTTATTTTTGGAATCATTTACTTGATCCTGGCTATTCACAGATGAGTAGTGGGAAAGAGCCCATCGCTGTAATATTTTTTAAAATCTCTTTGGCTTCCACCTAAATCTAAGGATTTCCCAAAAGAAGACCCCAAGTCTGGCTTCTTTCAGGTATTGGCCCAAAAAAATGAACAGAACTCTTTTCTTTTAAAGTTATTTAAACTCTTGCAGCTATTGAACTTTCAGGTTTCGGAAATTAATTAGTATCCATTCGACAAATATTGACTTGTTTAAGTGGCACTGTGCCACATACTGGGGCTCAAAGATAAATAAGATATGCTCCCTGCTCTCAGTGGTGATCGTGTATGACAGCACTCTTCAGACCAGCCCTGTGCGCCCATGGGGATACATGAAGATTTTCCACGGGGCACACAGGCGTGAGTAGTGCTAACAGAGTCCATTTGAAGGCCCTTAAACGGACCTGTCTAGAATGTGCTTGCAAGGCAGTCAAGCCAGCTCTCCGTTTCACCTACTGTCACTTTGCAAAAGAAGAACATATTTCTTACCCATTCTGCAGATTGCATAGTACCCAACTGTACCAATTTGCATGTTTTTCCAACAAAGAAGAAACTAAAAATATTAAAGAAAGTCTCCTATAACTGACATATTATAACTCTCCCAGCCACCGCATAAATAGATGTATGGCCAGAAAATTCTTTTTCTTAAGCACAATTTTTTTTCCAAATTGGCCATATACATGTGTCTTGATCCCTTATTACTAATAACAGTTGCATTGTAAACTCAGGCTGGAAAAATATTTATTACTTACTTAGAGCCTGACATTAGAAATGTTTGTTAAATTAAAATGTCAAGTTATTTTTGTTGCAGAGAAATATGATAGGTGACAATAAAGGATTTCACACCTGAAAATATATTATGTTAAAATAAAATTCTATCGGGAAATAGAATGGGAATAGAAGTTCTAGAAGGAAAAGAACCAATTTAAAATTTGACTTAGAGGGGCGCCTGGGTGGCTCAGTGGGTTAAGCCGCTGCCTTCGGCTCAGGTCATGATCTCAGGGTCCTGGGATCGAGCCCCGCATCGGGCTCTCTGCTCGGCAGGGAGCCTGCTTCCCTCTCTCTCTCTCTCTCTCTGCCTGCCTCTCTGCCTACTTGTGATCTCTCTCTGTCAAATAAATAAATAAAATATTAAAAAAAAAATTTGACTTAGAATTTAAATTTTAATTTGAGTTATAATTTAAAATTCTAACTCAAAAAACAAATTACTCGTGTGTTTTTTTCCAACAGGTGATAAATATGTATTAAATGCCATTGATATTTAGAGTCCCTTAGATACACTTACTATAAAAAGAATGATGCAATGATTGTGTATTAAATCACCAATAGTCACAAATATGCAAGGCATTCCCTCTTGTGCTACCACTGAAATTTGTAGGTTTAGATATCAATTTTTTTTAAGATTTTGTTTATTTATTTGACACAGAGAGAGAGAGATCACAAGTAGGCAGAGAGGCGAGAAGAGAAGCAGGCTCTCTGCTCAGCAGGCTGATGCGGGGATCGATCCCAGGGCCCTGAGATCATGACCTGGGCCAAAGGCAGCGGCTTAACCCACTAAGCCACCCAGGCGTCCCTCAATTTTGAAAACTATATGAAGAGCATGGTTTCTCAAAGTTATTTTCAAGAGTAAATGAACAAAAACCTGTGAAGATCACTGACACCTGGGAGCCAGGGAACAAAGTTGTTGTCAAGTGTCTCAGACATCAAGACAGAAGCCTGGGTTTGGGGTAGAGGAGGGAGCAGTCAGTTCTGTTTAGAGAACTAGGAAAATCTTTCCTAGCAGACGGCAATGGTTTATCTCAAAAGTAGAAATGTGTGTATGTGGGTGGGTGGGTGGGTGTGCATGTACGTGGGTGGGCATGTGTGGGCAGGTGTGTGTTCATACAGGCCCACAGGCACACACATGTATTTCTGACTTTACTGAGGTGTACTCTCCTCACGTTTTTGGAGCTATAAAATTCTTTATTATCACTCTTATCCAAAAACCAAGCAGGATTACAGACCAAAACATCGAAAAGTCCTTTCATTAACCCTTCCAGGGCGATATGGAAGACAATAAACTAAACTTAAATTACTTGGTGTTTTTAGTGGCTTAACCGAGGACAGAAGTTTATCTCTATTCTCCATCAAATAAGTCTGGAGGTTGGTAGTTTAGAACAGGCACAGTGGCTTCACAAAATTAAGGATGAGGGGACCAAGAATCCTTTAAGTTCTACAAGCCGCCATCACTAGGGTGTGACACTTGTCCTCACTGCACAAGATAGCTGCTGGAGCTCTAGCTATTCCTTCTGCATTCCAGACAGTGAGAAGGAAGAATGGGAAAAACAAGAGAGGCCTCTGTCAGAGAAGTCAGTTCCCATTAAACAAGCTTCCTAGAAATCCAACACAACATTTCTGCTTACATTTAATGAATCAGAATTTAGTCAACTGATCCCACCTAGTTGTAAAAGAGGCTGGAAAATGTGCTCTTTGAGGCAGCCATGAGACTGTCTAAAATTGAGGCTCTGTGAATGAGAAGCAAAAGAAAACAGATTGAGGGGATGAACACCCAGGAGTCTCTGAGGCTTAATTTTAAAGCAGAGACCATCAGAATGATTCATCAACATGGTCTTTCCCTTTATGTGATATTCTCTCTCCATTCTGAGTTACTACAACACTCATGCGACTGTTTTATTTTCCTTTTGTTGTTGTTAATACTGCTTTAGCTGTTTTAGATCTCCACTCTGAGGCCCATGTGTCAAACAGACATCTAGAACTCAAGATGTCCAACACTGAGGTCCTGTAAACCCACTCCACCTGCAGCCCGCCCGTCACAGGTGGTGGACGTGCCATCCTTCCAGCTGCTCAGGCCAAAGACACTGCAGTCATCCTTAGGTCCAGACTGACCGTTCTCCCTACTTCCACCTCCGCTCCCCAAGCCTCCATCATCTCTTGCCCGGATGACTGCTCTTACCCCCGAAGAGTCAACTATGCCTCCTTCTACACTTATTCCCTCCAAAGTCCACTTTCAGCTTAGCAGCCTCGGTGATCTTATGAAAATCTTTTATCATTTCCTTCCTCCCAAACTCCTGCAGTGGCTCCTTATTTTTCTCAGAGTAAAATCAAAATCTTTATAATAGACAGAAGGCCATACATGATTTGGTCTCTCATTGTCTAACTTCTTATCCTGATACTTTCCTGCTCACACTCCCTCCTACCTTCAAGCCTTTGTTCAAATCTTACATCTTACCCCACTACCTTAGCAGCCCCACTTCCAAAGGCTCTCAAATTCCCACTATTCTGCTCCATTTTTCTTCTTTCCATGCATTTACTGTCTTTTGACATGAATGCAGTTCTTTTCAGAATTTAAGTATTTATTATGTTCATTGTTTATTATCTGTCTGTCCCATTCCTGCCACCACCAGTTCCCTGTCTTGTTTGTTGATGTAATTAGCACCTAGAACAGAGTGAGTGCTCAATATATTTGTCAAATGAATAAAATAATTTGTTCAGCAGCTTATTTTGCAAATTGATAGAAAGCACTTTCTCTGTGCAAGGCTTAGAGTGGGGTGGATACAAAAGGAACAAGACAGGGTTTTTACTCACATGTAGCTTATAATCTGGTAAGCGCGTGAATAACTCTAACACGTGTCAAAGGCTCAGAGTCCTCCAGGACTCAGGACTTAATGCCAAAAGAAAGAGCTACAGGACTCAGAAAAAATCAAGTTTACCTCTGACTGGAATGATTCCCAATGGCTTTGTGGATGGAATATTTGAAATGGATTTTGAAAGACAAATGATAGGTTGATAAGTAAACACAGAGAAAGAGGTGTTTGAGGATCATAACTCACCTTGGAAGACATGAAATTAACAAAAGAACACTGAAAGGACAGTCATATATTAATAATTTAATAATTATGTCAATAATATGTTACTGTCTTAACTAATGTGGCAGCAGTTATGTGGACCATAAGAACTTTATAGGAGAGAGATAATGATATTCATTTGTCTCAAATGTGTAGGAACAGGATGGCAGTTGAGATAATTTTCCGAGAGCACCGAATGCTGAGCTGAGGAATTAGGCTTCATTTATCTGATAAAGAATCATGTAGGGTTTGGAGCATGGGAGAAAGCAGATGGCATAATCATATCGAAGTTAGGTGAACTCATTTAGGAGAACTCCTTGAATTGAGGGCAACAATTTTTTCTTATTAATCTTTCCATCCCTAGGACCCACCATAGCACCTGACATATTAATCAGTGCTCTAAAAATAAACTGTCAAGTGAGCAAGTGACATTCTGACCACTGTAGGGAGGATGGATTGCAGGAGGGTAGAAAAGAAGGATACTAAATCCCTAAAATAAAGTCACTTGAATGCAAGGAAGGGATGGACGTAAGCATCGCCACGGTGGAAGAACCAGCAGGTCTAAGTGGATGTGGGAGCTAAAAGCAGATGAGCGATGAATTCTTTCCCAATACAACCTCAATCTACTCAACTCCCAACATTCCAACTACAGGATTTTTCACAGTGAAATCAAATTTAGAGGTAAATGCCAAGGTTCCAATGTGGGGTTAGAAACTAACAAAAACAATCAACCATAGACTTTTAAAGCAACAACTTTAGGTAATTTCTGGAAAATTAAGTAAAACTGCAGGCATTCCTCAGTTTATAAATGTCAGGCTTCCAAATGCTTGGTTGTGGCCACACAGAAGAAATTCTTGGGAGGCAGCAAGGGCTGTGTGCAAAGTTTTGGCTTTGAGAACCAGCAGGCCTGGGTTTAAGGCCTTTCTCAACCACTCACTAGCTGTGAAGCCCTGCAAAGAAACCTGAAATTTAGTATCTCCAAGTTAACGATAAAAATAGTAGACAGCTAAGTGAGCCCTTAATGAGATCATAGAGATGGCTGGCACAGAGTAGGCGCTTCATAAATGTTCATCCCCCTGGTTTTCTTTTCTCATTCTCTGGAATCCACAGAGCCACCCCTACTTCCAACACAGTTCTGGCCAAAACATACTTTTATTTATAATGACTGCTCCACGAAAATTTGTTTTCGTAATCATGCATTCTATTGTCTTTTATTCTGTGCCAGTGTCCAGGCTCACTCAGTTTCCTTCCACTTTCCCAGAGCTCAGCTCCAAATATGGTTTCACCAGCAAATTTCCCAAGTATCCTTTTATCTTGTCTCCAGGAAGATTATTAATGAAGATGTAAAATCAGGCTGACATGAGTAACTATGCTTAAGGCAATCCTCCAGACTTTTCTGTTCCACTCAACAGGGATATGGTGTCATTTATCATTAGGTCTCGTTACAGTCTTCTGACCCCTCAGAAAACTTACTTGCCTCCACATCTACAAGAATTAGTCTAGCAAGTGAACGCTCGCGAATGACTGAATGAAATGTCACGGCAGAATAGAACATCCCTTAAGTCACGCTGACCTATCACTTTCTGCTTTCATAAATCTTTGCAATCAAAACAAATTAGTCTGACCTGTTATTTCGAACAAACATTCTCTTTTGTTGTGTGTGGCTCATGCCCAAAAGGAGATAATGGACCACTTGATAAAAGTCGCCAGATCTCACCACCAGTTCAAACATGGTCAGGTGGTGAATAAAGAATAATAATTCGTTGGTGAGGGGAGAAAGTCAGGGCAGCGGAGCAGCCTATCCCAGATGCTGCCTCATGAAACTCATTCCTCAAAGTCCTGGAGGGATATCACAGTCTGGTTTGAGACCCAAGAACAATGGAGGTTTTCTTGAATTTGCTTTATCTTAATGGACCCTAGCCTGTATCCTTCACGGGGATTCTCTGTTCAGATTGGCTGAAGAAGCTGAGCATTGCGTGGATGGCTGATTTAGGGCAGGGAGCAGGGCACAATGGTGGGATAGTTCCCAGTCTCTCTCTGGGCTCCATTTAGTCTCCATATTATTTTCCTTGCTTCTTCTCTCTCGTTTTTTGTTTTAATTGTGGGAAAACAAATAAAATATAAAGTTCACCCTCTTAACCATTTTTTAAAAAGATTTTATTTATTTGACAGAGATCACAAGTAGGCAGAGAGGCAGGGAGAGGGATGGGGGGAAGCAGGCTCCCTGCTGAGCAGAGAGCCGGATATGGGGCTGGATCCCAGGACCCTGTGATCATGACCTGAGCAGAAGGCTTTCACACACTGAACCACCCAGGCGCCCCCTTCTTAACCATTTTTAAGTGTACAATTCAATGGTATTAAGTACATCACCACCATCCATCTCTCGAACTCTTTTCATCTTGCAAAACTGAAGCTCTGTACTCATTACATAATAACTCCCTATCCCCGCCCGACCCCTGGCAACCATTCTGTCTGTATGAATTTGACTACTTTAAGTACTTCATATATGCCGTCATGCAAGACCCTATTTTTAACAAACGCTATCTTCCTGTATGTTGTGTAAGTTTATAGCCTCATCTGAAACAAAATGGAGAATGAATAAATAAATCAGAAAAAAAAATAAAAACAAAAATATTTCCTGGGGACTAGAGGGGTTCGATTCTATATGCATCGAGTTAGTGGCGAGGTCATAATGCTTGCTAATTCGCATAAAACAAAATGGATTGTAAGAAATAGTTGCTATTTAAACAGTTAGCTAATGTGCACACAAGCAGCATATTTAAGATATCAAGAAGGTCAAAGGAGAGATGAAACATAACCGAGGTTCCCACGAGGGAACGAACATCAAGATCATTGAACAAGGAAGCAACCGTGGATTGAAACTCGTCCCTAAAAGGCTAAGTGCGAATCTACTGACCACGGAGGTTATTGATAAAGCTGCTTCCATAGCATAGTGGTCCTCAAAATTTAGTCAACATAAAAATTACTCACCACAAACCTACCAAATCAAAACTGTCTTCACTGGGACTCAGGAATCTGAATATGTCACCAGCCACCTGGCTGAACCAGACACAGAATTTTCTCAGTGGTTAGTGCCGTGGATCAGAGCTTGTGGGGCCTGCCTTTGTTCAGCTGAGTAGTAAAATCTTGAATTATGTTATGCGCACGGACTCATGGTATCCATTATTACCTATTTTTACCTGTTTCGCTTGTTTTCTTCTACATTGAGTGCTGCCTGACTGAGCTACCAAAAATGGGGGCAGGGGCAAGAGGAAATGACCCACCAGGGGAGGGACAGCAAAGGGCCAGCCCTGCCACTGTCCTGCCACTGTCCCACCATCATTATAAGCCTGCGGCGGTTCTATTTTCTGTTTCTTCTCTCGCCTGCCGCTTTGTCACCAGGGATAGACCGGCTAGAGGGCAAACACTGGCCTCAGGGAAAGAGTGTGCAGTGTGAAAGATCAGAATCTGACTTCTCTCTCATGTATGGCTTTGATTTTCTTTCTTTCTAGAATATGTCCGTGCTGGAGAATCACCACTGGCGATCTACAATCGGCATGCTTAGAGAATCGAGGCTTCTTGCTCACTTGCCAGAGGAAATGACGTAAGCAGTGTAGAGATGAAATGTACCTATGTCCACACCTTAGAGATAAGCCGCTTTCTCTAGGGCACGCTTGAGACCCCAGGGTGAAGGGCATGGAGCCAGCCGGCTGTGCTTCCTGCCTGTGCTCGGTGGTTGCCCCAAGGAGATTCGGCGTCAGTTACAGCAACCCAGAACCCGAATCTCTCCGTGAGCTTTGAAAGGCCCTTGGATGGTCTCTGACCTAACATCAGGAAGAAGGATAATAAACAGCTCTCAGCTTTCACACTCTTCAGCATCAATGCTCGGCCTTGTCAAATTCCTGTCTTTTATGTTAGCAACAGTGTCCTCCTACAAAGATCCGAATAATAAATATTAATCAAGAGGGAACACAGGAGATCTCCAGCTAGGTTTAGGACTAGTTCAATGAAGTTTGTTTTGTAATGGCCGGTCTTAGCAAACACAGAAGTCAGAAATTCTTTCCTGGGATGTCTTTTGTTGAAGTAACTGAATTGGCCCCAGCCGTTTGGGGGGCCATTAATTTACTATGTCCCTTGCATTTTAAACAGAGGGAGAAATACTACTTTCCTGGTCCACTGTTTGTCCGTCCAGGTATTTAGACCAAGTCCTAAATCCAAGGCCAGTACCTCATTTTCCACATGGTTCTGAGTTAACTCCTAGAACATCCTCCAAGGCCATCACTAATTCTGACCTCTTAACTCAAATGTTCAGAGCCCAGGACAGCTAGAGGAGAGTAGACAGACAGATCCATGCACCCATCTTTCTGAACGGGGCCTAACTTAAAGTCAAGCACTGAGTTGCCTCTCTGCAGAACAGGCAGGGTGCTCTGGGCTCCTACATTTTTCCTGCCCTTGTGACACTATCTTGCTGTTTCCTGCCACCCAGAGGAATGTGGCATTTGCAGGAAGAATTTCAGTTCTGATCGCTTTTTACCTCCTGGAATGAAATAAAACCGATCATCATGCAGGGATTAAAAACCTGTGCCTTTTGCTAGAACAGTTGCAAAGATCCAAAGACCTAATGCAAAAGAACTAAAATCAAGTAAGAAGGAGAGAAAAGAGGAGGGATGTGTCAGGGACAACTAAAGGAAGAAGAGAAGGGAGAGAACGAGAGAGAACAGATAGGAAAGAACAAAACTAAAGGAGTAGAGGAGGGAAAGACTCGGGGCCAGACTGTCTCTGTCGTGCCTGCCTTAATCCTGCTGGCTGCTCAGTTATACTCCTTTCCTGAGATACGCCTACTCATCCCTATGGATTCCAGATAAAAACGCCATGTTTGTTATGTCTCTGTGGGATGCCGCGTTATAGATCGCTTTTGTAGGAAGAATAAATGTTATGCAATAGTAAGAAAAGGGGTGTGGGGACAGATGCAAGGGTCAGACCATATATGCTATTGCTTGTATGTTCCTGCTCTCCCCCTGGCTGGGGATGACAGATGCTTACCTCACACCTAAGCATTCAACTCTGTGTGCTCTAAGCACCCTATAAAATAAAGGGATGTAAAGTATGACACCGTATACCTAAAACATGGAGGGGAGGGGGAAGCAGAGAAGTAAAGGATAATTTCAAACGTAAGCGCTCATCAGCTTCATATAGACTGCTGTATGCAGGTGTTATAGCCAAACCTAAATACATTGAATTTTTGAAGATGAATTTTTAAAAATAGTTATGGATCTTTTCTTCTATTGATTACGTTCTATGTGTGAGGTAAAGCTCTGATTTGCTTGTTTTTCTGAAATATCTCATTTTCCCTCTACCGTTTGTCAACTACTATATCGCTTGCCTACTGATTTTTTAATGGTGTCTTAATCACCCATGATTCTTTTTTTAAGTGCCAGTATCTTTCCTGGCCTCTTTTGTTCCACTGATGTATATCTCTCCATACCATAGGATCAGTCACTGTTATTGTCTTCCTTATTATTACTCTCCTCATGCCCTTTCTCTCTCCATGCAAAGCTGAATGTTTGTGTTGGTTTCCACTCTTTAAGAGCACAACTCAAACTCCTGCGATGCTATCCAGTTTTTGATGTCCCACTTAAAGCACGCATTTCTAGCCAATTTTCCGTCTTTAGACCCATGGTCACCACGGGAATGTATAAACTACCACCACTGTTCGCTGTACAGTTACTAGCACCTCCGGCCCAAAGACAGAAGTGACCGGGGGTCAGAGAGTCCCCCTGGGCTCAGAGGGACTGGACGCTGGGTAACGAACAGAATCAAAGTCAGCAATGAGAATCCAAGCCACCTGCTGGGGGCAGAACCGATCACCCTCCTCCAAAGGATTTGCTCTGTGTGTGTTTTCTCTTTCCCTTGGGCGGATGCAGACAGGATATTGAACAGCAGCTGGGCTCCTTGATCTTGGCCACAGACATCAACAGGCAGAATGAATTTCTGACCAGACTGAAAACTCACCTCCACAATAAAGACTTAAGACTGGAGGATGTACACGACAGACACTTTATGCTTCAGGTAAGCAACAGCCACCGCGAAGTAAGCCACTACCTTCCTTGCTGGGTAAAAACGCTTCACGACATGATCAATCACTTTAGCGCCTGTGAGAAGGCATGTCCCCCATAGGATCAGTTAGAGCGGTGACCGACTTTATGAAAAGGTCTGAGACCCATGAAATTTTTAAGTGGATTCCAAGCAAGCAAAATCTGGGTTTCGTGTCATCAAGTTGATAAGCCCTCACTTTTCCTTACCCCATAGTGTCCACAAAGTAGCCCTGTGGGGCAACCATACGTGGTAAGAACCTACCACGTTTTGTGGCTTGATGTAAAAGTGGCCCCTGTGATAGCTGTGTGACTTAGAAACACTGTTTCTATAACACAAAACTAGGTTATATTAACTGTAGTATGAACAAAATTGAAAACCAAGTAAGCTTCCTTCATGTAAAACCCGTTTCAGCAAACCCTGCTTTACTTCCTTTTATCCTTAAATTCATATGCTCACAAACTAGTCTTAGGTGAATGAACTGAATTGTGTCAGGGCGACCCTTTCTGCTTCCTTTCACGGCAAGGAGCCATTTGGAACATGAGAACGAGAGGACGGGTGGACCCCATGAGGGCAGGTCTGAGCTGGTAGCCAAACCAGAGCCTTTTCTTGTATTTTCTCTTGTCTTGCTTCCTTCCTTTTGGCACAAAAGACTGAATGGATGGACAGTGGATTCATCTAGATAGACCAGCTTTACCCAGGGACAGCTGCACAGAGCAGACTGAACTGAGCAGTGGTTTTGTTCCATGCTTTCCTGCTGCCCTCTGTGGCTGTCCCGAGGGCTCCATCCTTCCCAGGAAATGTCTTCCTCCCAGCTGTAGAACTAGGTTTCCTTCCTTCTTTTCTTTCCAAACTCATCTTCTAGTCCCTGAGTGCCACAAAGATCAAGGTATCGGGTGTTCAACACTCCCAGCCAAGTTGGGAGTAGCTGAAAGAATTGGCTGGCACACTTGCATTTCAAAAGCAAGGCTTGCTGCGGCCAATGAATTCCCAAAGGGCAGATCCTTGGAGGCGACTTCTGTCCCTCACCAGCTCCAGCGTGGCCTGGCGTCCCCGACAACCGGGAAATAAGGAAACAATCAAATTTGTAACTTTAATATGATCAGGGCATTCCCACATGCCAGCATTGCCAGCGATTCTGTGATGCCAAGGAACCGGGTCAAAAGAAACAGACTTTGCTGGTGGCCAGGACATGCTAGCAGGGGCCCAACTTGGCAGTCGGTGGTTAAGGGAGAGAATGGACTTTCCTGAGAATTCAAGGTAACCCTCTTAGAGTCAGCATTATTGACAAGAGCTGGCATCCCAGATTCAGACCAATGTGAGGTAAGCTTTGAATTAGCTTGGGGCACAACACGCTCCAAGGTTTGATAGACCTTAGCTCCCTGGCTGGATAAGCACGTCGGGGCTCTCTTGTTATCCTCAGACACAGGCACGAGAGCCCGCACAAACGTGAAGTGATCCATGGCGTCTGTCAGTGTGGCCACTGTGAGGATGAGGGCCAAATGATCTCACCCGAGCCTGGCTGGGGTCCCTGCGGCTTCCCCGCTCGCGAGGGGTGGGGCGATGGAAGGAGCCAGGCCACCCGCTTTCCTTGGCCTGGCCACCCCGAGCCTCCTCCAGGAAGCTCGTGTCCTTGGACGGTGGCTCTTCTCTCCTTCTCAAAGCTATAAAATGGGGATTCTGAATGAAGGTTTTGTGTGGTGGTGAATAAGTGCTATTTCCTGAAGAGGCACTCTGTAAATGCCGGCTGGGGACCATGAGGCCCCCTGGCGGGTGGGACAGCCCCTCGGGCATAGGGCGCATTGGCTGTGGAAAGATCAGCCTCTGACCTTCTCTTCTGCCCTGTCGTCTCTCAGATTGCCTTGAAGTGTGCTGACATTTGCAATCCTTGTAGAATCTGGGAAATGAGCAAGCAATGGAGTGAAAGGGTCTGTGAAGAATTCTACAGGCAAGGTTAGTAGTGATCCCACAGCTGAGTTTTTCACCGTCCCTGTTCCTGTTGGGCGTTTAGCCTCATCAAACAAGAAATGGCTAATCTATCATGACATTTGTTCTTTCATCAACTCTTATTATCCTAGCCTTTCTCTTTGACTCTCCCGCGAACCATTCAGCCCTTTTTTAGAAATAATTTAAGAATAAATAGCACTGTCTTACTGTGAAAACAGGTAGTAAAGAGGGATAATAAAAATGAGCAAAAGTGGGAAATAAATGTGTGTGTGTATTTATATGTATGTATATGTAATGTTTTTAATGGCTTTCCTCTGTGGATATAAGAATGTGAGGGACAGATTGATTTTGGCTCTGACCTTTATCCTAATGAGCTTAGCACAACCTAAAGGCTAAATGCCATTTGGGGTCAATGTTTTCCACTCAGATGGGACTTAGACTCCTTCTGTTTTCCTTCCCCTGGCTTTCTTAAATAGAGTTAATAATGAAACAGAGCACAGCTGACCATGAATTGAGCTCATCCTCTCAAACATATTCAGTGAGAAGAGAAATGGCCCCAAGTATAATTTTTGAGAGATTAACCTCATTCAGAAATAAGGCTATGAATGAGCGAACAGGATCTTGATGCTGGGTGGGATATCAGCCTTTAAACACAGCCTTGTTTCTTCAGGCCTGGTTTCTGTGCTCAGGATGTTTGTTCAGGCACAACAGTGCCCTGATGTTAGTGACAGGATCAGGTTTGAGAGGCTGAGAACAAATAAAGCCCGAAGTGTCCCACATACCAACTCCGTGGGGAGGTCAAGTAGCAACAGTGAGCCTTTTGGAGAAGCTTTCATCGAAAGATGTGTCAGTGACATCGAGATGGTCCCAAAGACAGAAGACAAAGCAGATGGGACAGGGTTCACGTGGGGCCAGAAGTCTCTGCTCACCATCGCTTTCGCTCAGAGGAAAAGCGCTCATGGAGTGCCCACAACTCTGTGTGACTTCACTTCAGTTGAGTGTGAGTGGCTAGAAGTCAAAAAATCAGTTCTTGTGGCCTATGATATAAAATCTCCGCTGAGAGAAAACAAAAGGAAATATGATGAAATTGGAACAGGAGACTTAGATAAGACAAGTATCTTCTTTACTCTGTGATATAGAAAATATTGAAACATGAGAGAAGGACTATGATCCTCATGCTTGGAAATCAAATCATGGGGCAGAAAAGAGATTCTACTCTGTCCATCTTGGTTTTGACTCAGTCGTGTGCTCCAGATGGCATTGATTGCCATTTAACCCATTCCTTTGCTTATTTTACCTCTTATTTGAATGATGATCAAGCAACTTGAGGCAGGGAGCCATGTCACTTGGGCAGACAGTAAGGCCCACGGAGCTGGGGAGTTAAAGTTATTAACTACATGGAGTAAATGGGACCAACCAAGAAAAAGAATCCATAAGATCTCTTTACCAAAACCCATTGTTGTTCTAATAATATATGCACATGCAATGTTACAAGATAGAACAATCTAGAACATGTGTAACCCTGACTACAAAAGGTGACCTTCCACTCACTTTGCTCTGGCGTCTCCTGGTAGGATTTGGGTTTCCACAGATAGCTCATAGTCTTAGCCCAAGTATCTTTAATGGTTCATGATGCTGAGCAAAGGAAAGCCTCTAAAATCAAGGTTGAGGACTTAGCAGGGAAGGAGGATGACATCCCATGAATTAGGAAAACAGCATTAAATTCTGAGAACAGAAATTAGGATTCTGAACATCATTCAACTCCTTCCTCTCCATGTTTTAGGGAAGTAGAGTCTCTGTCCTGTTGTAACTACCGGCTAATGTTGTCTCCATCAACCAAGATTCCCAAAAGTTTTTATTGAACATTTGCTTCCAACCTTGTTAAACCCTAGCACAACTATTAACTTCTCAATGTACAAAGCCCCACAAAGGGGTCATGAAGGATACAAAGAAGTATAGTTAAAGGTTCAGAACCTCAAGATAGTATAAAGTGTAGGCAGTACTAGTAGGCAGTAAATTTCCTGGAGTAGCCAAATGATGCAACTTTCCTCTCTATTCTCTACACTGATTAACAAAGAATCTGAAATGTACAGTGCTTTAGAAGTCTATGCTGAATGCATAAATGATCTAACTGGATGGCATCTCATGGTAGAGGTCACAGGAGAAGACCGGTGCTGAGGACATAGAATCTGAACTGGATGTGTTGGAGGATGTGTAGTTAGTGTCCTGCATTTTCCAGTAGGAGAGCTGTGAAGCATATGTGACTAGTTAAATTTAAAATAATTAAATTTACATGTTAGTTCCTCGGTTTCATTGATCATATTGCAAAAGCCACGATGCTGGGCAGTGCAGAGGACATTTCCATCATTGCAGAAAGTCCTGTTGGATGCTGGGCTCTGGCTAGGCAGGTGTAGACATGGACAAAGGCACTGAAACGGGGACCTGCTTCATATAGCAACCTGGACTCATAGAAAGCAAGAATGTGGGGATTTGGGAATTTGTATGCCAACCAGGCTCAAGTGGAGAACATGACAATGAGAGTCATCTTAGAAAGTGCAATGGAGGCAACATATGTAATTGAAGTAGAAGAAATACTGAAGGAAGAAAAACAACCAAGAAGCAAACACTAAAAGTGAGTTACTAGTAAGCCAGAATAGAGACAGGCAGAGTGTGAATAGGGGGGAAAAGATATTCTGAAAGAGGAATAAATAGGATCTGATGCCTCAATATGGAGGGTGAAGGGAAGGGAGAAATCAAAGACAATTCCTCCAAAGTGTCAAGCTGACTGAAAAATCATGATGAATAGAATTATGGAGGTAAGGAGTAGAAGTCATTTTAATATTAAATGGTGTCATGCCCTGTCCTCAGAAAGCTATTATCATCTGGCTTCCCTAGATTCCTCAGGTTAAGCCAGACTGATTTCCTTACCTCGGTCTGGAGAATAACCAGGGCCCAAGGGACCACGGGACTCATGGCTACAAGACTTAAAACAAATGACAGAGGTGTGGCATCTCAGAGACCCTAGCTCAGCTGTTAAGTGCAGATACTTTGGAGTCGGACTTTTAGGTCCCTAGGGTCCCCCGTTTACTAGTAATGTGACAACTTGAGTCAAAATATTTCCCTTCATCTCAGTTTCTTCATTTGTAAAATGGGTACTATAATGAAGTTGTTATGAGGATGAAATTAATTAACATATGTAAAACATTTAGAATAGTGCCTGACACACGTGAAGCATGATATTAATGTTGTATTTAGATCTCCTCTGTGAACACAGCTAATGTTTCTAAGGAACAGCTTCTCTACTGATTAACCAGACTCTTTTTCCCAATGCAAAGTTGACCCATAATCTTTCACCCCCCCCAAAGGATTGATAAAGTATTCTGATGAAGCTTTAGATGGTACATTTGGCCTTTGGCCTTCTAGCTAACAAAGGCATTAAAAAGAAATACTTTTCTGACTTTCATACTTTTTTTTAAACTTTAGTTACACTAGATGACACTGAGTCAGATTAAAGGTGATAGATAAACTTATTTCTGCTCACTATTGTAGCTACAGACAGAGATGTTCCTCGAGTGAGATTTTCTAGTCCCTCACTCCCTTTTCCTTCCTATTCACTATTCCTGGTTCAGAGGAAATCAGACTAGGCTCAGGCAGCGTGAAAAGCAGGGGGAGCACAAAATCTATTCACTTTAACTGTAACTTAAAGCCAGAACTTCCATTTCATGTAGGAAATTGCTCATTACTTGTATCCCTGTTTTTACAGATCTTGGTCAAAGGTTTATTCTAGCCCCAGAGCATACTCATTTACAATAAGCCTATTGTAAATGGTCATTGACACTCTGATAATCTTAAAATTTTCACAGAAGCTACCAGAGCAAGTGGGTGCTAGGGAGTTCCTAATGGTAATAGGCAGCAAACGGTAATTCCCAGAATAACTTCTTTGAACTACATCACTAAAGCTAGCAACACGTATTTTTACATATTCTAGATCACCAGTGTCTCTTCTTCTTTCTTCTTAGGTGACCTTGAACAGAAATTTGAACTGGAAATTAGTCCGCTTTGTAATCAACAGAAAGATTCAATCCCTAGTATACAAATTGGTGAGTTGAATTCAGTTTTAATTTTTTTTTTTCAGTTTTAATTTTAAATAAGTACTTTTGGCAGCTCTGCCAAAGTCACAAAGAAAAAAAAAATCTACACGCAGCCTTTGAAAGATCCAAACTGGAGGTTTAATGAATGGCTAAGTCCAAATAAACAGTCTAACCATGACTGATCTACTGGGTAATTACCAACTAAAAAACTATGAAAAATGGAGTAAAGTCTTTGTTACAGACCCTTAACTAGCCTGTATTAACTTTGTCGTTCAGAATCAAATCAAAACCAAATTGAGTAGAAGGAAAGACTTAAGAACCAACTATTCGCTGCTGAGAAACAGATTGGTTCACACTGTTTGGGACTTGAAGAGTGGGAAGTTTGCAAGAATAAACCTTGAAGACCCTTCCAGTCTGCCCCACTACCTTTCATCCCCAACGCAATCCGAAGGCGCATGCTCGGCAAACCATGTTATTGCGTGTAGCCCAGGGTCCCCTGCTTCTCCACTTTCCACTTCAAAACTTATTTTCAGTCTTATTCTCAAGTATCAATTGCAGTAAACTGTTCAACTGTGATGCTAATGCACCTAACATAATAATTACTTTATGTTACATAAAACTATTAAATCAAATGGTGGAAATTTCAGGCACATAGGAAATATTTTTGATCCAGTATGAATTTCTATCAGTTCTTAAAATACTTTTCCAATTCCATCTATACTTAAAGAAAGTCCTTCATTTCCTTGCAGTTCCTTCCAATTAAAGCCAAACTCAGAACTTGAACTCTTTTAGTCATAAACTAGAGCCCTGACATGTACCACTTCCCACAGACCTCAGAGAGCTTAATGCATTCACAGGGCTGCAGCCCTCTGCAAGGATCAAGGCTTAAAGCCTCTACTGGGAAGGAACGGGGCATCGGAAAAAATTAAACTGAAAATTAAGAAAACCAGTGCAAGTTAGTCAAATAATAATAATATGCTTATAGTCACCACGAGTCAAATCTCATCCACAAAAGAGTCATAAAGTCATTCTCCGGGAATAGGAACAAAATTAACCTAGTTACAAAGATCTGAATGACAGATGTAAATATTAAAATAGGTATGTTGAAATTATGGGATTATTGGTGATCTATTTTTTTTCCAAATTGCCCTTAGTATTGTTGTGTTGTTTTTAAAATTAAACTGATTCTTCCACCCAAAAGAGGGAAAAGTGGGAGTGTTATAAAACAAAAACAAACGAGCCAAAAAAAAACAAAAACCAACCACCAACCAGGAAGAATCCAGGGCCATGACATAGCTACAGAATCCCTGGGGGGCAGTGCAGGGAAGGGAGCAGCATCAACAGAAATTCAGCCTTGGTCTCCCTGGAGCCAATCCCCCTCCAGGTTCCCTTAGTTATGGAGGTTCTGCAGATGCGATTTAAAAGGAATAGACCCTGACCAAAATCCCAATCCTGTGCCCCGCCGCCCCCCCCCCCCCATTGTTACGCTGTGGCTGGAAAGAAATTTACCAGGCTCCTGCTCAAGACACTTTGTGGAAAGCATTCACATTGTTAAGCACACAACCTGGATTTGCAGGACAGACTTGATTTTAGAGATTCTGCCCTGTTGTTGTCATGAGAACACACTTATTTTGTCAGATCATATGTCCTGGTTTTCAGCATAGGAAAATGTGGTTACCATAGATACCTGTTTTTAAAATGGGGTGGGGATTGAGTGACTAGGAAACGCTGGGGGAGGCTGCAGCAGCACACCAATAAAGAGAAAGAGAAAGAGAAGGCGATGATAAAACAACCTTTTGTACATAAATCTTTCTTGATCTCTGTTCCACATCCCTGGGCTCTGTAGGGTCAGGGTTGGGAGGTGTGGTGTGAAGGGGTAGATCAGGCTAAACTGGAAAAATCCGAAGATAAAGTCTGATGGATGGGAGCTGCAAGTTTCAGTCTCCCAAACGAGGATTTTGCCAGTGGGTCCTAAGTAAGGCAGCTATGTCCTCTGCCCTGATTCCCCCAGGACTGTAACTGTCCCCTTTTTTCCTGTCCCAGTCCACAGTGAGAATTTCCCCACGTGCCATCTCAGGTTTGGATCTGATTTTCTGTTTAAGTCATTCGTATTCGCCCAAGTGGAAGTGGGATTTAAAATCCCTTTCCCTCTCTCCACTGAATTCTGCATTTTAGAAAGAAGATATTAGATCAAATGAATCTCTAATTGTTGAAAGCTATCGAAGGAGGAGGAGGAAGAGGCTTGCCTTCATTCCCTGTTTGCTCTGAGGCCACCATGCCTCCCTTTCCCCCTCCCAGCCTTCCAAGAGGACAAAATCCAGGCAGTCAGTCCCTCACTTGCGTAGAAGAGAGAGCTTGGCATAATGCACTGGGAATGGATGGAATAATTTCCCAAATGTGATCGTGCGGAAGTCACTTTCATTTGTAAAAGTGCCTCCTGGTGTCTACTCAGACTTAAAAATGGGCTTGCCTAATCCACTATGAGAGGTCTTTATATCGGACAAGTAGATATACGGGGGATAATTCCCCAAGAACGTCAGGAAGAAAATGAATTGATTTTCAAGTACCAGATTTTTTAAATGTTGAATTTGTAGCTTTTTGATATGAAGGTACACCTGATCAATATTTACACTTCAAACCTGAGAATAGTATCATTTTGTGAACCATCTTTCTAATATCAAATCTCTCATACAGTGAAGGATATTAGAAATTAATATGGAGGTTATGAAGGAAGTGAAGAAAATTCAGGAATAGTAAACAAGAAAATTCAGAGGAATCCTTACTTGTGACTCCCTATATAACCTTATCACTGGCTTAAATTTCCTCCTCAGTCAGGTTTGGGTGATCTAAAATGATCTCATACTACTTAAATCATATTTCACGTACGATGAGATAATGCAGAAATGTGAAATAACACTTCACATGCCTCCATCCCTTTTCCATCTCTGTAGCATCCTCAAAGGCCAAGCATCTGCTGTTTGTTCAATAAAAAGATAATCAGATCAAGCCTTAAAATTCACAGCCTCATAAACATACATTGTCAGTGGAAAATTTGTTATCTAAAAAACACTTTCTCCCCACACCTACATTTTAGTAAAACCTAACTATGTCCAAGTTTGTGATGATTCCAGTCATTCCAGCCTAGACTGAAAGTCGTCTTGGCTTTAATAAATCATATTTAATATGGAAAGACCCTAACATTGAAATTAAGAGAACAGACATATCGAGTATCAACCATTCTTATCTGGTCATTAACGGAGGGATTTTATACAGGTAAAAATCCCTATCAAAAATGAGTGAAGCTCCGTTTAGTTGCTTAACATAACTGAGAGTAAGACAAAGCTGTAAATCAGTACTCTTGAAAAAATATCCTACAGCGTAAAACACATGAATTCCCCATGGATCTACGGCAACCATATGCCCCTTCCTGATATCAATCCCCCTTTCCTCCTCTCCTGCGCCCACTCCTCAGCTCCAACACAGACTTTTTCCTACCTTTCTGTTCCAATGTCTTTCTTCCTCCGCAAATAACAGCCAAAGGTATGGAGGGTTTACTACGTGCCGGGAGCTTCCTGAGCATTTCACCTGTGTGAAGTCATTTCCTGGTCATAAGAAACCTATGGGTTTGGTCCTCTTCTTAGCTCCTTTTTACAAATGAGGAAACTGAGGCTCGAGGGGTTAAGAAACAAGCCCAGGGTGACACACCAGGTCCTCCCAAACCGAAGTTTAGGGAGCATATCTGTTTTTGCCTCCATATCTCTGGATGGAGCCCAGCGGGATCTGGGAAGGAGGATGGGGATGGGGTGGGTGTCGCGCCGCCTTCGCGGTGCTGAACTTGGCCTTGCCCGTTCTAGGTTTCATGAGCTACATCGTGGAGCCACTTTTCCGGGAGTGGGCCCGTTTCACGGGCCCCAGCGCCCTGTCGGAGAACATGCTACGCCACCTGTCCCACAACAAAGCCCAGTGGAAGAGCCTGCTGCCCACGCCCCACAGGAGCGGCGGCGCAGAGCACGCGGGCCAGGGGACCGACAGCGACGTGCCCACTGGGACCAAAGGCGACGCCCCGTAGTCCCAGCCAGTCCGCCCCCGCTCCGCGCAGAGGGGAGAACCTCCTGGAGCAGAGGCCTCCTGAGAGGGTGGCAGCTCTTGGCGACCAGGCCAGCCACGTGTTGGGATCCGTCCCAGGCTTTTTGCAAGGCCACCCTCCTCCCACTCACCTGCCTCCTCTCCTTTTTCCAAGTGTACAGAAGCCATCCGTCACCTCAGCATTCGCTGCCGAAATAAGCAACTCCATTCAGGAACGTGGGCGCCGATTCTCGGGGGATGAGGGGGCCAGGTTCGCCCCTCCAGGAGAGGACTGGGGAGTAAGAAAGAGGTGCTCCTGCCATGTCCTCCTCGGCCCCGGGTCACACTGTGACAGGCGACGGTGGCTGAGTGCAGAGCGGTTTTTTGTTTGTTCTTGGTTTTTTTTTTTAGCGTTTGCCATCTGACTGCTGATCTGCATGACAAAAACACCAGCATACTGGGACCTCCAAGGAGATGGGTCTTAAGTGCCAGAGCGCAATGAGAACGTGAGAGAAAGGACCTTCTATTTTAATAATAATTATTATTATAAAAATAATAAATCTTTTTAACTTTTATATTTTATGCACTAGACAATGGATCTAAAACTTTGGACTAGGATTACTCAATGTACCCAATCTTGAACAGGGGGTTCATTGTTTTGTTACTGACTTGATGCCACTTGGGGTCAGAGATTTGGCGTCTGCTCAATTCAAGAAACCACGTTTCCTATCCGATCCGAGGGGAAGGTGCTGTACAGTTCATTCCTTTGCACCATTAGCCGATCTGTCTTTTACCAACAACTCAGATTCCATGACATGTTTATATGCACACGTGTACATTTTCTGTAAATACCAAGCGCTACTGATTCCCATGCCAAAATACATGAGTATTATGGGATTGCTACCTGTATCAATAATGGCACTGTGAACAGAATACTGTTAGTTTTCATACAAGAGAATGCGTTTGTAAATCTGGTATAGAGTTTATAAATATACTATTGTTTGCAGATAAAGGCCTTAACGTTAAACATCTTTCATCTTCTGAAAGCTGCCCGACTTAAGTCCTCACAGATGTCCTTCTGAACTGCCTTCCCATGCCCATCTTTGTGCTTTCCAACTAAGGTCACAAACCAAAACTGACTGAAGTCTTTGAGGAAATATTCTGGAAACTTCACACGCATTCCACTTGAGACCATAGTGTTTTATCTATGGCACCAAGCATCGTTTCCTCAGATTAATGGGACCTTTCAACAAGCCTGAAGTCACTTTTCAACACAGCGATGTTGCACACTGTTTTAACAAGCCAGCTGATAAGCTCGTGTTTATGTGACTCTTGTCTTGGACCGTGGCGATGTGTCAACCTCGCAGGAGACACGGCAGGTCTCACAAACCTCCTATGACCCTGTCATCTAACCATCAGGGAACTCCCTGCTCTCCCACCACACTTTGTTTGTTATGGCTACAGTACCAAAGCACCTTTGGTTTATGGTTGGCGTGCATTTCTTTGGCGTTAACAGTAACTGGATTTTTCTTTTTCCTTAATTTCGTGTGAACAACTACTCAATTATCTAGCTGAAGTTAACATGATTGAAATCAAGAAAACATTTCAGTTTTGCGACCGAATTTACCTTCCTGGCAGGTCATCGTGATTCATTACGGTTCTAGCTAACAGAGTCACCTTGGAATCTGGTTGGTCATTTTCTTTTCGGCAGACTCTTGGTCGGAAAATCAATTTGTTACTGCATCCTTCTCTGGTGACTGAGCTCTGTGCATTCAACCTTTTCTTTCCAAGTTCTAGCTCAAATAGTGTTACATGAAAATTGGCATGTCCCTTTCTTCTTACCTTAAGTAATGTTTTAGTGGGAGAATGATAATATGATCATTTCTGCCACTATCGAGCTGTTTCGCAAGCTGACAAACTGACAGCTAACTCTCGTTTCCTACTTGCAACTCTTGTGGGTTTTCTCCCCTCCTAACATACAAATGAAATGGTGGAAACTTGACTGGTTTGTACTAAGTTTCTGTAGAGACACTGAGGCTTGCCAAGTGAAGGTTTAGGGGAAATTTTGAAAAGTTGGGTATATTTTCATTAAAGTAGGAGAGATTGTCAGATGGTACTAAAGAAAGTGTGAAAAACCTCACAAAATGGGTGGATGAGAAGTTGAAATTGTTGATATGGGTAAGAGAGAAGTTGTGAAATCTCAACACTAACTTTTTTTTCTCTGTAATAACTATGAACTGACACAGGATTCTTTATTGCTTTAGTCCTCTGAAGCTCTCAGCTTGGTGAGGCCCCAAAAGAGAAAATGTTGAATGTATTCCTGCTTCCGAATCTCTCTTACTTTGGTCTGATGGTGCAGAGAGAGCTTTTGAGTGGTCTGTGTTTAACGTACCTGAGATCAAATGAAGAAAAGCAATTGTCAAGGATGATACAGTGGAGAAAAGAGAAGATGCTATTTGAGCGAATGGGACCTCTGTCTTGGGTTTAAGAAATGGACTTTGTTTAAATTCTATTTATATTATAACTTAAATAAGTAAGATTGGAGGCATTTTTAGTAGTTCCAAGTTCATAGTACAGAAGTCTATGTTACAATTAGGTCTTGAAGAAGAGCTCACAGAGAAAACCACCAGATATCCGACTATGACGCAGCTACTAGTACAATCCAAATTTGAAGTAGAAGGAGACACGAGGCATAAATTAGATGCATTTTTGTCCTTCTTTCAACCGTCTGGAGTTTTCTTGAGTTCCTTGCTTTTTGGCAAAAAAAGAAAAAAAAAAAAGAAAGAGAATGTGAAAACTTTTTTTTTTTCCTGCCTAGTAATGGCTCCATTTCGATAGAGGAGTTCATTGCTAGTTAAGACACAGCTGTTGGATCAAGCATGGATTTTATCTTTATATTCTCTTCCTGGTCCATGGACCACCAATAGTTGACTTACCAAGTTTAATTCTGTCATTACTTGAGAAGAAAGGAATCAAAGGGCTATTTTTAGTAAGCAAAACAGAGTTCAGATCACATTAAGAGAGAGAGAATATATATCACTGCCAGGTCTGATTGTCAATGCCTGCTTTTCCTTTAACAGAACCCGTGAATATGCAGAAACTTGTTCATGAAGCCCTAAACTACCCGAACTCCTCTAGGCTGAGTAAAAATCCAGCTCTCTTTCCACCTGCTTAAGGCTTCCCACAAAGGCGTTTGGAGTGTGTCCGGCGACATTGTCTTCAGATAGTGCTTCCTACAAAACACAGACTTGTTTTGTAATCTTTTCTCTTGTTGAATCAGATCTGCTCACTGATTTGAATTTGGTTATGAGCTTGTGTCTCACTGTATTTCTTATGTTCTGTTCTTTTAAGCAAACCCTTAAAATTGTGTTGTTTTGTGTACACATGTGAGATTTGGAAAACAAACAAACACCTTGTGAGTTTTGCTCAAAATGTGACCTAAATATCCATTGGCATGTCTAGATCAACGATTGAAAATAAAGATAATTTCCTAAAAACACCAAAGCTTGAAAATATACTGATTCTCACCAGGTAACATGTTATCAGCAAAACAATCAAATTCAACAATGAAGGCCAACTGTTCAGGAGAGGAAACTTGCAAGGGAAAAATGCACAGATACAGACATGGTCTTCATGTGACTCATCCTAATTGGGGCTGCAGAAACAGCCATGTCCATGAAGGCATCACTTGCCAGTTCGTCCCAAGTTCAGGAAAGAGGGCTCTCTTTCTCCTACCATGCAGTTCTATACTTCCCCTGAGTCCTGAAATTTTTCTGTTTCACATTTGTCAAACTCATATATGAGTGAGAATGAGGTACAATGGATTAGATTGTAAAGACAAAGCTGACTTCATGCAATAATTACCTGTGAAAAATATGATCTTGCAGATTTCAGGACTGGAAACCATCAAGAACAATAGAACAGTTCAGGAAGGACAACTGAGTGTCCTAAACCCATCTGGAAATAGAGGAGGAAAAAACCACCACCCTTGCTCCCAGAAACAACCTTGTATCTGCATGGTCTCTTCATGTCCCTTTTTATTAAGATAGATACAGAATCTCACCCCCTTCAGGCTTCCCTGTGCCTGAAAACAAAGCCACTTTTTCATGTGTGGATATTTGATATTGTAAGATCAAAATCAAAATTGAGAACCCAGTGGTTTTCGAAATAACAGTCAGACATGATCTTCAAATGGCCCCGAGAACCTAACTGAGACATTGTGCACTAAGTCAAGCCTATGTGAGCAATTGAATTTCAATTCCACAAATATTGATTGAGGATCTACTATGTGCCAGAGGTTGCACTAGATACTTGAGATATAAAAAGACTCCGTTTCTCCAGGAGAAATCAGACTGTGTCAGAGACCAGCACTGCCAGTGAATGCTTCTTAGAGAATCCGTGAGAACACCTGTAAGGCCTCAGACACCGATAAAGCTCTCTCCCCGAGTACAACATAGCAGAACATAGATAAGCTGGAGACTGTAGGGGCCAAGGGCAGGATGCCCCAAAATGTGCCATGTCAGCATATTGAGTATTTTAAATAAAAGTTACTTACATGACAGCCTATGTAAGAAGGATATTCATACCATCCTCTGTCCCCCCGAAAGCAGGAAATAAATCTCCCATGTGAAAGGTAGCCTCCTGTACCAAGAGGTGGAGACATCCTTGTCACCAGAGATAGGAAATTTAGAGTCAAGAAGGCTGTGTGAACAACTTTTCTCACTCTTTACTAATTTGCTACCCTAGCCCAGATTCTGCTTAGCATTCTTTACCAATTGAAGCTTCCAAAGTTGAGTTTTCTTCATCTTGTCAATTCCTCCCAAGCTATTGTCTTTGTGTAAAGAGTATAAAACGGCCAGCCTTGGTCGTTTCTTTAGGTCTCAGTTTCATTATTGGGCCTCCATGAGCACATCATCAAACTCTGGGTTTTTCTCCTGTTAATCTGTCTCATGTATGTATAATTCTTAGTTCAACTAGAAAAATATTGGACTGAGGAAAATTTCTTCCTCCCCTTCAAGACAAAAGTGGGTCCCAGTCTTGAGTCAGTCACTAAATTATTCTGAGACTTCAGGGAAGTTACTGAACATCTATAAAATTATTTCCAGACAGGGGCACCTGTGTGGCTCAGCTGGTTGGGTGTCCAACTCTTAATCTCAGCTTAGGTCTTTATCTCAAGCCCTAAGGTCATGAGTTCAAGCCCCATGTAGGGCCCCACACTGGGTGTGGAGCCACTTTATAAAAACTGTATTTCCAAATAGTAATATCTTTCATGGTATTATTGTGGCAATTAAAAAAGACCAAATACAAAAAGCACCAACCGAATATTCTGTCTTGTATGTGGTAGGCTTTTCAAGAAATGCAAGTTCTCTCCTCATCAATGACAAGAAGTTCAGCAAACAGCCATTCACACGTGTGTCAGTATGTGAAGAATATATGGGGGGGGAATGCAGTGAAGAAAAGCTGGTGATTTTATGTTGGGAAGTCAAACTCATTTTTGTATTTTTTCAAAACAGTTGGTTAATTTATGTATTTATTTATTTATTTGCAAGGTGGGATAAAATGATTACCACTTCAATCCATTCCTCAAATGAAAGTTCTTTCTCAGCTGCCCATGACCTTGGCTTAGTTTTCTATACTCTAGAGTGGAAGATAGTGGATCTTCTGTTTGCTGTTCTGTCCGAAATCTCTGTGAAGGAAACAGGTCCTAAAAACAAAAGAAGAATCATTTATCTCCTTTGCATATGCTCTACTTCTGGCTGGTGATGGCTCTGTTCTTCTGAGTCCGGCCCTGAAAGCTTCATTGCTCTTTCATAGGCTCCACTTTGGGCAGAAGTTGGTGCCTACCGGACACACACCACTCATATTTCCAGACACGTTCTCAGCCAGTGCTCACCATCTGTCCCACAGCAGGACCAAAAGCAGAGGCACTCCTCAAGTAACATGCCGTCAGAGAAAGGAGACTCAGTCCTGCCTCCATGAGAATGTAATGGACATTTGAGTATTGACTACCCAGGGAGCTTTTAGCTACAGAACAGTCCGCGACGGGGTTTGTTTGTTTTTTTCCAACTAAGCCAGAGAGATTATTAGAAAAATTTTAAGCTTTAGCTGATAGGATTTGAAGATGCATTATTGCCTTGTCTCAGTTGTCTAAGCAACGATGGGTCTTGGATTCAATTGCCTGGAATGTTTTAAGTTCTAATATGGCAAGATTTAATCTTTAGTAATTTTTTTCCTCTTTTAAGGAGGCAATGCCTAGAGTTTTAAAAGTGTGGGCACTGAGGTCAACAGACCAGAATTCAAATCCCTTGTTATTACTTGCTGCTTAACTCCGGGCAGATAATTTGATCTCTCTGAGCCTCCATTTCCTCATGTGTAAAATGAGAGCAACACCTCCCTTCCAGGGTGGTTGTGATGTCAAAATTAGAAAACATATATAAAACATACAGCATGATTTCTAATAGAGCGTGCTCAACAAATGTAAATTCCTATATCATTTAAAACAAATATACAAAGTGAAGGTTGGGATATACCTTTTACTTTCTCTAGGTTGTACAGTCTTTGTGCAAAAGAAAAGACAAGAATGCTTAATAGACATTGGGTATGATTATATCTATAGGTGACCAGCTTGACCATGAAATAATCCTTATCAAATATAGGCAAAATATTGTAAAAATGATTATAAAAGAAGACAATGTTCTTCGGGCACTAAGGATACACTGATAAGACCAGGGAATATAAGGAACTTTTCTGATTATAAAGTAAATACTCAGCGCAGTCAGAGGCGATCATCTGTTTGATCTAAGCCCTTCCCAGAACTGATGACAATACAATCCTGGTTAGAAAGGATTAGTTAGCAAACAAAATTTGGTAACTTGTCACATTTTCATGAATTCCATTCATATCCTATAAATCCTATCGATAGAAGTTTCCAGTGGCTCTTCCTCTTGCAACTTCATCAGATCCTTTCTGGCAATGGACAACAGAGGCAGAGAAGTCAATTGCAGTCTCTGTAAATAAATGACCCTAAAATAGATTCTGTTCCTCTAAACTAACATTTTCAAAATTGCTTAAAAATGTGTCTGCCAGACCCAGCAATCGCACTACTGGGTATTTACGCCAAAGATACAAATGTAGTGATCCGAAGGGGCACGTGCACCCGAATGTTTATAGCAGCAATGTCCACAATAGCCAAACTATGGAAAGGACCTAGATGTCCATCAATAGATGAATGGATAAAAAAGATATGGTATGTAAGCATATGTGCGTGTGTGCGCACGGGCGTGCACGCACACACACACACACACACACACACAGAGGAATATTACACAGCCATCAAAAACCTGAAATCTTGCCATTTGTAACAACATGGATGGAACTAAAGGGTATTATGCTAGGCGAAAATCAGAGAGGGACAATTATCATATGATCTCACTGATTTGAGGAATTTGAGAAACAAGACAGAGGATCATAGGGGAGCGGAGGGGAAAATGAAACAAGTTGAAACCAGAGAGGGAGACAAACCTTAAGAGACTCTTGGTCTTAGGAAACAAACTGAGGGTTGCTGGAGTGCAGTGGGGTGGGAGGGATGGGGTGGTTGGGTGGACACTGAGGACCCTATGTGCTATGGTGAGTGCTGTGAATTGTGAAAGACAATGAATCACACAGACCTGTACTCCAAAACAAATAATACATTATATGTTAGAATAATAATAATAAATAAATAAATAAATAAATCACTGGGCAGGGAGGAGGTAGGAGATGTGCCTGCCAGGGTGCCTGAGTGGTTCAGTCAGTTAACTGTCTGACTCTTGATTTAGGCTTAGGTCATGAATTCGGGGAGATCGAGCCCCACGTCAAGTTCCACAGTCTGCTTCTCCCTCTCCTTTTGCTCCTCCCCCTGCTCATTCTCATACTCTCTCTCTCTCTTTAATTCTCTCTCCGTCTCTCTCTCAAATAAATAAATCCTTTTTTAAAATCGTGTGCCAAAAGTTGTTTGAGCATTACCTAGAGAAAAGAAGTCTTCATAGCCCATGAAGTTTGAGGATCAATGGCTTAAACACACAAGTTTCTCTTCTGCGTGCTTCTCAGAGCCTCCCATGGGCTAATGGACATCTCCAACAAGATGATATGGCTGATATTTCTTGCTTAGATCTAATATTGGTTTCATATCATGAAGGCTTCCTACATCACATCAACCCGGGATGATCTCCCCCATTTGTCATTTTACTGCCCTGGTATTGTTAGTGACTATTAGTTATTTGTTCTTGTCTGTGATGCATGTGTGTGTGTTCTGCCCAGTTTGAGACTTATGGCAACACTGTGGTTAGCGTGCCTGAATTTGTGGCATGATTTTACCACTTACTAGATATCTGACCTCAGGCAGGTTTCCCAACTTTTTGTCTCAGCTTCTGCATTGGTAACATGCTAATAAAAATAGGACCTATTTCACAGAATTTCTGAAGATTCATAGAATTCATAAATGCAAAAACTCTGGACAGGGCCTGGCTCATAGAAAGTACTCAGTAAGTGTTGGCAGAAACCAACATCTGCTCCCTCGCACCTGCATCACCACATCACCTCTCAAACCAGATCTGTTAAGTTCCTTGGTGACAGGATCACTACCTTTTTAAATATATTCTCCTATAGTACAGCACAGAAAGTCCGGAATAAATACTTCTTAAATGAAAGACTATATTTGGATTGATAATTTGAAAATCGTATCAGAATAATAGGTTAACATTTAAACCCAAGCAAATAAGTACCAGTTGCAACCATAAATGCCCCCAATAATTTGAATAGACAGGTTGTTTTTCAGGAATACAAATTGCTACCTGCTGGACTTTTATTCTTTCTAACAACCTGGTTCAGGAAAAGAGAAGGTTTTCTCCTCCTAATTTATGAGTCTACTCTTCTGAGTGATGAGGACAAAGATCAAGTCCCTGAGGGACTTGAGGTCCAAAGACCTCCAAGTTTTTTCCCAACCAACTGAAAAAAGAGACTAGAAGGACTAAAGGAAGAACAATTAGAAGAACTACTATCTGGCTTCCTTTGCAGGGAAAACAAAAGTCCCGTACTGTATCATACAATCCAAGAGAGACAATTCCAGTCCTCATTTTTGACAAGGAGCATGGGACTAGCAGGTGAATCTTCTATTTTATCCCTGTGATTACACATGACCTAACCCTGCTCTTCTTCCCAGGAAGCAATTACACTTGCATTTTCAAAGTTGTCAGCTAAGTAAGCTAACAGACCAAAGTGAAGGGTCAGGGATTGTTTGGTTTTTTGGGTCGGGGGGGAGGGGATTTGTTTTGTCTTTTTAATTTTTTTTTTCCTACTTCTCACTGCGCTATTTTGTTTGGGCTTGTCTAACAAGAGAGTCAGACTTTACACTTCAGCGGACTTTCAGCCACACAAACACAGACACAAAAACTTATAAGTAAAAACAAATACCGATTGTGTGACAGTAGCATAAGGGAGAAGTACATTCTGTAATTACAGACAGATTTGCAAGTGCGAACCTGACAGAAACGGGGGAGCAACAAGTTCCCATGGATCTTTCAATACTTGGGTTATGTAACATGCTACAAGATACTTCCTTCATGTTTCCACTGACTTTAGTGCTTAAAAATGTATTCATCATCCCACAGAAAGCTTTTCTAAAAAATATCTTTTGCAACGACATTTTCTTTACCTTCAACTCTACCAGGAAGGTTCAGAGTTTTTCTTCATGCTCATCAACTTCTTTTTTGAACAGCAGCTTTCCAGTCTTTAGGCACAATTGCGGGGATATCCAGCCCCAACAACAACCTGCGGACATGGCGGGAAGGCAGCCCATCACCCCCAGGCTGATTGTTAGGCACTCATGGCCCAGACCAGGAAGCTGGGGCACCGACACCAGCCCACAAGCAGCATGAGAGGAGAGAACCTTCAATGGGGCCGGAGGTCCACACAGCCTCCATCTGCTGCTGGCTTGGGTATGTACGAGTATCATGTCAAATTGCCTTGGGGTTGTGGGCAAAGGGGAGAACACCTGACCTGAACATCTAAAGTGTTTGCTGCATGCTTTTCTTCTTTTTTAAGATTTTATTTATTTATTAGACAGAAGGAGAGCACAAGGTTAGGTTGGGGGCGAGTGACAGGCGAGGAAGAGGGAGAAGCAGGCTCCCTGCAGGACTCAATGACAGGACCCTGGGATCATGACCTGAGCCAAAGGCAGAGGCTTCACCGACTGAGCCACCCAGGCGTCCCATGTCCTACATGTTAAAGTTCTGTCGGGCCAGCAAACAAACCAGAGAGCAAACAGTGACTGAACATGATTGTTTCCTCTTTATCACATTCAAAGTTAAGTGTTTTAGGGACGCTTCAATGTTTTTTTATACATGGTTGGTAAAGGCTCTGATCACATGTCAAGTATGCCATTGTACTTTGTCCATAGAGATCACAGCCTTGTCAGAAGTGATCTCTGAGACTTCGTTTCATTTCTGAAACAAGAATAATAGAGCCCATTTCACAGATTTGTAGAGAGGATTTTGGCTACTGTACGTGGAGCACCTTAGGCGGTGTCTTGCATCACCTACTGTCACTTAGTGAGGAGCAGGAAATTCCGAGCAAAAGCAATGGTGCTCCCTCTGCTCCATTTGCTGCAAGAGATTATTTAATTCTTCGAACTCAGATGAAACTGTCAACAGGTATAGGACGCAAGGAGGAGACGTGACAAGGGGAGTGAGCTGATAATGATTTTTCTTCAACACGTGAGGGAAATAAGCATAAGGAAAAAAAAAAGAAAAGAAAGAATAAGCAAGATGAAACAAAATGACTCCTCCCCTTGTGTGTGTCCTAGAGCTTCTGCTGAACTACCACAAACCGGGGGCTTAACACAGTACAGGGCTATTCTCTCACAGCTCTGGAGGGGAGAAATCTGAAACCAAGGGCTCAGCAGGGCCTGAAGTCTCTAGGCAAGAATCCTTTGTCACCTCTTTCAGCATCTGGGGGTTGACAGCAACTTCCTTCTGGGCTTGTGGCCACATAACTCTGATTTTTACCTACGTTTTCACAGGGCCATCTTCCTTGTGTCTCTGTGTCTGTCTTCTCATCTTATGAAGACTCCAGTCCTGGGATAAGGGTCAACTCTCATCCAGTTCAACCTCATCATAACTAATTACATCTATGAAGACCTTATTTCCAGATAAGCTCCCGTTCTGACCTTCTGTCTAGACATGAGTGTTGGGGGTGGGGGTGGATTTTCAGACCAGACCCTCACTCATCCACTCCCTGCTTCACCTCCCATCTCCCTCACACCCAGCCCATACACACAACCTGAACATCTTCCAGATTTCTCCTGAATGATGCCATGGGGACAGATTTCTTCTTCAGGTTTGAGATAGGGTTGTTTCTACATATTTGGAGGTAAAGTCTAGTGAAGTCTCACAGAAAGGAGGATTGAAACCACATCTTCCTTCCTTTCTTTTATATTCTTTCCTTAGTAATTCAGATCTGTCTGAGGAAAAAAAAAATTCCAAGACACTGGGGTGACTCAGTCAGTTAAGTGTTTGACTCTTGATTTCGGCTCAGGTCATGATCTCAAGAGTCATGAGATGGAGCCTGGTGGGGAACCTGCTTAAGATTCTCTCTCACTCTCCCTCGACCCCTACACACCTTAAAAAAAAGGTTTCCAAAATCCCACTGGCATCAGCCATCTGGAAATGATGAAGTGATTCTTGTTCCATATTTCAGCTTCTCCTCTCTCTCATTATCATCAATGATCAGGTGGTTCAATCCATTCATTCATTCATTTGACAAATATACACAAAACACCAAGCTTGTTTTAGGCACTGGGGATACAATGATGACCATCTTCGCCATGTTGACAGTTAAAGTAAACAACTAGAGAGAACTCACTTCCAGAAAGCGGTGTCCTCAGGGTATGGTTTGAAGCGGTGTCCTCAGGGTATGGTTTGTGACTAAAGCAATGCCTGGTGCAGAGACAGAGGATGTAAGATGGTGTTTGTCCTGATCTGGGAGCCTTAGAGAACCTAACAGAAGGGTCAGGAAGGAGTACTGCAGCAGGAGAAGTTTGGATTAGAATAACATGGGGTATGAGGATGCAGGAAGACATTAAAGACCAGAGGAAACATCATTCATAGGTGATAAACTAGGTGGGAGGGTGGACTGAAGTAGCCATTAGATCTCCCAGAGAATTAGTCCCAACATCCCCCACCCTGTGGCTTGGATGGACTCGGGGATTTACAGAGTCTTCTTAGATATATTTTTTAAGCCTTAGGGAAATGAGGAGACTTTGAGTTCTTAAAAGAAGTAACATTTGATCTGGATTGACTGTGATGGTCCCAGGGAGGTTCTGGGCATGAGGCAGTCCACACATGAATACAGAGAGAATGGTTGGGAGAACCCAAGCCAGAGAGCCTGGAAGAGAAGAGTGTGGTAGGAACAGGATCCCTAAGGAAGCAGTAATGAATGGGAGATCTTGGCCTACAACCAGCTCCACTTTTCCCTCTGGGGCTCTAAGCCCAGCAATCCTACAGTCCACTGCTACAGATTCTGTGTGCTCTCTGGAGATAGTAACAGGGTCTATAACTGACATTTTTCAAGCTTCCTTTATACTATGTCTCCAGAGGTCAACTGAGAGAGCCTAGGCAGCTTGCTGTGTGACAGGGAGGGCCATCAGGCCTGCCAGTTTTCTGGATGAAATGGAGACCCACAATAAGGAAAAATAGAAAGAAATATATCCCTGACCAATTAAATGGGCCACTCTTTAATGATGGAGAATACCACAGAAGAGCAAAGACCAAAAACAGGTAAACGATTTTTTAATAAAGCTTTCCAATTACACCCTGGAAATGCAGGCAGTCCTCCTATAAAAGTATAAATCAAGAATACCCATATTTTAATCTAAGTTCAGGGCCCATGTTCAGGGGTAAAAAGAGAGGCCCAGTAAACAGCTAGAAAAAGGGGCTCCCCTTAAGACTTTTTCCATCAGACCAGAGTTGGCTCCCAAAAACCAATGGAGAGCATGAAGAAAAAAGAGATAACTTGAGAGCATCCCTATGGCACAATGATTTCTTATTAACCTTTAATTTAAGAAATAGACAATTCTTAGAATTTGAGAACTTGCTAGAAAATAAAATATCTCTTTTTCCCTGAAAGTGGCCTTGCTGTCCAAAAACCTCAAAACCTTCCTGGAATTTTTATTTAGAATTCCAGAGACTTCCATAAAGATTTTTCAAATGCAACCACATCTTCTACTAACATTATATGCAGGGACGGGGGCAGGAGGGGGACTTCTTCCTCCCAAAATCACAGGGTTTACAATCCAACATTCTCTAGAAATAAAAGCTAAATATGGTAATTCTACTATGAACAACAGCAAGCACCAGTTTCAACCAGAGTTTAATTTCCAAATCAAGACCCAAGTCAGCAGTCATTGTGCTAAAACATACAATGTACTGAAGTTATACGAGCACATTGGGTTAGTCCAAGAAAGATTTGCAAGAAAAATAGAGAATGGCTTGGTTTGGATGGTTACTAAAACTTCTGGAAGACTACTTATTAGAAGAATTTAACATTTCAACATTTAGGATGTTAGTATCTCCCCCCACCACCCCCAACCACCATTCTAATACAATTAGACAGCAGTTGTCTACCAAGCCAGTAATTTCTAGCAACAGCATGGAGGAATGGTTACAGATTGCCTCAAACTGAATTCTGGCTCAGTCACTTACTAGCTGTTAATCACTTGGCTAGTTTCTTTCTTTCTCTCTCTCTCTCTTTTTTAAGATTTTATTTATTTGTTGTTTGTTTGTTTGAGAGAGGGGGACAATGCGCGAGAGCGGGGAGAGGAAAAGGGAGAGAATCCCAAGAAGACTCCATGGAGTGTGGAGCCTGATGAGAGGCTCAAGCCAAGGACCCTGAGGTCATGACCTGAGCTGAAACTAAGAGTCTGCCACTTAACCGACTGAGCCACCCAGGTGCCCCTTGGCTGGTTTCTAATTTCTGTATGCCTCTATGACATGAATGGGACAATAATATGACCTCTCATAGGGTTGTTACAGGAAACAAATGAGTTAGAGTAGTGTAGGTCACATACTGAGGGCTTGGTAAGTTTTCACAATTTTTAAACAGTCAGGCGAACAGGAAATATGGAAACGTGCTCTCCTGACCTCTCGTTGCTTAGAACTCAAGAAAGGAGGGTCACCGTATGCAATATTTTCAGTATATACTTTTAATATGTATTTCAGTATGTGCCCAGGGGCACTTAGAAGTGTGTTTGCTCCCATGGTAGGTGTTGCCAGATTAGCATCATAATTGTGGAGTTGACGTTCCCAGACACAGTCTTCTCTGGAACTGCCTAACCCATCTCTTCAAGACCAGCATAGATCACAATGTCTAGCAGATCACAGGTCTTCCACAAATGATTGTTCAACTACATTAAACCTCAGACACAATAGTTATAGAAGTCTTAATTTAAGGATATTAAAAGGAGACGAGGTGCAAAGAATGGGAAAATCCAAGAGTGGTGAACCAACGTCGGGACAGAGTAGCCTGTGAACCAACAGCCGGGAGTAGAAGTGCAACTCCAGCTCCTCCTAGCAGTGTCTGCTAGTTGACCACACTCTCTCCATCATCATTTGTCCGTGCTGGGAGAGCATGCCAAGAACTAAGTCTCTTAGAACAGAGCCATGGAAGTTACCAGGAATAATGAAGGCAGACTTCCAACGTCTTGGTTACATGTGGGCAAAAGCACATTTGGAAGAGTCCCAAACAAGACACACACAGCAACTGCAAAGGAAAATGGAGCCCTTTCTGTCTTCACTTCATAAAGTTCCAAGCAAACTCCCACCTCGTGCTCTTCTTTGATTTTTTCCCCTCTGTTTCCTAGGATGTTTAAGTGCCTACTTTTTCAATCTCTAGAACTCTGACATCTCAATTCTGCAGTCATTCATTTCCAATTATGCAGAAAACATGCAGAGGAGGGATAACCATCAGAGGCTTGCACAATTTGTAGAGGGGAGAATGAGAAAGAGCTATTTCCTAAACCAGACTAGAAAAATGGCTCACTCCAGAACAAACTGGGATGGGTGGTCACCCTACTCTTCAATCTCCTTTGAAGACTTCATGTCTTCTACTCGTTACTAAAATGTCAACATCCCAAGGGCTTCATCACTGGCTTTCTTCTTCACCCTTTAAAGTCTCCTTGATGGCTTTATCCAACTCAAGGCTTCAAACACCATTGATCTGTTTGTGAGATGGTTATCAAATCTGTATTTTCTCAAATGTCCAGATAGCTTAATGCCTCAAAAACAGAATACATCTTCTCCACAAAGTTTTTCTTTTTTAAATTTAATTGCAATTAATTAACATATAATGTATTATTGGTTTCAGAGGTAAATGTTGGTGATTCATCAGTCTTATATATTACCCAGTGGTCATTACATCACATGCTGTCCTTAATGTTCATTACCCAGTTACTCCATCCCCCCACCCTCCTCACCTCTGGTAATCTTCAGTTTGTTTCCTATGATTAAGAGTTTCTTATGGTTTGTTTCTCTCTCTGATTTTGCCTTGCTTATTTTTTCCTCTCTTCTCCTATCATCCTGTTTTGTTTCTTAAATTCCATATATGAGTGAGAACATATGATAATTCTCTGATTGACTTATTTCACTTAGCATAATTCCCTGTTCCATCCATGTCTTTGCAAATGACAAGATTTCATTTTTCTAATGGCTGAGTAGTATTCCATTGTGTATATATACCACATCTTTTTTTTTAATTTTATATTTATTTCTTATTTTTTTATAAACATATAATGTATTTTTATCCCCAGGGGTACAGGTCTGTGAATTGCCAGGTTTACACACTTCACAGCACTCACCATAGCACATACCCTCCCCAATGTCCATAACACCCCTCCCCCTCTTCCAAACCCCCTCCCCCCAGCAACCCTCAGTTTGTTTTGTGAGATTAAGAATCACTTATGGTTTGTCTCCCTCCCAATCCCTTCTTGTTTCATTTATTCTTCTCCTATCCCCCTAACCCCCCATGTTGCATCTCCACTTCCTCATATCAGGGAGATCATATGATAGTTGTCTTTCTCCGATTGACTTACTTCACTAAGCATGATACCTTCTAGTTCCATCCATGTTGTCACAAATGGCAAGATTTCATTTCTTTTGATGGCTGCATAGTATTCCATTGTGTATACCACATCTTCTTATCCATTCATCTGTTGATGGACATCTAGGCTCTTTCCATATTTTGGCTATTGTGGACATTGCTGCTATAAACATTTGGGTGCATGTGCCCCTTCGGGTCACTACATTTGTATCTTTGGGGTAAATACCCAGTAGGGCAATTGCTGGGTTGCAGGGTCGCACTACTTGCAACTTTTTGAGGAACCTTCATACTGTTTTCCAGAGTGGCTGCACCAGCTTGCATTCCCACCAACAGTATAGGAGGGTTCCCCTTTCCCTACATCCTCACTAACATCTATTGGCAAAGCTTGCTTCTTGTTTCCTATCTTGATAAGTGACTGAGACATCTGTCCAGCTAGTCAGCCAAACCAAATCAGAAGTTGTCCTTAATTCCTTTCTCCCTCACCCCTGTTGATTCTACCCTCTAGATAGTCACCCTCTTGTCTCCATTCTTCACATACAGTTTTTGTTCAGGCTTCATAATTCTCTACCTGAAATATTACAATCCACTCTGTGAGCCCAATAAACTTTCTAAAATGCTAACCTAATTAACTTTTTGCAATCATTTGCAACCCGAGTTTTGGATCTAGTCATTACAAACACCAACAGATCCTTGAAGCTTACAAGCTAATTCCCACCTGTGAGCCTTGCCCTGCAATTCCCTCCTCCTGGACATTTCCAATTCAAATAATGGTACCTTCTGTCTGATTTGGCTGACCTCCTTCACACCACTAAAGTACCTTTATCAGAGCATGTACTACTCGGAGCACATATTATCCTTGCTTGTGTATATGTTTCTCTGACTGACTTTGAGCAGCTTGAGGAAATAATCTATGTGTTACCTGCTGTTGTAAACCCAATACCTAAAACGGCGGTGCTAATTAAAATTGGTCCAATGAAAGAGTGAAAGGATAACCCATGGGCAAATGATTTCATACCTGGAAACATTATAAACTTGTTATAAATGGTTTCATGAGTTTTATTCCTTAAAGTTGGTATTTCCATATTTTCCCCCAAACAGTAGAAGCTAAAAAAGTTTCTAGAGTAGTAAAAATGAAGCAATTTTCCCACTGATGAGAAAAAGTATGTGAAGGAGCCTGGTTAAAAGTATCTGCGAATTCATAAGTCGATACAGCCATCATTGTATGACTCTTTTTGACCCTATGTCAACTAAGGAAGTGAGCACACACCAGGAAATGTTCTGTAGTCAAGGAAGAATAAGACATAATCTTTGCCTTCCTGGAGCTCACTGTCTGGTCAGGAGACAAGGCATACAAATTACAATATGCTGGCTAGCATAAGATAAGGACTCCACCAAAGAGAGACTTGTTGCTTTGGTCTGGATCAGAAAAGACTTCACAGAGGATGAGGTCCTTGAGCTGACTTTGAGAGGGAATCTAAATGAGCTTAACGGTGAGGAGGAAGAAACATACTGTAGTATGTAGAAAACGGCCTCACCTCAAGGAAGGGCCGCAATTTGGCACCACGCTCACCTGGTGAGGAGTGTGTCAGCCAGATGAAGCTAAAAGTAAGAATGAGGAGGACTGGCCAAATAGCCAGCCAAAGGCCATGAAAGACCGCCCTGCACCTGAATATCTACCTATAGTCAGAGGACACAGGTCCTGCTGGAGTAGTCGGGACAGAAGAGAAATAGTGTTGATTAAGTAACCAGCCCTCCAACCTACTAAATGATAAAGGAAACATACAAATCAAGATATTTATTTTCCCATAATACTGTAAGAACTGGCAGGGGCAATTGGAATGCCTTGTTTACCCAAGAGCCCTCCTTGATGGGGATGGCTCAGCAGTGGGTAAAAGAGGGTAGGGTGTCTGAGCAGAGGAATTATCCAAGCAGAGGAAATCCAAAATCTCTGTGAGGAGGGTCCCTAATTATGGAACACATTTTTTTTTAAAGATTTTATTTATTTATTTATTTGACAGCGAGAGAGAGAGATCACAAGTAAGCAGAGAGGCAGGCAGAGAGAGAGAGAGAGAGAGAGAGAGAGAGGGAAGCAGGCTCCCCGCCGAGCAGAGAGCCTGATGTGGGACTCGATCCCAGGACCCTGAGATCATGACCTGAGCCGAAGGCAGCGGCTTAACCCACTGAGCCACCCAGGCACCCCGGAACACATTTTTGTAAAAGAGATAATGTGGTGTCATACAATCAAGAAAACTAGACTCAGTTAGTAACCATGAGGTCATAAACATTATAGAACTTATCAGGTAGTAACAAAGGGGACTCTGATACCATACCAGGATGCACATAGAGCCAAGCTTCCAAATAGAACACGTGAGCTCAAGAACTACAGATTTCTTGTCTCTGGGGCAGAACTCTCCACCCCTCACCTTCCCACCCCCAGGCATCCGGCAAATCAGCAACGCTTGAGAGGAGAAAGGGCAAACCCACAGAGACCAGAAAAGAAACTTAGTCCCCTGCCCTAAGCTTCATTGTGCAGAGAGTTCATTTCAAAGTACAAAATGAGTAAGTTCATATTGCCTGTATTTGCTTTCACATATATTATTTCACTAGAGTCCCAAAACGACTCTGTCATGTAGATTTGGTGGGAATTATTACCCCCATTTTATGACCAAGGCAGCTAGGACTCAACATTAATAAATTACTTCCCCAAGGTCCCACAGAGGGTAAAATACAGAGCTAGGTCTAGACTCCTGACCTGGGAGTTCAGTTCTCTTTCTCCCATTAGGGTGACCTCTCTGATTCAAGCCTTGCCCTAGGAAAAACAGAAACAAAGAGCAGGTGAGACCTTGGGAGGAAGGCCCATGGGGCTGGAGCTCAGGGCCCCATGCAGGAAGACAGGGGTAGTCAGAGCAGTGTGATGGAGGGAGAGCCCCAGAAGAAGACCAGCAACCTCGGTCAGGCATCTTTTGGGGTAACAGAGTGTTCGGGTGGTTAACCACTCTGGTTTGCCCAAGTCTGTCCCCATTTTAAAATCTTGCATCCTGGGGAAGCCCTCTCCCCTTTCTCAGGCCGACTCAGATGGTTGGTAGCCCTGATTGAACAGAAGCTATAGCATTAAGAAGGACTGGGGTCCAGACTGTGCTCTGTCACCCTGGGTGACCTTGGGTGTGTCATTTGACTCTCTGAGTTGCTATAAGGAAATGAAGTTGGTCATTAGTACCTGGCTTCTCTGTTTAGTGAAGCCTTTTGTAATTGTTTTTGGTTTTGGTCCAAAAGGACCACATGTCATTACCTTGTGTCTACCTCTTACATCATACTACAGTTAGTAGGACAGAGGAGAGTGTGTCTGTGAAAATACTTGGTAAACAGTAGAGAGCTTATAAATACAAACCATTATTATTATTATTATTATTATTATTATTATAAAACAACACTTCATGTTCAATAGCTAGGTGGACACAGGCCTGGAGTGACCAAAGACCTTCCTCAATGAGGAACCCCTCTTGTTTTGTAATATTTTTTTTAAACTTCCTAACAGTCTTTCAAATTTTTCCATGTAAAAAATTTTCCTACCTAAGATCAATGGTCATTCTGCCGTCTACCAGGTAATCGGAGAGCAAGCCAACAAAGCCAAAGACTTTTGACATCTGGTTTCCCCTTAAAACAAGAACACATTTCTAAAATTGCATTTTAGATCTGTATCACCATGGAAATAAATAAATACCCTCATGTAAAGACGGAAGCCAGAAGTAAACTGCAGAGCTGATGCTACTTGGGTCACCAGGAAATGCTTTGAGGAAGTGGGAAGGAGACCCCTGCTTGCTAGAGACCATAATCACCTTGGGCCACCGAGAAATATCCGTGTAACTAATTGAGGGGGAAATGTCACAGTACACATACACACCTCCACGACGAGCGGAATCAGAGACAGAGCTCTCTCCCTTAAGAGAAAAAGCGAAGAGCAAGAAATGAAAGTTCCACAGAAAGAGCACAGTCTATCTTCTGGGCCACACATGAGCTTGAGGGAGAGTGATTTAGAGTGATTGAAATAGGCCCCTTTGGCCAAAGGCAGCTCTGTGAGCCTTCTCTGAATTCACAGAACACTCACAGGCTGTCTGTAACAAGTACACAGCTTCCAGAAAATCTGACTGCTTCAAACACCCGCATTGATTTTGCAAAAATGACATCAGCAGTAACTACACACAGAAGCCCAAGGTCCCCAGCGAGTCAGGTTGCCAGCCACACTGTGAGGACAAGGCAGCGAGCATCCCCAAGGTCTCCGTGTGGGAGAGAGAACTGACCATGCTTGCATGGCTCGCGTCTGCTCTTTGAATTAGATTTATTTGACTTGGTACTGATGTTTTAATTTCCAAATAATGTCTTTGTTCCCTTCCTAACATTGGAAATTGTCATCGCCTTTGGGAAAAGAAATTTTTCTAAGCTCTGACGGAGCGCAAACTCTTTTATACACATGCAACCTTTAACTAACTTTGGGAGTTAACACGGCTGCCAAAACCCTTTCCGAACATGGAAAATGAGGTCTAGAGCCAGGCCAATTAGTCAGTGAGTGGAGACACCTGCTCCTCCTTCCCGCCCTTGGTTTGCCAGTGGCGGTGCCCCGGGAAAGTCTCCGCCGCCGGCCCGGCCGGTCGCCCCACGCCCCGCCGCGCGTGCGCACACGCGCCGCACACCGCGATGGTGAACCAGACACCCTACTGGGGGCGTCTGAGGAGGCAGAGGAGGAGTCGCTCCCAGAGAGGCAGCAGTACGTGCCCTGGGAGTCTCCGATTCTGGAAGCTCATCAGCGGCAAGTGCAGAATGCGAAGTCGTCATGGATGCGGGTCCTAACTGGAATCCAGAGACCCGAGGGGCTACCTAAAACCGAAGGATCTAAACTTTGAAAGTTTCTCAGACCTTCCTAAGGGTCTCAGACGTCCAGTAACGTGATGACGGCGACGATGATAGCCGCGAACATTAAGAGCTTATGAAGGCATTGTTTTAAGAGCTTCGCATGAGCTACAAACACAACAACCCTATGAAGTGAGTCCTAGGATTTCTTCCAGTGTCCGTTAGAAAACCAAGGAGCTCGATCGTTGTCCAGGGGTCGATGAAACCAGGCCGGCTGGCCCGGGAGCCTGCCAGTGTTGGATCATCTTTCAAACCCTCCCTGAAGTGTCCCCTCTCTCTGAATACCTCCAAAGCAGACAACTCTTCCCATCACCAGCCCGCCCTCATCCGTGTGAATGCGCACCGTGCACACACCCTCTTTATCAGCAATTGCATTTCCAGGAATTTAATACACAAATGTTCGTGCAGACGATTATTTATTTATTGGTGTGTGGTTGAGGTTTATACAAGAAAGAACACAAATTTCCATCAAGAGATAACTAGTTAAATACATTGTGACAAAGCCACCCAGGGCACTACGCTACAAAGCTCCCTGCAGGCAGGTGGCTTAGCGAGCCCATAGCACCTCGGTGGGAAGTAGACCTTGCCCCTTCCCCCAGGTGGAAGCTCCCCATGTGCACAGGCCACACCGCAGGTGCAGCCCCTCCAGCCCACCCCAAATCACCACCCAACAGGAAAAAAAAAAAAAAAAGAGGCATGCCTCCATCCACACATGGACCGTGCCCAGACCATCTCTGAAAGACACACAGAACCCGATGACCGTAGTCACCTCCAGAGAGGAGACAACCCCACCCTGCTTGGGTTGATATTCTTCTTACTCTTAAGTCTTCTGGTCATATGTCCATTTTCTACATGTGTGTGCGAACCAAGCATACCTTAAAAAAACTAAAATTTAAAATAAACAAAACCAATGATGGGACTCTTAGGTGGCTCAGTGGGTTAAGCAGCTGCCTTCAGTGCAGGTCATGATCTCAGGGTTCTGGGATCAAGCCCCACATGGGGCTCCCTGCTCAGCGGGGAACACTTCTTCTCCTTCTCCCTCTCCCCCTGCCCCCGTTCATGTGCTCGCTCGCTCTCTCTCCCTGAAATAAATAAATAATATCTTTAAAGAATTAAATAAAATAAACTAATGAAAATAGTCTATTCATTACTGACCAATCACAAAATACTTTTTAAAAAAAGAATCTAAGTGTCCAACAGTTTGGGGAATGGGCAAGTACGTGAGTGGCTACCTCTTCCATAAGTTATTACAGTCATAAAAAGCTGGGGATGTAGCAGCCACATTGCAAAAAGGAAAATTATGTAGATGACCACGTTAGTGAAAGAGCACTGTACCCCATCAGCTGTGCGGTATGACTGCAGTCACAATAATATGAAGAGAATTGTCTTCTCTTAGCAGCTGGAAGGGGTATTTCTCCTAAGGATGGCAAGGGGGGACACACCTTTGTTGGGAAAATAGTTCAATACATCCTTAGGGCCAGCAGGTGAGCCCTTAGAGCTTCTCCAGATCCCCAAGGAAAGTGTCAGTAATTTCTACTTTGCTCCCCAATGACATTTCAGAACGAATGGATTCTTCCCACCAAGATCGCATACCCAGCCAACCCTAAAGATCCTACAAAATACAGCAACAGAGAGGGGGCTAAAATAGACTACGGGAAATTGTTGAATAGTCATAGTAGCAAAGGGTTCCCAACATTCTCTTTATTTCCAAATTTGGAGTAGTATGATTTTATTACCCCTATACTTTTAAAAATAATCAGTGTTTAGATGTCTATAGAAAGAAGCAACAAGAAGAAACTCCATTCCAGCTGCCAAGGTGCAGAAGAGATTAACTGACAGCTTCAGTAATGAAACCGCCATCATTCTCAGATCCTGGGGGTTTTAGGTTCTTGCTTGCTGCCCTCCAGGTCAGAAGGGAGTCTGAGCTTCAGGGAGAAGGAAATGGGAGAACAGGAGGGAACACTTTAGAAGCAATAACTGCTGTTTCTCTCTTGTTTTTGGAAACAACTTACCCTAGGAATGCATCTCAGGTTGATAACACATAGAATGCCCTTAAACAAAATAAGGTTCAGTACAGGGACAACAGGATTTCCTGATAATATCTGTGCCATCCCTCTCTAGGGATCTCAGCCTCCAAATCCTCTCCTTATATAAGGAGTGTATAAGGAGAGGATTTGGAGGCTGAGATCCCAAGAGGGCACAGTGTCTGGTCCCATTGGACATCTAAGTAGGTGGATAACTAAGAATGGATAATCGTTTGGAAATCACATTTTAATCCTCTTGCCTCTGGTATTCTTTTTTTAATTAACATATAATGTAATATTTGTTCCAGGGGTACAGGTATGTGAATCATCAGTCTTACACAATTCACAGCACTCACCATAGCACATAGTCTCCCCCATGTCCACCACCCAGCCGCCCTATCTCTCTCACCCCCCTCCCCTCCAGCAACCCTCAGTTTGTTTCCTGAGATTAAGAGTGTTCTATGGTTTGTTTCCCCCTCTGGTTTTATCTTGTTTCATTTTTCCCTCCCTTTCCCTATGATCTTCTGTCTTGCCATCAAAAAATAAATAAATAAATAATAATAAAAATTTAAAATCTTGCCACTTGAAAGGCCTTGGATGGAACTAGAGGGTATTATGCTATGGGAAATAAGTCAATCAGAAAGACAATTACCATATGATCTCACTGATATGAGGACTTTGGTCTGGTCTTTCTGCCAACACTTCCTCACCCTTCATCCCTCAGCTCGCAGCAGATCACAGGGTTTGCAGGAGACGGTGAGCCGCGAGCCTGCTGTGGAGCCTACCATGACATCCCACATTACACAGACTCTCATCCCAAGAATCTCCAGCTGAAAGATAGGAATGTCAGCAATCCTTGCCCTTCAAAGTTATTCTGAACTTTAAAGGAGATAATGGATGAGAAAAGACCCCTTATCAATTTAAAACATGCTAGAATATTACCCAAAGTGAACAAAGTTTATACTGTCTTGAAAAATACCAAATAATTTCCCCCAAGTAATATAAATGAATAAAAGACACAATTCGGGGATATCATGTAATTTTATAGTATTCTAATTAAATGCTGTTAATAAACTTACCAACCATATATTGCCTTTACGTTTTCCTTTTATTTCCATGCATACTTATAAATAGAATCTAGTGCAAAGGAAAAGGGACTCACTTGACTTCTCTCTTACCTTAAGGCCCCTTAAAAAGTAAATAAATAAATAATAAACCAAAGTCCTTTGAAAGAAAGGCTGTGAAAGAGGAGGGTAATGTCAGTTTCTCAAAGTCACCTTTCCAAATGCGGCAGGGCTGCCGGTTGCTGCCAGATTTTCACTAAAAAAAAGTCAGTGATAGCTGCCTGAAAAGTCCACGCAGCTGACTCAGAATATTTCCCCAGGTTCTTCCACTGATTTTTCCAGGTAAAAATGTTCCAAGTTCAGCTTTCTTTTGCATTATATTGACTACCTGTGCATGCACAGTATGGAATGACAAGCTGCTGGGTCCTTATCATTAGTGTCGTTACTGGAAATAAACATGGCAGTCAACTGAAAGTGAATATTCTGAATGAAATGCACCTTAACGTCAAAACCAGGTCACAGAGCTGTCAGGGTCAGCCTGTCAGGGAGATCCGACCGGAAGCTCCAGACCTCAGAGTGCAGGGGACTCCAGGCAGAGCCACTATTCCCGGACTCCTTCTCTGCTTTAACTTCCGCCTGCGGGCTGGGGGCTTACCTCTGGAGCAGGGAGGAAGACCAGTGCCTCCCCACATGAAGAGACCTACCAAATACTCCATCAAGCTCCTCTTCCAATTAGAAACATCTGCTCCTGTGAACAACTCCTTCTAACATAGGCCTTCCTGACTCACCATCCTGGTCCGACATCTCCTGATGGACTCAGTGGGGACAATAATCCCTCACGGATATGCTATTCCAGGCCTCCTCTAAGTGTCCAGTGGAACTTCCCTTATAAGCGAATATTACTTCCATTGTTTATAACTTAAATTACACACATTTTATTGTTTGTTTATATGTTTTGAGTGGAGAAGATTCAAAAAAACTTAATCTCATTCCAGGCATCCATTGACCTTATTCTCTTATAGTCGGAATTTTTATGATTCAATGAATAAATTTCATTTTAAATTTTACAGAAATTTACTTTTACATCTTACTATTTTCACTTAAATTTACATCTTACTATTAAATTTAATAGAAATTTACATCTTACTATTTTCACTTAAATTTAGCACCCTTAACCTTCTTCAAGGTCAAAGAGAAAAGAACTACACGCATTGAACTATGAAGTATTTTCCAAAAAGTAGGGGCACCTGGTTGGCTCAGTAAGTAGAACATGTGACTCTTGATCTTGGGGCTGTGAGTTCAAGCCCCACATTGGGCATGGAGCCTACTTTAAAAAAAAAAAAAAAAAACCTAAATCACAAATCTCTACAAAGAGCAGAATTTCTGAAAAATTCTGTGCAGTCAAAGCTAGAATATTTTTGATCTTCCAAATGTATTAGTTAAATGTCTTGGCAATAAATCAACTGGGATGGATAGAGCTTAAATAAGAAATGAACAACAATGAATTAAGCCAAGCAAGAGTTGCAGTTGGGGTGGGCTTTCAAGTGATTATATCTCTAGGACCTGGCATGGTCATGGTGCCTGGAAACTGGCAGGCATCTGGGGATCAGACTGGGTTCTAGATGCCAGGGGTATACCTTTGAATAAAGCAGGACAAAATTCCCTATCTTTGTGCAGCTTACTTCTGCACGCCCACTGGTAAGGACATATGTGGTGGCAAAAGGTATCAATAAATTTTTAAAAATACAGAAATTCATGGTCCTTCCCATATCCCATTCAAAAGAACAAACCTGTGTGATTATGATATTTGAGGTGTGATCATGAAATAAGTATGTTTCATCCCTTGTCCTTAAGGGATCAAGGATGTACAATGATTTAATTGGGAAAAGAAAATATTTCAGGTGTTCAGATAAAATAAGTAGGAGAATGGAGATCTCATCTTGGACTTGTCTACTTAATGAAATAGGGTCAGCCTACTTGGCCATTTTTTCTGCTATGATGGCAGGTAAGTGATGCAGTCTTTTAAAATACACATGTTGTCACCTCTAAATATTTAGTCATAGGATTTTCTCCAAAGTCTTCATTTTAAAGAGAAGGAAATTGAGGTCAAAAGATGTTAAATGACTTGGCCAATACAATGCAATAAATTAGGATCACAGCACTGACTCGAGCTCTCCAGGTCCCAGAGCCCAGACTCTTTCTAGTCACAGCTTCTCCGTGTCACGTCTGGACCAAGGGAAGGGAGATGAATGGTTAGGATGGAATGCTCAGGAGCCTGTTGTCATATGCTTTCCTAACACTCCAGACCCAAAGTCAGCTTGAAAGTGGCAAAAGCTGGAATTCTTACAAAATAAAGCTTGCACTAAAAAACCATGAAACTTATGCTCCACACAGCATGTCATAGGTGAAACACTCAAAGTCAAGCAGAATTGGAAAAAATGCTGTTTTCATTCACTTCAAGCTGACGGTCACCACTGTCAACAATTTATGAGGTTAGAGATTCCTGGCAGCAGGCACGTGCCCTTAAAGGCAAAGAAATTAGTATGTGTGATTTTTACCTTCCATCTACTTTTTTTTTTTAAGATTTATTTATTCATTTGACACAGAGAGAGAGAGAGAGAGAGATCACAAGTAAGCAAAGAGGCAGGCAGAGAGAGGGGGGAAGCAGGCTCCCTGCTGAGGAGAGAGCACGATGTGGGGCTCAATCCCAGGACCCTGAGATCAGGAGCTGAGCCAAAGGCAGAGGCTTAACCCATTGAGCCACCCAGGTGCCCCTCTACTTATTATTTTTTTTATTATTAAAGTTTTTACTTATTTAGTTGTCAGAGAGAGAGCACAAGCAGGGGGGAGCAGCAGGCAGAGGGAGTGAGAAACAGAGAGCCCAATGCAGGACTCGATCCCAGGACCCTGGGATCATGACCTGAGCCGAAGGCAGACGCTTAACCAACTGAGCCACCCAAGCATCCCAGCCATCCACTTTTTTAATGACTAAATTTGGTCAGAATACTCAGCTCAAATAGAAAATTGCTCATGGGTCTAAAGGTCTCATGGGTATCATAAAGAAATAGAGAAAAACCAGTGTATTTATGATGCAAATGCTTCAGTAGTTTTTGTCAAAACTAACTTGCCTTTGACCTAAATAGACAAGACTATTTTCATCTTCATCCAAAATTTTACTCTATCATCTGTTAAAACTAACTTATAAAATCTTGGATCCGGACCCCTGACCAGACACTATCAATCACAAAACATACTGATGATGTTAAAGTCCTTTGACTGGTTTACTGACACTTCTACCGGAAGTTTTGTATTTTGGGGTGCCTGGGTGTGTCAGTCGTTAAGCCTAAGCCTTGATCCCAGAGTCCTGGGATGAGTCCCGCATCGGGCTCCCTGCTCAGTGGGAGGCCTGTTTCTCCCTCTCTCACTGCTCCTGCTTGTGCTCCCTCTCTCATTGTGTGTGTGTGTGTGTGTGTGTGTCTCTCTCTGTCAAATAAATAAATAACATCTTTTAAAAAAAAAAGAGGATTGTCCTTCCAAATGTTGTCCTGGGTAACACACCCAGGGCAGCCATTGCTCAAAATACGTTTGGAAGCAATCTTTGGGAAATGCCTTCCCAGCCAGCTCACAATCCTGGCAAGAGAATGGCTTGAATTGCTTGAAAGTCACACCTCAGTTGTGACCAATCATGATATCACCCAGCTTGGTCACCCACTCATTCATCAGATTTGGCGCTTGTGGGACTATTTCCAGAAATCAAATTCAACCTTAAAGGAGAAAATGTTACTCTTGCCGAAGTGGTTTCCAAAGACTCTGAGCCAAGTCTCGGGCAGGCTGATGTGTGAAACATGCTGGGACAGAAGGCGCAGGAAGGGAGGAAGTTCTGGCTGGGTGGAGAGATCGGCTCACCAGGGCCCCGTGTGCTCGGTGGGCAGCGTTCAGCAGGCCCCCAAGATGGGTGGTCCTGGGAGAGCCGGGCACTCCCCCCACCCCATCCTGCAAATGGTTTGGGCCGTCAGTGGTTTCATCTGACCCCTCTGGCCAAGGAGGCCTGGCCTCACAAAAATCTTTCCCTCCAAACATGGGCCACACACACTGAGAGCAACGGCCTTTGGCTTCTGCAGCCCTGGTGTAAATCCCAGCTCAGAAATCTCCCAGCTATGTGAATTTGAGCCATTAGCTTGAATTATTTTTCATACTTTTGGATAGAGTCTGTTACTAAATAATAGGCACAGTTTTAACAAAATCAGTTGACACCAAGTCTAGATTTAAATAAGTTGACATCAAGTATATCTTTTATCCTGTCTGTCAATGGAGGACACAGAGTCTAAGAGTTACACACGCATGCTCTGAAGTCAGACCTGGGTTCGATCCCAACCCTTGCACTCAGCAGCCGCTGACCTTAGACAAGCTACTGGAGTTCCATCAGCTCTGTTCTCTTCATCCATAAAATGGAGATTAAAAGATCTCTCTTGAATGGTGTTACTAAATGAGATAGCCTATAGACGAGCATCATTCTTTTTTTTTTTTTAAGATTTTATTTATTTGACAGAGAGTCACAAGTAGGTAGAGAGACAGGCAGAGAGGGAGAGGGAGAAGCAGACTCCCCCCTGAGCAGAGAACCCATGCGGGTCTCGATCCTAGGACCCTGAGATCATGACCTGAGCAGAAGGCAGAGGCTTAACCCACTAGGCCAACCACGTGCCCGACGAGCATCATTCTTAAACGTCAAAGTGTCCACTAATTAATGTCGCACAATAACATAATAACAAAGCACTATTATCGTTGTTGTATGTAGGAGGAAATGGATAACACCTGGGCTCTACCCTCAGGTTGTTCAAAAAAGCCCAGTGGAGTTTGGGAGAGACAGACCGGGAAGCAATTATCACTATAATAAATCCATCAGCAAAGACACGGGCTTGGTTCTGTGGGAACCAAAGTGGGAAATAATGGAGGGATTGGGTGGGTAGGGGAAGGAGACTCAGAAAAGGCTTCTGAGGAAAATGCTGTTTAAACTGTGTCTTGAGGGACACCTGAGTGGCTCAGTTGGTTCATCTTCTGCCTTTGGCTCAGGTCATGATCCCTGGGATGGAATCCTGCATTGGGCTCTGTCATCAAGGGAGCCTATTTCTCCCTCTGCCTGCCGTTCCCCCTACTTCTGTTCTCTCTTTCTCTCTCTCTCTCTCTCTCTCTTGCTCACTTGCTCTCTGCCAAGTAAATAAATAAAATTCTTAAAAATAAATAAAAAAATAAACTGTGTCTTGAGGATGAGTAGGAACTTCTATGTGGTAGAAAGAGCAGATGCCAAGGTACAGAATGATGCCAGCATAATGCTCTGGGGACCAGAAGTCGCATGTTGCTTCTGGAACTCAGGTGAGGTTGTAGCTATGTCTCTTGGGAGGGGCTGACTTACCAGCCAAGAACTGAGGCTCTGGACCCCCGAGTTTGAATCCTGGCTTAGGAGCTTGCCAGCAGTATGACTTTGGGTAAGGTACTTTACCTCCCTCTTCCTCAGTTTCCCTATCTGTAAGAATGGAATATGACTTACATTAATCATATAAGGTGCCTAGTGCAGCGACCAGCACAAATTAAGTTTTCAAGGAGTTTAGCTACTGTGATTACCATCATATTGACCAGAGCAAGATTACAAAAGGCAGAAAACCTGGTCTGGCTTCCTGGGAAGAAGCATTGGCAGGAGCAGACACAGCCAGCAGCTGGTAGGGCCAGGCTGAAAACCTGCCCATGAAGGTTGAACTCAAGGGTCCTTAACTGGGTGGGGTGGGGGGTGGGGAGCTGCAGGCAGGAACCTAGTCAAAAGCTGGAGAAATCACATGGGACAGACAGTGCCATCCCACCCAGCAGGGAATCCTCCTGAGCCACAGAACCAGTAACTCCACACCCCAACAGCTGGATCTGAAATCACTGATAACCCTCTCTGGATTAGCTTTTGACACAGTTTATCTCAACAGCAAGACCATGTAGGACCAACACAGGAGGAGGGAGGAAAAACGAAGGCAAGACCATCTTTGAGAGAATTACAATATTTGCATGTGTTAGTTATGGTATACCTAATAAAAAGTCCACCCTATCCATAGCACCAATCTTCACTGGAAAAAAAGCCAAAACTATAATCCCATTATTTATAATAAGCCTTGTGCTTCCCTCTAGCAGTAAAACAATAACTGAACTCAAACGGAAGAAATGACGACAATCTCACTACAATCTTTAAGTCTTAAAATTAAGCAATACTATCTCTTGCTTTTATCAATGAATTTTATAGAATATTTATTATTGGAAAAAGTTGAATTAGTCTGATGACATAAGTAATCTCAAATCTATCAAAGACATGGCCATTTAGAATTCACATCCTTTAAGGAAATCTGCTTTTGCAAGTAATACTAATATAACTTCGTGTTGTCTGTAACTTAATAAAAATTCGATATCCAAACGGCGAGATGGCAGTTTTCACGTCAGCCTCCATGCTCGCCGATGTTATGCTGCTCTCTTGTGGTGAATATGGAAAACTGCAGCCTGAAGGGTTTTTTTCCTCGGAGTTTCTGGCTATATTATCCTGCCTGATTTTACCCATCCTTGTATGAGATGCCTTAAATACTTCCTGGAATAAGGCAAAATATAAATAAGTAAACAAATGTATACTACGGGTAGTGTTGCCTAGGGGTTAAAAACGTGATACCATCAGCTTCGGTTCAAACACCAGCTCTGCGGCTTAAAGGCTGTGAAAACTTTTGGGAGAGTTACTTGGGCTCTATGCCCAACTCCTCAGGATTAAATGAGTTAATACATGGAAAACACTAAGAACAGGAGCAGATCTGTGGTGGTGCCTTTAAAAATGACAGCCATTGCCGTCACTGAGAAGGTACCTCACAGCCCACTCCCCAGTATAGGGTAACAGAAGATCTCAGGGACCCACGGGTCACCTCCCCACTGGGTCCAACCCAAGACCACATCTCCCAGGGAAGAATATTAGCACAGAGCGCGGAAACGGAAATGGCAACCCAGCTGAGCTAGGATCATGTAACTTTCCGCTGCAGCAGGTAAGTCACAGAATGTTGATGTGCGTCTTGAACCTCGGGCACACTCCCATTTAGCTTCCTCATTTTCCAGCGGGGGAGCCTGGGGCCCAGACAAGCGAGAAGGCGGTTCTGCTGGCACGTTTCCAGCCCTCCTCCCATCAGTCCCCCAGTCAGCAAGGTGAGATAACTGCTTAATGCTTCTGCGTCCCTATAAACAGAGCAGTTTCCTTGAAAAGGCCGAAGCTCTGGCTGAGCAGCCACAGGTAACCCACAGAAACCTGGAGGACAGGAGGGCAATAGATCTTTTTTAAAATGCAAGTATTTCCTTGAAAGGGGGTGTAAGGGCTAAGCTGGCAGAAAGACGAAGAGGCAAAAAGCACGGGGAATTCTTGACAAGCAGAAACCCCCTGAGCCCACTGCAGCGGGCGGGCGGGGGAGAGTTCTGCAACATTCTCAGAGCACACGTGTCCTGTAACGGACTGGGGGCGCCCCTGGGATCTGTCTCAGAATGACAACCCTCGGTGGCAATTGTCCTCGGCGGAAGAAGGCCGCTTTGTCGAGGCCCTGCCCCCTCTCCCAGCGTGTGGTCAGTGTCAAAGTAGAAAGACACAGCACCCTCTGATCCCGGATCCCCGGGAGACAGCTCGGAAGGGCTTCCCCAGCTTTGGCGCCCGGGTGGGATCTGCTGGGCCCTTGGGAAGACGCGGCGCTCCTAGGCTTTTCCGTCACCTGCCTCGTCCGTTGCGGGGCCTTAACACCCAGACCCAGTCGGACTTCCCCACACGGATCTCCTTCGGAGTCCGCTTCCTGGAGAAGCCCCTTGCAACAGCCTTTTTCTGATACAAAAATCTTCCCCTTCATTCCCCTGCCCAGCGTCGTTTTTGTTTTCAATTCGAATCAAATCCAACTGCATACTCAACGTCTCCTATCTAAGGCGGGTCTGCATTTAATATCCAGCCAAACCTGCTTAAAAATCCTCTTACCCCATTACTATCATATAAATGGCCGCATCTCCCCCAACCTAATTCCTATGTAAATTTCATAATGAAAGCGCAAATATATTCTCGTTGCAAAAGTCAGGCCCTTGGATACCCTCTCCCCATAAATGGTCCCATGCCACTTCTTTTGACTTGCCCCTCATGTTGGGGCACATCCCTAGAAACCCCCTCCCCTCGCTGCCTCGACAACCCCCACTTGTCCTTGTAGGCATGACTCAGCTCCTCAAGATTCTGAACTTTAACTTCCTGTGGTCTCCATTATAAAACCAATGCTCGTTTTTCTTTTTTTCTTTTTTTTATTTGTTTATTTACAGCATAACAGTGTTCATTGTTTTGGCATCACACCCAGTGCTCCATGCAGTACCTGCCCTCCCTATTACCCACCACCTGGTTCCTCAACCTCCCACCCCCCCCCCACGCCCCTTCAAAACCCTCTGGTTGTTTCTCAGAGTCCATAGTCTCTCATGGTTCATCTCCCCTTCCAGTTTCCCTCAACTCCCTCTCCTCTCCATCTCCCCACATCCTCCATGTTATTTGTTATGCTCCACAAATAAGTGAAACCATATGATACTTGACTCTCGCTGCTTGACTTACTTCGCTCAGCATAATCTCTTCCAGTCCCGTCCATGTTGCTACAAAAGTTGGGTATTCATCCTTTCTGATGGAGGCATAATACTCCACTGTGTATATGTACCACATCTTCCTTATCCATTCATCCGTTGAAGGGCATCTTGGTTCTTTCCACAGTTTGGTGACCGTAGCCATTGCTGCAATAAACATTGGGGTACAGATGGCCCTTCTTTTCACTACATCTGTATCTTTGGGGTAAATACCCAGCAGTGCAATTGCAGGGTCATAGGGAAGCTCTATTCTTAATTTCTTCAGGAATCTCCACACTGTTCTCCAAAGTGGCTGCACTAACTTGCATTCCCACCAACAGTGTAAGAGGGTTCCCCTTTCTCCACATCCTCTCCAACCCACGTTGTTTCCTGTCTTGCTAATTTTGGCCATTCTAACTGGTGTCAGGTGGTATCTCAATGTGGTTTTAATTTGAATCTCCCTGATGGCTAGTGATGATGAACATTTTTTCATGTGTCTGATAGCCATTTGTATGTCTTCATTGGAGAAGTGTCTGTTCATATCTTCTGCCCATTTTTTTGATATGATTATCTGTTTTGTGTGTGTTGAGTTTGAGAAGTTATTTATAGATCCTGGATATCAACCTTTTGTCTGTACTGTCATTTGCAAATATCTTCTCCCATTCCGTGGGCTGCCTTTTTGTTTTGTTGACTGTTTCCTTTGCTGTGCAGAAGCTTTTGATCTTGATGAAGTCCCAAAAGTTCATTTTCGCTTTTGTTTCCTTGGCCTTTGGAGACATATCTTGAAAGAAGTTGCTGTGGCTGATATCGGAGAGGTTACTGCCTATGTTCTCCTCTAGGATTCTGACGGATTCCTGTCTCACGTTGAGTTCTTTTATCCATTTCGAGTTGATCTTTGTGTACGGTGTAAGAGAATGGTCGAGTTTCATTCTTCTACATATCGCTGTCCAGTTTTCCCAGCACCATTTATTGAAGAGACTGTCTTTTTCCACTGTATATTTTTTCCTGTTTTGTCGAAGATTATTTGACCATAGAGTTGAGGGTCCATATCTGGGCTCTCCACTCTGTTCCACTGGTCTATGTGTCTGTTTTTATGCCAGTACCACGCTGTCTTGGTGATCACAGCTTTGTAGTAAAGCTTGAAATCGGGTAACGTGATGCCGCCAGTTTTGTTTTTGTTTTTCAACATTTCCTTAGCAATTTGGGGTCTCTTCTGGTTCCATACAATCATAAAATCTATCTATGAAAGACCCACAGCAAATATCATCCTCAATGGGAAAAAGCTTGCAGCCTTCCCATTGAGATCAGGAACACGACAAGGATGCCCACTCTCACCACTCTTGTTCAACATAGTATTAGAAGTTCTAGCAACGGCAATCAGACAACAAAGAGAAATAAAAGGTATCCAAATTGGCAAGGAAGAAGTCAAACTCTCTCTCTTCACAGATGACATGATTCTTTATATGGAAAACCCCAAAGACTCCACCCCCAAGCTACTAGAACTCATACAGCAATTCAGTAACGTGGCAGGATACAAAGTCAATGTACAGAAATCAGTGGCTTTCTTATACACTAACAATGAAAATACAGAAAGGGAAATTAGAGAATCGATTCCATTTACTATAGCACCAAGATACCTGGGAATAAACCTAACCAAAGAGGTAAAGGACCTGTACTCGAGGAACTACAGAACACTCATGAAAGAAATTGAAGAAAACACAAAAAGATGGAAGACTGTTCCATGCTCTTGGATTGGAAGAATAAACATTGTTAAAATGTCTATACTGCCTAGAGCAATCTATACTTTTAATGCCATTCCGATCAAAATTCCACCGGTATTTTTCAAAGAGCCGGAGCAAATAATCCTAAAATTTGTATGGAATCAGAAGAGACCCCAATGCTCGTTTTTCATTTTCCATATTTGAATCCTTGCTCAAACACCTTAGTTTATAGCGATTAACTAGCAGCCCGTTAGGAAGAACGCAACCTGGTTGAAGGCATCTGAGGGAGCGGGAGAGAGGGATTCCTCTAGGGCAATCGGGAGAAGATGTGTTTCAGCGTCAGGAAATTAAGCTAGCATTTCTGGAGCTTCTCGGGAAGTTTCGGCATTCAGAGCACGTTTAAGCAAGTTTAAGATACAACCAAATATGATTTTATAAATAACATTTGGTGTTAGATCCTGCGTGTACAGGCTCATGAAGGACCACACGGAATCCCCAAGCCTCAGGAGCTGCACAGGCACCAGGGGCCCGAGTGTGGGCCCTTCAGGAACCTTCCTGAAGAACTTGGGGGAAGTGTGATCACATCTCCCAGAGCACCAGAAATCATGTTTCTAAACGGAGAGGAGTCCAAGGCCAATTCAATCCCCATGTGTCCCAGTGCTGAAATGAGCTCTGGGCAGGCAGGAAATTCTACTGTGGAACAGGAAAGCCCTCCCTCCCCCATAAAATCAGCCTGAAGTCTATCAAGAAATGTACTTTACTTGGCAGAGGATGGCACCTTCCAAAGCTTTCTAACCTGGTTGTTAAGGAGAGATTGTTCATTATACGCCTTTGAATAAGGAAACTATCGAATTGAAAATGCAGTATTCCTTTGTGGGTTAAAAAGTAGTGGAGGAGAAAAAGCAAGGTGGGGATAGACAAAAGGGGCAGGAACAACAGCAAGAACAGAGCTGATAACCAGATAAGTATCAGAAACTACACAGAAGGAGTAGGAGCCGGGTAGCACTGCTGCACGTGCTCTGTCATTATGAGTGTTTGGGGCTGCAAGTAGTGGAAAACCCAGAAGGCCTATATTTCTTATTTCTCTCTCAAGTTAGCAAGAAGTCCACAGATAGAGTGCCTGGGTGGCTCAGTGGGTTAAGCCTCTGCCTTCAGCTCAGGTCATGATCTCAGGGTCCTGGGACTGAGTCCTGCATCGGGCTCTCTGCTCAGCGGGGAGCCTGCTTCCTCCTCTCTCTCTCTCTGTCTGCCTCTCTGCCTACTTGTGACTTTTCTCTCTGTGTGTCAAATAAATAAAATCTTAAAAAAAAGAAAAGTCCACAGATAGTTGTGGGGTATGTTGGCTCCACAGCTCTTTGACATCAGGGTTCACAACTCTGTGATCCAAAGCCTGTTCCTCATGGTCACAAGATAGTTGCCAGATGGCCACTCCTAACTGGAAGGTGACTGGGGAGAAAAGGACTGGAAAAGAAGGCGAGGCAAGCAATCAGCTCTCTAGTGCAGCAAGAAAACCATGGGCTGTTATGAGAGGGATAGAGTCTGGCAAACTGGGTGGGTGCCGAGTCCATTCAAACGGAACCTAAGTTCGCTGGCTGTCCTAGAGACTGAAGAATCTAGGGAACATGTAAATTTCCTCACAACATTTGTATATGGGCCAAGAGGGACAAAATATATATTCCAACCCTATGTGTGCGTTTCATCCGTATTACCCAAGGTACTCTCCCTACAGATCTATCCCCACCCCCCACAAAAAGATTCAAACTTATGAAGCAAAAAGGAGAAAACATGAATTTGATTTGCTACAAAAAATAACCAAGTTCAAAAAGCACATTTATTTACAAAGTACAGAGTATAAATGGAAACAAGAGCAAAGAAAATAAAACCATAGGCATTCATATTTGTGTAGAAGTAGGCAAAACTTATCATTAAGATTCTTTAAGTATTTCTACTTCCAACAATCAAAATCAATTTCTAAGAATAATTTTTGATCACCTTGGGAAGGATTTTTAGGAGACTCAATCTGTATGATGCAAACTTTAACCTTTTATTTACTTATCAGAGAGTGAGCACAACCAGGAGGAGTGGCAGGCAGAGGGAGAAGCAGGCTCCCCACTGAGCAAGGAGTCCAATGCAAGACTCAGTTCCAGAACCCTGGGATCATGACCTGAGCCAAAGGCAGATGCTTGACTGACGGAGCCACCCACACATCCCCAAACTTTAACAATTCTAATGAAAAAATACTTTGTATTCTTTGAAAATCTGTAAGTCCCTGCAGACCAAGTAAACCAGATCACAACCAATTTTTTAAAAGACTCAAAAACTCTTCTAGGAAGTCATAATTGTTTTAAGAAATTATTTTTTTAAGGGCAGCTGGGTGGCTCAGTTGGGATCCGGCTTCTCCCTCTCCCTTTGCCTGCTGCTCTGCCTATTTGTGCTCTGTCAAATAAATAAAATCTTAAAAAAAAAAAAAAGTTTTAAAAAATCCAAATATGTTATCATTGGCTGAGTTCTACAATATATTGTTTCTTAATCCATGAGCATGACTTCTGTTACCCTCTAGTGAGACCCTACTGCTCTCCAATGAGACACCTTAAGTCATTTACTACTTGGCTCTTAGAACAATCTTATGTATTCGTGTAGAACACGAATGTACACACAAAGAGAAATCCATACAGCTATTGCCAGTGGCCAGTTAACTGCTGGATCTTCCAAGAACAGAGACAGATGTTCTTAAGGGTCAACCCTCTTCAAAGCCTTGCTCGACTATATCCCAGTGCACACATTTCATTCAGCTTCATTGACAGATGAGATCCTCGCCTGTGCAGGGAAAGACAGGCTGGCATACTTCCGCAATCTTTCCTTGCCGGTGTAGAGTCAGCTCACACTGTTCACACCTTGGTCACATCTCTTGCGTTTGTACATTCTTCCTTTAGCTCACTCTCCCAAATGTGGCGCCCAAACAGAAGAAAAGCAAAAAGTTCACCCAGAAAGTATTGTCACATAGAAGAATGTTAACAACCAAACGACCGCTTGAGGTTTAATTCAACCAACAATCGATAGGGATCTGGGACTGGGCCGAGTCCAGCACTGTGCCCACAGCCAAAGACACAGAGCGAGACTGGGTTCCCCACCAACTACAGCTTGAGTCCCCGTGTGTCCTGCCCTAAGCTTGGTGCCTTAAAATATACAAAAAGAGATGATTCTTTCTCTGAGGTGCTTGTAGGTGGTTGGCAATAAAATGTTCAAGAGTGAGCAGTGAGACAACCCCGTAATCAATCCCTCATTCACCCACCGTCACTGGAAGTGTGTCCCAAACAAGTGACTCGCCAAGCTCCAGTCTCTGCTGTGCCAGTTAGATGAAGGGTTACACCTAGATTACTTTGGCACTCTGAGGATTATTTCCTCAGGGGGAGACAGGTAATACTAACTTAGTTTTATTTCTATTTATTTTTAGGACGGTGCTGTGAGGATCAAATGAGGTGAGCAAAAAAGTACTCCCAAGTTAGACATTTCTACACAAATGTTAAACATTTATTTTTAGGAACATTTGTGTTTTATGATTGTAATAATTCTAAAGTACACTATACTTTTTTGCCCTCTTAGAGTTAAGAATTTCCAGAGTTGACATGATCAATGTCAGAGATGACACACACACACCGAGTAACTCGGAGACGTGAGTGGGGCCATTTCTCCCGCTCCGATCCATGCCGGGAGCCAAGAAACGTTGTCACTGAAGAGAATTACGATCCTAGCTACTTTTTAAAAAGCACCGTTAATATTCTATTTAACTAAATAACCCAGTCTTTATAGTTGAGAAAAATACTGGGAGTATCCATGTAACTCCAGTGAGGGAATCTGTCACCATTCTCTGATCTCTTCGAGTTTCAGACACCTTGTCCCAACTGCAGACAGTGACATCAAGTTAGCACCTGTCAGGAGAAACCTTGACAGACTCATGCACAAGTATTTTTCAAATCAAGTGTTTTATTTCAAAAAACTTCATAGTGAGCCAAAAAGCTAAAAGGAATATGTGAAAGGGAACAGAAACCACAGAAATAAGTGCAGTACCAGCCAACAACCACATGGCCCATTCTGGGCAAGTACTTCAAGAGAACCTGAAGGCAGAGATGTATCATGAACGACACACTTAAGAAAAATTAAAACACTAACTTTACGTTATTATAGCTCACTCTCAAAGTTTCTGGACTAGAAAACGGAGAAGATTCCCAAGACCTATTTTCTTTCTCAAAGGAATCATCTTCTTGGAATGCAAACTTCTGCTTCAGTGCATGGGATATTAAAGACACTGGATCCCAATGTGAATCTTGTCTTTTCCTCTTATGAATGGGTCTACCTCCAGGTGACCTATTTAAAAAAAAAAATGTTTTTCAATTAAAGCCTTGTGTAATGTAGCTCCTTAATGACAAATACACCAGAAATATAAGCATAATACATTACAACCTAATGATTCTTCAAGATTGAAAATTTTCACCAAAGAACAAGGAACCTGGAAGGTACAATGAATTAGGAATCAGAAATCTGAGAAACCATGGTTTCTTCTGGTGGGTGGGACTCCACCACAATCTTGTTGTGACCTGAGATTATCAAATATCTCACTGTGCTAAAGATCTTTATTTTTAATTTTCTCATTTTCCAATGGAAAATTTAAATATTTAAGAACTTTCTAAAGGGACTAACTGAATTCATGAAGAGAAAGTTATTGGGCCAATCACTCATTCAGTCTTCACTCAATACCTACTACTACTACTATACTAGACTCCATTTTATGCTTTGAGAGTACAGCCATATCCTACCCCCATGGAATATTCTGGTGACAGGAAATCACCAACAAACAAGTGAGATCACTGCAGACAGCAATGCATGATATGAATAAAATTAAGTAGGTAATGTGACAGTGACTGGGACAATAGCACCTTAGATGAGATGACCAGGAAAAGCTTCTTTAAGGAGATGGCGTCCTCTCTATAAATGACCCCAAGTCAGCATTAGCGTAAACATGCAGTGGAGGCATATGTGAGAAAAAAGAAAAACAGGTACAGGTGGAGCGCAGAGAGTGACATGAGAAATAGGTCATGAGGTCAGAGACAGAAGCAAGGGCTGGACCCTGGAGGTACTGAGAGGCCATAGCAAGGTGTCTGGATTATATTCTAAGCATGATGGAAAACCATCAAAGGGTTTTAAGCAGGGAATGGCCAGATTTAACTTCAAGTTTTATTTTTGTTGTTGTTTTTAAAGATTTTAAGTAATCTCTAGACTCAGCATGGGGATTGAACTTACAACCCCAAGATAAGAGTCGCATGCTCTACCAACTGAGCCAGCCAAATGGCCCTGGACTTCAATTTTTAAAGGATCACCCTGATTACTCTATGGAGAAAAGGTAAGGAGGCAAGAACACAAAGAGGCCAATTAGGAGGCTATTACAGAAGCCCAAGCTAGAGATGGTGGCTTAGATTGGGGGTGGCAGTTAGATCATGAGGGTACACACATTTGAACTGAATGCTGACAGAAAGGAAATGGGGAGGAAAGAAAAAGTATGATTCTAGATGTCTGGACTGGACAGATACCTGGGTGATGAACAACTGGGTGATGGTGTTGCCATTTACTGAGATGCAAAAACTTGGGACAGAACATGTGTTCAAGGTGGAGGAAGTGGACAGGTAGGAAGGAAGAGTTCTGTTTTGAACACATGAAGCCTGAGACACCTGTGAGACAAGCAAATGACGTCAGGCAGGCATTTCATCAAGTAGGCATGGAATACAGAGGAGAAAATCAGGGATAGAAAAAAAAATGCAAATGTCATTAGCATATCAACGATATACACAGCCACAGGACTCCGTGAGATCACCAAAGGAAACAATGTGGATATAGAGAGAAGAGGACTGAGGTCTGAACCTTGCACATGCCAACACAGACACCAGGCTGAGAAGGAAGAGTAAGCAAAGGAATAAGGTGTGGTCAGTGAAGTAAGAGGAAAACCAAGTGTGATTTCCCTGAAGCCAAAGGAATAAAGTGTTCCAAGGAGGAGGGAACCACAGACTGTATCAAATACTGCCAAGATATCAGGTAAGAGGAACACTAAGAACTGACCATTGTATTTAGCAAGAGAGTCACTGGTGACCTTGATAAACAGCAGTTGTCAGTGGAGTGATCGGGACAGAGACCATATGATAGAGGGTAGAAGAAGGCAGTGAGAAAAGCAAACAAACTATTGACAACAAGAATTTATACCAGAAAGAGGAGCACAGAAACAAATAATACCAAGGATATACGTGTTTTGAAGATGGGGAACAGTCAAGTATGAGGAGAATAAAGTGAAAACTTTGATGATATAGAAGACAGAAGGGATAATTTGAAGTAAAATCCTTGAGAGGATGAGAGAGAAGGGGAACCAGTGACTCAAGGGTGAGCCTGGACATGAACAATGATACTTTATTCACAGTAACAAGATAGAAGGCAGAGAATATGAATAATGACTTTGTAAATGTAAAGAAGGGGGAAGTCTCATCGGATTATGGAGTAATGTATAATGCAAGGTTAGCTGTAGAAAAATGAGATACTGGGGGCAGAGGGTAGAGTCTATTGGCCTCCTTGCTGTGTCTCCAGTGATGGTAGTAGTCGGAGCACAGTCTGACACTGACTAGGCCCAGTCAACCCTCTTGCTGGAACAAGTGTGTTCATCTAGCCACAACATTTTTCTCTGTACCAGGTGCTTCACAAATGATCAAATCATAACCTCATTAATAATGAAATGATGTAGCTTTCCTAACACTATTATATAGAAAATGTATTTATTTTCTCACAAAAAAACCTCAATGAGGGATTTCCAAATGAACATGGCAGATCTCTGTGAAATCCTACTAAATGACAGCAAAGAAATGAAAAGGACATAATACCCACAATGACAAAGAAATTATGAGAGAGTGCGTAAGAACCACAACAAAACATTGAAAGCTGGAAAGCTGATGAAAGCAAAGATAGTGGGGGGTGAGCTGCCTTCCTGAAAACAGGGACTGAGGAGAAGTCTACACACTGAATGAAAGGTAAACTCAAGACTGAGTCCACAAGTGCCCAGCATAAGAAATTCAAAAACTCTTCAGGGCATGGCTTTATAAAATTCCCAAATACCAGGACTAAAGAGATCTTAAATGTTTCAAGAATAAAGAAACAGGCTGCATACATGGTACCAGGAATGAGAATGACATCAGCTTCTCAGTAGGAACACTGGAAGCTAGAAATCGATGGAATGACATCTTCAAAATTCTGCAGAAAAATGATTTTCTGCCACTGTATACCCAGCCAAACTAGCAATGAACTGTGAGAATAAAATAGTAACATTTTCAAATATGCAAAGTCTTAAAAGAGTCTCCCTTTTTATAGATCCTTTCTCAGGAAGGTATGGGAAGATAGGACACCCCAGAAAGGGGTAAGGCAACACAAGAGAAAGGATGATGGCTGTGATGATGGCCAAGGAAATTCTCAACATGGCAACAACATAGCAGGCTTGTGGGAACCAGAGACTGGAGAAGGACAGAGGGCTCCTACCAGGAATTTATTTTAAAAAGAAAAAGAGAAAGAAACTCAGAGAGAGATTAACTACAATAGAAAATAAAATTATTCAACAAACAAAACATAAGTATAGCAAAGGAAATGGCTTACCTGTGACTGTTTACTGTTATAAAGATGTAAATTCTGAATACTGATTTAAGTAAAGCCTATGGATTTAATTACATTGGGAAGATGGAACCAAGAGGAGTATTTGTGTACGTGTTAGAGGATAGGATGGCTGGGAGAACATACTCCTGAGTTTTAACAAAGGGAAATAAATACATCAAGAAGTGGCAAAAGAAGTATGTTGTTTAAAAAATACAGATAAGACACTAGAAGGAAGAGTAAAAAAACTGGAAAAGGAATTTTTCTGGGAGAGGTGTTTGGAGTAAAGAGGAATAAGAGAGAAGACTTGTCTGTGCGTACTTTAATAAATACAATAAGTCACTAAAACATCATTAACAGAACTTGGTTCATTTCTCAAATTATGGTAACATACCGTTCAATAGCACGAAGTTTAACCTTATTCATGTCCTTTAGTACATCCAACATGTTTGGAACATCTTTATTTTCCTGTTTTTTTGAATGACTATAATTGGTCTTACTGTCAGCCGGGTGCTGTTTTTTCATTTCATTTGCAGAGTTATCTGAGTCACACATATTATTAGATCCTGACTGTGTGAGAGGAGAACAGGTCGGCTGTGGAGAAAAAAGCTGAGGGGGCATTGGAGGAGGAGGAGGAGGAGGAGGAGGAGGAGGAGGAGGAGAAGAAGGAGGGAAAAGCATTGAACTTGAAAATGGATCTGGCCGGGCACTCAGTTCAGCAGTCCCTGGTGATGGTCTTTGTCCCAAACCACAAGGCTCGTCATTCAAGTCAAAGAAGCCTAAAAAAAAAAGTAGTCTTTTGAAAAATCATGCAAAATTCTCTCTAACATACCACATAACTAATTAGAACCAAAGCAGGAACAATTTCTGTAATGTTACTGAAATAATGATAGGGTGGCCAGGAAAGAGAAGGAATCCCATCTGCTTAGTAATTTTGATAAGAGTCAAACCAAAAAATAAATTTATTTTTAAACCAATTAGGATTGTCTGTGTAGGCCTTTAAAGGGAGGAAGGGTGAGAATGCATTTTAAAAAGAAACTATAAAGTGCCTTCTCAGTAATTAACATACAATCTGAATTTCATCATCTATTTTTAAAAAAGCTAAAACATAATTAACAATTTATAGTTAGAAACACTCAGACTGGTACATTATCTTTATGATGACACTACAGAAACAAACTATTTTCTAGGCAAGAGCCTAGGATGGGTACTGAGTACTTAACTTTCACAACAGACTTGCTCCCTAAAGACTGTGTTCTTAACATGACTGGTTTAAAAAATGTATGTGTGTATCTCACTTTAATTGCTACTATATAATATTTATATATTATAAATATACAACACTATATGAACATTTCATGTTGTATATGAATTATACCTGTGTGTATATATTACATGTGTGTTGTTTAAAGCAAGTCACATCTCTAAACATGTAGAAAAGGGTCATGTGAAACACATTATTCAATGTGAATTTGGTGGAAGGATAGCAGCAGTAACTTCAAGCTACAAATTCATGCTCTTCTTTCAAATTAATATGACCTTCCTCATAAATTTCAATGCCTTTCTGAAGAGGTAGAAAATCTTCCTTAGGAAACAGTCTTTTTAATTCAAAAGCCCAATCTTCGGCAGTATAGCTGGAGACGATACTAGCCCCCTCACCACAAACGTGCCTTAACTTACTCTAAATAAACACCACGCCCAGTAATTGCACATCCTCAAATCCTAGATTTACCGAACATCACTCACGGGCAGCGCTCGCATCAGACACTGTCATTGGGCAGCGCGCGGACAGGAACTGCTAGCACCGCCTCCTCGGACTGAAACAAAGCCCACGTGACTCACCCCCATGCCTACTGGCTTTCAGTTCCTGCCTTCCCACGATGGCAGCGATCTGGGTGCGGAGAAAAGTCAGCTCCTCTTCAAGGGCAGCTATCTTTTTAAATGCAGCTTCACCTACAGTCCCGTCACTTTTCATTCGTTTATTCTGTCTGAGAACAGGTGAAAATGGATTCCAAACTGGTTGAAAAGAATGGGAAAATTCCATTTTCTCCTCCTCTTCATGTTTCCATATACTATTTCTGTGCATAGAAGGAAAAAGTGCACGATGACATAATGGAGGGAGGGAGAGAGAGTGAGAAACAGAGGGAAATTTTCCTGGAGCAATAAATTCTTTCAGTCAAAGAGGAATAAGGCACAAAAAAAATTAGGGAAGTTCTCTTTATCCTGTGATTGTCTCTAGACTGGCTGAGGACAGGGACAACTTCTTATGTAACTTTGTATTCTCAATATATGGAACACAACGGTTATAGGTAACCGAAAGTGGTAAGTGAATGAAGGAACAAATCTTGCTCTTAGACTGTAAAGCAAAAATAATTACCTGTAACTGTTCTACCTATTAGGTTTAAACACAGTACAAATTGATTTACGTAGAAATAATGTTGATTTACTTAGTAATTCTACATCTGAATATAAGGTACTGAAGGGCCTAATTTAATATTCAGTATTATGTTAGGGGTAAGTTTGTGGTATTCTGTTTTAAAATAGATAAACCAGTTTGATACATAATAAATTTAGCCAGAATATTTGAATAATTGACCCTTATTGTGCTGACAGCCTATATCTGAACATACTAACACATGAGTTAGTACTCCACAACAGTAACACATCCTAATTTTGAAATATTTTTAACATCATTGACTGGTACACAGCAAATACTAAATACCTTTTGGTTAAATATATAAAATAAATAAATATATATATAGTATCTAGTGTAGAAACAGCTTTTTCCTAAAAATGGACATACTGATTCTGACATCCTTATAATATTATTCTTTCCTAATCCTGCATTAAGAGAAATGGGAAAAATGAGAGACACCCAGTCATCCTTATTAGGAAGACACAGGGCAGTAAAGACAGTAAAGACAAAGGCTCAATTAGTATGATCAAACTTCAACACATGCAAGAACTCAGATTACAGCCCATACCCATTTTCCAAAGTATATAAAATTACCGAAATCTGAGATAACTGGCTTCTTCATCATTTGCCACACACAGAGTATCAGCAAAAGATGGAACTACAGATCCACAGTTACCAGAGTCTACAGAGTTCAACAGTGGGATCAACTAAAGGAAAAAAAAAAGCAAAAGAAAAAATAAAAGTCAGAGCTATGCAGGGGTCTGGGGCGGGGGTGGGGGGAGGACACATGCATGCCCATGGAAATTACATAAATTAAAAATACAAAAGTGAAAAGGAAAAAGAATATTCAATACCAAACATGCATCTGTTAGCAAGAAACAATACTGAGGAAAATGTTATTCTAAAGTCTAAACATAGAGCAATATCTCTACCCTGGTTAATATCATCTATCATGAAACACAAACTAGAAGAATAAAATAAGCTATTCAGGTGTTGCTTTGTACCTGCCCAATCTGAATGTAATTACTCAAAGAAGTAAAAACAAAAACATACAACAAATGACTTGTTTCCACGAATAAGCTAAAGGTTTTTGGCTTACAAGAAACCTTTCTTCTTTTGTTCTACTCTGACTCTAGTACCAAGGTTATTTTAGACATAGTACTTAATGCCTAACGACAGACTTACCTCAAAATTAGGCCTGGGACAAGGTTCTAGAGGAAGAATTTTCCCAATAATACGAACAATACTCCGAGCTGATCCATAGTCTTTATTTTCTCTAATATGCAAAACCTATTTATAGAGTGTGTGAAAAGTACTGTTAAAGCATTTTTATATCTTTGAAGAAAAGCAGATGTAAATGCACTAACACTTATTTAAAAAAAAATACAAAATGGTGTACTCAAAGTATTTTCTTCAAAGAATTAAACTTTATTCATATTAGTCTTTAAAAAAAAAAAAAAAGGATGGGAGTTAACCTATATAATATTCCAGGAAGAACGGTTTTTCTGATAATGGCAAAATACCTTTGGGAACTTTATTCTGAAAAACTGCCTCCCCTCTTCCCAGCTAAACATATCTTCTGGCCCAATCAAAAATTGACAATTTGAGTTTCTCGAGCATGAGGCAGTACAGAATAAACTCATGTAATTCCTTTTAAAGGTGAGATTCTTTTTAGAGGTATAAATAAATCCTCTTTAGAGGAACAAATGTAGATAATTTTAAGAATTCTTTACTTACAATGCAATATATCAGCTAGAAGTCAGTTCTTAAAAAGATGACAGAAATGAAATGTGCTACTGTAATTCAAATACCACCTATCTGTTGCCTTGGGCTTTCCAGACTGTATAAACTACTCCCACAGGAAGCTCCCCCAAAACAGGACATAACATTTCTGCTCTTGGCAGAGATTTCAACACAAAGAAAGCACTTTCTCTTTTTAAAAAACCATTAAAACTTGGACTTTTCATTTTTCCTCAGATCCTATAACAAGGACAAAGTTTATTACAAGCAATAGATATAGGTAGCATCCTAACAGTATCTTCTTGGAAATATCCAATAAGCAGATGGATATACAGTTCTGGAACTCAGGAAAAAACATCTGGGATTTAGATGGATTTGGGAATCATCAGCAGACAGAATAGATGATAGGTAAAAATCAAAGCCATTTGACTAGTTGAGAAGAATTGGGACTAGAGAGGAAGACCTGGAAGCCATTGGCACCCTGGATGCCATCCCTCTGCTTTTAAGTAGTAAGGGTTCTGAATGTGTCCGATCATATCCAGACACTTGAGTCTAAGATTAAATACTGATGCCACCAATTCCGCCAGCTCAGTCTACATAATGTCCTCCATGAATTCTGTATTCATTCTCCACTCAACCGTAAAGGTCCTCTGCCACTTGGCCCTGTTTATCCAACTGAATTACCTACTCACTTTTCATCAACAAGGACACAAGCTCTTTTGGGTTAAGCCATTTTCCTCATCGTCTCAAAGACAAGCCAGTATTATCCTAACTTGCCAAGCACTCACCCATGTGCCCAGAGAGCCTGGCTCTATCTCAAGCCCTGGAACCAGCTTTTTGCATATCTCTTCTAATGCCAGATTCACACTCCTCTACACATTTGATTCTCTCTGCTCTCAGGTGCTTCCTAGGTTCTGAATTCCTACACTAGTTCCAAGGAATACCATACAATAGGACACCTAACTACATATAACTTCATTTCATTTGCAGTTTTCTCTTTGCTTCATTAGATTGTAAAGTCTTCGCAGGCAAAGACATGTTTGTATTGGTTTTCAATCCTACAGGGTGGTAGTTCTTAAGCATAGGTATACTAGAATCACCTTGGAAAGTGGGTACCAAGAGAAATAAAACACAAACCACATTTGTAAAATAAATTTTCTAGTAGCTGTATCTGAAAAGGTAGAAAGAGACAGGTGAGATTAATTTTCTTAGTATATTTTATTTAACTCAATATGTATATATTATCATTTCAACATGTAATCAATATTTTTTAAATAATGGCATTATTTTATATTCTTTTCATACCAAGTCTTCCAAATCCATTGCATATTTCACACCTATCAGAGATCTCAATTCAGACATTTCAAGTGCTCGAAGATGACATCTGGCCAGTGGCTACCATATTGACTAGCACAGCCTGGAGTATACTGATCCTAGACCTAGTAACACTAGAATTTCTGCCAGCCTGAGCAATTATATTTAAAGTGTTCTACAGGCCACTCACACGCACTCTTCCTAAGAACCACAGGCCTGGAGGTTTTGCTACAGTGAGGGCTACTCACTGTACATAAATAGCCACCCAAATCTTGGTTAACTCGGATGGTACCTTCATGTCTTACTCTGCAAGTTCCATCCTGACAAACTCCTGTTCTTCTCTATCATCCCTTCATTGCCACTGACCATCTTCACCACTCTGATGCTTTCTTCTCCTTTTTCTACTCCTGATCCAGCACCCTCATGTTGACTTTACTGGTGTGACTTTCCTACCAACCAGAGAATTTCAATTGTTTCAGTGATATGCTTACTACAATCACGAACTACCCCAACAACTCTTAGCCGGAAAAAAGAAATCACAGAACAGCAATATTCAGGAAGACTACAAATCCAAGCTGACTTCAGCTGAGTATTCTACACAGGTATTCTGCAACCCCTTCAGAACTTGTCTTGTTCTCTACCGTGTTGCCCAAAGCAATCCCTAGTCTCTGCAATCTACAATATCACCATTTTTGTCAGTAGCCTTGACTTTGCTCTTAACTGAGAACTCCAAGGTGACAAACCTCAATTTTCATTTCTCTACATTCAAAACCTCTCCACCATCTCTCAATTTTTTCCTACTCGACTGTGCGTCTTTTTTCCAAGGCGTATTTATTTATATTCCTTATCCAACTACCTTCTCAAGGGCATTGCTCAATTACTCACTATTTCATTTGAATCTTAAAATTTTTCCTGGCTGAGGTTTTTCCTCAATGCTTGCAAACATTAAGTTATCTGTAACATCATTTTGATGGTCGCTCTTGATCTCTTTTCACAAACTTTTCAAAAGAAGGTGCTGATGCCACTTTCCTTCTTCAGTCATTCTTCAAAATACAAGGCAGCTACCACTCTCCACCTACAGAAACTCCTAAAGGCATCAATAATCTAATGAGGAGCAAATATTTTACTCAAGCTGCTATTATCTTTGATCCCACTACTGAAATTCAAAATGCATCAATAACATCCAACAACATCTTCCATTCTGTCAAAGTCCATGAATTCAAATATCAAAAGAATGCAGACAACCTTAAATCTGAATCTTTTTCCTACATTCTAGAACCACTTATCTATCTACAGGATATTTGTATTTATATAATCCAACAGCACATCTGGCTCACCTTATCTCCCTACTCAAACTAGTTCCTCATACTGAATTGCCCATTTATAATAGTTATAATCATTGCCTATTTATAATTTATAACCAGTTTTCAACTTTTGTTTAAAATCTTTAGAGTATCCTGGACTATTACTCTCTTCTAATTCACAACAAATAGCAACACTTTGCCCATTCTGTAAACCCAACTATTCTTTCTTATATTCGATCTTGTATTATAGTCTGTATATGTTTCTTATTGCTCATATTTTATTTTAAACATCATGAATACAAGAACCGTGTATTGCTACTCTGTTATCACCTGCAGAACCAAGCATATTGTCTTAGATGTAGTAATGCTCCCTAAGTAGAGAAAACTGGATTTGCTTATAATTCTCAGATCTAAGTCATCCTCTCTCAAGATTTATGCTGAATTTGTTGAACTATAACTTGCCTTATATATCCAAATACCAAAATTAAATTACCTTAAATAAAACCACTAGCTGGTTAAAAATATATTTAATCTATGAATGCAAAAATATATTTTGCTGCATTTGCACCTTTTGCTTGCATTTGACCTATCCAGTAAAAAGGTTCCTAATAATCTTATCCTTTTTTAAGTAAACTCGACCTCCAACATGGGGCTCAGACTCACAACCCGGAGATCAAGAGCCGCATACTCTACTAACTGAGCCAGCTGGTGCCCCTAATCTTATACCCCTTTTAACTCAAAATACCAAAGGTATACTATTGCAAACTCACCTTCGTCACACCTGAAAAGAAGCAACAATTTTGCCTTAAATGTTTACATATAGATCATTTTCAAAATAAGATACAACAACAAATACAACAGTGTCATTCAAATCCATTAAAAGATATTTACCTGGTCTATGAGAACACCAAAATATTCCAGCATTTCTCTTAAGATATGCAATATGAGTGACATCGATGAGACAAATACATAAGCGAATTCAAGGAAACATTATCAGTTTCTTGATACCTTCAGGAAAAATAATTTAGAAAATATTACTCTCGACAAAAAGAATCAAGAACAAAAAGAATCAAGAAACAAAAAAAGAATCCCACAAAACTGTATTAAATAACCTGGAGGAATCCTTTCATTTCACATTACACCATCAGCTAATTTCTTTTGGCCAGCAGTATTTTGAAGGAGAAAGTCAAAGAGAAAGAGAGGAATGGAGAAGTGGGGATGAGCTCGTAAAGGAAACTTCAATTTATCAGTTAAATTCCCATTAAAAGTTCATAGGATGTTTAAGCCTTCATTAATAAATATCAACCAACAATGGATTGGACACCTGGCAGGAAAGGCTTTAGGATAGCTGCGACAGCAAAGTCTCCGCTGTCCGAGAAGCTCTGAGCTGAGCTCAGGTGACCCTCGAAAGAAAGCAGGCAGAGGGCCGACTCCAGGCTTTCCTAAATGAACAGCGGCTCTGTCTCACAAACGAATCGGGGTACCATCCATCCTCCTCATTTTAAGCTAAAGAATATGAACCCCAGATATACGACGTGACTTATTCACCCAGTAACGGGCCGAGACTAGCGCCCCGTCGTGTCACTCGCTTTGGCCGCAAGCCTCCGCAGAGGCTCTCCAACCCAGCTTGGTCGCCTTGCTCACCCTCCTCCCAAGTCGAACCTCTGAGCAACCACCGGAACATCAAGCTGCCTCGAATCCGCAGTCTGCGAAGCTCGTGGTGCACCCGTCCTGGTACAGGAGCGCTCGGACGACGACCCAAGTCGGCCCGCGCGGCACAGTTTGCAGGCCACAGACAGTAACGATGCCCCTCACCGACCCGGGACTGGACACTGGAATCCCCTCGCTCAGCCCGGTTCCCTCCTGCGTTTCCGACCCACCCTGCGGTTCTCCCCCAGGACTGGCGCCACTTCCGCCTTCCTGGACGAAAATCAAACTCCGCGGGCCAAACTCGTGCCGGATCTCATTGGATGAGGCTAAAGACCGCTGCTGGGGATTGGCTGCGGAATGACGTCAGGTCAGTTACGGTTATTTGACCCGGCTGCTGGGATTTTTCCTGCCGCTACTTCGAGGGGGCGGATCTTCCGCGAGTCAACCAATAGAAGTCTATAGACAACTGGTGGGCGGGGCGGGGGCGCGCAGAGATGGTGACGCACGTGCAAGACGTGTCTTTATGTTCCTCCCGGTTAAACTACTGGTGTCTACAGCCGGGCGTTTTGGAGCCATTATGGGTTTTGGGCCAGGCTCGCGAGCTAGTGTTCGTGCCAGTTCGTAGAGAAAGTGCGTCGTCCCCTTCACCCAGACCCTAAACGGGGTCGCTCTCCCAAGTACTTTTGCCGTGGAGTAGCTGTTTATTGTTTGACCATTTCATTCAGCGAACATTACGTTTATGGGACTCGCAAAAGCTAAACATAGTCGAGGGGTTTTGTAGCTTAACGTTCACTAAATAAACGCCGCTGGTTATCTAGGCCACGGATACCGGCTGGACGTTAACCTGGCCTAGCCGATAATACTTAAGTGAGGACTAAGTCATACCGGATGATACCCAGTTTTTTAAGAATTTGATTTGGAATTACTGGCTTCCTTTTTTTACTATTTCAGGTAAGGATGCACTGCTTACCGACTTATATTTTAAAAAGCTGGGGGAGAGGGTATTTTTTTTTTAATTTATTTATTTGACAGAGAGAGATCACAAGTAGACAGAGAGGCAGGCAGAGAGAGGGAGAGAGGGAAGCAGGCTCGCCGCTGAGCAGAGAGCCCGATGTGGGACTCGATCCCAGGACCCTGCTGAGATCATGACCTGAGCCGAAGGCAGCGGCTCAACGCACTGAGCCACCCAGGCGCCCCCGGGAGAGGGTATTTTTAAACGAATTTCTCTATGACCCACATTTCTTCAATACTGAAAGTCTGTTAATGTGCCAGACACTATTCCAAGCACGGGGAACACAATAACGAGCAATACCAGTTACGTTTCTTGCCCTGCTGGAGATTACATTCTAGTGATTTTTTTTTTTTTTTAATAGTATCTCTCTCCACTCTTTTATCACCCACATACATTCTTGCTCCTCCTATCGCCAAACTAGAACGTAAACACAAGAATAGGTTCTTTGTTCTGACCCACACGGTTTCTGTAGTGCTTTAGAAGAGTGCCTAGTATATGGGGGGCGTGGGTCTGGCTATCAGTGGCATATGCAACTCTTCATCTCATGAGGAATTATAAGTTCGGGCTCCTCCTTGGGCGTAGAGCTAACTTAAAAAAATAAAACTAAAAAAAAACATTTAGCATGCCTAGTATATACAATGGGCAGTCAATACTTGTTGAATAAAATAACTGGATATGGGATCAGAGGGAACTGAGTGCAGAAATGACTTGTAATTAAGTAACTGTCAGACTATCCCAACAGTCCAAACTAGGAATCATGAAAGTAGGGGCAGGAGAGAGCTGTTGGACAACGTAAACGTAGAAGGCAAACAGATCAGCAACCCTACACAGAATCAGCAAGTCACAATTTTCTTAAGTTCCTTTTCTTTTTGTGGATCTTGTAACCTCTTCTCTTTCCAGTCTGATAAAACAGCACCCAATAGGGCCAGATAACGTTACCAGCAGCAAAACTGCCTTCACCCTTCACTATTAAGAGAGTTTCACATTCAACTGATTCAGGTAGCAAGCTGGCCCCAGGTCAAATGCTACACCCTCCATGAATGCTTTGCTGACAACTTAATCCTAACATTTCAGAGATCTTTCCTTGATTTTCTGTTTACTAAGCATTCATACATACTCCTTGATAACCTTTAGTGAGATTTGACATTAATATTTCCCACTTGCTCACATTTACATGAAATTATTTCCTTGGCCATTTAGAATGATGCAAGATTCAGGAAAGCTTAACTCTGCAGTTGTGTTTTCTGTTGCTTTTGAGTAGTGTTCAGAAATATGGTGGCTTGCTTTGTAGGATTTTCCTGGTTGTGTTCCCCTCCCCCAATTTGACTTAGACCCTCTCCTCTTGTCTCTATCCTAGTCAATGATTCCACTTTCAATACTTTCTCCTCAGTATGGGGGTCCTGTAAAGGGGAGTTTTGTCTTGACAGGTCTGTTTTGAGAGTTCACTAGGGTAAAAATGCTCAAGTCTCTGCAGTCCTTACTGTGGATACCTTGCATTCACAAGGGAGAGGACAAAAGTCCAAGTTTCAGTTGACTAATTTGAGATTCTGCTTTTCTCAAGTCTTTCAGAAGCCACCTCAAGTCTTTCTTCTATTCACATAGAAATCAGCACCAGGCAGGTGGGTGGTTTTCCCCATCTGCTGTTTGGAGATTCTTCACCTAGCTTAATTGCAAATGCTGTTCAGAGGTATTTGGTTTTGCGATCCCAATGTGTTTTTCCATTTTCCTGTACTACTAATACAACATAGTTAATCATCACGCTGTGGTTCTGGATCCCCAACACCAAGAATGTTTTATTCATCCTAACACCCAACACCAGCCATACCATTTCACTGAATAAATGAAAGGAGAGAGGCTGAGGGCCGGTTTGGACAAAGGCTAGAAAGATGTGTGTACTCAATCTTGCCCACTGCCCAGCAGAACCCCATTAGCCTGTGCCACAAGTCTAAGTTTCTGGTGATAGGTGAATTCAAATTACTGTCATTATCTTAAGTAGTGAGACAGAATACAAGTCAACATTCTATCAAAGTAGGAAATATCCTCTCCAACATTAACCATAGAGTTCATGTGATCTCCAGATTGGGCTGTACCCTCCCAGAAAGTTCATTTAAAGACTACATTTCTTTTTTTAAGATTTTATTTATTTGATAGAGACAGAGCAAGAGAGCCAACACAAGCAGGGGGAGTGGGAGAGGGAGAAGCAGGTTTCCCAATGAGCAGGGAGCCCGATGTGGGGCTCCATGCCAGCACCCTGGGATCATGACTTGAGCTGAAGGCAGACACTTAACGACTGAGCCACCCGGGCACCTCTAAATATTACATTTCAAGAAGAAAAATACTTTGGCCCTTTTTCCTTCTACTTCTGCCTATGCTTGAAGCCTCTCAGGGGTAGTACCAAAGCAGTACACTTAAACCAACCAGTGCTATTTAAAAAATTACACACCTTTTAAAATTGATTAAACCTTTATGATTATTTACTCAAAAATCTTAAACATTTGAGAGCAATTAAGACCAAGATTTTCCTTGATATTAAAGTATTTCAAGTTAACTCTCCTGAAAATGTCATTTTATCTTTCTGACAACAGATAAAACAGTAAGACCCAACTGTTTTTCAGTGTCTACTATAGATCTATAATAATGTCTACACCATAAATTGCTATACTTGTAGTGACATATTAAAACTATAAAATCTAAGTTAAATGTTTATAGTCTAAAAGCAGGATTTCTTATTTGAACCTTTAAATAATTTAAAAGAAAATCTAGGTTATGCGCAAAGGTCTTGTGTGTCTACAACTAATTCTGTTTTTGAACAAAAATAGTCTACTATAGCTAGACCTATCTAAAAGCATAAAAGTGAACTGCTGCTTGATTTTTTTTGGTTCCACTTTTTTTAGAAGATTCATAGGACTTCACAGATTCTGTAATGTTTCCTGATACAATCATATGTTCACAAGTAGGTATGCCTTGCCTCTTGTCAATCACTTAAAAAGAGTTGGTTAAAACCTAGAACACAGAAAAAATAGTTAAAGGACGCCCTTCCATTCTTATTCCGCTTCTGGATCACCCACACAGTCAGCTATACATCAGTGCTGTTTGCATTTAGCCCTTCTCATTTTTAGCAATAATCAACTCGTAATTTTCAATACTGTCAATGGCCCTAAGTAATAGGAATAAAAACATTCTACATTATAAAAATTCCAAGTAACTGATTTGGATTACCTGACAGCTAGTAACAAGTTATTTGCCATCCAAAAATTTGACATATATAAAGAATATACCCTAAGTCTTAAAAAACAATCTAAGTTCATTCCTATCACAACATTGAATGTGTAATGTAGCAAATATGCAGTATATCTTTTTAATTATCACTGATAACTTCAGTTGATAACATACAATTTAACAAAGGAAGCATCTGAGAGTAAAAGGTAACTTAATCTTGAATAAAGAGATCCAGATTCTCCATACTTCTATAAGCAGAAAACTTGATTTACACAAGCTAGCTACTCTACTTGCCAGAGGACCTGGATGGCTCAGTAGGTTAAGGTTAAGCATCTGAATCTTGATTTCGGCTCAAGCTCATCTCACCCAGTGCTCAGTGGGGAGTCTGAGGGAGACTGACTCTCCCTCTGCCCCGCTCCCCCAACTCGTGCACACGCACGCATGCATGCTCTCTCTCAAATAAATAATCTTTAAAAAAAACACAACCTAGTTGTCAAATATCAGTTCATTGAGTAAGTAACAGTCTGTGTACCTATGGATCAAGGTTCTGTATCCTCTAAAGATGGAACATGTTAAAATGATGAGGCAGGACAAAGTAATATAAAATGTCCTTCCTGTTCCTATAGAACTTGAATTTGACTCTATTTCCTCTTTTAAGGGAAAGCCCTTTAAATACTTGAGGACTGCTATCAAGGACCCATCCCAGTCATCACTGCTCTATACTACAGTAAACATACCTTCTCCATCAAGAACCCATCTCAGTTACCATTTCTCTACAGTAAACATTCCTTTTCCAACTTATTCACAGGACACTGTTAGACTTCAACCTCCTAGTTTCCCTTCCTTTATACATATTATTTACTCTTAAAAACATGGTAATCCAAAACAATACACAAAAGTGACATGAGCCATGTATAAAAAGATTAATGATCTAACTTCTGTTCACTGCAATCTGAAATCTCTTCCATTCAGCACATTTTAAAGCAACTTAGACTGTACTAGCTTTTAGCGACAGCCATAAAATAAATGGGCTGATACCAATCAAACCTCTCTACACACACAAGTATATCATGCTTTCACTATACATTCAAGGAGCGTTTACTTCATGTATGTATGGCATGTAGTATGTGTGGCATACACAATGCACAATGCACAAAACTAAACATTTATTCTGGGAAAGGAAGACATTTAAATGGAATGAATTGCTAGCCTAAAAGAATGTGCTACATTCAATGAGCACAAAAAAAGAACTTGGATTTTTTGCTAGCATGCAAGATTTTAAGATAGGTAAATGAACAAGGAGTGGGTAAGGCACAAAGGCAAAAAACCAGCTCAAGTTGCTCACCTTAACTAAGTTTAGACAATGGGAAGACATTTTAACTTAAAAATGACATTAATTTTAAAACTGAAAAACATCCCTTTAGATGGCAACTAATGGATGAAATTTAAGGGTCAAAGAGTACAATTAGGATTCTACTGCAGCAGCTGAGGTATCTTTACTACAGTATTACAGGGGTTAAACGCGGGTAATACTGATTTTGAAATCTGAGTATCGCCAACAAATGTACGGATAGACTATAAGCCTATACTGACAGTAACCAGTTAAATTTGGTGTTTTATTTTAACTGTCTTTTCATGCTTATATTTGATGATGATACTGAATTTCTTTCAAAAAATTCAAAGTGTACTTAACATTCCCCTCAAGGCAGCTTCAGAAGTACCCTAATAAAAAGTTGAGTTTTCCCTTGTTGGTACATTATTATATGACCCTCCACAGTCAAGGGCCAGATAAGGTAGCAAACAATTACTCTGGAAGATGAGAATGGTATTCTTTTTCTGTGGCTTTACACATTCCATGAAATTTGCCAATTACTGTGCCAGTACCAAGAAGTTATCATTGCCAAATACACAGGTCATGCTGTGAACAGAAGTCCTTCCAAGTCACCTACTTTTGAGGTGTACTTACTTATCATCTACTTTTACTAAAAGGCATGCTCACTGGGAAGCCAGGCAACCCCAAGACATTATTAAGAAAAATCTCATTCTGATTCTTAGGAGAAAAGCATTAAAATCCACTTGTCCAACCCTCTTCTACTTGCAAAAATCAAGATCATCTTCTGTACTTTAAGAGTGCAATAAATCAGTTCACTGTGGTAAACCATCTAAAATGTCTGTAAGAAAAATATTCCTCTTATGCACAGATCATTATAAATAAGGCAAATTTTTGAGATTCTTTTCCTAGTAGTGAAGCACCATCCTAATGCCTGTGTTCTTTTTTTAACCAGTGGGATCCATTTTTAAAGGCTAAAGAGGTAACATGATAACATAAAGAGAACTGGAAAACTTAAATATACAACTTTGGCTTTATCTGCATAGTCAACACACACTAATCATTACTGAATTTCTGAGAAACCTAAGAACAGCTAATAAATCTATACAACCTTTAAGGCTCTTGAGGAAGACAATGGAATACAGCAAATTTCCACGTATTCCTGGATTCTAAGAAACTGAGTAATAACAAATCTTGATTTAAAACTCATTAACATGGACTCCTAATTTTTAATACCCACCTCAGTGAACTGAACAATTAGAACTTAGACCCTGGACATTCAGATTTAACAATGGTTTCAACAATATTTGATAACTCTAAATGCATGTTAACATAGTATTTTAAAATTTTGTTAAAGGATGTATCATGGTCTACTATTCAGAGACTAAGTCTAGTCAGATATAATCCCATGACAGTACATTTTTCTTCAACTGCCTTCCCTATCTAGCAACTACGTAAATTGAAACAGGTCTCTGCACTTCTCTGAATGCAAAAGTAATACTGTTCAAGGGATTCCAACTGAAACCCAAAAAAGAAAAAAAATGTTCATCATCATTAGCCATCAGGGAAATTCAAATCAAAACCACACTGAGATACCAACCTTACACCAGTCAGAATGGCCAAAACTAACAAGACAGGAAACAAGTGTTGGAGAAGATGTGGAGAAAGGGGAACCCTCTTACACTGTTGGTGGGCATGCAAGCTGGAGCAGCCACTTTGGAAAACAATGTAGAGATTCCTTAAGAAATTAAAAATAAAGCTTCCCTATGACCCTGCAATTGCACTACAGGGTATTTACCCCAAAGACACAGATGCAGTGAAAAGAATGGCCATATGTACCCCAATGTTCATAGCAGCAATGGCCACAATCACCAAACTGTGGAAAGAGCCAAGATGCCCTTCAACAGACGAATGGATGGTTAAAGAGGATATGGTTCATATATACAATGGATTATTATGCCTCCATCAGTAAGGATGAATACCCAACTTTTGTATCAACTTGGATGGGACTGAAGGAGATTATTCTGAGTGAAGTCAGTCAAGCAGGGAGAGTCAATTATCATAGGGTTTAACTTACTTGTGGAGCATTAAGGAATAACATGGAGGACATTAGGAGAAGGAAAGGGAAAGTGAATTGCGGTAAATCGGAGGGGGAGGTGGAAGACGAGAGACTGTGGACTCTTGAGAAACAATCTGAGGGTTTGGAAGGGAGGGGGGTCGGGGGAATGGGTGAGCCTGGTGGTAGGTATTAAGAAGGGGATGTACTGGCGAACCATAAGAGACTATGGACTCTGAAAAACAACCTGAGGGTTTTGAAGGGTCAGGGGTGGGAGGTTGGGGGAACAGGTGGTGGGTGATGGGGAGGGCACGTTTTGCATGGAGCACTGGGTGTTGTGCAAAAAGAATGAATACTGTTACGCTGAAAAAATAAATAAATAAAAAGGGAAAAAAAAAAAAAAAGAAGGGGATGTACTGCATTGAGCACTGGGTGTAGTGCATGAACAATGAAATCTTGGGAACACTGAAAAAATTAAATTAAAAAAAAAAAAAAAAAAACCTACGTAAACCTTAGAGCAAGAAAAAGTTAAAGGTCCCTAACAAATAAGCATACTTTATTTAAGGAAGGAAACTGGTACAGAACATTAAAATTAACCAGTACAATTCATTAAGTATCCACCGAAAGCTCTTACTTGTCTAACAAAGTTTTAAGAGGATAATTTGTCATTTTATTAAACAAAATGTATTTGCCTTAGCACATAAATTTCTGTGAAAATGCTTTTGTTTAAAGTTGACAGAATGGTCCACTTTATATTTCGAATAAATTTCTAAGAGGGGCATGGTAAGAATTATACCAGATGTTACTCAAAATGAACAAGTCTGACCAAAGAAAACCCAACCTTAGTTAATGCCCATTATAGTTTTTAAAAAGAGAAGTAATGCTGATTCTTTGTAATATTATGGCTAACAAGTTCCTGTATTAACACAAGAACTGGAGGACTAGACTAGAAATCTGGAATTCCTGTATTCTCTAACAGAATTATCCACTATAAAATTAAAAAAAAACAAAACAAAACAAAACAGTAAATGGGGTTTCAGGAGTTTTATAAAGTACTTATTAGCCCCCCCAAAAGCCACAACATACCAGTAGTTTTACCAACAGAGGAGCTGGTATTCTAAACTCATATAAATAGGCCATAGAAATCAGTTGTATAGAACAGACACAGAAATAGTCTCAAAATCAGGTAAACAAACAACGGCTATTACCACTTATGACATTTTATTGGCATATGACAATTTACAAGGGTCCCTGTTGCAATATACATCACACTGAGTAAGAATCGTTTAGCCATCTACATTCATTTGTATTGGGTAATATTTTTACTCAAATTATAATTTAATTCCCAACACTTGATTTTAACTGTGACAAAAGGGAACAAATAATTTCTTAAAGTTGGATGCAATTAGAAAAACATTTTTTGCTATTTTATATTAAAATTCCTAGGATGTTGAAAGGTATACACACCTAAGTAAGGACTGAGTCATGGCCTTCTTAAACAGCTTTCTTAATCCTTTCTGGAAATATCCTTTGGTTCACTTTTATTTTCCTTCTCTAGGCAAAAGGAAGTCTGTTAATGCAGGTATCAAAGTTACTATTTTCTGCCATTTGTTAACAAAATTCCTTACCAAGAGGAACCATTCAGCTTTATAATATGTTGTGAAGTGTGGAGTTAAATTGTGGCTTAAAAAACACAACAGAGGCTTTCATATGCTTGGCTCTGAAAAAGATATAACATCCACAATGGCATCCTATTGCAGAGTTCTATCACCCTTCCTACTAAATTCTAGTATAATCCCTTCCTCAATTTTGTTTAATAGAATAAAAGCAACCAAATCATGTTTCTATCTGGGTTAAAGCAATGCATCTGCATTTAAGATATAACTTGCTGTTAGGATTTAAGGAGCTTTATTCCCACTCCCTATTAAATAGTTTCTCAGCAAATTCCCATTTTCCTATTGTCTTAAGTGGAAAAACAAAACTGCACATTTATAGTCATGCACAGAAATTCAGTATCTAACCAAGTAATAACTGTTAAAATAAAAGCTAAACTTATTTGTATAAAATAAAATGGTTGTGAAAATTCTCCTGTGTTGAAGATTAAATCCATCTTCATTTGCTTTAGCATGTAATTAAGTAGTATTCTGACTAGGAGAAATTAGCTGTGTCCTGATTAATGCAATACAAACTTGCTCTGAAAGTATTTCCTCTGCTCTGTAACAATTTCAGAAAAGACAAAATAGGAGAAATCATGCAATACTAAAGATCCCAGGGCCATATACATCACATATATCAAGTTTTGTTTTCATATTTTTCCCTCTTAGTTAGCAAATGCCCCTGGCTGCAATCACGGTGCTTGGAGCACCGCAAATCAAGTGAGGATGAAAGATTCATGTACTTAACATCTTTCAAAGTTCACACTAACAGAATAAGCATTACCTTCTTTTAATGCAAACGTATGCAACTCATTTGGATGCTGAATTAACAAATTAAATTTGACTAATTTTATATTATGCTCATAGAGCAAGACAAACTTAATACTGAAATTTACTATTTTGGATTTTCATCTTAAGAACTATCAGCTTAAACAAAGGTAATTTACATCTGAAAGAGTATCTACTTGAAGAATAGAACCCTCGGGAAGAAAAAGGAAAAGCCATTTTATAAATTGCAACTGAAATAGGGGAAAAAGTAAAACCAAGTTAGACCAATACTACAACAAACTTCCTGCCAAAATTTTTTATTGAAAAACAAGTTACTTAAAATACTACTAATGAACAATGTTTTGTTTACCTATTTTTCCTTACGGTAGGCTACAAACTAATGTTTCAGCTGTCCAGAAGCTCAAATAAATATGAAAGATATGAAATCAGGTACACCTTTCTAATGTATCAAGTTATTCTGCAGGATAATCCTCTTCCATACCAAGACCAGGATTACAGGTTATGTTCTGTTTTCTTTAAAGTAATACATTTGGTAGGAATGGATTTTTTTATTTGTATTATTATAGACCAGTTCCTCTCTCAAAAGGATTAGCTGATATCTAAGACCATGACTCAAACTTTCAAATAAGAATACAAAGAGAACATTGAATTTTGAGCCCAAAAAGTGAAGGATCAGTTTTTATAGGCCATTGCTTTCAGTTAAAAAAACAAACAAAAAAAACCCCTCATACTTGTGTATCTTTTACTAGCCTGTACTTTTTAGTTATTGGTAAAGCTTTTTATTCCTCTTAAACATCTGCTGACATGTTAAACTACCTTAGTTTACCAAAGTAAAAACCTTTTCTGTGGTACACCTCAAAAATTAGTCACCCTGCAATGTAGTGCATTTGAATTAAGGAGAATGTTAAACAGATGTACACAGTTAAAATAATTAGTGTGGTCTCTATAAACTTCTGTTCAGGAATTTGTATGTAGAGCTAACGTTTACTTCAGAATAAACATTAACGAACAGGGAAGGAAGAGAATCAGAACTTTCACAGAGCTGTACTTGACCATATCTTATAGACAAAGCGAATTACAATGCATGTAACAAAAACAGTAAAAGTATTTTTTAAAAGTTGATAGTTACAAATATGGTACGTTAACAATTTTCTACTTTATTTCAGTACAATTTTCAACATACAGTCTACTATTTTTCAAGATATTTGAAGACAAAACAAAATTTCTATTGACTACTTGCAAACAGTAAAATTTAAGTAAAATGCTTACATTCTTATTTGAAAACAAAAATCAGGTAAAAAAATGGTGGGTGCAAGTTCTGCTCTCTGTTGCAATCTCACTTCAGATTTATTACTCCTAAAAAACAGAGAGAGAAAGAGAGAGAAAAAAAAAAGATTACCAAAAATATGGAGTGAAAATGATCCATAATAACCATTGTCCCTAAAAATGAAATAGTTAACTGGCCCACCAAACCCACACTGAAGAAAATGTGTCAGAATCACTAACAAGTTGAAATTTTCTACCTTTTCTTCTTTGCGCCTGTCCTTCTTTTCTTCGTTATTTTCCATGGTCTCTTCTTCGTCTTCAACAATTCCGTCCCCTTGGTATTTGTCATGAGTCCATTTTGGACTGCTACCTGATTTTTTGAAGTTAAAGCGCCCTCTGCCACGTTGAAAAGTACCACGACCTCTTCCTCTTTTGGCCCAATAATCCACACCATCATCTCTGTCATCATGCTACAGAGAGGTTAAAAAAAAATCATCACTAAAATCTCTTTCTTAAAGGGAAAATGATCATATGCCCACAATCACAGTCATGGTATAAATATTCTGAAGACCAGGGTATGTAAGATTGGTAATGTTCTAAAACACATTAAAACAAAACCAGTAACACTGAAGTTTTCGGCAAAAATATTTTCCATTGTGAAAACAAATAATTGCATCTTACTGCTTTATAACCCAAGCTTTGAGAGCTATCCAACTTTTTGGAGGATTTCAACTGCCAAATTACTGCCAATTTCCAAGTTTTGACCTTTTTTTGATCTCCATTATTTCAATATAACTCCACTGACTAATATACTGCATGTAACTGAGTTAAAATAACCAATCGTTTTCCCAAAAATTACCAGTCATAAAGACATTAAAAAGTCATAAAAATATCATTACAAAACTATAAAATTTGTTAAGTAAGTGGTATAAATTATACCTTACGAATAGGAACAGATCTTAAAATCCTACTGAGATTTAAAACTCAATGTATCTAACACATCTATCTTCTACGCTAGAGAATTTCACATGCCTAATCATGACCAGATGGTCCCTAATGTAATAGCTCAACTTATTTCTTCTTAACCAACATGAGGTACTATAGCTTTTTATTACTTTTAGTTAGTTATTACTGTAACCTTAATTTTTCATTAACTATATCCAAGTACAGATAGTCCTCAAATTACAAACTGTTCCATTAATTAAAACAATCTGCAAACTTGAAAAGCACTTTACTTTGTGGATCAATAGATGTGTATTACATCCCAAAATACAGAAAAAACCAAGGTTCTCCTATAATGTAATTAAACTGCTGTCCACCTCAAACTCTCAAGTTTATCACCTAGAGAAAAAAATGGAAAATACAGCAAAATAATGACCCTTAATGACACAACAGGTATAATGCAAACAATGTTGCATATTTCATAACTAATGGAATACCTGGACCAGCTGTCAAGTCACTAAAACCTTTCTTATTAAGTATTATGTGATATTAGCACCTTTTCCACAACACAACGTGCTTTTGTGCATATTCATGTAATACCATCACCCTTCTGGCATGAACTGCAAAGCTCAGTTACACAAGTAACACACCATACAAAAGAACAGTTACCAATTTCCAATAACCTATCTTTACCAAACTGATGAGAAGTGACTAGCAAGAGGTGTGTGAGACTCCATAAAAAAATCAATTTAGGAACTATCGAAAAGTGTAGATTTCAGAGTATCAGAAAGTTTAACAGAAACCTGAAATATTTTAAAATACTCCGTCACTCAAAATCATACCCACACAACTACATAATTTCAGGCTCCCTTGGATATTAGCACAAACTCTAAAGTTTATGTTTGTTTCTGTGTTTACACAGTATTCTATGCATTTGTGGGAAGAAGCAAACGGGTTCTGGAGTCAGAGGCATGGGTTTAAATGTTTCTAAACAGAGGCTGTGTGACTTCCTCATTTTAAAAATGGGAGACAGCTGTGAAGGAACATAGTATTAATCTATAGAGTGCCCAGCCCAGTGTGTGACAAGCAAGCACTCAAACAGTGGTGATAATAAGGAGCACGTTCCATGTATTTACTCATCTAATCCTCAAAGAACCCTACAAAATACTGTTACTAATCCTGCTTTAGATATAAAGAAACTGAGGCAGAAAAACTGAGTTACTTGTCCAAGGACACAAAACTGGTTCTTTCCACTACTCCTCAGGCCCATCACCCACAGAATACATTTCCCAGGTATCCTGGTGGCAGTAAATGATTACCATAAGGCAACTAATAGTTACAGAAATAGAAAAAGCAGAGGCATAGCCAAACACTAGAGTTAAACTAGCCATTACCTTTAAATAACCAATGATCTGACACCATATAAAGAAAACAGCAGCTACATCACACTGTACTTTTGTCAGGGTATCCTGACAGCTAAGTGACATTTTCATGCTAAGCATACGAATTCTTAATCCTCATATTCTAACTTCCAAGATTTTAGTCCTACAATTCTTAAAAATTACTTCACATGATAAAGGGTCAGAGAAGTGAGATGCTTACGATATACAAAACACATAAAGGAGGCCGTATTAGAACAAGACTTTCTGGGGGCGCCTGGGTGGCTCCATCCCCCAAGGATCTGACTTGATTTTTGGCTCAGGTCAGGATCTCAGGGTCCTGAGATGGAGCTCTCCATCTGGCTCTGCGCTCAGCAAATTTGGTCAAGATTCTCTCTCCCACTCCCTCTGCCCTTGCCTGCTCCACGTGTCCATCCGCTCTCAAGTAAATAATCTTAAAAAGAACAAGACCTTCTGAATCCTCTTCCCCACCAGGATTTTTCTCTTCCTCAGAAGACAACATCAACACTGAGAACCTGTCCACTTCAGTACTTTCCCACTTGCTCCAACTCTTCACATACTCACCCCTCCACAGAATTTCAGGTTCTAAGATAAGATTATCTTTCCTGGAGTACTTATTATTAGAAACATTACCGTATCTTTGCATAAATCCAAAATCAGAGATGAAAAGTTCAAGAAAAGAATGCAACAAACATTACTATTACTCAATACTGGAGAACGAATGATCAGGTGCTTTCAGAATCTGGTTCATGGACGCAAGGCATGGGTTTAAATCCAGACCCCTATTCTACTAGGCATGTAACTTTGGTCAACCTTTGTACCACAGTTTTTCATCTTGTAAAAGTGGAATAAAGGACACATCTCAAAATGATTTTTTGTAAGCATGAAGTAAGTTTATATATGTAAGACACTTAGGCACCTACCTAGCATAGTACATATGCTCAATAAATGTTACACTGTTATTATTACTACTAACTATTAACGTTTCATGAACACCAAAAGTTTCATGTATGTCAATTATTCTGAAAGAACCTAAGGGAACATCTGTAGATTTTCAACTTCATCTCTTCTGAATACTTCTGTTTACATTTCTACTTTTAGTAGTAGCAATCTATAAAATATCTCTGCAAAAGCAAAATCTTTTAAATTTAAATATCCATGTAAAAAACTAGAGCTGTCATTTCAATGGTTCATTAATTAAGAACCAAAAAAATTAACTATGGGAATAGATTTGTAAGAAAAAATGTATTAACATTTTAATTTTACTTCTTGTGAACATCAGTCTCTGACAAAATGTTTTATATAGAAATGAAGGTTTTTAAATATAGCCCAGAATAGCAACATATAAAATGTTACTGCTACTTGTAAGCTGCTAAATTCTTTTTTTTTTTTTTTTTAAGCTGCTAAATTCTTAAAAAATCAGTAAAACTGCCACCTAAATGCCAAACTAAAATATGTCCCAATTACAACACCAGATTCTGAAAGAATGCCATAGAAAAATGAAGGTCTGGACTAAATTAAGTATTTGTAACACATTCGAAAGTATTAAATAATTACCATCAACTTGTTCACCTCTGACTTCCCTTTTAACTTTCCGACCTTTAACATGTGGTCTCCTCTGGGTTTGTTTGCTTTTTTTTTTTAATGAACAATGTGGCAATTTTACTATCACTCCTTATCCCGCTTTTTGACAGGGTGGTCTATTAATCTCTTTCGACTGCGTGATCTGGCTTTGTGTCCTTCTAGATTTTTTTCTCTCCACAGATCTCCCTTATCAACAACCCACTGCACAACTGCACTTAAATTCTCCCCGGCACTTCAAGAACAGAACTTAATTATCTCCTCAAATTGCGTTCTTTCCTCTGTATCCCCTATCTCAGAGATCCCTTCATCTCACTATCAACATCCAACTTACATACAGGGTCCCTAAGTCCTCCTAAATGTTACCTAACTTTTCTAATATCTAACCCCTTAGCTCCAACAATCAATAACTCTCAGATCTGTCTGTACAACCATGGTTTTTCTAAACTCTGGTTAAAACCCAAATTTGTAAAGATATTATGGCCTTCTACAACTTGGCTCCTGCTTTTTCTTAATTTTACCAAACTTAAACCAACCATCTAGCCATAGAGTTCTATCTCAAGATGTTTCACTGCTGCAATCTGCAGTATACCTGCCTATCTTTCAGGCTCAAGATTCAAGCCCAGTTCCTCTAAGAAGGCTCTCCAAATCACTCTCTCCTTTGAAATAATCCTCCATTTCCTGCTTTGGAGGAAATCCACATGTATTTAGAACATTTGTTTCTAGATCTGTTCCAGCCAAGAACTGAAATCATGATTTGTTTTTGCATTCATAGTACCTAGTATAAACAGCAGTCTGTGAATATATAAATTCTTAAATCAAAAAGGAGATCAATCTTTTAAACTTTCCTATAACTGAATAACATGTCCTTCCCTGTCCACATGGTCAACTCACCCAATTCAAACAAGCTTATATTTCCCCTTAGAGAGCACGTATTGAGTAAACTTTACTCATAATACACTTTAAAAATTTTTTCAGACCTTGGTCATTGAAGTACCCAAGACAGTCAAATAGCAATTAATTTGACTGCCATTCTTCAAACAATATAGACCTAGTTCAGCATATAGCTCTCTCCTCTCACTTAGCAGGTAAGTTATGGGTATTCAGGTGTATTCATAAAAAGCCAAATAAAAAAGACATGATCCAATAAATTATTTTACTCCTTGCTTCTGCAAAACAACTAATCTTCAGAACCAGTCTCTGAAACATGACTTCTCTGAAAAGCTGTTATAAAAAGTTAAGTATTTCTGATAGTAGTTTTGGTATTTTCTAAAGTGTCTGTAATCATGGACCCTTTTCTCCCATGTCAAACTGCACAAAATTCCCATTGTTACCTAGAAACTCTTTCAGGATCCACATCCTCTAGTTCCATCTCTTAGAAAACTACCTCAGAAGGCATTATATCACAAAGAAGCACCACATTAGTGTAGCTAGCAACTTTTCCAATGTAATTTTCCATCTTCCTTTTCTTCCAATGGAAGTAAACAGCCTCCCTGAGATCCTTAATTACGTGTACTGTGAAAGAATTCTCTTTGTCTTTCACTTAAACAGGCAACTGTGATGGTGAAAGGTAAATCTTAATGAGAAGTTTCTGTAACTGTCATTGTCTTATAGACAGACATGAAATATATGTTAATGTTCTTCTCTGAATGTGGCTATCAAATCAGGTACATTTTAAAATTTACCCTGATCAGCCTATAGGTGCTATCAATGAAGTATAAACAGGACCAAAGGGACCCACATTTTCAAAACTTCAAATCATCTGGGTAATGAATTTTTAAAAGGTTTCCTGCATTATGGTGAAAACTTCTCACAGCAGTGGATACCTGTACTCAAATGTTATTCACCCAGTATGCTTTGAAAATTAATGCAAACCAAATAAACACAGATTTCTAACACCCACCAAGAAGTACTTCTTGCTCTTTGGGGTATATTCTGGATCCCATTCCTCTTCCTTCGGTCTCTTTTGAAAAGTAGTATTTGAGTTGTTTGGACCAGTATTTGTCCCAGCAAAAACTCCTCTGGCTCTTCCTCTGCCTCTAATTCGAAACTGATTAACATTAACAAAATTGTTTAGTAATGCAATCAAAAGGTATTTAGTTACATGCAAACTCTAATTTTACTGCAGTAACAAAAAAAACATAGTCCCTAATTTCCTTCCTAAATTTCAATCTCATAGCCACTGAGGATAAAAAGGGTGGCTATTTGATATTTGATATTATAAGCAAAAAATTCTGCCTACTGAAAGTTGGAAAGGTTAAGAAGAAATGCAGTCAATCTAAGTATTAGCATACTGACTGCACTTTCACGACCTGAACTAGTATTTTTAAATAATAAAGTTGGTTCTTTTCACCTTTACTAGCTGAAAGAGTTGTCTATTTCTTTGAATTTCAATCACAGGAGTCCCAAGTGTTCAACTACACCTATCACTATATAATCAAAGCTCTTCTCTTTCCTAAATGATCTAATTAATGAACCCTACTAATAACTGACTGGATACTTGCTTACAGTAGGAATCTGAATATAGAAATTGAAGAGTCTGGAAGATGCACTACTATGAAGTCATTAAATAATTACAACAAATTTATGCAAATATGGGGATAATGTGTATGCTATGTAGAATAAAAAGAAAAATTTATGATTTCTATGATGATACACATATAAGCAAGGACTAGAAGGCAAAACAGGCAAAATAAAAATAATTGTAAATACAGAGACTAGGGTTTTTTTTAAATGTCTTAAGGTATCTTTTCAAAAACTAATTAATTAAAGAACTGAATCTCAATCAATAACTTTACTTGACTCTTGGGTCTTTATGCACTATGCAAAGATACTGACCCCGAAGTTTAAAAATCTAGTTTATATATATAAATTTTTTTAGAATTAGACAAAAACACTTATTTTTTACGCTGTACACAAAGAAAGCATCATCCCAGCTCCAGCCCCTCCTTCCAACCCTTAAATGGCTTATCTTGAAGATAAATCAAATACCACTTCACTTTCCAAGACTAATTCTGACTGTAGAAGTAATGACTCACAACAACAACTAAATCACGTATTTTTAACTTTCCTTATGCATAGTGCTTATTATGTCAAGTCCTACCAACAAATCAAAGGTATTTCTACTACTTACAAAGGTTCCTCGTGGTCGGCTAACTCCTCCAAAGCCAGAGTATTCTTTCAGTTCATGGTGCGTTTTAAATTCTTCTTCTCTTTCCTTCTTACTCTCTTTTTCTTCTCGAGAACTGGGAGAAGAAGGTGATGCTGAGGATGATGAAGATCGAGAATGATCTTGCTCTCTACTTTTATGTTTACTGCAAAATAAACAAAGAAAACAAAAAAATATGTGCTACTTTAAAAAAGATGAAGACCCTGCTGAATCTTATAATAAAACGGATATTTTTCAAGTCAAAAAAAAAAAAAAAAAAACAAAAAAAACAAAAAAAAAAACTATCCCCTATTAAAATTATTACATAACTAGAATGATTGGGTGTTAAACTTTGACACAGTCTGTTTCCATTCTCCTTCAGTAATTTTTTTACATAACTACTGAAAAACATGCTATATAGCCTGCCAGTTAAAAACTAGCAGTCTGGAAACTTCAAGAATAAGGTTCAGTTCTTCAAAATTTTTAACTTTTTTGTTGATGTTATTTTAAGGAAAGGAAAAGAAGAGTAGGAAAAAGTTAAGAATGTTCTTAAGGCCAAGTTTCAAAATGACTGCAGTTTGTACACCCTGGGTGAGAACAGTTGGTATGGTTTGGGCCGTAACTCCATTATAGAAATAAAAAGCATGACATACAAATACCAGCCATAAATTAAAAAAACACAAGTAAAATCCACCATTTACCTAATGAATAGCAAGAAAACGATTATCTATGATACTGAGTATTCCTACTATTTGACTCTATGATGATCAATTTTGTATGGTTCTAATGCAACACCCGAAAAGGTCATACCTGCGTAACTCTTACCACTGCTAACAGTATCCATGGAAACATTACTTTGAAAGATAAATACACATTGCTATTTCATAAAAACTAGTCCTTCCTCCCCCCCATCTCTCCCATGTTAAACCACTAGATTATCAGTTTAAAATTCTTGTACTCTGGGTGTTATGAGTTGAAAAAGTGCGGAATCAAGCATAACGAACCAAAGTTCTTACACAAACTGTTTCTAGAAATGCACTGCATTGAAGTCCAACCTCCTGATGTAGCCTGGATAATAGGACACATTAATTTGTCATTTTTTTTTTCAGTGTTAGCTTGCTATTCCAAAGTTTTTGTCCTCATCCACCATAAGCCGTGTAAAAGACAAATACATTTTTGCTGTAAAACAAATAATTTTAATTGTTTAAATTTAAACATTCGATTACACAGTCAAAATTGAAAGCAATTAAGCTGACAATTATTAAAGGCTAATTAGAAGCTAAAACCTAACTCACAGTTTTAACAATTACCTGTCATCTTTGTAAGATTTGTATTCCTTGTAATCTTTTGGAGTTTTTTCCTGCTTTCTTGATCCACTGGATTCCCTGGAGCCCTTGGAATCCCCCCGTTCTTTACTTCTTTCTTTTCTCCGACGATCAATGTCATGCCGAAGATCTGCAGAATCACACCTTAATTTTTTATCTCCCTATAAAAGACAAATGTAAAATACAGATTTCAGGACAGATATAAGAAAAAATATATATATAATAGCCAAATTTTATGCCAGCTTCTAAACTGGCATTTTAGTATCAGAGAAGAGTGGACCATGAAATACTACTTCCACACTTAGTTTTAGTTTTATTAAAAAATATGCTTGGTTGTTTTGACCAGACATTTGTATACATAGTGAAACAGGACTAGGGAAGTTATGAAAAGCTAATTATCTTGACAGTGTAGTAGGTTTTTGTTCAAAGCAATCCATAAGAAACTCTGTACAGTAGAATGAGGTAATTATTTTTCCACTCAGCACATCCTCATTGTCACTCATCCCTTTCAAAGGGTTTTTTTTTTAAATAGCTGAACAATGACAGAGGTTATACTCGATCTGTAGTTGTGGGATAGCTTTCTACCTATAAAGTTAAGGGATCCTAAAGTAATGGTTCTCATTATTTAAGCCTCATTGTCATCAAGCTCTTCCCAGTAAGTTGACCAACCCAATAAAAACCACTTCAAAAGGAAGAATTGTGTAATTTCCATAACATGCAAGTGGAGTATGATTAATAAAACCAAGTAAGCTTCAATAAGGGTAGAAACAAAGCCAGAAAGAGAATATTCCCAATCCTGTACTCAGTATCTTGGGCCAATATACTGCCCTTTCTCAATTCAGGTATTGCAACGGACATTAGTTTAACTGGGTCACAATTCACCTCCTTCTTGTTCCATTGCTTTTTCAAATACTATATAATTTAGGAAGATGGAAAGAGGCATCTAGGAATGAAGAAAAATTATACATCAGTAAGATGCTAAGCAATGTGGACATCCTTGCTAGTATTCAACAATATGAAGTATTTACTCTGGGAAATCTAGCTACGATATTCATAAGCATTCGTAAGACTGAAAGTATATCTCTAAATGGTATCAACTACTCACCTATTTGCTCCCTGGGTAACAAAGAAAGTCTAATCAAGAGCAAAAACCTTCCTTTTTCACTTAGGTATTACCAAGTCCACAAGTAACAAGATAATTTAAGTAAAACTACTTTATAAACTCCAAAACTATATACATTAATTAAAACGTATTAATTATCCATTCAGATCGGAAAATGAAGGATAAAAAGCAATGTCATATCCTTGTCCATCCATAAGTAATCACTATATTCTCTCCTCCAGATGAAAATCTGGTGAATAATGAGGAAAGAAACAAGATACTCACTCTGTCAAGAGCACCAGGAAAGACTAAATTGTTGGCAAAACAAAACCAACACTGAACCCAAGACATTGAAAGTAAAAGCCAAGATTAGTATTCACCTGTCAGAATCTGTTTTTCCAAAATCAGTATGCCCCCTACAAAGAGACCACTTTCTTTTAAGCTCTAAATTTCGTATCTAGTAAGTCAACAGGATACCCTATTAAAGTATTTGTATTATACAACTATTAATAACAGCTTCTGGAAATCAAAGTGCCAGTGTTTTCATAACAGCACAACTATTTAGGTCTGCAAAACATGTGGTCTCATTTTTCTGATTAGAAAACCAAAATGTCCAAGGGGCTAATTATCTTCCAAGTATCATAAAAATACTTGGCTACAGCCAAAACTGAAACCAAGCAGCATTTCCAACTCCCCTAATCTTTTCATTACAATGGACAGTTGTTCCTTTTCTACTTGTCCCTACATTTCTATTAGACCCATATGGCCTGCCATATGGACTAGTCTACCTAGAAAACACCAATTTCAAATCAACAGAATGTATCAGAATCCCCTTGAAAAGAGTCATTCTATTCCAAAGACCTCCCCTCCCCCAACATTCACAGGTCCTTCTCTCAAGTTTAAAAACATTCTTCCCCAACCCACAAAAATTCCAATAGTTTTCATTCCAAATGTTCATTTGTAAATCAGTTCTTAGAAAGCTCATTTCTTAGTCCAGATCAAACATGCCCAGAAGCATGGGGATTACTTCTTGTTCTTGCTGTGAGAAACCTAGAAATATTAATTTAGGCATATATAAATCAAGGAATATTTATTCTGGCTCATTTAACCCCAAAACTTTATAGAAAAACTCTACTATAATTTCTATCTTTGCTTTTATAATTTTTTCTACTGCTTGATTCTTTAGACTTTGCTTAGAACGAATTTCTCCTTTCAAATATTATCATTTTTAAAATTACTTTTGGTTTTACTTAGATACATAGTATAGTGTCAGCTTAATTTCTTTTAGGAAAAACACTACATACACTACCATAAATGCATTTACTTACAAGTTAAAAATAGATGACCTCTGCAAACAAACTTTGTCTACATAAACTACACTTAATATGTAATATCATTAACTAAGTTGAAAACAATAACATTAAAAAAAATGTCCACTCCAAACATACCTTTTGATTTTCTTCTTTAAAAACTCTCTCTTCCCCTGCTAAACGAGTGTGCTTCCTCAGGGCACTCGGAGAGATGTCAATTCTCCTTAATGTAAAATAAAGTCTGTTTGTAGTCACATTAACTTTATGGTTCAAAAAATTCCTCAGAACTGTCCATTTTAATAAAGGAAATAACTAGACAGTTATTCCTCTCCCAAATGAACTTTCACATTGAAAGGTTATTAATCTAATTCCAAATAAACAATTAAGAAATAAAAACTGTATCCATTAGAAATAAATTAAAAATACTTCAGATATTTTTACATAAAAATAAATCTAACCTTTTAAAACAAACTTAATCATAAAAAACTCATGTTTCAATTAAGTTGACTGTTACCATCCTAAGTGTCAACCATCATACAATTATACCTCCAGATCCTCAATGAACACAGGCATAGGGTTATTTGTTCCTAAATATCTCCAATGTTTTTACATAATCAGTGGATCTTCAGTTTTATGTTGTGCCTTTCCTTGCCTTTTTTAAACTAGTGTCTGTTTCAACTTCTCAGAGCTTCTTTAGCAGTCACCACCAAAACACCCTACCTACTATGACTAAGCACTAGATATTTTATAACCAATACTAATTGTCACCACCACTCTGCAAAAGAGGCACTACTGTCCTTATTTGGTAGATGGAAAAAACAAATGTTCAGAGATCAACTAACCTGTTCACTGTTCATCACAATGCAGTTATAAACCATGCTGTGAACTAACTGCCTGACTTTAACATTCATGCTCTTATGAAAAACAGTTCTACCTGTTCCAATCATTTTTTATTTTACAAACTTACTGGTAGTGAATTAAATAAAGGGCTACTCTAGGTATCCAATATCCTCCCCCCCAAAAATGTGGTATCTACTGAATTCCTTACTGGGGAGTGCTTAAGAGTATTTTAAGTTCTAAGAACCTGTTTTAACCAAGTGAACTGAAAATTAAATAGAAAGAGTAAATTACAAGGCTGGAAATACCAAAAAAAATTTCTGGTATGAATCAGAAATAAAAATAAAGTTCATTTTATAGCATGATGACAGCACAGTTCCATTATGATACTGTTTAAACACTGTTTTTCTATCAAAACATTTTTATATGTCCCTTCAACAGTGCACATACCTGTGTATCTCAGGGCTCTTTTGCCTGGTACTATGTTCTTCGGTGGCTTTCTGATACGAGGTGAACCTCTCGTTTAGGGTCACTGCAGCTGATTTGAAGTATTGCTCTGTTGATTTAGGAGAAATACTGCCCAATTAGTTATCTTTACTTCGAGAGAGATAATTTATTTGTGACAGAAGGGCATTTGGCAGGTGAAAAGAAAATAAAAATACTCAAGAAACCTAGCAGAAGAGAATCAAGTGTTACAAAGATCTCCTACTCTGTCCCTTTTAACTTTTTGTACCTCAACAGGTCACCGATACAACGCCCCTCAGAGGGCACTGTCAGTACTACATATAATCCAAGAACAATAAACAGATTAAACTGAGAATCTCTAACTCAATTTCAGTAATGCACTACTACTTCCTCAAACAGAACAGAAAGGAACAATAAGTGAATATCCTTATACCTTGCCAATATGAACCAATGAAGTTACTTCAAGTAATCATTTGCAGAAAACAAAAATACTGAAATAACTACACAGTTGATTTTAGTATACTAATAAAATTATTTCATCAAGAACTATGTTGACAACAAAAAAACGGATTTAAGAAAAAACTGAATAATACCATTTCAATTCAAAAATATTCTTCAAATCAATTAACACTTATTACTCCAAAAATCTGGCATCTTGGCACACCTGACAGCATATCTGCTATTGTTCCCTTGTCCTTCTTTTAAATTTTAAAGTTAGTAATATCAATACTATCTTTTAAGCCATTCAAGATACGCTGTAAATGTAAAATAGAAAGACGTATAAAGTCATGAAATGTTACATTACGAAGCAAGCTATCTGCTTAACAGGTCAACATACATCTGTGTCAACTTACCGCCCAATATCCAGCACATGTCTCATAACCAATCATTAAAACTTGAAACGGCCACTACAAGGGTAGTGCCTCAATCATAATTCCATGAAACCCAGGAATTTGAGCTAGCAACTCAGTTTTTATGCCATTTTTGCCAGGAAGACAGAAGATTCAACTTTGCCTGTATCTTTCAACAGCTATTTTACTTTGAAACATGGATTTTGCCATTTCAAAACATATTCCAGGACCTAGTTACAATGAAAAAGAAAACATCACTGGGCATTTTCAGCTCTGAATTAAGAAAGAGCTGTTCAGATCGGTTGCACAATACCAATAATGAAACATAACTACAGTTCTTTAAAAAAAAAACAAAAAACAAAAAACAAAAAACAAAAAGAAAATGAAAAAGAAAAAATTTTATCAAAACCTGATCTCAAAATTCAGCAATAAATTGTAAAATGTGGAGACAGGTCAAAAAAAGGTAAAAAAAGAAAAAAATGTAAATGTTTTATATTTTATGTACCACAATAATATGGTCATAAACTGGCTCACAAACCTAGTTATAGCCAAATAACAAAACTCGTGTTACCATGTTTAAATAACAGTCAAAAAGAAATTCATTTACTATTCACCGTTTTGAAACATCAACTGCATAAAGAATTTGCTAGCGACAAATTTCAGCTACTACAATGAGTTGTTCTCATATGAAGACAAACTTTTTAAAAAAAAATGGCTTTAGACCAACAACCATGTAGCTTCCTGGGTAAGAACCTATTTCATAGTAAGTTGCCTTTTAAACACAGAAAGAAAGTAACAAAAACAAAACAACCTAATTGCCCAAAAAGTCATACCCTAAAACCTTTGAAAATTATTAGTACCTTTGAATTACATACTGGTGAAAACTGAGCATCATTATTTTAACTGAAATGTAACACCCTTATCATCCTTAGGACTTAAAGAAATATAACTATCATCCTAATTAGTAACTATTCATAAAATCACTACTCTTCTAACACATTTTTAAATTTCTTAAACTTTTTTCCCTTAAAAAATTCCAATAAATTCTTTTCCAGTTCACCATTTAAAAAAGCTAAGTATTACAACAAATTAAGTAACAAAAATATAGGTAGAAAATCAATTCTGCTTTTCTGCTGGTTTCAGGTTTCTTTAAAAATTGAAAAGAAATTCTTAATAATATTCAGTAACAATATGGCCTCACTTTATTATAAAATCTATGCAAGTGTGCATTATAAATCCTACGCATGCAATGAAAAATCATCTGTAAGCATTCTACCCTTCAAGTACAATGACACATTTCAAAGACTTCCCCTTAAATATTTATCAGTTTTATCATGATACAGATTTTTAGAGTGTGTTTCAACTCTATTTGGTATTTCAGTCACTTTTTATTAAACATTTCCAAGGGTCTTAATGCTAGAGAGACTGATCGCTCTTTCATGAAACTATTTTTCCCAATTTCTAATACTATCTACATAAACCTGCTAGCCCTAGAGTACGTTAATTAAAGCCTAACTCTTCATTTTAATTTACAAGAAATATTTAATTCACAATAGTAAACATACCTTTAACATGATGAACCAAGGACACAATGTGTTGAATAAAAGACTCTGAAGTGCTTTTGCTGGCCTGTGGCAACTTAATGTGGTCAAAGATGGATCGGAATTCTTGTTCTTTCTTGACAGAATGGACAAGTGTACTAGCAAGTAGCCTGTCTTTAGTCAAGGAAGCAGGTCTGGAGCAAATCGGTAACACACACACACATAACAAACAAAATATACCATTGGTTTGAATACGAAATGGGAGTATGTTCACAAAATAAGATAATTAGAATATTAACTAAATCACCACAGATTATTTTCTGGGCATCAGTGTGGAATTACCTGTTAGAATCATCAAGAGGAACAGGTGCCATTTTGAGTTTGACTTCAGGACGATGAGAATCACTGGCTATCATTTTGATCCTAAGTGGGCTCTCTTCTCTGAAAGTAGACTTTTCTCGTGCATCCAGATTCTTGTGTAGAGGGGGACTGTAATCAAAGAGGTCTTTGAGCTTTTCAGACTTTACCTGCTCAGGTGACTGAGTTTCTTTCTTTACTGTTATTCTCTCAGAACTTTTGTCGTCTTCCTTGTGCTTATCTTTTGCAGTGCTAGGCCTTTCCACTACGTAGCCAGTCTCTTTAAGTTTATAATTTTTTTCTTCTCTAAATCCATCACTTTCTCTATTGCCTTTCAGTGAAACTTTGGACTTGTACTTGGGTCCTTCCTCCTCAGTATTCCGGTGAGATGTAGTAGCAAAATTTTTACCCTGATCTGCAAGAACTGACTTCCTGAACTGTCTATAATCCTCTGTCTCCTCTGTATCATCCCCTTCTGAATCATTAAACTTTTGTTTTCCAGACTCTTTATCACTAAAGTAATCTAGCGCTTCCTGATCTTCCCATTCTCCCTCTGCCCTCCCTTTCTCTGATCCTTTCTCCTTTGGAGCCTCTTTATCCCTGGTATTACCCCTATCAAGCAGGAATACTCTAGACTCTTCATCTGTGAACCTGTGAATAAGCAGAGAAGAGGATGGTAACTCTGGATTGCATTCACTGTGGATCACTTGCATACTTATATGTGTTGCCCAATACCACAAGACCACTAATAAAAAAAAACCTTACTGAAAAAGTGCTTTCTTCAGATTCCACTTCTAAAAAACATTAAAAGCATCCATACAGCACTTATGTACTGAGTTTTTAAATAAATTTACATATTATACCTGAAGTTTAGAGTAAAGCCTTTCCCAAAAACCTGTTCTAGTCATAAACCACAATTCTACACTAACAAATCCAATTATCCAGAACTTCCAAAACATGAAACACTGTTCAATTTTTCAGACTAAAAACCATTAATAAAGAGTATACTCATCTATCAGAATTCTATTAATTATCCTCAAAATTTCAGACTGTAACACAATCTACTGAAAGAAGGGAGTTCACAAAAGTGAACTTAGTATTATTTAAATACTCTAACTGAATCACAAAATATTTCATATATACTTTGCTGCAGAGAATGATTCCTGGCAATACTAAGTAGAAACTGTATCAGCGCAACAAGCAATTTATAGTCTGTACAGCCCTATCCCATAAATAGCCTGCCTGTTCTATTTTCTTAGACTCAAACTATATTAGCAACCAATTTTCAGAGTTTTTTAGCAACTCTTTAGCAATGCTTAAAATCAGAATTTAAACAAAGTACGTTTCAAACGTTACTAGAGTAAGAAATACCACTATCTTTTCTATAGTCAGATAGTTTTATTAAGTGGCAGCTGCATGTATTAATACCACACAAATAAGAATATGTACTATAACTACATTATTTATATGTTACCTTATAATGAAGAAAACAAAATAAGCTTTTAATGCTCTAACACAAAATTCATCTCTGTAAGATCTTACATGTTAACCCAATTACGCTTTATGCTACTCAATTTCTTATTTACATTCTTAATTCTGGACTGACTAAAAATGAGTAAAATTAAAAAGAGAAATATAAATTAGTTTCTATTAAAACACTTAATTTCCAAAGTTAACCAGATGTAGTATAAACAACTTGGAATTATAAAGAATTGTGAGTGAAAACAGCTAACTACACACCATGGTGCAATTTTAAGACTTGTAAATCCAAACAGAATTCAAAGTACAAATGTATTATTATAATCTAAATACATTAATGCTTACCTTTTTAAGAATTTTCCTGTCTTTGCAGTTTCCTGATCTCCACCATCAGGATAAAATGAAGAACGTCCCCTAGCCTCATCTCTTGGAGCATTCTGTGGTGTGATTGTCTTTGCAGGGCTTCTTCGTGAAGGGATATGATGAATTGGACTATTCTGAGAAGGACTGTATCGACTAGATCCATTTCCAACAGAACCAGACCCAGACCTTTCAGGACTATGCTGAATGGAATGTGAATGCTGAGAAGGGGTGTTTTTTGCAGAGTGGACTGTACTAAGCATGGGGGCATCAGAGCAAGATGAACTCTGACTAGGTGGTGTAGCAATCGGTGAAGGACTATGAGGTGATCTGGGACTATTATCATAAGCTGAAAGGCCAGGCCAAATATCACCCGATGTGGCTGATGATTTGTTAAACTCATCAATAGATTCAGATGGGTCATGTTCAAATGTATCTTTTGGCTCCTCCTGCGATTTACTTTTCAAAGGACTCTCTTCTTGGGGCTCCCCTTCAGCTTTTTTGGTTTGTTTTTCCTGAGACCCTCGTCTTTTAGAGACAGGAGATTTGCTATATGGGGATGAAGAACGAGAAGAGGATGATCTTGGAGACCTAGAAGATCTATATGACCGGCGAGATCTGCTTCGGGATCTTTGAGAAGAAACGGATCTTCTTTTTGGACTCCTGGAACGTGAACGACCTCGTCTAGGACTCCTAGAGTGTCTTCTATTCCAGACAGGTCTATAACCACCTCGATGGTATCTCCCTCCTCCTCCTTGATAATACCCTCTGCCCCTTCCTCTGTACCCATAAGGTCGTCTCATTCCTCTATTATTTCTGTAATCTCGGCGATAATCTCTAGAATAAATACGATCTCTACTACGAGATCTTGAATATGTCCTGGAACGAGACCTAGAACTAAAAATGAAATAAATATCAATGCAAGAAAAATAAACTATTCCACTCTACCATTCTAAATACTTATGGTTGACCATACAAAAATGTACATTTGAAAAACAAAATCTTTCATTTATACAAAAGTAAAGTTTATTGTTTTTAATGAAAAAAGCCTCACTTCTAAGATATATATTGAGAGAATAAATGCCTGAAGAACAAAGGCAGAGAAAACAGGAAAATAGCCAACAACAGGACACTAACAAATTACAGTAAAGTTATACGGGCTCTTAAAGTAACAGAGTAAAAGAATATTTAATGGCATAGAAGAATATTTGTCAAACACTACTGCCTAAATAAATGCATATATAATACTGAGACATCAGAATCGGAAACAATGAGAAACTATGAAATAATATGGAAAGATGGCTTACTGTCAAATAATTCTCATGTTACCCAATTTATCTCTTAACATTTTAAATTCAAAGAAATTAACCATACATGCAGTGTAAGAATCTGAGATCTAAAGTCGCACTAACTTAAACCTAAGCCCTGCCACTTACTAGCTTGTACCTTGAACAATTCTCAATCTCTCCAACTCTAAAATGAAAGTAAGAATAGATCCACTTCAGAGAGTTAAGAGTAAAATATATTAATGAATTTAGCACTGTGTTTAAAGACAGTAAGCACTCCATGAATATTAGCTGATTATCATTATTAAAAGAATTAAAAACACAGTAATTCACCTGTATCTCTTCTTTCTAGAATGTGATCTTGATCTTGATCGAGAACTAGACTGTGATCTAGACTTTGATCTTGAAGAATGTGATCTAGAATTGGAGCGACCCATTTCTTTTCTCCTAGTCAATGAGAGAGCAAAAAAGTCAAAAATCACAATTCAATTAAAGCAGTTTCACATTCTTACTTATTTTGAAAGAACTATATTTTACAAGATGTAAGTTTCTTAAAGGATATTACTCATCACCATTTTCAAATGAATAATAAGACAATTACCCCTATCTATTTATCTTCACCTCCATGACAGGTACTGTATAATAGATATATTTCTATGGACTGCACCACCTATATGCCTCAATTCAAAAAGGCAGCAATTACAGAAGCCAGAAAGAGCAATACAAGACTATAGCAGCATGTTAGATGTTTCCCTGCCCAAAACAAATGCCTACCTGTCTTATAACAAAGATAAAAAACAGTATCAGAGTAATAATATCAGATAAGGAAACTGAAACAAAGAAAATACAAGTAATAGAACACTAAAAAAAAAAACCTAGCAGACTATCATCCTAAATGCTTTATGGCCTTAAAATGGGACTAAATTAACCATTCCATGTATATAATACTACATGACTACACATGAAAATGGACTTATGTGACAATGCTAATTAATTAACCCTGTAGCTTTCTGGTAAGTAGCTAAAAAAGGATAAAAGATACATTGGAAAGACTGCTAGAAGAAAGATACTAGAAGTACAAGAAAAAAGAAAAGTTGGGCACCAATATTCAAACTTTTCTAAACACTACTTAATATCTAGTGCAGTAATTAAACTTCACTGGGTACAGAAATAACAGGACTAAATAATTTAGAAGATCTACTCTTCTCCAAACTACACACACACACACCACACATGCCTCCCAAGTTTATTTCTGCTGTGACTACTTCCAAATTTCCACTTATTACCAAAGTAACTGTTTCCATAAAAATGGACTCACTAAATTTCTAATAGCCTACAACTGCCATATGAACAATTTCTCCTACCGAGGAACTGTCAGTATTATGAGAACAGTATTTTAAAGTAGTAAGATTGAGTTGAATTACAGAAGAAGCAACATAATGTCTGCACATACTTCATCGAAAACCATAAATGACAAATTCAAGGTTTCAGATATTTCAAAATAAAACATAACTATCCTAAAGACAAGTATTAATCAGCCCTATCTTCTCTAAATAAGAAACATATAAAGACAATATCTTCCTTGGAGTTGTAGTGAAGACTTAACGAGCTGATACATGTAAAATCAACTTTAATTACCTTAATACACTAATGCAAGGGTGTTATAAAGTTAATTTATGGAATTCCTCTTATATCCATAAGGGAAAAGGAGTTATTAGTTTGAGTCTAAGTTGATGTGTTTATAAAAGTGGAAGGAGACACACAACAGAGAAGCAGAAGAGATAAAGAGAATCTTCTTCCTAAGGCTTTTAAAATCTGGTTTACTTCATGTAAGCCACCAAAAGAAAATGAAGCAAAGAAACAAAAACCCAAAAAACAAACTCAAACAAAAAAAGCTTCGACTAAATCACTTTTAATCACTCAGATTCATGAATTAAAGTAGCTGCATTTTCTCAAATAAACCTAAACTAGAAAACTAGAAAAACAAATGCTATTTACCTTGAGTTTTATGCAGGATTAATCAATCAAATGAAGTCTCTGAGATACTGTAAAGTTCTTCCTGGAGAAAACGGTCTGAGAAATTAAACTCTAAATTCAAATTCCTAGCAAAGAAAAAAAAATACGAATTGATTTATGGTAAATTAAACACCCACAGTTCACAACAATGAATTATACTGGCACTGAAATCAACTCTTAATAAAAGCACTAATGATTTCAGGGAAAGGGAAACTCATTTAGGAAATAAACTTTTAACCATAAAAGCTTAAGAAATAGTTTTTGTTTTAATCAGAATGCAGACATACACCATGAAACTGACAGCATTTTACTTTTTAATTTAAATACCTGAATTCTCATTTTAGTAACTTGGGCTTTAGAAAACAGAAACTGTGATGCTATCCTATCAGAAAATTTCAAAGTGGGGCACCTAGATGGCTCAGTCGTTAAGCATCTGTCTGCCTTGGGCTCAGGTCATGATCCCAGGGTCCTGGGATGGAGCCCCATATCAGGCTCCCCGCTCGGTGGGGAGCCTGCTTCTCCTCCTCCCTCTCCCCCTGCTTGTGCTCCCTCTCTCTGTCAAATAAATAAATAAAATCTTTAAAAAAAAGAAGAAAGAAAAAATTTCAAAGTGGCTAATGCCAAATATGGTATTCTTGGAATATCTAAATGTGTCATCTATCAGTAGTTAGTATTCATAATGCTATAATTATAACTTAACTAAAGTATGAGTTTATTTTTAATGCTCTGTTACTTTTCTTTATTCTCTGGGTTACTTTCTTTCTACAGTTTAGTTTCATCTGAAACTGGTTTTTAAAATTCTTTTTTTTTTTTTAAAGATTTTATTTATTTGACAGAGAGAAATCACAAGAGAGGCAGGCAGAGAGAGAGGAAGGGAAGCAGGTCCCTCGCCGAGCAGAGAGCCCAATGCGGGACTCGATCCCAGGACCCCGAGATCACGACCTGAGCCGAAGGCAGCGGCCCAACCCACTGAGCCACCCAGGCGCCCTGGTTTTCACAATAACTCTAAGTTCAGTGCCTGAAAGCATTGTGATACACGTTCAGACATTACAATAAAAGAACAGGCCATAAATGAAACAAAGATCTAATGAAGGCAATACTCTTCCCAATTTACATTATGCAAACAAATTAAAATTTTGTCCAAATTTTAACCAGTTATCAACACCCAACAGGTTGGCCTTGTAAGTAACATTCAGTATTGATCACTAATTACATGCAAAAGGATAGTCAAAAACCACTATGGGAGCAGAAACTAATGAACAGAAGATTAATACATGCCTAACCTTGAGGAATTCACAGACCATTATAAATGAAAAAAAAAAAATACACATGAACGTGAAAACCTGTGACTCTTAACGAAGATCCAATAAAAATTGCAAAAAAACTGGAAATACAAAAGAAAAGAAATGGTAAGATTAAACTGGTGAATCAAGAACGTTGTCCCCTATATACCCATGATCCTACAGTTGGGGAGATTAAAAGATGTGAGGTTCAAACTAGGAAGAATAGGAACTACTAATTAAGGGAAACATACTAAGATATAAAAATAAAAACAAAAGACCATAGATACAGAAGCAAAAGGATTTCTAAAAAGTGATGCACGTTTAGTTTTTAAAAAATATCAAATCCCCCCAAGGAAGCGGAAAGAAATTAATCTTCTATACTGATGTATTGTTATAAACCTTTATTCTGGACCTAGAAGTTCAACACTACTGATTCACTGCTGGAAGTGATACAAGGCTCATTTTATCCAACACTTCCCCTAACCAATGCTAAAAAGCTAACTTTAATTTCCACATATCCAAAGAAAAACCAACTGCCAAATCCCTCTTTACTCCAAATCATGACTTCTGAAATTCCAAAAAAATAGACACTAGAAATAACGGAGAGAGGAGGGGCTGTAGGTTATACTAGTAGATACACTTTCTTGTTCACTATCTATAAATTTGGTTAAGTATCTATTAAAAAAACTCCTAAGAACATATGTGAAGTATGATGCATAATATACTTAACAATATTTAATAATATATATTTAACACAAAATATATTTAACATTCAATAACATTATTATTTAATAGAGTTAGTACAAAGACCATAATCAGCTCTAATATTTTTTAAATAAAAGTCTATGTAAAAAGCACTATGCTAGGTTTTATGGGAAACAGGACTATGGAAGAGGTGCTTGCTCTCCAAAGCCAACTAATCAGGAATAAAAATCAACAAATCATAGCCAAAAACATCTGAATACCAACTACGTGCTAAGAACTATTAGGTGACTTTAAATAAAATCATCTCATTTAATCCTCAATCTCGTAACCTACATGTTAACCCATCTCTCAAATGAAGAAAACTGTAAGGTTTCAGAATTCTTCTGAATTTACAAGATGCCTATAACATGCCCAGCACTATTATTCTAGCACTGGAAATACTGTACTTCAAGTGAGACATTAAGTTCCCTACTCTATTGGAGCTTATGTTAAAGGGAGTGAAAGAGAGAAGGGAAATAACCCCACAAAATGATATGTTAAGAGGTGGAGAGAAGACTACAAAGGTGGGTCTCTGGGCCTTAAGAAGTTAACATTAAAATTAAAGACAAGGTACACTGCAAAGTTACACAGAAAGAAGAGCATTCTAGACCAAAGACACAAACTTGGCAAATTCAGGACAGAAAGACCACTAAGAAAGTTGAGGCACTCTGATCACGGAGCGGGTAGGAGTTAAGGTGGAACAGGGAGGAATGGACCAGATCAAATTGCATCTAGAAAGCAGGCCAGAATAGAATAAAGAGTAGATTTTATTCTAACTGCAATGGGAAGGCTCTGCAACAATCAGGGAAGTCACCACCAGATTTACATTTTAAAATGGCTGCTGTGAATAGCATGGACAATATGGAGAGGACAACAAGGTGATAAATTAGAAGGCTGAGATTCAATATAATGGTTACTCGGAAAAGGTAGTAGCAATGAAGTTGGAAAAAAGAGGCAAAGTGAGAATCAGATGTGGAAGTGCAGTCAACAGCACTTGTTCATAGGTTGTTGGTGTGGAGCAGAGAGAAGTGGGGGCAAGGGAGGGGTGGAATTCAACAGTGTTCCTAAAGTCTCTATTCTGGGCTCAAGCATCTAGGAGATGTGCAAGTTTGGGAGAGTAAAGAAGAGATTTCTTTGCCCTTTCAGGTTGCCCATGGTTAGAGTATAAATGGTTAATCCAGAATTTGACCCAGATCTCTTGCTTCCAGTTCCTGCACTCTCTCTCCAGTGCCCTGACAGGTGCTTGATGTGGCCATAACCTATATATAGAATTCAAAATGCCAAATCAATCTTCCCTTTATTACAACCAAAATTACTAAGAGACTGTAAAAAAAAAGATGTAAAAAGAGAGGGAATACATTGCTTTATATGTTTTTATCCAATTGATTCACCAACCAGTGAGAAACATTAAGAGAATAAATCAGGCCATATTTATTAAGTTCTTTCTTGTTAAGAAAGTCTTTTATGCAAGAATACATTATGATCAGCTAGAACACAAGTGATGAAAAGAACAGAGTTCAACAAAATACTCAAGCTCAAGCCCCCCAAAATGGATTCTTCAGATTACCCTATCAAGCATATTTGAGCCAAGTTTTCATTTTAGCAGATTCGGGAGTTTGGCTTCCAGATTTCTGTAAACAAATCACTGCTATTCACATCTTTAATAATCCTAAAAATATCCTAATACTATTATTACAACAGACTAGGTTCAAAATCCTGACTTGACCATTAACTAGGTGCTCACCACTGGAAAAGTTACTACCTTAATCTCTTTCAGCTTCAATTTCCACAGGTATAAAGTAAGGCTATCAGTAATGGTACTTACAGGTTTAAGGTTACATGAACTAAAGAATGTAAACAGCATTTTGCACACGGTACACACTCAAATATCAGCTATCATTATTGGTAATGGTTTGTGACCGTTTTTCTTGCAGGTCATCTAATCTTGCTTCAAATGATTCTTGTAAGAATAAATATTTCTGATAGAAAATCAGCATTATAAATGCATAATAAAATGACTGGAATTTTGCTTTTTAATACTCCAAAAAGAAACACCTGGGTGACTCAATCAGTTGAGCATCTTTCGCTCAGGTCATTACCCCAAGGTCCTGGGAATTGAGCCTTCAGCAGGGAGTCTGCTTCTCCCTCTCCCTCTGTCCCTCAGGCTCGCTCTCTCTCTCACTCTCTCAAATAAATAAAATCTTTAAAATAAATAAAATACTCCCCCAAAAAGTAAATAATTTAAAATTGGTAAATGCTGACAATTACTAAACCTGTATGATGAGAGCACAGGAGCTCACTATTTTTTCTACTTCTGTCCTTGAAAATTTCCATAATTAAAAGCTTTTAAAAAATGATAGGTTTAGTCACAAGTTTTTATTTCTTTGTCCAGCTTGTCATCCTGCTTTAAAACAAAACCAATAAGGGACTGAGAAAAATGCCTGAATTCTAGACCAGGCTTCGCCACTCCTTGCCTCATGTGGCCTTAAAATGCTCTATCTTTTTGGTATCTACCTAAATGGAGAAATACTGGATCAAGTTTGAGAACTCCAGAAAATAATACACAAATGTAGACGAGAATTATTACTAACAATGTTTCTAGATTTTTTTTTTTCTGTTCTGGAGTCAAATAAAACAATGTTTAAGATTCTGAGATAACACTAAATGACCACTGTCTAAGAATCTGGATGTGAAGGAACAAATTCATAACCTAAAAGTGTAATGTAAATATTTACTTACTATCCAGAGGTATATTGGGCTTCCTGATTCCCTTATCTACATCTTTGTTCATTAATAAATCAGTGTAAATCACACAGAATTCAGCTAGTGTTCAACTAAGGATTTTGAATGTAGTTTCTGGAAACTCCCAATCTAAAGTTCTATATAGAACTGAAAAGACTTTCTCTATTTCTACACATCTTCTCATCACACAGTTAAATCTAATAGAGGTAGATGAATTCAATTAATTCATGTAGACCTAAGTCTACATGTGGTTTTTAGAGATCTGTCTCTTGAGTCCTAAAATACTATTGTTCTTACAAAAAAAAGAAAAATCTCCTAGGTTACCAATTATCTGAATGAAGGGGGATTCCAATGTTTATTACCACAATGTTAGTGAAAACATAGTATCCTTAAAACAAAATGGCTATGAGCCATCAGTACATAAACTTTGGGTTGTTCACCATGAGTTATTTTAGACACACAATCCTTCTTATCGAATTATTTATCCTAAATTGGCTAGAATCACATAAAAATGCAGATAAACTTGTAGCGGTTTTTCCTATGTAAAGAATCTCTACTGTCAAAACAATAGCCCAACCATTCCAACTAGAGTCTAACTGGAACGAGAATTTACACGAGGATTAAGGAATTCTGGTTTCCTTTTTAATACCTACAATAAATTAAAAGGCACTGTTCCAATAACATAAGACACTTAAGACTTAAGTGTCTTAAGTAACTAATCTCTTTACGTCAGTTTTGGTCACATCTACCTTCAACTTTAGCCTTAATTTTTTCAGCCTAAAACGTTAAAAAAAAAAACTGACATAGGAAAGTGGTTGCTACTACTACTGCTTAATTCTGATAAGATAAATCAATGTGAAGAAAGTCAACTTACGGACTTAAAGTGAGGGCCAAGTCCCTAACCTTAACTCGCCACTCCCACCCAATTACCCCCACTGTCTGTCTATCATGGTTTCAGTATCTGACTCGATATAAAGACCTGAATCACTTGCCAAAAGGATGTGGTTTCGCGGGTACTACTCAAAGACTGACTTTTGGGCCCGGGGTAAGGGGGCGGGGGAGAAACAACAAGGCTACTCTTCGATCCATCAGCTAAGGCCTGCTCCCCAAGCTAGGAAACGGTAACTAGGCACCAACTCTAAGAGTTGAGCGCACACGTTCGCTTCAAAACAAAGTGGGTTGCCAGGGGGATCCGAGATTAACCTCAGAGAAAACCGTTCCGCGACACCGAGAGCCGGAGGCGGATGCCCGCGTCAGGGACGAGGACAGCAGAACACGTTCTTAGAAACAAAACAAAACAACAACAACAACAAAAAAAACAACTGGGCGTAAACCGACGAGTAGCGTGAAGCCGGAAAAAAGGAATTTAAAGACGACGCGAAAACGGGTCAACCTACCCAACGCACTTTGCTGCAGGTCACAGTTGTTTTATGAAAGCCCCAAGGCCTGGAAGGAAGGTGGCGCTCCCAGCCAATGAGAAGCGAACACAAGCTGCACCTCCAGCGGCCTCAGCAGCCGTAGGCGGAGAAAGGAGGAAGCGCGCGTGCGCCGGGCGAGCTTTCAGTCGGGCGCGCGCCAAGGGTCCAGGCCGAGGAAATGGGGGAAGGGTGGAAGAGGGAGGTATGCGCACGCGCACGGGAAGGCCGCGCGGTCTCTGGGTTTCGAGCCAGGTTCGTAACCGCGCGCGCGCGCGCACCGTTCTCGCTGCTCACCCCACCCCCCACCTTTCCGACCTGTAGTGCCCCGAAAACCTGAGGGAATCTGATGGGAGAAACGCATAAATAACGGCGAAAGGGTCTCCTGGGTCCTCCTGTAGCCCCCAACCCGTCACTACCCACAAAAGATTCAACAATATTCACTCATCCTCGGTATTTGCTGCCCTTCGAGTGGTTTGAATGCAGCATGAGGCCTACCTGAAACGCCGAAAGCACCGTTCCCGGGACTTATCTCCGTTGTAACTACACAGCGGCCATTTCCCGACTCAAGAACGGGAGAAAACCATAGAGGTATCTTCGACGCGCTAGCTCGTCTCCGTCACTTCCGATTTGGGGCGTGGCCGCCAGTGCCGCTAAATATCTGGACTAGCCCCGCCCATCCTTCCGCCCTAAACTGGCTCCCCAGCTATTAAGATATTTCCTGAGGCTTTCTGGGAAGTCTCGTGGCAGGTCTCGCGCGATGACCGGGTGGCTCCGCCTTCCGGCCTAGAGCTGCCGCCTCCGAGGTGGTGCAGTAGATGGTGGGCGGGGTGTTTTGTTGGGCCGTGAGGTCTCCTGGCCATACGGTGGAATTCGCGGGAGTCTCTACCTAGCTTTGAAGGTGCACCGTGGACCTCTTTGTCGGCCCCGCTTTTTGCTTGTTTTGTCTATTCATACTGTGGCGCCGACGCGGACCAAGAGCAGAAAGCCAGTCTCACGCCGAGGAAAAGACAAGGAGGCTAGAGGGCTGTTGGCACACCGAGTCTCCCTTCGCCAGCAAGCGCCGAGTTTCTTCTCGGACGCCTTAACTGGAAACTTGGAAGTGTCGCTTTTGCTTTGATGGAAAATGTGCCAAACGCACTTCGATTGTAGAAAAATGGCCACGAGCTAAGTCCCCTTCCAGAGTAGCGTCAGACCAACTCTGTTACCCGTAACAGAGTTCGAACCGCAGAGCTCTGAGCAGCTTAGGCTGTTCTGCTTTGCATCAGAAGCCGGTGCTTCTTTCCTCCCGACGCTGCTAAAGCATTACCACTTGGGCACCCCGGAATGTTGGCGTAGGCATAAAAATAATACAGAGCACGAAGCATAACGATCATTTGTGCCGGCCGAGAAACAGCCCAATATAGCTTGGTCTGCCAGAAATATAAGTCAGATTATAAATAGGCAAGCCGCATTTGATTGGGACAGAATTTCAAATAAAAGCCATAGTGCATTTTCTATTAATACTTGTCTGGGCTGCACTTTCTTCCTTAGGTCCTGAAACCGTTATTACTCTGATGTTTAGGGACTTAAACTACCTTGAAGGATTTCAAAGTTATAATTAGCAACCCATCTTGTGTCAGTTAAATCCAGTGTTGGGCCCTAGTTGTGAATTTAACAACTGTGCTTAGGGCGTTCTCTCCTCACAATCCGATTTGTCAGCTCAACTAGAAAAAAATAACCTCATTTTCATGGAATAAATTCTCATTTTTCTCTCGCTGTATAGCCTGCCCCTAACCCTACCACCACCACCACCATTCCAATGTGGAAAAAGTAATCTTTGGCCTATGTGGTGCACTGACAAGTCCCAAGCACTTAGTAGGTGCTCAGTATGTGTTGAATGGGTGAACTATATTAAAAGAAAAAAACCCAAACTTTGATAGCTCAATATAACTCTACTATTCTGCGTGGGGGGGTGGAAAGTTGTTGATAGGTTTTAATCAGAGGTATGACATCTATTTGAGAAAGATCTTTAAGTTGCTATGTGAGAAATGGTTGACACTGGGCAAGAGATCAGTTAGGATGTTGTTTTAGTAGTTTAAGCGAGGTAATGATCGTGCTGAGAAAAGGAAAAATTGTAAATACATTTTAGAAATGGCATTGACAGGTCTTCCTCATGGAATGGATTAGGAGTTTAGAGAAAGGGGGGAAATAGTGTTGCTAACTAGATCGTGGCCCTGATTAACTGGGTACATTTTGGTACTGTTATAATAATTGGGAAGATTGGGGGCGCCTGGGTGGCTCAGTGGTTTAAGCCGCTGCCTTCGGCCCGGGTCATGATCTCAGGGTCCTGGGATCGAGTTCCACATCCGGCTCTCTGCTCTGAAGGGAGCCTGCTACCCTCTCACTCTCTCTGCCTGCCTCTCTGCCTACTTGTGATCTCTCTCTGTCAAATAAATAAATAAAATCTTTAAAAAAAATAATTGGGAAGATTGGAGAAAATGATAGGAAAGGGAGGAATGAACATGTTGTGAAATGGGAAGGAAATCACGAATTCCATTTTTTTTTTAATTTTATGTATTTGTTTTAGAGAAGAAAACCTCACGAGAGCAGGGTGAGGGGCAGTGGGAGAAAGAAAGGGAGAGCACCTCAAACAGACTCCATGCAGAGCTAGATGCAGGGCTGGATCTCACGACCCTGAGACCATAATCTAAGTGAAACCAAGAAGTCAGACGCTTAACTGACTGAGCCACACAAGGACTCCATTTTTAATGTTAGGTTTGAGATGTGTGTGAAACATCCAAGTAGAGAGGCAAGGTGAGAATTTGAACATGTGCATTTGCTATTCAAGGAGTGTTCTGGCTGAGAGATAAAGTATAAAGATGATACTTAAAATCACAGGATAAAAGATAGGGACAAGAGATGACCTGGGACTGAACCCTTAAGAATCCCAACATTCAGAGATTTGTTAAAAGAGGAGGAGGAGCCAGTAAAGGAGACTCAGAAAAACAGCCTGTAATGGGACACCCGGATAGGGCAGTCAGTTGAGTGACTGACTCTTGGTTTCAGCTCAAGTCATGATCTCAGCATCATAGAATCAGACTGTACTGAGTTTGGGGTTCTCCCTGCCTCTCTCACTCGTGTTCTCTCTCTCTCTCTCAAAAAATAAATAAATCTTAAACAAACAAACAAACAAACAAAAAAAACAGCTGGCGAAGTAGGAAATAGTGAAATCAAGTGTATTAGTTATCTATTGCTGCATAACAAATGACCCCAACATCTAGTAGCTTAAAATATTTATTTTTTCACAGTGTCTATGGGTCAGGAATCTGGGAGCGGTCATCTGGATGGTTCTAGCTTAAGGTCTTGATCTGCCGGCTGAGACTGCAGTCGTCTGAAGTCTGTGGATTCACTCCAAGATCATTCAGGGTTGTTGGCAGGAGACCTCAGTTCCTCATTGCATGGACTTCTCCATTGGATGCCTGAGTGCCCCTTTACATAGTAGCTGGTTCCTCACCACCCCCCACCGCCAGAGTAAATGATCCAAGAAAGGGTGAGCCCAAGACAGAATCTACAGTCTATTATAACCTAATCTCAGAAGTGACACACCATCGCTCTGCCGGACTTCATTTGGACCCACCCTAGGTACAGTGTGGAAGAAGACTACACAAGGGTGTGAATACCAGGAGGTGGAGATCATTGGGGACCATCCTGGAGTCTGATTACCATGCCAAGAGAGACAAGTGTTTCAAGTGTGTGAGGTCAAAAAGACAAAGGACAAAATACGCTTATGTGTAATTTTGCCTGCAGGACACACTAAGAGAATGCAGTAACTACGCCTGCCTGAACTGAGCCAGGTAAGAATACTGACAAATTAAGCACCTCAAACACCTACCAGCTACTTCAGTTCACACCCATCTACTTCTCATCTTACAACTGTCCATTTAATCTTAGAAACTGTCCTTCTACCAACTTCACAATAACTAACAACTCACAAGTCTCCTGACATCTACTTCCTAAAGTATACTTTAGGTATTTTTAAGATAAAATACTGTATTAATTATAGTGTTTATGTATTTCTTAGCCATCTCTGCTACCATTTTTGTTAGGTTGGTTCCTTTTTTTTTTCCATGTGTGACTGATTAAGTTTTTGAGTATCATACCCCAATCCTATTTTTCCATAAAACCTGTGGTCTTCATTGTGTTATTTTGCATAGCATGGTGCTATAAGCACATACATGCATTAGAACAAAACTGTATAATGTTCAGTATATAGTCCTAATTTTTAACAGTAAGGAAATTGAAGTTTGGAGAAGTAGAGTATTTTTCCAAGATAAATAAATCAGATTTTATATTAGATTTATATAATATTAAAATTTAAATAATATTAAATAATATCAAATGTAAATAATTTTAAAAATAGCAAAATAAATAATAATATTATTAAATATAAATAATATTAAAATAATTCAGATTTTATCAAAGATCCATCGAGCTTCAAAAACCACCTTGTTTCCACAGCTGTATTTACACACATGAACAGCTAAGATAAGGACAGGAAAGGAAAAATAAAATAAAATGAAAATAAAGAGGGAGGCAAACCATAAGAGACGCTGAACAAACAGGGTTGCGGGAGGGGAGGTGGGCAGGGAGAAGGGATAATTGGGTGATGGACATTAAGGAGGACATTTGATGTACTGAGCGCTGTTTGTTAAATGAAACTGATGAATCTCTAAATTCCATCCCTGAAACTATTAACAGTATATGTTAAATAAATGGAATTTAAAGAATTTTTTAAAAATAAATAAAATACAGATAATATTAGATCAGCCTCACCTCAAGTGTTGTTTCTATTTTATTCAACTTGATTGATAGTTCCCATGTGTCCTATTCTAAGGACCTATTCTAGGTCCTATTCTAACGTATGTACATATATATGTGTACTTGTTTATCTGAATAGTTTTCTATTACCCATAAATAAAGAAACAAATTTATAAACTTCATAGTCTCCAAGCCATGATTAAGTGGTCTTATTAGATGAATGATGCATGATATAATTTTACTTGGTATATATTAAGTATTAATGTTTTCTTTCATTTCAGATTTCCTTTTTCATATATTTGATTAAGGCACTAGATAAGTAATAATATTACCACTTCTCCCTGCCTACAGGGCTTTCTCAGTGTTGGGGATTATCAGGCTAGATCTTACCTGAGCCACTCATTGCATATACCACAAAACTACTTAAATTAAGGAAATCTAAGTAGTTTCAAGATCTGAGCCACAAATGGTGTGCTGCACAGGGATAAATGTGCAATGGAAATCTGTGGGAGGGCTTCAGGTCAGTATATGTATTAGTGCTGTAAGAAAAGAAAAGACATTGTGGGACAGGTAACAAAATGGCCAGAAATGGTTGACTCACTGGTCCAAGGGGACCATTTGGCATGATATCCTCATTCAAGCTCAAGGATGGATTTAGGTGCACATTAACTGAAAGCTGAATGTTTAAAGGGTTAGAAAAGTAAGGCACTAAGGGTATATACAATAGCAGGAGAAGTGTGGGACAGAAAGCAGAATTAAATAATCTCTCTGAGAGCCTGGCTCAGTTGTAAATACATGAATAACCTACATGAAAAGTACGCCTGTCAGCTTTCCAGAGAAAAACAGTTGTCTTAATGTCAAAAAAATGATTGAATTTTGAAAAGTAGATAAAGTCAGCTGGATGAACTGTGATGCCATATCTGTTAATCAGCACATTTTTCAATCAAGATAGGTAATAAATGATCAGTGTCACAACTGAACTTTCTGTGCACCTCCAAACATTTGGTCATGCACAGTTGATAGAAATGCCTGACTTGCTTCATGAAACTGACACGATTTAAAGAACAAATGTATGGGAAGGAATAAGTCTTAGTCTAGGCTTTAAGGTTCCTGGGAGTCTTGAGATAAATCCAGATCATAAGCAAAATTCTAGCCATCTTTGCAAATGGCTGTGCCCTCCAGCATAAGTTATATGATCTTATACAGGGTCATACTCATTTTACCTTGAATCCATGTACCTTGAATGTTCTACAAGCATTATTAGAGAGCCAACAATTTTACTCTCCATCCTTTAACCATTTATAAAGAAAACTGCTTTTGAATTTTCTTTTACAATGAACTAGTGAAAAATCTTATAATGAGAATATACATCTGTAATCACTTTGTAACTGATTTCGATGCAGCATGGACTTTTTTCTTTTTCTTTTTTTCATGGATGAGGTTTCCCTTAACTACCTTATTTCTAATATTATGTCTCATATTTAGCCAATCTTGTTTACCCTAGAAACAAATATTATCCTTCATTCTATAAAAAAAATTGTTTATAGCATTTCCATCAAATCTAAAAAGCCAGTTTTAAGATGCTCTATTATTTTAGTACCAGTAAGAAAGAAAAAAAAACTCCAGCACATTAATAGTGTTCATCAATTATTATATACATCTCAGTTTCAGAGTTGTTAAAATATATAAAAATATGCACCATAAAAGTTATGTAATATGGCATTTGATTATATCATAAAGTTAGATTTTTAATGTTCATAGAACTATAGCCATTACAGATAAAACATACTCATAAGAAATTTGTCATGAGTTTACTTCACTTATAGTACTATATATTTCATATATTTGATTTAGAATAAGTGTTCCATGTAAGTTAAAATATAAAAAACCTTCTAATGAAGTCATAATTCCTTACTAAATGCTATCTAAAGAAGAAAACACATGAAAGGAGCCAAAGAAAAACTGCTTGAACTGTGGAAACAAAGCCACAAGTGAATAAGTCTATCTTAAGATAGAGTAACCAGATGTCAACTCATTTTATATCCTGGAAATAGTTAAGAAGTTAAAAATAAATAAATTAAATTAAAAAGCTACAAAATTAAAAAAACTGATCCTATTTAAATGACTAAAAAGGGGGGGGGGTCCCGCAAAGGGCTCTCTGCTTGGTGGGGAGTCTGCTTCACCTTCTGACCCTCCCCACTCTCATGTGCTCTCTCTCTCTCTCTCTCTCATTCTCTCAAATAAATAAATAAAATCTTTTTAAAAATATTTGAAGAAATCTGGGTAGGTAGGTAGCTTTTTTTTCCCTCCTCTAGAAAAGTGAAAAAGGATCAATTTGAATAGCAAATAGAATTATTCTTGGCATTAAGGATTGGGGACAGAGTTGGTGTAAATGGAAGTAAATGGAAATGATATCTTTTAAGTATCTACTATGCAGCACATACTGTGATAGTAATTTTGTTCAATATTCACAAATAAGGCTTAAAGGGATGTATTAACACTCCGTTGTATTTATGAGGAAACTGGTATTTTTCAGGATTAAAAAATTCACCTAACAGCTAACAAAGTGAAGAACCAGGATTTTAACTCAAAGTTAACCCGAAGTTTAAATCAAAGTCTATGTCCTTTCTACTACTTTCTGGCTGAGAATTTGCAACAGTAGAGTGGGAGATTGTAAACTCTAACCTTGTGGATGTGTCTGAGATGAGGTCAAAAACACTTTGGGGGGATATTTTGTGAGCAATTATGCTTGAAAGCAATCCAAATGGATGCTTCCAAATTACTAAGAAGATCTAACCTTTCGGAAAACTGCCCTGTCAATTGTCCCTATATTTGAGTAGATTAGGAGAAAGATGGGTCGAGATCAAAGGCCTACATTTTTCCCTTGTTGTTAAATATCACTTGATCATTTATCTTCTTGTTGGAAAACGGTCTGTCTTCTGAAAGCAAAGCCAGTATTGGTGCTTTTTTAGATAGAGGACTTCCTCATGTTTGCTTAGGCCTGTCCTCTACAATAACAACATCCTGACTAATAAACTAGGGCAATGATAGGAGTCTGGCTCTAAAATGGCAAAGGTTTTATGGCTGCTCAGTTCTAGCTTTTCAGGAAAACAATCACTAAACTTCAGAGCAGAAATAATAAGGCTTTGTCCCTGTGAAAATTCCAAAGAAAAAAAATACAATAAAAACAAAGCTTCTTTGGAAAACTTTAAGAAGACAAGGTGTCTCTTATCTGTTAATCCTAGTAAGAATTGCTTAAAAAAAATTTAAAAATTATTTGTATTTGTATAAAAATAGACAAGAATAAACCTCAAAATGATACAGTATTTCCACTTGGATGACCATGTTATAGATTATTTTTAAACAATTTTCCCTTTGTTTTTCTGCATTTAATAAAATTTCTACAATAAGCTTTACTTTTATAATAAACTTTAAAAGTTATATTATTTAATTTTATTTGAATTGTGGAAGATCTTGAGTTAAGAACTAAGAAAAGATTTTTTTATATGTGGTTTTTATAAATCAGATGTCAAAAGTCCAACAAAGAATAAAATATCTGTTACTAAATCATGTTCTTTGATAAACCCAATTCTAAATGACTTTCAAGGGGGATATTTGCTTTCAGAAAGAATTTTTGAGTTTCTTTCTTTTTTCTTTTTTCCTGGTTGCCCTACAGTGCTCTGTTTTGCTTCATGAACCTTCTCTTGAGTAATTAAGGGAAATACTGTAGTTCAGTGAGAAAATGTTATGTTAAATTGCTTCCATTTAAAAGGAACTTAAAAGGGCGCCTGGGTGGCTCAGTCAGTTAAGGAATGGACTCTTGATTTCAGCTCAGGTCATGATCTCAGGGTGGTGAGATTGAGCCCTGCGTGGAGCCCCACACTGGGCTTCATGCTCAGCGGGGAGTCTGCTCAAGATTCTCTTTCTCCCTCTCCTTCTGCCCCTCCCCCATCCGTAAAAATAAATAAATAAATCTTTTAAAAGGAACTTATATACTGAATTCCAACCAGCCATGATAGACAGGCCTAAAAATGGCATGATCTTTTGCAAGACAGTTGTCTTCAAAATTCATTTTGTCATAGTGGAATCTGGCTAGTTGGGTTAAAAGTTAACACCACTGGCTCATTTTTAAATTCAGTTGTAGAAAAGATTGTAAAATCATGGACCAGACTTTGTTTTTCTAGCGTTTGTGTTTTTATGTCAATGACAAAAAAAAAAATAGAGTTTAATACTGTATTGTAGCTAGGTTAATTTCTGCCAACACAAATCCATCCAGTAGCTTTGCCTAGACACAGAATGTCTAGGGAGATGTTTCAGGGAGATTTGAGGAAGATATTTCTGGCAATGGCATATGAGATGATCTGTTGCCCCCACAATGAGATGGTCGTTGTTTGAAAACAAGTCCATTAACATGCTTAAAAATCATTCAGGAGCAGCAGCCTTACAAATATTTATCATTATTGGTCATTTGCAATTTATTCATAGGGATCCAGCTGGCAACCATCTGGTGTATAAAACTGAAAACTAAGGGGAAAAAATAAAGTAAAAATCACTGGAAAATATAGTCTCCATACATCTTTAATACATATTAAGTTAGTGGGTTAGTTGTTAATGGAATGGGATGGGTGCTCTAGTATAGCAGAAACATATATGGAATTTAATGCAAAGGTAAGTTGAAATTTTACCCAAAAGTAGATGATGAAAGACAAAATGAAAAAAGTAACAATATTAATTAATTGACAAAGGTACTAGGCAGTACAGACTGGGCTGCAGGGACAAATGACTCTAAAATGCATAGTGGCTCACGTGCAGTAAAGGCTTTTTCTCTCTCAACATCGTAAGGCAGTAAGGACAGGTTGGTAGATATTTCCTTGAGCAGTGATTGGTGCCCTAAGCTATGTTGCAACTCCATTATTTCATAGGACCCATGGACTGAACTCAAAGGTCCATAAGCTTCCAAAGGATCCATGAGTAGAATTCCGAGCTATCAGTGTACTTGTATGGAGAAAATTACATCCCTTTGAACTCTGAACCAGAACTTATCATTTCCTTTGGCTATGAATGTAGGTAAAACTCATAGAAGTCTTAGCAGTGCTTGTGACTTTGTGGCAAATAGAAATCACAGATTTTTTTTTGTTGTCAAGCTTCCAGAAGACTGCATCCCCTGATTTTCAACTTGAATGTAGCCTTCTGAAAGACTCTGAGCCAGACCCACCCAGCTAAGCGGCTCTTGAAACCTGGAGAAAATGTATGTTTCAGGAGTTAAGTGTTGGGGTAATTTGTTCCATAGAAATATATCACTAATATACCTGTATATTATCATATCACTAATTTTATAAATATTTTGATAGTTGGATTCAATGTAATTTATTTCCTTTATAATTCTAGTATTTTATTTCATGTGTTCTTAAAACATTCTTGATGCAGTGGTGGCCGGGAAACGTAGCCCTCAGTGAAGAACATTTGCTAGCCATTGTTCCATATTAGGGGAGGGATGTATTTTAATAGATTGTGCCAGAGCAAATGCGCAAATATGAAGAAAAGCAAGGAAAATAATATCCGCAAGAATAAAATCTTAAAGCTAATTTGAAAATAAACACAGTCAAATGAAAGAAGCAGATGGTAATGTCATAAACCATATTCTGTGAATTGATTTTTATTCCAAGTGATAAGACATCTATAGCTCTGAAGATGTAGAGAACTAATTTGAGTCCAGCATCTGGATCAGAAAGTCAGAAGTAGAATTTTTCTTTAGTTGTCCTTAAGAATGAGTTTTGTCGATACAGATGTAGTGAAAAGAAGGGCCATTTGTACCCCAATGTTTATTGCAGCAATGGCTACGGTCGCCAAACTGTGGAAAGAACCAAGATGCCCTTCAACGGATGAATGGATAAGGAAGATGTGGTCCATATACACAATGGAGTATTATGCCTCCATCAGAAAGGACGAATACCCAACTTTTGTAGCAACATGGACGGGACTGGAAGAAATTATGCTGAGCGAAATAAGTCAAGCAGAGAGAGTCAAGTATCATATGGTCTCACCTATTTGTGGAGCATAACAAATAACATGGAGGACATGGGGAGATGGAGAGGAGAGGGAGTTGAGGGAAACTGGAAGGGGAGATGAACCATGAGAGACTATGGACTCTGAAAAACAACCAGAGGGTTATGAAGGAGCAGCAGGGGGGTGGGGGGGAGTGGGAGGTTGAGGAACCAGGTGGTGGGTAATAGGGAGGGCACGTACTGCATGGAGCACTGGGTGTGATGCCCAAACAATGAACACTGTTATGCTGTAAATAAACAAATAAAAATAAATATAAACACACACACACATACACACACACACACACACACACACACACACAAAAAGAATGAGTTTTGTCAGGTTGTGAATATAGTCTTAATTTTTCTGAAGTAAGGAATGGAATACAATCATGGTGTTCATTCATTCATTCAGTAAACATTTGCTGAGAGCCTACTATGTAACAGAGACTAACATAAGTACTGGGGAAAATGAGATTGCCAGAAATAAGACTTTCCCTTCTAAAGCTAATGACGGAGGAAATGGCTTAGCCAACTCAATCTATACAGTGTTCTCTGTTGTGTACTGTGGCATACATAACCACAGGGTGCTAATAGCAGAATAATTCACAATTGCTTTTTTAAATTTCAACATTCCTTGGGCTAAAAACATGATATTAAATTGGAATGTCAGGCTCCAGTTGTTAAATAGAGTAATTCTGTAAGATCATTTATGGGGTCGCTCCCAGGATCTCTGAATCCACAAAGTAAAGCTATCCCTCAATGTTCACAGAAAGCTTTCAAAAAGGATTCCAGTCCTCTGCTGATGGGGAAATGGCAAGAAAGAATTCTTAGAAGTCCACCATAGGGTCCCATACACGTAGTACCATGTGAAAAATGAGTTATCCTGTGTTCTCTCCAATATTGACAAGCCAGTTGGTGACGAATGACTCTTGGAGAAAAATCAGGACAAAGGAAACCTGGGCTGCCAGTAGCTTGCCAGGTGTCTTATTTAGGAAGATTAGGCAAGCCTATTTTTCCCTTGGACTGTGTCAGCCCTGTGCTCAGTTAGATAGCTTGATGAGCAGGAAACAGAGTGCAGGCTGGCTCTCAGTCCCGTTTGAACCTGAGGCTGCACATTCCAATGCAGACAATAATCCACAGGACCATCAGTCACAGGCAAAGCCCTGCTGGAAGTTTCTTCGCAGAACAGCACCTCTCTCCCTGCTACCCTCCCCTTCTGAACACCTATCACTTTCTTCTTCCCCCTCAGCAACCTGGGGTTCCTAGCACCACATCTATTCTCCCTAGTTAGCCAACAGGATTATGTAGGAATTATATTCAGCTTCATAACGTTGAATATTCATTCATCAGTCAACAGATATTTATTGATAGTTTTTCCTTGGGTGAAATAATGAAGTATACACTTACAATAAATAAATGATAGGAAATGAATGGTCTCATTGAACACAAGTAACCTCACATCCAGAAACTTCTAAAATCTATATTTAATTAAAACATCACTCTTCGTTATTGTAGATATCAGAAAAAATAATGGAGTGAGTGGTTATCCCAGTTCTATTTAAAGAAACATTTAATTTTTAAGAGCTCTTCCTCAGAAGGATCTGACTGATGCTTAGGAAGATTTTGCCTCTGTGATGGGTAATCCATACCCTCAGTTTAAAGCCATAGTTCTCAAGCCCGATGTCAACACACTGGTGAGGTGCATTCAGTTCTTGAATGCAACTTTTTTAAATTACCAGGGTCATGATAGGAACTGAGATACTTCCTCCTTCTCCTCTACCAAAGAAGGGTGTCATCATTCATCCCAGGTGATTCTAATAGAGCAAATGGTCCTGGGACCACAAGCAGCAGCCTCACTGTATCTTAGAAATGCAAATTCTCAAGTTTCCAACCCAGAATTACTGAATCAGAAACTCTGGGATGAGGCCCAGCAAGCCACGGCTCAACAAGCCCTCCAGGGGATTGTAATGTACACTTGACTTTGAGAATCACTGTGGTAGACCCAGGCCCACTTGATCAAATGGCCCTTGTCTTATGAATATGCTTGGGAAAGAATCAAATGCTCCTGAACACACTAGGCTGCACTATTCTTTCACAGGATAGAATAAAAGTCATGTTAATAGGAGGAATAGAATGAGTCTGGACAATGGCGGAAGCAAAGGCTGTTGTATGCACGCCTAAGTAACTTGAGGCGGGGAGGGAGGATTGCCTGCAGCCCTCACTGGTGTAAAGATCGAACTGAAATCTGAGCACATGCCAGCAACATCTGCCTCCTGCAACAGCTGCATGGGACCACAGCTCTCCCCTCTTTCCTTCAGAGCCAGAGAAACATTGAAAGATGGAAGCCACTCTCAGCATCCATGAAGGGTATGGTCAATGGCATAAGAAGAAATCTATTCTAGAAAATTCTCCAGTAAGGACAGGCAGAGGGTGGGTGTGAGTGCACAGAGAGCAGAGCTTGAGAAGCAGTTAGAGCAAGGGCGGGGCAAGAGTGGGAACAGGGGTTGGCAGCAAAAGTTTTCTGAAGCAAATCAGGAATCCCTTGAACAGCCGAGGGACTTTAATCTGTAGAGTTAAAGTCACAGATTCCAGTTCTTCTAATTCAATCGCTTTAGGAATGATTTTACAGTAGAAACAAACTGCTTAGAGCACCATTATAGTTCATTGTGAGAAGACGGGTGAGATGGGACTCCATCCAGGAAGACAGCTCTGCTCTCTGATCATAGGAAGGGCTTTCTCACTTTCACACCCCAAGCTGAAAATTCAGCAGCTCATAATCCCCAAAGGGCCAGTAGACTGTTGCCCCTGACTGACCACTGTGACCAGCAATGTCTCATTGTTTTCTGTGAAGGAAATGGAATAAATGGCACTACCCCAAATGACCTTGTTCAGCTGAATACTCACTCATCCTGCTGTCTCAGGGCTTGGCCTCTCCCTCCACAGAGAGCAGCGTGTTCTAGAAGCCAGTGACAGCCCAGTATGGGCCTGGGTACCCTGGAAAGGGGGTATGTTATTCTTGTCAGATCAAGCTTACTTAGGACTAGAATAAAGTGAAAGATAATGGCAATTCCAGAAAAGAGAATATTCATACGGAAGGCTAATTCTAGGCTAGATGTTGCCTTAAACCAGGGGTGGACAAGCTGAGGCTCATGGGCGAAGTCAAGCCCTCATCCTACAACAGCAGAGTTGAGTAGTTGCAATAAAGAACGTATGGCCCACATTAGGCCTAAATTATTTACTCTCTAGCCCTTTCCAGAAAGAATTTGCTGGTTCTGCCTTAGACTCAACTCTGACTCTTGAGTCTTGGAAGGCACCAAAGCTCTCCACTCTCAGGGCCACTTTGTCAATGCAAGAAACCTTTTTGTATTTACTGCTGTTATCCACTAGTTGATCCCCACATTTTTACCGAAATAGAATAGCTTCTCTCCTTGCCTATTTTGCTCTTTTCTTTGCTTCTCTTCAAAATTCCATCTGGTGTTCACTTGCCAAAAGAATGGTTTGTTCTGCTTCTTTGCCTCTTTCCATCAGTGGCTTTGTCTTCTGTTTGGCAGCTTTTCCCCCATCAATTGATGTTCTCTTACTATTCATACTAAGGGCTCATCTTGGGGTCCATCGCTGGGTGATTTACTCATTTTCCTCATCCCCGGCCACTGACAATCAAAATATTTTTAAAAGCAGCGGCCTATGGCACCAACTAGCTACAACTCAGATCTGGACGTTCTCTAGTTCTCAACACAAGGCTGTGGATCAGCCTATCTGACATGCCTACGAGCATGACTGCATACGTGTGTACCCAAAGACACATTTACATGTGGTCTGCTTTATTTCTCTTTGAGACCAAGCTTTTCTGGTCAATAGAAAGTCTACCTTGTCACTCCACATATTTTAGGACTTAAGTTCCTCCTAGTTGGAAAATGCTAGAAGCTCTAAAAACTTGTTCTGAAAATACAGTATCATAACCATTTATTTCCTCTATTATGGACGTACAAACTGGTAGGGTAAGTAAATAACTTGCTTCGTACCTCCTATGTGTTTTTCATGTACCTTTATGATGTTCAAACTGTATATCAGATATTCAAAATATTTGATTTTTTTTTTAAGATTTATTTATTTGACAGACAGAGATCACAAGTAGGCAGAGTGGCAGGCAGAGAGAGAGAGAAAGGAGGAAGCAGGCTCCCAGCTAAGCAGAGAGCCCAACGCGGGGCTCGATCCCAGGACCCTGGGATCATGACCTGAGCTGAAGGCAGAGGCTTTAACCCGCTGAGCCACCCAGGTGCCCCCTATTTGATTATTTTTAAATACAGAATACAGATAGTTGAAATATAAAACACAGATAATTGAAATACAAAATACAATTAATTTTTAAGAGTGCATGACTTTTTAGAATGGCCCTTTGCAACATAGTATGATGATGTTGTAGAAAATTCCAGATCATTGCTTTCCTAGAGGATTTCAGATCCAGGAGAACTATGTCTATACTTTCTTTGGCTCATGCAATAGGCTTCTAGCTCTCCACCAAATATGTGAAAATATTTTATACTTTGCTAAAATGTAGTGTAATAGAGATTCTTCAGAAGCCATTTTTGCCTCTAGTCAAATTCTTGCTAGGTCAAGTCATTATGAAATGGCAGATTCATTCATCCTTTTTCAATCAAGATCTGTAGTACAAAAGAAAACCTATATCATATTGGTGATATATGAAAATGTCCTTCTGCTTAGGAAATGCGTTCTAAAAGATTCAGGGATAAGAAAGTAGGACATCTGTCATGCATTTGCATATGGATAGAATAGCAGCACTGTCCAACAGAAATATAATTTCATCATGTAACTAATATTTTAAAATTATCAATGAAAGAGTTTACATTCTTTTTTTCACACTAGGTCTTTGGAATCCATTATATATTTTACACTTACAGCACATCTCAATTTGGGAGCTAAATTTTTGCTGGAAATACTCGGTCTGTATTTAGATGTCGTAAAATTAACATCTCAAAAAAGTAGATTCTCATAACCAAGTTGTTCCTAACATACTTAAAATTTTCTCTGATAACTGAATCAATTAGCACTTTTAACATTTACATTTAAATTAAACCAAATTAAAAATTCAGTTCCTCTGTGACACTAGCCATATTTTAAGTGCGCAGTAGTCTGAAGCAGCTAGCACAAAACAAGAAAGAGAGAAAATGATCAACTCGATGTAACAGTTGTAAAATGTTAAGAGTTGTTGAGTCTGGAAGATCCAAAAGTCCTTTCTACAATCCTTTTAACTTTATTGTTACTTAGGACTTATTAGAAAGCTTAAAAAAAAAATACAGAACTATATCCACTATACAAATGATGGATTTCGCCCCCAAAACAAAACAAATACATTAAATCAAGATGTTTGAAAGTAAATTGTATGGGCTATTTTACAAATAGAATTTTAGAAGCACTTCTTTTCTTTCTGATCCAAATTATAAAGTAATATTCTTTTTTTTTTAAAGATTTTATTTATTTATTTGACAGAGAGAGATCACAAGTAGATAAAGAGGCAGGCAGAGAGAGAGAGAGAGGGGGGGAAGCAGGCTCCCCGCTGAGCAGAGAGCCCGATGCGGGACTCGATCCCAGGACCCTGGGATCATGACCCGAGCCAAAGGCAGTGGCTTAACCCACTGAGCCACCCAGGCGGCCTATAAAGTAATTCTTAAGCACCTCAAGTCCTAGGCACTTTGCAAAAGGTTTCATGCAGACTTTATTTACTTATCAGGACACCTTTAACTGCAGGTAACAGAAAAACAAAACTAGCCTAAAGAGAAAGGTGATTTGTTGGATCAGATATCTGAGGATCCTTGTTTATGTCCTCGGACTGAAGAGAAATCTCCAAGAACACATACTCAGTACCACAGGAATTGATTTTTATCTGTCTGTGTATTTCCCATTTCTATATGTTGTCACTCTGGAGATAGGTTTTTCCTCTGAGACGTGGGGAAAATGACTACTGACAACGCCGGATTCATAAGTTGGCAGCTTAGCAAAGCAGCTGCTGATTCTTCCCAAGTTTATATATAAATCCCGGGGAAAGATTCTGATTGGCCCAAATGAAGTCACATGCTTACTCCATGGACAAATTAATGTGGCATCTCTGATTGACCAGCCTGAAGTCACATGCCCACCTCTATGGTCAGGGTGTCTAGGTAAGGGAGATGGTATATTTAGCTAAACTGAAACTGAGATTGCTCACAGAGTTATCTTCAGTAGCTCCTGGGATCTCTTTCAAGAACGTGCCTCCATATTCTCCGCATTACTGTGCCCTCAGTTTAATGGTGTTTGTCTCAGCAAGGAAAGAAAATATAGCATAATAGTATGTGGTGTTAATTCTACAGCCAGGGTACTGAGGTTCAAATTCATGCTCTATCCCTTAATAACAGCATGATCTTGAGTGAGCGACTTTAACTTTTGAAGCTTCAGTGTCCTCATCTGTAAAATGGGGAGCATAATACTGCTCTAAAGAGCTAGAAGTACATGAACTCATCAATTAACACAATGAAGAAAAAGAAGAGAGAATTTGAGTAGACAATTCAAACTAACGTCATTGCTAGGGAAATTCTGACTGTCTAGCTGTGGTGACATGCCTACGCCCTGGGAAGGGGACCTTAGGACATCTTGAATGACACCCCAGCCAGGTCCATGTGGAGTGAGAGAGGAAGTCTACCAAATTAAGAATGGGGATGGGAAAGGATGCTGGGGAGACAAAAGCCAGACTTCTGTTCTCTAAAACACTGCCAAAAACTGAGAGAAAAATACTAAGAAGGGGGTTCTACTTTTATCAATTGTGGGCCAACAAGTTTAGATTAACCATCCTACTAATGACAACTAAAATATTGGACAAATACTTTTTTTCCCTTTTTTGCTTAAAGGCACTGAAGAATAAAAAGAGAAGGACTAGTAGGCCAAGATCTGGAGAAGATGATGGGCAAGGAAATTAGCCAGGCATTGTTACCTGAATAATTTTACCTGGGGGACATTTGTGGATTCTGAAGGAGGTGGCTAAGATGCTGAGAAGTGCTTTTGACAGCTTCTCAGGGAAAGCAATTAGAGTCAAGAGTTCTCCCGGAAGGACGGGCCTTACTTGGGGTTGATTACCCAGAGGGCTTCACGAAGAACTAAGAGTGAATCAGAAGTAGGTTTGCCCTGGGACTGTAGCTCAGCTAAGACATACTGTTCTTTTACTGAATGAAGGAACAAAGCTAGCTGTCCAAGTATTCCAAGTATGGTCCCCTAAGACTTTTGATAGAAGCAAACATAAATCTTCTGGCAAGGAAGTTGGCCTCCTAAGTCTCAAACTGGTTTTGGCAACAATTTTACAAATACAGTATCTGACATTCAATTTCAAATAGCTAGGCACATTAGAAACAAAACAGCATAAGAAAGCCAGCAAAAAGAGAGAGAGAGAGAGAGAAAGAGAGCGAGCTCTAAGTGTTCTGGATACTGAAGTTATTGTGCACATATTTTATATTTAACTCGTCAAGGTGATAAAAGGCAAAATCGAAAGTTTTGGCAGAAAATTGGAATCAATTGTAAGAAATGGAAATTTGAGAACATGAAACACAGTCTATTGCTCCCACCATATAAACTACAGAATTAGTGTTCTTAAAGCCCACCAGAGAGAGAAGGTCATAAGAAAACCTAATGAATTCAAACCCCAAAAGTAGAATCCCCTCCGAGAAGAGGGACAGGGCAGTGATGAGCAGGACAGCTCAGGGGAGGAGGAAGATTCCACAGAGGCAGGTAAGGAGAAAACTGCTGAACTTAGAATGAGAATTTGAAGACTGCCTATGGGCTGACTTGGTCATTTAAAACCCATGGGATTGTCCCTGGGCTTTCACACAGTGCTCATGAAAAAGACTGGGGCCCAAATAGGAGAGCTGAGAGATACCCATGCTGGGGCACAGGTCTGTGGATGGGGCCTGCTGAAATCTGATGGCAAGATGAGAGAATAATGTAAGTCATAGGAATTCTGGTCCTTGCATTGTACATCAGGTGTCATTGACAGTTAGGGGAAGAGTAGGAGCTATGAGAGAGACCTCCTCCCCCAAGGTACAAATGTGGGGTCTGTTGAAGAGCAGAGATGAAGTCCTCTGGCAAACAGATCCCAAATATACTAAAGAAAATGTTTTGGGGTACCTGGGTGGCTCAGTCAGTTAAACATCTGCCTTTGGCTCAGGTCCTGATCTCAAGGTCCTTGGATTGAGCCCCATGTCAGACTCTGGGCTCAACGGGGATCCTGCTTCTCCCTCTCCCTCTGCCACTCCCTCTGCTTGTGTTCTCTCTCTCTCTCTCTCTCAAATAAATAGATAAAACCTTAAAAAAAATAAATAAAATGTTTTGATTCAACCCTTGAATAATTTGAAGCTTGTGGTGAACTGAATCTATCTAAAATAACAACAAAGCCCAGGCCCCACTCAACCACAGACCAGTTTGACTCATCCTCCTATACTAACATTCTGACAGAGAAGGAGATGTGCCCTTTTCTGACTATAAAGTTTATTCATTTTGGTCTCTTCAATCTTTATATATGCTCCATCCTGCATTTAATCAAAAATTATGAGACACACAAGAAAGTGGAATGGCCAAGGGATGACCAAGATGCAGGGTATGGCCATACATGAAAGATACGGCCAAGATGTTGGAATTATTAGTTAGGGACTTTAAAAGAACTGTGGCACACATGTTAATGGATCTAGTGATCCAGGTGGACAATATGACTAAACAGGTGAAACATTTTAGCAACACATGGAAACTATAACAAAGAGTCAAAGGAAAGTACTAGAAATGAGAAATATAGGATAGAAATGAAGAATACTTTGGTGGGCTTATCAGCAGACTGAACACAGCTGAGGAAGGAGTCAGTAAGATTAAAGACAAGTCGATAGAAATTACAGTAAAACACACACACACACAAATGAAAGAGCCAGAAAAAAAATAGAGCACCATTTTTTATTTTTTTAAGGAACCCTTTTTCTACAGCAGCTGCACCAGTTTGTGTTCCCATCAACGGTGCGCAAGTATTCCTTTTTCTCTGCATCTTTGTCAACACTTGTTTCTTGGGTTTTTGATTTTCGCCATTCTGACAGGTGTGCGGTTTTGATTTGCATTTCCTGATGATAAATGATATTGAGCATCTTTTCATATGTCTGTTGGCCATTGCTTTTCATATGTCTGCTGGCCATTCCTTTTTGTAGAAATATCTGTTCATGTCTTCTACCAATTTTTAATTGGATTTTTTGTTCTTTTGCCGTTAAGCTGTATAAGTCCTGTATAGACTTTGGATTCAAACTGTTTATTGGATATGTCATTTGCAAGTATCTTCTCCTATTTAGTAGGTTGTCTTTTAGTTCTGTTGATTGTTTCCTTTGCTGTGTAGAAGCTTTTTGTTTTGATGTACCAGTAGTTTGTTTTTGCTTTTGTTTTTCTTGCCTCAAGAGACATATCTAGAAAGATGTTGCTACAGCCAATGTCAGAGAAATTACTGCTTGTGCTCTTTTTCTAGGATTTTTTGTGGTTTCAGGTATCACAATTAGATTCTTTTTTTTTTTTAAGGTTTTATTTATTTATTTGACAGAGAAAGAGATCACAAGTAGGCAGAGGGTCAGCAGGGGGAGAGGGGAAAGCAGGCTTCCCTGCTGAGCAGAGAGCCCAATGAGGGGCTCAATCCCAGGACCCGGAGATCATTACCTGAGCCAAAGGCAGAGGCTTAACCCACTGAGCCACCCAGGCACCCCTTACATTTATATTCTTAATCCATTTTGAGTTTATTTTTGTGTGTGGTGTAAGAAAGTAGTCCTGTTTTATTACTTTGCATGTAGCTGTCCAGTGTTCTCAACACAATTTAGTGAAGAGACTGTCTTTTTCCTATTGTATAGTCTGACCTCCTTTGTCAAAGATTAATTGAGCATAAAAGCATGGGTTTATTTCTGGGCTTTCTATTCTGTTCTGTGTGTCTATTTTTGTGCCAGTACCATACTGTTTTGATTATTACAGCTTTGTAGTATATCTTGGGGATTTTGACATCTCCAGTTTTGTTTTTCAACATTACTTTGGCTATTCAGGGTCTTTTGTGTTCCATGCAAATTTTAGGATTATTTGTCCTAGTTCTCAGAAAAATACTCTTGGTATTTTGATAAGGATTGCAGTAAACCTGTAGATTGCTTTTGGATAGTATGGACATTTTAAAAATATTTGTTCTTCCAATCACTGAGCATGGAATATCTTTCCATTTGTTTGTGTCATTTCAATTCTCTCATCAGTGTTTTCTAGTTTTAAGATTACAGGTCTTTCACCTCCTGGTTAAGTTTATTTCTAGGTGTTTTATTATTTTTGGTGCAATTGTAAAATGGGATTGTTTTCTTAACTTCTCTTTCTGCTACTTCATTATTAGTATATAAAAATGCAACAGCTTTCTATATATTGATCTTTGTATCTTGTAACCTTACTGAATTCATTTATCAGTTCTAGTAGTTTTCTGGTGGAGTCTTTAGGGTTTTATATGTATAGTATCACATCATCTACAAATAGTGAAGGTTTTGCTTCTTCCTTACCAATCTGGATGCCTTCTATTCTTTTTTCTTATCTGATTGTTGTATCTAGGATTTCCAGTACTATGTTGAATAAAAATGGTAAGGATGGAATCTTTGTTCCTAATCTTAAGGGAAAACTTGCAGTTTTTCCACCATTGAATATGATATTAGCTGTGGGATTTATTTTTATATATGCTGGTCTGTTCAAATTTTCTATTTATTCCTGATTCATTTTTGGGAGACTATATGTTCCTAAGTATCTTTCCATTTCCTCTAGGTTGTCCAATTTGTTGAAATATAATTTTTTATAATATTCTCTCATAATCCTTTGTATTTCTACGGAGTTGGTTTTATTTCTCCTCTTTGATTTCTGATTTTGTTCATTTGGGTCCTCCCTCTTTTTTTCTTTTTTAAAAAAGATTTTATTTTTATTTTATTTTTAAAGATTATTTGTTTATTTATTTGTTTGAGAGAGAGAGAGAGAGAGAGACAACACCCTCTGAGGGAGTGGCAGAGGGAAAAGCAGTCTCCCTGCTGAACAAGGAGCCTAATGCAGGTCTCTATCCTAGGAGCTGAGTTGACAGCAGACACTTAACCAAGTCACCCAGGCATCTCTAAAGATTTTATTTTTAAGTAATCTCTACACCCAACATGGGATTCATACTTGCAACCCTGAGATCAAGAGTCACATGCTCTACTGACTGAGCTAGACAGGAAGCACTCCCTCCTTTTAATTAATTAATTAATTAATTTTTTGATAAGTCTGGCTAAGGTTTATCGATTTTGTTGATCTTTTCAAAGAAACAGCCCTTATTTTTATTGATCTGTTCTATTGTTTTTATAGTTTCCGTTTCATTTATTCTGTTATAATCTTTATTATTGCCTTCCTTCTACTGCTTTGGGGTCTTGTTTGTTCTTCTCTTTCTAGCTCCTCTAATGTAAGATTAGGTTGCTTATTAGATATTTTTCTTGCTCCTTGGCCTAATTAAGGATCACTATTTTATCTCTACGTATGGATTTTTTTATCCTAATATCTTTCATCCAAGTCTTTTCTTCCTCACTTAAAAAATTTTTATATTAAGTATATTGGACCTTTAACTATGATACGTATTACAAATATTTTGTCCCAGTCACCAGCCTGACCTTGACTTTGATTATGGCATTTTTGTCATGAAAATGGTTTTGATTTTTATATTATCAAATGTGTCAGTTTTTCTTCTGCTGCTATCTGGACTTTCAGTCATAGTTAGAAAGTCTTTTTTCTCACCCAAGACAAAGATAATTTCACTCAAGTTTTCCTCCAGTACTTTTATGCTTTCATTTTCCACATTTAGGTCACTGATCCATTTGGAGTTTATTCCTATATATGGCGCGAAGTAAAAATCTAAATTTATTTTTTTCCAAATGGCCAACCAGTTGTCCTAGTACCATTTATTAAGATTCCATCTTGGTCCCAGTAACTTGAAATGCCACCTGTATTATATATTAAGGTTTCATATGAACTTCTAGACTTTTTGTACTTCTACTATTTCTATTCTATTCTATATACAGGTATACCTGCATATTCACATACTACTACTATGGTTTTAATTCTAATGTCTTTATAATATGTTTTTAATATGGCAGGCGAGGGGGCTATGGCTCTCTCATAAATATTTTTATTTTAGTGTTTCTCTGATGGTTCTTATGTGGTTTTCAATATGAAGTTAAGTATCAGCTTGCCTAGCTTCATGAAAATGTTAGAACTTATTGGCAGGAAGACTGAGTTAAATTTATAAATAAGTTTAGGGAGAACTGACATCTTTATAATGGTGAGTTATCCTATCCAAATATGAGAAATGTCCTTTAATCAAAATTAGTTTTGTCTCTTTTAGGAGAGTTTTAAAGTTTTTCTCATATAGATTTGTACATCGATGATTCAATGTATGCCTATTATTTTATCTTTGTTATTGTAATTAGGATTTTTCTCTGTCATTGTATCTCTAGTTGGTTACTGTTTATATATATGAATGCTATTGATTTCTACATGTTAACTTTATATCCTACTCTATTTAATTGTTTGAGTTAATTTTATTATTTATCTCTAGGATTTTCCAGATATATCATTGTATCATCCACAAATAGCTAACAAACATTCTTGTGGAAATTGTCAGGTTAATTACAAAATTTATGTGAAAACGTAATTGACTTAGAAAAGCCAGAACCAAAGGGGAAACAAATGTGGTGGGCTTGTACTACCTGATTGCAGGTGTCACTGCAAACCACAGTAATTATGATATTGTGGCCTCAGTATAAAGATAGACAAAGAGATGAAACAAAATAGACTGCCTAAAAATGGACCCAAATACATCTGGTCAATTGATTTTCAATAAAGTTACCAATATAACTAAATGAAGAAAAGAAAGACTTTTTGAATAAATACTTCTAAACAAGTGGACACACATTTAGGGAAAAACTTACCTTGATCCTGATTACTTCCTGACCTTTACTGAACTTTGGTAGTCTTAGTTTTATCATCTGAGAAAAAAAAAAATCTGCTGGAGCTGTCAGTTCACAACTCCTTTATCTGTGGTTCCAAAATCCAAAATTGAAAGCCACACGTTTCTTTCCAAAACTTTTGGCGTCAAAATCCAACCAAACTAATTTAAGTGGCCACAAACCTAACCTGAAATGACTTGAGGCTCCCTATGTAGCCTCTATGTAATTTACTATATTCATAAACTAAGCTGCAGGTGTGTAAATCTATTTGATTACAAGTTTACCCACCCCCTGCTGATTGTCTGCCATACTATACAGGACATACAATACATTACTTTACCCAAATCCAAAATGTTCTGAATTCATACATACCTAGAATGAGATAAACACCTATAAAGCTCTTACCATCTGGTCTGGCCCAGAGTAAGTCCTCAATGTCTGTTTTCTCCTCCGGCTGCTGTTACTGCTATAAGCCTAGCCACCACCATTATTGGTATTGCTGTTATGAATGGTAGGAGTAGCTGAAAAGAGGATTCAACACAAAAAGAAGTCATTGAAATAACTAATACCAACAATAGAGTTTCAAAGGAGTGGTTCAATGTCTGCAAGTGAGTCCAGTTTCTCTGGCATCCCAAGGGCAGTGGCACTGATGGGTGAAACGATGCCAAGTGCCCCTGAGGAAACACCCCTCCTCTTCCCAGCTGAAGAGTCTCCCTGCACTGCTCATTTTTATGTTATGTTACGTTATGTTATTTATTTATTATATTTTGCGCTGCTCCTTTTAGAGAATTTAAAGGGATTAGAAGGGGTGGCTGTTTCCCTGTTACAGCACAGTCAGGAAAAGATTGTTACCATGGAAGAAAGCATTTGCTGGGGCGCCTGGGTGGCTCAGTGGGTTAAAGCCTCTGCCTTTGGCTCGAGTTATGATCCCAGGGTCCTGGGATTGAGCCCCGCATCGGGCTCTCTGCTCAGCAGGGAGCCTGCTTCCCCCTCTCTCTCTGCCTGCTTCTCTGCCTACTTGTGATCTCTGTCAAATAAAAAAATAAAATCTTTTTTAAAAAAGCATTTGCTTTTCAGGGAAAGAGGAAAAAAGAGAGAAATAAACACAAGATAGATAAATACAAGAGAAACAATAGGGAAGGGGAAGAGGAAAGAGAGTGCCCAAAAGAACAGCTCTTTTCCAGAAACTGCTTCTTTTTCTTGAGCCAAGGCTAAGAGTGAGTCATGACCCGTGATTATAATTATGGGAACTTTAAGGTCCAACGAAAAACTTTAAGAGAAAATAAACTGTGACAAAAACTGTTAAAGCTACTGTTGCAGAACACTAACAAAAGTAGGTGGCTTGTATTTTGCAGAGTTTAGTGAACTAAATAAACCCAGTTAACCATAGTGTGATTACAATTCTATTTTAAAGGGATGTCTGAGAGTAGGCAGGAGGGAGATAAAATCTCTTTGTTCTGGGTAATAAGGACCCTGATAAAGGAACCCTCCAGGCTCAGGACAGGTGGCATAAGACAGAAATAGGCTGAGACACGGTGGAGGATCAGAGAAGAAAAGATCCAGACCACCAGGAATGTGTCGATTGTCTTCTTTAGGGTTCAGAGCTTTCAGCAGCTCCTTCTCCGGAGACCCACTGTTCGCCCTTTGCACTTAGTCATTAGGGACTTTTTTGAGTCCCTAATGAGTCTTCTTCCCTCTCCCACCAGATTCACATGCTGAAGCTCAAACCCTCAGTCTGATGGTGTTTGGAGGTGCCTTTGGGAGATAATTTGGGATAGATGAGGTCATGAGAATGAGGCCTATGATGCAATTAGTTAGGAAGAGAGCGCTCCCCAGGAACCAAAACCTTGGACTTCTCAGCCTCCAAAGCAGTGGGAAGATAAATTTGCAGTGGTTTATGCCATCCACTCTAAGGGCATCTTGTTACCGCAGCCCGAGCCAACTGAGACAGCCTTTGTAGCAATACACTTACCTCTGTTTACTCATTCCAGGACATGGGCTCAGTCATTGCAAATGAATTTTATTGTCATTAGTCCAAAACTAAAGACCCCTCCTGGATTGAGTGACCCCTGAGTATTCTAGCCCAGTGAGGTCAAACCAGGGAAGCAGCCCTCCTTACGTGATGCTGCTTTAATAAGGATTATTTCTGCCTGGGAGTGCTACAAATTAAATGAGTAAATAAGGATAAAATAGCTACAGATAGGCCAACTTCTCTACAATTCAAATTACTAATAGGTGTTGAAAGGCAGGAAACAGATGAGGCTGAAATCTTCTTAGTGGCTCGCTGCCTCCACCTTCTGGAAATTTGGAGACATAACAGGGCTGTTGGTTAGGCATTTTTTTCTTTAATAATTCCTTATCACCTCTCTTACACTGAAAATTAATACTGGGATAAAAACAACCAAAATCTTACCATGTCAAGATCCTGTTGCTTGAAGATTTAAAAAAAAAGTCCACAATCTTTTTAAGTTGTTTTTTTTTTATATATCTAAGAAAACAGACAATTGGCTATATAGAGTCTCTTCTGCTCACACAGCTTGTCCGGTTTAGAATTTTTTTTTTAATTAAGTGAGATTTATGCCCAACAGGGGTTTGAATTCATGACCCTGAGATCAAGAGTCACATGTTGTATCGACTGAGCTATCCAGGCACCCGTAGTATAGATATTTTATAATCAATAGTCCTTTCCATTTTTAGCTAAAGATCAAGTAAAAAAGCGCCTTCTTTCCCACACTTACGCAGGACTTCTGCCATCATAGATCTTTATGATATTTTATTTTCCAGATATTTAAAAATATTTTTATTTGAAATAATCCTAATATTTCAAATTATTTTAAAATAATTTATTTTAAAATACTTTTTAAAATATCTTCCAGATATTTTCAGATATTTTAAGAATAACGTACTATCCAATCATGATAAAACTTTTAGAAGACAATAGGAGAAAACTACCTCTATGTGATAAGGTTTATTTATAAAAACACCATGCTTAAGTTGAAAGTTTTTGCTTTGAGTCCAGGACGAAGCAGAGACTGTCTCCTACCACTAATCATACTCCACCTTGTACTGGAGGTCTTAGCCAATACATATTGACAAATACAAATGACAAAAAGTCATATGTATTGGAAAGGAATAAATAAAAGCTGTTCTTCACAGATTATCTGATTGTACACATAAGAAAAAAATTAAGTTACAGATAAATCATTACACTAGTAAGAGACTTTACCAAGAGTGCTAATAGGAGATAAATTTTAAAAAATCAGTCTATTTATCAGCAACTAATGGTTGGAAAATAAAGTCTTAAAAAGAAACCATTTATAGTACTATCAGGAGATGAGATAGTATAAATGGGTCCGTTCTCTCCAAATTTATCTCGATTCAATGCAAACTCAAACAAAAATCCTACAGATGTTGGTTCTGCAGGGCACCTGGGTGGCTCAGCCATTAAGCGTCTGCCTTCAGCTCAGGTCATGATCCTGGGGTCCCAGGATCCTCCCGAGTGGTGCTTCCTGCTCAGCAGGGAGTCTGATTCTCTCTCTGCCTCTCACCCTGCTCCTATGTTCTCTCTCTGAAATAAATAAAATCCTTAAAAAAAAATTTTTTTTTTTTTTAAATTTACCTGCGCGAGAGTGAGAGCACAGAGGCAGAGGGGGAGGCAGGCTTCCCGGTTGAGCAAGAAGCCAGATGCGGGGCTCCATCCCAGGACCCTGGGATCATGACCTGAGCTGAAGGCAGACACTTAACCGACTGAGTCATCCAGGCATCCCATAAATAAAATCTTAAAAAAAAAAAAATGAAATTCATTTTGAAGTTTCTATGGAAGTGAAAAGGTCAGAGACCCACTTGATGAAGGTTAAAGGAGGACTCACTTCACCTGCATATTGTTATATCAGGTGGTTTTGGCTTAAGGATAGACACACCAACTACGGGATACAATAGAGAAACAGACATATCACGAGATAAAATGGACATTTGGTTTATGACAAAAGTGAGGATTGTAGAGGAGCTGCTAGAGGGCAGCTTATCCACAAATAGTGCTGGGGCAGTTGGTTATCTAGAAGAGAAAATGTTAAAATAGATGGCTAGCAAAAACGAATTCCCAGTGTAAGACTGTTATGGACTGAATGTGTGTGTTCCGCTCCAAAATCCCATGTTGAAGCCCTTAATCCCCAATGTGATGGTGTTTGGAGGTGAGGTTTAGGGGAAGTAATTAGGTATAGACGAAGTCATGAGAGTAGGGTCCCCATGATGGGATTTGTGTGTCCAGAGCTCTTGCACTCTCTCTGCCATGTGAGGACAGGGCAAAAAGATGGCCATTTGCAAGCCAGGAAGAAGGTTCCCACCAGGAATCGAGTGCCAGCCCCTTGATCTTGGACTTCCCAGCTCTTGGAATTGTGAGAAATCAATATTTGTTGTTTAAGCCACCCCAGTCTAGGTGTCTTGTTATAACAGCCTGAGCTGACTAAGATGAAGACTTTCTTGAGAAAAATAAAGAAAATAAAGATTTTTTTTTTAAAGATTTTATTTATTTTTTTGACAGAGAGAGAGATCACAAGTAGGCAGAGAGGCAGGCAGAGAGAGAGGAGGAAGCAGGCTCCCTGCGGAGCAGAGAACCCGATGCGGGGCTCGATCCCAGGACCCTGAGATCATGACCTGAGCCGAAGGCAGCTTAATCCACTGAGCCACCCAGGCACCCCAGAAAATAAAGATTTTTAAAGTCAGTGTTGGATATATTCATCAGTGTTGGACATCAGTGTTGGGGAAGTTTTTAAATAGGGCACACAACAGGAAAACCATAAGAAAAACAGATTTGTAACTCTTTTTTTTTTAAGATTTTATTTATTTATTTGTCAGAGAGAGAGATCACAAGTAGGCAGAGAGGCAGTCAGAGGCAGAGGGAGAAGCAGGCTCCCTACCGAGCAAGGAGCCTGATACGGGACTCGATCCCAGGATGCTGGGATCATGACCCAAGCCGAAGGCAGCCACTTAACCAACTGAGCCACCCGGGCATCCCTGTAACTCTTTTTTTTATAATTTTTAAATTTTTTTATAAACATATAATGTATAAGCCCCAGGAGTACAGGTCTGTGAATTGCCAGGTTTACACTTCATAGCACTCATCATAACACATACCCTCCCCAATGTCCATAACCCCACCACCCTCTCCCTACCAGCCTCCCCCCGGCAACCTTCAATTTGTTTTGTGAGATTAAGTGTCTCTTATGGTTTGTCTCCCTCTTGATCCCATCTTGTTTCATTTATTCTTTTCCTAACCCCCAAACCCCCCACCTTGCATCTCCACTTCCGCATATCAGGGAGATCATATGATAGTTATCTTTCTCTGATTGACTTATTTCGCTCAGCATAATATCCTCTAGTTCCATCCACGTCGTCGCAAATGGCAAGATTTCATCTCTTTTGATGGCTTCATAGTATTCCACTGTGTATACATATACACAATGGAAAACTATTATATATATATGTGTGTGTGTATATATATACACACACGTATATACATACATACCACATCTTCTTTATCCATTCATCTGTTGATGGACATCTAGGTTCTTTCCATAGTTTGGCTATTGTAGACATTGCTGCTATAAACATTCTGGTGCACGTGCCCCTTCGGATCACTATGTTTGTATCTTTAGGGTAAATACTCAGGAGTGCAATTGCTGGGTGGTAGGGTAGCTCTGTTTTCAACTTTTTGAGGAACCTCCATGCTGTTTTCCAGAGTGGTTGCACCAGCTTGCATTCCCACAGATTGTTAACTCTTAATTGAAATTAAGAACCTTTATTCATTAAAAGAGCCCATTAAGAGGGTGAAAATGCAAGTCTAAATTGGGAGAAGGCATTTGCACAAGTGGTAACAAATTGCATGCAGACTGTATTAAGAACTCCTACTAATCAATAAGAAAAAGATGAAACCCAAAAGAAAAATGAGCAAGAGACATGCATCTCTAAATGGCCAATAAAAATTGAAGAAGTGCTCAGTCTCATTAATCATCCATGAAATGCGATGGGCTACCACTGGAATGGATAACGTTGGAAAGTCTAACAAGACCAGTTTGGAGTGGGAATGTGGAGTAACCAAAACTCTCATCACCATTGGTTAGAGTGCCAACTGATACATTTATCTCAGAGAACAACTTGGCATCATCAACTAAATTTGAACATTTGCATTCCTGTCACCAAGCCATGCCATTCCAGATAAACAAAATGAGCACCCCAAAACACGTGGGAGTGCAGGAGTGTGTGTAATAGCAATATTTTTAAAAATCCAGACTAGAAGCAACACTAATATTCCTCGAGAGCAGAAATTATATTTATAGATTGTGGCATCCTCATACGGCAGAATGTCAAAAGAAATAAAATGTAGAATCTTAAAAATGTAATGTTGATCAAAGGAAACCAGACATAAAAGAATACACACTGTATTATTCCATTTATATTTGCTGTGAAAAGACTGCACAACCACAGTGTGTTTAGGTATACTTAGGTTCAAAGCAAAAAGAGAGCAAAACAAGTGATTATATTCAAATAAGAATAGTAGTTACTTTTGAGCAGGAAGGAATTCGTGTTTTGGAAAAGGCATGCAGAGGTTTTGGGGGGTTCTCTTAAGTTTTTCTCTGACCTGGGAGGTATACATGGGTGTTAGGTTTCAAAATTTTTTTTTTTGCTGTAATTAATATTTTACCTGTGTTTCTGCATGTGCATCTTATGTCACAATGCAAAAACCCTAGGCAAGACCATCAGACATGTACACTTTGCTCATGCTAATGATCTTTGCAAAACAGTCCCCCAAATTTAGAAACTATATTTTCAGGCCTGGCACAACAGCTTCGGTCTTCCACTTGTTGCCCTGATACAGTAATACTGAGGGCAACAATCACAGCAGCTAATATTTATGCCAGCCAATATTTATTGTTTGCTCTCCAAGTCTTATTTCTTTTAGATCTTATTCACCCTCGGAGACAGGTACCCCTATCGTGCCCATTTCGCGGATGAGAATACAGGAACAGAGAAGTTAGCAGGCAGCTTCTGAGGGACACAGTCAGAATCCAAATGCAAAGATCAGACCTCCAGATGCTGCACTGCTAATTATGACGATAGGATCAGCCCTTCTGTCGCCCCAACATCCCACGGGATGCTTATCCTTGCTAGTGTGATGCTAGATCTGGAGATCTTTTAGATTGACAGCAGTAAGGACAGAGATGGCTCTGAAGTCATGCTGCTGAATGGCTTTGGCCCCATTTGGATATGAGTTGCTGGTCCAGGTGGAGTGATATCCACTAGTGAGAATGAAAAGCAAGAGGTCTTTTCCGGTCCTAATAATGTTCTTTGGTCAGCACCTGAACAAACCATTTAGAGTTTGCAAGCCTTACATTTAAGTCCTTAGTGAACAAAATCTTGGATTTCCTTTTGAGGTGAAATGTACTGCATTCTTATCACTCCATAATGAAGCTCACTCTCTTTGTGGATTTTTAAAAATTGCTTTTTCATGAATTCTGCAGGTGTTTACAGTTGGGCTAGATGTCATGCTGTTCTCTCTCTCTGAAATAAGATTTAACGTTTGCATTCATTAAAAATGCTGTTTTTAGTTAGAAAGGCCTACCCAGATAGTCATTTATGTGACTGGTTATCTGGTTATCTGGTTACTATCTGACTTTATGAGAAGGTATTTAAGTGGAAGGGTAGATAGTAGATCACTGGAACAATGCTGCAAACTTAAAATCGATAAATACTAACTACATGGTATAAAGAAGTTTAATAGAATTTGAGGCAGAAGAGGAAAATGAATGAGGAAAAGAAGGAGGAGCAAGGAGCAGGGAGAGGAGGAGAAAAAAAGATGATATGCTTGTAGGGATAAAGGAAGAATACAGATTTCTCATTTGAAATAAGCCTGAGAAAGCAGCATGTATTTCAAGGGACAAGCCCACTCACAGAATTGCTGAGAAATACTGGCCTGGCCTTTGGTACTGTGGAATCCTATTAATGACTAGAATGAAACTGTGCTTATTTAAAAGTCTTATGAGTCCCCTGAGTGGTACAGACCTGGTCTTTGAAAACACGCATTTACATAGCACATAATTGCAAACCGGGGGTATTTACCTGATGTAATTGTGGAAGCTGTTTCATTCATTCAAATTTCATTCATCAAAGCTTGAATAACACATTTAGCCAATTCCTATTCTTTCTTTCTCATTCTGCCCTTTGTTACACATTTCCTGAGAGGATAAATCCCAGTGTAGAAACTGACAGGGGTGTACAGTACTTAATTAAGACTATAGTTCATGTTCAGAAAATGTCCAGTGTTGAAGGGAAGGTTAGAAAGGATTTCTTTGCTGGCTGCGTTTTCTTTAATCCCATTTTCTGTGGCCTTGAAAAGGTAATCCTTGGGCTTGGAGCGAGGCATAGAAGGAGGTATTGGCTACAGGGGAGTGCAGGGCAGTGAACCAGAATTGTTCTGTCAGCCTGCCATGAGGAGACTTTCAAGCTTGTGGAGTCACAATGTTAAAATATTGTTAAGTCAGTGGAACTTTCTAGTACAAGTTAGGTTCCTCCCCCTGAGGGAAGGGGAGTGAAGTTTCGTTTCACTCCTATTGTGTGTCAGGCACTTTACTATATTAGAAGAAAGTCTTTTCACTCTATTCCCTTTAAACATACCTGATTTTAGGGTTTAGAAGAAACATTTTCACTCCTTACTCACCATGTTTCTTATACTCTGGATGCCTAAGGTGAACAGTTGAGTGACATCATGGAGCAGTACAGAAAGAATGTTTCAAAGGAGACACACCTAGGTTCCAGCCCTGCCTCTGGGTTTGCCAAATGTGAGACTTCGATAGGTTCCTTAATTTTTTTTCAAGATTTATTTTTATTTATTTGAGGGAGAGAGAGAGAGAGCACAAGTCAGGGGAGGGAGAGAGAAAATCTTCAAGCAGCCTTCCTGCCGTGCATGGACACCCCCCCACCACCCGCAAAGACCGTGACCCAAACTGAAATCAAGAGCTGGACCCTTAACTGACTGAGCCACCCAGGTGCCCCAATAGGTTCCTCCATTTTGCAGAGTCTAGTTTCTGCGTCCGTGAGATGGTAAATGGCTCTGCTGTTGCTCGTCTTGCAGGAGTGGTGCGAGGATCCTGGGAGAACGGCAAATGCACAGCTCAAGAGTCTGGCCTGTGGTCACAGCATTGAACATGTAGAAGCTGCGAGTATTTTTTCATTTTCCTGTTTAATATATTTATATAGGACGGGAGGACTAACCTTTGATTCTCACTTCCTCTCCAGTGTTAAGGTAATTTATCTCATTAGCAAGGCAAAGGAGGGTAGGTTGGAACTTCAACCACAGTTTCCTTGCAGTCTTCTTTGGCGGCATGTGGGTGGCTCCATCGGGTGGGCATCCAACTCTTGATTTCAGTTCAGGTCAGGATCTCAGGGTTGTGAGTCTGAGTCCGGGCTTGGGCTCAGTGCTGAGTGTGGAGCCTGCTCGAGGTTCTTTTTCTCTCTCCTTCCCTCTGGTCCTCGCCCCCCACTGGCCACCCTTGCTCATGTGTGTGCGTGCACAGGTGCCTGCTCTCTCTCTGTCTCTGAAAAAGTCTTCTTCGTTGACCTGGAAGGACGAGTGGGAAAAAAAAAAGAAAAGAAAAGAGAGGAACCGAAACGCAAAAGGAAGCCAAACATGAGTTCTCCTTAATTTTTTCTTCTTCTTTTTCTTTTTCTCAAGATAATTCAATATAACTTTTATTTAACATTTTCATTAGGTTTTGCCTTTGAATACTAATGTTCTTAGCTGTTTTCTCACTCAATAATTTTCCATACATTGAATATTAATCCTTTGAAGGACAATGATTTTTTTTTTAAGATTTTCTTTATTTATTTGAGAAAGAGAATGAGAGAGAGAACATGAGAAGGAGGAGGGTCAGAGAGAGAAGCAGATTCCCCATGGAGTTGGGAGCCTGATACGGGACTCGATCCCGGGACTCTGGGACCATGACCTGAGCCGATGGCAGCCGCTCAACCAACTGAGCCACCCAGGCGCCCCAATGATTTTTTTTTTAAGTGAAGTGAAAGTTTATTAAGTGAGGGTGAGAACACAAAGGAAATAAAAAGCTCTCTAGAGTGAGAGGGGTCCCAAATGGGTTGCCACTGAGGGCTTTTATGGTCTGTGTTTTATAGGAAACTGGCCAGGGAACTTGGTAAATTTCTACAATTTATCTTTTGACCTAAATTTCTCCCCCCACCCCAACACCTGTCTTAAGAAACAAGGGAAAAACTAGTGCCAGGACAGTCAAAGGAGGAGCCCCATTTGAAAGAAAACACAAGACAGCATTTGGTGGCATATTCAATCACAACATTTTATCTGAAGGTAATTTCTGTTTTCAAGAATCCCTGTTGTTTGCGGGGAATGGGATATATCTCAGTGCTAAAATGGCAGGATAAGTGTTTTAATTAAGCAAGCGCCCAGTCTGGGCGTGGGATGTCTAATTAGACCCCCTGGGTATCAGTGATGTCTACCATTTGAGGGATGGTTCCCAGCCCTGAGAGACAAGCTTTGCTGGGACCAGTGGTGCCTGCGGCTCGCCCACAAACCGTCGGTCGTCATAGATGTTTCTTTTTCTCCCTGAGAATGTTTGCCAACGGAGAAGTATTTTACTGAGTCTGTATCTCCTTACAAAATCCATCCCACCGTGAGTTCCTAGTGAAAAACGAGAAAGGGTGGGAGAATGGGAAGGAAATGGAGTGAGTCTGCAGGCAGGGCTGCCTTCTTCTCGGTCCCTCCAAACCCCCTCGGTCATATGCCCTGAGCACGTGGGATTTCAGATCAATCGAGGGGTTGTGTCTCCATGGGAACAGCTTGAAGAGAACAAAATGGGGAATAAAGTTCATATTTATAGCTCAGAGCCGTTGATTGTGTGTGCTGCCTTTGTTCATTAAGTTATCTCAGGGCTGCAGTGAGTACCGGGGTCTGAGTCCCGTGTCTACTTTTGTTCCCAAATCCTTTCTCTCCTTTCCCTTCCCAATCCATCCCTAAGATGTCAACACAAATAGTAGAGTTATTAGCTGTAAAGTTATTTGTACAACCCTCCCTGGACTGTGTTTGGTGGATGGAACACAGGCTTCAGAGCCAAGGGGACAAGGATTCAAATCCTGGCCCTGGCCCTGACCTCAATTTCTTCATCTCTAAAATGGGAATAACTGTTCTTCTACCAGCTTTTGGGGTGATTAAAAACGAGGCAGCCCTTCACGAACCATCCCCATTATTTATATTATGGCTGACCTTCTGCTCATGTAAATGGTTCTTGTCACATTCCGATTAACAGAGAAAGAAAGTAGGGATAAGGAACAGAAGGAATAAGCGGAGCTCGATGTTATCAGCAGAGCCTGTATCTTGAATCAGAAGAAAATGTTTTATAATAAAAATCTGGATTCTTTGTGCCTAAGAAGCATAAGTAAATGGTCCTGTTTTCTAGGGATGACTGCCTCCATGTTGGGTTTAAAAACACCTTATGTTGCCTGTGTTTCTCTATTTTACTGTTCTATCCAGGCTGTCAGGTGGGCCGATTTCATCAGCCACCCTACCCCCCGCCGCACCCCCCCACACCTCCCCAGCCAAAGACACAGAAGAGACACACACTCACATACAAAAGCCTCTGCCAGCAAAGCCTATTTGTTTTGTCATGGCAACCCTTGTCACCTCCAGCTGGAGAGTGAGTGATGATGTCATTCTGGAGAGAGGACCGGAGAGCAGCCTGGGATCCCGCCTGAGCTGCAGGATTACAGGGAATTAGGTTTCAGAGTCAACAGATCATGACACGGAGAGAAGCCATTGGCGCAAGGCGCTCGGGCTTTATGTAAACAAACATACGCCCTCTTTGACAAGGAAAGAATTGAGTTCAAAAATTTGACATTAGGTGCAAAATCCCTGTGTCTGATTTTAAGAGAGAGTGCACGAATCTCCTTCAGTTCGCTGGCTGACCTGTATGGGTGTTTCCATAAGACTCTAAGTGGCTTTAAGGCTTGGGGATCGAACACGACATGGTCTGGTCGGAGATCTGCTGGCTAGAGATGGGGATGAAGTGGGGGCGGCCTCGTGGACAGATGGCCCAGGAGAGGCCCTGATGGCCAGAATCAGGAGGGAGGGCTCTAGCAGCTGATGAAAGAATTCGTGTCCTAAGCTCCTTGGAAGAGCAAAAGGGGGTGATGGCAGGACATAGCCCCGTACAGCAGGCATACACGGGGATGATGTGTGGTCCCTGCATGTAAACCAAGGATGCCGGGCACCTGGGAGGCTCAGCCGGTTAAGCATGTGCCTTTGGCTCAGGTCATGGTCCCAGGGTCTAGGGATCGAGCCCCCACATTGGGCTCCCTGCTCTGCGGGAAGCCTGCTTCTCCCTCTCCCTGCTTGTGATCCCTCTCTCACTGTGTCTCTCTCCATCAAAAAAAAAAAAAAAAAAAAAAAAAGTGTCCCTGAAGTTAGTGGTTCCAGGGACAGCTTCCTGATTTCTCATGTCTCTGATGCGGGAAAGGTAGCATCTCTCCTGGTGGGTGATATCTGCTGTGACCTGAGAGTCACTCCTGGAGGTTCAGTCTGGAGCATGCTCATCCAGTCCTTCCATCAATTTAAAAAGTATTTAAATCCCCCTCAGCTGAAAATACTGTGATGTTTCCTCTTTTCTGAAACTGAACTCTGACTGATACAAAATCCAACGGATAAAGAATATTCAAGAAGAAGGGGCCAATCGGAATCACTATATTGTACACCTGAAGCTAATATAACGTTAACTCTATGCTTGTTATACTGGAATTAAGTGTTTTGTTTTTTTTTTCTAAAAGAACAGAGGGCTAATCAATAATTCAAAAGCTGCCAAAAAGTTATGATGATTTCATTCATCCATCTGTCCATCCATCCATTTCGATTCATTAAAGTAGTTATCACTGAGTCCATAATGTGTACCAGGTACCATGCTGGACATTTGGGAATACTGTGAAAAGATGAATAAAACAGTCTTTCCTTTCAAGTGTTCGGTCTAGAAGGGGAGACTCGAATCATTAACATCAATGGAATAAATTGTGGCAAGCACACTGAGGGAGAGATTCAGGGAGCCAGCGTGAGAAAGAAGAAAGGGTACTGAACTTGGAATGAGACTCTGGAAAGAAAGTAGACTTTTTTTTTTAAGGTTGCAAAATGGGCATTTTTATTTAAATTCAATTAGCCAGCTATAGTACACCATTAGTTTTTGATGTAGTGTTAAACGGTGCATTAGTTGCGTATAACACCCAGTGCTCATCACTACACATGCCCTCCTTAATAACCATCACCTGGTTACTCCCCCCCCCCCTTCTGTAACCCTGTTTGTTTCCCAGAGTCAAGACTCTCTCATGGTTTGTCTCCCTCTCTGATTTCTTCCCATCCAGTTTTCCCTCCCTTCCCCTGTTGTCCTCTATGCTACGTCTTATATTTCACACATGATTGAAACCATATGATAATTGTGTTTGTTTGACTTATTTCACTTAGCATAATCCCCTCCAGTTCTATCCACGTGGATGCAAATGGTAGGCATTCGTCCAGAAAGTAGGCTTCTTGAAGGAAGTGGAATATTCCACAAGTGGAATATTGAAGGATGAGCCTCTTATTTAGCCAATAAATACCGAATGTTTATTGGGGTTGAGCATAGTGTTAAGATCTTTACATTCTAGATTGTGTGTAATCCTCCAAGCATTTACATGAAGTACAGGGTATTATCAGCATTTTACAAACGAGGACACTGAAGTTAAGATCTGACTCCAGGGGCGCCTGGGTGGCTCAGTGGGTTAAAACCTCTGCCTTTCGCTCAGGTCATGATCCCAGGGTCCAGGATCCAGCCCCGCATCGGGCTCCTTGGCGGGGAGCCTGCTTCCTCCTCTCTCTCTCTCTGCCTGCCTCTCTACTTGTGATCTCTATCTGTCAAATAAATAAATAAAAAAATCTTTAAAAAAAAAAAAAAAAGATCTGACTCCAGGTTATCTGAAGGGTATTCCTTCAGGTCATTCCATGCAGAGGGAAGGTGAGAAACACACAGTTGGTTCTAGCCAACAGCTGAAAGTAGGGCCCATCCCCCAGTTCCTGTGGCAGGGTCGGAATCCAACGTAAGTAAAGGTCAGTTAATAAACTCAGATGGGTTTCACATGGAACAACATCGCCCTTTCAGCTTTTTATTTTTCACTTCCCTAACTCTGAGCACCCGCTTAGCCCCCTCCCTATTCCCTCATTCCCCTTCTTTTCCTTCTTGCTTGCTTGCTTGCTTTCTGAGAAAGCCAGACTACTATTCTGCTACATGCAGAATTTTGTTTGCATTTGTCTGGAGTCTTGGAAGCTTGACTACCCAATGTTGTCCTACAAATGGACCTTGAGAGCTTGTTTGGAGGTTCCAGCAGGGGAGTGAAGCTCCCTGTATACCCTTGACCAGAGAACAGTCCTCCTTTACGAGGAAGGTTGTCTTCTTACACCCAGTACACAGCTTTGGGAGGGACACACGTGGCGCGGTGAAGGAGGGAAAGGACGCCCATCTCTAGCCAGCCAGATTGGTCAAATCAACCCCGGAGATCGATGGGGTGACAGACGTCACAACGAGATTGCCCCCTTATTCTCCTTTTAAAATGCCCAGTCACCTCTGCACAAATTTGGGTGTCCTTTACCTGGATTCCCCTCCTCCTCATTACAACAGTATATTATTGACTAAAATCGGTCCTTAACTACTTGAGTGTCTGGCTTTATCTTTGACATAAGTTCTTGCAGACACCTCTGGATGGAGTGGCCTCTTTGTCTCAGGGTGACTTTTGTAGTTTCTGTAAGGGTTGGGATTTTGAGTCCCATTATTGTTAAGAACTTGCACCAAGTATCCAAGCATCCAGTTGTCACCTGGCAGATGGTGTCACCACAGAGCAGAAGCCGCCAAGTGCAGAGATCCACAGGCAGCAGCAATGCAGACAGGGAGCAGGAACATTCAGGATAGCCCCTTACTGGACAGCTGGCTTCCTTTTGTAGTTGGGGCTGAGTTAAGAACAAGTGGCTTGGCTACGAGAAGCAGGCTTTCCAGGTTGAGTGAAGTGCAAACGTAGCTGGGTGTGCTTCTAGCCTAGAAGATCTGAAGGAAATATGAACTTTTTCTGGACTGATTCAAACGGTAAGAAGAGGGTGATCTCATTCATGATTTGCAGGAAACCGAGAAGTTAGATAGCGATGGTGAGGCCTTTTAGGATAGAATATCATTTCAGCTCTAGCATATTTCTAGTTCATAAACTATGCTAGGTTTCCATTTCATTCTTTCTGTTGAGAACACGGCCAATAGATTATTTTCCTACCAGTAAAGGTTTTGGCCTTGTACTTCCTCTATCTCCACTCCTAATATATCACCTTAATACCAACAGAAGACTTACATTTGGAGTACTTCATGTACAAGACAGACAACTGGTGGGTCGTTGTGTTTATAATAGTGCCCCAAATTGTTGTTCTAAAAAATTTGTTGGCTAAAAAAATATGATTTTGAAATGATCTGCCATGCTCTTTTGTAACTAAAATTTCTTTATTAGAGTAAAATAAGCATTTTGATATAAAAATTGCAAATGTAGAGACCAACTGAGCGCATTTCATGAGCTTTATGTGCACGTTTATGTAACATCTCGATAGCTTTCACATTTCTGTAAAAGCACACTTACTGGATTACCTTTCCTATTTCCTTCCCACTTCCACTTGGTTTCCTATAAAAGTCTCTGAAAGAAAATCCCTCCCTGACTAGCAATTTGTGTAAGTAGTAGCAGCAATTTAATTTTTAAAAGTACTTGATAACACTGAGTTTAGCAGATTGTTAGAAAAGCTATTAGATTTTTTAAAAGATTCTTTCAGCAAATGCTACACATTCAGTACCCCGACTCCTCCAGACCTTGGTAGTCATAGCACAGATCATGCTGTGGGGGTGAGCAGAGGGTTCGAGGACTGTGGGGAACAGCAGGGAGTTCGAAACATGTTGAGACCTCACTAAAAAGAATCTGGGACTTAAGTACGAAGGTGAGGAAACAGAATCCAACAGCTGGGAACCACCCGTCTGAACATAAACAGTTGGGACAATGAGAGTGTTTGGGTGATCATGGATGATCACAGCCCTGGATCCACCCAGAAACTGAAGCACATTGACTGCTCATTTCTGTGTGGTTAGAACTGAATTATGCCTAACCCTAACCCTAATATGTTTCACTGACTGGTGTGACAGAGTTATGTTGATGCACTTATTTATGAACAAAACTGTTTGTTTTTTAATTTTCTGGGAAATAAAACGTTGTTTTATAACATCATGCTAATAGACCTCAGCATGATCTTAGTTTTAGTTTCTCGGAAGCACACCCTATGGCACGGATCGAGCAGAAGTAGTTTATCTGGTTGGTAAAGGGAACTCCTCCAAGGGAATGGAGGAAGGAGACAAGGAAGGAAAGACAACCAAAAAATGGAGTGTTATCAAGAGAGCTACCACGGTAACAGCTTAATCCAGTGAGGAAAAGGTACATACCTTTTCCCAGAGTTTCCTCAGATGTGTGGCCTGACGGCATGGGCCACTGAGAGTGGCCTTCAGAGTGGTTTTATTTTTACTCTTCTTACCCTAGCAAAATTGATGACGCTAGTCACCGATGTCAGTTCCCCTCTTACCTTTCCTAACGCTCTCCCAGTTAAATCCAAACATCCGAAAGCCTGGGACACTGACATTCCAGCAGGAGAGCCTGTCAGTTGGCAACATCAGTCACAGCACAGGGCAGGAGAAGCTCAGCGTGAAGAGGCAAATTCCTGCCCCCTCCCCCCACCCCCCTGACCAGAGAAGGAAGGATGATTCCACAACGATCAATAGAATACACCAAGGGATGACCTTCGTAACCTTCAAATCGGACATGGGCCTCCAAATTCTTACCTTCCTAATCCATTTCTTCTCTGACATCTTTTGGTCTACTTGGAGAGGAAAAGGAGTTGTTCATTAGCTAAGGTCTGAAGATGACTTGCTTTGCTCTCTGGCTCCCCACACAGCTCTGCAAACTTACCGCTGCTCCAGTTCCTGCAAGCACCTCCCAAAGGTTGTCCACTGTTGACTGCAGCTTCCAGAGGAACATTTAATCAACCCTGGCTTTGCAGCCAACAAGACCAGTCTAATTGTGTCTGAGGATGTCAAGGAGTGCCTCTGTGCATATAAGACTATGAAGTAACAATATAATTCTTGTTGGAAAGAAACCATTGTGGGAGGGGCGGAGAAAGGGGAAATTATGAAATTAAATAGTAATTGGTAGCAACTCAAAAATGATCAGAAACTCCAAAGTTGTTATCCTGTTCTAGACAAATGAATCCTCATCTATTTTGCCTGTGTGGTATAATACTTAGAACAGGCAACTTATTAAAAAAAAAATATATATATATATATATAGTGGCCCTCAAGGTTACTGTTGGAAAGAGTGAAGTTTCCCACCTTCCAGGACAGGGTCCTGCCTACCACAGGGATCTCAGACTAAAGACTAAAAAAATCACTTAACATCTATTGGACAATTACTAAGTGTCAGAAACCTACATTTACTCTCAACCCAACCTTGGTAACTACCAAGACAACCCAATGAGATGGGCATTGTCTCCCACATCTGGATGAAGAAATCCAGACCCGGAGCACACAGAGAACTTACCAAGCCTCATGAAGCCCATCAGCGCAGACCTGGAATTCAGATGTATTGTAACACCAGGCGCTGGCTCTTCCCCATTGTCCCATCTCCTAACCCTCTCCTTTCAGTCTTCTGTAAGGTGTTAAAGAGCCAGTGATTCAAAGGTGGTTGTCAGTACTACTTTTTTCATGTATATTTTTAAACAGGAATCAAAATGTTTTTCTCTTTTGAATGTCACCAATCTTGGCACTAATTACTAAAAATAATTTTGACTTCTAGAATTTTACTCAAACAACATAAAAACCCAAGTGATAGTCAAGAAGGAAATAGTAACGAATTGTTTTATTTGTAACAATTGGAAATTGCATCTTCAGTTCACAGGCTGGTCCTTTCCTCTGTCTTCTTGCAAAGTCTTTGGAGCTTCTCCCCCAAACTAAAGAGGTGCTGAAGGATGTGACAAAGTGACAATCTTGGGTATTTCTGAGCGGGTTTAGGTGTCTGCTGAATAAAAAAAGGAGTTGGGTGGGACTTGAAATTTCTTCAAAGGGCATCTTTAAAAAATGTTTTAATTGCTTTTTGTAACTTGATCCAATAGCCATTCCATCATGCCTTATCATGTTCTATGCACCATCGGATGTAGGCCAATAGTGAAATAATTTCCAACCATCTAGAAAATGCAAAAGGCATCTGGGTGGCTCAGCCCACGAAGTGGCAGACTTTGGCCATGATCTCAGGGGCCTAGGATCCTGCCCCGTGTCTGACTCTGTGCTTAGCAGGGAGTCCGCTTGTCCTTCTGCCCCTCCCCTCAGGCTGTATGCACTCTCTCGCTCTCAAATAAAACATTTCGAAAAATGCAAAAGATGGGAGAATTTATTGGTGCCCGTTATATTTTAATGTGCAATAATTTACTCCAAAATGCTTTAGTATCAACTTTGTGATGTCCATGTCACTTTAGTCTTATCCTGGAGGCTAGGTCAGATAGCATTTGAAGGACTCCAGTCTGGTGGCTGGGAGCTATTGTCATCTAGATCTATATCAGTGTTAGTCAGCATAAGGGAGGTTAGTAATTTTTCATTAGCAAATGGAACTTGAAAGGTAAGTGGTTGCCTAGAAAGTCATTGAGAGGCAAAATACATGAAACGAGGTATAAGAATATGGCAGACTGTGCAAGTTCAAGATTTTTGATTAGTACTTCAGACATAGAGCTGTTTGCTCCTGTACCATCTTTCCCCCAACCCCACGCATTTAAGACTGCACTGCCTGTTTCAATCAGGTTATTTCCGCCTTCAGAATATCACTGCTTTGGGGGTGCCTAGGTGGCTCAGCCGTTAAGCGTTTGCCTTTGGCTCAGGTCATGATCCCAGGGTCCTGGGATTGAGCCCCACATCGGGCTCCCTGCTCAGCGGGAAGCCTGCTTCTCCCTCTCCCACTCCCCTGCTTGTGTTCCTTCTCTCGCTGTGTCTCTATCAAACAAATAAATAAAATCTTCAAAAAAAAAAGAGTATCACTGCTTCGGTGTTACTGTGAATCTTTTGATCGAGGCGTTTGTGGGATTATGCACAGAGAAGGAACTTATCCAAGCTTGGCAAAGGCCCTGCTTGATAATAAACATTTGTTCACGTGCGAGAACTCTGCTTTACATTTGCTTTTATGGTAATGTTCCACCAGGGAATGAGGTTAGACAAGAGGAGACATATGGCCTTACCCCTTCCAGGAGAGGTGGGCTACTCTCTACCAAAGGAACTTGTGATTGGAGACGACTTTGTCCTAGACAGTCTACAATGGTGTGAAAAAGAAACTAAAAGCCATCCACCCTCATTTCATGCTGAGGATCATATCTGATCCCTGAGCACTGCCCTTGATATAGTACCTACTAAAGATTTCTTTGTGACTAGCGGGTATTGACATTAAAGGGCTGGAGAAAAAGCAATCAAGACATTATAAAGGTCCAGGTCATCCTCTGGTACTGTTGTTTTTAAAATATAGTTGATTTTACAGGCACCTGTGTGGCTCAGTTGGTTAAGCATCTGCCTTTCGCTCAGGTCATGATCCCAGCGTCCTGGGGAGCCTGCTTCTTCCTCTCCTTCTGCCCCTCTTCCTGCTCATGTTCTCTCTTGCTCTCTCTCTCAAATAAATAAAATCTCTAAAAAATAGTTAATTTTATGTCACTTTTAATTAAAACTTGAGTACTTACAAGGCTTTGTTTGTTAACGATGGCTCAAATTTAAAAAATAAACAAGGGGCGCCTGGGTGGCTCAGTGGTTTAAGCCGCTGCCTTCGGCTCAGGTCATGATCTCAGGGTCCTGGGATCGAGTCCCACATCGGGCTCTCTGCTCGGCAGGGAGCCTGCTTCCCTCTCACTCTCTCTGCCTGCCTCTCCGCCTACTTATGATCTCTCTCTGTCAAATAAATAAATAAAATCTTAAAAAAAAAAAAAAATTTTAAAAAATAAACAAAACCAGGAAAACCTAGCCAAAATAGAATTATTGTTCTAAAATTTAAATAAACCTTTCTATATTCCCATTCAAAGGAAGCTGGGGAAATGTCACTGCGATTGAATGAAGGGCAATTTGAAAACTCAAGACTCAGTCCAAATAAAGTTGTAACATATGAGAAACCTGAAAGTAAAACTATGTCAAACACATTTTATTTGGTGTTTCGTGCTAGGTCAACTTAAACAAATGAAACAACTTTGTTGAACAGATTTTTTTTTTTAATATGACTACACGTACATGGACAACTGAGAATAGGGAAAACCCCCAAATTAATGTTTTCACACATTACAGCTGTTACTATAGCTTGGATTTTAATAAATGAGTAGTTTCTCATTCAATATAGATTACCCAATCCCTCTTTTAATAAAGCCAACATATTACACTGCTAGACATTTACCTTTCCAAACACTACACACACACACACACACACACACACACACACACACACACAAAAGCGTTCCTTCCGAGTCCCCTCTCCTTCAACATTTAGTTAGTAGTAGCTTCTAAAATGGTAAAATAAAACTGAATTATGCTAGTAGATGAAAGCGCGAGCTTGCACGGCTAAGCTCAGCAGCAAAAGTGAAGAGTGAAAAGTCAGAGCTGATGAGAGCCACGCAGGAGGACGACGTTTGTGAAGGTAACCTGCACAGTGCTCCATGTGCCAAACATAGTCAACATTCCATCAGGTTTTCTTTGCTCTTAAACGAGCAAAACCAAATTCTTTTTTTATTTAAAGAAATAGTAAATCTTTACTCCCCTTCCAACCCCCTCCCCCCACATAATTTGTGATCAGGTAAGGCAAAGGTAAGTCCCACCATCACTGGGGACAGCAGCAATGTACAGACATCAGAAATAGCCCTGAATCATCACGAACATTCTCTCATGGTAACATAAGGAATGCATCTAATAAATCAAAGTTTGCAATGTTGTCACGTTGTTCTAATTTATTTGATTAGTTTATCTGGAAAAACTTTATAAATACATTATTTAAGAGGACAGTCTATTTTCTTGCTCTGAAAAAATAATGCTTCTTTTTCACATTTTAAAACTGTTTAGTATGCTTCTGCAAAAAGAGATGCAAGAATGTGACAGCTGGGTTTGCAGAATGTCCATGTACAAATTGCATTTACAAGAACCTGGTAACCTGCCTATAGTTTGCTTCTACAAATAGAACTCTCTGCAGTGATAGTTAAACAGGCTTAATTTAAACACCTCTCCTGTTCACTCTACTTGTAGAGCAAAGAGGTACTTACTTTTCAAGTATTATATTGTAAAAGGTAAATTTTTTGTGCCAATTTTATGTTAGCTTTTAAAGACCAAAATATTTATGTGAAAAATCATGCCTGTTCAGCCCGATATTTTTTTAAATAGCCAAATGCTCTCATCTTTTAGAGAATGCAGAAAAATATTGATTTGCTAAGAAGGAGCACACTGGAAAAAGCCGTTTTAAAGTACCGAAGAATAAGGAACATTTTTTCCCTCTACTGGCGAAAATTATTAGAAAAGCTATCCAGTCTGTTGTCTTTAGCTGGTTTAATAAAGTCTTTTCAAAATGATGGTCAAGAAATCTTTAGAAAACTGGAGGAGGGTGTTGCTCCTTTATAGCATGGAAGGAATTCCATTAATTGTAGAAATTCTTTTTAAATTTCTGCTTTGGTTCTTCCGAAGAGATGCTCATATAACTTCTATATTAGGAGACACAAAAAAGAACAGATTACTATTTATCTAAAATTTTATGTCAAGAATACTATGGTAATATCTAACATTTCTAAAACTTTACCATGCTTTTCCATACATTGTCTTATATAAGAACAGGTGATCTCATCAGAATCTTGTATTTTAGTGAATTCTATCAGCGGCAGGAAAACACGTGTTCTTTTCTTTACCTTCAGCTTGGGTGGTATCATTCACTTTTCTAAAGGACATGCATCACTTGTACTGTCCTTTGATGTTAGAGACTGATGTTGATTGGTCTTTTACCCTCAGCACCTGATCCTTCAGGCTCCAAACATATGGCTAAATCAACGTTTATCGAAAAACAATCATGATCCCAAAAGAACCCTTACAGTATTTAATCACAGACACTTGATTCTGTTCCTGCAGAAGTTACAGAAGGGCAGAAACAGTGAGAATGGGATGACAGATAAATCAAAAGGTGAGGTAAGGCCTAGTAGGTGACGCCAAAGGTCACCTGGGTGTCGCTCTCCTCTCTGTGAATCTGCGACATGACAAGGAGGGAGTGTTTCCACTAACATCCATACCAGCAGATTACTCCTGGAGTCTTAAGAATGAGGATGGCAGACCTGGGCGGGATGTATAACTTCCTTTTACAATCTAGAGAAGGGGATCGCAAAGTGACGTTAGACTCCCAAGGTCAGTCTATTAGAGAAGGAGGAAAGGCTAGCTTCATTTGGACAGGTGCTCCAACACTGGCTTTTCCAGCCAGTTAAAGTGGGAAAGAAGACTTACAAGTTCACAGATGGAAATTTGAAACACAAAACAACTTGACCACAGAAAACTCTGCATGGACTCCATTAAACATGCTGAATTTGGCCAGCTCTGTCCATAATACTATAAAGGGATGCTGCTTGATACATGAAAGTGATCTGCTGAGAAGAGAAACTTGACAGAACTCAAAGAGGTCTGAGAAGAGCCAGAGCTGACATTATTCGACTCATGTCAGAGGCTGATGAGATTGTGCTGTTGAGCTGCTAGTGACCCTTGAGTTGGTAACTTTCGATGTTGCTCCTTATTTCTCTGGGTCACACAAAGCTATTGTTCTTTTTGCACAAAGACTTCAGGTCAAGGATGAGTCCCAGAGACGGTATGAGAGTCGCTGGTCATTTCAACAACAGCAACAGTCACTCCATGGAGAACAGACCACCACTGGGTTCATATGTTCGTAGTTCTGCATATGGGTCCCACGATCTAATTCCAACTTATTACATTTAAAAAGGACAATGGTGTATCATCTAAGCTGCTAAACCAGGACAAGAGAAAAATGGGAGAGTGTGATGGCAGTCTTCATACATCTGAAGAGCTGGAAAGATGGAACAAACACCAGGGGGCAGAACTGGGCCCGAGGTCCCTGCATTATGGTGAGGCATTAAGTGCTTGTCTTTATAGGAAGCCTGTTCTGACAGTGAGTGTTTCTGAGCAGTGAGGACTGCTCTGTGAGGAGAAGGTGATGGACACCCAGCGGGTGAGGCCAACTGGATTTGTACACCCAGTTGGGGGAACAGGATGGGCCTCAGAATTTGCCCAATGCAATTCAAAATTCAATTTCTACGATCCTTACACAATCTTTTCCGTGTGGTCCCTAGGGGAACAAAGCTGCCCTAGTCACACTGCACAAGGTTTGTTTCCTCAGATGGTGTCACATAGTTGTGAATGCTACTGAAGGGGGCTCGAGGCAAGCTTACCTGCTGTCTGTTGTGTTTGAACACCGTCTACCTGAGGCAGGGGCCCAAGTGTCCCTTCATCATCAAAGGCCAGAATCGGATTCAAAGGAATTTCTGGGCTCTCACTGTTGGTGACATCTAATCTGGATGGTTTAGATCCAATGGGTAAGTTTATAATTTCCTCAAAATTTTCATTCTGAACAGATACTCCATTTTCACTTGGCTGTTTCTCCAAACTGGGAGTACTAGGGAAATTGAAAAGTCAAAGTTGAAAGGAGTTAGCATTAAAGCTGGAAAAAAATTTTTTTAAAACAACTGGAAACTGTTTTGTAATAAATCATTTTAGAATTTTAGAATCAAATGTTAACACTGATGGACCACATCATTCACAAAAATGGTGAATTTTGACATATTTGCAATTTTATTCTCTTATTTTTAAAAATCCGTTTCTGTTGTAAAAAATTTACCAGATGGAATCATTTATCAGTTAGAATAGATCATCGTTGTCAAGACACATAACAATTTGTACCACAGGCATTTTCACACACCTTTTGTTTGATAACTAGTAGCCCTTATTAGGTCCTTTACTTCAAAGATGAGGGGACTGAAATTCGGGGGAATGGGGGATAATCTGTGGAGTCATAGAGTGACTGAGACATATAGTTCAAACTGAATGCATGATCTTCCGAGCTGTGGTCCTGTGTTCCTCTCATTATGCCATTTTGTACATACCTGGCTATTCAGATGCTAGCCCTTCTTGGGTACCTTTGGCTTCTTAAAATACATGCAAATTTTTTACAGGTATATTGTTTAAGACCAACCTTATCTTTACCCCTTAAATCTGCCTCTGACCACCTTGCTTCTCCATTAATTCATGCTCAATATCTTGGATTTATTTTTGAGGTATATTTAATTGGCCATCAAATCCTTAATTTTCTACCTACAGTTCCTCTAGGTTTTTTCCTCTCTTTAGAAGCTCCATAACCAAACTGAAAGCATATATGTTAATTGTTCTGCTTCACAAGGCAGCAGAAACAATGCCTGTACAAATGACTGCTAGATTGTTCACTTTATCTGAATGCCGCAATAAGCATATATTTACAAGCTTCGTATTTTGTTCAGCGCTCAGCTCATGTATCAAAAAAAAAAAAAAAAAAAACCCAGAACACTCTATTTGACAAAATTCTAGAGTTAAATTTTCCAAATGCAAAAAGACTAACCATATGAAACAAAAATTGTGAAGGTCTTAACTTCTAATACATACTCATGTTTAACTATAAGAATGTTTAACTATAGGAAGGTTTATGGAAAGAGGCTGGAGATCAGAAAATCAGGTCTGTAGTACAATGCCAACTGCTTGAACCTTAGCAACTCAATTCATCTTTTTCTGTCTCCTTCCCAAATGGTAACATAAAGCTAATATGCATCCAGTTTTTCCATTGCTTTTTGTTTATTTTGAGGAATCTGCTTTTTAACCCTGTTGAGGAAATAGTTTATTTAATTCGCAAGAAATAATGATTTTCGGAACACATTCTAAAGCACTTCTGATTTAGATATTTTGGTATATTTTTGTTAATTAAAACTTTTCGGGGTGCCTGAGTGGCTCAGTAGATTAAGCCTCTGCCTTTGGCTCAGGTCATGGTCTCAGAGTCCTGGGACTGAGCCCCCTGCATCAGGCTCTCTGCTCAGTGGGGAACCTGCTTCCCTCTTTCTTTCTGCCTGCATCTCTGTCTACTTGTGATCTCTCTGTCAAATAAATAAATAAAATCTTAAAAACAACAATAAACAACAACAACAAAGCCAAAAACTTTTCTTGAGTGCCTGGGTGGCTCGATTGGTTAAGCGTCTACCTTCAGCTTAGGTCATGATCCCAGGGTCCTGGGATCAAACCCCGCTTTGGGCTCTCTGCTCAGTGGGCAGCCTGCTTCTCCTCTCCCTCTGCCTGCTGCTCTGCCTGCTTGTGCTCTCTCTCTCCCTCTCATTCTCTGTCAAATAAATATATAAAATTATAGACCTTTTCTTCTAGGGACAAAAAAATATCTGTCCTAAGTGCCTCACAAGGTACTGCAGGGTACATTGAAAGTATTATTTGTAAAAGTCTGTGAAAAATAACATAAAAACAGTATACAAACTCAGAGCATGATGGTGGTTTTCTGCTATTTCACCAAGAAGGCTTGGCATCACAGTAGTGATTCAGAAGGGCATGCATGTACATGCCCAACACCCACTGCTTGCCTGACACCCGCTGCTCTAGGTGCTTGGACCAGTCACCAAACCCATCCTCTTGGGTCTTTTTTTTTTCCTTTAAAGATTTATTTATTTGAGAAAGAGAGAGAGCATGAGAGGGAGGTATTACAAGCAGGGGGCAGGGTAGAGGCAGCAGCAGACTTCCCGCTGAGCAGGGAGTCCAGTGAGGGGTTGGATCCCCAAATCCTGGGATCGTGACCTGAGCTGAAGGCAGATGCTTAACCCACTGAGCCACCCAGGTGCCCCCACCCTCCTGGTTCTTTCCCAACATGGATGGGCTTTCTATAACCAGAGAAATAGTTTTGGTTCCCATCCTAAAGTGATTTTCAGGAGAAGTTTCAGCAAAAGGTAAAGAAGAGGAATGCATTTCCAAGTCCCGTTTTTGGCCACCTCAACTGCCCTCACCTTCCAGGCTTGCATGTGCTAACAAGTTTTAATGGCTACGCCAACCCAGACTTAAATCAACAGCTGACTTCATCTTCCCCTCCCACTCCTACCTGACCTCTCCACCCATTCTTACTTGCTAGCAATGAGAGGAGTAATTGTGCTATACACTTTGGATGGCCAATTATTAAATGTTCAGGAGACAAATGACCGGCACAAACTATAAAACTGAAACTGAAGTCACTGGGGTTAGGAAATATCCTAACAGGGTAAGATCTCAGGGTAAGATCACCAGCTTTTGAAGTCCTTTTCTTTGGCTATACTCTGGCAGCTGAAGCTGGATGCAAGCATCTTCAAAACTGGGTCCTGGGGCACCTGGGTGGCTCAGTGGGTTAAAGCCTCTGCCTTCGGCTCAGGTCATGGTCCCAGGGTCCTGGGATCGAGCCCCGCATCGGGCTCTCTGCTCAGCAGGGAGCCTGCTTCCTCCTCTCTCTCTCTGCCTACTTGCGATCTCTCTCTGTCAGATAAATAAATAAAATCTTTTAAAAAAAACCCAAAAAACTGGGCCCTTTGCTTGCTAAAATCTACCTAGGGTTGCACCTGGCTGACTCAGTGGGAGAGCATGCAACTCTTGAACTCAGGATTATGAGTTCGAGCCCCACATTGGGTGTAGAGATTACTTAAAAAAACAGAATGAAAAATAAAATCTACCTGGGGAAGGAGCTGGGATCATGGTAGGAATCTGACAGTCCACATGTCTTACTACAGCCAGGACCTAATTCTTTCTTGATATTTATTATCATGGTATAGCAAGTACCTTTATTGTCATTTAAAAATTTTTTAACTATTTATCTTACAAGTAACTTTAAAATTAAAAGTGATACCTCTTTTTCTGCTTGAATGGTAGGGGCTTGGGAATGTTATTTTTCCTTTAGGACAAACTAAAAACAACGATAAACTCCTACAGTTTGAAGGAAAACCACAAGGTCAAAAACCAAAATTACTACATATACCTTAAGAGTGAAGGATTATTGTCTTAAGAGTGAAGGATCTTAGCCTGGGTATTAGCAGGGTAGGACAGTAGCCCATGAGAAGTTTTCAGTTTCTAGAACAGATTTTCTGCTGGGGGTGGGAGACTGTATCAGAATGACCTGAGAAACTTGAAATAATGTCTTCCTTCCTCCACACCCCACATACACTTGTACTCACACATTCATCTGTGTTCTCTGTTTCTTGTTTCAAAGCAAGTTTCTTATCCACAAATAAACATTCTCCTCCATTCTATGGGCTCCTCCCTCTACAAATACTCATTCTCAAGAACCCAAAATGGTTTCTGGGGTAAGAAATCATCTTGGCCAAGCTCATATATTTCTTTGCACCTGTAAAAGCTGGCCAGACTTTTGGTAACTCCAACCCTCTTCAGTTTATCTACTGTCAGCGGGGCAAGAAGACTTGCTTTCAGGCTTTAAAAGGCATTGCACACAGAAGGCTGAGAACATCAGAAACCATAGGGGCCAGCCACGTCATTCAGGCCCCTTGGGGCGGAAGTCAGATTCAGTGTGGTACTGGTGTAGGGTTTCTCTGCACCAGGAACTGCTGCTCCTCCTTGCTGCTAGAAAATACTAGGAGGATGCTCTGACATCGTCCCAGGGGTGGGTGGGGGGAGAGTGTCTCCAAGTTCAGGGCACTCATTTATTTTTCCTGAAGACAAGGCAAACCAATGTATTAGGTAGCTGAGGCATTAGGGAAAGTTCACTTCTCCAATTCTGAACTAAAAGTATTCGTTCTTTGGAGTGGTGTTCTCTAGTGAAAACATCCTGCCGCGTGCAGACAGCATTCACTGTGGTGGATTTCCACAGGGGACCACCCATCTCACGGTCTTCAGAAGGGACCCTGGGGATCTCCAATCCGTGACTCAACTCCTAGTGAGCAGGCTGGAGGGATCTATGCCTCTACTTTGGGGGCGTGGTAGGGTATTTATAAACACATGAACTGATGATGAGGATTATGGAATGTTTCATTAGCCATAACACGCTGAGGTAAAAAATGACTTAGTAAGTGGTACCAAGGTTGACTTGAAACTGGGGGTAAAGGGAACATCCATGGATGCCATTTATTTGTCACTTGAAAAATCTTTCACAGGTTTCCAGAAGTAAAACTGTGAGTCCCTGCTGAAGCAAAGGGAATGTGAACAGGAAACCATCTTAGGGAAGGGTATGAAAAGTTAGTAGTGGTCCTTCAGGTGGAAAGAGTACAAGTGGCAGATAGCCTCAGGGGTCTGGACTAACAGCAGGTTGTAATAATCTGGAAGACACGCAGGAGGAAAAATTTAAGTATCCAGATAATGATTATTCTGGGAAACGCAAGTCCTTGAGGATAACAGGCAAAAATCGTCAAAACGTCAGGGATGGAAAGGGCAGTGGGTTTAGAGAACCACTGTAAGCGGAACCATCCTCAGAAGATGAAGAGCTCTCAGGGACAATGGACGTGAGAAATCTGCCAATCACCAGAAAACGGATCCAGGTAACAGCCATTCCTCATGTTTTTATGGTTAAAGAAAAAGCCAATAAAATGCAGGGCAGGAGAAGACGGGACATCAGATACAATGTAAAAGCACTTTCCTACAATACCACATTGCAGCTACACCAGCATGCTACGTCTTCTGGACACTGCACCTTAGAAGGACAAAGAGGAGTAACATCTAACATTTGCAGAGTACAACACAGTTTTCAGAGCTCCTTCACAGATGATATCTCACTGGACTGTTTGGTACCTTGGGGAAAGACCTCTTCAGGTCCAGACGACAAAACTAAATCTTACTTAAGTAGGTTAATCCCAGAGTCACTGAATTTCTCAAAGTAATACTAGGAATCCAGCCTGGGACTTTTGGTTCTAAAGTTCTTCTTCAACCTCATGCTCGTGCTGAAGAATCTTCAGAAAATACAACTAAAATGACAAAGAGCTGGAGAAGGAGCCTTTTTAAAGGTAAGGTGAACCTGTCATGTTTGGGTTTTTCTTTACTTTTCTTTCCTTTTTCTTTTTTTTTTTTGGCCTCTCAGCTCCAAATTCATCCTTCAGTCTTGCTCTGAAACTGGAATAAACTAAATAATCATCCTTTGCCAGCTGGCACAATCTTTAAGGTTTGTCCTTCAAGGCTGCTGGAGAGACACCGCACGAGGAAAATTCTGCTTCCTGGTGTGGCTGTGCTTGCTCAGCGGGCCCCTGCAGCACACCCTCATGGCGTTCCCAGTGTCCGGCTCTTGGTGTGCGCGAGGCTGCCGCAGCGCCAGCCCCTGCAGCAGAAACAGCTGCCCCAGCACCTTGCCAGGGCCAACCTGTGGCAGAACTGAGACACCTCCTTGTGAACAGTTCTCCTAAGCATTCTAGAGGGTAGATATCTGGTGTGTTCCACCACCAAGTTTCTTTCATAAAAGAACTTGTCCACCATCCAGTGGGTCACAGCCATACCCTCGCCAACAGGGTCTGGATGGGAGCCTGGGGAAGGGCACTCTTGCTAGGGTATGGCTCAGGGATGTGGCCACGCCTTAGACTGTATTCTGGAGTTCTCTTCACTTCTTACTAGCAATCTGTTGTTACTTTCATCCCAAGTAATAGTTAATTATTCTTGAAGTTAAACTTCCTGTTCAAATTAATTTGCCTGGTTTCTCTCTCCTGACTGGACCCTGACTGACAGACTAAGCGTAGGAGGACTACTTGCTTTATCAGATGAAAGCACAAAGAGAACAGAAATAAAATCTATAAAGTTACAAAAGGTATGGAAATTGTGAGAAAGGACTTATCCCCTAAAACCTAGTTTCTGACAACCACGGGTCCTAACTTTGAAATTGTAAACAGGTAGGCATAAGAAAAATAAAAAGCACTTCTTTTTGTTACTAAAGAGATGATACTAAGTGGAGGTACAGGTTGTTTCAAGATTGGTGTGGATAAATTCAAGGAAGATAAATTTAGAAATGATTGAGGGAAGCAGGGGTTCTTAGGCTACATATCACAAACCATGTATCGTGCGATGGGGAACTAACAGAACACTGCATTAAACAATCCCTAGAGGCCAGGATCATTCAAAAATGCATTGTTTCTCAAAATGGGGTCCAATTCTCTAGATGAACTTTACAAATTTATGTTTTCATCCTGATAAAAATTGAAAAACAAACAAACCTCCCCCCCCCAAAAAACCAAACTCTAATAGAACAGTCTCATCACCTACACGGCAGTTTACCATAAAGCTGAGTTTGGCCACATGATTTAGTACTTCATTTGACATTCGTATTTCAGAGCTTACGTAGCAAGGGCTGATGACAAATGAACTAGGTTGAACTGGGTACACAAATACTGTGTCAGTGTCAAGTAAAAGCCAAGTGATCTCACGGTACACTTTATGAAAAGAGATTTGAGGTCTGAAGGCAGTTTAAATAAATAGAGAAAAGCAATGGGTGAAATCAATGATCAGAAATAGAATTTTACCATCTCATTTCACAGAGTAAAATTATGTTTCGGGCAATGATTAACTACTTGATGATTTTACCACTGAAAAAAGTCAGCTGATGTAAACTAATGTTATTGATCAGATAAAATTATCAGTGGTTTAATAAACCTGGTCCTTATAGTAATGGGTTTCTCTCTGTGATACTTTTTATTCTTTCATAAAAGTCTCTTTTTTTTGAAGTCAGTGAATTTAAGATCATAAATTATAGTAGTTGGGGATGAATATTTTATTTGAAAATCAAACTAAATAAAAGCATAAAATATCACTTAATATATATCTTAGTTAATGAAGATAATAAATTTATTCAACATGGTTGAAAGCTTATTAATAAGCTCTCTCTCAGGAAAATTCTTTTCCTTGGTATTACAGTGGGAAAAATAAAAGATTTTACTGTCCTAGAAAGATATCAATGGATGTCTTATGACTTACGGACATCTTAGAAGGACTTATCTTTGCATCACAGCCAATATTGTAAAACACTGTGCAGTGTGTGTTTTTAGACTAATAAAAAAGTTAATTTGAGGACCTTTAATTCTCTGATGTTAGCAAACACCTGGTATTAGAAACAGGAAAACATAAAAGAATTAAGTAAATTGAAAAAAAAGTCATAGCTGAATTTTTTTTTAACAGTATTACAAATATTTCTTAAAGATCTTTATGCCTGAATTTTTAGGCACAGGCTAGGATTAACCTGATTTTTTAAATTTTTGACAGTGTTCTTAGGATGTTGTCAATATAAACACCAAAGAAGAGAAAGGCAATATTTTTTCAGCCCACACTTCTTTCTTGACTGTTATTAGCAACTGTTTGTTTCTTCAATAAGAAGCCCTACTACCAATATAAGAAATACTGGCATCCAAATTATTTTACTGTAGAGCAAACTTATGACACACAAGAATATTATGTATGGCGAAAATATGCTATTAAAGGGTGTGAATATGGTCTAGATCATGTTAAATATATACAAATATAATTTGTAATTTTCTTTAATGGGCACACAAAAACCTAACTATCATATTTAAAGACTCAAGAAAAAAAAAAACATTTTCCCTTTCTTTGACTACAGAATTACTAGCTCTACCAACCATTAATGGACACATAGGAAAATAAATCTTGATGTTAAAACTTTGAAATTCTGTCAGGCTTAGGAAGTTCTGATGGAGTTAGCGCTTTGCTCTCATGTGTATCAGGAAAAAGGGCCCAGTTGTTTAACTCACCTCTCCACAGTCACTGTCGATTGGTGTGAGGTAACTGCATGTGGGCTAGCCACTGGTTCTCCATTTCCTGGAGAGTTTGTCACACACGGAAGTGCAGATACCACTGGACAAGCAAAGAAGGTGGGACAAATAGTTACTAGGACTCTAGTATCAACCCTAAACCTCAGGACCCAGAATGCCTAGATTTATGACCTGGCTCTGCTGTTTACCGGCTGTGCGACCTTGGGCAGGCCACAAACTCTCTGTGCCTCAGTTTCCTCATGAATAAGAATACCTACCTCACAAGCCACGGGAAGAATTAAATGTATTAACATATGCAAAGTACTTAGAATCGTGTAAGGCTGGAAATCAGTGTTGTTACTATTTTTGTTTGCACTAAATTGACTGTGGACAAAAAGTATGTAATGTTGAAACCAAAGCAACTGATGAAGACAGCAGTAAGCTGACCTGATTAGGCTGATGGTGAGTATCTTCTGAAGAATTTAGAGCAAATCACCATGACCTACCTTAAGTGATAAAAAATAATTTTTTTAAACTCAGTTTACTTCTTGTCGCATTTAGAATGAAAGGGATTTCATGAACGGAAGGCCAGTGAATTGTACTTTACCAAGCCACCTTGTCATTCAATGCTCAGTGATGTAGTCCAGCTTACACCAACAATATTGACAACAGACTCCAAAATCTAAGCCAGGGTTACTTAAAGTCCTGTAAACCTTCATACTGATTAGAATTTCAGGGAAATCTGTTGCAGTTTATGGTTTCAGCTCGACATGAAGAAATAGCTAAAACATAATTCCAAGGAAGTGTTATTTCATGGCCTGGCACAAATTCAGTAAAGCTGCCAGAGGTCCAGAGAGTCTGATAACTGAAGAAGTGATTACTAACTTTATTAAAGGAGCCAAAATTCACAAAGCTGGTAATAGGCAGCCTTGGAGATTTCTGATAGGTCTGTAAGCTCGGCTGTCTGCCTGCCCTAGAATTCTCTTTGGAGCACTAGTAACACCATTTAGCCCTCAACCACACATGCGACGGGGAAAAGAGGACTATTTGTTAGACAGTCCCTCAGGCCTCTTTTTAGCAGTATTAACTCAAACCAGATTTACTATGAGTGTTGATAAACACAGATATGATGACTGAAAAGTTGCACCTTCCCTTTTGGTTTTTTTGGTTCTCAGGCTGAGGTAGAAAGAATATTGGAAGAATTGATGGGGGAAAGATGGAAAAACAAATAAACAAGGAACCGGGCCATGTGCTAACCACACTCTAAAAACTCCTGTACTGGTACAATTTACACCCTAAAACGCTCATTCTGATGACTCATGGAAGGTCGTGCCTGTGTAAAGTCTCCATGAATTACGACATTTGTGGAGACAACCTATTAAAAATGCAATGGGGTTAACAGGCAACCATTAGGGTTATTCTCTGAGCAAATATAATTAGGGCATCTTGAAAAAAGCATGGAAAGCTCACTAAGAATGGATCACAACATTGAGAAACTCGGATAGCCTCTGTTGAGATAAAACCAAATCCCAAGACACCAACATATTAACTTTTGAAAGCCTCTAGAGTTTACAGAAAAATTTTTTTTTCACATAGATCATTTCATTTGATTCTTAGTCTTACAAGAAAAAAACAGCCAAGGGAAGTGAGGTATCTCTGGTTCTTTCTTGTCACATTGATATTGTAAGTGAGGAAAGAGGAAGAGTGCATGATGAGCTGTGTACCAACCACCTGTAGGTACGATCGTGAAGACCACGGGGGATCATAAAACAATCATAAGCTTGGATTCCAGCTATATGAGCTGGGCCTGCCACTCGAATGAATTACCCTTGGGGGGAAGAGACCTGGCCTGGTCTGTTCACACTAAATCCCAGTGCCTGCAACAAGGCCTGGCACTGGCAGGTCTCTGAAAATGCTTGCTGACTTCAAGATAAACCACTTCTACCCCACAGGCTGCAGCGGAAATTAAAGAAGAAAATGTATTCAGGTGGTACCTGATACAAAGAGACCATTTAATGAACACTAAATGAATTTGGGTACTAACGCACTAAGGTAAATTTTATTTCAAAATAAAATAAATCAAGCAAATTTGGTTTAAAATCACCAAGAAATTAATTATCTCTGTCCAAAGCCTAGAGGTATCAACAACTTTCCAATGAAATTTCAACTAATTTCTAATTTTAACTCTATTCTGAAGTCAGAAGTTAAAAAGGTATAAATCCTTTTGTGAGAACTGCCATATATATGAGTTGTCAAATGTGCAAGTTTAGAGTCCTTGAGAGCAAATATAAATACACGTTACTTTAGCAGACAATAAATGATAAATGAAATTTAATTTTAAAACACAAAGAAAATTCTTCTAATCATGTGTGTATAAATATTTGTATGTGTCTATTATCTCTCTGTATAGGCATATATCTATATACACAGAGATATATACAAACATATATCCACACGTGGATATTTGTAATATAACATGATTTAAAATATTAAGCACACTATTAGAGTATAAACAAATGTGAAAAACCATCTTTGAGAAGTGTGAGAGTTTTACATAAGGGGAAAATCTACAGACATACACCTAAGCTTCTGTAAGTCAATGAGTACTCTCCCCTCCCCAATCAATGAACATCTTCATCTCTAGAGAGTCAATCTAAAAATTCTACAATTGTTTGAATTCACTGAAGTAAATACCTGTTCCTCCAGTGAGAACTCCCTTGGTTATATCTCCATTTCTCTGATCAACAGTTTTCTACCAAAAAGAGAGAGAGAGAGAGAGAGAGAGAGAGAGAGAAAAGATTTTTAATGTTAAAGTTGCAAGTACAGAAAAAAAAACCACATTAAGAATAGTTTAAAAATGGCCTCCTCAGTACCTTATCTGTAGCTTCTGTTCGCCTTGTTCTTTTCATAATCTCCTCAAGTCGCTACAAGAAAGGGAGATTTTTTTTTTTTAAAGATTTTATTTATTTATTTGACAGAGAGAGACACAGTGAAAGAGGGAACACAAGCAGGGAGAGTGGGAGTGGGAGAAGGCGGCTTCCTGCGGAGCAGGGAGCTCGATGCGGGGCTTGATCCCAGGACTGTGGGATCATGACCTGAGCAGAAGGCAGACGCCCAACGGCTGAGCCACCCAGACACCCCAGAAAGAGAACTGAGCAAAGGGGTCCAATAAGGAAAGAAGGCAAGCCTGGCACATTTCACTGACTAAGTAGATGGGTCGTCCGAACACCTCTGTTACTTTGGGCAATTATAATGCCCACTACTCCCTTTTAATGGGCATTATTCACATCAAGGCTGGAACTGACTTAAGCCACATGAACTGGAAGGAACTGTTTTTGGTGCGGCCTGCACTGTGAGGACAGATTTCTTCAGAGATGATGACTAATACCCGGAGCGACTTCAGTTTCTCTGGAATGCGCCGAGCGCGTTTGCTTTCTGAGAGCAGTGAGCTAGTCTCCTCGTCGTGGGGCTTCAAGGCTGGGGAAGGATGGGGACAATGAGCATCCCAGGCTTCTGTTCTAGACACAATCACCTTTTTTCTTTCCAGGCGCTCCTGCTCTTCTCTCTGGAAATGCTTCTCTCTCTCCTGCCGAACCCTCTCTGCTTCCTCACGAAGGCGAGCTTCTTCTTCCTTCTGGAAACAGGAAGTGAGCCTGTGCTTCAGGCGGGAAGGGCTGCCCGGAGGCGGAGGGGGGGGGGGCAGAACAGGTGCGGGACACACACACACACAACCCGCTGCAGGGACTCATCCCGTACCGTACCCCTGGCGCTCTCCTCTGCTCCTCTGTGCGGACCCAGGCCCAGGCCGGGCGGGGGGCGGGGCTTCCCCTACCTGCTTCTGGGCGCGCTCCTGGTCCTCGCGCTCGCGCCTCTCCCGCTCCTCCGCCTGCCGCCGCAGCTGCTCTTCCCGCTGCTCTTCCCTCTCCCGGGCCTGCTCTGCCTCCAGCCGGCGGGACTCCTCCTCGCGCCGCGCCCGCTCCTCCGCCACCTTCTGCGCCAGCTCCTCTTTCTTTTGTCTGGAAAAAGGCACACACAAAGCAGAGATACACCGGGGGGGCGCTCCCTGAAGAAAGGCTGGAGTTGGTGGTTGCGGCTGAGGGCTGGAGGGAAAATCTCCCGGGGACACACTCACAGCATGGCTCGGGGTCCAAGAGGAAAAGTGACCCTCTATTCTTCCTCCCCCATTTCCCCAGCCTCGCGCTGCCTCGTGGTAAACAGAAGGAACGTGCAACCACTAATGCTTTGAGGAGAGCCGGTTTGGGGAAAGGATGTGCAACCGAACTATCCTTAAAGGTTTAGATTAGTTTTATCCAAAAATGGGACAGTTTAGTAAGAGTTTGAACATTCGTCCCCCGCCCCCCCGAAGTCTTTGTAAATTAATAAAGGTTACAATGTTCTGTTATCAGGGCAGGACAAGACAGACCACGTAAGCTCCCTGCTGTGATCAAGTGTGTCCAAAGTTGCTGCCTGGCACTGGGGCTGTGGTCCTCCCCCAAGATGCAGCTCTGCTTGTCTGAAGAACAATGTCCTTGAACATCGGTTGTATTAGCTGGAGGAGGAGGCCTCCTAAGCCAAGGGTCCCTCCCATCCGGCCCAGCAGGCAATCATGGGGCACTGAACTATCTCACCCTGCTAATCCCTGAGAGTTCTCTTAGGAAGAAAACACAAGCTTCTAGTATGCGGCTTCAAAAGGATTATTAGAAAGATAATGAGGATATATGGAGATCAGAAATATTTTCAGTAAAAAAAAAAAAATCAGACTGTACACTTGTACGTCTACTGTCGTTATACTGTGGTTATAATTATGTAAATGGGGTGTGTGTGTGTGTGTACATATTTATGTATGTCTATAAACCCCTACTGTGTTCAGAGACTAGAAAGGATGACCCAAAATCCACTTTGCCAATGACTGAAAACTGGTAAGACTATGGATAGATTTTTTTCTTTCTTTACACCTTTCTCCATCAATGTTGTTATACTGTCATCAGAGCAAGAAAACGTTATTAAAAAAATCACTTAGTGATCAGAGGCATGACTCTGAAGCAACTAGCCCATCCACCTTCATCACTACTACCAGCTCCTGTCTCTCAGACTGAAGACGTAATCCAAGGTATCCCTAGGATGTCCCTGCTCACTGAACAATGTCACTGCTTTACCTTTCCAGCTCTTCCCTCTCCCTCTTCTCCCTTTCCTCCTTCTCTCTCTGCTCTCGGGCCAGCCGTCTCTTCTCAGCGAGCAGCCTCGTGGCCTCTTCTGGGTCGGTGGTGCCTGCGGAGGTCTTGGGGCAAGCGGCGGCAGTCACAGTGGATGGTGAGGCTGGGGCTGGGCCTGGGGTTGGCGCTGGAGTGGGGGCCGATGCTGGAGCCGAGGCTGGGGCTGAAGCAGCTGTACAAACAGGTACAAGGAGAAAACCAGTTGGAAACAAAACCCAAAGAACAAAACAAAAACTAGCATTCCCCACACCCCAGGCCTAGAATTCATCATTATAAGAGAAAAGGGAATGTTTATTACTGGGTGTTCTCATGGTTTCACTGTATTCTGCTTGTAACCAGGCAACAGATAACAAAAAGGTGCATGTGTAAGGGAGACATCCAACAAAGCTGACACTCTGTCACCGGCTCCTATTTTTATACAAGTTAATCAGTTAACAACATATATCAAATGTGTACTCAGTACGGAGCCTCACGTTAGGTTCTGTGGGAAGTTATACTCTGAACAAAAGGAAGATGAGATCTTCCATTTGCCTTTCATTACATTTAAAAAATTCCTTCTCTTTAGTGACTATTTGTTACTAGCAGACCAAAGCCTTTCTGTGACCATCCTCAGGGTCCCGGCCATGAGCCCAGATTCAGGCTGGAAGATGACACCCGATGAAGATGAAGAAGCCCCTTTTGTCTACCCAGAGCTGTCTCCAGGTCTGAGACGGGATGAGCCCAGGGCCTCTTCAGGAGCCAGCACTCGTATTCCTTATCCTTTTGGGCCTCCCTGTCCATCTTGATGCCAAGATGCAAGATGGCAGTACAAGTCCTCTGACCTGATCCACACTGAGGAAATGGCCCAGAGAGCCACTCTAGAAGGCCAGGAGTCCCACAGAGATGCTCCACGGGGAGGTGTGATCTCTGGTATTCTAGACCCTCCCTTCAAGATTAATGCATTCTGCTCTGCCCCCAGGACACTTTTCAGCCTTTCTCTTCTCTCTCTTTCCATGCAAACAAATAGTGGACCCTTCCACTGTCAAGCAACACTGTCACTCTTCTGAGTTATCTACTCTCTCTTTGTCCCTACCCCCATCTTCAAATTAAGTCTTAAGGAGAAAACTTTTGAATGAAGACAACTTTCAATAAAAAATATTGAATTCCTGGGGTGCCTGGGTGGCTCAGTGGGTTAAAGCCTCTGCCTTCAGCTCAGGTCATGATCCCAGGGTCCTGGGATCAAGCCCCGCATCGGGCTCTCTGCTCAGCAGGGAGCCTGCTTCCCTTCCTCTCTCTCTGCCTGCTTCTCTGCCTATCTGTGATCTCTGTCTGTCAAATAAATAAATAAAATCTTTAAAAAAAAATATTGAATTCCTGGTTCCAGGTGATTCTAAGCTTCTGGCTAAACATCTGGTTTAGTCTGGCAGAGATGAGATCCACTGGGTCTTTTGAAAGGAGTTCTGACCTCCGTCAAGCACCAGAGGCTAGCCAGTGGTCCTTGGGCCCCGCTACACACAGGGTAACTGGCTGCTCTGTATTTTATCTGACATTCCCACAGAGGACTTGACTGATGAGCTTAGTGTCTTTCAGGGTCCCTGGGTCTACCACATACTTGGATTCGGTAGATCTAAGACAGGGCCAGGGATCTGTCCTTTGAAACATTACAGAAGTGGTGAATTAAAATGATTTCCATAAACCCTTTGAAGATCTTCACTGTAAAAGGGTGAGAATAATCCCCTTCATTTGAGTATGAGTTGAATATAGTCACTTGCTTCTGATGAATTGACTATGAGGAAATTGTTACTTATGTGTGTATGACTTCTGAGACCAGGCATAAAAGGTATGGAATGCTCATGAGGCTCTCTTGCAGATCATGCTCTCTGGGGAAAGCCAGTAAGCGAGTCCAGCAGAGACAGACCGTGAGGACATAAAGCAGCCCCACAGAGAGGTTCGTGGGCCAGGAAACGGAGCTCCGCCATATGTGTGCGCCAACATTTAGCCACCCAGCTAACCTGCCTCCAAACTCCTGACCCAAGAATCTGTGTGATATAATAACTGTTTTTATAAGCTTCAAAGTTTTAGGCTGATTTGTTACACAGCAGTAGAGATAACTCATACAAGCAATCCTGATGTGGGGGCTCTGAACACCACGTTTTGTGAAAATCTGGACTCAGTCAATAAAAGGTCTCATAAATCATACCTGAATTAATATGCTGCACCTCCAATGACAGGCTTTTGATTGGATGTTCCTTTATTTATACTTAAGAAAATTGCACATGGGAAAAGCTCCTGAAATTTACCTTCGAGGAAATGTCTAAGTTCCCCAGAAAGAGCAAGTAACCCACGCTGCATCACAAGGCAGCTGAACCTTACCAGGAGCAGCTTCTGGCTCAGCAGGTGTCCCCTCTTCAACTGTGGCTTCTTCCACCTTCACTAAAGGTGTTCTGCCTTTCAGTGATGGCTCTTTGGCAGCGTTCTGGGATTCCTTCTCAGGGTCTTTCCTCTCGAGTTCCACTCTGACTTCTCTTTTGACAGGGCGGATGTTGCCAGGGGATGGGGGCCGGGCCTGAGCAGAAGCCGCTTTGACTGATCCGGGAGGCAAGGATGAGGTTGGTCTGGGTGTGCCAGGCAGATGAGGGAAGGATTTGGATGGCAACCTGGGCAACATACCAGGGAAAGAGAATGGGAGCCATCAGAGCCAGCCTGCCAGACCCTTCCTTTCCCCACTCCTCTACCATGTAATAGTCCTAGAATGCCAGCACCAGGAAGGAAAAAGAAATGACGATACCAAGCTGGTGTGTTTGTTTTTTTATGTAGCAAACAGAGAAATATTCACGTTAGAGACTCACTCCTATTTCCTTTTTCCTTTCCTACAAGGAAAAATGTTAGTCCCTAAGTCAATGCCAAACAGCGGGGAGAGAATACCAACCTCTTAAATTTCACTTACCAAAGTCGGGAGGGAGCTGGTGATCTTGCTTTGGAATGAGATGGAGACAGTGCCCTCCGAATGCCAGATGTGGAGTGGAATGGTAGGTTTTCTCTCTCCTTCTCTCTTTTATAGCCCTAAGTTTGGAGAAACACAATAATCAGATTTTGCTATGAGTGGAACAGTCCCATTCACAGTATCAATAGTGGAGCTGCAACCCACTGAGTGACTTTTTGGAAAATTTCCAGCCTTTGTCATTTATATCCATTACACTGCCACAAAAAGCCCTTGTTACCTCAAACCTGAACCATATAACTGAATTAACACCATCTGACACTAATAATAAAATTGTGGATGTCTGAGGTAGAGTTACATTTGTTTAAAAAAATACACTAATACTCTTAGAAAGCACCTATACTTACTTTGTGCCTACAATAACCTGGGGCAAATTCTCTCATTATCTTTTTTAACCCAGACAAGTATCAAAATAAAAGTGACTTCCATTTCTCCCTGCTCCCCCCATTTTAATTCTTCAGCAATTTTTTTCCTATGTTGGAACATAACATACTTTTTAAAGACTTACTTTTTAAAAAAGACTTACTTTTTAAAAAAATTTATGTGTCTGCTACATCAGAGGTTAATTCCTTTTTACCCTTTATACTGATACTATATGAGTAATTCCTTTCTCACCTAATGGCCTTTGAAGGAAGTCAGGTTCAAGGTGAAGAATTTTAGCTATTTTTAATCTTCTTTGAGGATAAAATGGAAAAGGGAGAGTGGGTCAAAACATTGCTCTTCTAATGGTGCACTAGAAATTCAGCCAGGGAGGTGATACCTTTTCTAAGTCCAAATGAACAAAAGGAAACCTAGAACTGTTTGGTAATCTATAGCCAACTGTGACAAAAAAGACAACAACAACAACAACAACAAACCGCACAGAGCAAGAAAGACTCATTCTAAGTATCTAAAACACGCCAACAAGGTCCTGGGATGGGACTGGATACTCGCCAGAGGCATGAGTGTGAGCACCTGTCAGTACCCTACTCCATGCGACCCTTGCAGGGAAGCAGACTGTGGGAGTCGAAGGCAAAGGAAAAAACTTCATTTATTTTATCTAGTTGTAGGGCAAGAAGCTGGTAGTGTCCCCCTTTTCTCTCCTTCCTGCCTGGGGCAAGCATTAACTCCCCTCTTCCTTTCTTTGTTTCCCCCTTCTTGCTCCCCTTCAGCGTCCCTTCTAATTGCTTCTCTCCACTTTCCTTAGTAGCATCCTAGTTGATGGACTGGGCTAGAGGTGGGGGGAAAACACGAGTATCAACTAATACTCAGTGTCTTCCCAGAATTTCTAAATAAACCTAACAAACAAACACTGAGGCAGGGAAGAACTTTACAAGATGCGTGTCAGCTCTATATCCCTTGTGGCTGCCTGACCAGCCTTTGCCCTGATTTCTGGTCCCAGAAGGTGGGAGGTGAGCCTCAGAAGTCAGTTGTTGTCCTTGGGTGGCAGATGTGGCAGTCAGCACAGGGGACCCTTCCAGCCGCTATACTGGGTGGCAATCATGTCTGTAGCTTATCAGTGGATAAGCTTCCAGAGTGGAATGCCTGGGGCTCTTCCCAAGGGAAGCTGTCATTAAGCACCTCAAGTAACTTTTTCTTTTTCTCAAAACATTTTACTTTGGCTGAAGTCAAATTAAGGAGCGATCTGAATGGGAAAATAATTCAGGGTAATTTGTGTTGCGGAGGAAACAGGGATGAATTTCATCATCTGTGTCTTGATAAGACAGGCATCGAGGGAAAGAACCTACAAAGAACTGTATAATCCTTCTTTTTGGATTAAAAAAATGTTAAAGTGCCATTGAACCAGTTCTTTCTAAAACTGCCCTCTCTCAACCAAAGAGAGGTTGAGAAAAATGTTGAATACTTGAGAAGACATCCTCAGGCAGGTAGATGGTTTTACCCTCTTAGATCTTTTAGATGTCTTTTCACTGGTCTTGTCACCCAATCACCTGTCTGAGTACCACACATGTAAAGGCATTCCTCATCCTCCCCCTGATCTGAGTTAATAGCCAGTGGTCTGTACAATAATCTTTCCTATTAACATTTTCCACAAGGTTAATGTGGAACACACACAGCAAGGTGCACATGTCAGTGGACACTGGACCAGCAGGACAGACTTTGATTTTACAATTAGAGTTAGGGTTAGAATACAAATAACACTCAAAAGAGACAATATAGACCAATACTCCAAGACCCTGATTGTCCAATAGAACATTCTGTGATAACAGAAATGTCCTACATCTATGCTGTCCAGTAAGCTAACCACTACCCATATTTGGTCATTTGAGTTTAGATCTAAATGAATTAAAATCAGATAAAATTGAAAAAAGTTATGGAAACATTTCTATGTATAATAGCATCAGAAAGAATTAAATCCTTAGGAATAAACTTTACCAAGAAGGCAGAAGACTTGTACACTGAAAACTAAAAGACATTGCTAAAAGAAATGAAAAGAACACAGATGGGAAGACATTCTGTGTTCACAGACTAGAAGACTTATTATTAAAATGTCAATACTAGCCACAAGGACCTACAGAGTCTAAGCAAGCCCTATCAGAATCGGATGTCATGTTTTGCATAAAGAGAAGTATCTATTCTAAATTCATATGGAACTTCAAGGGAACCTGAATAGCCAAAACAATCTTGAAAAGAAAGAACAAAGTCAGAATAAAGTCGCTTCATACTACAAAGCTACAGTAATCAAAACAGTGTGGTACTGCCATGAAGAGAGACACGGAGACCAATGGAGTCAAGAGCCCAGAAATAAATCCTTACGTTCACAGTCAAAGGATCCTCAATAAGGGTGCCAAGACCACTCGATGGGGAAAAAGTCTCTTCAACAAATGGTGCTGGGAGAACTGGACATCCACACGCCAAAGAACATAGCTGGACCCTGACCTTACACTGCAGACAGAAACTAACTCTAAATGGATTAAAGACCTAAATGTAGTGCTTAAAACGAAAAAATTCCTGCCCCAAACCAGGAAGCTTCATTACACTGGATTTGGTGATGAAGGATTTCTTGGATATGACACCAAACGCACAGGCAACAAAAGCAGAAATAGACAAATGGAACTGCATCAAACTTAAACACTCCTGTGCATCAAAGGATACAATCAAAAGAGTAAGGAAATAAACTATAGAATAAGAGAAATACTTGCAAATCATATATCTGATAAGAGATTAGTATCCAGGATACATAATATCCAGAATATGTACATATCCTACAACTCAAAAATTAAAATTAAGACGAAACAAATTAAAAAACAAGATTAAAAAAATGAGCAAAGGACTTGAATAGATTTTCCTCCAAAAGAGATATGGGAATGGCCAACAAACATATAAAAAGAAGTTCAACATCACTGATCATTAGAGAAATGCAAATCAAAATCACCATCAGACAGAGCCTCACGCTATTAGGATGGCCACTATAGAACAAACAAAAACCCAGAAAATAACAAGTGTCGGTGAAGATATGGAAGAAGTGGAACCCCTCTATAATGTTGGTGGGAATGTGAGTAATATGGTTCATTTGCTATGGAAAGCAGTATGGCATGGCAGTTCGCCAAAATACTAGAAATAGAATTACCACAAAACCCAGCAGTCCCACTTCTGGGTATATATCCCAAAAAACTGAAGGCAAGATCTTGAAGAGATAATTTGCTACCCACATACACAGCAGGGCTAATCACAGTGTTATTCAGATCCAAGAGGCAGAAACAGTTCAAATGTCCACCAGCAGAAGAATGGATTAACAAAATCTGGTATATGTGTACACGTATGTTCATGTGTATACACATGCATGCATACACACAATGGAATATTATTGGCCTTAAAAAGGACAGAAATCCTGTGACGTGCTACAACATGGGCGGACAGACCTTAAGGACATTATACGAAGTGACACGAGCCAGTCACGAAAGGACAAATGATTCTGTTTATATGGCATGTCTAAAAGTAGTTAAATTCAAAGAAACAGAAAGTAAAATGGTGGGTTGCCAGGGGTTGGGAGAGGAGGAAATGGGGAGTTGTTGTTCAGTGGGGATAGTTTCAGTTTTGTAAGATTTAATTAGTTCCGGGGAAAGGCTGCACAACAATGTGAATAGACATAACATTACTGAAATGGATGCTTAAAAATAGTTAAGATGGTAAATTTTGTTACCTTTTTTTTTTTACTATAGTTAGACATTTTTTAAAAATTCAATTTAAAAATTCAATTGAATTTAAAGTTCTCTTTGGCATTCTCACTAGTGACTTTTTCTTTTTTTTCCCCCCACTAGCCACTTCTCAAGTGTTCCATAACCACTGGTGGCTGGTGGTTCAGCTGAACTCCAAGGGGCGGCTCTGGGGTATAAAGGACTTGTGAGTCACTTCTGGAAACAGGCATTTGCCTTAATATTTGGTAAGGAGGTGAAAAGATGACCAATAAATCAAATACAGAAGAGGAAGGCATCAAAAAAAAAAAAAATTAAAATGGGTGAGAAAGCGGAGCTTCTGAAACATGTGATGAAAAATCCCTCTCCTTTAACCTGTTGACCAAGGGTCTGCTCTCATCCTTCCCTCCTGGCGTGTTAGGTTGTGTTTTTATCCACAACAAGATGCTTTTCCTTTGCTAAGTGCCTCTCCCCCTCCAGGAAGTCCCCAACCTTCGGGGGCAAAGCTGTTCTAACTACAGCTTTTTATCCACTGCTAGGCTTTCTGAAGCTAACATGCTAATGATGAACAACTACCCAGACATCCAAGGTAGTCTCACCTCAAGCTTCATTCGCAAGACCTCCTTGCAGCGCTGGAGGTCTGGCGGTCTGACTCAATCAGGAATTAAATGCTGATTCCTGAAAACCTGGGGCTTGGAAGAAAACTGCCTATAGGAAAAGTCATCAGGCTCTCACAACCCTCAAACTATTCTCAAACATCTAAGCAGAATCCTTCTAAGTGTCCATCAGCTTTATAAATCTGAACAACTCTGCGAAGTTAAGATTAAAAAAAAAAAAATTGTTCGGCCTTTCATTAAACAGGTCATGGTATTCCCATGGGAACGAGATCTTCTGGTCCTTTAGGAGTAAGTACAATGACTGAAGACCACACAACAGTATCTACTTCTTTTAGCAGACACTAAATAACACACAGTGTGAAGAAGAAAGGTGCTTAGAGACACAAAAGTTACCTCACTGCATTTATGGCATGAAATTCATTATTGGTGAAAACTTGTGTTGGCTCACGGGGCGCCTGGGTGGCTCAGTGGGTTAAGCCGCTGCCTTTGGCTCAGGTCATGATCCCAGGGTCCTGGGATCGAGCCCCACGTCAGATTCTCTGCTCAGCGGGGAGCCTGCTTCCCTTCCTTTCTCTCTGCCTGCCTCTCTCTCTGCCTGCCTCTCTGCCTACTTGTGATCTCTGTCAAATAAATAAAATCTTAAAAAAAAAAAAAAACTTGCGTTGGCTCAGCCACCTTGCCAGTAATCACAAGTACAAGTTATATTCTTCACTTGCAAAATCCAAGTCTCTGACACAGCCCAGATGCCTTTCAAGAATTTGTTACCTAGCAAATCACTAGTGTTTTCAAAATACTTGCTTACTATATTGTAAGATTTGGGCCTTGACAGAGATAAGGGAGACAGACAAAAATGCTTTGTTTTGCTTTTTTTTGGTGAACCACATTCAGAGTTCAGCAAGCTCCTGGATATGGTGTAAGAAAAGGCAGAGGCGGCTGTCCAGGCCCACATGCCCTTCCAGGGCTTTCTGACTGGCAAACATGAAGAAGTGTGCTGGCGTGACCTTTATTCATACACAGGCCCACTGTGCAGGCACACACTTGAACAGAGAATAGTTTTCATTCTCAAATTCACATTTCTAGGGGGAGCCCAACTCACATTTCTAGAGGGAGCGTGGGGACGCTACCGCCCAGGTGCGGGCACCTCCCGCTCTGACACCCACAGGGCACCTGGAGCTGGTGTCCATTCTGCACAGAAACAGCACAGACTCGCCAGGCCGCTCCCACCGGCTACTCACCGCGGTGCTAGGAACCGTCCTCCTTCTCGCGGAGCCCTCCGGTGGCGTTACCGAGAATTTGGGTCGCTCTGTCAGATTTCTAGAGTGTGCAGCTCTGTAGGGCATGATGTTGATGGGGCTGCAAGATGCTGAACGAGGACAAATGGGGATAACTAGGGTGTAGGTGATTGTTTTACACAAAAGAGCGCCAGAGGAGTAGTTGAAGGAAAGCCAAAAGCGGGTTCAGGAAAAGGAGCAAAGCAGAGACAGAGAGAAAAGTAGGGAGAAGAAGTTATTACCTAAAGGTGTCCAGAACCATCACAGCCAACTCTCCTCTCACAGTCCTATCGGTTTACAGTGTGTCCAAAAAGAAGCCATGTCCAGGTGAAAAATCTAGACTACGTAAGTTATTGGGCTATTGAAATAGTGATCAAAGATTCAGATGTAGTCTAATAATTAAGGAAAGCAATGGGTTTATATTCCTATGAACTGATGGTTCTGGGAAAACACGACATTAGTGACAGATCATTTTATATAAGGACTGTTTATAAACAGATTTTTCCTAATTAGCTATAAGATGGAACGAAAGGTGGAGGCAGGAGGTAAGCGAGCAAGCAGGCAAGCAAGGTGGACTCCAGCCATTTCAGAGTAAAGTTCAACAGCCAGTGGAAAACGCAACAGAATTTTTTACAATGTTAAACAACCAAGTCGTCCTAGGTGTTCAGGCTTGTTACAAGGATACCTGATAATTTCCAGAAACAAATTCTGTAAATGTTTTGTCTCTTTAAAGCCAAATCAGATGCGTGACTTCTGGGTTTTCCCAAAAGCCAAAGCATTTGACGGTTTATAACAAGCAGTAGAAGGTATGGGGATACGGAATGTAATCATTTCAAATGGTGAACAGAACATATATATATATGTTAGAACGGCCAAAAATAAAGTTGAATTGTGGATAGCTTTTACTGTTTTACTCAGGTTTTTGTTTTGTTTTGTTTTCATCACAGTTTCTGACTATTTACCTTCACAGAAACACTATCATTAATCAAGTCATTCTGGGCAAAAAAGAGTTTTGGGGCGCCTGGGTGGCTCAGTGGATTAAGCCGCTGCCTTCGGCTCGGGTCATGATCTCAGGGTCCTGGGATCGAGCCCCGCATCAGGCTCTCTGCTCCGTGGGGAGCCTGCTTTCTCCTCTCTCTCTGCCTGCCTCTCTGCCTACTTGTGATCTCTCTCTGTCAAATAAATAAATAAAATCTTTAAAAAAAAAAAGAGTTTTAAGGAAGTTCATATAACATGACATAGGTATCAAAAGTGTAGATTCTAAGGTTCCAAGGTCCATTTTTCAGATCTCACCCAGAAATCTTTTTCTCCAGCAAAAGATAAGACAATTAACCATGACTCCTTGCAGAGAATACTATGTGCTTGGATAATGTTATAAAATGACTTTACCCACCTATAGCGATTGTAGCAAACTTTTAAAAAGACCATTATTTCAGCTATGTATAATGGTAGTTATTAGTAAATTAAAAACTCAAAAGTTCATAAGGCAAATTAGGAATTTTGGAATTATAGTGTTAAAAATGTTATTTTGGTTTCATTTATAGACAGAAAGTTGATCCGATTGCTTATTTATTCATGTGCTCTCTTATTAAACAATTCGTATTATTTTCTGGTTATCGCTAAATGGTCAAGGCAGGGAATGGACTAGAAATTGCATTCCCTGATAGTCCAGGGAAATGGACTATCAAATTGCATTGATAGGATTGGAAATAGAAATTTCCAATCCTATCAAAACAGAACTCTGTTGCTTCAAGATAAACTAAAACACTTGGCATTCCCTCTCAGCCCTCCTTAAAAGAATATGTGTATCTTAACTTGGGAGTTGACCTAAAAGTTTGCTTTAGACCTTAATGGTGAAGAAGTTTCCTTTCATTATGAGAAAGGATAAAGAACCTAGTCTCAATTGGCTTCTTGTGATCACAGGGAAAACTACTTGAAAATAACCCTTTTCAAGCACCACAACAAAGCATTTGCATTTCCCAGACTCCAAAGAGTTCAATGATGCAAAATTCTTGCAAGCCAGTCAAATGCATTTGAAGAATAACATCCTGGCACAAGGCACTTCCGGGGGATTAATGGTCAGGAGAGGCACAGACTGCCCAGGGCACAGTTAGAGGCCATTCACCTTGCTCCAGAATCAAGAGACCTTAGACCAAGCCCTGCTCTGAGGCCAGGATCTGACAGAAAAAAGGAAACACAGAAATAGTTCATTTTCCTCCAGCAGAAAATAATTTCGGGGGTATCTAGGGAGCACTTCCTGAGATGACCATCGATGGCTGTAAGCCAATCTCATCATGCCTTTGGTTCATTCTTTATTATAGCGCTGAGGTCATATTAAGCAAAGGAAGATCCTTCTAGTGAAGGATGGATTGATCCTTCAATCCATCTAGTGAAGTTTGTACAAGAATCCTCAAATTTAATTGTTTAAGGAATATCGTCTGGCTAAAACAAACACTGTAAATAAATTCTTTCTAAGGACATTACGTTTCATGGAATTGGTTGTTCAGAACCGCAACTAGTAAAAAACCTGAAACCTTTCAATCATTTATTGGAATTACCTTGCCCTTCTGAAGAAGAGAGTAAGAACAATAATATACAGTATTTTGATTTTCCCAGAGTGCTCTTGGTATCCCAAAGTAGTTTTATTAAACATGAACATTCTTCTAGGGAGCGCCCAGTAGACAATCTTCTATAATATCTCTATTTCCTTCTACTCTTGGTAGCAGGGTTGCATTATTTTAACTTACTCAAAATCTTCTAAATGTACTATACAAAAAGGTGCAGAGAAAAGAAAATGCAGTACAAGTAGGCAGAGTATAGCACAGAGAATAGAAAACTTATAAAATAATATTAATAACATTTATTGAGTGTCTACTATGTGCGGGTACTACTCTAAATAGTTTACATGTATCAACTCATTTAACCCTGGGCTCTAATAATCACATGTATTTTAAATGTATTTTGAAAAATGGGCACGGATAAGTCAATCCAAAGCAGTGGCCACAAATGAGAGGTAGGGGACCTGCAAATTTCAAATGCTCTTACTGCCTCTCCTGGGAGTTCGCCATCACCAAACACCCTATGGGTAAGGATGGCTGTTGTGATCTGCTCTTGTAACCCTGGATTTGGACATAGGTCATCCTCTTGCCAGTGGCAACCAGATTTAAGATGAACTCAGGAGACAACAGTAAAATGGAAAGACAAGGAAGAATAATTGTAGAGAGCAGATGGAAAAAGGAAAAGTGATGAATACAGTGTTTTTGACAAGATAAACGTAATTACATATATAATTTCAAATGGAAAATGGAGAAAAAACCAACAGTTCTGGTTGGTTAAATATAAGCTGTATCAAGGCAATAATAAAGTAACAATCACCTAAGGATTGTATTAATAAGAGTGGCAACTCAAGTAAAGGCCTATGCATTGCTTCACAGTAACATAAATTACAGAAATGTATCCACTTGTGAGAAGGAGAATGGAAAAGTTGCAAAGCAAAGAACAGGCAGCCAGAAGGTAAAAAGCACCTTGATAGAGCAGAACAGTGAAGAGGGAATGTGGGAAGATGGGCCGGCAGAGTGGGTGGATAATGATTCAATGATGTTGTAAAGGACTGGAGGAAGACGAAAAGAATTGACACAAGTTAGTGGTGACAGAAACAGCAAAGACAGACACTTTCTCAGCTGCGAGGCAGTCATTCAGCATGAAACCACATATGGGGTGGAGATTCCAAAGCATCAGAGCCCTCAACTATTTAGAGCCTACGATACAGGACTGAAAGCAATGTTACAGTTTCTTCAATTAGCTGGACATATGGAAAAACTTCATGACTTGTGAAAGAGTATGACATTCTCAGAAAATAAACTATCTTGAAATTAGCTGTATTTTCTCCTCCAGAAAAATCTCAGATGTGATGTGACAGCTGACAGGAGAGTTCCTTCAGAGAAAACACAGAACACTGTGGTCCAGCTAATTGAATGCACAACCGTACGCAGAGCATCACTCCAGGCGCTGAGGATGGAGGAGGGGGGAAGCACGTATAAGATCCGATGCACCAGTTAGAATTCTAAGGGGCTCTTCTATAAGTTACTTATTGTCACTGCACTTGGTTTCCACAAGTGCAGGTGGCAGGAATGTCTGCACTTGCTTCTTTGACTGCCTCCTGGGGGTATTGTGATAATTAGGGTTGTTATTAGCTCACTGGGTACCAGAGAGGAAAAAAAAAAATCATAAAGCCACCAAGAATTCTTCGCAAAGAGGGCTAATGAACATGAAGAGACTTGCAAAAGCAAAGCATTTTTAAAGGGAACTTTATGAAAAAGCTGTGTAATTTCCCAAGTGCCGAAGACAAGGGCTGCTCAGCTGCTTACAGAGATATACCAATTGCGCCCAGAGATATTAGGGAAAAACCAAATCAACTCACCATGAAAGAGCCGTTGCCAAAAGCTGCGTATGTATCTTTCTTCCCAGCTAGATATAGGCTCCACACTAACTTCTCATTAAACTAATTGGCTCATTCAGGCATGCTTTGCATTTCAAAAATGCAGAGGAGTTATAACTAATTATAATAACCAGTACTTGGCACATTCTCCATATTTTCAAAGTGTGTAACAAAGAAGAAGACTGTAATTAGCCTTCTCCACAGCTCTCAGAGATTTGAAAGGGTACTAATTCCTAGATTACCTACAAAAACCTGGCCCAGGCAGAAGTAGCTAGCCCACAGCCACATCGTGAAACTCTTGCTTAAATTGACCTGGGCTTTGATTTTAGTCTCCAGCCCATCTAGTAGGATTAAATATTAAGTTATGTCTACCTCCGATGGTTTGCTCAGATGCAGGGGCAGAGAGAAAGGCGGGGAAGGGGTAGGTTTTTCTGGTGACATTACAAACACGCAGAAGCAGCCAAAGCCACTGGATCCCAAGGAGAGGCATCCTTTGTCTGCCTGGCAGCTGGTGTCCAGATAAGATGTGAAGGGGAAACGGTACCAGGAGCGTGAAACCAACACCAACAGACATTTCCAAAGCTGCTGCCCCCAGGCAGAGAGAAGGCGAACACACTGAGGAAGACCGAGATGTGATCGGATGGACCAGGCTGGCTCAGGTGTGCTTTAAAAGGAAGATTTTACCTCACCAAGAAGGTGGTACCTTGACAGTTTTACCTGTGTCTCCAGACAAGGCCGCTGTGCTTTTGCTTCTGGCCAGGAACGAATGTGTGGGCGTCAGCAGTCTGTTAACAACGCTGCTCTCCCAGGGGCTGAGCTGCAGGCGGCGAGCTACACATCACCACATAAGCGAGATGTTAGAGGAATTCTTTCCGGGGGGCAGGAGGGGGCAAGAGCATCATACTTATTGCTTCTATATGCCAGGCCTTCAAGAGACGAGGCTCTCCAGGGAGGACAGCTGGCATAGGGTGTGGGAGACGGGAACTCTGCCCAAAGGAGGAGCTATTCTAAAATGTTGCCTTTCTTCAAGATGTTAAGTTTGTCACGGGCTCTACGTTAGTTTCATGGATGCAGACTTTGCTAACCACCCTCCTTTAGGAGTGAACAGGTAACAAAACCGAAATATGTCACCGTCTGGTTTGGCATGCAGTCATACCTATCTGACCTCATCGGGATGGGCAGAGGACTAAGTGGCACACACCTTAGCCAAAGGGCTTCCTAAGGATCCTGAATCATCAACTCCAACACAGGCTTTGGCAGCTTACTGCAAGAGTGCACTTCTATACAACTATAGATGGAAAGGGTCTCTGTCACATTTTGCTAGATGTCCATGAACTGCTACTTCGTCAACTGGGGGGAAATTAGATCTAATAAAAGGATAGAGGGCTCAGGCAAAGTTCTGTCTGGGATTTCCTTTCCACTCAGCAAAGCCAGGTTCTTTCAGGTCCCTGTTTGACAACAACGTAAACATTCTGGTGGAGGACAAGGTAAAACTGAAGCAGGATGAAATTAAATAGAAAAACCAAAATCCAATATAAACGTAATGTGAGAAATTACTAGTGGATGTGCAAACATTCCACAAAATAAATTTAAAACAATGCAGTGAATATAGTCCCAAACTGTACTGGGGCTTGTGGAAAGACCACTGTTGGGGAATGCATGCTAATTATAAATTAAAGATTTTGCTGATATTGTTAGCTTCCAGTGGTGGCCCATGAAAACATAGAAGCTACTTTCCAAAAATATCAGGGAAGGAGCTTGCAAAATCCTGTAAGTACCACTAAAGTAAGGTAACCATACATCTTTATCTAAGGGCACACTCCCTAGTCACTGATGAAAGTCTTTAAAACTGTCTAAACCTGACAAGGCCAGTTCTGATAACAGCAGGTGCAAATCCTCTTATCTCTGGAGCGATTGTTCATTTAATAATCTTTTGTATGTTGTATTTTAAAGGAATGACATTTAAATTCTAAAAAAAACTAGTTTTAGTTAACAGAAGTTACCTGATGTGAAATGTTGGTATAAGAAATATCTGCTCTCATTTGAAAGGAACTACCAACCTTCGGTAAGTACCTTAATTATCTGACTTTATTTTTTTTAAAGTGGTTATTTTGATCAAGGCTGCGGTGAATTTAAGAATTAATGAATTATTTATTAGATTTTCTGTTAATAGGAGAGTCTTCACAGTTAAATTAAATCTTACCTGACAGACATAAATAAAAGGATTATATCAATACATACATGTTGTATATATACAATTATATATGTAACAGAATAACAGTTACATGGCAGAATGACAATGGAACAAGGGCTGCTATAATATGGCTGTGTGTGTATGTGAGCACCAACAATGGCACTGAATGTCAATTAAAAGTACTATACAGTCACACAAGAAAGCCAACAGGGAAGAGTGAGGAGGATGAAATGAAAATATTCAACAGAACTATATTTTTTCAAGTAGATGAGAAGGGAAAGAAGAGAGGAATGCTTCCTTTCCTTGATAAACTCTGCAGGATGACTGGTTCACAACTGCAGAGATGGTTAACTATTGGGAAGACATGTCTTTTCTTGCCCCCTAGATTAACAAGTTCATTAACTTTATTTTTGTGAGTCTTCAAAGCAACAACCAAAGAATCTGCCTCAAATGAAGATTCAAAACCCTTTTTGACTTGTGTTTAAAACAAATCCGAAGAGATTTGTTTCATAGATCTGACAGCCTGAATGAAAGATTTTGCCAGAAGGAACATGGTTCTGCTTCTATGTTCATTACTATGCCCTGAATGAGAGAGAGAGAGAGAGAGAGAGAGATCTCTTTCGTAAGATAACTTTTTAGTAAAGGTTAGGACAGGAGAGTTAGTTTATGCCCCCCCACCCACCACCTGAAGAGGTGCCTGATTTTAAGATGACAAGCTTCTGAAGAAAGGGATATTAATTTTCATGAAATAATTTTTAGTACTGATCCTACTTAAGCACAATGAGATATTGACAACTCCTATAACAGACCATCTGGACCAGGGGAGGCACACAAACACAGATATTTGTATTATGGTGTTCTTCCAAATGCAGGAAATCACTGTTCAGTTTCAGATGGGTGCCATGCAAAAATCAGGCAAGTGTTGCCAAATCCTGATAGTTCGTGAAAAGCGGGAAACCCAAATGTTATAGGAGATATTCCATTTTTAGTATGATGGCAGTGAATTCAAATCAAAACAAGAACAAAAAACCCTGCTCAGGTCCAACAGAACCTGCCTGTGGACAGAATGCAGCTCTACCACCAGGTCCTGTGATAGAGATTCTAGGGGAAAATGTATGGAGTGATTTTAGTAATTTCATTTCTTGCTTTTTTGGAAACTCCTTCCCCTTCCTTGAGAAAAATCTGGTTAAGTAGGTAGCTTAAGAATATTAAGAAACACACGTTTTTAATGAAAAAATTTCCAGTGGCAAAAATCTCTCTATTGCAGCACTTATAAAAATCTTTGTTAATCAGAGGTTTCCTTTAACTCAGGTCATTTTCTCAGTCTATATAACACTACATTCAAGTGTGACAACCCAAATATTTAAAAACAAGTAGGGCACAGGCATAGAGCTAATGGATGCCATGCATTAGGTCTGGAGGACTTAGGGAAGCACAGCTTGGGGAAGTGGTTATTTACCAAATAGTATGGGAATATTTCAGTATTTTTAATAACCAGGAGAGTATTCCGGCTGAATGTCAACCTTGATAGCGTCAGAGTCTCAATTTAGCATCAGCCTGAAGGCCTGTGCTGTAGGGCTGAGAAAGCTCAGACAATCTAGTAAATGGTGTACACCCTTTATAGATGAGTCTGTAAAAGCCTCTAATTTAATAATTTGATAAGAATGCTTCATAATTTAATAAAGCATAACAAACTTTTAAAAATAGCAGAAAAAAGGGGTGCCTGGTGGCTCAGTGGGTTAAGCCTCTGCCTTCGGCTCAGGTCATGATCTCAGAGTCCTGGGATCGAGCCCCGCATCGGGCTCTCTGCTCCGCAGGGAGCCTGCTTCCTCCTCTCTCTCTGCCTGCCTCTCTGCCTAGTTGTGATTTCTCTCTGTCAAATAAATAAAAAATATTTTTAAAAAAGTTTAAAAAAATAGCAGAAAAAATAAAGAGAGCAGAAAATAAAATCAACGAAATTACTTAAATTTATCAATTAGAGAAGTTCAAATTCAGAAGAATTTCTGTTTTCATTAAAAGGCCCGACCCCTCACTGTCCCACTGAAAATTTTGGTTAACTTAAAAACAAACAAACAAACAAATAAAACAATGCTTCCTGACCCATGTGGGAACACCTGGATGAACTAAATCTTCCTTCCTGGCCAAACTTGACTTTGCCTATTGGACCCAGAAGTGGTGGTTCACGGTTCTTTTGACGAGGGGGCAGAGAAGCAGAACTCCCAAATTTAGTGCTCTCCCTCCGATCCTATTAGTCCAGCTTAGGATTCTACTGATAGACCCCATGATTCAAGAGGCAGTTTCCTGGACCTGGCTGTTGAACTTCCCTTGATCCTTAACCTCACTCAAAGGAAGAATGCATACAGTCAAGGTTGATGTAAGGAAGGACCACCCTGAAGGCAAGAACTGAAGATTCAGTGTAGCAAAAACATGGGTTAGGAGCTGGTGATCTCTGTGCTAGATCCTTTCTCCAACAGTTAGTTTGTAGAATATTAAATCAGGTCTTTCACCTCTGCCCATCATCTCTGGAACTCTGTTACCCCAACTGGAGCAGATGAGCCATCCAATAAAACTCTCCCAGTTCTAAGATCCTATTAAGAACATCCAATCAGACACGATCAGGCAGAATCTATTAAACAATCCTGTTACTAGCTGACAAATCACTGTCGTCCCATAGAAGGGTGGTAGGATATTGTTCAGTTTATTGCCCACCTACCCCTATTGCAGCTGTAGAACTGCAGGAGGCAGTAGGTAAGGTTTGACTTCAAAGTGCTGTAAAATCCCAATTGCAGTTTGTCTTAGACACAGGTTCACAAAAGTATGAAATTGAAGTGCTAAGTAAGTGATCAAATCCAAAGAAAAGATGAGTGGACAACTCTAAGAACAGCACTCGTACGTTATATTTTATACTAAGGGAATGGGTTTGAAAATAAAGGCTATTTATGAAAGGAATGTTAATTCGCAATACTTTTCTCTAACATATAGAAGGCCCCTAAATCTAGTATCCATGATTTAGGCAAATTAGTTAAAGAAAAAAAAAAAAAAAGGAATGGTTTAGGTTAAAATGCAAGTATAGGAAATTGTTCAACATGTAGTGCTTTAAGAGATTAGTCATTAGTTATAATAACATCAACACATATAATATTGTACATTATAATGACACAACTTTTATACAATACAAAATACATCAATACACATACACACATACAGAACAAGCACACACTGAATTCTTTTTAAAGACTATAAACACTGAATGTTTCCCAATCAGTTTCTTACAAAGCATTGAAAATATCACAATTTGTTACTTTTAGAGAGTATGTGTTTTTATATTGCATAATAATTCTTTGGCTTTCTAATTTAAAATGAATTTAAGTTCTATAAAACCATAGCTTATCTTAAAAACTTGATTTTTGCTTCTATGAGATATAAATATGTAAAACAAAACTTAAATTTTTATCAATAACTCAACATTCATGTACTGTAAATCCATGGGATGAATAAAACTCAAAATTCAAATAAAACATTAACTGGAGGGCTATGATTATTAAAAGTTGTAGGAAGCGTCAATGATGATATTCTTGAAGTTATGCCAAATCCCTTAAGAGCAAAATGAATGGACACCAAAAATCAATCACACGCACACACAAGAAATGCAGTAAGCAAGGTTTGGTTAAATGAGAAATCAAATAGCAAAATGAAATCTACCAACATGAATCACTTAAGATTTTTTAGAAAGTCAAAGCTTGGAATTCCCAAAGTACAGATGAAAGTCAAAGACAACATGATTGAAGTGAAATAAATGTTCGTAACAAAGGTTATTGGCATGTTGGTGGATAAGTGGGTGATTTCTGGAGTTGTAAACTCATTTACTAAAAAGTTGAGAAGCACCGCTTTCATCACTGCTAAATGCAACCATTCAGCCAAGTTCTAAAATGAGCAAGTTCTTGTCGCAAGGGAAATGCTGTTCAGCCGTTTATTGCTTTTTTACTCTGAAGTTTTGTTCTTCCTATTTAAGAAACGTAGGGAAAGCAACTTCAGATGCTTATTGTTAGCTGTAAACATCCAGAAAAAAAAAAAAGCATTAAGTAAATAACAGAACACTTTTTTTTTTTTTTTCCTTTTGACTGTACCTCTATCTGGAGAATTTAGTAAAGTTGCAGATGAAGAGGAGAGCCGCTTGCTAATGACGGGATCAACATGTTTCGAAAGATTCATGGTGGAAACTGACCGCCTGTCTGGATCTAAAACAAATGGAGATAATGCTAATTGACAGCCGGCATGCAGGATTGCAATTTCCTACTTTACTGATGGGAGGAGAAACTAGGATTGGATGCTTTCAGCTCTATTACTAGATCTTACATAATAGCACAGTTTTCTAAGTGGACATCTTGAAGGTAACTTAAAGGTTAGAAATACAATTCATTTTTCTCATAGGATAAAATAAATATTTAGCACACCAGTTTGTCAGCCAGGGAAATTCAAGCATATTGTTATAATACAACAGACAGACGAGGACCACAGGCAGGCCAGTGGAGGGTAGCTAAAATAATGGGGCAGACCATACAACAAGGAAGGGATTGTGAAAGTGGGTGCCCTTAGAATTTCCCCAGCCAGGAACAAAGGGGTAGTAATGAGGCTGGTGAAATAGAATGCAAACACTAGGAAAAAAGAAAAAGAAAAAAAAAAAAAAAAAAAAAAAAAGAACTCCAGGTTCTATGCTTTGCTGCTTCTTTTTCTTGCACAGTTACTTTACCCAGGGCACTAAAGTTCATTACAGAAAAACAAATTGAAAAGAAAGAAGAAGAAAGACTCTAGGTGTGGAACTGAAGGCCACTGTATAATTTCTTTTTAAAAAGTCTACAAGTAACCACACCTCTGGGCCTATCACACACAGTTTCGGGTGGTTTACAAATGTAGAACCCGCTCACGAAACTGACAGTAATATCAAGGAAATGAGAATTCTTTAAGTTTATTAATAATACTGTTGATCCTGTAGGTGAGTAATTTCCGAGTAATTCTTAAAGTTCAGAGAAAAGATACAAGGCAAAAATCAGCTCTGTTCATCTGCTGTCTGTACGGTGGAACCAAGGGGTCTGTCACCAGGCTCATTAGGAGAGATCATGTTCTGTGAATAAAACCGCATCGAATAAAAGTCTAAAAGTCTCATTATATTTATTATTTATTTATTATTATTATATTTATTTACGAGGGCAAGTAGATGTTCTGACCTATGACCTATGACCAAAGTTAAAAGGTTTTTGCCATATTTTGTTTTCTATTGCTATTTCTATTGCTAGCTTCTTCTAGCTAAAAACAAAAAATAATCCTCGTGGTAGATGCCTTTAAAACCCAGTTCCCATTGGTCTAAGAAACAGTGGTAGTCAAAAATTTTTCAGTAAATGCCCCTCCACAGAATAACCATTTGTGGCCACTATTGACAGCGTATGGGGGATAAACAAGTCTTCTAGCAACATCAGACATTCCAATCTCTACTGGGATGCATTTGTACGGTTGAAGCCACTCGAATTATAAAACAAACAAACCCAGACATCAAGCCTGTGACGTCAATTAACCCTTAACTGATAGGCTCTTGGGGCAATCCTGAAGATTTAGGATAAAATATCAAAAGGAACATTTTAAGGATCAAGTGTAAAGTCCAGGGACACAAGGAAGGATAACAAAAGCCATTTCTGGGTGACTGACAGCGACACATTTCCTGATACTGTGTTTGCATGTTCAGCTGTAGCTGGGGACATTGTGTTTCCATGCAGGCCTGCTCTGCATGGTGAAAATGACGGAGCTATAACATGTATTTCTTTGATAACTTAATATAATAAGACTGTTTTTAATCACTTCTTTTGCTTGCTGAACAAAATACAAATTCACGAAAAGGAAGAATGAGTTTAAAAAAATTTACAAAGCCGTGCTAGTGGATGTGTGGACAGTAAGGCAACACACTGATTTAATCTGGATTAAATTTAATTTCTAAGATCTATTTTTTGGTCAGCAAACACTGACTGAGTGCCCAACCTGAGTGAGGCATTGTCATAAAGGAGTAAGACCAGGTCACCGCTCTTCAGATCATAGTAGATCATGGCGACCTTGGAGAAGGCAAATTCCAATTACTTCCAGCCTTCTCCGTTGTGGTACAGCAGCAATTTTCTCTAATTCACAGCCCATATAAAAACGGATATTACCCAAGAGCTAACAAATACAGCGCTAGCTTCTCTTGCTCTGAGTGGCAGAATTAAAGGCCATATACTAAACTCTGAGTGTGGAAGCAAGAAAAAGTAAGGTTATAAAGAATACACCATGGTAGCTTTTCCTGCATGGAATATATATGCAAAACTGCCCCTAGAATAAAATAGCACACATAAATGAGCCTTATGATTACAGATTTGACACCTGCTCCACCAACTACCACTGGGTCCCCAAGAGCCAAGGGAAAAACAAAAAAGTGCTTTTGAATATGGTTCAACATCAGAGGAAAGTAAGCTGTGATAAATTGGTTTTAGAATTTTTAAAATAAAGGGATTCTATTGGATGCATCGAATGTTAGGAATGCAAGAATAGAGCAAACAAAAATCCACAGTATTTAGATTAAAACTAAGAGCAGAGAACAGCAGTACTGACAGGGGTGGGGCTGGGATGGGGTTGGGGAGTGCAAACTGGATGTACTTTGATCCCGGGTCACTTATTAACTATGAAAACACTTTTTAAAGGTTTTCTCCAAAATGATCACTTAGAGAGAAAGTAAACACATCACATGTCATTATATTATTTCAACACCTTCAAGTCACCGGAGTTCTATCATCGCACTTCAGAAACACTGTGCCATATCCCAGATCTAGGTCTATGCGACAGGATATTAAGCATGCATTATGACTAAGTGATGATTCAGCTACTGACGGACTGGCCCTAGGTGGGAGGTGCTAGCTACAGGTCAGGCAATCAGCAACCACGGGGATGTCTGTACCAGCTTTTCTAGTACCACCAAGAGTTGGGAAGTGGTGGTCCAGGCCTGCTAAATCGAGAAAGGTGAATGATGATTCAACAAAACCACCTGGGGACAGAATGTAAGACAATGATTTTTCAAAGTAAATAATAATAAAAAAAAAGTTATTAGACTCACACAGATGAAAAAGAACTCACATGCTATATAAAATTCAAGGTGTATTGAATTTACAGTACAAAAATAAAGCCTCTCACTGGTCCAAATTTCAGTGTGATTTTACGTCTGTTCGAGAACAAGGGAATGGCTGAGACATTCCTGGCTCTAGTTTCAGAACCTGCGCTTTCGCCCGCAGAACATTTAACGCTGCACACGCTTTATGGTCTGAAAACGCAAGATCAGAGTATCAATCATATCAATTCTGCTATGATTCTTCCAGAGAAGATGATAAAATCGGCTTATTCCATCATCCTGGAATCCTAATGCAAATGATTACTTAAAATAATATAGTGTGCAAACTGCATGTTTTCTTAGAAACACTGCATAGATTTCTATCTCTTCGAGGAACTGTGTAACAGAAGAGAAAAGCAGCCTGTGTTAAAGGAGAGAACCTTTTCTTCTTACCTCTATCACCCTCTTATCCTCAAACAGTAGGAGCAGAATTTATAGTTTAATTATTTCAGCACGATTTTTGTTTTGGAAATACAGGCTTAGAGAAAAGCAACTGCCCTTTTGATGTCCAGGAAGAAAGGAGTGATTTTCCAAAGCAATCAAGATTTGTGTACCTGCACTGTGGATGTTGGGGCTCCCGTGGAGTGGGCCTCCCCATGACCACCGGTTATGCTTCTGTTTTGGCTTCTGGCTCCTTTCCATCGTCCGTCGTACAACAGCTTCGTGGCGTTCCTTAAATGGAACAGAGGAGCAGTGATTAGATTCAACCTGGTTATTGGAGGCTTCTTCAACTGAAGGCAGAATGGAGTAAAGGTACTACTGAAATTTTAACTGGAGAACTCCTACCTCCTAACCTTTACACCTTATCTCAGGACAGGAATAACATCAGCCTGGGAGGGTTACGGGAAACCATCAGGTTCCAGCTGCCAGAGCCCCTGGGAGAAGGATGGGTACTTAAATCAGCAACCCTTGTTATTACTACCAGGAGCACGGTGCATTCACATAGGCACAGTGGCGCAGGTCTTAGCTTGAGCAGATGCTGAACAAATGTGGTACCGTATCTTAAAAAACAATGGCATTGAGAATCTAGGCACGTGGGTAAGCCCGACTCCTTGACTTAACTGAGATGTGATTTACTCATTCTGAGTCCACACATTCATTTTTTTTAGAAACTGACATATAAACGCTCAAGGGTTCAGTAAAGATTAAATGAGCCAATCTATGTGAAAACTTTTGCATGCAGGAAAGCCTGATAGTTTCACACAAATGAACAGAACACAAGTAAGTTACAGCTCTAGTCCACGGACCTGGGCTTTTGAAGTTTTTAGGGAAGTCATTGTAACAATCATACCATTCGCCACCTGCCCTCCATACCCCAACCCCTCCAGAAGCTGTGGTTATCTATAAACTGATGACTTAATGCTGCTAGGCATCCCAGTGCCGTAATGGAAGGTCTTACGGTAAATGTGCCACATTTCTGGAGCAGACAGACTTCCCCTTCGCTGCCCGGGCCGGCCTCTTACTTTGTCCTCCTCCAGCCTCTGCCTCCTCTTCTCCTCCACAGCAGCCCTCCTCCGCTCCTCCTTCAGCCTCTGTTCTTCTAGTTTCTTCTTCCGCTCTTCCAGGTGCTTTTCATAGTGCAGTCGGGCTCGCTCTTCCCGTTCTAACCAGATGATTTCTCTTGCAGCTTCAGGAGGGAAAACAAGGGAAATCATGCACAGGCTGGCTCAGAACTAGAACAGGTTCTAGGGTGCCTTTAACCGACTGGGGTGCCTCAGTCGGTTAAATGTTGGACTCCTGATTTAGGCTCGGGGATGATCTCGGGGTCGTGAGATCGAGCCTGCCCCTGGGGTTCTATGTTGGGCGTGGAGCCTGTCCCTCTGCCCGCCACCCCCTCACTCCCGCCGCTTGCCTGCACTCCCAGCAGAAAAACAAGAGAGTGTGCATAGGTAGTACTGTATAAATGGGCCACATTGAACAAATATGGGTTCTTTGGTTTTGTATTTGCCAAGCCTGGCCTTTGCTTTCCTTCAATTTTGAGGGAAAAAAGGCCACTGTTAATTTATAGCATAATTTGATATGCTAACAATGAGGTCTAAGAAGATGCCCTGAATTCTACTCTTCAGGAATCACTACAGTCCTCTCGTTTGGTGTGTTACCCTGATATGGTGCCCTCAAAACCAATAGTACCATTTGTCTCTCTTTTAAAAAATGTGATATCCTGCATATCACAAGCTGTGACTACAGTTGTTTGAACAGAGCACTGGCTCTCTGAAAGTGTTAACAGAATTTGGGAGAAAATCCCCAGAATGGATAGCTGATAAAAGATATATTAAACGCCTTACAGATTTATCACACTGAGTCAGCTAAGTGCTGTGGGAGAGTAAAGAAGCAGCTCTATGCTGGTTAGATAAATCGGACTACTAATATCATAGGCTGAATGAAAATACACAATTCAGAAAATATTGTTCAGGGATGGAGTGCTTCTTTTCTCCTTTACATGTACATGGTTCTTCCTCATCTTGGGGGAATACATACCCAACAAAACTTTTTTCTTTTCTTTTTTTTTTTTAGTACGATGCTTCCTTGACCCGTGATAACTAGACAGATCTTTAATATGAGCTATTAACACTGTTTGAAAAAGTGTCCAAACAAATTTAGAGCACAAGTCTTGAGGATAATACATGGCATATAAGTTAAAATGTTATTTTTTAAGAGAAAAAAAAACCCAGAATTCAGAACATTTCAATTTCCTCTAAATGTTTATTACTAAAGATCCTGCATTTCTGCTACCAGTAAAAGTTTCCAAAGATGTCCATTCGAGGAGACAAATCTACTGAAAGCCATCTGAATTGACTTCACTTGTGTGAACGGTCAAGAACAATCCCAGACGAGTTTATCTTGTGACAGCACTCATGGTGATGGCGGAGAGAACGGGGTTCTCCCAGCAGCTTTGTCACTAATGGGTGGTGAGATCTTAAGACACACTCATTTGAATTTCAGTTTTCTCTTGCCTAAAAGATGTGGGAATTGATTTTCAAGGTTTCTCCCAAGTTTAAAAGTCCATGGTGCTAAAGAAATTCTCAAGCCCAAGCTGAAAATTTACTTTAAATAGAAGCACATAGCATGTGCTCAATAAATATTTGCCGAGTGAGTGAATAAATAAAAACACTATGAGAATACACATTGAAAGTAACAGGTGGGAAACATAATTCTAATGTGTTTTAAGGGTGATTTTACTGAGATCACACACACTTGTAAACGTAGTATCTTTTGGTTTCATATGTGGGAATACCTTACCAACAGGCTTTCAATGATATTACACATTTCAGTTCATTTAAAAAGATGGATTTAGGGGGGAGGGGGATTAGGAGAGGGGGTGGGGATATGGACATTGGGGAGGGTATGTGCTATGGTGAGTGCTGTGGAGTGTGTAAACCTGGCAATTCACAGACCTGTATCCCTGGGGATAAAAATACATTATATGTTTATAAAAAAAAAAAAAAAAGAAAATTACTCCAAAAAAAAAAAAAGTTGATTTACAGTGATCGACTTCTGTCAAAGCTTAAACGTACAAAATATTTAAAGGCAAAATGAAGGTCTTCCTTTAACCCCAAACCCTCTTCTATTCCACCTTTACCTTTTGTATAAATGTAAAAAATAAAAAAATCCATATATACTGTAGCATAGTATACCTTCTGCTCTGTGTCTTGCTTTTTTCACCGAAAATATATTTTAGAGATCTTTGCATAGCAACACATAAAACATGACTCCAACAACCTTTTTAATGGCTATATAATATTCCACCATCTACATACCTTATTTTATATAAGCAGATACTTATTGATAGATTATCTAATTTTCCAGTATTTTACCAATTCAGACCTGGGGTGACATTGTACTATCACCACCTCTGTAGACACATGAACATATCAATGTAGAAGTAGAATTGCTGAATCAAAGAGAATATACACTTCAAATTTTGAGAGCTAGTGTCATACTATCCTCTGTGGAGGTCACACCAATTTACACTCCCACTGAGAGTGGATGAGGATCCCAGGCAGAAAAAAGAAAAGGATTTGCACCCTGAAACCTGAGACAGGCAGTATGATATAAGTATGATAAATCTATTCCTTAACTCTTAGCTTTCTAACTACATAGTCTTTGACTTTTATGCCCACGTCAGATTCTTTGGGGACATTTCTGAATGTAATATTTTCTTTTCCTGTAAGATATCCCAGAAGCCAAAAGACAAAATTAAAAAAAAAAAGTTTATGGAATTTTAAGAAAATATTTTTTCAAAGGTAAATTTGTAAAATTAGAGTTCATCAGTTCACAGATTAATATTCCTTAAATAATGTTTTTCATCAGGCTACCTTCTTGCTCATGAATATTTGTGATTATTTTCTCATTAAACTGAAGCTCCACAATTTCCCTAAACTTGGCCTTAATATGCTTCTGTGGCCTATTCTGCATTGCTCTCCAAAATGGCCTCTTAATTCTAATTAGACCCATTTCCTTGCTGCCCCTCCCAAACAACCCATTATTCTTCCATCTCTTCCTTCCAGTTGTTGCCCTGTCTTATATTTCAGAATCATATTGGGGTGTCTGTGTGGAGGGGGAGAGTATTAGTTAAAATGCAAATTCCTGGGCTCTAACCCTCATACTCAGATTTACCAATTCTAGGACAGGGCCTGGGAATCTGAATTTTGAACAAACCTCCCAGGTGATTCTGGGTGGTCCCAAGTGGTCTACTTATGGGATTTGGAGCCACACTGCCTTCAAGGTCTTCAGGAACTTTGACTCCTCTGGGTGTGGGGGGGGGGGCAATGCTGCTCTTATGACATCTACCACAAACTTCAGCATTTCTTCTCTTTTAATTTCTAGGTAGCAAAGGTTTTCATTGCTCTCCCTCCTTCCCCCCACTCACCACAGTGATTCTCAAAACTAGAACCTACGAAGGGTCTTCATAATTACTTCCTGATTCACTGGGAACTACTTTCTGATTCATTCACCTATAACTGTGTGGTCTTGGGCAAGTTACTTAACCTCCCAATGCCCCACTTTGTCAGGGTAAATCATGGATAAATATAGGACCTTCCTCACAGAATCACTGTAAGGAGTAAAAGAATAATTACGGTTAACATAGTTTTAGAATAGTTCTTGGAATTTTTTAGTTATGACCTAGAATAGTTCTAAAGTTCTCTTTAGAATAGTTATATATTTAGAATATAATATGCTTATTAAACACTCAGGAAATATTAGCTATTATTGCCAAATTGTCATCACCACCATCATTGTGATTTCAATTCAGAAAATTAAATGTAGTTCTTAAGGTTGTGCTATAAATCACAACAGGGTTAGATGTTTTAATAATAATAATAATAATAATTTTACCGCAAATAATCTTTTTAAAGGAATAATATTTCTTTAGCCATCAAACTCTAATTGAGTTCTACTTCAATTTTCTTCGAGGAAGTGGAGATCTTATTGCAGTGCCCTTAAACACTTCTACAGAGAACAGGCAAACAATGGTGAAACAGCAAACAAGGCTTCTCATATGACTGCAGAGTGTGCTGGTGACTGCCAAGTTTATTACCACGTGCAGATCCTGGATCATGGGCTCTTTTCAATTGCAGGACAATACACAAAATATTTCAATTATTTAATAACTGCAAGTTAGTTTATTCTAAGAGGTTTAGTTATTTAAAATATTCCCTATGGATAATAGGTAATGTCAAAGTCTTATATTTTCTCATTCAGAAATAAGAGTTCTGAACACAAGAAAATAATCAACGAACTGCTATGACTGAACTGTGTCCCTCCCCCTTTAGCCCCTAAATTCAAATGTTGAAGGCGTAATGTTCAATGTGACTGTATTGGGAGACAGGGCCTTTTGGAGGTAATCATGTTTAAATGAGGTCATAAGGGGCCCTAATGAGGTCTAAATGAGGTCATAAGTGGGGCCCTAATCCAATAGGTTTGGTGTTCTTATAAAAAGAGACACCACAGAGCTCGCTCTCCCTTTCTTTGTTCTTACAGGAAAGACAAGGTGAGAATAAGGTCCATGTTTGCAAGCCAGAAAACAGGTCTCACCAGAAAGTGAGCTCTGCCAGAACCTTGATCTGGGACTTTACAGCATCCAGAATGATGGGCAAATAAATCTCTGTTGTTTAAAACCCCCAACCTATGGTATTTGTTATGGCAACCCCAGCAGACTAACACAACACTTGGTTCCTACTTAAATCATTAATGATCACTCGTTTCATAGATGCAGCGCTGTAAAAGGATAGCATGTCCAGGAAAGGAATCATAATGAATATTATTGACCTTGACTCTTGTGAAGTTTTAATGTTTCCCTGGACTCTGGGATCATGATATAAAATGAAATGAAAGCCCACGGCAGTCCCTGAAATACTGGGTGTTAATAAATCAGTCCCGTCCCTGAGCTGCTGTTGCCAGGAGGCTACTTCAATGCCACTAACAATATGTCAGTGCCATGCAAAGGGGACACGGCAACAGTCTGAGTGTCACACAAAGCAGAAATCCACTCTCAGCCTGGACTCCACTTAGAAACACACAGTGACTCGTGCACTAGAAGAAATTTAAAATGAAAGGCAAGTATTGTCGCGGATAAAGCACATCTTGGGCTTCACAGCAACGCGGGTCCGCCCTTAGGCCTGCCACTCGCCGTTTCCATGCCACTGAGCAAGGGATTTCTGTGGTCTCGCATCCTCACGTGGCAATGGCGCCATTTTTCTGACAGCGTCTTGGTGGGTTCACAGTGACAAGTGGAGCGCTTTACACAGTGCCATGTACACTGCAGGAGCTCAGTAAATGTAGATAATTATCAGGAGCGAATCTTTATGACAATCAAACCAATTCCTGCCCTATGCCACCGAGAGGATGCTGCTAATGGGAAGAACAAAGATAGGAAGCGTACCCGTGGGCTGGGTGACTCCCCGTGCCAGTCACAATCAGCAATCTAGTGCCCAGCCTGGTCCTTCTGAACAGGCTTCCATCTGTGTGAGCACATGTGTCACTACTATGTGACGGAAAGAAAAAAAAGTGGCATTCAGAGAGCAGAGCAATGTTATCACTTCACCTCTGAAACGTGCAGATGGGCTGTGTCCGTTTAACGTGAAGACACGGAACGATATGAATTGGTTCCTGGTAATGTTGGGCCCGAGCATTGCCAGGAATATCTTGAAGAATCGGAAAATGACCAGTGCTAAACTTCTGAGTTCAGGATTTGGTTCTGCTAGTAATTTTGGGTGACCTTGGGATAATGAGCCAACCTAGTTGACCTCTAAATTAGAGTGTGTGTACAAAGTGATCTCTCAGATCTTTTCCAATCAACGTCCAGAACTCAAATTTTGTTTTTACTCTGGAGGAGGTGTGTGGAATTATAATTAGGTCTCCTTTTGTTTTGATTTTGACTGTTAACATTTTCATCGTTATGCTTTGCCTCAACAATTATTGAGATTACCTGCATTTCCAGTTTAAAAGTAGATCTGATGGATGAGCTAAAGAGTGAAAGGATTGTGTGACTTCCAAGCCAAGTGACTTGTATTAGGCCTTAGTGTTAATTCCAAGCTTTCTAAACTCTTCTTCCACTCCCATCTCGTTGGACTGATATACCAGAGGTCTGCCTAGTAGCAACTGTGACCTTGCAGGACGTTCACATTGTTTCCTGCTCCCAAGGGGTCTCCCCACTCTGCCTGCTTCCCAGCACATAGCAGTGGGCCTGAGGGGATCGAGGGGCTGGGGTAGCAGTTTATACCTTGGAAGACCAAGAGCCTTCCCCATACACAGGTTGAAGGACTTCTGATATAAGAAAGCAATACTATCCAGGACTCCTGTCTCCAGAGCCAGAAAGGAGGGTTCAGCCTCTGCTAAAGTATACAGAGTTTTGCTAAAGCATACAAATTGATGATGGTTCTTGGAATTTTTTAGTTATGACCTCAACCCCAACCCACTTTCACTTCTTAAGCATTGCTATCCTCCTCACCTGGCTACTTTACTGAGCCCTGCCTTGCCCTGCCCTGCTGGACCAGGAAACACAAATATCCCTCTCCCCTTGTCTCCCCCAGCTCGGAAACATTAGGCTTCTTCAGTCCAGGCATCGGAGTCTGTATCTGTGGCATCATGTGGCCGGCCATCCTCATCTTCTCACCATCACCGCCATGGTGAGATGTCTTCAGTTCTCCCTTTGCGCTCATGCCAAGTGATCTGCAGGCATTATCTTCACAGCCACTCAATGAGGCAGACGCTGCTATTAAACTCACTTTATCGTGAGCAGCCTGGGACCTGGAGAAGTGGTGTAACCTGCCTGATGCCTCAGAGTAAATCAGTGGTGGATCTGGAATTCAAACTCTGGACTGTCTGCTTCTGGAAGCAAACACTGAGCCATTATGTTGAAGGACACGCTTTGCAATGCCTCCCAGGGACTAACCTGCTGCTCTAGATTGGGACAAGCTGGTCATCCGATGTAAAGACCCTGATCTCCTAATGTCACTCTTAGCTTTTATCCTCTTCTGTTTACAAGACCCCTTACTTTTCAGATTTTAAGATCTTTTCATCTTCAGCCTCAAAGGCAAAGTCTGTTTCAGAGGAAGAAGTAATGGCTGCTTATTAGTCAGAATGATTCATTCATTTATGGTAAAGCTTCAGCCTCTGAGTTACCAAATCCAACCTGCAACAAGCATTTATTCTTGCCAGTCCCGAGCTTGACTCATGATACAGCCGCTGTGGTATGTGTGTGCTCATGTCCGTATCCCTCCCACTGCGGTGCAGTCAGAGCCCTTAGCTGTTCACGGCCTGCCTGACGGACTGGAGGGCTTTTGTACTTTATGTTCATTAAGTGACAACTTCAGGAGACCAGATGCCAAGACTAACCACAGATAGGTCAAACTTCTACCCAGTAGCAATTTGGTTCAGAAAGACTGCTTTCCCAAAGCTCACCCTCTTTTGTCTATAGTCTGGTCAAAAACCAAGAAAAGGGCTAATCGAATAATGTGAAATGTGACATCAGAGGCAGCTTCACTAATGACTTTAATCGGTATGCATTATTGGTGGTTTACTAGTTAGTCCTAATCCCCCATCAATATTTTTGAGATGAATGCTCAAGCCAGGCTGAAATGATCATTTATCTCTTGGCCACACTTGGATTAACAATGCTGTCCCTGTGTTGACAACACACTGTTATTAAGGAGATTTTAAGAAGAAAAAAAAAAAAAGGCAAAGTAAAAAAGCTATGATTGGAAGGGCAAAGAAGTCTGGTAAAAATTATCCACAGAAAGAAACTCAAATAAAAGTTGACAGACGTTTGTTCGAAGTTCAAAATCTTTTTTATATTATGTAGGTGATTTCTAACACAGTATGAGAGATCTCTTGTACAAGTTTGAACTTAGCTATAAAACCCCTATGAAGGATAGATTTTATAAACAAATTTTTCTTTGTGAGATATGCAAATCAATCATACAATTCTGATAATCTTTCATGATGTCACCGAACCCCAGAAAGCCCCAGTTGGCAATGTGACTCCATTCATGCCAAAACTTTAAGCTTAATCTGTATCATTTTAAGAAAAGGGGTTGAACCGTGTATCTCCTTGGGTGCAGAAAATTTTTCACCTGTGAAAGAGTTCTTAAATATTCTCTTGAATTCGTCAACATATTGTAGGACTGTCAGTTTTATAACATACATGAAAATCCAACAGTTTTAAGGCACAACTAGTGTATAGATGACCTTTGTAGGCTTGTCCCTCTGAGACAATGTTTAAGAATAAGAATCCAAGACCTGTTTGACTGACCTATTACAACGGCAGGTATTATCGGATAATTTGGTAATGTCTTAGCAAATCTGCAGTACACCTGCCGCATTCGTCTGTGCCGATGTTAATATGCATAGACTTACTACTCATTTACCATTCAACGACAATGGTTAGACATCGACTATGGGCCAGGCACTATTAATGGGTACTGGGCTCCAGAAATGACAAAATGACACAAGTACTTTCTCTCGTGGAGCTTATACCCCAGTGGGGGCAGACAGATAATAAACAAGTGAGTAAGAATACACACATGCTTGGATGTTGAGAGTAATATCAAAGACATATTAAAGACATGCTTAAATATCCTCGGGCAGAAAGAAAATCCATCTACTTATCACAATGTAAAAATAAAACACATGTCCTTCTATAAAATAAATTACATTAACAATTATGGCAGGCCCACACAATAAAAAGGACAACCATGGTGTTAATTTGCTGCTAAATGTGATAATGCAATGCATAATGTTGTTTGGCCCATCATTATTATTAATATTTCATGAAAGACTGCAGAGTAAGGAAAGTCTGCAAATATTTACTACATGTCTGTTGAATAATTAGTACCATGCCATGTACTGGGATACAAAGAACTAGCAAATTATAGTCAATCACACCCTTTAAAAGTTTAACATACACACAACCAGGAGGTTATACAAATCCAACAAGGAAAAGTTCTTGAGCACAAACAACAACATTAGAATGCGAGCTAAAATATGAGGTTATGCAAAACTGACCGCAGAGCGAGAAAATGATCAATTTCTGAAAGGGGGGAAAGGCCATGAAGAGTAGAAAGGGCTTCAAAAATAGGGAGTGGCCCTAACTGCAACACAGCTGGAGAGATGCAGTACATCTGTGAGATGGTTCTGGATTTATGAAGGCCTGGATGAGTCTGATAGCACAGGCAGCAGATCTGAAGGCAGGGACCCGACATTTATCTTGAAGATAGCGTCAGCTATTCTTATGACTAAGTGGATTGAGGGACAGAGAGAATGTGGCAACTTCCACCCACCTACTAGGCTCCAGACGCTGAAGCTCCAGCTCGAGGACTAGGCTGAGTCCAACTCACCACTGGTAACTTCAGGTGGCTCAACAGGCCAGAGTGGAGACTAGTGAGGGCTCAGGGAAGAGAAAAAAATGTTTTATAATGCAAAAGATCCAGCAGCTAAGACTAGTGGTCAGGAAGATGCGAGTGCCTCCAGCAATAGGACAATTACCAAGCACAGCTGAAAGACATTATTGCTTGGGGCCAGAAAAATACTGGTACAATTGATCCGGCCACAAAAATCACCCAGAGGAATTCGTTTTGGAATGAGAGTTGATGAGCCAGTTGTACAGAAGCTGACTTTTAGATAATGGGGAAGCATCAACCGCCTTAGGAGCAAATGAATGTGTAGAACCCATGTCATCAAGAAAGGAGAGTCGGAACCCATGAGCACAAATGAATTTTTTTTCTCTTATGGAAAAAAACAAAATTAAAGCTTGTAAGAGAGTTGGTGAAAAAAAGATACAGAGGTCAAGAGAAGGGAGTTTGAAGGAATGGCCTGAAGAGACTCAGAGAGAAGGGAGTGGTTGGGGGGATTCCTTCACGGAGAAAGCTTTTAAGACCGAAAAATACAGCTTTCAGAGTATTTATGCTCAACCAAATGGACAGAACAGCCCCAAACATGAAGAATTATGCCTGGTTTTATGTGATAAATTGAAGGATAATGTAGAAAGACTAAGCCACATGACCCAATCCCACCATAAAAGCATTAAAGCATGAGTCGGAGATTTAACCCACAGAAAGTTATGACTAGGTCCTCTCTGTTTACAGAATAGTACAAACATGACATGCCACCCAAAACAAAAGGACCTTTATTCTCCCTCTCCACTTTGCTTTTTTGAAACTGTGGATTAAAACAAAAAATTTTAATAATTTCAACATCAGTCGCAACCTACATCCAACACTAGTAATCAATCTCAATGGCCAATCATTTAAAACTTTGCTTTGCTGGAATTTATGGAGTGTACTCCAATTTTTTTTCCCCTTAAACTTGAAAAGTGTTACAGTTTGAAAGCCTGGTAACAGTTGGTATTACCAACTGGTAACAGTTGGTAATACCAACTGTTTTTGTTTTTAAAAAGCACAGTCCAGAGATCTGATATTGACATTCCCTTACCCCTTCTTTTTAAAAATAATCCACTGTCATTATAGTTTTTGCAAAGCACAGTTTAAGGATAGTTGCTCAGGCATGCCCTTCGATTTTTAGTAGTAAAGATTTTTTTAGAAATCAACTTTAGAGACTGCAAGGCACAATTATTTAAATTTAAGTTAGGTGCTAGGTTTTAGATAACACTTTTACAAAAATATATGTATGTGTGCTGACATGTATGTTTATTCATGTATTTATGAAGATTGAAGAGAGCCTCTCAAGACTTAATTGCTGCTATGACCGATTACATGGAAAAAATCAGGCAAAAAGACATTACTTTAAAATTTAAAAAGAAAATGCAGTTAATGCAAATAAAAAAATAAAAATTAGGACTGATATATTTCATGAAAACTATGATTTTTAACAACAAAAAGAGATCAGAATTAAGGAAGCCATGACATTTAACATGGCAGGGAAAAGAAGAAAAACTATGTCTATTATATGTTGGCTCACTAAAACAGTCCACGTGTAATAACAGGATAATACAATCACCTGAAAACTACTTCGACCCATGTAATATAATCCGTGAAGCATGATGGGTTCCTTTAGCAAATGCCTTTTCCCACATATCCCTATGTCACTGTTCTATGATCTCTGTCTCTTCCACCCTCCTGGACAGCACTTCCACATCCTCTCGTGGGAAACTCTGGTGGCATGTGACACCCACAGGCTGGTTGGTTGCTTCTGTGGGTTCTCACCAACCCGTGTGCACACCCTTTCAATACCACCTCCTATTACAATTGCTGTGGGTTTATCTCCCTCCCCACATACCCTGCAGCTAGCCTTTGAAGGGTGGGTCTCAATCTCTATCTTTTGAACACAATACCCAGCAAACGTGGTTTTTGAGTGTATAAATTAGTAAGTCGTGTGCTGCCCTGTGGATATGAATTAAAATGTGGGGTTTCCTCTTAAGACAAACATCGAGCCACTCAACACAGAGAACTAGGCAACTTGCAGGAGACTGTGTAGGCTCCAAGCTATAGGTCTTGTAACTTCATAGCATAAGAAGTGAAATCATTTTGTTTGACCAGCATGTTAATTAATACATTCCACAAAACTAAAAAGAAAGGAAAAGAAAAAAACCAAACAGTGCTTGGCTTTGAAAGACAAACCCAAACAGAAAGGTCTGAGTTACTGTGCAAAAGCTGACTCACAATGGGATTTAAATCATAAAGGGGTAGTCTCCTGATCCTCTGGAGCTACTTCTACTCTAGCAGGTAGACCCAGCTGGATAAGACAGAGAGGAGAAGAAAACAGCAAATCCTTGGACCCATCCAAAGACAGTGCAAATACCAGGCATCCCAGAGCAGGTGGGCAGTTGCTTCTTTGTGCTTATCTGGAGTCTCTTTCTGCTTAGGTTGCTCTGCCTTTCCTCTGTTCTGATCTACTTGTCAAACCAACCTGAATCAGGAAGCAGTGGGCATACTTCCCAGGAGCAAGAGACCCAGGCTGCAGAGTATGTCGGGGAAAGCATCAGCCTGAGGGCCACAGATAGCCCTCCGCCAGGAACCCACCCACCTGCAGCAAGCCTGTCAGCGACAGGGAACTTCAAGCCTGTGCAGAAAGCTAGGCACACAAAAGCAGCAGAGCTCAATCCCTTCCACCAAGTTGTTGAAATTTGTGTCAAAAAGACTTTGGCAGCAAAAGAACTGACCTGGCATGCCATTATGGCAAAGGAGAGAACAAGGCCTTGGAAGAATTAAGTAAATGTCAGCAGACTTCTGAAAACCAGCGTCCCGTCAATTTCACAGATTTGGGTTTGTGGATTAGAACAATAGAAAAAATGGGGTACAGATGCTGGGTTCTCCCATGGAAACATGAATTCTTATAGAATGCAGTGGAACTCTAGAAAAGTTAGGGGTCATCCACTGGGAACATGCTAATAACCTTGTCGGTCCTAGTTTTAAATGACAGAGACATTCTGTAACACTGAGACAAGCTAACCGGACATTTCATCTTTCCAAGGCACTTAAGGAGAGCATCCTGTTTTAGCAGTTTGGCATAAATGGACATCAAAGTAAAGGAGGAGTTAGCATGAGCATCCTTGCTCCGTGTTCTAGAGGACACTGGTGCTTTCATCTTGGCTTCCTGGTAAGGTCATCCCTGGGACACAGCTCTCCAGGTGACGGTATGGCCAATACCACAGTTGCTAACCTTTCACAAAGACCTTAGGTAGCAAAGGAAAAATCAGACGGCTCAGCACTAGGTTCTGCACTCTTCTGGCAGCAAGGCTGGCCGCATCCATCTATAAATTCAGCAGCAGGGTTATTTTATTACGGGAAGCAGGACGTGCCCCAGCAGTGTACACTCTCATGACTCTTCGCATCAAAGAGAGCCAAGAGAACCATAAGCTTACTGTTCTTGTGTGTGTGTGTGTGTTTTAAAGCTGTAAAATGTAAGCTAAGCCATCGAGCCTGTCGTACATACATTCTCTCCTGCACCGCATTAAACTGTGATTACAATAAAAGAAGGGAAAAGGACCCTAATTCTGGGCTTTCCTGTTACTTAGAATTTGGTCCCTTGTTTCTATCACTTACTAAATTCTGTTTCATATCCATCGGTACGACTCACAAAGGCACGACAGCGAGCATAGTCAATTAGAGTGATGTCCATGTGCTCAATGGTTAAGTGGCCATTAGTCTTGAGGTGAAAGGTAACATCCCAACGACAGTGTCCCTGAAGGAGGGGATGAGGGCTGGGGATGGATACCTAGCTGCTTCTCGCGCTCCTCGCGGCGCTCCCTGGCCAGCCGCTGCCGGTCATCGACCCGTAGCACGAGAGGAGGGTCTGCAAAGGAGATAAAACACATAAGCAGAAAAGTGGATTTTCTCATAACAATATACTTTGATAAATACCTTTTTAGCTAGTAAATTCGATGAATGAAATATTACTATGTCTTACAACAACTGGTATATAGGACTATAGTTTTGGTGATATGCCTTACTATTACGATTTTTTTCTGAGAATTTTCAAGCATTTTTCTCCTATTTAAAAACATTATGTGAGAGTAGACCCTAAGACTTCTCATCACAAGGAAAAAACCATATCTTTTTTTCTTTCCCATATGAGGGTTGGGAGATGAGGGATGTTAACCTGACTGTGGGGATCATTTCACAGCACAGCTAAGTCAAGTCACTATGCTGCACGCCTTAAACTTACAGCCTGCTCTGTCAGTTCTAGCTCAACAAAAATGGGAAACAAGTTCTAGAAAAAAAAAAGACACACAGCCTGCCTACCCCCCTCCAAAACCCATGATGTAAAAACATAACTGTAGTCTTTTGACTGTTTCTATCCAGCAACAACTATGATGCTCTGAACTTCTTTCATTTTTATGCTTTAAAAAGTCTGTTCCTCAACAGCAAACAGAATCCTAAGTGAAGTTCTACTGAATAGGGGTTCACCAGCTGGATGCAAAAAGCCCAGCTTTGGAGTCACATAGGCAAGAGTCCACTTTCTGTCCTGTCTCTCACTTGCTAGGTAAATTTGGATGAGTTACTCATCAACTCTCTTAGTCTCAAGTTAATTAGGGCATGGGTTTCATGGATTCTTTTTTCTTAAGATTTTATGTATTTATTTTAGACAGAGAGAGATGGAGTGAGAGAGAGCAAGCACAAGCAAGGGGACCGGCAAGCAGAGGGAGAGAGAGAATCAGTTTTCTCACTGAGCAGGGAGCCCAATGTGGGACTCGAACCCAGCACCCTGGGATCACGATCTGAGCCCAAGGCAGATGCTTAACTAATGGAGGCACCCAGGCGCTCCCTGGGTTTTGATTTATTATCTACAAAACAAGAATAAATAGAACCAATCTCACATCACTGTAAGAACTAAACAAAATGCTTGAAACGGTGTTAGTTATGTGCCTCACACATAAGCCTCCGTTCACTCATTCATTCACTGACCACAGGGTGAACATCAACTGTGCACCAGGCATTGTTCTAGGTGCTGAAAAGAAAGCAATCAAGGAAAAAAAAAAATCTCTGCCCTTGTGGGGACTGCATTCTATTCAGGGAGAATTTTACAAACAGGATAAATAAGAGATACGGAATGAAAAAAAGGGGCTGGGGCGTCTGGGTGGCTCAGCTGGTTAAGCGTCTGGCTTTGGCTCAGATCATGATCTCGGGGTCCTGGCATGGAGCCCCATGTGGCTGCTCTGCACTCAGCAGGGAGCCTGCTTCTGCCCCCCCCTCCTTGCATGCGTTCTCTAATAAATAGAAAAAATCTTTTTAAAAAATGAAAAAGGGGAAAATATACTGAACGTTAGTTTGAGATAAATGCTATGGGCACAACAAAGCAATAAAGGGGATTGTGACATGGCAGGAAGGGATTGCTTAACATTTTAGAAAACGGTCAAGGGAGGCCTCACTGATGTAACTTTTACGTGTAAAACCCTGATGGAAAGGACACATGGATATGCAGATATTCCAGGAGATGGGAAGCAAGCACAAAGGCCCTGGGATTAAGAGCACATAATGTGGGGCACCTGGGTGGCTCAGTGGGTTAAAGCCTCTGCCTTCGGCTCGGGTCATGATCCCAGGGTCCTGGGATCGAGCCCCGCATCGGGCTCTCTGCTCCGCAGGGAGCCTGCTTCCTCCTCTCTCTCTGCCTGCCTCTCTGCCTACTTGTGATCTCTGTCTGTCAAATAAATAAATAAAATCTTAAAAAAAAAAAAAAAGAGCACATAATGTGCTCAAGAAATGGGTAGATCTACGAGCCTGGAGTGGAGTGAGATTGTAAGTGATGGGGCCAGACCTGCAAGGGCCAGGGCACGGGGCTGGCTGGTCACAGGGAGGACTCTGGATGGCACTGCTGCGAGGCACGGCTGCGGGTTTCCCGGCAGAGCGCTATACTAATGCGCTCACTCTGCTGCTAATAAACAAGCGAAATGATGATGTGATGATAATTACCTCAAAATCAGGTTTATTTTCTCTTCTCTTAAACTGACATATTTTTAAGATCGCATGTTAAAAATAGAAAGCTAGTGGGACAATATTTTAGACAGCATGGTGGTGGTTCATCAACAAATTGAAAGTCCCTCCATCCCCAAGGCCTCTTGAATGCCACAGGATTTGTACATGGAGGGGGAACAGAAACCGTAGAAAAGGCCCATCAGGAGCCTGCAAAAACCTGGCAGTGAGAATCACGTGCAAGACTAAGTGATAGTATTTTATGCTCTTTCTTTCTTTCTTTTTTTTTAAGATTTTATTTATTTGACAGACAGAGCTCACAAGTAGGCAAAGAGGCAGGCAGAGAGAGGGGGGAGGGAAGCAGGCTCTCCATGGAGCAGAGAGCCCAATGTGAGGCTCGATCCCAGGACCCTGAGATCATGACCTGAGTTGAAGGCAGAGGCTTAACTCACTGAGTCACCCAGGCGCCCCTCTTATATTTTCTTTTAAGGTACAAATTTTAGAAACTGGTCAAAGGACCCCTCACTAACTCACATTTATTGGGATACTTACTTTTCAGAGCTACTGATTATTTATGAGATTTCAAATATTGTTTGTGTAAGAAAATATGGCTCTTGGCCCCAAAGGCTTTACTTCTGGAATCTGAAAATGGGCACGTGGCCTCCCGCTCAGGCACCTGGTTACGGGCCATACACGGGGGTGTTTTACTGTCACTTGTTTCTCATGAAAAGAAATGACAGCATGGCAAATGGCATTTTCAAGAAAGAACTATCTGAGAACAAGTCAAAAGGCAGTTAGAAGAGACCTTCAATGATTACTTACGACTTAAGTAATATGCCTTAAACAATGAGGTTTACCAGTTCATAAACACTTATTTAACTATATAAAACCCCCAAATCAACTTTATTAAAAAAGACTTTATATAAAAAAGACATAAGCACTTTACAGAAAGTCTACAAAATAGTTTAGGAGTGCCTGGGTGGCTCAGTCAGTTAAACGTCTGCTCTTGATTTCGGCTCAGGTCACGATCTCCAGGTGGTGAGATCGATCCCTGCATTTGGCTCTATGCATGGCATGGAGCCTGCTTGACATTCTCTCTTTCCCTCTGCCTCTAGCCCTCTCCCCACTCCCACGCTTTCTCTCTCACTCAATTAACAAATATCTTAAAAAATAGTTTAATTCCTTTGAATTACATTCACAATTTCTGTCACAGACTATCAAGAAGGGTGTGACATTTCTAGCTTACTTTTAAGTACTTGGCAAATTTCGGGCAAAATTTTGAAAAAAATTTTTGAAGGGAAGATTTTAATAACAACATATGGGGCACACACCTCCTCACCTGTCCTCTTCTACCCAAACCAACCCTGAAAGCCCCAAATCAATAACAATATCAATAACCCAATTACATACTATAATGGTTGCTGTTTGAATACACAGTTGGAAAACAGCACTACATGAGGTGATTTCCATAATATCATTTCATATGAAGATTATGCTCATCACATGTAACAAACTCCATCCTGAATGACCATATAATAGATAAGAAACAAGGATGCATAGACTGCTGCACAAACATATCAATCAATCGCTAAAAGTAAGGCCAATGCTTACAAGTATAATGACTCCCGCTGACCTTGTTTTGAGCGCTGGAACGATAATCACTATTCATTTGGAATCAGATTTTGAGGAAGTAAAGAATTAGGGCATGGTGATTATGATATCCTAGATGATTTTGGTTGGTTTAGGAACCTGGCATTAGAAAATGCTGAATTGTAGAGGGAAAAAGGCATTCACGTCATTTTTTGTTTTCTTGTTTTTTCAAAGATTTTATTTATTCATTTTAGGTTAGAGGGAGAGGGAATCTCAAGCAGACGCTGTACTGAGCACCCTGAGCCCAACGTTGGGGCTCCATCTCAGGAGCCTGAGCTCATGACCCTGAGATGGTGACCTAAGCTGAAACCAAGAGTCAGACACTCAACTGACTGAACCACCCAGGCGCCCCAAGGCGTTCAGTTTAAATTCTGTTTCCATCCTTCTGATTACATCCAGTCACTTGGGTGCCAGAATGTCAATAAAACTCCTGGTGGATTAAAGATGGGGGTGGGGAGGAACAGAGCCTTGTTGGTTTTGTTCACCGTGTATTCCCAATGTTTAGGACCACATCTGGCAGAAAGGAGAATATTTAGAAGCATCTGTTGAACGAATGAGCAAACAACCTTCGCTAACTTTCAGAGCCTTCAAACTCCCCCCAACATACACCAATGGGGCAAACAAACAGCAATCTCATATTTGATAACAGACTTAAAAAAAAAAAATAAGTGCTAAACAGTCACAGTTTTAATAACCAAAAACAGATAAAAATCATCTTTAAAGCAAGGTTTCCAAAAAGAAAAACAATTGAATAGTTCCAAGTAAAGAGTGAATTTTCTAGGATTCTTTGTCTCCCTCTCATCTCCAACCCTCACATCCCTTTTCCCTGGAACAAAATCAAGGCGCAGGAAGTAAATGAACATCCTGAACATTTCACATCATTTCTTGACAGATCTAACACTGTCAGAAGGAAAAGTTTTCAGAGCAACAGAACGTTGCTGTGAGTTCACATGCAGCTGCTCTCTGCATTCAACCTCTGGCGGGGACGACTTGAAGCGGGGGGCTGGCCACCCAAACTGGGGCACTTTTGTTAAGAGTGACAGGAAGTGCTCCTGATATCCTGTCTTCAATGACATGCATGAGCCTAGATCACAAAGGGGAAACTCAGGGGCTCTCGAAGAAAGAAAATCAACTGACACGGACAAGGTTTTCTCAAGAGCCCACCAGGCTTTGACTTCGATCCAAACAACTAGAATTGACACAATAAATAACTTCATTGGGGCTTTTGCATTTTACAAAGCACTTTCACAAATGTTATCATTTTGTTCTTCACAGCTGCTTTACAAGCTGGCCAAGCACTTACTCCTTCAAGGACGAGTTCTCATGCCTGTTTTCCAAAGGAGAAAGCTGAGGGAAATGTCTGTGACCGAGGAAGGTGGCATGGTAAAGTGTCACAGCTGGTTCCTAAAACCAGATCTCTTGCTCAACCCCATGCCCTTCTGCACACCAGGGCACCCAGGGAGGCATGACAGCGGCAAGATGGAGCAGTCAGAGAAGGCCTGGAAGATTCCAAGGCCTGCATTCCTCTGTGATGGAAATGACTTATAAATGCTAGTAAAATTTTTCGTGGCTCTTTTAAAGACTTGTTGGTGGAGGGTGATAAAGGGTTAGGGATTAAAAGAGATTTTTTTCTAATGAACTTAAGTTTCTGCTTTTTTTAGGTATGTACCATTCATGAAGAGAATACCAATGTTCTCATCTAATTAGGTTACAATCTGAATCATCTGGAGGCAGCTGATGGCATCCTCAAGAGCCCTCACCAACTCTGTAGATATGGACAGATCCATGACTTTATAAATGGTCTCTTTCTGTCTGGGTCCAAGTATTCACAGCTGAGAGCACTTGTCTTTCCCAGATAACATGAGACATACTATGCCCATACTTATAAACCACAAGGGCCTCCTATGCCTGTTTCGAAGATAAAATATTAACAACTTGAATGTTATTAACATCAAAGAGATGTTCTAGAGTCTTTCAATAATTTTAAGTATCAGAAGGTAAAAGATGGGAAAACATTTAACTAAAATTTACTGGGTTAAAAGAGACCCCAAGAAATCATTTGATCAGACTGCCCATTTTGGGTTGAGGACAAAATTTAAAATATTCCAAAATTTAGTATATACTTTACTTTTCACCACCCCTCCCCCCAAGTTCCAGAGAATGAAAATTAATAGACTGCTCTAGTCAGACATTCCCATGACTTGTATCTCATAAAAGTAACAGGTTTTACTCAAGCCTAGCCATCCAACATGAAATCTCTTCTATCATCCTTTGGAGATACTAAGGAAAACAACATGGTGGTTTTAAAAGCAAGACCTTCATATGTATATCAACTTGTCTCTATACACTTATATAAGAAAGAAGACACATGATGCTCAAAAGACACAATATGAATGACTGCCAGAGAGGTGAGGGGTGAAGGGTAACGGGCAGAATGGGTGAGGGGAGTGCAAAGTACAGACGTCCAGTTATGGAATGAATAAGTCACAAGGATAAAAGGTATAGCACAGGGAATACAGTCAAAACAAGGGGAAAACAGTGTATAGCATTTAGCGAATGTTCAGTTCTCATGGTAAGACAAATGAGATTTCCATGCTAAAGGATCCTCACTTGAGTATAAGGAACCTAAGTACCCTAGAATAAGGCCTGGGAGCACAGGGGCCCTACTTTGCTCCTCCAGTCCCTGTCATGGTCCCAGGCACAGGACAATTACTCATGAAGTAGTAGATGGCAGCTGAAAGCTAGGTGGGTACATGAACAGATGGAAAGGCAAACTAAGAGGGGAGTCTCAGCCTGCTAATTACAATTCCATTGAAACTACACATCATCTTCCACTAATGGCTGGTCATACAGTCTGGCAATAGTACTTGTTAGTTGTCTTTTTAAGCAAGAAGCCAGATTTATCTGCTGTGTAATGATCTTTCCCACATGGAAACCCCACCGACCCACCCCCGCCAAACTAGGAATAATGGGGGAATGTTTTGTTTGAGGCTAGAAAGAGTGATTTCCATCTTTATTCTCACTGATTCACTGTTCTTGAGTGACTTCGGTCTCAGATGCTGCATAAAGTAGGCTTCCAAGGCCCTCATGAGGGCGTCACTTTGCCTTTGCTTCTCTTTGCTTGTTTACCATCATACTGGACAGTGGGCTCTGTCAAGGGCCACACAATGGCTGTTGGACGCCTGGAAGCAACTGCATTGTCTTCAACTGTTTATGTTTATAGGCTGTTTGCTTCTTTGTATCACTGAGTGGAACAGACCATGAATCACAGGCTATTAAATGAAATTACCATGTAGGTGTACAATCATTGCAGACAATAGAGAACAAAAACATAATTCTGTACCAGCTTCGCTATGTATGAAGATTTCCTTAAATGGCTTCTGAAAAATGTCACAAGAAAAGATATGCAATAATGCGGGGCACACAGGTACAAAAAGTTGTGGCACATGCACCATTACAAAAAAGAATAGGAAAATGATTACCTCTTATACATTGCTTGACAGTAAACAATGCACCCATTTGCATCATCTTGCTGATTGTCAAAATGATTCTGAGAAGTAAGGAGGGCATGTGTTTGAATCTCCATTTTAGAAAGAGAAAATCAAGGCTGTAAGAGGTTCTCGGACTTAAATTCATACAAGCCAGTAGGAGTTGTGTTTTGGTAGCAGGACAGAAACTAAGCTCTCCTAAATTCCAGATGTCTTAAGGCTTTAGGGATAACTTTTTTTCTACAGCAAATGACATGAATCGTACCTGATTTACTTCCTGAGTAATTGCTATTCTGTCCCGAAACAGCAGAGGGACGGCTGGAGGCAGCAGTTTTCTTTTCTTGCACTTTGTAGCTTTCAGACGCTATACGAATGAGATAAAAGAGAAAAGACCATATTCAGTTTCTTAAAATTGATTCAGAAACATTCACCTATTCATTGTTCCCTGTGAACCTTTGTATCAGGTACGAGGCTAGATTTAGGAGATAAAAAGATGAGGCTGTTACAACTCTTGCTGGCTCAGTGGGAAGGACACACCCCAAACTCAAGGGCTGTGGCTCGACCGATCCTCCAGCAGTAGCGTGTTCAAGGGTGGTCCCAGTTTATACACAAAGCAAGCACGTGGAAGCATGACTGGTATCCAAAGTCTCTGATCTTAGCTCTTAGAAAGCTCATGCATTAAGGACCCAACATTCCAAGAACATAACCAAGTGGGTCACTAGAAAGGAGCCAGGACATAAAATTTACTAGGATTTTGAAACAGCTACTGGCAAAAGTTCCATCACACAGATTATTAAAGAGACTATGGGAAATGTATTCTAGGAAAGGAATGAAGGGCAGACATACCCAGTAATTCTCTGGTTATGTCAAGTGCAGGATCCCATACTTTAAACATATTACTTTCTTGACCCATATGTATTTTTAAAAAAGATTTTATTTATTTTTCAGAGAGGGAGAGCACAAGCAGGGGGAGCTGGAGGCAGAGGGAGAAGCAGGCTCCCCACGGAGCAAGGAGCCTGATGCAGAACTTGATCATAGGACCGAGGGGTCATGATCTGAGCTGAAGGTGGATACTTAACCCACGGAGCCACCCAGGCACCCCTTTACCCATATTACTTCAGTGTATTTCAAAGGATATTTAAAAGATGTCTGCTACTGTCTCAGATACAAATCATGTCAAAAACCAAGCCCAGAGTTTCTGCCTCCTACTCTCTGCCTTATAACCTGCTCTGCCGTCTTCCTCACCAGCTGAGAATTCTGCCCTTCCAGCTGATCATGCCCCAAACCCCGGACTCGTCCTTGATCCTCATGATCGATCTGTTAGTAAGTCTCTCCCCTCTGCCTTATAAAACATTTGACCACCTCTCCGGCTGCCTCTCTCATCATCTCCTCCCTGTGTGACTACAGTATACTCTTACCCAGTCTACCTGCTCTTCCCACTGACCACCTTTAGTCTGTTTTCATCGTAGTAGCCAGGGTGATCCCCTTAAAATACAAGTGGCGTCACTCCTCTGCTCAGAACTCTCCAACAGCTCCCATCCTGCTTGGAGTAAAACCTAACGTCTCCATCATGGCCCACAAAGTGCCCTTTCCTTCTGGATGACTCTGTTCTAGTCATCCTGACTTAGTCCATCCCAGAACTTTGCAAGGACTTGAAACATTCTTATCTCTGACACCCACATGGATTTCATGTCCTCTGGGACTCTGCTCAAATAAGACAGATAAGAAAATCCTCTTGAATTGTTTAAAATGGCAACCCTACCACTCAGCACTTCACACTCCTTCCCCTGCTTTGTTTGGAGCCCTTGCCCCTGACCTATTACACATTATCTCTTCATTAGGCTAAGGAAATTGGACATTATCTAGACAATAGGAATTACTTGCTCCATGTTTTTGAACCAGAAAAGATGGGATGATAATTATGCTTTAAGAAGAGTAAATTTAAAAACTGTTCCTAAGACGTACTGAGAAGAAATTACTAAAAAAAATTCCCTAAATTTACCTCTAGAGAGCAATACACCAAATTTTTGTGGTATTAGCATGGAAAATGATAGATAATGGGGTGCCTGGGTGGCTCAGGCAGTTAAGTGTCTGATTCTTGGTCTCTCAGGTCATGATCTCAGGGTCTTGAGCTCGAAGCCCTTCAGTGGGCTCTGTGCTCATCAGGGAGTCTACTCAAGATTCTCTCTCTCTCTCTCTCCCTCCCCCCCAACCCTGTGTACATTCACACACACTTTCAAATAAATAAACCAGTGGATATTAACCATTATATTATTTTATTATATTATTAATTATTTATTATTAACTATATATTATAATTAATATATATTAAATAATATAGATAAAATCATAGACTAAATAGTAAAAGTATCTTACACAATTCTTTTAATATTTCTTACTTTGGATTTGTTTGCTTTAAATAATAGCTTCAAACACAGACATTGATCGGTTTAAGTTTTATCTATTGGGCTTTTTTGGCTTTATTTTCAAGGAAAGTTCTGTAAACATACAGTAAAAAATGAGCAGATAGCAAATAAAAGGCCTCATTCAGTGGCTTCTGATAGGACCTTGTCACTTGAAATTTTACCAGGCAAGCTACCACTGGAAAAGGGCTACATGGTGTGTGTATGTGCTTACACTGGAGGATGGTGGCTGGGAGCGAAACTGAAAGGAGTATGAGTGGAACCAGGATAGGGTCTGATTCTTTTTTTTTTTTTTTTAAAGATTTTATTTATTTATTTGACAGAGAGAAATCACAAGAGAGGCAGGCAGAGAGAAAGGGAAGCAGGCTCTCCACTGAGCGGAGAGCCCGATGCGGGACTCGATCCCAGGACATAGGGTCTGATTCTGATACTGATCTAGAAGGGAAATTAGCAAGTATGCTCAGTTCTTTAATGCTGTCATGTAACCTCTCATCCCACCTACCAAAAAGGAGTTGCCAGTTGTCACCACGTGGCAGGTGAAACCCAGGCTAACTGCTCTTGCTCTAGGCTCACAACCTTAGAGAGATTCCTAAAGATACAAAAAAGTTGATGAAACTCAAAACTCAGAAAGTTTCTTACTCACTGTGTACAGAACAGCCTTTCATGGGGCTCCTGGGTGGAGCAGTTGGTTAAGCGCAGTTAAGTACCTGACTCTTGGTTTCCGCTCAGGTCGTGATCTCATGGTCATGAGATCAAGCCCTGTGTTGGATTCTGCATGGAGTCTGCTTGAGATTCTCTTTTCCTTTCTATCTGCCCCTCCTGCTCATGCTTGTGCTCATGCTCTCTCTAAAATACATACATTGTGGGGTGCCTGGGTGGCTCAGTGGGTTAAGCCTCTGCCTTCAGCTCAGGTCATGATCTCAGGGTCCTGGGATCAAGCCCTGCATTGAGCTGTCTGCTCAGCGGGGAGCCTGCTTCCCAGCTCTCTGCCTGCCTCTCTGCCTACTTGTGATCTCTGTCTGTCAAATACGTAAAATCTTTAAAAATAAATAAAATAAGTACATCTTTAAAAAAAAGAAACTTTCTCCTTATTCTGCAAGTCAATCTTATTAAAATTACTCATAAAGAAGTTAATTATTAAGAAACATAACAAAAAGAAGCAGAATATATCACATATTTGGAGTACTAGGATTATAATTTTCTTTTTGTTATATAGCTACCTCCGGCACACAGTAAGTAAAGCCTTAATTAGGAAGCTATTTATGGATCTGCTATATATTATTTTTACTTAACTGAAAACGAATTAGAACCATTTGTCTGGAACATATTTCAAATGTATTCCTTTCTTTCTTGCCTATATTTGACATAATTTAATCTTTCTCTGGTGACTGCATATCCGCAGGGCCCCCAGGTCCTGACAACAAACATCAATCCTAACTGGATATTATGTAACCGTCCACCATGAAGGAGATTAAAAGACTGTAACACATGTTGTCCCAGTGACTTTTCCCAAATAATCCCTGATAAAAGCTTTTTCTGGGGGGTGGGGGGTGGGGAGTTATAATTGTTTTATAGTCTTGAAATTCAAATGTAAAAAATATACTTGAATTAAACTGGAGGTCTGGTTACTTGAATGCCAGTTTATCTACTCCTGACTTCCGCTGGAGCTGCTCCAGCGGAACATCTACTCGCCTGACCTCCTACCATCCAGATCTCAGGAATTTATTACTATCCCAGAAGACCTTCTGGGTCCTACTCACAACAAGATACATTGAAAATCTTAGAATTTTTAGGGGCGCCTGGGTGGCTCAGTTGGTTAAGCGACTGCCTTTGGCTCAGGTCATGATCCCGGAGTCCAGGGATCATGTCCTGCATTGGGCTCCCAGCTCCACGGGGAGTCTGCTTCTCCCTCTGGCCTTCTCCTGTCTTATGCTCTCTCAATCTCCCTTTCTAATAAATAAATATCTTTAAAAAATTTTTTTAAATTTTTAATGCTCATGTAAAAATGACAGTTTTTGCAGTTTAACTTAATAAAGCAAAAATAATTTTACAAATGGTCAGTCTGTTCATTATATATTATTACAACTCTAACAATTATAAATTACAAATAATTGCTAATGTCTACCCTTTAGGCTAGACATTCATCTGAAGTTTTCAGGTTATCTTTCTACTTTTCCATCAGTCCACTTTTCTTTCTGCCTCTGTAAGAATCTTTACTTCTCCAACAACCTCTCTGGTTAACACTCTATTGTGATAAAGCAGAAGATGTAACCTCAAACAGATCTGGGCTCAGGTGACCTTCAGAAAGTTTCTCAATCTCTCTGAGTAGGTGTGTGTGAGGGGATATGGCCTCCCTCATAGGGCTGCTGGGAAGATGGGAGGATTAACGGAGAAGATGCATGGGAAGAATCTGCCATAGAGCTTAGTGCACAACAGGTATTTAACACAATCCTTTTCTCTCTCTCTTCCTATAAGGTCCTGGGCCTCCCTCAACCACGGTACTTGCCACACTTGGCACAGTGTAGCAGTGTGTTTGGAAGTTTCAAGGAGGTGGTGTGTGCTCTGGAGTCAGCTGAGCTGGCTGTGCCCTTAACCGGGTATCAATTCTCAGCACATCACTTAACCTCTCAGCCTTAATTTTCCCATCTGTAAAGAGGGACAACACTTAGTGCCAGGGTTGTGAAAATTAATGAGAGCACTGGGCCTACCACAAGGCTCAATAACTGATAGAAAGCATTTTTTTTGGCTCTCTCCTTATTCCGTACACAAATGTGGGAAACTGGATTTCCATTTCCCCAGGGCTTTGCTCATGCAGCACTAATAGGGGAAGTAACCTATGTCAACTTGGTGACAGGGTCCTGGGGAGCAAAGTCTGGCTCAGCTGCTGGTTTCAGAGGTTTCCAACTCAGCTACAATCACACCTTCTGGGGACCCTCAGGGTAGTAGGCAGGGCTCATTGGTATGGTTTTTAGGGTACAACCTGGCTTTGGAAGAGGTAATCCTCAGTGTTTCTGGGACTTAGACGACAGCTTCAAGAGACAAAATGCCCTTCAAGTTACCACTGCATTAAGTAAATACGAGCTTTAAAAAAAAAACAAAAACCCAAAACCCAAACGCTCCATTATAATAATGAGAAATAAAATCATTTTCTTATTTTTTTTTAAACAAAGTACAGGGAATTTCACTACTTGAGAACATGATGAAAGTAATTTACTTAAGATTTCCAACATTTAAAAAACTGGAAATCCTAGGTAACTCGCAGACAGGATTGAATATACCTGCCCCCCCCCACCATTAAAAAATACCATTTTTTTTTTAAGATTTTATTTATTTATTTGACAGAGAGAAATCACAAGAGAGGCAGGCAGAGAGAGAGGAAGGGAAGCAGGCTCTCCGCTGAACAGAGAGCCCGATGTGGGACTCGATCCCAGGACCCTGAGATCATGACCTGAGCTGAAGGCAGCAGCTTAACCCACTGAGCTACCCAGGCGCCCTAAAAAATACCATTTTTAAAATGACTCAGGTGACTTTCAAGTATTAATTTGAATCTCTTTCATTTTTTATAAAGAAAACTGAGTCATATAGTACGACGCTCAATAAGGCTTTGCTAGCCTTACCAAGTCTCTATTGCTCTTCCTGCTAGCTTGAAAGCTTTATTCCATTAGTGTCACATGTGTGAGTGTTAAAGGCAAGAGGAAGGATGCAGAGAAGCATCCTTGTGGTCTGGGGCTCTGTCTCTCTCCAAAACCGCTCTGAAACAAAATACAGAGATGGCGGACATTTGGAGCTTTCACCTAGTAAAAATCCTGCAGCCACTAAGTACCATAAACAAGCTTATGAAATCCATATCTTCTGAGTCACTGCATTCCTTGACATGTCTTCCCATAAAGGGCACAGGTTCTTGCTGCTTTGTTTCTATTTTGGGCTGTATGGTCTGGCTGAAGAGTCTCTCTCAACTGATCAGAATAACTGGTTCAACAAATGCTTAATTTAGTAAAAATGCTTACTCTAATAAGACATTTAGGATTACAATCTTAGGAATCACTCTGAGTTTAAATCTCACTGAATGGTATGTGGCCTTGATGTCCACAAGGATAATATATTTATTTACCATTTTTTAAAAAAGATTTATTTATTTTAGAGAGAGAAAGAATGTGTGTGCACACGAGTGGGGGGAGGGGCAAAGGAAGAGGGAGAGAGAGAATCTCAAGCAGACTTTGTGCTGAGTGCAAGATGGGGCTCGGTCTCCCAACCCTGAGGTCAAGACTTGAGCCGAAATTAAGAGTTGAGCACTAAACCAACTGATGTACCCAGGTTCCCCTTTCTGTCACTATTTTTAACAGAGTTTAGCCATTAGGCTCAGCTCTGTATGAGCTCTTTGCTATATTGTTCAGTTGGACTTGGTGGACATGCAGCTCAGGGTACACAAATAGCTTTGGGGGAGAGTAAACTAGAAGATAGAACTAGAAGTTGAACCATAGGCAAATGCCTTTTTTTTTTTTTTTTTTGAGGATTTTATTTATTTCACAGGGAGAGAGAGAGAGCATGGGGAGGGGCAGAGGGGGAAGCAGGCTCCCTGCCGAGCAAGGAGCCCAATATAGGACTCGATCCTAGGTCCCTGGGATCACAGCTTAAGGCGAAGGCAGACGCTTACCTGACTGAGCCACCCAGGGGTCCCAGCAATTGCTGTTTTTGTAGTGAAAAAAGGTTGAATATTGCAACTTTATAGGTCTCAACCTAATAGTTTCAATTTATCTGTGCAGAAAAGACTTCACACAGCAGGCATCAGAGAGCTCTCCTTAGGAAGGCCTGGTTTTGCTCCAATAAATCTTAGCAGGAGTCTGACTCCATACTGAGTCCTGAATCTTCCTCATAAATCACAGAGCCTGGGGTGGTCTTGCCAGACCCCTGGCACACTAAACAAATCACTTAGTTGAAAAATTTGGCTGCAGAACACTGTTACGGCAATTGAAGAATGTTTTTGGTTTAAAAACTTAACAGAGAGTGATTACAGAGTAGTTTCCAGGCAATTCAGTGTTTCACCTAAAGTTTTCTACTTTATAATCCTTTTGCTTATTTACTTGACAATTACATTTGATTCTAATAGAGCTGCCTGGAGTATTGTAACATAGATCTTTAAGGTTTTATCCAACATTATTTATGAAATTTGCCTTAGAAAAAGGCCATAATGCAAACTTCTCTAATGACATTTCTGATCAGTTCACAGAATGGAGAGCTTCTCAGTTTAAATGCCTCATAATTGTACCTGAAATTAAAGAAATGATAGAGCTCATGGGAGTTGACCCTAGACAAACATGGGTTCAATTTCCTGCTTTCCCTCGGTTTTCTTCCTACTGGCGTTGCCCAGACGGTATCTGACTTGGGGACACCTTGTGCTCAATACTGGGAAGAAATATTAATGTGTCTCCCTCTACCACCTTTCCTTTCCAGAACCCTTACTTTTGGGTTACTTCTTCAAACTGTATTTTGGAACTTCTTCTTTTTTTTTTTTTTTTAAATATTTTATTTATTTATTTGACAGAGAGAGATCACAAGCAGATAGAGAGGCAGGCAGAGAGAGAGAGAGGGAAGCAGGCTCCCTGCTGAGCAGAGAGCCCGATGCGGGACTCAATCCCAGGACCCCGAGATCATGACCTGAGCCGAAGGCAGCGGCTTAACCCACTGAGCCACCCAGGCGCCCTATTTTGGAACTTCTGATTCCCCCAGTAATTTCTCTTCTCAGAAAAGTTGCTTCCTCTCATGGTCCAAAGCACACGCTCTATGTCAGTCACTTTCAAGCGCATTTATAAGTATGTTCTCTCAAATACAGTTTGTCTCCCACCTCTCGGGAATCTATGCTCCTCTTTCTCTGTGATCACTGGAAACTATCAAAAGGTGAACTAGGGGCGCCTGGGTAGCTCAGTGGGTTGAAGCCTCTGCCTTCAGCTCGGGTCATGATCCCAGCGTCCTGGGATCGAGCTCTGCATCGGGCTCTCTGCTCAGCGGGGAGCCTGCTTCCTCCTCTCTCTCTGCCTGCTTCCCTGCCTACTTGTGATCTCTGTCTGTCAAATAAATAAATAAAATCTTGAGAAAAAAAAAAAAGATGAACTACCTGTCCTCAAAAAGTCAGCCAACCCTGATGTTAGTCTCTTTGTTACAGCATCAACAGAACCACTACATTCCCAAGTTCAGAAACACCAAATAATATTTTCTTTAAAAAAAATTTTTTTTTAAGATTTATTTACTTGAGAGAGAGAGAGCAAGTGTAAGAGGGAGGAGCAGAAGGAGAAGGAGAAAAAAAATCTCAAGCAGACTGTGTACTGAGCACACAGCCCGACATGGGGCTCGAGCTCATGATCCTTGGATCATGACCTGAGTCAAAACCAAGAATCAGATGCCTAACTGCACCACCCAGGTTCCCCTAAATAATTTTTTTCAATAAACGTTTACAGATACTCTCATGGGCCAGCCACTGCACCATACACTAAGAGCACCAAGATCAAAGGACACAATGTCAACTTGCAAGATGCTTATGAACGTAGGAGAAGACAATAGGAAAAACGTGTGAAATCGTAGCAATGGATCAGTTTTTTAAAAATCAATATACCGTAGAGGATGGATAACCAAATAAATGATGCAGGTAGTACTACAGAGATTCAGAGGTGGGAGAAGGTTCTAAGGGAGTAGTAGTGATATAAGACTTCATGGCATTAAGATTTTGAAGAATGGAGATGATCTGTAAAAGCAAAGAGTGAAGCAGAGAGGGCTGGAGGAGGCCATATGCAAAACTACCTGGGAAGTTAAAAAAAAGAGAAAAGATAAACAGGGCACTATGCAGTTGGAACAGTGGGTTTAGGAACTTAGGCAGTTGAAAATAAGGCTGAGGTCAAGACCTCCTTGAATTCCAAGAGTTTGGACTTTACCCTGAAGGCAGCGCAAGTCACTGGGATATATCACGTGGGACTTTGAGCAGGGACTCTGGGTAAACAAAGAGTGAAGCCTATAACAAGCCTGCTGGAAGTATATATATAAATGTGCTTATCTTCTTAACGAAAACAGTAAAAGGAAACCAGGCTAAAAGCAGACATTTTAAGAATTCTGCTTTCTATTTAATTTAATAATATTTCAGACTGCATCTACCGATAACAAGTACCAAGAGATAAGTATCTGACCTCGAGGGGAAAAACAGTGACTCCAGCGACCTGGGGGAAAACTGTGCCTGTTACTGTAGCATCACAGAACCAGAAGAGTCCTCACTGTGACGGAGCCTGGGGCAGCGAGGTTGCACCATGCAGGGAAACTCCCTGAGCCCTCAGCCTGTCCTCTGCTTCAGATCCTGCAGGAAATGGGACCCCAGCCACCCACTCCATGGAGCAAGGGCAGTGGGTAGGATGAGGAAACACAGAATGGAGGGAATGTGCCTGGCTGGGGAACAAGTGGCGTGCACTGAAGGTCATTCTGCAGGAGGGTCAAGGAAATAAAATGTGGACAGAGGCTCACTGGTGTCTTTAATCTTTCACAGATCGCCGCAGGATGGGGAAGCAGCCACGTCACCACGCAGATTTATAGGCATTGCGCCCTGGAGACATGTGTAACTACAGATGCTGAGAAAGAGTGCAGACTGTAATTTGCTCTTCTACACCAGAATAAATTCACCATGTGCTATGGTCTAAAATCCGGCCATGAGAGTGCCTGGGTGGCTCAGTTATTAAGCAGCTGCCTTTTGCTCAGGTCATGAACCCCGGGTCCTGGGATCGAGCCCCGCATCAGGCTCCCCGCTGAGCGGGGCATCTGCTTCTCCCTCTCCCTCTGCCTGCTGCTCCCCTCTGCTTGTACTCTCTCTCTGTCAAATAAATAAAATCTTAAAAAAAAAAAAGACAAAAAACCCAGCCACGTTTAACGTGACACAGCTTTACTCAAGAATCTCTTATTCATTTCTTGTTGCAAAGACAAATGTAATTAAGAACATTTGATAATGTCTATCAGTCTCCCATTTTGTCCTTATTCATTCTGACAAGAAACAATTCAATTCTTACTTTTTCTTTGTATTTCGTGCTCTCCAGATACAACAAAAAGTTTATGACTTGGTGGCTACAATAGACTGCACCAGAGGCTTATAAGACCACGTGGAGATTTTTAAGCTTAGGGGGAGCTCATTCAGCCACAATGAACAGGGACTGAAAGTCACTTTCTTATTACTTCATTTCTGCATAATGAAAAAAATGAAACATTTATGACCGTGATAGAAAGGGATAGTCAACTGAAAGACAAAGAAATTTGTCCAATACTGAGATAATACAAACCCAACACAAAGACACTGATTTTATACATACAAGCCAGCATTGTGTACAGTTACGTGGTGGGAATAGAACGCACCAGAAACATCACTCATCCTGAACTATAACGTGAAGGCATGAAGAAGGGGACAGGCACACAGAGCCATTTATTAATGATTTATAATAGTCCGTCAATTTCCAAAGCAAAGTTGAGGCAGTTGTGCTGAAATGTCCACAGCAAAAATATCGACATGACTGTAACTTTTTACCAAAAATTCCATTTTTTGTTTGTTAAATTACACATGACAAGGATAGTATTAATAGGATTTAAATAACAGCAAAAGAGAATTCTGTCAAAACAAGTTATCAGGATACATTTAAGGGATAAGGAGTGGTCTACGTGTTTGCCTCCAAAGAGCTGTAATCACAGTCATCATTGTTTTGAGCTTCAAGAACCAGAGATGCTCTCCAATGGAATGGAGCTTGAGGCATTCGTCTCTGGCCCTTGGAGAGGTGGAGTTCTGAGGTAATGCTCTACGAGACCAGAGCAACCTGAAGGCAGGGCCCGTGGTTTTCATCCTTAGGATCGCCATCTTTAGTGTTTAGCTCACTATCTAGCACTTATGTGACGCTGAATAAATGGCTGAAGAAGAGGCTGAGGGACGGCTGGGAGGTGGGTGGTGTACTCTGAACAAATGGTAGCCAAGGCCCAGAAAGATAAAGTTTTCATGACAAGTAGAAAGAAAAAGGGTGCATTTGCTCATTTTTGGAAGGCTGCTAAGACTGCAGAGAAAACATGACCAAAAGAATTGTCAGATTACTGTTGTGTCCACTCCAGGTGGGGAAAAAAACCAGAAATTATTGTAATTTTAGGATGGTTTTGACGTGACATCAGGCAAGCCCCAAAATCAAGTCATTGCATTTGCAACCACGTAACAGGAAGGTCTGCTCGGTATCACTTATAGTGAATATCACAGAATTAGAGACAGACTCGAAATACGACAGAATATTGTCTATATGGCATGGGGAGAAGCATGAAGACATGACAGCCTTGGCTGCAAATACCAGAAAGGCTACAAAACCAGCATTTCAGCTTTGAAGATTTGTAAACCCCAACATTTCCCCCAAAGCAATTTAATAGATTTCTTTTGGTAATCTATTAAAAAGACAAACATCTGTTTTAGCTGAAAGGAAGAAAACTGTATTTCAGAAAACCATGTGCCCCATATATTTTTTGTGTATAAGTGATTGGGAATCATTTCTCAAGCTGTTTTGTTTACCAATAAAAGCAGCTAGCTGATTCACGGTACAAAGTCCTGATATAGTTAGCAGACGGAAGCAAACATTACATACTTTAAATCCAACCCAAAACATTTTTATCTAAAAACAAGTAAATAGAACAAGCAAAAACCTCCCTTCAGCCAGATGGCAACATTATATATAGAACAGGAAAGGCTGTGTCTTCCACCTGCATTAACATAAACCAGATTAAAAGGCAAGCCTCTTCATCCCTATGGGTGACGGACCTGCTCCCTTCTCCGTGATTTATCAACCAGTCACAAGCTATTATACAGATGAGCTCTGCTTCATAATATGAGTAATGTTTATGACTAAGCAAAGATCAGAGCAAAGGACAGAAAGGAGGGGGAAAGCCTAACCATATTAAAAGTTTTCCATTTACACTACGAAATGGTAAATTATGGAGACTGTAGCTAATTTTCTAAGTTTCAACAGCTGGATAGCGAGTTTATCAAATTAGACCGAATTCAATTAAATTCAGTGTGTAATTAAAAGCAACTATTTAAATAATTTAGGGAAAAATAATTAGAATTCAACTTCATTACTCTGTTTAATTAAAGTAACCAACTGAAAGAAGGTGCTTTTACTTTTACCAGGATAATGATTTACTTTAAAAAGAAAACGAAAATTGCTAATACCAATATTTTACAAAATGATTACTATAGGCCACAAAACAGAAAAGCTTTCATACTTAAATGCCAAATAAAATGATCAAGGTAGAAGATGTATAGTTCTTAAAATCCCAAATAAATAACAGAGTCAGTTTTAAATACCAGTTTTACAAAGAAATGAGTATAATTTTAATCCTATGAATATTAATCAACTGAGTTTAATCTGTGAAAAAAAACCCAGACATACAAGGCTGCAGAATATCGATATTTCACTCTTCCTCCTCTGTAGAACATAATAGTAAAATGCTCAGCTTTAAGTTTTCTTATGCAGACTCAGAAAAATGCGATAGGAATGAGTGGTAAATAAGGGAAGGTTAAGATTATTCCAACTCCTTCCAAGTAACAAATGAATGTTTCACCTCACGGTTGTTTAAACTTCGCGGCAACCCTGTCACCATGCTGTCCTACGCTGCCGTCACTTGTACGTCTGTGTCCTTGCTCATTTTCCCCCATCATCGGAACACCCGCCTCACCATTTCTTCAAATGTTTAAATCCAATCTATCTGCCTATCTTTTCTTCCTTCCTTCCTACCTTCCTTCCTTCTTTCCTTCCTTCCTTCTTTTAATAGCTTTTATTTGTTTTACGGAAGTTTCAGGTTCACACCAAGCTGAGTGGAGAGTTGCGAGGCGTTCCCATGGGCCCCCGCCTCCACAGAGCGCACTCTCTCCCACTACCAGTAGCCTGCACTGGAGCCATACGTGTATTTCAATCAATGAACCTTCAGAGACATACCATTATCGCCCCAAGTCCACAGTTGACAACGTATCATTATCACCCAAAGTCCACGCTTCACAGAGCTCACTCTGTTGTTCTGGTATTTGACAAACATAGGTCATGCATCCGCCATTACAGCGTGGTAGAAGAGTCCGATCCACTTCTCATGGCCCCACTCAGTTCTCTTTCTCGTGAAAGCTTTTCCAGCTATTCCAACACTTTTCCTTCTCTGAATTCTCCTACACTCCCCAGTCTGCCCCACACCGGCTGGCACTTGATTTCATTGCATCTTATGTCGTTTTAGAATGTATGTTTCCACAAGTTCCAAATACTGCTCATCTCACAGAAGCAAGGCCCCCCCACCCAAAAAAAAGGTACTTTTTTGTAAACAAACAAAAATAAAAACAGAAACAAAAACACAATTGAGGAAATGCTTGCTGCAGCCTTTCCCTCTTGGCAATTCATACTGCCAGTTTGCATAGGCAAATTGTGTTGCTCCATGCTTGCTACCTAAAAAGGTCTATACGAGGCTTCTTTTCTAACAGAACCCTGACTGGCCACAAGGCACAGTTCTGGCCAAGAAGCTGAACACTGCAGTTGTTAGGCCGAGTTTGCGGGAATGCCCCTTAAAGGGGAGGCGGACTCAGGAGGCATGGCTCCTCACTCTGCCTTTTTCTCTTGTCTTGAAGATGGGTATGATGTTCAAGGTAGAGCATCTGCCTTGTAACCAGGAAGCTATCATGAGGGAAAAGCTAAGACAGTAACAGACACCCCGCCCTGATATCTTTGAACTGCTGTATGGTTTATTTCCGTATTTCCTGTAGGTAAGAAAAAAGAAAACTCCAAATTCGTTTAAATCACTGTTATTGTTTTTTTTTTTTCAGTATTCACAATTAAAAGTAATCTCTAATCTGACAGAGTTTCCACTAACTACAGAATGAGGTCCAAGCATGCACCTCAGCCTACCAAATATCTTCCAAAATATGGCCCCTGCCTACCCTTCCAGCTTCCCCTTCCTCTAGCCTGCGACACGCAACACCTCATCCTAGGGAGATGACACTGAGGGCCGGCGGTGAGATCCCAGACGGGCTCTGAAGGTGGGGAGACTCAGAGAAGGCAGAAGATTTGATGTTCAGTGGGGACGGGGACAATAAAAGGCTACCAAAGACAACGTGCGAACTACCTAGGGAAAAAACAATGCGTACAAAACCAGGTGGTGATTAGATGGTAAGAATATCTCCTATGTTGTGTCTTACTTAGAGAATGGCTTTCCATTCAAGGCATTCAAAAGCAGGCTGGACACATCGAGGGGCTCTGTGCATACTTCCTATTGACCCCTTTTATTTGGTGCATCAGGAATCTTATGTATTCTCATTTCTTCCAGACGTCAGAAGACACAACACATGCTGGCTCATCATATTAAAGCTGCCAGCATTTAGTTTTGAAAGCAGTAGAAGAGCAAAGTCAGAAGGAAAAAAAAAAGTAAGGGATGCCAGATCAGGATTTTAATAACATCATTTGTGATAGAAATCAGCTCCGAACAATTTAGAAGCCAGTGGATTTCTGAAAAGAACATGCAGGGTTCCCCCCAGCTAAGCTGGTCATCTAGAAGAGCTCTTGCCAGCACTGAAAGGGCCTGAAGCCAAATGCTTCCTCATTGCAATGGACTCACACATTGGTTACGGTCAGACTGCATTTCCTTCTCTGTCAGCTAGTCTATAAATGCAGCATCACAGTAGATAGTAATTCCACACTTGCCTATAAAAATTTCAACTGATTTGGCTTAATTTTATAAAAAAAAACAAAAACAAACAAAAACCACTTCTACTGGGATGCCTCAGTGGCTCAGTCGGTTAAGCAGCAGACTCCTGAGTTTAGCTCAGGTCACTATCTCAGGGTCCTGCGACTGGGCCCCGCATCAAACCCTGTTCTCAGCATGGAGTCTGCTTCTCCCTCTCCCCTCTGCTCCTCCCCCTGCTTGCTCTCTCTCAAGTAAATAAAAATAAAAAACTTTAAGAACAATCTAGGGGCGCCTGGGTGGCTCAGTGGGTTAAGCCTCTGCCTTCGGCTTAGGTCATGATCTCAGGGTCTTGGGATCGAGCCCTGCATTGGGCTCTCTGCACAGCAGGGAGCCTCCTCTCTCCCTCTCTCTGCCTGCTCTCTGCCTACTTGTGATCACTGTCTGTCAAATAAATAAATAAAATCTTTAAAAAAAATAAAAATAAAAACAATCCATTAGCTTTTCTATACTATAGGAAGACTATGAAGACAAAAATGGAAGGCCTATAATCCTGTCACCTGGATAACTCATTTTTTAAAAATTAATTAAATATTTCATTTATTATTTGACTCAGAGAGAGAGAGCGCAAACAGGGGGTAGAAGCAGGCTGGAAACAGGGGGTAGAAGCAGGCTTCCGCTGAACAACGAGCCCAGTGCAGGACTCAATCCCAGGACCCTGGGATCATGACCTGAGCTGAAGGCAGATGCTTAACGCCTGAGCCACCCAGGTACCCCCTCCCCCCCCTTTTTTTAATCTTAAAAAAGAAATGTCTATCAAGTGGTTAGGAAATTCAAATGGTCCATAAAGCTGTAAAATAAAAATAAAATGCCTCTTCCCTCCCTCTTTTATTTCTGGAAAAAAAAGTTTCTGTGTTGACACGTATTTTCTTTCTATTTATTCGAAATATCATGCTACTTACTCTCGGTCCCTTTCTTTTCTCATTTGATAATTTTACTTTGCCTGCTTTTTCCAGTTCTTTTGTTCACTGCGATGGATGCCACCATCTCCAGTATACGCCCTCAGTCATCAGCTACCCCCATCTCACCTTCTCTGTAACCTGAAATTCTCTGCATCTCCATCAATGTGTGAAACCGTGGCCCCAAATGCTATTAACCTCCCTATATTATCACCAGCACTGCTTCTTCACCCCTGGGGTTGGTGTATTAATACCCTGTAGTTTAAGCCTTTTTGCTTCTGCTAGTCTGGCCATCGCTGAGAAGGCAACCACTTCCAAGGAAGAGGAAGACCAAAACCAAACCAAAAAACAAAGCAAAACAAACCCCACAGTCCAGGTAGCTTTACTCATCTGGGAAAAGCAGGAATGGTGTCTGCAAGGAGACATAGCATTAGGGCTAATCAGACGCTTAAAAATTAGGTTTAAAAAAAAAAAATTAGGTTTTGTTCTAGGTGGCTGCATTTACCACTCCTTCCCCGCTCAGTTTTGCAAACCAGACCCGTATCAGTTCAGGCGGGGGCTTCTGCCAGCTCTGATGGGAGACCCTGTGGGCTGGGCTGGGACCAAGCTGTTTCTCTGCATAGGAAATGGAGCAGTGCAGCAAAAGGTTTGAACACGGCCTGGCCAGCCAGGGCCCCCCTCAAAGCCAGAATCACAGACTCTGAGGCCAGCGAGAGTAGAGAAGAGCAGAACGCTGGGGCTGCTCCTCCCTCTGAACACCGGGGACAGACCGGGAGGACAGCCCTGACTCCCGCCCAGCGCTCCACACACACGCTGCATTGGGACTCACACCACCATCAACTTTCTGCAACGTGTGCCTGTGGTCTGAACATACATTCGAATCTATTAAATAATTAAGACGATCCTCCTGGAGTGCAAAGAAATGCAATTAAGCCAGGACTTCAGTTGGCTCCGAGTAACCAGAGACTCAGGCCCAGAAAAGGGACTCAGATGACAAAGCATTTCTTCTGTCCTCTGTAGGAAAGAAGAGGCGAGATTTAAAGCATGTTTTTCTGCTAACCTTTTTTATTTTTCTCTTCACTGGACATGGCAACTTATTTGTTGGATTTCTTTAATTTGCCCCACTCAAAATGTCCTCAAACCGAGGATCTCTGATTTTTGGAACCTATCAAATACCTAAATGTAGTAACTAATGAAAACAAAGCCAATGAAAGGGAAAGGAGGCCAGTCTGCAAGTCAAAGAGCGGTTTCACCGGGTTATGCAACTCCAAAGCACGACGACGACCACGCGGCAGGCGGCACAGCCCGGTACACTATTGGGCCAGATGGAAAGGCTCTCTGCAGGGAGGAGCACTCGTGACCAAGCAGTTTATACTTATTTTCCAAACCGTTAATTCATTGCAAGTGTGCTACACCCATTTCAAGTAAGAGAATCCAATTACAAATTCTAAAAATGCCCAAGCTATAGGGCCTTCGGGGTCCTCAAAAGCTAAGCCAAAAGTAAGCTGATAAACTGACTCCTGTCTTCTAAGTGCCTTGGAAATTTTATGGGACCATGTCTCAGCTGACAATCTCCATGTGAGAGCTGGTATCTAGAGCAGTGGGAGAAGCCAGAAGGAGGGTGAGGGAGGCTGAGAGGGTAAATCTGCACAGCTAGCTCCTGTGGAGGAAGGGAAAAACAATCAACAAACCCTAAGTGGAGGTGGGGAGGAAGGAGCTACTGTCAGCCAAGGTGTCTTCCTTCCATCCCAGGGAGCGCCATATTGGTCGCTGGGACTGGCCTGTCTTCCCATCCTGCTCTTTATCTAAGAACCTTGTTCCTAGACAACCCATTCTGTCTTCAAAATTCCAACAGAGTCACTGTGAGAAAGGAAAATACTTAGAGAACGGTTTGAGCTTTCTTTCTTTCTTTTTTTAAGATGTTATTTATTTATTTATTTATTTATTTATTTATAGTGCATGAGCAGGAAGAGCAGAGGGAGAGGGAAAGAGAGAATCTCCAGCAGACTCCGCACTGAGTCTGGAGCTGACATGGGGATCGATCCCAGGACCCTGAGATCAGGACCTGAGCCATAACCAAGAGTAGTCCCCTTAACCGACTGAGCCACCCGGGTGCCGCCAATTGTCTCAGATTTCTAATGAAATGTGAAGGAATCTCAGGGCAGCCTCTGAGTGTTCCCTCATACCGGATAGTTCCCTGGATGTACCAGGAACAGCCCGTGAACAATACAGCAATATTTCTTTTTAGTTTACAGATGAAGTATAAGCCCAAGACTTCTTCAAACCTTGTTATTTTACCTACCCTTTTACAGCAATGAAAAACCTTAGAAAATGTCCAAAAGGGCGCATGCTTTTTATAAAGAGTGAAGGAGAGAGGAGTTGTAACATGGAGTTTCATCTCCACGTAGACTAAGGAGAAAAACAATGAGGCTGGGGGAGGGAGGAAGGATTGAGAGAAAGAGAGAGTGAGAACATCAGCTTTCAAAACAGAATATCAGCAATCTGAAGGAGGATCATTTTACCATCAGTACAGGTGTTTAGAAAGTGCTGAATAACTCTGGGCATATTTGTTTCATGGAGATTCTATGACAGTATTACTACATAATAGGTGAAATAGGCTTTTTGGGTTATCAGTTCCACATGCATTATTATCATAATGTGAATGTGTGTCCCAGTTCTCAACCAGCCAATTTACAAATGAACCCATATAACGTCAGGAATTGCTCTTTTTTAAAACATTACAATAGTCTAGCAAATATGTATAAGGTAAGGTTCACAGGTGATCATGTTTTAGAGCTAGTTGAGAGAGGAAGTTCACTTAATAAACAAGTATAATTAGTCATTTAGATTTTTAAAATATGTTGTCTTAGAAACAGTCATTCACATGTTTCTCAAATTAGCTCCTCTGGATATGTTATTCAATTTTCGTGAGGCAAGATTTTTCTAGCAGGCAGGCTGAACTTGACTTTGTAAATAAATATTCAGTAGCAAAAAATGTTGTAACTATTGATATTTGACAAAAATTGATTTTTAAAAAAGATTTATCCATTCGTTTGAGAGAGAGAGAGAGAGAGAGAGGGAGAGAGAGGGAGGGAGAGAGGAGGAGGAGGGACGGAGGGAGAGAGAATCCCAAGCAGACTTTACGTGAAGCCCAGAGCCCAATCCCAGGACCCAGAGATCATGATTCGAGCCAAAACTGAGTCAGATGCTCAACCAACTGTCCCACCCAGATGCCCCCAAACCCCATTTTACATTTGTCTGAAAGACAACCTTTTTCATCACTGAAGACAGTGTCGATAAGCATTCACTTCCCTCCAGCAGTAATAGGAAGGATGAAAAAATAGCTCATGTTGTCTCATTACTGAGAAATGTGTTTCACACAAGGAAAGATTTGCCTTCTCTTTCTAAAACTCACCGATTGACTTTAGAACACCTTAATCATAAAAAAAACACATTAAAGTGGTACATGAACCACATTAAAAATGATGACCTAGGTCTCTGCATTGAATAACTGGTTATACGCAATGTTTGCTGCCTTAATGGCTACTCTCTATAACAAGACATCCGCCCCAGCTGTATGAGCATTAGGGACCCAAAGACGTAACTCCACTCTATAGAGACAGAAATAAATATGAATGACATCACTGTGTTCTAGCCTCATCATCAAGGCTGATTTTTTTTTTTTGTAAACTTTAAAAAAAATTTTTTTTAATTTGACAGACAGAGATCACAAGTAGGCAGAGAGGCAGGCAGAGAGGGGGAGAGTAGGCTCCCCGCTGAGCAGACAGCTCAATGCAGGGTTTGATCCCAGGACCCTGAGATCATGACCTGAGCCGAAGGCAGAGGCTTTAACTCACTGAGCCACCCAGGCGCCCCATAGTTAAGGCTGAATTTTAAATCCTCCACATAAACTTGCACTGTGCTGGGTTAGACCAGGTGGGTTCAAGAGGTGAACTTCTGAGAGCTCTGGGGGGTAACTGACATTTTACTTGTATATCAAGAGAATAATCGCTCTACAGCAAAATGTTTTTGCAATGACATACACTTTGTCAGAAACATTACTGTCTACAGCAAAAATAATGCAGAAAGTACATTCTTTTATCTAATTTTCATCGAAGAACTGCTCCCTCACCCCATCCCTTTCTCCCTCTATGACCCCTGCCACACTGTGCAGTTTTTGTGGAGATGTTGCTGCTTCCATCAGAATGAGACTTCTCATGATGAGAGTCCAAGAGCCTACCTCAAATTCCTTCCAAATTGATCTGGATAAGGTCTGGAGCCCACTCATGAAAGGTCTGTCCCAGCCACAGCTTCTCAGTACCTCACTCAGTATGGACAGAGTGGGGGCTTCCCTACCTCCATCCCCAGGGTCCTTGGCCCACTCCACAGAGATGCCCAGAAGCCAGGTGGTTTGGTTCCCTACAGCTTACTTAGCTGACATATCGACGTGTTGCACAGTTCTTCCCCTGGAGGAGAGTGAGCACCGTCTCTGTGAGCAGGTCCCTAAAACTCACGGCCACCTACAGCCGTCAGTACAGGTCCTGTCCATCCTAGGGTTATCCAAGTACCAATACTGATCTGCCTCATACTGATCCACAGTCCTTTAGCTAAGTCTGCATGTGAGAAAGCTCATTTCATCTAAATTTTTAGAAATGCAGACAGAATGCAGTCATTTCATAGTCATCTACAATAAAACACCTGCTAGCAACACATTTCAGTTTCCACTGATCTGGAAATTATTCTAACCCAGCTTGAAAAACCTGTTGACTCTCATTTCACTAGGAAAAAAAAAAATCTTAGCCCTTTTATAAAACTCAGCTTTACACAAAAAGTATAGGCTAAAAATAAAAGCTAGAAAAACTATCCTAATACTGTGCAGTGTTCCAAATGTTGATTCTAAATCTTTATATTTTGGCTTCAGATTATTATAAACCTTTTTATATTACTTAAAACCACGCTTCAAATTCTAAATAAAAATGTCCAATTTAGTCTATGGTACTTCTACTCATTCAAGTCCTGCCCAGCACTTGGGATTTGCTCTCTCAGCTGGTATCAATTAACTCCAGGAGGAAGGAAAAGCAGCCTGAGGCTAACACACCAAATAAGTCGGCAATGCCAAACACCACTGAAAACACTCATAATTGACCCTGTAAAGCAGGAGAAACACAGACTGCTCGTTGTAAAATCCAAGCTTTAAAAAACCAAGTGAGATAGAACCACCATAGAGGGGGAAAAATTTAATATTAGCAACAATAGAAAGGACAAGAACTGTGGGAGTCATTCATCCAGCCTCACCCACTTAAGAAGCCCTGGGCCAGAGGCTTTGCATACAGCAGGGCTCACTCCTCGGGTCACCCTGCAAGGCAGGCAGTTAGTGTCCCCGTGTTATACTGAGTACACAGGGGCCAAGGATAATGAATGATTGGAATGGAGTATGAAGCTGGCTTGGTTTACCTCCAGAATGCTGACGGTTGAGAGCAGGGTTGGAAAGCTCACCTGCTCAATTACCTGGGGAATAACCTGGTCCTGAGGCCCAAGAGGCCAGAGACTTTTTAATTATTATTATTTTTCTGATGAGGGAAAGAAACAGGTGACTTTGTGCTTCTGATGCACTGGCCTGGCCCTAAGGAAAATGTTCCTCTCTGCTTCGTGAATGTTCAACCATGCACTTGTTAAAGACATAAAATCACAGGAGTTCTACAATTTCACAAGACTTCACAATACTAATGAATTCTTGATAATGCCTGCTATTTTTAAAGAGAAATTGGGAGGTCTCCAAGACAACAGAAATAGAAGCCAAGACCTTCAGTGAAAAGACAGAAAATAATCCACATGGGATGAAATCATGGTTCTCTTTCTTACCTCTCCTTTCTTTAGCTTAACTGACAGGCATAAAATAAATAGTAGCAATCTGATAGTAGATACAAATGTTTCAACCACGCTCTCTGCCAAAATTCTGGCTATAGAGTACAGCAGATATGTGTAGCTTGGTCTTAAATCCTACTGATTTGTATTTCGTCAAAGGGAGACATAACTAATTTTATGTTCAACTGGACCCTGGATCAGTGTTAATACCTAAAACTGTGTGCAGGAAGCACCCAGAGGCCCCAGGCCCCCTGCTGTTTTCACGGCCACCCCTTTTTTTCACTTTTCAAAATGCAAAGAAACTGCTCTCAGATCCTCTGTATTTCACTTCCCACTAAAGTCACTGGGCTGTCATTAAGCAACTGCTGTTTTCAAGTTCAGAACTAAGCTCGGATTAAATTAAAAACTAAGCAGATATAAGTGACTTAAACAGCCGCCCCTCCCCCCAAAAAAAACCCAGTGTCGGCCTGGAAAAAAGGAAGTGTTGGTAAGACAGTAATAAAATGGCAAGATTGAGAGTCTGGAGCTGACGCAGAGGGAGCGGCGAGCTCAGCGCTCAGCTTCATGCCTGGTCTCGCTCAGGCTCTGCAGGGTAATCTTGGGCTGATGGCCAGTCTCATGCTGTTTGATCTCCTCTGAACTCAGTTTATGACAGTGAGCTGCCAGTCGGGCCGGGTGGGTTAGCGTGGCTGGTGAGGGCAGAAGCTTGAAGGCCAAAGCGTAATCCCCGTGCGGCCAGGTGAGGGCACACTCAAAGCCAAGTACGATGACTAACAGGTGAGGTGTGTGAGCTAGGGGCTACATAGGTAATAACTCGGCAAAATATTTAATGAGCAGGCACCGTGCCAGCCATGGTAAAACAAAAATAATGGTACCGAAGCTAAAGGCTCCCAAGTGATACAGACAAAGAAACAGATAATTAAAATATAATGTGGTTAAGTACCATGACAGAGGGGCATGAAAGATTCTATGGAAGCACAGAGAAAGGCAAGGGAGGCTTCCTGGAGTAGGGGGCACCTGAGCTGACTCTAAAGAGTACACATGTGGGTGGGGGGCATTTCTGGCCAAAGGGAAAGCACGATAACCCAAAGCAGGAAGGCATTTATCAATCACAGAGAAAATGGCAGAGATGCATACATCAACCTACAATCACAGCAACTAGAAAAGCTGTCAATTTCTTTTATGAAGATTGTACCTTTATGTCCTTAAAACCGCTTTGTTAAAATATAGAACTTTTTCTCACTTGTTGCAAGGAGGACACTATACATTTCCTATATGATATTTGTTGCTTCATAATTTTAGAATGTGAAAAGAAAGCTTTAAGCTTTATAGTAAAATAAGAATTAAGACCCAGGAATTATTAAAATGATGAACAGAGGGCTCATGTCCAAAGAAAACAAAACTGTCAAACGTAGGGGGAAAAAAAAAAGCCCAGTAGTAAGATAAAATCTTATTCTTACTAAGATAAGAAAAAATCTCCAGAGTTTTCCATTTCTTTTCACCTTTATTTTCACATTTCCCTTCTCCTACTACAGTGAGAAAGGCACACCACTGCCGCATCCTGAATGATACATGGTTCATATTGGGGGTAAAACCTAGAAGTGTCACTGAAGGAACAAGGAACAAGGACAAAATGCAGTGCTCCAGAAAAGGAATCCATTGAGCACAAGGCAAAAGAAACTAGGAGAACAGGGCCCTACTTTATGTAACGGAAGGAGATCAGGATATACTAACCCCAAAGATGCCACTTTGGCATACGGATTATTTTGAGCTGAAGTCAACTGAGAAATGGATACAGGAGGAACTCTGTGCCCACCTCCTTTCGGCCTAAAGGCAAGGCATAAATTTCACCTTGTGAAAATGACAAATTTCCATTTGCAAAGGTGCTCTCCTTTTCCGGAAGAGAATGACTTCACCAGAGACAACTTGAGTCTACCTAACAAATCTTACTAAATGACTTTATCTACCATTAGTTTCTCCCACATAGTTACTTTCCTACAATGGGCCTCCCCCTACATGCCCAAACCTGCTTTCCTTTGTCTAGTCACTTCTCTACTACTTATCACCCTTATTAAGGTGGTATACAAGTCTCTGGGTTTAAAAGTCTCTTTGGGTTTTCATTTCAGTTGTATGAAGCCCCCATGCATGTAAAAATACTAACATCAATAAAAAATTATATGCTTTTCTCCTGTTAATCTGTCTCTTGGCAGTTTAATTTGCAGGCCTCAGGAAATATACCTAAGAGGGTAGAGAAAATGTTTTTCTACCCCTTACACAAAAGAAAGGTTTTGCTTGTCTATCTATATTGATGCCATTGTCATAAAGCATAAATTAACAATTATTTGCATTAAAAAATGAGGTTGGACTTTTTGGTTACAAAATCATAAGTATGACACAGCTGACTATTCATACTGACACTTGAACTGATACTTTATACTTTGTTATTGCTTTGTGGTGAAATCTTCCAGAAATAATAAAGTCTGAGTCATTTTGGGGGACTCATTTGTCCTCTGACTCTCTGGAAAGGCAATTGTTATAAGCTAAATTATACAAACTCAACACAGGCTACTGATAGCTACTCAGAATTTGTATGTTAGAGTCAAGGGCAATGGAAGCCATCCCTTTATGCAATTTTCCATGGTATAGAATAGTGATGTGGTATAGAATAGTGATGTATTCTCTGTGTTTCTCAGAAATTTGGTACCATTTTTGAATAAGCTGTAAACTAGCCCACTGCAGAACAGAAAGTCAAGTATGCTCTTTTATGCAAACATCACCCTACCACATGATCTAATAATAGATTTACACAGTGGTCCTATTGTTTAATTACTGCCAGAAAGATGGGTTAAAGCTTCAGGCATTTGGCATTCCATGCATGCATTCTTAAGATTTTTAAAAAGTTTCCTAGGCTGCAATTACATTAATTGTACTACGTGGAGCTTCAATGTTGGTCTTCAATTAAAATGAATACAAATTCAGCAAATGACCCAGCTTAAAATTATTCTTGAAGCTTGGCCCCACCCACTGGTACTCTCTAGAGGCAAGATGTGTTGGCTAAATTTTGATGTCTATATCTCTGTTAGGTCTCTCAGGTTCCATGTGATCAGATCAGCTCTACCCCAAGGTCAACTTCATGCGATTCTACTAATAACTGACAACCTAGAATGTACTCCAGGAACCTGCCAAAGACCACAAGGTCTTATACTCATTGTTACTGAAGAGATAGCACAAGCTCAGTCTCAAGAAGCTATATTTATAGGTGGACTAATGCTTATACTCTAAAATCTTACAGTAAATCAGACTAATAGCTCTGCAGTAAACCATACTGTCATCATTGAACCTGCTCTTGATGTTAGTCCCCGACTTTAGCATATTCAAAAATTCAGGAATTTAGAAAATTAATTTGTATTGTATAATTAGATGCTCAATGTTTTTAATGTTTTAATATTCATTTCTACAATGAACAGCCAAAGCTAAAACAAACAAAACAAACAAACAAAAAAAACCCCAGCAAAACAAAACCCTTAACTATTTGTACCATAACCAGGGTAATGTAAAGTAAAACACGCTCTCTCTCACAAATACCCCCCCAAAACACAAATTTTTTAAAAAGTTAAAAGTAAAGATATCTGGCTTTTTTTTCCCCAGAGCTTCTCTTTCCTTTTTTTTTCAATGCAGTAAGAGCAGAAAGTAAAGAGATGTTTTAATATTATTTCAATTAAGAAATAACACTTTGTAATAAGTCTTTAAACTGTAACAAGGCAAAATAAAGCCTCAAATATTGGTTGAAAAGGCATCATTATTTGAAAAAAAATACTTAACTACATGGGGCTTTAAGAAAATTGCAAAAACACTGTTTTTTAATTTGTCTTGAAACTTATCACATAAGACTTAAGCAAAAATCTTCATATGGTGTTGTGCTAAAATAAAAAGCAAGGGAAGTTCAAGGAATTGGAAATAGGAAGCTCCTTTAAGACTTCTGAAAGAATAAGCAGATTCTAGGAAATATATAACAATGCTCTGTGGGGTATGTGCTAGAAAATCTTTCTATACGAGCTTAGTTTGCAGTAAGGTCTATTGGTGACACTATTATTTAAACCTTTGTATGGGGGAGTCAAACCTTTTAAAAGGCTGCAATTGTTAAAGGACAATGAATTCTTATAAAGCATTCCCATTCTACAAAATGGTGTTACAGTATCGCCTGACAGATACAAGATGCAGAATGAGAAAGTAACAAAGCAATTCTTTGAATCAGTTGCTGAGTAAGGACAACACAACTAACAAGTTATCTTTAAAAAAGCTTCATGGACTTTTAGAATAATATCTGAAAGAATCCTTCCCCTTTCCATCACCCTGTCCCATCATTCCACTGTTCACCAAGTGCCTACATCCAGTGTGCCAGGCACTGGGGAGTACAATGGTGGGCAGAAGTAGGAAGGGCCTGCCGACATGAAACAGGCAACAGAGACATATGCATTAGCAAAATGATCACACTAACGAAGGTTACAGTGTAAACTGGGATAAGGACTCCCAAAGAGAAGAATACAGTTCTACGGAAGGATATAGCAAAAGGATCTGAGTAGATGTTATCTGAAATTCCATGTGGCTTCCGTTAAAGCCTTTTGTCCTTCTTATCAATGAAATTTAGGACACAACTCTAGGTAGAGATATACTATAACCAAAACAACTTAGAATCCAAAATTTATTTCCAGAGAGATTTTTTTTCATTTAATTTGTTTTTAAATAACAATTTTACCCCTACTCCATTTTAAGTGCATATTTTTAATGGAATATAATTCCCATCAAGGAGTATTTTTAACTATCTTACTAAAATATTAAGAATTTAATACTTCAGGATAAAAACAGTAACTTGAGTATTGATTTTTTTTTAAAGGGAATTGAGATAATACAACAGTTTTTTCCCCCCCAAAGTGGCTAAATTTTCTAGGAAGAGGAGAAACTAAACAGCATAAATCAATGTCCAGTTTTTGAAGGTTACTGCAAAAGTAACAAGCAACTGCAAATGCACAGTGATAAAATCCTTTCTACTTTTCTCGTGGGTATAATTTCAAAACATTCTGATGACATCTATTGACTGTAAAATCTGTGTACAACAACATTCAGCATATTTCAACCCAGCTTAATAATTAATGAACATCCTATGCCATTAATTTATAATACGTCGGAGCCATTTCAGAGTTTTCAAATGCACTGTTAACGATCCCACCCAGTGGTAACCAGCTGATGGCCACGAGCCTCAAATTCCCTGATTTGCATGTGTCATAAAATGCCCTCTGAAAAATCCAGTCAATGTTCAAGGAGTGAGTTTAAGGAATCTGGAAGCGATCAGGACATCTAATTACTTGCTGTAATTGGTGAGAGGCTCTTACAATTAGAATGGATGCTGGAACAAAGAGACTTCCTTCCATTAGCCATGAACAGGAGAAAAATTTAATGATTACGATTATTTCAGTCATCACGAGTCTCACCTGCTCTTTCCTGTAAGATAAATTCTGGGGCATTTCTTTGGTTTTCTTATCCTTATGTCCATATGGAGCACTGGATCAAAAATTTTGACTGAATATAGTAAAATAACATGAATTTACTTAAAAAACGTGGAGAAATAGCTTTAGAGCATTCGCCCCGAACTATTTATAACTATTTATAATTTATAATGCTGCTTATATGAACAAAGACAGACCACTTAATTTTAAGTGTTCACCGAAAGACATTAACTATTTTTTTCAAATGTTTTGATTGTTTATCTATATATGTATGCATGTGATCTCTTTTTAAGTTTTGTGCTTGTTTTGAAACAATGAAAAATATGAACAAAATTGTTGCTTTTCAATATGTAATCTCCCAATTTTTTTTAAAGATTATTTATTTATTTATTTGACAGAGAGAGAGATCACAAGTAGGCAGAGAGGCAGGCAGAGAGAGTGAGAGGGAAGCAGGCTCCCCGCCGAGCAGATAGCCCGATGCGGGATTCGATCCCAGGACCGTGAGATCATGACCTGAGCCAAAGGCAGCGGCTTAAACCACTGAGCCACCCAGGCGCCCCATAATCTCCAAAATTTTTGTTAGCCTCTTGGTCTCCTTCCTGTTTACCCAGGCACATGGAGCTCCTCGAATCATCCTAAAGTGCCCGAAACTCCAACAACATTTACCAAGTAGGGCCTACCCAGTTCTACCCCTTGACCACAAATGCTCAGGCACATCTCACTCATCAGAATCTATTTATCATCTGACCCATCAGTCCCATTGCGAATCAAATGTTAATTTGGGTTTAGAGGTGAATAGCTCATGAAGACTGACCCCTACCCAAATTATCGATTTATAATTAAAAAAAATCTTTAATTACCCCTTACCCACAGGTCATGACGGAGACAAACACCTGCTTCAAGGTATAACCCCTTAAAACCACAGCATGTGAATATCACAATCAGCTTCACCTATGGTTAGAATTATCCCTTTCTGGATCCTTGAACGGACTATTCCCGATTCTTCATCTAGGAAGTACCCAGAACAGAAGTATCAGAAACGTGCTTCCAAACGCAGCGCTGAAGATGTGAGAAGCAAAAAAGGCTGTAAGGAGCAAAGAAGCAGTATTAAAACTGAGTCCCGGTACACTGGCCTGTCGGCGTGATTCCAGGAAAGGAGTCCAGCCACGTCTACCCACTGCTGTTAAAAAGCTCCAAATTATCAACTCCACAGTCCTACTTCTGAGTCTCTAAAGGAAATAATCTAAAACATGGAAAGCCTTCCACGTAACGATATCCATCAGAGGACCAGGAAGGGGAGTGCATATCCCACTCCCAAAGATGTCACTGGGGCATCGATATTATTTTGAGCCAAAGGGAGTTGAGCCTCAACAGATGGAGGGAGAATTATCAGCCTGTTCCCCACCCCCATCCGCCTAAAATCAGGGTCTTAAATCTCCCCTGTGGCAGTATCCCCCTCTCCTGCACCAGAAAAAGAAGAGTGACTCTTATCCCCAGAGACAGTCAGTCAGTGAGAAGATGAGTTTGCAAAAACAAACCTTACTATATTAACCCTTATCTTCTCTGTATATCTTCTACTTCCTTGCCACTGCACAATTTATCAGCCCCTGAAGCCCAAACCCCCTTCCTTTGTTAACATGTCCCAGAGTCCAAACTCACTAGTTTGAGTTTTACTTCCTTTCTGTGAATTCCTGTGTAGGTAAAAATAAAAACTGTGAACATTTTCTCTGGTTAATCTGCCCTTTGTTAGTTCAATTCACAGGCCCTCAGGGACTAACCCTAAAAGAGTAAAGGAAATGTTTTTCCTCCCCAACAACCTCTTAAAACTGTCAAAACTCAAAAGCAGCAACAGTCAATGGGAGAATGTTCCTTCTGTGAGTTATTATCTAACCAGTAAAATAGAAGTACTAAAAGTAAGGTACCACGCATGCTCATAATGTAACCCTTAATGAGAATAATTAAATGATACATGTGCATATTGATGCTGAAGGGGAACACATGAAAATTGATATAGCTACGTCAGGGTGACAGAATTATGAATGATCTTTCCTTCTATTTGTGCCAAACTTTCTGTAATGCCTTATCAGACTTTGATAAATTCATATATATATGTATGTATCTCACACCTAGGAAGCAGATTTACAAAAAGATTGAAAAATAAACACTTTTGTCACTAGAAATTAGTTGATCTTCTTAATTCTTTACCAAAAACCATTTTTTTTTCTGTGTTGTTCTAAAAAGAAGTTCTGAACTTCCATTGAGTTTGTTTTTATTTTGTTTTATTTTTTGAGAGAGAGCATGCATATAGAGGTGGGGGCGCGCAGAGGGAGAGAGAGAATCTCTGTCTCCACGCCCAGCACAGAGCCTAATGCAGGGCTTGATCTCACAATCCTGAGATCATGACCTGAGCCTGTATCAGGAGTAGGAGACTTAACCACTGAGCCACCCAAGTGCCCCCACCAAAAATCTATTTACATATCAGAGAGAGCAAAAGGAAGCTGGTCTATCCTACTGTTTTTTCATTTGCAAAACCGTCTAGGTAGGAAGGGTCTCAGCCATGTCCCTAACTCTTAACACAGGCATATGTCAGAGACCTTGCACGGTCCCTTCCAGACCACCACGAAAAGCCAGTATCACAACAAAGCAAGTCAAATGAATGTTCTGCTTTCCCAGTCATATAAAGTCATATATAAAGTCATATAAAATCCCAGTTATATAAAGTCCTATAAAGTTATGTATACACTATAGTCTACTAAGAGTGCAATGCATTATGTCTAAAAAAAATGTATTTACCATAATATAAAGAATACTCTCTTACTAAAAAAATGTTAGAGATCATCTGAGTTTTCAGTGAATCCTAATCTTTCTGGGGGTGAAGGGGTCTGCCTTGACGCTGATGGTTGTTGACGCATCACAGTGGTGGTTGCTGAAGGCTGGGGGAGTTGCAGTAATTTCTTAAAACGAGCCAGCAATAATGTTTGCTACATCGACTGACTCTTCTTTCCACGTACAGTTTCTTGGTAGCACGCAATGCTGCTTGACAGCACTTTACCCACAGTAGAACTTCTTTCAAAAGTGGAGTCAGTCCTCTCAAACCCTGCCACCACTTTATCAACCAAGTTTATATGACATTCTGAATCCTTAGTTGTCACTTCAACAATCCTCACGGCATCTTCACCAGGAGTAGGTTCCATTTCAAGAAACCACTTTCTTTGCTCCTCCATAAGCAGCAGCTCCTCATCTGTTCAAGTTTTATCATGAGATTGCAGCAATCCAGGCTCCGTTTCTAATTCTAGTTCTCCTGCTGTTCCCAGCATGTCTGCTGTTACTTCCTCCACTAAAGTCCTGAACCCTCAGCGTCATCCATGAGGTTGGAATCAGCATCTTCCAAACTCCTGTTTATGTGGATATTTCGGCCTTTTCCCATGACTCACAAATGTTCTCAATGGCATCTAGAATGGTGAATCCTTTCCAGGAGGTTTTCAACTGACTTTGCCCAGATCCATCAGAGCAATCACTATCTATGGCAGCCATAGTCTTATGAAATGTTTTTTATTTTTTTTAAAGGTTTTATTTATTTGTCAGAGAGAGAGAGAGCACAAGCAGGGAAGCAGCAGGCAGAAGGAAAAGCAGGCTCCCTGCTGAGTAAGGAGCACGGTGTGGGACTTGATCCCAGGACCCTAGGATCTTGACCTGAGCCGAAGGCAGATACTTAACCGACTGAGCTACTGAGATGCCCCTGAAATGTGTATCTTAAATAATAAGATGTGAAAGTTGAAATGACTCCTGGATCCACAGGCTACAGAATGGCTGTTGTATTAGCAGGCATGAAAACAATTTGTTCCACCACCCCCGCCCCGAGCTCTTGGGTGACCAGGTGCATTGTCAATTAGCAGGAATATTTTGAAAGAAGTTTTTTTTCTAAGCAGATCTCAACAGTGGGCTTAAAATATTCAGTAAACCATGTTGTAAACAGGTGGGCTGTCATCCAGGCTTTGTTCTATTTATGAAACACAGGCAGAGTAGATTTAGTGTAATTCTTCAGGGCCTTAGGATAATCAGAATGGTAAGTGAGCACTGGCTTCCGCTGAAAGTCACTAACTAGAGTCGGCCTATCTTTTGAAGCTTTGAGGCCAGGCAGTGACTTCTCTCTAGCTATGAAAGTTCTAGACGACAACTTCTTCCATTAGAAAGCTGTTTCATTTACACTGAAAATCTAGTGTAGCCAACTTCATGAATGACTGAGTTAAATCTTCTGGAGATGGCCTCTTTCCTTAAACTTCATGAGCCAACCTCTGTGAGCTTGGAACTTTCTTCTGCAGCTTCCTCACCTCTCTGGCCTTCACAGAATTGAAGAGAGTTAGTGCCTTGCTCGGGATTAGGCTTTAGCTGAAGGGAATGTTGTGGCTGCTTTGATCTTCTATCCAGACCACTCGGACTTTCTCCCTATAGGCATAAAGCAGTTTCACTTTCTTACCATTTGTGTGTACACTGAAGTAACACTTCTAATTTCCTTTGAGAAACTTCTTTTCATTCACAACTTTGCTCACTGTTTGGCTTAAGAGGCCCAGATGTTGGCCCATCTCAGCTTTCAATGTGTCTTCCTCACTAAGCTTAATGGCTTCTAGCTTTTGATTTGAGGTAAGAGACATGTGATTCTTCCTTCCACTTGAACACTTAGAGGTCATTGTGGGGTTGTTAACTGGCCTAATTTCAATATGCTGTATCTCAGGGAATAGGGAGGCCAAACGAGAGGGAGACAGGGAAATGACTGGTCAAGGAGCAATCAGAATACCCTCATTTACTAAGTTCACTGTCTTGTGCGGATGCAGTTTGTGGTGCCCCCAAGTAATGACAGTAACATCAAAGATCAGAGATCACCATAACAAATATAAAAATGAAAAAGTTTGAAATATTACAAGAATTTCCAAACTGTAATGCAGAGACATGAACTGAGCAAATGCTGTTGGGAAAAATGGCATTGATAGACTGCCAGAAACAGATTGCCAGAAACCTTCAATTTGTTAAAAAAAGAAAAAAAAAAGCATTATCTGCAAAGCACTGTAAAATGAGGCATGTCCGTACCAGCACATTCAGTTTCCTGGGCTGTGACTTGGAGAACCCAGCTTCACCCACTGTGGTGGGCCATTTAACTCAACTGTTGCTATGAGGTTGCTGTTTCATTAGGTGTTGTGACATACAGCTCAATAAAGCAAAATCCAAGATCCATCTCAAAAACTGAGGGGGAAAAAAAACTGCTTTAAGCCTTCAGCACAATTGTTTTAACAGTTCCTGAAAAACACCGCCTTTCCCTAGACTGGATGAATCACATCATTTCCATTTCATGTATTCTCAGGTGTGTGTATTTCTTAGGTTCCCACAGCCCGACTTTAGTTAACTCTATTGTAATTGGTTACAGACCTTATAATTTATATGAGAAATCTAAAACACCATCCAAAATGGACACAATTGAGAGCTACTTCAGTACAAGGGTCCCATCTTATTCCTAATACCCACCATACACCTGCAAAAATACTTTTTAAAAAATACACAAATATTTAAGAATGTACTTAAGAATGCTTAAGAAATATGCCAAACTCCATGTATTTGAGAACTAAGAGAACTATCACATATGTACAGATAGAATTTACGTAGGTTAAACAGCTTTCACTTAGTTCTTGATAATTTTTTTAATCTAACTAAAATTCTTGATTGATACACTTGTTTTATTTTTTACCTTGACAGTTAACTGTTTGCTAGTATTGATATCATTTAATTATAAAGACATTAAACTTAAATATTTATATATCTAAGTTATGTATTTTGATTACCAGAAAATATTCCAAGAATTTTTAATAAAGTGTTTTATAAAAATATTAAATCTTTGACAGTACTTTATAACTCTTGCTAGAGAAAACAGGACAACTTTGCATTGCTAATACCAGATTAAGTAAATGGAAAGCTTAAATATTAACTTTACCTTTTTGGTCTTTCATCACATATTACTAGCTGCTCAAGCAACATTATTTTATTCCGTGATAAGATACTAAAAATTTATTTACATAATCTAACAGATTATAATCCAGAAACAGATTATGGCATGATATTTTTAAATAGAACAGGTCTCCTACAAAAAAGTTTTTCTAATGGAGAAAGAGTCCCCTATGTTAAAATTTGACCCAAGTTTTGAAATTAGTTTATAGTTCGAGATTTATCTGTTTCATGTTACCTTGAGGTTTTGATAAGAAAAGTAAATTATATTGTCAAGACAGTATACAAATGCTTGCAATTCAGTACTAAAACTTCAGTTCAAAGGATATTCACCAGACAGTGACTCAGTGAAATGCTCCAAGAAAGGATTGGTGACTTTTATTTTTTTTTGTTTTTTTTAAAGATTTTAGTTATTTATTTGACAGACAAAGATCACAAGTAGGCAGAGAGGCAGGCAGAGAGAGAGGAGGAAGCAGGCTCCCTGACAAGCAGAAAGCCTGATGTGGGGCTCGATCCCAGGACCCTGAGATCATGACCTGAGCCGAAGGTAGAGGCTTTAACCCACTGGGCCACCCAGGTGCCCCAGATTGGTGACTTTTAATATGACGTGCATTTTATTTATTTTTTTAAAGATTTATTTATTTATTAGAGAGAGAATGAGAGATAGAGTAGGGGAAGAGGCGGGGGCGGGCGGGGGTGTGGGGGACTGGATCTCACGCAGACTCCCCCGAGTGTGGAGCCTGACACGAGGCTCAGTCTTAAAACCCTGAGCTCATGACCTAAGTCAAAATCAAGAGTTGGATGCTCAAATGACAAAGCCACCTAGGTGTCCCTGTGATGTGCATTTTAGACTATACGAGGTCCATCCTGGAACTCTCTAACATCTTTAGGTTGTGTGACAATATGCATTACTACCTTGATGCCCTTCTTGTTGATTACAGTCTTCCCCGGCTTTCCACACTATTTCACTTCTAGAACATATCCAGCAGATTCTTAATGTTTAAACTTGAAAAACTGGCTGTACAGCATACAAGACATACTGGCAACATGCATTTCTCAAGAAAGAGAATTCTTAACTTCTGCCCCTGAAACACCCCTGCCCAAGCTCTTCCCTTAGAACACCTGCATGTTTTGCTATGGAGGAGTAAGTTAAACCCCACTTAACATCCTTTGCGATCTTGGGAGGTTCAGGTGAGTGAATGATAGTATTTGGAAACTTTAATTGTATTGATGTTTGTTTCAAAGACCACTTAATCTAAATATCCTTAGACCCAGAAAAGTAAAAGTTATGTAAAATCAGAGGCTCTACCAGATTTTTATACAGAGTAATAGTGGCTAACTAATATATTTTAAAAGTCTAGTACTATATGATTTAAAAGGCAAGTCACATATTCATGTTCATAGAGAATTAAATAATAACTATACAAACACAATCACCATTTACTGAATCTCTATTATGTTCTAGACTGTACTAGATGCTTTAAGAACTTTGTCTCATTCAATTTATTCCTCACAGTAAGCCTACATTTAGGTAATATGCTCCCCACTACACAGAGACAAAAGTCAAAGCTCAAAAAAGTTAAGAAGTTTGTCCAACATATATGGCTAAACCATGGGTAAAATCATCATCAGTTTGACTTTAAAATCTAGCATCTTAACCACTGTGCTACAATGTTTTCTAAATTTAAAAACATGTATATATATATATATATATATATATATATATATACACATATATATATATATATATGGCATTAAAAACTGTACTTTGGTCTTCTTACTCTTGGTGGGGTTTTCCTCCCCTAATTAATGATACTTTGACAAATGCAGACTATATATACAGTAATAAAGTGAATAAATTTTTCATTTAAGGAAATAACCTTTGTTTTTTTAGTATATCTTTAAGTACCACTGTATAACTTGTTTTATGGATTATAAATCACTTCTTGGGTATAAACTTACTTGCCCGTGTTGACTAGGGCAGGCATGACTGTTGCTAGGGTAGGGTAGGGGATAGGGAGGCTTGGGAGGTTAAATGGGATTTGCTTGTGGTCGCACAGAGAGTTTTAGAGGTGAGCGTGGAAATCTGGTTTTTTGACTCTCAAGTGCAACATTTTATCTTCTTGAGAGAAGGAGAGATTCAACGTAACTTCGAGAATGCCTAGCATTTTTCCAAAGCCCAATTTAACATAATTTTTAGCTTCTAAAAAATAGGACAACATAAAACTCCTGGTGAAGGAGGCCGAGTTTACCAGGCGGTGTGGATCGTCACTGAGTGTGTGGAAGTGGCTGCCCTCCAGAACACAGCAGGGACCTCCCCCAGGGTTTGGAGGAAGAAGGAGCTTATCTGGCCTTTGGCCTGGCATTTTATTATTGAAATTATTTCATGAGAGTCCTTCCTTTAACAATTCTTCACAAAAGAAGTAAACTTTTTTGGCTTTCTGTTCTGCTTGGCACACAGTTAATCATCTTTAACAGAAGACAGTAACATTTCCTGCTGACTTTTTCTTTTCTTCCAAAAGTTGGAACCAACCTCTAGTGCTTTATCAACTGCAGAAATAATCATTAGGTTCTCATGCAGTGAGACGCTTTATTTTATATATAAAATTGTATCCTCGTTTGTTATTTTGCGTGTTTTATAAAGAGTAGGTGTGGCCCTACTGAAGACTAGGCACCGACGTATTAATTTGTAAACTGACTGGGTGCCTACCGATTGGCAGGCACTGTCCGTAGGTGCTTGGATACAGCAGTGAACAATACAGACAAAATTCCCTGCTGTCATCAAGCATACATTGTGGCGTGGGAAAACAGACAGTAAACATTATTACAACAGTGGTTCTGCTCCCATAGCTGTATGGGCTTCTATGAATGGGCAGAGGGGAGGACATCTAAAGTGTACAGAACATGGATACAATTTTCTTACTGAGTAACCTGTACTTCATTTGACTGAAGCAATCTTATTCTATCACATTTAAATAATTCATTATGAAAACCACTGCTTATTAGGTATGCAACTATGTCTAATCCTAAGACTTGAGTACTATATGTAAACATGCTTTCCACACAGAAAGGTAGGGCACCGTAAAATAGAGTCATTAAGCACAAAATAAATTTGAAAGCAAGTTAACGGAACTGAAAATGAGTTAATACATGTATTAATAACGCTGATTTTTTTTCTGGGAAACTGGGCATGAAGTAAGGCATTTTACTACTTCTTTCAAATACATGCAATCCTGCAAATTAGCGATTATTCCCATTGTATAATAATGATGCCAATACACTTATAGACTATAAATAAATTGTCTGACATCACAGAGCTATAAGGAAAAGTCATATCCAGTTCCAAAGACCTGTCTAATATGCTACTCTGATTCCTTATTTTATAATCCTAAAATAACAAAAGCAAACCATTTAGTCATGCTGCAATCCATCTCCTGATGGTTACTGGGTCCTGACATTATACGTAACATTTCCTTCCTAGATCAGATGTGTTTTCATTATAAAATTTGCATATATTACCCATGAAAATGAAGATCCATAGTATTTTATGAGACCAAATAACTTACTGAATAAGGCATCTTTATTACTCTTAAGAATTAAACTGGATAAAACAGCTACATAAAGACATTTCTAGAGAAGGAAATAAGGAGATAAAAATAACTCCAAAATGCAGTATGTAAGATTCCAGTGCCTGGGCTTTTCTCTGTAAGGCCCACGTGATTCACTGTTTATATGCCACAAAAACGAAAGCATTCTGGTGAGGAGAAATCTAAGAAAATATAGGCACTGCTTGATTAAAAAAATAAGAAACCAAGAGGCAGGCAAGAGAAGTAGGACTTTTTAAGCAGGGAAAAAAACAACATTTCCCGAATATACCCCTCTAAATAGGAAAGCAATCATTTCCCCAAATTCTCCTGATCCAGTCAAGATACAAATATTAAGAGCACTTAGAAATCACCAGGGACACCTGGCTGGCTCAGCTGGTAGAGCGTACGACTTGATCTTGGGGTTGTGAGTTTGAACCCCACATTGGGCGTAGAGATTATTTAAAAAACAAAGTGTCAAATATTTTAAAAGAATCAACAATAAATCATGTACCAAAATTTTCTTTGGACAGCAGCACAAATGAATGTGTAGCTTGCTCCAGCCTACATCCAGCACTTGAAGGAGACCCTAGGTGGTGTTAGCGCCTTCATTTTGGTTCTTCCCAAAAGAGAAAAAAGGAGGAACACGGAAAACGGAGAATAATGATAGTTTGCCTATAATTTTCACAGAAGCTGTCACGTGGTTCCAGGATAAACGAAGACAGTACTCAAATCCATCATCTATAGAACATAACAGAGCTCATTCCGTTTAATTACACTTCCCGCTCCTTTTACTAAGAACATTAAAACCAGTAAGGTGTTTTTCCCCCAAGATAAAACAATTAAAAGATTTTCTGGTGTGTACTTTGGCCTGTTTTAAGTGTTAAAAACTGGTTTAGAGATTGCCTGATTCCCGAATTTCCTTATTCAGAGTTTAAAAACACATGTTGAGTCCAAGAACTTACAGTCCGGCGTAGTGTCTTCCATCCTAAAATCCTTCCTTCTTGAATAGGCTGCAACATATCTGCATGACTCCCCCTTCTTGCTTTGAGTTTCCGCGCGCCAGGCGAACACCAAATAATCAGTGAAGGGCCCTCTTAATCGTCCTAAGTATTTGGCCTCACACAGCTTGAGGTACACTCGGGGTTGGGGGATGGGGGCATGAGGGCAGTGAGAACCGCAACACCCCAGCCACTGTTTTTAAACAGTAACCTTGTTCACTGAACCAAGTAAAAAGTGAGAATGGCTTCAGTTCAAAAGAGCCAGTGAAGCTCAAATGGGTGTGGGCTGGGAGTAGGGGAGGCCTTCCCTGGATAAGAAATGCTTGCTAAACACCAGTTCAAGCTCAGGGATTCAAACTCAGCTGGGGCCCCAACCAGGATGTACATTAAACAAGTCATTACAAACTTAATTCTTTTCCAAAACCATCTAAGTGTTATTTTCTTTCTTCACTGACTCTCCTGCCTTTTGGTTTCCTGATGTATTCAAAATGACATTGAAAACCCTGAAGATCATGGCTGATTTTGTTCCCATACCAAAAGCATCTGCAAAAGGCGATCATTTAGGGTCAGTCAAGCAGAGAGACCTCTCTTTCTCCCGTCACTGAGGACAGACATGGAGCTGCTGAAAAACTGCATGAAATGAAGTTTTGCGGCTCTTTAGGAGGTTCCAAAAGACTGGCTTGGTTCAGCAAGGTTTGGAAATTCTGAAGGTCTTCCCAGAGGAGAGGAACAACCAATGAATACAAATACTGAAGTCTGAGAAATGACTTCTGGATAAATTCTGGGGACCTATACTGATCTTTTTTTTTTTTTTTTTTTTTTTAAGCTGGTGATAAATTACACTGTAGACTTTGAACTCAACATTTCAATCATAATTTTACCTTAGTTTTATCTTTAGAATGGCTTTTGTCTAAGGGCACAGAGGGGAAACTGAGGAAAAAGGATCCTGTCAAGTCCTTGCTGGGCCGCTATACAATTTAAATGCATGGGGGCCAGAATACTTCCATTAAAACCAATTAAGTTAATGAGTTTGTGAGCAATCGGCTCAATCTGAAGGAAGAAATATGAATAAAATAAAACTTTTAAAGCCTTTTTGAGTAGGATTTGACCCACTAAAGAAGCCAGACACATAGGATTTCTAAGATGCCTGTGGGTCAAGCACCCACCGGATTTGGCAATCAACCTTTTTAACGCCCTCAAGATGAAAGACTACTTAATAGGAGCCCGCGGAATGCCAGCTGCAGTCCGGCCCCACCCAGCATCCCCAGAGCTGCCCGAGTGCCATCTTCTTCCCCAACCAGCTGCTTACATTTTCAAAAGTAGCCCGCAGAGACAACATCTCTAGTGTTAAGTCTTCTCAACCCTGGCACTACTGACATTTTAGACTAGATAGTCTTTGCTGTGGGTGGCAGGGGATGGGGAGGGAGCTCTGCAGGACATTACAGGGTAGTTAGCAGGATTCTAGAACATTCTCTGTGCTGATAGCACCACCACCACAAGCACCCAGAGTTAAGATGATCAAAAAATGGCTTCAGACATGGTCAAATGTCCCTGGGAGGATGGGGGGGTGGGTAAAAATTACCCTTGGTTAAAAAAAAAAAAAATCACAGCTCTAATGACTTCAAATTGGAAAGCAAGGGCTAGTGCAGTGGGGATGCTACATAGGGCATCTTCTCCTGCTGTGTGTCTGTTTATTTCCCCCATGTCTTTCAACTGTTGCACTGGTGTTTTGTTTTGTTTTGTTTTCCAGCAGTCCTTAATGCTGCTAGAGGGATATGGGATGGATGCCACAGGAAAGGCAGGTCCATGTTCGCTATGCTGGGACTGGAAGTCATAAACCAAGCCTTACAAACTTCTCCAGGCTCATGTTTGGAACAATGGCTGGGGTATGATTAATATTCAAATACTGCCTGAATGTCTAAAGAAGTGGAGGAATTCTCCAATTCAGCCCAATCAAAGCAACCAAATTCATGAAACAGTAATAAGTGCTAACCAAAGAGGTACGTAGACTTTTAGGAATTTCTGAGGCAGGTTACGAAAATACCAACTTATTCCCCTAATCCCATGGTCCTATATTTGTAGGGCTCCATTAATATTAAGACTGAGATCCTAAATTACCTGACAGCTCATTTAAATAGAACAGAGACAGAAACCAGGAATGTATCAAATGAAACACAATTCCTATCAGCAAATTTTAAAAACCTTTCGCTCCCTCTCTCAATCTAGAAATTCGTATTTCAGAATCAAATGTAACTAGCTCGGTTATCTGTTTCCCAGTTGATGGAAGAGAAGCGGTTTTGAGGGGGCAGGAAGTTGTCATGAGTGTGTCTTCCCTGGTCTATGGATGGCCTTCCAAGGCTTGACCCACAAAACCAGTCCCTGACACAGCTCTGACACTCATACTTTGACCATTCTCGAGTGCCTCTGTTTTCCTGGGACAAACTCCAGCCCCCTTGGCACGGACGTCCTGCTCCCTGTGACTCACAGCATCACCCGCTGCGGGCTCACCTGGCAGTCTCCTCTCCAGCCCTCAGACGGCTGTGGTGAGCGGCACGTTCCTCAACTTGGCTCTCCTGGCACCATCAGTGTCGCACACGCTGCCACCAGCCGTGGAAGAACCCGTCTCCTCTCCTTGTCTCCTCCCCTTAGCCTCCTCTGGCTCTACTTCCCATCAAGTCCTCAGCAACGATCCAGAGAGCCTGTCCCTGCCCTCGCGTCCACTCTCCTGCCCTGTGATCCGCTGCGCACGAATCTGAGATGGCCAGGTGGGAAAGAGAAGGGGTAACAGGAGAAACATTTGCCTTCTGAAGCACAGATTCCTTCCGCCGTGCCACAGGAAATAAAAGTGACTCCTTAAACTCCTCCTCATTTATTCTGTGCCCAAGGTTATTCTAAGGGCCTTTACACTAAGGAACTGGTCTCCTCTCACAACGATCCTGTTGTCACGCCCATTTTACTAACCCTGTGTTATCCCGAGGGGAGAGCAGGTGAAACCGGATTCCTAACCCTTGCGGCACGATCTAATCCCTGCACCCCATGTGGGTGGCTTCTCACTTCCGAGCACCCAGGAAGCACGAGGCCAGGGTCGCCTGCTGATGGGAAAAGGCCGGTACCACGAGGAGAGGAGGCAGGCGGCGAAGACAGGAGATGACATTGTGTGGAGACACTGCGCCACTCTTCCCCTGGGAACAACAGTTTGTAACTAAATGGTGATGCATTCATCCAGAAAAAAACAGCTGAATGCTAACAAGGGAGGAAAGAGAATAAAGGGTTTTGTATGACAAGTGGCTCGAGGAGACGTGGATGCCCCAGCGTGGGGACCAGTGGCCGCCATCGGCGACGCAGCCTCTCATGCTGTAGCTGCCGGGTGGCTGTCTGAGAAAGAGTGCTCCTCACCCCACACCCCAAAACCGCCTCCATACAGGAGGCCGGCCAACGGAGCAAGGCACAAATGCCAGTTCATAATTCAAATTTAAGGGAATGGAAATCACTTCTAAAATATAGGAAGTTCCAAAAAGTAATAAATACATCCTGAAACATTAAAGAGAAATTAATATTTGTTATTTATATTAGAGGATGTATAGTTTATATTACATACTATATATACTTAGTATATAGTATACTTAGTATAAAACAGGGCACAGTTTTATTTTATAACCACACAGTTGGTGAATTATCAACTTCACAGAAGATTTAGGACAAATCTGAGGAATCCAGCCTTTTCCCTTTTGTTTACTTCCTCATTTTCCGTTCACTGACCCCCCCAATGCTTTCCTCAGAGGCCCCCGAAAACTGCTCTGGAGCAGAGACGATAATTCACCAGTTCTTGGTCCAACCTGAGTCCAACCTGTGGAAGAAGCTCACGCCCTTTAGCATTTTCTCCCTCACCCAATTGTGCAAAGTTGGCACACTGCTTCCCTTTGTTCTTTCCTAGTTTTCCTTCTTAACTTTTGGCTACTCACAGAAAAAAACAGTTCTTATAACATGGGAATTTTAAGCTGCATCAAGGATTGCATGAGATATCTGGTAGCTTTTCTGCCTTTATTATTAATTTTTTTACAAAGCTTTTTTCCATAGACAATTGTGTGCCCTGTTTTGCCCTCCTCAGAAGGGTGGGTGTGTATCCATCATAAACACGTATATAAATAAATATAGCAAGATATAGAGATGAAGATTGAGTTGTTCTACCAATAGTTTACAGAACATGGACAGGCTAAACCCTCAGATTAGAAAAACACAGTACTTACAGAGTATTCTCACTGTTTATAAGAATTTAAAATGTTTTCCTACAGACTTTCAAATATTTTACATAAAAAAATCACATATACTAGATTTGATAATCATAGCTATCAAAACGGTACAGTTTAAAATCTCTTGGTGTTTGGCAGAATTTAGTGTTTAGTATATGTGTTTATATGTGCTGTATATGTGCTGCTGAAGCGAGCACAGAATTTCGTGTTTAATATAAAATGCCGGGATGATGGCTATTACTATTTTAAGAGGCAAATACTAAGAAAGAGATTTTGTTTATGCTTTATAGTTCTGGAAAAGTAAAAGCAGAGATTCATTTTATAAAGGAATTTACGTTTTACTGCGAAAACTTTTAAAAGCTAAAACCATACAGATTTGGTATGCATAATTATTACTCGGTATGCATATTCATTCAGACTGCCTGCCACACACTGATTCTGATCATGGTGGATCTTACTTGAAGACTTGTGAACCGCTTCAAATCCCATAAGCAAGTTGCTATGGTAATAATCAAGCAATACTGCATGTTGTCACCTTTTCTCCAGATCCCCATCTTACTCTTAATTCTTGATTCTTCCATTTCCTCTGTGCTGTGTTCAAAAAGTAGCGAGTGTAGCTTTTGGAGGAGATTTGTTTATGTTCAACCTTTACAATGCACCCAGCATTCTATTTTACTCTCCTTCCCCAAAGTTATCTTACTCCATTCTCTTTTCCCTTTAGACAGTCCCCAGAGGCAGCAATCTTTGAGATGCTGGAAAATCCAGGAAGATGCTGCTTTTTTAGCCTCCTTTTAAAAGTACCTTGGACAGTGACAAAAGATACACGGGTTGATTATTCAAGAAATTCACTCAGTTCTGTAAATAATGTATTCCATACAACAATGTTTGCTTTAAAGAAGCACAACACACTTGTTTGTTTCTCAAAATCCACATCCACGTAACCTCAGAATCCTCTATGCTGACCTCAAACTGCCCCAACAAGTTTCCTTTCTGTCTGCACTTCACAGTAATGTCCAAAATTCTACATCTTACCAAACTCATGAGATACTTTTATTTTGCACGGATACCTTTTCATTTTGCTGGTGATTAAACTGTTTCAATTTTCTTCCTACCCCACTACAGTCATGTCAGCAGCTGTAACCAGCTTTTCTGGGGGTACCTGCTGTGAGGTACAGTAGTTTTGGGATAACTACATGGAAGTTATTTAAATTTTTTTTCTTTTTTATACTTGAAGCTACAGTCCTTACTAAACATTTCAGCAAGGCAGGTTGCCCAGTCGGGATCACTGTGGCTGAAGCTGCTAGGAAGGGTCAGTTGCATCATTCAAGGAGAAGAATTTCTGCCTAGCTACTATCGCTCCAAGTGGGGTTTGCTTGTTTGTTTTTGGTTGTTGTTGTTTTATTTTTATGACTTCTCAAAGGTTTACATGTCCACTTCCACATGAGGGACTTGTAACGAAATAATATCTGAGCTCTACATCTTTTGTTGTGAATTTTTTTTCAGATGGGATTTTATGGACATGGAGGATTAATGGGAGAGCCTGACAGCTGGAGTCCTGAGTTAGAGGGGAAGATAAAGTTAAGGAAACTGACCTGGTTTCAAAAGGGACACTTACTAATTTCTTTGACCCAAAACCAATGTAATATTTCAGGTATTTACCTTCTGAATTTGGGGCTGAAATGTCTTTGTTATTTCAGGGAACTGAAATTTATTGTCCATATATGTACAAAACACCTTACATCTTGCACTTTAAAAACCCCACAACGTGAGGCTTCCTTTTTTGGATATCCCAGCCTATGACTATTTTTCTTACTTTTCTTTCCCGCCCACTCACCCCAGACATTATGCTGTCCTCAGTGTGGCGCAATGCCATAAGGAAGTGGGGGAACGGAGAGAAGTAAAGATGTCAAGAGGACGTCCAAAGTGCAAATTTTTATCTTACAACCTAATTTACACACATGGCCAGACTGGAGAGATTTAGGACTCTGCGGGAAGTCGCTAGGAAATAAGAGCATTCAAGCAGTGTGTGCTTCTCCCCTTTTAAACAGAGTCAGGCTCAGCAGCCTGTGGGACACGTTGGGCAAGAAGCCTAGGCTCAACCAGCCTCACGGCTTTGTTCCCACCTTCACCCTGGATCCAGACAGGTCTCGTCAAGGCCAGTCTTTTGCTTTCAATTCCTGGGAACTGTCAAGATTGGGGGCCGGAAAAACCAGCTCTCCCTGCCCATCATCTCCCTGCTCAAACACCGACTGTGTCTCCCAGTTACTTGCCAAAGGAAGGCCACTGCAAGGTGTTTCCCCTACTTTTCAGGAACTGCTTCCCAACACTCCCCCAGGTAGCCCCCTGTTTTCAGAGAATGGCTGCATTTGCTATTCCTTTAACAGGCCTTGTGACTGCCTTCCCTCCTTCTGCTTCCGCTCTTCTCTCCATGGGGTTTGTCTCTTCAACCATCTGTCAAATCCTCTACATACTTCAAGGGCCAATGCAAATGCCTTCATCCCCCTATAAACTACTCTGGTTCTCCCACACGGAAGGGCCTGTCCTTCTTCTAAGACACAAACATGCTGCTGACACTCCTCTGACAGGGCTACCGCAGGAGGGGGGAGTCAGTAGACCCCCCGTCTACCCCGTGCAAGACTCCGTGCATAACTGGTGCTCCAGCAGCGTACTACATGGCAATGACCTGGCTTCCAGTATTCGGTCATTTTTAGCAGTACTGGGGTATGTGTATATATTTTAAAAGATAATAAAATAGACAAATAGTAAGTGCAGAGAATGGAAAACATAAGCAAAAACTTTTAAAAAGCTGCATTCTCAACATTCAGGCATAATCCCTGTACATATTTCAGTATCTGTTCTTGTAGGGTTTTTTTCAAAGTATGTATATTAATGCCTAGAATACAAAAAATGGGATCCTCATGTAAAATTCTGGAACACGTGTTATGTTTTGGACATCTTTCCGCATCAACAGCTATGTTTCTAAAGCACCCTTAATAATCACACAACACTGAATTGTAGGAAAACACCACAGTTTATGTAGCAGATTCCCAAACTTTAGGTTGTTTCCAATTTTTCAGTGTTGTAAACAAGGCTGCCCATAGAGTTCCATAGATCTCATCAATGTGTGGAGGATATGTTCCTAGAGGGGAACTTCTACATCTTTGGTTGGAAACAAAGAGAACCCATTTCACTGCAGCCTCAAACATGGTAGGCCTTCAGTACTAGATCATTCCTTTACCAAGTGCCTGCTGTGTGCCAGGTGTCCTTCAAGACTCTTTCATCCAGTGGATGTAGATAGACAGTGTATGAGAGACTAGGTATTGTAGATCAGCATTATGAAAACAATCTTTGGGGTACAGTAGGAGATGTTAGGTAGTGGGGAGTCCTGAAAGGCTTTCCTGAGGAAGTAGCAGAGCAGGCTGAATGAGTCCAAAAGCTAAGAAGAGAGTGTTTCAGACAAAGAGGGAGTGATTGGTACAGAGGTGCAAAGGCCCTGAGGCCAGAGTGAGCAATGAGTATTAAGAGAATGAAAAGAAAGTCAATTGGGTGACAATGAGGTGAGCAAGAAGAAAAGCAGGGGACTGTCCACCTGTAATACAGATTTTCTACCAAGGTCAATGAAAAGCCATAAGCCACACAAAAGTTCTAAGCAGAGGAGTGCCAGGTGGTCCATAATTTTAAAAGGTGGCTCTGGCTGCTGTGTAGAACCTGGCTGGGGGTGGTAGTGGTACACAGTGCAAATGCAGTCACTGATGTGGGGAGAGCACCTGTGATTTGGACCAGGAATGGTAGTGGAGCCGGACATCAGGAGGCAGAGGTGACACACTTTGGAGGTGGTGTCGACAGGGCTTGTCCTAGCTTAGATGTGGGGGAGACAGAAAAGGCAGAATCAAACAGGACACTCAGCATGGGTTGAACATTTATCGAGACAAAGCTGACAGAGGACCAAACGGGTGTGAGGAAAAGAATCAAGACCTCCTACCTGGAAGAGGTAACAGAAGGTAAAATTTGTGTCACTGTGGTAAGTAGAGTTGTGATCACACTGTTTTTCTGTACTTTACATAAATTATTCTGTGTATATCGCTTTCTATAGAGCATTTTAATCTAAAATTCTAGTAATTATTTCTATGTCAAAAAAAGCTCTTCACTGATGTCTCAAGTATGCTTATTTTCATCTCCTTGCACATCCAATTTATTCCAATTCTTCACCCTATTTTTATACTTCAAGCTTTAGCTGCAGATTAGATTTTAAGAGGAATTATTAGGTCAAAGGTAAGAACAGTTTTAAGGCTTTGATACTGAGCACCAAAAATAATTTCCTAAAGGGGCTACCAATTTCCAGACTCAGCAGAGTGAGAATTACTAGCTAACTGCACTGCATATTGTCATTACCAACAAACCGAAGTCTTGGTATAGCATTAGGAAAGGTTGTAAACGTAAGTAGTAGTATAATGAATCTATAAGGGGATTAGCATTTTTGAAGAAAGTATTACCATTTAAATATGTTACTGGTAGCATTTTACACTCTTCAATAAAAGCATTTGTATTAAAAGTAGTTCCATAGACTAAGAAGTCAAATTATAGCTATTACTCTCAGTCACAATAACTTCATAAAACAGATCAACCTTCTTGATGTGTTATTGGCCTTTATATTTTCTCTTAAATATAATAACATATTGCTATAGACCATCATGTTGAAGTTTTGGGGATTTAAATAATCTACTACAAAATTAATATGCTAGAAGGTTTTTAAAAAATATTTTTATTTATTTATTTTAGAGACAGAGGGAATGAGAGCACACACACAAGCGGGGGTTGGAACACAAGGAGAGGGACAAGCAGACTCATTGTTGCTCACAGAGCTCGATGAGGGGCTTGATCCTACAACCCTGAGATCGTGACCTGAGCCAAATCCAAGAGTCTGATGCTTAACCAAATGAGCCAGCCAGGAGCCCTGATGCTAGAAGTTTTAGTGTCAAAAAATTATAATTAGCTACTATGCAAGGTTCAAGATAAATCTGGGTTAACCTGGTATGCATTATCAAAAGGGACCTTCTTAGCTTCTGCCACTAGTACCTGTGTGATATTGAGTGAGTCGTTTTCTCTCTCCAGTGCACTATCCAATGCAGAAGCCAGCAGCTACACCTGGCTATGTAAACTTAAGTAAATTAAAAATGCAGTCCTCAGTCACATTAGTGACTCAGTAAGTGCTCCACAGCTTTGGGTGGCTGGCAGCTACTGTATTCGATATATTAGATAGCACAGAAGATAATCACTCTGTCATTGTAGATGCTCCAGGTATCTCACTGTAAAAGGGGGACACCGAAGTATGTACTTTTTAAAGTAGCTTCCTAGATCTAAATTCTAATAAATTTAGCGACTTTGAAATTTTTTAGGTACTCTTCTGGTTTCCTGAAAACTTAATCACAATATCTGTAAAAATCTGAATTTCATAAAATCATAGAATTTCAGAAATAGAATTTTCATTAAAAATCACCCTTTATTTATTTCCTAATTTTTAACAAGGAAGAAGCTGAAGAGGAGGAGGTTGAGGTCTTAGGACTAGTGAGCAAATGAGCAAACCAGAATCTATGATTACTGTTCTACAAACTCCTACTCCAGTGTTATTTTCATGGTCTAGAGAGAAAAAGGAATCCATCACATTAAAAACAAAGGCCACATTAAAAACAAAGGATTTAGAAGGGTGTGTGTGCACACCTGTTTCACATACCTAGTCTTCAGCTCTGCCTACGGCAGTGATAATTATGAACACAACTATACATAAATCCAGATTCAAAACATCATTTCTCCACTGAAAGGAACTGGAGCTCCCTGAAGAAATGGCTGTCTCCAAGGCTGGGTCAAAGAAAGTGTAAGATGAGTTTGGAACAACTTGTCCAGAAAGTGAAGATGTGCTCTAGCAATGAAGGAGACATGTCAAAAGGACACAAGCTTTGGGGCATCTGGGTGGCTCAGTCAGTTAAGTGTCTAACTCTTGAGCTGGTTTAGGTCATGACCTCAGGGTCATGGGATTGAGCCCCATGTAGAGCTCCACCCACAGCAGGGAGTCTGTTTGAGATTCTCTCTCTCTGCCCCTCCCCCTATTCTCTCTAAAATGAATGAATAAAGGAAAAAAAAAAGGATACAGGTGTCAACTTGAACGGGATCCCACTGACTAAATCTGGGACAATTTGACCATCAAAGTAAGTAATTAGTGAAAAGTATTATAATCCATAGAATAAATTAAATATCCCAGAGTCGACAGTGATATAAACAAACGAGAGAAAGGAAAGCTCCCCCTTACCAGAGAAAGTCAACTAAGAAATGTAGAGGGTACAATGAATTAGAAAATCGTCATTTGGCAACTAACATATTAAATGATGAGAATTATTGATACTGAAACTAATGGGTGAATATAGGAGGAAGAACAGAATATTTACACAGTCCCATAAGATACTTAATTACATAACAAAAATCAGTAATGCAACAGTGGAGAAACCTGGCAGGTACCACACCTTTACAGAGTGACAGAGGATAATATCCCCAGGACTGGGACAAACCAACATGTACCTCCTGACATGATACACTGAGGACAAAATATCACTTCTATGGCATTCCTGTCAGACGTATAGAACCTCAATCTAATCATGAGGAAACCCGTCAGGCAAACCCAGATTGAAGGGGATCCTACAAAGTAACTAAATGCTTCCGCCACATCAACACTATGAACTACAAAGAAGGCTTCAAAGAAGTATTACAGAGTAAAGGGACACGACAACTAAATACAGTGCATGATCTTGGAATGTGTTTTGCTATAAAGGACATCTCTGGGCCGAATGGTGAAAGCTGAGTAAGGTCTGTAGATTAGACAACAGTATGGTATAAGCGATAATTTCTTAATTTTGACAAATGTGCTACAGTTTCTTGGGAGGGAAAGAATTAAAATTACATCTCCCCAAATGTTAAGATTCAGGGAATCTGGGTGAAGGGCCCATGGAAGTTCTTTGTAATCTCTTGTAACTTTTCAGCTTCTCTGTAGGTTAGACACTTACATGGAAAAATAATTAAACCAAGGCCACTGAATCCCTATTCATGACTGAAATTTAATAAAACAACTTTTGACTTTTTAACTTTTACCTGATGATTACTGATACTGAGCAGCTTTTCATGTGTCTGTTGGACATTTACAGGTCTTTGAAGAAAGGTCTATTCAGGTCTTCTATTTTTTTTTTTTAAGATTTTATTTATTTATTTGATAGAGAGAGAGATCACAAGTAGGCAGAGAGGCAGGCAGAGAGAGAGAGAGGAGGAAGCAGGCTCCCTGCGGAGCAGAGAGCCCGGTGCGGGACTCGATCCCAGGACCCTGAGATCATGACCTGAGCCGAAGGCAGCGGCTTAATCCACTGAGCCACCCAGGCGCCCCCAGGTCTTCTACTATTTCTTAATTAGTTATTTGTTTTCTTGGTGTTGAGTTGTAGAAGTTCTTTATTTTTTATATTAATCCCTTATTGGACATATTATTCACAAATACCTTCTTCCATTCAGTAGGTTGCTTTTTGTTTTGTTGATGGTTTCCTTAACAGTAGTACTGTATGGTCCCCACGTTCCACTACTATTTACTCGAAAAAAAATAAGAACACTAATTTGAAAAGATAGGGGCGCCTGGGTGGCTCAGTGGATTAAAGCCTCTGCCTTCAGTTCAGGCCATGATCCCAGGATCCTGGGATGGAGCCCCACGTCAGGCTCTCTGCTCAGCGGTGAGCCTGCTTTCCCCCTCTCACTCTGCCTGCCTCTCTGCCTACTTGTGATCTCTCTCTGTCAAATAAATAAATAAAATCTTTAAAAAAATTGAAAAGATATATGCACTCCTGTTTATTGCAACGTTATTTATAATAGCCAAGATATGGAAGCAACCTAAGCGTCCACCGACAGCTGAATGGAGAGAGAAGGTGCGGTATATACATACAATAGAATATTATTCAGCCATAGAAAGAATGAGAGCTTGCCATTTGTGACAACACAGAGGGACCTCAAAGGTATTATGCTAAGTGAGATAAGTCATAGACAAATAGCACATGATTTCACTTATATGTGGAATTTAAAAAACAAAACAAACCAAAAACCCAAAATAGACCCATAAATACAGAGAACAAACTGGTGGTTGCTGGGGTGAGAGGAGGGCTGGGGGCTGGGCAAGATGGGTGAAGGGGAGGGGGAGGTACAGTGTTCCAGTGAGAGAATGAATAAGTCACAGGGCTGAAAGGTACCTTAGAGGAAGATAGTCAAAGTTATTGCTGTAGCGTTGTATGGTGACAGACGATGGCCAAACTTGAGAACATATCGTAATGTAGAGAGTTGTCAAAACTAATGTGATGCTGCATGTCAACTATACTTCGATAAAATAATACAAATGGCCACAAGTAAATATGAAAATTGGGCACGAACAATTTGAGAGTGAAAGTGGTTGGCCCTGTGTGGCAAGTAGATAAGGAATCTGTCTTCTCCAGGAATTTCAGGGAGCAATCTCCCCACAAAAGGGAGCAGTTGACTTCAGATTCTCATTCTCAGCTCAAGCAACACCTTGAAAGATCCATCCCTAACAGCTCAACATTTCTCTCCCTGGACCAGGGCAGACCTCGTTATTTGGTAGCTCAAACCATATTAAGAAACTGGCACTGCTGTTAAACACAAAAACAAAAAAGAAATAGGTTTATTTCACTTGCGGGGGAAAAGTGTGAAAACTTTCGAAATATTATCTGATTAAAGAGTGAAATATCATGATTTTGAATAGAGTAAAAGCTTCTTTAGCATGGCTTACCTGATGTTACTGTGGTCTGAGCCATTTGTACCCAAAGACAAGAACCTCATTTCTCTCTCCCCATTTCCTTCTCTTCCCCAAAAGGGTCATTCCAGTATCCTATAAATTTATTTATTTAATGCTTTCTTATCTAAATTATCAAATCTTTGACTAAATTCCTCTGCTTTCTTCATCAATATCTTGCACAAAGAAACATGTTTTGTGTACTTGAAGAGATATTTCTATACCTATAAATACTGAGAAATAAAGAAACTTAACCACATTAAATGCTTCTTAAACTATGAGTCATAATGATAATCTTAATTGCTTATTTTAAAGCTTACTCCACAGCCCAGGGTTTAGCAAGAGAGGGCTCTGAGTGATGCTTCCCAAAAAGTGGGGTTCAGACTGTAAATACATTTAGAAAATGGTAGGAATTTTGTCTCCTGAGGAATTATAACACATGGAATTACAGCAAATGTTATGAGGAATTCTGTAGTAAAGTAAGCAAGTAAAATTTGGGAGTAGTGATCTCCCAAACCTACCTGACAAAGGACTTTTTTTTGGGGGGGGGGCAGTATTTATTAATCTGGGACACACTTTACAAATGTCATTATGGTATGTTTATAAGTTATAAGACTGCAGAATTCTCTTTCAAAGGCAAATGACATTGTTTCAACATGACATTTCTCATAAAATGAAAACAATGTAGCAGTAAATTCTCTGTGTTGGTCAAATGTACTGGGATAAGCGCACTGGTCGGAAATGTAGGGGAAATCAAATTCAGAGGTCACCTGACTGCCTTAATGGGAGGTAACTAAATTTGATGACCTAATGATCAATACCACTACAGTTTTTTTAAATTCTTAAAATGTGAATCCATAATGCATTTTTACAGATGGCAAAAATAGATATTAAACTCCATTAGCAGGCTCCACAAGTCCGTTGTGGGTGAACGTTTTTTCCTCTCCCTAGAACCTTGTGAAACATCAAGTACTTCTAATGGACCAATTAGAGTGATAAACCGTCACAGCCCGCTCACTGCTCCGTGGAAGCCATTCTAAGAACAAGGACAGCTGATCGCAAATGAAAACTGTCTGCTTTCTGGATGTAGGAGAAACTGGGGCATCTATCTGCTCAGTTCACTGGTCATTGGGAAATGCCCCAAAGTATGCAAAAGGCTACATGTCTCTTTGGGAAAGAAAAAAAAAAAATCTGTTGGGTGGCGGGGAGAAAAGGGTAAAAATTACATTCAAATCCTTCATAAAGTACTCTTTTGGGAGACAGACAAAATTACGAACACCAGAAAAGAGACTCCCTCCTCGGCAGTGACAAGAACAGGACGGAGGGCACCACAACAATGAAGCTGTCTTCCTGGAACTGAAGCCCGGCGGGTTTGATAGCTGGAAGTCTCCCGACAGCCCTTTAGGTCCCTCAAGAATTTAAGTGTACTTAAGACTTTGCTTTTTTCAAATTAAATCCTCTGTACATAATTTCACTAATAGCAACCATATGGCAATCATCATCTGTAGCTTTTCTCAATTCTAATTTCTGGTAGGCAGAAGAAACACTGGTAAAAATAACCCCGCAGACTGTCGGGGCCCTTGCAGACTGACCTAGTTAGATGCAGCAGGCTGAACGCATCTGAGCTGGTTTAATCCGGCCCCAGCTTTGGGGCTGCTGTTCGCCCCGTGCCCCCCCCCCACCCCGGGGGGCTCAGGCCTGGGGACTCACCAGGTCTTCACAGTCAAGGAGTGCATGGTGGATGCCTTACACGTGTGTTTCTGAACCGCCTACTGACACTCCCAAATCACCTCTCTGAACAGATCTCTGAAATCAGCCTTCTTGAAACAACGAAGATTTAAATGAACAATAAAAATCCCTAACAATATAAACTGAAAATGCGAAAAGGAGAAAATATCTATAATAAGTAACCAGAATAACATAGGTATCCTTTGTTTATAAAAAGAAGATAAACACCCCAATAGAAAATGCCACAATAAACATGTAATTCACAGGAAAAAAAAATGCTAACAAGCAGGTAAGAAATGTATAATATCACCGGTAATCAAACAAATGCAAATCAGCACAATAAGCCATCATTTCTTTGTCCATAAAGTTGACAGAAATTCCAAACAAGAGGATATCATAACTGCTCTAGAAGAATGTTTCCAACTCTCAGTGGAAAGAAAACAGGTTGTAAAACCACATATGCAATGATACAAGTTTGCATGCATGCGTATGTGCACATATACACACAGTTTATAAAGGCCAGAGTAATATTTATCAGAATGTGAACGTAGCTATGTGGAAATGGTAGATTACAGATGATTTAAAAACAATCTCGACCCTTCTCTGCAAAAGGGTCTCCCAATATTTATTTCTTTTCTTATCAGAAAAATGTAGATTTATAATATAGGCAGTAACAAGTAAGAGATGCCTGGAGACTATTTTCATTGATGATTTTCTGTGTTCCAGCTGTCAGTGATAGCAGAAAAGATGTTTTAAGTTGGACCACTAACATGGGCCCTCACTTCACAGGCTAACGTGGATTGCTGAGAAGTCCGGTTAAGAGGCATAATTATCCTGGGAATAGGCCTCCCCCAAAAAAACCTCTCAAAAAGACAAGCCTTATGAGAAAAGGGCAGCTTATACTTTATTTACTTTCACATTATGTTCATATTGAGATAATTATAACATATTTCACAAAAGGCAAGTTTCTATAACTGATTTCATTTTCAAAATCCCTCTTTAAAGTTTTCAGTAGCTGCTAGATAATATTCCTGTACAAGCTTTTCCATTTTTGAAGAAAACCATATGCTGAGTATTAACTTCTCACATTTTTAGTTGCTTTTTCAAGTTTGAAGATGGTGGTGACACCATTTTGGCAGTATTTGAGATTTTTTATCTCTTTTTTTTTTTTGTCTCATCAAATGTAGCAGAAGCAAATAATGATTCTACATTTATTTCATGGATAAGATGTGTTTGAAGAAAAGATTATCAATAACTTGAAATGTTACTTGTTATCAAAACAGAAAATAATAGTGTTCCTTCTAGGTAAACCACAAATATTTGTTGATTCTTGCTGTGGGTCATGCTAGGCCTGTCTTATTAAGGACTCATACGCTATGAGAAATACATTACAGAAAACACATGCATTACATAGTTAGGGATTTTTAAATTTTAGGCATGACCTGTAGCCCCCCCACCCCAAGAATGTGCTTACCGTCATCACCCCTCTCTTACTGTAATTTTTTTCAGAATTTTTATTTTAATAAGAACAGATGCTCCAGTGGGTGCTAATTTCCCTGATCAACATCAGAAATAGTTCCAAATGATGGCCATTTGTCTACCTTTCAAGGATAGACTGTATTTTTTCATGACATTTCAGAATTCATCCTCCCATGTGGGGAATGGGGGTCATCAATGCCTGGTGTACTGAGAGGTAGGAAATTGTGTAAATTCATTTATGTCCTGAAAAAATTTCTAAATCTTCAAGTAGAGATAGGTGCATTTTTTTTTTTAAGGTTGCTGTTAACCAGAAAATACCTAATTAACATCTGCTCTTTTATCCCCAACACTAATGATTCCATCCCTTTCCTTTCCATTCTGGTTTAAGCCTATAACCTCACTTTACCTCTTCATGCTCTTCATTTTATTTGGCAACAGTATGTGCTGGAGAACTCCTGTGTCATCCCTGTAAAGTCAAATTTCTTACCCTTCCAGAGGACCCTGATGCTTGATGGTTAAAGCCTCTGCCTTCGGCTCAGGCCATGATCTCAGGGTCCTGGGATCGAGCCCCGCATAGGGCTCTCTGCTCAGCAGGGGGCCTACCTGCCTCTGCCTACTTGTGGTCTCTGTCTGTCAAATGAATAAATAAAATATTTTAAAATATATAAAAATAAAAGAGCTATGTATACTAAGATACAGAAGCTGGTCTGTGATTATAACACACGGTAATACTGACTCATACATGAAATCTCAGGAATTTCACATTTATTTCAGAATAACAGCATTTAAAGTTACAGAAATGCTACCCTCAACTAAAATGGTGTGCTCTTAACCCAAAGCTAGGAAAAGTGTAGTTCCCTCTGCCAGGAGTTTTCTCATCTGAAGACGTAAATCTATTTTCTGTATTATAGTTGTGAAAACCTAGTCAGAGTTGCCAAGGCAACAACACAGCCCGCTGGAAGTATGAGAACAGCAAGCACACCAGACTTGAGGAAGCATCAGTTCTTCTGCAGAGACCCACAAGACACTTGCGACCTGGAGACAGGCAACAAGGGCATACCGTGTCACTTCCATACAGGGCTGTTCTCATAAGCTGGCCCAAGAAAGACTTTGTGAGCTAGTGAGAAATTAAAAAAAAAAAAACAAACAAACCTCCTCTATCTAAAACGCAAAGTCACAAACAGTCACAAACACTAGCCATTAAGTCTTCAATAATCACACACCATAATATTCATCTCATAGTTATTAGGTTCTGCTTCCAAAAACAGAAGTGGCACAAACAACCTGAATAGCTAAGAATAGGAAATAACTACCAAGATTCAAGAACATTCCACGTAAACGCCCTCAAGCAGATTTTCTGATATAGCTAGATAAACTTCTAGTAACACACTGTATGGGAAATGAAAGACCCAGGGAAAAGCTACTCTGATTATGCTTATAGCTTTTTTTTTTTTAAGATTTTATTTATTTATTTGACAGACAGAGATCACGAGTAGGCAGAGAGGCAGGCAGAGAGAGAGGAGGAAGCAGGACCCCAGCTGAGCAGAGAGCCCCATGCGGGACTCAATCCCATGACCCTGAGATCATGACCTCAGCTGAAGGCAGAGGCTTAACCCACTGAGCCACCTAGGCGCCCCTATGCTTATAGCTTTTAATGATACGAATATGTTAAGTGATATCATTAAGATACAGTAGGACCTCAATTAATTAAACACTACTTCTGAATATTCTAAAAGGTAAACACGGGCAATTCCAAGAAAAATGTAAGACCCATTATAGGATTCTCACACTCTTATACCTCATCATCCTAGTTTTAGGCTTTTGGCACTCTCCTTTCTATGTCCCCCACATCTGACCACCAAAGGATTGGATGAGGGCTTCTCCTTCCCCTCTGGATTACTGAGTTGATAACAAGTCAACATTATCAAGCCTGGCATGGATTGTTCCTTTGGGATATTTGTGTTTTACTTTTCTAATTAGCTAAGAAAAAAGTACCTCCCTCACATAGATGGTTGTAGGCATCAGCAGACAACAAGCTCTTTTAGGATGTGAGTCTGAATGTAGTCCTTTAGGGTAAATGGGAAGCAAAAACCATGTATGTGCCTCACTCTCCCCAGATCCCTACTGCTTGGAAGGTGAGCTAGCGGTGGTGCTATGGGCATGTTCCTATCACCACTGATTTTAAGGGCCCCATTTTCTCCTACTGTAGCTCTGCCTGACTGGCCTGTGCCTGCAGACTCTCATTCTCTAGCCCTCTGGAGTGTTCACCTTATCTCTAAGCATCTCTCCTCCCTTCTCCCCATAACCACTCCTCTTTCTGATGCATATTTTATGCTGCAAAGACTTCTGGCATTACTGTAGTCAGGACCTTGTCATGTGTTTTATCTTCATTCTCTCCTAAGTCCTAGAATCCACCTCTATCCTCCTAGGTCATCTTTGCAACTGATAATGATGTTGCTTCAAGGGAGAGGTATCACCTGTATAAATTCTCATAGACTATGGAACACGTTTTTAACAGGTAGTATCTTCTTTTTTTAATGAAAAGGCTTAGAAATTATAGTGCAAGTCTAAAACTTAAATAGATTTTATTCATCGTACTTTGTGTTAAACTGAACAACAAAAAAAATGATCATTTTAGAATTCAACTTAAAATTAATTAACCAAGTAATTAATTAATTCAAATTAATCCCTGACCCAAATTATGCCAATGATTTCAAATGCAAAGATGAGCCATGTGGACAAGACATGGAACAACCAGTAAGCCTCTTGTTCCTAGGACAAGGCTGCTTATGAGTAGTGACCTAGATTTCACACCCTGTGGTGCCTGAGCCGAGTCTATTCAATGACATGGCCAAGTTTATCACAACTACTTCAGGCCATGGCCAGCCATTATACAATAGCACGGATGATGGAAAACAAGCTGGTGAGGACACTGTATTTGTGTAAGGTCAGCATCGCCAATAAAGCAAGAATAAAGCTGAAGAATAAAAGTAGAGCTTCAGTATCATTCTATTAACTTTCCAAAGTCATGTTTATAATATGAAACTAAATCCTTTTAGTGGGTTATGTTGAATGGAAATCCTAGATTTAAATATGGAAAAAAAAAAAAGCAAATATATTAAAATAACAGTCCTGATTGGCTGGCTCTGGTTTCACATTCTGATCTGAAAGAACGGCTTTAATGGGAAAGAGCTGAATAATCATGCTACAAATGTATTCATTCTATACAATAATCACTACTGGGAGCTTCTACGATCTATATTCTCAATAGACAACAAAGTTGCTAGGGAAATTGGGGGTGGTGGGGGCGGGGTAAGGTAGCTTTTCTATCCTGCTCCTCTTCCTATAAGCTTACATTCCAATAGGAGATGGCTAGCACATATAAACAAGTACCTCTGATGCAAGGCATCATGGAATTTATAAACTATAGATTGTAAATACAACACATGTGTGATCATTTCATTCAGTTTTTGGATCCCATAATACGAAACACAGTAGTTCTAGGTCAGGAATTGTACCTCGTGTCTTTACCTAGACTACACTAAGCATTCCTGAATTTAAAGCTTATCTTCATCTAACTTAACTCCTGGAACCATACGCATCCAAATCTTCTGATGAATGAAGAAAAAAGGAAAACTTTCTGTCAAATAAGCATGGTTTGTTGCAAATTCATACACTGGATTTTAAAGGACATATAAATATCATCCTCGCTCTACTAGTTCTCCTTGGGAATTTGGAGAAAGGTATTTACAGTTCTCTGAGTTTTTTCATTAGAAAAATGGAGGATTCATTCAGATTACGCAGCTGTATCAGTAGGATTGCAAAGATAGAAGATGAAAAACAGATTTAGCTCCTTTCAAAATTATAGTATAAAGGGCATGATCTCCATACAATAAGTGTAAAATACTTACCTCCATACATTAAGTATAAAATACAGCAAAAGTAATTTTAAAAAGTATGCATCTTAATCTTGCTAGAAGAACCTAAAAAGTTTTCCTCAAAACCAAAGAGATGAATAAGAAATGTCAAATGATGTTTTCATTCAAATATTCTCGCATAGGAGTAAAGGGAGTGGCTTACACCAAAACCAGTTAGAGCACTATCAGATAAACCACTTCCTGTCTGCCTACGGAAGAAGTGCCACTGGACAGAAAGTAGTATACATACATTTACATAATTTTGTTATGTAAAATTCATGCACCTTATGTTCTAGAACCAAAAATTCTGTGAGAGATTGGAAAAAGATCTTTTGAATAAAATCATGCAAAGCTGAAGACTATTATCCTTCACAGTGCTAAGAAGCATTCTGAATGCAAGCTCTATCTTTAACTTTTAAAAATAAACATTTGAATAAGGGGACTAAGATTTTTGCTCAGTAAAACCTCCTTCCTGAAAAGTCACAATTCTGCAGTAATTATCTCACAGTTTTGCAGTTACTTCTCTGAAACATATTCAAAACTGATACTGAGAGTATCATGTCTTTCTCATTGTGATTCGATTATTTTTCAAAACTCTAAGACATGAGATTAGTGCTTTGCTGCAGAAATGTGCATAAAACCCTGGTTTTATGTCCCTGTATGTGTAAGAACGGCACTGGACTCCATCTAGCATTCTATGGCATTCTATAGAAAGGCAACATAAGTTGAATCCCAGCCCTACAATCATGAGGTTATTATTTAGCTTCAGATTCCTTGTTTATAAAATGGGGATGGTATAACATATCTATCTCACAGGTTATAACTAATTCAAATCTCTTAAAAAACCAGAGGGCATTAAAAACTCTAAAGATTGTATTTATTTATTTGAGAGGGACAGCAGAGCGAGAGAGAGAGCACACACACAAGTAGGGGTGGGGGCGGGGGGAAGGGGCAGAGGGAGAAAGAGAAACAGGCTCCCTGCCAAGCAGCGAACCTGGCTGCCCTCTATTTTATCTGTCAGATACAAAACTTCTCTTTTTTAGAGATTGAGGTCCACCAGGTTGAAGGTAAGCGAAGGCAGCGTATCTTAGCACAGGAGGTAATCGACATCCATTGGGCGGAATTGGCAGAACCAAGTACACTGAAGTGGGTGCCTTGGTCTTGCAGCCTACCTCGAAATAGATTGTTACTTAGGAGACAGAAAAGGGAAACATGAGGATTTAACACAAGAAAGGCTGCCTTTACAGGGTGTGATATGCAGAAGCTAAATTAGAATCCCGACAGATTTAGTAACAGATTTGGTGGCAGTTGTAAAACTGAGTCTTTTTTAATTATAAAAAGTGAACTGATATGCTCAGTTATTTTCACAGACACAGTTTACTTATATTGTCTTCAGGGTAAGAGATGCGGTTTTCTGGGGAGAAATTTCTGACTAAGCACAGTGGAGATATCTGCACAGAAAAACCCTTTGTTAAAAAAGGCTACGGTTGCACAACAATGTGACTGTACTCCATGCCCATGAACTATACACTCAAGACAGTAAAGATGGAAAACATTAGGCTTTGTGTATTTTACCGCAATGAAACAAAAACAAAACCACCAAAACTTGAAGAGTTACTCTCTTCTCTCTGGTAGTTTTCATGGACACAAAGGCTACAGCTAATCCATAGGGTCCCCTCATTACTGAGTCATGTTTACATGAGATACAAGTTATACTGACAGGAGACAAACAGAAAAAGTGGTTGAGAGACAGGATGGCTCCATCCTTAACAGGGGGCACATGAAACAAAACTTGGGATGACTGACCACTTCATGCTGCCAAAGCTATGGACAGAACATTCCCTTAAGAGCTGCTGGATTCAGTAATATGGAGCTCAATCTCCAGATCAGGATTGCTCTAGTGCGCATAGAAACCATGATGCAAGGTCAACACACACACACACACACACACACACACACACACACACACACACACCTCAGCAAAGAGAAATGAGATAAACCATGACAGCTCACTTTATAAAGCTAAGATCATCATTGAACCCTCATGTACAACAGCACCAACCTAATCAAAAACCAAAGCCACTGGCCTAGCAAAAGCTCTATTTGGCCCTCAAAATTCCATGGACTCGTTATCATTGTTACTCATCCTCTGCACATACCCAGATCCTGCCACCTTCTCTGAATCTCTAAGACCTCATAAATTTGAACATTTAGAGAATTCAAGATTCTTCCAAGGAGAGGAAGAAAGATATTATTTAGGTCCACTCCCTAACCTACTCCAGAAAAGTGGCTTCTAAACTGTGTCACAGCTTTCTCCACGAAGAATGCATGCGCTCCGAATCCTCCTGGAAAACGCATACCTTAACAATTGTATGGGGACTGTTCCAATGTGGTCATAGCCCACCCGAGACCATTCTGGAGATCCCATCCTCCAGATCCCAGGTTAAGATACATGAGCTTATTTTCATGACCCACCAGTGAGAAGTACATGTGAGATACAAACACATACACTTATGTACATATATATAAATTATACACACAAACACAGATGTGTATATTTACTTTTAAAAAATATATTTCTGATACGTATGGTATATCAACCTTTCTTAGAAAGGATTTTTCTACTGGGATTATTATAGTTCCACATGTTCACAGTATGAAGAATGATAGGCATTTGGATATAAGCTACAGATATCTACAAAATCTGTAAGAAAATGACTTTCTCAAGTTTACAGTATGATAGTCCTTAAGGATCACAAGTCTTGAATTTTTCCCTTGAATTTTATTTATTCAGATCAAAACAAAGAGGAATTAAACACTAGATAAAGAAAAGATTGCTAAGAAAGCTGAAATAATATTCTTGAAGTCCTCTCAAAATAAAAGCAGTTTGAAAAGTGTTGGCTCATGGAAGGCTGAATTTGTAAGGAATGTTGCATTCAGAAGAATAACTAAAATACTCCAGTTGTAACTGTTTTAATGGTTTTTTTTTTTTATATTTTATTTTTCTATTTGACAGAGAGAGACAGCGAGAGATGGAAAAGGAGCAGGGGGAGTGAGAGAATGAGAAGCAGGCTTCCCACTGAGCAGGGAGCCCAGTGCGGGACTCGATCCCAGGACCCTGGAATTATGACCTGAGCTGAAGGCAGACGCTTAACAACTGAGCACCCAGATGCCTTGCTTAAATGTTTCTTAGGCTGCAAACTATCAGGCATAACTTACATGCCCAAATCACCTATTGTTGATGGATACACTTCTTCAGTCACATAAACCTACTGGATCCATCTCTCTCTACTCCAGAAGTGGGGCCAAAAGGAAATTTATGGCTCAAGAAAAAGCTGTCTTTTTTCCCCTCAAAGGAAGAAAAGATGTCTGCGATGGATTTTGTGACTCAAGCCTTGGCAGGTGCAACACTGTTAAGCCCATTCATGGCAGTAACTTTGATCACTCTGGTCAAAAGAGAGGCTGGGTTGTCTCAAAAGGAAAAACAGTAAGTATCCCGTCATGCACATCTCATCCCATCATGTCAAGCAATTAGTAAATGGGTGGGACAGGTGTGATGTCCAAATTACATGAAGTTAACATTCAATAAACAATGGGAAAAAGTATAAGCATTTGTCAGTGTCTTGTTTCTTGTTTCTCGGGAGTCTCTCTCTCTCTTTTTGGCCTGAGAATGATTCCCTAAGACCTTCCTTACCAATTTTCTAGTCTAGTCTCCAACATATGAATAGGGCATCTCACTGGAATGTAGAAAATAGCTTCCCGACAGAAACAATATTATATATGTTAACGCATCTCCCAGGCTGACCCACAAAAGCCCACCGACCCACAATCTAGCCTATAACCTAAAGCTGAGTACTACCTTCAGAGCAGGCACAAAGCAAAATTTTCATGGGCCAGAGTTTCAACCTGAGCCGCCAGGAACACAGCCTCTCCCCCTCTGTAGGACAGACCTTGCCCTAATTCCACATTAATAGCGATGGCTGTCAGAACCTATGGGTAAGAAGGGAGGGCCTGTTTTCTGGAAGGAAGGGGTTGCAGAACCACTGGCAAACTTCTAAGTAGCTCTGGAAACCTATCCTGGGGCCAGGCCCTTTCTGGTCTTGCAACCAACCCCCAATGTCAACCTTGACCTCTCCAAAATACAGTAATAGCTACCATTTACTAAGTACCTAAAATTTCCAGAAATAATCCCCACCTTCATGTAAATTTAGTAAGTACTTTTAACCTCATGCTAGATCAAGAAAACTGGGTTTCAGAAGTTATAGCACATGCCACATGTCACACAGAAAGTGACGAGCTAAAATTCAAATCTCAATCTCTTTCTCTGCCAGAGAAGGGTCCCATCAAATGCTAAATGCTGGAGATGATTAAATGAAAAATTAGAGCCTGTGGCCTAAATTCTGGCACACAGAATGTGCAAATGTTCTCTTCTCTTGGGCATTGGTTGGCTTGATTCACTCTCTACTGGTACCACTGGACTTTTTTCTTCCTTACAAAACTTCTTCCCTTCTCAGCCTCCATACTACCCTTATACCCTGTACTAGAAGTGGTAGTACCCAGTAGATAATATAGTGAAAATAGGTTATCATTTTTTTTCCTCCTAAATCTTTTCATCCTTTGCTTTATTCACCAAGATCGCATAGGGTGAGGGATTTTATCCTTTTCTTATGTCATGTGTCCTTTTCAGAATCTGCGCAAGCTATAGATTTTCTCAAAGAAAAAAAAAATGGACATAAGGATGTATGGTTTCACAGATTTATGAGTCTTGCAGACCCAGCAGTTTTATGGAATCCCTTTTAAGAACTCTATTACAAAGAAAAAAATTATACATTTAAATCCTGATACCCTAAAACTAAATCCATCTGCCTTTTAGAAGAATACCCTAAAACTGGGGAGTTCATCCTAAGCATGGTGGCAGGATGGAGAGAATAAAGAGGGTCTGTACATGAGGAACAGACGCACCTGGGAACACCGGGGCCTGCCTGCTCTGGGGATGGGGAGATGGGAACGAGAAATAGTTACAGGATTTATGTACTTTTTTCCCCCACTGATTTTGATCAAAGTGGTCCATACATTGGTTCCAGAATGAAATGAAACCCAGAAGGCTGTGTGTATCACAGGGTGCTCACAAGTATTTGTATCTGCATCAGCATGCTTGTTTGTGCAAAAGAAATGGGAGGAGAATGGCTGGAGGTTGGAAGGAGAACGAAGGTAGAGTCCAGGCATCAGTTAAGAAAGAATGAACTGATGATGGAGAGGCAAAATCCTGTGAGCAGAGGGATCCCATTAGGCTTCTGGTCGCTTGCTTGGGTGATTGTATTTAAAAGGCGATTATATACATATAAACACACATATATAAATATACTATACATATATATGTATAAATATACCTATATAAATATACTTTATAAATAAGGTACATATATAACTTTTGAAATCCCGAGCTGTTTATATACAACAATACATGTGTGTATACTGTATATGAATATATGCCTGCACTAGAATTTGACTCCTACTTTGATCAAAGAACCTCATTATATGAGTTAATGAAAATGCATCCAAAGAAAGAAAAGAGATGCTTGAAATCATCTAAAATGTTACCTTTGATGCTTTTTGATGTTCTAATCAGTTTAAGATTTTGCAATTTCTGGCAAACGACCTATTAATCTTTCCCTTTATTTGCACAGCCCAGTTGAAAAACCTCACTAAGCTGGCCATAGTGACATAGGATGGAAATTTCTGAATTATATCCTCCTGGGTACAAAATAGGAAATACAAACTTGCCACTCAGTACATGTTTTTAAAACATCATGTATATATAAGCCATAAGCACACTCAAATAGATTCAGAGCAAAAACAGAATATACATTTGTATACAAACCTGAACTACTTTCCCACCAGTGTTTGATACAAATCACGCACAGATGCCTTGCGGTGGGGTGGGGTAGGGAGTGTCAACAAACATTATTAGCAGCTGTGGCAGCTGGTTATAACAATAGCCCCTGGTGAGCAGTGCCTGTGTCCAGGCTCCTTTGCAGTGACTTGCTGCTCCTCACACCGGGAGGTAGGGGCTCTTTCCCTACTTCCTGAATCTGAGCTGGCCTCGTGACATGCTTTGACCATGCTCTGTATATGGCAGAAGTGACTTTGTGTGACTCCCGAGGTGAGGCCACAAGAGGCCCTGAAACGTCAGCTTCCGCTCGCCTGGGATGCTTCCCCGAGATCACTGCACAGGCCAAGCCTATTAGAGGATGAGAGGCCACATGGAGGGGAACTCAGGTGCCCCGGTGGACAGCCATCATGAACTGGTAGTCAAGTGAGAGGCCATCAAGGACCTCCCCCTGCAAATGGCCCTCCAGTTCAGTGTAGCCCACAAGTGAGCCCAGGCAAAACAGCAGAACTACCAAGCCGACCCACAGAATCATTAGAAATAGTAAAATGCTGTTCTAAGCTGTAAGTTTTGGAGTGGAGCGCCTGGCAGTAGTTAACTGCCATAGTAATATTTAGCAGAATTTGAATGCCAGTGTTCTGTTGAGAAGCTGTATTTCCTTTAGGCGTGGCCTGAAGTCTTCAGCCCTCAGGCTCTTCCCTTGGACATGAAATGCCAGCTTGACTGCAAGGTGATGATGCTACACTAGAAGGTAGGGAGACTTCTGGGTGTGGTAAGCTACCCTCGGGGCTGGGGTTAATGTCCTATCTTCTGGAGGCTCAAAAATACAGAGGACCTTCTGAGAGTGTTCCTGGACTTGAAATTCTACTCAAAATTCACTAAAAAAAATGACATAGCAAATTGTGGGTTAAAAAAAAAACCACTTCAAAATACATTGCTAATTACTCAGGAATCTTACAATGAAGATACAGTCCAAAGTTATCTTCTGAAAATAGCTTATACTTCTAGAGAACAGCAGCAGCTAAAAAGCTGGCAGACAAGAAGGAGTCCTCTGCTGGAGGTTGCAGTGGCCATCTAGCCCCACCCCATCCCATCCCCCACAGCCACTTCAACCCTCCCTGGATGTATGGGACCAGCCCTGCCCCTTCGGGCTCTGACTGTCTCATGAGCCAAACAAGTTACTCCCATTCTCCTTACCATCATATTTTCAAGAGTAGTTAATACACTGAGAATACTATAAAAACTGGAACATGCTATGGGCTGAAGTGTGTCCCTCCCCCCTGCAAATTCGTATTTGAGCTTCCTATCCCCAGCACCTTAGGACATTACCATATTTGGAGACAGAGCCTCTAAAGAAGTCATTAAGGTGAAGTGAGGTCATGAGGGTGGGCCCCAATCTGACTGGTAGGTGTCCCTATAAAGAGATTAAGATGAAGGCCTGGAGGGAAGGCCCTGTGAGGTCAGAGCAGGTTTGCCTACAAGTCAAGGAGAGAGGCCTTGGAAGACATCAACCCTGTTGACCCCTGCATCTTGTACACATAGCCTCCAGAACTGAGAGGAAATAAATTTGTTCTTTAAGCCACCCAGTCTGTGGTGTTTTGCAATGGCAGCCTCAGCAGACTAATACCTAACACTCCGCACTATAAGCTTGAGCAAACTCAGCCAAGGTGGATTTATGTGAGAGGCAGGTCCCTGAATGGGATAGAAGGGCATCAGTCTGATCCCAGGATATAGGATGGTCGTTCCATTTCTCACTTCTTCTTCTTCTTCTTCTTCTTCTTCTTTTTTTTTAAAGTTCTGGTCTCCTCTTTGAGCTGGCTTAGCCCTCACGCTGGCCCTTCCTCCCGCTGGCAGCAAGACGGCCAGCAGCTCATAGGCTCGGAGAGTCCTTCACCTCAGAGGAGGAAGAGCCCACGAGCCTCATTTGGGCGTGTCAGGGATAGGTCCCTCCTTTACTGTTTGAGTATTCTAACTGACCATGTGCCTCTCAGGTATTCCATTTAATTAGGAGAGCGGCCTAGAAGGTCGTAACTGTTATCATCACCGCTTTGCAGGGCTTGAGAAAAGCGAGGCCTGGAGTCATGTGACCTGCCTCATCGCCCCCCAATAATCGTGGCAGAGCCGGAAGTGAAGTCAGGGCTCTCCAACCGTATAGCGGACTCCCGTGATCTTGATCTTCCTTACGTTCTTCCTTACGTTCACCTTCCCTACAGAGAAAGACTGAAGCAGCAGGGGTCAAACATTCTCTATAAAACATTCTCCATAAAACATTCTCTATAAAAGGCCAAGCAGGAAATATTTAGGCTTTCAGGCCACAGAAGTAAGTCACATATTCTTTGTGTTTTGTTTGTATAACTATTTAAGATATATTTAAAAAAAAACACCAAAAAACCAAAACTGTGAATATGCTCAGTGCCACTGAACTGTACAGCTGATGGTTAACATTGCAAATTTTATGTCACGTATATTTTGCCATAAAATCAATCAATCAATCAATCAGTCACTGTTCTTAACTCTTGGTACAGAAACAGCCCAGAGTCAGACCCGCCTGCAGGCTGTCCTCTGTAGTCTGCCAACCTCTGATGCATCCCTGAGATATACTTCTTAGAAGAACTCAGTACCAGCTGCGGGTTTCCTTGATTTAGCAAATACACTCTAACCTTTATCAGAAAATTCTGAGACATGATCAGTAGGCTGCTATTCAAACTTACCAACAAAAAAAGTGGAGGGCGAGCAAGGTCAAGGTAGCAGAGGCCACCTCCAACCTGACAGGTTCCTCCAGTTTGGGGGAAGAAAAAGAACTTGGCTCTTCTACTGGGGGGGGGGGGGCGAACAACTGCATGACAGACTTGCCCTACTTTGTTATGAGTAGGAAAAGGGAAGATAACCTTGAGGTCATTCTGTGCACTGAACACAAGATATCTACCTTTGTGGTTATTGATTTTGTTTTGCTCTATAGAGAAAGGGCAGTGGTAGAAAAGGACAGATTCACTCCTACGGAACTGTTTTCAGGGCCTACAGTCTAGCGAGTGGTTAAAACTGGGTTGAAGCTTAAAAGGTAAAACATTCAAAGATTAAAGAATCCTCCAAAGACAGGCTCAGTTGTTGTTATTTTTTTTTTTTTAATTGTAGCCTACAGCCAAACTGCAAGTCCAGAAGCATACAGTGACCACTATAAGCCAATGTCTTACCCAAAGAACTCTGACGGGGATCTTGCCAAGAGTTTACAAGAAGGAAGCGCATGAGATACAGTTGCAAGAATGTCATGAATATAACCCAAAGGGAAGGGGGAAAAAAAAAGACCAACCCTAAACCAATAACACCTATATAATATGGCTAATGTTGCAAAATACCATGAGTAATGTTTAAGAATGTGGATTCTAGGGCACCTGGGTGGCTCAGTCATTAAGCAGCTGCCTTTGGCTCAGGTCATTATCCCTGGGTCCTGGAATGGAGTCCTGTATGGGACTCCTTGCTCAACGGGGAGCCTGCTTCTCCCTCTCTGACTCCCTCTACTTGTATTCCCTCTTTCGCTGTGTCTTTCTCTGTCAAATAAATAAAAAAATCTTAAAAAAAAAAAGAATGTGGGGTTTATTGGCAGTTATTATTTAAAAATTATTCTGATAAAAGTTCCAAATTCCAGTTTTCATTGGCATACCAGGCCAAGAAATCTATTGCTCCCAATCTCTACATTGTTTCCTTCAATGGAATTTTCCTTTTCCATTCCTTCTTTATGGAACATACTGTTAATCCTAGCATTTAAGTGCATTTGCACAGGTAAGGAGGATCTGTCTCACTGTAGCCAAGTTTAGTAAAAGTCCTTTCACTGATCTCTTTGGAACTAATTAAATTCTTTCTAGGTTTTTCAGTAATGTTAAAGATGTTACCTTTCCTTAAGAATAGGAATGCTAAAATAGCAAAGTGTTGTGCTCCTGGTTATACACCAAAGTAGCACTTCTAGCTGGCTCTCAGAGGGATCTGAATTGGCAAAAAGTAAACTTCCAATTTTAACAGATTCTTAAAAAGCAGGTGTTCCAAAATCTGCTGTGATTTATAAGCAACCACATACTCCAATCTTAAACATTTCCCCAAGTTGTTTTAAGAAGAACATAAGCTCATTTTTTTATATACTAGAAGAGAATCATTTTCCAGCACTATCTAGTGACTTAAGCTTAAGAGTATTTTGGGGGAAAAAAATCTTATGTAGTGTGACCACTGATAGATTTTTAAGTGGAACATCTACTTTCCAAAGTAGGAAAAAAAAAAAAAAACCCAGGGGAAAAAAAAAAAGACATGGGAGAAAAATACATCCAAATGTTAATGACTTTTCTCAGAATGATCATTGTGATTTTTAGCCTTTTTTAAACTTTTTTTTTTTTTTTTTTGGTGATCTGTACACCCAACATGGGGCTCAAACTCATGACCCCTCACAACCCGAGATCTAGAGTCACCTGCTCGGGGCGCCTGGGTGGCTCAGTGGGTTAAAGCCTCTGCCTTTGGCTCAGGTCATGATCCCAGGGTCCTGGGATCGAGCCCGGCATCGAGCCCGGCATCGAGCCCGGCATCGAGCCCGGCATCGAGCCCCGCATCGAGCCCCGCATCGAGCCCCGCATCGGGCTCTCTGCTCCGAGGGAGCCTGCTTCCTCCTCTCTCTCTGCCTGCCTCTCTGCCTAGTTGTGATTTCTCTCTGTCAAGTAAATAAAATATTTAAAAAAAAAATCCTTAAAAAAAAAAAAGTCACCTGCTCTTCCAACTGAGAGACTGCCAGGCACCCTAATTTTTCATCTCTTTCTAATTCGTATTTTGTACTTTGCAAACGTGTTAAAAAATCATCACATGCTGCTTTTATACTGAGTGAAGAAAATAACCAAGGCAGACCTGATAAACTAAAAATTTTCTTTATTGTTTTGCATGTTGAAATAGTTTACTGTAACTGACACTTCATTTAAGTCACAGGAATTCAGTGCCTGAAGGAAAACAATGACTTTCAACCAATTCCTCCAAGTCTCAGTTTCCTCATTGTGAACTCTGAAGGATGGGGGTCAGAAGGACTCCCTTCCCTTGCACTTCTGTTCAATCACAGCAAGTAGAGTAAGCAGGTGACTTGGAGCCTGACAGAGGGGTCTGAATGCTGGGCCACCACTTACCAGCTGTGTTATTTTGGGCCAGTCACTTCACCCGGGAACTTCAGCATTCTATTTGTGTAACATGGAATTGAGAGTTAAATGGGAACATGTTGAAAAGGTCCCTGCAGGGCCTCACGTGGTAAATGCTCCATTCACAGCACTGGTTCTCGTTTCTGCTACTAACCCAATACTACACAAAGCTGGAAATAGCAATATTTTCAGATCTTCCTTTCCATTCCTTTCTCTTTAATCTTACATATCATTTATTTTATCCCAGTTACTTATCCAAATTCTCTGCCCAAACGTGTTAGATACATGTCAAGCAAGTTACAGAACCATCAAACCACAGTTAAGTCAGAGCATGACTTAACTTTCATGCTTCCAGAGTTCAGAAAATAAACAGATCCATCATGACTTGCTCACATGCAGCTCTCAGATAAGGATCTTGAGGAAACAGTTAAGTTTCTATCATGAGTTTTCTCTTCCTTACTCACTGGAACATCAGAAGGAAGGGAGGATCACGGCATCTGCCTGAGGCAGCAGAAGAAAGAAAGACCCTTCCCATGAACTCAGAGGCAGCCATGGCTTCATGGACCAGAGTCTGGCACTCAACGAAGTAGTATCTGCCTCCCACTTCCACAGCAAGAACCAGAAAAGGTTGAGATGCCTTTTTGTGCATTTTGTCATCAGCAGCCAAGCTAGGTTTATAGACTTCTGTTATGTAGCAAGCATCCAAGTTTGACTTTAAGAGAAGTTCATACACACCAGGGCTTGTCAAAGAATTGACCAGAAGCCATTCTTTGGAAATCTAAATCATCCATTTACAACAGACTGGCTCGCAGCTCTGGCACCATATGGTGCCAAATGAAGACTTTCCTAAGTGATGCTTTGCATGCATGCAAACACACAAACACTACAGAGTTTCCTCGACTGGGCTCTCTGTGAAGTAGACACACATACACCCCATACGAAATTATTCCAGGTCAAATAAGTCTAATTCATAACAGCATATTAAATGTCCTTACAAGTCCTATAGTATAGAAATAGATTTCCTAAGTTGATCTGAGTTAGAATCACCCTGCAGGAGGAATGATCTGCAGAACACCAATTTGGGAAACATAACCCCACTGCTTCAGTGGTGCGGCGCTGCAGGGCACAGCACCAGCAAGGAAGGTGGTGCCAGTGCAGGTGGCCAGACATTCCTTGGGAAAATGCCCCAAGTTTGGGAGGATCGCTTTGTGGGGACTACAGGTCCAGAATCCACGAGTTGTGGCAAAGACCAAGGTAATTTTGAACAAGGTATGATTATACTATGCACAGCTCTCCTCCCAGAAATTCAGATTGAAATTCAGATTTATAATTGAGATCGATCGAGAGCACAGAATACAGATTTCCATCCCCTGCCCCCTGCAAAGTAACTTTCTTTCTCCAGGAAAATAAGGCAACCGTACAATATATCATGTCGAGTGGCTGAGTGAGAGCATAACCCAAGTCTTCAGACTAGCAGTCTACAAGTCTAAGCTTCCTCTTGTTGCTAAAATAGCCCCCACCATAATAGAAGAATACCCACAGTCACTATAGCTAACTCTCTACCTTTCAATTATTCATGTTAATGCCTTGCATTTGCAGAGTTTAGGCTTTACAAATGCTAATCAGGCCCAAGGATTGCGTGAATAATGGAAAACCACAAATAAGTACCAAATCTGATTTTAAGCAATGTCTTCAACACATGCTCTCCCCAGAAATCTTCCCCAAACACTACCTCCCCCCTCCTCTCCGCTTACATTCTTCAACCTAAAAGAAACCTTATTATAGTTAGTTTGGTCAGGAAGATCAACCTAACTTTTATATTTTGCTTTTCCTCTGGTCCCCTAATAGGAATGATGGTGAATGACCAGAAGTACTAATAAGAGAAAAACAAAAGGCTCAGGCCCAGAAACTAGATGCACTATTTGAAAAGGGGAATCTGAAACCTGGCTCTAATGCCTGGCCACTATGTCAGTGGAGAAGATAACTGCCTTCCCCTCAGTTCTGCATGGTGGTGGCACCACCTGTTTCTTCCCTCAGTGATTCCGTATACCTGCCAAGAACAATGAGCTTTAAACCGGATGCAGCAGTTTTCGTCCCCTCCTCTACGGGGAAAAACACCAAACAATGCTGGTGTTCCCATGATTAACACAAAACAAAACACTACATTAGCTAATGTCCAATGTCGCTAATTAAAACCAAATGCCAATTCATAACAGTCCCACTGGCAAAAATCAAAGTGTCTTACTAAATCCAGTGTAAGGATATGGGGAAATGTGGAGCTTCATACAGTGTAGGTGGGACTCTGCTGATAAAATGATTTTGGAAAAGCAACTTAGCACATGAGAATGCACACACTAGTTCTAGGAATATACCAGAGAAACCTGCGTACATCCAAGAAGAGATGTACTAACGGTTACTGGAGCATGATCTGTAGTCGCAACAGGACTAAACGAACAAATTAATCAATGCCTCTGTCCCTCCACTGGAAAATAGTAAGTAAACTGGGAAAGTCACACTGAAGAATTAAACTGTGGTAAAGTCCTATTATAACATTCTACACAGCAGTTAAAACAGACTATGGTGATCACTTTGCACTGGTATTTCCAAACTTGAGGGAAAAGTGCAAACTGGCAGATTGATATATTAATACATAATTTATAGGAATTTAAACACACAGATTATTTAAAGATATCTCCATGTAGTAAAAGTAAAGAAACAGACAGGAAGAGTACATGTTACCTCCCTGGGAAGAGGAAAGGTGGGGCGATAGGAAGGGATGAAAGAAGAAAGACCATGGAAGGATATATAAAAACTGTAACATTAGCCATAATATTTTTATTTATATTCCCCATAAATATTATGTACTTTAATATAAAATTCTTGGTCTAGCTCCCAGGCATATGGGTATTTTTTTAATTTAAATTTTATTTTTTAAAGATTTTATTTATTTGTCAGAGAGACACAGAGAGAGGGCGTAAAAGCAAGAAAAGGAGAAGCAGACTCCCTGCTGAGCAAGGAGCAGGATGCGGGACTTGATCCCAGAATCCTAGGATCCTAACCTGAACAGAAGACAGCTGCTCAACCGACTGAGCCACCCAGGCATCCGACATACAGAGATTTATTATGTTAGCTGTTTTCTAAACTTTTTTTCTTAAAAATCACAACTTTCAAAATATGATAAGTTATAGTCTTCTGTTAAAAGCCAAAACAAATGAAAAAAATAGTGGACCGAGAAAATTATACAACCTTACAACAAAGTGCAAGGTGCAAAGGAACTGTGTTATCAAGCCATGAAGTCGTAGCTTCCTGAATACTACTTAGGAACACAATGACACATTTCAAACACACTTCAGTGTCTCTATTTTTGTGTGGCCAATAGAAAGTGCCTTGCAATACTGTTATGAAAGTAATTGTCTAGGAAAAGGAGTTCATTAGAAATATTTTCTATAGTTATACAATCACTAGGCATCTGAGATTATTTTCAGGTTAAAAAAGTTAGAGGTATGGGGTGGCTCAGTCAGCTAAGCATCTGCCTTTGGCTCAAGTCCTGATATTGGGGTCCTGGGATTCAGCCTGATCCGGCTCCCCACTGAGCAGGGAGCCTGCTTCTCCCTCTACTCCTCCTCCCTGCTTCTCCCTCTACCCCTCCTCCCTGCTTCTCTCTCTGCCCCCCTTCTTCTCCCTCTGCCCCTCCCCCTGCTCTCTCTCTCAAACAAATAAACGAAATCTTAAAAGGAAAAAAAAATTAGAAGTAGAAGAAAAATAGTCTTTAATTATTGAATTCTCATAAAGCAAGTGCATCTTTCAACTGGTTTTAAGTCTCCTAAAATTTAGAAGTCTTAGCAGCAATGCTGGGCTCTTAGAACTATTACAATTAAGCTATCGAATTGCAAAACCTTTCCAAATAACATTCGGGATCACTTACACACTAGCTCATTAGTGCCCAGCACAGTTAGAAGCATGCTTTATGTACCCCCCCACCTAATCCTTAGCCCTCTGAGACAGGTGATGCTATCATCCCTGGTTAGAGATGAACCGAGTGGGCACAGAATGAAGTATCAAGCAGAGTGCCTGAAGCATAAAGCTGGAGTCGGTTTCGCCACCTCCTAGTTCCAAGTTATTAATCCCTCCACATACTGTCTCCAAGAGACCACAGCCCTGTGCAGATGGGAACAACCTCGATTCAACATCTACTTTCACATACAGTCCCCAATTTTAAATTTCAGAGATACTTCTATGACATTCAAACCTGCCTTGCTTGTTTTACCAGCCAGAAAATCTGTTCTCCCCCAGAGACTATACTGTCAGAGACCTGTCACGTCATTAGAAGTCCTGAAGCATCCCTGTGATTCTGAGAAGGAGGTCTTCATCGGAAAAGGAGACCTATTTTTCTCAATCTGTTAATTAAGAGATCCAGTATATTCTGAATTTTGGTACCCACACATTCTGCCACCCTAACTGTCCGAGTATCGAGGGTCCAGTGTGGCCGCTGACGCCTCATTCAGTGATGCCTGCTGTCTTTCCATCATCATCTTAGAAGAGTGAACCTGACATCTCAGGGCCACGGGGAGGAAGCAGGTCATGCTAAGCTCATCAGGGATGAACCACCTGTTGCACCCAGGATGGTTTTCTTTTTTCTGTTTTCCTCTGTTTAACTTTCACACTAAAATGTTGCAGTAAAGTTTTAAGATAAAATAGGCTAGAGGACAACATAAATAGCTACATAATCAGTCAAAAAATTTGCTGTTACCTAGAGTCATTAAAAAGGCATTAATCTTAAAATAAATAAAAAATAAAAATAAAAAGTCATTAATCTTGGGGCGGGGTGGGGGAATCAAATGGGAATGATGGGAATGATGAAGTCGGCCTCCACTCGAATGACTGTGACAGTACCGTCAGAAGAAAGGAATTCAAGAAACACCAAAACTCCTGAATGGAAGTTGTGCTTTTTTAACACATCACCTAAAGTAGTGTGAACTCCCTCTTTAACCCTGTGCTCCTGAATAACACAGATCAGTAATTGTATAGACCCCCCTCAAGAAGCATCAGTAGGGTAATGATCCACAGCAAATTCTCAGATGGGGCTTGGAGCATTCTATTTGCTTTGCTTTCATCTATGATGTTTCATCAAAAAGCCTGTCACTGTCACACAAGCATAGTCCTCCCCCGACACTCAGGATTTAGTTAAAATCCAGTGTCGGTGGCCAATAGTCCTTTTACATGTTGCCTTCTTCCTTCTTCACATCAAATGAAAACAGAAGTTCTTCATTCCTCTCTTGCATTGTACCATTTTAGTGAGAATAATGTTAATTTAATACATCCTCATGTTCACAGCCAAGTGGCAGAAAAGTCAGCTGTTAAGAGTTAGGTGGAGGGGATGAAACTCACAGTGAATATCGCCTTCCATGTGTTTGACTCATACAACCGGCCATCAGCAGAAGGGCTCATCTGCCAGGGAGAGAGCAAGAAAGTGAAATGGATGGGGCACCCGAGGGGGCCTAGTCGGTTAAGCGTTTGCCTTCAGCTCAGGTCATGATCCTGGGGTCCTGGGATCAAGTTCCACATCATGTAAGGCTCCCTGCTCAGTGGGGAGCCTGGTTCTCCCTCTCTCTCTGCTGCTGCCGTGCTTGTGCACTTTGTCTCGTTTTCTCTCAAATAAATAAATAAAATCTGAAAAAAAGAAAGAAAGAAAGGAACAGACCCAAGCACGCTTTGCAGCAACACTCGGCAGCCATAAGGAAGAAAGAAAAGGCTATGTGGGGATACTCTGAGCCTGCAAAGGACCAGGCGTTGATCCAAGTGCACTGTTGAGAAGGTTTACCCATGAGTTCCAGGCTTGAAAAGAGGACAAGTGAGCTGGAAGAGTGCTAATAACTGTGAGAACAGAGTTCAGGAGCATAAGGGTCATACAGAGGATGAAGGGTTTGGAGGATGTGAGCCCACGGTGCAGGCAGGAGGTTGAGCTCACATAGTTGGTGAGATTTAGCATGTTGTCTCATGGTACAGACACACAAAAAATCAGTGTTTGCTGATTCCGAAGTCTGTGGGTGCCCAGGGGAATTTCCAAGTTCACGGGATCGCAGATGGAGTGCTAGTGAGTCCCAACACAGATCTACACTACCTAAATGGAGTCAAAGTGAAGGTCACGTAGCATCAGAGTAAATGTCAAGGTCACCGCAACTTGTGGCAGTGGAGAGGATTTCAAAGTCACTTAGACTGTGATAAAATGTCAAGCTGATTGATGATTGAAGTGTTGATCCAAGTGGTCAGTTTGGAGTTCCATTCAGGACTCAGGCTAACACGAATATAATAAAACTCTGAACCACTAGATGGGTAAGGGGAAGCTAGAGCATACCAAGCCCTGTGTAAAGATTAGGGAAAGGATTTACTACGGCAGTGGCGCAGAAGAATCAGAGGTAGGAGACTCGCAAAAAGAAAATATGATCATCCCAAAGTCAGCCCAGGGTAAAAACCCAGAGTGCTGAGGTCTGGGATCCTAACACTGAGGTTGCCACTTTGCATCTTTACATATTGCTGACGGAAAGGTCGGTGCCAGGAACTGTCTACCTACAAAGAACCTGTTTTTCTGGGCCTTGGGGAAAAAAAGAAAAAGGCTGATGCAGAGATGGTTGTATAAAAGAGAGACAGGAAAGGAAAATTCTGAGCGTGGCTGGGCTGGATGGGGGTCCAGAGGGAACATGACCAGGAAAGCACTGGATGGCTGCTCGCAGCAGCTCTTTCCCGTCCCACAGAGGAGGCGGCGGCAGTGGGAGACACTACCTGTCACTCTGAGGGAGTAAGTCATCAAGGATTCGTTTCTTATGTAATCTGCCCCAACTTAGAACTTCTATCTTATCGTCATAATAGTGAATTTCAGTTGTTCAAAGGGAGGTAAATACTTGTAATACTTCAATCATGGCTGTAATGAGTAACATACCACAAACTTAAATGGACACTTAATAATGAGCTCCAGTAGTTCAAGGAAAGATGATGGTAGAAGCTGCTTCTGGAATGCTCTGGCCCTGGAATGTGGTCCAAGTCGGTCACTGTGGAGTCTGCATACTCTGAACAGAAAACTAACCTCAAGTCCTGTCTGCATGAGGGCTGGAGGGCAAAGGTCTATAACACAAAAGTCACTGTCCTATTGCGTGGCAGGGCGATGGCTGACCTGGTATCTCGAGGCCTTTGACGGATTCAGAACGTAGTCCTGGACCCTGGAATGTCCCAAGGTTTGGACAGATAGCCTCGCTGGCTGTGCTTCCTCGTTTTCCCTGGCTGACAGTGTCGGGGTGTCATCTCTCGTTAGTCATTGTGTAATAAGTATTTAGGAAGCCTCAACTACACGTGAGGCCCTGTGTAGTGACACAGGGTGAATCTAAAGTTCACACTCACTGCCCTGTCAGAGTTCAGTCGAGTTGGAGAGATTTTTTTAACAGTACTCCGCAAACACAATCTAAAATTTGGCTGGAGTAACAAAGGACAAATACATGATCCTTGGCAAGCCTAGAACATGGGGTCCAGCCTGATCTGGGGACACTCTTGAGGAAAGGACATTTAAACTGAAGAAGTAGATGGTGACCAGGTATAGCACAGCAGAGGGAGGAGAATCAGCCACAGCGCACACCAGATAGAGGGAAGAGCTCCACCTCAGGATACAAAGACCTGCTAACACATATATTTAGTAACAGAAGTACGGAACATCCAATATGCTGCCTGCATCAAAAGTTCGCAGCACTTACTGCTGACTGACTGGTGAGAGAAACAAGACCACCAGAGAGAAATAAAAGTATTGAGAGACAAGACAGAAAATGACCAAATTTAGAACAAGAAATCTTGGTGCTGAAAATAGCATGAGAAGAAAAACGGCCCATAGAAAGCAAGTAGCCCCAAATGTAAGTGCCTGGCACAAACCTGCCCTAAAGCCTAGGACATTTCCATTTGTGCGTGCACAAGGAGGTAAAAACAAAACAAAAAACTCCAGCAGTAGAAATTTTGAGAAAAAATTCCTTTTGATTGGTTTCCAAGAAGGCAGAGGATCATGGCTATTTTTCCCTGATTAAGGCAGGCCAGAAGTTTTCCATTAACCCCAAGGAATAAAAGGTACACTCCCTTAATCGTATTTTAAATAACAAGTGAGGTGATCTGACATAATAGTAATTTATTTCCTTCCCTTAACACGGCACAATTACAGGGTACCTACCGCAATGAGTAATCTACCTGACATCTCACATCTGATCCACACAAATAAACACAGGACGGGGAGCCAGTCACATATACCTATTGCGGACAAGAGACTAAAAAGGCCTCAGAAAAGTGGCAGCCCTCCTGGAAATGTTCACTCACAAGCTAGTTAAGGGAACAGGCAGGAGATTAGACTAGGGAAACTTTCTGTAATAGACATGTACTGGAACAGACAAAGAGTATGTTTGTCGGAGTTAACAGAAAATTTGCCATTTATAGTCAAATGTCCCACCTTTTATAAATATCATTTAACGAGCCCCAAATATTTTCCAGAGAGTGTACTAAATGCTTATCATATCTCTAATCCTCACCTCCACCTGTGAGTGTGGTATGATTAATTTCATTTTACAGCTCAGAGCCTGAAGCTTGGAAAGGTTAAGAACTGTAATTTGCTTACTTTCACATGTGGCAACTTTTCTATCACATCACACAGTCTTCTCTCACCCCACAGTTACACTGTATTTCTAATAATCTTGGCAAACTTGGATGTAGCCACTAATAAACAGTCCATCTGGTCAAACTTTTCCTGCCATATAGACCAAGAACGCTGACAGGAGCAGATTCTGAATGTCTATAGTTCTCTACAGGGGCTCAGAGGTAATAACCACAATCTTGACTTTGCATTTGTACTTAGATTTTTGTGCTACATTGTTTCAGAAGGGTTTCAAAAGGGGTCCACAGAGATTCCAACCTTCCTCCTGGACTCCCAAATCACTCCTCAGCAAATACACTTGATGCTTGACCTTGTAAGTAACCCTATGAGGAGGCACCACACCACACCAAACTTCATAATGTTATTCTCAATGATGGTTTTAGGATGACTGGTTCTGCTGAATCCACAGATGATCTTGCTACTACTTTATTAGGCCTGAAACTGTGAACATAATTTTCTTTGGTCAATATGCCTAAGCTCTATTCTTATTTTATACTCCACACTGGACCCAGAATGGTAAATTCTCTGGAATCTGGACAGAATCTATTAAAGTTCTCAAATAATCATCATTGGGAAGAAAGCCTAAGAAAATGGAACTTGCGGGTGGCTCAGTGGGTTAAAGCCTCTGCCTTCGGTTCAGGTCGTGATCCTAGGGTCCTGGTATTGAGCCCTGCATCGGGTTCTCTGCTCAGTAGGGAGCCTGCTTCCCTTCCTCTCTCTCTGCCTGCCTCTCTGACTACCTGTAATCTCTGTCTGCCAAATAAATAAAAAAAAAAACTTAAAAAAAAAAAGAAGAAAATGGAACTGCATTTTATAGTCAGCAAAAATATTCATCAGTGCCCTCTGAAGTAAACACTTCAAACACAATGTCTTATGTCCACCTGTGGTACCCTTTAGGTCTTTGTATCCAGATGTGAGGTATAATGAGGTATGAATTGCCTTTGGAAATTAACAAATCTAGAACATAAACTTAATACATAGAGGGCCCAACATAAATGGGCTCTTCCAAATGCTAAGAACTGAGAATTAAGACGAATTCTCTCAATGAAATTTCCTTTGCTGATGTGAAGGTATTAGTTCCTGCTCAAAACACGGTTAATGTGCCTCCAAATGATCTGCTAATTTTTTAGTAACAACGAACTGAATTTAAAGTTGCCCCTTGAGATATGTTGATGTTAGTGGAAAAGGATACTCAATCCCACCTTCTAATAAATAATATGTAAGATTTATCAGCTGAGAGATTTTCACCAAATACATGTGTTTGGTTCCTATGGTTAGAGCAGTCAGCTATTTTTAGCTCTACTGATTATGTCTCTTGAAACACACACATAATTTTTAAGCCTTTTAGTTTTATAGACCAAGCAAATTCCCATGCATATAGTACCTCACCATAAAAAAAAATTTTGGTTATGGAGAGATTAAATCACATTCTGCTTGTATAGTGATACCTACAGTAATTTCTACTGTAACACAGGATGCCTAGGAAACAATTCCACTCACTCAACAGGTGTTCACAGAGAATCCAGTGAGTGCAAGCCATACATCAGATGTTGTGGTCCTTGTTCTCGGCATCCCCTGTTGTTGTTTTTATATAAAGGCTTTGAATAAAACATTACATTTTGGGTTTCTTGAGCAAATAAAATTTAAGGTAATCAATTTGACTTTAAGATTTCCTCCTTATAATAGGGATCTTTGATACTATTGCTATTCTGAACTATACTTTTGCCTCACTAGCTGTAGAATTCTACTGCTAAAAGTTTTTGCCTAGTCCTGAAATGGCACAAATAAAGACACTGGGAACAGACAATAGTCCAAGTCTTACAGAACAAAAGAGGAAAAGAAAGAAGAAAAAGAGAATGATTCTAGAATGGCATTCACACTTCTTGATGTAACACTCCTTTTCAGGAAAAAAAAAGACTCAGGACTTATAAAGAGGACATTATAATTGCTAGATCATCACTAATCCAATAGGAATACAAACGGTAAATGGTAGATCATATTTCATTTGGAAACCTTCACTGGCAGAAATTCTACCTTTAGAGTGCATAAGCCAAAAAAAAAAAAAAAGAAAGAAATTACTGCAGGCTCCAGAAAAACCCATTCTAACAAAAAAGGCAGGGGGAGGTGAACAGGGAAAAAGGAGAAGACAGCTTCCCAGAACTACTGTGTCCTGATTTCAAGGAGAAAATTTCTTTACAATCTAATCTGCAATTTGCTAACAAAATGAGCAGGAGGCATTAACCTCGATACTAACAAACTGGACAGTTAATACTACCTTGTAAACATATGTCTTATTTTTCCACCAAAGAAAATGATAAATAGTATAACGGAACACAACAAAACAGGGCAGAATCCCTGATACACTCTTAGGTAAAGGCAATGTGGTAAACAGTCATAGGATTAACCTATCAGATACATCCAAACATCAGATACACCCAAACATCAGATACACCCAAACATTAAAATGGTTGCCTTGGAAGGACAATCCTAATATGATCAACATTTCTTAGTATTCTTATGTTAGTAAGACTTTCAGAGCCTATGCAAATTATTTTTAAATGTTGAGTTTATCTCCATTCAATAATGTTCCAACCACTCTGCAATTTCATATACAGAAGAGTAGTCTTGGCCCTTGAGAAACTTACTGTCTAGAGAGGGCACATAGGTATAGATACTTTCATAATACTCTCAGCCCTTCCCCCGATGTCAGTTTATATTCTTGCATTATTTGTACATAGTGGTCTCCTTCACTAGACAGGTAGACACCTCTGAGAGCAGAAACCATGTCAATTACCTTTGCACCACCTCCATAATGTCCCAGCAAAGGAATCTGTATGGACTAAGCATTTAACAAATGTTGGTTTAGGGAGAAAAGGTGTTTTTACTTATTAATTACACTGTGCTCAGTAAAACTCACCATAAGGCAGGTTTGCCTTGAAACCTAAGCAAGGACACTGAGTCACTGCAGTACCTAAATAAGCTTTCCTGCACCAGTCCTCAAATCAGCATTACACCGAGACCTGGGTTCTAGAGGTATAAGAGCAGAAGTGCAGATCACTCCCAATTACTGTCTAAATGTTATTCGTTGATAAGAGCAAGGCATGTAAAACATCTGCATCTCTACTGATTACAAGGGAGAGAAATTTCACCTTCAAGAACTGATCCAGTCTACCAGCTAACCGAACTACTGTCTCACCCCATCAAGGCAATTTTGAAGCCACCACGGGGAGTCCAGACAGTAATCATTATGTTCATTCCTACAGAGTTCATTATGATGGCTACCCAAGACTAAAGTATCTGGAAAGATGCAACCAGTCATTAACCCAGGGTAATCCTGAATAGGAGCATTTACCTCCTGAATTCAGAGCAAACTTCTTTATGCCTGGTAGTGACAGAATAAAGATACTAAGCATGAAAACCAGGTTGAACACAGTTGGCTGATTAGACCACAGAGCAGGCAAAAAAGAAAACAAAGTTTCTGATTGCTTATCTTAATAATAACACATAAAAGATAACCTGTATGTCATCTTGCCATGATGCTTTGGAAATAATTTAAAAAATAAAAGTCCATTCTATGCTGCAACGGATGATGTTGGCAACCAGGGAGTAGCAAGTATAATTTTCGGAGCAGGCAATAACATTTATGTGGAAAAGGACAACTGAAATTGTCTATAAAGCCAGTTTATTATGCTCTACATTCATTTCAAGACCTGACCATATCTGGCGCCAGGAAACACATAAGGTTGGACAATGCAGAGAGGACAAAAATTCAGATCACAGCTCTATAGAGATAGAGCTATAGAGATAGTCTAAGAGATAGCTCTATAGAGATAGTCTACAGAGATAAGACTAAAACTATGTTGTCTAAGAAGGTAACCACTTGCCATGTGTGGCTATTTAACTAAAAAATCAATTAAAATTTAAAAATCAGTTTCTTAGTTATAGTAGCCATATTTCAAGGGCTCCCAGCTACATGTGGCTAGTGGTTATCATACCGGACGGGGATACATAGAATATTTCCATCACTGTTCTACTGACAAAGTTAGATTTGAAACTGGACATTCCTATTGCTCAGACACACCTGATGAGAAATTCAGAACCAAGCCAATAGCCTTATTCATCAAGAACCACTGATATTTCCAGGGTTGTTTATTTTATTAGATGTGTCCATAAATTAGAGACATTTGGGGATATACAGAAAGTCTGGACATCCTTATCAACAAAAGATTTTCCTCCTCTCTTCCTTCTCTTTCCCCTTGATATAGGGAAAAGCAGAAAAGGAAAAATGGTAGAGGATCAGAACCTTCTTAAGCCTCTCTTATCCAAAAAGTTGCACGGATTGCCAAAAACAGATTTTTAGAAGCACCTACTTCCCCTTGCCTTCCTCCTTTAAATAAAATACTAAAGGCAAATGAAAACAAACAAAACACAGGAGAAAGAGAGGAATTCAAGAAAACTACTCAGAAGAAAACAGATAGCTATCCTAAACTACTGCTCTAAGATGCCTAAGGGAAAAGTGCTGCAAATGAAGACCATCTCCAAAAATACACAGTGGGCACAATTCAACAGATCCACATTAATTTAGAACGTTACCACTTCCTAAGAGGCCAAATGATCTGCTACTAACAATTTAAAGTATTGGGTTTTCATCAAGAGCACACCCTGTTTCAATTGTCTAACGCCTGGGCAAAAAACAAAAACCAAAACCGAAACAAACCAATCATCTACATCAGCTTCCATCTGTGGCTTCTGTAAATTCCTGAAGTCATTTGGTTCTAACACAGAAGCTATGTCTGATAGTGAAACTAAAGTCAACTATGTTACTTAGATCCCAGTTATTAGAAATTCTCTGTATATGGTATTTTAAAAGTGAAGTAAAATATACTTCCGGATTTAGAGTAGACAGTTGCAATTATATTTGAGAAAAGCAAATGAAGATTCACTCAAGAACCAGGAAAAGAAAGCCAGTCATTTTCAGACACTGGATTCTATTCAATCAGTGTCTTATTCTATCAGTGTTTAAATGTTTGCCTGCTACTTTGCCATGCTACTGCTCTGTACCACACAGAGGAAAATTTGATATCTCCGTGACAGAACAGTTTGAATGCAAGCTAAAATTTAATCCCCACATAGAAACAACAAAACTGGTACTCTATCAGCTTAAGCAATGAATAGCTTATATATTTTGGGGAAGGGAGTTGCAAGAAAAAACTTAAAATGCAAGCCTTAAAGCCCTTCTTCTAAAGGCATGATGTTGCCATCCCGAAAATTACAGCCCTGGGGGAGGAGAGGTGGCTATGAGACAATGCTAAAAGATGGAGTACCCAGGGATTTGAGAAGCCAGTCAAAGCTGCTGCTCCGTGTCATCATTATGAAAGAAATGCACAAGAACCAGACCTCTCCTTTCCACACCCAGCACAAGCCAGCCTCCTGGAGATGTTCAGTAGCAGTTAACACCCAAGTTAGAAAGCCTCATGGTCCCCCCTCCCTGTTCCCTAGCTTTGTCCTCTATGGTGCGCTCAGTGTTTATTTACCTCCTCCTTCAAGCTCTCAGTATTTCCGAATAGAAAAGGAAGAAAGGAACATCTTGACCCTCTGCCCTTGGAAAGGCTACACTCTTCGGTCACTTTAACTCATCCCCTTCGGAGGAGAAACTGTCCTTATTAAACAGAAATCACCGATGCACCTAAGCAAGGTGGGGAGGTGTTCGTTTAAACCCGGACGACTCCTATTCCTATTGCTAGGACAGTGTCATTGGTAACTGTTCAAGTGAGCATGAGAAAATTAAAGATCTCCAGGCCAAGAAAGCAGCGAGGGTCAGAAAGGCAACTGATCTGAAAGCTACCAAATCTGCAAAATCTGTTCCCCATTTCATGCATCCACAGTTCTACAGAATGTGTAAATACCACCGGCAAACTGCTAGGAGGTCACAAGCACTCCACACCATGTGCACACAGTTTGTAAATGTGCCACAGAGGGTGTGGGAAATAAGGGCTGGTTCCAACCAAAGGGTAGAGCTAATGCATACCTTTTGGTCTTCTGGAATTTCCATTCTTTTGCTGTTCCTCTTCCTCGTTAATGGTGAATAAACCAAGGGGAATTGGCCTTGCACTGGTCTTCTTCAGTCTCTCTTGTCGGATAGCTGTAGCAGATCCAGGCATACCGCGGCTACTAGTTCTTTTAATTATTATTATATTAAAAATATATGCTTATGTAATTGCAGCTCCCAGGAAGCTGCTAGTTTCTAAGCGGCCAGTTCATTTGAGCACTTGTAATAGATCCCCTATGGGTAAACAGTGTGCAAACAGCTGACAGATACTACCAGCCACTTGGCAACTGAGGCCCTGCAGTTCCCCCTCACCTAGCAGCAGCCCCCCCCAACTCCCCTCCGCGCCCCCTCCCACTTACTCTCCCCGGGCATGTGGCTGGCTGGAGCCCGCTGCTTGCACACGCGCTCCCCACACACGCACGCGCACTCTCCTTCCGGAAAAGCCCTAGGAAAGGCACGCAGGGTCAGCTGCCTCCGTCCACTGCCTAACCTGTGCAGTCAGATCCGGGCTCTTCCCCCTGCGGCACCTGTCCCCAGGCTTGTCCCCCGCCGCCGCACGGTAGGCTGTTCCGCACACGGCACAGAGGGGAAGCGGCGAGATGCCGCTGTGCACAGTTGCCCTGACAACCCCGACCTGTCCGGGTCCAGGAGGAGAGGGAGCGGCTCTACGACTGCCTGGCACCGCCAGCGGCCGCGGGCTCCGGTCGGGAACTCACCGCAGCGGGCGGGAGCCCAGGGAGGGAGGCGGCCAGCGCGCCGCGAGGCTCCTTCTTCCTCTCCTCTCTACCCCGGCCCCACTGGGCCCGCACCGGCGGCAGTGCACCCCCCGGGATGGGGCCAGGGACTCAAGGCAAGAAGACTTCTTTGTTGGGGGGCTGGGTTTTCAATCGGGACAGTGTTTGCGAGTCCCTGGATGAAGGAAGGAAGGCCTTGCTGGAGCCGCACGGCTCACTCCGCACTCAGTCACACAGCCCTGCGGCGTCCCTGCCACCCGAGTCTGTGTGAACACAGGCAGGGCCCCACCTGGCAGGAGGACCAGCACTGCCCTGCACCTGAGGCCTACCAGGGAGGGGAGACAGGGGGAGAACCCGGACTCTTCTCCCAGAGCCGGCAGTCTGGAATACCCCGAGTGCAAGTCCAGCGGAAAGGAGAGAAACTACAGTCCTTCAAGGAAAAAACAATCTGCCCCACCACATCCAGGCTACTCCCCCTTCAATTCCACCGGCCCTGGGCCAGTCACTCCCAGCCCAGCTGAGCAATCCTCAACACTTGACCCACTTTTAGTTCTTTTTCGGATTGTTTTCTCCAAAGCATACAATCATGTGATATTGTTTTCTCCTGAAATGAGCTTTCTCACTTAAGACTCTCCACTTCTAGGCAGCCTGAAATGTATGCTGTATGTGGGGCGAAAAATTTCAATTTATAGTGACACTGACGAATGCCAACTGCCAAATTAAGAAACTAATTTTTGTTGTTTTTGTTTTTGCTTCTTAATCAAAATCAAGTCTGCTTAAAAAGTCCAAAGCCATCTTCCCACCTCAGACCACTCTCCTACTTTTCTTCTCAATACTCTACTCACTCAAGAGAGGACCCTGAGGATTCTATGACTAGTACCCTGTCTAAATCCTTTGAATGGAAGAGTAACTACTGACAATTCACTTAATTTTTCTTGGTGCCTTAGTTTTTGCTGTAAAATTGAGGTGACATCATTTACCTTTCAGGATTGGGGAAAGGATTAAATGAGCATAGTGGTAGCAGGAAGAAGTCCTTATAAAAAGCAAAAGCAGGTGATATGTATAAGAATCATTTTTTTTTTTTTTAAAGTAATCTCTATTCCCAACATGGGGCTCGAACTCACAATCCCAGGATCAAGAGTCTCATACTCTTCGAACTGAGCCAGCCAGATACCTCCCTGTTTTTACTTTTTATAATACCTCTGTTCTAAGTAGTCCATTTTTGCTTCATATTTAAGGTGTTTCCAGTTCAACTATCAACTTTATCAAAGAACAGTTCTATTTTTTTTATCTACTAATATTGCCCAGGCCACTGCAGGAGACATACTAGATGCTGAGGCAAATGTACTCTGGGGAAATAAAAACAAAACCACCAAAACTATAGAAATCTTTCCCTCGAAGACTGAGGGGATTTAATTAAGGTTAAACAGGCATTAGATGTGTAGATGGGGGAAATGCTGGAAATTTCAGATATTAAATTTACTTAAAATTATGGTCATCTGTGTGATCGGTATTTGAAATAAAAGTGAATGGGGCTGAAGAACTGAGCAGGTCTGAGAAAGCACCTACATCAGCATTTTTCATGCAAGGAAAACCGAGGCCCGAGAGGTAAAATTCCTTGCCCAGGTCAAATGTTAGCTGGCAGCAAGAGTGAACATTCAGATCTCCTTCTCCATAGTTCAGTGCTTCTGCTTATGAAGAACATTTGGCCTACACAGTTTAGAATCCTAGATCCTCTCTACAGCCTCTACAGAGGTCGCAAGATGTGAAGGAAGGAAAGGAAGAACCATGCCTAGAACATGCAAGATCCTGTTGTTCAAGAAATAAATGGAGGATACCATATAGTCCCATAATTCTACCAGTAATTTTATTTGGTAATTCTATTTCTGAATTGAAGATGATTTATTATTTCTTATTTCTTTAATCAGGTGATCAAGAAACATAGCCCAATATTACCATATACATATTTATGGAAATCTTTTCAAATCTAGTTTGTTTCTTCTACCTTCCAGAGAATCAGGTTAGTACTTACAATGGCAACATAAACACATGGCTGAAACAACTTTTTGGCAGAAAAAGTAAAAAGCTACATTTCAAATGACAAATTTCCTTCAAAAATATTCCTTACCCAAATAAAGCTAATAGCTTCTGACCATCTCCATGAAATTTAACAAAAGTAAAGGAAGAGATAAAGCTAAGGAAAAAGGGATCTTTTCCTTCATCTTCCACATAAAACACTGAGAGGATTAACATTTTATGAGTATCTTAGGAAGACAATGAAACACATTTCTAAGAGTGGCTTTGAAAAAGCGAAGGGAAAGCTGAAATTCAAATGACTTCTGCAGAAGATGTACATTCCTTTACTTTCAAGGATGGCCTGGATGGCTTTAAAGCTTTTATAGGAGAAATGCAGCAGCAAAGCAAAGGCTTCATAGCCTTTACCTTGTCTGGGTAAGATATCAAAAAGGAGCCCCCCCTTGAGGTCTGTGGAACCGGAGATCACAGGACAGTCCCTCTGGGACACACAGGACCGAAATTGAGCCCACCTCACTAGGCAATCACTAGTTCTCCTGTTAACTGCAGTAGACTATCCCCTCAAATGACAAATATGGCATTCTTCATGCTCTAGCATAAGAAGTCTCATGGAGAATTTTGATTCGTATCAAAATGTGGAAGTCACCAAAATGGCTGTTTTGAAAATTATGCCTAAACCATCTACAGGGAAATGAAAGCCTAATCAAAGGAGGCCAAAAGTCACCACCGTCCTACAGCCCATGGGCAGGCACGGGGTCAAGAATTCCATTATCTAGGAACATCTCCAACTTTGTCAGATGCTGTTCCAAGTGCATTGGATAGGTTACCTGTGTTAGTCATAACAGCATGGGGGAGAGGAGTCATCACCTGACAGGTCAGGAAACAGAGGCTCACAGAGGTTAAAGTCCCCCAGCTAGTTAAGTCACTGAGTCAGGATTAAACCATGGCCCATCTGCTCTGAGGCTAAGATGCTTTTGTCCAGCTGCCTTGTAAATCCTGACTGCAACAGTGACTAGCTATGTCCCAGTCACAGTTGTGACCAGTCACAGAGATGCAAACAGCCCAAGATCAAATGATCATAATAAAGGAGGTTTTTTCCCCCCTATCCATGAAGTACACATTTAAGACATAAATACATTTGAGATTAGTTTCTTAAATGCTCAAACCCCGTCTTTAAATGGATACAGGTGTTTAACTCTTATTTAATTTCAGGAATACTGGGGCTGAACCCCTGCAGAAGCATGGGCTTCCAGTCTTCTCCCTTTTATACTCAGACCCCAAACAAAAGCAGATGTGGAAAGGGGATGGCAAAGCCTTAAAGTAAAAGGAATCCTATTCCGAATTTCTCAGCTCTTCCTCAGAACTAATAAGTGCTTTCAATTGGATGTGGCCTTGAACATCACTTGCGGGTACAGTCCCCGTGGGAACTGGGGTATGTAGACTTCCAAGAGTCAGTGAGGTTTTACAATGGTTTCAATTGTTATAATAATAAGTGACTTTTAATGGAGACTTGGTACAAAGTTGGAAGAAATAAGATATTACCTAGTGAGAAAAGGTAGACTTTTTAACTAAACTCACTTTATAGAGAGAAAAATGTTCCCAATATAATCATTAAATACAGTGACAATTGTAAGTGGAAATGATACCACTCGTCCATTATTAATGAAACAGGCCACTAGGCTGTCGAGCAACTGCTGTCCCCACCAATTCCCACCCCCAGCCCCACTCCCTTAGTATGCAATGAATTTATATTTGTCCTTCTTACCCTGGCTGGCGGGCCCCTCTGGCCTGCCTCCAGCCATGAGGCAGGTGAATATGAAACAGTCAAACTAACTGCTTGGTAGGGGAAGTCATCTCGTGATTTGGACCTACCTGTCACAATGTTCTAGGAGACTAAACACAGGTAGGCACATGTATACACACATATGCTTCAGGCTGGCTTCTGCTCACATGTATCCCTCCTTTATTTTATGTCTTCTTTATGACCGTAAGACTAGAAAATAGCATACAGTCCATGAATGAATCTAAGACTATCCTCCTGCAAATAGCAATCTGTTTAAGCAGTGAGAAGCATACCTAGACTCTCCCCTCTAAAAGCCTGGTGAGCTTTACAAAAACATTCCTGAAATGGAAAAGAGCCTGACTGGTACTCATCAAGGACTGTAGCTGAGAACAGAAATCACTACTGCTGGACTGAATGGACAGTCGCTGGTAAATTACAGTTCTATACACATATAAGTTAGTTACTTTTCAGCAGGGCCCAGAAGTGCCTTTTCTTATTTCTACATTATGATTAATACACAGGAACTGATTAATTCCTCAAAACTACTGGACTTCAGTAATCTTTTAAATATTTAATGAATAACCCCACCACCACCACCACCACCACCACCAAGGTAAGCTGCAATTTACTTCTAGTAGCAGTTTTGGAAATCCACATTTTAATGCAATATTAAAAAGAAAAGAAAACCTTCATAGGGTTTGAAAACACAAAGCCAGCACAGGTTGACTGTGGAATCAAACAGCCCCTGAGAACAAAGGGTCCCAGCTGGTTCTCTGCCATGGCCTTCTTGAAGTTGGAGGGCTCCCTTACAGTTTCCTAGAATGAGGACACTTCCTCATGGCGGCTTTGGCAATAAAGGCATAATGTCCTGCCATCTTGCAGCATTATACAGAGCTTCCAATAAGCTGCTGGACAAAGAAGTACAGCACAAAGAAAGACTGACCCTTTGAAAGGAAAATAAAAAGGCAGGTTCGCTTTGATCTTATTTTACCACCTTTTGTTAACAGGCACTAAGAAAAACAGTAAATACTACTCTAGCAGTGACATGCCAGCAACCAAGAAGTCCAAGGTCCCTGCTGTGCCTTTTATAACATTTCCATAAATCTCTGCTGCGTGGTGAGCACTTTGTGGTGGCGGCAGAGCCCATTTTCCCATGTCTGCCCCACCGTAAAAAAATTTCAAACCCTGAGGATTCACTTATCTGAACATAAGGTATGGACCAAGCTTTAAAACTCTTTCCTAGGGGTGCCTGGGTGGCTCAGTGGGTTAAAGCCTCTGCCTTCGGCTCAGGTCATGATCCCAGGATCCTGGGATCGAGCCCTGCATCAGGCTCTCTGCTCCGCGAGGAGCCTGCTTCCTTCTCTCTGCCTGCCTCTCTGCCTAGTTGTGATTTCTCTCTGTCAAATAAATAAATAAATAAATAAATAAATAACTCTTTCCTAAACATTAGGGATCACTAGCTAAGTTGCTAATATTATAAAATGCCACTTTAAACTTGGAACCCAGGAAGCTAGGTTAGAATGTCCTTGGGCCGTTCTAACGTTCATTATTCCCGCTGACGATACCTAATGTACGCTGCATGAACTTCTGAATTCCCGGACACGAGTTAAGATGGGCACACGTCCTCTCCTCTAATAGTGACACCCTTGGGAGGTTATCAATCCAATTTTACAGATTCAAAAGGAGGCAAAGAAATCAATTGCTGGTTTCAACAGAAGAATCAGATGGACAGCCAGGCCTGTGTTTCTCCGTTACCTGACCTATCATTGGTCTTTGAGCAGTTACAGATTTAGTTTTATTTTTTGAGCCACACCACTAGAAAGGTAAGGAAACTGAGGAACTGTGGTCCCCTGTCTTGCTTTAGGAGGCAGAAATCATGTCAAAGGTGCAAGGGAGGGTGGTGTGGGCAATGACATCAGAGGGGAGGCAGCAGGCAAATCATACAAGGTTCTCCCACGTAACAGAGGCAGGGGAGGGCGCATTCAGGAGTGTTGATGATGAGATGTTTGATCCAGACTGGCCAGTCTCGTGGAGGATGGGTTGAAAAGGAGGAGTGAGACTTATGAAAAACCAGTTCCCGGGGCGCCTGGGTGGCTCAGCGGGTTAAGGCCTCTGCATTCGGCTCAGGTCATGATCCCAGGGTCCTGGGATCGAGCCCCGCATCGGGCTCTCTGCTTGGCTGGGAGCCTGCTTCCTCCTCTCTGTCTCTCTGCCTGCCTCTCTGCCTACTTGTAATCTCTATCTGTCAAAAAAAAAAAAGAAAAACCAGTTCCCTAAGTTCTCTACCCAGGTGGAGAAAAGCGGTGACTGGGGGGATGGAAGTCCAAAAAAGGAAAATGAGCACTCACTTGTGTTTGTTTTTCAAACAGGCAGGCCCTAGCAGCGTGGAAGACTTATTTCAGAGGGATGAGCATGGATACCGAGTTGCTGCCAAAGCCCAGATGAGTGTGGACAAGTGGGCAACGGGAAGGAAAGGAGGTATTTTATTAAAGATTTAGAGGAGAACGAGGGTTTTATATCTGTAGATAAAACAGAGAGATGGCTAGACTCAGGGCCAAAATCATCAACAGATCAAAATAATGGGCTATCACTAAAAAAAGACTTAGTAACGATAAATATGAACCCCTCTTTTTAAGTCCAGCTGCACAGGCACAGAAGACAACCCAGTCAAGCTTCAGGAGCTGCAGAGAAGGAGGGTGCATGGACAGCGAGCTCTTGACATATGATCGGCTTGATGAGGCAGTGAAAGTCCTAACAGTATCACAGGTGGTATCAGCAGATGTCCAGCTCACTGAGTAAGGGAAAGAACCTTCTCTGCTTGGGGGTCCTCGGATCACATTGCCTGAACTAGGTATTTCAGTGGGATGATAAATTAGAACACAGTCGGAAGAAAGCAGCCTAGGACTTGCCAAGATTCTAGGCTATAACACAGGAGATCACTGGAAAGAAGGTACATTTTCCTCTGGAGAAAACAGGGCAAGATCTGGAGAAACAAGGTAACTGTATTAAAGGTTAACATGTGGAGGCATTTCTACTTTTAGTGTAGTGCTGGAAGGCAGAACGAGGACGGGTGATTGGAAGTTACCAGAAGGTAACAAGCTGTGCCTTCCGTCACTGAAGATGGCCATGCACAAACACGGACCTGGGATGACGGTGCTGAATTAACGCGTTGTGTCCAGGTTGGATTCTTAGGTCTTTGGAGTCTCTTCTGATCCCACAACTGACTCCACAACTGGATGAGAACCTAAGGGCAGTTAGATGCCCAGGGGAAAACACTCTGGCAGAAAGAAAAAGCCTGAGAGAGCTTCAGAAGGCCCTCCCCTCCCCACCCCCCCCACCCCGCCCTTATTTACACTTCACAGAGCTCTGGTTTTTGTAGGCAGATCTACAGTTGTATTGTTTTACTCATTCAGCTGATGCCCCCCAGAGGTTTTAGACGTAAAGCTAAAATACACAAACAATGGAAGCTTCCCTCAGCGTTTGGTTACCACAGGCCGGTGCTCAGGATTGCTACACCTGCAGCTCCCAGACTTCCCGCACTCTCCCCCACGGGCAACTTCATAGACATCTACAAGATGAGAAATTCTAGGGAAGATGGGGACTAAAAATGAAGAAGATAAACGAGTTTTCCCTCAATGACGCCATTTACTTTGAATGGAACACCGCGGCTCTGTAACTTCAGAGAGGAGATCTAAAGGTTCGTGAGAGAAGAGCAGTATTGAAGAATAGTAAAGCAATTCAGTTTATTACTTTATGGGCATTTTAAGGAGAGTGACTGTCTTAAGTCTTCAGGTCAGTGAAGAACTGACCCAGCCCGGAGCAAGGGGTTCAACATTCATTACAGAACTTCTTGAGACTTGCCCCCAATCCCATCTTTTGTGGCTTTGCTACTCTTTCCAATTCTTTATCCTAAAATGCCCTACTGAAATTAAAACTGACATCAATTAAGATATTTTAAGAGGTTTAATATCTGTTTTTACCTTAAAAGTTAATTTAAAAGTTTCTCTTAAAAAGTAATTGAAATGTGTTACATAATCGCTGGGGAATACTCTGATTTTCTTTCTGAGGGTCAATGTGTCCGGTCAGGCTTCTCCAAAGATACAGAACCCAAAATACTATTGGACTACTGTTGATACTACATACTACTAGTTCTCTGGAGAAAAATACATAAGTCATAGAAAGAGACATATTTAAAAAAAAAAAAAAGACTTATTTTAAGGAATAATGGCAGCTGTGATCGTAGAAGCTGGCAAGTCCAAAATTTGTAAGGCAGGAAGGCCAGCAGCCTGGAAGCTTAGGCAGAATTTCTCTTCTCTGGGAAACCTCAGTTTCTGCACTAAAGGCCTTCAACGGATTGGATCAGGCCCCCTATATTATCGAAGGTAATCTTCTTCAAGTCAAGTGACTGTAAATGTTAATCACATCTATAAAATATCATCACAGCAATATTTAGACTACTGTCTGACCAAATAACCGGGTACTGGAGACTTGCTAAATTGACAATAAAATCAGCCATCATGGTCAGAGACATCACAGAGATTAAGACACTCCATTCCCACACTGAAATCAACATGCTGTAGATGAAAGCATGCCACTCAAAAGTCAAAGGTCTATTTGTCAGGGATCATAATTTTCACTGTAGAGGCCGGACACTATTTACTCAAGTCATTTCCAATATTGCAATGTTCTATTAATTGTATTGTATTCATACAGTCGGGCTCAGGCAATCTCAGAGTAGAACTATTAAATCCTCTTACCTTTCACTAATGATCTCTCCTTGAGAATCCTGTGCAGGTCAGCATCAAAGCATTATCAAATAAATCCTTTTAATCATTATAACAACTGGTTGCCTCAACATTAAATGGATTGGGAAGTGCAGATATGCAAGTTAAAAAAATTACTCCCTATTGTCATAAAGTAACCCCACTGTCTCAATCAGAAGAAACATATATAAATATGTGGACGGGGAGGGCATTGGATAATACATGTTTCTCATGAGAAAATAAAGTGTGTATGAAGGTTTGAGGTACTAAACTTTATAGTTATTCGTTAAAAAGAACCAACTCTGACAAAGGAAAAAATGATATACAATTCTGAGGCATAGTTCTGAAATCAACCTAGGGGAAGGAAGCGCCTAACAGAAGGGCAAATTATATAATCATGGTGGGTAAGTTTGAGGTTTGGTCGTTTTCACTCAGCTAAGGTCCACGCTGAAAAAGATAAGCATATCCAGTGTAAATGTCAGCAACCAATCAGAACACTGAAAGCCTTTAGCTAAATTATACAGATAGGAGACAAGTATATTTAGAACTAAAAGCAAGCCAGACGCTAAACGAAAAAGATTCCTAATGCACCAGTAATTGCTTTAAAAAAGATAGGAAGCATTAATTTCCAAGAAATAGATACTACTAGCAACCCAGTATATTTTTTGAGAAATATCATCCCCTTTTAGTCTTGTCTGATCTAGAGCCACTGAGATTTTAGTGGGCACAACACAGAAAGACACAGAAAGAAACAATAGCTCATAAGGACGAACAGGTTGAGAAACACACTTAGAGTGCCCCAAACCTCATTTCCAAAACCCCTTTACTTTTCATATCCCTATTCCAAGCTCCTGCCTTAAAACTTCTGTGAATTTTAAGATCTATTTATTTTATTTGAGAGAGAGAGAGTGTGTGTGAGTAAGTTTGGGGGAGGGGCAAGAAGGAGAGACTCTTCAACCAGCCTCCCTGATGATCCTGGAGCCCAACACAACATGGGCTCCATCATGACCTGAGCCGAAACTGAGTCAGATGCTCAACCACCTGAGCCCACCCGGGTGCCCCGAAACTCCTCTTAATTTTAGATAGGCAACTGAGGAAGGATTATAATGACAAAAGGAACCTTTTGGCAAACTTCCTAAAACACCACAAATGGACCGTTTTGCCTTTTTTTATTATTGGGCAAAGTGGCCACACTCCCATTGTTAAAGGCACTAAAACCACTGATATGTTTAAAAAAACAAAAATAGGGGCGCCTGGGTGGCTCAGTGGGTTAAAGCCTCTGCCTTCGGCTCAGGTCATGATCCCAGAGTCCTGGGATCGAGCCCCGCATCGGGCTCTCTGCTCTGCAGGGAGCCTGCTTCCTCCTCTCTCTCTGCCTGCCTCTCTGCCTAGTTGTGATTTCTCTGTCAAATAAATAAAAAATATTAAAAAAACAAAACAAAACAAAAAAAAACAAAAATAAAGACTTGTTCCAGAGACAAACAATGTTGTAGAGAAGCAATCACAGTTATAATAACCTTCTTTCTACCCTCCTAATTTTTTTGGTCGAGACGGTCCTACTTGGTTCCCGTTTCCATCTTGGCATGGTGGGGGGAGACACCTGCCCTGAAACCCTTAATATAAGAAACACCCAGTCCCTTTACAGCCCAGAGCCAGGCTTTCCCTGACTCACTGAAAAAACACCTGGTTCTTGTGGTTCACAAACAAAAGAAGGGAAGTTTATGGAACCAAAAGCTGTTTGTTTTAAAAAGAATTACAATACTGCAAACTGTTCCACAAACGGGTTTCCAGATAGGGACACTGACAACAGATAGCATGTGTACCCTAAAGCAAAAAGTCATCTTTGTGCACTTCACCACTGGGTCTGAGCTCCCAGACACTGGATTCAGTAAAGCCTTCTTCTCCTTCCATCTGCCATTCTGTACTCCTCTCTTCCAAAACCTCCTTGAAGACCTTAAACTCTATTATGGATGCACTCTGGGTATGGCTGGACCACCAAGGACTGAATCTAAAATGCCAAAGTAGTGTTTCCTTGTGAGGTTCACTGGATTAAAAGATTATGGGGGGTTTTCTATTCAAACACATTTGCCCTCTCATAGGTCTTATAGACTAAAAATAGCTCCATCCCCCATTTCTCTATTATAATGCTTTCTACTGTGAAGCCATTTCTTCTACTTGTATTTTAGTTCCTGATAATATACCTGGGACTTATATGATGTCACTTCATTTTATTTTATTATATATGTTTTTATGTATTTTTTAAAAAAGATTTTATTTACTTATTTGATAGATCACAAGTAGGCAGAGAGGCAGGCAGAGAGAGAGGAGGGGAAGCAGGCTCCCCACTGAGCAGGGAGCCCAATGTGGGGCTCAATCCCAGGACCCTGGGATCATGACCTGAGCCAAAGGCCGAGGCTTTAACCCACTGAGCCACCTAGGCACCCCATGATGTCACTTTAATGAAGCATATGGATATACCCTTTTACATACACAACAAGGACATCCTCCCAGGGATGGTAGGAGGTAGGAAGCCATTGTTGCAAAAGAAATTTCTGGGTTTATTCTAATGATGAATATTTCTTATTTTTAATAATTTTTCTTACTGAAGAATAATACAAACCTTAATATTTTAGGGGTGGTTTAAGTTATGTTGGTTTAATCACCATAATATCCACAATATTATATACACAATCTGAAGGCATTATTCAGAGCATCTAAACCCAGGACCCATCTGAGGAAGTGATATTTAAACATTTAGGAGTTAAATTTTTTAAAAGATAAAATTTGAAATTACAAGTTGAACGAGTTATTTTCTTAGGGACAAAGGTCTGGCTCATACACCCCCACCCCAATATCCTATGGGTCTTATAAATAAGCCTCTGTAGGGCGCCTGGGTGGCTCAGTCATTAAGTGTCTGCCTTTGGCTCAGGTCATGATCCTGGGGTCCTGGGACCGAGCCCCGCACTGGGCTCCCTGCTTGATGGAAATCCTGCTTCTCCCTCTCCCTCTGCTTGTGTTCCCTCTCTCGCTGTATCTCTCTCTGTCAAATAATAAAGTCTTTATTTTTCTTTTCTCTTCAAGGATTTTATTTATTTATTTGACATAGAGAAAGAGATCACAAGTAGGCAGAGAGGCAGACAGAGAGAGAGGGAGAAACAGGCTCCCTGCTGAGCAGAGAGCCCAATACAGGGCTTGATCCCAGGACCCTGGGACTATGACCTGAGCCGAAGGCAGAGGCTTAACCCTCTGAGCCACCCAGGCGCCCCTAAATAAAGTCTTAGGAAAAAAAAATAAGCCTCTGCAATTTAAGAAATCTTCTAAAATTTAACACAAAAATTTTTAATAAGAGAAACAATTTACTGATTTTTTTCTATTTCAATGTATGTAGAATTAAAAACATTTTAATTATAGTTGACATACAATTTTACATTAGTTTCAGGTATATGACTTAGTAATAGGACATTTATATATATCATGAAATACTCACCATGACAAGTGTAGTTGCCATACCAAGTTATTATTAACATTATTAACTACATTCCCTATGCTGTACTTTTCACCTCCACAACCTGTAACTGGAAGTTTGGGCCTCTTAATTTTCTTCACTTACTTCGTCCATCCCCTACGAAAGTACTTGTCCCAAGAAACACAAACTACAGACTTCTCATGAGGGCCTTGTGGGAGGCAGGTTGTACACGCTTCCTAGATTTTCCTTTTAGAGAAACATATTCAATGAAGTGGCTTGTTTCAAGTCAAAGTAAGTCTGGGAAGTCCATCTTTGTGGTTTAAAGGGAACAAGTCCATCTTTATGATTTAAAGTGCAATAATTCTGTGGCAAGTATTTTAGGAAAGAACTTAAAATGTAGAACTATGACACAGTCAAAAAAATACTTCGGAATACCATAGAAATGAAAAAATAAGTCAAGAAAGGCTGGCATGGCCTTTAACTCAGTCACAACACAATCTGAGCATCTCCCAGGTTTGTGTGCAGCAACCTTCTACTGGAACATTCCATGCAACATTTTGGCAGGTGAGAAGCACCATCCAGTGTGCCAAGGCCGTGGCGACGTGATCACACAGCTGCAATCAGGTTTGAATCAGCATGACACTCTGAATCTCTGAGACTTCACAAGTAAAAATAAAAATTTGTTTGAGGGAACATTTTAGCATGCCAGGGAAAGCCCATATTTTCACAACGATGCAGTACCAGTCCTTAACTACCGTGAGCACATTAATTATAACCACACTTTGTGCTGTGTCAGGCACGGTTTTATGTACTCGACATGCATCAACTCACTTCGTCCTCACCGTAGCCTAATGAAGGTATGGCTTGTATCCTGGTTTCAAAAAGCACACAAATCAAGGAAGAGGGATGCCTGGGTGGCTCAGTGGGTTAAAGGCTCTGCCTTCAGCTCATGTCACGATCCCAGGACCCTGGGATCGAGCCCCGCATCGGGTTCTCTGCTTGGCGGGGAGCCTGCTTCCTCCTCTCTCTCTGCCTGCCTCTCTGCCTACTTGTGATCTCTATCAAATAAATAAATAAATATAAATAAATAAAATCTTTATAAAAAAGAAAGAAAGAAAGAAAGAAAGAAATCAAGGAAAATCCTGGTCAAATGACTTGCCCCAAATCCCTCAAGTAGCAAGTGACAGAGGTGAGAACGGGGCTCAGAGTCCTGCACAAAGTAATAGTTTGAATGCAAAACCATATGGCTTCAGTATAACCTTGAAGGGGCAGAGGGGAAATCAAAGACCATCTTCTCCTTAGAGATCAATCCCATCCAGTATCCCCTATTCTACTTTTCACTGTAGTCCCGGTTTATATAGCTATGCACACATCAACAGCAAGGAGGAGGAAAAAAAGAAAGAAAATCTGGAAAAAAAAAAAAGAAAGAAAATCTTAAAAAGCTTCATGTCACAACTGAGAGCACCATAAAACCTCAAGCGCACACACAAACAGGCCTGAGACGTGCCTCTAGAGGTTCCGACATGTAGGGTTAGAGATATTAATTTGACATGATGTTCAAAGTCATGAGTGTGAATAATACTTTTAAGAAAAAGTGAAAAGAGCAGAGGTCATCAGACTGAGCCTTATGTCAAGTAACATCTAATGAGGAGAATGAAGAGAGGTAAATAAAGCAAAGAACGATTAGCCCACAGGCTATTAGCATAGGTTGTGCAGTAGGGTGGAAGGCGAGAATGGCGAGGTCATTCTTATGTCAAATATTTACTGGCAGACAGAAAAAACAAGAGTGTTCTCCAGAGCCAGGGGTAAGATGATGAGAGGTCATGGGTCACTGTGAACGTCTCTGAGAAGAGTATAAATTTGCTATGAAAAACTTTATTTACCTGAAATTGAAGTTTCTGGTTTTGAGGGCAGGGAGGAAGAAGGCGGCAGAACCAGACAGAAAGTTCATTACCTAACCTTTCGTCTGACTGCACATATTTATACATAAAAGGGCATAAATACACATATCAGTGTGCACATATTTTGCTAATCAAGTGTACTCATATTCACATCTACATTTCCTTCACAAAATTGCTGGAGCCAAATAAGAGACAAACACAATAAATTCACTACGTTGAGGGCAATGGCTGTTAGGATTTTCTAGGCGGTTTCCATGAGCAGGGTCCACCTGACACATCCAAATTAAGCCTACCAAGGTCACACTGAAGAGCAGTAGGTAGGAAATCAATCCAAACTAGTCTTGAATACACATCAGAATCACTGGGGGAGTCTTTCCACCCCTACAGATTCTCCGATAATTGCCTAAGGTGGGGCCTGGGCAGAGTGAGATTTAAGAGGTCCCCATGTGATTTTAACTCACTGTCAAGACTGAGAACTGACGATGCTACAGCACAAGGGCTCAATAATCATTTTAACAACATAACCTTATAACCAAGGAATGAGATGTATTTAAATGAACCGACCAGTGCTGTGGTTAAGGAGGTCAACATACAAAGCATCAGCCCTGAACAGAAACCAATCCAGCTGGAATGTGGGTAGCAAGGAACCAGGTCCTGTTGTGTGTGTTAGGTCAAGACTTCTGAGAACCAAAAGCCTGGGTTAAGACCTTGATAAGCAGCCCCACATTTTTGCTGCAGCCTATTATTATACACGTTACTTGCTACACAAGCAGGTGAGTGCAGACACTGAAAGAAGGGGTATCTTCTGGAATTTCAGCCTGGAGTTTAAAGTTATTCTAGAATATGGCTATTTTCTACTTTCAACATAGTGTCAGGGATATGTGATAGGTTATGCCATAGTGAAGGATGGTTCCTTTTACCGGAAAGCCAACTCCAAAGGGGAAACTTTAAGTCACCTAAGTTTAAAACTCCAGATCTCAATTCTCCACTTGATCTTAGCCAAAAGGCCAAGAAGCGATCAGATCTCAATTCTCTAAAATTTAAATATACATCATTTTACTAACGATGCCTGCAAAGTCCAGTTCGCATATCCCAAATGCATGGCTTAACTTCCTTTCTGCTCAGTTTTGCATTCCTACGTTCATCTGCAATGCTTGGTCAGGTATGTCCATTCTCCTAAGCATTTCTCACAATTCTTTCACAACTGTTTCTGTAGGAGCTTCAAAGATGAGGAATTGTTGAGTGCAGTGAATTCTTGCTGTCGAAATACATTAATCCTCAAATCAAAATTTAAAGTGGCACCTAAGAAAATTTTATAGATTCTTTAACTGGCTCTTTCTCCAAGATACTAGGGAGACTAGTACTTAGTGAACAGAAAAACCACCTGATGCCATTAAAATTTGTAAACTATAATTTAGAGCATTGCAAAAACAGACGTTAAAGAGGCAAAAGGCCAACAACATGGATGGATATAGAGAGAATAATGCTAAGCAAAATAAGTTGTTCAGAGAAAGACAAATGTCACATGATTTCACTCATATGTGGAATTTAAGAACCAAATGGGGGGGGGGGGCGAGACAAACCAAAAAACAGACTCTTAACTACAGAAAACTGATGGTTACCAGAGGGAAGATGGGTGGGTGGGTGGGTGATGGGGTTTAAAGAGTACACTTATTGTGATGAGCACTGAGTAATGTATAAAAATGCTGAATCACTATATTGTATAACTGAAACTAATAACACTATATTAACTATACTGGACTTAAAATTAAAAAGGAAAAAGGCAGTGACCCGTTGAATAGCTACAACCTTTAAAGCTGGATTTTATATAAAAGAAATAAGCCCAATACCATACATATTTAGCATATAGAACCTTAGATCATGCTCAGTGATTAAAAGTCCAGTGACTATCAAGACCGTCACAAAACACTGTAAATACACTTCAGTAACTGAGAGCTGACCCTTTAGTTGATTTGGCAATATAAATCCTGCCAACAAGCAATAACCAAGACCATAAAACAAGTTCTATGACCAATATGTCCAGCTTTGTAACTGAAACAACATTCTTTCCAAATTCTGGAAAGCCATCTTTCAAGGAAGTGGAAGACAGACATTGGGGTGGGAAGAGAACTTAGACTGGTATGGGATGTGCTGCCTAATGGCACTTCTGTTCATAATCAACTCCAGAATGAAGACTCCGCAGGTAATCAACACTATGGAAAGGATAAAGAAGATGGTAATGTTAAAGCCAAACAAAATCTCCTCATTACACCTCCACTCTGGGCAACACTATCTCCACAGCTGTTCGAAGTTCAGTGAGTATCATTTAGCATCCAGAAGGGCACTATTTGACTTGAAGGCAATTAGACTCTTACTCAAAGAACTTGGTGCAGTGGCTAAAAAATTGAAAACAAAACCTAACAATATCAAGTGCTGGCAAGGATGCCAAGCAACTTGAACTCAGACATTGCTGGAAGGGATGGAAAATTACAGGGTCTCTGGAAAATGGTTTAGCAGGTTCCTATAAACATATGCTTTCATAGGAGTTAACAACCCCATTCCTAGGTATCTAGCTCCCTTAGATAAATGAGAAAAGCCTGTGTGTCAGTGTTTACAGCAGCAATATTCATAATCGCCAAGACCTGGAAATAACCCAATGCTCCTCAATGGGTGGATGGATTACTAATCTATGGTACTTCCTTAAAACAGCAAACTACTCATCGATAAGTGACTAGTGAGACATACAACATGTTAGAATCTCAAATGCATTATGATAGGTGAAAAAATTCAGACTCAAAAGGTTACATGGTATATGCTTCCCCTTTTGACATTCTGGAAAAGGCAAAACTAGACACATGGTGAACAGATCAGTGGCTGGCAGGGGTTAAGGGAACAAGGAGAGTCTGACTAGAGGGGCAACAGGACGGAATTCTCTGGCGCGAGAGAACTCTTCTAGTCCACGATTACAGTGGTGGTTACGTGACTGCATATTTGGCAAAATTCAATGAATTGTACACCCAAAATATCAGTCAATTTTTCGTAGGCAAAAGTAAATTTTAAAGAGAGAGAAAAAGTCCCCTGCCTACTTAAGGATCTGTAAGTTTTCCCTTTCACCAGCCAATTTTACAGTCTCCAAAGTCGGCTGTCTTTCCAACTGCCCATCTATTAATCACTTACAATCTGGTTCATCCCCTACTCTTGCACCAAGTGAAATTCCTCTTCTAGGGGCAGTCAGTGACTAACTGGGAACCACAGTGATGGCTTTTCTTTCACTCTTTGAATCTCTGACCTCTTTGTCCCTCTCCCTTGGCAGGTGTGCACTGCTAGATTATGTGTTTCCTATCTTTTTGGCTTCTCCACCTGTCTTTTTTGCTGGCTCTTCCCCTTCCTATGCTTGGAATGTTGTCTTGCCCTTTTTTTAGTTTTTCCTTCTAGGCTCTCCTTACTCTCCTGGCTTCAATTATTATTCTCTTATGGAATGAATCCCAGAGTTTCAGCTTCCATTTTTCTCCCTATCCCCATACTTCTTGCTGCCCATTAGACATTTCTACCTGCACATCTCTCTTACACCATGTTTAAAACAGAAAATGTTCTACTTCTCCCACCAAAACCAGGTCCTCCTCTTGATAACTTTCATGCCATCCTTAAACCAATAAACCAAACTCCAACCAGTATAATCTTAAATGCAACTTTTTACCCATATCCTTTCACACATGTCTCTGTAGAATCTTGAATTCATCATTCTGTCCCCATTTCCAACAGCCTGCCTGGATTTCTGCAGGAACCTCAAAGTTGGTCTACACATTCCTGAACTCTTCCTTCTTTAATCCATCCTCTAGTCTACATACCTACTTCAAAATGAGAATGAGCCAGGTAATTTCGAGATTTCACTGATCTTCAGAGGTTTGGCTGATCTGTCTGGCTCCATGATGTTCCCCATATGTTACTGTTACCATTCTTAAAGTTGCAAAAGTGAACTGAAGAGAATGATTTTCCTAGATGGAGGAACTAAGCATTCGTTAGAAGGCACAGCTGAGCTTTTCTACTAAACTTTGCAATCCAGCTTGCAAATTCGTGGGTGCAGAATTACTAAATAAGCATGTTTTGATCAAGATACGTTATTCTCAAGAATCATCAACAGTTTGCCACTGTTTACAGAATAACATACCAGCCTCTCAGCTTGACCGGCAACCACTCCACAATTTGGCCTCCATGTATCATGATTCCTAATTGATCTTCTTTTCTTTCATTCTGAGGCTCACACATGAGTCAATAGCACCAAAATTTTGCTCTTTTCCATGTTTGCACCTTTCCCCCTCTTTCCTCCACCTAACTTTATGTATCATTTACCCATACTTTTTAAAGTGTATAACCTCCCTGATGACCATGGCCAGAAGCAGCTCCTTCTTCACTGAAGTCTTCATGACCCACAATTATTTATGAGTTTTGTTTCACTTGCTAAATCCAAGGAGCATGTCTTTGTCAACTTTCTAGCCACCACACTGTTTACTATATGCAAGGTACATATTTCTTGGTCAAATTATCCTAAGCCTCAATATTTTCAGTTTTTACATCAATATAATGAGACCTGAGTTTAAAAAAAAATAACCCCTTTCAACAAAGGATTATTTTTCCTGCACCAGGAAGAAAAGATGCTAGAATTTTTTTAGAGAATATACCAATGTAAATTAGTGTTTTTTACATGTGCTTAAATAATGATATTAAAAAGTGCATGTTCCTGCACACAGCTCTGGTCTAACAATACTTCCCTCTTCATCAAGATATAAAGTAAGAGCTAGTCATAATATAATGGGGAAGAAAGTTATGTAGCCACCTGAATGAAGCATTATGAACTTTAGGACTTGAATTTCAGAAGGGATAGATTTAATATCAAATTGTGGCCTGAGCCCCTATCTTACAGGGTTGATTTGCAGATACATGCAGAACCTTCGAGCCAAGTGAAACCATGAAGATCACTTTAATGCCGTGAAGGTTATGACCAAGATCATAAATAAAGCTCATATTCTTCTGCCAGAGAGCCTGCTGAGGAGAGAAGAAGCCCAATTCCAGGTTCTAAGTCATTTCCCCCAAGAGTATCAACAGAATTCACAGATTATAGGTATTAATTTATTTCCTGTGCACGAAAAGTGTTGTCTCATGAATTAGTCAGATACAGCTTTAAATGTGGTCTTGATTCTGTCGACTTTTTGAAAAGAAAGCATCAAGTTGGGAAATAAGCTGTGCGTGCTCACTTTCCACAGCTCTTGGGCATGAGCACTAAAAAATTAAACACCGAAAGCTTGGACAGAGGCAGTTTGTGAATATTCATCTATGTGACGACTCAAAGTAACAGCCTGAAAAAGGACTTGATGTCCTCTAGTGGTGACATCAAAAACTTGCTTCCAAGTCAATTTGGTTTTTGAAAAATAATGTTGAAAGAATGGTTCATCCTCAAGAAAAATAAAAAATATTACCACGAGGAATGCAGCTTGACTACCTTTGAGCAGAAGATAAATATGTGCTGACATAAATATGGTTTTTAAATGTCGGATTAATATAGTACCTTTCAATATCCTTAAGTGTTTCATTTTATAGATGGTATACCCCCAATTTTCAACCCATCTTAGATATGCACACATATATAACTGTATAATTATGAATAATTACAGGTCTTATTTTTACAATCACCTGACATTCTAACCTAAACTGTCCTAGGACCTAGAGGATATTATGCTAAGTGAAATAAGTCAGACCAAGAAAGACAAATACCATATAATTTTGCTCATATGTGGAATCTAAAAAGCAAATGAATAAACAAACAAAAAGCAGAATCAAACCTATAAATACAGAGAAGGAACTGATGGTTGCCATAGGGGAAAGGGAGTGGGAGATAAAAGCTTCCAGTTATGGAATGAATAAATCACAGGATAAAAGACACAGCACAGGGAGTATAAGCAATGATACTGTACTAGCACTGTATGGTGACAGATGGTAGCTACACTTGTGATGAGCATAGCATAACGTACAGAGATGCTGAATCACTGTTCTACACCTGAAACTAATGAAACACTGTAGCGATTACAAATAAAAAAAAATTGTCTTAAAATTACACCAGTCTTTGCACAGGTAAACAAAAAACTAAGAGACACCTAAGAATGGCCATTACCTCAGAATAACCTAATTGAAAGAGAGAAAGAAAGAAAATTAATCCCTCAACAAATCACCTCTTGATGGTGAAAGACGTTAAGTCCCTACTTCCTCCCTGAACACCCACCTGTATACAAACCTGTGATTGTTAAAAAAAATTACGAACTGCAGCATTTGGATGTGTATGAGGTGAATGTCCATAAGAATAAAGCACTAATACTGGAGTCCTATATTCAGATATAGATAACATGTTCTAAATATATGGAAAACTTTTTAAGTTACTAAAATTCAAGGAGTCCTTAGTTGTTCACTCAAAATAGTTCTATCTAGATTTTAAAAATCTATTTTTACCTTTCTTCTATTTTTGGTACCTGCTCACATATGCGCTTGTGAACACCAAAAACATTAATTTAGAGCTACAAAAAATAGGAAAAAGATGTGGGCCAGAAATAAGTTTTACTTAAATCATAGGTACAAGCTTTCAAAAGACCATACATAATATGTGTCCCTTTGAAATCAGAGTTTCTAAGCAAAGGTGTGAAAGAATTTTTTCTATGAAGGAGATAGCAGCCAATTAAGTTCCCCCTTCATAACAGAAAATATTTCACTGATAGTCACATGGTTTGTATATTAATTGTTGACGCATGACCAGTTCATTAGTTCACATGCTCAGACACTGAAATGCTAGTTTATAGTTCATTTACATCTGAACAAGTTGTCCATGTGCAGGTTCTAGAAGACGGTTTTTTTTGTTTTATTGAGCATAAACTGGTGTGAATTAACTTTCTGGAACAATGTTTTTCAGAACCAGTTACTTAGTGGGAGATTAGGTATCAAACCATTTATATTCACAGTAAGGATGCTGCTCTTTGGCTGCCCCGGCTTGGAGAGGGGCCTCCCCGCGTGTCCCCCCACCCCTCGGCACCCAGCCCGTCAAGTTCGATAAAGCCACCCCTTCCCCACCCCAAATCAAAATAACGACGGCCTAATCTTCCAAACACATTAAGACAAAATAAACCACCCTACAGGAAGTAGCATGACTTCAAAGTAAACAAGTTCAAGGCATCTTGTCAGACTTAACCTCGGGTATCTGGCTCAAGAGATTAAGTCATTAGACCTTAGGTGTCCAGACTCTCCCTGAGCAGATATATTTCCAAAAACAGTTACAGGTTTTCTGGAACTTCCGCATTTAAATAAGTATACCATATAAATCAAAAGGTCTTTGGGTGGGGGGAGGGTGGGTAGGAGAATCAGAAGGTTCTTACATTTAGGGAAACAATGGTTTCCGATTTTATGTGTGTGAGCAGAAAACGCAGCGCAACTAGGAAGCCTGCAATTTGAATTCTTTTTAAAATAAGAAACTACCTCCCCGTCCTCATCCCTGGTGTAGAAAGGTACCAGGAACAGTTTACCGGTAAGAAATGAAGAAACTAGGAGAGGAGGGGATTTGCAAGACAGCTTCTTAAGAAAAAAACTATCACGAGTGGAAAAATCGTCCTCATACAAGACGGGGCGGGAAAGAAACTTGGTGCTCGCTTGGAGATGTGAGTCCGGGTCCCCGAATGCTAATGCGGAGGTCGGGGGCGGTGTTACCACCTGAGCCAACACTCCCTCCTACCCCGGGTAGGTGCATGGACTAAAAACATCAACTCAGAGGACCCTTTCCAGTCAACGAATCTACGAGTCCGACAAGCCCGCACACTCAGGCCCACTGTCCTGCAACCAGCCCTGCAACGACCCCCCCACCCCACTCCGCGATCTCAGTCCGCCCGGGAGAGGGTCTGAACTCTCGCGCCGGCACTCACTGCACCACGGGCGTCTGCGACCCCGGTACCGGGTTCGACCCGGGAAGGCGCGAGGGAGCCAGAAACGGATAATCCTGTCGGTCGCACCTGGCCAAGGATTTTCCGGCTGGTTGTTTGGTTTGGGGGATACGATTTCCCCATTCAACTGAATTAGAGCCGGGTCGGCAGGTGAGAGGGGAGCGGCCGGCGTTTTCCAGTTCCTCCTCCCGCCCGCGCTCGCTGGCGAGTTTCCACCTGTTGTGGGAAAGTCGAGGTGGAGCGTTAAGAGGGGCGACCGGAACTGGGGCCGGCAGGCCGCCCGCGGGACTGGGGCACGACCTACCCGGGCGGCCGACGCGCAGCGGACGGCGGAGGGCGGAGGGCAGGCGCGCTCCGAGCCCGGGTGCGCGGCGCGCGGGGTCGGCCGTTCCGGGCCGCGGTCCGGCGGAGGAGGGGACCGCCGGTGCTCGGCGCGAGCCCACCCATCTGGCTCGCCGCCCCCGCCCCCCCCTCCCGCGGGACCCCCGCCCGCCCCAGCCGTGCAGTCACCTGTTTCGCTCCGCACAGCGCCGTCGCCGCCCCTGTGGCCGTCGCCTTCAGCTCCTACCTCCGCCATGGTGCTCCGATGACGCGCCCGGAGAGCCGCTCCGCCCTCTTCCCCGACCTCGCTCCCGCCGGCACCCCGCCTCCAGGGCCCGCGGCCCTGACAGGTGAGCTCCATGTGGGGAGGGACGGCGAAGGGCGGAGGGAAGAAGGAGCGCGAGCCAGCCCGCGGGGAGCCGCTGAAGACCGGCGTGCGGGAGCGCCCCCTCGCGGGCAGGTGCGGCGTGGCAGCCGCTCCGACTGACGCCGCGGGGTGTGGGCTGCGAGAGCGGCGGGCCGAGCCAGGTACCTGGCCGGGAGCTCCTGCCCACCCCTGAGACCGCTGCGGGCTCCTCGAGGTCCGGAGGTGGGGCGATGACACTTAGTGCCGCCTGTGACAGGGCGGTCTGAGAATCAGCCCGAAGGACGTGAGGGCATCGGGACGCTCTGTTCGCCTCTGAACTCTGAAGCAGCCGGGTCACTTTTGACTTCGCCAGGGCTGGAGTTCAGGGTGACAGCTCCAAGTGCATGATGCCACGTGGAAAGCTGAAGTACACCGGCTGCACTCCACGCTGGGTTCCGGTTTCCACCTGCGTTTTAGGACGCCATTATCTTTTCAGCAGGCCTTTGTATCTGATGAGCCCCAGGGCACACAAGTCTGTGAAATTTCTACCCAGTGATGTGGCTTCTTATTCTTGGTTTCCGATTAGTAACTACCTGGCGATTTCTGGCTTGCTCAGAAAGACGAGGGGAAAAAGCAATAGGAACAATACACATATAACAGATTATTAGCTGAGGAGAAACCAATTTCTGACCTTTTAGACAAATAAGCAAAAAGCAACAAAACACCCAGGGGGGAAAAGTAGCTTGCATAAATGGAAACATAAAGAACAAAACAGAGCAGCAACCAGTTCCGCCTGGTTACACAGAAATGCGCTCCCACAGTCTCGGTTGGCAGAACATAACCAGGAGGTTCCCAACACTTTAAAACCCTTTCAAGGACTTCAGCAGAATCTGTTGCAGGCCCGCAAGTGCCTGGGAACAATGTTGGAGTTCTTGTTAAAGTGACAATTCATTCTCACCATCCTTGCATATAAGCCGGGGCATTCAGCTCCGGAGTGGACTGTTTTTATTGGTTTACTGGTTCCCTGGCTGACCTGGTAGGGGTTTTGACTAAGGGGCACTGATGCCATGGTTTATAGTAATGGATTTTTCCCTTAGTGCCATTTCTACAGTGGGTTAGGCAAACTGATCATTTAGCTGTTCAATCTTCCTAAATCACATTCACATCACTCATCTCAGATGCCTAATCAATAAAAATAAAGTACCAGGTGGGTGGAGGTGGTTGTAGACCTCAGCTTGGGTCTCAGCAAAGACTTTTTTTTTTTTAAGATTTTATTTTATTCAACAGAGAGAGATCACAAGTAGGCAGAGAGGCAGGCAGAGAGAGTGGGGGCAAGCAGGCTCCCTGCTGAGCAGAGAGCCTGATGCTGGGCTCCATGCGGGGCTTAATCCCAGGACCCTGAGATCATGACCTGAGCTGAAGGCAGAGGCCTAATCCACTGAGCCACCCAGGCACCCCAAAGACATCTTTTATTACATGAAGTCATCAGTTTGAGACACTCCTGTGAACATCAGAAAGATTCTCTTACTTGATTTTGAAGAGTTGAACTCTGGAAGAACATTGATTTACTACCTACTTCAGTAAGCCAGTGGATTCTTTCTGTGATACATTACCACCACCCCCTCTCCCAAGTCAAGACTTATTGGTGTTTGTGTGTGTCTTTTGTGGTTTGGTTTGGTTTGGGTATGTGCTTATCTCTTCTTGCATTTTTTTCCCTAACTTATGTTTTAGTCTGTCACAAGTTACACAAAAATAAGTGCTATAAGAAACACACCAAAATCCTGCACTTAGCCCTGAATTGGCTATGTGTTTCAAACTTAATGCGGTGTCTGGAACAGGGTGAGCTGTTGCATGAAAATGCGGTGAGGGACAACATCTGTTAAATGTCACACGCCACCATGTTGCACTTTGTGCTGTACTTAGCACAGAGAAGCCATCTGTCTGGAGTTCCCACACCCATCTCGGAATCTCTCCAAATAATCACGGTTCCCTTTTCCAGGGGGCCTCCTGATGCCATCACCCACTCCGTTCCTGCCTCCTTTGAAAACTCAACCCTCTCTTCTCCTAAAACCATCTCCATTCAGGGCCTCTACCCCAACAAGGACATTCAGGGCTGATTCTGAAAACGTCTTCCCTTGACATCCCACGCTCTCAAATATATGGTCATACCTTTTATTCACCAAAGATAATAAATGTGCCATGGTTGTTTTTTTTTTTTTTTTTAATCTTCGTTTAACCAGCTTTATTAGTCTTTGTTGCCTGTCTGTAAATAAACTTTCCAGGTCACAAAATCAAATTTATCTGTTATTATTTTTTAATCTGTTGTTCTGCACATCTGATCATTTTCCTCTTGGCTTACACCAATGACCTGGTTTTTCTCATTCCCCTATAACCAGTTCTTTTGTCTTTGGCTGATTTAAATTCTTCCTTCCTCCCAAACCATCCTCAAACTTTCCTTTTCCCAAAATTTTAGGCCACGACCTTTCCAACTCTCATAGCCCTGATTTATTGTCATCTCCAGCAAGGTGACTCCTAGATCAGGAATATATGCCCTTGACCTCTGCCCTAACTTCCACCAGTCCATTCTCAATGGTATCTGCACATTTCTTTCGGAATGCTCTGCGTTAGTTCATCATGTCAAACAAGCTTCCTTTCAAACTCGCCTATTCTTCAAATTCTTCTCTTACTTGCATAGCTTCAACATCTATTCTTTCCTGTCCCCTCTTCACTGCCCAAATCATAGTTCCTCAGTCTTGTCAACTCATGGTTCTAATTCCACCCTCTCAATTCCTACTGCTCTGCTACTGGACTCTCATTCACACCTGAATCTGTCTCTGAACCACTCTGTCCCAGTTCTGTTCTAATTTCTCCACTTCACTGGATTAATCTTCCCTTACACTGCTTCACACCCACCCCTCCCTTGCTCAAAAACCTTTAACAGATTCCCCATTTCTACATTAAATGCCAATACCACTTCCTTCCCTAACCACCATCCCCATCACACCCTTAGCGCTCTCTCCTATCCCACTTTCCACTTTTTATTTCTAGAACTCCTATTTCCAGCCAAATATGAGTCAAGTTAAAATTTGTGTATGCTCTAATATAAAAGTTGTTCACTTTCTCCAGAACATCTTGCAAATCCCCACTTTCTGCCTTTGTTCTTGGAACTCTATATGCTGATTGACTTCCCCGGTCCTGAGTTGTTGAATTCCTTCTTTCTGACGCCTCAGTTGAGGTCTGCCTTCTCAGTACAGCCGGTTCCGTGGCCCTGGCTCCCAGCCAGCTTGTCCTCTGAAGCTCTCCAAGGCTTCTGGGTTTGCATTCATCTGGCCTTTAACATAGAGTGGGTGTGATTTGTTTTTGCAAATTTGTCTCTTCAATCTGATATGAATTACTTGTTGGCAGGGACTTTGTTTTCTCCTTCTCTACAGGGTACCTATAAAGTCTGACCATCGATTATTTTCCTTGTTTACAAATTGCAGATGTTCTTGATGACCTAATGTGTGTGCCTTTTGAACTCGATAGGCATCATGCTTATCTCTTCTGTTGCCACATTGCTTCACACATAGACATTCCAGGGGCTTCACAATAATTCCTCATCGCCAAACTGTTTTATGTGATGCCTTATGAATGAATGAATCAAAGTATGCAATGACAGAATTTGGAGAAAAATAAAAACAGGGTTAAAAAGAAACATGAATTCTCCTTTTCCCAACAAATTCTGGTTTTGTTTCTCTTATGAGGCTGCCTCCACCACCCATGCGTAACTGTTCTGTTACAAATCATCTTTCCAGGCACAGCTCTGAACCTCACTCCTCCGGAAAGCTTTTCTTGACCCTCCCACCCTTTGGCAGTCAGATGGAACTGTAGCACTTACTGCATGCTCTGTTGTTTCCGCTTTGCCTCCATTCCTCCACTGACAGTGAACTTCAGGGGGCAAGAACTGTGTCTTGTTCCTGTACCACAGTAGGTAGTACCCAGTAAGTATTTCATAAACACTTCTGAATGGAAAGAGGTAACAGTGGCAGGCAGCGTCTGATTGCTTACCATCTGCTGAGCATTGCACTAAGCTTCTTATCTGCATGGTTTTATTTAAATCTGACAACAACCTCATGAGGAAGGTACCTGATTTCCCCCATTTCAGATGAGGAACCTGAGACCTGGAGAGGTTAATTAATCTGCCCACCATCAAAAGGGAAGTGATGGTTTTGCTCCAGGCCTAGGTGTCTAGATTCATGCTACACCAAATGGAAAATGAACACTAACCATCTTACCACCAGCTCTGTGGAAAGGGACTCTATTTCTCTGTCCAGGTGTCTCTTGAAATAAGAAGATGGGACTTGATACTGTTAAATCATCTGCAGAGCTTTTTTTAAAAATAGGACCTATGGGCCTTACCCCAGACCAATAAACACAGTTTCTCTAAGGTGTTGGCATCTGTATATTTTATTTTTATTATTATTTTTTAAAGATTTTACTTACTTATTTGAGAGACAGTATGAGCAGGGGGAAGGGCAGGGGTACAAAAAGACCCCCTGCTAAGCAGGGAACCCCATGCGAGTCTTGACTTTAGGACGCTGGGATCATGACCTGAGCCAAAGTCAGATGCTTAACCAACTGAGCCACCCAGGTGCCCTCATCAGTATATTTTAAAAAGTATCCCAGTAATTTTAATGTGAAGCTGGGTTGAGAGTCACTGGCCTAGACTAATGAAAAACACCTTCAAAGTGAAACTTTTAACGGAACTTGGATGATAGTGGAATGGCTACTTTTTGTGACTGAGGCCCAGTGTTCTGACAAAAACCTAATGATGCTGGCCCGGGAATGTATTATGAACCATGCAGGGACAGAGGAACCCACAAAGCCCATAAAGATAAGGTAGGAGGGAGATCCCAAGGAAAACCCTATCATTAAAGAACTGGTTGAAGATGGATAGCTTGATCCTTTTGCACAATCTAAAAGAAGCAGCTACCATTAGAACTGGGGAGATGAACTGTGGCTTAATTAAGAACTATCCTGTGTTGGGGTGCCTGCGTGGCACAGTCAGCTAAGCAACTGACTCTTGGTTTTGGCTCAGGTTGTGGTCCTCTCCTGCACATGCTCTCTCTCTCTCTAAAGTAAGTAAATCCTTAAAAAAAGAGAATTACGCTGTGTCAGTACGAGTGAAATGACGTATCATTTAATTTATACCTCCCCTCATTCAAAATAGCCCCACTGGCTACAAGAAGCAACTATCTGTCCTTGAAATTGGGATGTAAAAAAAGACGCAGCCATGTTGCTCCAAGTATCAAATGAGAAAATAAGGTGAGAACTTTCTGTGCAGTCTAATGCAATACAAGAAATATCGGACCTTGATTTTCACATAGAAATAAAGATGACTCATTCTTCAAAGACTGTTATGTATGGGTCAAGTCATGATGCATATGTTATTTCTGTCTTGCATAACAAGCAAGTTCCTCTGTGTGTTAGAATTTTGTGTTTATCTTATTCATCTACCTAGGAGCTGCAGACTTCACCCTACTAACACAGGCAGGCTTATAAACTATAATATTCAGCTTCAAATAAAAACTATGATGAACTAAATATGAGAACTAAACAATTAAGGAGACAGAAAATGCAGTGTTCTCCACTGGGATGCTATTTGCAGACCCTTTGAGATATACAGTAGCCACTCAAGATAACTTGTGGCCTTGAGAAAAAACACAAGGACTTTCTTTTATGTAAATTCTCCTTTTTTTTCCCTTCACCCTCTCTCTTACCACTTGAGTGCCCTGAAGGACAATCTGCAGATCAGTTGTTCTTTGATTACCTGAATAGATTCTGTTGAAGAACAAAAGAAACAGCTAACAGCAGTTCATCTCATTCGCCAAAACAAAATAAGAACTCTTCAGAATTTATCGAACAGTATGTTAAGAGTCTTTACTTTTTAGAGTAAATATGACACAATGGATAGCTTTAGAACAAGCTAACATTACTAGGATTCAGACATGTGCAACTGGTACAGTTCAGTAGTGCATACACGACTCAAAGGAACGTACTATGGGCCAGAAACTTAAGTTACAAAATAGAGTCAATATTACAATTAATACAGATCAGTAAGTAAAAACCGCCGCTTCTCAGATTCTGCACACTTTAAAAAAAAAGCCAAACAAACATAAACTTTACACAATAACCGAAATGATGCATTTCTACTCTGAGTATCCTACACACACACAGAAGTCAAAAAAGTTATGGTCACATTTTGGTTTTGTTCCAGTGATGCACAATCACATGAAATGTTCTATCCGTTTCGTGTAAAAGAGACATATGGCCGAAGTGCAACAGCTGCTAAGTTAAAAATATTTCCATAAAAATGTTTAGACAAAAATAATCCCAAGCATCCTGATGTTTAGGATTATTTTTGAGAGTCCTTACAAAGAGTCCTTATGAACAGTAGAAATAGAAGCAGTTAGGAAATTTCAGTGTATTTTGTCTTTTTTTTTTCTTTTAACACAAGTAAACAAATACCGGATTTAAAGTGCAGCTTCTTTATCCTCTCCCTTACATTCTCCCTCCCCTGCGAAGACCAGTTCTGTTAGACTCTCCCCAGAAGGCTGGACACAAACCGAGCGACAGTCAAGTCTGTGTGTCTCGAAAGTCGGTGATGGCCTTCCACAGCGCGCAGAGCATCCCTCCCCTGTTTAAGACACAAGAACACGGGGAAGAGAACACCTCATTTGAAACACTGCTCTTGACATATACAAGTGACCTTCGCCTGGCGCCGCTCTGATCAGAACACGGAGATCCCAAAGTCTTATCGGTCCTCATGTAATTCTTTCTGTGTTTTGTCATCATCCCTCCCTGCCTTTCCTTTCCATTCCCACAGACTACCAGTTCCCAAAGCATCATTTCAGGTTTTGAGCATATTGGAAATGGGTCGTCACAGAATTCTGTGTGAGTCACTTATGCATGTGCTTGGCCTGATAGAGAAAACTATGATAAGAAACTGTATCACATTATACGTGTTACAGGATGGCAAATGGGCACCTATCTTATTATTTCTAATAATTATGGTACAATCGTGAACTAAATGAGACCAGTTGTTTAAGGCAGCTTTGAAATAACTGCATAGCCTCAGTCTACTCTATTATCAAGAAATTCCTTGAGTTGATTTGCATTTACTGATATAGAAATTTTGGTTATAAGAGTACCCAGTAATAGCCTGGGGAAACAAACTCTGTTTACTCAGAGCAAATGTGAACCACAGAATGGGCCCCAGGACTGCTGAGATGGTGAGGGCTGGGGAGGGGCCCAGCCAGGGCAGGAGCCCAGACTTCTCAGCCCAGCACTCTTTCCACCAAGAAAAAGGGACATAAAGAAAAGAGTGGTACCTTAGTCTGAGGCATTTTAAATCATCACGTGTAACATAGTAGAGAACATCCTCTAGTGAATAATCCTCAGCCAAAAACTGTGGAGAAAGTAAAACATGCACAAAAGTAAGACATTTTATATACACCTTTAATAAATAGTAAACTCTATTCACAATATAAATGGCAATAATTTAAAAATGAATCTAAAAGGAAATCTACTAAAAACATAATCTTCTGGAGTGATTAGGAAAAAGTCCCCCCATTACAAAACAAAGAATACATCCATATGACTTCCAAATGCATAAAGATCACAAGCAACACAATTTCTGAATGGCCTCCTAATGAACAAATAAAACTCATTTGTAATTACTTCTGCTGTTCGTAAGGTAACATTTGTATATTTTTTAGCTTATTGAAATTCAATTAGTTAACATAGAACGTATCATTACTTTCAGATGTAGAGCTCAGTAATTCATCAGTTGCATTTAACACCCAGTGCTCATCACAACACGTGCCCTCCTTAATGCCCATCACCCAGTTACCTCATCCGCTCCCCCATAATGTTTATATTTGAGAGGTTTGTTGCTGTGTAGCTTTATTTTTCTCAAGTGGATAAAAAGTGTTCCTGAAAAGGTATTGTTTACACTTAATTTCTGAATTTGTTTTTCACAGCTGATAAAAGGTACTTTTAAAATAATTACTGTAAAATCAGAGTCCTGAATTTAAACTGAAGCTTTAATTTTAAATAAAAAAAGGCAATGATTTAGTGGATCATCAATTACTACTCTTTAATTGTGACTTGAGTCTTAGTTTGAGAAATAAATATTTCAGAGAACTTGAACGGACACATCATTCTCCATAAGCAAGAGAGCGGTTTAGGTAGCAGTAACTTGTTCAAAGCAGATTTCTAAGGAAACCCTAAATTCTATTTAGTAGCCCAATGAATTATCAAGTAAAGAGGAAAAAAACCTTTATTCTTTGTTATTTAAAAAATTTAAACATAAAACTAAAATTAATGTAATACTGTATTGGGGCCCTTTCTATAAAATAATAAAAAACATAACCTCTTCTTGTGTGTATGTGTGAATACATGTATGTAATCTTCAAACATAAGTGCTGCTCCTCCTGCCAATTTCCCAAAGTCTGTAAGGAGCAGAGGGGAATCAGGTCATTATAGATCTATAGAAAGTGTTCCTGACACAAGGTGACTGACCAGGTCTATTTTATTAAATATTAATAAATAGCCACTGCCCAGTAGAGTCTAATAATGTTGTGAGAGAACTAAAGAGTTAAACAAAAGAGAGAATTAGAAACTTTACAATTTTTGGTTTTGTCTTGATTTTTCCACTCGTCCTTATTTTCGCTTCAAAAATATAAAAGCTCCTTAGAGGACTCCTGGACCACAGAGCTTTTGCCTGCCTCACTGTTTTGCACATACAGCATCCCAGCCCCCGAATAATTTTTCCCTCCTCACCTGCCCTCCCCAAATACACATACAGATGGTGTGGTTTATTCCTACATACGCCTTTAGACTCCAGCTCATTCACCAACCTCTTCCTCTCTCTGTCTCCAAACACCTGATAACCTCTCCATCATAGAGCTTATCAGGGTATCATTACACTTTATCTGTGGAATTATTTGACGACCACCTGCAGGCCCTAGTCTGCAGGCCGCACGAGGGCTCACCAGTGTATATGCCCCGTGCCTCACACACCGCAGGCACTCAACATTATGCAGTGAGAGAAAAGCTGGTCCCATGGATAGTTTTCTTTACCCGACTTATAGTGTCTTCATCAGCTCCCTTATCTCGCAGCCACTCAGTAAGCTCAGACTCTTCAGTATTTGTGCCAGGAGAATCCCGGGGGCATGCGGGCAATCCAGGAATATCTAGGACAGAATTGGGGAGTGAGGGACATTCTTAGCTTCTCTTCACAGAGGCTATCTGGGACCCTCCCAGGCCACAGACATTTATTACTACTTTAGAAGATTTTGCTCTATCAGAAAATAACAGAAACAATTGAGATTGGCAGTATAAATATAAACAAAATGCTTAAAGACTACTAATAAATGGAGGGGCAGAAGTAATCATGTAATGATATCCCCACCTCATACTTTTATATCAAATTTATAGTTGCTCTGAATTCAAAGAAATATAGTTTCTCTGAAACAATTCTATAGTTTCACCAAAATCATACTGTGGGTTTTTCATGTGACAAACATGAGCATAATTGGCAGAAAACCATATAATCATATAATAATTTCTTTTTTCACTATTTGCAATAAAATAGAAAAAACCCAGAATATAAAGAATACAAATGCAAAAATGACCAAAAATAGTATTTTATTGTAGTAATCTCATTTGAAAATTAAAGACCAAAGAAGTGTTAGAGCCATATTCACCTCAAATCATCTCAGGCAAAAATGACCATGAATCATCTTACATGAAATCAAGTTATACTGAAATTATATTTTGCTGCTACTAAAAACTGGATATTTCTATTTTTAAAAGATATTATTTTTACTTATTTATTTGAGAGAGAGAGCATGAGAGGGGAGAGATTAGAGGAAGAAGCAGACTCCCTGCTGAGCAGGAAGGCCGATGCAGGACTCAATCCCAGGACTCTAGGATCATGACCTAAGCCAAAGTCAGTCACCCAACCAACTGAGCCTCCCAGAGACCCAAAAAATTGGGTATTTCTTAAAAGCAATTTCTGCGTGTAGTCATGGTACAAGTGATGGGTGTCAATTAAGTCATGAAATAAACTTCCCGTTAGCTTTCTCTCCTTTCTGTGGCAGCCTAGCTTAATAGTATCACTTAAAAAGTTTCTGCTATTCACCTATTGGTTGGGACTTAAGCTTCAGGTGTTTAATTTCTTGGTCTTTTTCTTCAATAGCTTGATGAAGGAGTGCTTGTAATTCTTTCTCTTTCCGAACCAATTCTTCCAGTAATCTGTAGAAGAAAATTATATTGGTTGACAGGATAATAAAGCTGGAGCAGCCAGAGTGACCTTCTAGATCTGAACTTCTCAAGCTACACGGAACACAGACATCCCTGGGATTTTATTGAAATGCAGATTCTCATCCAGTAATTTTGCGGATAGGTTTGAGATTCTGCATTCCTTTTTTTTTAAAGTTTATTATTTATTTATTTTTTTAGTTATCTCTATATCCAATGTGGTGTTTGGACTCACAACCCAGAGATCAAGGTCACACACTCTTCCAACTGAGCCAGCCAGGCGCCCCATGATTCTGAATTTCTAATGAGCTCCCCCAGGTGATACTCATGTTGCTGGTCCACAGACCGCCTCCGCCCCCCTCCTCCCGCTCCGCCCCATGTTGAGTGGCAAAACTCTTGAGGGCTTGTACTTCCAGACAAGAATTCAAAACTACCACCTCAATTGTCTGCCCAAATCTTCAGAGATATTTTGTTTCTTTTTATGACTGTAAATGGCAAATAAATAAAGTAAAATAAAATATATACGATATTAACAGAACTATACTTTACATGTGTGACTCCTCATCAAAAAAGTTGATGATAGATGATATAATAATCAATGCAAAGCAGAAAGGCAATCATTTTTTTTTTAACTGAAAATTTGATAGGTGAGGTCCCCTATAGTACTCAGTAAATGGTAATGGTTATTGCTAGGATTGTTGAGGATCTTACTATTATTCCTCTCCCTTTTAAGGGGACTGGTGAAGTGGGTAAAAGGATAGCTGTGTTCCTGGTACATTCAGTTCTTTGTTGGCATCTTCTGTATTCTTCAAAGAAACAAGGAGAAACTAACATATCATTTATATCAGAATTCTTATTCATGAAGGGTTCACTATGCAACTAAGAGCCAACTGGTGTCCTACTCACCATTTCTAACACTACTCTCTGAAAAAATATTTCCAGATAGAAAGGGAGATTCTCTAATTTTTATAGAAAATGATCATTGGGTGACTTGGATTCAGAATTTAAAGTTAAGGTACAGAAGTATTCATAAGATCATCAGGATAAATTGTTGCATGCCCTACAGTTCTTAGCCAACTGTATTTGTTTCATTTTCTCAGTACGGATAGATTTAACTTGGGACCAGATTCTATTCCAAAAGTTTGTTTCTGTTTCAGTTGGCATGTTTGAAGGCAGCACAGGTCCAACTAAAAGATAGTCCTGGGCTTGAATCCTGGTTCAGCCCCACACTTCCTGTGTTAACTTCGACTATTGCCTTAACACTTTTAGCCTTCAATTTTCTCGTTTGTGGAAAGGAAAAGTAAAACTTCCCAAAAGAATGACTGCTAGCCACAGCTTTGGGCCCAGGGCTCAGGAGGCTGCTCCTTTCCCATAGGGCAGAGATGGGGGGCCTTTAGGAGAAAGGACTCAGTAGAGTGGGTAGTAGAAGCAGGACAAAAAGGAAGACTCTTGAAAGGCAGCTAGAGAAGGTGGTTTGAGAAAGACAGATTATTTAAAGATAAGCAGAGTTAAGCAGCACACAATCTGGTGGATTGAGCTGCAGGAACTGAGGGCCAGAGGAAACCAGAGGATCAAAGGAGATGTTTATCACTCCAGCAAGAATGATATTCCAGGAAATGGACAGCAAGCTCAGCATGAATTTTTAAGTTGGCAATTTCTCAGTCTCGTATGTATTTTTGTCTTCCTTGATGATTTACATGTATGGAATATTCTTATTACTTTTTTCAAAGAACACAGTGACTTTTTCTAGAACTTAACCTATGTGTACCTAGACTACATATTTTCTTTTTAAAAAGAAAGCCAGACTTAAAAAGCCAGACTTAACCTTAGAAGCAGAGCTCTGACAGGCCACCTCATTTGTCCCAAATCCAGCTCTCAAAAATTATTTATTTACCCAGTCCATCAGCTTTATTTTTGCTCTGTCTTGCAGTTAAGAGGGAAGTTCTTCAAAATTAAGGTAATTGCCTGCCTCTCTGTTCCAGAAAAATTTGGCAAGCATCTGCCCTGAAGTCAATTTTTTTAACTTAGGTGAGTGTTGGTAGGAAATTCCAGAATCGTTTGATAGAGAAGCAGTCAGCTCTGCGGGAGTTAGATTTTTAGCTAACTCTGTTACTGTCCTCCAGTACTGTCTCAACCACTGGTGTGAAGTGAATTATTTCCAGAACATGTTATGTAAACATACCCTGAAATATAAGTAAAACATACATTCTAAAGACACCATGTTATTTTCTCTATCTGGTATTCTTATTGGTGATCTAATAATCAAGAGCTGGATAAACCTGATTGACCTTCATCAGTGATTATCTAAATACAAGCTTAAGATTTCTAACATGAGAGCTACAGCCTTCTGAAAAACATACTAACATTTCCTTTAAGTTTATTTTGCAATGTACGAACTTTTAAAAAAAAAATATTTATTTATTTTATAGAGCGAGAGGGGGGGAGAGAGAGAGAGAGAGAGAGAATATGAGTGGGGGAGGGGCACAAGAAGAGAATCTTCAAGCCGACTCCCCGCTGAGCACGGGGTCTGACAGGGAACTTGATCTCGGGACCCTGAGATCTTGACCTGAGCTGAAACCCAGAGTGGGACACTCAACTGACTGAGCCACCCAGGCGGTCCCCGCAATGTATGAATTTCTGTATATCAAGTAATAACTGAAAGTGATACGGACATGATTCGCCTCTCATTTCCGCTGCTTAGTACCAGTACCAAGGCAGCTGCCCTTTTCTAACATCACGCCATGAGGTGAATGCTGTGCCTCGCCTCCCTTCTCTGGAGGCGACAGGGAGGAGCTGTGGAAGATATTACTAGAAACAGAAAAAAGAGGCTCATAATCCCGTAGATGTCACAGATATAAGGGTAAATATGTACATAAAAAACACACGAATGTGGGCTGTTGTGAAAAATACAGGAACACAATAAAGAAATACGGCCAGTCGTAGCCCTTCCAACAGAGATGTGGGAAGCAGGCCCTCCGCCCGCGGCTGCGCAGAAGAGCAGCCCTTCTGGCCTACAGAGGGCGGGACAGCATGGAAATCGGGCTAACTCCAATGGTCTAAGGGGAAAAGGGAGAGGCTGAAGGCAGCAAAGGCAGGTTCTATTGACACAAGCCAGGGTCTATAGACAGAAGGTTTGAAGGCCAGAGAAACAAATATACCAGCTCATTGGTAAATAAAGTAGCTTTATTGCCTTTATAATTCTGACCATGGGTGGAGGAGGAGTTGGCGACCAAAACCAGATCGAGTAAACATTCATCCTCCAGAGATCAGAGAGGGGTATAAAAAGCAACTCCATCTAGAGCTGGGTGACAGAGAGTAAACTAAAAGACAACTAAAGTTAACACCTACTACCAAGGTCGGTGTATTGCTTGAGAAGAGGAGGCAATGAGGATTTCCATGGAAGTCTCAGAGGAGGAAAGGCACAAAGTCTTCCACTAAGTAGTAGAGATGCCAACTAAGAGCTGGTTTTACCAGGACAAGATTAAGATCTGGAAGTCCAAAAGCCATTTCCCCCTTATTCAGGAAGATTTCTCTATGCAAACAGTAGATGATATGAATGGATTTACTCAATCATGCAACCAAAATTCATGTTTCTGAATATAAGATGAACTTTGTATTACCTGTACTAAGTTTGGTATTCAAGCTTAACTTAAAAAAACTTAAACTTATGACAAGAAGTAAAATATGTTTTATCTTCCTGGTGAGCAAGATTTTTAAGTAAATATTTGAACAACTGGTATTGATTCACTCAAAAAAAAAAAATTTTTTTTTTCACTATAAGCCCAGCGTTGTAAAGTCAGTTGATCACATGTCAACTGTAGCCAGTACAGGAAGCTATAAATCATAGACTCAGAACTTGAACTGTGCCAACATCTGTAAAGAACAGGAAATATTTACTGTGGATTTTATGTCACCAAATTCTCAAAGGAAAATTAAAGTCTGGATATGACAGAACATATTCAAAATAAAATAGGATCATAAATGCAGTCAACTTATCATCCTTTCAAGGTTTTTTTTTTTTTTTTTTTTTTAGAAAAGTAAAGCTTTAGCATCACTAAATTTACTCTCAAGAACAGAGATCTTCCTCTTCTAAGAGAACTTGATATTCCAAATCACAGGCTTTCAAGAACATGGATTTTCTATCTTTCAGCTGTTTTCTGGGATGGTACACACTGCTCTGAGTCTGTGTCCAAGACAGTCTCTGAAGTTACAGCTACTTTGAAAATCTCACTATACTTGGAGAAAAAGCAGGGATCAAAGAATGCTGCTGAACAAGGCTTGGACTGGTAGAACAGAAAATGATTTTGACTAAAGAGACTAAGACAAATCTCTCTTGTTTGATAAAGCAGGATATCAAACCAAGTTTACGTGAATAGGATAAAGTGATGAATCATTTTGTATTCTCTGGATCAAACTTTATTATTATTATTGAAGGTCGGGGGAGAGAGAGAGGAAGAGGAAGAGAGAAAATCTTAAGCAGGTTCCAAGCCCAGTGTGGAGCCCAGTGTGGCGCTCAGTGCGGAGCCCAGTGCAGGGCTGGACCTCATGACCCTGAGATCATGACCTGAACCAAAATCAAGAGTTGGATGCTTAGGGGCACCTGGGTGGCTCAGTGGGTTAAAGCCTCTGCCTTTCACTCAGGTCATGATCCCGGAGTCCTGGGATCGAGCCCCGCATCGGGCTCTCTGCTTGGCGGGGAGCCTGCTTCCTCCTCTCTCTCTCTCTGCCTGCCTCTCTCGCTACTTGTGATCTCTATCTGTCAAATAAAAAAAAAAAAAAAAAGAGTTGGATGCTTAACTGACTGAGCCACCCAGGTGCCCCATTTGTGGACCAAACTTTAGATAGACCCCAAACACATGCACTTATATAAAAGTAAGGGAAAGAAAGCCCACCCAAGTCAGAATAGGACTTACCTATTAGTTTCTATTTTCATCCTTCCAAGTTGCACATTGAGGGACCGGTGGGCATTTTGGGAGTCGTGGGATACAGTAGAACTGAGCGTGCTCACCCCTGAGGTAGCTACAGCATCTTCAATGACAGCATGAGGTCTTCGGATAGTTTGGTTCGAAGGCCGTTCCTCATGGTCGTCTTCTGCCTCCAAGTCTTCTTGATCAGCGGTATCGCTCTCAGATGCGAGGCTGAAGTGTGGCCTCAGTTCTGTGAGGCATAACATCAATAACAGTGTTAATAAAATATGACTGATTGCTTTAATTTCTTCTGACATGAATGTCCTCTTCCCTGCTTTCCAAACTGGTTTTCCAAATGTAGGGATAGACTTCTGGGCATTAATTTACAGTTTTTCTTCCAGTGAATCTAAAAATTCACAGGATCTATTGACTCAGAATGACCTAATTCAAACAAGAGAAAAATGGCCACACCACACAGAAGACATGTGCGAAAGGATGCCTGGGTGGCTCAGTTGGTTAAATATCTACCTTCGGCTCAGGTTGTGATCCCAGGGTCCTGGGATTGAGCTCCATGTCAGGCTCCCTGCTCACTGGGGAGTCTGCTTCTCTCTCTCCCTCTCCCTTTGCTTGTGTACACTCTCTCTTTTTCTCTCAAGTAAACAAAATAAAATAAAAAAGATATGTGGGGGGATGCCAGGGGGGCTCACTGGGTTAAGCAATGGCCTTGGGCTTAGGTCATGATCTCAGGGGCCTGGGATCAAGCCCTGCATCAGGCTCCTTGATCAGCAGGAAGCCTGCTTTTCCCTTTACCTGCTGCTCCCCCTGCTTGTGCTCTCTTTCTCTCTCTGACAAATTAAGGAAAAAAAAAAAAAAGATATGTGGGAAAATGCTAAAATCAAAAAGGCAATTATGTAAAAACCTGTTAATATAAACATTTGTTTATACAAGTGAAATTCATTTTTTTGTATTATATAATATCTGGCAACTATTAACTCACTTAGAATGAGGAAAATGAGATATAGTGAGATTATCTAAATAAAAGTAAATGCACAGAATACTTTTTGCCTGTAATGGTCAAAGTGTAAGGGGATGGAGGAGGTCCTGAAAATGCCACATGTGCTTATATTCACTCTAATAAGACTGTTTTTGACTACTGGATTCTTAGTGTGAGTCCTTCTCTACCCTGTTCACTAACCACTGAAATTAACAGGGCAAACATTATAAGTCTCCAACTTGAATATGTCGCATTGAGTTCATCTGCATGTCACTTAACAACTTGGATGATATCTTCCCCAAGAAAACAATACTATAAGTTGTGATTATGGTTTCAAAATGAACTAAAAAAGGAATTACACTCATAATCTAAGTGAAGTCAGGGTAGCAGAAATACTGGATCTTGACTCCATATGTTATGACACACGATGAAAACCATGAAGAGTCTCTGTCAAAGAAAGGCACAGTCATACAACATTTTGCCTCGATATCCCGAGGGCTCAGAGACTCCCTGAAGCTTGTTCAGAGAGTCCATGAACCCACAGGTTAAGAGCCCCTGGGTGGGGAGATGGCTCTAGGCGGAGTGATAGAAGACCCATCCCACCCCCAATCTAGCTACCAGGGCACGGCAACCAAAGGCTGACTAGTTAACAAATTCTCTTTTCTTCCTCACCTTATTAGATCTGTATATGGTATTTTCCTCTAAATCTCTGGCTGCTACTTCTCTTCAGATCCTTTTTTCTTTTTTTTTTTTAAATCTACCATCTGTCCCTTAAAAGCTGGAACCTGGAATTCTATCCTTCACTTTTTTATATTTCTATTTACTATAGCTAAGCTCACTGAAATCTATCAAGGTTAAGTACTTGTAATGTGTGAATGACCAACTATATTTCAAGACTTGATCTGGTTACATCCAATACCTCCTAGATATTCAAGCTGGGCAGGCATTTTAGATTCAACCATCTAAAAAAAAAAAAACCCTCATCTCTTGCTCATAACAAAAGTCAGGTGCCCTTCTTCAGGGGCCAGGTTTATGCAGCTCTGACTTCCTTGATCTCTCTTTATTATTTTTCTCACTTCTTATTGTAGCAAAAAATGCAGGACATAAAATTTACCACTGTCACCATTTTTAAATATCCAGTTCAGTAGTGTAACTCACTCTCTAGAGCTAGTTTTAGGTTGGGAACTTTTTGTAAGTTTCATCTTGCAAAACTGAAACTCTATACCCATGAAATACCAACTCCTCGTTTCCCCTTACCCCCTGTCCTTGGCAACCCCCATTCTACTTTCTGTTTCTGTGAATCTGACTACTATGATACCTCATAAAAGGAGAATCATCCAGTGTTTGTCTTTTTTGAGACAAGCTTATTACTTCACTCAGCATAATGTCCTTAAGATTCATCCATGTTGTAGCCTGTATCAGAATTTCCTTCCTTTTTAAGGCTGAATAATATTCCATTGCATGTATAGATCACATTTTGTTTATCCTTTCATTTGTCGGTGGATACTTGTGTTGGTTCCACCTCTTGGTTTATTGTAACTAATGCTGTTATGAATGTGGGTATGCAAATATCTCTTTGAGATCCTGCTTTTAATTCTTTCTTTGGATATATATCCAGAAGAGGAACTGCTGGATCGTATGACAATTCTTTTTTTTTTTTTAAGATTTTATTTATTTATTTGAGAAAGAAAGAACACAGAGGGGAGAGAGAGGGAGAAGCAGACTCCCCATTGAGCAGGGAGCCCGATGCGGGGCTTGATCCCAGCACCCTCAGATCATGACCCGAGCTGAAGGCAGATGCCTAACCGATTGAGCCACCCAGGCACCCTCGTATGACAATTCTAGTTTTAAATTTTTTGAGGAGCCATTATGCTTTTTTCCACGGTGGCTGCACTGTTTGATAATTTCACCAAGAGTGTACAAGGGTTCGAATCTCTCTACATCCTTGTCCTTTATCTCTTAAGGTTAACACCACCTCTACATCTCTTTCCAAAATTCCATTTCCTAACTCATCCTACAGAAGGGGATGGGGCTCAAAATCAGGGGTTTTAGTGCTGCAAACCCAGAATCCAGTACAGGGATTAGGACATATTAGTCTAATAAATGTGGACAAAATGGAAGAGTTATAATACTAAGATTATTTGTATTTATAAGGGAACCAAATAATTTTTAAAAATTTCACTTTACAAATAACTTAGGGGACCTGGGTGGCTCGGTTGGTTAAGCATCCAACTCTTGATTTTAGCTCAGGTCATGATCTCAGGGTCCTGAGATGGCACCACCTGCATCTGGCTCTGTGCTCAGCCAGGAGTCTGCTTGAGATTCTCCTCTGCCCTCCCTCTTCCCACCCCCACTCTCTCTCTCTCTCTATAAAATAAATTTTAAAATCTTAAAAAAAAAGAAAAAATAAGAAAGTACAATTCTAACTTAAGTTAGAACATAAGATTAGGCCTTTTAAAATTTTCTAAAATTATTCTTAAATTTCTTTTATGGAATCCAAACTGAAATTTTAAAAACAATTAAAATTTTTTTTGTGCCGTTGACTATTATCTCACGTTTGGGGAGGGAAATGTTCTGATATTTATTATTATATTTAAATACCCCCTCATATAGCCTTAACTCTACATTTTGTTATTTTATGTATGTACAAATGATTGAAAAATTCTCTCAAATAATTTGAAGAAAGTAGAAAATTGTAAGCAAATTCAATACTTTGTTATTTTGGTCTTTCGTGGCAGCTCCCTGATTATACATCATCAAATTCCACACTGTAAAATATGCAAGTGGATGGAGCAACTGGTCTTTGTCCTCAAAGAGATAACAACCTAAAGGAGAGCCAGAAGGAATATACAGAAAAGCCGTAAGAGCAGGCACAAAGATGACATGGAATTATAAGCACAAATTAAAGCAGCTAAAAATTTCTTAGATGATCTCAGTTATAGACCTAGCTAGACATATAATTCACATGTGCATGTATTAAGAATGCTAAGAGGTAAATAAAGCACATTAGCAATAACTATAATTCAGTGGTGGTTTGCTCATGGATTGATTCATGGGAGCAGAAGAGCTTAAGCAGGATTCTGGAGGAGGGGAATGCCTTGCTTGGAGGGGAAAGGGGAAGTGGCATTTGAGAGAAGGAAGTTCAAATGGTGGTCCAGAGCCCCCTGAGAAGAATGGAAGGCAGAATGGGCTGTCAAGAGAGAGAGAAGTGTGAGGAGAAAAGCAGGGACCCGGGGTTTGGAACAGGGGCCTTTAATGAGCAGGTGTTGTTTGAGCCCATGTGTGGGAATCTAGAGCTGGTGCCTGTTTCCAATACAGCAAGATGGACTCAAACCGCAGTACTCTTCCCACTTCCCTGCCTCCAGACACCACTCCAATCGGTTCTTTCCCCAGAGGAACATAACCAGACCCAGCTTCTTTAACACAGGGTATTTCTGACACCGAAGAAGATTACAGTCCTTGTCAGTGCAGAGTATGACTCCCACCATAAGTTCAGATGGTACAGAATGCTGGTCATTTTACTTTCATGTGGACACAGGGCACATGAGTAGTTTAGCTGAACTGGTAATAATATCAAGTACTTTAGCATTAAAATTATTGTTAATGTAGTTAGTATGTCTCCATTATCAACTCTCTCTTGGCATTGCCAACATGGTCTCTATGCTCAGCATTTCTCCATCTGGTCACCCACAGCCGGGCTGATTCCTGATGACAAGTGAAAAAAGAGCCTGAGGAGAAAAAAAACTCTTAAGGGGCTTGCACTGTACTCTCTGTTCTGTGTGCTCTTTTGGGAGAAAGACTGAATACTTTTTAATTTTTTTTACTTTTCAATTTTGAAAGAATGGCAGAATAACAAAAAGGTTGCAAAAATGATAGAGTTCCTGTATACCCTTCAGCTTGCCCTAAACTTGACATCTTATGCAACTGTGGCACTAGGACCAAACCCAGGAAACTGACATTGCTACCATACACTACGTAATCTATAGACCTTGTTGAATTTCACCAGGTTTCCCGATGATGCCCTCATTCTTTTTTTTTTTTTAAGATTTTATTTATTTATTTTGACAGAGAGAGCTCGTAAGCAGAGAATGCGGCAGAGGGATGCAGAGAGAGAAGCTGGCTCCTGATGAGCAGGGAGCCAGACATTGGGCTGGATCTAGGACCCTGGGATCGTGACCTGAGCTGAAGGCAGATGCTTAACTGACTGAGCCACATAGGCACCCCGATGCCCTTCTTCTGAAGCAGAATCCCATACTGCATTTGGTCATCATGTCTCCTTAGTCTCTTCCAGTCTGAGACAGTACCCAGGTATTTCTTTGTTTCCTACGACCTCCTCCACACATTTGAGGAGTACTGGTCAGTTATTTTGGTACTATGACCCTCGTTTGGGGTTCACCAATGTCTTGTCATGATGAGGTTGAGACTGCATTTTTGGCAAGAATATCACAAAGGCGATGTTGTGCACTACTAAATGAATCACGTTAGGATGTACAGGATCCTGATGTCTTATTCCTAGTGATGCTGACCTTGATCATTTAGTACAGGAGGTGTCTGTCAATTTCTTCCACTGTAAAATCACTGTTTTCCCTTTGAAATTAGTAAATATCTTGTGGGCAGACACTGTGTGGCCATTCAAATCCCTGTTTTTCATTTCTCTTTTGCCTACTAATTTTAGCACCGATTGATGCTTCTTGCCTGCAATAATTATTAATGTGCTGTTTGCCTAATGGTGATTGTCTGCTTTCCTCATACCTTCTACATTTATTAACTGGAATTCTATTACAAAGACCTGGCTCTTCTCCTTCATACTCTTATTTATTCAATTATTTCAGAATAGACTTACAGATACTTAGTTTATTCTATATACTCTAACCCAAGGCTATTATTATTTTATTTTATTGTTCAAATTGTTCTGGCTTAGATTTTCGGGAACTCCTTCAAATGGGTGTGGTCTCCAGTGTCCTTTCAAAACCTCCATCCTTTTTGGCATCACAGGATGTTCTAGGCTCATGTATATTTTCCCTGCCCCAGGTCTGGAATCAACCGTCACTCCAGGGAGCACTGATTGTTTTATTGGAGAATGGTGTTTAGATACTAAGATCTGGGTCCTCTCTGAGGAGAGACCTAGGACATGCATGCACTGATGATGACATACTTTTATATCTGTGGTTTTCTTTAGTATGTGTTTCAAAATTTTGTAGGCTAATTGTACTGTTTTGTCACCTAGAAGGAATTTTTATCAGGGGAAGATGAAGACAAGCATTTTTAACATTCGTTTGAACATTTAAGTGTCTTTGAATCTCAATTGTATAACAAAATCTTTAGAGACATTCAGAAATTAGATGGAACTCTCAAGTGCTTGAAATCAATTCCTCTTGGTCACACATTTTATTATTTATATATTGGTATACAAATGTGTACGGCCTTCCCCTTTCCTAGGAGGAATATAAAAAATACTCTCTCCAGTAATTCTCCAAAATTTCTACTTAAAAATGCTTGCGAACAGTAATTTGGGTTTTCATCTGAGACTCCTAATGTCCTCAAACAATTTCACAGTAGAAGGACAAATAGCTTTCCTTAGCAAACCCTCTTAAAGAACATGGCTTGTTGCATACACATGTTGGGTAGAAGCAGTGCTCACCAATGCGCCGCACCCCCGTACCCCCCGAGGCACCCATGTGAGCAGAAGATGTGCCTCTCTTCACTCTCCCTAAACTTACCAGTGTTTCAACTACTGTATGATGATCAGTGTGCTTTTTAAACTTCTGATTTGGGAAGAGTATTACATTTACAGAAACATTGCAAAGGTCATACAGAGAATTCCCATACACCTTCCAGTTCCCCCAATACATCTTATATAACTGGTATACTCATCAAAACCGAGAAATTAACACAGGTACAATACTATTAACTAAACTACAAACTTTATTCAGATTATACAAGTTTTTCACTGATTTTTTTTTTTCTATTCCAGGATATAATCCATTGCATTTAGGTAATCCATTTTTAGAGGGAAGTTTTAAAAAATTAGGTCAACAGATCATTTGTATGCTATTTAAACATTTCAAGGTATAATCCCTCTCTCCTTTGCTCATTTAGATTGCTACTGTGTTTAATTTATGCCTACACCTATCTCTGTCACTACTATGCACCTAGTTCCTTTCACCTATCTTCTGAATATATAACCCCTCTAGGGTATATTCCTCACATCCAGGTTTATCCCAACGACATATCCCCGAAATACAAGAATCTGTTAACTTGGTTAGAGCATTACATTAGGTCTACACTAGCATTACCTTCCCTAGGTTCACATCCAATTGCTAATTACATGTTTCCATGCCTCTAGAATTTTTCTAAGTTATGCAAATTTTCTACCTTCATTTGTTATAATCAGGTAAAACTCATTTATGTATTATTTCAACTTGTATTCATCAGGGGTCCTCTGATTTACAGGCACCGTGCTGCACCATATGCTCTGCACGGAATAAAGTGGACACGGGTACCCCTGGTGAGGGTAACAGCCATGAGACAGGAAAATAACGGCGGTTTCAAACTGACAAGGCATCACAAATGGGGAAAAGCACTTCCAAGGAGACAGAATAGCAGTGGAGCCTACTTTAGACTCCGTGGTGGGTCAGGACTGTCTGAGGAGGCATCTTTTAAACGGAGACCTGAAGAATGAGAAGGATCAGGGCAAGAGCAATGAGGGGTGGAGGTGTGGCCTGAGTAGAGGATCAGTGTGTTCGGGGATATTGGAACTTCCCACATTTCTGTCTTACAGAAGAAGGAAATAAATTAATCTTTACTGAGGTTTCATATAAACTTTGACACATGTGCCCTCACTCTCAAACAAGGTATTTTGAGAGAAGAGAGGGAATTCCACAACACAGAAGGATTGGCGATGACTTAAGTTTGTGGTGCCATGTAAATAAGTAACCTAAATTTTAAGATACTTCATTACCTAATCTTTTTAAACTTCTATTTTAGACTGCTTTTTAATACATATATAAATTAGTGCAACATATTTCTAATTTATGTATCTAAATCTGTTTATCTATCTACTTATCATCTCTACACACACACACACACACACACACACACACACACACCCTCCCACACACACATATAGGATGGAAGAGCTCTGCTTAAAATTTTTTACTAGTGAATACACTATCAAAAGTACTTGGAAGTCTGCCTTGGAGTATGAATGTGCCTCTCACTCCATAAAACTCGGTTTCATCAACACTACCCCTTTTGTACCTCATTGCAAGCATAGCTGGGATCTGTCTAGACCAGTGATTTCCAAACCTGGCTGTGTATCAAAATGACCTGGGAACTGGATTAAAATCAGATTCCTGGGCTTTTTTCCCATCAGATTCTTACTCACTCAGTCTGGGATGGGGCTTGGAGAGCTATAATTTTAAAGAGCTCCTGACATCCCTCAGTGCACCAGCTGGTTTGGGAACCACCAGTAAAGGATGACACAAGGGTGTGCTTTGTGGGCACAAGTATCTGCATATTGAAGTACAGATGCGTTTGGGTGTCCCGCATAACCTTCTCTTTCTCGCCATACCCAGACATGCTCTTTGAAGACAAGGAAGCTATCTTCTTCACCCATAGTATACACTTGGCTTGGTGTTCATCACTTAGACTGGAGGCCCTAGATAAACATTATTCGGTGGCTTTAAAAAGATTAAACAAAAAGGCTAACTTGGCCCGAAAGGCAGTAAGGAAGACACCACAAATGACAGATCAATAGTAATTTAAAATGTCACACACTAAATATTTGCCAAGTAACTAAATATTCCTGACCTGGCACCAGAATGGTGATGGCCGTCTGCACCGCCTTTCGGATGATACTGTCTAAGGCAAACATCCAGTGTGGCTTGATATTATGATTCCGAAGAACTTTATTGACCTGGAGAAAGAGGGTGACATTTAGTCTGCTTAAATTTTTAACTGCAAATAACCTAGATGACACAAGCATCAGGATGACGTTCTAGCAACAACAACAACTAAAAGGTTTCTTCACCTTGAATTGTGCATAATTTCTTTATGTCACTGGGAAACAATGAAAAATGGCCATTTTGAATCAAAGTCTGGTGATCCCCATGGGAGCAAATCAAAGGCAGTCTGGTTAAATGAAATGCGGCTTCTTTGGAACTCAGAACAAGCTACTTCAGTTTTTCATGACATCTGCAAACTGGATGGTGGAGGTCGTAAAGGAGGAAAAAAAGAAATCTAATGGGCTTGAAATAAAAACAAACACTGGTCTCTAGTGTTGTGACTCTGAGGTTTAATATAACCACATGCTTCAGCCTAGTCTGGTGACTTGGAAAAGCAGGTAAGGGAGGAAATGAGCATGTGTGTTGCTACCTACAGATTTGCCACAGTGCCTGCCTTATCTTCCTTCCCACGGTTGTCTATATCTCGGCAAACAGGGGAGGAACCTGCTAGAATATCCCAGAAAGGCTATTCACATTGAAAGTCTGTGGTATAAGGGTATTTTTTTTCAGTGACTAGTACTAGTTCACATATTTAAATAGACACTGAAAGAGATACATGCATTACCTTTTTTAAAATTGTCATCAAATACACATGGCATAAAATGTACCACCTTAACCACTTTTAAAAAAAATATTTTATTTATTTATTTGACAGAGAGAGAGGTCACAAGTAGGCAGAGAGGCAGGCAGAGAGAGAGGAGGAAGCAGGCTCCCTGCGGAGCAGAGAGCCCAATACGGGGCTCGATCCCAGGACCCTGAGATCATGACCTGAGCCGAAGGCAGAGGCTTAACCCACTGAGCCACCCAGGCGCCATAAAATGTGCCACCTTAACCACTTTTAGGCATGTAGTTCAGTGGTGTTAAGTACATTCACACTGTTGTGCAACCATCACACCATCCATCTCTAGAATTCTTTGCATGCACCTCGCAAAACTGAAACTCTACACCTGCTAAACAGTAACTCCCCACTGCCTTCCCCTCCCAGCCCCTGGTGAACACCATTCTACTTCCCATCTCCATGAATTTGACTCCTCTAGGTCTGTCACGTAAGTGGAATCACATGGCAATTTTGAGATGGGCTTATTTCACGTAGTATAATGTGCTAGAATTTTCTTCTTTTTCAAGAGTGAATAATATCCCATGGCATGTGTAAGCCATATGTGTTATCTTTTTAAAAATAACTATTAATATAAAGACATAAGAGAAGCTTATTTAAAACTGGGGTTAACTCCACTAACTGCTGGTCAACACGACCCTCTAAGAAAAGGTCTGGGCTCTGACCAGAGAATTGAGAAGAAGCGATGGAGAAGATGCCCCAGCTACAATCCCAGGCTAAAAGCTGGAGTTCCAGTTGCTTACTCCTGCCGTTGGTCTGTCTTCATCAAAATCCCCATAGTAGTTGCTCCCAAAAGGAAGTGAACCATTGGTAGGCTCACACTTGTTCTAGGACATCCTTTCAGAATGAGTTTGTTCTCAGACCTTCATTTCTTAAAGGATCTGCCTGCTTATTTGACTAATGTAGGGTATCGCATTTAGTAAACTAGAAATTTCTCTCCTGTGTCACATGAGATGGAAGGGGATCCTCCATAATTATGACCCACTCCCCATAGCTCTTCATTAAACAGGGTACATTCTTTGGGTTCACTCCCATCCTGGATAGTGAGTGAGCAATAGCAGGTGTGTGTGCATGTGTGTGTGTGTGAGAGAGAGAGAGAGAGAAAGAGAGAGAGAGAGAGAGAGAGAGCGCGCAAGAGACAGGCAGAGATAGAGAGAGTGACCTGGGCTCAAGGCCCACAATTACAACTATACCACGCAATCTGAATTCTACTGGTCAATTTGTTTCCCAGCCTCTAGGCTGGAAGCCAAATGTGCAGGCAGGTGCAAAATCAATAAATTAATTCTTTCTATTTGCAGATGGTTAGGTTTCCCTAGTTGCAGTGAAGTGTGTCTTTAGCATTTAATTATTAGTGATAGGCGCCACCCGTTGCTTTCATCACCCATGATATCAGTCAAGTCAGGAGTGTTGTCCCTGACCACAGCACGGCAAAAAGACCAAGGGGCTTACATAGAGTTTCAGAGAACGTGAGTGGCTATTGAAGGATTTACTTTGGTTTTAAATGAGGGATCATTTGATGCAACAAATACAACTGCCAAGACATTTACGCAGGAGAAATAACATACGTTAGCAGTGAGTTAATTTGGAGAATTTAAATCCCTTTGTGCAAAGTGCTTTCGTATTTACACCAGACATTGCCAGGAACTCTCTTATTTTAGTCTCCTGCACTCTGTGAAGGCCTTGAAGGCCTAGGAGTGGCTTCAGGCTTTTCTGGTACAGAGTTCCACAGATCAGTCTCTTTCACAAAGAACACCTCTGGTGCTGAATCAGGCTTTAGAAAGACTGGCGTCTAGTTGATGTTGCATAGCAACTCTACTTGAGAGGCTGGAGGCTTCAGCAATCTCTCGTGGATTAATTCTCATTCAGTGAGGAATTAATGTGTACTAAACGAACGTGTTTAAAGTGTTGTGTATGGAAACCAGAGAAAAAGCGGGGGGGGGGGGGGGGAGCGTTGGTTTTATTCAGGGGTGATCATTCCAATCTGCATGGTTGCATTTTCCTCAGTGACCACTAGATGGCAGCTCTCGTATAGAATTTAAAAGTGCATGAGGAAAATGAGTTCCGTGGCAAGTCACCAAAAACAGTGACCCGCTACAAGATCTCATTAAGAACAGAGTTCAGCCACGGGAGATGTTTGTTAGTTTTTGCTCTTTCCCATGGAGTTCGATTTCATGGGTATCCAACTTTGTGGGATACAAACACATAACAACAAATCTGCTCCTTAGAAGCACACAGAGAGGAAGCAGCTCACACTCACCATCGAAAAAGAAGAGGTCATCGTAGTAAAGAAACAAAAGATAACAGAACTTACGTTTTAACCTATTTTCCTAATTTTCGTTGGGAGTCTGTGGAAAGCCATAGGCAAAATATCATACTTACAGCGTCTTGAAAACCGAAGAGCACCACCTGGACCTGGCTAATGCCGTGGCTGTCGAAGTCAAGTTCCAGCTTCAGCTTGGACAGTGTGGTGGCGATGATTTTTCGGTCCGTGGTTCTCACAAATTCTCTGAGGCTTGCGATGAGGGTTGTGATATGTTCCCATTTTAGTTTAGGTTCTTCAGCCCCCTGTGAATAAAACCTGTCAGTTGATCTGTGCTAGACATATTTGTCATGAGCCCGCCATTCCCACAGCCTCTGTTGGGACCCGGGCTTCAAAACGCCCCCACTAAAGGGAAGAGGCCATATTGGAACTCTATACCCCACCAGCCCCACCAACCACCCAAGAAATAATCAGACTTTGGGAGGAAGAGTACCTACTGCACACCTCAGCCAACAGCTATGATTTAGTCAGATATACAGAGCTTTCCCCAAACAGGGACAGACTGAGGTAATACCTCTCAGAAATTTTAATGGGGAACTAAAGAGAGAACAGGCAATGAGCCATAGGATCTTAAGCTCAAAGTTGGCCCAGAGAGACAAGTCAAAAGATAGCAGCAAGAGTACCTCTAGTTGTAAGGAAGGGAGAGTATAATCAATGGGATTGAGAGTGACTGTCTACATGGAGAGAAGGGAATGGACAGAAATAGAAATGGCATGCTAAGGGGGCCAACAGCAGCCAAAGCTGAGAAGAGATGTACAAACTCTCGGAACACGAAGTAATCAGAATCACACACAAGTTTTAGTCTCTGTAGGCCTCGGCTAGGCACTAGGGTTGGAATTCCTTAAGACCCCACCACCTCCAGGTACAAGAGGCCACTTACAATGTGCCCCCAGAACTTTAACTGCCCTTAAAATGTGTCGATGCCTTTCACTTAAAACAATTCCTTACCCACCGATGAGGTAATTGGTTGTAAGACTGAACCAATGGACACGTTTATATATTAAAAATATAATACAATATTTAAACGGGTTCCTTTTCTCAAAGGAAACATGGTATTATTTATCCTCATTTAACTTTAAGAAACAAGATTTTTATTATGCTCATTTCTATCTCTTATTATACAATTTTGTTACCACGTCATTAAAATTAAATTCCTCAATCAGGCTGTGATAATTACAATTTCTAGGATTCTATTACAATCAATGTGCCATCAAGTTCTCTCCCTCAGTATGGTTTCATTTGGGAGCTCCCTCTCGTGTTTATGTTTTCATGAGACAAGATTATATTGAAAAGCTTGAAAGCTGTCATTAAAGGAATTAGAACGAGACTGGGAACAATTATAAACTTTCTTTTCTTACCACCAACTAAATTACACCCAAAGTAAAGATTCACAGGCAATATCATAGTAACATGAAAATATGTTCAAGAAGAGAAATGTGAGTTATTCAGAAATTGGAAGCTTATCTTACTGCAGAATCAGCTCCATGTTTGCCAGCAGTTGAAATAGCAAACATTTTTTTGACATTAGCTTTGTTTTCACAACAGATGAACATGTTGCTTCTGGTTTTCTGACGTGTGTGCCACTGTCCTACAAAGGAACACTGTCTGCTCTGGGAAAAGTTTTCTGTCTGGAGTGGTTCATCCACTTACATGATCGTGGCTTCTGTTCTAACTCCTGTGTTCACGCGCACTCCTGAACGTGCTTAGGTAGACGAGCATCTCCTGTATCAAGGACGCAGATTTGGCATCCAAAGGTTGCCCTTGACAGTGTGCCTTTCCTGAGCACAGCACTGTCCAGGTTCTGCTGTGAAGGCGCGCTCTATTCTTTATCCTTTAAACCTTCTCAAAAATGATGAGTGAATTTCAGAAGGATGTTATGAGTCCAAAGGGCTTTTGTGGGCTGCTCTGGGACAGCAGTACTCTTGGTCTTATTAAAAAAGGTTAGGCTTGGACACGTGGGTGGCTCAGTTGGTTAAGTGCCTGACTCTTGATTTCAGCTCAGGCATGATCTCAGCGTCATGAGATCGAGCCCCACAACAGTGGCGTGGAGCCTGATTGAGATTCTCTCTCTCCCTCTCTCTTTGCCCCTCCCCCCTTAAAAAAGGGGGTGGGCTTAAAGGTAAAGATGTATCCAGAGATATTTAACACTACGAAAAGAATTATTTACATTTGGTTGTAGAAAAAACATAAAGAGTTTAGACAACTATGATTAGCCTGCTTGATAATAGTCACAACAGCAATAATGATAGTTAACATTTGTGAAACACTCTATTAGTCTCTCAGTTGCTCATGGTCTTGGTGATTCCTTATAGAAACTCCGTGAGGTAAATACTAGCATTTCCTCTGTTTCGTAGGTTAGAAAATCAGCCTCAGAGAAGTTAAGTAACTTGCTCAAATTGCACAGCCTGCTAATAAACAGTAAAGCCAGGCCTCTGACAGAGGAAAGCTGAGGCCGAACCCAGACTCCTCATCATTGCCTTCTCTTGCCTCGGTTAGCTGGAAGAGCGGGCAGTGAGCCTGAATCGGAATCTGTCTACTGCCATGCCACCATGTGATATGGTGCAAGGGATTCACAGCACCCTTAGCAATACAATCAGAAGGACCCTTGCTATTCCTGGATGATCTGAGATTCAGCACATGACTCTGATCCACAGTTTCTGGTCCTCGCTGGTCCCTTTGTGCCGGTGCACCAAGGCATGCCCTCCAAGTTTTTTCTTCTTTCTCCTTTTATAAAGAACACTCAGGCATGCTGAAAAAACCAGGAGGCCACAGACAACTGAATAGGATTAACAAACTGCGAAATGTTAAGAATTTCAGCACACTCATGAAAGGAAGTCTCTTGCCAGGCTCTGTGCTAAGAGCTGGGACCATGACAACGACCGAGGCAGTCCTGCCTGATGGACCTTTAAAAACCCCAAACAAGCAGATGCTTTCTGTACTGGAAGAGCTAGTCCCTTGGGATGATTATGAGATTTAGGCAATCCCTGAGTTCTGCGTGTTTTGGAGCTGAAACAGACATCTGACACGAGCGGCTACAGTTCGGAAAGGGCTTCGCTCCACAGGAGCAAAGGGCGATTTCCTTTGCTTCCCCAACGCCAAGCACCAGTCCCTCCCATTTCCACTAGCCCCTGTCAGCATCTGGGAGCTGTCTCCCAGGGAGGAGAGCGGGGTGGTGCTTAGGAGCACAGACCCTGGAGCCAGACTGTGTGGGTCTAAATCTGGACTCCGCTGCTTAGGGCTGTGTGGTCGTGGCAATTACTCAGCTCCTCGGTGTCTCTGAGTCATATGCAAGATGAGGACAACAGAACTATTACTATAGTGCTATTGCCATGAGGCTGGAGTTAGCAAATACACCTGAACTACTAAGAATAATACCTGGCCTGGGGCTCCTGGGTGGCTCAGTGGGTCAAAGCCTCTGCCTTCGGCTCGGGTCATGATCCCAGGGTCCTGGGATTGAGCCCCGCATTGGGCTCTCTGCTCAGCAGGGAGCCTGCTTCCTCCTCTCTCTCTGCCTGCCTCTCTGCCTACTTGAGATCTCTGTCTGTCAAATACATAAATAAAATCTTAAAAAAAAAGAATAATATCTGGCCTTATGAAGCGTCTGCTGTTATTAGTGTATGTTGAGTATGTTTCCTGTTACTACTATTATTACTATAGGTTTGCTATTATTACTATGTCACTGGATGTGCCACTACTACTATGAAATATTTAATAATATTTATTGTTTTCCTTCCTCTGCTAGAATGCCAGCTTCAATGGGATATTTCTCTTTCCCAGTTTTGTTCACTGTGATGTCCACAACAAGTAGACGGGTGCCTGGCATTCAGCAGAGGTTTAATAAGTATTTGTTGAATGAATGTATGACCTCTAACTGCTGCCCAGCTGCTCCTTCCATCTAAATTTGATTCCCCTTCTTATTTCACGCCATCCGATCCCCGATCCTTGAATGACCAGAGTAAGCAGAAGGCGAGAGAAGAGAGAAAGCCGAAGGTTCAAGATGGCTCCTGTCTCGGCCACATCTCCCACATTCATGTGCAGCCTCCTCAGCCCTCACCCTACTCCAGCTCAGAGCCCTGACTGTCCCTCAGCCCAGAGCCCCCACTTCCTGGGCCTCCGAGGAACTGCTTGAGGTGATTTCCTCTAGGACCCACGCAGGGTCTTCCCAGAAAGTGTAGGTGGTGCTCATCTCAGTTCTCCTCAGAGACCCTGCTGCACACATGTGGCCTTGACTCTTCCTATGGGATCAAAAGAGGGGGGCATTAGAGAACTGCTAAGGAGAAAAAAATCAGCAGAGAAATTGTGGGGTTCTCAAGATAAAGACGGGAGCCAAGAAAGAGAGTCTTGCCCTGTTTATATTCCAGTACAACTGAGAACAGGGCGATGACTGGACTGAGAGACAAACTTGACCCAACTCCTCTAGCTCCACACTTTTTGCAGCTGTTTTCCCAAGACAGAAGGTAGGAAAGAAGGCATAGCCAGCTGGTGGTCATAGGAGCCCGAGCAGGCAGACAAGTCGCCGATGCCCATGCCACTGAAAGAAAGTACCAAGTATCAAGCCTGAAGCCAAGCATGGCTGTGGAGGCTGACATCCTGAAGAGATGTGAGCTTCTGCTCCAAACTCAGGAGGCAGCACCAGAGGCCTGGGGCTGGGGGAAACCCCGTTTCTACTGGGACAAAACTGGGGAGGGGATTCTTCCTTGTTATCTGTAAGCAGAATCCTAGGGAACATATTTTCCCAGGTATTACGGACTGAACTGTGTCCCCGCAATCCCAATCAGAAGCCCTAACCTCCAGTGTGACTGTGGTTGGATAAAGGATCTTAGGAGGTAATTAAGGTCAAGTGAGATCACAACAGTGGGGCTCTAATCCAATAGGAAGAGACACCCACCGGGGTGCACAAGGATAAAATGCTGGGTAAGGATGTGGCAAGAAGGTGCCACAGACAAGCCAAGGAGAGAGGCCTCAGGAGAAACCAAACCTGCTGACACCTCACTCTTAGAGCTTCTGCCTCCAGAACCGTGAGAAATAAATTTCTGTTGTTTCAGCTACTCAGCCGGTGGGATTCTGTTACGGCAGCCCCAGCAAACGAATATACCAGGGAGTGAGAGTGTGACCAGCTTAGTTTTTTTTTCACAGCACACACAGCCTTCAACACACTATATAATTTACTTATTATGGTCCATTACCCTCCATCCATCTGGATGTAGCCCCACAAGCATAGGGGTCCTTGTTGAGTCTGCAGTATTTCCTAAATGCTCAAGGGAGACCAGCAGGGAGCCTTGTGCTACCATCAGAATTAGGAAGTCACGTGGCTCAATGCTTACGTGTAGATCGATCAATAAACAAATGAACGGAGTGTAACAGGGGCTTGCGGGCTGGTTGGAACTTTGCTGCCATGAACAAGTTTCTAGTGACTTACAAGTAGCTATGTTCAAAAATGCAGTTTCTACATCAAGGATTTCCCTTTTACCTCTCCTGGGTAGGTCTGATTCATCATCAAGAGCTCTACACCTTTCTCAAGGCTCCACGTTGCCTGGGACAGTTCCAAGCAGTGAGGACACAGCTAAGATACATTAACTCTGGGAAATGAAGGATCCATGAGAGGTTTTACCTGAGCCAATGATTCCATTAAGTTTCTCACAACTTTGTCTTGGTCTTCCGTCAGGATCCTGTGAAGGGTGGCGCGTCTCTCACTGTCCTTCCTCAGCATGAAGAATCCAGAATCTTTTTCTTCAGGGGAAGGGGGAGCGCTGTGATCTTCAAAATTTTCATCTGGAATGCTGGAAGAATTTACACAGCATAAATCGCCATGTCCCTTGTAAAAGGACACACAACACACTTCTTTCACCCAGAGTTAGTCAGGTCTTTACCCCAAAAAGAGCGTCCGTATTCCCTTTACATCTCTTTCTCCGCAGGATTTGGCTCTCGTTTTGAAAGAGAAGGGGTCCACCTTTAACTCCGTGTCAGGAGAAACTGAGCCGTACTCACTGCTGCTGCTCGTGTCTTCCACCAGGACAGGCACAGGCAAGGATATGCTTCGAAGATACTCTGCTTGTCAGGAGAGGGGAGGAAATGGTCACTGATGCTTTTAGAAAGATACACATACTAAACACGCACGCAAAGACAGCAACACTGGTGGTCAAGTGTCTCGTTCCAACGACTAGTCAAATTATGCTAAGAGGTTGGTCATGGATCCCGTGCTCCACATACAACCCATGCAGGGGATTGGCAGGGTAGGGGTCCCCTGGGCCCTGGAAGGAATATCTTAGGGCCATGAAACTACGGAAGAACCAGGCTCAGTAGTCCTGGGTTCTAATCCCCTCATTGCTATTGGCCACCTGTCAGACATTAGGAAGGTCATTTATGGGTCTCAGTTCTCATGTCTATAAAATAAAGGATCAGGTGGAGGCACCTGGGCGGCTCAGTCGGTTGAACATCTGCCTTTAGCTCAGGTCATGATCTCAGGGTCCTGGGACTGAACCCCGCATAGGGATCCATGTTCAGTGGGGAGTCTTTTTCCTTCCTCTCCCCCTGTCCTTGCTGTGCTCACTCTCTCTTTCTCTCAAATACATACATACATACATTTAAAAATAAAATAAAGGATCAGGTTCATATTTTTTTAAACCATCTTCCCCACAGGCTCAAGGGTCCACCTTAGCATCCTGGGACTGCTGTAGCCAGGGTGATTGAGGATTCTGTGATTCTAGAACATAGGTTTCAACCCTGTTTTGCCTAACAGAAATATGTTCTTGACAGAACCCTTATATATCAGGGTTCTGCTTAAGGGGTCATATAAAAAAGGGTCTTTGCTAAACACGAATTTTGGAAATCAAAAGACCACATGATCTCTTAGGTCTTTCCCAGTTCCCAGAGATTGTGATCCTGCCTCAGACATAGGCTTTTATTGTGATGGAGATTCTGTTAGCCCAGAGGAGTTACCAATGTTTCATCAAATACTAATTTTAAAGGAAGTAACTTTTGACAGAGTCATCCTTACCAAACAAGTGTCCCAATACTACAAAAGGTCTTACCAAAGAAGGCAGATGTAAAATTATAAAAAAGGAAATCCAAGGTTGCCTAGAATCTCTTTTTTACTTAATTCCTCTTGGGCTGGGCTGTTTCAACAAGGGCCCCAAGCTCAAAGATGTGGGGTGGTCATTCAGCTGTGAACTCCTGCCTCTGTTCGGGGTGACTGCAAATCAGTAATGATTAACAGCGAGGGGCAGAGGCAGCAGGCCATCCACACTGATCAGACAGATGGACATGTTTGAGAAGCACTCATCTGATTTACCAATATATGAAAGCCAAACAGACCTTCCCTTTCTTTTCTTTGCTCTTTTCCTCCAACTATCTCTGGATTCTATCCCTATGATTCCACACACAGATATGTCTTATGATCTGCTATTTATACACTTGAAAGAAAATATACCATATTATGAATGGTAGTTATTTCTAGAAGATGTGATTTGGGGGGATTGTGACCTTGTTTTTCCAAAATTTCCAAACCTTCTACAATAAACAAGTATTATTTTTGTAATCAGAAAAATATATGTTATTATAAATATTTTTCAGAAGCATATACTCAATAAGGTGGTCACACCACATTATCAAGAACTTGATTTACTTCCTAACACACTTGATGATCCAGAAGATAAAAAAAAAATCCCATTACATAGCAAGAAGTGACATTTCTCTGAAAATGGATTGCCCTGACCACACCCATCAGGGAAGCTTTCTGAAGCTGCTGAGTCTTAGAAAGTTTTTTAGCTCTATCTAGGAGCTTCTTTAATCACAGAATCTTGCAGGTAGGACACATTCTACCCGCCTTGGTTATACCGAAGATGTCATGTACTACCGTTCTATTATTCTATCCCACTTATAGCTCAGAAGAAGAAAGCAGGTGTTAGATACTTGGATTTGGTTTCAACTGTAGGGAGGAAGAAGAGATGTATACTGCTTCCTGGGATAGCTCCTCTCTGAGGAAACCATCCTAGTGATGGGTTAACTAGAAAGTCTCCCAAGGAGGAATTGGTTGACCCACCTTCTGTCATTGAATTTGCTGCATTGCTGACTCACTTGAAGGTAGGAACTGAGATGAAGCTAAGAAGAGCTGCTCTGGGTTTACCAACTCAACACCACAATCCCTTCGTTAAAGGTTAAGTGCAAATGGCTACATTGAAGAGATGTGAGAGTGGGGTGGGGGGAGGAGAGGAAGCACCTGCAGGCAGCACTTCCCAAACTTACTTGACCACGGAATGCCCTATTTCCTGGGGCAGCTCATGGACCCAGAGCTTCGTGGACTAGATTTTAGGAAGTGCTGCTGTAACAGAAAGCAAATGAGCAACCTCTTGCTGGTAACAGTAAGGTTTGTCTAAGAGGAGACAGGTCTGTCGGGGGGCCCAAAGAGGACTGCTTCTGCGAGGACGTTTCTGGGAGTTTTCAAGACCTATAATGTGCTTTGTTTCACTCTGAATTTCCGGGGACAGATTGCTGAATGGATAAAAGAGCTGCTGGCTCGGCCAAATATGGATTCAAGGCACGGGAGCAGGGCTTGCCTTGCTGTTAGCGATCAAACCCTTAAAGCTAAATGTGGTTGGTAGAAAAAGATAGCTGAAGCAAGCTCTCACCCTTCTCTTGGCTCGATGGGATGGCCAACATCTTTGTGAGGAAGGCACAAGAGCCCTGCAGTGAGGTTCAATGCGGACCCCCTGGACTCGGTGAGGGCATCTTTACCAGCTCACAGAGTGGAGATCGTCTCTCAACGTGTGTTCCATGCAGAAATGGAGGCAGGCATCGTTTACATGCTAAAGACAAAATTGTTGTTCCTTGGGACTAAATCTATCTAGAATGCTACCACATGGCGTTTCTATGCTGTGTTTCTGTAAGTAAAGATTCTAAAGAATAGAGGGAATGAGGATTTGACTTGTCTTGCTTTTCGGTTTTTTGGTCACATTATGTGATTTAATAGCCCAGTACTGAGAAGGCCTGTGTCGTACCTGTGAATTAGGGTTACTATGGATACCGACTGCCTAAAGGAAATCTCATGAGGTAACACTGTCTATGTCTAAGGATGAATCCAGTGCCCAGGGTCGTTATGGCTCATCTAGGAAAAAAAGGGACTTGTAGATATATTGTATGTTCTGTGTACACACCCTGAATCCCTCCTCTACCAGATTTTAAGTTTAATCTTAAATTTGATTACTCTTCTCTGTTGGGCTCATGCAGTCATTCATCCAGCATATTATCTACTAGATATCTAATATTTGTTGGGTAGCCAACAGGACTCGCTGCTGGACTGAAGGGAGGGTATGAAAGGGAGAAACTAAAAATGACCCTGAGGTGTCTGGCTTAAGAAATGAATGAACGAATGAACTACTTACGTCCTAAGATGAAGAGAAATCCAGGCTGAATGGGAAGTTACTTTTAGTGGGGAAGAGGTGTGATCTGAGCATTCAGTTTGAGAAATTAAGGCCATGGGATGAGTCTGGAGCTCAGAAGACAGAGCTGGGACATAACTTTAGCAGTCCCCTGCCTAGAGATGGTATTTAAAGCAAAGGATGACATCATTTAGGGAGGGATGAGCTGAGAGCAGAGGTCCCGCACCTTAAGAACATTTAGAGGAAAAGGAGGTAGCAAAGGAGAATACTGGAGAAGCCATGAAGCTAGAGGAAATCAGGAGAATGGGGGGTCATGGAAGTCCCCAGAGGAGAGGGCTAACAGAAGAGAGGAGGCATATCTGGGCCAAAAGCCACTGAGAGGATGAGCAAATTCGTAATTTGGCCAAATGGATCCCATTCGTGACCCTGAACAAGGCAGGGTCAATGGTCAGTGACAACAGACACCAGACACAATGTAGGCCAGACACTAGATTAGTGGGAAAGAGGTGAGGAAGATCAGGGGACACTGCTCTTCGAGACCTGAAGCTGGGATGAGGAGCAGGAAAAGTGGTGTGTTAGCCAATGAAGCAGTAAGTAGTGTCAGGGAAAAGGTTAGTTTAGGATAGAAAACACTAGAGCATGGGTAGATGGGGAGTTATGTGGAGAGGGGGGAGCTGAAGAAGTCAGGGGTGTGTGGGGTCCAGAAGCCAAGTGGGGGTTCACCTTCTGCAGGAAAATGAATACTCCCTCCTCCATAAGGGGGAAAGGGGGAGAAAAGGGGATGCCAAGGCAGGCAAGTATGTACATTCTTGGTGGAAACGTGATGAAATCCATTCCTGAGATTTCTAGCTTCTCAAGTTGTAAAATATTTCCAGGTAAGTGAGAAACCACAGTGCCTTTCTGGGGAGAAACTCAGGTATAACTGTTACCACAGAAGCATGCTGACAGTTTCTGGAGAGCATGGAGGTCACAAGTCCCTTGATATCAGCTCAAATACACTGAGGTTCTGAAACCTCGAGATGTCAGAGAGAGAAGACTGGCAGGAGTTCAGCCACTTGCTACTCTCTCTTCAAATTTTTTTTTTTTTTTTAAGATTTTATTTACTTGAGAGAACGGGCATGAACAGCGGGAGCAGGACAGAGAAAGGAGGAGAAGCAGGACGTGGCGCTCACCACAGGGCTCAATCCCTGGGCTCCATCCCAGGATTCTGAGATCATGACCTGAGCTGAAGGCAGAGGCTTAACCAACTGAGGCACCCAGGTGCCCCATGTCTTTGTCAACTCTTAAGAAATCCTTTGCTGTAGGGTTGGCCATGGGAAGTCTTAAAGACGCTGGATGACTTCTCTAAGGATGGGAAATGTCAAAGGTATGCCTCTGGAAAGGTATTTTTTGTTGTTCTTTTGTAGGAACTGGTGGGTAAGGGTTCCCTAAACCGTTAGGACGTCTATCCTCATCCCAATAAAAATTCCCTAAAAAGATGGCTTTATTATGGGTAGACTGGCGTGGGGAGGGAGCACATGGGGCCAATCTATGGGCCCCAGACTGCTAGGAGCTTCTGTCTAGGGGAGGGAGAGGGCTCTAACTTCAGCGGATTGGCTATGCCCATTCTGGGAAAGGGGGAATGTTCTAACTCCCTCCCATCACTGTGAGAGCTGCCTTAGATCCTAACAGCTATTCAAAAGCACCAGGGACTCTAAGTTCTCCGAGTTCAGGACAATCTAGGGACAGGGCTCAGTCACAGCCAACTCCTAACTGTCACCCTGTCTCCTGTCTCTGACTCCCCAAATCTCAAAGGTTCTCACACTTTAGTGAGCAAAGAAGTCATCAGGTTGTTTACTTAAAAGTGTAGCATTCTAGGTTATAGCTATAGATTCTGGGAAGGGCCAGAAATCTTAATTTTTAACAAACATTCCAAGTGACCCATGCAGGCAGATCTGGGCCTGAGTCACACCTATATTTTGAGGGCCTAGGCCCTAGGCCCTAGATCCTGAGTGCTAAGTGCACAGCAGAGGTTTAAAAGGGTTACCTAGTAAATGTTATTAAATAAACGATTCTTCAGGCAGCTCTCAGAACGAGCCATCAATAGCTTCGCAGTTCAATATGGTAGCTGCTAGCCCCCTGTGCTTATTTACAGGAACCTTTCAATGAAATTAAAATTAAAATTAAAATTCAGGGCCTCTGTCAATGTAGCCCCATTTCAACTGTTCAAAGCACATATGCTTAGTGGCTAAAGGATTGTACAGTGTAGATAGAGGACATTTCTATTATCACAGAATTATAGATCCCGTGATTTTAATTCCAGATTAAAGTCTTTCCCTGGCTCTCCCCTCCTGATTGATAATTCTCATAGGGAGCTCTTTGGGATATGCTCCTGCTTACCCCCTCCACGTTCAACTCCTCCCCATGTGTTTTAAGCCCAGCAACGATGAGCCACCTCCTGCCCACTTCACACACAGTGGGGTTTTACGCTTACAGCATTAGCTCATGCTAGGACTGACCTCGCTGGCTCCCCACTCGCCCTCTGTGACTCCCTCTGCACTGACTACATTACACCACAGAGCAGCGGATTTTTTCCTTGTGTGTCTCCCCTACAAGAACAACAGCTCCTTAAAGACAGGAACTACGCCTTTCTCATCCTTATGAGATCCTTATGTATCCAGGATGTACAGGATATACAGGTACAGGATGTATGTACCTAGCACATTCCTTGTGCACACAGCAGAGCCACAGTGTTTACTAGGTGAAAATGAACGGCTTCATTCTCTGGGTCTCTGTGTGGCAATGGGAAAGCAGTCTGAGATGGGGCAAGTCATGTCTCTCGAAGGCGGAAGGAGGTCCTCCTCATCACCACCCTCCCACTCTTCCTGTTGAAGGTGGGCGCCCCTCGAGGTAGGGCAGTGCCCTCTGCTCCGGACAGAAAGTGTTTATGACTCGTAAAGAACTGGGAAAGGAAGAGTCCTGCAGCTTGCATTCTTTGAGGAGAGGTAAAGCCAGGCTGTAGTTTGTAGTCATAATTAACAGGAGGCACAAAGTGCTCTGTAACACCTAAGAACACTCATAAATGGGACTGTAGCCACTAACTGGGTTAGCACATCCATTTTCGCTTCCCTAAGGAGGAGAGGGGGTTCCGAAGGAATGAGCCCAGCCAGGCCTGCTGCTGCACACAGCCTTGGTACCTGGGAGCCTCCCACGGAGGCAAAACGCAGAGGCTTTTTAATGGGAAATCTAGAGCTTATCACATGATCGTGGACCAAACTTCAGCTCAATGGGCAATATAAAAATGAACTCACCATTTGATCCAGCTGAAAGGGCTGTGGGAAGAAAAGGAAACAGCAACATAAGCACACGTTGGGTTTGTTGCTAAACACAGATAACAAAAAAGCGGATGCTTGAAATGGGATCAATGTCCTTTGCAAACATGCAATCTGTCTATCCTCATCCCCGATAAACAAAAAAAGGTCAACAACAAAGGGATCATGTACTTGCTTTTCCTTTCTGAAGTAAGTTTTGGACATTATTGCAAAAGACAATTTTGCTGTTTTACTTATAACTGGCAATCTTCTTTCCTTTTTTTTTTCTTTCTTTCACATTGCAGGGGGTTAGTGATTCAGAAAGATATCCTCTAAGAGGCGATAGGTATTTGCCTAAAATTCAAAGAACATAGTAGTGGATGGCTTGGAAGTTGTAACAGCTCCATAAGAGCTCTGGAGCCCATCAGTGGTGATCTAGAGTCAGCTCTAAAAGGCTACACTTCACCCTTTTAGACTTTAACCTTTATCAGTGATGCAAGATTGCTATAGATCCTGATACAGGACCTACCTACTAACCAGCCGATGAAAGACTACTATGTATGAGGTCTCAGCATTCATGAATTTGATGGTAAGGCGGCTTCCAGAAACCAAAACTGAATGTCTAAGGGCACTGTGCTAATGTTTATACCAACTCTCAGTGATATCTATAAGCAGATTACTTCTGGAAAAATCTTCTACCTTAAAAGCTTAGGGTTTATAGTGACTCAAACCCATATCCTCTTCAATGCAACCACGTACCTGAAAGCTTAGGTTGTGTCTTTTTCTTTTTGCTCGAAACTTTTAAGAACTCATCAACAAGCAAGTCGTTAGCACAGGCTCTCTTGTCAGGGTCAGGTTCAAAACACTTCAGTATGAATGCCTTGGCCTCTGCTGACATGGACTCTGGGATCTCCGGGTGGACTTTAAACATTCCCACCTAAGACACAACACATGTAGCTTCTGAGTGACCATCTCATCACATGAGCTCCAGGATTGAAAACTTGGCCCCCTAGCACAAAAAAATCCTTTACTGTATTCTACAGACTCATGCCTTTCCTCAATGTGACAGAGGGTATTTTTTTCCCTAGGTTATAGAAAGTATCCAGAGTGTTCTTATAACTTTGTTAAGTGACATAGACCAAGAAATTATGTTAAGACAGTAGACAACACCATGAAGTAAGAATTCAGTCCTTGACATTTTAGAACACGTTAGCACACTGGCATGCAAGAAAGAGGTTTTTAATTCAGACCGTTGTGTTGACCATAATAGCTACGTGCCAGGAACTGTGCTTGGCTTTTTGATTTATGAAATGTATTGAATACTCCCAACAACCCACTGGGTTAAATATTATCCCTGTTACAACAATGAAAAAAATGGGTTTCAGAGGTGTGAGTGATACGTTCTAGAAAGGCAGGTCTGGGATTCAAACCTTAATTTGTTTGGCTTAAAGCCTATGTTCTTTCCCCTATGCCATGAAACATGAATATTTCTCCTAGCTCAAATTGCCCATAGGCAGTCAAATGCTCTACCACTGTCAAATTGCCCATATGAAGAGATATTTTAAAATACTTTAAAATTAAAGACAGAATTTTTGTAACAATTAGAATTTTCTTCTCACTGCTAGCCATTTAAAATTCTTTTTAATAATGTGGGGCACCTGGGTGCTCAGTGGGTTAAGCCTCTGCCTTTGGCTCAGGTCGTGATCTTGGGGTCCTGGGATCGAGCCCCGCATCGGGCTCTCTGCTCAGCGGGGAGCCTGCCTCCCCCTCTCTCTCTGCCTGCCTCTCTGCCTACTTGTGATTTCTGTCTGTCAGGTAGATAGATAAAATCTTTAAAAAAAAATTCTTTTTAATAATGTTTTCATGTAGTTAGTAGAGAAAATTTTCCAAGGAAATCTTTTTTATTGTACAGCTTATAGACGTGTATTATTATATAAGCAATAACATACAGTTATTTGTAGTAATTATATAGACTTTACTATATGTAAGATATTCTTGTAAGTGCTTTATTATCTCATATATGTCTCAAAAAACCTTTATTAGATAGGTACTATTTTTATACCCATTTTATAGATGAGGAAAATGTGGTACCAGAGGGTTAAGCAATTTTCCCAAAGTCATTAAAGAGTTTGACTGTGTTGGAGCCTAGATTCAAACACTGTAAATCAGTACTAGAGTCTTACTGTATAATAATCCCTGCACTAATAGGTATGGAACAGCATTTCAGAGCAAAATCCTAGAGATGGGTGAAAAGTTGAAAGTTGAAACATTGACCCAGAAGAGAAAGACATCATTTATGTCAAGAATCACAGCTCTCTTAGCAGTTCTCATTGCGCTTCTGGTTTGGGTACGGTCCTTGGTTCTGTATCAGCAGTATCCCATCAGATCATCTTCAAGCTGAAAGGAAGCCAAGCCTTCTACACAAGTAGAAGGTATATGACACATGGCCCCTCATGAGAGGCTATTCACAGTGGAATAAGTGCTAGAAACACGGTCAATGGCAGAGAAAGAAATCACAAATTCTCATCAGAAGTGCTCTGCCTTAGAGGACAGCAGATGGGTGAGCTTTACTTCTTGGGAAACAGGTGCTCAGTTTAAACCTTCCTCTGGCTTGGCAGTGTTGCAGGTGAGGACAGATGGGGACAGCAGGGGCTCAGAGTAGGTCACTGCTTTGCTCAGTCCCTCGATTCCCAGGCTGTGGCCCCTGGACTCTGTCAGCCCTATTTCCATATTCAGCACTCCCTGTTTTGGAAGGTAACTCCCAGGAGAGTTACAAATGAATGGGCAAGGCAACAAGTGAGAAGAGTAGCTATACTAAGAGTACGACTGACGTCCTTAAAATAGCAATTACTGTCCACCCCTTTCTTAGTGGAGCCTCCAAACTCTTACGATAGAGAAGGAAAATATTGCTTTGATTTAATACTTAAATGAAGTAAATGTCTTCCTATCTCCCTCTATGGAAGATTTCAGACCATTTCCCAAAGAGCTTAAATCGTCTTCCAGGGAGTAGTGTATTATTTATGCTGCATTGTGAAAGATGGTCGGACAAAGTTATACGGAATCTCACTTTGAAGCTGAGAAATCTAACGCAGGGAAAGAGCCGCAGTGTGAGGCACAGGCACTGACTTCGAGGGGAGTGAGTCTTCTTGACATTACTGGGCTCCAAGAGCACATTTAATTTGCCTACCTAGGCTCTTTTCCTTTTGCCTAAAAAAATATCATACACATAAATGGACCAGCCAAGAGCTTTATCCAATGGTTTTTAAGACATTTAAGACATATGAAATGTGACCTTGAACATAGCTGCTTGTGGTTCTCCCAGTTCATAAAAAGGTGGTTTCCCTGTGGCCATTTCGATGATGGTGCAGCCCAAAGACCAGATGTCTGCTGCTTTCCCATAGCCTCGTGGTCCTTTGTCTATGATTTCCGGTGCCATATACTGAAGGGTACCTGGGGATAATTAAAACACACTTCTACTTTAAAGGAGAGAAAACAGATGAATATCTACTGATAGATTTAATTGTTCACATAAATAAGACAACTTTAAAAGTATGATTCAGGTCTTAATATCTCATCTTTCTCGAGTTCCAGTTTTCTGTCGTTAAGAAAAGTGGAAATAGCAGTTGTTATAGTGGATTTTATCAGGGATATAAGAATAGCTTGCCAACATGATCTGGTCATGAAGAGATACTTTCTCATCTCCTAGATAGTAGAGTATAAGTGAGGTATCATTTTATTGGGACTGCTTAGAAACTTCAAAGAATGAGTCATTTGAGAACAACAGAGAATATATCAACACACATATTTTGCAATTAGTTTTTCAAATACATGAAGATTCCTATTATGTATATGTCTCGTCTTTCCAAGAAAAATCTAGGTCAATCATCCATTTTTCCTAGATCTCTATTTCTTAATTTCTAAATTGAATGCCTAATTCTTCTGTTTTGATTTTTGTTTCTAAATCACAAAAGTATGAAGTTTCTGAAAGCCATTGTTAAAAGTAATGGAAATCATTTTTGGTGTATTTCATTCTGTAAGTCAAATATATATGGCTTCTGTTGTGCTGCGGTCCATGGCATAACAGGTTTAACAGATCAAAGACAGGTCAGGAGCCATCAGCACAGACAAATCACCAGACAGACACACAGTGAAGAAGAATACAATGAAACATAGGAGATTTAAAAGGCCACGTGGAATCAGACAGTGGAAGAGTTTGGTATGATAGAAAGAACACTAAACAGAGGGCCAAGTATGCTTGGTTCTGGCTCTGGTCTGGTATATCAGATAAACACTCAACTGCAGTTGTCTCAGTGGATGGAACAAGAGGGCTGAATTGGCTTCTACTACCCCCTAGAGTGATTCCTCCAAATCCAACAATGAGTCAGAAGTGTGAACAGGAACAGATTATTGCCATATCCCCTGCTACTGATAGACTCATACAAATGATATAATCAGCAAACTGGAACTCATCCAAGATGCCATATTCAATTACTTCAAATACCGAGGCATTTGCTAAAAGAGCTACTTCAGTATTTTCTGATTCATAACCAAACTGACAGACATTTTGATAAATACAGACACCTTTTATGTATGCCTCATGCATGATTTATAGGTGAAACTGCTATGCACCCTTCCTCTAAACTGTTCCTAGGAAACCCACCAACATATGCTAGAAACTGACTGTTTGTTGTTCATAAAACCAAATAAAAGTATATTATTTTTGTCAAGTATTGTCATCTTGCCAGGTTATCTTCCAGCTCTCATTATTATGTGGCAATAGCTCATGTTCAAGTTCACATATGACTATACATGTCTGCTGTCTGCTTAAATCAGCAGCACTATTGGAGGAAGCATTTCATCTGGCCAAGGGTAAGGTAACTACATTCTTCAAATCACCTACCTTAGGAGAAAACTGCTATGATTTCTCTATTTATAGATGATGAACAAGAGTGATTGGTTTTTTTTATGATATAAATAAAATCTAATGGTCTTTTAGAAAAAGTTTATGTGTTTAAGTCTACCAGTTGGTTTTTCCTGTATCTGAATTAGAATTATCTGAAACAGAATTAATGAGAGAATTTAAGTTGCACTAATATCTTGAGTAGAAATCACAACTGATTAGAATATAGTGGACTTTAAAAATTGGACAATTCAAGTAATATCTTAACACAGTATGCAATGTTTTTATTCATCAGATAACATTTCAAAGAGTTCTATCTGCTAGTCATGCTTAATTATCCCCCATAGAGCAAGTGCAAAAAACAAAACAAAACCAGGTTTAGTTATGTATTCATATCTGCTCTCTTTATTCCATAATCATATGACACATAATATTTTATATAAAGAGATTTACAGAGCAAGATAATGAAGACACAAGCCAATCTGTACGTTAGCCTAAGGAAAGTACTGACTCTAGTTAAGAGTACTGACTCTAAAATCCACACCTTATATAGCTTCATTCCAAAGATTTAAAAAATTACTTTAAAATAATCTCTTTTAGTATTTCTTTGCCATTGCAATCATTCATGAAACTACTACAACTTAGTGGCTAAAAGTGTGAACTTTGACATTCCACTTAATCCACTCATTCATTCAGCAGATTTAGATCAAGGGCCTAAAGTGTGGGCCAGGAACTTAGAATATAGCAGTGGAGTTAACAGAAATCCTTGGCTCATGAAACTTGCATTTTTTGCAGTGGGAGACAGACATTAAAGTATAGCATAATAAATCAGCAAATTATATAGTATGTTAGAAAGTGATATGTCAATGACAAAAAAAAGTAGGGAAGGGGGATCAAGAGTGCACAGGGAGGGCTGCCACATCAATAAGGTAGTCATGGTAGGCTTGCTGAGGTGATATCTGGGATAAAACTTGAAGGAGAGGGACTTAGCCACACATAGCTGGGAGAAAAGTGTTACTAGCAGAACAAAGAGCATGAGCAAAGGCCCTGCCACATGGTATATGAAGGAAATGCAGGAAGGCCAGGGTTTCTGGCACAAAGGGAGCAAGGGGAAGAGTAGAAAATGAAGTCTAAAAGGTAATGGACTCCGAATCAGTTCAGAGCCTTGTCCACCATATTAGGACTTGGGCATTTATTTGCTCTGAAAGAAATAGAAAGCCACCGAAGTCTCTGAGTAACAGGGCTTGATTTATGTTTTAAAAGGATCACTCTGGCTGCAGTGTTACGAGCAGACAGTAGGAGGCAAGAGTGGAAGGAGGGAGAACAGGCTTTGGAGGTTATGCAGTTGAGAGCTGAGGGTGGCCAACAGTGGAGGCAGAGAGGAGTGGTCCAATTTTGGACACCTTCTGAAAGGTAGAGCCTGTAGGCTTCTTTGTGGATTGGGCTGGGGTATGAGAAAAGAGAGGCACCATGGATCCCTCTAAGTTTTGGGTGGCTATCAACTGAGATGGAGAAGTGTGTGGGTGGAATGGGTTTGGGGAGAAGATAATTAATTCTACTTGGCATGTTAAGTCTAGTTTGAATCGTAGCTCTATTACTTACTAGCACTGTGACCTCAGGCAAGTTATTCAACCTCTTTGAACCTTAATTTTGCATCATAAATTGGAATACTGATTCCAAATAATTAGAGCTGATGTAGGAATTTCAGTGAAATAGGTAAAGCACTTAACACAGTCAGATAGATAGTAAGCACTCTATAAATGGTGGTTGATGCTGCCTTCCCTCTCACCAAATCACAAATAGGCCAATGTCTTTGTAGTCAGTTCATCAGAAATTGACTGAGCACCTGTGAGGGCTATGGCCATGAGCAGATCAAGGTATGCCTCTCCAAGTCCTCTTGATCAGCCCTAGAGACAGACTAGGCGCGTTAGTGACATGTGTCACTCATATGAGGCCAGTGTGAGTTGTTCAAACAAAGGATTCTGGAAGGACTGCTTTACTACAACTCCTTTGAGGATTAAAAAACATGTCTTCAAGATTAGCAGAAGACATTACATTAAGATCTTACTCAAATAAAAAGTCTGAAAGTAGGGATTCTCCCATCAGAAGTTACTGAGTCTTGGCAGCATCTAAAATGTCTCTTACCGAATTGAGAGGGTATGAGGAAAGAAATGGAAAGACATCTCAAGTTACTAGTAGGCTGGAATTAATTTTGTTAAAAAAAAATACATTTTAAATATGTTTAATGCTGTGCCCTAAATACCCATCGCTGTGAGGGTAGGAACTGGGTCAAAGGTGCTGTTGATGGAATGTTCCGAGGAGAAAATATACAGAAATTCTCTCTCTCCTTTTCCCTTCCCAGGCTACCAGAACAGATACATCAGCATGGTGGAGAGAAAGATGGACTAGAGCCCGAAGGTCAAAGGAAAGAGCAAAAGGGTAGATTAAAAACCCAAGTTCTACCATTTACAAGCTGTTGCGACCTCTATCTGTAATCTCTCTTTGCTCCCTCAGTCTCCTCACCTGCAAAATTGAGGTACCATCACCTACCTCACAGAATTCAGAAATGGGGGTACCTGGCCATTTTGCTTTATCTTAGACCACAGATTATTCATTACCTTTTTAAGTTAAATTAGTCTTTCTCTGATAATTATAACAAGGACTTAGCACTTCATGAGACTCAGTGGAGTGGGGCAGTAAGAACTTCAAGTGGAGACCAGAGTCTAAGTTCCAGATGGCCTCTTGTACCTGGGGGGAGGAGGCGGGGAGAGGGGTGGCATTCATCTCTCTGAGCCTTGGTTTCCTCTTGTGACCTTTTTGGCAATCACTTTGTCTCCACTCCCCCAGGACTTTGTTCAGAGGTAGCTTGGTGGCTGGATTGCCTAATTTCTCAGGCAAGCTCTCTCCCCACCCCAATTCTGAGTTGGTGAGTCATTTCCTCTTTCTGAATTGAAATGCTAAGGGTTATTTATATTGTGAGTAGGAAATAGGCCACAGGGAGTAAACAGATTAGGAACTTATAGTTCAAATGGGAAGTGATTAAGATATGAGTAAGAATCACAGAGAGACTGGGCTAAAAAAATGTTTAAAAAAAATCTTGTTAGGGTTATAGTGGCTTTAGCCAACCAGGAGAGAAGTAATGACATAAAGGGGAAAACAAATAACAAATGGAGACTTAAAAAACAAACAAACAAACAAACAAACAAACAAACATTTCCATGGCACTAAACAGGAGACTGAGCAAATCCTAGAAATACAAGATGAGAAAAGAGCCGGATCAAATTCTGCGTAACAGCTTTCAGTGAGCACCAAACTATACACACATGAATGTCTGTGAGAACCCAGACTGACTTTATCTCTCACATTAGGCTCTAATGCAGCAATTATTTCTTTAATTACATAAGATCTGTATCATCACTGCAAAAACATACCAGTAAAAGTTTCGGTACATGGATTTATGCCAGCTAGCCTCTTTGATGTCCCGAAGTCTGAGATCTTGAGAACACCACTATAAGTATTAATCAACACATTGTCGCCCTGGAGAACAAAAGACTTGAGTCAAAAATTTTCTTTCTTCCATTACTGTTTGTGGTTGGCTTGTAAGTCCAACAAGAAAAGGTGTCCTTAGAGCAAATAAGGACTCAGTCTGTGCTCTTCATTAATAGTTAACCTTGAGAGTGAATTCCTGACACCATTTTTGTTTACATATTATCAATTCACAACCTGCTACTCAGGGCACAGGGTCATCAGGTGCCTTGTTTGGGCCTGCTGTAGTTTGCAAACTGTTGGGGCTATCTGTGTTCAGCAAAGATATTCATGATTCCCTAGTCATTTTACTTTTTCTGTTGTTTTGCTTCTTTTCCTGGAATATTTAGGGATATGGCAAAGAAATGAGATCTGGGTTGATTCTGGGGATAGTAATAGTAACTTCCCTTCCACAGTCCCCCTTTGTCAGAAATTTATTAGCTCTGAATTTTCTCTTTTAAAGAGAAGCAAATAAGTTACATAATTTTAGTTCTAACAATGAGTATATGATACTTGTGAGAAGAGGGAAACTTTTTTTTTCTTTCCCCTCCTAATCATTCATCCACTGATGTAGTAAATATCTACTGAGTAGCCAGTCCAGGCAAGGATACAAAGACTAAGCAGCCTGTAAGCGCCTCAGGCATGGGGACCCTAACCTGCCCAGTTTTGTCCTGCTGTGTTACCCCCTCCCCAGAGCACCTGAAACAGTGTCAGGTGTGCAGTGGAAGGTCAATCTTTGTTGGCTGAACATGGCTGAGAGATTTATTCCTTGAGGAGAAGAGATAAGGTGTATCAATAATTGACTTGCAGCAGAGGAGGTAGTGTCTTACATTTCTGCTCTAAGGTTGATTTATTCTATCAGACACATGAAAAAATGCTCCTCATCACTAGCCATCAGGGAGATTCAAATTAAAACCTCTTTGAGATATCACGATTCTCAATTAATACTCGTAACACGCTATGACTTTTGCAAAGCAAACAATGACCTACCAAGGAGCTTGTAAGCATGAATCCTAGTGCATCCTACCTTTATATCCCGGTGGACTATCTGATTGTCATGGAGGTATTTTAATCCTTCAAGTATCTGCTTTGTATAAAAGCCGATTGTTTGCTCATTGTCCTTCAATGGGCCCCATTTGGAACGAAGGAGAGCAGAAAGACTTCCTGTAAAGTAGGGAGAAACGGTGGATAGAATCTTATCAAATCAGTTCTTCAAAGCATGTTAATAGTGGAACAGTAACTTAAACTAACATTGATTGGTTATTTCTGGGGTCCCAGGAAGTAGAGTGAGTATTAGATGCTTTGGCTCTCATATGCTCTGAAGATGCTCATTATTACAGTCCGTCCCTAACTTTAATCCAAGTCACAATGATTGATACTAAAATGGTTCAGCATACTTTTATTGTCTCCTAATAAACAGCAAACTGATGCCACAGGTCTAATTTAAAAAAATAATTTTATCGAGGTATAATTGACATACATTATATATTTCAGGTGTACTACACAATGATGGGATATTTATATACACTGGGTTGTGATCACCACAATAAGTCTAGTTAACACCTGTCACCACACAGTTACAAAAACATTCTTTTCTTGTGATGAGAAAGTTTAAGTTCTACACTCTTTAGCAACTTTCAAATATACAATACAGTAGTGGTAACTCTAGTCACGAGGCTGCACATCACATCCCCAGGACTTATTTTGTACCTGGAAGTTTGTACCTTTTGACCCTTTTCCCCCATTTTGCCCACTTTTCCCTCCCACCCCCCCTGCTCTGGCAACCACCTATTTGTTTCTTTGTTATTTAGGAGCTTGGTTTGTTTGCTTTTTTTTTTAATACTCTACATGTAAGTGAGATCATAGAGTATTTGTCTTTCCCTGTAAAACTTATTTCACTTAGCATAATGCCCTCATAGTTATCTGTGTTGTCGAAATGGCAAGAGGTCACTCTTTTGTATGGATGAATAATATTTCACTGTGTATATGAAACACATCATCTTTATCCATTCATCCAATGATAGACACTTAGCTTGTTTCCATATCTTGGTTATTGTAAATAATGCTGCAATGAACATAATCTGATTTATCTTTTAACTTAGACAGATTGAGACCTGTAAACTGGTAAATCCCATTCAATCGTGCTCCTCTTCAAGCCCATAAAATTTATACTTTTTAAAGAAAGAAAAACCTCTCTTACCTCCTGGGACCTGCTCCATGAAGATTTTGATAAAGCCATTCTCACTGAAAGAGCCCAGATACTGGACGATATTTTTGTGCTTCAGATGCTTATGCAATGCTATTTCTTCATGCAGGGGCTGGGAGTATCTAAAAGACATGCCAATGTTGATAAGCTAATCGTATAGCCAGATTTTAGTGTATAGATGTGAGCAATACAAACTGAAAACATCAGCTATATGTCCATACGTAAAATAAAATATGACTATCTAAAGTGTTTATTTCTCTAACGTAAATTCTGTGAAGCTGAAGCAGTGGTAGGTAGGGCCTGAAGAAAAATGTGTCAGGCATTCATCTGAGCCTCTTGTATACACTAACTCATTTCTCATAACAACCCCAGGAGAAGGTACTTTTAAGGTGCCCATTTTATAGATGAGGAAATTGATTGACTAGGACGACAACTAACCTGTCCAAGATCTTAAAGCTAGTAAATGACAGAGCTAAGATATTAGTCCAGGAAAACTGAATGCACCCACACAGCTCACTGTCTACATTAACATGACTTTTTATTTCACTGGCCTTGTAACATAACTCTACTATTCCAGGAGACTCTTGCCCTGGGAGATAAAAATTACAAATCACTTTCATTTTCACTCCAGAACTTACAGAAAGGCCCAGCAACTCTTCCATAGGAAACATAAAACCATTTATATCCCAAGTCTCTTTGAGCTCCTGGCAAATCCTCATCTTCCTGGGTCCATCAGTTCTAATACATCAGGATTTTTTTTTACCCTGTCCTATCCAGGCCTCCATGCTGAAAGACTAGCATTAAACCATCTGGTTTCTTTCAAAATCACTTACTTGATGTACGTTGCTTTATCAGATTATACAGTGAAAGTCTTTTATATTTCTGGAACAGACAGAACAACCCTTTTGATGATTATCTGAAGTACTCTAAAGCTTCTAGACTCTTACCAATCTTGAAGATTAATATTATATACTTATATTAATATGATTATTATATGGTAGCATGTTAGAGACCCAAAGCTATTCTCTAATTTTTTTTCTGTTGTACAATGGAGGTTACAGGTATGAAAGGCACTAACAACCAGCCCATAAACTACAAACCTGACGCCTCATTATTTCCTTTGCTACTACATACAAGAAATGCTTAGAGCTTATGGTGGTAAATCCATATACAGAATGGCTTTTTTTTTGAAAAACAAATACTAGAATTGACTAGTATGGAATAATGCTATTGTCATGAAGTTTTTCAGGATAAGCTATAAAGCTAAAGCAATTAGGAAGTTACAAAAACCCAAATTCTTTTAAGCAAACTTTTTTTAAAATTAATTAATTTATTTTTTCAGCGTAACAGTATTCATTGTTTTTGCACAACACCCAGTGCTCCATGCAACACATGCCCTCCCTATTACCCACCACCTGGTTCCCCCAACCTCCCACCCCCGCCCCTTCAAAACCCCCAGGTTGTTTCTCAGAGTCCATAGTCTCTCATGGTTCACCTCCCCTTCCAATTTCCCACAACTTCCTTCTCCTCTCCATCTCCCAATGTCCTCCATGTCATTTGTTATTTAAGCAAACTTTTATAATCTGTAAAATATTACTCAGAATGCTTCCAACAACCACAAAAAAATTCACTTGTATTTTAAATCTTTTGCTCATTTTATTTTTTTGTAGAACTGCTCTAAGAACTATAAAGTAGGTATTAAACTGAATCCCTTAATAGGATATCAGTTAAAGACAACTCCATTTGGTAACTGAAACAATTTGAGAAACACAGATATGTGGTGTTACCAATAAGATACTTAGATTGTGATTCTCAGGACATTTGCAAGTTACTTCTTCCATGGTGTTTAAAACACGAGTTAATAAGAAAACACTCAGCAGTAAGATTACTCTCTATATGCATGAGATAAATTAGTAGGAATATTGGGTCTGTTCTACAGATTTAGGGCATTAAAAATGACTAAAAATCCAAAGCAACTGATTAATTCAGTTTATGATAAGCCAAAGGGTTCTCACCTCCTGAGCCTCTACTGAAAATCAATTATGAATGTTTAAATAGAAGATCCTGGAAAAGGAACTTCACTCTCCTGTCCCCCTCCCCCATTATGTAACCAAAGGATAGCTTAAAAGTTACAATAACAGTCTGGATTCAACCTAGCTAGGAATAAGAACTCTTCTCCAATATGAAATTGATTAGTAACACTCAAAAAGTCTCACTAAGTGAAAGGTAAGTGTCAAGCACCAAATAAGCATGAAATGCTAATTTGTTCATGTCAATCAGCAATGTGTATCTATGGGAGTTACAAGAAAATCTTATTTCTTCTCTACTAGCCGTGACAGTGGAAAGAAGAAATGGTACAGATAATCAGAGTTACTTATATATATTTAGTTTTGAAAAATTATTAACCCATATGTATTTCCAGAGCACGTTCTGAGTCAAATCCCCACTATGTCCATCCACACCAGTGGTTCCCAGCCTTGCTTGGACATCTCACCTCCTGAAAGGATTTTGTAAAAATAACCAATGCCTATGACCCACTCCAGAATTTTAGTGGGTAAGGCCTGAGCATCAGTAATTCTTAAAGTGTCCCAGTTGGCTCTAATATGCAGCAGGGTAGAGAATAACTGATCTAAGTAAATAGTTCAGTTGTGTGTAGAATGTTGGAAGAGGAAGCCAACCTGAGCTTAACCACTAGTTGGGACAGATTAGGAACCCACCACCCCTTCTCTCCTACAACTCCTCGGATTCTCTAACAAAGTGCTTTTCAAGTGTGAAGGAAACAAAGAAGCAACTGTTTTTGTTGCTATGATCGTTCATTCCAGATGGCCATGCGTGGTAGATGCTGGATCATGCATTATTCACATGCATCCTATTACCTTAGCAATTGTCCTTTCTAACTGCTATTTTTTTTTTTTTTTTGCATGCAACATGAAAACCTCTCCAGGGCATACAGATGGAAACAACTTTGTGTGTTGTCTCTCACGATAACACGAGAGACGTCACTTTTGCTTCTACAGGTAATAAGGAGATGCCGGGCTCCAGCTGTTCGAGAGAAGCACTTGTCATTCAAGGGTTTTCAAACAACCAATGTTCTGCCAAATGCATCGCTACCAAATAGGACCTTTGTTGGTGGCGGTGTTCTTTATGAATGCTCAACGGCAGCTGAATAAACTTAAGTTACAAAGGGGATTCTAAAAGTGGTTTGCTTCCAACTACCTATTTAAATTCATCTGCTGGTGGGAGGGGAAGGGCTGTTGCTAAAGATTGGTCGGTTGCAGCAGTCATTGGATAGTGATAAGCCCGTTACATTTTATATTGTTTCAAAATCTGTGTATGTGTTACTGAAAGATGTGGATGGAACTAGAGGGTATTATGCTGAGTGAAGTAAGTCAATCAGAGAAAGATAATTATCATATGATCTCTCTGATATGAGGAATTTGAGAGGCAGGGCAGGGGGGTCCTGGTGGGTAGGGAGGGAAAAAATGAAACAAGATGGTATCAGGAGGAGGACAAACCATAAGAGACTCAATCTCAGGAAACAAACTGAGGGTTGCTGGGGGGTGAGGGGGGTTAGGGTTGGGTGGCTGGGCTAATGACACTGGGGAGGGTGTGTGCTATGGTGAGTGCTGTGAAGTGTGTAAGACTGATGGTTCACAGACCTGTACCGCTGGGGCAAATAATACATTATATATTAATAATAATAAAAGAACCTATAGGAATATTTAACATTTTTAAGATGACAAATTTGTATATATTACCCTAGGTATTTCATTAACAATTTCTATCATCATCTCATAAGAGGGAATTCATAAATATGTCTCATGGATTAACCAAGAGGAAACTCTGCAACAGTATCACAGAAAATAAAATGAAAACCATACGTGGGGCAGACAGCAACAGCTGTTTACCCACCTCACATCTGTCCTTCCATCTTTGCAGGATTTTTTTGTAGGGTCAGCTAAAAATGCTCTTGGGGGTCAGGGTGATCACTTTCAGTGAATGGAACAGAGGTGAAAGTATGCTGGATATTTCTGGGAAAGTTGTCTTTTTTCTTCTTCCTACCTTGAATGCTAATATAGAGGCTGGAGGCAAAGAGGCCACAGAGGAAAGTCACGCACTAAGGATGGAAAGGCAAAAAGAGCTGGGACTTGGACACTGGATGCTTTGGGAGAATGTGTTTTTCAGCTTGGGGGAGGTAAGGAAGGCCTGTCTGCTGGTTTAAAGTCTGAACTGAGAACTGAAGGAAATGAGGCAATGCTGCTGAGTCCACTGGAATGAGCCCCTGTGTACCTGGGGTCAGCGTGGCTGTCGGGGAGGAAGTGGGGGCCACGAAGGGAGGCCGAGGTCTATGCTAAGGGCTGGTGGTTTCATGCTGGTTACAATAAGGATCCACTGAAGCGTTTCAAGCAGCAGTGACATGATGTGATTTCCACTTCAGAAATGTCTGGCTTCTACGAGGAAGGCTTGAGTAGGGGGAAAGGAAGAGTGAAGGCAGAGATTCCTTATGAGAAGGCTGCAGTAAGGCTCCCGTGTGAGAGACCTGAAGGCTTAGACCGGACTTGCAGCTGTGGCGATGGGCAAGAGTGGGGAGACTGAGGATGATACAGAAGCCGAGACCACAGTATGATTTACTGACAGAGGAGACAATGAGGGAAGGAGAGGGATCTAAAGGAATCCTAGGTTTTGGCCTGAGCAGCTGATGGACAGGATAACCTTCACTGAGGCAGGGAATACTTCAGGTGAGTACATCTGGGGGTAAAAATCCACAGTTCTGTTTTGGCCACATTACCCTGGAAACTTCCAAGTGGAGAGACTGGGTAGACAGATGACCCAGAGAGCTTCTGAAGAAAGCTGGCCATGTAACCCAGTCACCATGGCCAGAGACAAGTGGACTTGAGTGGACTTGATCTTATGACCCTGAGATCATGACCTGGGCTGAAATTGAGAACCAGAGGCTTAACCAACTGAGTCACCCAGATGCCCCAGTTCTGGAAGATCCTATGGATATATCCTCAAAGCCATGATGTAGCCCGGCATTAAAGTCTGGCCCAAAGAGGCTGATAGTAACAATGAACTCAATCCAGTTCTCTCTCTTTCAGAGTTTGAATACACAACCCATAAAGAATGCATGTAGTTGACTGGAGGAGCTCTATTTTATGGAGAGAAGATGTAAGGGAAGGCACAGGGCAACAGGAATCATGAGACTGAGACAACAGAGCATTACTGGTTAGAGAAACAAACCACAGAACAGAGGACCAGAGCAGGGAGCAACAGAAAACTCTGTGAGCAGAGCTGTTCCATGCCCTCAACAACCTTCTTGTTCCTAAAAACCCTGCCATTTTCTACACAGCCAAACCACATGTGGTGCACACCACTTCTTCAAATAGTTCTGTTCTTTTCTCTTTCTTTTCCTTCTGCTACTGCCCTAGGCATTGGATATACTGTTTTGTTCTTTCCAGTCTTATTTTTCAGTTTTAGAAGTTCTTTTTTCTTTCTTTATCTCTCTCTCTTTTCCTTCCTTCCTTCCCTCCCTCCCTCCCTTCCTTTTTAAAAGATTTATTTATTTGACAGAGAGTAGGGGAGGAGCAAAAGGAGAGGAGGAGGGAGAGAATCTTAAGCAGACTCCCTGCTGAGCGTGAAGCCTGACATGGGACTCTATCTCACAACCCTGAGATCATGACCGAGCTGAAATTGAGATGCTTAACCAACTAAGTCACTGAGGCACCCCAGTTGTGGAACTTCCTGAGGACATATCCTCGAGCTCAGAAAGGGAACCGTGTCTGGCCCAGCAAAAGCCTTCTTCGTTTGTTAGTGATTTTGATCTCTAGCACTTCTTTGATCCTTACTTAGGATTTCCATCTCAGCTTACACTCTCTCTGTTTCTGTACACCGCCTACTTTACCCATTAGAGCCTGTAGCATATTGAAGTTGTTTTTAAATTCCTGATCTGATTGTTCCAACATCCCTGCCATATCTGAATCTGGTTCTGATGCTTACTCTGTCTCTTCAAACTGTGGGGGCACCTGGGTGGCTCAGTGGGTTAAGCCTCTGCCTTTGGCTCAGGTCATGATCTCAGGGTCCTGAGATTGAGCCCTGCATCGGGCTCCCTGCTCAGCAGGGAGCCTGCTTCCCGCCCCCCCCCCCCGCCTTTCTGCCTACTTGTGATCTTCTAACTCTCTGTCAAATAAAAAAATAAATAAGTATAATTAAAAAAACAAACAAACTGTGTTTTTGTCTTTTGGTATGCTTTGTAATATTTTTTTAATTAATTAATTTATTTTTATTTGCTTATTTACAGCATAACAGTGTTCATTGTTTTGGCATCACACCCAGTGCTCCATGCAGTACGTGCCCTCCCTATTACCCACCACCTGGTTCCTCAACCTCCCACCACACCCCACCCCCTCCCGCCGCCCCTTCATAACCCTCTGGTTGTTTTTCAGAGTCCATAGTCTCTCATGGTTCATCTCCCCTTCCTGTTGAAACTCGGGCATGATGTATTAGGCAAAGGGAACCCCTGGAGGGGAAGCATTCTATAGTCTTATGCTTAGGTCTCAGCCTCTTCAGGAGCCTGTGCCACTGGGCTGGGAGCCTCACAAATGCTTTGCAGTCTCTCTTCTCCCCTGTCCCCTGCTGCCCTCAGCTGGGACAGGATGGCTACAGTGGTCAAGAGTTGGGTATTTCCTTTCCCCTAGCTGGTTAGGCTCTGATAACACTCTCATAGGTAAAAATAGCCTCTTTGAGGTCAGACCTTGTTAGGAAGAACAGAGCTGTGGCATATTTCAAAATGGTTCCTCTCCCCCTTCTCCCCTGCTGGAAGCATAAGGGAATTTTTCTCCAATATCACTGTGAGGGTCTGGTAGGGCTTCTAGAGGCAAAACTCACAAAAGTGTGCCCCACCTTCCATGACTGTTTCTCCAAGCTTGGGGGCAGTGGCTTGTCCCGTGACCTCCCTTCTCCAGTGGATTCCAAGATTTTTAGTTTGGTCTTAGTTTGGTCAGTTTTCCACTTGTTAAGATGGAGGGATGACTTCCAAGCTCCTTAGGTGCAAAACTGGACACTGGAACCTGTGGTTCAAACCACTTCTGATCCTGCTTACTCCCCATCTATCCATCTAATCCCTCAACCATTCTTTGACACATCTGAGCCCAACACGCCCAGGCCATTGTCTTTTCTACTCTTTAGAAGTCCTGTCCTTGTCACCTCTGAGAGGTTGTCCTTTCTCACCAGAGGGCTGTGCTTGAGTCACTGACTGATGCAGCAGCTAAACCTCAGAGGAGGCTGATTAAGAATTAAGACACTGGAGTTTTCAGACAGTTTCATTAATTAGAGTATCACCAAAACAGTGTCCAAAATGCTATAAACAATCCAAAGTACTTTGAAAACAGCGTTTATTAGCCACAATTACTGTACCTGCTGTCTCTCTCTGGGATTTCCTTTATAGCGATTCTGACTTGGTTGCTCAGGTCTCGGCCTGCGTAGACGATCCCGTAAGTGCCTTTCCCTAAAACGACTCTGTCACCATTCTCGTCATATTCGTAGTCATACTTCCCCCCCAAAAAAAAAAAAAAAAATGGGGAGAACAGAAGTTAAAACGTGAGCTGCATTCCACATTTTAAACATCAACTTTTTATAAGAACATTTTCCCTTATTTTATCAAGTGGCTTTAACAAGCAAAACATGATGAAGCTCTGAGCTGCAGCTCCGAAAGCCGAACACTGGACTGTCTCAACACAGAGCAGAGAGTGTGTTCACGTTCTCACAGTCGCTATGAACACAGTAGGGACTACCTATTCAAATCCAGAAAAGTGCTTCTTCCAAAGCCCACTTGGATTCTTTTATCCTCTAACTCCTGTTTTTCATAGATCCAGGCGATGAGTATGATTAGCAATAATGTCTATCAAGACCTATAACAGCTGGGGTGCCTGGGTGGCTCAGTGGGTTAAAGCCTCTGCCTTCAGCTCAGGTCATGATCTCAGGGTCCTGGGATCGAGCCCCGCGTCGGACTCTCTGCTCGGCAGGGAGCCTGCCTCCCCCTCTCTCTGTGCCTGCCTCTCTGCCTACTTGTGATTTCTGTCTGTCAAATAAATAAAAATCTTTAAAAAAAAAATCTATAACAGCTAATTGATCTTTCATTTCTCAGATTTTGATACTGTCCAAGTATTTCATACTCTGCCAAGAGAATAAAGCCACTGGAAAAAAAAGGCTTTGGGCAAGAAGAAAAATTTTGAGATCTTCTGCTTTGACAATGATAAAATAAGGATTATTTTTCCTTCACCCTCAATTCCCAAGACCAAAATACATTTTGAAAATGATACCAGTTTCATTAATCCACTCACGTGTTTTTTGTTTCTATATCGTTATTTCTTCTCTAATCTTTATTATTTCCCTTTATTTGCTTTATAGGCTTTATTTGCTGTGCCTTTTCTTTTCTTTTTAAGATTTTATTTATTTATTTGACAGACAGAGATCACAAGTAGGCAGAGAGGCAGGCAGAGAGAGAGAGGAGGAAGCAGACTCCCTGCTGAGCAGAGACCCTGATGCGGGGCTTGATCCCAGGACTCTGGGATCATGACCTGAGCCGAAGGCAGAAGCTTTAACCCACTGAGCCACCCAGGAGCCCCTGCTGTGCCTTTTCAAGCTCCTTTCAGTGTAAGGTTAGGTTATATATTTGAGATTTTCTTGCTTCTTGAGGTAGACCTGTATTGCAACACACTTCTCTCTTAGAACAATACTGGAGGCATTACAATTCTAGGTTTTAAGCTATATAAGAAAGCTGTAGTCATGAAGACAGTATGGTACTGGCACAAAAACAGACACATAGGTCAGTGGAACAGAATAGAGAACCCAGAAATGGACCCACAACTATATGGTCAATTGATCTGCAACAGAGCAGGAAAGAATGTCCAGTGGGACATTCTTCAACAAAATGGTGATAAGAAAAATGGACAGCCACGTGCAGAAGAATGAAACTGGACCACTTTCTAACATCATACACAAAAATAAATTCAAAATAAATGAAAGACCTAAACGTGAAACAGGAAACTATTAAAATCGTAGAGGAGAACATGAGAAACCTCTTTGACAGGCCGGAGTAACTTCTTTCTAGACACATTGCTAGGAGGCAAGGGAAACAAAAGCAAAAATGAACTATTGGAACTTCCTCAAGATAAAAAGCTTCTGTGTGTGCTTGGGTGGCTCAGTGGGTTAAGCCTCTGCCTTTGGTTCAGATCATGAACTCAGGGTCCTGGGATCAAGCCCCACACTGGGCTATCTGCTTAGCAGGGAGCCTGCTTCCCCCTCTCTCTCTGCCTGCCTCTCTGCCTACTTGTGATCTCTCTCTCTCTGTCAAATAATAATAATAATAAAAAAAGATACAAACCTTCTGTATAGTGAAGGAAACAATCAACAAAACTAAATGGCAGTCTACAGAATAAGGGAAGATATTTGCAAATGACATATCTGATACAGGGTTAGTATCTAAAATATATAAAGAACTTATACAACTCAACACCCAAAAAACCAAATAATCCAGTTAAAAAATGGGCAGAGATATGAACAGACACTTTTCCAAAGAAGACATCCAGATAGCTAACAGACAGGTGAAAAGATGCTCAACATCACTCATCATCAGGGAAATGCAAATCAGAGCCACAATAAGATACCATTTCACACTTTTTAGAATGGCTAAAATTAATGTAAGAAACAACAGGTATTGGCAAGGGTGCAAAGAAAGGGGACTACTCTTGCACTATTGGTGGGAATGTAAACTCATGTAGCCACTCTGGAGAATAGTATGGAGGGTCCTCAGAAGTCAAAAACAGAACTACCCTATGATCCAGCAATTGCACTACAGGTATTTACCTAAAGGATACACAAAAAAAGATTCAAAGGGGTACACGCACCCTGATGCTCATAGCAGCATTATCAGTAATAGCCAAACTATGGAGAGAGCCCAAATGTCCATCGACTATTTAATGGGTAAAGAAGATGTGGTATGTGTGTGTGTGAATGGAATATTACTCAGTCATCATAAATGAAATCTTGCCATTTGCAATAATGTGGATGAAGCTAGAGTATACTATGCTAAGTAAAATAAGCCAGTCAGTGAAAGACAAATACATATGATCTCACTCAGATGTGTAATTTAAGAAAGAAAACAGATGAACATATGGGTAAGGGGTGGGGGGGGGAGAGAAGGAAACAAACCATAAGAGACTCTTAACGATGGAGAACAAAAGGAGGGTTAATGGAGGGAGGTGAGTGGGGGATGGGCTAGGTGGGTGATGGGTATTAAAGAAGGCACTTGTGATGGACACTGGGTGTTGCATTTAAGTGATGAACCACTGAATTCTACTCCCGAAACCAATATTGCCCTATAGGTTAACTAAAATGTAATTTTAAAAAAATGAAAAATAGGAGGAAAATTTTAATTTTCGATGTAAAAGGAAATATCTATAGCCCTAAACCCCAAGCGCTCAAGCGTCTCAGTCTAATATGGGAAACTGATCAAAATAAAAGGGGTTTAGAGAATATTTGGTAGAGACCTCCTGGGATGTGCAGGAGTAATCCAAAAAGGCTGATTTTTTGGTGTCAGACTGGAACTACCAGGTCAAGCCCATGTCTCTGCAGAAACCCAGTGTAAAACTACACACAACAGCAGATGAGCTCTTTCTACTGCCTACATTTTTCTGTAGCACAAAGCAGGCAGTCCATTGCTGGATTCAACTCACAGGAGGGTTTCAGTTGCATTAAAAAAATTATTAAAAAAATTTTTTTAAAGATTTTATTTATTTATTTGACAGAAAGAAACAGCGAGAGAGGGAACACAAGCAGGGGGAGTGGGAGAGAGAGTAGCAGGCTTCCAGGCGAGCAGGAAGCCCGATGCAGAGCTCTATCCCAGGAACCTGGGATCATGACCTGAGCCTAAGGCAGCTGCTTAACCAACTGAGCCACCCAGGTGCTCCTTGCTAATGTTTTATTGAGGATTGTTGCATCTATGTTCATCAGATATTTGCCTGAAGTTCCGTTCCCTGCCCCCCCTTCTTTCTTCCCTTCCCTCCCCACCTCTCCTCTCCCCTTCCTTCTTTCCATCCTTTCTTCCCTCTTTCTTTCAAGTATCTTTATCTCGTTTTATCAGGGTAATGCTTACCTCATAGAATGAATTGGAAGCTTTCCTTCCCCTCCCCAACCCCCCCTTTTTTGGACAATAATTTGAGAAGAATAGGTCATACCTTCTCTCTAATGCCTGGCAGAATTCACCTGTGAAATGATTTGGTGGTGGGCTTTTAAAATTTTTTGAGACTTTTTGATTACTGACTCAATTTCATTGCTAGTAATTGGTCTGTTTAAATTTTCTATTTCTTCCTGATTCAGTTTTAAAAGGTTTTCTGAATCTAGGAATTTACTCATTTTTTCCGAAGTCGTCCAGTTTATTGGCATATAGTTGTTCATAATATTCTCTTATAATCTTTCGTATTTCTGTGGTATCAGTTATTTCTCCTCCTTCATTTCTGATTTATTCTACTCCTCTTTGTTCTTTTCCCCCCTTTTCTCTTTCTTCCTTTCTTTCTTTAATGAGTCTTCCTAAAAATTTATCAATTTTGTTGATCTTTTCAAAGAACCAGCTCCTGGTTTCACCGATTTATCCTATCTTTTTTTTCAGTCTCCATTTCATTTATTTCTGCTCTAATCTTTATTATTTCCTCTTTCTACTGGTGTTGGGCTTGATTTCTTTTTTGTAGTTCTTTTAAGTATAAGGGTAGGTTGTTTATTTGAGATATTCTTGCTACTTGAGGTAGGCTTGGATTGCTACAATCTTCCCTCCCAGAACAGGTTTTGTTGCATCCCAAAGATTTTGGACTGTTGTATTTTCATTTGTCTCCATGCATTTTTAAGTTGTCTCTTCGATTTTTTTTTATTTTTTTATTAACATGTCACGTATTATTAGCCCCAGGGGTACAGGTCTGTGAATCGCCACGTTTACACACTTCACAGCACTCACCATAGCACACACCCTCCCCAATGTCCATAACTCAGCCACCCTATCCTTCCCTCACCTCTCCCCAGCAGTCTCTTCAATTTCTCGATTGAGCCCTTATTGTTTGATGGCATTTTATTTAGCCTCCATGTACTTGTGTTCTTTCCAGAATTTTTCACGTGATTGATTTCTAGCTTCACACCATTGTAGTCAGAAAATATGCATGATATGATTTCAATCTTTTTGAATTGATTGAGACTTGTTTTGTGGCTTAATGTGATCTATTCTGGAGATTGAACTATATGCACTTCAAAAAATAAGTATTCCACATTTTTGGGATGGGATGTTCTAAATATATGTTAGGTCCATTTGGTCCAATGTCTCATGCAAAGCCACTGTGTCCTTGTTGATTTTCTGTTTTGATGATCTATCCACTGAAGTAAGTGGGGGATTAAAGTTCCCTGTTATTATTGTATCAATTTCTTCCTTTATGTCTGTTATTAGCTTCTTTATGTATTTAGGTGTTCCAGTGTTGGGTTCATAAATATATGCAATTTTACAACCTCTTGTTGGACTGCTGCCTTTATCATTATGTAGTATCCTTTTTTGTCTCCTTAGTCTTTATTTTAGTCTCTTTTGTTCAATATAAATATTGCTATCCCAGGTTTCTCTTTGGTTCAATTTGCATAGTAAATGTGTTTTTCTATCCCCTCATTTTCAATCTGCAGGTGTCTTTAGGTCTGAAGTGAATCTCTGGTAAGCAGCACGTAGATGGGTCTTGCTTTTTTATACAGTCACCCTATGTCTTTTGCTTGGAGCATTTAGTCCCTTTACATTCGAAGTAATTTTTGAGCTATGTAATTACTGCCATTTTGTTACTTGTTTTATGGTTGTTTCTGTAATTCTCTGTCCCTTTCTTCTTTTGTTCTCTTCCCCTGTGGTTTGATAGACTCCTTTAGCGATATGCTTGGGTTCCTTTCTCTATATTGTTTGTGTATCTACAGCAGGTGTTTGATTTGTGGTTGCCATTAAGTTCATACATACCATCTTATGCACATAGCAATCTATATTATCCACGAAAACAGAAAGTGGGTTCTGGTACTGCCAATATGACAGACTTGGTATTTAGAAGACTTCCTGCTAAAAACCCCTCTGTAAAATAAAACAAACACACTTTTTCTTTTTTTCAGAGGGATTGAGAGAGACAACGAGCACTCAAGGGGCAAGGGAAGGGCACGGGGAGTGGGAGAGAGAGAATCTTAAGCAGGCTCCATGCTTAGTGTGGAGCCTGACTCAGGGCTTGATCTCAGGAGCCTGAGATCATGACCTGAGCTAAAATCAAGAGTTGGACACTTGACCAACTGAGGCACCCAGACACCCCCAAATAGACACACTTTTAAATGCTCAGCAGGGCTTACAAAAAAATAAAGGCTGCCAGGATCTAGAAATAAAGAGAAAGTGGACCACTTGAGAGTAATCATAACTGATGATCCTGCAGCCCAAGGTGTGGGGATGAAGGCTGGGCTTTCAGTCTCATTAATCTTGGGCAAGGGTTGGCAAATGCTGTCTCCTAAGAGCCAGATATTGAATGCTTTAAGATTTGTGGGCCAAACGATCTCTGTGGCAACTTCTCAACTCTGCCATGTAGCACGAGCTCAGTCAATATATAAATGGACGGGCATGGCTGCATTCCAGTAAAACTTTATTTACTAAGGGTAGTGGCAGGCTGGATTTGACCTTTGGGCTATAGTCTGTCAACCCCTTTTCTGGTACTTTTGTCTTAATGCCCATGAAGGGATATGGAACAGGGCCTTGTGCCTATACCAGATGAAGAGCTGGGCCCTTGAAATCAAGGGTTCTTGAAGGACTGTAACTTGATGAAAGGGTAGATTAGAATAAAGTCAGCCCACTTGCCCACTGCAGTGGGAAACAAAAATAGAGCTCATGTGTCTTAAACTAAGCTCTAGGTGGACAAAAACAATACTTTCTGAATACTTTCAACCACAGGCTGGTCCTCATGCTGGCTTAGTTCAAATTTACACTTATTAGGATACCATAATTGGTCTTGAGCCTGGGACATCCCTGGAGTGCTAGCAAAAACAAAGCAAAAACATTTTTAAAGGGAGACTCCCTTAAGATGGACTATGAAGGATTTGTACTCATAATACATCATTGAAATTGAGCTCACAACCCCAAATTTTAAAACATATAAGGAAATAATTCACTGCCCGTGAGTTAGCAGATTTGACAAATATCAGTCTTCCTAAACTTCATAAAGTAAATGACACAAACACTTTAAGTACACTTAACATAAAGATATAAAACAAGAAATCAAAAAGCAGGAGAAAAGGATAAGATATTCTAAAAAAGGCCAGGTAGATCTGAGACAGAATCAAACATAACTTCCAGAAACTGCGCCCTAAGTAGAAAAAATAAAAAATACATTCACACACAGACATAGTACAGGGAAATTACAAAACGAAAAGAAAACAGAAGATCAAAAAGGAAATAGACATTAAAAAGGACAAATTACCTACAAAGGTAGTAATCAGATCACTCTGCAAACTCTCCAGGGTACACATATTTGACTTGAGGGACCATAGCCAAGGAAGATGAGGAAAATGTGGTTTTGTCATTACCAGCTTCAGTTTATTTGTTTCCAACAGGTTTCCAAGCACTGACAGAAGGCAATTAGTTGTACTCCCCTGGGGAAAACTATGCCCAATAGCAAGCCCAGACTGGGTGAGCACCGGCCTCCCTATCATGGACCCTTCTCTGGCTAAGGACAGACACCATGTTCTGGAAGGGACACACCTTTCCACTGGCAACACTGTACCTAATGTACATAAAAGAATACTTCTGTTCTGGATGTCTCATGTAAGGTTGAAGACTGTCCTAGTCCAGAGCAGAACATCAGGAATGTTTTCAGGGTGAGGGAATAGGGAGCAGAAATCATTTAGCCATTTCCTCAGACTAGAAGATAACATGCGGCTCCAGCAAAGAGGCAGCAAAAAATAGTCAAAAAATTCCCCCAGAAAGAGCCTAAGACTCCACACCCAATTCCTGTGGCCCAGACTTCCACCATGCTGTGCCACACATGCTGGAAATCTACCAGCCAGGACCCAGGTCAGCAGAAGGCAGGGCAGAGACCATCACCAAAGGTGCTTATCTTTCCTAGTGTGCCCTATCAAGGGTATAGAAACCTGCACACTGAAACCTAGTATACCTTACATTATTATAATGCTTTATAATTTAAAAGAAAAAAAAAACTGTCCATAACCTATCTCATTTGATGGTCACAATAAACCTGTGTCATAGTAGGGAAAGTCTATGATTAGATTCAATTTACAAATGGTCAGAAATATCTTTTCCAGTGACTCAGTCAGAGCTGTCGTTTATACCCAGCTCATGATTCCTGATTCAGCGTTCTTACCACTACCATTGTTGTAGGGATATTCTTACTTCATTTCCAAACACCATACGATAAAGGCATTCCAGTGTGTCATGAATATTCACGGGAACATTCATTCTCTTATTCAAACAGATATCTGGGAGACAGCTGGTGCCCGTCTGAGACTCCATTCTTGCCTTTCCCTTACTCCCCATATCCAACTGATTGCCAAATGCTATCAGGTGTCTCTGCTCTTGCCTTCAGTCAGGCCTTCCATGCTTTTCTGCTGTACTAATTCTACAGACTCTTAACTGGCTTTCCCTTTTCCCCTCCTCTCCTATTCCCCAATTTTAAGATGGCAGTGAATTTTCCAAAGTCCAAACTGCCAAAGTGAGCTGTCCATGTCTGTACCACTGCCTCTGCTTTACTAAAAGGTTTCTCATTACTTTCAGAATCAAAGCCAAACTCCTCAGCATGGAATAAATGCCCTTCGGCTTCTTTGTGCTGCCTCTGTGCCCAACCTTCTCTCTCAACAATCTCCTTCAAAATCTCTCAGTGACGTTCCCGAGATCTTTGTGCCTTTCCACAGGCTGCTTTCTACCTAGGTAATTCTGCCTCGTCTTTCAAAACCAAGCTGGAAGAGGCTTTCCTGAACTGCCCACCTGACCCTCAAGAGCTGGGTTACTTTCTGGTCTGATGTGCTTCAAAGGCTTTCTGCCCTTACTCATGCTTTGGTAACCCTTCCTTCTCTTGCTCAGTCTGCATCCCCGTCTGGACTCTGAGCTTTGTGAGAGCTACGATTTATCTTTAATTGCTCTACCTCTAGTCTTGGCAGTATCTGGTTTGCAGATGCTCAGTAATTATTTACTTAACTGATTAATCAGGATATAGAAAACTTGAAGAGAACCACTTTGTTTTTTTTTTTTAATAAACTGGGTGCCAAAACAAAACACTGAAAATCAGCATCAGTTTATTCTTGGTTGAAAGGAGTTTTGCCACACAGATATTTATACAGTGTGGTGAAGAATATATAAACCTTCATGAGGCTGCCCCAGTTTTAGCTCCCCTCTGGAATGCAAAGCATCAAAAGACTTTTTCTCTTTTTAAAAGATTATTTGTTAGGTATGGCAGATAAACAAAATAGTCACAGTAAAAATCGAAAGGGCTTTTCATAAAACCAAAGTGACTGACAACCATTCCAGGGAGTAATTGCTACTTCATTTTAAAAATTTCTTCTTTCTATTCTGACCATATAGACATATAATGGAAAGGCAGGTTTGAGGAGACTAGCCTGGTCTATAAGTCAGAAAAAGTAGAACAGAGCTGGCCCAGGAAAGAAAAGGTGTGTTAAATTAGAAACATGGAAAACATTAGCGGTGGAGGAAAGAGTGTTTTAAAAAAATAAAAAGGTAAGAATACACTGCTTATATACTCTGCATTCTATTTCTATGGCAATAAGTTAGTGAATTAGATTGTTGCTAAGGGAAACAACTGCATTTCGAAGCAATGATGGGAATACTTCTAGAATCATCTCTCTATTGTTGCCTGCCCAGAACAATCTAAGTCTGGTACTGGAAAGGGAATCAGCGTAGGAAGACAATATTGACAAGGCCAAACAACAAAGTGGTGATTCACTTAGTTCCTGGGCTGTCAAGGGACCTACAGTAACACAGCCAACTTCCAAAGGCCATGCACTTCCCTCTGGGGCTTAATTACATTAGGTGAGTGGTCACTTCAAAGACCCAAAGGATAACTTCGTTAATTTTCAGTCTGTATTGCCTTCTTAATATGTAAATGTCAAAAACATTAATAACAATTATAACATTAATAAAATGCTAAAAATGCTTAGGTTCAAATAACCAGTTTGATAGATCTCTTCTCCCTCCAGACTTTACTCAAATATCACCTTCTCAGTGAGCCTTCCCCTGCTTATTTGTCTAAACTTGCATGCTCTGTTACACTGTAACTTTCTGACCCTTTTCCTACTTAATTTTTCTCCTTAACACTGATCATTATCAAACATGCTATGTATTTTACGTATTTATGTTGTTTATTGCTGGTCTTTCACTAGGATGTAAGCTCAGTGAAGGCAGGGATTTTTCTCAAATTTTTCTCTGTTGTATCCCCAGCAGCTAGGATAATGACTACCACATGATAGGTATGAATAAATATTCATTGAGTGAAGTGAATTTATACCTATCAATGTGGTATAAACACGAGTTTAAGCTGAAAACATGTGAATCAATAGTGGCTGCATTAAAAACCCTTATCTAAAACCTTTTTGGCTGGCTTAGACAAAGCCTCCTGAAAATACAGCTGCCAAAATCCCCTCTCTGGGAGGTTTAGGACCATTCGTACCTAGATGAGATATTACATAAACATAACCTTGCCAAAACGTTCTGTGCCTTCCACTTTTTCCTCATTAGTTTCTCACCGCATGCTTTTCCTTAAAGGCCTATGAAGGACTTTTCTCAGGAGGATAAGCAAAGGTAACTCAAGCTGATCAGAAGCCACTTTAAGTGCTCCCACATACCTGAATAAACCTTGCCTTTTCTCTTGTTAATCTGTCTTTTGTCAGTTAATTTGCAGGCCCCCAATCACTGGACAGTTGATAGAGGAAAAAGTTTTGGTTTTTTTTTTCCTTCCCAACAGAAGGAAAGAATGAGTGACAAATTGGTACTCATATCATACAGCACCGTAAGGGATATATTTTTTCAGTGCAGTAAATGTGGGCGTTGAGCTTCAGATATGTTCAAAATTAGAAATGGGATGTTAAAGACAAACAAACCAATGTGCTGATGATTCCAAATTGATTTCAATGAATTCTAAATCATAATTCACTGTTAATGTTTGTGAAGCAAATGATCAGAAAAGGAAATGGTAAGTTATTTCATCATTCTGCAGATGTTTATGTCAAAGGAAAAATATTCCTTTTATCTTTCTTGCCTCCACTTCACCCCTCAAGGGGTCAACTTTCTCTTTCTGCACACTAGAAAGTACACGATGCACACAGGTGCGCAGGCCCAGGAGCTATGATTACTTCAGGTTCAGGTCAGCCATGTGCCCATTTTGATGTAACAGAGAGGTACACATGAATATATGCGAAAGAGAGATAAAGAGGAAAAGGGATGGCAGGAGGGAGGGAAAGAGAGGTGGAGGTTCGGAGAGGTGGAGTATATGTATGTGTTTGGGAGAGGAGCGAGGAGGGAGACACACCATATTTTGCATTGAGGGCCAAAAGGACCTTGGTAATTTGTGTCTGGCATTTTTTCCTCCAAGGAGATAAAAATAGAAAGAAATGAAAAGAGAATGAGTCAATGATGCCTTGGTTATGATATGCAGCTGGATTATGGTGTTCATTCTTTCATTGACTTAACACTGAACAACTTCCAGGACAGTGTCACAGCACCTACTCTGTCCCTTCCAATCCACAGCCCTCTCCCCCAGTTTGAGCTTTATCACACACAACCTTCGAGCCCTTCCAAGCCTTCTGATCTAATTGAACTACTTCTGCTTGGATGCCTCATACCATGTGAGACAACGTGATTAGAAAGGAAACAGAGCCATACCCCTGTCCTGGGATGTCCTGGGATCATTACAATGCAGTGAGAAGAACTGAGGCAGAGGATGGGGCCCAAAATGCTAGGAAAGCAGAGGAAAGTGAAAGGTGGTGTTGAGAAATGACACTTGGCTTGCGACTTAAAAAATGAGGATGCAGTCACCAGGTGGGACAAAGAAGAAAAGGCATGTGGAGTTGGGCATCTGCGGATCAAGCCCAGGGGCAGAAAAGCTTAGTCCTCTGCAAAATGGAAGAGTCTGGCAATCCCAGCCCACGGGGTGGAAAGGCAAGTCTATGTTCCAGCCAGAGGGCTGAGAACACTGTATCTGAGGAAACCTTCTACAGAGAGTAGCATCAAAGGTTTTTAAAGAGGGGAGTCGCAGGATAAAATCGTGTGAGAGATCTCTCTGATGATCACAGAGATGCACATTGATGGCAGGAGAGAGATGAGGCCACAAGAGCGGTGGTAAAGACCTGAGATGGGGGAATGACAGAGAGGATTAGGTAACTGGGCTGGAGACACGTTGTGGTGTGAGGAAGATGAGAGGCAGAATACGGGTTTCTCCCAGGAGGCTGCTGGGTAGATGCCCAATGTATTAGCGAAACTATGGAAGGCTGATAACAAAATAGGGACCACAGCTGATACATATTAGAACTCTTAGAGTTAAAGGCAATCCAGTGTTCAATGATTTCAATATAACTTTACCGAACCATTAAATTATTTAAGATACAGATTCCTTGCCTTTCCATGTCAGAGGAAAGTCCTCTGAAAGTGGGACTGATCTATATTTGAAATAACCTTGCATAGTTTGTACTAAGCTTGAAAAACTATACGATTTTGAGCTAGGAAAGCATATTTAAGGTGTTCTTGGTCCACTCACACGAGGAATCCAATCATTTTAGCCCAGCCAAGACTATGAATTTTGTCCAAAATAAAACTGGCCGTTAGCAAAGTCAGAATGAGAGCCCACGGCTCCTGACCCCCACACAGCAATTTCAGTAGAGTCAGGCTTGATCAGTTGAAGAAGGCAGCAGACCATGACCTGAAGGAGGCTGAATCCCTCCCACAACTGTACTGCTTCAAAGAAACCTTTTGAGTCAAATAAAAAAGAAAAGTAGATCTTAATATGGGCTTCAGATTAGAAGTCTGTCAAACATCCAGAAGTCTAGGGATTAGCTTCAAATTTGTAGTTTATAGAACTACGTTGATAGTGAAGTTTGCCAATGTTGACAAAACCCTAAGTGAAGTCAACATTAAAGAACGTTTCACCATTCCAACATTTTAAATTTGCTGTGGGCCTGGCTTCCCAAAGGCTTCAGAATAATTGACACATGCACTGAAACAACTTTAGTTCTATCCCCAGCTGAGGTGATGATAAGAAAGCAACTATTCTGCATATAAATCTTAATCGCCATGTAAAGATGGTCTTTAAGTTTACACTATCACGAATAGGAAGTAGAAGAATTATGTTTTGTGTGTCATTCATGGGCTGATGGTTGAGTCTAATTTGTGGTAATGAAATTATCTTTTTTTTTTTTAAAGATTTTATTTATTGATTTGACAGAGAGACAGAGATCACAAGTAGGCAGAGCGGCAGGCAGAGGCGGGGAGGGGAAGCAGGCTCTCTGCTGAGCAGAGAGCCCGATGCAGGGCTCGATCCCAGCACCCTGAGATCCTGAACTGAGCTGAAGGCAAAGGCTTAAACCACTGAGCTACCCAGGCACCCCTAAAGAATTCATTTTCATCAAATATTTAGAACACCAATAAGATCGTTTTAAATTAAGAATGTTGAAGATATATAAGAAATGTAATCATGAAGTTATCAAAAGTTAGGCAAAAATGTAAGTTCAGGCTATTTAGTGACTCATCTCCCCAAGTTGCTCTGGGTACAAAGGGACACTCAGTGAGAGGGAGAGTGAAGACAGATGTCCCCATGTTCACAGCCCAGAACATCACTGCAATCTCTGTTCATGACCATTATGCCCACAGAACACTGCCACCCCACATTCCACCCAACACATGAATGCCAGCAAGGTCACTTCTTGGGGTTTAATGGAAAACGACCCACAACTTATTTAAACATACTTATTTTAAGTATGCTTGAATACATGATATATGTTATACAGTACACTGGGAATACTGTAGAAGCCATTCTGTGTCAAGATTTTAAATTTTTCTGAGAGCATACAAAGGACAGAGTGGAAGAGTGTTTTTCTAACATTAAAAGAATAGGATCCCTGTACTTCCTCGAGAGGGGTGAGTTAGGAGCACTTTGATGCATCAGCAATACTATGTAAGCTGGTTTCTATGAGGTCCGCCCAGCAACTATAAAACCCTCCAGCTCTTCCTATGGAGAATCCGGAACATTCCCTTCCTTATTTGGTTGGTGACTGTTCTCAGTGCTTGCAGACGGACTGCCTGACCAGAAAGAGCCTCACACAGCCACCCCATTTATTACTGTATCCAGATCAAAGGATCTTGGTTCTGTATCTTTGTGGAAGCTCTTTAAAAAGTGATCTACCTACTTTTTTTTTTTTTTTACACATTATAGGAAACCGAGTCTTAGAAAAATCAGCTGGCAAAATTTATCACAAATTCTGAGGCTGTTAGACCTGTGTTATGCTATGAATATGGTTAAAGTGGTTTCTGGAGTAGAGTTCAAACTGTGAATTTAATCAATTAAGAAGACCACGTTGTTTATATGGTGACCACAACCTGGCTATGCTCTATGTATTTTTGGTAAGACGGATTTAGTTCCTTAAAAAAGGGCAGAAAACACAGGATGGCTCTCACTGGTTTTAAAAAGCCAGCATTTTATGACATTGCAGCAGAACTTTATGGATTTTCCAGTCCACCCACTTCAACATTTTATATTTACTAATAAAAGTATTTCATTTCCATTGTCTTTGCTGCCTTTTACCTTGGTCATTGCTGTGTATCAAGTGACTAAATTTAAACCAAATAAACACAAAGATAATGAGGTCTAGTCAAGGACCACTGATGTAGGAACCAAGAGATCTAATTCCTAACAAAATCACTTGAGTAAGAAAATAAAAGTTGTAAAATATAAAACATATACAAGTAAATATTATCTATTCCTCCTATAGGCAACAAGCTAATGCATGGGGAAAAAAATTTTTCCCCCCAAATTAGGTCCTATCATTTTTTTATAATTTTAATGAAAGAGCCTTAGGCTGACCTAGGAACATCAAAGCTAGAGAACTGCTAGATAATTATAGAACTTAACTCTGGACAGAGTTAACACTTGGTTATTATATTTAAATTCTCCTTCAACTGCTACCCTACGACTTCAGTGTTTTTATAAAGATTCTAGTATGTGGGATGACATAATCAAAGTGACCTAATAAATAAGAATGCCAGACAGGCTGGTGCTCTAGCTTCCTCAGTTTCACTTTAACATTAGAAATGACATTTTCAGGATTGTTTGGATTCTGAATTTTTTTCTCAAGTCCAGCACTGGTCAGGGCTTAGAGAAGAAGCTGGACTACTGTCATGCCTGGAGGAGGGTCAAGCACGGGGGTCAGCCCTCTTGGGACACTCCACACGGTCCTTACAGAGATAAAAGGCTCTTTTCATCAAGGAGCCACGACAAAAAAAGCAGACACCATCTAGGAATAGGTGTCTGCAGTGTCCTGTGTCCCTGAGGCAGAAGTCAGAGGACTGGGCTTGAGAGGAACAGCATTTCAGGTGACTATTATTACCTTCTCTCTGTATTCCATTAATAATCTGTTGGTCCAGGTCCTCTGTGTAGCACACAGAGGAAGGCTATGGCCAGTCGTGCCATTCAGAATTTTCACTGAATTTTGCTTGTTTGAATTGCACATATCTCAGAGAAGCATAAAAAAATGCGAGGGCACTGTGGTCTGTGTGTGGAGGGTAAATTAGCATCCTCAGAGATAAAGCACGGTTACTATCAGGTAAGCAAAACATAAAAACTCAGTATTCCTAAGTAAGATCTCCAATGTTTGCTTTTTCGCTTTTTTTTTTTTTTTTAAGATTTATTTATTTGAGAGAGAGAGAGCGCCCGGACAAGCCTGCCTCTATGAGCAGGGGGAGGGGCAGAGGGAGAAGGAGAAAAGCAGACTCCCTGCTGAGTGGGGAGCTAGACATGGGGCTCCATCCAAGGACCCTGAGACCATGAGCAGAGCCAAAATCAAGAGTTGGGCGTTGAACCTACTGAGCCTCCCAGGCACCCTTTTCAGCTCTTTTTTAAAACAAGGAATTCCAGAAACTGCCTTCAGCATTAAGGGAAAGCTCACAGACTCTAGCTCCTCACCCCTCATCACCACTTACATGTCCTCCCCCAACGCATCCCCCAGTAAGACTTTAAATGTTCATTTTTTTTTTTTAAGTCATAGAGAAGGGATGCCTGGGTGGCTCAGTCAGTTAAGTGTCTGCCTTTGGCTCACGTCATGATCCAGGGGTGCTGGGATTGAGCTCTGTGTCGGGCTCCCTGCTCAGCGGGAAACCTACTTCTCTCTCTGTCTGTCCCCCTGCTTGTGGTCTCTCACACTCTCTCAAATACGTAAATAAAATCTTTAAAAAAATAAGACTCCCTGCCGAGCAGGGAGCCCAATGTGAGACTCTATCCTAGGACCCTGGGATCCTGACCTGAGCTGAAGGCAGATGCTCAACCAACCAAGCCAGCCAGGTGCTCAATAAATAAAATCTTAAAACAAACAAAGAAGCAAAAACAAAAACAAAAACAGAGAAACTTTGTAAAATGAACACGCAACCAGAGTCATTACCTCCAAGGAGTCACCTTCACAATCACCTTCCTCCGTGCTTCTCCCCTTCTCCTCAGTGATGGTGTTCACCATTTCAAAAAACCTACAGGGAGAGTTGGTATGTGGTCACTCAGAATGCATCTGATATTAAATACAAGCAAGTATGTTCCAACGTGACTTCAGAGCCAAAAATGGGAACGAAGAGACTTTCTAAAAAATCAGGCAATAAACTATCAGTATCAACACGAAAAATAGGATTTTTCAAAAAGAAAAAGAGAGGCTGGTAGAATTGTCCAACCTAAAGCCTCACCTCAAATAACAGTAATGTAATATAGATTTAGAACAATGAAGCTAGACAAACTCATAGAGATGTGAAGACTGTGGGACTTGGATGTCAGGCCAAGATTGTTAGTATTTGTGTGACTTGGGGCAAGCTGCTCCACCTCTCTGAGCCTCACCCCTTCATCACACAACAGGGTCTATAGCAGTATCTAACTTAAAGGTTGTTAGGAAGACGACTTGATGTAATATTTGTAAAGTGCTTAACAGAGTGCATTTATTAAAATAAGCTACTATTGTTTTGCTGATGGTCGTATTATTATTTAAAATGGGAATTAACAAAAATACCCATAATCTGGAATAGTGTCTCTAAATTCTGCGGTGATTATTTGATATAGTGTGGGCCACTACAACATCTGATGTCAGTCATTAAATATTTTGCCTTTACTATCATAAATATGGTGTTCTGTAAACACAATCTGCAAAACACCAATATGAATTAGGAACAGCTGGCTTGTATGTTTGTGAAAGAAGCCACCTCTTTTTTTGGTGACATTTTCTTCAGGAACTCTTCTTGTGAAGTTTTTTGTTTTCTTCTTCTTCTTCTTTTTTTTTTTTTTTTTCCTGTATACCATTTCAGAGCCAAGAAAAATAGTCACAACAAGAAACAGATTTGCTCCCTGTAACCCTAGCTGTTCCTCGTCTATGCAGAGGGGTTGCTAACAGTTCACAAACTTAAAGCATGGGAGGCACTATGACTAGAGGCTGATGATCTCACACAAAGGTAATGCTCTGCATTGCCAGCCCAAGGAAAGAGTAGGTTATGTGGGATAAGAAAAATCTACCTTCTATAACTCAGAACTTTTTTTCTATCTCTGTACCTCTTTTTTTTTTCTGTACCTCTTTTAAATCCATTCATCCATCCATCCATCCAGCCAGCCAGCCGTCCCCCCTGCCCAGTTGGGAATTTGGAACCTATCTATGGAGTTTGCATGTGGTGCCTACTTCCCTAGTTTTCCTTTCTCTGTATACATTTCTTGGAGGTCACTGACAAGAAAAAGAAGTTCCCAAGTCTGATCAGAGTAACAGTATGCTCTAGGGAAGGTTAAATATCCTGATGAGTTAGAGACAAAGGCAAATTTAACCAAGAAGAAGAAGAAAGGGAAAAACCTAAAAAAAAAAAAAAAAATCTGACTTTAAAGACAGACTTAAAGATCTGGGGTAAAGACTTCCATCAGCTATTCACACAAAGTTTTTCAACATGAACATCTCTAAGCAGAATATAATACAGTGGGATGGGAACACTGTAATTATTTGGAGCCTGGATTCTAGAGTCACATGTACTTGGTCCAAATCCCAGATGTTTAGTTTTTATTAAATATGATTTTAAGTTCATTGAATTGTTTAAGACTCTTTTTTAAAAACTCTTTTCAGTGAAGATGTTAATATTAGCTACCTAACAGTTTTTATTTGAAGATTAAAGCAGATATTAGATCTGGGGTATGAACTCCATAAATCCTGGCTATCACTATCATAAAAACAAATCAGTAGCGTTGAGAATTTAAGTAGAAAAGCAGACCATATGTGTGTACTAAGAATTATTTCTTATTTCCAAATCCTTTTCTATATATTTTATAATAATAAAGATAAAACTATAACCATACAGTTCTATAGCCAACTATAGAATTATGGATTTATAAATTTTTTTGATACCAAGATAAAAATAACTGTATACTGCAACTAGTATATTAGTTATTTACCATGGGCTCAGATGGTGATTATTCGAATAAGAACAATCCTCAGGAAAGTTTTAAGTCTAAGCTGGCTTTACCTGCACTTTGGTTTCTAAATTGTTACTCACTTGCCTAGGTCCCCACAGTCAGTCACTATGTCCTAAGGGAGCATGAAGTACTTAATTATTTGCTCAAGAGAAATATACCCAGGGAGGTTAACACAGCATACAGTGCAATGCATGGATTTTTGGACTGTCTTTTATGGGTATAGATCAGATCACTGGCTCTTAACTCAAGCTGTACCCCCACCAGGAAATCCAACAAAATTCGTCAGGGGTAGGGCCCAGGCACTTGTTAAAATGCACCAGCTGATTCTAATCTGAACCAGAGTTAAGAGCCCCTGTTCAAAGAATTCAAGAATGAAGATTTTGGTAATCATTTATCGCAATAAGTGAGCACTTTAAAAATGAGACATTAACAGTTGGTCATTAACTGGCAGGTCTTGGTTAATGTTTTACCTGTGGAAAAATAAATTATGAGTAAGAAAAAGCATGGTTTATTAAAAAGAGCTCTCCCCCCCATTCTCTGATTGTTAAACATACCCCATAATTATAAACTATTAGGCCAAATGAAATATTTATATAACCACACAGCCACAAATTCCTTATAGGAGCTACAAGTTCACTCATTAATTAAAAATAATGATCAGGAAAGAACAGTATTTTTTACACCTAAACAATGATGAGTACGTACTTTTTACAGTGCAGTTCTGTACAGAAATAGATTTGGAAATCGTCAGAATTATGAAGCACGTAAAGAAAACAGCATCGCTCTTCAAATTTAGAAATACTGAAAGAAACAAAGAGAATTATTCAGGGAAACAGCAATATTTCTATGAATGTGCAGTGCAAAATAAATACCTTTTATAGCCAATCCCCATTATGATATCAATGTTGTTTATAACAAAAAGATATAATAGCACTTGAAAAAGTGATGTTTCCCCCCCATACCACAATACTAAAATTACTTAAGAGTCTGAGAATTGTGCTCCTACTCATATCTGCCAGTGGGGTTGCTCTGGGGGGTTGTAAGTATACCTCCGCTATGTATCCCTCCAACCGAGCACGGGAAATTGTCCTGCCTGCTACAGTACCACACTGTAATACGGAATAAAAGGCAGAAGTATGGAGTGGCTGACTGAGCTCCGCGATTCTAGTTCTTTGGCATCTACAGAACAGCAAAATGTTTCCAAAGCCAGGAAGGCAATGCGGGGAGGCAGTCAAAGCACCTCATGCGTTGTAGAGATTTTGAGGTGTGAGGAAATGTGGAACGGCACTTGGTTCTGACTCAGCAAGCAATTTTATAGCAACTGAAATAATTTTGAGTCTACCATTCAGGCATTGCTGTTTTATGCCAAAGGTTAGCAAATATTTCCTGTAATGGGCCAGAGAGTAAATATTTCAAGTTTGGGTGTTGGAGCAGTCTTAGGCAATACACAAATGAACATGGCTGAGTTCCAATAAAACTTTATTTACAAAAACAGGCAGTGGGCCAGATTTGGCCTATGGACCCTCCTTTGTCAATCTCTATTTTATGCCTTTGCATCTGCTGTTCCTTCAATTTGAAATTTACATCATTTTTGACTTTTTAAAGAAATTCTATTCCTCATTCAAGGCCCAGCTTAGATCCTACCCTCTCCCTTCCCTACTTCTACCTTAAACAGAAAGACTTTCTCTTGCGCCTCTGTTCCTTAAACATAGATCTGTCATTGCTTGGCTCACTGTCAGCTCAATAATGACTGTACGGTCCTTCCTTGTTAAATGTTCCACTGATGGGTTGTCAGCTCTTTGAGAGTGCGAGTTCATGTCTTAGTCATTGTTGTACTAGCAGAATAGGACTCAACATGTGACATACAGCTGGTGCTCAATACATGCCCGTTGACTGAGCTGAGCAAGCAAGTTCTGAGATGATGCAAGACAAACTGCTGACTCAGGTTTTTGGGTTTTGTGTGTGTGTGTGTGTGTGTGTGTGTGGTTATCTCTTTAAAAAGGAGGAAGCCAAGAAAAGTTAGCTCCCTCTGAAGACACACACTACAGCTTAAGTTTCTCAACGTATAAACCAGCAGGAAGCCATCTGGAAGGATTCTATGTATATGCTGCAAGTCACAACAAAAGTTTATGGAGTGATGCCATATTTAATTTAAAAAATTTCATTGGAAAATAGATATGATAAGGTGGAATTTCTATTACTGTACTTTCCTAGACTGTTTAGAAATGCAGTAGTAAATAACAATTGCCTTGCTAATGACTGGTTTTAAAAATTAAATATTAAGAGAGTAAAACTTTATTTGAGAAGGCATTGGTTGGAAAGATAGCAAATGAGTCAGTCCATTATCTTGCTTGTTTCCCTGCAGATCTCTCAAGAGGTAACAGGTGGTTTTACCAGGCAAACTCCAATTATCAGTGACTCAGACGTCTCTACCAGTTCATGCTCCAACAAAACCAATTATTATTATGCCAAAAGCAACAGGGTATTGTGTAACCAGCCTCCAGAAATCTGTTTTTTCTCATTTCTCTTTATTATGTGGAGATAAATAGTAGTAAACATAAGTAATTTGGTTTGAAAGTTCCAAGAGTTGGTTTAGCCTGAGCTTCTATAAAGTAAGTATTTAAATGTTTAACCAGTGGCTCTTGGTTCTGGAAAAAATCTCATTTCTAAATCCCAGGAAATAGCATTTCCTGACCTACTGGCTTTATGATGGCAACGTCAGAATGGAACTAAACTGAAGGGAGCCACTATAATCTCAAGAACACGTCGTTAGCAGCAAGCCAAGGAAAAGTTTTTAAAAAATGAATTTCTCATAGTCTCACTAATAGGTTACGTTAACTCTAGGACACAATGTGATTGATGGTATGTGGATTTTTTGGTTCCACCTAAGAAGAGATTAGTTCCTGGCATCTCAAACGACTAGAAACCCATCCTAGCACATAAACCCACAGCTCAACCAACTATTGAGGACCCGAATAGCTCACTTTTATCGACACTTTGATTCTGTTCCACAGTCCACATTTACCCCTCATTCTCCACATCTGAAGCAGGTGACAGGCACAGAGTCAGTTCGACTAACAAAGCTTTGTTATAGATGTTTTCATAACGAAAACAGAAAAGGAGGCTGAGCATTTTCATCAAGAGAAGGGTTCTTCAAGTTCTCTGCATTTTAAAATCCTGACTAAAAGTTCTATTGTCTTCTAAGTAAAAAAAAATGTACCAAGTAAACTTACCTCACTCCCCTGATAGAAGCAGCACTAAAATTCCACTCATGTATACCTTTCTAGAACATAGGGGAAGAATGACAAGAACAACAAACATTGAGTCATCCGAATGAAAATAACATAATTTTGTTTTATTATTTTACAATAATATACACAGAATAATTTTTCCCAGTGCATAATTCTTTAATAATCTGGATGGAAATTGTAATTCATTTCCAAGCCACAAGGGTGATGTTTACACTGCTTAATAATTTCTGTACTTCAATAAAACAGCTTCCAAGAGAATCTAGGGGAATTATTCTCATTAAATCCTAAAAACTGGATCTTTAGCAAATTAACCTAATAACTGTCATGTCTTAATTTTTAAAATAAAAACCCAGTGATCAAGGTAATTCAATTATTATAGCTGAGTAATGTTTCTTTTCTGAGAAAGAAAAACATTAATTTGAATAAAGCCTCTGCAAGGCTTTACAGATGATTATTTCTGAATTATCTTTAGTTAAATTTTCAACTGAAATGGTAGTTCTATTTCTCCAGAAAATAATACTCCAAGTATGTCTGTATGTACATGCATGCAGATAGTGTCTGTCATAGCTACAATGCTTTATGCAAAATTCAATATAGTAATAAAGTCTGAACATAAAAATTTGATTGTCATATGATAAACATGGGTGATGGCAGGGCCAAGAGGAAAAAAATGTGCAAATTTATTTTTTGAGTTTATTACTCAAGCTAAGTTTAAATTATTACACTCATGTCTTTAAATTAAATAAATTACAAATTGGATCACATTCCCTATAAAAATATGTCTGGTACCAACACAGAATTGACAACATAAATATTTTAGTAGAAATAAGGTAGTCGATACACATGTCCAAGTTTAGCAAGTACTCTACAATAGTCCATTCAGATGGCCAATTCAACTTTGTAAATGGGAAACAACCAGGAAAACAAGCTCTTACCCACCCACTTAAAATACTGCCAGGAGCTTGAGGTCTTGGCTGGACTTGTGAAATGGGTAAGGAAGCCTGTGGCTCTGAGGTGGACCAGAACTCTCCTTTTGGCTGAAGCAAATCAAAAAGCCACAATTTATATCCACAGCACCTAGTTCTTTGCTAGGACCATGCAACTTAAAATACAAATAGATCCTCCCAAGCCCAAAGGAGATGTACGAAAAAACTAGTTTCAACGCACACCAGTCAGGTCACGGATATGTGGCCTGAATTCACAAATGTGCACGCGCCCAGGAAAGGAAGGGACCATGGAAAGGTGCTCCTGGAATGTGGCTCTCTTTCACCAGAGTACAGAGGGAGTTAAATTAAAATAGCACCCTGCAGCTTCAGCTGGTAATACGGAAAGTTGGTTCTAAATCCTGGTGGCCTCAGGTGACCTTCTAAATAGATAGGACCCCGGAGCTGCAGCTGTTACCCGCATGTTACTTGCGTACAGTTCAGCCTTATCCTCAGAGCCTGCATCCAGGATCAGGAGGTGGTGGAGGAAAGCAGAGCCAGTAGGGCTCTTAGGCAAACATGCAACTGAACAGGGAAACTGGAAAACAGCCACAGGATAGCATTGGTAAAATCTATCTCCTATCAGCCCTGTTCTGGGAACAGGCAAGGAGAGATTTCCCAGATAGATTGGGCTGGGTTTGTAGGAAAGGAGAACAGCATTTCCAGAATGTTAGGTTCTTGAAAGGTTGCAAGTGCTGCCAGTGAATGTTCTACCTTACTGGTGTGAAGCCCAGGGCCTGTGATGGAGAGATCTGGAATAAGGTGGCCCAGCTCCCCAGCGCCATTGCTACTGGGACTCACCACATGGAGGCGCTAGTGAGCTACAAGGCCAACAGGTGCGGTTAAAAAGTTCCTGGGGCCTGTCTGGGAATCTGGGGAAAGGGATTGCCAGAGGCAGAGCTAGAATAATTAGCCTCAACAAGCCCCAGACGGACACTCCAGCTAACTGACTGTGCACAAGCACCATACTGTAGGAACTGGTTAGTGTCAGATCCTATGCCCTCGTCCATAGAGTCGGGACTAGGAGTTAACATTGAGCTAAAATGGTGGAGTTCTCCATTGGCAGATACTATTAGCTCCCTAGACAACAGACACGCTCTTCCTTCTTTGCTAAGGAGAGCTGAATGTCGTTGGCATTCAGGTGGCCGTGTTTAGCAATGAGGGGTAATGATTGGTCTAAATCGGCGATGTAAGTCCATTCTCCTTGCTAGTGATTGGTTTAGGCATGAACACATGACACAATTTAAGGTACAAAAGGAGGGCCGGACCCTTTTTTTGGGGAAGCTGTGTGTGAACTGATGCTTTGAGCCGCTATTTAAGATAAGGAGAGAAAAATCAAGAGCGTATAGAGAAGCCACCTGAGAATTCTGATACTGTTCAACTACTGACGTACCGCCAGCATGATCCTCTGCCCCTGAGAAGTTCCTGTTATGTGAGATAACATTTCCTTATCTTCGAAGCCACTTTTAGGTGGGAGTTTTGTATCTAAAAGCATCCTTGATGGATGAGACGATCATATCATCCAAATCTAGAATCTGAGGTAAACATATTCCCCTCATAAATTTCCTAGGTCTTCGCAGAGGGGCCATGGCTGGAGCCAGGGTGAGGTCAGCTCCTCATATTCCACTGGGACCCTGCTGCCTGCTACCTTTCCCTGAGAGACCACCAGACAGGACAGGAGTACTCAGACTCCAAAAAAGGAAGGGATTCTAAATAACAACCATTTAAAATATTTTAGAAATGTTTCTCTTCCTCAGTCTAAGTTTTTCTTTCCTGTGCCCATGCAGACTTTTTTTCAAGTACTAACTTGACTTCATACAACAACCAACCATTGAACAAAGGGAGAACTGTTTGAAGATTAGGATTGCAATTTATTTTGTTCTTGACTTACAGTAACTCCCTAATAAGAGTCCTGAGACTCTTAGGAATTGGTATAATGATATTAACGTTTTGACTGCTGCAATATAAAGTATATACTAGCTGTTCATTCCACATTTTAGAATGAAAATCCTGAGAGAAGGAGTAAAGAAATAAACATGATAAATGAAGAGCAACACACTCTGCTCTATTCTTAGAAAACAATTTAAAACTTTTTATGACAAGGGGTGCCTGAGTGGCTCAGTTGATTGGGCCTCTGACTCTTGATTTTGGCTCAGGTCATGGTCTGTTGGGGGAGGGTCAGGATTGTGAGCTCTGTGGGGAGATTGCTTGGGATTCTCCCTCTGCCTTGCCCTCTGCCCCTCCCCTCAACCTCCATTCCTCAGCTTGCACTCAAGCGCTCTCTCTCAAAAATAAAATCTTAAAAAAAAAACCAAAAACCCATTCTATGACAAAAAGCACCCATTTTTAGTTTAACATCAGATCTATACCCCTGCTATTTATGTTATTAGTGATAGTTATTCCAGTTGCTTTAAACTAACATAATATTAGCAGAGTTATCTTATTTTTATTACTTGTCCTCATTCCAATGGTATCACTTCTATTTCAAACAGCAGAAAGATAGTGGTAATGAACATGCTATGGATAGAACCAGGGTTTTCAAAGAAACTGACATAACATTTAAAATGGAAACTGATTTAAGAAAGCTTAAATTTTTGAACAAGGAGAATTTTTAGCACAGTGGGGACAATGCAAATGTAATTCTTCTTGATCAAAAAGATGGTAAAAGTGGAAACTGGACAACTCACAGCCCAATTCCATAACCCTTCTTAATGCACTCTTTTACATCTTCATTTATTTATTTCTCAGTGTAATATAAAAATTGTCCCTACAGTTGTCACAAAACATAAGAGAGTCAATACAAGGCTAACTTTATTCAACAAAGAACTTCCAGACAACTAGCTGGAAATAGTACTCATTTTCCAAAAATCTCTGGCTTACTTTCTGTTCTTTTTCTGTCTTCTGGCTGTCCACTCATTCTCCTGGCCCTGCTAATTGCTAATTCCTTTAGTCCCATTCTGTTTCCAAGTGTCCTTGGATAACCTTGCTCTTTCCAATCAAGCCTTTGAAAATTGCCTCTCCCAGATAATGTTCCTGTTTCCTAACCTCTTAGATTTTGTACTTTTTACTTCTGCTTGTGAGAACATACAGGCATATACTTTAAAATAATGTAAATAAAACACTGTGTACTTTAAACAATGTGAACAACATGTATATAGTTATATTAGTTATTCTTGATTTTGTCTCTAGACAACTCCACCTGGAGTTATGCCATCATCCCGGCCATAGATGGGAGGCTCCAAGGACCCCCTTCTTGTATTTGACTAATTTGCTACAGTGGCTCATAGAACTCGGGAAAATATTTTAGTTACTAGATTACTGGTTTATCATAAAAGGATATGACCCAGGAAATAGCCAGATGGACAAGATTTATAGGGCAAGTTATAGAGAAAAGCTAAGAACTTCCCTGAACTCTCTAGGGCTGACATTGTCTCCAAATCTCCACTTGTTCACCCACCTGGAAGCTCTTTGAACCCGTCCTTTTTGGGTTTTGGGGGGGGGGGGCTTCATGACGTAAGTATGATCGATTAAATCCACCGACCATGGGAGATCCATTCAATTTATCTCCTCCCCCCTCCCCAGACGTCAAGGGGTGGGACTGAAATTTCTAGTCCTCTAATCCCATAGTTTTCCCTGGGCAGGCAGGCCTCATTCTTAGGTGGGTCCAAAAGTCATCTTATTAACATAAAAAAAAAAACCACTTTTATGGCCTTGAGTGCTTTGGAAATTCTAAGGGCTTTAGGAAATCTGTGCCAGAAGTGGATGAAGACCAAATCCTTATTTCTTACTATAAATTACAATATCACAGTGTCCTAATATAATACCAATAACCTCCCAAATGATTGCTAAAGAGCCAAGCCAGTTAAGTTCTGAGGTTTCAACGTTAGGGCTCAGTTCATATGTGGATTATTGTTGTTACAATATAGTAAGCATATATTACATGTTAGGATCTGTGCAATATACCCTACTAATAATATTTCATTTACTTTTAACAACAACCTTTTGAGGTGGATATTATTATTATCCCATTCTCCAGATGAGGACACTGGGACGTGGAGAAGCCATGCTGCCAAGGCCAGAGATGGAATTTGGAACCCAAGACTGTTGACTCAAAGACATTTTTAAAGCTGACATAGATATTTTTAAAAATTGCAACCTCATGCTTCCAAATGTACTCCCTAACTCCCCCTTTCTGCCAAATTTTCCCCTTTAATATACTTCTATATTGTATTTACTTATTGCCGGAGTAGACAGCAGGAATTTTGCTTATTTTGCACACATCTGTTTCCCTCGTGCCTAACACAGTGCCTGGGAGCTCCTATCACAGAGTAAGTGCTCCAGAAATATTTGTTGAGTTGTTAAGGATGACTGTTAAGGAAAATTTAAGGGTATTTTGGAAAACAATTACCAAAAACCCCACAAAACTACTTTGCCACAGGACTTCTCTCATTTCTGTGGTTGATCCGATGGATTGGAATCAGGTCTTGCAATTTTTCTAACTTAAAAAAATAGTAAGATTTACATAAGCATCAAAACTGATAAAATCCAGAAGTGGAAGGAGCTACCAAAATGACTGCTGTAGGGAGAAATGAGAGCATTTCAGACCCGTCTGCAAACCAGGGCAGCATAGCCCCACTGAGGCTGTGCCAGCTCACGGAGCCAGGGGCTAATCTGAAATCGAGCAGCTGCTTAGATAACCAAACAGTGTCATGAAATGATAACTATAATCATACTTGGGTAAGACTAGAGTGGTCTTATTCTGATAGGCTTCCTAGAATTAAGATATGTATCTTTTAAGTCTCAGGTCTCCCACACATAATTTATAGCATGAATTTATAAAACAGAGAAACTGTCTCATTTTAAGCGTACTTTGGATGGTTATTAAAAATCCGAATAAGTTCAGCTATGTTTTACTAAGTGAGTCAAATTTGTAACCCAACTTTAACAAATTTATACTACAAGATGTGTCTATGCCAAGATAAACACACAGTGAAGCTATTTCTTCTTGAGTAATGCAGATATTTGCTGGAATCCATAAGTGCTGGAAGGGAGTAAAGTCCTTCACAATTAATGCTCTTGTCTTAATAATTACATAATTTACCTTGTCATCAGGAAGCACGTGCCAAATAGATATCGTCTTTTCCTCAACTTCATTGTTGATAGACAAATATGAAGGTTGATAGATTTTGGTTGGTTCCAATATTAATACCTTGAAAACATAAGGCAAAGAAACACACATTAGTGACTGCAGATTTAAGTCATTTAGAGCTGTTAGAGCAATACTGAACTGACGTGGGAGATTATCGGATGAGGATCTGGGTCCACAACTGCGGGAAAACCATTTTAACTCCTAGCTGTTGCCTTCCCTATGAGTCCTTTGAGCACTTTTGGTATTACACAATTATCCTAAATTCCAGTAATACATCACTTTTTCTGCTAAAGAAATTAGAAATAAATTTTTGAAGTCCATATATTGGTTTGACTATCCCCAGGGAATCTACTCTAAAGATATTTTTAAGGCCTTTTATTTTATCTTGCTGTAAGTGCAAAATCTATTTCTATAAATCTACATGTGTCCAAAAAAGGCAGAAATGTGGTAAAGCAAATAATTCTGTACATAGAAAAGATCCCACATACAGAGCATCATGTACTATTTTCGGTTTTCTCCTGCAACACCTTATCGACAAGGTGTGGTAGGATGGTTCGCCTCCCTATGTGAATGGATTGAAAAATGATTTTGGTTATTATTGAAAGACTTTTATATATAAGCCAAAGGAATGGACGCAGCTGTATGAAATAATAAAAATGTTTTTGTGTTGCTTTCAAGATAAAACTGGGCTCTTCAATAATGATATATTTAGTCTTGTGAGAGAAAAAGAGGGGAGTAAAACTTACTCCTGTTTTGGAGATGTATGAGGTGTACATAACAATGGAGTTGACAATCTCTCTCAAAGGATGTAGTACAGTGTTACTAATATCTGATACTAGGTGCAAATAACATTAAGATACCACACATGCACTGATTTTAAAGGTGAAGCAACTATTATCTTTTTACACAGATGCTTACAAGCGCCCACCTAGCTCAAATTTCCCCCGCGGTCTTAAGTAGGAACATTTAAAAAAGGAAAGAAAAGTCAATACTAAATTATCAGAGAACCTAGACTAGTTCTTTCTACCCTACTGCTTAAAATGCAAAAAAAAAAAAAAAATGGCTTTTAGAAAGAATCTTACATGAAGCAAGTTGACCAAATAAAAGTGGAGGAAAACTCTTCAAAAGACTTCATCAGCAAGGGATTATGGACTCACAATACAGAGTAAGCTAACACGCAGTCTGAGTGAGAAGGTATGTGGATTGGCCACCCCACCCTCGGCCATCCGCTGCAAACACAGTGTACTGATTTTATGCTATATTTACCACAAGAGTAAAATGTATTTAAATTAGGGTACAGAGAACTACAGAAAGGGGATTAAGAAAACTAAATTTTATTTACTTTTGATTATTAAAAAACAAACAAACAAACAAACAAACATAAGGGCTTAATTCTCAGGCTCCAGTTATGAAAATAAGATAGAAGAGACCACAAATAAAGCACAAGAAGAGCCCGTTGGGGAACATATTCTGATTTAGGGACATACCAGGAGAATCAAGTCCCAAATTCCAATCAACAGACATGAAACTGTGCTGATTAATAATGGAAACAAATTTTCAAAAAATCTTGGCAGAATTGGTGCTCTCAAATCTGAGTATCCCAGGGTTGGTGAAACAAGATGAATAATAGGGAATAAAAGGCAGGTCTTCCAAAATAGCATCCAAGTCACTGTACCCACAAATGAGAATATACCTTGTTCCCTAATCATGTGGGCACAGAATTTAACATTAGAAAAGCACAGCACCGGGTTATCTCCTCTTCTTAAATTTATGTCTTTATTGTTGTTTCACATATTTCTAACAGATAAAATCTTACCTATGTTTTCCTGTGTCAAGATAGGAAATCAAAATTGGTTGTAATTATCATTAACCCTTGTCCAGCCCTTTGATCTGCCCTTGAAATCACAAAAATGGGAGGAATCCGTCGCATACGTTACAGAGGTCACAGAAAGACTGAGAGAAGGGGGAGGAAGAGGAGATAATTTGACAAAAACAGATAAAACCACTTGAAAGTACGAACATTTTTGCTTTTAGTTCCTACACTTTTCTACTGTTTAACATTAAAATCGATGGCTAAAAATTTAAAAAAAAATGAACATCTAACATCTTGTATCTGAAGTAGGAAGGAGGGCAATGAGACCTATAAACTATACAGGGTAGACATTAAATAGTTACATGTCTCAGCTCCTACAAGAGTCCGCAGAAGCATCACACTCCACTTCCTCTCACCTGACCTGGGGTGAGGGGTTGATGGTCCCCTAACTTTTCAACGTAGGAAGTAAAGAAAATAAACAGAGAAGAGAGGTGAGAAAAAAGAATCAATGGAACTAAACCCAAATAATAATAATAAGTGAGAGGACTATTTAAGTCATTTTGCAAAGAAACTTTAGTCTGTCTTCTTTTACACAGGGTCACTGCTGTTTCTTTGAGGAATGAGAATGGATATGGTAGTGAAATAAATAGAAGCAACCAAATAAAATATTTTCTAATATAAGTAATCTTGGTTTTAATCAGATCCACTTTAAGAGAAGGAAAATGTTATCACCCCCAAACAAGACCTACTGTGGCCTTCGTAAGTATGAGCTAAGGATGCTACTCTGAGGACGCAATGAGTCAGTTAGTGACTGACATGGCACCACAGGTACTAGACACCTGCCTTTCTCTATGCAGTGGAACACGGGGAGCAAATTCCAATGGTTGCAGGGAGCGGGCCCAGTGAGAAAGGCAGATGAGCGAAGCAGGAAGGATGGGATTGTAATCAATGTCTAGAATGGCCGCATACAGATAGTTGACTTAGTAGGTTGTTGCTTTTGGAAAAGGCAGTTCAACTGCCAGTCCCTTTAGTTTTTCAATAGATGAAAATCTAGATTTTTATGTGAACTCTCCTTATTTTTCATCTGACTTTTTTATAAACTTTATTTTCAGTTGAAATACTCTTATCTTTTTTTTAAAATTTTTACTTATTTATTTGGCAGAGAGATCACAAGTAGGCAGAGAGGCAGGCAGAGAGAGGCGGGGGAAGCGGGCTCCCCGCTGAGCAGAGAGCCCGATGCCGGGCTTGATCCCAGGACCCTGAGATCATGACCTGAGCCGAAGGCAGAGGCTTAACCCACTGAGCCACCCAGACTCCCCGAAATACTCTATCTTTTCACATATTTTGTCTATCTTTTCCTCTGTCTTCTTTAACATGGTAATTACAGTTATTTGAAGTTCTTATCCGGTAACTTCAATATGTAAATCACTTCTGGGCTCACCTCTATGGGCTCTTCAAGCTCTTCATTATCGGTCACTTTTTTTTCTTCTTAGAATGTCCAGTAATCTTTGATTGTGTCTGACCCAATGCAGAGGCTCTGAACCGCATCTTTCCAGAGGTCTCCCTACCCCTGCCCCCTAGCTAGCAGTCAAATTTTTAGTGCATCACCTTGTTTCTATGGAGGCTTAGTTTTATCACAGCTTTGTTAGGGTGGGTCTTTTATTTTTGGCTTTACTCCTAGGGCATGGGTTTTCTCTATCTCCTCTAAATCCTTGGGGTATTCATCAGGATCTCATCATTCTGGCTAGACCCAAAGTCCAACATCTTATTCCTCCTGCATTGTTCAAGTTCTGGGATATCTGCTCAGCTCCCAACCTTCCAAAGAATGCTCTCTACCACTTCTGGTCCTGATCTTCTAACTAGCAAGGGGATTTACCTTGATAAGGTTTACTTAAGCCACATAGATTTCATCTAAAACCCAATTTTGGTCAAATACTAGGACCAGTAGTTAGTTGTGTTTATTCATGCTGTGCTTACCCCTGGCTCACACTATCTAGGAGTTGCTCTGTGGCTCAAGGGAAATACCCAGGCAGAATTTTGGGATTCACTCTTTAAGACTCCCCCTTCTCCAACACCCTGCTTCTCATATTCCACCTGTCTTAGAGTCCCAAACACTCCTCCAGCCTCCTCCGCCCAGAGAGACAGCCGCACCCTGCTAGGGCTCTACTTCCTGGTGTGGCAGCCAGAAAAAGGCCTTAAGGGGAAAAAAAGTAGGTGAGGTGGGACTCACCTCAAGTGCCTCCCTGCCCAGGGATCACAACCCTGTGATAATTGCTATTTAATGTGTAGAAACAGAATTTAACATATTTTATTCAGATTTTATAGTTATTTATACCAATACCAATACCAGTACCATTTATAGCCAGCACTGATGATCTAACTCTCCTTATTTTTTAAACGTAGGCAACAGGGGTGCCTGGGTGGCTCAGTGGGTTAAAGCCTCTGCCTTCGGCTTGGGTCATGATCTCGGGATCCTGGGATCGAGCCCCACGTCGGGCTCTCTGTTCGGCGGGGAGCCTGCTTCTCTCTCTTTCTCTCTGCCTGCCTCTCTGCCTACTTGTGATCTCTGTCTGTCAAGTAAAAAAAAAATCTTTAATAAGTGTAGGCAACAAATTCTTTTTTTTTTTTGCAGAGAGAGAGAGAGGAGGAAGCAGGCTCCCTGCCAAGCAGAGAGCCCGAGTGGGACTCGATCCCAAGACCCTGGGATCATGACCTGAGTCGAAGGCAGAGGCCTAACCCACTGAGTCACCCAGGTGCCCCCTCTTTTTTTTTTTTTTAAATCACCAAGTGGTCTTTTAAACACAAACACAATCATATGCACAACCCCACACATAATAAGAGAAATACTAATTAAAATGATCCCAATGTACCATTTTTTCATTTGTAAGTTTAGCAAAAGTACAAATATGATAAACATACTTTTTGGAGAGAGACTTTAGGAAAGTGGTCAGTCTCGTGTGTTGCCAGTGAGGATGCCAACTGATACAATCCCTATGGAAGGCAACATGGCAATCTCAATTAATTCTACTTCAGGGAACTGATACTACAGATTTATGCATACGTGTGCAAAATGGCACAGGTACAATGGTGTCTCATTTTAATTTGCATGTTTTGACTACCTAATGACTACCTTAATTATCTTTTCATACGATTTGTCCATTTTTTTTCTTACCAATTAGTAGTTGTTGTTTTTTTTCTTTTTGCCTACGAGGCAAATCGATAACTTTGCTGCATTCGTATTAAATACCTTCTCCCTCTCTAGAATTTGCCAAGTTCACGATGTTCTTTATCGAACAAAAGTTAGGATTTTTAATGAATCAAATTGGTCAATATTTGCCTTTAGGGCTTACAGGTCCCTTTCTTGCTTAAGAAAGCCTCTCTCACCTGGAGTATATATCTTTATTCTCCTAACTTCTTAATATCTGCTGGTTTTATTTTTTGACATTCATAGTATGACAGACAAATTCATACTAAACTAATTTAAATGAGCTCAGAATAGCTAAGAGGAGTGGTTTCCTTTCATCGCCAATTTTCTAGTCGATCAAGTCAACAGTTAACTCAATACGGACAGTTCTGCGCTGTCTTCTTTCATGGCATTTGCTCCCATCGGAGCCCCAGCTGTGGGCATGCTGCCAGCTCACTGTGAGACAACTATTTTCCTAGGCTACACATTATCTAGGCTGGAAAACAAAGTGTTTTTAGTTTGAAAGGCTTTTCAGCTGAAGATCCTGCTGAGCTGAAGGCTTCATCGGGAATAGAGAGTAAAGAAAGCCTGTTAATGCCAGCAATGGATTTAATTAAATGAAACAGATGATCTTATAAACAAGAATTAGGGAACAAGATCTTAGAAAAAGAACTGAGAGTTGTCACCACCTGAGGATGGAGGATTGGACCTGAGAGCTCACACAGAGAGACTGATGGCATCACTTGGACGTGGGAAGAGCTGAGGGCACACAGTGACTTGTCAGTGGTTCTTGAATTGGATGCTAAAGCGTATACTGCTTTGGACGGTATTCTGAGAACGACCAGGATAGGAAAGGCACCAGCTGAGAAGATGAGCAATATATTTTTAAAAGTGTGTGTGTGTCTACTATACATATATCTGTATCTATATCTAGCCAACGTGCGCAGCAAATCGGAACCTATGAGTCATCATTTCTCACGATCTAAGGGACTGTAAAATGTGACTGGGAACTGAGGACACTCCATCTAACTCTGACCCATGTGGGGAATGAGCAATGGAGAGGGAATAATGACCGAGGTGAGTAACAGCACTTCCCACCATAGTAACGGTGTTGACATTGATGACAATGTTCACACAACTGTTGTAGGAATTAACAGCAACCTTGGCTCTAGTCTGAAGCTATGTGTTGACTGACTGAGGCTAAGCAAGAGACAATCTTTTCTTGGAAAGCATGCTTCACAACTTATCCAAAGAAATCACCAAATTCCACGGCAAAAACATAAAAGTGTATCTCACGTCCCCGATTTTGAGAAGTTATTTTAAAAAAAAGTAACACTAGTACTGTTAGAATCACGTGCAAAAACGTTCTTTAAATAAAAGAAGCAAATGAGAAGTGCAGCTAAAGTTAAGCTAAACGAAGAATACTCACTGGAAACCTAACGACGGTAACATTGGTCTTTGTGGCCTCAACCAAGAAGTCCATCCAGAAGTCCACGAGCTCCTGCTTGGCCACAGGCTGCTCTGTAGTTAGTTTCACAAAATGCTTATATATCAAAATTGTCTCTACAATCGACTTGAGGTACCTAAAAGTGAAAAGATATAAGACACGTAACAGGCAGATCTAAATATGATTTTAGTACTTATGCATTTTAGTACATATGATTTCACCAAACATTATTCACTATTTGTGACATGTCGTGCACTTTCATACACATTCTCTCATTTAAATCTTACAGAAATTCAATGAAGTGGGCTTTAAAAAAAAGAAAAAAGATTTGTTTATTTGAGAGAGAGAAGAGAGAGAGCCTGAGTGGGAGAGGCAGGGGGAAAGGCAAGCAGACCCTATACTGAGTGCAGAACTGGATTCCGGGCTCCATGTTAGTGCCCTGAGACCACAACTTGAGCTGAAATCCAGAGTCGGCTGCTTAACTGACTGAGCCACCCAGGTGCCCCAATAAAGTAGGCTGTTTTATCCCCATTTTAAAGATGAGTCCATTGAGGGGTAGAGAGCTCAAATTGCATGGGCTGGATGATACATCAACTGAAAACATGCCTTTTAAAATAATGCCTATCCTCTTCAAGGGAGTGGTTAACGCACTTGTTTTAAAATATGCTTCCTTGAGAAAGCTTTTCTAAATAGACCCTTCATAAGAGATCATTATTTTGCTGTGAAGCAACTCAGCTTATGTTATACAAATATCCTCCAACCTAACAAGACAGATGGTGCCTCAAAGGAAAAAGCTAGGAAAAAATGAGGAGCACAATAATTATATGAGATACTGGGTTGTAAACTATAAACATGGAAATTAACAGTAAGTGAATGGGAACTTTAGGCATGGTTTTGTGGTTGTTATTACTATTGCATAAAATAATGTTTTCTCTGTTGTCAACAGAAGCTGGGACACCTCAAACCAGAGCTCTTTTGACCGGTGCTTCCATCCCCTTCTGTACCATCATGATGATCATTGTAAAGCAATGACAAAAGAGGCTGCATGTAACACATGCATTGACTGATTCTTTTATTTCATTCCTAGTCAAACACCGACTGTAGACACCCCACGGAGAGCACAGCTGTGTCCCTATGTAGCACAGAGGGCTGACGAGATAGAAATGTGAAAGGTACACAGCACAGCGACCTACATCTCAATGGGGCTACAACTATGCAGAGATATGACTAGCCACTCTCTAGAGAAATATGATTTAAAAATGAGAGAAACAGATTTCATAAGATGAACTAATCACACACGTGCTTCTATCTGGATGCAGGCAGGAAAGGGTTTTAGGTCAGGGTCTGGTTTGCGTGTGGAGGTGATCTAGGAGCCTCCACAGGTGGAGAAGAAGGCCAGAAGAGGCACACGCAGCATGTGCGTGAAGCCACAATCTGGCCCGTTCAGTGTGACTAGAGAGCCACGTAACTGGAGGCAAGTGACATGATCTGAGTCGGAGTGACTAAAGACAAACATTGTTCCTTCAGACAAGAAGGTGGACTTTATACCCTAGACTGTGAAGAGCCATTAAACTCTATTGATGTAATAAGGATTTCCGTGGCAAGGGGGAAGGGTCATACGTGAATTTTAGAAGGATCCCTATGGGTGTGACACTGGGGAAGATTTGTCAATGAGATGACCTGAATGTGAGGAAACTCTTTGGGGAGCCATGGGAACCTACTTGGGGAAACATGTCCTGAAGTAGTTTCTCTGATGAAAACAAGTCAGTGGCGTAGGCTCTGAGCCAACCTGAGCCTTTCTTGATATCATGGTAAACCTTTTAAAGCCTGTACAGCTAGTAATCATTATGTGGGATGCATAATAAAATCAGCATTGTTTTCCAAAATAGTCCTAAATGCACTCTTAAGTGCTTTTCTCTCTTCAATGACCACAGACAAAAGGATGAGACTTGGGGGCACTCCAAGAACAAGTTGAAATTAGAAAAACACACATAGATGAAACATTCAAAGGTGTGAATAAGCCTGAAGCACAGAGAAGTGAAAATCAAGAATAAGAATCCCCAAACTGAGACAGGGCCAACAAGAGAACCAAGGGTGTGTGTTTGGGGCAGAAACGTGAGAGGATGACATGGAAAACTGTGAAAATCCCGAATCAATGCACAGGTGTCAATGCACAGGTGGCTTTCTGTGGGGACCACTGGCCAACCTGGGCTTGTGCTTGGTCAGAGTCATGGCAAGGCTAAGCCGAAGGCCAGAGGACATCACCTGCATCCAAAGTCATCAGAACCTATACGCAACACATTTATAAACACAGTTTCCCCTCTAAATTCTGCATTTCATTCTGTAAGCAAACAAAATCATCTAATTGTCAGTTCAACAAATATAACAATTTGGAAATAAGAGATAAGTGTTGTTTATTAAAAGTACTTGCTCAAACACCTAAGAGTTTACTAGTAATTACCATGCTGGTGTCTTCAGTTTAAAAAGCTTTTCAGATGCTTGGATGACTCTCATGTGGTCATTGGCCAGGACACTGGCACCGAGAAAAAATCCAACTTCCCAGTAGCTCTGAAGTTTTTCTAAGTTTCCTTTTTTGCCAAGGAGGCTACTTAGCTTCACCCCTAGAAGATCATCAGGAAGCATGTTACAAACACACAACACCAAGGCAGAGCAGACTTTTTATTTAAAAACAAAATTAAGTTTTCATTCCTCCTTTTAGATTCAAATAGCTTTAAGTTTGAATTATAAAAGTGGCTTACGTTCATTGTGGGAAAAAAAAATTCCCTTTATTTTGAAGATCCAAAGATAAATGCCACTGTTGCTTTGGTGTACATCATTCCTGAATTTTAATGTATGCTTGCATTTCATATGCATAAATCAAAAGGTGGTAATATCTTGTTATGGGAGCACCTTGCTTCCCTTATAATATCATGAATTCTTTAGTTGCTTTAAACGGAAATATGCAACACTATCGATCACTCATTTGCAGTATAAAAGTATATAGTATATATATTTTGCAAGAGTAAAATGCTACAAATATGCAAGTATGATTAGACACTTAAAAGTTAGGAAATAAGGAAACTGACAGTACTGTTTGATTACTGTTGCTTTATAACAAGACTTGAAAGTTAGGTAATGTAAATCCTCCCAATTTCATTCTTCAAGATTGTTTTGATTCTTCCTGGTGTTTCGCATTTCATTATAAATTTTTGTCTCTACTCTGCCCTGTGTTATTTTTGCATTTGTAATCCTTTGTTTGCTTTAAAGAGAATATATCCTTGTAGAATTGTTAAGTGCCATTAGCTTTCACAACATTAAAGAATCAGGAAAATTATCTGAGATTTGAGGACGAGGTAAAATAGATGGGCCATGTCATCTCAGTACTTCACAGGGGCATCAGGCCACATTTAAGGATTGTCTACGGAAAGTGTAACAAGTTCATTTCACTGTTTACTATTCATTAAAGATTTAAAATCTCAGATTTAGAGAAGTTTGTTAACTTGCATGTTTTGGTTTAGTAGAGATTCATATACTTTCTGTCTAGTAAAACAGATAATCCCTAAGATTTATGACCTATTGGGCCTGAACTAGTTCTGTTTTTTTCCAATCAAACTCAGAAATGTTTGTTAAATTGTCTATGAATACCTCAGCTCCTAAAATACACTTTCAACTACACATATCCTCTTACTGTTTTCCATATTAACAGAGTTACATAAAAATTTTTAAAAAAGATTTATGTTATTTGTTTTTTAGACAGAGAGAGAGAGCACAGAGGGTGGGGCAGAGGGAGAGAGATAATACCAAGCTGACTACTGGGGCGGGGGGGGGGGGGGGGGGGCTCAATCTCACAACCCTGAGATCATGGCCTGGGCCAAAATTAAGAGTCAGATACTCAGTTGACTGAGCCTCCCAGGCACCCCTAAAAATATTTTCCAAGTGTTCTATTTTATATTTCCTGAGAACTATGACATTTTTGGGAAAATTATACTTCAACAAAACAAAATAATCCTTCAAAAACTTAATGCTACTTTTTATGATAGAATACATTTAAGCCCTGAGTATTTCAAGAAAAAGTCCATTTGGAAAACCTTCACAATTTATGATAAGTTAGAAAGAGAATGGCTTTGCCCCTAAAAATTTCGTAAGATTAAAAAATTATACCCAGTTATGCAACAATGTCCATGATCTCCTATCTGAGTATAATAAAAAAAATTTCAATAAATACAAAGGAAAGAAAAAAGTGTAGAGGGAAAATGAGATAGTAAAAATGGGTATTTCTACCAACTTCTTCTGAAAATGAGCTCTTTTTATTGTGTCATGCTTGTAGGAAATGAACCAAGGATTGATCTAGCAGCAAATCAGGTCAAATATTTAAATAGGGACTATGAAAATGTATGATCATAAAATTACAGTAAAAGTTTTAAAAGAAAATTTCAAGTTTACTTACTCTTATATGCTGGAAGTTCATATTATAAGGGTGACATTTAGCTTTGACCTTGGCATGAATGTGTCATATGTTTGTGTGGTTTGACTTATTTTTATAGCCACTGCAATTCTTATTAGCTGGACATTAGAGCTTATAGTTTGGGTTAAACATTTTTGGCGAGACTGTTTTACTGGAGATGCTGCTTTACCCCCTGTTCATCGCAGGAAGAAGCAATGCTGGGCCGTCTCACTGTTAGGGATGCTGGCTGGATCACTGAGGGCCAGATCTCCGGAGGGCATATATAGAATGGACTGTGTAGGTATATTTGTCCTTTGCAACTAACAAGCAACCTGTGAGGGAGCTTTGGTATCAGGTAAATATGGTAAAATGAAATTTAAAAAAATAAACATTTTCACTTAATGATTTTAGTTCTAATTGATGACCCTTGCCAGAATCATTATTTCAACATCACTGTCATTGTGAGCTTTATTGTTCTCCTTCATTAACTAGAATTCTTTTGAAGAGTATGTTCTCTTTTGGAATAATACATTTAGTATGAAGCATACTTTAAGAAGTGTCTACCTCATTAACTAGACAAGCTATAATAGCTCTTGAAAAAGAAGGGAAGGTACCTAATTTCTTCCCTATAATTTCCAAGTATCTGAGCAATTGGTCACCTCCATACAGGACAAATGATTTGTTCTGTACTTGGTGATGGATTTTGTTTTTGTTTTGATTTCCTTTTTAAAATTATCTTTATAAAATCATGGACTTCCTTATTCAGTAATACAGATTTCATTTTTATTGCTCCCTGAAAATGAGATTCAAATAGTTGTTTGTCTCAATTCCAAGCACAATGTTCTTTCATTACACCATCATTATTTTTGGGGACCCAAACCTATAATTCTGACTCTCTCCCATAGAATGTCTCATAGTTGAAAAAGTCCCCAGAAGATGGGAAAATCATTTGTTATTAGGCTAACATCTGAATATTAATTTTACATCTTGTGAAGCTGAAAAGAAGAACATGTAAGATGTAGTTCTGTGTTTTAAGTAGTCTAAACATTAATGCTTCTCCAAAAACTGGGAAAGTGAAACACAGATCATGAAACAGTCTTAATCTCAGACACTCACACAACTAGAATTGAGAGTCTTTGGGTGTAGGCAAGGAGAACTAAGAATCGGGTCTTACTGTAGAGGTCTTAAACTTAAGATGGTATATTTAGATGCTTCAATTTAGTAGTTATCTTTTGGTATCTTAATTTTTAACTGCTTATCTTTTATAAATAAATCAAAATTTCAAAATACACCTGAAGAAGGGATCTTATTTTTTAAAAAGTCTGATTACTAAAGGGAACTCGCAGTTCAAGCTAATTTGTACATTTGCAGGGGGCCAAGAGAAGGAATAGAAGAAGATACAAATCACTGAGAAATTTGATTAGACCATTTAAAAACTGTTTTTTAAAAGTATATCTTTAAGATATACAAAATGTAGGGCACCTGGGTGGCTCAGTGGGTTAAGCCTCTGCCTTCGGCTCAGGTCATGATCTCAGGGTCTTGGGATCAAGCCCCATGTTGGGCTCACTGCTTGGTGGGGAGCCTGCTTCCTCCTTTCTCTCTCTGCCTGCCTCTCTGCCTACTTGTGACCTCTCTCGCTCACTATCAAATAAATAAATAAATCTTAAAAAAATAAAATATGTAAAATGTGTTATGTATTAATCTTTTTATTATATACTATTAACTAATATTACATTAGACTATTTAATCTGTTTTTCCTTGAAAATCATTTTAATTCTATTTTTCCATAAAAAATTAACTTTAGGTCAGCATGAGCATAATGATGAGCATAATTTATTATTGAGTAGACTCTAAAGTAGTGAGTTTTAATTGCATTTTAGTTATAAAGGACATACAATTTGGAGTGCATGTCACAGTGTTTCAGAAACCTAAAAAGTCACATTTTCAGTCTGTGTATGTTTTTGCATTTTCCAAAATTTAAAATTCAACTTATATGTTTCCAAATGCTTGCTTAACATATATTATGAATGAGTTCTTCTTGGATAAAAAGTAAGGTATGTGTATTATTCATAGTGCCTCAAATCTCAGAGTGCTGACCATTCTTCTTTTCCCTCACCTTTATTGTAACATACAATAGATTAAAACATTGTGTAAGTTTAAGGTGCAAAACATGTTTCTTTGATACACTTACGTACTGTAAAATGGTGACCACCATGGTGTTAGCTAATACTTTCATCACATCACATAATTATCATTTCTTTTTTGCAATGAGATCTATTCTCTTAGCTGAGTGCTGATCATTTTAATCTGTACTTAACTTAAAAATGAGAATTCAGAAGAGGTACATTTTCAAGCCACTGTGTTACTGCTCCATCAACACATGCAAATCAGTGTCAATTCCTGTAATGATCTGGAGGCCTTAATAAAACTTGGCCTTAAGTTCAAGAACATAGCAGTACAAATTATTTTTAGCTCACTAGTACTTGAAGAATTTTGGCTTATGTAGAGTTTGAAAATCAAACTCAGATACAAAATTTTTTTTTATAATCACTGGTCCTGAGTACAAGTTGCCATGTATTGTCTCTGATTTCATTTACCAACTGAAAAAATTATTTAAAATAAAACTCTGTGCATTGAATACCAGTGCAATCCAGCAGCAACAAGTATTTTATCATTCTTTTAGTTGGGGCCCTTTCAACAATTATTTAATACTCAAACTTTGCTGTAAAGGATTTCCCAGATCATTACATATTTATAAGCCCTTCCCAAATGATGTAAAAAAAAAAGTCTAGGACTCATTTTTCTTGAAGAAAAATTAAACAGAAACAGTCTCCAGTTAAAAATCTTAACGGAAGGAAAAGGTTCTTCTAAAATTTATAGATTCACTAAGACCGCTTTTTTTCCTTTATGAAAAATATGGCATAATATTTCTAGGTCTGTAGTAATGACTCCAAAAGTGTTGGAAAGATTCTCTGAAAGACAGCAAAATCTCACTACCATAGACAGTTTTCCAATATGCAAAACTTTAAAAAAATGTTATTAAAGCCAGAAGCAAAAAAACAAAAACAACCACAAAATTTATTCACTAAGATGCAGTCTATCTTCAAATTCCAAAGAGGGGTGAGCAGATGAGATAATGTCCACAGAAAAAAGGGACAAAAGCACATTCTATCAATGGCTACAATTCAGAGATGGTCTCTCAGAAGACTCATCACTGCCAAGATTGCCATCTGCTTGACCTACTGTTCTGGGGGCTTTGGAAGGCTCACCTCCAATACCACTGAAATCACAGTGCTTGAAGGTGTGTAAGAGAATCAGAAATAGAAAATATCAGAGGTCTTTTCTTCATCTTCTCCTACTTCTCCTTCTTTCCTCCTCCTCCTTGTCCTCTAAATCTAAAACAGGAAATGTTTCTGATGTTCCAAACATTACCTTATTTGGGAGTTGAGGCTGAATGCAGAGCCCATATTTTCAATATTAGTTTGTGCTGGAACAATAAATATTAACCAGGGTGTTTTTAGAAACAGGCAAAATAAATGAAAAACCAAATTACATCCCAATATCAGGATTCTGCGCAATAATATGAAACACGAAACAAGGAGATACATTAACAGAAAACCTATAGAACTAAAAAGCAAAGGGTCTATCTGTCAATGATTCTTTTTTTTGGTACCAAGTTGGGTCCAGTTTCTTGACTTCCATGTAAAATATCAAGTGGCACTTACCAACTTTTCGGAGCTCAAAGGAAGATTCAAACTGATGCCCAGCTGCCAGGAGAAGGACCGCATAATTAATTCCCGACTGTAGCGATGGCTCAGATTCAAATGCCTTTTTGAACCTAATAAAAACAAAACAAAACAAAACAAAACACAAATGTACAAGTTTACTTCCTCAATCATGAAACTCTGGGTGTGCAGCAGCTTCTGTTTGCATAACTCTGATGCCTGAGCAAGCAAAAATATTCCACTGGCCTTCACCCCAGAATGTAGCGTGCTGTGCTATTAGGATTTAATGCTTAAGTAACTCTGCCTTTCTTTGCCCTCCCTCCACTGCATTCCCTTGCTTAGCTTACCTTTACCATAGTAGCCTTTGTCTTTTTAAAAAATCCTCTTTTCAACAATCTATGAGAAATGTGAGAGAGAGTGTGTGTGTGTGTGTGTGTGTGTGTGTGTGTGTGTGTGTGTTCGCTCACATGTGTAAGCAGTGGTAATTAAAACATAAGAACCCTGTACCTATTTTTCAAAGTGGTTTTTAAAAAGCCTGAAAAATATACAAAGCAAAGAGAAGCCCATCTAGGTAAACACTGAAACAATGAGTTTCACAAGAGTGATGCAGAAATGAAGTAAAGAATGTCAATTGCACTAAGACATTAAGAAAAACAGAGACTGTGGCTGTGCATGCTAATTCTGGCTCAAAGAGAATAAGAACACTTTTCTGAATATGCATGAAACTAAATATCAACCTTTGAAAAACACTTCGACATCTGAAAAGACTTCAGCGTTTGCACAGCACTGTATTTTCAAGGTGATACTTTAGATTCTGTCCAAGGATTTCCTTACCTCCATCGCCGAACAGGCAACAATATTCAATATTATCACATTTTGGAGCATGAAGAAAAAAAATGAAAATAAACACCCTGGTGACTGCTAGAAATTGCTCGATACAAATATGAAAAATAAAATCTTTACTTTAAAAAATCAAATTAAGGAAAATTTAAGATCTACATACTGAATGAATGATGATTTGATGATACCAAAAAAAAAGGTTATACAGAAAAAAATACACTATAACTCCAAGATAAAGGCATTCCCACTTAAATTATTAACTGTTAAAAGACAGGAATAGCAAAAGTGGTGGCAAGGGCGCCTGGGTGGCTCAGTGGGTTAAAGCCTCTGCCTTCGGCTCAGGTCATGGTCCCAGGGTCCTGGGATCCAGCCCTGCATCGGGCTCTCTGCTCAGCAGGGAGTCTGCTTCCCTCTCTCTCTGCCTGCCTCTCTGCCTACTTGTGATCTCTGTCTGTCAAATAAATAAATCTAAACAAAAAAAAAAGTGGTGGCAGGCACAACAGTATGCATACAGTATACTCTTCTTGGCTTTTATACATGCTTGAGATTTTCCATAACTTAAAATGATAAGTTAAGCTTCAAACGGAAAGAAAAAGTACATTTTTCTGGATATTAAGGATTATGTGACCTGTTTAAGGGTCTTTTTCTTTTTTTAATGCATAACAGTCACTTTTAATGCACAATAGGTTTTTTTTTTTTTAAGATTTATTTATTTATTTGAGAGAGCATGTGCACACGTGTGAGTGGGGAGAAGGGCAGAGGGAGAGAATCTCAAGCAGACTCCATGCGGAGCGCAGAGCCTGACATAGCGCCTCATCTCACCACCCATGACATCATGACCTGAGTCAAAACCAAGAGTCAGATGCTTAACCCACTTGAGCCACCCAAGCACCCCGGGTCTTACTTTTTAAATAGAATAAGTATCTCTGAATGCAAACAAAAATCAAGCAAGCATTAATCTTAACTAGTTGGCTTAAATAATTACAACATGGGAGGAAGAACAGAAAATTTCCAAGTACACCACTGTTGGTGATCAAAAAGCATTTTCACCTCTCTAGAAGTACAGGTGTTTCCCAGTTCTAAGATGGAAAAAACATGCACCCAGACCGCTGATAAAACTAGTCATGTAAAGGAAAGACATGATTTTTAAATCTTAAACTCATTTAGGTCTCAGAAGTTTTTGTGTTTGTTCAGAGACAAGCAGAACATCCCACTACAAAGAGCATAGAAGAAGAAAGAAGTTGTATATTTTATTTTGTCCCAATTCATATCAAGATATGCGGTATTTTCCAACAAATAAATTCTTTCCTTTTTCCTGAAACCAAAGAACATAGAATTTCTCTTAAAGATATTAAAGTAAAAAAGCAAAAAGCAAAACATGCCCAAGCCAATCAATAAAAATTGACTCAGGACTTCCTATGCACCAAAACCATCCAAAATGAAAAGTTTGGCTTACATGTGTTTGGATGTTATAATATATAGTGTAAATATATACTTTTATATGTTTTTAACCAAAATATGAATGCCAATAAAATTAGTAATTTGTTTTTCTAGGATTCACTGCATTCCATGAGAATGACTTTAGTACTGAGGAGAAAGTTTTAACATTTTCTGGATTCTCCTGGAGATTAAGATAACATGTAGGCTGTGTTACAAGAGAAATAAAACCCTGTCATATATTATTAATATACCACCCACAGGAATTAAAAATTCTCACACACTGTCAAAGTAAATTAGTACAGTATTTCTTGCCTAAAATTTGTCAGTATATATCAAAATTGTAAAATTTTAAAAAATTAAGCATACCTATTGATACAACAATTATACATCAATGAATTTTTCCTAAGGAAAAGCATCATACATGTAATCAAAAATTCAGTTACAAGGATATTTGTTGTAAGCTGAAAAACTACTCTAAATTTCCAATATTATAAAGTATGATATGGAATAAAATGTATTCTAAATGTTTGAAAGCTATATACCATTTAAATTATAGAAGACTATTCAATGCCTGGGGGGAAAAGTAAGCTTCAAAGTAGATGTAGTAGTCTAGTTAGAAGCCATCACTTCTGTTGTAACAACTATGTGGAAAAAAATACATGAAAAAATATATTTTTATAGACACTGTAGATCTATGGCAGCAACAATTAAAAACATCATTCAAATAAAGCTTCAGAGAGGGAAAGTGCCCTTCCAAGATGAGCTGAATTGCTTTGTCTTCTACAGGCGCATTTGCTCATTCTGACCACAAGATGAGGGTTGGGCTTGGTATAGGCAGAGAAACTTCCCATTTGAAACTCTACCAGGGAAAAGAGAAACTAGTGGATTTCGTGATAGTTGGCATGGGTTGGCATGATGGAATGAAACCTGGAGGAACCTCTCCACAGGGCATTTGTTGAATGCTGGGTTGTATAGGCAGCTGGGAGATGAGGCAGGGCTGGGATGGCAGAGTGAAATCTCCTCAAATCTGGCAGGACTTAGAAGTAAAGTGCCACTAGCAAGAGGAGCTGGCAACAAATATATGACAGTCTCCTCCCTAAAAAAATTGCCAAATTTTAGAGCTGCATGATGTGAAAGAACAAAAAGTTAAACTCAAAACTTCAAAAGGGCAGACATGAAATCACTCACAGCACTCAGGGATAAGGAGACAGAGACCTGTTTGGCTCTCAATCAAAAGCTGAGACAAAATCAAGATAGAATGGGTCAACCAAAACTGAAACCCAGACCAACTCAATTCAATTGCATTTTTCCATAAAGACTTATTTATTTACTTGAGGAGGGCGAGGAGGGGCAAAGGGCAAGGGAGAAGGAATTTAAAAAAAAAATATTTTATTTATTCATTTGAGAGAGAGACAGAGAGAGCACATAAGCAGGGAGAGGGAGAAGCAGAATTCCCACTGGGCCAGCTGGGAGCCAGATGTGAGGCTTCATCCCAGGACTCCGAGATCATGACCTGAGCCAAAGGCAGAGGTGTAACCATCTGAACCACTCAGGTGCTCCAAGGGAGAAAGAATCATAAGTAGACTCCGTACTGAATGCAGAACCCTGTGTGGGCTCAATCTAAGGACCCCAAGATCATGACCTGACCCAAAACCAAGAGTCTTAGCTTAATTAACTATGTTACCCAGGTGCCTCAACTCAATTGCATTCTTTGAAGTAATCATCTTCTTATCCTATCTGGCTAAAAAGGAAAGTAAGAACTTCCTGTGAGAGAAAATAAACCATCTTCAGTCCTAAAAATTCTTAAATAGAAAATATATGGGATATAGTAACTATGAGACATGCAAAAAGCCAGAAAAATGTGACCAATAAACAAAAGAGCAAAAACAGACAAGAGTAGCTGACTTGGAGATAATTCAGATGCTGGAGTTTATAAACAAGGAGTTTAAACTAATTATTACAAATATGATAAAAATCAAGAAAAAGATGGACAAAGGAATAAAAAGATAAACAATTTCAATAGAGGGTTGGAATCTTAAGAAAAAAGAATCAAAAGGAATCTTTGGATGGGTTTAATGGACCAGACAGAGCAAAAGACAGAGTTGGTGAAATGAATAGGTCAATACAATGTACCTAAATGGAAGCAGACAGAAAAAAAGAGGGGGAAAACACAACAAAGCATGAGACATATGGAACACAGTTAAGCTATCCAACATATATATTATTGTTACTCCAGAAAGAAGGGAGAACACAGAACACAAGAAATAGCTGAAGACATAATGGCCAAAAATACTACCAAACTGTTGAAAACATTAACCCACAGATTCAAGAAACACAGCAAACTTCAAGTTAGGATAAAATGAAATAATCACAGTCTAAATGCCAAAACCAAAGACACAGAAAAATCCTAAAATCAGCCAGAGTGAAAAAGATACATTACTATAAAGTAAAAATAAAACAGATTTAGCAATACAAATTATGGAAGCCAAAAGATAATGCAATGACATTTTTAGAGTGATAAAAGGAAAAAAGAAAAAGCATAAAAAAGATGCTTTCAAGCAAGCAAAACCTGGGAGGATTAATTGCCAACAGATCCACACTACACAAAATACTAAAAGTATTTCTTCAGACTAAAGAAAAATAATTCCAGTTGAAACACTGAACTGCAGAAAGAAAGAACATCAGAAAGGGCAAATAGCTGACTGTATATAAAAGATATTAACATTTCAAAAACTTGATTATTTAAACTCCCCTAAGTTTCTTTCCTTGTTCAGGAGGTGGTAAAGTACAAATTTAAGGTAGACTATAAAAGTCAAGTATGTAGATGGCAATCTCTAGGGAACTACCAAACTGAAAATATAAAAAAGTATTAGTAAAGGGTTAATAGAGGATAAAATATAATATTAAATTAATAGAAAATGGGGGGTGGAAGACTAAAAGAAAAAAGAACAATGAAACAAATAGAAAACAAATAGCAAGATGATAAATATAACTGAAAATATTAGTTACCACAACAAATATGAATGACCCAAACACCACAAATAAGAGAGTTTTGTCAAGTTAGACTGAACAACCACAGCAAAGGAAGGAAGGAAGGAAGGGAGGGAGGGAGGGAAGAAGGAAGGAAAGGGCAATTTCAATTATACACATTTAAGAGACACACTTTAAATACAAGGACACATTTAAGTTGAAGGTAAAATGATGCAAAAAGACATATTGCTCAAATATTAACTGAAAAGTTTGTTGTGATTATATATTAACATCAGATAAAAGACTTTAAGGCAAAATTATTACAAGACATAGGAAGGACATTTCATAATAATAAAAGGGAATGAAAAAATTTATAATCCTAAACTTACCAATTAACATGCATTCATAAAAGCAAAAATTGACAGGACTAAAAATTAGATAAAATTATATTCATAGCTGGAGATTTTAAAACGCTTCTCTCAGTGATGACCAAACAAGCAGACAAAAAATATTAATGAGGATATGGAAGATTGGAACAACAAGATTAACCAAGGTAATCTAACTGACTTATGTGGAACACTACGTCCAACAACAGTGCACCATATCCTGGGTCACAAGGCACTTATCAACAAATTTCAAAGAACTAAAATAATGCAGAGTGTGTTCTCTCACTGCAATAGAATTAAACTAAAGAATAAGAAAGAAAGATATGTTTGGACATTGAGCAACCTTCTTCTGAATAACCCAGGAGTCAAAGAAAAGTCATGCTGATAATGAAAAGATATTTGAGCTGAACAATACTGAAAGTTCAATATATTAAAATTTCTGGGATATAGAATAATTTATACCTTTAAATGCATATGTTGGAAAAAGAGCATGGTTGAAAAATCAATGCCATAAGCTCCCATCTAGAAAAATTACAGCATATTATCCCCAAAGTAGAAGGAAAGATATAATGAAGGAAAGAGCAGAAATTAATGAAATAAAAAGTGTAATAAAAAAATCAGCAGTGCCAAAAGTTGGTTCTGCATGAGAAGATTAATAAAATGATAAACTCCAAGGCAAACCGCTCATCAGACGAGAGAGAGGAGAGAGAGAGAATATAAACTACTCTTATGTTACACTACTGGGAACAAAAAGGAGGACCATTAGTACAGGTCCTGTTAGTATTAAAAAGAAATGAAAAGGAGGGGTGTCCAGCTGGCTTAATTGGGAGAGCATGTGACTCTTGATTTGGGGGTTGTGAGTTCAAGCCCCAACACTGAGTGCAGAGATTACTTAAAAATAAATTATATTTTTATAAAGTTTTAAAATATTTTAAAATTTTATTTTCTAAAGATTTATTTATTTCAGAGAGAGAGAGAGAGAAAACATGAGCAGGCAGGAGGGGCAGATGGAGAAGGAGACTCCTTGCCCAGGATCATGACCTGAGCCTAAGGCAGACGCTTAACGGACTGAGCCACCCAGATGCCCCAAAAACAAAATCCTTAAAAGTAAAATGATATTCAGAATAACTTAATGCCAATAACTATGGCAATTTAGGTAAAATGGAAAATTTTCTTGAAAACCACATAGTAACATGATTTAAGAGGAAAAAAAAGAAAACTGTGTAATTCTGTATCTGTTATAGAATTTATAACAATTTGGAATTACTTTTTATTCTATCATCTGTCTCCCCCAACAGACTGCAAACTCCATGAGAGCAGGGACCTTGTCAGTCCTGTTGGGCACTGAATCTCCAATGCTTAAATCGTCAGGATGCCTGACACATTGCAGGTGAATGTGAAATACTTGCTGAACGAAGTCTGCATCCATTTCTTAACAAGAACCAAGCTGAGACAAGTGATAGTGGTTCATAGAAGACTCAAGTATCTATTCGCTTTCTTCAGTAGTCTAAACACTGACTTTGATAACAACCATATGCCCAGAAGCTACATCCTTTGACCACATTAAATTAATGCATTGCATATCCCCTTCACCAGATTACATTTTAAAGTTGCTGAAATTCACTGTTTCATAAAATACTGAGGATACTGTTTATATAGATTGCACTGTTGTCTATTGAGTATCTTATATGAGAAATTCTTTTAATTTACTCCTAGGGAGTGCACAGTTTCTTCTGAAGAAGTAGCATATGATTCTTTTTTCATGCTCTACTAAAATGCCTATTGACTTGGAGGTCAGTTATACCAAGCATGTTTGTCCTTACGATGGGCATATTTGTATTCCCTACTTCCTTGATGCTAATTTTCCAAACATATTTTATCATTTCATTGGTTTTTTTTTAAGACTCAAACTTGATAAATTACTGTTAAAATGCAGATGCTAAAATAACATTAAAATATAGAGGTTAACATATAGATGTTGAAAGAACAAAAGCATCCATTTTAGCTGAAGGTGATGTAAATTTTAGGTGATGTCATTTTAGGATAAGTGTGTCACAGTATCAAACAACTGCAAATCCTAGGAACTAGCAATGCCTGTTCATGCCACATTTCTACATTAGTTGTCTCAGCTTTGCTCCACATTGTTTTCCTTCTGGGACTCAGCCTGCAGGAGCAGTTTTCCCCAGGAAAAATGACCAAGGAAAAATATACACAGCATAACCACAACATGGGTTTTAAAGCTTCTGCTGATAACGAGCAACAAGCAAGACATACACCCAAACCTGGTGTCATGGGTGGGACAGACTGCCTACCTCTGAACAGGGATAGGATATTTCTAACAATAGTACGACATAGCACAGATGATATTCTCCACCCAAGAAAGCTGTGATTAATACCAAATAGTAACAATACCAAACAGACACACTAGTAATAGCTGCCTCTCATTACTGAGCACCTACTAGGTACAAAGGATTGCATTAGATGCTTCAAGTAGTATTTCTAATTCTGACAATTCTTTAAGGCAGAGAGGATTCTCTCAAGATCACTGATCAGAACACTAAAGACTGGACATATTAAGTCATGCACATTAGAAATGGTACAGTAGGAACCTGACCCAATTCTGCTCAGTTCCAAAGCTGAGCTCTTGGTATCACCCTGCTTTATCCTTTGGTGTATGTTCAAAAAAATTTTAGTCCTTTTTCATTACTTTCTAGTTTTTTTGCTTTGTTTTGTTTTTGTGTTTTAGTTAAAGGGAGTTGGGTGAAATGGGAAAAATTATGACAAATAAAAGCAGGAAGAACTGCTTTTACATCAAGGATAAAGTTTATATTCCATATACAACAGAAACAGCTATTTATATATTCTTTGTATACATATTTTGTCACAAAGTATATTTGATTGATCTTATTAGAGACTAATATTTTTAAAAGAATGATATAGCAATACTGCTGAATGTGCCCATAAAAATCCCCCAAAGAAGTTTTATGTTGTTGAAAACTTCACAATTTAACTGGCAAGAGGATAAATGAATATGAATGTTAGTCCTTACATAAAGGAATCTATAAACAACGATTAATAGTGTAAAGCTATTTACAGAGAAATAAAATCGCCAGAGGTGAGAAGCTAAACTAAAGATGACTTCATGAAATAAAGAAATCTCGAGGATGAAATTAGATATTCACATCTTAAGAGGATTCTAGTGACTACATTTGAGTAACTGTATGAAGTTATGTCCACTACTGCTGATTTTTTCCCTATTTTAATACTAAATGTTTACTGGAAAAAGTTAAGTACTTTGCATTCTTCAATTCATTATTACATTGAAAAGATGCAAACTTCTTAGTCGAGTTTCCAAAGCAAGAGATTTTTGTTCAAGGCTGCCTTATTATTAGCAACTGTATTTGTCACCTGATTGCAAACTAGCTCTAAAAGAGGCAAGTACTTGATTATGAAGTGAGTGATGAAGTCTTTAGAACAAAGACAGCTCATTTTTTGCATCTGCACTGAGATGTTCAACAAAGTCAAGAATAAAGGAAATATTCTTGAGTTGATTATTTCTAGCTAGAGAGCATCTACTTTCTATCAAAGAAGAAACTGAGCTCAAGTCAAGTTCTCTCTATTTAGCTGTCATTTTTCTTGCTTTGTGATATAACAGCTGTGATTCTTTCTGGGAGACATAAAAGTAATTAAATTAGAATTTCATGATGCTTTGCATCTCTAGGTACATTTCTTAAATTATCACTCATAAAATAACTCACAGACAAAGCAGGACAGCGTAAGAAGAACACTAGTGCCAAATCACTCCATCAGTTTAGATGGGGGGGGAGGAGACCTTCTCTTCATTTCAAACTATTTATTTGTATATAATCCTTATTATACAGAAAAGTCAGAAGAAAGTAAAACAACCCCAAATTCTAACTATCTTCTTCCAGTCCTTTTCCTCTTCACAGACATTTTTTTTCCAAAAAAAAAAAAGAGAATCATGTTATTTTTATAATCTGTTTTAAAATTTTGATTGGGGGCGCCTGGGTGGCTCAGTAGGTTAAAGCCTCTGCCTTCAGCTCAGGTCATGATCTCAGGGTCCTGGGATCGAGCCCCGCATTGGGCTCTCTGCTCAGCAGGGAGCCTGCTTCTTCCCTCTCTCTCTGCCTGCCTCTCTGCCTACTTGTGATATCTCTATCAAATAAATAAAATATTTAAAATAAAATAAAATAAAATAAAATTTTGATTGGATGGCATGATGCAAGTTACTATCAAATTTTTTTTTAAACCACCATTTTCTTCTGGGTATATACCCAAAAGAACTGAAAGCAGGAAACTCAGATATCTGTACACCAGTGTTCATAGCAGCATTATTCACAATGGCCCAGAGGGTGACAACAAGACAGATGTCCATCAACGGATGGATGGATAAATATAATATGGTGTATACATAAAATAGAGTATTAGCCAGCCTTAAATGCCATATAATTCCACCTATATGAAATACCTAGAGTAGTCAAATTCATAGAGACAGAAAGTAGAATGCTGGTTGCCAGGGGCTGGGAAGAGGGGAAAATGCGAAGTTGTCTAATGGGTATAGAGTTTGAGTTGTAAGATGAGAAGTGTTGTGGATGGAGAGTGGCGATGGTTGCAAAGCAAGCCAAATGTACTTAATGCTATTGAACTAGACTTCAAACGTTAAAATGGTTTTATGGTACCTGTATTTTTATCACCAAACCCCATCACCACAATTCTGAATGAGTGATAGTCCATCATATGGGGGAGCTATCCTTCATTTAACATTTTCGCCAATGGCTGGACATTTAGGTTTCTTCCGATTTTTTGTTACCATAAAATTCAGTGTCATAAACACTGTTGCAAACACATCTTTGTTTCTGTATTTGCTGTTTCTTCAGGATAGTTTCCAAAGGACATAACTGGATTAAAGAACATGAAGTATGTCAAGGCTTTTGATGCATAATGTCAAATTGTTTTCCACAAAGATCTTACCAATTCACTTTCCTAGGAGCAGTGTAGGAGAGAGACCTTTCCATTGCATTCATGCTGAAATGGAGTACCCTCATCTCTTTTCATCTTTGCCAATTGATAACAACAAGAAAGCCTAGCTTGGGATTTTAACATGTACTTATTCGACTGCTCTTGAGAATGAACTGTTTTCACATGTTTATGACCAATCTAAACTTACCCTTCCAATAACTGCCAATTCTCTCAAATTAAAATGTAAACCCCATATTCTAAGAAGGCTGGGAAGATGGGAGGAGATAATCTGGAGAAGCTCTGAAGGGCAGATAAAAGTGGGATCTGGGCTTTAAACTTACTCTTTAAAGATGTGAAGAAGAGTGAAGAGTTAGGAGGAAGGGAGTGACAGCAAAATATGGAGAAAATCTAACCTTTACTAAAAAGAGAATAAGCATATTATTAATTGTGGTAAATCTATTCAATAACATGGACTCACTATGCAGAATCTCCAGGGGCAAAGAACTCCATCCACATAGTTGAAAAATTCCACAAACGACTGTAATGTTCAGCCAGGCTTGGAAACGATCGCTTTAATTCACTGAGTGAAATCAGTCCCATTCTTCCACGTTCTCCTTCCTTTTCAGCATAATGCTTGGCAAACATCTAGTTTTCTCACTCAACCCTCTGACAACCGAGTTACATAAAGCAAACCTTAGTTGCCCTCCTTAGGCGCTGAGTACTTGTTAGCTGCATTCGGAACCTCCACAGAGACATCTTGAATACTACCATTCCTGGATTTCAACTTGGTTAGGCCATAACAGAGCTTCATCCAATCTATCGTTTGCTGGGTGTGACATTAAAGCAAGGCCAAGGCATGCAACCAATTTACCAGGGTGCTAGCTTATAAAGCAACTGTGAGGGCACCTGGGTGGCTCAGTGGGTTAAAGCCTCTGCCTTTGGCTCAGGTCATGATCTTAAGGTCCTGGGATCGAGCCCTTCATCGGGCTCTCTGCTCAGGAGGGAGCCTACTTCCCCTCTCTCTCTCTGCCTGCTGCTCTGCCTACTTGTGATCTCTCTGTGTCAAATGTCAAATAAATAAATAAAATCTTTTTTTAAAAGTAAATAAATAAAGCAACTGTGGGTAAAGTGTATGTTCTACCCGGGTCTCCAGGTCATCCTGGAGCTGCAGGAGCTTAGGAGCCCTCTACATCTGAACATCAATGAGCTAGGGGTCATGCTGAGTTACTACAAATTCTTCAGGCTTTGAGTTCTTTAAAAAAAAAAATAGTGGGGGTTGTGTGTGCCTGGGTGGCTCAGCCAATTAAATGTCTGCCTTCAGCTCAGGTCATGGTTCCAGGCTCCTGGGATCGAGCCCTACATCAGGCTCCTTGCTCAGCGGGGAGCCTGTTTCTCCTTCTCCCTCTGCTGTGCGCTCTCTCTCTCTCAAATAAATAAATTAATTAAAAAAAAATCATCTAAAATTTGGAAACTCACCTAACAGACACAATAAAGGACTGATCAAAAATGATGTCAGGGGAATGGTGAGATAAAACTCCGGGGGACACAGAGGGTAGTGGAAATGGAGATAACACAGAGAAAGATATCTCGAAGCCAAGAAAAAGAAAAAAAAGGGCTAATCTGGCAAATGGAAAATAGGCATTGGTCTCTATTTGTAGGTCGATTGGCTTGTTACATAACTCTCCCAAAGTAAAGCCAACCCTATTAATAATGTAAAAACTAAGTAGTTATTAGGCACACATTATTGTTTGAATAGCACTGTCACTGACGTCAAAGAAAATTAGTTGATAAGGCAAAGCTGTCTGTCCTCTCACAAGTTACTATGGAAAAACGAACATATTAATGCTAAAAACAGGCTGAATGCTTTCAATTTCCTGGTTATGGATCTTTTTTGGCATTACAACAGGAGAGACATGATTACATTAATATTGTACAGGCACCTAATTTCCTTTCAAATTTCTGAAAACGACTTTGTATCTCCCCTTAAGAATGAGAATGCCATCATGTCTAAAACCAAATACAATTGCAAACATGCATGGCTTATCCACAGTACCCCACAACAGCTCTGGTATGTGAAATTTAAAAAAGGCCCATGTAAAAAGTATACAAACTCTGCTTTTTCCCTCCTCAACTACAGGTTCAGCTAGAAGAAAGATGCTAGATGCAGGAAGCTAGATGCAGGAAGCACAGAAAGAAAACATGGGAATATTTTAGGAAAAGGGAAACTTCATCTAGTTAGTGTTCATGTTGAATGTGGGTAAACGTAACAATATATAAAGAAATACAAAATATTTTCACATATTCTACACTAAAACTATAGTACTAGGTGCCTACTAAATTCTAGGACTTTAACATATGCTGCTGCTTTTAATTCTCACAACAGAGCATTTATTCCTCCCAAAACAGTAAGTTTAAGCCAGTTGGAGTTGTGACAATCCTGTCCTCCTTCCCAGTGATTTGTGAAGTATTGGGCTGATGATGGAATACCAGAAGCATAAAGAAGAAGTCAGGAAAGTCTGGGGTAGGTTTTTGTGAGCGTGCTTTCCCAGTTCTAAGAAAAAGATGGCTTCCATTTCCTCTCCAGACCGTGGTGTAGCTAAACTGGATTGATGCTTGGAACAACCATGGCCACTTTTGCAAGCCTAAGAAAGCCAGCCCAAGGGCAGAGCCACCAACAGCAATAATGAGGCAATAGACCTCGGCTGATACTTTTAAGCTTTTGACTCAACCTACTCAGACCCAGCCTCACTTTTGGACTTCAATACACTGTCTTACTGTTGAAGTCCACTGGAGTAAGGTATTCTGCTACTTATAAGATGCTAAGAGCATTCCAATCCCTGCAGGTAAATATTATCCTTATTTTATAAGAAAATGGAATTTTCTAAAGGGTATCTTTTCTAAGATCACACTGTTTCTAAGTGTTGACTCAGTATTTATCTCACATCAGTCTCCCAAAAGTCCTCTTCCACAAAATAATATAGACATTCCCGGAAATATCTGTTCCTGAAAATTCTAGGAAAGAGAGCCTCGGATGTAGTAAAAACAACACTGAATCTGAAAAATTAGATTTGAGATTTTATTAGTAACAGCACATCAAAAAATTCACTTAAGTTCTTCCAGTTTCAATGGCCTTGGTTGTAAAGTGGGAGGAAAAAATGTCAGCATTGCTTTCTGTACAAGGTGCTTCTAAGTCTGCAACAGCTAAAAGCATATACAGAAACCTTGTGTCAACACCAAAGTTGAAGGGATTGATAATTATTTCCACCAACTGAACAAATACTGCACATAACAAAATGTTCTAAGTAAGCCACTCTCCATGGGAATTCAGCATGACTGTTTCGTGGTTACTTCTTTGTTAGATTAGGTTAACAAAGGAATCGTGGAGATAATCTTCGCAATGAATTTTCCATGGCTCTCCAAGTCACAGTACACAGTATTTCCTTGGGCCATTCTAGTTAAGTCTGTCACTTCAGAAACTCTGTGGCCTCTTTTTAGGATGTGAGTCTAGGCTTTGGGGTCACAATATTTCCTACTTTGAAAGCTGAGTACCCCCCCACCAGCGTCACTGTCTCGTCTTGTGTGATATCCTCTCGCAGCCCCAAACATCCTCTAACCAGAGCCTGTGACCCACACAATTACTGCTTTCTCCAACTTAGATTTACCTGTATGTTGAACAGCTATGATAAAAAGTGACAACCTCTTCATGACTAAGAGCTATACTCAGTTTAATTATGGAAAGGTCAAAAAGGCATTTTTCCTACCCTAAGTTGGATTATAGAAATTTAAGTATAGAAAAAAACAGCATTATTTTAGCCAGCCTCAAGAGCTTCAGTGGACAAAAATAACAAAGGAAGTGACAATGAAAAACATCAAATGTCAGAGAACTAGTCTTTTTTTATACTTAAATCAGCAGGATGTGTTCATTCAAACCACTCGGCCTCTGTCCCAGATAAGATTCAACAACCAAAGTTTGTTCTAGCAGAAGAGAAAAAAAAAAAAAAATTCGAACAACGTATCACAATTCTGCAAACTTAAAAAAAAAAATTGAAACCATAAACTTTTTTCTCATTTCCTTCTTTTATACTCTGAACCCCCAGGAAAGGCTCTCAGAAAAACAGATGCACCCAGGTGTAAAACAGCGCCGTGCCACAGCTCCTCTACCAGGTTCCATGCTCAGAGGGGGGCAACCTGTTCTCCCTCTGGCACGGAGCAGAACCCCGAACTCATCAAAGGTGTTAAAATGGGAAACTGGAAGAAAGAGCTTGATGACCACTCAAATCACAACTGCTTGGGGCTCTTATACTATTGAGTGAAAGTCCTGTCCTTAAATTTTCCGTGGTCAGTACATCACTGTCTCTGCAACCCAGCAAGAAATGATTCAGGCCATGGAAAATGTCCATGGAAAGAGGCCTTGAGGGACTGACTTACCTGCCATGACATCTCTCTCCTTGGCCTCGCACCGGCATCTGACAAGTGAAAACTCAGAGAGATGACGGCTCAAACAAAGTCAGTGGAAACATCCCTGTGGGACCCATGACTCAGGACATATATAATCCTGGGTAAATCTGGCAGGATGTCTCATAACCTCAGGGACACCCTCTTGTGTCAGCACCTTGACAATGTGCTTTCACAGCTCAGCTCGAAGAGGAAGGGAGGTTAGGGACGATGCCAACACACCAATATGAATGAGTGTGTTTGCAGCACTGTGGGGATTGGATCAAAACATTAAGAAATACCGAAGAAGCTTTACGAGTGTGAGGGTATGGGAAAAACAAAAAACAAAAAAACACACCAACAACCGTATTTAAAAAGGGAGGTGGGGGATAACTTCTTAGCAACCCTTGGGACAAATGGATATATATGGATATACACGACAGTAATGGCAGGTTATGGATAGCTGATCTACAGTAAAAGTGACACTCTTCTAACACCAAATGAGTTTGTGAGTGACACAAGATCAACTGCTAGGGGCCCTGCCATTAAAAGGCTTTGATCTCTAACAGCCTTCCTGGTTCTTACTAGAAAATTAATGGACAGCTTAAAATGAAATCATAAAAATTCTGACATCTTCAATTTGACCAAAAGACCTTGACACAAAGCTCTTTTGAGAGACTGTTAATAGTCCTCCGCTAAAGGGGAACCGTAAAAAAGGAGTCAGAATCTGGAAGTACAGAAAATTAAAACAATACACAACTGGAAAAAACTCTGTTCCTTAACTGAACTTTATGTGACCTTGAAAGTTCACAGTAGTCTAAACTGTTTGATTTTCAAATAGGGAAATGCTTTATTTTATTCCTGTGCACGACATGCGCTAACATCATAGGAGGTGTTTTCCATTTGATTTCACTGACCATGAAACTTAGGTTTGTGAAGACAACCCATGCATATCATTATCACAACTATATCAGAGCATTTCTACTGACACAATGCTTCCAAATACCAGATTCTAATTCTTCTACAACTCAGAATTTTCTTAAAGTGTAAATCTGGCAATACAAAGCCTGCATAGATACATTCTTCTTTTGTAACAGCAGGAAAAAAAAAAACCAACAAAACTTGGTTAAGGGAAACCATAAAACTCTCTGGATTATACTAAAAATTTGTAATACAAATTTAAAAGTCCAAACCAAAGTTTTCCATGAGGATCCAGAAAATCACTGTCCCCAAGTTTTCCTCTCTGGTTGTAACCCATTATCCCAATTTCAGTCCCTGGTTCAGTGGCTAAAATGATACAAGATTTTGAAAATTAAGATTTCCCTTTCACAGCTTAAAAAGATTTTATGGCTATCACTGAGGAATTCCTGAGATAAGCTAACCTGTTTTAATGTATACATTTAAATTAGAGAATAGTTTAGGAATATTAAGAAATACAGAAAAATAATATAAGCAACACTCCCACATACCCACTGTTCCGCTAAAAAAGGAAATGTAAATATTCTTACAGCTGTATGTGAATCCCTCCCTTCTACCTCTTTATCCCCACTGGTAACCAGTATACTGAATTGAGAATTTATGATGTGCACTCATGCATATATACCTTTACTAGGTGTGTATGACTGCTCTTAAAGTTCCCATAAATGATATTGTACTCCATGGAACTTCTGCCATTTGCTGATTTTGCTCAACTTTTTTTTTTTTTTTTAAAGATTTTATTTACTTATTTGACAGGGAGAGAGAGATCACAACTAGGCAGACAGGCAGGCAGAGAGAGAGGGGGAAGCAGGCTCCCCGCTGAGCAAAGAGCCTGTTGCCTGGCTTGATCCCAGGACCCTGAGACCATGACCTGAGCCAAAGGCAGAGGGTTTAACCCACTGAGCCACCCAGGCACCCCTTGCTCAACTTTAAAAAAAATATATTTTTTTATGTTAGAAGTTTTATACAGAAGAACTTTAAGAATTTCTCCAGAGTATATAAGTAGATCTGCTGAATCTAGGATAGACTAGCTGTCAACTTGCCTTGATATTACCAAAATCTCTAAGTGGTCATAAAAATTTCTGCCACAGACAGAAATCTAAATTAAACTAAATTCAAATTTAAATACAGAAATGTATTCCTCTAACATCCTTGCCAACAATTGATATTGTCACACTTAACTATTTCTTTATAAATCTAGTAGTTTCTAATGGTGTACTAGACATTTTGGATGCTACGTTGTAGAGTTTGGATTCTGTTATACTCCTCTTAAGAGTATTTGGTCTTACTCTAACAGGCAAATAAATTGTTAGTAGTTTACCTTGATCATGTGGGGGCTTGGTTTTAGGTTTTATTAGAGTGGCTCTTATCATTTTGCTCTTAATTTTTGGTGCACTTCTTTAGTCCTGGGATGTAGTTTTTTATTCCTATGCTGTGGCCCTTCGGGACTTTCAGTGGAAAGCTCAGGTTGCTCATGAAGCCCTTCTAACTTCAGGTTCAAATTCCAAAGTCTGTCTCTCCTACACCGGGCAGCTGCTGAAATTTCTGTTTAGCTCTCTAAGACTTCTAGCTACTGTGTTCCACCTGGGCTCCTAGCGTAAAACTCACACATGCCAGGGGCAGCTGAGAATTGAACAAGAGTTTATACACAGATTTTGGGGCTCTCTCTTTGTGGCTCCTTCATGTCGGTGGTATCTCACTCAATCTCCAGGCACTCTGGCTGCCTCAAACTAAGTTCTCTGATCATTAAGACTCTGATTTTCTTCTCGAGTTCTATCTTTCCTTGGGCTTGCATATTGGAGAATGCCTCCCAAGAGAAAAATGTGGATCTTACCCAGTGTAGTACCCTTCATCCAAGAACCAACATTTCTCCAGTTTCTGACTACTTTTAGTCATTCTTCAGTGCTTTCAAACTGTTTTCCTTCTTAAGTGTTTTCCCAAAGTTTATAATTGTTAAAATTGGCAGGATTAGCAGGCAATAGAACCCACTCTGCCATTTCCAAAAAGGCAGAACCCTGATGAACAGAAGCAAATCTTGATGCACTCTCATTTCCCAATCTGTTCTTTCTTGATTCATCGCATTTTTAAGCCTTGTTTAAAAAATTCTTTCCTATACCAAGGTCAACTTGTATATTTTATTCTAAAAGATTTTTTTTTCTGAAGTATTGTACATGGCTTAAAGTAGAAATACAATTTCATTTTATTTTTACGAGCAGATGAACAAATTTTCCCAGTCCCATTCCTGAAGAGTCCACCCATTCCACTCTGATCCATGAAGTGCACTATCATAAATCTAGTCTCATAAACATCTCAGTCTATTCCAGGCTCTCTCTTCTGTTCCAGTGCTTGTCTAAGCCTACACTTATATTGCAATATCTTAATTATTACATCTTTATAGTAGTCTTGTTATCTGGTAGAGCAAGTCCTTCCACTTTGTTCTCCAAGATTGCTTTGCCTTTTCTTGGCCCTTTGTATTTTTCAAATAAATTTTAAAATCAATTTGTCATGTCACATGAAAGCCCTGTTGGGGAGAACTAACATCTTTAAAATATTAAATCTTCTCATCCACAAATTTGGTATATTTTTTCATACATTCTAGAATTCCTTCATGTCTTTCTATCAACTTCTATAAATTCTCCAAAAATGGTATTTTTGTTGTTATACTCTATATTTTAGAATATCTTTTTAAAATATTACTTTCTCAAAGTATCTTTTCATCCAACTTACCCCAATGCACTCTACCATATCAAATGAATTTCATCAAAGTTGCTTACTGAAGCTATAAACTCTAAGATTTACTTGTAATACACAATCTACAGGATAACAGTAATTTAGCACTCCCATCTGTAAACCATTTTTTTCATGTCATGGATTTATCAAGTATCTTATCCAATATACTCACCAAGACGCTCCATGGTCTCTACTTTCAGTGTCCAGGAAATTAGAGTCCAAAAACATGTCTTTGTAGATTCGACCAACTAGGCAATACATATCGGAGGCAACCTGCCCTTCACTTTGCACCAGTGGGATCATAACATCAAGAGCTTTGGCTCTATCTCCAGGGAGATTTCTCCTAAGGTAGGGGGAGAAAAAATATCACTGTTTCAATATAGATCACAGAAGCAATGTAGGCCTTTTTAAAACTCTGCTTGATATTTTGATTCACACTAGTGAAGTCTGGCAGGATAAAGACAACCATAGATTTTGAGAGTTCCCTGTAAAGCTCTGTCCTAAGCCTTTTTGTCTTTTCATCCTACTGCATGTCTACTGGATTTAACAAGGATCACTTTTGAGCTGCTTTCCTGATGACGGTGATAGGTTTGCATTAATCCATTTATGTAGTCCTAATTTCACAGTCCATAGGTTCATGGTTCATAGGTTCAAGGGCATGAAGTACAATTAGGAATGCAGTCTGTGGCCTGACATGGGGCAGCTGACCAATTCAGACAAGGACCAAACCCTAACTTTAGGTTTCAATGGCTTTTGCTCCAAAACACAAATAAACAAACTTATTCACAGACAATACCAACAAACCAATTTTAAGCCAAGAGTAGCCTAATGTCCATGTGTGATCAGATGATGATCTAAGGAAGATACTTTAGGTAGGTCATTTTAAAACAGCATATATGTGTAGTTCATTCTCAAAACCAGATAAAAATTCTCTTAAAGGGAAGCCTGGGTGGTTCAGTTGGTTAAGTGTCTGCCTTCAGCTCAGGTCGTGATCCCAGGGTCTTGGGACTGAGTCTTGCATCAGGTGCTTTGCTCAGCAGGGAACGTGCTTCTCCCTCTACCTGCTGCTCCCCCACTTCTGTTTGCTCATATGTGCACATGTGCACAGTCTCTGACGAATAAATAAATAAGTCTTTTTTTAAAAGATTTTTAAAATTTTTGCTTATTTGACAGAGAGAGATCACAAGTAGGCAGAGAGGCAGGCAGAGCGAGAGGAGGAAGCAGGCCCCCTGCTGAGCAGAGAATCCAATGCGGGCTAGATCCCAGGACCCTGGGACCATGACCTGAGCTGAAGGCAGAGGCTTTAACCCAATGAGCCACCCAGGTGCCCCATAAATAAAATCTTTAAAAAAAATTCTCTTAAAAGTTATTTCTTGGACCTTAAGAACATTATGCTAAGTGAAAGAAGACAGTCACAAAAGATTACATATAATATGATTCCATTTATATGAAATGCCCAGAATAGGCAAATCTAGAGACCAGAAATAGATTAGTGGTTGCCTAGGTCTGGGAGATTTGTGGGGCAAGGGGAGAGTGACTACTAATGGGTTTCCTTTTAGGGAGATGAAAATGTTATATTGTCTTGATGGTCATACAATTCTGTTACTATATTAAAAAACCATTAAATTGTACACCTTAAATGGGTGAATTGTATGATATATGAATTATATTTCAATAAAGCTGTTACACAGAGTTATTTCTCTCCTCCACTATGACTTCAAATACATCTGGTCTATGAAATACCTTTTTACACTTTGTCCTAAATACCTTGAGCTTATAATAACCCTTCATACAAATATGTTTATCAATTCATCATACTGTATTTTAGGAAAGGTAAGGATAAAACACAAAGAAAAATCTAAGAGGCTCTATGAACTTTGATTTTTCATTTCATAAAAAAGAACATATTCCATTCTGTCTTTCAAGAAAGATTTATTTGAGAGCCAGCTGGAGCTGGTAATCTCTGGAGGTCCCATCTCACTCTGTCAAATCTAAAGAAAAAGATGTTTAATAAATGGGGAAATGAAATATACTTCCATTCTACACTTATTGATAAAGTTAGCAAGGATAAAGGAGGAAAGAAAGAATCTCTGGTTGAATAGCGTGCTGACTTCTTTCTTTGCAGACAGAGGCAGGAGGACCTAGTGATGAAGAGCAAAGACATCAGTATGGGACAGATCCAGGTTTGAGCCTCAGTTTTATGACTTGCTAACTATGGGCTCTGAAGAAAAGCGATTCAATGTCTCCAAGCTTCAGCTTCCTCATCTGTACACTAATCAAGCCTTAAGTGACACACAGCAAGTGGTCCAGAGACATGATGTCTCTCCCTCTCTTTTTCGCTCTCTTTAGCTGTAGCAACTGTATATATATTTAACTCGTCATCAGGGAAGACAGCAAGCAGCACAACTAACAAGCTTTGGACAGCTCAGTGCTTTGGGCCTCTCCATGCCTCTCTGAGCATGGCTGGCCTCCTTGGTAACTCTGGGTAGGACGTGGCACTGACGTATGTGCCATGATGTGGACAGAAGGCCGACAGGCAGGACTGGAAGTAGCAGCCTTCATGTGGGTCTTAGCAGATTTCTGGATACATGCCCTAAAATGTGGCCAATGGAGTTCTGACTGTAATTAGATATGTTCAGGGCAGTGAAAATGAAAATATTCTCTGGTTAGGAATATGTTCACCTAGACATAACTACAATTACCCTACTAAGTAAATTTTTTTAAAGATTTATTTATTTATGGGAGAGAGAGAGAAAGAGTTGGGGCAGAGGGGAAAGGGCAGAGGGAGAGAGGGAGAGTCTTAAGCAGACTCTGCACTCAGCACAGAGCCTGACACTGAAATTGATCCTATGACCCCGAGATCATAACTGCAGCCGAAACCAAGAAGAGTCTGACACTTAATGAACTGAGCGACCCAGATGCCCCCCTACTTTGTAAATTTTTAAGTAAAGAACCATTTGGGGTTGAGCATATTTGCCTAAAAATAACATTATATTTGTGCATTTAAAAAAATTCTAAGCAAGTATAAATAGCAAATACAAACTCAGAGAAAAAAGAATTTTAAGAATTTAAGGAATAGCATGGAGGACATTAGGGGAAGGAGGGGAAAACTGAAGAGGGGGAATCAGTCAGGGAGACAAACCATGAGAGACTATAGACTCTGGGAAACAAACTGAGGGTTTCAGAGGGGAGGCACCCGGGTGGGGGGTGGCGGGGATGGGAATTAAGGAGGTCACAGGTTGTAATGAACACTGCATGTTACATGCAAAAAATGAATCATGGAACACTACATCAAAAAACTAATGATGTACTGTATGGTGTCTAACAGAACATGATAAAAAAGAAATTAAACAAAACAAAACAAAAATAAAGAATGTAAATATATAAACTGTAGGGGCTTTTTTTACTGTAAAAAAATAAAAAAACAGAATGCACATGCTTCCTATATTTCATATGGTTGAAGCAGAAATATTAATATTACATTCCAATAGGGAGTGGCTGCAATGCTACGGCAAAAACATATCCTAGGAAGAAAATGCAGGTTATAAAATAGTATGTTAGCATAGTATGAACAGAATGTTTTCTTCTTACCTATTCAGTGCAAATGCATAATGAAACTTCACATGGTGATGGGAAGCCAAATCAAAGGTTGGCAGCTTTTCCAAGGTCTCTACCAGCTTCACTATAGAATCATAGTCCTTTCAAATAAAAGAAGAATAACACAGAATTAAACCACTAGGAGAAAGTTCTGACAATGAGAGGACTTTTGACAAGCATATATCTAAATCCGAGAAGGGTGTTAAAAAGAGAACTAGGATCCATGAACTACTTTGAAGAACCTAGAACCAAAAAGAAACTGATTTTTCTTAAATAAGAAATTTGGATTATATAGGTAAAAACCTTAAAATAGAGAGTTACCACAACTGGCCCCCATTAGCCTGATAACACTCTATTGTCTAACTATGGGTGGTTTGCCTCTCCCATGGAGCCAGATTCCTGGCATGGTGTCCTATCAATTACTTTCAAAGAAAGAATTTTCAAAATATCAAGGACATGGAGCAAATGATTGAACTTCTCTTATAAGTAACAAGATGATGTCATTTTAAGTTCCCCTAGTCTTGGGATCTGAAATACCACACCTCTACATGTATGTTAATTTCTGTTGTTCTCATGAAGCTTTACTTGGGCCTGAAAGGCTGGGTGGGAATAAGAAACTAGATGTCACTTAGATTTTACTATATAAAAATCTAAAAACAAATTTCCAACTCAGAGAGGATTGCCTTCTATTTACCATATTTAAAAAATTTTAAGACATGTCAATAAAATTAAATGGCACATTGGTGTGTTTTACATGAGAAATTTTTAAAGTTATTTTTATAACTAATCCGTTGCATATTTCTTGGCCCTGGCTAGTCAGATCTAGCATTATCAATTCCAAGCAACAGAATTCCAAGAAATAAGAGCTATGTCCAGAAAGCTCCCCCTCCCACTTCTGCTATTTGCCAAAACAAAACTTTCACTTATTGTCTGACAGGTGTGTCTGAGGCTAACAAATTAGTATAGGTTGTCCACAGGTTAACTCGGACCTTTACCATGCAAGTACTTCATTACATAATCAAGGGTGGCTAACTCATAGGAGTCTTTTCCACTCATCATATTCTCAGGATGGAGAGCTTAGAAAAGGCAATTAAAAAATTACATGTAGTGACCTGAATGACCTCTCAACTAACTGAAATGTGATGCTAACTCTCTCTTATTCCTTCAACATGCTATATGAAGAAGAACTTCCTGTAAGCATCTTCTCACCTGGATATCTCTGTAGGAAAGTAAGAGGTTTATGACAATATCTGCTGTCAAGACTTCGATATTATCTACTCGTTGCCGAATTCTTGCCAATTCAGCTGCCAATTCTTTACCAGTGTATAAATTTCGAGCTTTCCTGATATCATTGAGTATAGATTCCCGGAAATACTGGCTGGTGGGAAAACACATTTCAAAAAGTTAATATTAGAAAGGATTTCAATGAAAAGCAATGATTGTATAAGGAAAGGAATGACATCTGCGGCATTTGTAACTTTCAATTCACAGGATGCATAGATTGAACACCTCGTGGATCTTGCATTATAAAGAATTTTGGGAGTCCCATATGTATTTTTTAATACTCTGCTTTGCTTTAGAAAAACTTAGGTAAATATACTGCATCTTAATAACTTTTCCAAGAACCTGCCATGTACCACTTGAAACACCAGAACTTTATTTTCCACTGCACTGTTTTGAGTAGAAATTGTTCCAAATAAATCAGGTGTGCCTATGATTTGAACATAATATAGCCTTCACTTTCTGACTCAGCCTTACCACGGATTACCCTAACTGGTTGTTCTTAACTAAAATATAATAAAGTCATCAGCAATTCTGGCAAAGTTCCTGTTCTTATAGTAAAAATCTGTGGACATTAATTCTGACAGTGTTTCTATACTTTGAATGTATATATATTTTTTTCCTATCATTACCATAATGTACTTAACTCTTAAAAAGACTTAGCAGTCTTTTTTTTCCCCTTTCTGATCTCAAGTGGTTCTCTTCTGAATACAGTAAATTATCAGGCATCTCTTTTATCTCCTTAGAAGATATCATACTTTCATTTTCCTGGTTGTTGGCTGTGTGCTACATCTGAGAAATATCCGGTAAGATGCACAAATAAAGGAAGTACGACATAACTCTGTTATCATCATCAAACGGCATTATTCAACTTTACCTAGAACTTGCTTGTGCCACCTTCAGAAGCTGAATGAAACGATCCACAAGAGGTAAGCAAATGGGTCCAAGAAGCAGCTCGAAGTTCGGTTGCATGAGCTCCGTCAACCCCTTCATGAAGCTGCTATCACAGCAGTAGACCTTGTTGTGTGGAGTGATCATGTAAGGGACGAATGTATAGTTCCCAGTGCACATCTGTATAAAGAAGAGGTGCCAGGAGCGGGTGAGCTGGCCTGAAGACTCCACACTAACAAAATCCCAAATCCTACTGCACCGAGTCATTTTAAATAGTCATCCTGAATGTAAAGCGAAATAGAAAAACCTCATTTCTTATTTATGACCTACAGAAGTGGAAATTTCCTCCAATTTCTTTAATTGCTGATTGCAAATAATTAGAACTTACAGAAGATGCAAAAAACAAACAAACAAACAAACAAAAAAACCCCAAAAAGCCAAAAAATAAAAAAAAAACCCAGTAGGACAGTTTCCATCAGTCAATTAAATATTTATTCACCATCTCTGATGGCTAAGGCATTCTGATATACGCATGCTGCAGGAAAAAACAGAGGAGTTTAAAACACAGCCTTCAGCCTTCTGGGGAATTTAAAATTTAATCATAGAGACACAGCATAAATACATGACAAGAATAAGAGCTAACGTTTAAGGGCTGCACACCTGACAGGCTATGCTGTGAGTGATGCAGAAACAAAGCTGCTCTCTCCAGGCTGCTCTGTCATGGTCACAGCTCCATTAGCCTCCTAGTTCCTAAAACTAGAGACCCACAAGTTTTCCCTCATGCTCCCATTTCCTTCACCAACCACATCCTATTGAAATCCAGTCTATTCTACCTCCAAAATCAATCTCCTCTTTGTCCATTCCCTCCATCTTCTCTGCCCACATGGAAGACAAGGCCAACATACCCAACCTGAGCTACCATCACTGGCCTTCAGTTGACCTTCCTGCTTCCGCTCTTCCCCTCAATCTGTTCTCTACACACCAGTCAAAGGGATCTTTTTTTCCCTTCTGATTTCAAGTTTTTATTTAAATTCTAGTTAGTTAAGATACATGGTAAAATTGGTTTCAGGTGTAGAATTTAGTGATTCATCACTTACCCCAACCTCTTAGCAACCTATATCAGATCGCTTCCCTCAGCTGCCTAAGGCCCCCTCCCTTGCTCCTGGGATGAAAATAAGACACGTCCCAGGGGCCTACAAGGGACTGACCACCCAAATCCTACTTCTCTCTCTGCCCTCAGCCCACGCCACTCTCCATTCACTCCTTCCGAGCTTCTCTAGATTCCCAATGATGTCAGGTGAGGGAACATCAGTGCAAACAAAAGGTGAGCTGGGAGGAAGAAAAAGGAAACTGGATTGGACATCCCTGAGTAAGTCAGCCTGCCTGGATCTAAGAGCTCAGGGAAGGGATGTGGGTGCAAATCTCAGGACCTTAAACTGTATGTCCTGGGCATGGGAATCATGCAAGGATTCAGAGCAGTAAAGAACACATGAGCACAGTCTTAAATGGGGCTACCTAAAATGAGTGGTACCATTAGCAAAATGAAAACTCAGCAGAAGCAGACTTCATTATTTATGAACATATTACAGTGAGGGCACTTGTTATATATCAGGTAATAAATCACAAACAGAGCCTGACTGCCTGTTAATATATGATAGGAACTTCAAGAGGTTGAAACCTGAGCTGGGGTGGGAAGCGTGAAATGTTCACGATTAAAAAGACTGAGATTTAAGGAGGGCAGGACACCGAGAGAATGTCTAGAAGAAAGCCAGAAATATGTGATTGGAACATAAGAGAGTTTCCAACAAAAGTACAGACCTGGGAAGCATTTGGTGTGGTTGAATCTAAGGAAACATGAGGGACCTCTAAGAGAAAAACCATAGAGGGGAGAGAAAAAAAAAAGGCAGAAGGTTGACAAGTAAAATGAGTTATGTGGGAAACCCTATCACTGTTCTGGGGAGCACAGAGAGCCCAGATAATCGGATCCTAGCCATATCAGCATTACGGGGAACAATACATCACTTTGCTTCCCCTTAGAACCAAACCAACGAGAGCAAACATTGACTCACACTTGCCATGTGTCAAGAATGAACGGTCATGCGTTCCCAATAACTCACTGAAGAAGGTACTATTGTCTCTGTTTTGTTTTTTGTTTTTTTTTTTCCAAAGATTTTGTTTATTTATTTATTAGAGAGAGAGAGCATGAGCAGGGGGAGGAGCAGAGGCAGAGGGAGAAACAGATTCTCCACCAAGCAGGGAGGACTACTGTCTGTTTTATAGGTGAGAATTCAGACAAGGCTCAGATAAGGTCATGCATCTGGTCCATGATGTGTTTGGGACTCTAGCCCTGGGGCTCTTCTCTAGAGGGTATCCCATTATCCATTAGAGGGGTCAGCACCCTTCCAAAGGGCCTCTACAGGCTGACACGCCAACACTTCACCTCAGGTCACTTTCGTGAAACCCTGCATGAGCCAAGCTACTGCCTCACAGAAACAGACGAGAACTGATAAATGCCTTTATGGCCAGACTGAATTATTTATGCACGTAGTCTCTCAGGCACTTGTTGTATGTCAGGTTGCAAAGCAGAAACTGGACCTGACTTCCACTTAAAGTATGAGAAGAACTTCCAGAGGTTGAGATTTGATTTTTCAATCAAACACATGAAACTGTTCCTCTTTTTTTTTTAAGATTTATTTATTTATTTATTTGACAGACAGAGATCACAAGTAGGCAGAGAAGCAGGCAGAGACAGAGGAGGAAGCAGGCTCCCCACCGAGCAGAAAGCCCGATGTGGGGCTCAATCCCAGGACCCTGAGATCATGACCTGAGCCGAAGGCAGAGGCTTTAACCCACTGAGCCACCCAGGCACCCCAGAAACTGTTCCTTTCTTAAGCTCTCCTCCATGGACAAATAATTTGGAAGGCTAGTCAGGAAGAGGAAAAATAAACACATCCTGCTTCTAAAATGTTTCCGACATCCTTCAGCATGTCCACCAATTTAATCCTTTGACCTGATCCATCGCCTGAGCAGAAAAGAAAGGCAAGTGTACCAAGAGGTTGCCTCCCAAAGCTTCTAGAGCTTTAATTATGAGTGGGTTACAAAAGAGCAACAACCAAATACTCCTTAGATAAGTACTATAACTCACAATTCAAAAAGAAAATGCTCTGAATCTTCCAAGTCAAAAGTTAAGACAAAAAGATGAAAAGCCAATAAACCAGAAAAGCACTATTAGCGTTTTAAAATAGTATTCTGCTGCTGCTACCGGATTAAGTTGTATCCTCCGAAGACTTAATACCACATGTCGTTATGCCTAAGACATGAAATAAGATATATCACTACTCAAATACTGGGCATCGGGGAATAATGCATCTGTGTAAAACTAATTCTGGGAGAGAATGACTCTTGGATGTCTGGGAGCATAGCAGCAGCGGAGGGGTAGAGACAGAAAAAATGAGAGTCATGCAAATGGCAGAGAAAAATGGATTCTTGCAACTGTCTCCTTCAAACCCCATGGAATAAGGCTTCAGAGCCCTCACAGAAAATAACCAACATGCTGAGGTCTTTCTAAGTGCCTGGCCTCATTATACTTTCTAGAGTCTCTTCCCTACGTTTCTAAGGCAATAAATGTATTTTTTGCCAATCCCCCATTGTTGGGGAAACATGGGGGGGGTGATGAAGCTTCAGGAGCCACAGGTATGCTCGTAGGCCTGAGCTGAGACCCCTGTGAGCGTGCAGTGGGGGAAAGTGTGAGGGTTGCTTGTGACACTATTTTTTTTGCTGCTGAGAAAAGCACATTTTTCAGATTTTTGCTGCTGAGAAAAGCACATTTTTCAGAACAATGAAAACTAATACTACAGGAATCTTTTTTCCCTGGGTTGGCTCACCTCTACCTCGGGAATCTTATCACTGCAATTTCTGTTTACAGATGGCCGTTGCACCCCTAGTTTGAAATAACTGATCATTCAAAGCAAATTAAAAAAGAAAACACCGTTAATCAAGAATAGACACCTTGGGCATAGCAACTGCCTTTTATTAATAAGGTACTAATTCTAAAATATTTAAGCTTGCTTCTTGAAAAAGAAAGCCCACATCTCCTTAAATTTCAAAACACCTGAGGTGTGCTCATAAAATAACAACAGCGATCTCTCTGGCCCACACCTGTGTTCATGGCTATAAAAACCTGCAATTCAAAACCTAGTCCTATTCTATGATCTTTAGTTAAAAAAATAATGCTGGCTCTGTTTTTTAATTTTTAAAAGCTACATAAAGATGAACATATGTATATATGTGTGGAAAATGAATTAAGTTTCTGGGAAGAAATGATCTCAGCATTCAAACATATTGAAATACCAGCTCAAAATCCTCAACTTTTGAGAAGAACACCCAGCCCCTGAAACCCAGCAGCTTACTCAAGCCAAGAGGTGACCTGTTTGTCATGTGAAGTATTTGGAAACCTTATAACCTCGTTTCTCCATAGGTCTGATCTGCCAGTGGGTATGATTAGCTCTTTCCTCCAAGTTTCTGGTAAAGACCACCTCCTCTCAAAGACCTGTGACCATTTGGTATATGGCCACCCACTCTTCAGCACATTGCCTTGCATTAATTTTCTAATCTGTGTCTTTGCTGATTTGTTTACCAATCTTCTCCCCGAACTAGACTCTGGGCCTAGTCACTGGCCATCTCCTGGAGCAGTTAAGAATCTGACTGCCTCGATTTTCAGCCGCCATAGTGAATTCCTGTGGCACCAAGCCCAAAGCCTGGCACACGGTACGTGTTTAATCACTATTGGTTTAATAAAAATGTTACACGAAATAGATGCCTGAAGCAATAACTGCTCATTTCCTGTGGAGATGGGCAGAATAAAAGTGCATAATGACAACTTTATTTATGTTGCCATGAGTCTCTGACTTGGTACAATCTTAACCGTAAGTTTTAAATCTTTCTGGTCTAAGGAAAAATTACAATTGTATTTTTAATCTTATTATCGTAAATCAAATCAGGTGCAGATCTTTAGGTAGGATATTATTTTCACTATAAGTTGCAAAGATGCACTCTTTGTGGTTTTTAAATACTGGTTTATTTTCCAAATGAAAAGTATAACTACTAGCATAAGAAGGCTGATGTCCTTAGATATTAAATTGTGTAATTTTTCTTCATGCATTTTTAAAATTTGAAATTTATTTTTATCACTTTTTAGCTTTTATTTAATACTGTGTGGAAGGTAAGAATTCTGTGGTGTGGTCTCAAAGGCAGACTACAAGACTCTGGAACTTAGATCAAACTGTATAGATAGTTAGATAATAGATACACATGTACCTATATATGTATGTGCATATATGGGCACGTTTGTACCTGTAATTTGTTATATAGCATATACATAGGTACAGATATCTATATGTGTGTGTATATAAACATATATACACACACATACACATATGTGCAGTATGTGTACATATGATGCCTGAATGCCACTCAGAACTACACAAAATTGAATATACTATGGAAACATTTTTTTCCAAAATATAAGTATATATGCAATAAACAGGAATCAGTGTCCTTTCCCAGTAAAGTTTTGTTTTTAAAGAAATGTTTTGATATAATAACCAAATTTATATTGATATGTCACAAAGTCTAAAGAGGGAAAACAGAGAAATTAATAATTTGTGGAGATTAAAAAAAAAAGGCCAGAGATTAGTTGATGGAACAGAAAAGATAAAAATTTCTGGAAGAGTTAAAGAAAATACTCACGGTATTCTTCTGGCAAATGATTTCCTGAAAAATGAGAAAAGAAAAAAAATTAAGTTGAAGTTAATATAAAATTAATTCAGTAATTAATTTAACTATTTGATGGGGGAAAATTTCTTAGCAATCTGAAATTTCAGGGAGTGTACCGTAAGTTCCTGTATCAGAGAAATTTACAATCTGATGAAAATGAGAGAAAATAAAAGGATTCTCAATGGTTTAAAGGAAACTGTACAAACATATAAAATCCAAAAGCTGAATGATTTAAAAACCATTCTTGCAGAATATGTAAGCACAGAATTATCAGCCACAATCTTTTTAGGAAAAGGCTACAAGGAGTTCAGTTTTCCGATGTACAACATCACTCACACTCTGGGCGGGGGTGGACCCTGGGACCATGCAGATGCTGTCTCCGGGGAAATAAAGGGTATTGGCTACTTATCAGAGTGGGCAAATCCACACCTATGTAAGATCATCTGACAATAAACAGTCACAAATATAATTTACATATTGTTTAATGAAAAGTGGAATGTGAGAAATACACTGAAGGCAGTTTCCCTATCTTCTAGTTTGTGAGGAGTGAGATCGTGCAAATAATGTAGCTATACTGTGTCAGGTGCATAAAAACTCATGATAAAGCTTGCTGTCATCATCATGATTTCTGGATGTTTAAATGAGTAGAGGCATGGAAGAAACAATCTGGAAAACCCTGTGGCATAAAAGCTTCACCGAGGCTGGGGAATCATGATTTAGAAAGAGAAATGGGACAGAATTTTGGAAATGATGGCATGTATGTTGTCATGGAAACAGGGACTGTGAGACTTTTGTGGTGCCTCAAGGGTGGGTCCATCTGGCTAAGAAGAAGAGCCAGATCTGGTGCGGTAAGGAATGAGCAGAGGAGCAATTCAAGGTTCAGCCAACTGGCCATCACTCTTCATCCCAAGATCAACATGGGGGCAAAGGGGAACTGAGAAGATCTTTGGCTTAGAGCAGTATGTAGGAGTTTTGAATGCTTAAGGGTAACAGATGAGCAAATAAAAAGCCATAGAAGAAGGAATGGTGCTGGGTAATTTTGAAAGTCATAATGATATATATAAAACAGTACAAGAGGCCCTTCAATACTTCACAAACGGAAAAGAAAAAAAAAAAAGACACGTACACATTTAAAAAGAAACATTACATGCCTGGGTCCACAGGCATGTATGTACACATATGCTAAATCAAAAGAGTAAGACTACAGTAAGGCCTGGTGTTTCTGAGAGAAGGAGGATTTTACTAAGCAGTAAGGAAGTCTGGGAAGATCAGCAGAGAAGGTGGAACTCAAGATGAGCCAAGGAGGATGGACAACTTCAAAGACAAAGCAGGAAGGTGGAGATACAAGTTAGAGGACCAGGAACACCAAAGGTCCCTTTGGAGAATAACATAATTATCAGGGACTAGAGAAGACAGTTAATTTGGGGAAGTAAAAAGGACAGAATAAAGGAGGCATATGAAAAAGATCTTGAATTGAATCATTAGACTAAGAAGAAAAATTTCACTTTGGCATGTACCAATAATATTAGAAAGTTATTTGGGGCCTTACTGGAGAAGGCCCTGAATGCCAAAATAAAGTACTTTGTTTTGTGAGCAACTGGCAGTCAAAATGTTTTTTAAGGTGAGCAATATACATAAAGAAGAATCAGCACATTGGGACACTGTAAAAGCAAAGGCTGGGAACATCATCAATGTCTATCAACTAGAAACTGGTTGAATGAACCATGGTATGTCCATTCAATGGACTACAACGCAGCTGAACCAAGAACGAGGAAGTTCTTCATGCAGCAATATGGAAAGATCTCTAAGATATACTGCTAAGTGAAAAAAAGCAAAGTACAGAATGGTTTTCAAACATATGCTCCTATTTACGTATCAAAGAGAGAAAAAGAAAATTCTAATTTGTACATTCATAAAATCTCTCTAGAGGAATAGACAAGAATCTAGTCATAGTTGTTGCCAGTGGAGGGGGAGCTGGCTGGGTGCAGAACAAAGATGAGAGAATGACTTTTCACTATGTATCCTTTCCACTTTCAAATTTTTGTATCAGGTGAATGTGTTACCCAAGAAAGACAAATTCATAAAAGGTAAATCTTGTTAAAGTTTAAAAAAGTACTAATTCAATGGTGATATTTAGTATTGGAGGGAAAAGAGCATTTGGGTGACATTGCAAAAGTTCAGGGACATCAAATTAAGGGCTTGGATGACAGTGGTGCCTGAGGGACAGAAATCAAGAGATGGATGAGTGACATTGTGGAGGAAAATTCAAGGTGGCTTTTCCCACAGGTGTTTCATAGATAGTTAGTCCATCACTCTTTTTCCATCCTCTCCCCCTGCGTGCTCTCGCTATCTCTCTCTCTCTTTCTTTCTCTCTCTCTCTCTCACACACACACACAACTGTTTATGAAAGAATAAATACAAAAATGCTGTATAATAACACAATCAAGAACACAGTATGCAGAATTTTCCAGACTTGATTTATGGAGCGTCTCTTCAGAGAAGCAAACCACAATCTTTGGGACGCTGCTCTCTTGTGACAGTCACATGCTCCTCTCCTCCCTCCAAGTAACAAGGGAATGCCCTTCTCTTCTTCCTCTACCACACAATATCCTCATGCACTGACTGCATAAGAAGTCTGTTCTTTGTGAAGTTGCCTTCAATGACGCCAATTTTCCCAGCAGAAGTAGATGATGTCCTTAATTCTGCCCCTCGTACAGACCTCTATGACAACAACACATGCACCAGTTGCAAATGTGTCATCATATGATTCTCCCATCCTATGTCATGAGCAACTTGAATGTTTTGTTCATCTTCATACTCTAATTGTTGCCTAGTAAATTGAATGGCATACAGTAGGTACTCAATAAAAGCATGAAGAAATGAATAAGTCAATGAAAGTATAAAATATTGGGCTCTGGAATCACAGTAGAAATGTTTAAGTCCTGGCTCTGCTCCTGACTAGCCATCTGTCATTTACCCTCCCTCTAACGGAACACACTAAGAGCTGGGTTGAGCGATTGCCCATCTCTTCCAACTCTGTGTTCTAGCGTTTGCTTTTGGCTAACGGCCTATCACAGTGAGCACTGTCCTCATGCCCAGCACAGGAGCTCCCCTACCAGCATCTCTCTTTTGGTGCACTGGGCCCAGAAATGGAAGTTGTAATGAAAGGAGCAGTGGGGAATACTGAGCAGGCTGAAGGCTCCCTCTGCTTGCCCCCACATAAAATAAGCTGCTGTTGGCTTAGAACCAATATGCTACATCTTCCTGAAGAATGGCTCATTGGAAAAACAAGCCTCTTAAAAGTTTTCTTTGCTTTCATTTCATTTTGCAATATAACAAATTAGGAAACTATATTAAAATCATTCCCATAAAAAATCTCCCCAAGAAATAATACGAAGTGTGTGTGAGGGCTATGTCGCACCAGAGAGAGGACACAATGGCATGATTTACAAATCAGTGGTCGGTTTTCAAGTAAGGAAGATGCTTGTGGGAATGTCCAGAGGCAGCACTTCTATTACAAGGGCACAGGTTCATTGTTTCCAGTTCACTACTGAATTGCTAAAACTACTTTATAGGGTCATATTTTCAAATGACTGTTTCCCTAACATTTACAGATTGTGTAATTTATACTACTAAGTTAGCTGCTGTTTAGAAGTACTGAAAAGAATCCAATAAAAATTCACTGTGAAACAAACAAAAAATCCTAGGATCTACTGAATTTTTATGAACTAATGCTTATGTTTTGTAGAAGCTAAATGAATATTCTCCTTAAGAGAATATTCTCTTTAAGGAGACAGAGTTTACTCACAGTTTATGATGTAACCTTACATGACGCATCCACTCGGAAGAAAAAAGGACAATTTGTGCGTTTTAACTTGGTACAAATAAATAGCAGACAAGACCTTGCAAGGTATCTCCATACTTAGGCAGACTAGTGAACGTTTAATGTGTACTAAACCCATCAAAGGAGAAAAAAAGGAGGAAGGGGAATCAATTTAAGACACAATTGCTGTATTTCACATCACAGCATGGAAGCTTCTCCTCTAAAGTGCCTTGAAATAGGACAGTAAAATAAACATTCCCAGTGAAATGTTTGGAGTGTGCATTGCCTCACTACAACTTCAGACTTGTCTGAAGTCTTTAGGCCCCTTCTAGTCAGTGCAACCCCTGCCTGTACCAGAAACACCCCCGCCCCAAAACTTTACCCCATTCTCCAGTACCCTTTGATAACCAAAGAAGGAAGGAAGACAAAAGAAACAATCTAATCTACGTCTCTTTGCGAGGGAAGATAAAGACAACTTTTGATAGCTATTTGGGACAATGTAACTTCGAAGAGGTCATTTTAGGGAGAAATAAATGGAGTATCTCCAAAATTGGAAAGTGTTTGTGCCTAGAATTTAGGTAATTACAGCCAGGGGAAGGAAATGGGAACAGCTGGTGTGGGGTTGCCAAGTTAAATTGACTCAGGGTGGGAGAAGCAGAACTAGCAAGCAGGATCTTAGTTTCCTGAAAGAAAAGGAGCAGGCTGGGAGTTCCTGCCCAGGAAAGAACATGGTCCCCAGCTGGTGACCTTCTGGGTCCTCCCTTCTGATCCCTCTTCCTGTCCAAGAGGAACTGGGCAAGTTTTCCACCAAAGTTGGGTAAAAGAGGAATATTTCTTATGCTCCACAGCTCCATCCTCTTACCTAATTTCAAAACTTCAAAACAAGACTAGGAAATATTAGATGGGCTGTTGTGAACACCCTGGGCCTCACTGAGGAGGTGGGTCTCGTCCTTCCCCTCAAGCATGCTGCTAAAATAAAGCTGAGCCGTGTTAGGAAGAACACTCCAACACAAGTGTCACAGAATTGGCCCATCTCTAAAGTCAGGAAACACATTAGACTTGTGCTTACACATTATGCTTATATAAAAGCTCAAGTTAAAAAAGAAAAAAAAAACCAACCTCGATAATCTAAAAAGAATCCAGGAAATCCTATTTCTATAGGACATACAAAATCTGTGTGCAGACTTAGAAGTATACACAATGACAAGTCAGACAATCTCGGGCTCCCCCTGATCTGACACTGTGTGTGTCTCTAAGTCACTGTGTCTCTGGGTTTATTTCTTGTCTGGAAAGAAAGTATCTTTTATCTGTCTAATCTATGTAGCAAGTACCTAACATGTCTATCTCTTTGGATTGCTTTTAAAGAACAACTGAAATAAGCTTATGAAAATACTTTAAGCATTTTAAGGACATACACAGTATGAGTATTACTATTATCAAGGCAAACAACTCCAAACTGGTTTCTATTTTACCAGATCTAGAGACACTGTATACCTGTACTGTTTTGTGATCCGTAGTGAGAACACATCCTTCTCTTGATGAAAGCAATTGTCAATTAAAGCAACCTGTGCCAAAAGTCAAGTTAAATTATACCAAAGCTGGAAAGCAATCCTAAAAGAAATTCTAGACTCTCTTCTCCTTCCCTCTGAATTTTATTTTATATTTAAATAAATATGTCTTGGTGTAAATAGATATGGGTCTTTAAATGGGGCAGGGATGCTGACTAGTGACATTTTACACATAGAGAATTGGAAACAGCTTTTTAACACAAACTTCTCCTTATAATGTGTAGCTATTATAATTAACTTCCTCTTCTTCGACACCAGCTGTTTCTTTCAGCAACACCTAATCGGACCAAATTATTCAAATGCAGGTATTTCTTCTCAAAAAAAAAAAAAAACCCTATCGTTGTATAGCTAGAGGTATCATGAATTTCTGTACAGTAAATCACATTTTTCACATAAATTTCAGTAAAAATGTCAAGGATGTATTCTAAAAGACCTAAATCAGATGACGGGTTGGAGAATCGGATGATGGGTGGGAGTGCCACAGAGATCAACCTGCCTAGAAGGATCATTTATTTATACTGAGCAAAAGGGAATAGAATTCAGACAAGCCTTGCCCCCTTTGGGTGGGAGTCAGAAGGTTTTCAGACATCTATCTTCTGCATACAGAAGCATTCCTTCTTGTTCTTTAAGGTATTCAAACTCATGGGCCTATGATGAAAGTCTCTACCAATGAAAAATATCTGGTGCCAAGCTAGTGATATGATGACATCTTCCATTCACACTGCAGCACAGACTTTCTTCTCTCTTTGACAAAATGGCAATTGGACACTAGAAATGGTGGGCAGGGGTGGGGAGGATAAAGGAGGTACTAGAAAGGAAAGCAAAGGTATACTCTATCCAGTATACAGAAAATTCCTCAGTAGAGGTGATACTGCTAACTGACATGAAAGAAAACTGGATTCTCCAGTCTCCAGCCCTTTCCCAAACCTCAGGAATGGATTCTACAACTGGGAAATCAACTTGCACTAAATAAACCATGCCTCGAGTTTGTCAATTCAAGTCTTGAGAAAGCAGTGCTCACGTGTACTGCTCATCCGCTTCTCCCCCAAATTACTCCTCCCTCCCTCTAATTTGATGTGGAATGACTATAGCTCAGAGAAAGGTAGATCATTCCTAGAGGTAAAATAAAGAAACAAGACGGTCTCCTCTCTCAACAGAAAGAAAGATCTCGCCATGAAATAATACGAAGTGTGTGTGAGGGCTATGTCGCACCAGAGACAGGACAGAGTGCCATGATTTACCAATTAGTGGTCGGTTATCAAGTAAGCAAGATGCTTGCGGGAATGTCCAGAGGTAGCATTTCCTAGTAAAAGGGCACAGGTTCATTGCTTCCAGTTCACTATTAAATTGTTAAGCTACTTTATAGGATCATATTTCCAAATGACTCTTTCCCTAACATTTACTGAGTGTGTAATTTATACTACTGGCCAAGTTAGGTGCTATTAAAAAGTGCTGAAAAGAATCCAATAAAATTCACTGTTAAACTAAAAAAAAAAAATCACAAACCATTGGAAAAATACAAATGCTGATTTCCTACACAATTCAAACAAAAACTAAATTCCTCTTAATAATTAACTTTGATAGGGGAGGTAAAACTTTAAGAAGAGGAATTGGGGGTGTGAGAGGGGAAAAATTGATGGGTTTGAGAACATTATGGAATCTGAGTGGATTCACCACACACAAGTAATTCAATTTAGGTTTGAGGTATTTGTACCAAAAATGGCCCCACGTCTTCATCAATTTACTGGAAACTGGCATAATCACTGAAATGGACAACAAGAACATCACGACTCTTTTCAAAACTATCACAATTTGCTTTAAGTGGAAATGATTAAGTATCAGAAAAACAGACTTAATATGCAATTTCTCACAATAAGTTCTAAAAGAGATTGGATTCCCCCTGTACCTGCAGAGAAAGGAGCTTAAGTACCACAGAACTGTCTGAACGAGCAACTGTGACAGTTCTCAAGTTTCACCCCTGTTGTAGCATGTGTCAGAATTTCCTTCCTTTTAAAGACTAAGTAATAATTTATTGTGTGCATATACCATTTTGTTTTATCCATCCATTTACTGATGGACATTTAGGTCACTTCGACCTTCTGGCTACCGTGAATTAACGCTGCTAGGGACACGGGTGCACAGACATCTCTTTGAGAGCCTGCTTTCAACTCTTACGGGTGTATGTCCAGAGGTGAAAATGCTGGAACATGTGGTAATTCTATTTTTAATTTTTTGAAGAACTGCCATACTGTTAAAAATGGATGATTCTTAAAGGGCTATTTTAGTGATGGTATACAAATTCTGGTTCGTGTACCCATGATTTCATGCTAGTCAGATTCCAATCTAGAAAATACTAGATGCACCGAGGCAGAGGAAGCGGTTCCACTATCACGTATGTGTGGATCTCCTCAGCGGGATTGTGAAGGATTAAGCACATAAACAGATTGCTGCAGAGATCAATCTACTAAGGAGAATCCCGTCTGTAAAACAACTTTGCCAGCAATGAGTAAAGAGAAAAATCCAACTAAATTTCTTGAAAAGAGGATACTCTCACATAATCATTATTTTTCAACACAAGCTTTGTCCCCACTAACTGACACGCATATCAATCTCTAAGATATTTTTACTCTGTAGTAGATAAAATGGGAATAAAGCCCATCTTGGTGCAGAAAGACCCAAACGCATCTGAGCCTTTGTAATCACAGTTAGAACATTAGGAAAAAGAAATTATAAGTGATTTGGGGATTCAAATGCCCAAAATAACTATCCTGGTAGATACAATAACAAAGTATCAGAGACTTCTTCCTTAAAAAAAGAATTAATTGTGAAATATTTCAACTATATAAAAAGTACAGAAATTAGTACACACCCATGTATATACCACCTTGGCTTAGAAATCTAATAGGTAAGCTTGAAGATGCTTGTCTTTCCTCCCGGTTCTGTTCTACTCCTATCTCCCAAAGAGATAACTATTCTGAATTTATTTTTTGTGATTCCCACACAAATGTCAGTCCTTTGTAACCCAAGTAGGTATAAAAGCACTGTCTTGCATGTGATTCGATTTTGTACGGATGGCATCATACCACACACATGCTTCTATAATTTGTTCTTGCTCCCAACACTGTTCTTGAGCTGTATGGATAGTGACATGAAAGCTCTAGTTAACTCATATTAAGTGCTCTGTAATAGTCCACTAACTGACTACACCAGATGGTGTTTGTTCATTCTCTCCTTGATAGGTATTTACCAATTCCTTTGGGGGAGGGGTTATTACAATGTCAATATAATATTGTTGATTAGATCTCCTTCTGCATGCCACAGACTCGTTCTGCGGTGCAAATCGAGAGGCAAGAGTTGCTGAGTCTTGGTGCCATGCTCATCTGATAATAGTAGGTGTTGCCAAACTGCTCTTTGGAAGTAATGCCAACATCCCCTCCCATCAGCTGGGCCTGCTTCCCACTCTCCACAGCCTGGGCCTGGGCATCCTAAGGGCTTTAACTGTTGACTATCTGATGGTGTGCAGTGGTATTTCCTTGTTTTGTCTTGCTTTGTTTTTCTAAGCAGCATTGTCTGAAGTGAGTGGGGAGTGGCCTACAAGGAAGAGAGGGAGCTGAAGAAGGGAAAAGGGGGAAGAATCTCAAGGAGTGGAGCTGAGAGCTGCTGTTAAACAGGAATTTCTGATGCTAGAAGAAATGGCTCATTAAAATAATTTCCACACTCTCACAATGGCCGTGCACTGCCGCCTCACAGCTCATTGGTCAGTAATGTCCAGACCTAATGCTCGTATTTACTGAGAGATCCCAAGTGGAGGTCTGATCATTTCTGTAATGCATGAAGGTAATCTGAAAAATACCATTTCGACCATTTCTTATTTTCAAGCAAATATAAGTCTTAGCATAGAGTCTCATTGGCAGACACCTAAGAAGTTGTCATGATATTTAAAGAAAACTGTGAAAATTGTGTTGTTAAAATGCTAAGGGGGAAAAATACCAACTTCTCTTTCTCAACGTGCAATGATCTTTTTTTTTTTTTGAAAAAAAAATTAACTATTTCATTCTTCTAGAAGAGTACTTGTGATTTCCAATGGATACAAAGCTTACTGCAAGTATCTGATTTGATTAAATTCTCAATATCCTTTCATAAGAAAACTCAGATGTCGTTTTCAGGTACTTTTATGGATTCCTATCCATTATTTTTTAGGAGCTGAACCTTAAAGGTTTTTTCCTATGATTTCATCCAGAGAATTTACTGTCAAAGAGAAACTGCTGTCTTCAATAAAGAACAGCAAATGAAAATTAAACTGGTATAGCTGTACTTTCTAGATGTCCAAAGAATCAATGTAAGGGAAGCTAGCTATGTGACAAGAATAGCATTCTCATTCTGTATTTGCTCTGCAAAAACAGGGACAAGCTTCGTTTTTATTTTATTAGGCTGATCTATACAGAACAGCTTATGTATAATAACTCTTGTTCTGCCTTATTTCATAGCAATTTTCTTTTCTATTGGAAGAAGGCAGGGATTACACCTATAATGAACTGTAACAGAAATTAGTAAAATTAAACACACACACACACACACACACACACATGGACTTTTCTCAACAGCAGAGGATCAGAAAAATTTCTAGGGCTCAGGAAATTATTAGATTGAAAAAAATATTTTCTATCCCAGAGTCTTTGTCCTCTGCAACCAGACACTTATTTGGGCTAGGAACAAACTAAAAACAACAACAACAATGGCAAAAGCTTAAGTTAATGGAAAGAGGAACAGAAAAGAAAGGATGGGTGTCTCATGGAACAACTCGGGGGCGGGGGGCAGACATAGTTGATGGGTTTTCTAAAGGAACACACTAAGCAGGGAAAGTTGGATATCCTTCTAACTAGAAGAAATTGCAATAAAGTTTAGTGGTTCGGAGGTTGGGTTTGGAATTAGGCAGACCTAGGCTTTACTAGTTACATGACCTAGGGCAAATGACTGAATTTATTTGAGCCTTAGTTTGCAGTTTTATAAAACGGTGATATAATAGGACATAATATACCCCGCAGGGATGTTTTTAGAATTAAATGTGAAAATATAAGTGGGAAAAGCACAGAGTAAGTGCTCAGTTACTAGCAGCTATTATGTACAAGATAAATGAGTGTATTTTAGCTCGACTAGCCTTTTAAAAGAACTACTATATTCACATACCAATAACACTTTTAAACAAAAGCTAGTAAAAGGCAATTAAATAAATCAGTGTATTCATCCCATACAAATTTCTGATAATATTAGCTTCAATTCTTTCTCTCTAATGTAATTTTAATTCAGCTTTTAAAAATTTTCCCAGGAAAGAGTAGTCCTAAATGAAATCACCAGCTACCAATAGGGCAAGAATAAAGAATAAATGAAACAAGATGGGATTGGGAGGGAGACAAACCATAAATGACTCTTAATCTCACAAAACAAACTGGGGGTTCCTGGGGGGAGGTGGGATTGGGAGAGGGGGAGCGGGCTATGGACATTGGGGAGGGGAGGCGAACCATAAGAGACTATGGACTCTGAAAAACAACCTGAGGGTTTTGAAGGGTCAGGGGTGGGAGGTTGGGGCAACCTGAGGGTTTTGAAGGGTCAAGGGTGGGAGGTTGGGGGAACAGGTGGTGGGTAATGGGGAGGGCACGTTTTGCATGGAGCACTGGGTGTTGTGCAAAAAGAATGAATACTGTTACGCTGAAAAAATAAATAAAATGGGAAAAAAAAAAAAGAGGGTAGAGTGAAAAATGTCTGAGACTATACTGCCCGCTTAGAATACTTAATGTAAAGAAAATAAAATAGTACAATAAAAAGAATAAATAAAACTATCTCATTCCTTTATCACTGTTAATGTAAATAGTAGCAAATCAAAATGTTTAATTAAAATACAACACACAAAATTTGATGATGCTTTACTTAGAGTGGTAAATCTAACGTAAAATAAAGTAGGGCAGCTTAAAGAATTGCCCCGGTTAAAAAAAAAAAAAAAACAACAACAAAAAAACAAAAACCAGATGCAGACAGAGCGGGCAAATATCCTGGGACTTGAATTTCAGAGTATTCTAGAAAGGGTTAGCCTATCATTGCCTGGCATGCAGTAAATGTATTTGCTAAAAGTAACTGTAGATTTCTCAGAAAAAGCCATATAAGCTTTAGACACTCAGATAAAAGCAAAATGTTACTTTCTTTTTTGTCTTTTTTTTTTTTTTCCACGGTCCTGGAGTTAGAGTTCTTCATATAACAATTACTAAGCCACTAGAAATACGGCTCTGGGTTTTAGGACTCCACATCCCAAGGTTGGCTTCTATTTGAAAACTGGAAGATATAGATGAGAAAAAGCCACATAAAGCTAGTTGGAAGTTTCACAAAGGAAATGGATGATATCAGGTTCAGCATGAGTTTCACTGAATTGTTAAATGCTTTTCAAAGAATCGCACAATGATTGTATTGCAAAAGCATTTTAGACAATCTTTCTGGACGGAAGAAATGCCTTCATATAATTATGTTCCTATCCTGGAGAGAATGACATGGGGTCCGCAGAATTTGTAGACAAATATAGTAGGTTCTTATCTCCCCTTTCCCTAAGCTATTAAGTTATTGAAAGCATTTCCTAGTCAAGAGGATGGCAGTTTTCTGGTGATAATCCGTGAGAGAAGATCTGATATTCAGAGTCCTTCCAGTAAGAGGCGGATTTCCAGTGGAAGACAGGTGTGCCCGATGAAAACCCCCCAACGGTGATACAGCTCAGGGCCTGACCATGCTTACAAAACTTCCAGATCTTTCTCGGGCAGGCAGTGGGCACGGACAACTTCTAGTAACGCAGTTTCCTCAATAGCAACTCAAACTCCAGCTCAGAACTCAACACTAAGATTCTCCTACCTGTGTATCATCAAATTTCTACATTGAATTCTAGATAAATGTCATGAGGAATTGTATGACTATTGGACTGGCAAAAACAAGCTTTCACAAATGTAAGCTGCTTCCATTGCTTTTCACAGGGACAGAGAGGTATCTCTAGGACCCTGGTGCCCCAAGTAAATACTTAGCAAACAGGTCAGGTACCTTCAGAGACTGCAGAGAGTCTGAGTTGTTATCACAGTAGAGGATGATGTTGTTGGCCATGCTGAAGCTCTCTCTCACTCCGAGGTGGTAAAACAAGGATGGCTGTCGGAAGGCATCACTCATCTCCACCACAGCGATATCTGCAAACAGAGAACAAAGTCCCCCCCAGGAGATGACACCTGAATAATGCCCAGTAAGCACATTTTGGTTTCAACGACTGAGTATTCAAAGAGGAAATGAGGAAAGGATAGGGATTTTCCCTCCTTGCTTACCACTGAATTTTGAATTTGTAGCTCTACCCGGACGGAAGTGGTTTTTAGAAAATGCAGCAAACCTGCATCTTTTTTTTTTTTTTTGAACATTTCTTTTCTTTTTAAATTTATTTATTTGAAAGACAGAGATCACAAGTAGGCAGAGAGAGAGGGGGAAGCAGGCTCCCTGCTGAGCAGGTAGCCCGATGTGGGGCTCAATCCCAGGACCCCGGGATCATGACCTGAGCCAAAGGCAGAGGTTTTAACCCACTGAGCCACCCAGGCGCCCCCGTCGTCGTTGTTTTTTTTTTTTAAACACGAAGGTGATCCTGTAATTACTGGAAACTGAGCAAAATCTACAATGGTGGGATGCTGGGGTTAACGCTCTCTGTTGAATTTCAACATTAAAATAAGTCAACAAAGTTTCCAGAAGCAGATCCATTTATTGCAATAAGCAGTAAACGTAAAATGAGGTTTAAGAAAGCAAACGGGGGAGCGTCTGGGTGGCTCAGTCAGTTAAATGGCTGATTCTTGGTTTCAGCTCAGGTCATGATCTCAGGGCCAAGTGACAGAGCCTCACGACCAGTTCCACACTCTGTGTGGAGTCTCCTCAAGATTCTCTCCCTCTGCCTCTGCCCTTCCTCCCCCAATTAAATAAATAAATATTTTTTAAAAAAGGAAATAGGTAAGATTTATAAATTAATCCAGAGCTGTATTTTATTTTATTTTTTTAAAAGTTTATTTATTTAGTTAGTTAGTTGTCAGAGAGAGAGAGAGAGAACAAGCACACAAGCAGGCAGAGTGGCAGGCAGAGGTAGAGAGAGAAGCAGGCTCCCTGCCGAGCAAAGAGCCCGATGTGGGACTCGGTCCCAGAACCCTGGGATCATGACCGGAGCTGAAGGCAGCGGCTTAACTGACTGAGCCACCCAGGTGTCCCCAGAGTTGTATTTTATAACTAACTAATTAATTATCATTATATATATACAGCAAGGCTCTAGCAAGTGTACTCAAGAAAGAAAGCAAGCAAAGGTACAGAAAATTATGACTGAGAAGGAAATATAACCACAGAAAAAAATTCTACCAAAGCTCAGAGATGACTATACCAAGGTAGTATAAACCTGATAGCAATATCTGATACTAATGTCAAAAAAATGAAATATAGGTTAGTCTCAAACTCACTTTATACATGGACAAAAATATGAAAGAAAAATGAAAAAAAAATTCACCAAGCATTATACTATAAGAAAACTAGATCATGGTTTAAAATTTATTTTGGGAATGCAGAGATATCTCAATGGGAAAAAAAAAATCACCCGCATCTCCACAGACGCCCTAAGTCCTTTAATTAAGATTCAAAAGGAATTTCTTATTAAAAATAGAAACAAAAATAGAAGGGCACTCCTTTAACACGAAAAGTAATGTATATTCTGGGGCACCTGGGTAGCTCACTAGTTGAGCATCTGACTCCTGATTTCCGGTTCAGGTCATGATCTCAGGGTTGTGAGATCCAGGCCCACACGAGCCTCTAGGCTGGGTGTGGAGCCTGCATGGAATTTTCTCTCTCTCTCCCTCTCCTCCTCCGCACCCTACTCTCAGTCTCCCTCTCTAAAAAAATTATATATGCACAGCAACTATCAACTTCGTTGTTTATAAGTATTCTGTAAAAATCAGGAAAAAGACAAGGCAGTCAATTATTCCTACTACTAGTTGGCTTTCTGAAAATCCCAGCTAATGTCACAAAGTAAGGAGATGTAATACTATAAAATCAAACACACAATTATCATTACTTGCAGATGTTTTGGTTGTCAACAAAGAAACCCCAGTAGAATCAACTAAATAACTATTATAAGCAATAATATAATTTAATAAGGTGTTGAGATGTAAAATTATTATGAAAACCAAGAGCTCCCTTTGTAATCATAGTATCTAGAAAATACAATGGCAGGACAATTCCAAATCACAATTACGATGAAAATGTTAACATACCTTACTACAAATTTAACAGAAAATTTGTTAAACATATTTGCAAAGTTAAACATATTTGCAATGTTAAACATATTTGCAATGTGTGACAGATTAAAGGTTAATATCATATAAATCATCTCTTACTGGTCAGTTTAGAACAAAGAAGCAGCCATAAAGACATTACAATAGAAAATCAGGCAATGGGCATAGGCAGGCAAATTCACAAGAGAATAACTAAAATGATAAATAAATACACAAAGAAATCTATACCTCACTACTAACAAATGCACGTTAAGCAAACTCTAAAGTTCTAATTTTTTTGTCTAACAAGTAGTCAAAAAAATTAAAGAATGCCCAGTGAAGATGCAGAGAAATGACATTCTGACAAGTCAAGGAGAATTTTAAACTTTCCAGGAGACCTCAGTAATCCTTAAAGCTATGCATACTTTTTGACCCAATAGCTCTACTCCCGAGAATTTACCCTGAGAAAATCCCTATAAATGTGTCAGGTTTACTTGTAAGTATGTCGACTGAAATATATTTTTTACAATAAAAATGGAAAATACCTAAATATCCATTAACAGGAAAATGGTTAGTTAGGTAGGTAGGCAGATAGGTACGTAGGTACATAGTTAGATTCAAATAGTGATTTTGTTTTGTTTTGTTTTGTTAGATTTTATTTATTTATTTGACAGAGAGAGAGAGATCACAAGCAGGCAGGCAGAGAGACAGGGGGAAGCAGGCTCCCTGCTGAGCAGAGAGACTGACGTGGAGCTTGATCCCATGACCCTGAGATCATAACCTGAGCCAAAGGCAGAGGCTTAACCCTCTGAGCCACACAGGCACCCCCAAATAATGGTTTACTATGTATCACTGAGAACCAAATTGTTGAGTCACTATATTGTACGCCTGAAATTAATATAACACTGTAAGTTAACTACCCTGTAATTAAAATAATTTTAAAAAGAAAACTATATTGTAGAAGAATATTTAGCAATGGAGGTAAACTCAAGGTATATTAAGTAAAAAAAATTAAGATAAAATACATTATAATGTATATCTTCTATGTGAATACACATGTGTATTTAGAAATTTAAAAATTCTGCAAAGTTGTACACCGAAATGTAAACCATGATAATAGCTATGTAATGGGATTGTGCATGTTTTTCTTTATTCCTTCTATATTTTCTTTAACAATTTCTCTTATGAACATTGATTACTTTTATAATTTAGGAACCCACCAAAATAAAAGAAAAACAACACAAAAAACCCAAGTGGATGTAAAACCAAACAGCAGCACAAAAAAATAATGCAGACTCTCAAGAAACTGTTTGGGGCAGTTGGCCTTGTCTAGTGAATGTGAGATTAGAATTCACATTCTGTGAAAGAGAAATAGATCAGATCAAACGGAGGCACAGAGAATTTAGTGAGGTTACGAAAGAGGCAGCCAAGTCAAAGAAGCTTCAAAAGACATTTTTTCCAAGGCTAAAATGACTTACTGGCTTTCTAACCCAAATAAAGGGTTTTCTTTTGGGGTCCTTAACATTTCTACACCAAAAACCAACATGAGAAAATGAGTCATCACATCCCACCTACACACCCCATCTGCCTCCTGCGCCCACTGTTTCCTCTTCCCACAGATGCCAGCCACTCGCTGTCAGTCACAGCGCTTGAAAATCAAGAGAGAGCGTAAAATGGGGCTGAAAGAAACCAACCAAACAGTAGTTGACAAGAAATAAATGAGAGCCACACAAAGAAAAATACTAGTTAAGTTAAAGTTGTCACAAGAAGAGGGGAAATGGGTGATTTTGAGAGAATGGGCTCCTGGGATTTGATGCTAAAATTAATAAAGGCACTAGAGAAGGCACTCAGATTAAGAGAGAAACTAGACATTCAAAATAAATGGTACAGGCAAAATAAGGCATAGTCATCAGGTCTGAATGTCTGAGCAGGAACAGCTCCATTTTGGGATGCTATATAGAACATTAAAAATGCTTGTTGTATAATTTTAAAATACTGCATACGGTACAACAACTCAGAAAGACTGACTTTTTTTTTTCTACTTCAGGTTCAGGTGACTGATGGGTTCTGATAGTTGTATATTCTTTTCTAAATGTATTTTTTAATATCCATGGAGTAAAATGTACTTTTCTGTCTCTCTAGTGAAGTGATCAAAGTCTATGCCCCATTTCTTAAATTGTTGAATCTATTTTCTTATTGTCGAGGTTTGTGGGTCTTTTACATTATCTAGATTATTTTTCCTTTGTCAAATAAAGGGATTTGCAAATACTTTCTCTGGGTTTGTGACCTGTCTTTCCAAACTGCTAACAGATTTTTAGAAAAGCAGAAGCTTCTAACTTTCAGTCCAAAGCATCAATTTTTTTCTTTTATGATTGTGGTTTAGGTGTGGTATCTTAAAAAAAAATCTTTGCCTAATCCAAGGTCACGAAAGTTTTCTCTCTAGAGAAAGTTTTCTCCAGAAGTTTTGTAGTTTACATTTTACATTTTGGTCTATGATCCATGTTAAAATAATTTTTGTAAATGATGTGGGGTGTGGGTCAAGGTTCATATTTGTTGTAAAGACTCTCCTTTCTCTGTTGAATTGCTTCTGCTTCTTCATCAAACACCAATTGGCTACATTTATACAGCTCTGTTGTTGGGTGATTCTGTTCCATTGATCTATATGTCTATCTTTTGCCAACACTGCACTGTTTTGATAATTGTGGATTTATGGTAGGTATTGAAATTAAGTCCTGCAAGTCTTCCAACTTGATTCTTCTATTTTCAAAAGTATTTAGTTTTATTCGATTTCCTGTGTAAATTTTAGAATCACTGTGATTAGAGCTATCTCTTGATAGCTAAAAAAAATCTTCCTGGGATTTTGACTGATATTGTATATTAAATGTATAGATCATTTTGGGAAGAACTAACATCTTCATGTATTGAGTCTTTCTATCCATGAAAATAGTATATCTCTCCATTTATTTAGGTCTTCTTTGATTCTTTCCTCAGTATTTTATAATTTTCAATACACAGGTTCTGCATGTATTTTGCTCGATTTACACCTAAATGTTTCATTTTTTTGATGCTATTATAGATGGTATCCTTTCAAATTTCAAATCCCAGTTGTTCATTGCTAGTATGTAAAAATACAGTTGATTTTTATATATTGACTTTCTATATATACCGAGACTTTGCTAAGCTCACTTATTTGTTCCAGACTTTATTTTTTTTTTATTTGCACATGTCTGGAATTTTCTACATGAACAACCATGTCATTTGAAACTAGAAATGGCTTTGTTTTTTCCTTTCTAATCTGTATGTCTTCTATGGTTTAGGGTTTTTGTTGTTGTGTGTCTTGTTTTACCTGGATATACTGGCTGGGGCTTCCAGTAACACAGCATTTTTAAAATAGGAAAACTTCATTATTTAACAAAAATATCATCTTATCATGGCTACCTCCTGACTCTGGTGACTATCTTCTCAAAAATAGTAAAACAAACAGGTGAAAATTATCTTCCTTGTGAAACGATATTAAATCATGTCTAAAATGCAAAAAAAAAGGATGTAATTATAATAAACACCTGATACTCCACAATTCTTGAAACTCACTCATATGGGTTACCCTTTATCCACTTTATTTCACAAACATGTATTTAATAATTACGATGTGCCAGGAACTGTATGCTGATCAAATATTAACTCAATCTTCATAATACTCCTTTGTGGTAGGTAATATTACTATTTCAGGACACAGAGGCAGAGAATGTATAAATAATTTGTCCAAAATCAGCTAGGAAGTGGTGGTACCCCTCTATCCTTTAAGAGATCTGACCCTAAGCAATCTAGCTGGAGAGTCCACACTCTTAATTCTTCACTGAGCCACACCCTATATTTACAGGATATAGAGGTTCCCAAGATCACAACATAAATTTGGAGGTACAAAAAAGATACGGGGACCAAAGCATATATTTCTGTTATGTATTTTGTGACCAAATGAACTTAATAATTTTCTGATTGAGTTTTTATGGTAATATTGTGAGTAAAACAACTATATTTAACAAACTGAAGACTAAGTCTGTTTAAAAATATACAGAAAGGTACAAAAATCTCTTACATTTTTTACTCGAGGTATTGTTTCTTTCCTTTCTTCCAAATGGGTTAATGTTAAATGGAGCACAAAATTAGGTTTACCAGGGGTTTATTAAAGCATAATAAATTTTTAGGGCAGTAACATAAAACCGTTTTGCCTAATTATATTTTGGTCATTAAATGGCAGTGGTCCATGGTCTGTTTTTCTTTTTTTATCTCATTTTTCCTTTATAATACTGTATCTGTTAGTTAAATATCTCACATGAGCTTCTGTTGCTTGTACAAAGTAGAGTTAAAGCAGAACATAAATGTTCAGTTACTTTTTATCTATTCAATGTTTTCCTTAGGCATTAGATCACTGATGACAACAAGAGCCCAGTACTATAGTCTACAAAGCACTTCCAAACTTCATTCTCAACTTCCCAAGTTTTACATATAGGTATATGTGTGTGTGTGTGTATATATGTATGTGTGTATGTATACATACATGTATGTATATATGTGCACACACACATATATATACATATATACATACATGTATACATACATACATACATGAACTTCCCAAGTTATCACACAGAACTAGCCATTCAGTCATGACAGGTTAATCCCCCAGGATGACCCACCAGTACCAATTTAATTCTAGAAATGTCCTGACCACTTATTATATAAAAAGTTTTGTTATTTGCTGTTATGAAAGTTGAAAGAAAAAATTAACTGGATTGGTTTTTGCCATCTCTTGTGGGACAGAATCATGAGTTGGCAGAATCATGAGTATGACAGAATCATAGGGCAGAATGTGGCCAGCACTGGGGACATACAGAGGGTGACACTCAAGGACCAGGGAGGCCAAGCCTGGTGGGATGACGGAAGCCAACATGAAAGAGGCATCATCAGGCCATGGAGTTGGAATGGAGCACCTCAAATTGTAGACAAAAAACAAAAGCACTGCATATCAAAGGCACCATAGGAAAAGGAAAGAGGCAAGATGCCTGGGGCTTGGTCAGCGCAATGGAGGAAACTCAGTAGGGAACTGAGTCAGTTCCCAGGGAATTCTGAACTGGTAAACCAACAGAGATCCCCTAAAGAACAGATACTAACCCCCAAATGCTTATCCCATCTTAGATTCTTAATGGAAGTATATCTTGCATTTTATTGATTTTTCTTTTTTCTTTAAGATTGTTTATTTACTAGAGAAGGAGAGAGAGAATGAGTAGGGGGGAGAGCAGAGGGAGAAGCAGATTCCCCACTGGGCAGGGAGCCTGATGCGGCGCTTGATCCAGGACCCTCAGTTCATGAGCTGAGCCAAGGGCAGATGTTTAACTGACTGAGCCACCCAGGTGCCCCTCCACTGATTCTTCTATATTATGAATAAATAAGGGCTAATTACAAGGAATCTACTGTATGCAAATTACTAAAATGTTATTCATGACCTAATAGTGCCCTGGTAGAGTTCCCTAGAGACTCAGAGTCTGTTTACTAAAATTAGGCAGATATACAATGTTGGGAAATTGCAAACCTCCTACTGCAGAGGTAAAACTGTTGTGACTTTCATGAAGGACAGAAGAATAATCTACCATCACTGCTGTCTTGAATTAATCATGGTTTAGCAATTCCTGCTGTGAATTACTACTCCTGTAGCTTCATCAGTATTTTATTTCCCTGTACATTATTTAGTTAACCCTATCATGTATAATGATACATATTTGTGTCAACAATTATTATTTTGGTCCATAAATACATGTATGCATAATGATCCAAACATGATTCATTCTTATATTGCTAAAACAAATGTATATGTAATGTCCCCACCCCAGCCTAATTTGCTTGTTTAATGCTTGTTTGATTATAACACAGAGGTGTTGATTTTTTTTTTTCTTAATCTAGAATGTGAGGACTGGGAGGTAGGTGATCAGAGGTGATCAACCTCCAGAAGTTGGCTTTTAAAAATGTTGAGAGCCATGGCTCCTGTAAAAGGAAGGAGGGAAGAAGAGGGAGAAGCCCAGAGAAAGAAAGAAGAAAGAGACAAAGGGAAAGAAAAAGAGGGAAGCAGGGGGAGGAGAGAAGGAAGGAGCAAAACCAAACAAGATTGGTATTATAAAAATGAAAGTCCCCTTGCCCAGACAATAGCCCCAAGAATCCAGTTCATGATGATCCAGCTTTAGAGAACGTGAGGGGCAAATTAGCACATATCCATAGAAGGCACCCATCCCAGAGTGGCAGGACCCAGGAAGGGTCTGCCAGGAAGAGATGTCTCTTCCTGTCTGCCAGGAAGAGATGCAGCCTCAGGAAAGCACACCACAGAGGTGAAAAGCTGGAAGGAGAACATCTCCAGGGCCCTTGAGAGGAGTGATGGACATGCAAATGGCAGACAATCTGTTTCACGACTTCCAGTGCTTGAATCCTAATTAAGTTTCTGGATGGATGACCTTGGACAAGACCTTAAGTTCACTAGCTATTGTTTCCTCAGCTGTCAATGGAGAATAAGAACAGGTATTCACTGTACAAAGCTGTTGTTAGGATTACATGTGCACTAGGCACAGCAAACTCTCAATATATGGCTATTATAAGGAGCTATTACAAGAAATATTAATTTCTTGTACCTGGGTGTCTAAGGCGATAAAGCGTCTGCGTTTAGCTCAGGTCATGATCCCAGAGTCCTGGGATCAAGTCTCATGTCAAGCTCCCAGCTAGTGGGGAATCTCCTTATCTTTTGGCCCTTCCCTCTGCTCATGCTCACACACACATTCTCTCTCTCAAATAAATGAAGAAAGAAATGTTAATAGGAAGCCCTTTGAACAATTTAACATAAAAATGTTATTGAAGACAGTGTTAAAATATATATTCCCAGTGAAGCCTTGTATAAATAATTACTCATAGAAATGAGTTTGAAGTCCAATTATGAAAACACCCAAAGCCCACATAAAGAATTTTGACTTGATTCTATAATCAGTAGTGATCCATCCATATCTATGAGTTTTGAGAAGGGGTATGGCAGGATCAAATTTAGGGAAAATAAACCTAGATTTTGTGGACAGACTGAGAGATAAAACAGAATGGAAGCTGGGAGATCAGTGAGGAGTCCTTTAAAGGAGAGTGTGCCCCTAAACTAATACAGAGAATACATGGCAAGGAGTTCAAGAGGCTTTAGGGATTTGGTGGATGCAGGATAAAGAAAGAATTAAAGGTGATTTCAAACTTGAATGGTTAACATTTATGGCTTGCCATTAACACAAGTGACACAAGAAAAAAATGTCTTTTTTGGTAGGAACTTGAGATTGGATTGAGACACATTAAGCCTGTGTGTGTGTGTGTATGCATGTGTATCTAACTGACAGCTGTTATTCTGAATCTTAGCAGAAATCAGAATCAGAGTTAAGAGTCATGATGACATAACAGTTGAAGTAGCATGTGTAGATGAGATTGACAATGTAGACAATATAGAGAAAAATGAAAAGGCATCTATGATTCAGGAAATCCCTTCCTCATCATATACCCAACAAAAACACAGTTCATCAAAATACATGTAATAAATGTTCATAACAGTACTGTTTGCAAACCGTTAATAGTAGAAGAAATAAAGTATGCTATACAGAGATAATGGATGCCATACAGCAGTGAGAATTAAAAATCTGACTACCTGCGGCAACATGAATGAATCTCACAGACTGTTAAAAGAACCCGAATAGAAAAGAGTAGATACCTTATGATTCTGTTTACAGGAGTTTCGAAAAGTTGGTATTAAAAGTCAAAACAGCAGACACTTTGGTGCAGGACAATGGCTGAAAGGGGAGTTGGGGAGGTCTTCTGGAGAGCTGGTAAGGTTCTGCCTTTTGATCTGGGTGCTGGCGATTCAGGCATGTTCACTTTGTGAAAATCAATGCATCTCTGGTTAATAATTTTGCCAAGAGTGTTAAAAGAGGGCTGTATTTAGTTTCCTGTAGACACTATAACAAAGTCCCATAAACCTGGTCCCTGAAACACAAAGTTCCTCTGTCACAGTTTCAGAGGCTCCATGGCATCTCCAAATCAAAGGGTCAGCAGGGCCAGGGCTGTGCTACCTCCAAGGGGTCTACAGCAGAATCTATTCCCTCCCTCTTCCACTATCTCCCAGCTTGGGGCATTCCTTGGCTTGTGTGTATACATTTGGTATCCAACTGTCCCTGCCTCTCTCTTAGAAAGACCCTTCTGATGGCAGAGAGGGCCCACCCCAGTAATTCAAGATCACCCAATTATCAAGACCCTTAACTTAATCATGTCTGCAAAGACCCTTTTTCCAAATACGGTTGCATTCCCCCATCTCAGGGTTTTGGCATAGACATTGGAGCATAGGGGTAAGCATTTCTCAGCCTACCATGAGGATTTAGAAGGTGAGTATCGCAGAACTAAAAGGGTTGAATTTGAGGTGAGGGAATGGAGATTAAGTAGCACAGACAAGTCTCCAAAACAGGAAAAGAAAGGAAGCAGATTAACATTTACTAATATCCACAGTAGAGATTTTCACATTTGATATGGAAACCAAGAGGTCAGACAATACTTTAATACTTTAGTTGCAAGGTGGAGGATCTGAACATTAGTAGAAAGAGAAGATTTTAAAGGGGGGTGGGTGGGTGATTAATGGACACAATCTCTATATTCTCAGATAAGACAGAAAGGTTTGGATTTAAGATGGGGAGAAAAGTCAGTCTTGGAAAAAAGAAGGGATCCTTGAAGGGTAAGAAGAAGGGAGCTAATGAAAGGCAAAGACCAAGAAATAATGAAGTAAAAGGAAGAATGATGAGATCCTTTCATTTAGGTAGTGACTCCATGCAATAGAGCTGGGGTACAGGTTGCCAACAGAAAGCAAAGCCCAGACCAGGAGAGGGCAGGGATGAGCCTGTGTCCTGTGGACATCACCAGAAACACGCCTGAAGGTAGCACCATCTCTCCTCTGGGAGGCTGTGGTCCCTTTTCTTTTCTCTTTTCTTTATTATGTTCAATTAGCCAACATATAGTACATCTTTGATGTAGTGATATGATGAGCACTGGCCGTTATATGTAACTAATGAACCATTTCTTTTATTTTTTTTTAAGGAATTTATGTCAACATGTCTATTGCTTGTTATAGTAAGAATGCTCACTACTATAGCCAACAGAAGCAAGATGTGAACCAAGCCCTTAAAGAACCAAAACTTTATTTCCCCCCCTTACTTCTACAGGCCTAAGATGAAAATAAAGGAGCATGTGATGGAAAGAGGGAAGACAGAATAGATTTCAGTTTTATTCTTCTTACTGGCCATAGACAGGTCTTAACCAGATATTAAAATTTCAGTATCACCAATGAATATTCTTGGCCACAAGGAAGACTGGGGTAATAAAGGATTCTTCTGTCCTTTTCTTAACGAATTCCCAGCACCCAGCACTTTGATGGTGGTTTAGGAAGTATTATTAAGAGAGCCCTGTAAAAATGCTCTAACTAGATGCAGTCTTTGAGTGAATCCTTTCTATCAATGCACAAGGAAAGCAGATAAATTACAATTTAGGTCTTTGGTGCACAGCAAGTGTTTCATAAAGGGATCCTTCCTCGGCTGTGGGTAACGCAGTCTTCAGCATCGTTTTGCTTATTAAACAGATAGAAGCAGGCCCTATATCAAAGAGTGTTATTCCCTTCCCAAGTTAAAATAGGGTCCAGATTCTACCTTAAGAATTTATTTTTTAATGTAAGGGCAGTAACACTAGACCTGGTCACTGATCTATAAAGAGTAGGGAATATAAGAAAAGTGTAAGTCAAACTTAACTCTCAGGTTATTATGTGACAGGACCATGCTGCCCATTATATGCCAAAATAGGATATGAAGTGGCTTTGATGGTAAAAATTTCTTTATCCCCACTGAAAACTATTTTTCTCTCTGAAATTATTACATTTCCTAAAGGTATACTGGGTTGAAGAGTCTATAATCATAAATTTAGATCTGTATAAACTCATTTTATGTAACAAATTTCAGTACTTAACTAATCAATCTATTTTCATTGGATGCTGAGAAAGCTATTCCTGAAATTTGGGACAGGCTCTTTTAGAGTTTACTATAGCTTTTACCGTGGTTAAGGTACATGCCATTTCGGGGGAGAGGGGTCTCTCAATCAGCAAAGCTGTCTTCATTCTTTCCTCAGTGAAATTCCCAAGCACACAGCATAGCCCTTTGTATCAGAATCTTACACAAGAGTACCCCTTGCCAACACGACCCTATAACCTGCCTCTTTTTTTTTTTTCAGTATTTAAATTTATTTTTTCAGCATAACAGTATTCATTGTTTTTGCACAACACCCAGTGCTCCATGCAATACGTGCCCTCCCTATTACCCACCACCTGTTCCCCCAACCTCCCACCCCTGACCCTTCAAAACCCTCTGGTTGTTTTTCAGAGTCCATAGTCTCTTATGGTTCGCCTCCCCTTCCAATTTTTTTTTATAAACATATAATGTATTTTTATCCCCAGGGGTACAGGTCTGTGAATCGCCTAACCTGCCTCTTCTAATTGGCACTTGTGTTAAGTTGTGTCAGGTTGTATATGGTTGCAAGAGTTGATTTGTGGTAATTTTTGAAGAGAATCTGACTGTGCTTCACAGATGTGCTTCCTGAGTGACCTATTATTCCCAATTGTTTTATACATTTGCAACTTTTTCACAAAGAGACAGCAGAGAGTAGACAGGGAACACTGGAAACATGATCTGACCGTGTTCTCTGGAAAAATGGCCATAAACCATGGCAATTTCATTCATGTCTGAGGTTGTTCTGAGATTTTTTGCATTCTAGGGAAAGAGTTACAGTGTATGTGTTATATCTACATAAACAATAGGAGCTACTAAAATAGTATGGCACAGGGATACAATCAACACAATTCGAATTACGAAGAAGTCTACAGGAAAGATGACCAGATTTCCTCACAAAACCACTGGGAATGGGAGAGCAAAAAGAGGGAGAAAAGAGATAGTAAAGACTTTAGGAACACTGTCAATGACCATGTATATACCTTATTTGGATTCTGACTAAAACAAACTTGAAAAAATCATGACATTCATGAGAAAATTTGACAACTGACAAGATTTTTGATGATATGAAAGAAATTACTTGATGTGTGTGATAAGAGACCATGGCAGGAAACCTTATGATTTAGAAAGTTAAAAATGAACCATTGGGTACCTGGGTGGTTTGGTAGGTTAAGTGTCTGCCTTTGGCTCAGGTCATGATCCCAGGGTCCTGGGACTGAGCCCATCTGCTTCTGCCTCCCCCCTGTTCAAGATCTCTGGCTCTCTATCTCTCAAATAAATAAATAAAATCTTTTTAAAAAATAAATAAAAATTAACAAGTGAATTCCTCGTGTACAGTGCCCCACAAAACATGCATTCTTTATCAAAGAGTGTTACTCCTCATGTTAATACGCAATTTACTTGCAAGCAATAAACACTAAACTTGTTCCCACTGCAGGAAGGATATAGGTAGTAAAATGAAAGAAACCTGGCTCGCACACTACTTTCTAGGCCGAAACAGTTACTCGCCCTAGTGAGCAGGCCAGTTTGAAAAGGTTTTTTTTCCTTCTTGCGTTGATGGCTGTCAGCCCCGATACTGAAAAACCCAACCGGATCTTAGAAGCCTGGGTGAGTGCTCCTGGGTTCTCACGGTCAGCAGGTCCAGGCATCTGAGTCAGAATGCTCTGCTTTCCCAACCTTTGTACTCCCTCAAAGTTATGTCCAACACTTAAACAATCAGCATCTAGTCAAAATGTGTTCAGATTCCTACAACTTCTCCAAAGGGGATCTGTGACACTGTTCGCACAGCAGATGTGTAAGTCATTCTCTGCCGGGAGGGATTTCCCTCCACGGCTTACATGTTGATATGGCCTTGGAGTTCAACAATTCATTTTGGCGGTTTTTAAAGCTTCCTTCTTGAGGATGACCTACTGGAGTAGGAGAGAACAATTCATTGTTAAAGGAGCTTTTTATTGCTGACTTGGGTGGCTGACCTTAACTGACTGTAATGGAATAGTCTGGATCCCTTTTTTTTTCCCCCTTCCAATTAAAATTAAATGTCAGGAGTTTGCTTAACTCTCTAGGAAAGTTAAGGTTTGTTTAAGTGTGACAGATTCATGGGATTATAAAAAACATTACTTAAAACGGGAGCTGGTAGTACACCTCAAAGGACAGTCACATGGAGATGAAGATGGGGAAGAACAGACCCCCCTCGGCAGCCCTCCAATGGCGAAAACAGAACAATTCTGATCCACAGACACAGCAATAGATTAGAGAGGAATGGACGTGGTAGAGCCCTCTCCTGTCTCTGCATGAAGTTATACCCTCCTTAGAGCCTTTCAACAGCTTCTCATCACACCACACTGGAGGCTCGGGTTTCTTAACCTTGCTTCAATCCCAGCCATCAGGCATTCTGGAAATGCTTCCTTGGCTCTCACATTTGTTTAACAAGCATTTATTATCTGTACCACACAGGGTACTGTGAACGGATCAAAGAAATCAACACCAACCCCATGATGAGCTTATAATCTCTAAATGTCTGTGAGCTGCAGAAGTCCAAGGTCAAATAAAATATATGTAAATCTTTGACAGGGGCACAGAACCAGGAGTTATTAATTCTGATGGGGGTCTCAGAAAAGGCGCTGCAGGAACAACAGTTTCAAAGGAAGCCTTGAGAGAGGCTATCTTTCTGGTCACAGACAGGGAAGGAAGGGCATTTCTGGCTGCCCGACACTGCATAATAGAGGAGTTTCTCTTCGCCAGAAAAACTGTTCCACCACCTAAGACTGGACATGTGTACAATCTCCCTGCGAGTGAGGAAAGGCTTATCACTCTGTCTATCCAGGCTTCCTGCAGGAAGTTTACAAGCAGTGAAATAAATTGCACAATCATTGGAATGCTTTTCAGTAAAAAAAATTTTTTTCTTACTAGGAAGGGAGATATTTCATTTTGCTTCTGGTTTCGCACATTCTAAATTGTATTACTAAACACACCCCCCTCCCTTAGGTACCACTGGGCTGCCCCGTTACTATCTCCCCAACTCCTGGATCCCAGGGGAGTTTCACACATCCCTTCCCTAGCTCCTCTCCCAAGCCCACAGCTAAGGATATGTCAGTCTGTTCACCAGAACCCAGGAGGTGCTTAATAGCTGAACAGAAAACCCTGATGAGGAGGCATTTGAGAGTAAGAAGACAGACAGCTTTTAATTCATGTTGCTGAAGCAGGAGAGACAAAAAGGAAAATCAACCTCCAGGAGAGATGACAAAATCCAGGGCATCTGGACAGGGACAGTGAGGACGGATTGTTGGTGGGGTCTCCCTGGCAAAGTCATGGGCTCTGAGGGAGCACAGAAATAAAGGGAAATTGAAATAAATGTGGCTCCTCCATAGTCAGTACTGACCAGCACTACAAACAGCCGGGTGTTCCTCGGCTGTTTATATATCTGGGTGTGGGGGCACCTGGGTGGCTCAGTGGGTTAAACCTCTGCCTTCGGCTCAGGACATGATCTCAGGGTCCTGGGATTGAACCCCACATCGGGCTCTCTGCTCAGCGGGAGCCTGCTTTCCCTTCCTCTCTCTCTACCTGCCTCTCTGCCTATTTGTGCTCTCTCTGTCTCTCTGTTAAATAAATAAATATATTTTATATATCTGGGTGTGGCTGGCTGGAGCAGGCTGCCTAGGTCTGCATTTCAACTGTGCAGCAAGCATTCCTGAGAACCCAGGGCCTGAAACCCCCCACCCCAGGCCCGTTTCTGTCAAATGACAATAATAATAGGCACTGTCCCATAAAGGATTGAATGAGCACTTAATAAATATTAGCCATCATTAGAGAGAGGACCGTGGACTGGAAGTTACCCTCACACCTTATTCCCACCACAGAGAACTGTCAATAATTTAGAGATAGGTTTCTGTTCTTTTCTGGTTTAGTAACCAGGAGACAATGAAATCCATACAATTCACTCTTCTCAACAGACCCTCCTGCTGCTTTGACAAAATCTCTAGCTGAAGAGCATCTTTGAGAGAAGCCTTAGGCCATACAGAAACAACCCATATCTAGAGTTACTCTTTTGGAGTCTAAAGGGGACAGATCAGAGTAAATACCTACAAGCCCCTCTCTCGGAAGGTGCTAGAATAGCCAGCTCAACGTACACCCTGGATGGCGTCCAACAGTCCCAGATTCTGCCTACTGTTCCACTGTCATTTCTGGTAGAGACCCCTTCACCCTGTCACCATGAGCAACAGGAAGGGCAGTCCTCTGTCACCTTCCACGGGGCAGTGGCAGCAAGGGGACTGCAGCTGCCAAAAATCTCAGTAAGAATCCCCCTCGGCTGCTCGGCCCTGGGGCTTTCACCAGATGAAGACCTCAGCCCTCGGCATTCCTCAGATTGCTTTCAGATACAGAACTGCTTTTTCCAAATATCCAAGGCCAAGGCGATGAGGGACATTTTACAAATGGCATGGGGTAGACTCTAACCCCTTGCTCCTCCCAGTAAAATGCATTTCATTTTTGCTGGGAGTTTTCACCTTTTCCATGGTCATTTTCTGTGTGTGTATGTATGTGCGTGTGAGCATTTCCCTCTTTTTACCTTGCCCCTCCTTTACCTTCAATCCTGGTTTCCCTTTTTTGGAACCTACATCTTCCTCCAAGGGCTTATGTTTGTCCTCTGTGTTTTTGCTGCTTTTTAAAAAAATTTTTTTTATTTTTTAAAATACTTCATTTATTTAATTGACAGACAGAGATCACAAGCAGTCAGACAGGCAGGCAGAGAGAGAGGAGGAAGCAGGCTCACTGCTGAACAGAGAGCCCGATGCGGGGCTCCTTCCCAGGACCCTGAGACCATGACCTGAGCTGAAGGCAGAGGCTTTAATCCACTGAGCCACCCAGGCACCCTGTGTTTCTGCTGTTTACTCACCATTTCTGACTGAAAATACGCATGCCAGGATCAAGTTTCTTTCAGACATCAGTTAGCTAGAGCTGGTTTTGCAGGAGACCATGTGACCAAATGGTCTTAGACTGAAAGTCCCAAATGCTCTTTGGGAACTGGATGAAACCAGGCAGCCAAATCTAAAGATTATTCTCCACAGCTACTGCTTCTCCCATGTGATTTTTTTTTTGGAGATTGAGGAGCGTCTCTGGCTCAGTGGATTAAGTATCTGCCTTCCGCTCAGGTCATGATCCAGAGTCCTGGGTCTCCCCGCATAGCAGGGAGTTTGCTTCTCCCTCTCCCCCAACTCCTACTCTCTCTCTCTCACACACACACACTCACTCTCTCTCCCAAATAAATAAAATCTTTAAAAAAAAAAGAGCAAGATTGAGACCCCCCCAAAAAACAACTGAACAGAAAAATTACCTAAAATTCAATCATCCATACTCTTACCACTATGAACCCAGATGCCATTTTTACTACAGTTCCTGAATTCATTTTTATGTTAGCTTGGTTTTAGAATATGTGTTACACAAATTATTTTCTTAAACCTCCCAGACTTAAATGGAACAACTCTTTGCCATTTATTTAGATCTTACCACTCTGGAAAAGAGCCACATTTTTCTTAGAAATAAGAGTTAAATTGGGGTGCCTGGGTGGCTCAGTTGGTTAAGTGTCTGCCTTTGGCTCAGGTCATTATCTCCAGGTCCTTGGGCTGAGCCCCACATTGGGCTCCCTGCTCAGCGTGGAGTCTGCTTCTCTCTCTCTCTGCCTTACCCTCCCCACTGCTCATTCTCTCTCTCTTTAAAGAAAAAAAAAAGGAAAGAAGGAAGAGATAAATTAAAATGGTGATTTTGGGGTGCCTGAGTGGCTTAGTTGTTGGACATCTGCCTTCGGCTCAGGTCATAATCCCAGCATCCTGGGATCAAGCCCATGTTGGGCTGCTGGCTCAGCAGGGAAACTGCTTCTTCCTCTTCAGCTCCCCATTCTTGTGTTCCCTCTCTTGCTCTCTATTTATTCTCTATCATAAATAAATAAAATATTTTAAAAAATAATAAAATGGTGTTTCTTTTCATTCTTAGAACTGCTATTTACTTTACCATGTTGAATTCCCATCCTGTGATTTCTCATCACAGCTCATTACAAAATGTACACTTGCCTTTCTATAAATAAGGCTGTCTTGATTAAAGCCCAATGGACGATCAACAGGAATCCAACAATCACCCTCTTTACTCAACTTATAGACTGTAAGACTCCATCTAAGTAAGTGATAAAAATTTCAGTGTTGTCAACTCTCAAAATGAATAGTGTATCTATCCCTCAGTATGAGTGCAGTAAATTGTTATACAAATTTAAGTGATCTTTTATTAATATTTCTCACCTGGTTTATTTACTTCAAAGCTTTTCCCTATACAATTATCATATATACACAAACCTACATGCATGCACACACTTATATGGTATGCGGGCAAAACAGCAATTTATATATAATGTTCTTATCATAACCACTTCTAATTGCTAACTTTGCATGCAGCGAAACTCAAATACAATGTTCACAATTTGCTGCTGAATCAAGATACTAAAAATCTGTGCTCAAACATTCACAAAATCCCTACACCTACAGATAGCATCATACTTAGTGGTGACAAACAAAAAACTTTCCTGCTAAGATCAGAAACAGGGCATCTTCATCACTCCTTTCAACATGATACTAAAAGTCCTAACTAAAAGAATAAGAAAAGGAAATTAAGAGGTATACTGATTGGGAAGGAAGAAATAAAATTGTCTTTGTGCGCAGATGACATGATTGTCTACACAGAAAACCTGAAAGAATCGACAAAAAAATCCTTAGAACTTATAAGGGTGACAGCAAGGTTATAGGATTCAGAGTTAACATACAAACATCAATCGCTTTCCTATATGCCAGCAGTGAACAAGTGGGATGTATAATTAAAAACACATTACCACCTATATTAGGATCCCCAAAATGAAACACTCAGGTACAAATATAACAAAATGTGTATAAGATCTATATGAGGAAAAGTATAAAACTGATGAAAGTCAAAGAAGTAAATAGTGAGATAGTCCATGCTCATGAATAGGAAGACTCACTATTGTCAAGATAAGCGTTCTTTCTAACTTGACCTATAGATTTAATGGAATCCCAATTAAAATCCTGGAAAGTTATTTCATGGAGAAACTGATTCCAAAGTTTGTTCGGAGGGGCAAAAAGACCAAGGATATCCAAACAATATTAAAGAAGAGCAAAGTTGGAGGTCTGACAATACCCGACTTTAAGACCTACAGTAAAGCTACAGCAACCAAGACAACGTGATATTGGTGAAAGAACAGACAAATAGACTGATGGAACAGGATGGAGAAACAGACCCACATGAATACAGTCAATGGATCTTTGACAAGGGAGCAAAGGCAATACAATGCAAAGATAGCCTTTTCACCAAACAGTGCTAGAACAACTGCACATTCACATGCAAAAAAATTAAAATAAAATAAAATGGATCTAGATATAGACCTTATGCCCTTCACAAAAACTAACTCAAAATGGATCACAGACCTAAATGTAAAATGCAACATTATAAAACTACTAAAAGATAACACAGGGGAAAATCTGGATGACCTTGGATATAGCAATGACTTTTTAGATATAACATGAAAGAAATAATTGATAAGCTGGATTTCATTAAAATTAAAAACTTCTGCTCTGTGAAAACACTGCTAAGAGAATGAGAAGATAAGCCATAGACCAAGAGAAAATATTTGTAAAAGGCATACCTGATGAAGGACTGTTTCTCCGAATATACAAAGAGTGCAAGCTCAAAAATGAGGAAATACACAGCCAGTCTAAAAAATGGGCAAAAAATCCGAATAGGCACCTCAACAAAAGAGATGAACAGATGGCAAGTAAGCCTATGAAAAGATGGTTAAAATCATATGTCATTAGGGAACTGCACACTACAGCAGTGAGATACCACTACCTACCCATTAGAATGGCTAAAATTCAAAATACAGACAACACCAAATGCTGGTGAGGATGCAGGGCAACAGTAACTCTCATTCACTGCTGCGGAAATAAAAACTGGTACAGCCACTTTGGAAGAATTTTGGCAGCTTCATAGGAAACTAAAGATACTCTTACCCTATGATCCAGCAATCATGCTCCCTGGTATTTAACCAAAGGACCTGAAACTTGTGTCTACACAAAAACCTGTACACAAATGTCTGCAGCAACTTTATTAATAATTGTCAAAAACTTGGAACCACCCAAGATGTTTTCAGCAGGTAAATGCACAAATAAACTGTGGTACATCCAGACAATTGAGTACTATTTGGCACTAAAAAGAAACAAGCTGGCAGGCCATAAGAAGACATGCAGGTCAGTGGTTATCAGGAGTTTGGGAGGAGAGGGATGAACAAGCAGAGCACAGAGGATTTGGGGGGCACTGAAAATACTTTGAACGATACTGTAATTGTGGATATGTGTCATTATACTCTTCTCAAAACTCTCAGAATGTACAATATCTGAGCTCTAATGTTAACTATGGATTGACTACGGATTTTGAATGATGATGGGTCAATGTAGGTTCATCAATGGAACAAACATGCCACTCCGGTAGGGGATTCTGATTATGGGGCAGGCTGTGCTTGTGTGGAAGGAGGGGGTATATGGGACACCTCCGTATCTTCTCTATTTTGCTGTGAACCTAAAACTGCTCTAAAAACTAAAGTCAATTAGAAAAAAAAAAAAAAAAGAATCCTGGATGTCCCTCCCTCCAAAAAGGCTGTGCTCATGATGTCAGAGTTTATAAAGAGGGTCTTTTGGCAGAAGCTATAGTGCTCCCCTGGACATCCTGAGATTGTGCTGGAAGAAGGAGCTGGTCCATGCCACCATGTCTGGAACTTGGCAGCTCCACTCTGGGAGCAGAAAACAGATCCCTTCAATCCCATCGGCCCCAGTGTGCTTGGCAATCCACACCCTGCACAGCACTAACCAAGCCCACACCTGGAGCCTGGTTGGATGAAGTACAGCTCCCAGGTCTAGTCATTGAAAGGATGACTCACAGCCTTGGCTACAGGTTGTAATCACCTAGGAGCTCCTAAACCACACTGAACCTGCAAATCCACTGCAGAGATCCTGATTTACTGGGTAGGGGGTGTGGTGTGGGCATTAGTATTTTTAGAATCAGGTGGTTCTAATTTTCAATAGGGCTGAGAATCGCTAATTTGGCAGCTGATTCAAAGATGTTCACTCATTCATCAACCCTGCAACTTGTCCAGAAACAAAGCACAGACTGCTTCTTTCAGCCTTTTGACCCATTATTGTGCTCCTTACAAATTTTGGCAAGAAACACTAATTTGCATAATAGTGGAAATAAATGGTTCTTATAATGAAGACCAGTGTAAGCAGTGTTTGGATGGAACCCAATTTTTCCTGTTCAGAATGCTGACGGGGCAGCAGCTGCCATACACTTGGCAGTTATTAAATATTTTTATTTTTTGAGCAATCTAATTGGAGCTTTTGCATCTGTTAGAAAAGTTTCTTTAAATTGGTTGAATAGTGACTCCTTTTCCTTTTTCTTATGTCAAATTATTTTTTTAAAAAAAGGACTCACTACAGTTAGTTATAATCATGTATTTCACCAACACACACACACTTGGGGGCAGAAAACTGGTTTCCTTGTTCCCACACACAACTCATGAACACACTTTTCAATACTGAAATAACACTTAAGTGGCCTAAAAAAAAGAGGTTTTATCCAGGCACACAGTTAAATGAAAGGCCAGGCAGCTCTCTGATTGTGAGTGATGTAGGAAGAAAGGGAGGGTGGTGGGAATTCTTTCTCCTCCCACCCTGGTCTCTGATCTGGGAGTACAGAGGTGCCCTGACTCCCAGAATACCTACAATCCTGTCCGTGAAAATCACAACACCCTATACACAAGGAGGACTTTGAAGATAAAATCCCTTTATTCATGAGCTTGGCTCTTGCCAAGGTCTCAGTTTTCCTGCAGGTGTTCTGCGTGTTTCTATGGCTTCTTTGCTCCATGCTTTCCAGCTACACGCAGAGAAAAAGAGCACACACACCTTTGAGAAAGAGGTCAAATCTGTGTGTGCTGTTTTGCAATGGTATTTTCAATAAAGGCATGTATAATCTGTCCTTTTTTATAGGAGGTTATTTAATCTAGGTAATTTCAAGGACAGTCCAGTAAGTTCTTAGATTCCAAGTTAGTAACAAAATTGGGTTGACCGCTAACATTTCTTCTTGCTAAACCTGGGTTGATTCTGGGTAGTCTGCTGGTGGGACTTGAGTTTGTAGTGAGTCATGCCAGCTGCGTGGGGAGCAGAGCCTGGATGCAGGGGAGGGTAGAAGCAGAGAAACAGATTGGATGGTAACTGCAGAGGTGCAGGTGTGAGATGAAGTTTCAGCTGGGAGGCAGCGTAATGATGGCAAGGTATAAATAGGTTCTAGACACACTTTGTGGAGGATCATCAGCTACTTAAAATGATTTAGTATCTAAATTCCCTTTTCTCTCTCCAAAATATAGTAAGTGAAAAAACAAAAAAAGACACGCAGAAAAGTAAAGTCTGCTATCATCGACTGTAAAAAGACACGCATTCCAGAGAATTGCTTATGCATTAAAGAATTTATCTAAAGGATACAGAAGTTAGTATCATGGCCTGAATCTAGAGAGAATAATCAGGTGATAATAAGACAAGGGTAAGAGGGTGACTGTATATTCTTGTAACTTTAAAACTCTCAATCTTATAAATATATTATTACCTACTCAAAAAATAAAAATAAAAATTTTTAGAAGAGGAAATTAATAGTGAAATGTCATCAATTTCAGAAAGTCTCATCTGTAGGCATTTTCTACACCTCTGCTAAGGCTTAGCTAGTATCCCAATAAAACTCCAATAAAATTTAGATTTAAATTCTTGACTTCCTCAATAGAACAAGTACCTTCCATGGTAAATACAAGCACATTTATGGCTTAGGTCTGTATTATAAAAAACCACGTAAGGGAATCAAATGTAAAAGCATAAAATTTTGGGTGGGCTGAAAAATACAAATACGTTAATTTATAGGTCTATGAAAAATGATACACATAGGAGAAGATAATCTAAACTGTAATAAGACATCTGACTATGAGCTGTTAGTTACAACTTTAATTGCAATCCGATTAGAAATTTAGGAGTTTCCAAACACTATTCCCGAAAGATATTGGCTCAATGGTCTCCTTAGAACAAATTGTCCAGCAAATAACTGAACACCACAGAAAGAATCCTACATAAAAAATTGAAAGAGATATGCATTTTACTAACTATCCTAATAGAAAGGAGTGGCCCATTCCTACAGAAAACCATATAGGGTTCTAGTACCCAAGAAAGAGAGAAAAAAATCTACCTATAATCACTGTTGAAGAGTGTAGACCAGTGTTCTCACATTTACTGTGTACATGAATCACCAGGGAATCGTGTAAAACAACAGATTTTGATGCAGTTGTGGAACGAGGGAATGATGAGACCGCCTTTCCCACAGGCACCCATGACACCCATATTGCTGGCACAGGGACCACATTTTGAAGCACAGCCAGACTGTAAACCCATAAACAGGATAAAAGAAACGTTTTAAGCTCACAATGAAACAAACTTCAGCCAGCATGACACATACTGTTACATTAAAAAAAAACAAAAAAAAACAAAAAAACCCAAAACACCCAGGTCTATCAAATATATCTTTTCAGGCAATCACATCTCTCACCGTGATCTGAGAGATTTCAAAACGCCAAGTTTCTGAAAGACACACATTTCCATTTTCTGTCCCCGACTGAGAATTCCCAGATAAAGCCGCATTCCCTGAAGCATGCATAGAGTTGCGAGCGCGGACGCGTCAGTGCTGTGCGTGCGACGCTACCCATTTCACGGCCCTCCCCAGCTTCGCCCTCCTTTCCGCATCAGGCATGAAGATCTTAGCTGATAAGCTTCCTGAAGTATAGTCCAACAAAGGAGGCACTTGCAAAAATATTAATATTTACCGCTAAATATCCACACCTGGACCCTGTAACTATCTATTAAGAATCCCAAGTATGGGAATTTACGTGCGTTCACACAAATGTTTACTTAGAGAAAGCTGAAGCTGAAAATTTTCTTTGGGAAAAAAGAAAAAAGTAGGGTGGGATTCTTTATAAAATATATGCAAAGAAAAGGCATAGGGCAAACAAAATCTGGGAAAATAGATTAAAATAGACTATATGATATCAACATGTCTTTTTTCAAAAATGAAGGTGAAGTTAGAGAATTTAACACTGGGCATATAGCAATAAAAAATACTTGAGATTAAGAGCTTAAAGTTGAAGGCAAATTTAAGGAAGTTAAAGACTGAAGTAGGTATTTGTAGAAACTATGGTCAATGGCACCTGGGTGGCTAGTCAGTTAAGCGTCCCACTCTTGATTTCAGCTCAGGTTGTGATCTCAGGGTCCTGATCTCAGGGTTGTGGGGTTGAGCCCCCACATCAAGCTCTCTGCTGAGCATGGAATCTGCTTGTCCCTCTCCCTCTGTTCCTCCCCATAGCTTGCACTTCTGTCTCTCTCTCTCTCTCAAATAAATAAATAAACTCTTTAAAAAAAAATGCTGTGGTCAAAAATGAGGGGAACTTCCAAGGAAAAGGTACCGAATACTTTAGAACAGCTTTAAATAGATCAATACCAATTAAGGCTCTTGGACACCTATATACATACTTATTTATAATTAAGGAGGAAAGATACAGCCATGGAAGAGGTTTTACTTAATATCTCCCATATACAGTTACAGGCAAATTATTGATCTTAGGAAATAAAAGTAGAATATAAAGCAAGCCATATAATGTAGTTAAAAAGTTATAAAATACTAAAATTGACTTAATTATGGGGGCCCCATTAAGGTATACGTTAAGGTCACCAGAGAAAATACCATTCCATGACTTCTGGTTGGCAGGGGGTACTCTCTAATGTGAATCTCAACTTTGGGGTCTCAGGACCATTGTCATATAGCAGACAATCCTCTTCAGCACCTACAGAATGCTCACTCGTCTTCCAAAAGGCTGAGCTTAAACATGACCTCCTATAAGACCTGCCTACTGCACCAAGTCTGGTTTCAATTACCATGAATTTAGAACCTGTCACTTATGTCAGTCTTGTCCAGGTGACAGGGTGAAGAAAGCCAGAAGTCAGAGGTCAGGGAAGAAGGAGGCTCACGGAGGGCCCCAGGGCAGGCTGTGCTCTGCAGCACCCCTCCATCTGGTGTTTACGGAGTTACCCGAGAATGCTCTGGATGAGCAACTGTGTTGGTAAACCACCCACTGATGCTCCTTTCAAATTCATCCTCTTCCAACTATAAACATGCAAACAACCAGTCAATATACGAACACACGTGCCCCAACATACTCATCGAAACAAAAAGTAGAGACAAAATGTGGTTCCCTTCTCTCCATATTCTACTGATTCAGGAAAGTTGCAGCCCACTCTCCTTCCAGTTTTTCATTAGCCAATACAGAATGGTTCTGAAACACTCCCTATGGACCTCTGCAGCACAGTAATTATGTGCCAGTTAGGTGTTGCAAAGAACTAGTTCTCAGTGATACAGGTTCATGATGCATTTAAGTATTTTTGTTGTTAAAAACAACTTGTCAAATTACTTTTTCAACAAGAACATGTGCCATCTTTAGATAGATTTAGAATATATTGCTCTTAATAGGTATTTCAGAGTCTAGATTTTTTTGTTTGTTTTTTAAAAAAGGTTTCTTTTCCCCAATTTATCTTTGGTTTCAATTGACGGATTAAAAAAAAATTCTTGAGCTTGTCAAAATCTGTCATTCTCACACATTTTATTTTTTCCCACTTTCTAAAGAAGGCAGCTCAAAGTCCTATTCCTGCAATGAGTTTACCCAATTGTCTCCTGCTTCTAAGAAGCAACTAGCAAATATAAAACTTTCCATTAAAGTTCTTACCGAGTATTTCAGGGATGTTAAAAGTTCAGGAATTGGGGCCCCTGGGTGGCTCAGTGGGTTAAGCCTCTGCCTTCAGCTCAGGTCATGATCTCAGGGTCCTGGGATTGAGCCCCACATCAGGCTCTCTGCTCAGCAGGGAGCCTGCTTCCTCCTATCTCTCTGCCTGCCTCTCTGCCTACTTGTGATCTGTCTGTCAAATAAATAAATAAAATCTTAAAAAAAAAAGTTCAGGAATTTCTGATGTCACTTTTCAACTTTGCTTCTCAGAATAACTGAACAGAGAATTTGCTCCTCTCTTTGGGGACCCTTGTTCAGCCCAATATTCTCATGGCTTCTAGCCCCAGTGAGTGCATTTCATTCTTTTTCTTCCCCCCACCTCTTCCTCACTGCTTTAGTCCTTCCGGAAAAGCATTCCTTTGCTCTAAGTCAAGAGCTGTGCAAAAATCTGCTCATCATATTTGCTTCTCCTTGGGCCCCGGCTGCTCTTTTGGCTTATGATTTTATCACCTGCGTTTCGGATTAGGTCACCGAAAGATCTGTCATCCTGAATCTTCCCACATGCTAAGTGTTTATGTGGGGATTACAGCACTATCTTCCTGAAGTTTAAATCACAGATTAGTAAGAGGAACTAAATCCAGATTGCATTACTATAGCCCATGGGAATTTGTGAGAGGTGGAGTTTACCAGTATTAAAGAATCATGAGAGCAAACATTAACAGAATGTTAAATATAGTTATGAGGACTTTGGCCAAATATAGTAATGATTTTCACAAAGGAACATACCGATAAATAAAGACCTGCTTATTTCATCCCTCTATCCAACGAACATAAAAATACCGAAATGCCTCTAATGTAGAAATCAGCTGGCAGTCGCAGCCCACAGGTGCTGAATTAAACCCACCTTCCCCACTCCTCTCAATGATCAACAATGTTCTATGAAGTTTAAAAACGTGACCTCAGCCGAAAAAGGCCGTGAGCGCTGCTCGGGAAGCAGACAGCATGTTGATGTATCTTGTTTTCGGGCACCGAGTATTATTTCCCAATGCAAGCTGCTCAAGAAGGGATGTGGTTATACAGAAAGTAGATTTTGGTTTGCATTCTTGTAATCCCACCCACCAAACATGTGAAATCTCAAAAACACACTGACTTAAAAGAAAAAAACTAAGCCACTCCTACTTTCAGAAGGTTACCACCCTAGAAATAGACATGAACCTTTAGTTTGGTTATGCCTTGACTGGAATCCCAATGATCATGGCAAACACCTGGGCTCTAACTCAATTCATGAGAACATCTCTGTTTTCTGATCTTGAAGTCATGTTCATTTAATTTTAGTTCATCTTTTTCGGTGAGCTTATACCTTCAAGGAAAGATTTTTACATGCATTCCCTTACTCCACCCCTCCCCTCTTCTCCCCTTCCCTCTCTCCCCCATTCATTCATGTATTCCCCAGTGATTTAGCACCTGTCACATTCCAGGCATGGTTCTAGGAACTGGTGTTACTGAGATGGTTAAGTCATGATCTGTGTTTTTGAAGGTTTAAGTCTAGGGGAGGGGGGAGGAGGAGCAGAGGAAGCATTAAGATGAGAGACCAAATAAATAAACAAATAAATAAATTTTTAAAAAAAGATGAGAGAGACCAGCTCTTCGGACGAGGGATAGGAAGGTGTGAGGCTAGGAGACCTGTGGGTACGTGGCTCACACAGGGCATTTCAGCTGTGTTCTGAAGTATGATTTCACCCAAGGGAGTAGAGGAAGGGCACTCTAGACAGAGGAAATCATTCACAGGAATAGGGCTGTAAAAGGACAGAGGCTGCAACAGTGGGATGGAGGCAAGGGAGGGAGAGGTCAAGCTGGGGCTCATGGGCTCAAGGATCTAGGGTCCAGTCCCAGTGTAAGGTTCTGGAAAGTGGGCTCTGCTTCCTCTGCCTTGAACATGTCCCTCTCAGGGCTCTGAGTGGTTCCTTCCCATCATTCAGGCTCTGTTCCAACACCACCTCCTCCTAATTCTCTCTGCATCCTGGCTCTAGCCCACCTCTGCCCTCTGACGTCTTGTTTTTAATTCATGGTGCTTATCCTAATAGGAAGTCAACATTTGTTTATTTGTCTGTTTGTTTATTGAGTGACGTTTCTTCAAAGACATCTCGTATGACCAACGGATGCTATGCTAAAAGAATGTCTACATGTTAAGTATTTTTGCTGACTGTGGAAGGCCTGTATTTAAAAAAATCTGAGTCATCAACCCATTAAAACAATGACAGAGGGCTTTACTGCTTTTTTTCCCCCCTGTAAACACTGAATTCCCCACCTTCTCTTCCCATGAAACCATATGAACCCAGTGTTAAGCAGCCACAGAGCTTACTCTGGGCACATGGGTCACTATCCTGTCAGTGGAAACATCTTGCGTACTGCGTGAAGGATGGTAAGGACAGGGCAAGGCTCCTTCTTGGCCTCCAGAGGTTATAACTTGTAGAAAATTCTGTGGCAACAAGTGAACATCACTGCAGATTTATTTTCCCCCGTGAATCTAGAAGAATTTAAAATCATTTTGATCGTCTTGGGAAAATACTATAGGAGACAAGGCACTGTGTTCAATAATGATGTACAGTAAATTGCCTGAACATTCATTAATCCTGGGTCATGGGAAAAAGTACCCACTGAATGCATCTTCAATTGTCCACAAATAACCTGCTAGGTTTTGTTTCGGCATCCATGCGTTTGCGGGCAGATGAGATAGAGCAGGGATATTGGCAGGCTCCGAAGCCAAGGGAGAATGTGGCCCCGTGGAGGTGGAGGGAAGTTTCAGGCAGCTGGGACTGAAGGGGCAGGGGCAGAGATGCAGGGAAGGGGACAGTGCTTATCAGGAGCTGCAAGGAGATCCACCTGGTGGAAGAGAAAGGATGCCAGAAGGTTCAGTTTGATCTCAGTGCTCCACTGCCCCATGCTTAATCTGCAGAAAATGGGCAGCCACTAAAGTTACTTCATCAGCAAAGGATTATGTCCAGGGGAACGCTTCAGGAAGAACATTCAGGCACCAGTCCAGAGGGAAGCAAGTTAACAGGTGGGGAAATTTCCAGGATGGTCTTCCATGGCACAGGAAAGAAAGATGGGTAATGAGTGCAGACTTGAAGAAGGGAACTAGGTTGGGGCAACTCCTGAGGTCCACTTACAAGATCTGGAATTCTCGGGATGTTGGGAAAATTATTATTCAATTCATTCAGTTCCTCTTGCCCGAAATCTGAGGGTTATCCTTAGAATATCCCTTTCCTCCTCATCTACTCAGTCGTGAGGTCCTGTCAATTCTACTTCCTGATGAGTCAATTTATTTCTTTCCATCCATGTTGCCTATCTGGCCTCCTAAGGCATTCTTAGGCACTCCCTTTGCCACAAGATAGTCATCTTGATCCTTTAAAAAAAAGGCTAGGCTGATAATGGCATTCTCTTGCACAGAAAAACCTTTAATGGCTGAGGAAAAGCTTGAAATTCCTCACTTTAGTCTCTTAGCCCCTGCTTAGCTCCTGCTTCCTTCACCAGTCTCATCTAGCTCCACCCCGGCTTCCTTCCAGATCCTTAGGCTCAGCTCTGCTCTTTACTCTCTCAAAGCCTCCATACGAGAAATGCCTGTTCCCTGGCTTCTCAGATGAGGGCAGCCTCCTCTCATAGCCCTTTATACTTTCTTTGGAACACTTGTAATAATGGAAAAGACATTTCTTAATGACTGTCTCCTTGGATAAACACTCCTATCTCCCACTCCCACCCCAAAGCTGAGACTGCATAGTTTACTGTATCCATAGAGGCTAGGATTCATCTTTAGATGAATGGATGAATAAGGAGCAAAGAATAAAAAATGACACTGATGTTTCTCATCTAGTGACTGGGGAGAAAATACTGCCACTGATAAACAAAGGGACATGGGTTTCACAGGGAAGATGAGGACATTAAATTTGAGGCTGAAAGAAATACTCATTCAGTAGATTGTTGGATACCTAGAAATAAAGCTAAGGAGGGAAGAATGGGCTAGAAACAAATGGAGCTTAAACAGTGAGCTCCTTAAGGGTACTACCCATGGTGTACCCATCTGCTGTAAACTGAATGTGTCCCCCCCTAAATTCATATGTTGAAACCTAATCCTCATGGAGATAGTATTTGGAGATGGGGACTTTGGGGGGTGATTAGGTCACAAGGTGGAGCCCACATGAATGGAATTAGAACTCTTACAAAAGGGACCTCAGAAAGCTCCCTCACGGGGCGCCTGGGTGGCTCAGTGGGTTAAGCTGCTGCCTTCGGCTCAGGTCATGATCTCAGGGTCCTGGGATCGAGTCCCACATCGGGCTCTCTGCTCAGCAGGGGGCCTGCTTCCCTCTCTCTCTCTGCCTGCCTCTCTGCCTACTTGTGATCTCTTTCTGTCAAGTAAATAAATAAAATCTTAAAAAAAAAAAACAAACTCCCTCACCCCTTCTGCCATGTGAGGACATGGCAAGAAAAGGACATCCTTGAACTGGGAAGCAGGCTCTCACCAGATGCCATATCTCCTAGCACCTTGATCATGGGCTTTTCAGCCTCCAGAACTGTAATAATGTTTGTGTTTAAGCTCCTGGTTCATGGTACTCAGTGACAGCAGCCAGAATTGGCTAAGGTCCCATCTTTTCATCCCATGTAACCTACATAACGAGAGAATGGTACTTCAAGAAAAGGGGAGTTGTCAGCCCTATCCACTTTCCTGTTAAGGGGAATGAAAACCAAAGGCCGTATTATTTGACGCTTGAAGTCCCTGCTGATTCATCAGAAGACAGTTTCTATCAAGTGACAGGGAAAAAGACAACTGTTAAGAGGGAGGTGAAGAACATGAGTGAGAGAACAAAGACTACTTTTTTGAGAATTTTGTCAGAGACATGTCATCTCAAGGGAGCTGATGGTCCAGGACATGGATAAAATTTCCATTTCTTCTTCCACCATGTCAGAAGAGTTACCCCAAGCCTCCTCCAAAAGACTCTTTCCTAAGTATATACATGGGCTTTCCCTTCAGATCCATTCTAGGCCTTGAAGCAAACTCCCCGCAGCTTCTCCAGCACCTTTGTGGTCTTCTTTTGAATTAGTGTTAGGACCAGAGGAAACTCAGATCTCAGTGCTGCAGCAGAAATTGGTAGGAAGGCACTTAGACTTTCTCTAGTTCTAGACCATTCAAGCACCCTGCCCCAGAGAAGGGGGCCGTTGAGGGCTCCAGCCTAGTTCACCAGAGTTTTCCACTGAGGTCTGGTATCAGAGCTCCATCTACTAATCAAGAGATGCCTTGCCCTAGTTCATTTTCTGACTGTATACCTACCTCTGGGACCTCTCAAGGAAGTAAGTTGCAGGGCAGGATTGTGGTATTCCTTAGGAATTCAGCCAAATACAGTCATAACAGAATTTCAGTTTCAACACAACTTACAGGAGAGAGTCAGGGATGGGAGTACGGAGAACTAAGGTCAAGGGAGCTGTTTTAATATTGGGAGGCAAGAATTTATACAAGACCTGTCCATCTAGTCAGCACCACAGATCTGTGCAATGTTCATATATTAACTATTAACAAGATTCACTTTTGCCTATTAATTAAAACTTCATTAGGCATATTAGAAAACTCCTTTCAGGACACCTCAGTTGGTTAGACGACTGCCTTCGGCTCAGGTCATGATCCTGGAGTTCCTGGATCGAGTCCCACATCGGGCTCCCAGCTCCATGGGGAGTCAGCTTCTCCCTCTGACCTTCTCCTCGCTCATGCTCTCTCTCACTGTCTCTCTCAAATAAATAAATAAAATCTTTAAAAAAAAAAAGAAAACTCCTTTCATAGATCACCTTTTCATACTTGAAATAGCTGAATGTACTCTAGATATGAAATCAAGAATGTAAAAATGAAACTATCTGAAGTGGTAAAGTAGTAATAAGTACTACAGAAAAGTATTACAATGAAAGTAATAGTAAAGTAATAGTCTTCATACCAATAATTGAAGCCTATTTTAAGATGGGTGCCAATGTAAAATTTTTATTTTAAGTCAATTTTAGTACATTAGGTTCTTTTGTAGTTTAGGAGCAAATACTACTTTGATTTGATTTTCACTTACATATTCCATAACTGAGTGTCTTTTTATCACACTAAAATTTAAATAATTAATAATTTTAAGTCATAATAAAGTTTTAATAAAATAAAATGTAATTTAAAATTTAATTTAAAAATAAAATTTAAATAATTTAATAATCTCCCTGCATTTTAAAAGTAAGTGTCTTTGCCCCTGAAAAGTTTATACTTGCATAACGTTTGAAAGCCCTACCAAGAAAATCATTACATAACGAAGCCTTGTAATTTTTCATTTTTATTATTTTAATTTTTATCATTCATGCTGTTCCCATTGCATTTTTTAAAAAGCCATAACTTTACATTTCATGAAAACGGAACCAAAATGGAAATTCTCTGATTTTATTCTGCATTTATAGCTCTCTGACACATGCTTCTAGGACTCTAAGCTCCTATAAATAATAGTACCTATTTGCTTTTCATTTAAAAATCCATGGGCTCTGCCCGTCCTCCCAATTAGTTTCAATTGGCATAGCACATAATTTTCACAGTCCAGAACCTCAGATTTTAGAAGCACCACTTTTTAACCCCTCCCTTACCTGAGTTTTAGAAAAGTCAATAAAATAAAGACAGACTAGCAGGAAGCAATCGGCAAATTCATAAATTAAGGATCTGTTTACAGTTTAATAATGTATAAAGAATCAATCAACAGGCTTAAGTATATTCTTGTGTCTTGATTAAAACTGTTCATCCTTTTGAGGAAAAAAACGTAAGTGTTTTGTTTCTGCACATCTTACATTTCACAGTGGAATCCTGTTCTTACCTATGTTTCCATGAAGTACAGCCTTTTGAAAATAAATTGTTCTCTACACAGCCTTATTTACTCGTTCACTCAATAAATATTTATTGAATAGGTATTATGCAGCAGGCATTAGGCCGAACAATAGGGACAAAGATGAATAAGAAGTTGGTTCCTGATTGTGCCATATTTCCCACTGTTGAAAATAAGCAGGAATCAGTAACAAGAGTCCATACTGTAATTTAAGAATAACATAGTCCTGAATAGATCTTTCAAGGAGAAATTTCTTAAAGTAGACTTTAACTGAAACTACACTTAAAGTAGAAGTCTGGAACATAAAAAACTACTCCTAGACAAACTATCCCCTATTTTCAAAGAACAGGCTCCACCTACTATTATAATAGGAAAAGTCTGCACAACTTTGGAGGAGAAGTAAAAATAAGCTAAAATAATATTTTTACATGTTTTAAATTCTGGAGGCAGGGAACATGTTTAAAGTCTTCAGCTAATATTTTATTATCTGAAAACTGCCCAACAAATGCAACCAGCAAGGACAGGGGATGCCAGTCACTGCCTCACTTTTGAGCCTCTTCTGACTGACAGACATCAAGGCAAGTAGGATAGAATGCACATGGGACCATTCAAATGGTCCTCTGTCATCTTGTGGTAAGGCAAGATAGTATTTTTTTTAATATTTTATTTATTTGACAGAGAGAAATCACAAGTAGGCAGAGAGGCAGGCAGAGAAAGAGGAGGAAGCAGGCTCCCCGCGGAGCAGAGAGCCCGATGTGGGGCTCGATCCCAGGACCCTGGGATCATGACCCGAGCCAAAGGCAGAGGCTTTAATCCACTGAGCCACCCAGGTGCTCCCAAGATAGTATTTTTAATAAAAGCTCAGTCATTGGGGTATTTCAATTGCTATATGATGACATGAACATGCAAACTTACACCTAAATAGCAAAGCATAGTCAGCAGCCAATCATATATATGATTGTCACCAGACTATTTTTTCCCCCAAAACAATAAGACTTAAAGGCAGTTAAGACTAGTAAATCTTTTTTTTTTTAAAGATTTTATTTATTTATTTGACAGAGAAAGAGATCACAAGTAGCAGAGAGGCAGGCAGAGAGAGTGGGAAGCAGGCTCCCTGCTGAGCAGAGAGCCTGATGTGGGGCTCCATCCCAGGACTCTGAGATCATGCATAAAGTCAGGAGCTCTTTTGATCTGTTTGTTTATGCCCATACCCATTCCCTTCTCGAAAGCAGAGGCTTTAACCCACTGAGCCACCCAGGCACCCAAGGTTAGTAAATCTTACACCAAATTTCAAGGCATGTGTCACTTTACATATTGATTAGCTTTTCTTTTTAACCAGGAGCAACGACTAGAATAAAAGGCAAAAGATTTTCTGCATGAAGCTCTGGCATGAAGTTTTGCTTATGAAAATGATCAAATCGTCAACACCCACATGTTCAATGAATTTAAAGAATGGCATTATTTATTAATTTATTTATTCAAGAAACACTGATTGAACATTTATTATATGTGAGCACTAGGGAAACAAAAATGAAAGAAAACCAGACCTTAATCAAACTAAAAATACTCACCACACTACAGGGAGGTCAATCATAAAAATGCAGAAGCGAGCAGCTGGCACTATGGGGAGACAGAACAGGGAACAACTAGATGCCTGCGTGGGGAATCTTTGAAAAGAGAAGGTACACAGAGCTGACCTAGAAGATGCAAAGGAATTCCCTAGGAAGTGTGAGAAGAGAATTCCAAGCAGGAAGGGGGAAGGAGCTTAGAAGATTCTATCGGTTCATTTTCCCAAATCCTTGGGTCCTGCAACTCTCATCACAGTAAAACTATAGAACTTACAAGGGGAAAATGGGAAAATGAAAGCAGAATGATATTTACAGTCAAGAATGGCGAGATCCCTGGGCTTAGTTTATTGGAGAAACAGGGCCCTGGGTCCAATCATAGGGCTTGTGGAGAGGGAGCAGAAGGCTGACTTTGCATGCTGTGCTAACAAGTTGAGTTTCCTCCTTGAGTTGGTCAGAAACCCTGGAAAACTATACTGATTAGAAAGTCATTTTGTAGCACTATTCAGCACAAAGAAGTGATGGAAAGGGAGGTGAGAAAGGCGAGCCACCAAATGGCCCTCTTGAGAGCAAAGGCAGATAGAATGTATGCTTTGTGGAAAGACTGACTCAGTGCACAGCAATCCAGCCCAAACTAAAAGATTAAGAGGATGTCTTCATTGCCCAATAAAATGTTAGAAAAGGAAACAAAAGAATTTGAAAATTAACTTTTGGCTCTTTAAATTTAAAATCCATGACCCTTAAAGATAGTCACACAAATACTTTTTGTTTCCAATGTTAGTAGTCAACAATGCTGTCAGTTTGCAGCAAGGGACAAAAATAGGAAAGAAAAATCTATCCTGATGGTGCAGCCAGGGAGTGAGAAGAAAGAAATAGAACAGTCGATGGAGAAGGGAATGGCTATGGGCATAAGCAAACAGATCAACAGAGCTCCTGACTTTATGCATTTAAAACTGGAAACTTTTTGTTTGCCAAGGAGAAGAACCAATGCTTTTTCCAAAGATAAACAGTACATTCGATGGGACGCCCAGCCAAGAACTGTCTGCCGATGTTTGCACATGACTCTCAGGTGTTCTCTGGGCAAAGTTTAGGGAGAGAGGTTGGCTCACATTCCTCATGGGTTCAGCTGTCCACAGACAGTACCAGAAATAAGACACAGAGTATATGTGGGTAAGGTGCGAGGAGGGCTTAGATTAGGAAAGATACAAAAAGAAGAGTAAACTTCCCACTGGAGTTTCTAAAGCCAAGTAGAACTAAAGGACGGAGTGGGGGGGAGGGGAACAAGGGAATTGTACAAGAGAAAGTACGTCCTGTATTCTGTCTTTATCTTTCTGGAAATTTGAACACTGGCTGCAAACCCCTCTAGGGATAGGCAGGTTGCCTGCAGATTAAACCAGGCTATGAACCACATGCTCCTATTTTCACTTGGCCTTGGGAGAGGCGACTGCCCCCTCCCCCTCCCAACCTCCTGAGGTCTCTTGGCTAACTGCCATTGCTCCTGCCTGGGCTTCTCTGCAGACCTATTCCTGCACTATTTCACCCTCTACATAGCTGGAGGGAAAAAAAAATGTCAAAATTCTTGTACATTCCCAAGGCTGAGATGGGGTAGTGAGTTTTGGATGCATGTTAATTTGCATAGCTTTTAAAAAGGTCCCAATCTCCACTTCCTTGCATAACTAGTCAGTGAAGATGAAGTCTTAGAGGTCTAAACAAAATTCTCACAAAATTGTTCATTGTCTTCTCCACTTCAAGCAAATGTTTAGCTGTCCTGTCTCTGTTTAGCCATCTAATCCTGATGGGTCCCAATGTGTGGGGACACAGGTCAGCTTTCAAGCTGATGTTCTTCTGATAGACAGCAAAAAGTGTCAGGACAGTATTTTTTTTTTTTTAAGATTTTATTTATTTATTTGACAGAGAGAGATCACAAGTAGATAGAGAGGCAGGCAGAGAGAGAGAGAGGGAAGCAGGCTCCCTGCTGAGCAGAGAGCCCGATGCGGGACTCGATCCCAGGACCCTGAGATCATGACCTGAGCCGAAGGCAGCGGCTTAACCCACTGAGCCCCCCAGGCGCCCTCAGGACAGTATTTTGACAGTAAATGTCTACCAGCCTTATCTGTGGAAATGGAAAATTTAGAGAGGAAAAACTTTTTTCCATGTAAAGTGTACTCTCGCTGAATCTATTCACATACCTGCATATTTGAGTTTTAATTGTTTCTTTCTCAAAATCAAATGACTCTCCTCAGGGTCTAGGCCTCAGTATCTCTCCATGACTTAGCTACGACATGGGAGTGAAGCAGGCACAGAGCTTCTGACTTATATTCCTTACCCCTCTGCAGGCACTTGCCTACTTCTTCCCCCCGTGAACTCTCCACCTCCCCTCGAGTCTAAGTTGGCACTGGGACTGCTTTGACCAGTTGAATGGTGCAAACATAATATTCTGAGGATTTTGAAAGCAAACCCATGAGAACTGAGAGCTTTCCCTTCAGTCTTCCTGGAACACTTACGCACAGACATTCTCTCTCAGAATGCAAACACACTGTGAGAAATCCAACCTGGCCATGTGGAGAGGCCACAGGAGGAGAACTGAGGCTCCCACACATCGCCTACGCCGGCATCTGCTGATGGGAATGAACTTTCTGGGACATTCCAAACCGGTCCAGAGCCCGGATGACTGCAGACCCTACCAACTTCTTGTGAAATGAAAGAACCCCCCAGCTGGATCTAGTCACCCCCCTGAGCTGTGAGAGATAGTAACAGGTTATTGTTTCAAGCTCCTGGGTTTTGTAGAGTTAGTTAGGCAGCAGCAGGGAAATGAAACACGGACCTCTCAAAATAGGAAGTCAATACGGTGAATAAATGTATGTAGGCTGAGCACTGACTGTGTGCCTGCTCCTTTCAGATTTCTTTTCTCCTCGAATCCTCAAAACTGTGGTAAAATATGGGGCACCTGGGTGGCTCAGTGAGTTAAGCCTCTGCCTTCAGCTCAGGTCATGGTGTCAGTGTCCTGGGATCAAGCCCTGCATTGGGCTCTCTGCTCAGCAGGGAGCCTGCTTCCCCCCCACCCCCCGCCTCTCTGCCCACTTGTGATCTCTGTCAAATAAATAAATAAATAAATAAAAATCTTAAACAACAACAACAACAAAAAAACCTCCTGTGGTAAAATACAGGCTTTCCCGCTGCAGAGAGGCTAGGTGAGGCAGGACTGAAACACAAAAGAGCCTTCCAACTCTGAAGCACGTGAGCTTCCCTCCACAGCTCAGCTCAGGAGCAGAGCGGTGGGCACTCTTTAAGGTCAGCTCTCTGCAAATCTGTCTCTGTGGGGCCCACTCTCGCCATGTACCTGCTTTTAGGCTCGCGGGCTTCTATCATCCTGCCTCCAAATACTCAGGCAGTGGGGAGCTTCTGAAAGGGTCTCTTAACAAAAAAGTCAAAATTCTTTTTTTTTCCAGAATTCATCATTTGATTCCTCCCTTCAAAAATCAAATGTATGAGGCCATTTGGCAACATAACAAAAGCACATAAGTGCCTCCTGATAGACTGATGCATCAGATAAAGTGCTGGATTAAACAGCCTCCACAGTCCTTTGTATTCCAACAGTCTCTGACCTGCCAGGCACGGTGCAAAGCTCCTTAGGTGCACCACGCCATTTAACCCCCTCGACAGGCTCAGAAGGCAGAGGCTGCTTTGCTGTTTTTGACTTGGGAAAACTACGGCCAGAGAAGAGCACAGATTCAGGAAGTGGCAAGGGCCAAGACTCAAACAGAGAGGTCTGTCGGAGCCACCGTCCATGTTTTGATCATCGCATCACATGGGTTCCCTCCCTTCCCTAAGAAGACATGATTTTGTTTTTTCTGGTTCTCTGATCAGTGGAGATATAAATCCCCAAGGTGAACACACTCAGATTCTCCATATGCCAAGAATACTCCCTTCCCCGCAGAGCTATCCTGGTTGTACCCCCGGTTATGAGGTGGACAAGAATCTGTCTGGGCCAGCAGCAAACAAACCATGGAAGCTGCAGGAGAGGCCAGGACCCAAGCCAGCTCCTACCCCCAGCTCCCACACTGGGGAGTGAGGGCCGTCGGAGACTGGCCGCAGGATCACCTCACCTGCAAATTCACACCCACTGTGAAATTGAGAACCCACTGTTGTGCGAGATAGGTTTCTGAGTCAAAGTGCTGGTTTACCTTTCAGAACAAGGCCAAGTCATCACTTGGCAAAAAGCGGCCCATAAGGAGGACCTCTGGGATCACTTCACAATTTAAAAGCAAAAATAGCTGAGCACTGCAGATCTCATCACCAAGTGGGTCATTGCTGTGCCCTTTCAAACCTGCTTTCCTTCCACTCACCTGTGGTAAGGGACAGACTGGTGAGTTATCTGGGGGGTTTGGATTCATTTCCTTCATTACCAGACATGGCAGCCAACAACTGGGTTTTAAGGGCAGAAGGTTTTAGGAGATCTGATTCAACAAAACTGGACAGGTCAGAATTTGTGATTGGGGACAGAGTCACTGAAATATCTATAGAAGAAAGAGCAAGTCAGTGTGATGACCCAAGTAAAGGTAACATTTCTGAGGTTTCAAAGCAAATCAAGACCATGTCAGAAAATTCAAATCTATAATAAACTCCATTTCCTCATCTACTATCTTAACACTGAGATGTTGACTCTGCAAAATACAGAATGCTAAACCACTCTTGCCCTCGAAATATTTACAGACTGGGCCTACTTTCAGAAAGAGCTTCAATAGCTAAGTATGCTATAGGCAAATTAACTTTCCAGTAAATTTTTTTTCTTATAAAAATCAGATTTTCTATTTTTTGAAAAAGATTTTATTTATTTATTTATTTGACAGAGATATTTATTTGACAGAGATCACAAGTAGGCAGAGAGGCAGGCAGAGAGAGAGGGGGAAGCAGGCCCCCCGCCGAGCAGAGAGCCCGATGTGGGGGATCCCAGGACCCTGAGATCATGACCAGAGCTGAAGGCAGAGGCTTAACCCACTGAGGCACCCAGGTGCCCCAGATTTTCTATGTTTTGTATAAGAAACCAAATCACAAGGGACAAGTTTATCACCATAATAACCCTTTCAAGAAACATTTTGACTTTTCATATTTAAACACTTAAGTTTTAGGGAATAAGCAGACAAAGCAGTGATTCTTATTAATTCTTAAATCAGACTCTGCTAATTGATAATTCTGGTAGGTATTAAACCCACTGGAAGGAAGGAAGGGAGGAAGGAAAAGAGGAAAGAGAGAAAGAAAGGAAGGAAGGGAGGAGGGGAGAAGGGCAGGACAGAAGGAGGAAGTGAAACCTACCCATTCCCAAGGGTGATAAATGACAATAAATGTCCCAAACCTGGAAACTCTGTAGTCATGATTCACTGAGCAGTTCAACAGCCAAAAAATAAGAAGCAAAAGTCAAAGCCAGTTTTCATGAAAGCCAAGAAATGCAAAAGAAATAGAAGGAAAAAAATTAATGAGAAAGGAAAGAGTATGAGGGATAGTTAAAAATAGGAAGAAGACCCAACTATCTTTTTTGCAGAAATTATAAGCCTACAATTCATATGGAAATACAAGGTAAGCAAAACAGCCAAAGCAGTCTTTAAAAAGAACAAAGTTGGAGTCTCATGTTTCCTTTACTTCCTTTCCAAAACTTAATACAAAGTTGAAGTAGTCAAGACTATGTGGTTCTGGCATAAAGATAGTTATATGTAGATCAATGGAAAAGAATTGAGAAATAAACTCATACACTTATAGTCAATTGATTTTTGACAAGGGTGCCAAAGCGAATTCAGGAGTGAAAGAAGCAACAGCTTTTTCAACAAATGGTGCTGAGACAACTCTACATCCACATGCAAAAGAATTGAAGATGGACCCCTGCCTCACCTGATGCATAAAAATCAACTCAGCGTGGATCCATGTCCTATATCCAAGAGTGAAAACTATAAAACTCTTAGAAAAGAGCATGGGTGAAAATCTTCATGACCTCACCATCAGGCAGTGGTTTCTTATATAAGACATCAAAAGTATAAGCAACCAAAGAAAACATAAGGTGAATTTCATCAGAATTAAAACTGTTTGCATTTCAAAGGACACTAGCAAACTAGCAAGGAAAATGAAAAAAAAAAAAAAACCCACCAAATAGAAGGAATATTTACAAATCCGATACCTAATATGGGACTTACATATGGAATATGTACAATATGTAAAAAACGATTACAACTCAACAATAAAAGAAAATTTTTAAGTGGGCAAAAGATCTTAATACATAGCTCTCCAAAGAAGTCATACAAATGGCCAGTAAGTCCATGAAAAGACGCTTGATATCATTAGTCATTGGGGAAAGGCAAATGAAAACCACAATGACATACCACTTAATTCCCACTAAGATATCTAGAATCAAAAAGACAATAACAAACATTAGTAAGGATGTGGATAAATGGAGCCCTCATACATTATTGGTGGTACCAGAACATGGCGCACACACTTCAGAAAATGGAATAATGGTTCTTCAAAAGGTAAGCAGAGATACCATGTGAATCAGCAACTTCACTTCTAGATATATAATCAAGAGAATGGAAAATATGTATCTACCCCAGAACATGTATATTATAGCTTTATTCAGAATAGCCCCAAAGCAGAAATAATCCAAACGTCTGTCAGTTGATAAATGGGTAAACCAAATGTGTTATATACCTATAGAATGACATAGTATTCAGCCAGAAAAAAGGAAGGACTGACCCTTTTTACAACATTAATGTCATTTGAAAACATTATGCCAAGTGAAAGAACCCAGTCACAAAATACCACGTATTGTATGATTCTTCTTCTATGAAATATCCAGCATAGGCAAATTCAGAGAGAGAAAGCAGAACAGTAATTGCTACGACAGAGAATGTGGGGAGTGACTACTAATAGGTAGAGCGTTTATATGTGAGGTTGTTGAAAATGTTCTGGAATTAAATATTGGTGATGGTTGCATAGTTGGTAAATCTACTAAAGCACTGAATTAATACACTTTAAGAAGGTAAATTTTACGATATATGAGTTATATCTCAATTTGAAGAAGTGATGTAAAAAAAAAATAGAAAAAGTACCCAGAAGTGGGATGGGGTAAGAGTAAACAGAAAAACACATAGTGAGGAGAAGCAAGAGGAAGATGAACACCTGACTATGCTGTGGGCAGAGCTCATGTCACAGCCTTTCTATCCCCAATGTGTGGCTCAGGATGTAGATCCAACCAATGTTCACTGAAGGAAGAAGAGAGGAAGGGAGGGAGGGACCGGGGTGGGAGAGGGGGAGGGGGAAGGAAGGTTTGGTGTGTGCAGCTACTACACATATAAGTAGCTCCCGAGCATATCGCTACTCTACACTAACAAAAGTAACCAAATGGCTGTTACTAAGCTCCCCTCTTTCTTCAATAGAAGGGAGGCCATGTAGGGCTACCTCTGTATCTCCCCTCACCCCCAACAAGAAATGAGCTTGCCACATTAGTAAAAAGCAGCTCAGGGGGGAGGAGTCAAGATGGCGGAGAAGTAGCAGCCTGAGACTACATCAGGTAGCAGGAGATCAGCTCGATAGCTTATCTAAACATTGCAAACACCTACAAATCCAACGGGAGAGCGAAGAGAAGAAGAACAGCAACTCTAGAAACAGAAAATCAACCACTTTCTGAAAGGTAGGACTGGCGGAGAAGTGAATCTAAAACGACGGGAAGATAGACCGCGGGGGGAGGGGCCGGCTCCCGGCAAGCGGCGGAGGAACGGAGCACAAAATCAGGACTTTTAAAAGTCTGTTCCACTGAGGGACATTGCTCCAGGGGCTAAACCGGGGTGAAGCCCACGCGGGGCCAGCGTGGCCCCAGGCCCCGCAGGGTCACAGAAGGATCGGGGGTGTCGGAGTGTCGGAGAGCTCGCAGCTATTAGAACGGAGAAGCTGGCTGCCAAGACAGAGCCGAGGACTGAACTCTCAGCTCGGGGTTACCTTGAACTGGTCGCGGGCTGGGTGAGCTCCGAGCGCGGCTAGAGGCTGGGGATACGGGAGTGATTGGGTGCTGTCCTCTGGGGGCGCACTGAGGAGTGGGGCCCCAGGCTCTCGGCTCCTCCGGGCCGGAGACTGGGAGGCCGCCATTTTCATTCCCGTCCTCCGGAACTCTACGGAAAGCGTTCAGGGAACAGAAGCTCCCAAAAGCGAACCCGAGCCGATTACTTAGTCCGGCCGCCGGTAAGGGCGGTGCAATCCCGCCTCGGGCAAAGACACTTGAGAGTCACTACAACAGGCCCCTCCCCCAGAAGATCAACAAAATATCCAGCCAGGACGAAGTTCATCTATCAAGAAGAAAGCAGATTCAATTCCTAAGACAGCAGAGCAATTCCAGAGGAGGAGAAAGCAAAGCACGGAACTCATGGCTTTCTCCCCATGATTCTTTAGTCTTGCGGCTACTTCAATTTTTTTTTCTTTTTTCAATTTTTTTTTCTTTTTTCAATTTTTTTTTCTTTTTTCTTTTTTCTTCTTCTGCTAAATTTTTTAAAACTTTTACCCTTTTCTTTTTTAACATTTTTTGACTAGTTCATCTAAATATATATACTTTTTCTTTCTTTTTTGTATTTTTTTATTTGTTTTATTTTTTAAATTCTTTTTTTTTCTTTTTTTTTTTTTTTTTTTTTTTTTTCTTTTTTTTTCAGAAGCTGTTTTATCCCCTTTCTCCCCCCCACAATTTGGGGTCTCTTCTCATTTGGTTACAGCGCATTTTTCCGGGGTCTTTGCCACCCTTTTAGTAGTTTATTTGCTCCTTCATATCCTCTTATCTGGACAAAATGACAAGGCGGAAAAAATCACCACAAACAAAAGAACAAGAGACAGTACCGAAGGCTAGGGACCTAATCAACACAGACATGGGTAATATGTCAGATCAAGAGTTCAGAATGACGATTCTGAACATTCTAGCCGGGCTCGAAAAAGGCATGGAAGATATTAGAGAAACCCTCTCTGGAGATATTAAAGCCCTTTCTGGAGAAATTAAAGAACTAAAATCTAACCAAGTTGAAATCAAAAAAGCTATTAATGAGGTGCAATCAAAAATGGAGGCTCTCACTGCTAGGATCAATGAGGCAGAAGAAAGAATTAGTGATATAGAAGACCAAATGACAGAGAATAAGGAAGCCGAGCAAAAGAGGGACAAACAGCTACTGGACCATGAGGGGAGAATTCGAGAGATAAGTGACACCATAAGACGAAACAACATTAGAATAATTGGGATTCCAGAAGAAGAAGAAACAGAGAGGGGAGCAGAAGGTCTATTGGAGAGAATCATTGGAGAGAATTTCCCTAATATGGCAAAGGGAACAAGCATCAAAATCCAGGAGATGCAGAGAACCCCCCTCAAAGTCAACAAGAATAGATCCACACCCCGTCACCTAATAGTAAAATTTACAAGTCTTAGTGACAAAGAGAAAATCCTGAAAGCAGCCCGAGAAAAGAAGTCTGTAACATACAATGGTAAAAATATTAGATTGGCGGCAGACTTATCCACAGAGACCTGGCAGGCCAGAAAGAGCTGGCATGATATATTCAGAGCACTCAACGAGAAAAACATGCAGCCAAGAATACTCTATCCAGCTAGGCTATCATTGAAAATAGAAGGAGAGATCAAAAGCTTCCAGGACAAACAAAAACTGAAAGAATTTGCAAACACCAAACCAGCTCTACAGGAAATATTGAAAGGGGTCCTCTAAGCAAAGAGAGAGCCTAAAAGTAGTAGATCAGAAAGGTAAAGAGACAATATACAGTAACAGTCACCTTACAGGCTAATAATGGCACTAAATTCATATCTCTCAATAGTTACCCTGAATGTTAATGGGCTAAATGCCCCAATCAAAAGACACAGGGTATCAGAATGGATAAAAAAACAAAACCCATCAGTATGTTGCCTACAAGAAACTCATTTTAGACGCGAAGACACCTCCAGATTTAAAGTGAGGGGGTGGAAAACAATTTACCATGCTAATGGGCATCAGAAGAAAGCTGGAGTGGCAATCCTTATATCAGATCAATTAGATTTTAAGCCAAAGACTATAATAAGAGATGAGGAAGGACACTATATCCTACTCAAAGGGTCTGTCCAACAAGAAGATCTAACCATTTTAAATATCTATGCCCCTAACGTGGGAGCAGCCAACTATATCAACCAATTAATAACAAAATCAAAGAAACACATCAATAATAATACAATAATAGTAGGGGACTTGAACACTCCCCTCACTGAAATGGACAGATCATCCAAGCAAAAGATCAACAAGGAAATAAAGGCCTTAAATGACACACTGGACCAGATGGACATCACAGATATATTCAGAACATTTCATCCCAAAGCAACAGAATACACATTCTTCTCTAGTGCACATGGAACCTTCTCCAGAATAGATCACATCCTGGGTCACAAATCAGGTCTCAACCGGTATCAAAAGATTAGGATCATTCCCTGCATATTTTCAGACCACAATGCTCTGAAGCTAGAACTCAATCACAAGAGGAAAGCTGGAAAGAACCCAAATACATGGAGACTAAACAGCATCCTTCTAAAGAATGAATGGGTTAACCAGGAAATTAAAGAAGAATTGAAAAAATTCATGGAAACAAATGATAATGAAAACACAACAGTTCAAAATCTGTGGGACACAGCAAAGGCAGTCCTGAGAGGAAAATATATAGCGGTACAAGCCTTTCTCAAGAAACAAGAAAGGTCTCAAGTACACAACCTAACCCTACACGTAAAGGAGCTGGAGAAAGAACAAGAAAGAAACCCTAAACCCAGCAGGAGAAGAGAAATCATAAAGATCAGAGCAGAAATCAATGAAATAGAAACCAAAAAAACAATAGAAAAAATCAATGAAACTAGGAGCTGGTTCTTTGAAAGAATCAATAAGATTGATAAACCCCTGGCCAGACTCATCAAAAAGAAAAGAGAAAGGACCCAAATCAATAAAATCATGAATGAAAGAGGAGAGATCACAACTAACACCAAAGAAATACAGACAATTATAAGAACATACTATGAGCAACTTTACGCCAACAAATTGGACAATCTGGAAGAAATGGATGCATTCCTAGAGACATATAAACTACCACAACTGAACCAGGAAGAAATAGAAAACCTGAACAGGCCCATAACCAGTAAGGAGATTGAAACAGTCATCAAAAATCTCCAAACAAACAAAAGCCCAGGGCCAGACGGCTTCCCAGGGGAATTCTACCAAACATTTAAAGAAGAACTCATTCCTATTCTCCTGAAACTGTTCCAAAAAATAGAAATGGAAGGAAAACTTCCAAACTCATTTTATGAGGCCAGCATCACCTTGATCCCAAAACCAGACAAGGATCCCACCAAAAAAGAGAACTACAGACCAATATCCTTGATGAACACAGACGCAAAAATTCTCGCCAAAATACTAGCCAATAGGATTCAACAGTACATTAAAAGGATTATTCACCACGATCAAGTGGGATTTATTCCAGGGCTGCAGGGTTGGTTCAACATCCGCAAATCAATCAATGTGATAGAACACATTAATAAAAGAAAGAACAAGAACCATATGATACTCTCAATAGATGCTGAAAAAGCATTTGACAAAGTACAGCATCCCTTCCTGATCAAAACTCTTCAAAGTGTGGGGATAGAGGGCACATACCTCAATATTATCAAAGCCATCTATGAAAAACCCACCGCAAATATCATTCTCAATGGAGAAAATCTGAAAGCTTTTCCGTTAAGGTCAGGAACACGGCAGGGATGTCCATTATCACCACTGCTATTCAACATAGTACTAGAAGTCCTAGCCTCAGCAATCAGACAACAAAAAGAAATTAAAGGCATCCAAATTGGTAAAGAAGAAGTCAAACTATCACTCTTCGCAGATGATATGATACTATATGTGGAAAACCCAAAAGACTCCACTCCAAAACTGCTAGAACTTGTTCAGGAATTCAGTAAAGTGTCAGGATATAAAATCAATGCACAGAAATCAGTTGCATTTCTGTACACCAACAACAAGACTGAAGAAAGAGAAATTAAGGAGTCAATCCCATTTACAATTGTACCCAAAACTATAAGATACCTAGGAATAAACCTAACCAAAGAGACTAAGAATCTATACACAGAAAATTATAAAGTACTCATGAAAGAAATTGAGGAAGACACAAAAAAATGGAAAAATGTTCCATGCTCCTGGATTGGAAGAATAAATATTGTGAAAATGTCTATGCTACCTAAAGCAATCTACACATTTAATGCAATCCCTATCAAAATACCATCCATTTTTTTCAAAGAAATGGAACAAATAATCCTCAAATTTATATGGAACCAGAAAAGACCTCGAATAGCCAAAGGAATATTGAAGAACAAAGCCAAAGTTGGTGGCATTACAATTCCGGACTTCAAGCTCTATTACAAAGCTGTCATCATCAAGACAGCATGGTACTGGCACAAAAACAGACACATAGATCAGTGGAACAGAATAGAGAGCCCAGAAATCGACCCTCAACTCTATGGTCAACTAATCTTCGACAAAGCAGGAAAGAATGTCCAATGGAAAAAAGACAGCCTCTTCAATAAATGGTGCTGGGAAAATTGGACAGCCACATGCAGAAAAATGAAATTGGACCACTTCCTTACACCACACACAAAAATAGACTCCAAATGGATGAAGGACCTCAATGTGAGAAAGGAATCCATCAAAATCCTTGAGGAGAATGCAGGCAGCAACCTCTTTGACCTCAGCCGTAGCAACATCTTCCTAGGAACAACGGCAAAGGCAAGGGAAGCAAGGGCAAAAATGAACTGTTGGGATTTCATCAAGATCAAAAGCTTTTGCACAGCAAAGGAAACAGTTAACAAAACCAAAAGACAACTGACAGAATGGGAGAAGATATTTGGCAAACGACATATCAGATAAAGGGCTAGTATCCAAAATCTATAAGGAACTTAGCAAACTCAACACCCAAAGAACAAACAATCCAATCAAGAAATGGGCAGAGGACATGAACAGACATTTCTGCAAAGAAGACATCCAGATGGCCAACAGACACATGAAAAAATGCTCCACGTCACTCGCCATCAGGGAAATACAAATCAAAACCACAATGAGATATCACCTCACACCAGTCAGAATGGCTAAAATGAACAAGTCAGGAAATGACAGATGCTGGAGAGGATGTGGAGAAAGGGGAACCCTCGTCCACTGTTGGTGGGAACGCAAGCTGGTGCAACCACTCTGGAAAACAGCATGGAGGTTCCTCAAAATGTTGAAAATAGAACTACCCTATGACCCAGCAATTGCACTACTGGGTATTTACCCTAAAGATACAAACATAGTGATCCGAAGGGGCACGTGTACCCGAATGTTTATAGCAGCAATGTCTACAATAGCCAGACTATGGAAAGAACCTAGATGTCCATCAACAGATGAATGGATAAAGAAGATGTGGTATATATACACAATGGAATACTATGCAGCCATCAAAAGAAATGAAATCTTGCCATTTGCGACGACGTGGATGGAACTAGAGCGTATCATGCTTAGTGAAATAAGTCAATCGGAGAAAGACAACTATCATATGATCTCCCTGATATGAGGACATGGAGAAGCAACATGGGGGGGTAGGAGATAGGAGAAGAATAAATGAAACAAGATGGGATTGGGAGGGAGACAAACCATAAATGACTCTTAATCTCACAAAACAAACTGGGGGTTGCTGCGGGGAGGTGGGATTGGGGGAGGGGGAGCGGGCTATGGACATTGGGGAGGGGAAACGAACCATAAGAGACTATGGACTCTGAAAAACAACCTGAGGGTTTTGAAGGGTCAGGGGTGGGAGGTTGGGGCAACCTGAGGGTTTTGAAGGGTCAGGGGTGGGAGGTTGGGGGAACAGGTGGTGGGTAATGGGGAGGCACGTTTTGCATGGAGCACTGGGTGTTGTGCAAAAAGAATGAATACTGTTACGCTGAAAAAATAAATAAAATGAGAAGAATTTAAAAATGAAAAAAAAAAAAAAAAAAAAAAGAAGCAGCTCAGGGGGGCCTGGGTGCTCAGTTGGTTAAGCATCTGCTTGATCCCAGAGTCCTGGGACTGAGTCCCACATCGGGCTCCATGTTCCACCCAGAGCCTGCTTCTCCCTCTGCCTGCAGTTCCCCCTGCTCATGCTCTCTCCCCCTCTTCCTCTCTGACAAATAAATAAATAAATCTTTTTAAAAAGAAAAAAAAAAAAGCTCAGATCTTCTCACAGAATTTTATTACAACTTAGCAGTTCAGTACAACAACTGATGTTTGTAACAGCAACTCAGAGCAAAGTATAAAGGGTTAAATTATCTTTGGTAGAATTCTTGTTAAGAGGGAGGGAGAAGATCACTTATAAAAATAACTGAGGTAGAGGCACCTGGGTGGCTCAATCTGTCAAAGGTCCAACTCTTGATTTCGGCTCAGGTCATGGTCTCAGGGTCCAGAGATGGAGTCCCGAGACAGGCGCCCCATGCTCCAAGCTCAGCGGAAGTCTGCTTGAGATTTTCCTTCTCCCTCTCTGTCTGCCCCCACACCCTGCCTGCTGTCTCTCTCTCCAATAAAGAAATCTTAAAAAAAAAAAAAAAAAAGTAACTGATATAGTGCAGAACATGCCATGAACAAATATTAAATGATATTTAAAGAAATGTTAGTTGTCAATTTCATGTAGCTTACATGTTATTTCCTTTCACCAATCACAGTACACTGGAATACAGATACATTACTTCTCCTACATCATAAAACAAAATAAACTCAAGATGGAGAAAAGAATCAAGTGTAGAAGAATAAAAATCTATTAAACTTTCTAAATCCAAATAAATAATTCTCAGATCTATGTATGGAGCGAGAATCTGCATTTAAAAGTAAGAGCACAATTTGTAAATGATCAGTTTTAACTAATAAAAAGATCTGGGTAAAGAATTAAAATGCTATAATAAGCCTCAAATTAAGGAAATTAGGTCATACATTTGGAAAAATTTTCTTTAATCATTTTTATTTGAATATAGTTGACACACATTGTTACATTAGTTTCAGGTGCAGAACATGGTGAATCGACTTTTCTCCAAGTTATGCTATGCTCCCCACAAATGTTGCTACCATCTATTACCACACAACACTAATTCCTAATATATACACAATTCCTGATTACTTGAAAGGAATCTAGAGCAGATTTTGGGTTTTGAAAACTGAGAGTCATGTAATGAGATGTTTAAGGAGAGGAGACCAGTTTCTCTAGGGAAACGAGTTAGAGGGACCCGTGTGATGGCAGGTGTGTAATCAGACGGCTAAGCCTACAGCTTTGCAGGGAGTAGGGAGTAGGGCCTGGGCTAAAAACACAACTCAGGAGACATCTGACACCAGAAGAGGGTATTTCTGTTCATTCCACATGAACAAAGGAAAGAAACCTAGCTGGCTGGTTGCTAGAAAACCATACAATTAACCCATCTACTCTAATCTTTTTATTAATATATTTACCCTTATTATTACTATGATCAAATAGTACTATTTGTTCAGTTGAGTACTATCTCAACAACTCAATATTTAAAAATAGGTTTTCTCTGGAAATGCTCTTTTAGAAAATTCAAGTTTCACTCCAAAAACTGATTTTCAAGATACGTTATTGAAGGTTTGGCTAAGTAATGGTCTCCTATTATAAAAAAAAGGGGTCGGGAGACCTCAGTCCTCAAAGTCATCCTTGAATATACAAAAGTCTTCTAGGCCAATATGTCCCTTCCCTCTCCCATTTTGGTAAGTGTGGCACTTCAGGCTCCCTCTGAAAGGGGGGGTGTCATCAGGAATATCAGCCAGTACTGTGTTCCCCTCTGTGTGCTGGACATATAAAAGATAAGGCCCAAGGGAGGTGATTCCAAGTGAGGCCAGTAAAACAGCCGTAACTACTCAGATAATCTGATGTTTTGAGGAGGAGGGAGCTTCTTTGGACAGACAATGAGTACAACTGGAAGCACAAGTACGGTAGTGAGAGCAACTTCAGAACACAAGGTTTGTTCTAGTGACCTACTCAGCGCAGTCCTCCTCTTGGGAGAGGTTTGGAACCCACGGTGAGGAAAGCCTAGAAAGAAACCAAGAGGTTTGTTGTTGTTGTTGTTGTTGTTGTTGTTTTACAAGTGTTTTCACTGGAAGTTTACAAAGTAAGATGGCACTCAGCAAAACCGTCTCCTTTAAAAAAGGAATCATTTGTACTTCTAAGTGGCCAGTGTTATAAGCAATGAAGTGTTTCAAGTGGCTGACAAAACTATAAAAGCATTGTTGGTCCCAGTTCTTATTCTTTAGTTCAAAAGCGTGAGAAATCCGGCCCCTGGAGACAGAGGAATGAGACACTTCCCTAGCCTGACCTAGCCATTGGCTTAGGGAACACCTGCGCTTCTTGAACAAGTCCTACACTTCTGTAAACTGAGTTCAAACAGTAAAGAACCCCTCATGTAAGTGCTATCACTGTGATTTCAAACTGGTCTAAGTCACAGAATAAGGAAAAGCTCATTCCAACTAGGAAGAAAACAAGGACCTTTACAAAAAGGCAATGCTCCGAAAGTTCTTCCTGGAACAAAGGGGTTTGGAATTTGTATTCCACATTCCCACAGAAACGATAATACCTCAGAACACGAAGGCTTCCTCATGGCAGCCTCAGGCAATGATATGAGGCACAGATATGTACAGCAGGACCGGGCCAGGTGACTTCGAGGAGCAGGACTGCCTTCTTTTTCCAATCTCTGACCAACACATTTCTTCAAATAGTACTCTTCATTATGTGCCTCCTGCTGTTTATTCAAGACGCTATCCTGACGGCTGCTAGCACCTGCTTTCTTGAAACTACTCTGCCAAAAGTTACCAGGGGCCTTCTAACCACCTCAGTTATTTCTCTGAAACAGTTTGCTTTACTGACCTGAAGGCCTTCTTTAGGCCACCTTCAGGGAGCACACTCTCCTTCTCTCTCTCAGAACTCTACCCAATCTGTTGCCCAGCCTCCTGACCATTTCTCTTTTTCACTAGTCGATGCTTCTGTCCATCTTTAATGCTGGTGTTTTTTTTGTTTTTGTTTTTGTTTTTTTTTGGTTCCATAATAGGCTCTCTTCTTTATTCTACCTCTTTCTTAAGGGAAGACTCACTTAGTCCTGCAATTTAAAATGCCTGGCACATAATAAGTGGTTTCACTCTTACCCTTCAGACCTGATTCAAATGTCACCTCTTGTCCAAAGCTTTAGCCAACCTCCTCTACACTCCCTTCCTCCCCGAGAAGAATCCTGTCATTTGTGCTCTCCAAGCACATCATATAAACCTCCAGTATCACAATCAGCACAGCCTACTCTATGGTTATAGGCGGGTCTCCTGCACCAGACTGTGAGCTCCCCAAGGGAAGGGTTGATTTCACTGAATTCTATTCTACGGTAGCATTAAGTGTGATCAAGAACACATCTACAGGTCAAGCACAGACACACAAGACCTGGGGGATGTCAAGAGCCATAAAAGGTGATCTCTGCCATTTAGGAGCTTAACTCACACTTAAGTAGGAAAGGCAGACAGCAAAACCAATTAGTAAACACCGGAAGGGGAAAGTGCAATATTCCTCAGTTCAACCCATCAATATGTATTCAGTGCCCATTATGCGCCAAGTACGGTATTAGGTACTAGAGATACAGGATAAACAAGACAGACAAGGAAAAGAGATGTGGAATTACATTTTAACAATCCCCTAAATATCCTGGAACTGCTTCTACTACATCAGACCTTTCAAATGAAGGGTTTCTTATTATCTTACAACACTGGACTTGACTTTTTCAGTTGTTCCTTCTTAGTCATTTCACATATGATGCAAGATTTATGGAGTAATGCCCTTTTTTTTAATATCCCCCAAAGAACCAAGTGTGCATTGAATACTGCATCTTAAAAGCTTATTTAATAGCTTTTAAGAGATTATTTTAGGAGAGAATTAGGTGCTATTGACACATATGCGATAAAAAGTTATGCAGATCTTGAAGGGAGAATAACAAATAGGAGGATAATAGTTCCATGATTATTCTTAGCTTAAATGAATAAGAATGTTAAGCTTAAAATCATCAGCAACGAAGCAATATACTGGATGAAGGAATTTCCCTGGTAACTGGGAATCAGGTACACATTTTGGCCTTAAAGTTGAGCAATACTTCCTTCTATTGCTAAAGGCTAAAGTCTTGAAAAGGTAATTCTCATAGACTCGCCATAAAGTCATCAGAAGCTTCTAAGACAGTCCAGATTTTAAATTGAGCTTCCAGCATTTAGATCAGGTAACTGAAAACTGAAAGCAGATTAGGGCCTTGGATTCTCCAATCATAGCCTTTTTCTCCTTTAATGCGCTCAGAAAATCTTCTCAAATTAAGTGCGGCTTATCCTCTGGCACAGCCGTCTGTTTAGGTAACATGTTCTTATTCTCCTGAGAAATAAACTAAGGAGAACAAACAAACAAACAAAAAAAGTGAAATTTGAAGATAGAAAAATCATGGTTGCCTCATATATCTGCCTCTGCAAAGTTATTCCAATATACCTAATGATAAATGGAGGAAAGCCCACATCTATTACATAGCAGAGGTCTTGGGGAAAATCAAGGCATGACAACATAAATATCACAGCACAATTTCGCTTCAAAATTCCCAGTGTCACAACACAGAGGCAACCACTCTCTTGCTTCTGGAACCACTTGAGGACGGCATCTGGCCCTTCTTGGCCTTCTTCAGAATAAAAATGCATGGAAATATGTCATGCATATGAGCTATGAGACTGGATAATCAAAAGATTATCCATAAAAAGAATTGTCACTATACATTCAATGAGATGAAACATGCTTCTTTACTAATATCTGACTAAATGCAGAGTCCTGAGTTCCATGCAGCTTTGGAAAGTGTGAGGCTGTGCTTTCCCATTACTTACTTACATCTCACCAAACAGTGAAAACATGGGTGAATGCTGGAGGCAAACCAGGTACAGAGAGCCATATCTTAATCTTAGTTCTAAGTGTGTAAGAGATTTGGCTGAAGGAGAAGAGTGTCACTCTTAGGATACAAGGTTTTACCTTCTCAAAGGTTTCATAAATGGCACAAATGAGCCAGAGGTAATGATCATTATAAATGTAGTCATAAAACCCATGAAGGTTACTTAAGCTCAGTCACCTACAAATTCTTGTTGGGAGTTGTCTGCATTTTTCTTCCCTTAATGTTGCCTTCAACAAAAAAGAGTCAAGAACAGAAGGATCCTGTCGGAACTTTAAAACTTCCCATAAACCCATTCCCTAGCCCTGTCCTTAATAAACCCTGATGAATATTTACATGTTAGCAATTTTTAAGTGCTCCTGCAATTTATCTTCTTAACTAATGTATCTTTGCATCTAACTCACTTCTTAAACAGAATCCTAAAAAGTGAACATTGTCAATATACTATGTTTATGGTAAGTATGAGTTTTTGTCACTTATACCTTAGTGTGACACAAACTAATCAAAATGAACACTTAGCACCATGCTACTCATTTGAGTACATGTTAAGTGGACTAGTAAACATTAACAAAATATTCCTGGAAATTAAATGTTAAGTTAAAAGCATAAATGAATGCAAAGATTTTGCAATGCTGACAACCCTTAATTTCAGACTTTAGAAACAATGCAGATTTCCTGGTTGACATTCTAATAAACACAGCAGTATCAGTCCTCGGGTAACCCACTCGTGTGTCATATTCAATGATTAAATGAATTTTCGACACTACTGATTTTATAAAGGAGAAGAGGAGTCTAAGGTTTTATTAAAAGTCCATGCTAGCATTTCCTTTCCAATTTTATTTCAGATTTAACAACTGCCAAGTGTACTTTAAGCACATAAAATACTGGCAGCACTAAGTTGCTTGGCAAGGAAGCCCAAGCCAACTATTCTTGTCATAACTCATGTGTAAGCTACCACATTGTTCTCTAATTTCACTAGGTCAGGTCAAGCAACCTGTACCCCAACCATGCTTGCCAACTAATAATAAATGCATACATATACATAAAGTGTTAAAGCTACACTCCCTACCTCTACTGATTGTCTACAAACTTTTCTTAACTCTGATTGTATATAAACAGTAAGCACTGGGCCAGGGTATCTGGGAAACTCTCCAGAAGTTCCTTTTGAAGAACTAAAATCCTACTGTCCAGTCCTGAATAGCTAAATTTTCACTCAATCAATGAAAGCTAGATTCCCAAGACCCAATTCTTAAAAATCTAGGAACTCTTGTCTTGGTAGAACTAACATATATCAACTGTATGAATGTGACTCGCAAATAATTAGAGATGTTATGTAAAGCATTAATTCAAAAATATTGTTTAGAACCTTCAAAGGTAGCCCAGATTTCAAACTTAGTCATTCTTATGTATATTAGAATTGTGTTTTTGGTGTATTTCAATTATGTAGAACAGCCTACATTTTTTTCACAAAATGAAAAGACAATTACAAGGAGAATTATAATACAGATGAAATTCTACAACTAGAAAAACAGCATAAAAGAAAAAAGGCTCTGAGTCTCAGGCGATAAGTCTACTTGCTTCCATAAAAGTTAGTGTAAAAAAATTCTTCTACTTAAAAAATTTTAATATTCCCTTGCAATTCAAATTAATGAGATTTTATCAATAGTTACAAAAGATCTTAAAGTTGTTTAATAAAATCTGGGGATTTACTTAAATAATTTTCAGTATGATACTAATTTCATATAAAAATAAAGTAGGGAATCTAATTCACAGTTTACAACTGTGTAAGATTTTTATTTTCAATGCATTCTCACACATAGTAGTAATAAACACTGTTCTCCTGTGTAGTGTTCAATGAAATCACCCACATTACAAAGTCCTCAAAAAGGTCCCCTTGGATTTTTCACTTATTTACTACTTAGAGCACTGCTGTGCATCTGGTAGCCTCCCAATAATTATTTATTACATTGTTGAACTCGGCGGGTAGGCTGTAAGATCATAAAAGGCAGAGACTGTACTCTTTTAACCGAATTTTTTGTAGACCTTAGAAAGAAATCTTGCAGATTTTAAGTAGTTGACAAATGATTACTGATGAGAAGACTGTAATTATGGGATTAATAATAATTTAAATGTTTTCAAACAGTTTGTTTCAGAGGGACAGGAGAGCATAGTTATAAATGAACAGACTCTAGACTCGGTTCAAAACTTGGTTCAAAACTCGGTTCAAAACTTGGTTCAAAACTCGGTTCAAAACTTGGCTCTGCCCCTCAGTGGCATGTGACACGGGGAAAGTTGATAATCCTTGCAGGGTCTCAACTTCTCCATATATAAAACTGATCTCCATCTGCTATTTGCCTCGTTAGGCAGGTATAGAGATTGAAAATGATCAGGAATGTAGCGACTGGCACAGCACTCAGCGAGTGGTAAGGCATGAGGCCCATTTGGGTATGACACCTTAAATTACAGACCAGAGTAAGATATTTGGCATGTGGAATTTTACAGCCATTTGCCAGCCCTCTAAAATATTGCAAGGACTTTCTGTCCTCCAAAAACTAAACCTATTTGGAGCAGCCTGGATTACTGAAGTTCCCATGAGTAATGATGATGATTTCCTAATAGAAGAAGGAAACCAGATTTGCAGACACTGCAGGCATCAAGCGGGTGTATTTCCGACAGTTCTGGCCACAGGGTTTGGACTGCTTATCACATCCCAAACTTAGGTGACAGATACCTTAATATCCAATTTTTATGTATTTCCTGACTTGAAACAACTATGATCAGGAGCCCTGGCTTAAACGGGGGACTCTGGGACCTTCTCACGGCATGCACTGCTTCAGAGGGCAGAGCAGCTCAGAAAAGAAAACAATGGGCCCCTCTAAATCAGGTTGGGTCAGAGTAAACCACCGGCATACAGCCTGCTGAGAATGATCAGCCTTCTGTGAAGAGTTGTCGAAGGCTTGGAAATGGGTAAAAGAGAATACTGGGTATCCTTTCAGTGGAGGGCTGGCTTTGGGCAGTGTATTCCTCTGGGAACTACCTGAATTTTTTAAAGGATGTGCCCCTGATTTGTCCTGCAAGGCATGAGTCCATTTCACAAAGCTACTGGGATAAACATTAAGTTGTGAAGAACCGACAGTAATGCAAATAATTCTTGTCTCCAGCAACACAAGTGATTATTGTTCGGTAGAGCTACAACTGATTTCCATTCCGTAATGAAGATCACTCCAACATTTACACTCACAGATTTGCCTTAAGGAACATTAGGCAGTTTCGTATCTATCAGCAAATTCATTTCTGCATTCCTGACTGTACATGTGGATAATATCTGCTCTTCAAATTTTCCTTTAACTGATTCTAGCATCTTACTGGTTTTCTTATTAAATAATGAGTTATTTAAATATTGGACATATATTTGCACAAAGCCATGATTTTGGACTTTTTGAAAACTATAATTTAGCACTTCTGGTAAAGGAAGCATTTTTCCCAGGAAGGGAAACCGAGGTGGCAGAAAGGGACTTTTAGTTTTGTCCAGACAAATTAATTTCTCTAAAAGGGACGGAGAAGTGAAACAAATGTCAAAATGTTCAACAACTACTGTATCTAGGTAGTGAATGAATGAGTGTCATAAACTATATACTTTCTTCATGACTGAACTGTTTCATTTTTACAAGTAATTTTTTTTTTACTTACTATTACACATTTATTGTAAAGGATACAAATGAAAAGCCAGATAACAAGGTACAGAAGGATTTTTAGAAAGAACTAACTGGGCGGGAAGAACGGGAGTACAGGTAGCTCCTCCTGACTTCTTCCTCAGCATCACTTTTTCCCATGAAAACAAACACATGTAAAAAGTTTCCATTCCCCTGTAGATGCACACCTGCTTCTGTTCCATGATTCTTCAGCGCATCCATCAGAGTAAGAGGCGCATTAAAGGCAACTGACAAATGCTCGTGGAATTGAATTACTGAGAATATCTACTCTAACATTAGAGAAAAGTGACTCAGGAAGACGAATTTCTCAGGGACCCAAGGAAAGAAACAGTCCCTGGGATACGTTGTAAACCCAGCTCTTGGGTTCCCTCTAGAGAAAGGCTTGTTTTGGTCTACACTTGGCAAGTCCCTCTGATGAACCATGTCCAAAAAATAGCCTAACATTTACCTGGAGGAAGCCCAGTAGATCGCCCCAGCCTTCTGATGGGCTATTTTACCAGATTATTAACAAGAAGTCACTGAAATTTGTGAGCAAGAGGAGTCCAGGAGTTACATCTTACTCCCATGCCTCTTCCTCATAATGATCCTACCACCATGGACCAAGAGGTTAGCACAGATCCTTTCCAAGAGCAAATGTGCTTGGAAATGCCCTTCACTGCAGGAGAAAGGTATGGCACTGTGGAAAAACCACCCCGATTTGGAAGTCAGAAGACCTGACTTTGACTCCTACTCTACCATGTGATTTATTCTAGCCAAATCACACACCTTCTCCAAGGACACATTTCCTCAACTGCAAAATCCAGGTACTTATTTGGCCACATTGATTTATTCTATAGAGCTGAAAAGATGATCAAAAGAGGATGACACTGCACAGGACAACATATATTTATATTATCATTCTGATCTAGTCAAATAAAATCACCTGCACCCCAACATAACCAAGCTATGAAGTGGAAAATACCTAGCTGGAGTTATGAACGCATGGGCCCTGTGTGTTAGGAATCACACTGCTTGTGCTGGCTGCCTGGGCTACAAGCTGATACTTGTCACAATCAACATATTAGAAAAATTAAATGTGTCATGAAGAGGTACTTGACACGCAATAGTCTCTGTTGACTCCTTCTCCTGGGATGATTTTTTTCATAAGAAGTAGGGGTAACCAAGATATTTTAAAGGAGAATGAATTCTTTGGCTTAGGCAAATACTTGGTTGACATGACTTAGAGTCAATGAACACATAGCTTGAAGTTCACAGACATTCCCTAGGGTAGTCCTTCCCCATGTTTAAGAGTTCTTAGAAGCCACTAAAAGTGGTGGAGAATACTGATATAATTGGTCACAACCATTTTGAGAGACTTGCTATACAAAGGAATATAACTTCCTTCCTGTATGAACCATCTACCAAAGGCAACTGCTTTCCTCATTGTTGATTACCTACTGTAATAGAAAATGTTTGCTTGTAATGGAATGTTTACTGTTCCTTGTGCAACCTGTGGCATTTAAGTTACACAGATCTGCTCGGCTGGGATTTTCAGTAGGAAATGCTGTTAACATTTAAATGTTCTCTCTTCCTTTCTATCTCCCCTATGAAAATTATCAAGATGTAGCCTGGTTTATGAGTCTCTGAGTTTTTGTTTCTTTTGGGGGGGAAAAAACCACTACAAAATAAAACAAGATACATGTACTCACTTTTTAAAATTTTTGGATTAGGTAAGACCTTAAAAAATCAGCCTTCTCTCGTACCCTTCCTCCTTCTCCAATGATCTAGCACAGCTTTGGATCAGTTTCTTTAACCAGTATCTCTAGCCAGAGAGAAAAGCTAATATATTAAAGCAGCTAAGGAAACCAATGTATTAAAATCACCAGTGGATTTTTAAAAATTTAAAAATTTTTAAAATTTTGTCTTGCTTTCCTTTTTTGTTTTATATGCCACAATAAAGTTGGCTAATTTAATTTGGCTCCCTAAAAATAATGGTATCTTTCTTAACTATAGTCAGTGTCCCCATTTACCTATATTCAAACTATGGGATGGTGAGGCTGTTTTTAAGACCTTCTCAAGGCTGTGGGTTCTGGGTTTCTCTCTGCAATCCACAGAGTGGTGGGTTCCTACAACACTGCCCACACTGCTCAATTACCACATTCTCAACTTTCACCTTGCCCCACACAGAATAGGGTGGTGTTTGAGGAGACCACTTGGGGCAACGACTTGGTAGGCAGAAACAGTTGGTGCCTATTGGTGGAGATCTGTGTATTCATTGGGCTTTGCACTTGTCAATCCCCCATTGCTCCACAAAGAAGCTGTGAACCAATTTTATCCTGCAATCAGAAAGAGGAACTGAACAGGCCTCTAACAAGGTCTCCGAAACAGGAAGCAGGGGACAGTCCCTGTAGCCACCAGAGGGGAACTGAGCTGTAGCAGAAAACTCCCAGAAGGCTGGCACCAACCAAGGCCATGGGTGAGCCAAGGCCACAACTGTACACTTATAATTAGGCTTCACCAGGAGGTGGAACCCACTCAAACAACCAACTGATGGATGTCTCAAGCTGACTAGAGGTGACCAAGTTGAGGAAAGAAATCAGGATCCCAAGAATCTGGAAAGCAGGGGCAGTCATGACAATCTGTGGTTGACAATTTGGGGTAAGAACTGGGTGCTTTAAAAACAAATGCATTTGTATGCTTTGGAATTTTCTTTTTAGTTTTACTTTTTTCCAATTTTCTAATAAAGCTCTTTTTGGAACATTATAATTTTGTTTCGATTGGCCAGTTATCTAAAAACAACAACAACAACAAAAACAAAAAACAAAACAAAACAAAAACAAAACCCAAGAGGAAGCCAAGCCCGGTGCTCTGTGTTCACAGGGGGTAGGTGGCAATTGCCCCAACCGTGTGCCAGCAAAAAGTTAAAAGCCGGAAGAACAACCATGTGTGGGACACCACTGGGATTTTTTAAAAATACCATCCTTACCAGAGTTTTCTGTGTAAGTTTGTCTCTGTTTACTCTTTGGATAATTTTGCTAAGGTCTGTTACTTGTGCAAAGAAGCAGCGATGAAAGATATGATGGGACTACAAGATGGTTTACATCAGAGGTTCTCAATACACTGCTCCATTGCTCTGTTGATTGGTGACATAAGGTTTCACTCATCCCTTAGTAAAATGGGGGATAAAAGAGTAATACTGAGTCTCCTTGTACTTTTACTGCATGCGAAGAGCGACTCTTTAAGGTTATGCCTTCCCTAACTGAATGTAAAAGTGGCTTTCTTTTGCTTTGCTTTGCTTTTCTTTATTTATTTGAGATAGACAGAGGGAGATAGCAAGAGAGAGCGTGAGCAGGGAGGAAAGGGAGAAGCAGGATCCCTGCGAATAGGGAGTCCAATGTGGGGCTTGATCCCAGGACCCTGAGATCATGACCCAAGCTGAAGGCAGACGCTCAACTGACTGAGGTACCTAGGCACCCAAAATGGCTTTTCTTTTTAAGAGCTCATGGCAGTAGATGGCTGGTTGTTGAGTACTCTCCTTCTCTTCAGTAGCCTTACTTGGAAAAATGAAAGGTTGACAAACACATGTCAGTCTTCCAATTGTTTTTTAACTTGTCCATAGGAACCACTATTCAAGAAATACAGACTCCACCCTCTCCCTCAAAGTAAATGAGACTATACATATACAAACGCCTCCCTGGATTTAAAAGTAGAAAAATTAAGAAATGGGCTGGAAGACTTTCAAGAACTTGTCAATGTGAGATGGACAGGAGACAAAGGTTGTGTTTGTTTTGCTTTTTATCAAATAAGATTAGAAGTCCCAAGGAGCTATGCTGGGAGCCAGTGGAACCAAAGAACTTAGATGCCATCAGAAAGTTCAGAAAGCTCTCCAGTGACAAGGCCTACATGGGTGACTTTCATCCCAAGCCCAAATCAAGCAGAAAGATAATAGAGATGAGAGGATAAAAGCTAAATTCTTACCATTTCAACCAGCGTGTGTTTCCTTCCTATTAACCACTGTTGCTACAGGCGGAAGGGCTGAGCACCAGGCTGCAATATGCAGGGAGCCTGGTGAGGAGAAAGACCCTGGTGCATGTAATGGCTGGGTGGGGGGCGAGGGGGGAGCAGTCAGCCCATCTAATCCCGTGCCCACCGAGGACGAAGAGTGGCCTTGAGCAGAGCGATGTCCTTGGCTCTTACATCAACAGGAAGTGGAGGGCCATAAATAGAAAGTCAAGAGGGGAAGAAGGCTGAAAGAGGTGAAAGCATTAATGGATCCCCAGCTGGCACCGCTTCCTCCAGGTCCAGTCACCTAGCACTGAGCACTGAACATCATCAAGTACTGAGCACTGGGCATCACCATGCACCCAGCACTGAGCATCACCAAGCATCCTTCTTCTCCCCTGCCCAGCCTCCCTCCTCCCCATTCAGCCTTTCCCATCCTTCCTGTGTCCCTTACCTTACCACATCACCTCCTGTCATCCTCATCCTCCCAAAGTGATGCTGAGGTAACATCTGGCCCAGTAATACCAGAAACTGGATGAAAGCAGAAGTTACAGATTCAAACATAAGGAGAGCTGTGTTCAAAGCCCCAGTTTTCGGTCTTGGGAACACAACTTTCCTGAATGGTTAAAAGTGGTGAGTGTGCTCCGTACTCCAAGTACCCAGAGTTAACAAGGCTTCTCACAGGCTAGTCTCAGATTCGCACCATCATCTATAATACTGCTTCTGAAGAAAAGAAAAGGACCACACTGAGCCAAGGCTACTACCTTAAGTCATTTCTCCTGAATGAATGAATATAATCACTTTATGGTTCAGTTTCCTTATAAGCAAAATGGGGGGGGGCAATAAAGTCTACTCTAGCTAGACATCACAGAACTGATGTTCATTTAAAAAGGTCTGTGTTTTTTTTTTTTAAGATGCTACAGTTAGATCTGTCTGCCTGAATAGAGTAGCTCTGTATCACTAACATCTGTTATCACTGATATCTCTTTGCTTTCATAGAAATTTACTGCCTACCAAGCAGGGGGCCGGGAAGGCACATTGTTAGCTTGCCATTTGCCTTCTCTGAGTGATAGTCTTACACACGTAAACACGATGAATTTTCACAAAAGCTTTGATAGAACATTAGTTTCCCCTCAGAACAGAAATGAAAGAGAGAATGACAAGTGTAGTCAAAGAACAAACTAGATTACAGTTAAACAATAATCAAATAGGGAAAACCTTGAACTGCAATCTGTTCCTTAGAAAGGCTCCAGGAAACACAGATAGGGGAAGCTGCTAAAAATGGAACTAAGCTTCAAGTCCTTGTCTACTCCATTAACCGATCTATTTCAAGTAGTCCTTGCTCACCTGTCTACCCCAATTCAGCTGTCAGCTCTGAACCTGCCCTACCCCCAGTCTGATTCTAGAATCTGTTTCCTGGGAATGAAGGTGCAGACCTTCACAGAGGCCGCACCACAACCAGGCTTTGTATGTGCCCTAGCCACTAACCCTGAACTCTTTGAGGGGCCAAGAACACAAAATAAAAAAGCACCTCATTCACCTCTGGGGATGAAAATAATTCATTTTGTATTCATGTAATTTTAAAGTACAGAATTTGAGAGCTGGAGAAAATTTCACAGACTAATTATTCCAAGCTTTCCCTCTTTTCCGAGATTTTTTTTAAATGACTTGCTCCAAATTAGACAAGAACCAAAAACCAGAATGCAGACCATGATGACACTCTTGTTCTGATGCTCTGTCCCAGGATACCATGCTGCCCTGCCTTTGCAAATGCACAGAATTAAATGAGGGAGGCTTAGAAATTTAGCTCCATTTCCCCCTCCACTTCGGCCCCTGGACAAGTTTATAGGCCTTTGGAGGAGATGAAGGATTTTGCTCACAATGATGGGGTTCACAGCAGAGCCAGAATGGAAACTCAGATCTAACTTGAGGGACAATGTTCTTCCCAATCTATCATAGTTATTTCAACTTTTCCATGGAGGGAGTGAATGTAGAACAAAAGATAGCATGGCACAGGGGCCAAAAGTCTCACAGGGCCAGTTTTGTATCACTCGCAAACTAAGCATAGTCTTGTATATTTCTAAATGGTAGAAAAATATTTGAAAGAATCTGAAATGCAAATTTCAGTGTCCATTAATAAAGTTTTACTGGAATACAGCCACAGTCACTTGTTTAGGGACTATTGTGGCTGCTGTTGCAACAACTACAGAGCTGATGAGCTGTGAGAGGGATCTCCTGCAAAGTCTAAAATATTTACCATCTGGCCCTTCCCAGAAAAATCCATCCCTGGTGGAGGAGGAGCAAGTGCTCTCTCAGAAATCAGGAAAAAAAGTTCTACTACCATCAAAGTCAGCAGCCCTTGGTGGAGAAAAACAGAGGATTTGGACAAAACTGATACCATCTTCACTCAGTCACACCTTCATGTTGAATGACGAGGCTCCAAGTTCACATCACACGCACAAGCAGGGGTTAAACTGGGGCCTTCCCCAGGTTGAATGAGGCAGCAGATAGGACAGAGCTGGCTGAGAAACACAGGTCTTCCCAGAGCGTCCTCCCCACTCTTCCACACTGCACTTCCATGGCTCCCAAGGTCCCTGCCAGCTCTCCATCACATGACTCCAAGATAGAGAGCTTCCCTCAACTCAGAGTAAATCAACCCAGCTGAACGCAGGTGGCAAGGGCAAAGATGACCTGTTAGGGTCAGCCACCTGAAGCCAAACCCTGTACTGACCAATTACTACCTATAAGTCCAGGCCAGTTATGGAGCCCTTAGTTTTCTCATCTAAGAATAGTTAAGCACTTCCTTCACGGGCTTGTTTTGGGGGTTAAAGATACTGTTCAAATGTCAGTTGCCTTGTCATCTTCCTCTCTCCCTTTCCCAGAGATAGTTATTTGGAGGATAAACAATAAGTGAGCCTTGTTAGGAAACTTTCTTTCAAATTAGCTTAGAGTTTAAGATTTTTTTACAGAGTCCTATAAAAGATATGGAATCTATCAGAGCAATAAAAATAGGCTCAGTATTTTCTTGGGTGTTTTCCTCACATACTTTCAGTCCTTTGAGTCTTCTTCCAAATCATAATCCAAAAATAAGAGCACTGTAATTTTTAGAAAAGTTACGTTTATGCAATTTTTATAGCAAGCCACACAAAAAACGAGGCTATATCATACTCATGTTCAGTTATGAAGACTGAGACTGTAAAAAATACCAGCACCAGAAAGCCCTAGTTTATTTAGTCTGGTTTCCTTAACATGAAGTTCTTCTTGGTCTTAAAATATTCATCTTTGGCTGAATTCCAAAGCTGACATAAGCCTACTTCAGGTGTTTTGAAGAGAATGAAGAAAATCAGAACTGAAAGCAGGACTGGAATATAAAACCTTTTATATGATCACAAATGCAAGAACCTTGTTGTCTGAAACCACCATTAAATCAAATTTTCCACCCACACTTACAAAAATATGTATATATTCTCATACTTGGTTGTATAGGATACCAAATGTTAATTTCAATAGCATGTTACTATTCCTGACACTGGCGAACAGATAGCTAATTGCATCAGTCACTGGAACAGCAATGACACTTCTGGAATCTGTGATAGGATGAAAAGATACATTTTTTATGGATTATGCTAGCAATCACTTTAAATAGCCAAACTAATCTTAGTTATTAAAATAGCCAGTAGCATTTTAAACAATGCGAAATTATGTACTTTCCAGCCCATCATGGTATACAGGGTAATAAAAAACAGACCCTGGTTCTCCCACCAAAATCCTTACAAAGATACCACCTAAGTCTAGTGCAAGCGACAAGGTTATTGCTTTCGGAAGTAATTAGGTGGAAGTTCAAAACGGAAGACTGGGACATCCAAGCCACTAAACATATTCAAGTAAGATCACGACATAGCATGCAAATTCGTACAGATCTACTCCGCGAGGGACCGGCTGCATGGTTCCGGTACTCCCAAAACTACACAGAGAAAAAAATGAGAGCGTCATCTAACACAGTCACAGGTATATATAGAAGGAAAATATGCGCCAAACCTAACAGAAGAGAAACCAAGACACCAAATGGACAAAGGCTGATTGGGGCACTATCTCCCACTGCTCAGCTGAAAAGTTCTTTATGAGGACCACACGGACCCATGGCTCCAGCGCGGGTCGGTGGGTGTGGGTGAGTCAGTAGGTCTAGCACAAATACACATAGGATCTTGCACCAGCACCCACTCTTTCACAGGAGCAGCGAGCGCCAGGAGCAGTCACGCAGCGCCGCTCGCTGCCCCTAAGGTGGGGGCAAGAACTAAAGAAGTAGGAAGCACGCCTGCTGCCTAGAAAAACATCTGCCCCCCCCCCCCCCCCGCGGCGGCCAGGGAAAACGTGGCCCCTGACCTTGCAGGATGGGGAAGGGGTTGCACACGCACCTGCATTGTAAAAACGGTCCAGCACGGTGGTTTCTCCAAAGTCCAGTTTACCAAAATGCAGGGTCTCCAGGGTGGCACCCACCGTCTCGCACGCCTCCCGCAGGCTCTGCAGGGCCTCGCTCTCGGCCACCACCAGCTGCCCCTGGCTCGCTTCGTTGATAACATAAGCCACCGTGGTCCGTCGGCCACCTCCGCTACTAGAGTTGCCCCGGCACCGGGTGGCGCTGCTCCCAGAGGTGGCGGCGGGACAACCGGTGCCAGGGGCGGCGGCAGTCTCTACGTTCCAGAAGCTGCCCGGCGGCGGTAGCTGGCTCTCCTCGTCCTCCGCTGCCACCGCCGCTGCTCCCCTCCGGCAGCTTCCGCCCTCGGCGAAGGGTGGCACCGAGAAAGTGATGCCCTCGCCCGCTTCGGCGCTCATCTCTCCCGGCCGGGCTGCGGCGGCGTCCCCAGCCCAGCCGCACCGTCTGGCCAGCCACAGCTCCGGGCTGCTCCGCGCGCGCCGGGCTAAGCAGCTGCCATCGCGCGTCGCGCCCTCTGCGCCGCGCCGCCGCCTCCTGTCAGGCGCCCTCTCCCCCGAAGGGACGCCGCTGCCCGGCGGCGGCTCACCCCTCCTCTGCGCCTCCGTGGCCGCGCCGCTTGTCCGAGGCAGGGTGTAGAGTACAAGGGGTGGGGACGCCAGGTTGAGCGGGAAGGGACAGCGCTTCCTTCTCTTGGCCCGCAGACAAGTCGCCTCGCAAACGCAAACGGGCGCCGCCGTGCAGCTCAAGGGCGCCGCGCTCGGGGTGCGGTGCGCCCTGACCACCGGAGCACGGCCCGGGCGTCTTCCGTGCCGGGCGCTGGGAGGGGTCGGGGAGGGTGCGCGCTGGGTGGGGAGCTACCTGGCCAGCACCTCTCGGGCGGGCAGGCTCCCGGGGCTGTGTCCCGGAACAGCAGCAGCCGAAAGGACCCGCCTCCCTCCTCGGCGGCAGCTCCCCTTCATCTGCTCTATTTCCTCCTCCTCCTCCTCCCCCGGCCTCGTTTCTCGGCAGAGCGCGCCGCGGCTGCTTAGTCCCAGCGCCAGCCTCGCCGCTGCAGTCTCGCCGCTCCTCGCAGCCGCTCGCTCCGCGGGCCACTGGCTCCGGCCGCCCACTCGTCGCGGCCACGAGTCAGGGCCCGCCCCGGAGGAGGGCCCTGCTCGGAAGCTCCAGCCGGGACGAAACCGACGGCGCCGCGGCTCCGGGACGTCGGCTGGGCCCCGAGCGCGGCACCGGGCCGGGGTTCTCCGCCGTCACCCACCGGGCTTCACCTAAGAAGACTCGGAGTCAGCCAAAGCCCGGAGCGCAAACGACGGCGACTTGGCGCAAAAAAAAAAAAAAAAAAAAGAAAAAAGAAAGAAAAGTCTCTTCTGAGAACGCTCTGGGCTTTGGGAGCCTTTGCTGCGGTCCCCGTGGCCAGGGCGCCCCCCTCCGTCGCCTGCCGGGCTCGCCCTGCGCGCAGTCTGGTACGGAGAGGCGCGGAGACGCTGGGGCTGAGCGGGGACGCACGCGTTGGGCAAAGCCGGAGGATTTCCACTAGCGCGCCGCAGCCGGGGACCGAACTGGACGACAATCGATTCCCGACAGCGGCGCTCGGGAAGTGGCTGGCATCATTTATCAGGTCGGCCTCTGCTACTTTCCATTTAGAAAATTCCAGTGGCTATGTTAACATTAATGAGTAATTGATTGGTTCCAACTTCTGAACGACTTCGCATTCTCACTTAGGTTCTTATAAAGTATCCCTGTATCCCTTATTCTGGATACAGAATAAGGAGTCTATACCCAACTCCGCAAAGCAGCATCCACCAGATGAAAGGAGGAAGTTAAGAGACATTCGATTCTTTTAAAGTGCACTACGTTGGGGGAAGGGGGAGGATACCTGGATTGCTTAAGAGCGATGAAAAGGAAGAGATCTACTTCTTTGGGGAGCAAAAACATATGTAAGTTCTCACAGAACTTCTCCAACATGCTCTAATTGGGAAAACCGATGAAAATTGCAGCGAAATAAGATAACGGCTTTGGACTTACCATCTCAGAGATGGGAACCGAGATTAATGAGTTCTGTAAATAAAGTAGATTAATGAAAATTATTAATGCGAATTCAAGTTTGGAAGAAAAGGAAGGATAAAACAGTTGAATAGTTGAGTTAAAAGAAGGAAGGAAATAATAGTGAGAAAAACACCTAGCAGCTACACAACCATATCCTCAATGAAGCAAGTGACATTAGCTTTTTCTAAAGGCGTGTAAAATGCTAGAAGTAAATTTATAGTAAGGAAATTATGTCAGCTGGGGATCTATATGATCTCTGTCTGCTTTAGGACTTGATCTCATTAGGAAAGTAGATATTTGGTGAATCAGCTATCATACTGGAGTAAAATATTGACAGGCTCCTAATAGATATACACTATTATTTCCAACAACTTGTCAAACCTCCAAACTCTTGTGGCAGTACATAAGCCTCCGCCCCATCCTGGCCCCAAATAATACATGCTGGAAATTCATTAGGACCAGGTGTGGAAAACTAAAATGCCTAAACTCTCAAATTGCATTTTGCTACACAAATAAGATATGAGATTATATATAAAACTATTTTCTAAAACCTATACCTTTTTAGACCATTTCAACTTTGACCCCTTCCAGATCTTTTCAGAATCATTTTTTCATACGCACAATTTTTATTTTTGTTTTACTTTGTTTGCTTAGTTTCACTTTGAATTGATGTAGTAACTTTAAAGATCACCCAAATCCCCAGTGCAATATGATGGATTCTAGTTGGTGCTAAGGCTTTCTCACTACCTGAATGGCTGGTTTAGCTAATGAAACTTAGATGCCATGTATTAGATTGAACCATGTGAAATTTCCATTTTTACAGCTGATCAACACTCAAATACGCCTAAATTCAGATGGCTCAACTCAGATGTGGGGCCTCTGTAGAGGCAGAGAGGACAGGTGGGGTACTGAGACCCAGCCTGATCTTAGCTTGCCAAGCCTGGCTTAGTGTGTCCTGGAGGAATGAAAGCCTTTTTCTAATTGGTCTGCTTAGAAGTTGTGCTTTTGCAATTTGTCTGTAAAGAAGGAGAAATTTTTCTAATCCAAAAGGACATCGAATATGATAGTGATCAACAAGGAAAAGTCATTGCCTATCTTGGGGCAATGTTTGTTCTTGAAAAGGTAAAATGGCGAATTTTAAGCCTCAAATGGGCAAGGATCTCCTGGGCTTTTGTTTTAGGTGACAAGTTTGCCTTTCTCTGTATCCTCAGATAAAATAAATGGGAATACAATATACTCTTATTCCAAAAAGTAAGGCTACAGAAAAAATGACATCATGTTTTATATGTAGTAATGTAAATATCATTCAAATTATCAGAAATCAATAAGGAAGCCAGTAAAGAAGTATCAAATGTCTGGGATGAATTAATAATTTAATTATTGCTAAATTTAGCTCCATGTATTTTGGCTGCCAAAATAAAAAGAAAATACATATATTCATACAAAGAGTCAAGTCTTGTCCTGGCATGTAATTCTGTAAAGACTTTATTATAGAATCTGATATAGAATACATTAAGCAATACAATAGAATTGAATGTGGATTTGTAAAATATTATATATGTTTTTTAAGTTTATATTTAATATTTTAGACACCAAGAACATAATATTGAATATTAATTCAATGAAAGCATTTCAGAGGAATCTAAAATAATATAAATCAGATGCAATACTTTCTGCTTATATTACCTTAATAAACGTGGGGAATTGAGGGTATTATGTAATTCACTGTAAGCTCATAACTTAGTATTCTGCATGGAGGAAAGAAGGAACCCAAGGAAACAGGTAACATATTGCTTAGATCCTATCATAAATAGCAGGCTTCCCTAGAAACTTTTGACAAGAATTAAATCACAGTCACTGAATGACAGCAGCATAATATCATGAAGACTCTATGACCTCTTTACACTTTTAAAAGGCATGGCAGCAAAACTGAAGTGTATTGGTCAGAATCATATTCTCACTCAGAGTCTAGTCCTCTTCCACTCAGAGACAGGTTTTGGGACACCTTTGAGAACACCTCCAGATAGAGTAAAGAATTTTCCTAATAAAGAGCTAGAGAAATACAAGGGAGAGATTTCTGCTTCTGATTATGGAAGATTAGGTCATTCCTTCTCACTGAATAAGCCTAAGAATGCTAGACAAAATTTGAAATTTAAAATAAAGGCATTGAGGCACTAATGAAATAATGAGGAACTAGCTGGCCAGATTTTGGAAGAGAGTCCTGGGATCTGGAGGGTGTTTTCACAGTTGGAGCTGCTTTGGGCCTGGCAGTTTCTGAGAGTCTGAATTACGCAGCTGAAAGGCTGAGCTACATTTTTGACAACACCTGGAAGGACAAAAGCGAGGAAGATGTAATCAAAAAGTAGGAGTGAAATAAAAGTGAAATGACCTTTACATGGATAGCACCCTGTCTCCAAGTATCTGAGTAACCAGAAAAAAATTCTCAAACCCTGAAATTGGCTTAAGGTAATTCCAAACAAAAGTTATTCTACAGGAAGATAACATGATCCTGGACCATGGGTTATTTCTACAAATGTAAGACGTGTGTGTGTAGTCAAATATTTGAATGCATGGTAGAATGGTAGAGGAGGAGAAGAATCCTGACTTTGCCATCTGTTCCTGAGTCTCTCTTCCAGATCCGTCTCCATTCATATCCCCCTGGTCTCTGCTTTGGGAGGCTAATCTATATGAATTAAATCAATGGGTTTTCTTGCTTTCTTTTTATCAATCAGGGTTGATCAATGGCCAGGTAGGGGATCTGAGGAAGGAAGAGGATTGGGACTTTGTGAGTCACCTCAGGCTAACTTTGTTCCTCAACAGGAAGTCACTGCTTTTCTCAAGGGGCAGATCCTCCAGGATCCACTTTCCTACAGGGCCTTGTAACTGTCCTTCACCTTGTCCTCTGAAACGTAGAAATGATTATAACTCTGAAGCCTTTAGCCCCAAGTTTCAGCACAATCCTTTGAAACTTCCTTTATACCTCTTCCACACCTTTGTAATTAGTCTTTTTGCAAATAAACCCACCTCAAATTATCTTGTTTCTTATTGACTCTGATAACTACTAATGAGCTTTTAGAAATTGGAAAACTAATTTAACCACTTTGGGTCTGTTTCCTCACCCATAAAATCAAGTGTTGAGTTAGATTAAACTGAAAATCCTTTGAAGCTCTAATGTGTTGTGTTTAAGTATTCAGTCGAAATACCAGTTCTTATACTAAACTGAAATGTGTAAAGAACAAAAATACCACCGGGTAACAAAATAGTACATGGGGGAACTTTCTCTTTATAGAAATATTCTAGCGAATATACATAAAAAAGTCTGAGGTAGTTACAATATCACCATTTTGCAACTTTTAAAAGTTTGGATCCAGGTATGGATCATCAATGATGGTGGCTCTAACATCACGAAAAGAGAGAGAACAAGGTATGTGCTTCCTGAAGGAAAAACACACCACCAATTATGAGGTAATCATACTAAAAACAGTGGGTGTGAATCTCAACGAAGCCCCAGACTCCAAGGCTGAGATTCCACGAGTAATTCCCAGAAATATGGAGGACCAAAACAGGTTAAAACATTTTGGAGATGCAACTTATAGAATTGAAACTGTGGCAAACTCTGTAAATTGACTGGCTCATTTTCTTAGACAAGAAAGTTACTACCACTGTAACAGAAGCTAAGTTCATTGTCTAGTCATAACATGGTCAAATGTGTCTTGGGACTTTTCCAGTTGAAAAAGTAAGTACCCAACACCACACTGACTGCTTTATATGCATATCTCCAGTCTCCCATTCAGCAGAGAAGCCCAGAGGGAAAAGGTTACCCAGTGTCAAACAAGGAGTGAGTAACAAAACCAGGATTTCAATCCAGAGCCTATGCTATTACCCACCGCTCCTTATCGTAATGAAGGCATAAGATCATCACTTCAGAAAATACCAAATAGCTTGCTTTTTTTTGGCTCTGGTGTGAAGACATGCAACCATTTCATTTCAGAGCTGCATAAAGTTTAAAGGAAGGGCAATGAGAAGTTGAAGCAGTCTATTTGTCTAATTTGAAGTTAAAATATCATGTCAAAAGACCATTCTTACTTGTTATTCTGGAAGTTGTGCATAGTAGTTATGTGTGCAAGCTCTTTCACCGGAAGCCAGGGAAAGCCTCAGATCATTCTGGGGAATGATCTGAGGCTAAAGTCAACAGGGGTGAATGCCGCTTGTGTTGATAGCTAGACAATCACCAACACTACCTCTTATTACTTTAAAATTACTCTTATTACTACTACTATAGTGCATGTTTGATGTGGTGGTTGTTAAAAAACAAGTTTGGAAACCAAGGCTGAGGCCAGATTTTGAAGCATCTTGATGAAAGATAAATTTAACTTCATCCTCTAAGAAAAAGAGACATTCAAGGATTTTGAGCAGAGGAGTAATAGGATCCATTCTATATTTTAAAAAGAAAACTCTCGGATGTCGACATCTGGGCCTGCTGCTAACCACAAGAGGAAGTGGAGACGCTTCTACAATAGTCCAGCCCTTGACTAGAGAAGGAGCAGTGATCTTGATGCTTCTCACGTCTCCTCTAGTGGGAATGATTTTTTTTTTTTTCTTTGATACGCTTCTTCTAAAAGCATCCTTGCCAAGATTTTCATTTCTCTTTATGCCCTAGGAAGTTAAGGCGATTTTAATATAGAGAAATGGTTCTCGCCACATTTTGTGAAAGGAACACCAAAGCCTCCTCTATTTAAAATTGCCCCATGCTGCCCCAATCCACCAATCTCCAGAGTGTCAGAGTCTTACCTTCTTCTCCCCACTCCCAAGTCTGACTAAAATTCTTACTATTAAAGGCATCCCTTTAACTTAGATTTTAAAAACTCATGAAAAATATGTACACAGGGGCACAGTAAGAGTTTTTGTATCAGCAACAGAAACCAGCTCTGATTACCAAAACTAAAAATAATTTTTTTTGCAAAGATATTAGGGTTCAAAGGCATTGTAGCAAGGCTGGGACCCAGGCTCAAAAATACAGTAACCAACAGGCCTCAAAGGCCAGGAGTTACAGTCTAAGTCACTCCACAGCAATGGTACCTGTGACTTTGTCACAACTATTTTTTTTTTTTGAACACTGTAATTGTTAAAGATGTAAGATCTCTAAAATTAATAGTGCTGGTTCATGAATAAATAAATCAATGAGACAGAATAGAAAATCTGAAATAGATTCAATTACATATGAAAATTTAGCATAAGATAAAAACAGCCTTTTAGACGATTGCAAAAGAAGGACTTTAAAAAGTCATGTTGGAATAACTGCAAAGCCATATGGAAAAGATAAAATTGGATTCATTCCCCATACCATACACCAAGAAAAATTCCAAATGGCGATGAGATTTAATTATAAAAAATGAAGCTATATGAGTACTCAGTAAATATGTGGGTACATTCTTTTCAACCTAGGAGCAAGAAAAACTTTCAGGACCATGACTCAAAATCCAAAAGCAAGAAAGGAAAAAATAGATAAACTTGATAACATAGAAATAAAAAATCTTTACATGGGAAAAGATATCACAAGCAAACTAGACAGACAAATAACAAACTGAGAAAAATATCTACAACCGATTCAGACCTCATAAAATGAATTTCTAAAAATAAAGAAGAGATAAAAAAAAAAAAAACCTATAGAAAATGAGCCAAGAGAAGTCATAGGTGATTCACAAAGATGGAAGTACAGGTGTCTTTAACTCATATAAAAAGATGTTCAGGGGCGCCTGGGTGGCTCAGTGGGTTAAAGCCTCTGCCTTCAGCTCAGGTCATGGTCCCAGGGTCCTGGGATCGAGCCCCGCATCGGGCTCTCTGCTTGGCGGGGAGCCTGCTTCCTCCTCTCTCTCTGCCTGCCTCTCTGCCTAGTTGTGATTTCTGTCAAAGAAATAAAAATTAAAAAAAAAAAAAAAAAAAAAAAAAGATGTTCAGGGGCGCCTGGGTGGCTCAGTGGGTTAAAGCCTCTGCCTTCGGCTCAGGTCATGATCCCAGGGTCCTGGGATTGAGCCCCGCATCACGCTTTCTGCTCAGCTGGGAGCCTGCTTCCTCCTCTCTCTCTGCCTGCTTCTCTGCCTACTTATGATCTCTGTGTGTCAAATAAATAAATAAAACATTAAAAAATAGATGTTCAGTGCAAAATAATTCATAATGAGAAATACAAATTAAAATTACACTAATAGTCCACTTTTCACCCTAGATGTTAGTAAAAATCCAGAAGTCTGACAACACACTATTAGAAAATGGGCATTTGTTCATTTCTGGTGGGAATAAAAAAATGATAAAATACCTGCAAAGGAAAATTTGTCAATAACTAGCAAAATTATATATGCATGTTGCCTTCAAGCCAGCAATCCCACTTCTAAAAACATATTTCAAATATACACTGGTAAAATTGTGAAAGACATTTTTACAAGGTTGTTCATTTTGGCACTATTTACAATAGCAAAAAAAAAGAATTAAAAATCACTCAAGCATTCATCTGTCAGGAACTGGTTTAATAAACTCTGATATATCCACTAAATAGAGTACCTACCATGCAGCCATAAAAAGGACAGTAGACTATTCTATACATGACCATTTTTTTTCTAGTTTTCTAGTGATTTATACTGAGGATAATTCTAGGTCTTATTTCTCTTTTACAGCTGGAATCAGAGATCCAGATAACTTTTTTTTAAGGTAAAATTTTATATTTTCACTAAATTTTGTAATAAAAAAGCACACACACACAGTGTATGTGTCACTTTCTTAATAAAATGATAGCACATTATCTACAACTTTCTACTTCTTATATTTTCAGATACCAGACAATAGGCAGTACATGGCTGTGAACCTTGAAAGAAGATATACAATTGCGGTGATTGTTCTGCCAGGAGGGAATTTCTGGATAGTTGTGCAGGGAAAGAAAACTGCAACAGAAGCCAGATATCTTTGGTTGAAGATAAAAAATTGGAATGGGGGAGGCTAAGCCATTAGAATGTGAAGTACGGTGTCCAAGAGGAGGAACCTATGAAGAGAGAGAATTCCAGAAATCTGCACACAAGACCTTCAAGTCTTTGATACCAGACTGCACGTGCACAGGATAAAACCTCATAGGGCCAGACAACAACACCCTCTGAGGAAAGAGTAGAGTATCAGAGAACTCAAGCATCACACAGAGCTGAGAATAATTTGGATCTTCTCCCGTCAGAGTGGAGAGAACCCACTTAGTAATGGAACATTTATAATAGATTCCAGAAGATCCACACCAGAGAAGTGAGCTAGATTACCTCTTGCATAAAGGTCATTTAGCCCTGCTGTGAATGAGCTTAGGAACAAGCAAGTTCTCCCATAAATAAGTAACTGCTTGCCAGAAGAAATCAGATACCTTTAAAGAAAAATAACAGAAATAAAACATTTAATAAAGTAAAACACAGAACACCTCCCATCCTAGCAAAACTTACCAGACAACAAAGAAGAGAGAAAAAATGGGACTTTTAACAAGGACAGAAATCAGTTGTAGAAACAGTCCCAGAAATGACAGGGATAATGCAATTAGTAGATTGGGAACATTGTAACAGGTATTATAAATATTCACAACTTCTCAAGAATGCAAAAGCACACAAGGCCATAATGAGAAAAGAAATGGAAGATGTAATAAAGAACTAAATGGCATTACTAGATATGAAAAATACCATAGTTTATTTTAGAGGGGAGAGAGAGAGAGGGTGAGAGAGCATGGGAGTAGGAGAGTCAGAGGGAGAGAGAGAATCTCAAGTGGGCTCCATGCCTAGAGTAGAGCCCCACGTAGGCGTCAATCTCATGATCCTGAGATCATGACCTAAACTGAAATCAAGAGTTGGATGCTTAACTGAAGAGCCATCTAGCCTCCCCCCAAATACAGTAGTTTAAAATTTGCTTGGATGGGGTTAATAACAAATTAGACACTATGGAAGAAATGACCAAGGAACCTGATGTAATAAAAACACACAGGAAAAAAAAAAAAAACACTGATGAAAAAATGAGAGGGCCTAGTGATCTGTGGGATAATATCAAGTGATCTAAAACACATGTAATTTGAGTCTCAGAAAAGTTAAAGGAGATTCTTTAGGTGAAACTTTTAAATTTACTTTGCTCCCTTTCCTCAGCTGTTAAGTTTTTCTTCTTTAAAAAGATAAACATCTCCCCTACCAACTTTATATCATGTTATGTATCATTATTATATTAAAAAGGGATGCTTGTATGAATTCAAATGATTCTCCCAGTTAATAAATATCTTGACCCAGTATCAGTTATAGTCTTTCATTATCCAGTGGGATAATCAAAGATAATCTTGATATCTTAGAATTCCATAAGAATAGCAAAGATACGATACATATAAATATAGGATACCCTTGAGATTGTCTGAAATCCTCTTTTGATGTATGGGCCAAAATGTCACGTTTATTTCTCCTTTATTTTAATTACAAATATCTCTTACCTCTAATATACAATTCCAGTTTAGAAGAGATATTTGAACAAATACAAATATTTATTGACTTACTAGCTTGAGAACTAAAATCTCCAAAAGCCAACAAAGAAAATGTTTAAAAATCATATTTTATCTGGATCATATCATTAATTAAATTGATTACTGGTTAATTTTTTAATATTTTAACTCCAGTGTAGTCACCATACAATGTTATATTAGTTTCATGTGTACAGTATAATGATTCAATAGTTCCATCCATTACTCCTCATCACAAGTGTACTCTTAACCCTTACCTATTTCACCCACGCCCCCACCCACCTCCATTCTGATAGCCATCAGTTTGTTCTCTATAGGTAAGAGTTTATTTTTTGCTTTGTCTCTTTTTTCTTTGTTTTGTGTCTTAAATTCCACATAGGAGTTAAATCAAATGGTATTTGTCTTTCTCTGACTGACTTACTTCATTTAGCATAATACTCTCTACAGCCTTCCATGTTGTTGCAAATGGAAAGATTTCATTCTTTTTTATGGTCGAGTAATAGTCCATTGTGTATATATACCACATCTTTATCTATTCATCTATTGATGGACACTAGTGCTGTTTTGATAGTTTCACTATTGTAAATAATGCTACAATCAACATAGGGGTGCATATATCTTTTCAGATTAGTGTTGTCATTTTTGTTGGGTAAACACTCAGCAATAGGAATTACTGGATTACATGGTAGTTCTATTTTTAATTTTTTGAGGGAACTTCATACTGTTTTTCACTGTAGCTACACCACTTTTCATTCCCATCAACAGTGCATGAGGGTTCTTTTTTCTCCACATCCTCACCAGCAATTGTTATTTCCTATGTTTTTGATTTTAGCAATTCTAACAGGTATGAGGTAGTCTCTCATGGTGTTTCTAATTTGCATTTCCCTGATGATTAGTGATGTTGAGCATCTTTTCATGTGTACATTGGCCATATGATGGTTAATTTTGTGTGTCAACTTGGTTAGATTTCCCAGTTTGTACAAACCCTAGCCAGATGTTGCTATGAAGATGTTTTATAGAATGACTAACATTTACTACAACTGTCTTTAAGGAAAGTTGATTACCCTCCATAGTATGTGTGGGCCTCATCCAATCAGCTGAAGGCTTTAAGAGCAAAGATTGAGGTTTCCTAGAAAAGGAATTCTACCTCAAGACTGTAACAGAGAAACCTCTCTGAGTTACTACCCTGCCTATGTATTTTGGATTTGCCAGCCCCTATAATGCCATGAGCCAGTTCTTTAAAATATCTCCCTGACTCTTGCTCTTTCCGTGTCTTTCTCTCTCTTTCTCTGTCCCTGCCATACACACACATACACACACACCTGACTGATATAATCACTAATTAAAAAAATGTGTCAAATGCAAAACATTTAAACTTTACCTAGAATTTCAAAGCAGAAACTCCTCTATAGGTTCTGGAATTTTTCAATTTTCCTAACTCATGCCAAAAATAATTCATAAAATGTACAAATGTTTACACATTCCAGGCATAATACATTTCTGCTCTATACATTTGAAACCCTACAAACTGTATAAATGTATAAAAGTACATTTAAAACCCTATACTTACATTAAATTTACATAAATATAACTATTTAATGTTGGAACACAATTCTAAATTTGTACATTTGTGCATGCAACCAAACATGCCATATCCCAGTTCCCAGTTTGGAATTTAGTAACTATACTTATCACTATTAAGAAAACCAATAAAGCTATATTCTTTAAAAATTAAGGCCAGAAATTAAATCTCCCAGATTCACTGTAGAATAGTTAACTTTTAGATTTTTATTTTTTGAAGACTTCACTTATTTATTTGTCAGAGAGAGAGAGCAAGGGAGCACAAGCGGGGAGAGCAGCAGGCAGTGGGAGGAGCAAGGAGTCCAATGTGGGACTTGATCCCAGCACCTTGGGATCATGACCTGAGCTGAAGGTAGACACTTAACTGACTGAGCTACCCAGGCATCCCTCCTTTTCGATATTTAAAGTTTTATTTTTTTATTTCAGAGGGAAGCAGAGAGAGAGCACAAGCCGGGGAGAGAGGTAGAAAGAGAGGGAGAAGCAGACTCCCCACTGAGCAGGAAGCATGATGCAGGGCTTGATCCCAGGACCCTGAGATTATGACCTGAGCCAAAGGCAGATGCTTAACCAACTGAGCCACCCAGGCACCCCTATCCTTTTAGATATTTAAAGTATGTTTAATATAAAATACCCAAATTTGGAATGTTAAGAGCCTAGAAATTTATAAACCAAGAAGAGAGGAGATAATTGCTTTATCTCCGTTTGTGTAGTTCTGGAACCACACTACATCTAGATCGGAGGACTGTGGGAGGCTCAGCCTTGCTCTTAAACCCATGACTGCCAAGTGAGAGGAAGAGAGACCAGAAGTTGGATATGAGGATGGAAGGAAGGAATGTTGAACAGACATAATCAATAACTGCAGGGCTTTAAAGTTATCATTTGAAGACTGAAAGGAATTACATCCTTTTGCATGAATTCCATAGCACTATTACTATCAGTTCTCCCCCCATCCTTAGCTTTGTGATACTAAGAATGCTTTGTAAGTACTCAAGCATCATAGTCCCATGAGAAAGACAATGTCATTATACCTGAATGTTCATAGCAGCATTATCAACGATAGCGAAGCTATGGAGAGAGCCCAGATGTCCATCAACTGATAAATGGATAAAGAAGATGTAGGGTGTGTGTGTGTTTATATATATTTGTGTGTGTGTGTGTGTGTGTATTTATATATATATATATGAATATCATTCTCATATATATTCATTCATATATATATAAAACACAAAGGAATATTATTCAGCCTTCAAAAAGAATGGAATCTTGCCATTTGCAATGACACAGATAGAGCTAGAGTGTATTATACTAAGTGAAGTAAGTCAGTCAGAGAAAGACAAATATCATATGATCTCACTTATATGTGGCATTTAAGAAAGAAAACAGAGGAACATATGCAAAGGGGGAAAAGAAAAAAAAAGGAGAGAGGAAAACAAGCCATAAGGGACTCTCAACGATAGAGAACTGAGTGTTGATGGAAGGAAGTGGGTGGGGGGTGGGCTAGATGGGTGATGGGTATTAAGGAGGTGGTTTGTTCTGATGAGCACTGGGTGTTGTATGTAAGCGATGAATTCTATTCCAGAAACCAATACTGTACTGTATGGTAACTAACTAAAAAAAAAAGCAAGACTGTCTTTACCAACTGTCCTGTTACCCAGCATGAAGGGGATTAAATATAAGAAATAATTGTTGGCAATAATTGGAAAATACAAACATTCCATGTTTATTCCCAAATAGACATCTTTATCACACCAATCATGACCATTTATAACGAAAGGCAGAAATTACAGTGCTGTCACACATGTGTGAACATGATGTTGATTGCATCACTTTCTAGTGTCTGTGAAGTTCTGCCAGATGAGTCCCTCTTACCTGTTATCCTGAGCCAAAGCAGGCAGTTTCAGTAGAGAAGAGCCCTGCAAATAATGCACTTTCTATTGTGTTAATCACTTCTACTCTTCCTGGTTATTACAGATTTGTTGGGGAAAAGAGATGAACTCTGAAATGTACATTTCTTCTATTATACATTTTTCTTGTCTGTGTCCTTTACAAATGCATCTTTATTGAGCTGCTAGGGTGGAGGGAAGGTTTTCAGCGTTTTTTATCTTTTTTAGCAAGTGGGTGTTTTCTATTTACACGAATATTTAGTTAGACTTGCAGAGGAAACATTTTTGTTAACCTTTCCCAGAAGTTTGTTACATACTTCTAAATCCCTATTAATTTTTACTTGAACTCTCTATTGTTGATCAACCACATCTCTGTTCATTTATTATTTCACCCATGAACCTATTAAAATTAGAGAGGTTTAATGGGAATACAGTATGCATTCCTCTAAAAATAAGACATTTAACAATTTAGACATTCCTCTAAAAATAACACGTTTAACAATTATCATTAATTAACATTATTAGCGCCTCAGGTGCCAGTGACCCTGACTCATTCTAAGAATAAATTGTACTTGAGAAAGGATAAATGAACTAACTGAAAAAAAAAAAAACAAACTTGTCTCAATAAGCAATGTATTTCCAATGACATTTTACTTTTGTATTTAATAATTATTAAATTTCATTAAGTGTTTATATAAATTTGATCAATAACACTAATCACAATACTAGTACTACAACTACAACTACAACTATAAATGATAATGCATCCTAGGAAAAAATAATCCCTAAAGCCAACTGGTTGTAGGAAATTTTTTAATTAAAATTTCAATTTATATATATAATTTTCTTTGTGATGTATGATAAGGAAATCAATAAAATAATTCCAGGCATAAACATATATTATTAGATTAAAACAAAATTCAGGAGAAATTAGTAGAAAGGAATTATGAGTTCAAGGACAAAAAGAAATGATAAATTTTCTAACAATGATGACCTTGTTCAAACATTTTTAAAAAAGTGATAACGATAGTAAAAAGATGGGCACTTTCTACAAGACGGCCCCCAGGGATCCCTTCCTCCTGGTATTCATGCCCTGTGTCAGCCCAGGATAGGCTTGACCTAATGATTTGCTTCCAACAAAGAGAATACAGCAGACGGGCCAGGATGCAGTTTTCAAGAGCACATTACACTGTACCCCTGAAACAAATAATACATTATATGGTAAATAAATAAAAGAACAAAGAAGGGAAAAAATAAAAGACTACATTACAAAAAGACTATGATCTCCATCTTGCTCATCCTCTTTTGTCTCCCCACCCCCTGTCTCTCTCTCTCTCACACACACACACAAACATACATATGCACACAGGGTTCATATTGTGAACTGCCTTATGAGAACCCTGATGACAACGAGTTGAGGAAGGACTATTGCCATTGGCCAGCAGGGAACCAGAACCGCCCTCCGACAGTCCACAAAGAAGTAAATCTTGCCAACAGTTATGTGAGCGAACTTAGAAGCAAATTCTACTTAGTCAAGTCTTCAGATGAAGCTGGAGCCCTGGCCCTTGACTGCAGTCTTGTAAGAGATCTTGAGTGACCTAACCCAGAGAAACTGAGAAAATAAATGGTTGTTTTCAACTGCTCAGCATAGGAACAATTTGTTACACTGCATTAGATAACTAATAAAATAATTATGTCAAATGGCTATTGTTTCTAGAATCCATTGGATACATTTAAGAGTGGCAAAATATTTTGAATTAAAAAATGATATTATTTTTCAATAATCGCGACCATACATCATTTGCAGCTATTTAAATTTATGAGAAAACATTTACAGGGCAACTGTGTGTATGATTTTTCCAAATATTTTTGGAGAGTACATGAACAAAAAATTAGCAATGTCCTGACAGCACTGGGAAGCCTTCCTTCCTCAGTGATAGTGAAAGAGGTTAAGGGAGAGGATTAAGAGTGAAATAGGAATGAGAGGAGTAAATTCTCTGCTTTGAAGAAGTAAGTTTAGTACTTGACCAGAGTGAGGAAGCACAACCAAAATAAGGATCTGCAGCAATTGAGAGCTTACAGTTACACATATTATCTCATTTAATCATCACTACCAATCCTTGAGGGAGATTTCATCTGGAGTTTTGAGGGGACGCTAGCCCATGTCGTCATCATACCCTATGCCATTTGGCTAAGTTGAGCTTACAGACAAGGCACCCATTTATTTATCCAGCCATTTATCCATTAGAGCCAATATCCATTTAAAGGATACATCTACCCATTTGTCCAATGTATCCAATACATAATCAAGGAGATGTGAGCACATTTATAGCATCACATAAATATTAATCCTGCTCAAGAGCTAAAAGTATACAAATAGATGTTAGACTCTCATCACAAAAGTAAAAAGTATGAGGCTTAGGTAAAATCCTAAGACTGATTCCAAACGCTGGTGCAGTTGACATCTCTGTCTTTCCAGAAAACAAGGAAAATTATTAAATGCATTTTATGCTGTGTTCAGATTATATCAATCACTCACAGAGTCTTGTTTCTCCTTCTACATAGAAGCATAATAATATAGGAATCCCATAGTAAATATATATCTTAGACCAAACACAAACACTCCAGTTAAGATTCAAAAACATTTTTATTGTGCCAACATATATATATGTATTGTATATATGTGTATCTATATGTATATATGATATATATCGTAAGTTTTACCATTTTAACCATTTTAATTATGCAGTTCAGTGGCATTAAGTACATTCACACTGTTGTGCAACCTTCACCACACCACCATCCATCTCTAGTACTATCTTCCCAAACTGAAACTCTACAGTCAGTAAACACTAATTCCCCATTGTCTCCTCTCCACAGCCTGCTTGATGAACACCATTTCTACTTTCTGTTTCTATACATTTGACTACTCTAGCTAACTCATATAGTAGAATCATATTTTATTTGTCCTTTTTTGGATGGCTTACTTCACTTAGCATAATGTCTTTAAAAGTTTACTCTTTGGGGCGCCTGGGTGGCTCAGTGGGTTAAGCCGCTGCCTTTGGCTCAGGTCCTGATCCCAGGGTCCTGGGATCGAGTCCCGCATCAGGCTCCTTGCTTGGCAGGGAGCCTGCTTCTCTCTCCACCTCTGCCTGCCTCTCTGCCTGCTTGTGTGCTCTCTCTCTTATTCCTTGTCTCTGACAACTAAATAAATAAAGTCTTTAAAAACAAACAAACGAACAAAAAATTGACTCTTCATGTTGTAGCATGTCAGAATTTCTTTTCTATTTTGTTGATCCATTCATCTATCAATAAACACAGGATCTGTTTCCACATTTTGGCTACTGTGAATAAAGCTACTATGAACATGGGTGTACAAATATCTGTTTGAGTCCCTGTTTTCAATTATTTTGGGTATATACCCAGAGTTGGAATTTCTGGATCATATGGTAATTGTGTGTTTAATTTTTTAAGGAACTGATATCCTGTTTCCATGTCAGCTGCCCCATTTGACATTCCTACAAGATTCTAAAACTTTTAACAGCAAAGTCTAACTAAAATAAGTGATAAAAAATATAAAACGAGGTAAACAACTGGCCCATAATTATTGACTCCCAGAGCTTGAAGGACCTTTAAAGTACATCAGTCTAAATATCCATCATAGGGGCACCTGGGTGGCTCAGTGGGTTAAAGCCTCTGCCTTCAGCTCAGGTCATGATCTCAGGGTCCTGGGATCAGGCCATGCATCGCATCAGGCTCTCTGCTCAGCAGGGAACCTGCTTGCCCCCTCTCTCTGCCTGCCTCTCTGCCTACTTGTAATCTCTGTCAAATAAATAAATAAAATCTTTTAAATAAATAAGTAAATAAATATCCATCATATATTTGAGGATAATGATTGAACTATTTGAGTGATTATTATACTACCCTCTAGCAACATTGATTAAAATCTTATTATGTGCCCAGCGCAATGCTGTGCAAGACAAAAACAAAAGCAAAAAACCCAAAAATCTCACTCTTCTCTGGAATTCTTTCACATAACTATCATATGCAGCCTTAGATATAGAAACCTATTCACCTGGACGGAAAGGCCACATATTTCAATTATTTTACTTCTTGTCTATCTCCATGGGATAGATAAACTAGTTTCAAAATGATGTGAGTTGTTAAGTATTTGCAATTTGAGTCTTTATGAGGTCCCCACAGCAGTTATAAAAAGAAAAATTTTATTTTTAAATATATAATTACAGGTCCTTAGCCATGCCCACCTACATTATTTTCGTTAAATGTTCTTTCACAGCATTGGCCAAGTTTAGATGTTATACAACTCTGAGATTTGATCGATTGAGATGAAAACCATTTCTCAGTTGAGAAAAAACAAGTACCCCCAAAAGATGATGCGGACAGGTAGTAGATAGACATGTTATAACAAGAATGGGAGTCCTTTCTAAGTGATACTAATGCTGTAAGTACCCTAAGTTCTGGAAATGGTCTCTTTGCAGGGTTTTGAATGCCCTGGTATCTTCCCTCTTCTTTAAGACTTCTATTCAAAGTCACAATAAGGAACTATTATTCAGCCCTACAAAAGGAAGGAAAGCCTATGATTTGCGACTCTATGTTAAGTGAAATAAACCAGACACAAAAATCAAATGCCACATCATCTTGCTTATGTGTAGAAACTAAAATAGTTGAACTCATAGAGTCAGAGTAGCATGGTGGTTGCCAAGGCTGAGGTGGGGAAAATGTGGGAATATTGGTTAAAGGATATAAGGTTTCATTTATGCAAGATGATTAATTTCGGGGATCTAATGTACAGCATGATGACTAGTAGTTAACCATACTGTATTGTATACTTGAAATTGACTAAGAGGGTAGATTTTAAGTGTTTTTACCCCCCACACACACATTCCAAGGTAACTATAAAGGTGATGGGTATGTTAAGGTGATCATATTTATCATTTTACAATATATATATATAGCAAAGCATGTATAAATGTATGCAACTTTTGTTTATCAGTTATACCCCAATAAAGCTGAAGAAAAGACGCATGCATGATAAGGTGTGAATGACAGCAACTCTATGCTTTAGTCTTCTTGGAAATGCAGAACGTTAAAGATCAACCCATTTAAAACGTATAAGCTTTTTCAAAGACTTTTCTTCTATGAGCTCAGAAAAGTCATGATTTCATAAGTGGTCAATCAGAAATTAATATCAACACCAGAGAGACAGTTTGTAACTATATAATTACTAACAACCTTGCGTCCCTATAATTTCAGCCTAAAAACAAAGAACACTAGAATTTTAGGCTGGCCTCTGATGCAGAATTACAAATGTACAATGCTTGTTTGGGTTTGGAAATATTTGGAATAATTTATCTAACTTTGTTATAGTCCTCAAGCCCTCCTAGCTAGAAATGATTGATGTAATGGAAACTTCCATTTTACATAGGAGGAAATGAAACTCTAGGGAAAGTATAGACCTTAGAAGTAAAGGGCAAATTGAGATTAAATTCAGTATTTTTTGTCATATTGCCTACTTGCATTTAAGGGAAGAATCCTCAAGTAATCATGTAAAAAATTCACAGGGAATAAATTTCTAGTACAGGAATTTCAGGCAGTCCTTAAATCAACTTCCATTGACACTTCTAGCAAACTTAGACTCTAACTGAGAAGTGCAGGTGTGAGGAGGGGTATAGCAAAAGGGAAAGGGAGAAATAGGAGAAGATAAGTAATATTTCACGTTTCCTATTCCACTTCTCTAATTCAATTCAAGTTGTCAACATTTATGGAAGATTTATTATGTATTGAGCATTCTTTAAGGTGCTGGAGACAAAGCAAATTAGACCTGGATTTTACTTTGAGATGCCCCAAATCCAGTATTGGAATGTGGTTTATTTATTAATATATTTAATCATTTATATTCTAGAAAACCTTGCTGATGGAATGAAATATCTTACAACTTTATAGTCTTATATTGCAAGGTAAGGAGTGGCTAATATCTCAGAGCCCCTCAGAATTTTTTTTCCATGATCAGCATCACCATAAACAGTTTACCCCATCTGGAACCAGCCTCTGTCCTTCCCAGAGAGACCACACTATTTTTAGCTTAGGTTGGAAAAATCTTCCTGTGCCATTCTTTGCCAAGGTTCCAGCTGTTTTTTTGTTTGCTAATCTCTGTTTAGCATTGCAAAAACTCCAGTATTTTCTCAGCTTACTCTTTGCAGTATTACAAAAAATACAGTGAGGCTTTAGGTTGTATTACGTGGGATTCACTCAATAATATTTCTTGAATACCTATTTCCGGTCCCTGGATATACCAGTGAACATAAAAGGCAAAGATTTCTGCCTACATAAAACATATACTCCAGTTAGTAGATATGTAAAAATCCAAAATTATTGAGCTCAATATAGATACACATTTTTCTCTTCTGTAAAATAAGTCCAGATTTAGGTGTCCAGGACTCCCTTGGTGGGTCCACTGTCACCCAAGATCTAAACTCCTTCATTATTTCTCCTTTCTTATCCCTATGTCATGCTTCCATCCTCATGGTTACCTCCTGATTAGAAAATGGCTGTTGTAATCCAGCCATCATGCCCATATTCTAGGCGGCAGGAAGGAGAGGAATGCCTGATGGCTAGTCAGCTGTTTTAAAATAGCTTTCCTAGAATTTTCATCCAATTACTCCACTTGGAGAAAGGATATCCATTGGGGAGGCTGGAAACTGTAGCTTTAAAGCTGGACACTTATATACAGCCATCAATGTAGGGGTTTTATTACCAGGGAAGAAGGGGAAAATGGATATTGGATAAGCAAAAGCCTTTGTCACAGATATCTTAGTTCAATATGATGTGTGTCTGCATGTTTGTGTATCTATCCATAAGTAGATGATAGATAGATAGATAGATAGATAGATAGATTTATAGAGAGAAATTTTAAAGCATCATATGGGGAATTATATTTATGTAGTACTTCGGAGGTTGTTGCAAATGCATTTAAAAAAATTGTGTCTATAACCCTCATTTTAAATGTTAAACTTCTATCTATCTATAAATATTTAGAGGGCTAATTATCTCAGCTAGATGGCTATTGTTTAAGGAGCATAGGTTATGAGTAAAATTATTGAGTAAAATGCACTATTCCTGGTTCTCAAAACAATCTGCAAATTCCTTAATGTACTTATAATTGAAATTAAAAATTTCCACTAATGTCCTAAATAAGAGGGGAAAAAAAGCCCTTCTCTGAGGGGTCCTGTTTTGGGTTCAGGGAAGATAGTGTGTGTCCCTAAATCCTTTGCCTCTTCATGGTATGGCGGGGCATGAGACTGCAGTCAGTTGCCCCCTCCTCTCCTTGTTGCCATGCCCTGAAGCTCTGGGAACTGAAAAGACCCATGGTGCTAAAGCAGCAGGTGTAATGGGATGAGAGCTCTGCGCACCTGATTAAATTCAGTTCTGGTTCAGTTGTAAAGGAGCTGACTTCCTTTCTTTTGGCCTCAGTTTTCTAATTTGTAAAGTGAAGGTGATTTTATTTACTGTCACAGCCGTGTATTTTATTATTTTATTGCTAGAGTAATCATTCCTTGAAAACTTTCTGAATTTGCATTATCTGTGTCCTTTTTTTTTTTTTTTTGATCTTAGAAACAATTTTGATTGAAGACATATATATATCTCAATAGAGCAACAGCCCATTTTCCAGTTGTCCTGACAGAGAGGAAATTCCTTCAGTAGTGTATTAGTCAACTCAGGCTTCCATAACAAAATACCTATGATTGGGCAGCTCCAAGAGCAGACACTTATTTTCTCATGGTTCTGGTGGCTAGAAGCCTGTGTTGAAGGTGCCAGTAAATTCAAGTTTAAGTTTCTGGGAGAGGTCCCTTTTTGGCTTGTAGACAGTCACCTTCTTGCTGCACCCTCACGTGGCCTTTCCTCTGTGACTGCACAAGAAGGAGAGTGTCTGGTGTCTCTTCCTCTTTTTTTTTTTTTTAAGATTTTATTTATTTATTTGACAGAGAGAGAAACAAGAGAGGAAACACAAGCACGGGGAGTGGGAAAGGGAGAAGCAGGCTTCCCGCCGAGCAGGGAGCCTGATGTAGGCTCCATCCCAGGACCCGGGTATCATGACCTGAGCAGAAGGCAGATGCTTAACGACTGAGCCACCCAGGCGCCCCTCTTCCTCTTCTTATAAGAACTCTAATCCCACAATTGCCGAACTGTGGAAAGAGCCAAGATGGCCTTCAACAGACAAATGGATAAAGAAGATATGGTCCATACATACAATGGAATATTATGCCTCCATCAGAAAGGATGAATATCCAACTTTTGTATTAGCATGGATGGGACCGGAAGAGATTATGCTGAGTGAAATAAGTCAAGCAGACAGAGTCAAGTATCATATGGTTTCACTTACTTGTGGAGCATAAGGAATAACATGAGGACATTAGGAGAAGGAAAGGAAAAGTGAATTGGGGGAAATCGGAGGAGGAAATGAAGCATGAGAGACTGTGGACTCTGAGAAACAAACTGAAGGTTTTAGAGGGGAGGGGGGTTGGGGGATGGGTGTACTTGGCCGCGGGTATTAAGGAGGGCATGTATTGCATGGAGCACTGGGTGTGGTGCATAAACAATGAATCTTGGAACACTGAAAAAATAAAATTAAATAAATTTGAAAAAAAGAACTCTAGTCTAACTGGATTAGGCCCCACTTTTGTGACTTCATTTAACCTTAATTACTCCTTAAAGGCTCTATCTCCAAATACAGGTTGGGGCTTCAACATATAAATTCAGGGATGGAAGAACACCATTCAGACATAGTAACATGAAGCACAATGTTCTACAGTCCTGCTTGATCATTGTGGTGACATAGGTAATAAGCTACATATGCTATACGTCTCACATAGCTTCCTTATTTGGGACCTAACTTATTCAAATTGTATAGCTCAGATGACAATAAGACTGGGTAATTGGTCCAAGCGCTTTCATTTCCCTCATTTAACTGTCTAAGAATGAAAAGAAAAGCTTCCTTTCAAAGGGTACACATTTAGTTCAACACTCACTCTCCAGTATTTATTTCTTCAGAGCAGAAGTCTGCTACAAACAACAGAGACAATTATAATTAAGAATGACAATAAAAACACAACTTTGTCTTTCTATTTTAGGCATTTAATCATTTTTTTTTCTATAAGCCAACAGAGGTGGAAATCTAAACTTCACTGAGTGCTTACTCTGTGCCTGGCATAATCCTAGGTTCTCTGCATAATTTGCTCGGTAAATCCTCACAACAGCCCTAAACACTATTATTATATCCACTTACAGAGAAGGAAATCAAAGTGAAGATAACTTGCCCGTAGTTATACTCATGATCGGTAATGAAGCCTGGATTTCAATCCTGATCTACTTAGTTCCAAAGCCCATTCTCAGCGATATTATTTTGGGCAAAGCTGAATATATGTAATTTCCAGATTAAGAATCCTGTGTATTGTTAAAAAGCTTGAGAAAGAACTATGTGTAGATATGGAATGACCTCCAAGATACACAATGGGAATTTTTAACTGCTGGTTGTATATGGTATAAACTTACAAAGTAAAAAAAAAAAAATATATATATATATATAGTCAATAACAAGTCTTGATTCTATCATGTCTCTTGGTGCCTCCATATTTCTTCCCAGTGGCAACCACTATTACGAATCTCCTTGCATTTCTTTCTAGAGACATTCTATGAATTTACAAGCAGGATATATACACTTATACACATAGTTTAAAAACACAAATGGTGGCTAATTCTAAGCATTGTCCTGCACTTTGCTTTCTTTTCAGTATGCAATATATTCTCTCTGAGGAGGGGAACTGAAAAAAATCAGAGGGTCTGGAGTCAGAAGGAGACTTACTTCTCACTGTATACTCTGAATAATTTTTAACCATGGGCATGTGTTAATTTTTTTCAATTATAATGCATAAATGCAAGAAAACTTGCATTTCTTAGTCTTTGGATAAAGATCTTATCATCAAGTGGTAATATATTAAAGAAAACCAACCCGATGTCCTTTGACTTCTCTTTTAATGTTGTGGCACCATTAACTTTCTTCTTGAGGAGCATGATTTTTAGCAACATTTATTTTCTGAATTCAGCTTTGGATTGTGATGCTATCCGAACTCACTATTAGAAGCAAACATTGCTGTTGTTAGTGAAATATAGAATCCAGGTTTTGGGATAAAGCTTGGCCACCCTCTGGTGGTCTTAGTTTGAATAAAAATAACCTTCAACTATAATCACTTTTCTTTATAGCAAGTCTTGGAGTCCTAATATTAAGAGATAAAAAGGACAGAATCCATCATACTTATTTTAGAGTTGAGAAAATAGAGTACCAAAAGGTAAAGCAATTGCCTCAAAAAACAAAGCAGAGAGTCCTGACATTCAGTCCATTGTTTTCTTCATTAAAAAAATAATAAGTCTCTAATAAATATCTTACTCACTGAGTTTGTCACAAAAAGGATATGCTATGTATCACCCTCAAAAGGGGGAAAATGGGGCGCCTGGGTGGCTCAGTGGGTTAAGGCCTCTGCCTTTGGCTCAGGTCATGGTCCCAGGGTCCTGGGATCGAGCCCCGCATCGGGTTCTCTGTTCAGCAGTGAGCCTGATTCCTCCTCTCTCTCTCTCTGCCTGCTCTCTGCCTATTTGTGATCTCTGTCTGTCAAATAAATAAATAAAATCTTTTAAAAAAAGGGGGGGATAAGAAAGCAATTACAGTTCTTACAAACCATATTAAATGCAAGCTCTTTTTCAAATTTGGAAGTTAAGTTTTCGACATGAGTGAGAATTTCTGGAAGAATTCAACCCTAAGGGGAAATCTGAAAGAGGACAGAGAGTTTGCTTATGGGATAAGGAGGTAAAGATTCTTCCTGCGTAGGGGGCAGCATTAAAGAACACCCAGAAAAGTCAGTGGGTGTAGGGAACAAAAGAATCTTTCAGAAGAAACCCGTAGGCAATCCATGTTAGTGGGATGGGGGAGGGGAGATTTCATTTTCCTTTTTAGCTTCTTGAAAGTTTTCTCTTTGAAGGGTAGTGGAGAATAAAACTGAATTCTAACACTTTTCAACTTACTTAAGAACATTAATTGCTCTTAAGGTTTGTTTTTTATGCACCAGACCTTTTAAAAAGTAAGACTATTTTTTTAAAGAGCAGTTTTAGGTTTGCAGAGAAATTGAGGGGAAGGTACAGAGATTTCCCATATATCCCCTGTCCTCACACATGCATAACCTCCCCCATTATCAACATCCACCACCAGAGTGGTACATTTGTTACAAGTGGTAAACCTACATCGATACATAGTTATCACCCAACGTTCATAGCTTACATTAGGATTTACTCTTGAAGTTGTACATTCTGTGGGTTTAGACAAATGTATAAATAACATGTGTCCATCATTATGGTATCATACAGAATATTTTCACTGTCCTAAAGATCCTCTGTGCTCTGCCTGTTTATCTCTCCCAACTCTCACCATGCTCCCTGCCCCATGCAACCCCAGGCAACCACTGGTCTTTTTACTGTCTTGATAATTTTGCCTTTTCCAGAATGTCAGATAGTTGAAATCACATAGTATGCAGTCTTTTCAGATTGTCCTCTGTCAATTGGTAATACGCATTTAAGCTCCTTCCATGTCTTTTCATGGTTTGATAGCTCTTTTCTTTTCTAGAGCTAAATTATATTCCATTGTTCGGATCTACCACAGTTTATTTATCCACTCACCTACTTAATGAAGGACAACCTGCTTCCACATTCCATCAGTTATAAATAAAGCTGCTATAAACATCCATGTGCAGGTTTTTTTGTGAACGTAAGTTTTCAGCTCCGGTGGATAAGTATCAAGATGCATAATTCCTGAATCCTATGATGAGGGTTCTGTTTGGTTTTGTAAGAAAGCACCAACTGTCTTCCAAAGTGGCTGTGCCATACACAGTCCCACCGGCAATTAATCAGCATTCCTGGTGTTCCATACATTCTCACAAGCATTTGAGGTGTTGGTGTTCCAGATTTTGGCCATTTTCATAGGTATGTAGTGATATCCCAGTTTTCCTAAATAATTCTCTCAGTCATGTGGCTTCTCAATCCCTCACTGTTCTACTGGCCCTTCTTAGGAAGCTCTATTTATGAGGAAACTGAGACTCAGAAATAAACTATTTGCTGAAAATCATACAGTCAACATCATCATAGATGAAATTTCTATTCATCATTATTTAAAATGAATTGACTTACAATGTAGTGACTTCTTTTTTACTGTGAATAATATAAAGAAGGAAGGAAGGAAAGAAAGAGAGAGAGAAACTCAAACTATACAATAGCAAGTGCAAAGCTCCTGAGGCTGGAGACTGTTTGGGGTGTTTGAGGAACAAAGAAATACAGAAAAGCAAATAAACAAACAAACAAAAAATACTGTACTATAAAACATCAAGGATCTCAGGCACTCTGAGAAGAATGCCAGACAACTTCTAAGATTTCATTTCTCGGATGAAAGCATGCCTGCCTTTTTGACCAAAGGGATTGAACAGGTTTGAAGGAAACCAGTATATTGTTCTTTTTCTTAGTTGATAAAAATGAAATGATAGATTTGGGGGGGGCAGACGGAGAGGGGGAGAGGTTGAATCTCAAGCTTGTTCCATGTCCAGCATGTGAGCCTGACATGGGGCTTGATCTCACCACTCTGAGATCATATCTGAGCTGAAATCAAGAGCTGGACACTTCCCCGACTGTGCCACCCAGGGCCCCTGAAAGGATAAGTTTTGCAGAATATGCTGTCTTCCAGAGCTAAGAAATCCGAGGCACATAATGAGCATGCTAGATTTTTAACATCTGATGCTGATTTAAGACGATCATACACATTCCCTGAATACTTGGCAAATTGTTTTTCTGTCTAAAGTTTTCTTTCTTAAGAATATATAAGCAACACATATGGTCCAGAGAAATAGCTTGGTCCTGTACTATGTTTGTCCAAATGTAAAATGTATGTATTGACCAAGGTTTATGCTTATCATAAATGGTAAGATTTATGAATTGCTGAGTGAAACTTACCAAGAATCCTGGAAACGAATGATCCTGTTTTGACTGATTTCTCCCTGAGGTCAGTTCTAGGTCACTGTAGTTAGAGTCTTTATGCTGCTTAGTCATGATGGGAATTATAGTTGACCTGGATTTCCCCATTGTGTTTCCACTTGATTAGCCCTGAAATATAAAGTGCATGAGTTCTGCTTCATTCTAGACTTAAGTAGCAGGAAACTTCTGCTCTTTTCCCCAAACATACGTCCTCAAATTTATAGAAGTCAGAAGCAATAGAATCATACAACAGATGTTTCTGGCATATAGTTCTCTTACAGGGGCTCTGTGGGCACCAGTATAGGAAGTTTTCATAGGCTTCCAGGTACTACTTAACAAATTAGAGCCCTTTCCTACTAATTCAAACTAACTGGACAAGAACAATCTGAATTAGTAAAATCTTTAGTCATATACCTCAAATGACCTTTCAAATATAAAAATTTTAAACTTATAGAAATAGTACAAGAGTGATACATAAAATTCCCATATATCATTTATCCAGATTCCCAAATTCTTAACATTTTTACCATATTTGTTTATAATTCTATTCATGCATGCCCATATTCCTTATTTTTTTCTGAACCATTTGAAGGGTTATCTTTTTATAATTCCCTTTATCTCTTCTGATTTCTTAAGTATTTCCTTAGAGGCATTTTCTTACATAACCACAATTATCCCAATAAGGTGTGTATGATAGAGAGCAACGCTATGCCTTAGTCCATTTGGGCTTGGTAAACTGCTGCTGCAGACCCTTAAAGATCAAGCCATACAAAACCTATGAACCTTTTCAGATGTTTACCTTCATGAGCTCCAGAAATGCTATACTTCCATAAGCAATTAGAAATTAACATCATCACCAGAAAACAAGTGTAAGCACCTTGCATCCCTATAATTTCAGTCTGAAAACAAACCAGAAGAGTTGGAGCTTTAGGCTGGCCTCTCTGCAGATTAATCAGTGTGCAGTTCCAGTTTGGCTTTGGAAATGTTTGGAATACTTTATCTCACCCTGTTAGAGTCTTCAAGGCCTCCTAGCTAGAAATGATTCATATAGCCAAAACTCTCCCACTGTACAAAACTAGGGAAAGTAGAACTGAGAAATAAAGGGAAAATTGAGATCAAACCCCAGCATTCTCCATGTTCTTTGTTGTGTGGCCTATTTGCATTTAAAAGAGGAATCTTCAAGGAGTCAATTAAAAAACTCACAGGGAATAAATTTCTAGTCCTGGAATTTCAGGCAGTCCTTAACAAGCAGAAAATCAGATCAGTGGTTATTGGGGTAGGAGGGGTAGGGTGCAGGTAGGGGCAGGTTTGATTAGGAAGGAGCACAAGGGAACTCTTCTGAGGTTGATTAAAATTTCTTGTCTTGATAGGGGGTACATGCACTTGTCAAAACTGATGGAATTGTACCCTTCGGGTCTGCAATAAATAAGCCTTTAGTAATGTGGTAGTGAGGTGTGGGGGCAGGGAAGCCACTCTCTGTTCCCACGATTAGGTCTCAGTCTTTTACTGAGCCTTGCTTGTGCATCTCGACTGTGAACTTCCCAAGTGTTTCTCGTTTTGTTTTGTTTTTGTTTTTGCTTTTTTCTCTGTTAAGCTAGGACAGGATGTCTAGAATGGGCGAGAGTTGGCTATTTCTCTTCTTTCGGGTCAGTTAGGCTCTAGTTAACTGGTTTTCTCTGAGGGACAGGCCTTGTTAAGAACCGAGTGTTCTGGCATGTTCCAAAATGGTTCCCCCCACCTCAACCACCCCACTCTCTGCCAGAAGCAGGGGGTGATTTTTCTCTGATATTTACTGTGGGAACCTGGTTGGCCTCATGGAAGTAACTCTCATTATTTTGGGTCCCCCCTCTGATGGGGTCTCCTTAGAGATTTTAACTCTTGGACTTCTCTGCACTGAGCCTCCAGTAATTGTGAACTCTAGTTCGTGTTTTCTTACATCGGCACTGGTTCTGTGCAAGTCTCCACTACGGAGTCTTTGCTCTGGTAAGCCATGACTTGCTGCATTCACCTGTCTGGCTCTCCAGTCAAGAGGGTAGAGGTTTACTATATGTCCTCCATCAAAGATCCAAGAAGAGTTGTTAATTTACAGCTTTTTACTTGTTATGAGGACAGAGTAGTGACTTCCAGTCTCCTTATGTACAAAATCAGAAACCAGAAGTATAGGTTTTAAAAAAAAAAAAAACCACACCTTTTTATTTTAAATGATTACATATATACAGAAAGGTTGGAAAAATAATTCAAAGTAATCCTGTATAAACTTCATGTAGATTCCCAAATATGAGGATTTTATCACCTTTGCTTTATCTATGTAACTGTCTGTTTAAGTACCCATTTTTCTAATTTTTAAGTGCTGGAGACATAGTACATATTTCCTAAAAACAAGAACACAGTCTTACATAAACACAATATAGTGACCAGAATCAAGAATTTGATATTGGTATAAAACTACTAACTAATCCACAGACTCTTTTCAATTTCTGCCAATTGTCCCCAATTGTCCTTTACAGCAAAAGAAAAACATTTTCTAGTCCAGGATCTAATTCAGGATCGTATGTTGCTTTAGTTGCGACGTCTCTTTAGTGTGCTTAAACAGGCAACAATTCTTCAGTCTTTCTTTACTTCGATATTTTTGAAGAGTATAGGCCAGTTATTTTTAGTATATGTGCTGCCGAAGCGAGCACTAGGCCAGTTATTTTGTAGGATGTCAGTGAGTTTGGATTTGTCTGATGTTTCCTTGTCATCTGCATTCCTCAGGTATACAGTGTTTTGGGTAGAAACATCAAAAAAGTGATGTTGTATTCTTCCCAGTGCATCAGGTCAGGAGGCACGTGATGTTATTTGAGCCATTATGGGTGATGCTGGATCACTTGGCCAAGGGTGGTGTTTGCTAGGTGTCTTCATTGTAAAGTTGCCAAATTTCCTTTTTTAACTAATAAGAATCTAGTGGGGAGATACTTTGAGATTATGCAAACATCCTTTCTCTTTATACTTCCTCCCACTAGCTTTAACACCCATTGACGATTCTTGCCTAGAACAATTATTATTAGGGTGATTGCCAAATGATTATCTTGTGATTTTTGTCATTTCTTCTATCTTTATCAATAGGAACTCTACCATAAAGAAAAACTGCCTCCTCTCCCATTATTCTTTTAGGTCTAGTTTCCTAGATTCTTACTTTATTTAGTAGGTTATAATCTGTAACAAGCAATATTTTAACTGGCCCATATATGCCCAGGAAAGGCCCCTTCCAGAGGGTTCCTGTAACCTTTCCACAGTCTTTATAATGTTTTCGTGCACTTCCTTATTTTCTGGCAGAGGAAGGTTTTCCAGGCCTTGCCATTATGTTAACATCTTTAAACGACATTAAGACTTTCCTTAAGCTTAAAGGAATTTATTTAATTCCAACAAATGTTGAAGATTTCACTCTGCTTAAAACACTAAATAAGATGGTCACACTTGGTGCTTCTTCCCCACACCCTTCCATGTGAAGTGGCTACTCCTAGAAGGAAAGTTTGGGGACTGGCTTATTAATTTCCTTTTTGTTTGCAGGTGCAGACACTCATGGCTGACTAGCTGTCTGGGTCTCTGGTCTTCTCTGTGACTGTGAGTTTCAAGAACTTGAGGGCTCCCACTCTGTGTTTATTCGGTCAAGGTGATGTAGTTTAAATTGGAATGTAAGTTGTCTGTGTTGAATAAAGTAAGTGACTGCAGCCACCACGTTGACACTGATTCGGAAGCTCACAAGCCATCTTGGGCCACTTTCAAAAACACAAAATATGGGAGATGAGAGTGAAGTGACATCAACCATCTTGGGGTCTCAGGTTCATACAAGGGCAAAAGTCATGAAAACAATGAAACAAATGCACTAGAGGGTATGTGTAGTACACAAACCCTCCTAATTCAAGTTGTGTTTCTGAACAAACTAATTAACTAATAGGATCCATCTGTGCGTCTCCCCCTATAAGTCCCTAACTCCTCTTCCTCTGACAACTTTTACATATGCATGTTTTCCCCAAGGTTTTGTTTCTGGCCCTTTTCTCTTTTCTTTTTTTTTTTTTTTTTTTAAAGATTTTATTTATTTATTTGACAGAGATCACAAGTAGGCAGAGAGGAGAGAGAGAGAGGAGGAAGCAGGCTCCCTGCTGAGCAGGGAGCCCGATGCAATGCGGGGCTTGATCCCAGGACTCTCGGATCATGACCTGAGCTGAAGGCAGAGGTTTTAACCCACTGAGCCACCCAGGTGCCCCCCTTTTCTCTTTTCAAAGAACTCTTTTCCTGAGTGAGGACAATTCTCTCCATGACTTATGTATCATCTACATGCAAATAGAACTCTTGCTTTAGTCTCTGACTGCAATGTCCAATAGTCCATAAGAAATTCACATTCAATGTGTTAAAACTGGAGCTCATTTTCTTTCCATACCTGCTTCTCCTCGCATGGTCCTTATTTCAGTGAAGAGTCCTTGTACTGACCCACACACCAAAGTCAGAAATTCGGAAATCATTTTGACACCTCCCTGTTCCTTGTGTATCATTTATTTTAAGTTACTGCCTTAAAATCTCATCTGACTCTACTTTTCATTCCCCTTACTATAATCTTCTGTTTGAACAAATGATAAAGTCCTTTAACTGGCCTCCCCATCTCTGATCTCTGTCTTCCCAATTAGTGTTGCCAGAAGATCTCTTATTATTTTTTAATTAAACCTTTTGTTTTGAGATTATTTTAAATTTATGTGCAGTTATAAGGAACAGGACAGAGATCTCCCGTGTACCCTTCACTCAGTTTCCTCCAATGGTAATGTATTGCAAAACTATAATATAATACTACAACCAGGGTATAACATTGATAGTCAATAGACAGAACTTTTTCACCACCCAAAGTAGTCCTCATATTATTCTTTTATGGCCAACCACTTACACCATCTGTAACCCCTGGCAACCACTAATCTGTTCTCCATTTCTATAATGTCATTTCAAGAACATTATATAAATGAAATAGTACAGTATGGAAGCTTTTGGGGTTGACGTTTGTTACTTAGAGTAATATTTTGGAGACTTATCCAGGAAACTTTTTGACACAAAAGATCTTTTAGAATGAACATGTAATTTATCAATTGGAAAACTCTGATGGTTCCGCATTGTTTAAGTTCCAGTAGAAATCCAATTCCATTAGTATAGTTAGTACAGCATGCAAGACTCTTCGTCTCTTCGTGATCCAGCCCTGGTACAATACCCTAGTCTCTTCACCCAAGTCTTCGCCTTACCCCTCCTCTCACTGGCCAGACTGAGTCCTGGCAGCTACAGTCTCCTATGGATCATGTTCCTTCCTTCCTCCCTCCATCCCTCTTTTCTTTCTTTCTTTCTTTCTTCCTTTCTCTCTTCCTTTTTTTCCCATCTCTTGTGTTGCTCATGTTATTCTTGATCCTACAATGATCAAGAACCTCCATCTCCTTGTTTATTTAAAGAAAACTTCATCATTTACTCATCACAAACAAATACCTTCTTTCTGAAGCTGTTCCTCCAGCACTGACAACTTCCTTTTAAAAATACGTGTATATATTTCCAATAGCACCTACAGTATTTTGATCACAGTTAATTGTTGACAGGTTAGACCATCTCTAGAGGACATCTTATTGCTTTTAAACCCCAAGTACCTAAAACTGTACTTGGTGTATAGTTAAGCTGACCCATATGACAAGGTTTGTGCCGGTTTCCCTGGCTTCATTATTAACTGCATTCTCTTTCACTCTCAACAGTGTCATATGTGACAAATAAATTATATATAGTCACCTTCTGCATAGCACATGCTTGGTAAATGTTTCAATGAATGAATGAATGAACTTTAATTTTCCTTAGCCTCGCACCTGAGCATTAGTTACTATACAATATACACCGTGAGAATTTTTTAAAAAGTTAACTGCTTTTTTTCCTAAGCTTCACTCCCGCCTGATTTAATATTGCTTCAAGTTACCTTGGACAACACAGCCCTCAATTGCCTTTTTGCTCCTTGCTTGGTTTCAGAGTTGCTGTAGCTTGTCTTACTTTGTAATCGTCAGAAACACTTCTTGATGCCAGTCTTCCGAAATCTCAACGAACTAATAAAAGCTAAAAAAAAAACTCCGCAGAGAAGGCTGATACGCAAAAACAAGTTGTCAGAATCATCACCTAATCCTAGAATCACAGTAGGTGGCGCCAATTGCTTTGTTTTGCCCCAAACAAAAATGGGCTCCGTCGGAGTCAAGGCCCTTTCCTTTGCGGACCAATCGAAATCTAGCATTCAGGGCTCCTGGTGACCTCACTTCCGCCTCGTCTTTCTGGGCCTCTCAACTTAGCGAGCCGGCACGTTCTGCTTCTGACCCGGAACGGCTGTGGCGGCCTCTGGGCTGCGAGGCCCGGAGGCAGCGGGCGGGATGAGCGGGGCGCGTGGCGGAGCGGTGCGGACGCTGCGGGTGCCAGGCCGCCACGGCTACGCGGCCGAGTTCTCCCCGTACCTGCCGGGCCGTCTCGCCTGCGCCGCAGCCCAGCACTATGGCATCGCGGGTGAGGCCGCGCCGCCGGGGCGGGGGCGGGTTCCCGTCGAGTCCCAGCTTGATGCTGCCGTGGGAAAGCACTTCTGACAGTAGACAGTGCTACAAATGAACACCAGGGGGAGCCTGGGAACGGGCCAGTTCCCTCTTCCTCCTTTGTCCAGTGTGAGGAGCGGGTCTGGAGACTGAAGTCCATGTTTTTTTCCTAGTTACGGTGCGGAAGTAGCTCGTGGGAGGTGCCTACTGGCTCGGGTCTTTATTCCTTAGCGCACCGCCTCCACCGCCACCTGATCCTCTACCCTACCCCCACCTCCAGGCACTAGCCACTTGCCGGGTGCCAGCTTGGCGGCTGGGACCCCTCCTTGGAAGGCGACAGTCTGCAGGGTCACCCCTGCGGGCCCTCCCACTACTTGCTAATGAGTCCCCCATCCCCACAGTCTGCATCTCCAGGCTGTCTCGGTGGCCCTCAGCGACTCTTGGCTTCGAACAATTGATTCAAGTTCTGCCCCCACGTTTGTTGTCTCTGGAGCAATACCCACAGTTGCAAGCAGTTGCTGGAGGTTCAAATTCATTGTCTCTTTTCAAGGACTAGATTGAAAGGCGGGGTTCCATTCGTAAATTTGCAACTTTTAATTTGGATCCTAACTGTTATTTACGCACTGAAGCTCCGTGTGCATAATGTCAGCTTTTGATAGTTTGTTTTGGTTTTTTTTTTTTGGTTTTTTTTTTGTCTTACAGCTGAAAAAAAAATGTGATTTCTAAAACTCAGAGGGCGAGAAAGATTTATTTATATTTTCACCACTTAGCTCTTACTGCTTGCATTTGCACATTCAGATTTACAGTACTTGCCCACTAGTTAGGTTGAAACTCAGGAGTTTGTTAGTTTAAATTAAATCCTTTGTAAAAACTTACAAGGAGTTGATATTAAAAAAAAAAAAATCAGTCGTGTGTAAATAGAGTGTTTTTACTTCCTCAGTCCGTATAACAAGTTTTATAACATGCTTGTCCCTTAGTGAAATAATTCATTTTTGGTAGATAACATAGTATTCAGTACTTTACCACCTAGTATGTGGTAAATTCCACTAGGTATTTTGTTTTAAAATCCCATGTTGAATGTATTTTAGGTTTATTGGTGAGGCAGTGTAATGTAGTAGAAGGAGTGGAGGAGTTTCTGGGGTCTGTAGGCCAAAGGTTTCTCAAGTGTAAAAACAGATGACAACATCTGTGTGGGAGTTTATGTGCCTCACACCCTGCCTGGCCACAGAATATGAATTCAAATATCTCTCCTCTCTGTTAGAGCTGTGTCTGGATTCCAGACATAGGTAAGATAAGTTTAATATTTCATGGTTGAGGCATAGTATAGAAAGAAATGGAAAGTACAGTCCTGATCATCTTGTATACATGGTCTCAATAACTAGGGAGGAATTTGTGGTAGTAAAATTAGGTGCTCAGTGCTCCCTCCCCTTTGACCTTAGATGCTCCCCTGACAAGTTCAACAGCATAACTTTGATTTTTCCCCCCCTTTAGGCTGTGGGACCCTTCTAATATTGGATCAAAATGAATCTGGGCTTAGACTTTTTAGAAGGTAAGGTGGCTCTCAGGATTAAACTTACGTGTATTCTCTGTTGCTATTAAAGCCTTAATATAATTAGATTTTGAATCTTTTTGATGAGTAAAAGATTTTTAATTTTTAGATTTGCAGTAGAAAAGAAACGTCAGCATTTGCATGGTATAGAACATATTTTTGCCAGTAAGTTGTGATTATATTAATTTTTCTTCTAAAGAACTTCTCTTTTTTTTTAAAGATTGTATTTATTTATTTGACAGAGAGAGAGAGAGATCACAAGTAGACAGAGGGGCAGGCAGAGAGAGGGGGAAGCAGGCGCCATGCTGAGCAGAGAGCCCAATGTGGGGCTCGATCCCAGGACCCTGGGATCATGACCTGAGCCGAAGGCAGAGGCTTTAACCCACTGAGCCACCCAGATGCCCCAAGGCCTTGTCTCTTAGGGTCGAGTTATAAACTATGAAGCTTAAACATAAACAAAGTGTGTAAACTGGTTAGTATACTGTGGGACATTTCTAACTTTGCTGTCTTCTTCACATAGTTCAGTTTTACTCAATCAGGAGCTGATTGTCCATTTTGTGAGTTACCTAAGCACTTCTTGCCCTTTCTTCTTTCTATGACTGTCTTGACTGTTGGACTTATTAATACTTCTGGCAGGGTTAGTTAATGTCAGAGAAAAGAAAGCAAATCCTATCAGAAGATAACTACCTGTTCATAGCTGAGGTGAAAATTTTATGTGGAAAGTTGAAGTCATTGGTCTAAATTAGTATTATGAAGTGCTTGCTGCTCCCTCCTATAGACCACAAAAACCAGCGAGCACCCAGGTATGGCATCACGGCCTCACATGAATTGTGCCCAATTTCTAGATGGGAGACCTAATTTTAATCTAGCTCTGCAGTTTTCTGTTTTATGTATGACCTGGGCTGTTCTTTTCTCTTTTTTTATTAATCTGTTTTTTTAAGATTTTATTTATTTTTGCGAGAGAATGAGAGAATGAGCACGAGCAGGGGGAAGGAACAGAGGGAGAAAGCAGGCTCCCCATTGAGCAGAGAGCCCAATGCAGGACTCGATCCCAGGACCATGAGATCATGACCTGAGCCGAAGGCAGATGCCCACTTCGGCCCACTGAGCCACCCAGGCTCCCTGGATTGTTTTTTCCACTTCTCTGAATGCATTCTGCATCTGTCAAGTGTTTGCTATGCTTATCTTCCACAATCATGAAGACTTTGTGAAATAATATGTGATAAACTTGAAGAAAAGCTGTAAAATTATGATTGTTATTTTATGTTTGGCTGCCTGAGTAGCCATAGGTTCTGTTTTCACTTTTCCTTGTGTAGCTTTGACTGGAACGATGGTTTGTTTGACGTGACCTGGAGTGAGAACAACGAACATGTCCTGGTCACTTGTAGTGGCGATGGCTCGCTGCAGCTGTGGGACACTGCCAAGGCCACGGGGCCTCTGCAAGTCTACAAGGAACACACTCAGGAGGTAGGAAGGCAGTCTTCCTGGGCCGATTATTTTTCTTTGGATGAAATTCACTCGGGGATGGAAATATGGGGACAGGCAGTTTAAGTTTGGTATTTCTTATACATGTTGGATGTCATTTATTATTTGGTTATTGAAACATAAAGTACATCTTGGCCCAAGGAGCTAGGAAGGAAGAAAAGGTCAGGCTTCTCATTAGTCCGTGAGAATGCCTCCAGTACTGTAAGTATGCTGTGGCCCTATTTCCTCTAGAGAGGCCTGTCACTTTCCTACCCCTGGATATGCCTGCCCTAAGACTGCCTGGAGACAAAGGTAGGCGGACTTTTCACAAAGACTTCACAAGATTGCCTCTAGGGCTTGAGGAAGGTTCCGAAGGATTTTCAGAATATATTGGAGCAAGAACATCAACTACTGATTATGAGACAGAGCTTACTGAAGAAATTTGAAATCGAAAGCCAGTTTATGTGTATATGTTCTCTGTGTGTGTATATATATGTATATGGGTAGTATAGAAAATAGTTTGGTTTTCAATCATATAAAACAACATATATTTTTAATGAACATGATGGTAAAGATAATCCCTTTTGGTGTTGTAGTTTAAAGGTTTAAAAATTTTCCTCAAGGTAGCAGGAGATCCTTCAAATGAAAACTTGCACATTTATGTTCAAACTTGTGTCTGCCACAGCGTCTGGCCCATGGAAGGCCTCCCGTCAGTGCTTATTAGATGCAAGAATATTAGTCTTTTATAATAAAAAGATTAGTCATGTGAGAATTCCAGAAATCATTGTGTAGCTATTGCTATTAAAAATCAGTATCTCAAGAATTATGACTGAAAATGGAAAATTTTAGTTCCTCTATTTTATGGTGAAGCCTTTTTGAATAAATGTACTTATACATGATCATGTTTTCATAGAATCACTGCAAACAACTTTGGTAAAGGAGAAATTTTAGTTTCAGGATTGTCAATGCAAGAATCCCCACAAAGCAGCATGTCCACAATTTGGACATTTTTATGGGTACCTTCATGATTTTTGCTTTTTTCTAATACCACTTATTTTTTTTTGTTTGTTTTGTTTTGCTTTAGTATTTTACCTCTCAAAAGATTTTTTTCTTTTTTTAAAAATCTTTGGTGCTTTATATTGTTTGTCTTATAAATTCTAAGACTATAGCCAACAGGTTGTAAAATAATGTCTAATTATGTTAAATGAGGTATACTGATTTAATATATTTTTAAAATGACCCTTACTTGTTATTTCACTTATCCTAAAACAGTTATATTTAGGAAGCTGTAGAATTGATAGCTAACTTAAAAGGTACATTTATTGGCTTTTAATGTACATTAAAATAAATATGAAATGAATGAAATGAAATGTATGTACCAGTTAAAAACCATCTGTTGTACATCCAGTGGTGTGTGTACTACTACTCTCTGGGAAATACTGCCCTAGAATGTTGCTGATGACAGTCTCTCAGCCTTTACTTATCTCAGTGAAAGGGGATCACACTATCTCATGAAATAATTTATTTGACTTTAGATTGCTCTAATGGTTAGAAAAATTGCCATCTTAAGCCCAAATCTACTGTCTGTCAAGCAACTGTTTTTTTAATGCTTTTCTCTGAAGTGATGAGAGTGAGTCCAGTCCCCCTTTTCCAGGGAACCCTTGAAAATGGCCACCATGACCCCTTTTAGTCTTTCCTGTTCTGGACTCTGTGTAATTCTTTTAGCCTGTCTTCAGATTACATGGTGTCTGTATCTTTTACCCTCTTGGTAAATTCCTTCATATATTTCCCTTTTTCACAGTCATTTCTGACATTGCCTACATTATTACATTATTTATGAGCAGTGCTTAGCTTTTTAAGACTTTGCCACCATAATCTTAAGCCTCTGGCTCTAATAGTACCTAACCTGGCTTCCTGTCCATTTCTCGGCCCTGTAATAGTGTTGGGTTATTTTGAATCCACTGGTAAGGCACCTTCATCTCTGCTATTTGAACTGCTATGAAGTCAGGTTTATATCATTCTATAATGATGTAACTGGGTGTTTTTTGAGCTGAAGATACCTTTCGGGTTTTTCGTTTCTTTTTTCTTTCAGGCTTTTTTCCCCCTTAATATCTTTTCAGGTGCAATTTTTGATAAGTGCTTACATCAGTTAGTGTGCCTCGGCTGTCTGTGTAATGGAGACTACAACTAAAAGCAGGTCCAACAATCAGAGTTTATTATCTCACACAACCAAGTATGTGGAGGTGGAATGGGTGCTGGCTTGGTTATTCAGGCTTGACAATGCCATCAGATACCCAAGTTGTCCTTGCCTTTTGCACTGTTATCCTCAGTGGGTATTCTTTTCTCCTTATGCTGCTTATAGTTGCAACTATCATCTTATCACCTTTCGAGGTCAAAGGGCAAAAAAAGTGAATGTCCCTGTCTTGGGACTTTTTTGAGGAAAAGCTTCCTCAAAGTTCTCCAGCAGTCACCCTTCTTCACATCTATGTAGCTAGAAGAGCATAGTCTGCCCAGTCCTAATCGTGTCACTTATGAGGAGACAAGCAGCCATTCCTTCCTTCACCTAAACAAGATTTGGCCCAGGGATGAGGAAGGGATAGAGCTTTCTCCCTGAAGGACAAAATTAGGATTCTGTGAGCAAGGACGAAAGGGGGATTGGCCCCACTACAATATACTTGTCCTTCTCACATTCATTAGTAAAAATCAAAGTATGCCAAGCAGCATGATGAATAAAGAAACTGTAGGATACCCTCTGTAAGACTGTTAAAGACTGTGAAAGACTGTGAAGAGAAAGAATTTCTGGTGATAACTTAAGGCTTAGTATCATAATACCAAATATTTGGCATTTTTTTCGTTAAGGAGGAGACATACAGCATATATTCAAAGCATGTCTCTATAATAGATACTCAGAAAGACTTAAAAGGATGTAAGGGCAAGTGAGAGTTTTGAGGAGCTAATAAATATTTGTTAAATAAATAAGTGAACAAGCATAGCCGATTTCCTTTTATTCCCCCCCTCCCCCAACATGTTCAAGAATAGCAAACAATGGGTCGTTTTTTCCCCGTGGGTAATAGAATAAGGATGAGCAGCCTGGTTTCAGTCAATTTTGGGTTGAATCCTGACTCTGTAACTTATCTGCTGTGGGACCCTGGGCAAGTTACTTATTTCTCCTAAAGCTTTCTTCATTTGCAAACTGAGGATAAGAGTAGTCTATGTCATAGGTTGTTGTAAGTACTTAGAACAGAACCAACACTATAAACAAATATGGGCTATTATTACTCTATATAATTATATCTTATTATACTAAGGTTAGAGAGATAGAGAACAAGTTAGGAAACCTGCACTTACCCATTTCATCACTTGATTACTGAGAAAATGTCTAATCAATTTCAGATAATCAGATGAGAAGGTGCTGAAATGAAAAGGAGAAATCCAAGACCTGGGACCTAGATATATTTTAGGCCTGAGGAATGAAGTGCTTGGTGAAATGGAAAGAAAGAAAAACACGGACATTATCTGTGTGCATGGCTTCTAAACTTAGCATCAGAGCAAGAATCCGATTCTTCTCTCCATTGTTTAACTGCTGTCCGCAGAGGCCATTATGTCTTTTGAGCCCATTAAATGCCTGTGGCTTAGCCTGGCTGAGTATATAGCAGTGGAAGAATAGGAAAATTTAAAAACGATCTAGCAAGAAGAAAGGGTGAACTGAGAATTTTGTTTCTGTACTTCATGATTTTCAACATGGTGCCATTGACAGGAATGACTTTCAAGGCGACATTGACTCAGCTTAATGTTTAATGTATCTAGTTTCCCGTGTACTTATTACAGTTTTAAAAAATAGTTAACATTTGTCTTCATTGTCAAATAGTAATCTTATCAGTTTGCTGAATTTTTTTTAAAAGATTTGATCTACTTAAAGTTTTTGCTTATGAAAACTTATCTTTGAAGTAAGTATGCAACTCTTAGTATCTCATTGGGTAGAGAATGTATTTAACTATACGTTTTGTAGTAAAGATGTGCTATATGGTTAAGACCTGCTTACTTTAAAAAATCAATGATTTACTACTTTGATACAATAGAAGCTGAAAAGTTTATAATGATGGATGCCCATAAATATATTAATGCAGACTGACAGTGAGTCATGCATTTAACACTAATTTGTTCCCTTTAGAAATTGCATTTATGTTTAACTGTGTAACAGACTTCTCAGCTAAAGAGATCTCTTTTCTTTCCCCTCCTTCATTTCCTCCTCTCTTCCTTTCTTCCAGGACACAATTAGACTTGATGTATTTCCTTGTGGGTATTTAGTCACTTAAATTCTGGAGTAGGTTACTGCAGTAAGATTTTTATTACCATTTAAAATAGGTGTAAAGCTTCCCCCCAAATATTGTGATTATGGAGAAAACTAGTTTCCAATCATGTATCTGTTGAGTCTTTCTGGATTTTACTACAAATCGAATGTGATAGATATCCTTCACTTTGTAATCCTTATGTTGCTAAAGCATTCACTTTTTTTGTTTGTTTGTTTTGTTTAATATCTTAACGTTTTAATTGTATTTAAAAAGCCAGGTCTGGAGGCACCTGGGTGGGTCAGTAAGTTGAGTATCTGACTCTTGGTTTTGGCTCAGGTTATGATCTCAGGATTGTGAGATCAAGCCCCACATCAGGCTCTGTACTGGGTGTGGAGCCTACCTAAGATTCTCTCTCTTCCTTTCCCCCTCCCCCTGTTCACATTCCCTCTCTTGAAAAAAAAAAAAAAAAAAAAAAAAAAAAAGATTTCCCCCCCGCCCCACCTCTCCTTCTCTTTCTCTCTCTCAAAAAAAGAAGCAGCTAGATCTGTCCATACTGGTTGCACATGTTATGGACCAGCCATATGCTAGTCATTGAAGATGCAAATATAAATAAGACTCAGGTGCTAATTTATGGTAGTAGTTCTCTACATTCAAGCAAACCATTTAATTCAGTGTGATCATATTGAAAAAGAAGTGTCTAGAAGGTACAGAGAGGGCACAAGAGAGATGCCATTTGAGCTGAGTCTTGGACAATTAGTAGAAATCCACTGGCAGCAGTGGAAGGGAAGAGGGCATGTCTGGTAGAGAGAAGCATCTGCACAGGTGCAGATCTGTGAAAGAGCAGGACATGCTCGGGCACTCCGTAGGTCCCCTGGTGTGACTGGAGCCTAGAGTGTATGTGTTGGATTCTAACCTACTAGAATCACATAAGGGCCTTTAAAAAATCTTCATACCCAGGTCTCAATGTCTGGGGGCTGGAACCAAGCTTTATGTAGATTTCCAGATGATTCCAGCGTGCAGCGATGTTTGGAAGCCACTGCTTTAACTCAGTAGGCATTCCGTTCTCATGACCTTAATAAGTATATTGCTTAATATTTTGAGGGTTGTAGATTCAAAATGTAGATTTTAACAAATATTTAATAAAAAGCATGATTTGATTTGCTTTACAAAGGGGTGAACTCAAAGCTTTAAAACTTTTTTTGTTTTTAAAGAAGAGGAAGTGATAGATTTAAATAGATGGATACTGTAATGGAATATTTTTGGGTCAAGAATGAGTTTCATGCATGACTACTACCACTCTATCTGTAGTCTCCTGTCATATACTCATTGTGGGTCTCAAACTCTGTGCTTGTCTCCAAAGTAGGTTGGTGAGTGAATCATGTCTAGAAATTAGAACCCCATGCCTCCTACTTTAGATCTGGAAGGAAACATATGTAGGAAACATATGTACAGTCTTATTTGATAATTTTGTATCATGTGAAACTAGAAGTTTTTTTTTAGTTTAGCTATGATCTTATATCCAGTGAAGTTATCCTATGGAATTATTGGCAGAGCTATTTAAGTATATTTAGAATTACATTTTATGTGAGACAGGGAGGAATTATATATATATTTTATATATACATGAATATATATGTGTATATATATTTGTATATATGTGTGTATATATATATATATATAATTATGTCTGTATATATTTCAAAAAGAAACAGTGGGAAGATAATCCAAAAGCTAATAAAAATGGTTACCTTTAAAGGGTGTGGGGAAGAAATAATCAGGGGAGAGGGGACAAGGATGGATAATTTCTCCAATATAATTTGTATTATACTTTTGGTCTTGGAACAGTTGAAATATTTTACAAAATTAAAAACACCATTTAATTAAAATAGAAAAAAGCAAGTGCTAAAAATTGAAAACAAACAGAAACAAATTAATCTAGTGGTATATCAAATTGGCATCATAATTAGGTATTGAAAATAATTATTTCTAGTTACTTTTAAAATACGGTATTGTGATTGTCCATAACCAAATGAGATACGTCTGATAGACAAAAAGAATTGCAAAGAAGTTGTAAACTGTATTCAGAAAGGTCAGTATTGTTATTTTGAAACTCTTTATTATAGAAAGACAATTATCATATTTCATTCATATGTGGAATGTAAGAAACAGCACAGAGGACATACGGGAAAAGAGGGAAAACTGAATGGGAAGTAATCAGAGGGGCAAACCGTGAGAGACTCTTCACTCTAAAGAACTGAGGGTTGCTGGAGGGGAGGTGGGTAGGGAAAGGGGTAAATGGGTGATGGGCATTAAGAAGAGTGTGATGTGATTTGATGAGCAGCAGGTGTTATATGCAACTGATGAATTATAGAACTCTACAGCTGAAACTAATAATGTACTGTATGTTGGCCAATTATTTAAATTAAAAAAAAACTCAAATTGTAGGTTAAAGCATAACAGTAAACATGTTATTAGAAACCAAAGCTTTTTAAGTAAGAGAAAATGATGAGAATAAATAAGTTAAAAAGAGATTTTATTTTAAAATTGAGACATATCTGTACAGACTCATTTATTTTTCTCTGTTTAGAAAAGTACGTATGTCCTGGTTCTTTGGACTATAAAGACCAAAAAGCAGTGACAACTCAGTCACAGTGAATATCCCTAGTGCCCAGCTTACTGCCTCTGAATACCAAGGAACTGGGATCTTTGCAGAGATTGTTGATTCCAGGACTGAGAGGAAACATACAAGATGAATCTAAGACATCCTCTTGTGTCAGAAAACTGTGAAAGGCCAATGGAATGAACATCAAAAGTTTAGAAGAGACAATGTGTAGAGAGACGATACACTTACATGGATATTTCCACCCATTGCATGGAGTTATAATCATTAAGAAACAACCAGTAGGTCACCATTGAAGATTCCTAGGACAGTGGACTCATTCTGAAAATTGTTAAGATAAAGAATCAAGGCACTTATTTGGCTTTCCTAAATGAATTTTATTGTGGAATAATCAGATGCTTGATGTGGAAAATTTCTCCTAACAGAATTCTGGCTAATAATTACAGAAGGAATAGCATAATTAGAAAGCCCACCATTGAGTTTCCTCAAATGAAGTAATGACTGTAGACAAAGGTTGTCTATGGATGCTGAAACATTAATTTAACATTGCTCCATCTTCTGAATAGTTTCAGGATCACTAAAAATGGGTAAACCAGCAATTATACACCTAATACAAAAGGAAGCTAAAAAAAAGATTGAACTGAATGTAATCAAGCCTCTAGACCTTACTTCCAGCTTAAAGGAATGGGAAGGGTGAAGGAGTATGGTAACACTATGAGGAAACAGCCAAATCCAGAGTGTAGAAGATTCTACAGGACCTTAACTTTGTGTCTTCAATAATTATAAATGTCATGGGAAGGGTGGGTAGGAAAAGCAAGGTGGGAGAGGAGGACTTTCCTAGATTAGGAACATAACAACTGAATGTAAAATGTGGATTTTGTTTGGTTTCTGGTTCAAATAAACCAACTGTAAAAAGACATTTTTGAGACACTTGGGAAAATAAGAATGTGGACTGAGTTTTGAATGATATTAAGGAACTGTTATTCATCTTTTTAGGTGAAAATAGCCTTGTGCTTCTATAAGAAAGAAAAACATCCTTACCTGCTTAATTATGAGTGAAGTGGTCTGATGTTAAAATACTCCAGCAATCGTTAACGGGACAGATGAAACAAGGTGGCAAAATGTTGATGATTTTGGAAAATATGTGATGGATACCTGGGGATTTATTATGATATTTTTTCTTTTATGTGCATTTAAAAATTTTTATAATGATAAATTTTAAAAACTTGTTTCACATTAAAAGAAATATGTATCCTTTTCTAATCGCTCAGTAATTAAAAGTCAGTGTCCCTTTCCTTTGTATTGATACAGATAAGTATGAACATTCTGGACATAGTTTCTATTTGATGATTTTTAATTAAATAGACCAACTTAAAAAGGGCAATGCTATACAGCAGATTAAAAATGAGCTCTTTGGGAATTGGTTTCAGTAATAAAATTTGTCCTCTCAAACAGTGGTTTTGATGAAGTTCAGATTTCATAAAGCAACACAAAGTATTTTTCAGGGTGTTTTTTTTTTCTTTTTGCAGTTTCTCAACTAATTTTCTCACCACTGCCAAGAGTAATTACATAACGTAGGCCTTTAGGGGACCCTGGTTTTAAAGCATAACTGCATACCCCTCTTCTTTTTTATCCTTAATCTAACCATCAAGCCATGTGCACTGTTTGAGCAGGAGTGGAGGGGGGAATTGGGAATAGGGAAAGGGTAGAAGCCTGGACTAATGTGAGATGTGCTCTTCGTTCTTATTTGTTTCTCTGTCCCTTCATCCATTCCAGAAACTTCCATTAAGCCTACAGTGTGCAAGGGACGGTGTAGAGCCTAGCGGGGAAGATGAACAAGTCAGACGTGGTCCTCCTTGCCCTGTTTGAGCCTGAACCCTCTGGGGCAGGGGTGGGGTGGTGGGGGGTGGAGCTGCTGGTTATCTCCTTGATAATGTGATAAGTGCTGGAATGTATGGAGTACAGTAAGAGGAAGGATCTTGTCTGGGGAAGGGACCACAAGTGCACCCTTAGGTCTACAGGGCGAGTTGGAATTAACTGTTCAGATGGAGATGCCAGAGGAATCGTGTTGGAGGCAAAGGAAAGTGCAGGCTAGAAGGGGAGGGCTTGAGCCTGCATGCCTGGAACAGTTGGCGCCTTGGCTGTTAAGCTCAAATTAGTAGAAAGACACTGAAGATTTTTATGATATATTTCATGCGTATGAAATATATGTAAGCTGTAAAATGTATGCTTGCATATTCATCATCTGACTTAAAAATAAAACATTCCTTATACTATTGGAACCACTGCTTACAGATGCTATCTTCTAGCTACTTTTTTTTTTTTTTTTCTGATTCTATAGTTCTCCCTCCTTTCATCTTTACTCCCTTCTTCCCAGGAGTAACCACTAATTCTGAATTTCTGTCTCTGTTTTCTTTGCTTTTCTTTTTCGTTTTACTGCACATGTATGCATCCCTAAACCATTTATAGTTTTGCATGGTTTTGACCTTTGTGTAATAAGCAGCAGCACTTCAGTGTTGAGTGAAGATGGTAAGTTGCAGGAAACCCATAGTATGAAACTGTTGAAGGGCTTCCTACAGGGGAATGATATGTGTGTTTTTATGCAGTGCAGATCATGGATTGGAGGTAAGCAAGGAGAGATGGGGAGGCTTGTGGAAGGATGCTGCCTACAGTCTAGGTGGTAGCTAGAGTAGGCTTGATGGCTGTAGGCTCTTAAGAGAAATTATATACGAACTTGTAACCATGGTCCTTGGGGATCTTGTCCCTCCTGTTTGATCTTTCTGTTCTTCAAATGGGATAAGCCCATTTCCTGCTTCAGGGTCTTTTCCTGTTCTTCTGCCAAAGTCTTTTCTCTCTAACCTGCAGAGTTCTGTCTTTGCTACACTCAGGCCTCTGCTCAGTGGCATCTTCCCTTGCCACTCTATCAAGAAGTGACTCCTTCCCTCTTGTTTCCCAGTCTCCTTCCTTGGTTTTGTTGTACTCTAGCTTTTCTTTAAAATCACGATCTGAAACTGTTTACTTATAGCCTGTCTATAATCCTTGAGGCTGGGGACTTTATCGGGCTTGTCTAACATTGTACCCTTCTTTCCCCTGTGCCTTGTATGTAATAATAGGTGCTCAGTAAATACTGGTTGAATGGACTAGTGAAGTAACTTGAAGTTGGGATAATGGAATCTACTCATAATTTTTTGACTGTCTCCCTGACATTTCCCTGGCTGTAAACTTTTTTTCAGAGCCTGAGGTCAGTGCCCAAACCCTGTTCCCACTAGACATTTCCACTTTACTATCTTGCTGTCACTTCAAAGTCAGTTATGTCTAAAATTACACGTTATCTTCTTTCCTCCAGTCTTCCCATTTTATTAATGCCACCACCACCAACAGTCCCCAGGCACAAAACCTTGGTGCTATCCTGCAGTGTTCTCTAGTCCTAATCCCTTGGGTGCTATCCATGCCCTTGTATGTCTTTGGGGGAGTTTATGATCACTGTTTTCATTTCTACTTTCTGCTACTGACATTTTAGCTAGGCCTCAAGGCCCTGCTTAGATCCTCTCTTCTGGGCATCAAGCTGAATTTTCCATCCCAGTGCCATTTTATACTTATGTCTATAGTTTTGTTTTGTTTTGTTTTAAAACAATATCCTGGCTTGTACTGTTAGTCACTTACCCATATCCTAAATTGTAAACACAGTAAAACCCATAAAATATTTGAGTTGCCTTTATTTCCTTCTCTGTTGTCCCATTTTTAAGATCACCATGTGCGTCCTGTCCTTAGTTTTGTCCTACTCCTATTGCTTGCACTTTGTTGTGGGACTGATGGCACACTGCCATAGTTCTTTTACCTCCTGTCCTTTGTTCTCACTAGGGCTGGTTCTCTCCGAGCCTGTGGGGGGCTCTCACAGTTTTAAAAGGTGAGAAGTCAGAAGGTGTCAAATCCTGTATCATGCTGGACACGTGTAGAGGCAGTGGAATCTGAGGTTTTGATCTTAGTTTTTAGTTATATCTGTTTTTATCCTCTGAAATGAAAACAATAGCTCTTTATAACTACTTAGTGATACAGATTGTAAAGGTAAATTTCATTGGATAAATTACTTAACTCCCATTTATTGAATGCTTATATTGCAAAGGATGTAGACATATAGGATGGTTTTGCTCACATGGTGGATCTTCCAGAATCTAGCAGGTATTTAACACAAATTGTAGTAAAATATGGTAAATGTAAAATTATAAGTAGGTACAAGATGCTGACAGAATGCACGGAAAGAAGCATTTTAGTCATCGAGGGTTTTATCGAGGGGAAGCTTGTTTCATAAAGGATGTAATAGGGCCAAGACTTGACGGATGAACAGGAGTTCATTAAACTCACAGGGGCTTTAAGTCCTTGGATTTGGATAATTCATGAAAACAAAATGGAATCAATCTGGACTCTAATGAAGGGTGATACCAGTAAATCGCCAAGGAAGGGAAACTTTTATTTCTTTGATATTGCAGCCCAAGGTCATTCCAATTCCACAGTGCCCTCAAGTAGCATGATGTAGAGACAGCCTGGTGTCGTGATTAAGAGTGGGTTCTGCAGTGAGGCTGCTGAGGTTCAGAATTCAGCCCTGCAACTTACTAGCTTTAGGAATTTTGACAATTTATTTAAATTTCTTGGGTTTTAGCACAGTATCTACTTCATAGAGGTGAAGATTAATGAGATAAAACATGTAAAATCCTTATGACAGTATCTGGCACATCGTAGGTGCTCAATAAATGTTTGCTATTGTGGCTTTTTTTTTTTTAAGATTTTATTATTTATTTGACAGAGAGATCACAAGTAGGCAGAGAGGCAGGCAGAGAGAGAGGAGGGGAAGCAGGCTCCCTGCTGACAGCAGCAGAGAGCCTGCTGTGGGGCTTGATCCCAGGACCCTGAAATCATGACCTGAGCCGAAGGCAGAGGCTTAACCCACTGAGCCACCCAGATGCCCCTATTGTGGTTATTTTTGACTGTTCACATCAGCCTAGAGCAGGAGTGGCAGGGCTAGCAGACTGCTACTCATGAGATGCGGCCAACCTAGTGTGCTCTCTGATTTGTAAATAAAGTTTTATTGGGACACAGCTATGCCTACTCATTAAGTGTCATCTATGTATACTTTTGTGCTCTCCCAGGCCGACATACAGAAACGAAGTGGCCCATAAAGCCCCTAATTATTGCTCTTTACAGAAGAAATTTGCCATACCCTGGCCTAGAGGATAAAATCAAGCTCTTTAGCTCTCAAGAACTTCCATGACTACTTCCGTCCATAATAGATGGCCACAGCGGCTCTTTGGCTTTTGCTGCTTCTTTAAGAGGTGCTCTCCATTGCTGGATTGTGGCTTCTTCAGTGTTCCAGCTGATGCTCTCTCCTACATGAATATGGATAGCAGCAGGGCCGGGACTAGGATAGGGTGGGTGGGGCACTCACCTTAGTTACATGATTAAGGAGGACCCCAAAAATTCAGTAGTCAAATAATGTCTTGATGCAATATTTTTTAAAAATCCCAATTGAAAAAATCCATGATGAGAAAAATATCAGTTTTAAACAAAGACAGGATTTATATTACTGATATTTTTAAAACTGAGCCTCCAACATGGCTCACCATGGTACATGGTACAAGGCAGCAGAGAACAGGTAACCCATGCTTAAGCTACAGCAAACTGAAGACCCTCCTGCTTCCTACATAAATGTGGTAGCTAGCATTTTTAAGATTCAGAAGAATCTGCTGGCTGGTCACATGTAATGATTTATACTCAGGTCCACATCAGGAGTACTTTAATAAAGAAAAATTATGCACATATTTTGTGGAACTTAGCTTACAGTAGTGATCTGTATATAATCTGTTGTATAAGATGACAGAATAAAAAGTATTTCCATAAGTTTTCAAATAGCTCGTTTGAAATGGTTCACTGAAAGCAGTAAAGCATAGATTAGAATAGCAGCATTGGATAACTAAAGCTGTTTACCAAGAGATCTGAAAGGATTACCTGGTTCCTATAAGCTTTTTCCAAGAAAGGCCAGATAGGGATATTAATTGAATTTTAATGCTTTCTGATAAACACCGACCTGGCAAGCTTTTTTAGATGACTAACTTTCTAATCTGCTTTGACATTTCTACAGGGTGCTGCAAACAGTGATTTGTTGGTAGGTTAAAAATATGTATGATTTGTTTTAGTGAAGGAGGTATGGAAATCATCTGTAACATTCTGTTAAAATAGAAGGGAATCTTATCTGTAAGGAGTAAGTCTGGAAGAACGGACAAAATGACCTTCCCGTTTCTCAGGCACCATGTTGAGATTTGTAGGACTTCATTTGATGTTTCAATGAAGTGAATTAGTTGTTCTAACTGGTATCCGTGTTATAAAAAGATAAAATATAATATTGAATTTCATGCTCCTTTACTTTCTAAATGACACATTAAAATGTTTTTAGGTCTATAGTGTTGATTGGAGCCAAACCAGAGGTGAACAGCTTGTGGTGTCTGGCTCATGGGATCAAACTGTCAAGCTGGTATGTCAGCATTACTGAATTTAAAATCAAAGGATCTCTTCCATAACACTTTCATTGAGTTTTTTTTTCTTTTTTCTTTTCTAGAACATACTTCTGTATCTTTTCAATTATAGAACTAATTTTAGCATTTAATAAAAGCATTTAATAAAAAAGCATTTATTAGAATTTAAACATTTTTAACCTTTTGGCTGTAAACTAACCATTAGCTCAGCATTGATTATTTTGGTCCCTTAAATACTGTTCTGCTTTATATGAAAATAGACTTTAAAGAATCCTTGAGATATGTCTGTCTGTTACATGTGTACATATAAATACATAGGTAATGTATATATTATGTATATAAACATAAATTTGAATTTACCTCTAAGTAATTGATTTATTCATTTGTTTGTAGTGGGATCCAACTGTTGGAAAGTCTCTGTGCACCTTTAGAGGCCACGAAAGTGTCATTTATAGCACAATCTGGTCTCCCCACATCCCTGGTTGTTTTGCTTCAGCCTCAGGTAAATAATTCCGAATTTACCAAAAAAGCCTTACTTGTAGTGAGTGATGGCTTTGCTTTCCCCAGCAGGTGGCGCTCTGTACTTGCTTTTTGGAGGGAAAAAGGGACCACAGTACTATCCTTTGTGCTCTTTAGATGGTTTCATTCTTCATCACCCTCTAGATAAGATTTAGCCAGGCCTGGACTACTTTCCAACTATTAATGAACAAATATGGTTTGTCTTAGGCATATCATAACTGGTTATAAATCTTCCAAAATTGGGAACTCATCTAGTTCTTTTTATTAGCCACTGAGTTCCTTCTTTTAGATGGCATTACCCTTGGCTTGTTTATTGGAATAAACGTGGCAAAGTCTGAGTAACAGTTACGAAATGTGTAACATGTGCTAATTAATGACAAGTATTTGTGATGAATGATAAAGTAAAATTATCACTCTCTATTTCTTGCTAATTTTGTAACTTACAAAAAATATAAATTTATAAAGAAAAAAGCCAAAAATGGTATCCTACATAATCCCTCTACTAGACTTACCATATGTACAGTGAGGAAATTCAAATAGCACAGAAAGATGCCAAATAAAAAGTCCTCATCCCTCCCCCTCCATAGAACCATGGTTAACTTTTTTTGTATTCCTTCATAAAAATTCTTATTTTTTTTTAAAGATTTTATTTATTTATTTGACAGACAGAGATCACAAGTAGGCAGAGAGGCAGGCGGGGGTGGGGGGTGGGAAGCAGACTCCCTGCCGAGCAGAGAGCCCAATGCAGGGCTCCATCTCAGGACTCTGGGATCATGACCTGAGCCGAAGGCAGAGGCTTTAACCCACTGAGCCACCCAGGTGCCCCCAAAATTCTTATTCTTATTTCAGAATATATGGTACAAAAGTAAAAAATGTTTGGGGCACCTGGGTGGCTCAGTTGGTTAAGCATCTACCTTTAGCTCAGGTGATAATTTTGGGGTCCTGGGATAGAGACCCACAGACATGCTCCCTGCTCAGTGGGGAGTCTGCTTCTCCCTCTCCTTTTGCTCCCCTTCTCCTTGCTCTCTGTTTCTCTCAAGTAAATAAAATCTTTTTAAAAAATGAATAATGTTTGTGGGGAATATGTCCGAGTAAAAAGTCAGATGTCTTTAAGGGCTGAATTTGCTTAGTGATGTTAGGTTTCATGTGCTTATAGCTATAAAGTTTTTGTTGTTGTTGAAATTATACAGGAAAATAATATAATAACTGTGAATCAGAAAATCTCTCATCCCAAATTCATTTTCCCCACCGAAAGCATTATAAAACAGCTTTTGATTGTGGCAATTTTTTAGTAGCCTTAGTCCAGTATTATAGTTGAATTGGGTGACTCATGCAACCATTCAGAAGGAGTTTTTAGACCCTAGTTTTAAATAAATTTGATGGAAAAGAATATTCACCAATTATATTTTATAAATTATGTATGAATTTATATTCTTAAATTTATGGAATTAACACAAATTTAAGGTAGGAAAAGAGGTATACTATGTTTCTTTTATTTGATCTACCACCAATAGACACTTGGCTAAAGAATTTTCTGAATACCTTCCTAAAATCTCTGACACTTTAATATACATTACTTCATTTTTCTTTTAGATGATTTGTATAGTGTACAGAGTGCCGTTAAAGCTGTAAAAAGTGTAGGAATGAAACAAAGGTGAACAACTAATTGGCACAGGCAAGGCAGGGGTGCTCTGCTAGGCTGCCTCCTCGAGTCACTTTGACCTTGCCTTTGTGAACAAATAGTGGGAAGGTAAACCGAAGCCTCTGAGTATTCCAATGTGAGGATTTATTAAATTACATCATTTGGGGGAATATATTCATAAATATAGTCTGTATGACACTAATGACTTTCAAAAATGTTTCTTATAGAGCAGCAACACCTTATAGATTAGTCAAAACAATAACAACAACCTTCCCAGTCTGGATGATGTCAGTTAATTCTGATAGTGAGAATCTGGTAATGTTAAGATAATAGTTATTTTAAGATTTGGACCTTTAAATGATAAATAAATGGACCTCTTTAATCTTTTAAATGTTTTCCAATTTGATGAATGAAAAAGATACCTAATTTTTGTTTTGATTTGTGTATTTGATTACTAGGGTTAGTGAATATTTTTTGTATGTTCATTGACCACTACAGTTTTTCCTTTGTGAGTCTTATGTCCATGTTTTTGGCCCATTTTTCTACTGAGAACTGTTTGTTGTTGTTTTTCTGTATGATGTGTGAGCTCTTCTTTATATTTAGGAATTGGTCTTCTGTATCTTACATATATTTTCCAAATTTTTTGTTTGTCTTTTAACCATTTTATTTTATTTTATGTTGTATGTATGTTGTATATGCATTTAAGTTTTTTGGTAGTCAAAACTGTCAATTTTTTGCTTGATAATGTTTTTGGCTTTCATTTAGGATGACAAGGAGTTGACTCAGTGAAAAATAGGAGGCCTTGCGTGGCATGTTTGAAAGAGAGGCCACTGTAGGCCGAGAGAATAGGATGTCTAAAAGTAAGAACTTAGTTCATTTGAGGTACTGAAAGAAGAGCCAGGAGACCACTGGTTAAGAGGAAAAGATCGTAAAAATGAGGTTGGGCAATAGAGGAGGTGCCCACCTTATGTACTGGATTCAAGATTTTAGATTTTATCCTATGGACATGGGCAAGGCACTGAAGAGGTTTAAGCAGGGGAGTGATATGATTAGGCTTGCATTTAACAAAATTCCTTCTGGCTCTGTGTAGAGAATAATTGGGAGGTGAGCAGGAGTGGATGCATGAAGATTAACTGAGACATGAAGGAAGGCATGGATAAGGATGGCAGCAGAAGGGCTGGCTGAAATTAGGTTGACTTGAGTGGTATTTAGAGATGATTTTATAAGATATACAAGAGGTGAAGAGAGAAGGATGAGTAAAGAGTAACACCTAGATTCCTGCCAAGGATAAATCGATGGGTGGTTAATGTCATAACTGAGGTAAGAAATATGTTTGAAAGAGAAGATCTTGAGTTTTGTTTTGGAGCACACTGAAATCATGGTACAAGGGAGTTGTTGATGAGTAGGGTGAGTTTGGAGCTGAGACATCTAGCCTCGTGAATAAATTATGTCATTGGCTCATAAATGATAACTAAAGCCACTGGCGTAAGTCGGAGTCCCCAGGAAAGATTAAACAGAAGAAACCTTAGACTAGAGCATAGGTTGGCACACTACTGCCCTCAGATCAAAATGACCCACTGACAGGTTTTTGAACAGAGATTTAGTGGAACACAGCCATGCCATCCTTTTACAGATTGTCTGTTGTAACTGCTTTTGTGCCATAATGGCAGAGGTGAGTAGCTGTGGCAGAGGTGAATGGCCCTTGAAGCCAAAAATACTTATGTTGGGTCCCTCACAGGAAATGTTCACTGACGCTTTGTATAAAGAGTCTTGAGGGGACATAAAGCAATGGAAGCTCTTTCGTGCAGTTTGGTTGTTTAGGGGAAGAGAGAAGAAAATAGCTAGAGGAAGAGGTAGATTGTGTCTACTATTGTCTCCTCATTTAATTATCCAGCATCCCCCAAATAGACAATCAGAAGGATAATTGTTCCTTACTTGCTACTAAACTCTGTCAATGCCCTGAGTTGTTGAATTAGGTCGAGTGGGTTCCATAGTAAATATAACGTCACAGAAATCCTTTTCCTTTTGTTTATTTTATAATTTTCTTTATTCTAAAAATTTTAAATGACCAAATGTCCCTCAATTTTAAAGCATTATTAGGTTGAAGACACTCAGAACTGGAAATCTTCAGGTAAATTGTATACAGACAAACATGTCCATTAGATTAAGGAATTTCCTGGATTCTAAGGTAGGAGAAAATAATAGTAAATTCTGTGTATAGATGTTCAGTTAAGTCAAAAAGTGTTCAGTGGTTGAAATTAACAGCATGGTTTTCTAGAATTAAGAACAGTATACTTATAAGATTATTACTGTTATTTTCTAAATTTCTAAGTTGTCTGAGTTACAGTGTTTTGTCCATAATCTGAGTTAAATCTTTCCCAGGATATCAAATCTTTCGGGATGGGACCAGTAATATATTTTTCCTTGGCACATTTCCTTTTCCATGCCTAAATTTCTTACTGGATTTTTAAAAATTTTTCTGTGGCACAGCTAGTTGTAAGGCTGGGTGGATACTAAAGTAAGTGATAACTTACTTTACTAAAGTAAGTGATAACAATATTGATGTGCTATTCGAATTAACTAACCCTTTAACCTGCCTATATAACTTGAGTTAGTCATCTTTGTGCTTTCAATTTAGTGTAAATGCTAATGAATTTCATGCTTATAGTGAATCAGTTCTGTAAGATGAACACAGTTCAGCATAATGGTTATAATTTTACTACCGGTGAAAAGCCCTAATACAAAAAGTATTGGTACAAGTTCAATTAAAATTCTTTTAAGGATGTAAATTAGACTGACATTAGCATCATTTTCTTTGAGTAGGGATGCCCTTTGGCCTTATATCCTACAGTTTCAAAGGAGTCGTTTCAAATCCTTCATGAATTAATGGTATAAGATAGATCAATCTTCAAAATGAACTGAAACTTACTTCCCTTCTGGTGAAGCAGTGAAGACATGTCTGGTGCGAGCTCTAATTGGCAACATCCATAGTAAACTGAAATTAATAATGAGTATAATTTTACATATTTGGACAAATATTAATAAGTAAAACTCCTTGAACTACTGATATATTTTTTTAAAATTCCATTACCTTACTATTGTATGTAATTTTGTTGATATATATTATTATTTAAGATTCTAAAATTATCTTCATTTGTTTTTCATCATTGCTTTTTTTATGACTGAGACCAAATATAAAATCTGATGGTGACAAAATCTTGAACTAATACACCTGCATTTATTTAAATGTCAGGCAAAATTGTGTGTATTAGCCCTTTTTTTTTTGTACTTGTCAGAATTCACTCATTTATTTAACAAGTATTCAACATGTACTCTACGGTAGGCCATGCAAGATGTAGGAAATCCCAGAATAAGCAAATAAAAATTGGTTTCCATATGATACAAGAAGTACAAAAAAGATCCGTTTGGCAATCTAAGGGAAGAAATGTAACAAGCACCTTTTATTTGGGCTGAGTCATGCACACTCCTTTTGCTTTTACATTGGCCTTTTGTGTAGCATGGTGTACATAATATTGAGTCTGGATGTTGCATACAGAATATTCAGTGTATGAGACTGAATAACAGGAAAAGGCTTATTGTGTAGAGAGTTAGCAATATAATCACAAAACTTAACTATCTGCATATTGTAACTAGGTAATATTTAAACAATCTTTTATCATCACAATGTCCATTTGGTTGAATAGAAAAAAAAAGTTATCTGTTTAATGACATCATCTTCATGTGTTCTATTAGAAATAAATATAAATATCAGCCAGGATTTCTTCGGTTGAAAGTCAAAGAAATTCTGAACCAAACCATTTTAAGAAGATAATTTATTTGCTCGCATAGTTGAAATGTCCAAAATTACATCTGGATTTATACACATGGCTGAACGTAGGGCTTAGAGGATGTTCTTGCCATCTCTTCTGTATTCGTTGAGTTGGTTTTGTATCAGGCACCATGTGAAAGATGGCAGCAGCTCCAGCCCCTCTATCCTTTCTGGTTCCCGGCCAGTATGAAACGTGTGAGACTCCTTCTCAGACATCTAAGAAAGTTCCATTTTCTCTCATCTGATGGCCCACGCGAATGTTTCTAATTTGATCACAGTGCCTAGGAGAGGAGGATGTGATGTTGATTACACAGCTTACACCTGCCATTGGGAATGGGAAGTGAGAAAGAGGGTGGTAGTCCATCTCTTACACCAAGAATAGAAAGAATGAATAGTTAGGAGTGGAGTGGTTCTATGGGGCCTATATTCACTAGACTATATGCACATCCAACACTTAAATCAAAGAGATTTCACAAAATATGGACCTGTGAGGTATAAAATGTTACTTTAAAAAAATTGGATAAAGGAAAGCCATTTGCCACCTTTTATGATTTTAGAAACTCACTGGAAGGTTTATTTATTAAGCATTTGCCATTTTCCTGAAATATTCCTTCATAATGATTTTCAAATAATAGCCTCCTTAATAAAGTTGAAAAGATTTGAAGTTTTTTCTTCCACTCTACAAGAGGAGGGTTTGTGGTTCAGTAAAGGATGGGGCATGCTCTGAAACTCTCACTGTGCTTTTGCCATTTCAAGTGAAATGAGGAAATTTGCTTACCAAGCTGTGTACAATGTATTAGGAGGCAAGTGAACTTCCTTGCATACTTTCTTGACTTGTTTTCATGCATTTCCTATCAGGCACATGTATTCTTTTACATAGCTGAATGCCTTACACAAGCAAACATTAAAATATTTTTAATTACTATTATATAAGATATGGGAAGTAAGCATCTTATTAGAATTTTGAAAACCTATTGAAGGTTAATTTTGGTTGTTGAGAGGGACATTGGCAGTGAGTCAGTCAGGTATTAAGTGAATGGCCACTGTTTTCTGAAAGATACATTGAAAGCCATTGAAGAGACATTGAGGAAGAAAACAGATAGGGTTCCTGTTTCTTAGAGCCGCCATCCAGTGGAAAAGGGAGATGCTATGGAAAAACAAGCTAGCAATAGATAATGCAAGGAGTGTGAAGTTCTCTGGAGAGGTAACATAGTAAGTAGAGTGGTTAGAGCTGCGCTGTCTGAGACGAAATTCTTCTTTCACCACTATTACCTGACTTCAGGTCATGCTGCTTAACGTCCGTCTCTTCATTCCTCACTTGGAAAACAAGGATGATGGTAATACTTATATCATGGAAGTTTTGAGGAGGATTAAGTGAGTTAATATATACAAAAGGCTGAGAACAGTACCTGGCACAGAGTTAGGGCTCTATAAATGTTACCTTCTATGATTAACGTGTGTGCTCAGAATTCTGTGGAAACACAGGTAAGGATTCTTGAGCTTGGCAAAGTTGGCTGGTCAGGGTAGCTAGTTCTCCACTCTGAGAAAATAGCATTCAAGCTGTTACTGCAGTAACTAAGAGTTAAGAGATGAGAGCTGGGAAGCAAAGGAATGGGAGGTGGCGAGAACAGAGCATATTTGGGGAGTGTCTGAATGACCGTGGCATGTGTTTGTGTTTTAAGAATTACCAGTGCTCATCTGAGGAACTTGCTCTGGGTAGAATCTGGAATGCTTGGTTGTGTGATGATATACAAGGTCAGTGATCCTGAAACCTGGCTGGCCGTTGGAATTGTTGGGGGAGCTTTAAAAAAAACAACAGGATTCTGGGCTCCATCTTAGTCCTGCTGAATCAAGTATCTCTGGGAGGCGCATTTTTTAATTACCCCAGCTGAACCTAGCGATCAGCCTCTTTTGGAAAGCGCTGTTCTAATCTACAGCATAGCTTTGTTTGAGATGCCAAACTAATAGTTTATTTCTGCTGGTGCAATGGGAATTGCATGCTTAATATTCATCTCTCTTTAAAAACCCACAGAATGGTTTCAGTGCTGAATTCAGAAAGGAAGTGGTTTCTGTAGTTTGAGAATGGCTTAGTTGTCCCACCCCCCCACCCAGTTTTGTTTGAGTTGTATTATGGTCTTCATCAATTTTCTTACTTTGTCGTCTTGCTTACAGACAGAAGCCTGCTATGAAATATACCGTAATCTTTGCATAAGAAATCTCAATTGTAAATTTCATGGTTATGGAAACCAAAGTTGTGAAATATTTGTTTTTACAAATATTACAAATGGCAGAAACTTACATGATAGGCAGTCATATGGTTAATTATGTCACCCAACTACTTATAGCCATTTATATTTTAAAGATAATACAGGAGAATATAGCATTGAAGTCATTCCAAGAATTGAGTCACCTTCAAAGTTAGATGGTATTTGCAAATCTGGAACTAAATTTGTTATCATTGGGCTAAGTTAGGACAGGCCAAAAAGGGGGAATTTTTAGAGATTTAGATCTAGATTTACTTTCCAAAGCATTCTAAGGTCTCCAAGGACATTGCATTTTGTCTAGTTCATGAAAGTTGTTAGTAGAACAGAATTCATATTTCTAAATTACATGAGATAGAAGGGAAGACTATTTAAGCTCATTGCATTAAGAACATTAATATGAAGTAAACTTTCTTTTGAACCATGAAAACTAAGTTACTGCTATTACAGACTCCATATAATTGCATAAGTCATAGCCATGCCTGAATGAATGGGTCCGGTAGTTTAAAAAAAAAAATCTTCATTCTAATCTAAGAAAAAAGTCATATTACATTTGGTAAGCATCTGACATTTCAATTCAATTCAATTATTTGGGCCCAATATGCATCCTTTTGCTGCTAAGTTCTTTGCAGAGTCAGATCCAGTGTTGACACTCATTCTCCCTCCTCACCTTCCTCTTACCTGCTGCGGGTTGAAATTCGACATGGTAGCATCCAACATTTCCTATTCCACGCTATGCACAGAGACTCACTGATTCTGTTGCCAGTGGCTGGCCTGCCACTGATAAGGGAAGATGGTGGCACTATCACAGGGCCCTGGTCAACGTCTGGCTGACAATGGAAGGGCCAGTTGTCTGGAAAATGCAATTACTAAAAAAAAACCAACATAAGTACAGATATCCCAGTGGCTCAGAGTTGAGTGAGTCATGGTACTGTTGGGCCAGAAGCTGTCTCTCCTACCTGGAAAACAGAGTGAGGAGGATGAAGTGACAAATGTGTGCAACAGAAGCGACTGTCAAGTAAATGGAATTCTTAGCTCCTTCAGAACAGTTCCCTTCTTCTGGTATCTTTCAAGTTAATTGCAAGATGGGACAACCTAGGCCATGGTTTTTCTGTGTGTGTGAATACTGCTTGACTGTGATGATAAGGAACGAAAATACTGTTCCAGAGAGATGTGGAGTGGACACTCAACCAGTCTTTGTTGTTGGGTGTTTTGCTTAATCTTTTTTTCCTATGTAAATATGCATGTCATATAAAAATACATATAGACATGTATTTTTTAATTTAAATTCAATTTAGTTAATATAGTGTATTATTAATTTCAGAGGTAGAATTTAGTGATTCATCAGTTGCATATAAAACCCAGCGCTCATTTCATCAACCACCGTCCTTGATGTCCGTCACCCAGTTATTCCATCCTCCCACCTACCTCCCCTCCGACAACATTTTTTGTTTTCTAGAGCTAAGAGTCTCTTATGGGTTGCCTCCCTCTCTGTTTTATCTTATTTTATTTTCCTTCCCTTCCCCTGTGTTCATCTGATTTCTTTCTTAAATCCACATATAAGTGAAATCATATGGTATTTGCCTTTCTCTGCCTGACTTATTTTGCTTAGCATAACACCTTCTAGTTCCATCTGTGTTGTTGTAAATGGCAAGATTTCGTTCTTTCTGATGGCTGAGATAGATACACACATATACCCCACATCTTTTTTATCCATCCATCTGTCTGTGGACATCTGGGCTCTTTCTGTAGTTTGGCTATTATAGGTGTTGTTGCTATAAACACTGGGGTCCATGTGCCCCTTCGAATCACTTAGTAGTGCAATTGCTTAATCTTTTAGTAAAGTATAATACACATGTGGAATAGTGCCTAATCTTAAGTGTACAATGCAAAGAATTTTCACAGTGAGCACATACAGGTGTGCATGTAGCCCCCAGATCAAGAAACAGAACATTCTACCCCACTCCGGGGGTGGGGGTGACCACTGTCCTGCCTTTTAATAGCATAGATTAGCTTTGGGGTTTTTATACTTCTGTGTCAGGTTTGTTTTGTTCATTATGTTTTGTGAGACTCCGATAATGTTGCTAGAATAACAGTTACTTCTTCATGGACTGGCCCATATTCCTTGTAATGTTTTGATACTCTAATCTTTAGTTTCCCCATTTGTAAATTACCATAAAAATTACTCATTATATTATCAAAATGTCTACCTCAGTTTTTATGGTTTTTAAAAAGTTAATGCATACAAAATGTTTAGACCACCATCTGGCATAAAGTGAACACTCAATAAATATTGGCCATTATATTCACAGCATTCTGAATAGGAGTGGGAATGACTTCTAATCATGGGTATGCTTTCTTATTTTTTTCAAGTATATTATCTCATTTAAACTTGATAAGGTAAATATTTTATCACAGGTAAGGAAACTGAGAATCAGGTAAGTTAAGGAACTTGATTAAACATCAACAGGTACCAAATGATTAGGACTAAGCCCCAGAACTGCGGAGCCCACATTCTTAACCTCTACATTTCATTACCCCCGACAAGTTAATGCTTATCTTTCTTAGACAGCTTCCAAAGAAATCGAGAAAAAAAAAGCATTATCTAAAATTGCTAATTGTAGCTACATGACAATATGATTTAGAATTGGGAATGCAGGAAAATATATGTAAGTAAGTAAAGGATAATTTAAAATTTTAGTATTATCATATACCATATATAAATGTATCTGTTTGTGCCAGAGACCATGCTAAGTGCCAGAAACTTTTTTACACTATATGCTTGTACAACCTTGAATGCAGGCATTCTGTTGCTTTTTTTAGAAATGAGGAATCAGTCTCAGAGATATTATATAACTTGTGCAGGGTCACACAGATACTAAACAGAATTCCAGACCCTGACTGCCATCACGCCATAGACCACGTTCTTTCATCAAGCTCTACCAGCTTACTCTCAGCATCACTACCTGTTTCTAGTTTACTGTGATGTTAATACATATATATATATCCTGAGTTTTATTCATCAGGTCATTTTGTTGTCTTTTAATTTATAAAGATCAAAGGCAAACAGCGTATAAAACATTTAATCAGGTAACTGTGAAGCTAAGCAATGTGAACCATTTTTGTAGTAATGCAAGGTATAATCCCTAAATTTTTTCCAAGGAGAGAAATATACCTCTGGCTGGCCTGTTAAAATGTAGTAAACATAAACACAAAGATTAAAAATTCTCTATTTTGACTTGGTAGATGGCCCACATTTAACAGTAAAATTGTTAGCATTTGGTTTCTTATAGACTAGAAACCGATGATTTTCAGGACCTTTTTCCTGTCCTCAAGAGAAATGCACTATGTTTTTGTGTGTATATAGTTATCACTGTCCTTGTTTCAGTGTGAAATTCAGATTTTCCTGCTTTGAGTAGATGTATAAACATTGTCGTGACACATGACTTTTTGTAGTTCCTCACTTTTAGTAGTTCCTATGCATTATTATAATTAAAATCAATGTATGTGGGGGCACGTGGGTGGCATAGTCAGTCAAGCCTCCGATTTTTGGTTTCGGCTCAGGTAGTGATCTCAGGATCATGAGATCAAGCCCCATATTGGGCTTCCACCTCACTGCGGAGTCTGCTGGAGATTCTCTCTCATTCTCCCTCTGCCATTTCCACTCATGTGGAATGGCTTTCACTCTTTCTCTAAGTCTTAAAAAAACAAAACAAACAAAACCAATATATATGTAATATATAAATGGTAGTAACCTCACAGTAAACCAGTGTATTTTCCCTTAATTTATCATCATGAGTACAGTGTCACTAAGCTTCCAAGTGGTGTAATGGAAAGTGATCAAGTCTTCATCTCTCACCAGGTGATCAGACTCTGAGAATCTGGGATGTAAAGTCAACAGGAGTCAGAATTGTGGTTCCTGCACATCAGGCAGAAATTTTGAGCTGTGACTGGTGTAAATACAATGAGGTACCCTCCTGTCTGGATCTGTCCCTTGCTGCTGAGGCCTTCCTCTTATTGAAAATGTTCGGGATTTTATTTTCTCTTCCTTTATGTGGACTTTGGTAGTGTTTATGGACCATTAAGTTAAATTCAGTCCCTTTCAATTCTAATTGATGATTGTGAGTGACCTGTATTAGCATTAATTGGATTTAAGTGCACATAAAACAAGCAGAGTAAGAAATAGAAATTCTCAAAGTTCAACAGTGCAGGCTTACTTGCTTATTTGGGAAGCTGCTTTACAGTTTATGTAATTTTTCTTCTTTATTGCTCTTAACCCCGCCAATTTGTATCATCTGCTTGCATTTCTCATTCATTTTGCTGGTTAGGTTGCTGAACTATTTGTAATTTGATTTTTAGTTTGACGGTCCACCAGTTCTTTAAAAATTTTGTTTCATCTTCCCATATAAGCCTAACCAAACCTCATGCTTCTGTAGATAACAGTGTCTGTTTTTACCTCTTTGCAAAGCTTTAGTTAACCACATGAGCATATGAATTCAGAATAGAAATGGATTAAATGTGTGTTGAGATACTATTTATATACCTGAGGTGGTCTGTTGCCTGGGACAGACAGGTAAAACATACTCCTTGTTTCTTCTCACTTTTCAATTAACTAAAGGAAGTTAAGAGAGCATTTTATTGGCAGAGTTCTTTGAAAAGAAATAAAATAGATTAAAAGAAAATAGAGTACATATTCAATAATAATACTTCATCTAAATAACCATTTCATTGCTGATAACTGCATTTCAAATCTCTGTCATCATAAATGAGTTTTCCATGTGGAAAATGAATTGTGGACTATATGTTATACTTTGGGAATTCTAAAAAAGGTGCTGATATATAATTGAGAGTTGTTAAAATTGTTTTTGTTTTAAATTATTGAAATTTCCCCTCCAGTGAGCTTACACTTAAACCTAGCACATTCAGACAATGAATTACTGCCCTGGTTGACATGGGAGGGGGCTGACTGTGGGCCCAGCACTTGGCCTGTTCAGCTAGGAACTGTGGTTCTCTTAGGGCTCTAGATAGAGGGATTTGTAAAACCTGACCAGATAGGAGACTCATCACTATTTGCAGAGGTTCTCAGATAGGATTAGATATTGTATTAAGACATGGCCCATGACAGTGGGAAATAATGATTGAATTAGATTTCAAAAAGCATAAAAATCAAATTGGTACGCCTTTCCTTTTCCCCCATATTCCTCAGGTAACAGGCCTCTTGCCTTTTAAAGCCTGGTAAAGCCTCACAATACGCTCAAGAGGAAGGTGGGCTCATTTGAGGGTGTAATTTTTAACCCCTTATATACTTACTGATACTACTACAAGTAGATTGGAGAACCACAGTGCCATTTGAGACTGTGCCTTGTTCTGACCTGTGCACTGCTCACTTTTCTCTGAATTTTTTTTGCAGAATTTGCTTGTGACAGGGGCCGTGGATTGTAGTTTGAGAGGCTGGGACCTGAGGAATGTACGACAGCCAGTGTTTGAACTTCTTGGTCACACCTACGCTATTAGGAGAGTGAAAGTAAGTGTTTTTCTTTTCTTTTTACCTGTAGAGTAGAAATAAAAACAGAATGAAGTATATAGAAAACATGTTTAGGAGTTGGGGTTATGGGTGCTTTTTGTGCATAATTCTGTTAGCCAATTGATGATGAACAATGAAAGCTAAAATTAGGTAAGAATATTTGAATAATTATTGAATGAATTGGGACAATGTAGACGATCAGTGCTTAAGCTTAAATAGAAATGTTTTTTTCATTCTGTCCTTTCCATTCTACTACTATTCCTTTTTATGTGTTTTTAACTATGGTAATTTGCTTTTAGTATTCTTCATAATTTCCCATTCAGTGGTTGAAACTACAGAGAGGTTTCTTTTCTCTAACATGGTAATAAGTATGAATGTTCACAACATTTGGGGTATAGAAAATTTTCCACTCTGCCAACAGCAGACAATGAGATGAAGGTAACTTTTTTCTACCACTTCTGAGAAATGTGCCTGGTTCTAAGGGGACTTATATTAGCTTCCCATCTTTTATTGGTGGGTTTTGCTAAGTCACTGTGGAAAACATCTTATTAAGTGACATCTCCCAATTTCATTCTTTGTTTTGTTATACTAAGGGTAAAGAAGTATTTTATTTATCTTTTAAATAAGATACTGGGTTATTCCTATTTCAGAAATTCTGACTTTTCAGTTAAATTAATATTTAAAATTTTACTGGTTGTATTGATGCAGAAAAAGCATTTGACAAAATCCAGCATCTGTTCCTGATGAAAACGCTTCAAAGTATAGGGATGGAGGGAACATTCCTGAACTTCATAAAATCTATCTATGAAAGACCCACAGCTAATATCATCCTCAATGGGAAAAAGCTTGCAGCCTTCCCATTGAGATCAGGAACACGACAAGGATGCCCACTCTCACCACTCTTGTTCAGCATAGTATTAGAAGTTCTAGCAACGGCAATCAGACAACAAAGAGAAATAAAAGGTATCCAAATTGGCAAGGAAGAAGTCAAACTCTCTCTCTTCGCAGATGACATGATTCTTTATATGGAAAACCCCAAAGACTCCACCCCCAAACTACTAGAACTCATACAGCAATTCAGTAACATGGCAGGATACAAAGTCAATGTACAGAAATCAGTGGCTTTCTTATACACCAACAATGAAAATACAGAAAGGGAAATTAGAGAATCAATTCCATTTACTATAGCACCAAGAACCATAAGATACCTGGGCATAAACCTAACCAAAGAAGTAAAGGACCTGTACTCGAGGAACTACAGAACACTCATGAGAGAAATTGAAGAAGACACAAAAAGATGGAAGACTGTTCCATGCTCTTGGATTGGAAGAATAAACATTGTTAAAATGTCTATACTGCCTAGAGCAATCTATACTTTTAATGCCATTCCGATCAAAATTCCACCAGTATTTTTCAAAGAGCTGGAGCAAATAATCCTAAAATTTGTATGGAGCCAGAAGAGACCCCGAATTGCTAAGGAAATGTTGAAAAACAAAAACAAAATTGGCGGCATCACGTTACCCGATTTCAAGCTTTACTACAAAGCTGTGATCACCAAGACAGCGTGGTACTGGCATAAAAACAGACACATAGACCAGTGGAACAGAGTGGAGAGCCCAGATATGGACCCTCAACTCTATGGTCAAATAATCTTCGACAAAACAGGAAAAAATATACAATGGAAAAAAGACAGTCTCTTCAATAAATGGTGCTGGGAAAACTGGACAGCGATATGTAGAAGAATGAAACTCGACCATTCTCTTACACCGTACACAAAGATAAACTCGAAATGGATAAAAGACCTCAACGTGAGACAGGAATCTATCAGAATCCTAGAGGAGAACATAGGCAGTAACCTCTTCGATATCAGCCACAGCAACTTCTTTCAAGATATGTGTCCAAAGGCCAAGGAAACAAAAGCGAATATGAACTTTTGGGACTTCATCAAGATCGAAAGCTTCTGCACAGCAAAGGAAACAGTCAACAAAACAAAAAGGCAACCCACGGAATGGGAGAAGATATTTGCAAATGACAGTACAGACAAAAGGTTGATATCCAGGATCTATAAAGAACTTCTCAAACTCAACACACACAAAACAGATAATCATATCAAAAAATGGGCAGAAGATATGAACAGACACTTCTCCAACAAAGACATACAAATGGCTCTCAGACACATGAAAAAATGTTCATCATCACTAGCCATCAGGGAGATTCAAATTAAAACAACATTGAGATACCACCTAACACCAGTTAGAATGGCCAGAATGAGCAAGACAGGAAACAACGTGTGTTGGAGAGGATGTGGAGAAAGGGGAACCCTCTTCCACTGTTGGTGGGAATGCAAGTTAGTGCAGCCACTTTGGAGAACAGTGTGGAGATTCCTCAAGAAATTAAGAATAGAGCTTCCCTATGACCCTGCAATTGCACTGCTGGCTATTTACCCCAAAGATACAGATGTAGTGAAAAGAAGGGCCATTTGTACCCCAATGTTTATTGCAGCAATGGCTACGGTCGCCAAACTGTGGAAAGAACCAAGATGCCCTTCAACGGATGAATGGATAAGGAAGATGTGGTCCATATACACAATGGAGTATTATGCCTCCATGAGAAAGGATGAATACCCAACTTTTGTAGCAACATGGACGGGACTGGAAGAGATTATGCTGAGCGAAATAAGTCAAGCAGAGAGAGTCAAGTATCATATGGTCTCACTTATTTGTGGAGCATAACAAATAACATGGAGGACATGGGGAGATGGAGAGGAGAGGGAGTTGAGGGAAACTGGAAGGGGAGATGAACCATGAGAGACTATGGACTCTGAGAAACAACCAGAGGGTTTTGAAGGGGCGGCGGGGGGGGGGGGAGGTTGAGGAACCAGGTGGTGGGTAATAGGGAGGGCACGTACTGCATGGAGCACTGGGTGTGATGCCAAAACAATGAACACTGTTATGCTGTAAATAAATAAATAAAAAATAATAAACAAATTAAAAAAAAAAAGGAAAAAAAATTTTACTGGTTGTAACTCAGCATGTGGGACCTGGTGCCATGTTGCTGTTTTAATGGCACACAGGTTATAGCAGTTGAAAAATATTTTCAGTATTTATTTCACAGTGTTTTTGAGAATGAAATTGGGTAATTTACTGAAAGTATTTTGCAAACTATAAAGCATATTTGAATGTAGTTATATGTATGTATATAACCACTAAAGTACTGGGAAGAAAAAAAAACTAAAGAAATATAATTACAAAGGGCAGCCTATTAAAGTATGTTGATTACTTATTTAAAAGATATTTATCTTTAAATTTGCGGGTTTTGTTCTTGATGTCCTTTGCATTAATTATGATATACCAATAACATAAAAATTCTTTTAAAGATGTTTTTATTTAACAATTAATTGATAACTTGATACTTGTGCATATAGCAATCGTAGTATGTATTCATAAAATTGGTAAATTATATTATTACATATTGTATGATCACTTAACTCCCTTACAGGAGGGAATAACTCCCTTATTCTTTCCCTTAAGAGTCAGAATTTCTGACTCTTACATTTGTAGGAGTCATTTTTGGATAGGCATTACAAAATTGTGTTTAATTTTTCCAGAAGGGCAACCCTTTGGGAATATTTTATTCTAAATAAGTGCTAAAAAGCTTGAGGAATGACTTTTCTTTGGAGAATATAAAAGTAAATTTGTTTCCTGCAGCTGATGCTTAAAAGGCCAGAAGATTTTTGCCTTAAATTAAAGCATATAAGGTTTCGGGAAACATAATTTTAAGTGACAGTCCTGATTAAACTTTATTGTAGTGCTCATGCGAATAACCTTATGAAGTAGCATGTTATAATTACGGCTAACTTTAACAAGTTTTGTTTTGTTTTTGTAGTTTTCACCATTTCATGCTTCTGTTCTGGCCTCTTGCTCCTATGATTTCACTGTAAGGTACAGTAGATTTTGATAAGTTTCATTGTGAAATACCAAGTAGCATCTTTTCAACTTTTATGAAAAATAATGTATTTATTATAGTAATCTGGAAATAATCTGAGCTGAGCACATTTGAGTATTTGCACTAGGATTAATAGTACATTTTTTTCTGTTTTTATGATCTGGCCCTGTACATAAATTCTTTGCTATTTAAAGGTAGCTTGGCTGTTTTGCTTAAAAGCCTTTTTCTTGATAGCTATTCCTGTAGTGACACCTTTTCACACAATAGGCTGCATAGCCAGTACTTTTTAAACTTAGAATTTAAAAATTGTGAAATTCCATATCTTCAGGTCTAATTATATGAATCTTAAGGCTGAGATTGTTATAGTTGAAAAAAACCAGCAAGGCTATTATTATGTTTGTGACTATATATAGAGGAGTGTGTATATATATATATATATATATATATATATGCGTGTGTACATCCACAGCTATGTATGAATATATATGTGTGTATGTGTGTCTCTATCCATACATCCCAGTTCCAATCCCACACTGCACATGGTTTATTCTGTTTTTTCTCCTTTTCCAGATGTGTAACTCCTAATTCCTATGTACATAATACATTAACTTACTTGCAAACCCTAGAATGCTCAGAAAGTAGTTTTAGAATTGTGGAGCCGTCCCTCTCTGAAACAGAGTTATACTAATTAGAGTTCACGTTTGTTTAGCGCTTTTCCCTTCTAGTCCAAATACATGTTTTAAAGGTTATCTGGGTTAATTCTGTTCCCCTCCCATCAGTATGGCTGTGTCATTCATTGGAAACACAGTTTGATTCATTTGTTTTTGTTTGTAGTCAATTTTAGGGTTTCCTACCATCCTTATTAATTTTGTCTATTTTTCTGAGCAGACAAAACAGTAACATGGTTCCAAAGTCAAGATGTATATAAAGCTATATTCAGAAAGAGCTATTTCCTCTATTCTTTCCAATCCATTCTGTAGGGTCCTTCACCCTATAAAAATCTATATTACTCAGATAAGTAGACAATGTCTATTTTCTTATTTCCCCCTTTCTTTCTTTTTTTTTTTTTTAAAGATTTTATTTTATTTATTTGACAGAGAGAGATCACAAGTAGGCAGAGAGGCAGGCAGAGAGAGAGGAGGAAGCAGGCTCCCTGTGAAGCAGAGAGCCCGACGCGGGGCTCTATCTCAGGACCCTGAGATCATGACCTGAGCCGAAGGCAGCGGCTTAATCCACTGAGCCACCCAGGCACCCCTTCCCCCTTTCTTATACAAAAACAGAGTGCTCTGGATACTCTCTTCAATTTTACTATTTTTCATATAAAATATATCCAGGAAATCACTTTATGTCAATTCATAGAGATACTTCGCATAATACTCCATTATGTGGATGTACCATAGTTTATTCAACTACTCTCCTACATATGGGAACTTAGCTTGTCCTCAGATATTTTGTAAATAAACAATGCATAGTGAATAATAACCTTGTATGTATGTATGTACACATTATTAGAGTACTAACTTCAGAGTATATTCCTAGAAGTGAGATTGCTGAATTAAAATTTTAGTAAGCCTACATATAGTTTTGTTAGATAGTACTACATTCCAACCAAAAGGAATGTATCAATTTCCATTCCAAGCAGCCGTGTTTGAAAATGCCTGTTTCTCTACCATCTAAAGATCATTGATTCCTTAGGGTTTGCCAAGTACCTGATCAAAGCATCTGCAAAGAAAGATGGCCGTGTATCTTCAATTTCAATTCTGATGCCTTTGATTGATTTCTCTAATTGCATTGGCAGATACCTCTATTAAAGTGCTAACTAGTGTTATAATGTCTAATTCTATATTCATGAATGTGCCTTTAATGTTTCCTTGTTAAAAGTAAGGTGTTAGTTTTAAGTGAAAGTACAGTTGAACCTCAAACACCCGGGGTTATGTGTGCTGACTCCTGCATAACTTTTGACTCCCCCCAAATTTAGCTCATAGCCTGCTGTTGACCAGAAACCTCACCTATAATGTAAACAGTTGATTAACGTATATTTTGCGTGTCATATGTATCATATACTATATTCCTAAACTAAGCTAGAGAAAAGAAAATGTTCTTAAGAAAATCATAAGGAAGGGGTACCTGGGTGGCTCAGCAGTTAAGTGTCTGCCTTCTGCTCAGGTCATGACCCCAGGGTCCTGGGATTGAGCCCTGCATCTGGTTCCCTGCTTTTCTGGGACCTGCTTTTCCCTCTGCCTCACTCCCTGCTCCTGCTTTCTCTCTCTGTCAAATAAGTAAGTAAAATCTTGAAAAATAAATAAATAAAATTACAAATGAATGAATATTTTAAAAAAAATCATAAGGAAGAAAAAAATGCATTTACAGTACTGTATGTATATTTACTAAAAAAAATCTGCATGTAAGTGGCCCCACACACTCCAAACTTGTGTTGTTTAAGTCATGCTAAGAAAGTGTGCATCAATTCTTGTTTTCTTGAGTCTTTTTTCAAGTCAGGAATGTATGTTTTGTCAAAGGCTTTTTCAGCATCTGTGGAAATGATCATGATTTTTCTTCTTAGAGCTATTAAGGAATTATTAACGAATTGAACTAGCCTTGCCTTCCTGGACTAAATCTCTCTTGATCTTTGTGTATTATTTTCTTATGTGGTGTTGAATTTGGTCTGCTAATATTTTATTCAGCGCTTTTGCATTAGTATTCAAAGGTGATATTGGTCTACAGCTTCCTTTTTTCCTTTCATTCTTTTTTTGATTAATGTATCAGAGTGTTACTTGTCTCATAAAAAAGAATTTAAGAAGTTATCCTAGTTTTCAGAGTTCTGGAACAATTTATACAGCATTCAGGCTATTTGGTCTTTGAAGCCTTGGTTGAATTCCCCTGTGAAACCATCCAGACATGGTTCTTTTTGTGGAGTACTTTCTTGATACCTGTATTTCTTGTATGAAAATTGGTCTATTTAAACTTTTCATCTCTAATGGGATCAGTTTTGGAAATTATCCTTATAAATTTTCAAATTTATTTGTTACAAATGTCTATTAAGTAGTATCATGATTTTTTAATTTCTCCTATTTCAATGGTTATTTCACTTTTATTTCTGACTTTGTATGTTTGTGATTTCTTCTTAAGTTATTTAATGGTATATGTATTTTGTTATTTTTCTCCAGCAAATAAGATCTTGGTTTATTAATTGAACTATTGTTTTTCTATTCATGACCTCATTAATTTCTCCTTTTATCTTTATTATTTCCTTCTTGTTACTCTCTTCTGGCTTACTGTGTTCTTTTTTTGACTTTTGAGCCAAGAATATATTTTTATTCTTTAATTTTGTTAATAAAGTTTTTAAGGCTATGAATTTTCTTCTAGTTACTATTTCAGTTCTAGCTCATACGTTCTGATACGTAATGTTTTATTATCATTTTTAAAAGATCTGTAACTTCTGTTTGTATTTCCCCTTTTTCCAAGAGTTGTTTAATAGGAAGTTATTTAATTTCCAGATGAAAGGGCTTTTTAATTTCTAAAAATTTGTTAAAAATTTATAGTTTTATTGCATTGTGAATAGAGAATATAATTTTTAGTCATTGTTTTATATAACATACTGATTTTGAGGGGACCTAATAAATTATTAATGCTTATGAATGTTCATAAGCAATTAAGAAGAAGATATATTCTGTATTATCATGCTATAAAGTCCAATATGTAACATAAGCTCTACTGATTGTTGTTTAGATTTTCTGTATCCTGTTTTATTTTTTTGTTCACTTAATTTGTTTTGTACTGAGAGTGGGATGTTAAAAATATTATCAGTGGACTTCTATCTGTCTCCCTGCAACTTTTGTAGTTTTGATTTCATAAAGGTAGATAGTGTAGTCTGTTATTTGGTGCATAGATATTTATAAGGGCCATTTAGTGAATTGAGACTTTTGGCATCAAAGAGAATCCTTCTTTGTTACAGTTGATCCTTTTCAAAAGCTTTAGTTGTGCTTTGTCTCTTACCTGTGTCACTGCCCCTGCTTTCATAGTGTTTCCACTTTCCAGGTACATTTTTCCCCATACCTTCATTTTTAGCTTTTTTGAAGCATTTTGGTTTTGGTATGTCTTTTATATAGAGCACATGTTTGGGTCTTGCTAGGTGAACTAAATAAAAAGTCTTTTTAAGTAATAGTCAAGTTTAACCTATCCATATTTTTTGATAAAAACATGTTTGGTATCAAGTCTGTTGTATCATTTTATGTGGTGACTGTTATGTGTCTTATGTTTTACTTGCTGTTTCTGAATATGATGTATTTTGGTTGTGTTTTGAAGGTTTATTTTGTTCTTTTATTTAAATTTTTGTAATATTCAGGTAAGTTTTTATTTATACTAGTGGTTGCCTTTGGTATTTTAAATTTTCTAATACCTTTAGTCCCCTGTTTTAAAAAATGTAACCATTATCTGACTCATGAGTTTTTAATGGTATTTTAACACCTGCTTATTGCATATAGGACAAGCAGTGAATTCATTCTACTTTCCTTTTTATCCCCTTCCTCTTCTCCATCAAATTTTGAGTTATTTTATTTATACTTTGTCAAACCTTGCAACGTTTAACGTAAATTATTTTCCACTCTAGTTTTCACGTTTGGTTTAGTCTTAGATATATGATTAAATATATATTAAATATTCATCATCAATCTTTTTTTTTAAGATTTTTTATTTATTTGACAGATAGAGATCACAAGTAGGCAGAGAGGCAGGCAGAGAGAGAGGAGGAAGCAGGTTCCCTGCTGAGCAGAGAGGCTGATTTGGGGCTTGATCCCAGGACCCTGGGATCATAACTGGAGCCGAAGCCAGAGGCTTTAACCCACTGAGCCACCTAGGCGCCCCTCATCATCAATCTTTTTGCTGAAATTTCCCTATCATGTCTTAGGTTGATGAAGTTTATCTTCTAGTAGATTCCTTAAGAAGAGCTGATGGGTTCAGAATTCTCAGGAGCTCTTGCAGGTTTAAACTGTTTCTCTATAGCCTTGTTCTTAAAGTGTAGCTTGGGGCGCCTGGGTGGCTCAGTGGGTTAAGCCGCTGCCTTCAGCTCAGGTCATGATCTCGGGGTCCTGGGATCGAGTCCCGCATCGGGCTCTTTGCTCAGCAGGGAGCCTGCTTCCCTCTCTCTCTGCCTGCCTCTCTGTCTACTTGTGATCTCTCTCTGTCAAATAAATAAATAAAATCTTAAAAAAAATAGTTTAAAGTGTAGCTTATCTGAATAAAAACTCTTTGATTTACATTTCTAGAGTTTTTTGAAAATGCTACCTTTTTTCTGCCTTGCTTTCTGTCTTGTTTTGGGGAATTCCAATACCAGTCTAATTCTTTTGTCCTTGTTTGTTATTTGATCTTTTTCCCTGGGGATCCTGATTGTTGCAATTCAGTTTTCCCTGCTGTAGATTAAAGTGTCCAATTAGGCTTACAGCTGAAACATGAGAGATAGCTCATTGTGGTTGTTTTTATTTTTCTTTTTTTAACCTGTAATTAGAATTTCACATGTGTTAGAAGCTTGAGTTTTGTATAGGTTGGTTTTTTTCAGAGATGGAGAGAGAGTGAGTTCACACATGTGAGCTGGGGTAGATGGAGGGGGGAGAGAGGGTCTCAAGCAGGCTCCATACCCAGCATGGAGCCTATCGAGGGGCTCGTTCTCACAACACTGAGATCAAGACCTGAGCTGAAATCTAGAATTAGGTATTTAACCGGCTGAGCCACCCAGGCACCCCAAGTTTTGTGTCGTTTTATTTGTTCTTCTTTTTCCGTATTAGTTTTTTGTGAAGATGCACTAGGAGTTTTGGATTTGTAAGGCCTCACTGCCTCAACTACCCAGAATTCTTCTCTCCTTTACTTCTGAGTCAGTAATTGATGTGGCAGAAGCTATGTAACTTTGTTTCTGTGGAATGTACTGTGGAATAGAATTATTTACAACAATGCCTTGGGAGAAATTACATGCCCTAATTTGTTTTTTGTTTTTTTTTTTAAATCCAATACAAGCATGCAGATAAACTGGGAAACATAATCACACTGAGGCTTCCAGCTATCAATTAAAGGAGTGCCATAACCATTTTTTTTAATAGTCCATATAAAACTTCTGGCATGGGAGCCAAAGAATGGCAACATGGCAAACAGGAAGAAAACTTGGCAGTTGCTTGCCGTCCACCCCAAACTTTTCCAAACTGGAATTGTGGAGCTAGATTATTGCCTAGAGGTTTGGGCTGTAAATATGGATTTGAAGACCATTAACTTACTGACAGATCAGTCCATAAGAATGAATACGTTTAGAGAAAGAAGAGCAAAAAGTAGGAGAGAATTACTGTTGAAATAAAGAAAGGACCAGCCCACTTAACAGAGGAGAGCATGCAGTATGCCATGGAAGTGTCAGGAGAGGATTTCAGCCAGATGTGTATGGCCAGTGATATGAGATCCTTTGGATGGGGTAAGCAGGATGAAGAGTTGAACTTTCAGTTTTCTCTCTTTTTACATGGTGTCACTTTGGGGCTCAAAAGGGATTCGGATATAGAATCTAGCCCTTGGATTTCAAAGACCTTTCTGGTGTTTGAAACTGATCACTGGAGACTTGACCAAATGAGATGGGGCATTAATCTTTTGATCTCATTTTAGTGTCTCTGAGAATTTTAATTGGGTCTTTCTGGTTTCGAGGTATTACTAAGGGGCATATTAAATCCATTTCTGTCCTGTTTTTAATTAAAGAGAAAACCTAGTAACTTACCTATACTTTCTTTTCAGAACTGTTATCATGATCTTCATCCTACTGGCCATGCCCCATTTTATCTATATCCTTAAGTATTTTTGAGGACCCAGTTGGGAAATACCTTATTTTTTAAAATGTAAATTTTGCATTTTACTTGTTACATTTTATTTGTTAAGACTGGACTTTTGAATGCAAACTGTAGTATTCCAGAGTCTTGTAGGTAACTAAACGTCCTCAAAAATCATCACAATTTGAGACTCACAATCTTACTTTTCCATTTCTAAGAATTAGGTTTTGCTTCTTTCTTGAACCCTGAGCAAGACTGGAGATTGGGGGATAGATGTTTAGTGCTTTTGGGGAGAGGAATGGCTTCAGTGACATGCTGCAAGGTCAGAAGCGTCATTGCTATATTTGTAAGCATTTGGAAAAAGTGAAATTATAGTGAGTAATAGGAGATCCTTAACATATAACTGAAAAACAATTTAATGCAGTTTTCCCATATAACTTAGAGTCCAGGTTTCTTCATATGTAAAATGGAATTAATAATCTCTCTCCTCACAAATTGAGTATAAGAATTACAGAAGAGGACCTGCTTGAAAATACTGTGCTAATTTTTCACTGTCTCAACCTTTGCTTCTCTTCTCAAGACACCTCACCAACCTTATTCACTAAAAGGCCTTTTATATTTCTTTAAAAAAAAAAATTAGGGATCTAGCACAAATTATCTCACTTTCCACTGCAAGCCTGAGGATTGATCTAAATCTGTACCTATCCATTCTCTGCTACCATTGGACACGAGAGCTCTTAACCCCATATGCTCTTGTTTTCAGGACTCCATGAAATCACCCCTTTTCCCTCCTCTATCGTTGTTCTCTAATTCCCTAATTTCCCCCTCACCCTGTAACTTATTCCTTTATCTGCTTTTAACTTCTCTTGTATATTTCTCTTTCCTTCCCAGCCAAGCTTTTAGTGTCCCTTAAGCTTCCATTCACCAAGGCCATTTTAAGATTTTCATGGGAATATTATTCCTAGTCAAGCCTAAAGCCTGGAATTCTTTTTTCCTCCTCCCTGCAAAATTGGTAATCATTTTCTCAGTATGAAATGGAGTAAAAAACTTAAATCAAATTCCATCACAGGCAGTATGTAGAAGCAGCATCTTCTTTTTACCAGAAATAGAATTTTAATTTTAACCTACATTATGGCTACTTTACTAAACTACCTTCATACTAAATATAACTGGAGATTATTAACTGTGTATTTCAGTATAGTACTACCAAAGACTTTCTTATGAGAAAATAGAAAAAGAAAACAAAATAATTTTTTAAAATTTCATTTTTGAATATATTTACTGTATTTTGTAATTCTCAAAATGTGCCAAGAATACAACTTTAACTACAGGAATGCCTTGTGTGAGTTTAGTTCTCATTATTTGTGTGTGATGACCATGCATTGGAAAGGTCAGAAGAGATATGTTTTTGGTAGATTTTTTATCCCATGTGATATGAGTTAAATTTATCCTCTGAAGAATTTTAAATCTCATTGGATTCATGATATTTTTAGTATCAGAAAACTCATTTTAGTAAAAAGAAAAATATTAAAGACAAAAGACCAAAAATAGCCTGTCCAATCTTCAGCACTGATAATTATACAGATACTACCTCTAGATTTTGGATGACCAGTTTCTTATAACATAAGCTCTTCAAATATAAGTTTTCATTTACTTGTCCATTTTTATATTTTGTCTAGTTTTTTTAGCCTTTAAGATTTTATTTTAACATATTTTATATTGTGTGCATTATGTCAAAAGTGACAATGTTAAGGACATTTTAGTATTATAAAATTCAAGTTTCATATTTTTGTTTTATGTCATTATCATATTTAATAGAAATGCTTTAAGTTCTTTACCTGTGTAGTAGCTCATTATGTTTCACTGAAAAAGTAATAAAAATCTAAAAATTCATGGGTAACATAGCATTTGAAATTAGTGTGTTTAGATTAAATAAAAGTTCCAACCTTACGAAAAATATCACAACTCCATTTAGCTGATGGGCAATACGCTCTATAAAATTATACATCAGTTCTGGGGTGCCTGGTGGCTCAGTTAGTTAAGTGTCTGCCTTTGGCTCAGGTCATGATCCCAGGATTCTGGGATTGAATCCCACATCAGGCTCCCTGCTCAGGTCTACCTGCTCAGTGAGGAGCCAGCTTCTCCATCTCCCTCTGCCTGCCACCCCCCCCCCCCCCGCTCTATCAAATAAATAAATAAAACCTATTAAAAAAATACAAATCGGTTCTTTTTTTTTTATTTTATTCATTTATTTGACAGAGAGAGAGATCACAAGCAGGCAGAGAGGCAGGCAGAGAGAGAGGAGGAAGCAGTCTCCCTGCAGAGCAGAGAGCCCGATGCGGGGCTCGATCCCAGGACCCTGAGATCACGACCTGAGCCGAAGGCAGCAGCTTAATCCACTGAGCCACCCAGGCGCCCCGGTTCTTTTTAAATTTCACTCAGAGATGGTACTGAATCTAAAATATTTCACAGTAAATTATTTCCATTCTTCTGTGAATGTTGTCACCATAGGTTTTAGCACATCATCTTCTTCTGATATACTCTCCATTAGGTTACTTCTTTTTCTGCTAGGCATGTTTGCTATGCCGACCATGCCTGAGCATGAGTTGAGTTTTGAGTGCCTGTTTTGGTTTCATACTAAGTGGATTGGTCAGTAAACGCATTTGGGAACCAGCAGATCCGCTAAGTATGGCAGCCAAACAAAAGTAAAAGCTGTTAAAATTATGTTTTATCATTAGAAAAAGCAACATTTTATCTCTTCCAGGTATAGCAAATACTTCTCAGCTATTTAAAGATCTAACTTTCCTAAAATTGATAAAACTAATATGATAAATTTAAATTCAGAGTAATACTCTTCAGCTTCATGTTGCTTTTATAAATATATACACAATGGAATACTATGCAGCCATCAAAAGAAATGAAATCTTGCCATTTGCGACGATGTGGATGGAACTAGAGCGTATCATGCTTAGTGAAATAAGTCAATCGGAGAAAGACAACTATCATATGATCTCCCTGATATGAGGACATGGAGATCCAACATGGGGGGTTAGGGGAATAGGAGAAGAATAAATGAAACAAGATGGGATTGGGAGGGAGACAAACCATAAATGACTCTTAATCTCACAAAACAAACTGGGGGTTGCTGGGGGGAGGTGGGATTGGGAGAGGGGGAGGGGGCTATGGACATTGGGGAGGGTATGTGCTATCGTGAGTGCTGTGAAGTGTGTAAACCTGGCGATTCACAGACCTGTACCCCTGGGGATAAAAATACATTATGTGTGTATTAAAAAAAAAATTTTTGGAAGAGGAGGCGAACCATAAGAGACTATGGACTCTGAAAAACAACCTGAGGGTTTTGAAGGGTCGGGGTGGGAGGTTGGGGGAACAGGTGGTGGGTAATAGGGAGGGCACATATTGCATGGAGCACTGGGTGTTGTGCAAAAACAATGAATACTGTTACGCTGAAAAAATAAATAAAATGGGAAAAAAAAAATATTCTAACCTTCCAAACATTCTTTGTCAATGGCCTTTAGTAGTAATATGCAAAACAAGAGTGTTTTGTTTCTTTCTTTCTTTCTTTTTTTTTTTTACTATATAATTTTTGGGTGGAAAAACAGGGAGTTTTAATTCCAGTGTTTTCAAACTGTGCTCATCCAAGCTTGTGTGATGTGAAACACTCTGCCTATACCAGCAACGTTAATGTTTCCAATTCCACTGTTAAGCTACTTACTTTGGTTGCAAATGGTAGGGCTGTACCCTGCTTTAAAATTCAGGCATTTTTATAGAATGCCTATTATCTGACAGCCCTTATAATAGACATAATAGACCATTCTGAATATCTTGCTGACAAAATGATAAAAGTAAAGGCCTGGAGAGAAGTAGAAACACGTCAGGGAGTCCTGAGCCTGTCATTTGTGTTGGGGTTAGCGAGAGTAGCAGAGAGACATGTAGTCACAAATACAGATCTGGGGTTCTAGGAAATAAAAGTTGAATGGACTAATTGTGGGGTGGCACATTCCTGGGTAACATAGGAGTTAAGACCACAGCCTCTGGAGCCTGGCCACCTTTTACTAGCTGCATAAACTTGGACGTGCTATTTTAAAACAGTATATGCAATGTCCTCTTCTGTAGAATGGAGAGGATGAAGGTACCTACCACAATGGCTCGCTGTGAGGACAAGATGAGTAATGTCCACAAAGTCTGCAATAGTAAGTGCTATGTAAGTGTTGGTCACTTACTAAGTTACTACATTGCCAGAATGGATGGTGACAGGAGACCATCTCTGGGGTCGAGGCCCATTTCACTTCTTGTCTTCAAGGGTGAGATAACAATTTGTATTTTATGGCTACAAAAGCAGGCACCCTCAACCTGGCCTTTTGTTGTGCCTCCTGGGAGTGCATTTTCTTATTGACAGTGTGCAACTTTTTATCAACATGTTCTCCAATACCTAATTTTCAAATTTAGTTTCAGCTCAGAGCTCTAAAAGTATAAACTACTAGTATTTATTTAAGTTCAATTTGCTGACGTATAGGACATCATTAGTTTCAGATTTCAGATTAGTTTCTGATTTCAGTGATTCATCAGTTGCATATAACACCCACGCTCATCACAGCACATGCCCTCCTCCTTAATGCCCATCACCCCGTTACCCCATCCCCCCACCTACATCCTCTTCCGAAACCCTCAGTTTGTTTCCCAGAGTCAGGAGTCTCTCATGATTTGTCTCCCTCTCTAATTTCTTCCCGTTCAGTTTTCCCTCCCTCCCCCTTGATTCTCTGCACTGTTCTTATATTCCACATATGAATGATACAATATGATAATTGTCTTTCTCTGATTGACTTATTTCACTTAGCATAATATGCTCCAGTTCCATCCATGTCAATATAAATGGTAGGTATTAATACTTTCTGATGGCTGAGTAATATTCCATTGTATATATGAACCACATCTCCTTTATCCATTCTTCTGTAGAAGGACCTCTTGGCTCCTCCCATAATTTGGCTATTGTGGACATTGCTGCTATGAACATTGGGGTGCGCCTTCGTTTCACTACATCTGTATCTTTGGGGTAAATACCAAGTAATATAATTGCTGGATCATACGGTATCTCTATTTTTAACTTCTTGAGGAACCTCCATACTGTTTTCCAGAGTGGCTGTACCAGATTGCATTCCCACCAACAGTATAACAGGATTTATATATTCTTGCCAAGATTTGTCATTTCCTGTCTTGTTAATTTTAGCCATTCTAACTGGTATAAGATGGTATCTCATTGTGGTTTTGATTCTAGTATTTTTTTTTAATTTTTTGCTTCTAACTTCTTTTTTTTTTAATTTTTTATTTATTTATTTTTTAATAAACATATAATGTATTTTATCCCCAGGGGTACAGGTCTGTGAATCGCCAGGTTTACACACTTCACAGCACTCACGATAGCACATACCCTCCCCAATGTCCATAGCCCCCTCCCCCTCTCCCAATCCCACCTCCCCCCAGCAACCCCCAGTTTGTTTTGTGAGATTAAGAGTCATTTATGGTTTGTCTCCCTCCCAATCCCATCTTGTTTCATTTATTCTTCTCCTATTCCCCTAACCCCCCATGTTGGATCTCCATGTCCTCATATCAGGGAGATCATATGATAGTTGTCTTTCTCCGATTGACTTATTTCACTAAGCATGATACCCTCTAGTTCCATCCACGTCGTCACAAATGGCAAGATTTCATTTCTTTTGATGGCTGCATAGTATTCCATTGTGTATATATACCAAACCTTCTTTATCCATTCATCTGTTGATGGACATCTAGGTTCTTTCCATAGTTTGGCTATTGTAGACATTGCTGCTATAAATATTTGAGTGCACGTGCCCCTTTGGATCACTACATTTGTATCTTTAGGGTAAATACCCACTAGTGCAGTTGTGGGGTCATAGGGTAGTTCTACTTTCAACATTTTGAGGAACCTTCAAAAACCTTCTGTTTTCCAGAGTGGTTGTACCAGCTTGCATTCCCACCAACAGTGTAGGAGGGTTCCCCTTTCTCTGCATCCTCGCCAGCATCTGTCGTTTACTGTCTGGTTAATTTTAGCCATTCTGACTGGTGTGAGGTGATATCTCATTGTGGTTTTGATTTGTATTTCCCTGATGCTGAGTGATGTGGAGCACTTTTCCATGTGTCTGTTGGCCATCTGGATGTCTTCTTTGCAGAAATGTCTGTTTATGTCCTCTGCCCATTTCTTGATTGGATTGTTTGTTCATTGGGTGTTGAGTTTGCTAAGTTCCTTATAGCTTTTGGATACTAGCCCTTTATCTGATATGTCGTTTGCAAATATCTTCTCCCATTGTGTCAGTTGTCTTTGGTTTTGTTGACTGTTTCCTTTGCTGTGTAAAAGCTTTTGATCTTGATGAAATCTCAATAGTTCATTTTTGCCCTTGCTTCCCTTGCCTTTGGTGATGTTCCTAGGAAGAAGTTGCTGCGGCTGAGGTCGAAGAGGTTGCTGCCTGTGTTCTCCTCAAGGATTTTGATGGATTCCTTTCTCACATTGAGATCCTTCATCCATTTTGAGTCTATTTTCGTGTGTGGTGTAAGAAAGTGGTCCAATTCATTTTTCTGCATGTGGCTGTCCAATTTTCCCAGCACCATTTGTTGAAGAGGCTGTCTTTTTTCCATTGGACATTCTTTCCTGCTTTGTCGAAGATTAGTTGACCATAGGGTTGAGGGTCTATTTCTGGACTCTCTTTTCTGTTCCATTGATCTATGTGTCTGTTTTTGTGCCAATACCATGCTGTCTTGATGATGACAGCTTTGTAATAGAGCTTGAAGTCCGGAATTCTGATGCCACCAACTTTGGCTTTGTTCTTCAATATTCCTTTGGCTATTCGAGGTCTTTTCTGGTTCCATATAAATTTTAGGATTATCTGTTCCATTTCTTTGAAAACAATGGATGGTATTTTGATAGGGATTACATTAAATGTATAGATTGCTTTAGGTAGCATAGACATTTTCACAATATTTATTCTTCCAATCCAGGAGCATGGAACATTTTTCCATTTCTTTGTGTCTTCCTCAATTTCTTTCATGAATACCTTATAGTTTTCTGCATATAGATTCTTAGCCTCTTTGGTTAGGTTTATTCCTAGGTATCTTATAGTTTTGGGTGCAATTGTAAATGGGATTGACTCCTTAATTTCTCTTTCTTCTGTCTTATTGTTGGTGTACAGAAATGCAGTTGATTTCTGTGCATTGATTTTATATCCTGACACTTTACTGAATTCCTGGACAAGTTCTAGCAGTTTTGGGTGGAGTCTTTTGGGTTTTCCACATATAGTATCATATCATCTGCGAAGAGTGATAGTTTGACTTCTTCTTTGCTGATTTGGATGCCTTTAATTTCTTTTTGTTGTCTGATTGCTGAGGCTAGGACTTCTAGTACTATGTTGAATAGCAGTGGTGATAATGGACATCCCTGCCGTGTTCCTGACCTTAGCGGAAAAGCTTTCAGTTTTTCTCCATTGAGAATATTTGCGGTGGGTTTTTCATAGATGGCTTTGATGATATTGAGGTATGTGCCCTCTATGCCTACACTTTGAAGAGTTTTGGAGGAAGGGATGCGGTACTTTGTCAAATGCATTTTCAGCATCTATTGAGAGTATCATATGGTTCTTGTTCTTTCTTTTATTAATGTGTTCTATCACATTGATTGATTTGCGGATGTTGGACCAACCTTGCAGCCCTGGAATAAATCCCACTTGGTCGTGGTGAATAATCCTTTTAATGTACTGTTGAATCCTACTAGCTAGTATTTTGGTGAGAATTTTTGCATCTGTGTTCATCAAGGATATTGGTCTGTAGTTCTCTTTTTTGGTGGGATCCTTCTCTGGTTTTGGGATCAAGGTGATGCTGGCCTCATAAAATGAGTTTGGAAGTTTTCCTTCCATTTCTATTTTTTGGAACAGTTTCAGGAGAATAGGAATTAGTTCATCTTTAAATGTTTGGTAGAATTCCCCTGGGAAGCCGTCTGGCCCTGGGCTTTTGTTTGTTTGGAGATTTTTGATGACTGTTTCAATCTCCTTACTGGTTATGGGCCTGTTCAGGTTTTCTGTTTCTTCCTGGTTCAGTTGTGGTAGTTTATATGTCTCTAGGAATGCATCCATTTCTTCCAGATTGTCAAATTTGTTGGCATAGAGTTGCTCATAGTATGTTCTTATAATTGTCTGTATTTCTTTGGTGTTGGTTGTGATCTCTCCTCTTTCATTCATGATTTTATTTGGGACCTTTCTCTTTTCTTTTTGATAAGTGTGGCCAGGGGTTTATCAATCTTATTAATTCTTTCAAAGAACCAGCTCCTAGTTTCATTGATTTGCTCAATTGTTTTTTTGGTTTCTATTTCATTGATTTCTGCTCTGATCTTTATGATTCTAGAATTTTTATCAGTGCTTTTCATGTTTATAAGACCAGGTAATGACCCCATTTCAGTTTATTAACAGTGTATTATTCAACATAATTCCATAAGGGCTAACCAGAAAAATGTTTAACCACTGACTTTCTAGGCAGGTGGGGGAACCTGTTTTGTAATGTTTGAAATAAGAGTTCAGTGGTGTAAGTCCTCCCATCATGGCCAATATCGTGCTGCCGGTGTGACCCGATGTCCATAAGCACAAGGTTGGGAAGCTGTGCTCAGGGAGCTCTCACAAACCAGAATGAGCTGGCTCCAGCATTCCACTGGGGCTGGCCTAGACCTAGGTGATTGTGATCTTAATAATTACTGATTTTAAAAAGCTTCTGTAATTGTAATATATGTATATGTGGGCATTTTTCATTGGAAAACGTCTGGAAAGTTATATACCAGATAAACTTTACGTAAGCATTCTTTTTTTTTTTTTTTAGTTTCAATAGAAGAATTGTTTAATATATCACTTTAACATCCCAGATGAAAATGAAGAGTTTCTTAATTAATGGTTCATGTATATTTTCAGGAATCATTCAGTCAGTAAGAGAGAAATGCTGACAAAATTGTTGCAACAAGTTATGGAATAACTGAAAATTTTTTCTTATGCCAGTCATTTTTTAAACTGTTCTATACCTCCTCTCCGTTCCATGGCTTTTACGCCTATTGAAGAACATTTTTATCCATTTATTTATTTGGACGCAAAAGGACCTGAGGCTTACTGTGTATGTTTCCCTGGTTTATAGTTACACTTTAAATTAAACCTGTAGTAATTCTTAGTGGGGGCAATTTTGGTTTTGTGGTGGTGCTGACAAACACTTCTGGCATTAATGGACAGGGACTGGGTATAGGGTCCTGGAATGGCCAAGACAGACCCTCCAGTTAGCAGTTCACTCCTCTTCCTCCAAGGTCAGCAGTGCCCTACCCAGTGGATTTCAGGCAGTGGGAATACTGAGCAGGATAGGTCCAAATAGTCTTTATTATGCCTCAAATTATTCCACACTAATATCTGTTCTTATATTTAACTTCTTATTTTTTTCCAAATTTCTACTTAAATTCCATTTAGTTAACATATAGCGTAGTGTTGTTTTCAGGAGTAGAAATTTAGTGATTCACCACTTACAAGTAACACCCAGTGCTCAAAGTGATACAAGTTCTTATTTTTGATTAGCCATGCCTAGTTTATGAGGTATGTTAATATACAGTATTTCCTTTCATTCACACACCACCTTGGGCGTGTAGTCATTTTATCCAGAAGGGGGCTGACTGAAAGGTGGAAGGGTAGGCTGTTACCACATAGCTGGCAAGTAATGAAGCCAAACTTGAATCTAGATCTTTTATTTTTAAAGCTGATACTTTTAATATTACTTAATACCTGAACACTTCTAGTAAGCCCAGGCCTTTTTGTATTTCCAAGTAGTATAGTTTTCCCGTTATGTTAAACATTATCTCCTTAGGGATTAAACTGCCAAAATACAGTATTGCCTGTAATATCTATAATCATTTTGGGATTGAAGTATTCTACATAAGTGAGTCTTGACAATGATGGGCACATAAAAGATTATGTGCCATACTTTTATCTTAACAATTATGGATTTTAAAACCTTTCAGCATTATGATACAGCTTTATGTATATACACCTTTAAGTGTATATAGATACACATTTAAGTATATACACAAAAGCATACACCTTTGTATATACATTTTTATTGAAAGGTGTTTGGAAAACTATAACTAGAATTTAAAGGTGTATATCTTGTTTATCCATTTGTCTGTTGAAGGGCATCTCAACTCTTTCCACAGTTTGGCTGCTGTGGACATTGCTGCTATGAACATGGAGGCCCTTCTTTTCAATATTATTCAGCCATGAGAAAACTCAGCCATGAGTACACAACTTTTGCATCAACATGGACAGGACTGGAGGAGATTATGCTGAGTGAAATAAGTCAAGCAGAGAGGAATAAGTCAGTCATATAGTTTCACCTTTTTGTGGAATATAAGGAATAACATGGTGGACATTAGAAGGAAGGGAAAGATGAAGGGGGTGGGGGGGACAGAGAGGGAGATGAACCATGAGAGACTATGGACTCCAGGAAACAAAGTGAGGGTTTTGGAGGAAAGGAAGGGTGGGAAGATGGGTGACCCTGGTGATAGGTATTAAGGGAAGTACAGATTGCATGGAGCACTGGGTGTTATACTCAAACAATGAATCATGGAACACTACATCAGAAACTAATGATGTACTGTATGGTGACTAACATAACATAATTTTAAAAAAAGAATTTAAAGGAGATTGCTGATAGTTGGGATTTCAGATACCTTAACACAAAATTTTAAAAATTCTTTAATTGGCATATGACTTAGGTATGTATACAGTCTTAAATCTTTTTTAAAAAAAGGTTTAACCTTCTTTGGCCAAGGTATGAGTGACAGTGTATAAGTGATTAAACTGTCTGTGTAAGGTAGAACTGTCCTGAGAAACTGTGACTCCAGAAAAGTTTTGCTTTCTAGTTTCTTTTCTTTTGCTTTTTGTATGTTTCTTTACCCTTCTTTACTTCCAGGTGACATGTTACTCTGCTTTTGTATGTACTATTTTTAATCTGCTCACTTAATAAAATTCACAGACTTAAAAATAGCCATTTTTCATGTACACTCACTTTTCTGGATCTTTTTTTGGTTCTCTATTTTGGGTTGTTGTTCTTCTCAAAAGTCGGATTCCTAAATAAGTGCAGTGTTACTATGGTAAATACATAGCAGATGGTCTGTCATTAAGTGAACTATATTCAATAACTATTGAAGTATGTTTCAATCCCAAGTTACAAATACGATACATTCCTGACTAGACAATATAGTTTATAACTTCAACATACATCATTTTAAGGTTTTATTGGAAGAGATTAGACAATCTAAGACCAAGACTTCATTACTATTTCATTGAGAAAGAATGTTTAAGTGCAAGATATGATAGAATTGCTAACTTTTCTAAATATCTACTCATAAATTATAACTTACTAAAATTCTACATTAATAAGTAGGTAAGAAAGAAGTACTAAGGGGGGCTAGAAGGTTATCTAGAAGCAGTACTGTCCCTCCCCTTCCCTTAGTTTCTGGAGACATATGGGAAAGTTCTCTGGGTTAAAATCCCCTGTGTGGAGCAGTAAGCATATGCTCTTTTGAGTCCATTAGACTTGTTGAAACGCCATTTCCTCCATTCGCTAGCTGTGAAATACAGGAAATGATACTTTGCAGGGATGTTCAAAAGATTAAATGAAATTGTAAACACCTTTGGCACATAATAAGTGTTCAAAGAAATAGCTGACATTTTAAATGAGAATAGTTATAATAAGTTTTCTATTTTAAAATGTAAGTACTGGTAGGGAGGGTTAAGGTATTCGTCATTCATGCCTTCCCTAACATTACTTTAATAAGATAATTATGGTGCTTAACCCGTGGAGGAGCTTTGTGAATGGGAATTCTTGTTCCATTGTCAAGGTGGGGGGTGCGGGAAGCATACCTTGTGAATTTAGTGTAGCATGACCCAGAACAGAGCATATTTGTACATATAGACAAAGGTGATATACGTGAATCATTTTCTTAAAATCCGTAACCACTTGTACTTCAATTCAACCTATATTTTTCTCTAAACTATTATATATTATGTATATATTTGTTTTAAAATTACTGCTTAGGGAGGCAACATGATGTAATAGAAAAAGAGAGATAGTTTAAAATGCTAGATTTGCCGTCACTAGGTATTGTTATATTTAATCTGCAACATGATGTAACAGAAAAAGAGAGATAGTTTAAAATCCTAGATTTGCCATCACTAGGTATTGTTATATTTAATCTTTTATAAAGTCACTTGACCTCCCTGAGCCATTGTTTCCTCAGTCATAAAATATATTATTATGAGGTTTAAATCGTGCCTGGCCCAATATCAGGCACTCAACAAAATTTAGTTTCTTCTTTTTTCATCCACATATATATTCCTCAACTTTGTACTTAGTACTGAGTCACTATAATTATATATTCTTATATTTCTGATCAGAATTATTAAAAAAAGAAGCAAAATCACAAAAAGACACTCAACTTTATGACTCCTGCAATTTATTTTTATTTGGTTCTGCAGAAATATTATTTGATATATGTATTTATAGAGAAAGATAAAGCAAATGTAAAATTTTAACAATTGGTGAACCTAGACAAAGAATATATGAGTGTTCATTATATTTTTTAAATTTTTCTGTGGGTTGGTGATTTTAAAAATAACAAGATTTGAGAAAAAAAGTAAGCTGTATTTGCTCATGTAAAATAAGACACGGAAAATGTTTCTTACTAATATCTTTTCATAAATGTGACATTTAGTGATATAGTTAATTGTAAAATAAGATAAATAGCTTGATTATATTGCATAAGCAGGAAAATGGTCTTTAATTGTAGTAAACTTAGAATCTTAACAAAGCAGCAGACACAGAAATACTTTTTGTCATATTTACTCTCATGGGATTTTCCTTTATATAGTAAGTGTCTTAACTTTGGTGTGGTTGATGGGCTTTTTTGATCCTTATGTTTATTAGCACAGAGATTTCCACAGGCAGATACTTCTCTTTCTTCCCCTTCCCCATAAAAAAAGGTCAGCCAAAGTAAACAGATAGTATAGCTGAATATGTACTCTGTCTCACAAACCTTTCCTTTCAACTTTACCTAGTCCCCCTTACCCACAAAAAAAGGTCAGTCAAAGTAAATAGGTAAGAAATGTGGCTGAATGTGAGCTCAGATGCAGTTTCAAATGATTATTTTACCTCATCTTTTCAGACAGTTCTTAATTCCTCTGCATTTGTTCATCAACCCACAGGAAAAATTATGTGGCTAATGATACGACACAACTGTTAACATTTAAGTAGCTGTGATTGCATCCTGAAAATGATCAAAGAGTTGTTTAATGTTGTGTGCCTTTCAGATATCTCACATGTGTCTTTGTAACTCAATCACAGGTTTTGCTTTGTGGCAAAGGTTCACTAAACTTCACCACTGGTATTAGGAAAGCATCTTAATGTGGTTGTCCTTGATGTACTTTTTAAGAATGAGATTATTCGCACTCACGTATTTGCTTAACTCTGATAAGGATATTTTAATACTGAATATATTTTGTGTTAATAAGGTACATTACCTGATTACAGGCTGTGGATGTCTGTTTCATTGTTTTGTCCCTAGTACCTGGTATGTGTGTATACTAGATAAATGTTTTAGATGTGAGTGAATTTAAATTACATGAAAAATTACATTATCCTTGGCTCACTCCTGAGTGTAAAAGCTTATAACAATTGTATTTTAATATAGCCTTCCCTTTAATTATATTTGAAGTAGTCATTAATCAAACTGAATTTAAAGTGGAAAGTCCTGTTGGGAGAAGAAAGTAATATTTTTCCAGGTAAATTTTGCTGTTCCATTGCATAAGTCAGGACTGATTGGATCACAAAATTCTGCTACTTAACAAATTTGGAACCATTGTATTGGTATCCTGTTTGTCAACTAAATTTACAGATAGATTTTTTTTTGTTTTTTTTTTTCTATAATCAATTGTCATATGCAATTTATTAACAAATCTCCTTGAGCTTCGTACAACTAACAGTTAAGGTATTTGTATGTATAAAGGAATAAATCCCAAGTTTGTTGATAGATTGGTGCTTTTATATGTCCCAAAGAATTTTTCCATTTGACTTGTTTAAATTAGAAAAGTCTTGTGTTCATTGTTGTCATACTGGAAAGATCTTTTGAGGAAGTGAAGCATAATTTTGCAAATTAAATGCCAGGTGAAAAATGAAAGTAATTTCCTATAAAATGAAACAATGTACATTAATTAGAAAAGAATGTGTAAGATTTTTATGTTAAATTCCTTGATTTGTAACTGCAGAACATTTTCAGAACTATTTAGTGCTAACATTTTTCATTAAGAACCAAACCAAATCCATGTGTAATTCATAACCTAATGCAAGCACATGAAGAAATACATAGATCTAAAAGGAGTGAGGAATGTTAAGCCTTAGCTTAGTGCAGTGTCAGTCACTGCTTTGAACTTTGAATTGTGTTGATTAGCAGAAAATTTCTGGAGTTTGTCAGTTAATTTGCATTATAATTTTTAACAACTTCTGTTGTGCAGTTTGAATAGGCACCTGAGTGGCTTTTGTTGCGTATATGTATATTTTCTAATGTAGATAATGCTTTGCCTCATCTTCCATGGTAGGAAGCCAAAAGATAGGATGTGAAAATGAAAATAATCAATGAATTCTGTGAGCATATTATTTGGAAATATAGAAGTGAGTACAGGGTATCAGAAGGAACAGCTAAAAGAATGGAAAGTGAAGGCCTCTGAGGTGAGGGGCCGAGGGGGTTGTGCAGGAAGCTGCTGTTCTTTGCAATAAACCTTGTAGAATTAGTGGACTCTAATCTGTACAATTACCATTTTTAAGAAAAAGGTAATTGAGCAGAAAACCTCAGTGTTCCCACCACATCCTTGTTTGCACATATAGTGAGTTTGTTTATTTAGAGCAACTGGGTACTACCCACCAGCTGTTAGTACTTTATTCTGTCCCCTAAGAACTCAAGAATAAATAATTCACCCTTGAGGGGTAGCCTGGGTGGCTCAGATGGTTAAGTGGCTGCCTTCAGCTCAGGTCATGATCTCAGGGTTCTGGAATGGAGCCCTGCATCAGGCTCTCTGCTCAGCGGGGAGTCTGCTTATCCCTCTTCCCCCCCACCCCCCACTCAAATAAATAAATAAAATCTTAAACAAACAACAATTCACCCTTGAAGTCTTCCCTGAAGCCCCAATCTGGAATCTGGCAACACTAAATATTGTAACTTTGAATCTTAGAGATCTGACCTAATAGAGTGCACCATACAGAGGATAAACACCGAAAATGAGCAATCTATTTGCAGCTTCAAATTCATCAGTGTCCTTCAGTTTCTTCACTGTGAGGGCATGTGTGTGTCTGCATGAGTGTGCAGACTCATGGGTTAAATGGAACCCATCTTGAGCTAGCGTTTATAGAAAAGGAGAGACATTACTCAGGATCTGGGACCCCTCCAAGCACCAGATCAGGAGTGCCACAGGGGCCAGGGAAAGTACTGAAACTGCTCGATTCAAGTGCCTGCTTCTTGTTTCTCCTTTTTCTGCACTGATTTTTTTTCTCCTTTTTTTTCCCTCCCTTAAGCTTTCATGTCCAGTTTCCAGAAAAGAAGCAGAATTATTTGGTCAGCTCTGTGTTTTTCTTTCTCCCACACTTATGGGTGTCTGCATCTCTCCCTCATCCCCTCGCTATATCCATCCTCCACTGACGAGAGAGTTATTCAGTAAAGGAGATCCTTGTAAGCTGTGTAGACATCCCACAACCTGACAGTCTGAGTGAATTTATTCACAAATGCTTAGCTGCAGAGATGAGGACATTAAGAATTTCAGAAGGATGTAGCTGATAAAGGACGGGAGCAGGGAAGCAGCTGCTGTCAGTTTAGTTTTTCAACACTTAGGTGCCATATTCTCCTGCCGCCTCATCCTTCTGTACTTCTGTGAAATAACATTTTGCCACATGTTGATAGGTAGTTAACATAGATAGCCACATTTTGGTGCCCTTTACAGTTCACTTGAACATAGACTGTTCTCATCCCTGAGATACTGATACTCTTTCATGCCAGATAGAATTCTTCCCAGTTTGTTTCTTTCTTCTTCTTCTTCTTTTTTTTAAAGATGTTGTTTGAAACTTGATTGCAGAATTATTTCATAGGTTTCCGGTTGGTACCAGTGAGCAGTAAACAAAGCCTCTAAGAGTTCTTACTTTTTTTCTTTTACCTGCTCTTGTTGAGATGTGACATTCTTCACAAAATCATCCTGTATCCGGGTGGGTTGCAGCCATGAATACCGTTAGAGTGTCTTGCATCAGCTAACGGTGTTCATTAATTTGTCAAAGTACGCCAGGCTTTGTGACGTGTGGCTCCTGGGCTTAATGTTTATTGTGATGAAGTGGAATAAGTCCCTCTAAAGTACTGATGTAGTTAAAGTTTTAAGTGAAATATTAAAAAACACTTATTTTGATAGAGAATCTTAATTCTAGAATTTTGTAATTTGACCTTGAAAGTTTGTAAATATGGTTTCTGGATTTTTGTGAATGAGTACTTCTAAAAGCTCTTTGAAAATTGTTCGGTAGTTCCTTAAAATTAATCCTATTTTTTCATTTAGCAGACAGTATTTTTCAGTTTTTTTTTTTATATTTATTTTTATTTGTTTATTTACAGCATAACAGTGTTCATTGTTTTGGCATCACACCCAGTGCTCCATGCAGTACGTGCCCTCCCTATTACCCACCACCTGGTTCCTCAACCTCCCACCCCCCCCCCACCCCCCCGCCACCCCTTCATAACCCTCTGGTTGTTTTTCACAGTCCATAGTCTCTCATGGTTCATCTCCCCTTCCAGTTTCCCTCAACTCCCTCTCCTCTCCATCTCCCCATGTCCTCCATGTTATTTGTTATGCTCCACAAATAAGTGAGACCATATGATACTTGACTCTCTCTGCTTGACTTATTTCGCTCAGCATAATCTCTTCCAGTCCCGTCCATGTTGCTACAAAAGTTGGGTATTCATCCTTTCTCATGGAGGCATAATACTCCATTGTGTATATGGACCACATCTTCCTTATCCATTCATCCGTTGAAGGGCATCTTGGTTCTTTCCACAGTTTGGCGACCGTAGCCATTGCTGCAATAAACATTGGGGTACAAATGGCCCTTCTTTTCACTACATCTGTATCTTTGGGGTAAATAGCCAGCAGTGCAATTGCAGGGTCATAGGGAAGCTCTATTCTTAATTTCTTGAGGAATCTCCACACTGTTCTCCAAAGTGGCTGCACTAACTTGCATTCCCACCAACAGTGGAAGAGGGTTCCCCTTTCTCCACATCCTCTCCAACACACGTTGTTTCCTGTCTTGCTCATTTTGGCCATTCTAACTGGTGTCAGGTGGTATCTCAATGTTGTTTTAATTTGAATCTCCCTGATGGCTAGTGATGATGAACATTTTTTCATGTGTCTGATAGCCATTTGTATGTCTTCATTGGAGAAGTGTCTGTTCATATCTTCTGCCCATTTTTTGATATGATTATCTGTTTTGTGTGTGTTGAGTTTGAGAAGTTCTTTATAGATCCTTGATATCAACCTTTTGTCTGTACTGTCATTTGCAAATATCTTCTCCCATTCCGTGGGTTGCCTCTTTGTTTTGTTGACTATTTCCTTTGCTGTGCAGAAGCTTTTGATCTTGATGAAGTCCCAAAAGTTCATTTTTGCTTTTGTTTCCTTGGCCTTTGGAGACATATCTTGAAAGAAGTTGCTGTGGCTGATATCGAAGAGGTTACTGCCTATGTTCTCCTCTAGGATTCTGATAGATTCCTGTCTCACGTTGAGGTCTTTTATCCATTTCGAGTTGATCTTTGTGTACGGTGTAAGAGAATGGTCGAGTTTCATTCTTCTACATATCGCTGTCCAGTTTTCCCAGCACCATTTATTGAAGAGACTGTCTTTTTTCCATTGAATATTTTTTCCTGTTTTGTCGAAGATTATTTGACCATAGAGTTGAGGGTCCATATCTGGGCTCTCCACTCTGTTCCACTGGTCTATGTGTCTGTTTTTATGCCAGTACCACGCTGTCTTGGTGATCACAGCTTTGTAGTAAAGCTTGAAATCGGGTAACGTGATGCCGCCAGTTTTGTTTTTGTTTTTCAACATTTCCTTAGCAATTCGGGGTCTCTTCTGGCTCCATACAAATTTTAGGATTATTTGCTCCAGCTCTTTGAAAAATACTGGTGGAATTTTGATCGGAATGGCATTAAAAGTATAGATTGCTCTAGGCAGTATAGACATTTTAACAATGTTTATTCTTCCAATCCAAGAGCATGGAACAGTCTTCCATCTTTTTGTGTCTTCTTCAATTTCTCTCATGAGTGTTCTGTAGTTCCTCGAGTACAGGTCCTTTACTTCTTTGGTTAGGTTTATGCCCAGGTATCTTATGGTTCTTGGTGCTATAGTAAATGGAATTGATTCTCTAATTTCCCTTTCTGTATTTTCATTGTTGGTGTATAAGAAAGCCACTGATTTCTGTACATTGACTTTGTATCCTGCCATGTTACTGAATTGCTGTATGAGTTCTAGTAGTTTGGGGGTGGAGTCTTTGGGGTTTTCCATATAAAGAATCATGTCATCTGCGAAGAGAGAGAGTTTGACTTCTTCCTTGCCAATTTGGATACCTTTTATTTCTCTTTGTTGTCTGATTGCCGTTGCTAGAACTTCTAATACTATGTTGAACAAGAGTGGTGAGAGTGGGCATCCTTGTCGTGTTCCTGATCTCAACGGGAAGGCTGCAAGCTTTTTCCCATTGAAGATGATATTTGCTGTGGGTCTTTCATAGATAGATTTTATGAAGTTCAGGAATGTTCCCTCTATCCCTATACTTTGAAGCGTTTTCATCAGGAACGGATGCTGGATTTTGTCAAATGCTTTTTCTGCATCAATTGAGAGGACCATGTGGTTCTTCTCTCTTCTCTTATTGATGTGTTCTATCACACTGATTGATTTGCGAATGTTGAACCAACCTTGCAACCCAGGGAGGAATCCCACCTGGTCATGGTGGATAATCTTTTTAATGTGCTGCTGGATCCTGTTTGCTAGGATCTTGTTGAGAATCTTTGCATCCATATTCATCAGTGATATTGGTCTGAAATTCTCCTTTTTGGTAGGGTCTTTGCCTGGTTTGGGGATCAGGGTCATGCTGGCTTCATAAAAAGAGTCTGGAAGTTTTCCTTCTGCTTCAGTTTTTTGGAACAGCTTCAGGAGAATTGGTGTTATTTCTTCTTTGAAAGTTTGGTAGAATTCCCCAGGGAATCCGTCAGGTCCTGGGCTCTTGTTTTTTGGGAGGTTTTTGATCACTGCTTCAATCTCATTACTAGATATCAGTCTATTTAGGTTGTCAATTTCTTCCTGGTTCAATTTTGGGAGTTTGTAGCTTTCCAGGAATGCATCCATTTCATCTAGGTTGCTTAGCTTATTGGCATATAACTGTTGGTAATAATTTCTGATGATTGTTGATTGTTTCTATTTCCTTGGTGTTAGTTGTGATCTCTCCCTTTTCATTCATAATTTTATTAATTTGGGCTTTCTCTCTTTTCTTTTGGATTAGTGTGGCCAATGGTTTATCGATCTTATTGATTCTTTCAAAAAACCAGCTTCTAGTTTCATTGATACGTTCTACTGTATCTCTCGTTTCTACCTCATTGATCTCTGCTCTAATCTTGATTATTTCCCTTCTTGCATGTGGAGTTGGTTTGATTTGTTGTTGATTCTCCAGTTCTTTAAGGTGTAGAGACAGCTGGTGTATTCTGGATTTTTCAATGTTTTTGAGGGAGGCTTGGATGGCTATGTATTTCCCCCTTAGAACAGCCTTTGCTGTATCCCATAGGTTTTGGACCGAGGTGTCTTCATTCTCATTGGTTTCCATGAATTGTTTAAGTTCGTCTTTGATCTCCTGGTTGATCCAAGCATTCTTAAGCAAGGTGGTCTTTAGCTTCCAGGTGTTTGAGTTCCTTCTGAACTTTTCCTTGTGATTGAGCTCCAGTTTCAAAGCATTGTGATCGGAGAATATGCAGGGAATAATGTCAGTCTTTTGGTATAGTATTTTTCAGTTTTAAGTATTATTTTTTTCATTGCCAGTTACAAAAATAAACAATTCTCCAATCTGGTCATACAAACAAGTGAGCATTAGCACTCTGTGAATATTCTTTCTTTAGGTAATGAATGGAAATTTAGCTCTTTATAAGATTGTATTGTCAGTCTGTATTTTCTATGTTTAATCCCTTCCAAAAGCAATATAGATAGTAAAATAATAAGCCCATGATTCCATGTGCTCTGATCAGAGAGGATTCACTTAAGAAAGATGGGTATCTGTGAGGTTACAGAAAGATCTGATCAGTTGAGTGATACAAAAGTCAGGAAGGGACAGCAAGGTAGATGGAAGATCCAGTAAGTGCATGTAAAAAAATATTAGAAGAAAGGAAAATTTCTGAACTCTTTGCCGTAAGAGCTCAGATTTATTCTAGCTTATAATTTTCTTAGGGTATTAGTTTTGAATGTAAACTGGCAGACTAATGGAGTGTTGGCATGGGCTTTGGCTAATGGAATTTTCTATGTAGTCTGAGGAGTATAGGGGAAACCTGACTTGGTCCAGGGCCATTTGAACTTTCATGGTGTTAATCAGGACTATCTGAAGAGCCCCAGACCACCTATATTCCAGATTCCTTGGCATGGCCCAGAGAAAAAGCAAATGGCATTATCTTTCGTTGGAAAAAGTACTGGACATGGTGCCAATAGAGTCTGTATATTGGGGCTGCCATTTATTAGCTGTTGTCATGATGGATTGCTTAATCTCTAAAGCAAATTCTTGAGGCTCACTCCATACCTTTTTTTTTTTTTTTTGGCTGAATTTATTTACTTATTTATTTTTATTAACTTATACTGTATTATTAGCCCCAGGGGTACAGGTCTATATGTACAGGCTTACACACTTCACAGCACTCACCATACCACATACCCTCAACAATGTCTGTAACCCAACCACCCTCTCCTTACCCTCCTCTTCCCGGCAACCCTCAGTCTGTTTGTGAGATTAAGAGTCTTTTATGATTTGTCTCCCTCCCGATCCCATCTCATTTCATTTTTTTCCGTCCCTACCCCCCAAACCCCCCACGTTGCCTCTCAAATTCCTCATTTCAGGGAGATATATGATAATTATCTTTCTCTGATTGACTTATTTTGCTCAGCATAATATCCTTTAGTTCCATCCATGTCGTTGCAAATGGCAAGATTTCATTTCTTTTGATGGCTGCATAGTATTCCTGTGTGTGTGTGTGTGTGTGTGTGTGTGTGTGTACCACATCTTCTTTACCCATTCATCTGTTGATGGACATCTATGTTCTTTCCATAGTTTGGCTATTGTGGACATTGCTGCTATGAGCATTCGGGTACACGTGCCCCTTTGGATCACTACATTTGTATCTTTAGGGTAATTACCCAGTAGTGCAATTGCTGGGTCATAGGGTAGCTCTATTTTCAACTTTTTGAGGACCCTCCATGCTGTTTTCCAGAGTGGCTGCACCAGCTTGCATTCCTGCCAACAGTGTAGGAGGGTTCCCCCTTTCTCCACAACTTTGCCAGCATCTATCGTTTACTGTCTTGTTAATTTTAGCTATTCTGACTTGTGTGAGGTGGTATCTTATGGTGGTTTTGATTTGTATTTCCCTGATGCCGAGTGCTGTGGAGCACTTTTTCATGTGTCTGTTGGCCATCTGGATGTCTTCTTTGCAGAAATGTCTGTTCATGTTAGTTTCCTTTGCTGTGCAATAGCTTTTGATCTTGATGAAGTCCCAATAGTTCATTTTTGCCCTTGCTTTTGCCCTTTGCCTTTGGCGAAGTTCCTAGGAAGAAGTTGCTGCAGCTGAGGTCAAAGGTTGCTGCCTGTGTTCTCCTCAAGGATTTTGATGGATTCCTTTCTCACATTGAGGTCTTTTATCCATTTGGAGTCTGTTTTTGTGTGTGGTTTAAGGAAATGGTCCAGTTTGATTTTTCTGCATGTGGCTGTCCAATTTTCCCAACACCTTTGTTGAAGAGACTCTTTTTTTCCCATTGGACATTCTTTCCTACTTTGTCAAAGATTAGTTAACCATAGACTTGAGGGTCTATTTCTGGGCTCTCTATTCTGTTCCATTGATCTGTGTGTCTGTTTTTGTGCCAGTCCCATACTGTCTTGATGATGGCAGCTTTGTAATAGAGCTTTTGAAGTCTGGAATTGTGATGCCACCAACATGGGCTTTCTTTTTCAATGTTCCTCTGGCTATTCAAGGTCTTTTCTGGTTCCGTATAAATTTTAGGATTACTTGTTCCATTTCTTTGAAAAAAATGGATGGCATTTTGATAGGGATTGTATTAAACGTGTAGATTGCTTTAGGTAGCATACACATTTTCACAATATTTGTTCTTCCAATCCATTAGCATGGAACATTTTTCCATTTCTTTGTGTCTTCCTCAATTTATTTTATGAGTACTTTATAGTTTTCTGAGTATAGATTCTTTGCCTCTTTGGTTAGGCTTAAAACTAGTTATCTTATGGTTTTGGGTGCAATTGTAAATGGGATTGACTCCTTAATTTCTCTTTCTTCTCTCTTGCTGTTGGCATATAGAAATGCAACTGATTTCTGCACATTGATTTTATATCCTGACGCATTACTGAATTCCTGTACAAGTTCTAGCAGATTTGGAGTGGTGTCTTTTGGGTTTTCCACATAAAGTATCATATCATCTGCAAAGAGTAATAGTTTGACTTCTTCTTCTTTGCCGATTTGGATGCCTTTAATTTCTTTTTGTTGTCTGATTGCTGAGGCTAGGACTTCTAGTACTGTGTTGAATAGCAGTGGTGGTAGTGGACATCCCTGCCGTGTTCCTGAACTTAGCGGAAAGTTCTCAGTTTTTCTCCATTGAGAATGATATTCACGGTGGGTTTTTCATAGATGGCTTTGATGATATTGAGGTATGTACCCTCTATGCCTACACTTTGAAGAGTTTTGAATAGGAAAGAATGCTGTACTTTGTCAAATGCATTTTCAGCATCTATTGAGAGTATCATATGGTTCTTGTTCTTTCTTTTATTAATGCATTGTATCACATTGATTGATTTGTGGATGTTGAACCAACCCTGCAGCCCTGGAATAAATCCCACTTGGTTGTGTGAATAATCCTTTTAATGTACTGTTAGTGAGAATTTTCGCATCTGTGTTCATCAAGGATATTGGTCTGTAATTCTCTTTTTTGATGGGGTCTTTGTCTGGTTTGGGGATCAAGGTAATGCTGGCCTCATAAAATGAGTTTGAAAGTCTTCCTTCCATTTCTATTTTTTGGAACAGTTTCAGGAGAATAGGAATTAATTCTTCTTTAAGTGCTTGATAGAATTCCCCTGGGAAGCCGTGCTGGCCTTGTGCTCTTGTTTGTTTGGAGATTTTTGATGACTGCTTCAATCTCCTTACTGGTTATGGCTCTGTTCAGGGTTTCTATTTCTTCCTGTCAGTTTTAGTAGTTTATACGTCTCTAGGAAAAGCATCCATTTCTTCCAGATTGTCAAATTTCCTGGCATATAGTTGCTCATAATATGTTCTGATAATTGTTTGTATTTCTTTGGTGTTGGTTGTGATCTCTCCTCTTTCTTTTATGATTTTATTTACTTGGGTCCTTTCTCTCTTCTTTTTGATACGTCTGGCCAGGGGACTATCAGTCTTACTTATTCTTTCAAAGAACTAGCTCTTATTAGTTTCATTGTTCTACTGGGTTTTTTTTTTTGTTGTTGTTGTTTCTATTTCATTGATTTTTACTCTGATCTTTATTATTTCTCTTCTCCTGCTGGGTTTAGGCTTTCTTTGCTGTTCTTTCTCCAGCTCCTTTACGTGTAGGGGTAGGTTATATACTTGAGACCTTTCTTGTTTCTTGAGAAAGGCTTGTATCGCGATATACTTTTCTCCCAGGACCACCCTTGTTGTGTCCCACAGATTTTGAACGGTTGTGCTTTCATTATCATTTATTTCCATGGATTTTTTTCAATTCTTCTTTAATTTCCTGGTTGACCCATTCATTCTTTAGTAGGGTGCTCTTTAGCCTCCATGTATCTGGGTTCTGTCCAAATTTCCTCTTGTGATTGAGTTCTAGCTTCAGAGCATTGTGGTCTGAAAATATGCAGGGAATGATTCCAACCTTTTGGCACCCATTGAGACATGATTTGTGACCCAAGATATGATCTATTCTGGAGAATGTTCCATGTGCACTAGAGAAGAACATGTATTCTGTTGTTTTGGGATGGAATGTTCTGAATATATTTGTGATGTCCATCTGATCCAGTGTGTCATTTAAGGCCTTTATTTCCTTGTTGACCTTTTGCTTGGATGATCTGTCCATTTCAGTGAGGGGGTGTTAAAGTCCTCTACTATTATTGTATTATTTTTGATGTGTTTCTTTGATTTTGTTATTATTGGTTTATACAGTTGGCTACTCCCATGTTAGGGGCATAGATATTTAAAATTGTTAGATCTTCTTGTTGGACAGACCCTTTGAGTTTGATATAGTGTCCTTCCTCATCTCTTATTAGAGTCTTTGGCTTAAAATCTAGTTGATCTGATCTAAGGATTGCCGCCCAGCTTACTTTTGATGTCCATTAGCATGGTAAATTGTTTTCCACCCCCTCACTTTAAATCTGGAGGTGTCTTTGGGTCTAAAATGAGTTTCTTGTAGACAGCATATTGATGGGTTTTGTTTTTTTCACCATTCTGATACCCTGTGTCTTTTGATTGGGGCATTTATCCTATTTACATTTAGGGTAACTATTGAGAGATATGAATTTAATGCCATTGTATTGCCTGTGAGGTGACTGTTACTGTATATTGTCTCTGTTCCTTTCTGGTCTATTACTTTTAGGCTCTCTCTTTGCTTAGAGGACCCCTTTCAATATTTCCTGTCGGGCTGGTTTGGTATTTACAAACTCTTTTAGTTTTTGTTTGTCCTGGAAGCTTTTTCTCTCTCCTTCTATTCTCAATGATAGCCTAGCTGGTTATAGTATTCTTGGCTTCATGTTTTTCTCATTTAGTCTTCTGAATATATCATGCCAGTTCTTTCTGGCCTGCCAGGTGTCTGTGAATAAGTCTGCTGCCAAACTAATATTTTTACCATTGTATGTTACAGACTTCTTGTCCCAGGCTGCTTTCAGGATTTTCTCTTTGTCACTAAGACTTGTAAATTTTACTATTAGATGACGGGGTTTTGACCTGTTCTTACTGATTTTACTGAGGGGGGTTCTCTGTGCATCCTGGATTTTGATGCTTTTTCCCTTTGCCATATTAGGGAAATTCTCTACAATAATTCGCTCCAATATACCTTCTGCTCCCCTCTCTCTTTCTTCTTCTTCTGGAATCCCAATTATTCTAATATTGTTTCATCTTATGGTATCACTTATCTCTCGAATTCTCCCTTCGTAGCCCAGTAGTTGTTTGTCTCTCTTTTGCTCAGTTTCTTTATTCTCTGTCATTTGGTCTTCTATATCACTAATTCTCTCTTCTGCCTCATTTATCCTAGCAGTAAGAGCCTCCATTTTTTATTGCAACTCATTAATAGTTTTTTTTTTGGTTTCAGCTTGGTTATATTTTAGTTCTTTTATTTCTCCAGAAAGGGCTTTTATTTCTCCAGACAGGGTTTCTCTAATATCTTCCATGCCTTTCTGAGCCTAGCTAGCACCTTGAGAATCATCATTTTGAACTCTATATCTGACATATTACCAATGTCCTTATTGACTAGGTCCCTAGCCTTGGTACTGCCTCTCATTCATTTTTTTGTGGTGAGTTTTTCCACCCTGTCATTTTATCCAGGTAAGAGTATATGAATGAGAGAATAAAATACTAAAAGGGTGGCAAAGACCCCAGAAAAATGTATGCTAACCAAATCAGAAGAGACCCCAAATTGGGGGGAGAAGAAAGGGAGTAAAAAGTTTTTAAAAAGAACTTAAAAAAAAAAAATATATATATATATATATATATATATATATATATATATATTTAGATGATGAATAGAACAGAGCCACCCACTTGATTTGGGGTGTATTTTGGTCTCTTAGAAGAAACTACATCCCAAAAAAAAAAAAAAAAAAAAAAAAGAAGAAACTACATCCCAAAATTTTAAAGAAAGAAAAATATATATATATATATATATATATATGTATATATATAATACAAAAATAAGGGTAAACACAATGAAGGGATGGAATATGACTGTAAAGATGAAAATTAAAAAAAATTGTAAAAAAGGAATTGATAAGATAAGTTGGGAAAAGAAAGAAAAAGAAAGTGGAGAGAATTTGTTCAGGCTAGCACAAAGCCCTGTGCTAGATTTAGGGTATATTTTGATCTATTAGAAGAAGTTGTATTCCAAAATTTTTTAGAAGAAAAAACCCTATATGTATACAAAAAATAAAGTTAGATATAATGAAGGGTAAAATATGACTATAATAATGAAGGTTTAAAAAGATCTTTTTTTTTTTTTTAAAGAAGGGTATTGTTAAGATAAACTAGTTAAAAAATGTTAAAAGAGGAGAGGAAAAGTTAAAAAAAATTAGAATAAGAAAAAAATTTTTAAAATTAACTTTGTGAGATTAAAGAATCATGGAGAGAAAGCCATGAATTCCATGCTTTGCTTTCCCCTCCTATGGAATTCCTCTGTTTTTGATCAGTGAGCATTGTCTTGGCTGGATGTTCTTGCTGATCTTCTAGGGGAGGGGCTGTTGTAGTGATTCTCAACTGTCTTTGCGCGAGTTGGAATTGCACCGCCCTTGCCAGGGGCCAGGCTCAGTAATCTGCTCGAGTTCACTCCGGGGAGCTTTTGTTCCCTGAATGCTTTCCATAGAGCTCTGGAGGATGGGAATGAAAATGGCGGCTTCCCAGTCTCCAGCCCGGAGGAGCCAAGCGCTTGGGGGCCCACTCCTCAGTGCGCCCTAGGAGAAAAGTGCTCAGTCACTCCCATCCATCTCCCTGGTCTCTGGCGGGGCTCTGAGCTCACCAGGTCTGTGACCGAGTGTTTCTGTCTCTGGCACACAGCCCCGTTTGGAGTCTCCAAACCCAGCAGATACCTGCCGCTTTGCTCTTCTGGTGGCTGTCCCCGGATCTGCTACTTTTGGGGTCCCTACTCAAAGAGCAGTGGCCTGATTGTACCACAGATCACAGTTTAAGGTGATCCCGAGCTAAGAGCTCACTCCTCTGATACCTGCAAACTCTGCGACACTCAGACCCCCGATCCTTCTGTGACCCCGTGTGACCTGAGACCATATTTTCCTGCAAGGGCTCCACCCCCACTCAGCCTTTGGAGCGATGTCCCTCAGTGGAACAGACTTTTAAAAGTTTGAATTTTGTGCTCTGTTGCTCCACCTCTTGCCAGGAGCCAGCCCTTGCCCCCGGCGGTCTATCTTCCCCTCGCTTCAGATTCTCTTCTCCATTCATGCTACCTTTCAGAAAGTGGTCAATTTTCCATTTCTAGAATTGCTGCTCTTCTTCTCTTCGATCTCCTGTTGGGTTTGTAGGTGTTCGGAATGGTTTGATAACTAACTAAACTCTTGTGACCTGATGTCATCTCAGTCAAGCTACACCTCTGCCATCTTCAGGTTTGCTCTCACTCCATACCTTCTAAAGTGTTTTTTCACAAGCACTCCAGGTGATTCTGATGCAAAGTTAAGTTTGAGAACTGCTGATCAAGATCAGTGATTCTCAGTTAATGGGTTAATATCTGCCACCTCTGCACCCCACCCCCTCAGAGATGTTCAACCTTGGCTGTACATTACAATCATCTGGAGAATGTTTGAACCTCCCAATGCCCATGACATACCCCAGGCCAATTAAATCAGAATTTTGGGGGATAGCATTCACACATCAGTTTTTTTAGTTTCTTAGTTGATTGCATTTAGCCAAGGTTGAGAACCACCACCCCCTACTGGCTTTTTCCCTTGCCTCCCCTTCTGTCTGATATCACAGTTGTTTTGGATGGGAATTTATCAAATCTATATATTTTTTAAAAGATTATTTATTTATTTATTTATTTATTTGACAGAGAGACTGAGAGAGAGAGATCACAAGTAGGCAGAGAGGCAGGCAGAGAGAGAGAGGAGGAAGCAGGCTCCCTGCTGAGCAGAGAGCCCGATGCGGGGCTCGATCCCAGGACCTTGGGATCATGACCTGAGCTGAAGGCAGAGGCTTTAACCCACTGAGCCACCCAGGCATCCCTCAAATCTGTATTTTTAAAGTGCTGCTTTAGATGGTAACTCCCAGACTCAGCTGACTGAGCGTCACCATTTCCTCTGAAGGGATTTTTGGGTTCCATATAGATCTACTCAAATGAGGAATGAGTCTCTGGTCCATCTTTTGGGAATCATGTCTATAGGTGATTTAAAGCTACTTCTTTTGTGAGGTTGGCTTTAGTTATTTATCTTGTCCTTAATATTCACATTTATTTTTTATTCATTCATTCAAGAAACATTGTTTGGGTGTTCATGTGTCAGACACTTTTATACATGCTAGAGATACAAGGAAAAATAGGACACTGTCCCTGAATTCAAGGAGTTTAGAGCCTTTTAGAGGAAAAAAGTCTATAAATAACTAAATGCATCATAAGTACTATGATAAAAGCCAGAAACATAGGAATCATTATTTTTTTATGTTCCATTAATCAGTTTTGTTTCTTCTGTCCTATTAGTTCTTCTGCCTCTGTATATCTCTAATCCATTAACCTTTCTTCATCAGCACTTTCACCATCTTAAATCCAAGCTGGTATTTTCTCTTTTTGAACCCAGACTACATGGGGTCAGACTATATGGGAACTCTACTTTGTTCACAAGTTCTCTACAGATTTAAAGCTATTAAAACATTTAAAAGTTTACTAAGAAGAAATTTTTAAAGAAAGTAAAGCCAAGTATATAAACCTCTTCAGTTTTGTTTTTTAAAAGGATTTTATTTATTTATTTAACAAAGAGAGAGAGAGAGAGCGAGCACAAGCAGGGAGAGCAACAGACTGCCCACTGAGTGGAGAGCCTGATGCAGGGCTTGATCCTACGACCCTAGGATCATGAACTGAGCCAAAGACTTAACTGACTGAGCCACCCAGGCACCTCTCTCCTTCAGTTTTGTTTTGTTTTAATTTGTTTCATTTTGTTTTGTTCTTTATACCTAAAAGAAAATCCCAAATTCCTCACCTGGGCAAAAAGATCTGTGTAATGACCCTTTCTGCTCCCTGCTGACAAGAGGCCAGCTGCTCTCTACCTGACTAACTCCTCAACCTTCAGATTTCTGTTCAGTGTCAATAATTCCTTTTTTTTTTTTTTTAAGATTTATTTTTTTATTTATTGAAGAGAGAGGGAGCATGTGTGCACACAAGCGGGAGAGAGAGAGAATCTCAAGAAGACTCTATGTTGAGTGCAGAGCCCAACACAAGGCTTGATATCAGGACCCTGAGTTCATGAGTTCATGAGTCATGAACCTGAGTTATGAGTACATGACTCTGAGCCAAAAACAAGAGTCAGTTGTTCAACTGACTGAGCCACGTAAGCGCCCCAGCATGTCATTATATATACCATCCCGCATTATCTTTGGGGGTACTTGTCCAGTTGTAGTAATGTTTAGGTTTCTGTGGTCTTTTAAAGAATGTCAGTCTATCCCCCCCAACTCAGATCCACAAGGATGCTGAGACCACATCTCTCTTGCTTCTGGCTCCCAGCACCACACCTGGCACATCCAAGGACTCACAAATTGTTGAATGAATAAGTAATTAAGAGATGAGGAAACAAGTTGTTGCAATGTTTTTTTGCTCATCACTCTAGAGAACACCAGACAAAAGCAGTACAAATAGAATTATAATTGTGCAATTTGCTAAGAATTTTAAAAACACAACTAAAATTAATGTGACTAAAATTAATTAAAATTCAGCTTGATTAAAATTAATGTACATGTAAGGCATGGAAAAAGGAGCTAACATTTTTTCCGCATCTTTTTTTATTGCAGTTAGGAAAGACTCACAGAGAATTATGGACCAAGTCATAAGTTGAGAAAAGTAAAGGAAAATGAAGAATTTTGAAAAATATCATAAATCTTCTATTGAACTTATATGTTGGCTAAATTTTAAGAGTGTTTGGGGATTTCAAATTACATTTTAGTAAAGTAAAAAATAATTTCAGCTTAATTTTCAAAATAGTTTGGATGTTTTATTTAACATAGTGCTACATAGTTGCTTTGTTAAAGAAGTATGGAATCAGAAGTCAAAAAGGAACTCCAATAAGACCTTGTACTGTCATGAATTTTTCTCTCTTCATCTCCAATTTAAATGAAAAATTTTCCTACAGTTTTGTAATATTTTTAGTCAGTGGAAGCCTGTCCAGTATATTTATTTCCCATGAGAGAGCTTAAATAGTCAGTGATTTCATCAGCAAAGAGACAAAAAGGCACCAAGTCGTATATGTGCTGGACCAAAACAAACATTGCACTTAACAATAATATGCCTTATATGACCACTTAATGATATATGGAGCCTGATTTCCCTCAATGAAAGGAGCCTATTTTACTTACGTGATAGGCGCATGAGGGCCCTTAGATATACAGAATTTATGGGATCTTTGATTGCAGAAGATGGCAAGGAGAGACCTCGCTTATCCCCTTACTTGCAAATGTGAGGAAATGTGGAGAAATGCCCACCTCCTCTTTACTGCTCACTGCTTCCTGGTGGAACTGGGATGGAGAAATATGGAACAGTTCTGGAAGTGTCCACATTAAACTGTTAGCTGTGGTTGCCATTGGAGAATGGGGAATGAAGAAAAAAATACATACATTTCTTTAGTTATTAAAAAAGACATTAGCGATGAAAAATTGAATTATAGTGTATAGATGCGTTGCTTAGCTTTTGGTTTTCTTAACTTACGTAGCCTGTGCCATTTACTGTCTTTAACTCAATATTTTTGTTAAGATATTTTAGCCTACTGAAAATTATTTTTAAGTTATAAATATTAATATTAATCTTGCTGATTTTTCTGGCTCCGGATCCCCCTGAGATTTAGAAAATTGAAGTTCCAGTTCTCCCTGTTCAGCACACCCTTTCAAGGCAAAAGCCGGCTTATGATCTATGTCCTGCTCTGAGCTTTGGTCTTACTTTTGACCTGAGTGCGCCTCACTGATGCTCTTACAAAGTTTTGGTGGTGGTGGTTCTTTTTATATTATTTTCTAGGATTTTTTTTTTTTTTTCCAGTAAGAATGTTGTTCTAGACACCTAATCAGCCATTCTGCTGGAAGTGAACCTTTCATAATTTTTGTACTATCATATGCATAATAGGCATAATTTGTATATTACATAATTTCCATCAGAGCTGGGAACTGATGTAATAGACCGGTAGCACTTTTATGATATTCGCTAGACTAACCCTCCCTTCATCAAACAGCATCCTTACAGTTATAGCGTGCATCTTACTTGGTGACTGTTTTGCAGATTGCAGGTAAATACCTGATGGTTTTTCCCAGGTTAAAGTTAGGTGTGGAGCGGTATGGCACCTTGACTGCCTGTTAAGCTGTGTAGTAGAACAAATTCAGCTTTACTTTTTTTTTTTTTTTAAGTTTTATTTATTGGTGTAATCTCTATCCCCAGCGTGGGGCTCCAAACTCATGACCCAGAGATCAAGAGTTACTTGCTGTCCCGACTGAGCCAACCAGGTGCCCCCAGCTGACTTCTTGAGTAGAATTTCAGCCCTCCTGCTTGTGTGACTTCCCTTACCATATTTTAAAGCTAAAGTTCGATGTTTTCACACATGCATTCTTATTGGGCATCCTCATTTTCATAAGGCCCACCTGTTTTGTCCTCAGTGCCACCCTTTCCTTAATTAGCTCAAAACAACAAAATAATAACAAACACTGCATTCCAGGAACTTGTCAGGAGGGTACAAATGAATCTTTGCTTTTATTATCCTTAAAAAGTTCTGCTGAAATTCACCAGCCAATTTTTATGGTTGGTCTGAAGACAAATGCTCATCCATTCTATTGAAATAGAATCTAAATCCCAAATGCAGTCAGAAAGTTGAATACCTTGATTAAGTTGACCTTCCTGTAGAATGCTTCTAGTACCCTGTCCTTTGGGGTGATACCATTGACTCATGATTAACATTTCTGTGTTTCCTTCAGAGATGTTGAGGATGTTTGTTATTTTTGTTTATCAATCTCATTGCAGGTTCAAATGTACTTTTCTATCCTTTTCCTTTAATTCATTTTTTTACCATATTAAATACTCATTTTTAAAACCATTTTGAATATTTTTTGGAACATAGTGGGTATATACAAAATAATTTGATTACTGTCTCGAATAATACAAATCAGTGAGTAGCCATGTTCTAGAAATGAAATTATATGATGACTTACTTACTTTTGCTTATATAAACATTATCAAAATCTCGAAAATTAGATTTGAGTACAGTATCTGTCTCTAGAACCAAAGGAACAAATAGGCAAAGACAGTGGAGGCCACTATTATGATTTCTGAGGACTGCAGCCTGTTCCCTCATTTGTTTGAACAGTAAATTTTCAAAAGTAAAATCACTCTCAAATATTTTGTAGATTTCAGTAATCCGATAAATGAGCTGTTTATTCATTGTCTCTCTGGTACCCACACAGTGGTTTATCCATAGCAACAATCCTTTTCAAACTTAATAAGACCAACCCTGTATTTATTAGGGAAATAATACTACCAGGTTAAACAAACTGTGACTGTTGGTTCTGTGTATTTACTCTCTTTCAAAGAGATCTGCTAAACCTTCAGTGTGTTCCATGTTGCAGATCATTAGGGAGGCTGATTTGGAGTATGACTCTATGATCCTGAATGTGCCATTTTTATGGAGTGTTTAGAGTCAAATAAGAAAGATGATGAACAAATAAAGCTTTAGAAATAAAGTACTATTTTGTATATTGAAAGGAGGGCCAAGTTCCTATCTGTATAGTAGAAATCAGAGACATATTATGGTAAATAGTACCACTCCCAGTCTATAGAGGATAAATAGAATACTTAATATTGGCCCAGAAAAACACATTTCAGTTTCTTGACTCCAGAAATTACATTGATGTGGAATCTATAAGAAAGGCTGTGCCTCAAAAAAAAAAAAAAAAAAAAAAAAGAAAGAAAGAAAAAAGGAAAGATTTTTCAGAATTACCAAGATTTTCTTAAGAGAACAGATTCTTTTTAAAGAATCTGAATTGCTGTTGAAATGTAAATTAAACCTAAGATCTTTTCATATCAGTTGTTGAGAAATGAAGTATTTAAAAATCACAAAATGTTAGAGTTCTTGTAATCCAATATCCTTATTTTACAGTCATGAATACTTTAAGAAATTGCTACAAAAGCATAGTATCTCTCATCTTAAATGTCCTTGTGCAATATAAAAAAATTTTTTTAACTAAAACTTGTTAAGCTTCTATCCTACAAGGTATCCTAATGAGAATAATCTTTTACAAGGGTAGATTGAGTAATAATTTCTTTTTTTTAATATAATAGAATGGAGTACATTTTTTTTCTTTATTAGATATTTTTCTGTAGATCAATAGTGGGGCTCTGTATTTATGAAGTGGTTGAAGCTGTCTTGATAAAGACCCTGCTATGGTAAATACCTGTTTTTCCTTAGATATGTTTTCGCACTTAAATGATTTCTTTCTGTTTATATTACAGATTCTGGAACTTTTCAAAGCCTGACCCTCTTCTTGAAACAGTGGAACATCATACAGAGTTTACTTGTGGTATAGATTTCAGTCTTCAGAGTCCTACTCAGGTAATGGGTGCTGATGTTTTTCTTACCATATAGTTTGCAACTAGCTCTATGTCTGGAGTGTGCTGCTGTCAGTAGCACACTTTTGCCTTTAGGGCAGAACAAAGTACATTTACTTAATTAATTTGATCTCTTTTGTTACATAAACTTGAACATTTGAGCAGACCTCTCCCAGTAGAAAGGGTGACAAGAGAAGAATGGAATGGGGATGGCTTGTCCTCAGAGGTTGGTGTCAGGAGTGTGGTTCTAGATACAGGTGTCTCACTGAGCTGTTGAGGTGATGGGTAGGTCATTTTCCTCTCAGAACTATCACCATCCTCTCCACACCGCATGTCAATAGAGAGGCTTCCAGGGGCGCCTGGGTGGTTCAGTGGGTTAAAGCCTCTGCCTTTGGCTCAGGTCATGATCCCAGGGTCCTGGGATCAAGACCCACATTGGGCTCTCTGCTCAGCAGGGAACTTGCCTCCCCCTCCCCCCCCCACCCGCCTCTCTGCCTACTTGTGATCCCTGCCTGTCAAATAAATAAATAATATCTTAAAAAAAAAAGAGAGAGAGAGAGAGAGAGAGAGAGAGAGGCATCCAGTGGGAACCAGATAGAGTAGAATGGCTACTGTTCTAATTACATTTAAGGAGCACCTGGGTGGCTCGGTCAGTTAATCATGGACTTGATTTTGCCTCAGGTCATGATCTCAGGGTCATGGGATCAAGCCCAAGTGTGAGGCTCTGCGCTTTGTGAGAGTCTGCATCTCTACCTCTGCTCCTCCCCCCATTCACGCTTGTAATTGTTCTTTTTCTAAAAATAAATAAATCTTAAAAAAATTAATAGACTTCATATTTTCTCCTTTTTGTTCTCTTGAGGACTTGACAGTCAATATTTTGGACTTTACATATTCTTCAGGGTTTTTTTTTAATGCTGTTTCAGTTTTGGAAATTATAAACTCAGGTCAAAAACACCACAGTATATTGAGTGATTAGACACTTTATAACAGAGACTATGTGAAAATACCAACATAATCATGAAACAAAATAATGTGTGGAAATTCTAGAGTTTGACTGAGAAATTGTGTCTTTATGATGAATTTTAGAACTTGCACCAAAAGCAAACCCCATTTCTCATTACTGTCTATAATCTTAAGTTTAAATGGATAGTTCTTTTTTTTTTTTAATTTTAGGAACTTAAGATAATTCTCATTATAAAATATTCTCAAAAAATAAATACATAAAATAATCTTCTTAGACATTAGAATATTTTCATTAACATTAGAATAAGTGTTTTTAAATGATTTGATAGCATCTGACAAGAAAGTGAAATGATGGGTGAAATAGCATTACTTTTAATGTAAATACAGTGTGCTTGTACTAGTTCCTTTTCTGAGAAATGCATTTATTGTAGATGATTTTTAATAAAATAATTGTACTTGTTTGCTGTCCTAGTTAAAAAAAAAGTTGCGGTGTACCTACTGAAATGCGGCACTACCAAACAAAGGACTCTAAGTAAATATTTTTCTTCTCATATAGTTCTATTAACCTGTACATTATGCATCCCAGACTGTGGCCTTCTCAATGTACATGGTCGTAGCTGTTCCTTGTCCAGAGTGCCAAGTGTTTTCTAAATCGTCTACACATAGACCACCTTATTAAAAGGAACTTTGTTTTCAGAGGATTTATTAATCATATTTATTAATCATTTTATATTGGTCATATATTTATAACCTGGTGACTTCCACCCATCTCTTCCAGTTTAATAACCAAATTCCATTTGTACTAAGGAAACAGTTGCTATTGAGAGCAAATAAGGATGGAGAAGCAGGGGTCTTTGAGCTCTAGAGAAGCATAGATTCAGTGACATAATATACAGTTCAACTGTATTAGAAATCACCACGGAGTTAACTCATAGTGGGACAGAGTCTTGGGATTAGGAAACACCGTAAAAATAAGACCACTCCCTCTCATTCATTTACTCTTTTCACAGATATTTTCATATGTTGGACTTGTACTCGGCACTGGGGATTCAGTGAGGAATGAAAGTAAACGTGGGCCGTCTTCATAAAGCATTTAGTCTACCATTGTTGTCAACTAATCTCACAAATAATGTGGATAGACAGCTGTGACAAGCCTATGAAGGAGAACTTGCTCCTTCATAGGTTCATTGCTCCTCAAAGGTTCATAATTAGGATAGATGTTTGACCGGTATACAACATCCGTAAGGCAGTGAGGCTTATCTGAGACCTGACTAGTAAGTGTCGCGAACAGAGAGAGGAGTGTCATAAATAGGCAAAAGGAATAGTATATCACAGACCCTGGGATGGGAGGGAGCATGGCTAGTACTTGAGAATGAAAGAAATGGTTTCTTCTTTATTTATGGCTTATTATTCAACATTAGAATTTAAGAAAATATATTTACTTGTCCTATTTTTAAAAATTGAGCATTGATTTTATCAACTAAATTTTATGTTTCTCCCCATTCTTCAGAGTTAGTCACTTTGCTTTATGTAACTTTTGCTATGTATTGTAGGTCATACAAATGAAATATTAAAGAGTTTTTTTAGTTAATGCATCTTTTTTTATTAATGTATTTTTAATCCTTGGAAAGTATTATTATGGAGTTATCTATTTTCCTGTTTCTCTTAATACTCTTTGACATTCATTGATCTCTCTTTTATTTGGTCACATTTATTGAGTATCTACCACAGCTGTATAGGACAGGTAATTATAGTGTAGTGTGAGTAATACTAAAACAGAAGGAACCAAAGGATGCTGTAGGAAATATGTGTTCATTCATATTTGTCAGCTTCCTGCTGAAGACTAGGCATTATTCTAGGCACTAAGAATAAACCAACGAGCAAAGCCAACTTGGTTCCTGTTGTCATGGAGCTTACATATATGAGAGAAATCAAATAATAAACCAAAATTTGATTTCATATAGTAATAAATGCTATTCAGAATTGGGGCAATTTGATTGAGAATGATGGGGTACTTTTGCTTAAATGGTCTGGGGACTCTAAGAAAAGTGAAATGGGAGCTGATAGTTGAATAATGAAGCCAGTCATCCAAAAATCTAAGGGAAGAGTGTTTTTCACAGAGGAAGCAACAGTCAAGTCCTTGAGATGGCAAAGGGTTTGTTATGATTAAGGGACAGAAAGAAGGTCAGTGTGGCTAGAGCCTACGGAATGAGTGGGAAAGTGATAGGAACTAGACAGGGGCCAAATTGTGGACGGACATGTAGACCATATCAAACTATGTTTGATTTTCTTTGTAATTGTCAGTGGAGATTGAAAAGGAGAATGATTGAAATTGATTTGTGGATTTTCTTTATTGAGGTATAATTGACATTTCAGGTATATAACATAATGATTTGACATTTGCAGTATATTATAAAATAATTACCACAATAAATCTAGTTAACATCTCTCATCACAGAAAATTATAAAAAAATGTTTTTCTTGTGATGAGGACTTTTAAGATCTCTCATAGAAACTTTAAAATATATAATACAATATTATTAACTATAGTCACCATGCTGCACCATCTTAATTCTTAGGAATTATTTATTTTATAACTGGAAGTTAGTGCCTTTTGACCCCTTTCATCTATTTCTCCTACTCCTTACCCCTCGCCTCTGGATAACCACCAATCTGTTCTCTATATCTGTGAGCTTGGTGGCTTTGTTTTTTGGTTTTGGGATCTTTTAAGATTCCACATGTAAGTGAAATCATATGGTATTTCTTTCTCTGATTTCTTTTAACATAGTGACTTGAAGGTCCATCCATATTATCACAAATGGCAAGATTTCATCCTTTTTTATAGCTTAATTTCATATATGTATTTATGTGTGTATATATACATACACCTACCATATTTTCTTTATCCATTCATTCACTGATGGACACTTAGTTGTTTCCAGTTATGACTATTGTAAATAATGGTGCAGTGAACATAGGGGTAGATATATCTTTTGCAATTAGTTTTTTCACTTTCTTTGGATACATACCAAGGAGTAAAATTGCTGGATTATATGGTAGCTCTATTTTTAATTTTTTGAGGAGCCTCCATACTATTTTCTATAGCAGCTACACCAGTGTACATTCCCACCAGTAGTTTACAAGAGTTCCCTTTCTCTATATAATTGCCAACACTTATTATTTCTTGTCTTTTTGGTGATTGCCATTCTAACAGGTGTGGGGTGATATCTAATTGTGGTTTTGATTTGCATTTCCCTGATGATTAGCAATGTTGAGCATTTTTCATGTTGGACATCTGTATTTCTTCTTCAGAAGAATGTCGGTTCAAAGCTTCTGCCTGTTTTTTAATTGGATTGTGTGTGTTTTTGCTAATGAGTTGTGTAAATTCATTATGTATTTTGGATATTAGCCTCTTATCATGTATGATTGGCACATATTTTCTCCCATTCAGTCTTTTCATTTTGTTGATTATTACTTTACTGTATGAAAGCTTTTTAGTTTGATGTAGTTGCCTTTGTCTTTGCTTTTGGAGTCAGATCCAAAAACTTGCTGCCCAGATTCATGTCAAGGAGCTTACCACCTCACCTGTGTTTTCTTCTTGGAGTGTTATGGTTTCAAGTCTTACATTCAGGTCTTTAATCCATGCTGAGTTAATTTTTATTTATGAGATAAGATAGTGATCCAGTTTCATTCTTTTACATGTGACTGTCCAGTGATCTGTGCTTTTAAAAGATCATTCTGGGGGCACCTAAGTGGCTCATTTAAGCATCCAACTTTTGATCTCAGAGCAGGTCTTGATCTCAGTGTTGTGAGTTCAAGCCCTGCATTGGGCTCCATGATGGAGATGGAGCCTACTTAAAAAAAAAAAAAAAAATCATTCTGTCTGTTGAGGCGTAATAGAGGACAGGTAAGATTGAAAGCTGGAAGGGCAGTTTAGAGTCTCCTGAAGTAATCCAGGCAAAAGATAATGGTGACTTAAAGGATGCCTGGGTGGCTCAGTTGGTTAAGCATCTGCCTATGGCTCACTTCATGATCCCAGGGTCCTGGGACTGAGCTCCGCACTGGGTTCCCTGCTCATCCTGGAGCCTGTTTCTCGCTCTCCCTCTGCCAGTCCCTCTGCTTGTGATCTCTCTCTCTCTCTAATAAATAAATAAAATATATTTTTTTTAGTTTTTTTTAATTTTATCTTTTTTAAAAGATTTATTTATTTACTTGACAGAGAGATCACAAGTAAGCAGAGAGGGAGACGGGGGGCGCGGGGCTCAATCCCAGGACCCTGAGATCACGACCCGAGCCAAAGGCAGAGGCTTAACCCACTGAGCCACCCAGGTGCCCCTAAAATATTTTTTTAAAAAAAGATAATGGTGACTTAAAATCTAAGAAATGTTGAGATGGAAAGATTCATAATATATTAGATTGAACCATATAAAATTACTGGAAATTTCACATGGTTTGCTTCGGAGATAGTGAGTAGGATTTGCTGATGGGTTAGAAATGGGTTATGACAGAAAAAGAAAAATCAATGATTACTCCTAAGATTTGGACCTAGAAAACCAGATGGGCAATGGTTTAATTTACTGAGATAGGGAAGAGGAGATGATTTGTGATAGGGAACAATCAAGAGTTATGTTGGAGAGGTTTCCTGTTAGACATTCCAATGGCGATGCTAGAAAAACATATTTACGTTTATCCACCTCAGGCAAGAGTTTAGGGTAACAGATACAAATTTGGGAGTTTTGGCATAAAAAAGATCTTAAAATTTGGGGAGCAGATTAAAATTATCTAGAGAGTGTATAAGTGAGGAAGAGGCACAGAAGAAACTCTAGACGTCTGAAAGAAGAGAATCCAGCAAAGTGGGTTGAGAAGGAATGGTCAGGGAGGTAAAAGAAGAACTACTGAAGTATATATAGTATCTTTGAAGTTCAAAGAAGAAAGTGGTTCAAGAAAGGAGACATTCCCATGTATTGCTGATGGAAATGTAGAATGTTGCAATCACTTTGGAACAGTTTGACAGTTTCTTAAAAACGTAAAGTAAATTTACCATATATCTGAGCAATTACACTTGTAGATATCTAACCAAAAGAAGTGAAAATATAGATCTACACAAAGACTTGCACATGAATTTCATAGCTGGAAAGTGGGAGCAATCCAGATGTCAAGCAGCTGCTGAATGGATAACAAAATGTGGTGTAGCAATACAATGGAATACTGTTCAGAATAAAAAGGAACAGTTTGATACATGCTACAACATGGATGAATGTCCAGAGCATTATGCTAATGAAAGACACTAGATGCAAAGACTGTGTAATGCATAATTTCATTTATATAAAATGTCCAGAAAAAGGCAAGTCTATACAGATAGAAAGGAGATTAGTGGTTATCTGGAGTAGGGGATGAGGATGGGGATTGTTTGCAGATGGATCTTTTGGGAGTGATAGAAATGTTCTAAAACTGGATTATGGTGGTAGCTGAACAGCCCTGTAAAGATCCTAAAAATCACTGAATTTTACACTTAAAATGGGTGAATTTTATGGTATTTAAATTATATCTCAGTGAAGGTGTTTTTTAAATAAAGGAATGGACCTTCTAATTTCCCTAAAATGTAAGAAGATGAAAAAGCATTATTCCCACTGTAAAAATAAGAGAATTCAGATAAACTACAAAATCAGACTTTCTGCAAACCCATTAGAATGCTGAGATAGTAGGGCAAACATGTAGCCCCCAATCCAGGGAGGACAGAGGCCCCCTTCCAAGGAGAGATGGGATGCCAGCTCTGTTTTACTTTTGGCAGAGCACAGGCAGAAGACACAGCTGCCTGACACATGGGATCAAGTAGAAAAGGTGGACATGTGTGAATACATGAGGGATTTCATCTGGGAGATAGAAATATAAGAAAGAGTCAAATGAAAATAGTTATTTTTTAAAAGTACAGTGTCAGAGATGCAGTCCTTCAATATGCCCATCAGAGGACTCATCAGTGAAGTTAGAGACAGGTCACTAGAAACAACCCAAGCTGAAAAAAATAGGAGAAAACAAGAATGAGGGAAATACAGGAGAACAAGCATGTAGCATCTGTGGAATAATATCAGGTGTTCTTAACATATATGTAACTGGAGTCCTAAAGAAGAGAGTGCAAATAGGGAAGATGAAATATTTAAAAGAGAATTTTCAAAAAATAATGAAAGTCAAATCACAGGTTTGAGAATCCTAGAGAACCCTAATAAGCAGGATTTAAACAAAAAACTGACATATCAAGGCATACCCATATTCAGACTGCTGGAAACCAAAGATTAAAAAGAAAATATTAAAGGCAGATAGAAAAAAGAAACACTACCCAGAAGCATTTAGATAAAAATTATAGAAGATTTCTTATCAGAAACTATGCAAGCCATAAGACAGAGGAAGGTCTTTTTAAAATACTAAATGAAGAATATAAAGAGGAAATAAAGGGGGCTTCTTTGTGGCTCAGTTGCTTAAGCGTCTGCCCTTGGCTCAGGTCATGATCCAGGGTCCTGGGATCCAGCCCCCTGTCAGGCTCCCTGCTCAGCAGGGAGTCTGCTTCTTCCTCTTCCTCTGCACCTCCCACTGCTCATGCTCTCTCTCATATGCTCTGCTCTCTTTCTCACAAATAAATAAATAAAATCATTTAAAAAAGAGGAAATTAAGTAAGCTTCAGACAAGTAAAAGCTGAGAGCATATCTGTGCTACAAGAAATGTCAGAAGAAATACATGCAGACCAAAATGAAAAGAAAGAGGCAGACAGAGGGAGGAAGGGAAGAAGGTAAGATGAAAGGAAGGAGAGAAGAAAGAAGAAGGGAAGGGAGGAAGGAAGAAAAAAAATAATAAAGTAATTGGAAATAGCAAAAATAAAGTAAATATACAAGACACTTTTTAATTTTTTCATTCTGAAAATTTTTGCCTAAAGCAAAAATAGTATCGTATGCAATGTATTTGCTTACAGCATATTGTAGAGTTCATAGTATATACAAAAGTAAAATGTATGACAATAATAAAATGAGGGGAAAATTGGAAGTACACTATTATGAAGTTACTACTATATATGAAATGATACAGTATTTGAAGGTAGTTTGTGATAAATTCAAGATGTTTTTTGTAAACCCTATGTTAACATTTAAGAAGTTTTAGAAAGAGAGCTATAACTATTAAGCCAGTCATGAAGATAATTATAAAAAATAACTACCTCAACATAATAAAACCCATCTAGAAAAACCTATAGCCAACATCATCGTCAGTAGTGAAAAACTGAAAGCTTTTCCTCTGAGATCATGAATAAGACAAGGTGCTTGCTTCCACCATTTCTATTAAACATAATACTGGAAGTTTTGGAGCAATCATTCAAAAGAAATGAAAAACACCTAAATTGGAAAAGAAGTAAAGTTAATCTCTCTTTGCCAAGGACACTATCTTATATGTGGGAAGCCTTTAAATCAAACTATTTTAACAATTATATAAATATAAATGGTCTAGGAGCTCCTGGCTGACTCAATTGGGTAGAGCATGTGACTAGGTATTAGGGTCATGAATTCAAGCCCCATGTTGCATGTAGAGCTTGATGAAGGAAAGAAAAGGAGAGAAAAGAAAAAGGAAAGGGAAAATGTAAATGGTCTAAACCTCCAAATTAGAAGACAGAGTAAATGTAGATATTTGAGGGACTTTAAAAAAACTCACTTTAAAAAATCCGGACTGAAAGGTCCAGATTTTATAACCTGTTGGATTTGGGATTCAAAGAAAAGGCTTTTGTTTCTTTTTTTTCTTTTTCTCTTAAAGATTTCATTTGTCAGAGAGAGTTTGCGTGCAAGGGATCAGAAGCAGGGGGAGTGGCAGGCAGAGCAGGCAGGGGGAGAAGCAGGCTCCCTGCTGAATAAGGAGCCAAATGCAAGACTTGGTCGCAAAACCCTGGGATTATGACCTGAACTGAAGGCAGCTACTCAACCAACTGAGCCACCCAGGCACCCCCAAAGAAGAGGCTTTTCTAACTCCCAAGATCTAGGTTCTTGTTACTTTCCACATAATATTTTCAGTTGCAGTTTTGTCTGTTCTTCTCCCTATAAATTTATCTTTAAAAATTTCTTCTTCTTTTTTCCCTTTTTAAAAGTTTTTTATTTATTTGAAAGAGAGAGAGTGAGAGAGCACAAGTAGGGAGGAGAGGCAGATGGCAAGGGAGAAGCAGAATCCCCTGCTAAGCAGGGACCCTCCAGTGTGGGTCTTGAACCCAGGAACCTGGGATGATGACCTGAGCCCAAGACAAACGCTTAACCGACTGAACCCTCAGACACTCCCTTCTTCTTTTTATTAAACTAAGATGATGACCTTAACCACTATCTTTGCATATCTAGTATGATGAACACTTTTTAACACAAACATTTGTATTCTTTGTAGTATTTACGTTTTTGCCAAGTAGCATTAAACTCCTTTGTAGGGAGATACAAGAGATCAAGTTTTTGATGCATGTCCCTATTTTTCTCTCACTTATTTTATCTCTGTTATCTATTCCAAACAAACTCTTCTATGACTTAATGGCTTAAACATCAATTTTCTTTGCCTTCCATTCTGTGAGTCAACAATTTGTGCTGGGCTCAGCCAAGCAGTTCTGTTGGTCTCCCCTGGGGTCCTTCATGTGACTCCAGTCACCTAGAGACTTAACTAGAGCTGGGTGGTCTAAGAAGCCCTCACTCAGGTGTCCAGGGTGCATTGCTGGTTGTCATCTTGAGTCATGTGTCTCCAAATGGGCCCAGGCTTCTTTACTTAGTGGTTATAGGTTTCCAACAAGGCAAGAGTAAAAGCTGCCAGGCATCTCCAGTACTAGACTTAGAAATTCACGCAGCAGTCCATCTGTTGCAAAGTAAGTCATGAGGCCAGCTCAGATTCAAAGAGTAAGAAAAATAGACTCCACTTCTTGATGGGAGTAGCTGCAAAGAATTTGTAACCATTTAAAATTTTTCACAATAACCTTTTGTTGGTATAGTTTGTAGTTTAAGTTATTTTTGACATTTATCCTTTAGTTTAACAATATGTGGTTAAGTTTGCTGATTACATTTTGATTTCACCCTTTGTCCATATTTTATTCTGTTAGAAAGTATCTTCCTCTCACCTTTGAGAAAGTACCTTTCCATCTGTTTTCAAAAACTTGTTGTCTCTTGTGATCTTAACAGCTGCTGGACTTTGCTGGTGTTACTTTAGGTCTTTGTGTCTTAATATATCCTCTATCTTAAAAGAGATTTATCTGAGTTCTTATATTTATAATTCCTTTTTTCTTTTTAGCTTCTTCTTTCTTAGAGATCTGAAAAATGAGATCCAAAAGCATTCTTATACCTCCTTTCTTCTTGACAGACGTAAGATCTTGTCTTTAAAGGTTTAAAACTTGACAAATAAGTATCTAGGGTCATTCTTTGAGGATAATTGCTGAGAAATGCTCTATCCCCTCTCTTGTTAACCAGGCTGAAGTTACCTTTCAGTTCTGAAAATATTTCTTTGATTTTTTTCCTCTGATCATGATTTGTACAGCCCTGGCATTTTCTCTTTTCTCTCCTGTTCTTATTATTTCTAAATCAGATACCGTTTTCCTGTTTTTAGGCATATGATTCTGGACCTGTAATATACCCATTTGTATAATTGGGATTTTCTGTATTAATATATTTTTAGAATTCCTGACTTTGTGTTCTGCAGTTATCAATTCTACTTCTTTGCATGCTCACTGATATTTAATTTAGTATTTATAATCTGGATATAGGTTTACATATTGTTACACATGCCTTTTGGGAGACAGTTATTTCTCTTTTAATCTCTTTTAAAGTAGATTAGTAATTCATTCTGAAATAGAATCTCTGTATGTTTAATAAAGTTGATCTTTTTTTCTCATGATGAAATTGGGAAATTAAATTCAGAAGAAAGAGAAAAGATTATCCATGGCGCTGCCACTTTAGAATCTCTGTTATACCACAATAATATGTTTCTTTTCAGTCTTTTTTTTAGAAATTTTTATTTGAAGTGTAACAACCTTGCTGGAAAATACACATTTTTAAAGTGAGCAGCTCAATAAGTTTTCAAGAAATGACCACACTTAACCATTCAGGTTAAGATATAGAACCCTACCAAATCCCAGAAAGTTTTCTCATGCTTCCTTCCACATATTGCCCCTCCCCAACTTTCCTAAAAGTAACTATTCTTCCAGTAGTTTCCATATATATATGCATATTTTTCATAGTTGTGGGACTCCTAAAATTCTTGGTAAATACAATCTTTAATGAGTGCATATCCTAGACTATCCATGCTAGGAACATGTATGCACTATAAAGATTTTTTTTTAAATAACGCAAAAAAAAATTGTATATTTTCATTTTGTTTCAATGGAAGACGCTTAGATTTGGCTTTGATTTAAACTCCACAGATGTGTTTTTAAAAGTATCTTTGACTTTGTTGACATTTGAGTAGAAAAAAATGTTAACAATATATATGTAATTGAAACATTATGTTATACACCTAAAACTAATGTAATGTTATATGTTAGTTAATCTCAATTAAAAAAAAAATTTTAAAGAAAAAAATTTTTTAAACATTTTATTTATTTATTTGACAGAGAGAGATCACAAGTAAGCAGAGAGGCAGGCAGAGAGAGAGGGGGAGAAGCAGGCTCCTGCTGAGTAGAGAGCCTAGTGCGGGGCTCAATCCCAGGACCCTGGCATCATGACCTGAGCCGAAGGCAGAGGCTTAACCCACTGAGCCACCAGGTGCCCCTAAAAGGAAATTTTTTAAAAATTAGGCATCTTTTAAAAATTCAGCTCATGTTTTTTTTTTTTTTTTTTTTTTTTTTTTTTTAAGATTTTATTTATTTATTTGACAGAGAGAGAGAGATCACAAGTAGGCAGAGAGGCAGGCAGAGAGAGAGGAGGAAGCAGGCTCCCCGTGGAGCAGAGAGCCCGACGCGGGGCTCGATCCCAGGACCCCGAGATCATGACCTGAGCCGAAGGCAGCGGCCTAATCCACTGAGCCACCCAGGCACCCCTCAGCTCATGTTTTGATTCAAATCTCTTTTCCCACAGTCTTAGATACCAGCTTTATGGGTTGACAGTGGAGAAAAATGTTTTGAAATTCTCAGTATGAAGTGGAAAATTCAATTTTAAAAGAAGACCAGCATTATTATTAGTTAAGATAAGTAAATCCTTTTCACCTTTTATATGAGGTGATATTTTCTGCTTCTGTCACGGACTAGCTTTAGAGCTGAAAAGAACATGTGCCAGAAGCATCCAGTGTCCTCAGACGTTGGTCTCTATTGTTTCCTCGTCAATGCTTTTAGAATTGTGTGATTTTTAGCTGAAAATTATATAACAAGGGCCTGTTTTCCCCCAGCTGTAAAACATTCCTAGGCTCAGATTGGTAGAACCTTGGTGCATCCCAAAGGCGGATGTGTTAACCTATTGCCTGCTGTGCTTCATGGACAACCCTTGCAGTAAGAACTTCCAGAATTACTGACTTCTTAGTCTCTGCTGCCTCAGCTCCCAATCCTGAATCACCCACTTTCTTACTCATTGTCATTGCTTCTTAGAAACCAAGGAAAAATGCTGATTTGGCACACTACAAATTAATTCTTCACAAAAATTTCATCTGGGCTCTTGGTCCTACTCAACTTACGTTTGCATTCATTTTGATTTTCTAGCCCATTCTTTATACCATCTTTTCTCAGCCTCCCACAATATCATTAACACTCTGGACACATAACCTCACTTGCTACTTCATTGTAAAAATAGACAAGAATGAATATTTTCTTCCATCTCTGTCACCTCGCAATAGTTATGTTCTATCTCTGTTTCTCCCCTTTCCAGTGGGTTCCTGATTTTCTCACTGGCTTCCTCATCTAGGTCTTTGCTTCCTCAGATATACACTGTGCTTTAGATGTTCAGCAAGTTCTGTTCTCTATTTTCAAAACTCACTTGACCTCATTGTCCTATCTCCCTACCAGCAAACTTGGCTTTTCTTCCACTATTAGGCACCAAGAATTAGTAGATTTGCCTGTTGTTTTTACTCTCTCAGAAACATTCTTTTTACACCCTTGTATCTGTCTCCCTTTCATCAGTCAATTGAAGTCAAGGCAGAAAGTCACCAGAAAACTCCTGAAAACCAAGTTAGCCTTTTTCCAGACTTCCTTCCTCTTTAACTATAGAATTTAGATTTGTTTAGGAAAAATCTTCTCATCCTATTGCTTTAATGCTAACTATACTAACCTCAGCTTTACCACTTTGCCAAATGTCTTCATCTTCAAGTTTCTTCCTTACCATCCATACAAAAGTAGACATCCTTTAATATCCAATTCAGTTAATTATATGCTAGTAATCCTTGTCCCATTTATCCAGTTGCATTTACTGTGTGGTTGCAATAGATGTCTTATTTTTCCTCCAGTATTCCTAACTGCTCAATTGATTTTATGATGGACCAGACCTGAGGAGTCATCCTAGTTTGCTTGTCTCCTAAATTCAAGTGGGCATCAAGTTTATAAATTTCTCCTCACCAGTATCTCCGAAATCTGGACCATTGCCTTCTAGTTCCCCTGCCTTAGATAAGCATTTATTAGCATCTCTGCCATGGTTGCTGCAGTAGTCTCCTAACTGGTCTCTAAACCCCTTTCATCATTCCACTGATTCTCAGCGCTGCTTCTGGGGAGAGCTTTCCACAATACAAATCTAATTTTGTTAGTTCTTGACCTGAAATCGTCAGTGGCTTCATTAAAAGTAGGAACAAGATGAGAATTACCATCTTCACTAGGATAATCAACATGGTTCTAAAAGGCATAGCCAATTAGTAATAGAAGAAAATAAAATGATACATAAATATCTTTAAAAGGTAGAAATACTGACAAAGGTATTCATATCAACTCCATATGATTGTCAGTGTTATAAACCAGAAAATCAACTTTAAACCTATTAAAAATTATGAGTTCAATAAGATCAGTAAAAATAAATGTGCAAAAATGAATACCATGTAGATGCCAGTAATCAGGTTAGAAAATAAAATGGTAACAATTACATTTGCATGGCAACAACTGTGTATGTATTTTTGTGTGATACACAGAGGAAAAATAATTTTTAATATGCAGAATTCTAGATAAATTATATGTCTTTAATAAGAGACTTTTTAAAATTTTTAAAATTATTTTTATTAACACATAATGTATTATTACCCCCAGGGGTATATGTCCTGTGAATCGCCATGTTTACACACTTCACAGCATTCACCATAGCACATACCCTCCCCAATGTCCATAACCCAACCACCTTCTCCCTAACCCCCTTCCCCCAGCAACCCTCAGTTTGTTTTGTGAGATTAAGAGTCTCTTATGGTTTGTCTCCTTCCCAATCCCATCTTGTTTAATTTTTTCTTTCCTTACCCCTCAAAACCCCCATGTTGCCTCTCAAATTTCTCATATCAGGGAGATCATATGATAATTATCTTTCTCTGATTGACTTATTTCGCTCAGTGTAATACCCTCTAGTTCCATCCATGTCGTTGCAAATGGCAAGATTTCATTTCTTTTGATGGCTGCATAGTATTCCATTGTATATATATACCACATCTTCTTTATCCATTCATCTGTTGATGGACATCTATGTTCTTTCTATAGTTTGGCTGTTATGGACATTGCTACTATAAACATTCGGGTGCACGTGCCCCTTCAGATTACTACCTTTGTATCTTTAAGATACCCAGTAGTGCGATTGCTGGGTCAAAGGGTAGGCCTATTTTCAACTTTTTGAGGAACCTCCATGCTGTTTTCCAGAGTGGTTGCACCAGCTTGCATTCCCGCCAATAGTCTAGGAGGGTTCCCCTTTCTCCACATCCTTGCCAGCATCTGTCGTTTCCTTACTTGTTAATTTTAGCCATTCTGACTGGTGGGAGGTGGTATCTCATTGTGGTTTTGATTTGTATTTCAATAAGGGACTTTTTAAAAATTAATTTGTTTGAGAGAGAATAAGCAGGAGGGGCAGAAGGAGAAGGAGAGAATTGCAAGTAGATTCCCTGCTGAGCAGGGAGCCAGAGGTGGGACTCAATCCCAGGACCCCAAGATCACAACCTGAGCCAAAATCAAGAATCAGATGCTTAACTGACTGAGCCACCCAGGTGCCCTGAGTCTGAATTTTTAATGTTGCTTTTAAGATTCACTATAATCTGTATTGCTTTCTAATTTTATTTCCCACCATCCCATGTAATCCCTCTGTTATATACCAATTATATTTTGTTATTTGTCATCTCCTTGTGTTTGCCACTATTTCTTTCACTCTTCCCCACTTCTGTGGGGACAAAGTATTTCTGCCTTTCAGAGTCCAGTACAAGTTCTTCTCTTCCTTCTCTCCATTTATTTTTTGCTTCAGTAATTATTTGAGTGCCAGCTCTGTGCCAGGAGATAGAGAGTAGATTAATACAAACTACCTGATAAATATGTACTCAATAAATATTGAATGAATGAATGAATGAATGAATGAAAAGGATGTTTAGTAATCAATCAACTCTTTCCTTACTTTTACTCAAAACTCCATAATCACTAACATAATAAGCCATATTCTTTATAGTCACTTCCTCCTGGAAGTTGGTTGAATAGGTAAAACCTGTTCTTGCTTTAGCCCGTAATTTAATACACTGCAACATAATAACTGGGCTGCCTTTTCCAAATTTAGACTTGACTGTTAGGGATTTCTTTCATTCTCTCTTCATCCTTCTGCCTGTTCCTCTTGTTCATTTTTACTAAAAAGGCCACATGTCATGCAGATAATTACAGTAAATTGAACAAATTTCCCAAGGGCAAAAACAGTTGTCTCCAAAATTGAGAGTGATAAGAAATTTCTATGCCATTTTTCAAGAAGCCTTCATTATATTTTTTAAAGAATTGACATAGCGAGAAATTCATATTTCTAATTAGTGTACTTTTCCTTAAAACAGGAATGTTTGTTTTGCTATTAAAAGTGAAAATGAAATAACTAAAAATCGAACTTATATGGAATTTTATCCTATTAGTTGTTGTTCACTACCTAGAAGATAGAAGATTTCAAAAATAGTAACAAGATTCTGTCAAGATTTATAAGTAAAGAAACGTAACATTTTGACAAACCATTTTTCCTATAATGTTGGTAACTTTAATTCTGAGTTTTAATAAAAAGATTTGCATTTTGATGTGAGATGAAAGGAAATTCAGAGAGCATAGGGATGACATGTACTACAGCAGAGGCGTGCAGGTTATAGAATACATTTTCCACTTGAATATCCTTGGACAGAAGAAGTAGAGTTCTGCTCTGTGGTATCCACGTGCACAGTCACGGTCAGGGGAGAGGGTCAAACAAGGTAGGCCTTGGCAGCCAGCCCTCAAGAAACCCTAGATGGGAGTTAGGCACAAGTAAGAGAAAAAGCCTGTCTCCAAAGATTAAGGGTTTCACCTGAGGAGTTACAGAGCAATTTAGTTGTTTTAAAGCTAGAACTTTTAGGTCTTTGTTTATTCTTATTCTTATTTATTTGTTTATTCTTATTCTTATTTATTCTACTGCCTAGAGCACTTTCCTTCTCTCCAGTGGCTGTCCCCCACCCCTTCCTCCCCTCCAAGCAATAGCAGCACCAAATGCTGTCTGGCGGAGGCATCCTTCTCCTTTAAGCCACAGGTTAGATGATATCCACTTTCCTCACATTTGGTTATAGTGACCCCCTACTTCTTTGGGCCTTATAATTCTTCTGTCATTGGCCATATTTCTCTGCATTGTGGCTGTCTATTTATCCATCTCTTTGCTGGACTCTAGATCTGTGGGGTCAGACACCAGCACCATCTTGTTTACTGTAGTATCCTCCACATGCTTCTGACAGAAGATATACTCGACAAATATTTGTTAAATAAATGGATGAATATGAATATGCATTATATATATGAATTATGTTTTAGATAGCTTTGTAGTGCAGAGGAATGTTGGACTAAGAGCTTCTGGGATAGAAAAGAAGGCTCCCTGTGAAATCTCTTTAAATAACATTCGTGACGCTCAGCAATCCCATATATTCCGCATTCCCATATATTCCCCATTCCCGTACAACTTGTTGCCCTCACCTAGGTCGCTGACTCACACCTGACCAGGTGCTCCTTACCATGGGTGAGACCCTACTCCAGAAAATCTTTGGAGGAGGAAAACCACTACTCATATCTGGATTCACCTACTCACTCATTCATTCATTCAACAGTATTTACTGAAGGTTTACTATACAAAACATGAGAATACAGGTTTAACCAAGATGTGTAATTGCTGAAAATCCTATTCAGGTTTAATTACACAAAAATGTTTACATCCATATGTGCATGTTGTTAGAAAACAGAAAGCATATTACCCAGTATGCTCTCATTTTCTCCCTAGTTACCATAAAGCCCAGAGCCTGATTTATTCTCTAAGTGTTGTGATGTGCTCAGCTCTGATGCCTGAAAGCTTTTGCTCCATTTGTTCCCTTTAAAACAGATATTTTCCCCTGAATCTGTATTTATTTGGCCCTGTGCATTAATCTATAAACCACTTAAGCCCATTTAGAACTCAGCAGGGTGCAAATACCAAATTAAAAAAAAAATAAATCAACTATTGGTTTTAACCATAGCTTACACAGCCTACATGATTAATAAAATTTTCTTATGTGTTTTATGTAGAAATTCTGGCTACTCCCTCACACAGAACAGGATCAGGAAGCTACACAAGCTTTGGGGGCAGGAATGCTTCAGGAAGGGCTACTGTTGTTCTCTGGAGATGGTTCAGTCATGTGTTTTTTTTTTCTGAGTCCTCCCCCCAATTCACTATCTTCTACTACACATCGGCACACCAGATTTGAAACTTTTATTTCAAATAAATGTGAAACTATGGCATAAGATGTTTATTTTTAAAACAGTCGCATGAAGAATGACTTTTTATCTCTTGTAAAACCACTCTTTTAGCACTGAATGACTTTTATAATGGAAGCATATTATATATTTCTTTTATAATCAGGGATGTGCTAGGAAAAACTTGATCTCTTCTGATGAACTGGTAAACTGATTGTGATATTTGCATTTCTTACATTATTGTTTGCTTTTTTTTTTTTTTTTAACCTTTGCTGCCGGGAGATGTAGAGCTCAATTTCATGCCCAATTTTAGCAATTATTCTTCACTTTTTTTCCCTAGTATAATTATCTGCCCATTCTCTCCATTTCGTGTTTGTTCTTTTAAATGAAATGGCTTTTCTGTTACTGTGTCATCTCCTGTGAGAAAGCAAGGGTTATTTTGTTCCACAGAAATACTGATTTCCCTGTTGAAATAAATAAGCTATATCCCTGGATGGGGAGCCATGTTAAAGGATGATTTTCAAAATAGCGATCATGACTCTTACATAAGTGTGTCATGAACATAATGAACATAAATCCAGGATTTATGTAACTCATGAAAGATTTTATAACTAATTCCGACGAACCAAAAAAAAGAAACAGGCAATCCCTGAAGGCTGAAATGAATTTACCTCATGGGGGCAGAACTGGGCAATAGCCACAGGGCTGTAAAATGTAATATTTGGAATGATTTCTGAGGGACAAGGGGAAGCGTCAGTTGCATCTCAACAGGATGACATTCCTTTGCAACTTTAATGGGTGAGAATCATTTGATTACTATCAGTTTTCTATAACTTACAGAGTTGTAAAATAATCCGGTCAAAGACAGGGAAAGGCATAGACCCCCACAGAATGAGGTAACCCTGTGGGGCCCTAGGACAGTGCCAGCATTTCACTGACACAACACCCAGCAGTCTTTTTGCTGATGGCAGTCTTTCAGTTTTTCCTGACAGCAAGGTCACGGGCAAAGAAGTGAGTCCCTGTGTGGGAGACTGAAACTGAGAAAGAGGATCTTCCATAGATGAGAAAGGAGACACTCTATTATCTCTTCTCCTTCTCCATCCTGAGTCTGGCCTTGAGTCTTCGTAGCTAGGAGTGTATTCCTGCAGATGGGACAGAAAGATGGCTTTTGTCGTGAAGAAGTAGGAGAGGAGCTAGGAAAGATTCCTCGCTTTGTTTGACCCGCTGAAGAATGAGTCTGTCTCATCCTCAGAAGGAGATTGTTTATTTTCATGCCATTCACTATACTTCTCTTTCAGTCTTTTTGTTGACGTTTATTTTTAAAGTCTTTTTTTTTTTTTAATGTCTTTCAGACTGGCCTCAGATGGGTAGTAGGGGTACATTAAGATAGAGCCTTGTGTTTACTCTCAACCACAGAATTAAGTGGGAAGCAGAGCCTGCAGAGGCCCTAGAGCCCTGCCCACCACTGCCAGGGACCACACCACCATCTTTCCTTACCAGGAAGTCCACTGTGCCTATCTTGGAGAGTCAGGCACCTCTCTGTTAGTTTCGTAGAGGGCTTTACGTCTTACCTTATTATTATTTTTTTTTATCGTAAGCTTTTCTAAACTTGTGGCACTAGCCAGAGTTTAGTTAATGAGTTGATGAAAAAATACTATTTGCGTTAATTTGAATCAACTATTCATAATTACATATCGTTGCCGTTTGAGATCTTCTTGGTTTTACCAGTTAATTCATAGATTTTGAACATTTGTTGATTCATTGGCCTAGATACTTGTTAGTTATTTAAGTTCTGAGTAAATAACATATGGAAAGATCTAGCACTTGGAAAAAATATACACAGATGAGACAGGGGTAAATTAATATAATCTTTGTGTCCCATGATATAAACACTTTCAAAGGCAGGATTAGGCAGATAATGAATGTCAGTTTGCCTTAATGAGGCACTTTTTTCTGGTGAACAGACTCAACTGATTCTGGTTCTGGCTCCAGCTCTGCTGCTTCAGTATGAATATGAGAAACCGTTATTCTCTGCAGTCTTAGTCTGCAAAATACATTCTTCGAGCTAATACTTATTGAGTCATTACTATGTTGTAGCAAGACAGGGTCTGTGCCTTCAAGGAGCCGAAGACACACATGTCAATAAATAAGTACAGCCGAATAGCCTAGGTGCTGTGAATGACTTCATAGAGGGAGTGATGCTAGCCCGGTTCTTCAGAGAGAGGTATCCTCTCCAGGCAGAACAAGGTGAGGGGGATAGAGGCAGGGAGGGAGAAGAGAGGTGACTCAGGGAAGGGGATCGGTGAAAGGACAAGAGCACAGAGGCATGAACGAGAGGCGGGGAGTGAGCCCCGTGCAGTAAGAAACAAAGAAGTAGGTAGCAATCAGATCTTGAAGAGTCTGGTGTTTAACGCTTACGTCTCTACTGCCCTCTCAGTGTGGATTGTGATCTAAAATACTGTTAGCGAGTGATAAGGAGTTAATGTGTTCAGATCAATATGAGTGGTTCTTATACACGGTGACAGCCCGATAATTTGACTGTGCACTAAGACTATGAGTTCCTTTGTGAAACCCTGAGCCTTTTTAACCATTACAGGTAGGAAATAGAGTGCAAATAATTTCAGTCAAAATCTCTCATGCCACTTCATCCTTCATGTCACTGTCTATATTTTGGTTTTTTTTTTTATTGTGAAAAATTTCACACATATTAAAAGTTAATAGAATAGGATAATGAACTTCTTCCCTTACCCAACTTCAACGATTATCAACATCCTTGTTTTATTTATCCCTCTACTCATGCCCCACCTCCATTCAGTTACTATTATTAGTGTCTTTATTATTCTTACTAGATTTAGGTATCAGTTATATACATCCAAATGTATAAGTCTTAGATCTGTGTTTTGATAGACAGGTACACTGTGCAATCTACACCCATCACAATATAGAACATTTGTCTCTTCCTCCAAACTTCTCTTCTGTCTCTGTCCAGCCTCCCCCTAGTCCCACCTCAACCTCCAGCTGAAGAAACAAGACAAAACACTGCCCTGTTTGTTTATTTTTTAATCTTAGATTAAGTTTCAACTGTTTTCAAACATATATGATGGAATATATAACTTGGAAACAAGTTACTCTTGTTTTTGGCTTCTTTCACTCAATGTAATGTCTGTGAGAGTCATCCCTGTTGTTGAGCGTATTGATAGCGCCCTCTGCGTGTTGCTCTGTAATGCTCTGCCGCAGGAATTTATTACAGTTTGTTACCTTCTCTTGTCCAGGGAGATTTTGGTTGTTTCGGGGTTGTGCTATGGTGGATGACGTTGCTGTGAGCATTCTTGCTATGCATTGTTACATAAAGCCATTTTCATTTGTCTAGGATAAACCTCTAGAATCTAAAACTCAGTGGAATCACTGAGTTTAAAGATAGGTATATGATTAACTTCATAGAAACAGCCAGTTTCCCAAAGTGGTTGTAGCAGCTGCGTATGCAAGTTACAGCTGCCCGGCATCCCTGCTGACATTTGATACCGTCTGCCCTTGATTTTAGCCCTTCTCCTGAGTCTGTGGCCGTATGGTATTTATTTGCGTTTCCCTGGTGCCTAATGATGTTGAATATTTTATTTTTTTTATCTGTTTATTGGTCATATATCTTTTTCTGTCTGTTAGTAAAGGCTTTTGCCTGTTTTTAATTTCGTTGTCTTTTCATTATTGAGTTACAGTTCTTTATATTTTATTCTGGATACATGTTGTCAGATGCATTGGTTTTGGGAGCATTTCCTCCCATTCTGTGTCTTACCTATTTATTTTCTTAATGGTGTCTTTTGAGGAGCAAAAGTTTCATTTTCAATTGCACCTAGCAAATTTTTGTGCTTTCTGTGTCCTGTCTAAAAAATCTTCACCTATCTTCAGATTGAGAATATATTCTATGTTTTCTTCTCAAAGTTTTATATCTTTAGCTTTTAGATTTAGGTTCATGGCTCATCTCCCTGAAATTACTTTTTGTTTCTGGTGTGAAGTTGGGGCTGAGGATCATTTTTTCCCCCATATGGATAATCCATTTCTAGCATTATTAGTTGTAAAGACCTCCTTTTCCTGTTGAATTGTTTTGGTACATTGGATGAAAAGTGTGGGGTCTATTCCTGAACTCTGTTCTGTTCCTTGATCTACTTGTATATCCTTATACCAACATTGCACTGTTTTGATTACTACAATTTTATGGTTAGTCTTGAATCAGGTAGTAAGTATAAGTACATTTTTGCTGTTCATTTTCAAGATTCTTTAGGCTATTCTAGGTCCTGGGCATTTTCACATAAACTTTAAAAGTCACCTTGTCCATTTTCATTAAAAAGTCTGCTGAGATCATGAATTACTTATAAATTTTGTGGGGGAGAATTAAATTTGGAACATTATTGAAGCTTTGAACATATTTCCTCATTTATTTAGCCTCTTCAATTTCTCTGAGCAGTGTTTTTGTTTATAGTGTGGCTGTTTTGCATGTCTTTTATTAAATGTGTTACTAAAGGGGCACCTGGGTGGCTCAGTGGGTTAAAGCCTCTGCCTTCGGCTCAGGTCATGATCCCAGAGTCTTGGGATCGAGCCCCGCATTGGGCTCTCTGCTCCGCGGAGAGCCTGCTTCCTCCTCTCTCTCTGCCTGCCTCTCTGCCTACTTGTAATCTCTGTCTGTCAAACAAATAAATAAAATATTAAAAAAGTAAATGTGTTACTAAGTACTTTGTTATTTGATACAATTGATTTTATTTTTTTAAGATTTTATTTATTTATTTGATGGGCGTGGGGGAAGGGAGGAGAGCATAAGTAGGGGGAGTTGGAAGAGGAAGAAGCAGGGTTGATCCCAGGACTCCGTGATCATGACCTGAGCTGAAGGCAGACCCTTAACTAACTGAGCCACCCAGGTGCCCCTACACTTGATTTTATATATTAATCTTGGACTCTGAGACATTGCTATACTCACAAACCTTTTAACACCCAGTTCCTGAGCACCATGGCCTTTCCTCCCTTCATGTTTTTATGACTTTTTAGATTTGAATGTCTTTGTCACCCATGTCCGCCCCTAAAGAGGGCCAGGGTGAATACCACAGCATTTCTTAAGACTTCTGACACCACCCAACTTGGATTCAGATAGTCCCTCCTCTGAGAGTCTCTATTAGAGCACTTCCCACCACAGGTCTTGAACAAACCATTCTGTGAAGGCAAGAGCTATACTTTATCTCCTTTCTATCCCCACCATATCTAGCATGGTGCCTTGGTTCCCAGTTTTTTCAACATTTATCTTGAGACATATAGGGATGATGTAGTTCTGGGGTGAGGTGCGACTGTGTGAGGTCATGGTGAGGCAGGAAATCCTTGCAGGCAATTTCCATCATTTGGAAACTATCCCTGAAGTGTATCCTTAAGAGGGAAAGTACACCTTCTTCCTATTTAAAATAACATTGACGTGTGTGATCTGCTTCCACTCTCAATGACTTCAGCTTTTGCTGCCGACCTTGAATGTTTGTAAATTATGCTTCTTACTCCCTTTTTGTTTTCTAGGTGGCTGATTGTGCTTGGGATGAAACAATAAAGATATATGATCCTGTTTGCCTTACTATGCCTGCTTGAGATGGACTCCCCCAGTCAGAAACAAAGGAGACTGCCTGAGAGCTACTTAACAGGAAATAAATTAACTATTGATAACGTAGATATTACGCTTTTATGAACTATTCAGATTTCAAATTTTAAAAATTTACCCTGGAATCATTTTAAGGCTGATAAAGACTTGGGTCCACAATTTAAGCCTGGTACATAAGCCATATTTCTTAAAATCCCAAGGAATAATTGATGTTCTAGTACCTCTTGTAGTGTTGATTGAAATGTGATCTCTGTATTGTGAAATGGATTAAAATATGGGAGATCTCTAGATTACATTGATAGTGGTATATTTCATTTTTAATTTGTCATTTTTGATGTAAAATATAATCACTACTTTTGGTAAAAATTAAAATAAACTATATCTCTTGATTACTTATGATTTTATGACATCCTAGCAAGGTTGCTTTTTCTAATATTGTGTGTGTGTGTGTGTGTGTGTGTGTGTATATATATATGAATACAATACTATTTATAATATAGAGGTATCTGTGGTTCAGTAACAGGGCTGTAATATAGATTTGATTTATTCAGCAGTGTTTACTGAGCATCTGCTATGTTCTGAATGAGATTATCTCAAGGACTGGTGGCATGTTTTAAGAACATGGAATGCTATGAGTTAAAAGTTTCCATGTTTTTTACATTTATTCATATCTTTTTAGATGTTACAACCTCACCCTTATTTCTCTCTTCCTACTTCTCCATTATCAATTTAAAAAAAACAAAACAAAACTGGTCACTGAGCAAAAAGTCTTAGGTCCTATTAATAAGTTTCAAGGAGTTACCCTTGAAACTATCCCTAAGTAATGCCATAAATCCTGCTCAGTCAGTACCTCCCTACATCTCCTTGAAAAATCCCTAAGTGCAGATGACCTGTTAAAAAAAAAAAAAATGTGGAAAGGGAAAAATTAGTAAAACAACTTTGCACAACATTTATATTTTTATATAATATTACAATAAAATATAAATGGCATAAATTGTTATTTTAACAAGTTTTCAAGAATTTTAAAGAGCAAAATATATTTGTAGTAACACAATAAAAATTAGAATATATGTATATTGTCGAATGTATGTATTTACATTACATATTTGTCTATTTGTCCCAGAAAAAGAAAAATTGACAGCTTACAACATACAAAAACAAGACCACATAAGAGAACAAAAGGAGCAGAAAGTGAAGCCATGAGTGGGACTTGAACATCTGTGCTCCAGAGTCCTAGAAAGTTGCTCCCAGCAGCAAAAATGGGAAGCCTGGTTGAGTACACAATTCGGCGCCCAAGACCTAACAGCAAGGACTTTGTCCTGTCACAGGTGTGGCCCTAGTACCACACCTGGTGCATAGAAGGAACTCAAGAAATTTTTGTTACATGAGTGAATGCACTCAGGGAAAAGTACAACTCTTTTTAGTTCTTAGATCAATCAATACAAATTGTTTTGGGAGAGGACACAACTGTCATAACGTGAGTATAATGTAAGGATCACATGGTCGGACACATCCTTAGGGCTGTCATGATGATAAAGCCAATGGAGCTGTTTCTTGGTTCCTTCCAGAACAAGAGGCATCACACGAAGCGCAGTTCAGTAAAAGCAGGTTCCCAGTGGGGGTCTTCTAGCAGCTGGATTTATCACAGACTGTTAAAAAGGCCTCACCCAGGGCCCATTTACAATGAAACAAAATTACTTACTTTCCTTTGAGAATGCCAGAGATTTTATTAAAATAATCTATCATGTATCTTTTGAAACACATACTTGTGATTTAAAAACTAACATCTCTCTTGATTTCCACTACCCCCCTCAATTTTGAGGAAGTGAGAGACGTCTGGAACCCTAACTCCATAATACTTAACTCAGGTTCTTGGAGTTCCTCAGTATGAAAGAGTGCAGGTGAATGTTTATCCAGTGGGTTCCCTGGGGCTAGAATTGGAAAACTAGAAGGCAAGGTGCTGGATTCTCCTGGAATTCCAGGATTCTCCTGGAAGAGAATTCCGAAGATTTTTAAATTCTTCGTAGTTCCCAAGCCAAGCAGCTTCAGGACAGCATTGGTCTCTTGGCCAGTGAGCTCTTAGCTTTCCTCCTGCCTGCCTCTCCAACTTCTTCTGTGATCTGGGCACAATGGGAGATGATTTCTGTATGTTACTCCTTTTGATTTATATAACGTCCCTGCAAGAAAGCCCTCCCAGTTTTGTAGGCAAAGAAGAAGGCTCTCAGGAGTCTAGGAGCCAACAAATATAGAGATGGAATGTGAATCTGCTGTGATTGGATCTGAAGTCTAAATTGCTAAGAAGCTGACCCTGGGTGTGGAGCGACCCTCCCAAGGTATGTCACCCCCAGAAGATCCAGGCTGGGAGCCCACTGTCTCTTATACCTCTTGCACTTTATAACTGACCAACTTGGCTATCATTTGGCTCTTCCCAAAAAGAACTCATTAATTTCTTAGCAGGCCTCTTCTTGAGTGAGACAAAATTTTTATTTCCATGTATTTATTGGAAACTTCCAAATATGTATCTCCTGCCTCTCCCACCCAGCTCTCCCATAGCTTTTGTGCTCATTTTCTTCTAAAACACACTGGTCTTGCTCCCTAACGGACTCCTCTGGCCAATGCTTTCTCATTTGTTGCCAGTACTGTCCACCCAGGGGCTCCGGCTAAAGCTTTAAATACCATTCTTGTTCCTTCCCTTTTGCCCACCTCTCTACTCCAAGACGCATCACATAAGTCCTGCCCCTTGAACCCCCCAAATATGTCTCCATTCTGTCTCCTCCCTTCAATCCAACCACCACTGCCCTGGATCAAGCCATTACTAAGTTTTCTCTGAACGATCCCAGCAGACAGTCCCTTCCTAAATGAGGGATCTGTTTCTAGTTTTGTGCCCTCGGAGCCATCCTCCCCAACACAGCTGCTGGAGACAGATCTAAAAATGTGATCTGATTACATCGATTTGAGTGTAAAACCTTACTCTGCGTATAGGATCGCCTATAGGAAAAGTTTAAACTCATTAATCAGACAGTTGCGGTCCTTTGGGGCTAGCCCCTGCCTCTCTCAGCAGCATTGCTTCCCTCCACGTGATGACCAACTTTGTGCTCCACAACATGGGTGTGCTCACAGACTCCCCGTATAAATAATGCAAGTTTTCATTTCTGTCTTTGTCCAAGGTAGTCCACGTTCCTGGTTTGCCCTGCTCTTGGTTCACTGAATTGTTATTTCTTTTGATTGAAGGATAGTTGACGCAAAATGTTACATTAGATTCAGATATACATTGGTTTGACGAATTCTTACCCCTCATTTGAAAGTTACGAGAAATGACTAAAGAAAAAGACTGACAACATACAAAAATTAAAATAGCGAAATATACCATTAGCAACGTATGTAACGTTGCAACGTATGTAACAAATTAATAGCCATAATTTATAAAGAGCTCTCTAAAAATCACTTAAAATGACCAAACATAAAAGTGGACAAAGGATATCAATGGATAATTAACAGCTGTAAAAATGAAAATGCTTAGACCCCTTCAAAAAAAGTGCCCAGACTTTGTCTAATAGACCACAAAGAAATGCAAATTAAAATGAGAGTCCATTGTTTTTGTTGTTGTTTGGTTTGACTTTTTTTTTTTTTTTGGTTTGTTTGTTTTTTGTTCTTTTGCTTATCAGTTTGGCAAACACTAAAATACTGATATTATTAAGTTAACATGAGAGCACTGTTGGCATGCCTGGCTGTCTCAGTTGGTTGAGTGTCCAACTCTTGATTTCAGCTCAGGTCATGATCTCGGGGTGGTGGGATGAATCCCCTGGGCAGGCTCTGCACTTGAGGGGAGTCTGCCTGAGGTTCTCTCTTCTTCTCCCTCTGCCCCCCCACAACCCTGCTAAACCGCCCTTTCCATGTTCATGCTCTCATTTGCTCTAAAATAGATAAATAAATCTTAAAAAAAAAAAAAGGAGAGCACTGTTATACACCTGTTTGGAAGGCAGTTTGGCAGTGAAGATTTAAATGACTCAGCAGTTCCAGTTCTAGAATTCCATGTCTGTATGCTCTCACCCCAAATAGGTACAGAGAATGTAAGAACAAATGTCCAAGGTTATTCATTACATCATTGTTTGGTGACATCTAGATACCTGTCTACAGAAGAAAGGTTATACTGTGGAATAATCATCAAAAAGAATAAGGTAGAACTATGTGTCCTGATGTGAAAAGAAATACATTGTTATCAATAGGTATATGAGTTACCTATTTCTATATAGCAAGCACCCCAAAACATAGCAGCTTAAAATAACAGACATTTATTTTAGAGTTTCCGTAGGTCAGGAACCCAAGGGTGACTTAGCTGAGTGGTTCTGGCTCCGGTTTTGTCATGAACAGCACAGGGAAGCTGTCACCTGGGTCTGTAGGTATCCGAAGCTCCACTGGGGCTAAAGGATCAGCTTCCAAAGTCATTCACATGGTTGTTAGCAGGCGCTCACCATGTGGGACACTACACAGGTTGCCTGAGTGTTTCTATAATATGGCATCTGGCTGAGCTGACAGAAAGTTCAAGATGGAAGCTTCAGTCTTTTATAAACTAATCTCAGCGAGCGATGCCATCACTTATGCTGTGTCTTATTGGTCACACAGACCAGTCCTAGTGTGACGTAGGAGGGATTGACCAAAGATGTGACTACGAGGAAGCAGGGATCTTGGAGGCTAACCCACCACAATATGCTTTTTAAAATAGTAAATTATACACAAATAGGTAGATGTCCTAATTTTATCATTTTTTTAAAAAGGGGGATTATTATGTATACATAGATAAGAAGAATTTAAAGGTTTGCACCAGGAGCCAGCTCTGTGTAGTGGTGTTGGTGTGGGGTTGGGGGTGAGGGATCTTGAAGTTAGCATGTTCAGTTACTGTTCTAAAGTTTGTTTCTTTTTACATACTATAATAAGAACGGGTTATGTTTGCAATTAAAAATAATGAAATAAGACCATATTTCCTTCTCCAGGATGTCTTGAGAAAGCTGATTTTATTGTCCTCTTTATTGCTCTCCTGTTTCTGACAGGAGGCCCTACTGTGGCATAAGCATCATTGTGTTGCCTCACCTCCACCTGTGAATCCCTAAGAACTGAGATGAGTGCTCATCTTTGAATTCTCCATTGCTAACCACCTGCCTGGCCCCAAACACTCACTCTGTGTGTTTGCCAAATGAATGAACTAAAGGATTTACTTAATGCCATCAATATGTATTAAGTAGCTCCAAAGATAATGGAGCTTGATACCAGTAGGTCAAATAGCTTTTTGACCTTCAGATCTACATTCTTGTTCAATTAACCTTGTTAAACATAGTATTCTTGTTTTTCCCATTTTTCTTTAAGAGCTTATCTAGTAATTGGTGTGGGAGATGGTACTAATTTTTTTAAATGAAAGCCCTAATGGAAAAGAATTATATGCAATAAAGTGGAGAAAATTAATTGTTTCATGCCAATGTAGGTTTCCAGTATTAAGCTAAATTTTCTTGCCTAAATGAGAAGGGTAAGATAGCTGAATCAGCCCCAAATCTTTTACCTAATGTTAGGATCACAAATGGAAGCAATTATAATTGCTGGCAGAAATGAATCATTCCAAAACTAGGTCTATGCAGACTGTTCTTTATTGTGTTCACTTAAGGTGGCTTTTATTGGAATGGTCCCAGAAGCAGAGATCTGTTATTTGCTGATTTCTTTGAAGAGTTAATCTTCAAATTTTTTTTTAAAATCTGAGTATACTTTGTTTATATGCTTATACTACACACATACATGTAACGTTACTTAAGACCCCATTTCCTAAAGAGAGAACATCTCTTGAAAAACAGAGTCCAGGAACCAGCCAACAGTGTGTAACCATAGCTGTTAGCAACAAAAACAATGAATTTCCCAGGGAACCTAAAGACCGGGTTTTGGTAAATTGCTTTCCAGTGTTATTCCTGGAAAGCTGACACACTGAGCCATTTGCAAACATTTTCTTGAGTGTCCACCTGAGGGAGGCAGGGAGGTGGCCATACTAGGCCGTGGGTCAGACTGGTTGAAACCTAGATCTCTCCCATCAACGTCATCTCCCAGCACGTGCAAAGCTGGCCCTGAATAAGGACTGTAATGATGCTGCCAGTCCCTGGTGGAAATTATTTTTCTGCTCTGGTAAAAATAATCGCGGCTTCAGTATCCGGGCTGGAAGTGTCGCAGAGAAAACAAAACAATTACTAAAGAAACGGTTCGTGTGTATTAGTTCGTGCAGCAGATAAGGGTTAGGAGGTTGGGATCCCCATGGGAGTGGGTGGCTAGGAAAAGTGAACGGAAGGGAGAGGTGGTGCGCAGCAATTTCAAACTCTCTTCCTTGCTCCCAAACCCTGGCCAAGTCCATAATTTTAAAGGAGCGCGAAAACTGAATGTGTCTGGCTTTTAGCTGCGACCTCCTTTTTTAGCTGCGAACCCTTTACTGAGTTGCCGCGTCCGGGCGTTACTTTCCAGGGAACGAAATTCAGACCGAAGGGTCACAGAAGCTTTGTGCACGCAGAAAATAAGAATTTCCTTTTTCTTTTAGCCAGATGGAAAGTAAACAGCTCTCAAGTCCTGCAGGGGCCCCGGGAGGTAAGAGGTAGGCTTTGCTCCCCAAAGCCGCCAACCACAGCCCGGCAGGCTGCGGTCGGTTCCCGAGGTTCCAGAGAAAGCTACACCTAGACAAGACCCCGGTCTTGGCCCGGGGTTCCTGCCCACGCTACGCCCTCCCTCTCCCCACCCCCGGCAACGCACCCCCCTGCACCTCCCAGCGTGGCCAGTAGCTCCCCGCCCACCCCTGGGGCACTGTCGCCGCCGCGATCCACCAGATCAGTGGAAGGTTCTCCCTCCAGAAACTTTAGCTTCTGCTTTTATGCTTATTTCACATCCTTACCCCACTTGGAACGTGTGTCCCAGGCTCCGCAGTCCGGCGGGGACACAGAGCCCCCACCCCCGAAACTCCCTCAGAGCCACGCGAGTCATCCCAGTTGCCTCCCTGAAAAGCGCACGGACTGGGGAGCGGGACGGGAAGAGGCCAGCCTTGGCGCCCTAAAGCACGCCGGGGAGGCGTCCTGGGGCGGTGGGTTTCTCCAATGTGAGGGCGCGGGCGCCCAAGCAACAGGGAGCCCCGCAGCCCTCTGGCACCGACTTTTCCCCCTCTCCGGGCCGGCAGCTGGACAAGGTCCCGCGGCTGTGCCAGTAGGGGCGGAGGAAAGAAAAGCCTCTGAAGCTGGAGAAGGGAGGGGCAAGGTTGGGGCCGAGGGTGCTGTCACTTGTTGCCGCTAATAAGCTCGACCCTGGAGCGCTGTTGTTTCCACAATCTTTAGCTGTGCCCGGGATCCCCCACCCCACTCTCCTGGGCTCGGAGCTGGAAGAAAGAGGCCAGTGCAAGCGGCTGACATTGCGGTAGGAGAGGGGAGGGCGCCCTGAGAGCCCGCCCGGATGGGCGCTGGGGTGCCGGAGAGGCGCGAGTGGGGTCCCACTAGCGGCAGCTGCCCGGGCTTCCAGGTGCAGAGCGTCCGCCCTGACTGGGAAACCGCACGGAACACAACCCATCGCAGTTCGTCACATACTTACAAATCGCTGTCGCTAGGTTTCCCGCCACTCCTCTCAGACCAGCCCCCCCGCCCCGCCACTTTTCGGAGTCCCCCGCCCTCATCACTGCCTCCCGGGAGCTGCGGGGCAGTCGGACGCGGAGCCGCGGAGCCGCGAGGACGCCTGGCTGGAGGTGCCCTCTGCAGCGAGCCGGCGCCCCTTGCCCTTCGCCGCGGGGTTGGGCGCTCACCCCCGCCGCCCTCGCTCTGCCGCTCGCGGTTCTCTTCCCCGCTCTCCTCCCGCAGGTCCCGGAGCTCCGCCACCACCGGGTGCGGCGCGGCAGGCGCGATGCGGCATCTGTGCCGGGGCCGAGTGCTGGGCATCTCGGTGGCTATCGCGCATGGGGTCTTCTCGGGCTCCCTCAACATCCTGCTCAAGTTCCTCATCAGCCGCTACCAGTTCTCCTTCCTGACCCTGGTGCAGTGCCTGACCAGCTCCACCGCGGCGCTGAGCCTGGAGCTGCTGCGGCGCCTGGGGCTCATCGCCGTGCCCCCATTCCGCCTGAGCCTGGCGCGTTCCTTCGCGGGGGTCGCAGTGCTCTCCACGCTGCAGTCCAGCCTCACGCTCTGGTCCCTACGCGGCCTCAGCCTGCCCATGTACGTGGTCTTCAAGCGCTGCCTGCCCCTGGTCACCATGCTCATCGGCGTTCTGGTACTCAAGAACGGCGCGCCCTCACCCGGGGTGCTCGCGGCCGTGCTCATCACCACCTGCGGCGCCGCCCTGGCAGGTGAGCGGGACCCGCGCCCACCCCCGGCCCACCCTACCCCACCCGACAGAGATGGCGGGATCACTTAGTGCAAGGCCCTCACTTCCAGATGGAAGGCAGAGAAAGGCTTCAATGAGGGTGCTCGGCTCGCTAACGGGACTTCTGAGACCAAGCCGAGCCTTTCCCAGCGCTCCGACCTCCTCCTTCAGAGCGCACCCCTCCCCCCAGTCCAGGCTTCCGACCCCCGCCCCTGCCTAAACCCGTATCGCCCTCTCCGCCTTCCCTTCCCTCCCTCCCCCCACCTCCCCTCTCCTCCACCCAGTCTCCCTTCCTCCCTCCAGGAGGGGTGGGGGAGCCTCCTGAGCCTGGAAACTGGAGCCTCCAGGCTGAGTCGAAAGAAGGGGGGCCGGGAACTTCCCTGGGTCACGAGGAGCTGGAGTGGTGGGGGACGGGGGACAATGGAAACCAAGCCTGAGCCGCGGAGGCTAATTTGGGGGTCTCTGGCGCCGCTGGAGGTGCTGAGGGGGCGGATTGAGCCCCCACTTGAGGGCTGAGCTTGCAGGACTGAACCCAAAGGGAGCCGGCGGGAACGGGAGAAGGGTCGAGAGAGAGAGAGAGAGAGAGAGAAAGAGAGAGAGAGAGAGAGAGATGTTCGCTCGGCGCCCAGCCCGCCCCGGGGTTAGAAGAGACTAGCTGGGGTTCCCTCTTCTTTCCGGAGCCCCACGGAGAAGGCCAGGGTACCACGCGCCTGGGTGACCTCCATGCCTACCCCGGGGGCGCTTGCGCTCTCCCGGGCCTTTCTTTTGGACAGAACTAGCCAGGATGCCCCAGGATATGGCCCGGAAGGCGCCACCGATTATACCTGGAACTGGGCATTGGCTAAACTTGGCTCTTTTTATACCGGTGGGCAGAGCTGGGACGCGAACCCTGTCTACTCCCCAACCCTACGCGTGGTCCCAGTAATACCCACCCTCGCCAACCCGGCGTCTTCTCTTTTCCCTCCCTGCCCTGGCTCCGCGTTCTCCTGGGGCGCTCCAGGAGCCGGCGATCTGACCGGCGATCCCATCGGGTACGTCACGGGCGTGCTGGCAGTCCTGGTGCACGCCGCCTACCTGGTGCTCATCCAGAAGGCCAGCGCCGACACGGAGCACGGGCCGCTGACCGCTCAGTACGTCATCGCCGTGTCCGCCACCCCACTGCTGATCGTCTGCTCCTTCGCCAGCACCGACTCTATCCACGCCTGGACCTTCCCTGGCTGGAAGGACCCGGCCATGGTCTGCATCTTCGTGGCCTGCATCTTGATCGGCTGCGCCATGAACTTCACCACGCTGCACTGCACCTACATCAACTCGGCGGTGACCACCAGCTTCGTGGGTGTGGTGAAGAGCATCGCCACCATCACCGTGGGCATGGTGGCCTTCAGCGATGTGGAGCCCACCTCTCTGTTCATTGCCGGCGTGGTGGTGAACACCCTGGGCTCCATCATTTACTGCGTGGCCAAATTCTTGGAGACCAGAAAGCAAAGCAACTACGAGGACCTAGAGACGCAGCCGGGGGGAGAGGAGGCACAGCCAAGTGGAGATCAGCTGCCGTTTGTCATGGAGGAGCTGCCGGAGGAGGCTGGAAATGGCGGGTCGGAAGATGGCAAGGCAGCAGGTGGCCCCACTCAGAAGAGTGGGCAAGAGGCAAGGGGCAGCCCCAGAGGAGGCCGGCTGGTGGCTAGGAGCTCACACAACGCAGCCGCCGGCCCGGAGGAAGTGAGCAAGAGGTCATTGAAGGATGCTTACCTCCAAGTGTGGAGGTTAGTTAGGGGAACCAAGTACATGAAGAAGGATTATTTGATAGAAAATGAGGAGTTACCCAGTCCTTGAAAAGGAAATGCATGTATGTATATATGTACATACACTTATTTTGTATGTTAGAGATACCATATTTTAATGAGGGGCTGCCTGATTTTATTCTTTGAGGAGTGGGGAAGGGAAGCAAAGAAGGAAGCTGTAACAGACTGACAGTAACAGCATAAGCACTGTGTGAATTATTTAGCGTGAGCTTACCTGAGGCATCACAGACAAAAGCATGTGAAGGTGCTTAATGAGGGAAAGCAGCGGTTCTGGCTGCAGACTCCTGGCACACGAATTGTATGTCTTTATAACCGTAACCAAATATCTGCATGTTCTTAGAGTTCCTCAGTCCACCCCTTCCAAAGATGGAGCATAGACAGGATGCCCGCGCTTAAAAAGCTCAAAGAGGACCCAGATACATCTTCAGTGATAGTAGAGCTACAGTTTTTATAGCCAGCTGAGCAAGAGTATATTATTGAAATAATAGATATACATATATATGTCTATAGACATCTGTATACATATAGACATCTATATACATCTGCATATAGACATATATATACACTGGATTGATGTTTACTGTTTGTAGTCATCTGAAATACGTTTGCTCTGATTTTTCTTCACTTTTTTTTTATTTTTCTTTACTTTAAAAAAAATAAGTATTCTATTATTCTATTGTAGAAAATGTTAAAGGTATTTTGAATATATGAGTTCTTAGCTTTAAACCCGAAGTTTAAAGCTGGTTTTTAGTAATTATAAAACTGTTTTAAAGGTTGTTTGGGTTCATTGCTTCATAATATTTATTATTGAATGCCGTAACCTTTTAAAAAGCCAGTTTTACTGTGTCCAATATTCTTTCAAGCAAATGCAAAGGCTGAACAATAATTTGGTATTAACTGAAGCCCAAACAGAAGTGAGTCCATCCGGTTAAGCTAGCTCTTTCGAGTCACACTGCCCATCCCAAACCTGTTACAAAAACAGCAACTGCTATATTCACTTTATGATATTTTTCTATCTTACATTTGTCAAAATAAAGTATGAGCCTCTCTGCTAAAAGAAAAGGTGTTATAAATTTGTTTCAGGCACATTTATGTTCTACTGTTGGTACGTAGGGAGCCACCCCATGGAGAAGTTCTTCAATTAACAGGGCAGTTTACTTTAAAACAACATCAACCACCACAAGGACAGTCTTGTTTTCCAGTCAAGAAAACCGTTATAAAGTAAAACAAAATACTGCCTCATGTGGCACAATGAGAGCCACCCACTGCTGACGTCAGTGAACATGGCGCCTGAGATGTAATAGGAGAGTGCACCCAGAGGGAATCCTCCAGAGAGGTAACTTGAGACAAGGCACTTTTATTATTTGCCAGCATGTTCCTGAGACGCTCAGATGGTAGTATCCTATATTTTTCTTCATTTTTCAAAAAATGAAACAAAAGACAGAGTCAAAAATGAAAGTTTCAGCTTCATCAGTTTGACTCCACAAGCCTGTGAGCAAGTGTGATGTGGCAATTTGTGATTGGTGCTGGGTTACGGGTGGTCACAGGCAGTTCCTCATTTCCACAGGTACCTCTCCAAGCCATTGGAGATGTAGGAGCCCTCATGTGTCTGCAGTTAAAAATGGCTGGCGAGGGTTATTACGACTTCCTTAAAAATAAGAATTAATGTTGACGCCCACATGCCAGGAGACCACAACCTGTTGCACCTCTGTGAAGCAGAGAATGAAAAGCAGCAAAGTTGAATAAAGGATATAGATTTTTGTTAATACCATTATCAGAGAAATGGAGAGCATGGTTGTTTTTCACTGAAAAAAAAATTCTTTTTAGGCCAAAAATGTGGGTTTGCATTTATTGAAAACAGGTGAACTCTTTCCTGTCTCTGTAGAGACATTGTATCAGAGTTCTCCAGAGAAAGAGAACCGAGAAGATGTGTGTGTATAGATAGATAGATAAGTAGAACCAAAGAGATTATATCTCTATCTATCTATCTATCTAACTATCATCATCTATCTATCTCAGAGAGAAGGAGATTAGGGAGTTGGCAGTTGTGGGGGTTGGCAAGTCTAAAATCTGTAGGGCAGGTTGGCAGGTGGGAAACTCAAAGTTTTTATGTCACAGTCTTGAGGTAGAATTGCTGCTTCTGCAAACCCCAGTCTTTGAGCTGAAGGCCTTCCACTGATTAGACAAGGCTCATTCACTTTCTGGAGGACTTTCTCCTTTATTCAAAATCTACAGCTTGTAAATGTTAATCACATCTAAAATATGTCTTCAGAGTAACAACTAAACTACTGTCTGAGCAAATACCCAGGCACCACAACCTGGCCAGGTTCTCACAGCAAAGTAACCATCGCAGACACTTACAGTGGGAGGGGACAGTGGGGAGTGTGCAAGGATGGAAAAAACCCAGGAAGATCAAAAGTGGAAGTTCTGTCACATCCATTGGTTTGGGCTAAGCTTGGGAGTCTCTAGATGGTTGAAGAAAGTAAGTCATAAGGCAGGTCAGAAAGCGAGTCAGTGCCAGGAGCTCAGGCACAGGAGGACATGAGCAGAGGCAGGCCTTGCCTGGCTTCTAAATCCTTCTTCTATTGGCAGTAGCACTTAGGTCCACCTAACAGATGCAGGTCCACTCTGACCTTTGGCCTCTGCCAAGGCCTTGAATCAGGAAGGAAGTTTCTGAGGCAGTCCAGGATATTACAGTGGGAGGGACTCAACTAGAAGTCACCACTGTTGCTTGACTGACCTGGTATTTGTGCCCCATTTTGGATGAAGTGGAGTCTCCTTCTCTCTGAGCTTATGCCCTCATCTTGCACGTAATTGGGTGTCTGATCCCTGCCTAGACAATCTGTTCCTCTATCAACTCCTCACACACTCACTTGCCAGTTATTGGCTGGAACCTGCCTGTGCAACACGGCATGATGTTAGACAGACCTTCTCAATGCTCCCTTCCCTGCTGGCCTTGTCCCCTATATGCTGTCTAGCCCTCTATTCTTAATTGAGTCATAGACGGAAACACTGGGGGAGTCATTGCCCAGAATGTACCAGTGTGTGTGTGTGCGCGCACATTACTGTGAGTGGCTGAGCTGCTCAAGGGGGGGGGGGGGGCGCCTAAACTTCTGCAAGATTAGCCATCCTACAAAGGTGGTCCCGTGTTGTCAGAGGGCCTCGTCATCTGTGTGATTAACAGCAATACTTCATGCAGACAAAGCAGGGTAAGACTAAGAAGGCCTCGAATGACAGATAGTTTAGTTTGGGAAGTTTCTATTGACCTATCTTCAAGCTCACTGGTTCTTTTTTGGGGTGTGTCCAGTCTGCTGATGAGCCCATCAAAGCCATTCTTCATTTTTTTTTTTTTTTAAGATTTTGTTCATTTACTTGTCAGAGAGAGAGAGGGAGAACTAGCACAAACAGGGGGAGCTGCAGACAGAAAGAGAAGCAGGCTCTCCACTGAGCAAGGAGCCTGATGCGGGTCTCGATCCCAGGACCCTGGGATCATGACCTGAACCTAAGGCAGACACAACTGACTGAGCCACCCAGGCACCCCTCATTCTTCACTTCTGTCACAATGTTCGGTTTTTAGAAACTTCTAGAATTTCCTTTTGATTCTAAGAGTTTCCATCTCCCTGCTTAACCTACCCATGTGCTCTCATATGTTGTCCACTTTTACTATTAGCTTCATTAGCACATTAATCATAGTTATTTTAAATTCCCTGTCTAATCATTCCAAAGCTTGTGTCGTATCTGAGTTTGGTTCTGATGCTTGCATTATCTGTTGAGACCCGTTTTGTCCTTGGCTGTTTAATATGCCTTGTAATTTTTTTTGAAAGCCAGATGATGTATGGGATAGCAGGACCTGAAGTAAATCAGCTTCTAGTGTGAGATTTCACGTTAATATGGCTACAAGGGGCTCTGTTTAATGTTTACTGAAACCGTGGGTGTCAGAGGCTCCAAATTCTTCTGGTGTCCTTGCTTTTATCTCCTTGTTGTCTTTGGGTTGCCTCCTTACAGTTTGATGCACCTCAGAGCTTCCAACCGTCATCCACTCTTTTTATACAGGAGTCTTGTTGGTGTGCTGGTAAATGGTAGGGGAGGAAAAATGTTCTACAATCTTATTATTACACCTTGGGCTCTTAGTGGTTTAGGTCCCCGGGTTGTGACCTTCCTGAGTGTTTCTTAGTCTTTTCCTTTTTCTCCCCTTACATGAGACAGGAAGGCCAGAGGGGCCTACAGTGGGACAAAGGAGAAAACCTTCCCCTGGGATAGGATAAGGCTCTGGTAAGTCTTTGCCTCTGGTGAGTAGGCCTTTGTTATGAGAACACTCTGGCCTATTTCACAATTACACTGTTCCTCCCTCTGCCAGAATGCCAAGGGTTCCTAGAAGTCAAAACCTTGGAATATGGGTGCCCCCCCCCGACTTGACCCTTAGGTGTTTCTTGCTGTCATGATAATCCATGTTCAGTCTGTAGGAATTCATAATATTTACTACTTAAGTGGCTTTATCAATTTACATTTCCAGTGGCTTCTGCTCCAGGTAACGTCTGCCGTAACTTCCTGGATTCACCTGTCTATCCAGATTTGGGGCTGGCAGCTCACCCTGCAACCTCAGCTTTCCCATGGGTCCTAGAAAATCACTTATTTTCCATTGAGTGATCTTTTTTTCTTGTTGTAGAAATGAGAGTTACAACTTTCAAACTCTTTACATGTTAGAGCTGAAACCAGAAATCCTGCTTAAAGACTTTTTGAAAAGCCTGTTCCATTTCTGTAAAGACAGAAGCCGTGAAGGGAAGCTAGACATTCTGAGGAAGGTTCCAAAAGGAAATGCAAACATCCAAAAGCAAAGAGTCACTGTGCATTCCGACTGGTATGTCGTGACAGTCGTCTTTAGTACCAATCCCCTCTTCAACACCGTGGGGTGCTTCCCTTCTGTATAACAGAAACTTCTTCCACTTCTCAGTTTTATTCTACCCTGTTCCAACTACCTGCTATGGAACCCATAACTTTCATGTTAACCTCCGAGGGATAATTGTGGATCTGACTCACAATCTGTTGCCTCTGTCTCTAGAAACCACGGTCAGTCTGCCAGGCTGGACTTCATTATTCCATCTGGTATGTTCTCCCTAGCCACACCCCTCACCACCCTTTACACACATAACAAGTACTTCTGATTCTGGTTATATTTCTCTCCGGATCTGTTCTGTCCTGTTTCCAAGAGAAAACAGCAGGGGTTGGAAGAAAGCCGGTGAGCAAAACAGAGTAGAACATAGAATAGCTGGAGGCACAGCTGGTAAAATGAACCCCCAAATCTCCCATGGGGAACCATCCCCTCCTCAATTCTGGCTCATGGAATTCACACAGTGTTGACCTCATCCTTCTATCCTTGCTGTGTGACTCCCGCCAATCCAATCAAAGCATTTCCTCCACTTGGAAGCACAATTCGTTCAGGATGGTGATGGGACCTGGTCAGAGCTGATGCAAGGCAAGGATACTTTTGGCAAGACTTAAGTATATTTGTTTCTTACTGGACTTGAACCTAGGAGTATGGAGTGGAATGGGGACGCACGTGCTGTCACCATCTCACCACAAGGAAAAGGTATAATGGAAAACACACAATACAGAGTCCAAGGGGACCAGACAGGTAGAGGAGATAGAGAAACAGTTTTAGTGACCCCAAGTGGCCCTGAAGTTAAGCTTTCACTGAGGTCAGCACTATCCCTCAGATTGTCAGTTCCATGCAACAAAGCCTTTTGTTGCTGTCATTATTTGCTTATGTCATTTCAAGCTGGGATTTTTGCCACTTGCCACCCAAAGAGTCCCAAGTGACACAAGCATAAATTAATGATTTTCAGCCAACAGGGAGAGTAAGGACCAAGAGAGAGGTTTTTTGTTTGCTGGTTTTGGGTTTGGTTTTGATTTTTCACTGCACAATCCTTGATGCCTTGTATGCCACTAAGGATTGGATATACCTCCCTGCTCTCTTGCAAATGATGCTCTAGCACGTGTCTCCCCACCGTCTCAAACCACCTATGCTGCCTCCCTCTTTCTCTTCAGTTTACAATTCAGTGGATTCCCATATTCATGCTTCACAAATTCACCAGGTATTGGAAGAATTCTTGTACTGCCTACTGTTACAACACCACTACTGATGCCTTTATTTTAGTGCTTGCTATTTGCTAGGTGAGGTTCTAAGTGTCTTACGAGTACCAACCCATTTCATTTGCACATCACTCCTACAGGTTGGCATTAATATTATCCCAGTCGTATAAAGGGGTGAACTGAGGGAGGGAGATGCTGAGTAATGTGCCCTGAGCTGGTAACCTAGATCTTGGTTCACATGTGAACCCAGGCAGTTGGCTTCCGGGCCACTAAGTTTCCTGTTGTGCTCTTCTTGGTGAGAGTGTGAAGTCTGACATCATGGGGCTAGATTGGTGGTAGTGGGAGTAGTGGTGAGCAGCTACGGTGTCTGTTGATCTTGTGACTCAGTGGGGACCCTGACTCTGTCCCTAATTCTTTCCTGATGTCCTCCAAAAGGAAGAAGATAAAACAACTTTATTTCTAGAACAGCCTGTATGTGTGTGTATGTATAAATCCTTTCTGTTTGTATGTATAAATCCTTTCTGTTTGTGAGTCCTAAGGGACCCACAGAGCTGTTGAAAAGCAAAGTACGAAGAATCCCCAGGCTACCCAGCCTTTTGGGCCAATCTCTCTCATAATATTCAAATAAAATCACTTATTCTTCATCTTATGTATAACCGTGGGAAGTCCAGACCTTCGCTTATGTCTGAGGATTCACTGAATATGCTCAGGGCAGCTCATTACTTCTTGCTCCCAGCTGTTGTGTGGATCACCAAAAAACAAAACAAACAAACAAACAAACAAAAAAACCAAAGCAAACAACTTTATTGAAATATAATTTATATACCATAAAATTTGCTTATTTTAAGTTTACAATAGTTCTTACTATGTTTCTAGAATCGTATAGCTATTACCATTAGAACATTTTCATCATTCCAAAAAGAAATCCTGTACCCATTAGAAGTCACTAGCCATTCCTCCCCAGTTCCCGCAGCCCCCCGCCATCATGAATCTACTTACAGCTTCTGTGAATTTGTCTATTCTGGACGGATGTTTCTTGCTGGCCTGAGAGTGTTTCTTCAGACGGCTTTTCCTTACCAGCTCCCACACTCCTGTTCTTATACAAGGTATGGCTAATATGAAGTTGACATTGAGATGCAGTTGACAAGAGTTACTGAATGCTTGAAGTTACCTGTCAAATGGGCATTTCGGTGTAAAAAGGAACGTTTGAAAGTCACTGTCAGAGGTCCCTGCTCTTGGAGTCTCTGAGTGCCCCTCTCTCTCCTGGGGGCCCCCTCCTGCTAGGTGGCAGGGTCCTCCCTTCTCAGAACAGTCCCTTTTCCCAGAGGAAAAGACTGAAGTCCCCCAGTCCCTTGTTTTCACAATATTTTTCTCAAGAAGAAACTGGAAGGACAATAACACTGTTCTATAAAATTAAAACCAAAAAACAATCATTCTTTAATATGGTTCTTCACCACTTCCTAGAATGTAAAAAAGCCAGAGTTATTAGAAAATCCTCCCTCTCCTGTTCCACTCCAGGGAGAGAAGGAGAGGGAGAAAGTTCTGGAAAATTCTATAACTAATGCAAAGTTGGTTGCCTGCCTACCCCTATTCTTCCTTACACAGAGAACTCTACATGTGTTCAGATGAAAGAAGCAATGTGGTCAGGGAAGGCGGGCTAGTCCCCTAGAAGAGTAACCATCATTTTTCTAAAGCCATCATGGCGGACTCATTTCTCTTTGCCAATCACTGGCCTGTGACCCAGCTAGTGAATGAGATGAATAAGTAACTGTGCTAGGGAAGTGTTCTGGGTAAGTTCTCCATATGATGAAACTCCCTTTTCCCTATCTTTCATGCACTTGGTGAGGATGTGATGTCTGAAAGGTAGTCATTTCATAACCAGAGTGGACACAGTCTTAAGGACGATGAAGGGCAATGTGCTGAGGAACCAAGACGACAGGGAAAGAAGGATGCTCGGGTGCTCAGTCTGTTAAGTGCGTAGTTCCCAATTTCTGCTCAGGTCATGTCTCAGGGGCCTGGGATCAAGTCCTGTGTTGGGCTCTATCTATACTCAGTGGGGAGTCTGCTTTTAGATTCTCTTCCTCTGTTCCTACCCACCCTGCATGCTCTCTGTCTCTGTCTCTCTCTCTCTCAAATAAATAAATAAATGGTTAAAAAAAAAAAGAATGAGGAAAGAGCCTGTTTGCTGATGTTTTCATTTCACTGCGGCATTAACAACACTGGAACTGCTATAGGAGAGAAAAAATTCCTATCCTAAACTCACTTTCAGTTGGGCATTCTTTTTCTTTCAATCAAAAGCTTCCCAACTGATATAATATTAATTTGATAATCAATTTTGTTTCAAAAAGAAAATAGACTTGAAAAGCAACACTTTTTTCTCCCCAATGTAAACTAGTTTTCATCCATCTATTATCTATGCATTGACTCAACAAACATGTGTTGAGGATATATTACACACTAATTTCTCAACAGTCTATTTCCCCTTTTTAATATTTCTGTATAATAAATGTAACTGGTGGCTTTATATACATGAAGAATTACATCCAAAAGGGCTAGTTTGGTAATAAAGACTCATCAAACATTCCTTGAAAGGACAATACAAACCCTAAAGATTATCTTCTGGAGTTTATCTGATAGACCAAAATGGTCAATGCTTCCCATCACCCCCCAATTTTTTTTAAATTTGTTTTTAAAGATTTTATTTATTTATTTGACAGAGAGAGCACAAGTGGCCAGAGAGGCAGGCAGAGAGAGAGGAGGAAGCAGGCTCCCCGCGGAGCAGAGAGCCCAATGCAAGACTCCAGCCCAGGATACTGAGATCATGACCTGAGCTGAAGGCAAATGCTGAACCCACTGAGCCACCCAAGTGCCCCATTCATAAAAAATGAACCAGATACCTCATAAAAATAGTCAAAAGATATGAAAAGAAAAATTTTAGCAAAGGATATCAAATGGCTTTTACATGCATGAGAAGATTCTGAGCCTCATTTAAATAGGAGAAAAACAAATTAAGCTGCAATAAAAATACTTGAGGGTATAGGAAAATTGACCTGCTCTCAGGTGGCTCATGAGTGGGCATGTTGCTATGACCTCTATAGAAAACAGAGTACTTGTTATGGACTGAATGTGTGTGGGTCTCCCCGCCCCATTCATATGAATTCCTAATGCCCAATGTGATGTTGTTTGGAAATTGGGGCCTTTGGGAAATAGGTCACGAGGATGAGGCCCTCATAAGTAGGATTAGTGTCTTTAAAAGAAGAGACAGGTGAGCTAGCCTCCTCTCTCTGCTCTCTGCCACATGAGGATACAAAGAAGTGACGGCCATTTGCAAACCAAGAATCCAGCTCATGCCAGACACTGGATCTGCCCACTGACTTTGATCTTGGACTTCCAGCCTCCAGAACTGTGAATGTTTTCCTTTGTTTTTAAGCTACCCAGTCTGTGGTATTTCATTATGACAGCCCAAGGAGACTAAGACAAAGTTTTAGATAAACACCTTCAGTGGGAACTGCAGTTTCCCCCAGGCATTCCTCCTGTCTTCTTCCTCTCAGTACTGGAGGGCTCAGTGCTTTAGCTGGGTACCTGTTGCCGACCTCGGACTACTCTCCTATCTCTTTCTGGTCAGGGGCAGCCAATGGAAAGTGAAGGGAAGGGGTGTGGACAAGGCTCATATCTCTTGGTTACAAGAAACTTTCTTATTGATGAAAACGTTTTGGAATATAGTAGTGAAGGTTGCACAAAATTGTGAATGCCATTAGTGCCATTGAACTTTACTTAAAAATTGTTAAAATGGTGAAATTTATGTTATATATACATGTCTTAGTCTGCTCAGGCTGCTATAACAAAATACCACAGTCGTGGCTTAGATAGCACACATATATCTCTAAGTCCTGGAGGCTGCAAGTCCCAGATCAAGGTGCCAGCATGAGAACCCACTTGCTGGCTTGTAGACAGTCACCTTCTCACTGTGTAATTACAAGTTCAAGAGGGAGAATTCTGGGCTCTTCATCCTTATGTATGGGCACTGATCCCACTTGGGTCCTCCACCCATGACATCATCCAAATCCAGTCACCTCCCAAAAGTCCCACCTGCAAACATTACCACATCGGGGATTAAGATCTCAACATATAAATTTTGGGAGGACACTTATGGTTCAGAGCAACATGCTTTATCATGATTTTAAAGATCGATAATGAATAATGAGTTATACCAAAATCCATTGAGATGTGCGCTAAATGGGTGAATTGTGTAGCATGTGAAAAAAGTACAAAGAAACCTGCTTGCCCTTTCCTTCCTCTCTTTCCAGCCTCACAGCTCCACTGTGGATGTGGTCCTAACCCAGCTATGACAAAACTCAGGGGAGGCAGAGCACCTGCGGACAAGAATGAAGACCGTGAATAGTCCCATGAGTGAGGCTTTCTGCTACCACAGCCCTGTCTCTTTGTTCAAACTCCTACAAGAGACTACCCTTGTCTTGTTTGTTGAGCTTCTGTACTTGAGTTCTTTGTAGTTTAGCAGCTTAGCCAGTATTCTAACCAAACCATTGCCACCCCACTTCACACATGGAGAAAGACAGTAATTTTGAAAAACAAGAGATGAGGATTGAAGGCCTCTTCCTGTCCTCTTTCTTCCACTTCTTCCTCCCTCATCCTGACCAATACTCAGCTTCTAACCAGTGATGCCCCAGGACTCCACACATCCCGTACCTGCTATGTAACTTCACTCTTAATTTCCAGAACTGCTGAAGGCGCAATACCGTATATAAGAATAAACTACACTATTCAATTTTTTTTCATTGATTTCATTAAGAGCTGAGAGCATTTCCGTGGGGACAATATTCTACAGTAGAACTCAAATGAGAATTTCTTTGTGGTTTATGCCAACAGTCAATTTATAATATCAGCTATGTTCAAAAGGGCAAAAACAATTTTCTCTACCTGAGTAATGCCTATTTGTCATTTGTTTCTTTTATTTCACTAGAGAAAAGATTTCAGAACATGAAAGCAAAAGGAGAAAGAAACCATCATGTTGATCGAATCTCTCCTTTATATTGCAAACTAATTCAGTAGAGCTTTGAGGTTTGCAAAATGTAACGATGGATTAACCTCAGTGATATGTTCCGAAAACAGTTCATGAGATGATGCAACAGAAAGAATAATTACTTACTAGCAAAGGGCATATGGTTGATTTTGTCCCACCACATGATGTAATTCCTGATGTGTTTGATCCTTTCCTGCCTCTGGATCAACCTTCTCTTTGATATGATAGGAGAGAGAAAGCTTGATTTTAATCATTTGATGCCAAGGCACCCAGTTGAAAAATTAAAAAGCCCAAACATCTTGATGTTTTTGTGCCTTGATGCAGGATGTAGAACATGGACAGTGGACCATTTTTCTTCTTCTTCTCCTTATTTTTCTCCTCCTCCTCCTCCTCCTTCTCTTTCTTCTTCTTGCTTTTTTTGTTCAGCTATTTGGCTTTATCTAGAATGTGTGTGTGTGTTTTCTTGTATGTGTGTTTTCTTGTTATCAAAGATCTCTTAATGAATAAGACGTGCTGTTGGTCTTGGGGCCGGCTTTCCACACAATTATGATGAGTCTACAGTGCTAATCTATTGTGTGATATAATAAAACACCACCAGTTATAAATCTCTGCTGTGTAGCATCCCTGTCTTGGATTAGTGGGAGTTAATACTGTAAGTCAAAAGTCCTGGGTGTCTGTAGAGTGCTTTCATACTGATTGCCCAATTCTCTGGAGGGCTACCATTTTTCTCTCATCGATAATTTCTTGTTCCAGTTGCCCTTAAACAGCCTATAATAAGCAACCCAATTCAAATTACTAGTTCCCTATTTTTCTTTAAGGAATAATGTTCAATTTTCAAATGAATTGGGTAGGCAAATAGGGAAAAGTTTTATATTTTGCAATTCACCTAGTGGCTGTCTTCCAAAATCTGCAATATATTTTATAAATGATATTACTGACTTGGTGAGTGGCCATTTCCATAGGCAATTACTGTCATTGCAATGGTATAAAGGGAAATTCACTTTGCCTAATATTACCTAAGCTTTCCAGAGCACTGCTGTAATCATAGGATGGCACTACCTCTTTCATTTGTTGAATGACTTTGTAGGCAAGTACAATTCCATAACCATATGGAGAGATGATTGCTGAAAGGGAGATGGTAGACCAGCGAGCTCACAGCACAAAGGCAGCCATTCCGTTGCCTTATCTGTCCTCCTCTTTCCCTCTGCCCATCCTGCAACATGGATTAGCACTCAGCAAATACTTTTTGCTGACTGACAAAAGAAATCAAAGTCATGAAATCAAAGTATAACTTCAGTTTTCTCATTCAATTGGAAGCTACAGTGGATTGTAAGCTCCTTTTAAGATGGCCTGATAGGTAAGCCTCATTTCCCTATGGTATCATTCTTGGAAAATAAAATGTTGCAAATTGAATCTGCCAGATAAGGAATAAAAGGCAGAGAGGCAGGATGGCTGGGTGCAGGCTGTTCAGAAGTCTACTTGCCTAGGACAAGAGCTCTTGCCAGCACTCTTGGTGCCCCCAGGCTCCATGCAGTCAGGCTTTAGGACATTTGCTCTGCTCAAGCCAATAAAAATGTTCATAAAGAAACTTTCTTCTGTGTGTGTGTGGGTTTTTTTTTTTTTTTTTTTTTTTTTTGGCTAGGATGCTTGCCTTGAAAAATAATGTAGAACACTGTTAACAATTCAGACAGGGAAAGTAGAAATAGGTCAGACAAAAAATGGAGGGTGAAGTTGTCCTGCCCTTTCTTTAATCTTTTGAACAGTGTTTGAAAGAGCTCTTGGCAGTTGAACAAATTTTTTCTGTATTGTGGAGTTACTATCTGTGCCAGGATTTCTGTCATCCCTCTGGGGGTGGTGATCAATATAACTAATAAATAGCAAATGACTATATGGGGCCCACTGGAAGCCAGCAGTCTCCCTGATGAGGTCTCATAATAGAAAACATCCTGGGATACTGGTCACACTGAGTTTGAAGAAATGTGTTTCTGAACAGAACAGTTAGCAGCCACTAAGTTAGAACTGAGTTATCTTAGTGAAGGTAGGCAACAGACAAGGATAACACTAAGGAAAAGAGACAGCAAGAAAGTGAACCAAGTGAATCAGGGAAGGAGCCATAGAAGAGGGTGAATGAGCAGACAATGCTTTCTAGACTATTTAGACTTTTTAGACTATTTTTTAGAGCTGTTTTAGATATGCAGTGAAACTGAGAGGAAGTTACAGAGATTTCTCAAGTACCCCCTGCACCCCCACAGGAAAATCCATTATCAACACCCCCCACCAGTCCCACAAATGTTAAAACCAATCATCCCACACTGACACATCATTATCACGCAAAGTCCATAGTTTACACTGGGGTTCACTCTTGGTCGTCCTACATTCTGTGGGTTTGTACAAATGTATAGTGACAGGTGTCCATCATTATGGTATTGTGTAATATAATATGGTATCATGCAGAGTATTTTCATGGCCCTAAAAATCCTCTGTGCTCTCATTATCCATCCCTCTGCCTCACATCTCCCAACCTCTGGCAACCACTGATCTTTTTACCTTTTCCAGAATGTCATATAATTGGAATCATACAGTATGTAGTCCCTGAAGATTGGCTTCTTTCACTTAGTCATATGCATCTAAGTTTCCATGTCTTTTCATGGCTCGATAGCTCATTTCTTTTTAGTGCAGAATAATATCCCATTGTCTAGATGTATCAGTTTATCCATCACCTACTGAAAGACATCTTGGTTGTTTCTAAATTTTGGCAATATGGATAAAGCAGTTATAAACATCTTTGTGTAGGTTTTTGTATGAACATGAGCTTTCAACTTCTTTGGGTAAATACCGAGCAGTGCAATTGCTGGATTGTGTGGTAAGAGTATGCTTATTTTTTTAAAAGAAACTGTTGAATTACCTTCCAAAGGGGCTGTAGCATTTTGGATTTCCACTGGCAATGTTTGAGTGTTTCTGGCCTCCATATCCTTGCCAGCATGTTGTGTTGTCAGTGTTCTAGATTTTGGTCATTCTAATAGATGTGTAGTGGTATCTCATTTTAGTTTGCATTTCTATGATTACATATGATATGGAGTATCTTTTAATATACTTATTTTCCATCTGCATATCTTCCTTGGTGTCTGTCAAGGTCTTTAGTCCATTTTGTAGCAGGGCTGTTTTCTTATTGCTGAGAAGGAAAATTTTTTTTTTTTTTAAGAACCACAAAAGACTTTGCTGGGTTGAGAGTAAACCAGTGATCCCAAAGATATCTCAGATACATACATAGTAGGAACATCAGGACTATGTGGCATGTATCCAGAGCTAACACACCTAAGTCACACCCAAGAGAACCTCTGATTAAGACACAAAGATAAAGAGAAAAATATGTAGATTTTAACTCAAATGCAAGGGGGAAAAAGTACATATGACTAAGTATGTTATTTAAGAATCCAGTAGAAGTTCTGGATGCAGGAGGATTCCTTTTTTTTTTTTAAGATTTAATTTATTTATTTGAGAGAGAGAGCACATGAGATAGGGGAGCAGGGGAAGAGTTGGCCTCAGTTTCCTCTTTGAAAATTGGGATGAACAAAGAGCTCCAGAATAAGGTTGTTTTGTTTGTTTTAAGAATAATGTGTACACTAACTACTGTTAAATTTTTAAAGCTTAATATATGAAATATAATTAACAAAATAAATAAATGATTTGCTTTATAGAAGTGTTCTGAACACAGTTTCTTTAGGTAGAAAGTTGCCATATCTGAAAAGCCTGCCCAACTGCCTGTAAGCTTATCCCAGAAGGGTCTACTTCAACACCTGTTATGAGACTTTCACTCTACATTGTATTTTTATCTATGTTTTCATCCTCACTAGACTGAGCTGTCACAGAACAGGGCTTGGGTTTGTCTGTCTTTGTATTTCTAGAAACCATGATTTCTAGGTGGGTATTTAGTAAGTGCTCGCTTAATGCATGAATCCCTTCTTGTGCAGTGAAACTATTTCATTTATCAGAGAGAGAGAGAGAGAGAACAAGCAGGGGGAGCTCCAGAGGGTGAGGGAGAAGCAGACTCCATGCTGAGCAGGGAACCCAACATGGGGCTCGATCCCAGGATCCTGGAATCATGACCTGAACTGAAGTCAGATGTTTAACTGACTGAGCCACCCAGAAGCCCCGCAACTATTTGTCTTCAAAACCTGGACAAGTCACTGTTATATAAGCTGGACATTTAGGGACCCAAAACTTCCTTTTGTTTTTAGGTTCAGTAATGGAAAAAGATCCTCAGGGAGACTAGCCAAGCCGGACCAGTAGCGATAATCCAGCTATGGAAGGATAGTAAAGGTGGCTTCCTAAAAGTGGCCTATTTGATGGAGCTACTTCTATGTGGCTGAGGATGCATTTAGATGCCTGCCAGAGCATGCTATTAGTTCTGGATGAACAGTAAGGGCTGTAATTTTTATTGGCTTAATTTTGAGGATTTTCCCAAAGCTGGAGGTACTCCACTGAAATCTCCAAATCTTTTAATTAACAAACATTCCTAAGCAGGCTAGAATTTCTCCTGATTAGATGCTCTGAATATACCACATGGAATTGCAGTATACCCTACCAGATAATTATTTAAATGAGATGCCAATACTTGTGTTGAACAGACACCTTAATTAGAAAAACAGCTATATCCATATTTTGCTCTGAAATGCTTAATAATACCACCGTTCAAGATTTAGAAAGACTTTGTTCTCTGAGAAGGTCAACAAGATCCCTCCATTGTTCATTTGCATGCATCTCAAAGTACATTTCTTATTCCTTCTATTCATGTCATGCTTGCGGGTTTGCTTGGGAGAGCTGTTGCTCTTAGGTGAGAGAATGAATTTCATTGTCATATAAAATGACATCTTTCTGAGACTTACAAATTGGTAAGGCTGAGAATAAGAATATAATCTAAAATATTCTGTAGAAGCATTTGGCTTGTTTGTGATGGCTTTGTTAGCTGCCCAGAGGCGAAAAGTCTTACCTTTTCTAAGATGGATTATGAGTGGTCCTCATCTGAAGCTATTAGAATTATTATGGGAAAGATATTGATCTCTCTGAGATAGTCAGCCTTACCGAATGGTTGATTCATTCATTGTCTGCAACGGTGGTTTACATTCGCAAAAGACTATTTGAATTTAGGTAAATGTAGAATAAAATTCAGAATAATCTACTGATGTAAAGGTGGTGAGTTAATCACTTACAAAGCTACTATAAAGGTTAAAATACAAAAGTAGTAAAAATAAGAGAAAATATAGTGATTTGTTAAGGGATATGCAAGATTTTTTTAAAAAGCCTCTTTGGATTCATATAATGACTATGACAGATCAAAATTAAGTTGTATATTCCTAAATTTAAAAAATACTAATATGGTCTGTTAGACCTTTCCCTTTTTCTTTTCTCTTTTCTCAGACCAATTAATAAATATATTCCAACTAATAAATATATCTTCTGCAGTATGTTGTGTTAAGACATTTTGGACATATAAAGACATGTTAATATAAAGAAATATATATAAAGAAATGTTAAGTCTTAGTTCCTGCTTCGGAGCTAATATCTTCCTTGGGAAGGTAAGACATATGTACATGGCAAGTGAACTAACAATCCAAAATGGTACATAAGCCAGTATCAAAAGCAAAATAAAACAGTACAGACCCTTAATTTGCTAACTACAGATGTTTGCTCCAAGGCAGGATAAAGTTAGTAACTACCAAACCTGGTCTAATTTCACTCTCTCAGTAAGTCTCTAAGCTCGAAAGATTGGAGGCATATAATTTGGGAATGAGAATTATCTGTCTACAGACAGTACAAATCTAGATTCTGAGTCAGATCTTTCAGGCAGGTATCAAGTAGAAGAAAAACTAACTTCCCAGAGATTACATATAATGACTAGATTTCTCAAAATTAACTATTGAAAAGAGAACTAATCATTCTAGCAATTCCCAGTCATGCTGGAATGATTGGCTACGAAGTGTGAGTCAATATAAATAATATAAATGAGAACCCTTTCTACATGCTTCAAGAAGCATTATTACTGGGGCGCCTGGGTAGCTCAGTGGGTTAAGCAGCTGCCTTCGGCTCGGGTCATGATTCCAGGGTCGGGGGGTTGAGCCCCACATTGGGCTCCCTGCTCAGCAGAGAGCCTGCTTCTCTCTCTCCCTTTGCCTGCCACTCTGCTTGCTTGTGCTCTCTCTCTGTCAAATAAATAAATAAAATCTTTAAAAAAAAAAAAAGAAGCATTATTGGTTCATATCGTTGTGGAATAACCACAATGGCCGATGTGCTACAGACATCCTGGGACCAAAATCTTGCACAGATTTAGTCAAACTTTCTTCTTACTGTTCACTTGGAGATTCTCTAGATTCTACCTAATCTTGGTCATGTAGAGTGTTCTCCCTCCCCCCTTCTCCTTAAGGAGCTAGACTCACAGTCCTCAAAAGGGGCCAGTTGCTTTCCTGCTCCTTTTTTTTTTTTTAAGATTTTATTTATTTATTTGATAGATAGAGATTACAAGTAGGCAGAGAGGCAGGCAGAGAGGCAGGCAGAGGGAGAGGAGGAAGCAGGCTCCCTGCCGAGCAGAGAGCCCGATGCGGGACTCGATCCCAGGACCCCGGGACCACGACCCGAGCCAAAAGCAGAGGCTTCAACCCACTGAGCTGTTTCGAACCAAACCCTTCCAGATTAGAAATTACCTAGAACAAGATCAGACTCTAAAAGGGGGTTTTTGCCTGGAGAAAGTTAGAATCTGAATATGGCTTTGTACAAAACATCATTAAGGATGTCTGCAAACCAAGAATGGAGACTGAGGGCCAACGGCAGCCAGCCATTTGACCAACATGTAACACACGGAGGTTTGCAGGACCACTATGACTTTAAACACAAGATTTCCCATTGCTACAGAAAAAAGGAATGCAGAAAAAGTTATGGGAAGGGAAAGAGGCTGAATCAGAGAACTTAAACAGGAATATTCCAGGTTACAAGCCACCAACAGTTTTAAAATTCACAAGTCTCCATTAAATTGAATTTCAAGCACATCTCTTTCGTGATCTGTTAATGAGGACAGTTTGACATTCTCTCAGGTGAAATAATTTAAGTCGAAACCATGTGACTTTATAATCAATTTAAGCAGCTCTTTAACTACTTCAAGTTTGTCAAAGTGTTTTACAGTTAAAGCTATAATTAGCTAGCCTTTCTATATTCACTGTGAGGTAGAGAGTTGAATTTCTAAGTAAGCTCTATAACTGTGGAAACAAAGAACAAATAATTTCCAAAAGAAGTCAGCCATTAGGTGCTTGTTTTATGGATGGGTTCATCTTATGAATTTCATCAAGCTAAATATTTAGGGTGTGTGCCCTATTGTGAATGTACGTTGCATATCAAAAAAGTTAAAATGACAAAAATGTATATACGAAGAAACCTGGTATAAAAGGAATGAAGAAAAATCTCCTTACCGGTCTAGCTCTTCTGGAACCATCTGGGAAGGGCGTTTGTGTAATGGGCCTTGGGTGTGCAGGCACTAAAGGTTCTAAAACTAACTCAGCTCCTCCTATGTCTAAGTTTAGAGCTTGAAAATAATAGAATTGTGTGCTCAGGTGTGTCGATGAGAGTTAAAGTGACAAAAAGAGAAACAGATGGATTTTCACATGGCTTATTTACCAAGGGGGTTGCTTCTTCAGAGGAACCACTGGGTCCTGACTGCATGGCGCTCCCGAGAAAACAAGCAAGCAGTGACTCTGACCTCCCAAGCCAAAGCCTTCATTTCGCTGAGAAGGAAACAGTCTCCAGAAGTGAAATCCCTGGAGAATTGCTGACTCACTCTCTCTCTCTCTCTCTCTCTCTCTCTCTCCCTCCCTCCCTCCCTCCCAGAGTCTTGGTGCTTCAGATCCGATAGACCTGGAACCCAATTCCAGCTCTACCATTTACATACTATGGGCCTTGGGCAAACAAGTGAGCATTTCAACTCAGTTTCCTCAGTTGTTCTAAGGGAGAAAAAATACACGAGTGTCTGTGTTGCGGAACTTCTGGGGTAATAAAAGAAAAAACACAAAATTTCTGACATGTGGTAAGCGTTCCATAAATTCCTATACCACACACAGCGTTCTTTTAATTTAAAACCTGAGAAGTGGATTAGGTTACTCCCAGAGTTCTCCTTAGGTGGGACTTGGAAGGCACACTGTTGAAGCAAAATTCAAGACTGACTCACTCTCTCTCTCTCTCTCTCTCTCTCACACACACACACACACACATATACTCCTTTGAACTCTCCTATTTTCTGTCCCTCCTTCCTACGTGGTTTAGATGTCAAGGCTCTTGAGACTCAAGTCTGCACTGCAGTTTCTGTTTTCCCTCCCCCCACTGAGGGCTCCGTTGAGATCCGGGCTCTACCCAGACCATTCCACTGAGGATGATCTACCAGGATCCTCTGAGATGGCAGACTTAAAAAAGCCAAGTCCCTCCTTTCATTCCTATTGGTCACTCTCTCTCTAAACACACTCTTCCCGTTGGCTTTTATGAGGCTTTCCTGGTTTCCCTTCAGTCTATCTGTCCATTTCTTCTCAGTCTCCTCCTCATGGCCCCTCAGGTGTTCTCTGGGGCTCCCTCTCTCTCCCCAACCATTTCACCTATGCCTGACTTCTGCTACCTGCTGCTTGCTAGCTGAATGCGTCTTTCTACCTTGCTCTGACTCTAGGTCGGTTGCCCATGGGGTATTTCCAGTGACTACCCTCACCTCATTTCACCTGTACCCACCATTGTGGCTCCTACCACTCCCTCCTTCTTCTCCAGGCAGCCCCCCCATTCCTGAGCCCTGAGCTGCACCAGCCTCTCTACTCCTGCCTTTGATCTCGCTCATTTCCGGCATCCAATCCACCAAAACATTTGGTATCCTCCTTTCTTATAAATACTTTTGAGTCTTACATGTTTCCCTTGTTTTCACACTCGCTGCTCCGGCTGTACCTTTTATCCTAGTTGGTTTTCCTGATTTGAGTCGTTTAGAGAAGAGTTGGCAGCCTATGCACAACACTGATGCCATGAGTGCAAATCCGATTATTCCCTTCTTCACAATCCCAGTACTCGTTTCCCATCTCTTTCAGAATGAAATTCAAACTCTCAGGATATCCTCCAAGACAGTTTGTGGTTGGCCTTGCTTTCATTTCCAAACTTACCTTTTCTGTTCTGTATCTTCTGTCCTGAGGTGGGACAGTTGGGATTGCCAGAAGTATCCTTCCCCTTTTCTGTACAACTTCCATCCATCTTTCCGAGCACAGTCCACTGTCCCCTCCTCTGGGGAGGTCTCCCTCCCCCTCCACACCCCATCCCCAGTTGGGATGGGTGCCTGGCTCATAGCCTCTGTAGACGTTCTGCTCTGTGTTGTGATTGTCTGCCCATGTGTCTGAATTTTTCGTCAGAGACAGGAAATGTTTTCTTTCCTCTGTTTTCCCAGGGCATATGGCATGATGCCCACATGGACCCACCCCTCCTCGGACGCAATCTGAGAGAGCGATGAGCGGCTCCAGTAGGTCTGTGGAAAACTTCGCTGTAGCTGTGGAGAAGTAGTAGGGAGGTGAGAGCATGTGTGAACTGGGTGGCTTGTCAACTCCTCTGCAGTCTAGAACAAGTGCAAAAGTAATTTAAATAAAAAAAGAGGAGTTCATTTCCCCCCCCATCCACCCACATTATCATTTCCCTGCCACCTGAAAACTAAAAACCATATAACTTTCTGTTGCTTGCGTGACCGCGTCAAATGATCTGAAACATGTCACGCGTGAGCAGTTTCTCTCTGGTGGGTCTGACACCTACAGGATCAGATTCCTCCTACCTTTTGCTTTTTCCTCCTAAATTTTTCTGAAACATGTTACATATTCCTGCAAGCTTTTTCATCCTGGAACAATTCTCCTCTGGTGAAAACATCCCCTTCATCTTGTTCCAACCACCCTCCCCTCAATAAGCCTCCACAGATAGAACAAAGGTGATGACTTTTTAAAGATTTTAATGAGGCACCTCAAGGAGTGACATAGAGTGAGGCTTTAATATTACTCTTAAAAGAAAATCAGACAACTCACCTGAATCTTCCTTTGGAAATGCATCAAAGTAGAATATTTGGCATTTAAATGTAAATTGTAAAACAGAAGACAGTGTCCATTAGAACGAAATGATGCTGAACAGGGACGCAAAAACTCCACAGAAACAGATTTTTGTTCCTTTGAAGTAAACTGAATACTAGTTATGATATATTTTTGACCTCCAAATACTAGATAGAAGATAAAAATCCAAAGGCAAATGACTGATCTTAATCTTATTTTTATTCATGAGTCTATTTATTGTTGTTTTACAGCAAAGTCTAGATCAATTTAAATTACAAGGAAAATGATCTTTATTTCATGAGACAGTGCCGAAGGAACTCACTGAGTGAACACACAGTTACTGGTGGACGAACGCGCAGTGCTGAGGAGATTCTGTATGTTTTGTGGAAATCAGTTTCTGTATGCAGCTCCCTTACCATTATAAAATTCATTTTTCCCATATGAGAGAAAGCCTCTGGGCATCACTACTGAGTTCCAGAATTCCTCCATTTTTAGTGGATGTTTTACTAATAAAATGGGAGTGAGGGGGTGATTATTTGAGCAAGATGTGTTTTACTGCTGATTGCCAAAAGACCCTTTTCTCTACAGAGTTAAGATCTCTTCAAATTTTCTCTCTCTCTCTTTTTCATTTTCAGTAAACATGGAGATTAATGCCTCAGCTGCCGTGACCAGGCCCTCTGTCACCTGCCTCTGTGGCCACAGCTGTTGAGATGATTGAGCAGGGAGGAGATAATGTAGAGGAGAATTGAGGATGGGCCAAGTGCCAGTAGAGGGTCTCTCAGTAATACAGATCTTCCCTGTTGGTTCTTTCCCATTTACCTGAGGTTTAATCCTTCAACGAGACCTTCTTCACCTCTCCCTCCAATTCCTCTGACCATATTTTGGTTCTACACTCTCAACAACTGCATTTAAATTTCCACTTATTTATGGACTTTTCTCGTGTAGTTCTCAGATTATTGCCATCCACAGATTTGATTTCCTCATGTAATTTGTATATTCTCTAGGAGATCAGGTTTCTTAAGTTGGGAATTGAGAAATGGATAAAATCATCCTTCGGTTGACCATCATTCTGTTAAAGTGGCCTTGGCATTGGGATATTGTATTTATCCTGAGTTTTTATACTATTGGTTTTGTAGTCTGGACAACACTGTTTTCTGAGGGATTGGGATCATTGACTGGGTCAGTCGTTAGAGGAGAACCTGCAACATGGAATGCTATGGAAAGTGGAGAGAAAATAGTCCCAGGAAAATTGTGCAATGAGAGTTTTTTGGGGTTTTAACCCATAGGTCTCAAGATGTCCAGGAAGTAGCTCCCACATGTTGGATCACAAGATGGAGGTGTCCACACAGAACCAGGCTGGGAAGAGAGGAAATCACGAGTTTGCAGCTCTGGATTTGCCTTTGGGGCTCGGTTAGACTACAGAGACTAAGAAAATGAAGAGCATGTTATGCTAAGTCAACTATGACAGGGTCAGACACCGAAGTTCAGGGTCACAGTGTTTGTATGTTTATTCTCGTCTCTGTATTCACTTCCATTTTGTTCTCTGAAAATATTTAGTAAAATCTTTTTGAAATTTTGAGCCTTTTAGCTAGGGGGAGCTAAGGGAAGTTTCAGGCATGGTTTACTCCTCTGTACTAGGAGTTGGTCTTTTCTCCTAAAGGATCAGATAGTAAATATTTTAGGGTTTGTGTGCTGTCAAAGTGTTCTCTGTCACAACCACTCAACTCTGCTATTTTAGTGCAAAAGCGGCCACAGACAACACATGAATGAATGAGTGTGGCTGGGTTCTAATAAAACTTTATTTGCAAAAACGGGCAGCAGGCTGGCTTTGGTTCACTGGCCTTAGGATGCTATAGATAGGTAAAGCGGGTAGGACACATCCCTGAGGTCAGGGTAATGCTGCTTGAAGTAACAGAAGAGAAGCGTGTGACCCAATAGCTTTTGAGATGGGCTGGGATCTCCCTGGCTGCCTAAGCTTTGAGGGTTTGAGTTTTAATTTTATTAAGAAAGACACCTCCCCATCCCAACCTTCTCAAAAAAAAAAAAAATTAATGAGAGCAGGGATTTTTTTTCCCCCCCTATTTGGCTTCTGCTTTATTCTCTACATCTACAGTTAGCTGCCTGGCATACAGTAGGTACTCTGAAACCTTGTTAATGATGAATATTTGAGTGAGTAAAATTCTCTTCCATAGCAGGCTTGACTAAACATTTAGCATCTCTGTGACTCTGGGCATGACTCAGGATGGCATTGCGAAAAATACCCATTTGATGTTGTAAGACTAGAGAAAATAAGCAGCAAAGAGAAGAAAACAACTATACCGTCTTAATTTGAAGCTAATGGAAGGTAAGCATCACGTTTACTCGGGTCTGAATCTTGTACAGAATTGTGCTCTGTGTAACCCACTCAGTGTCAGTAATGGGTGCTCGTAGGGTGGAGGCAAATCTTGCAGGCGGCCCGACCAGGGGGCAGGGCTCTGGTCTGAATGTTTGTATGTTGAAACTTAATGCTCAGTGCGGTGGTACTAGGAGGTGGGGGTTTGGGGAGGTGTTTAGGCCATAAGGGTAGAGCCCCTATGAGCAGGATTAATGATCTCATAAAAGAGACCACAGAGAACTGTCTGCGTCCTTGTCTCCTTTCACCATGTACAGTGACAGCAAGGAGACAGCCATCGATAAACCAGGAAGCATGTCCTCAGCAGACATCAAATCTACGGTGGCCTTGATCTGGGACTTCCCAGCCTCCCGAACTGTGAGAAATACATTTCTATTGTTCACAAGCCACCCAGTCTGTGGTATTTTTGCTCTGGTAGCCCCAGTGGACTAAGACATGCAGAGGAGGAAAAGGAGATTACCAAACTCACGGGATTTCTCGTAGAATTATCTATCGCGCTCATGGGGAAGCCAGCCTTCCTGTACCTTTTAGTATTTTCATGAATGATGCCTTTATAGAGGACATGCTGCTAGGTGGTATAGTACTTGATTTGAAGTATTATGTGGGCTAAGTGCTTATATCCATGCTTTTGCAACGGGAACGGAAGTTCCCTGCCCTTTACAGATTGGTTTTGAAAAATCAGGACATTCCTGAGCACAGAAAGGGCACAGCTCAGTGTAAGCAGAGGCAAGAGGGTGGCAGGAGAGGACAGATGCTAAAACCTCCACCCCAGCTGTGTGCAACTGCACGTGCGTGTTCATGTGTGTGCATGCGTGCTAGAAGGCATGCACGTGTGTGAAAATACTGCCTCTCCAAGGGCCTTCTAACATCAAACCTCTTGGACTGATAATCCTTAAAGTCTTTCGGTGACCACTGTCTTATTACGGATTGGTGTATCAGACACCCACCTCAGTGTCAGAAAACAGCAGCAGCGATCTGATTGGCAACCACTTTGCCAAGTGTTCTGCATATTCTCTACTTTAATCTACCTGCGCACCTCTGTAAAGCAGCATTATTTTCACTGTTTGTTACTGGGAACACTGAGGCTCAGAGAAACAAATAATTTATTGTGATTACTCAGTAGTAAGTGGAAAGTACTAGGGTGAAGCAATGAGGCACACAGGAAGCTGACTTTAAGTAGGCAAACTCTTGGGTTTGTGCAAGTGCAGGTCGATGCACTGGAACCTGGGAGTGAGCATCTTAAGTTTTGCACCCTGGACGGCCAGGAATTACGCTCAGGTCTTCCTGACTGCAGAACCTGTGCTCTTGACCACTGTGCCATAGCTGAAAGCAGAACTTTCTGGATGGTAACCCTGGGGATGGAAGAGGTGGAGATTGGAATAGGGCAGTCTAGTTGTCTTTGAATCCCCAAAGAGAATTTTCAAAGTCTATGTGTTCTTTGCACCTGTTTAAGTTGATATCTAAAAGCGTTTGACTTAAGCTTATATTGTTGCAAAGAATGTAATTTCCACTTTAATTTTATTGGAAATAAACTTGATATGTAATTTTCAATGTATTTGACTAAACCCAAATTCCATGGCAATAAGAAAGACATGGACATATGTGAGGGGATATTTCATAACACCCTTTTTTTCCTTATTCCTTATGAAATCACATTTCTATTCTATTCCCTCATAGAAATTTTATACTAGTGTTTTCTATGCTTTAAAGTTTTAAATATATTTTTGAAACAAAAAAATATATATAAATAAAATTAATTTTTTGACCATAGAACCCTAAGTTTAAAGATTTTCTTCTGCAATTGAGTTATTACAAGTATTAAGTACTCAATGAGTACTCAACATCATTATATTACAAATTATATTAATAGTTACTAAATATAAAAATAAGATCCTATTAGAGATGTATCTCAATGAGATAGGTGGGGTGCTTATAAAGTTATTTCATATGTTTATAGATGAATATTACTTAAGGTAGAAAAAGATAGGGTTAAGCTCCTATTCTCATTATATTTATTATTTTTATAGATGTGTTGAGAAATTTTGGTCATTGAATAAATAGATGGTAATGGAAAGAGTTTTGTTGCAGGAAAGTCACTCGATTCTCCAAGATGTATTCTAACAAAATCATAGAGTGAAATGTCAAAAAGAAGATTTTTAATGATTTATCAGTTCTTTTTTTCAAAAGAATCAGAGGTCACCTGACTTGCAAAAAGGGTTTGGTAGCTGGCCAGTAGAGTCTCAGCACCAATGCTACTATTTCAAATTGATTTTGTCTTTTTTTGCCTGAGAGAGTGTTAAGCCCAAATTATATTGAGTCCTGATAGAGGAGAGGTGGGCTTTTATCCTTTTAAGTGAGAGAGGTTGCCTATAAAAGGGGAGATGGGAACAGAGGACCATAAGGACACTTGGACCACAGGTTCTTTTTCTGGTAGAAAGTTTTTAATAAAAAGCCCATATGATATGAGGAACTGGGAACTAATTCCCACAATATTACCTGTGCTCATTTTGAGAACCACCGGGATAGGGCATGATGAACATAAGAAAGCTTTGGAAGGATGAAATGAACAAGGGTGGGTGTAGGATGTTCAAGTGGGAGGTAGGGAGGACAGGCGGGGTGGAGGGAGGAAGGCAGCACCAGTCAAGTAGGGAAATGGTGGAGAACTGGCAGGGCACCAAAGAATTAATTCACATTTTGAGAGTGGCTGGCCCCCCTGTATCGTACATTGGGCATTGACTCACCCTCACCCACTCAACATTTAGAACCTAGTATTTTTGTTTTGCTTGTGTGTCTTGGACAGGCTGATTTATTCAGGGTTTCAGTCAAGAAAGGAATGAAGATTAAGATTAGAATGAGATGTTTATAAAATAGGTCAAAATTAGAAGATAGAAAGGGTACCATTTGGAAGAAGGAGAAAGGACTGAAGATAAAGACTGGGCAGGTTGCTTCTGTGTTCCTGGTTTCTGTTTGCACTGTTTTCACAGCAGATGTTGCTTTCTCATCTCAAATTAAATTAAAATGTCCTTAGAGCTAGAATAACGCAGTTCAGTTATCTTTCAACCAGAGCATACAATCTCTCGACACTTTCAAAACTGCTAAGTGTCTTTATTTTGTGTGTAACACGCGAACATATCAAGTGTCATTCAGCAACAGGCCACTTCTCAATCAGTCTATTCACCAGCAAATGGACAGATCTGTATGAATCATTTTGCTATGGAGCTTACGTTATTATCAACACAATTCAAAATCACCTATGCTAAGATTAGGCTCTTTTGGTGGAAAAGCAATTAAGCTAATTTTCTCCCTCCCTTCCAACCCTCCCTCCCTCCTTCCTTTCTTTCTCTCTCTCTCTCTTTCATTCATTCATTCATTTATTTTTAAGTAGGCTCCATGCCAGGCTTGAACTCTGGACACTGAGATCAAGACCCTAGCTGAGATTAAGAGTCAGATGCCAAGCCATCTAGGAGCCCCCAATGAAGGTAATTTTTAAAAAAACCATCTCTGAATGAACAGATGAAAAGGAAGACATAACAAAATGAATGTCAAAAATCTTTGCTTGAGTTCAAAGTTCATGAAATTCTTTTGCTAACATTCTGATACATATTTTAAAACTGAAGAAGATAAAATTAGTATCATATTTAAAATTAGTATCATATTTTTTAGAACTGCTTTAAACTGTGGTCATTAGAATTGTGCAACTCATCTGCCTGTCTGCAGAAATTCTGTTTTCTCTTACGTATATGTATTTATCTAGTTAACATGTCCTTAGGAAAGACAAAGCAAATGTTACAGTCACACAATTATAAAAGCAGCCTTTGTATATGATTTCCACTTAAAAAATAAGTCAAAAAAGTCCGGAGACAAAGCCTTCCTTTAGGAAATGCTGTAACCTGCTCCTTACTGACCCACCTACATTATATTCCAAACTGATAATCGAGCTATTAATCCATGAAATAAAGTAGATGGGGAGAAGTTTTCTATTTTGGTTTTGACTGTCCTTACTTTAACAACTTTTTTCTTTCTTTCCCAAATACAACTCATTAGCAAATGCCACCTAAATGGTACTTCCTTTGTGACTTCGCAGCTGTCACTGTTATGCATTCACGGGGCCCAAGTGTTCTGTATTTCTGGAAAGCTATTCATCTGTTTAAACTTAACAAATGGAGCCGGTTAAGCTGCTAATATACAGTACCGTAGTTATTTGTTTTTTTGCCTTTACTTTAAGTTGCATCTAAATGAAAGGTTCTGGCTAATCGGTTCTAGGAATAGTATGAAAAGCAGTTGCAGAGAATTTCTCCTGGTAATTAAGTGGAATGCACTTGGGGCGCTCTCGCGGACCTCACACAAAAGGCCCATCTTTCCTGGTGGCTGCCTGTGCTTATCTCAAGCAGCTTGGTGGTAATGGGCTGGCGCGGCGAGGGGAGGAGGAAAAAGATAAATGTGGCACAGTGCACGCAGACCCGAGCTCAGGCAGGAAGGAGGTGCTCCCACAGAAGGACGAGCAGGGCAGGGCTGGCTTCGTGGCCATCGTGCAATTCGGATTTGATCTTTGAATTTGCGTCTTTCAAGGGAACTCCAGTGGGACCATGGATATAGCCTGGGAGCCCGGGGAGCATCTCGCCTCCTTCCCGAGCCGGGAGCTCACGGCTGCCAGCTGCCTGGGCCCCGGGCGCCCCCACCTAGGTGGCCCTTCTGCCCGTCCTTCCCCTCGCCGGGCGCGGGGCCCGGGCTCCGCTAAGGAGGGGGCGCGCGCATGCTCCGTGCGTGCCGGGAGTCCGCCGCGGGGTCCCCGGCACCCCGGCGGGTCTGCGGTCGCCGCGCGAGTAGCCCTGTGCTCTGGGAGGGGGGCAGTAATTAGAAAAAAAACATAAAACACCACGAAGGGGCAACGAAGAACCTGTGAAGAAAAGAGAAGAGCTTTTTTCCCCCTGTAGTCTTCACCACTCCCCCATGTTCAGTAAGGGGCCCGCATTTTCGTTTTGCCCTGGGCCCCAAAACTTGGGCGGCTGGCCCTGAGCCAGGGCACGGAGACACCACCAGAGCCGACTGTGCCTCCCAAAGCCAAAGTAAAGTAACCTAACCAACAACCAAAACGCTCTGGTGAGGAGGCTGGCACCCGCAGGGGAGTGCGGTTCCCCGGGCCCGAGGAGGAGAGAGGGGGAAGTCACCTGGATGTTGAGCCAAAGCGGCAGACGGGACAGGCGCCCTGGGGGGGCGGGGGCGGAAGTCGTGGCCTTGGTTTTTCAGAGAACTTGTGCGCTGTAGAGCTCGGACTCCAAAGCCAGGTGGTCCCGGTTCCATTTCGTTCCATCAATTAATTATACTGTTACTCTAGCCAAGTCCCTCAGTGATTCTGATTATCTAGTTCCACGTCTGGGAAATTGCTCCTCTATCAAGCTGATATTTTGCTTTCTCCCTATCTTTACAATTATTATAAAACATGGGTCTTTTGGGGCACCTGCGTGGTTCAGTCAGTTGACTTTCTGCTTCTTGATTTCTGCTCAGGTCATGGTCTCAGGGTCCTGGGATGGAGCCCCAGCTCCTGCTCCTCCCTGAGCAAGGAGTAGGTTTGAGGATTTCTCTCCCTCTTCTTCTGTCCCTACCCCTGTGGGTGCGCGCGCGCGCCACACACACACACACGCGCGCACACACACACACACTCTCTCCCTCTCAAATAAATACATAAATCTAAAAAAAATAAAATAAAATAAAATCCCAGGCCTTCAACTTAGTAGTATTTTTATCTGGTTTGGTTAAAGAATGCCTTCTTTCTTTAATTGGTATCAGCTCTTCTTAGCCACACCTAAGTGGCTGTGTGAAAACCTTCATGTTAAAAAAGCCTCTTCCTGCAAAGACCAAAAAAAAAAAAAAAAGTGAAAATATAAGTTCTTTAAAACTGAAGAAAATATTTCAATGTCTAATAGCAGACAAAATGTTAATATTGATACACAAATACAAATTATAATCAGTAAGAAAAAGTCACAAACTATGTTAGAAAAAAAGCAGGATAAGTCAATTTCAACGAATTATACATGGTAATTAATAAAGAAACAGTCAATTATTAATCAAAGACATAGAAATTTGAAAAGCAATGTTCTTTTCAGTTAGCTTGAGGAAAATTTTATCAGTGTTGGCAGAAGTGTGAAGGAAACATACTCTGCTGGCTAGAGGTCTCCTGGAGAGCAACTTGGCACCAACATTTGAAAGCATTAAAAAGTCAGTATTCTTTGATCAGGCATTTTACTTGCAGGTATTTATCCTAAGGAAATAATTGGATGTGGATGTATCTGTGTGTATAAGGATGACTGTCACTGTTTATAATGAATAATGGCCGAAACGTTCAGCAATGGGAGGCTGTTAAGTATATAAAGATATATTTATAAATGTACAAATACTACTATAATAAATAAATAAGAAATATGACCACATATATATGATGGAATATTACTAGGATTATTAAATTACTAAATTAGAGATATATATTAAGAACCTGGAAAGAATTTTTCATTATATTTTTAGGTAAAAATAACATGTAGTTTAGAAAAGGAGTAAAACATAGTGGTTTAGTGTGTGAATTCTGAAGCCAGACCGTCTTTGAATCGTGGCTCTACACTTTCCTGGCACGGCCCCTAAAAAGCTGTGTGACTGTGACTAAATTACTTAATATCTCTGTGGCTTGGTTTCCTCAGCTATAAAATGAGCTACTCTTGGCAGCCTATCTCACAGGGGTATTGTGAAAATTATATTAGTACATGTATAGAGCTTAGATAGTGTTTGGCATGTGACAAATTCTCAAACCATTGTTAACTTATATTTTACCATTTTATTAATTGTATATGCATAAAAACACATAAAGAGATGTGAAAATGTTCCGAGTTGTTATTTCAGTTGGGAATTGAGGAATTTTATTTCTTTGCTATATATATATTTTCTTGGCTATATTTTCCAAAAATTTGTGATGAACATGACTTGCTCTTATAATCAGAAGGAACAATGAAGGTAATCCCATATTTTAAGAAAGCACAAGCGTCCTCTTTTATAAAAAAGACCAGTTGAGGTTGCCTGGATATCCACAAAAATAGGTAAAGAAACACCCACCTTGGAGGACTCAGAAAATCTTCCCTATTACAAGGGATAATAAATGTGTAAAGAAGCATTCAACTTCTTTATTGATTGAAGTAATATTCAGAATTTGAATTAATGTGTTTCAGCCACCTTCTGATACTGTACCACAGGTCCAATGTTGCCTTTTTGATCTCAGTTATACATTTTTAATGAAGAGGAAATAAAAGATAATGCCGTTGTTGACGGCCCAAGAGAATATGGTGTATTAGTAAGGATAGCTCACGTGTCCCATTCATTTAACATCTTCTATGCACCTCTGAAAGTCGGAGCTATCATTTCCCCCCACTTTGCACATAAGGAAACCGAGGCCCAGAAATATGAAGTACCTTGTCCAAGTCACATACAAATAAAAAGTGGAGCTGGGATTCAAATCCGGTCTGAGCTCAGAGCCAGTACTCTGTAGGCTGCAGTGATCAAGAATTCCAAAATAAACAAATGGGAAAAAAAGACAGATAAACATGGGGTCACGGGGAGGGAGCATGGAATTAGCTGTTTCAAGCATTTTCAGGGCAAAATTTTATCTTATTTGTTTTTAATTCCTAGAATTTTATTCCATACCTTGTGCATTACAGACACTGTGAATGAATGCCTGAATAACTCATAGGCCTGACACAGAGCAGATATTCTTAGGTTCTTAATAATAGGGACATGGTTGAACACTCAGATTTGTAATTAAAACAAACAAAAAAGCTAGAGACTCTTCTAAAATGAAAGGAGGACACTAACGGAGAATGTGGAATGTGGCACACGAAGGGGTCTCTTCTTCCAGACCTGCACCCTCTTATCTTTGAGACTACTTGAACTATTTATTAGTGGTTCCTGGGTCTCTAATTAGAGTCCCAAGCATTTCCTTCTGTTTCCCAAACGGTTGGAGTAGTGCCCTGAGGGCTTGTCACCATCGTTCTTTACCCCTTCTAATCAGCCAGATGGCAGCTGCAGGAAGTGGCCACGAAAGCAGCAATCACAGGGTAGGGTTGACCGGGGACTCGAGGAAGCATATGTCCTAGAGTTTCTGAGCCTAGGCTGTTAGAATTCGCTTTTGTCAGTTAGGCTTTATGTATTAGCTGGGAATATTTAAGCAATAAGACAACAGCTATTTGATTATGTTAATTTATTAGGCTAAAATGGAAAGCTGCTTTCAAAATAATCCTTCTAGATGGCGATTTCATGTTAGAAATATTGACAATTTGTCACTACTCTTAATAATCTAAAATTTTTGCTGACTTTGTAAGTGGCTCAAGGTGTGTGTGGTATTTGTGCTTGTGTATTTTTTTATTATCCTTATATGGGAAAGTGCATAAAAAGAAAACACACTCAGACTCATTGGTAGCAACGTCTACACCTCATAATCCTTTTTTTTTTTTAAAGTATGCTCCTCACCCAGTGTGGAGTCCAACACGAGGCTTGAACTTATGACCCTGAAATCAAGACCTGAGCTGAGATCAGAAGTTGGAGGCTTAAGCTGAGCCATCCAGAGCCCCCAGATCTCATAACCCTTTAGGGGAAAGTGACCAGAGAATGTGACTACCACCAGAGATTTTCCAGGCCGTTATAGACCTCAGTGTGGACACTGGCTTCCCTCAGCAAAGGCAACACACTGTCGAGATGTGTTAATAGAGAGAAAGCAGAGAGTCGAATGAAAATATTAGTGGGCCTTTGGGAAGCTGTCAAAAAAGTGTGCTATGAATGTGGACATGACTGCAGAGACCTCCATTGGTCTATTAGAATAGGGTCAATATTCAGCGTGTATAATTGCTGGAAGATATATACCTGTCACTTAATTTTCTCAGTGTCACCAGTGAATTATACCTAATATTAAATAGCAAGAACATTTGTTCATTCAGTTATCTATCCAACCATCCAAACAATTAAGTGAAATCATTTAAAACTGTATCCAGCAGGCTTCTTCTGTTGCTACAAATATTCCCTTATGGAAGCCACGATGTGACATGGTTTATGGTTAAATGGATTATATTTTCCTGTTACAACACCATTACGATGGAGAGCTTGCTTCTGTTCACAATGTCAAAAAATTATAAACAGGACTCAAAATATTTAGCAAAAGCACCGATATAAGTAAAACCACACAAACCTTGATAATCTATAATATAGTAGAAGTATATTACAAGATACTGAATCTTAGAGATGGAGAGACTTTGATAATCTTTATTCCCAAGAAAACCAATGTTCAGAGAGAGGAAGCGACTTGCCCAGTGTCACCCACTTAACTCAGAAAAGCTAAGACTATAACCCTGATCCCTTGGTTCTCAGATCGGTGTTCCTTTTCTGATGCCGTACACCCTCCCACAGAAAAACGCCAAGATTTATTTAAGATTGCTTAAATATGGGGCACCTGGGTGGCTCAGTCAGTTAAGCAACTGCCTTCAGCTCAGGTCATGATCCGGCCGGGGCAAGTGTCCTGGAATTGAACCCAGCATCATCATCGGGCTCTCTGCTCCTCAGGGAGTTTGCTTCTCCCTCTCCCTCTGCCCTTCCCCCACTCATGCTTGCTCTCTCTCTCTCTCAAATAAATAAATAAAATCTTTACAAAAAAGGTTGCTTAAATAAGAGACCACAATATAATGTAAAATGTGCATACACCATGAAAAGGTACAACCATATTTCATGTGTCTAAGTTAGTCAGCCAGAATAAATATGATCAAAATAATTAATTTAAAAAATGGTTTGCTTTGTTAAGATTGATTAAAATATGGAAGGAACACTGTGGAAGGCCATTTCTCTTAATAAAACTGCACAGAAACATTTGAGCCGGTGATTAAGTGGACTTCTTTGTTTGTCTAACCAGTGTCCATTTCTTCTTCCTTCCTCCCAGAATCCTGATTTTATTTGGGCTCTTTTCACTCCTCTGCACCTTTGGATTAATAATATACTGGAGGGAGCAAGAAAGGGAGGGGAAGAGTGAGGGACCAGTTCCAGGGCTAAGGAGGAGTCTACGCCCTTGCCTGAGATGGTTCTGGAAAAGTCATGGGACTCAGTCAGGCATCTTGACCAAGAAGGGAACGTTGTTAAAGGCTCTGGAGGAATTTCTAGAAGATGCCCTCTCTTTTGAGATTATTTTGTCAGGGTTGAGATTTCGGAAGCATCTCACTACCTATCCATGAACTGACAGTGAAGTGGCCAATGGTGTTTACTGTTTAAGCCCTTTGAATGTTGTCCCTTGTTTGTAGCTCAAGATGGATGCAAATGCAGGTGTATCCCTCCCTCCCTCTCCTCCCCTTTTCCCTTCTCTCCTCCCCTCTTCCCTCCTTCGCCCTTCCCTCCTTCTCTTCCTCCAGTATATTGTCATTAATCCTTATGCACAGGCATTTTTCTCAGCATGGAGGATATCACAGTGAAGTTTAGAATTCTTGTCCCCAAAGTGCTTACCAGGTAGAGTAGGCTTTCCAACTTTTTTTTTTTCATTATCAGCCCCTCTAAGAAGCCTTTTTCGATACATTTTTATAATGCTGTTTCATGAAAATTTAATACCACAGACATACTCTATATCTGTGTGTATATTATATATATTCTGTTCCTCAAGAAGCAATTATTGCCTCCTTGGGGGTGATACAGTTTAGAGGGAGAGATGGAAGGAGGCCATCACAATGAGATGTGAGTGGGATATCTCCAGGATGGAGACACCTAACATTTACAGAAAGCAGGGGCTTTGCAAATTCTTTACAAAATAGTCATTGCAATACAGAAATATTTAAAAGAATCACCATGGACTTTACTTGGTTTTAAAAACATTCTGTTCCATTTCTTTCTTTCTCTTCCTTTCAGATTCTCCTGTGACAGCAGCTTCTGGAAGCCTGAGAGGAGAAAGCAGACAGCCAGGGAAGCTGAGCAGGTATAGTATACAAGGAGGCTTCAGGTCATGAGCCTCAGTTTGGTTGTTAAATCATCTTTTTTTCTGTCATGTCTCTGAAATGTCTCTCCATCTTTCTGTTCTCATTTTCTTTACCACCATCCTCCTAAGCCTGCATTGCCTCTGGTCTAGGCAATCATCGATTTTCTTAATTACTTATTTAGGACCAACTGAATTTCAAGGACTTCCTATTACAATCTCAATCAATACAACAGCCCTGGGAGTTAGGTACTAACTCTTCCATTTTACAGACAAGAAAACTGAGGCTCAAGGGTTTTAGTGGCTTGCCCAAAACTAGACACTGTTGGGAAGAAACAAATAGAGATGAGCCCTGCACCTGGTGGGGCAACCTATGCTGGTGCTCTGTCTATGGGATTTTTGTAATATATTTTAATGCATTTTAAAATGATACATACATGTGATAAATGAATGTATTCTCTTTGTAAAAAATAAAAATATATTACAAGTTGATATTCCCATTAATCATCCTTCTCTTCTTGCCCCCATCCCCCAAAGATAGCCAGAGTCACAATGTGGCATGGATGGTTCCGGAACTTATTCTAGGTATTCCATACAGCTGTTGGTGCCCCACTGTGCTGGAGGGACCAGTGGAGTGCCTTCAGGCCTGGACTCCACCACAGGGATGACCATATGACACACGCTAGCACATTGCCCGTGGCCGACCAGCTGTGCTCGGTAACTGGTTGGTGTGCAAATCCTTCTCATGAACTACAGGTTTATAATGTGCAGGGGGTTCTATCCTCTGCTCCAGAGCAGGCCGCGAATATGCTGTATGATCCATTTGGTTTGTGATCTGTCCCCCAACGTGATTCCTCCTCATCACCTTTTAACTGGAACACGTGGTCCCTTTCTCTCTTTGAGACAGCAGCAGTTCTCTTTGTAGAAGGTGCTTTGGTAAATATCACTTTGTGCTGTAAATTAAGCTAAATATGGCACTTTTCTACTGCTGATTAATTTATACCTCTTTCCTGCAATTTTTTCTTCAGTTAATAGAACTTGTGAGCTAGTGATGGGGGAAAATAGGTTATTCTGAGGTTGCCAAACTTCCTGAAATCAGCCCTGGGGGATTATCACTAGACTAGCTATACCCTGTCACCCCTGCTCCCTGCACGCTGATTCTCCAGCCCCGCTGCAGTCCTGTAGTAGGACACTTGGGACGAAAAGGGACACATTTGTAAGGGGATAGGCTGGGGTTGCTGATCCTCATGGAGACAGGCACGTGGGGCTTGGAATCTGCAGTGCCCAACCTAGGAATATGTGGTTGTGTGTCTCAGAATCCCCGTCCAGGATGCAGGTCCCTAGGTAGAGTTCTGCACGCAGACCCTATGTGACACCGATCCCATGGCCATCATGCTAAGGTGGGGGGTAGCTCGTCTTCCCTACAGAGATGGAAATCAGACCTCAGAGGCTTCCTTACCGCACTTAGGACTGGGGACAAAGGCATTTGCTCTTCAGGAGCGTTATTTGAGACATGGAACCTGGGTGAGAAATGTGGAGACGCACGGGCAAGGAGGTGAGAGAGGACAAGCCACTATGGTCCTGAAATCGCCCCACACTCTGGAGTCCGAAGAGGGCAGTCACGGGTGCTGCCACCCTCTGCGGAAGAGGTGCACAGGATGCTTCGGGGGTTGTCTGCACTATCGGCTTCCTGATGGAGGAGGGCTGAGAGGAAGGTGAGTGGTCTGAGAGATGAGAAGAATGGAGAGTCTGGGTGAAGTGGGTCAAGTGTGCTAGCTCCATTAGTTTTCTCTGGGTCAGGACTCCTACTAGGAAAACCAGCCAGTATATATTTTATTCAGCCTTCCATCAGGTAAGTCCCGCTCAGACAGAGGTGTTATATAAATAGCTTCTACCACTGGGTGGCAGCAGCATCTTCTTGGCTGTGCTCACTAGCCTAGCGGGCGCTTTTTCTTCCACTGGGGAGGAGATGGATTTCTCCCTGTTTAAAATTTAGAGACAAGTTGCTCTCTGACAAGCTTATGAGCTCCACTATACTTATTACAGGAGTTTTCTTAATGTGTCTCCTTTCTTAAATTAATGTCTGGAAAAAGATGAGGTTATGCATTAGTGGGTAGCTTTTCTGTCTTTTCCTAACAGTAAGTATTTTAAATTTGAAACTCCTGGTGTCTGTGAAGCCAGTGGTTTTGTGACAGGATTAGGGGACAGGGGAAGGTGACCAGATATTCTAATTGAGGCAGACAGTCTCGGTTCTGGCAATGAGCAGGTGTTCTGGAAGAAGTCCCAGGCAGCCTCTGCTGCGCCCCTTATCTGAACCGAGCTGACGAGCTGGCCCCCTTCCAGAGGAGGGTGACCAGCGCAGAGAGGGATCTGGAAACCAGGCATGACAGGGACGTGTGGAAGGGAAGGGACTCGTTTGCTAAGGAAGAGATGATGCGAAACCTGCAGTCAAGTATTTGAAGGGCTGTCATGGAAAAGAGAGGTGGTTGGAATAGATTGGTTAAATCCTATCTACGGAAAGGACCTTAGAAATCACATCAAACACACTCCTCCATTTCCAAAAGGGGGAAATAAGGTTGAGAGGGTGACACTTGCTCAGTGTCACACAAGTGGCTGGTAACAGAGGACTACAACACAGATCCTTGACTATACCCTAATATGATCACCAATCAGGTTGTAAGGGGTACTGGTGGGGGAGGGTGGTGGCCTCTATTTAGCGTTGAAGGAGAAACTGGATATCCATGCAGAGTGTCCCTGAATCTCTAGGATAGCTGGCTATAACCCTATCCCTAGAAGACTTCTGGCTTTACTTCTGAGATTCTCTATTTCTGTTTGGTTGCTACAAGATTCTCAATAACTGGCAGGTAACTCATGGTAGCAGAAAGTTTGTGTGTGGTTGGACGAGATGGAGGTTGGAAAGGCAGGCCCTAGGAAAGGTCTGGCTTCTAGAAAGTCTGCTTGTATGCGATAGCACAACGGGAGGCCAGCAGGGTCTCTGGTCTAGGATTCCTACTGTCTCTGCCCTTGCACAGGACTCTGCAAGGTCCTGTCTTGGGGGAAATGAGAAAGAAAAGGGCACTGCAGACTTCTCTGGGCAGCACCTGGGCCCATGCAGAGGGAGTTGGTTACTTGTGATCTGAACGTGGAACTTCTGTTGCTCACTTCACAAACTCCATTCTTGTCTCCACCCCTGAAAAATTGCTCATGAGCAGTATAGGATATACATGTTTTCACCACCTCTCCCTATACTGGTTTCTTGTCTTTGTCAAGGTGCCTGCATGGCCTGGGAATGTGGTTTCATCACACCTGGTGTGGTTTGGATTATTATTTGGAGGATGAAGAAATGGGGGCAGGCCTTTCCCTAGGTATAAAACACACAATAATTAAGCACTTGATGACTGCTGTCATAAGATGGATGGGAGTGGCAGCAGGTACACAGAGGAAAATGAGGTCCTTCCACTGCATCCATCCTGGGAATGAGCTGGTGATACCAGAAGGAATCGGGCAATTATGCCTCCCCAGCGCATCACGCGTCCCCCAGGGGAATCAAAATGACTTTTGGTGCAAAGAAGAACATTTCCAAGGGAGTTATGTATATATCCTTAAGTGTGTTAGAAATGTCTAATCAGTATGTCAAATTTGCTTGCTTAGGACGAGGGGAAAGAAATCACTTAAGCTAAAAGGGAAGTAGATTAGAAGAATAACAGCTGTTAGGAAGTGCCACGTGCGGAGGCTCATACTAAGTGCTTCCCAGGCGGTTCCTGGTTTACTCTTCACAACCACTGTAGGAGCTGAATTCTGTTTTAGATGAAACCAAAGTAAAGCAAAGAAAATTTGCATAACTTGCCCGAATTCAAACAGTTGAAATGGACAGGCCTGTCTAGATCCCAGCAAACCCAGATATGTGTGAATTTAGAGTCTGGATTCCTGGGAGACAGGGCTCTAGAGAATGTTATTCCCACTCTTCCCCCGACAGAGGGGCTTTGTTTCTGCAGAAGCCCAGCACAGAGTAGGGCCTCAGGAGGTCTTTGTTGAAAGGATGGATGCATGAACAAACAGTGTGAAGTAGATGCTGATTCTGGTAAAAAAACCCCGTGTTGGTATGAGAACGCCTGATGCTTAAGAAGCCCTGACCTAGAAACCATTTCAAAGTGTGTCCTCAGGAACTATCCTGGGGTCCAAGCCGCAGAAGAGCTTTGGAGGGGGGCTGCTGTGAGGGTGGGAAGGGCGGGAGGCTGGCTTCAGCCCCTTCTTCCAGCTCCTTCCATGGGAGCTCCCTTTTATCTAGTATGGCCCTTCTTCCCACTTCAGTTTTTTAACACGTCTTTACGGCTGCCACAGTTTAAACAAGCAGAAGAAACAACAAAGCCAAAACCAAAAACAAAACAAAGTCCTCCCAGTGATCTCCTGCAATAATGTTACAATATGATGAAGAAATTGGGGCCCAGACAAGTAAAAGATTAGAACAAAGTCAGAACCTGAATCCTGTCTTTCTGACCCGTTGCCCAATGCCTCTGTCACGGCGCTGAGAAAATGATGTTGGAAAACACCATTGTAATTTTTTAAAAAAGATTTTATTTATTTATTTGACAGACAAAGATCACAAGTAGGCAGAGAGGCAGGCAGAGAGAGAGAGAGAGAGGAAGCAGGATCCCTGCTGAGCAGAGAGCCTGATGCGGTTGATCCCAGGACCCTGGGATCATGACCTGAGCCAAAGGCAGAGGCTTTAACCCACTGGGCCACCCAGGTGCCCCTGTAATTCTGATGCTGTATCTTGTATGTAGAGAAGCGGCGGTAGGGACCAACCCTGGCCTACATAAAGAACCATTTTAAATGCTGGGTGTTTCCCTTTATAAAAATATCGTAGGTGAGGCCAGTTCTCATCACTTGTTTCTACATAAAGAACAGGTAATTTGTAAGTACAAATTTAGGAGGAGTAGATGGAATTAGCCCATCTGATTAAAAAAATTTTTTTAAGGACAATGTCATATCATATATTGCTCAAATGAATGTGATTTAATAAATCACTATTCAAATCTTGGACATGGATAAAAGATAACATTATTACAAAATACATGGTAAGTGCAAGAGGAACTATAAACAAGCTCGATGGGGGAAAGAAATTATTTCTGCCTAGATTGGCTTCAAGGCTCCAAGGTGTCAGGAGCACTCGAGGGGGCCTTGAAGGATTGGTGTGGTCCAACCACTCCTGACAGAGGGAGGGGGAAGATTTTGTGTCTTTGAAGTGGGTAAGGATTTTGGGAAAACATACATGGTTGGAGCTGGGGCACTGAGCTGCTGGTGGTGACTGTGGAACTATCCTTGAGGCAGAATGTCAGTTATATCATTTACTTGAAGTAAATGATAGGAAAACATTTTAAATAATGTGGAAATCAAAGACACATGCATTTTTATCAATGATAATAACATCATTATTATTTAAAAATAGTTTCCTTCAACTATATAGAATATGAAATTTTTACTATTCTTTAAGATTCACAATATTAGTCCAGTTTTCTAGAATAAATATACATTGTTAAATGCGAATCAATTTTAAATATCTAAACAGTATTTTAAATGATTATCATTTAAAAGTTTAAATCATTAAATTTTATTTAATGTAATTGTATTGTGAATGTTTGTTGTTGCTAAGTAATAAATCACTGCATATGTAAAAATTACTAGGTTTGTGTTTTGGAGGAAACAGGACTTGGCACATTCATTCTAAACATAAAACACTGAAGAATCATTTGGGGGAATTACTAAGACAATTCAGAAAGGATAAATAATGAGGGAAAGTATTAAATTAAAATCAATTCAGAAAGCTTAACAAATCACATGACAGTGGCATAATAACATGTAAATTAATGGAACCAAGAAGCAGATATTAGTTGAGACAAGGATTTTATACATGATAAAGAGGGTATATTAGTTTTCTAAGGCTGCTGGACCCAAGTACCATCTTAAAACAACAGAAACTGATTCTTCCACAATTCTGGAGGCCAGAAGTCTGAAATCAAGGTGTCAGCAGGTCAGTGTCCCCTCTGGAGAGTCTGGGGAAGCATCTGGCCTTGCCTGCAAGCCTTGGTGTTCCGTGGTTTATGGTGTCACGACTCCCATCTCCGCTTCTAGCTATAAATGGCCACCTTCTCCCTTTGCTTCTCAGTCTTCAGATGGAGTTCTCTCTGCATCTGTTTCTTTTCTTCTTGTAAGTACACAAGTCATATTGGAGAAGGGCCCACCTTACTCCAGTATAATCTCACCTTAACTAATTACATCTGCAATGATCCCATTTCCAAATAAGTTCATTCTGAGGTTCTGGGGGTTAGGACTTCAACATAGCCTTCTGGGAAACACATTTCAACCCATAACATATGATATCATAAAAGAGTAGGGAAGGAAATAATTGCTCAATAAATGACAATTTATTAACTCTTGGGGGGAAAAATAAAATTAGATGGATACTTTATACTTTAGCCCCAGATAAACTTAATGTGGATTTAAGTTAAACATGAAATACGAACAAGTAAAAGAAAAACAGAAGAAGAAATAGGTGCATATTTACTGCATCATAGAATCAAAACCTTTTAACTCTAAAAGCAATCATAAAGGTTTGTAAACATCTAAATCTGCCAAAAAACATTAAAAACTAAAATGTTAAAAGCAATGATAAATCATTTTTATCAGGGAAACATGTACCATAAATATGACAAACATATCCAGAGTTCTTCATGCTCAATAAGAAGAACATAGTAAAACATCAATAGAAGAAAAGAAGATGAAATTATAAGCAGTTAACATATTCCATTCAGACTTGTGTTTCCATCTCTCCACTGAAACTGCTCTTTTCAAAATGACCCGTGCCCTTCATTAGGGCTACATCAGTTCTCGGGCCTCACCTCACTTGACTTATCCGCAACGTCTGATGTTGATCCCATGCTCTTCTCTGTAATCTTTTCACTTGGATTCTGGAACTCTGTACCCTCCTAGTTTGTACCCTGGCCAACCATTTTCCCTTATCCTATCTCTCTACATGGCGTCATCTACATAGTTATTCTGGCCCCAAACCTGGGGGTCATTGCTGACTTCTTTACTTTCTGCACCAGGACATCCATTCTGTTGGCAAGATGTCTGCCTTCAAAATATATCCTGAATCCGATCGCTTCTCCACACCTGCACCACCAATACCCCAGGTTAGGCTTCCATCTTCTCTCTGGAGCTGCTGTAACAGCTTCCTATCTCATCTCCCTTCATCGTCTTGTTCCCCTCAGGTAAGTCTGCACAGAGCAGCTGGAAGTTGTACCTTGTGTACAAACACAAGGAACAATTTTTTCTAATTGAAAAGTTAAAAAAATTTAAAAATTTTAATTTAAAAATTATCCAAAAAGAATAAATAATGTGAAAGCTGAGTCTTTCTTACACTCTCTGGTCCCCTCCCATTCAGTTCTTTTCTCCAGAAGCAACCTGTTTCTTGCATTTCCTTCCAGCATTATCCCGAAATTATATTCATTTCTTTCCACAGATGGCAGAATACTATATACAATACTGTATACATCTTGCTTTCTTTTTTTAGAACTGCTAAGAATCTAAATCAGATCAGTTACTCTAATGCTTAAAACTCTTAATGATTTCCCTAATGATTTAATGCTTAAAAGCTCCCTAATGATCAGTTCCTTAAAACTAGGAACAGAATCCACATGGCCTACATGCCTTGGCCCTGGGCCACCCCATCTCTTACCCTTACTGGCTTCATACTACCACGTTGGCTCTCTTGATGCTCTTTAACCAAAGCAGGCTGGTTCTCTCCTCCAGCCTCTATTCTCTATGTTTGGGGTGCTCTCTTCATTTCATCTCCTTCATTTAGTGGGGTTTCTGCTCAGATGTGATTTTACTAGAAAGGCTCTCCCTGATCCCTTATTTAAAATATCATCCTTACCTCTGTCCCTTCATTTTTCTTCCGAGCTCTTCTTCTTTCTTGAGATTATGTTAACGTAATTATTACCCCCACCTTGAATGAAAGATCTATAAGGAAGGTACTTTGTTCACTGTGACATGTCCAGGGCCGACAACTATCCTTGGTGTACTTGATAAATACTAACTGAAAGGAATAATGAAAACAAGATATTTTCACATATGAAATTGGAAAAATTTAAAGTTTAAAAAACTCTGAAACATCAGTGCTGATAGGGGCTGCCAGTAGACATCATTGATTAGCATCATTTTTAACTTGGAAAATGATTCAAAAATATGTGTTAAGAACATGAATAGTGAACAGACACTTCTCCAGTGAAGACATGCAAATGGCTATCAGACACATGAAAAAATGTTCATCATCACTAGCCATCAGGGAGATTCAAATTAAAACCATATTGAGATACCACCTGACACCAGTTAGAATGGCCAAAATTAGCAAGACAGGAAACAACGTGTGTTGGAGAGGATGTGGAGAAAGGGGAACCCTCTTACACTATTGGTGGGAATGCAAGTTGGTGTAGCCATTTTGGAGAACAGTGTGGAGATTCTTTAAGAAATTAAAAATAGAGCTTCCCTGTGACCCTGCAATTGCACTAGTGGGTATTACCCCAAAGATACAGATGTAGTGAAAAGAAGGGCCATCTGTACCCCAATGTTTATAGCAGCAATGGCCACGGTCACCAAACTGTGGAAAGAACCAAGATGCCCTTCAACGGATGAATGGATAAGGAAGATGTGATCCATATACACTATGGAGTATTATGCCTCCCTCAGAAAGGATGAATACCCAACTTTTGTATCAACATGGACGGGACTGGAAGAGATTAAGCTGAGTGAAATAAGTCAAGCAGAGAGAGTCAATTATCATACGGTCTCACTTATTTGTGGAGCATAACAAATAACAAGGAGGACATAGGGAGATGGAGAGGAGAAGGGAGCTGAGGGAAACTGGAAGGGGAGATGAACCATGAGAGACTATGGACTCTGAAAAACAACCTGAGGGTTTTGAAGGGGTGGGGGGTGGGAGGTTGGGGGAGCCAGGTGGTGGGTAATAGGGAGGGCACGTATGACATGGAGCACTGGGTGTGGTGCATAAACAATGAATTCTGTTATGCTGAAAAGAACTTAATAAAAAAAATTTTTAAAAATTAAAAAAAAAGAACATGAATAGTTATGTATCCTTTGGACACATGTCTAGTAATCTATCACAAGGAAACATTTTGAGTGAGATGGGAGGAAAAGTTGTACAGAAGGGTGATTTTTGGGGTGCCTGGGTGGCTCCGTCAGTTTGGCATCTGCCTTCGGCTCAGGTCATGATCTCAGGGTCCTGGGATTGAACCCCGAGTCAGGCTCTGCATGGGGACTGCTTGTCTCTTTCCCTCTGTTCCTCCCCTGCAACTCTCACATGCTCTTTCTCTAAAATAAATAAATAAATATTAAAAAAAAATCCTAGTCATTTAATTTTTTTTTTTTTCAGATCTAAACTAAATTAGTTTTCTAGATGAATGTAACACAAGTCCAAAAATGTCCTAGGGAGCTCAAGAGACTGTTTATGTGTGAGAGATATATGTGTATAATATCTTTTTTTGTTCTTTTGCGTATCTCAGTGTTCCGAATTTCCTTTTCACAACAAATATTACACACCAGCATTAGTTTTGAGGCCCGAAATGGGATCTTTTAGTGGTTCAGCTCCCCAAGGAGAGATTCCCTTTGAGAATCTCAGATTATGGGAATGAGTGTCAAAAATATGTAGAGACACAAGGCAGAATTCTGAACTAGGCCTCTAGATAACATCCCCCAACTTGGCTTACCTTTCCTATACTTCATGGTGCATTTCTCTCTTTTTCTTCAAATTTCAGTTCCTGCCCTTCCAGAGCATATGGCTAGAGTCTAAAAAGCAAAGCAACTAGTCACCTAATCACTGGTGTGGGTCACTGATAGTATCTTAAATGAGTGCTAAGGAATTTGGCTGCGTGAAGCTGTGCGTGTGTTTGTTGTATAGAGGGTGGGGAGATTTTTTTTCTTTTTTTTTTTTTTTTAAGATTTTATTTATTTATTTGACACAGAGAGATCACAAGTAGGCAGAGAGGCAGGCAGAGAGAGAGAGGAGGAAGCAGGGTCTCTGCGGAGCAGAGAGCCTGATGCGGGGCTCGATCCCAGGACCCTGAGATCATGACCTGAGCCGAAGGCAGCGGCTTAATCCACTGAGCCACCCAGGCGCCCCGATTTTTTTTCTTTTTGAGGTGAAAAAAAATTCCCGGTAATCCTCATTGCTGTTGTACTAATTTTACTCCTCAAAAACTGTAAAGTGTGTCTGGGTGTCTGAGTCGGCTAAGCGTCTGATGCTTGTACTCTGCTCAGGTCCTGATCTCAGGGTTGTGTGATCGAGACCCATGTAGGGTGTGGAGCCTGCTTAAGGTTCTCTTTCTCCCTCCCCCTCTGTCATTCCTTCCCTTCTTCTCTAAACAAAACAAAACAAAAAACAAATAACAACAACAAAAAACAAAACAAAACCAATAGGTAGGTAATTCTTGGAATCTTGTCACCTGGAATCACAGTGCCTACCCTTGGGAAGTCTGTCTGTATTTTACAGAGCAGCAAGTCTGGAGTAACTTGATCCCTGTGCCTTCTGACATGCACAATAAAATACACTCTGGGCTTCCTGTGTCTTTAGTTTGCAGTCTCTGATTTGTGACTGAGTTGGGGGCAGATCTTAATTTTACTTGCAAATAGTCTACTTAATATTTGTCCCTTGAGTTTCATAGTTCTTGCCTTGATAGAATATAATTAATAGAGTCAAATGGCATCACAAGGCTAGTTGACCACCTATAAATTAAAATACGAATTGATAAACAGGGGCTCATTTTTCCCAACCGGCTCTGCTGTTTTGGCAAGAGAAATGGAATGACCAAAGATAAGCCTGTGTTCTGAGATCAAGTCAGGCTTCTGGGGTGGAGAAGCTGACACAGTGGGGCTCAGGAGCAAGCCAAATGCACCCTGGACTAATGGGGTATGTGTCCATATACCTGTTGAATTGCTTCAGTTTCTCTAAAGAGACAGGTCTCTCTGGGAGGCTGAAAACAACATGTCAGGAAAGTGCTGAGTCAAATTATCCTGGCCATCTCTACCAGGAAGTGAGTGTCTGCAGCCAGTACCTCTCTTCATTCCAGCTCTTCATAGCTCACATGCCTTATCGGTTTTTCCGGGCACATGGTTGTGTTGATTGGCTAGGCTTCCAGACAAGAAGAACTTGTGCATTTGTCTCTGGCATTTGTCCTCCTGGAAAATGAGTTACCTGCACAAAACTGCATAAAAATCCTTCCTAAAAATCCCCCAAGGGGATGAGTTTCTCCTAGACTGGACAGTCTAACCATGGAGCCCTTGTGTTTACCTGGTTAGTTAACCTGGGCATGGAATTCTGGAGTACCTTTCTCTCTTTTTTTAGTCCCTCTTTGTCTCCCATTTCACTTTTCTTCTTTTCTCTTCCTCCTCTCTCAGAAGCTAAACACACGGCTCAACTTGCCTCTTGAATCTCCATTTAAGATTTTTCTCACCGGAAGCATGCTCTTGAGATCCTACCCTCAATCCTCATCAGTTTATCAAAATATTTCTTTCAAATAAAAATAGAGCACTTCCACAGAGCTAATCTTAGCAATTAAAAGTTTCTCTATCTCATTCCATTTATGTTATAACCGTTAGTGATGTTATGGAACTTGCAAAGCATAATGTTAAAAACAAAATATCGTTTCACTTAAAAGAAACACACACACAACCCATTTATGATGCAATTATTATGTGTTGAGTGAGCACTCTCCAAGTGATTTCCTTGACTTATCTCACTAACTTTTCTGGCAACCCTATAAATAAATGTTCTACTCCTTATTTTTCAGATGAAGAAAATGAGTCACGAAGTTAAGTAGTCTTGGGAATCACACAGCTAGGGGTGGGGCTGGGGTTTGAACCTAGCAGTTTGGCTTTCAGTACATACATCAAAGGAAATTTAAAGGAAATTGAGTTTTTAACCAGATGTTGATGGAGAAGCAGGAGAGAATATTAGATAAGTAAAATACATTTGGGAATACGTACTCAGATACTGTTTTATTAATTTGTTACTGATTTTCTGTTTTAGTATTGCTTTTTATTTGGTATGTGTGTTAGTTCAGGCACAGAACAGTTCTTGACTTCAGGTTTGAATTTGTGTCTTCCAATCAATGCAGAGCCCGAAGAGGGTGTTTGGGTGGGGATGCTGGGGGTGGGTGTTAGGGGTGGCTCTTATACACTGTCCAACTCATCTTTCAGCTCCTAAATGAGGAATGGCCCTTCAGTCTTCGCCCTTAGGACAGGGCCCCACCCTACCCTCTTAGAGGCCCCTTTCTATTTAGACACTCTTATTGCTACCCTGTTATGTCTTCTAGCCCCCCTGGTTTCTGCTGCCTCTAGAAAACAACACCACTCACTCCCCCATTCTGGTGGGGGTGGGCTGGAAATGACCTTGGATATTGTATGTGTGATATCTGCAAGACAATCAGAGCACACACACTCTGAGTGGATTTTCTGTGTGGACACTGCTATACTGCATTGACATCTCTGCTCTGTATATTCTTCTCTGTCTTCTCAGGTTATCTCAGTTTTTCTAGTATCATGCATTGTTAAAATTCCTAATTGTTATACATTTTAAATGTTTACAGTTGTTCTAAATTTTAAGGAGTGTCATGATAAGCATCTACTTACATAAGTATCAGAATACATCTGATAAATTCCCTACTAAAATTGCATAACCGGTTTTAAGGCTTTTGATGGATAATGCCAGAAAGTTATCCAGAAAGTTTCACCAATTCTATGCTTCCAAAAACATTGCATGAGACTGTATATATTACCGACTCCTGAACAACCTTATGTATAATCAGTATTTCAATCTTTGCCTACTTGATGAGTAAAAATGATATTCTAGTACTGTTTTACTTTGTATTTTAATGTCTCAGGAAGCTGAGTGTTTTGTGGGTATGAATTGTCTTTTCATATTCTTTGTTCATTACTTTTTATTGAAAAGCTAATTAAAAAACTTATAAGAACTCTTTCTAAACATTTTAACCCCTTTTCTACTACATATTAGCTTATCATTTGCCTTTTTAAAGATACTTTAACAATTTTTAAATATAAAAATTATGGATAGCTATTGAATTTTATGACATGTCTATTGATACCTATTGATAATTTTCCTTATCTTAAAATCTACAGGTGTGATACATTGTAGCAATAAGGATAAACCATACACTGGATTGTCCTTGTATTTCATAAACTCTCCTCAGACATGATATGATTTCTTTGAATTTGGCAGTACTTTTCAGGAGAACAAATCATGTTGTGTTATTAGAGATTGCAACTGTTTTCCACTTGGGGGTTCTTCCACAGCTGAGCAGGTGACTCTGCCTGCGCTAGAATGGGACACTGGTCAGAGTTCCCTCAGTACACTCCCAAATGACCAGGCTGGCATAACTGTGAATAGGGCCAATGAGGTTTTCCTACTGGGGGGACTTGAGAGATTGAGTCAGTCAGTGGTGGGTACGTGAGCTGAAGGTACGTCGTGTCACTTGCTGGATGAACAAGCAGATATTCAGGAAACCTTGTGGTTTCTGAGAGGTAGAAGGATTCCCAAGGGCGCTTGAGTTTCTCAAATTTTCAGTGGGTCTTAGATACACTCTCGGCTCCTGGATTCTGTGAGAACCTCCATAGTTCTTTCAGTCATATATCTTCTCCTTTATTTAAGGTAGTTGGAGGTTTTTGATTTATGCAACCAAAAGCTAACTTGCATACATCATCTTGCTGGGTTGAAGTTCATGACTATGTAGTACCAGAATGCCAGGAGGTCACTGGCCTCCTAAAAAACAAAGGGTTTGAACTCAGCACTAAAGGATCCAGTCGTTTCCTTCCAGCCATGTAGTTCAACTTGTCTATGAAATTAATGGTAATTTTTATTGGCACATTTTCTAAATCTAGCTTGGTAGAACTCTAGAATGACCAAGATTCAGTTAAGACCAGTGGTCGTGAGGGAATATGTTGAGAGAGACCGCTTAAGACAGGAAGACATTTCCCATTTTCAAAACATTGTGTTTCCTTAAAACCTGAAGGAAAATTTTACTTGTCAATCATTGAATTGAAAGGGTACCTCTGCTTCCTAAACAGTGTAACTATAGCTGTCTGTGCTTCTCCTCACGTACCTCAGACTGGGCATCTGGCAGTGACACGTAATCAAATCATATCAAGGGACACTGAGCCATCTGCCCTAATTTCAGCCCTCAGAAGTGAGCTATTGGAAAGGGTTTCAGCTTTTCATCTTGAGCTTACAAGCCAGTGTGGTCCAATTTTCTCAATGAAAGTATTGATTTAGGCCTTTAAAAATAATTCCCAAGCCCCTGCTGACATCAAGGAGACGACACATAGCATCAAGATAAAAAGATAATCCCGCTGTGAACAAATCTGTTAAATTTTTTTCCACACACAAAACAAATCTCTGAAATGCATGTCTAAAATCGCCAACAGAAAAGAGCAGCAAGCTAATTAGGACCTGAGGATGGGGGAAGTTCAGTGTTGGGAAATGATGAGGGGTTTGGGGGGTGGTAAACTGTGGTCCCCCTGGAGCCAGCGCCACACTGGGGTGGTTCTCCCTCTAGGGGAACATATGAAAGAAAGCCCTAAATCAACACTTTGGCTGGCATAGGTTTTATATTTTGTTCATCTTTTTGGCATCCAGATAGTGGTACTCTCTTCTCATGGTGATTATATTTGTGTTAAATTTAAACTGAGAAATGTGTGTTTATTTGAAGTATCACATTATATTTAACTATCTGTACCACAAATGTCAGAACTGATTGGCTTTTAAATTACTTTTAGATCCCTAATATCTTAGTCAATTTGAGCTGCTTTACCAATTTATGATAGTCTGAGTGACTTAAACAATGAACATTTATTTTTCATGCTTCTGGAGGCTGGAAGTCTGAGATCAGAGCGCCAGCAAGCCCAGGTTCTTGGTGAGGGTCCCTCTTCCCGATTATGTTCTTACATGGCCTGTCCTTGGCACATGCACAAAAAGAGAGAGAGGAAGAGAGAGGAGAGGGAGAGAGACCGCATTTCCTTTCCTTTTTAAAAATAAGGACACCGATTCCATCTTGGAGGTCCATCGTTATGACCTAAATACCTCTCAAAGGCCCTAACTCCACATGCCATTGAATGGGGGGTGGGTTTCCACAAAGGAATTTGGAAGGCATTCAGTCCGTACCTGGTAATACCTAGTCTATTCCGTGATCTTTGGACTGCATCTTAGTTTGGGTTTCCCAGAAGTGGACCCTGAGATGAGGAGTCATGTGACAGTTTATTAGGAAATGTTCCCAGGAGAAACTTGTGGAGGAATGAGGATAGGTAAGAGAATCATATCTAAGGCCCACAGGGCATAACCCTTACTCAGTCCTGCAGTAAAATCCTTACTAAAATCCTGTGGTAACTCTGATGAGGGCAAGAGTTCCAAATAGCACTCAGGGGATGCACATTCCTATGTCATTAGGGATCTTAAGACCAACAGGCTGGTCATATGTGGAAAATAAGAAATAGCACAGAGGATCATGGGGGAAAGGAGGGAAAACTGGGAAGAAATCAGAGAGGGAGACAAACCATGAGAGACTCTTAATTATAGGAAACAAACTGAGGGTGGCTGGAGGGGAGGTGGGTGAGGGAAGGGGTAACTGGGTGATGGGCATTAAGGAGGGCACATGACCTGATGAGCCCTGGGTGTTATATGCAACTGAGGAATTACAGAACTCTACATCTGAAACTAATGTGGTACTATATGTTGGCTAATTGAATTCAAATAACAACAACAAAAAGACCAATAGGCTGGGAAATCTGAGGCCAGCCCTGTAACAAAGGGCAATATGTACTAGATGGTAGACATGAAAGCCGCTTGAGAGAAGGCCCTTGTACGGGAAAGGGATCCCGCAGAATATGTGTGGAGCACAAACAGCAAATTGCAAGAAACGAAAACTGACTCAAACAACTTCAGTAAAAGGTAGCTCAATTAAGATTGCATTTGGCTGCATGTATTAGAATCCCGACTCAGCTAAGTGAAGGAGGTTATGTTTCTAATATAAGAAGTTTAGAGATTGGCAACCTAGGATTGAAGTTATCAGTGATGAGTGTTCCTGCTCTGTCTTCTTGTTGCTGCATGATTGCCAGACAGCTCTTCTAGCCTCACGCCTGCATTCCTGGCAGGAAGAAGAAGAGGGATGGAAAGAAGAAAAGCCCATGTGTATTAGTTCCCTGTTCCCAGCAACCAGTTCCCAGCAATCAGAATCCTGATTATTTTTCATTGGCTCTGATTTATATGATTACCGCTTGATGTAAGGAATTCTGGGAAGGTGGCACACAGTTCCCCTGAAAAGAACAATTTTTCTTTCAGTAAAAAGAGAGAATGGGCAATGACTGGTCATCCAGCAGTGTCTATCCAATAGAGGATTTTTGTTTGTTGTTTTTGCAAAAATAAAACGGACCACCTTGAAGACATCCCAGGACAAGAAACAAGCACCACGTGGCTACCCCAGGGATGGTGCCAGAAATGATCAATAAGGAGCTTGTGTTTTGTAAATTAAGTTTGATTGGACAATGGAACATGCACATGCACAGAGGAGACAGGTAAAAAAGCAAGTGCTTACACTAATCTGTGGAATGGTGAGCTGTGGGCAACGTGCATGCCTTATAATCACGCAGTTAGCTTGGCTGCACGCACCAAGGCTAGGACCTGGGCTGGGATTGGTTGTGGTGATGTGAGGGCAGCCAAAGAGCCACAGTAGTGGCAACAGTGGCCACAGCCCGGGAGAGAGGAGGGTCCCCAAAGCCAGGATCCCTGGCTGGAGGCCAGTTTGCCTCGCTGTGCGTGGAGCCCGTCTCTGGGGCATTGGCACAGATCCTAAATCTTTGGCCAAGAATTCTTGGAGCTCAGGTGGTAAAACTTCATCAACAAAATTATTACAAAATAAAAAAAGTACCCATGGACATTGCAATAAAGCTACTAGGAAATAAATAGTATTCTTTATAGTTTAAAATCTCTGGTTTTGAAAACTGCTGCAACATTGCAAAACAAATATCCATAAGCTTAGAAATAGAAATTAAATTTAACAATTGTCACATTTCACAGAAAAGAACGCTATTTTCATCTGAAGCATCAGTTGAAATAATTATTAATGGAGATAATTTTGAAATTAATTTTCTCTTGTAATAGGAGATACAGTGATAGAATGCATAAGCAAGTATTTGAATTATTATAAATCGTGAAGTCAGTTTCTTGTACAACCTCCAAAAGTTACAGGAAATGTAAAGATAAATATTTAAATGCCATGGTATAAATTTACATTTAAAGTTAAAGTCAGACTTAGTTGAAACTGATTTGTAGGAAGACAGATTTTTCAAAGAAATCGTTTTCAGGAATCATCAGCTTTAGATGTATTAATATTTGTATTTGAAAGTAGTGAATCAGAAATTTATCCCAATGTTTTTGTAGCCTATAAAATCCCCTAACAGCTCCAGTAACTGTGGCATCAGCAGATCCTCCTAAAAGATTAAAAATTACCAAAAATTGTCTGCAATCTTGAGTTTTCCAAGAGCAACTCACATTGCTTTCAATGAAATTGATTGAAAATGATGTTACTGAAAGTGTAACTTTTGATGACTTATAAATCAAATAAATATATTTGCAGAAATAAGCCAGAAGAGTCTTATGATCAGTCCAGCTATCACACTAATGTTGTGTTATTGTATTATAAAGATTATGACACCAAAAATATCTTCTTCAGTTTGTAAGTTTATATTGTTACCTATGTATCACTCTTACCCCAACTGGATTGTATCCCCCTGCCAAATTCATTTGTTGAAGTCCTAACCTTCCATGTGATTGTATTTGGAGACAGGGCCATTAAAGAGGTAATTAAGGTTAAATAGGTCATAAGGGTTGGGCTCTAGTCCTGTAGAACTGTTGTCCTTACAAGAAGAAAAGACACTAGACATCTGTGTCTAGTCCTTGTATTTTAGAAGTCCTTGTATTTTAGAAACTTTAATGGCATTTCCCCCTTGCTTCTGAACAAAGGGCTCCACATTTTCATTTTGTACTAAGCCCCGAATTACATAGCTGGCTTTTCTCTGAGTTGAGGTCATACTCTGTGCCTCTCCTAGGGCTTCATATGGTTCTTCTCTCTGTTTCCTTTCTATATATATCAGCTTTTCCTGGTTACATATAACCCAACAAGGCCATTTTTATCCTAACTACAGGATGTTTTTTCAAGCATCAACCCATTCATTCTGCTGGGAGAAAGAATGCATGGGCTTAGCCCAGCCTATTTGTTGGGCTGTATTGGATGTCATTGGCCCCAGATGGCTGGAGACACACATGTGTACCTGGCCAGGCCTACTTTGCAAGGGCTTAGGTAGCAGGTGATTTCCAAGGCAGTGCTATGGGCTGGTCTTGTGTTCTCAGTGAAGGCAATTAAAATGTTTACATGGAAGATAATGTGACCTCAATTCCAAACTCAACTTCTTCTTCCAAGGGTGTTCAGCATCTCCACTCCTAAATGTAACCAACCACAGTTTAAAAAGGAAAAGCAGAAACCAGTGTTCTGTGCTGGGAAGTATTTCAGAGCTGTGTGGCTCAGCTCTCCATGACAAAGAACACATTAAGAATAGGACTGGGTGGGGATTTTCAATAGAATAATGCAATGCCCACTCATTTGCAGTTGGGGATACTCTAAATTCATTTGTACATGGGTTTTGCTATCTCACTTAACATTAAATTGTGTTTGGAAGGGTCAAGCAGCAAATACATAAGTAAAAGCAGCAACAAAAGTATTTTCCAGTGAGCTAAATTTCAATAACAGTTTTTATAAGATTCATATTTATCATTAAAAAATATAGTAACCTCAAGAGTTGACATACATTTTCAGAAGCAAACTTGAAAGATTCCTGTTGAAATAAGAGGACAATTTAAAATCACTGATTACAAAAAAATTTTTTGCAGCAACACCTAGTTACTTGGAATTCAAGCTTATTCACAGCTTCTACAATCTGGAACACAGCAATGGAACAAGGTTCCCTGAGGTGCTGAAACAGCTCCACAAAATCAGAGCACTGAAGCTCATTTGCTTTAATTGTGGGAGAGGGACCCAGTCAGAGCCTATTCACCTTACTTTATATGCTTTCTAAATAACTTTGATGATCTGGTTTGCTAGCCTCAACAGATTAAAACCAACAATTTATTAGGGTAGAGGAAGTGAGTGAGTGAAAAGCAGAGATGCTGCCAAAACATACAGAGTGATTATTGACATCAGAGAAGAAACAGGAGAAACTGTAAAATCCCGCTAGTTTGGAGACATTCAACGCACACATATTCCATCTACCCTTCTCACATGCATCATTTAATAAGCACGGGCTGAAGTCCTGTTTATTAAAAGCCTGTTGCTGTGCTAGGCGCCCAGGAGACAGAGTCTCAGTCCCTGTCCTCAAGGGTTTATGATCTAAGCAGAAAGGTGGATGAGGAAAAAGGCAGTTATGATACAGTGTGGACAACGATTAAGTGCTAAATAAGACTGAAGTCGGGCTGATGAGCCAGAAGGCATTTAAAATATTCCAGGCAAGATGTGATGATTTCCTAATTAAAGATAGTGGCCATAGAAAAGCAGAAATGAGTAAGATGTGAAAGGTAGAATTTCCAGTTCAGGATGACTGATTGGATGTGAGGGGTGAGGGAGAAGGAAAAGTCAAGGATGTCTCTCAGATTTCTGGCTGGTGTGAAGAACCAGAGGCTTCCATCTTTCCAGAGGGCATGATCTCATTGGGGCTGACATTTTAAAGATGACCTGGAAGTCACTGGCAAAAGGTCAGAGAAGTGTGAAATCCATTTAGTAGTGATTTTCTCTGTTGGGGAGTAAAACAGCCCATTCTAAATGAATGGTAATGTGGAGAAGACCTTGTAAGTTCCTTGAGGGCAGGGCCCATGCCATTTCTTCTTGTGTTCCCAGTGCCCAAATATGGTGGATGCTGAAGAGTAATTTATTTATTTGACTTATAGAAACCAATTAAAATCACTTTGACCTTTTCTAACCAGCTCCCTTTAGGGAGTAAGATAAGTCTGAGGAAATTTATAGATGTCTTTTGTCCTTGAGCAGATAGCTCTTGGCTCCAGACATATTTCTCTTTCAAACAGAATTTTCCTTACGGGAATCAAAAGGTCTGTGTTGTCTTACTGGATCAGATCTTCTGAAGAGCCTGACAAGCAGCCTTCCCATCTCCTCAGGTTTCTGAGCTTTTACAAAAGTCATGGACACTAGTTGGCTCCCTGTTGCTGATGCTGTGGGGTATGGAGGAAGGCAGACAGTGGCACCTCAGAGCATGGAGAATGGCCCTATGTACACACAGGCACTGCATGTTTCCAGACCCAGGGACGGGTGCGCAGTAGAAGCCCGTTATTCCCTAAATGAAAGGAGGTCTCATTGCACCGACCTCAGAGAACAAAATGTCCCCTGGAACTTTCCTGACCCCTTAGAAGTTTTCTCAGGGGTTTCTCTTCAGAAAAGAAGCTCATCTCTGAGGGCCAACTTTGTAAACAATGAAGTCAAGATGCACTTAAATGAAATGCTCAGAATTAGGTCAGGTTTGGATAAAGGGAAGAAACAGTCCAGATGCATTATGGAGCTTCTCTGGAAAAGAACATTTTCATGGTTTTAATCACTGACATCTACGGGAGCAATGTTATTTTTTCATTTGAATATTTAATTTTGAAAGCAAAGCTGGAGAAATAGAAGCATTTTTATCCTTTATCAAATAGCCGTGAGTCATGGTTCATATGTCTGAAAAAAATCACTATAAAATCTCACTTGGCTTTGAAGCAAGAACAAAAACAAAATAAAACAAGAACCAAATTGCAAAAGAAAAACCAGATTCCAAAAACATTTCCAAGAATGCTCATCCTTGCATACAGAATACAACATTATGTCAGATTGCCAAATTTGTGCTTACATAGCAGATTTTGTCATTATAAAATCTCTGGTTGGATGAGCTCCTGTTGCAAGGGTACTCGTATTTAAACGAAAACTACACTGAAGGGCCGTTGCTGTTCTTGGTTCAGTTTTAGGTCTCTTGGTTGCAGAGCCATGTTTTTGTTTTTTATTTTTATTATTTACTTATTTTTTTCTGTGTAGAAAGCATCTTTTAAAAATTATTATTATTATTTTTAAAGATTTTATTTATTTATTTGACAGAGACATAGCGAGAGAGGGAACACAAGCAGGGGGAGTGGGAGAGGGAGAGGCAGGCTTTCCCACAAAGCAGGGAGCCTAATGCGGGGCTTGATTCCAGGACTCTGAGCCAATAGGCAGACACTTAACTAACTGAGCCACCCAGGTGCCCTAAATTATTTATTTAAATTTAAATTCAATTAGCCAATATATAGTACATCATTAGTTTCAGGTGTAGAGTTCATATACATCAGTTGCAGGTAACACCCAGTACTCATCACATCAGGTGCCCTCCTTAATGTGCATCACCCAGTTACCCCATCCCCCCACCCACCTTCCCTCCAGCAACCCTCAGTTTGTTTCCTAGAATTAAGAGTCTCTCATGGTTTGGGGTGCCTGGGTGGCTCAGTGGATTAAAGCCTCTGTCTTTCGCTCAGGTCATGATCCCAGGGTCCTGGGATCGAGCCCCGCATTGGACTCTCTGCTTGGCAGGGAGCCTGCTTCCTCCTCTCTCTCTCTCTCTGCCTGCCTCTCTGCCTACTTGTGATCTCTGTCAAATGTATAAATAAAATCTTAAAAAAAAAAAGAGTCTCTCATGGTTTGTCTCCCTCTCTGATTACAGTGGAATATTATTACTCAGCCATCAGATAGGATGAATACTTGTCGTTTACATCAATATAGGTGGAACTGGGGGTTATTACCCTTCGTGAAATAAGTCTGTCAGAGGAAGTAATCAGAGAACGCATGTTTTTAAAAATTTCTTTCGAGGGGCGCCTGGGTGGCTCAGTGGGTTAAAGCCTCTGCCTTCGGCTCGGGTCATGATCCCAGGGTCCTGGGATCGAGCCCCGCATCGGGCTCTCTGCTCAGCAAGCAGCCTGCTTTCCTCTCTCTCTGCCTGCCTCTCTGCCTACTTGTGATCTCTCTCTGTCAAATAAACATTTAAAAAAAAAATTTCTTTCAAATACTCTTAAAGCAGCCATGATTTTCTGCAAACCTGGAAGTTGTTCAGTAAGTGTTACTGGCTAGTTGCGTAGATAGCGGACTCCCAGGTGAGCCTCTCCCATTCCAGCTACGTCTTTGTTGGAAGATCATTCTGAACATATTTAGCTGGGAGGGGAGCCATCAAGGAGAGGGTGAGCAGCCTAGCTCCTGGGGGCAAAGGGACCCTGTAAAGGGATGGGAGCACTTGTCACCTCTTCCTGGACTTGCTGCCCCCAACCAGGATCCAGTCACTGTGAGAAGTCATGGTGAACCCAAAGCCAACCCTGGGAGCAGTGTCTCCGGGAAGTAGGAAGGCAAAGGAGATGTGCGGGGCACAGGAGCATATGGGTGGCAGTCCTGGGCACAGTGACGAGCCTTATTGCATTTTTGAATGCAAGATAGGGGTCACTGATAATGTACTCTCCTGTTAGGAACAATCCCTGCCCTTAGTGGAGGGGGGTGAAGACATGACAGACTTTCCTCTGGGAAGCCCGTGGCATCAGAACAAGCCATTTTTGGTTATAAATGTCAGTGGCTTCGCCTGCAGCAGCTCACTAGGAAAACATAATTGCTCTGTGCTCCCTCCCTCCACCCTCTTCCTTCACTGAGCCACCCACCTTCCTCGTCGATCACAGACTTGAGCAGAGGGAAAGGAGGCAGAGGCTGTACCTGCTGGTTCTTTCCCACTCTCTCAGCAGGTGTCTCTGACTCTCTGAAATTCTGACCAGGAGAGCAGGGTGGAACTCAAGCAGGCAGAGGGCGACCATCTGCCATGGGTGTGAAGGCTGCTCAGGCAGGTCTGGAATTGAGGGCAACATATCAAGTAAAGCCAGGAGCCGCCTCTGTCAGAGATGCGTTGAGTTCGTGCATTCTGAGATAAATCGTGGGCTTCTTGGAAATGTGGCTGGGGAAAGGAAATGGGTCTCAAAATTTAACACTTAGGCCCTGCCTTCTACACTTCCTTTGGAAATACAGACCCAGCACGGAGCTATTTATGCTTACCAACGACCCCCTTAAGTTTATGTGGGGTCTTTACTAAATCCTTATAAACTTTGAAACATTAATAATTCTTGTCTGTCATATCTACCACCTTACCTCAAATGTATTTAAAAGGAAGACTTATTGAAGATTAGGACACTTGCTTATACAATTGCAATTCTTACTGCAGATTCTATACAAACCAAACATGGTAAGCATTGTTCTATACCTAGCAGTATTAAAATATTCATAAAATTCATCCCACTTACAATTAGAGTTTACTTTGGTTCCTTTAATCACTGGGGAGCACATATGTGCTATGGTGAGTGCTGTGAAGTGTGTAAACCTGGTGATTCACAGACCTGTGCCCCTGGGGATAAAAATACATTATATATTTATAAAAAATAAAAAAATTAAAAAAAATAAAATTTAAAGGTTCACAAGGTTGTATACAGTGTGTGTATGTGTGTGTGTGTGTGTGTGTGTGTGTGTGTGTGTGAGAAACTGAGTTGAAGAGCTATCATAATTCTATAGTCATAGTCTCTACTATTTCCTAATTTCAGGCTGATAGACATCTCAGGAAACTCTACATCTTTAGCATTCACCTGGTTTGACTCCCTTATTTCAAATACAAATATCTTTTTGAATGTTCCTTCTGAGCTGATGTACTGGGTTTGTTCTTATTACATTATTGGAAAGATATCATTCATTTAATTCTCACCATTTCATCCGAATTACTTTTTCTATGAGGCTGTGTCTTTAAAAATTCAATAGCCTACAGGCCACTCTGTTCCTGAGAGCAGTGCTGATAACAGAGAGAGTAAATGTGCTCATAATAAAATTTCCACACTTCTCTTTTTAAAATGTCACAAGCAATACATGTCCATGATGAAAATGAGAAAATATGTAAGCCGAAAGAAAAGCTATGCATTTATATGTATTTATAAGGATATATTTATGAGAATGTATATGTATTTTTGTAAAAATATGATACATTTCATCACTTTAATATTTTCCTGGTTTACTATAACATGAACATGTTTCTTCATTCTAATGGCTGCCCGATTTTGCCTTGAATGGATATAATAAAATTAATTTAATTAAACTTTTATTTCTGGACATTCAAATTATTATTATTATTTTTTAAGATTTTATTTATTTATTTGACAGACACAGGTCACAAGTAGGCAGAGAGGCAGGCAGAGAGGCAGGCAGAGAGAGAGGAGGAAGCAGGCTCCCCGCCGAGGGGAGAGCCCGATGTGGGGCTCGATCCCAGGACCTGGGACCATGACCTGAGCTGAAGGCAGAGGCTTTAACCCACTGAGCCACCTAGGCGCCCCTGGAGATTCAAATTATTTAAAAACATTTTCTGTAGCAAATGAACATCTTATATTCTTCTGCTTTTGCTCAAATATTTTTGTAAGATAAATTTTCTGGACCCTAATTTTCATTTGGGCCCTAGCTCTGCTCATGACATTAACTTGCTCCTCTTCCATGGGACCTGATTTTGCCAACACAAAAGACAGTATTAGTATTGCCTCTGCTAGATTTTTCCTATTAGTTCCTTGACCTTAAGTCTTCATTTTAGTTGCTTTATCTCCAGAAATTTCTCATTTGGGTTTATTATTCCTTTGCTAGAGATCATAGGGAGCTTGGTTAAAGTTATATTTAAAATTTCTCTGCTCACTCCCATCTCTCAACATTGTTCCTCTTCTTTCACTTTAAATGCCTGCATTTCCCAAGATTCTGTGCTTGGTTTCTCTTTGTAGTCCATACACCCTCCACAGCCAATTTTCCCTCTAATTTCTGAGAATGTTTAATTCTTGAGTTCTATTCTACTCCCCAGTTCTTCAACATATACTCCCAACCACCACTTTGGCATCTCCACATGTGAGGGTGTCTCTAAGTTAGTACTCACCAGGCTACTCTTGTGTTTTACTCCAAACGCCCAGCAAAACAAAAACAAATAAAAAAGTATTATGCCTCCATCAGAAAGGATGAATACCCAACTTTTGTATCAACATGGACGGGACTGGAAGAGATTATGCTGAGTGAAATAAGTCAAGCAGAGAGAGTCAAGTATCATATGGTCTCACTTATTTGTGGAGCAAAACAATAACATGGAGGACATGGGGAGATGGAGAGGAGAAGGAAGTTGAGGGAAACTGGAAGGAGAGGTGAACCATGAGAGACTATGGACTCTGAAAAACAACCTGAGGGTTTTGAAGGGGCGGGGGGGTGGGAGGTTGAGAAACCAGGTGGTGGGTAATAGGGAGGGCACGTACTGCATGGAGCACTGGGTGTGATGCCAAAACAATGAACACTGTTATGCTGTAAATAAACAAAACAAAACAAAACAAAACAAATAAAAAAATAAAAAGTAAAATCAACCCTTCCCCCCAAACCCAAACAACTTACTTTCTGCTTCCATGCTCTCTCTTTTAAAGTAAGGGTGTCCCTTATTCATCATCACACAGTCGCTCAGACTCAGTCAGTTGACAGTTATTGATGGCATCAAATCTTATCAGTCTCCTGCTTAAAACTCTCTAATGACTTTCCACTGGCATTAAGGTGTAGCCCAAACACTTTACAGCCACCATGAGGCCTGGTCTTTACCTGTACCCACCCTCATTTCCTTCCAGGCTCCTTCTGGTTCATTATGCCTTGACTGCCTTCTTTCTGACCTTCCGTTCAAGTGCAAGGTTGCACACATCTCAGAGACTTAGCCCTTGCCCTTGCCTCAGCCCAGTCCTCCTTTCTGGACCGTGCCATTGGTGTTAGAACTGAAAGTCCATCCCTGCTTTCATGGAGTTTATATTCTAGAAGTGAAGTAATAGATAACATATGAAAATGTTTTTAGAGTTCTTCACAACTAAGTATAGCACGCACTTAAATTACTGTCTTTGCTCATGTTTTTCAAAGCATTTGCTCTCACAGATTTGAGCTGAATGCTACTCCACTGTGCGAAGTGCTGGGAATTTGAAGATGTTCCTTTCCATCCCATCTTTCATTCTGTGTTCACTCTTTCTAGTCACTGGAAAAGCTAAATACTATGAGAAATTTAGGGGCACTAGCCCCCTCCACAGTTGAAAATCCAAATATAACTTTTTTTTTGAAAAAAGTTATTTTATTTATTTTTAGTAATCTCTATACACAATGTGGGGCTTGAACTCATGACCCTGAGTTCAAGAGTCACATGCTGACTGAGGCAGCCAAGTGCCTGTCCCACTGAATTTCCGCTACTAAAGAAAATAAAAAGGGCTAGAATCCAACAACCTTTAGCAATATTTTGTCAGCATGTTAATGGTACATGTCCTACTAGGGGGATGCATTGTTGATTTTACATGTTAGATGGCTGAATGATTTTTTTTCCTTTTTAAAAAAATTATTATTTAATTAACATATAATGTATTATTAGCCCCAGTGGTATCGGTCTGTGAATCGCCAGGTTTACACACCTCACAGCACTCACCATAGCACATACCTTCCCCAATGTCCATAACCCCACCACCCTCTCCCTACCCCTCTCCCCCCGGCAACCTTCAGTTTGTTTTGTGAGATTAAGAGTTTCTTATGGTTTCTCTCCCTCCTGATCCCATCTTGTCTCATTTATTCTTTTCCTAACACCCAACCCCCCCACATTGCTTCTCAATTTCCTCATATCAGGGAGATCATATGATAATTGTCTTTCTCTGATTGACTTATTTCGCTCAGCATCATACCCTCTAGTTCCATCCACATCATTGCAAATGGCAAGATTTCATTTCTTTTGTTGGCTGCATAGTATTCCATTGTATATATATACCACATCTTCTTTATCCATTCATCTGTTGATGGACATCTAGGTTCTTTCAATAATTTGGCTATTGTAGACATTGCTGCTATAAACATTCGGGTGCACGTGCCCCTTCAGATCACTACATTTGTATCTTTAGGGTAAATACCCAGTAGTGCAATTGCTGGGTCGTAGGGTAGCTCTATTTTCAACTTTTTGAGGAACCTCCATGCTGTTTTCCAGAGTGGTTGCACCAGTTTGCATTCCCACCAACAGTGTAGGAGGGTTCCCCTTTCTCCACATCCTCGCCAGCATCTGTCATTTCCTGACTTGTTAATTTTAGCCATTCTGACTGGTGTGAGGTGGTATCTCATTGTGGTTTTGATTTGTATTTCCCTGATGCCGAGGGATGTGGAGCACTTTTTCATGTATCTGTTGGCCATCTGGATGTCTTCTTTGCAGAAATATCTGTTCATATCCTCTGCCCATTTCTTTTTCTTTTTTTTTTTTTTAAAGATTTTATTTATTTGTTTGACAGACACAGATCACAAGTAGGCAGAGAGGCAGGCAGAGAGAGAGAGGGAAGCAGGCTCCCTGCTGAGCAGAGAGCCCGATGCGGGACTCGATCCCAGGACCCCGAGATCATGACCTGAGCCGAAGGCAGCGGCTTAACCCACTGAGCCACCCAGGCGCCCTCCTCTGCCCATTTCTTGATTGGATTATTTCTCCTTTGGGGGTTGAGTTTGATAATTCTTTATAGATTTTGGATACCTGCCCTTTATCTGATATGTCGTTTGCAAATATCTTCTCCCATTGTGTCAGTTGTCTTTGGTTTTGTTAACTGTTTCCTTTGCTGTGCAAAAGCTTTTGATCTTGATGAAGTCCCAATAGTTCATTTTTGCCCTTGCTTCCCTTGCCTTTGGTGATGTTCCTAGGAAGAAGTTGCTGTGGCTGAAGTCGAAGAGGTTGCTGCCTGTATTCTCCTCAAAGATTTTGATGGATTCCTTTATCACATTGAGGTCCTTCATCCATTTTGAGTTTATTTTCATGTGTGGTGTAAGGAAATGGTCCAGTTTCATCTTTCGGCATGTGGCTGTCCAATTTTCCCAACGCCTTTGTTGAAGAGACTGTCTTTTTTCCATTGAACATTCTTTCCTGCTTTGTCAAAGATTAGTTGACCATAGAGTAGAGGGTCTATTTCTGGGCTCTCTATTCTGTTCCACTGATCTAAGTGTCTGTTTTTGTGCCAGTACCATACTGTCTTGATGATGACAGCTTTGTAATGGAGCTTTTGAAGTCTGGAATTGTGATGCCACCAACATTGGCTTTCTTTTTCAATGTTCCTCTGGCTATTCGAGGTTTTTTCTGGTTCCATATAAATTTTAGGATTACTTGTTCCATTTCTTTGAAAAAAAAAAATGGATGGCATTTTGATAGGGATTGCATTAAACATGTAGATTGTTTTAGGTAGCATAGACATTTTTACAATATTTGTTCTTCCAATCCATGAGCTTGGAACATTTTTCCATTTCTTTCTGTCTTCCTCAATTTCTTTCATGAACACTTTATAGTTTTCTGAGTATAGATTCTTTGCCTCTTTGGTTAGGTTTAAAACTAGTTATCTTATGGTTTTGGGTGCAATTGTAAATGGGATTGACTCCTTAATTTCTCTTTCTTCTGTCTTGCTGTTGGCATATAGAAATGCAACTGATTTCTGCACATTGATTTTATATCCTGACGCATTACTGAATTCCTATACAAGTTCTAGCAGATTTGGAGTGGTGTCTTTTGGATTTTCCACATAAAGTATCATATCATCTGAAAAGAGTGATGGTTTGACTTCTTCTTTGCCAATTTGGATGCCTTTAATTTCTTTTTGTTGTCTGATTGCTGAGGCTAGGACTTCTAGTACTATGCTGAATAGCAGTGATGATAGTGGACATCCCTGCCATGTTCCTGACCTTAGCGGAAAAGCTTCAGTTTTTCTCCATTGAGAATATTTGTGGTGGGTTTTTCATAGATGGCTTTGATGATATTGAGCTATGTACCCTCTGTCCCTACACTTTGAAGAGTTTTGATCAGGAAAGGATGCTGTACTTTGTCAAATGCATTTTCAGCATCTATTGAGAGTATCATATGGTTCTTGTTCTTTCTTTTATTAATGTATTGTATCACATTGATTGATTTCCAGGTGTTGAATGAAACTTGTAGCCCTGGAATAAATCCCACTTGGTCATGGTGAATAATCCTTTTAATGTACTGTTGGATCCTATTGGCTAGTATTTTGGTGAGAATTTTCGCATCTGTGTTCATCAAGGATATGGGCCTGTAATTCTCCTTTTTGATGGGATCCTTGTCTGGTTTTGGGATCAAGATAATGCTGGCCTCCTAAAATGAGTTTGGAAGTTTTCCTTCCATTTCTGTTTTTTGGAACAGTTTCAAGAGAATAGGAATTAATTCTTTTTTAAATGTTTGGTAGAATTCCCCTGGGAAGCCATCTGGCCCTGGGCTCTTGTTTGTTGGGAGATTTTTGATGACTGCTTCAATCTCCTTACTCATTATGGCTCTGTTCAGGGTTTCTATTTCTTCCTGTTTCAGTTATGGTAGTTTATATGTCTCTAGGAATGCATCCATTTCTTCCAGATTGTCAAATTTGCTGGTGTATAGTTGCTCCTAATACCTTTTTATAATTGTTTGTATTTTTTTGGTGTTGGTTGTGATCTCTCCTCTTTCATTCATGATTTTATTTTTTTGGTCCTTTCTCTTTTCTTTTTGATAAGTGTGGCCAGGGGTTTATCAATCTTATTAATTCTTTCAATGAAACAGCTCCAGTTTCATTGATTTGTTCTATTTTTTTGTTTGTTTGTTTGTTTCTATTTCATTGATTTTTGCTCTGATCTTTATTATTTCTCTTCTCCTGCTGCATTTAGGTTTTCTTTGCTGTTCTTTCTCCAGCTCCTTTAGGTGTAGGGTTAGGTTGTGTATTTGAGACCTTTCTTGTTTCTTTTTTTTTTTTTTTAAGATTTTATTTATTTATTTGACAGAGAGAGAGAGAGAGAGATCACAAGTAGGCAGAGAGGCAGGCAGAGAGAGAGAGGGAAGCAGGCTCCCCGCTGAGCAGAGAGCCCGATGCGGGGCTCTATCCCAGGAGCCGGAGACCACCACCCGAGCCGAAGGCAGAGGCCTAACCCACTGAGCCATCCAAGCGCCCTAAGACCTTTCTTGTTTCTTGAGAAAGGCTTGTATTGCTATGTATTTTCCTCTCCGGACTGCCTTTGCTCTGCCCCACAGATTTTGAACCGTTGTGTTTTCATTATCATTTGTTTCCATGAATTTTTTCAATTCTTCTTTAATTTCCTGGTTGACCCATTCATTCTTTAGAAGGATGCTCTTTAGCCTCCACGTATTTGGGTTCTTTCCACATTTCCTCTTGTGATTGAGTTCTAGCTTCAGAGCATTGTGGTCTGAAAATATCCAGGGAATGATCTCAATCTTTTGATACTGGTTGATACCTGATTTATGACCCAGGATGTGATCTATTCTTGAGAATGTTCCATGTGCACTAGAGAAGAATGTGTATTCTGTTGCTTTGGGATGGAATATTCTGAATATATCTGTGATGTCCATCTGGTCCAGTGTCATTTAAGGCCTTTATTTCCTTGTTGATCTTTTGCTTGGATGATCTGTCCATTTCAGTGAGGGGAGTGTTAAAGTCCCCTACTATTATTGCATTATTGTCGATATGTTTCTTTGATTTTGTTATTAATTGGTTTATATAGTTGGCTGCTCCCATGTTAGGGGCATAGATATTTAAAATTGTTAGATCTTCTTGTTGGACAGACCCTTTGGGTATGATATAGTGTCCTTCCTTATCTCTTATTATAGTCTTTGGCTTAAAATCTAATTGATATGATCTAAGGATTGCCACTCCAGCTTTCTTTTGATGTCCATTAGCATGGGAAATTGTTTTCTACCTCCTCACTTTAAATCTGGAGGTGACTTTGGGTCTAAAATGAGTTTCTTGTAGACAGTATATTGATGGTTTTTTTTTTTTTATCCATTCTGATACCCTGTGTCTGATTGGGGCACTTAGCCCATTTATATTCAGGGTAACTATTTAGAGATATGAATTTAGTGCCATTGTATTGCCTGTAAGGTGACTATTACTGTATATTGTCTCTTTTCCTTTCTGATCTACTACTTTTAGGCTCTCTCTTTGCTTAGAGGACCCCTTTCAATATTTCTTGTGGAGCTGGTTTGGTGTTTACAAATTCTTTTACTTTTTGTTTGTCCTGGAAGCTTTTTATCTCTCCTTCTATTCTCAGTGATAGCCTAGCTGGATATAGTATTCTTGGCTGCATGTTCTTCTCATTTAGTGCTCTGAATATATCATGCCAGTTTTTCTGGCCTGCCAGGTTTCCATGGATAAGTCTGCTGCCAATCTAGTATTTTTCCCATTGTATGTTACAGACTTCTTTCCCCGGGCTTCTTTCAGGATTTTCTCTTTGTCGCTAAGACTTGTAAATTTTACTATTAGATGACTGGGTGTGGACCTATTCTTACTGATTTTGAGGGGGGTTCTCTGCGCCTCCTGGATTTTTATGCTTGTTCCTTTGCCATATTATGGAAATTCTCTCCAATAATTCTCTCCAATAGACCTTCTGCTCCCCTCTCTCTTTCTTCTTCTTCTGAATCTCAATTATTCTAATGTTGTTTCATCTTATGTTATCACTTATCTCTCAAATTCTCCCCTTATGGTCCAGTATTTGTTTTTCTCTCTTTTGCTCAGCTTCTTTATTCTCTGTCATTTGGTCTTCTATATCACTAATTCTCTCTTCTGCTTCATTTATCCTAGCAGTAAGAGCCTCCATTTTTTATTGTACCTCATTAAAGCTTTTTAAATTTCAACTTGGTTAGATTTTAGTTCTTTTTTTCTCCAGAAAGGGTTTTTATTTCTCCAGACAGTTTTCTCTAATATCTTCCACACCTTTTTCGAGCCCAGCTAGCACCTTGAGAATCATCATTCTGAACTCTATATCTGACATATTACCAGTGTCAGTATTGATTAGGTCCCTAGCCTTTAGTACTGTCTCTTGTTCTTTTTTTTGTGGTGAGTTTTTCCGCCTTGTCATTTTACCCAGATAAGAATATATGAATGAGAGAATAAAATACTAAAAGGGTGGCAAAGACCCCAGGAAAATGTGCTTTAACCAAATCAGAAGAGACCCCAAATCATGGGGGTAAGAAAGGGGGTAAAAAGTTCAGAAAAATTTTTGTTTTAAATTTAGAAAAGGGGTGCCTGGGTGGATCAGTGGGTTAAAGTCTCTGCCTTCAGCTCAGGTCATGATCCCAGGGTCCTGGGATCAAACCCCACATTGGACTCTCTGCTCAGCAGGGAGCCTGCTTCCCCCTCTCTCTCTGCCCGCCTCTCTGCCTGCCTCTCTGACTACTTGTGATCTCTGTCAAATAAATAAATAAAATCTTTTAAAAAATTAGAAAAAAAGAAAAAATACATATTAGACTGGTAAATAGAACAGGGTCACTCACTTAATTTTGGGAGTATTTTGGTCTCTCAGAAGAAACTACCTCCCAAAATTTAAAAGAATGAAAAACATATATACGGGTAAACACGATGAAGGGATGGAATATGACTATAAGGATGAAAAATTTAAAAAAATTCTAAAAAAGGAGTTGATAAGGTAAGTTCATTGGGAGAACAAAGAAGAAGAAAGTGGAGAGAATTTGCTCAGGCTGGAGACTAGAACAAAGCCCTGTGCTAGATTTAGGGTATATTTTGATGTATTAGTAGAAGTTGTATCCCAATTTTTTTTAAGAAGAAAAAGCCCTATGTGAATACAAAAAATAAAGTTAGATACAATGAAACATAAAATATGACTATAATAATGAAAGTTCAAAAAAGGTTCTTTTTAATGGAAGGTATTGTTAAGATAAACTAGTTAAGAAATGCTAAAAGAAGAAAGAATAAAAGCGAAAAAAATTTTAGCATAAGAAAGAAATAAAATTTAAAAAAATTAATTAACTTTGCAAGACTAAGGAATCATGGGTGGAAAGTCCTGAATTCAATGCTTTGCTTTCTCCTCCTCTGGAATTCCGCTGTTCTCATTGATAAGTGAACTTGATCTTGGCTGGATTTCTTGCTGATCTTCTGGGGTAGGGGCCTGTTGTAGTGATTCTCAAGTGTCTTTGCCCAAGGCGGAATTTCCCCGCCCTTACCAGGGGCTGGTCTAAGAATTCGCTCGGTTTCGCTTTCGGGAGCTTTTGTTCCCTGAACGCTCTCCATACAGTTCCGGAGGTCGGGAATGAAAATGGCGGCCTCCCAGTCTCCGGCACAGAGGAGCTGAGACCTCAGGGCCCCATTCCTCAGTGTGCCCTGGGAGACAAGCGCTCAATGACTCCCGTCTCCCTGGTTTCTAGCCGCGCTCTGGGCTCACCCAGCCCATGACCAAGCATCTCTGTCTCTGGCAGACAGCCCCACCTGGAGTCTCCAAACCCCGCATATCCCTGTGCTCTTCCAGGGGTGTCTCCCTGGATCTTGTGGGGTCCCTTCTCAAAGAGCAGTAGCCTGATTGTGTCACGGATCCCAATTTAAGGTAACCCCGAGTTGAGAGCTCACTCCTCGGCTCTGTCTCTGTAGCCGGCTTCCCCATTCTAATACCTGTGAGCTCTGAGACACTCAGACACCCCCCAATCCTTCTGTGACTCTGTGGGACCTGAGACCACCACACTGTCCCCACATGGGCTTCACCCTGGTTTAGCCTCTCGAGCAATGTCCCTCAGTGGAGCAGGCTTTTAAAAGTCCTGATTTAGTGCTCCATTGTTCTGCCACTTGCCAGGAGCTGGCCCCTCCCCCCGCGGTCTATCTTCCCGCTGCTTTGGGTTCATTTCTCCGCTGGTCTTACCTTTTAGAAAGTGGTCGATTTTCTGTTTCTAGAATTGCTGTTCTTCTTCTCTTTGATCTCCTGTTGGATTTGTAGGTGTTTGGAATGGTTTGATAAGCTATCTAGCTGATCTCCTGCTACCTGATGTCATCCCAGCCTGCTACTTCTCCGCCATCTTGACTCCTCCTCCCCAAATATAACTTTTGACTCCCTCAACACTTAACTGCTAATGGCTTACTGCTGACCAGAGGGCTTGTCAATAACATAAACAGTTGAACACATATTTTGTCCATTATATGTATTGTATACTGTATTATATTTTGTCCATTATATATACTGTATTCTTACAATAAAGGAAGCTAGAGAAAGAAAATGTTATTAATTTCATAAGGCAAATGCTTTTACATGACTGTACTATGTTTATTGAAAAAATGTGCATATGAGTGGACCCATACAGTTCAAGCCTGTGTTGTTCAAGGATCAACTGTAGTATAATTTTGGATTGAGGCATATCTGAAATTTTGAGTTGCGGTAAGAAATGAGATATAGGCTAAGTTATACTTCATAGCTCATATTGATACTTCCAGAACATAAACTTCATTCCAATGTTTAATGGCCTTGGGGTTTTTTGAATAACTGAGAGGAAAACAAATAATATTTATTCAGATTGAAGAGTGATATAGACAATGTTTTTTTTTTTAATTTTACTTATTTATTTGACAGAGAGAGAGAGACAGATCACAGGTAGGCAGGGAGGCAGACAGAGAGAGGAGGAAGCAGGATCTCCGAGAAGCAGAGAGCCAGATGTGGGGCTCGATCCCAGGACCCTGGGATCATGACCTGAGCCAAAGGCAGAGGCTTTAACCCACTGAGCCACCCAGGCGCCCCTAGACAATGTTTTTTTTTTTTTTTAATTTTATTTACTTATTTGAGAGAGAAAGAGAAAGAGCACTAACAGGGGCCAGAGGGAGAGGGAGAAGCTGGGTCCCTGCAGGGAGCCCAATGACTGGACTTGATCCCAGGATCATGATCTGAGCTGAAGGCAGATGTTTAACCCATTGAGTCACCCAGGTGCTCTAGACAATGTTTTCAAAATGTGAATTGCTCTTTCTCTATCACTTACTTGTATTTCATAGATATATGTATTTGTCATAGTAATGTCTGGTCCTGGTCCAGAAGTCAGAAAGAGATTTACAGAATCAAGTTGTCTTCTGAGCCTTATTCGTGTGCAATATTCTCTCTGTGACAACCCAAAAACTTAAGGAAAAAAGTAATAAAAGATACTTGCTAAGCAGGATAGCAGTTAAAATGGTAAATACAAAAACAAAAAAAGTTGCCATTTCTAGGCTCAATCTAATTTGGGGGAAGGGTGAAGTCTCAGAACTGAGAATGTCTAACCTCCTTGTATCCCATTGAAGCAAAGGTTTGGCTCCCTTAGCTACAAAGAAAGGGTAGGTGTATGGCGATTTATGAAAAACAGAGTTACTAGCTAGTGAACTACCTGGAAGAAAAAGGAGGGAAAGGTGGGGGGCAAATAAAGCTGATTCTAAATATTGTTTTTCTGTAGTAAACATTTGGGGGTGGAAGAGACCTTAGGGACCATCTATTCCAATCTCTCAGTGCCCACGGAGGGATACCCTCTGTAGAAATCTCAGCAGAAACCAGCTTACGTTTGAACCCTTCCTGAAATAGGAAGCTAAGTGCTTCATACGGTCAAGCATTAAGAACTGCCTATTAATTGCAGAAAGCACTGAGCTGAGCTCTGCCTTCTAGCAAACCCCCGGTAGGTGTTTTAATTCCATTCTCTGAAGCAACAAATACCTGTCTAATGTCCTCATTCATAGTAAGTCCTCTGCATATGGTAGCACTCTGGGCTTCACTGAAGCCTGGATTCCCCCCGACTTCCCCTTCTGTCCTGCCTACCAGACTCTCTTTGAGGTGTTTTCTGTTGTTTAAAGCCTTTGTTAAAACACAATGCTCAATTGCAGGGTCATAGGGAAGCTCTATTTTTAATTTCTTGAGGAATCTCCACACTGTTCTCCAAAGTGGCTGCACCAACTTGCATTCCCACCAACAGTGTAAGAGGGTTCCCCTTTCTCCACATCCTCTCCAACACACGTTGTTTCCTGTCTTGCTCATTTTGGCCATTCTAACTGGTGTCAGGTGATATCTTAATGTGGTTTTTAATTTGAATCTCCCTGATGGCTAGTGATGACGAGCATTTTTCATGTGTCCGATAGCCATTTGTATGTCTTCATTGAGAAGCGTCTGTTCATATCTTCTGCCCATTTTTTGATATGATTATCTGTTTTGTGTGTGTTGAGTTTGAGGAGTTCTTTATAGATCCTGGATATCAACCTTTTGTCTGTACTGTCATTTACAAATATCTTCTCCCATTCCGTTGGTTGCCTTTTTGTTTTGTTGACTGTTTCCTTTGCTGTGCAGAAGCTTTTGATCTTGATGAAGTCCCAAAAGTTCATTTTCACTTTTGTTTCCTTGGCCTTTGGAGACATATCTTGAAAGAAGTTGCTGTGGCTGATATCGAAGAGGTTACTGCTTATGTTCTCCTCTAGGATTCTGATGGATTCCTGTCTCACGTTGAGGTCTTTTATCCATTTCGAGTTTATCTTTGTGTACGGTGTAAGAGAATGGTCGAGTTTCATTCTTCTACATATAGCTGTCCAGTTTTCCCAGCACCATTTATTGAAGAGACTGTCTTTTTTCCATTGTATATTTTTTTTCTGTTTTGTCAAAGATTATTTGACCATAGAGTTGAGGGTCCATATCTGGGCTGTCTACTCTGTTCCACTGGTCTATGTGTCTGTTTTTATGCCAGTACCATAGAGCTTCCCTATGACCCTGCAATTGCACTGCTGGGTATTTACCCCAAAGATACAGATCTAGGGAAAAGAAGAGCCGTCTGTACCCCAATGTTTATAGCAGCAATGGCCACGGTCACCAAACTGTGGAAAGAACCAAGATGCCCTTCAACGGACAAATGGATAAGGAAGATGTGTCCATATACACTATGGAGTATTATGCCTCCATCAGAAAGGATGAATACCCAACTTTTGTAGCAACATGGACGGGACTGGAAGAGATTATGCTGAGTGAAATAAGTCAAGCAGAGAGAGTCAATTATCATATGGTTTCACTTATTTGTGGAGAATAACAAAGAACATGGAGGACATGGGGGGATGGAGAGGAGAAGGGAGTTGAGGGAAATTGGAAGGAGAGATGAGCCATGAGAGACTATGGACTCTGAAAAACAACCTGATGGTTTTGAAGGGGCGGGGGGTGGGAGGTTGGGGAACCAGGTGGTGGGTAATAGGGAGGGCACGTATGGCATGGAGCACTGGGTATGGTGCAAATGAACACTGTTACGCTGAAAAACAAAAACAAAAACAAAAACCCCCCACAATGCTCAGGGGACGCCTGGGTGGCTCAGTGGGTTAAAACCTCTGCCTTCGGCTCAGGTCATGATCCCAGGGTCCTGGGATCGAGCCCCACACTGGGCTCTCTGCTCCTCAGGGAGTCTTCTTCCTCCTCTCTCTCTGCCTGCCTCTCTGCCTAGTTGTGATTTCTCTCTGTCAAATAAATAAAATATTAAAACAAAACAACAACAACAACAAAAAAACACAAAAAACCACAATGCTCAGAATGAACAAATGTTCCAGATTTTGAGGATTCAAATGAGGTAGGTTGCTAGGAAGAAAGATCGACAAATGTCTTTATTGTACTTCTGTTTGTCCTTTTTTGGGGAGTAAAGTTAAATGTTTAAAGTTCATCATTATGCCTGAATTAAAGGTGTTTCCACTTGAAAGTGCTATTTAAATCTGTAATTTCATTAATCTTTCATTTTGGAAGCAGGTGGCAGCAAGCTGGCAGGAAATATGGGGACTTAGGGAAAGCAAACACATTCTATTTGCTAATGATCACTAAGCATTTGTAACCAAGGTAAGCTTATTACAGAAAGGAACAGTTAGCACAAGGGTAAAGGCAGAGCATTTAGAAATCCTAATGTTCTTCCTTGCATGCTAAAGTCAGTTAGCAGAGATCAACTATTAGCTGCTACATAAGGAAGGGATTTGTCTACATGATGTAATTTTTGTTATTGGGACTGCCTGCCTGCCTGAGATCCTATTACTTGTTAATTTGTGATTTCCCCATGAGTAGGAGAAGGTGCTAGCATTTCCAAAAAGCTTGTGTGAATCACATGTCCTCCTCACTTCCTGCCCGGTCTCAGGTATTCATCTTTGAATAATATATATACTCCTTTTAAAGAAGTATAATCAAAAGGCAATACCCAGTTTCTCCCACGTTGAACCAAAGCCCCTGTGAGCCCCCTCTGTTCCCACAGCTTCCCATTCTTGGGGGAACCAGGATCCTGAACTTTCATGTTAATCATTTCTTTGTCTTTTTCTTTCTTTTCCTTTTTCTTTTCTTCTTTTTCTCTTTTTATTTCCCTTCCTTTCCCTTTGTACTCCTTCTCCTCCTCCTTTCTTCTTCCTTCTCCTTCTCCTCCTCCTCTTTTTTAAAGTAAGCTAAGTGATTCATACGGTCAAGCATTAAGAGCTGCCCATTAATTACAGAAAGCACTGAGCTGAGCCCTGCCTTCTAGCAAGCCCTGGATAGGTGTTTTAATTCCATTCTCTGAAGCAACAAATACCTGTCTAATGTATTATACAAGCCCTGATGTGTGTATGTTTAGTAAAAACAAAATGATAACTGAGCCCCAGAGTCCCCGAATTCTGTCATTCTCATGGGTTCCATAATCAGTGTCAGCTTCATACATTTGGTCAAAGCATTTGGAATCTGAGAGTTATTAGACATTATCCATTGAAAGTCAGAAACAGGTACATGTACAGTCAGTAAGTGTTTCTTACTGTTTACAAAGCTTCTTAATTTCCAATGTTTTGATTATGTCCAACATCCAAAACTGGAAAGAACCACTGACAAATTTTTTTAACCTGCGTTTGCACAGTGAAGGGCATGTGCTGAAAACTTTGGCTTTGCTAGAACTCTTCTTCTTCCTTCTCCTCCTCCTTCTTCTCCTCCTCTTCCTCCTCCCTCTTTCCTCTCCCTCCTCCATCTCTTTCTCCTTCTCCTCCTCCTCCTTTTTAAAGTAAGTTCTTTGCTAAACCTGGGGCTTAAACTTGCAATCCCGAGATCAAGAGTCCCATGCTCTACCAACTACGTCAGCCAGGTGCCCCTTCCTTGTTTATCAAATTGTTAGAGTTTTTACCACACATATATGAATAGTGTTCAATTTTGTAAGTTTTGGGCCTTTATGTAAATGGAATTATCCTCTATTCTTCAGGGAATCACTCTTTTTGCTCAACATGTTTGTGAGACTCATTCATGTTTCACATATATGTGTATACTTGATTCATTTACATAGCTTTTTCCTGCTGATAAATATTGGTGCTTTTTCAAGGTCTCTTTTTTCAATGAATAATTGTCACCTTCGCAAGGTGGGGATCCTCATGATCGGAGCCGAAATGATGGAGGGGGGGCTACCAACTGATGATCAGTAGACGACTTTATTTCTTACAATCATTTTGGTACTTTACACAAGATCCGGTTACAAACAGGATATAGATTTACGTGCAGGACGTGAACTGCATGTGAGATGGGAGCTACGTGCGGGTCATGGGCTAGTGTAGGCAATCAAGTGTGACAAGTGGACAACAACGATGATCTCTTAGCTTGAAACGACAAGAGCAAGTTAAGGGTTCTCCACACTTAGCAGATCCATCTAAAGGAGGACATGAAAACACTCCTGAGATCCTCCCATTTTTATTCTGGGCATTGGCCCAGGAAGATTCTTGCCCTCCATCTCCTGGAGTCTTCTCACAGGATCCGACAGGACCCCGGTCACATTGGCAAATTCGGGTTGTATTCCAACAATAATGCTTCTATGGAAATTCTTATATATGCCTCCTGGCGCTTTTCCCATTGCTGACATTTTCAAGTACTCCTTTTGTGGCAGGTACTCCTCTCATCACTTTAAATGTGTTGATTCATTTAAACGTCTCACAACCCTGTGAAGTAGGTACAATTATGATTCCCACTTCACAGATGAGGGAATTTGGTCCAAAGAGGTTAAGTAAATTGCCTAAGGTGACAAGCCTAAGAAGAGTCAGGGCTGGACTTTGAACCAAGCTTTTTAGCTTCAGTTTGTACTTTCAGTCAGTATACTATTCTGATTCATCTGTTAACCAATCACTCAGTCAATAGGATATGTTCCAGGGCTTTTTATTCATTTGTCAGTATATACATTCTTTAGTCAAATTGTTAATAAGTTAGTTAATTGTTAGTTAATTTTGTTAGTAAATTCTTTTAGAAGCACAAAGCCAATGAATCTAATAAATATCCAATATCCCATGCCTCCTTTTTGGGAATTGGGATTAAAATTCCCATGATTTCTGGCCCCCCTTACATCAAATATTCTGAGGTATCTGCATTTTGAATCAATTTCAGAAAGGGGGAGGAATGCAATTCATGAGAAGAAAGAATATTATGTAAAGTATCTTAACCATATGAGCCTTTCAAGAGCACTGGCTAATTTGTACATCCCCCAGACATGAGTTCCAAGGAGAGACAAATGGTGGATAGTATTTATCCCCATCGGTATTTGTTGTCTCAGTGACCTGTGTATGAAAACATAAACATGAGGCATATGTCCATTTTCTGAATTTGTGGGAAGCCTCCAAGTACTACCTAATCCAGAGAATGAGAGATTGAGAAATCAAAAGAAATCTGTTGAGGGGTACGGGAGAAAATACCTCATCTGCTACCAAATTTAGCAAAACACCAAAGATAGGTTTTAGGTAAAAACATGGACAGGGAGCCATCTCTGAGGACAGAAGGAACTCCCCTCTATCTGCACAAACACAACATAACACACTAGCTCTCACCTCTTTCTGAACAGAGCTTGGGTTGTAGCAACAGGAACATTAACCTGGCATCTTCTCTGGCATTCAGAAATGAACACCAACTGAAAAATCTATTAAAAATTAAAACTAACAAAGTAAGAAAGAAATCTTGCAGCAACTGCAGGTAAATGAGTCTGGAGGAATATCAGTGATAAACATGAGTGCTTATCCAGGATTTATAGTGTAAGCCAAGGTTGCTTTCAAACACCTGTCACTGAAGATCCCAAAGACTGCAGGAGGAAAGTAATGGGAACTAAGCACAGGAGGCCAATATCTCACAGGGAAATAAGTGACCACCTAACAAAATAACGTTTTGTAGAGGTTCAGTTTCCTCTTAATAACTCCAATTTCTGGTTACTATTCAACAAAAAAAAATTTAAATCATTAAATTTAGAAAAAATAACACATAATCTGCCATTTAAATAGTTCTAGTTTCATTAAGACTGAGGCTTCATAAAGTTAATCTAAGTATAGTTAAAATAAGAGTTTATTATATTTTTTGAGTAAAAAAGAGCAAGTTATGAAAGAGTTCAGTATGATCCCTCTTTTTGGGAAAAATATACACATATATACATTGAAAGTGTCTGGAAAATTCTACCAAGTAATCAACCTAGGCAGTATTGACATTATGGACAAGAGAACTATTTGTTATGAGGGGCTTCCCTGTGTTTGTTAAGATGTCTAGCAGTATTCCTGGCCTTTCCCACCAGCCCCCACACTAGCAGCACCTTTCTCCTGAGTCACGACAATCAAAAATGTCTCCAGCCATTGCCAGATGTCTGCTGGGGTGAAAAATCACTCCCTGTTGAGAAGCATTTCTCTCCCTAATATGGTTATAGTAGTTAAACCTGGGAGGGGGTCTGGCAGGTAATTTTTATCCCTCTCCCCTTCACTTCTAGTTACTCTGCAATGAATATGTCTACATTTATCTCTTATACTAAAAAATAAGAGCAATTAAAATATCTATGACCGTAGCAGTCTTGGGTAAAAAAACAAGAAGCATGTGCTTTTTTGCACAGTCTTGGAAAAAACAGAAACCACCAGTAGATAGAAGAATTATGGATGATATCATGAAGGGAACCACAAAGAAAACAGGGAAAAACAGTTCTTCCAAGATAGGTTAGCAAAGATTCCCATCAAGATATGAGGGCTGTTAATAACAAAAGCAAAGAAACACTCAACAATAATACAATAATAGTAGGGTACTTTAACACTCCCCTCACTGAAATGGACAGATCATCCAAGCAAAAGATCAACAAGGAAATAAAGGCCTTAAATGACACACTGGACCAGATGGACATCACAGATATATTCAGAACATTTCATCCCAAAGCAACAGAATACACATTCTTCTCTACTGCACATGGAACATTCTCCAGAATAGATCACATCCTGGGTCCTAAATCAGGTCTCAACTGGGATCAAAAGATTAGGATCATTCCCTGCATATTTTCAGACCACAATGCTCTGAAGCTAGAACTCAATCACAAGAGGAAATTTGGAAAGAACCCAAATACATGGAGACTAAACAGCATCCTTCTAAAGAATGAATGGGTCAACCAGGAAATTAAAGAAGAATTGAAAAAAATTCATGGAAACAAATGATAATGAAAACACAACGGTTCAAAATCTGTGGGACACAACAAAGGCAGTCCTGAGAGGAAAATATATAGCAGTACAAGCCTTTCTCAAGAAACAAGAAAGGTCTCAAGTACACAACCTAACCCTACACCTAAAGGAGCTGGAGAAAGAACAAGAAAGAAACCCTAAACACAGCAGGAGAAAAGAAATCATAAAGATCAGAGCAAAAATCAATGAAATAGAAACCAAAAAAACAATGGAACAAATCAACGAAACTAGGAGCCGGTTCTTTGAAAGAATTAATAAGATTGATAAACCCCTGGCCACACTTATCAAAAAGAAAAGAGAAAGGACCCAAATAAATAAAATCATGAATGAAAGAGGAGAGATCACAACTAACACGAAAGAAATACAGACAATTTTAAGAACATACTATGAGCAACTCTACACCAACAAATTTGACAATCTGGAAGAAATGGATACATTCCTAGAGACATATAAACTACCACAACTGAACCAGGAAGAAACAGAAAACCTGAACAGGCCCATAACCAGTAAGGAGATTGAAACAGTCATCAAAAATCTCCAAACAAACAAAAGCCCAGGGCCAGATGGCTTCCCAGGGGAATTCTACCAAACATTTAAAGAAGAACTAATTCCTATTCTCCTGAAACTGTTCCAAAAGATAGAAATGGAAGAAAAACTTCCAAACTCACTTTATGAGGCCAGCATCACCTTGATCCCAAAACCAGAGAAGGATCCCACCAAAAAAGAGAACTACAGACCAATATCCTTGATGAACACAGATGCAAAAATTCTCACCAAAATACTAGCTAGTAGGATTCAACAGTACATTAAAAGGATTATTCACCACGACCAAGTGGGATTTATTCCAGGGCTGCAAGGTTGGTCCAACATCCGCAAATCAATCAATGTGATAGAACACATTAATAAAAGAAAGAACAAGAACCATATGATACTCTCAATAGATGCTGAAAATGCATTTGACAAAGTACAGCATCCCTTCCTCATCAAAACTCTTCAAAGTGTAGGCATAGGGCACATACCTCAATATCATCAAAGCCATCTATGAAAAACCCACCGCAAATATCATTCTCAATGGAGAAAAACTGAAAGCTTTTCCGTTAAGGTCAGGAACACAGCAGGGATGTCCATTATCACCACTGCTATTCAACATAGTACTAGAAGTCCTAGTCTCAGAAATCAGACAACAAAAAGAAATGAAAGGAATCCAAATCAGCAAACAAGAAGTCAAACTATCACTCTTCACAGATGATATGATACTATATGTGGAAAATCCAAAAGACTCCACTCCAAAACCCCTAGAACTTGTGCAGGAATTCAGTAAAGTGTCAGGATATAAAATCAATGCACAGAAAGCAATTGCATTTCTGTACACCAGCAACAAGACAGAAGAAAGAGAAATTAAGGAGTCAATCCCATTTACAATTGCACCCAAAACTACAAGATACCTAGGAATAAACCTAACCAAAGAGGCTAAGAATCTATATGCAGAAAACTATAAAGTACTCATGAAAGAAATTGAGGAAGACACAAAGAAATGGAAAAATGTTCCATGCTCCTGGATTGGAAGAATAAATATTGTGAAAATGTCTATGCTACCTAAAGCAATCTACACATTTAATGTAATCCCTATCAAAATACCATCCATTGTTTTCAAAGAAATGGAACAGATAATCCTAAAATTTATATGGAACCAGAAAAGACCTCGAATAGCCAAAGGAATATTGAAAAAGAAAGCCAAAGTTGGTGGCATCACAATTCCGGACTTCAAGCTCTATTACAAAGCTGTCATCATCAAGACAGCATGGTATTGGCACAAAAACAGACACATAGATCAATGGAACAGAAAAGAGAGCCCAGAAATAGACCCTCAACCCTATGGTCAACTAATCTTCGACAAAGCAGGAAAGAATGTCCAATGGAAAAAAGAAAGCCTTTTCAATAAATAGTGCTGGGAAAATTGGACAGCCACATGCAGAAAAATGAAATTGGACCACACAGGAAAATAGACTCAAAATGGATGAAGGATCTCAATGTGAGAAAGGAATCCATCAAAATCCTTGAGGAGAACACAGGCAGCAACCTCTTCGACCTCAGCCGCAGCAACTTCTTCCTAGGAACATCACCAAAGGCAAGGGAAGCAAGGGCAAAAATGAACTATTGGGACTTCATCAAGATCAAAAGCTTTTACACAGCAAAGGAAACAGTCAACAAAACCAAAGACAACTGACACAATGGGAGAAGATATGTGCAAACGACATATCAGATAAAGGGCTAGTATCCAAAAGCTATAAGGAACGTAGCAAACTCAACACCCAATGAACAAACAATCCAATCAAGAAATGGGCAGAGGACATAAACAGACATTTCTGCAAAGAAGACATCCAGATGGCCAACAGACACATGAAAAAGTGCTCCACATCACTCGGCATCAGGGAAATACAAATCAAAACCACAATGAGATATCACCTCACACCAGTCAGAATGGCTAAAATTAACCAGACAGTAAACGACAGATGCTGGCAAGGATGCGGAGAAAGGGGAACCCTCCTACACTGTTGGTGGGAATGCAAACTGGTGCAACCACTCTGGAAAACAGCATGGAGGTTCCTCAAAATGTTGAAAATAGAACTACTCTATGACCCAGCAATTGCACTACTGGGTATTTACCCTAAAGATACAAATGTAGTGATCCGAAGGGATACATGTACCCGAATGTTTATAGCAGCAATGTCTACAATAGCCAAACTATGGAAAGAACGTAGATGTCCATCAACAGATGAATGGATAAAGAAGATGTGGTATATATACACAATGGAGTACCAAGCAGCCATCAAAAGAAATGAAATCTTGCCATTTGCGACAACGTGGATGGAACTAGAGGGTATCATGCTTAGTGAAATAAGTCAATCGGAGAAAGACAACTATCATATGATCTCGTGATATGAGGACGTGGAGATGCAACATGGGGGGGTAGGGGGATAGGAGAAGAATAAATGAAACAAGATGGGATTGGGAGGGAGACAAACGATAAGTGACTCTTAATCTCACAAAACAAACTGAAGGTTGCTGGGGGGAGGGGGGTTGGGAGAGGAGGAGGGGGTTATGGACATTGGGGAGGGTATGTGCTATGGTGAGTGCTGTGAAGTGTGTAAACCTGGCGATTCACAGACCTGTACCCCTGGGGATAAAAACACATTATATGTTTTTAAAAAAATAAGAAATAAATAAAAAATTTAAAAAAAGAAAGGTGTGAGGGCTGTAATGTGTGGGCCAGAAAGAATGTGATTTATGATCCAGGTTCACTCATCTGTGCAGATGGCGCCCTCTGTTTAATGTTCTCATCAGATTTACTCTGCTGGGCATACTTGCGCTCTGGGGTGTACAAATAGTTTTTCTCTGTATCGATTTCTCAGGAGTTGGCTCAACGTGGGGCCTTGTAGGCTTGTAGGGGTCAGTATCCCTCTTCACGTCCTTCCTTCCCATACACATGATGTGACACTAGGCTTCACTCGCTTTGTAGTGGGTGTGTTTTCATTCACCCAATGTAGAATTCATGGGGTCCGGAAATAGGGTGACGACTTGATGCTTTCGTGAGGACACCCTACCTAATGTGGAAGAGGTAGAAGCAACACAGCTTTTGAAATGCTCAATACTCCTGCTATGCTTAGAATGACAAGAGATGTAAAAGCCACTCAGAATTACATTCCCTTTCCCAAAACCACTGGCGATTTCAGTTTGAAGGCATCAAGTAAGAAGCAAAGTATGATGGTACTTTCGCGTAAGAAAAACCAGGTGAGGCACAGGTGGGCTTTGAGTTAAAATAGTTGTGTCTAAAAGCCTTGTCTTTCTGGTGTTAAGCACATGCTCTGGCCATTAATAGCAATAAACACATGGCACTGACTATGTGCCCGGCACCGTTCTAAGTGCCTTCTGTATTCCAACACTGTTCATGTCAAAACAGCCCTGAGGGAGCTGTCATCTGTATTTCATAGGTGAGGACACTAAGACACAGCAGGTGCTCAAGTAAATATTTTGTGACTAAAACAAGTAAGCCAAACTATCACCAATCACTTTGTTTTCTCTCTGCTCTTAATAACAAGTCGTTCTTTCCCTCTCCTCAACTTCTTTCAAGTTAGTGTTATAAATTTGTTCCTCAAAACCAGCAGAGTCATGTCTACCAAGATTGAGAGGAATAGAACACTCTGGTTAATGCAATTATGGTCTAAATTAAATCATTAGATCAGAAATGGTTTGGACTTGTGGACACTCTCTAAAGACCACGACTCCAGAATCCATCTCTCCTACCAGGGGTGTCTGCCCGTGCCAAAAGATAAATGAGGAAATACGGATGTTACCTATTTTCCTGCAAAAGCATCGAAGGATCATGAGTACACAATTAAAACAAGCATGTATTAAGACCAAATACGATGATATTGCTGCTTCTGCAAGTCAAAAATGGTCACATACCAATAATTTTATGTGGTTCAACTTAGAGATTTTGTCATATATTAATGCAGTCACTAGAGTTGAACTTCCTAGGTGAATGGTGAAGGAGATGAGACTAGTTGCTGGAAATAACCTACGATGGTGTTGTTTATGGTACACTTTAGTTCCTACAGTGAATTGTGGCAAATTTTCATACATTTTCCCGTACCTATTTGTTTAACTTCTTTCTTTTTTGCATCCTTGGTTATAGATTTAAAAATTCTGTAGGTGGGGCTATTCATTCAGACATATTCCAAGGGGTCTTTGAGCATTGCTCATTCAAATAGAATATTTAGTGTTATAATAGTAACATAGTGTTTCAGCAGATAAACGCAATCTTGTCTATTGACTATTCAAATATCTTTCTAAACCCACATACCCAGTAATAAATGTACTATTCTATCATAAAAGGTAGCATTTTCTTTCAGTCTAGCCCCCTACTAAACAAGCCTACTATGTTATTGAGAGGACATTTTCTGACTACAAAACAATAATGGCAATTTATGTCAACACTCCAGAAGTTCTCATAAAATATTAATATGACCACTTTAAGTAGCCATACGTAAGTGAATGAGCGGCTCATTCGGGTCCCATACATCGTTGCTTTCCCCCCTTACACTTATATCCTTATGAGAAGTGTTAGAATCCTCCACAATATTGAGGGTGATAAAATTAAGCACAATTTTTTCAGCAGGTACAAAGAATCTTTTGTCAAATTCATTTCCATAAATCAAAATCTATAAAGAGAGAAGAGCATGGTTTTCACCTTTTCACTTGAGAGAGACATGAAAAACAGCTGTTAAGTAGAACTTATACTGTCATCACATAGTTCTAAAAACCTATTCTTACCAACTCATGGAAGTGACAGTTATTCTCGGGATAAACAGAAAGCCTCATTCACACGGAGGCAAGGGACCTGAGACACACACACACACACACACACAAAGGCTTATGGAAGTGACAGCGGTCCCTGGGGGGGGCGTATCCCGTCCAAGGATCAGGGTAGACTGCCCCCTCCTCTAACTGGCCCAGGGAATTCAGGGCGCTTATTTAATTTCTTGAGCCTCAGTTTTTAATTGTGTAAAATCAGAATTTCTGCCACGTGAGAAGTGGCAAGGGCTGAGGGAGAGAGTTTGGAAATCGCTTTGTTAATTACTGTTGACCATGTATTTGTCAACTAGCAGTGGTTTCCTGGACTCCCAGGCCTGGCTGGGATACACTCTGGACATGAAATGTGGATGGGCATGCAACCTGGGTGCAAAGAGGGAAGAAGGCTCCTTAGTAGGGATGGTTTCCCTCACTTCCCCCATAGTGGCGGGGAAGTAGGAGGAGGCACCATTTCAACCTGTACCCTAAAGTGATTACCCCCATAGTTATCTAATCCCACTGTAATGGAGCCAAAAAGGGAAATCCATCTGCCTGTTTATGGCTGATAGAGAAACTCTAAATCATGTCAGGAAAAGTGGTTTGAGATTAAAATGGTGCTGGGGATACGTGGAAGGTGTCTTTTGCGATGTCCAGTCATGCCTTTTATTTGAATCCTCATTGTCCACCCCGTGATGTGAGTTCAATTAACATTTACAAAATAGGGTTCGTTCTTCAGCCTCATTCTCTTATAACATTTTGGTTTCAGAAAGTCTCGTGTGCTCAATTCTACAGTGAATGTTCCTCTCAGGACTGTCTCCTTGGTTGAAAATCACCTACCCCTATATGACGCCACAATTCAGCATAGTCCTCTGAATACAGTCTCTGGTCTCTGGACTGAACTTGCCCTAATTAAAGCATGCCATGACAACAAGGACCGATGGCATTCAGTATACAGCAGGATATGTTTGCACAATAAACCTAATAAACTGTAATTGTATTTTTGTAATGGGGGACTGCTGAGAGCAGGATATTTCTCAAAGATTTCCCAAAAGAGATGGTCCAGCTGGGCTATCAAGGAAAAGGTCAGAACCTGAAAAGATATGTCCTTATTTTGTCACCTCTCCTAGACTAGTGAGAAAGTTGGCTGCATCTCTTACCGGGAAGTATTTAATGGAATCCGTATTTGAGTTGCTTTCAGTCTGCCAACTGCTTAAATATTTTCACTGGAAATTCACTCCTACCACTTGGCCACTGATCAAACTGTTAGTAAACAGAGCACTTTTTCCAAATACAGAAACGATTTCTTCAGTCTGCTTTGTTTTGCCTTTTGCTTGCTCTGCATTTCAGTTTTATTTGACATCTGGCAGAAAATCCTTCATTTTAGGGGAAGGTATGAAAGGACAGAGATTCAAAAATATAGCTTCTCACTTTTGAACATCACAAAATCCCCTTTGGATTCCTTAGGACAGTTTCATCTTGTGCTCTATGCAGCATGAGGGAAGAGGAAAGCAGGGCTCCTGTCAGCATGGTCATCCCATAGCTGGTTATGGAACCAGGCTAGGGGATGCGGGGTGCCATTTTTCCTGGGCCAGAGGGTTTGGAAGAGGGAGATGGCAGAATAATGGATGAGGGGCCATTCGAGGAAGGTCAACTTTTGGGTTAATTTTCCATGTTCAGGTTTTGAGTGGAAAGTCCCCTGACCCTTGGGGAAGCACAAATACACAAATGCCAAGCTCCTAACCCTATTTCTCCTAACAGGAATGAGACTCTTCAGCCAAGCTCAGAAAACATAAGAAGGCAAAAGGAAGGAGAGAGAAGCAAAGTAAATGAGCGAGTAAGTGTGGATTTGCTGATCCCAGACGCTCGTGCAGCCTGTGAGTGATACCTGAATGCAACTTGCAGAGCTGTAATTTATACTCCTGAGGGTGAGCAAAGCCTGCTGTCTGCAAGTGTTGTTAGAATAGTGTTTTGTTTCTAGCCCTAACATTTGATGTTCTTGAAGACCACAGAACTGCTCTTGACGAAAGGGACTACAATTAAAAAATAAAGAGATGTGTGTAAAATTCTAATTGCTTTTTTCCCATAGAAGACGCTTGTTCGCAGCAAATATCAGGACAGGTGCTGAGAGGTCCTTGAGAGGATGCAAACACGCTCTAATGCTGGCCAAGTTCAATGACAGAGCCCCAGGCTGCTCAATGCATTTATGGTGATGATTGTTTCTGCCTTTGTATCAACCTGTTCCTGGTAGACATGGATTAACCCAAACCTTGTGTTTAACTGTCACACTTCTCCTAGTTTCCTCAGAGTTCCCTCCTCAGACCAGCTGAGACTTTTTAAGCTCACCTTTCAAAGTACGGACACACAGCTTCTCAGAAGGCCGAGCAAGGCAAGGAGGCCCTGGGACGAAGGACTCCACGTGGACGCCGTACAGAGTGTCTGGCTCCAGCCAGCCTAGCACCAGCGTGTGGTTGGTCACACACTGGGACCACTAGGGTAGGGGATGGCAAACAGCAGTTAGAGCCACGGAATTCCAGTACCACCCAGACAGACAGCTCTAGAAGGAGACAGAACACTGAGATACCACTAAATTCTTGTTTTATTGCTTCAAGCTGGGCTTTTTTTTAAAAAAAATTTATTTACATTCAATTTAGTTAACATATACTGTCATGCATTTTTAAAAATTTAAGTAGAATTATGAACATTTTCCCATATTAATAAATGGAGGTCTAAGTTAAGATTTTTAATTTTTTTTTTCTAGCAACAGCTTTAAAATACCCTTTTCCTTTAGCTCAGCAGAGCATGGTCAGGAATTGGGACCATTCTGGGAACAATTCTAAATAAGAATGTAAAGACGGATTTCTTGTTTATCTTGCCCTGTGTCCTTGCTGACATTTTTTCCCTCTTGGAGAGTGATTGACAGATGTCATGCAAGTCAAAGCTCTCCATAAGAGTGAGGTGGGCAGTCATTCCACACCCAATAGCAACATCAGACCCCACTGAAGGAGAGGGTCTGTAAGGGAAAGCCGAAGGACGTTGTTGAGATGTCTTATGTATCAGCTTCCACTATGTCTTGCCCAGCATGTCTTTGAATATCACACCTTCCCAGATTCCCTGCCCCTGGGCTGCTCGTCCCAGCACTAGTTGCAGGAAGCGCACAGATTCGAGGCCCCTCTTCCATCCCAGGCTCACCGTTCTATTAGATTGAGTATTATATACGGACACATTATACTTCAGATTAGAGTATATCTGTTGCATGGAAAGAGAATTGTCTTCTGGATTTCTCTTCCACTTCTCCGGAGCCGTCAGAACAATGGAAATGGATCTCTCATCTGTCGTCAAAGCGATCCCTGGTGGGCCAATTTGTGCTTAAAGGGGAGGGGAGAGGGAGTTACCATATTCAGATGTAGAAATCACCATGGATAAAAGTACAATATAATCCTACTGGAATCAAAGTCTAAAGCTGCCCTCTTAGTTGAGATGACTCAGATTGTTCTCAGGTGAGTCCGAGTTATGCCACATCTTGAAACAATCATTTCTGATTGTTTCTGATCTGTATCTGATCTGTATCATTTCTGATATAATATGAAAACAGAAAATTTAAGTCTTGTATTTACTTGGTGCCTAATCTCCTGGATAAACAGGTGGTAAATACAACTAAAAGTGTTTACAACACTCTTGTGACTTGAAAAGTTGGTGATAAATAACATTACCATGATTTGCTGTGTGGTAGAAATCAGCCATGGAGGAATGAAACAGTGTTAAATACCTTAGAATGGTCTAGAACAGAGGTTCGCAAGCTTTTGCTATAAAGGTTCAGACAGGAAGTACTTAGGCTTTACAGGCCATATGATCTCTGTTGTAGCTCTTATTTATGTAAATGTAAAAAGCATTCTTAGCTCTCGGCCTGTGGACAGATGGAAAGGAGGCCGAGCTGCATTCGGTCTGAGGACATAGTTTGCTGAAGTGTGATCTAGAAGGGCACCATTGGAGAGGTTCCGGCTCCAGTGAGAAGCTCTTGTAAACGTCATTATGGCAGCTCTGAGTGGATCCTCTATGGCTGATTCAGCCACAGAACAAAGGATGGAAAAATGAAAAAAGCAAACATGAAGGTGTTGCCTGAATTCTGAGTTATACCTAGAAATACGTCATCACATTACCATGTTCAGAACAAGAAGACACTTAGTTTGGCAATCACAATAATCTTGAACGATTCTTGTGGACCTATATCCATGGTTATAAACCCACAATAAAAAAAATCTGTCAGTTCCTCATTACATAGTCTGTATGAAATAATGAAACAAAACTGAATTTTGATGCTATTGGCATCTACTGTTAATTTTGGCTCTGGGAGAGATCTTAGTGTTGATCAGAGGAAACTCTCAGTGTAAAGATGAAACTGTGAGATGCAGTGAGGTGGGGCATCATGGGCTGGTTTACCCACCAGCTGAGGGACAGAATGCAGAACAGATTTCTCAGGAGGCCTGTCTATATGTATTATATTCCTATATGTCTATGGGAATACCGAAGCCTATAAGGCCGAGGCAGTCTACTCCACAGTCAGATGAATTTGGTATTATCTGTGCTTTCAGACATTTCTGTTACTTTCTAAGAATAGATAGATTTATCTGGTTTCTGCCCATTTGGAATAATTCATTTCCCAAATGGCCTTACCTTTGGCATGATATTGATGCTTGTAATCAGAAGTTTCCACAGAGAGATCAGAACAGGTCCTATTGATATTCTGCATTCAGATATATTCAACCACTTTTTTTACCCATATCTGCTGAGAAAGAAACCGAATTAATAATGAGGTGCTCTCTATGCTTTCCAGTAAGGAAAAAAAAAAAAAAAAACCCCAATTATTACACAAACTGAATGTGGGCACTTCAGAGGCTCAGATGGTTAAGGGTCTGACTCCTGATTTCTGCTCAGGTCATGATCTTATGGTCCTGAGATGGAGCCCCTCATAAGGCTTCACACTGGACATGGAGTGTCCTTAAGATTGTCTTTCTCCCTCTGCCAACCTCTGCCCCCTGTTCTCGGGCTCCCTCCATCAAAACAAACAAACAAATAAAATAAAAAAAAATACAAACAGCAACAAAAAACTCAATGGAAGTTCAGACCTTCACTGCAGAGCAACAAAAGTGCTTGTCATTTAGTTAAAAAAGAATCCTGGGGCGCCTGGGTGGCTCAGTGGGTTAAAGCCTCTGCCTTCGGCTCAGGTCATGATTCCAGGGTCTTGGGATCGAGCCCCGCATCGGGCTCTCTGCTCGGCGGGGAGCCTGCTTCCTCCTTTCTCTCTCTGCCTGCCTCTCTGCCTACTTGAAATCTCTGTCTGTCAAATAAATAAATAAAATCTTTAAAAAAAAAAGAATCCACATTTGCTGCTGGCAATTTTTTTCATTACCCCTCAGGAGCATGAGTCAGAGTTTCTGCAATCACCTCTCCTTTTTGTGAGTTATAATGTGGACAGTACATTTTGAAAGAGTGTATTGTTTTTATTATTCTTTGTCTACAGTAAAAATTTTACATACCATGTGATTAATACTTCTAGTAATTATTTATGTATGATTTTAGTGCACTATGCCTATGAAGGTCAATTTGATGGGCTATTTTAAGAAATATTAGTCATTTGACTAATATTTGACATTCTCATAAGATTTGAAAAATCTACTTGCTCTGATGTGTCTAGGGATAATTCAGTAGTTGGAGTGCATGCCACAGTAATTACAGTGATGGTAATGATAGCGACTAGGTTGTTGATATTGATTTCCCATTTCTTTTATTAAAGACACACACCTCTAGCAGGTAGGGAAGGGGAAATATTTTTAACACTTTTCAGGTGGGAAACACTGAGGTATAGGGGGTTGAAGTGCCACCGGCTGAGCCAGTGAGAGAGGACTGCGTGGGAGGCTAGGAAGGCATTAAAGCAGGTGTGCTGGGGTTTTAGAAAGCTAACAGGTGTAGCATGGAGAATGCAGTGGGGTAGGGATGGCAGTCTGGGGAACACTTGGGGAGATCCTGTGGTGGTCCAGCTGGAAGATGTCAGTGGCTTGGACAAGGATGGTGGTAGTAGAACAAATGACAAGACAAAAGAGGAACTATTAGGGGAAACAGGACTTGGTGACTGAGTGGAGGTAAGAGATGAGGGAGATAAAGGTGTTCAGGATGATGTCTCTTTCTGTCTGGGATAGTGGTAACATTTCCCAAGGGAAAGAATACGGAGGAATAGGTTTGGGAAATGGGGAGGAGGGGGGTGGAGGAAGGAAAGGTAACAAGTTCAGTTTTTTGCACACTGAGCCTCAGGTATGTGAAAGACATCCAAGTGCATGGATGCCCAGTAGGCCCTGGGGCTCAGGAAAGAGGGGTGAGTGGGAGGCAGTGATTTTGAAATCAAGGGCACAAAACTGTTCATTGAAGGCTTGGGTGTGAATGAAATGATCCTGGAGCCAGAACAAAGCTTAGCATAAAATTCCAGGATCATCAAGATTTAAAGTTGAATGCAAAGTACAGTTATAAATAGCAATTAAAGGGGCACCTGGGGGATCTCATTCAATTGAGCATCTGACTCTTGGTGTCAGCTCAGGTCTTGATTTCAGGGTTCTGAGTTCAAGCCTTGTACTGACTCCTCACTAGGAATGGAGCCTACCTAAAAAATAAAAAAGAAAAGAAATAGCAGCTAGAGTGGGAGTAGGAGAAGCAGGCATCCCATAAGTCAAGGCAAGAGCATATCTTGAGAATGAGGAAATGTGGACTTTATCAAGTTTTATCCAAGCTTAAGGGTATCTTCTCCTCTCAGAATATGGCAACAGATTTCTGAAGGCTACTGTCTCCTGTTTCGTAAGTACCATACCTGCCCAAAGACATTAGAAATACAGTTAAGATCTTGTCGACCAACTTCTCCAGGAAGCAGTCACCATTGCCTAAGGGTTTTCATGCATTTCTTATCTGTGAGCTGAAAGACGTAATCCAGTTTACCTTGTGACCCAGCTCACAGAAACATACATATATTTAACATACTGAAACAAAGGTTTCACAAGATTCTATTTAAACTGTAGACATGCCATCAGTTCAGTTATTTTCCACTCCGTCCACTTCACACCATTCCAGTCCTTTCCATTGAAAATAATGCTAGCTATGTCCGTCAATACTGATTTCATGGTCCAATGACAGGTCCTGACTTAGGGTCTGGAAAATACTGCCATCACCCATTTGATCCCCTCTCCTTCACCTTCCTCACTCCTGCCAGGGGCAGGGCAGCTGCCCATGACAGAGGTCAATGGAGGAGAAAATACACTTTACTGGATTCTGAACCACTTTCCAAAGCTTGTGCCAAAGCTTGTGTTTTCCATAGTGCACTAGATATTTTCTGCACTAAATTCTCTTGGCAGAGAATTTATTTGTCAGAATGTCATCTTTTACTTGGAAACAAACTTCACTCCAAAGTGTAAAATCATAATATGTAAGTTGCCCAAGGTTACCTGGCTAGGATGACAGCCTGGCAGGAAACCAAGGACTGTTTGGCTTTGGAGCTGAGCTTGGAGCCCTGTCAGCAGACACTACTCTGTATTTCTGTCCATCTTGGACGTGCATGAGCATGTCAGACCTCCGACATGGCGAATTTCTTAATTCATTTGGGAAGTTTTACCATATGAATTATTTGTTCTCACAGAGCAATTTTCATTTTCGTTTTCTTTTTTTTTTAAATATAAATTTTAGTTAACATACAATGCAATATGAGTTTCTGGCAGAATTCAGTGATTTATCACTTGCAACACCCAGAACTCATCACAGCAATTGCCCTCTGGATGTCTTTTTTGGAGAAGATATATCCATTTTTCTCTTCTGCCCATTTCTTAACTGGATTATTTGTTTTTGGGTGTTGAGTTTATAAGTACATTATGCATATAATATATAATACATATATATTCATTACATATATAATGAATATAAGTATATAAGTTCATTATAGATTTGGCTACTAACCCTTATCAGATATAATGTTTGCAAATATCATCCCCCATCTAGCCCATCTCCCACCAACCTCCCTCCACCCACCTTCAGTTTGTTCTTCTATGGTTAAGACTCTCCCATTGTTTTTTTTTCTTTCTTCTTTTTCCCTTTTCCCCCCTCCTATATGTTCATCTGTTTTCTCTCTTATATTCCGCATATGAGTGAGATTGTATGGTATTTCTTTTTCTCTCATTTAACTTAGCATATACATTGTAGCTCCATCCACATCATTGCAAGTGGCAAGATTTCATTCTTTCTTTGATGACTGAGTAATGTTCCATTGTATGTATATATGATATCTTCTTTTTCTGTTAATCAGATGATGGACATTTGGGCTCTGTCCACACTTTGATTATTGTTGATAATGCTGCTATAAACATTGGGGTGCATGTACCCTTTCAATACTGTATTTTTGTATCTTTTATGTAAATACCTAGTAGGCAACTGCTAGATCATAGGGTAGTTCTACTTTTAACTTTTTGGGGAACCTCTATACTATTTTCCCAACAACAGTGCATCCTCACTAACACCTGACAGATTTTAGCCATTCTGACAGGTGTGAAGTAGTAACTCACTGTGTGTTGATTTTTATTTCCTTGATGATTTTGATGTTGTTCATCTTTTCATGTGTCTGTTAGCCATCTTGTATGTCTTCTTTTTGTCTTTTTCCCATTTCTTGACTGGATTATTTGGTTTTGGTGGTTGAGTTTGATAAGTTCATTATAGATTTTGGATACTAACCCTTTATCAGATATACTGTTTGCAAATATCATATCCCATTCCATAGGATACCTTTTAGTTTTCTTGGTTTCCTTTGCTTTGCAGAAGCTTTTTATCTTGATGAAGTCCCAATAGTTCATTTTTGCTTTTGTTTTCTTTGTCTCTGGTGACATGTCTAGTAAGAAGTCACTACAGCAGAGCTCAAACAGCTTGCTGCACATGTTCTCTGGGATTTTGAAGTTTTCCCATCTCACATTCAGGTCTTTCTGTTTGAATTGATTTTTGTGTATCATCTAAGAAAGTGGTCCAGTTTCATTCTTTTGCATGTGGCTTCCCAGTTTTCCCACCACCATTTGTGGAAGAGACTTATTCCCATTGGATATTCTTTACTGTTTTGTCAAAGATTGGTTGACCAAATAATTATGGGTCCATTTCTGGCTTCTCTGTTCCATTCCATTGATCCATGTGTCTGTTTTTGGGCCAGTACCATACTGCCTTGATGACTACAGCTTTGTAATATAGCTCTTAATTCAGAATAGTGATACCTCCGGTTTTGTTTTTCTTTTTCAGGATTGCTTTGGTTATTCGGGGTCTTTTGTGGTTCCATACACATTTTAGGATTATTTGTTCTAGCTCTGTGAAAACTGTTGGTGGTATTTTGATAAGTATTGCATTAAATGTGTAGATTACTTTGGGTAGTATAGAGATTTGGACAAAGTTTTTTCTTCTGATCCATGAGCATAGAATGCTTTTCCATTTCCTTGTGCTCTCCTCAATTTCTTTCATAAGGGTCCTATAGTTTTCAGAGTACAGATCTATTACCTCTTCAGTTAGGTCTATTCCCAGACCTCTTTTATTGTTTTTGGTGCAGTTGAAAATGGGATTGATTTATTGATTTCTTTTGCTGCTTCTTCATTATTGGTGTAGAGAAATGCAACAGATTTCTGCACATTGATTTTATACCCTGTGACTATTGCTGCGTATTTGTTCTAGCAATAATTTTTTGGTGGATTCTTTTGGGTTTTCTACATAAAGTATCATGTTGTCTGCAAGTAGTGAAAATTTGACTTCTTCCTTGCTGATTCAAATGCATTTTATTTCCTTTTGTTGTCTGATTGCTAAGGTTAAGACATCCAGTACTATGTTAAATAGTAATTGTGAGAGTGGACATCCTTGTCTTGTTCCTGACTATAGGGAAAAGCTCTCAATTTTCCCCCCTTGTGAGTGATACTAGCTGTGGGTCTTTCATAGATGGCCTTTATGATGTTGAGGTGTGTTCCGTCAGTTCCTACTTTGTTGAGGGTTTTTGTCAAATACTTTTTCTGCATCTACTGACAAGATCATATGATTCTTATCCTTTCTTTTATTAATGTGGTGAATCACATTGATTTATTTACAGATATCGAACCACCCCCTGTAGCCCAGGAATAAATCTGTCCTGATTGTGGTGAATAATTCTCTTAATGTTCTGTGATGAATAATTCTCTTAATGTTCTCTTAATGTCCCTTCTCTTAATGTTCTAGTATTTTATTGAGAATTTTTGCATCCATGTTCGTCATGAGTATTAGCCTGCAATTCTCCTTTTTAGTAGGGTGTTTTCTGGTTTTGCAATCAAGGTAAGCCTGGCTTTCTAGAATGAATTTGGAAGTTTTCCTCCCATTTCTATTTTTTTTGGAACATTGTGAGAAGAATAGGCATTAACTCTTCTTTAAATGGCTGGTAGAATTCCCCCTGGGAAGTCATTTGGCTTTAGACTTTAGACTACTTTAGACTACTGGGAGATTTTTGATTACTGATTCAATTTCTTTGTTAGTTATGAGCCTCTTCAAATTTTCTATTTCTTCCTATTTCAGTTTGGTAGTTTGTACATTTCTAGGAATTCATTTCTTCCAGGCTGCCCAGTTTGTTGGCATATACTTTTTCATAGTATTCTCTTACAATTGTTTGTATTTCTGGGGTCTTGGTTGCGATCACTCCTCTTTCATTCATGATTTTATCTATTTGAGTCCTTTCTCTTTTCTTTCTGCTAAGTCTGGCTAGTGTTTTATCAATTATCTTAATTCTTTCAAAGAACAAACTCTGAGTTTTGCTAATCCTTTCTACAACCCTTTTTTGGTTTGTTTCTATAATATTTATTTCTCCTCTAATTTTAATTATTTTCCTTCTTCTGCTGGGCTAGGCTTTATTTGCTCTTCTTTTTCTAGCTTCTTTAGGTGTAGGTTAGGTTGTGTAGTAGAGACTTTTCTTGCTTCCTTAGGTAGACCATATTGTAATATACTTCCCTCTTAGGACGGCCTTTGTTGCAATCCAAAGGTTTTGGAATATTGTGTTTTCATTTTCATTTGTGTCCATGTATTTTTTTTTAAATTTCTTCCTTAATTTCCTAGTTAACCAATTCATTCTTTAGTAGGATGTTCTTTAACCTCCATTTACTTGAGGTCTTTCCAAATTTTTTCTTGTGGTTGACTTAAAGTTTCATAGTGTTGGGTCTGAACATGTACACAGTATGATCTTGATCTTCTTGTAACTGTTGAGGGCTGATTTGTGGCCCAGTATGTGACCTATGCTGGAGAATGTTCCATGTGCCCTCAAGCACATGTTCTGCTGCTTTAGGATGAAATATTCTGAATATCTTTTAAGTCCCTCCAGTCCAATGTGTCATTCAAAGCCATTGCTTCCTTGTTGATTTTCTGCTTAGCTGATTTGTCTGTTGCTGTAAGTAGGAAGTTAAAGTCCCCTACTATTATGGTATTATTATCAATGAGTTTCTTTACATTCATTATTAATTGATTTATGTATTTGGGTACTCCTGAGTTGGGGGCATAAATATTTATGATTATTATGTCTTCTTGATGGATAGACCCCTTAATGATGATATAATGTCCTTCCTCTCTTGTTATACTCTTTGTTTTAAACTCTAGTTTGTCTGATATAAGTATGGCTTCTCCAGCTTTCTTTCTTGAGAGATTGTTCTCCATTTCCTCACTTTCAGTCTGCAGGTGTTTTTGGTTGTAAAATGAATCTCTTGTAGGCAGCATATAGATTAATCATGAGTTTCTTTCTTTCTTTCTTTCTTTCTTTCTTTCTTTCTTTCTTTCATCCCTTCTGATACTCTATGTCTTTTTTTTGGAGCATTTTGTCCATTTACATTCAGAATGAGTGTTGAAAGATATGAATTTAGTGCCACCATGTTACCTGTAGAGTTGGTGTTTCTGGTGATGTTCTCTGGTCCTTTCTAGTCAGTTGCTTTTGGTCTTTTTTCTCCACTCAAAGAGTCCCCCTTAAAATTTCATGTAGAGCCAATTTAGTGCTTATGATCTCCCGTAGTTTTTGTTTGTCTGGGAAGCTCTTTATCTTTCTTTCTATTCTGAATGACAGTCTTGCTGGATAGAGTATTTGTGGCTGCATATTTTCCCCATTCAGCTCATTTAATATTTCCTGCCACTTTCTTCTGGACTGCCAAGTTCTGTGGACAGATCTTCTGTGAACCTGATCTGTCTCTCCTTTAAGTTAAGGATCACCCCCACCCCCTTTTTGCTTTCAGAATTCTTTCCTTGTCCATGTATTTTGTGAATTTGACTATGATATGATTTGGTGATGGTTGGTTTTTGTTGAGTTGTTGAAAATATATATGCAAAGTGTATATATATATACAGATATATATATAAATCAAAGTGTATATATGTGTATATATATATACACACATATACATATATATAAATTCAAAAATAATAAATAAAAAAAGAGTTGAAAAATTAAGAAAATATAGGAAAAATAATACTCAGAAGATGAAGAATAAAAGTAGAAAGGAAGCCAGATCCTATTTCCACTAGAGCTAAAACTTTGCAGCACTCTACGCTCAGTATAATTGGTGCCTGCAAAGAGTTTGTGCTGGTCTTCTGTAGAAGAGGCCTGCTGTGCTGATTCTCAGGTGGCTTTGCCCTAGTGGAAATGTGTCTTCAGTGTGCAGGGAGGTGGGGCTTGGTTAAGAGGCTCTGGCCTATGGGGCGCCTGGGTGGCTCAGCGGGTTAAAGCCTCTGCCTTCAGCTCAGGTCATGATCCCAGGGTCCTGGGATCGAGCCCCGCATCAGGCTCTCTGCTTAGCGCAGAACCTGCTTCCTCCTCTCTCTCTCTCTGCCTGCCTCTCTGCCTACTTGTAATCTCTATCTGTCAAATAAATAAATCTTAAAAAAAAAAAAAAAAAAAAGAGGCTCTGGCCTATATGAAAAGGCACAGTTTTGCTCCCTGAAGGCTTTTCAGCGCGGATGGGTGGGATGAGTATGGAGGCACCCTTCTCTGTAGTTCCAGAGCTGAAAGTTCATACCCCCCATTCTTCAGTGAGTCCTCACAGAAGAGTGATGAACTATCCCTGTTTTGTCCCTGGTTTCGTCTGAACACTCTGTTCTCCCTGCCTGTTTCCATTTCTTTTTTTAAAAAAAATATCTCAGGCAGGTGACCAAATTTCAAAACTCCAAATTTTAGGGACTTCTGTGGTGAGGACCCACACTGTTCCTCTGGGGAAAGGTCTTGCTGTGCTTTTGCCATTTCCCAGCTGGCCCTGGGAGCACAGTTCCTCATGACTGCACAGTGGTTTGCAGTTTGTGGCAAAACAGAGTAGAAATCTGGCACCAAGATGCACTGCTCTCAGCTGCCTTCCCCATGCCCATGCATGGAAGTGGAGCAGCGTGCTGGTACCACCTGTTCTTCTTACAACCCAGGGGATCCTCAGACCACATTGTCGTTCCTGGAACTCTGCCCTCTTTGTCACCTGAGCACCTTTAAATCAGGCATGTCACACCCCCTACCCCCATAGCAGACTTTTCAAAGTTCAGATTTTGCCCCTTGCTGCATATACTACTTTGTGGTAGCCTATGTAAGCAGGGCTTCCTACCTATGAGGCACCCACCGTATATCTCCCCCAAGGCAATTCTCCACATCTCCTACCTTCCAAAATGTGGTTGCCTTTATACTTGTAGACTTGTAGTTTTTATTCTCTCAGAGCTCTGACTGATTTCTTAGGTGTTCAGAATGATTTAATAAATATCTACCTGTGTTTGAGGATCAAAACAAGCTTATAGTCCTCCTATTTTCAGCCATGTTAACTCCTAAGACCCATTAGTTATATTTTTTGAGTGAAAATGGCAATCTATAAAAGAGTTCAATATGATTCCTCTTTTTGGAAAAAATATATAGTGAAGTAAGTCAAACAGAGAAAGTAAATTATGGTTTCACTTACTTGTGGAGCATAAGGAATAATGCGGAGAACATTAGGAGATGGAAAGTTGAATTACGGGAAATTGGGGGTGGAGATGAACCATGAGAGACTCTGGACTCTGAGAAACAAACTGAGGGTTTGACGGGGGTGTGTTGGGTGAGCCTGGTGGTGGGTATTAAGAAGGGCACATATTGAATGGAGCACTGGGTGTGGTACATAAATAATGAATCTTAGAACATTGAAAAAAAAGTAAAATTAAGATATCTAAAAAAACAAAAAAATAAAACAAAATAGAAGTATATATGTACATATATACTTGATAGTGGAAATTTCCACACCAATGTTTATCAACTGAGGCATTATTTTTTAAAAAGTCTTTATTTATTTAATAGAGAGTACAAGTGCCAGTGGAGGAGGGGCAGAGGAAGAGAGAGAGAGAGAATCCCAAGCAGAATCCACTCTGGGCCCAGCACAATGTAGGGCTTGATTTCATGACACTAAGACCATGACCTGAGCTGAAATCAGAGTCAGATGCTCAAGTATTGAGTCACCCAGGTGTCCTCAGCCTAGGCAGTATTGACATTATGGACAAGAGAACTGTTTGTTATGAGGGGCTACCCTGTGCATGCTAGGATGTCGAGTAGTATTCCTGGCCTCTCCCACCAACCCCCACACTAGCAGCACCTTTCCCCTGAGTCACGACAATCAAAAATGTCTCCAGCCATTGCCAGATGTCTGCTGGGGTAAAAAATCACTTCTTGTTGAGAAGCATTTCTCTCCCTAATATGTTTGCGGTGGTTAAACCTAGGAGAGGGTCCAGCAGGTGATTTTTATCCCCCTCCCCTTCACTTCTAGTTACTCTGCAATGAATATGTCTACATTTATCTCTTATACTGAAAAATAAGAGCAATTAAAATACCTACTACCATAGCAGTCTTGGGTAAAAGAACAAGAGGCATGTGCTTTTTTGCACAGTCTTTGAAAAAAAAAAAAAAGAAAAACACCAGTAGATAGAAGATTTATGAAAGATATTATGAAGGGAACCACAAAGAAAACAGGGAAAACCAGTTCTTCCAAGACAGGTTAGCAAAGATTCTTATCAAGATGTGAGGGCTGTAATGTGTGGGCCAGAAAGAATGTGATTTATGATTCAGGTTCACTCATCTGTGCAGATGGTGCCCTCTGTTTAATGTTCTCATCAGATTTACTCTGCTGGGCATACTTGCGCTCTGGGATGTACAAATAGTTTTTCTCTGTATCGATTTCCCAGGAGTTGGCTCAACGTGGGGCCTTGTAGGCTTGTAGGGGTCAGTATCCCTCTTCACGTCCCTCCTTCCCATGCACAAGATGTGACACTAGGCTTCACTCGCTTTGTAGTGGGTGTGTTTTCATTCACCCAATGTAGAATTCATGGGGTCCGGAAATAGGGTGACGACTTGATGCTTTCGTGAGGACACCCTACCTAATGTGGAAGAGGTAGAAGCAACACAGCTTTTGAAATGCTCAATACTCCTGCTATGCTTAGAATGACAAGAGATGTAAAAGCCACTCAGAATTACATTCCCTTTCCCAAAACCACTGGCGATTTCAGTTTGAAGGCATCAAGTAAGAAGCAAAGTATGATGGTACTTTCGTGTAAGAAAAACCAGGTGAGGCACAGGTGGGCTTTGAGTTGAAATAGTTGTGTCTAAAAGCCTTATCTTTCTGGTGTTAAGCACATGCTCTGGCCATTAATAGCAATAAACACATGGCACTGACTATGTGCCCGGCACCGTTCTAAGTGCCTTCTGTATTCCAACACTGTTCATGTCAAAACAGCCCTGAGGGAGCTGTCATCTGTATTTCATAGGTGAGGACACTAAGACACAGCAGGTGCTCAAGTAAATATTTTGTGACTGAAACAAGTAAGCCAAACTATCACCAATCACTTTGTTTTTTCTCTGCTCTTAATAACAACTCGTTCTTTCCCTCTCCTCAACTTCTTTCAAGTTAGTGTTATAAATTTGTTCTTCAAAACCAGCAGAGTTATGTGTACCAAAATTGAAGGGAACACTCTGGTTAATGCAATTATGGTCTAAATTAAATCATTAGATCAGAAATGGTTTGGACTTGTGGACACTCTCTAAAGACCACGACTCCAGAATCCATCTCTCCTACCAGGGGTGTCTGCCTGTGCCAAAATATAAATGAGGAAATACGGATGTTACCTATTTTCCTGCAAAAGCATCGAAGGATCATGAGTACACAATTAAAACAAGCATATATTAAGACCAAATACGATGATATTGCTGCTTCTGCAAGTCAAAAATGGTCACATACCAATAATTTTATGTGGTTCAACTTAGAGATTTTGTCATATATTAATGCAGTCACTAGAGTTGAACTTCCTAGGTGAATGGTGAAGGAGATGAGACTAGTTGCTGGAAATAACCTACGATGTGTTGTTTATGGTACACTTTAGTTCCTACAGTGAATTGTGGCAAATTTTCATACATTCTCCTGTACCTATTTGTTTCACTTCTTTCTTTTTTGTATCCTTGGTTATAGATTTAAAAATTCTGTAGGTGGGGCTATTCATTCAGACATATTCCAAGGGGTCTTTGAGCATTGCTCATTCAAATAGAATATTTAGTGTTATAATAGTAACATAGTGTTTCAGCAGATAAATGCATTCTAGTCTATTGATTATTCAAATATCTTTCTAAACCCACATACCCAGAAATAAATGTACTATTCTATCACAAAAGGTGGCATTTTCTTTCAGGCTAGCCCCCTACTAAACAAGCCTACTGTGTTGTTGAGAGGACATTTTCTGAGTACAAAACAAAAATGGCAATTTAGGTCAACACTCCAGAAGTTCTCATAAAGTATCAGTATGGCCACTTTAAGTAGCCCAAAGTGTGTAATATCAAGATTTGTTCTTGATTTATTCATTCTGAACTTGGATTATTGTGATTGAATTGTGGGTTGGGTTTAAATGTGACCAGATAACCACTAATTCAGTGGTATTTGTATGTTTTACATATCTCATCACTCTGAAAATAAACCAAATCCTAAAAAAAGGAGTATTTAAAAAATGAATGGTCTCCATGAAACATTTTTTACAGTGCTTTCACTTGCTAAATGCCCCCAAATAAATGTAGAAGTAGGCTTGTTTGAAAATAGTCAACCAAGAAGCCAAACACGCTCACCTGAGTAAATTCTTCATCCAATTTGGTAACACTTATTTTTAAATTTATTTTTTCAGTATTCCAAGATTTATTGTTCATGCACCACACCTAGTGCTACATGCCATACGTGCCCTCCAAACCTTTTTTTTTTTTAATATTTTATTTATTTATTTGACACAGAGAGAGAGAGATCACAAGTAGAGCAGCAGACAGAGAGAGAGGGGGAAGCAGGCTCCCTGTGGAGCAGAGAGCCTGATGCGGGACTCGATCCCAGGACCCTGAGACCATGACCCGAGCCGAAGGCAGCGGCTTAACCCACTGAGCCACCCAGGCGCCCCTTCCAAACCTTTTTGAATGCATACAACATCCTGGATCAGCCCCTGCTTTCCAGATGCCCACCTTCATCACGAGATACCCACATGCATGAACCAACACCCATTTGAGGTAGAATGAAACAAGCGCCTTGAGAATAGAGAAGAGGTAAGTAATTCTCACAGACACAGAAAATCAGAGTCAACTTCTTTCATCCCACATCCCTTATTGTTTGGTCACTCTTATGTTTGCACTCATGTGCCTTGTAACAGCAGGGGTGTGGCAAAGGGAAGTTCAGGTGTTAGTCCTCCATTTGCACATGTAATCCCCAGTCCTCCATAAATTTCAGGAGATAGGCTTTGTTTTCTTCTGATGACTCTTCTGGAGCCTGATCCTCATAGAGTCTACACAAGAGGCCTTCTTCTGTGAGCTCCTTGTACTCAGGCTGCTCACATCCCTTGGAGTCATGTTCAGAGCCAGAGAATGACGGTATGCACAGCCTGCCAGTCTGAGGGTCCCAGTTCACTAGTGTGGTGGATGCCTCTTCACCTGGCTCCTCTTCCGCATCCACATGCTTCTGCAACAGCTGGCCCAAGTCTCGCAGCTGAGGGGCATAGGAATACAGTGGTGTTGGGGAGCCCAGGTTTGTCAAAGCTGCCTGTTGCTCCAAGAATTGTCCTTGGAGGGATGCCTCCTCCTGCAGACTGAGCTCTTGATCTCCAGGCCCCACACAGATGTCAACAGTTCTTACAGCCTCTTCGTATCCAACGACAGCTTTATCTGTGGCCATTGTTCCACCCAGTGACCCTTGCTGGGTTAGGGACATACCCTTGGAGCTTTCCTCAAAGTCACAGAAAATGTGCATCCCATGTAAAGCATACTCTGAGTTCTTCACCTCCATTTCCTCCTGATGTGGCTCCTGGTCCTCAAGGGGCTCATTCAGGTCCCATACATCGTTGCTTTCCCCCCTTACACTTACATCCTTATGAGAAGTGTTAGAATCCTCCACAATATTGAGGGTGATAAAATTAAGCACAATTTTTTCAGCAGGTACAAAGAATCTTTTGTCAAATTCATTTCCATAAATCAAAATCTATAAAGAGAGAAGAGCATGGTTTTCACCTTTTCACTTGAGAGAGACATGAAAAACAGCTGTTAAGTAGAACTTACACTGTCATCACATAGTTCTAAAAACCTATTCTTACCAACTCATGGAAGTGACAGTTATTCTCGGGATAAACAGAAAGCCTCATTCACACGGAGGCAAGAGACCCGAGACACACACACTCACATAAAGGCTTATGGAAGTGACAGCGGTCCCTAGGGCGGTGGTAGGGGTATCCCGTCCAAGGATCAGGGTAGACTGCCCCCTCCTCTAACTGGCCCAGGGAATTCAGGGCGCTTATTTAATTTCTTGAGCCTCAGTTTTTAATTGTGTAAAATCAGAATTTCTGCCACGTGAGAAGTGGCAAGGGCTGAGGGAGAGAGTTTGGAAATCGCTTTGTTAATTACTGTTGACCATGTATTTGTCAACTAGCAGTGGTTTCCTGGACTCCCAGGCCTGGCTGGGATACACTCTGGACATGAAATGTGGATGGGCATGCAACCTGGGTGCAAAGAGGGAAGAAGGCTCCTTAGTAGGGATGGTTTCCCTCACTTCCCCCATAGTGGCGGGGAAGTAGGAGGAGGCGCCATTTCAACCTGTACCCTAAAGTGATTACCCCCATAGTTATCTAATCCCACTGTAATGGGGCCAAAAAGGGAAATCCATCTGCCTGTTTATGGCTGATAGAGAAGCTCTAAATCATGTCAGGAAAACTGGGTTGAGATTAAAATGGTGCTGGGGATATGGGGAAGGTGTCTTTTGTGATGCCCAGTCATGCCTTTTATTTGAATCCTCATTGTCCACCCCGTGATGTGAGTTCATTTAACATTAACATTCCTCAGCCTCATTCTTTTATAACATTTCAGTTTCAGAAAGTCACATATGCTTAATTCTCCTGTGAAAGTTTCTCCCAGGAATGTCTCCCTGTGCCATTAGGAACCTACCTCTAATGTCTAAAAGCAGGCAGAATAAGAGAAACATTTAAAACCGAACTAACAGGAATACCTTATGCATCATATATATGTGAATATATATTTTAATACTTTGCAAATAAATCACTCTTATTGTTAAAATATGCCCAGCCCTTCTAAACCCTCCAGAAGCGTATTTATTCCTTCTTAATATTTTCTTGCTCTCCTTGCTCTGAATGCTTGTCCTGGCCATTTTCTTCCTAAATGTACTCCCCATTCCATGACAGTCTCAAGCTCTACATCCCATTTTCCTCTTTCAGAGGCTTCCTTTCTTGCCCGGGCCAACTGGCACAGTCTTCTAGCTCCTTTTATTGCTTCTAGTCTTACTCCCTCCCGCAGTGTACTAGATCCACTATCTAACTGGATTTAAACACGATATTGACCTCGACACTGCCTATTCAAAACCCCATAGAGGTTTCTCCTAGCCAAGACAATATAAAACCCAAACTGCTTAGAATAACACCCGATTCTCCTGTTACCTGGCCCTCACACCTACTCTCTGGTCTTACTTCAGTAACTCTTCATCAGCAACCTGTGGTCCTACAATATCATGTGGTTTTCCAAACATCTACACACCTTGGCCCTTCTGGGTTTTCTGCCAGAAGTATGTGCTTTAACCCTTTCTTCCCTTTCCTAATCATGGCCAGATGTAAAACTTCTACTGGTCATCTATGCAGGGTTTCCATGCTCTCCCTGTAACTCTCTGTATGTCTACAGTCCTAACTGTCTGCTTTCATCGTAGCCTTTATGTATCATTTTGAAATTCCCATCCCCAACTTAACTTGGACCTCGGGAAGGGCATGGATCTGACTTAAATTTATTTGTGTACCTCAACACCTAGTCTAATCTGCTCATGACATGTGAAATTTTTGTCAAAACTGAGGAATCTCTTTGCTACTAGAGACTAGTAACAAAAGTGTTTTCTTATTCATCCACCCTTTAAACCCGCGCTTCCTGTAAAAGGGAGCTGTGTCTGCTCTAGAGCTTCCTTTTGTACTGGCCTGGAAGGGAGGGTTTATAATCATTCCTGCCACACTGAGCACTCACCAAATTTGCGGGGTGTTTCTCTTTGCCAACATGGATATATCTGTACATGGAGTAGCCCATCACAGAAAAAAGAAACACAGTAACAGATATGGGCAAAACATACCAGAAGATGATTTTAACCTTCACTGCTGATGTTTGGTCTGTTAAAAAAAAAAAAAGGCAGAAATACAGCGTTGTGATTCAGTGTGGTGGTAGGAAAACACTGGTAATGTCAGGTGACTTTGGGTTGATAACTTACAATTAGGAGCTCAATTTTTCATTTATAAATTGAGAAGCTTGAAGGAAAAGTGATAAGGGGTCTCAGAATTCTTACTCTCTGATAAGAGATGGTCTTCAGGACTCATCTGGGCTTGTCGCAAACCTTACAGTGTGGATGCATCACCAACTTGATCAGCAGATATTCCAACATTTTTGTCTTGCTGTGAGATTCATGCAGGTTCTTATATTTGAAGCTAAGTGTGTCTATTATTCCAGCAACTTAATACACTTTAAACCAAGCAACAGAAGCCTCTTGATAAGATCCTATTAAGCTGCCCTCGCTTTTCCATACCGTCATTTAACTCAACCATTTCCAAATATTCAGCAGAAGTTGGGAATGTGTGGCATCACCCTCTGCGCGGCTAACAGAACCATCTGTGAGTGGGTTGGCTACACTTTCTGGGTAGGTCTGGAGCTTGGGGTGTGTGTAGGAAGTGGCTGAGCTGGTGTTGCTGAGAATGGCAGTGACTCCCCTCCAGGTCCTGTTGTGCTGTGGGTTCATGACAAGTAAAAGTCCATAGAAGAATGAAAAGACTTGGTGAACAGCTTTTAAGAAAGCAGTGCTGGCCCTCCATTCATGAGACTATACGGTGGTGAATAGGACTCATGTGACTGATTTATATTTGTTGGGCTCCTCTAGGATACCGGAAGTTGTAATAGTTAATTACCTGTGCCGATTGGCTAGGCCATGGTACCCAGATATTGGGCGAAACATGATTCTAGATATTCCTGAAAGGCATTTTTCGATGAGATTATCATTTAAATGAATGGACTTGAGTAACACACATTACTCTTTATAATATGGGTGGCCTTGTCTAATCAGTTGTTAGCTTTAGTAGAAAAAATGGTGACCACCTCGAGAAAGAGATTTCTGCCAGCAGATAACCTTCAGAAAAGAAGTGTAGCATCAACTCTTCCTCAGAATCCAGCCTGCCGGACTGCCCAATAGATTTTGAGCTCACCAGCCTCCACAGTCATGTGAGACATCTGCTTAAAATAAATCTGTCTCTCTCCGTATGTAATATGTGGTTCTGTTCTCTGGAGAACCCTGACTAATACAGCAGTAGAAAAAGAGGTTTAGCGCATGTGGCAAAAGTTCTAGTATATTTCTTATATACTGATGAATTCAGTGAGAGTGTCATGGGAGCTCTTTCATCTGTACAGTTGCTTGGATAATCTTGATGCCTAGGCCTGAGGCAAAGGAATAATGTCACTCTCCAGATAGCCGTCTAGTGAGAGAGGGGAAACAGAAGTGTCATGGACAATGAGGGAGATCAAGAAGAGCCAGTGAGGGGCACCTGGGTGGCTCAGCGGGTTAAAGCCTCTGCCTTCAGCTCAGGTCATGATCCCAGGGTCTCGGGATCAAGCCCCGCATCGGACTCTCTGCTTGGCTGGGAGACTGCTTCCTCCTCTCTCTCTCTCTCTCTCTGCCTACTTATGATCTCTATCTGTCGAATAAATAAATCTTAAAAAAAAAAAAAAAAAAGAAGAGCCAGTGAGAGAAGTGTAGGTGTCGGGCTCCAAGGACAGCCTCTTCCACCCCAAACTGCTCCCAAGGAGCACGTCTGTCATCAGCTTCTGCAGGGAAAGGTGGCAACAGCACATGCAGGTGGTGCAGGTGGCCGGCATCACCTACTACACATAAGGCCACGATGCAGCCTAGTCCTCTGAATGCACACTCTGGTCTCTGGACTGAACTTGCCCTACTTAAAACATGCCATGACAACAATGACCGGTGGCACTCAGCATACAGCAGAACATGTTTGCACCAATAAACCTAATAAACTGTAGTTGTATTTTAGTACCAGGGGACAATGGAGAGCAGAAGTATTTCTCAAAGATGGCCCCGAAAGAAGTGGTCCAGCTGGGCTATCAAGGAAAAGGTCAGAATCCGAAAAGATATGTCCTTATTTTGTCACCTCTCCTAGACTAGTGAGAAAGTTGGCTGCATCTCTTACCGGGAAGTATTTAATGGAATCCGTATTTGAGTTGCTTTCAGTCTGCCAACTGCTTAAATATTTTCACTGGAAATTCACTCCTACCACTTGGCCACTGATCAAACTGTTAGTAAACAGAGCACTTTTTCCAAATACAGAAACGATTTCTTCAGTCTGCTTTGTTTTGCCTTTTGCTTGCTCTGCATTTCAGTTTTATTTGACATCTGGCAGAAAATCCTTCATTTTAGGGGAAGGTATGAAAGGACAGAGATTCAAAAATATAGCTTCTCACTTTTGAACATCACAAAATCCCCTTTGGATTCCTTAGGACAGTTTCATCTTGTGCTCTATGCAGCATGAGGGAAGAGGAAAGCAGGGCTCCTGTCAGCATGGTCATCCCATAGCTGGTTATGGAACCAGGCTAGGGGATGCGGGGTGCCATTTTTCCTGGGCCAGAGGGTTTGGAAGAGGGAGATGGCAGAATAATGGATGAGGGGCCATTCGAGGAAGGTCAACTTTTGGGTTAATTTTCCATGTTCAGGTTTTGAGTGGAAAGTCCCCTGACCCTTGGGGAAGCACAAATACACAAATGCCAAGCTCCTAACCCTATTTCTCCTAACAGGAATGAGACTCTTCAGCCAAGCTCAGAAAACATGAGAAGAAGGCAAAAGGAAGGAGAGAGAAGCAAAGTAAATGAGGGAGTAAGTGTGGATTTGCTGATCCCAGACGCTCGTGCAGCCTGTGAGTGATACCTGAATGCAACTTGCAGAGCTGTAATTTATACTCCTGAGGGTGAGCAAAGCCTGCTGTCTGCAAGTGTTGTTAGAATAGTGTTTTGTTTCTAGCCCTAACATTTGATGTTCTTGAAGACCACAGAACTTCTCTTGATGACAGGGACTACATTTAAGAAATAAAAAGAGGTGTGTAAAATTCTGATTGCTTTTTTTCCCGTAGAAGAAGCTTGTTGGCAGCAGATATCAGGACCGGTGCTGAGAGTTCCTCGGGAAGATGCAAACAGGCTCTAATGCTGGCAAAGTTCAAGGACAGAGCCCCAGGATGCTCAATGCATTTATGGTGATGATTGTTTCTGCCTTTGTCTCAACCTGTTCCTGGTAAACATGGATTAACCCAAACCTTGTGTTTAACTGCCACACTTCTCCTAGTTTCCTCAGAGTTCCCTCCTCAGACCAGCTGAGACTTTTTAAGCTCACCTTTCAAAGTACGGACACACAGCTTCTCAGAAGGCCGAGCAAGGCGAGGAGGCCCTGGGACGAAGGACTCCACGTGGATGCAGTACAGAGTGTCTGGCTCCAGCCAGCCTAGCACCAGCGTGTGGTTGGTCACACACTGGGACCACTAGGGCAGGGGATGGCAAACAGCAGTTAGAGCCACGGAATTCCAGTACCACCCAGATAGACAGCTCTAGAAGGAGACAGAACACTGAGATACCACTAAATCCTTCTTTATTGTGGCAAGCCGGGCTTTTAAAAATTTTTTTTTAATTTAAATTCAATTTAGTTAACATATACTGTCATGCATTTTAAGAAATTTAAGTAGAATTATGAACATTTTCCCATATTAATAAATGGAGGTCTAAGTTAAGATTTTTAAATTTTTTTTCTAGCAACAGCTTTAAAATACCCTTTTCCTTTAGCTCAGCAGAGCATGGTCAGGAATTGGGACCATTCTGGGAACAATTCTAAATAAGAACGTAAGGATGGATTTCTTGCTCATCTTGCCCTGTGTCCTTGCTGACATTTTTTCCCTCTTGGAGAGTGATTGACAGATGTCATGCGAGTCAGAGCTCTACATCAGAGTGAGGTGGACAATTGTTCCACACCCAATAGCAACATCAGACCCCACTGAAGGAGAGGGTCTGTAAGGGAAAGCCGAAGGACGTTGTTGAGATGTCTTATGTATCAGCTTCCACTATGTCTTGCCCAGCATGTCTTTGAATATCACACCTTCCCAGATTCCCTGCCCCTAGGCTGCTCGTCCCAGCACTAGTTGCAGGAAGCGCACAGATTCGAGGCCCCTCTTCCATCCCAGGCTCACCGTTCTATTAGATTGAGTATTATATACGGACACATTATACTTCAGATTAGAGTATATCTGTTGCATGGAAAGAGAATTGTCTTCTGGATTTCTCTTCCACTTCTCCGGAGCCGTCAGAACAATGGAAATGGATCTCTCATCTGTCGTCAAAGCGATCCCTGGTGGGCCAATTTGTGCTAAAGGGGAGGGGAGAGGGAGTTACCATATTCAGATGTAGAAATCACCATGGATAAAAGTACAATATAATCCTACTGGAATCAAAGTCTAAAGCTGCCCTCTTAGTTGAGATGACTCAGATTGTTCTCAGGTGAGTCCGAGTTATGCCACATCTTGAAACAATCATTTCTGATTGTTTCTGATCTGTATCTGATCTGTATCATTTCTGATATAATATGAAAACAGAAAATTTAAGTCTTGTATTTACTTGGTGCCTAATCTCCTGGATAAACAGGTGGTAAATACAACTAAAAGTGTTTACAACACTCTTGTGACTTGAAAAGTTGGTGATAAATAACATTACCATGATTTGCTGTGTGGTAGAAATCAGCCATGGAGGAATGAAACAGTGTTAAATAACTTAGAATGGTCTAGAACAGAGGTTCGCAAGCTTTTGCTATAAAGGTTCAGACAGGAAGTACTTAGGCTTTACAGGCCATATGATCTCTGTTGTAGCTCTTATTTATGTAAATGTAAAAAGCATTCTTAGCTCTCGGCCTGTGGACAGATGGAAAGGAGGCCGAGCTGCATTCGGTCTGAGGACATAGTTTGCTGAAGTGTGATCTAGAAGGGCACCATTGAAGAGGTTCTGGCTCCAGTGAGAAGCTCTTGTAAACTTCATTATGGCAGCTCTGAGTGGGTCCTCTATGGCTGATTCAGCCACCGAACAAAGGACGGAAAAATGAAAAAAGCAAACATCATGAAGGTATTGCCTGAATTCTGAGTTATACCTAGAAATATGTCATCACATTACCATGTTCAGAACAAGAAGACACTTAGTTTGGCAATGAGCAAAAGCAGTCATTGTAAAGACGAAGCTCTGAGATGCAGTGAGGTGGGGCACCGTGGGCTGCTCACCCAGCAGCTGAGGGACAGAGCGCAGAACAGTGTGCCCAGGGCCCTGGCCTCCTAGGAAGGCTGCCAGGCTGATACTGTATGCTCGATGGACAGAAGAACTTGTTATTATCGGAGTTTACAGTGTGTTACTTACTTTCTAAGAATGGATAGAATCGTCCAGTTTCTGCCCATTTGGAACAATTCGTTTCCCAAATGGCCTTAACTTTGGCATAATATTGATGTTCGTAATCAGAAGTTTCCACAGAGAGATCACAGGAGGTCCTACTGATATTTCTGCATTCGGATTTATTCAACCACTTCTTTTGCCCATATCTGCTGAGAAAGAAATTGAATTAATAATGAGGTGCCCTCTGTGATTTCCAATAGGAAAAAAACAGTTATTACACAAAACTCAATGGAAGTTCAGGGTCGCCTGGGTGGCTCAGTGGGTTAAAGCCTCTGCCTTCAGCTCAGGTCATGATCCCAGGGTCCTGGGATCAAGCCCCACATCGGGCTCTGTGCTCAGCAGGGAGGCTGCTTCCCTTCCTCTCTCTCTGCCTGCCTCTCTGCCTGCCTCTCTGCCTACTTGTAATCTCTGTCTGTCAAATAAATAAATAAAAATTTAAAAAAAAGAAAACAAAAACAAAAACAAAACTCAGTGGAAGTTCAGACCTTCACTGCAGAACAACAAAAGTACCTGTCACTGAGATAAAAAAGAATCCACATTTGCTGCTGGCAATTTTTTTCATTACCTCTCAGGAGCATGAGTCAGAGTTTCTGCAATCACCTCTCTTTTCTGAGAATTATAAGGTGGATAGTACATTTTGAAAGCCTGTATTTTTTTATCCTTGGTCTACAGTAAATATTTTACACATCATATGATCAATTCTTCTAGTAATTATCTATGTACGATTTTAGTGCAAATGCCAAATGAAGGTCAATTTGATGGGCTATTATTTTTTAAAGATTTTTATTTATTTATTTGACAGACAGATCAGAAGTAGACAGAGAGGGGGGCAGAGAGAGGAAGAAGCAGGATCCTCTCCCCACCCCCCGAGCAGAGAGCCCAATGCAGGGCCTGATCCCAGGACCCTGAGATCATGACCTGAGCTGAAGGCAGAGGCTTTAACCCACTGAGCCACCCAGGCGCCCCGATGGGCTATTTTAAAGAAATATTAGCCATTTTTTTCTTGGAAGAAAAAATACCTTGACATTCTCATAAATTTAATATCTCCTTTCTATGAAAGGTCTAGAGAAAATTGGTTAGGGTTGAGTGCATGCCAACCGTGGCATGAAGTGATAGTGATGATATTGACTCGGTTGTTGATATTGATTTCTTCTTTCCTTTATTAAAAACACACACCCCTAGCAGTTAGAGAAGGGAAAATATTTTTAACACTTTTCAGGTGGGAAACACTGAGGTATAGGGGGTTGAAGTGCCACCGGCTGAGCCAGTGAGAGAGGACTGCGTGGGAGGCTAGGAAGGCATTAAAGCAGGTGTGCTGGGGTTTTAGAAAGCTAACAGGTGTAGCATGGAGAATGCAGTGGGGTAGGGATGGCAGTCTGGGGAACACTTGGGGAGATCCTGTGGTGGTCCAGCTGGAAGATGTCAGTGGCTTGGACAAGGATGGTGGTAGTAGAACAAATGACAAGACAAAAGAGGAACTATTAGGGGAAACAGGACTTGGTGACTGAGTGGAGGTAAGAGATGAGGGAGATAAAGGTGTTCAGGATGATGTCTCTTTCTGTCTGGGATAGTGGTAACATTTCCCAAGGGAAAGAATACGGAGGAATAGGTTTGGGAAATGGGGAGGAGGGGGGTGGAGGAAGGAAAGGTAACAAGTTTAGTTTTTTGCACACTGAGCTTCAGGTATGTGAAAGACATCCAGGTGCATGGATGCCCAGTAGGTCCTGGGGCTCAGGAAAGAGGGGTGAGTGGGAGGCAGTGATTTTGAAATCAAGGGCACAAAACTGTTCATTGAAGGCTTAGGTATGAATGAAATGATCCTAGAGCCAGAACAAAGCTTAGCATAAAATTCCAGGCTCATCAAGATTGAAAGGTTGGATACAAAGTATAGTTATAAATAGCAATTAAAGGGGCACCTGGGGGATCTCATTCAATTGAGCATCTGACTCTTGGTGTCAGCTCAGGTTTGACTTCAGGGTTCTGAGTTCAAGCCTTGTACTGACTCCTCACTAGGAATGGAGCCTACCTAAAAAATAAAAAAGAAAAGAAATAGCAGCTGGGGGGGGGGGAGTAGGAGAAGCAGGCATCCCGTAAGTCAAGGCAAGAGCATATCTTGAGAATGAGGAAATGTGGACTTTATCAAGTTTTATCCAAGCTTAAGGGTATCTTCTCCTCTCAGAATATGGCAACAGATTTCTGAAGGCTACTGTCTCCTGTTTCGTAAGTACCATACCTGCCCAAAGACATTAGAAATACAGTTAAGATCTTGTCGACCAACTTCTCCAGGAAGCAGTCACCATTGCCTAAGGGTTTTCATGCATTTCTTATCTGTGAGCTGAAAGACGTAATCCAGTTTACCTTGTGACCCAGCTCACAGAAACATACATATATTTAACATACTGAAACAAAGGTTTCACAAGATTCTATTTAAACTGTAGACATGCCATCAGTTCAGTTATTTTCCACTCCGTCCACTTCACACCATTCCAGTCCTTTCCATTGAAAATAATGCTAGCTATGTCCGTCAATACTGATTTCATGGTCCAATGACAGGTCCTGACTTAGGGTCTGGAAAATACTGCCATCACCCATTTGATCCCCTCTCCTTCACCTTCCTCACTCCTGCCAGGGGCAGGGCAGTTGCCCATGACAGAGGTCGATGGAGGAGAAAATACACTTTACTGGATTCTGAACCACTTTCCATAGCTTGTGCCAAAGCTTGTGTTTTCCATAGTGCACTAGATATTTTCTGCACTAAATTCTCTTGGCAGGTAGAATTTAAACTATTGTCAGAATGTCATCTTTTACTTGGAAACAAACTTCACTCCAAAGTGTAAAATCATAATATGTAAGTTGCCCAAGGTTACCTGGCTAGGATGACAGCCTGGCAGGAAACCAACGACTGTTTGGCCTTGGAGCTGAGCTTGGAGCCCTGTCAGTGACAGACACTACTCTGTATTTCTGTCCGTCTTGGACGTGCACGAGCATGTCAGACTTCCGACATGGCGAATTTCTTTCTTTATTTTGGAAATTTGTACCATCTAAGTTATTTTCTCTCACAGAGCAGTGATTACTCTATTTTTTTTTTTTCCTTTTCAGAATCAAACACATAAAGGACATTGCGAACTCTTTGCTTCACTTAATGGAAAAAAAGGCCAGGGCACAGTCAACAGGCACTTCCTCTTTGCAGAGTGATGTCTCCTTTCCTAAAACACCAGCTTCCAGAGAAACTCTTAAAAAATGAAAATGAGGATCCAGATAAATGAGGTCATTGTGAATAGCTGTTGAAGTATTTCCCTGTCTTAGTGGTCTGAATATTTTCTTCATAGAGAAAAATGACTTTGTTCTTTTTGTTGTGGCTAATAGGGTACTTTTTTTTTTAATTCAGAAAATCAGAAATGTGTAATCAACAGAGAAACAAGTCACTCTAAAACCCATTAGCCTAAAACATTTGGCATGATTCTGGACATCTCGTTATGCTTCTCTATTCACACAGGAAAGACTAGTTGGCTGCATATACAGACAATAACTAGATTATATCATACATATGGTTTTAATCAGGGTTGCAAATTTAGTCTGATTTGAAGTTTACTTAAGATTTATTTATTTTTTATTTTTTTTTTATTTTTTTCCATTTTATTTATTTTTTCAGCGTAACAGTATTCATTCTTTTTGCACAACACCCAGTGCTCCATGCAAAACGTGCCCTCCCCATTATCCACCACCTGTTCCCCCAACCTCCCACCCCTGACCCTTCAAAACCCTCAGGTTGTTTTTCAGAGTCCATAGTCTCTTATGGTTCGCCTCCCCTCCCCAATGTCCATAGCCCGCTCCCCCTCTCCCAATCCCACCTCCCCCCAAGATTTATTTATTTATTTTTTGAGTACAAATTGGGAGAGAGAGAATCCCAAGCAGACTCCACGCTGAGCTCAGAACTCACCCCCAGGCTTAATCCCAGGACCCTGAGATCATGACCGAGGCCAAAATCAAGAGTGGGATACCTAACCAACTCAGCCACCTACATGCCCTCTGATTTGAGCTTTAACAGAAAAAGAAATCGAAGTGAGATTAAAGGAATTGTTTTAGTTCAAGTATTTCATCCTCACAAGAGATAGTAGTTTCTAAAAGATCTTTTGAAGTAAGAAAATGGTTCATGAAAAATATCGAAAGTTTGGTTATCAAGGTGATGAAATATTTTCGTTTTAGATCACATTTAATGGCTTCTTGCTATGAAACTCAGTACACTTAGAGATATTCCCCACCTTCTAATTTGTTATATCATTGCTTAGCTTTCAAACATTTACAAGAAATTTTGATAACCCCATTCCCCATCAATACTTAGTCTCAGTTCTTCACTGAGATAGTCTCAGTGCATGTACCAGTCTTTTCACAATGACAATTAATCTTGTCGATACTAAGTCCTTCCTTCAGGGTCATCTTTACCTCTGCCAGCTGGATATCATCTTTAGTTAGTGGTTTTCTCCCCCCTCAAGAAGATCTCACGGGAGTGCTCTCCTGACATCTCATTTGCTTGAAAATATGTCTGTCGAAATTTGTAAGAATCTTAGATCACACCTATTTTTTCCCTCAGAGGAGTATCACTGTCTTCTGTTGAGTGTTGGCAGACAGAAATAATCCCTCTCCCCTTGCCTCCCTTGAGCACCCTGCTCTTGTTTATGACTGTCATGAAGTACTTCCTCTCCCTAAAGTTCAATAACCTCACCAGGATAAGTCTTCCTATTGTTTTTATTACATTTTCCTAGATTGAGCATGTACTCATTATGCACAACTCCAGACATTCTCACTTGTTCAATTACTATCAGTTTTCATCTCTATATAGCATTTTTATTTTCCAACTCTTCCCTAAGCTCTGCTGCCTCGTTTAAAAATTCTTCCCCTTGTCTTAGAATCTTTTCTTTAACTTCTTGCTTGCTTTCTTTTTCTCCTCCTTCCCTCCCCCTTTCCTCCTTCCTTCCTTTCTTCTTTCTTTCCTCCCTCCCTCCCTCCTTCTCTCCCTTCAGATTTACCATTAGAGATTATGTTGTATATAGACTCAAACTATGAACAGTTATTTCCTGAAATTTTCTCCTGGTTCCATGAGAAAGCTTTTTAGGAACTTTTCACTTGTGTGTGTGTGTGTATGTTTGTCTTTCTCCCTTCCGGTAAGAATGGAGAGGTGCTAGGCCAGATTCTTTGGGAAAATGGGTATAGGACTGAGGGTATGTCACACACTTGCTCTCCAAATCATATTATATTCCCTTTTCTGGAGAGCCCGCCCACCCTCACATTTGGGAACTGCTGGAGGCTGATGTGCCATAAGACACATTAGTAAGGTTGTAGTCCCCTTGCGTGCCTCCCAGCCATCTTCACCTTCCCTCCCTCCTGCACCCACCTCACCGGGGCTACTGGGCCTCTACAGTGAAAGTGTCACTTGAGCACAACTTCTCTTTTAGCTCCTCCTTCTCTGACATTCTGTGGCTCCAAACTGGGGCTCATGGGGACATTTCCTCAATTTCTAGTGGCAGAAATCCTTAGGTTGTTAGGTATACCTTTGAATACTATGACATTTATTCTTGTAGGATTATTTTCTACTGTTGGAGTTTAAGAAGGTATAGATTCACTTTCAGTTTCTGCAGTTGTTTTCCTTCAGACTTCACAGTATTTCGCTTGTACGCTCCGTGGCTTGTGGCTTGAGGTTTGGCCATTTCCTCGGTTTTCTTGAACATGGGCATCATCTATACGTTTTGCATTCTTTCTTGCTTGCAATGAATTTTAAAAAATTTTGTTATTTCGGTGACCATAAAATACATCATTAGTTATTGATGCAGTGTTCCAAGATTCATTGTTGATGTATAATGAGTTTTGAGGGACAGGTGAAATGTGGAAATGTCCATTCACTAACCTCAATAGGAAGAGCTAATGGCACAGAAGTCTGCACTCAGTTTCCCTTAAACAGGTCTGTAATTCCAATTAAGTTTAGACTTTTCAGAAACAATGGATTTCCTTGTTTTCTCAGCCACAGAATAACATTTTGACCAACTTCTCCCCCACTTAACATAACTTTCCCTCACCTAAGCCCCCAATGCTTCTGTCTTCACCAAGAAATGGTTTTCTAATTTAATCTGACAGAACAGTCCAAGAAAATTTAGCAGGGAATACTGAAAATTTTTCTTTTTTCCACTTAGTACAATAGATAGTTTATCTTTGCACAGTTACTAGGTGTCTGAATCTTAGGTTTATAAACCAGCCCAAAGCCAAAGAACCAACTTACATGAAATACTGCACAGTGTAAGTAACTTCAGTTCCTTGTAGGCCCTCTGGTGGGCTCCACTGTAGGATATTCCTCATATTTATGGATAAGAAGGTGATATTTGTAGGCTTGGGTAAACCACCAGGGATGCAGGGAACTGAAAAGGGAGTAGAGAAGAAACAAGTTCTTAATGGAGAAAAGGAAAACATAACCCCTGTGGTAGATGGTCTTCAGACATGGCCTCAACTAGCCACACCTTCCAGTACTTATGTCCTATTTCCTCCTAAATCAGAGCTGACCTGATGACTTCAACCAATGGAATGTGGCAGAACTAACTGTGGGACTAAGTCTTTAGAAGGTCTGGCAGTTTCTACTTTTGCCCTTTTGGAAGTCCTGAGCTGCCATGTAAAAAGCTGGGCCACTCTGCTGGAGGCCACGCAGAAAGGGAAATGTTCAGCTGTCCTAGCTGAGCCCAGCCTTCCAACCAGGAGGCCAGAATGAAGGCACCGTGGACACTCCAGCCCCATCTGCCATAGACTGAAGCTGCAAGAGAGACTCCAAATGAGACCAGAGGAAGAACCATCCAGCTGAGCCCCAGTTAACCCTCAGATTTGTGAGAGATAATAAAGTGATTGTTTTAAACCATGTGTGGGTAGTTGGTTAATGCACCAGCCTAAAAAAAAAAAGAAAAAAGAAAAAAATGCACCAGCCTATAACAGAAACAATCCCCTTACTAGATACAGAAATAAAATTTAGGATAAATGGCCCCAAAATGCTCAAGTTTTGGAGACTGGCATTAGGTTAGCTTTGCTAAAGTACATAATAAAGCAATAATTAGAAAAGAAACCACTGAAAGATGAAACATATTTAATTAAATGCTGATATGGTCATATAATTGTGCTCTAAGAAAACTGTATCCTAGAGAATTAATTTGTAGAAATCTTCTGTTGAGAAATGATAAAGAATTGAGACACTACCAACAAATGAGAAAAAGACAAAAGGAAAGTGGAGGACAGTTTCTTACAAAAGAAAACAAAGATGATCCTTGAATTAAAATAAATTTTAAAAATCATTGGTAACATGTAAGAACCAAAATGTTAACTTCAAATATTGGAGAGACCACAAAGCCCTGGGTTATAAACAATCAGATTTTATGAAGGACACATCTCATCATAAATACACGTATTTTAGTCAATGAACTTGGAAAATAACAAACTTTGATACTGCAAACCAAACTTAGGAAATGAAATTTAGCTAAGTCACTGAAGACTGGTCTAATTTTAGCTACAGTCCCATAATTCTTGGGTAAATTGGCTGCAGCTAATGTCGGAGAAAGAAGTTAGTTTTATCCTTGGGGTAATTTCTGACTAAGATTAGCTCTATATGATGTATTGTAATTTCACAAACCAAATGAAAAGAGAGAAAAAAAGTTCTTTGCTTTAGAATTAAACTTTGTAACTGCAACCCTAAAATTCTAAGCCAAAAGCTCTTTCACATGCAGCAGAGTAACCAAAATATAGGTTGCTGAGTGTGTTTTTAGGTGTGCGTGCATATGCTATATTTGTAATGGCTCCTACTTCCAACTTGATAATTTTTTTTTAAATACCTCAGTTTCATTTTTAAGAAGAAAGTTAAATAAGGAGAAGCAATATCAGCTGATCACTGTATGGGTATATGTCTGGTAGGGGCGGAGAGATCTCAAAAGGACACAACTTGCCCAATGTCTGTCTCGATTTTTATCCTTCTCTCTGGAACCATTGTGTATCAAGGGTATTAGTCTTTTTTTTCTGGAGATCATATGCCATGAATAATTATCAGTGATTTAATACTGCTCTGTGCTATCAATAAGTTCTGATTTTTTAAAAAATTTTATTTATTTGACAGAAATCACAAGTAGGCAGAGAGGCAGGTAGAGAGAGAAGGGGAAGCAGGCTCCCTGCCGAGCAGAGAGCCCGATGTGGGGCTCGATCCCAGGACCCTGGGATCACGACTTGCGCTGAAGGTGGAGACTTTAACCCACTGAGCCACCCAGGTGCCCCAAGTTCTGATTTTTAATAAGAGCTTTGAAGATGGGGGCGCCTGGGTGACTCAGTGGATTAAGCCGTTGCCTTCGGCTCAGGTCATGATCTCAGGGTCCTGGGATCGAGCCCTGCATCGGGCTCTCTGCTCCGCAGGGAGCCTGCTTCCTCCTCTCTCTCTGCCTGCCTCTCTGCCTACTTGTGATTTCTGTCAAATAAATAAAATTTTTTAAAAAATCAGAACTTATTGATAGCACAGAGCAGTATTAAATCACTGATAATTATTCATGGCATATGATCTCTCTCTCTGTCAAATAAATAAATAAAATCTTAAAAAAAAAAAAAGAGCTTTGAGGATGAAACTGAGAATATGGGGCAGGGTCAGTACCATGAAGAGTCCTGTTTTCCAACTCTTCAAAAGTGAGCAACACTTTTAACATAAAAAGTTCCAAGGGTCCTTCATATCTAAAATGTGTAGTCTCCATGTTCATATGACATGTGCATGTGAAGAATGGTTAGCATCTTGTAAGGATGAAAATTAAAATAGACTGTGTATTATAATATCACAGATAGAAAATATTACCAAAATATATTAGCTCCATAGAACTAACTGATCAGAAACTGGAACATTCTAGTGTGTGGCAACTTAAGTTTGGAAATCTAAAACACAAGTTATGTTAGATATTAGAGTCCAGACATATGTTCCAATGTTTAATCTATATAAATCTTTATCTTCAACAACTCTCATTTCTGCTCATTTTTTAAAAAGATTTTATTTATTTATTTATTTGAGAGACAGAAAGCACGAGAGTGTGCTCAGTGGGGGGGAAGGGAGGGGAGAGGGAGGGAAGAGGGGAAAGAATTTCAAGCTGACTCTGCACTGAGGGTAGACATGATGGGGGGGGGGGGGTCCTGTCTCTAGAGGCTGAGATCATGACCTGGGCTGAAACCAAGAGTAGGTTGCTTAACCAGCTAAGCCACCCAGGTTCCCCTTCTGCTTATCTTTTAATGTAAGTAAACTGACAGAATTCTCAAGATGCCTAAAACATACCCAAAACAGTTTTAAGAAATAACCTGTAATTTAAAAAAAAAGTGTTGTTCAAGTTAATGTAATTTAATTTTCTTGGTCATTTTTAAGAGGAAATAAAGCAGTTTTGCTATTCTGAAATGAACCATTCTCTGGAATGTGTTGTCAATCATTAATCTTCATTGGTTCAACCAACATCGTGATTCATGTTTTATAATTGTTTAAATGATCCTCTAGAAATGCTATGTCACTCACAGGAGTGAATGGACCGAATGCCACTGAATTGTTCACTTTAAAGTGCTTAATTTTGCCTCATTGAATTATTATTATTTAAAAAAATCAAGTCTATTTGGTCTGATTTAAAAAATGCTGTGCCAATTATCAAAACAGGTTAAAGAAATTAATAGTGTGACAATAAACTAAAACAATAAACAATTTTTTTCTCATGTCATTCCATTTTCTAAAAAGAAGATATATTTCATTAGAAATGTTGTGAAATGCATATGCACCTCCTCCAAAAGTCTATGTTATGGGTAAATCCTATGTATCACCACAATTTTGGTAGCCAGCCTCCAAGATGGCCCTCAATAATCTCTTCCTCCTGGCATTCACAGCCTGTATATCCTCTCACACATTGTATCTGGATTGATCTCTATGTTTTAATAGTTTGATTTTATCTTTATAAAAAAATTAAAAACCCAGTGAGAAGACTGGGAACTTATTAGCCTTTTAATAGCAAGTGAGGATTGCAGAGACAACTTTCTGGATATATTATTTTAAAAAGACAAATGCTTAGTTAAGCTCATTGTAAATCCACTGACAAGGATTCAGAGTAGTAAAACCTTTAATAGAATTCCATTTAAAAATGGATATTATGGTTTGGTACACTATTTCTGAGGAAAGAATATTCCAGCTTTTACCCTGCAGAGCCTTCATTTCGATTGACATTGTTTATTTGAATACATAGGCAGACAAAATATCAATTTGGAGTCATTCCCTTGTATCATATTCCTTGTCAAAGTATTATCAAGGAACTGCTCTACCATGAAAAAGAGGTTACGTTCTGGTATCAGCCCATCTCTGTCACCCCAGCACACAAAATAGAGCTTGTTATGACATGGTCTGCTAGGTTCTGAACCATTTCTCATCAGAGCAAAATTAGGCTATATAATTACCTTTCTTCACATCTTGTCTCTATGCCTGTATTTCCAGAAATGTATATTCATCATTTTGAGGGGGTTCATAGTAATTTATTTACTTGTATCATTTATAATATTTGTTAATTATGGAATTTTAATAATTTTTCTTTGATCAATGGAAACAGAGGTTCCTTGGTACAGTGAGGTTTGACCTTTCTGCAAAGAAGAGTTATATGGACTATCTGCTCCCTTCAGTTAGTTTTGGTTTCAGTAGGATATCTTTTGGCAATATTAAAAATTATGTTGATTGTGAGATCCATTCATGACAGGCTAAGAGATTTTGTTTTAATAGTAGATACAGTATGTGAATAAAATTAATTTGCGGGGTGCCTGGGTGGCTCAGTGGGTTAAAGCCTCTGCCTTTGGCTCAGGTCAGGATTCCAGGGTCTTGGGATTGAGTCCCGTATCTGGCTCTCTGCTCAGCAGGGAGCCTGCTTCCTTCCCCTCTTTCTGCCTTTCTGCCTCCTGGTGATCTCTGTCTGTCAAATAAATAAATAAAATCTTTAAAAAAAGAGTTAATTTGCATAAGACTTTAAACATTATGAAAACCTTTACATGTTATCATATTTAGTTGAAGTGAGGCAAATGGCTAGCATATATTGAAAACTGTAGCTAACATTTATTGAATCCTTACCATGTAGCTGACATGATTCTATGCACTTTATACAACTAAATCCTACAATTCCCATAACAGTCCTATGGACGGTATCCCCATTATCATCTCCATTACACAGAAGAGGAAACGGAAGCACGAAGAAGTTGCACAAGTTCACAGATTTGTTAAGTGGAGGAGGAGTTGGGTTCAGAACCCACACTCTTAACCTCTTCACTCACTGGCTACCCTTGCAAACTAATCCGTATCAAAATTTAAACAAAGACAAGACTGATGTAAAAACACCTATTATCCTAGCTATTCACATATAAAATCATTTAAGTACTAATAAATATTAGATATTGATGCCATTGATTTATTTCTTTAGATCCCACCACACCCTGTAGTAGGAGACCATATTCCTTTCCCTGTCAGAGTATTTTCTTTTATTTTGGCCCATATCTGATCCTGAAGAATGCAAGTAGGAACTCTAGTTCCGCTTTGGCACAATCTTCAGACAATGTATGGTGACTAGAAAAGCAGGGATTCTTAGAGGAGTGTGTTTGAGTCTATTCTGGTGTCTTTTTAGTTGTTGAGTACAGGCCCTCTGTCAGTCTGGAACCATAGCAAAATGTAAAGTTGTAGAAATAACATATTTTGCCTTAGCCTTGGGCTTTAGCTCTTTGTCTCCTATACAGAACACACTACAGTCAATTCCATTCATATTGATGAGAAACATCAACTAATATTTGTTAGGTGCTATTATGAGTTGAATTGTGCCCTCCCCAAAAAGATATATTGAAGTTTTAATCCCTAATCCCCAAAATGTTTCCTTATTTAGAAAAAGGGTTGTTGCAAACATAAGTAGTTAAGATGAACTCATACTGGACTAAAGAGGACTTCTTGACCCAATATGACTCATCTCCTTTTTTTTTTTTTTTCCCATTTTATTTATTTTTTCAGCGTAACAGTATTCATTCTTTTTGCACAACACCCAGTGCTCCATGCAAAACGTGCCCTCCCCATTACCCACCACCTGTTCCCCCAACCTCCCACCCCTGACCCTTCAAAACCCTCAGGTTGTTTTTCAGAGTCCATAGTCTCTTATGGTTTGCCTCCCCTCCCCAATGTCCATAGCCCGCTCCCCCTCTCCCAATCCCACCTCCCCCCAGCAACCCCCAGTTTGTTTTGTGAGATTAAGAGTCATTTATGGTTTGTCTCCCTCCCAATCCCATCTTGTTTCATTTATTCTTCTCCTATCCCCCTACCCCCCCATGTTGCTTCTCCATGTCCTCATATCTCTCAATAGTTACCCTGAATGTTAATGGGCTAAATGCCCCAATCAAAAGACACAGGGTATCAGAATGGATAAAAAAGACTCATCTCCTTTTAAGATGGCCAGATGAAGATACAGTGACACAGGGAAAATGCTATTTGAAAATGGGGGACTGGATTCCCTACAAGCCAAGGAATGCCTGGGACTCCCAGAAGCTGGAAGAAGCAAGGAGGGAACCATCTCTAGAGACTTCAGAGGGAGCACAGTCCTGCCAACACCTTGATTTTGTACTTCTAACCTCCAGAACTATAAGAAAATAAATTTCTGTTGTTTTAAGCCACTCATCCTGTGGTACATGGTGAAGGCAGCCGCAGGAAATGAATGTAGGTGCTACTATGTAGATATCTAATGGGGAATACAGCTGGGTTCCTGCCCTTCTGTAGTTCCCACACTAGAAGGAAGAGGGACACAGTTAACAAGTAAAACAAACAAACAAACAAACAAACAGGTACTTATAAATTTGGTGATTAGGCTATGAATAGGAATAAGGTTGGAGGAATGCGTCACAGAACTTACTCAGATAGGGTCTTGGGAGTCAGCTTGGGGTGGGAGGCAGGGTTCCAGGCAAAGACTCCTGAGACAGAAAAATATTTCATCCAAAAAGACAGTTCCTTGGAACTGTTAAAAGACCAGTGTGTTTGGGGGCGGGGTGGGGGGAAGAGTGAGGAAGAGGAGAGTGGCCAAGAAGAATTTGAAGACGCACATAGAACTGGAGTTCCCATCACTGTAAGCCCTGGGAAGGAATCTGGATTCCGTCTGAAATTCAGTGGGAAAGTATTGAAGCCCTTTATACAGGGGACACCACGAGCCTATCTATATTTCAAAGAGATTAATTCATTACTGAAGGGAAAAAGATTGGGTGTGGGCAGAAATAGAACCGGAGAGACCAGCAAGACCATTATTATAGTAGTCCTGGTGAGGAAGGCTGGGCTTGGGCCCCGATGCTGGCTGTGGATGTGAAGATGGGTGGGCAGCTCACAGCTCTGTTTTCAAAGTAGAAACAACAGGGCCTCCTAAGGAGGCAGACCTCCAAGAGTCTCAGCCACAGAATTCCTACGTTATGAAAGCTAACAGATGAGGATTTATCAAGGAATACTTGTCCTTTTATGTTTTGATGATGCAAAGGAGTAATAAAAAATAGAATCAGCACTTTCTTTTTTAGGAAAAGAAATAGCACACTTAAACAAAGACAGTTGTTGATAACTAGGATTTTTCTCGTGGTTTTTAAATGTTTGTAAAGTTTTTAGGCACTATGTTTCAAATTTGGGAAGACATAAAGGAAGACATTCCTGAGTAAACATTTAAATTGAGATAAGTCATTTTTCTAACCTGCCAGTACTGATAAGATAATTTATTCAGCACTGAAGTGAAAATGTGTCACACCCACATCGATGTCAGGAGTCATTTGCCAACTTATGAGTAACAGAAGCATTTTTGTTCCCATAGATTTATGGCCTGTAAGTACAGCTCTGATTCTCCGATAATCCGTCCATTTCATGTCCTAAATCATAGAGCTGTTGGATTGGCACACAGAGTTTTACTTCTGGGAGTGCTGTAGGATTACGACTTTAGTTTGGAGCATGAGATTCTTCATGATCTGGTCTGAACTTTCCTTTTGCAATTCTGCCAATTGCACCATGTTCACCAGCCACACCAAATTACCCGTAGTACCCTAACTTGTTCCCACTGTTCTGTGCTTTTATGATTTTGGTGCCCTCCTCCTAGAGCATCTTTTGGAACTGAAAGAACCCTCATTCCTCCATGTGAATTTAATGAATATTGGCTTGGACTATTTTAATGATGTGATGTTACTATGATGGTATATCAGTTATGCTTGGTCGCTGGTAAAGGATGGGGGGAGCATTCTTGATGACAGTCATCTGAGTAAGAGGCTGGTCTTTGAAGAAAAAATGGAACTCAGCAGACCTCAAAAAGGAGTGGGACCTCTGGGCTCATTTTGAGCTTCCCTAACCAGATATGGGTTTTGAGCAATGGAGGGCTACTTAATGGTGCCCCTTGAGTTATGATTGTTTAAGATGGCCTCTGGCTTATCAAAGCCATGAAAGGTCAGCAAGGAGGTGTCTACTTAATGAACTTCCAAGTATTGATTGGTTAGCTCTATCCGTAAGCCACATCATTCAGAATTGTGCCCACTCTCCGTGTTTATTTTCCTTTTGTAATATCTTGGCCTTTGGGGAAGTTTTTCCAGCCCAGCCTCATATATGTTATACACCATAAGGAGAAAGTCCTGTCTCTTCTCTTGGGTCCTTCTATTGGGAATAAAATAGATAAATGACATGGGTAAATTGAAATGGGTAAATCTATGACAACTTCATTGGTGAAATATTATAAAATGTGGTTACTATATTTGTTCCAAGAGTTACGTTGTATAAATACAAATCTCTAGGTGTAGTGAAATGGTAGGGAGCATTTTCCTAGTGGCCTCAAAGCTAATACTACCTCCTCTAAGAATGCTGCAGTTTTAATTATATGCCTGACCCTCAAAGATATTTCCATTTCATTATACTGTGGGGAAAGCTCATGTATAAATTAGTACTTAACATACACCCATAAAAAGTGGTGAGGTTTTCAGAGTGAACTCATGAAAGGACAGGGTAATCAGTCTTGTGGTTTCACAAACCTCTGTCTTTGGGGCTGAGGCAATTTGATTTTCCTATTATGGACTGTATGTTCATCCACCAGTGAGGAGAACAACCAGGCTATAAGAGGCTCAACAGTCAAATGTGTCCACCTCTGGTGACTTCCCCTTTGGGGCCATTCAAGTTTCTCAAGCTCATGACCAACTAGGGAAACGGCATAGAGGAAACCCTGCCCAGCTTTACCCAGAGAAGGTCTCCAGCCCCCAGCCCCTTCTGTCCTTCTGAAGCTAGAGCAGAGTTAAGGCATCACCAGGCTCTGAGCCATTTGAGATTGGACTTCACGTCTTACAGTCTTTGTATCCCCAGCACCTGACAAATACATGCTTTTGAACTGAACTAACCAGGGGCTGATGGGCCTCACATAAATCGTGGAGACAGGGAAGGACCCAGATTCACTTGAGGATTGAATGAGGGTGCAAACCACCTGAACTGCCAAATCTTGGTAACTTGAAACTGCCTTGGTCAACTTACATTGTACACAGGGGATTGACACAGTCCAAAGACACTCAACAGATGCTTTTTAATGAAGGAACAGTAGCCCACGCATGGCAAGTGGCTCCAGCATATTGCAAGTGTCTTTTGAAATAGGGAAAATACCTTTATATGCTTGTATCAGTTCTTTATTGTGGGGAATGAGGTTAAAACAGTTCACAAAAAGCAACAGAGGGTAATGAACCAATTCCAGAAACCAGGAGCTGTACAGAACTTATCCTAACCACCTAATGAGAGCCAAACTGTATTGCTACCTTTAGATGGATTGTCTTCGGTCTTGTTTTAACTTCATCATGCTGAAAGGAAAAGCAGACTTTCTTTTGTTTCAAGTTGTAAACCAGTTCTCTTGAAAAATATTAACCCCTCTTTCTCCTCTTCTCTCTAATTATATATCAAGGGCCCTTAAAAAACAAGCATCTAAAAACAGCTCCGAAAATGTGATTCAGGAACAATTTACCTAAGAAAAGATACACAGCTGTGTTCTATAAAGGAGAAAGCATGGATTGACGTTAACATTAGTTCCTGTAAACACGACGGTCTTCCCTGAACCACCATCTCCACATTTTTTCTCTAATCTCTCTTGGCCCACTCACTGTTGTATGTATGTGCTGCTTCCATGTTCTCTCTAATAATATTGGACCTCACACAGGCCTGCCACCTGCCCTTTCTCACTGGCTTTTAGTCATTGTTTACGTGAGTGGGTCAGAGAGAAGCTCTAAGAACCAGAGTTCCAGAGCCACCCTGGAGCCCACTCTCTGCTTTACCACTTACCAGCCATGTGCCCTCAAGTCAGCCACTTAACTTCTGCACCTCAATTTTCTCTTTGTAAAATAAAAAAATACTATGTGCTTCATAGAATTGATGGGATGATTCAATAAGGTTCTTTACATAGGCCTCCTGGAACAGTGCCCGGGATAAAGAAAGGGCTCAGTCATTATTTGCGTAGTGTTGTCCTCCCTAGTTACTATTCTTACTTTACAGCTGAACTGACAGAGCTCCAGAGAAGCTGTATGACTTGACCATGGTTGGACTCAGCCATTTGGAGAATACTTGACTGAGACCAAGGGTTCTGACTATGACAGACTTCCTATAGTAGGATGCTCACCTACCACCTATAGGAAATGCTCCTAAAAACACTGACGTGGGAAGAAGGGATGATTGTATGATCATTATACATTTTGCCTGTGATGGATGATTGCTTCCAAGGTGAGAAAGAAAAAACTCAACGAGGAAATCCCAAGTATTTCTTCTTCATTGAAGCTTTTCCTGGTGGAACTGTATACAATCACGTCATTCATACATAGTCACTGAACGCCTACTGTGTGCTAGAAATAGAAACTGATAAGCACTAGGGGACAGCAGAGCCCAGAAACACACAGAAGGCCCTGCTCTCATGGAGCCAGCAGGCATTGTCTGAATCTGGGACACAATCCCAGTATATGCTTTCCCTGCCAGGAATATGAACATTTATGTGGATGAGTGATGCATGAGTCATACAGAAAAAGCAGTGCTATTTCTTTAGAGTCACACCTCAGTAAATAAATTTATGTGCTTAAACATGTTTTTGGCTGTTGCTGTTGGTACCTAGTAGCAAGCAAGAACTTAAAGTCGAGACTACTTTTTAAAAGAAATATATTGGAGTTTACGTATCAAGGAGAGAGTACATCTTCCATTTAGTTCCCAGGGGAGGGTTTATAACTCTTTCTATGGTGCTGCTCAGCTCATGGCATTTGCGTTTTGCGGCATGCTTCCTTTCAGCTATAATCATTTCCAGAGGTACCTTCTAAACATGCAAGAAATTCCATCTCATTTTTAAAAAAATAGTCGCACTTTGTTTTTGCCCAATTATAGACTAATTTCCCAGCTTGATTACCCAAGGTTGTTGGAAATGGCTTGGAATGCTTTTGAAAATTAAATCATACCTTCAAGATGAAGGTTTGGCATTTAAAGGGCTATTCTGACCCACACGTGCGGTCTCTACTTGGAACTCTGAAAAAAGGAGTTTAAGAAATACATTGTGGTGAGATTTCTGTGCATCACCTTCCAGAAGGCCTATTTTGAAGACGCCATTATTAACTTGTGTATGTCAGTCCCACTGTCAGAAAACCAGTTGTACTATCTTATGTCATCTCTTATATAAATGTCTTCCTTTCCCTTTTAGAAATTAGCCCTTTGAGGACAGAAACTTGACGTTCTCTACATTTTGTGATCTCTAAATTATCTTGATTTGTACATCATAGTAACTGTGAAGAAGTAGATTTGAATGTGGGTTGGAGCCTCTACTATTTGATAACTTGTCTTAGAAAAGAAAAGATGAAAGTAAGAAGAAAGTTAAGGGCAACCCATTTGGGACCACTCAGGTACTGAAAAGAATAGCTGTTGGGAATTCCAACTTCAATCAACAGGTATTAATTAAATATCATCTATTTTTCAAATCATTTTCACAACTAGTACTTCTTTTTATCCTCACAGAAGCAAAGCCATTCTTTTATTCATAACTCTATCACTTAAAATTTTCAGAGGGAACGTCAACAACACAAAAATGTGAGAAAATAATTAATAGAAAAAGTAAGAGTTTTAAAAATAATTACGTAGTGGATAGTAACTTGGAAGTAATAATTTAGTGGCCATTTTGATGTAATTAATAGTATTTGCTTCTTGTTCATTTTCAACTGGGATTTTGAGGTAAATGAGGTTGTTGGTGTGATCGCCGTTGTAATCTGAGACTTTCCAATCGAACAAGACCAAGATGGAATTGTATACTGTCAGAAAGGTAAAATTTTTTCAATAGGCTAACTCTCCTCTGTAGTAACAAGTAATTGCTTTCAGGTTTTTGAGGGTGACCAGGACTACAATGAGACCTCTTTGGGGCTGAACTGTGGCTTGATGGAATTATGTAACTATATCCAATAAAATGAACAGAAGTCCCACATGCTGCCTGGGCCACACTGAAGATCAGCTATTTAAGGTTCTTAACTGCCACGGAGATGTAGAAAAGTCCAGGTCATGAGAAAAGCAAAGCAACAGTGAAGAAGTCACCCACGTAGAGGAGTCAAGGGCGCTGCTGCACTGACAGCTTTGGAACTTCTCCAGGGACAACTGAGAGAATGGATCCATTAAGACAGGCCCTTTGCTGGTGCTCACTAACACCAACAGAGCCTCCAAAGGGGTGTTGATTAAGGAAGTGGGAAATAGCACCTAGGACACCAGCCTTATCTTGCAAAACCACAGCTGTAACAATCGTGCCTTTTGATAACCGTGTGTGGTTTGCTTCGGTATTGCAAAGAGCCGCGGACTGCCGTGACTCGAGGCTGCCAATGACCATGAAGTCAGGCTGTCCTAGAGCTACTAAGCTCCTTACTCCTGTCCCCATTTTGTTTGGTGATTTGTAGTTTTATAAGAAAGAACCGTAGGTGTGAAAAGGAATATTAACTACCTGGTAATTTATAGAGAGAATGCGCTCAGAGCGGGACTTGGCTTCACAGCTGTACCTTGGAGACTGCAGTTTCATTTTAGCGCACTGTACCAAGGTAAGTATCACAATAAGTGAGTACGATGAGATTTTTGGTTTCCCAGTGAGTACACAAGTTACGTCTACACTCTACTGTTGTCCCCTAAATACACAGTAGCGTTATGGCTAAGAAAACGATGTACATAACGTTATTGAAAGACACGTTATTGTTAAAACTATTAACCATCCTCTGAACAGCCATCAAGTTCACAATCACTGATCACAGATCACTGATCACCATAACAAATATAATACTGATAAAAAGTTTGAAATAGTGTCAGAATTACCCAACTGTGATGCGGAGACACAAAGTGAGCAAATGCTATTGAGGACAGTGGTGCCCACAGACCCACCTGTTTGATGCAGGCTCGCCCCGAATCTTCAATTTGTGAAAAACGCCCTACAGACAAAGTGCAACAAAACGAAGTTTGCCTGTATTTTCCTGCTAATATTTGAAATGAAAAGGAGCTGCATTTATATTAAGTTATCATTGTTTTATGAAATATGGATAACAGCCTACCTGTAACTATTTATTAAATTTATGTTTTTTCCTAAAAGCATCACGAATATTTATTCATAGCAAGACATTTACTTCCATACCTCATTGCTTGTATAATGCATCTTTCCTCCTCAAATAGGGAGAATGTGATATATGTAACATTTTATATGTATCTAATATACATATATATGTATATACATATATATATACATATGCAAAGGGTCCTTTAAACTGAGATTCATAAGAGCTACTGGTATGTGTGTATACACATATCTACACACACACATATATATATGCATATACACACATACCAGTAGCTCTTATGAATCTTAGTTTAAAAGACTCTTTGTACAGGAAGCCCTGCCTGCCTTCTATATTTGATTGGTTACCTTTTCCTGTGCTTTCTAAAGAAGTGTGGTTTTCTCGATTCTGGCATTTATACTTTAACGTAATTACCTGTCTGTGACTAAAACTCCATGAAGAAAGACACCTTGTTTTCTTATTCCCTTCAATGCCTACAACTCTTCTTGATAGATATGAATGAATGACATTGAATGAATGAGAAGTGCTAACAAATCACACTGTGTCGAGGTGTATGTTAACTTCTGAAAACTCAAAACGGATGCCTGGAGTATTAAGGTAATTCTTCTTCCTTAAATCTGATCACCTCCAATACCTTATTCCCCAAAGTTATTTGCTCCGGAGCTGCATGTGATATTCTATTTTACAATTAGAAATTATGAGCTAACTTTTAAAATAACAAAGCAGAGCATTTAGTAGATAATTTAGTGGACTTTTTGCAATACCTATATTTAAATCTAAAATGGAGGAGGAGGGCGCTCTTGGAATTAGGTGGATAGTTAGCCTTCAGTGTGAAAATGCAAGAGCGAGGATTTTGCAGTGGAAGCGCCCCTCAGAGAAGCCAAGGCAGGCGGGGAGGTCTGAGGAGAGTGAGCCCCTCTGCTGAAGAAATTTAAACTGTGCTGTCTTTATGATACAATACTGATGGCTCTCCGCTTCCTTGTTTTAATTGAGGTAGAACTGACCTAGAGCATTGCATTAGTTTCAGGTTTACCAAATAGTAATTCCATATTTGAATATATTACCAAATGGTGGATCTCTCTTATGTTCATGTTATAGAAAGTACAACTGAAGATCATATCTCTGCCCTCAACTTTCTCAAGGAGAGACTTTGAGTCATGACACTTCTACGTCCTTTGGCAGTGGACATAGACTATAAACATGCTGAGCCACCAGGTGAGGCTGAAGGTAACTTTTCCGCACTTCAGAAGCCAGGCTCATGGATCCTGCCCTATGAGCCTGTGAGGTGTTATGAATTCAACTGTGCCTCCCGAAAGAAGTATGTTGAAATCCTAACCAACTATGGGAGAAGATGCAGGAGAGTAAGCTCTTAGCTCATTACATGGTATGACATTGTAATAATTGGAAGTCTGCTGTGACAGGACATCCTGCCTTGGTAGGCAGTGAGTGTCCCGTGATGACAGGTGCTCAAATAGCAGACAGATAATGATCTGGAAGTAATGCTTTGGAGCAGATTCATACGAGAAACACTTGGATGGGACTTTAATAACATCCTGTCAACCCCAGGTTCTTATATCCAAAGGAATTCTGAAAACTGGAGGATGTATTTAATGTTAATTTCTCCAGCCAGCAATTTTTTCCCTAAAGTTTTCTTGTTCTCCAATTTTATAAGCAATTGACATTCCTTGGAATTGATTATAATGATTTAATTCATTTTTCTGGTATCAGCTTTTGTGTTAAATAATCATAAACAGGGACTAAGAAAAATCAGAATGATTTCAGAATATCACACTCATAGCAAAAGTGTTAATGTTAATAAGATGGATAAAATGATTTTACTCATCAAAATACATGCTACATATGCTACATTAAACTGCAGTGGATTCTAAGATGCCTTTTTTCCCCCGATCATCATGGAGATAAGTGTCAATGATACCTGGTAAAACTGTACAAAGAAGAAAAAGATGCAAATAGAAAATCATTTTAAAAAACATCATATGTGTAATAAAATGTGCTTTTAAGCAAAACCTTGAAAATTTACTGAGTAGTATTTTGTGAAAAGCACTAACAAAGGCAACACACAGATATGCAGTTTTATTTATTTAAAATATTAGAGGGGCACCTGGGTGGCTCAGTCGGCTTGGTGTCTAACCTTGATTTTGGCTCAGGTCATGATCTCAGGGTCGTGGAATCAGGTGCCATGTTTGAGCACCGGGTTCAGCACAGAGTCAGCTTGTCCCTCTCTCTCTTCTCCTCCCCTCCTGCCCCCTGCTCCCATGCTCTCTCTCTAAAATGAATTTAAAAATCTTAAATAAAATATTATAAAAATAGTTACCATTTTATATTGAAATGCTTATCCTAACATATTCATTTTATAACACGAATAATTCCATCTGCCTATTCCTTTGTCCAAAGTTTATGCTTAAATGGGAAATATGTGTCCCCACCCATGGCTCTAACAGTCAGAGCTGTAGCAAAAGGTATACTCAGAGAACTGTCGATCCCTCCTCAACCCTACCACGTTGTTCCTACACCATGCCACCTCCCAGAGGTAATGGATATCCTCAGCTGTTCTGCCTTTCCTGGATTTGTTCTGCAGGAAGCTCAACACATAGTTATAGGCAGTAGGTACATTCTGAAGAGAGAGGCTGGTGATCTTATATAACACGCTTGGATCTGGGATACTCAATGCCCTCTAGACAGGCTGGGGAAGTACCCCTAGCTGAGAGATGTGGAAGCCATGCAAATGTACAAGGAATGACCTTATGTCTGCTCCAAGTAATAGTAATTACACAATGAAAAATCCCTGCAGACGTCACCTTAACCAAGCGATCAAGGTTAACATCACCACGAACAAGACATATGGATATCATGAACCCTTTGTTACGATGCACTGAGAAAGACAATATTGTAAGGGCCTATTTAGCCAGAGCGACTCCATCTTGGTTAAAAGCCATTTTGTTGTTTGTGCAGTAAAACTTAAACTGACCCCCCCACCCCGAGAAACTTACTTAGAAGCAAGTCTGGGAAACCAGTAAAATATGGTCGGCTAGTTCCTAATAACAGAGCCCAGAATACAAGGATGAGTCAGGCCAGATAGAGACATCCAATCAGTAAAAAGCACACATATTGTCTCCCTAACCACCAAAGAATGTAAACCCCACCTTTTGGGTGCCAAACTTGAGTGCCAATTCTGACCAGAGTAATAGGTTAGTTCAAACAGCTACTAAATGGTAAATTGTAATTCATTTGGCCACCTGCCTGTGGCCTAACATGACTATGCAATGTTACAATCTCATTGGCCACTTATGTGTGGCCAGGCTTTTGCTCTATAAAAGTTAGTCTGTGAAGATGGAGAGGGGTCGCTCTCTTTGGAGATGACCCTGGCTGGTCAGTCTGACTCTAATGCTTAGCATAGAATAGAGCTTTGCATAACTTTCACCTTGTCTCAGTCTCATTCCCCTGGCCGATCAGTCTAACTTCTAATAAGTATCATAAAATAAAGCTTGAAATAACTTTCACTTTGTCTCAGTCTCGTTTCATTTAATAATGGACCTAACAAATATAATTTGCTCAAAAAGAATAACCTCACTCTCATCGTGAAGAAACACCAAATGAACCCAAATTGAGGGGCATTCCAAGAAGAGATGACAGCCCAAAGTGTCAAGGACATGAAAGCAAAAACGGGCTGAAGAACTGTCATAGACTGGAGGAGACGAAGGAGGCATCACAGCTGACTGTGAAGCGGGATCCTGGAAGAGAATAAGAGCCTAAGTGGAAAAATGGCTGAAATCTGGCAAGGTCTAGAGTTTGGTGAACATATTATACCAGTGCTAATGGCCTGGTTCTGAATATCGTACAATGGTTAGGTAAGATGTTGAACTTGGGAGAAACCAGCTAAGGGATTTACGGAAAGTCTACTGTTCCTGAAACTTTTCTGTAAGTTTCAAATTATTTCAAAATTAAAAGTGAAAAAAATAATGAGGGGAGCTTAATTAGCTCACTGGAACCATCTGTGTGTGTACAAGTAACTACTTGGTGAAATAGAATATCCAAACACTGCTGTGCTGATATCAGAGACATTTGAACAAATGCCTTCACTATGTTAGTTACAGTAAATTAGTTCTGATAAGCATACATATAGTAGGAATAGTTAGGCTGTATTCTAAAACCTCCAAAAACTAAAGCAAGGCTCATTTGTTCCTAGACATAATACACCATATTCTTTTCTTTCTTTGGGGATTTTGGGCAGATCTCCTTGAGGGAGGCACATGGGAGGTGAGATGCCAAGTCTGAGCAGGAGTCACAGTTAGCTGGGGGTAGAGCGGGTAGGAACACTTTAGTGGCGGGAACTCCAGGTATGAAGTCTCGGAGATGGAAAATGGTTTGGTTTGCTCTACGAACTGGAAAAAGGACCGTGCAGGAAGTAAGTGGTGTGAGGTAAGCCTGCGCGACAGGGAGGAGTGGTCCACAAGAAACCTTGCAGGCGACAGCAGAATTATTCTACGGCAATGGATACTTCTGAAAAGCTTGAGGAGAAGAGATACATGATCTTAGGAACTCATCTTCTCCCACTTTCTCTTATTGGCTTCAGATGCTTGCTTATACAATGCTGACCATAGCTCCTTATCTTCACTGAAGAATAAACATGGGAATGGGCCAAAAAGGCAGGGTTTGATATGCAATAGGGATAAACTCGCTGGTGAAACTTCTGTCCCTGAAGAATGTAGAGAATGACAGTGAATGTGGGTGTCATGCCTATCTTGAGGGAACATCACAGAGGCAGGATACAAAGTCAGATGTTCTGAATTCCATTAAAAGCTTACCTGAAATTAAATATCAATGGTTTCCTAGAATGTTGATGCTACATTGAGTTTTTTTCTTCCTCTTTGAATGTTTGGTTTATATTGCCTTGATCCAAATACTGAGTTGGGTGACTGAATATTTGTGTGAAAACATTCAAAGAATTAAAGTGGATTGAGCCGCTGCCTTCGGCTCCGGTCATGATCTCGGGGTCCTGGGATCAAGCCCCGCATCGGGCTCTCTGCTCCGCGAGGAGCCTGCTTCCTCCTCTCTCTCTGCCTGCCTCTCTGCCTACTTGTGATCTCTGTCTGTCAAATAAATAAATAAAATCTTTTAAAAAAAAAAAAGTATTCTCCTGCCCAAGAGTGGTAATGTCATTTAACCCTTAGAAAACCCACATTGTTTAGCAGATACTGTGGCTGACCTATTAGGATAGAAATCACTCGTATGATATTCCAGGTAGCTTCTAACCTGGTGCTTCCAGCAGTCCTTAGGCTGCCTGAAGACCCAGAAGAAAACAGCATTGCTTAAAGAAGAGCTAAGAAAGTACCTAGATCTTGTGGGTCAGGAAAGAGTTTCTTCTGTTTTTCTTCCCCCTAATTTTGCTCTGATGGCTAAGAATATTACTACTTTCTAACGTCAGCCCCTAACCCAATTATGGAGCAAGTTTTTTATTTCTCTCTCTAAATATAGAAACAAGCAAATTCATATGTTAGTTGAAGGCACGATATTTGCATAAGTCAGGAGTAGTCTCTTCCCACTCAGCGTATGTTGGAAAGAACTAAAAAATCATAATATATCATGAAAATATTTATAAATACAAAATTAAAAACTATAATTTTTAATAAATGTAGGATTTAGAAGAGAAACATTTTGGGGGGTATAATATCTATGGTTCAACAATCTCTTCAACATCTATATGCACACTTTGTAACCTTTGTGATTGTATTGAATTTATTATTACCATGTTTTTATTTTTTATTTAAAAGATTTTTTATTATGTTCAATTAGCCAGCATATAGTACAACATTAGTTTTTGAGGTAGCATTCAACGATTCATTAGTTGCGTAAAACACCCAGTGCTCATCACCATACGTGCCCTCCTTAATAACCATCACTCTGTTACCCCATCCCCACGCCCCTCCCTTCTGTAACCGTCAGTTTGGTTCCTGGAGTCCATAGTCTTTCACTGTCTCCCTCCCTGATTCCTTCCTATCGAAGCATAGTTGACACACCATGTTACATTACTTTCAGGTGTATGACATAGGGATCCACAAGTATAGTTATGCTCTGCTCACATGTATACCTACTATTACCATACAACACTATTATAAAGCCGATGACTATAGTCCCTGTGCTGTACCTTTTATCCCCAGGACTCACTCATTCCACATCTGGAGGCTACCTCTCCCACTCCCCTTCACACATTTAGCCCATTTCCCAACCCCCACCCCCTTCCCTCCAGGAATCATCAGGTTGGTCTCACTATTTATGGGCCTGTTTCTGCTTTTTGTTTATTCATTTGTTTTGTTTTTTAGACGCCACACATAAGTGAAATCATATGGTATTTGTCTTTTTCTGCCTGACTTATTTCACTTAGCGTAATACTCTCTAGGTTCACCCATGTTGTTGCAAATGGCAAGATCGCATTCTTTTCTACCAGTGTGTCATATTCCCATATGTGGTATGTTTGTGTATCACATCTTCATCCATTCATCTTCAGACACTGGGGCTACTTCCAAAATAACTGCATCAAATTTAAAACCTTTTTCTTTGACTACTAAGAACACTGCACTTTCGAGGGCAACTTTCCTTCTGCGTTCACTGTTGTTCAGCTCTGGGTGAAAAGTCATTAAACATTAAAGCCTGAACCGCGTTCCTACAAAGTACAGTATTCTGGGAAGCTTTGCTGGTTTTAATTTAAAAACAACAACAACAACAACAACAAGATTCCGATTTCTTACTTTAGAAGAAGCCTTTTTCTTATATAACAGAAGAAAAAAAGAAATCAGGTTAATGAATCATCCTGGCTTACTGGATTCCAGTTGGTAGAATTTAAGCTGAACAACACAGCAAAGCAAATTTCAGTTACCTGATGTCATAAATCAGTTAAAAATTTACTTTTAATATAAGAGTTAAAAGTAAAAATCAAAGAGCACATATCTATCTGTACACGGTCCTAACTGCAAAGGAAAAACAATGCCGTGCTCAAGAGAGGCGATCTTACACTGGAAACGCCGCCTCTTTCTAGACCCTGTTCTTTCCGAGCAGAGCGTTCCCGGGACTCGGCATTTTCAAGCAGGCGGAACCGTCACCGCCAGCCTCGGGGTTGGTCCCTGTTGAAGCGCGGCGGGTCGGTGGCGCTGCGCACGGTCACCGCCAACAACCGCAAGTTCCGAGCTGCGGGTTCCCCTTAGAGCGACGGCGGTCACACTCCCTCCGCCTCACTGCAGCCCCGCGACGGGCGGAATGAAACTCTCAGTCCCGAAGACTTGCCGCCGCAGCAGGCGCGCGGGGGGCGGCGGGGAGTTTCTCCCCGGGGCTCGGAGCGCAGACCTCCGCACCTCCCGCTCCGCGCGCGCGCGAACGCGAAACCCGCGAGCGGAAGGACCCCGGCGGCGCTGGGCAGGCGGCGGGCCGGGCCCGCTCCCGTCCGCGTCCCGCACCCGGCGGCCCGGCCGCCATCCACCTACCTGCGCGGCCCGAAGGCGCGGCCGCGAGCAGTAGCAGTAGCGGCGGCAGCAGCAGCCGCAGGTCCTGGCGGCGGGGCGCCTGGACCCCTCCGGCCGCCGCTCCCGCCGGGGGTCGGGGGGCCCACATGGGCGGCGGAGCCGGGTCACATCTCGGCAGGAGGCCCGCAGCGGCCCCCCACCCCCTCGAGCCCGGACTTCCTCGGCGCCCCCGACCCTCGGCTGGGGCGGCGCGCGGCGCTCACTCCGCGGCCCGGAGCCCAGGGAGGCGGTACCCCGGCTGCGCCCCACCCGCGTCCTGCGCCCGCCCCGCTGGATGCCAGCGCGAGGGGAGGGACCCCGCGATTTCTGCTCCCCAGCCGCGAAGTTCCGAGGGTCTGAGCGAGCGTCCACCGTCCCCACCTGTGAGGTCACGGGTGCAGGTAAAAGCCTCGCTCCCGGGGAAGAGAGAGTGAGGTGAGCACGCAGGCAAGTGAGTCTGGTACTCGGCCTGAGAGTTGCTCCTCCGCACTTCAGAATGTCAGAGTTCGGCGCCTGAGGAAGGAGATGGCTCTTTCTTTCTCAACGTAGCGGCAGGCACTCTGCCGTGCCTTGTTTGATTTCACGCAGTCCTCTCCACCCGCAACAGGTACTGTGCCACTTACAGAAGACAAAAGGAAACGCATAAAGGCGAGGTGTCTGCTTGAATGAAGTCCCCCGAGCTTGTGCGCAGAGGCCTGCGGACTTCCACACGGGCCCGCTTCTAGGTTCCAGGCTCTTCAAAACGCGACGGCGGGGGTGCAAGGGAAATAATGTGTTGAAATCATTAAAACGGGATAAAGAAAACCTGAGAGCCAGTCTCAGCCCTGGTCCTTGAGAGGGAGTTCTAAAGGCTGGGCACCGCCTTAAAATAGACCCCTGGTGTGTTCCCTCTTTTCCTCACAGATAACCCAAGGGTACAAAATTAAACCCCTGAATTTAGCTCAACTACCTTCATCTTACTAAAAAAGAATCTAAAGGAATTGAAAAAGAAAGAAGTCTTTCTGCTGGGAGGGAGTGAGAGGACGGGCAGGGTTTTCAAGAGTCCCCTAAGTATGCTGCTTCCTTCTCCACAGAAGGACTTGGAAACAGAGAGTAAGTCCCGCTCGGGTTGTTCTGTTGGCTGGGCTCGGTGTTGGGACGCCACAGTTGGGACTCTACAATCATTTGTCAGCCGGCTCCTTTAGGTTCCATCCATAGGGTGCGCTGGATGAACGCTGCAGCTGGAGGAGAAGCCAGGGGACTGGGCTTCCCCTTTGCTGTTTTCCTTAGCCATGCCCCACAGTGTCCCCTCACCTTGGCAGGTGTAGCTGGTTCCATTCTTCCAGAATCAGCTTCACTGCGCCCCCTCAGAGACACCAGCAGTGGGCTGGCCGGGTCCATTCGCGGAGGTCAGAGTTCCAGCTTCCTGGGTTTCTCTGCCAGGATAGAACCCCCACATTTTCCCTTTGTTCCTTCAGCCCTGGGGGAGGAGGGGTTGCTTCTGGTAGTTACTTCCACTATTTTCCTGGCTGGGATCTTACTGGTTCAGTAAGCGGTAGGAAGAACTGAACATTTTAGGAAGGACTCTATTGTAGATCAGCAGCATTGTGGTGAGTTACTGTTGTTTCTACTGACTGTCAATTTTATTAGTAGGGTTTCATCCTTATCATTTTAAATCTAGTGGGTTAAATGTGACATATATTTGCCACAAAAGCATTTGGGGCCAATTATTTTTGGTATCTAAACTTTAGGACTTATTTGCATTTCTCTTCAAATAGGAATCATTCCTGGCCCCAAAGGAGCTAAAGCAGACATGTCCATAGCCATCCTCCCTCCCTTACCCTGTACCCTTCTTAGCTTGGGGAGTAACAGTTTTGTTCCTTCTGTGCACACATCTTCCCTCTGTCCTCCCCAAGTTCCCCTTTGCACTTGTCAGACAGCATGTCAGAATTTCACCATCTCATACCTGTAACAAATTCACCTCTCTGTCCTCAGCAGATCCCTGTGGTTCTTGTAGGATGAGTGGGACCTAAAACATTGCTAAGTGTTCAGTTGATGTTTTTCAAGCATTAAATTCAAGAGTGTATTCATGACTTCTTTTGTTTTTACCTGTGACCTGGAACTCACCTTAGGGAGTTTCCTTTGTACCTTTAAATTCTGCCACCTTCCCCACCCTGTGAACTTCAGGAAGAGGCAGTCTGGGTCGCTCCCAGTCTAAACTTTCCCAGTCAAAATAAACCCTAGTATATCCTTCTGAAGATTTTTGAAATGACTCAGCACATTCAAACTGATGTTTTCTTCTGTCGTAAAGATTACAACCATTCTTTCGTTTCTTTTTTCCTGATTGGTGCTTTATTTTTCTATTAAGTTTTTAATTTTGGGGTGCTTGGGTGGCTCTGTTGCTTAGGCGTCTGCCTTCTGTTCATGATCCCAGGGTCCTGGGATTGACCTGGCATTGGGCGTTCTGCTCAGCGAGGAGCCTGCTTCTCCCTCTCCCTCTGCTGCTCCCCCTGCTTGTGCTCTCTGTGTCAAATAAATAAATAAAATCTTTTTAAAAAGTCTTTAATTTTAATTCCAGTATAGGAAATACACAGTGTTATATTAGTTTCAGGTGTACAATACAGTGAGTCAACATTAGGCATTGTTCAGTGCTCCTCAGGATAAGTGCACTCATAATCCGCCTAACCTCCTTCACCCATCCCCACCCACCTCCTCTCTGCTAACCCACCAGTTTGTTCTCTATAGTTAAGAGTCTGTTCCGTGGTTTGTCCCTCTTCTTCCTTTGCTCATTTGTTTTATTTCTTAAGTTCCACATATAAGTGAAATCATGTGGTACTTGTCTTTCTCTGACTGACTTATTTTGCTTAGCATTATACCTTCTGGATCTGTCCATGTTGTTGCAAATGGCAAGATTCATTCTTTTTGAGAGTAATTCTTTTGAGAGCTGAGTAATATTCCACTGTATGTATATACCACATCTTCTTTACCTATTCATCTATCTGTGGACACTTGGGCTGCTTCTATAATTTGGTTATTGTAAATATTGCTGCTATAAACACAGGGGTGCATGGATCCCTGTTAATTAGTGTTTTTGTATTATTTGGCAAATACTGGAAGTAACTACCAGTAGGCATGATTATGCTATTGCAGGGTAGTTCTACTTAACATTTTAAGGAACCTCCATACTGTTTTCCACAGTGGCTGCCCCAGTTTGCTTTCCCACGGACAGTGCACGAGGGTTCCTTTTTCTCTACCTCCTCCTCAATACTTGTTGTTTCTTGTGGTTTTAGTCTTAGCCATTCCGACAGCTACAGGTGCTCTCTCACTGTAATTCTGATAGGCACTTCCTTGATGACAGATCTGTTGGCCATCTGTATGTCTTCTCTGGAGAAATGTCTAGATGACAATCCTTCTTGCCACGATTTACCACCTGCTGAAATTTTAATTTTGTGGGATCTGATGTATGGGTTTTTGAGCTTTTTGATCAGCAAGGCTGTAAACCAATACCTCCCACCCTCAACCCCAGCACTAATACTGCTAACAAAAAATACAAAGATTTTCCCATTCCAGTTGAACTCCTAACAGTTTCCAGGAATGATACGTCTTGATGATCATCACCATCATGTGAGGTTACTGAATTCTTGATTGGAGCTAGGTATTATGCTAAGAATTTTACATTTACCACCTTTTCAGGCCCTTACAACAGTTCTGTGAGTTAGTCACATTCTCCCGAATGACAAAATGAGGAAACATGCCAGGTCATGTTGTCACTTAATAAGCGACAGAACTGGGATCCAAAGCCCGGTTAATCTAATTCCAAAGTCTGTGTTCATAATGACTTCCTTATAGGCCTCTGCACTTAAGAAAAAATAAAGGAAATACATCAACGGGGTGAACTGCAAAATAACACACATATAAAGATGTATACCTACTAATTTACAAAAATGCAACATTGGTGTGATTTCCATACTTTAAACTACATTGTGAATGGGAGCTGATGCTCATTCCTGGACACACAGGTGTAGTCAGGGGCAGGTTCAGAATATACTAAGCTTCCAAAAGTAAACCTGAAGATTAGAGGGCAGATGATAGCTGGGGAAAAAGAGGGAAAGGAAAAAGAGTCCTGGAGGTAATAAATGTCCAGTTTTAGGAGATTTCCGAAATCCTTTTAGTCTACCCTGCCATTCGTTGTGGATATTTGCGACTGCTAACAGTGTTTACATTATGCTGTCCGCTCAAATCTAAATAATATCAAAATAGTTAAAATCTTATGGAATCCTATCTCATCAGACCTTCTTCCAGTTCTTCCAGAAATGTTTTTGAGAAGTGGTCCCTGCATTTAAATTTTTTTTAACTATTAGGTATAATATACATACAGAAAAAATGCACCAAGACAGATGTTACAGCTCAAGGAGTTATCACTAGGGGAATGCACTGACAGGCATCACCCAGTCAAGAAACAGAACAATGTTAACCCTACAGAGACTGTCCTCTTTCCCCTTCCCTTCTCCCTAAAATCAGTCATTCGGTGTTTATTCTGTTGTATCTGGCTTCTCTTACTCAACATTAAGCTAAGAATCTTCTGTGCTACTGCCTATAGATTTAGTGCAATTCTGTAAAGTTATCAACTATGTGACTATGCTATAATTTATTTATACATTCTATTTTGATGACATTTAGATTATTTCCAGTTTACAGTTACGAGCAATGGTGCTTCTTGGAACATTCTAGTTCATGTCTCTTGCCTAGGTGCACATATTTCTGCCAGGTACATACCCAGAAGTGTAATTACTGGGTCATAGGACAGACATATTTCTGCTTAAGTAAATAATGCCAAACCTGTTTTCCAAAGTGGTTATAACAATTTACATTTCCATCAGCTGCAATGACACTGAGAACTTTTTCATAAGTTTTTTAGCCATTTGGATATACCCTTGTGTCAAGGATCTGTTCCCATTTCTTGCCTATTTTTTCTATTAGGTTATCTTTTTATTTTATTTTTGTTTGAGGAAATTTGTTACATATGCTGAATATGAAACCCTTGGTAGTTATATATGTTGCCAATATTTCTATCTTTATTGTAGCTTGCCTTTCTGCTCTCTCAATAGAGTAAGGAGTTTCTAGGTATAATATAGTGTAACTTACCAATTATTTCTCTTATGGTTATTGTTTTTTTGTGTCCTGTTTAAAAAATGTTATCCCACCCTAGGATCATGAAGGTATTCTTCTAAGTGCTCTTCTGAAAACTTTACTGCTTTATTTTTCACATGTAAAATTATGATCTGCCTTAAACTGATTTTTATGTAATTTAAATTTGGAGTTCAAACGTTATTTTTATGTAAGTCTGACGGACTCAGTACTGTTCATTAAAAAAATTATCTTTTCCCTAAAACTCTGTCTTCTTCATAAACTAAATGTCATTCTTTAATGGGTCTGTTTATGGACTATGCTCTGTTCTGTTGGTCTCTTTGTCTATTATTTTGCCAGATCTCACACTATTTTAATTCCTTTCTTTTCGCTGGTAGACCAAGCCCCTCTACTTTGTTTTTATTTGAGTAAATAATTTTGTCCTTTGTATTTCCATATAAATTTTAGAATCACATGTGATTCCACAAAACAACTGGCTGACTTTTTTTTAAGCTTATTTTTTATTAAGTCATAACATACACAAAACAAGTTACCTAAAGCGCACTAGTCTTAACCTTTTTCATATATACACAACTATGTTACCAACCTAAGATCAAAATATAGGGTATTTCTAGCACTCAAGAAGATTCCCTCATGCTTCTTCTCATATATCTTGAACACAGGAACTCACTGTTTCGAGTTTTTTTTTTTTAAAGATTTTATTTATTTAGTTGACAGAGAGATAGAGAGTGAGCACAAGCGGCAGGCAGAGAGAAATGGGGAAGCAGACTCCCTGCTGAGCAGAGAGACCAGTGCAGAGACTGAGCCATCCAGGCACTTTCTAGAAATCTATTGACGATTGATGTGTGGGTCTGTTTCTGGATCTCATTCTTTTCATTGGCCCATTTGTTTATTTTTGCACCAATACCACAGATTAAAGAAAATAAACTTAAAAAATTTTTATTTGTGTACTTTTGTACAGAAAAATTGCAAAGGCAGTGCAGAGAATTTATGCATACTCAGTTCAATTAGTATGGTAAATTTCCTAAACTAGTCAAGTTAACATTGGCACATTATTGTTAAATAAACTTTAGGCTTAATTCAGATTTCTCTAATTTTTCTATTTCTGTTCTAGGATTCAGTCCAGGGTACCACATTGCCTGTTGTTCCCATGTCTTCTCAGTCTCCTCTGGTCTGTGACATTTTCTCGAATTTTCTGTATTTTTTTTTATAACATTTATAGTCTTAAGAAGTATTGGCCAGGTATCCTGTAGAGAAAAAAAAATCCATGGATAAATTAAAAATATTAATATGAGAGTTTAGCAGGGCTTCTAAGCATGGATTCAATCTCCAAAGCACAACCGCGTGTCTACACACCAATAGTAAACTATTAGAAAATGAAATAAAAGAATCGTTTGTAGTAGCATGAAAGACACATAGGACATACAAAAACTCTATGGGAAAATGTATGAAATACCAGCAAGTGGCATCAAAAAATATTTTTTTAAATGGGGAAATATGGATTGTGGTTATGGATTGAGAAGTCAGTATTTGTTAAAAATAGGTAACAAATATAATAGAATTCCAGTGATGGGGTGCCTGGATGGTTCAGCCTGTTAAGGATCTGCCTTCAGCTTGGGTCATGATCCCAGGGTCCTGGGATGGAGCCCTGCATCAGACTCTTTACTCAGTGAGGAGACTGCTTCAGCCTCTGCCTGCTGCTGCCCCTGCTTATGCTGTCTCTCTGTGTCAAATAAGTAAATAAAATCATTTTATAAAAGGAGAGAGAAAGGAAAAATATTTTAGAAAGAAAACCTACAATTCCAGTGAAAATTTTAGCAGATTTTTGCGAAAGGTGATTATAAAATTCTTGACAAGGTGATTATAAAATTATGTGTAATTTCTAAGGTCCAGAGATAGTTAAGACACCTTTTAGGGGCATCTGGGTGGCTCAGTGGGTTAAACCTCTGCCTTTGGCTCAGGTCATGATCTCAGGGTCCTGGGATTGAGCCCCACATTGGGCTCTCTGCTCAGCAGGAACCTGCTTCCCCCTCCACCCCCGCCTGCTTCTCTGCCTACTTGTGATCTCTCTCTCTCTGTCAAATAAATAAATAAAATCTTAAAAAAAAAAAGACACTTTTAAAAAGTTCAGATGGGGGGATGCCTAGGTGGTCAGTTGGTTAAGTGTCTGACTCTTGATTTTAGATCAGGCCACGATCTTAGGGTCATGGGATTGAGCCCAGCATCAGGTTCTGTGCTCAGCATGGAGTCTGCTTGTCCCTTTCCCTCTGCTCCTCACCACCGCCCCCCACCCTGCAGACTTATGTGCTCTCTCTCTCTCTGAAATAAATAAATAAATAATATTTAAAAAAATAAAAAATAATAAAAAGTTCAGATGGGAGCAGATGGGAGGACTTTCCCTTCCACATTTCAAGAGTTATTATAAAGGTACAGTAGGACCATGTAGTAGAATAAAGAGATCAGTGAAATGGTATATAGCATCCAATGTTTACAGACATTCGATAAATGAAAAAGAGGGTATTTTAGATGAATGGGGAAAGAGTGAGATTTTCCGTGAATGCTTCTGGGAAAACTGGGTGTTTACCGTTTGCCACATCACGTACAAAAATAATTTGAGGCGGATTAAGGGGATGTTTTGGGTTAAATGATGTCTTCTTCCCAGTTCTCAGAAAAGTGAAGTTCAGGTGAGATCACACTGGAGTAGGCTGGGCCTTTAATCCGATATAACTGTGTCTTTATAAAAAGAATTTTGGATGCAAAAATGCACACAAGGAGAATGCCATGTGAACATAAAGGCACAAATTGGGGTCATGCATCTTCAAGCCAAGAAACAGCAACAGTTACTGGTAAGTCACCGGAAGCTTAAGGGAGAGGCCCGGAACAGATTCCCCCTCACAGGTCTCAGAAGGAACAAACCCTGCCAATACTTGGATTTTAGATTTTTAGCCCCCAGAACTGTGAGACTACTGCTGATATTGTTTAAGCCACCTTTTTTTATGGTTCCCCTAGCAAACCAATCCAAGACCTCATTTTGAAGGCAATGCCAGGAAAATTTTAGAAGACAATGTTGTAGAATATCTGTATGAACTTTGAGTAGGAAAGCATTTCTTAAGCATAAAAAGCACTAACCATAAATAAAATAGATTGATATCTGACTGCATGTAAATTAAGAATTTCTGCTCATCAAAAGACAGCAAAAGAGAGTTAAGAGACAAGCTGCAAATTAGAAGACTGTACGTTCACCATATATTACATATATTATGCAGACACACACACATATATTTCTGGATACTAGGCAATTTTCATTTAATTTCAAAGAATATTTTTAATTAAGGGATTCGTGGTGTTGTTTTGAGCATTTCTATTTTGAGTTTTGGAATTACTGTGGAAAATGAACAGTACTCTAGCAGAAACAATGGCTTCTGGAAGGGTTTATAAACGGCCACAGAAGTTGCATTAGTACCATAAAGAATGGTGGTGATAAAGAAGACGAAAATCCTTACAAATTTTGAATGACCTTGGCATTCATGATCACCAGAAAGTTCTCAATGCAACAACTGTTAGGTATAATAAGTCAGCTGGTGGTTGTACCTGCTGGGGATGCTAATCAGCCAGAGTGTGTGAAAAGAAACTGAAGATTCTTCTTTTCTGGTATGGAAAGACAAAGCACAACATTAATAATTTGTGTTGGTCCAAATTCAGAGATAGTCTGGTTTTACTTCTGCTGGGTAATTTAAAGAATTTAGATCTGAAGACTTCTGAAAATGCCAGGTCGGCACATAGGGCATTGCAGAGTTGTTGTTGTTGTTGTTGTTTTTTAAAGATTTTATTTATTTATTTGACAGAGAGAGATCACAAGTAGGCAGAGAGGCAGGCAGAGAGAGTGAGAGGGAAGCAGGCTCCCTGCCAAGCAGAGAGCCCGATGCGGGACTCGATCCCAGGACCCTGAGATCATGACCTGAGCCGAAGGCAGCGACTTAAACCACTGAGCCATCCAGGCTCCCCCATTGCAGAGTTTTTATTTCAAAAGGAATGGCCACGATAATAGTGAAGAAGAACGAAATTGGTCAGCTGAGACCAAGACAGCAAATCTTACTATAAAGCTATAAGTTGATACATAGAATTAATTAAAATGAACTGCTGTTTACCAAAAAACAGTTAAGAGAGTGAAAGAGTACAGAGAAGAAGATGTTCGCAATATACCTGCACATGGAAAGAATGCAGAAAATATGAATAACTCCTAAAAATCAATGAGAAAAAGAAAACCCAGTATAAAAAGGGGCAAAAGTTCTAACAGGTAGTTTAGCAAAAGGAGCTATCCAAGTGGAGAACAGGTCTTCCCACATCAGCCATCAGGGAAATGCAAACTCAAACCACCATGAGCTATTTACTAATCCACTCCCAGTATGATGATAAAACGATACCAAGTATTGGAGAGGAGTTTGAGCGACTGGAACTGTCACATGTTGCCGGTGAGAGTGTTAGACTGGGAAAGCTGCCTTGGAAAACGGTTTAACAAAACTGCTTCTGAACAGGGCCCAATTCAGGGAGAGATGACCAGTGTAGTCCATCACTCAGGGCCCCAAATTCAGTAGGGCTCTGTGCATGGCTTAATGCCCGGCTGGCCACATCTTGACATTCTTAATGGTTTTCCCTTTAAACATGTTTTTTGTAAGTGCAGCCTTGTTCAGAGCGTGGAGCAGGGGCCTGAGCAGGGAGCCAGGAGCGACTTGTGTGCCTGCCACTGTTCTCTGCTGTCCCGTGCACATACAGCACACGCTATGCCCGCAGCACCAAGTTCTGTGCACGCTCCTGCGTCAGAGGTCAGTGAGGCTCAGAAGAGTATGAGGTGTGTGGGGGCCACCGACATCCCTGAGCAGCGTCGGTTCCACTCAAACCAGAACTTGCATTGAATGGAGAAAGAAAGCAGTGCTGTTTTAGGAAACCTGAAAGCCCAAAGAATCCTATCCTATCATTTCTTTCTTACATTACTTCACTGCCTTAGCCAAACACTTACGCTAAATGAGTTAAATGAGAACACGGAAGGAAAGGAAAAGAGAGGACAACCTACGTTCTTTCTTCCCTTTTAGTCCTTCTTTCTCATTGGTAAGCTGAGGGTAGGAAGCATTGGTATAATGTGCATGTCACAAGAAACAAAATAAAAGTATTTGATTTAGCTCAATGTTTTTCACTGTTTTTTTAAGAAAGGAATCTATGGGGAGCCTGGGGGGCTTGGTGGGTTGAGTGCCGACTCCTGACTTTGGCTCGGGCTGCGATCTCGGGATGGAGCCCAACCTGTCCACCTCGGGCCCCTCTCAGCAGGGAGGTGGCTTGAGATCATTTCCCTCTGTCCCCCACCCTCTCAAATGAGTGAGTAAATAAGCCTTAAAAAAAAAAAAAAGAGGAATGGAATCCATATGCATGTATAAGCTATGAAATACAAATTGTGTAATTGAAGTGTTGCCCTTACATTTGCATTTAAAACTGCCACTGCCCGGTGCCTGGTGGCTCATTGGTTGAGCGACTTGAGTCTCGGTTTCTGCTCACGTCATGATCTTGGGGTGGTGGTATTGAGCCCTGCGTGGGGCTCCACACTCAGCTGGGAATCTCTGCTTGAGATTCTCTTTCTTCATCTGCCCCTTCCACCTCTCAAATAATAAATAAATAAGTCTTTAAAAAAACAAAAAACTATCAACACACAATCTAAAGATGAATGGGAAAATACATGTTAATATCTAAATGTTCTAATCTTTCTTTAAAGTGACATTGAATAGCAAATAAAAGAACACTATGACAAGTTGAGAGAGATTGTGGAAAAAAGGAAAGGGTTTTGTATTTTAGTATGTCAGTGTCACTTTTCCCTTACTTTTTTTTTAAAGATTTTATTTATTTATTTGACAGACAGAGATCTCAAGTAGGAAGAGAGGCAGGCAGAGCGAGAGGAGGAAGCACTGAGCAGAGAGCCCAATGCGGGTCTCGATCCCAGGACCCTGGGATCATGACCTGAGCCAAAGGCAGAGGATTTAATCCACTGAGCCACCCAGGCGCCCCTCCCTTATTTTTTAAGCAAGAGGACTTGCATTTTCATTTTGCACTGCAAATTAGTAGCTGGCCGTTTACGAACCAGTAATTTTGATCCTGGAGACATACTCAACGAAGGTGAATACTTATTTTTGCCAAAAGACATGTACAAAATGCTAATAACAGATTTATTTGTAATAACCCCAATCAAGAAATAACCTGAAAATTTGTCAACAGTGCAACATATCCACTGTGTATGTGTATATTTATACTAGAATACTAGACAGCAATGAAAGCAGATTATTGCTACGTATAGCAGCATGAATGACTCTGACAGTATGATGTTGAACAAAAGAACCCAGACATAAAAAGAATAGATACTCTCTGATTTCATTTATAAGTTCAAAGTACAGACTGAACTAAATACATTCATAATGACAGAGTGAGAATAATGATTACCTTTTAGGGGTTGTGGGAAGGAGGGCAAAAGAGAGTCTGAGGAGCTGGGAATGTTTTACGTGTTAATCTGGGTGGTAGTTAAATTTATACATATGTAACAGATGTAAAAATTAAGCCAGCTGTACCCTTAAAGATATGCGTATATCACACCTCAAAAAAGAGGGAAAAGAAACAAGTTATCTTTCCCAAAGTTGCGTCTTTACTATATACCATGATGAATATGGAACTTTTCATTGTGTGTGTGTGTGTGTGAGAGAGAGAGAGAGAGAGAGAGAGAGTGAGAGGAGGGGGCACAGAGAGAGAGAAAGGTAGTGCCCTTCGCTACCACTGGGTGGCCTGTGTTGTTATGTTCCTTTTGAGTGTACTCCGGCAGGGAGGGGACTGAGGGAAGCAGGTGTCTATCTACATTTCTAACCTTTTGCCTTTTCATTGAAATAAATTGTTGGCAAATAGTGGCATTTTGTTGTTTTAGGGCACTGTTTTACTTTAGATCTGAATTCCTAATTCAAAGCTTGACCGTAATTAACTTTTGTACTCTTCTATCTAAAGTATGAAAGTCGAGCTTAGGCTCATAGCTTAGGCTTTTATGTATAAGTATGTTTATTTTGACACTGATGACCTCATTTTTAATTTTCTCTAGAATCCTGATTTCATATGGCAGTCATTTTTATTACTTGCTTTTTTCTATGTTTAGAATAGAAAAGTTCTGATGCACACATTATCTGACCCTTCCGTTTAGTTTGCTGCTCAAATGTGCCCAGAGAGACCTTGTATAGTCACCATCACAAGTAGCATTTTGTCAGATTCCATGTTTTTACCTTGTTCATTTTTCTTTTTCTATTTTTTAGCATGTATCATGACTCCACATGTCTGTACGTGTATATGTATAGTTTACATACATTACTGTCTGTTTTCCCCAGTAAGAATATAACCTCCTAGAAGGTAAGAATTTATTCTTTTGCTCACTGCTTGGCACCTAGTGGGCGCACAAACCTTATTCTCAAAACTAAGAACAAATGTAATTTTGGAATTTTACATTTTCTCAAGTGTCAAACATGAACGGTTATTTAATTTTTGATGGCATTTAAAACTTGGCAACTCTGGAGAGAGAGATGAATGAATATTCTGGAAGAAAAAAACCCAGAAATATGGAAGGATAAATATTACTGGCAGAACCTGGTTGGTCTGCCTTCAGAATCTCCCTGAAGTGTCCCAGGGTTCCCAGGTTGGAAGGACAAAGCAGAAGCCAGCATCTAGAGCAAAGAGTGAGCACGATCTTCACGGTCTGTGTGGCACCGCATGTCAGAAATGCACCCAGCTCGCCACTGGGTGTCACTCTTCTCTCATGCTCCGGAGTCTGGGTGCCCTAACCGGTCTCTCCGTGTATGAATATGCAGTGTCCTAGTTCACAACCGTGACAGAGGGCACAGACTCACCTCTACAGGCCTTCTCAATATGAGAAGGCTGTTCCTTCATAAAATTGATTTTCAGTTCTGAGTTGCACAGAAAGGTTTAGAGGACAGGAGTGATCTCAAGTGCCGCACTCAGCCTCAGGCTCAGCCCTGAAACAAGGCTCAGGAGAAGACACAGTTGCCGGGAGGAAGAGAGCTGCCATTTTATCTTGCAGTCAAGAGTGATGGAGTCTTCTACAGGCCCAGTCTTGGAAGCAGGACTGGACGTCCTTTGGGTTTCACAGCTAGGTGAGATTACCTTCAAAGATAACACTAAAATCTAACACTAAAATCCTTCCATGAAAACAAAACAAAACAGGAAATGACAAGCATGGTAGAATGACCAGTTTATGTCGAAACATGATGGTTGCTCTCCCGTTGAAAGAACTTCTTCACAGCACAAGGTTACAGCTTGACTCAGAAGTGTATCTTCACCCAGTCCCATTAAGATTTCAACCTTACCTGTTTGCCTCCCATACTTACCCACACTTGTAAATGTAATAAAGTAGGCAAGTTGCTACAGTCTGCTTACCCAGTCCTCTCCTGCCCCTTTAAGCCTGTACTCACATTTATCATTCATATCAAGGTATAGATGTAGGAATTTGCTACACTCTCATTTTCCTTTATAAGTCATTCATCCAGTTTTCAACAACTATTTATTGAGTATCACATTTAAGTACTGAGCACTCTTTTTTCAAGAGCTGGGGACACAGCAGGACCTAACAGATAAAGTCCGTGTTAACAGTGGAGCCCACATTCTAGTCAAATAGAAATTAAAATCTTAAACAAAAGGGAAATGGCTCAGATTGCTTCTGGAGACATCAACCAGTAAGCAGAGGTGCACTGGCCTTCCCACCACCGAGATGGTGTTTGAGCTCAGTGAGTAAACAAGGCTCTGGAGACAGTCACCTCCTCCCAGTGTGGGCCACTCCAACAGCCTGTAGGAGGGCACAGACTCACCTGTCCAGGCCTTTTCAACATGGGATCACTTACTAGTCCTACGTGACATTGATTTTTAGTGCTGAGCAATGCAGAAAGGCTTGCCTTGTGTACATTTTTGTTCTCGTCCATCAGTTCGGAAATAGCCAAAGGGATCTTTCTTAAGGCAAATCTTATCTTGTAGCTTTCTTGCTCCAAATCCTGCAGTGATTCATCATGGCTGTGCAGTAACAACAACAATCTCCACCATGCTGTGACTTGGCCCCTGCCTGTTCCTCCAGCGTCATGAGGCACCTTCCCTCCCCTGTTTCATTTCCACTCTCTGGAGCATTGACCCTCACTCTCAGTTCCCCTCCGTCCCAGACACTTTTCTGTATCAGAGGTTCTGTCGATGCTATTTCCTTTGGGGGGGGGGCTCTTTTGTGATCATTCCTCCCCCTCACACATGCACTCACCTTTCAGTGTTGGCTTGAAGTCCAGGCATCTCTCCAGTGAGCTCTTTCTCCCTGATTCATCAGGTTTCCCCTGTTCCATCATCCTGATAACAGTGATGCCCACGGCTCCTCTCAGATGCCTGAGCCCGTGCACTGCCTTTCCTGTCATTCCACCTCAGTTCCACAGCCGCTGAACTCTTGGACAGTAGACCCCTACAATGTGTCAGGATATCAGTTCTGTGCTTCCTGCCCTCAGTGAGGTCCTCATTGCCAGGAAGCCAGTGGGCACTCTATCACCAAAATCCCATATTAGATTCTACTTGCTAGGGCCCTTTCTGTAGCCAAGTCACTGGCTGGTCCCCTGGAAACAGCTCTGAAATGGAGATTTACGGCCAGTCATTTGTTGGTGCGTGCTCCAAGGATGGACGTGGGTGATGGGCTGAGGGAAGGAGTATTGGCAGACTGAGGTTGAGCCGTGGTCATAACAGAACCTTCAACGAGTCGCATAAGGGGCTCTGGGGCCAGGGTGAGAGGGCAGGCTTCAGAGTTGTCTCAGTTGGAACAAGGGACTGCTGGACCTCATAACCATGCATGCCTCAGTGCCTGGGCACCAGCTGCTCCAGGAAAGGGGAGCATAAACTTGGGTGAGGCAGCAACCTTCAGCCAAGGGCAGTTCCCTGGAAAATACATACCTGTATCAGCCAACACTTCTAACAGCTGGAAAAGGATTATGTCCTTTTGAATCAAAGATCTGGTTGGTATTGTTCCGTATCCGTTATGCAACCCAGACAGGCTGTTCCCACATGGGGCTTTGAGAAATTACTGATGGGCTCTTTTATTTTTATAAAACATGAATCTGCTGCTACCCTGAACTGATCCTACTTTGCTGCTATCTCTGCTTTCAGATTTCATCTTTGTTGACGCATTATCTCTGCCTTTTATTCTTTGGAAACTAGAGTACACGTTCCCTGGCAGAAAAGGAAAACTTGCCTAGAATGCTTTCCACCAGACACAGTGCTGGGAACTTTATGTAGGTCCTCTTTTCAAATACTAAACTTTATTTGTATTTTCTTTCAAAATTTGTTGAACCCTTGAATTACCTTTCTGTTTCACCATTTTATTTCTGAGATTTTCATGAAGTCCTTCTAAAATTTCACTTTTTAAAAAAGATTTTATTTATTTATTTGATAAACAGAGATCACAAGTAGGCATCAAAACAGGCAGAGAGAGAAGGGGAAGCAGGCTCCCTGCCGAGCAGAGAGCCCCATGTGGGGCTAGATCCCAGGACCCTGAGATCATGACCTTAGCTGAAGGCAGAGGCTTTAACCCACTGAGTCACCCAGGTGTCCCTAAAATTTCACTTTTAAATGAAGACTTCTAGGGGTAGGGTATATATGAAAAATTGACAAAAAGTGAAGAAGATATTTTATCAGTATACTTAACTATACTATGAGTTACTTTATTATCTTCTAAATTGCTAAAACTGATGCAGCCTTACTATTTAACATGAACTTTGCCAAACAAAACCTTTTAAGAACTGCCTTATACAGTAATGTATATATTTTATCTGTAGATTCTGCAATCATTGCAAACAAGAGAGGATTTTTAAATGAATTATTCCACAGCTCTCCACAAATAATGCTAAAACCTATACCTTGCATTCTGTAATTCTTAATGAGACATTTATTTCTAGCCCTCCATGGTCCCAACTATGTAGTGAAAACTGAAATGCATATCACCTGGGTCACCATAATATTCTTTCGTCTACTGACTTCATAGCTTTAAAAACCTTCATCATCGTATTTTGATCTTCGAGTCTGTTCACTATTTTCAGCTATATTCAATCTAGTGGGATTCCCGCAGGCTGAGAAGTAGCCTGTTTAACTAGGGTCTAGTGTGGGTTCTAGAATGAGCCTTGGGTTCTCGTATGTGAAAAGGAGCTTGTGGTTCTATCAGATACTACTGTGAGATACACTGATAAAATCTGTGTAGAAGAGCTTTGAAAGCAGTGAGATGTTTTTAAAATGAAAGCATTATTACCGAAAAGAAAAGATGGAGAAAGAAAGGTCAAACACATGAACTGGCGGTGTGCCGTGTTCCAGGAACTTTCTACAGGCGACTTCGCAACTATGCTATGAGCCCCATCTTAAGGATGCGGACGCTGAGGCAGCGAGAGTAAAATAACCTCTTAAGGTCACTGACCAGTAGGTATCTGAGCCATGATTAACACTTCTTCTGGATTCTTCTGGATTTTGTTTATTTCACCAAAGCCGGCTTTTAAGGAATCGTGTATAATCTGTGGAGACAAGGTTTACTTTTGTGAGGTTCCCTACTTTTTCTCCTTCCCATCTCTTTCCCAGTCATCTTTGGTAGTGGCCCTTGAGATCTTAGGGAGTCAGTGGATTGTGATTTTTTTTTTAATGTGTCAAGGCTTTTTATTTTTTTTTTAAGATTTTATTTATTTATTTGACAGAGAAAGAGAGAGATCACTAGTAGGCAGAAAGGCAGAGAATGGTGTGGGGGTGGGGGAAGCAGGCTCCCTGCTGAGCAGAAAGCCTGATGCCGGGCTCGATCCCAGGACCCCAAGATCACGACCTGAGGTGAAGGCAGAGGCTTAACCTACTGAGCCACCCAGGTGCCCCTAGTAGATTATGATTTAAAATCTCCTGCCTTTGGCATTGCAACTTATCTTGTTTCTCATATTTGTCTTTAGATCAAGAAATCTGAACCTGAACGTGCATGTTATCCCTGCTAGTTACGTGTATCTTTCTATATCTAATTTCAGTCTTTAGAGGGAAGAAACTGGTTTTAGGATGTATCTCGCAGGTCAGTTCCAGAAGGTCAGGAGGTGCAAATGAGCTGAGCTGTTGATTCAGTTGAAGTAATTTTGATGAGCACATGCTTGCATGTAGGTCTATAATGTGGTTCATCTCCATAAAATCCCGGGCTTTATGGGTTTGAAAGCATTAACTCATGTCTTAGGAACATCCCACATAGATTATTATAATTCTTGGTATGTTGCCTGACCATCTGCTTACCTACAGGAATTACAATCAGATGGAATGGCCCTGCTCAAATCTAGGCTCAGAAAAGAATTATGAGAATACCTGAGTCTTTTAGTTTTATTGAAGCAGCACTATTTTTCTTTTTTTACCCTGGCCAGCATAATAAAAAAAGTGTGCTAATTTGTGATTTTTCTTGCTTCACATTGATTAGAGTAGAAAAATAAAGTTATCTTCTCTCCTCTTAGTTTTTTATGAGAATGTATCAGTGATCTCATACAGCATGCCTATAAATTAGTGATATTTAAATGCTTGCCGCCTTGTATTCTATAAAGTTGTCCACCTAATTTCCATTTGCAGATTTAGCCAAATCACAGGGAAAGATATACAATAGCTCTGTAGGGGCACCTAGTGATCATTTTAGTGGAAAAAAGGAAAAATGTGACAAAGAATGATTACATTCTCCTATTTTCCTTTACCTCTGATAATAAAATGTTAATTTTTTATGCACATTGCTAGCTGAATGGTAGCTGACAGGAAACAACCAGCACAATCTAGCAAAGAGTTTGTAGGACCTAAACAGTGTCATGATCATGAAGACCATAATGAGATTTCTGTGAAAATCATAATGATCAAATACTCATTTCTTAGTTGCAGGCAAACAGTATAAAAATACTACATTTCAACTCCCCCCATCCCATTGCTTTCTTCATAAGATTTCATATAGATCGTGTGACTCTATCCAGGTGTAAAATCCAGATGGAATCCATTTAGTATGAGAACTACATTTTTTTCTATTATTCTATTATTTTTTTCCCACTATTGGAAAGACCTATCAGAATATAAGTACACATAAAAGTGTCATGATTTAATGACTATATGGATTCAGTATCTCCTATTTCATGGCCATAGATCGTACACTTAACCTATGTGACCACTGAAAGAACCAGGCAAAAGAGTGGAAACCCACGATCACTCTGGGAAAGCAATCAGACCTCAAAAATATCCCACTCTTCTTCTCTCGTTCCCTCCTGCCCTCTCTCACTTCCTCCTCCTTTCCTAATTTCCACAAATATTTTATTGGTACTTTCTAAGTGCTGGCGCTGTATTACTCTTGAGGACACAGAGATGAACAAGCAGACACAGTACTTTTTCTTAGGAAGATCACACTCTAGTAGGTGAGGCAGATGTTAAACCCATCACTTCACCACAACCCGTAGCATTACAATTACGGTAAATGCTATGTCTGGAAATTCCTGGATGTTCTGGAGGAAAATGTGGTAGTAGTATTTTACTTCTTTTTATTAATATTTTCTTTTAATTTTTCTTTTATCACTGACATGTGCCAATAGATTCGTTTCAGGTGTACAACATAATGATTTGATATATGTATATATTGCAAAATTATCACTACTATAGCATTTTCAGAAGTGAGATTATTTTCTTTGTCACTTTGCTGTTAAGAAGAAACATTCTGGAATTCAACAGGCCATTTCTCCTCACTTTCTTTTCTATTCTTCTCTCTACTTCTTGACCATTCCCAACAATTGTTTGTTGGTGTTTTGAGCTAATGTAATTTCATGAAAAAATAGTCATAGTTCTAACACCTTTGCGTAGCCCAAACACCATTACCTACTTCTGAAAATGACTATTTAAAAATCACTTTTTATATTTTTACTCTATTTTTCTTAGACATGCCCCTAATTTTGTCCTAGTTGAGTATGTGTATTTTTTCAAATATTGCTAGCTTCCATCTAAAGACAGAGGTCTGTTTTTTACTAAGGCTCAAAGAACGTCAAAGTATTTTGTCTTTAAAACAATGCTGATAGATAACTACAGTGGCTGTGGTGGGAACTGGAAGGGAGGGGAGTTAATGGTGTTTGGACAGAGCACATAAAAGTAGGAAATGGGTTGGAGCAAACCATAGGGCCCAGAGTTGTGTGTGTGTGATTCTGGCTCTCTAAAGTTTGGCTTTGAAGTATAGCTATGGAATTTATTATCAGTTGTTTCATCTCCCTCTTAGTTTATTTATAGAAGTTTTCCTGAAATGTGTCTGTGAATACTTGTTCTGTGAGATGTTACCAAATGTTAACGAGGGAAAAGACAAACAAACAAACAAACAAACAAAAAACCTGCCCATGATCAAATAAATTTTTTTACTGCCAGACTCCTCAGAAATTTTAAAATTCAAGGCACATTGTGAGAGAGGAATCATAGACAGTATATATTCAAATTTATTTGATGATGAACCTCATTTTTACAGAACATCTCATAAGAATAGTATTGCTTGGGAAGAAATTTGGGAAATATAGGCTTCGATTACTTTCTGAATAAATTTATTCTCTTGAGGGTACCAGTGGATGGCAAGGAAAATCTTTCATAATGTATAGAAGAGTAGAGAATAAAATAAGTTTGGGCTTAAAGTGTTGTTATAGATAATTTACAAAATGGCTGATTCACAGGGATAAAGTCATTGAGGATTGAGAGTTACTATGATTTAACTTCCTAAAAGAATGATGAAGATGGACATTAGTGTAATTTTTTAGAAAGATTTATTTATTGGGGTGCCTGGATGGCTCAGTCGATTCAGAGTCTGCTCTCTGCACAGATCATGATCCCAGAGTCCTGGGATTGAACCCCGTATCAGGCTCCTTGATCAGCAGGGAGTTTGTTCCTCCTTCCCCCTGTGCCCTTGTCTCCCCTGCTTGTGCTCTCTCTCTCTCTGTCAAATAAAAAAATAAAATCTTTAAGAAAATATTTATCTGTTTTAGAGAGAGCCTGTGCGCCTGCGTGAGCGAGGGCAGGGAGGAGCAGAGGGCGAAGGAGAGAGAAACTCAAGCTGACCCCATGCTGATGGTGGAGCCTGATGCAAGGGCCCTGAGATCACCACGTGAGCACAAACCAAGTGTCAGTCAAGCAACCAACTGCGTGACCCAGGCGCCCCACTGGTGTAATTTTTATATATACTGTGAAATTTGGCAATAGCAAATTGTTCCTAAGTACTTTAGGATCAATTATGTAAAGTTAGAATCATTTTCATTTCATTTCTTTCTTTCAACCCACCAGAGTTGACTTTTAAAAATTCTAGATTCACTTATTTAAGTAGCACCGGTTTGCAGTATTTCCATTCTTCTTTATTGGAAATGAATTTCCTGGTGAGGATGTGGCTTCGCTGGAGATGAACAAAAAGCAAACAACTGAATGCTGCGTGATTTCACTCTGTAAAAACATATCGACCAGTTTGAATTGGCCTGTGAAGATCTCTTTCCATTTATTTCAATACCAGTCTTCCTAGTTACTCCTGCATTCAATGGAAATTTACCATGTCTCTTTGGATTCTAAATTCCAAATTCCACTTCCTAATTTATTTGATAGATAAAATACTACATTTGATAGATAAAAACTACATTTGCTCTTTTGCTCTCTGGCATCTGAAAAAAAAAAAGTTTGCCTTCTTTCTTGAAACTAGATTCTTAAATCTGTCTGTCTTTATCATCCTTGAATTCATTGGCCATATAGTAAGAAACTTAACAGATAAAGTACTTTAAAACATATTTCAGCTAGTTGGAACTGTCCTTATTTGGGGTTAAAAAGAGGATCCCAGCTTACACTCCAGTGCGAAAGTGGGAGTTTCTGAAGCAATAGATTTGAGGAATGGGTTTTGATTTAGACATCAAATTCAAAATTCTGCCAGTGTGTTCAAATAGAAATCTTGTCTCAAAAGTTAAAATGCTTTAAGATCTTTGCTCAGAAAGTGTACCAGGTTAATAAATTGTTATAAGGTATTTGCACATAATGAGACATTGTCTAACATCAAATAATGATGCAAGAGGAGTGGAGATTAAGATCACTTCTGCCCTAGGACGTCCTCCTATCAGCCCAGCTCCTGGGACACTCCTCATTGTCAGATTGGATTTCATAGTTTGAAAGAGGGATTTCTTTCTTTTTTTTTTTTTTTAGAAAATAATGATCTATCATCATGACATAATTATGATTATAACATCTTGATTTTTAAGATGTAAAGGAAACCAGACATTTATTCAACAATTAGAAGGCATCCTCTTGGTATTGGGATGAGCAGGAGGCTGATTGAGCACATGGTTTGGGACTGTTGCTTGGTAGGGCTAAGGTTCACACAAAGTGAGAGCTCAGCTAGTTGGATATGATCATTCATTAATTCAGTTATTCATTCAGTATAGATTGAGCATCTACATATGCCATCTACTGTACAGAAATACACTTGCAAGATCAGATCCCTGGACAATCTGACATTCAAACCGACATTGAAATTGCAATCCAGTGCTAGGAAGACGAGACATTGCCTCATGAATGACTTAGAATGGATAGAGGGTTTTATCATAAGGTCCCAAACCTGTTTTAGTTCTCCCCTGAGGCTGAAACTTCTAGGTATTTAAAGAGCTGGTGCTTTGTGGTCTGGGTAGAGGTTTTAATTCAACTGGGATTGTAGTTGCAGTAGTTCATGGGCGATTGAGGATAATGCTAAAAATTTCCTACAGTTAAAGAAACATTATACCTTAGGAAGAGCTCTCATAGGAATTAATTAATTTAACCACTATAACTCTGTAAAGTAGAAGGTTGTGACCTGTCAATATCACATATGCAGTAAAGATCAAGAGAGTCTGACTACATGACTGTTCTCACTTCTTTCTCAAGCTTGCCTTCCCAGGGCTTAGAGATGGGGTTAGCAAACTCTAGCCTATGGACTACATCTAGACTTTGGACCAATACAACTGTTTGTGAATAGCCCAAGCACTAAGAATAACAATTAAAAGACTGTAAAAATAAAGAAGAATTGGGCACCTGGGTGGCTCAGTTAGCTAAGTGTCTGACTGTTGATCTCAGCTCAGGTCGTGGTCTCAGGGTCTTGGGATAGAGCCCTGTGTCAGGCGCCATGCTCAGAGGGCAGTCTGCTTGAGATTCTCCCTCTTCCTCTGTGCAACGCCTTCCAGCTCTCTCTCAAATAAATAAATAAATCTTAAAAAAAAAAAAGTATGCAACAGAGACAGTATGTGGCCTGAAAAACCAAAACTGTTCACTTTCTGGCTGTCTCAGTCCACTCAGGCTGCCACAACAGTATACCACAGACTGGGTGGCTTATAAACAAGAGAGATTCATTTCTCACAGTTCTGGAGGCTGGAAGCCCGAGATCATGGTGCTAGCACAGTCAGGTGAGGGTTCTTTTCTCAGTCACGGATGTCTCCTGTGTCCTCATAAGACGGCAGTGGTAATTTAGCTCTCAGACTTGTTATAAGGGCACTAACTTCATGCATGAGGTTCCATGAATCCTCCCAAAGGTCCCATCTGCTAATAACATGACCTGGGCATTATAATTTCAACATATAAATTTTGGAGAGGACACAAATATTCAGACCATGTAGCCGCTGACTCTTTATTTAAAAGGCTTGCCAGCTTTTGGCTTATGGGTCTTCATGCTCTCTAGGGACTATTAGTATAATTCACTCCGAAAAAACAGTTGGAAAAATTAATATAATTTAAAAACTTGTCAAAATTCTTGTAACGTATTCTTAAAACCAAAGCAGTTTGGGTTTACTCAAGAGTATGAAGAGTAGCAGCTTAAAAATGGGTTATACCTGGCCCTGGACCAGTAATGTGTCAGAATAAGCTTGCAAGAGCTGATTGTGCACGTCAGTTCTCGGCTCCAAATCAACTTGGTAGCTTGAAATGGCCATGATGGAAGTAATTCCACCATAGAAATGCAACATCTACACTTTAGGGCCTTTTCTCCCTAGAAGGCTGGTTTTGAGGCATTTACTAGTACACCACTAAATATATGTATGCCATTTGATGACATACATATATATATATGCTATATATATGCATATATATGTTGTTTGATGTCTGAAGTCATTTATAACCCAAGCTGATGTACTTAGTCTAGTAGTAAAGAGATCTGAGGGTTTTAATTTCATAGAAGCTATTTTTTGATATGATTCTGATAAATTTTCATAAAACCCAAAGCCAAGGGCATATATAGATAGAAATCATCTTTATAAGGGAAATAATACAATTAACTATATTATTGGGTTGTGAGAATTAAGTATGTTAATACTGGTAAATATTCAGTTAGCTTTCAGAAATAAAACATTTAAAGCACTGCCAACACAAGCTAGTCAGTCTATTGTGTTCGTCTTCATATATCCATATCCAGATTCTATCTCTGTGGAACAGAGCACATTCAGACAAACCCCGTCTAGGTCCCATGTGGAGATAACTTTGGGCTTGGAGTCAGAAGAATAGACTATCCATTCTGTCCTCACCTCAGAATATGGCTGGCTCTACTCATCTGCATACAGAGCTTAACAACACCCGCCTTGCCAGTTGGTGGGAGGATGAGACAAGATAATAGATGGGAAGGCCCTTTGCTAATGGTAGCACATCACACAAACATAAGGTATTATTATCTTACAACAGTAAGATCTTGAAATATGCCTGGTTAAGACTCAGGTTGACATTCTCTTAAGAAGAAGAAATAAATGAGTCACAGCTTCCTTTGTCTCTCACCCTCTTATGTCAAAAGTGATGAATCACTGGCCAAAAATGTAAATGAGACTTTCATAAAAACTCATATGAAAGTTTTTATTCCACTTCGAGGAGCTGTGTGTTGTAGTAAAACTAGCCTATTGACTAGAAACCAAGATATTGAACTCTACTATGGTAGAAAAGAAACATGAATCTGCTCAGTCTAGTTAATTTATTTTTCTATTATGTGAAATATATTTTTTATCAACGTATTTTACTTCTCCTTTGAAAATGTTAGTTGTGCTATGTACTTACAAAAGTGGTTTTATATTGATGTAATTTTAACACTATAGCAAAAGTTTGTGAAGAAATTTGTTGTAAGAAGCCATCCTAAAAATAATAAGATAATTAAAATGATAAAAAATAGATAAAATAAATACAAATTAAGTTCACAGTGTACAATTGATTTGGGAGAGAGCAATAATTACCCTTCTAAATATTTGTTATTAGCTCTCTGGAATCTTGCTCCTCAAACTTTAATGTATATTTGAATCATCTTGGGATCCTGTTAAAATGCAGGTCCCACTGCAGAAAATGTGGGGTGGAGCCCTGTATGGAACCCATTTCTCACAATCACCCAGGTAATACCCAACACTTTTCTGCAGACCACACTCTGAGTAGAGGTAGAGGCTATGCGTTATTTAATGGAGGAAACAGCTTTTAAGCCTCTGTTGATTGACTGCAGACTCTATGCCAGCTGCCAGTTGAGGTCCTCAAGAGATAATGCCCCTCTTTTTGCATAAGCTTTAAACTACTTGGAAAATGAAACAAAAAGGTAAATATTGAAGCAAAAGTAACACCTTTATTACTAATGGAAGTCTAAAGTAAAAAAATGTAGCTTCACATAAGAGATACATGGGCTTATTCTAGATGATGACAGGCCAGCTTACCCACCTGCCCAGCAGTGCTGGACTGAGGTAGTGTCCTAGGAGAGAAAATCTCCTGCTTTTTGACCTAGCTCACTCCCCAAAGGAAGAAGCCAGAGCAAGGGTGAGAATGCCTTGTTATTCTTCTTAAATTGACCAATCATGTAGTTAAAGGGATGGAGAACAATCTGGAGTTATAGATCTTTACAGGAAGTAAACATTGCAAAAGAAGCAGTTCCCATGCCCACTTGCTTCCTTCGAACCAGGCAGCTGCAGATCAGCAATGTCTCCATCTTTAATCTTTAGGGAGAAAATGCCTTGGAAGGAAGGATACTCTCCAGGAATCATCAGTAGGTTTAGGGATTTGGGGGACAGTTTGCACCTGTTTCCATCAGTATGTCACCTGAGCTGTGCTTTTGTGCTGCCCAGATAGAACCCCTTGGAGGCCAATACTGGATACCAGCTGCAGTTAGTTGCACAGAGAAAAGGCAGGCAGGAATTGACACAGGACAATGAGGGGAGAGCAAGAGGAGCTCTTCAAAGGTTTCTTCCAGAGTCACTGCTTCTACTAGATGCCCTACTTCTCAATGCCATATAGATAGTGGGCAGAAGACACCAAGGTAAGAAGCGGAGCCTAAATTGACATTAAAAAAAAAAAAAGACAAGAATTGTGGGGGAAAATCCAGAAAAGATGTTAGGAGGGTCACCAGAATCAGCTGCAATTGATAGATCAGAGATACAAAGTTAGATATATTAAAGAAGATATGACAAATAAGCATGGGAAAATGTGCTCCACATCATTAATCATTAGGGAGATGCAAATTAAAATCAGGAAATACCACTACACATCTATTAGAATGACTAAAATCTAAAAAGAATAACAATACCAACAGTTGCTGAGGAAGATGGGGCAACCAGAACTCCCTTATGCTCTTGGTTGAAATGTACAACAGTATCATCACTATGGAAAATAGTTTAGCTAGTACTTAAAAAGTTAAAAACTTACATACCATAGGATTCAGATATTCCACCCCTACATATTTACCTAAGAGAAAGGAAAGAATATGTCTTTGCAAAGACAAGGTCACAGCAGATTCATATTCATGGCAGATTTATTTGTGACAGCTCCCCCCAGAAATAATTATGTGTACATCAAAAGGCAAATGGGGGGACACCTGGGTAACTCAGTAGATTAAGTGTCTGTCTCTTGGTATTGACTCAGGTCATGATCTCTTGTGTCGTGAGATCAAGTCCTGCATGAGGCTCCATGTTCCCTCTGCCCCTCCCTCGCCACATGTGCTCTCTCTCTCTCAAATAAATAAATAAATGATTTGTTAAAAGGCAAATGGATATTTAAGAGACTAATGTATTTGAAAGAAATACTAGTTTATATTTTGGGGCACACCGTAAGGGATGTAATTAGGATATCAGCAATCAAAAAAAGTGAGAATGGAACTGTAAAGGAACAGAGTTTTTAATGTTCTTGAAGTTAAGCTGGTGTAAATTTAAATTAGAATGTTATAACTTTAGGATGTTAAATGTAATCCCCATATACTTTCTGCTTGTGTTTGTGTTGGTAGTCACACACACACACACACAGTTACAGAATATGTACGGAAGTATAGGCTTTGCTCAAGGCAGTCTGGTTGAGATTCTCTTTCCGTCTTCATCACCCTCCTCCTCAGGTCCTGCTCCTGTTCTCCGTCTCTCTCTCTCTCTCTCTCTCCTTAAAAATAAATAAATAATTTTTTTTAAAGAATATTTAGGGGTGCCTTGGTGGCTCAGTCAGTTGAGTGTCTAACTCTTGGTTTCGGCTCAGGTCATGATCTCAGGATTGTGAGATCGAGTCCTGCATCAGGCTCTGCACTCAGTGGGAAGTCTGTTTAAAGATTCTTTCCCTCGGGGCACCTAGGTGATTCAGTGGGTTAAGCCTCTGCCTTCAGCTCAGGTCATGATCTCAGGGTCCTGGGATAGAGCCCCACATCAGGCTCTCTGCTCAGCAGGGAGCCTGCTTCCTCCTCTCTCTCTGCCTGCTTCTCTGCTTACTCGTGATCTCCCTCTGTCAAATAAATCAATCTTTAAAAAAAAAAAAAAGATTCTTTCCCTCTACTCCTCTGATGCAACCCCCCAAATTAATAAATAAAATCTTTTAAAAAAATGACTATTCACAAAAGGAAATGAGAAACTTAAATGTCTCACCATAAAAAAATGAATTAAACACAGAAAAAGAGTCATGCAGGAAATGAGGAACAAAAAAGCTATAAGGCATATAGTAAACAATAAAATGACAGAGGTGAGTTCCTCTTTATCAGTAACAATTTAAATATTAATGAATTAAAATCTCTAATCAAAAGACAGAGATTGGCAGAATGAATAAAAGTACAGGATCCATCTCTGTGTTGTCTACAATGGACTCAGTTTAGATCTAAAGATACAAATAGATTGAAAGTGAAAGAATAGAAAAAGATATTCCATGAAAATAGTAACCAAAAGAGTGCAAGGGTGGCTATACTAGTATCAGACTAAATAGTTTAAGTCAAAAAAACAAGAGAAAAAGAAGGACATTATATATTTATAAAGTTTCAATACAGCAAGAAAATGTAGCAATTATAAACATTGATGCACCTAATAGCAGACCATCGAAACATATGGTGCAAAAACTGACAGACTTGAAGGAAGAAATAAACAGTTCTACATTAATAGTTGGAGATTTAAATATCTTACCTAAGTAATGACAGATGATATTAGCAACAAGATAAGCCAACCAGATCTAACAGACATATCTAGAATGCATACCCAACAATAGCATATGCATTCTTCTTAAGTGCACATGAGATGTCTCTTAGGGTGGATCATATTTTAGGCCACAAGTATCTTCTCTCTGTAGCAGACTTGAGTTAAAAAAATCAATAGCAGAAATAAAACTAGAAAATTCAAAACTTTATGGAAATTAAAGAACTTGCTCTTAAACCAGTAGTGGATCAAAGAAGAAACCACAGAAGAATTAGAAAATACTTTGGAATGAATGAAAATGGACATACAAAATACCAAAGCTTATGGCACACAGCAAAAATAGTGCTGGGGGATATTTGTAGCTATTAGTGCTTACATTAAAAACATCTCAAATCAACAGCATAACTTTATAATTTAGGGAACTAGAAAAAGTAGAGCAAACTCAACCTAAAGTTAACAGAAGGAAGGAAATATTAGAGTTTAGAGTGGAGATAAAAGAATTAGAGTATAGAAAAACAATAGAGAAAAATCAATGAACTCAAAAGATGGTTCTTTGAAAAGTCTAACAAAATTGACAAAGTTTAGTCAGATGGACTAAGAAAAATGAAGGAAGAATCAAATCATTAAAATCAGGAAATGGGGACATTACTGCCAATTCTTATAGAAATAAAAAGGATTATAAGAGAGTACTAGGAGTAATTATATGCCAACAAATTGAGTAATTTAGATGAAATGGACAAATTCCTAAAAACAAAAAACATTTCAAGCCTAAATCACAAAGAAATCTGAGGAGACATGTAACTAATAAGGAGATTGCATCAGGAATCAAAAATATCCTGACCAAAAAAACCCTGAACTTGATCACTTCACTGATGAATTCCACCCAACATTTAAAGAAGGAAGGTCAGGACTTCTCATACTTTTCCAAAAAATGAAGAGGTAGGAAAACATACTAACTCATTCTATGAGGTCAGTTATGCCCCAATGAAATAGTCAAAGACAGTCCAAGAAAGAAAACTACAGACTAATATCTTTTTTCTTTTTCTTTTATTTTATTTTATTTATTTGACAGAGAGAAATCACAGCTAGGCAGAGAGGCAAGCAGAGAGAGAGGAGGAAGCAGGCTCCCCGCGGAGCAAAGAGCCCGATGTGGGGCTTGATCCCAGGACCCTGGGATCATGACCTGAGCCGAAGGCAGAGGCTTTAACCCACTGAGCCACCCAGGCGCCCCCAGACTAATATCTTTAATGAACATGGAAGCAAAATCCTCAACAAAATAAATTCAGCAGTGTGTTATAAGGATTAAACACCATGACCAAGTTGAATTTATTCTGAAATGCAAGAATGTTTAAATATATGAAAATTTATCAATATGATACACCATATTAACAGATGAAGAAAAAAACCCCATATGATCACTCAATTAAAACAGAAAAATCATTTGACAAAATTCGACACACTTTAATGATAAAATCACTCAACAAACTAGAAATAGAAGAAACTACCTCAACATAATAAAAGCCATACATGAAAAAAGCCACAGCACACATTATACTCAATGGTAAAAAAGACTGAAAGCTTTTTTCTGTAAGATCGAGAACAAGACAAGGATGTCCACTCTTACTTTTTTTATTCTTCCAGACTAGAACTTCCAGTCAGAGAAATTAGCCAATAAAAAGAAAAGTTATCCAAATTGGAAAGAAGAAGTAAAATGCTTTCTGCTCACGGATGTATCTATATGTACAAACCCCTAAAGATTTCACAAAAAATTGGTAAAACTAATAAATTCAGCAAAGTAGTAAGACACAGTCAACAGGAAAAAGTCAGTTTTACATCTTTACACTAACTGTGAACAATCTGAAAAGGTAGTTAAAAAACTGTTGCATATACAATAGCATTAAAAAAAACCAAACCAACAAACTTAGGAATTAACAAAGGAGGTGAAAGAATTGTAAAATGAAAACTGAAGCGGTGATGGCTTCGTGGGTGTATGCTTTTGCAATAAGGTATCACACTGTGTACTGTAAATAATATATACAAGTTTATTGTATATCAATTATATGTCAATATAACTATTAAGTTTAAAAATTCTTGCTAGCATTTTGAGGATACTCTGTTCACTGTGGTATATGTCTGACAGCTGGTAAGCAGGCCTCACTTAAAGGTCTAATGTGGTGTGGACCATCACTGTTGTTACAGATGTTTGCTGATGGTGTGGCTCCCTGGACCAGGTGGGCATCCTGGGTGATACGGAGTGCAAATGAGAGACAGGGCAGAGTTACTGCTTCTTCACTGTGGAAATTCTGTACCATGTCCCTCCTTCCCAGCTTGTTGTAGATGCTGGCCACCCTCCCAAGGGCCTGGAGGAACTTCTGTCATCACTTTCTTCCTCTTCCCCACCTTTCTTCAGAACTGAGCAGGGACTCCCAAGCCCCATTGCTCAGGTTCGCATTCAGGCTTCACTAGTTAGCAGCTGGGTGATGTTAGACAACTGTTACCATTTTCCTAGGGCTTCCTAACAAAATACCACAAATGGGGTCCTTGGAACAACAGAAATGTATAATCTCACAGTTCTGGAAAGTACAAGTCCAAAATCAAGGGTCAGCAGGTTGGTTTCTTCTGAGGGCTGGGAAAAGGGGTCTGTTCCAGGCCCCTCCTCTAGCTTCTGGTGGTTTGCTAGCAATCTTTGGCCTTCGGCTTGAGGCAGGAGAACTCTAATCTGTACTCGGCATTCTCCCTCTGTGTGTGTATATGTCTCTTTTTAAAAGGACATCGTCATACTGGATTAGGGACCCACCCTGCTACAGTATGAGCCTATCTTAACTAATTGCATCTGCAAGCCCTCTTTCCTAATAAGATCACGTTCTGAGGTATTAGGGATTAGGACTTCAGCATATGAATTTTCAGGAGATATAATGCAATTCATGACAACAACTTCTTTAACTTCTCAGTGCCTTAGTTTCTCTTCCTGCATAACATGGATATCAATAATCCCTGATCGTGGGGTTGGTATAAAGATTCCATCATCAGAACATGGGAAGCACCTGCTCCCTAACACACAGTGAGCAATTATGAAGTGTCATGACCACTGCGGTTCTCTCCCACTGCATGTACAGATTTTGACCCTGCAAAGAATTTGTTCTGAATTCACAAGTCTACGTCTCCTCCCAGCCAGTCACCACCCAAAGTTTTTAATAGCACACATAAAAATCATACAAAGCAGAATATGCCAACTATGGAGGTCCTGAGGGGGTGATAGTTCCATCTGCTAGGTAGTAACAGGAGTCTTCATGGAGATGCTAGCAGACTTTGAGGACAGGGAGAAAGATTTGAGTCCTTTTTTTCCAAGAGAAATTTTATGGTTCAGATTTTGGGGGAAATTACTGATCTCCAAACATCAAGGTCTCATTTGTAAAATGGGAATACCATAATTATTGCAATGATTACATGAGACAATGTAGCTAAAGTGCCTTTCTGATGTCACAAACATAATAGGTTCTCAATAAATAAAAACAAATAAACAAAGGTAATTCCACATTGGAGTACAATGACAGTTCCCCAAGGATGATAGGGGAGCACAGGGATCACATTAATCAGGGAAACTTTCTGGCAGCAGCTGGTTGTAAGTTGAAGAGGGCACTTTGAAATATAGCCACAGGGGATCAGTGGTGAGCTGTGGGTCAACAAAGAGGCAAAAAACTCAGTCCCCTCTGCTATCTTTAATTCATAAATTCCTTATTCTAAACTAGGAGTTTCTTATTCCTTTTATATAAATTGACAGGTTAGCTTGAAGAAAGCATGTTTGCAGGTTATAAAATAGAATAGGCATTAACCTCTTCTTAAAGATTCATGTGCTTGAAGTATTTGAAGAAATGGTATTTTTATTAATCCTATTTACCACATATATCACATTTAGATCCCAACTTTCAAAGAGAGGAGACTCAAACACATTGGCCAATAGAACTATAGTAAGCATAATTTCAGATTTCTTGATATTTGGGATGGCACTTCCCTATCTTGGATTTTGTCATTATGGATACTTACATTTCTTTTTTGAGCCTCAGTTCTTCATCTTTACAATGTGGATGATACAGTTATTATAATAATTAATGAGACGATATAGGTGAAGGGCTTATGATAAAGCCCTTAAATTTGTGGTTCTGGATGCCTAGTGTTCTTCCTGTTTCGGGAGAATCCAAAAATTGACGAGAGACAGGGCTTGACTTACCCCAATGGAAATCAAAGGGAGGCAGATTCTTTTTCTACTGTTGACCCTTGACTGCTAGAGCATGGATGGGTGGCCAAGGGGTGGTCAGTCAGATGTTCCCAATGGGAGTATTCAAAGGCGCAGGGCCACTTAGATATTACCTATTTGTGGTAGTGGCTGTGACGCTGATGGCACAGCAGCAAGGACCCAGGATCAGCAGATTCCAGCAGGGTGTTCGCTGGGCTTTGCCGATGTTAGTTCTGCTTAAACACAGCTCCCCCAGTGATCCCAGGAAGTAATTTCTATCCTTAGAACAAATTCATGTTTTATTTAAATTAGCTGGAAATCTGCTTTTTGTTTGCAACCAGAATCACTGAGCTTCAATTTTAATTTTACGGCAAATATGCAAAATTACTAGTTAAAGAAGGATTATGGCTGGTGGATGGTTTAGTTTCTCCTGAGTTTTACTCCACAAAATAGTCAACGATTGTTACAGAAAACCGGGATAATTCAGAAGAAGGCTGGTGTCTTGATATTCCAATATAAATAATATTTCCTAGGCACTGAAAGCAGGTTTTCAACCGTACTGTGGCTGTAAGCCAGGAAGTTGTTAGTCAGTATCTGAGAATTGCTATGGGTACTCACTGTCCCAGACTGTCTAGATGAGTTAGTTGGGTTCTGAGTGGCTTCTCCTTCTTATTTAGGAGGCTGCAACCCAGCTCAGTTTCCCATGGGACCAGTGACTTCCTCTCTCACTTCCAATCCCCACCAGACCTCAAGGAGACTAAATGAAAATGCCTCTGAAATCCACTGGTAAGAGAGCAGCAGAAACATTGTGTATGCATGTGTGTGCAGACATGCCTCTATATTAACACAAAGACTCCTGTGTGTAAGTCACGTAACAATTCCATTTGGCCACCAGCCATTGTGTCAGAAGGTATTTTCCCTTCAGATGATGATGAGGATCATTCGTTCAGTTTTTTAAAGTTAAATGTCATCTGTCTTTTAAATTTTCATTGTGATTGTAAGCTGGTAACTAAAAATAAACAAAAAAAAAAACCAAAAAGCAAAAACCCCAAAATGAACCCCAAACCACTGCTTTATGTCACTAAAAACTGTGCTTATCACCGACATGAAAACTCACCAAGACAATTTTCTTGACAGGAGAACTTGCATTTTCTTCCTTCGTGTTTCCCTTCCTCTCTCCCCTTTTCTCCTTCCTTTTTTCTCTTTCTTTCTCATGGGAAATGCATAATGTTTGGTTTAAATGTTTTTAATGCACTTGGAAGGGTGAATTTTTTTCTCGCTCTTCCTTGCTGTTCCCCCCCCACCCCTTCTTACCCCGGAATGAAGAGGTCGGATAGAATGATCTCCTCATAAATGTCTGAGGAAAATAGGTTTGCCATCCCATAATATGGAAAGATATTTGTATCATTTATATTCCAGTTCGATGATAAAACTATCTTATAAAATTGGTTAATTATGCTGGAGTTCAATGGTTTATCATCTTGGAAAAGTGGGGTTTGGGGGAAGATCCAAGATAAAGACAGTGATGGTTAGGGAAGACTCAATTTATAGCTTTTACCAGCAGTAAAATCTGAAGGCTTGCAAAATCTCGATAAGGTCCAATTACATAATACCAAGTTAATTTTCCTTGCATGAACGGTATTTAAAAGCCACTTGGTGAGCCATGTTGGGACACCTATGTTTTGAAGCATGTAAGGAAACAGCTGTGGTCACATTTATAGGAATCTATTGAATAAGATGCTTCCAATTCAAGATGTGTGATTTCAAATTTGTGATGTTACAGGTATCTCTGCACCCAGAGTACCTAAAAAATGAGGTAAAATCATAGAAACTCATTTTCCTCCTTTCTTTTGCTTTTTACAAACTCTCTCTTTAACTAAAGCTTTTTGCATGATTGTCTTTTCCCTCTAATTCTTAAATATTTTCAAAATCATATGCAAGTCTTCAATGACTCCTCTCTGTGCCAAGCAGAGACCTACTTTGCATAACCCCTTTTCTTACTAACTTCAACACATAAACCAACATACTGATGTATGTCTGGAAAATGGTAAAAAGGATGTTCCCTTTCAAAAATAAATAAAAGGGAAATGCAGGTAACCAAATCCAATAAAAAGAATGCATGTAATATCATGGTATTGTAGAAAGAAACAAGTTAAGTTTTTAGCATCACTGATATTTATAAGTCACTTGATGAACTGTTTTGAGACTCCTCTGTTTGCAGTGTGCTAAGTTAACAGCTGGGTCCCATTTATAACATTCCACTTAATAGGTGTCAGAGTCCAGGTTTACAATTTCAGATTTGCAATTTACAGGCATACTTGCCTGCAGATATCAGAAGACAATTTTAAATTGGGTAAAATCATTGAGGAGAAGACAGATCATGCTACTGCATATCTTTTTAAACTCTTTATGGGAGTACTATCATTAGTATGATAGGATTTTCTTATATTGCTTTTGTTTTGAATCATCTTAAGATCTTAAATCATTCACCTTCCTGGGGCGCCTGGGTGGCTCAGTGGGTTAAGCCGCTGCCTTCGGCTCAGGTCATGATCTCGGGGTCCTGGGATTGAGCCCCACATCGGGCTCTCTGCTCAACAGGGAGCCTGCTTCCCTCTCTCTCTCTCTCTGCTTGCCTCTCTGTCTACTTGTGATCTCTCTCTGTCAAATAAATTAAAAAAAAAAAATCATTCACCTTCCTACCAGAGTCATACTTAGTAGCCTCTTTCCATACCTATTCTGCAGTACAAAACTGTAATCCTCTAACCAATTGAAAGTGACTTTTTAACATGGAATGTTGGATCTTATGATGAAGCTTGTTGAATTCTCCAGTCTTTGGAGCATAATATTTTGAAAAAACAAAAAACGCATGGTCTGTGGAGGCTGACTGATCTGTGTTCATACAGCTATTCAGTTAGAACCCCTGACTTGACCTCACTGAGGCTTGCTTCGCTCTCTTTGTTGAAATGGGCAAAACATTGCCAACTTGCCAGACTTGTTTCAAGGACTGAATGAGAATGACAATAATAGCTAAGGTTCATGAAAGAATTTCTATGTGTTAGAAACTGATGGGGGAGGAAAACATTTTTCCTCTACCATCAGGTTCATTGTCTGGGGCCTGTGAATTTAACTGACAAAATACAGATTAAAATGAGAGAAGGAATGTCAATTTATTAATATGTTTGCACGGACAGGAATTCACAGAGAAGAAGTGAAACCCACAGGAGTGGTTAGACTTGGGATGTTATATACAATTTTAACAAGGGAAAGAGGGTTTAGGCTTCAAGAAACTATAAATTGTGGGGAAGTAACAAGGAAATACGTGGCAGAACTAATAAAAGGTTATTTTGGTAAGCTTCGTTTATGCAGACTCATTTTGGTGCTGACTCTCTGTCTCTTGCGATACAGGTTGCTTTCTTCATCCTAGTACAGGAGGGTGGGGAAATCTTATTTCAGCTTTACAAAGGGAAATGCATGCCTTGCACGTAGGCAGGAAAGGGGAAGACAGAAAACTCTTCCTGTATCTGTTGATTCTTTTTTTTTAAAAGATTTTATTTATTTATTTGACAGAGAGAGATACAGTGAGAGAAGGAACACAAGCAGGGGGAGTGGGAGAAGGAGAAGCAGGATTCCTGCTGAGTAGGGAGCCTGATGCGGGGTTTGATCCCAGGACCCTGGAATCATGACCTGAGCCGATGGCAGATGCTAAACAACTGAACCACCCAGACTCCCCATCTGTTGATTCTTAATAGCCTTTAGTTGAAAATAATCTTTACGCTGGTTGCTTGGTGGTATAGTGGGTTAAACATCCAACTCTTGTTGTTTTTTTTTTTTGTTTTGTTTTGTTTTAAGATTTTATTTATTTATTTATTTGACAGAGAGAAACACAGGGGGAGAGGGAACACAGACATGGCGAGTGGGAGAGGGAGAAGCAGGCTTCCTGCCAAGCAGGGAGCCCTATGCAGGGCTTGATTCCAGGATACTGGGATCATGACCTGAGCCAAAGGCAGAGGCTTTAACCCACTGAGCCACCCAGGCACCCCCATCTCTTAGTTTTGGCTCAAGCCCTTATCTCAGGGTCCTGAGAGCGAGCCCTGCACTGGGCTCCATGCTCAGCATGGAGTCTGTTTCAGTTTCTCTCTCCCTCTGTCCCTGCATCTTCCATCACTCCCTCCCACTCTCTCTCTCTCTCAAATAAATACATCTTAAAAAAAATCTTTATGCTGAAGTGGCATATTTTGGGATAGCATACCCTGATCCCTACAGTATCCTACTTTACATTGACTTGATAATTCATGCAGATCAAGTGCACATGGAAAAGTTACCACATTGAATAGGCCAGGGAAATGTGAATTTATTCCCTCTTTCTATGTCATTATAAATTTTTGTAAGAAATTTTTACATAGTAGACATAATAGCCTAATGGATACATCTTAATATACTTTGCTATTTCCCTCTAGTTGAAGAGCATTTAGATTGTTTCAACTTTTTGTTTTGTTATTAAAACTTACACAGCAATGAATATTACTGTGTGTGAATTTGTATTTGCATTTTGAATTTTTCACCCTTAGTACAGAGGCCCAGAAATATAATTACTGAGTCAAAGGATATGAACACTTTAAGGCGAATTTGCTTTCCAAAGTGGTTACTCTAATATATCAATCTGATCCTCTCCTTATTATTATAATTTAATCATTTTCTGGTTGATGGTTATAGAATGGTACTTTGTTTTATTTTAACATTTTAACATTACTAATGAATTGAATAATAAAAATATTTACTGCCAATTAGTATGTCTTCTATTGAGAACTGTTTATTTGTGCCTTTTTCCTATTTATCTATGTTTTGATGTTTTTCTTATTGATCCCTAAGAGCTCTTCATATATTAAGAGAAACACTTTGTTCATTATCTGTTAAAAAAACAAAAACAAAAACAAAATAGCCACACCCTGCTATTTGTCTTTTACTTCAGCTTGCGTTAAATTTTAAGATTTAGTATAATTTGAGGTTTTATGGGTAAAAATCTATCAATTTTTTTCTATTAAACCTTCTTCCATTTTTTCTTTTTATAATCTAAAACTTTTCACCTTCCAGAGATCAGAAAAAAATGTGAAGTGTTTTCTTCTAAGTTTATTTTTGGTTTGAGTTTTTTTTTTTTTTCCAATTTAATTCTCTGCTTTAGAATTTGTTTTGATGTGTGGTATGGGAAAAATATCAAAGTAATTTTTCTACTGTATCACAAAGATAGGCCCACATAACCTGGACTCCATTAAAATTAAATGAACAAAGACAGCTAAAGCAAAATACCCTAAGCCAAAAAAATCAATTAATGGATTTTTTTTTGAAAACTATCCTTACAAAAGAAAGAAACTTAGAAAACTGTTATGTGAGATTTTTAAAACACAAGAAAAATCTCTTTTCATCTTAATTATTCAGGGCATACAAAACACTGCTTTCCCCTTATTTTAGGGTACAGTGTTCATATCTGTTTCTCTTGCTATATAAAAATGTTGAGTGTTCTGTATCTCTGTCCCTATGTCTACCTATGTACATATACATGCATACATTCCTCATGTGGCCACTACTCACCTCCTAAACCTCATAAAAATGAAATGATCCTCCAGGTGAACGAGAACTGGTAGTTGTGGTACAAAGGACTGCTGGATTAATTCTCTGCCACACTGCAAGTTGAGACCTCAGGAGGGTCTCTTGATTGAGATTGAAGCATATACATAAATAAATCCCCAGCCAATGCTTGATTTGAATAGATATATGGGAGCTGGGGACAGAATTGACCAGATGCTGGACCATATGATAAACACAGAGGGTCATGGTGTGGTATAAAAACTGGGCATTTATATGGTACAGCTGGCCGTGCATAATCTTCTCCTAATTTATAAGCAGGAGCATCTGTTCTCTAGCTGCCACTCTTTCCAATTTTCTAACAGCCTTCGTCTTGAGTCTCTTGTTTAATCGAGCAGCTCCCCCATGCTGTGGGGAAGAAGGTGGGGGTCACCAGCAGGGAAAAATGACATGGCCTTAAATCTGCCTTTCAGAGAAGAAAAGGAAAAATATCTCCAGATACATTCTTGGTCTCATTCTCAGTAAGATTTCTTTATTATCCAATGGCATTTTGAAATGGTCTTAAATGGAACATCTTGGGCTGCCATCATTGGGCCAGATCATTATAAGGAGAAAGTTCTCTCTGCCTCTTAATAAGAGAACTGAGGCCAAATTATCACCTCACATTGCTTCCAGTCAGAGAGTTAGTATCACTTTTTGTTTAATTTGGATCAGCTATAGCAGTCCAGGAGACTACACAGGCGAAATCAGGAAGCAAGAGCCAAGATGTCCTTCTCATCATGCAACTTGCTTCAAAAAAATGAAAAAATAAACACCCCAAAACCCCAAAAAGCCTTTGAGAGGGACTATCTCCTTACTCACAGTTCTTTCCTTCTGCTACCATTTTTCTTTCTGCTTCCTGCCAGGGCATGGTGGGGTTGTGGTGGTGGTGGCATGCCCTTCATTACCCACTAGAGGAGGTCCAGCTTTCCTGCCTCTCTGTTCAACCCCACCGATGTCATAGGTGTTGGGAACTTAGAATGTTTTTATTTCAAAAGGGACTTCTACTACTGATATTAAAAAATTCAAAGAAATGAACATTTTAATGACGAAATTTTGTTTTTTGGAGGGGCACATAGATAATATAGTTTAAAGAGAGGGAATACTTTACCTTCAAATAAGACTATTTTGGAAGAAACTCATTGGTCTAGGGCTTAGAAGAGTCTTTAGCTCTTATTCTGCCCCTCCAAGAATTTTGATGTTGGTCCTGTCACTTAGCCTCTCTGAGGCTGTGTTTCCAGAACTTAACAATGGGGATAATAAGCACCCAATTCATTTTATGAAAATATCTTTTAAGTTAAAAGACATGAGACAAATAGAAGTGACTATGATTAAATCCGTGGTCAGGTGGAATTTAAGAGCTATATGAATTTTTCTAATTAATATGTTTTATAATTTATCATGCAAACCAGGATACTTTGAAACATTTTAGGGGTGAGAAGCACACATGAAGCTGTGATAATAGTAAACTGTCCTGGGAAAACCTGAACATATGGTCTTCTTGGCCATAAGAGGCTCTAGAAGCCATATGCTTTAATTATTCATAAGACCAGCATTGTCCCTGGACACTATACACATAAGAGAGGATAAAAACCTAAATAAGTAAAAGGCCTTTCCACTGATATGCTGTTATGTGTTATGGGAAATTGAACACATTCAAAACACTCAATGATGTTATATATGATGATCATTTAATATTGCCTTTTGACCCAGTATCACCTTGGCCATTTGTACTCCCAGGAGCCTCCTGCCTCACCTATCCAATAGTGTTGATAGAATAGTATAGAACCATGCCAAATGGTTGAGATGATTTCTGCAGTGCTTTGTAGGTGAAGGAAAACTGTGACCCTGATGATCCCTTTTCACTCCCACCATCAGCTTTACCCATTTCTTCTGGGACATGCATGCTGTCCTTGAATGCTTGTGACCTCCCCACCATGTCCTGCTCCAACCTAAGACCAAATACACTGATGGTGTTCTGTGTTTGATATAATAAAGTTTTCCCAAATCCTCTGATCATAAGAATTATCTGGGGTGCTCTCCTGGTGATTCTGAGTCAGTAGATTTGAGATAGGGTCTGGTAATCTACATATTTTACCAAGTTCCTGGGTGATTCTTATGATCACATGAGTCTGAGATACATGGATTTAATAAATTTGATGAAAAAATATGCCTTCCAGATCTTTTGAACCAGTAGTTATTAAAGTGTGGCTTTCCAACCAGCAGTATCAACATCACCTAGGGACTTGTTAGAAAGGCAAATTATTGGTGCTATATTGAGTAGGAAGTCTGGAGGGGGGAGGGAACTGACCTGTATTGTAACAGACCCTCCAGATGATTCTCATGTAGGCTAAAGTTCCAGACCACTGATTTGGACCAACCCTTTCTTCTTGTCCTCCATTTTCTAGACTGGGAATGTTGGCATGCTCTTCTCTCACTTTGGGACCTTGGGTGTTGAGAGAAGGACCTATAATCCCCAGATGATTGGGAACACGGTAGAAAAGAGATGGTAGGGGGCTACTGAGGATAGGCATGGCCCTCCATTCTGTCTCTCTACTCCCAGAATGAGGGGTCTTGCATGTGTGGATAAAGACTCATATTTGCCAAGGAACTCTTAAAAGACACAGGTTTCTGAAGAGCCACACCCCTGTGGTAAACCAGAGCCTGGGGTGTTAATGGTGACGCCCCACCTAAGAAATCCCCTGAGAACCCAGACACCAAGAAGCCCCAGTTCCTTACAGAGAAAGATGTGTTTCACTCTTGGTGAAGTTTCAGCTCTGCTTTTGGTGGTTAGTCTCTGTTTATTCTCAGGGTGGGTGATGAATGACTCTTCTAATTAGTGCTGCGGAAGAATATCTGAAATTGTAACCTATAGGCAACTATTGATGTGGTTTAATTACACATCTTCCCCTGTCACACTGAATGAGTGAGTATTCAGTCATCCCTCATATACTCAATGTTCTGAGACTTCTATCATTAACTGTAATTTTCACAATGTTTTCAATATTCAAGTACAATATGTGCTATTATTTATTTAATATTTTCCATTTATTCTACTTAACAACTATTTCAGAATAGATTTAAATTTCTAAAAGATTTATGAAGATAACACAGAGATTTTCCCATTTTTATACCCCTCACTCAATTTCCCCTATATTAACATCTTACATGTTAATAGTACATATTTTATTATGGTATATTTATACTATATAGTATATTTATCATAATTATACTATATTTATCATAATTAATGTATTGGAGTATATAATATATATACTATGTATAAGTCTATATATTTATCATAATATAATGTATTAATAGTATATAGTATATTTATCATAATTATAGAATATTTATAATAATTAATATATAGTATATATTTATACTATATATTAATAGATATTAATATATAGTATAAATATACCATATTTATATATGGTAAATATACATATACATATTTATATATATAAAATATATATTAATATATAGTATAGTTATCATAATTGTAGCATATTTATCACAATTAATGAGTTATATAGTATATTTGTTATGAATTAATATTGATGCATTATTATTACTAAAGTCCATACCTTATTCCAGATTTCCTTAGGTTTTACCTAGTGCCCTTTTTCATTTCTTGATTTCATCTAGGATATCACTAAATTAATTACAAATTATATTTGGCTTTTAACCCAGACCTATTGATCAGTGAGCTAATGTGAAAAGATGCTACTCTAGCAACTGCTTTTGCTACGAGTATAAAAGCCCTTTGTCTCTGACCCAAGAGTTTCCTGTCTACTGTCAGCATCAAAGAAACTTTGACAGGCAACTTGTTATCTTACAATACCAGATCTCTCAAAGTTCCTGACAGTTTGTCATACAACTGAAGTGGGGCTTCTGGGTAGTTCAGTGGGTTGAGCATCCAACTTTTGGTTTCAACTCAGATCATGATCTGGTGGTCATGGGATCAAGCCCAGAGTAGGTCTCCACATTGAGTGTGGAGTCTCCTTCAGATTCTTTCTCCCTCTCCCTCCTCCTCTGCTCCCCCCCCTCAAATAAATAAAATATTAAAAAAATAATAATTCAATTAAGTTGTGAAAGCCCTCTTAAGAAGTGATTGTTAAAAGTTGCTAGATTTATAAGGAGTAATAAAGTTTATGAGTTGTACTAACAAACTCAATTAATATCAAGGGATTTGAATTTGTAGTTTGCATAAATTAAAATATTTATTTAAAAACATCACAACATTGCTAGTTTTCTGTAAAACTAGTTTTACGGAAGAGTAAGTTTTCTGGCATGAAGGATTTCATAAAATTTCCATAGATAATACTCTACTGGACTGTCTCATCTTGGGTTGCTGTCCTACGAACTTGCCCAGAATGTTTCTATCCAGGAATGAAAAGCTTTACTGCCTCAGGGCATTTAACATATGACAAAGAGATTAATCTAAATAATGAATCTCTAGTGGTGGAGTTTGGCCACCAGTGTGGGACTAACATTCCTCAAGTCATATTATGAGGCAGAGACTTATTTTGCATATTCAAAGGATGGAGCAAAACCACCTATCTTGATCTCTGCTGAATCCTCCTGACCTAGAACAGGCTCATTAAACATATGTTAAAGGATTGTGATTGAACTAATTAATAATTTTAAACAAGATATAGCCATGATCAGATTTTCATTTTAGAAAAGATATTCTGGCTATCACATGAGAATTAGATGAGAGGAGGCAACTCTAAATAGAAGACCAAAAAAGGAAGTGGTAAGTGAGCTTGATACTAGACACAGATCTGAGACTTCTAGGATTTTGGAAAAAATGTTTACCCTTTTCAGCAAATAACTAGTCTGGTTCAGTAAAACAGTTATTGTCTTATTACCAGGGCCTTAGGGAGGCCAAAAGCCTGACCAAGTGTAGCTCTGTGACCATGTGATCTAAGCTTCCCTTCATTAAAGGGTGTCCTCTTGGACCATCAAGGTGGAAGGCAGGAGAGGCATAACCAAGACTAGACCCAAACATGTTCTTAGAGCTCAAAAAAGCTGCAGAACCTTCAGAATCAACAGATAAACTGACCCACCTGTGAATATGTGACTACTCAAACTTTTCCCAGATACACCAGCTTTCTCAGTGTGCTCATGAGCAAATGTCCATGCAGTAGAGAGGGAGGCTAGTATACATAGCTCAAAAGCATGAGCTTTGTCTCACTGAAGCTGGCCTGCCTTCTGCTGTTCTGCGGGCCCCTAGTGACAGCAGCAGAAAGAAACCTATAAACACGTTGTATGTTACCATATCTTAGAGGAGGCAGTGATATGTCCCCCCTAGTGTAGGCCCATCTAGATTTAGGTTTGCTTTGCTAGCCCACCAGGCTTCTGTGTGGCGCAGCATCTGTGGATTTGCTGAGTGTTTTTATTGTCCATCGTGTTTTGTCACACAGCATTGCTTCTCACATAGTCTCTTCATAGGAAACGAAGTGGAATGCATATATCGAACTACCTTACTTGGCAACACTTTGGTGATGTTTTAAAGGCACTTCATACTCAACATATCCAAACCTGAACTTATGATCTTCTCAACCACAACCCAGTGCTTATGGATCAGTTTCTGAGTGACTGGCTCTACCGTCTATATGGGTACCCAAGCTGGAAGCCTCCGTGGCGTGCTTGCCTCCTCCTCCTCTTTTATCCTTCGTATCTGATCTCTTACGTTTGCTTCTAGACAGTTCTTAAATTCATCTACTTTCTCCCTTCTTACCATCCATGCTGGATGGAACTTTCAAGAAGACTTCACATTATGTTATTAAATAAAGACTACCACAGCTTTTGTCCTTGCCTCTGCTTCTTTGTTCCTGATGGCTCAGTGGTTAGGAGCCCTGGAGGGGCAGGAAGTGTCTTAGAACCATGAGGCAGCAAGAATGTCGACAAAAGCCAACAGGCAGAAGAATGGCGAAGTGGAAGAACAAAATGAGCTTGGATCCCCAAGGACTTGTTGCACTGCCATGATGTCTCAAAAATGGAGAATCTTTGTGAGAGGCGGTGATATGGGTGAAAATGTTTTTATTAAGTGTACTCAGCTTGTGATAACTCAAGTTTAAATGGTCGTGGACTGTGTAACCCCCAAATTTGTGGGTTTAAATGGTCGTGGACTGTGTAACACCAAAATTTGTGGGCTCTACCCCAGAACCTGCAGGATCAGCTGGCCTGTGATGCTTTTTGTTTTTCCTTCCTTCCTTCCCCTTTCTTTCTTTCTTTCTTTCTTTCTTTTTTTCTTTCTTTCCTTCCTTCCTTCAGATTTATTTATTTATTTGAGTAGAGAGAGAGGATGTGTGCCAGAGAGTACACATGCATGGGGCAGAAGGCCAGAAGGAGAGGGAGAAAGTCTTAAGCAGATTTCCTGTTAACCCTTCAGCCCAACACCGGACTCCATCTCAAGCCCCTGAAATCCCAACCTGAGCCAAAACCAAGAGTCGGTGGGTTAACTGACTGCACATCCCAGGCGCCCATCCCTTTGTTTTCTTTAGGTCCAGTAAGATTATTAAAATCCAAAATAAGTCATAAGGCAGTAGTTGGCAGGATTATTGAAACCTCCAGAAAATGTAAAAAGTGAAAGCCTCAGGGGTGTCTGGGTGGCTCAGTCAGTTAAGTGTCTGACTCTTGATTTCAGATCAGGTCATGATCCTAGGATCTGGACATTGAGACCCACATGGGGCTCTGTGCTCAGCACAGTGTCTGCTTCCTCTCCCTTGCTCCTCCCTCTGCTCTCTCAAGTAAATAAATAAATGAATGAATGAATACATAAATAATTAAAATCTTAAAAAAATGAAAGCCTGGGAATGTGAGGGATAAAAATAAAAAGTTTATGCTATAAAATTATTTTGATATACTAGTTCAAATCAATTTTATAAACTTTGCAATAGCTAGTCTTTTGTGTATTTCTTAAGGGATTTAGAGTATTTCTGAGTCTCTAATTTAAAAGGTCTTTGATTAAGTTTTTATTAAGTGTTTAAACGTTTGGATAAATCTAATTGGTTAACCTCACTTTTTGATTACTTGTGTAAGTAATATATGGTTAGTTAGGGAAATGCTTTTGTAAAGAATGCCACTTGTTAATAAGTTAAACGGGCTCATAAATGGGGTGCTAAATGATATATTACTATTAAGAACATTTCTTTCAGGGGACCTGGGTGGCTCAGTGAGATAAAACCTCTGCCTTTGGCTCAGGTCATGATCCCAGGGTCCTGGGATTGAACCCTGCATCAGGCTCTCTGCTCAGCAGGGAGCCTGCTTCCCCCTCTCTCTCTCTATCTGCCTCTCTGCCTACTTGTGTCTCTGTCAAATAATAAATAAAATCTTAAAAAAAAAGAAAAAGAACATTTCGTTCATAGGCTTACACCTCTTGAACATGAAACCATCTGTCCATCCCTTTCTGTTCTGGGTTCCTTGACTTCGGTAGCCCGAGACCCACTCTGTTAAGGTGACCTGACTAAACACGGGTTCTTTGATTCAATACAAATATATTGAAAATATTCTGCACATCACATGCAATGTGCTGACACAGTCCCACACATAGCCCTAAGCATCTGTTCTCTGGACAGATACCAGTTAGGACATGGGATGGCACTTATTTATACTTCCTGCTCTATGTCTGAAACAAAATAGTGTGTAGAATGGTAGGTTCTGTTCTCAGTATGCCAGAGCAGACAGCTTCAGGTTATATTAGGAGGACTTGAAAAGCAGACCTACTTAATAAGAGAAAACACAAATCGATTTGCCACTCTTCCTTTCATTACACCAATTAAACTAACAAATGTTTGCATCCAAAGCATCATTTTCCAAAATCATTCATTTTCTTCCTTTGTTCATACTCCAAAACATCTTTCCAGAAGTGCTCACAAATTAGTGTTGGATACACAGCCGTTGCATGTAGTAGTGGCTAAGACACATTTTGTGGGACTGAACACTTCTTTTTTTCCCTTAATACTGTGTCTCTTAGGTGTAGCTAGAATATCATGAAAGGTATTGCTTTCTATTGCTTCTGTAGCAATCAGAAGGAAATGGTACTCTAGAACTGTGAGTTGAGTTAATTGTTATAAAATATATAATATGATTTTATTGAAATCTCAAAACATTAGATTTTCAACTTAATTAATTTTTATATTTAAATCTCATTAATTATAATTATTTTATTAATTATAAAGTGGTCATTAATTATCCCCTTATTTTGTCCTTTTTACTTTTAATTAAAAAATTTTTTTCTTTATAGAGAGAGAGAAAGGAAAGGAGGAGCAGAGAGAGAATCTCAAGCTTGGGCATGGAGTCTGACACGGGGCTTGATTTCACGACCCTAAGATCACAACCTGAGCTGATATCAAGGGTCAGATGCTTGACCAGCTGAGCCACACAGCAACCCCTTTTTTGCCTTTTTAAAAGAAGATATACCGGGGATGCTTGAGTGCTCAGTCATTGAGCGTCTGCTTCGGGTCAAGTCATGATCTCAGGGTGTTGGGATCAAGCCTAGCATGGGGATCCCTGCTCAGCAGAAAACCTGCTTCTCTTTCTCTGGCTCCCCTTACTTGTGTTCCTTCTTTTGCTGTGTCTCTCTCTGTCAAATAAATACATAAAACCTTTTAAAAATATATCCTGGATATTTTAATGGGAATAACTTTTTGAAAACAATATAATTCATATTTTATCTTAACATTTATTTTAAAAATATATTCAAGTTCAAGTCCATACACAATATTTTATTTGTAATCCCTTGATTATTAAGAATAGCTGTAAGTCAAGAAGATGGTAAGGATTGAATTTCATAATATAGCATAATATAATTTCTTCATCTGCTTATATATAGAACAGTTTGGTGAAACACATAACAAGAAAAAAAGGTGAAGAGAAAAAGACATAGAAAATCTTGAAATAAATGGCCAGCTTAACTTAAAATCTGGAAACAATGACAGAAACTAGACTTCACAAACTATTTAATGAAATTTTAATTACTGGTTAAAACTATGAAAATGAACAAGAAAATCACCTCAAATACATGGTTTGATCATTTCAGATGGAATCCCTATGATGTCATATTCTTTATTAAATGAAGATTTAATTACAGATCACAAAATATACATACAAAAAGCGCAGATGCAATCATTCAGCTGGAAAGAAAGACGGAATAGATAGCAATCAAGAGTATTTGAGAAAGGCAAATTAACACCAACAGAAAACATTGATGTCATGTTTGTATAGAATAATACCGTATGTCCAATATTTAACCAAGCATAGTGATTTTTTTTTTGGTAATAATAACAAAATAGTTAAGGAAAATGATGTGAAATTTCTAGGTTCTGTAGAAATTTTTTTGAAGTTTGATTCAATAATGGGCCAACATGTAGGACTTTCTAAATACAAAAAGAATCCTTTTCTAGGATAGAGAATTCAAACTGAGATCATTACTAAATATATAATAAAAAGAAAGGATGAATCATACATAAAAATTGAAAAGACAAACATTTTACATTTACCTAGAGCAAGGACAAAGCTCAATGTTTTAACAAACAAATATTTATCATACATATTGCTGAGCTAACATAAAAAGTAAACAAGGAAGTTGAAATTAATGATTACTTCACTATCTTATACCTCATTTAAAAAAAGTACAGGTTTGAACTGAAAAAAAAAATTCAATCTTGAAGTTTTAGTCATTGATTTAAAAGATTTTCCAAAGCACACCTATGATAATGGCATTAACATGGTTGGTAATGAAAATGATATGTACCCAGAATTTTGGCTAAAAATCCAGAAGCAGTCTTTGTGCCTTGTATGGTGCAGTTAGAATTTGTTACCAAGAGACAAGGCTAATAGTAATGAAATTCTTTGGAACAGTGCAGAGATTATATAAATATTTTCATCTGCCGAAAGATGAAGCAGTTTGATGAAGCACATATAAAATTTGACCTCACAGGGACACCTGGGTGTGGCTCAGTTGCTTAAGCGTCTGCCTTTGGCTCAGGTCACGATCCCAGTGTCCTGGGATCAAGGCCCGCATCAGGCTCCCTGCTTGGCGGGAAGCCTGCTTCTCCCTCTGCTCCTCCCCCTGCTTGTGTGCATGAGCAGGATCACAAACAAACGAATAAATCTGACCTTACAAACATTCTCAAAGCATAAGCATGCTGAGTAAGTGCTGTTAAATGAATTGGTTTTAGCGTCCTGGGATCGAGTCCCACATCGGGCTCCTAGCTCAGCAGGGAGCCTGCTTCTCCCTCTGCCTCTGCCTCTGCCTGCCACTCTGTCTGCCTGTGCTCACTCTCCCTGACAAATAAATAAATAAATAAATCGTTAAAAAAAATGAATTGGTTTTTAATTCAGACAAGATACAAGATGCTTTGAAAGAGAAGCACTGGACAGCTGTTCTCCAGAAAGAAAACTATGGTCGTTGGTGGAATATCAAATTAATTTTGAAGTTTTGTTCTCTACAGTTGTTTGCTGTGAACCATTATTTGCTATTAATAAAATAAGCAAAACCTTCAAAAAATAAAATAAAGACAACAAAACCAACTTGAGTTTAGCTATTTCATTTTTCCAAAGCAGTCTGTGGAAAATTTCTCCAAAATGAAATCAGTAAAAACCCTATTAGAAGTACGGTGTCTGTAGGAGGGTTGTTTATTTTGCGTTATTGCCAGCAGAACACAAGATAAGTGAAAATCTTGATTCAAACAACACCATTAGTAATTGTAAAATGAAGCAAATAGAAGTGAGGGCATGAATAATTAATATTATGAAGTCAATAGATAATGATAATAATAGATAATAATGTATGAATCACATACCTCTTTAGTTTGTTACTCATCTGAATGTCACTGGCCCATTAGCAGAACACCCAGACATATGTAATAATAACTAAATTTAGTCATCGTGGATATTTGACCAACTTTAAGTCACATAAAAACCATAGTTTTCCGCACTTACCAATTTTATGCTTATGAAGGCACATTTGTCAAGATTGCAGGATAGGATTTTTTTTTCAAGATTTTATTTAGTTTTTGTTAGACAGACAGACAGAGAGAGAGAGAACACAAGCAGGGGAGTGGCAGGTAGAAGGAGAAACAGGCTCCTTGCTGAGCACGGAGCGCAACATGGGCCTTGATCCCACGACCTGGGACCCTGACACAAGCCAAAGGCAGACACTTAATCAAATGTGGCATCCAGGCATCCCAGGGTAGGATGTATTTTATTTAACAGCTTGTTTGTTTTTAAACAATTAGTTTCTGAAATGTGAGCCTCGTTTATTTCCGACCTTCCCTTAGTTCCTATAAATGTTGGGAACAATCTTGCTCTTCACAAAGGATTAGGCCTCCAGCACACAGGGCCTCCCTGAGGCTGACCCTTACTCCCTACCACACACCTATCAGGAAGAAAAAAGGACCTCTCCCTTCATCTTAGAATTGCTGCGAATGATCAGAGCTGAGACCCACACGGGGTAAGTATCTGCAAAGTTAGAGTACTGCCAACTCCTGTCAGTTGTTTTTCTCCTAAAGTGTAAAATGGAGACCAAATTGGTCCTTTAGTCCTTGTTCCTATTCCTTCTGGTGGTTTATACAAGTAATGATATAAGTTTATTGGAAAGAGAGAAATTTAGGGGCACCTGGGTGGCTCAGTCAGTTCACTGTCTGCCTTTGGCTCAGGTCACGATCCCAGGGTTCTGGGATGGAGCTCTATGTCTGACTCCCTGCTCAGCAGGAAGTCTGCCTCTCCTTCTCTCTCTGCGGCTCACCCTGCTTGTGTTTTTCATTCTCTCTGTCAAATAAATAAATAAAATCTTAAAAAAAATAAGAAAAAAAGAAAGAAAAGAAAAAAGAGGAATTTGTAGGAGACTTGGTGCTTTCCCCACACTGACATCTGAGGGGAAGTCCAAGAGGGTAAAATCCTGCCTCAAGGAGAGATTGGAGTCTCACCCCCATCTGGGGTTTGCTGACTTGCCACCACTTACAGGCTCCCCCGAGTGTTCCAGAGATAAGGTTGATGAGAGAGCTCTGGTGGGGAGCATGGTGGCTGAGAGTTCTTGACTCACAAAATTAAATATGTTCCTCAGATTTGTGAACATACATACTGGTGCCTGCCTTCCTCCTGAAGAATTCTGAAAGTAGGAATCTGGCTAGAATAGACTTGAATGGCTGCACAAGGCAGAAGGGAAGCAGCAGTAGAAGGGGCTTTCTCCCATTCAGTATGGCAAGGATGGTGATTATCCCAGAGACAAGCAGGGTAACTGGGTTTGCGCTTTCTTGGGACCCAACACCAGAAGGCTGCTGGAGCAGAGGACTCAAGGACTAACATGCTATGAGGTGGTCTGCTGAGGGCAGAAAACTGAGGGGGTTTTAAAAGATCAGCAGTCATAGTGGTCAGATTTCAAAATGGCCCCCAATGACCCCTGTATCCGTTTATAACCTTGGGTTGTCCTCTCCCAGACTGTACCTGACCTGACCATTATGGCAGAAATGAGGGCATGTTTCTTCTGAGACATAAAAGACAATGCTGGTTCCATCTCTTTTTTCCTCTTTCCTTCTCTCCCTCTTTCTCTTTTTCCGTCAGATCATGTGCTTTGGGGAAGCCAGCTGTCATGTCATGAGGAATCCTATGGAGAAATCCATATGGCAATGAACGGAGTGAGGCCTTCTGCCAACAGCCACCTGAATGAGTTTGGGTTTCTGTCTACATTCTCCAGCCTCAGTTTAGCCTGGAGATGACTATCCGCAGCTGACAGCTCATCCTCAGACAGGTGTGTATGTGCGCGCATGTGTATGTGTGTGTGTGTATAAATGGCAGGAGAGTAGAAGCTTTGAATTGGGTGTGGTATTATAGCTTTGGTTTAGCCTAGACTGGAGTTTTCAATACCTAAAATTGGAAAGTTAGTTTACTGGACACGCCAAGAGTTAGGGAAGGGAGATCCAACTGTTAGGTCCGTTATTAAACGAAACGAGACTGAGACAAAGTAAAAGTTATTTAAGACTTTATTTTATGATAAGTATTAGAAGTCAGACTGATTGGCCAGGGGAACGAGACTGAAACAAAGTTAAAGTTATGCAAAGCTCTATTCTATGCCAAGCATTAGAAGTCAGACTGACCGGCCAGGGTCATCTCCGAAGAGAGTGACCACCCCCAGCTTACAGGCTCAAGAACTGACTGACTGACCGGTCAGGGTCGCCTCTGAAGAGGTCGACCTCTCCCAATCTTACAGGCTACCTTTTATTGGGTAAAACTGTAACCCATATTTTGGTATCTCAACCCACTGGGTTTGTGTGTCTCTTGTTGATTGGCTAGTTTCATTCGGTCTGGTGACGTGTTATTCAAGATTACTCCATATTAGGACAGTTATAAATAGTCCTTTCCGGGAAGGCTTAGTCAGTTAACATATTCAGTGTGAATAATAAGATTGTCGTCCTTTCCAAGATGGAGTCCTTTAGGTTTGGGCAAGACCTTCTCACTGTTACAAACAGTACTTCAAACTGATGAGATGTCTCCATCTGGCCTGACTCGTCCTTGTATTCTGGGCTCTGTTATCAGGAACTAGCCAACTACATTTTACTGGTTTCCCGGACTTGTTTCTAAGTAAGTTTCTCTGAGTGGGGGAGTGTCAGTTTAAGTTTACTGCACAAACAACAAAATGGCTATTTACCCAAGATAGAGTTGCTCTGGCTAAATAGGTCCTTACACAACATAGCATGATGGAAGCTATGATGAGAGGCATTTAAAGCCATTTCCTCTTTTATTCCCCATTAGATCAGCCCATTTCATGAACGGGAACAAGCTAGGTGGATGTTTGTGTGTATGTGTGTGTTTCCTATGATACAGAGAAGAGGTACGCAATGGTTTCTGTAAAGATCTAGATAGTATTTTAGGCTTTGTGGGCCACATATAGTCTCTGCTGCACAGTCTTAAAAAAACACTTTTAGCAAATGCAAATACACTCAGCTCATGGGTTTTACAAGAATACAAAACTCGGGACAAGGTCTGAATTTCACCCTCGAACAATAGTTTACCAACCTTTGATATACGTAATATACAGGAACAAAGAAAGAGACACTAAGAGAAAACAGTTATCAGTAATAAAATGAAAGCTATTCAAACCTAGGGATGGCACAGCCAGACGACGTAAATCTATATGGAACTGAACGAGTACTGTGAATCTTAAAAGCTTAAAGATTTAAAAGACACTAACTAATACCCATTTCATAAAATCCAAAGTCCTAAGTGCTCGTATTGTCTTTAGTGGATGTCTTCATACAGGGTCACCTATGGCTCTGCACATGGGTCCGAGCCCCCAACACTGGAGATTCTTTCAGGGGGTATGGGGAGGAATTGACAAACTTTTCTTATAAAAGGTTGGAAAGTAAATATTTTAGGCCCTAGGCCATATAGTAATTTGTCATGAAGGAAACTAGAATATGTCACTCCAAATTGGTCTCTTTGACATAAAAAAAAAATACTGTGAGCTGAAGGCAACAAACACAGCTAAAGTCTCAATACTCTTTCGCTTTTCTGTCTAAAAATGAGTTATAAATTCTCCATTCACTGGAGACAGATGTCTCAGCTAAGGATGGTATCAGAGGGGTCTGCAAACACACCTTTTTTCACTAGTTTTCTCCCATATATTGACCTCACCTAAGTTGGCTGCCATTGGAAGCCTGAAACAGCTTTCCTGGGTCCCCTGTCAGGTCACCGTGAATGCATCATTCTTTGTTGAAGATGCCGGATAAGCTGGAATACTAAGTTGCCATCTGAGTCATTCTTCGCTTAGCTTCCTCCCTCCTGATGCCTGCCCCATGTGTTAAGAAAAGATTTGTCTTTCTCTTGTTAATCTGCCTTTCTGTTAATGAGTCCCAGCTGAAATCCTTAGATTGGGCAGAGGTGAAGTTTTCCTTATCAACAATCACAACTACTTAACGGGGCCATTCCAGTGCAGGACCAGCCAGAGACAGTATGTTAGAAAGTGAGCACTACTTCATTTACAGGGTGGATTGGGTTCACAAGCCTATTTTTTGCTCACCTCTTGATGCAGAGTTTGGCCCAAGTATACTGTATTCAGAAAAGCACTATGTTTTTTATAAAGTGCCCATAAAAATTTGTAAAAAAAAAAAATACCTAAAACCCAATAGAAAAAACTGGCAACAATTTAGAATAGGTAGTTACAAAGAAGAAAAAGAAATAAAATGATTTTATAAAGAAAGGAAAAAAGCTATATAATTAAAGAAATGCAAAATGAAACAGAACACCACCTTTTCCCCTGCTAAATTAGCAAAGACTAAAAGATCAGATAAGATGCACTCTGTCAGGCTGTGGGAGAGCAGGAGGGTAAATTAATCCATCTTCACAAGGCAGTTGAACAATAGCTATCAAAATTATATATAAAGAAGTTTTACAATAGCAATAAATTGAGAACCATTTAAAAACCCACCAAGAAGAGCATGGCTGAAAAATTCTGTTATGTCTGTTCTTTTTTTTTTTTTTTTAAGATTTTATTTATTTGAGAGACAGAATGCACAGGAGTGGGGAGAGGGGCAGAGGGAGACAGAGAAGCAGACTCCCCACTGAGTAGGGAGCCTGAAATGGGGCTCGATCCCAGGACCCTGAAATCAGGACCTGAGCTGGAGGCAGATGCTTAAACAACTGAGCCACCCTTGTCTGTTCCGTCTTATACTATATAAACATTATGAAGAATAGGGTACAGCAGTATGCTGGCCATGGCAGGCTGTTGATTATCCTTCCAATTCATTCTTTCCCTTTATACTGAAGGGGGCCACCCTCTTTGAGACATTCCTCCAACTCCCTTGCAACTGGGTGTAGCCATGTGCCTAATTCCTCACCAATGGGGACTGCAATTGATGTGTATAATTGCCAGTTCATTTTCTTTAAGATGTTTCTTTTTTTTTTCATTTTATTTATTTTTTTTCAGCGTAACAGTATTCATTGTTTTTGCACAACACCCAGTGCTCCATGCAAAACGTGCCCTCCCTATTACCCACCACCTGTTCCCCCAACTTCCCACCCCTGACCCTTCAAAACCCTCAGGTTGTTTTTCAGAGTCCATAGTCTCTTATGGTTCACCTCCCCTCCCCAATGTCCATAGCCCCCTCCCCCTCTCCCAATCCCACCTCCCCCCAGCAACCCCCAGTTTGTTTTGTGAGATTAAGAGTCATTTATGGTTTGTCTCCCTCCCAATCTTCTTTTGAATCACTCTTTCTTTTTCTATTTCTGTGGCAGCCTTAGAAAGCTATATGTTAGAGATTACCCACCCCCCTTCTTTCCAGTGGGTCCCTGATTTCATTCCAATGATTCAAATCATTTCAATGATTTCCTGGAATAGAACCCACTTTCAACCCTGCACTGTAATGTGAGAAAGAAATTAAGAGCTATCATACTTCAATGAGGATGTTTTGGATTCTCTTTACAGCACTTTAGCCCTTGCCCTAACACAGAAATGGGAAATGGTGCTGTCATGGCTAAAACATAAAACGTGGCATTGGTATAATGGGACAATGGCGGGGCTGGTGGCCTATGGCATTTCAGGTTCAAAGGCCGATGACCTTTGTTCCAGTTGACACACACATTTGGAAAAATAATCATCTACAGTAATGGAGAAAGCAGACCCCTTCAGAGGAAGCTCTTAGAAAGAGTCAGGAAGCTCTTGGTGATTGCTGGCAATCCTAAGCATTCCTTGTATTGTGACTTCGTAACTCCAAACTCTGCTTCCAGCTTCACATGGTTGCCTTTCCTGTGTCTGTGTCTGAATTTCCCTAGTTTTATAAGAACATCAGTCACAAAGTTACTTCTGGATGAGTTAAGTTTTCTTGCAATTTTGTTACCTTTTGCTATATTGATCTTTAAATGCTATTTGATCACTCTTACCAATAGGTAGCCAGACTACCTACTATGGTCATTCTCTGACCACAGATCACTAGCATTTACATTATGGAGCCAAGTGAGCGCCTTCTGTGTTAATTCTATTGGTTTTGTCTTTCCAAGGTCAGATCTTAGATGCATAAAAAGATTTTTTCAAGATTTTTACAAATAACCTATTACAAACTGTGGTTCCCTGGAGATACTCCAGGCAAAAGATGTTCAGTGTGTATGTATGTATGTATGTATGTTTGTGTATTTAATTTTATTAAAAGAAGGATGCTAAAAATAATTAGCTTTGGTGTGGCCCATAATTTTTTAGGTAGTTCAACACTGTTATAAGAGCTATGTGGGAAAAGTTGTCAAAGAAAAGGAGGCTCAGCCTTTTTCATAGATTAATTCTGTATTGGTAAAATATTACTGATAAATGTGTTTCAGAGCATGGATAACATTACAGGATAGGTTGGAAGGTCCTGGAAATTTGTGAATGCCTTGGCTATCCACAGGCCATTCTTACCTTCAGGGGAAATATTGATCAAATCCTCTTAAAGTAAATATGTACTATACCCTGATAGAAAATTTCAGTTTCCTCCATTCTGATATTGGTGGCAATTACAAAAAATTAACTGCAGCTCATCTGTCTTCTCACAGACAAATGGTTTCAGTCTTCCTCCCATATTTGCCTGAGGGTTCTGCCATAAGCTACAACTATAAAAATGGATCTTTAACAGAAGAAAATGGTTTCAGGGGTACCTTTGTGGCTCAGTCATTAAGTGTCTGCCTTTTACTCAGGTCATGATCCCACGGTCCTGGGATTGAGCCTTGCATCAGGCTCCCTGCTCAGCGGGAAGCCTGTTTCTCCCTCTCCCAATCCCTGTGCTTCTGTTCCCTTTCTTGCTCTCTCTCTGTCAGGTAAATAAATAAAATCTTTAAAAAAAGAAAGAAAGAAAAAGATGGTTTCAGAAACTTAGTGGAAAGGACTCTACCAAATACATCTGCTTCTATTGTTACTTGAAAGACCAGACTCAGAATAGCATAGTTTCTGAGTGAATAGTGTTTAGATGGCTGTCAGATTATACCATGGGTCTTTGTCAGGATTTCCAGAACTCTCTTCAGTCCAGAAGCAGATGAACTCATGAGCACAGACTACCTACCCTCAATATCTAGGGATGCAAGAATTCATCAAATAAAACACAATGAACTGAGGAGAAACATCTAATTGATTTTTTATTGAAATAATGTATAGTTGTAATATTATATTTTGATAGATATATGATAGATATTGCTACTTAATCTATCTCAACCTCTTCCATCTCTAATCTTAATTAAGTAGAACATTTTTGAAAGGTTATCATTCCCACTGAGTCCTTGGAATTCAGAAACAATTATTGCTAGTGAAGCTTTCCCCCTTTAGTGACAATGTGGTTACTTGTATAGAGTCAATAGTAGCCCTTTAAACCAGAATATGATTTGAAGAACTGATTGAACAACCTAATTGATTTTTTAAAGGGGTCAATAACTTTTTAAAAAGATTTTATTTACTTATTCAGAGACAAAATGAGAATGCACACATGAACAGGGAGAGGGGTAGGAGGAGAGGAAAAGAGAGAATCTCAAGCAGACACTACACTGAGCATGGAGCCCCACACAAGTCTTGATCCCATACCTCCCAGATCATGACCCAAGCTGAAATCAAGAGTCAGACCCTCAAACTGAGACACCCCGGGACCCCAGAGGCAACAAATTAAAAAAAAAATAAGTTGACAAACCCACCATTATGGAATAAGGGTTGTACTTTACATATAGAACAAAATGGCTAAAAGCCCCCTAGTAAATGGTCTAGTACCTGCTTTGATTTACAGAGATCCATCATTGCATACCAAGGAAGGTCAATTCCTGATGGGCTTAGTGTTTGTTTAAGTAGGCTTTACATCCAACGTGGGGCTTGAACTCACAATCCCAAATTCAAAAGTTGCATGTTCTACCGCTGAGCCAGTCAGGAGCCCCAGGCTTGGTGTTTCAAAAGATTTTTCAATGTTTCAAAATGTTTCAATGTTTCAAAAGATTTTGGGGACCTTGAAGAGAGAGGAACTCACCCACATTTATAATAACTACAGGTAAAATCTGGTGGAATGAATTTCTTGGGTTTAGTTTTCTAAACTTGGAATAGAACAATTGAAAATACATCTTTGGAGAGATGGAGACTATTGAAAATACAATTTCTGCAAGATTTTGAGATGGAAGTTATCTTCTGGTCTTAGTAAATAGGTACAGCTCTAGATCTGATGATTATACAAGTTGGCTTCTATATCTTAAGTAACAGTTCTTTGTTGTATCTATGGAAGTGTGCCAGGCTGAAATACACGGTTATTGATGATAGCAATGAAGGAACCATTAATAAAGGATAAAAGGGATTTTATCTTACGTTTTCTTCCTTTAGAGATATATGTAATTTTCGGAAGATAACCTTAAAGTTTATAGTTTCATTGACCTCTAGGACATTACCAGGTTTTTGTCCAACATTCTTTCTTTCAATGACTATAAATACTTCTCTGTCTCCTATATTCCTTTGAATAAGGTTTACCATTCTTCTGGTACTCTCATTCCTGAGTGAAATCTCTAATACACACTCATTTAAAGACACACACACACACACACCACTGAAATATGACTAAATACCCACCAGTAGGACAAAAATTTAAAATATTAACAATGCCAAATATTTGCAAGGATATAAAACAACCCAGAATCTCATGTACTGCTGATGAGAATTACAAATTAAAATACTTTGAAAAAATGAGTTTGTTAATATCCACTAAAGCTAAACATACTTACACTTAGTGACATACTCCAACAGAAATCTGTGAGTATGTCTGCCAGAAACATACATAAGAAAATTTGTAGAAACTTTGTGATACCACCAAACTAGAAGCAACCCAGTGTCCAGGAATGGAAAAGATAAACTGTGTTTTAAATATACAATGGAAATTTCCATTTACCCATTTAAAGAGATGAACAATTGATACATGCTACAACATGGATGGATTTTACACTGCTGACATTAAATGAAAGCAGATGCAAAATACCACACACTGTACGATTTTATTTATATGAAGTGCAAAAACAGAAAAAAATTGCTTCTGAGACAGAAATCAGGATGTGGTATCCCCGGGGCATACTAAGTGGGAGGACTATGCAAAGAAGCCTTTGGATGTTGGAAGTATCTACATCTTTGTCTGAAATACATACAGAATACCTATGTAAGAATTACTGACCTGTATCCTTAACAATTGCAGGGTTTTTTTGGCACATAAATTATAACTTAATTTTAATAGAAAGAAATAAATGTACTTGGAATTCCTCATAGGCTCTGGAGGGTGGGAGTGGGCCAGGGAAGAGAATGTCATTTGGAGGCTGCACAGCCAGGAACAATGTCCAAGTTGTGTTGCAGACTGGCCCATTAAAGTCTCCTGTGCTGCAGTGGGCATGCGGGTGCCATTTATACCACTTAAAGCTCAAACACCAGCATCAGGTGCTGCCACCAAAACTGCAGCCACGACTATCTCTGTGCCACTCTCTCACCACTCTGGCCGACATGGATTCTGCCCAAGACTGCTCATTTGAAACCTATTTTGGGATTCAAAGCCTGTGTGGGGCTGTGAGATTAGGAAAGCTACAGTACAAGGTGCAGCGGAAATATGGAGAGAAAGCACCTGCTGTTATTTCATAAACTGGGGCGTTGGGGGGAATTCCTGAACATAAGACAGTAGTAGTTCCAATATGAAGCAGCCTGAAAGAAAAACAAATGTCTGTACAGGGTACGGAATTCAATTAATCAACAAGCACTTGAAGTGTGCCTGTGTTGTACCAGCTGTTGTGCTAGTGAAGGGAATCCTTAGGCTACTTTCTGTTAGATTGTTTTTCCTCACTTATTTGCGGAAAAGGACAGGAATTGGCACCCATTCAGGGTGAAGGTGCTGAGAAATTAAGTTCAGATCTTAATAGTAGATCTTTTCCTTCCAGAACAATGTCAGCTCACTTTTCTTTTTATAGGTTTATGAAAAAAGTAATGATCTCAACTACCTTTTCCTTAAAAGAATGAGATTTATTACTTTTAATAATGAACTTGAATGATTGGAGCACTATATATTGATGGCAGTCGGTCCCAGCCTGTGGCTTGGCAGACTGTCAGTGTCTTTTTTTTTTTTTTTTTTTTGACAGATAGAGATCACAAGTGGGCAGAGAGGGAGGCAGAAAGAGAGACTGGGGGAAGCAGGCTCCCTGCTAAGCAGAGAGCCCAAAGCAGGGCTTGATCCCAGGATGGAGATCATGACCTGAGCTGCAGGCAGAGGCTTTAATCTCCTGAACCACCCGGCACTCCAGACTGTCAGTGTCTTATCTCCATAGCTCCATTCTTGCCACTGTGGCAAAACCATCGATACCTAGGATTGTGCCCTGAGGTGCCATACAACATCAAAACTAAGAACAGAAATACACTTGTAAGCTGGAGTTCTGTTAAGGAGTTGACAAACGATGTTTCCGGAAACATTCTTCTTTACTAAAGTTATTTTGAGAAAACAAAAAATAGATTAATTTTAAACACCCCCAAATATTGTTCTCTATGTAAATATGGAAGATAGTGGTCAAGTCAGGTCTTGGCTAGAATTTAGACAGAGTAACAGAGCTCTGTTCTCAAACCAGTAAAGATGACATGCTATAGTGGCAACTGTTGTGTGTGTGTGTGTATGTGTGTGTGTGTGTAAGACAGAGAGCAAGAGAACTGTAAGCAATTGAAACAAGTACTAAAGATATTATAGATGTGGTACATGGAATAGAGTCACTAGTACTGAGAGGGGCATTTACTAAGACATCAACAAATACTTGTGGCCTGAATGTGGAACATTCTAAGAGGACCTTTTGACCTTGAAGATTATATTAATAGACCAAGAGGGAAATATTGGCCCTTTGGTTATAGTATTCATACAGCCATATAATTTCTGAAGAATGTCACATGGGACCTTGATTTGCTGTTATAAAAATGAGAAGAAATGAAAATCACATGTATTGAGTACCAAGGTAGTGGCCAATTGAACCAAGGGGTATAACCAAGTTAAGAATTTGCTGAACACATAAGGCTGTGGCTATCTTTGATAAAGCCCTGAGAAGAATAATACATGTTTGTAGGGCTTTCCCAAGCCCAAACTGCATGAATTTTATCATCTGTAGAAAGACACACTTTCTAACAATGTTGCTCTCAGCATTTAAAGGTTAGAGCAGACACAGAAAAAGTTTACTTATAGCACACAATTCATGCCATACACAACTTGTTGTTTTATTCTACTAGTCAAGGATCCCTGGGTTGAAAGCAATAGAAGTTTAGTAAAAATAAAGTAAGGTGGTGGGGGGAGCAAATTATTTGTTCACTCAGGTCAAAGTTCAGCCGGATTTACCTGAGGAGCATCAGAAGTCTTTCTCTCCATCTCTGCTCTGCTTTCCTTTGTGTTCACTTCAGTCTCTAATGGGCTTATCGGGTGGGAAATTTGGCCAGTGGCAGCTCCACATTTAGCTGATCCTCACAGTGTATGATCCCAGAGGAAAGAGCAGGGTTCTCTCCTCTGCTCTCAATATTTGAGAAGAACCCTGATTGACCTAAGTCAGATCCCAGCAAGTGGAGGTGCTGTGGATGTAGGGGATGAGGAAGCCCCCTTGATAAGGTGACAAACCGGGGAAAAAAAGAAAAGCAGAGCTATGGGGGCCATCATGTGGCAATCTTGGAGTTGGTGGATGACATGAGAGTGACTGGGAAGAAAGGACCAGCTCTGCAGTGATCGACCCAGCTGCTGTGCTTTCTGCCTTTTCCAACCATCTCCCACCTTCCTAGACCTTGAACAGGATTAAAGAGACCCATCTCCAGGATCATCAGCCTTAGCATGATTTCAAAGGCAGGGAACAGGTCTTTTCTACTTAAAATATATATTTCCAGTTGCACAATATGTCTAGAGTTAGTTTTACTCAAGGCATAGTATATTGTTCCAGAATAATCTTTGATAGGTAAAAAGCTCCAATGCAAATATCTGGCAGAATTGGCTCATGGTTGCTTTCTGTCACCAACAGAGGGTCAAAGAAGAGGAAGGCCTAGATAGGGGAAAGAATGCCCAATGGATCAGCTCCTACCCACAGCAGGCCCAGGAGGTAAGTAAAGAGAGGCTAGACATCATGGAAGTGCTGAAAGGGATTGAGGTCTTAGCTTTAAAAAAAAAAATTGAGATCTTTGGGGCATTGGGTTCACGGTCCCTCTCTTAGGATCACTCCTCTTCTATAGAGATCAGTTTTTGTTTTTCTGTTCGGACAACACCAAGCACTTGGCTTTGTAGTGAGTTCATTATTGTTAAGACACAGAAGTCCACTTTTCTTTCTGGAGAATGTGGTCCCAAAAGCATGATAAAATAAACAAAAGAAAATCCACTGAAACAATAAAAAACGTTCTATTCTCCAAGTTCACTTTTGCCTCTGAGTAAATGGCATATGGTTAAAGGGAATCATACAGTTTGATGTAAGAATTTCTATGGTATAATTTTAAAAGGCTTGTCTAGAGTTCTTTCTAAATCAGCTTTTCAACTCATCAGGTTGCTTGGTTGCTATTGTTGACTTTGGCTTTTGATTTTTTGGATTTATTTTTTGCCTTGAAAACATTGAGTCTTCAGTTATAAAATACATTTCTGAACTTCTTCTTGAAAATCAAGATACCATAGAAATTATTGGCACTAGCCTTCAAGGCAACTTGGAGATGAATTTTGCCAACTAGGGAACATTTGCTAATAACTCCATAGACTTAAAAGATCATTGTAATACACACTTTCCAACCATTCAGGACAAACAGGAACTACTGGTGCCACTCTGTTTGTCCCTGAAAGCAGATGACTACCCACCAGCTGCCCAGCTGTCCCATCAGATCTTCCTGCCCCTACTGCTCTCTTGTCCTAAAACTCAACCCTGTCCTTTAATATAGCAGCTAATATTAAAGAAAAAAATGAAACCAACATATAAAAAAGGAATTTTGAGGGCACCTGGGTGGCTCAATTGGCTAAACGTCCAACTGTTGGTTGAGGCTTAGGTCATGATCTCATGGGTCATGACATCGAGCTCCAGTTTAGGCTAGGAACTCAGCAGGGAGTCTCCTTGAAAATTCTCTCCCTCTGCCCCTTTCCCAGCACTTTCACTTTTTCTCAAATAACCTTTTTTTTTTTTTTTTTTTTGGTAAAAGGAATTTTAACTAGGAAATTAAGGGGATATCTGTATGTACAAAATCCCAGAGTAAGTTCTAGAGAGTCTGATAAAAGTGCTTAAGCTGTGGAGCAGATAGATGTGGTCTTGGCCTTGTCAAATCACAACCTCTCAGAGGTCCCCTGTAAAGTAAGTGACCATCTATTTCAGGATAATCATGACTGCCTTGTGGCAGATGTGAGGGTTAAAGATATAATGTATATGCAAATGGACACTTGTACGGACTGAAGCCTGGACCTGCTGAGGCATGTACCTGGAGAAATGGCCACCCCTTCATCCATTTTTATGGTTAGTTCTCCATATTGGGTTAAGATTATCTCTGGAGCAATGCTCAAATTCATTTCTTCTGGTCATATCGGAAAGCAATGAAACTAATTCTCTAGCTCTTGCTCTGTTTCTTACTCTCTCCCTCCATGAAATTCTGGGTAATTTTTAGTCTATCTATTATCGTGTGTACATAACAAGAAGCATTTACTATCTTATTACATTTTGGAGCAGTTTTAATGAGGAACTGTACAAATATTCTCTGATATATAGCTCATCACAAGAAAGACAACCTTAAACACACATACAAGATTAAGCCCAAAGTGGAGAAAGCAGCTTTTTGTTCCCTCACTAAGCCTTAAGCCACAGACCTTTGCTCAGGGGACAGCAGAGCTGCTGGAGGGTCTCTGATGGGTTTTCTCTGGCTCTATAATCTCTGCTTACTCCAGTCCCTCTCCCAAATAAACCTACCACCCATGTGTGCTTTCCGCTCCAAGCCTACTTCTGTATCTGTTTCCCAACCATCACCCACATCCCCCAGTCAAACTGTCATTCATAACATCCTTGAATATAGAGAATATGAACGTGCCACCAGCAAGAGACCCTTTGCCCAGGATGATTGAGTAGTGAGTATGGTATAAATTGGAGTCAAATTTCTTTTTACTTTGTTGATGAAAGATATTTACTTGATTTTGAGAATAAGGATAAGTTATTTTAGGGCAATATCAAGAAACAAAGCCAACACAGAAAAGAAAACCTTAATCTGAGTATATATTAAATGATGGAAATTGTATCGCATAGGATTCATTTGATGTTTAGATGTTATTGTCAATATTAATCTAGGTATTAATCCAGAGATCATGAGAAGTTTTTTATTTCAAATAATGTTTTTATTTACATAGAATTTAAAAGAAAATATTAGTTCACTAAGTAGAAATATTTTGTAATAGAAATGTATGAAAAAGTATATTCATATGAATAGGAAATGTACGGGAAAATATTCATTCATGTGAAAGTTCCATTTATTTAAAAATTGGCCTATTTATGTCAAGTTAACTGTCTCAATAGAGAGTGAAGAAGGATTGCTTCAGAATTGTTTTTGCCTGTAATGTTACCTTAAAAAAATTAACCCAACAATATTTTGTTAAATGTCTGCCTTTACTCTGGCCCTTGAGTGTTTATTTAGCTGTCTTAGAGCAATGCAGATTGTTGTTAGGATGTTACCTTGGGAAATAAAGTTCTGTATTTCAGAGAGCCCTTTATTCCCTGTCTCCTCTTTTAATTCCAGTGTTCTGAGTGGTTTTGAGTTGCCTAAATCAGTTTATAGTAAAATGTAAAAGAAGAAAGAATGGATAAGCAAAGTGCTCCCCAAAGTGTAATAGTGAACATCGCATCAAGAAAATATAAACACAGCTTTCAGTGAGATGCTTCAACAATGAGCCATCCCACTCTCAGAAAACTTTTGATTGCCATGTTGTGGAGCACTCCATAGCCCTTCAAGGAAGTTCTACACATCTTTCTTCACTTCTCTGACTTCTTCGGTCTAGCATGGGTTGATAAATTTCAGCCACCGCACAGTAAGCAGAGCCAGGTGCCAGAGCTCCAATTTCAACAACTCTGCCAGCTCCTTCATATACCTTTTGCTCCTATACATAAAAGGGCAAAATAAGAGATAAATAGTTTTTGGTTAGTCACTGATTTGCTCTATTTTTGATAAAATTAGTAAGTTGTCCATGGTCTTGGCAGTAGCTAGCTTATAGGGTTTCTTCCCAGACACATAATCCTCCAGAGTCCTCATTCAGAGCCTGATAAAGGGACAGGTCATGGTTGTGTACATGCAACATGAGGGCTGCTGCCTGGCTGACCCAGTGGCCAGAGTCTCTTTTCCAAGAATTTGGACAGTGAAGAGAATGGAGGAGACATGGAGACCACTGGAGACACACAACATGTGGCCAGAGGCATGAACTCAGATCCTTTAAGACCCACGTATCCATTTGTCCTTCCCAGACTTCCAAGCCTGGCAGCACTTTCTTTTTTGCATCTGCCTGTCCCTAAGTTCACTTGTTACCTCCTAATACCACCCCCCTCCCAGTTGAACCAGTTCAAATAGGTTTCTGTTGCTTAGAACTAAAGGAACCCTGCCTTAAATGTGTACTGAAAAGGAACATTCAGTTAATCATCAAACAAGATAAAGGCACTGAAGGTGGATTAAAATATTATAGCAAAATTGGCATAAAAACACAATGCTGTGATGCAAAAGTCACTTAAAACATGTGCCCCAATGTTCATAGCAGCAATGTCCATGATAGCCAAACTGTGGAAGGAGTTTAGATGCCCTTCAACAGACGAATGGATAAAGAAGATGTGGTCCATATACACAATGGAATATTACTCAGCCATCAGAAAGGATGAATACCTACTATTTGCAACGATATGGATGGAACTGGAGGGAATTATGCTGAGTGAAATAAGTCAAGCAGAGAAGTACAAATATATGGTTTCACTGATATGTGGACCATAAGGAATAGCTCAAAGAACCACAGGGGAAAGGAGGGAAAACTGAATGGGAATAAATCAGAGAGGGAGGCAAACCATGACAGACTCTGGACTTGGGGAAACAAACTGAGGGTTACAGAAGGGAGGGAGATGGGAAGATAGGGTAACTGGGTCATAGATATTAAGGAGGGCACGTGTTGGGATGAGCACTGTTATACACAACTAATGAATCATTGAGCATTAAAAATCAAAAACAGTTTGTGTAAAACCCATAAAAATGAGTATGCATGGTCAAATGAAATTAAATATAATTAAATATAATTAACACTAATCTTTAGATATGCAAGCAAGATTAAGTGGACACCAGCTGAACAAAGGCACAAACACAGATAGACATACACAAGAGTTGTAATGGTGATGCCAAGAGCTAATTATTTATCAGTGATGGTGGAAGTGAGAAGGAACTTTAAAAAAGGTTAAGAAAAGTAAGAGGGGATTGAGAGGCAAAAGAAAAGACATACTTTAAAGCTAAAACGTTACGTAAGTGAACAAAAGAAAAATACCAAACTTATTTATTCACCTGAACTTACCTTTTCCAGTGAATTATTAATTATAAAGACTCGGTATACTAGCTCATAATAATCTTCTATTGATACATTTTTTCCTTTTTGGTCTCTATATGGTAAATCCGGAGCATGGAGAATCACCAACAAAGATCCATTAATTTGGGTTATATTCATGATTGGAGGATCTATTCTTGCTGGAGAAAGAATAGGAAAACTTGACAAATCATTCAAAAAATATAATATTTCACATGGACACATTGTAGATAATAAGTCACGATTAAATTTAGAGATCTGGCCGAAATCATTATGAAGAGATACTGCTGAAACCTAAAATAGGAATGTCTGAGAAGTTTCTTTAAAGATAATTTTTTCTTTGCAAAGACTCATACCTTCTGGTTCAGCTTTAAGGAGAAATTTATCAGTCACTTCCCCAGCCCACAGTGATTGTTTTGGGAAACGAAGTGTAAAAAGTTATTTGGGTGGAGATCTTAGAGTAGGGCAAATATTTTTAGTTTTTTTTTTCTTTAAAGATTTTATTTATTTATTTGACAGAGAGAGGCACAACGAGAGAGGGAACAGAAGCAGGGGGAGTGGGAGAGGGAGAAGCCCCCGATGCAGGGCTTTATCCCAGGACCCTGGGATCATGACCTGAGCCGAATGCAGCCAATTAACAACTGAGCCACCCAGGCACCCTGATGTTTTGTAGGTTCTTAAAAGATGCAAAATTTCATAGTAGCTTTAAAACTTTTTGAACATGTTGCTATAAAATTCATTCAATAGGATTATGTTACATGCTATGAAATAGCATGGAAATGATCCAGAGAGAGAATTTTTGGTCATTTTATCTTGATATCATTAACTAGATCATTATGAATTAGGAAAGAATATTGGATAAATTAATGGTCACTTTAGTTTTCCTCAGATTAACTATAATAATCCTAGGTGGAATTAATTATTTGATAGATATTGTTGTTGTCCTCTCCTTTGGTATTCATTACATATTTTCAGTTTATAGATTCATATCTTTTATAATTCTTAAAAATTAACCATTCTTGATAGATAAGAAAGACAGTATAGACAGACAGGTGAATAGAGAGATACATACGCTCATCTTCTGGAATTTCAATTCAACTTCTGTTACAATTTCTTATTTTCAGACCTGTTTTCCAATCCACCAATTTACTATTCAGCCATGTCTAAACTGACTTTTAAATCCCCATATTACATTTTCTTGTAGTTCAATGATTTTTTTTTTCATTTTAATGAGCTCTATTTGGGCCTTTTTCAACCTGGTCCTTAAAAAAACTTTTGTACTTTGATTATGTTTTTATTTCCTCTGCTATGTCTTTATTTATTTTGCTATCTGCTTCCATTATTATAAATACCTGAAAGGGTAGTCCACTAGGTGACTGTTTGTTCCAAATTTGCTTATACTGATCTGCTCCCTTGTGTTTTTATTGTGAGCACATGTCTAAAGTTGATACTTTCTCTTTTGTTGCTTTTGTTTGAATTTTTAAAATTTAATTTGAAAAATTTTTTTTAAATCAGAGGAAAGCCTGAACCCAACCCCCTACCGACAGAAATTGTGCAGCCAAGTTCCCCATGCTTGGGGAAGTTGAAGGGGTCAGAATGACCTGGGTACATCCACCTTCATGATCACTCTATCTCCCCAACCAGAAAGTATGAATTTTTAAATTTTAAATAAACTTTTATTGACCTATAAGATAGACATTGACAAATAAATAAATCCTATATAAGTAAATCATATGGCTCAACAAATCTTTACAAATAAACACTCCTGAATAGCTATTATCCAGATTAAAAACAGGACATTATTAGCACTCCAGAAACTTCCTTTATGTTCTCTCCCATTACTTAACCTTAGATAATGGTCACAATTGTCCTGACTTCTATCACCATATACATTAGTTGTTTCTTTCTTTCTTTTTTTTTAAGATTTTATTCATTCATTGAGAGAGAAAGAGAATGCATGCACACCTGAGCAGGGAAGGGGCAGAGAGAGAGAGAGAGAGAAAAAATCTCAAGGAGACTCCACACTGAGTATGGAGCTTGCTGTGGGGCTCGATCCCATGGCCCCAAGATCATGAACTGAGTCAAAATCTAGAGTTGGACACTTAACAGACTGAGTCACCCAGGCACTCCCATATACATTAGTTTTTGAAATCATGCAATATATACTATTTTTGTGTCTGCCTTCTTTCACTATAGATATATACATGAAATTTCATATATACATATATATATATATGAAATTATGGCTGAATTGTATCCCCTGAGAATTCATAGGATGAAGCTCTAATCCCTCGTACCTCAGAATATGATTGTATTTGGAGATAGGCCCTTTAAAGAGGTAATTAAGGTAAAATGAAGTCAGACTGACTTCATGGGTGGTATGTGTGGGCCCTAATCCAATATGGCTGGTGTCCGTAGAAGACATGGGCATGCATGAGCTCAGGGAGATGGCTATGTGAGGACACAGAGAGAAAGCCAAGGAGGAGGCCTTGGAAGAAACCAAACCTGCTGGCACTTTGGCCTTGGACTTCTAGCCTCAGAACTGTGGGAAAGTAAATTTCTGTTGTTTAAGCAGGCAGTCTGTGGCATTCTGTGGTATCCTGTGGCAGCCCTAGCAAACTAATATATATGTGTGAATATATATGATATATACATATTATGTGTATTATATATATAGGAATCTATAGAGATCACATATAGAAATTATACATATAGGAATATATATAGATATTCATCCATGTTGCATGTATTAAGAGTTTGTTCTTTTGGTTGCTATGTAGTATTTAAATGTATGACTATTGCAATTTATTTACAGGCTTAAGTTGTTTTATATAGGTTTAGCTCTTATAGATATTTCCATGTTTCAGTGGACACACCAATTTATATTCCCTTAAGTGGTATATGAAAGTTCCTATTTTTCGCATTATAACACTTGACAATATCATTTTTTACAAGTTTTAATTTTGGCCATTCTGGTAAGTGTATGATACCAATTCATTGTGTTTCTGAGTTGCATTTTCCTGAGGACTAATGGAATTTCATGTGTCTATTGGCCATTTGGATGCCCTTTTTTGCAAAGAGCTATTCAAGTCTTTTGCTCATTTTTTAATTGGTTGTCTGGTCCTCTTCTTATTGATTTGTAAGAGTTCTTTGTACATTCCAAACATAATCCTTTATCAGGGACATTGTAAATATCTTCGGTGACTTGCATTTTATTTATTTTAATGGTATATTTTGATAAATAGAAATTCTTAACTTTAGTGTAGTCCAATTTATCGGTCATTTCCTTCAGCATTAGTACTTTTGGGGATCTGTCTATCCCAAAGTCATGAAAATATTCTCCCATGTTATCTTATGGAATAGTAGTCAGCAGACATTTTCTGTAAAAGGCCAGGTGATAAATACTTCAGGCTTTTGGGCAGTATATGTGTCTGTTGTAACTACTTCACTTTGCCATGGCTTTTGAAGCATGGAAGCAGTTACAGGCAAAATGTAAATGAATGGGTGTGATTATGCTACAACAGAATTTTCTTGACAAAAATAGAAGCAGGCACTTTGGCCTACAAGCTACAGCTGCTGAGTTTTATAGTTTTTCAGCCAGCCAGACTTGATTTTGTAAGTGGATGATGTAGGGGAACAAGATTTATTGTCTTATTTAATCTCAATTAGACCATAGTTAACTTCACTGAACTACACTGCGGACACAGATCAAATAAGACTATACATGTTGTGTTCCCTCCGAAATCTGACATTTGGTTTTGTGTCTGCAAGCTGTCCTGTGGCCACATCAACCTGGTTCAACCTCAAGTTGGTGTTTTCTGAAACACAAAGTTGGATTATATTTAAATCTCAAGGCTTTATGAATTTAGGAAATACCTAATTGGCAACAAAGTCAATACTGAAACATATGCCCTCCTTTGTTTCCTCTTTCTTGGACTTTTCCTAGTCTGCTCTTTTATTTATAGGAGCCCTCCAAGTGCCCAAGATTTTGTGAGGGTACTAGTTGTAACTCTCCACCTTGTGTTGACCTACAACCTGGTCCTCTGCCCCAGGAATGGCTGTTACCACACAGGGTCTAGTTCCCAAACTAGGAAAATACTCTCAGGATAATAAGGCTTCACTTTGTTTATCCTCTGGTTTTCCTTCTGGTTTCCAGCTACTTTGTTTTGGCCTCTGGAGATTTCATTTCCTTTCTCTCATGTTATTCTATAAGAGAATGTGTAATGTTTTATCCAGACTTTGAAAGCATTTTAGAAGAGGACAGTTTCTACCCACACAAACTCACGCCCCATTTAATCTGAAACCAAAAGTTGTTAATCCACTTGTCAAATGTCAGAAATTTTGCCGAATTGCTTAGTGAAGGATTTCCCCTTTGTTTACACTTTAATTTTGTGAAGTGGTTGGTATTTAATCCTCTTTGTGATTTCCATGCTCCAAATTCTAGTGACCACAGACCCTTTGTCTATCCCTTGCAAGCTGAGAAGGAGTTATTGCTTAGTTTTGTAGGCTAGTTTGACGTACGTTTAATTTTCTCATAGATAAAAAAACATATTTCTAACATTCTTGTCACATATCTAGCAACAAAAAAACCCAAACCAAAAATCCAGTACTTTTTTACTAACATGTCTCAGAGTTTAGACATACTTCAATTGGCAGACATTTGTTAAAGATGAATACTGGTAAGATTATATTATCTTTTTTTCACTAAAATATTTTTTGTGTAAGCTGACCAGTCTTTGCCCCTTCTGGCCCAAGTTATTATTACTGAAGAATTTTCTTTTAATCATATGCACGTAGAACCTGTCCTTTGAATGTATACCTTCATCATCTTAGATTTGGTTGTTCAATGTGATACTTCATCTTAAATACAGGTGAAGTATATATTTTAAGTAATGGCCTAAGGATACCAGTGAGCCTGGCTGCAGACATCACAGGAACTCCTGGAGTGTCTCTAGGATGCTGAGCTTTGCAACTGAGTGACCATTCTTGACCTTTGCACTCAATTATGATTCTGTTACAATGGGCAGTTTAAGATTACTTGACCTTACAAGGCCATTTTACTTGAGTACTCTCTCCTTGAAACACTCTCTTCCCAGAGCATATATCAGACCTCTGGGTTCCTCCTACCTTGTTGCTATTTCTCCTTGTGAGATATAGTCTCCCTACTCAGGCATCCTTTGTTGAGATTCTTTCAATACCTGACCTTACCAACATTCCTTCTCAATACTTCTTCCTGCCTAGGCAGTCCAATCCATGCCCATTGTATTATATGCAAATGTGTGTCTTAGAGAGTTGGGGTTCTGCATAGATATTTCCCTTGGATATCTGAAAAACATGTTAAACTCAACATATTCAAAATTGACCCATGATCTCCAATACTTTGTACCCCATCAATCTGGTCTTTTTCCATCAAACCTCATAAAAAAAATCTCAGGGATTTATCCAATTATGCAAGCCAGAAGCTTGGAAGTCATCTTTGACATGTCCTTCTTCCTTATTTCTACATACAACCCATCACCAAGCCCTACCAATTTTTCCTACCAAATGTCTCTTCAATGATAAATTTTCTATAGTCCTTTTCATTACCCTAATTCAAGCCAAATCCTGACTCTTACAGGTTATTACAAGAACTCACTAACTCAATTGCTCTTCTTTTTCTGATCTGTACTTCCAAATATAGCTGAAGTCATCTTTTCAATACAAAAATCTGATCATGTAATCCCTATTTAAAATTACCTTGTATTTTTCAGGGATGCCTGAGTGGCTCAGTCAATTAAATCTCTGACTCTTGATTTTGGCTCAGGTCATGACCTCCAAATGGTGAGATCCAGCCCCATGTCAGTCTCCGTGCTCAGTGGGGAGTCTGCTTGAGATTCTCTCCCTCAACCCCTCCCTGCCTCATGTATGCTCTTTCTCTCTAATATAAATAAATCTTTATTTTTTATGATTTTATGTATTTATTTGAGAGAGAGAGAGAGCAAGAACTAGAGAGAGCACAAGTGGGGTGAAGGGCAGAGGAAGAAGCAGACTCTGCTGATCAGGGAACCAGATGAGAGACTTGATCCTGGGACTTGGGGATCATGATCTGAGCCAAAGATGGATGATTAACTGACTGAGCCACTCAGGCACCCAAATAAATACATCTTTTAAAAAAAAAATTACTTTACATTTTTATGGAAGAAAAATAGAAAATTCTCATTCTTGGTTTATCTCTCCAGTCCCCTCTTTTTTCACATCCCTCCTGCCTGCTCTTCTTCACCATGTGTCTGTCTTTCAGACTCTTATACTTGGCCTGCTTCCTCCTGCCAGGGGACCTTTGCCAATGTTATTCCCTTTGCTTGGAAATCCTCCAACTTTTTTTTGTCTAGTTAACCTCTATTCATCTTTAGATATCAGCTCAAGTGTCATTTCTCCAGAGATGCTCTTCCTGACATCCCTGATCAGGTCCTTCCTTGACGAGGCTCTGATACGACTGTGGATCTCCTTTGTACCACCTGCCATTAGTATCATGTTATGTTTGTTTGTATTACTATTTTATTAAAGTCTGTCTTCTCCATTAAACAGAAATCTCTATGAAGAAAGAAACTTCTTTGTGTGCTGTGCTTGTTATTTTCTCCCCAAGATGTATATAATGCCCAGAACATAGTAAGTGCTTCATAAATACTTGCAGAATGAATGGAGCCAAGGCGATTATTTAATCTGACTTTAAATCACTCCATTAGAAAATGTGGCCTACTCCAAAACTCCACAGCTCATTCTAATTCAAGAAAATATGGTTTTAAAAAATACTGAAATCATACTGAGCCTCAAATGTTGCTATAACTTAAGAATCTTTTTTAATGTTGCTTTGTCCCTAGATAGATACCAGGAGCCAGAACCCCTTAACCTAAAACCACACCCCAATGTTCAGAAACAGATCTCAGGTGAGTCAATGCAGCTAGTTGATTCATTAGGTCTGTATCACAGACTCTAGGAACACGCTGTCCTATTAGCCTAGCAACCTGTTTTTCAAAATACTATTTTCAGAAAGCCTCAGGACCTTTGGCAAGAGAGGCAAAGCTGGAGGTAAGGAAACAGGCAAGTGAGCAGGGCTCTCACTGTCTCTTCCACAAGAGTAGCTCCAGGTTTGACTGTGCTGCACATTGCTTTCCTATTCTTCTTAAGAAGTCCTGGCAGAAGGCTTTTTTAGTTTTGGGGCTTTTATCCTTCATAGGAGAGTCATACAGAAAGAACACAAACCCTTCTCAATGCAACACTATTTAAATTAAAATATAATTGAGTTGACACTCATCTCAGCCAATGTCTTTGGCTAATCTTATCAACTAACCTAATGGCTCACACTCAAGAAAGCTTTGTTTGAGGAACAAATTTGAACTTGACCCCTTTTCTAGGCTTGAATATAGCAATTAAACTAAGCTGCAAACTCCCTCTTTGTCATATACCAGCTTGGTCATAAAGTCTCTTTTTCCTCAACCAAAGAATTGGTGGAGTGTATTGGGCTTGAATCTTGCATTATTCTAAGAAATACTGCGCTGGATGCCATGGATAGTTTGCTCAATTCCCATTCCACTCTTCTACTAGTTGAAGATTTGCCAAACTAAAGTTTGGTTTTTTTTTTTCTAAATTCCAATGCATCTAACATTCTGGACATGATCTAATTAGTTTGGATTTAATTGGACATTTCACTAGTTAGATCACTAGGGTGAGATTTGGAAGGCAAGAGAAGTAATAACGCTACCAGTTTTATGATAAATCTTTCATCTTTCCCTAGAGAATAATTGTGAATTGTGCATTGTGAAAAGGTAAGTACAGACTCTGGCCAGAAATAGGATCCTGACTCTGAGTTGATGATTATCTCTGAAGACTCAGAATGCCTCTTACAGTGTGTTCTTATAGTGGTCAGGTAATACAAGCAAATTTAATGAGATAATACACAACAACTGACAGATACCATTTCCATTCTGGTTCCCTGATCCATGGAAGTTATTATGGGATGGAAGGTCAAGTGAAAGTCAATTGAGTTTCTCTTTTTAACAAAATTGTGCATCAAAACACTTTGAAAAGTACAGAGCTGGTGAGATGTATCACTTCCCCACTTGACTCATTTATTTTAATTATACCCTCCTCTTCCAAAAAAGATGGATCTTGAATGATAAAAGGGAAAATTGCAAACCTATTCAGGTGGTGACCATGGTGTAATTGCTATTTAGCTGCAGTATCTCTGTTCTGGAGCCAATCAATATAGCTATTGGCTGGAGAATTTTTTCCTGCCTTTGCTCAATAATTAGAAAGCACCAGAACAATTTCCTTCCACTAGGCTTTCATTGTCATCTGGATCTCTGTCACATATAATCTACAGGGTTTTTGATCTTTGTGTCACAGGATATCATGGTTGTCCACTAAACTGCTCATACAATACTGATTGAACTTGGTATCCTAAAGTCCTATGCACTAGATGCTTAAGGAAGATACACTGAAACCTGAGTGTTGGAGTTATATTTCCTCTGGGGTTTGTTGAGACATTTCCTCTCCAGTGAAAGGCAAGTAGCTTCACTTTGCATCCTCTACTGCAAAGAAAGATTCACTGGATTTGTTGGGCCTCTATGCATTTTGTAGGAGACACATACCACATTTAGTTGTGTTATCCATTTGCAAAGTAATCCATAAGATTTTCAGCTTTGAGAAGGACCCAGACTAAATGACAGACTTCTCAACTAGTTCATGTTGCAAACAAACAGCTCTGCCACTTTTATGATCCGGAAAATCTAACAATCTTCAAATTATCTGTGGCAGATCAGGATGCTATTTAGAGACTGTGGCAGTTCAGAGTCCTGGGATTTTTGGCACAAAATCATTCCCTCTTTAGAAAACAACTATTTTCCTTTTGAGAAAAATTTCCAGACTTCCTGAGCTCAGATAAAAATGGAACACTTGAATCAAGTGATATCAGGGAAACATGTGACCTGAATTTCCTATCATGAAATGGGTGTCTTCTGATGTAGAACATCATAAAGTGCCAACATTAAGTGGAAATGGATTCTAGGAGTCCAGCTTTTAGCAGGTCTTACCATCAAATTAGTTTGTGAAAGTAGGTAGTTCAGTGCAACTACATCTACTGCTTTATTACTTTTTCTTCCTCTATAGTTATGGCATCTTGAGGAGTCCTACATGATCACTTAACTTAAGTAAGGGGAAAAAAAAAAAAAAAGAAAACTGGTTCCAAGAAGGTTCTGCATGACATGAGGGTACTGGCCAGAAGTGGACTGCTATAGCACTATACACACTCAGTTGGTGGCAGGAGGTCTGGATAAGAAGTATATGGATGGACCTCTGAGCAAATATTTCTGTGTCCAAGTGAATACAAAGCAAAATACACTTACCAAAAGGAAGTTTTAAAAAATCTAGGTGGATATAGAATTGCAAGAGACCAGAATAGACAAAACCATCTTGGAAAAGAAGAACAAAGTAGGAGGACTCACACATTCCAATTTCAAAATCTGCCACAAAGCAGCAGTAATCAAGACAGTGTGGGGTTACCTGGGTGGCTCAGTCAGTTAAGTGTCTGCCTTCAGCTCAGGTCATGATCCCAGGGTCCTGGGATCAAGCCCAGCATTGGGCTCCCAGCTTAGTGGGAAGTCTCTCCTTCTCCCTTTGCCACTTTCTCCCACTTGTTCTCTCTCACTGGCAAATGAATAGATAAAATCTTAAGGGAAAAATAAAAGACAGTGTGGTACTGGCATGAGGAAACACATATTGATCATTGGAAACAAATTGAAAGTTTAGAAGTAAACACACAGGTCTGTGATTAACATATTTTCACCAAGAGCACCAAGATCATTCAAGGGTAAAAGAATAGCCTTTTCAACAAATGACACTAGACAACTGGATGGCCATTTATGAAAGAATGAAGGTAGACACTTACCTCACACCATACACAAAAATGAACCAAAATTTATCAAAGACCTAAATATAAGAGCTAAAACTGTAAGACTCATTTTAAGAAAACTTAGATAAACCTCTATAGCCTTAGATTTGGCAAAAGATTTTTAGATATACCAAAACCATGAGCAACAGGGAAAAATAAATTGGATTTCATCAGAATGAAAAGCTTCAAATCACTCCATCAAGAAAGTGAAAGGACAAACCTCACAATGGGAGAAAATGTTTGAAAATCATATATCTGGGGCGCCTGGGTGGCTCAGTGGGTTAAAGCCTCTGCCTTCAGCTCAGGTCATGATCTCAGGGTCCTGGGATCGAGCCCCGCATCGCGCTCCCTGCTCAGCGGGGAGCCTACTTCCTCCTCTCTCTCTCTGCCTGCCTCTCTGCCTACTTGTCAACTCTGTCTGTCAAATAAATACATAAAATATTTAAAAAAAAAAAAGAAAATCATATATCTGACTAAGGTCTGGTATCATTATATATCAAAAACTCTTATAATTTAATAATAAAAAGACAATCCAACTTAAAAATGGGAAAGGAGTTAAATAATTCTCCAAGAGAGATACCCAAATGGCCAATAAACACATGAAAAGATATGTAACATCCTTAATCAGGGAAATGAAAATCAAAACCATATGAGAGGGGTACCTAGTTGGCCCACTCCATTAAGTGTCTGCCTTCAGCTCAGGTCATGATCCCAGAGTCCAGGGGTCAAGGCCTGTGTCAAGCTCCCTTCTCAGTGGAGAGTCTGCTTCTCATTCTCCCTCTCTCTGCTCTCATGCTCTCTCTCTCTTTCAAACAAAAAAACAAACAAACAAGCAAACAAAATAAAAAACATGAGATACCTACCACTTCATACCGACTAAGATGCTATAATCAAAAAGTCAGGGAGGTACTGCTAAGGATGTGGAAAAATAGGAAACCTCATACACAGCTAAAGGGAATGTACAATGGTGCAGTGGCTTTGGAAAAGAGTCTGGCAGTTCTTCAAATGATTAAACATAAGGTTACCATGAGACCTCGGGATTTCACTTCTATGTATATACCTAAGAGAAATAAAAACATTTGTTTACACAAAACTTGTACATGAATGTTTATAGGAACACTATTTATAATAGCCAAAATGTAAAAACAATTCAAATGTCCATCAACTGAGGAATGGATAAACAAAATCTGATACATTCATGTACTGAAATATTATTTAGTCACAGAAAGAAGTACTGATACATGCTGAGTGAACCTTGAAAATGCTATGCTAAGTGAAAGTGGCCAGTCACAAAATACCACATATTACATGATTTCATTCATGTGAAATGTCAAGAATGTTCAAGTTCCCTAACTCTGTACATACAGAAAGTAGATTAGTGGTTGCCTTGGGCTAAGGGACTGCAAAAATGAGAGAATAAGAAGGTGAGAGACAGGACCTTGGGAGCTGGTGTACGCTCTAATCTTGTGACCAATATATGGCGCCCTTTCTTTCATAGACATTCACTGGCTGAGGATATAAGAAGTAGAAGTGGGAGGGCTGATTCTTACTATTAAATATGGTGAACGACTCATGAAATGATTTGTTTCCCATGCACTTGTTATAGCAACCACGGTTTCAAAGAATTGGAAGTCGAAGCTGCCTCCTGACTGTGAGGAGATTTTCATGTCATTTAACCAACAAGGAAAAAATGAGGTCCTTGTGTGTTGTCTGGGCCCCTGGTTCTGAGTATCAAGGAGAAGCAGAGTTGCTATTTATACAACAAGGGCCAGGTAGAAGTATGCTTGGTATCCTCTGTGGTGTGTCCTAGAGATCCTATATTCAATGATAAAAATTAATGTAAGTTTATGTTAAACTAACACAGGAAAAGACCAAAAGGACCCCAACTCCATTAGAATGAGGAGCTGAGGTACTGGCTGGAATGAAAGTGAACACTGAGTTAATAGTGAGAAAAGCTGGGGCACGTGGGTGGCTCAGTTGGTTAAGCAACTGCCTTCAGCTCAGGTCATGATCCTGGAGTCTTGGGATCAAGTCCTGTGTCAGGCTCCCTGTTTGGCAGGGAGTTTGCTTCTCCCTCTGACCCTCCTCCTTCTCATGCTCTCTCTCTTATTCAAAAAAGTAAATAAAATCCTTTAAAAAATTTAAAAAATACTGTAAAAAGTTATAAATATTAACTACCTTTATGGCTAATGGTGATTAGGAGGACTGCAGTAAATACCCATATTTTTTTTTCTTGCTTTGGTATGCATGTCTTTTTATATATTTACATTAAACACTTTTCTTTTTCTCTTCCCCTTTTGTCTACTCTTACATGGTAACGGTTTATTTTATAATTTACATTTTAGATTATATTATTCTAGGATTATGACTAAATTAGAAAAATAATTTATGTCATTGAGGAATGGATATAAGAGCAAACTTCTTGTCTCCCGTTTGGGGGGAATGACAAGAAGTCTTAATTTCTGAAGTGTATTTTCAGGAACTTCACTCCCATGCTCGGGAAAAGACTAGAGCATTAGGATTCCTTTTCTGCTGTGTGAAACTACTTCTCCTCGTAGGAGCTGGCAGTCTGGCAGCAGACTAGACTGGGGCCCTGCAGTCAGATGCAGCGGAATGGGAATCCTGACTTGGGTGGTACAAGCCATGAGACTGGCCAACCACTGGATCCTCAGTGCCTTGATTTCATGGGCTATAAAACAAGGTTAGTCAAATCCCTCTTACAGGGATGTTCTGAGATATAGGTCAAATGACGTGATGCCTAGAGCTCAGCAAAGCACAGAGCCTGCTCCGTGGGGTTACTCAGGGGCAGGAAGAGCAAATGCAAAGAAACTCCACGGAACTCACTTTCCCACCAGGGAATGAAGCGCCGTGTCATGGTCCAGCCCGAGTGGATCCCAGCCGAGGTGGTCCTCACCCGCCCGTAGTAAGGTTCCTGTATATCTGATGTTTCATTGGTAAGGTTGCAAAAGAATTCTAGAATACCCCAACAGTCCTCTTTATTCTTCCATTGTCTCTGTCCATACCTGCAGAAGGGAAAAGACCAAGATCTGAGGGTTGAGGTTGTTGTTGTAGTTGTTTTTCCAATTGAAGGAGTTTTCCATTTTTTTCAGTCTATTAATTTTTTAGACCGGTTGGGATTTGTCCTCCAAGGTCAGTACCCCCGTGAAAGCTTCCGTCTATTCTCAAGTATCTTTAAAAAAGTTTGTATTCTTGTTAATCAAAGTGTTATCTTGCTGAAAGATAAACCCAAGCCTGACATCTTCTGTATCGTAGCAAAAGGGTTTTGGGGTTTTTAATATTTAGTGAAGTTTTTCTTCTGGTATATGAACCAACTTCCACTTTTGAGTACTAGCTTCCCACATCCTTAATGCTTCTGAGGTTTCAACCCTGTGGTTTTCCTCACTTCTCATTGGCCTGCTGTTGAGTAATGTGGCCAATTCTGAGAAGTCGCTACCAATTTTCATCTCAGGTATTGCTTACCCAACACATCTGGTCAATCTTTTCGTTGAAAATGGAGTGGGGGTTGTAGTGAGGGTGCCCTGAAATCAGGAACTAGGAGTGAGGGAAGGGAGCCCATGAAAAAAGCCCATAAAGATGCAGATAGGTTGACTCAGCCCAAGAGTATGAGATGGTACAACGGCAGAAGGGAAGATGAACAGTTCCCTTTGTTTTCCATCACAAATCAGAGGACACAATAACTGACGGTGGGAACAGAGTAGAAATGAGAAGCTAGGGCAGAAATCTTCCCAAAATATTTTTAGAAAGACCTGAAATCTGGCTTTCCAGCCATATAATGAGGAATACATCCAGTGTCTGTACTTCGTAAATTCTACGGTGGCCGCGGCGGCATTTTATCAAAGGATACCGTGAAAGCAAAACCTGTTACATATATTGGGCACAATTTGATGTTTTTAATTGTTATTTATTGTTGAGATATGGTCTTTGCTAGCTGCATTTAGCTATAATGGCTGGTTTCTCTTGGTAAGTGATACCTCATTTTTTTGTCCTATCCCTAGTGGGACAGATATTAACGGTAGACCCACATGAAAGGAATGGAATAAAGTGAGTGGCTTCAAAAATATAAATCTGCATTGTGCTCTTGAAAATATCATATAGAGAGGAATGGATCCAAGTAATCTGAATCTCATAAAGTTGAGGAGCCCTCTTTAAGAAGAAGAATTACGAGTATAAAATTCTCCCACAGGGTCCTAAAGTTCAATCTTCATTAAACAACTTCTAATCCACTGTCAACACTGGACCACCAATAGGCCCTATTTATATTACCTAAGGGGAAAGTATAAAGAAGACCCACCAAGCCTTACATTCTATATGCTGGAATAGCTCCCACTATGCACAGATCTATTTTTAGAATAGAGAAAGCTTTATTATAAAGCTGCATACATTTTTCAGTTGCTATGCAAAATATGTTGAGAAAAGCATCAACAGTTCAAGACTGAAAGACTTCTGGAAATGGTTCTTGTGACATTAACAGGAGGTTAATTAATGGGAAAATCTGACCTTGAACCTACTCCCGCCTAGAGAGACATGGATGAGGGTATGGAATAAAAACTGCTATTTCAGGGGCACCTGAGTGGCTCAGTGGATTAAGCCGCTGCCTTCGGCTCAGGTCATGATCTCAGGGTCCTAGGATCGAGCCCCGCATCGGGCTCTCTGCTCCGCGGGGAGCCTGCTTCCTCCTCTCTCTCTGCCTGCCTCTCTGCCTACTTGTGATCTCTCTCTCTGTCAAATAAATAAATAAAATCTTTAAAAAAAAAAAACCTGCTATTTCAGCCCACAGCTACATCTGATTTCTGAGCTTTGGATGAAAAATCATGAATGTGGAACTGTAATATCTGCTGTCTCAGGATCTCTCAGCCAGCATCTCAAAGTATGGAAGAGAAGGAGGAGCCCCAGTAACCCCCAGAAATGGGTGAGTAGGAAAACCCGCCATTAGCAAATTAGGAGCTTCTATCTCCTGGCCTCAATCCTGGAAAGGAACTGATGATATCTGGGTTTTGGCAATGATCCCCCAGAAGCAGCCCACAGAGCACAGGGAGGAGCATGTCACGGCACGTTCTAGGAGCCACTTGTTTTTGAAAAGAATTTTCTAAGTTTTCAAAAGTGACTGTTGAATTAAAAATCTCTTTTGTACACTCATCCCCACGTGTCCCTCAGCGGCTACTTCAACTGTCATAGTGTCAGCTTAGTTGAGTACTTACTATGTGCTAAGCACTTTGTGCCCAACATTCACTAGATAAATATGTAGAGAGCCCACCATGTGCCAGGCTCCACTGGGAAGTCAGAGGCTCAGCTCGTAAGGTGTCGGTGCTACGTCTCTGGGGGGTGAAGCGTGTCCCCAACAGATTGCTCATCATCAAGACTTTTGTGTCCCTAGGCAGCCTTTAAGGAGACAAGACGCTCTTGTCCGTAGCTCTGCTTCTTCTTAACCCCTCTGAAGCTGAAAAAAAGATTCTAACACTCCACTGCCTTCTAGAGCGTATATTTCCCGTGGCCATCTTGATCCCAGCTGGAGGAAGCTCAAATTAACTTACGTTTTATACTGCACAAAGTAGATACTGCCATTGCTGGTGCAGGCCCTCCCAGGTTGCCAGTGCAAAACGTTGTGGAAATTTCGAGACTGGAAATGTACTCTCTGAGGCTTCAGAGACTCATGGGCTGACTGAGTTTCTAAAATAAAAGGAGAAGGAAAAACTTTGAACATGAGCACGGGCACGGTTGTTCTTAGCAATACTTTGCAGTGTGGTGCAGAGGGAGAGGTGGAGCCCAGAAGTCAACTTCTGAATCTGGAGTGTGAGGATTTTTATGCATGCTCAAGTTCTAGAACAACTGTGCTCCTGACTGTTAAAAACTCAAGTGATGCCCTCCCATCCCATTGCTGAGCTCCAGAGGGAGCAAATGGCAGTGAGAAAATAGCATCTTCAGTCCCTTCCATGATGGTGATGGAATGTAATGACCAAGAGGAAAAGCCCACACCAAGGCCACTCACCCACCTTCCCAGGAGCCATTATATGGCTGCTACACTGAGGTGAAATTTTGCCTGGGATCCATTTTGGTTCCAGGCCCTCAGCCCAGCCCTAGGTTTCTCCTTCCTCAGGATATGAAGCTTCTTGAGTGTCTCCCCTTTAGTAGCTACTTATTAAGTCCACCTGGAGTTATGCAGGTTGCAGAGAGAAACTGACTCCATGTCTGTTCTGACTATTTCATGTCAGAAGAAAGCTGAAAATTTGACAAAGTCGGGAAAAGTAGAGCCATTTTCAACAGCCCCTTGAGCAGACTCGGATGACAAAGTCATGAGCAGTTAAAAAGAAGTGAAGCACTTACCTAGGAGCCCCGTCAGGAAGAAACAGATGAGGAAGCCTAGAAAGCAATGTTTGGGCGGCATGGTTGGAGTGCGACCGGTCAGGCAACCAGTGGTCCCCTCACTGAGAGTGCAGCTCTGGACAGAAGAGGAAACTGAAGAATCCTCAGGCTGGACATCCCCTCGTGGGTTTAACCATGGTTCCTTGAAGCCACTACGATTTCACTTTGTTAAGACACTATGTTGTTTATTATTTTAGGGTTTTCATAAAAGTATAAAAATCACTTCAAAAAATATTTGCTGTAAGTCACTTCAACGTGGAAGCTTGTTTTCGTTGGGGCTGGGACTTTGTTAGCTCTGAAAAGGCAGAACACAGAGGATTGGCAGACCGCAGGGCAGGGCAGGAATTATGCAAGGTACTAGAAGGTGAGGGAGTAAAACAGCTCCTGAGGCCCTCAGGGAATGTAGCCCTGGGAGGCCGAGGTGCTGGCTGGCAGAGCGATTCTGAGAAATGTACTGGGGAGTTACAGCTCCCTGGGCTCCCGGCTGTGGTTCAAGCTGGTAGGGTGTCTGACTGATTCTTCCTTTTCCTCCCTTCTTGGAAGCTCTCTGACTAACTTCCTGGGTATACCTCATAGCCTCCACACCCTATGGCTCTCCACAGGACTTCCGGGCCCTACTCATCCCTCTTCCCAGTCCATGGTGGCCCGGGACCACACTCAACTGATGTTCTTCCTTTTCCATTCCCCACCTTCGTTTCCAACCCTCTGAGAAAGATTTTGAGCTGTCAAACTGCAGGAGTCCTTAAAACGTTGAATGGTGGAGGGCAATCATGTGGAGCTACCTTCTCTCTTTCTCGTATCTTCTTTGAAATCTGATCGAACTAGGTCATCTGTTCTTTGCCTACGATTCATTATATTCATTTTCTTTACTGATTTTTTTAACCACATGTTTGTAGAGGTACTAAAAGTGTACATTAGAGCACAAGAAGAAAGTCATAATTTTTTTAAAAGATTTTATTTATTTATTTGACAGACAGAGATCACAAGTAGGCAGAGAGGCAGGCAGAGAGAGGGGGGAGGAAGCAGGCTCCCCGCTGAGCAGAGACATAATTTTCTTAAGTGAGGATTTTTAGGTCAAAAAGGGAAATACCTGTAGTCTCTTTTAAGTCCTTGGTAGAACGACCTCTGTAGTAAGTACTAGGTAGGGCTGCTAAGCAGTTCTCATTCATTCCTTCATTCAGTAGCATGCACCAGACATTTGCTGCCTGGTTATTCTCAGCGGCAAGGGTCCAGCAGCGGTTGAGACAGACATTGCCCCTGCCTCCCAAAGCCTACTTGTACGGGGAAGTAGACATAACTGCCAGAGGAGTACGGAGGGGTCTGTGACGATAACGCCAGGCTTTCCAGTGCCTCCATGCTGTGTCCAGCTTTGGAACCAGACCCTGCATCTCCTCCAGGTGGGATTTCCACTGCTTAGAAGCAAACCAAGGCTTTTAAGGAAGAAACATGCAACAGATCTTAGGCTCCCTTTGTACCCTCTCGGTGCTCCTTGTCCTCTAGGCTTCTCAGCAGCACATACTTACTCACTGATATTACTCCGTGAGCTGTAGACTTTGCACCTTGGTTTTTGGGGGTTTATTTAATTAATTAATTAATTTATTTTTAAGTAGATGCCATGCCCAGCATGGAGCCCAATGCAGGGCCTGAACTCAACCCTGAGATCAAGAGCCAGACACCCAACTGACTGAGCCACCCAGGTGCCCCACATTAACCTTGGCTTCTAAGTGGGGGGAGAGAGTGATAACCTGTGCTTGAACTACTGATGTTCCCTGTCTTCCACACAAATAGTTCTTGTTTCAAAGCAACCCAATTATCCCAAATTCCAGTTAAGAAAAAAAAATATTTTAATTCAAAGTTTATTAAGTAGTGCAGCAGACAATGAAATCCATGTTTCCACTGGGTTACTGATTTTTGTAGAGCAAATAAGGGACAGTTAGAGGGGAAAGGAGATCACAGAAGATACTAAGTACTGAATTCTCTCAAAGATGTGTGAACTTTTGTGCTATGTCAAATTGCAGAAAACAAACCAGTCCTGTAAGCATTCAATGAGCTCTCTAGTTATGTGATATCATAATCTGCCTAAAAGCCAGTTCTGCCACAACACCTCAGGTAGATGAGAAGTTCAAGTTAAATTCAAAATCCTACTAATTTGAAGCAGAAGAATTTGTACAGAAATATTTCCAATGAAAATACATTTGCTTTGGAAAGTAAGAAAATTACAGATAACAGGAGATGTCTGCTCTACTTTGCTTCAAGCATGGAATGTTCCAACTCCTCATTACCCATCTTTCGCCTGTACCCTCCTCCCCTCTAACTCATGGGCAAGAAGAGTCCACCTTGACAGTGACAATGGTACCTCCATCATGCCAGGTCTGGAGAGAACTTGCCTAAGCCCCTGCCTTGGACAGACCTCATTCTCTTCTTTTTCCCTGTGGCTTCCCACAAACCAAAAATTTACCTAATTAAGAAAATATTAATTATTTTTAAGTGTGATATGGGATTTCGTTATCATTATTATTATTGTTAGAAATATATATTGAAGTATTACAGATAACATGACATGATGTCTGGGATTTGTTTCAAGATAATCCAAGAGGTCAGGAAGAGGGTGACCAGCCGGCCACAAGCTGATAGTTATTGAAACTGGGTTTTGGGTACAGGGATGCTCATTATACTTTTTACTTGTATATGTATTTGAACTTTTTCAAAACAGATACAGGGACTTTAAAAAGGACTTTAAAAGTTTATCTACAAGGTGCCATCTTTATAAAACTTTTGGTAATCTGAGTGCCATTTTAGTGTTGGTAACAGGACCTAATAACTATGGAAGACTGTGTTCAATTCTTTTCATGCATTATTTTAGTTAATTTTCAGGACAAGCCCAGGAGGTTATTATTATCCTGATATTATTATCCTGAGGTATTATTATCCTGATATTACAGATGAAGAAAACAAGACATAAGCTCAAAAAACCTAATCAGCTTCATCACATGTAGTGACAAAGCAAGGGGTGAAGTCAGGTCTGGCTGACCTAAAGGGTTTATTACCAAATCACTCTGTGTTATTCTTCACTTGCAGTGTTTATTCCATAAAGGGATAGAACGATGTCAATGGAGATTTGGCCATTCATTCCTTTAATTGTTGACTCAGTCAACTGAACGTTTACTGAGCATGTGCCATTTCCCAAGGCACTGTGCTAGGCATGCAGTAATGAACAAGAGCCAGTCCTGATGGCGCCAGCTTCATTTTCTTCAGCCACATCTTACAGTAAAAGGCCACATATTCCTCATGCTCCTTCATAAAAGTGTTTAAAAACTGCCTCAGTGGTATATATCCAAGATGGACTGAGTTTCTGCTCCAGGTTGTTTCCCTCATTCTACGTTTTGGTAAGCAGCAGGGCCTCTTTCTAAAGTTAATTTAACAGCACAATGGTAACTTGCAATCTACTCTTCTCTTCCTCAGACCTAGAGAGAACCATATACTTGTAATACCAATAACTGGGAAACTATTTTTTCTCTCTTTTGCACCCTGCCCTCAATAACTGAATAATCATGACCTTTAAGCACTTCTGCATTCTGGAAATAATTGGCATGCATTTCAAAACAGTTTATGGACTAGAATCCAGAAAAAAAAAAAAAAAGAACTTCATTGTTCAAATACATGCAATCAACACATGACCAATCTGATTAAGTTTAGTTCTGACTAATTTTTGGACCACGAACACTTATACATTATTTAAAATCTCCATTCATATGACTGAGGGCTTCCTTAGGGTAACTTTCTGCTCTTCATGCCTGTTACTGATTTGGTTTTGACTGTTCTTGACCAAGGTCTTTCACTGACCCTGAGCACCCTACTGGATATAACCAGTCATTATGCCAATTCCCCTAACATGTGCCTGGGCATCGTTCCAACTCTGGAAAGATTTCCATGGCATAACCAGAATCCACCCCGTTGCCACCCCCTCCACTGCAATCACTTGGGTCCCCACCACTACTATCTGTTGCTCGGGTTGTGGCTGTCACCTCCTGTCCATCCTCCCTGCTGTTGACACTGTCCTCTGCATCAGCAGGACTGTTTCTTTAAAAATATTCGATCCGAGCCTTTGCATAGAACCTTCTAATGTCTTCACGTCTCTTTCAAAATAAAAGTCAATATTTTTATACTCACCTATAAGGCTGTGGGCAATCTGGCCCCATTACCTCTAACTTCACCTCCTACACTTCTCCTATCCCACAGTGCTCTGGCCCTAATGGGGGCATGCCAGTCTTATCCCCACACTAAGATCTTTAACTCACCGACTTCTCTGCTTGCACATTCTTTCTGAGATGTTGAAGACTCATCTGTCGCTTTCTTTCTGTGTCTACTCAGATATTACCTTACCAGTGAATTCTTCCATGACCACCCAACATGGGTGCACCTCTCCCCCCCGCCCACCATCTGTCTGCACTTCCTCTGTCTGCTTAATTTTCCCGCATAAATTTTATCAACATCTGATAGACTATTTTTTTCTTGCTGTCTGTCTTCCCCACTGGAACAGAAACTCCAGGAGTGACCTCCTGATGTTCATGTGTTGTTCGCTGTTTCACTACGGGCCACGCTGGGCACATAGTGAAGTACTAAGGCATAGCTAGTGACCCAGTGAAAAGGAATGTGTATTAGCAGCTGAAAGGAATTTACAAGATTTAAGCCAGAAGAACATGAAGATGCTTCTCTGCTTCTTATGGTTGAGGGTGGGAGTCCTGATGAGATGGGACTGAGATCGTTGGATCTGCAGAGGTAGCTGCTTCTTGAGAGTTGGAGACATTTCCTTGATTAATCACTTGGGTGCTTCTCTGGGTGAAGAATGGTTGTGTGTGTGTGTGTGTGTGTGTGTGTGTGTGTGTGTGTATGTGTGCAGTTCTTTGGCAATTTTCTAATTCGAATTCTCCTAATTAGTCTGTTCAGATGTTTTATCTCTTTAAGGTTCAGTTTCAACAAATTATATTTTCTTTAGAAGAATGTCCATTTCATTCACGCTTTTGAATTTATTTGCATGGAGTTACACAAATTATTCACTAATGATATCCATATTTGATTTCCCTTCGTTTCTGCCATTTCTTTTATAATTTCCATTTTGAGAAATGATATTTTCTCCCTTTTCTAAAATTTTATTCTTAGTTAAGTCAGCTAGTTTTTTATCTTTAAAATTTTTTCAAGGAACCAGATTTTGTGATTAGTTGTACCTCCTACTTTTAAAAAAGATTTCATGTTTCGTTTGTATCTCCTTTTGCCTTTTAAAATTCCTTCCTATTGTCTTCTACTTCATTTGTTGCTTATTTTTATAAGAACTCCTGGAGTCAGATGTTTGCTTCATTTGTTTTATTTTTATTTTTTGAAAGACCCAAAACTTCAATAACAAAACACCTCACTTTTGAATGGGGTTATAAAGGTTTCAGGGAACATTTATGCACGTGATCACCTTTTCTGCTGTAAAAGAAAATTTATTATTGAAGTACAATTATATTTGTTTCATTCTTTATTTTATATCAATACAAGTAATTTACACTAGAAATTTACTCTGAACTACATCCCAGGGGTCTTTTGCTGTGAAGTGGGATATTTTCCTCTTTAACAATTCTGCAATTTAGATCGCTTTTTCTGACTCATGGATAAAACTTTTTAATTCTCATTGTTTTTTCATGATTCCCAGAGAAGAAAATGTTGACTTACGCAACCATGTGCAGTTTGGAAATCCCCTCTTACTGTTTTGCTTTCTGGGAGCTGAAGGGCAGAAGGATGGATTAGTATTCATTCATTACTCACGAACAAAGATAAAATATGGCCACACAACTGCGTAGGTGTAATGTCCCTTCAACAAGATGCACACTGAGCTCCTAAACAAAATTTAGAAATCCTCCTGAACCTCAGAGTAAGGAAAGTACCTTTCGCATTTTAAAGTAATGACTTTTTGTCTTATTTTACTATAGCACTGTAACCAACATAAGTAGCTTATTAGTATTAGAGTGTATTTCCAGCTGCACCTAAGGCTATTTCTGGAGGGAGCTGCCTGGTTATCAAAGTTAAAGCAGGACTTATATTCAAAGACAAATGAAAGGAGCCTGCACTTTGGAGACAGATAAAGCTTGAGTTCGAATCCCTCAAAATAGATCTCTCTCAGATTCATCCACTTGCGATGGGTTTCCCATTCTGGTACTCAAAGGCCTGGGACTTATCCCCCAAAAAGCCCAGACAAACCTAAAGGACAGACTAAGTTCATTTGATTTCTGGGATCTCTAGATTCTTTACTGAACCCATTTAAACATCCCATATTCAAAAGGTACAAACTTAGGGTTATAAGTCCGGGGGATGTCACCTATAGCGTGGTGACTAGAGTTCACGATACTGTACTGTATAAGTGAAAGTTGCTAAGAGAATAGATCTTATACGTCCTTAGGACAAAAAAAAAAAAAAATTGTTAACTATGTGTGGTGATGAATGTTAACTAGACTTGTTGTAGTGATTATTATATAATATGAAAAAACATTGAATCATTCTGTTGCATACCTGAAACTGATACAATGTTATATGTCAATTACATTTCAATTTTCTAAAATCCTATATTCCCCCAAGGCAGGGGGCTCCTGCAGAGGGTGCTTACTTTCTCTCCACCTGTGCTCTTCTGTCAGCCAAACATGACTCCAGCAGAGGTTTCTGGGCGAGGCTGCAGGCTCCAGATTCCCATGTCACAGCTCTTGGCTGACTCCTAAGCCTTGAAGTGCACCTTTTCCCAGACTCCGTGGCACCCCCCCAACTTCCCTGGCTCCCCAATGCCCTAGTCCTGCCATCCTCCATGTTGTATGTACATTCTGAGTTCCTACTACATTGTATTCCCAAGATATACCTCTTTGTTTTCTCGTTTACCAAAAAACAACTACTTTCCTGTGGCCTTGTTTCCTCACTTGGAAAAAATGTATAATATCTGTCTCACCAGACAGCAAGGAGGGTCAACAAGAGAAATTTGCCAAACATCTGCGTATAGTGGAGCCATGATAAATATTCATTCTCCTTCCAGGTTTGGTGATTTGGAACATCTGCCATAACGTTCCCCAAACACTCAGGCAGGAGTCAAGCAGGAATCCTGCTATGCGGAAAAAGAAGATTGGCCACAGGTCTAGAGAGGGAGGGGGTCAGATCGGTTTCCGTGCTGGCCCTACCTGAGCGCTACAGAAATGATGGCAGCAAACAGTTCTATAGATGGTATAACATGGGTAGACTCATTGAGGTAAAAACAGTTCACTGAATTTGGGATGCTGTTACAAGACAGGGAGGTTAATACCCTTCAAAATCAAAGAGCTGGGCTTGGGGGGATTTTGCAGCTTGTTGAATTTTTATCATCCAACTATAATCCCACAACTTTATTTCATTTATTCCATAGATTTAATTGAGTCAGTTCAGGTTTGCAAGAATTTCTGCAATTCTGTACAAGTTTTCAAATTTTCTGGAATGTCAGAAACAGACATATTCTCTATCTCTACACACACACACACACATACACACACACACACACAGTTGCACAAAGAATAACACTTATATGGGCATAACGATAAGCAAGATAGGAGTGGCTGCATAGAGAATTAGACAATTCTGCAAGTCAGCAAGTATTACTGAGAACTTGCTCTGCGTCAGGCAGTCATAAATTCTGGAAATATATGATGGGTTAGGCAAGCTCTGGTTCACATACGGCCCACATTCTAGCATGTGTGTTGGGAGAGGCAGATAGTGAGTAGTCACGGGACTATTTTGTCAGTGACGATCAGCGCTGTGGAGACAACACAGGGTGCGGGGACCAAGAAAGCCAGGCGGATGCCTCTGCAGAGGGCGGGTGAGAGAAGGCTTCACTGACCAGGTGCTGTGTAGACGAAGGTCCGAGCTGGGGAGGCAGGGAGCCATGCAGACCTCAGAGAAGCACAGTTTGAGAGAGGGAGCCTCAAAGTCCAGGTGAAAGAGTGAGAGGCCACACGGTTGGAGGGGATGGAGCAAGGGACAGAGTATTTGCGAAGCGGTCAGGAACACCCAGCGGGGCCAAAGGCCTTAGGAGCCGTGGCAAGGATTCTAGATGCTTTCTGAGAGAAGGGGAAGCCATTGGAACATTTTAGCACAAAACATCTGAAATGAGACCAACAATAAAATGTCAATGTTGAAGTAGTGGATCGGGAACACGAGATGGGGGAGCTCTGACACCCCTATTCTTTTTTTTTTTTTAATTAATTTATTTATTTTTATTTGCTTATTTACAGCATAACAGTGTTCATTGTTTTGGCATCACACCCAGTGCTCCATGCAGTACGTGCCCTCCCTATTACCCACCACCTGGTTCCTCAACCTCCCACTCCCCCCCACCCCCCTGCTGCCCCTTCATAACCCTCTGGTTGTTTTTCAGAGTCCATAGTCTCTCATGGTTCATCTCCCCTTCCAGTTTCCCTCAACTCCCTCTCCTCTCCATCTCCCCATGTCCTCCATGTTATTTGTTATGCTCCACAAATAAGTGAGACCATATGATACTTGACTCTCTCTGCTTGACTTATTTCGCTCAGCATAATTTCTTCCAGTCCCGTCCATGTTGCTACAAAAGTTGGGTATTCGTCCTTTCTGATGGAGGCATAATACTCCATTGTGACACCCCTATTCTTGTTCCCTGTCAGGTTCAGTGCAACACAAAGCCATTTCTCTTCTGCCTCTGAGTGGGAACACTTCCTGGGGAGAGTCCTGGTTCTGCTAGACAGCACTGCTCAGCTTTGAGGATGAGAGGACATTCTGAAGTGGGCAAGAAGCTGAATTAAAATACTATCCTTGTGTATGTTTAAATATGAAAAAAAAACAAAAACTTGCAACTCAGGATGCTACATTGTTTTTTAGATGTGGAAGATTCTTCTCAACTATTTCCCTCTACATCCACCACCCAATTTATACTTAAATGTCGCTTACTCAAGAGGCTCGTTCCCAATGTCAATGAGGTCTGCTTATTACGCGGCAACTGCACCCTGGACTTGTCCTTCACTATACTCCTCAGTTTGTTTGTAATTAAGAATGTGGTGATCTGATCATTGTTTCCTTCCCACGTGGGGAGCCGATCTTTATGAAGTCTTGCATTTGGCCCTTGCAAGGACGGCACTGAGGGCTGCAGGAGCTGACCTCCTAAGTACTGCTGTCATCCTCCTGCATGGTAAACGTGAAACGGAAGGACTTGCTCCAAACCACTTAATGAACAGCAGAGCTCAGGCTCTACCGCAAGGGACTGACTTCAGAGCCCCAGATCTTAGCCAACCTCTCCCCAACACACCTGAGACTAGGGGCTACCGGTGCGGGCCTGGCTCTCAGGAGATGAAAACACATTGAACAAAAGAAGACGTTTCTTAGACCAAATCCTCATTTGAAATTGATCCATCTTTGAGATTTGAATTTAGAGTGCCTTTCTAAGTCAGGCCAGGTTAGTGTCAGGGATGCCTGTTACTTGGGCCCACACACTTCACCCTGCCCACTGTGGGTACCATGCCATTCGCGGCCTCTTCCCAGCAGGAGAGAAGGGCCATTCAACCCTCTCCTCAGTGGGGTTCTAGATTCCCTCTCCTTCCTGGAGACTCTCATCTGGCAATCTCATGCTCACATTCCTTACTATGAAAGAAATGGCTTTGTTTGGGGTTAGCTATGTGACAGAGAGGTTCTTCTTCCTCTCCAAGCCTTAGTCTCTTCACTTATAAACACGGGCAACATGGGATTTTAGCAATGAGGTGTGCAAGCGAAGCCCTAGGCAGAGCACCCGGCACACAGTGAGGACTCAGCCAATGGGAGTTGGTTACGCCTCAGCTCCTAGTTACGGAGGCCTCTAGAGACTCTCAAAGCAACCCCCACACTGAAGCATTAATCTTTCATGGGGAACTCAGTGCAAGCTGGCCACCCTTTTACAACCTCGTTGGCACACATAAGTCATCACACGTCTATTTCTGACTTGCTTTTCCCCTAGCAGCTTAATTCCTTCTCCGCCCTTTGGTTTTTAATGAGTCTTCTTTTATCACCTCTTAACACAGCTTAAGCATCCCAGAAAACATTCCCAACTCTAAGATCTCTTTACCACCAAGCTTGCAACAACCACTAGCAGGAAGCTGAGATTTACTGGAAAAAGCATGGGAGGCAGAATCTTTCATCCCACCAGTCACCGGGTGTGCCACTAACCGTGCTGTCATGCTTTCTCATTTTAAATGGGGACAGCAATTCCTCCTTACAAGGTGCTGTAAAATGAAACGAGGTGGGGTATTTTTTTTTTTTTTTAAAGATTTATTTATTTATTTGACAGAGAGAGATCACGAGTAAGCAGAGAGGCAGGCAGAGAGAGGAGGAAGCAGGCTCCCCGCTGAGCAGAGAGTCCGATGCGGGGCTCGATCCCAGGACCCTGAGATCATGACCTGAGCTGAAGGCAGAGGCTTAACCCACTGAGCCACCCAGGTGCCCCGAGGTGGGGTATTTTTATAAGCAGTTCAATAATTACACATTTGTTCTTTTGTTCATTCATTCATTCCTCCCTTCATTCTCGATTAGCAGTTCTAGTTGAAAGTGGGCAAGAGTCCAATTCCAGAATCTAAAGGCAGAGAAGGAGAAATGTAGAGCAAGTATCTCACTCATAAATGAAGCTAACTAATCACCCTATAAAAGTGGAACTTATGATCTAAGACATCCTTTCATATGCTTCTCAGGTGTAAATACCAGTATCTTACTGGGACATAGCCAGTAATCTTAGACACTTTAACTTGGCGTGAAATGATGCAATGAGTGTTGGCTAACCAGTAATAATTTAGAAGAAAAACTAATTTAAGAAACAGAACTGTCCGGAAGATCCCTTTATGGGTTAACCTAAGTGGAAACTTACTCTTGGAGCCAAAAGGTGGAATTTAATTCAACTCACGAGGCTAAGTAATTTACTCACAGTCAGCAGCAGCTTTTGACCTAAAGTTTAGCAGGTATATTGCTCTAGGGAAAGAGACCCTACCAATTCATCAAAGTTTGAAGACAAGGGAATGAAAAACAAGTATATTAGCAGCAAGGCAACATTATCCTCATTTATAGATGAGAGAGTTGTATACTGGCATAGCCAACCACCTGAAAACTCAAAAGAAAAGAAGTTTAGATTTTGGCTATATCAAAAATAATCTGTAACAATAGCTGCTTCTTTTTGCTTTTTACAAACAGCCATTTAGAAACCGTAATGTCAAATATCTAGTAATAAACTTGGTAAGAAATACCCTCCCCTACACTGTCATGAGGGATATGACTTAAAAACAGAAATATTCCCCATTCTTGTAGAACACTCAACTTCGTAAAATGTAAGATATTCCTAAACGTTGTACAGGGCAAATGCAATGCCAATACAACTCTCAGAAGACTTCAAAACTTGGGCGGAAACTTGGTGAACATTCTTGTAGTTCACCTCAAAGAACAATTGTTGAGGAGAAATATGACCAACAAGCAATGACTGAAAGTACTAAGAAGGGCCTCGGAAATTAAAATATGCCAGTATAAAGCTCTAACAATTGAAACAGTGGACACAGGGCCACCTGGCTGGCTGTCAGGACAGTGTGCAACTGCTGATCTCAGGATTCTAAGTTTGAGTCCCCTGCTGGGTGTAGAGATGTCTTAAAAATAAATCTTTAAAAAAAGAAAGGAATTAAAAAAGAAAGACAGGTAGACAGGTAAATAAATAATAGGTTGTAAACATAAGAAAAGACAAAACAATGGAAGTCGCAGAAGTACTGAGAATTTGGCATGATAAATGTGATTTTTGAAATCAGCAAAGATTTTAGATGATTTACTTGTACTAGGGCAGCTAATTTATCATGGATAATATGAGTTGAATTGCGTCCTCCAAGAAGATATAAAGTCCTCACTCCTGGTACCTATGAATGTGATCTTATTTGGAAATAGTGTCTTTGCAGATCTAATTAAATTAAGATGAGGTCATACTGAATTAGAGTGGGCTCCAATCCAATGACTAGTGTCTTTATGGAGACAAAAGATTTGGACACAGAGACACACAGGAGAGAACACTATGTGACAAGAATCCAAGGCTGGAATGACATAGCTAAAATTCAAGGAAAGCTGAGGGTTGCCAGTTACCACCGGAGGCTAGGAGTAGGCAAAGAAGGATCCCTCTAGAGCTTTCCGATACAATCTGGCCCTGCCTCAGAATGGTGAGGGTATATATTTCCATTGTTTTAAGCCATCTGAGTTCGTGGTATTTTATTATGGCAGCTCTAGAAACCAAAATAATAAAGCTGGATTCCTACTTTCCCACTTGCACAAAAAGAAAAAATCTAGAGGGATAAAAGAATTCAGTGTAGAAATGAAATAAACAATGATCCCCAAATAACATAAGAAAATGTGGGTAGAAGTTTTTTTCCTAGGGAGTTTCTTTAAAATGGAAGAAAAAGATGAATAAATTGGACTTTATAAACATTTTAAACACATGCAGGGTAAGAGATAAGAAATTATAAATGTGTAACTCACAGCAAAGGATACAGTAAAAAAAAAAAAAAAAAAAACGCTCCCAAAGAAATGCATAAAGAACAAGATTAGGCAATCTCTTAAGTCTAAATACCTAACACATAAAACATGCTTAACTTTACTAATTATTAAAGAAATGCAAACAGAAGTATTAAAATGGCTACCTATACAGCTGGTAGAAATTAAAATGACTGTTATCCTAATTCGTTAAGGCATGAAAACCATGTACACATGTGGCTGGAATGTCTATTATTAGCGCAATCCTTTTGGAAAGCAGTAACTTGTCTATTTCAATTCTCATATTTTTGCTTTTTCCTTTTCTAACTTGTATGCTTTTGTGTTAAAGATTTATTTTTACAATTCTGATATAATAGATTAAATGCTGAAAAGGATATGTATTTTTATGGAATATGTATATTCATATATTAAAAAAGCTGTAAAGACATTGTTCCCCAAATAAGTGAGTATACTAGTTTTACCAAAATCTCACTAGTATTTACTACAACATTTTTTCCCCACTAATAATTAGGACAAAGTAGCACCTCATTTTAATCTGTACTTTTAAGTGAAGGGAAATGTTTCTCCATGGTTAACTTACTCACAGAAGTTACGTTTTTTAAAAAAAATTCTGGTCAATTAATTCATTTGAATCTTGAAATTACTATCCTTTTGTAATTCCCAAGAATTCCTTGTGTAATATAGAAATTAACTCTTGGCTTGCTTCTCTTTGGGGACTCTCTCTTCACACGTGCTTCTCAGGGCTCCCACCTACTCCAACAGCTTTGACCACTGTCTTTATTTAGAGGACCCCTCAATCCTCATGCTCTCCAGAAAAATCTGCTTTTTTCCCCCTTCCTAAACAGTCTGGAACAGTGTTTTATATAGGGCTAAATATTAAAATACAGACATAAAAGGACCATTTTTAAACATTACATTATTTTTAGGACTGTTTTAAAGATTAGATATGAGTAATTAGAAAATAATTCTATAGTCTTAATACATGGAAGCCAGCAAATGGATAAAAAAAATACTAGGTTAGCTGACTGAGTGCTTGAATAAATGAGTACAAAATGAATTTTAAAAATACTTTATTTATAAATCTCCAAATGCAATGTTCCATATAAAAACATATTATGTTTCTATTTACATATTCTTTATTAAGTCTACTGATTTGAATTAGAATTTAAATTCAATTTGGGGAAGCTTTCAGGATTTCTTTTGAAAGTGAGCATTTAAAAATACTATATATTAAAAAAAATACTATATACATAGGGGCACCTGGATGGCTCAGTCAGTTAAGCATCTGACTCTTGACTTCAGGGTCATGAGATCAAGCCCTACATCAGATTCTGTGCTGAGTGTGGACCCTACTTAAGATTCTCTTGCTCTCCCTCTACCTCTCATCACCCCCTACTCATGCTCTCATGCTCTATTAAAAAAACATATATATATATGTATATATATACATAAACACTTACACTATATACATAGACTTCCAAAAACAAGTATCATGCTGAGGTACAGAAAAGAAAAAAAATCTTTTCTAGGTCTTGGAAGTGACTGGAAAGGATCCTAGGCTATCTCACCTACTATCATAGGAAGCAGGGTTCTTACTTAGAGTTTTCACTAACAGCCCACCCAGAAGGAAAATTCCAACTGTGACAATGATTTTTTTTTTTTCCAAAGCCTCTGCAGTTTTCAGACCAAATATAACAGTGCCAAAGAGGCTCTTGGCACTTTATGTAAACCCAGATACTCTTCTTTGGTTAATATTGACAGAGATACAATTTCTGAAAGGTGATCCTTTCAGGAAATCAAAACGGAAAACCTGTATGGGAAAAGCCAGTCCTTCAAAGTTGGCACATCTTCGTTGATTAGGAAAACTCTTTGGAATCTGCCGTCGGTCTATAACCAATCAAGGACTCCTTGCCACCTTCATCCACAAGCAGATCCACTAACACATGCGGCTTGTCGTAACCAAAGGAGGTGGTAGTGTTTCTCAGCACTACAGACTCCTGTCCTTCAGTCTTTATTTCAGTCTTACTATTTGGAGGAAATTCAGAGTCAGATAAGAAGCTGTCGGATTCCACAACGCCACTATCGGAACCATTTCTGGAGTGATAGGAGTTTAAGGCGACGACACAGGGTTCAGACTGGTTACTATTTGAATGGACAGAACTTTCTCCCATTCCTGGGGTCAGAGGGCTACCAGGAGCCATGTCAGAAGTATTTTTTTCAGCGGTCACCACTTCAATTTCACTGGAAACGTCTTCTCGGTGTTCTGTTTTTCCTAGGCTTTCTTCAGTGGGCATACTTACAATTGTGGCTCTAGACAACTGGTCTTCCCAAACCATCTTCTCATTTTCTGGGACAATTGGCTGGTAGGTGATGGGTGATACACATTTTGGTTCAGACCTTGCCTCTGAAGAGGCACTTTTTACGACAGACACCTAAGGGAAGAGAAACCAACGATTAAAAATAATAAATTATTAATCTTAAGTGCATATCCTTAAAAAGATACTGTCTACAGGTAATTAATGGGCAATGAAATACACCACAAACAGGACATTTACAGTAACAATGTAATAGCATCTGGTGGTTGTCTTTTCTTGCTTTTTAATGAAAATATACTATATTAAGAGCAAGTTTTTTTAGAATTTTTAAAAAGCCATCCACCATCTAACTGGACTGTGTTGCTTTTTCTCCATTACCTCCACATGTATGCATGTCGCATTTGTAATGGGAGTACACCTACTTATATAGTTCACCATTTGCCTTCATAATTATAATTTTTATTAGAATTTTCACTGCCTCATACAATTTTATAGTGATGATTAAAGTAATTTCTCTAACAGTGCATACTGAAGTGTTTCTAATTTTTACTATTTCTAGAACATGTTGAAGTGAGTATCTTTACATATCTTTTCACTTAGGAAGTTTTTTTTAAAGAATAAATTCTTAAAAGTAGGATTACTGGGGCACCTGGGTGGCTCAGTGGATTAAGCCACTGCCTTCGGCTCGGGTCATGATCTCAGGGTCCTGGGATCGAGCCCCGCATCGGGCTCTCTGCTCCGCAGGGAGCCTGCTTCCCTCTCTCTCACTCTGCCTGTCTCTCTGCCTACTTGTGATCTCTCTCTGTCAAATAAATAAATAAAATCTTAAAAAAAAAAAAAAAAAAAAAAAGTAGGATTACTAAGTCAAAGGCTGTGGCACTATTTATGGTACTACTACACGCTATACCCATTGTATGTTTACCTTCCCACCAGGGCTGTATTACTTTTACCAGTATATACCAATTTTATTACTACTGGTACTACTGGATATTCAGGTTAATTTTTCCTTCTCTAGTGGGTATAGAATTGCATACTGCAAGGTTGGTTTGTGCTTACCTACTTACTTATCCTTAATTGGTAAGGACAAATACTACAATTCATACACGAGTTACCTACTACCGATAGTTCTTATTCACTTTACATAAAGGTGGTGTTTTCAAAACAAACTGAAATGTGTCCTTTACATGTTATAGGTATTATTCCTGTCCTATTTAATTCAAATAATTACCATTCTGTTATCTGTAGATGTTCTTTTCATCATACAAAGGCTTTTAGATGTTAGACATTAAAAAGGTCAAGCTTCTGGGGTGCCTGGGTGACTCAGTCAGTTAAGCATCCAACTCTTGATTTTGGCTCAGGTCATGATCTTGGGGTCTTGGGATTGAGCTAAGCATCAGGTTCTGCATTCAGTGGGGCATCTGCTTGAGGATTTCTCTCCCCCACCCTCTGCTCATGCCATCTCCTTCTCAAATACATAAATAAATCTTTTTAAAAAACATCAAACTTCTGGTCTCACTTGTGGCCATCTTTCCTTCTACACTCTAACCATAATGGTGTTTCTGTATTTTAGGATTTTCAAAAGCCACACTTTCTTGATGCTGGGATTTAGCACACACTGTTCCTTAATACCTCGATAAATGTCTGTCCCTCAGGACGCTCAGTATCACTGTCTCTGGAAGGGCCACAATGAAATCCCACCCTGCAATGGCGGACAAAGGCCTCATTGGCACAGATGAAAACCTCTATGTTTGAACACCGTACACCCACTGAATACTGATCTTCTTCTTCCACTAAACTTTAGCTTCTTAACAGACTTATCTAATTATGCTCTTGTTCTGTGCATAAAAAGTACATGATGTGTAGTAAAAATTATGTGGATTTGGACGTGTGGTAGATTGAGCGATCTATGACAGGTGACAGGTTGCTGAACATCATTCTACTTAAAAAAAAATTAAGAAAATTATCAAAAGGGTCCAAATAAATGCTTTAGTGTATATAATTAAAGAAAAATAATTAAATATGTTACCAAGGACTTGGGTAACATGATGCTTTCCTTCTTACATGGATTCATCTTCTTAGTGTAACAATATACAAATACCAGAATAAGTACTAGAAAAAGTAGGAGAATGGCAACAATTGGAATCCAAAGAGAATCTAAAAAAAGGGAAAAAACAGCAAGTTAGAATTAAGAGGAACACTGCTATATCCATGAAATAGTTATAAAGTCTTACTGCTGTTCTTTAATAGATTTGCCTATTGGGTAATTAATACGGTCAGAATTGCAAAGAACCCTTGCCACAGAAGTTGGGCAAGATGAAAAAAGCTTCTGTGCACCTGTCCTAGAAACTAAAAGGGCTCTTCCCAGCTCTGCAATTTCCTATCTTCTGCACCTACACGACACGAAGTGGCTAACATAGACTTTCATAATGACATCCTTAAAGCCTCCAACATAGGGTGTTTTCCTAGTTACACTTTTCTCTCCATTAAAAAGCAGAAGAGGGGCGCCTGGGTGGCTCAGTGGTTTAAGCCGCTGCCTTCAGCTCAGGTCATGATCTCAGGATCCTGGGATCGAGTCCCGCATCGGGCTCTCTGCTCGGCAGGGAGCCTGCTTCCCTCTCACTCTCTCTGCCTGCCTCTCTGCCTACTTGTGATCTCTCTCTGTCAAATAAATAAATAAATAATCTTAAAAAAAAAAAAAAAGGCAGAAGAAAGTTTAAAAAATCCATTTTTTCAGAAATAAATTCTGACAATGTTTATAACTCTTAAAATCATTTAATACTACTCCTCAGAATTTTGTTCAATTTTATATTTATTTCAAGACTCCAAATACTTGTAAAGAGAACCAGACATACACATAACGCACACAGACAGGAAAGCTGCAGGAATTACGTGCCTTTAAACGTAAACCAGAGATTGTAATTTAGAATAGGAAAGATCTGTTTCAGAGCACATATATCTATAATCACTACTGTGTGATTAATCACTATAGCTCTAATGTTGCTTTTTATTTTCAAAGCACAATCTTCAATATTCTATTTTCACAGTCCTCTCTTCCAAATTAATTAACACTACTCTATGTATCATGGTGGTGTTTAGCCTCCTTACTGGCATTTCATTACCTTTAATTTCTATTCCAAAGTTACTCTTTTGGAATAGTCACTCTGGAAATGATGACTAAATAAGTGTGTGTATAACAGCGATTACAGGATGTAGAAAAACATTAAGTTACTGCACAGTAAAGATACAATCACTTCCTCCCTAAGGCCAGCATCGTGATGAGAAGCTGGGCACGTGGGGACAGGGAATGCTGCTCCTGAGCCTCAGGACCGCCACCCCGTGGCCACAGAACCAGCCTGGTTTGTAATTCAGACTTGGAAGAAAAAAAAAAAATCTGGGGCATCTGCATTATTTCAAAGTTTACGTATTAACTAGGATTTTATTTTTTCAAAATAACACAATAGCAAGTTGGCATAAAATGCACTGCGTAATTTTAAGTCACAAACTATTTGAAACTCTCATGATGATAGCCTAAAAGTTATTAAGTTTTAGGCATTTGGTCTAATTCTTCAGCCTAGATTCCCATTCTTCCAGAAGATATTCGTAGGGATGCCTGGGTGGCTCAGTCAAAGCATCCACCTTCAACTCCGGTCATGATCCCAGTGTCCTGGGACTGAGTCCCAATCCCTACTCAGCGGGGAGCCTGCTTCTCCCCCTGCTTGCACACACTCTCTCTCTGGCAAATAAATAAAATCTTTAAAAAAAAAAAACAAAAACAAAAAAAAAGAAGATATCAGTATCATAAAGTTTTGGGAGGCATCTGGGGGGTCCAGTTGGTTAAAGATCTGACTCTTGATTTTAGCTCAGGTCACGATCTCAGAGTTAGGAGATAGAGCCCGGCTTCAGGCTCCATGCTCAGTGTGGAGTCCGCTTGAGATTCTATCTCCCTCTCCCACTGCCCCTCCCATTCATGCTCTCATCTCTCTCTCTCTAAAATAAATAAATAAATCTTCAAAATAAACAAAAATAAAATATATTATAAAAACAGCCTAATTGGAAAATATACCTATACACAGAGTTATCAAAGCATGCTATCACAGAGAAAATCATAAGTAATCTAGAAGTCCCAAACTGGGGAACATTAAATAGAATACAAATTCTACACAATGAAATAGTCTGCAGAGATTAAAAAACAATATTAATAAAGTATATGAATTAAAATGGAAAAATATTTTTAAATATAAACTTAAAGCAGTACATAAAATTTTATATAATATATAATACTATCATGGCTATGTAGAAAAAGAACAGAATGAGAAAAAAAAACACCAAATTATAACTAAATATTTGGATGACAAGACTACAGAAAATTTTGTTTTCTTTTAGACTGCTATATTTTATAAATTATCTACAATGAACATTTAAATTTCGTTAAGTGCCGAGAATAGGTCAAATTTTTGTTAAGGTGCCTGCCACTTGAAAATACCAGTTCTAAAGTTCTATCATATGTACGCACCCCCCCCCCCCCCACACACACACAAAGAAAAGATAATGAAATAAAAGTATTTTTAAGTGTTATAAAAATGACCCATAACCTATCAACATTTATTTTCAGATACTAATTTCCACTGTTTGTCCAGTTCACATCACACATGCCAATGAATATTTCCGCTATTCAGTTTTTAAACTCACCACCCTAACAGAGAACATTCTAATGGATACATAACATCTTGCTATACTGAAATAAGTTGCTTTATATCACTATGTGTAATCCTGAAATGCAGACATCTATACACGGAATTTTAGATATTATGTTTCTTTCTTTTCTGGGTCAAAAGGTCATCACACAGCTTTCCAAATTGGTTGGTTTTGATCTCTTAATGCCTGAGAAATGAGCTTATTTTTGCTTTTGGAATTCTTTGAGAAATGCAACCATTGAACATTTCTTTAAAGAACAGAGATTTACTGAAACTCCCTCTTTTTTTTAATTAGTCTAGTTCTGTTATCCTTCCCCATATTTAGGAAAAAACAGCAGAAACTTGCCTTCTATGTGGTTATCATCAGAAGTGGTAATACAAAGTTCCTCAGACATCTCAGTTTTAACAAACCAATCTTTTGAGACCCCTTGTGCTGAAATACAGTAGTCCGAACTCAGAGAGGACACCGGGATAACGAGGTGGCACTGAGTCTCATTGCAATCATCTTCATTCTCTACTAACATCGGATACGGACTCTGTATGGGAAAAACAACAACAATGAAAATGTATGGCTTCTTTTATTCTGCAAAAACAAAACCAGACCCCAAAAAGCACCATTTTTATCCTGATCAAACACCTGAAGGAAACCTATTGGTCAAAGCTGAACATGTCTGCAAACAGTGTTGATCAAATAAGAAGTCAATTTGTTATTTTAACACAGCATTATGCTACATATCCATTAAAATGTGCTTTGTAGGGGGGCACCTGGGTGGCTCCGTGGGTTAAGCCACTGCCTTCAGCTCAGGTGATCTCAGGGTCCTGGGATCGAGACCCACATCAGGTTCTCCACTCAGCGGGGAGCCTGCTTCCCCCTCTCTCTGCCTGCCTCTCGGTCTACTTGTGATCTCTCTCTCTCTGTCAAATAAATAAATAAAACCTTTTTAAAAAAATGTGCTTTATAGGGATTACAGATTTAAAAACTCAAATAGCAGGAATGTTCATTATTAGTTGTTAAAGCAACCAGTGGTCATTAGTCTTGTTCTAATAGTGCTAGAAACTTAGCTGATGAGAGATAAAAGCACCCATAGGAAGAATATGAAAGGGATTTTGCCAAGATCGTGGCATCTCCTAGTAGTAGTATACTGAAGGTACAGAGGCAGTCTCTGACAGTTTATCATTCATCCAACAAGCCAAAGGACGTGCATCCTCTGTGCCAGGGAGTGCCTGAACACGCCAAGGTAGGACAGTGGCGCCGGACCTGAAACAACGTTCCTTAGAGCAGAAAGAAATGTGAGCCACGAGTCCTGCAAGGGGGCTATTACATGGAACTAGGGATGATCAAACCACAGAGGTGCCAACAGTCTATGGTGTCAGAAAAGAATTCAAAGGGGAGATGAAATACCAGCTCAATAGAAGAATGAGCAGAAATTTGCCCAAGTTGAGAAGGTGGAGAGGACATTCTGGAAAACAGCATGGTACCCGCAGGGAACAAAGAACCAAAAGCAGTTCACTACAGCACAAATAAAACTTAGGTTGGAAAAAATAGGGAGAGAGGAAGCTGGAAAGGACACAAGCATCTAAATCACGACGGCCTGGTAGGCCATGCCATGGAAGGGAATTTAGATATGATTTTGTAGCTCATAGGGATTTGCGAAAGGATTTTAAGGAGCGAAGGAAGGGTAGATATGTACCTGACAAGGATGACTCTGCTAAGCATCCAGAGTGATGTTTTAAAATCTAAGTCAGATGTCACTCTTCCTGCTAAAATCCTTCCAGAGACCTAATGCCTTCATCAGCATAACGTCAAGTCTCTCCAGTGCCCCAAGAGATGTGGCCCTGGTGACCTCTAACCTCATCTGTGCCCGCACTCTGCCTAGTGTGCTTCTGCCAGATTCTTTGCCTAAAACACTCTCCCCATCTAGATCATGAATCTCACCTCCTAGCACCCTCCAGACCTGGCTCCAGTAACACCTTCCTTGCTCTGACCATATACTGAAGATCACTACTGGCCCAACACCAATGCCCATCCCCCCTCTCTGCTCTGTTTTTCTACATCCCACGAAGCACTGGAGCAGGGTCTGTACTGCTCACTGCTATCTGCTGGTCCCAGGGACACAAAGCGCACGCGCCTGACAAATACTATTTAATAAAGCAACGGCAGCACTGCGGAGAAGGGATGGATTAGAGTCATTCCAATCCAACTGTGGTCTGTATATCAGCACTAGAAGGCAAGTATATCCCCACAGCAGAACCACTAACTTTCTCTTCCAAAAACAAGGATTCCAATTACAGCTTCCTATTATTTTACATCACTACCCATGAGGAAGAAAATATTAAAATGATCTTCGTCTTACCAGTGGAGAAATAGGAATAAACAGGTTTAAAATGCTAAAATAGGGCCATGCTGTTAAATGAGGCCAAGGCAAAACTTAAATGTATTCACCTGTCCAGCATTAGTGATTAACTCCAACAGCAACTCCCCTTAACATTTATTTATGTGGTTTTTCTTACCAAAACCCAAGATGTGTAAGTCTTGCCTGAGAGTTCATAAGCATTTCACTTTAATTACACTACAGATAGAAACAACTTATGCTAGCAACAGAAAAAAAGAACAGAATAAAGGAAATAGAAACACCTACCTCACTTCCATTTATTCTTAAATACACAGTGTATATAAATATGTGACAATTACTTTCATCATATATGGGTATTGGCTCGCTTTCACTTATATTAGCTAAAGGGTGAAATATGTCAATGATGACTTGGTTTTCCATCTTTCTGATGCCCACTGCAGGTGGTCCAATGTTCCCTGTGGTGGCGGGAAGGGACACAAAAAAAGGAGAGTCAGCACTGCCCTGGAACTTTATAGTATGTTACACAAAACTGCCCAAATCAATGAGTTAACATACTCTTTCAGTTGTTCTAAAGCAGATCCATGTTTAAACGATTCCACAAAGATTCTAAATGTCCTTAATAAAGAAATATTAAGTTAATCTCAAGCAGGACGTATTTTTATCTAATAGAAGCTCTCCTTTAACAGCTTAAATGCACTTCTAGTGCTAAAAGTCAACAGTAGTGTCATGAATCCTGTTAAAAAACCTTGACATAACAGAAGCTCTATTAAGCTTTTTTCCTTTTTCCGTGGGTCTGCATATTAAAAAGAAAACCTATTCTCTAAAAAATGTTTCAGAAAAGGCATTTCAGTTACCTTTGAACACTCACTGAAACTCTCTATATCACCAGTGCTTACAGATGTCTGGCATGAAGGCTCTTAATGAAAGTTTGCTAAATACACTGAATTTTTATGGTGAAAATCAAAACTAGATATTCATTCATTCAACAAATATTTATTATGTGTCACTCATGCTTGAGACTTTGTTGGTGAACCGTTTCCCTATTCTTCACATTTTTTACTGCCCACTATGTGCCAGGCGGGTCTATTTTTATTTGCTAATTTACCCTCAGGGCTTGGCGTACTTCCAAGCACACAGTATGCCCTTGATAAATCTGTATGGGGAAAATCTGACATACAGATGATTCAGCTAACAGATGACAAAGGCATGAACTCTGGCATCAAACTATGTCAAGGGCAAGTAGAGGAAGGGTCTGGAGTAGGCACTATCTGAAGGGCAGGAGGAGAAGCCAGGCTGTGGTGGAAGAAACCACATGTGGAGGCTGAACAAGGAAGGAAGTGGAGGTGGACGGCAAGGAACAAGGCCTAGAACATGAGGGAGGAGTCAAGGGACTAACTGCTTCCTCACCCAGGAGTGAGGCTGTAAGAGCTACAAGGCAGGATTTCAGTTCACAGAAGAACTGGCCATGATGATTTTGGAGCCTGAGGTGATAACCAAGATCAGGTATACCGTAGGAATGCGCTCTTGGCAGGAGAAAGGGCTAAAAAATCACTGGGGTTGAAGAGATTATAGAAATCTAAAATTTGTTAATGTATTAAGCTGAGGCCTTGGGGACCAGGCAGAGGGTGGAAGAGGGAAAGTTGTCTTCAGTGCGCATAGCTCAGCAGCGAGTGATGGAGCTGGGGGGGAGGGGGCAGGGTGGGCAAGGGGAAGACTGGCACAGACTCCACCTAGGCAGCACCGATCTGTGCTTATAGGGAGTGGAATTGTAATCGTTTAGAAGGGGCAAAAGGGATGGGCACCTCATAGCCCTACTTTGTGAGGTTCAGCGAAAGAGTAAGACACAGACTCCCTAAATTCCTCTAAGGGTTTCTTGGGCACTGTGATAATTTTTAGTAAGTGCTAATAAAAGCAAACATATACAGAAGATATGTGTAGTATTTTCAAACTTAAAATTTCAAATTTAAAAGTTCTACTCACCTTGCTTACACAGAATAAATTCTTTTGACTCTACATAGGCTGATTCTTTTTGTCCAAACCTAGCTTTAATTCTGGCCCAGATAGAAAGTGATGGATCATTAATTACGGACAAGATATTACAAAAGTGCTGAGAGGTATTGCAGGCATCAATCCATATTGCTTCCCTAAAATGAAGAAGAATAAAGAAGCACAATGGTAACTTTTACTGTTAATATATAAACTTGAATCATCTCTGTCTCTGCTTCACTCTTCATTTACAGCATGGGACTGGTAGAAAGAGCTGCACAATAGGCTGGAGAAGCCAGACAAAGTAGGAAGTCCTTACTCTCGTTAGAAGTACTAGAATTTCCTTTACAATAAAGAGGCTCAATTCAAAATACAACACTTGAACAAAGTACATTCCCCATACACTTTTTAAAAATCTGATCTTTAAATAACTCTAGATTCTATTAACATAAGTAATCATTACTTGACTGCAGAATCTAACACATAGCAAAGACTCCTGACACTTGTCAGAAATATTTTGAAGATTTTATCTTTCTACTCAACAATACATTCACTATGGGAAGTAAGAGGACATCTTTTTTTTTTTTTTTTGAGATTTTGTTTTGAGAGAGAGAGAGAGTGAGGGTAGGAACAGTAGAAAAAGGACAAGCAAACTCCATGCTGAGCAAAGAGCCCAACGTGTGGCTGGATCCCAGGACCCTGAGACCACAACCTGAGCCGAAATTAAGAGTCAGATACCCAACCAACTGAACCATCCAGGCGCCTGGAATCATTACTTTTAATACAGAATTGTAAGCTTTATTTGTCATGCCTTTAAAAAAAAAAATCTCTAATTCCTGGGCCGCCTGGGTGGCTCAGTCAATTCAGCGTCTGACTCTTGATTTGGATGCAGGTCATGATCTCAGGGTCCTGGGATTGAGTCCTGTGTCCAGCTCCCTGCTCAGTGGGAAGTCTGCTAGAGAATTCTCTTTCTCTCCCCTTCCCTGGGTTACCACTCTCCCCCCACCCGCAAGCATACACATGTGCACTCTCTCTCAAATAAACAGATTTTTAAAAGTCTTAAAAGTTAGTGAGACTCCCCTACTTCAATTATGTCAGGAAGAAGAACTAAGAGGCAGAAAGTGCTCTGAAAATAATTAATTTGCCTCCTCAGCACTTCTGGAAATGTACAAGCAGTTTAAGAAGTCCTGCCACATGGGAAAAGAAAGATGATGGGAAAAAAACACAGAGTTATGGAAAGTAAAGAGACCTAGACAAAAACAGAATAAAAAAGATGAAAGAGTAGAACTTACCCATAGTTCTTTACCTGTACAGTAAAAACAGGGGTCTGTGGCATGGTTGGGTAGTCCCAATACAGGACAGTATTAAAGTTATAGGCCTTAATGTTAATATTGGTTGGTACTGGCACTGTAAGAAATTCAAAAAGTAAAATGGACAATTGTAAGAAACTATCATTAACATTAGAAAACCTTATAAAGAGCTATATTAGCCAAATATGTATTTTGAAGTAAAATCCACAAGACAAATAATATAATTATTTAAATTGAGATTTATAAAAGTTAATTTTATTGGAAAATGCATAGCATTCTTATTCATTTTGAATTCCTGAGACAACACTGAAGTATGAGGGAAATACAAATATAGTAGAGGCAATAAATTTCTTATTATGTTTTAGGAGTTTTTATAAATAAATGCACTCCCCATTGTAATAATAATTTTCAATTCATTTAATAAGCAAAATTTCCTATATATATATTTTTTAAGATTTATTTATTTATTTATTTGACAGACAGAGATCACAGGTAGACAGAGAGGCAGCCAGAAAGAGAGGAAGGGAAGCAGGCTCCCTGCTGAGCAGAGAGCCCGATGCGGGGCTTGATCCCAGGACCCTGGGATCATGACCTGAGCCGAAGGCAGAGGCTTTAACCCACTGAGCCACCCAGGGGTCCCCAGAATTTCCTATATTTGATACCACAGATTGCCTTGCAAGGCTAGAGGAGAACTGGCTACCCCAGGGATGGTCAGTTTCATTCTAAAATACCCTATAAGCTCATAGCCCTTTGCCTGGTTATCATCACACACCTTAGCACCTTTTCTGTAACACAGGAATAGAAAACTAACTTGCCTCCAGGAGCCATCCACCTTGTCAGTTTCATTAACATTTTGCTTTCTGGGGTGTGCAGGGCTTCTTACAAAACATAGTCAATATTCTTACCTTTGCTCTTTTAAACCATTTCAGAAAATGTCTATTGAGATGTGAGTCACATGAGCGTATAGGCAGAAGTCACTTTAACATCTATCTTGTAACTAGTTATTAAAAGTAGCCATTTATTCCCCTGCTCAGAGTAAAAGGTTGTTGTCCACCATCCCTTGGGAAACAATCACACACATACATCTCCCTTTCTCCTTTTCTCTTTCTCTCCCTCCTGTCCTCCCTTCCTTCCCTTCTTTATCAATGAACATGAAGATAAAGAGTTGGCAATATGACCTCAATTTTAAGATGATTCAATCCTACCTGAAAACCATTACACATTATTTACAATTACAGTTAAGATAAATGAATGAATGGCAATGCGGTCAGGTACAATGGCTTCCAAACATATCATCAGCCTCAAAAACTCTGACAGAGCCAAAAGTTTATCTATTTTTTTAAAGTTCCCCAGCACAGGACGCCTGGGTGGCTCAGCTGGTTAGGCTTCCGGCTCTTGATTTCAGCTCAGGTCATGATCTTTGGACTTCTTGGACTTCTTTGGACATGATCTTGGACTTCTGCGCTCAGCGGGGAGTCTGCTTGAGATTCTCTCTCTCCCTCTCAAATAAATGAATATTTTAAAAAATATATAAGTAAAAAATAAAAATCAAAGTTCCCCAGCTGATAATCATGATTACTTGGGGGTTATATAAACTGGAACTCTAATAAGAAAAATATTCCCTGGGTTGGACATTTAAAAATGTGCGTTCTTTCCTGGTTATACAACTAGTCACTTCAGATTTCCTAATTTGACACATGAGGTGTTAATTTCATATACCTAAGATATTTGCTTACTGTTGAAGGAAACACCTACTATATTTTTTCCCAAAGCAAAAATTCCAATTTTCAAACCCAAACTGGTACATTGTTTTAATTTATAATTATTTTATATTTGTATTATCTTTTTAAGGCAGAACACAGATCCATAATTACTTAGGTAAAAAATAGGGACTTGGCGACAATTATTCTACTGCCTTTTTCCTCCCCTTTCTAGTTACTTTTCTCCTTTATATCACTGGTTTTCAACAGGAGGAGATTTGTGCCTCGGAGGGGACATGTGGCACTGTCTGGAGACATTTTTGGTTCCCACAACTGGCTGGTAGTGGTAGGGTGCTGCTGGCATCTCAGAAGAGAAGCAAAGGTTGCTAAGTATTCCATAAATGTCCAGGATAGCTCTCCACATTTTGGCAGTCCAAAGTGCTAACAGCACTAAAGCTGAGGAACCCTGCTTCATACGTTCCTAACTTTAGAATGTTTTATTATTATTTAGGAGGAAAAACTAACTTAAAAACAGAATTTTTTTGATAAGCCAATATATTTCATGGCTTCCCCACATCAATAGCTTTGGTTACTACCCAACTATCTAACTTCTATAACCACCTACCAAAGAAATGTGAGGATTCATGCCAAAAGGTTGAGATTATGAAGCTGGGAGGATGTCTCACAGATTCAAACACTACACGCATATAATACTTTCTTTCTGCAGTCAGTGATCAGACACCTACAAGTTTTCTATTTATTCTTTCTGAAATAGCTGTTGGTACCTACCATCTTTAGTTCTCTAAGCAATTTCCTTCCAGGTGAGCCAAAAAGCACTGGTCTGGGCAGATTTAGCCCTAATTCTTCTCTTTTGGTTTTGGTAGAGCTCCCATGGCCTTACTTATCAAGGTATATTGGGGCCTCCTTTTTCTAGGTTTCTTTAGGTATGGTTTTGTATGGTTGTACCTCAAATTCATGAAATGACCTAGTCTCAAAGAGTTTATATCTGTGAGGAAGAAATACAAGCCCCCCTCCCCCACCAATTCCCTAGCTTCAAGTCAACATTAATATCAAATAACATTCACACAGGGGCATCTGTGGCTCAGTCAATAAAGTGTCTGCCTTTGGCTCAGGTCATGATATCAAAGTCCATGATACCAAAGTACCATGAGCCCCATGGCCCCCCTGCCCCATCCCCTGCTCACATCTGCTCGTGCATGCATGTTTCTCTCTCAAATAAATAAATCTTTATTAAAAAAATAATAATAGTCACAAAGATAAACATTATCTTCTACCAGATAAGAGAGGAAATCAATGCTAAGAAAACTCACAATGAATGTGAACTTCTCTCAAAAGTTATCTCTTAACTTCAACATCTTTTGCCTCTCTGGAGGGTGATTATTATTATTTTCAAACCTCCTGGCCCTGGTTCCTTTTTCTTAAACAATCCTTCTCTTGGTCACTCTTTCTAGCTCAGATCATGATCCCAGGGTCCAGGGATCAAGCCCTGTGTCGGGATCCCTGCTCAGTGGGGAGACTGTCTCTCCTCCTCTCTTACCTGCTATTCCTCCTGCTTGTGTGCACTCTCTAATAAATCAATTAAAAAAAAAAAAAAAAGGCAAGAAGAAACCACGTGGCAACCTCCCTCACCAGGCACATTCCTACTCTTCCTGTTACCAAAGGCAACAGTGTTGCTAAACTTTCTGCCTCTGGTAACCAGGACCTGCCTTCCTCCAGTTTCCAATAATGAGGAGTTCTTCAGTCTTATAAGTCTCTTTAAAAAAAAAAAAAAAAAAAAATTCCCAACAGGAGTGATGTTTTAACTGTATAGACTCAGGCTGAGATTCCTGTATTTGAGGAAAAGGCATATAGAATATTAAATAAAGTGCATTTACATTTAAGAAAAGTTTACTGAATCATGGTTCTAAAACCACAAAGCAGACTTGCACATTAGATTCGTTTTTAATGTGAATCAAAGGATGTTTCCCCTGGGTTGGACATTTAAAAATGTGGGTTCTTTCCTGGTTATACAACTAGTCACCTCAGATTTCCTAATTTTAAGATTCAGATTTCCTAATTTCCAAGTTTAAGTTAAAACTTGACCTGGTTAGACTAGAACTAGGGCTTAAATCACAGCTTTCAAAGTAATCAGAACAGGTCGTGGGAGGAGAAGGTCTCAGTGGATACTAACAGACTTTACCATTCTATTAAAGGAGAAACTTTGAATATATACACCAAAGGATGTAACCTGTGGTTTTAATCTTACCAGAAGAGAAACCATGTGGTTATTACACATCTGCCTTTGTCATTATTTGTCAAACTCGCAGGATAGATAAATTTCCTACTGTTTTAGAATTTTGTGACCTAAAGTTTAATTTGTTTTATATTCAAATTAAAATAATTAAGGTTTACAGCAAACTTCTATTCAAAATAAATTTACCTTATGTCAATAAAAATATATGTAGAAATAGCAAGAAAGAATTAGCTGTGGAGTTTAAGGAAAGATCCTACTAGAGTATCTCATCAAATAAAATAATCTTACAGATTTCTCCATCTCTTGAAAATGAACAGATAGTTTTCTGTAACTCACACTGTTTCAGCAATGAGTTCCGTTATTTGGTGCATGCTACCTAAAATAAACATTCACTGTTTTCAAATTGCTTCTCAGAATGTTTCTAGAACATAGCTGAGGTTTAACAAAACCAAACACAGTAAAGAACAATCAGTTTTTTGTAACACTCTACAATGCAGGGGGAGAAAAAGTAGAGTTCTGGTTACAACCAACTGTTTCCTCTTGATAAACTGGGAGAGACAGGATGCGGAAAAAAAAAAAAAGAGAGAGCAAGGAAGAGGACAAAAAAACTGATGAAGATCAGTATGTGAGATGAGGAAGCAGTGCCACAAGACAGGGCAATGGCGATGTCACAAAAGACCAGAAAACAGCCAGAAAGAACAGCTCTGTTGTAACTGCTGGGGAAGCAAGGAACCACGGACATCTCCAAATTTCTTCAGCATGGATGATGACCATGTGCTGCCGCACATACTCTGTCCTCCGCCCCATAACTACCAAAGGCACCTGTGCCTCTACTGGAAAAGGGACAGCCAAAGAACTTTTCCCTCAATTTTAATAAAATCACCTACAAAGACTGTATAAGATGGGTACATCTACCGAGGAGCAGAGCTCTGGGGTCTGGAGACACCAACCGACAATTTGCTTACCCACCTCTCTATGGGAAGGACAAGGCGAGAGGCATAAAGATGTTAACAATAAAGGGGCCAGCAATCGAACTGTTTGGGGGGACTCTAAGCCATCTGACACTACAGCTCAAAAACAAATGCTCCAAATTAAAGCACCCAGACCCTTTTGGGAATGAACAACTCCGAGAAAAGCTCTAACACCTTTCCCCTAGTGAAAGATGCAGGCAGGGCCATGGGTGTTTTTACAAAGGTTTCTTCTTCCATTGCAAACTAAGAAATGGCATGAGAAGTTCAGGGAAGAAAAGGGGGAAATACCAAACCAAGACTTCTGCAGTTTTTTTTTTCCAAATATATTTACGATCACAATCTACACCTCCTGAATGGTTTTATAGGATTGATAAAATGGCTATTTTTCTTAACGCCTTCTAAATTTTTCTCTTAGCAAGCTGCAGCGTCTTTTTTTCTTAACGCAGTGTTATTTTTCTTAACACTTTCTACATTTTTCTCTTAGCAAGCTGTAGTGTCTTCTAGACTTAAGATGAATAAAGACATTTTGAGAATTCTTGCACATATTTCAAATGTTTCAAATGTTCATGAAAGTTTTTTCACTGAAACACTTCAATATTTTGGGGCTTTGAATCATCCATCACATTTTGTGAGATGATACAAAAAGTCTACTTTGTACTTCTATATTTTCTTATACCTTTACAAGAGATTCAGAGTAAGGATTCAAATAATAAAATTACTATCATAAATAATGAAATAATAAAATTATTACTCTCCATAAAATAGTTCCTTAGCTGGGTCAAAACTGTTAATATGTCTGCTGTCTTCAGAATCTATTTGGATTTTATCACTCACTCTCTCTCCTAAATTGTGAAGCCCAGAATACAAGAGACATGAATGAAGTATTTTCCTTCCTCTTTTTTTAAAAAGTGGACATATCAAATAGTGTCTTATGTGGAATTTGTAACTAACTAAAAGCCCCCCAGATCTTTTACTCAAACCACCACCAAATTAGAGCTTATCCAATAAACATCTGCTTAGCCACTTTCTGACCTAAACTGTATGATTTTTATATGTGCTCCCATTAATTCATTTTATCTAGCTGGGTGTGCTTGGCATGCCAATAAACTCTAATTGGACCAGACCCACCTAGTCCCCAAGAGAAGTCTTTTCTCAAGACTAATTCCCATTTGGACTCAGTCACTGCAAGTTGAGAAATGGTTGAGAAATAGTAACTGAAAAACTAGAGTCTTTTTTAGTCTATGAAGAACAGGGAAAAGGTAGAACAAATTAGTTGCTGAACCAATTTTAAAATTTCTCATGCTGATTTGGATGAGCTTTTTTTTTTTTTTAAAGGCAACATAATCTCTCCTATACAACTACAACAATTTAATATTTTAAAATGTATTTGTTAAAATAAGTAACAGTGAATATCATTGAAAGGTAATCATTAATGTATAAAAATTTCTACAAGACAAGCAATATGATCCACACTGTTACACACTGTCTCAGTGAACCAACACAAACCATTCTACGAGGGAGGTGGTATTATTATACGTATCTTTACCAAGGAAAGAACAAGCCTTAGAGAGAAGCTATTTAAAAACCTGGCAATCTAAAAGGTTTTGTTGGTTTTTGTTAACCGACACAAAAAATGATACTTAGGCATCATTTTTGTGATAGTTTAACAAATAAGAAAATGACCTCCACATATTAATAGGAATTGGAAATGATTATTTCTGGATGACTTCACAAGCATCTAATTCAAGTAGTTTTGTCTGATTTATTAAGCTATCACAATTATATGATGACCACTGCAAAAATCTGAACAATGCAGTAAAGGAAATCAGTTCTTTGGAATGGACATGACTGAAATGGATATCAGCATTCTGATTACTATGCCTTGGAATAATCTAAAATAAGAAAATTACAAATAAACTGATTTCTTCCGGTTCAATTCTCATTCTGTTTCTCTGTCCAATTACAATGGAACCATAATTATTCATCCAGTTCATACAACAACTGCACTACTGCTGTATGCTGCCAAATTTTATGAGCGCTCTTTACAAGGGTTATATTTCTCTTTCTTAGGTTTTCCTCTATATAGAACTAAAATGAGGACCTTCCAAAGTCCATATGAATTATGGATCAGAAAAAAATGGAAAAAAAGAGAAAATGAAAAAGAAAATTATGATTAATAACCTGTTAAATAAATATAATTAAAATGTACTGTCTTAAGTATTTTGAATCTCTAAATAAAAAGAGAATCCAAATAAAATGATGAAAAGTTTAAGAACACTCAGAACATTTCCTTAAAGTCAGAAAAGAGACTTTCTCCACCTTATCAGTGGAGAAGGCAACTTAAGAGCTCCCCGTCTATGTGAAAAAGTACAGTGTGCTCTTGGGTACTACAAACACCCGGAGTGGAAGAGCAAACAGCAGAAGGCAGACACTGCTCCACTTAAAAATACATATACTACTTTTTACAAATATATATACTACTTTTATATATATACTATTTTTATAAAAATATATACACACTTTAAAAAATATTTATACTACTTTTGTAGAAGTAGTATAAAAGTAGTATATATATACTACTTTTCATCCAGGTGAAACTGGATGAAAAACGAAATACCTGAGTTTGTTTTCCCTATCCATTCACTAAGAAATACTAACAAAAGCCTATCACTGTAGCACAATACATTCCCAACCACTTGGATTTTGCAGAGACTATGTTCTTTTGCCTGCTTCCCTGTACCTATCAGGTTCCCTCATATAAGATGAACCATCAAGGGGCGCCTGGGTGGCTCAGTGGGTTAAAGCCTCTGCCTTCGGCTCAGGTCATGATCTCAGGGTCCTGGGATCGAGCCCCGCATCGGGCTCTCTGCTCCGCAGGGAGCCTGCTTCCTCCTCTCTCTCTGCCTGCCTCTCTGCCTGCTTGTGATTTCTCTCTGTCAAATAAATAAAAAAAAAAAAAAAAAAAAAAAAAAGATGAACCATCAAGCATACGTGAAACCCAACACGGTGAGAGTGAACACACTGAGTGCCTTTTAAATCTCAGGCACTAGTGAGACAAGGAAGCTAGCAAAGAGCCAGGTGTAGGTTGTGCTTGCGGGTTTTCAAACTAACTTTATATTTCAAACTAACTTTAAAAGCATAGGAAACACAACACAAACTAGAGAAATACACTGAAAAGCCTGGACAAATGTACTGAAAATTCGCACTTCTGTTTACAAAATGCCAGGAGTACAAGAGGCCATAGTAGATGTTCCCAGGAGAGCAGACAGACAATACTCCCAGAGCTGGCTTCAAGTATGTGCACACTGTGTAATCACAAGGGGCCCGACATTGTTCTAGATGCTGGGAATACAAAAATGGAAGGTACTGTTTCTGCTTTCAAGGATCATGATTATGTAGCTAACAGTTACTAAGTGCTAGGCACCACTGTTAACTTATCACATCTCATTTTCACGACTGGTATCTCCATTAATGGATGAGAAATCGAGGCACAAGGATGTCTACCCAGTTTGTAGAGAGGTCAGTGCTACTCAGTAGGGAGCCTAGCAGTTGGGCTCCAGAATTCAAGTTCTTAACCACTCTGCTGACGGACATTACCTAAAGCAAGTTAGTCATCTACAAGAGCAATTACCGTACAAGGGCAACTGTGATAAGAGCCTGGACTTTTGCACAGGCTTTTGCACAGGTAGGGGTACCTGGCTTAGGAGGACCCTGCCTGCACTTAGAAGGGCATGACACATGGTTTAATGCTCTACCTAAACCAGGAACCCGAGCCATCCTCTTCTCACATCCAATCACTAACTCCTGCTGACTCTGCCTTTTTTTTTTTTTTTAAAGATTATTTATTTATTTATTTGACAGAGATCACAAACAGGCAGAGAGGCAGGTAGAAAGAGAGAGAGGAGGAAGCAGGTTCCCTGCTGAGCAGAGAGCCCGATGCGATGCGGGGCTCCAGCCCAGATCCCTGAGATCATGACCTGAGCCGAAGGCAGAGGCTTTAACCCACTGAGCTACCCAGGCGCCCCTGACTGTTTTAAAAGTTCTTCAGACTGTCCTCTCTTCTGCATTTAAACTGCCATTTCCATCGACTCATCCCAACTTAAGCAGGGGCCTAACTGGCCTCCTTCCTTCAAGTCGATCCCCAAAGTACCGTGTAAGATGAACAGGCTTTCTAAATGGCCTAACTGATCCCACATAAAATCATTTCTTCTTCAAATAATCCACACCGCCCACCAACTAGAGCAAGGTATAGTGAGCATATTTATTTTACTGGCCTAGCACCTGTACTTCCTTCAGGAATATTTCTCTTCTGGGAACTCCCCTACTGCCACCCTTGCAACATGGTCCTTCCCCTGCAAGCTGGTGCCTGACCCAAGCAAGCAAATCAGAGCCTTCTCCTGGGATTTTGTTAAGATGGCAGAAGCTGCAAGGCGCAAAGCCCAAAAGCTGTCCACATCTATGATTCCTACCAAGTAGGAAAAGCTGTCCGCACTCCGAGTCAGTAATAAGAAATAGTTTTTGCACTTTTGAGTTACTGGTTCAGCTTTCACAGGCCCAGGAGGCATCTCTACTCTAACTCTTGCTTGGATTCTCTAAGTTAATAAATCCCCCAATTTGCCTAAATCAGCCAGTGCTATATTGCTCTCCTTTGTTGTCTGTTACACACGACAAGCACTCCATTTACTGGGTTCCTACCTCTCTACCTATTTTATCTCCCTTTATAGCCTCACACACATACTCTACAACGAAACCCTTAGTATTCCATTAATTCAACGTGCTGTTTCACAACTCTCTCTCTGTACACACACGTCTGTACCTCCAGCTCCACCTCTGGGGTTATCATCTTTCTCTGTGAAGTCCTTCCTGATTCCCCGGTCATACCCAGGTACCCCCTATCTTGCTCTTCTAGTAGCCTGGGCAAAAGTCCAGGCTCTTATCACAATGTACTGTAACTGCCCTTGTAGATGACTAACTTGCTCTAGGTAATGGCAGTCTACAGAGTGGTTAAGAACTTGGACTCTGGAACCCAAATGCCAGGCTTCCTACTGAATAGCTGTGACTTCTGTACAAACTGGACAGACCTCCTTGTGCCTCGATTTCTCATCCATAAATGGAGATATGGATTAGCACCTACTTTATATGGTTGTTGTGAAAACGAGATGTGATAAGGTAACAGTGGTGCCCAGCGCTTAATAACTACTGGCAATAGAATGATGACCCTGGAAAGCAGAAACTGAGTAACTCCCATTTTTGTATTCCCAACCTCTGGAACAATGTCTGTCCCAAGGAATGACTAATTATTTGTTTGCCTGCCTCTTAAGGAGCAAGCCAAAGGACAGGTGGATATGAATGCAGCACCCCTAACTGGAGCTCACGAAGGCGTAATACAGAGGTTGGACCCAGATTTTGCCAAGGGTGCAGAAGGCGGGGCCTCTGGCAACTGCTTACTGTGGATACTGAGCAGACACTCGAAAGACTGTGGGGTTTCCTATGATTTAAGTTTAACCCTCTTGCAGAAGAGATTCACTGATTTCACTGGAACTCCTAATCACCAGGACAACCGGACTTTGGAAAACATAATCCCTGCATTTATTTCCGGAGAAATCTCAGTGAGCAGGCAGAAATAACAGGCTCCGAGGAACTAAGCTAAAAGATGCACAGCCTGACAAATCTGCTGCAGAATGCAAGCACCGCACAGCGGCCAGACTTAGACGTAAGATGACCAACCACTGCCACTTAAGGATTCTCATAATGGGAGAAGAACAACTTCTCTCATAAGGATTTGGGGTTTACTCTGAGAATATTTAAGTCACGAGGGCTGGCCACACTGTCTAAATCCTGACCGAGAAACTCAATTAAAAATGGATTAAAAGAACTGGAAGACCAAGAGGCTGTTTTGTTTCGGCAACAACGGGAGAGGCGAGAGAAAGGGAACCGAAGCCCGCTGACCGCCGACGCCCGGAATGGCCTCCCCGGCGGCCGCCCACGCAGACGTCCCGGGGCGTCCGGGAACCCCGCTCGAGGTCCCGGGCCAAAGCGGACGCGACCCCGCAAGGCCGTGCTTCCAGACCCGGGCGACTCCCTCCCTCGTCCTATCCCCACCCGGCCGCCGCCCCGCCGCGAGCGACGTACCTGAAGGCAGTTCCAGATCCGCGGGGCTCACCTCAGCCCAGCTCCCGGCCTGCAAGACGAGGAGGAGCAGAAGTCGCAGAGCCATGCTGCCCTGCGGTGACTCGCGGAGCGACCCTGAGAGAATGCGGCGTCCAGCTTACAGCCGGAGCCTCGCGTCACTTCCGGACCAGCGGACCAGCGCTCCGACGGGAGGCTGGGCGTGCGCCTAGTGGCGGGGAGGTGGGGCGAGAGCCGTGAGGCGGGGCCAGGCGGGGAGGCGGGGCCAGAGCCGCGACCAGGGCGTGATCTCGGGGCTGGGGGCTGGAGGCTGGGAACCCAGATGTGAGCTGGAAAAGTGGATGTGGACTGCCAAACCCGGCGTGGCCTGGGAGGCGAGATCCGGACGGGAAGGCCAGGAGGGGCCGGGTCCAAGGGCTCACGGCGTTAAGGGCGTGAAAGTCTGTGATCGTGACAAGGCTCACAGGTTATGAGGAACTTGGATCCAAAGGTTAGGTTCTTTCGATGGGGCACCACCTTCCGTGGTGATTCTTCCTGTGTTCTGGGGTTGCAGAACTTTTCTTGAAGCCACAACCGAGCCACGATCCTTACTTTAACCCTGTTCGACTTTGTCATCAAGGCCTCTGGAAGCCTGAGAGTTTAGAACAGGAAGAGTCCTCAATGCCTTCTCTAATCCCTGCATTTGTATTTGCGGAAACTGAAACTTCAGTGGTGAAACGGTTTGTGTAGCCTTCCACAGCCTACATCGAACTGGCTTGGCCAAGAAGTACTTCATCCTTGGAGGAAAAGCAACTTGTGTTATCTTTTTAGCAACTAAATATCACGAAGCGATTTATTAAGAACGTCCTCCTTCCGGGCGCCTGGGTGGCTCAGTGGGTTAAGCCGCTGCCTTTGGCTCAGGTCATGATCTCAGGGTCCTGGGATCAAGCCCCGCATAGGGCTCTCTGCTGGGCAGGGAGCCTGCTTCCCCCTCCTCTCTGCCTGCCTCTCTGCCTACTTGTGATCTCTCTCTCTCTCTGTCAAAAAATAAATAAAATCTTTAAAAAAAAAGAAACAAATAAACAAACAAACAAAAAAAAAAAACGTCCTCCTTCCTCCCTGACCATATTAACTCTGCACTTCTCTCATTTCTCTTCAGCCAAATGGCCTTTGCCTTCCTAGGGCACTCTAGGCTGTGCTCAGATACGTATATGGCTAACTACCTCAGCTGTTTCAGGTATCTTGTTATCATGGCTCTGCAGAAATTTAGAATCCCAACCCAGCTTCTCACCTTACCTTACCCTGTCCTACTATTTTTTCATGGCACTTTCCTTCCCCCACATGCTCTGTTACAGGCCTGTCAATGTTTATTTTCTCCTCCTTCTGGAATGTAAGCTCCATCACCCTGAAATCTTTGGCACTTGGTCGGCACTCGTTGAACAAAAGAATGCATGACTGCGCTAGCATTAAGCAAAATTTTAGGGGGAAAAATTCAAGATGCTGTACATTCTAGAAAGGAATTATTAAAAGGAACATTTTATTTATATTAATAAATCTCTTAGCTCAGTACTTCTGAAACTTCAATGAGCATACGCACCACTTGAGGATCTTGTTAAAATGCAGACTCTAACTTAATTGGTCTGATACAGTTGGGCCTTGAGCCCCTGCATTTGTAATGATATACAGAGAATGCCAGTGCCATTGGCTCTAAGACCACGCTTTGAATAGGGATGCTTTACCTCTATGTAGATCAAAGTTACGGGAATACGATGGTATTTATGATGCTCACTGTCTTAGTCTGTTTAGGCTGCTTTAACAAAATACCACAGACTGAGTAGCTTATAAGCAACAGAATTTCACTTCTCAAATTCTGGAGGCTTGATGTCAAAGATCAAAGTGCCAGCATTATCAGGTGACAGCTGTCTTCCGGGGGGGGGGGAGACTTCTAGTTGTCTCTCACATGATGGGAGAGGGAATGAGCTCTTTGGAGCCTCTTTTATAAGCGCATTAATCCCATTCATGAGGTTTCTCTCAGGACTCAAGCATTTCCTAAACGCCACATTTCCTAATCCCATCCCCTTTGGGAGTTAGAATTTCAACATATGAATTTTGGGGGGACACAAATATTCAAACAATAGCACTCACTATATGAAAGACACCTAGTCATTGCAAGAATGTGAGGATGAATAAGAACTGATCTTTGCTGGAGTAGGACAGAACATGATATTCAATTCAGTTCAGGAAGTATTTTTTAGTAGCTATCATGGGTTGGGTTACTCATGAAGTAGACTCTGCAGATGGAGATTAGCATGTAGGACATGCTGTTGTGCGCTCTTAGGATCAACCTCTGTGAAAGAAAGGTTGAGCAGAGGGAGACTCTGATCTGTGATGTCATCCTAACAAAGGCTTCAGCTGGTATGTGTTCTGAAGTGTGTAAACCTGGCGATTCACAGACCTGTACCCCTGGGGCCAATAACACATTATATGTTAATTTTTAAAAAGGGCTTCAGCTGTCCCCTTGGAACTGGGATAAACTTTTAGAGGTATCATGAGATGATGTAAGTGGCTGGCCCTTCAATTCCCAACACTGATTGGTTATTGGATACAAAAAACCCCTGTAAGGGGACATGATTTGGGCTTGTCCATTTCTTTAACTGAGGCATTATCCAAATAATGCTGAGAATAAGGGTTTTTGTTTTTTTTCCCAGCAGTACTCCTAACAACAAAGAGTGGATGGGGCTTAATCTTCTGTTCTTTAAGGGTATTATGGGCAGAACTTCACAATCAGCATTCACAATAGTACCTGTCCTTCTGAGGCACATTGCTAGTCACTTGGAGACTAATGATGTCTATTAATTTACTAAATATTATTGAGTGTCACTATGTATATATAACCCTGTTATACATTGAGATAAAGAGCTAAGTAAGACAGGTATGGCCCCTGTCTCCCTGGTGCTTATAGTCTATAAGGGATTAAACAAGCCTTCATCAAACTATTACATAAATAAATACTGAAATTGTGGTGATCCTCATCAAGGAGAACAATGGATTTATAAGAGAATAAACTGAAATTTAGTCTCAGTTTTAAGGAAATTCTTTCTTAAGGCAGTTATAATTATGCCATGACCTGAAGGATAAGAAGCAATTAGTCTAGACAAAATTGAGAGATTGGTGCTCACAAATTAGTAATATTAGTGAATAATTAGTATGGTAGGAGGATGATCAATAAAATATACTTTAGACTCCAATATACAAATCTTATATAGCCATACAGAAGGCAAATGAGCAGTGCCAGTTGCCTTGGTAAAAAATCTTGTGCCTAAGGGCTGGAGGATATCCCAGTATATAGTGGTTTCTTTATATCCTCTGGTGAGTTTTTAAATCCAAACCAAACCAAAGCAAACAATAAACAATGTAGAATAAGAGATGGATAATCCTGAAGCTAAGTAAAAGCTGAAGTGCCACTCGGAGCTAAGGCTGCATTTTGTAGGCTATACTCAACACAGTAAACTAATAGGACAAATAAAATAACAAGATATTAGACTATGATCTAATGAGAACAGAGACTGTGTGTGTAGTACAAACTATGCACTTTTGGCTCCTGGCTCTGTGTATTTCCTTCCCTTTTTCTCTAGAGCAAAAATGCCTGCTCATTTTCCTTTAAAGGCAGCAGGCTGAAAATTTTGTGGCTAAAGGATTTAGTTCTGAATTCTAATTATTCTATAAATTATAGCTCATGCTCCCCTACCCTCTCACACTTTACCCATGCTTCTACATTGCCCCTTACTTACATTTTCACCATAGCACTTATTACCACCTAAATATATAAGTAGTGAAATTCTGCTAATTGTTACCAAAGAGAGCAGTGGGGTTATTGGAGTATAAGTTCTTTCTCTCTTCCACTAGGAAGTAAACTCCTTATATTCTTCTCTCCCATATCCCCTGTACCTAGATAAGTACCTATCATTACATCAATATTTATTGAATAAACGTATGAATGAACCAAGCAAGCTTGTGATTAGATGGGGGATTGTGGCAGGAACAGTTAAATTTATGGTTGATTAAGCTATAATTGGGTCACTGATGAGAATTGAGACATTTGTATATCATACAGGTACCAGAGGACAATTAGTTCTTGCCCTTCATACAGCCCTCTTCCAAGGAAAGCTGTCATGCTGACATCTGATCATATCATATCATCATATCATCTGATCATATACCTCTGACTCAAAGACAGTTATCCATCAACTGCAAAGTCTTTTAGCAGATAGCTTTTCCCAGAGCGTTGCCTAAGGTAGATGCCACATGCAAGATGTTGACTGTGGCAGACCCTGTTCACTACTGGACTGCTAATAACCTTGCTCAATATCCTTCTGCCTTGCTTCCTTCCCATGATAGAGACTGTTAAAGCTCAATACTCACTTTCCCAAACTTCCTGGCAGCTACATGTCATCAGATGACACAGTTCTGGTCAATAAGACTTAAGCAGAAGTGTGTGCGTGTGTGTGTGTGAGCTAGCTTGTGATAGATGCAATGGGAAAACTTGCTAGACTTGACCCTCCCCCAATCTTCTTGCCTTGAATGTAGACACATGATACAGCAGTCACCTTGCAACCATGAGGCAACACGACTGAAGATAAGAAGCCAACAGCAAAAAAAGGAAGAATAGAAAGATTGAAAGCTTGAGGAGTCTATGCAATCATTGAGCAGCTGAACCAATGTCTGCAACCACCTACCTCTGGACTCTTGTTATAAGAGAAAATTGAAGTCCTCTTGATTTAGGCTACTTCCAGTCTGGCTTTCTGTTAATTGACATGAAATTTTCTCTCAATCTCTGTCAGGTCAACCTAAATCTCTCTCAGAGAGCTGGAATGTACACCACAATGGCAAGTAGAATGGCTGGGATAAGGGGAAATTTAAAAAAAAAGAAAAGAAAAGCAACAAACTCAAGGACAGAAAATCGAACTTCAGATTACTAAGCAAAGAAGATCCCTCACTGAGGGGAGAACAAGAGGCCCTAGTCTGAGAGCAACAGCAGCTGCCAGAAGTTTGTTATCAAGGCTGCGTACCCTGAACACTGCTCCCTCACTGTGGCCCCTGAGGACTGGCCCACAGCTGACTATTTCCTCTTCTGACTTTGCAGCACATCTTCACCATAATCAGTGTCTCTGTCCCAGTCATCTAAAAAAGCTTACTTAAGATAATTCCAAGCCATGTGTTGTCAGTTTCTTAAAGGACAGATACCATTTTCTTTTGGAAAACATTTCTCCAGATCATACAAAACACTAGCCTCATAACTGCTGTTGGAAAAACAAAACAAAACAAAAAAACCCAAGTGACTTAAAGAACCATGGAGTTTGTCCCCAGGGCCTCCTCCCACTTCCTCTTTCAGTGCTTCTTCCTCTTGAAGTGCTTTCCCTCACCTCACTAATGCCCAGAGCCCTCTTGCTGCTCTTTCCAAACTAAGAGACCTCCCATGCTGAGAAATCTCTAAAACTGCCCTGGTTCATAAAACTTGGGCTCAAGACTTCAATCTACCTTGATCTTTGACCAACATTTAGGTAAACCATTTGATAATGCATAGGCAGATGCTCTTAGCTCTTTGGGGTAAAGATGAACGAACAGCTTAATTTAGATGTATCAGCATTTTGTATTTCTTTTTAGGGTCAGCACCTTTAGATATTTTAGCATTATAACAGTTCCTAAGTACCAAAACAATACATTTGCAACAGTGATGTTGGAGGTCTTAAGGTCTTGACAAGTACATAGAGACCACAATATTTGCTCTGGGAAAAGGAATCTTTTGAGTACCTTTCAAATTATGATAAGAGAATAGGTTTATTTGGAAATGCAAAGGAATTGCAATTGCAAACTCTGGTGAACCACAGACAAGTCCAAAGAGACAAAGGGAAGGGCAGTTTTTATTAGGATTTAGGAGGAAATTGGTGAGGGTTTTGAACAAAAGTTCACTGGAGAAGAGCAAGAGTTCAAGGTTGTGACGGTTTCTCATTGGCTGCATGAGGTGGTCAGTGCACTGTTGCTGAGCAGGGAGGGATCTTCCTTCTTCTTAAAAGCAGGACATACAATAGCTATGTGAAAAATGTCTTCCCTTGTCAAAATAATTCTTATCTTTTTTTTTCCTACTGGTTCTTCAGTTTCCTAAGTGCTCTTCCTTCAGGGCTTTATGACTCCATGTTAAATGAGGTTCCCTTTTTTTTTCATCGTCCCAAACACAGCGCACACCTGATACTAGCTTCTGTAAACTAACAGCTCATAGACTGAATTCAGCCAGTAGACCTGTTTTGTTTGGTCAGTAAGAAAGTTTTATTTGTATTGGTTCTAGGTAGAGTATACATTCCTTTTAAGTTTTTCATATCTATATTGATTAATATTATCCTGTGTGCCAACACAGAGTTTCTAGAGCAGAGCAGAATATTATTTACATAGAGCAAATTGTCATCCCATCTCTCCTTTGTTTTAATTCTTCCCCCGGGGAGCCATATGATGAGAACCGGATATCATAATGGTTTAGTGTGGGGAAGGAAGCTTTTCTTGCAAAATGTATCTGCACATCCCTCCCCTTCTGAGGGACAAAGAAGGGGAATATTTATATTTATTTGAGACTGAGAGCATGAATGGGGAGGGAGACAGGATAGAGGGCGAGAATCTCTAGCAGACTCCCTGTTGAGCACAGAACCTGCCACTGACACTGGGCTGTATCTCATGACCCTGAGATCAGGACCGTGAGAGCAGGACCTGAGCCAAAATCAAGAATCTGATGCTTAACCTACTGAGCCACCTACGTTTGTATAGGAAGGAGGGGGGACAAGAAAATTATTAGCAAAAGAAAAGAAAGGATTGTTTCAGGCAAGGTTAAATTCCCTTAGGGGAAAGGACAGGGGGTCTTATTAGATGGATTCTCTCTTCCTCCTTGGAGGTGAGGGGGTTGGTGGGGGATGGAGAGGGCCCGTGTGAAAGATTACCTCATTGGTACTGATCAGAAAATTGCTGACTGACTCGTAAAATTACATTTCTGGGGGAGGTTGAAACTGCAATCAGGTTAGGTATTAAGTTCCAGTGTGGTGACTGGCCTAGCATAAGTAACTCCATATTGAAACCTCTACCTCATATCATCCTTTAATTTAATTAACCTTGAATGATACCTTGCCAAGATCTCATAATCAGTAGTTTGATCAAAGAATGTGTAAATGCTATTATCCAGGCCTCTAAAAAGAGAATTGAAAGTTTGTGTAAATAAAGAACTTATAATACGATTTTTTTTGGACTAGAAATTAAACCAATGAAAGCATAATTTCTTTTTACTTGCTATAAACTGAATGACAGTGTTGCCCTGCAATATTACTATTTTAAATAAATATATGTGTGTGTATATATATATATATATATATATGTATATATATATATATATTTTATTGTTAAAACCACAGCCCCAAAATGGAATCATTAGTTGAATTGTCAAACCCTGCTACTGACAGAATTGCTTGGTGTTGGGAAGCACCCCTCTACACAAATAAACCTAATTAAGGGCCCTAATTTGGTCCAAGAACATAATTTACGCCCCCAACACACACACACTCATATGTTAAATCCTAATCCATTTTATTGGTATTTGGAGGTGGGGCCTTTGGGAGATGATTAGGTCAGAGGGATGGACCCCTCTTGAATGAGATTAGTGCTCTTGTAGAAGAGACCCCAGAGAAGTCCCTTGCCCCTTCCATCTTCTGAGGACACAGCAAGAAGATGGCTGTCTATGGACCAGCAAGCTGGCTTTTGTCAGACTGCTGTCTGCTGGTGGCTTGACCCGGGACTTCCCAGCCTCCCACACTGTGCAAAATAAATTTCTGTTGTTTACAAGCCCCTCAGTCTATGGTATCCTGTTACTGCAGCTGGAAGAGACGAAGACACTTCAAATTGTGTAGAGAAAAATTGCATTTACATGGAAATTTATCATATAGAAAAGCACTAATCCCAGCTGCTCCTTAGGAGAGAGCAAGACTGTTGTTGTTTCTTGAGTCAGTCCATTATCAGACATTTTGAAAAGAAACTGCATAGTGCAAGGACAGGCATGAAGCCTCCGAAGTTGGGCAACCTGGGCTCAATGTATCCATCACCATTAATTAGCCACGTGACTAGGGACATGTTCCTTAATCTCTTTGTGCCTCAATTTCATTACCTGTAAAGTGGAGATAGAATAATGTATTGCACATAGAGTTATTGTGAAGGTTCAGTGAGGTCATTGTGAAAGTGCTTAGCCCTATGCCTGACAGGTAAGTGGATAAACATTAGCTGTGTATTAGTATATTCTACATACCCCCTGCCACAGTAATTTAAAGAATAAGCTATGATTAATTCTGGACAGAACTTATTCTATGAGATAGAGGGTTGTAAACAAAAAAATGCCATTACACGGGACGCCTGGGTGGCTCAGTTGGTTAAAGCTTCTGACTCTTGGTTTTGGCTTGGGTCATGATCTCAGGGTCCTGGGATGCAGCCTGGTGTCTGGCTCCCTGCACTCAGCATGGCATCTGCTCACAGTTCTCTCCCTCTCCCTCTGTCCATCTGCTGTAGCCCCCCAAACTCTAAATAAATAATAAATAAATAAAATCTTTATAAAAAATGGCATTACATGGACACCTGGGTGGTTCAGTCTGTTAAGTGTCTACCTTCTGCTCAAGTCATGATCCCAGGGTCTTGAGGTCAAGTCCTGCATTGGGCTCCTTCTTCAGCCTGCTTCTCCCTCTGCCTGCTGCTCCCCCTGCTTGTACTCTCTCTCTCTCTGGCAAATGAATAATTTTTTTTAAATGGCATTACAGCTTTGTGTTGTAATAGAAGTTTGTGTTAGCTGTGGTGAGAACACAGAAGGGATGTTAGTTCTATTCGAAGAAGTGGAGAGTGACCTCGTGGAGAGTGATCTTGAAACTGGGTTCTATTCTCACCTTGGGATCCAGCAACCACCAACTAGTGGTGGAGAAAATAAAATAGAAAATTTTAACAGTATGTGGGGGCTGAAAGCAAGATGTCCCAGGATGTGCCACTTGGGCATGAAGGCCATTTTGGATTAAAAAGCAATCAAAACCCAGCAGATTCAGGAAAATCTCTTTCTCTCTGTGCAACTGCCTACAAGAATTGAGACAGAGGATCTGCTCCAGGAAGAGAGTTATCACCAAAAATAACTATGCCATGACATCAGCCCGGTGTGGCAGACAGAGAGGAAACTGTTTGATTAAAGTCCTTCGTGTCCCCTTGCTTCTGAGAGGCCCAGGAAACCTTTGTCTACAATTTACTTGTTTTCATTTTCCTGGGTATTGAATTCCTTCCCTTTGAAGTCCCCAACCCCTACCTCCTTTCTTTACTTCAGAATGACAGGCATACCTCATTTTGCCTGACTGCCCTTGGAATTTTTTTTTTTTTTTTTTTTTTTGAGAGAAAGAGTGCATGTGTGGTGTGGGTGTGTGCGTTGGCAGGGTGGAGTGCGGAAGGACAAAGTGAGAGAGAAACTCAACAAGCTTCGTCTTCCATGCAGAGCCCAACAAGGGACTCGATCTCAGATCACAATCTGAGCAGAAATCAAGCAGAAGCTTCACCAACAGAGCCTCCTAGGCTTATGCCTTTGGAATTTCTATGTCTGTTTGAATGAAATGAAATTTTATTTTCTTCTGTTAATCTGTCTCATGTGAACTTGATTCTTAGTCTGGCTGGAAGGATCTTGAAGGGGACAAGAAATTCTTTCTTCCCAACAAGTATTATTTTCCTATAGACTAATAGGAAATGACTATGTCTTTGACAAAAGTGCTTAGATTTCAGTGAATGGAAATAACAAATCTGTAAGCAACATCAGCTTGCATTCCCCCTGTTTTTGCCTTTATAACTCCAGCATATCTGGGCCCACAAACTCTGCACCTTCACCACACCCCTTTCCTTAGTCATTCGGGTCAGGTTTAAGTACATCAGCAAGTTGGTAGAATGTCATAACAAGATTTTGCTTTTTTTTTTAAAATTGAGGTATAATTGATACACAATGTTTTATTAGTTTCAGGTACATGGCATAATGATTCCATATTTGTAAATATTGTGAATAATTACCACAATAAACTAACTAATATCTGTCACCATACCTAGTTACAGTTTTTTTCTTATAAGAACTTTTAAGATCTATTCTCTCATCAACTTTCAGACACAGTATTATTAACTATCGTCACCATGCTGTATATTATAGCCCCACAATATTTCTTTCATAGCTGGGAGTTTATACGTTTTGAACCCCTTCATACATTTCACTTCCTCTGCCCACCCCACAACCACTATAGCTACCTATCTGTAGTCTGCATCTATGAAGGAGCTTGCTTATTAAAATTAAAATATAATAAAGCCAACACTATCCCTTAAACCCAAAGATGGAAGAACAATTTAATCATGACTTAAGTGGAGATATTAATGTATTTAAAAATCACATCAAATGAAGAATGGTTATGATGGAAACACAGAAAAATCATGGAGGTCTGGGATGCAAAATGATTCAATGTGTCTCCAGTAGAATCCTGGAGAAAGGAATATCTTTTCCTGATCATGCTCATATTCAGTCCCTTTGCTAGAAAAAACAGAGGTGGGAAGCCAGACTGCCTGGGTTCAAATCCCAGACCCATCTAATAGCTCTGGAACCTTGGTTAAGTTAGTATAGCTCCGTGTGCCTCATTTTCCTCATCGGTAAAATGTGCATAATAGTCTTACTCACCTCAACACGGCAGATGTCGGAATTCAGCAAATGTGTGTGACAGAGTAGTGTGGCGCTTGACCCAGAGAGAGTGCCTGAGACATCACAGGACACCTTTCTCTTTTCTCAGCACCAGCAGTTTTCCTCTTTTCTCTGGCCCTCCGTCCCAGTACACTCTATGCACAAGCCAACTCCATTCCGACATTCCTGACATTAACTTTGGTTATGCAGTGGGGTGGAAGCTGAGACACCAGCTGGTGGTGTTAGATGAAGCCACGCAGTAGAGCATCTCAGAGTGTATGGAAGAAACAAGCTGAGGATGGTCACATGACATGGGGATTTGTTGACTGTCAGGAAATGGTGAGGAACCTTAAACAGGTGCTGAGCCACATCTCTGATTTACCGTAGGACTAGCAACCTCTTGATGACCTTGAGCCCTGCCTAACATTGGGACTCAGAAACATAGATACTGATATGATGTGCTACAGGGAGAAGCAGTAGACCTCTGGGAGAAAATCACTCTGAGTGAGAAGTATGGCACGAGAACGCATTCGTTCAGTCAGGGGCCATTCAATCAGTGGAAGTCTCATTCAATCAGTGGCCAGTCCTCATAGGACAATGATTGACTGCCCCCTTCAAGGAGGAATTCTGCTAGCAGACGGCTTTTGGACTTGAACTGCAACATCAGTTCTTCTTTGGGACCCCAATCTGCTAGCCTACCCTGCAGAGCTTATACTTGTCAGCCTCCATAATCATGTGAGCCAATTTCTTTTTTTAAAAATATTTTTCTTATTTATTTATTAGAGAGAGAGAGCATGAGAGGAGAGAGGTCAGCGGGAGAAGCAGACTCCCTGCTGGGCTGGGAGCCCAATGTGGGATTCGATCCAGGGACTCCAAGATCATGACCTGAGCTGAAGGCAGTCACCTAACCAACTGAGCCACCCAGGCACCCTATGTGAGCCAATTACTTAAAATAAATCTCTCCCTCTGTCTGTATATACATAACATGTATATAAACATAATATATCATACATTATATATACATATGTTATATATACACACACATACATGAACACACACATATCATACTGGTTTTGTTTTACTAGAGAATCCTGATTTATGTAATCATGCTCAGTGATTCCCAAGCTTAGTTTGTGATTTTACAGACCGTGCTGCTAGCCTTTCTGACCAAGCTAGGAAAGTGTGAGGACCTGCTCTGAACATTATGGTTGTCTCTTGCAACATCCATATTGGCCCTCCTCTGCTGCATAGTGTTCATGGGCTTTGGGTAGAGTACAGCCTACCCCTCACTCTAGGCCAACCTATTGCCCTTCTGGGGCAATATGCTTTACTCAAAGTCCACCAATTTAAATGGAAATATATCCCAAAATACCTTCACAGAAATATCCAGAGTAATATTTAACCAACTATCTGAGCACTGTGGCCCAACCAACTTAATATAGCAAATTAACCATCTCAACCATTCTGTTTGTTCTGCAAAAGTGAAAAAGATGTCCATTTTTTTGACAAGACAGACACTAAATATGAAGACAGACTGAGCACGTCCTCAGGATAATACCATCCATGGGCACATAGGTTTTTCCCACTCTCTCAGTTGTTGGCTTATGATATAGGCAGAACTGGGTCTTCCTATTACCATTTGGGGGTAATTGTCACTGAGTGGGCTAAGGAAAGAAGTAGGGACTGGCACAAAACCAAATTTCCAGAAGCAGGCCTGCAATAGTAAGAATATCCCTGACTACCTAGCCACACAGTTGAACTTGGCTCCAGCTACCTCTGGGAAGCAAAACATCCAGAAAAAGCAAATTAGTAAAATCCACTTCAGGAAGAAGATGGTGTCCAGCACAATTTTTGCACCCATACTAGGCACAGCACCTCAGGAAAACAGGAAATCAGAGGAGACATTCAGGAGGTGAATGGGCCTCATTTCTGACTGAGTGAGGAGGAAGATAAAACCTCCCCGCTCCCCAGTCCTTGGGCCTTTGTTGGTGGTGCTCAAGCTCATGGGAAATAGATTTCGAATTTATCTCTTACCTGTGCCTCAAAATTTTCAGCAACTCTGTAGTTTCATTATAAAATGCTTAATGTCATAATGATGGTATTAAATTTGTTTTTGTATTTCTTTTAGGAAAAGGAATGAAAGAAATAACAATCTTTTGAGGGTAAAAACGGTTCTCACTTTCTCTGTGGAAAAAAAGTGGGGAGGTTTTAAATCAGAGCCTGGACCTTTAAGAACCTAATTGCAATGAGTTTCCTTTCTAGAAGGTGTTAAATTCTAATCATTACTTCATCATCACTTCAAAAGATTTGTTTTCTCAACTCTGTGGTTTAAAACATGTGTGTTAATTAGTCAGCAGTGAAGAGGAGCCGGGGAGTTTGCTGAACCGCAATTGTAGTTTTAAGCTAGAATAGTTGATAGAATCCTCCCACTGCTTTAGTCCAAGTTACTCTCAACAGACTCTTCTCTTTAAAGTATAAAGAGTCAGAAAAATAAATGGCCTGGGCATATGATCTATTTTTAAGAGATGAGGATTTGGATTTAAAAATCTGTAATCCCAGTCCAGTTTTGCGGTTATGAAACGAGATAAAGAGTAAAACATCAAAAGATGATTTAAGAGGCTAGACTTACCAATAGCCTACATGTGGCTACAATGCCCTTGTGATATAGCTAGTCCAAACAGAGATATGCTGTAAGAGGAAACCTGTTCTGGATGTGGAAGCTCCATACAAGAGAGAAAAGCAAAAACTATCATTAATATTTTTCCAATATTGATTAGATGTTGAAGGATCATATTTTGGATATACTGAGTTAAATATGTTTTCAAAATGGATTGCTCGTATTTATTTGTACTTTCTTTCACTTACTTAATGTGACTATTGGAAGAGTTAAAATCACATACGTGGCTCATATTAAAATCTGTGGCACTAAACAAGGATGTCCTTCATTTCTGCCATCCTCTCTGCATACGTGGGGTTGCCATGTTGGCCTCAGGCTCTCCTGCTTGAATCTTGCACCAGCCTGCCACCTGCCGCCATGTTATTCCTCCCTCACGCTTTGAGCGGTTCTCCCTGCTCAGACCTTTCTCAGTCAGTGTGTCCCTGCTGTCCTTGAGACTGATAATGCCTCCATCCTGCTATGAGGTTCCAGGACTTCTGCCCGCTCTTCCTTTGGAAAATTATGAAGGTTTGAAATGGTCTATTATTTTAGTTCAAAAAAGCCGAATTTGTTGGGAAGGATACCAGGACATCTCAGGAAGTCCAAAGACTGGGCTTTGGGAGAGGAGGCATGGACAAGGAGAGCACCCTGGGCTACTCGAGAGGGTTATTTCATTGTTTTTCTGTTTCCATGCACGTGGTTAAAGAGGCCATTCGATGGCTTCTGATTTTTACCCATGAGGTCTTTCAGCTGCAGGTAGAATGACACCTGTCACAATCTGATTCTGAAGTGGAGGGGTCTAGCTCGGGGTCCTGGTCTAGCACCATATATGATAATCTCTTCAATTTTCACATTGCCATTGGCCTGAGCATATGAGCCATTGCTCAACACTGACTCATATGACAGTAGTAACAGGAACTTGTTTTCTTTACAGTTTAGGGAGCACTTTTTAACAACCATTATATTACTGAATTTTCCCAACTGCCCGCTGTAGATAGCCCCAATATGGTTTGTTTTTGTTTTGTAGACATGGTAACAGAAGTGCAGGCCAAATGACTTTCCCAAGGTCCCGGGAGCCAGGTGATTTGGTTGACTTATCCTGAAGGCTGGACTCTTACCCCCATGTCTAGGATGCTTTGCACTCTTGAATGCTTCCAACTACTCTGTTTTCTCAGGAAACCCCCCTTGACTCTGACCTTGCAGAAAGCCTATCTTTAGAAGTTGTGGAATAATTTTTTGTGCTTTATACCAAAGGAGATTTGGAGGTGGGAGGGGGAAAGTGGTGAACTGTACTAAACAGATGAGTCATTATTTCAAGACTGAGGAAGCAAAGATTTATATCTGAGGGACTTTTCAGGAGTTTCTTGATCTTAAAAACAAATAAGTGAAGGAAGGGAGGAAAACAGACCTCAAGTTTTTATTTTCCCTTCTTCCTCCTGAGGCAAGTTTTTTGTTTTTTTTTTTTTAAGATCTTATATACACTTGACAGAGAGAAGGAGCACAAGCAGGGGGAGCAGCAGGCAGAGGGAAGAGGAAGAAGCAGGCCCCCCTCTGAGCAAGGAGCCTGACATGGGGCTCTATCCCAGGACCCTGGGATCATGACCCCAGCTGAAGGCAGAGACCTAACCGACTGAGCCACTCAGGTGCCCCTTGAGGCATGTTCTTATTACATTTCCCACCTGCCACACTTCTGACTAATTTCAACAGTTTCTTGTTAAAAATGCCCAAAGTCATAGTTTTCTTTCCATACACACCCTTCACTGACTACCTCTTAAGAGATGCCTGTACATATGTTTCACAAGGCAGTTTTTCTAGTCCTTTCCTACCAACACCCGGATCTGGCCTTTAACTGAATAAACCTCACTGAGGTTTATCACTTTTGTCTTCCTTTTCTGCTTGGCTGTTTTTATTCCTCTTCAGTATTCTACCCACTTGCAAGAAAGAGTTCTGAAAGACGTCCTTATCGGCTGGCCTGGAAGGAAAGAGCAATGAACTTTCTCACCTGTAGACACACACTGATGAGTCAAATTCATAGCATAACTCTTTTCTGTGCATGTATGTCCCTTAAACATTTTCTTGCCAGGATTTAAATGTTTTTTGGGGGGGGGGAGGATGGGAGGGATACTTAGTACTATCTGTGAGAATCTGGAGAACTAGTTAGTATTAAGATCTTGTTGGGTAGAAGCTAGGTAAGAACAGTGGAAGGACCGCCCCAGGCAGAGTCCCAAGTCCTCAAAGGGGAATGATGGAGACATGAACTGGAGGCAAGGACATAGATGAATATGCCCCACCCTAAAAGCCCTGGGAGCACCATGTCCTGACATTGTGGCTTCCAAGACCTTAGGCCTGACAGAGTAAGAATCACAGGTTCAGAATATGCATACTCCTCACCCACATCTGCCCCAGGGTAACCTCTAAACTCATTATAATACATCTGCATTGTGGGTCCAGAACCTTCCATTGAGAAACGCTGCCATGATGGTTCCAATGCAAACACTGTAGAGTCAAAAACTCCCCGTCCTAATCTGTGGGACGAGTTTCCCGAATGATTGGAAGCAGCCTCCATTAGAAACCTCTCCACAGTCTTCACAGAGTCTCCCAGCTCCAAGAGACCCAATAATATCCAATCCTGAAACAACCCAGAGACTGATTCTACCTCAGAACTTACCTGCCCTCCCACCTTGAGAGGGCATGTTCCCTTTGATAAACTGCTTTGTGCTTTCTACTTTCTTTCTGACTGTCCTTATTGGAGTGAGGATCTCCACATAAATCTCCTGGGAAATTCAAGAATGGAGACCTCCATTCACTCTCACTCCTCACAGTCTGAGCTGTCAATGTTTTATTTGGTTGTTTGTTGCAGTGAATTAAAATCTCTACTGAGAAAATAGATTAATTGGACAATGTTATGTTTGGGCATAGTTTTATGAAGATTTCTAGGAGATTTAAAATATCCAATGTTGCCTCTTTCTGGAAGAGAACTGTATTTTTTTTTTAAACTTTCAATGAATTATACACACAGAAAAGCATACATAAGAAAACATTATTCACTTTTGAAAACTGAATGCACTAAGTAACCAGGACCTAGAAGAAACAGAGCGTCATAACATGCCAGAATTCCCCTCATGCTCCCTGCCTGAAAGAGAAAGAAAAAAAAAATCATTTAGAAATGAGCTTAGAAATGGGAGCTTCCAAGTTGTAAAAGGTTATGTCACTACAGATTAAATCTTTGGTTAATAATGGTATTCACTTTCTCTGATTGACTTCTCTTCCATATGTTTTAGGTATATTGGAATTTCTAAATGATCTATCTTGGAATCACTTGTTATTACCACTCTTAGTTTTAAAATGTCATCTATAGATGGGGCAGCCAGGTGACTCAGTAGGTTATGTGTCTGCAGTTCATGACCCTAGGGCCCTGGGATGGAGCTGGCATCGGGCTCCCTGCTCAGTGGGGAGTCTGCATCTCCCTCTGCCTCCTGCTCCCCCTACTTATGTGTGCTCTCTCTCTGTCCCTGACAAATAAATAAATAAAAACTAATGTGCTGAGCATTCATTCAACTTTGTAGTCTACCTTATTTTGGCTTACTATTGCATTTTAGCATTTTTTTTCATTAATGACTCTACATAAATATAATTTTTAAAGACTAGTTATTCTTATCCCATAAATGAACTGTCATGTACTTATTCTCCTGAGAGAATCTTTAGATTGTTTTTAATTGCCAACCAATGAATGCGACAGTTGACATTTTAATACATGAGTCTTTTCCTGCACTTTGATAATAGGGGGGTATCTAGATGTAAAATTACTTGCCAAACCATCTGAATGCTGTAGAGGTACTTGATAAATATTTTCCAAAATATTTTCAGAAATACTGTAGCAGCTTCACTCCTAGAAACAACGTATGAGAGTGCCTTTTCTGTGATTTATTAGCAGGGCTTCTTATATCACTAAGAAAAGTTTCTGGCTTAATGGGAAAACAAAATCTAATCCATCCAACCTTCAACTGGGGTTGAATATTTTCCCACCTGTTTGCTTGCCATTTGTGTTTTTTCTGTTGCAAAATCAATACATTTCCTTGGTCTCACGGTATGATTTATTAACCATGATTAGTGTATTTGTATTATTTCTCATCTCAGAAAAGAGGGGGTTGCTGTCTCTATTTAGAGACTGTGGGAAAGGGTCTGGCATAGGAGATAGTAAGCAACTTCCAGGGACGGGAGGTGGCTAGACTTCATGGTGATGACCCGTAGCTGACATCGATAGACTAAGGCTAATAATAACAAGTGATTCTAAGACGGGGCATTCAGAAATCCCAAGATAGCCACGAGAAGTGAATCTGAGGAAGTGAACACCATCTTTAACCAAAGATTTAATCTATAGTGATATAACCTACATCTTGGAAGGTATCATTTCTAAAGCATTTCTTTTTTTTTAAAATATTTTATTTATTTGACAGAGAGAAATCACAACTAGGCAGAGAGGCAGGCAGAGAGAGAGGAGGAAGCAGGCTCCCTGTGGAGCAGAGAGCCCGATGTGGGACTCGATCCCAGGACCCTGGGATCATGACCTGAGCCGAAGGCAGAGGCTTTAACCCACTGAGCCACCCAGGCGCCCCGGAAGGTAACATTTCTAAAAGCATTTATTGCTATTTAGAATACTAAGCTGCTAGCTTAGTATTCTATTCTAACCTGACAATGTGTTCTTTCTTTCATGTCAGGCAAGCTTGGCTGCTGTTATTCTTAAAGTTTGTTACTCATCCAGGTGTCCTTCGTATGCTATACCTTGGGGGCCACACAGAGCCTGCTTTTGCACTCCAACTTCATGTACAAGAAGTTTGACACATAGCACGCTGATTGACTAAAGGAGGTTAAAGACGGTTCTCTTTCAGATTGTATTTTTTGCTACTGGAACTCACTCCTGTTTGTTTTGATGATTCTGTAGAGAGAATTCTAACTTGAAATGACTGGTTTTGAACTCCTCGCTTAAATAATTTGAATAGAAAATTCTACAGTTATAGGCAAAGTTAAATTTGTCCTATGTTCTTCTTATACCAAATCAATTTTTAAAATGTTTTATTGCATATTTTCTTTTTTTGTTATATATTTGTATTAGCTCATCCAGAAACGTATGCAGTCTCTTAATCCTTATGTGTGTTTTAGACATTGGAAAGAGGGCTATATGGGCTTCAAAATTCAAGTCATAAATCTTTACCCTCTACTTTGAGCTATAAGAGAAATTTGAAATCCAATGTTTAGTAAATTGGTGCTCTTAGGATGGCTTACCTATTACTTCCAGGGAATTTGCATTAGAGAATCTAAAGAATGTTCAGACTAAAATTCAGAATTAGATCTTCCTTTCCACCCTCTCATTCTGTCCTCTTTTTTCCCCCTCTTTACCTCTTTCTCTCTCTCCTCAATTCCTCCCTCCCTCCCTTCCTCTCCTTCTTTCCTTCCCATACGTAGTTACTATGTGCCAGTTACTTTTCTGGTGTCTAGGGATAAAGCAGTGAATAAAACCAGGGCAACTCGGTGGCTAAGTAGGTTAAGCATCCTGCCCTTGGTTTTGCCTCAGGTCATGATCTCAGGGTCATGGAATCAAGCTCCATGTTAGGGGGTGGGGGGGTCTGGACTCAGCGGGAGTCTGCTTCAATATTCTTTCCCTCTGCCCCCGCCCCCAACTTGGGCCCTCAATCTCTCTCTCTCAAAAAAAAAAAATTCTTAAAAAAACAAAAATACAGGGGCACCTGGGTGGCACAGTTGGTTAAGGATCTGCCTTCTGCTCAGGTCATGATCTCAGGGTCCTGGGATAGAGCCCCACATCAGGCTCCCTGCTCAGTGGAGAGTCTGTTTCTCCCTCTGCCTCTTATTCCTGCTCATGCACTCTCTCTCTCGCTCTACTCTCTCTCTCAAATAAATCAATAAAAATCTTTTTTTTTTAAAGAGAAAGAAACTCCTAAAAAAACACCAAAAAACCAAAAATAAAAACGAAGTTCATGCCCCATGGAACTTTCTTTCTAAAATCAGGTTGACTGAAGTATCATTTAATGCAGTAAAGTCTGCCACTCTCAGACGTACAGTTCTATGATTTTGACAAACCTATACAATTATGTAAATAGCACCACAGTCAAGTTAAAGTATATTTTCCATCATCAAAATCAAAAGCCCTTATATAATCATACCCTCTACCCATCCCCAGCTCTAGGAAAGCAGTGATCTCTTTTCTGTCTCTACAGTTTAGTTTCTTCATAGATGCCATATAAATGCAAATATTTAGTAGGTGGCACTTTGTGTTTGGCTTTTTTCATTCAGCATAATGCTTTGAGATTCACCCACGCTGTTGCATGTATCAGGAATTTGTCTTTTTTATTCCTGAGTAGGATTCCATCTCATGGATGTACCACAATGCATTTATCTGTTTACCATTTGATGGTCACTTACATTGTTTCTAGTTTGGGGTTATTATGTATAAACGTGCTGTCAACTTCCACTGACAGGTTAGTTTGTATGGACACATACTGTAGTTTCTTTTGGGTAAGTACCTAAAAAATGGGACTGCTGGTCATATGTTAAGTATTTGTTTAACTTTGTAAGAAACTGCCAGACTATTTCCCAAGTCGGCCAAACAATTTTGCATTCCCACCAGCCGTGAATGAGAGCTCCAGCTGCTCCTTATTCCCACCAGTGTCCTTGCCAGTAGAAGTTTCTTGTTTTGTTTTGTTTGTTTTTTTTTTTTAATTTTACTTTAACAACTTCAGCAGGTGTATGGGATTTTATTGTATTGGAAAGCACCAGTCTTTTGCCCAGTTAATCAGTGTTGGTATTTTTCAGTCTCCCACACTTCCTCTTAGATTGAAAGAGACTGAATCAGTCCATCAGGTTATGAAAGATAGAGGAACCCAATCATCTTGATTGGTGGTTCTCATTGTGGATTCTCTCATGTGGAGTTTAGGCAGAGCCTTGCTGTTCACATACACATAGGGTTATGCTGTGTTTCAGGAGGGCATACTCATACATTGAGCTGGGGAGGTAGGTGAGAGAGGCCTCTCCTTAGTATGTTTCTAATGAGAACCAAAGAGCCAGAGGAATCCCTGAGAAAAGCTTTGTTCCAGGATGACTAATTAGGACGCGTTCCTGGTGAGGAGACCAGAAACTGCAAGATAGATTGTTTGTAGTATTGGTAAAGTGTGACCAAAACAAAACAAAACCCACCAAAACAGGAATGATTATGGATACAATAAAAAGATAAGTTAAATTAGTAGCTGATGAGGGGGCTTAAGGCAAATAAACAAGTTGATGTGCTTAATGTTTCACATTTAAATGATAAGGAGAAGGAGCCCAATAGCAAAATGAAAGGGCATTTCACAATGTCCCTGTCTTGCTAAATCCAATGATCAGGCAGTTCTCCAGATGCATTTCACTGACTTATTAGAAAAAGAGACATAGATCAATTGACATACCAGATGTCCCTTTGTCCTTTCCTTAACCTTGAGATGCCACTCCCGGTGGAGTCTTGGGTAACACCGCCTGCTCCTCTGCTTCCCCTTTGTTGGCTCCTCCTCATCGCCCTCACCTCTGAATATTTTCATCCCCAGCCTGCACCTGCTGGGCACCTCCAACCTGCACCTCAAACTTAGCATATCCACAGCCAGACACCTGGTCTTTAGGATCCCCAAGCCCCGTCTCCCGCTCTTGTCTTCTTTTATTCCAAATGCTCAGGCCCCAAATCATGAGATCAGCCTTGATTTTTCTTCCTCCCAGATCTCTATCATATTCATCAGAATATGTTTTTGGCTTTCCCTTTAAAATATGCCCAGAACCTGACCATTTCTGTCTCTTTCTACTGCTACCGTCATGAGCCGAGTCACCTGCTCCAGAAGCCTTATTTTCCTCACCTGTAAAAAGGGGGTAATAATTAATAATAATAATAACTTTTTCATAGGATTGTGTGAAGAATTGTATGTAAAGCAGTATCTTGCACATAGTAAATAACAGTTATTTATTATTTCTATAACTTACAGAGAGTATACCTTATCAAAAAAATACATAAAGCTATATTTCAGAAAAAGTGTCCCTTTTCTAGTCTCAAAGTCAAATCTATTATTTCTAGTTGCTCCTTTAAGGATATGATGGTTTATCCTGTAATTGCGGTTTAAGGGGAAGTTGCACAACATGCTTTATTTGTGCTGACCATTTAAGAAATTTCTAAGTTGTTACGAGGAGTCATACATTTCTGAATAACCTAAAGCATGGCTTAAAAATGGGAATTTCTGGGCATTGAGAAGAGTTAGCATGTTTCTGAACTGTTGTTGAGCTGTTCTTTTTCTTTACACTAAAAAGAGAAATACTTTAGATCAGCAGCCCATTCCTCTGATTTCAGAGACTAGAACATGCAATTTTTCTTGTCTCCTTTGCCTCTAAAGTGAGGCCTCTGATCCTGATACTAGGCGTCTCTTTATTAAAAACTAGAGAATGGTTTTGTTATCTATTATTTGATAGAAAGACCTATAGAGGGAGAACTTTTTTTTTTTTTCAATTAGCCATGGTTGTCAAGAAACAGAGGCTATAAATGCTCCTATTCAACCTTCTTAAACCTTTCATTTCAGAAGATATGAACCTGGTGGTGGGTATTAAGGAGGGCATGTATTGCATGGAACACTGGGTGTGATGCATAACAATGAATCTTGGAACACTGAAAAAATAAAATTAATTTTAAATTTAATTAAATCTAAAATTTAATTTATTTTATTTAAATTTATTTTAAATTAATTAAAATTAAATTAAATTTTAAAAAAGATGATATGAGGTACAGATTTTGGAAAGACTTAAGACAGAATATAAATTTCTGTCTGTTTCTACTGCTACCATCATGTTGGCTACTAAAGAAGTCTTTAAAAAAATTCCTTATTTATTTTAGAGAGAGAGTGGGGAGAGGGAGAGAAGGAGAAAGAGAACCTCAAGCAGGCTCCATGCTGACCACAGAGCCCCACTTGGCAGATCTCAGGACCCTGAGGTCATGACCTAAATGAACGGAAAGCAAGACTTAGACACTTAACCAGCTGAGCCACTTAGGCACCCCAAGAGGTCTTTATTATTGACTCATTATTCCTAGGATATGAGTTGTTTTTCTAGTCATGATTTACAAAAAGTAGTAGAAGAAGAAGAATGTTCACTAACCCAGGCTTCTTCTCAGTCAGCAACCCTTATGAAAACCAACTGCTTTTAGAAGAGGTTGATTGGAATGTGGGACACAAACTAGCCACCCAAAGGGATGGTAACTGGCTATGAAAGAGCTCCAGTCTAGCTGGAGATGACAGAGTGGGACTGTTTATTCTGACAATGCCTCGTATGCACTGTCAAATATTTGAGGGAACAAATCATAGACTATGTTGGTTTCTTGGAATTTCTTTTTGCGTGTGGATTTTCTTGACTGCCTATGATAATCACTATCACTATACAGTTGTCGAAATTTACTGTATCACTATATGGTTGCCTCAGTGTTGGGAATTATATGGAGAGAAGGATATGCCAGAATAAATTGTACTTTGGTTCACGGTTCAAATGAACAGTTGTCATATTAGAGCTATGATTCAGATAAGAGCTCTGCCTTATTCCTGTTACACATTTCTAAGGAAATCATAAAACTTTAAACACGACACAGTTATTAGTCACTATGATTGAAAATATAATTAGAACAAGAATCAAAGAAATACAAATACTTAAATATAATTAATGTTCTTTTCTTTCTTTCATAAGTATGAAAAAAATACTTTGAAAATTTCTTTCTAAATCTCAATACTTTCCATGCCCCAAACTCTCGCATGTTACGAAGTTTCAGGCTTTGAGAATTCTACCCAATCTTTGAAGCAAAATACCTAACATTTTCTTGCAACTTTCTTACTGTTGAGTTTTGAAATTCTTGCCTATTTTTCCAGCCCTCCCTCAAAGGTTACTTCAAAGATAATTTTTAGAGGTTCTTATTCTCTCTCATGGAAATTTCTGGTTTTCTTTATTCCCATAGGAAAGTGTAAGAGATTGTATCTGCCTATGAAGAGCTTTACAGTTGCCTGGATAAAACCTTATATATAATGTCTAACTAATCAGGAAATATTTTCTCTCTTCCCTCAACCTCAGTTTCTGTTTTATTATTTTCCTAACATACATTGAGTAGTCTTTTCCCAGCCACCTCTCTCAGAGATGGGATATACAGAAAACACAGTGATAACAAATCCTCACCTTAAAAAGTATACTTAAGCACTACTGGGGGCACCTGGGTGGCACAGTTGGTTGAGTGCTTGATTCTTGACTTTGGCTCAGGTCATGATCTCAGGGTCGTGGGATCAAGCCCCCATGTTGGGCTCTGTCGTGAGTGTGTGTGGAGTCTACCTGAGATACTTTCTCCCTCTGGAGTCTCCCCACCATGTTCTCTCACTCTCAAATAAATAAATAAAATCTTTATTTTTTAAAGTATATATAAACACGACTTTTTGCTAAATAGTAAGATTTGAAAACATATATAAAAGATAACACCATACCTGCCCATTTTATCGCATGAAGGCGGATGCACCATTGTGTATTTCACTTATGTATATATTACCTTTCTCCCATTCAGTTGTGTCTGTTTTTATTAGCTTCTGTATTCTCACTATCCAGAACGGTATCTGACCCATGAAAGACGCTGAAAGATTTGAGTGAGCGAATTAATGTCTTTTCCTTCCTTTGTGCTTTCTAAAGATATTAATGGTCATACTATACTGTACTGTGTTTAAAAGATGGGTTTAAATGAGAGGTAAGGGTTTTCAAATAAAAGACTCATATACTTTAGCTATTACTCACAAAAACATATATTTATGTGGCAGATATATCTTATGTTCTGAGAATTCTGCACAGGAAAACTTAAGTTATATTTAGTTCATATGTCATATGAATACAACATTTTTTTTAAAATCACTGGTCTTTTTCTTATTTTGACAGAGAGAGAGAGAGAGATCACAAGTAGGCAGAGAGGCAGGCAGAGAGAGGGGGGAAGCAGGCTCCCTGCCGAGCAGAGAGCCCAATGCTGGGCTCGATCCCAGGACCCTGAGATCATGACCTAAGCAGAAGGCAGAGGCTTTAACCCACAGAGCCACCCAGGTGCCCCCGAATACAACATTTTGTCACAAAAAAGAAATTTGTGGAGTGCCTGAGTGGCTCAGTCAGTTGAACATTCAGCTCTTGGTTTTGGCTCAGTTCGTGATATTGTGGTTGTGAGATTGAGCCCTGTGGGATCCAGCTCTGTGCTCAGCTTGGTGTCTGCTTCAGATTATCTCTTCCTTTCCCTCCTGCTCTCTCTCTCTCTTTCAAATAAATAAATAAAATCTTAGAAAAAATAAATTTGTCCAAGAGTTAGAAGGTTGTATTTTAGGCCCAGGCCTTTCCTCAATTATGTCTGGGACCATGGATGAATTTACTTTTATCTGGACTTAGATCCATTAACAGTGTCCACCAGACTGCACTAAATATCTTCACTGTCTACACTTTGGCATGTTCTCATTGTACCCTCATCATACACCTATGTTTCTCCCCATTTATCACATTATATTGAACATATACCTACTTATATATGTTTTTCCCACTAGATTTGTGAAATGCAGGCTCTACTTCATAAAAATAAGAGCTATTGTTTTTTTAATACTTTTAAACGTCCTATTCTACCTAATTGAATATTTTTAAGAAGATTTTATTTATTTATTTGACAGAGATCACAAGTAGGCAGAGAGGCAGGCAGAGAGAGAGGAAGGGAAGCAGGCTCCCTGCCGAACAGAGAGCCCAATGCGAGGCTCGATCCCAGGACCCTGGGATCATGACTTGAGCCGAAGGCAGAGGTTTTAACCTGCTGAGCCATGCAGTCGCCCCCCTAATTGAATATTTTTAAGAAAACCATTCAGTAGGTATATCTAACTCCATTTTGTAGAAGAAGAAATTTAAAACTGAAAACTTAATCAACATGTCCCAGATCTATAAACATCTGGGATTTCAACCTCTCCTCTGACTCGAAAGTCTCTGCTCTTAATCACCTTACACTAGATCCTACTGCCTTCCTAAAAGATGACTACAAAGTGTTGAATTCCTACCAAGTGCTGAATTCCTACCAAGCGCAAAATACCAATATATTGATTGTAAACCTGAGAACAGCCTTGCACAGTAAATATGATTATCCTTAGCCTACATCCTATAGACCAGAAAACTAATGCTCAGAGTTGAGAAATAGTCTCCTCCTCATCCATACAACTAGTACATTCTGAATAGTCTAATACTTCTTTCTGAATATTATCATAATGTTAGTATCTATTTATGTCTCTCTTCATCTTCTACCCACTCATGTACCCTTTGACTTTAGCCAAGTAGTCCTTAATTGGTTGGAGTTCTTCGTATGGTTGAATGATTATTTTTAGTTGGTTGAATTTTTTTTGTTTTGTTTTGTTTTTTTACCATTGTTCTTAAAGGGTCGGAGCCCTTGGTGGTCCTATGTCTATCGAGTTGTTCTAGTCTTCCACAAAATTTGTTACTGAATATGAAAATCCTGATAGCTGCTCTCTAACATCTAGTGTTTGACAGGGGCTGAGCTGAGTTGATGTGTTCCAGGAAAGAGGCTGCATTTGTAAAAGTACCTTAACTTAGAGTCATTTCACATGCGATTACATTTATACTTACCAGTCATTCTCCAGGACCCATGTATCTCCTAAACAAGTTAGGCAAGCCAATCAAGTAGGGGTGTCATAGGAATCCTGCTCCAATCCCCATGTTTTCCACACCTTTGATCGTGGGTGGAACTGATTGTTTTAATTTCTTTAGGGGTATGCTATTTTTTCAGTTGTCATTTCCGAAGGAAGAGGCAGTCAGCCTAAACCACTTAGTTTAGTCTTTTCTTCCATAATAGCCCTTAATCCGTGGTTGGAGAATGTGATACAACTCTTTGAACTAGTACTCAGGACCTGGAGAAACCATCACAGTTTGAGTTTGCAGACTATTTGAGACCAATTCAGGCCAAGACTTCATTTTCTTCTGCCTCTTCGAACTCTTGGGCCAGAGAGGATTTCTGGTTCTATAAAGATTGTGGTCAGCTCAGATCCAGTCTAACAATGTGTTACAATTTCCCAGTACTTAGTTACCCTAGTAAAGGACCACATGCTTCTTTGTTGAAGATTTAGGAAGATGATATATAGTGCGTAACTATGGCAGCGATGAAAGGCAATCCTCAGGGGAACTCTATAACCTCTTCATTGAAGGGACTCTTTATCTATAACTGGCTCAGATCTGGGAGCTGGATGTGAGAGCAGGATTCTTACTTGTAGCAACTTGAGTTAGGTTCACTAGTCCTAAAGACTTGGTGTTTTTTCTTTTAAACACACAAATATAAATATATAGATACATATGTCCTGCAAAATACCTTGCTGATTGCACATAGATCTGTTTTTAAAATTTATTTAAGTAGTATTGAGATAGCAATCTTTTTTCCATACATTTAAAACTCAATATTCCGTATTCCTTCTCACTGTAGCATGACATTTGTAACAAAAACTTATCAGATTTCAGTCATCTCTTCCCCCAGGATTGGACATCTTTAATGTTTTTCACTCTCTGCTCGGTGGAGGTGTCCCTGCATGCAGGCCCCGTGCCTGTGAGCCTATATGGAGGCTCCTGTAGGACTATACCCAGGAGTCACATTGCCTGTTCATGGGGTCTGCTCAATACTACTGTGTAGTCTCTTGAATGACTAGAATAGTACATTTCCACCTGTGATGCATAATCATTCCTCTTTCCCCCTGTTTTTACTAAAACTTCGTGTTTTCTGATTACCAGATTTTTGTCTATCTGATGTTTATTTGATCTATCTAAATATCACCTAGAGTTTGATCTCATTTAGTTTTCAGGTCCACAAGGAATAGTAGGATTTGGCTTCTATATACTTGTTAGCCTCTTGTATTTCCCCTTCTGTGAATTGCATCATACCCTTTGTCTGTTGTTTTGTTTCTTGTGTTGTTGATTTGTACAGCTCTCTTCTCTGCTTGACTTATTTCACTCAGAGTAATCTCTTCCAGTCTCGTCCATGTTGTTACAAAAGTTGGGTATTCATCCATTCTGATGGAGGCATAATACTCCATTGTATACATGAACCATATCTTCTTTATCCATTTGTCCATTGAAGGGCATCTTGGTTCTTTCCACAGTTTGGCAACTGTGGCCATTGTTGCTATGAACATTGGGGTATAGATGGCCCTTCTTTTCACTACATCTGTATCTTTGGGGTAAATATCCAGTAGTTCAATTGCAGAGTTGAAGGGTAGCTCTATTTTTAATTTTTTGAGGAATCTCCACATTGCTTTCCAAAGTGCTGCACTAACAAGCATTCCCACCAACAGTGTAAGAGTGTTCCCGTTTCTCCACATCTCTCCGACACACTTTGTTTACTGTCTTGTTAAATTTGGCCATTCTAACTGGTGTAAGGTGGTATCTCAATGTGGTTTTGATTTTTTTTTAAGATTTTATTTATTTATTTGACAGAGAGATCACAAGTAAGTAGAGAGGCAGGCAGAGAGAGAGAGGAGGAAGCAGGCTCCCTGCTGAGCAGAGAGCCCAATGCGGGGCTTGATCCGAAAACCCCAGGATCATGATCTGAGCTGAAGGCAGAGGCTTTAACCCACGGAGCCACCCAGGCACCCTTTAATGTGGTTTTGATTTGAATCTCCCTGATGGTTAATGATGATGAACATTTTTTCATGTGTCTCTTAGCCATTTTGTATGTCTTCTTTGGAGAAGTGTTTGTTCATGTCTTCTGCCCATTTTTTGACATGATTATCTGTTTTGTGTGTGTTGAGTTTGAGGAGTTCTTTATAGATCTTGGATATCAGCCCTTTGTCTGTAGTGTAGTTTGTGAATATCTTCTCCCATTCTGTGGGTTGCCTCTTTGTTTTGTTGACTGTTTCCTTTGCTGTGCAGAAGCTTTTGATCTTGATGAAGTCCCAAAAGTTCATTTTCGCTTTTGTTTCCTTTGCCTTTGGAGACATGTCTTGAAAGAAGTTGCTGATTAAAATGATACAAATGATACAAAGTATAGGGATAGAGGGAACATTCCTCAACTTCATAAAATCTATCTATGGAAAACTCACAGCGAATATCATCCTCAATGGAGAAAAGCTGACAGCCTTCCTTTTGGGATCAGGAACACGACAAGGATGCCCACTCTCGCCACTTTTGTTCAACATAGCGCTAGAAGTCCTAGCAACAGCAATCAGACAACAAAAATTGCCCTTTTCAAGGGAAACAAATGTATCTTGATAAGAATGTTGAACAGGAAAAATAAACATTAACACAAATATTCATTTTAGAAAATGAGGGGTGCTCCCTGGAGAGACAAAAAAAAATGTGTAAATTTCTGAACAAGGAGGTTGAACTATCTAATAAAATACACAGAAATAAAAAGGAAAGTAAAAGTATGGCCAATACAAAGTATGAAATACGGCAGGAAAATGTTCTAGTACAATAATAAGTATAATACATTTTAAAAACTCAAATTTATTAATCTAAGCTTATAGATTTTGTGGTATAGAAGGATATAGAAAAGTTGAAAGGAGTGAATGGAAAGAGATACACCAGGAAACCGGAGCTTAAAGGAACCTGAGATAACAATTTTAGGTTACGACAGAATTTAGGACAACAAACATCCTAAAGGTTAGAGAGACATTAATATGGGGGAAAAGGAACCTTAGATCAAGATGTGACAGCCATACATGTGCCAGTCAAATTAGTGTCAAGATATATAAAGGAACAATGGATCAATTTGGGAGAAGTGTTTAGAGCTTACGGTCTTATTTGCTCAGGAAGCTAACCTTGTTGCCCTTAGCTGGCTGGTGTACTGGGAAGGGGACAAAGGCTCAGCTCCTAGTTTTTGCTCTTCCAAGGGCATTTAAAGAGGGAATGCCCCCAACCTCACTTTCTTCAGCCTGGAAAGCTCTGATGTGACGTCCCATTTATTGTGTCTCCAACTCCAATTACCCCATCTCTCAAGGGACATCCCCCCGCCTTAGCCCAGCACTGCCCTTTGCCCAAAGCAGCCTTGCTTGAGTTGTCATCTCCTGCCCCCAGGAGTGTTTGGGCAGGGCTGAAGGATTAAATGATCTGGAGGCAGCTGGTCTGCCTGTGCCTGCTGCCATTTGTCCCCATGGCAACTGGTTCCTCGGCTGTCCTGATGTGATATCACAGCTCCTGACAATTCCTGTGAACCCCAACTGGTAATGATCCAGTCAAGGATTGAAGGGCAGAGAATAGGGGCCACAGGAAATTTCTCAGCAGCCTATTCCCTGCTCTGTGGCTCTTGGTCTCTTCTGCTTCAACACTAGTATCCTGCCCCTTTTGGTGTGCCTGGGGCTTCTCCAAGTCCTTCTATTCTCATCCAGCCACTGTCTTTTCACTATGGCCTTTTAGGACTCAATCTGGGGTACAGCAATATTATTTTATCATTTCCCAAGGAACTAGAATTCCTTATGTGTCTTTGCTTTCTTACAGACTAGTAGCTGCTTAAGATATGTTTGTAGCAACATTGACCTCTCCTGTCTCACCTAACTCCCAGGTTCATTATGAGGAACGAGTATGTTTTTAAAAATAAAAATATAAAAATATAATACACTGTACTTAAGTTAGTATGATTTAGCACATGAACTACTTAGTAAATAACCACTAAAGAAATATAAATTTGGATGAGTGATAGAGTAGTTTGCATGCATTATAGCATTATTTCCTAGCACTATAGCTGTAATGCTTTGTTCAGAGAGAAGAAAGGATTACTTCAGGTGAATTTTGACCAAATTCTTGAACACACTTAGTTGTATTTTGGGATTTGTCGTTTCAAAAACATTTTAACTTCTCAATTTTGACTGAACTATGCCGATTGTTTGTGAGCGAGCTTTGTAAAATTGAATGCAGAAGTTTTGATCATGAGGCAAAAACTGTCACCCTGTTTTAAAGAAAATTCTCATGCCCTTCTTGGTGATATTCTAGGACGTAAAAGGGGAAGTGTTCTCTGGGAGTGAATTTTCTTTACCCTTGTTTTCTACCTCTGTGTGAGAGTGGATCAAGTCCTCGTTTATTTTGCTAGAAAAATGTACTCCCTACCTTCCAAATAAGGAGTAAAGTTTGTCATGTACACATCTGATACCTTAAGTCTATGGATCTGGTGTCAGCTAGGAACAAAGAATCTCTGTGTCCTGTGAATTCACCAGAAAATTTAGTTTTGAGTTGACCTAGTTAACTCATGCAACAAATGCCATTCAGAAGGTGCTGAGTGGCCCAGTCAGTTAAGCGTCTGATTCTTGGTTTCTGGTAAGGTTGTGATCCTGCCTCGGGTTCCACACACAGCTCAGAGGCTGCTTGAGTTTCTTTCTCCCTCTCCCTCTCCCCCTGCCCGCTCCTCTCAAATAAATAAATAAATATATTTTTAAAAAGTGTCATTCAGGCACCTGATACATGAGAGCATATCAGTTTAAATAAAACATTAACATTTATCCTTTGTAGGATTTCAGTTCCAGCTCTTTATCCAATTAGATCACTATAAATTAAATTATCTGGTCAGAATTAGTGTAACTCTCTATAAAATTACCTTTACTAATGTAACTTAATATTGCTCTTTGGCATTCTTGAATATTGATAGGAGAAATGGTCCTGTGGAATTAGGGTTTCTGCAACATTTTAGAAGTGTCTGTTGCAAGGGATTAAGAATCTAACAAGAGCTTCCATTCAGAGAGTACGCTGTATATTCTAGGTGCATGTTTTAGTGAATTTAGTTCTCTTTATAAACTTACTAAGTAGATATTATAATCCTCCTTGCATAGATGAGGAAACAAAGGCTAACTAAAACAACTTGTCCACAGCACACAGGACTCAAACCCAGGCCTGTTTGATCTTGAAGTCTAAGACCTTACCCATGTTTTTGCAATATTATTATGCATCTCAGTCTCCCTAAGGCAAGGATTCTAGAAATCAGTTATACTTATTAATTGGCAAAAGATAATCTGCAGACGGGATGAGCTACACTGTAGAGCTAGAAGTTTGCTTGAGGTGGCAAGGTACAATTAGGATGATCTGTGGCACCTGTAAGCTTGCCTGGAAATTTCGAGACTCCTTTTTTAAGGAAGCTAGAAAACGACTGGGTTTTGCAACCAAGCACACTGTGGTCCCAAATATTCCTGACTTGGATATTAAAGAGAAACTTGATTTCCTAGGCCAGATGCCTGGGACATTTAGATAACCTGCAGATGCAAGAGTTAACCTTTGATATCAGAGCTTTCAATGAACTATAGGCTAAGAACTCCCAGGATAAGCCTTGTTATTTCCCAGTGTTTCTTAACTTTAAGGAAACCTAGTATCAAATGAAACACTCAATTCTAACACACTCTCAAATATTCTTATGTCCTTCCTACTCTGTAAGTTGGTAGGTTTCAACCATGTTCCCTGTTGTACTTGGAGTTCTATAGGTACTTGCGAAGGGTGCCCTGATACCAGGAGAGAAGATGGAAGGGATGGAACTTTGGCTGGGTGTCCCCATACCTCAACCAGGGCATCTTCAGGCACACATAAAGAACATGAGCTCAACTCCACTGTCCAGTGACTTGATTTCTTTTTTTTTAATCAAAAAACCATTTTTTTAAGATCAATATCCTCATCTATAAAAAGGTATTGATAATCCTACCTTGTGGGTTTTCAGTAATGACTGAATGACTTCATAGGTGCAGAGCACTTACAACACTCCCTGACAAAGAATACGTACTCCGTAATTGTTGGTTATTACTATTGCTTAATTATGTTTTTGCATATAATTTTGTAATAGTCAAACAGCCGAAACTAAAAAAATAAAAAAGAATTGAGAAGCATTTTCTGTATGACGGCTGAACTTCTTTATGTTTAAACTGTCTCTGTTTATTTAATTTTTATCTATGTTATATATCATTTTCATGGTAAATGGGATCTAATTTTTTCTCAATCTGCCACTTTTGAGCTAACACACTGCCTTCCCTGAATATGAAGCGTTATCCCTGACTTTTCCCAGTAAGAAACTTGGAAATTACCTTTATTTCTTGGCTGGATGATCTCATAAATGAGATCGTGACAGCTGAAAATATTTTGCTGTCTTCTTTAAAAATGAGGAAAAATAGAAGTAAAGGAGCTCGCTAACAGCAAAGAAAAAGTAATGCCTGTTGCTAGTCACTTCAATGTTTCTTACTTTCCTTGCCCCTCATTTCTATTTTTTAAAAAGATTTTATGTATTTATTTATTTATTTGGGGAGGAGCAAAGGGAGAGGGGGAAAGAATCTCAAGCCCACTCCATGCTGAGCACAGAGCCTGAGGCTGGGCTCACTCCCAGGACCCTGAGATCATGACCCAAGTGGAAATCAAGAGTCAGACCATTAACCAACTAAGCCACCCAGATGCCCCCATTTTTACTTTTGAAACATCTTTAAAGTAATCTTTCAGTGATAAAAAGCCCACATTATCTTTATTGTGTTTTCCCCCACTTTGAAGCTATATATATAACATACATTTACTGATTTAAGAGGAAAAAGAAATAAACCTTACTGTGTAGATATCTTCTATTTGCCCCTCACCTTGATCTCCTTGGGTCACTCTGCTCCACATGCTGTGTGCTCTAACTGACTTGCATGGCCTCCACCTAGTCTCCATTGCCTTCCAAATTTCGGTTGGTTTTGGCCAATGGGCCATTCCATTAACTACACATGCACTGCCCCTACCTTCTAAGGAATTCCATTATTAACCTCCCCTCCAATTAATTTGAGTGTGTCATTTGTTTCCTTTAAGGACCCAACCAACTCTTTGTGTTCATTCCCCCCCCCTTTTTTTTTAATGCAGTTTCACCATATATGTATGCTAAAACATATTGTTTAGTTTTGCCTTTTTAACTTCTTTAATGCATTGATTTAAGGTCTCCACCTACCAAGTTCCATTTTTGCTCTTCACTAATTCGGAAATCATACACTTGTTAAACAAAATTCAAGTGAGTAAATTTAAAGGTCTAATTGGCTTTATTAACAATTTATGGGTCAAGCAGTGTACTACCTAGCAAGTAGATAGAAAATCCAAGAAGTTGCTCAAAATGGAAGAATTTTATAGGTAGAAACAGGGTGGGACAAGAAAGTTATTAGCAAAAAGGGAAAAGAAAAGGAAGAATTATTTCAGGCAAGGTCACTTTCCTTGGGGAAAAGGCAAGGGATTTTCTCATGCAGACTGTCTCACGAGGGCTTGTAAGAAACTTCCAGATTGGTTGATTTAAAATTCCACTCTTGGAAAAGGCTGAAAGTGCAATTGGGTTACATATTAAGTATTTTTTTTTTAATTTTATTATATTTAAATTCAACTAATTAACATAGAGTATATCATTAGTTTCAGAGGTAGAGTTCAGTGATTCTCCCATTTCATATAACACCCAGTGCTCATTACATCATGTGCCCTCCTTAGGTATTAACTACTGATGGGAATTAACATACGTGCTCCAGCTTGAAAAAGTTTCTTTTTTATGCATTCTGTTTTTATATGGTTAGTAGCTAGTCTAGAAATTTTAACATTCATATTTAACTTTAAAAATCTCAACTTAGACCTTTACCTTCCTTTTAAAAACCAGCATCATAGAATGTTTATCCCCTGATTATCACTTTCTCAACTTCAATGCTCTTTTTATCCAGTATTTTGTTTTTGTCCTGTTTTTATACTTACAAAAAGTAGTCATTGTTGATATTATCATTTTATATGAGCAATAAGTCTCTAAATTTAGCTACCTGGCTATCATTTTCTTCACTCACCATTCCATCTCCATCTGAGATCTTTCTTGTAAGACTGAAGTTAGTTAGGTTCTAATGGATACCCGGAGGCCAACAAAAAGAAAGTCATGGCCTGCTATTGGGAAAGTCAGAGGCCTGTGCTGGCAGCACTCCACATGAAGCCAAATCAAAACAGACAAACCCAAGGTGGGGGCTGCCCAGACAGGAAATCCCTGATCAAACAAGGAAGCAAAGGCACAAAACCCTGCTTCCAAGAAATCCCCACCCCAAGTAATGAACATTCCACTCCTTGTTAACAACCAACAATAAAAAATGCAAACCCACATCCCAGCGAAACAACTTTCTTGAACTCACCTGCTCACTCTTGCATCTCAGAATGTATTTTTGATGTGGGAAACAAAGACAGAGGAAATGTAGACAAGTGTCTTGGGGTGCCTGGGTGGCTCAGTCCATTAAGTGTCTGCCTTGGTTTCTGATCACGATCCTGGGGTCCTGGGATCAAGTCCCACATCAGGTTCTGGGCTCAGTGGGGAGCCTGCTTCTCCTTCTGCCCCTTCCTCTGCTTGTGCTCATTTTTTCTCTCCCTCTGACAAATATATAAAATATTTTTTTAAAAAATTAAGTGTCCTTATAGCCTGTAGCTCATTGACAGATACTTGAGATAAACAGATTATAACATTCTTCCAAGATCCTGTGAATCTTCTTTAGCATACAAAAGTCCTTTTGAAACTTGCCTTATCTTTATTTCTCCCAACCCTAGGTAGATAATCAGTTGCTTCTCACCAACCCCCCCACCCCGGGGTGGAGGCAACAGGAGGCAGCAGGCAGACTCCACAGCAGCTCTTTCTGCCCATTGGTCCTGTCCCTATGCTTTAATAAAACCATCTTTTTTGCACCAGAGACATCTCAAGAATTCTTTCTTGGCTTTGGGCTCTAGACCCCAAAAACACTGCTCCCAAAAAACGACATCACTTTCACTTTAATGAAATCTTTCACTTGTATGTTGTGTTATGTCTGTCCCTGAATTCTTTTCTCACCATGAGACCAAGAGCCTTTAGCAACATGTTGGAGACCAGCTGGGTCCAACCTCTTCACAGTTCCCCTAGCAACATGATCATTTTCTTTCTTCTGGAAAAACATAACTTCAGATGCTTTTGGTGAAGTTCTGTTATTAGTAAAACCCATCTTTGTAAGTGTATTTATTTTACCCTTGTTCTTAAAAGATAGTTTAACTAAGTATAAAAATCTTAGCACTTTTCTGATGGAGGTAAATATCTTTTTGAGGTGCTACTTTTGAATGTTTTTGGTGTTCTTTTGATTCAATACATTTTCAACAGATGTAGATTTCTTCATATTTCTCTTGCTGGAAAGTCCCTGGACTCACTGAATCTGAGAATTGTTTTTCTCTTTCAATTCCAAAGATTTCCTAGCGAATATCTCTTCATTTTTTTTTCTTTTCAATATCTCTTCAATTTTTTACCTCTTCAATTTTTTCTCTCTCATCCTACTGACTCATTCTGAAAAACTGATCTAAAACCCTTTATATTTTCTCACCTATGACCTGAAACATTCAAACTCTCTCTTTTAATTTCCATCCCAACATACTGAACATACTTATTTGATATCCTGTGTTCAATAATGCCATTATTAGCAGACAGTCTGTGTATTATTCCAAAGTTTGTTATTCCTGCTAACTCTTCATATAGTAGCTTGGTTTCTTGATGGCCTAAGGTAATGACTGCCCAGTCATGCCCACTGGAAAGTGTTTTGTGGGAATTCTTTGATGTCTGGATTTAAAGTGTATTCTCTGAGAACATATATATCCCTAGTTCTGCTAAGAATCTTAGCATTCTACCAGCTTAGAGATCGATTGATTGATCGATCTATCTATCTATCTGTCTATCTCTAAGCTGGTAGAATGCTAATATCTATCTATCTCTAAACTGGTAGAATGCTAAGGTTCTTAGTGGATTTTACTTGTACTAACAAGTATATATATATATATAAAGATTTATATTTATTTATTTGACAGATCACAAGTAGAGAGGCAGGCAGAGAGAGAGAGGAAGAAGCTGACTCCCCGCTGAGCAGAGAGCCTGATGTGGGGCTCTATCCCAGGACCCTGGGATCATGACCTGAGCTGAAGGCAGAGGCTTTAACCCACTGAGCCACCCAGGCACCCCCCTAGAGATTTTTAACTAAGTTTTCATTTTGGATTACTGGAAACACAGATTATTTATTTGAATTTTAATTCTCAAACTCATGTAAACATCAGTTTAGGGTAGGAATTTTTCAAAGAGACTCTTTCTTCTCTCTTTTCCTGTCCCTTCTCTTCTCCTTTCCATTCCCTTCATTTCTTTGTTTCTCGCTACATTTTCTCTTTCTTTTCCTATATCTTTAAGCTCTTTTTATCCCTTCCTTCTCTCCTTCCTTCTTTTTTTCCTTCTTTCCTTCTTTTTCCTTCCTGCTCCACAGCTACAATTGGCAACTAGCCCTAGTACCTGGCTCTGCACAATGTTTTTTCCCCCTAGGTAGCCTTCCTTAATGCTTTATGTGGAGGTTTTCAATCTGATTAATTTGAACCCCAGACTAGATGCCCTGGATTGGCAATATACTCTCAGCATAAACATCACCTTAACTCTGTTGTTTGGGGGCTCTAAGGACCATCTTACTCTCCCACATGTCCAACCATTCATTTAAAATGAACTCCATTGAGCAGAGAGCCTGATGCAGGACTTGATCCCATGACCCTGAAATCATGACCCGAGCCAAAGGCAGACGCTTAACTGACTGAGCCAGCCAAGTTCCCCTAAAAAGGTGTGTTTAATGTAATTTTAATGTAATTGTTTTGCACGGGGATTTTTTTTCTTCCATATAGTAAAAAGGAGCAGAATATGCCACCCCCCAAGTGCACCTCTTTGGCACAAGGATTATCCTAGTATCTCATGGTTATTTTTAAGGAAAAGCAGAAACAGGAAAAGCTCTGAAAACCCATCGATAGTAATTCTTTTCTCTCTTCTTACTTGATGAGAAAAAGGCCTCCCAAGTTTTCAAGTTCAGTGGTCTGTCAGTAAAAGGGCAAATGCTTACTAAGTACAATTTCCTACCTAACTAAGTGTTGTATAAGTTAGTGACACTAATGAATAATTCATGTTTTTGGAAGAAAAATTGTTAACATCTTTGGAAAAACTGAAAAAAGTTTCATTTTTCTTGAGTCTCTTGGGTATTATTTTATAATTTCCTCTAAAAAGGGGATGTAGGACCCATTATGGTACTAAAATAGTGGATTTTACTTGTACTAACAAGTTTTGTGAGTCAGGCGCTTTATACATACTTTTCTTATAACTCTACAGGGTAGATAATATTATATTCAGAAAATTGGATCCTAAAGGTTAAGTCATTTGCCTAGGATAACACGGCTATTAACTAGTACACTTGGGATGTAAACAATGTCATAATTTGTTCTATTTTATATTGTCATAGTGCCACACCTTGCCTTTTGATTATAAATCACACTGTAATTCTATTTGCATCTGTGACGTTTTGAATAATGTCTGTGTGGCCAGTGACCTGGAAATCCCATGAGGGTGGGGTTCATGCATATTTGGCTTGCAGATGTATTCCTGCTGTTTTAAGGAGTGCCCCACATAGGGGAGGCACTTTAACATCTATTTGTTGAATGAATAAATAAATGAGCTCATATTTATTGAGCACCTACTAGGTGCTTTGTGATAGACATTATGGCAAGCTTAAAGAGCCAATGAAAAAGACCCTCAGACTTAGTTTACTGTATAGTAAGGAGAAAAAGAAGTGCCATACATAGCTGGATGTTAAATATACAGTTCTGGGAGCCTAAATGTTGTCTAGGAGAGGAATAGCATTCAGATGGTGGATTAGAGAAAATTTAGGGATGAAATTTTGAGCTCAATATGTATGAAAGATATATTTCAAAAATCTGCCTTTGACAATTTTACTGTCAATTCTCTAAGATGGCATTTGCATTAGGTGCAAGGTCAGTTTTTTCTTTAAATTGAGATATAACTGACATAGAACATTATATTAGTTTCAAGTGTATAATAATTTGATATTTATATATATTGCAAAATAATCAAAACAATAAGTCTAGATAACATCCATCGTTACATAGTTGCCATTTTTTTTCTTGTGATGAGAACTTTTAAGATTGACTCTCTTAACAACTTCCAAATATACAATAAAATATTAACTATAGTAACCACTTTGTATATTATATCCCCAGGACTTGTTTTCTTTCATCTTGTCATTTCCCCATTGCATTTAAAACCTTTCATTGTGATTTAATTGCATAGTGCATGAGTAATCTCTCAGAAAGAAAAATTCAAGTGAGCAGAGAGAATTATTACCTCACATAGTCTAATATAATTTTAATTTTCGATTTTTTAATGGAGTCAGTTTAGGAGGCTATGAGACTTGGAGGGATATCTCTGCTCTTCTCTTATGCCTCTGCTTTGTATGTTTTGTAAGTTCATCTTCTTCCTCTTCACTATTTTATTCTGTTACTATCACAGCCCATTATGATTATCACTGTCCATGCTCTTTGGACAATTTACTTCCAATGTTTAATTTCTTAATTTGAAATCTGCATTTTGGATGAATTTTAGAAACAACAAATAAGCACCTTTAACATGATAATAACAATGATGATTAATAATAGAGAATATTGTCTGATATTAAAGTGATACATTTCTAGAATTGAATTCCAGCTCTATCATTTGCAAGCATTGTGACTTGGGTAAATCAAGTTATTCAAACTCTCTAAACATTAGATTTCTTAGTTGTAAAATGTGATAGTAGCATGCATGTCATATGGCCGTTATAAAGATTAAATTCAGTGAACATAAGGGTTTCCTCACAGTTTCTTGTAGAAATTATCATACAACACGTAGCTTCAATGATGCCTTTTTTATTGGCACCTCCCCAGTGAACAGCTCTAATTCAGGGCTCTCTGCTGAACTTCCAGCACAGCTATCTGACTGCCAGTGGTGTGCTCTGCCAGGTGCACAGGCATCAGCCTCTCTATGGCTCAACCTGTCTACAATCAAGCTTTTCCTATCTCAGTGGTATCCCTGTGCTCCTGTTATTCAGACAGAAAATCTTTCTCTTCCTCTTCCTAAGCAAACTGATAACCAAGTTCTGGAGCTTTTACCTGTGTAGCTAGGCCTCATTTGCTTCTCAGGCATATGACTTCTTCCTTCCATCTATTGTGAGTTCTGGCACCACTGACACAGTGTCCTCATCATACCACCCAGGCTTCTCTTGGGTGCATGGCTCTCAGCTTGTCTTCTTTGAGGTGCAAATCTAGATGTGTTGCTTCCCTGCTTAAAGCCATTTGGGGGTCCTGATTGCAGCATGGGATAGAGGACTCCTACCAGACTTGCCCCTCACTTTCCTTCTAGAGCATTCTCTTCACCTTCCTCTCTCCCTGCATTTACACTGTGACCCCGCAGAGTGGAATGACTGCAGTTTCCTGAGTTAGCCAAGCCCAGAATCATGACTCAGGTTCATATCTACCCACAATCACCCTCTTCCTTCATATTCCCAAAGCCACCCCCACCCTACCTTCTTTGCCTGGAAGATATTTCCTTATCCTTCAAAGTGTGGTTTACATCACCAACTTTTGTGAAACATCATGCCCTCAACACTTTAAGATGTTGCCAATATTTTATAGCCTTGTCCTCATTGCTAGACTGCGACCAGATTTTTCATTCCTGTATCCAAAGGAATGCCTCCTGGAATAAAAATATTTGTTAGATAAGTGCTTTTTCAAAAGTGAAATAAAATAACTGAAAACTTCTCAATTCATATTGAAACTGATTGTGAAATAGATAGTAAATATTTGTAGTTTCTCTGACTAGGAGGTTCTCTATTCACGAGTAGATACAGTTATAACACAACCTACTCTGTTGACACTGTATAAAATAAAATTTCTACTGTGCTTGTGAAGCTCTACAGTGTCTTTTATATGTCATTCTGTAAATATTAATTTAATGTATGCAATGGGCTAGACACTTGTGGGCTTTAAAAAAGTATTTGGTGAAGTGTCCATGAAAGAGATTAAAAGATTCAAACTTCCAGTTATAAAATAAATAAGCCACAGAGATTAAAAAAGTTTTGTTGTTTTCTATACTGTCAAAGACAATAAAGTCTAGACTAGATGTTATCACCATCAGGCCTATCTAGAGACCCTATCTTCCTGACTGTACTAGATCACCCACTCTGAGTTTGCATTAAAATCATCCTCACAGGGGACCATGCTCCTCAAACAAAAACCAGAGCCCAGGACACATCCTCTCTGCCTTAGGTTCAGGAATGATGTCCTTGCTCTCCTGCAGTGGGCGCTTCTCTCTCCAGGGTCTCCAGGATCCTGGGGCTGGGAAGTCCCCCAGGGAAACACATTTTCTTTATGGACTAACATCCTTCCGTTCCTAACTCCACTGTATTCATTTCCTTCTGGTGTTCCAACAAATTACTACAAACATAGCAGCTTAAAACAATACAAATTCCTCACCACAGGGCCTCCCCATGTCACCAATTTCTCGGGCAAAGTTCTTGGCCTTAAAACGTGTCTGAGCCCACTGGGGATCTCAGTACCAGGTGGAGTGTAGGAAAACAGACTTGCCACGTGAAAGGGCAGGGGCCGAATCTCCCCAAGTTTTGGAAGGTCCTGAGGCTGAGGGAAGGATTGTGTCAAGTATGAAGCACTGAGTGGGATAAAGAAGTTGCTCCCGCCCTCAACATCATCTGGTAACTGGACATCATCAAGAACAGGAACATTTGTGGCATGGCTCCCATCCTTTTATTGTGCCTGTCTGTCAGGGTTGGGTCAGGCTGCTCCCTGGAAGGTCTCGCCCTTCTCTTTGGAGTGGCAGTGGCTACATAACAGCCTGAATCACGTGTGGCAGTCTTGTCACTCGCCCTTTGTTGTCCAGGCCCGTCTGTCAGAGCTTTTGCTGCAAACTAGCCATACCATATGATAGGCCAGAGATGACGCAGTGTCAAACTCTGTGGCCCGGAGGAGTGGGAACTTGGCTCACATGAACACCTGAGGGTTTAGGATGCCCTCCGTCAGCCTGGAGGAATTGCTCCTAACTTGGCTGAGGTTCTGACAGCCTGTGACAGACCCGGAGTTAAAACCCAGAGCCTCCACAGTCTTCACCTGCTTGTGGACCACCTGCTGAGGACCCTGCCCACAGACTCAAACATCCAGCTCCTTGGGGTCATATCTGGTTTCTTGTGCTACCGTCATCTTGTGTCGGCATTCCCTCTTTCCTTCTTGCCTCTGTTGTCTACTCCAAAGTAGGCTTCTCAGCGCCAATCAGGACAAGTGACTCAACTGTTGTCCTCGAGGAGGCCAAACCCAGTGCCACAGCCAGTAGCCTTCACTTTTAGGCCTTCTGTCAACATACCGATGGAGCTACTCCCTACGCCCCCACCAGGCTTGTTAGAGCAATAAGCAATTCTGACACAACTAGGTGTCCATAGATTTTTCCCCCATGTGTGCCTGTCTAAGCCTCTGCGCCCATGTAACTGTTAATAGTGCCCCTTTCACTCATACAGGGGAAATGATAAACTACGGTCACCTGAGCTGTCCCTATGTTTCCTGTTTCCAAGCACCACCAAGTCACTAGGCCACTTCGTGTGTCCCTCCAGGAATAACAGTGGGGCTCTGACAGGCCCACCACTTCACGCCTGCTCATAGAGTGACGCTGGAGATCCCCTGAATATCACGGCCCTCCTCATACCCTCTTGGCAAACTGGCAAAGTCTGGTGGTGGTTTTTGTTTCCTGTTAACACACAAAAATACACGAGGATATATACTGTGAGGGGGGAAGGGGGTGGCAAACGATTAGCTGTAGCATGTATAGACTATATACTGTTAGACTTTCTTTTTTTTTCTTTTTCTTTTTCTTTTTTTTTTTTTAATAAAAATGCTTGACTGGTTTCAAGCTTCATTGTGAAGGAAAAAAAAAAAACACACAAATTTATTATAGTCCTGGAGGTCAAAAGTCTAAATGGTTTCAATGGGTTAAAAGCAAGGGCCTGTTCCTTTCTGGGGGACTCTAGTGGAGAATTAGTTCCCTTGCCTTTGCAGCTTCTAGCAGCCACTCATAGTCCTTGGTGCGTGTCCTTCTTCCTCCTTTTCAAAGGCAGCAAATGCAGGTGAATCCTTCTCACATTGTATTACTCTGATTTCTTCTCCTTCCCTTTTCCACTTTTAAGGATTATGTTATGACTACATTGGTTTACCTGAATAATCCATAATAATCTCCCTATCTCAAAGTCCCTAACTTTACCAATATCTGCAAAATCCCTTTGCCATGTAAACTTTTCACAGATTCTGACATCTAGATGTGGAATTTTCTTAGTGGGGGTGGGGCCCTATGCTGCCTACCACAGTCACCATTTTTCACCCAGATTGCATACAGCAATCTGCTCATTCTCTTTCCTTTATCAATTCATTTATTATATTGATTGTTTTGGTTATAAAGATTAGTTAATATATCACTCTTCACGGTCTAATATAAAATATACACAACCAAGCAAAGAATCACAAAGCCATGTGAAAGTGTTATATTAAAAGAATTCAGAATACCAAGGGATCAGTGAGAAAACAGCATCAAGTTGCCCCTGAATGAGGTAGGAAATCAGAAAGGTAGGGGAAGGTTCCTTAGGGGAAGCTTCTTTAGACAGAATCTTGACAAAGATGTGTGCAATTTACCAGATAGACAAGAGAGAGGAGACAACGTTAGACAGAGAAGACAACATGTACAAAAGTGCTAGACTGTAAGAAAATGTGTATGGTTTGGTGAACTGAAATTTGTTTGGTATCCCTAGAGCAGCCAATCCAGCTTTCTGCAGTGGTGGAGATGTTCTGTATCTGTGATGTCCGTCATGGTTGCCACTGGCCACATGTGACTCTTGAGCACTTGAGACACAGCTAATTGACAGCAGGACCAAATTTTCTATTTCAGTTAATTTTACTTAACCTAAATTTAAAGAGTCTCATGTGACTAGTGATTACCAGATCATTGGCACAGCTGCAGAGCATACGGTATCTCTGAGAGAATAATGAGAGGCAATGGGGCTGGGAGGAGAGTAGGGATTAGATCACTGGAGGCCTTTTTTGCTACACAGGAAATTATAAGTTTATTCTTAGAGATGTGTTTTTCAAATTGTGTTCATGGAGACCAGTGGTTCTGTGGAGGTCACCCAGTGCCGATGCCAGGGCTGTCAGTAGAGGCAGGGCTGGTCCAGGAAGGCAGAGTGGGTCCACTGAGGCCTGCAACTTCTCCTCTTCCCATCAACTCAGTTATGTGTCTCCCTCAGCTGAGCAGCTCCAGTTTTAAAAGTTTAATATATTGGGATTCTGGGCAGGGGTCGGGAAGGGGGCACCTGAGTGACTCAGTTGGTGAAGCATCTGCCTTTGGCTCAGGTCCTAATCTCAAGGTCCTGGGCTAGAGTCCCTCATTGGGCTCCCTTCTCAGTGAGGAGTCTACTTCTTCTTCCCCTCTGCTTCTCCCCCATGCTTTTGCATGCTCTCTCTCCTCCCATCTCTCTCTCAAATAAATAAATAAAAAATCTTTAAAAAATATATTGGGATTTTGTATACAGTATGAGGGGGTGACTGATTGAAGGGTGGTGAGAAATGGGGTGACAGATTTGCATTTCTGATAGATCACTCTAGCTAGAGGTTGGATTCGACTATAAGGACGGGACTAAAGGCAGAGAGAAGGATGGAAGGTTCATAGTCTGGGCAAGAGATGCTGCTGCCTGAACAAGGCAGTTGCTGAAGCACCAGGGGGAGCAGAGGCCGGTCTCAAGGGGACTCAAGACAGGGGTTAGACAGGCTACTGTGAACAACTACATATAGGGAATAAGGAAGAGAAAGGATTCTCTGAACTGCTAGCTTTCTGCTACAAAAAAATGAGTGAAGAGATGGGTCCAGGGACTATAGGAAGAGAAAAAAGAAAAAAATATGGCAGAAATCCAGGACCCCATCCATTTACACCTCAAACCACTCACTACCTGAGGACAATTTTATCATGGCTGGTACACTGAGAGCCTGGGCTCAGTGGGCTACTAGTTACAGACTGACCCTTCACAGGCTGAGCTGGAGTGTGGACAACAACCTGCTGTGGGAGGGAAGAGCAGAAATGGCTTTGAGGACATGTTGAGGATGCTTCAGAGGGACTGACATTCTTCAAATCAGTAATATGCAAGAGAGATGCTTTCCAGGTGGACTGTAGGCCTTCAACACAGAAATTCAACTGAGAGACCTTGGTGGGGTTCAAGAGCATACATTTTCAACAATTCACCAGGTGTTTTTTATGCACCCTGGGTTTAGAAACCCACAGCTCTAGAGATGGTCTGCATAGAGTTCTTGCCCTTAGAACAAGATAGAAACTCAGATCAGGGTAGAGATTTTGAGAATCAAGTACCAAGATAATTTCAAGTATGTGGCAGTCCTCGACCTGATAGACAATCTTGAGTTCACTGGGAAAGCATCAGCAGGGCCTGTTCTGGACCCAATGGAGCAGGAGAACAGCCTGCACCCCCGTGCAAAGTGGAGTAGGGACTGTGCTCTTGACCAATGAGTGGATCTAATATTTTGCAAATAAACACATGTGAAGCACTGGAGGAAGCTGAACTTACCAGAGAACCAGAAATCCTGCATGAGCTGGAGGGAACTACCAAGGAAGTATGTATCATCACTGCTAATGTGACCTCATCGGCATGTCCAGCTGTGAGGCCTGGATAAAGTCAGGTTACAAGCATAGAGGAGGAAGCTGAGACCCACAGACTTTGGTCTATTCTTATGTGTTGTCCAAGGTAACAGGATTGCTTAATGGAATTCTAACCCAGGTCTGTTTAACTTCAAAACTTGACCTTTTGTTATTGTACTTCCACGTAATGATGAAATTCAGAGTTCTGATAGTTTCGGAAATAATCATAAAGTGGGACATTCTCTGGTTTTGAACTCATTGTTTTGTTTGTTCTTGGCAAAGCTTCTACTGTTGTAACTCAGGAAACTTTTGCAGCCAAGTTCAGAGTAGTGTTTTCAAATGGGATGGGTAGGAGGCTCATGCATTAATGAAATAGAAGAGTACAGATACACTTTTCTTAAGTTACTTTTACTAGTTTTTCTCACAATATTCTTGGAAATCATTTAGTAATACAATTCTTTTTTAAGAAAAATTTTATTTTAATTCAATTTAGTTAGCATGTAGTGTTAGTGTCAGGGTAGAATTTAGCGATTTATCAGTTGCATATAACACCCAGTACTCATTCCATCAAGTGCCTTCCTTCATGCCCATCACCCAGTTAACCCATCCCCCCACTCCCTTTTAGCAACCCGTTTGTTTCCTAAAATTAAAAGTATTAATGCAATTCTTGTGTAAAAGGAAGAGATGGGCGGGCAAAAAGGAATTCAGCCCCAAGAAGTCAAATTTGTTCTCTTTCCCCAATACTTCATAAATTCAAATTCTCAAATATAGAGCTACCATCACAGGTTTGCAATGTAGCCTGGGCAACCTTAAAGGAAAGGAAAGCCTTGTGTTTCAAATGATGAGAGGCAAGGACTTCTCAGTTCTATGAAAATAACTAACCACTTCCCTGAAAAAGTTTTAAGATTTCTCCAGAGACAAGGTTTATCATGACAAGTTGCCTGAATATACTTTACTTTTGAATAAGCGTGTAGCTCAAGGCAAAGTGGTGGTTTTACTAACATAAAAAAAGAAGAAGTTGTCAAAAATGAGGTTTATCATTTTGTGCTACAAATGATACAATCAAAAAGTGAAGACAGCCTGCAGAATGAAGAAAATACTTACAAGTTATATACTGATAAAAGACTTTATCCAGAATATATAAAGAACTCTAGTAACTTAACAACAACAACAAAACAATTTAGAAAGGGCAAAGGATTTCAATAGATATTTTAAAGAACACATACAAATGGCTAAGAAACACATGAAAAAATGCTCAACATTGTTAATCATTAGGGAAATAAATTAAAACCACATCTACTAGGATGGTTTTTTAAAAAAGACAATAAGATGTGGGGACATTAAGAACCTCATACATTACTGATGGGAATATAAAATGATGCAGCCATTTTGGAAAACAGTCTGGCAGTTCCTCATGAAGTTAAACATGAACTTACCATATCAACCAGAAATTCCACTCATTATATATATTTAGGAGAAATGGAAACAAATGTCTACATATTTATAATAGCCCAAATTGGAAATAGCCTAAATATTTATCAACTGATGAATGAACAGATAAACAAAATGTGGTGTTTCTATACAATGGACTAGTATCTGGAAACCAAAGGAATACAGTACCGATACATGCTACAATGTGGGTAAACCTTGAAATCATGTTAAACAAAAGAAACTTGTCACTGAAGACTACCTATTATATGATATTTATAGGAATGCCTCATTTTATTGCACTTTGTTTTATCGAGCTTTGCAGATACTATGTCTTTTACAAACTGAAAGTTTATGGCAACCCTGCATTAGGCAAGTCTATTGGTGCCATTTTTGTCAACAGCATTTGCTCACTTTGTGTCTCTGTGTCATATTTTGGTAACTCTTGTGCAATATTTCAAACTTTTGCATTATTTTTGTATTTGTGATTGGTCATCTGTGATCCACAATCTCTGGTGTTGCTATTGTAATTGTTTGCAAATTGGAAATACCTATGCCCATAATCACAAACTTAGTTGATAATTGTGTTCTGACTGCTCTACCAACTGGCCATACCTTTGTCCCTCTCCTTGGACCTCCCTATTTCTGAGACACAACAATCTTGACATTAAGCCAGTTAATAACCTTACAGTGGCCTCTAAGTGTTCAGGTGAAAAGAAGAGCCACATGTCTCTCACTTTAAATCAAAAGCTAGACATGATTATGCTTAGTGAGGAAGGCACATCAAAAGCTGAGACAGTCTAAAAGCTAGGCTTTTTGTGCCAGGTAGCCAAGTTGGGAATGCAAAAGGGAAAATTTCTGAAGGAAATGAAAAGTGCTGCTTGTAAACACGTGAATGATAAAAAGCCAAATAGCCTTAGTGCTGATATGGAGAAAGTTTGAGTGGTCTGGAGAGAAGACCAAACCAACCTCAACATTCCCTTCAGCCAGAGCCTAATCTCAAGCAAGACCCTAAGGTGGAAGCTGTAGAAGAAAAATTTGAAGCTCGTAGAGGTTGGTTCAGGAGGTTTAAGAAAAGAAGCCACCTCCATAACAGAAAAGTGTAAGGTGAAGCAGCAGGTTCTCCAGAAGATCTAACTCAGATCATTCATGAAGGTGGTTACACTAGACAGATGTTCCATGTGGATGGAACAGCTTTATCCTGGAGGAAGTTGCCATCTAGAACTTTCATAGCTAGAGAGGAGAAGTCAATATCTGGCTTCAAATCTTCAAAGAACAGGCTGACTCTCTAGTTAGGGCTAAAGCTGCTGGTGTCTTTAAGTGGAAGCCAGTGCTCATTTACTATTCTGAAAATTCTAGGGCCCTTAAGAATTAGGCTAAATTGACTCTCTCTGTGCTCTGTAAATGACACAGCAAAACCTGGATGACAGCACATCTGTTTATAACATGGATTACTGAATATTACTCAATAATTACTATTGAGACCTGCTGCTCAGAAAAAAAAGATTCCTTTCAAAATGTAACTGCTCATTGACAAGGTGCTAGTTCACCCAAGAGCTCTGATGGAGATGATGAGACTGACACTGTTTTCACGCTGCTAATACAAGCCATTCTGCACCCTGTGGAGTAAGGAGTCATTTTGACTTTGAAGTCTTTTTATTTAAGAAATACATTTTGTAAGCCTGTCACTGCCATACATAGTGATTCCTCTGATGGATCTGGCCAAGGTAAATTTTAAAAACCTCTGGAAAGAATTCACTATTCTAGATGCCATTAAGAACATTTGTGATTTGTGTGAGGAGGTCAAAATATCCACATGAACAGGAATGTGGAAGAAGTTGATTCCAACCCTCCTGGGTGACTTTGAGGGTTTAGGACTTCAGTGGAGGGAGTAACCACAGATGTAGTGGGAACAGCTGGAGAACTAGAATTAGAAATGGAGCCTGAAGATGGGACCGAATTCCTGCAATCCCCTGATCAAACTTGAATTAATAGAAAGTCGCTTCTTATGCATAAGCAAAGCAAATAGTTTCTTGAGATGAAATGTCCTTCTAGAGAAAATACCCTGAAGATTGTTGAAGTGACAACAAAGGATTTGGAATGTGACATAAACTTAGCTGATAAAGCAGCAGCAGGGTTTGAGAGGACTGACTCCAATTTTGAAAGAAGTTCTACTGAAGGTAAAATGCCATGAAACAGCCTCACATGCTACAGAGAAGTAATTCATGACAGGAAGGGTCAATTGATGTGACGAACTTCATTGTTTTCTTATTGTAATTGCCGCAGATACTTCAACCTTCAACCACCGCCGTCCTGCTCAGTGAGTAGCCAGCAACATGGAGAGAAGACCCTTAATTGGCGGAAAGATTATGACTCACTGAGAGCTCAGAGGCTTGTTAGCATTTTCTAACAAGAAGTTTCTTTAAATTGAGGTATGTTTATTGTTTCTTTATATGTAAGGCTTTTGCACACCTAACAGACTACAGACTAGTATGAATATAATCTTTATAGATACTGGAAACCAAAACACTCATTTGACTTGACTTTATTGCAACCTTCACTTTATGGTAGTGGTCTGGAACCAAACCTACAATATTCTCAAGGTATGCCGAGATATGGAATGTCCAGAGTAGGAAAATCTATAGAGACAGAAAAGAGATTAATGGATTCCTTAGGGCCAAGCTGGAGGGGAGGGGAAATGGAGATTGATTACTAACGAGCATAGTTGGTTTGGGTTGGGGGGGGTTAATGAAAATATTCTAAAGTTAGATTGTGAAGTTGGCTGTACAAATCTGTGAATATATTTAAAAGTATTCAATTATATACTTTATGTAATATATTCAAAAGTACTAATGAATTGTAGGTATGTCACATATCTCAATCAAGATGCTACAAAAGAACTTAAAGGAATCTAAAGTAATACAAATGATGCAGTTGCTCCAATTTTCAGGACTCCTTTACTTAAAATTCCTATGACTTGTTAATTTCCTAGATCCCTAGGCTGGATGACAACAAACTTGTGCTTAACTGGAATTCCCTGGATATACTCCAGATGGAAATCCCAAGTGGGCCAGGGAGACTTGGAAACTCTGTATTGTCTCTTAATCAACAAAATTGGCCCAAGGAATTATTACTGCTTCAGAAATACAGGCTTTCTGCTAGATCAAATCTTTCCAAGCATATTTTTAATAGGGGAAATTAATACCAGGTGGTAGAAGCATTGTAAAAGTTAACAAGACCCACAGGAGGTAGCAACAGAGCCCACCTGTATTTGGCAGGTTGTAAATGAGCACCTCCTATTTGCCGGAAGTTAAGAAAAGACATGGTTATAGGCTGAGTTCCTGCCTACATTCTCGGGAAAGAAACAAACACATTTAAGATGATATGTCAGTGCTGTAGGGAGAGAATGCAAGGGACTAAGGACAGAGAGGAGCACAGGGAGGACTCTTTGGATGAGCATCTAAGAAGAAATCAGCACTGGGGAGTGTTAAAAAGAAACTGGCCCCAAATGGAGTCACTTTTGCTAAGCTCACTTCACCAAACTCAGGCTTAATGCCTAACCTAATTGCCATTTCAACTTTCCTGAGGAAAGTTGAAATGGAGAGAAGACCAAATCAACCGCAACCAACTGCTCAGTATGGAAATTTTCTGGTCAGTATTAATGATGTAATCTACCACATAGACCCTTTTGCCTGAAATAGTCCTTTTTTTTTGAGGTGGGGGAGGTGGTAGAATGACTTCTTTGTCCTGCCTTTAAATGTCTACTTCTTTCCTTCCTTCCTTCCTCTCTCCCTCCCTCCTTCTCTCCCTCCCTTTCCTTTTCTTTTTTCCTATAACCCCTTGGAGCTCCTTTCTACTTGCTAGATGGGATGCTGCCCAATAGAGGAGTCATTCAATAAAGCAAATCAGATATTTAAAATTTACTTGGTTGGACTTTTGTTATTTGAGAAGAGAGAGCGTAGCTGAGAAGCACAAGCTTCTGGAATGTGGGTTCCCGTGGGCAGGGGGAGACAATGTCTGAGCAACTACACAAAATGTTGTTCTTTTCTATGATGCCATGTTTAAGTTTCTTTGAGGAAGGAACTGTGTGAAGAGACGAAGTATCTGAGCTGAAGGAAGTGTCTGACTCAGTGTGATTTCCTGCCATCTCGGAGGACTGCTAAAATACTTACAGAGGAGAAGCAACAGTAGTGTTCCTTGTCTCTTCTTCTTTCATCTTTTTTCACATTGGGGAAAATTTTAAAAAGCATAATTTCTTCACCATAGGAGCAGCAACATATTTTAACTCCACAATTTTTGTATTTCTTTTCAAAAATTCCTTTTATTTTAAACCCATACAGAGAGCAGTGTAACAAAGCACCATATTCGATACAAAAAGCAGGAATACTGTATACTTTACAACTCTGTGTATTTTGTATTAGTATTTGTGTTCTGTTTCTTACTGGAATTTCTATTCACCATGACAACTGCTGCATTTACTTCTCATATTTTCATAGGTCATGAAATGTTTCTGACAAATTTACTTTCTCTTTGCCTCAGTTTTCATAGCTGAGAAATTACAGGGTTAAAGGAGAGATGATCTGTACGTTGTCTTTCCTCTTTAATATTGTTCGACCTAAAAGTCAACAGCTTTCTTCCACCTTGTAATAACGGCTTTACTCCACCAGATGTCAATGCAACATAGCAACCTACTTTTGGTCACTTCTGCCTCTTAGATCCTGGACTTAAAATCAGGGGAATAATAGTAAAAATAAGTGTTATTTATGTTATTTATTTTCATTAAAAGTTCAATGTAAAATACTCCAGTTTAAAAACAGACAATAAATACACCTGTTCTCCTCAAAGGCTATAGCATAATTGTACCAGAGTTAGTATTTTTCAGAGTATTATCTCATTGTTCAAGTTTAAAAGTTCAGTCCTGCTTCCAGAATCAACACTTGTAGATTATGTCCAATTCGATAAGATTATGTCCTATTCGATAACTGAAAATAAATTATTTGGTCACTAAATAACATTTGAAATTTGGTCTGCTTAAGAAAATAATGTTCAATATAACCAGAGATAGTGTCTTACCAAACAGTAAAAAGCTTAGAGTTAAATTATATATTAAGTGTGAAATTGTTTATTAAATTATTAATTTAATAAACTGCTCCATGGCATATTTTTTTAAATCCCTTCTGATAAATTCATAGTTACTTAACAGATGGAAATAAACATCTGTTTATTTTATTTTATTTCCCATCCCCTTGCAAAAAAAGAATGATAATAAAAAACTTTTTAAAATATAGAATGATGCCATGTTTAATTCAGAATGTTGAAAAAGGTTTTTTTGTGTTGTTGTTGTTGTTGTTTTTCCATTAAAACTTACCCTAAGTGTAGCAGACTGAGAAAATTACTGCTGCAACAGTTACTTAGTTTTTAAAAATTCTGCCTTTTGCTGTGTGTCATTACAAATAATACACTCAACACGTTTGAATTTCAAGCAAACACTTGGATACACACATGTACACATGAGGCATGTAGCTTTTTCTAACCAGGAATTGTGAAAACCAGGAAAAACACAACAAAAAAAGAATAATATTAGTTGTTTTTCTGTTCCCTAAACCAGCAATGATCAGGTTTGCAATAGATAGAAGATGAGGCAAATAAATTGAGGTAACTTGGTAAATAAATGATTCATTTTGCATTAATTACCCGAACCATTTGAATTTATGCTGCCATCTCAGTTATAAATAAATTGCTGATAAGAAAGTCTTCCATTTAGAAGGATTTATATCCAGGTAGGGTCAAATAGTAATCTGTATTCACTGGGAGTACTTTCTGCTTCAGCAAATCTAAGTCTGTATCTTACATTCTTTTCTTGGTGAACTCATTATTAAAATAGTCGCCAATTTAAAAAAATTGACCTACTGTGATATCAACCATCTCCAGCCCTAACACAGGAAGGAGAGATACCTATGGTTTAGTAATTTCCTTCCCTGGGAAATTCCTCCACCTTGGAATGGTTTACAAAGGCTTCTCTGTGGTGTGAACGGTTCCGTTTTGGGGAGAAAGCAACCCCATAGGCAGGCCTGGACAGAGCGGAGGCGAAGGCAGAGTCCCACGGTGGCCGGGCCGAGTGGCCTGCCACGTCAGCTGCTGGAGTCTCCACGCAGAAGCTGTTTCTGGGGGGTAAAGGGGGCCTAATAAAAGTTCGTGTGAAGTGAAAATTACAGTGAAGCCCAGGGGCAAGTCTGTGTGAAAATGACAGTAGCGTTTGTGTTTATTTATACCCTACTTGCTTACAAAGAGTTTGAAGTACCAAAGATGAAGAAAAAGAGAGAACAGAATGGTGTTTCCAGGGGTTCTGGGGTGGGGGCGGGGGGAGGTAAGTGGGGAGACGTAGGTCAAAGGGTACAAACTTGCAGGCAGATGAATACATTCTGGAGATCTAATGCACGGCATGGTGATTACAGTCAAGGATGCTGTGTGACATACTTGAAAATTGCTAAGAAGCTGCATCTCAAAAGATCTCTCCCCAAAAAGGAAATTGATAACTACGTGACATCATAGAGGTGTTAGCCAAGCTAGGGTAATAATCATATTGCAATAAATAAATGTATCAATCAACACGTTGTATACCTTAAGCTTACAGCACGTTATGTATCTATTATATCTTGTTTTTTGAAGATGAACTAAAAAATGAATGGTGGGGAGAAAGTCAGTAGAGAACTAAACCAGTGTTAAGTTTTATGAAACTCCTTTCATAAGGAAGGAAACTCCTTTCAAAAGCAATGGCCATCTGCAGCTGGCACATTACCTTGCAACAGAAAATTAATGGAAACATTTGAATGAATGCTATTTAAACTTGATTTAATGTAACTGTTTATTGTGATATTGTGAGATACACAACTGTGTATCTCTAATAGCAAATATCTGCCTGTATCTGTTTATCTTCTCTGTAGCTATATGACCTTAATTGTTACCCTAATAACTTCAATGTATGAAGTTGTCACACCTTTAAAAAATTCAAGGAAATATAATTCATTGCAGGATATTGGGAAAGTACGAAGAAGAAAATAAAAATTATACCTAAGCTTACCAATATTTTGGTTTCTTCCCATTTGTAATTCTTATTTAAGTAACTATACAAATATAAGTTTGAGTTCTGACTTTTCATTTAACATTGTATCATGAAAAATTTCCAAGACTTTAAATATGCCTTGGAAGGATCACTATAATGGCTGCATAATATTCTATCAAATTCATGAATTATAAATCATAATTTATTTTACTGTTTACCTACAGTTGAGCATTTTGATTATTTCTACTTTTTACTATTATAAATAACACTATAACAAACATCTTTGCAAATACATGTGTGAACCGATCTCTGATTTATTTCATTAGAAGTAGAATTATTGATTTAAGGACCATGAATATATTTTTTTAAAAGATATTATTTATTTATTTGACAGAGAGAGATCACAAGTAGGCAGAGAGGCAGGCAGAGAGAGAGAGAGAGAGAGGAAGAAGCAGGCTCCCTGCTGAGCAGAGAGCCGGATGAGGGACTGGATCCCAGGACCCCGAGATCATGACCTGAGCAGAGGCTTAACCCACTGAGCCACCCAGGTGCCCCAGGACCATGAATATTTTTGAGATAATTGTCAGTTTACTTTCTTAAATTTAATATTAATTTACATCCTCACAAATAATGCATGAGTACCTTGTTAGTGAGTCTTGAGAATTAACATTTAAAGTATATTTTGTCAATTGTACAGATTATAAATTATATCTTCTTGTGGCTCTATTGCATGTTTCTCTAGCAATGAGTTTGATGATTTTTTATATATTTGTTGTAATTAATATTTTTTAATCAAGAATTATCTATTCATGTTCTTTTTTATTAGAATAATAGCAATTTTTAGAGCCTTCTATTGTACATTAAAGTTAGTACCTTTTGTCAAAATTCTTCTTATCCAACTAAATATTTGCTTTTATATTTTGTTTTGCAGTTTTGTGCTTTTTAAAGTAATGTACATAATTTATTTTGATATATATTTTTAAATTTTTATATAATAATGTACATAACTTTTAATTTTATTACATCATTTTTTCCTTTGTGACCTCTTTCATTGCCTTTATCTTAGAAAATCCCTTTTTACCCTCATACCAGTTAAAAAGACACATCTGTTTTCACCTAGTATTTTAGAGTTTCGTTGTTTACACAAGATCTGTAATAAATCCGTAGTATCATGTAAGTTAAATGTGTAGTTACTCTTCCGTAGGTAATTTTCCAAAAGTCTTTGCTAGATAAATGATCTCTTTTGCATTTGTTTATGATGCTACTTCATAATACACCTATTTCTTATATGTTAGGATTTTTTCAAACTGTTTTGCTCTATTAATTTATGTCTTAATTCTTGTATCATACCATATAGCTTATATTGAAATATCATGAAACTTTTAAACATATTGCTTTTTTCTTGTCTTGGTTAAAGTATTATTAGGCTAGTCTTGTTTATTAATTCTTCCAGAATCATTTTGGAAACTGTCACCCATTTCAGATAAAACCTCATTGCCATGGTATTTTTATTTGGTTTCATTAACATATAAAAATTAATTTAGGAGGAATTACAGTCATGCATTATTCTACCCATAAGTATGAAGTGTTTCTAACATTTTCAGCTTACCTTTTATTATTGCTCTATAAAAGTTTATAGTTTTCTGTAAATAGGTCCTGCTTATATCTTGTAGGGTGATTTCTAGGCATTGTATGTCATCCCATGGCTATTGGTATTTGTATGTTTATTTTATATCCATTCACGTCACTGAACTTTAAGGGTTGTTGTTTGTTTTGTTTTGTTTTTTTGTTTTTTGATGATCTGGGTATATAACCATATTATGTGCAGAGAAGGATAATCTATGTAGATTATTAAAGTCTGTTGAGGTACACTTTAACACTATAATCAAAATATGATTTAAATTTCTTTGCTAAAAAGTTATTATTCACTAGTTTTTTATTTTATATCTTAGAGTAAAATAAAAATTAGTGAAACAATTTTATTCTCATGTCATATTTCTTCCTTGAATATAGTTAAAGTAAATTAAGAAACTTGAAATTTTTTGAGTAAAATGTATATATTTTTGATACCATAATACCCAAAGCATTAAAAATGTTATTTTAAATATATTATTCAACACAATAAGACTAAAATTACAAATAAAATAAATTGTGATTGTATTTAGCATTATCATGGTCTTCTACAAATATAAATTAATTCTGCATTTAGTTAAGAATATCTTTGTTAACTATTTTTTAAGTAAACAATTATTCTTTATATAAAATCTTTGGCAACATAATCCATGTATCTTACTTGGACAGAAACGTTCTTAATAGTATAAATACGGGGGCGCCTGGGTGGCTCAGTGGGTTAAAGCCTCTGCCTTCGGCTCAGATCATGATCCCAGGGTCCTGCTCAGCAGGGAGCCTGCTTCCCTTCCTCTCTCTCTGGCTGCCTCTCTGCCTACCTGTGATCTTTGTCTGTCAAATAAATAAATAAAAAATCTTTAAAAAAATAGTATAAATACGAACTGCGCACAACATCAATACGATGAATACATTTTGAGCTAAAATAACCTAAGGAAAAAAACCACTGTGAAATAAAACAAATTATCTCTGCTCTATATAGTGAAGTTATGTTTATTTTAAAAGTATGTCGGAAAAATCTATTGTGATAAATTAATAATCAAAATGAAACATGCTTCAAGGTGACTTTTTTTTTAAAAGATTTTATTTATTTATTTGACAGAGAAAGACAGCAAGAGAGGGAACATGAGGAGGGGGAGTGGGAAAGAGAGAAGCAGGCTTCCCGCTGAGCAGGGAGCCCAATGTGTGGCTCCATTCCAGGACCCCAGGATCATGACCTGAGTTGAAGGCAGATGCTTAACTACTGAGCCACCCACACACCCCTCAAGGGTTATTTTGTAATAAATTTGCTTTTTAAAAAACAGTAGTTTGATACATTTAATCATAGATCATTTACTAGATCAATTTAAAATTTCCTTTTATTGGGGCACCTGGGTGGCTCAGTGGGTTAAAGCCTAGTTAAGAATATCTTAACTATCTCCAGTTAAGATATCTTAAGTGCTTTTAAGCACTTAGTGCACTAAGAATATCTCCAGTGCAAAATTTATTTTTTCCATTTTTAATGAAGTATCTGATTTCTATTTTTTTGGTCATGGGTTTTGGACACAAAGATCACTATTAACTTATTAGGGTTAAAAATAAAATAATAAAAAAACTACATTTGTCATCCTCTCAATAAAACAAAACTATGTGCTTATTTCCACAAAGACAGAGAGTCAATTAATTTGAGTTCAGTTTAGAGATACTTCACAAGACTGTAAATCTCATAGACAAAACCATTGTGGTGCTACATTTCACACTAATTATTGAAGCAATTATTATCAGCATAAAATGGGTAACTTTAAGTGATTTTCAATTTGGATGCTATCTACATATTAATACATATTTTGTTACACACCATGTTATATATAATAATAGTAACATGCATTGAGATATAGTGAGATAAAATTTATCTTAAAATATAAATAAGTAGCACATGGGGTGCCTGGGTGGCTCAGTGGGTTAAGCCTCTGCCTCATGATGTCAGGGTCCTGGGATCAAGCCCTACATTGGGTTCTCTGCTCAGCAGGGAGCCTGTTTCCCTTCACTCTTTGCCTGTCTCTCTGCCTACTTGTGATCTCTCTCTGTCAAATAAATAAATAAAAATCTTAAAAAAATATATAAATAACTAGCACAAAGGAATGCTCCAATTATGTAAGTAAATAGAGTTTTTATTTTAATAAAAATACATTCAAGAGTTAAAACCAAAAAAACGTCAATTACATTAAATTCATTCCATGGATTTCAAATTCAAACCACAGTCTTTAACTTCACACCGTATACCATTGCAATGGCATACACTGCATACTACTATATTTAAAATTTATTTTCAAAAGGTTTAAATTACTATGAAAATATTTTATAGCTAATTATATTCATAATGGGTTGTAAATAGAATAACATAAGTAAGTTATTTTTAAATCAACATGCTCTTAATCTATAGTTCAAGAACTTTAAAAATTCTTTAAAATTTTATTTTTTCTATTCAACTGAACTCATTTTATAGGGTTTTGTTTGTTTGCTTGCTTTTTAAAAAAGATTTTATTTATTTATTTGACAGAGAGCGAGAGAGCACAAGCAGGGGGAGCAGCAGAGGGAGAGACAGAACCAGACTCCCCACCAAGCAGGGAGCCTGACGTGGGACTCGACCTCAGGACCCCTGGATCATGACTGGAGCTGAAGACAGATGCTTAACCATCTGAGCCATCCAGGTGCCCCCCTTTTTTTTTTTTTTTAAAGATTTTTTATTTATTTATTTGGCAGAGAGAAATCACAAGAGAGGCAGGCAGAGAGAGAGGAAGGGAAGCAGGCTCTCCGCTGAGCAGAGAGCCAGATGCGGAACTCGATCCCAGGACCCTGAGATCATGACCTGAGCTGAAGGCAGCGGCTTAACCCACTGAGCCACCCAGGCGCCCCTAGGTGCCCCTTTTTTTGTTTGTGTTTTTGTTCATCATCTCTAAGAAGTTTGACTCAAGGGGTTATTAAGAGTGTAATGAACTCTACTCACAGCTTAATTTATAACAATGTATGAAATTTAATAAGTTAAATAAAAAGAAATCAGATGCAGAGTAGTGCTATAGGAAGAGCTCTACCCTTCAGAACAGATCTGAGTTCTAGACTAGCTGAGAGACTTTGGATAAATCACTTAATCTGAGTCCTAGTGTAATTTCAAATATATTCATGTACATTTTCATGATAATAAGATAACATCTATCTACATGTAGTTTTATAAATTTTGGATTTATTGATTCTTTGTCCTTGAAAGAAATCATAACACTGAGCTAGTATCATCTTTTTTTCTTTTATTGAGAATTTTGAAATGAATATCCAATTCAGGAGCACGCCTTTTAGCTGAAAGTCTGTTATTTATTCTTAGAAGAAATTGGAAGGCCTGCACCCAGTCTAGTTTATTGACCTAGTCCCTAAAGGATCCTGGAGCTCTAGAATTATGGATGGGAAGATTTTCTGGGTGCTTGTGACTTACTGTGGAAGATAGGGAGGGAGGGAGGGTGGATAGTGCTGGGCTAACCTGGAGACTAATTTACTTGGTCACTGTCCATATGAGCAAGGATTTTGATTAAGAAGATGTTTTAAAATCTTTGTGGGAAGAACAAAGCTAATTCCATCTGGAAGACTGATCTGAGCCTATTGGTAAGTGGGTAGCAATCTAAAAAAAATGCAGTATATAAAACTTGAGTGTCTGTTTGGATTGAAAGATACACGTATATTGCAACATTTTATAGTTTGATACCTTTGTGATTGAGCTTCTTGAACTAGGAGTTGGATCCATTAAATTGATTTTTCTATCTGTAGTCTTCCAAATGTAACAACCTGTGGCTAGAATAGAGAATGTTTCTGCATAAAATGAGCCATGAATTTTAATCAAATTAACCCTTAAGCCTCCCCACACTCCCAAAAGTCCATTGTGAATACTTGGAGTATTGTCCCGGGCTGCTTCTGTGCTATATACACTGTTCCCTTGGGGAAAACTCTAAATTTCCACTCCTGCAGAACTGTTATAACATTTTATTTTAACAAAAAAAGCACCAACTTTTGGATATAATAAATATAAAAGATATATGAAAGATATAATATCTTTCTTTCTAATAAACTAATTTATTATATCAATTTAGAGAACACCTGATTAGCTTCTAGCTATTTTCCCTGCTGTGATTTTCCTCTCAAGTACAAATCGAGTCTTGCTAAAGTGTTTTGTTTTACAAGGATCGTGGACTCTGGCCTTCCAGAACACGTTTTAGAAAGTAGCTAAATGGAGTTCTTGTATAGACTTTAACACCGGTGTTCAGGACATGCAAATGAATTGTAATCCAATTAACCACTGGGAAATAAAACAAACAAAACAAAAACCAGCCCTAAATATCCTGTTGATGAACTGCATTCAAGCACTAAAAAGACATTCCATCATGATGGGATTATAAAGATCCTGCCCTTAATTATGAGTTGTAAAAGCCACTTTCAGGTAGAAATAAAGAGGGTAACAGTTGTTCAATTAGAGGTGAACATTCATCTAGGAAGGGAAAAAAGCTTTTCTGTGATAAGACCCAGAAATCTTGTTTTTCTGCTAATGCGATTTCATACATTTTTGTTGCACGGTGGGCTGAGCAGCATTCCTGGTCTGTTGCCTCGGATGGGAATTGTTCAGCGCCATGTCCCACATGGCGGCGCCCGGAGTCCTCATGCTGAGCAGTGCACTGATCCCATGGTTGTAGTGACAGTTGCTGGAGAAAGCAGGCGCTTGCTGATTCATTCCCAGCCTGCCCTTCCCATCTCTGCCGCCAGCCTCGCATCCTTTTCAGGTTTATTCATGAGCTCATCACCAGGGTAGAAAAAAACTTTATTTGCATGATAACATTACATTTAAAAGCTATAAATTACTCAGAGCTATAAATACAGCCCCCTGGTAACCACCGCTTCTCATAAAAATCGGTGTGTTTGTGCACGTGCACGCGTGAATATGTTCTTTGGATTTTTCTCCCCATTTCCTGCGTCCTATAACGCTCCCGGGTCTTTCACCTTCGGAAACCTAGCAGTTACAAGAGTGCTACTTCTGCTTTGCTTTCTTTAAATGGAGAGTAAAGAATCTGGACTTTTCTGAAACAGGCTGTGACTGGGTGAAGCATGGCACCAGGCTCACTCCAGTTGGAGACCATCGTTGTTCCAGAACAAAAATGTGGCCATATACTGTATCTGGAAAGTTAAAGGGTAGAGGGCCATTTCTGTTCATGCTGTCCAACAGAGATACAGGCAACTGAACTCATAAATAATTTTCACCAGCCTTGCCTCCCTGGAATATTCGTCAAGAAGGGCTTACTACCCAGCCCAGACTTGAAATCATCAAAATAGTAATTACTCTTGGCCAAATATTTTCGGAAACTGAAGAGCTGATTATTTGAGATGAACTGGAATTTTTTCTTGGGTCAAATGCAAGGATATTCATGACTGTATATCTCTCTCTCACTGGGAAAGAGATAATCATTTAGTTATTTACTCAGACATGTATACAAACTTGAACTTAAGAATCCTTGTGTTCTCTGCATCCAAAAGCTCAGGCACAGGGGCTACTGCTATGCCCAAGTGAGGGGTTGGTTAGATTATTGGGTCTTTGGAGCAGCCTGAGTTGGGGGTGGAGTGGGGGTGACCCAGGGTGGGGTGAGCCCAACCTTCATTCTCCAAAGTAAAGCATACATTGTGTACATTATTAACTATAAACCAAATATGAACTGCAACTTCAGGAAGATTATAGGCCAATATTCTCTTTTAAAAATAACATAATGACATCCTTTCTCTGGTGTTGGCCGTGTGTTCTCGAAAATCTCTCTCAAGTCCAACTGGAACACTTCTTGCCTCATTTTAAACCCATTTCTTCTTGGTGGTCCCAGGTGAAAATCCATCAGATCACTCATATTATGTCCCTCCAAAATCCAAAAGTTTGTGATACAGGGCTTCTCAGTTTATATTTGGAGAAGGGAGAGTGTAGATGTGTATCTTAGTCTATTAACAGGCAGGTAGGAAACTTATCTCTACCTGAAATGGGTTTTGCTGAAAATGCCTCATTCGTTTGGTTAATAGACAGTACATTCAGTCAATTTAGGCTGTCCCCAGTCCTCTTCAGTGTTGTGCCACATCTTGACTTTCTTCAGGGTATGAAGAAAACATCCTCTACTCCCTTAGCATTCTAGAAACAGTAAGCCCTCTCTTGCCTTTCTGTGGCCTGGGGTGAAATGCAGTAGTTTTAGCGCTGATCTCTAGACTCACTACACAGGTCTTTTTTCTCTTCTTGCACTTTTACAAGACCAGTGCTCTAACTCCTGAGCTATGGAGCCTTTCCCTCTTCTTGCACTTTTATAGTCACAAGAATGCGAGGGCCTGATGCTTGACCCCTGGGCTTCACTAGGGGAAGACACAACCATCCGGATTTTAGAATTTCCAAACCCAGCCAAGGGTGGGTCACTCAGGACTCACCATTGGCTAAGATCACTCATGCTCCCTGGTGTTGCTCCCTTTCCTCAACACAAGAATCCTCCTAGAGTCTCTTCAGGACCTAAGTATGGAAGGCTTAAAAGTCAAACATAGGCTATGTCATCCCTTTTAGAAAGCCATAAGAAATGTGGCCATCTTTAAGCTAAGTAAAAGAAGAAGAACTGGGAATGAAACAAAATACAAGGAAACAAAGATTATTCTGCTACTTTTTGATAAACTAAATAAGACCAGTTCCCTTTAGAAGGTGGCTTATCAAAAACATCATCATTTGATTGCTTTTAGTGACTTCTCTCCTGTGTTCAGAAGGAAGCAGGGTGGTGAGGTGGTGTGGTAGGTGGTGGGGAGAGGATATGCACTTACCAAGAAGGGAAAAGAGATAAAAAATGATGCAAAGAGGACACAGTTAGAAATTCTGCTGGGAGCAGCTCTGTGCCTCAGGTGGAGTGTGCAGAGGGTGAGGTCCACACTGGGCCACTGTCTAGCCTTCTGTGTTACACTGAGGAGTTCCCCCAAATTGTCCTGCAGGTGATGAGGCCACTGATAGATTTAAGCAAGAAAGGAGCATGATGAGGTTTGTTGGTTGGAAATTCCAGTTTCGTCATCATGCAGGATGAGAAGTTGGGGGCAAAATGGAGGAAGTTAGGAATCCTCCTTGGTGACTTAGTTGACCCAAGATTGTAACTTGGAATGAAGGTGAGAAGGCAATTTGAGAGATGACGTGAAGAAGGAAGGGTACAGAGTGAAATAGAGGAGGAGTCAAGGGTACCCTTTCTGGAACTTTCATGGTCAAGTGAAACAGGCAATAGCAGGCCTGGTCCTTGAGTGAGAGCTAGAGCTCCTTGAGACACAGAACCCAGCACCTAGAATGGAATTGTGTGGCAGGAAATGGTAGAGGGTTTTTCTTCCCTGCTTCCCTCCCTCGTTATGCACATTGTTATGCACATTGCGCTTTCTCCCTGTGTGGTGTCCACTGTCTTAGGGGATGGATGGCACAGCTGAAATAAGGCTTTTAAACTCTGAAAGCTCTTGACTCTCAAAAGTGTAAACCTAGAATATCCCAGGATATCAAGTTTATTTACGAACATTAGATTTATATTAATGAATGATGACCAAAATGGACTTCTGGCACAGATGTAGTTAAGAATATTTGGGCAAACAGCAACTTCTTTCAAGACACGTCTCTAAAGGCAAGAGAGGCAAAAGCAAAAATGAACTACTGGGTCTTCATCAAGATAAAAAACTTCTGCACAGAAAAGGAAACAGCCAACAAAACTAAGAGGCAATCCATGGAATGGGAGAAGATATTTGTAAATGACATTTCAGATAAAGGGCTGGTATCCAAGATCTACAAAGAACTTCTGAAACTCAACACCCAAAAAACAAATAATCCAGTCAAAAAAGACATGAACAGGGGTGCCTAGGTGGCTCAATCCATTAAGCGGCTGCCTTTGACTCAGGTCATGATCCCAGGGTCCTGGGATCCAGCCCAGCATTGGGTTCCCTGCTCACCAGGAAGCCTGCTTCTCCCTCTCACTCTCCCTTTCACACTCTCCCTCTCTCACTGTCTCTGTCTCTCTTTGTGTCAAATAAATAAATAAGTCTTTTTAAAAAAGACATAAACAGATACCTCTCCAAAGAAGATGTGCAAATGGCTAACAGACACATGAAAAAATGTCCAACATCACTAGTCATCAGGGAAATAAAAATCAAAACCACAATGAGATACTACCTTATACCAGTTAGCATGGCAAAACTTAACAAGACAGGAAACAACAAGTGTTGGCGAGGATATGGAGAAAGGGGAACCCTCTTACACTGTTGGTGGGAGTGCAAACTGGTACAGCCACTCTGGAAAACAGTATGGGGGTTCCTCAAGATGTTAAAAAAGGAGTCACCCTATGACCCAGCAATTGCACTGCTAGGTATTTATCCCAAAGATACAGATGTGGTGAAAAGAAGGGCACATGCACCCCAATGTTCATAGCAGCAATGTCCACAATAGCCAAACTGTGGAAGGAGTTGAGATGCCCTTCAACAGATGAATAGATAAAGAAGATGTGGTCCATATATACAATGGAATATTACTCAGCCATCAGAAAGGATGAATACCTACCATTTGCATTTATATGGATGAAACTGGAGGGGATTATGCTAAGTAAAGTAAGCCAAGCAGAGAAAGACAAATACCATTTGGTTTCACTCACATGTGGGTCATAAGGAATAGCATAAAAGAACATAGGGGAAGGAAGGGAAAACTGAGTGGGAGGAAATCAGAGAGGGAGACAAACCATGAGAGACTCTGACTCTGGGAAACAAACTGAGGGTTACAGAAGGAAGGGGGCTGGAGGATGGGCTAGCCCGATGATGGGTATTAAGGAGAACATGTGTTGTGATAAGGACCAGGTGCTATATGCAATAAATGAATTGTTGAACTCTACATCAAAAACTAATGATGTACGATAAGCTGGCTAACTGAACATCATAATAATGGTTTACGAAAACTATTTCAGCTAGGGGGATAAAAAATGTAAGAAGGGGACTAATAGATGTTAGATGAGTCCAGAAGGAGCTGTTCTCTCTGACTTCTCAGATAATGCCACTTCTGCCCTGCCTTGCCCTGACTGAGTCCTCAAGGTGGGATGGACACATAACTGTGGCCCTGGAGAGTTAGGAGCAGTCTATGAGCTCAGAGCCCTTATGGCTTGCTTTCAGGGTAAAGCCCATACTTTCATGGTAAGCCATGTAGATTTTCCTTCTATTGAATGTCTGTGGAGTGGGAAAACTAGAGATGGCTACATGAATAGGCAGGTAGGATAGCATCAGGAATTTCTCAACATCCTGTCTGGTATAGGGAAAGAACACATGTTCCCCTTATTTCCTGGAGTGCACACTCTCTTCTGCACATCTTTATTTTCTTACGGAAGGATGGGGTGGGGGAGGTAGGCACAAGGAGGCTGAAATAACCAAGGCTGCCTGGAATCAACACTGACTGAAATTAAGTTTAGTTAAAGAAGCTGAAGAAAACTGATTTTCTTGAATACTTGACTTTGTTACACAGGGAGGAGAGTCAGGCATAGAGTTCATTAGAAATGACAAGAAACAGGGATGCCTGGGTGGCTCAGTGGGTTAAAGCCTCTGCCTTCAGCTTAGGTCATGATCCCAGGGCCTGGGATCGGGCCCCGCATCAGGCTCTCTGCTCAGCAGGGAGCCTGCTTCCTCCTCACTCTTTGCCTGCTTCTCTGTCTACTTGTGATCCCTGTCTGTCAAATAAATAAATAAAATTTATTAAAAAAAAAAAGAAATGACAAGAAACAAATTAACTGGAAACAGTGGGATAGAGCAACCAGATGAATAGGATGGAAGGTGGTGGAGGCCAGTGAGACTCCCTGAAGTGGTGTAGCAGGTGAAGTCTGGGTGGTATTGAGCAATGACACAGTTGAGACAATTACTTCTGGTTTGAGGGTTCAGGGAGGATGGTGGTCCTGGCTTGTGTGGAAAAGTACAAGAGGGAGAGCAGATGAACAGGGGAGAACATCAGTCCACTTTGAACATGTTGAACTGGAAGTGTTCAAGTGGGGCTGGCTTACAGTATATGCAAGTCTGGGTAGATGTGTAGTAGGGTTATAGTGTTGAGTCTTTGAGATGAAAGGCATGATGAACACAAGATGATCTGTGGGAAGTGCAGAGACTGATAGGAGGGCCAAGATCAAGACCTGGAGGCCACCAGAGGGTGTGTTGAAAGAAGAGGAGCCTGCAAAATAGACTGAAAACAGAGTCACATTTGACTGTAATGGGAAGGAGAGAGCCACATTGATAGCTGGAGAAGAATGTCTTAAAATATGGGAAGATACTCACACAATCTTGCAGGTTGAGGGACAAGAGCACATGCTGGGTGGGTGGGAAGGCATGTTGAAGGAGATACAGTGAGGGAGGTCTCCAAGGGGTTGGCATTCATAGTGTCAGGAGAAGGTTATTTGGCAATCCCTATGACTGGAAGGGAGGAACAGTAGAAATGGAGACATGCAGAGAAGCTTCAGGGGAAAACGCTCAGACATTCTGGCTGGATGTGCTCTTATTTTTTGTGTGAAGTACTTGTAAGTGGGACAGGAAGCCAAAAGTCACTTAAGAGGCACCAGAAGCCACAACAGGATATCTGAGCACCTCAATTTTGAGATTTCCTGCAGCTACAGATGCAGTCTGGGTGTGGGCACTGAGAAGCCAGATCTCAAATTGGATCAGGGTTGGAGATGGAGCTCTAGTGGGAAAAAATGGGCACTTGGGAAGGAAAACAGGTTTCTGGCAAGTTTGAGATTTTCTAGCTCAGCTAAAAATTGCTTTAGATTTCTTATCCTTTCCAAAGGGTATGCAGAACTGGTGGATGTATTACCATACAATCCTGTCTCAAAGAAATCAACAACAGTGGTCATGGAATGCATTTTTCCTATTTTGGGGAGGAATGTCCTCACTCTTTTGAATGCAAAAATGGAAAGCTTAAAACAAGGACTACATGTAAATGTTTTTATTAGGGAAGAGGAAAGGTTAATTCAACCTTAATACTGGTCTATTGGAATTGTGTTCTAACTTCTTTTCATCTTTCAGTAGGGGTATCCACTGCAAGTAGTTTTGTGAACAATTATAGCAGATCATGTGCTGACCATCGCAAGTGACAGAAGGAAAGAGACTCACTGTGCCACCAATGCCAGTGGGAGTCAGGAATATCAGCCAGAAGGAAAGTTCACAGCTCTGATTCACAGAAAATAACCCCCCCCCCCACAAAACAAGCTAAACATGACTTAGAATGTTTAAAAAAGAAAGAGATTCTTAAAAAAGAAAGAGATTATGCTTTTAATTTTTGAAATTTGCTAAAAGGTCTCAATTGTATCATAATATGCTTTTCCATTTGCCTTGATGTTCAATAATCTAAACTAGTGGGAAACTTACTGAGATGTGTCTTTATCATTGAAGATGATTCCTATGTTACCCTTTGACAGATTTGGAGTGCATTTATCATTTAACTGGTTGTCTAAATGAATTTTTAACAGAGGAGGAATTAGGATGCTAATTAATAGTATGCATCAGTTTTGCTTTATTTGAAATTAAAATCTCATTTGCTATGAGGCTGTATTGGTGCACTTTAATTTATATAATGCTTAATAGCTTTGGAAGAAATATTGATTGAAAGGGTTCACAGTAAGAATACATATTGATCTTAGTAGTCTGTAAGATCAAAGGCTAAAGAAAGATCAAATAATGATTATATTTAAAGCCAGGAACAAGAGAAAGATGGCCAGTATCATCACTTCTATTCCTGACCAATGTTATAAGACAAGAAAAAGTAATAAGGGGTGGAAGAAGTAGAAAGGAAAATACAACTATTCCTATATTTAGACAATATGATTATCTAGATAATAAATTCAAGATAATCTACACAAAAATTTAAAAAGTAATAACAGTGTTTAGTGACATTTAGTGTTTAGTGACATTTCTGTATTTTAGATCAATTTGCAAAACAAATTACATTCTTATTTGACAGTAAAAGACAATAAGGAAACATGGTAGAAGAAATAGCCCATTCAAAACAGCAATAAATACTAGTAGGAGTCTAGCATAAATCTAATAAAGTATATGAAAGACTTTTATGGAGCAAAGTAAAACACTGTTAAAACTCCTGAAAAAAATCCCTGGAGAGCATGAGGGGTGTACCATGTATGTTGGTGGAAGTCCACTAACTTAACTGTAACTTCATTTGTGAAGATTAATCTTCAAATCAATATGATTTTAGTCAAAATTTCCATGAGGCTTTTCATTAATTTTGATAAATTGATCAAGAAATATTTGAAAGAGTAAAAACTAGATATAGCCAAGATTGTTTTGAAGATAAAAGTGTCAGAAATTTCCTTGCAGATATTAAGATTTGTTGTAAAGCTATAATAATAAAAAAGACATTTGATACTGACATAGGGAAAAATAATTAGACCAAGATATAAATAGAAATTTGGTATATGACAGAAGTGTTATTACAAATTAATGGGAAATAGATGGACTTCTCAATCATTAGAACTAAGAAAATTGGAACTATTCTCATTGGAAAAAAGCATAAAGTTGGGTACCTACTTCTTTCATACACAAAATAAATTCGGATAGATTAAAGATTGTGAGAAGCAAAATTTTTAAACATTTAGACATCTTTATAATTTCTAGGTAAGAAAGATTTCTTAAACTACACAGACACAACCACACACACATATGCACAATGAAAACAATTAGGAAATATTGATAAATCCAATTGCTTTAAAGCATATTTTAGACCATTAAAGATATATGAAAAAAGTAGCAATCCACAGACTGGGGAAAATATTCACGGTGCATATAATTGACAAAGGATAGAATCCAGAATACATAAGTAAGTATTATAATCAAAAAGAAAAAGACAAATTTAAAAAAAAGCAAACATGATAAAAAAATTATTCCCATAGTATGAAACCCAAATATCCAGTAAACATATGAAAAGGTATTTAATTTTACTGGTAATCAGAAAAATGCAACTTATAAACCCCATGGGAGACACAATTTTATAAACATCAGATTTGTTAAAAAACAAAACAAAATGATTAAGTCTGACAAAACTAAGTTCTGTCAAGGTGGAGAAATGACAGGTGTCATACAATGGTAAGAATACAATTAGTCCAAACACTTTGGGAAACAGTAACATTGAAATGGCATTTGTCCTTTGACTGAGATTTTCTACTTCTAGATTTAAATGTTAGAGAGATTTTTACCAACTGCTCTAGAGACATACATAAAAATGTTTGTTGCTTCAGCATTTGTACTAATAATAGTGGCAACTTGAAAGGAATCTTCATCTGTTGGGATGCTATAACAAAATACCATAGATTGGGTATCTTATAAACAACAGAAATTTAATTCTCACAGTAGTGGAGCCTGGGAAGTCCAAGATCAAGGGGACAGCAGATTTGGTGTTTCATGATAGCCCACTTCTTGGCTGTCTTTTTGATGTGCCCTCACATAGCAGAAGAAGAGGTGAAAAAGCTCTCTGGGGTCTCTTTTAATAGGGCATCAATACCATTTATGAGGGCTCCAATTTCATGACCTAATCACCTCCAAATACTAACACATTGGAGATTAAGTTTCAACATATGAATATAGGAGCTTACAAAATTCAGTCTATAGCAGAATATAAATATTCATCAAGAGAAACATAGATTAAAAATATTGTGTTCTTGTCATCTAAAAGAATGATAAAGTAGAAGTGAATTAGAAAAACACGTATCAACATGGATGACTCCATGGATGACTCCATATAACGCTGAGTGGAAAAAAAGCAAACTGTAGGGTAACACTTAGAGTATGAGGTCATAAAAGTTAAAAGCATGTAAAACAATACTATATATTGTTTAAGAATGCATAGATGAAGGAAAAGGAATGGAACTGAGAAAGGGGTAACAAGGATTCCAATCATGTCTATAATATTGTAGTTCTATGTATTTATTTGTTTATTATTTATTTTATTTTTAAATATCATTTATTTATTTGAGAAGGAGTGAGCACAAGGAGGGGGAATAGCAGAGGGAGAAGGAGAAGGAGACTCCCTAATGTGCAGGGAGCCCGATGCAGGGCTCCTTGCAGGTCTTGCTGCAGGTCTTGATCCCAGCACCTGGGATCATGATCTGAGCCAAAGGCAGATGCTTAACCAACTGAGCCACCCTGGCTCCCTGTAGTTCTTTTCTAAAAATTTCAAGTATGATAAAATGATGAGATGATAAAGCTGGCTAGTAGGTCTTGTTTACACTTTAAATACTCTCAATACTTTTCAACATGCTAGAAATAGCTTATAATAAAAATTATCAATTAATAATTTTTCTCTCTAGAAAATGGGAATAGTAGCACTGATTTTGCCCATTCTTATGGTTGTTATAAAAATGAATTTGGATAAATAGAATTATAGCCATTCTAATGGGTCTGTGCTGGCATGATACTGTGGTTTCAATTTAGATTCCCCTAGTGATTAGTAATGTTTGAGTATATTGTCATGTATTATTAATTTTGAATATATCTTCTTTAGTAAAATTAAAAATGAATTTAAGGGTGCCTGGGTGGCTCAGTCGGTTAAGTGTTGGACTTTTGATTTTGGCACAGGTCATGATCTCAGGGTCATGAGATCCAGCCCCCCTCAAGCCCTGCATTGGGCTCCATGCTCAGGGCAAAGTCTGCTTGACATTCTCTCTTTTCCTCGCTTCCTCTGTCCCTCCCCCTGCTTGTGCTCTCTCCCTCTCTCTCTCTTGAATAAATAAATAATAATACACAAAATTTTTTAAAAATGAATTTGGACAACTGTGAATACACTACAGATCCTACAGATGTTGCTGTTCTTACATGAATTACCAACAAAATCATGATTCAAAAATAAAATTCAAATATTACCATCATGAGTCCTATATTTTTTCCCTTATTAAAAAAATAAGTGTGGCATTAATTACTGAAATTAGAAAATATAGCAATGATCACTAATGTAACACATTTGTTGGAGACTAACATAGTTATGGGTAATATAATATGATCCATGGCTTCCTGTAAGATTATGAAGTACACTGTGAATGACTATTTCATAAATTAGAAAAGCATCTGCTTTATTTTATTATAGCTCAAGCCATATTCTTGTATTAATTTCTGCTTCCTGAGATTGCCTATTCCCTCTCTTCCATTCCTATGTATGATTATGGTTTATTGGGAAAGTGTGTCCTTTTATCCTTATGGTTAGATGATTACATTATGAAATGAAATGTTGAATTCTGAGAATTAGCCCAAGATATTCTTGCAAGTCCTTATGTGTTACTTGTTAATTTAGAGTCAGTTCAAGTTAGAATTGATTTACAGGCAAGAGTGGATATACAAAGAAAATACAGTAAAGCTTAACTGTGGTATTTCCAGCTGAGGTTTTTGAGATGAAACAATTTTATTTTTGTATATCAAAGCTTTAAGTATGCTATTTTTCATATAATCCAAGAGGTGAGTAAGAGTTTAATGAAGATAGTTTCTTCCATGGTGGAATTTAAAGCAAAAAGGTATTGTACACTGGATATTTACATATAAAAGAATAAAATCTACCCCTACCTCTCAACATATATAAAATTTAACTCACAATGGATCAAAGACTTACATATAAGAGCTAAAACTATAAAACTCTTAGAAGAAAACATAGGTATAAATAATCCTGCATTGGACAATCATTTCTAAAGCCCAAGCAAACAAAGGAAAAAAATTCATAAATTGTACTTCATCTAAATTAATAACATTTGTACCTCAAAAGTCTCCATTAATAATGTGAAAAGACAATACATAGAATGGGAGAACATATTTGCAAATCATATACCTGATAGGAGAACTATATAAATATAGCTATATAAATAGATAAATATATTTATACTCAACAATAAAAAATGACTAACTCAGAAAATGGGCAAAGTATTTGAATAGACATTTCTCCAAAGAAGATATACAAATGGCCAGTAAATAAATGAAAAGTTGCTCAACATCATTAGTCATGAGGGAAATGTAAATCAAAATCATAATGAGATATCATTTCACACCCATTAGGAAGGCTATAATAATAATTTTTTAAAAGGGACAATAACAAGTGCTGACAGGATATGGAGAAATTGGAAGTATAAAATAGGCCTCCCACTTTGGAAGACAATCTGGTAGCTCCTATAATACTAAACAAAGGAGGAGCAAAAATAGCACAGGAGTAGGGGATCCTATTTTAACCAGTCCCCTGAATTAAGCTAGATATCTACCAGGGCACTCTGAGCACCCATGGAAATCAGTCTGTGATGTAAGAAGATATATCTGGATCTCTACAAACAGAATATCTCAGGTAGTTGGTCTCGAGGTATGAAGTGGGAAGCCATGATTCTATGGACAGATAGTGGAAGATAAACGGAAGGGGGAGGGAGCCTCTGAGATCCTGTCCCCCCAGAGCACAAAAACCTCCCACACTAGGAAACAGGCACAGACTTACAGACCAGTAGCACTGGATAAAGCACTTTAGAGCAACCCCCCGGACTGAAACCTGGAGCTGCAGGGGCATATATGCAAACTAGGAGTGACTGGCGGTTTTAGAAGCACAAAGGGTAAGATATACCTGGACCTGGAAATGAGGGCTGGGAGTACTGCTGTGGGGTGCACAACTCAGGACACTATGGTTATTGGAAGCACTGACAGAAGCGGGGACATTGTGGCTTGGAGAGCTCAGTGAGGGGCAGACTGCACTTTCTGTTGTGAGATAGAGGTTTGGATATGGTCACTTCTGCTCTGACTCTTGGGGAAGAGGGGGACAAGGAAAGCCACCAGAGAAAGCTACCAGAGAACAAAAGCCCAAAAAAACATGTGTCACTGAGTCCATCCCCCAAAACAGGAGGCAGGGCAACTCTGCCCAAAACAGTGTTGCCTGAGTAACAGTGCAGCAAGCCCCTCCCCCAGAAGACAGGCTGGAAGAACAAGAGGCTGACAACCTTAAGGTCTCTATAAAACAGGTGCAGCTTGCTTGGCTTGTTGTCAATAATTTGGACTCTACATTCCCTTAACCACCTCTCAACAGAATGACTAAGAGGAGGAACCCCAATATAGGAAAAACTTAGACTGTGACCTCTGCCACAGAACTAATGGATAAGAATATAAGCAAGATGTCAGAAATAGACTTCAGGGTAACAGTTATGCAGACAATAGCTACGATGGAGAAAACTATTAATGGCAACATAGATTCTCTAAGGGCAGAAATGAGAGCTGACCTGACAGAAATTTAAAATGCTATAAATGAGATCCAATCTAATCTAGATACTCTAACGGCTAGGATAAGTGAGACAGAAGAACGAATTAGTGATCTAGAAGACAGACTGATAGAAAAGAAGGAACGGGAGGAGGCCTGGAACAAACAGCTTAAAATCCATGAAAACAGAATTAGAGAAATAAATGATGCCATGAGACATTTCAATGTCAGTTGTTGGGATCCCTGAGGGTATGGAGAGAGAGAGAGAGAGAGAGAAGACTAGAAGATATATTTGAGCAAACGTAGTCAAGAACTTCCCTAATTTGGGTAATGAAACAAACATTCATGTTCTAGAGGCAGAAGGGACTACTCCTAAGATCAAGAAGAACAGACCAACACCCAGGCATGTAATAGTAAAACCTGCAAATCTTAGAACCAAGGAAACCATCTTAAGGGCAGTTAAAAGGATGAGATTCCTTACGTAAAGAGGGAGGAACATCAGAATAACTCAGACCTGTCCACAGAGACCTGGCAAGCCAGAAAGGGCTAGCAAGTTGTATTCAGGGTACTAAATGCGAAGAACATGCAGCCAAAAATTCTTTATCCAGCAAGGTTGTCTTTCAGAATGGATGGAGAGATAAGGAGCTTCCAGGACAGGCAGAAACTGAAAGAATATGAGACCACTAAGCTGGCCCTGCAAGAAATGTTAAGCGAAGTTCTATAGAGACAATCTATAGAAACAAGGACTTCACAGGCAACATGATGATGATAAAATCATATCTTTCAGTAATCACGCTCAATGTGAGAGGCCTAAATGTTCCCATAAAATGGCACAGGGTTGCAGATTGGATAAAAAGACAGGACCCATCCATATGCTGTCTATAAGAGACTCATTTTGAACCTAAAGATACATCCTGACTGAAAGTGAAGGGATGGAGAACCATCTTTCATGCCAATGGGCCTCAAATAAAACTGGGGTAGCAACTCTCATATCAGACAAATTAGATTTTAAGCTAAAGATTGTAGTTAGAGATAAAGAAGGACACTATATCATTTTTAAAGGATCTATCCAACAAGAAGTTTTAACAATTGTAAATATCTTTGCCCCCCAACATGGGAGCAGCCAACTACATAAGCCAACTGTTAACCAAAATAAAGAGACATTGATAATAATACATTAATAGTAGGAGATTTTAACATTCCACTCTCAACAATAGGCAGATCATCTAAGCAGAAAATCAACAAAGAAACAAGAGCTTTGAATGATACACTGGACCAGATGGACCTCATAGATATACACAGAATACTCATTCTTCTCAAATGTACAAATAACTTTCTCCAGAATAGACCACATACCGGGTCACAAATTAGGTCTCAGCCAATACCAAAAGATTGAGATTATTCCCCGCATATTCTCAGACCATAGTGCTTTGAAACTGGAACTCAATCACAAGAAAAAATGAAATTCAAACACTTGGAAGCTAAAGACCATCCTGCTCAAAAATGTTTGGATCAACCAGAAATCAAAGAAGAATTTAAACAATTCGTGGGAACCCGTGAGAATGAAAACACATCAGTCCAAAACATATGGGATACAGCAAGGTGGTCCTAAGGGGGAAATACATAGCCATCCAAGCCTCACTCAAAAAAATAGAAAAATACTGAATGCACAAACTGTCTTTACACCTTAAGGAACTGGAGAATCAATAACAAATTAAGCCTAACACTTGCACGAGAAGGGAAATAACTAAGATTAGAAAAAGGACTCAAATTAATAAAATTATGAATGAAAGAGTAGGGATCATGACTAATACCAAGAAAATAAAAACAAGCATTTGAAATTATTATCAAAAGCTATATGCCAATAAATTAAGTAACCTGGAAGAAATGGTGCATTCCTGGAAACCTATAAACTACCAAGACTGAAACAGGAAGAAACTGGCAACCTTAACAGACCAATAACCAGTAACAAGATTGAAGCATGATTAAAAACCTCCCGGAAAACAGGAGTCCAGGACCTGATGGATTTCCTGGGGAATACTACCAAACATTCAAAGAAAAATAATACCTGTTCTCCTGAAGCTATTTCAAAAAATAGAAACAGAAGGAAAAGTTCCAGATTCATTCTATGAGGCCAGCATCACCTTGATCCCAAAACCAGGCAAAGACTCCTATCAAAAAGGAGAATATTATACCAATATCCCTAATGAATATCAATGCCAAAATTCTGAGCAAGATCATAGCTAATAGAATCCAATAGTACAGAAAAAGGATTATCCACCACAACAAGGTTATTTATCCCTGGGATGCAAGGGTGGTTCAACATTTGCAAATCAATCAGTGTGATAGAACACATAAAAAAGAGAAGAGACAAGAAGGGATTGTCCTCTCAATTGATCCGGAAAAAGCATTTGACAAGATAGAGCTTTCTTTCCTGATTATATCTCTTCAGAGTATAAGCATAGAGGGAGCATCCCTCAATTTCATAAAATCCATCTATGAAAAACTCACAGTGAATATCATTCCCAATGAAGAAATACTGAGAGCCTTTTGCTTTCAGATCAGGAACACGACAAAGATGCCCAGTCTCACCATTGTTGTTCAACACAGTACTAGAAGTCCTAGCAAGAGTAATCAGACAACAAGAAGAAATAAAAGGTATTCAAATTCACAAAGAAGAAGTCAAACTCTCTCTCTTCACAAATGACATGATACTTTACATGGAAAACCCAAGAGACTCCATCCCCAAATTACTAGAACTCATATTCAGTAATATGGCAGGATATAAAATCAATACACAGAAATCAGTTGCTTTCTTTACACTAACAATATAACTATAGAAAGAGAAATTAGAGAATTGATTCCATTTACAATAGCACCAAAAACCATAAGATACCTTGGAATAAAACTAACCAAAGAGGTAAAGGACCTATATACTCTAGGAACTATGAAACACTCATGAAAGAAATTGAAGAAGACACAAAAATGTGGAAAAACATTCCATTCTCATGGATTGGAAGAATAAACATGGTTAAAATGTCTATACTGCCCAGAGCAATCTATAGTTTCAAAGCCATCCTGATCAAAATATCAATGGCATTTTTCAAAATGCTAGGACAAACAATCCTAAAATTTGTATGGAACCAGAAAAGACCCCAAATTACCAAGGAAATGTTGGAAACAAACAAACAGAGCTGGGGGCATCACATTACCTGATTTCAAGCTTTATTACAAAGCTGTGATCACCAGGACAACATGGTATGGGCACAAAAATAGACACATATAACAATAGAACAGAATAGAGAGCCCAGATATGGACCCTCAACTGTATGGTCAAATAATCTTCAAAAAAGCAGACAAAAATATCCAATGGACAAAAGAGTCCCTTCAATAAATGGTGCTGGGAAAATTGGACAGCTATATACAGAATGAAAACTGACCATTCTCTTACACCATACAAACATAAACTCAGAATGGATGAAAGACCTCAATATGAGACAGGAATCCATCAAAATCCTAGAAAAGAACATAGGCAGTAACCTCTTCAACATCAGCCACAGCAACTTCTTTCAAGACATGTCTCCAAAGCCAAGGGAAACAAAAACAAAAATGAACTTTTGGGACTTTGTCTCGATAAAAATCTTCTGCACAGCAAAGGAAGCAGTCAACAAGATAAAGGGGCTACCCACAGAATGGGGGAAGATATTTGCAAATGACATTTCAGATAAAGGGCTGGTGTCCCAGATTCATTAAGAACTTCTCAAATTCAACTCCCATAAAACAAATAATCAAATCAAGAACTGGGCAGAAGGCATGAACAGACACTTCTCCAAAGAGGACATACAAATGGCTAACAGACATATGAAAAAATGTTCATCATCACTAGCCATCAAGGAAATTCAAATTAAAACCACAATGAGATACCACCTTACACCAGCTAGAATGGCAAAAATTAACAAGACAGAAATCAACATGTGTTGGCAAGGATATGGAGAAAGGGGAGCCCTCTTACACTGTTATTAGGAATGCAAGTTGGGACAGCCACTTAGGAAGACAGTGTGGAGGTTCCTCAAAAAATTAAAAAATAGAGCTACCTTATGACCCAGCAATTGCATTATTGGGTATTTACCCCAAAGGTACAGATGTAGTGAAAAGAAGGGCCTTATGCACCCTAATGTTCATAGCAGCAATGTCCACAATAGCCAAACTGTGGGAAGAGCTGAGATGCCCTTCAACAGATGAATGGATAAAGATGATATGGTCCATATATACAATGGAATATTATTCAGCCATCAGAAAGGATGAATACCCAACTTTTTCATCAATATGGATGGGACTTGAGGTGATTATGCTAAGTGAAATAAGTCAAACAGAGAAAGACAATTATCATATGGTTTCACTTATTTGTGGAACATAAAGAATAGCATGGAGGACATTAGGAAAAGGAAAGGGAAAATGAAGGGGGGAAATTGGAGGGGGAGACAAACCATGGGAAACTATGGACTCTGAGAAATAAACTGAGGGTTTTAGAGGGGAGAGCGGTGGGGGGATGGGCCAGTCCAGTGGTGGGTATTAAGGAGGGCACAGATTGCATGGAGCACTGGGTGTTATACACAAACAATGAATGGATCATGGAACACTACATCAAAAACTAATGATGTACTGTATAGTGACTAACATAACATAAAAAATAAAAAATAAAAAAATAAAAGAGTCAATGGGGAGGAAATAATGCTAGACAGAGTTATCATATGACCCAGCAATCCTACTCGTAGGTATGTACTCAAGAGAATTGAAGACATACGTCTACATAAAAACTTGTACATGAATGTTCATAGAAACATTATTCGTAATATCCAAAAAGTAGGAAGAACCCACATGTCCATCAATGAACGGATAAACAAAATGTGTTATATCCATACAATGGATATTCCCTGCCAGAAAAAGAAATTAAGTATTGCTACACACCCAACATGGATGAACCTTGAAAACATTAAGGTGAATGAGAGAAGCCAGACATAAAAAGCCACATAATGTGTAGTTCCACTATACGAAATGTCCACAGTAGGCATATCCATAGACAAAGAAAGTAGACTAGGGGTTGCCAAGGACTGGGAAGATGGGAGAATGGGGAGTGATGGCTAATGGGTTTGAGGTGAAGAAATGTTCTGGAATTAGATAGCTGTGATTGTTGTGGAACCTTGTGAATATACTAAAAACTAATGGACTGTATATTTTAAAAGGAAGAGGGGAGGAAAGAGGTGACAGAAAGAGCTCCAGGGTAGAAGTGGGCAAGGAACTACATTTTTTTTTTTAAGATTTATTTATTTATTTGACAGAGAGAGAGAGAGAGAGAGATCACAAGTAGGCAGAGAGGCAGGCGGGCGGGGGTGTGTGTGGAAGCAGGCTCCCCACTGAGCAGAGAGCCCCACGCAGGGCTTGATCCCAGGACCCTGGGATCAGGACCCCAGCTGAAGGCAGAGGCCCAACCCACTAAGCCACCCAGGCTACTACTTTTGAAAGACACAAGATAGCTGATACTCAATTGAAAATTTGTGCTTCTGTGATGTTAAAACCTTTTTATCTCTCCAAACTGTCAGGCAAATCTGTTTCCAATCCCTACCCCTTGCTCCCCTACCTCTCCATACACAAAAGAAAAACTCTCTCAGAAAGATTAATGAGGACACGGATTCTATCAGCACTCTGAACAGAGTCTCAGGTATAATACGCACTGGGTAAAAGTGTGTTGAATGAATAGCTAAATGCTTGTATGAACAGGTTTGGTTTAATTCCACAATGATGACCACAGTGATTTTGATCTCCAGACATGTGTGAATATGCAGAGAGATTATATTTATTTTCACTTCACTTTCTCAGTACACCTAGCAGCCCTGTCCTCTAAATTATGCTCTCAAACTCTATGGTAACTGTGAGAAGTCTCAGTGCCCACACAAATAATTTGTGGAGACTCTTGGGAGTAAAACAAGGAACACTGACAGTGAAATAAACATTCAATTTCTAGCTAATAAAGGATGATTAGGAAAAAAAAACTTAAAAGAAGTATAGCACATCTTGAAATAATAGTGCAGGAGTATCTCCCTTAGAATAGTAAGATGATGCAACACTGTTTTTTGTGCAGATGAAGAAATGATTGAAGAGAATTCCTATTCAGGTAGGTGAGTGTTAGAAGCAGATGTCCTGTAGAAATTTTTAAAGAGATGTACTTCAAAAGATATTTATATGAAATTTAAATTATAATAATATTAATAAATACTTTATATACTTGAAGTATTTGAAAATTATACTTTGTGCTATTTTAGTCCAGTAATTTTTCTCTCATGAGTTTTTGATGTTACCAACTGTGTTTTGCTTTCTACAGTCCGTTTTTATAACCCTTGAGGTAGGTAAGATATCATTACAGATATTGTCTCCTTTCTGGGAAGGTTTGGAAAAAAAAAGTTGATATGAATTAGAAATAATTAGAAAATGACTGGGAAAAAAAGGGGGGGGATCTGCCTCTCCAAATGGAGTTCTGAAAAAATTTCTGAAAGAATAAAGGTTACATCCACCTACCCCCTGACAACAGCTAATCCTGGAGAAGGTAGTGGCAGGGTTAGCCCAGTTTATTCTCGTCTGCACAGAGACTAAATGAAGTGACCCCTCCCCTGAAAAAAAGAGGGTACAGCTGTAGCCAACCCAATAAATGAAAATGTTTAACTGAATGCCGTAAAGAAAACAATGTTGCCATTCATTCAGAAAATATTGAGGACCTGTGCGAAGCATTGCCTAGAAGCGAACTGAATAGGTAAAATCCTTCCCTGATAGGGTTTTCATGTTGGTGGATTCCCTTTTGCTACCCAATTATTACTAGAACTCCCAGAGAAGAATGGGAGTAAGCAAGAGGGAAATCCAGTGGGTCTGAACATGCCTTTATGGACCAGCAGCGGCAGGACCTTGGGATGGGAGGGAGGAAGGAGAAGGAAATAGGATTCTAGGAAAGTGTGCAGGCTGATCCTAAATTGCTTGGCTACCTGGGCAGAGTCACCTGCTTTCCTAAGCACAAGAGACCATTTATGAGGCCCAAGGGATGAAACTAATTTCCTGCCATTTCCTCACCCCTCCCAATCCCCACAAAACTGAAAAGGAAGTGGTCCCTCTTTCCCCAGAGCCCTCACAGGAACAGGATTTCAGGGTAGTTGCAGTGGGAGGTACTTGAGTGGAAGTATGAGAAGATTTGGGTTCTAGTGTAGGTTTTATTGCTAACTAACCATTTACTGGTGTGTAAAATGAAAAGTTTAACTTACATAATCACTAAGGTCACTCGGTCTAAACTGTTTATGGTTGTTAGCTCACTAGAAGCAGGAAGAAAGAGGATCCCTGGTTTGTGTGCATACATTCTTTGTTCCAGACTCAAATCTTTACATAATGGTCACTAACAGAATAAACAAATAAGGCGTGGGAAGTCCTATTTATAATAGAATACCTGAAATTCCTATATATAAGATTACATGTAAGAATGTAAGTTGAAATACCCAAACTCAAGTTTTATTATTAATACTGAAAGTTCATAATGTGAAAAGTCAAAATACATTCTTAATCTAAAATCAACCCACCAATGACTAATTTTTCTTCTGTGTAACAACAATATATTCTTTGCCTGTTGAAACTCTATTTGTCTTGGTTTGTATCTGAGATATTAACTTTCCTATGAAGTTCCTAGTATCTTCAGTCAGAATGAATTTTTACTTTTGTCTTCTCTCAGCACTTGCTTGTCCCTCTATTGAATTATTTGGCATAGTCTCAACTGTTATTAGTTCTGGCGTGTGTGTGTGTGTGTGTGTGTGTGCACGCATGCCTACACACACACACACATACACACACACATATCTCCTGCAAACAGATTGTAAGTTCTTTGAGGGTGGGACTTGTACCTTACTCACCCTTCTGTTCAGTTAATACAATACCTTGCATAAAATAAATGCCCAGTAAGTGTTTGTTGGGTTGCATTTCTGTGTCCTCTGACATATTATGCCAACTGTTGTGGCTCATGCAACTTCTCAACTTCCTCAGTTCTGGGAAACTCAGCCAATAGAGCTTAAAACCCACAGATTGCAGAAAGAAGATAAGATAAAAAACACAGATTGCTTGCATCTTGAAAAGGATATATTACAGATGGAACTGACATTGGCAAAACACCAAAATATAGAAAAATATAGTAGAATTGATTAATTCTGTGCAGTAAATAAACAAAATTAATTAATGCTCCCAGTTAGTCACAGACCTATTACTGTTGGCCCAGGCAGGGGTAGAGCCCTGCAGATCCTCTGGTCATGGAGTAAGACCATTCAACCTGGAAGACCCAGATAAGGCTATCCTGAAAACATCTGATATGACCTGAAACTGATACTCAGTTTACAGAATAGGCAGATTGAACCCCATTTGCAAGAGTTCCAGTTTCCTGTCTTGAGAGGAAATATTCTCTGTTTGTTTGTGTTTATTTATATTTTTTTGTTGGGGGTGGGGAAGAAGGGCAGTAGTAAGAAATAGATTTTATCACCGAGTGTCGCATATGGTCTTCTTTGTTTAGGAACCACAGCCAAGCCAGAATGTGCTCTTGATGTTGGATCCACCATTTATCTATCACGGGAACTCATTTCTTAGTAAACGGTCTCTGGGATAAATTCTCAGGTTGTTGTGAACCACTTTGGTAGGCTTTTTTAGTGGGATGGTGCGGAGAGGGTGATTGGTGCTAAGTGAAGAAAGAAGGTTAAGATGATTAAAAAATAATTTTTGTCTTCAGAGTTGATTGTAGTCCAAAAAAAGATTGATGTGTCCACACTAGTAAGGGAAGTGGTTTGTGTGGGCAGAGTGTGGAATTTAGGCAATTTCTAACTTCTACATTTATGACATTCAAAGTTCTTTTCCGTTCATATATTTGCTTTATCAGCCTTTACTAATAGAATCCCCCAAAGCAGGTGTTAACAGCCACACATATGACAAGGTTATTGCCTTTAAAGAGTTTATAAGCATCTTTTGGAGAAATCATTGACCCCATGAAACAGAAATCATTAAAAATAGTCTTCAGTGCTATAAGATAGTAATACTAAGTGTAATAGAATTTCATATATAAAGAAAAACTTGGTGTTGACTTGAGTAAATGGAGATGTCATAGAGGAACTAGGACATGAGGTAGACTTTGAAGAAAGTAAGGTTTAGGGAGGAGAGAGAATTCCAAGAGATATTTCACCCACTAACATCACAATTATATTACACAAAACCTTGTCTATGATCATTAGGTCTTAAGAATGTGATCATTGGTTCTTAAGAAACCTTGTGTATTCACAAATGTTTTTTTAAACTATTGATTTCAATAGTGGTTGAGTAAAGGCGGTTAGAGACTACAGAGTTTCAGAAGCTCATTAAAAAGTTATTTTTCCTGCAGAAAATTCAATTATAAGTTTTATACAAGTGCCTTTTGCTATAAAGCTAAAACAATAAAGTGGTTAATCAAAACTTAGAAAGCAATAATCAAATGTTACAGAGAACATAATAAAAATAACACTTAAGGGCCAGAACAAAATCAATGCATTATCAACTGCTATTTAGAATCTGGGTTTTTTTTTTAATTCTAAATTGAAATAACATTTTTTTTCTAAAGCACAAAATGAAAGAAAAAAAAAACTAGCATAGCTCCCATGCCTTGGTTAACTTGTAGTTCCTCAAAGTAACTCTGTGTTCCCGGCAGCTCTCTTCTCAGGCATACAGTGCCAATATCTGATCAAGCTCATATTCCAGCCAACAGGCAGGAATGCAATGAAACAATGGAATTATATCCAATTCTCATTTTGAAAATTTAAACTGTAAGGGTGCCTGGGTTTCTCAGTGGGTTAAGCCTCTGCCTTCGGCTCAGGTCATGATCCCAGGGTTCTGGGATCGAGCCCCGCATCGCGCCCTCTGCTCCATGGGGAGCCTGCTTCCCCCTCTTTCTCTGCCTGCCTCTCTGCCTTCTTGTGATCTCTCTCTCTGTCAAATATATAAATTAAAAAAAGAAAAAGAAAAAGAAAATTTAAGTTGTAAGAGAAATGCCATGTTTGAATAGCAACCATACCCTTACCAGATTTCTAAGTGCTTTCAAGCAGGTCATCTTGTTGGATCCCCACTCACATTGCCTGCCTGTGGTAGGTAGGCTTCTAAGGTGACTCCCCGCCCAATGATCCCTGCCTACTGTATTTACATCTTCTGTAGTCCCCTCCTCATGAATGTGGACTGGACCTAGGGCCTTGCTTCTAACCAATAAAATAGGGCAAAAGCAGTAGACTATCACTTTTGTGATTAGATTACAAAAGATTGTGAGTTTTGTCTTGCTGGCAGACTCTTGGCTTTAAAGGTAGCTGCCATGTTGGACAGGCCACATGGCAAGGGACAGAGGGCAGTCTTTGACCAATAGCCAGTGAGGAACTGAGGTCCTCTGTCCTCTAACTAGAGAAGAATCAGAGTCTTCCAACAATGATGTGTGTGAACTTAGGAATGAATCTTTCCCCAGTTGAGCCTTCAGATCACCTTGATGTGTTGCAGCCAGTGAGAGACCCAGAAGACTCAGATAACTGTCTTTGTGTTCCAGGGCAACTGTTATTATAAACATGTGTTGTTTTAAGCTGCAAGTGTTAGAGTAATTTGCTATATGGTGTAGGGAAGGAAAAACTGAACTTTTATTCCACTTCACTCCTAAGTTTTCCAGCTGGGGCTCTGTAAATGAGACTGACAGAAAAGAGATTAACAAGAGAAAAACAAACAGAAGTTTATTAATATGTGCACTAAACTTGCATACTGGAGAACTCAGTGATGAGCAACTCCAAGGGTGGTTAGAACTTGGGCTTATATAGAATCTTAGCAAAGAACAATAGTTTTTTAGAGAAGTGACAAGACAAAGGAAAAGGACTTGGAGCTTCCAGAAATGACCGACTGTGGGCAGGTAGATGATCATAGATAAGGGAAAGGTGGTAATGTTTTTTGTGTAGATTTCTCTGGTTCCTGATAAGGGTCTAGTGTTGTCTCTGTTGATTGATTTCTGTTCTTCCTAGTAGAGAGGGGAGGAGTGGGGGCACCTTTACAAATTTATGTCTTTCTTTTAGGCAAATAGGGAGAAGGCAGAGAGCTTTTCTTGTATCTGCTTCTTCTCAATTTTCTTCAGCTTAAAGTAATCCTTATACTAAAGTGAAATATTTTGGGGTGGCACATTCTGCTACCCTTCACCAGCAAACCCTTCACCAGCAACAGATAACTAATACACTCTAGGATATGGTAGGGTTCGGTTGTATGTCCACTTTACAACCTGACAAATATACCTCAGAGACATTAGGTAACTAGTGCTCAGCTGTACAGAGTGGCTAAGGCAGAATGATTGATTCTCAGCCAGGCAGAGGGGCACTGATCTCTCACACTAGTGCCCTTGCACACTCTTGCACACGAGTGTCGTACATATGGACTATCTGACAATGTCAGTCTCTTGTCAGTTTCCTTTCCTTTTTATCCAGTAGTGCTCATTATCTTCTTCACAACATTACATAATCATTACATTAGGAATCCAGAATGGCAAGGAGTATTGGAAGATTCTGGGATGCTCTGTTTGGATAACATTTACTTCACTGTGTTTGGTAATAGCTAAGCACATGTATTTGTGCTCTCTGGAGACAGTGGGGGGAATGGGGGTGTTGAGACCATAGCTTCTGGAATCAAGAATGCCTAGATTCAAATCTATGCTATTTAATGGCTATCTGAAATGTTACCAAACAACTCACTATATCAGTTTCTACATCTAAAAAACAGAAGTAATAAAAATCTTCATCTGGAAGTATTAGGAAGATTACATCAGGTATCACATAGCGCCCTGATACGTAAATACTCAAATGACAGTTTCCCCTTGAACCTGTCTATCCTTCATGTTGTCAAAGGTGTCCATGCATCCTGTTGTTCTGAGAAACGCTTGCATATTGGAAGAGCTTGAGCATTTTAAAAGTTATAATTTAAAAAATTTTAACTTACAGCCCTTCTAAATTCATCTTTGTTCTTGAGTAACCATTTCTCAAAGCAGTTGAAACTGAATAAATATCTGCTGGGCAAAATATCCCTAATATTCAAGGAGTGTAGAATCATAAATCCTATGGAAAATGAAGATCTTGCTTTAAATAGGCATATAGAACGCACGAAGGACGTGGCCTGTGAAGTGTGTCTTCCCAGTAGGAATTCTCTCTACCAAACTCTAGCTTTGTGCCTTTGAGTTTTGTCATCTGAAAAATGAATAAAATAATGGTACTTATTCATAGGGGAGGGTAGTGAGGATTAAATGAATTCAACTTTGTTATGTGTCTTTAAGAAAGCAAAGTTTAAATGATCTTACTAACTTTATTCAACGATTCATGAATTGGGCAACATCCAACCCAGCAGACAGAAAGGCGCTGAAGAGCTATACAAAATGAAAGAATTGTACAAGGGGAAGGGCTGAAACAGGAAATTATACTAGGCAATGAAGTGGATTGGTTATTGCAAAGTTATTTTTCTTTAGGGGAGAGCCAGGGGTCTATCGGGCAGGTTACCTAACAAATGCTGATCTGATGATTCCTGATGGACTGGCTTAAGATTCCATTTCTGCAACAGTTGAAACTCTGGTTAAGTCTCAGTTAGGTGATGTGGAGCTTAGCATAAGCAACTCCATTTTGGATTGGTTGTCTTATTTTAAACAATGTTCAGTATGGGATCTTCATCAGAAGGATCTCTTTATGATTTGGGAATGTTGGTTTTACTGAGAATTTTGGAGGAACAGAGTAAACAGGTTAACTTCTGATATTATCTAAGGTGGAAGTTCAAAAAAGCACACTGATGAGAAGTTTTGTTTTATTGTATTTATTTATTTAAAAGATTTTTATTTATTTAGTTATTTATTTGACAGAGAAAGAGAGAGATCACAAGTGGCAGAGAAGCAGGCAGAGAGAGAGGGGGAAGCAGGTTCCCTGCAGAGCAGAGAGCCCAATGTGGGGCTCGATCCCAGGACCCTAGGATCATGACCTGAGCCGAAGGCAGAGGCTTAATCCACTGAGCCACCCAGGCACCCATTTTTTTTTTAAGATTTTATTTATTTATTTGACAGAAAGAGATCACAAGTAGGCAGAGAGGTGGGCAGAGAGAGAGGGGAAGCAGGCTCCCCACTGAGCAGAGAGCCAGATGTGGGGCTTGATCCCAGGACCCTGAGATCATGACGTGAGCCGAAGGCAAAGGTTTAACCCACTGAGCCACCCAGGCACCCCTCAAAGTTTTGTTTTATAAGGTGTGTTTAGGGTATATACTTTACCATTTTGCAAGAAGGCAAATTAAATTCATCTAGGCAGACTTTAATGGGTCTTGCTCAAAGCAAGAGAATAATTACACATTAAGCCCCTGATGAGATCATACCCTATTTTGAATAGATTTAAGAATTGGATGCCTGGGTAGCCCAGTTGGTTAAGTGTCTGCCTTTGGTTTAGGTCATGATCCCAGGGTCCTGGGATTGAGTCCCACATGGGGCTCCCTGCTCAGGCAGGAGCCTGCGTCTCCTTTTGCCTGCTGCTGCCCTTGCTTGTGCTCTCTCTCTCACTGTCAAATAAATACATAAAATCTTTAAAAAAGAATTAAATTACTGAATTATTTACAACCCTTGCCTGTGAACTTCTAACCCCTATAAAACCAGCCAAACTTGTCCAAAAACAAGTTTTCAAAGTCCATTTTGTCAAAGGCAGCTCTTTTTAAGTTTTTCCTGCTTTCTGAGAGACAAGGATAGAAACTCTGATCAGGGTATTTCTTTTATCACGGGAAGGAAATGTTGAGTTACTCCTGTTGATCCTAGTATTAGGGCTCTGCAGCTCTCTCAGGAAGGAATCCTGTAGCTTTCCCCGAGATGTAGGGCCTTGCAGGGGGGTGGGGGGGGGTGGGTGGAGTAAGTCTGTCGCTCAGCCTCCTTTGTCAACAGCCAGCCTCTGGCCTTGGGAACTAACCAGCGGCAGTTTGCAAATGTCTGTGCTCAGCAGGAAGCCCTCTGTCCTTGAACCACAGGTGGCCTGATAGAGAAGCTGGAGTGTGTCGTCCCTGACTACTCCAGTTTCCAAGCCCGAACAGGATGGGTAACTTTTCAAAGGATATCTAATGTGAACGTTCGGAATTTAACCAGTTCTTATTCTAGGTACGAATAACTAGTTCTACATGCTTTCCTGAAAACTTAACTGCTCAAACAGCCAAGCAGAAACACAGATTGTTTTCTCTTTTTTTAGCTGAAGTGCAATTGGCATCCATATTATATTAGCTTCAGGTGTAGAACATGCTACATTTATATACACTAGGAAGTGATCATGTAGCTACCATCTGTCACACCCTACAAAGTTGCTACATTATTCTTGACCATATTCTCTATGTCATATATTATATTCCCTTGACATTTATTTTATTTTATAACTGGAAGTTTGTGCCTTTGAATCCCCTTTCCCTATTTGGCCCATCTCCCCATCCCCTTCCCCTCTGGCAACTGCCAAAATGTTCTCTGTATCTATGAGTCAGGTCCTATTTTGTTTTTTAGATTCCACATATAAGTAAAATCATATAGTATTTGTCTTTCTCTGACTTATTCCACTGAACACAATATCTTCTAAGTCCATCCATGCTGTTGCAACTGGCAAGATTTCATTCATTTTTACAGCTAAGGAATACTCCTCTGTGTGTACATGTGTGTTTACCACATCTATTAATGAACAATTAGGTTGCTCCCATAGCTTGCTGATTGTAAATCATGCTGCAATGAACATAGGTGTGTATATATCCTTTTGAACTAGTGTTTTCTTCAGGTAAATACTCAGAAGAGGAATTGCTGAATCATATGGTAATTCTGTTTTTACTTTTTTGAGGAACCTCCACACTGTTTTCCATAGCAGCTGCCCCAGTTTGCATTCCCACCGACAGTGCATGAGGGCTCCCTTTTCTCCACATCCTCGACAACACATTATTTTCTGTCTTTTTTAGTCTGGCCATTCTGATGCGCATGGGATATTACATCATTGTGGTTTTGATTTGCATCGCCCTGATGAATAGTGATGTTGAACATATTTTCCTGTGCCTATTGACCTTCTGTATATCTTCTTTGGAGAAATGTCTGTCCGGGTTCTCTGTCCACTTTTTAATCTGATTTTTTTTTTTGATGTTGTTTTGTTTTTTGATACAGACTTGTGTGAGTTCTTTATATATTTTGGATATTAACCCCTTGTCAGTTATATCATTTGCAAATATCCTTTCCCATTCCATAGGCTGCCTTTTCATTTTTTGATGGTTTGCTTTGCTGGAACCAGATGTCTGACCAGTTCCAAAGCCTGAAGCCTGAATTGCTGCAGAGTGTGGACAAGAGTTTCTAATTCTCTTTTGTGTCACCCCCCACCTCCTCTTACCATCCAACTTTCATTCCTCTTTGCTGGTTTACTCCGAATGCTTTGGAAAGTGACCAGTTCAACACTGTTACTTTTACTCTTATCCTAATGACTAGACATTTTTTTATGCAAAAATTCAGGTTTTATTTTTACTTATTCTTACATTGATGGGAGCTGATATCAGGAACTTATAGGTAAACAAGAACTTCTGTTTTCTACCTTTTAGCTGAACATAATTACACACAATGTGGCATTATCATTAGTCAAGACTTGCTTTTTTACATTTTACACAAGAACACAATATTATCCTTTTTTGAACAAAATGGCTGGATTACAAAGGAAACCATCTTTGGAGGAAGTATTTAATAAGCATATTTTATTTAAGTAAATCCTCCAGGAGGAAATGGGAGAATTCACTGCCTTTACTTAGAAGAGGTTCCTCTATGTTTGTAAGTTTGCTCTCTAACTGTGCATTTAGTAAGTGATTTATTAATGTGTGTATGTAACAAGCCCATATTTTACAGGTAATTTTTTTTTTGTTTTTTGTTTTTTTTTTTGGCTATTACAGGAACCGGAAAAACACCCTGCCTAAAATAGGGCTTGCTATTTGACCGCTAGAGGCTTGTTCCTTAGCCTTAAAGCCCTTACTCCTTTGAGACTTCTGTTCCTTGTTGAATGAACTCAGTGTGACTGCATCATTCATTCATTCATTCATTCATACCACAAAGGGTTCTGTAAATGCTCACTATGTACCAGGCATTGCTTTAGGTTATTGGTTACTTGTGAATAAGAAGACAAATGCTCTGAACTCCAGTCACTCAAAATTTAGGCAGGGAAATTGTCATGTAGGCTGTTAATAATAATTAAATACAGGGTGGTTGTAAGCTGGGTGACAGTGGCTTATACAGGGTTTGTGGAGAAACACAGAATTAACAACTAATCATCATCATCTCAGGCATATGTATGGGGGAATGAACAAAGAAGCCTCCTTAGAGCACATGGAAAAAAAAAAATGAATCCATCAGTTAAGGGAGGAGGGCTGGGGCAGGGTGGGCACGGGGATCTCTTAGCCATTATGGATATACCCAGTTAGTATGGGTACAAGATTGTGGTGTGGGGTAAGCACATTAATAAGGGCAGAAGGAATGATGAGGGCAGAAGTAAGATAATGGAGAGACAGATTTTGCTTATTCCATAAACCGTCAAAGATCCAGAAAGGATTAAGCAGAAAGGTAGGTAATTTGTATGCATTCTGGGTGGTAATGGGGGCAGGAGAAGGCAGGGGGAAACAGTAGAAGCAAACCTCTCAGGGGTATCTTGGCTCTTCTGAGGAGTTAGAGTAAAGTCTACTCTCATTTTTCGTGGGCTGGTGGTTGGTCTCTGGGGTCTGTAGCATTGGTAGCCTTTCCAGGCTTCTGTGGTTTGGAGGATCACAGTTAGAACTTAATTACTGAACTTAAGAATTAAGAACTTAATTACTACAAATTGTTTCACTCACTACAGCTGCCTGGCCATACCGGGGTGTTGCTAACAAAAGGCTGTGGTCCCCTGACATGGGCAGTAAATGCACATAGGGAGAGAATTCTCTGTGGATCTCTTGTGTTCCTTGTGACTTGTGAACCGGGGTACAGACAGCTCTCATTCTTGGTCTGAGCTATCTTTTCAAGGATGTTCATTCATGTAGGGAATAGCCTTAGAAGATGGCCACAGTATCTCTCTCTAGAACTGAGGGCAGATTTGTGTGCTCTCCAGTATCATAATGTCTTTCTCTGGGGCAAAGACTGGGCAGGTTTGCTTAAAAAAAAAAAAAAAAAAAAAATTTGGTTTCCTGAGCTTGGAACTCTTCAGAGCTGCAAACGCGCTCTGTGTGTAGCATGGCCCCAGGCTCCTTCATTTATCACACCAGCAAGACTTAGGAGATTAGAGGATTGATGTGAACACGAAAATTCATGCTGCCTGGGGTGCCAGCAGGAAGAGTCCTTTGTCCCAAACCCAGAGTCTCTCGTCTTTATCATCATACATGAAACTGCTGCAGCCAAGATTGGGCATGTGGGGTAAAAATCTTAGACTCTTCACCGTTCTTGACAGATAGGATATGGGGCTAGGAGCCAAACTGTGGCAGGATCACCATAAAGTTGCCTTTGACCAATATACGCGCTGTTACGCATTATCTGGGTGGATGGACTCACTGGCTTCCCCACTGCCTGATACGTATTGATGACAAAGATGACAAGCTTCTATCACTCCAGTCTCTCAGAAAATCAGTGTTCTTGGAAATGGTTATATGGGCTATTAAGATTTTATTTACAATTTTACAAGTAGTTGCAAGTTATAAAACATAAGGATATAAAGGAAAGATCTAGTTATATTCTGTGTCCAAATTCTTATTGGATTCAATTTTTCATCCATTTCTGTTCCAAGTTTAGATGAACAGATAAAGAAATAGTGTAAATGAAAGTTAAAAATTAAGATATATGTAAATTTGCCATTTTGATTTTCATAATAAAGAGGTGAAGAGCATGGGCTGGAGATCTGTGAAAAGTAGATTTTCCTTTAACATTGATATTCATTAATATATACCAAGGAAAATATGCATAATGAATGTATGAGACTTGCTTTATGTTGCTGCACTTTTCCTTAGGAGAAATTCCAATCCTATGGGAGAGGATGAAATAAATGTTAGTTGGTTTATTGGAGGGGCGTCACCATATTTAGATAAGTGCATAGAAAATGGAGATAAGTTGCCTATGTTTGAATTCTGGCTCTATCACTTACTATCTGTGCGCTCTTAAGCACTTTCTTCTCTATGCCTCAGTTTACTCATCTGTAAGGTGGGGATAATGGTACATACCTCATGGGGTTTTTGTAAGAAGAGAGTATATACTCAGCTGTGCTTACAACAGTGAAGGACACACAAACACCATGAGTGTTTGGTATTATATATTTTTATTATTGGTGCATAAACTAAGACCACTGTTTCATATCATAATACTGAGAATAAGACTTCAAATAACCATTATTTGATATTTCCCCTCCCATAAAAAAATGTTAACTTGCTTACAAATAATTACCAGTAGGGACGCTCTGGCATACAGCGGATATTCTAATCATTCCATGCTGGATATGTTGCACCAAGTAGATCAGATAGCAGTTAGTTTTCCTTTATAGAGTTGAGGGGGTTTGACCCTAATACTCTTTCATTCAATACACTTTTATTGAATATCTGTGTGCAAAATTACATTCTGGATATCTTTTGTGCAAAAAGATTGTTCCCTATAAATTCTGAGTCTAGCAGAAACTCTTTTTGCTAACTCTGAGGGCATAACGAGCCCTTGGTTGATAGTATAAGCAATTATTTCATGATTCATAATTATGGGTTTTTTGGTCCTGCTCCCCTTATATTGCAGATTACCTACTGCTTTATCTTTAGCTGGTTGATCAAGAGTCAGCATGTTCTTATTTATTTTTAGCATTTGAGGAACTCTGTGATCACAAACCTTCTTGTTTCTTTCTTTCTTTCTTTCTTTTTTTTTTTTAATTTTATTTTGCAACCTAACTTCCTCTTTGGGTCTTTATACCACATAGTCTATTTCTAACACTGGCTTCCTTCTCTTCTGCATTATATCGTGTCTGACTTTGCAGGACTATTTACCCAGTAAATGTTGTTCACTGATGGGTAATCTATGATTTCAGTTATTCTGGAACAAATTTAGAATTACGGCATGTATAGAGCCTTGACAACAGCCTGGCATGAAAATACTAAAGGCTACCCTTTAAAAAAAAAATTAGATGGATAGATAGATAGCTCGGACACTTCGTAAGTAAAATCTCATTTAATAATGTGAAGTTGTACTTAAAGCACCAGTTGTTAGGATTCAAATAGTTGGAAAAGAGACTCAATTGTCAAATCCAAGAATTATGAATATTACGTATGATGTTTTATGTTGGGTTAGTCCAAAGTTTTATGTAGACATTGCTTACCTTAATATTTCCCCCAAGGAAAAGCGTAGCAATCTGGGCCAAATTGGAAAGTTTAATTCTGTTGGTGTATGAAGCAGAGGTTAAGGCATTAAACATTTGGAATTTATACTCATAGGGGAAAAAAGGCCACAGAAAGTTACACTTCTGAACCACTTTTTGCACATTTTAATTATGTCAAAAATAATTTTAACCACTTTGTTTTCCTTATAAGAAGAGAAGTACATTGTGGTTAAAAAAAGGCATATTCTTTATATCAATATCAATACCAACATCAATATATAAAAGGACAATCTACACAGGCATCTTTCCTACAGCCTCCACAGTGTCTGTGAGAACTAGGCTGATGTTTATTCCCCAAGGTCCTGTGTTACTGCTGAGGTCTGTTTTCTATTTCCAAGTGCTGAGGTGCTTTGAAAAATCGTCTAGTTCCATTTCCTTGTTTTACAGACGGTGAGAGAGGCCCAGAGAGATAAAATTAACCCGGTTAAAGTCATTGAAAAACAAGAAAGAATCATGTAAAATCACATTGGTAGAAAAGATTCCTTCATAATTAATTTGAAAATTCCATGTCTAATCTGGAACTAAATATATCCTGTAAAAGAAAATTCCTTGAATACCATGGATAATGCATTCTAATATCTAACAACCTTCTCGTCAGAAGTGTCATTCTTGAGAGTAATAACCTCTTTTCATGCAAATTACGCTTATTTCCCCTTGTTCGATGCTTAATAGAGATGGATGATAGTCACTTTAATATTACAATCACACACGTGTATTAAAATATTTTTCAGTACTTATTCTCCCTTATTTTCTTTGCATGCACTAAAGAATCCAACATCTTTAATTTTTTAACTTGTTTTTGCTTCCCTCCTCCAGTTGCTGAGCCAGAAATCCAGATATCATGATTCACTCTTTTTTTTTTTTTCACTTTTACCTCCAGTTAATTACTAGGGTCCTTTTGATTTTACTTCCTAAATAGCCCTCAACTGTTCCCAACCTCAATGTCTCTCATTTAAGTCACCGTCATTTCTCACTCGGATAATCACACTTTACCTGATCTGTTAGTTGACAAATACTGTGACAACAAGCAATCCCCAAATCTTAGCTGTTTAACAAAGCAAGCATTCATTTCTTGCTCACCTGACCCGATGACTCCAGGTTGACCTTGGGCTTGTGTAAGATTGGCAGGGCTCCACGTATCTTCTCATTCTGGGATGTAGGCTGACTAAGCAGCCCCTAACTGAGGTTTACCAGTCTCAGAGTCAAGAGCACAAGCACAAGACAAGTAGAGCCATACCAGGTACACTTAAAGCTTCTGCTGAGGGGCGCCTGGGTGGCTCAGTGGATTAAGCCGCTGCCTTCGGCTCGGGTCATGATCTCAGGGTCCTGGGATCGAATCCCGCATCAGGCTCTCTGCTCCGCAGGGAGCCTGCTTCCTCCTCTCTCTCTGCCTGGCTCTGCCTACTTGTGATCTCTCTCTCTGTCAAATAAATAAATAAATAAAAGCTTCTGCTTAGAGGAGACAGATGTCACGTTCACTAAGATGCCGTTGGCCAAAGTGAGTCTCTTGGCCAGGCTCAAAGTCACTGGGGTCAAGAAGCATGCTGTGCTCGTGGGTGAATGTGGCAAGGATAGGGATGGAATAAACAGTTACTGCTTCTCGTGAAGTGTGTAAACCTGGCGATTCACAGACCTGTACCCCTGGGGATAAAAATACATTATATGTTTATAAAAAAAAAAATTGGAAGGGGAGGCGAACCATAAGAGACTATGGACTCTGAAAAACAACCTGAGGGTTTTGAAGGGGCGGGGGTGGGAGGTTGGGGGAACAGGTGGTGGGTAATAGGGAGGGCACGTTTTGCATGGAGCACTGGGTGTTGTGCAAAAACAATGAACACTGTTACGCTGAAAAAAATAAATAAATTAAAGAGAAAAAAAAATTAAAAAAAAAATCACTGCTTCTCCAACTCAGGTAGGCCCTTAACCGTTGGCATGCTTTCCCAGTCCGGCAGCATATGTGAACCTAAAGGAACCCATTGTTCACCTTTCACACGAATACTTAATACCACGTCCGCACTTGACCTTTTACTCGCACATTAGCTACTTCTTTCGCCCAGTTTTAGAATTTAACCCACAGGGTCTCCATTTTTTAGCAAGAAAAAAGGTTGAGTCCCTCACTGTGTTTTTCATTCCAGACCCTCCACACCCCATTGCCCGCTACGTGTGTTGCTTCCTCGCCCGCCCTGTACCTCCCTCCACAGGTCACAAGCCTCCGCCAGTTATGTCTCTTTGTCATTCTGCAAACACATTCCGCTCTTCCACACGTCTGGGCTTTGCTTTTGCTCATCCTTTTGCTGCGAAGCTCTCCTCCTTTGACTCTTCTAGGAAAAACCTACTCGTGTTTCAAGACCGTACTCGTGGTGAGGTCACTAGATCCGCCGTTAGTGTTAGATGTCAAATGAATCAATGAACAATGAAGGAGTTATTTCCTTGACAGCTGAGATTTATTTCATATTAATTTGCAACTTCTATCTTCTACAGGGGTTGTAACTTTATCTTAAAAATTGTTTTGATTTGGGATTTTGGGTTAATCAATTCTCTTTGTCTTTTTCGTATTCTAATTCTTGACTTACCTTTTTTCCAGTATCATAATGAAAATTTTTTTTTAAAGATTTTTATTTATTTGTTTGACAGACAGAGATCACAAGTAGGCAGAGGCAGGCAGAGAGAAAGGGGGAAGAAGGTTCCCTGCTGAGCAGAGAGCCCGATGCGGGGCTCGATCCCAGGACCCTGAGATCATGACCTGAGCCGAAGGCAGAGGCCCAACCCGCTGAGCCACCCAGGTGCCCCTCATAATGAAAATTTAATAATGTATTTTTCGTAGAGAGTCTTCATTTTTCTCCACAGAGGTTGTCTCATTTTAACCAGTTTATAAACTCTGTGCCGACTGAAGCTCTAGTGTTTGTTTTTGTACATGTTTAGTTTCTGCCTTCTGAAAACTCAAAACCTAAAATGGACATCATTCTTTCTGAAAAGTCTTAATATGCCAGATATGCCTGTTATATTGTATGAATTTGAAGGAATACGGAATGCATCTCTCTTTTTAAATTACAGATGGCTTATTATAAAAAATAAGAGGAAAATATAGAATTGTATATTTTAAGAAGATAGAGGAAGAAGAAGAAGTCGGTATCTGACTTACACTGCAGGAGAGAGGCTGATGGATGACCTGGTAGCAAGAAGAGAACCCTGAGAAGTCTCAGTTCCAGGCCAGGAGAGACATCTTATGCCGGAACCCTGGAAGCAACCACTTTGGTCTGAATTTCAGTTCCACTCCTTGGCTTGAGCAAGTGACCGAAGCGTCCCGTGCCCAGTTTCCTCAGCTGTAAGCCTGGGGGCAATAACGGTGTTCACATCACAGGGTTGTTATGGGGACCATGGGATTTAATATATGTAAAAGACTTAAAACAGTGCTGGACACATTTAAGTGCTATTGAAGTGTCATTGTTTCTGCTTTGGAATTTCTTCCACTTTTTAAAAAAGTTGGAATTTTAAAAAAAGCCTTCTGGATTTCAACTGGGAAAATTTCAGGAAGTAGTGTGAATAGATGCCGCCAAGGACCCTAGCTTCCCTCTACTCTGTCCCGGCTCCAGCCCACAACCATTTGAGGATGCTGCCCTCTGGTGGCCGATGAGAAGGGCTATCTGGCTCAGCCCGTCTGACTCCTGCCAGAATCTTCTTTGTCTCCACTTCCCTGTAACTTCAACGTTAATTTAGCAGAGGTTACGTATTTTCCTCTGGGTACTATTTAAAATGTAGTTGTTAAATCACAGAATCATATATAGATTTCAAATATTGGAATGATAATTAAATACTGTAATTTTCATTTGAATGGTTAGAAACTATTAAAAACTAATGTAAGCAGTTATAAAATGCATTGCCTAAGAATTTTCATTGATGTGCTTGAAGATCAGATAAATAGTAACCAACTACCTTGCTTGATCTGAGGATCGAGTAGATATCTGTTTGATATTGGTTTAGGCATTATTTTAGGAAAAAATAATTGTGAATGCTAGTATAGGTGTTATAGTCCACATTAAAATGTAAAATCTTACACTAAAATTTTATTATTTTGGCAAAATGTTATCCAGAACTGAGGAGACAAAATTTGTACTTAGTAAAATTAGAGCTTATGCATGTGTACCAAGTCTATTCATATTATAGGTTTTGTGTTTTTTTCACTATCAAAGCATCTTTCGTCAATGCTGGAACCGCCTCAACCCTATTTCTTCAAGAATCTCATGGTACAGACATTTATTTTCAAATAAGATTAAAGAAAACTATTCTTTGCTAATTCTTTCGAAAACTTACATAACTCTGGAATATAGTTTGATGAAGTCAGTTCACCTCTGTTGAATGAACTGTTCTGTAATTTCCAGCACCCAAAAAGGAACATGAGAAGATCAGTGACTATTTATTTACACATTTGTTATTGCTTCCACTTGCGAATAAAGAATGAGTTTGAACTCTAAAAGCTGAGCCTGCAGGAAGCCCCATCAGTCTCTCCACACTTCTGCTGTCATTCCTATTGTAGGGGAAACATTATTCAAACCACAGGCTCCAAACTCCCAGGTAACTGAAACCAGCAGGCAGCTCTGTTTGAGATCAAGTATGTTCTTTATCAAGGTTTTTGTTGTGAAGGGAAGAAATGAACTAACTTTACTTTTATCTTGCCCTGTTTTAAAATAACCCAGTAGGTGAATGCTTTATTGGTGTGCCTTGGCGAAACTCTTTGATACATACTGACTTTTGGTCATAAATTTTCCATATAAAAAAAATTAATGTTTCTTTCATCTATACATACCAACCAGAAAGTATTACACATTCACATATTTTTTATTAAAAGTGTATTTAAAATTTTGCTAATAAGACTTAGCCCATGGAAAACCCAACTTGATTTTTCCTATTAGAATCTGGGAGACAGGAGCCCCTTTGCCATCAGAAGGAGAACCAAGCAGAACAATGAGATCCTGAACTTTGGGGTCAACATTGTAGACTCTACCGAACAGTTAGTCTCAATGCTTTTTTGTATTAGAAAGACTCGTGTGAGATAAGAAAGTGGAGTGTCTGTGTTTTTTTCATCCACAAGTCATTGGTTTCAATGAGCAAGCTAGTGGTGCTTGTACTGTGGAGTTGACTAACAAATATACTTCTACTGCTTGTCCTTGACACACCATTAAACCACGTATTAAATCTACTCTGCTCTTTGTAGAATGTTATTCGTGTCATCTTGTTCAAATTCAGTGTCTGTGTTTGCCAAAAGAATAACACACGGAAGCTTTACGCCACACACAGTTTCAGAATGAACTTTAACTCATGACTTTATCTTTTCTGTAGTGTACTCTGCGAGGCACGGTCTATTTTAGATGCTGGGTTTGTTACAGATCGCCAGGTTCCAAATAATCTAAGGCAAAGAATTTAGACTCCAGCAGAAAAAAGAAAAATAACATGAGGAGATTTTACTATTTTATTTTAGCCCAACATTTAAGATTTTATAGTAGTTTTCTCAGTTTAAAACTTATAAATAATTTGAATATCGATTATTTCCAGTCTTTCTTCCTTCCAGTATTAGCATCATGACATATATTCAAACACTTAATTTTCTCATCCAGAACCACTGTAACCTCACAACTCAGACTTAATGTACTGAGCAAACCTCCTCTTGACATTGCTGCCAGAAAATGTACAGACCAATATTGAAAAGGAATCATTACAAAGAAAGAAGAATGTTTTTCTTATTGGATTTTTCATTTTAAACCAGAGCATCTCAATCTCGGTGCTATTGGCATTTGTGGGACGAATACTCTTTGTTTGTTGAGAGGGGCAATCCTGTGTATTATAGAATGTTTAGCAGCATTCTTGACCTTTATCCCCAGAAGCCAGTAATGCCTCTTTCTTATGACCTCTTTGTTATAACCAAAAACGTCTCCAACCATTGCTTGATGTCCCCCATGTCCCTCTCTAGCAGAACCATTGTTTTAAACCAATCAGCTGTGCTCCCCATTACTGTTCTTCCAACATCTCCAGGCAGGGCCTTGCCATTTTGCATGACTTCCAAGACAGATGTAAGATACGGAATGACAAGCTATGGGTCTTCGTATTTTTCTACTTCTTTTCCAGTGCTCACCTCTACCTGTAACATACTTCTCTGTGAATCATACATGTTGTAGCTAAGTCTTCATTGTTTTATCGTGGCTCTCAGGGGAAGAACGAAGACGGAATGGGGCAATGTAAAGAGTATAGCCAGAGAGTCCAACAGACTTAGGTGTGCTTTCTGATCACTGTCTGTGAACCTAAATTAGTTCATTCTGGAAAGGATGTCCACTGGCTTCATAGGTGTTACAGAATTGCAAAAGGAACTGAACTGAAAGGAAGTTAATTTGTAGGTCACTTTGTTTTAGACAGTGACCTTAGATGATTTCACTATATATTTCCAACATTGAGGTTGCATGTAAAATAGATATAAATAATTTTCTCAAAGTAACTTTCAGGAGGTCACACAGGTGTTAAGTAGAGAAGCCAGCTGAGCTTTCAAGGTATCACAATTCACAAGCAGTTCCTAAAACAAGGGAGGTTCTTAGGTAGTTTTTATCCACTTGGCTTAAAGAGGGTCAACACATAGTTTGTTGAAGTTCTATTCCATCGAAAGACAAATCTAACAGAGTATTAACCCTGTCCATAGTAATTCACAAAATGTTCAAGTAAATTGAGAATGATCGTCAGAGTCCCATTCCTTCTTATCTTCTTGGTAAAGTTTCTATTAACCATAATTCAGTTAGCTGGGTTTATGCTGATGGGAGTTAGTTAAGCTATTTGCTATTTGCTAGCTATTTGCTAGAACAAGTGCTTGTTTCTGTGGCTCCCGGCTAACTCATTCTCTCTTGGTGCTTTCACATTTGTGTTCTGTTTTCAAACACTAGCAGCACGCAGCAAACAGATGCAAAAGGAGATCTGTGAGAGAATCCTTGAAGTGCTGGAAGTGGACCTTTGACATAACTGTTTTTGAAGGAAACAGGTACAAACAGCTATAAGAGTTGAAAGCAGATAATGCTTTTTCAGATTAAAAAAATATTTTCAAGTAGACAGGAACTCTGAGAAGGAATGAGATAAAAGAAAAAAAATTGAGATGGCTTCATTTTTCTCAGGGAACATTTTATTTTGATTATTTCTATTGGAACATGGTGTGAAAACTTCTTGGTATTGGGGGCCAAGCACAGAGCAGAGAGCAAGGTCCCAGGACCTTCCCTAGAGCAGGAATCCATGTTGAAACAGTTCCTTATTGTGGGCACCTTCACCTGCCCACTGGCATACTGATGGGCGGGAGCCTTCAGGAGATCTCAGCGTGTGTATCTGTGCCAGATGAAGCAGTGGATTGGTTTACCAGCAGCAATGGTGAAACTCATTGGAAGGATGGACCTTCCATTGGAAGGATGGTCAACAAAGGGCAACATGGAGGCCTTGTTTTCCACCTGTTTTTTTTTTCCCCCTACCTATTTCACTTTGTCTCTTTGCATTCTTGCAGCTCTAAAAACTATAGCTTTATTCCTAGATTTGTGTAATCTCAGAGCTGGAAGCCTTCTATATTCAGAGTTAAAAAAAAAATTTGTTTAAACCCTTTAAAGTCTATGACATCTTTTGTCCTGGAGAAAAATTTTCTGTGGAAAACAACTGAAAGTTGTGGATCCACTGTGGTCAAAACTGGACGTGTAGGGCTGCAGCTCACTCCATGGTACACCCACTAGATATGCTCCCCTCGAACACTGCACCTAAGCCTCAGATGGTAGAAAGCATTCAGCGGAAAGGAAACCACTGCTAGCAAGTCTGAGTGGAATGCCTGTGGTCACAAGGGTCATCTGACCCCCTAGCCTCTCTGGACAGAATTAGGTAGAGGCTCATTGGCCACAAGACCACTTCTTTTTTTTTTTTTTTTTAAGATTTTATTTATTTATTTTGACAGAGAGAGAGATCACAACTAGGAGAGAGGCAGGCAGAGAGAGAGGGGGAAGCAGGCTCCCTGCTGAGCAGAGAGCCCTATGTGGGACTTGATCCCAGGACCCTGGGATCATGACCTGAGCCAAAGGCAGAGGCTCAACCCACTGAGCCACCCAGGTGTCCCCACAAGACCACTTCTGCTAGAACTTCAGACCTTTTCAGGCCGAGGGAAGAAGGGTTCAGGAACGTGGGGTATGCAAGACTACTTTCTAGTGGTTTTCATATGGGTCACGGGGGCTTCCATAAATGCTTCCCAGGGTTTGGGTTGCAATCATAGCCATAAAAAGTCCTACCAAGTAGCTTTTGGAGATATGGGGAGGTCTGCATTTTGCAAATGCTGCTTATAATTTACCCAGTTCTTATGATACTGTTTCTGTGTGGCAACATTTATAATCATATACCCATTACAGAGAAGGTAAGGCAAGGCACCAAAGGGTAATAAAAATCACCGACAAATGGAGGCCATGTTGGAGCATGAATTCCTGAGTGATTTTCTAATATTAGGTTCAAACGGCACTTACGAATATTTTTCATTTAGGGAAAACAATTATGCTGCCAGTTGACATTGGTAACCATAGAGACCAAAATTTAATAAGATAGAGAACATACCAAACAAGAGAGAAAAATGTGTGAAAAATTAAAACAACGCACTGAGGTGGGTAGGGTGTTGTAAAATCCATTTACGCTGACTATGATGGAGCCAAATGAAATACGGCCTCAACTTGCCAGAAAAGAATTTCAAATTTTTATAGAAATCCACTTCATAAATATAAAATTATACTTTTATATTTACATGTGCTGTTTTCCTATAAATTTTAATATTTGTAGCCTGTGTTTTCAACTATCATTTATTTCCTTTATGTCTGAATTTTAATGTCTATGCACGGAGAATTGTTGTCAGATTTCAAAAGTTCTGAATGAATTTCCTTAATTTCTAATCAAACCTACCACAATCCCATCTTTGGCAAGGCACAAAAGACAGATAAAAGTTTGTGTCCCAATATAACAAGAATTCATCTGATTTGTTCCCAGCTCTTTGAGATCCACCCAGATAGGAAGTAGTTCTGTGTTTATAACATTATTTCCCATCTCGAGCCTGTGATTCTGAAATCCCTCGTGTTGCTACATAAAGTGAGAAAATGGTTTTTCAACCACAACGGTCACCGTATACTTACAAGGACCTTGCTGGAATCGAAGTGCATGGTGTGTGTGTGTGTGTGTGTGTGTGTGTGTGTGTGTGTGTGTGCTTTCTTAACTTTAATATTATTCCAAATATATAGGGGGATTTGGAGAGTCTGATAGAGCGAAGCACCGTGACCATCCTGCTGTGATGGTCAGCACACAGCAGGAGAACCTGACCAACAGCCTGACCGGCCAGCCCCTGGCACCCACAGCGAGTGGCTCTGGCCGCAGCTCTCAGGCATGAGAAGTGGGTTCTTCCAAAAGCAAACAACCTTCGACCCATGGTCTTCATTTGGGCCCATCAGGTCAACAGTTGTTTCACAGAACATCGGCAATTGTCTTTCTCCGTGTGTCAGGAGCCTCTTGAAACATTATACGAGGATAATTAAGTGGTGAATAAGGGTCAACGTGGACAAATAAATCAAACTGATAGTTTGAACACAGACTGATTGAGCAAAAACAAGGAATTCTGCCATGCCTGTTACCGTGGCGCTTGATGTTAACTGACTTTGTTAACATTACATCCAAAGGCAGCAAGTGGGAAAGCTTTGTGTGGCATCAAAAGCTGAGCAAAGAGACATGGGATTTAATTGTTCAGCTTTATTTTTGAAATAAAGACATGTGGCGCATCCATTTAGCCGACTTTAATGGAGCACAAAACCAAACCCATTCTTTAGCATGCTAATTGAGTTAGAAGATGCTTTCCTCTTGTATAACAGAGATGCAAGAAACACCAGTGGCATCATCAGGCTTTTAGAAGTCCAGAGTGAAAAAATACCGTGAGAAGATCCGTCCCCGTATCTGATGAGGCAGATGAGTGTTGCCGGTAAATGTAATGTGATCCTACAACTATTTTGGATCATGTATTACAAATCATCTCGTGGTGAGTGGGTATACAGTAACAACCAAAAGCTTACAGAAGATTTCGTTAGCAAAGGGCAGCCTAGAATCAGGAAAAGAGCAGGAGAGAACGGACAAGAAAGACAGAAGGAAGCCTCCAAGGGCTGCTGTGTGCATGCAGAGTTGTTCCAAGGGGAAAGAATTATTAGAAAACAAGTGCAAAGAAGAAATCTTTTAGTGAAAATAAGAGCTAGGTTTTTGTTTTGCTTTGTTTTGTTTTTAAACCACAAACAAGCATCTAGATGATTTTCTTTGGGTGCTATAATTCTTTTCTCGGTGGTCAAATATCAACTTCACCATCCACCTCTTCTGTTGCAGAAAGAAACACGTAGTTGAAACTATTATTTTATGTTCTGCTAATTATCTCCAGTATTCTCTAACTCTTGTTCCAACCCACCGTATGGTGTTTCGGTCAGAGAGTTCATGACACGGAATTTAATAACGTGTCCCAGAGATCTTCACATGTGAACGGCGAGGACCGTTTAGCTGGTCACACTGAATAGTCCCATCTATAAAGCGGAGGGAATTAAGTCTGAAACATCAAGTCGTTAAAATAGAGACATTCTTTTAATTATTATATCGTCCGCTTATCGTCCGCTTACCAAGCAATTAATGCACTTTTCTTTTTCCTAAAGAAAACCATGGTTTCACCACTTTATTCAATAGAAAAATCTCTAAAGAGAAAGGAGGGATTAACTACTTCGACTCTTCTGTGCATTTTCTGTTTGTATTTAGATCGCTTGAAGAGGTGGGCAATGTACAACAGCAACTGCAAACACTGACGAATTTAAAAACATTTAAGTGCCATTTGTTCAGAAGCATGGATGATCCACCCACTCCCATATCTGGGTTACTGTCTGCATTTTTAAAAATTTTAAGTAAATCTTAGATACCAGTATGCTGGGATTAATGAAAATAACACTCTCTGTCATTAATCTTGATCTAAAATAAGTATCAAGAATAAATTGTGTAAGGGGAGGTGGCTACATACTTCAGCGTTCCTGTCCACCACCCCCCCCCAAATAATTTCCCATAAAGAATCTAAGAGAAGCTCCGTCTGTGAGCCGCCTACCCTGAGAAAGTGGGCTGAGAAAGGTGTAATACATTATGGAGGGAGATGAAGGCAAGCTCACACCATATCCAATCAGGCTTTTTCTTAAAGGTCAGGACATTCTGTCTGGGTCCATTTGTGTTTTTGATTCTGCCGTTTCACTCTTCAGGAACACAATGTAGCTGTCAGTCTCAACAGCGGTTCCTGGCTCCGCTGGCTCCATTGCTCTCGGGGTAACATACAAGATTTCACATCCACAAAACAATCCGGCGTCTGCGTGGGCGAACCATATGATGACCACGGGGAGCAATATGGTCACACCCTACTGAGCACTCTTAAGGAGACTCTCTAAAGAACAACCTCTTAAAAAAAAAAAAAGAAAAAAAGAATAAGGCTCTGCTCTTCTGTGCTTTTGCGGACTTGCCAAATAGCATTTTAATGTTAAGTTTGCATCAGCAGAAGTCAAATGCAAATGCCTGTCCCTCTGCTCCAGCTCTGTAGAGAAAGACAGCTTTACTGTGAGGCAAAGCATTTGCATCCGTGGAGTTCGAAAGAGGTTGGATCTTAGAAGTAATTTAGCACATTAATGATGGCCTTGTTGGATTTCCCCCGTGTGTGTTTTGTTATATTATTTATTTTTCTTCCCAAACAAAACCAGACACTGGCTCAAATTTATAAGGGCAAAGGATGGGTTCTGGGAGTCCAGGGAGAGTAGAGAACCAATATCCTGTCTAACATAATTTTTAACCAGTGAGATCTGACCTGAGCTCTGGGGTATTAATGCATATGGCACATTTTCAAAGGCTTTGGCCCAGAATACTGCTTTTTTGACCGGCGATTGATTTAAGTTACAGTGCAGTCTGTTGCTTCACTCAGAGGAAGATTCAATAAAGATATTAGTTACAGAAAATGACAACAAAGAAGCAATAAAGGAAAGCAAAAGCTTACCTTCTTAGGCACACAAATCAGTCCATTTCCCTTCTATCCAATATCTGTTCTTTTTGTTAAAATCTATTTTTTAAAGATTTTATTTACTTATTTGGAAAGAGCAAACAGGAGCAGGGGGAGAGGCAGAGGAAGAGGAAGAAGCAGACTCCTCGCTGAGCAGGGAGTGGGGGTGTGAAAGGGGGTGAGGGGCCTCAATCCCGGGATTCTGGGATCATGACCTGCACCTCATGCAAACGCTTAACCCACTGAGCCACCCAGGGACCTTCCAATATTTATTCTTACAGTTGGATTTCCAATTTCTAGTCTTTCTTTATCCAGGTATCATCAGTGAATTTATTTTTTAAGATTTTAAAAACTTATTTCTAGTTCTATGTTCATAACACACGCGATCATTGTGCCTATTCTATGAGAACATGAGATGATGATTCTGTGGTTTTTCTTTCTCCTTGATTACAATCTATGATAAGGGCCAATGAGACTTAACCACAAACGATGTCCCTTTGGTTTAAGAGTGCATTTTTGGTGTTTTTCTCAAGCAGTATTCTACCGTCTGATGTTACAGGATTTTTTCAAGTAAATTTGAATTTTAGTGAATCAGTGAAAGCACAATGTTAAAAACGGACTTTGGAGAAACTGGAAAACCATCCAGTTTCCCTAATTTGTCTCTTGTCCTGAAATTCAACTTCACATTGCCCTACAATGGATATATCCATTGCCTTTAATGTTGATGGGAATACCTAGGATTTGTGTAAATTGACAACTCAGAATTTAGTAGAGATTATAATAAAGAGTATTTAAAAAGCATAGCAAGAATTGATTGGAAAAACTAAATGAAGGAGACGTCCATGACTGGTTGTAAAGAGGCATTGCCCCTGTGACGGGCTAACGCCTGCTAAGGGTAACCAGCCTACTGTCCTACAACAGGGCTTTTTGTCATCACAACTGAAGTTAAATGCTGGGTTTGAGTGGGTTGGTTGCAGTGTGTATAAACCGGCTTTAAAAAGCTCAAAAGCCGTTAGGGGCCAGGCCAGAGCAGTGTAGGTGCAACACAGAGGGTTTTCTGGAGAATATAGTGAGCCTACCCCCGGCCCGCCAAAGGCCAGTCTGTTGCCAGGTGGAAGGAAGTGACAATTCTAGGACTTTTGTCAGAATTCCCTTTCTTTTCCCAAAGACATTATTTCTCAGGATGTACTAACGAACAATGTCCGCGAGCTTCAGTCAATCTACTGGGTGCTAGTTTGTGGTGTGGGGGCATATCAGATATGACTCTCCTTAGCTCTTAATGACATTGTTCGTTTATGTGAACTCTTGGGTTGGGTTGCAAGTTATATGGCAAAAGGGTGAGTTGTTGTTGTTGTTTTGAAGATTTTATTTATTTATTTGACAGACAGAGATCACAAGTAGATCACAGACAGAGAGGCAGGCAGGCAGAGAGAGGTGGGGGGGGGGAGCAGGCTCCCCGATGAGCAGAGAGCCCAATGTGGGGCTCGATCCCATTACTCTGGGATCATAACCTGAGCCAAAGGCAGAGGCTTTAACCCACTGAGCCACCCAGGTGCCCCAAGGGTGAGTTGTTTTAACATAGGCCTTGACCTTCTCCTGAGTTTAGAGGAATTGAATGTCTTCTCCAGGAGGCAAAAAGGAACTGGGCTGTTCAACATCTTCTTTGAGATCTTTACCATATAGCTTCTAAGTCATTTAAGGTACACACACTCAATTATGAATTCCCATAATATCAACAGGGGCAGACTTCTGGTTATCTCCTTAACCCTCTTTCCCTTTTCCCCTGGATACATAAGAGTGGTGCTAGAGTGTGCCTTTCCCACTCTCCCTCACAGATAGATGTGATCAGGTTCTCCCTGATAGAACACCAAAGGATGTGATGTGTGCCACCTCAAGGTCCAGAGCTTTAGGTGCTGGGCTACTTTGTCCACGTCCTCTTTTTCTTTTCGACTGCCTGAATCTAGACATGATAACAACCCAGTTTCAACCATGATAACCATGCCCGAGGGGGTGATGAAGCAACATGGAAAGTTCTGAGTGCCTGAAATCTGTTCAGAGCTGAAATGTCCCTCAGACTTGGACCACTCATTGAAGAAATGTTATAGAGAAATAGCTTCTAGCTTTTTAGAATCACTGTACTTTGGGGTTTCTTTGTTACAGCAGCTTAGCATTACTCCAAGGGATACATTCAAGTATATCCCTTTTAAAGAAGGTTACAAAAGTATATTTTAAACCTAAATAGAAATAATTTGTGGTTAATGCATATCGTTATTTTCTTCCATGGCCATACACAATTGAAAACTGATTATAAAAAAAAAAAGAAAGAAAAAAAGAAAACTGATTATAGTTCTTCAGGAAGGGGAAAGTCCTGTGAACGAGCACTGAGCATCTAAACTAGTATTTGTCAAGTATGACTCATACTTGTTTTCTTATAAAGGTTTTATGATGTAATAATATCTGTTTATCCTTTTATTTCCAATAAAAATGAACAATTTACTTAAGATATTTCTCTGAAGTCTGTCAAATAGAAGCTTAGCATAAATTTATTCAATTGTTTTTAGTGACTGGCTTTCTGTCTGGCTCAGTTGAAGGAATGACCTACAAGTTTTTCTGGTCAGATCAGAGACTGTTCTTGTTTGTCATTAAGTAATTCAGGAATCAAGAGGCATGGAGCCAGCCATTTTTAACACAATTTTCTTTCTTTTCACTCTTCTTATGTCTTTGGTTCCCATCAGTTCATGGTTTCCTAAGATGAATTTCAGGTGCCAAAGGTCAAACATGGAGGAGTCAAAATGAGTATTCACCAATTAAAATGACAGGGCCTTTCAAATCTAATTCACGTTAGAACAAATGGAGACCTATCATTGTAATCATGGCTGAACATCTCCTCAGAAGGAAGAGCCATGAAGTGACACCTTCCCATCTTCTCTCCACACACTACCCCCCCACACATCTGCTGCATAAACAGTATGCCTTTATTACATTGAAGAGGCTCGACAAATGATGTGAGGTAGGTAGTTGATGTGGGCAAGCAATGACAACATTCAACCATGGTATTACTTGACTGCGTTATGTACGCTATGAGTGTCAGTTTAACAAAAAGAACCATTGAGATTCTATGCAAGGGGCCCTGATGGTCTGGCATAGGATACTGCTTCTTATCAAATCCCTGCTTTGAACTGTTTCTCAGAATAAAACCTTTTTGATGTCCATGCTCTGTCATCAAGAGTATGAACAGAAGCTTTATTTCCACACACCTTCAACACAGGCCTCAATGAGAGCATCTTTTCCCAGGTTAGAATGGTTTCATGACCATAAGACACAATGAATTGTTCTGTTTATTTTCAGTATTGGAAACAAGAGGTAAGGAAACTCATTCCATCTAGAATTTTTTGAAACTCCTTTTCAAAGAATTTTCTTCAAGTCCATTTTTAGTATCTCCAGTCCCTCTTGATTCTATCAGAACCAGACATCCGTTAAGAATTTTTATTGTAAATAAATGTTGAATTTTGTCAACTGTGTTTTCTGCCTTTGTTGATATGATCATATTTTTTATCCTTCATTTTATTAATATGGTATATTATATCCCATTGACTGATTTGCAGATGTTACGCATTCCTTGCATCCCTGAAATAAATCCCACTTTATTGTAGTGAATGATCCTTTTAATGTTTGTTGAATTCAGTTTACTAATTTTTTTAAAATTAAGTATGCTCTATACCCAATGTGGGACTTGAATTCACAACCCAGAGGTCAACAGGCCCATGCTCTACTGACTGAGCCAGCCAGGTGCCCTCAGTTTGCTAATATATTGTTGAGCAGTTTTGCTTTTGCATCTATGTTCATCAGAGATATTGGACTAGTGTTTCTTTTTTTTTTTTTTAAAGATTTTTATTTATTTATTTGACAGAGAGAGATCACAAGTAGACAGAGAGTCAGGCAGAGAGAGAGAGAGGGAAGCAGGCTCGCCGCTGAGCAGAGAGCCCGATGCGGGACTCGATTCCAGGACCCTGAGATCATGACCTGAGCCGAAGGCAGTGGCTTAACCCACTGAGCCACCCAGGCGCCCCTAGTGTTTCTTTTCTTGTGGCATCTTTGTCTTGTTTAGGGATAGGGTAATGCTGGTCTCGTAAAATGAGTTTGGAAGAGTTTCCACCTCTTCTGTTTTTTGGAAGAATTTGAGAAAGATTGGTATTAATTCTTCTGTGAATGCTCGGTAAACTCAGCAGTGAAGCCATCAGCCATTTGTTTGTTGGGAGGTTCTTGATTACTCACTCAGTAACCTTACAAGTAATCAATCTGTTTAGATTTTTTATTGCCTCATGATCAGTCTTGATAAGTTGTTTGCATCTAGGAATGTATCCATTTCTTCCAGGTTGTTTAATTTGATGGCATGTAATGGTTAATAGCAGTCTCTTATGATTCTTTGTATTTCTGTGGTATCAGTTGTGACATCTCTTCTTTCATTTTTTATTTTATTTTTTTTTGAGCCCTCTCTTTTTCCTTGGTGAGTCTAACTAAAGCTTCATCAATTTTGTTTATCTTTTCAGAGAAACCGCTCTTAGTTTCATTGATCTTTTCTATTGTATTTTTAGTTTCTATTTCATTTATTTCTGCTCTGGTCTTTATTATTTCCTTCCTTCTACTAAATTTAGGCTTCATTTGGTCTTTTATTAATTCCTTGAGGTGTGAAGTTAGATTGTTTATTTGAGAATCTTCTTGTTTCCCAAGGTAGACATGTTTTGTTATAAACTTTCCTCTTAGAACTGCTTTTGTTGCATCCTATAAATTTTGGTATGTCACATTTCCATTTTTGTTTGTCTTAAGGTATTTTCTAATTTCCTTTTTATTTTCTCTTCGACTTTTTGGCTATTAAGTAGCATATTATTTAATCTTCACATATTTGTAAATTTTTTAGTTTTTTCATCTAACTTCTCGTTTCATATCACTGTGGTCAGAAAATTCCAGTGATTTTTATTTACATAGAAAATGATAGAGACCTACTGTATACTACTGTATAATTTCTTTTATATGTGGAATATACATATTATATATATATGTACATACATATATATATATACACGCACACACACACACACCCCAAGCTCACAGATACAATGAACAGACTGGTGGTTGTCAGAGACAGGGAATATGGGGTGGGAAGAATGAGTAATTGGGGCTTTTTAGTTTAAATAAATTGAATAGTAATAATAATAAAAAACAGATCTCTGAATAAATCCTCAACACTTTTTATTGATGCAAAGTTTCCAATTCGATACTCAAGACTATGAAAAAATACTATGAACTATGATTTTGATAAAAGTCTAAAGTCAGTATTTTCTCTACCGAAGCAAAACTTACGTGTGTATTCAGAGCAACAAATATCTAGCAATTGAACAAATTCTATCAACTTTGAGGGTGCATATTGTGACAAAAAATTACTTTCCGGTTCAAGAGTTCCTCCTTCTAGTGAACCCTCACCGGAGCTGCGCACACAGTGGCCTTGCCCAGGCCTCTGCAAGAACATTAGAGTCAGAGAATGGGTTTGAGGAATGAGTAGCTCTAAATTCAAACTTGTTATAAAACCTATCAGGTGGGTGATCTTGAGGAGTGAAATGAACCCTTTCTACTCCCAGCTTCCTTCTTTCCTGTGTACCTGTATAAGAGTAAGCAGCAGGGGCGCCTGGGTGGCTCAGTGGGTTAAACCTCTGCCTTTGGCTTAGGTCATGATCCCAGGATCCTAGGATCAAGCCCTGCATCAGGCTCTCTGCTCGGCAGGGAGCCTGCTTCCCTTCCTCTCTCTCTGTGTGCCTCTCTGCCTACTTGTGATCTCTGTCAAATAAATAAATAAAATCTTTTTTAAAAAAAGAGTGAGCAACAGTAATTTCTACCTCATGAGTTTGTCATGAGTCAGCAAGAAGATCCCCTAAGTCAGGAGCCCTGCACATGGACAGGCAATTATTTTGAGAGCAATGCATATTGCTCCCCACCTCCTACCAGATCAATCATCCTTCCTCAGTAGAGTCTTGGTGAGATTATTTATTCTTGACCTTCTCATTTCGTTGTTGGAAGCACCATATACCAGATGTTTTTGTTTCTTCTATAATATAGAGCAGATAATCATAAAAAGCAAGGCTAACGCTCAAATTCATAGCCTAGCCTTTCCTGATTTCTAACCCACATTATTCAGGTTGTAGTCACTCTTTGGAGGTTGCAGATAAGAATTCCTATAGTCTGCCCTAATATAATCTTTCTGATAGGAATTGTTCGCTAATGTGAACTCTCAGATCCTCTACCAAAACTAGCCTCTTTATCTCCCACAAGACATTAAAATTTTATTTTTTTTTTTGTGGCTTTTGCTCATATACCCCATTTGTCTGGAATGATTTTACTTCTCTCTCTGCTTATAATCTTACTAAACTGTCTTTCAATCTGCAACTTACATCCTGCTTCCTTGATGAAGTTCTCCCTAGTACTATACCTGGAGGGATCTCAAGTTCTTGTATGTTCCCAAAATGCTTATGCCTCTTTATTACTCATCTGATATTTCATGTTTGCTGTCTTCTATTAAACTAGCAGACTGTGGCAGAAAAACCCTGACCTAGGTGTCAGCAAAGTCCTGGACCCGACACAAAATATCACACACTCATTGTAACCTTGGTTACCTTGTCTGTAAAACTAAGGTAATAATACTCAAGTGAGTTGCTTTGACATCCAAAAGAAATATTAAAGCATTTTACAAGTAATAAAATGTGATACGAGAGAAGGCACTGTTACTATTACAAGCATGTATGTTTTACTGTTTTTTCCCCCCAAAATACCCAGCACAGTGCCCTGAATATAATACTAATAAAATAAATGAATGAACCAACTAGGAGTTCTGGAGTCTTTTCTGCCAGCTGCAAGATCTTCAGCCTGGCATCGGAATTCTTTTCACTCTTTTGTAAAATGAGATTTTAGAGTCTAAACCAATAAGTCTCCATCCAAGGTGTACATTGGAGACACCTGGGGAGCTTTTAAAAAATGCACATGCCTGAGTCCCACCTTAAATCAATCCAGATTCTCTGGACGTAAGGCTTGTGCAAAGATAGTAAAACCTTGCATTTAACTTTGAAAAACTACAAATTTACAGCAAATTTGAAAAACAGAATGAAAAACTATTTTCCCCCATGAATCATTTACAGCAAGCCGTCCCCCTAATGGTCCATCATCCTAGAGTGCTTCAGGGCAAATTTCCTATAAATAATGACATTCTCCAATACAAATACAACATAACCATCAAAATCAGATAATTAACATGGATACATTCAAGATCCTGTTCAAGTTTCACCCATTGCTTCAAAAAATTTCTTTTGTAGGGGTGCCTGGGTGACTCAGTCAGTTAAGCATCTAACTCTTGGTTTCAGCTCAGGTCATGATCTCAGGGTCATCTCAGGGTCATGAGATCAAACCCCTGGTCAGGCTCCACACTCAGCGAGGTGGACTCTGCTTAAGGCTCTTTCTCCCTCTCTCTCTGCTTCTTCCTACTTCTCTAGAATAAATAAATGAATAAATCTTTAAAAAAAAAAGTCTCTTGTAAACTCTTCCTGTTCATAATCACACCTTGCAAATAGTTGTCATATCTCTTTAGTCTCCTTTAAAGTGGAAGAGCTCCTCCGTATTTCCTTTACTTCCATGACCTTGACATTTTTGAAGATTACAGGCCACTTATTTTGCAGAATGTCTTTCACTATGGGTTTGTCTGATTTCTCCTCATGATTAGATTCAGGTAGTCCATATCACAAGCATATCACAGAAGTGATGCTGGTTCTTCTTGTCTGGGAGCATAATTTCCACTTGTTACATTACTGATGAGGTTTACTAGATGGTTTGATAAGGGTGATGTCAGCCAGTTTTTCCCAACTGTGAAGTTAATCTGTCTCCCCTTTGTAATGAATAAATAATTTGTGGGGAGATCCTTTAGAACTATCTAAGTATCTTGTACCTTATCAAACTTCAAATGTGTTCGTTTATTCATATCTATATGTTTTTACAATTTTCAATTTTATTCAAAGAGTTTTATTCAACTTTTATTCAAAGAGTTTTAATGCACTACTATCATTGGTTATTTTGATGCTCAGTTGTCCTTAGTTTGGCCAGTGTGAGATCCATGAAGTTGGCTCCTGTGTCCTTTTCACATGTCACCGTAGTTCTTTGGCGCTTTCTGCTTTATGGCACAATAAGATGTTCCAGACTCATCTGGAACTTTCCCTGCCCCAGCCTTGGAATCAGCCACCCCTCCAAGGATCATTGGCTCCTCTCAGTGGAGGACAGTATTTGAAGGCAGTCTCAGGATGCTAGGTATGCTTACTGCTATTGGGCTGTTGTGGCTCCTGGGTCCTGTCAGGATATGGGCCAGGAATGTGAGCATCTACAAACATATGCAAGCACACACTTTTATATCTATATTTATTTTTATCTCTATCTATATATTTGAAACCAAGAGTTCTACACTAATTCCAATTCTAATCCAGTAAACTAGGATAAACCTACTTTTCTCCCTTTCAATATTTGTAACTCATTCTCATGTTTAAGAGTGTAGGAATTTGAAACAATAATCTGGAGATTTTCTTCACTTTCATTGACTGCCAAACTGAAAATTAAAATCACAAAATTATTCAACAAGATACATCTCTTTTTTTTAGCTCTATTATATTAAGGTTTTTAAAGATACACACATGCATAGACAGTCACACCTACACATTTTTAAAGCTAAGATTACATTCTACTAGATATTTTAATATCACTTTTATACAAGTTTATGGATCTGCGCCATCCAATAGCCATGTTATTGTAATTAAGCTACTGCTTTCAAAGCAATTTTTTCAAAATATCATAGGAAAAGTGATCTTTCTGCATTTCGAAACCAGAAGCAGCATACATAAATAGATTTGTCTCTTGTCAGGAGCAGTGGAGTGGAAGTCCTTCTACAAGATGGGAAAAGTTGTGCATTCAGCAATCCATGATGAGCACACGTTGAGGCAGACAACACCATGCTGGAACTCTGCCTGCCTGATGGACACCCAGAGATGGAGTTATTTGTGTTGGTAAAGCTTGTAGTCACGATGGAGAGGCAGTGGCAACTATTGGTGGAGACAGCTGCTTGGGAATGTTGATATCATGTCAGTTTCACATGCAATATTGCCTTTGATTGAGAGACCATATTTCCATTCAGAGATATCACACATTTCATTCACAATATACTCATGATCCATACAGTTGTAAGGAGAGTCTGGATGACCTCATTCTTGGCATTTTCTGTTGAAGTAAATACATGATATCTTTGGGATATCAAACAGCCAAAGAGAAATTTAATTATGGTCAAAAAACAAAAGAAAAATTTAAATTCTCCCTTAGTGAATTTGAAACTGTTATGATCATGTGTATTCCACTGAATTGCCAATTTGGGTTCATTCTTAGTGACCTAAACACTCTTTACATTTTAATACCTCCATATCTCTTATCAGTATAATTCCAAGTACCCAGTGTGTTCATTTCCTTCTCACCACTCTACCCTCTTTCTTTATAATGATTGAATCTCTAGGGTACATGCCATATGGGAGCATTTGTAACAGATACTATCTTACATAAACAATTATTGCTTTAGCTACTATGTCTTGGCTGGGTATTTAGTCATGCATTAATTACCCACCATACCATTCAGTCACTCATCTGTCAATTAATAAGAGCATATTTAATCTGCTAGATTTTCATCAGGTGGAAATCAATCCTTTAGAACTTCTTTGACAAAGAAAAATTAGAACTTCTAATCAAACTTTTCTTTTTAAACATTGAGGCCAAATAGCATAAACACAATTTTATTTTTATATTCTAAAGTAGATGATTATTTAATGAAAAGACTCTAAAATATCTGTAAATTGCATGATTAAGTTAACATAACCTCATGGGTAACTGTTTATATTAGCTCACTTGCTTACAATATCTCATTTCCCTTGGGGGTGAGAAGAGGTAGAAATAGATGTTGAGATATTGTCCTAGAAAATGACTCATCAGTAGAATGATGCTAAAATAAAGCATTTTTTAAGAGATGGGGCCATTGAACACCAAATAAATTTTAAGGTGAATAATTGGGTAAAGTGGGAAAAAGTATTTTACAAAATGAAAGAATGGGAGTAGAATTTTCTCTAAAGAGAAAATACTTAGTAAAAGTGAAATTAGAATGTTACTCATTAAAGAGTACTTTTAAAAAGATTTATTTATTTATTTATTTATTTATTTATTTATTTGCAAGAGTGAGCAAGGGAGAGAGAGAGCAAACCCATGGAAGGGGTAGAGGGAGAGAAACTCAAGCAGACTCTGTACAGAGCACGGAGCCCAATACAGGCTCACCACCCTGAGATCATGACCCGTGCTGAAATCAAGAGTCTGATGCCATCCAGACCCCCCCACTGCCCCCGCAAGAGAATTTTTATATATATAAAAACCATTTCCTGTTCATATTTGAAATGTGTGTGAAACAGCCTACCTTTCTATTAATGTGTGTAAAACAGTTTACCTTTCTGTTGAATTATTTTGAATATATAATTATTTTGAATATATTTTGAATTATATTGCCTCAGTTATCAGTCTAGTGATATTACAATAAGGAGAACGAGTCTAAGAGCTTTCTGTATTTTAGAAATTTCTAACCATGCATTTGAACAAAGTCCAACCTACCCAAAACAAGACAATATTCCACTGGAGATCTGAAAAAAATGAGACATTTATACCAAATTTTTAGATATCCTAGGAATTGCTCCATCTCTGAGGGTCTTTTCTGAACCATTTAGAAAAGGAGGTGCAGAGAAAGTGGATTTTGTTTCTAATAAGTCCTCCTCTTTTGGTATAAAACTAGTTAAGTAGAGAACGTCGCATCATGCATGAGAGAATCCTCCCCTGGGTGCGTCTATGAGGGACTACGGAGTGCCATCCACAGACTCTAACAGATGCCCAACAGAGGAGTTCCAGGCCCTAACCTCCCTCTAGTCTCTTGTGTTAATGAGGACTCTGGTGAGCAGCTCTAAATCAGAGCTCGTCTCGGGGAAAGAAACTTTACAATAGGTACCGAGGCCAGTTGGTTAGAATTCCAGATGTGGGGCCCATACCCTGCCTCGGACCAGCATCCATTTCTGCGCTCCACAGCTGGTCCGTGTAAAGGTGCCATATTGCCGGCCATCTGCTCGGAGAGTGCACAGTGGCGCATCTCTCGCCGACAGTGGACCGTTTTATGGGATGCTATAAATATTGAAATTCATAGGCATGAAGCAGCAGATTTTTAATGTTACTTAGAGAGACATTTGAGCCACAACCTTTGGCAGAAGCATACACTGTTAGCATCTCCGTACACTGTGCACCATTTGGTTCAGAATCATGAACAACTTTTCCAGGGATTTCATGGCTCTCCAATCCCAGGTAAAATGAAGTACAGACCCTGAGGGATGGTATTTAGTGTGAATGTCACCCTATGTACAATGTGCATTTGGGATACGGACTTTCCAGCCCTGTGCTGTGTGAAACCATATGTTAATGTTTTTATACTCAGAAAAGATTAGATTGGGGACCAATAAAGTTTCAAAACTACAAATAATAGGCTAACCATGGCGAAACGTGAAGCATTCCTTCAGCTGATGTTTTTCCAAAGTCTCTGCAATTTTCATTTTTGAAATGGCAGGGCTGTATTTTGTTATAGGAAACCAGCTTATCCATATTTTATAAGCTAATATGTGCAAATTTTGTACCAGAGTGTAAACAGCCCCATTAATTTGAACTCGCTGGCATGTGGTCTGGATACCACATAGAAAATTACTTTGTGGCATTTTCCCCCTCTTGACCAAATAATCCTAAGAAAATTTTGAGACAAAAGAGAAGCAAATCAAAGCACAGGAACGAAAAGGGTATCAGGTACCTGGTGTGGTTTTGATTTCTGGGATAATGTTCTTTGTCCTGAACGAACTGTGAGGCAAGGCAAAGCTGTTTAAGACAAAAACGGACATGGTTTTTTATAGAAAGGCCCCTTTCCTCTTCCTTCAGTTCCCCCATGAAAACACACACATACACAAAAACAGAAAATGCCTTTCCAGGAATTATCAGGGATTTAAAGAAGCAGCTCATTCATTTAGAACAGTAAGTACTTGGAAAAGGACACAGGAATGTTCCCAGTTTGGCATTTGTTTTCCTCAGAGCTGCTAACAAAGCTAATGTGACAACTATTAAAAAAGAAAATACTCTTCCTGCCTAATTGATGTAAAGAATTGAAAATGATCAAAATCCAACCCGAATTTCAATTATTCTCCTGGCACGTACATTTCTCAAGACTGTGATGCTTTTTAACTTTGCTTCATTATCATTTTCCAATTGCTCTGTGGTCTTTGTATTTTTTTTTAATGGCAACTTGCGTCTTTATTACTGCAGTCGTAACATTCCAACAATAAGCTGTGTCATTGCTCAAGCATTTCCCTGAGTTCCCAATCAGCAGAGTTATGTAAGGTGGCAGGTTAATAAATGCGACACACTGAAATCATTTGTACCAGACTACCTCTCTTTCCGAGCTCCGACAGATGCTAAGTCCAGCTGGTAAAAAAAGTTTATAGGCGAGTTGGATCTGGGGTCTTCACACACTCCACAATGTTGGCTACCAATGCTTGTTTTAATGAGTCACGGATTGCCTGTTTATCTTCTGCTCCCTGCTGTTTCTGCATTTTCTCTTCCAGAACAATCCTAGAAACACATGCTGCTACAGACGCTGGAGCAATGTGTGTAGACATTTGAGCCAAATTGTTATAAAGAACTCTTTCTTCTCTGATATGAAAAAAGGAGCGAGAATTGCACATTGCCTAGCAAATCGTTATCTCAGATGTTCGCTGTGACATGCTCAATATGGCCTACCAGAAAAAGTTGGAGACATTTGCAACCTTAACAACTACACAAAATGACACTGTAATTGGCGGGTTTTGTTGTTCATGTTCTGGCTCAGCTAAAACTGCTCTAAACACTTTGTTTAATGATGTTACATTATGACAACACATGGCTTCTATACAGAGAGTCATCATGCTTAACATGCGACTACACAGGAAAAGGAGTGAGTGGCCAGGAGACCGCGCTGGGAGTCACCCTTCGAAGTTCTTGCCGCAAACCAAAAATTATTAGTCTGAAGGCTCCAGATAATGCCTCTTTTCACTAAAGGCTTGCTTAAGTCGGGTTTCCAATCCTACTGGTTTAAGGTGACTTTTTTTAGGAAAGCTCTGATTTGAGTGTGTGTGTTGGGAGAGGGGGTATTGTCATCACGATATTTACTATTTAATGAGACTTGGGAAAACAGCTTAAAAAAAGAAGGAACAAGAAAAACACGTGAGTCAGATCATGTCTTAAGCAAATTGCTCACTGAGATGCACATACTTTTATTTGAACTTCAAAACAAATTTTAAACATATTTGTGCGTCTGTGTGTATAAAACGAGGAAGTACACAACCTACTCTGATAGATTTGTGAGTATTGGGTTTGTCCCCATTTGAAGTTTTTGCTCATCTTCTGATATCTAGCTTTTAGCATTTTAGAAAAATACAGTGAAAATACAGATATTTTGATTTTCAATAGCATGGGGAGATAAGATAAAAACAAATGCAATATAGATATATGCAGTAAAAATATAGACACAAAAGAATTTTGATGAAAGAGTTCCATTAAAAATTATGAGGGCAGGTTGGAAAATGTCGGGCACGACACTTGTGGAAGAATTTTGTATGGGATAATTAAATTCACGAAAGGAAAGTTTGGACAAAGAATTAGAAAATTGTGTTTTGATGTTAGAGATCTTCAGGGAGAAACCTGGTGAGGACGGATGCTGGGTCTGTGCACAAAAGGACATTCGGACAAGCTGATCTGGAGCTCTCTAGGAAAGGCTTGGATGTCATTATTAAAAATAATCATTGTGTAGGCACCAGTCTGGCTCAGTCAGTAGAACATGGGACTCTTGATCTCTGGGTTGTGAGTTCCAACCCCATATTAGGTATAGAGACTACTTTAAAAAAAAATAAAATTAAATGGTGATAATTCTATACAGTAAACTCATTGAACTGTACAACTCAAAAAAATGAATTCTGAGAAAAATCATTTTGCCCAGAACAAAATCGGGAAACTGGTATGTAGTATGAGTAAAGATGTCATATAAAACATTTTGGAGGAGACAGAAGAAGAGGGCAGGGAATGTGAAGTCATCCAGACGCATGCTGTGCTTGAACATCATTTCATTCCCTCCAAAAATCCGATGGGAGAGCTTTCCCACATATCACTCCATGTACTTTATAGAAGATCCCTCCCGAGAAATTGTCATTTATATTGAGTTTAAGAACGTATTTCATAAATCTGTATTTTAAATAATCAAAGATGTACACAATGTACTATGTTGTCATTTTAGATGTCAAATAACTATAACTTACCTCGCAATTATTAAGATTATTAAGCAGGAGTCTGAAATCATCTCTTCTTCCTGGTTCTATCAAGACATTTCTGCTATGTTGCTATGTTTCTTTTCTTTTTTTTTTTTAAGATTTTATTTATTTATTTAACAGAGAGAGAGAGAGAGAGAGCGAGTGCATATAAGCAGCGGGAGCAGCAGAGAGAGAGGGAGAAGCAGGCTTTCCACTAAGCAAGGCACCCAACTCAGGGCTTGAACCAAGGACCCGGAGATCATGACCTGAGCCAAAGGCAGACGCTTAACTGACTGAGCCACCCAGGCGCCCCTCTGCTACATTTCATCTATAACCTCAGTTACTTCTGGAAGTAGAGAAGTATGAAGCAGAGGTTCACAGATTTCCTCACACTGCAGGGCATTGGGCAGTGAAAATGTACCTTCTTTATTTTTTAAAAAAATTGTCGATCTAATTGTTATTACAATGACCTGAAGCAGGAAAGAGAAAACGAAACAGTATTTGGGCACACTTCACTATGTTTTAATAATTTAAACACTTCCTTTAAGTGACCCAGTCTCTTTAGGTAAACATTCAGTATTTCAGAACCTGCAGGTGCTCCTCTCCAGCAAGGCATCTGTGTATGTAAGGAAGAGGGCCTTACGCGGATGGTCTCATGTTGGAATGGAAGATGTCTGGTTGTTCTCTGCTTGTCCTCACCCCGGGCCCTCATCTGTTCTCCAGTGTGTCCCAGAAGGCTGACCCTGCTGACTCAACCTCCCGGCTTTCTTTGCCTGTTGGCTTCTGTTGTGTGGTTAATGGGAGGCACCAGCAAGAGAAGAACGTTTGGAAGGGAAAAGAAATGAGGGCATTGCTTCCCTGCTTCCTCTTGCTTTGGCACCACGTCTCTGGCTTTGCGCCTCCACGATTAGAGACCGGCAGGATTCCAGCTCTCCCTGGGCTTTGCTTTATCCTCCCTGGTTTCTTTAGCCCTAGGGGATGAAGAGTATCCTGAAGTTGATACTTCTGGGCCATCCACTGTTGTTCCCTCAACTCTGCCTGGAAGTAATGTCTTTACGGAAAGCCTTTGTATGTGCACCTTTTCTCTTACCTGCCAAGGCGTTGGCGGACCCATGGTGTCCTTACACCTACCTCCTTGCTCTCCTTTGTGAGAACAATTGTTTCTTGGCTGCTGCTTTCTCCCCGGCATTTGTAACCAAAACCTGGTGAACACAGACATTGTTCTCGTTCAACTAACTCAGAACTCAATGGCCTACCCTGAGCAATAGCTCAGGCTAAGGCTATTTTGGCTCTTGCTGGCACCTCTGACCCCCCACTGAGTTTCCACATCCTTCATCCTAGCTTTGGACTTCAACTATGCTGGGCAAAAAGGCTCCATTTCTCCTCTCCAAATCTTACTGGAATTCTCCCTGATGCTACCTTCTTTCCCTTTTTCCCCCCAGTTGCTATTGTTTTTCATGTTCCTGAGGCTACAATGGCAGAATTCTTGCTAGAGAATTATGGGAAGGAGGGCTTAAAAATACATCAGTTTTTTATTTTCAAAGTATTAAGCTATCTGGAAGATTCTACATGGGGAAAGGAAGACAGTCAATGGACAAGAAGGAAAGATCCCAGCACATGACTGTATAACAAAGAAACACAGGTACTTCTGCTTAAAGGCAATGTATATGTTCTGGAAAAGCCTCATGTTCTGCAAAATTGCAAGATGTATACTAAAAATAACAGGAAGAAAACAGGGTTGGGGCAATTTTTCAAAATCCATTTTTCCTCTCCAAATCTTACTGGAATTCTCCCTGATGCTACCTTCTTTCCCCTTTTCCCCCCAGTTGCTATTGTTTTTCATGTTCCTGAGGCTACAATGGCAGAATTCTTGCTAGAGAATTATGGGAAGGAGGGCTTAAAAATACATCAGTTTTTTATTTTCAAAGTATTAATGCTTTCTGAATTTTACCAATTGCTTGCCATACTTTAGATCTAAGGTGGTCTTGTGTGTATGGGCAACTGGTGTTGGAACATTCCTCCTTTCCCTCTCTTTCCACAAGTAAGCATTTCTTACACCGCACAGATTATGTTGACTATACATAGGGACATTAGCGATCTTTCCATCATTCAGCAGTGGCATTCTTTTTACTTTTCTGTTCTCTGACTCAATCAAATGAAGGTCACAAGCAGGGGGGAGGGGTAGAGGGAGAAGTAGAATCCCTGCTGAGCAAGGAGCCCAGTGTGGGACTCTGTCCCTGGACCTTGGGATCATGACTTGAGTTGAAAGCAGACACTTAACCCACTGAGTAACCCAGGCGCCGTTAGCAGCTACTTAAAAAAAATACTTTAATACTTCTTCGTAATTCGAGTTTCTCTTCAGACTTAAATTCCTTGCCAACTTGAGGCATCTGCAGCAGAAATAAGACCCTTTGCCCCTAAACGTGGAGATGGCGCTGTTCTTCATAGACATAGACACCTGTGGTCATTGGAAAAGTAGAGCACAGCAGGGACCTCACAGGTGCAGCACCCGGATTAGTGCAGGAGGCTCTCAAAGCATGTTTTAAGTGGTTATTACAAATCATCATATGATTGATTGCTACTTACAGAGCATTTTCTGCATAACCAGCTCTGTGTCTGGCATTTCATGCACTTTTAAAAAAACCTTCACTTCCAGAACTGAAAGTAGAAATTATCCTAAACGTTTTTTTTTAAGATTTTATTTATTTATTTGACAGACAGAGATCACAAGCAGGCAGAGAGAGAGGAGAAAGCAGGCTTCCCGCGGAGCAGAGAGCCCGATGTGGGGCTCGATCCCAGGACCCTGGGATCATGACCTGAGCTGAAGGCAGAGGCTTTAACCCACTGAGCCACCCAGGTGCCCCAGAAATTATCCTAAACTTTTGAGGAGAAAACTGATTCAGACAAAAGAGTCATACGCGAGCTGGACAATGGCACAGCAAGAGTCTGTCCCCAGGCCTGCCTTGTTCTAACCACTGTCTTCATTCCACTGTCCAACTCCCCTGAGCAGCCCTTGGCCAGAATGCTGTGCGAACACTGCGTCCAGGAAGGGCCCAGGCTAGCCAGATTGACCCTCCCTTCCCACTGCCATGGGTTCCACAATGTGAACCCAGGACTGTGGGCAGAAATATGAAACCAGTTCACGATGTAACCCAGGGCCATGCCGAGGTGAACCAGGGTTTGTTTCCAACTGCTGGGAAGGCTCAATAGTTAGTTCAAAGTTCCTTGAATTCTTCATTTTGCTCTACTTCGGGATGGTTCCATGGCGTCCTCATCATTGGGTTGCATCTTTCCTGGGCAGGGCTGTCTCAGTATGGTCCTGTTACTCCTTAACACACAAAAGATGTTTGTGTTGTATGCAGTTGATGCGCCCTGTATCAGAATTCAGACATATCTACAAGACAATTTATCCAAATGTCCAAAAGAACTGCTTAATGAAGATAGAACTTGGAGTGTGTATTTCCTGCTCTTTAATATTTTCACAATCAACAGTGTTGATGTTTACTTGAGAAGGAGTAAGATGTGGAATAATATAGATTTTGGAGTTGGGCAAGCTGGGTTAAAAATCTGAGCTCTGTGACAATAGAAAAATTTAATAGAATCTGCCAACTTCAATTTTCTCAGCCTTATCATGAAACCTTCTAGTCTGTATAGACTTTTGGTGATAATTACAAGTAATAATATATATGAAGCCCTCAGCGTAAAGCCATCATCCTCATACTCAAACCAATGTTTACAGAGGGGTTCTCATGCACCAGTCACTTCGCTCATTTAAAGCTCACAACAGTTCCTAAGGTAGTGTATTATCAGCCTCCTCTTTCAGGTTGGAAGACTGAAGAACAGAGAGGTTGCATGTCCTGCCCAAGGCTACGCAGCAAGATGTGGGAAACAGGAATAGGAATCCAGAGAGTTTGGCTCCCGAAGCTTCTCTCCTAATTCTAGCCTACTGACAATGCTGCTCATACTCCTTGCAATCGTAGAACCCTAGTGAGCATGGGTGGTCACCTCCCCTTTCCTTATGATCAAGATGTTCTGTGTTTATGAATCACTTATGTTAGCGTAGCTGGTATTTAAAAGTCAAAGGAACATTAATTAAAAAAAAAAAAGAAAAAAAGATTTCTGAACCAACCAAATGAGAAAGATCAAGGCATTTGTTTCTCTTATAGAAGTTTTTATATTTAAAAGAAAAAAAAAGAAAGAAAAAAGGAACACACGGGGTCTCCTTTAAATAAATATCTACATGAGTACGCGATTTTTTGTGAAGAACTACATCATCATTCCACCTTTTGTTTTTAACTCTTTTCTTCAATTCCCTTGGTCAGTGGTCTCCATTCTAAACAGGTGCTATCTGGCTTCTATAGGAAAACACTTACCTTAATGCAGTTTTCAGGGTAATTAGGTCCAGAATCATATTGTTTTGTAAAGACATCATGCTTCTTGGCAAGAAATAATGAATCATTTGCTATTAATGGAAAAAAAAAGAAAAAAGAAAAAACCATCCTCTAACATGATCAGAGTTTCAAAAGACCCATTTCTAGCCTACTGACTGAATCCATGTGCTGGAGTTTCATATAAGAAATACAAAGTACAGGACTTTCAATAATCTTGCAATTATTTAAAGACTATTTAAGTTTTTCCTTCAGCATGTGAAAGCATCCACCATCTTGATAGCCGTCAAAACACCAAATTGATGTTCATCCATTTTGACAATGGATGTCATACATTATTTAACAAATATTTGACTGAGGAAATGGTCCGTCATACTTACTATGGATTTAGCTAAGAGAAATTTTGATCTACATATTCCACATACTCTTTTAAAGGAACCATCATTAATCTAAAAGTTGATTTTCCCCCAACTACTTCCCTTATGAAAAAGCCTGTGGGTTTTACACTAACACACACAAAAAATTATTTAGAACAATTCCTGATGGCTGTGTTCTCATTTGGTTTAACTCTTTGAACAGTATGCTAATGACAGGAAGAAAACATACATATAAAATATTGTAAGCATCAGGACTTGGTAGGAGAGACTAAGTTTGGCTTTTGACCATGAAATCTTATTCTGTGGTTGTCTTCTTAATGGCATCTCTTGAGGCCAGTGGCTTTGAATTCTCCCAATTGTATGGGGTCACTCTGGCAGCATTGACCAAGTAGAAAATATTCAGCCAGAGAAAACAATAGTGGAAGTCACCCTCTAAGTGCCCTGCCTTCTATATCATGCAATTGACTCCCAGGCTCCCCACCAAGATGTCACTGTTTGACCAGTTTGCTTTAAAACAGCTTAATTAGCTGAAAGGAAAGCTATGCCTGAGCGTGTTTGTGAGAAAAAACAGCAGCAACAACAACAACAAAAAGATCTCTCCTTTCAGAAAGCTCATGTTCTATCTTGTCGGAAATCTTTGGTTCTGAAACAAAACAACATTCCTTTTGTAGGCAATCAAGTCCCTGACAACAAATTTTCCTGGATCGGGAAATAACTGGTTTGGAGTCACGTCCATGCGGGCATTTGGCTTCAGGGTCTATGTATCCGGGTCTGTGTGGGAGGCAGACGCTATCTTCTGTGGCACTGCTAGAGGGTTTCTTGCCAATCACACATGCTTATTTTCTTTACCCATCAAGATCTAACACTGACATTACTGCGAAGAAACTATGCTGCCTTTCCGATCAAGTCTGATGAATTTTACCGTCATGTCAGTGAAGTCAAAGTAACTCAAGGGCTAACACTGAAAATCACCTCGTATTGCTTGATTCATTTGCTTCCTATTAAAAATTTTTCCTTTTGTGCAAGAGAAGCAACTCCGATTTCATTCCGGGGATGGGATTGCAAGAAAGCCTTCGCCGTCATACTCAGAAATATTTCTGATTGAACACAGACCTTCCACGAACGTGTGCATGCTGTCTGCTGTTTCTGGACTTGCAGCCCTGCAGTGAACAGGGGAAGTACATTTAGGAGCCTAATGCCAGAGGATGTTCCCTGGCTAGGAGTGTATCACACTGGTTGTCTTTTTTTGCCCATATGTATGCGGCAAACCTGTCTGAGAGACACAGGAAAGCCGTGTGTTCATTTATCAAGGCAGATTGACAGGGATTGTTTTCCTTCTGATGGCGCCAGAGGAAGCAGCTAGCTACAGAAAACTTGAACCCATGGAGGGCAAGTCCCGCAGGCAAGCCGGCAAATCCTTAGAGAAAAGGGAGAACCACCTGCCCCCTTTTCATCTCATTCCAGAAAGCTTTTGGATTTGTGACTTCATTTTCTAACCCCCACTCCACCCCGCACTAGGAGGAAAGATCCCTATGGTCCAAACAATATGTGACTGTAAAAATCAAATACTTCCAAGAAAGTAGGACTGAATTATGGCCTGGTTATGCACCCAATTCCCACCACAGTCTCTCTTCTCCATAGTCATTATCTAGCCAACACACAAATTTCCCGGCAACTGGAGTTTATTTTCACAACTTCTAAGTTACAATGAACAGCAAATTCTAACCGAAGTGCATTTGGTTTTTTATTTCGCAAAGCTCCAAAATTTGGGGTAACTCTGTAAAGTGCCCTGGGGGAGGGGAGCGGGCAGTGTAATTCGGACAGAATCTAAACTGTGGTTTGCAAAAACCCCTAAAAAGATGACACCCTTCCTAATGTAACACTGGATTTTAACCCGGAACTGCCTCTCCATTTTTTTTTCTAACGAAGAGAAACATGACTAAATTGGGAGGGGGTGGGGGGGTGGAGTCTATAATTAGCGATATAAATCTTTCACCGATTTCGGGAGGTCACCAGATGAACCGATGCAGACTTCAGGCACATCTGCTCTTTTGGCAACCACTGCCTCCTCCGAGCCTTTCTCATTGGCTCACGCTAATCATATGCGCAGCCTCCTGGAAGCGATTTGTGCCTCCCCGGGCTGCCGGGCACAGCCACGCTGCAGTGCTCAACTCACGCGACCGGCCCGCGCCCGCGAGTTGCGTGCCACCTTTAAGAGGCCACTCGTCCGGAGGGTTCCAGGGGGCGCTGGGGGCGGGAAGCTAGGAATAACCTTGCCAGGAGAGGCTCCGAGGAGCGGAGCGCATGGTTCCCAGGCCCTGGAAGGCTGGCAGAAAGCTCGCTGTAACCACCTGATCTTTTCAGAAAAGGGGTTAGTGCCCACAAGGTGGCATCAGTGGCGCCGACTTCAGAAGGGAGCTTGGCTAAGTAGTCTCTGGAGGTGGTGTGCTGTGCAGGCAGGGCAGGGAAGGCCAGGACGGAAAGACGGCCCTTAGGAAAGAATTCAAATCTTGATGAAGTTGTTTCTTTCAACATGCATAAACAACAGTGAGGAGAATGGGCAAACAGTGTTGCTCTAACTCCCTGGCTATTATCTGTCAGGCAGGAGGGCAAAGGCCAAGTGCCTTGGACAGAGCTGGCTATAAATTAATAATAGCCGTGAGACACCGTACTGCCATTGAGCGCACTCTTACAAACATGATTGCAATTGTAAACTATTGGCTTTCTTCATGGCTGACCCTCTGATACACGTCTTAGGAGCCAGGCTGGGCTTAAACCATCCAAATGCAAAATTCTGTATTGGGAATGGAATAATAAACTTCTTCCCGTTCTTAAAAAGCTGCAAAAATATTGTCTGTCCATATAGGAACCTAGAGGGATAAGACACTTGAGAGTTTTTTTTTGCATGAATGCAAGGTTGAGAGGCAGAACATAGTCCAAGTACTATCTTCTTCACATTTATGGCCAGTTTCTTGCTTCTCCTGTTCTAATCAATTTCCGTTCTGTTAAATGGTGATCATTTTACCTTTTCTGTGAAACCTTCTTCCGGTTATATAAGTTTACCTTTTCTGTGAAACCTTCTTCCGGTTACCTAAGATCAGCCGCCTGGCTGAGTCATGCAGATATTGAATATGCTACAGTGTATTTTTCTAGAAAACAATCCCTCATATTTTTTAAAAAGGATTTTATTTATTTGACAGAGAGAGACACAGCGAGAGGGAACACAAGCAGAGGGGTGGGAGAGGGAGAAGCAGGCTTCCTGCTGAGCAGGGAGCCTAAAGCGGGGCTCGATCCCAGGACCCTGAGATCATGACCTGAGCCCAAGGCAGATGCTTATTGACTGAGCCACCCAGGTGCCCCAACAATCCCTCATATTTATAAAGTACCCTAAATATAAGCTCTTTGCTGTATCATTTTCGTTTTGATAACTGATAAGTGGGAATTGATACTTATAATTGTATGCTGTCTTGCATTTAAAGATGTGCGTGTCTATTTTATGGAGTGGCTTGGTCTTAACTGAAGCTGGACATAACCAGACAGGTTAAGCTCTGTGGGCCTAAGAGGCTAGGGTACCGCTTGATGGATACTGTGTTGGGGAAGGAGCCTGGGGCAAGGGTGCGAAGATGGGGGTAGAGGGGAGTAGAAAATGTTTGGAGCCTTCTTAGCAGTTAAGGCCCTGAGTAGGGGTGATCCCTGGCTGAGCATCTCTGGAGGGCAACCTGTGAAGCCTTTGTGCCTTGGCACTATTCAAAAAGGGGGAAGAGAAAGAGAGTAAAAATGACCTGCTGTATTTGAAAGGCCCCCTCCATATTTAAATGTTACTTACTCCCCTCCCACCTCCTCTGACTTTCTTCTCTCCATAAACACAAAGAGTTTGTGGAGACAATACAGCTGTAATATGCTTGCAGTGTCTGGGTATTCTGGTGTTCTTCCAATCGAGGACATGACTAAGGCACCGACGTGAATTTCACACACGGCGCATTTATGTCACAACACATGCTGTCTTAGGGTCTCCCATGTACCAGTGAAATGTTCTTTGTGCTACTTTCTGGTGGACTACCAGATACTAAAGTTAAACTTTTCTGAAACTGATATGTTATTTACGTTAAAGATGCCTCATTATATACCCTGATCTCTGACATACAAAGTGACCAAAATACTGTCTTTAAATCTATTCTTTAGTAAGCTGTAACTTCTATGTTCTCATGGAGACTGGTTTTCTCTTCATTACCTTTACCTGGCTCTCTTGTAGGTAATTGAAAAAGAAATTGAAATTGAATTGAAAAAATTCAAGAAGCTTTTAAGAAAATCGCGGTGATGGAGGGGGAGAGGAGAAATGCGCACAGAATTTCTTTTATTTGTTTTGCTTAGACATTATTTTTGCTAAAATTTTACTAAGATGATTTTGCATGCCGAGAGTTGTTTATGATCTTGGCCCTTCTGCTCTAAAAGAAACTTGGAAATCTCCTTTTCTCAGTTTTATTGAGAGAGAATTAACACATAGCACTATAGACGTTTAAGGTGTAGGATGCAATAACTTGACTTTCATATATAGTGAATAATTGAGAAAACTCAGTCTTGACCCTGACCCAAGAATACAAAAGTCCGACTTTTTTTTTTTTTTTGCTTTAGTTTTTTATTTTAGAGATGGGGAAGGAAAGAGGGAGAGGGAGACATAGAATCTTAAGGAGGGTCTTAATGGGTCTCAATCTCACGACCCTGAGATCATGACCTGAGCTGAAACCAAGAGTTGGACGCTTAACTGACTGCACCAACCAGGTGCCCCAAAAGTGTGACATTTTTTTTTAAGATTTTATTTATTCATTTGACAGACAGAGATCACAAGTAGGTGGAGAGGCAGGCAGAGAGAAAGAGAGGAGGAAGCAGGCTCCCTGCTAAGCAGAGAGCCCCATGCGGGGCTCCATCCCAGGACTCTGGGATCAAGACCTGAGCGAAGGCAGAGGCTTTAACCCACTGAGCCACCCAGGCACCCCCATGTGACATTTTAAGATTAAGTAATTTGGGAAGATGGTTGTATTTTTATGGCTATTTTAAAAGATGGTTTTAACTGGCAGTTAGTTCTGTTAAGTTGAGGTCATTGTTAAATGCTTTTATGCCTATATTTTCACTGATAAAGTTTTAGCTATAAACAATATATAGTAACATTAGATAGTTTTGAAACATCTCTATGAAGATTAATATAATAAAACCTCAAATACTACTATTTTTAACTTGCCAAGGTACAACATCAAAATATTTGCACTTTTTGGCATGTGTGATCTGGTAATAATTTGTATAAAATATGTGTGAGAGGGAGATTGAAAATTAAAAGGATGAATGCAAAGCTACAAAAATTATAAAAGTGCAGGGCAATCTACTTATGTGTGTATTAATATATTTTTCTTTTTGTTATTCCTTATTAACAGTAAGATACTTATTTGAATACATATCTATTTATCTTCCATTTTAACATTTTTAAAGTTATATGAGAGAGACAGAGAAAGAGAGAGCATGCATGCAAACGTGGGGTTGGTGAGGCAGAGGGAGAAGTAGGCTCCCCACCAAGCAGGGAGCCCGATGAGGGGCTTGATCTCAGGACTTGAGCAGAAGGCAGGTGCTTAACTGACTGAGCCAACCAAGTGCCCCATATTTCTTTAATCTTAACAAAGGGCATCAGATTCTTATTTTATTGCTTTTGTTGATTATTTTTTATTCCAAACTGAATTCTTCAAATTAGTTAAGATTTCTCAAATCTCTGACAAAGTCCCATCATTTGGGGCCAGGACACAACTGTCTTTCCTTCGAGTAAGCTAAGCATAGAACAGACACCAAAATGAACGGGAGTTCAGGGTAGCAGGACCCCGTACTGTATGGAGTACCTTGTATGTGGCATCCAGTCATCTCTGTGGAGCCCTCGGAACCCAGGATGGCTGGCAGTCTCCTCCCTAGGAGTGCCTGGATCCATGCCCCAAGATAAAATGAAGGCAGCTCAGAACCTAAGGTAAGAGCATTTGCCTTTTTAAAAAAACAATTAAGTTTTATATGGTTATGGTTAACTTACAATATAATGTGCAGTGTTATATTGGTTTCAGGTGTGCAATGTGATAATTCAACACTTCTGTCCATCACCCCGTGCTCATCACAAGTGCCTTCCTTCATCCCCATCACCTACCTCCACCCCCCTCACCCCGGTAACCACCGGTTTGTTCTCTATAGTCTGTTTCTTGGTGTCTCTCTCTCTCTTCTTTGCTCATTTGCTTTCTTCTTAAATTCCACATATGAGTGAGACCCTGTGATATTTGTCTTTCTCTGGCTGAGTTATTTCATTTAGTATTATACTCTCTAGCTCCATTCATGTCATTACAAATGGCAAGATTTCATTTTTTATGGCTGAATAATATTCCACGGTCTGTATCTACACACCACCTCTTCTTTATCCATTCCTCTATTGATGGTCACTTGGGCTGCTTCCATTATTTGACTGTTGTAAATGATGCTGCTATAAACACAGGGGCACCCCTGTGTTTATGAATCCGTTTGAATTTGTGCATTTTGGGTATACCAAGTAGTGCGATTATTGGATTGCAGGGTAGTTCTATTTTTAAACTTTTTGAGGATTCTCTGCTGTTTTCCATAGTAAAGAGCCTTCACTTTTCCTAATTGATCTTTCCTAAGGCACTGCAACTCCCCCCTTTTCAGTGTCCCAGATAGCACATTGGACTTCCTACAATGGATGAAGGCAATCTCACTTTCCTGAGAACTTTCTTGTTGTTTAAACAGAGTAGGAAATCTAGTTCTAAATTCCCACGCATTCTCTGATGGAATGGAACTGCACTGGTGGTGAGTAACTGGTTTGCCAAGTTGAGAACATGACAGGAAACCAAGCAGGGGTCAGAGGATGCCTCTCCAATCTTTGGGGCTCAGGTCCTTCCTTTTCTGAACTGCCAGGGGAGGGAGAAAATCATGCATTGATGATGTCCACTCTTGCAAAGTTAGATAAACCAATGTCAAAAGCAAATTGATAAAGGGGCCAAGTAAGGGAGAAAAGAAAGCCACTGAAGGAACTTCCAACGTATTGATTTCTTTCCCCTCAGATAGGTCACTCTTCAGTGTACGTAGGCATATGGCATAATGCCTGGCACAGAAAAGAAGCCATTCCTCTTCTGTAGTGTGGACATGGCCCTAGCTGTGCTGAAATGGCCTTGAAGATACCGTCTGTGTTTTATAGGGAGGAAGGAGCGGAAGATGAATCTCCTGTGATGTCCCTTCTTGGCAGCAGAAAGGGAAGATAATTTGTCATCTTTTGCTCTCAATCAAAGAAAGGTAAGAAAATAAATTTGATGAAGAGCAACCTGGAGCCTACAAATCCAGCAGGTCCATAATTTCCCAAGCAGATCCCCAAATGGATCTTGAATAAAAATGTTCCTTTCATACCCATGCAACCTCTCATAATAAGGCAGGATTTCTAGTCAAAATGTGTCCGCTGTGATGCTGACAGCTGCCCAGTGGGATGGGGTCATATAACAGCACCACAGGCATCCAAGAGACATAGGTTCTCGACCCCTGTGTCAACCTCTTGAGTTCCCAGGGTCGGGTCAGCATCCTAAGGATGCCTGTGTTCTCATTCTGGGACAACTCTGGGGTATCCCACAGAACAGGACCATTCTTTCCCCAAAGCGTTCCCAGACCCATTTTGTGGCTTGCTTTGTAAAGGGACACCGTGAAGCATGAGAACAAACATCCTGGGAGTGGATGTTGGGGCAGAGATTGTCAAATCATTGAGAAGCTCTGGAAAAGACAGGCCTCCTCTCCGGTATGGTTTTGTTGGGAATTATGGATTCATACTGGGGGAGTCAGAGATAAAGAAAAGATGCCTTCTTTCTGCATCCCATAAAATACATGGGCCAACATAGTGCATATTTATCACGCAGATTTTAATTTTTCAACCATTGGCCAGCCCTGGATTGTAATCTGTAAGGGATATGCCAATGGTGACATTAGCACTCCACTCTTCCAGGATCAGAGTTCAGGAGACCCTGGGCTCAGGAATGGTACCAAAGTAAAGGAAGGACTCCACTAGTCCCCAAAGTTTCTCTCACAGTTCCCTGCCCTAGAGCTATACACTTGAGCTCCTTAGGAACTCCCCGGAAGTCTTATTGTCTCATAGTTTGGGTGCACTTTCCTGGTTCTAAGTACCACTGACAAGGGAACCTGAAGGGTAAAGATGGTAAAGTGGGTGGTGATGGGCCAACCAAACACTCCAGAAAAGGGGAAATTCGGGACCAAAGTAGGATCCCGCATTAAAAAATACACTATTTCAAGGGAAAACTCCAAGTTATCAGGACAAGTTTAAACGAGATCACTCTGTTCAAGATCCTCTACTTTCAAAGGTAGAAAGCAAATTTCCATGACGAATGGGAAAGAAAACAGCTTTTTGCGTAAGTAGTGAAGTTTACATTATTGTACAATTTGCTTATGCAGAACATGTTAATCTTTAAAGATGGATAATAAAACACTGTACTTGGGGACATATAATTGGACATTTTTAATAGCGTATTATGTTTCAAATGTTCTTTTCAGAGTACGTTAATATATAGAGTTACGAAAGTGATAGTAATCACCCTAATAAGTGGTGTGTAAATAACTCTGCCCTTTCAAGGCTTATATATGTAAGGTGAAAAACGGAGTATGTTCTTTTTTATTAAAAATACTGGGGTGCCTGGGTGGCTCAGTCGGTTAAGCTTCTGCCTTCCGCTCAGGTCATGATCCCGCTCAGGTCACGATACTATGTGGGACTCGATCCTGGGCTCGAGTCCCACATAGGGCTCCTTGCTTGGCAGGGAGTCTGCTTCTCCCTCCCCCTGCTCTTGTGCTCTTGCTTGTTCTCTCTCCCTCTCAAAAAATATATATAAAATCTTTAAAAAAAAAAAAAGGTAACAATGGGGCTTGCTTTCTTCTGAAGGTGGCAGGGGATTTTGCTTTCTTATTCACTGGAAGGCCTATGGGAACCTATGCGCCAATCCTACCTTCAAAGGAACACTTCCCAGATGAAGAGCATCCCTCTACTAGAGCTAATTACAATGTCCAGTTTAGAAAACATGGAAAAGACCATTCAGATGCACTATTCCAAAAATTAAATAGAAACAAAATCACTGTCTTGAAAAGATATCTGCACCTCTGTGTTCATAGCAGTTTAATTTACACAAGCCAAGATATGGAAACAACATAAGTGTCCATCAGTGGATGAATGGATAGAGAAAAATGTGGTGTATAAATACAATGGAATATTATTCAGGCATAAAGAAGGATATCCTTTCATTTGTGACAACACAGATGAAACTTGAGGGCATCATGTTAAGTGAAATAAATCAGAAAAAGACATATACTATATATTTCATTTATATGTGGACTCTAAAGAAAAAAAATAACCAAACTCAGGTATAAAGATTGGTGGTTATCTGAGACAGGGCGAGGGGGTATGCTTCGTGGGTGAAATGAGGGAAGGTAGTCAAAAGATACCAAACTTCTAGTTATAAGTAAGTCCTGGCAGTGTAATGTATTACGTGGTGACTCTAGCTAACAATACTATAATATATATTCGGGATTTGCTAAGAGGAAATCTTAAAAGTTGTAACTATTGAGGTGATGGATGTTAACTAAGCTTATCCTGGTAATCATTTCACAATATATACATATGTAAAATCATTATGTTGTATACCTATAACTAACAATATATGACAGTTATATATCAATTAAAAAATAAAAAAATAAACATTGCAAATACTTCAGAAAAATCAGATGGTTAGAGTAATAAGTGTTGCTATAAATCCCTATTCTGTTATTCCCCCCTGTCATCAGCAATGGTATTGTAAATGAAAGGAAGATGAGATTTCCCCAACTAAGTTTTGCATATGGCAGGAATTTTAAGGGTGCATTATTTTAATCAAATGTCATTGCATTATTAATTCAAGATCTCTTGAACTACATAAATACTACTGAATTAATAATGCTCATTTACCTATATTGGCTCACCTAACATACTTTTACTCCTTTAATTCTGACGATTGTCATGGAACTTTGGAGATCCATTTACTAGACTTAGTACAATGTGCATATTTATTTATGCAAAATAAGAACACATTTGTCCTGTCAATTTGCTACATCTGTCAACTCCATCCCCTGGTTCCAGCTCTCAGCTTGAAATGTGAAGTCTGGTTGTCATGCATGATCCCAGGTAATTTATGGGCAGAAGGTGGCTCTAGGAGTTACCTTCTGTTTGAACGGTCCAAAACTCTAACCCAAAACTCTAAACCTCCTTTGGAAGTGTTTTATGATCTTGAATATAGTAATAACATGAAAACGAGAATCTAGCATATAAACAAGCAGGTGAAGTGAAAGAATAAACTAAAATATATATCTACATGATATTTAACCCAGAGACTTCATAATACAAAGTCTTAGGTAAGTTACCTTGTGATCTTGTAAGTTACCTTGTCGGCTTGCATCATTGTCACGTCTTTCCTTATCCTCCCCAGCCTCATACCAATCATCAGAGGCAGGTCCTAAGACTTTCCAAAATGCCTTTGTCTGATATTTTCTATGTAGCTACAGTCTTATTTCTAGATGGTCTATGAATGTTCCTTCTTAACAAAAGCTCTTCCTTACCTTCCTAGATATCAATCCCTGTAGAGCCGCCTGGAGATTAGGTGGGCAGGGAACTATATTTTAGACCTTCTAAAGAGTGTCTCCAAAGCAGACACAAGATGTATCCAATTCACAGAGGTAGTTGAGACTTGAGGTGACAGAAAGGAAAGGACAACGAAGTAACAGCTACCGTATTTTAGATGTCTCTGAGTTTGTGTCTATACTGCTCTGTTAAAGACCTCACTATTTCAGAGGTATCATGAAATCTGCCCATGGGAGTGACTTTTCTAAAATGGGAATAATAACTGTATCTGCCCACTAGAGTTGTTGAGAGCCTTTAAAGCAAGGTTATATGTAGAGCTCAGTGCCTATCTGTAAGATAATATTGTGCGGCCACGAGTCATGTTTGCAGGGCAGAGAGAAACAATGTTGTTAAACTGGTTTTTAAAAAAATACAAGACTTTCGAATTAGAAGAAATCTTAAAAATTAAACCTCCTGCCTTATAGTCTTATAAATGAATAAAGTAAGTCTGAGAGGAGTAAAGTGATTTGTCAAGTTTACCCAGGTAGTTAGGGATGGGACTGCCATGAGCACCCCAATCCCCTCCTTCCTGGTTCAAGTCTTCTCTCCACTATTTGTAAACAAGTTACAATATGCTTGTTTTTAAATCCAGCATATATAGCTATGAAGACATACCCTAAGATCCCCTTTGGGAATAAATTGCATTCTTTAGAAAATGCATTAGCTTCCTGAGACCACGAGGGCTTAACTTCACAAAATACTTCCTTCTGCAGAAGAGTTAAATGCGGCCACTCTCAGTCCTTTTCAATTATTGGATTGGGTGGGCCAGTGGGCCTCAGACTCCTGGCGGGCAGGTTCTCTGTCAGAGACTGTATGCAGCTCCTAGCCAGACACAGCCACTCTTTCCCCAGCCTCCACGAAGGGCCCTTAACCATGAATAATATATGTTCCAGAGCAAAGACTAAACATCAACCAGCAATTATATCTCTTCAGCAACACACAGTGAATCGAGTATCTGGATTCCAGGAGCAGAAGGAAGTTTGCTTGCATGTAGGCATCATAAGATTAAGGTGAGAGTAGATACACCTGGGAAAGGGGAAAATAGGCCAAACTGAAGAGTATGAGGAAATTAGCTCAGCTGATTTGATGTGAACATCTGCAGAAATTGTTAATGGGCCCTGTGTCTAATTAAATCCACCAGACATATGCATGCCTGTTATCTGCGGCATGGTGTTCTTCCCCACGCTGCACCTGTTGCTGGCAGGGGTAGACTTGCATTCTGTCACACACAATGTCATGATGGTTTGAGGGAGAGAAATTCGAGGCTCCAGTCTGATTCACTTAGAGACGAGCATATCACCAGGGGAAGGCAGCCACGCTCAGAACTCACACTGAGATACTCAGAACTCCGAACTCAGACTCAGAGGCCGATACACTGGGAACTCAATAGTGTGCCAACCCCCAGTCCAGAGCTCCCCACAGTTCCGATGGAGAGATCTGACCCCAGGGCAGTGGAGATTTCAGGGAAATATTCATGCCGTGAGCCTGATTTCGAAGAAAACAGTCAATCTGTTATACTAGAGGACAGAATGTTTGAAGTTCAAATAAGCCTCCATTTGTGTACAAATGACTATTCTGCAAACAACCAATGATCTTTGTGCATCCAAACTGGCTTGTTTTGGACAGATGTTTCCTTGGTTTTTCACATGTGGTCAGGCAGCAGTTGGTGTCTAGCCATGTCCCAAGCTGTTCCTTTGAAAAAATGGTCTCTACTAATTCAGCATCAGCTTAAGGTACTGGGTATTGGGTTCCACCCAGTCTACTGGTTGCCTGTGGGTGCATCGAGGAAGCAGCAGGGCCCAGGGATTAATAATGCAGGCTCAGGAGTTATTCCACCCCCCACTTGCTAGTTATGGAACTCCCCAACGAGTTGCTTCAGCTCCTTCACCTTAATTCCCTCATCTATAAGGTGGAGAAAACAGTAGCACCCACCGCACAAGGTCCTTGGGAGACTTAATGAAGCAAGACATGCCAAGGGCTTGGAGTAACACTGGCCCAGTGGACATGCCCATATTTTCTTTTTTGTTTTGTTTTGTTTTTACCATTTTACATTATTATAGTCTCTACTATTTTCTCCTTCCCAATTAGAATTTCACATCCTCCATAGTGTTGCTCCTGAGTCAGCCATTGTGAGCAGTCCCCACTTGCATGTTTCCAAAATCATCTTCTTCTTCGTGGTTTCTTTGCAAACTGCCCGTGGGTCCAGAATGAACAGATAATGACCTTTCTATGTGGAGTGATGACATCATCTGTTTTATTAATTTTGCCAGGTAGATGGCTTCATATTCTTTTTTTTTTTTTTATTTGTTTATTTACAGCATAACAGTGTTCATTGTTTTGGCATCACACCCAGTGCTCCATGCAGTACGTGCCCTCCCTATTACCCACCACCTGGTTCCTCAACCTCCCACCCCACCCCCCACCCCCCTGCCGCCCCTTCATAACCCTCTGGTTGTTTTTCAGAGTCCATAGTCTCTCATGGTTCATCTCCCCTTCCAGTTTCCCTCAACTCCCTCTCCTCTCCATCTCCCCATGTCCTCCATGTTATTTGTTGAGATTCCTGAAGAAATTAAAAATAGAGCTTCCCTATGACCCTGCAATTGCACTGCTGGGTATTTACCCCAAAGATACAGATGTAGTGAAAAGAAGGGCCATCTGTACCCCAATGTTTATTGCAGCAATGGCTACGGTCGCCAAACTGTGGAAAGAACCAAGATGCCCTTCAACGGATGAATGGATAAGGAAGATGTGGTCCATATACACAATGGAGTATGATGCCTCCATCAGAAAGGATGAATACCCAACTTTTGTAGCAACATGGACGGGACTGGAAGAAATTATGCTGAGTGAAATAAGTCAAGCAGAGAGAGTCAAGTATCATATGGTCTCACTTATTTGTGGCTTCATATTCTTGAAGTTGATGGACAAATCCAGCATTGGGATTAATACAAAATCTTTCTGGAACATAAGCAGATGTATCTCTTCATTCCAGATGTTTCCATACTGTATGTAATAACAGAGGCAACACTCCTGGAGATCCCTGCATTTCCATGGACAGTAACTTTTTCTCTACCAATAAATTTTTTAATGATGGGAAAATGACGTATTCTATTTTCAACTGGGTAATCTGCAATATCCAAGACTAAATAGCTAAATAATTATTGAAAGGTTGACTTAACAAAGTTTGCTTCAGTGTTTTGTCTTTTGCATATTATAGGAGTTAGTCCCTGTTTCTGTAGTAGAGGTAAGTTTGCTTTTCCATAGCAGAAGAATATGGGCCTAAAAACAATCCAGGTAAAATTTCCTGCATCTCTCTTCTCATTGGGTAGGTCCATTCCTCAGGCATCTTCCTTGCCCTGTGGGAGCGAGGGGACCCCCAGCTTCAGGTCCCCCTGACCTTCAGGTCAGGGCCCCAGGACTTGTGGGTGGGGTGTGAGTGGGAGTTATCTAGTCCCCTGTTCCAGACGCTGGGCTGCCAGTGGCAGAGAAAGGAAGGAGGGCAAGTGAACTGGAGGACTGACAGTGAGCAGCCAGCTTACAACTAACACATGCAGACTAAAGGGTCCCAGTGACTCTGGCAATGACGACAGGGAAGAGGAGGGTTGGGGGGCTCATATTCAGCTGCCATGCTGCTGCTGTCTCCATCCCCTTGAGTCTCTACACCCCTCAGGCCCCACAGCCTTGGGCACAAGCAAGAGCCCTACCAAATATTTCATTTACTGACGCCTGAACGAGCTGTCTCCAGCAGGTGCACTGGTAACTCAGTGCTCTGATTTTCCATAAAGAGAAGAAATGCACATTGAAAGCCAAGCCTGAGGTTGAACAGAGCTATTTCAAGACCTCTGATATTATTTAGACCCAATATGTTGTTTCTCCTGGTTCCATATACCGATAGCCACTTCATCACACACATACCCTGCTCCTCCAGAACCCACCCCCCTACACACATACGTACATGTTCATGAGCACATGTGATCTGGGGAGTTAACATTTAGGCTGACAGGAAGTTGGGTTCTTGGTTAGATTTTCCCACAAATTCTGTTAAAATGTATATAGTCATGACTGCTTAAATGTTTAACTAAAGTTATGATAACAAGGGAATACTTTAAATCTAGTATCTCTCACTCTTGGCCTAATGAGGACATTTTAGAAAATACATACATCCACACGCCACTCTGGAGTGATGTAACCCAGGCGAATGAGATCATGATGTGAAGCATTTTGTGGTCTTAGTAGGAAGTTTGGAATAGAAGTGGAAGGACATGTTGTTCATGGAAATAACAACGCAGATGACTTCAATGACTTCTGCAATAACAAAACTCCAAGGGTGTTTGTACTCTAAGGTTGTAGATATTCTACAGAAGACACATGAGATCACTGTAGTTAATGCTGGACTCTCCATAGGGCCTCTTAATGGATACTGTGCTATTTTTATCTCTTCATCTGGTCTTATTTCAGCTATATTGAGATCTGAATGATGATTTAAACAATTGTTTAAAACACAGTGCATTATTCCTGTCACAATGAAATCAATTTTTTATTTTCAGCCTATATTTAAAATTGTATCCTTTCACTGAACAGAATTGATTCAGTTAGACTTGTAAATAACATCCTGTGATGCTTTAAATGAACACGTGGGTCTACTTTTGTAGGCATTTATAAATTTTATGAATTATATGTATAAAATATAGTGTCAAATTTTTAAAAAGATACTAAATAAACACTACTATTCACATGCACATCTCCTCCATATCATGTCTGAGAAACTTCTGCTCAAATTAACCCCCACGGAGTAAAAGTCTGTGCAAACAGATGGACTTTGCACCTTGCCCTAAGGGTCAGCTGGCTGGAGGACTGTGAGCTTGGCAGCAAAGCTCTTCGTCAAGGACCTTCCCATAAGAAAAGCTTCATCTTCATCTCAATTCAAGCGACATGAACAGGACTTGGCTTCCATCATAGACACAGCATTCAGCTATGCTTCCAAAGGATCCTGTTAGCGCTGAAGACGGTGGCACTGATGATGGCCGGGAGGCTGCGAAGCATGTTAGATCTTCCCAGGCACTTTCACGTGCAATCTCATGATTGATACATGCAAACTTATAGAGTAAAAAAAATGTATATGCAAAGTACTTTTTCAGGTAAAAAAAAGAAAAAAAAAAGCCCTTTCATTCAATCTGGATTGGTGAATTTCTCACATCAAAAGAACTCTAAAATGTATTTGAGTATGTCTCAAAAATGCAATTTTAACATTTTTTAATGTGTAATCCAGACGAGTAAAATACCAGCAACATTCATTTGGGAGCCACAGAACACCCAAGTCATTCAAACACAACACACTGGATACCCCTCCACTGACCCAGCCAGAAGAAGTAAGAGGAAATTCGTTGTCATCAAGGACTGGTAATCAGTGATGCATGCTGCAGCTGCATTATTCTAAGGGAATCTGATTTTCCCCCAGAAGAAAATTCAGGAATGTGATTATTTCCTCTCTCTTCCCTGAGTCTGTGGACAGTACCCATTTTCTGTTCTCAAGTGGGAATGCTTGCCTCACGGTGTGTTTGGCAGAGTACAAAGTGTGTTTCTGAACAGAAGTGCCTATGGGATCTTCTCTAGGACCATCGTACAGTTCAAAAGAACTTTGTTCAGGATCGCCTAATTTTTTTTTCTTTCTTTCTCTTCTTCCCCTCCCCCCCTCAACCATTGTTGGAGTGTCACATGGGCATCTCTCTCATCTCTCAGATTGATGGCATCGTCTAGGACTTCCCACATAGACAAGATAAACGAAAGGCTTCCACGGACAGGTATGTAACTGTGGAGACAGCAGTGCTGCAGAAGAGGCCTCCAGATCAGAAAGAATGTCTGTCCCACAGTCAACTCTCTGGCTCCGCAGTCACCTTTGACATGACTTGCTGAATAGGAGTTTGTTTTCCAATTTCCATGGTTCAGCCATAGGCCATGCAAAGTAAATACTAGTAAATGAGCAACAGTAGGTTCAAAGGAACATAAGACTAGAATCCCTCCTCCTTTGGAAGACAGTTTGGGTTGCATTCACATGTGAATCAATCTGTTTGGGGTCTTTGAAGTGACTTTGATTAAGAGTTGTAGCCCAATAGTAGTGAAGTGGGCAGAGTCATCGAAAGAATTGGCAGTTCCCATATGGATGTGTGGCCTGTGCACCCCATCCAGAAAGAGCCCCAGGTAATGGCCTTATATACGGAGTGTTTTCAGCTTCAGAAAAACAGATCAGGAACTCACTCTCCGTGGAGGTTTGCATGGAAATGGGTTTTGTTTGAAGTAAAGAAAATATTCCATGAGATTTCATGTTTTTATAGATCAGCTTTGAATTAAATGAATTCGTAGTCCATTAAAATTTTAAGTACTCTTTAATAAGCAGAAAGCAATAATTTCCCTATAAAAGGAGGCAGTTCATATATTTTCAATAATTTATCTGTTTATGAATAAAACCAAAAAATAATAATGCTCCAAATTTCAGGAACCACATAAAATCAAACACAGCGTATGAAACTCTCCTTAAATGTATTAGAAATGCTAAAATTATGAATATTTAGATCTTGTTAAGATGGTTGATTTGTAAATTTTGGGAGGAGAAAAATAGCAATTTGTTGAATGACTTAAATTTCTATCTCCTTCACCTTAAAAGAAGAATCTTGAAAATAATTTAAGAACCTGTTCCTTTGTCTTTTGTCTTGAATTCAAGTTACTATAAAATTTGCATCTGCTTCATTCATGTTTTCCAATTTAGCCTAATATTTTCTTCACTTTGAAATGCCTTTTACTGCTTACTCTGACAAACCGTGGAATTACCTTCTGATTCTCCAACATCGTTTAATTTTGGAAGCCCAACAAAGAGAAAATAGTTGAGACCAGTAGTATAGCTATCATAGTGGAAAGAACCTGGGCTTTGGGGTCAGAGAGAAATTAAAAACTAAGTGACCCAGGTCAGTTTCTCCACCTTTTAGGACTTAGTTTCACTATCAGAAAAAAAAATGAGACCATGATACTTCTTGGTGAGTTGCTCTGAAGATTAGAGACAAAAAAATCTAGACCATTAACTACACAGTTATTTGTTCAACAATGGCATTTGTTAACATTACATTGCTTAGGCCTGTTTTCAGATTTTCATCAGCTCTACCTCCAGTCCAGTTTCCTTTGAGGCTGGCACTGTTTTGGCTTGGGACACTACTATGTCCCAATGCATATATTTCCAGTTGCATATACTATGTCCCATGCATGTATTTTCAGTTTTCATGGGATTTAAGCCACAAATATACAAATATACAATTGATTTTTAAATTAATTTCTCTTAGAGTTGTTCGATTATGCTATGAATAACTGTGATTGATGTATCCTGCAACAGTACTGTGTAATTATTGACTTAAAGTGGAAAGAGGACAAACACACTCCCTTCTAACAAGACTATGATCATCCAATTGACTGAGAATTCTCTAGGTAGTGTGGGGAAATCCCAGTCTCCGTTTGTAGGCTGCAGAGAGCTGAAAGTCATCGCACTCTCCATCTTCCCGGCAAGAGTCTGGTTCTTTTCATCTCTGACCAAAAAGGGGTAAATGCCATTATTCTTAGCAAATGTTATTTCTAAAAAAACAGAAAGCTCTGTCCACATTGTGAGAAGATAGATTGCCTGGTTGCTTATTTATCTTTAGGAGACACCGAGGGCCCCAAGGGAACGAGACTCTGAATAACCATACAGCTCTTGAGCAGGTCTTACATAGGAAGCAGGAGCTTCAGCTCTCTGAGTCCACCAAGATGAGACCCAGCAGAGTTGGTGACAAAGACCCCCGTGCACACAGCATAAAGCAAACCTGGATTGAAGAGTTACCGGATACATGCTCACACCGAATTTATGAAGGGTGGGAAAAGCTAGGATACTTGAGGCTTTTCATAGGATAATATGCCAGGTGAAGTCATGAGGACACAATGGGTATTTCTAGACACTCTTCCCTATGTTTGAGCTCATCAGTTTGTCCTTATCAGTCCCAGCTAACACATGTCGTCACGAATGTGAATGCAGTTTGTGTCACAGACTAATTGTCTTGGGCTGTAACATCCTCCACCCCACAAGTCTTTCTTCTAAGGAATTAAAAATACTTTCTGTAATTCACAAAACACTCCTGCTAGTAGCATTTTGATTTATTGAAGGAAAGAACACTCTCATTTTCTCCCTTATATCTCCATCCTGCCACATGTTAAAAAAGACCTACTTTCTTCTTTTAACCCAACACTCCTTCAAAAAGCAAAATATTCCAAATTGCCATTAAACGTTCAGAAGGAAAGTCTGAGACAATAAGCAGGAATCCTCCTTTATACTCTTTCCTAATGAGATAGGAGATGTTGGGAAAGTTCTTTCAATGTGACAGAGACCAGAATCGGGGAAATTTCATGAAAGCAGAACATTTAGAGAGAAAAATTAGTAAAACAAGAATCAGAAGAAAAAAAGATGCCCCTCAACAAAGTAATCCATACTCAAGAGGAAAAGAAAGGAGAATAAGAACTGAGATTTTATGGATTCATATGGCCTCCTGTCATCTTCTAAAGCCAAGAGAATGGAGAAAATGCCCACATAAAGGAGAAAAGTGGAGAGAGAGTGCTTTTGGCAGGTGGAACTGTATCTCAGTGATGACTTGTTTCAGCCATTACCTATAAAAAAGAAAGCCATAGGGACACCTGGGTGGCTCAGTGGTTAAGCATCTGCCTTCGACTCAGCTCATGATCCCAGCATCCTGGGATCCAGCCCCTTATGGAGCCCTGCCTTGGCCTCCCTGCTCCTCAGAGAGCCTGATTCTCCCTCTGCCCACCACTCCCCCTGCTTGTGCTCTCCCTCTCTCTGTTCAGTAAATAAATGAAATCTTAAAAAGAAAAAAAAAAAGAAAAAGAAGAAGAAAGCCATGTTTTGTTTACTTGCTCATGTACTTCATTAGCTCAAAGAATATTTCTATTAGAGTTTTTTTTTTTTAATTTATTTGACACAGAGAGAGAGACATCACAAGTAGGCAGAGAGGCAGGCAGAGGGGAGGGGGAAGCAGGCTTCCCGCAGAGCGGAGAGCCCGATACGAGGCTGGGTCCCAGGACCCTGAGATCAGGACCTGAGCCGAAGGCAGAGACTTAACCCACTGAGCCACCCAGGCGCCCCTTCTTTTAAGAGTTTTATTTGACAATTACAGTTATCATTTCTAACCGGTAACCATTCATACTTAGTGGAAACCTAATGAATGATTGCTGCTAAAGCCAACATTACTATGTAATAATCCCTGATTCTAATGATCCTTGATAGTTCTGGATTTTTTAGATAATGTTCAAATTTAAAATGTCTGATCGTGACCTACATCCTCTAACATGAATTGTTCATTACATTGGATTTGATCTGTGGTTCAGATATGGTTCCCTCTTCCTTGGTACAATATTTATCTCTGGTTTACAAAATTATCTCACATGCCTCATTTTTACAATGAGATATATAATATGGTGATTTTCTAGGTGAGTAAACTGAGGCACCAAAGAAGTGGCCAAACTGGGCCTTCTGGCTCCAAATCGAATGCTCTTTCCACCTATTAGTATTCAAATTAAATGCACCAGATGTGACACATGCCTTCCAAAAGTCTGCAAAAACACGCAAGGGTAACTGTTAGTGGTATGGAGTGAGCAGAACTACATAGCATTCTCCCAGATGTCTTACTAAGATGATCCTAAAAAATGACTTCAAGGCTTGGCAGGGCCACCACCCTTCAGTGCATGAATGATGTGACACCACTGATTGACACAAACCCAGCTCAGACCTCAGGAAGAGTGGGCGGAAGACAAGCCAAATCACAATCCAAATTAGTGTAGCCGCTCCTGCAGCTCGAGGAACACAATGTGGTCTTTGACTAACCTTTCAATGCCCCATGTAGCTGGAGCTCTGATGGGGCTTGTTCAAGAAGAGCAGGGCGGGGCCGAGCTGACAGCCTGGAACATTGACCACCACGCGGCAACTGACGTGTAAATCACCCTCTGACTTGGGGTCTCGAACTTAGACAAGGAAATGTCATCTCCAGATTTGGCCCATCACGTGCTTAGGCAGGAATGGCCCCTCTTAGGTGACTTTCTCTACCTTTCCAGAAAAATGATGTAATGCTGGTTGAGATAACATTTTTGGAGTTGATTTCCAAGACTGACTAGAGTTTTTAAAAATATCCCTTTTCTCTGAAATTGGACAACATTTCCCCCCAACCCCTGAAAATGCCACATGTTTCTATGTCAAGAGAAGGAAGTAGAGAGCCTATCGTCTCCATGTATCAGACCCACTCCTCAGACTGGAATTCCTCACTGGGGTCCTCTGCACCTGCCTCCTGGAGGGCCATTCTTGATCTACCTTCCAGGACCACTAAGGTTGGCCTCTTCTTCATTCAGGGCATTTCGTTAAGATACTAGGTCATAGTATCCTGAGATGTTCAATCTATCCATGTGATTTATGACTGGTTCGTTTCTTTTTTTTTAGAAATTCCACTGCTCATTACTAGTGAGTGAGCAAAATGAAGTTAAAAGCCAGCCACAATGGATAGCAACTTAGCAATTCCTGAAAATATTGACAAAAAGGGAGCCAAGACGTATGTTACATAGCTGGTCAAAAGATACAAACTTCCTGGCCTGCCTGCCTGGCTCGATCAGCAGAACATGCAACTCTTGATCTCAGGGTCTTGTGTTTAAGCCCACATTGGGCATGGAGACTACTTAAAAACAACAACAACAAAAACATACAAACTTCCAGTTATAAAATAAATGAATCATGGTCATATAATATACAACATGGAAACTCGTGTTAATAGAACTGTACTGTATATTTGAAAGTTGTTAAGAGAGTCAGTCCTCTAAGTTCTCATTACAAGCAAACAAATTGTAATCCTGAATGGTGATGTAAGTTAGCTACACTGATTGTGGTGAGCATTTTGCATTATATACAAATATTGAATCAGTACGCTGTTCACCTGAAACTAACATGTTCTATGTCAATTATATCTTAATAAAAACAAGTATGCATAAAATTAACCATTTTGTCCTCCCTGTTTTCATTCCTGTTAACATTGCCAATCAAGGTTTGTCTAGATCAGTGTCTCTTACATGTGTATATGAATTTTCTGGGTGCTTTTGATTCAGTTGATGGGGGTAGGACTTGAGATTCTGCATTTCTAAGACATGGCCTGATGATGCTGATGCTCTTGATCCACGGGCCACACTTTGGGGAGCAAGGACCTTACTATTACTTCATAGAGACTGACACAACTGAGAGCAAGGCAGGTGAATATGCTGAAGGTAATACAATTCAGAGTCTTCTAATAATTAATAAATACCTGGTAAAAGCAGAGCTCATACTTCTGGAAATCTGATATGTTTTAGTAATACCTGTTGGTTAATAATCAATAGAATGTCAAAATAAATCAAGTGTTGGCCTAAATTTCCCAATATTTACTTTCCTTAGTTTGCAAGACACAGATTACTTCCAGTTCTCTTTGTTTGTGAACTAAGTACTAGGGTAGTCTCTTAAAACTGATTGTTCACTCAGCAGAATTCAGAGTGGAATTATGGATGAGTGCGAGCTGTATTGAGGCCTGCAGCTTCAGGAAACTCAATGCAGCAAGGGGCCCTCCATCGCCTTTGAAGGACTCCCCCAATACCACTCAGGCCATGTCAGCTTACTGCCACCCTCAAATGTAGAAGAGCTTTTTCCCAACAACAGCAAATGTTATTTAGAATATTGAACACATCTAAGAAGAGAAACAATTTCCAAAAAAGAAGAATTCCCATTGCTACTGCAAAAAACAGTGTTTTTGGTTAAATGAAATCATCATATCATACCATTTCTTAATATTAAGTTCCGTTTTCAGGGATATATAGAGAATGCTTTGGAGTTCAGATTGTTCCACAAATATTTGTATACCAGGCCATTTAGCTAGGAACTAGAGTTATAGGGCAAATAAGACAGAAAAAAATCATTGCCTTCATTGAGTTGTCAGCCTGCGTTTGCTTTCTGTTTTTCTTTTTTTTTTTTTTTTAAAGATTTTATTTATTTATTTGACAGACAGAGATCACAAGCAGGCAGAGAGGCAGGCAGAGAGAGAGAGGAGGAAGCAGGCTGTCCACAGAGCAGAGAGCCTGATGCGGGGCTCGATCCCAGAACCCTGGGATCATGACCTGAGCCGAAGGCAGAGGCTTTAACCCACTGAGCTACCCGGGCGCCCCCATGCTTTCTGTTTTTCAATAACATATGTCTTTTTATAATTCTATGGAACTCCCTACACCCCCAACATTCTTTATTTTTAAATACAAAATTGAATCTCGATATCTGATCCAAACCTTTTTTTTTTTAAATAGGGACAGTTGGAACATTTGTAAATATTGCTATTGTTGGAAAGATCATGAATCTTGCACCTGTTTTTCTGTTGTTTGTGTAAATGTATATGTATAAGCTATGGCTTCTGCCTGTGTACTGTCTTGTGTCTACTTCTAATTTGGGGGCATGATAGTGTACTGTAATCACTTGTTTACAAGTCTGTCTCCTTAACTGGGGTATTAAGTTCTTGGTGGAACCACCATTAACCACTGAGTTACCAAGCCAGAAACTGGGCCTGCCCGGACTCACTGAATCATGTTCATCGAATTTTGTAAACACCTTTCAAATCATTCTTTTCAGGTCCTCAAAATCTCATCCAGACAAACAGAAGAGCCTCCTCCTTTGCCTTTCACTTTGGGCCTCCCCTGACCTCCCTCTTCTACTTCTAATCTGTTGTCCACAGTGCCCAAAGAGAAGCTCTCTAACATGTCAATGACTCGTCACTCCTGGCTTTAGTGGATTCTCATTACTGTCAGAATAAATGCAACACATGTTCCATGAATAAAAACATGTGAGAAGGGGTGCCTGGGTGGCTCAGTGGGTTAAAGCCTCTGCCTTTCCCTCAGGTCATGATCCTAGGGTCCTGGGATCGAGCCCCGCATCGGGCTCTCTGCTTGGCAGGGAGCCTGCTTCCTCCTCTCTCTCTCTCTGCCTGCCTCTCTCCCTACTTGTGATCTCTGTCAAATAAATAAATAAAATCTTTAAAAAAAAATGTGAGAAATGTTGCATTCTATCTACCTCCTTTGACTTATAAGTACGTTTTAGTAGATTGACGTTTTTGAGAAGAACTGTTGTGAAATAGACTTCTCTCATTTCATTTAACCCAGAATATATCAAACTCATTTGAGTACAGAATTTCTTTCTCCCTGGTAATACCTACTGGCATGGCTCAAGCCATCATTCTCTAGGACATTCTTTAAGGAGTTCACTTGGTGAGCTGAGTGCAAAGCTCTGACTTTGCACTGGAACGGTAGTTGCCTTTCTGAGGGATCCTAAGCTGTTCTTCCTCAGAGAACAGACGGCATTCAGCTGCTATGCTTGACTAAACACAGCTGACGCAATCCATTTTTGGAGCTAGATTTTGGGTTTTATTCATTTATTTATTTAAAGCATGAAAAGGGGGAGGAGCAGAGGGAGAAGGAGAGAGAGAATCTCAACAGACTCCCCGCTGATTGCAGAGCCTGTCATGGGCCTTGATATCATGATCCTGAGATCATGACCTCAGCTGTAATCAAGAGTCAGATGCTCAACCAGCTGAGCCACCCAGATGCCCCTAGACAGTGGACTTCAGACTTTTTAAAAATCATTGAGCAGAAGGGTGGCTGGGTGGCTCAGTCAGTTAAGTGGTTGCCTTCGGCTCAGGTCATGATCTCAGGATCCTGGGATCGAGCCCCACGTCAGGCTCCCTGCTCAACCTAGAGCTGCTTCTCCTTCTCCCTCTGCCTGCTGCTCTGCCTACTTGTGTTCTCTCTTTCTCTGTCAGATAAAGAAATAAAGTCTTAAAAATAAAATAAAATAAAATCATTAAGCACAAATCACCGATTTGACACTCGAACGAAGGACTTGAGACAGAGAATCATACGGACATTTTTGGCATTTTTGGATAGCAGGTGAGAAGAGTGTCTGTAAGAAGAGAATCAATTGGGATTTTCTTCTTAAGAAGAAGCCAAAATTTGGACTTCTTATAAAGAAGTACAAAAATCCAGCAATGACTATCTAGAGTAGTGCTTTTCAATAGAAATATAATATAAGCAAAAATGCAAGCCCTATAATGTAAGCCAAAAAGAGTAAAATGAGACAGGGGAAAGTAAGTTGGATAATTTATTATATTTATTATATTTAACTTAATGTATGTAAATATCATTTCAACATGTGATCAATATTAAACATTATTGTTATATTTTACAATTCTTTTTTAAAAAATGAAAGCATCAAAATCTGGTGTAAATTTTATATGTACAGCAAAACTCAGTTAAAACTAGTCACATTTCAAGAGCTCAATAGCCATTTCCATCATCTCAGGAAGTTCTATTGAATGACACTCATCTAGAGTGGTGGCTCCTAATGGGGGTTGGGGGGTAATTTTGCTCCAAGAAACATCTGGAAATGTCTGGAGATATTTTTAATTGTCATAGTTGGGTGGGGAGGAACTACTAGCACCTAATGAGTAGAGGGCAGAAATGTTGCTAAATGTCCTACCATGCACAAAATTCTCCCCTGCCCCTATGACAAAACAACATCAGGCCCAAATCTCAGTAGGGCTGAGATGAGAAACACTACTCTAGAGAACTGGTGAGCTAACAAGATATTATCATCTATTCCTTATAAAAGCTCTCATTCATTCATTCAAAAAATGCTAGTAGAGTTGCAAATACCACTGGTTACCATATTAGTAATTATGCATAAAGACACACCAAACATCATCAAATATGGTCAAAGAATGGCATATGCGTTATACTAGATCGGAATAGAAATAGGGCAAAGGAAGGAGCAATCAGCATGTTTATGTTTTTATACGCCACAGGCTTGACATAAGTTCTTACATACAGATGTGTGAAAAAGGAAAATAAAGGAAGGAAAACCAAAGAAGGAGAAGAAAGAGGAGGACGAAGAGGAGGACGAGGAGGAGGACAAGGAGGAGGACGAGGAGGAGGAAGGAAAGAAGGAAGGGAGGAAGGGAAAGAAAGAAAGAAAGTCAGTCCAAAGTAGAGGAATCAGAAGGAAAAAGATTTTTGGAAGAAACTGAAGATAAATGATATGCTAAGTTATTCAGCTTAGACTGAGAAGGAAATGGAAAGGCAAAGCAGAAATGGAATCTCAGTAACAGGCAGATCCAACAGAAAAAAGTCAGTGATATTAGTCATGACAGTCCATATTCTAATATTCTAATATCTCTTTCCCTTCTCCGTTCTCCATGGTTTTTCCTAAAGGATCCACTCTAGAGCTACCTCCAGCAATGAATTTTTATTTATTTTTTTCCTCTGAAAGTAAAAAGAGTTTATTTTCTGGAAGGTTGTCAAGTTGCTATATATTGTGATTGGAAAGCAAGCTGACTGGAGATACAACGGGGTCAGTGTCTGGACAGCGATCTGTCATGAACCAAAGCCTGTCATAGAAGGCCCTAGAGACGCAGACAAAGACACATGACCATTATTTCCAGAGAGAGCCTTTAAAGCACCTTGGGGCCGCCCGTTCTGCATGGGGGCCCTGAGCTCCTGTGTTAGACCACCTGCCAGGAACTGTGCGTCAGGCTGACCTCTCCCATCCCAGTGTGAATAACTTCCGAGAGGTAGCCCCACATAAGGGCAGGGGCTGCAAGCAGGGAAAGAAAGAGAGGAGATTTATAGCTCTAGGATATCTTTCTTTTGAAAATGAAATGGCGCATTAGGGGGAAAAGGGGACTTGGCTGAAAGGACCTATCCCCAGGCATGACCAGTGCAACGTTCATTACCCAGCGCAAAAGCTTGGGTCAGTCCAGGCGAGTCTGCGGTGAAAAGAAAGGATTAGCGTATTTAGTGACAGACAAGCAGAGGCGCCCTCAAAACTTCTCTGATCCATTTTTTTAAAGCCTTATCCAAAATTTATTTACTTTTCCCCCAGAAGGCAATGTCCGCTTGAAAGTCTTAAAGGGGTGATTCCCGCAACAAGGGAAGACTCACGTTAGCATCTGGTAACATGTTAGGTTCTACTGTCAAGTATATTAGCATCTAGGGAAGAACTCTGTATGACATTAAAAAGCTCTTCAAAATAAATTGTTTCTTTGGGGGTTTTTTTAACCCCTAAGAAATTGCTTAACCTCTTAGAAACCCTGCTGATTCTCTTAAACCCTGATGTTTCTTTTAACCACTGAAGATCAGCTCTTTCTAAAAATAAGATGATAGCAGACTCTGTGCTAACTGTCTCCACAAGGACATAGAGTTACACAAAGCCCAAGTCATCTCTGCTTTTTGATAACCAGCAGCATAGTGAGGAGGTTGCACCCTCAGAAAAGGTCTCATTCTTGGGGGATGGTGTCTTTTCTGGAGTTTCGAGGGACAAAGAGGAGCTTTGGCCAGAAAAGCTGAGGTTCAGTTTCACTGTTCCACCATGGACATGTCTGAGGCAGTACCAGCGAAATCCATACACAATGAAAACACAGACAAGGGAGATTTGCACAGCTTTTAGCTTAGGTCAAAAAAACATGTAATTTGTTAAGGAAGAGGGCACTAACACGTGCCACGTCACGCTGGATTTTCTTGAAAAATAAAAAAAAATAACAAAGTTAAACTTTCAGTCAACCTGAAAATATTAGCTTTTTATGGGGGCAGGGCGGAACGAATGGAACAGCAGTGCTTTTTTTTTTTTTTTTTTTTTGGATTGCCCATTTTCTGAGTCTTCTCAGAGTAAGAATGATAGGAGAGTGAGGCAGACAGGAAATAGGTCTGGCGGGGGCGGGGGGGGGATATTTAGGAAAGTATTACTGCTACAGCACAAGAGAAAATCTTGGTCTTTATGACTTGTGCCCAAAATATATGTCAGGGCACAATGATAAATATTGGTTTTCTGGGATTGAAATTTGATATTTTTTAATTGGGGAAAAATGCAAAAGAGTTAGTAGCATATGGAATGTTATAGACAATGCAGACTGAATCAGTATTTTATAATTTCTAACTCTCAAGTGGCAAATACTTTTCATAAAGTATAAAATACACAGGTTCAGGAAAGAAGAGATTTTAAATACAGAAAAGTTTCCTCTTTAAACCATAAAAAAACATTTTGGAGAAAAAAAAGGTAAGGGTTTGCCCTCAAGCCTAAGATCAAAGATCAGAATCTGTGGGCCATAATGGTCTTTACTAACCAAACTCTTGACAGAAAGCAGGGCATAGAAGATACTATGAGAAATTTAAGAATGAGTTTCACATCTGGATTTAAACCCCCACTGTTTATTCAGTGTCCTGTGTTGAAATTTTTCTTCCTTTTGTTGAATAAAAATTACACCCTCAAAGTTTAAAATGTTCCCCATTTGGTTTTTAATTACCCTGATTTCTTCTTTATCATTGATTAAAATCATTTTGACCTACTAAGAAAGCCCTGTCTCCTGTATCTCCCCCTCTGACCTTTAGTCAACAATCATGTGCTTTCTAAAATAGATTTTTAAATGATGTGGAGGACAATGATGGTGAATAAGATGATAAGACACTTAATGTCCTCTTTTCTGAGGCCAACGGATGGTAGTTTAAATCCAAAACAAACTACTTCTCTGTCATTAATTCCCTCCACCACAATTCCAAATATTCTATCTGGTCTCCAGAGAGAAAAACTGGTATCAAAAAATGCCAGTGCACTGTATAAGACTGATGAATCACAGACCTGTACCTCTGAAGCAAATAATACATTGTATGTTAATAATAATTTTTAAAATTTCTTTAAATGTCAGTTCTTTTGATGTCCTGAGTTTTCTGTTGAGACAAAAATTGTGGGCGAAATGGTGACTCCATGAATAATCCTACATTTTCACCCAAACAAAAATCCAGGGAGCACTTACTGTACTTTCTCTCTCTCTCTCTCATGTTTAGGCAGGAATGTGGAGGGAGGGCTGACCCCCAGCATCCACACAAAGAGCATCGGACAATAAAGAAGGTCGACTCTTTCTATACAGACCTGCCTTTGTGCTCCGTGTGGGGCTTGATCCTTGAGGCCTGAGAGCTCAGCGGACGCCAGGGAGATAGATGTGGTGTGTTCGCCTCAGCCAGGGCAGCAGCTGAGCCACTTTCACACAGGCCGGCAGGTACAGCGAGCCTGGTAACAGATGAGAACCCCTGGGGAGCCCTGGACTATGGAGAATGAAAAATCAAAAGAAACCATATTGGACACAGATACAAAGGGAGTCCCCTGCTCCTTTTCTCTCCTCCCTTGTTCCCTTTCTCCCCTTGGTTAGGAAACCTCAATGAATGTGGAAAGCTGTCTTTCCCCTGGAAGCATCTGAGTGCACTGGGACTCCAGATGCTATTCTATGCAAATGGTTTCCATCCTTTCCTGCCTGGGGAGATGTTCTTGAACCCATCTGCATATCCGTTTTCTGTCTTTTCTGGGAGAGAGAGGCAAATGGAGAGCTGAAACCACTTTCCAGACAACTGTTTCCTGTGCGGCACTCTCCTTGAGGGGAAATGGGATCAGGTGAAGTGAGTCGGGTTGCTGCGCTGCCCACTCCAGAGTGTGAGTGCCAGTGTCTTGGGTGGGGAGGGGAAGAGGGATGTCAGTCAGGGAAGCACCAATGAAAAACTTTAAAAACACTAGGTGTTCTCCTCACATTTGGAAGTAAGCGGTGAAAGTAGGTGAAAAGCGTTAGCATCAATATCATGTAAGTATTTTCAATGTAACATAATTAAATTTTATGTTTCGCCGTTAGAGATGACCCACCTCTTACCTCCCTATTTGCTTTCAAAGTACCACAGTATGATTTAAAGCATTTTTTTTTGTTTTTTCTTTTACAGTGTCTCTATGAAGTAAAATTTATTTTATCATTCTCGTCACTTTACTGAAATTTTTTAAAAAGTACGAAGAATGACAACCCAGTACTGAGATTCTGAGGTAAAATAAATTGTAATCGTGAGGTTAAATCACCCTAAAAACTCTATGTAGAGGAGGATTCCAGGCATTTCTGAATTTGACACCTAGTGTTACTTCTCTCTCCAGCCTCTACTGATACTAAGTCATACTTAGAACAAAAGCTCAGATAATAGTCAAATAAGCTTGATATACACTAGAATGTTGAAGGAATATTTAAAATTATTATATTACATATTTTCTTCTTTATTCAATATGAGTCTAACATCCTGATGAAATGGGACACATTTATGCTGTATTTAAAATGTAGTTTAGAATAGTAATACTGGGTTTTGACATATCTGGCAGCATCCATTATTGGTCTGCCATCTTATGCCGAAATTACTTAAAAGGAGTAAATAATTCACCATAAAAAAATTAATCCTTTAAAGGGGGATCAGGACTTCCTTTACCAAGGACATGTGCACACACACACATACACATACACAAGACAGCCTATCTTAAAACGACATTCTAGCAGGGAGTTTGTGATATATAAAAATCCCTTGTGCTAAAGTTAAGACACAAATAATGTTTTTACTATGAATCAGCCTATATTCCCAACCACATGTATACATGATTCTAATATTAACACAGCTGCGTGGTGGCTTTTGTGGGGTTTTTTGTTTGTTTCCTTTTTGTTTTGTTTTCCTTAGAGAATACACCTCTATAGTTAAGAAGAGAGCACGGTCAAAAAAATCTAAATTCAGCTCCTGAATCAAATTAAATTATAATAGACTAATCTAAAGAAACAAAGTATGGAACACATGTGCTTCCTCTCACACTCGTGGCAGACATCAATAATCAATCATGAGATTTTACACCCTACTGCGCCTCAGAATCCTCCTCAACAATGCTACGAGGATTCACTACTATTAATCAAGCTGCCATATAGGATAGGATAACTCTCTATTTGCCCATCCCTAGACTAGACTTCTCATCCAATTGTGCCTCAGCTTCTCTGGTTCAGGGAAATGATGACAAGGATCAAAGCTTTGTATGGATATAGGGTTGTGAATTTCTGGAATAGAGCAGCAAGAGATGATGTATCTTTCCTTCCCCACCCCCCACCCCCGAAAGTAAAACTAAGGCAGGTAATGTTAATATAGGAGAGTTTGGGTTAACTCTATTAAAAATAAGAAGTTACAGGGATGCCTGGGTGGCTCAGTCAGATAAGCAGCTGACTCTTGATTTTGGCTCAGGTCATGATCTCCAGGTCATGGGATCAAGCCCCATGTAGGGCTCAGAGGGGGGTCTGCTTCTCTCCTTCTCCCTTCTCCCAGCTCTTCTGTCTCTCTCTGAAGTAAATAAATAAATCTTTAAGAAGTTACATTATGTGTAATGTAACCATATCCATTTTTAGAATTCTATCATGGTTGCTTCACCTAAAGAAAGTGTTACTCATTATATCATTGGTAATCAGATGATAATAAATCAGAGATTTAATACAAGTAGAGTTTCATAGCCAAAGAATGCTTCTCTAAATACATTTATTGCATAAATGTATTATTGGAATCCTTCTTACTGAAGTCAATATCTTCCCTCAATATATTCCTCTATAAATTAAAAAAAAAAAAGGCTATTTCTATCTGGCGCCTGGGACACTCTTCCTTCCTCCTCTTTATCTAATTAGCACTTGTCTTACGTCATCCTGACTGAAATGCCAACACCCCCCCAAAACACTTTCCTTATAAAAGCTAATCCAAAGTGGATTACCAACACTCCTATTATTTTATCTCATCTGTTCTTTTCCTCTATGACATTTACACCACGTTTAGGAAAAAAAGCGATCCGTCCATTACCTAACTCTCCATATCTACCTATCTATCCATCTATCTAATCTATCATCTATCTATATCTATCTAAACTTATTTAGTAGTTGTCTTCTTCAAAAGAGTAGGTACTGTATTTTTTAGTTTACCACCTAAGACCCTGACTGACGCTAGAAACCTTGACTGCCCGTTAGAATCACCTATGAAACTCTTTTAAAAAATCCCCATGTCCAGGCCAAACCCTGGAAGAATTCCATCAGAGGGAAACCCAGGCATTGGTGTGTTTTAAAGCTGCATCCCCACCTGCAGCTAAGACTGAGAAACCATAGCCATGTCGGGAGAAGAATCAGTGTAGATTTCCACAGCAAGCCAGTGTTTTCATGTTAAAGTATGCTAATTAATTTTAGTAGTGCATTGCATAATGACACTGTATACAGCACTGTAAGTTATGAAAACTCTGAAAAATATTAGAATCTAACCCAGCACCATCATAAAGGGGTAGGGAGTGTGGAGACAGACACACTGACAGTGCAATACAATGATACAATGTTTTTGCTCTATGTGCCACATTCTTGCCCTGGCCTATGAATGGACTGAATTCAGAAACGAAGTACTTCCCTTTTCACTGAGCCTAGCAGTTTGGCAGTGATGAGTACAAAAGCTGGGGAGAGGTTTTCTGCCCATTCGCAATCAGAGCTAAGCTGGTGGAATCATATCTCTCCAAAGTGTGGCCAGAGGCGATTAGGAACAAGAGGAAGATTTAAAGCTTGATGCCTCCTAGACGTTAATTGGGAGTGGGTAAGTCGATACAAATGCAGCCACCTGCCCGTAAGACATGTATTTAAAGAAAGGATTTATGCAAAGCGTCTGATTGTCTTTTGCTGTGGTTACCCACTGAGTCTCCAAAGTAAGGAACTGGTGAGCTTTGGGTGGGCAGCCCAGAGCTTGACCACAGTACTAAATGCAGGAAACAACTGTTCCTGTGGCAAATATGCAACTAAAAATAAATGACCCAAAACGGTCATGGGATCAGCTGCAAGACCCTGTACAAATGCTGGTCGTTACCATTGCCAAGTGCCTTACAGCAGCCATTACTCTGCACCTCTGATTCTGCTTTAATACAGTGAGGGTGAGGCCCACCTCCCTTACTGAAATATTATATATGTTACTAGATAATGCACCATTCTGCTGTTTTTGTAAAAAAAAAAAAAAACCGTAGAAACACGGACATTTTGTCAAATTATTCAATAAAGATCATTGGTGGTTGGAGCAAAATCATAAACTAAGCATGAGCTCTAGCCTCCTTTTCCTTCCTGAAGTCCTAAAAGTAATAGAATTTTTAAAAAATCTAATAAATCTGGGAAAACAGGAAGTGATGTCTGAGGTGAATCAGAAATTCTGAAAACGCCATAAAAACGGGAAAACAGAAAATAAAATTGGATTTAAGGAGAAAACCAAAGACCAGAAAATAGATAAAGAGAGATTGGTCCACAAGGTAAGAACAGCCTTGAGGGGGTTCTAAGCTTGGACTTGGCACGTATGGTGAGATGAAGGGGACCCTCGGGTAGCTGGTCGGGAGTTAAATATAGGCAGCTGGGAAAACTGGCCCTTCTTTCTCTCCCGCTTGTCTCAAGAAGGAAGCAAAGGAGATGCCTTCAACAAGTGGGATCAATGGTTTTTAATACCTGTGCCAGAGGGATAAAGTGGGGGCAGAGCCCAAGATGTTGGTGAAACTCAAGATGATAAGAAACCCCTCCACTGAGAAGACTAACTGTTGGGACAGCCGGAGTGGTAGCACATTCAACCCCTCCACCCAAATCACCGGAGGCTGGCAGAGATAAATGATAATGGGATTTGTAGACACAGCATTTGTGAAAGGACTATCGGATACCAAGATGAATATCCTAAGTTTCACCAAGGGCTTGAATAAAACCTACAGCAGGTAAGAGAAGTGCCCAGCTCAGCAGATGCTTAATAAGTAGGAAGGCAAACCAAACAGGATATTAGAATACGTATGATTACAAACCCACAAAGAAGATGTGAGTATATTCAGTGTACTTAAAAAGCCAGATAGATATTTAGAAATTAAATAATTGATGGTTGAAATTAACAGCTGGGAGAGGAGCTAAGGGGCAGAACAGAAATAGCTGAGTTAGTGAGTCAAACCTGAGATGAAGTATTCTTTCCAATAGTCTGCATGGGCTCAAAGAAATGGATCATGTGAAAGAAGTATGGGAAGATGCGTAGACTGAATCCAGCAGTTTTGTTTTTTTTTTAAGATTTATTTATTTGACAGATAGAGATTACAAGTAGGCAGAGAGGCAGGCAGAGAGAGAGAGAGAGGAGGAAGCAGGCTCCCAGCCAAGCAGAGAGCCCGATGCGGGGCTTGATCCCAGGACCCTGGGATCATGACCTGAGCCGAAGGCAGAGGCTTTAACCCGCTGAGCCACCCAGGCGCCCCTGAATCCAGCAGTTCTATCTTGTGTGCATTTTAAGAAAAAGAACAGAAAAAAAAATATATATAAAAGAAATAATAGAACAATTTCTGTAGTTCAAGAAAAAAGTGAGTTATATTAAAGGGACCCTTTGAGTGGAGGCTGGGAGATTCGGAGACACAGGTGTATCACTCGTACCTAATTTATAGTACATACACACACAGAATTAAAAGTAAACATAAAGAAAAACCCCAATCATTGGAGAGGTCTATATTAGGCAAGGAATGAAGGTACATGATCAAAATTTTCCGGCTTTATGGTTTTACACTCTCAGCTAGGAAAGGAGGACATCCATTTATAGAGAAGTAACCACTGGTATTATCTTACCCTGGAAAGGCTCTTACTCTGGAAAGGATCTCAGACTTTCTAAACCTATGCTTCTTCAACTTCTAGTACCATTCCATTAGAGAAAAACTATAATTTTTGGCCCAGGGAGCTTAGTTTTGTAAAAGAGACTTCTTAAAAATTGATTAATTTGATTCATCCTTTTGATCTAGAACACAGTATGACAATGTGAATCAAGAATCTTATAGTTCATTTCAGTTGTTCTATTTAGTCTACTCTAATGAATCTAATTTAAGGCGATCATAAATTTCAGAAAATGTGTATGTACACCATTCACACAAGAATTAACTAGGAGTGGTTTAAAGACTTAAATATAAGACCTGAAACTGTAAAACTCCTAGAAGAAAAAATAAGGAGAAAGGTCCCTGACAATAGTCTTGACAATTTTTTTGGAAAAGAACAAGCAATAAAAGCAAAAATAAATAATTTTCTGCACAGCAAAAGAAGTAATAAAATGAAAAGGCAACTTATGGAATGGGAAAGAGATATTTGCAAACAGTACATCTGATAAGGAGTTTATATCTAAAACATATAAGAAACTCATACAACTCAATAATGAAAAAAAAGCAAATAGTCCAATTAAAAATGGGCGAAGGAAATACAATGGGCAAAGGAACTAAACAAACAGTTTTTCAAGGAAGATGTACAAATGGCCAACAGGTACATGAAAAGATGCATAACATCACTATCATCAGGGAGATGCCAATCAAAATCATAATGAGTTATTACTTCACACTTGTTAGGATGTCTGTTATCAAAAAGACAAGAGATAAGATATACTGGTGAGGATGTTGAGAAAAGAAAACTCTTGTGCACTGTTGGTGGGTACATAAGTTGGTGAAGCCATTATAGAAAACAGTATGGAGGGGCGCCTGGGTGGCTCAGTGGATTAAGCCGCTGCCTTCGGCTCAGGTCATGATCTCAGGGTCCTGGGATCGAGTTCCGCATCGGGCTCTCTGCTCGGCAGGGAGCCTGCTTCCCTCTCACTCTCTCTGCCTGCCTCTCTGCCTACTTGTGATCTCTCTCTGTCAAATAAATAAATAAAATCTTAAAAAAAAAAAAAAAAGAAAACAGTATGGAGGTTTCTCAAAAAATGCAAAATAGATGACCATATGATATAGTAATGCCACTTCTGGCTACGTATCTAAAGGAAATAGAGTCAGTATCTTAGAGAAATATTTGCTCTCTGATATCATTACAGCATTAGTCACAATAGCCAAGAGACAGAGATAATCCAAGTGTCCATCAGCAGATGAGTAGATAAGGAAAATGCTAGACATTACACATATAACATATATAGCAGAATATTATTCAGCCATAAAAAGGAAATCCTGTTATTTATGATAACATGGATGAAACTGGAAAGCTTTAGGCCAAGTGAAATAAGCCCAGCAGAGAAAGCCAAATATTGTATAGTATCACTTAGATGAAGAATCTTTAAAAAAAATTAAAAAAGTTGACTGTGTACAAACAGAGAGTAGATGGTGGGTAATAGGGAGGGCACGTACTGCATGGAGCACTGGGTGTGATGCCAAAACAATGAACACTGTTATGCTGTAAATAAACAAATAAAAATAAATTAAAAAACAAAACAAAAAGAAAACAGAGTAGATGGTGGTTACCAGGTGCTGGTGAATGGGCAGAAATGGGGAGATGTTGGTCAATGGGTACATACTTACATTTGTAAGATGAACAAGTTCTGGGGCTCTAATGTACAGTATGGTGACTATAGCTAATAATACTGTATTGTATACTTGAGAGAGTAGATCTTATGCATTCTCTCTAAAAAAAAGGTGAAAAAAAGTGTGTGTAGGAGATACGTATTAAGGTATTTTATACATAGTGGAAAATGTGAAAATTTTGTGATTAAAATAAATTATGGTATATTCATATGGCAAAATACTATGTAGTCAGTAAAATGTTGCCAGGGAAACTTAAATGACATGGAAAAAATGCTTTTATAAAATGTGAGATGAGAAATAAGGATAAAAAACGGTGTATGCAGTATAGTCTCAGTTAAGTAAAAACAAATACATAAATAACAACCACATAGAAATATGTTTCTTTAAGAAATATGTTTAAATTTTAGTTATTAAAAAAAAAAAAATCTCTAGGGGGTGCCTGAGTGGCTGGGTCACTTAAGCGATTGCCTTGGGCTCAGGTCATGACCCCAGGGTCCTGGGATCAAGCCCCACCTCTATCTCCTTGTTCAGCAAGGGAATCTGCTTCTGTCCCTCCCCGTGCTCATGCTCGCGCTCTCTCTCTTACTCACTCTCTCTCTTTCAAAAACATAAATAAAATCTTTTAAAAAATAAAAAAATTTTAAAAAATCCTGATTTTTAAAATTTTCCGTTCTTTTCTGTTTTTTCTTTTTCTGTTCTTTTCAATTTTTTGCATTAAAATCTTTTTCAATTAGTATATGCCAGATTTATATTTAAAAACGTTCTAGCCTAGAAATAAAAGATCTATACTTCCTTTGGAAGCAAAATAGCCCTCCACTGGGGTCATCACAGGCTGTCTCAATCTCTCTTTCATTCTACTCACTCAACTGATACACAGTTTGGTGTGATTTTTCTGAGCATCCCTCCCATGTCTTTGAGGAAACAATCCCCATGCTCCAAAGTGCCTGAAGTCCCATCGGGTTAGGTGGAACTCATTTTCTGTTCAGGTGGACCCTGTGGTCACACTGCATAAATGTTTGGAATGATAAAAATGTCTGTCCTAGACAGAAAAGTTTTAATACTTTTACTGTTCTTCATCACTTAACTTTATGTGTAAATAAGAATTTTCTAATTTTTTTTTTTTTTTGACAAAAGTCAGCTAAGCCTTGGCCCAGGAACTGCTCACCTATAAAATTAGTAAATTTGCAATGCCTGAAAGAATGGCCTCCTGCTCCATTACAGGGTTTTCCCACTTTCTCAGATCCTATAATCCCCTGACCCACCCTTTTGTTTTAAGAGCACTGCAGGAAAGGAATGCAATATAATTAATCTGGGCGAGAAATCATTTACCAAGATGGTTCATTTCTTTCTTGCATGGACTATTCAAAATCACGAAGAACATGTGACTTCTGAAAGGCAACACTTTGACTCACTGAGCTTCCCTAGGATGCCATTTTGGATTGGGTCCTCAGCAGGCTCCCCATTTGGAGTGCCTGATTAGATCTCTTTAAGAGCTGCCTCCAGCGATACCAGCCCTCTGTCTCCCCCACCAGCACACATAGTAATGATCAAACCCAGAACAAGATGAAACAGATGCCCCTGTTGTCCTCAAGATCTTGCTCAGGTAGGATTAGAATGTCTTTCCCTCCTATTTTGAGAGAATTTGCATGGAATAACACTTTCACAACCCAACCAAGGTCCTGCCTCTTCTATGCTGTTTAAAATGTTCTCCAAGATAATTCCTTTATAATGAGCGCCCTGTCAGTTCTGATTATGAGTTTAGTCCACATTAATCTGATCCAGCGCTTCAATAAGGATGGCTAAAAAGACCATGAGCGTGTCACCTGTTCTTGTCCTGGCCCAGCTGAGAACCCAGATCTAACAGCTGTATTGAAGCTAATGAAATGTTTATATAATAATCTTACCTTTGGCCTTATCTTATTTTTCTATATCTATTTTCCCTTCACCTTGATTTATATACCCACTTATTTTTACCACATTATATAATTATTTATATGGTACTTCAAACTTGGGGGGGGGTTGGGGAAAGAAGGTATGTGAACATTTATTTATTGACATAAAGACTTCTAGGGGCACCTGGATGGCTCAGTCATTAAGTGTGTGCCTTCAGCTCAAGTCATGATCCCGGGGTCCTGGGATTGAGCCCCACATAGGGCTCCCTGCTCAATGGGAAGCCTGCTTCTCCCTCTCCCACCTCCTCCCACCTCCCGCTTGTGTTCGTTCTCTCACTGTGTCTCTCTCTGTCAAATAAATAAATAAAATCTTAAAAAAAAAAAAAAAAGACTTCTTCCAAGTCCCTGGGCAGAAGCCAGAGCTTTGTGGTACTTTTTATAATCATTGGCACCAATCCAACAAATTGGACTGCTGTACACTTGTGGAAAGAAAATAGATTTTAGTTTCAGAGTGACGTGGCTTGGAATGTTTGCTTTCTTTGCAGGGTATGATTCTGGAAGCAATGTAAAGCATGGGTAAAATGATGCATCTGTGATTAGAAATGAATTTTGAAATATTAATCTTGATTTTCTCAGAATTTCCTTACTAACTTTACCCCCCACACTGCCACCTCCTACCACTATTGAGGGTGGGTTTTACTCCCTTCTATGGGGGCAATATTGTGGCAAAATGGCAAAAGAAAGTAAAGCATCGACTGTCAGCTTTTTGAGTTTGAAAGAGAATTTTTGTAACTCATGGCAGAGATAAAAGTATGAGAGAAAAGGACTTAGAGACATAAAATCTGAGGACCTACAGGGCCAGGACACAAAATTTATGTTATAAATAATAGGTTAAAGAAAGGTCGGTGATAGGATCTTGAGTCTTCTTATTCCAGAAGAGATGGGAGAAATTTAGGATTGGAGGAAAGAGAAGCAGAGTGAGAAAGTAAGATTGAGACCATGGTGAGTACCCTTAATAGAAAACCATGAACTCTGTTCTGGACAGGACAAGTACCATGGTGAGGCGAAGACAGAGCCTCTGTTTTGGAGATCTGAAGAGCCCAAGATGGTATGCCTACCAGAGTCCCTCCACATAGTCATGGTACTATAGCAATAGAAACCCTGCATCTAGATCAACAGCCTGAGACAACCTCACTGATAGCATCTAAAAGATTCCCACACACCCTTGAGAGGAGTTCTAAGTGCTTGACGAGGGATGGTGGACCTGAAAAGGTCTTGGGGCCAAGTTAAGGAAGACCCACTTTGATCTTTTCTTCTCCCTGTGCATTCTACCTTGGGATTCTTGTTGACTCCCAAGAAATACACATAATAATAATGAGGCTGTGTAGTATAGTGATTAGAAGAATGAGCATCTTTGGACCAGTTTGCCTGGTCCAAATTCTAGCTCTGTCTTGTACTAACTAGGACATATCAGAAAATATTCTTTACCTCTCAGCTCCTTGGTTTTCCCATCTATATAATGGGAAAGATATTAACATCTATCTCACATGGCTGTAAGAGGACTAAACAACTTAATCTATTTAAAACCTCAGTGCCAGGGGGGCGCCTGTGTGGCTCAGTGGGTTAAGCCGCTGCCTTTGGCTCGGGTCATGATCTCAGGGTCCTGGGATCGAGTCCCGCATCGGGCTCTCTGCTCGGCAGCGAGCCTGCTTCCCTCTCTCTCTCTCTGCCTGCCTCTCTGTCTGTTTGTGATCTCTCTCTGTCAAATAAATAAATAAAATCTTTAAAGAATAAAAAAATAAAATAAAACCTCAGTGCCAGGACACCTGCATGGCTCAGTCAGTTAAGCTTCTGCTTTCAGCTCAGGTTATGATCCCAGAGTTCTGGGATCGAGTCCCACAATGGGGGGGAGGTCCCCGCTCAGCAGGGAGTCTGCTTCTTGCTCTGCCTGCTGCTCTCTCTCTCTCTCTCTCTGACAAATCTTTAAAAAAATAAATAAATAAATAAAGCCTCAGTGCAGTCCTTGAACCAGTACCTGATGTGTTAAAACAACAATAACAACTATAATTATTGGTGTTACTGTTACTACTATTATTTTGTATTTTCTATTATACCTCCCTTTCTTTCCTGCTTTCTTTATTTGATAAATTCTGATGTATCCTTCCAAACTATAATTGTGTCTACCTCAATTGGCAGCCCACCAGAGCCACCTGACTGGCTGGAAGAAAAGTAAGTATCTAAAAGAAGGAAGAGGTTGCTGTTTGAGGCAGATGCAATTTATAGTTGTGGTCCAGGATGGGCCTGGGGCTTACGTTGGGCCAATTGGAGGACTTCTTCAAATGTGAAATGTTCACAGATAAGAAATATGGACATATTGGGAGAAAGGGTGATGGAGCATAAACCAGGTTGTTCTGTGTTCAGGACTGAATGGGAGGAGTTTTGTGGAAACAGCACGAATGAATTCCTTACTCAAGATGTGTAGCTGTGAAGGGAAGGACAGATGAGTCCTTGCAGTTGTGGAGATAGAGGAAATGGGGAACTGGTTTTAGATGGGTTGTTTACATGGCTGTTAAATTTACCCGGGACAATGGAAAGAGTCAAAGTCCTTGACAATTATGTGCAAATAGCCAGAACATCACTGGTCCAATCAGATGAGAGAATCTGTAAATTTTTTTTGCACAAAAATAAAGAAAGAGTGACATGGAAGTAACAGAGTTCACATTCAAAGGCTGTCTTCTGAGGTAGAGGTACCGAATTCCATTCACCCAGCATAGTAGAGACAGAAGTGCAGTCAGTCCTTGTGAGCACACATGGGGTTGTGGGGTGAATTGTGTTCCTCCCCCAAATTCATATGTTGACACCCTAATCCCCAGAACCCCCAGAATGTGACTGTATTTGGAGATAAGGCATTTAATAGGAGAATTAAGTTAAAATGAATTCACTTGGGTGCACTCTAAGCCAGTCTGACCAGTGTCTTTACAAGGAGAGAAGAGTAAACACCAACCACACAGATAGAGGAACACTATGTAAGGACTTAGGGAAAGGGGGACACCTGCAAGTTAGGAAGACAGGCCTCAGAAGAAACAAAACTGGCAGATTTGGGTCTTCTGGCATCCAGAATTGTGAGAAAATAAATTTCTGTGGTTCAAATGGCCAGTCTGTGATACTTTGTTATGACAGCCCCAGCAAACGAATACACTTGTGCAGAGTTAACCAAGGTCCAGGAGTCTTACCAGGGCAGAGGGAATCAGTGGCTGGGGTCATCATCTCACTGGAGAGTAGACCCCCACAAGGAAGCATTCAGGCAAACTGTTGGTGTCAGCCCAGACTGCTGTATGTACTCCTGTGAAGGGAACAGCACTATACCAGGAGGGGGAGGATGAGAAGGACTGAGTTGCTTCTCTGGAGATGCTAGGGAGGCCGATAGAAGGCTGGTTCCCGGGGTGGCACTTCTGAGCATTTAGAGAACCATCTTAACTCCCAGGAGACACAGAATTGCATGATAAGCAAAACCTCTTGAGGCTTAGAATAGGATACTAGATCCAAGTGGGGAAGACAAAACTAGGAAGAGTAAGAGCCACACTGAGCCTGGAAACCCACTGTGTCAGTTCCCGAAGTTGCTGCCCGCCTGGAATCTGGCTGCCCCTGCTCATCATTTGAGGGTTCACTGGGAGTTCTAAACTATGACCCCAAATTCCCAGACTCCCGATAGACAGGAGCACCCATCCCTACTCAAACCTAAAGTTGCCTTGCCAGGTCCAGCACTTGATCTGTGCTGACCTATATCCCAGGCAGGGTGGGTAACACTTACTTCAGGAAACTTCCATTAGGACCTAACTCAGATGACTTGCTTTGGGCCATCAGCATCACTTGGTGTTCCCTCTGTCTGGACTCTTAGAAATCCATCATATGTGAAGCAGAATCTCCTTGGATTTTTCTCTTACAATCTCTCTGATGTAAGAGTACAGAGCAGAGCTCAATTAATACAGGAAATAAAAATTACCAATGATGACAAGGTCTTAAAAGTCCTCATGAGCCTCAGGTATCCATATCATCCTAAAACCACAATCCTGGGAGAGGAAAGAGAGGGACAGGAGAGAGTTTTGGATATCAGGAGCCTCCAGAGCTCGCTCTCATTCTCTGTTGATCTATAAATTCTTCCACGCAGGGGTCTTAGTAGTTTTCGTCTGACAATTGGCAATTCATTCATTGCCATTCACTTTGGCTCCCAGTTGGAAAATCTCTGATTTTTTTTTTCCCACTGCCAACTTTTCCTGTTCTTAATTTGATTAAATCATTTACTTTATTGGCATATATAACATCTGAGACTTTATATGCTAATTAATGTGCTCATAATTTTTAAAAATATTTCTATTCCATCAACTCAATAAATGATTATAAAGAGAGTCAGATTCATCTGTTTTTGTGAGAGACCATGGCCTTTTCAGTAAGGTCAAAGTTAAGCCACAATTCAACTTAAATGTTTAGTGAAAAATCGAGCAATTCTCCTTCGAACTTCACTTCTTCTTCATTGCTGCTGATATTTCTTTAGTTTAGAGTTTTTCAGAAGGAATTGGGAGGAAATGTGAATCAGAGTTTCTGCTTGTGGTCTCACTGCCTTGTTCATCTCCTCAGCTTGCTGAGACAGAGAGTGGGGCAGGGGTGGAGTGGAGAAGACAGGAAAGGGGAGGAGGGACAGAGACAGAAATCGAGAAGCACAGAGAAAAAGAAAGAGAAGACAGATGGAAAGGGAATGAATGAATAAAGGAGTAACATATGGAAGCCAAAAGGGGCAGAAATCAGGCATTAAAACTTTTATTTCATCTTATATCTACTTACTAGAATATAAGAATAGTGATTCGGTGCTTTTAATGGGAATGTGTGCATGCTTTTTTCAGCCAGGATAGATAAGTCCTTGGAGCGTTTAGCAGCAGGCTAAACAAATTGTCTTAACTGCCTAGAATGCTCTGAGCAAACTTGCCATTTTTATTCATGGGCTTCTGATCCATGGCTCCCAATGGATCCATGAAGATTAAATAAATTATGTCTCCAATCATTAGTGAGCCCCACTCTCTTTTTCATGGCAAAGGTGGAGCTTGGAGAAATGCTGTGGACGAAATCTCAGCTTTATATTGAGCAAGAAAAGATTCTGTCTTCACCTTTATTTTCATGCCAGGGGGCTACGCAGAGGATTAAAGATGGTGCCTGGGCCCAACTCAGCCCATCCTGCTGAAGGTGTATGCCTAGGGCATGGAAAACGGGTGAGGGGCCTTCTTGCCAGCTGGGGCCCCATCGTGAAAGGGTGACTTCAAGCACGAATGCTCATTCTCTTCCAGCAGTGAGGCTCTGCTTCACTTGCAGGACAGCGAGATTGGAGGGGAGCTCTTCTGTGTCCCTCATGCAACAAAATTTCCCACAAGATAAGAACAAAGACTTGCTTAATGCTATCAGGAAAGATGTCCCTCCCCTGCAAGGACCCAAAGTGCCTCTCCTTGCAGTGACGTGTGGCTTCATTCTATCACCCAGACGAAGGCCCTCCGTGCATCTGCCTCATCCCTGCATTCTGGTGATGACCTCAAGCTGGACCAACAATCAGGGTCAGCGGGGAAACGGGAAATCTATACTGAAAATTGCCGCTTTCCTCTTCTCCCCACCCCCCCACCCCGCCACCCCTGTCCTCCTCCCAAAGGTTGGTTCTCCTGTTAGATGTCAAGTTGATGATTCTAAATCCCAGATGTGTCATGCTCAGTTAGTGAATAACAGACTGTCAAATAGAGCAATAAATCTTCTTGCTCAGTGACTGCTGTGCAGAGCCGCCATGCCCTAGCACTCACATACCCACTAATTCTGTGTGATGAGTGAGGCTGGCGGCAGCCCTGTGCTCTCCAGAGACTGGTCTCAAGGTGCAAACATATTGAGAAGGGATGATTGCTGGATCCGTCCCGCTTTCCTGGCCCCTGAGTTCATGACTAGAAATCCAAAGGCAATCTGCCATGGGGAGTATCGCTAATTACATTGGCTCAATGCCTCTTTGGAATCTCCTCTCTGAGATTCTGACAATTTTTTTTCAGAGAATACCGTGGTCTTGGCAAATTCATGGTTAGATTATTGTGTGAGGTTGTTTTTTAATTTGGGGATTCCTTCATTTTTCTTCATTAGGTGATCAGGAGTGGGACTTTTCTATAATCTTCTTTTTTAGGAATGTACCATCCAGAACCCTGAGGATTTCTCTTCTCCCAGATTTGCTCTCTTATCTGTTCCTCTGGAGAAAAGGCACTGAGTTGTCTTTCATAAGGACCAGAGAATGGAATCGAAGGGATTTGGGGGACCCAGCCAAAAATGTTGCTGGTTTCATAATCCTTCTAGGCAATTATATTTTTTTTCTTATTCGAAGTTAGACTGTCTCCAGGGAAGAGAAAAGTCACCTATTGTCATATTTACCACTAAATAAATGTGACCCAGATTGGTTACAGGATGGGAACTCTGTACATAACTGTGATGTAGGAAATATTTAGAGCTCTTACTTTAATATCCCCAAGGGTAATTTTCACTCATTGGCTAAGAGCAAAAATACTAAATGACTGCTAAGGTCTGAATCCTGTTTTTGCTATTTGACCCTGAGTATGTCCTGTAAATATTCCATGCTTCAATTCTCACAGCATAACATTGGCACTTACGACCTAAATCTAGTGGTATACCAAATGATAGAAGGCCTGGGGTGCTTAGCATTGTGTCTGTACATCACAAGTGTTTAGCATGTGATAGGAATTATTAGTGTAATAAAACAGATGATCAGGATTTCAGTATTTAATGTTCATTGTTGTTCTTGCTTATTATTTTACCTTTGGCAATTACGTACTACCTTTCTCTGTTTGTTGTGTCATGTTCATAAAATCAGCATTTCTGTCAGAATTATGAGGTGTGAAACTGGGATTTGACTCTGCTCACTTTTGGAGAGGTACAATGACCTTAACATTCTGCACGTCTGGCATTGTTTAGTGGGAGGCAAATATGGAGAAATCCCTTTATACCCTCCGAGTCTCTTTGGCATTTTGTTTTATCTCCAACTCCTAGAATAAGAGACTTTTATCATGGGAAGGATGTGGAGGCAGAGATATTTAAAAGTAGCGTTGATATTTATCTCCTCTGTAAGGTAGAAGTTTTGGTGTAGGTAGGGACAGTAACACCCAAGTACAGGTTTTTCTAAATATTGATTTCATAATTTGTTTGGGTTCCACAGAAGCTACTACCAATGAAGTTTTAGCCACCTCAGTTTGATTCATGGCAAATCCTTGGTGATTTGCTACGTAACTGGATCCAGAATTTGTCCTCTTTACGTAATAATCGTCAGTTTCACACAAGCTCTATTAGACTGCCAGTGTATCCCCACATCCAGCTCAAGTATCACATGTGATGCTTTTAAAATCATAGACTATTTACTCCATGTAAAATTTTATTTGTCCCCATTAACTCTTTCATAATTAATAATCTAGAGTATACCTTCTGAAGATTCCAGGATAAACTGATTACTGGAAGGAGCTAGTTAAATGTAAAATACCAAAGATGTCATCTACTTTGCATTTTTTTCTTGAAAGTCTATATTATCTCCTAGATTTTTATTTTCTGTTATGACAGTTTACGGAAAAGCAATTTTTTAAGAAGATGTGTTATCTTAGACCGCATTATCTCTATCTGACAAAAGGAATTCAATGCTGGTGCTTTTGCATGGGTGGCTTGTTATCACAGAATTAAATTATTCTTTTTTTTTTAAAGATTTTATTTATTTATTTGACAGAGAGAGATCATAAGTAGGCAGAGAGGCAGACAGAGAGAGTGAGAGGGAAGCAGGCTCCCTGCTGAGCAGAGAGCCCGATGTGGGACTCGATCCCAGGACCCTGAGATCATGACCTGAGCCGAAGGCAGCAGCTTAAACCACTGAGCCACCCAGGCGCCCCAGAATTAAATTATTCTTATACCAAAAGAGCTATTGGTGTGGCTTTTTTTAGAGGAGATCTGACGTAGTGACAGAAAAGAATTCTGACTCACTGTGTGACCCTGGGAAATCACTTAAATTCTTTGAATCTCTGTTTCTTGAGCTAATGTGTATAACTTCTGGGCACAAAGTCATTACTCAACATACAATTGCTACTATAAGGCTATTATTCAGTGATCAAGTTACTTCAAAGACAGAGAAGAAGTTATGTCAAGACAATGAGCTCATAATAAATGAAGCAATCTATTCCTTCAGTATTCAGTTACTCAGGATTCAAGTCAACATGTGTGGACTGCTTAGTCAATGAGCTTAACAGGTCTATGCTGAATAGACCCTGACTGGAACATACTTGATCAGAATGAAAAGGCATTAAAAAATGTTTCATTTTGTGAGTGCCTGGGTGGCTCAGTCACTTAAGTGAACCACTCTTGATTTTGGCTTCAGTCATGATCTCGGAGTCCTGAGATCGAGCCCTGTGTTGGGCTCCTGGCTCAGGGGGAGTCTGTTTAGATTCTCTCTGCCCCTCCCTGCTGCTCTCTCTCTGTCAAAAAAAAAAAAAAAAGTTTCACTTTGCAATATACCTCTTCCAAGACCAAACTCCCCAGATCTCTAGAAGCTACTTCAATGAAGGACATCTTAATATTTGATGTGTGAACTTTTCCTTGTACTGCTCTTGCAGTATTCACAGTAGATGAATTCCCTTGTCTCAAAACCAAGATCTTAACATAATAACAAAATACTGAAGCAACATGAATATTCACCAATAAGAGAATGAATAAACAAATTGTGGTTTGTTAAGATAGTGGAGTAGTGTAGAATAGCTAAAAATTAAGTTCTACACGTATCACTCAAAGATATGTTGAGTGAATAAAGAAGTTGCAGAATAGTAGGTAAAGAAAAATACAAATTGCATAGAGACTAAAAAGAAAAGGATATACAGTATCTACGTATGTACAGTATCTACGTATGTGTATATATATACATATATAGATACTGTATATAGATACTGTAGATATATATATACACGTATATATATACACATATATAGGTATATATATATACACATATATAGGTATATATATAGGTATATAGATACGTAGATGTATCTACGTGTACGATACATAATTATGTAGTAAAGAGAAAAAACATGCCTTGAGAAGGATCTAGTAAAAACATGAAAACTTGTCGAGGAAGGGATATCACCAACTTCAGGAGACTGGGTACCCAGGGAAGAGACAGAAGAATGTCATGGGGAATGTTACAAATTGAGCATTAATTACAACTCCATTATTTTGTTTCTTTAAAGGAAAGATGTGGTGTGCAAATAAATGTATCAGCGAGGGACTTGAATAAAAGAAAGAACTTCATAATGTCTGTAGATTATTTTTGATGATTTATTTTATAGGAAGAAATAACACTCTATTTCTGCTAAAAGCTGTTGTGTTCCATTTAAGAGTGTTTTTAGAGACTTAAATTCTGGTTTAAATTAGTTTTGCACTTTCAAGTTCCTAATTAGAAAACAGATACATAAGGGGCACCTCTTCCTTCCTCACAAAATGTGACAGATCACTTTTTTCACAACAACTGGATGGGAACATTCTATTTGTTTCATTCTTGTTCTTTCCTCCCGTCTTGATTCTGGCATGTTCTTGAGTTTGCCAGTTTCAGTGAAGACAGATTTGAGTTTTGTTTTTGATGCTGGGCATCACTCATAGATGTTACCCGAGCCCTCACTCACCACTGGAGATTTTCCTTCCCCTTGTCACCTCTAGATCAGGGCTCTTGGCTGCCATCTCCAGAGTCACAGAAGTCAGATTCCCCAGGCTTCCCCACTGCCCATGCCCGCAGATCTCTACCAGGCCAGCAACAATATGTGTCAGTGGTCTGTGAATGGGATGTTTCCTGAAGAGGTATTCCAAAGAGAGAAGCTACTGATCTGAGAGGGGAACACTTAGATCAACTTAGGAGTTATTTATAAAGAACACAAGTTAGAAAAGGAAAGATACTCATTACATGTCCTCACAGATGAGACCTGCTTAACTTCCACCTTCTGCTCTTAGGAGACACGTGGGAATGAGAGGATAGGAGTGATATAGGAAAACTGACCACCTTTGAATCAGAGAGACAATCTAAGGCTAGAAAAAAGTCCATTTCAAAGTCATTTAGTGCCAAGCTAACTAGAGCTCTGAGGCCAAAGATGAGTCGTGAATATAAAATAAAAGTTTCACAGTGAATTGTTGTTATAGATTATACTAAAGGAGGGATTTAAAAAAAATACAAGATAAAATGGTACCTAGGAATCTCTGCACACTGTAAATTTTGGTCTCAAATTGTGTGTCATCTTCTAGAACACTTTAATTGGTCATTAATATATCTTTTTACACAGATGCTTAAATAAAAATTTATATTGACCAGAACAAACTTCCCAACTCTATGTCTGACAATTAATTGCTACATTAATGAATAATTTAGCTGTTCAGTCCATAAGGACATAATCAAGGTGTAATGTCTGCCTGGTAGTAGCTTGCCCAAATTATATACCAGCCTCATCAGCACTGCTACTCTTATAAATTAAAACCAGTAGAGAAATGATCAGAAACCATCAATGACTCTCTTTAGAACTGAGGTTGAGGACAAATGCCAGCCATTGGGAGTCACTAAACCACCTTGACCGTCACCGTCGTCCTGAGCTACAGCTTAGCTAGCCAGTCTTCAATTGTCTGTTCTTGACTAAGAGATTGTTTGCTTTATTTTGGTATCTGCAGATGACACAGCAAATGCTCAGTATATGTATTTTTTTTTCAGTATATGTATTTTGAAAAAAAGTTAAGCTATCTATTTTTAGTTTGACATCATCTCTCTTGGGCTCTGGCTTGACTTTTCCTCTTTTTACTAGCCACAGCACCTATGATGTCTCACCATCCCCACCCAGATTGCATTCACACCTTCACTGGGAGCTCCCCAGCAGGCCCTGGCAAATCTTTGCATCCCCTCTTTTTCATTCTATGTTTTTTTCTATCTTTATGTGACACAGAGATTGAGAGAGAGAGAGAGAGAGAGAGAGAGAGCTCACAAGCAGGGAGAGTGGGAGAGGGAAAAGCAGATTCCAACCTGAGCAGGGAGCTCAACCTGGGGCTCCATCCCAGGACCCTGGGATCATGACCAGAGCTGAAGACAGAGGCTTAACTGACTGAGCCACCCAGGCACCCCTTTCATTCTACTTTTTAAAGAATTAAGTGCTTATGTGTCAATATCTTCCTCTGGCCCCAGAATCCATGACAAGTTGAGAATTCAGGAAGTGATGGAGGAACTCAGACCCTGTTGAGTGTGAGCTGTAATCACCATCTCAACAAAATAATGAGTTTAAAAAGTAAGACCCAGTCAAAGGGTAGCCACCTCTCCACTCTTTATGGAGGTGAAATTCCTTGTGATTTTTTTTTTTCTTCCCCACCCTACCACAGTACTCGACCACTTCATGATGTGGGGTGTGAAGCTGTCCCAAAATCGTGGTGGGGTTAAATCCCACCCCTTGGTGATATATGTTTGCTCAAGGCTCAATGGGAATTGTTAAAACACACACACACACACACACACACACACACACACGCACACACACACACACAGGATTTGCTTTTGGGTTGGTATACAGATTTTACATTTAGATTTAATTCAAATTTCAGCAAATTTGTGGAGCTCAGAGCCCTGTCGGTCTAATTCCATCTAATAATCTCATGGGCAAGTTTATAATTTTAAGTTAAGAAAGGATTTTAGAAGTCTAGAAATCCACAAAGAATAATGTAGCTTTCCATTATTTAAATTTTTAAAACGTGGGAATTTCCAGAATTATTTTATCTTCTGCATGTTTGTTTCATAAAAAAAGTGGAAATCCTATTAATTTAATAACATTTCTTTGGAAATTTAACTTGGAACTAGGTAACAAAGCACAAGACACTCAATTTCAAGTTCTAGTTCCATTTCAGACTTGATGACTTTCCTAGATTCACATAGTTTCTACTCTGTGGACTTTAGTTTATTCAACATTGTGGCTGCTTCTTGTCTTTGGAGAAAATCAAAAACAAAAGGAAGATTTGTCTTAAGACATAGTAAATTTAAATGGGAAAGAGCCAAAACAATAACCTTTCCAAATTTTGATTACAACCAATGTTTATAACCATCTCTACCTCCAGGTCTATTCAAAATCTAAACATTGCAAGAACTGTCTTAAGTTTAATCTTCTTTGTTCCCTATAATGACCTTATAAGACAACTGAAATAAGAGAATTCATTTAATTATTAATTGCGAAACTAAATAATTGGAGAGGAAAAAAACTTCTATTTTGAGGAAACCCATCAAATAAATCCCTATTATTCAGTGCCATTAAAAAATATTATCTATGTCTGTATATTTCAAAATGGAATATGGAAAATACTATATTTTCTATCTCAGACTTCATGTTCCACTACATTTTCCATTGCTGACAGTGCTTAGTCACACTCTCCTTTCTGTCCCTTAGACATGCTGTGCTTATTGCTACCTCAGGGCCTTTGCATCTTCTTTTCCTGCTATTTGAGACACTTTTCCCTGATTTATCCCATAATTGCCTTTTCCTCATCAGTCCAATATTTATGGAAACAACCTCTTAAAAGAGGCCTTCCCTTCCACCAGAAATCATGAATACCCACCATTTGCATTGACATGGATGGACTAGAGGAGATTATGTTAAGTGAAGTAAGTCAAGCAGAGAAAGACAATTATCATATGGTTCCACTCATATGTGGAACATAAGCAATAGCATGGAGGACCATAGGGGAAGGAAGGGAAATCCAAAGGGGGAGAAATCAGAGAGGCAGATGAACCATGAGAGACTATGGACCCCAAGAAACAATCTGGAGGTTTCAGAGGGGAGGTGAGTGGGGAGGGGGTAATGGGGTGATGGGTATTGAAGGGCACGTGCTGTGATGAGCACTGGGTGGTATACTTAACTAATAAATCATTGAACTCTACATCAAAAACTAATTATGTACTATATAGTGGCTAGCTGAACATAATAATAATAAAAAAAAGAGGCCTTCTTAACCACCAACAATGTCCATATCCCCGCACCCTGTTGCCCCAGTACCCTCGTTAGCACTCTGCATTTTCTTCACGGCACTTTCCATTCTGAAGTTCTTTATGTGTCTGTCTGTTTATAAGCTATATGGGCTGCCTCCTGTGTCTAGAATATGCTGTCTGGGGCCAAGGTCTTGGTTGACTTTGTTCACCACCCTATCCCCGTGCTCAGTAAAAACACCTGGCAGAAGGCAGGCACTTGACTGATACTTGCAAATAAATTAATAAAGAAATCAATGAACATGACCTTGGGCAGTGTGCTTAAGCTTCCTTAGTTCCCTCATTAGTAAAACAAGAAATAGAGCCTACTTCATTATGAGAGTTTAAAAACTAAGTAAGAAACTGGTTGTGAAGCCTAGTACAGGGTGTAGTCCACGGTAGCTGCTCGGAAATTATTCCCACTTTGTCCTGATTTCTCCCCGGGCCCATCACTTTTCAGGGAACGGAAGCATTCTTCCCTCTCTATGGCCCATAACTTCTCTTGTAGTAAAGATAAACTTCAGTTCATAGGTTTAGGTGTGCAAGGATATAAGGTATTTTTAAATGCAATTTAATTTTTGTTACGAGCCAGCATTTCTGCGGGCTGGCCCAGTTTGATCTGAGTCATTTAAGTTTTCTTCCCTCGGCTGCCCCATTTATTTTTAACAGTTTACTAAGCTCATCTCTCCCCCATTAATTTGTAGTCCCCTCATATTCCCAGGTCAGTCCCTGAGCTCTCTTTTTGGTTCCACTGGGCTATCAGTCTGTTCTTGAGCCAGTATCATGATGGGTGCTTTTAAATTTCATTTCTGTGGTTTTACAGTAATATTTACCTTAATATTTGACAGGACAAATCTCTCTTTATTCTTCTTTATAAAAAGTGGGTTTCACCATTTCTGAACCTTCGTTTTGTCGGATATATTAGAATGAGTTAGTTAAATCCCAGTTAAGGTTTTAAGCTCTCCTTTTTTCCTGGGCTGTGTATGAATCGCAAGTTACTTACAGGGTGCTACCATTGGTAGGGGACAATCCCTCCCTGGTATTATCATTGCTCACTAAGATCTCTTTTGCAGCTGCTGCAAAGGAATGGAGAGCTTTCAGGGGGCATTTGGGGAGGGGACTAGATAAGGCTTGCTAACAGATTTATAAGCAGGGCTAAGAAGAGGAAGAATACTGGATGATTCCTAGGTATGTAACAGAAGCCCTTGGGTGTATGAGGCTCTCATTTGTTGTGATGGGGTGGGGGGAAAGAAGAAAAAAAAGAAGGCTTTTAATTCTGGACCAATTAAATTAGAAATGTTTATGTGGCAGCCAGTAGAGCTATTCGGTAGATAGCCAGAGCTGCGCAGCTAGAGTCTGGAGCTCATAGAGGACATGCGGGCTGGAAAACGGGCCCTCAAAGGAAGCGTGTACAATAAAGAATAAAATACAAATTTAACAGTCACAAGTGTGATCGTCGGATGGATTTTAAAAAATAAATATCAGTGTATTTTTCAAATCATCCAAAGCAAGAGACCCTATTAAGGTGTCACTCTGATTTGTCTTACGCTACTAACAGCAGCGCTCTCTCTGCCCAGCATCTGATTCAGGCTTGTCTTTGTTTCCTCCGAAGATCAGGCAGCAAGCCCCGCCTCCATTCTCGTGGTTCTGGCCTCTCAACCCAAACTGAATCCTCATGTCAGCAATCCGCGTGGCCAGCATGAGCTCTGACACCAACATCCAATAAAAGCATAAATCTGTATAATTTCTAAATGCCAGATGATTAAAATCTGTTTTGCCAGGCCCACCGCAAAGTGATAGGCCAGGAAACATCCTTCATGCACATTCTCTGAAGGGCAAGGCAAGGAGAAAATGAGGGAATCCATCTGAGCTCCCGGGGCCAGAATCCCCTCAAAAGCTCAGAGAAGCCTGTCTGAGAGCCCCAAGAGGAAGGCAGAGAATTTTTCCATCTTCTAACTTCGGTAGCTCAGAGAGAAACGGGCTGCTTGTGCACAAGCTAAGGAAGGTGGAAATATTACGGGTTGCCCAAGATTCTCTGGATTATGAGAAACTGAGTATTCAAAGTCTTATGCCCTTTCCCAGACCATGTGCCCCCCAACATCATTCTAAAACAAGGGTTTTAATGGGCATCCTGGGAATAGGACAGTAACCAAGTTTTGTGCCCGGGAAAGTATTCTTACAAATGGAATCCTGGTGGCAACAGGACATGAGCAGACATTTGTCTTCTGTTTTCCTCCCACTGGATCAACTCAGGATGGGAATTACAATAAATGGAAGACAAAATACATCGGTTTGCAGTCAATTCGGAGGCAATCTGTTAGTATAAATAATGGCTAAAACGTAGTGGGAAAGCCATCTGTCACTTTAAGGCAAACATACAGTTACTTTTAAGAAAAGAAGCTCCGGAGGAATAAATAAATCCCAGGGATCCGACGCTTAGAATGCGTTTGAGAAAAGTGGTGGGGTTTTTCTCTCCCAGAGACTGGATCACGTCATGCTTCCAGGTTTTTGTTTCATTCGTTTTTCTTTTCCTCAGGATGGTTCCGTTTAGGGCTTGGACCCTTGTGATGCTTCCGCCTCCCCCCGGAGATCCGGGCAAGCACTGTCTTCAGCGAGGCAGCATGCGGCCAGGTACTTTGCTACTGTATGCCGTGGCATACGTGTGTTTGCCGTACGTGACACACACGCACGCACACACACACGTCTTCTCGGTTCTAAATCCAAACCCTCTTTGTAAATTAAGCGAGCCTAGAGAGTTGGAAACACAACAGCAGCAAACGGCGGGAGCTCGCAGCCGCGGCGTAAAGCCGTATATGACATAAAACTGGATTATAATGTCATTCACTCACTGACAGATCATTTAGTGTCTTGGAAGAGGCTGTTTTCACACTGCTGAAGCGCTCACAAGGGAATTCCATGTGGGCTCCTTATTGTCAGAGCTATTTTTCACCCAATTTGTTTCCAAATGATGTCTAACCTGAGGTCTTCCCACTGAGAGAGGTTTAAGCCATGATTAATGAGGAGTGTTTGGCCAGGCCCACCTGGGAGATGGCCCATCTGCAAACTCAGGTAAGACCGGGAGGCCTACAAGGCATCAGCTTGTGAGCGGCAGGCAGCTTCCCGCCGCTCTCGAGCTTTCTCGCAGCGGAGGCAAGGTGTTGGGTATTAGCCTCATAATGTTTCAGGAGGCGCTAGAGAGAAGGGTCACTCTTGCCGGGTTTTTTTCCCCGAGATGTTCATGGGGGAAGTGCTCTCAGTCTTGGTATTAAAAGAAAAAAAAAAAAAAATTCCCGTCCCTCAAGTTCATTCATTCTCCTCAAAGCTTTTGCACCTATGTATGGCAATATAACCAAATAGACACGTACCCCGAGACGTGGCTGTGTCTCCAAGGACGGGGTGACTGAGCCAATGGGAGCTGTGTCATTCGGTGTGGCCTGTTGGGACGGGGTACATCTGATCCTTCTTTAATGTCCTATACCTAAAACGATCTGCTTTCTGTTATGTTCAAATGTTCAAAATGCTACTTCTTTCTAAATGAATTATCTTCCCTGTGAAATAAAGACTGGAACAGACTTGTTTTTTTCACCAGTTCCCTGGATGGTATCGGTCTTCTAATCATTTGAATAATTTAGAATCTTCGGAAAGGGAGATCATTTCACTAAAGAAATAGAATGATAAAAATCTGCAGAATGTAAAGGCATGTTTGTTATAAGATGAAATCAGACAAGCGCAAACTGCCAAGGAATTCCAGATTCTTTACAAAAATAGCTAGCTGAAAAAATGTGTGAGTGGTTGGGTGGGACATAATCGTTCTCCGTAATCAAGTTCATTCCCTCTGTCCTTTAACACACATTCTAGGTGCTTCTCTCTAGGCTGTCATGAAATATGACATCCCACAATTCTGTCTGTCAGGACTAAAACCTAACAGATTCAACTGTCTCCAAATAAAACAGATTGTTTGCTAGGAACATTTATGACCCATAAAGAGTGAGAGTTTATCCTGGCAAAACATTCCTTCTTGTAAACAACCAACATTCCCTGAATCTCACCAGCTGACTTGTATCCATGGATTTTGCACTTGGCGTTTGGCTTCAACCACAGCCTTCTTTGATGGCATTTTTGTCCCCAACTGTTGTGCGAAAGACACTTTCCGTTGAATTGGTTCTACATTCAGACACCAAAACAATCTCACCCTTTCTTTAAGTACTTCTGTTGCCAGCAACATGTTTACCATGATTTAGATGTCTATTATACGCATGAATGACTTGTCTACTTAATTTCATCAAAAAAATGAACCCTCATAAGTGGCACAGATGCTGGTATGATGGTAATCAAATTAGTTTTTGGACAGGTTTATGGCCACTTGCTGTCAGTTAAGCTCTCTTTGGCTATCTTCACTCCTAATACAGTTTTGATGGTGATTAATGGCTCCATTAATACACAGTTTGTGTTATGATAGACCTAACATTATGGTCTCATTTGCTGACCACAGATGACAATACATTTGGTAAGATTCAGGTCCACAACACATTAGCTGTACAGCTAGTTCCAGAGTCTTCCTTTCTTGGGCCTAGTGTACGTATATTTAGGACCAACCAGCATAGCCAGCACTCAATTCGTGTCAAAACTTTTTTTTAAGTTAATATTGCTTTCGATGGTCTTTCTCTCTCCCTGCTTTGTTATACGGATGTTGACCTCCTAAATTATTCTCTCTAACCCCATATTGCACCCATGTCTCTTTCACTCCTGGTCTTCCTTGCTTTCACTTTTAAATCCTCTAGTCTTTTTCTATACAACCATTGAGTATTTTTACTTAAGAATTTTCACTTTTGTGACTGCTTGAATAATTCTCAAAAACCTCTCATGATATCTCCTGAGAATCATTGTAATTTTTTTTTTCCAGATAGCACACATCCTCCCATTCATGGCTTTTCCATCCAGTTTCTTCTATTTTCCTAAGAGTAAATTTTAAATTGAAGTCTCTTGTGAGCAGCACGAGTTTATTTGCATTTGTTCAACGGGGCTGCTAATAGGATGAGGACAAAATGGGAGCCTTGTAGGCTAAACCACGGTAAACACATTAGGATTGTTTACACAGCTTTTTTATGTTTAAACAAACATGGTTTTTTATAATGAAATTGAGTTTCCTCCTGCCCATATTTGATTTTTATGTTCATCTGTGCACTTGCCTAAACTCCACCCACTTGCTGCTATGCAAATACAGATTATGCAAATTTTTGTTTTGAATTGGGTGAGCTGAGCAGATGCCCATTTTAGCATAAACAGTCTTCAGAAAGAAAAAAAAAAACTGGCTTGAATAGAGAAGTATTATTGTAAAACTACCTAAACAGACATAAAGATTAATGTTTCTTCTCACACAGACAAAAATGTGAAGGGTGTCTCCTCTATTCTTATGAGGAAAATCCGAGGTAGTTTTATAATAAGGCTCAATGTCGGAATTCAATCCCTCCTCTACTAGCCAGACTCCAGACCACACCGCATCTACCGTGGTGGATCTTTGAACCTATTAATTTATTGTGATACCCCTTCACTTAAGTAAATATGATCCCAGCTGTCTAGTAAATTGCCTCGATCACTGGCATCTCTGCTGGCCGCTTGTTTGCTTGGTCCGTTTTATAGCTGTCACCACATAAATTTACCGATACAAAATGGTTTCATCTGTGATTATTGATTGATTTCTCTATTATTTTCTAAACCACTTTACAGAGGTCTGATTGACAAACAAAAAGCTGTACATATTTAATAGAGACAAGTTGATGGATCTGGAAATAAGCAAACACCCACGAAACCGTCACGTCAATCTAGGCCATCGACTTAGCCACCATCTCCAAAAGGTGACTCCTGCCCTCTTACTATTATATGATTATAATTTTCATGTGGAAAGAAAACTTGATGTAAGATCTACCATCTCAACAAATGTTTAAGTGCACAATCCAAGATTGTTAACACCGTTCTGGGCAGAGCATCTCGAAGACTTATCCATCTTGTTTAACTGCAGCTCTGCCTCCTTTGACTAAACTTCCCTATGTTCTGTATTTATTGATGATAAACCCTGAAAAAGGCTTTGGAAAATGAAATTTCTCATTTATTCTGTTTCAGACTAAAGTCGATAACAATGGTAGTTAGGTGTTCATTTGTATTCATCTGGTTCTAAACAACACTGAGACTTTTCTTTCCAAGTAAAAGAAAATGGAGAAACGAATAATTGGGCAAAGGCAAGCTTTGCAAATAGCTTAGGAGACCTAAGAAATGCATAGGAGAAAAATATGCCCAGATGGAAATGTGAAATCTGTTTAAAAATAGGTTCTTACATTGAGTTACCATTTGCTCCAAATTTTGAGGAAGTTATCCGACTGAGGTCATGTCTTTGCAGACCACTGAGTTATCTATCTGAGAAGCAGATTCAATATTGCCATCTTCATATCTGCAGGAGGATTAATACCAACAACGCCCAGCCAGAGTGCATCAGAAAGAAATAATTTCACCTTATGTTGCCGGTTGCATTATACTTTATATAGCAATCGTGGCATTTCTTTGCTTTTCCAAACATTTACTAAAGTCAGTAATAAATTTTGGGAATACCCTAGGACAGGGGTGCCTGTGTGGCTCAGTCAGTTAAGCATCTGACTCTTGATTTTGGCTCAGGTCATGATCTCAGGGTCGTGAGATCAAGCCCTGAGTCGGACACTGTGCTAAATGTGGAGACTGCTTGAGATTCTCTCTTTCATCCTCTTCCTTTTCTCCTCCCTCTCATATGCGTTCTTTCTCTTTCTAGTTCTTAAAAAAAATTTAAATTAAATTAATTTAAATTTAAAAGGAATCGTTTGAAAAACTCTAGAACAATGATGCTTTTGGAAACTGCTCGATATAGGTCCATTTGGATGGTTCTGTGATGATGGATGTGTATGTCTTATATTTCCATACGCAGTAACAGAGCACAGTAGATATTCAGTGAATGTGTTGGAGGTAGTTCTCTAAAAGGACATTTTAAGAAAACACATTTGGTGTATGAAACAGTCTATAGTTGGTGTAGGGTCCAAGAGTCCAGAAGTCCACACAACTGGCAGCTATAAACGTTGGCAGGTCAAAGATCCCTTAGGTTGTCATTGTCACAAATGGGATGTGGCATCAGTCTTTGCTCACTGTCACTCAGGTACCACTGAGGTTTTCTTGGCTGCCTCAGGGTAGTCAGTCAGCCAGACACATTTTCCCAGACACTTCTGGTGTGGAATCAATCTTTAAAAGTTCTCCGTGGTGACTGGGCCTTGTTGAAGAACTTAATCATTTACCAAGTGAATCCGATTCTGGTTCCCCGAGGATCCCAATAAATATAGCTTCAGTCTCATTGTTCATTCTTTCAATAAGTCATCCATTTAATAACTAAGTATCAAGGACTGTGGCATGGTCTGGGAATTTTAAGGAATAGAAAACAGTCCTCATCCTACCAGGATTCAGTGTTGGGAGAAGCGGGAAAACCATCCCAAGAGGGTCAACGTGAAACTAGAGTTGGGGTAGACCCAGCTCTTCTTAGAGAATTGCGGTACCTTTCCTGGGGATGCTATTATAAATGAGAGTAAAACCTAGGAATTTCTAGGTAAGAAAGCCTAGAAATGACGTATCCATTCCCCCTCTTCCCTTCCCACCCAAACACCCTTGAAGATTCCAGTTCATTCAGGAAATAGTTGGCGGTCATGGTAAGTCAAGTACTTGATCCGGTATTATCATGCATTCTTTACATTGTATGAAATGATCAAAACCAATTTTTTACAGACTTTGGGGATATAAGTGGAGGCTTCAAATGTGATAACAAGTTGGGAAGATGGGACAGGGAAGTGCTTGTCTTACTGGCTCACTGTCCTCCCAGGAACCAGGTAACAACTTAAGGGTGTGGACTGCAGCCTGTATGTCTCACTTACTTTACAATGCTTTACAGGGACTGTGGATTTGATCTAGAATTTCCCTGCTCCAGGATGATAATAAGCCTATTAAAAGAACTGAACAGCAGTTTGCTAATTGATGTTTTAGTGGCCTAAAATTGATAATGCATTTTTACAATTTTTTTCTTTTAAATTGCACAGAAGGCAGAAGTAAATTAAGCCTAGTGAGATTAAATTGAAAACTGAAGTGAAAAATTTCTTTCCATTTTAAAAGTCTATTTATTTAAAGCACTGTAGCTTCAAAAAAGTTAGTGGGTTGTAAATCAGAAAGTTATGAAGAAAACTGCTGCTTCCTTTTTGAGTAGAGGGAGAAAGGTCACAAATGATCGTTTATGTGTATTAACTTGTCATGTGTCATCAAAAGGGGCCATCTTGAGGATTAAGATGATGCACTGCATTTTCTTCCCCACCTCACTTTGCATGCACATACTGGGGCATGGTGGTACCTATCTTCATTTCTACATTTCATGTCCATCTAGAAGGAAAATATTTGTCCTGAAGTCTTATTAGTGTTTATTCATAGGTATACCATCAGGGCAACAAAGGGGTGTATTCTATGCTATTAATTATTTGTCATTTGATCAATTGGTGGCTATATCTCAGCTTACTTACTTTTATTATGTTGTTTATGCCTTTGTTTGCCCTTCTGGGAGTGTGATTTATAGGCAGTTTGAGAGTTAACCAAACTACATATAGGTGCCACATTGAATTCTTCTTGTTAAAATCTATGGTGCAGGGGCGCCTGGGTGGCTCAGTGGGTTAAAACCTCTGCCTTCGCCTCAGGTCATGATCCCATGGTTCTGGGATCGAGCCCCACATCAGCTTCCTGCTCAGTGGAGAGCCTGCATCTCCCTCTCCCTCTGCCTGCCACTCTGCCTACCTATGCTCTCTCTCTCTCTCTGTCAAATAAATAAATAAAATCTTTAAAAAAAAAAAAACTACAGTGCAGTGGGAGAACCTGTCAAGATGCCCTAATGGACTTTTATTCAATTATGAGCAAGTCGCAGTACCAAGGGAGAATGAGAAAACCTTGCCATCCTACAATAAACACAGTCACTGATATCCCAAAACTCTACTGAGATAGCTCCACTATGAAATGTTCAGGAGCTCTCACTGTTGGAGAGCAATCTGATGTCTCACTTTACCTAAAAGGCAATGGTAAATAATAGACTAGATCGTTAGAGGTACAATGCACAATCCTCTTGTGTCTGGCTTACTTTGTCTCTAGGTGTTATGCAAAATGATGAAACTGATATCATAGTGACTTGAAAAGTGAACCAGCTCAGCAAGTCTTCCAGGACTTTCTGAAAGAATAATTAGCAACCATCTAAAGATAGGTGTCTAGCCTGAAGGTAGACAAAAGTTATGAAGAAGTCCTCTGGCCCCTGAGAGAAACAAGTACCATCTAAATATCCCTCAAGTCCACGTGAGAGGCCCCATGATGACGGAGCATTTGTGACATTATTGTGATCTAAGATCGTAGGACATTGATGACGGGGTTTGCTTATCAAGGAAGAAAACATGGAGAGTGAATAAGAAGATGAAGCCCCTAAGAGATGAAGCCCCTAAGAAGTTCCCTTTAGCTTTTCAGATCTGTGGTGGTTCATCCCGTATTTTAGGAACTATGGAACCACCCAATAAGGAAACCTGAGTCAAGGTAACTGGAGTCAGTTGAATGTTTAACTCATTACCCTCCTTATGAGTTATATCAGTGTCCCCTCCTTAACTCTGGAATACTTCTAACATGCTTACAACTGCTTCATTTTAAAGCTACCAGGATCATTATCTTTGCCGGAAGAATTAACAGAGGACTAGATGTGGCCGCCCAAGACAGGCATATTCTTGTACCTTGGGTATAGCTCAGCTCAGCCGAGAGTTTGCTCCTAATCACAAGACAAGAAACAACGTGCAGGCACAGGACTTATTATCCAGGGGCACCCAGACATTGCAGTGAAAGAACACTTACATCCTGACAGTTGAGAAAGATTTACAATAAACAGTAGCAAAAGCTTTTCAATGAAAGATTCATTTCTGGCAGGCGTGGCAGCCCATGTGGCCTGGGAGCTGTGGATCCAAGTTAGTGTTCGTGAGTCCTGTGGCTTGATCCTTCATCTCCTACCCTTCTCTCTATGTCCGCTCACCGACTCCAAACAGCCCTCTTCTTCCATCACTCTTATTAGCAGGGCCCTCCACATTCCCCTGTCTATGAAATCCATCCCTCCATTCTATTCCAAATCAAAATCTCACTATTCTGAAAGGCCTCCTTTGGCCTCTCTCACCTGACCACTCATTTCTCAGAAATCCAGGGGCAGGTTTTTCTATGCCTTTATTTGGCATTCGTTGTACATTCCTTGACCATTTCTATAATTTCTTGTTCTGTAAGTTTTATGTTTAATCTCCCCAGTGATATGGTGAATTATTTGAAGTCAAGTTTAAATCTTTCTTGGTACCCTTCTGCCCCTAAGAAATCATTAGCCCCCACCGAACTTTCCTCCTTGGCCAACCTAATGTTGATTGGCATATACTGTGGCCACATGTGCCTAGTTTAACTTCCCAAAACATTTAATACCATTAGCATGTTGGTCTCTGGCAGCTTTTAAAGAAATTTGTCTACCCAGAGAGATTGACTCAGATCCTAAATCTAGTCCTCCACAATGTGCCAATTGTGTCAGAATTGATATTCTTTTTAATTCATTCCCTGTCACCCAAAAAATTACTTCTGGGCTATGGATTAGGTTTTGTTTTATTAAATCTACCTTATAAGCCAGGCTCTAGGATGCAACAAGGGATCTGGAAGCCATTATTGAATTCCTTCAGGAAAGTATTCCACTGCGATACTCTATGAATGTCATTCATGTCCCTGAAAGAGATTGATTCCTGGACTCTCTGCAGTCAAGAAATCATGTTAGAGATTACAGGTAAGTTTTAGACCCATCACAGTTTTGAGCTGGTGATCAGCCTTAAGGAATCAGTCTGCAATCAGGGAAACCTTAGTCAATAAAAGCTTTTCCTTGGAATACAAAAGTAAAACCTGTTATTTTGACAGTACCCTACTAAACAATGCCAGTATTGATCAAAAAGTAAAAGACAAAACTCGTAATCAGGCCATTCTGTCTGGTCCAACTGTCATAGCAACAACGGAGCAGCCAGCAAAAACCTGAACCACAGATAGATCAAGCAGTGGCTTCCTTCCCTTGTAGAGACCACGTTTTGGACCCACCAAAATGTCAGGCATGACTAAAATTTGCTATGTGAAGATCCTACAATATAGTTAACTTACCGAAAAGTGATGGCTATTGTCATTCTCTGCTAACTTGAATATGTCTAAGTAATATCAGGGAACCCAAAGATGTATTTTCTGGGGCACTTAAATGAAAAGAGGACAAACAGGGAGAGTTCCTAAACAAACACTGTTCCACCATCCCTACTGCGATTGATAAAATTGCAAATGGATAAGATTTTGATGATTACAAAATATCTGAGTTGCCCTGGGTGAACAGGCTCCAGCCAAGCTTGAGTGTTAGTTGGAGAGACCATATTCAAAAGAGAAGCTAAAGGTCAAACACCCAACAATGAAGGGAAAGAGTCTATCTGGAAGGGTCTTAAAGAGAAAGACTAGGAATGAGACAATGGTATGCCAGGCAGAGACATCAAGGAAAGCAAGTGCTAATGAGTGGGTAGCCTGAGTCTCCAGAATGTAGACACAGCACATTTTTTTTTTTAATGGAAACCCGGTGATCACTTAGGGATGAGAAGGAAGTTATTAAAGGTGTTGAGGAAACGTGGACAAAAGTATTGATTTTTGCCTTCTGACCTGTTTTTAATTCTCTGCTCATAACCCTTCTTTTTCTTCCACAGGAAACTCAAGTTCAAAGACCCATTTGTACTCCAGTTCTTTCTGTTGACTTATTAAAAGTAAATATTCCTTTATTTTCTTCTAGATACTGCCAAGAAAATTCACTCATTATTTAGTCTTTGGAAAAAAAGACATGTTTCTTCAAACTTACCAAATTTTATTTATTTATTTATTTTTATTTTTATTTTATTTTTTATTTTTCTGTAGGTTTTATTTATTGGGTGGCTGGGTAATGGACATTGGGGAGGGTATGTGCTACGGTGAGTTCTGTGAATTGTGTAAGACTAATGAATCACAGACAAGTACCCCTGAAACAAATAATGCATTATAAATTAATTAAAAAAAAGATTTTATTTACTTTTGTGTCAGAGAGAGAGAGAGCTAGTGCAGGAGCAGGGGAACAGCAGGTAGAGAGAGAAGCAGGCTCCCCTCTGAGCAGGAAGCCTGACTTGGGATTCAGTTCCAGGACCCTGGGATCATGACCTGAACCACAAGCAGATGCTTAACCAACTAAGTCACCCAGGTGCCCTTATTTATTTTTCTAAATACATCACTATTACTTCATTTATCCACTCTTCTCAAAGCACTTATAAGTATCATCCAATCCCTGCATTTAAAGAGTAAAACATTTTAGAAGATCTAAAATGGCCCTTTGACCAATAATAGTTTAGGAGTCTATATGGCTAGTATTTTGTAGGACATTTTGTTAGTCTTAATCCTGAAATTTTCTCCCTTAAAATTAAAATTTAATTTAAAAATTAAAATTATGGCCTATGTCATATGAAAATTTATCCCCTAACTTACTCAGTTATAGTTTTCTTTAGTATTGCTAAAATCTGTGTTCTTGATCATATAATTTAAATATTAGGGCCCAATTATCATTGCATATAAATAACTCTTAAAATTTAAACTTAAAAACTTTTTTTTCCAGAACATGAATTATCTGAGTTTTCATGATCTAATCCATTATTCATTCTAATTTTTTGAAGTATCTTTTCCTTTTAAAGTCCTTTTTTTATTCTTTCTTCAAATTAGAAATAATACTTAATTCTGTGATCTGTCCATGATCGTTTGTCTCAGAAGCATTAGTACTAACATTAATTTGACATATACATATATGTATATATACAAGAGTACATTGAAAACAGGTAATTCATTTAAAAAAAGCTCTTATTTCAGATTTGATTTTCATCAAAATCAAACACTTTGCTGATGTTATGTTTCCAGAGCTTTAGATTGAGGACTTACCCATTTTTGTTTACATTCATTAGTCAGAAAAAAAATGATGTTTATTTTAAACACTACTTGCTTAAAAACATGTTTCTTTAAGCTTCATACTTGTTAAGTCACTTGCTTTCATTTGAAGACACAAACGTATGCCATTTTTTTTCTAGATGACTTCCAGAGGTATCATTGGAACATCTATGGTCCTCAAAGAGCCCAGGGAAGTTCTTGCTGGCCTTTTAAATACGTTTTTGCTTTCCATGGAGTACCATAACCATCGTCTGATTATTATTTGGGAATTTGAGTTCTTTCCAGAGTCAAAAAGAGTCATTATGCTCTATTTTGAAATTCTGCGAGTATATGCATGTTCTGTCAAAGGGAATCTGTTAGCAGTGTAAACGATCCTCACATCTTGGTGCTGGTTCAGGAGTGGGAGCTAGCTGCTGGCCGTGAATTCCTGAGCCAGGTATGATGGAAACAGGAGCCTCCATTCTCCAACCTCTCCCCCCACTGGGCTAGCCAGAAACCTCTAAAGCCAGGCTGCCAGGCCGGCTGGGGCGCTGGCTCAGAAAGGGGGGGAAGAAATGAGGAGCATTGCAGGAGAAGAAAAGTCTTCCAAGGCTTTTGGAGCCTCTTTGTTTGACTGTTGGGGAGATCTATAAAACACATTTTCATTCATCTTTAGTAAGGTTTGATATGTCTGTCCTATGATCTCCATATTTGGATTGTAGGTTTTTAAGTTTTGTCCTTTTAAAAAAGCAGCCCTTCTAAATGTACTTGAATAATTATGATGTTAAAATAAAAAAAAAAAAAAAAGCTTTCTGCATCCTCTACCTGTTTTCTTATTTTTAAAATATGTGTCAAATAGTAAAGAAGGCTCTTCTTCAACTGGCTAACATAGGTCTCCCGTCTGTTACTATCCTTTATTTTTTTTTCCCCTTGAACCTGTAGTTAAATATTATGTAAGTCATAAGGGGCAAGTGAAATTATCCATTCCTATTTTAAAAGGCTGATGGTAAGAGAAATTCATGTGTCTAGACCTGGGTCCTTACCAGCTCCTAGAGTTGTCTCTTTGTCCTCACATGATGATTGCCAAGGAACCAGATTTTAAAAGTATTTTTTGAGAGGAAAACCCCTCTCAAATTGCCCTTGACAACAAAAGCATTAACTTTTGGCACCCCAAAGATTACTTTTTGCCTCTTCCATTGTTGGCCCTAGTGATTTCATCTGTAATATGTATAGTGATTGTTTGCAGCCTGGCAACAGCTCGAAGGAGTGAGGGGAGCTGGAAAACTATAGCCCCTTGTTAGTTGCAGTCCAAACTTCAAAGGCTTTGGGAACATTGAACAGACAGGTTTCAGCGGCCGATAAAGCTGCCCTGCAAACAAAAGGCAGCTTCCCTCTCACCGAGGTGTCTCCAGATCCAGGGTGATTTTCAACCCACTTTTTTCTTTTATTTGTGATGAAACTCCTGGCAATGAGAAAGACTCATTCTGCCCACGGTTGTGTGCCCCCTTGATTCAGCATCAGAGGGAGAGATGGGCATTTATGGCACCATAAATCAAGGGATAAACCATACATGAGCAGCTGGCACATGTGCTAATAACTATAATTATTAATCATGTCAATTTCACACCCTTCAAATTTATGCTATGTGCTTTCTGTAGGAAAGTCATCCCTGGCGCCTTGAGCTGTTTATGGTATGAAAATATGATGTTCTGATGGTCTTTGATAATTGTCTTATGACAGTATTGATCTGCCTACAATTGGGTTTGTGGGGCATCGAAGCCCTGCAAAGTGGTTGTCCTCGTCTCCTGGTATATATCATTGTCACACATCCCCCATTGTTAGTGAGTGGCGTGAATTACTTTCAGCATTTGGCCAAGTCTCTGGCTGCTAGGTCACCATTATTCTATCCTTATGTCACTGTGAGGACATTTACTTTGATGTTTCCTTTGTACCTCTTCGAAGGCAAAATCCTTTAACTTCAGAATGGTAGCCTGCAGCAGGGTTTCAAAGAGAAAAAAAACACTACAGGTTTGGGACGGGTGGAGACCAAACATTATGGAAAAATGTGCTCCCCCAAAGGAAGCAGTTTTTGCTTTCCTTTCCTTGCCCCTCCCAAGGCTGGTCTGTAACAGAGGAGGTGTGGTGAACGGGGAACTGGAGAGTCTAATCAATCGTCAAGTCTTGTGCTCACTAAATAGACCCTTTCAGGACACCCCAAAGTTGCTGCCACACACTGAATTATGAATTTCTGCACAGATGGCCAAGCTAAGAAATCAGGCTGGCCCTGAGTGAGCAGTTACCTGGGGTGAAAGTGGCCAGTTAACTCCAAGTGATTCATCCACTCTGAAACCGGAATGTATCTTAAAAACAAACCCCTCCAAGACCAAGAGCAAAGCAGCACCTTGCTGGTGGGTCTGCATATTAATTTGACCTTGCAGCCAATCATCTCTGAGAGGCCGCCAAGGGTGCAGAGTGCATGGGACTCTGCCCACTTGTCTGGAACTCTACACAGCCCTCATTGGGCAGTGTCAGAATCACTCCTGCTGTCTCTACAGCTGCTCTGTTCCAATGACCCCCGGAAGGTTCGGGGGATTGTTAGAAGAGATTTCTATTAATCAACTACAAACCGACTGTTACAATTTCACACTTTTTTTCCCATCATTTCACACATTTAATGAATTTGGGTGTCTTTTAAATTCAAAACATTTACAATCGGGCCAAAAAAAAAAAAAAAAAAAAAAAAAACACTGCTCCCCTCCCCACCCCCCAAATAAACTCTCTAACACAATAGGCAGCAGCAAGACAGCAAAGGCCCCTTCCAGACTGAGTTGTTGAAACTGGCTATGTAACCAAGAGTAGCCGCCATTCTGCGGATGGCTTTCTGAAATTATCACCAGAGAGCAGCAGCCCGTGTAGCTCCTGATTAAATCGCCAGTGAGCAAACACTGAAGTCCTCTGAAGTTCCTGGGATAATTTCAGGAAGTCCTTTTTTAGGCCAGACTAGAGTCCAGAACTAAATCTTGCCTTTTTCAAAAACAGGCTCAAGAAAACATGACATTACCCCCTTTCTGAGCAGTCCGAGACCCCGCATTTCTTGCAGAAAAGGGCCTCAGGCTCCCTTAGGAGACGGGAAGAAGTCAAACTCCTCCTTCTCCCTCACCTTCCGGTGTCCCCAGGTCATCAATTCCTGGAGAAACGCGGATTACTGGGGCTCTACAGACTAAAATCCGTGTATGGCTCGCAAAGATCCAGAACCTTCAAAACAAGAAATACCACTTACAGTTTGTTTGCTTTTAAATCTCTAGGCCTGGCATGGCTCAATTCTTCATCACATACAAAACTTCTTGGGTTGTGTGGGGCTTCAAGGCCCTGACTATCAAGCAGGGCTTTAGTGTTCTCGAAGGCTTACCTTTCTCGGGCCTGTTAGTAACCTCTGCACGGAAGCACAGGGGCCTGGACTGTTCTCTAGCAACCCCTGCTGGTTGGCGCTGAACGCCAGAGACTAATCCAGAAGACTTTCTACATTTCCCCCCAGAAGGGAAATGAAGAATTCTCCGGTTGCTGGGCAGCCGCAAACACAGGACAAGGTGGGTGTTATAGCAGGGAAGGAGCATTTAGTTATTTTAAATTAAAAAAAAAAAAAAAACAAACTCACGGTGAGCACTGAGTAATGTATAGAATTATCGAATCAATACGCTGTACATCTGAAACTAATTTGACATTCTATGTCAATTATATTTCAATAGAAAAGAAACAAAGTTGATTAATGTTAATATGGCGTGATGGGAATAAGAGTCTACAAGTCTGAGGAAATCTGAACGTTTTTCTGTAAAAGTTCATTACATTTCATTGTTGACTATAAATTAGTAAATACTATACTTTGTTTAAAAGTTTACTAATTTTGTCCACCTTCATTTGTATATCCTCCCTGGTTTTAAAGTATGGCTCTTCTTCAGGGCCATATTATTACTTTCGTGGCTCCTGGCTCCTACTTCTGTCTTTGTGAGCTCCTCCCACCAAAATCATATCAATATGTTACTGAATAAACTTAAATATGTCAACTTTCTTTTTTTCTTTTTCAAGTAAAATGAAATAGATTTTTGTAGATCCCTAAAAGTGTCGTGGGCACTGTGCCTGTTAATGGAAAAGACAGTTCTGTCTCTTGCGAACATCCCCTCAAGGATGCCGGGACACTTTTCTTCAAATTGTCTTCGTATCTAAAGATGTTTTGGGACCAGTTTACCTGTTATTAAGAATACCTGGTTCTTACTTATATCTTTATAACCATTTACTCCAATACCATACTGTACATTTTTTAAAAATATTTTATTTATTTGACAGAGAGAAATCACAACTAGGCAAAGAGGCAGGCAGAGAGAGAGGAGGAAGCAGGCTCTCCACGGAGCAGAGAGCCCGATGCGGGGCTCGATCCCAGGACGGTGGGATCATGACTTGAGCCAAAGGCAGAGGCTTTAACCCACTGAGCCACCCAGGTGCCCCTTACTGTACATTTTAAAACAAATTTTGGTTATGAGTCAGGAAGCCACTGTAGGGGAGGAAAATATTTTCCTCGACCCTCTTGGGGTCCCTGGATGGATGTGAAAATTAAACCGGCAAAGATGGGATAACAGGAGAAAAGCATCCAAATTTATTTAATGTAAGTTTTGTGTGACACAGGAACTTTCATGAAGATCCAGAGAAAGAGACCTGTGTATTTTTATGCTTGGTCTGAAGAGAGGACAGTCACGGAACAACATGGTAGGTGAAGGAGTCTGAGGTAAGTGTAGTAAACTGGGAAAGAACTCTTTTTTGTTGTTGTTGTTTTAAACTTTGGTAAGTTTAATGAGAAAAAAAATTAAAACTTTAGTAAAACATCAGTAATATAAAAAACTTCAAAATATAAAAAGATAAACAATAAATCATTAAAATATTTGCAGTAAATATAATAGACAAAGGACTAATATAATTAATATGTCAAGATTAAGTATGTTGGGAAAGACCTGTTTGTTCGGCTTCTTCATTGTCTTTGGACAGAAGAATGTTCTTTTCTTCTGGGTACTCAGAGAGCATGTCTCCTACACGAGGGCTTTATGAACTGCTTGAGGGGAGATAGGAGGCAGACGGTCCTGCTTCTGCTATTTTCTCAAACTCCTTCCGTTTAAACTACTCAGTATGCCAGGGTGTCACATTTTGAGGGTCGCATGAACCCCATAAGCACCAAACAGCTACGTTCACAGGCTCTGGATTTCATCTGGCTCTGGGATTGAAGATCTAGCCTTAAGTCCCTGCAAGTATTTCACCCTACCTGGAGACGTGGGACAAAGGTGCAAATGAGTGTCCTTGCCCATACACACCCACTTCCACCCAAATTTGTTCTGGAAAAAATAAAACAAAACCCCAAACACCTAGTTTCTCTTCTTTTAATTAAATTGCCACACCCAGGACTTAAGGAATGAACCCAGAAACTTGCTTTCATAGGAAATTTTTCCAGAGGCAAATCAAAAAAGCCTCATGTCAGTCATCTGAGCTGGTGATGTTCTATGACAAAAGCAAGCCTGTTCGTGAGAAATGGTGCCGAGTAACTGCGTTCCCAGGAGTCCAGGCTAGGTGTCTGCCTTGCCATTCAGCAAAAGGCAGGCTGAAAAGATGTCAGGGCAGTACCATTTTACCACTAGAAATGAGACATCCAAATTCAACAGAGACTTTCTTCTTCTTCTTCTTCTTTTTTTTTTTTTTTTTCCCCTTTCCTTTTAAGGATCGTGCTCCCTGACAAGGAATATCGGAGAAAAGCACAGCTTCCTTCAGCTGTCCTTTTCTGTGGGTTTTCCCATACGAAACTATGCCCAGGCTGCCGCTTTGCACTTTGTTATTATGACAGGAAAAAATGAATTTCTAATGTGCTACCTCTACCAGCTGCAAGGAGCTTGTGGGTCTTGTCACCAGGCACCCGAGGGCCATGAGTCTGGGCTGGAGTGGCAGCCCAGTGCACGTAACATTCTGTTAGGTTAAAAAAATAACATATATATTTTTGCAATCAGCACGGGGATGTCCTTAAGAACAAAGGGACATTTACAAACACACATTGGATGGAAAAATATCTGTACCGATGTCCCTTATTAAGCACCTGACTGTCACATAGGTTATTTCATTAGTTCTCAGAACATTTTCAGATCGTGTTAGTTTTTACTAACTGAGAAACTGTAGGTAGGAGAGACCAAGTATGTTGCCCAAGTTAATAAGTTAGTAAATACAGTTAGTAAGCAGCTGAGCTCCGGCATTTCCCATCCTGACACCCCATATTTTAATTATGTGCGCCTTGTAATGAGCAGAAATTGTTTGTTCTCTACCCCATCATGTTGCAGGAATGAGTCTGTCTGTGCTTCTGACGGCATTTGGTGTTTTATCAACACCCACTGAATGCAGGCGCGTGAGTAGGCTCAGTTTTTAAATGTGCTTGGTTCTTTCCAGAATTTTCAAGTCATGCAAATTAGCAGCTACTCATATCACAGAAGATGGCTAGAAGGAACCAAGAAAGGTCTGAGAGGTTGTGTGGGTCCAGTCTGATTCTTACCTCCAGGACACCTTTGTGCATTCAGATTTCAACATTTCAATTTGAATGATAGCAACAGCTTCTCAGCCAGTGATTGGTTTTACTTTGGGGCTCCTTTGACAAGCAAGTGGAAAACTTCGAACCTGATTCTGATCATCTCAGGCTACCTGTTTGTTTATAAGTAATTCTGTCAAAGTTCTTGGATTCTGTGGCAGCTTGCTCTTTGCCTCTCAAATCCATTCTTTCCTTTTTCCTGGATGCATCTGCTCTCCTCTAACCTCAGTTAGAGATCATGCTTTTTAACCTCCCTCGGGACTAAGCAGGCATGTGACTAAATTCTTACCAATGGAATAAGCTGAATTAATTAAGTGATAAATAAACTTAATTAAAAGAAAATTGCAACTCCTGCTTTTCTCTTTTTGTGTCCCATGAGCTGAAACGTGGATATGGCCAGGGCATTGTTGCAACAGTGCAAGCAAAGTCAGAGCCCCCAAGGAGGCAGAGTGACTCCAGGAGAAAAGAGCACAGTCTCTGACCTACAGCCGTTTTCCTCCAGGCTAGTACCTGAATTAGAAATAATTTCTGCCTTGGAGTACCTGGGTGGCTCAATCGGTTGAACATCTGACTCTGGATTTCAGCTCAGGTCATGAGCTCAGGGAATCCAGCCCATTGTTGCTCAGCCGAGAGTCTGCTTGTTCCTCTCCCTCTGCCCCTACCCCTGCTGGGTGCACTCTCTCTCAAATGAATAAATAAATAAATTTTAAATAAATAAATAAAATCTTAAAAAGAAATAATTTCTATCTTATTTAAGCCACTACAGCCTTGGGGCCCTTGGTTCCAGCAGCTTAGCGTTACCTTCACTAAAGAAGCATTATCCTTCACAACAGGCTTCCTACCCCCTTTAGATATCATCAGTGGCCAAACCTCCAGATGCTTTCTACACTCCAAATATAAATAATAAATATAAAAAATTTTCCAATTATATGATAAAAACGTACATAAAAACACTTTTCAGCCCTTTAACACAGGATGTTGTTAACTGCCTATCCATCATAACTCTCCTTTTCCTGGCAATAATATTTTGATGTCCCTTTGAAAAACCTAACTCTCCTTCATTCTTAGCCTTGTGATTAGGCCAGGATTGGCCCACCTCCAGTTTTATGGATGGTTCTTGATTGGCTAAAGCCATAGTTCCTTTCCGTTAGCTACATGGTAAATTAAGAGATAAGTACGTAACCCCGTCAGGTCTAATGAGCAAAAATGAATCCCAAGACATTTGCCACATTTGTCTAGATAACAGTGGGTACAGATATACAGAGCTGTTTTGTCATTTTGCTTCCATGAGCAGACCCAGCCTGATGACAACAAAATGCAAAGCTGAGAGAGTCACGGAAAGATGGAACCAGAATCCTAATAACAGACCTTGAACCCTAGATCAAACTGTACTTGAAGAGAGACCTACTCATCTTCTAATCCAAGCCAATTTGCATTGTGTAGTCTGTGACCTTTAACATAAAGTATTCTAATATACTTTGGCAATGATCTTCCTTTGGACCAGTTTGTTCTGGACACCCTTCCCTGTTGGCAAAATTCCTATTCATTCTTCAAAACTTAAGCTATCTTTGACCTTCTCTGTGAAAACTTCTTTGACTCTCCACCAACCCTGTATCTTTTGGCCAGAGTCAGTTGCTTCTCCCAACCATGTCATTAGGCACTGCAGCTGAAGATCATGTCTATTTTTGCTATAAATTTTAATCTAGCAGAATGCTTGGAATATAGCATTCAGCACATTTGTTATTATTTATTATTGGGTGAAGGGAACAACAAAGTTTATTTCAATGAGTAGCAAAAAAACAATGACTCAACAGATTTTTTTCATAATCTGAACTTGCTGCTTTGTAAAGCAGTGAGCTGCCCACCGTTGGAGGGGATGAGCAAAACCTGAGTAATAGTAAGTAACAGTAAGCTCTGCTTACTAGTGTAGTAAATTCAAGGCATGGGCATTCTTTCATTTCTAAGATTTTCTGAGTGGTGTCTCATTTCAGTCCTCTTGATTCTGTCTGTATGGTGATTGGAGTAAAATCAAAGTGACCACAAAATAAGAAACCCAAAAGATTAGACAAAAGTTTGGTTAAAGCCATTACATGTTGAAAATGTTCCTTAACACTTATTTTCTACCATAAAAGCCATCCTTCTTCCCACTCATGTATTCTCTTTGTGGAAGTATCTAGCTCTTCTCAGAAACTTTGAAATTTTTACAGATTTCCAAACAATATCTATTAATTTAAGAACAGTGCATCTTGAAGATGGGTGCTGGATACAAAGACTTCTGAGGTTTTATTCCTTCAGTCCTGTGTTTCACAATTACATCACTGAAAGGTGTGGGTCGGACGTTGTAAGACTTTGGGCCATCAGTCTCAAAGCAGGCGGGCACTTTGGCAGTCTCAAGGCCAGGGAGCAGGTGGGGACAGATCAGAGCCTACTCCTGGGGTATGTCTAGGTGCAGTTGCTCAGTAAGATTCAGTCTCTACTGGGAGGTGCAACACCTAGCCCAGCACAGCACAGGAAAATGAAGGTGACTCATTCACAGGTGAATTGCTCCCACATTCTGCTGGGAGGTGATGCAGCTTCAGTGAGAAGACAGGATGCTGACATTGGGAAGATGGAGGCAAGAACTGGACCTCGACCAACTGTGTTGGGGTTCATGGTAAGGAATTCAGACCTGTGGGGAGACTGGGAGACCATGGAGTGAGGCCCCCACAAGGAAGCCCAAGCATGAAGTTTGGATCAACCCAAAAATTGACCGTGGGGCAACTTGGAGATGATTGGGCTTTACTTCTAGGAAACTGGATTGTGTGGTTGGTTGGTGCTGAAATTCTCAGACCCAGGCAGATGAGTAAACTTGGGTCTAGTGTGTGTAACTTCAGATTCCTGTGGACTCTAGAGTGAAGGCTGCTATCTGTGTTTTAGTCTTTTAGGACTGACTTAAAATATAGGGTTCCTTGATTCTGCATGAGGCACATAACAGTAAATACAGATGTAAGGAGCGGAGTTAGGATCAAGGCACAAGAAACAAAAGCAGAGCTGATAGGACCCATTAATTAATGAGGACGTTAATTAATAGAGATATCAGCAGTCCACTGAATTCCCCTTATGGCTACAGTGATCATGATTCCCCCTGATATTGGCAGTGATTTTAAATTTAGTGTTAAGTCTCTATCCTGGGACAAAGTTTCGATATGCCATGTCCAAAGTGTTCATATATTTAGTTAAAATAAATATGCAGACTTCTCCCATCTGCTTTCTTTTCAGTGTTGAGCTAGCCGTACATTTTTTTTTCTACCCATACATTTCGCACTCACCCCTCCATGGAATAAAAGAGCCTTGATGAATCAGACTCCATTTAAGTGTTGCTAAAATAGAATTCAAGCATGTTTAGAATCTTTTGCTTTCTTGTGAGAATCTCTCATATAAATCCTTGTACTCTTCTCTTTCTAAGACTGGATAGTCACTTCCTCATCAGAATATAAACTCTCCAAGGGCAGAAATTTGCTCACCAATTATTCCTATAATTGAGGAGTTGGTGTCTGGTACAGCATCCTTGTTCAAAAAATATTTGTTGAATGAATATTAGCATTGACAATTGGGAAGTGGGTGAGCTTTTTTTTTCTTTCTTTCTTTTCATTCTCTAATATTTTCTTCTATCCTTGATCTCTTGTTTGTTATGGCCCCTAGAACGTATTTGAGATTTTGAAGACCTATTCTGACTTAAAAATGATGTGAAGACTCTACCATTAATTTAAAAAGAAATTAAACATCCCTGCTATGGGCAAAATACCGGTCACTATGAAAACTACAAGTAGGAAAAAGAAGATGACCCTGTCTTTTAAGTGTTTGCAGTCCAATAAAGGAGATGGAAATATTCATAAGTTACTGTAATAGGCATAGTATAAGATATGTCTTTGAAAAAGAGGCATATAATCCACATCGTGATCTACATGTGGTAGATCATGTAAAATCATGTGGTAGATCATGTAAAATCATGGCACTATATACTTAAGGTTTTAAACTTCATTTTACATTGAAGTATAATTAATATCCCTCAAATTTATTTTATTTTATTTTATTAAGATTTTATCTATTTACTTGACAGAGAGAGACACAATGAGAGAGGGAACACAGCAGCAGGAGAAGGAGAGGGAGAAGCCCCTTTCCCCAGGAGCAGGGAGCCTGATGCAGGGCTCCATCCCAGGACCCCGGGATCATGACTTGAACAGAAGGCAGATGTTTAACGACTGAGCCACCCAGGTGCCTCGATATTCCTTAATTTTAAAAAGGGTTCAGAGAAAGAGAGTTTATGACAAAGAGACAGGTTTAAATCCTTAGTACCTTATTTAATTAGCTAATTGACAACATTTAGCCTGGATTTGCTTGATATTACAGTGTCAATACTAAAATCAACATTGAAAAATGTCTGTTTTTGCCATGCATAAAAAGTGCCTGCCATGCTTGCCTGAACGGCCCAATATTTGATTTTAAGTAGTGACCCATCCATTTTAGGTAAATACAGAGCAAATCTCACCTTTGATGAGCCTCACCCTGACCACTTGTCATGAAGGTGAGCAAAATCACCCATATCTTTGGTAATTCTAAAGGTGGAGAGGGTCCTCGAACTCACAGTTCTGAGCAAAGAAGAGTCAGTGGCTAATATCTTCAGAACCCAGAGCATAGCCCCCACCAGGGACTGATGGCCAGCTGTCAGGCCTGAGTGACTGACTGACCATTGGCTGGGTCCCCCGCAGGTGGTGGTGACATTGATGGAGGGTGATGGATGACTCCCGCACAGCCCACCCCACCCACTTGCCCATATGCATGACAGAAGGGTTCCAGCCTAGATACCCCGCCTGACAAAGCCTCCAAGTGGGCATTCAGATGTGTAAAAACAAAGCATTCAGATCCAGCAGTGTTTGCTGCAAACATGGAGGCATTTAATGAGTTGCTAATGTGAAAATAATGTTCTTTTCTGACTCTTGAATTGTAGGAATAAAGATAGACAGAGGGAAGCCATACAACTGGTAATGACTCTGTTGGAAAAAAAAAGAAAGTTGCTTTCAGGAAATGTAAAAAAGTTGGACCCATCCCATCAGAAGTTGATAGGAGCTTCTTGAAACATCTCTCCTTTACTTTTCTTGGCTTCCTCTCTCCTTGTCAACCCAAGCCCCCCCTGCTTTGTGCATTTCTCCATCCCTCCTTCCATTCCTCACTCCTTCCCTTGCTTCTCCACTACCCACCCCTCTTCTCCGCCCTCTCCTTGTCCATTATTCCCCCTCACCAGTCGCCCTCTCTCACAAGATTGTTTTCCTTCCTGATTTCTTCTTCATCTCTCATCCCTGTTTCAGGGCAAGTGCCTTTAGAAATAAAAACCAGGAACATTGTAGAATAAAAAGAGCAAGGACACTAAGAAAAGATTTTTCCAAATTTAAAACCACCTTGGGAAAGGGGAGGGGAGAAGATTAGTCCCTCAGGATTCTCCTGTCTGTCTAGGGGGCCTGGTGGGGGAAGCCTCTCTGGACAGATCAGCTATTCAGGTGGCGTGACTGATGGGATACCATCTGCAGTGACACCATTAGGTTCCAGCCAGCCTCACTTGCAAGAATTCATTTTCTGGAAAATTCTGGCTAAATTAGGGAAGAGGGAATTATAAAGCACTTTCGAAGAAACAAACTTTTCAAGTACACACAGTGACAGAATGAGTATCTTCTTCAGTGGCGGCTTCTAGATCAGGTGATTTGAGAACCGTTTACTTCCTTTATTAACTGAAAAGCACTCCCTTCCATTTTGCTTGCATTATTAATGCCCGTGGCAAACCCTCCTCTTAGAGAAAATATTGGCTAAAATTTATCCTAGGCACTATTTCAAACAATCACAAACCCTAATATTGCGAGGCCCGTATCTGTAAGTATTTGATATCTTCAAAGAAGCTTGGCTGCAAACACTTACAGACCAGGAATATTGGTTGAGCATACCTGTAATTTCTTTCTAGTTCTAAGTTGCTGAGAAGTGAATGGAACCACATGTTATAAGTATTATATGACAGCCAACACCAGACCTTTGAACTTCTGGATTGTGACCTACTTAACAGCCTCTTTTAATGTTTGCTCTGCACAATATAGGACTTAGGCAACACTTCCAGAAAAACTCATAAAGCATTACCAAATGGTTGTGTCATTAGGGACACCCAGGGATCTGGGTTTTTGTCTGAGTATTAGACATCCACTCTTTGCTGGACCACAGGGATTTATGTTCCCAGCCCTCACCTCCAGATTATTCCAGCAAGTCACTGAGCATCTGAAAGAATCAGAATATCCAGGTAGAAAGCCACTGCCTAATTAGGTCACTGGATGGGGAAGATGTTGACAAGTTAGAGAAGTTTCTCTTGGGGCCCTTGTAGGCTAGATTTGTAACTCTGTCTCCTTGGAAAAGATGAAAGAAGGATACAGGAAGGATGTGGCATGAATGAAAAGGAGAACCTCGGAGCTACTCTTGTTTCATAACCTCCAAAATCTCTAGAACGGACCTACAGAAGGTATTCTTTATCTTAGTGGCTACTGGCTGCTGGGGGTCTCCCTGGCTTGGTCCACATGGATCTGCAGTATATAGAGGCCATTGGTGTGACCTAAACTATTGGAGGATTACCAATTGGGGCACCAGCATGAAAGGAAAATTTCGGAGGCTGGCCAGTGCACACCCTAGGTTTAAATCTGAGCTCTATGACTTACTTGCTCTGCTGTCTTGGATAAGTTACTTACTCTCCATGTGCCTTAGATTCCTCCTCTTTAAAATGGAGCTGGGATAGATAAAATGATATGATACCTGAGATTTGATTCAGAAATTGGCAGTCCACTAGCAGTAAATAGGTAAAACGGAATTAGCCATAAGCAGGTGATTGTTGAGTTGGGTCGTAGATATATGGAAGTTTATAGTACTATTCTCACTACTTTAAGTTTTCCATGATGCAAAGCTTGAGATTTTCCATTTAAAAATGTTTTAAAAAGTAGCAGTCATCATTGTATCTACCTCACAAGGTTGTGTTAAGGATTAAAGGAGAGGATACCTGGAGCCCTTCAGGCAGTGTTCTGCCCATAGGGAACACCGCAGGCATGTCAGCTGTTAGCATTCTTCATGTTGTCGTTGTCATCAGCCGACACCTGCTGTAAGTGTTACACACAGATAGCTATTGCGGTAACTTGAAGAATATCAGAACTGGCTCATCTCCACAGTCCTATTCTTTTCTCTCTGTTTTGACTGCCAATATTTTAGTTCAAGATCTGTTTTTCTCTTTCCCAAAGATTCCCAGAAGCTTCCAAGCTGCTTCCATGCCTCCTGCCTCACCCTCCACCACTTTCAACCTAGCCAAAAGCAGGATGGAGCTTGAAAGGGAACCAGGAAGTAGGAACTTCAGGGAATAGGCATAGCTGGAGCTTAGGACGCAGGTAGAGATGCCATGCTGCTGAGGTCAGATCATGGGCTGGATGGGAAGGGCAAAGGAAGCCATTTTGGAGGCTAGAGTAATACTCTAGATCTGAGCTGATGGGAAACTGAACCAGGCCAGTGGCAATAAGAAGGAAAAGAAGGTGACAGGAGAGACAGAGAAAGAGAAAGTCTTCTGGAGACAGGCTAAATGTCAGGGCTGAGAAAGTGACAGAAGTATGAGATGACCCTCAGAGCTTTAGGTCTAGATAAGTAGGACCATGGTCATGGCCACAGTGGGACCATAAGTGTTGTAGGCAGAACTAGGAGGGCTTGGGGAAAGAGGATGGTTTGGGTTTCATGGGGAGGAAAGAAGTTTTCCTTTACCATCTTAGGGTCCCTGGCTGGGTCTGAAAAGTAAATTCACATAGATAGATTACTGGAGAAAAGCATCCAAATTTATTTAATATGTTTTATGTGGCATGGGAGCCTTCATGAGGAAGTGAAGACCCGCCCGAAGAAATTGTTAAATATGAGTGTTTTTATTTGGTATGATGAAGAGGCGACAGTCATGGGGGAATGCGACGTGTCAAGGAGGAGGAGGTACGTGTAGTAATAAACAAGGAAGTTTGGCAAGGCCTGTTTTTTTGGCTCTTCATCTTGGAGATAGTATCCCTCTGCCTTGGAGATAAGGATGGTTTTTCTCCTGGTACAGAGACCATACCTCTCATAAGAAGATCTTATTCCTGCTTCAGGGGCAAGAATGGAGGAAGAGCAGAGAGACCTCCAGCTTCTATTGTTTTTCAGATTCCCTCAGTTTAAAATATTCACTCTGCCAACATACCACATTTTGGAGCAGCATGCTCTGAATACCAGCAGTTCTAGAGCTACGCTTGTTGTACCTCAGAATGTCTACAGAGAATTGTCGGGAAAGCCAACAGAAATGAGAATCTAGTTCATCAATGAGGTTCCCTTTTATTTTTCCTTTTTGACACATAAATATGTTAAAAATATTTAAGCTTCTTCAAATAGAGAATAATTAGCGTAAATAAAATGGGAGAAAAAGAAAAGAGCTAATCAAGAAAGTTCTTCCTGACATGTCAATGTCGAAGACAATTGAAATCAAGAAACAAATTGAATTCCAGGAAACAGGCTTAAAGATGACATTGAATTGCGTGTGTATGCATGTGATAGACACATCTAGATTCTCTTCTTCGCCTCCTGTCTCTGTGGCCACCCCCCCACCGCCCCCCGACTGTTTTCCCCATTCATCAACGGAACAGAAAGAAACCACAGTGCGAGGATGGAGTGGATGATCACACCCAGCGTCCCGGTTTGATTAATAAGTGTCAGAATCGTGTTCCTGTTTACAGGGAGCTTTCCTATCATGGCTGTAATCTCTGGAGAGCCCAAGCCTACAAAGCGATAACATCTGGTGCCCATTATTTCCCCAGATCTGTTGTGATTAGTCCATATGATAAGCCTGGCCAATTGCTATGGGCAAGGGATGGCTACACTCCCCCCATCCCGGTACTGGAACTGTCACTTCTGGTTTGTGGCCCCTGCTAATTTGCCACCATAATTTCCAATATCTGCTAGAATTCCACAAGGAAATCTCAGTGCCTTGCAGGGGCAATAGGCTGTGAGGCTGTAGACAGAAGGCTAGCCCCGATAATAAAAAGGAGAGGTTTATCAATTAACTCAAGCAGCACTGTGTAGACAGTGACCGGCTGCCCGCTCCAGCTCCCACTTCCGTTGTGCCTTGCTGGTGCAACAGTCAGGGAAAAGTGCAGATTTGCTGCTACCAGAAATGAGGAAGCATCAGAAAGTTCCAAGGGAGAAAAAAAAAAAGGATCAGAATAAGCTTGAAAATGTATTTTATTTGTTCTTGATATTTAAGAAAAGAGAATTATCTGGCTTTCCAAATTCTTCTTATTCTGCCCACCCCCCATGTCCCTCCCAAGCAACCATGCACAAGAAAAATCGTTGGAGGCTATCCAGGTGAGAGGACGGCTTAACACTTCAGATGGTTGAAGAAGGTTCAAGACCCGGGAACAGCACTTACACTATTTGATGGAACTCATTAGCATCAGAGCTGACGAATGAATTGTGGGTCCCCTTAAAAACTTTTACACAAGTTTTGCAAATTTATTAGGAAAACAATTATGTTGTGATTGCCAAAAGTGAAAAAAAAAACATGCAGTCAAATAATTGTAATTTTTACAGAATCCTGAGGTTAACTGAATACCTTTTTCTCCAAAATGAATGTTAATTTTGTCACTAAATGAGTGCTACAGATGCAATGTGGGACATTTCACCAAACTAAGATAGGAAGGTACAGAGATTAAGTTAGCCCTTTCTATATTTTTGTGTGTGTGTGATCATAGTAATCATTTAAAAATTATTTGTCTCAAAAAACATTTTTAGAAGAACATAGAACATAGGCTTGTTTTGATGCCTTTGAAAGTAGTATCAGTTAATAATTCAGAATTTGAAATTAAATAGTAAAATATAACAACTTGCAATCACTTATTCAGTAGAATCTATAGTTCTTAACTAATTACATACCAAGTGTTGTGGCTAAATGTTGTTACCAATAACTTAAGTTCATATGTCACTTAGAGAAAGTAACACTGTCAATTAGGCAGGTTTGACAGGTGCTGGAATTTCTGCTCTGCCATCTAGGTGTTTTGCCATCGTGCAGATATGGTCTGAAAGTCTAGAGAGGAAAAAGGTAGTCTTGGAATTAACATCAAAGATGTTAGGAGCAACTAATTGCCAGATGCTTAATATAAAAAGCAGTCTGCTTTGTATAGCCGGAATCACTCCAATAAATGTAAAGGTGGGTGAAATCAAAGAGTGTTGGAAAGACAGAGGGAAAAGTTCGATTTGAATTGCCAAATAATTATATATTTTTTTCCATCAGTATCAGTGCCAAGAAAGAAAAATGCAATGTTGATTTAAGGCAAAATACAAATAGTCTTCCGATCTTACTTGGAGTCCAGAGAGCTTTTTTCCCTTTTCTTTTTTTTATGAATCCAATCCTAGTCTTGCTCCTGCTGCCCAGAACCCTTTTAACTCAGGTCTTCTGGCCTGACCTTGGTGATCATTCATTCGCCTCTCCCTGCTTCCCCCTTACTCTCCCCTGCCTCCTCCCAATCCTTGGCCTTTCTTCTCGGCTCAGAGAGCCCCTCCCTTGCAATAAGCAGGTCTACCTAGTAAGGTCAAGTAACGTCAGAACCTCATAGCTCTTATTCTCAGAACTATAGGACCTAATCATTTGGGCCCTAACTGGATTTGGAGAGGCTAGAATGCTATTGATTAGTTGTGTGCAAACAACATTTCCCCAGTAATTAACTCCTCCACTTCACTTTGAACACTGTGGATTTAACGCAGAGGTACCCTGTAGGCACCTAACCAAAGGGAATGGAATGAAAAATCCGTCATAAACGAATTGGCCTCCTGATGCAGATCTCCAAAAGCAGATCCTGGCTGGGTGAAGCGTGAAAACCTGAGCCGTCGACGTGGACAATGTCGGCTCCAAAGTTTTGCTCCAATCGTGATCCTCTTGCCGTTGTTTCTGAATTACATATTAATGTATTGTTTCCTTCAAAGAGAAACTATCTTAAAAAAAAAAAGTTTTGCTGTTAACATGAGTAAATCAAAATGTAAAACTTATCTGCAGAATTATGTAAATGACACAAAAGTATTGGAATCAAAATGTAAAATTATATTTCCATTGTGTTTCTTTAAAATTGAAAATCAGTGCTTCAATATTTTGGTTTGTCTATGCAGGAATAGTTATATTTTATCTTTTTAAGATAGCATCTATCCATCATATAAAACTGATGATCCCAGTACAAAGTTAAGCTCTAGGAATCAGAATATTTTGCAAGCTTTCGGGTACATAAACAGATTCTGGTCACAGGTAATTTACCAAAAGTAGAAGATAATGCTAATCTTTGACATATTGTCAGTTTCTTTTTCTTTAAAGATCCCTTCTTTTTTCTTTAATAAATTTATTACCTAATTTTTTTCTTCTATTAAAAGTAAATAATTCAGTAAAATTAAATGTAATAAAAAATATAGAAGACCCAGGAGCTGTTTTTCACTGTGACTCCAAATCACATTACCCCTTTTTCCAGCAAATGTGTTTTGCCAATTGTCACATGCTGCTATGGATCCATCGCTCAAAAAAGCAAAAGCCAAAATTCAGAGCAAAAAGTGAAGAATAAATTTGATTTGTGCTAGCACCAACACAGTTTTGAGTGTCCGTGTAGCTTTGGTGTGATGAAAACACAGTCATTCTGCTGGTTTAAAATATTTTAAATTAATAGACTATTTACCATAAAAGCCAAAATTCAGAGCAAAAAGTGAAGAATAAATTTGATTTGTGCTAGCACCAACACAGCTTTGAGTGTCCGTGTAGCTTTGGTGTGATGAAAACACAGTCATTCTGCTGGTTTAAAATATTTTAAATTAATAGACTATTTACCATAGTTATGTTTTTTTTTTTTTTAAATCATGAGTATCTGGGTATGTTTGAGTGCTTACTTATCCAACTTTGCCAAAATGATACTTTGCAAGTTGAAAGTGGAACGACTCTTACTTTTTGCATTTAGTGCAAACTAATGTAGAGTAAAACCTCCTGGGGTAGGGACATGGTCTCCCAGTCCTAGCACAACCCGGTGGTTCCACTTGACTAGGCTTACAGAGCAGCCGAAGGAGGTCAGACCCTCTCCATTGACACTAATGGACCGTTTTATGCAAAACTGTTCATTTTCCAGAAGGAACCATGTCTGACTGGTGGAGTGATTCACAAAATTCACTTCATTAAATGAATCCTCTTCATGCGTGGCCTTATTCCCTTTAGTGGGGTGGAAACCTCGAGCCATGCATGGGTACCCAAGGAGGGGGAGCTCATCCCCGCATCGTGAATCCAAACTCAAGTTCCAGTTCCTGTGCTCAGAGAATGACATTCTGGGGCTGGCACACAGGTGAAGGCCAGACTCGTGACTCCATATTTCCCCTGCATGCCTACTTCCGTGCACCTGAGCACCGCGCTCTGAATTCAGGGAAGCTAATCTCACAGGACAGTCCCTGAGAGTCCCCCAGTCTCTACAGTAGCCCTTGTTTTATTCTTCCCCTTAATTCTCCACAGAGCAGCCAATGATGCTGTTCCCCGTGGGTGTGGCCAGTGGGGACTCCTGTCTGACTCCTTCTGGACAGGTGCTGGAAAGCTCTAGTCCCCGTGCACCTGGGAAACCAGCAGAAACCAAATATGCTCTCTACCCCCGAAACAACACTCTGTCCCAGAAATTCCCTCACAGTGGCAAGTCCAAAGACATGAGACTATCAGAGGAGGAAGCTGCTTCATTTGGAAAAGGAGAAGGAACAGGACCTACTGAGGTTTGGAAGGCAAAACGGAAGTAAAAAGATGAGAAGCCGAGGGGTTGGTGAGAGCGTATGAACATGCTGGGAGATTCAGGCACAAATGTACCTAAACCTTTTGAAGTTCAGAAAACCACATTATCTTTGCCCTTGGGTCCCTCTCTTCTCCTCAAATTGTCTTGCTCTGTCCAAGTCGGCTTCTAGCTGTAAAATGCCACAGTTTCTTAACCGCCTGAATGGTGATTCCCTTTTCTGATCAGAAAGACTCTCCTGTCGCTTTTCAGCCACTGCACTGGGTCTGGTAATACTAGATTTCGTTTACTGTTCAGACTCTAATCGCTTTGACCTTTCAAAATACTAAAAATGGGTCCTTTGCCTTTAAGAGTGCGATGGCCAGTGGTCTGTGAAAGGTCCGTTTTGCTGTGATTTGCACAGCCCAGGACTGCTCTGAGCTCAGCTGCACCAGGCTAATTTCCATAAGCATCATGTGGTGTTACAGAAACCACATTTTGCCAAGCTGTCAACTATACAGCCTTCTCTTTGCTAAACAGACTCCCATTAAAACTGTCTGCACAATTTGTCAGTTAAATGAGGTACAAGAGGGACGCTCTATTTGCCCCTAATTAGCTGCGCAGACTACCTTTGTCTGTTTGATTAAGCATTCACATTATCAATTTTGTTTAATCTGATTCATTTCACACACTTCCCCTGGGACAAAGCCCATACGGTTAACTAATCTCTGATATCATCTCTCATATCAGGCAGCTCTCATCTCCCCCAGAATACATTCTACCCACAGGCACCATGAGCAGGCTCCACAGAGGGGAGCTGGTCTGATGAGGGGTAGAAATTGAGCTTAGGGACTGGAGCTGAACCCTGACATGCTTAACTTTAAGCATACAGCAGATTCTCCCTCAGTGCCATCTGTCCGCCATCATCCATCCATTCATTTATTCATATTCACTAATTCATTCATTCCGGCAGTAAACATATTGTCTGCCTACTATGCACCAGGGGCTGTGCTGGGAGCTGGGAGGGAAACAAAGATGTATAAGATAAGGTTCCTGCTCTCCGATTGCTTATTTTCTCGGCCCTGGAGAGCACTGTGAAAACAGTCAACTAGCCCTGAAAAACACACTTGCTCCCTGAGGCCAGTCCTCCTGATGTCTGTCACACATGGCCTGTTCCACTCGGCTACCAAGCAGCCCTCCGAAGAAAGATTTCAGATAAGCGCATAAAAGCAAGTGGCTTTTCATTGCTTCCTGAAGTAATCTCCCTTCCCACTCCCATTTGGAAAAGTAGTTGGCCATGGAGAAGAAGGAGTTTTAGGAAATAGGATGAACAGATCACTTGTTCATAAACAGTTCTGAAATGTCATTGGATCTAATACCTTCACTGAAGGGATTGCTTAGAGAAGCCAACTCATTGCATTGAACCTGACATCATCAGTAGGTTGACGGAAGAGCACATACCAAGAACGGGTAGAGCACAAGTCCGAGGGCTGAGAGAATTAAGCTGACTGGCTTAAATTAGGGGAAGTAGACAACTCTTCTGGCAATGGGAGTAGTTGAAAAATATACAGTTATTCGTGGTTCCTGAAACTGTTGTGTTCCCAAGGAACTGTATCAAACCCTTTACACTGATTAAAATACTGCAGTCTCAGAAACATAATTCCCAGAAGGCTGTCGGGTGCTGTGTGAAAAGCACTTAAAAATGAAGATTAGAACCTCAGAGTTGTCTACTGCAACCCTCTGCTCTGCCTGGGAATCTCCTGGGTGACAGTCCCAGGTAGAGGATAGTGGAATTCGGCACAAGAACCTCTGCAAACCTCTTCTGTCCTGCGAGGCTGCCTTCCCATGAGGAGCTCCTTCTGACTAGTAGAAATGTAGTCATGCTAAAATCTGCACCTTCAAAACTCCCACTGTGTGTGACTGTGGTGAAGCGGGGCCATGCAGTTAGGTCTAATTCCCTAACAATTTTGAAGACTGCTTTATGCCCCTACCCAGAATTCCCTTCTCTAAGCTCAACTTTTTCTTTCGCTGAGCACTTCTTCATCGGATGGCTTCTAGATTTTCTACCTTCTCCATTCCCTTTTCCAGATGTTCTTTGGTTCGTTTTCTTTCCTCTCAAAGTGTGGTCCCCAGAACTGAGAACCATCTCCAAGAATGTCTGACCCTTGCAGCTACAGAGGGTCATACCCAACTCCGGGCGACAAGTGGTCCAATTCCACTGATGCAATGTAAGCTCATGTAAGTTCTTGCAATAGCCTCGTGGCTCTGTAGATTTCCATCGGCCTAAAACCCTTGGGGTTTGTTTATAGGTTGCCTTTATTTACTTCTCTCCACTCTGGATTTACCCCGTTCCTCAATTTTATGTCAATCCCTGTGACATATTATCTTGTTAACATCCATTCGTTTTAGTTTATGGCTTGAGATCTGTTTCTGCCCCTCTCAACTTTGTGTAGGCTCTCAATGTGACAAGGATGACATGACATTCATCCAAGTTATTGATTCAAACCTAAAAAGAAGAGTAAAAGTGAGTAACAGAAAGTCACTGAGGTTTCCAGAACAATAAAAACAACTATTACCGGGTACTGAGTAATTATACATGCCAGACATTAAACTAAGTATTTTATATGCCTTCTGCCAGTTAGTATTCAGAAAACTGTATTTTTAGTATCAATAGCAGCAGGTTGGTTATAAGATGAGAAAATTGAGGATGGGAACCCAATAAAATAACTTGTCCTAAAGAATGTGGTGGGGCAATTTGGGGTCTCTTCTGATTTGGTTACAGCGCATTTTTCCGGGGTCTTTGCCACCCTATTAGTAGTTTATTTCCTCCTTCATATCCTCTTATCTGGACAAAATGACAAGGCGGAAAAAATCACCACAAACAAAAGAACAAGAGACAGTACCGAAGGCTAGGGACCTAATCAACACAGACATTGGTACTATGTCAGATCAAGAGTTCAGAATGACGATTCTGAACATTCTAGCCGGGCTCGAAAAAGGCATGGAAGATATTAGAGAAACCCTCTCTGGAGATATTAAAGCCCTTTCTGGAGAAATTAAAGAACTAAAATCTAACCAAGTTGAAATCAAAAAAGCTATTAATGAGGTGCAATCAAAAATGGAGGCTCTCACTGCTAGGATCAATGAGGCAGAAGAAAGAATTAGTGATATAGAAGACCAAATGACAGAGAATAAGGAAGCCGAGCAAAAGAGGGACAAACAGCTACTGGACCATGAGGGGAGAATTCGAGAGATAAGTGACACCATAAGACGAAACAACATTAGAATAATTGGGATTCCAGAAGAAGAAGAAACAGAGAGGGGAGCAGAGGGTCTATTGGAGAGAATCATTGGAGAGAATTTCCCTAATATGGCAAAGGGAACAAGCATTAAAATCCAGGAGATGCAGAGAACCCCCCTCAAAGTCAACAAGAATAGGTCCACACCCCGTCACCTAATAGTAAAATTTACAAGTCTTAGTGACAAAGAGAAAATCCTGAAAGCAGCCCGAGAAAAGAAATCAGTAACATACAATGGTAAAAATATTAGATTGGCGGCAGACTTATCCACAGAGACCTGGCAGGCCAGAAAGAGCTGGCATGATATATTCAGAGCACTCAACGAGAAAAACATGCAGCCAAGAATACTCTATCCAGCTAGGCTATCATTGAAAATAGAAGGAGAGATCAAAAGCTTCCAGGACAAACAAAAACTGAAAGAATTTGCAAACACCAAACCAGCTCTCCAGGAAATATTGAAAGGGGTCCTCTAAGCAAAGAGAGAGCCTAAAAGTAGTAGATCAGAAAGGTACAGAGACAATATACAGTAACAGTCACCTTACAGGCTACTAATGGCACTAAATTCATATCTCTCAATAGTTACCCTGAATGTTAATGGGCTAAATGCCCCAATCAAAAGACACAGGGTATCAGAATGGATAAAAAAACAAAACCCATCAGTATGTTGCCTACAAGAAACTCATTTTAGACGCGAAGACACCTCCAGATTTAAAGTGAGGGGGTGGAAAACAATTTACCATGCTAATGGGCATCAGAAGAAAGCTGGGGTGGCAATCCTTATAGCAGATCAATTAGATTTTAAGCCAAAGACTATAATAAGAGATGAGGAAGGACACTATATCCTACTCAAAGGGTCTGTCGAACAAGAAGATCTAACAATTTTAAATATCTATGCCCCTAACGTGGGAGCAGCCAACTATATCAACCAATTAATAACAAAATCAAAGAAACACATCAATAATAATACAATAATAGTAGGGGACTTTAACACTCCCCTCACTGAAATGGACAGATCATCCAAGCAAAAGATCAACAAGGAAATAAAGGCCTTAAATGACACACTGGACCAGATGGACATCACAGATATATTCAGAACATTTCATCCCAAAGCAACAGAATACACATTCTTCTCTAGTGCACATGGAACCTTCTCCAGAATAGATCACATCCTGGGTCACAAATCAGGTCTCAACCGGTATCAAAAGATTAGGATTATTCCCTGCATATTTTCAGACCACAATGCTCTGATGCTAGAACTCAATCACAAGACGAAAGCTGGAAAGAACCCAAATACATGGGGACTAAACAGCATCCTTCTAAAGAATGAATGGGCTAACCAGGAAATTAAAGAAGAATTGAAAAAATTCATGGAAACAAATGATAATGAAAACACAACAGTTCAAAATCTGTGGGACACAGCAAAGGCAGTCCTGAGAGGAAAATATATAGCGGTACAAGCCTTTCTCAAGAAACAAGAAAGGTCTCAAGTACACAACCTAACCCTACGCGTAAAGGAGCTGGAGAAAGAACAAGAAAGAAACCCTAAACCCAGCAGGAGAAGAGAAATCATAAAGATCAGAGCAGAAATCAATGAAATAGAAACCAAAAAAACAATAGAAAAAATCAATGAAACTAGGAGCTTGTTCTTTGAAAGAATCAATAGGATTGATAAACCCCTGGCCAGACTCATCAAAAAGAAAAGAGAAAGGACCCAAATCAATAAAATCATGAATGAAAGAGGAGAGATCACAACTAACACCAAAGAAATACAGACAATTATAAGAACATACTATGAGCAACTCTATGCCAACAAATTGGACAATCTGGAAGAAATGGATGCATTCCTAGAGACATATAAACTACCACAACTGAACCAGGAAGAAATAGAAAACCTGAACAGGCCCATAACCAGTAAGGAGATTGAAACAGTCATCAAAAATCTCCAAACAAACAAAAGCCCAGGGCCAGATGGCTTCCCAGGGGAATTCTACCAAACATTTAAAGAAGAACTCATTCCTATTCTCCTGAAACTGTTCCAAAAAATAGAAATGGAAGGAAAACTTCCAAACTCATTCTATGAGGCCAGCATCACCTTGATCCCAAAACCAGACAAGGATCCCACCAAAAAAGAGAACTACAGACCAATATCCTTGATGAACACAGACGCAAAAATTCTCGCCAAAATACTAGCCAATAGGATTCAACAGTACATTAAAAGGATTATTCACCACGATCAAGTGGGATTTATTCCAGGGCTGCAGGGTTGGTTCAACATCCGCAAATCAATCAATGTGATAGAACACATTAATAAAAGAAAGAACAAGAACCATATGATACTCTCAATAGCTGCTGAAAAAGCATTTGACAAATTACAGCATCCCTTCCTGATCAAAACTCTACAAAGTGTAGGGATAGAGGGCACATACCTCAATATTATCAAAGCCATCTATGAAAAACCCACCGCAAATATCATTCTCAATGGAGAAAAACTGAAAGCTTTTCCATTAAGGTCAGGAACATGGCAGGGATGTCCATTATCACCACTGCTATTCAACATAGTATTAGAAGTCCTAGCCTCAGCAATCAGACAACAAAAAGAAATTAAAAGCATCCAAATTGGTAAAGAAGAAGTCAAACTATCACTCTTTGCAGATGATATGATACTATATGTGGAAAACCCAAAAGACTCCACTCCAAAACTGCTAGAACTTGTACAGGAATTCAGTAAAGTGTCAGGATATAAAATCAATGCACAGAAATCAGTTGCATTTCTGTACACCAACAACAAGACTGAAGAAAGAGAAATTAAGGAGTCAATCCCATTCACAATTGTACCCAAAACTATAAGATACCTAGGAATAAACCTAACCAAAGAGACTAAGAATCTATACACAGAAAATTATAAAGTACTCATGAAAGAAATTGAGGAAGACACAAAAAAATGGAAAAATATTCCATGCTCCTGGATTGGAAGAATAAATATTGTGAAAATGTCTATGCTACCTAAAGCAATCTACACATTTAATGCAATCCCTATCAAAATACCATCCATTTTTTTCAAAGAAATGGAACAAATAATCCTAAAATTTATATGGAACCAGAAAAGACCTCGAATAGCCAAAGGAATATTGAAGAACAAAGCCAAAGTTGGTGGCATCACAATTCCGGACTTCAAGCTCTATTACAAAGCTGTCATCATCAAGACAGCATGGTACTGGCACAAAAACAGACACATAGATCAGTGGAACAGAATAGAGAGCCCAGAAATCGACCCTCAACTCTATGGCCAACTCATCTTCGACAAAGCAGGAAAGAATGTCCAATGGAAAAAAGACAGCCTCTTCAATAAATGGTGCTGGGAAAATTGGACAGCCACATGCAGAAAAATGAAATTGGACCACTTCCTTACACCACACACGAAAATAGACTCCAAATGGATGAAGGACCTCAATGTGAGAAAGGAATCCATCAAAATCCTTGAGGAGAATGCAGGCAGCAACCTCTTCGACCTCAGCCGCAGCAACATCTTCCTAGGAACAACGGCAAAGGCAAGGGAAGCAAGGGCAAAAATGAACTATTGGGATTTCATCAAGATCAAAAGCTTTTGCACAGCAAAGGAAACAGTTAACAAAACCAAAAGACAGCTGACAGAATGGGAGAAGATATTTGCAAACGACATATCAGATAAAGGGCTAGTATCCAAAATCTATAAGGAACTTAGCAAACTCAACACCCAAAGAACAAACAATCCAATCAAGAAATGGGCAGAGGACATGAACAGACATTTCTGCAAAGAAGACATCCAGATGGCCAACAGACACATGAAAAAGTGCTCCACGTCACTCGGCATCAGGGAAATACAAATCAAAACCACAATGAGATATCACCTCACACCAGTCAGAATGGCTAAAATTAACAAGTCAGGAAATGACAGATGCTGGCGAGGATGTGGAGAAAGGGGAACCCTCCTCCACTGTTGGTGGGAATGCAAGCTGGTGCAACCACTCTGGAAAACAGCATGGAGGTTCCTCAAAATGTTGAAAATAGAACTACCCTATGACCCAGCAATTGCACTACTGAGTATTTACCCTAAAGATACAAACATAGTGATCCGAAGGGGCACGTGTACCCGAATGTTTATAGCAGCAATGTCTACAATAGCCAGACTATGGAAAGAACCTAGATGTCCATCAACAGATGAATGGATCAAGAAGATGTGGTATATATACACAATGGAATACTATGCAGCCATCAAAAGAAATGAAATCTTGCCATTTGCGACGACGTGGATGGAGCTAGAGCGTATCATGCTTAGTGAAATAAGTCAATCGGAGAAAGACAACTATCATATGATCTCCCTGATATGAGGACATGGAGAAGCAACATGGGGGGGTAGGGGGATAGGAGAAGAATAAATGAAACAAGATGGGATTGGGAGGGAGACAAACCATAAATGACTCTTAATCTCGCAAAACAAACTGGGGGTTGCTGGGGGGAGGTGGGATTGGGAGAGGGGGAGCGGGCTATGGACATTGGGGAGGGGAGGCGAACCATAAGAGACTATGGACTCTGAAAAACAACCTGAGGGTTTTGAAGGGTCAGGGGTGGGAGGTTGGGGGAACAGGTGGTGGGTAATGGGGAGGGCACGTTTTGCATGGAGCACTGGGTGTTGTGCAAAAAGAATGAATACTGTTATGCTGAAAAAATAAATAAAATGGAAAAAAAAAAAAAAAAAGAATGTGGTGGGGCGTCTGGGTGGTTCAGTGGGTTAAAGCCTCTGCCTTCGGCTCAGGTCATGATCCAAGGGTCCTGGGATCGAGCCCCACAAAAGACTCTCTGCTCAGCAGGGAGCCTGCTTTCCCCTCTCTCTCCGCCTGCCTCTCTGCCTAATTGTGATCTCTCTACTTGTGATCTCTATCTGTCAAATAAATCTTTAAAAAGAAAGAAAGAAAGAAAAGATTGTGGTTAAATCATATGGGGCTAGAACTTCCGCCCAGAACTGACTGATGCCTGAGCCTGACTTATCAAGCACTGTACTGTATTCACTATCTCATATCTAAGAAAAAGAAACCAGGCCACAGGCAAAGATGATGACAGCAGTGAGAAAGAAAAATGCCGTAAACACTTGCCTTTTCTCTTGTTAGTTTACCGTGCATCTTCTTCAGGTATAAAGAATTGAACTGATCGTACTCCCCTCTCTCAAGTCACATCATCACCCTTGGAGGGCTTTTTTTTCATGTTTTATTATTTGTTCTTTTAATCCCATTTTCATGTCCATTCAAGAGATTTCAACCACTGAGGTGCCTGGATGGCTCAGTTGGTTAAGTCTCCAACCCTTTGCTTTGGCTCAGGTCACAATCTCAGGGTCATGAGATTGAGCCCTGTGTCAGGCTCCATGTTCAGCTCAGAGTCTGCTTGAGATTCTCCCTCTCCCTCCCTTCTGCCTCTCTCCTGCTTGCTCTCTCTCTCTAAAATAAATAAAATCCTTTTAAAAAAAGATTTCAACCATCAGTTCTAAGGTAATGACCTATAAATCTATGATTGTCTCTTAGCTTTCTACGTACGTAGACTTTGGGCTTCGGAAATGCAGCATGTCTTATACTCATTATTTCTACCCTATCGTCCATCCTCCTGCATTCTGGGTATGTGACTTAGTGACATTGCCATCTACCCAGCTGGCCAAATGAGAAACATCATGGATTCCGTTGGTCAGTATTTTTCCTTGATTCACTGCCATCACTCACAACATTGTGCCAATTCTACCTCAGAAATGTATCTCCAACCTCTCACTTCCTCTCATTGTCTGTTACCTTACACAAGTGCTCATGATGCATGGTCTCTGCTCTCAAATAAGCCTCCAAATGGCTCTGTCTCCAAAAGCCCTCTACTTCACACCATTCCTTCGCTACCATTGAAGCTCATTACAAAAGACAGATGTGCGAGTTTCGGTTTCAGTATAGCAAGATGAGGAAGTTCTGGAGATAGATGTTGGGGATGGTGACACAGCAATATGAGTATATGTAACATATGCATCTGCATAACATATTTTACCACAATTTAAAAATGTGTATATATGGTCTTGTCATTCCCAAGCTCACAAGCCTTCTTTGCAATCATGTTTGGTTTTTCACTGCCTGCTATGGAAGAAAGTCCAAATATCTTTGCAATCTGACCCTACCTATCCTCAACAAGCCATTTTGGCCATAGTACTCCATACTAAAGCACACTCTCATCCTCAAATATGCTTCAGTTTTATACATTTCTCTCAATAAGTCATTCTCCGTCCAATGTCTTCTCTTTATTTATATACGATAAAACTTACCTTTAAGTAGAGCTTTAAGTTTATACTTAAAACTTGTTCAAGTATACAGTTCAATCTCTTAACAAATTATATAAAACATTTTCAGCCCCCCAGATAGTTTCTTATGCCCCTTTGCAGTCTACCCCATCTCCCCTCCCCCACCTCCTGGCAATTACTGTGATCTGTTTTCTGTCCCTGTAGTTTGTCTATAGAAATTCCTATAGATGAATGATAAAGTACATAATCTTTGTGTCTGGCTTCTTTCATTTAACACAATGCTCTTCAGTTTTTTTTTTTTTATTGGTTTGTTGTAGAGTAGTATTCCATTTTGTGGATATACATACACATAATTTGTTTATATATTCACCACTTAATATACACTTTTGTTTCCAAACTGCTATTAATATTTGCATACTAATCTTTGTGTAGACATATGTTTTATGTAAATTGTGTAAATATCAGGGGCATCAGGGTGGCTCAGTCAGTTAAGTGTCCAACTCTTGATGTCAGCTCAGGTTGTGATCTCAGGGTCCTGGGATTGAGCCCAGCATCGGTATCCCCTGTCAGTGAGGTGTCTGTTAGTCTCTCTCCCTCAGCCCCTCCTCGTGCTCACAGTGTTCTCTCTCTCAAATAAATAGATAAATATTTAAAAACAAATAAATAAATGAGGTGAATATCTCAGAGTGAAATTGCTGAGTCATAGAGCAAATATGTATTAAATATTATAAGAAAGTATAAAACTGTTTTCCAGTGGTTATACTATTTTGTATCTCTGCAAGAAATTTTATAAGAATTCTAATCACTTCACATCCTCACCAAGATTTAAATATTGTTAGAATTTTAAATTTTAGCCATTCCAATAGGTGTGTAGCATTATCTCCTGGTAGTTTGAATTTGCCTAAAGACTGATTATACTGAACATTTTTTTTCCATGTAGTCAATCATATTCTCTGGTAAAATATCTATTCAAATTCTTACCCATTTAAAAATTCAGTTGTCTTCTTTGACAGATTAGTAACAATTCTTTATATATTATGGAAACTAGTCCTTTTTCAGGTATGCATTTTTATAATATTTTCTCCCACTGTTGATTTATCTTTTCATTTTCTTGATTACATCTTTAGAAGTTTATAACATTTATCTATAAAACAGTTATAGTTATAAAAAATATCTTATTGATTCTTATGGCTAGGGTAGACTCAACTTCTTATATTCTTTGTATTATAAACTTTATTTTTTTGATGACTGGATATCTAAAAACCTAAAAACACAGTTCTTGCATATCATCCCATTTCAGCTATTCATCATTCTAGAGAAAACCAGAGATATTTACAATGTAAAATTAAAAGTTTGGGTGTTTCTGATGTTCTGAAAATTAATATTTTATAGCAAATAATGAAGTAATATGGTGAGATCTCAAGTAAAGTTGAGTCAAAAAGTTTTCAACATTGTCCTTTCTTTCCCCTGGATACTTCTTGCTTGCAAAAGGTTAAACACTATCTTCCTGTTAAACTTGTATCTTCTAGCTCACACTCTCATGAACATGAACATTTTCTTGAAGTAAATAGACATGTCACTTTCTCATGGACTATTGGCTATAATCAGAGCCCATTTGTGTCAATAGAATTTTAAAACCAGATTTAACATAGATAAACCAAATTGGGTCAAACAGTCAGGAATTGACTATAGTTTTTTAGTCTGTTATATACATTTTATTTCAGGGTAAATAAAAATACTGTTATAACAAAGATAGCAGTTCATCCATTTAGAAATATATACTTAGTAAACATTGAAAAGAAGGGTGATATGACCGTACTGGTGAATAGTGTTTGTTTCAGATTATCTGCCTATGTATATCTCTGTGCTTAGTTTAAAAAGTCAATTTTCCCAAATAGGGGAAAGGGATAGAGGTTTTAAGTCTAGAATATATAGAATTCATTTTTTCTGACTCAGAGAAAAAACTCTCTTTGGTATTTCTTGAAGTACAGGTCTACAAATGACCAATTTCCTCATTTTTTTCTCAAAAATGTTTATTTTTCTTCTTTTGTGTATGCCTGAGCGGATTTTTTGTTTATTTCATTCATCTATTTGTTTGTTTTGCTTAAAATAGCAAACATTATCATAGTTTCTGTGAATCAGAAGTAAAAGAGTGGGGTAGTCTGGCTCATAAGTTTCAGTCAAGCTACCAGGTGAGGCAGTCATCAAAAGCCTTGACTGGAGCTAGAAGGTCCTCTTCCACCTCACTTTACATGACTGTCAGAACAAGGCCTCAGTTGCTTACTGCTCTTGGCCAGAGGCTTTCGTTCTTTTCCACGTGGAGCTCTTCACAAGAAGATTGGAATGTACTCATGACATAGCAGCTAGCTTGTCCCTATGCAAGTGATCGAAATTGCCATTTGCCTTATTTCTTGAAAGATATTTTTGTATGAATAAAATTCTAGGATGGTAGGGTTATTTTCTCCTGTCAGTACTTTCAAGAAGACTTTCCATTGTCTCCTAGATTTCAGAGCTCCTGATGACGAGTCTGCTGTAAGTCTTATCTGGCACCTTTGAAGATCACATCTTGATTTTCGGTCTGTTTTCACAATTTTCTCTTTGACGGTGATATGCATGTGTGTTGTTTTCTTTGCATTCATTGTGCTTGTGGTAAGCTGTTTTTAATCTGTCCATTCAAGTATTTCATAAATTTTGGAGATTTCTCATGTTTCTTCAACTATTATTTTGGTTCCATTTTATTTCTTTTTTGCTACTGGGACTCCAGGTACACATGGTAGATATTTTTAACATCTCTAATATTTCTCACACTCTATTTTGTTTTGTTTCAGTAATTCTTTTTTCTCCCCTTCCATGATTTAGTTGAATAATTTCTGTTAACTATCTTCTAATTTTTCCAGTCCTCTGCTTTCTCCCATCTACTGTTAATCAATAAGGTCTTAATTATACATACTATATTTTAAGTTATGAAATATTTATTTGATATTAATATATTTTAATTTTCTATCAAAATCCCTCAACTTGTATTTATTTTGTCTATATTTAACTCTATTTAAAAAATAAATATATCAATCATAGATATTTTGCTGTCTTTCTTTGTTAATTCCAATATCTTGATCATCTCTATGTCTTCTTCTATTGGTCATTTCATGTCTTCAATAATGGTAAAATTTTCTGTTTCTTTGCATTCTTGTATTTTTTTAATTGTATGCCAGAAAATTTGGATGATACATTGTAAACAGTCTAGACTATTTTTCTTCCTCTGAAGATTATTCATTCTGTTGGTTTTATTCTGACAGGTAATTAAATTGTTGCTTATTACCGTGACCTGCTGGATATTTTTGTTAGACTTTAGGAAGTTGACTTCATCTTAGTTTTGATCTCTTTTCTAGGGTGTAGCCCTTACTCTTAGTACAGAGTGTCTACTTAGTTCTCTCTGTTTTGACTGAGCCCAAACTCCATTTCCTTGCAACTCTGAAATCCCCAAAATTTCTGCAAAGCACTCTAACCTCCCATAGTTATAATCTGTGAGGTCTGCTAGAATCTTACTCTGGGCATGTGTATTGAGGAGTCGGCAAAGGAAAATTGTTTTTGTTTTTGTTTTTTTTTTCATTTTTATTTATTTATTTATTTATTTTTATTTTTTTTTAAGATTTTATTTATTTATTTGATAGATAGAGATCACAAGTAGGCAGAGAGGCAGGCAGAGAGAGAGGAGGAAGCAGGCTCCCTGCCAAGCAGAGAGCCCAGTGCGGGGCTTGATCCCAGGACCCTGGGACCATGACCTGAGCCAAAAGCAGAGGCTTTAACCCACTGAGCCACCCAGGCGCCCCAGGAAAATTGTTAATGCATACTCAGGGACTTTTGATGTGTAGCCTCCCTCTTCTAAGGCACTCTGCCCCTAACTCTTAACAGCCTTGCAACCCTAAATTCTGCTTTCTGTTTCCTCCACCCAGGGGAAGTTTTCACTCTCTGTTTGGACTCTGAACCCTGCACCACAGTTTAGAAAATATTCTTATGGAGAAAGCCAGTGTAAATGCTATACTATCTTCAATTGTTTTCTTTCTCAAAGATTACATCCCTGAATTAGTTGCTGACCAATCCTTACAAATAATCTATACGAAGAATTTTTAAATAATTTGTGTTATCATTAAGAAAATCTGACTTTAGAGAGGCACCTGGGTGTCTCAGTTGGTTAAGCATGCAACTCTTGATTTTGGCTCAGGTCATGATCTCAGGGTTGTGGGATTGAGCCCCATGTGGGGTTCTGCACTCAGTGTGGAGTCTGCTTGTCCCTCTCCCTCTGCTATCGCCCCCACACTCACTCTCTCTCTCTCACAAATAAATAAACAAAATATTTTAAAAAAAGGAAACCTGACTTATGAAGATAATTGACTATGATTAGGAAGTGCACACTACCAAAATGCAAATACATTTAACATATATAAAGTACTATTTATAATAAAAGATTAAAAAAGAAAATAGTATGATAATTTTCATAGATACAGAGAAGATCTTGTGATGAAATTCAACACTTACGTATAATTTTTTAAAAAGCAAACATTTTTCTTGATGGTGAAATATTTAAAGCATTTACAATCAGCCAAAAGACAGTAATGTCTGATATCACCATTTCCATTCAACATTGAACCTAAGGTCATAGATAACATAAGAAAAGAAATTTAAGTATAGAGATTGGTGAGGAAATGTCAAGATTATCTTAATTCACAAAATTCTATACTAATAAAACAATGTAATCTATACACAAATTATAAAAGTTAACAGGATAGTTTAATATGGGGACTATAAAAAATCAATATTGCATTTCTTAAATCAGCAAAAATATTAGAAAATAAAATTTTACAAATAGTAATAAAGCATATTATGAAATAGTACATATAAAATGATCCTGTTCAAATATTTTATATTTTATAATATTTTATATTTTACATTTCATATATTTCATTAATTTTATATTATGTTCAAATATTCATTGAAATTTAGGAAAATATTTGTCAAAATATTAATCATAGTTTCCTTCAGAATCTTGCCTCATTTTTTGCTTTCATTAAAATGATTTCTATAAAGCTTAATTTTCCAAACAAATAGATTAACTTCATATCCAGTACATCAAGAATACTAGACATAATCAATTTTTAAAATCACACTTTTACTTCAGCTATTTAGAGCTGAAGAGTGAAATGTGAACATGTAACTACAGTTTAATGTTAAAGTCTACTACATTGCTGAAACTTCCAATTGGTGAAAAAAAAATGGTCAGAACTAGTACTTAATATTGTAAACTTAAACTGTTGACTCATTGATTTATTTTAAAGATTTATTTACTTATTTGACAGATAGAGAGAACCTGAGAGTGTGGGGAGGGACAGAGACAGAGGAAGAGGGAGGGAAAAAGACTCCCTCTGAGCTTGGAGCCTAACTCAGGGCTCACTCTCACCACCACCCTGAGAGCATGACTTGAGCTGAAATCAAGAGTTTGATTCTTAACCAACTGAGCCACCCAGGCACCCCTGTGGGTTCATTGATTTAATCTAACTTTAAAGCTTTTTGAACCTCTTAGAACATTAGAGGATCATCTAGTTATCCAACAAATATTTGCCGAAAATCTCAGTAACTTAAAAATAGGCTTTTTGTTCCTTGGTTGAAATGATTAAGAGAAAAGACAGGCTTAGATAAAGGATTTAAGCTAGCAGTTGTTTAGAAAGTGTGTTTTGAGATCACTTAAATGTACCAAATGGAATTTTATTCCCATATTTACTTTCTTTTCAGTGTTTCCCTAACATCTACTTACATGTTTTAATTTTTAATTTAAGTATTCTAAGATCTCTTATTTCCCAATAAACAAACTGACTGATTTACATTTAAGACTAGCACTAATTCAGAACTCCAACCTCAAGAATAACTAGATTATTCTTCCTGGTATTAAACTTCTGTGAATAAACATCACTTGGAATGTTTATAAGCAGCAAAGAACATCTGGCTTACATTCCTAATAAAACAAAACAAAACAAAAACCCATAGGTTAAGAAAAAAAAAATGGTGTGTGTCCCCCAAAAAATTTAACTCATATGGATTTACTTTTCATCCCATTTATTTAAAAAATGAAATAATTACAGGTATAAAATTAAACTGTTTTTTCAACCAATTACAAAAATACCATATTTATTGTGAAAAATATGAGAAGTTAGATTAATGTAAATGGATCATTCTAAACTTCATAGCAAGTCCCTCATTTACACAAACAAGTTTTTAAATAGCTCTATATGCTCTGCTCTGGGAATCATTCTGACTCATTAGTTTCTTTCATTTGATGCTATTAAGTATCAATACTTATGCTCTTTGGCATTGCCATCAGTTTTATATCAATCTAATTAGTATCCCTATATGTAGTAATGTTAATTAAGAAGGATATCAAGTACCAAATATGAAAGATTTATTCTCCTTCACGGCATTTGTTCAAAGAATTACAAATAATTATGAATAAGTACAAGAATATAAATTCATTCTGCAAAGAGAAGCAAATATATTGAGACACAGCTTCCCTACCCCTTTATAAGGAAAGTTGTTTTGTGGACGGGGCTTTACTGTGTTCTATGATTGAGATACAGAAACTGAGGGAAATTGCGGTTGTTTATTTATTTATTTTTAAATTTTTTTTCCTTCTAGTTTTAATCCAATTCAATGGGTTAACCAAACCATGTAAGTCCCAGCCCTAAATGTAAAAAACTTTTTGGAAATTCTTTCCAAATTTTCTCTGAATTTTATCTGTCTCCAAATTTTCTTCTTTTATAAAGATAGCAAATTTTCTGGATTAGGGTCCCACCTTACTCCAGTATGGCCTCATCTTAACTGACTACTTATGTGATGTCCTTATTTCCAAATAAAGTCACATTCTGAGGCACTGATTAGTATTCCAACATATGAATCTTGGTGGAGAGGGGACACAATTCAATGTATAACAAGGCCTCAAGCCTATGGCTGTTATTTTTTTTCTCAGTACATTTGCTGAATACTGAAGCTACACTATTGAAAGTGTTAAAATTCTAAACCTCTTAGAGAGTCAGAGCAAAGTTTTTCTGTATCTTGTGAAATAAAGATTAGCATAGGGTTCTCACAAGGACGTGAGGCCACATAAAATACACCAGCCTCCTAGCTGAAAGTTAGGGAAGTTAAGGGTTAACCAGATATAGACTGTACCCTTTTAGAGCTGAAATCCAGTCCTGAATCAGCTTGATTAAATTAAGGTGGCTGACAAGCAATCTCTCTGTCTACTGAAAGAAAGGTGAACCCTCTCTGAAGGAAAATTTCATGATATGGAGCCTCTGCAATTATTTTATATATAAAAATTACTAGAATTCTCCCAAGATAAGGCCATGTGACCAAAATCAAAAAGGAAATAAAGCAAATAATAGAAATAAACTACACATAGTCCAGGTGTAAAATGTAGATGACAAAAACCTTAAAATAATTATGACAAATATATTCAAAAAGATAAATAAAAATGAGAAAATAAACAGAGTTCAGGAGTCTCAACAGAATATTGGACTCTGTAAAATCTGAAAAAATGAAAAACTGAAAATCAACAACTCCTTTCAGATTAGATCCATCAGAGAAATGAAGTCATGGGACAAACTGTCACTTAGAAAACTGGAGAGAATACAGAGAATCATAGCTTACCTGAAGCAGAAGCTCCTGCAGCCAGTAACCAGTAAAAACACTAAAAGAATAATTGAATTAGTGGAGGCTTAGTGTGGACAAGCTTGAGAGTTAAAACTCCTGATGGCTCAGCCCAAGCGGAACCCACACTTTCATGAGTTTTATCTCCAGGAGCCCCAATAGAACAGAGAAAGATTTTCCATATGCATAATTCAAGGGAAAAAAAAAAAAGTTGCCATTTTCAAATATCCCCAAAGGGCCACCCTCAAGGGAAACTGCTTTACCAGATGTTGACCCAGGGAGAATGGTAATTAGCCAATCCAGCATCTTCTAGCTTTCTTGTCTCCATAGAGAAGAAAAAAGGCTAAGCAACTCTCTCATTGGTCATATCCTTGTGCAATACAGGGCCAATTTAAAAACATGGAGATTTAATAATAAGATTATAGAATGCTTCCCCTTCTTCTTACTTATTTATTCCATCAGCAGGACTCCAGTGTAAACCCGTGTATTACAACTGAAAGCTGTAAAATAGACTTTTTTTCAAGATTTTATTTATTTGTCAGAGAGAGAGAGAGAGAGCGCGCACAAGTAGGCAGAGTGGCAGGCAGAGGTGGAGGGAAAAGCAGGCTCCCTGATGAGCAAGAAGTCCAATGTGAGACTCAATCCCAGGACCCTGGGATCATGACCCCAGCTGAAGGTAGCGGCTTAACTGACTGAGCCACCCAGGCATCCCATACAGACTTTGTTTAAGAAGAAGGTTTTAGGGAAACATTAGAAACAATGTAAGTTTGAAGACACTTATGAAATAAAGAGTTGGAGGGAACCTATCAGACTAGAATCCAAACAACTGAAAAGAAGGTAGAAAAAAGAAAAAAAAAATAGGTACAGCAAATAAACAAATTCCAAGGTGTTAGATATGAATAGAATCATATAAAAATCACATTAAATATGAATAGCCTGCACATTTCAATCAAAAGTCAGAGATGGTAAGGTGAAATTTTTCAAAAAGTAAGACCCAATGGGGGCTCCTGGGTGGCTCAGTGGGTTAAGCCTCTGTCTTCGACTCAGGTCATGATCTCAGGATCCTGAGGTCAAGTCCTGCATTGGGCTCTCTGCTCAACAGAGAGCCTGCTTCCCTCTCTCTCTCTCTCTGCCTGTCTCTCTGCCTACTTGAGATCAATCTCTGTCAAATAAATAAATAAAATCTTAAAAAAAAAAGTAAGACCCAGTTATTCATACCTACAAGAAACTCACTTTTAATAAGACACAAGTAGAATAATAGTAAAAATATGGAACAATATATAAAATACATACTAATCATAATTATAATGATACAAACATAATATGAATTAAAAGAAAGACAGAATAGTTATATTAATATCAAACAAAGTGTATTTCAGAGCAGAGAATATTCCCAGGGTTAAAAAGAGTTATCTCATAATGACAATGGGGCTGGTTAGTCAAGAAGACATAACAATTCTAAATGTTTATGCTTCAAAATACAATAAATAAAATAGGACTACCAGAAGAGAAAGACATATGTATAATTATAGTTAGAGATTTCAATAGCCATCTTTTAATTACCAAATAATAGAAAATAGTAAAGATATATAATACTTGAACAGTTCCATCAACCAACTTGACCCAATTGATATTTACAGAACTTTCCAGCCAACAACAGCAAAATTCATGTGTACTTAGAACATTAACTATAGATCTGGAACACAAATAAATATTTGGCTTTATAAGGTCGCTTTCTATAGGACTACTGACTAAAGTAGGAAAGTTTTTAGACCTGAGATTACAAAGGAATCTGCACCATTTGCCAACCTCCACTGGAAGTGGACTGCTGGAACACCACTGTTTTCATCCGAGTTGCTATTTAAGGAGAGTAGGCAAGGGGAATCTTGTGGGTGGGAAGAATCAAAATTATTTTATCTAGATGTCACTGAAAGATGAGCAATAGTACCCTTCTTCTTAACTACTGCCTTATGATTTTACCAATCACTTGGGATTTGGACAGGAAAGATTAGACAATTCATGATAAGGAGTAAAGGAATACACTTCTCAAAAACAGACTGATATGTAAATGTTGTGTGCCATTTGAATGCTCACCCAGGCCACTAAAGGAGGCTCTCAACTATGTAGGTCACCCAGTCTTTTCTTCAGCCATTCCAAGAATATGCTAAATGGGCTCATGAACAAAACTGTCATTGAAGCAAGGATGGAGACCATGCAAGACCCTCACCAAGGCTGATCCAGATAAGAATATGTTGCATACTCACCTGGTCACCGGAAGTCAGCATTGAGTCCCATACACAGCACCATGCTCCAGATGTATCAAACTCAGTCTGATGCCAGCCTGAATGCACTGGAGCCATTGCAACGTGAAGGAATTATTTTCCTGCCTAGAAGAGATACTTAGTGTGGACATACACTTTCCTTTCCTTGCCTTCCACCAAGGATGCTGCTAGTAACATTATATGCAGGACTTACTAAATTTTTTTTAATGTAGCTGTGTCTCTTTCAATATTGTTTTTAAATAAGAAAATGATTTTACTGAAAAAGATGTGGGGAAATGTGCTAATACCCACAGGCCTTATTCATAATGACATGCACCCATTACTTGGAAACAGCTGGCTTTATGGAACAACGTATTGTCCTATTAAAGATTCAGTATTAGTACCATCTGAGACAGCACTTAGCAAACTTAGAGTACTATTTGTTTACTGGGTACAGTGTATGTTTGGAATGAATAAACAATATACAGTGTTGTTTTTCACATAGACAGAGTTCATCAATTGTGGGGTGAGTATTTCACCGTGGGGTAAAAATGGGACTGGTTTTCTCATTATGACACCCAATGAGTCACTCACATTTTTGCAATGTATCCCCCTATTTTGGGGCAGTGCATATTACCAAGCCTTAGAGCCTAAAGAAATATTTTTCCACTGAATTAGAAGTTAGGTATTTTATTTTATTAATTATTATTATTTTAAAGACTTTATTTATTTATTTGACAGACGGAGAGAGAGAGCACAAGCAGGGAGAGAAGCAGTGGGAGAGAGAGAAGCAGGTTCTCCACTGAGCAGGGAGAAAAATGTAGGGCTCAATCCCAGGACCCAGGATCAAGACCCGAGCCAAAGGCTTAACTGGGACTGGTGCCCAGAAGCTGGGTATTTTAAATATTCACACTATTGGACAAATAGTTTTAAAAAGGGAGGGATGGTTCCTGGGTTGGCTACGTATGGTAATTAAGTCAGGCTCTCGAGAATAAACAGAATTGCTGCTCAATAGTACACCCAAAAGGAGAATGTCTGGAACTCAGAGATGCTTTTTTTTTTTTTTTAAGACTTTATTTATTTGACAGAGAGACACACAACAAGAGAGGGAACATAAGCAGGAGGAGTGGGAAAGGGAGAAGCAGGCTTCCCTCCAAGAGGGGAGCCCCATGTGGGGCTCGATCCCAGGAAGCTGGGATCATGACCTGAGCCAAAGGCAGAAGCTTAATGACTGAGCCACCCAGGTGTCCCTCAGAGATACTCTTAATGATAAAGATTAATAGAAAATTCTAGTTCTATGCAGGAAAAACCATTTTGAGTTCAGGTGCCTCAGCAATGAAGGTCTGCATCAGCATACCAGGTGCCAAATGCTTCCTAGGCAAGGTGTTTACTGTGTAGAAAAATCATGGAATGGAGACACCCTACCAGTAAGTGGAAACAAGTGTACAAAATAAAGCAAGGATTCATGGATAAAATAATACCTACCCACAAGGAACCAAGGAAGATAAAGCTGAGCAGCATTCTTCAAAGTGTGTTCTCCGGACCCATGTAGACCTATGAACCGGAGTTACCAGTCTATACAAGTAAAGTATGGAAATTGAGAATTATCGTGTAGGAAATTTTATGGCAACTTAAAGTAACTTTACTGTTGAACTTTAAAATAAAAAACAAATAATTGGGGGGGCAAAGCATAAACAGGGCAGTTGAAGAAGGAAGTTACAGATATCAACCATGACTTGATCTTTTGCAGAAATGAGCACTCTTTTTTCTTGTTGTGTCATGTATATATATTCATTATTCTGTATGTAGATTAATTTTCTTTTTCCTTTTCCTTCACTTTTTACTCTATTTTCTTTCTTCATATGTTAGTATTCATGAAATGTGTGAATGTACATTTTTGCACATGTAGACATCTGAGAAACTCGAGTCCGTCTTACAACTAATAGCATGTTATGGCTTAATGACAGTGTTTCTTCTTTTTTAAATTTTAAGTGGAATGCATTGATAAGGATGAACCTTACAAATAATAAATGTCTTAAATTGATTCAAATTCAATAAATAGAGTATATTTGGCAGTGGTTAACTTTAAAATCTAGTATTAAAAATTACAGAAAACCAAGATGGGATTGTGACTGTAAAGGAGAGGAATAAGCATCACCCAAAGGCACTGAAATCAGTCAGTAAATAATGACACTGAATCTTGCTCTTTTAGAGAGAATGTGAGAGTGTTTTGTTTGTTTGTTTGTTTGTTTTGAGAAATAGTTGTGTTATATTAGATTGAAGTATGCAGTAGGTGCTATAATTTTTGGGAGGCTGACTATAGAGAAAAGATGTATGTTGGGCAATCAACAAGTGGACTAGACCGGCCATCAGTTGTATGTCACTCTAAAATCATTTGCCCTTCCAATCATCATAAATCCCATATTTGTCAATGAAACAGCAAAACTATGTCTTCCAATCACTTGTGAGCTGGTGGGTACTGCCTTTCACCAAGCAAAAGTATCTAAGACACCCAAGATGGAAAAGACATAAGAAAAGAAAATTTAACAACTCATGTGGTAAGGGAGAAATGTTGTAAGTTACAAGCAGTAGTGATTGTCAAAGTCATGCTAAAGAATGTAAATTTCTTCAACTCTAGGATTGCTTCAATGTAGGATCATCTCAATGGTCCCTTGTTTGGAATTCACACTACAGAGATATATGGAAATTGTTCCAAGTTGGAGATTAATCAGATAGGGATGGCAGAAATTCACTAATACAATAAGCCTAAGTCCCCAGGAAAGAAATTTAAAGTCTTTAGCAGGGTCTAAGATAAAGCAATGAACTTTAAAGTTAGAAAGAAATTGAATGGTGATAACAAGCACCTAATAAATAATGGGAGGAGGGAGAAAAATGTTTATATCTTACAGTATATATAAAACAAAAAAGATACACATAGAGAAAAACAAATACTGTACAGCTTGTTTTAATGACACCCCAATATTAGGAATACTCTTTCATCTGTTGTCCACTTCTTTGTTCCTGTTGCCAGTGGGTCCAGAAAGCCATAACCTCGGGGACAGTTCAGCCCTGAGAATGAAGAGAACTCCAGTGGGAAAATTTTCCCCTTCCACTCTCATTTTGGAGCTATCTTACTGTTCTTGGAGGAAAGTTTGACTCATTTTTTTCTCTCTCATTTTTTTTAACACATTGAAATTTAAATAGAATACAGTCTCTAGAAGACATACCCCTTATAGTAGTTGGCTTCAGCTAATAGATTCCTAGAAAAGCCTCTGAGAATCCATGCTTCCAGCTTCTGTGGTGTTGACACTGAACTTAGCATTGTAGTTCTACAGTTTAGTTGAAATACAAGGTTAACAGAATGCCTTTCTAGAATAAGGTCAGAACAAAATACAAAGATCCATCCATTAATTAGTTCCTGCTGCCAACTACTTTTACTCTACACTAAAGTGTAGCCAGTTAAAAACCAACAAACAAAGACACAAAATCCTAACACTTCTGTTGACAGCTGAGGTCTGTGTCTTATTCTCTCATATCTAAGTGGGTTGTGTCGCTGCAATGACCAATAGAATAAAATGGAAGTGGCAGTCCTGGGACCTGGCCTTACAAGACTGAAAGCTTTCATTCTTCTCTCTCAGAACACTTGCTCTTGACCCCTCTTGGCCACGGGAGGCCCCAGGTAAGAAGTTTTAGTATCTACTGGAGAAACTAAAGGGCAATGTCCTGATTCTACGTGGAGAAGGACCCAACTGACCTAACTGAGCCTTTTTTTTGCCAAGACTCCAGGTATGATAGTGAACCTGCCTTTGATCCTCTGGACCAGCCTAAGCTAACAGCCAAGTACCACTAAAAGAGCCCTAGTAGGTGTCATGTGGAACAGAAGGGCCCAACCATGTTCTGCCCAAATGCCCGATACACAAAATCATGGGATATAATTAAGTGGTTGTTATTTCAAGCCACCAGGATTTGGGATAGTTTGTTATACAGTAACAGATAATCTGAAAAAGAAGTATGGCTGAAAAGCTGCGTGTAAAGACTATTTTTATAAATCTGTCATAAATTTCTCCTTAAGTTACTTTCATAATTCAGATCTGCCTTCTGTTCTTTTGGGGAGTACTTTAACTTTAAGAATTGTCGTCCCTTAAGTCCCTCTGTTAAGGAACTAATGACCTGTAAACATAAGCTTATCTTCATTTGGGAGTTTCATACCTAAAGCGATACAATGAATAATTTTTTATTAAAAATAATATAAAGCACAAATCTTCCTCTTCCCTCTGTTCTCACCCCTGTTTTATCTTCTAAATAAAGCATGTAAGCAAAGCATTTGCATTCCCATGTTTTATAGCAACTCAGACACATATTATTGTGCACATTAAAAAAACAAAAAGCAGTAAGGTAATGCTCCCTGCAGTGGCTTCATTCCAAGTTTGCTCCACCTAACGCCTACAGGCAGAGTGGGTGAAGCTATTTACCAATCCATAAAGCATTTGGGATCCTCCTGGGTAAAATGTGGCGTTGGAATTATAAGACCATTATCATTAACAATTGGCAGGAGGCACCTCTCATTTATCCTGGAGAGATTACAGGGGTTGAAGGATGTTTCCCTTAATCACCACACTGACCTCACCTGACAGAGGCTTCGCTTCTTGAAAGTGAGCCCACTGCCTGGATCCCTGAGGTCCAAGCATCCCATCGCTCCAAACAGCAGGGACACAGTCCGGGGTATGGAAATGAAATTCTTATGCCGGACAAAACGGTCATGGCAGTTGGTGGTCATTACTCAGAATATTGCTTCTGGAAGAATTAGGTGTGAGAAATGTCATAGCAGGAGGAAGAGATACATTCAGGACAGCTTCAGTCATCAGCCCCATCAATCTGTGCACCTAACCCCGACCCTCTAGGACAACATCTCTGGCCCACACTTGAGTTGACCTAGATAGCCACAGGATACAAACCAGGGTTTAGTCACTGAATGAAATGATAGTAACTATCATAATGGAATATCTGTTATAGGTTTGACACTCTGTTTACCTTTTCTCATTTAGTCATAATAGTAGTTCTATAAATTGGAAGTATTTTTCATTATATAAATGAGCCCACTGAGGCCGTGAGAACTTTAGTAATCTAGCCAGGATTATAGAGCTAAGAAAGGGCATAAATTGGATTCAGCCACTTTCTGATACAAAAGTTGTTGCTCTTCCACTCCCATACACTAAGCTGATAAAACAGTATTAGAATTTAGATTCCTCTGTTTAAAAAAGAAAATCAAACAAGAAAATAAGCAGTAACTAGAAAGACAAGAACATTGGAAGAAAGATTATTTTGCTACGGTGAGGAGTCTAGAAGTGTTATCCATCAATGAGGAAATAGTGAAGTAAATTCTTGACAAACACAGAATCAGTAAAGAAGAGAGAGCTTACTATTGTCTAAGTATTGCTCAAAGTACTTCTATACTTAACTTGTCTCACAACAATGCCCCCCTGAGATACATATCATTAATAGCCCCATCTTACAAATGAGGAAACTGAGGCACGCCGCGGTTAAGTCATGGGCTCAAGCTTACACAGCCAGTGCGTTAGCCAAATCAGGTTTTGAATCAGGATCCTAATGCTGGAGTCTAGTCTCCTAGTCTCCAATGCGTGCCAGGATTGGAATGCTAGTTCTGCCTCTTTCTAGTTTTGTTCCTTAACCGCCCAGAGTCACGTTTTCTTCATCTCTACAATGGGGGTGATGATGCCCAACCAAGGAAATTGCTGGGAGGATGACACACTTGGTGGTCAACAGGACATCAGCCAACACCATGCTTGGCCCATCATCCTTGCTCCCGAATTCTTGGCCAGTTCTCCACTTGCTTCTCCCTTCCCTTTTCTCTTGTTAGTCCTCTTTCCTCTCCCCTCGTGCTCTCCCACACTGGTTCATTAGTGCTGACCTTGTGTGTATCCACAAAGGCATTAGAGTCGAGTAAGCTGCCTTCCAGCTGGGGGTGGTGCTCAGACCCTGTTCCACACTCCGTTCTTTAATGGTCATTTGTGTCTAAGTCTGACTGATGCTCCGGGGTGAGCAAGTATCTGTTGCTCTAAGGATCAAAACACCCCAGGAGGTGCTGGTACTAGAACTGGGGTTGCTTCCAACAGCGTTTATTTGGGGACAACACCATTGTCACAAAGTCTGCTTTCGGAATCGTCTGCATTCGGCCCATAGAACCAGAGCTGAGGAAACATCAGCTGGGCTGGCACAGTCCTTATTCCTTTCATGTCCCCCTTGTCAACAGTTTGAAAGTGAGATGGCTAATTTTGTGCCTGACAAGAAAGGACGGATCATTTTCTCAGATGCTGTTATCAGCAGAGTCAGAGCTGGTACACTCTCTGAGGGAGTCCCTGAACCACAGGTTACTGGCAGGCAGACAAACACTCGCTGACAGCCATTTGTGACCAACTATGAAACGCCATCTGCTGTGGCTGGGGGAGGAACAGCTCCAGCAAGTGAGAGCCACTGTACAACCTTTCCGTGTGTTAACTCAGCGCGGCCTTTCGGTAGCCCTAGAGGAAAACCTGTTTCATATTCCTAGACAGTATGTCTCATCCAGATTCGTACATACAGAATTTACAGAATATTGATATTTTTTCTAGGAGTGAAAAAATTAGAATCTCTCTGTATATTAAAATGCAAACATTACCCCACTGGATATAGCAAAACAATATTGTGGAACAAATACAATCCAGCAATGTGTAAACTTCCTCTGGAGATTTGAGCCAACTTGTGCATGGACACCATTGAAAAAGACAGCAGTGACTGGATTGACAGGTCTCTGAGGTTTGAGTTTGGGACTTAAAAAATATATATATATCTGATCATTCCTGCATTTTGAGGGAGGAGAAGAAGCTGAAAATTTCCAGAAAGAGTTTTACTTTATAACTCAAGACGTACATCAAGAAAAGCAGTTATTTATAATGAGTGACAGAAACATTATTCAGAAGAAAAAGATACTTTAATGAGAGGAATGATGGCAGGTTTTGAAGATACTCGGGAAAAGGAAGTCTTTTTTGCTCGTAACTTGAATGAGGCACACAGCCAGTGGCATATGCCAACCCTCTCTCTCTCTGGTTGGAAGTCTGGGTTTTCATTTTTAGGAGTCTTAATAGTCTTGTGTCTCATGATTAAGTAATGAGAGCTGGCATCAGAGTATCTAAAGTTTAGCTGATCTTGCATTTATCCTCATAGGCCAGGGAAGACTCTAAGACATGTTTTAAAACCAAATGTGCAAGTGAATACAGATGAATAGAAGGATAGACAGATGATAGATAGATAGATATAGACACACACACACACACACACACACACAATGCCAGTTCTTTCTGACTCTCTGCTTGGACTCAGGGGCCTTGGCGGGGGTTACAGTGTTTGTTGGTGGAAAATACTTGCCACAGGTTAAAATATCTGAGTCCTGCATTCTAGCTCCCCACTGAAAAGCCAACCCATTACTGAATCATTCTGGTCAAACCTATCAGAATGTCCATGCTTATGTCCTTTCAAAGTTCTTAAGATAGAAGAGATCGGGGATATGTATGTGTCCTTGCATTTTAATCTCCTAGACCAGAAGAGGAGCTGCTGTTCCAAAGCTGAAATCCAATAACCTCAAGAGAAGAATCCAGCCCGTCCCTGAAATCTGTGCCTCACAGGGAGGGGAGGATGGGGGTGGCAGTCCAGGCCTTTATGAATCCCATTACACCAAAGCGTGGGTATGACCTGCTCATGGGAACAGAGCACAGCGGTGATGGAGGAGAGGGAAAAAAAGATTTAAATGTGCTTTCACTTATGGCCGTGCAATATGAAAAACAAATCTAAACATTTGTCTGTAGAATCAGGTGATGATTGGCTGTCTGCTGTCTCAAGGGGGGCAGGAAAATGGTCCATGCACCTGCCACCTAATTCAGTTTAAGACCTGACACATTTACCAAGAGTGGGCTGGCATAATGAAGTTCATTCAGGCTGTCAGTGGAGTCAATAACTTATCCCCAACTGCTTTTGTTTCAGCAGCGGCAGTCCCTCTGATCAGGCCGAGGTACTTATTCAAGTAAAATTTATTTTCAATTGCCGGCCATAATGCCACGGGCACAAGCCTGGCTTTGACAGAACCTTTTGCTCAAGGCTATGCTATTGTTAAAGTTCTTGTCCATTGTCTGGGGTCTTTGATCTGTCAAAGCTGCTTAACAAGCTGGTTAAAAACTGTTTCAGATAACAGGTGTGCCCTTTGAGGGCACAGGGACATTTTTCAGCCCCTTTAAAAGACTGGTTTGAGGATTGACTTCAGATTTACAAGCTGGTTGGTGGTGATATATGTAAAGCACTTTTAAAACAAGAAACTGAGATTTAAGGTCTTTACTTCCTTGGATTTCTGCAACAAGCCATCTTTTTAAATGAGAGATTTAAGAGGCATGTTGTTGTTTTTTCAGCAAATCAAGTGTTAAATTGTTTGTATGTGGGTTTTTATGGAATTAGGGCCAAAGTTCAATGTGCACTAGAGGTGTGAGAGGCAGCTACAGCGCCCACGCAAAGGCCCCGTGGTCACCGATGGCCAAATAATTGCTGGCTGAAAATCTGAAAGTCTTCTGACTTCCAGAAAGGGCAATCTGATGGCACAGGGAGAGAGGCCTGCCCTAAAGAGTGTAGAAAACTTACTCATTTTCCTAACTCTTGTGCCAGAAAAAAAAAAAGAAAGAAACAAAAGTAGATATGACAGAGGCTTTTTGGAGAACCAAATGATTTATCCCCATCAGTTTCAGAAGACCCCTCATATTTTTCTGAGGGCAAATATACTCTCAGCTGCCTCTTTTCAAGTTATCATAAACCCTCTTACTCCCTCCTCTTTTATGGCAGTAATTTTGTTTTGGCTGAAGATTAATGGGGCTAAAATGATGTGAAGCTTGGACCAAGGGCACAATTGGGTCATTTACACTATTCATCTGCATAAAGCTGCTTCAAGTTCACCCAACCTTCTTTGGGAAAGAGTAAAAATTAAAGTGAGTCTTAATTCTGCATGGAAACTTCGGCAAAATAACCCCCATCACACCCTGATTTTCTAGATAGTTCTAAATTGGGTCAGAAATAGGAAATTTAAAATTCAAAAACCCAATTTTGGTCTAAAAATCATTCCTAAAGAAGAAAATCCACAAAATTGGACAAAAATAATTATTTTATTATTAGTTTTCTTTCTAGAGTAGTTAAGTCTAGATAGAGATATTACACCGGAAAGAAGTGTCCTTAAAGGTCTGCACGAAAAGAGGTTAAAAAAGGAAACAAGTAGAAAATTTTTATTTAAAAAAAAAATCTTTTTAAACTTATTTTTTATTCCCCAAAACAAAGCAAAAGAAAACAAAACAAAGCAGAAGGAGCATAGCTAATGTGCTTACTACGTATAAAAAAGCCCTTACCATACAAAAGTCTTCTCTATGTATAAATGTTTCATGTGTTGTAGAGACATCCTCAATAATGGGAAATAATGGGAAAGAGGAGGGAAAATTAATAAATCACTTGAGGAAGTGTAGTTAGTTATAAAGGGAGAAAAATCAATTCTGGTTCTTATACTGCCTCATGTTCCAAATAATTCCCAGGTAGAGACACGGTAGTTCACACTTGAGTAGAAGCTGGAATTTAAATTTGGGCAAGATATTAGCTTTTCTGAACCTCCTCCATAAATCGCTGCTCATTCATAAAATGAGGACAATCATTTGATCTACTTCAAGAGAGTGTTTGGGGATTAAATGTGACAACTTTGAAAAACAAAGTTTAGCCCACTAGGTATTACTAGCTGTTATTGACTCACGTCATATAGGTACTAATACAAAGTTCTATTATTACCAGTTTGGGGATATGGAAGGTCTTTACTAAAGCATAAAAATAATCAAAAGCAAGCAGATTCATGGCTATAAAAACATGGATTTATAAATTCTCTAGAAATTAAAAAAAGTAACCCAAAGAAATTAAATGAGAAAAAAAATTTCAAGCACAAAAATGAAAAGAAACACAAAAAAATTTAAAAATAAGTAAGTAAATAACAACAAAGTCACCAAAATTAAAAGGCAAGTGACAATTCAGAGAAGACATTAAAAAAAAAAAAGATTTACCACCTTCTATATAACTTAGTGAAATACTAACCTGTCATCAGATAATTTGATAAGAAAACATAAACCAATAATCTCCATGGAAGGATATACTATTTTTTGATGACCATAACATCAGATTATGAGCTCTGGAAGGCCCAGGAACTTTTATCATCAATTACCACAGAATCTCCAGAATCTTAGAAAGAACCTGTCAGCCTATGCACGCCTCCCATCTTCATTATTTAACAGAAAAATAGTCTTTGTTATCAAAGAAATGCAATTTTAAATAAGTGTGTAAGAAGACAACCCTAGGTATTAAGAGAGCAGTATACACCCAACTGTTTCTTCAAACTGATTTATACGAATGAGACACTGGAGAAAGATTCAGTATACAAATATAGAGAAAAGGCAAGTTTTTATCTTATAAAAGGAAAAAAATAATCTTAATTCTTCTTTCAATCATCATTTTAAAGGAGAAACAAAATATTGTTCTGAACTAAACATTGCCTTTGAGCTTCTGTAAATCTAAAGCTATAAAACACTGCATGGGTTTCTTTCTTATTTTTGTGAAAATTGGATTTAGGGTAGAACTAAATGAGTTGTCAATGAGGTATTCAATAATAACCTGTTTTCCTAATCCTTTTCTATTCCAAGAGCAGGTCAGAATGGTCTCTCACATGTACTCATCTCTGGGGAGCATTAAAATTTCTTCTTCCCTGTCCATAGCCCTTCCCATATCCTATTTCCCATATCCTCTGACTGAATAAAGCACCCCACCAAAATTACATACATACCTACAAACATACGTGCACACATCAGCTTTTATTTGGATCAAACAGGGCATGTATTAGCAGTCCACAGATCTGTGAAAGGGTCTCTGCCTAGAACAGAACAAGGAAGCATTCTGAGCTCTCAGGCAGCCATGACCACCTCACGTTCTCCCCCTGACTTTTCCTCTTGAATCTCATGGTCAATGAGACTGAGCCTGCCTGGGTGGTTAAATGATGGCAGGGTCGGTGTATGGCTGGAATAACAAACACCCTCTCTAAGATTCATGTCCTCCCAGAATCTGTGAATATGACCTTATTTGGAAATAGGGTCTTTGTAGATGCAATCAAGTTCAGATGGAGGACATCTCAGAAGAGGGTGGGGTCCCAATCCAATGATGGGTGTCCTTATAAGAAGAGGGAAATTTGGACCCAGAAACACAGGGATACACAGAGGGAAAGCTGTGTATAGACAGAAGAAGAGATTGGAGTTATGCAGCGAAAAGCCAGCAACACCTGGAAGCCTGAGGAAGGATCTTCCCTAGCACTGCTGGAGGGATCGTGGCCTTGCCAAATCCTGGTTTCAGATTTCTTGCCTAAGAGCATAAGAGAATAAATTTCTGTTGTTTGAAGCCACTTGGTTTATGGTACTTTGTTACAGCAGCCAGGGGATGAAGTCTCAAGGGAGGCATTGAGCACACCTGCTTTAAAATCTGAGTCTTCCACCAAAGGAGGAATGGTTGGAAGACCTGGAGGAGACTTAGCCAAAGTCCTGGCTGTGGACAACTCATTGACCTGGATAGTCTCTGTCCATGGCCCTCAGAACTCCCTGACCTTGCCAGCAGCTAAAGGTCCAGATGGGTGTTTGTGGATCCTAACAATCCTTCACATGTTACATAACTGGTGACAACCACCTTCAAGAACTGGATTTCTGGAGTTTGCTGCTCTCATCAATGGATCAGTAGCTATTCATTCATCCTTATCTGTCTTCCACTTACTCTCAAAGAATCACAGATGATTAGAAAAGGAAAGAGTCTTAAGAACATTTATTCCAATGGTCTTATTTCACAGAGAAGAAAACAGGCTCAGAAGGGTTAAGTGTGTGAACTAAGATCACACAACTTTCCTGGAATAGAACTGGCACCAGAATCTTGTACTCCTGACTCCAAATATCATTCCTTCAGAGAGAAATATTTGCCAGTACCTCTATTGCTCAAGACCCTGATTCTAGGCTTAAGGAGATCTAAAGAAGAATAAAGAGACAGCCTCTGCTCTTAATTCTTAATTATGCAATCCATTGTTTCATGTCTCTCTCTCTCCCTCTGTAATGAAGTCATTTGAGGGGGGGAGGTTGAGTCTTTCTGTAATGATCATCAGGTATCATTACAGACAGAGACAGGGATTTATTTTAAGGAATTGGCTCAAGTAACTGTGGAGGCTCCTTAGGTTGAAATTTGTAGGGTAGACCAGCAGTCTGGAAACACAGGCAGTATTTCTATGAGAAACTTCAGGTTTTCCTTGTAAGTACTTCAACTGATTGGATGGGACCCACCATGCAGAGGGTCATCTCCTTTACATAAAGTCGAATGGTTGTAAATGTTTATCATATCTATAATATAGCTTCACAACAACATCTAGAATAGTGTTTGACCAAACAACGGAACACTGTAGCCTAGTCAAGTTGACACATCAAATTAATCATCACATATCCCTACCAGCTGAACCAAAGATGCTGGTTCCCAGCACCTGGATTTCTCTAGCCTCAGTTTGTCCTTCAGGTTATAGCTCACATGTCACCCTTCAGGGAAGCTCTCCCTAACTTCTCCAGCTAAATTTATATATGCATGTATGTGCATATTTTAAAGATTTTTTACCTATTTATTTGAGATAGAGAGCTCAAACAGGGAGGAGGATTGAGGGAGAGGGAAAAGCAGACTCCCCCATAAACAGGGAGGCTGAGACATGGGACTTGATCCCAGGACCCTGAGATTGTGACCTAAGCCAAAGGCAGACACTTAACCTTCCAAACCACACAGGTGCCCCTCCCTAGCTAAATTTAATTAACTAAGTCACACTCAAAATATTCTGCTATTTGGATTCCTTTATACCTCTTGTTTCTATCTTGTTAATTTATTTGTTGCTTGCCTGCTTATTTGCTGTCACCTCTGTGGAATGGCATTAGGGAGCCTTATCTACCTTGTCCACCACTTTATCCCAAAAAGGAGTTTACTGCAGTGGTTAAGAGCATGAACATTTGGGACGGGCTGCCTGTGTTGGAATTCCATGCTTGCCACTTAATAGTTATGTGCCTTTGGGGAAGTTACCCAATCTCTCTGGGACTTAGTTTTCTTACCCTTGGACCCAGAATAATAATAGTGTTTATTTCCCTAGGGTTACTGCAATGGTCAAATGAGTTAATGGATGTGAAGCATGAAGGAGAGTGCATGGCCCATAGCAAATGCTGTGTGTGCAACCTATTTACTAGTGTAGTAGAAACTGAGTTAATATAATTGGAAAAAGGATGAGTGAACAGACTGAAGTGATTCTTGGCAACTGGCTCCGCTTACCTGTGCAGCACCATATCTGGCTTTGCTCTGCTCTAACCCCACTCGCAAAGAGGAATTCTGTACTCCAGCTGCACCAAAACCTCTTTCAAATCCTGGATGTTTTTCTCCTGTTTCCTGTTGCCTCACCTCTACACCTGACTAATGGTTCAGCTTGACATACCCCAAGCAGGGTGAAATGCCCATGGGAATTGCTGTTGTGTCCTCTATTAGAATATTTAGTACACTGTTTTGCCATTTGTTGATTATTTTCTCCCACTAGACTGTAAGCTTTCTGTGTGCCAACACCATATCTTTTATTCCCTACTGCTCCCTCAGAACTGAGTACAGTACCCAGAGCAGGATAAGGTTTACTGAATGAGTGAATAATTAAGGAAAAAAAAAATAGCCAGGACTACTAATGATTCTTTGGAAACAAGACCTCACTATGGAGGTGATGGAAACCACTGGAAATAGACAAGAGCAATATTATGTAAGTTACCATCAACATGGCCACCAAGGAGGAGGAGAGGTAGACGCCAAAGAAACAGATTGAAAGGAATTATTCATGAAGATGTAGGACCATTTTTGGAGCACCAATATTTTTTTAAGATTTTTTTTTTTTTATTTGTTAGAGAGAGCGAGAATGAACACAAGCATGGGAAGTGGCAGGCAGAGGAAGATGCAGGTTCCCCACTGAGCAAGGACCCGGATGTGGGACTTGATTCTAGGACCCTGGGATCATGACCTGAACTGAAGGCAGACACTTAACCAGCTGAGCCACCCAAGTATCCATAGGAGCACCTATTTTGAAGTAAGACAGCAAAAGTGTTCAAAATGTAGTTGTACCATTTCTTGTCTGGGCACCTTTTCCGAGTTACTTAACCTAACCCTTGCTCTCCTCATCTGCAGAAAGGAGCTGCTAATGCCATCTTGCAGGATTATTGAGAGAATGAATAGAACAGCAATGCATGTTATTCATTAAAAGGCAAATTCTATTAATAAAACACATAGAAAATGGAGTATTTGGGGTACTAAGGTGACTCTTCCCTCTTAATTTTATCTGATTAAGTTATAAAGTTGTTTCCACTCTAAAAAGTGCCTAGAACCATATGTAGTAAGGGCCCCAATTCCAATGTAGTTACGTTTTAAAATCAGAAATAAATGTATCTAAACTTAACAATCTGATTCAAACTGTGATTTGGTACCATATGATCATGACATCTCACAGTTGGAAGGGAAACTAAAAGCCATCATATGAAACTGCCCATCCAAAGCCAGGACTGCATCTATAACATTTCTAATTCAAAGCATTTGCAAAATGTTCTTTACTTATGCATGGTGTTCTAGATAGTCTGTTGGGTCCTGCCTTATAGGGTTCACATCTTAGTGGGAGAGTGAGACTAGCAAATGGCTCCAGGAGCGGGTGAAGGAGAAGTGCACTGGCCTCTAGGGACCCATGGGAGGGGAAACTACCACCGGCCCAGTCTCCCCAGGAAAGCAAGAGTAAGCTGCAAAGTGAAGAGTGGACAGGAATAGACTAGGTAATGGGGGACAAAAACGGAAATGAGTTTTCAGGCAATGGGCTTTGAAAGGATTCCATTTCGATTTGAATCCGTCTGCAAAATGTTCTTTCAGAATGAGCAGGAAGTTCCTTTTTGAGAAAAAAATTTTCTCCTTATAGTATAAGACACTGTACAGTTGGCATATAATAATGTAGGATTATTAAATATAGTAGAATATAATAATTAACATTATCTCTGCACCTTTATAAGTAAGGGGAAATTTGCTTCTCTAAGCTCAGACTAATATAGCACTAAACTGTCTCAAATAAGGGATCAGGAAGCTTGAGGATTCCTGCCCGTGATTATTAACTTTAAGACTGAGAAAACAGAGTAAAAAAATAAGATTATTATAATAACTCAAGAGGCCTGCTTATACAACCTGTACCCTACCACTTAAAGAAATAGGTGATAAAAATCTTGTACTAATATTAGCATGGAATTTTAAAAAATATCTTCATTCCAGTTCACTCAGAATGTATTCAGTTGGGAATAAAATAAGACTATCCTATTGTAAATCTATTATCTCTGCATTCACTTTATTATGTATTAATATATATGGAGTACCTGGCTGGCTCTTGGTCTCAGGGTTGTGAGTTTGAGTTCCCACATTGCATGGAGAGTTTACTTAAAAATAAAATCTTAAAGAGGCACATGGGTGGCTCAGTTGGTCGAGCATCCAACTCTTGATTTTAGCTCAGGTCATGATCTTGGGATCGTGAAATCACAAGGAAACTGCTTGAGATTCTCTTTCTTCCTCTCCCTCTGCCTTTCCCCCCATTTGTACTATAAATAAATGAATAAAATCTTTAAAAAATAAAATTAAAAAAAGAAAAATAATACTAAGTCATAGTAATAACAATATACTGGTAATGCATGGAAACAGACTAATATACCAATGGTATAGAATAGAGTGTTCAGAAACAGACCCATGAGTATAAAGAAACTTGATACAGGAGAAGAGTACCACCAGAAATTACAAAATAAAGGTATTAGTCTGGGAGAAGATAGTTGTTACATCTAAAAGTTTCTAAATTATACAAGAAACTCTTGGAAAACAAAATACACTTTTCTTGATAGAAAAATGAGTAAAGGATATTGGTTATATATCTTGGGAATAGATATGTAATATATGCATATATATATGAGAAATTTTGAACATATATATAGGATATATATAGACATAGATATATAATGTCTATTGCAATATATGTGATATATGCCATAGACACAGTATGGAATATTCAGCAGAAGCCAAAAGCAAGAAACAGTACATACTTGCAACTACTAGATAAATAAGTCCTAAAGACCTAAAACATAGTATAATGATTACAGACAACAAAACTATATTATGAGCCTTAAATTTGCTAAGTGACTGATCTTAATTGTTTCCAATATTAGAAGAAATTATAATTAGGTGAAGCAATTGAGGCATTAGCTAATGCTACAAAGGCAATCATATTGCCTTGTAACTATATTGAACCAATAAGCTGTACCCCTTAAACTTACACATGATATTGTATATCAAATATATCTCAATTTCAAAAGTGGGGAGCAAGATGGACAGATCTTAAAACATAAAGCTAAGTGAGAAGAGAAGAGACAGAAGAAGGGTTACAATACAATCCATATGCAAATTAAAAATGGGTACACACAAAAGAAACACTGCTTATTTTACAAGGACTCCTACATTTGATACACATTCAAGATGCAGTCCTGTCTGTATGAGGGAGGGGAATGGACAGCAGCCTTGTCTCCAACAATGACAGTAGTGTGCTAATTGCTGAAGAATGTACTCATCTCAGCTCTCTGTTGGTTAACAATCTCCACAAGTCTTTTGCATTTCTGCACATCTTGTGATCCTACACGCTGACCCACTGTGCTCTAGACTGTCTAGTCAAGAGTGTTTGTGTAGAGAACATCCTTGGAAGACAAAGATAGTATCTCTCTCCAGCGCAGAGGGGAGGTTTGTTTGCTGCCCAGAATTATCCCTAGAATAACACACCCCAGGACAAAAGCTGGGCAGGTTTGCTAGCGGCCCATTATAGAAAATCAGGGATTTCTAAGCTCAAGTTTGCTCAGATGTAACACAATCCACGACACGGGCAGCGCCTGCATCTGCATTGTTCTCATGGGAATCAGCAACTGGGGAACCAACGTGAACATGATGTTCATGATACTTGCTAGACACTGAGAAATAAAATCCTTGGTTTCTGACCCAGGCATCTTTTGTTTTCTGCCAGTATCCTTGAAACTGTGATAGTCTATCTTACCAGTTTGCAAGGAAGGGGAAAACCTCAGAATTTGGGTTTCTAACAAGTTCCCAGGTGATGGTGATGTTGCTTGCCCTGGGATCTAATGCTGCTGGCCAGGGGACACCAGTGATCTAGATCATACCAGCTGTGTGACCCTAGGAGAGTTACTTCCTGTGCCTCAGGCTCTACATCTGCAAATGTGGGTACAGCAATCATATCACCTTCATAGGCTTGAAGTGAGAATTAAATGAGTTAATTAGTGTTGATTATTTATAAACATGACTGGCACATATTAATAACTTTGTATTTGCTGTAATTGTTGGTATAAACATTTCTTTTACATTGATACAAACTTGGAAAACATATACGGCATCTACCACAAAACCCCTGTCACCTAGAGAGGCATGTTCATGATAATGCTGCTTTTGAAAGTTAACATGGATTGAAAACCTTGGGTTCTGGAACAACCTTCCCTGGAGCTCATTTTTCTGTAACATAATACAGGCTGAGAGCAAAGATATTACAAGAGATTCGGCGCTTCCTAGAAGCCACAACTTGCTGGTGGAGTAGGCAGATTGTGTGTGCAAGGACAGAAGGAGAAGGCTAAGGGAACACAAACCTCATGCTCCCCTAAAGCAACAGAGTGGCAAGTGGAAGGGGACAAAGAGAGTGGAGTGATGAATTGGGTTGGAGAATAAAGTAGAGACTGGAAGCAGAGAGGACGAAGGAAGCCGGAAGACGAAGAGATCATCTTCATTTTATAGATGAAATAAGGAAGAAAGGACAATTGAAGAGGTAGACAGAGGAGGAAGAAAAAAATTACACAGGAATCTTTCCTCTCTCGGAAAGGAGCAAACAGTTTTCTTTTTCTAGAGTAGTGTCTTAATGACCTAAAGCCCATTACATGTGAGGGTCAAAGTAATACAAGTCACTCTTGATACCATATCACCAGCAGAAATGTCTTCCATTTTTAAAAGCTGGTCACCATGCTCCCTGCCTTGCCTGCCCCACTGAAGAAAACCATTTCATCCCTGCTTGGCTGACTGTACATCCCATCTCTCATTTATGACTTTTTTCTTTCAAGGTTAAGGTGTAGAAAAACATTGAATGTTTCATTGAACCCATTCTAGTTTCCACAAACTGAAACATCCTTTCATACCACCATAGTATGTATTTTAGATAAATAAACCTCACATAAAATTTCAAAGGAAGGGGCGCCTGGGTGGCTCAGTGGGTTAAAGCCTCTACCTTTCGCTCAGGGCTCAGGTTGATCCCAGGGTCCTGGGATCGAGCCCTGCATCGGGCTCTCCGCTTGGCGGGGAGCCTGCTTCCTCCTCTCTCATTCTCTCTGCCTGCCTCTCTCCCTACTTGTGATCTCTATCTGTCAAATAAATAAATAAAATCTTAAAAAAAATTTTCAAAGGAAGTTAATTATAGAAAAAGAAAAGAGTGGTCAAAGAAATAGCGATGAGAAAAGCACCTCACCCCTCACTGTCCCATTAGATAAGGTTTAGGGTTTAAATAGGGAGAGCTCAGGGGAACACAACTGGAGGAGAGCGCTCTCCTATCTATCTCTCTCTCCCGCCTCTCTGGCCACTCTTCAGTTCAGCTAGCATCAGCCAGTTCAAGGACAAGTTAGCATTTGTGACTGAAGTTTAAGTAAAACTGTTGTTTAAAAAAAATTAGTTCTTTTCATTTTTAACATGCTCCAAACAGTTTTTTTTACCATTAGTGTATTTCTTCAAATTACGGTTCTTTTGTAAATTCTTTGGATTGAGACCTTATGTTTACTATGAAAAATATAGGCATGCTTCTTCATGTTTTATATTTGAAAACTTGTCCATACCAATAATGTTGAAAGTTCCTTCTCATAAGTCAATGAACTCTGTGGTCCTGAAGACAGCAAATGTCTCAATTAAGAGCCTTGAAAACTGTGGTCTCCACAGGTTAAGGAAATGCTAGAAAATCAAGTGCTAAGGGTTAAAAAAGAAATTGCAAATCAAAATGTCCTTTGGGAAGGAGCATTAATCCCCGAGTGCATTAATCTCTGCAAAGAGGAAAAAGAGAAATTAACCATCTCTTCATTACATGGTCAGTCAATATAATCTCTAACCTGTCCTTTATTCAATCTTGGAGTCTAATTTATTCATAATATAATTCTAGTAACAATTAGAAACAAAGTACCCCCTCTACTTCTAGTACTCCCCAGCACTATCTAGCAAGAGGAAATGACTTCTCGTTTTCAGGTTTGTCTGTTACTTACACAGTACTCTGGGGCAGTCAGGATCAGGAGAACATTGATGAGTAGACATACAAAGATGGCCTTTTGTATGGGTTTTATTGAAAGGAAAAACACCATTTGGGCTACAGAGGTCACTGTCTGTTACCCTGTATTTGGCTCCCATTTCTGACATAACTGAGATGAACAGCTAGCCTCATGGACAACCAAAACAAAAGTTTCACATTGACTGAAGTCAAGCTGAGTTGAAATGATTAGTCTTTTCTCAAATCCCTAGATTTTTCCACTTTCCCAATGACAGAAAAGTGGGTGTTCACCACAGTTCTTTATGAAACACAATTATGGGCATACAGTGAATGCCAGTCCCCTTTGAGCTAACCTTCCTCAGGCCGCTGCCTTCTATTGAATAGCTCACATACCACATGGGGTCCAGTCAACTGTGCCAAGGAAGGCAGAGGTTGGCTTCCATCAACAATTGATCCTTAAGGGTCACTTCCTTAAGAAGTGACAGTTCAGATGGCAAATCCTATGGCCTGACAGACTCTTTGTATTATTGCCTCGTTCAAAGAACTCATTTTCAAAACAGAGCATATCCACATCTCGATCACTTTCACAATCTATCCTTAGAACAGCCACATTTCATTTTTCGGCAGTGTTTTATTTGAATGGACCCATAAATGCCAAATGTATATCAAATTGAAACCAATACTTTCTCAATTGGCATAGCAAATGTTTATGTGTATTTACTTCCTTAAAGAGGCATGTTAAAAATCGAATTTTCACCTTAACTATCTCTGATGTCAAATTAACTGTATGATTGTTCAGTTTTGCTTGGGCTCAAGTAGAGTTTTGCAACTTTTTTGATTTTAGAAACATACGTACTTGCATGACTAACATATTCAACTTACAGATGTGAAAAGTCATGGAGAATAACAACCCAAATCTATCTCCTAAATATTTTGATTCTCTACTTTGTTCTTATTTACTATGACACTCAAATTTGTCTTCCCAGGTTTAAATGATTAACAGAGAAACCACGGGAAAAGATGACCAAACTGAAATGTATTAAATGATGAAACAAACTGTAATTTGTGAAAAAAAAAATTAGACAAAAGAAGTATAGTCAGAGTCTCAAAAAAGAGAAAGAAGTGAGACATGGGAGGATAAGGGGACAGGAAAGTCAGCCAAGCTCTTTTTTTAACTTTTGTCCAGGAACCCCTGGCCTCAAGCTTTAAAGATTACCGGAAGCCCCCAAGCTCTCCCTCTGGTCTTCTCTGAGGATCCAGCAAAAATGCAACAATTGTAGGCTGAATCTTTGTGTTCTAGGTAGGATTATTTATCAGGGATTTTGTTTTGTCTGGGTTTTCAATGGCTCAGCCCCAGCTGTACACTTGGAGACAGAGCACAGCTTCAATCAACAGAGGGTTTGTAGCAATCCTTTCGGAAGCCTCCCTCCCCCTGCAGGGATGGAGTAATTAACAGACCATTAAGTCAATTCTGCTTTATTGAGGGGGACACTGTGCAGGTCATTTCTTTGAAAACTTTTGTTCTTGAAGGAAATTACAGGATTGTTTTATGTTTAGAACACAGCCTGGTGAACTCCGGAGTCGAGAGGCAAGCTTCTGGAGCTTGGGGACCCACGGAGACAGGAAGATAATGACTCTAATCCCATTAAAAAAAGATTTCTCCCAACCTTCCCCCCCTCCTTTTACTTTTTCTTCTAAAAACCAGTTAAGAGAAAAACGATTTGCTCATTTGGTAATAACTAATGGAGACATGAATTACGGAGATGCCCCAGACTGAAGTTTATCTCGGTGTCAATAAATCTCTAAACAACCGCGATGAAAATAAGTATTGCCTCCATTGCTTCTTTTTATTTCCATATTAATCAAAGGCATCTGCTCCTGTCCTTTCTATATGGGAGAGGGAATGGGCAGCAAGTATTCTATCATCTGAAAAAGCCTCTAGGAGGACGTTGTTCACAGCATTTGTGTTTTGTGAGTCCGGAGGAGTTTTTACCACCGGACTTAGGTGACCTGTGTTTCCCCCTCGGCTCAGAGGGCCTTGAAGGGGTGGGCATTTCTTATGCATTTGAATGGGGTTACTTCTCTTGCTGTTGTGCTCAACATTTTTCTCGGGTGCTCCCTGACAGGGTCCCACGCATCGAAAGCACCCAGAAAGTGTTCAGTCCTGAAGCGGAGGAAACTCCAAAGGATAGGATGTAAGGAAGGGGTGGTAGAGGCTCGCATTGCTGGGGTACGCTGGAGTGCCAAATGTTTACATTTGGATCCAAAGGTTGATGTGAATTTCCTGGTCCTTTCCTGGAGCAGACAAGTGGGGTGGGGTGAAGGGGCAGTCGAATACCCAAGAGGACTAGAAAGTCTCCCTGAAATGTGTTTGCTCCAACTTCTCTTTCCTCGCACGCAGCGAAGAATTCTGCCAGTGGGCGGGAATGCTTCCTCTGCTCCGCAGCTCTGCGGTATGAGGAGAGGGGCTCCTCTCACATTCCGGCTTCTGGAGTTTTCCACGCCCAAGGGAGATGAAGAGTGCTGGAGAGGCTGTATCTTGCACGTAAATTGTGGCGCCCCAGATCAGATCAGACCCCTCTGCTCGTGCACTCTCCGAGCTGTCGGTAGCAGACCAAAAGGGAAAGACGGCCCCGGATCACGTTAGGGCCAAACGAAACCCCAAAACTTTCGGGAGCAGCTACCCCAAGTGACTTCCCACAGACATAGGCCCCTTCCCCTCCTTGTCCGCATGGGTCGCGAGTGACTCAACCACTTTGCAACCACCAGAACCCCAGGACACCGCAACAGCATCCAGGCCCGAGCTTTGAGCGCCCAGGTTTCTGCCTCCCTCTTCATCCTCCCCCCTTCGTTGGAGTTTTAGCCCAGCAGCCCCAGCTCCCCAGGACCCATCCCGGGCCTTGTGGAACTTTCTTTCCCGAGCGCTGGCAGGACCCGGAGCCAGGGCGGGAGCTTGGATCAGAAGCAGGAGCTCAGATCAGAAGCAGGACCTCTGTGCCAGGGGCTGTGGTCCGGGGCTGCGGCGGAGAGCGGGGCGGCCGCTGCTCTGTGAGGTCCCCAGCAAGGAAAAGTGGCTGGTGGAAGCGCAGCAGCGGGGGCCGTCCGGGCAGACCTGGACCCTATCTCCTTAGCAAACTTTCCAAACGGTTGGCGCGGGGCTGGGCTTCGGGGTGCAGGGAACAGAGAGGAAAGCGTGCCTGCAGCTCTCCGTCCGAGTTCGGATTTGTTGTTAATGTTACTGGTTTTTCTCTCTCCGGGTTTCCATATATGCTTAGGTATTCCAAAACTCTTGCCAGTGTCGGCGCAGTCGGGGCTGAGCCTTGCTCCGTGTCTTCCCTCCCCGGTTTATCTTTGTTTTGCTACCTGCGCCCCCGCCTCTCTTGGCCTGGCGGGCAGATGGCAGAGCCCGGGGACTGTCACTTCCCACGAGACGCAGCTTCAACGTGTGGACCCCCAGCTCGCGCGGAGCTGGAGTCTCGGCGCCGACCCCCTCCGCGTTAGGCCCCAGAACAGAGGCAAAGTTCGGGGCCAGTCTCTGCAGCGCTGGACCCCGAGTCTGGCGGGGCTCCCGGCTCCCTGCCGGCAGGTGTTGGAGCGCGGAGGGAGGGGCCACGCTCCCAGCGGGTGGGCAGCACAGCCGGCGTCTGGAGCGGAGCAGGTCCCGAGGCTCCCGGGGCTCTGGTTCGCTTCCCCGCAACGTCCGGCCCACCCACTCCCTCCGGCCCCCTAGCAGCCCGCGCGACCTCGGCGTCCCAGGAAAGGGCTCACTGAAAACGGACACTCAACTAAAAAGCGGTCCCTCAGACCCGAACCTTCGGGTTTGGGCTCCTCCAGACTACTTGTAAGGGAAATGGGTACGCGAGAGGCTCAGAAACTGCGAGGTGGAGAGGCGGACACTCATTCTTCTGCGAGTTGGCCGACAGGCAGGCGGAAGATGAGGGTGCATCCGGTTCCACCAAGGTCCCCCCTTTGGTCCATTTCTCTCTGAGGACACTTCCAGCGCCATTCTGCCGAGCCTCCTCCTTCAGCAGCGCTTCGGAAGCCGCGGCGGGGGTCGGCTGTCTAGGCCGAGCCCGGCCGCACTCTCCCGGAAACGCGCACACCCCAGCGGCCTTGATGAGCGCCGAGCCCCGACGTCCCCTCCTCACTACTCCCCTTTCCTGCTGCGGCCAGGAGTCGCGGGCGTGGGGTGGCCACGGGTCTTGGGACGAGGAGGGTTCCGGGGGAGAGGTACCGGGACTGGGATGCCTCGAGCCACGGACTAACTCTTGTAGCCCCGTGGGTCCCCGCAGGAGTCCGGAGGGGTGAGGCTGAGCTTCCGCCGGTCGCCTTTGGGGTCGCAGAGGCTTCTCGGTCCCCGGGACCCCAACGCCTGTCCCTAGCGCCCCAGGGCGGCAGAGAGGCGGGAGCGAGCGGCGGGGAGAGCTAGAAGTGTACCCGCCCGGGCGCCGAGGGTTGGGAGCCCACCGTTCCGACGCGCAGCGCGAGGAGGAGAGTGGGGCCCGAAGTCCCCAGGCGGGACCTAGAAAGGGCAGTTAAATCTTCTTGCCTGAGTGAAATGCTCAGAGAATCCGGGCTTTTGCAGTTACTGGTAAGGGTATCAGTGGAGGCGACGAAATTTCGCTTGACCTAGCTGCTTGGGGGGAAAAAAAAAGTTTGCAGAGACACAAGTCCTTCTCCTGTAAGGAAACCTTGGACGTCGTGGGCCCCCTCAGGCCGCTTCTCCCAGTCCTTTTTCTAGATAGTAACCCAGGGTTCCAGAACCTCTCTGCGAGAGGAGTTCCTCAGAAACAAATTTCTAGCGTAGGCAGCCAAAGCCTGCCTACTTCCCATTCTAAGTGCGACTTTCTTCCACCCTTATAGTTTAGTCGCCTGCTTAAACCACCTCGAGGCTTCTAGGGCAAGCCTTCTCAAGATATCTCCGCCCACGAGGATTTCACCGTTCTTTTAAATGTAAAGCAACGTTTATTCTGGAATGAAGGAAACCTCCTCGTATTTCTAGATTGAATTAAAAACTGTCTTAAACTTGAGAACTTTCCAGAAAGTGGCAAATTTACAAGGAAACAATTTCGGCCAAGAACCATCCTCACCTTAGCGGTCATACACTTTTGTTAGGGGCGTCAGTAATTCAGAGTACTTAATGGGAATTGCAAGTAAGGGTAGCTCACAAAGTCACATCCCCAAGAGGACCAGCCCTCACCGGGGACAAGAACCTTCCCCAGAGGCCAGTGGCTAATATTTCCTCCCAATAGATCAAGAAAATCCAAGCAACTGGGTTCCAAATAATTTTCTCCTTGAGTTCCTGTCCTGTTCTTAAAGGAATCTTTTCTTCCAGTCTCCCTAGCCCAGTGGAGTTTTTGTAACCCTGAGAAGAGTTCAATTTGCCTGGGGAACTCCCCAGTGTTTGAAGCAATGTCTCTTTTCTGATTTAGTTGGATAATTCAGGGTAGAATTTCCTGGCCCAGTGGCTCCTTTTAGTGCATTTTCCCAGGAAAATGGACCTTAGAGCTCTTTAATTTGACCACTGGATGTATCTAAAGGGATTTATCACAGCAGCACCCCCTCAAAATCCACCTCTCCCCTGTTGTAAGGAGTGTGGTTTTACTCCTTTCCAGCACCCAATTTAAGCTTCAGCTCTAGAGAAGGGGTGAAGCCCACCATTAATCCTGTGGTCAGAGTTCTAGTCTTTCCCCAAGACCAGGCCTTTGGAAAGAAGATCCAAAGTTGCAAGTAGCTCAGGGGAAAGTCCTTTCCCTGATTAATGAAACTTCTCCCTCCCCTCCCCTTCTTAAATAATAAACTCACTGGGAAAGGCTGGAGGGCTGGCCTGTGTTGGTTTCAAATAAATCCTCAACAGCTCTTTCCTCACCCAGAGAAATGAATCACCCTTGGGAAACAAACGATTATTCCCCCATTTGTCTGTCAAAGACCCGGGGAAATAAGCACCCTCCACTGTAGACCCTCACTTTGGTCTTTCTTCTGGGCTGTAGGGGAGTTTTCGGGGACAGGGGAGATGGAGGAGGATGAGTTAAATAGAACCAGGACCCACTGAGATGCCCTCCCAGGTGCAAGCGGTGGGGAGCCCAGGGAGGAAAGGGCAGATAATTCCTAGATGCGCTATCCATGCTGGATCCTGGAAAGAGACAGCTCTATTGGTCTGCAGTGGAAACCACTAGCTTCCTCTCTGTGAAGAGGAGTTTAATCCTCAACAAACTCCTGGTGATGTTACATCTAACCCAGAGGCCAATTTCAGGGTAGTATATTTCAATCAGATTTCCACTTTCCTTAGTAAGAAATACAGGCTTGTGCCATTAGTGTTACTATTGTCCCTAGATGGTGTTTTTTTTTTTTTTTTTTTGTCCTGTGTTAACGAAGAAACAAAACCTTCTTGTTGGATCACTTTTGCTCCTACAAACTATATGGCACTGTCAGGGGACTGGGAGTGAGGGATGAAGAGAGAAAAGTAATTGATTAAAATGACCCCTGTTTTAGCCATCATTTACATAGCAGCTGCCCAGTATATTCAACTAAGCAGACTTGCAATCTAACATGGGAAAGAAGGGAGAATTCCTGCTGTAAATCTTTGAGATGCTGGGACTTAAGAGGTGGTTGGCCTCATCCGAGCTAGCCTTACAAAGCAGAGTGGCCTTCCTTTCGGTGTGGATCACCTACCACGGCAGGCAGAAGAGTGGATATTATTCGATTATTTATTTTCTAGGACCCTTTTTGTTGACTTTAAAAACATATACTTGGTTTTAACCTGTTTATTTTTTTAAAGGCCACATGGTCAATTTGAAGTGAAAAGAAGTTAACTTACTGCTTCATTCCTATCTGTTGTCAACACACACAGCCTCTCATTTCCTGTCACTTTGGGTTTTCAGATTACTTTTTTAAAATCTCAATTGCTGAGTTTATGAGTGTCTGATTACTGCTGAGAAATAAGGAGCTCAAATATCACAAGGCTACCCATGTGGACAATGCCCCATTTGAAAGACATCTGGTTGTAATAATTAACACCAATTTATCTGACCTTTTTACCTGTGAATGACCAGAGAAAACTCTTTGTATCTGCCCACCCATCCAAATCTCTCACTCACTGCCAGATACACCTTACCGGGTCCATGCATTTTTTACCCACTACCCCCATCTTCAAAAATTTTAGGCAAAAGCAAAACCAGGATTTAAAGGTTCTTTTTTATTTGAAATCTCATCCAGAAACACTGGTTATTAATAAATATATCATAGTTATCAAGAATATATAAAAAATAAAGACAGGTATTGTCTTTGAGGCCCTAACAAAATATTTCAAGCAAATGTTCAGGAAAATAAAAACGGCACCCCTCCCCAAACCACAATAACTTTTCAAAGCTGATGATAGAGAGAGCTGACCCCGCATGCAGAATCACTGAGCAAGTGGGGGATAGGGCAAGCTAGTAGAGGGAGCCCAGGCTCTGGTGATAGCTGGCCCCTAGAACAGCCTAGGGATGGAGTTTGGGAATGGAGTTCGAAGGGGGTGGGGGCGGGGGAGAAGAAGCGCCTGTGCGTGAGTTTGGGTCTTTGCACTCTGCCCCCCTCTTTTCATTTCAAACAACCACAGACAGATATATGGATACTTGGGAGAATTCACTAATAAATCCTTGTTACAAGGAAAATGGCCTCATGGCCTGCACAACATGTTTAGATAAGATTCATTTAGAAGCGTGCATGCATTCTTTTGACCTACACTGCGTCTTAAGGAAAACCCACATAAGAGATGTCATGGCCTGGACCGGAGCTGAGATTCAAAACTGGGGTCTTGATCAATCTCTCTCGCGCGCGCGCGCTCTCTCTCTCTCTCACTCATTGTCTCTAGAAAAACAACCGTGGAGAGGTTAGTGACACTGGTAATTGCATCCATCTCAAGGAAATATTTACATTTGTTTTGCAAAAAAGGGATGTTGTCTTTTCCAAGGGGAGAACGCAGAGCCAGAGAAAACCAACTCTCAAGTCCCTTCGCAAGTTTTTAACCACACCGATCCCATCTTTATACAACAAATGCAGTTTTGACAAGAGCATATGTAAGTGAGAAATACTGGCGCGGCATGGGGAAAAGAAGCATGCATGCAAAACACACGACGTCTGGTTCCAGTCCCCCTTCGTTAACACCTAGAAATCGCAGTTTGGTTTTGGTCCTTTCCCTCTGGGGGTCTAGTGGGCTCTGAGATCTCTCACACGGCGTGGGAGGCCGCAGGACCCCACGCTCACCCTCCCGCCGGCCGAGTGCTCAGCCCGGCTCTTCCCTCCCGGCCCAGCACCGCGGTCCCTCCCGTCTCTCTCCCCTCAGCCTCGGCAGCCGGTCGGTCCGCCGCTCACTTGAGCAAGTCCTTGGACTCGGCCGACAGCCGAGCCATGTTGGCGGTGGAGAGAGCCGAAAGGTGCGGCGGCGGCGGCATCTGGCAGATGGTGCAGGGGCAGGGCAGCCCGGCCCAGTGCTGGAAGCCGCTGCCCAGCTGCAGCGCGGGCGGCGTGGAGGGCGCCTTGAGCAGCGAGTGGGGAGGTCGAATAGTGCCGATGGCCGGCAGCGAGGCAGCGGACAGCGGGGACGAAGCGTTGCCAGACGAGAGCGCGCCGCCCAGGATGGGGTGCACCGCGTGCACGGCGTTGGCGGCGTGTGCAGGGTGGCCGGCGGAGTGGCCCACGGTCCCGCAGTGGAAGGCAGAGTGGTGGCCCCCGTAGATCTCGCCAACCAACCTCTTCATCTCCTCCAGGGAGCTGGTGAGCATGAGGATGTAGTTTCTGGCCAGCAGGAGAGTGGCGATCTTGGAGAGCTTGCGCACCGAGGGCCCGTGCGCGTAGGGCATGACCTCGCGCAGCCCGTCCATGGCTAGGTTTAGGTCGTGCATCCTCTTGCGCTCGCGGCCGTTGATCTTCAGTCGTAACTGCTGTAGGTCCTGCTCCGACAGCTGCTTCTTGATTTTGTACTTGCTGCTCTCGCCGGTGGCCTTGGCGCCAGCCCGCGAGAGGCTTTCCCCAGGCATCTTTTGCACCATGTCGCCCTGCGTGGAAGAGACGGAGTTGAGACGGCTCTCCTGGTGGTGGTGGTGGCGGTGGTGGTGTTCCCTCAGATACATCTCATCCATGTCCGGCGATGAAGCTCTGCTGGAGACAGAGCTCGAATCAGAATTCATTTTATTACAGGGGATGCGGCCCTACCGTGGGGAGGATTGAGGTGGAAAATTAAAGAAAATCTTGAATTTAGAAAAATCTGCACCGCCCAGCGACCCACTTCTCAGCGGCAAGATGTGAGAAAAAAAGCTGAGGCGCTTCTTTTCCCCCCGCCTTTCTCCCTCCCCACTCCCTTCTCTCTGGTTCGGCTGTTTCTTGGACAGCGGGTTGGAGTATGCTTGGACTAACCTCAGGCTGAAAAAAGAGGGGCTTTTATAGAGCTGCGCCGGAGAAAAGAGACAAAAGGAACCCTCCTATCTATCCTGGGCTGGTTAGGATGACGTGCCATCATTCAGGGCGGTGCGCTTTGCTGTCCCATTTAGCAAGGATTCCTATTCATATTCATTGTGGGGTCGCCCTGGGACACCTCTGCTCAGAACCGCTAGGAGCCCCAAGGCACAAAACCCTCTGATTGACACACTCACCGCTCCAGCTCGCCCCTTCCTGATTTTTTTTTTAAAACTTTACTACCCCTCCCCCCCAATTTCCCCAACCAAATCACACCTAAGGAACCGACCGGAAGGAAAGGGGGCCAGGCAGTTGTCGGAGATTCCTCTGGGTTTGGAGAGAGGAATGGAAACGTTCTCTTTTCTTCATAGCAACTCCCAAGTTTTGGGAAATGTGGGCAAAAGAAGTCCTATGGAACTGTTTCAAGGATAGAGATGAGGTTGGAGGGCAGGTTCCACGCGCACGGTGGGGGGTGTTGGTGGGAAAGAGAGGGGGACTGCGTGTCAATGTGCACTGTCTGAACTGGTTTGTGTTAGATTTCTTTACCTAATCCCTGACATTGTGTTCATTTTGTTTATTGGGACGTTCTGGTGTGATTTCAATGGGTTGGCCATATCTGGTGAAGGGTTTGCCTCTGACACGGTTGTGGGATGGGTCTCTTGTTTTTGTTTTTGCTTTTTTGTTTGCTTGCTTATTTGTTTTTGTCCTCTCGTTTAAATAAACAGATTACTGAAAGAATTTGCTTTGCACAATTCTCTAATGTGTTAGACCTGGATCTGAGTTGAGTTTGGGGGGGGGGGTGGGGAGAAAAACCAAAAAATCCAACCCTGGCATTTGGAGAAGAGCAACTTGAGAAGGGCGGGCGGGCGGGGGGGGGGGAGAGCTGAGGGGACCGGGAGAGTTTGGAAAGGTTCCCAAGAACCCCAGAGAGATTCTTCCTGTTGGGGCTACCCCGTAACCTCCAGACCTTGGCGCTCCCAGAAACTGCTGGGGCAGTCCCTGCCCCTAGCTCCGCCACTGTGGCCGCGCGCGGCAGGGAGTATCTGCAGCTCAGTACCACCGGGCTGGAGCGGGTAGGTCCATGGGGTGAGGCCGCCCCACTCTGGTAGGCCGGGAAAGTGGGCGCTTGGGGTTGAATAAGAAGTGATATGTGTGTGCATGGTGTGTGTGTGTGTGTGTGTGTGTTCCGCAGCGAAAGGGTCTGGAAAGCTCCTTAGGCGTGTGCGCGTAGGCACTGCGATCAATTGCACCGTGGATTCTGGGGATAAAGGAGGCCCGGAGTTTGGAACCTTTGGTTCCAATGAGGAGGTCGGTGCGGATCTTTCTAACCCCTTGCTGTGTTTTTGTCAGTCTCGACTAACTAAGCAGTGTGAGGGGCGGGAAAGGCAGAAATCCCCGGGAGCCCCAGGGTGGCCTCTAGGAGAGCCTGGGAACAGCCACGCTCTGGGCTCGGAGGGAGCAGAGACAGATGCTAGGATGTGGCTGAGGGGATGGAAAGTGTGAAACGGAAGCAATCCCGGAATCTATCCCAGAATCTGAGTCAGTTAGGGCCTCGGACTGCTGGGCAGTCAGTTCGCATTTCTAAGACTCGAGGTAGTGGAGGCCTCACTTTCCATAAACACAAATGGAGCCGTCAACAGAAGAGGGCTGTATGCCTAGGCCTGGAGTCTGCTGCTCTGCGAAGCTGTGCCTCTTTGACAGTCTCCCCTGGAAAGCTGAGCTTGGCAGTACCAGTCGGATGGGGAGACGCAAGCTTGGAATGGATGTTTTCTACACGGAACTTTGCTGCTCTGTAGGAAAAGAAAATGGCCAAGAATCCCTCTGCAAGGCCAGGACCTTGGTGTCCTTGAAGACTGGACGAAAGCCTCCTATCCTCCTACCTCTTCCGTCTCCGGAGAAGGAAAATTTATTAAAACGAAGAACCCCAGACATTCGATTGGATGTGGAAAGATTGATGTCCAAATGCAGTTCTAATATCCAAGCCAAAGAAATGTTTCTTAATTCTCCAGACACATCCATTTGAGCTCAGACAGCAACAAACTCCGAACAATTTATGAGAAAAAATGTTCCAGAACATCTGCATGTATTCGAACACAGTCCCAGGTGATGGAAGGGGTGGAAAGGTGTGTCCAGGCCACCGCCCTCTGTGCTTCTCTGCTGATCCTACGGGGCGGCGGGGGATCCCTGGGAGCCCTACACTGGAGGACAAGTGGTTTCCCAGCTTCCGGGCCCAGCCCACGCTGTCGTCCTGTACCACCTTCCTGACCCTTGGACATCGACTTCTTTCTTTCTCATGACCAGACTGAGAATACTGTACCTCAGTTTTGATTTCGGGAAGCAGCGAAGTCTACTTTGAGTGGCGGATTGCAAATGAAGTAGAAAAAAGTCAAGCTGCTAAAAGGTATTTTAAGGTTTTAAAAAAAATCTCAGTGTTCCCAGTGGACAATACGAAATAAGGTGTAAAGTTTTCTCAAATTAATAGAGAAGGTGGCAGGGGGGGAAAGGGGAAGCAGTCCTTAAAATGCAAGCTGAACAACTCACTTTAGGGCCTGGAAAGACAAAGCCCAGGGTTCCGGGAGTCCGAACCAGAAGTCTCTCTTCCTCCACACTGCCTTTCCACCGAGTGGGGGACGCTGGCCCCTGTGGCCAGCGCGGAGGGAGGCCGCTTTAGGCGCGGAAGGGGTGCCGGGCCTCTGCTTACGTGGACCAGACCCCCTTCACTCTTAACGGATTTTTAGCTCAGTTAAAGCGAAGGTAGATCTGACTGACAGGGCACATCTGTCGTGTCCAGGCCAAGGGCCCTAGGTCCTGGTCCAGAACGCGGTGCGCCCTCTCCTCCCTGCTTTCCTGATAGACCTCTACACGTGTAGATGGTCCAAGGTCCAGGGCCCAAGTCAGGCAAGCGCTTCTGGTGAGGCCTTCCAGGGGCCCACACTCTCCTAGGAGGCTTGTTCCCCATTCTCTAGCTCTTGGAGGGATTAACAGCGAGAGGAGGGAGAAGGAGTAAAGGAGCCACAACTTTGCTTTCCATGAAGTGGGTTGATACTGATCGCGGCTCAAAAGACAGGGGCGCCCTACCACGCTGCGCAGACGCTGCTCCTACGCTCTTGCCTAGCCGAGTCGCTTTGGACTCGGGATCCCCCGCAAATGCCGCTCAGCGCCAAGCAGGAGCAGGCAGGGAGCTCAAAAGACAGAGCTGCCCGAGTTCCTTCGAAAAGCTGTCTCTGCCCTCGCCCACGCCCGGCGTCAGCAGAGGGGAAAAGTAAGGGAGTCCGCGCTGGGCAGAGACTGCAGCAGCCCAGAGGGGCCGCGGCTGCCGGGAGGGGCCGCGGCAGCCGGAAGGGGCCTCAACCGGAGTCGCGCCGTGACCTTGGCCCTGGCCAGGGGCCCATTCATTGGGCTTCAGACAACCAAGGAGCGGGAGCGAGCGACCCGGCGGCGGCGCGGGGCCGCGCTCTCTCGGGCCACACCCCGCGCCCTGGCAGCTCTCTGGCGCAGGGGGCGGCGCGGAGGCGGGGGTCGTCCTTCCGCAACAGGTGCGTCCCACGGCCCGCGGGCCACTTCCCACCATTCAGTCTTGCTCTGGGCAGAGCCTGTGAGTTTCTCACTCTTTGTACTACCCGAGCCAGCGGCGGGGACCCGATCTGGAGAGCCGCGCAGCCTTCCCCTCCCGCCCCAGGCGCACGGCCTCAGAACTGCAGCCCCGGCTCCCAAGGATCGCGGGCTCAAGAGGCATCCCGGATCTTCCTGTCCCCCCGCCCCGAACCCAGATCTCGCGGGGAGCATCTCTTACCCTAAGCCGGGTGCGTGCGGCTCGGCGCCGGCGCCCACCGCTCCGCAGCTCCAGCCACCGGGCTCCTTTCCAGAAGCTGCTCGCTCTGCCTGAGGCCGCGGCGATTTGGGCTCAGGAGGCGACAACCTCCCAGCGCTGGCTGACCTGCCAGGTGGCCACTGCGAGGAGCCGGTCAATCAGCAGCTTCCAGGGGCTCTCCTCGCTCTGCAAGCCTCAAACTTGACCGGTAGAAACTTTGGCCGAGACCGAACGGCGGGAGGCTGCCCTGTGGGCTTCACCTTTTAACCCAACTCCCCTTCCAAAACAAAAAAGATACAAGGGAAACCCAAATATCTCAAAGGATGTTCCCTCAAGAGCAGTCGGAGGAATAGACTAAAAACTACCTGACCACTGAGGACTTCTCCAAAAGTAGTTTCTTTCTTTATCCGAGTAAAACAATAGCAGTGGGGGGCGGGTCATGGAAGCTGTTAGGTTGATCAAAGAAGCCGTTACAGAGAGACCCAGAGAGAGAGAAATTTTATAAAAATTAAATGTCAACATAAATCGCAGCCAGGCAGGAATTCTCTCTCTCTTCTTGCAGCAGCGCACACCGGGAGCTGGAGTGTGGAGAGAGGACTGAGCTCGGAACCCCGCGGTTGCAGATGCCAAAATCGAAATCCCAACAATTAAGTAGGTGCTATAAGTGCCGGAGAGGATGGATCTGAGCCGACCGACTAAAATGTTTTAGTTTTCTGGGTTTCCCCGTATTTTACATAACATCTTGAACATTCACCGATCCGTCTAGTATTTCCCCTCATCTTTAAAAAATCTGACTTTCATACAGGAAAAGGAGCAGAAGTTGAAGGACAGCAGAAATTTATGAGGCGATAGTAACTGCTCTTTGCAATGCTGCATGTGAGATTGGAAGGTGCAAGGAAGTCCCAGAATAGCACAAAATGATGAGGTGTTAATTATGTGAATATATAGACAAGTTAAAACATTGGCAGAACTAGAAGTTTGATTTTAATGATGCAGAAGGAGCAAGTCTGGCTAGAACTTACGGACTAATTATAATTTAAAGACTGGCTTTAGTCAAAGGAGATACGAACTTCTGGGCTTCCTTTATAGGATTTTGCTCAATTAGTAAGCATACTTCAGTACTCTTTCCTCTTTCCTTTCTAGTAACATCTGCTCTATTGCCAGAACTACTGAGTTTTCAATCCTGCAGAAAGCCAATAAGTTGAAAACATTTTTCCTCAAGATTGGAATGTTTAGGTTGATTTAAATATCACTGGTGATCAATCACATAAACTGATGAGTTATATTAAAATTTGCATACTTAATACACACATTCTTGGCATATGCCCTGACATTTTGGATTTGTGGCTCTGTTAATACCAATACTTTAAGAACCATTAAGTAGATGATTTCTTATTAGTATTTTATTGTTATTAATTTAATTCTTTTGTGATTTTTTTATAAAGACACTGTATGCAGCTTGATATCTTAACATAAAATAGCAAAGAATACTAAATTCTGCTTTTGGAAGTTTTTGTATCATCTTCCTGGTATATTTAATTAGGTAGTCGAGTTCAACACATATTGTATTTTTTGCAAAGTGCTTAAGGAATTTAGTTTTATTTTACAGATAAATATTTACCTTAGATATAAATGTCTTACATAGCAAATGTATTCTTTTCATCTTGTGTTTAGTAATATTCATGCTTATACACAAAGTGTATAAATAATTCGATGCCACAAAGAGATTAGAATATAAGAACGTCCATATAGAGCACCAGAGGATTAAAAAGATGTTACCATTTTTGTCATCAGTTTATTACATTGTTTTTTAATTATAGGTATTTATGCACATACATTCTGAAACTTACATCTGTATTTGTGCAAATACATTAAAATATTTGTGCAAACAGATTACAATATTTATTTGAAGACTTTGAGTCCTAAATGAAAAGGGATGTTATTTTTCTGATGCTAATAGAAGGAGAAACATTACACCCCTGTTCATACATAGAGTTGGTGTTAATATGCTATATTGACCTCTAACAAATATAGATTTATACACATTATTTTGAAAAAATGATAATTAAAGTGTCTGTCTGCTACTGAACCTTGAAAAGCCAAAACGGCAGTTTTCAAAAATTAACATTTCTATGGCTGATTCATTTTATACAGAATTTGTGGATGGACCAAGTCAAATCTGCTTCATTTCCAAAAACAAAAGAAAATACATGTTCCTTTCTCATCAGTCCATTATTTTTTTTCTGTCAATAAGTATGTTTTACATTATTTGTGTAACATCAACAGACTGGATGTAAAGTTTATAAAACCAAACTGTCACCATTTACAATAGTGGATGAAGTTTCATCTGATGAAAATTCTGGTATCTTTACATCATATCATAATAAAAAATAAAATTGGATCAATTATTCAGACATTTCAAACCTCAAGTCCTATTATCTTTTGGGGGAAAGGGGGGAAGAAGTAGGCCAAAAACAAATATTCCCTCAATATTTGTAGATATTCATTCCGTATTTTACTCGCAGGCCAGTCTGAGTTTCCTCCTTAACAACTGAAATGATATTCTCAATAGTACTATATCAAACACGTATAGTAAAAACATCTTATACATTTGGGATATGTTAATTTTTACAACATAAAATTATAATGGAAATTAATATATTTTCATAACATGGCATTATTTAAGATAATGATGAAAGAAACTTGAGACTCTTCTAAACTCTAGAAACTTCTAAACTAAATATTTTTTTCCTAGTGAATTTGATTATTTATTCTACATTTGTAATAAGAAATAGCAGATTATTGGACTACTTATGTTCACAGAAGCATTTCAATTAGATACCTTGGGACTTCTTTTTTTCTCTTTTTTTATCATGGCAAGTCTAATAGTAAGAATAAACTTTTAGAAAAGAAACTTTGTAATAGGAGGGGGAAAGAAAGAAGGAGGTCATATAAAACACTGTGTACTGTGCATGTGTCCTTAGGTCATAATACACGATCTTCATTCTGCTTTTGAGTGCGTTTTACAGAATTGTTTGTATGAAAGGGCTCCCCAGATATATGTTTACTTTATACACTTAGGGAAATGTGAACATTGATTCTAATAGTTCAACATAGAGCACATCTGTGGCTGCTTTCTAAAGTCTGAGCAAGTTGGCTGATCATATCTCCATGCCCAGGGAACTCCATGGTACTCTCCTGCCCCATTCATCTATCCTGCAATATGTGGTTAGGTCAGTGAAATTGCCTGAGAGAAAGCTGTGGGAATGAGAACACCGTCTAATCCTTTGGGAATGGAACTTCTGAGTACTGGGATGACCCAGAAACTGCTATAGAAGTAAAATGGAAAACTGAGAATACTGTCAGACCGAAACCTTGCTAAGAAATAGAATTTTCAATAATTAGTAGCATAGCTACCCTAATGCTGCTCAATGCTCCCAAATAAGTCATTTTTTTTACTGACAGAAAGAAAAAAAAAAACTTTTAACCTTTTTTTTTTAAACCTCTTAACTTTATATTGAAGGACAACACCAGTGTCCCAATAATTGCTCTTAATGCAATAATGCATTTACTTAAATAAGGGTACAAGACCAGAAGTGCATAGTAAGAAAAAGACCATTTTTATTTTGTTGATGTGTATGTATGAGCTTATTTCAAAATTCTTTCCAGAGTCAATTCCCCCCACCCCTGGGAAATGGTTTTATATGTGATTTATTTCTATGAAAAGAAAACTGCAATTAGGCATACACTTTTCAAGTTACACTTGCTATACTTAACTTATCTTCTTATCTTTATCAAAGTTTTGCTTTCTATAAAAGTAAAGCAGTGGATAATAACTCTTGTGCTCCCATTAGATTTATTAACCAAAGTAATTACATTAAATGGAAAATAATGCCTTTGGGGAAAGTAATGCCAATAACAGACACCCCAAAGAAAAATACTGTTAAAAGATAATGCATGGCAGGAAAGTTGGGGGTTAAGAGTCTATAACCAACTCAACTTAAGAGTTTTTAATAGCTGTAGAAACTAAAAAAGTAGTTTGGCACCGAAAAACTTTTTCAAGACAAGACTAGAGTAACAAAGGAATAGTTCCTCTGAACATCTGTGGGTCCTTCATGTCCCTGTTTGAGAAACCATCAATAGCAAAGGGAACAAAAATACATAGCAACAAAAAATACAAATACACATGGAATAGTGTGTAGGGTTCTCCAATAAGCTGTTTTCCGGCCAAAGCTGGCAAATGCCATAGGGCTATTGGAAAGATGAGCTCTTGGAGAGATACCCACTACTTTTTTAAAATAATTGTTTTGTTCTAAACATAGAGCTGTCACTTTCCCATTGTTGAGAGTGCCCTTCTTATGATATGAAGACCAGAGGGATCTATTACACAAGCCAAGACCTCACACACCCCAGAAAATTTCCTGGATAGGATTTGCTGCTTACCAGCTGTGCAGTTCCCTAAGTTTCTTACCATTTCTGAACTTCTGTTTTGTCATCTGCACAATGAAAATAGTAATATACTATCATGAGAGTTAAATCGTGTTTTGCAAATCTTTTAAAATCATGCAGTATTATGCTTTTGAAATGAGATATTGTCTTACCCTGTTTTGTATATATACAAATAGCTAAAAATAATTGTACAGCTTGTTCTTTTACAGTCTACCTTGTAAAAATATTATCCTCGTATTCTTCTAAATTTGTCTTATATCTGCCCTCATTATTAAGGCAGGACTCATCCTTTCTCATTGCCCCACTCCCTAACAAGTTGAGAATTAGTAGTAAATATAAAACATACCAAAGTACCTCTTAGAAGTTGGAGCTGATACTTGGAAACTGTGTGACTTTTAGAAATTAAATTAAGGTATAGAATTCACTAGTTTTAGAAGGCAGTATAAAAAATTCTCAGTTCCTCTAAACAATGTAGTTGTGAAGTTTCTGATTTTTATGAGATATGAAGAAAGACTTTTGGAAGAAACATGATTTGAAATTTGTTTTATTTTTCTCTTATGAAAAGCCCTGGAAACCAGTATGCTTATTTTTTTTTAATTTTTTTTTTTAATTTGACAGAGAGAGATCGCAAGTAGGCAGAGAGGCAGGCAGAGAGAGTGAGAGGGAAGCAGGCTCCCCGCCGAGCAGAGAGCCCGACGCGGGACTCGATCCCAGGACCCAGGACCCCGAGATCACGACCCGAGCCGAAGGCAGCGTCCCAAACCACTGAGACACCCAGGCGCCCCACCAGTATGCTTATTTAAAATCTGAGTCCTAGACACCTGGGTGACTCAGTTGGTTAAGCCTCTGCCTTTGGCTCAGGTCATGATCGCAGGGTCCTGGGATCAAGCCCCCCTTTGGGCTCCCTGCTCAGCGGAGAGCCTGCTTCTCTCTCCCACTCTGCCTGCCACTCTGCCTACTTGTGCTCCCCATCTATCAAATAAATAAATAAAATCTTTTTTAAAAAAAATAAAATCTGAGTCCCAAACAAAATTTTACAAACTCAGTTTTACTATTAATGTCTAATCACACATCCATCCTTGATATCTATGGCTCAGCGTGGGGATTCTTTGGACCAGGATTAGTTATACCAGGATTGGTCTCGAGCAAAGTAGCAGGTTTGTGGTATTAGCACTTAGGATTTGGAAAACTTGCAAACTTTATTCTAAAAGAATAAAAAACTTTTTCCTAAAAGACTTTGCAGTGACTGGCACTGAGTCAATCCTACTTTGATCTGGTAAGAGTCTTATCACTGATATCTTGAAAAAAAACAAAACAAAACAGGGTATTGGTCATTCATTCATTCATTCATGCATGCATTTCAGTATTTCTTGAGCATGTCCTATATGTCACCTCAATTGAAGGCTCTGGGGAAACAAAGTCAAAGAAAACATGACCCCTAAACTTATGGTGTTATCATCTAGGTGCTAAAAAGACAAGAAGGCCAATCATCTCCTGAAAGACAAGGTAAATGTGACTTTTAGGTTTTGGTGATTAATATTGGTCATTTTAACAGGTTGGGCCCTTGTTCTGGAGACACAGAGAAGATTACCTTAAAGATATGTCTTGTTGTCTAAGGTTGGTTTCTCTTTGTGCAGGACATTTATTTAGAAAGGGACTCCAGAGAGCAGGAGTGGGGGTGTGGGGAGAGCAAAAGAGAAAAGGAGGAATAGTCAATGAAAATATATTTTGTCAAGCTGACCACTGCTATGGAAAACTGGGGCTTGACTTCTCTTGAGTCCTTCTTGTGAGTATATAGAATGTGTTCATCCATTTATTCACTGTTTCTAGCCTTTCCCCTCTCATTTGGGGGTGGGTACTGGTCATGATTAAATACCTCTACAGTTCTGGGCCACACATGTAGGAGTGACAAGGCAGTCCCCTAGGCTCTCTCATGAAGCCCCAGGCAGAAAGCGAGAGACATGCAGAGCACCTGTGGCCAGCAAAAGGCGGGACTAAGAAGATGGGCCAAGAATATGGGAAGTAGAGCACAGGAAAAGTCTGTTAATTTCCTAAATGGAGCAAAGTGATGCGTAAGTGACATCTCTGAGGTAGGACGTGGCGCAAAAGGGATCTCTAGCCACAGTATAGGACTATGGACAGGACTGCCATAATGGACATTTAGTGAGTGTTTGAGGAGACACTGGAAGAATTGAGGGGAGCTGAGGCAATATACTTCCAGATGTGGAGTGCTTCCCAAATAGAGCCATCTCATAGAAAGTACCTCACCAGCCTCTTTGCCATTTTGGCTCTCCTACCCTTGGTCCTGAAAGAATTCCTCCAGATGGCTATAACTGTAATTGGAAAACCTAATGTCCATATTTACAAGTAAGTTTTTGCCATGAAGGAAATCTAACATGATGGAAAATCCTTAAACCATATTGCTTATATCATTTCTTCCTATTTGTTTTGACTACTGGATATTTTAAAAAATCACAATATCTTAAAACTCTTCTTTAGAAGGTTAAATTAAAAACAGAAGCAAGAAGGGCATCACTAAAATGGAAAATCGTTTCTTTTTGTAATGGTAGCGTCACAATGTCTCTCCTGTCACAGGAGGACAATCATCTTATTAAAATTGCCAGATGGGAGTCGGGAGGCATTTATGTCTGTCTGATGCAGCCTAACAATGTAGCAATTGTGTATAAAATGTCTTGCCAGTCATGCACTCCTTAAATGTTTATAACACAAATGTATTTATAACATTAAACTTTATAATGTTAAATCTTTTTCTATAAACATTGTACAACTCTCCATTTATTTCATCTTCTAAAAAGCATTCAATAAAGTTTTATAATTTTTCTTGGAAGTCCTCACATATCTTTAGTCAATGTCCATTCTCCTCCAATTGATCTATCATTTCAGTAAAATGCAACAGAAAATCCCAATAGAATATTTCATAAAACTTGAGCTAATTCTAAAATATATAGAGAGAGAAAAGGAAAGGACCAAGAAAAGGCAAAACTGTTCTGATGAAGAAGTGTACATATGAAATAATTCTACTATCTGATGCCAGTCTTATTTTAAAGCTTAAGAAATAATGGCAGTGTAAAATGGTTACAATGGGCCAATAAATAGAATAGAAGGAGCAGAAAAAAGTCTGTGTGAATGTCAACCACTGAAATATGATAAAAGGATTAAGTGCATGAAAACAGAGAAAGACATGGGAAGGAAATGGAAAAAAGTGGTTATCAACATAGGAATTTGAAATTAAATCCCTACCTCAAATCATTAACAAAAATGAACTACAGGTGGATCAGACTTAAATTTCAAGAACAAAACTTTAAAACATTTTATCAAAATGTTTTGATACATTTAAGATTTTGAAATAGAGATACATTTCTTACATAGGCAAAAAAACAAAACAAAACCCAACAACAACAAAAACAACCCCCCCCCCAAATAAAAAGAAAAAGATTGATTACTGTGACTAAAATCATGGACTTCCTTTAATCAAAACTCATCCTAAAGGATCAGAAAAGACCATTTCTAAATTGAGATAAGACCTTTGCAACATACAAGACCAATGAAGTGCTAGTAACATAAACGCATGAAGAATGCTGACAAACCAATATGAAACATAATAGAAAAATGGGTGAAAGATATAAACAGAAATATCACAGGAGAGGAAATCCATCTGGCCAGTAAACTTGTGGAAAGATGCTCAACCTCATTAAGGAATCAGGAAAACACAAAGACCACAAGGAGACAGCATTTTCAAGCCATTCAAATACCAAGTACTAAGAAGTTTGAAAATAATAACTACTGAATGCAATGTAGTTCAACAGAATCTCCTATGCATTTCTGATGGAAGTATCAACTGGTACAGCCATTTTGGAAAAGTTTGGTTTTTACCATGTAAAGTTAACATTCATGTACACTATGACTCAGCAATTCTACTCCTAGATTATATGCTTCCACTTGAAGTTGTTGAACCCGTACACCTGAAGACCTATCCTGCACTAAGATGCTCAGGGCATCTCTGTTCTAGTAGCAAATGATTATTAATAGGAAAGCAGATATATAAAGTGGGGTAAACACAGAGTTATTCAGTAGTTTAAATGAATGAACTATAGCGGCATGTGAAAATGTAAGATAAAAGGCTAGTATCCAAAACCTATAAAGAGCTTATCAAACTTGACAAAGAACAAATAATCCAATCAAGAAATGGGCAGAAGACATGAACAGACATTTCTGCAAAGAAGACATCCAAATGGCCAAAAGACACATGAAAAAGTGCTCAACATCATTCAGCATCAGGGAAATACAAATCAAAGCCACAGTGAGATATCACCTCACACCAGTCACAATGGCTAAAATTAACAAGACAGTAAAGGATAGATGCTGGCGAAGTTGCGGAGAAAGGGGAACCCTCCTACACTGTTGGCAGGAATGCAAGCTGGAGCAGCCACTCTGGAAAACAGCATGGATATTCCTCAAAAAGTTGAAAATAGAGTTACCCTATGGCCCAGAAATTGCACTACTGAATATTTACCCTAAAGATACAAATGTAGTGATCCGAAGGGGCACGTGCACCTGAATGTTTATAGTAGCAATGTCCACAATAGCCAAACTATGGAAAGAGCCTAGATGTCCATCAACAGATGAATGGATAAAGTAGATGTGGTATATATACACAATGGAATACTATGCAGCCATCAGAAAAAATGAAATCTTGCTATTTGCAAAGACGTAGATAGAACTAGAGGGTTTGCTAGGTGAAATAAGTCAATCAGAGAAAGACAATTATCATATGATCTCTCTGATATGAGGAATTTGAGAGGCAGGGCAGGGGTTCATGGGGACAGGGGAGGGAAAAATGAAACAAGATGGTACCAGGGAGGGAGACAAAGAGTAAGGGGGTGGGGGAAGGTATAGGGTAGCTGGGTTATGGACATTGGGGAGCATATGTGCTATGGTGAGTGCTGTAAATTGTGTAAAACTAATGATTCACAGATTTGTACCCCTGAAACAAATAATACATTATATGTTAATTAAAAAAATTAAGAGAAATAATGACAGTCCCAAAAGATTACAAGGAGAATGATAACATTTTTGTGAAGTTAAAAGAACTAAAACAGGGGTGCCTGGTGGCTCAGTGGGTTAAAGTCTCTGCCTTCGGCTCAAGTCATGATCCCAGGGTCCTGGGATCGAGCCCTGCATCAGGCTCTCTGCTCAGCAGGGAGCCTGCTTCCTCCTCTCTCTCTTCCTGCCTCTCTGCCTACTTGTGATCTCTGTCTGTCAAATAAATAAATAATAAAATCTTTAAAAAAAAAAGAACTAAAACAAAACATACTCATTAAGAAGTGGAAAAACTCTATATTAAAAAAAGAGAGAGAGAGAGAGAAGAAAGAATTAAGAGAAGGATCAACCCAGATTCGGGATAGTAGATGCTTTAGGTGACAGAGGGAGAAGTATGGGGCAGAAGAAAGCACACAGAATTATAGAAGACATTGCCAATATTTCAGTTTCTGTACTGGGATGGGTGTTCACAGGTGTTTATTATAGTATTCAAAATAAACACCAACACAAACACACTGGGACCAATTATGGGAGCATGCTATGAACAAAGAATTATAATTAATCTAATTATAGTCACTCTAATTAGAGCCACTTTCCTTTCTCATCCACCCATTCCACCCTTTTGTGCCTAGTTTCTTCTGCTGTGCGTAGTTTCTCTAGGCCTCTTCACCCATTCAAATTCAGTCTTTGTTTTGAAGTTTACCTAAAATTCAACTTCCTTCAAGAAATCTTCTCCAGTGACTTCTCCAATGACCTGAAGTGCCTAACTTTTATACCACAAATTACAGTTCTTCATCAGCTACCTCAAACTTCCAGTGGTAATTGCTAAGTACATATATTGCATGGTACAGTATTTTTGATTATGAGAGAACATAAATTTGATTCATATCTGATCCCCACTTACAAAGACTCTGGAGAGGGTATAAGCCATATGAACAAATTCCTATAGTACTAGGTAATTCTAGCCATGTTGGCTAGAACTTCTGAGTGGAGAAATAAAAGAAGGTGTCACAGAACAGGAGTCATCACAGCTGGATTTTGAAAAATAAAGGGAATCTCTAAAGGCAAAAAAAAAAAAATAAAAGGCAGGAGGTGGACATTCCAGGTACAAATAATAAGAGCTAATATTTACTACCTATTTACTATATGCTAGGACTATGTCGAGTCTCTTACAGTTTGTATCAGTAAAGTCAGATATAGCTGAGACTAGCAGAGACCCCACTAGCATTCCCCTTCTTATATGTAAAACCTGAAAGAAGCCAGTCCAGGGCTAGAATGGCAACGCTGCTTCATAATGTCCTTGAGGACCTGATTAGCTACAGCTTATCATTTGGACATATCTAGTGTGTGACCCTCATGCTCTTGGCTCAAAGTGGAAGCTATCACATCTACATTCCAGGAAGCATGATGGAGAAATAGATAAAGAAGAAAGGGGCAAACATTACACATTTATCTGAGAGAATTAAGTGCAGGCAAGAGAAATCTTTCTAGTTATTTTAAGCAGTTTAAAAATCACCTGCTTAAAATACCTTTGGAAGGACTAAAGGGTGGGTCTCCAGGAATGACTCTAAAAACAATACAAAAATAACCTGTCAAGGAACTTGGAAGTTGCAGTTAAGAGTCATAAACCCCAAAATATGGAGCATTAAGTTGACCCAGAAATCAGAAGCTTGAGTCAAGAAGAAATTGCCATATTGATTTTTGATAATCAGAAGCAGGAGAATGGACACTGGAACACTGCTAAAGAAAAAGTATAATATTTATATGACATAGCTGGCTAAGAGAGAATTTTTTAAAAGATTTATTTATTTATTTCAGAAGGACAGGGAGTCACAGGAAGAGAGAGAGAGAGATTCAAGCAGACTCCATATTGAGTGCCGACCCTGAGACCATGACCTGAGCTGAAATCAAGAGTTGGACACTTAACCAAGTATGTCACCCAGGCACCTCAAGGGATAATGTTTTAAAATACAGGAAAATGATTTCTGCTTCACTTCCACTTTCCAAATGTTGCACGAGTGCATCTAATTAAAGGAATCTAATTTGCATCCACTTGTGAAGTAATTAGTGAAAAGAAGATTTCACTTTTCATTCTAATTAGAAAGAGAGTAGGACAGAGATTGAAAAAGCCAATATATCATGACCATCATAATCCACCACTTTGGTTATCTTGCATTGCTGAACTCCTTTCTAGCCATCGCTAAACTTCTGACCAGCAGCTACTAAAAATATATGCATAGCCAACATAAGGCAATCACCATTTGTACAAATAAATGAACAATGTGCAACAAATACAATGTATTCACCTTCTCTCCTAAAGGGGAAACCTAACATCCTACCATTTGTTACATCTGTCACTAGGTCATTCTCACTCTTCTTCAGTTTAGTTAATTCTATTTTGACACTAGGTAATTTTAAAGTTAAATTATTTATTTAACTACCACTATAACAATTTATCTGAAAAATAGGGGGAAGGCAGAAGAGAGAAGATAATACTGGCTAATTTACATTCATATATTAAATATATCCCATAGATATTAAACATTCACATATATCACACATATTAAACAGAGTAAGAAAAACTGTGAGCCAGTATTGATGAAATTATAGTTACATTAAAAAAATTCTTTTCTTCACTATGTGTTTCCTGTTCCCTCTGCCCTTTGACAACATTTCAACCGGCCAAGTTTCTTTACTTGGTAAAGATAGCCAAACTAGCATTCCTTCATAATCCAGCATGCAAAATATTGTCAGAGTCTATCATGAACTTAAACTACTGACGCCAGAACTAGTGGTAAGTACCCAGAAGATCTCTTTCCCTTTCCTCATAATTTTGCAGAAAGACTATTTCCTCTTGATAGGATAAGAGTAAGTTCACACAATATAGTAACATACGTCTTCCCCCTCCCTATGGTTGAGTAATGTGAAGGACTCCAAAGGACTAGATGATAGTCTCAACTCCCACTTCATTACAAATCATATTGTGTATTCTCGGGAAAGCATTCCTTCCTTGGTAACTTGTACTGTGAAAAGAGCCGAACCCAGAGTAATGAGGATAGTGTAACAGAGACGGCTAATCATCTACCAAACCTGTTGTCTTCTGGCTAGCTTGGAGGTGCCCTTATTCTCAGACATTACTATGTGGTCAAGTTATTACCAATAAAATGTGAGTAGGAGTTAGAAGTGCTATAAGCAAGTCTGGGAGTTAAGACATTGCACATGTCCTTTCCAAATTTTCTTCCTTCTCTCTACTCTTTTTTAAGTTTTTGTTTAAATTCCAGTTAGTTAACAGTGTAATATTAATTTCAGCTCTCTACTTTTTGACCACAGTTCAACCATGCAGATAAATAAAAATGTCCTTTGTATGTGTAAAGCAGAATGACTCTCGGCCCCAAATTATAGCATAGATCAGAACTTTTCTAAAGACCTGAACCATTCATATTGGAATTATTACATGAACAAGAAATAAACCTCTTTGTTTTAGAAGTCCTTTTACTCTTGGCTCTATTTGTTAAAGCAATCTTGTCTTCCTCAATTTGACATAAACATAGAGCAAACATTTTGCAGCTGGCTTACTAAATAACTGTAGTATGAAGTGGTAGAAGGACAAAATTATGTCAGTGAATAAGAAGGTTAACCCAGGCCCGAAGTAACGACACAAATTTGCACTTGTGCCTTTTCCAGGTAAAACTAAACTCTGTTCTCTGATTAGTTGGATAGAAAAAAAAAAAAAAGGCTCACGAGATTGATAACCACTATCAGGGTAAGGGGAGAGACTTGGCAAGAGAAAGCACCCAGACACCCAGACATAAAATGTTTGTATATACATATACATATACATACACATATGTATATGCAAATACATATACATACACATATGTATATGCAAATACATATACATACAAATACATTTCTCAGCTTTACCAAGGCTCAGAAAACCTAAGGTTTACTCAACCTCATACCTCCAACCACAGCAGACTGATACCCTACAGTATTTACCTAATATGCCCTGTATCATTGGCACCTAGGGTCTGTGCCTAGTTGCTTATTGAACCACCAGTATCACAATGTCCCCATGTTATTTTATAAAAGCTAGAAACAACTCATTCATTAAAAGGTATTTATTAAACTACTATGAAGTGTCAGGAGCTAGTCTAGGCACAGGGAATTTAAATTGAACTAAATAACCCCAAACTTCCCCACAATTGCCTTAAAGTATAAGGGGAACACATAAATTGGTAAAATATACATTATGTCAGATGGTGACAATTGCTATGGGAATAAATAAAACAGGGAAGGAAGTAGGGAGTCGAAGGGGGAAGGGATAGGAGACTGGGTGGTTGCAATAATAATGTCAAGGAGGATTACTGAGGAGTTGATACTTAAAATCATAAGGAGATGAAAGACTACAAATAATTTCGATATCTGGGTTGGGGGGAGAGTGCCCTGAGAGGGAAGAGCTATGCAAAGAGACTCTGAGGCAGGAGCAAGCCTGCACATTAGAGAAACAGCAAGGGGACCAATACGTTGCAGCAGAGTGAGTGGGAAGATAGTTTAAAACAATGTCAAGGAAAATTGTCTCTGGGGTTGGGGCAATAGTTAAGGATGCAGAATGTACAGAGCTTTTTGGAAATGCTAAGTTCTATGCTTAAGTGAGAACTTTGGCTTCTTCTCCAAGTATGAAGCCACAAGCAAAGGAGGTTTTGAGCAGAGGAATGACTTAAACCTACTCCTATTTCAGAAGGCTCACTTTGTTCTATTAAGAATAGATGGAAAAAGGCAAGGTTGAAAGCAGGGAGACCAGAAAGAAGGCTACTGTAAGAATCCAGGCAAGAAATGATGGTAGCCTGCACCACCTGTGTGGTGGGGGTCACAGGGACGGTGGTATTCTTCGTGTAATTGGCAAGATGAACCAATAGGATCTGCTGAATGACTGGACATGGACTGTGGGAAAAAGAGACAGATCGAAGAGGAACTTTAAGTTTTTGGTTTGATCCTCTAGAAATACACAGATTCAATCCACAGTGTCAAGAAAAATTGTGAAGGGCTTTGAAACAGGGGGAAAAAGTTTACAAGATTAATGAGTGTTCTGTCTAACACACTCATTCAGGTCATTTCTGCCTTCCATTGTCTTTCAGATGCTTTACAGCGATGCAAGTTGTAGAAAACTGATAATAATGTAAGTTATTCTTGTCCCTAAAAAGCACATTGATTGCATATAGAACACAGTTGCTTATTTTCTGTAGAAAGACTTGTTTTGCATGTATTTGTAAATTCATTTCAGAATTTCTCATTCCCTATATGTCTTTGCTCTTTGAATGTGTTTTTAAACCAGTTGTAACATCTTACTTATTTCTCTCATAAATTAAGGGGTTAAATAAAATCTTTGACATGAGTTCATTTTATATCTGTGCATTTTATATAATTGTTTGACAATTTTCTTTTAATGGCTGATATGGGAAAGACTGAGGAAAAATATATTTGGGGTATGTTAAGTTTGAGATGCCTATGTAAATGAAAATAATAAGTAATATAGTTTCCATAACTATGTCTGCCAACCAGGAAGAGATATGAGATCAGATAAAAGCACCACAGGATTAAATGAAGATAAAGAATAAAATGTTTCAAGGATTAAAACTTGCCACACTTCCTGGAAAGAGGGAAAGAGGGAAAGAAATAAAGGAGCAACAAAGGAGACAGAAGGGGCAGCTACGAAGAGAGGAGGAAGTCCAGGGGACCAGGGTATCCTAGAAGCCAAGGGAAAACAGGATTTTAGGAGAAGGCAGTTATCTGCAGTGTCAAATTCCCTTGACCTCTCCGATGAGAGGAAGGCTGAGATTTACCTGTGGAGATTTATCAACGTGGGAGTCACTGACAGCCAACACTAGAGCAGTTTTGATGGTACAGTATGAGCAATAGTCAGAATGGAGTTTGAGAAGAAAATGGAAAGGGAGAAAATGGGAAAAATAAGTACAAAAACCCTGTCACATAGTTTTGCTGAAAAGAGAAGAAGAAAAAATTGGTCCTAGAGAAGGATTTTTTTTTCTTTTAAGATGGGAGACATTTCAGCAAGCTTGTGTTTCTGAGAATGATGTGGCAAGAAGAAACTGATGATGCAGACGAGAGAGGGGACAATTGCTGTATCCATGCCCCTGAATAGGTGGGAAGAGATGGAAACTATGCGTGAATGGAGAGGACAGGCTTTAAATAGGAACAAAGAAGTGATAACAAGAAGGAAGACAGAATAAATGGACCCAGATGCAGGAAGGTAGGAGGACGTGGGGGTAGGTGATTCTGGAAGATTTGTTCTTTTAATCCTATTTTCTCAGTCAAATAAGAAGCAAGGTCACAGCTGAAAGTGGGAATTGGGAAGTGGAAAATTGAAGACTTGGAGACAGAAGATATGAACTACTAAATCTTTCGGGAGAATGGAAAAATACATGGAATAAGAAATGTGGAAGGCAACCTACTGGTAGAGCAGAAGGAAGAAAAGAGCAAGCATTGACTGAGCCACTAGGTCAGACTTGGATCAACTTCCTAAGAATCTTTTTCTTGAGTCTAATGCCATATTAAAAAAAAAAAAGACTTATTTATTTATTTTAGAGAAAGTGTGGGGGGAGGGGCAGAGGGAAAGACTCTCAAGTGGACTCCCCACTGAGTGTGGAGCCTGACCAGGACCCTGAGATCATGACCAGAGCCAAAACCACTCAACACGCTGAGCCACTCGATGTCTTATATTGTTAAAGCCATTTAGTTGAGTATTCAGTTATTTGCAGTTATATACAGTTTAATGACTATTCTTAAATTCCAAAATGATAACCAACATTTTAAAAATTGACATTATAATACACACAGTATGGGGCTGTATAAAAGGAAGATGCAGTTTCTTTTTTCTTCAAAAATAAGATATGCAGGGGCGCCTGGGTGGCTCAGTGGGTTAAGCTTCTGCCTTCGGCTCAGGTCATGGTCTCAGGGTCCTGGGATCAAGTCCCACATTGGGCTGTCTGCTTGGCAGGGAGCCTGCTTCCTCCTCTCTCTCTCTGCCTCCCTCTCTGCCTACTTGTGATCTCACTCTGTCAAATAAATAAATAAAATCTTAAAAAAAATAAGATATGCAAATTTAAAAATGTTACTAAGATTCCACTTTGGGTACTTATCCAAAAAGTTGAAAGAAGGGTCTTAAGATATATTTGTATACCCAGGATTATAGCATTATTCATAAATTTTAGCCCAAGTGGAAGCAAACAAAATGCCACTGACAGGCGAATAGATAAGCAAAATGTGATATATACACACAATGAAATAGTATTCAGCCTTAAAAAGGAAGAAAATTCTGACACATGCTACAACGTGGATGAACATTGAGACCATTATGGTAAGTGGAATAAGAAAAATGCTGTAGGATTCCACTTTTATGAGATATGTAGAGCAGTCAGAATCATAGAAACCAAGTAGAATGGTTGTTGCCAGGGGTTGGGAGAGGGAGAAATGGGGAGTTGCTTAATGAGTATAGAGTTTCAGTTTCATAAGATGAAAAAGTTCTGAAGATTGGTTGCACAACAATGTGAATATGCTTACCGTTGCTGAATTGTCTATTTAAACAAGGCAAAGATGGTTAAGTTTTATGTCATGTGTCTCTTACCACAATAAAAATAAAAATGAAAAATCGTACTGAAAAGAAAGGTAAGGATAGCTCACAAATAAAGCCATAAAGCTTATTGAGACGTATGGTATCTGTGAAAATCAAATGCAATATAATAAGATTCCTTTTATCACCACAAGATTTCAGCAGTTTTTTTTTTAATTGTTCAATTGTGTGAAATAATTGGACTACTACAAGAAGCAAGTAGAACTATGAATAAGTCAACCCAGAAAGCACTTGCCTGCAAGTTGTGCCACTGACACCAGGAGGGTTTTGGGTTTTGTTTTTGTTTTTTATAAATATGTCACATTTGTATAACATACAAATTAATTTTTGGAAAACAGAATTGTTTAGGAAAAAATATGGAGAGAAAGCAGAGTTGTGAAATTTTTATCCATTAGGAATCTTCTGGGCTCTGTACTCAACAGCATGACCATTAGAATACACTAATTTTTACTTTATAAATGGAGCTGATTAAAATTTGTTGAACACCTACTACATGCTAAATTTTTCACATGTAGCATTATTCCTAATTCTGGAAATAACTTCCAAAGCATATATTATCATCTCTATTTAGGCATTAAGAAACTGAGGCTCAGTAAGTTTTTGTGGCATATCCTAGAACACATAGTAAGTATATGAGAGTCCAGGATTCAACTTAGTGTTGTCTGATTCCAAAATCTATACTTTACCTACTATGCCATTCTCAATGCTCATGATCAAATTCTGATCACAGGGAATAAGGAGTCTGGATTTATATTCCCACCCAGCGGCAAAGAGTCAATGTCTCTCTTGCCCATGCTGGATAGGTTTCCCCAGAGACCTGCTAATATAGGAGATTGAAATAAGATGCAGAGTTTCATAACATAATACCCAAAATGTCCTGGACACACTGAAAGTGACTCATTAGACCAGAAACCAAGTAATCAACTTTAACAACAACAACAAATCAGTAGACACCAACACCAGATGACACTGATGTTGGAATTACCTCACTAGCATTTTAAAGTAGCCATCATAAACATGCTTCAAAGAGCAATTATAAATACCCTTGAAACAAATAAAAAACCGGAAGAACACAGCAAGACAGAAGGCATAAAGAAGAACCAAATGGAAGTTTTATAACTGAAAAATACAATAACCAAAATAAAAATCTCACTAGATGGACATAATAGAAGAAGGGAAGTATCAGAGGAAAGGAGCAGTGAATCTGAAGATGGAACAATAGAGAATTTATCCCATCTGAACTACAGGCTGGAGGGAGGAAGGAAGGGAGAGAGGGAAGGAAGTAAGCAGGGAAGGAAAGAAGGAAGGAAGGAAGGGAGGAAAGCTGCAACCCAAGATGTAATTTGACACCACACAAACTTTTTGACATTTGAGATCATGTCTTACAGAGCCTCATTATAAAATATCTATTCTAAGATAGATATCTGCAATTAATTTGTTAGAAGACAACTTTTCTCGTCTCATGAAGATATGATTGCTCTATGGCAGAGATAACATAATATAATCAAAATGATTATGAAGAGAAACAGAATGTTTAAGCTTAAAAACACTTTTAAGAAATGTGTAAAAGCAGTTTATAAATTGTACTGTATGAGGAACGCAAGCTGTTCATATTTCAGTCCAACCCCTTTACTCTGTACACGATGAATGTAAGGACAAAAGAAAATAGGGTACTGCCCTAAGGTGAACACCTAATCAATGACAGCCTTGGCACTGGACCCCAGGTCCAACGACAACTAGTCAATAAACAAGTTACTAAAATAAATTTTAGAAAGCGAACCTTATCCATATGAAAAGGGATATGATTTTTAGTACCACTGTTCACTGGAAGTCATATTCAAGAATTCATGAGAGTTTAATTTTTTAAAATCTACAGCATTGTGAAAGATTTCAAAGATCTCTAAGAACCTCATAATCATAGTACCTTGCTGCTGAGCAAAATACAAAGGAATCAAGAGTAAAACTTTTCTCGCATTTTCTCGCGTATCAGCTAATGGGAGTTACAGAGTCAGTGGGGATATGAGCTGGCCTAACACAGTGGTAGCTGCTCTCCATGGATATTTTCCTCCTTCATTAAGGAAAACAGGCCTTTATAGGAATGGGAGATCTAGGGGGAAAACAATGGGCTGCTTCAGGACCCCAAAACAGAAGTGACTGATAAGAAAAATAGACCTCTTGCATGGGTGGGGAAGGGGATCTCTTTCTGTCTCCACACAAAGCAGAAGAAACAATTTCACAAGTTCAACAACTGGGTTTCAGATTTTAATTCAACTGCATTTTCCACCTGTAGATAAATGAAAACACATCAAACCTCTTCTATGTCATTGCTGGGAAGCTGAGTTTCACGGTTACACGCGGGCAAAACCAGTCAGGACTATTCTGTAAGGGAGCTCCTCAAGGAAGGCCTGTATAAGGAAACAGCAAATGGTAACTGGCAAGGGCATTGCCCTAAGCATCTGCACGGGTCACGCTACTCAGAACGCTGGCAAGCACCCAAAACGCCGAAGTTTGTGATTTTCAGGCCGGGGCACCCTGTTTCGTTCCCCCCAGATTCGAGAGACCGTGGTATGCTGGCCTGGATTAAACCGAACAGGAATCTGTTTATCCCCGCTTTAAACACCAATCAAAAGCACCGTTCCTCTCTTGAAGGTGCTGAAATGCAAAGCGAGCTCCTGGCTCCTTTTCTCTCTCTTGGTGGCATTTGAAAGTGTAAAGCTTTGAATACCAATTGCTTGAACTGGACATATGTGAATCTCTTCTAATCCTACTAATCCTGTCCCCAAGTGCTTCTTTGTATGTGGAGGCAGCCCACATAGATCTAAGTGAAAGTGGCCATAATCCTGGAAATGTGGAAAAATGTCCCAGTGTGAGAGAGGCAGAGGGACCTGCTGAAGAAACTATTGTGTAGTTCAAGGAAAAGAGAAAATACGGAGGAGCCCTCTCACCTTTTCTGAGCTCCTGGGAGGAGAGCAAACCCTCTCGGCGGGGGTCCTCCCTTGCAAACAGCCTCGGTACGCTGGAGCCAACTCACAGAACGGAGACTCACCAAAGGCTGAGAAATTTACCCCGCGGCCGCTTTCAGGGGCTTGAACCCAGCAGGCCAGGCCGCCGCGACGTGCGGCCTTCATTATGCCTCTGAGTTTCCTTTACAACGGAGGGGGGAGGGGCGGAACCCTCTGTTGAAAATCCGAGAAATAAAATAAGCCGGCAGACGCAACCTTGTCAAGACTTTTCACACAGAAGCAGGAGACAGACGGCAGTTTTCTAAATTACTCTTTTGCCCAGAAGACAACTCTGCCTGAGTCCTGCCTGCAATTGTCAGTAAGGAGGCACCGGCAGCTTTTGAACTTTCCAAAGAAATAGTGGCCGCTTTCCCATCCTCTCGAAGAATGCGTGAATCCATCCATTCACAAATAATAACTTGTGCAAACAGACTGTGTTCACATTTGTGGCATATTTACTTACTGATTTTTGCATCCAGTTGTCTGGGTAGAGGGTTGATTAGCCAAAAGTGTTGCATTTTTTTTTTTTTAAGAATTGTAATTTTCGGTTGTACAAATCTGATAATAATATAGATAATAGATAATAATATAGATAATATAGATATTGCCATTTCCACTTGAAGGAAAAGGTATTATAATTATATGAAACACAGTTCATTTATCTGAACGGATTCATTTTCCACCCATTCAAATAAGTCTGTAGTATTTTAAAAGATCCGTCTACAACAACAAAAAATCTATGAACACAAACCCCCCATCCAGATGGTTGTTATAAAGTTGTATCAGGAGATGCAACTCAAACATCTTTATTTCTTCTACCTTTTAGGTTCATTTTTGTTGTTGTTTGTTTGTCATTTTTTAAAAGTATTCATTGCTATGGAAAACTATTGAAAAATTTTAAGCAGACAGTATTTTCAAAATCCAGGAACTGGTAGGGAAATGACCTTACTATATTTAATATCGAAAGAGAAATCCGTGCCATGACTAACTGAAATAGAGTATATAATGTTTAATGTAATACAAGCTGAAAGTACAGAAATAAAGAGTTCAGTGATGTCTCTCTCCTTCCACACCTCAGAAGAAAAGTTGCGATAGTTTTGAATAAAAATAGGAGCCATGGTCATGTTGTAAAACCCAAACCAAACCCAAAAACAAAACACAGACAAACCAAATAGTTCCCCCCCACCGTCCCACACCTCCCCAAAAGAGACCTTTTTTATTATTATGTAAAACCCAAGCCAAACCCAAACCCAAAACCCAGACAAACCAAACCATTCCCCCCACTCCCGCACCCCCTCCAGCAGCCCCCTCTGAAAGAGACCTGTTTTTATTTTGTTTGTTTGTTTGTTTGTTTTTTTAAAGAGACCTATTTTAAAGGTGTTACTTACTTTAACAAAACTTACTATGTGCAGGGAGCTATTCTAAGGGACTTGTAAATGTTAACTCATTGAAGCATCATAATAGCCCCATGGGACGGTTTTGTGATTGTCCCCATTTTACAGATGAGGAAAAGGAGGGGGAGCAGTATAACTTGCCCCAGGCCTGCACCCCTGGAGCCCACCTGTATCTGCTGGCTCCTGGCTTTCTTCAGCTGCCTAGGGTTCTGACACCCCTGCTCAGAATATATTACTGTCTGTGCGTTTGGTTCTAAAATGTACAAAGATTCAAACAACAACAACATAAACACTTTAAGGGCATTAGCAGTTAGATAAACAAAAGCGGAATGAAGACCATGGTTGCCTGCCTCTCCTCGTAACAAATTCCAGTACAAATGTGACTCACGGAGCTAGTGTCTGTGAGATTGGCAGAAATCAACCTTAAGAAAGCTCCCAAGGGGGGAGCCTGGGTGGCTCAGTGGGTTAAAGCCTCTGCCTTCAGCTCAGGTCATGATCCTGGGGTCCTGGAATCGAGCCCCCGCATCAGGCTTTCTGCTCAGCAGGGAGCCTGCTTCCTCCTCTCTGCCTGCCTCTCTGCCTGCTTGTGATCTCTGTCTGTCAAATAAATAAATAAAATCTTAAAAAAAAAAAAAAAGAAAGCTCCCAAGGAAGGTGATGGCATTCAAATCCCCATTTAAGTCTTCCATATGTGCTAGAAGCCTGAGAAATATTTCTCAAATGCGTAGTTTCAAACATCTCTACAAAGTAGAACACTGAGGCATTTCATTAGACCGGATATGTGACCTTGGGAGACCAGTTTCTCCAGTGTGTGCCTCAGTTTCCTTATCTCCTAAACAATCTTGGAGGTCTGGTCTGTCTCTAAAATACTTGTGATTCTGTAACTTTCAAAAATTCAGATAATCACAACAGTAAGCCCAGCGAGGGTGGTACAAAAATAAAGGATTTACAGGGCTAGGGGACCACAAGCTAAATAGGACTTGGCCTTGGGGTTCCATTACCTACGTCGGAGACCTCTCATGCCTGCTCCATCCTCAGCCTTTGCTGTCAGTAAGTGGCTTTACACACGGGCGCTTCATGTCTCTCAAGTCCCATTTTCTTGTACCATGACTTCTGATGCCATAATTGGTCTTGTACATGCATTAGGAAGGATGACGGACTTCACAGCCTGTGACCAATGACAGCTCATGACCTGGATCCATGAGGAAGGGCAACACAGTGGATACATGTGTTCTTCTGTTCTCCGACAAATGCTTCTGGGGTGGGTTTTACTCAGCTCTTAAAAGGGTCTTGGATGGACAGACCCCCCCGCGTTACCCATAGCAGTCACCAGCTGGGCAAGGTACTCTGTACTGACTTTCTTTCACTCTGGTTTGTTGTTGCTGTTTTCATCCCCTTTTCCATTTTCTGACTTTACAACCCCAAATACACTGTCTGCGTCCAAGCTTTTATCTGCATGTAATCTCTTATCTTAGGCTCTGTTTTGTGCAGTAACCCTGGCTAACATACCTGCCAAAACAAATGTAATCAGACTGTATTAAAAGGTGTATGGTGTTTGGAATTAAGGAGATGTTACTATATTCCTTCCTAAGCTGGTGGGTCCCCGCATACAACTCTGTGTTTGGAATTGCCACTACGTCTGAAGAAAGCACACACAAGCAGGATTGGGTCAGGAGGTTGGAGCCAGAATATGAAAAGAACTAAGGGTCTTTGATTGAGTCTGGAGAATAGTATTCATCAGAGAGCATACTTTATATCATTAATGTTAGAAGAATTTTTCTGTGGCCAATGGTGGGAAACAAAAGCAGGATGATTTTAAAATAATTTCTGATTAGCTAAATTCGTACTTGCAACAAATGCCCAAAGTGACAAAAATGGTCCATCACAATTTATTGAGGGAATTAATGAAGAAGTTAGGCTATCTGCCAAGTACCAGATTAGAACTGAGACTTAGCTGATTGCATTGGATGGAATTTTTGACTGGAATTCCAGAATACGGAGGGGATTCTTTGAAAATTAAAGGGTGGGAAGGAACGTTCTGAAATCTATCTTGCGAACTTTTTCTTGTGAGCAGGACCCTATTAGGTATGCAGATGAAGAAAGGGACTTGTCTCCCAAACTCCTCCTAGAACCTCATGGATGATGGCCTTTTACTAAGAAGAGGGTTATTTGGTCTCTGTGTGAAAAAGCACGTGATAATGCTACTTTAAAAATATTTCTAATGTAAAATATTGTTTAATCGGGCATAGTGCAGCCTTGGAAAAATGTATAAGCAGGAAAGTGATATTGATTTTCTTATTACCACTTTCATTGTTGATTCCTATGTGTTAAAACTGAAGCAGTCTTTCAGCTGCAATGGCTAATGAATTCCAAGATCAAACAAGATCTTGCTAATTGCTAAGTTAATGAGGACAAGTTCACAAGGAGAGTTGTGTTCATAATGACATGTTTCAAAGCATCCTGAAGCCAAATAAGATCCTGATTTTGGCTCTAATACTACATACTTGGCCTTTCCTAGATTATACTGAGGAAGCACGTTGTGTGGGCTGTACACTATTAAAAATGTAAAATTTAGCCAGGATGATCCTTTAGTAAATTCAAAGACATATTACTGTTAAAAAACAGGACAGCAGGCTCCAAACAGTGTCATTTATGCTAAGTCCCATGTTGCTAAAGTAAGACTTAGCTTAATTACAGTTGTGGCCTCTCCCAGAAGTGGAACGTTAAATGAAATCAATCAGGAATCACCTTGTCAGCAGTAGTGAGGTAATCCACGTGATGGACTCCCGCTATCCCCTAAAGAAAAGTGACCTTGCCACAACCAATCTGCTTTTTGCTAGTACAGCTCCCTCGTCCTCTCCCTTCTGCCTGTTGGAGTCTTCATTTTGTACAGATCCTCAGAGCTCCTTTCTGTCTCCTAGATGGGACGCTGCCCGATTGATGAAGAATTGCATGAAGCCAATAAGATCTTTGACATTTACTCTGTTGAATTTTGTTTTCTAACAGGTTTGGTGGCAGCAGTGGGCTCTGAAGGAGACTTCTGATGGCTTCAGGGACCACGAGAAACATGGGCACACGTACCATAAACCCCCTTTGTGTTGTCTTTCTTACCATTTCCAAGGGCTATGGGCAAGTTCCTCTTGGTTCTGAGCCCGGCTCTCACTGTCTCAAGCTCCTAATCTAATTGGCTTTTCAGTCCTGCCACACCTTTGCCTGGAACCCAAGCCCCAGGTCTTGGTTTAGACCCCAGTTCCACATTGGGAGTTACAAGTGGTATGCACGTGAGGCCTTCTCTTGGTAGGTCCTCAGTAACATTTCTTTGGTCCATAGTCCCATAGTCTCTGTTACTGCTGCTTTCTTCTAATGCCCATGTGAAGAAAAGGCTATTGCTAATTACAATCTCAGAAGTCAAAAACTGCAAAGTTGGTGGGCATGGGTCGAGCACTTGAAATTCTTAGAGCACTCACCACTTAAGCCTAAGACTCTCATGTCAGGATAAGTTGGACACGGAATGTGTTAGATTGACACTAGGTCACTTGCCATCCTCCAGAAAATTTCCTTGTGGTGAGGTACACTGGAAAACATCACCTAGTCCCAACCCAGTGACACCTCCCTCTTAGGTATTAATTTGGTTCTGAGAGACCCAATACTTAGCTAAAGACATAGGATCGTCAAGTTCCAAACATTGAATGGGCCATCTTCTGGCACATCTGTTTATGTTATGTCTGAGAATTGTGGTCCTGGAACCTATACGTATCTAAATTTGACTTTCTTTCCTGTAATTCAGGTTTTTCCCCACTTTTTTTTTTTTTGGTACCTTTTTCAAGGTGAGTGTCTTTTTGACATGCATAATTATTTATGGTAAATTGTACAGTATGTGTGCAATAAGTATTTTCTTTTCTTCCATCAATTCGTTAGAAATATTTTAAGTTCAACTCTTTTGTGAAGACATGAGTTCCAGAAAGAAAAGGTAACATCAGAAGAATTGTCAGAAGCTATTTAAAGTAGTTATACAATGATCTCTGTCTCTGCCTCTGTCTCCCATTTTCTCTAGTTGAGTCATAGCTTTGAACTTATTCTTTGAAAGGTAAGGGAATACGGATATGTATTTTTTTAATACTGGAAAAAAATCAGGTTCTTTTCTTCTAAATATCTTGGACAAATCACATGCTGTTTTTATTTTTTTTTCAAAGGTTTTATTTGTTTATTTGACAGAGAGAGAGAGTGAGAGAAGGAATACAAGCAGGGGGAGTGGGAAAGGGAGAAACAGGCTACCTGCCAAGCCAGACCCCTCCCCATGTGGGGCTCCATCCCAGGACCCTGAGATCATGACCTAGGCAGAAGGCAGATGCTTAGCAACTGAGTCACCCAGCCACCCCCAAATCACATGTTTTAAAAATTGTTCTTGTATTTATTGTTTTGCAGAAGAAGGCATTGTCTTACACAATATTTGTAACCAAAAGAAAATCATTTGTTTAAAAAGGGCAGTTTGCAAAAGATGTTTTTGGTCTTTTATAATTCTTTTGGTCTTTTATAATTCTCACTGAAAGAATAACTGGCAAATTAATAAAAATAAAGTAAAAACTTGGGGCACCTGAGTGGCTCAGTCTTTAAGCATCTGCCTTTGGCTCAGGTCATAACTCCAGGGTCCTGGAATGGGTCCTGCTGTATGGGAAAGCCTGTTTCTCCCTCTCCCACTCCCTCTGCTTGTGTTCCCTCTCTCTCTGTGTCTCTCTCTGTCAAATAAATAAATAAAATCTTAAAAAAAAAATAAAGTATAAACTTGAAAAGTGGCAAAATCTTACTAAGACAACCTAGAATTGTTATGGCCGTTATAGGGAACATTCCATTTAGGCCAGATTGTTGATTTAAGATGTGCACTTGAGGGCACCTGAGTGGTCAGTCAGTAATTGTCTGACTGTTGATTTAGGATCAGATCATGACCTCAGGGTCCTAAGATCGAGCCGTGTCAGGCTGTGCACTGGGCGTGGAGCCTGCTTAAAATTCTATCTCTCCCTCTGCCCTTCAGCCACTTCTCTCTCCCTCTCTCTCTCAAAAAGTGCACTTGCAAACGAGGGTTCCCGAATCAATCAAACAAACAATAAATGCGATACCTATTTTAATTGGCATTCAGAAGCCTCCAAAAGGCTTCAAGATTTCAAAATAGCTTCATTGAAAGATTTGTTACAAAAAGCTAATGAAAATTTAAGGATACAAAAGGTACCTAAAACAAAAGACAATTATACTGACGTGGCGGCTCCTGCTCCCCTCTATCCCTCTGTATATCAGTATTCATGTCCTATCAGTCCTATCTCTCAATTACCTTTCCACTCTGTAGAGACTTTTAAATAATTTCCCTTTTTTTAATTTTCAGCATTACAGTATTCATTGTTTTTGCACCACACCCAGTGCTCCATGCAATACGTGCCCTCCCTATTACCCACCACCTGGTTCCTCCAACCTCCCACCCCCCGCCCCTTCAAAACCCTCAGGTTGTTTTTCAGAGTCCATAGTCTCTCATGGTTCATCTCCCCTTCCAATTTCCCTCAACTCCCTCTCCTCTCCATCTCCCCATGTCCTCCATGTTCTTTGTTATGCTCCACAAATAAGTGAAACCATATGATACTTGACTCTCTCTGCTTGACTTATTTCGACCAGTTAGAATGGCCAAAATTAGCAAGACAGGAAACAACGTGTATTGGAGAGGATGTGGAGAAAGGGGAACCCTCTTACACTGTTGGTGGGAATGCAAGTTGGTGCAGCCACTTTGGAGAACAGTGTGGAGATTCCTCAAGAAATTAAAAGTAGAGCTTCCCTATGACCCTGCAATTGCACTGCTGGGTATTTACCCCAAAGGTACAGATGTAGTGAAAAGAAGAGCCATCTGTACCCCAATGTTTATTGCAGCAATGGCCACGGTCGGCAAACTGTGGAAAGAACCAAGATGCCCTTCAACGGACGAATGGATAAGGAAGATGTGGTCCATATACACAATGGAGTATTTGCCTCCATCAGAAATACCCAACTTTTGCAGCAACATGGACAGGACTGGAAGAGATTATGCTGAGCGAAATAATTTCCTTTTAAAATACACTCACCTGAGGCTGCAGGTGATCTTCAAGTATCCTTCATATCTTGCTCAAAGACCAAACTAAGGGCTACAAAAAATTTCTTAAACCCAAGGAGGATCCCTAAAAGTTTCCTGAAGAGTTTAGAATCCTGGGGCGCCTGGGTGGCTCAGTCAGTTGTGCCTCTCCCTTTGGCTCAGGTCATGATCCCAGGGTCCTGGGATTGAGCCCCACATTGGACTCCCTGCTCAGTGTGGAACCTGCTTCTCCCTCTCCCTCTACCTCCCCTTGCCTCTTTCCCTAGCCTTTCCCCTTCTCCTCCTGTACTCCTCTCCTGACTCCTCCCTGCTCATGCTCTCTCTTACTCTCTCAGATAAATAAAATCTAAAAAAAAATAAAAAATATAAAACAGTTTAGAATCCTTATTATGGCCAAGGCCCAAGGACTGCCAGATCTTTATCAGGTTGTGTTTGTGGTGGTAGGATATGCTGAAGACCCAGAATGGTCGCAGGAGTCACTATGGCATAACCCCAAGGATAATAGTCAAGATCTTTGATCTTCAATATGGTCTCCTTACGGACCAGAAAAAATTGCAAAACAGCAACGGATCTTCTGAAAATTATTCCTAGAGTCTTCCCTGCTCACACTAATGGGTCTGGGTTTCAAACAAGTAAACGACAACCACAAAAAGATGAAACTGGGGCAGACTTTAAAGTCTGTCTAGAAGCTCTTTTCCCCCGGCATTCTGGGTTTTGTACAATAAATGAAGCTATCCAACCTGCTCTATCTGCCTTATTCGTAAATAAATTATCTAAGATCAGTGGCCTCATTAAAAGACAGAAAATAGTATGCAAAGGCTCGGGTCTGATTGAACTGGTGACGGTCACTGAGCACCTTGAAAGGACTCTGGAACAAGACTGTGAATGAGAGGCCTCCAAGTTATTGACCTTGTAGCTGCAATGGCTCCAAGGCCAGAAACCAGAACAACACCTGGGCCCTACCCACTGCACCCTTTAAGGGGTCCATCATCAAAATCCCGGCCCAGAAGTAAGTGTCTCATTTGTCATCAACTGGGACGCTGAAGAAGATTGTCCTCAAAGGTTTTGTGTAAATCTTTCTATATCAACTCAAATGTCCCCTTATCTTCCTCTGAAGGAAGGACCCGATATAGGCCCCTTCCAGGGTTGCTGGGACTCGGATTTTCTGGTCAACTGTTACCAGTCATTCCTTTAAACAGCCAAGGGAAAAACTAAAATTAAATGTAATAAAAATCCTTGTCAAATTCTGTAGACACTGGAGCTACACTCCACTTTAGATGCCCGAGGGGCCTCTAGATGGGGTTCTGGGAAAATGGCAGAAGCTGGCTCAGGGTGAGAATTCTCCAGAGTCAGCTTGCCTGGGTACCTTTCTGTAGTACCTGGTAGAGAGAGGAAGATAAAGTTTCATTTTGTCCTTTCTTTCCAAATTCAGGCCCATGGGTTATTGATTCTTTCTCTCCTGGGGGTAGCTATTGCCTTCTTGCTTGAATAGTTTTATGTCCTGAGAATCTGGGTTGGCTTTCTGCCTGCCTGGGACAACGCAGATTGTTGGTTCTTATATTATTCAGGCAGCTCAACAATCAGGTTGGGGGTGCAGAACTGAGTCTGGACAGAAATGTGTGTTGCACGTCATTTGTGACTGCGGTCCTACCATCTGCCAGCTCTCAGGAAAATTGTCTAATACTTTCTTTCTTTGGCCTATTTTTAGGAATGGTTCTGGATCTTGGGAGGGTGGTATATTTTGTACCCTTTTGGGGATACTTCTTGTGTCCAAGGGGAGGATGTTCAATACTGCCAGGAATATTTATTGCTGGTTCTGGCTGAAACCCAACATGATTTTTGAAAGGATTTTTTTAAGTAGCTCTATGGTCAGAAGTTGGCCAAATTGGAAGCCGAGATTCAGAGGTTGACAGAAACATTTCTCAAAGGCTCTTTCAAGTTGAATGCACACACGAGGAAAGAAAAATACTCCTAAGACAAAGCTCTAAAACGAAAACATAGGAATCCTTTTCATTTCCATCTTAATTGACAATCTCCCTGATATAGAGAAGCAAATTGAGGATTATATGGTTAGATGGGTGGTTCTGCCCCTTGATATTATTCAGGCTGCAATCCAATTTTGGGAGGAACTATAAACAACCCTCCTTATCGTACAAATTTCTACAAAGCCAGAAATGCAGCTCCAGAAACAATTCAAAGCTTACCTACGGTTTCTATTGGTCCCCAAACTTCACCTGTTCATTTCAAAAGGCTTATAGGTATTGTAAATTTCCAACCTTAGGAAATAAGAGACCTTTATTGGAGAAATTTGCATTCTTTACCTGTATCTTTATATATCTTTAAGATGTAGATATCTACATTTTTGTTGTTGTTGTTGTTGTTGTTTTTCCAGGAACTCTTATGGAGACCATCTCTTTGAAATGAAGACTTGAGGGAGTTAATTCTCATCAGAAGGAAAAATAAAGGGAAAGACTATTTTGGAAACTAGGTGAAGAAAACAATTCTTAAGTGTCTTCTTCGCAAACATTAGTTAAAACATTTAGACATCTGAGCAATAACCTTAACTTATTCCAACTGCCTGATACACAATTTGAATCCAATTTATGTAAATAAAGAATTTTGTATTGTAACTAATTCATGGCTAAAATTTTAGAGGAGAAGCTATAAGTTCTCTTTTTGTGTGTCTGTATGTTTATGTGGGTCTATAAATGTATGTTGTAGATATGTGATATTTTTCTACCTCTGGATGGTATTGCCAAAGCAAATTTTAAGAGCTTGTTTGGTTGGTTTGAAGACAAGTGATTGAATGGATTGAGTACTCTAACACTCTCAGAAATACAGAAATGAACCCAAATATTTTTAAATTTCATGTGATCTAGAATTAATTTTTAGAAAATAAAAACTAGTTTAAGTTTGTTGGTTTAATTAGAACAGGCATTCTTGGGGCGCCTGGGTGGCTCAGTGGGTTGGGCCTCTGCCTTCAGCTCAGGTCACATTCTCAGGGTCCTGGGATCGAGCCCTGCGTCGGGCTCTCTGCTCAGGGGTGAGCCTGCTTCCCCCTCTCTTTCTGCCTGCCTCTCTGCCTACTTGTCATTTCTGTCTGTCAAGTAAATAAATAAATTCTTAAAAAAAAAAACACAACAGGCATTCTTTAGAGTTATCAACATTGAATACAAGACTTTCATTCTACCTAGATGTATTAAAGGCCAAATAAGTTCTTTATCTTTCTTATAAAATTTGTCAGCAAGAAAAATAACTTTGGATGATGACTTACTTTGTCTAATGTCACATAAAGTTTTTATAGGTAGTCTAAATATAATTGCTAAGAACAAGTGACTTAAATAGACGTAAGTGGGATAAAAATTTCTAGGTGAATTTTGCAGTAATAATTGTGTTTTGTTATATGTCTGCTTAAAAAGTTTCCAAAAATCTTTTTGGTTACTTGAAGTCTTAGAGTTTTGCTAAATTAACTTAAATGATGGATAGTCATTGACTCTCTAGTTCATTCCCAAATAAGATAAAATATTGAAGCATTAGTTACCGAACAAGAGTTTATCTTCTTTTGGCTACTTATTACCAATAAACTTAAGATATGTGGGTCTTTTAGTAAACATTTTATGTCATGTTGAAAAATTTACTATGAGGAAGAATGTACTTCTAGAAATGATAATATGTATTTAAGTCTGCCAGTCTGCAGAGTGGTAATGTGAAAGACTGTCCACAATTGCTTACCTCGTATTTTTCACTAGAAATTAAGGATTCTAATCAATATATGTAATTAAAACTACTTAGAAATAATAAGGGTGAAAAGAAACAACTGTATATGAAAAGGTAGATAAGGAAAGTAGAATGATTGATTGATCCAAATAGAGAAAAAGAAGATTAAAAAAAATAGGACAAAACTGTAGAAGTTTTATGAAAAAGGAACTTGGGAAAGGAATTTTGGATAAGCTAGCAAAAATTGAAATTAATTTCTTCAAACTTAAAAAAAAATAAGTTTCATGGGGCACCTGGTTGGCTCAGTCAGTTAAGCATCTGCCTTCAGCTCAGGTCATGATCAGGTCAGATCAGGTCCTGGGATCAAGTAGGGTGCCCACTTTTTCCTCTCCCTCTGCCTGCTGCTCCCCTTGCTTGTGCTTGTGTTCTCACTCACTCGCTTTCTCTATCTCTGCCAAATAATTAAATAAAATATTTTTTTAAATAATTTTAAAAAGTTTCATTTCAAAGTATACAAGTACAAAAGTAGTATTTGGTTTTCTCTCTATTAGAAGGACAATTTCCTTGGACTTTCTGTATGCTTTTGATAACAGATTGTGAAAGGTTTTTTACCTTTTAAGTAATTCGCCTAGATAGCAAAAATTTTGTGTCTTATCAAGATAATTTATTGTGCCTCATGTTGTTCTTATCAGATCTTTGATTACTTGAAACAAATAAAAAAACAAAACAAGCAAAAAAAATCTCCTCAATATTAAAGGAGATAACTTTCTCTCACAACTGTGTAAACATCTGTATTTGCATTTGGCACCTTCTATTGCCATTTTGGTTAACTGGATAGCGTTGACAAACTTCCCCCAAATCAAAGTCTAAATAAAATCTTTTAGACCTCAAGTTAACTTTGGGATTTTTTAGAGGGTCATTGAAAAAAAAAACCTCAAATGAGGCTTCTTTCTCCTTATAAAAAGGGAGATATTAAATGCATTAGGCTTATTTGATATGTTAATTTCATGGGAGGTATTGTCAAGTAAGAAGTAACAGTAAATCTTCTTTATGTTATATTTATATAGGTATATGCTATAAGTGTTCCAGAAATTACATGAAATTCCTAAAATCTGGTAGGTACTGGTATAATGTGATCAGTCATAATTCTAATTATCTTAAAATGTTGTATGTTACTGAAATAACCAAATTTCCTTATCACCCATTACATTGGACTCTCATCAGATCTTCAACAATGGGCATTTTTAAGTTTTTTTGTCATTTATGAGCAGTTATTGTTCTACTCGATGATTTGGCAAAAATGAGATGCATGAAAAAGACCCTACCAAGAGCTCTCAATCATTGATGCTGCTGTCAAGTTACAAGGTAGTGAACCTTGGACACATAGCTTACAAGTGAAGGAAGCACCACCTAACATCTGGTCCAACTTAGCCCTCCACTTTATTGTGTCAAACTCTCTAAACCTGGGCATCTATTTACCTATCCCTAAAAATCCCTAACCCAATGAACCTTGCTTCCAAGCTCTGCAGAAAGATAGGGACACAAGGCAAGAGTAATCAGAATACAATTGCTATGTGAAATTTTCCTGGCCTCTCAGGCTTCACCTTTCCTGAGCCAGAGATTCCAACAGGAATTACTGGGAGGCATTCTTTTTTTTTTTTTTTTTTTTTAAGATTTTATTTATTTGACAGACAGAGATCACAAGTAGGCAGAGAGGCAGGCAGAGAGAAAGGAGGAAGCAGGCTCTGCAGAGAGCCCGATGCGGGGCTCGATCCCAGGATCCTGGGACAGGGAGGCATTCTTGATTCAAAGTTAGCTTCCTATGGTAGATCACGGCTCCCTTGGCTAGGAGTAAGTGCAAATGAAGCTATGATAGGGAACCTCACCTTGACTCTTGAAGGTATTGTAGAATCTGTTGCTAAAGCAACAACTTCCAGCAAAATTCCTAGGCGCCATGGCCCAAGTTGTTCTTGGGACTAAGATAACTCTTCATTATCTTTTCAACAGAGCAAGGATGTGTTTGTTCTATGGCCACTTGCTGCACTTGGACTGACACTTCTGGGGAAGTTGAATTTTAAAAGATCACTGAACAAATCAGTTGTCTTAAGAAAGTGACTCCTTCAATGAGGCCTTTCTTTGACTTATTTAATTCTGATTGGTGTGGGTCTTGGAAGCCACGGCTCTGAAGTACACTTCAGACACTGGGAATTATTCCACTTATAATAATCATGGTAGTCTTTTTGGTCTGCTGAATTCTCTCAAAACCTTTAAACATTATGTTTGCATCTGATAACCATCAAGCAAATGATCGCCCTAAGACTAGAACATAAGAAAGAAAATGAAGACAATGAAGAACTTAAAGAATGTGAACTTGAAGTTGTGACCTGTGAATACCGAGAAAGATTCAGCAAAAAGTTGTCATACCTGACTAGCAATAACTATGAGACCTTCAGAGGGTAGTTGAGAGTAGCATTAATGCCTTATATTTTGATCACATCTCTCCAATTCAGAGTCTGATCACAAGGGAAAGAATGGTTAAAAACAAGACAAAGGCCCCAAATAGTCACTTATGCTTAGTCCCACATCACCAAACTAGTCTTAATTACAGTTTGGCTTGTGCCAGAAATAAAATCTTAAACCACTCAATCAGGAATCACCTGGTTAGTACCAGTGATGTAATCTACCTGATAGACTCTTGTTATTTCCTAAAGAAAAATGTCCTTGCTCCAACCAATCCACTTATTAGTATGACTTCCTTGTCCCACTCACTCTTTTCTGCCTATAAAAGTCTCTTATTTTGTACAGTTTTCTGTGCACCTTTTTATCTACTCCATGGAATGCAGCTCAGTTCATGAATCACTGAATAAAGCCAATAAGATCTTTAACATTTACTCATTTGAATTGTTTGTTAACATTACAAAGAACCTGAAGCAGAAAACTCAGCCCATCATTACCTATTTAAACTGGGAGAAAAATGGGCTTAAGGGAAGAAAAATATGACATTTAATGAATGAAATGGAATTAAAAACCAATGGATATATTTTTTCCCTTATCCATGCTCCTTACATGTAGACTGGAAAATAGCTCATGCAAAAGTTCATCCCATTGTTTCCTTTCTTGAATTTTCCTTTAGTTGCTCTTATAAGAATGGGAAAGAACTGATCCTCATTCAAGACACTTTGCTGTATTTTATCCCCTAAGCAAAATTCACCAACAATCTGAAATGGTTTAACACCCCTTCTTTGTATAATTTGGGTATTTCTGAGAATGTTAATGAACAATTCACTTTGGCATCTAAGACAAACACAGTCTGGCATTGTTATTTGGCTATTACTCACACTTGTTAATGATTGACTCTTTTTGGCTTTTATGTGCTGGAGTCCAATCTACCACGTTTTTGGGGGCAGGGCTGAAAGCAAGTAATGAACTCATCATAGGTGAAACTTGCAAGCTTGAGGTTTAAACTGGTGGCGGCTTAGACACTACTTACTCAACACAAGACTAAATGGAACAAAATAAATTCTGGCCATGTTCATCAGAACCACCATTGTGGTGGTGTGCAATTATTTGCCAGGCACTCCCTGTATGGAGCACTGTGTTAAATACATTACCAGGCAAGGTAAACAGACAGAGTTCTTAACCTTCTGAAGTTTTATAGCCTAAAAGGACAGGGGCAGTAGAGATAAACATATTAGTGATTAAATATGCAAATATGAAATAAATATGCAAATATGCTGTGTTCATTCTTGTTCCAGGGCTCAGCAGATAGAGGTGTGGGAGAAACACCCTTCACATTAATCAAGCATCTGAAGACAGTTTCTGTTTCTAATTTTTAAGGAAAAAGACAAAAAGAAAGCATTATTCTCTCTTCCCTCAGTTTTCTAGATGAAAAATTGGGACTTTTATCAACTATATTTGCTGAATTCCAGGCCACATAGTACCAGAGACCAGTTTTATCTAGAAAAACCCATAAATCAATGACTATAAAAGTTCATATAAAGGTGAAGTTGTTGTATTCATTTTGCATGAAGGGCTGCATTGTCCTGATCTTTTTACTTTCTCAGAGCAGTCTCTCTGTGCTCCTCCACTCTGCTCCATGCTTTTCTTCTTTTTCTGTCTGAGAAGAAACCTTTCAGGAGCATGGAGCTTAGAGATATTATATCTTAACAGTACTTTAGTGCTTTGGACATTTGTTGCCAGAAATTATTCTGGGGGAAATGATTGTTCTGGAAGGGTCAGCAGATCTTAGCCACCACTCCTCTCCATGGTGGAGGTGAGGGTGGAGAGCTCAGTGTTCCCAGATATAGAGGGATGACCAAGGGGTTAATCCCCTCTACAAACATTATAGCCTCTCCTGATTCATGTATACATTGGAATCAAGGGTAAGAAGTTTCAGTTGAAGCTTTCCTTCCTTTCTTTCTTTGTGTACTTGGGAAAGTAAGCTACCCTCTGCTTTGCAATGAGTGTCCAGCGGAAAAGATACTCAGTGATTCTAGCAGGTTTCAGTACCAATTCTCCTCCAGGCAATAAGGGAGAGTCGGTTATGTGCGGGTTTATAAGAGCCTGAAGTCTGGGATTGAATAGTCTTCCCCTTCTCTCTCTCTTTTAATGATTTAAGTTTAAATAAGACTGATACAATGTGCCTGGGTGGCTCAGTCAGTTGAGCATCCAACGCTTTCAGCTCAGGTCATGGTCTCAGGTTGTGAGATCAACCCCACCTTGGTCTCTGCACTGCGCTAGGAGTCAGCTTGAGATTCTCTCTCTCCCTCTCCCTCCGCCCCTCCCTTCACTTGCAGCACCTGCACACACTAAATAGATAGGTAGATAGATAGATAGATAAAATCTTTAAAAAAACCAGAAGCACCTTGGTGGCTCAGTGGGTTAAGCCTCTGCCTTCAGCTCAGGTCATGACCTCAGGGTCCTGGGCTCAAGCCCCTGTCAGGCTCTCTGCTCAGCAGGGAGCCTGTTCCCCCACCCCACCTCTCTTCTTGCTTATCTGCCTACTTGTGATCTCAATTTCTGTCAAATAAAGAAATAAATAAAATCTTTAAAAAACCATAAGACTGATATCTAGCCTAAATAATATTACATTATATTAATTAAAATAGTAAATAAGTAAATAATAGTTTGATAGGTAATTTGTAGAGATAGTATCTCCTTTTTAAGTATATTAACATATTAAATTGTTGAATGATTTTTTATTTTATCACAGATAGTGTTTTGATTGGGACAGTGGAGCAAAACCCTCACAGAATTTTGGGTTTAATAAATCTCATTACTAGTGGAATGACTATCATCAATTATTCCAAAGCAGATGGGTAAATTCTGCCGGCTACTTATTTTCCAAAACTTGGTCACAATGCTTTCAAGTAAAAAAGAAAGGTTCTTTATCTCTAAAGCCATTTGCTTCTTACCATACTAGCACAATTTATTTGTGATGTTGTTCAGGCATTTGTGTAATGTAAACTCTGTAGCAATTCATTTCTAGTTTGCAAACCATAAACAGGCTGTTGACAGCAACTTTTGTGACACTGGGTACGTGAAATGTACATATAGAATTAGGAAATATTAATATTGTTTAAACTGTAGTATAAATTTATTTAGATTTTAATGTCTTCTTGTACATTGTAGTCATCTGAACACACTATTTAAAACACAGTGAATCTGGGGGTATCTGGGTGATGCTGTTGGTTAAACGTCCAACTCTTGTTTTTGGCTCAGGTCATGATCTCAGGGTCCTGAGATTGAGCCCCTGTGTTGGACTTGTGCTCAGCGGGGAGTCTGCTTGAGTTTCCCTCCCTCCCCTCCTATCCCTCCCACATGCTCGTGTGCACACACTCTCTCTCTCAAATAAATAAATAAATCTTTAAAAAAATAGTGAATCTGTTGTAAGGAATGTCAACAGCTTTTTATCAACTCTGTTTCAGATGAGGAAAACTGTAGCCCACGAAGTTAAGGCAGGGTACTTGGTGCAGAGAATATGAAGCACCCACCCTGTCACAAATGAGATTTAGTCTAAACTATTAATGAGTCAAGGAGAGAACTGATCCTTAAAACTTGCCCCTTATAACCTCCTGCTAAACCTTGGAGAGAAAAAATATTTGAGCAATATTTTTTCTCACCAAATAGCAAACATCACTCCATTCTTCTAGAGTATGCTTCAAAGCATTTCTTTACTTAAGGAAAAGACAAATCAATACTTTGCATAAGTATAATGCTCCCTAGATCCTTTATGAGTCCTATTAATCTCACTTCATAGGTGAAAGAGCAGAGATTCAGAGAAAATTGTTCACTGAAGTTTTCACAGCTGGTAGAGAGGACAGACAACATCACCACCATATCTAGTTATGGTTAAAGGGAGATTGCTGATTTTCATTAGATTTGCAGTTTTAAGTGGAGGCATTTGCCAGTGAGATAAAGTCACTTAAGACAGTTAAGGAAAAGATGGTAGAATTGAAGGGATCCCCAGGTGCCACTTTGAACAGGGATTCTGGAAGCTTCTCAGGCTTTGGTATATCAAATGGCACCCAAGTGGGTGGTCTCCATTCAGTTTTAGAAATGAAAGTATGGGTAGTCCTTAAGTACTACTTAAGAATCAAATAGACAGATTGGCTCACTTATATTACTTCCTGATTATGGGTTCACTTCAAAACAAAAATATTTATACTGAAGAAAATATGTGGAAAATTGAATGGACTATCATGTAAGACGTCACAGCTCTTCCCACATCATTTGATATTCCTAGCACCTAATGCTTATTGAGATTCCCTCTGTCCAGGTCAAAAGAGTCAAAAAGATAGCTCTTAATGATCATAGCTGCTAGATTTTTTTAAACTGCTAGTGTTCTAGAAATAGCAGGTGAACTCTTCCAATTGCAAATAGTTCGTCAGTATTTTCCAAATGAAAGGGTGTTCATCTGGCCCACCCGTCACAAACCATTACAGGGTTTAGCCTTGGAAAAATGTCTAACTTTCAAAAACTGTTATTCACAAACTTTTAGGAGATCACTGTGAATGTTTTGAAATAATTGTGAATGTTCTGATTTAGAGCTTCCATGAGCTGAGACAGCAAACTTTCTCACTTAGTTGACAAAAGCACTAACTATATGCACTCCAGAGAGGGTATTTACTTAGACACCCTCTTTCCGATTCTGCCTGCTGTCGAGTGTCCACAGGGTACTTCAAGAGGCTCTACAATGGTTTTGTCATCTGACCTCTGGAGTTTTACAGTGACTGCTGGAAATCCCGCACTGGTCAGAGTAAATTCAGAAAAAATAATTATGCAGGGCTAAGATGCTACAAGGGTTGTTGGGAACAGTGTCAACATTGATATCACTGTAAGAATACTGCAATGGAATAGGAACATAACCCTGGCCACTGGTCTGTACTAGGAACCTGCCCACATCAGCCTTAAATTCCATCCTGCTCATCTTTTTAAGTCACATGGATGCCGGAGTTTTGTTTTTTTGTTTTTTCCCCTTTATGGCTATTTTCTAGATTACCTAGATTTGGGGTTTTTCAGTTCTGTCTCCATTTAGCTTTAATATTTTCGTGTGTTTTATATGCCTCCTCCCAATGAGCTCCAATTATGTGAAAGAGGCAGCCAGTGGTGGTTGTGTGGATTTTTTCCCCTCCCACTCCTCTCCCTTTTTGTCATTCCTTTTAGCCATGGAGGTGGAAGAGGGAGGAGAGAGAGAAGGAGTATGATGTAAGCTGGGTAGATAAGCCTATGACTGGTTTATTACCAGATCTGAATGGGGGTGCAGGATCTAAAGGTAGCCTTGCTTTATTTGAGCCAGAGCAAGGTCGGAGGGAGACATGGTGTGACTGTGTGCCACTCCAAGAAAGGATGTTTCAGTAATTACACATTAACTCTGTTCACTGAGTAGAAGGTAGTTAATTAAAAAATGCAGATGTTTCTGCAGCCCAGTAGAATGAGAGCCACCCTTGATCCTGTCAAAGAACATTTTGAATCAAAGGGGCTTCATGGGAGCAAAAGAGTTTTGTGGTTGAGTGCTATGCTGTGGCCTTTTAATCATTAAACTCTTTCACAGTGGTAAAATGAATGTCCATGGTCATGGCCACACCAATGAGGCCATCGGACTGGGAGAAAAGGGAGGACTTTGCTATGGGGGAGGGAACTAAAAGAAGGGGACAGGCAGGCAGCCCTGTGGCATTCACAAGTAATAGCAGCAGTATGTTGAAAAGAGAGAAAAGGCAGCCCAGGTTAGTTTTGTTCACCTGGGCAACACCTTACTAGATCAGTTTAGTTTTTACTGTTCTTTAAGTGAAGTTTACCTAGGAAAGTTGCTTGGAAATAGCATCTTATTATTACTGTTACTTTATATAGGGGAGGGATCAAGGGAGAAGGAGAGAGATAATCTTAACCAGGACCCATGCCCAGCGAGGAACCTGATATCACAATCTTTTTTTTTTTTTTTTAAGATTTTTTGTTTATTTATTTGACAGAGATCACAAATAGGCAGAGAAGCAGGCAGAGAGAGAGAGGAGGAAGCAGGCTCCCTGCTGAGCAGAGAGCCTGATGTGGGGCTCGATCCCAGGAACCTGGGATTATGACCTGAGCCGAAGGCAGAGGCTTTAACCCACTGAGCCACCCAGGTGCCCCCTGATATCACAATCTTAAGATCAAGACCTGAGCCGAAATCAAGAGTTGGATGCTTAACTGACTGAGCCACCCAGGTGCCCTGGAAATGGCATTTTATCCTTAATCACTTTTCTACACCTGTGCTAGAGCCATCAGCATGACCAAGAGGATAGAATTTCACTGTTCCCTCTCCCGAAGTTAGTCAAACTATCTTCTGAGCAAGGTGTGAGATTTATGAAGACACTGTCTCCAACTCCATTCCTGGAAAGAAGTCTGCATTTTGGCTGACCTCATCATTATTGGCTCACAACCCTTTTTTTTTTTCCCCCCTTAAACATTCCCTATGACTCTGAAGTTCCTCTCTTCTTTTTTGCTGTAGTTTTCTATGGAGACAAACACTACATCTTTTAATACAGTATTTTTTCTTTTTCATCTTCCCCATTTGAAACTGTACACCCATTAAACACCAAATTCCCTTTCCCCAATCCCTGAAGCCCCCAGGAACCACCATTCTACTTTCCATTTCTACCAATTTGATCACTCCAGGTACCTCATGTAAGTGGACGGTCAGGAGAAAGTGAGAAATGAGAATGGGAGAGAATTTCCAACCAATGAAAGTTCACCAAATACGGTAAGTCATTTGGGTTTGAGGCTTTCACTTTGACTTCAGTAGGAAGAAGTTGGGAATAAATATCAGAAACCTTCTGCCATGACTAAACTGTGCTGCCCACTCTGTGATGTCACCAGGGACCAGGGCAGCGCCACTTGCTCGGAGAACACCCCACCATACTGCTGGGTCTTTCTTTCAGCTGCTAACACCTCACCTCACACGAAGCTTTCAGGTGGCCTAGCAATTCTTTGCTTCTTCTTTTTTTTTTTTTTTTACTTATTTATTTATTTATTTATTTATTTATTTTTTATTTGTTTATTTACAGCATAACAGTGTTCATTGTTTTGGCATCACACCCAGTGCTCCATGCAGTACGTGCCCTCAATTCTTTGCTTCTTTAGGTAATTCACTGTCAGGTTTTCTCAGCCACTGTTACATTTTTTCTCTATTATCCTCAGATCCCCAACCCTCTCTTCTCACCCTCACTCTTGGCTTATGTCACTGACATAAAGTGCAGCATTCAGAAAGGAAAGTCCAAAAGCTCCCACCATAAAATCTACGCATTCACTTGCCTCTGGGCTCTGGGCCCACAGCTCTACACTTGTCCCTCTTGGTAAGGGTAAACCCTCTCTGCTCCTACCTCAGACCAACCCCTCTACAGGGATATGGCTCCCAACTTATCTTCCCTACACAGAAAATTGCTCTTTGGTTCTCTGCTCTCTCCCTTAACTCTTGTTTTGCTCCCTACTGAATCACTCTATGAGCATGCAAACACGTTATTTCTCCTTTTTATTTTTATTTTTTGAAGATTTTATTCATTTATTTGATGGACAGAGATCACAAGTAGGCAGAGAGGCAGGCAGAGGGGGAGGGAGGAGCAGGCTCTCTGCTGAGCAGGGAGCCCAATGCGGGGTCAATCCCAGGACCCTGATATCATGACCTGAGCCGAAGGCAGAGGCTTAACCCACTGAGCCACCCAGGTGCTCTTATTTCTCCTTTTTTAAAAAAGAATTCTCTTTTGATCTACACTCCTTCCTTGGGTTATTGCCAGATTTTTTCATTTCTTTGATAGCAAAAACAGGTGAAAGAGTAACCTGTAATTACTGATCACTTTGTATCCTCTTATGTTGATATCGTTCTTGAGCACACTCCAGTCAAGGTTTTAGAACTTCACCAAAACTACATTTACATGGTTAAATCCAATGGTTCATTCTCTGTTTTACCTTATCTGACCCCATCAGCAACCTTCAACCAAGCTCCTCACCCTGCCTTCATTGAACCTTCTGCATGTGGCTTCCAGGACACTGCACTCTCCTGGTTTTCCTCCCTTGTTTCTTCTCAGAATGTGCTCCTGGTTCTTGTTCGCCATCACTCCCCCTGAAATTTGGAACAGCGTGGCCTCATTCCTGGGACTACTCCTGTGTCTGTGAAAGCTCATCCTACCAGTGAGCTCAGCCTGTCTCATGGCCTTTTAACTACAGAGCTGCATGTCTAGCTGCCAATTTGACATGTCCTCTGCAGGAGTAGTAGACATTAGTAGCTAATTTAATATGCACCAACCACAATTTTTTTTTAGATTTATTTATTTATTTATTTGAGAGAGAGATTGAGAGGGAGAGAGAGTATAAGTGGGGGAAGGGGCAGAGGGAGAGACAATCTTAAGCAGACTCCCTGCTGAGTTTGGAGCCTGATAGGGTCTCAGTCCCAGGGATATGAGATCACGACCTGAGCCTGAGCCATAACCAAGAGCCAGACAGACACTCAACCAACTGAACCACTGAACCACCCAGCCACCCCACACCAAGCACAACTTTTTTTCAATCTCAAATTCACTCACTCCTTTCTCAGTCATTCACTTCTCAATTAGGGAAAATGGCTATTTTTCAAATGATAGAAACTTTATTCCTCTACTTACTTACCCTCAAAACTTGGAGTCATTATTGATTTCTGTCTTCCTTGTAGGCTTACATTCAATTCATTAGCAAATCACATAAGCGCCTCTTCAATATCAGTCATAATGTGACCAGTTTTTGTCATTCCCTTCTCGCCACCCTGCTGCAAGCCACCATTTCTCCCCTGAACTGTGTAATCTCAATACACCAGTCACAGTGATTCTGTTAAAGTGAAGTAAGGAGCTTTCCCCATCCAAAATTTACACCATTACATGTGTGTTTCTCTTTATGTAGATTATCTTTTATTAAAGAGATTTACAATATCCCTTAGTGGCTTCTACTAATTCAACTGATTAATTGATTAATTAATAGATTCAGGTTAAAAACAATTTCTCTGCAACCAGATGTAGCTCTACTCTATCATGTGACATCTCTGAAGTCATGTCCTACTACACTTGCCCTCATTCATTCAGCCCTGGACACAAGGGCTTCCTAGATTGTACCCCACACACTTAAACCTCAGGGCCTTTAATCTTGCAGTTCTCTCTGCTTGGTTTGTGTTTTTCTCCCCGAAATCTGCACTGTGGTTTTTCAAGCTTTCTTCAGATCTTTATTCAAAACTTCTTCTCAATAGAACACTTTGGTCTTCCAATCTATTATTGCAACACTGCTATTGACTGAATGTGTCTCCACCAATTCATATGTTAAAACCTAATTCACCATGTGTTCAGAGGCAAGCCCACTGGGAAATGATCAGGTTGTCAGGCTGGAGCCCTAGTAACCTGGATTTTTGCCCTTATAAGAGAGATTCCAGAGAACTCCCCCATGGGAGGATTCAGGGAGAAGCCAGGTATCTATGGACTAGGTAGGGGTTCTCACCAGATACTGAATCTGTGAGCACCTTCATCTTGGGCATTCCAGTCTTCAGACCTGTAAGAAACAAATTTCTGTTGTTTATCTGCCCCCTAGTCTGTGGTATTCTGTTCTAGCAGTCCAAATGGACTATGACACTTTTGCTCCTGATGTTTCGTATTCTCCTTCTCTGATTTTTTTTCTCCTTTTATTCTTAGGACAATCCTGTAGAGTACAAATTTCCTTGTTTATCTGGTTCATAACTATGTCCCCTATTAAAATGTCAGCATGAGGGCAGAAATTTTTGGCTGTCTGCTTCACGGCTGTAGCCTCAGCATCAAATATTCATAATAACCAACATTCATTTTTATGGCGCTTAGTACTAGCCAGTTTACCGGTCACTTTAAGCACCACTTCAGATTCTCCAGTCCCAAATTGCCTCATGTTCCAGTTGCCACAGCAGCCCCACATACACGTGGCTCTGGCTTCACACTTACGCAACCTAACAGGGCATCACCTCACATCTGACCTCATGCACTTTTGCTTCCCCTCTAGGTCCAAAGTATGATTCATCCAAATATCTTGCTTGGTGCTCATGCACGTACCCACGAGCACATTCTTGAACACCCGGAGATGAAAGCCATCAAGTTATCCCCCTCCTTTTCCCCCAAGGGCAGATAGTCTAAACGTAGGTTATATCGCTTCTCAAAGGATGATCCCATGAGAGTGAGAAGTTAGTTCCACTTAATGTTGAACAACTCAATAGTGCAGCCTTGTACTCTGCTTCCCTGTGATTGAATTCTCTAATAAAGTTATGGCACAGATGCCTTTCTTCAACCTTTTCTCTCTGGGGGACCCCAAGGTAAAAGACTTGGTAACAGGAGTGACTCTAGAAAACAGATGCTCAGAGTGAGATATTGAACTGGATTGCTCACCAGGCTGACAATGAGCAATAATTAAAGCTTTCCTCTGGAGTTAATTAGGATGGAAGGCATTGGGTTGAGATGTGCATTGGCTTTAGAATTTGTTTACATGGGAAGATGCTAATTGTATGAATTGTGGGATGAGCTGGCTTTTTTTTTTTTTAACTCAAGCAAAAATTTTATCATAAAATTGGCAGAGACATGAATAGAGATTGGTTAGCAAAGAAGACATATCAATGGCAAATGTACAAAAAATTATAGAAAAAGATGATCGATGTCATAACTGGTCTGAAAATTGTAAATAAAAATGGAATGAGATATAACCTTCCACATTTAGAATAGCTATTATCAAAAAGAGGGAAATGGAAGTGTCAGTGAAAATGTTGATAAATAGGAATCTTTGTACACTGTTTTGGGGGATATAAGCTGGTCTATCCACTATATATATTTAAAAAATTGGAGTTTCCTCATAAAATTAGAAATGGGACAATCATACCATCCAAGATATGAAACCAACCTATATATCTATTGATGGATAAATAAATAAGGAAAATATATATAAATACATAGAATATATAAAGTATATATTTTTTATTTTATTTATTTTAATTCTTTATTTATTTTTTATTTTTTTTATAAACATATAATGTATTTTTATCCCCAGGGGTACAGGTCTGTGAATCGCCAGGTTTACACACTTCACAGCACTCACCATAGCACATACCCTCCCCAATGTCCATAATCCCCTTCCCCCTCTCCCAACCCCACCTCCTCCCAACAACCCCCAGTTTGTTTTGTGAGATTAAGAGTCATTTATGGTTTGTCTCCCTCCCAATCCCATCTCGTTTCATTTATTCTTCTCCTATCCCCCTAACCCCCCATGTTGCATCTCCACGTCCTCATATCAGGGAGATCATATGATAGTTGTTTTTCTCCGGTTGACTTATTTCACTAAGCATGATACCCTCTAGTTCCATTCACGTTGTCGCAAATGGCAAGATTTCATTTCTTTTGATGGCTGCATAGTATTCCATTGTGTATATATACCACATCTTCTTTATCCATTCATCTGTTGTTGGACATCTAGGTTCTTTCCATAGTTTGGCTATTGTAGACATTGCTGCTATAAACATTCGGGTGCACGTGCCCCTTCAGATCACTACGTTTGTATCTTTAGGGTAAATACCCAGTAGTGCAATTGCTGGGTCGTAGGGTAGTTCTATTTCCAACATTTTGAGGAACCTCCATGCTGTTTTCCAGAGTGGTTGCACCAGCTTGCATTCCCACCAACAGTGTAGGAGGGTTCCCCTTTCTCCGCATCCTCGCCAGCATCTGTCATTTCCTGACTTGTTAATTTTAGCCATTCTGACTGGTGTGAGGTGGTATCTCATTGTGGTTTTGATTTGTATTTCCCTGATGTCGAGTGATGCGGAGCACTTTTTCATGTGTCTGTTGGCCATCTGGACGTCTTCTTTGCAGAAATGTCTGTTCATGTCCTCTGCCCATTTCTTGATTGGATTGTTTGTTCTTTGGGTGTTGAGTTTGCTAAGTTCCTTATAGATTTTGGATACTAGCCCTTTATCGGATATGTTGTTTGCAAATATCTTCTCCCATTCTGTCAGTTGTCTTTTGGTTTTATTAACTGTTTCCTTTGCTGTGCAAAAGCTTTTGATCTTGATGAAATCCCAATAGTTCATTTTTGCCCTTGCTTCCCTTGCCTTTGGCGATGTTTCTAGGAAGATGTTGCTGCGGCTGAGGTCGAAGAGGTTGCTTCTTGTGTTCTCCTCAAGGATTTTGATGGATTCCTTTCTCACATTGAGGTCCTTCATCCATTTTGAGTCTATTCTCGTGTGTGGTGTAAGGAAGTGGTCCAATTTCATTTTCCTGCATGTGGCTGTCCAATTTTCCCAGCACCATTTATTGAAGAGGCTGTCTTTTTTCCATTGGACATTCTTTCCTGCTTTGTCGAAGATTAGTTGAACATAGAGTTGAGGGTCTATTTCTGGGCTCTCTATTCTGTTCCATTGATCTATGTGTCTGTTTTTCTGCCAGTACCATGCTGTCTTGATGATGACAGCTTTGTAATAGAGCTTGAAGTCCGGAATTATGATGCCACCAACTTTGGCTTTCTTTTTCAATATTCCTTTGGCTATTCGAGGTCTTTTCTGGTTCCATATAAATTTTAGGATTATTTGTTCCATTTCTTTGAAAACAATGGATGGTATTTTGATAGGGATTGCATTAAATGTGTAGATTGTTTTAGGTAGCATAGACATTTTCACAATATTTATTCTTCCAATCCTCATTAGCATGGAACATTTTTCCATTTCTTTATGTCTTCCTCAATTTCTTTCATGAGTACTTTATAGTTTTCTGCATATAGATTCTTAGCCTCTTTGGTTAGGTTTATTCCTAGGTATCTTATAGTTTTGGGTGCAATTGTAAATGGGACTGACTCCTTAATTTCTCTTTCTTCTGTCTTGTTGTTGGTGTACAGAAATGCAACTGATTTCTGTGCATTGATTTTATATCCTACACTTTACTGAATTCCTGTACAAGTTCTAGCAGTTTTGGAGTGGAGTCTTTTGGGCTTTCCACATATAGTATCATATCATCTATGAAGAGTGATTGTTTGACTTCTTCTTTGCCAATTTGGATGCCTTTAATTTATTTTTGTTGTCTGATTGCTGAGTCTAGGACTTCTAGTACTATGTTGAATAGCAGTGGTGATAATGGACATCCCTGCCGTGTTCCTGACCTTAACGGAAAAGCTTTCAGTTTTTCTCCATTGAGAATGATATTTGTGGTGGGTTTTTCATAGATGGCTTCGATAATATTGAAGTGTGTGCCCTCTATCCCTACACTTTGAAGAGTTTTGATCAGGAAGGGATGCTGTACTTTGTCAAATGCTTTTTCAGCATCTATTGAGAGTATCATATGGTTCTTGTTCTTTCTTTTATTAATGTGTTGTATCACATTAATTGATTTGCAGATGTTGAACCAAACTTGCTGCCCTGGAATAAATCCCACTTGGTCGTGGTGAATAATCCTTTTAATGTACTGTTGAATCCTATTGGCTAGTATTTTGGTGAGAATTTTTGCATCTGTGTTCATCAAGGATATTGGTCTGTAGTTCTCTTTTTTGGTGGGATCCTTGTCTGGTTTTGGGATCAAGGTGATGCTGGCCTCATAAAATGAGTTTGGAAGTTTTCCTTCCATTTCTATTTTTTGGAACAGTTTCAGGAGAATAGGAATGAGTTCTTCTTTAAACGTTTGGTAGAATTCCCCTGGGAAGCCATCTGGCCCTGGGCTTTTGTTTGTCTGGAGATTTTTGATGACTGTTTCAATCTCCTTACTGGTTATGGGCCTGTTCAGGTTTTCTATTTCTTCCTGGTTCAGTTGTGGTAGTTTATATGTCTCTAGGAATGCATCCATTTCTTCCAGATTGTCAAATTTGTTGGCCTAGACTTTGAGCTGGCTTTTTTTTTTAACATCACTGAAAGCATTGGAGAAAGAAAATGATGGGCTCAGAGCAGCTACTGTCAACTCAAATTTTGACATGAGATTCAGAGGATTTCTATGGAAACATTTAAGGAGACACTCATTTTCTGCAGTGACAGAAATGGCTGTGGTGAAAATGAGGCCTAGGTTATTATTGTAAATGTGGCGAGTTGCAGAGAAAACAAAATGGGCAGCCAGGACAGATTTCCTATGTCAAAGTTGGAACCTTTATAAGAAAAGAATGGGGAGTGCCTGGGTGGCTCAATGGGTTAAAGCCTCTGCCTTCGGCTCAGGTCATGATCTCAAGGTTCTGGAATCGAGCCCTGCATTGGGCTCTCTCCTCAGTAGAGAGCCTGCTTCCTTCTTTCTCTCTGCCTTCCTCTCTGCCTACTTGTGATCTCTGTCTGTCAAGTGAATAAATTTAAAAAAAGAAAGGAAAGAAAAGAAAAGAATGGGATCTTGAAATCTTGAATAGGGACATTTAATTGGGCAAGCCTGAGAATAATAAGCCCCCAGTTTCCTCCATAACTTCAAAACTGCCTCTTGCATGGAGCAAAGATGGACCTATACTTTATAGGTATCTCATAAAATAGTGCTTGATCATCTCAAGATCTTCACCTACCACACCACTCACTGAGCTCAGGCCTATAACCAGAGCCAGGTCTCCACGTGGCCTGAGCAGAGTAGGTCAGTACTTATTCAAGAAGAAAATTGCTTACATATCAAAAGAGTTGCAAGATTTGGCTAATAACACCTGTAAGCACTGGAAGGCAACAGGAGAGAAAGGATCCCGAAGGTCCTGGGCCAAGAAAATGGGGCAAGACACTGTATAAGACTAGAAGGTGAAAATTTACTAACATGAAGGCATTAACCCATGACTCAAGTTTCAGTATTTTAAAAAGCATGAAGCTGATCCTAATGACTTGTTGGATTAAATTCTTGGAAGTTCAGAGAAAACAACAATGTGCTGTAAATGAAGGGGAGATGCTTAAAATTTCTTACAGTCTTGTAGTAATGAGGATGGATCAGAAGAGTGAAGGAGGTAGGTATGTCAAACTGGATTTATTATGTATGTCAGAGAATTCATCTCTTAACTCTTCCCTAGGAGTGCCCAAAATATATTCCCTTTCCTGGGGCAATAGGAATGTGCTGATGAAAGGGATGCTGACACCTTTGAGAGGCTCATTGACGCCTGTCATCTGAAGAATGTGGTGATAGCGGGAGTGGAACTGGAATGTCTATTAATGATAAGGATGACAGACACTAGAAAGCCAGAGACCAATCAGAGGAAAGGTCAACATAACCAGCAAAGCAGGCATCAAGACTGGAGGGAAAATGTGGTCTTCTTCCTAGAAAGAAACAGTGGCCATGAGGACTAGATCACAGTGTTCCTGAGAATGAGATAGATAGGATGCTGAATAGGGTGTTGCTTGACTTGGAAAAAATGAGAGAGATAGAGGTAAAGATAGACCTAAACATATAGGCAGAGACAGAAGGAACAAAATGTCAGACAAGGTCTGGAAAACTGAAATCCCTCACCAATCTTCCAGATAAGAGCTAGTTCTCAATCTAGATATCATCAGTTGGAAAGGAGTCTAGGTCCATCTAAGGAAGAGCCTTGCAATGTTATCACAAGCATATATGGTAAATACCATCCTCATCTTTTGTCAGAATAACTGGATATTGAAGAAAAAGAGAACACTCAAAGATTTCAAAGATTTCTGATGAGAGTTCAGAAAGTGACACTAATTTCAGAAAACCTGAAATGCTATGCTGGCCCACCAGTCAGAGGGGTACATCCCATTTTGGGAATATAGTTAGCTCATGTTACATTTCTTCATATTATGGGGGCACCTGGGTGACTCAGTAGGTTAAGGCCTCTGTCTTCGACTTGGGTCATGATCCCAGGGTCCCTGGATAGAGCCCCATATGGGGATCTCTGCTCAGCAGGGAACCTGCTTCCTTTCCTCTCTCTGCCTGCCTCTCTGCCTACTTGTGATCTCTGTCAAATAAATAAAATCTTAAAAAAAATTTCCTCATATTATAGTTGTTCTTGCAAAAAAAAACTAAAATACTTACTGGTGGCCAATCTAAGATATTAATTGCTCACATTTCCCTGATGAGAGCATAGATCCATAGGCAATTTGAAAAACGATTTACCATTATTTTATAAAGTTGAAATTCACCTATCCTTTGACTTGGCATTTTCTCTTCTAGTAAGCTGTCACACACACCTGGAAACATGTAGACAATGTTTTTAGCACTATTCATAAATGGCAAAGTGAAGAGATTATACATATATATTATATATTATATGTATTATATACTATATGTATTATATACAATAATAGTACATATGCATACAATGGAATATGTAATTCAAATGAATGGTTTGTGGCACTGCAGTACTATGGATTAATTTAAGCAGCATAACATTGAATGGAAAAGTAGATGACAGAGATGACACATAATGTGATAAAGTTAAAAAGTCTACATTCTAGGAATACATAGGGACATGATATGATTATGAAAATGGGGATGATGATGATGGGGAAGATAATGGGCATTGCGGTGATGATGATGATGAAAGAAATGTGATAAGATTTTTTTTTTTTTAAAGATTTATTTTTGTATTTGGGAGAGAGAGTGTGTGTAAGAATATCGAAGAGGGGCAGAGGGGGAGGAAGGGAGAGAATCTCAAGCAGACTCTGCACTGAAAGCAGAGCCCCACACAGGGCTCCATCTCAAGACCCTGAGATCATGACCTGAGCCAAAACCAAGAGCTGACACTTAATTGACTGAGCCACCCAGGTGCCCCAAAATGTGGAATGATTATTAAAATCACTCAAGGTTGACACGGCTTGAGAGACGGAGAAGAATAGGATAAAGAACTACGTTGGCAATGGCAGTTTTGAATAAAATTCTAGTTTCCACATTGGGTGGTAAGTTCACAGTATTTACTATATTATTATATACAAATAAAGAGAACCTTGCATGGGGTCAACAATGAGAGTATGTTATGAACCAAATATTGTGATCACTCCAGTTCTACATAAAACAGAGTCACTTCTTTGGATTAAGCTTTGTGTCTACCGAAACTTCCATTAAAAACTAAGTGTTGGGCACGTGGGTGGTTCAGTCTGTTAAGCGTCTGCCTCCAGCTCAGGTCATGATCCGAGGGTCTTGGGATCAAGTCCTGCATCTTTCTCCCTGCTCAACAGGGAGACTGCTTCTTCCTCTGCCCCTCACCCTGCTCATGCTCCGTCTCTATTTACTTCTCTCAAATAAATAAATAAATAAACAAAATCTTAGGGAGAAAAAACAAACAAACTAAGTATCTAACCTGAGGTCTCTTTTGGGGAGAAGTTTCTGTGGAGGAAAGAAAGGAGAGGATAGTCCGTATGAAAGAAAAGAGATTTTAGAAAAAGTGTGCAAAATCACTTTTCTTCCATTTCCAATAGCAACCATACCTAGCTTTGTTCCTATACATTTAACTCTCAGTCAGTTACTTATTTGCACAATATAGGAGTTCACAATCTAAACAAAGCATGGTGGTAAGATTCCACGGTTCGATCTGAATTACTCTGAGCACATATTAGGACTCTAAACTTGACCTGCCACATTTAGGAAAGAAGACAGATGCATGTAATATATTCCACAGAGAAGATGCTACCCAGTTCGTTGACAAGAATCATTCTTTTCTCTGCCTCTGAGAGACAAGGGAACACATGTATGCATTTGTCCCCTGAGCTTTAAATAATTGACCCTAAAAAAATTTTTTTTAAACTCAATTGGGACAAATTTTCTTTTCATTTCATATCTCCTTAAAATCAACATTCAGTCCTTGATGCCACAAACTTTCTTGTAGTCCTTTTATCCTTTTTTTCTTGTATTATTCAAAGTTGGGAATAGGTCACTCCCCAGTAAATAGATTTTGGAGAGCAAAATCTCCACAAAACATGAAGGTCTTGTTTTCCCCATAGTAAACAAAAGGTTTGGAGAACTACATATCATTTTAAAAGAATAAAAACCCAACATTCGAAATAAAACAAACAATAAAAACACTCCACCAAAACACGCTGTTCCGAAACAGTCTTAGACCATATTCACTTTAAAGAAGTAAAAATGTCAATGTAGGTAAAGAAATAGTGTGTTTATACCTGGGTCATGTTTATAACAGTCAACGGTTATGATTTTCTGAAGATTTTCCTTTGAGAATTTGGTTCTTTTTGCAGCAGGACTGTGTGTCACATTTAACATTCTTCTTCGACCTGCAAAAATACGAACAAAAGGATGAAATCCCTTTGCTTGTTGCACTTTATTCTCTTGTCACAGTTAAAGCAATATTTATTTTCCCCCTCCCCGCGTCTTATGGGGCTATAGTAAATCAAAAAAGTAAACTCTCAGGTTCATTGTGTGAGGGGCTTACTTCTAGGCTTCTACAGTTGCCACAGTAACTAATTAGAAATTTGCATCTCTAAGAGAATTATTTAATGCTGATGTGTAAGCCCCTTTATTCTTTGGAGCTTGGCCTTTTGCTAGGAAGTTCCTGGTAGATGTTGGGCCTCGAGGTCATACTGTACAAGCTCTGAACGTAGGTGGCCCTGGTTTCCCCTTTTTATCTGGATGATTCATACCCAGTGAAGAAAATGTCTTGCCAGGTCTTTGTTGAGTGGTGGGCATCTGAAAAGCAATGCTTGATTCATTTAGGCACATTTGTTTTCACCTGTAACTTCTTCTCCATTGCTCATTAGCTAACTCTTGTGTAATTGAGTCACGCGTGTTAAACTAGCAGAGCTGAGTTATGCCAACCAACCCACTGACAGGAATCCCTCCTCCAATTCGTCCTGAAGCCTAAGAAGACAATGTCGCTGAAATGCGAAACATTTTGCAGGCTTGGACAATGGGTACTAGTAATCTGAAGGTGAAGTTTCCCCCAGAAGAACTGCTTCTTTTCAAAGGTTTCAACCTGGTGTTCCCCGCCCTGTGCAGAAAGAAAAAGGGAAGCCCCCTTGTGGTGCAAAGACAGAGTCCAAATCGAAGGGACTCCCAGACAACGTATCCTGAACCCCAGAAGTTGCTTCCTGCATCAAGAGCTGCCATTCTGTGCTTGCTGGCACATGCGGAAGATAGGCAAGGTGTGTGAGGAAGACAGATGGGTTCGGTTCTTCCTGATTCCTATCAAAGTAGGGGAGCCCCTGAGCTTATTGCAGCCAAAACACAGAACAAATATATGTCCCAAGACAATGACCAAATCTGTGATCAAGAGTAGATGCAGTACGCACATGTTCCATGAAGCATTATTTGCGATAAGCAGAAGATGGGAGGAACCCAAATGTCCACTGATGGATGAATGGACAGATGAACTGTGTAAATACATACAATAAAATCTTATTCATCCTTAACAAGGGAGGGAATTCTGACACATCCTATGATGCAGATGGATCCTGAGGACTTCATGCTAAGGAAAATAAGCCAGTCTTGAAAGGACAAATCTTGCACGTGTCCACTTAAATGGCGCGTCTAGATATTACAGGCTGAACGTTTGTATTTCCCTACCCCAAGTTCATATGTTGAAACCTGATTCTCAGTGAGATGGTATTTGGAGGTGAGGTCTTCCAGAAGTAAATAGTTCATGAGGGCAGAGTTCTTTACTGGGGTTAGTACCCTTATAAAAAGGACTCCAGAGAGATCCCTCAACCTTCCACCCTTCCACAGTGAGAAGCTGGCGTCTATGAACAAAGAAGGGGCTCTCACCAGATACGGATCTGCAGGCACATTAATCTTGGAATTCTCAGCCTCCAGAACTTTAAGAAATAATTTTCTATTGTTTATAAGACACTGAGTGTTTGGTATTTGTTTTAGGAATTTGAACTAAGGCTCTAGAGTAGTCAAATTTATAGAAACAGAAAATAAAATGGTGGTTGGCTGGGGCTGGAGGTGGGGTGGGGGGTGGAAAGTGGAAGTAGTTGTTTATTTACTTTTTTAAATATTTTATTTATTTATTTGACAGAGAGAGAGATCACAAGCAGGCAGAGAGGCAGGCAGAGAGAGGAGGAAGCGGGCTCCCCGCCGAGCAGAGAGCCCGATGCGGAATTCGATCCCAGGACCCGAGATCATGACCTGAGCCGAAGGCAGAGGCTTAACCCACTGAGCCACCCAGGCGCCCTGGAAGTAATTGTTTAATAGGTAAAGAGTTTCATTTTTGTCCGATGAAAGAGTTCTGGAGATTGGTGACACAAAAATATGAATATGCTTATCGTGACTGAACTATACACTTAAAAATGGTTGAGATGGTAATTTGATGCTATGTGTTTACCATAATTAAAAAAAAAACAGACTAGGTTTCATAGAAGGTTGGATAAAGCTCCCTCTTGAAAGGAAGAAAAGGAGGGTGGTCACTCTGGGGCCTCTTTAGAGAGCAAGAGATCAGATTCCTTCATATAAAAGGAGGAAGAGCAGGGCCACAATGGGACTGGCGTCCCCTGTGGATGGGCCAAAGGGGCACCATGCTGACGGAGGTGACAACCTTAATCTCTGCCATCAGCAGCCTGGCCACAGCATCGGTACCTCTAAGGAAAGGAACCCTCGAAATATAACCTTGCCCACGTTCTGGAAGCAAGAGGAATTGATCTAGTTAATAATTATTTCTTAAAAAGTTTTGATCAAATAAAACATCTTTTCATTAAAAAACTGAACAGAAAATACTATCATTTGAGGAAGTTCCTGCATTTTTTTTTTTCCCTATCTGACTTCTACTTCTTAGGCTTGTGAAAGCCATTTCTCTATTAAGAAATTTGAATAATCTGTCAATTTTAAGTGTAAAATAATCTTCCTTCAATATTGTGGCATTTATAAGGCATTGTCTGATGAATTTAGAGATTCAGTCTTTAGTTCCAGTGGGTTTTTCTTGAAGTTAGGATCTGCAGGTATCTTCTGAAATGAGTGGTTTAAATTACTGTGTTAGCCGTAGGTCCCAGCACGTTGGCATTATGCTTTAAGAATCAATAGATTTGACTTTGTGCAACCAGGATTATATTTATTTTTAACTGAACTCTTGCCATGAATCTACACTTCAAATCCAGTTATGTGGAACACCGGTAACACTGCCACTTGATTTTTGGGCTCATTTCTAGAACACTCAAAAGTTTGAACAATAAGTAACTTATTCAGCTTATTAGAACATTTCTGAAAACATGAAATGTTTCCATGAAAAAAACAGATATATTGCATGTCTCTACAGCACGTATTTTATTTAAAAAAATAATGAAATAACTTTAAAGGCTGCTTTTAAGAGGTGGTCTTCCATGCTGTGCTCAGTGGAAATGTTCTCATTTCACAGCAGACCATAAGGTTGCAATTAGTGTACCAATCACGGGCTAATAAATGGAAAACTATTCCCTCAGGAATGGATCAGTTTCTCCAGGCTCAAAGTCCTTTCATTAACACCCATATGTCGAGAGCCCCTCAGGTAGGAAGAAGGAAGCAAATACATGTAACTAATGCTTAGAAGTGTATAAAACCTCGAATGTCAGGGCACCTGGGTGGCTCAGTCAGTGAAGTGTCTGCCTTTGGCTCAGGTCATGATGTGAGGGTTCTGGGATTGAGCCCCAAGGGCTCCCTGCTCAGTGCAAAGTCTGCTTCTCCCTCTTCCTCTGCCCCTCCCCACTTTGTGTGCTCACTCTGCTTTCTTTCTTTTTCACATAAATTTTAAAATCTTGGAAAAAAACCCTGGAATGTCAAAATAAAAAACACAAAAGTTATGAAATACATCACTCAAAGCCAACAGAAATGTGCTAGAATGTTTTCTAAGGATGTTCATTCATTCATTCATTCATTCATTCCTTCAGTTATTCCCATCCACACCCAATGGAACCATTGCCGGATAATCCTGGTGCTCTCCCTCGGGTATCATTCCCTCTCATGAACATATGGAGCATGTTTCCTCTTAGAACACGTTTTCCTTTTAGAAAATTTGTCACATTCTGTTTCATACTCCTGTTCTGTGCTAAGTTTTGCTCCTTACTGTATCATTCACAGGTCTTGACACAATTCTTTACGTGCTTGATATCTATCTATTGGATTGTGCTTGTGCATTGGTCCGAAAGGTTTTACCAAGTGTTTACTATGTTCATTGCTAGACGGAAAGCCTGACACATCTATAATTATTTTTATTGACAATTACTTAAAGATTTTGTTTCCAGAAAATAGTCATTCAAAAGCTGTTTCGAATTTATGATTCAGGAAGGTTGGCCAAACCATCTGGAATTCAAAGCAACAAATGTTTAGAAAATAAATTTGAGAAAATGAGGAAAAGTCCAGCATGGGGTATGTCTACTAGAACAGCACAGCAAGGCAAAGCAAAACAAAACAAAGCAAAACAAAATGAAACTAAGCCTAGACTTGTTAAAAAAAAAAAAAAAGAATGCACTATCTTCTATGTTGTTACAGCAAATTTCTGGCAAAAAAATAATCTGCTTGTCAATGATTATGGGGAAAGAGGCATCCTTACACATTACTGGTGGAAGAATAAATGTACAATCTTTAAGCTAGGGAACTAGATTTTATCCATCAAAATTACAAGTGCATATGCCTTTCAACCCAGTGCTTTTGTTTCCGAGAATTGATGCTACAGATACATTCACTCAGTTGCAGAATGACATAGGCACAAAGCTCCTCTTTGCCTTGTTGTTTCTAGTAGCAGAAGTTGAAAATAATCCAAAAGTCTATCAGTAGGGGATTGGTTTTAAATTATGTCACACACACGCAGAGGAATATTACAGAGCTGTTAAAAATAATTAAATATCGACATTATTAAATATTGATATGTGTGATTTCCAAGGTTTATTGGTAGGTAAACGAGTAAAACCACCAAGTGCTGAATAATGTACACTGTATGCTACCATTTGTGTAAAGAGAAGGACAGAAAAGAAACATGAATCTGTTTGAACATGCATAAAATATTTCTGAAAGAAAACACAAGAAATTAGGTACATTGGTTACCTCTGGAGAGAACTGGGTGATAGGGGAAGGGGAGAGACATTTACTCTATTAACTTAAAAATAGTACTTTCTTGAGATGCAATTCATATGACATAGAACTAATCATTTTAAAGTGCACAATTCAGTGGCTTTTGTGTGTTCACAATGTGTCTTACTTCTATCTAGCTTCAAAACATGTTCAGCTACCCAAAATGAAACCCTTTACTCATCAACCAGCTCCTCCTGGTCACCCCTTCCTTGGCTCCTGGCAACGCTTATCTTTATTCTGTCTCTATGGATTTATCGCTTCTGGGTATTTCTTATCAATGAATCAGACACTGTGTGTCCTTTGTATCTGGCTTCCCTTACTTAGAATGTTTTAGAGATTACTTTTTCCTTTCCTTTCCTTTCCTTTCCTTTTTCTTTCTTTCTTTCCTTTTTTCTTTCTCTCTCCCCATGCTTGAAATGTGAAATTTGTTGAGGTATTATGTATTCAAAAACTAAAAATTTAAAAATAAAACTGCTTGCTGCACACCATGGGAACTAAAGTAAAGCTCTGCAGCCTAAATCAGGAATGGATATTCTGACCAAGACTTATAAAGAAAGAGAAAAATACCCTTTCCTGCAACATCTCATAATCCGTTTCCAATCTGAGTGCTCTCTGATTACCATAACAATACACTGGGGGCATTATTTGCAGAATTCAGTTTTGCCTCGAGTGACCTTTGTCATTAACTTGCAGATATTTGTCTAGAGCAATGAAGTCCTATTATTTTATTGTGAACTTCAGTAGCTTGTGAAACTCTGCCCATAAACCAAGGGCCTCTATCCCCCTTGGTACCAGTGCTAGTTCTTGATTGCATCACCTTATACAGAATGTAGATCAGGAAAATATCACTGTTACATAGATCCCTTCTAGCAAAACACTGGGGACTCAGATAAAGAGATTTTTGTCATCAATAAGGAAATGTGGAAATCCAGGGGAACAATGCTGAAAGAATCATAACTGAGCAGCTTTTGCTCTAAGACTTATTTAAATGGAGATTCCAGAAGAATTCCTCAATTCTAGTTGCAGACTTTTTTTTAATACCTTGAAGATTGGAGTGGGAACACACTTTCGAAGTCTTCCAGGCTGACCTTTAATTATTCGTATGGGAATTTGTTCTATTAGTAATGGTTGATCATTAAGCAGATACTTGTATGCTTTCTGTGACAGAGAGCTCACAACACAAAATTTACTGCACTAGATTGATTTCATTTCAGCCTGGAGTAACAAAATCATGATGATTTGCTTGAGACTTTCCTGGTCTTAGTGCTGGAAGTTCCTTGTCCTGGAGAATCCCCCAGTCCAGGGCTAAATGGAGTAGCTAGTCACTCTATTCCAGCCAAGTACAATGATGCCAGGTAGGTACCCCATAGAACTAAGCTATGAAGACTGAATTGATTTTCCAAAGTCAAGGGGGGAGCACAAAAGAAGGACATTAAACTCTGTATTAACATACAACATGATCTCTGATCAATGTATAATTTCTAATGCATTTTGGTGATTTTCCATCATACTTTTGGATCCCTAGCTTGGAACCATAGTTGTTTCAAACCACATTTGTTAGCAGGGTTGTATCAAAATCAAAGATATCTTCTAGGAATATTTGTCTTGGGGTAATGAGTATGATTATTATGAGAATGCCTGGAGTCAAGAAAACCGGGGGGGGGGGGGGTCAGACCCAAAGTGGTTAGGACTGAGGGGATAAAGAAAAAGAAGAGATTTAGGGAAACCAAGTCGGAACTGGATGCCTTTTGGACTGAGGAATAGGAAAGAGAGGGAGGAACTGCAGATCACCTAAGGCATTCGTTCTCAAACTTGGATAGATATAAGAATCACCTGGGAGTGTTTTTTAAAAACACTGATGCTTCCCCCCCCCATGAGAATATGATTTCATCTACTTGGGGGGGCTCAGATAGAGGTATTGTAACAAGCCCCTTAAGTGCTTCTTTTGTGCACCAAGGATTGGAACCCAATGACTTAAAGCTTCCAGGGTGGTTTATTGGGCTTTTATAGGATGTTCTTCTTCTTGAATGACCCAACTACACGTTTTGTTGTTGACACTTTAATCCCCAGGAATGTCCATGGTTTCAAAGGTGAGGGGAATTTGAGCTCGTTCCGGAAGAGTAAATGATTGAAAGTACTGACTTATTGTGATATCTGGTGTCTGAGACTCTGCCATCCTCCTCCAAAACATTCTAGTGATTGAACACGAAATGAACAAATTAGTTTACATGTGTGTTCTTGTCGAATGTCTCCTCTTAGCCATCTTAGAAGGTATGATTTGAAGAAGACAGAGTAAGAATAAGACCCTGGATTTTGTCCCCATTACTTCACCTCGAGCTATCTGTGTTGGCTCATTCTAGAAGCCCAGGGCAGCTCCTGGTGGAGGAAAGGTCTTCCTCTTCTAACATCTGAACAAGTCAGCAGGACTGAGCTCCCCCTTGACCAGGAGACATCTGCTAAATTTTTCATATTCAAGCTTCTACAAAGAAGCTACAAGTCACACAACAAAAACATTAGTGAATTTCTATTTAGTGGATAAAAAAGGCATTTTTCTAGATGATTGGCCTAGTACATGTAAAGTCAGGAACAGCAGAGGGGTATCACTATTTCAGATTCTCAAGGAATTTTACAACAGAAGTTTAAGTCTGAAAGAGAGAAATTGTGTATGTGTGTTTGTGGTGGGGATCTCTCCCTTATACAATGGCTCACACATGTTAAATATCCATATTTCTAATTTTAGCAGTAATAACAAAGTTATTGTTTTTTAAATTTTTAAAATTTTTTATTTTTTATTAACATATAATGTATTATTAGCCCCAGGGGTACAGGTCTGTGAATCATCAGGCTTACACACTTCACAGCACTCACGATAGCACATATCCTCCCCAATGTCCATAATCCAACCACCCTCTCCCTCCCCAGCTTTCCCCAGACAAAGTTATGGTTTTAAAGCTACTTTGCTTTGTTACAATGAAGTTCTGTATCTGAAGGAAATTGAAAACACTGGGCAAGCACAAGGTAAGCTATTAAAGATAAAAGATGTAAACTTAACTAGAAAAATACAGGCCACTTCTACATTATTATGATTTCAGAATCCAGAATCTTGGATTTCTCCTCGTGGTCCTTAGTGAAAAAGAGAGAAAATTTCTGAAGGTGATTTGAATTTCCCAGATTATAGTATTCCATTTGATCGTGGACATTTCCTATGAAGCTACAATGGTTCTTCAAAGCAAGGGTCCAGGTTCTAAGAGCTTGTCGCTGCCGGGAAGGCCAGATCCCACAACTCTGAACCTGCCTCATTCCCTCCGCAGCCAAGTCAGGCCATCCTCCGTGTGCATTTCTTTTTGAACTGCGAAGAATTCCAGTTTGGTTTTTCCGACGTTCCTCTCTTCTTCCATGACGATTTCTTTTTTGGAAACTTCAGGAGCCCTAATGAAACCACGGAGGCATTGCAATATTAATGCGAGGCAAATGGGAAAAAAAATGAATAAATAAACAAGCATGGCCGTAAGACAAAACCCAACTCCAGTACCACCCACTTTGTGCGTGGAGAAGAAATGATACAGCTCCTCCTTATAAATAAGGGGTTTGCAATGTGTCGTGCCTTTTCGAGAGGGGAGGGGGTGCTTATTGATGCTGCATCTGTTTTGTCAGAGCGTCAGCTAATGGAGAAAGTTAATTGTGTTGGTTGTAAGGCCACCTGTCACACACATGCCTCATTTCCATACTAATGGTCCAGCAGTGGCAGGCAGGGCGCTTTCCGCAGTAACAGCTACTGCCTCTTTGGAAATGTGGGCCAAATGTGCCGACGCAGCTCTGCAGGCCTGTGTGCGGATGCCGCTAGTATTGTGCCCACCAGGGCTCAGATTAACCCCCTACTAGCGGCTCCAAACTGGATTTTCGCTGAAATTGGGGATGCGGTAAATGCGGCTGGGGGTGGGAGTGGGGGGCGGAGAGGACCGAGTCCATGGTGAACCTGCTGGGAGAGGCAGCTTTGGATGCCAGTGTTTTAGAGAATAAACATCTGTATAGCCAATTCACCCCACACTCTGGGGAGAGAGAGAGAGAGAGAGAACTGAAATGCTCCATACTCAACTTCTCCTTTAAGAACAGCTTCTATCATTATTTCATTGTTGTATCTGGTCTTTTTCTAGAAGCATATTCACCACCTCCCTTTATCTTTTTTTTTTTTTTTTTTTTTTAAGTTGCCGTTTTGAATCAGTTTGTATCCCTAGGAAAACTGACAGTTTTCTACCCTCATTTACAAGGCAAAGGTCAGTTTCAGATCTCTGCAGAATCAGTTTCCAGGCTCTGTCGCCTAAATTATGGAAAGCCGCATTGACTCCTGACTATAAAGGATTGCACTCTGGACAGTACTTCATCCAGCAGCACTTTTTACAGATCATCTGAATCTCAGGCATAGTTGAGGAATCAATGCCCTCGAGAAGAAGTTGATGAATATTTTAGTGGGAAACTATTAGATGCAATTTGAGAGAGGTGACTATCCCCTCAATGAGACAAGCCAATAAAATGGAGAGCCATTTCTTCCCAGCTCCGAATCCCGGGGATATAGGAAATACCAGGTTCAGTTTCCTTGGGATCCTTTTGTATATGGCTTTCCATGACCTTACACAGCTCTCATAAAGGGATTTGGGGCTGATCACCAAATGTTGCAGCATGACTGCTCTTCGAGAGATGGGGAACACATGGGCCAGCCTGCTTACAGTTTTTAACAGCCAATTTTAGTGGAATTAATGATTATTTTAGGCTGGATTATCTCTATTCTTATATCAACATAAATTTTAGAATAGATGTCACAGTCATTTGGAGGAGGCTCAAAGTCAGGCAGGTAATTGTTCTGGCTGCATAACAAGTGAAATATCCTGAGATGTGACTTATCTCTGGGACGTGTGCCGTCAGAGTGCCTCAGCTGGATAGGGCTGTGCTGCCTTTGGGGAGTACCCTAGATGGCCAGGGAGACCAGGTGCTGGAGGCTGCAGAGTTTTATGGGTGCCCCAGCCCCAAAAGGTAAAAGGGTACAGAAACACCTATGGGTCAGTTTCCTGGCTAATCTTTGTTAGGTCTGGATTTGGCAACGTGCCACAGAGTTTCCCAGAGCAATGAAGAAGAAGGGGGGGTTGGTGACAATGGGGACCCAGCACAAATGGAAAATCTTTGTGGGGCAGCCACTGTAATTCAGGGTCTGCAACACAGTAATAACATACATAGAGCAGTTAGCTCAGTGTCTTCCACAGGGCGAATGTTCAGTATGGATACTGCAGTTAGGGGATGAGTCATTGCTGTGTCCTGAGGGTTTGAAAAGTCTGGCTGTGGAAGAAGAGGAGGAGAAAACAGATATAGAACAGTGGATTGGACAGGACTTGGTGACTAGACAGTGGGTGGGAGAAGGTAGGAAGTGCATAAAGTGACCCCTGCATTACTGACTTGAGTAGCTGGGCGGATGGTATTAGCATTGCCAGACTACAGGAGGCAGAACAAATATTAAGGGAAAGAGGCTTACTGCCCTTTGGCTCACACTGAGCCTGAAGGACAGGTGAGTGAATCTGTTCAGCAAAATGACTGTCACGTGGCAGAGTGGCCTGGCAATTCTCTGGAATGGTGGTGATCAAAGCCATTGCAGATAGCATGCAAGTGTGTGCCCTGGGGTGGACTGGTGCCCAAGAACCGCTCTGGTGAACCCTGATGATGATGGAGTAAGGGACAAATGAAGAGATCACCAGAGAGAATCAGATGGAGCAGCAAGAGAGGGACCAGGAAGATCAGAAGGAGGAGTTTCCTCGAGGCAAAGGCACAGAGAATTTTTCTTGTTCCATGAGAGTAAAGAGAGAACTTTTCCAAGTTATTAGTGCTCTTTTTAAATGACTTCAACATTCCTTTCTCCTCCTCCAATATATACCTTTAGTTAATATTTGATATTTTAATTTTATTTTGTTTTTTATTTATTTTTTAAGATTTATTTTTAAGTAATCTCTACACCCAGTGTGGGTCTCAAACTCACAACCCCGAGACCAAGAGTCACATGCTCTTTCTACTGAGCCAGCCAGGTGCCCCAATATTTGACATCTTTAAGTGAAGTGTTGGTACTGGTCATGTAGTAAACACTCAGTAAGTATTTTATTGAATTTGTTGAGCTGGCTTTGATTATGAGCAACTATGACACGGAATGAATCCCCTCAAAATATATGTATTTTTAAAACAAAGTGCCAAAACCCCAATAGGTATGTACAAAATGACACATGCACAAAGTTATTTGTTGTAGTATTATTACAACAAAAGATTAGAAATAGCCCAAATGGTGGTGCCTGGGTGGATCAGTAGGTTAAGCATCGGGCTCTTGGTTTTGGCTCAGGTCATGATCCTAGGGTCATGAGATCAAGCCCCAAATGGGGCTCCAAACTCAGCACAGAGTCTAGTTCATATTGTTGCTCTCTGCCCCTCTCACTGCTCATTCTCTCTCTCAAATAAATAAATCTTAAAAAAAAAAAAAGAAAGAACCTAAATGCCCATCAATAAGGGACTGGTATTATAGATTATGCTCATCTATTATTGGAATGCATGCACAGTTTTCAGTGAACTATCTGTGCTCTGCAAAGCCCTGAAAGTTATTTATTACATGAATAAAACAAGAGAGTAGCATATATAGTATGTCATCATTTGTGTCTAAATATATATATATGTATATATATATATGCACATATGTTTTGCAAATTAATAGATTGTCTCTGAAGAGTAAGAAAATCTAACAGTTTCAGGTGGGGAATGGGATGTCTGAGGACAACTTGGTGGGGAGATTTATTTTTCACTCCATACCAATTTTTTATCTTTTGAAATTTTGTTATGAACGTATATAATCTGCTCCAAAAATTAGGTAAAGACTTTTGAAAAGAATTAACGGTAGTACTGGTGTTGGGAGCAGGAGGGGATAAGGTATCCATATTGAACATTCGCCCTGTGGAAGACACTGAGCTAACTGCTCTATGTATGTTATTACTGTGTTTATTCCACATGCAGTACCATGATGGGGATTAAGTGAACTTCTCAAGGACCCACAGCTAATGTGACAGGGAGGTCATGACATCCTTGTAAATTTTTTACAACCAAAACAGAGTATAGTTCCATCATGACTCAATATTAACCAACATTAATATTTTTGTTTATTATTTAAACAAAATTATTTAATATTTTGTTTATTATTGTATAATAAACTGTCAGACAAAAGTAAAACATGTTAGACATGTGTAGGAACTTAACTTTTTCCATCAATCTCACATGCCATCTTTCTGCTAAAGTGGATGATATTTTTTGAATACTGAAAATATGTGTTCTCAATTTTTTTGTGCTACTCACAATGTAACAGCTACAGACATAGCATGCTTTTGTGTATAATCCTCATTGTTAATGTTTTCTTTATTACATCTTTTAAGGCTAGAAACTTATTAGCAATAAATCAAGCCCCAGCTCATGGTGTTTGCCTATTTCCATAGTATAAATACCTCCTCCATTATTGATTTCAAGTTACCGACTCATAGAGTGTGGAGTTGAAAAGACATGCACAATAACACACCATGAGACAGTATTTCTGTCCCACTCTCACAGGATGTAAATAACCTCAAGAGCAGAGATAATAGTAACATAACTGGAAAGTGATAACTTTTGAGTTTATATTGACACCGTTCCTTTTTTTTGTTTTTTATGAAGACGTCATGCTTACTGTGGGGTCCAATGGGGGCTTGAACTCAAAACTCTGAGATCAAGATGTGAGCTGAGATCAAGAGTTGGAGGCTTAACCAAATGAGCCATCCAGATGCCCCATGTCACCTTTGTTCTTAACACAATATATTTACTTACAAGTTTGTAGAACTGATTTTTTAATAAAGTTCATGTTTAACAACTGGCTCCCAAGTTTCTGTAAATTTAACAGTTGGTTCTCAGAAGTCAGTACAAATCAGGTCCAGCACAGCACTGGCTGGAGACAGAATTTAATCTAGCTCTTCCAGAATTCATAGACTGGGTTTTAGTCGTTCTGCTACTGCCTCCCATTTGCTAAACTGTTATTGAGCCCACTCAGGTGCCAGGCTTGATGCCACTGACTAGAGATGGAGCAAAACATTGGCTCTGTCCTCAAGGAGATGACCACATAATCAAAGAGAAAGTATTAATCAAAGAATCATGAATAAATTTAGAATAAATTCAAAATTCTGCTTGTGACAATTGGAGTGGATTAGCAGATCACAAGTGGATTTAACCCAACAAGGAAGGTTAAGCAAGACTTCCCTGAGGAAGGGATGCTCTACTAATATCTGGAGGAGGAATTAGAATTAAATAAGAAAAAGGAGAGGGGCACCTGGTGGCTCAGTCAATTAAGCATCTGACTTTGGTTTAGGTCATGATCTCAGAGTCCTGGGATCAAGCCCTGCATCAGGTTCCTTGCTCAGCGGAGCCTGCTTCTCCCTCTCCCTCTCCCTCTGCCTTTCCCCATTCTTGTGCTCTCTCTCTCTCAAATAAATAAATAAAATCTTTTAAAAAATAAAAAAAATAAATAAATAGGAAAAAGAGGGAGCAGAGAACATTCCAGATAATGGAAAATGGCATAAGTAAAGGCCCTGTGGCAGAATAAGCACAGCAAGTATGTGTTCCTGAAAGATGACTGGTGTGTCTAGAGCAGAGAACAAATTGGAGATGGTGAAGGTGGGAGTGGGATGATATTATATACTTGCACAGCTACTGACTGGCAAAGCTTGGAATCTGATCCAGATTTATTGGATATAAAATCTACTCTATGCAATATGGCTTCCTGGTTGTTTGTTTATGAACCTTCCTTGCATCTTAAGAGTGTGCTTTGTTCTCTGTTAGCACTCTCAGCACTATGGTTTAAAAAAAAAGTTGGTTTTGGTTTTGGTTTTTGTTTTCTTTCCTTTTAAGTAAGGGAATGAAAGGGTACCACTACGATTGGGCAGAGGCCCAAGAAGTGGAGGATTTGGATTGGTCAGGAATAGCAGCAACTATTGATGAGAGTCTGCCGTGGCATTAAATACATTTTCTAAATTTCTTATGATGATCCTTTAAGGTATTTATTCAGGCTGCTGTAACAAACACTACCGACTGGGTGGCCTATGAATGGAAGAAATGTATTGCTCACAGTTCTGGAGGCTGGAAGTCTGAGATCAGGTTCCAACATGGTTGGTGGAGGGCCTTCTTCTGGGTCGTGGGTGCCTTGCTGATGTGGTGAAAAGGGCAATCTAGCTCTCTGAAGTCTCGTACATAAAGGTATTAATCCTAATCACCTCCTAACACACTGCCTCCAAATGCCATCACTTTGGAGAAATTGGATTTCAACGTATGGCTTTGGTGGACATGCAGACCATAGCAGGTGTCATTAGACTCAATCCCCATATGAGGAAAACAAATGTGCCTCTCAGAAGAGGCACATCTTAACCTTGCAAGTGAGCAGAAGAGATTCTCCTCAGGTCTCTGATCACCTCTGCTGCTCCAGGCTGCCACTCTCCTCAATTTCCTGTTGATTATACTTGAGGAATGTGAGAAAAGTGCACCCTCCTTATCATTGTTTGTCTCTCCCTTACCTGCCAAGCTACCGAGTTACCTAGAACAAAACTAACCACATAAATTGCACCACCTTTGTTGGCTCCTTCCCCTAGAGGTGTTCCAAAAAGAGAACCCACGCTGGTGAAGTGGCTGGGTGGGTGAGTTGGGGAAGGAAAGTCAGAGCCCATGGAAGAAGCCATAGAAACTGGTAGGTCAGGCTCCTAATATCAGGGAAAGGGGTTCAAAACACAAACCATAATATAATATTTACTGTGCTCATATTTTTCTCTTGCTAGAATTGTTCTACTTCATGAGCTACTGTGAGAACAGATCTTGTAACCCTGAGTGTGTTCAGCCTGCTCTCAGGGAATTTGAGGAGATCTACTAATTCATCATAAAAGAGCTACATATAACATTTGTAATAAAAAGTTAAAAACACTTTTTTTATTTCTCTTCTGAGAGAACACAAAGTGCTTACCTAACCTGGTTATTAAAGTAAAAAAAAAAAAAAGCATAATTTTTGTTTACTTAGTAAGCTTTATTTTCCTGCTTCTGCAGATTCGTTCCACCAGGTTTCTCCCTCTAGGACTCTCTTCACTTCCATTCTCCAGCTTGTGGTGGGATCAAGGGAAGCCCTGGATCTGACCCGTGGTAGGGACTTGGAAAATGTCTGATACAGGATTGCATTTTGCTGCAGCTGCTGAGCAAATGAAAACTGCTTTTCCTGCTCCTTGTGAGCAAAACATCAGGTCTAAGAAGTACAGAAAAAAGCAAGTGAATGACTATCAGATCAAATCAAAGTTCAAGTAGTCAAGTGTCGTACCTGAGGACTAGCCTCATGGAGAGACCCAGTTCTTTTTTTTTTTTTTTAATTTCTTTTCAGTGTAACAGAATTCATTGTTTATGTACCACACCCAGCGCTCCATGCAATACGTGCCCTCCATAATACCCACCACCTGGCTCCCCTGACCTCCCACCCCTCGCCCCTTCAAAACCCTCAGATTGTTTCTCAGAGTCCATAGTCTCTCATGGTTCATCTCCCCTTCCAATTTCCCTCAACTCCCTTTTCCTCTCCATCTCCCCATGTCCTCCACGTTATTTGTTATGCTTCACAAATAAGTGAAACCATATGATAATTGACTCTCTCTGCTTGATTTATTTCACTCAGCATAATCTCTTCCAGTCCCATCCATGTTGCTACAAAAGTTGGGTATTCATCCTTTCTGATGGAGGCATAATACTCCATAGTGTATTTGGACCACATCTTCCTTAACCATTCATCTGTTGAAGGGCATTTGGTTCTTTCCACAGTTTGGCGACTGTGGCCATTGCTGCTATAAACATTGGGGAACAGATGGCCCTTCTTTTCACTACATCTGTATCTTTGGGGTAAATACCCAGTAGTGCAATTGCAGGAGAGACCCAGTTTTTGAGAAAGGTAGTGCTCAGGAGAGTAGAACCCTTGGTGTGCATTATGAATCTTGTGGGGTTGAGAAGAGAGTTGCATGGACGGGGTAGGCTGAGACTCAGTCTAGTCTCAGAATAAACCATCAGAATTGGAATAGCAGAGCCGTGAGTTCCAGGAAGACTTTGACAACACATTTCCTGAAGCAACATGATTTTTCTGTGTCTCAAATATCTTTGTACCAAATTGAAACATTCCAAGTATTTACAGCCATTACTTCCAGCCACATACATTTTCTTAGTCATGCAGAATGTATTTACATTCTACTTGTGGAATTGTATTCAACAATATGGCCCTAAGAGTGTTTTCTCACTGATAGTTGAATAAAAAAAAATTCTAATGGACATTCATGTGTGATTTTTTATCAAAATATAAGTTAAGGATGCAGAGAGGACAAATAATTTGGCCATTATGAGCATAGGTCCTAGTGGATCAGCTAATCAGCTCCAATGCTTCCAACCATGTGCTCAGGTAAGTATTGAAACCTCAACTTTGGCTGCTAATCTATAGGGTTGAGAGGATTAGATGAAATGGCACATGCATATTTTTAAAAAGATTTAATTTAATTTATGTTAAGAGAGAGAAAGAGAGTGCAAACAGGGGGAAGGGAGGAGGGAGAGGGAGAGAGAGACTCCTCACTGAGCACAGAGCCCAAGATGGGGCTCGATCCCATGACCCCAAGATCATGACCTGAACTGAAGTGAAGAGTCAGACACTTAACCAGTTAAGCCACCCAGGAGACAGGACATGTACCTATTTTAGCACAATTCCAGACATCACAAATTTTAGGTTCATTGCTATCCACCTCGTACTCAAGGTGAGGTCTTTGAAAATGTAGATACTGAAAGTGTAGAATTTTTTGTTTATGAGTTTTTTTTCTTTTTATTATTATTATTTTTTTGTTTATGACTTTTCTTAAGGGTGCATTTATTCAATCTCATTTGAGGAGGGAATATAGGACTTTTTGGGTCACCATCACATGCTCTCTCTGGATAAGATTTTCCTCATTAAGTATTTAATGATACTTATTAATTAGGTAATTAATTTATTACTTAATTTTTATTAAGTAAATTAACTACTATACTTATACTTAATTAACTATTATTTAATTTATTACCTAATTGACAAAGGAATTGTCATTAAGTAGTTAGGTTGTGTCTTTGTAAATCTATGTAATTGATCCCATAATGGATTTAGCTTGTTTGTGAAATTTGCTTCTACTAATTGATACTCAATTAGAAACTCTTGGATGTGTTCTGAGTCAATGTCAATATAGCATGTGAACAATGTGTGCTCTTTCCTTTTACAAGTACAATACTCATCCCCTGCTTGAGTTTTTATTCCTTTTGTATCACCATGGGGCTCACTAGATATGTTTTTATTCAGTAAATATTTCCTGAGTGCTCATTATATATTGGCTCTGTTAGGTACTGAAGGAAATCATGGAATCGTTATCAGGCTTGGCATCTAAAAATATTGTCTGGGACATAATTATATTAAAAAGAATTTGCTATTTATTTGAAATTCAAGTGTACCTGGGCTCTGCGTCTTATCTGGTAACTCTCAGCTATGGTGCTCGTTTCCATAGTTTCTCACAGGGTGAGGGATACTGTTGAGAATTCCTCAGGCGATTGAGCACCACACAGCATGGTGGAAGCTGTGAGAACGTCCAGGTGCAGATAGGTAGCCCAGAAAAAGCAGCATCTGAGCTAAGTTGAGAAGGATGAGGGGCCATAACTCAGCGGGGCTCTGCTTGGGAAAGTGCTTCCGGCAGACGCATCAGCCTGTTGCAGAAACCAGCAAGGTTTCAAGAGGCAGAAACCAGCTTGAAGAGTTTGTCAGACTGCTGCATAACTTAATAATTCACATAGACCCAGATAGAACAGAAGTGGGGGAGGGGTGTGGAGATTTCCTCCGGAGGCTCAGATGCATCTTCGCTCCCTGATTCCCGGGTTATCACCCTATTTTCCCAGACATCATCTCCTCCTTTTACTTAAGCTCGCCTAAAGACCTTTTGATTATTTACAAGTAGTAATAGCCTTAATTAAAACAAGTAAGCACTCTGTAAATCCTGAAGGAGTGAGCTAAGTGGAGGCTCTGATCTTTCTTTTGCGGGGGGGGGGGGCGGTGAGAAGAATAGTTAGATTATATAGTTGACTTATGATGAGAAAAATCTCATACTGCCAAAGTTTCTCTTGAAAAATCTCTTAGATTGCCCACCGAGGCTTATATGGAGAAGCATTCAAGAGGGAGCCAGATCAAGAGAGGAAAGGCATTTCTTCCCTCCTGCTGGTCCCAGGGCCTGGGCTCTGTGACTGGAGTGGCAGATGACTAGCAGCTCTCACTCATGCTCCTTCTGTTAGCTAATTGTGCATTGCTGAATTTGTGTCAGCTGTATTTGTGTAAGTTGAATGCGAATTCACTGATATTGGATGAAGATTATTGCGGTCACCATGGAAACAGAATGGACCTCCATACACACCCAAATTTGGTTCAGATGTCAAGACTGCAAATGACACACATGCACCAAGGGGGTCCAAAAAGTTTTATAATTCACATAGTAAGGCTTTCTAGGGAAAGCAGAGCATGCTCGGGAGCAGGTCCGGAAATGGCTTCAGAGAGCAGTAAAAGTTACACTGGCTTGGCTCTCACTGCGTTTAGGGAGTGGGGCTGGGTGACAGTACCTGGTCACAGCCAGGGCTTGTGTAATTTGAACTTTTGTGGGGCCAAAGGGAGAGTCCCCAGGCTTGTTGATCCGTTTGTCTATTTAAGGGGCAAGAGAGGGAGAAGGGGATTGGGGCTCGACATTTGTCTGCCCACATAAAAAATGGCATCAGACTCTTATTTACAAATGATGTTTCTGCTTCTGATTGATGATAGTTTTGTATATCAATGTGTAACTTACACTAACTTCTCAATTAGTTGCATCAGATGGGGTCTGACAGGAAAGAGGTCGCACATGCCAATAGGATAACTTGAAGGGTGTTTAGTTAATGGACAATGAGCAAAAGTGAGGATAAGATGTAAAAAAACAACAAGGAATACTGTAATATCCCATGGACAAATTGGTGAAGGAACCCAAATTGGTGGGGGAACAAGAGAACAATTTCTTTGACCAAACTGTCATACAAAAATACCATACGCAATTTCTGGTATTTTAAATGAGTGATTTTCATTGCACATAAAATAACAGCAATTTAGAACGTATAGAGAAACATGTTTTATGCTCTATTTCTCTCTTTTAATTTAATGTTAAAAGTTCAGAGAAAACAAGAAGCAGGTCCCAACAACATGCAAACCCATATGATGGCAGACACCAAAGCTTTGGACATCGTGATAGCTTAATCAATGTTTACTCATCCAAAGACTGGCAGAATAACCAGCAGAAAATCTCCTGTGAGTGATGTGACGAGTAAGATCAGTAGTTGCAGGGACTGTTAACAATGATTAAGGGGTTTGTCTCTTCTACATAGAAATTTAATTCCTTTGTCAAAGGATCCCCTCTATTTGCCACATACCCTATGCTAATTAATTCCTATATTTGGGAGCAAGTCCTCACAGCACATAAGTACTGGGGCTATTTAGACCATAAAACAATAGTGTGGTGTTGTCTCCCTGGATTCCTACTCTTTTCCTATACAGTCAAAATTTAACGTCGGCACAAATCGAAAACAACATAGCAGCTTTTCTGAAATTTATTATGCATCCTAAAATGCATTTGCATTTTTGAATACTTATTTTTGGCCTCCATTTTCATGCAATTTTGTTTATATCACTAGAAACAGGGCAATGTGACTTTTTGTTCCTTTTATGACTCCAATCTGATGCCCAAAGGGATGAAGTCAAAATCGTTAAGCAAATGGCAGAAAGCAATCAATGTTCTCAAATAAAAGGTCACACAATAAGGACAGAAGCAAGAGAAGTACAAAAAAACACTCATTGTTTTGGCTTGAAAATCTTCAAATTGTCATCAATCTACAAGTAAAGCACTGAAATGAGAACCATGGCTGTATTTGGTAGTTATGACATTTTCCTTGTGCAATGGACTATGATTGTTTGATATATAGCCATTTGAAAATCTTTGTGTGTGTGTGTGTATATGGTGTGTATGTGTGTTTAAAGAGTAGGAAAAAATTGTGGGTGAGGATGAGCTTTCCTTTGATGTTGACCAGCAAAAATTTCACAACTATGAAAGCCCAGGCTTCCATCCTCCTGCATGTTCATAAACTAGAACCAGTGCGAAGGGAGCTTTTTTTTTTTTTTCAGAGCGTGTTCTGGGAACAGAAAAAAAAAAAAAACAGGTGTGTCGCGGGACCCAGGGACCTTCCAATAACTTCAGGACAAAGCATTTAACAGCTTCCTTAGTTTTCAAGACCGCAATCACAGGCGTATTTGGTATGGATTTTTTACCCTCAGTCTGGCAAGCAGCCTGACTAAATGAAGCCTCTCAGTGCACTGATGTTTCTAGTACTCGATTAGTGTCAGATCAGAATGAAATAAATATATGTAGCAATGCCTTTTTCAGAGGCAGCTGCCACTGAATGTGTTGACACAAAATGTTTGCTTTCCGTTACATACATATTGGACTCTTTAAAATGCCCTTAAGTAAAATGCTACACTGAGTGGAAAACTGCACCCAGCACACCTCAAATACTGATGTCGCCTGCGAAACTGCACACGATAAATGCTCATATATGGCGGCTGCCCGTGTGTAGAATCCTCTCATGTAGAAGGTTGGGGGTAATTCTAAGACCAGTTGCAGCCTTTATTGGCCTTCTTCCAACAATTTTTGCATTTTTTCTGGTAGGGATAATTTGATGAAAAAGATAGAAATGGATTCCCAGGTTAAAATTTTATTTATTTATTTATTTATTTATTTTTAAAGATTTTATTTATTTATTTGACAGAGAGAGATCACAAGTAGGCAGAGAGGCAGGCAGAGAGAGTGAGAGGAAGCAGGCTCCCTGTCGAGCAGCGAGCCCAATGCGGGACTCCATCCCAGGACCCTGAGACCATGACCTGAGCTGAAGGCAGAGGCTTAAACCACTGAGCCACTCAGGCGCCCTTAAAATTTTATTTTTTTTAAAAAAGATTTTATTTACTTATTTGAGAGAGAGAGAGAGAAAGATATAACGAGAGAGAGAGAGCACAGACAAGGTGGAGAGGGAGAAACAAGCTCCCCTCTGAGTCAGGAGACTGATGCTGGGCTTGATCCCAGGAGGACACCAGATCATGACCCAAGCAGAAGGCAGATGCTTAACTGACTGAGCCACCAGGCACCCCCCCACAACAAGTTATAATTTTAGAAAGCATGCTCCTCTTTCTACTTTATAGAAACAAAATTTTCCCTGATTAAGAAATATACAGTCATTGTTTTCATATACACTCTGAATAATTTGATATTTTTCATTCATATTTGTGTTCTTTTAAAAAAATAAAATTAGGATACTTAATATTTTATTAATTAAAAATATTTTATTAATTAAAAGATGAATAGTTCTGCTTCCCCTCCCCCCTACTCTACACACACACACACACACACACACACAGAGCACAAACAGGGGCTAGAGACAGTACTGTTTGGAGGAGGTGTGTTAAGTCTATATCTGATAAGGGCTGACTTCAGTCTGTTCTCCATTATAGTTGACTGCTGGCTTATGCAGAACAGAGGCCCATAAAAAATTAACTCCCAGTAAGCAGAGCCTATAATTTTAAAGAAGAAGATTCCTTCTTGGGATAAACTTAGAGAGTTCAGATTAAGGAGACACTATGCTGTTCTTATGGACTGTGGTTGTCTCTAAGGACACACTTGTTATAGTCCCCTGAGAGGTTTCCTGAGTTCTTGCTCCTTTTTTCCCATCCCAATCTTATAGATACTGTAGCCTGAATGAGGCAATCTGTCACACAGATTTAATTTGATTCATGCAGAAAAGGGAGAAAAACTGCAGTCATTGTTTTGCTTCTTTTCTATTCTGATGTTTAGGAGGAAAGACCTAAAAGTTTTCTGACAGAATTAAGAAAGAGCAGGGCACAGAGGATCTAAAAATCAGCAAGGTATAATTATAACTTCATAATGTCTCTTACAGTTGGACAAAATAACTAGAGATAAGGGAAGGGTCAACTGATAAGAGTTGATTATGGAGGACAGGCCATAAATCTTCATGCAACTGTTCTTCTTTTTATATTATTCTAAGATGTTTTAAGTACAGATAATATTTAAACGAAGTTAATTAGTATTTGGTCAATATTTATACCATTCTGTAAATGACAAAAAGTTGTAAATTAGTTTATATGTACTTTTTTTTTTAAGATTTTATTTAATTAATTGACAGACAGAGATCACAAGTAGGCAGAGAGGCAGGCAGAAAGAGAGGAAGGGAATCTGGCTCCCCACTGAGCAGGTAGCCTGACCTGGGGCTCGATACCAGGCCCAGGCCCAGGCCCCTGGGATTATGACCTGAGCCAAAGGCAGAAGCTTTATCCCACTGAGCCACCCAGGTGCCTTGAGTTTAGATGCACTTTTAATCTCACCTCTCAATTATTCACACCTGAACCTACACATGACCTAAAATGTCTCCACTGACACCTGCTGGTAGTCTTTGAAATTGCAGAAAGAGCGGCTAAGAGAAGCTAACTGCTGGAAGACATGACTTGCAAATTCTAATCCATTTCAGTGAGCGTGATCATGGTAAATTCTTCTCATTCCACAACGTGCAAGATTATCTGAGCAGGGCCTTTGTTGTGACACTTAACTGGTTGTTTTCAATATTTTTTAGTACTTAGTGTGCACCATGACTGTATTAGATGCTAAGATCGTAGGGATAAAGCACATAATCAAGGCACTAACGTTCTCTGGGGCAGAAGACAAATACACTATTACAGCACAGTGTCTTCTTCATTATGATAGAGTTATGAACTGATTCTTTACATTGATTCAATGACCAAATGCTAACTGAACACCCGTTTGTGCCTTGCACTACTCTGGGAACTAGGGAATGGGCAAAGACCCGTTATATGTCATAAATTCTGGGAAAGGAAAATCTTAATGGTAAACATTTAGAATGGGTACAGTAGATCGCTAGCACTTATTCATTGAGCTTAACTGAAGCTTTATGTGTGTTGATTAGTAACTCACCATTTCTGACTCCCCTAAGGCCCAGGCAACCACTATTCCACTCTTTGAGTCTATGAATTTGGCTTTTAGATATCTCGTGTAAGTAGAATTATGTAGCACTTGTCTTTCTGTGACTAGTTTATTTCACTTAGCACATTATCCTCAGGTTTCTTCCATTTGCATTTTACAATTTTTTTTTAAGTCTGAATAGTATTCCATTTTGCATGTACCACTTTTTAAAAAAATTTTTTTTTAGTCCACTCATCTGTTGATGGATATTTAAATTGTCTTCACATCTTGGCTACTGTGAAAAGTGCTACAGTGAACATAGATGTGCTAATGTCTCTTCAAGATCTTGATTTCCATTTTTTAAAAATAAATACTCAGAAGTGAAGCTACTGAATAATATGGTAATTCTATTTTTAACTTTTTGAGGCAATGCCGTACTGCTTTCCATGCTGCAGAAAAAAAATTTATATAAAATTCAATACCCTTTCATGATAATAACTCTCAACAAACTAGGAATAAAAGAAGATTACCTTGACATAATAAAGACCATATGTGAAAAGCCCACAGCTTACATTTTATTCACTGGTAAAAAAAAAATCTGAAAGCTTTTCCTCTAAGATCTGGAACAAGGCAAAGATGCCCACTCCCCCCACTCCTATTTAACATACCACTGGAAATCCCAGACAGAACAATTTGGCATGAAAAAAAAAAAAAGAAAGAAAAAGAAAGAAAAGGGATCCAAATAGAAAAGAAAGAAACAAGATGGCTCCTGTTTCCAGAGGACATGACCTTATATATAGAAAACCCTAAAGACTCCATAAGAAAACTGCTAGAACTGATAAACAGATTCAGTCAAGTTTCAGGATAGAAAATCAACATACGAAAATCAGTTTTATATCTATACACTAACAAAGGACTTTCTGAAAAAGAAATTAGGAAAACAATCCCATTTATAACAGCACCAAAAAGAATTAAAATACTTAGAAATAAATTTAACTAAAGACCTGGGTACTTACTCTTGATTTACAGAATCTGGAAGTCTGGCAGGCGAAGTTGACATATGAACTAATATTTGAAGGAGAATGGGAGGTAGGTCTGGAGATAAAGGAATAGAGAAAGGAGCACAAACAAAGGTCCTGAAGCATAGATAGTCAAGGAATTGAGAGAAGTTGAGTGAATGGAGCATAGACCAAGTGTTGAAAACCTTTTTTGTTAGGGACCAATTAGTTACTCTTTTGGGTTTGTGGGCCAGAAGGCAATGTCCTAAACCATTCTAGCAACTCTTCTTACTAAAAGATTAATCATCTTGCCTTTTTGTTTATTTGTCTGTTTGGTTTTGGCCTGAGGCTCATTATTTTTTGACCCACTAGTACAGAGTGAAAGGAGTTTTAAGAGTCTAGACTTAGAGTAGATATGGAAGGATAAGGGGGACACAACTTACCAAATGCTTTATAAACAAGGCTTTATAAACAAGAGTTTAGACTCTATCTTGAGGGCAATGGAGGACCATTAGAAGGACTTATGTGGGAGAAGGGCTTTGGAAGATCACTCAGGGAATGGACCGTGTGGGCAATGTCTTGGACAGGTCAAGAAATCAGGAGACTATTGCATACCAGGCATGATAAAGACTTCTTTAGGGAGCTAGCTGTTTGTTTAGGGAATAGAGAATTGATTTAAAATGAAGCATAATTTATAAGATTTGGTATTCTAGCTGATCACACATATGGGCTAAAAAGGAAGGGGAACTGAATTCTTTTTGGTTTGAATAAATGATATTAATGTTCAATGAACTAGGGACCTAGTAGGAAAAATCTTATAGGGAAAAGCTAAATAGTAATAATTTCCATTTTTCAGTGCACTAAGTTTAAGATTCCCATGAGGCATCCAGGAAGAGCTGCCCTAGAATTTTGATAATAATCATTATAATGGTAGGAAATATTTACCAAAGGCTTATCAAGTACCAACCACTGTTCTTAAATGCTTACTTGAATTAACTCATTTTTACCTCACAACAAACCTAGAGTAATAATTACTATTATTCTCATTTTATAGATGAGAGAACTGAGGCACAGAGAAATTAAGTAACTTGTCCAAGTTGGAAAACTGGAACCAAGAAGATATTTGAAAGATAAGCATATCGATTTTGTTCAAGGCTGTGGGAGTTAGTGAGAACTCTCAAGGATAACGTAGGGAGTCAGAAGAGATGAGATGTTCTGGGACCAAATCTTGAGAAGCACCAACACTGAAGGGAAGGAAGGGAAAGTGGAACCCCAAGTCTAAGATTGACCAGCTAGAGTCAGTAGGTGTTGCAGCACCATGAGAGAGGAATATTGTGACGAGGGAAGGCCCAGGAGAGACATGTGCTGCTAAGTAGGTAAGTTAGGAATACATGAGGAGTCGGCCGCATGCAATTTACTAATGGCCTTAGCCAAAGAAATTTCACTTGAGGTGATTAGGTTAGAGCATTACAGACTGTTAAGAAGTTAAGACAGACAGTTAAGACAGAAAGTTAGATGGGAGAAATAAGATGGGGCAGAGGAAAAAGATTTACCCAATAAGATGGGAGATTCATAGACTAGATGGACAGTGCTGAGTAAGAAAGATGGCCAACCTCCCTTCTTTGTTGCTGCATATGGAATGGAGAGAAATGTGCGCCTTCTCTGTGAGAGGGTAGCAGGAGAAACACTTTTCCCTGGGGTGAGCCAGGGTTCCTTTGCGGCAAGGGGTAGAGTGAGCTTCCACTGAAGACCTTGAGGGTGGTGGGAATCTGTTATTCCACAGGCAGAACGGAAGGCTGGGGACAGAAGAGCAGAGAAGGAAGTTGGTTTAGGAGAAAAGAAGGGGATTTATGTAAGAGGAGACTAACATACCTTAGATCGTGGGTGGTGATCAAGGAAAATGGAGATACATGTGAAGCATGGTGAATTTGACTGGGAAGAAAAAGGTTTAAATAATCAGACCTAGGGGCGCCTGGGTGACTCAGTCAGTTAAGTGTCTCCCTTCCACCCAAGTCATGATTCCAGGACCCCTGGAAGGGGAGCCTGCTTCTCCTTCTCCCTCTGCTACTCCCCCAGCCTGTGCTTGCTCACTCTTGCTCGCTCACTCTCACTCTCTCAAATAAATAAATAAAATCTTTAAAAAATAATAATTAGACCTAGCAGTATCCTGATGAAAGTCTTGGAGTTAGAAGTGGAAGGCCATCCATGCCTCTTGGGACTCAGACTTGCCCTGGTGAGTTACATATCCAACGGACTCCTCCCTTTCCTGGCCAGGTAGGTGGAGTCAGTGATGGGCGGGGCTGAGGCTTGGGAAAGGTGAGGTTCCATCATTGGATTACTGCAGTGGTGGGGGTAGGGTGCCCAGCAAACCCGCGTGGCCGAGGGTGCCCAGCGCATCCGCCGACGCGCCCAATTCAACCACCGGGTCAACAACAAATTATCTGCACCCTCAAATGTATTTCTTCCTCATAACAGTAAGTAGTTGTGATGTAGTGTGGACCAAAAAGCCAGACGCTGCGACTGGAAGATCCTGGAGAAATTGAGACCCCTAAGTCCTTCAGCATTTCATCTGCAATTTAAGTGTCCCTCCGGGATAACAAGAGGCACTTCGCAGCTGTCAACTTTCCTGCATTGTGAAGCCACGGGTGTCTCGAAGTTCTGGGTTAACAGCCCGAACAGTCCTCCAGCAGGGATTGATTGGCAAGCGTGGCTAAAAGAAACCCCTTAGAAGGCTTTTCTGGAAAGACCCTCCTTCCTCAGCCTCCTTGATCTACAGGTGCTTGACCTGGGACGGGTTCTCAAAGCTGGAGGAGGAACAGTGAGTGCTTTCCTAGTGCATCTCTCAAGCTCTCATTTGGATCCTTTTGGGGGCCCCCTTGAAGGCACACAGACATCTGCATTCCCTACACTATGGAGGTAACACAATGCTTTAAAGCCTCTCAGAAAACCTACAGGACAGTTAATATGATTTAAGCCTATATTTAAATTTTATGAGACTCATTTTCAAGGCTAATAACCCAGTTTACTGTGCACAATATCAAATGCAAATTTTATTACTGACTTGGTAAAAACCAAGACGATCGTCATTAGCATATCTCTCTACATCACCCTTTTTAGCCAAAAGGTGCACCAGGAGTAACAGTGGGGGGGTTTATATGTGTTGTAAATTACAGTTACTATCTCATTAGATAAACACATTTAAAATCAGGTTATCATTCACTTATATATCAGAAAGTTGTTTGTTCAATTGCAGCTAGTCTCATATTCTAACATATGGTGCATGAAATTCTTAGACTAATAAAATTTCAAGGTACAGGGAGCTGGTGTCTTGGAAAAAAACTGTTTCTGCTCCACGAATGGCTCGATATAATCTGTAATTGCTTTGAAACAATTATGCAGCAGGCTGTTTTGTACTTAATAGTATTTACATCCTTGGTTTTATTAGCAACAAAATGTGAGTGGAACTTGTGAAAGAGAAATTAATTTTTCCACTAAAAGATGTAAACTTTTAAATGAAGTCTCCAGGAGACTGAGGGAACTTAAAACATGCAATCGGTTTGTTCCAGATTTCTTCACTTTCTTTTTATTGTGATGCTTCCCATTTCTGATTCACATACCAGAACCTTTATGCAATTATAAAAAACAAAACAGAAAAAGCCTTGCAACAGCCTGGCTTCTAACTTAGAGTTTTATTTTTAAAGATGCGCAGTGTTCTAGAGCTAATAGGGTGTATTGGTATTGTCAAAAACAGACTGACCCTGGAAGTCTTACTTTGTATTGCTTTTGCAAAGAAGAAAGGTACAGGTAATATATAAATGTATACTCTTTTAGGCAAACTCGGCACACATCTCAAAACAAGCAAAAAACCCAATAGCCTTTGAACCTATTCTCACTATGGACAACGCATGAAATAATAATCTCTTTTGTTAAATCATTTCTGTGATGTTGGTGGAGTCTTGGAACTGTCTTGGCCATGCTGCATGTCAGAAAGAGCTTTGAACTTCAGCTCACTCCTCTGTACATTGAGGACAGCTACCAAACTCACTGAGTTTTTGTGAGAATTAAATTAACTGCAGTCAAAATCAAAAGAGCTGTCTAAGTGCTAAAGCATGACACAGATGTCAGTCACCATAGATGATTCCTCTTTTTTTTTTTTTTTTTAGATATTATTTATTTATTTGAGAGTGAGAGAGATCATGAGCAGGCAGGAAGGGTAGAGAGCGAAGCAGATTCCCTGCTGAGCAGGGAGCCCGAGACAGAACTCGATCCCAGGACCCTGGGATCAGCTAACATTAGCCGAAGGTAGACATTTAACTGACTGAGCCGCCCAGGTGCCCAGTGCCTCTTTTTTTTTTTTTTCTTTCCTCTAAGGTTTGTCCAGGCCAAGAAGGAAGCACAGTACTGTGGGGTCTGTGTTTCATCTGGTCTTTCCAAATAGATCTTTATCTTTGTCCCACAATCTATTTCTGGACATTTGTTGTGACAGAAGTTCCCATTTGACTCTTTCATCTTCATTACACGTTGGGTCCAATGGTATGTTCTCTAACATGTTAGCATTCATACTGAGTAGAATATGAATTTTTTAATAGCTTATTTTTTCTTATGTATAATGCATGCTCACTGTAGAAAACTTAGGAGACTGAAGAAAAAAAATAATTTATAATTCCACACCCTAATGTTAGCTGATCTTGAAATATTTGATATATTTGACATTTTATTGATTTGTCTATAATACATATGTGCTCATGTTTTATGTAATTAAAATCACACTCTACTTAGTAATATAGCTAGCTTGCCATTTTCATTTAACATTATGTAATGAACATTTCGATATATTATCTGAAGTTGTTTGACAAGATTTGTTTTTAATGACTGTACAATGAACAAAGTATAAAAAGTTGCCTGAAACTTTTTATGTTACATTGAAATCAATGTAATGCAATTATAATTTTAAATTTTTAATAGAGTCTTATTATGAAAATATTTAAGTTAGAGTCTATCTTTTAAGATGCCCACTCTCATGCTTCAATTATTTTGTATCTTTGTCCAAAAAAAAAAAAATTGTCACATTGGAGACTTTTCCCTCTGTTTCCCTCCCAGAACTTGTTTATAGATATTGTAGCTGTTTTGTTTTCCTGGCCTGAGACCAGATCACCTCTACCCAGGAAGTGTTTTCTGAGGGGTGTAGCTTTCTGAGGGCCTAATCTGGAAGGTGATGACTAGGAGGCGCACTAAATTAACCATGTCCATCCCAGCTGACCGCGTCCATCCTAGCTGACCGTGGGACTTCTCATGCTTGGTCAATGCAATAAGACTTGAAGCTCTTGGTTTTCATTTTCTCACTATGACACAGAACATGTTCCCCCAGGACTGAATTTTTCCATTTGAAATAACATGGAAGTTAATACTAAGACACTTGGGTAGACGTAGCCTGTTGCCTAAACTTATGCAGTTAAAAACCAAAAACATCTAATGGTTTATCTGCCCTTTCAAGTAAAAAGAGAGAATTTATGCATTGGATGTTACACAAAGATACAATCACCTCTTCCTTCCTTTCTTTCTTTCTTTTTTTTTTACAAAACCTACCGTGTTTTTTTGTTGGTTTTTTTGGTTTTTTATTTATTTACTTATTTATTTGACAGAGAGAGAGATCACAAGTAGGCAGAGGCAGGCAGAGAGAGAGGAGGAAGCAGGCTTCCTGCGGGGCTCGATCCTAGGACCTTGAGATCATGACCTGAGCTGAAGGCAGTGGCTTAATCCACTGAGCCACCGAGGCGCCCCAACAATCACCTCTTTCTTAATTATGAAGAGATCAACCTCATTTTTCTAATTGTAATGAGAGTCACTACTTAAAATAGCTTATGTGGATGAAAGCAATGGTAAGGGGACCAGTCAACTGAACACTTACTTCCAGACATCTACTTCTGTCCCCGGTATAGCTTTCATGTCTTAGCAGTTGTGCTTTGATCTTTTAACAAATGAGATGTTCTTACTCCTAAGTCAGGACTTCTCAGTGGTTTTGTTGCTCCTTAAGTGTAACTGTAGCATCTGTACGTGTTCTGTTGATCTGTCACCAAGCTACCACTTGATATATTGCTACTTATCTTCTGCCACAAACCACCCACATGTGTATACTATGAGAATGGTCATCAACCAGTTAATGACCTGGTAAGCTTTAACAAGGCCATTTCTAGAGAGAATAACTGAAACCAGAAAAATTTTTCCTACCAAGTAATAGAACTTAACCTAATTAATATTATTAAGTTAAATTTTTACAAGGATGCCAAAGAGAACTCATTGTTTTTACCAAGGAAATATGGTTCTTAAGGAAATATGGTTCTTGGTTCTCAAGAACCAAGGAAATATGGTTCTCATTAATAAGCCACCAAACAAATACATTTCACTATTTTAGCAAATAAAGAGCTTTCAATATTAATAGAACATTCCTCCCTCTCTGTTATAGCTGAAGAGAACTGGTCAGTGTTTAACAACTGGGGGAAAGAGCCCTGATTCCTAGCCTCTGCTGATTTCTGTGATGTAGCTTTTCCGCCATGACTGATTCAAGTTTCCAGATTGACTTCACGGAATGCGAAGTTGGGAAGACTTGCAAAGTCCCTGCTAGACAGTTTAAGCCAGCCCCAGAAGACCACTGTAGTATGAGTTTTGCATAATATGAACAAGAAAAAAAAAAGAATATAAAAGAAAAAGAAAGTGAGAGAATGAGATAAAGAAAACCCTTCTGTTTTTTGTATATAATTAATTATTAATTATAATTAAAGAATTTTAATTAAACACTAGTTTAATTAAATTAATTAAACTTAATTTAATTTAATTAAATTAATTAAACACTAGTTTAATTAATTTAATTAATTAATTAATTATTAATTGTATATAATTAATTATTTACATTCACTCCATGACTTAGACCCCAAGTAAAGCTGTCATTTACTTTATCTCATATCTACCTTAAAACTTTCATAAAAGCAATTCATCTGAAAGATCTTTCTTACATCACTGAGGCCATGCCTAGTGGTGAGTTAGGTGAAGAGCATCAGTAAAGTGTGATCCTATAATGTACGAGATTGTACTACAGCTCGGAAAAACGTGGGACTCAGAATCATCCTCGAAACTCAAATGCACTGTGAAGATTAACAGGAAAACATGTTCGGTTTGCTCTTTCATTGTGTCTATGGTTTCAAAAAATTTTTTCCAACTGATTTGTACTTAGTAACAAAATGACCTTCACATGTCTTTTCCAGGGGTTGCAGCGTCACTAAGGGAACAACGGTTGTGTTGAAATTACTGTCCAGTCTCCTCCTGACAGCCTCCCCCTTTGGGGCTTCTCTTCACTTGGGAAAGGTAGAGCCTGAATTCCTTGTGTCTGCAAACAGTTGCCTCCCTGGGACGATGGTCAGTTCCCCAGATGGTGACGTCAATGTCTACATTACTGTTGGGATCTGTCCTGAGTAATGTAATGTCCTGAGTAATGTGGGTGTGCGTATGTCAATCAACAGGTGGTGTGTAACATGTGTGTGTTCATATTTTTGGCCAGTCCTCAGAAGATTTTAGATATAAACAAATACAACTTTCATACATACATTTTATTTAAAATCACACATGTATATATACATACATATATATATACACATACATTTTATTTAAAATCACACATATATATACAATTATATATAATTGTATATAATTAATTATATACAATTATATATAATTACATAATTTTCATGTAAATACAATTTTATAGACATTTTTCAATACAATTTTAATACAATTTTGTATGAAGTTTCATACAATTTTTGTATATTGACACAGACATATGTATCTATAATGTCTGTATTCAGCAGAGGGATTGTTTTTGTTCTTATTTTTTTTTCCATATTTGATGGAAAAAGGAGAGAAAATTATCTGAACCAGAGACTTTGAAATTTCAGTTTGTTTGTGATGGTTAATTCCTCCTCCAAATGGTCTCCTGGGAAATCTTCTGTGCCCAGTGGAGGAGCCATGCAGCTGGAACACCCAGGTGTTCTCTGGGGTTTGTCAGAGAGGAGTCGCTGTCCCTACTACTCTCCCCTCTGACTGGCTGCTCTCCTGACTCCCACAGAGACAGGCCTCTTTCCAAGAGGATGCTGCCAGCCCCTACCCCCGCCAGTCCTGCTCTGGAGATCCCAGTGTCTCTCTGCTTCACCTCACACTGCCTTTAACTTTTTTCCTCCTTATATAATTTTCTGCATTCACCTTTTGTAATTTCTTTGCCTTTTTTTTTCTCTTTTCCACTTTTAGGATCATTTTTTGATCCTCTTAAGTCTTACAGAGTTCTGATATTTATTCCTACATGACTAGTGTTTAATTCTCATCTTTAACCTGTAATCACATTTACTTTAAATTTTTGTTGCATTTTGGCCTTATAGCTCAGTCCTTCATCTTTTACACTTTCAGACTTTTATCTCATTGGCTTTTGTGTTTGCTTTTTAAATCCCATCAATTTTAGGGAATCTGGGTGGCTCTGTTGGTTAAGCAACTGCCTTCTGTTCAGGTCACGATTCCAGTGTCCTGGGTTTGAGTCCCACATCGGACTCCCCTTGCTCCGCGGGGAGCCTGCTTCTCCTTCTCCCTCTGCCTACTACTCTCCCTGCTTGTGCTCTCTCTCTCTCTCTGACAAAGAAATAAATAAAATCTTAAAAAAAAATCTCATTAATTTTATTTTACATTTTAGGCTCAACCTTCATCTTGGTGAGATTTTAACAATGGCAGTAACAAAAAACCTTATTCTTTTTCATTTGATGATTTGTTTTGATAATGAGAAGAGTTATGGCTACAGGGATAGTGGAAATGTAGAACCATCCACAGGCCAAATAGAGGAGGTTGTGACTTCCTCCCTCGGGCCACCCCTGCAACCAGCCCCTTAGCCAGCTAAAGTTGGCTGGTAGGACTGGGAGCCATGGGTTTAACTATGTGCAGGGCTATAATCAAATCTACAGAAAGAACATATCTAATTTATTAAAGCGGTATTGCTTCTTTATATCTTAAACCAGGGGTCAGCAAACTGGCTGCTGGACCAAATCTAGCCAACTATCTGTTTTTGTAAGGAGAGTTTTATTGCCACACTCCATGCCCGTTGGTTTACCTAGTGTCTGTATCTGCTTTTGTGCTGCAACAACAAAGTCTATGAATAGTTGCAAAAGAGATTAAAATATTAACTGTCTGGCAACTTGCAGAAAAGAAATTGATGACCCCTATATTACACCATATAGTCATTATCCAAGTATCATCAATAGACGGCTTCAGAGACTGGGAATTAACAGCTGTGGTCCATGAACGCAAAGAATTCACTGTCAGGTGGACTACAGAGAACTGCACATGTGTGCGTGATACAGGGGACTGTGTGAACAGGACGATGGGTCTTTGGAGTCACAAAAGACATTTCAGGGGAGAACTAGGTTGAGGACTACAGGCAACTGGGAGTCAGGCAAAATGCTGGGAGTGTGGTGGGAAGAGGATGTGGTTGATGTGTAGATCCTTCCAGGCACAGAAAACTCACATGCTTTGCTTGCCCCAGAGACAAAAAGAACATGGCCTGCTTGTTTTGCTGCAGCACAGAGTGTGAGAAGGAAGAGAATTTGGCCAGAGTGGTGCCCGAGCCTGAGGAGCAAGGGCCTGGATAGCTCAAGTGAGGGATGTGGGTTTTATTCTGAGGAAAATGGGGAGCCATGGAAGGTATTAAAGTAGAGGAGTTAAAAAACAAAACAAAATGAAACAAACAAAACTAGGAGTGACAAAAATGTGATTTCCATTTTAGATATCATGTGAGCTGGAAAATAGTATTTTGTACGTATTGAAACTGACCCAAGAGGAGGTACCTGTGTTTACAAGATGGCCTTGAGCCATGCTTCGCTGGGAGGTGACCCTCTGATGATGGGGCTGGCAGCTGGAAGCTCCAGGGAAGAGATTTTTCAAAACCCTTCAGCATAAAATGTTATAGTAGACTTGCTTATTGCCTGAGGGGGTGGAGAGTGGTAGGAAGAAGGAGCAGGTACTAGTGGGTACAGGGACAGTAGAAGGGAGGAGAGGGACAGCCGCTGAGGATCAGATGAGGTTCCACAGATGGGCCAAGACCTGGGAGACTCCCCAGTTGGATCCCCAAAAGACATCTGAAGACTGTGGAAGCCTTCTTGGTGTTGAACTTCCCTATGAAGTTGTTGGCGTTTCTGTGGGGTAAACCCCTCCCTACTCCGTCCCTCTCCCCAGTCTGCAATAAAATCTACTGTGTCCCTAAATTCTGGGGGAAGTGTTAATTTATGAAGAAAGGGCCAAGTTTTACCACCAGATTCTGCCTTCTCCAGTGAGAACCCTTATAAACTTTTTAACTGTCACCCTCCCTGGTCACTGAGCCCTCCTGTGGTTCACAGTGGGACGGAAAAGTCTGCAGACACCCCTATTTCCAGAGTCAGGTGAAAACAGCCTACTCTGAGTCCGACAAAACTTATTTTGGCACATTCATTGTTATCACTTGACTGGATCCATATCTTGAGTGATGTAGAGTCACAAGATACAGCCACAGTTTGCAACTTAAAAAAAATATATATTTATATATTATATATATAATATTTTATATATATTTATATTATATATATAAATATATATATATATTTATATATATATATCTGGTCACGTGCAATATATGTGATTTTTCAGCTTTGAAAGTCAAGGCATATTTTCCCCTGATTTTGAGAGTCCAGGCTATTGAGTCTTTGGGAACTGTTCCATCATATAATCAAACAGTGCTTTCTTATTGGGAAGTTGAATAAAAAGGTAAATTAAATATTCTCATGACATCACTAGCATCACTAGTATTGTCACCAAGACAATTCAAGTAGCACTTGGAATAGAGCTCTCTCACCTTTGTCTATTTGCTCATTTTATTAATTCTTTTACACATAGTACTAAGTTTGTACCTAGCATATAGATTCTCCATTTAAAAAATAAGCAGTAAGCAGCTTTTTTTTTTTTTTTTTTGAAATAGGTACTCTCCTATATGGCTCGTGAAATACAAATTTTACAAAGCAACTTAGAAAAAGGAAAAAGATCTTTAAAGGGCTCATTCTATTTGACCTAGCAATTCATTTCTAGAATTCTTTGGGACCTGGCCTAAGGAAATAATCAGGAAAGCGGTTACATAATTGTGTACAAAAATAACCAGAATCTTATTTGTAAGTCATGATACTTACAAACAACCTAAGTTTTCAACAGTGTGGAATTTTAAAATTATGGCCTGTGTCAATGATAGATTATTTTGTACCCATTAAAAATGGTTCAGGGGCACCTGGGTTGCTCAGTTGTTAGCATTTGCCTTCAGCTCAGGTCATGATCTTAGGGTCCTGGGATCGAGCTCCGGATCGAGCTCTCTGCTTGGCGGGAAGCCTGCTTCTCCCTCTCCCACTCCCCCTGTACGTGTTCCCTGTTTCGCTGTGTCTCTTTCTGTCAAATAAATAAATAAAATCTTTAAAAAAATGTTTTCAGAAATGGTCTGGTGGTGGGTATTAAGGAGGGCACATATTGCATGGAGCCCTGATTGTTATATGTAAACAGTGAATCATGGAACACTACATCAAAAACGAATGATGTACTGTATGATGACTAACATAATAAAAATAATAATAAAAAAATAATCACAGAAAGAAAGGCATGTAACACACTTTGTGGAAATGATAGCAAAGAAAAACACACAATATTATGTTTTATGGACTCTAAAACTTCACTGGTGCTAAGAATAGGTAGGCGGATTTCTTAGAGTGGATTTTGTGCCTTAGTCATCACTCTTAAAAGAATAAAATGGTGACCAGCTAATGCACTTCTTTTGCGCTCTTAGTACTATGTCATTACAGTCTGTCATCAACTTCTCTTGAAAGCCTTTTCCCTGAGTCTGCCATGTGGACCTTCCTTGGAACACTTCAGGCATCTGAAGACTGTGGTGTCACTGCCTCATCCTTGTGGATTCCTTAACAGCCCCCATCACCACACTTTCACTCAGCAATTCCTATGTGCACCACACTCCCAGACTGTCCGAGGCCAAAAATGTGGCTAAAACCAGGAATAAGACTGACTGGTGTCTTCCTTGGCCTTTTCAATCTAAGTGGGAAAGACAGGGAAGTAGAGCCTTGTTCTCCAGTGGCTGAGAATTTCATTGAGAAGACAGATACCGACCCGCTAAATGACCAGGCAATGACAATGTGATTAAGAAACATTGAAAGTACTGTAAACAGTATGTGTTACAGTTGTTTGAGGATGGGTAAGATGAGTATGGATTAAAGCAAATGGAGATGCAATTATTGATTTAGTGGCGTTTAAATGAACCATACAGGATACACAGATACTCCTATTTAGAGACAGGAAAAGAGAAGGACGTTGCGGTTTGGGGGACAACAAAAGAAGGACCCACAGACAGAAACTTGACACCTGGGCACTCTTCAACTCTGGTCCTTCAAGGTTTGCTTCACCCTCATTCCCTGGAGACTTCAACCCCCGTGGCATGTTACCAACTAATGTATTGCCCTGCCCAAAAGCAGCATGAGTTCCTGACTTTTTGACCAAATTTTCACTCTGTGAGGAGTGAAATTTCAAGACTCCAGGAAACAGGTCACATTATCTTAGACATTTGTCCCCCCATTTTTGTCCTCCTTCCTCTTCATGGAGCCTCCATGGAGAGGCTCCTCAATGAGGCACAGGAGTGGAGTGTGAGGGAACTAACTCCTACCCAAGGAGAACCAGTATTCTGACTTCTGAGAGTGTAAATGAGTTTTGTTTGTTTTTGTAGGTTATATAATATCAACTCATACAATATATAATCTTGTGTATGACTTCTTTTGCTCCATAAAATCTCTAAATTTCCTTTTAAGCCCTGGTTTAGCTGCAGTTTGCAAATTTTAAGATGTTCTGTTTTCACTAGACTTTAGCTAGAAAATATTCAAAATTTTCCTTGAGATTTCTTCCTTGACCCATGAATAATTTAGAAATATGTTCTTTAAGGGCACCTCGATGGCTCAGTCCATTAAACTTCCAACTCTTGATTTTAGCTCAGGTCATGATCTCGGGGTTGGGAGATAGAGCCCCAAATAGGGACCATAGTGGGTGTGGAGTCTGCTTAAGACCTTCTCTCTGACTCTCCCCGACCCCTTGCCCTGTTAAAAAATACATTCTTTAATTTTCAAATATTTGGGGGGTTTTTCATATACCTTTGGATTATTGATTTCTAATTTAATTCCACTGTGGTCAGAAAACATACCTTTGTATAACTTTAATATTTTAATATTTATTGAGACTTGCTTTATGGACAGAATATGGTCTATCATGGTGAATGTTCCATGTGTACTTGAGAAAAAGATACATCCTGCAGTGTTGGAAGAAGTGTTCTAACAATGTTAATCTGGGAAGATTGATTGATAGTCGTTCAAATCTTATAGCCTAGCTGATTTTTTTTTGGTCCACTTGTTCAAGCAATTATAGAAAGAGAAGTGCACTATATTGTAGATTTTTCTCGTTCTCTTTTTAGCTTGCAGTTTTCGCTCCATGTATTTCAGAGCTGGTTTTTGTTTTTATTTTTTTGTTTTGTTTTATGGAGGTACTGTACTACTTTGATATTAATATAGCCACTCTAGCTTTCTAAGGACGAGTGTTTGCATGGTATGTCTTTTTCCATCCTTTCTTCTTCTTCTTTTCTATCTTTGTCTTTATATTTAAATTGTGTCTCTTATAATCAATATATAATTGTGCCTTGCTTTTTAAACACTTTTTGTTTTTATAATTTTTTATTATGTTATGTTAGTCATCATAGAGTACATCATTAGTTTCTGATGTAGTGTTCCGTGATTCATTGTTTGCATATAACACCCGTTCTCCATGCAATACATGCCCTCCTTAATACCCATCACCAGGTCCACCCATTTCCCCCCCACCCCCAAACCTCAGTCTGATTCCTGGAGTCCGTATTCTCTCATGGTTCATTTCCTCCTCTAATGCCCCCCCTTTCAATTTTCCCTTCCTTCTCCTAGTGTCCTTCAAACTATTCCTTATGTTCTACAAATAAGTGAAACCATATGATTGTGCCTTGCCTTTTTTTAATTTTAAGAATAAAAGGATTTAATATAAAGAACTATGTACTTATAAAATCATTGAAAGAAAGAAGGAATCAGAAGCCACCATTAAGTTTGCTCATAAACCGCCAAGTCACAATCCAACAGTCAGGAAGATGTAGACATGATGGGTACAAGAAACTCTCAGCAGCCAAGCTAGTGACCAGGCAGGGAACATGTAGATGTCATGTCTTTAAGACCTTACTTCTAGCGGTCACCACCCCAAATCAACAGCAAGATGGTGACTGAGACTCAACTTCAATATCCTCCTCTTGCTACTCCAGCAGAGTGGCAAAGCCTACCCGCGATAGCCTAGCTGCAAAGGAGTCTAGGAAACATAGTTTTGACTTTGGTCTCTTCAGTACCGAAAGGAACCCTAGAGAAAAAATGACAACAGAAACTGCATGCAGGTACATGGTACATTACTCTTGTTTTGCCTGGAGCACGTGTCTGCTCCCCTCAGTCCCTACTCTTCCCCAGAGTGGGCAGTGCTTTTCAAGTTGCAGATGATCACTAATTCACTGGTCATAAAATCGACAAAGTGGGTATTCACCAGCAAGGAAAATTTTATAGACTAAAAGGAAGTAGAGTAGAATAGAAAAGTTAAGTATTGCTTCATGAAATGTCTGCTTTGGTTTTGTGTGAGTGTGAGTGTGTGTGTGTGTGTGTGTGTGCCTATGAGTATGGAGTTCCACTTTAAATTATATATGTTAGTGCAGAACATGGTCAGAAGCCTTGGAAAAAATCCCTTAAACCTAAATCCCTCTCCTGTGTTTTGCAGAGAATTCCATAATGCCCTCACTTCATTTGTTCATTCATTCATTAATTCTTTCATTTATGAAAGAGACAGAGCACAGGCAGGGGGAGTTGCAGAGGGAGAGGGAGAAGCAGGCTAACCGCTGAGCAGGGAGCCGATGTGGGACTCGATCCCAGGACCCTGAGATCATTACCTGAGCCAAAGGCAGACAGATGCTTAACAGGCTGAGCCACGCAGGCTACCCCTTCCTTTTTTTTTTTTTTTTTTTAACCCTCTATATGGGTTAAAGGTCTGTTTCCTCATTAGACTTCAGCTCCCAGAGGTCAGGTGCTGTGCTTGTCTTGCTTCTTGCTTTATGTTATTCTGGCAGGAGGTCGTCTCATAGTTGCATTAAAAAGAAAAAGACTAATTTTTAGAGCAGTTTTAGGTTCACAGCTAAACTGAGCAGAAGAGACAGAGGCTTCCCACAGGGCTCCTGTAACATCACAAGCACAGCCCTACGCACATCTCACACCAGAGAAGTACATTTGTTACACTCAATGAACCTCCGCTGACACTTCATTATCATTCTAAGTCCATAGTTTACATTAGGTTTCACTCTCAGTGTGGTACATTCTAGGGGCTTTGACAAATGTATGATGACATGTAGCCATGATCATGGAATAGCTTCGCGGCTCTAACCTTCCTCTGTACTGGACCTTGCTTTTTTATCCAGTCTGGTCGGTAAAGCAGAGTGAGTATCTCAGATGGGGGAAATGGCCTTCTTAAAGTCCCTGAGGTTGGAGGCAGTGACAAAAGGAGGCTTGGAATGTGGAATGCAGGGAGAGGAGATGGCTGGAGGGGCTGCGGGGTGGGGGCCTCACCCGGGCCAGAGGCCAGCAGTAGAATTTTAGCGGGGTTTTTCTTGAGAGCAATGGGGAGTCGACAAAGAATGTTAACCTGAAAATGACATGACTGAAAAGGCCCAGAGGATTTAGAGAGTTTTCTCCGTGGGCTGGTTGGAAATCCAGCATCCTGCACTGTGAGAGCTTTGGGGATCCAGGAGTCATTCTGTGTACACACATGCACAGCTCTGCCCCAGCCAAAGGGCAAGAGTCCACTTTCATAGATTCACAGATCCTGGTGCTCCTTTTCTGCACCTGTCCCTCCTTCCTGGTACCCAGCCTTGCAAACCACACCTGCTTGTCAGCCTCAGAACCCGATCCCTGTTTCTCTGCTAAGCTAAAAGGCGCCTGGGTGGCTCAGTGGGTTAAGCCTCTGCCTTCGGCTCAGGTCATGGTTTCAGGGTTCTAGGATCGAGCCCCTCGTCCTGCTCTCAGCTCAGCAGGGAGCCTGCTTCCCCCCTCTCTGCCTGCCTCTCTGCTTATTTGTGATCTCTCTCTCTCTGTCAAATGAATAAATAAAATCTTGAAACAAATAAATAAAGTGCAGCTCTCTAGGTAGCAGTTTGAAAAGGGCCTTTAAAAAAAAATCCAAATTGGGGGCACCTGGGTGGCTCAGTGGGTTAGGCCTCTGCCTTCACTCAGGTCATGGTCTCGGGATCCTGGGATCGAGCCCCGCATCAGGCTCTCTGCTCAGCAGGGAGCCTGCTTCCCCTCTCTCTCTGCCTGCCTCTCTGCCAACTTGTGCTCTCTCTCTTTCTCTGTCAAATAAACAAATACAAAATTTTTTAAAAATCCAAATTGGAAGACTCAGGGAAAAAAAAAGAAAGAACGAAAAAAAAAAAGAAAAGGGCCTTTAGGCAGAGAGTGAATACAGAACTCACTTCGGGAGTTTTCGTCTTCCGGAGACTACAACCCTGTGCTGTCTGTTGTTAATCAATGCCTAAAAACAGTTGCTTCATATATTTCGTCCACTTTGATAGCTGTTTGTTATGGGAGGGGAAGCCCAATACTCCTCTCTCTATCATGGATGAAAGTAGAAGCTTCAATATCTTCCTTTGGGGGCAATTTTTCTTCCCTTTGTGCTATGTGTATTCGGGGATGGGGGAGGGAGGTACCTGAACTCTTAGCGCTTCCGTGACTGTGAAGGGAAAATGGAAGTCTCCATTTCTTTGGAAGGCTGCAGAGAAGAGACTGTTTAGAGTGATCCTGCCCTGGGTCTTAGGTCAGTGCGGCTTAGAGACCACCTGCATCGAAATCCTTAGGCTCCAACCACCTTGTGCTATGGAATCAAAATCTCTGGGGGATAGAGCCTAAACAACTGCCTTGTCATGACTCCTCTGTAATTTGATGTTCTGTAAAACTGAAGAACCACTGACTTTTGGGGGAGGGCCCTTTCTTTTCTTTCCTCCACTTCCGGCTGTCAGCTAGGCAAACCCAGAGGGTGGGGAATGTGATGTGGGTAGGGGCACGTGGGTGGGGGCTGTTGATGGAGGCTGAGTCCTCCTCAGCCTCTGGTGCCTTTGCAACCACAGAATGAAGCCCAGCTTACCAGGTGGGACAGACAGGACGTATAGCAAGTAACAAGGATTTACCTGGAGTCTCAAGTAGTATGTACGGTCAGACAGTGGCCATATTAGCTAGCATTCGAGAATGATAGCTTTAGTCATCATGTCCTTTACTTTTACCTCTTATTCCCAAAAAACAACAAATACCACCAATAGCTAAATTCTCAGTACGACACCGATAAGTGTCATACTACATACAGATCTGTAAAACGTTCAGCATGTGAATTTTTTTATTAAACATATAATGTATTATTTGTTTCAGGGGTATAGGTCTGTGATATCAGTCTTACACAATTCACAGCACTCACCATAGCATATACCCTCCTCAGTGTCCATCACCCAGCCACCTCATCCCTCTCATCTCCCGTCCTCTCCAGGAACCTTCAGTTTGTTTCCTGAGATTAAGGGTCTCTTATGGTTTGTCTCCCTCTCTGGTTTCATCTTATTTCATTTTTCCCCCTCCCTACCCCCCAGGAACCCCACCCTGCCTCTCAAATTCCTCATATCAGAGAGATCATATGATAATTGTCTTTCTCTGATTGACTTATTTCACTTAGCGTAATACCCTCTAGTTCCACCCACATCATTGCAAATGGCAAGATTTCGGGGGTTTTGATGGCTGCACAGCATTCCTATATATATATATATATATATATATATATATATATATATATCACATCTTCTTTATCCATTCATCTGTTGATGGACATCTGGGTGCTTTCCATAGTATTGCTGTTGTGGACATTGCTGCTACAAACATTGGGGTGCATGTGCCCCTTCGAATCACTACATTATCTTTGGGGTAAATATCCAGTAGTGCAATTGCTGGGTCATAGGGTAGCTCTATTTTCAACTTTTTGAGGAACCTCCATGCTGTTTTTCAGAGCGGCTGCACCAGCTTGCATTCCCACCAACAGTGTAGGAGGGTTCCCCTTTCTTCGCATCCTCGCCAACACCTGTTGTTTCCTGACTGGTTAATTTTAATCATTCTGACTGGTGTGAGGTGGTATCTTAGTGTGGTTTTGATTTGTATTTCCCTGATGCTGAGTGATAGCATGTGAATTTTTAGGAGACATGGTGTTTGTTGATTTGCTGAACCAAGCAACAGGCACAATCATTGACTAATGAGTGAGTAGATCACAGGGAATGAAATGGTTCATGCTGTGTTCTTGCTGACTTCTGTGTCCTCTGTGTCTCTTCTGGAGCCTACTACATAACTGGCATTCAATGACATTTGTTGTGCAAACAACTAAATAAAAGTGACCCCAAAACAATTTTTATAAGTAGGGCTGCTCTTACTGCTTATTCCAGGCATCAGAATCATGACTCCCCAGGTAGCCTAACTCAACTGTAAGGGGTATAGCACACACCTAGCTAGTACAGATGTGGCTATGTTAGCATGTTCAAACATATTTGACCATAGAATTCTATTATAATTATGATTTAATGACATGTATGTGAACCGTAAGAACTTATGCTATATAATGTGGGCTTAGAGTAGCAACGTTAGAATGCTTTACAAAGAGATTATTTTTGGAAATGATGGAAGTTTGTTCCATATGCTCCTTAAAAATCTATAACAAGAAAGACTGCTAGTAACACATTTGAGAAATTAAAGTTCTTGTATTTTATCAAAGCAAAATACTTTTTTAAAAAATATTTTATTTATTTATTTGATGGAGAGAGAGATCACAAGTAGGCAGAGAGGCAGGCAGGGGTGGGGAGGGTGGGGGAAGCAGGAAGAAAGCCCGATGAGGGGCTCAATCCCAGAACCCTGAGACCATGACCTGAGCCGAAGGCAGAGGCTCAAACTACTGAGCCACCCAGGTGCCCCACACCCCTATACTTATTGCAATATTATTTACAGTACAAAGATATGGAAGCAGCCAAAGTGTCCCTCGATTGATGAGTGGGCAAAGAAGAAGTACTATATATACACAGTGAAATATTACTCAGCCAAAAAAACCCAAATGAGCTCTTACCATTTGGGCCAGCATGGATAGATCTTGAGGGTATTATGCTAAGTGATTTAAGTCAGGCAGTGAAAGACAAATACCATATGATTTCACCTACCTGTGGAATCTAAAACACAAAACAAATGAGCAAATTTAAAAAAAAAGTGAAAACAGACACATAAGTACAGAGAATGAGCTGATGGTGGTTGCCAGAAGGGAAGGGGGCTGGGGGAATGGGCAAAATGGGTGAAGAGGAGTGGGAGATACCACTTCCAGTAATGGAATGAATGAGTCACAGGACTAAAAAGCCCAGCAAAGAGAATAGAGTCATGGTATGTAGTAGCATCGTGCGGTGAGTGAGGGTAGCCACACTTGCGGTGAGCAGAGCATAGCGTATAGACTTGTGGAATCGCTACACTAGAAATTAACGTAACTTCGCGTGCCAACTATACTTCAATTAAAAAAGTGCTCCTTCGCGGGGCGCCTGGGTGGCTCAGTGGGTTAAAGCCTCTGCCTTCGGCTCAGGTCATGATCCCAGGGTCCTGGGATCGAGCCCCACATCGGGCTCTCTGCTCCGCGGGGAGCCTGCTTCCTCCTCTCTCTCTGCCTCTCTGCCTCTCTGCCTACTTGTGATCTCTCTGTCAAATAAATTAAAAAATAAATAAATAAATAAATAAATAAGTGCTCCTTCGGGATTTTCTTGTAAGTCACTGACACTCATTGATGCCAATTTAAAAAAAACAATACCCATCAGAAGTAACCAATAGAAAGTTCTCCAACAACCATCAGGCAGATATGAACAATAGCTCAATTCCTTAGTACCAGCAAGGCAAATGACTTAATTAAAGCAACAATAAACAGCTCTGGCCAAACTCAAGAATTGTGGCAAACAACAACCATCTCACAAATCACAATAGCAAATGGGAGATGCATTTGATCCTAATGTCGGTGATGTCAAAATATATATTTTTAATGTGCATTTTAGGGGGAAAAGAGGTATGTGACAAAAAAGACTTTACAATAGCCCTATAATTTGTCCAACAGAAGTGTTAAATGAGTCATTAAAAAGAAAATGATTTTTCTGTGTGTGTGACTTTGAGACCCAGTTTGTCTCTCAATTTAATTTGTGTGTTCCATGACCTTTTGGTTCTCTTTCCTCCTCCCCACCAGGGCTCAGGGGAGACAGAGGTAATGTTCTCTAGGTATGCCTTTTGGCATGAAAGAATTCCTCCTTAATTAGAATCCATGCTGGAACACATTATTATATAGTCTCTTTGCTAGTTTGGGTGAAATAAAGCCACATTATTTTGTTCTGTTTTTCAATGAGTAACTTAAGCAAAAAGTGTTCCTTTTGCAAGGGCTTCCCCATGCCTTGAATTGAGAGTAAATTACTCAATACAGGTCTCCCTGCTTCTCAGTGCCAAAAGGAAGGTGAAAAGGAAGCATCTGAAACACTGGTTCTGGTCCTGCATGGTCCCGCAAAACATTTCCCTCTGTGGGGGCGCTGCTCAGTGCTCAGATCCCTGACTGCCCTGCCGCCCACACTCCCCAGGCTCAGGGCTTCCTTGTCCTGCTCCCTCAGGTCACACCCATCAGGGAAGCCATCCGCGGGTGAGGAAGTGGCTCTGGGGTCAGCTTCCAGCCCCAGCGACACAGGAGCCCTTTGCACTTGGGCTAGAGTCCAGTCCTGACCTCCCCTTCCAACACGTTAGCTGCACTTCAGGAACTTGGAGTTCCTTCCTGACACAAGGACCTCCCCATGAGACCACCCCAACCTTTTCTGTTGATTCTAATCACATGGATTCTGAAAGGGAAGTCACCAGTATCTCAGTTTCTCCCCCCAGCACCCAGACACCTGATTCCTCCACAACTTCGTCTCTGTTTTGTCATGACCAACTCTGTGATAGCAAGTGCTATTGTGAGAAGCAGTTTCTCATTCTATTCCTTCCTTAGCGTACGTGGCACCTTATCCTACAAAATGTCATTTTGAGGCACCTACCAAGTGATCCTTCAAGTTGGTCAGGGGATGTGCTGTGTCTACCTTCTTGACAAAGAATTCCCAGAACGTTTTCTCACTGAAAATGTTAGGCTCTCTTTCACTACGTGCGCACACACACACATACACACACACACGCTCATACTTATACATAGAATATTTTCGTCCCTCCCCATTTGGCATGCACATCGGATGGCATGACACTTCCTGGTTGGCCATTAACCTCATCAAGCATCCCTCCTTCCCCCAGTCCCCCACCCAAGCAGCATTAAGGCAACTTTTTTTTTTTCACTTAATGTTTTACGTACACTAAGCAGTTATAATGTACATGGTATTACTATTAACCCAAAATTGAGGCCAAACTTTTTAAACAAACAATGCTTTCAAATTTATCTTCAAATGTAAGAATCAAATGACCTATAAATATATACACTCAGTTAACTTTGAGAGGTAGACTTTTCCTACTTTGACAGGAATGAGACAATGACATGCTATCAAAATTCATTGTGGTACATCCATATAATGGAATATCTTTTAGCAATAAAAAGAAATGAGATATCAAATCATGAAAAGACATGGAGGGAGCTTAAATGCATACCACCAAGTAAAAGAAGCAAAAATGAAAATGGCTTCCCAAAGTATGATCCCAACTATATGACATTCTAGAAAAGGCAGAGGTGTGGAGATTGTCAAAAGATCAGCAGTTGCGCAGTTGCCAGGGGTTGGGGATAGAAGGAAGAATGAACAGGCGAAGCATGGGGGTTATTCACGGCGGTAAAACAATTCTATAAGGGGCTCTCACAGTAGATACAGATAAATAAACATTTGTCAAGACTTCTAGAACTGTAGGAAGAATGAACCCTCATGTAAACCATAAATTTTAGTTAATAATAATGAGTCAATACCTCTTCATCCATTTAGGAAATGTTTCATGCTAACATGAGATATTAATAATAAGGAAAGCAGTAGGGAGAGGTGAGGGAGTATATGGAAACTCTATACGTTCTTCTTAGTTGTTCTGTAAAGCTGAAGGCTGCTCTGAAAATAAAGTCTATTAATTAACATTTTAAAAAAATCAGTTGAACTTAAAATCATTCTTAGAATTCTGAACAAAACCTATTTCTGGAATACTATAAATCATATGGAAGAAAAAGAACTATTCAATTAAAAATGATTTGAGGGGTACCTGGCTGGCTCAGGCAAGACATGCCACTCTTGCTCTCCAGGTTGTGAGTTCAAGCCCCACGTTGGTTGTAGAGATTACATAAAAACAAACTCTTGAGGAAAAAAAAAAAAAAAGATTATTTGACTCACTAACACAAACTAAGTTACCAGTAAAAATGTAATGTTTATGCTTAGAATTCTCTTCTGGTATCAGTTCTTTCTATTCCACTTTACCTACATCTGAGTCATGCTACCTTACTCTGAATAAACATGAAACTTGATATCCAAGGGTTAATACTACCATGGCTTGAGCATTCCTAGGTTCTACCAGAATCCACGAATGGCTTGTTCTTTTGCAATAAAGCAGAAGCTGGTTCAGTTATGTAAAAGCAGAGGTAGTCCTGCAGGAATTAGCCTGTGTCATTTGATTTTTATGGAAGCTATTGTCTAATGGGAGTTAATGATTAAACACATTTGGTGCTATTGTCTTTAGGTTGTAACCCATGATTCACAAATTTTATTACAAAAAAAAAGAAAGAAAGAAAAGCGTTTTACTCTCAACATTTGGGATGATGCTACTTTGGAATTTGTTTCTGATTCAGTTTGAATTAAATATTTTGCTTGTTAACAGATTTTTTTTAAAGTTAGCGTTATTTTACACAAATAGTAATCAGTGAATCCATAGTATTCAAAATGCTCTATACTAAATAAAGTGATCGACTTTGAAAAGAAAACCAATAACATAATTTATAAAATTCAAATTCAAATCTTCTAATTTTTTTTTCCAGTTATGATAGAGTGAGCTGCTAAATCAGTTCCAAGCCTGCTCCTTTAACGTGGAAATGACTGCAACCAGAAGGACAAAATTATGAAGAAAAAAAAAATCCACCAAATGGGATTTGATTTTAAAATGCAGATCCTATTTGAAGAGCTTCACAAAGGAATACTGCCTCTGACAAGTGGAGAAAAATCTACCCTTCAAAGCTAATTGTGGTATTAAAGTATGCCTGAAAGAAAGAAAAATGGCGTAGAGCTATTAAAACTAGTTTTGTAATGCAGACACACTTTCATGGAAACAGTAACAACAGCCTCGAGGGTATGGGGGCTGGGGGCTGGGGGGGGGGGTGCGGAATGAGCAAGAGAGAGATTCTTCCACATGAATGAACAAATGAATGAAGGCTTGAAAAAAAAAATCCAAACCAAAAATGGTTTAAGGTGACTAATTAAGACCCCCTCTTAGAAAAGCTGTTGCTAGGTAAACAAAACTGTTTAAAACATGTTCATCATTAGTGTCCCCTGACAGAAGGATGAGGTGGCAGACTTGGTGACAGAAGGGAGAAGAAGAGCGGCATATGGCCCCCAGTTCTGTCCCCTGCTGACAAGCTGCCTCGCTGCAAGCCCCTTTTGCTCTGTATTCCATTCACACAGAAGATTGCTATGCCCCAACTTTCCCATCTGTACCCCGGACTCCTGTCCCAACATCGCCGCTGCCATGCAGTTTTCAGCCATGCACGGGGGGGGGGGGGGGGGGGGGGGGGGGGGGGGCGGCGGGGAGGGTGTTGTTGTTGGGGGGTTGGAGCAAGGGCCTCGCGGGATCTGGGGGAGGAGGGGACAGGAGATTAACAACCAATCATCACAATGCTATCCATAATGTATTGTCTCCACAGCATTACATGGTATATTTCCAGTGGGGATTAGCCCATCCATCACGGGCCTTTATTGGGTCCCTTTTTTGTTGTTGTATAAAGCCCAAACACTGTCGTAAAATTCTAAACTGCTTAATTGCTGCGCTGTAAAAATTTGCATATCAGAGATATGTCATTCCATCATTAAATAGCAGTAGGTATTTGTTACATGACCCTAGCGGTCATGCCGGTGCTCCCCTGAAGAAAGGTCATTTATTGGTATTATGCAAAATTTGCTGCTGAATTCAAATCAGCAGCAATTAGGGGTTTGGATACTGTTGGATTCAGTGTATTTTGATTTCCTGAGGCTCAAGGCTCAGGGCATGTTGACCCTCTTCCTACATGATCAGAATGTTTAAGCAGCTTGGTCTCTCTGGGCTGTCGGTCCTTATAAACTTTCTACCTTCACCGTTTGATAACACACTGGGGCAGGAAATGGATTTTTACAACCCAGATTTTGTCTATGATTGGAATATTGAAATAGCATGATCTTCGTTGCTCGCAGTGACAAACCTGGGCATGTGCGCACCCAGTTTTCTCTTCATCTCTGAAACAAAAGCTGGATGAAAATGTTTATAAAACTCAGCCAGAAGATAACCCGAGATGTTCAGTAAGCACGCATGGTCTCAACAGTAGATGGAGATTCCTCAACAGAGAAATGCCCTGGCAGCGGTGTTCCACCTCCACAGGTCCGCACTGGGGGAGGGAGTGTCAGCGGATGGAGGCGGCAGGAGAGGGTAGCCGTGCCAATGACACCCTGCTCTTTCCCAGAGCCTTTGATCCCTATGAAGTTTTTGCCTCTCGGATGGGATGATTTACAGAGCCCACTCCGCAGGGCTCCCTTCTTTTCAAAGCAGCCACTCCTGGTCCCCCGTGCCTGCTCCCCTCCACCCAGGGTCAGTGTTAGAACTAATGGGTAACTAATCCAATTGAAGCTACAACTGAGACCCTGAAACCGTGAGGGCCTCAGTTGGAACTCAGCCAGGACCCTCGAACAAATGCTGCATTTATTCTCCGCCTGGCAACTTTGTGAAACCCAGTGATCACACTGAATGTCTTAAGCCGCGCACAGATCAGCAGAAGCAGGGTCAGTATGCAGGCAGCGTCGGGGGCGTGGGGGACCGCGCTTGGCCGCCCCCTCCGGAGGAAGAAATCTTCAAGGATAAACAAACGGTAAATACTCATACATCCGTTAGGCTTTAATTATCGGTAGTGTTTACTTTCTTCCTTACCCTTCTCCTCTCCCAAGATTGGTACAAGGGGCATGCATGAATTCCATAATCAGGAAAAGAAGTTTTTGGCCAGGCTACGGAGGCACGAGGGATATGGGCATTCCTCGCTGTGCCCCGGGGTTGGGTGTTGGTGTGGACTCTGAGAAACAGCACAGAGCTTCCATAACTGGCTTTTCTGGGGACTCCTCAAGCTAGCAATAAGCACCACCGATTTCCGGTTACCCATATTTTTAATATATAGACCACTGTGAAACTTTGCATGAACTTTGAGAATTAAGATGTTCACCAAGGAGTGCCAGGAGTAAGTAAGGAGGGTTGGAGACGACAGATAAAGAATACATGTAAGGGGCAATGGATGAATGTATCAAAATATTTTTCTGATTTTTATATATATTTCGATGCAATCCATATCTGATTATATTTTGATTATATGTGATATAAAAGTATGTGGTAAAATGTATATGATATGTATAATAGAATATGATATATGATGTAACAATATATGATGCCTCTGTGTGTGTGTGTGTGTGTGTGTGTGTGTATAACTGAATATTATTCAGCCTTAAAAAAGAATAAAACGGAGGCGCCTGGGTAGCCCACTACGTTTAGCATTGAACTCCGGATTTCAGCTCTGGTTATGATCTCAGGGTGCTGAGATCAAACTCCAAGTGGGGGTCCCCTGCTCAGTGCAGAGTCTGCTTGAGATTCTTTCCCTCTGCCCCTCCCCCTGCAAATAAATAAATAAGTCTTAAAAAGAAGAAAAGAAAAACTGTTGTTATTTGCAACAACACGGATGAAAGTCGATATTATGCTAAGTGGAATAGGCCAGAGAGATAAAGACAAATATTGCATGATATCACTTAAATGTGGAATCTTAAAAAAACAAAAAAGAGTAACTCATAGAAACAGGGAGTAGAAAAGTAGTTGCCAAGATCCGGGGGTTGGGGGAAGTAGGGAGAGGTTGGCAAAGGGAACAAATTTTCTTTCTTTCTTTTTTTTTTTTAAGATTTTATTTATTTATTTGACAGAGAATTACACAGCAAGAGAGGCAACACAAGCAGGAGGAGTGGGAGAGGAAGAAGCAGGCTCCCTGCTGGGACCCAATATGGGGCTTGATCCCAAGACCCTGGGACCATGACGTGAGCCAAAGTCATACGCTTAATGACTGAGCCACCCAGGTGCCCCAGGGAACAAACTTTCATAAAATTCATAAGATCTCAGGATCTAATGTTTTAATATGGTGACTTTGCTTGATAACACTGTATGGTATAATTGAGATTTGCTAAGAGAGTAGAACTTAAGTGTTCTCAACAAAAAAAAAATTTTTTTTTAAAAAGGTAAATATACGAAGTGATGGGTGTATTCATTAACTCAGTAAGGGGAGACCTTTCACAGTGCATGCATATATCAAATCACCAAGTTGTACATTTCAAATATCTTGCAGTTTTGATTGTCAATTGTACACCTCCATAAAGAGGAGGGACTACTTTTGTCCATTACTAAAAATAGGTTAATTTGAGCTTTTTTATACTTTTTAATTTTTTGGAAATTTTGGTATTTGTTGCCAGCCTCCTGCATTCCGTAGCTATTAGTCCTGGATTATGGCAAGGGCTTGCACCCAGGACAGTGTCACCCTCTATAAGGAGCCCTTTGTACCATGAACATCCTTGACCCAGCAGTTACCAGCAAGGCTCAGGAGGACGAGGATGCCTGTGCCTTTGGATACCTCCCTAAGCAGCCTGACACAATGACTTGAAGCCCCACAAACCTGACGTCACTGATTTCAGGAAGGCTAAAAGGAGACAGAAGAGATCAGGAGCACAGAGCAGCACATGGTTACAAGGCACATCAGGTGATGAAGGTGAAAATGTATAAGGACCAACAGCCCAGAGACCAAGCTGGCGGAACGATGCCGCCTAAACATTCTGATCATGTGGGAGGAGGTCAACCTACCCTGAGCCTTGAACCACAGGGAATCAAAATAACCTGAGTTCAACAGTATCCAAATCCCTAATTGCTGCTGATTTAAATTCAGCAGCATATGTTGCATAATACCTATAAACGGCCTTTCTTCAGGGGGGCACCAGCTTGATTGTCTGGACCTTGGTGTTGCAGTGGCCATGGTGTAGAAGAAGTTATTCTGGGGTACCTGGGTGGCTCAGTGTGTTAAGCCTCTGCCTTTGGCTCAGGTCATGATCTCAGGGTCCTGGGATCGAGCCCCACATCTGGCTTTCTGCATGGCAGGGAGCCTGCTTCCCCCTCTCTCTCTGCCTGCCTCTCTGCCTACTTGTGATCTCTCTCTCTGTCAAATAAATAAATAAAATATTAAAAAAAAAAAGTTATTCTCCCAGGGAATGGTTGCAAGCAACAGAAACTAACTCTGGCGGTGCCTGAGTTCCTGTTGTGGTACATTGCCTCTGACTCCTCCCCCCACAGCCCAGTTTCTGCGAAAGAATCCCAACTTGTCCTTACACTTTTACAGGTGCCCTCTGAATTGAAAGTCCCCCATGGCTCAGTCTAAGTCACAGGCACATTTTTGGATTTCCTGAGAGCCAGTAAGGGAGGCCTTCCTTCTTTCTTCCCATGTTCGTAATGAGGGGCAGGACAACCATTTCTCCAGTATAACACGTTATCATGAAGATTCCCCTAAAGCAGTAAGGCCTTAAGTCCAGGCTGCTTGCTGGAAACACAACTCTGAGATGGTCTATGTAAGGAATCGACAAGACACTGGTGCTGGGGATACGCAGCCGGAATGCGCATGGGTTGGAAGCTCGGGGGAGTTGCCTTTGCAATGACAGCTTCCTGGGCGGTTCTGGTAGGAAGTCAGGTGGAGGGATTCTCAAGTCCTGTGAGTTCCTCAGTGGATTCAGGCATCTGGGCCCAGGGCAGTTTGCATCACCACCTTCACCGAGTACTCAAAAGCACTTCTCCCATCCAATCAGGGCTTGGCTATTAGGAAGAGACCTTTCCCAAGAAGCTCATCAGATCTAAGCAGAGCCGGTGGTTAAGTCACTCCATCAGCTTGTCGTCCACGCCCAAATATGCCTGTAGGGGGCCAATGTTGACAGCCTAGGTTCAAGCTGAGCTCCCAAAACAAATATATTTTACAGAATTAGCATCATAATATATTTAATTTCACATTTTGTTTTACTAAACAATACTATATTAGATTGTCTCCAGAATGTTGACTGTTTTTGAAAAGCATATTTTTTTAATGGCCAAGCGATAAACATCTCAGCCTAACAATGCAAAAGATCTGTCAGCATACAGTACTGGGGCAGCAGGGTGTTGGGGAAGGAATATGGGTCCTAGATGTAGAAAAGCTGAGGCCCGACTGCTGGCTCCCACTTGTGTACATCTATTTTCTCCAACTCTCAATAACCTTATCTTTAACATAGGAAAAATAACCGTCTCTCTATCATAAAGTTAGAGCAAAGATTAATTGAGATAATGCCCATGAGTGCTTTGCATGGACCTGATACAAAATTGGTGGCCCATAACTTTGTTTGTTATGAATAATTTTTGTTTGAATAATTGCTTATGAATAATTTGTTTGTTTGTTATGAATAATTGCAATATCAGTGCTGGGCGGGAGTGTTACAGCCATCCTTGTATGAGTGTAAATTACAAAAAAGCTTATGTTTGAGTCTAAAGTGGACCTAGAGGTCTGAACAAAATTGAAAGCAACTTTCTGAGTCACAGTTTGCATTCCACCATAACTCATATGTAAGACATGGACTTGGTGTTTAAACCCAGCCAAATACCTCAGCCAAGCTATATAACTAAATCATCAGGGCTCAAATAAATTAGGCATTTTGGACATCTCTGTGATGTCAGAGTTAGAAGTGACCAAACTTTATTCAACTACACAATAAATCATTGACTCTGCAGAGATTTGCGGCATACATTTTTATTACAAACAAGATGCTCGTTTTGGGGACTTCATTTATTTTTGGCAAAATTCTGTATGAGGCCAGCGGTGGGGAAACATTTTTGGTAAAGGTCAGTAGTAAACGTTTTAGGCTTTGTGGACCAATATGATCTCTCTGAAAAGAGCAGTAAATGAAAGGGCATGGCTGTGTTCTAACTGAAATTTATTAATAAAAACAGGTGGGGGCAGACCCAATTTGGCCAGTTTGCCAACCTCCAGACTGAACACAAAGCTTGAGTTTGTGGAACTTATAGTCCACAGAAGAGGAAGGCATGGGGTAAAGCAGAAGGCAACAGGTTTCTGGAAGAAATATGTATAACACGGAAGTAGGACCTCACTTGACCACTTTGTACAATGGGACGAATAGTGCTGTCTAGAAGAGATCTCTGAAACTCACAGCTAAACTTCTTAGGGAGAGTGATTCAATCACTTATCCTCAATCAAAACAACCAGAATTGTTTTGCTTTGTGGCAGTTACATTCAACCTGAAGTACGTTAGACTGAAAAAATTGCTTTATTTTAAATACAGTAATGCTTGACCATGTTTCTGGAATGTTGGTATCTCTTCAGGAGATTTGTACCACAATCTATATTCATTATGCTGTCATTATCTCAATAATTTCTTTTCATGTGTAAGCATTTTTTTTTAACCAAAAGGATCGCTTATTAAATTAAGATGAAATGGCAATTAATCTAGAGCATTATCAAAGGCAGGAATAGGCATTTGTCTGAATCTCTGTTTATAAACATCAACGGCCTGTTAATGTACTAATATTTAGGAGGGCAACATGATGAAAGGTTGCCTGCCTCTATTAGCTCACTTTATATTAACATGTTGTTGCCACCAGTTAGACAATTAACAGAGACTAAAGGAATACTAATTGTAGGCTTCTCTGCCAGTATGCTGGGTCAACTTTATTCCTAGGAGCTCATTTAATGAATCTGTAATAATTGTAAGTGATAAAAGTAAGCGACTCTCTTCGAAGAGCCTCCTGACACCCTTGTGGAGATAAAGATTAGAGAAATCCCTTTCTGCATGACGCCATTGTAAAGAAATAAGTGCTTTGAGGAGATGCAGGGACAGGTGAAGAAAATTTTCAGCAAGAGTAACGCTAAGAATGCAAGAGCGATCATAAGAAGTGTCAAATTATTTACAGATGATGATCATTCTGGAGAACACAGCTGTGACGCAAGTCACCGTGTGATGAACTTACAGGTCAAATGCAGCCCCCCACGTAGGACCACAGGGAGCAAAGTTCCTGTGAGTTGCTTAAATCCCGTGCTAGCCTGATTTCCCTATGTCAATGTTCAGGAGAACCTTCTATGCTTTCTTTGCCCATTTTATATTGTTTGCTTCACATCCAAGGGGTGGATATTTTTAAAAATAAATGACTTTTACCAAAAGTCAACTGAGATTAAGCCCATATAGAATACCGGAGCTGAGGAACTTCCTGAGACCATTGGGGCAGACAAGCCAGTAGAGAGAAACTAGAGCCCGTCAAGTGTCACGAAGAGTGAATAGCTGGAAGACGATAACAGCACCAAGGTGCAAAAAAAAGTTCTGCAACTGTCCTATTACCATCCCAGATTTGATCTGACTCCATTATATTTCATCAAATAGTTTAGAAAGCCCCCAGCATAAAACATCATCATAATTGTAATCGTATATTTGGAAATTTAACGTGCACACCATAATGTACCATTAGTTACACAAATAACTAATAATTTGCTAATGACAATATTATGTTAAGTCAGTTTAGGGGCAATTAAAGTGAATGATATTTACATATGCCTAATGAATCACAGTCGATGGCAGATTAAGAGATTCTAATGAATATTCATCCAGACATTCGCAACCAGCTTCACAGTTTATAAACTGAATTATGGTTGATTTGCCCTTTTAAAAATGAATATGTGAGTATCTTCTGCATGGAGAGAATGAACAATTGGGCCTGACTGTAAAATTTTTTTAAAGCAATGTACTGGTCAGAACACAAAACATTTTTATGCACTCTCATACCTCTGGCTTCGCTGTTCTTTTTTATATCACAGATCAGTGTTGATGAACTATCCCCATTTTCATTCTAATCCATGACATGAAATATAGAAATTGTTTAGTCTAAGATTAAATGGAATTCAAGTTTTATGCAGCCCCACTGAGGAAATAATTACAGGTAGTTTTTGCCATTGAGGCAGTGAATACAAACTCTGTGTCATGCTCCCTCATCCCCACGCCCCTCAGAAGCCTGTTTCATAGCTATACTCGGTCATGATAAAATTGGGGAAGATTTACCATCCTTTCAACTCGGTCATTTAAAAAAATAATAAAATAAATAAAACAGCTCAGTTTGACCCTGTTAATACAGGTTGAGACCAAACAAAGTTATGGTTTGAATGTTTACTTTTTCCTAAAAACCATAACCCATTCCTTTTTTACTAGCTGTTCCTCGCAAATTCTGTGAGTCTTATTCCTGTGGCAAAGATGAAGATCAAACTCTCTTAGTCTTTCTCAAGATGCTACAATAGGTCTTTGGGGGACCAGATGTCTACAGCTCCTATTTCTGTTTCACCTTAAATTAGACAAGATTGTCTCTCTGCTCTTTTTATGTTATAAAGGTACTCATTACTGCTAGCATTTTTCTCTACATAGGGAGTTAGAGGCGGGAACCCAATCATCTTGGTCCCTGGGACTGCAGTAAGATAATTGAGGGAGTGTGTCCTGGATGGCTGCCCACATAAGATGTCACACTCCAAATAATAGCATGACAAAGGGAACCTCCCAGACAGATGGTCTAAAGACATGAGGTAAACTTGGAAACTGACATTTCCCTTTGCATACTTCCACATGTACCTTAATAGTTTCATCGCATGTTATTAAAGCTTTTAAAGAGCAACTAGTTTGGCATGAGTCAAAGTTAACGACTTTCTACTTTTCAAAGTTAATGCTGAGAGAGTGCGTATTACCCGTTGGGTTAAGAAAAGAATTCACTCTTGCTCTCCCACCCCTCTTGCTCTTGCTTTTGCTCTCACTTTATTTGCCAGGTGTTCATTTATTTTTTATGTGGGCTTTGGCACTTTAAAGTCTTAAAAGCATTTCCTCAGTCTTATAAGCCCTTTATCTGTAAGTCTTACAAGTATTTTACAGGGAATATCATCAATGTAACATTTATATTTTTAGAGTTTTATATCAAGATGAGGATATCGGTGACTTAGAAAGAGCCTGGTGTCCTCCTGGGCAAAGTACAAGGCGACTATGAGATGGAATAAGTGGGATTAACCCAGAACACCCATCCTCCTAGCAATGGATCCTTCACTTATCTCTGCTTGGAGCCGTAGGGTCTAGATGGTGGCCATCTAAGACAGATTACACATTACATAATTTGGGAAATAACAAATTAATAACAAATATGTTACTGTGGGGGTATAGCCTATGGACCCTGTGTCACTCTTTATAAAACACAGGAATAGGGTTTAGAGGAATGACCCAGCGGACTTCAATATATATTGGTGGAGATCAGGGGCCAGGCTTGCAATTCTGGGCCTCAAAGCACTGCAGCCGAGGACTCTGGGCAGTCCAGTGACTGGGCACCTGAAGTGAATGGTCAATCAAAGTTGGTGAAGGTGTCCTGGGAACCCAGGGGGGCAGCGAGGAGATGGAACAGGCCAAGAAAGAGCTTGATGTCGATTCATTCTACTCATGGAAGAATAACGCCACTGCCAACCCTCCTCTGTTTCTTGTCAGATACCATTTTGGAAACTGTGACACTATTACAGGTGGGGCAAAAAAAAAGGCAAATAACACCAATAAGAAAAATACACCGATGTTTGAAAATTACTAGGGTAAAAAAAAAAAAACACTAAGGAAAAGATATGTATTAAAGGAAAACTTCGAAACTCCTCTTACTTGGAAGAAGTGTCCAATGGTAGGTACAATGAAATGTGCTTACTTTCTTCTCCACTACTGTAAGAAATCCACAGGGAGGGGCGCCTGGGTGGCTCAGTGGGTTAAGCCGCTGCCTTCGGCTCAGGTCATGATCTCGGGGTCCTGGGATTGAGTCCCGTGTCGGGCTCTCTGCTCGGCAGGGAGCCTGCTTCTCTCTCTCTCTCTCTCTCTGCCTGCCTCTCTATCTACTTGTGATTGCTCTCTATCAAATAAATAAATAATTTAAAAAAAAAAAAAAAAGAAATCCACAGGGAAATGAAATGTTCTGTCTCAACTTTGCCCTAACACTTTCCTTCAAAACAGGACTTGGACATTTCACCGTGGCAATTATCACCAATCAGCGTCTCCCCCTAAACACACACATGGTTTTATAGCTTTAAGGTGTTGCTCCTTTTTATCACGACCTCCCTTCCTACTCTTCATAGAACTTCTGTACACTGTGGGGTGAGCCATAAAATCTCATTTTAGGATTAGAAACTGGTTGTGTACCTTGACTTCCTAGACAAGTTTTTTGTTTGTTTGTTTGTTTGTTTTTATCACGTGCCATTTTCATATGGCACAACAAGATAGCATCGAATGATTTGGAGGAGAGATTTCCAATGGTCTTATTTTAAAGTGTGAAAGATGGTAAGGTCATGTTAAGGAATGAGAACAACTGTGGTTCAATCAAAATGAGATTCACATGAGTTAATCTGGGACACATTCATGAACTTGGTCAGAGTTATGGGCAAAATAACAGGGGCACTCACACTTTGAAAAGGCTAATTGTTATGCTTTTTCTGTGTCATTGAAAAATTTGGCCATTGAACCTTATAAAAGTAACAGACTGCTCTGTGAGATGATCATTTATTCTGTGGTCTTTAAGTTAGGATTTCTTCATAAGATACATTGTTGTAGTTTGGCATTTTCACATTTAATAGCTTGAAAGAACATAGTTGATTTTACAGATGAGGAAAATAAGCCAGAGAAAAGTGAAGTTTTTCAAAATCACCACACAAGTTCGTCGAGTGTCAAACCATTGTCTCACAGAGAGGATAGGGTCTTACTCTTGCACAGAAAAGATGCTCATTATTTTGGAATATGGTCACCAAGTGTCCACATTAAGTAGACAGAACCCTTCCACAATACCCTCTGCAAAAGCTTTACCTGGGCTCAGTTGAACACCTGGATTCTTCCCATCATCTGACTCAGCCTTCCTGCATGGCCTGGGCTGCTGCATACTTAGGCTGGTAGCAACTCATGTGTCACATTCTGAATGGTCATACGCAGTGTGGGCCTGCAGAACGGGTAACCTGAGCCTTTCATTCTTAATGGACCGGTGATCAACGTGAGTAGATTTCTAGGCTCAGAAGTTCTTTAGGGGTAGGAATAGTATGAAAAATATAAAAAGGTAAGCTTTCATCTATCCTCTCTATGCAAATGAAGTTCCCAGGAATGAAGACTGATCGTATCATTCATTTATTCAAAAATTAGTGATAGTAAAGATGTCAGTTCTCCCCCCAAATCAACTACAGATTTAAAGGAATTCCAATAAAGTTCTCAGTAGGATTTTTTGACAATATAAAACAAGTAAATACTAAAGTTTATATGAAAAGGCAAAGAAACCAGAATAGCTCAAACAATTCTGAAAACAGAAGAATAAAGTTGGAGGAATCACATTATCCAATTTTAAGACTTACTATAAAGCTACAGTAACAAACACCCTATACATTGGGCAAAGGGCAGTTAGATTATGGAACAGAATATAGAATTTAGAACTAGACCTACCATACAAACATGGCCACTTGATTTTTGACAAACAAAGGAAGAAAATTCAATAAAGAATAGTATTTCAAAAAATGGCATTGAAATGATTAAACATCCATAGACAAAAACAAAAACCCACATCAAAACCAAAAACAAACAAAAACTAATCTTCACACTTTAAACAAATATTAACTCAAAAGACCTAAATGTAATACATAAAACTATAGAACTTCTAGAAGAAAACACAGGTATAAATCTTCATGACTTGGAGTTAGGCAAAGCGTTCAACAGGGTTCAGAACACCCTATCCCAAAATATGGCCCATTGACATACTGAATATTTTAAGCTGAAGGAATCTAAGAAAACACGGGGGCAGGAGGGACATCTTTCCTGAAATGGGTCATAAGATCCTCATGGGAGACGTGCCTTCCCTACCCCTGGAAGAAAGGAGCATTCTTATCTCTGAAGATGGAGGGGAATGGAGAAGAATCCGAATGAAATTGTGGTTTCCCCCAGTTTACTACCTTGGCTCATACCCTTTGGTCCTGTCACCTTTTCCCATGACTTTCCACTCTTCATTAAGTCTAGTACAAACATGCTCAGGTTTAACTGTTCCTTTGAATTTTCATTTCCTATGAGGTCTCTCATGTCACATAAAACTTAACATTAAATAAATTTGGATGCTTTTCTCTTGATAATCTGTTTTGTCAGTTCATAGTACAGGGCCCCAGCCAGAGAGCCTAGGAGGGTAATAGGAAAGAGTTTTTTTTTTTCTCCCCTATAAGTTCTTAGATATGACACCAAAGACAGGCTCCATTAAGGAAAAAATGATAAATTGAACTTGTTCGAAACTTAAAAATTTGGCTTCATAAAAGATACAGGAAAGAGAAGTAACAAACTGGAAGAAAATATTTGCAAGTCACATATCTAACATCAGACTTGTATCCAAAATGTATAAACAATGCTCAAAATCCAACAATAAAAAATTTCAAACAACCCATTTTAAAAAAGCCAAAAGATCTGAGTAAGTACTTCATCAAAGAAGATATACAGAAGCAAATAAGCACATGAAAAATGTTCAACCTCATTAGCCAGTGTTGAACGCAAATTAAAGCTACAATAAAACACAGTAACATACCTATCTTATGGCAAAAAAAAAAAACCCATAAAATGAAAACAAAAACTATTAATACTAAATACTGGCAAGGATGCGAGAAACTGAAATCGTCACACATTTCTGAGGGGAATGCAAAGTGATACAGTCACTCTGGATATGAGTTTGGTAGTTTCTTACAAAGTTAAATATACACTTACCATATGACCCAGAAAACTTACTCCTGAGTATTTACCCTAAAGAAATAAAAATGTATGTTTACACAAACACTTGTACCCAAGTGTTTACGGCAATTCTATCCATAATCATCAAAAACTGGAAACAACCCAAATGTCTTAATTTAACAGATGAATACAATAGAATACCGTTCCACAGGGAATAAGCTATTAGTACACGTAACAATTTGGAAGAATCTCAAAAACACTAAACTGAGTAAAAGGAGCTGGTCTCCAAACGTTACATGCCTCTCCATTGGAGAGGTTACTTAACCAAGTAGAATCCACATGATTCCATTTATATGACATTCTCAAAAGGACAAGCTACTGTGAAGGAGTACACGTCAGTGACCATGGAGGCTAGGGATAGGAGAAAGGAGTTACTACAAAGGGCTAGCAGAGGGGAGACTTTTGCCATGATGAAATTGTTTTGTATCCTAATTGTATCGATAGATACAAAGGGCGTATACATGTTAAACTTCATAGAACTACATACACACAATAATCTATTAATTGTGTGTCAATTAAAAAAAAACTTTTAGTGGAATTATGTTTCCTACTCTGCCAAATCTAAACTTTTTCTGCCTCCTCGTGAGACTCTCCACAATCTGCTTCCTCACTATGTCATAATTTTAAGGATGTTTTCTTGTTGTGCCTTGAGTAACCTCAGGTATGCCCTCAAACTATCCATCATCTATTCTTTTATGAACAAACGTAACTGATCCCCTACAAAAGGCTCGCCATCATGCTAGCCTTGAAGATGTGAGATCTTCTCAACTATGATACCTTCTCCTCTTCCTTTTAGCCAATTCAAGTCCAACTAAAACCTTTACCAAGTCTGTGCTCTGGTCCTTCCTGCAACAGTGGCCACTGTTCTCTTGACCCTCTCATTCTCTGTCGTTTACATCATACACTACCACTACACTATGATCATGTGGTACACAATTCTGTTGCATTTCTCCAACTCGGTTTTAGATTCTTTGAAAGCAAAAACTTGTGCTTATTTGCTTGCTTTTTCAGTCAAACCTCAAATGATCAAACATCTCTTCACACAGAATAAGCCCCTGGTAATTACCTCACTATCTCAAACATGCACTGGTGTGAAGATGAATGAGTAGGTGCTAATCCCTGGGAAATATGAACATTGTTCTGAATTTGAAGGAGGTTTAAGTTTTTCTTATTTCTAATTCCACTTCTTCCCTTGACATCATTAAAAACTCTTGGCTTTGCCGAACTCTTCTCCACAAGAGCCGTATTGCTGTATTCACACTTCACTTCACACCCTTAATCCTTTCCATGACCTTTGTTTCTCAGAAACCTTAACATTTTTTTCTTTTATTCTCTTACTTGCAAATAACTTACAGTCTTCATGTAATTCTTCCACGTTCCCAGGACTTTCTCAAGACTAGGTGATTTATACCCTGCAAAAGACTTCTCTCCACCTCATGAATTTCTCTTTGCGTTTTTAAATCTGAATTTGCTGTTTCTACTTTTTACATAGTAAGGGACAGATGGTAAGACTAATCCAGTTTTGAAGTACTGGGTATTATTATCTTTTATATTATTATTACCCTTTCTTCCTTTGGTCAAATGTCAATATGCAGTTTTGGTTTCCTCCATCTACTTCCAACCTAGAGTTCCTGATTTGTCTCTTTCTCTTTGTCCTCTCTTACTATCTTGATGTGAGCTATGGCTGTTGTAAACCCATTATAATCATACTATCATGTTGGATATTTGGAGGGGAAATGCTACTTCTTAGCTTCAAGAACTGGGAACTTAGGTGAGAGGATCTTGATTTTATTTTTACCTTGGTCCTGAAAAGTCAGACAAAAAAGCTCTTCACTGTTTCCATATATAAAATAACCTGGGTTTAACTGGCATCCTTTTAGCTGAGCATGGGCATTTCTGTTTTCTGGAAGAAGTTGGACCAGAAACAAGGGGCAGCTAAAGCTGGTCCTAACAGAAAAAGGAGACCATGGAGGACTGGGAAAGCAGAGACCACAAAAGAAAACACAGCCTATGCTTCCCCCCATCTAAGACAAGTAGCAAACCTCAGTCCTCCGAGAAGTAACTTCTTTGTCTGCATGTTCATCACAATTAGCTGCTTTAGTAATGTTAGTAGCAGAATCAGCAGGACACTTCCACATTTGAAGACCAGTCAGAATCTGCTCACCTCCTAATTTCCACCCTAGAACAACAAAAAAGAAAATGCAAAAAATCCTGTAATGTAGCCATGCTTGTGGTCCAGTGGCTGAAGTCCATATCTGATGGCCACCTTGGCACCAAAGGAGTACACTCAGAATTCACTGCAAAAACAGTAATTAGTGGGCAAATTCAAGGTGATTCAAGGTGAGTCAAATATGAGCACATTAGAGCCAGAGAGGGAGGGTGGACAGTTATACTCCAAAATGTTAACAACTAAGTAGTTCTCAACAGCCAAGTTTTTAATGGTTTTATCCTTTAGGAGTGCTAATCTGTATTTACTAAATTTTCTACAACTACACTGTTTAATTTTAATGAGAAAAAATGTTATATTTTACTGAATTGCTATATGGGTCTGTATTGTCATCTTCTTAACAGGACATATTACTTCTATTTTTTTTTATTTTATTTTTTAGGACCTATCACTTTTAAAACAAAACAATAATAATTCGTACTGTTTTAAGCAAGTAGTCTGAAGCAGCACCAGGAAGAGGCAAGACTTTGGTAAGGGAAGCTGAACAGTCATTGACTTTAGAGGGAACAAGTGGCTGCCTGACCTCAGAATGGAATCATCAGAATGGGGATTGAGGAAAGACAAAGGATTCCAATTAAGAAAAAGACTGCACCTATATTCATTCATTCATTCATCCACGGAAACTTCCAAAGTATGCAGTCTTTGGTAAGGATACAAAATCATTTCGAAATCTGGAAAGGAGGTCTCATAAATCCTGCTTAAGTTGTTGGACTAGGGTACAAGTGGAAATTCACATCCCTCTTCCTTCATGTAGAGAACAGAAATAAGTAAAGTAAAATATGTTTTAAGTTAAAAGTGCATAACCATTCTCAAAAACAAGAAAGCATCTCTGTGGTCCAGAAATAAGACAGTGAGGGATGATGGGTGTTCTAGAATTCTGGGTGCTAGAATAGGAAACAGGCTATAGCTTCTGAGGTTGGGGACAAAGGGCAAAGGGAACAGGCCATGAACTTCTGGCCTGGAGTCAGGCTGGCTGTGTGATACAGAGGGCCAGGGCAAGGTGCCCTTCTTAGAAAGAGGATGTAGGGAAACCTACAACTATGACCTGGAGCTATGACCAATAACCAGTGGCTGCCTGGGTGGCACAGGGGAAAAGCTAGGTCCTCCAACAGAGCTTGTGTCTGGTAGCATGCTGTTGGAGAGGTGGTCAGCACTCCTCTCATAAACAAGACACCCCAGCTGCTCACACCCACACACACTTTGGTTCCGAATGAAGACCTAGACCAGGTGAGGGGCAACCACAACTTCTCAGGCAACAAGAGGCCAAGAGAAGAGGGGCAAGAACACCAACAAAAGGAAATTTCCACTCAAGGTGGCACGATGATTAAAAATTTATTGTATTTTTTTAAAAGATTTTATTTATTTATTTGAGAGAGAGTGTGTGAGAGAGCACAAGCAGGGGGAGAGGGAGAAGCAGGCTCCCCACTGAGCAGGGAGCCTGACACTGGCTCCATCCCAGGACCCTGGGATCATGACCTCCGCTGAAGATAGACCCTTACTGACTGAGCCACTGAGGCACCCTGGAAATAACACTTTCTTTTTCTATTTTTTAAAAAGATATTTATTTATTTATTTATTTATTTGAGAGAGAGAGAGCACGAGTAAGGAAGGAGGGTAGGGGCAGAGGAGAGACAAAAAGAGAAGCAGACTCTCTGCTGAGCAAGGAGCCTGATACTGAGTTCGATCCCAGGACCCTAAGATCATGACCTCAGTTAAAAGGCAGACACTAACTGGCTGAGCCACCCAGGTGCCCTGGAAGTAACACTTTTTTTTTTTTTTGGTTTGTTTAATTTTTTTAAAGATATTTATTTATTTATTTGAGAGAGAGTGAGAGAGCACCAGTGAGAGGAGGGTCAGAGGGAGAAGCTGGCTCCCCACCAAATAGGGAGCCTGACATGGGCCTTGATCCCAGATGCTGGGATCATGACCTGAGCTGAAGGCAGATGTTTAACGGATTGAGCCGCCCAGGTGCCCCTGGAAATAACACTTTAAATCTCCCAATGAATAAAGGAAAAAAAATCTCCCAAAATAATGAGTTATAGGAAGGGATTATGAAATGAAAGCAGGTAGATATGAAAAAGAACTAGGAAAAAATCCTGGGAATGAAACTATCACCACTATAATTAGAAAAAATAGCACTACTCTAGATGAACAAAGCCCATTAATGAATTGGATGGCATGCTGGGGTGTTCACTCAAAATACAGAACAGATTGACAACATGAGACAGAAGAGGGTAGATTTAAGCTTCCGCAAAGGTACGATGGAAGAGTTCCAGAACAGAGAATCAAGGACACAGTAGATATTTAGCATAGCTGGGAGTTTTCCAGAACTGAAAAACAAATCCCCAGATTGAAAGCATACGTGAACAAATTAGGTTTTTAAATAGAGATTGTTCATGTTAATGCATGCCCAGCTGTAGTCCCAAATGAGAAGCAAATGGGAACCACTCAGCACTTTCCCAGCTCTTGCAGTCGCCTTTCACGCTCACACAGAGCGTACCTCTGGAGAACTTGGCGGGACTCTTCCTCCCTCCCCATCTTCCATAGCTATGGAAAGACTATGCAGCAGGAAGACACCTGAGCTAGGTGTGGCCCGGCTTGGGTGTGTCTCTGAAACTTAGGTGTTGTCATTCTTATTGGTGTGTGAAGTGTATTGTTTCATTTAAGTTGTAACACAAGTTAGCAGGGACAACCTTCCCAACTTAAGTCCTTCTCTCCCCAGCACCCCATTTCATGTTTCAATTCTAGGTTGCCAAAAAACATGGCAGAAGGGACCCAGTCTTTGGCCAACTACAAAATAGACACCTGCTGCCACCAGGAGACCTCTGTCCCCTGTCCCACCAGGAGACCCCACTGCAGCCCACATGCTTGAGTGTGATATTTATAGTGAACATCTCTCTGTTCCATCAAGCGGCAACATTTAAATCTCTTGTTCCAGACTTTACTGGCTGTAGGTTATAAATGTTTTATGAGCCGCTGAGCTTGCAGCATTACTATTTTATTAGAAGGTTAAATATCTTTGCTTCCGAGCTGTTTTACTAGTGAAATTGTTCTTTCTCTTAAAAATGCTAACTTCATGCTTGTTATGAAATGGAAACTCGCAGGGTGTTGCTGTAAATAACTGTCTAAAAATGGTTTGGCCCATTTGAAAGCAAGCCCGGATGGCCCTAGGATTCTGCTTTCTGTTTTCCTTTTGGACCTACTACAAATAATTTAGGGAAAGAAAGGGAATTTTTTGATACTTTAACCACTTGATCTGGTCCTTCAGGACTCAGTTGGTGATCGCTGAGATGTATTAAGTTCAAACTCGGGCAACAATCTGCAGAATTTCAGATTGAATTGCCACAGGGGCCCATCAGAATGACGCAAAATAGAGAATCAAGGGACTTGGATGTCCCTGGGCAAGTCCTTGAACAATTCGGAACATCAATTTTCTCATATGTCCTGTCTCTCACACTTCTTACTCTGCCTTTCTCCCAAACTGAGAATCAAGTAAGTTGGGGAAATAAAATGGGGAGAAATGACCTCTTCTAGGAAACTGGACTGGGCTTCTTGTCCTCCACGATGGGAGAACGGTGTCACAGACAGAAATCATGTTCTCACTGACAAGGAAGAGCCATTACTACCATCAACTTCCCCAAGGGAGCCACCCCAAGACACGTTCTTTCACTCTCTCTTGCCTCCTTGACCGTTTGTCTCCTCTTCTATACCTTAAAGCCCCTCATCTTCAAAACCAAGTTCAATTGTCCCCTCCAGTCTGCAGCCTTTCTAGACTAACCACTATCCCTCACACACACATCAAGTGAGAATCATGCTTTCATTGCTCTCCTTGTCGTCGGCCTCACTCCATCTTGTCATTCATCTGTTTCCTCAAAAAATCTTCTACTAAACATCTGCTATGTGCAGTGCTATTGGAGATAAATAATTTAATAAAATACAATCTGTATTCTTTGGCTCACGTATCTTTATTTCCACATTAATTTGAGCTCCCTACACTGTTCAAGATGAGACCTGATTGGAAACCACAAAATTCTTTTAGTCTTCGAATCCCATTTCTCTCATTTATTAACTAAGGAAATATTTATTGAGGTTTATTGTTCTGTTAGACATTAAAGAAAAGATAAGTAATATATGTAGTATATATGTATGCGTGCATGTATGTATATGTGTATACTATATATACACATATAATAATGTCAAATATTATTATTATCATTATTACTACATGGAAAACCTTTAGCTGCTCCCTCAGCACTAGAGTTATGAGTCTATTCTGTTAAAAGTGAAGAGCTCAAAAATCTGTCTGTCCCACTAGACTGAAGTTTTATGAAAGACAATGTCTTCTTTTACATCATCACCGCTAGCATAATGTTAGGAATAGTAGATGTTCCAGAAGAATTAGAATGAATTGTACTGCCATTGTTTTGAGTGTTGGAATCTAGTGAGGATACTTGTTTATGTCTAAGAACGAGACCCCAGCTACTTTACAGTGAAATGGTACCGAATAATGTGGAATTCTTGGATTCAGCAGGTCTAAAGAAAGTTTGGATTTGTTTTTACATTTATAAGGATGTCAGGATTTTATGATAATTTAGACAGTCTTACCTAGGTGTAACCCTGATCAGAAGAATAAAACAACAACAACAAAGATCAGTGAAAGTTGGGGTGCCTGGGTAGCTCAGTTGGTTGAGCATCTGCCTTCAGCTCAGGTCATGATCTCAGGGTCCTAGGATTGAGCCCTGCATTGAGGTGGGGGGCGGGTGGTTTCCTGCTCAGCAGGGGGTCTCCTTCTCCCTCGACCTCTGCCTCCTCCCCTCTGCTCATACCCATGCTCTGCCAGTCTCTCTCTCTTTCAAATAAGTAAATAAAATCTTTTTTTTTTATAAAAAGGAAGTTCTCTTATATAGGAAAAAAGGAAATAGACTCATTGTATAAAACAGCACAGTTTTGAGATTGTACTTGTACAATGTACACATTTTACAAGTGTAGAGTTCACTTGCCTCTATGATTAGAATATGGGTGTCCCTATTGAAAAAGCCTTAGCACCAAGAAACACAGGGAGAATGCCTGATTTAATAAGACCAAGCTCACGAAAGCAAAGGAGTCAACTGCTTAACTAGGCAAATAATTTTGAAAATGTCCTTCCAATGCATCATCCGAAAGGCTGATGTCTCCACCACCCCACCTCATGACTATTCAAAGATTAGCTCTCAAATGTGTGTTATATAGGGTTCCCCTGAAAGATAACAGCCTTTATATCAAAAGAAAATGTCTTTGCCTGTATAGGAGCAGAAAGTACTCAAAATATTACTTCATGTCAATTCTGAAATCATTTGTTTGAGGACAGCACCTTCGGGCCTGATTTTTCTTTGCTAGAACAATATTCAAAACCCACAGCAAAAACTGAGCTACTGTTTATGAAAGTATTTTGCAAATTCTAAAGGACTCTGTAAGTCTAGTCTCTACTATTGCTGTTACGCTTTGAAATTCTGATGTCTTTTCCTGTGGTTCATCAGAAAACCTTCCTGCTTGAGCACTTCCAGTACTTTAGACCTAGATAAGACACAATTATTAAAGCAGGATCATTACAAACATATCCAGACCAAAGGGGCATCTTCCGAAGGATAGAGAAATGCCCTTCTCTCAAGAGTGTTTGAAGGAAGGGCTGTCTTTGAGTCTCCGGTTAATGAGGGCCCTCCATGGCCCCTTAGGTGTGGACGTGCAGTTGTTGTAATGCCTCTAAAGCTACTCTTTTAAAAGAGGAAAAAACCTAACTATACAACAGATGGGCAAATGCCTGTCATGGACCCGCTCTGTCAGTACACTCTTCCACGACCGTGGTCTAGCTTGCTCCTGTGGTGATTTCTGAGTTCACGGTGGTCAGTGAACCACTTAGGCAGGACGTGGAAGGTTCTAGGGGGCAGCATTAATGCTCCAGCCTCCACTCTGAAGTCTGAATGTAAAAGGGAATGGCACAGACATCTTAAAAGCCTAGGAAGAGAGCCAGAGTCTAGAAAGTTCAACCTTCATCTGCCTTTATCAGGATGAACTGCATTTGTTTACAGTTGCACTGAGCTGAGAGCAATCGTGCTCACAGATTGTTTTTAAGGTAATTATTACAAAAGCGGACTATAGAAAGTAACTGTTCAAGAAATATTTTCTGATTTATTGTTTGCTCCGTAAAGCTATTTATAAAGAGAGACAAAATGAAAAAATATTACCCTAAGCAGTGGAAAAATAGATAGTAATGGACATTCCTCTTTCTTATTTCTAAAATATGTGTAGAGTTCTCTTTCTCGAGTTGGATACTTGTGAGAAAAAAATCAAAAGCAAAAACAGAACCTTGTAGGTACTTCACACTGAGGGGCTTTGTGAAGGGAATTGGTTATGTGGATAATGGCCGAACCGAGGAGCCAAGTGAGACCTAGGGAAGCAACCCAGAGCTTGGCAGAGCAGCGAGCTATTACCGCCATTGAGGAAGTAGCACTGCAGGAGGAGCCAGGGCTGTTCCGCAGGTGTTAGGACAATTGGGGGGACTCCTGGGATGGGCTGGGCCACCAAGGCAGGGTGGTGCCAAGTCAACAGAGCGGTATAGCTTCAGCTGAAGATGCCTTTAGGAAGCACCTGCTTTCACTCCTGTATTTCTAGCTTCTGGTCTTCTAATAACTCCAGTAACTCCAATAACCAATAACTCATTGGCCGAGCAGGCCTGGGAGTGACAAGCAGGGACATCTGGGAAATGTAGTCCCCTCTCATATAGGGGAGAAGGCCTGAGAGGCTGCTGAGGACAAATCTGCAAGTGACCAACAGACACACTAAGAAAAGATGAGTTTAGGGGTGCCTGGGTGGCTCAGTGGGTTAAAGCCTCTGCCTTCGGCTCAGGTCATGATCCCAGGATCCTGGGATTGAGCCTTGCATCAGGCTCTCTGCTCAGCAGGGAGCCTGCTTCCCCTTCTTTCTCTTTGCCTGCTTCTCTGCCTACTGTGATCTCTGTCTGTCAAATAAATAAATAAAATCTTAAAAAAAAAAGAAAAAAAGAAAAGATGAGTTTCCCCCCAACAATAAAAGGAGTTTTATCCCCATAGCATTTAAATAAATTTATAGATGGTACACCTCTTTGTCTTTTATTTTACCCTCATGTTTGATTAATGATCTGAGAACAGATTTGATGATTAAGATTAAATAATTAGGGCCCTCTGGGGGGATCAGTCGGTTAAGCATCTGGCTTTTGATTTAAGCTCAGGTTATGATCTCAGGGTTGTGAGATCGAGTCCTGAATGGGGCTCCACACTCAATGCAGAATCTGCTTGAGATTCTCTCTCCTTCTCCCTCTGCCCCATCTCCCACTCGCATAGGCGCTCTCTCTGTCTCTAAATAAATAGATGAACAATCTTTAAAAAAAAGATTAAGTAATTAACCCGAATTTGGTTATAAAGGATAGTCAGTCATATCATCACCTGGCAAAGTAGAGAAAAAATAACCGGATTCTGCCCCTAAGAAGATTATCCATCCAGACATAAGCCAGAAACTGTCTCAGAAGCATACTCCTTGACCAAAGTCACTGCTTAATATGACTTCAGAGTCTTCAAGACGATGAAAGTTTGGGTTAACACCTGCTACAGACAGAGCTCATGCTCCTTCTTCCAGGTCATGGTGTGTCTGCTCTGCGTGCTCCTGCTTTTCCTTTTCTGAGACCACGCCCTGAGACCTGGGTGGGAAAAGCTGGCCAGACACCTAATTGTTCACTTGAAAGTTAAGTTGCAAGTTGAGGTAATATTTTCCCATTTTTGTTACGGCTGAAACCTGACACCTGCTCAGAAAATTCTTCCTAATTGATAGTGTAGTTGATCTACAGCTCTGTGAAGAATTCACATGGATGGAGACATTTTAAAATAGAGCTGAAACAGTCGCTACAGAGAAACTGCCTTACCCATCTTTGTCTGGACGAGTTCAAAACCTTCAGATTGGGTAAAATAGCATATTTTTAAAAATCATTTGGTTGAGAAGCCAGCTGGAGAAAAGACATTTTTGTATCAAGACTGATGGTTGTGGACTTTCTCAAGGTAGGATGGGTAGTCAAAGTATAACCCGGATGAGCTTAGCTTGTTAATCTCCACAGAAAACTCTTCTTTCCCCCGCTTCAACTCAGATAACTGCCCCCCATCCTTTTCCTAATAACCCCCCTTGCTTCCACCCTACAAATGGGACCCTCCTTGGGTTTCTACTGGAATCTGTGATCCCTGAGTTGCAATTCTGTGATCCCAAATAGATGCTTGTTTGTTTCTTATTGTGGCTCTTTATTTTCAGGTAAACAGCTGAATCATGAATCCAGATTAGAGGGCAAGGGATAAAGGGGAGAGTAGAAAGAAACACGATTTTATTTTCCCTGGCCCAGGTTTAGAGCAGGTCTGAAGCAGATATTTGGAATGTGCCATCTTTGACGTCCTTGCCTTACCACGGAAGAAGCCCTGCAATGGATGCCCACAGACCCCCAATATGTATTCCCTGCTCCCATACCAGCAGCCCAAACCATCTTAAACTTTACCTTTCTTCCCTCTCTTCTAAAAGACAATGACAGTCAAAACTAACAGCTATAATACCCTTTCCTTCACTGCAGTTTATAATAATAATTAATATTTCTTTAATGCTTTCTATGTACCACATGCTATTCTAAATACTCTATATGCACAAACTCATCTACTCCACACAGTAATTCTGTGTGGTAAATTATATTACAGCGTCCATTTTACAGATGAGGAAACTGAGACACAGAGAAATTGAACAGCCCAGAATTGCACAGATTCTAAAAACCCATGAGTATGACTCTAGTTAATAGTCTTAGTCACCGCGCTAGATTCTTCTTGGCTATACTCAAGATCCAAGAGTAATGCAATCAGATTAAATGAATTCACAATTACATGGGAATAATGAAAGTCATTAATCCTCCTAGAGAAGTCTGTACTTTCAAAAGGTGTCCATTAACCAGAAGAATCTCAAGCAATGCATTTTTTTGAAATGCCTACTCTGTGCCAGCTCTGTGCTGAGTGATATGCATCAAGAAATGATTCAGTCTCAATCTGGATTGCTGCTTTGTTACAAACACAGGCTTTCAGCCACAGCTGAATTTGAATCTGGTTCTGCCACCTTTCAGGTGTTGGCCTAAGCAGGTTTTTTAAAATTATGCCGACTTTATTTTCTTTCCCCTGCAAAATAGGACAAAACAATAACTTTCAGGGGGTGGATTAAGTTAAGTAATGGTCATAAAGCACTTAGCAAGCAAGCTAGTACATAATAAGTACTCAATATATGAGAGCTATTAGTATTATGAGCTTTCTTCCTAGAGATATGGGAACAGAAATTACAAAGTAGTCTATAAAAGCTACAGTGGAAGCATAAAGTGAAAAGGATATGTGCAGAGGGGGTGGTTCTTCAAACTATAATCCCATGGAGTCCTGAGCATCCACAGGTGTGCCTCGGGGGCTCAGAGACAGGTGTGAAGGGTGGAGAGGGGAAATGATGCCCACCACCACCCCTCAGCCCCTGCTTTCATTTAAGCCCCAAGAGCTCCCATTTTGGATGAAGCATGTGAGTGTGTGAGTGTGTGTGTGTATTAATATTGGCCTTTCCTGTCACATTGCATTCAAGAAAAGAACTTGTCTAAACTCACCGCTGAGCATAGGAGTTCTAAACTGAGTTTTCCAATCTTTCCTCCGGAGGATCTTGAGGAAGTCCCTCGCCATCCTTGTCTTCACTTTCTTCTTGTGTAGTACGAGTGAACTCATTTCTTATTCTTTCCAGGTTCTGTCAATTTTTGGATACATGGGGACACTCCTTCTAGGTAGTCCACTCTGAGAAAATACCTTTTAGAAATTCCTCCCCTAGGTCAAGCATGTTTGTTGGTTTGTTGCTTCATTTCTTTATATCAATTTTGCCTTTCCCTGCATCTGAGTTCAGAGATGTTCTAGAAGTTTCCAAGCTGTTCATGGTAGCTCTCAAGGCAGTTGGGCAGCCCAGGAGTGCTCTTGGCTGTAGTAGGTTCTGGAGTCGTTGTACATATGGGTCAACTCTTGTGTAAGTGTTTTTATCTGCAGAACAGCTTTCTTTAATCAGAATTACTTCACTAGTGTCCTCTCTACACCAGCGGCAGAGTTCATTAAAATCCACCCATTCAAGGTGAAGGCATAATAGCAACCATTTTTTTTAATATGGCAAAAAACATGGAGCAAAATTTACCATCTTAATCATTTTTAAGTGTATAGTTCAGTGGTGTTAAGTATATTTACATTGTTGTGCAACTGATCTCTACAACTTTTTCATTTTGCAAAACTGAAACTCATACCCATGAAACAACTCCACATTTCCTCTACCCCAAGCTCTTGGCAACCACTTGTTCTCTTTCTCTTTCTGTGAATCTGACTACTTTAGACACTCTCATGAGTAAAATCACAGAGTATTTGTTTTTTGTGACTGGCTTATGCCACTTGGTTTAATGTCCCTGAGGTTCAACCATATTGCAGCATGTGACAGGATTTCTTTCTTTTTTGAGGATGAATACTATCCCACTGGATGTATAGATTGCATTTTGTTCATCCACTTATCCACTGATGGACACTTGGGTTGCTTCCACTTCTTGGCTTATGAATAACGCTACTATGTATATGGGTATAAAAATATCTCTCTGAGGTCCTACTTTGAATTCTTCTAGAAACATATCCAGCAATGAGATTGCTGGACCATTCGATAATTTAAGTGGGTCTACTTTCAGTGCTCTCCCACCATAGCATTCCTGAAAAACTCAAGGAGAAATTCCCAGTTCACATCTGAGAGCTTTCCTGTAGCTCAGAACCTTCTGGTTTTGTTCTGTCTGATTCTATCAGGAAGTGACTTCTCCGAAAGCAGGAGCTACTCCGCGTCTGGGAAGAATGCTTGCTCTTTTGAAAACCCCAGCTTGCTACATATAATATAAGTTTATAAAAAGACATGCTTTCTGAACGCTCTGTTAGCACAAACCTCTGAGACTTTCCAGAGTTGACCCTTGCAGCTAGAAACCACGAGAATGTCCATGATGCAATTTAAAATATGCCAATTTTCACTCTACTCATCTGTAAACTAAATAATTTGCACTGAAATCCCTGCAGTGTTGCCTCCCCTATCAGGGGAAGTTTAACATGGGAAATCAAGGAGAAGGTTTCAGTGATTTGGGAAGTGTTTAAGCCCGGGTTCTTGAACACTAAGCAGCAGCATTACATGAAGTGGATTTTGTTGAACTGTGTATTCACAACACTCAATAATTGAACCACTAGGAGCCATGGTGACAGACATGAAGGTAGATGGATAGGAGTTACAGAAGACAATGGGTCCCCTGTCTTTAATGTTAATTAGTTGGCCCTTTCCACATATTCCATCTGTTCACATACTGTGACCTCAATGTACATGTTGCATGAAGAAAAAAGGAACAAAATATACATTAAATAATTATCATTAAATTTGGAGATGTTTTTTCAAATTGATCTAGAATGCTGGTATTTAGGAAGTAACACATTTTCCACCTTGAAATTAACTAAGGATACAAAATTATTGTTAAGGAGAGAATATATTCATGTCTTAGCTATTTGCTCCCCTTTCTTAACCAAGAGCTGTACTTTACAGGAGAAACTATGATGAACAAGTGCCAGTGAGTCATTTGCCAGGGAAATAGGAGGATGACATGGTCTCGGTCTAGGTACGACTATGGGTTTAAATGTGAAGAAGGGCCTGAGATTTTGATTTCTCCCAATTCTAGTGGTGTGTCACTTAATTGGCAAAGCAGTGAACCAATCAAACACCTGAATTCAGTTAGACTGCTGTAAAGGGTGTAGGTTTTAAGAACGACTTAGTTAGGGGCGCCTGGGTGGCTCAGTGGGTTAAAGCCTCTGCCTTCAGCTCAGGTCATGATCCCAGAGTCCTGGGATCAAGCCCCACATCAGGCTCTCTGCTCTGCAGGGAGACTGCTTCCTCCTCTCTCTCTGCCTGCCTCTCTGCCTAGTTGTGATTTCTCTCTGTCAAATAAATAAAAAATATTTAAAAAAAAAAAAAAGAATGACTTAGTTAATGCAATAAGGTCAAGGTCTTGAAGTTCAAAAGAATTTTATTATTTTTTTAAGATTGTATTTATTTATTTAAGAAAGAGAGAAAGCACAGGGGGAGAGTGAGAGGGAGATTCAGACTCCTTGCTGAGCAGGGAGCCTGATGTGGGGCCCGATCCCAGGACCCTGAGATCATGACCTGAGCCAAAGGCAAATACCCAGTCAACTGAGCCACCCAGGTGTCCCTCAAGAGAATTTTAAATATGAGGAAGTTTTAGTTTAAGTCAGCATTTTAGTGTTAAAAGAGAAGAAGAATGAGAACTTTGGAAGTATAAACTAAAAAAAAAAAAAAAAAAAAAAACAACAAACAAAAAAACAACTATTTAGAAAAACTGGCCAAGAGGGGGAATTGGAAAACAAAATATATGTGGATAGAAAACAAAACAAATCAACAACAACAAAATCAAACAAAAAAATAATCTTTGGAAGGCGAAAAAGTCCCCATGGAAGTTTTTCTATTCATGTTTGCAAACTAAATATCTACCTTCTATCAGCTGTGGAGAAAAGAAAGAGGCAGGGAAGTCTCTGACTTCTCTTCATGGTGAAAACAAACTTGAGAGGCTGCTGTACCTTCAATGGGAAGGCTGTGTGGGGGATTTGGAAGTTCGGCCGAATTGGATAAATGTACTGCTATACAGCTGGGTTGAATTTTAATGATGGCCCCATGATGCACAGCATGGAAAAAGAAAGAGAGAGAGAGGGAGGGAGAAGGGAGGGAACAGGGGTGTGGGGGACCAATGGGAAGAAAAGGGAGAGGGAGGGAGGGAGAGAAAGGGTAATCCTTTAAGGGCCAAGGGAGCTGGGGACAAGCCTGGGCCAGAGTTGCAGATCCCCCTAAGATGAGAAAATGTAAGGAGAGTTGTTCCATTGCTATCTGAAGCCATTACTTTTAAAAATAATGGCTATATATGAGAGACAGTAACGCCTAGAGGTCGTGTCCAGGCTCTGAAATGAGGTTACGTGAATATAAATCCTGGCATAACCCCCGTGAGCTCTGGGACAAGCAGTCTAACATCTTGTACCTCTGTTCCTTATTTCTGAAATGGGCAGAATAACTTTTCTGTATTTCTTTGGGTTGTTGGAAGATGAAATGGATTTCTCTATGTGATGCTCCTAGCAGAGCGCCTGGCACCCGTGTGCGTTATGAAATGGGAGCCTTACGTGCTAGCGGTCAAGGGGAGACCTCTACCCAGCAATCTGACAAGACAAACTGAAACACGGGTAAAATTTGCCATCGTGCCTTAAGAGCACAGGGTAATGGGCTTCTTGTTTCAAACTTAAATAAAGTGGGACACCTGACTGGCTCCAGTGGGAGAGTATACAGCTCTGGGTCTTGGGGTTGTGAATTCAAGCCCCATGTTGAGCACGGTGCCTACTTTAAAAAAATAAAGAAAGAAAAAATAAATAAAAGTTAAATAAGCGGTTATTTAATTAAAGACACTTGAGTTTGAAGTAGTCTGGGTCTGCTCTTGCCAGAGCCCTAAATACATCAGAAAATAAAAGACAAAAATGGAATTTGGCTGCACATTTTCTTTACTAAAAGATAATCCCATTTTTGTTTCTATGAAGGAATAGGCCTTTCAAAATATCTCCTCTCCTGGCAGCCTCTTGGATTAGTCAGAATAACCACATGTTTATACAGGATCACAGGCCTGTGGGATTTCCTCTGAATGCTAAATAAAAGCACATCTTGGGCTTCAAAGTCGTCACCTGGTTAGGCAATGACCGTTCTCTTAGATATGGAAATGTAAGGGGAAATGACATTTTAGGGGGAGTAAAACCAGTGGTTTGTTATTTCTAAGAGTCTGAAGCAAGGACCCTGAACCCGAGTCCATGTTTCAGTGTTAATAAATCTCTCTGAAATGGAATGTGTCTTGTTAGATGCATGTGGTTTTCTGTGACTAGGGTTCCTAGCTTTGGTTGGATTTTTGAAAGAGTCTGTTACTCAAATCATGAAGATCCACTGGACTAGCAACATATTCAAAGACTAGGGAGAAAAACAAATGTAGCATTTTGAAAGTGCATTTTCCCATATTATATATAACCACGCAGCGTTCAAATTCCCAGACGACCCTCCTGCTAAAATGCTTTGGTGCTACACAGGTGCAGACAAAATTTTTATCTCCTTGTGTTTTCCTGACAGCTTTATTTGAGTCCCAAACCAAATAATCTTGCCAATCTGTCATGTGAAAAATAGAAAGAAGTTTATTTTTAGGGGAAGGCACTTTTTCATTCATAATAATCGAATATTTCTGAAACAAATATGGATACGGGATGCAATCCCAGAAGGTTAGAACAGAGCTCACATAGGCCAGTGGAAGAAACTGACTTCCACAGAGTCTGTAAGGGGGCAGAAAGAAAGAGCCCTCATTGTACTGCTGCCATTGCCTGGGGCTGACTGTCTGACAGGCCGTCTCTTCAGGAAGGTCCTTCTCAGAAGAAACCCGCCTCTTGTCTGCCTACTTGCCCAGTTCTTGTAATGCTGATATTCTGATCAGCTATCTGGGCCCATGCAAGCAGCCACCTAGTCATAGAGTCAGACTTACACACACACACACACACACACACACACACACACACGCACGCCACAAAAATCCGCACGTGAATGTTTATAGCAGCTTTATTCATAATTGCCAAAACATGAAAGCAACCAAGATGTCCTTCGGTAGGTTCGTGGGTAAATAAAGTTTGATACATCCAGACAGGACAATGTTGTTCAGCACTAAAGCTAAATGAGCTCTCAAGACATGAAAAGACACGGAGGCCCCTGAAAAGCATATTACTAAGTGAAAGAAGCCAATATGAAAAGTCTACATACTACATGATCCCAACTCTATGACCTTCTGGAAAAGGTGAAACCACGGAGACAGCAGAAAGGTCAATGGATGCTGGGAGGAGGGGGTGGCTGGGAGAAGGGAGGGATGAATAGGCAGAGCACAGAGGATTTTGGGGACAGTGACAATTACTGTAGTGATATGTATATGTCATTAGACAGTTGTCCAAGACTTTAGAATGTAAAAAACCAAAAATGATCCCTAGGGTTAAACTACAGACTTCAGGCAACAATGATGTGCCAATGTGAGTTCATCAGTTGCAACAAACGTAGCACTCTGGTGGTGGTCGTAGCTAGTGGGGGAAGCTATGCGTGTGTGGGGGGAGAGGTTGGAAGGGAATACGCTCCTTCCCATCAGTTTTGCTGTGAACTAAAATTGCCCTTAAAAACTGAAGTCTTTAAAAAAATACATAGGCATGCACATAAAATCTGAACATAGGTGCTCTGTAATGTTCACCACCTTCCCTTGGTTTCCAGAATACAGTACAGGTCTTTTGACTAAAAGCTAACCCAAATAGTCCAGACCCTTCAGCATGCCATTCAAGACCCTCTAGGCTCTGCTCCCTTCCTCCCTCTCCCAACTTTTCTCCTTTCCAGCCTTTTCTTCCCGCACACTTCTCGTTCTCCATCGCGTCGCCTCCTCGTGCCTTGAGCGCCCCCTTTGGAAATGGAGTGCCGCATACCACACCACTGCCTTCATGCTTCCTCTATCGTTATAATATTCCCCTCACATCTGTCAGATTTCCATCCCATTCTCTGCCATCAAAACCCTCTGAAAGTCCCATCTCAAACACTCTCCGTCCTCCAACTCCCCAAGCCGGAAGCAGTATCTTCCTCTTCCGGGCACTTTATGCATTCTTCTTATAATACCACTTGCGAAAGTTTGTCTCCACATTTGGATATTTGAATCCTCCTCACCCCCTCCCCGCACTTTGCCCTTCTTGCCTGCCCGAGGCTCTGCCATATTCATCTACTTCGCATAGAGGGTGCTCAGTAAACACTGGGGAAGTGAACTGAGTTGAGTATTGAGGCTATAGGGTTAGAAAATACTCCAATTAACAATAAAAATGTTGGTGTTACATTTTTCTTTATACAATAGAAATGCATTGTTCAGATATATGTACCTATATTAGGTAGGCATAGAACATACTGGCAGTTTTGGCATTGTCTTTGATCCTGGGTACTTAAATCTACCTTTGAATTGGGCTGCCACAATCTAAGAGCTGGAGGACGGGAGCAGCAAATGGGTCCTTGCATGGCCACTGATCCCAAGCATTTATTTTACCAAGAAGAAAAGAGGCCATAAGGAATGTAGCTACTTGGAGTGGAGCTTGGTTTCTTACCTCCTGTCCTCCAACGCTGAGATTTTTTCTTGCTCATTGTAGCATTTAGCTCAGAGCCTAACACGGTATTTCTGAAATATTTTCTTCCCACACTGTTATGCTGAGGTTTTAATTTTTTTATATTTCCTTCCTGCCTTCATTTGCATTGGATTTTTTGTTACTGTTGTTGTAAATATTGAAATACCAAATGACACCCCTGAACTCTAGGAGAGCCAGCACTGGGGTTCCTGAGCAGCCAGCCATGGCCTCCGTTTTGTTAGCAGATGCTGCCCTCTGCTGGTCACTGTGTAAATCTTACACGTTTATTCTAGCTTTGCAAGAAACAGCCAAGGATTCCAGCAGGCAGTGAAGGAATGATGGTAAATGGGAAACAGAATCCTCCCATTGCTAATAATCTCATCACATCAACTTTTAAAAACTCTTCACTACTCCTTTGAATACTGTTAGTAATTCTGAACATTTTGCAAAGATTCTTAAAACTCAAAACTCAGCATTACCTTTTTGTTTTATTTTTCTTTCTGGGTAAAGCTTGTTGTAGTATCTTGAACAAAAGGTGGTCCTAGGATAAAGGGCTGGTATCCAAAATCTATAAAGAACTTCTGAAACTCAACACCCGAAAAACAAATAATCCAGTTAATAAGTGGGCAGAAGACACGAACAGACCAGACACTTCCCGAAAGAAGACATACAAATAGCTAACGGAAATGAAAAATATCTAACATGTTATCAGGGCAATACAAATCAAAGCACAATGAGACACCACCTTACACCAGTTAGGATGGCAAACATTAACAAGACGGGAAATAACAATTATTGGCAAGGATGTGGAGAAAGGGGAACCCTCTTAAACTGTTGATGGGAATTCAAGGTGGTGCAGCCACTCTAGAAAACAGTATGGAGTTGCCAGAAGACACTAAAAGTAGTGCTATTCCACGACCCAGTGATTGCACTACTAAGTATTTATCCCAAAGATACAGATGTAGTAAAAATAAGGGGCATCTGTACCCTAATGTTCATAGCAGCAATGTCCACGATAGCCAAACTCTGAAAGGAGCCGAGATGCCCTTCAATAGATAAATGGATAAAGAAGATGTGGTTCATTTATACTACGGAATATTACTCGGCCATCAGAAAGGACGAATACCTACCATTTGCACTGACGTGGATGGAACTGGAGGGGATTATGCTAAGTGAAGTAAGTCAAGCAGAGAAAAACAACTATCATGTGGTTTCACTCATGTGTGGAATATAAGGAAGAGTGTGAAGGACCACAGGGGAAGGGAGGGAAAACTGAACAGGAAGAAATCAGAGAGGGAGACAAACCTTGAGAGACTCTGGACTCCAGGAAACAAACTGAGGGTTACAGAAGGGAGTGGGGTGAGGGAATGGGGTAATTGTGATGGGCATTAAAGGAGGGCACGTGTAGTGAGGAGCGTTGGGTGTTATACCCAACTAATGAATCATTGAACACTACATCAAAAACTAATGATGTACTATATGCTGGCTAATTGAACATAAAAATAAAAAAAGAAAAGTTAAAAAAAGGTGGTCCTGATCTATTAGCCAGATTTTTTTTTCCTTCGTTTCCAGTTTCACTTCAGGATCTTTGATGCTGCTGGTGATTTTTTTGTTTTGTTACCAAGCCCTGTGGAGTTGTCCCCAGACTGTGCTTCTCTATAAAGATGAAATCTAGGTCCAGAACAAGCCTCAATTTTAGTTTCCTTATTCAGATATGGCTCTAGAAATACCTACCTCTCCGGGAAAAATGTAAAGGTCAAATGAAATGTCCTATGTGAAGACATTTGGAAAATTCTAAGGTGCTACATTCATAGGATGCATGATGATCATTTCTAGACAAAAAGGACAGTATTAATAAGAGATAGCAGGTGTTATAACATCAAGTGAAGAACTGCTTCAATAAAAAGCTTGACTTTTAAAATTATAAAATGTCTAGAGATGCATAATATAGAAAATGTTCTTTATTTCATTCACTGGAACCTCTTAGAATAACACGGAAATGACTCATTTTTTTTCTGAGGAATTTTCAGTATTATCTTGCCAAAGGGCTGGAAAACTGATTTCAAATCTAACAAGTCCTCTTAGCCCTGTAATTCCATTTTTTAAGTATAAGACTAATAGTCTATCTAATAATAGCTGGTAGCCCTTAAATGTATTTTATATCTTTAAAATAAAAATGAAACTACCATTAGTTGTGTATCTATTATGACCATACAAAATGGACCTCATATACATTGTATCTTCAGAAAAATCTTCCTCTATTTCTTTTTCTAATAGGGGTGGACCCTGGGGCTCAGAGAAGTTAAGAAACTTATCCAAGATCATAAGACTAGTTGAACAACCCTCAGGATCCAAACTGCGCTTATTTTGACTTAGGAGTGTGTTTAATTGGCATTTATCCCCATCATTCATGCTCCATGAAAAAAAAAACTACCAAAAGATGATGACACCTACAGGGGAGTTAATCACTTGATTTCTTAAGAATTATTCTACTGTCCTTTGCTTCCTTCTGCTAATACAGGCTTGGCCAAGCACTGACTCCTAAATTCTGAGGAGCTCCTGCCTGGTGATTGTTATCTAACAAAATTAAACACTCCTATTAAATATACTAAGAAAAAAATGCGCTATAATTATAACTAAAAATGCATCTAAGTATCATTTTTTAAATGATTTAATATTGTTACATATTTTTGTTTTCAACTCTTTTGAGTGATGTAAAATTCCCCATCTGCCAGGTACACTGTCAAATGTTAGGAACATTGAAGAGAAATGAATGCAGTGAAAGTGGAATTATAATTTCAAAGATTTAAGTTCTGGCTGGCTTTTTCTTATCATTTGAGAGAGTTCTGAGTAACTCTCCAAATTTCCACAGGGAGAATGCAGATTAACCCTAACATAACACTGATAGGATAGAAACAGTCTAAACATTAAATGATATATTTGCTGTATTAGAAACTTCACCTGAGGATATCCTCTCTTTTCACCTTCATCAAAACCCTCTAAGGGAGGAAGTTTTGTCCCCATTTTACAGATAGTAACTCCAGGAACCTTGCCTAAGTCAGGGCACTGGGCTGCTCACTGGCAGAACTGGGACACGACCAGCTTATAAGCCTGCCAACCAGATAAAGGATCTGGGGCTCCAGCCAGTCCTAAAATTTGCCCATACTTTTTACCTCTCAGCATACGTCCCAGTTCTGGCACTGGTTTCAGCCCAGACTCCTCCCAATTGACTTTTGAGGGTGGAGTTCTGGACTCTAGTCTCCAGCTTGGGTTGTGACACCTGCCAAGCTTTCTACTGAGCCCCTGCCTCCCGACCAGGCGTGTGGCCCATGTGGGCAGGTGACCACCTAAAGTATGTCTACCGTGTGCTCAACCCTTATGAACAGGTTCATTTCACACTGGCAGCTCTGCCAAAATCCACGTCCCTAAGCCCCTGTGAAATGGCCCCACAGCCCACTTCACTGGGTCTTCCCCCCTTTTGCTTGGATTCTTCTTCCACTTTGAGGGATTTCTTATTTAGTTTGATGTTATGCTGATTGGTCTTCTGTGGCACAGGTTTTCAAATCAAGGGCGGTGGTGACCAATGAGGGCTCTGAGTCCCTGACTTCCATTCTGTCCTAGACTGCCCTTGCTTCCTGCCATCCTGGATAAGGAACTGGACCTCAGGGTCCCTCTCCTCATTTGTAAAGTGAGAGCGATCTCTTTGTCTCTGAAGGGGCCACTGCCAGGATCACAGGAGGTGATCCCTGCAAGGCATGGAGGGCGCCCAGCCCATAGCAAGGGCTTCACCAGGGTGGCCATTATCTCAGGGAGAAAGAAAAAAAAAAAATCAATCCTCAAAATCCTTTATACCACCTCCAGAAAGAAAATCAAAGGAAAGGGAAAGACGGGGAAAGGAGGGGGGAAAAGTGAAAGAGAGAAGATGAAGGAATGAAGGAATATAGAGTCAACATTCCTTCAGAGATCCCGCAGCAGGAATTTTCCAGAACACGCAGGCAAAGGGAAATTACATCACTATGTGAAACCGTCCATTTGCTGGGCTGAGTTAGAGCTAGTGGAAACCCTTTAATTTTGAACTCCAAGGCCCTGGGGAGGAGCTGAGGATGATCTGCCCTCAGGATTAGTGCTCTCCTGCCCTAGGGACATGCTCTCTTTCAACAGGCGTTGGGGAGGAGTGTGAGGTTGAAAGGGAGCACCCCCATGGGTCAGTTGGGTGGGCTGCTCGGGACATTGATCCTTCGGTGACTCACTCTCCCCAGCTGTAAGAAGGGGATGGCATCACTATACTTCATGGGCTCCTTGTGGCAGCCATGTGAGTTAATACCTCGCATGTAGTAAGTGCTTTCTGATTGTGTTATTATTGTTAAAGTCCACCCGCATGAGTCATGGATGGGCATGAGACCCCAAGGAGGGCCACCAAACTGGAAAATCAGAGTGATTTAAAAGTATATGTATCTCTTTCTAACAGGGTCTCTCTCTGTCTTTCTCAATATGGATATCTATATCTATCGGTTTCCATCTACGCCCGTCTACCTATCAATCTATCCATCTGTCTGAAGACATTAACTCTTCAGTGCCAAAGCTCACCATCTAGAGACAACTGAAAGCACACTTAGAGGAAGGAGGAAGGGGAAGGTTTATTTTGCTTGCTAGTGCAGGAGAAAACACACTGCAAAGGACTCACAGAGCATCTCTGTCGCAGGCAGCTTGGTAATTCTGAGGAGGGGGCCAGAGAGAGTGGGGTGTCATTTCAGTAATCTCAGTCATCTTGGTCCAGGAGTCAGGCGGCACAAAGTGGATGGGGGTATCCTTTGTCAAAAAGCGACCAGCATTCAGAGATCGGCGATCATTTTTGTGGCTGTGGTACAGCCTTCTGGAGAAACACTGTGTACTTGGTCTTATCTGTGTCCCACTCAAAGTCCTGTTTATGTTCTGCTAGAAACATCGCAGGATGATTATGGACAGAGCTATTTTCCGTTCTCATTAGGGGGACACTGTGTGTGTGTGTGAGAGAGAGAGAGAATGTGCGTGTGTGTGTGTGTGCGTGCATGTGTGAGTGTGACTGTGTGGAGATGTAATTCTAAATGATAATACATGTCATTTATAAGGTCTTTATATTTCCTGGCTAGGCAGTTTATATACATTAACTCTAAGTGGCAAAGCAACTCTCCCAAGATAAGATTGCCTTCATTCTACAGATGGGGAAGGCAAAGTTCCAAGAACACAGAGCTAGTAGCAGTGTGGCTCAAATTCTAAGCCAGACCCGCCAGATCCTTCCTTGTTTCTCCAGCCTAGCCTCTCCCCAGCTGTTTCTTCAGACGAGGCTCCTTTCCTCTGACCCCTCTGTAGTCATTAAGGGGTTCTAAACCTCTGTCTCTCCCTTTCTCTGTCTCTCTGTCTTTGTCTCTGTCCTCTCACACACTTGTATGAAATGAGGTGTAATCCCGGCCTGGGATAAATCTGCCATTTAATGAATATAAACCAGTTCTTCCTGAGTTGAATTCACTTTGGGGCAGACTCCGCCTCTCCCTTTTTTCCTAAGAATGCCCCACAGCACAAACAGGAAGTCAGTACACACCTGCTGAGATGGACGGTGGGCACTCAAATGACCGCAACCTGAGCGCAGATGTTTTGGGGAAGTTAGCTTTCTGTTACTGAGGCGACATTAGCTACCATCTCCATGCTGACTGTCTGCCAGCCTGTGTTCGAAGTGCTTTACTTGTATGATCTCAAATGATCTTCAAATGTATCCCAAGAGGTGGCAATGATTATTAATCTAAATTTATAGATGAAAAGGTGAGAAACCGGGAGTTGAGTGATGTGCTGAAGGTCACTCTGCAGCAAAGGGGTGGACAGTGCATTCAAGTTCAGGCTCGGGGTCTCTGGAGGCCGATCCATATATGTATATAGATTTTTTAGCAGAATTTTCCTCTGCCCAAATCAAGATCAGCAAGAGCTACCCTTAAGCTGGCACAAACATGTACAAGACCAACGGCAAGAAGAACATAGCTGTGTTTTAGTGGAAGGAGCCAGCTCTCCAGGCCTTCAGGGGCAGAGGCTGTAGAGGCAGGCAGGAAGGCAATTCTGGGGGGCTTTGAGAACAAGCATGGGCTGGTGGGGCTCCTGGAGAGACGCCACACCTAGCAGGAATAATGTGAGTTCTGCTCCATGCAGCATTGCCTGCCAGGTATCCCTGAGCGTTTAGTAAAACCGTATGTGAAAATACTCCCAGCCTCTGCTCCACTGGGGGCCACCAAGGGCAAGTGACCGTCCAGTTCTTGCACCGAGCAGCAAGGCGTCCCCTTCCCTTCCAGGCCAGAGGGGAGGGCACCACGGAGAGCCAGTTCCAGACCTACCTTCTCTCGGGAGTTCCAAGAGGGTAAATGAGGCACAGTGGAGCAAAGGCTTCTTCAAGCACTCCCAGAAAAAGCTGGGAAATGCCTTTAGGCTGTTGAGTTTCTGGCAAGGAAGCTGGGGAAGGTTGATCCTCTATCTGTAAACACAGGGATCTAAGGCCAGGACACGGGGGTTTTATCTTGTTAAAAACATGCTTGAGAAAGAAAAAAAAAAAAGGAGGAAGAAGAGAGGAAGAAAGAGGAGAAGGAAATCAAAACAAGCAAACAGGATTCACTAAAGCCGGACACGTGCATACCCCAAGGCTTAGCGATTTGATTCCTAGCTGTTTACCCAACAGAAGTGGGTACAAAGGATCACCAAGACCCTGGAGCCTATACAAAAGGGCCATTTGTAACAGCCCCAGATTGGAAATGTACACCAACAGGAGAGAGGACAAAGAAATCAGGAATAGTCATCAAATGGAATATGATCCACCAATGAGAATCAACAATTTACAGCTTCACACAATAATATGAGTGACTCTCACAGTCATTCTGCTGAAAAAAGTGAGATTCCAAAATGTGCCAGCTATATGAGTCCATTTATGTGAAGTTCAAAAACATATCAGGTGATCTATGCTGGGAGAAGTCAGGGTGCTGTTGATCCTTGTTAAGGGGAGTGGGGAAGAGGTTTGGAAGAGGGCAGGAAGGGAGTTTCTGGGCACCTGGAAGCTTCCATTGCTTGTTCAGATGATGCATCAGTTGAAAAACACTTGAGCAGAATACTTGGATACATGTACTTTGCTGCATGTATACGCACTTTAATAAAGGTTTTTGGTGTTTTTTTTAATTAAAAAAAAAGGTCTGATCCTTTAACTAAAGATCAGAATGTCTAGGTAGGGTCATGGCCCTATCACTGGCCCCACAGACACCAGACAGAATTTTCATGCCCAGGTAGGAGGCAGGCATGTGAATGAAGCCTATTCCTCCTCTAGGTGACCACATAATGCCATGACAGAGCAGAATGGGAAAGGGAGACTGTCTGCCTGTTACATGCAACGTCCTAGAGGGCTCTATAGTTCAGAGATGGGGTGGTGTGTGGACAGCAGAGAGATGCTGAGGGCGGGGGGGGGGGGTGGGGGAGGAAGTTCTGCAGATAACCAGAGCCCTGAGAGTGTGTGGCTTGAAACTGTGTCAGATGTGGAAGGGACCTTGTCAGTCATGGTGTACAACTGGTCAACCTTATGTCTGGCGAACAGAAGCCACAATCTTATGAGATAACCAGGCTTTCTATCTACTATGCAAAGTTCTTGTATAGCCTCTTCATTGATTGAAGACCTTTCAACTATTTGACCTACAATAACGAGCCTGAAGTGACTCACGATTTGAAAAAAAAAAAACGGGGCTTGGCTAGTGATAAGAGGGATTCAGAAATATTACTAATAGTAATATCATTTTCTGGAACAAAACACTTCCCAGTAAAGCGAGTAGGCTTTTCCTGAATCTTTGACACACCACAGTGGCCTATAGAATTTCTTATTGTTGCTGCAGGCTCCTGAATGAATAGGATCATTATTGTTAGCTCTGACTGTAATTCTTTTCCATTATGTCAGAGAGACATGGTGGTGGTTTTTTCAGTCAGATCCTGAACAGGGCTAGAGACCATTGTCTTCCACAGTTTATCTGAGAATCAGCTAAGATGGCTACAAAGAACCCTCAACTCAAAAACAGAATCTATGGGGGTGACTCATGACCCCAATCACTTTCTAGCTTCTGTAAATATCTAGGGTATCTGTTTTTCTTCATAAAGAAAGAGGATATTTGGGTACTGAGAGAGTTCTGAGGAATGTGCTTTCATACAGAATGTATTTTGAGTTTAGTGTAGAGGTGGTCCACCTGCTCATAAAAGGAAAGAGATTGGACAGAGAACACACTTCCTCTTGATGCTGGAATTGATATATGACTTGTTAGCCTTGTATTCATAGTTTGGGGTTAAACTTTCATTTAACATTCAATTATGAGCTTCTGGTGTCAGGAAGGCTACCGCCCAGAATGAGCTGGGACTTGAAAAAGATACAAAGCTCAATATTAGGAAAATATGAAAGGAAATTATAAGAGGGGCTTTAAGTTTTATTTGAGCAGAAAGAACAAGGAAGAAATCTGCCCCCTGCCTGGGGCAAGTGAGGTAATGATAGATTTCAGAGAGAAAGCAGAAATAGTACGAGTTTGGTGCTCTCTACAGTAAAGACTTGTCAGAGGGAGAAAGGCAGGTCAGTGGAAGCCCAAGTTTTCTGGGTAGTTTATGAGAGAGATGAGGAGGATCACATGTCACCAAGCAGAGGCAGTCAGGTGTCTCTGGCTCAGACACATGAGAAACAGAAAGAAACACATGAAAACAGAAAGGAGGTTTCTTAACTACCTATCATGACCTTTGAGCAGTCAGAGATAGTAAGGGAGGTATATGAAAAAGAAAAAGAAACATATAATATAACTGATTTGGTCTCTGAAAGCTGTAGATCAGCAAGGATATTAGTATCAGATAAAATCCTAGGGCAATGTATTAAAAGGATGGTCTGTGATGTAATGACATGGCGGTCCCTGGGAGACATGGTGCTTTCTGGAGACAGCATCTGGTTCATTAGAACAAGTCCATCTGGACAGTGCTCATTTCCTTAATTGATGGGTTTACGAGAGAAATAGGAACAGTGAATACAGATTTTGGCATGGCATTGACCAAGGGTCCCATGACATCCTTGCAGACAAAAGGGGAAAATGTGTCCATGTTAATGGATTCATAGTTGTTTGCGCTGATGTGGCTCTAAAATGCTGGTTAGTGCATCTTGGATGGAGGTCTCTAGTGAAAAGACTCAGCACTGAAGCTCCCTCTTTTTCCACATTTTTACAACCATCTGAAGTGGATATTTATGGTACCCAGATCACGTCTGTGAAGACTGATGAAAAGCTGACATTTGTGGTAGAGAGAAAGATACAAATATATATAAAGATAGAATATAGACTAGTCTGATAGAATCAGAATCCTAAAATGGTTTTAATAGACTGGAGTAAGGGAACCAATTCAATCTATCCAAACCTCAATTTTTCACCTGTAAAATGGGAATAATAGTATCCTCTTTCCTATAGGGCTCCAGAGGAGATCCAATTAAGATAATAGATTAAAAGACTATGCAATTAGTGCCATGTTTAGCATAGGGTTATGTTCAAATATTATTTTGTTACTACTAATAATACAGGGACAGGCAATAAGTAAAAAAGAAAATTTCTGGGTTTAGATACAAAAATCAACTCCATTTCTACAGAACCAGGAAGGTGTAAGTTAATAGAAATTCATCAGACAAATACATAAGCCTTTGGGTAGATCTTAAACTCAGTCGGAGCCCAGAGTGTATATAACTGTCTCTAAAATCCTGTGTACGATGTAGGCATCCTCAACAGAACTTTAATGTCTAGCACAAAGAAAGGAGCTATTCCATCTGCCCCTTGGAGCTCTCTCCACACCAGAGGTGCTAAGTTCAGGGCAGGACCACACTTTTTTAGAGGTTCTCAGTCCTGGATGGAATTAGAATCACTTGGGGGAGCATTAAAGACTACCAGTATCTGGGCCCCAATCCAGGTCTATTAAATCAGAATTCTAGGAATGGTGTTGAGAACCACCACTTTACATTAAATATTGACTTTTATGAGCTGTTTCCTTACAGATCCATCCAGGACAGTAATGGGATCTGAGACTCAGCTATCTGAAGGGGGATTAAACAAAGGTCCAGGGTTTAATTAAGAGAGGTAGAGAGGTGCCTCAAACGACTGAAGGACGGTGATGGAAGAATGAGACTTAACTTTCCTGTCTCCAGAGGGCAGAACTTAGACCATTGTATGAGTTACATGGAAATACATGTTTACTTAAAATAAGAATACTATCCCAAACAATTAAACTTGCTAGAGAATTAAATGAGTTATTTGGAAAACGATTAAAATCCCATGGGGCTGGCCTTCAGTGTTTTCATAACTGCTTTCCAGTGGTGTTATAGGGTGTATACTTAAAGGAGGTTTATGTTTCAATCAATTAATACATTTAGAATTTTCTTTAAAATTATTTTTCTTTTAGATGATGTAACTGGCCACATTCACTAAGTAGTTGGGGGTCAGATATTGGTATTCTTTAAAAGCTCACTTGGTGCCTTGCCACCCCCCTTGAATGGTTCTGGCCCTGAGACCCCAGCCTCCATCAAGGACTTGAGTGATTCGAGTGTCTGGTGGGGCAGGGGAAGGTAGCAAATGATCCATCAGCTTCCGATCAAGACACACCTGTGAGAGGATGTGCTGTGGTTCATCTACTGATCCGGAGCTCCAGATTGCAATGACAGAGTGAGACTCTGAATCTGGGCCTCCTTGCTAATTTTCTGTTGCTCTTTTCTGCCCTTCTTATCTCTGACAGGCAGATTGAATCCTGATAAAGGTACTTCATAGTAAAAGACTTCATCATATTACGAAAGATTTTTGATCTTCAGCCAATGACCCATTTCTTTGCGGATAGTCAATACAATTGAATTCCAGTAAAAGCAAGGCTTTGGATAGTCCCTTGATGGTTATGACAATAAAAGATTAAATTTGTACGTCAGAGTTCACAATCCTGGAATACCATCTGTTTAGTCCACCTAGTTCTGTTCCTATTTTTAATGTGTTGTTCTTTCTGAATATAAATCACATTTCTGTGCTAATAAGTCTGTTAGCAATCATTTACTATGTTATGTTATATAATGTTATATAATGTTAGTAATCATTTACCTACAGCTAATAAGTTGCTGTAGGTAAATGATTATTATTGGTTCATCAAAAGGGAGGAAAAGCACCTTGGCAAAGAAAGGAGATTTATTTCATCCAGGTTATTCATTAGTGATCAGAGAACAAGAGCTATCACATTAATTCTGTGAAATTCCAACCCATCTCTTTGTTTAACCGCCAAAGATTAAGAGGGAGAAATGTCTTTCCTTTTAACCTTGAATCTCAGTCTCAAGACAATTTGTTTGTAAATTTTAAGAAAAGGCCTTTCATTCATTAATTGATCTGACAAATGGGGAAACTCTGCTTCAACCTGATTACTTAACATCTTTGTTTATACATCTGTTTTCTTTCATCCAACATAACTTTCAAAATAATCGATTGGTTTGACCAACGTAGTATGCCATCAAAGGGTATTAAGATACACCTTCACAGCTTGATTTACATTAAATTAACTTGAATCAAAAATCAAAATTGATCAAATTAGAATACTTAGACAGACGTTTGAATAATAATTGTCAATTTAGTGAGTAATTCCCATGATAGTAACAACAATGCATTCATTTGTTCACGGGATTCACTTTATGCTAGAAGACTTCTATAGCTTTGTGGCATGTGGTGTCCTTTACCTTCCCGTTATCCCTTCTGTCACTTCTCAGTCGCTAACAGGACACCAGCTTTGTTGAGGGCAACAGTGTGCTCAGGAATATACACTGGCCCCTAGTAGGAGGCATTTGATACAGTCCAGCCGATGAGAAGAAAGCCTGACCTGCTGGACGTTTTTTTTTTTTGTTTTTTTTTTTTAAAGATTTTATTTATGTATTTGACAGAGAGAGATCACAAGTAGGCAGAGAGGCAGGCAGAGAGAGTGAGAGGGAAGCAGGCTCCCTGCGGAGCAGAGAGCCCGATGCGGGACTCGATCCCAGGCCCCTGAGATCATGACCTGAGCCGAAGGCAGTGGCTTAAACCACTGAGCCACCCAGGCGCCCCCCTGCTGGACGTTTTTGAGAAAGCCTTTGCCATTTCTTATTGAATGCTCTTAGAAGAAATATGTCACACTAAAGTATGATGTTGATATTAGAAAACAAATTTTGAATTTTGTTTTTGTGGCTCAGGATATGTGACAGGTTAGACACACGAACCATTTGTTTAGCTGGTGGTGTTCTCTGTCATTAGGCAGAGATCACTAGCTGTGCAAATTCCATACTGCTTTCGGGATCGAGCTGGAGCTCAGAGACCTGAATAGTGTGAGCTCTTCCTACCACCAACTGGCTGGCCCAGCTCCCCACCTTTCTTCCCAGGAACTCTGTGACTCACAAAACCCAGGAGAGAACAGTCATATCAGGAGTTCCGGGGCCCACCAGAGTCCCGGGGCTCACCAAAGTCCCAGAGCCTCCTGGGCACCTCCTAACCTGGCTTTCCCACGCAGAACTCTGATTTCCAAAATGGAAAGGGGGTCCTAGAGTTAGAAGACTGATGCATGAAAGGTAAGAAAAGAATGAGCCAAAGCTCTGGAAAGTGGACAAAACAATGTGGTCACCTGCTTTATTCTAGGCAAAAATAAAATAAACTCAGATGGCCTCAGCCTTCAGTTTTCGGGGTTACTCTCTGTCCAAGCTAACATTTACACTACCGCCCTCTGTTGGATAGAAACTGAACTTCGCTCTGGTGTCTTGTTTTTCTTGCTGGCCAATTTAAATAGGTTAAGACGAATTGAGCTGAACTCCAGTCCCAGTCATCTCACAACCATGTATTCAAAGCCAAAATTCTTGAGAGCCACATTTTTTTTTCTCAGAAGGGCAATTGGGAGCACTGATGGCTACCGTGATTCTAAAACCAGTGCACCTGACTTTACGATCTAGAGGTTATAAAAGGCACTGAGACAGGGATTCCTAAACTTTATCTTTTTTTTTTTTTTCCCCCTTTTATTAATTTTTTCAGCGTAACAGTATTCATTCTTTTTGCACAACACCCAGTGCTCCATGCAAAACGTGCCCTCCCCATCACCCACCACCTGTTCCCCCAACCTCCCACCCCTGACCCTTCAAAACCCTCAGGTTGTTTTTCAGAGTCCATAGTCTCTTATGGTTCGCCTCCCCTCCCCAATGTCCATAGCCCGCTCCCCTTACTAGCTAAACATATTATCCAAGCAAACTCATGGCTAAGCTTTCTAGTGTAAAGCCAAACCTCCTTCCAGCCCCACACCAGCCTCCGCTGCACCTCCACAGAACCAAAGCCCTAAACAGAGGCCAGTTTGAAACCAACAAACAAAAACAAAAACACTCTAAAAGATCTCGTGTTTGGAGGAAACCTAGGAGGAATGCTTTGCCAATTTCTCTGTTTAAAACTGTGTGTGTGTTTTTTTTTAATGAATTGATTTCCAAAACATAAAGTACTTCCTCCCCTGCAAAAAAATTAAGGTATCCATTTTCTTACTTCCTTGACAAAATTTCTACAGCTCAGTGAGCCAAAGTATGTCTGTATGTGATGTTATGGTTATCAAAAGAAATGGGAACATTTTGGAATGTGCAGAAGTTAGAGGAATATATATTTGTTCATAGAAGGTGGTTTCTGGGGCTCTGTCTAATATACCCACCTGGTGCTCATTTGTTACTTAGCTGATGAGACAGAAAGGCCCTGGGCTCTGTTCCTCAGTTAACAATTAGTATTCTTGTTTCCCAGTAATAGATCTATCTCTTAGGTTAAACTCACTATAAGCAAGAACTGAAATTTTTAAAAGCTAAAAAAACTAACTTACAGTGAGGAAAAATGACAGTCACAATGAGTGTTCTCTCCTGCGGCAGACCCATGGGAAGTCCTAACTCATCAGCCCAAAACTGAGAGGAACACATCTGAAATCTGAAAAACCAGGTTTATCATAATGTAAAATCTTTGTAATGTGAAAGCCTGAACTCCGGAGGAACTACGAAGCATCTCAGCCATTAAAGGCAGAGCTGAATTATTACAAGATTTGAGACAAAGTGGGATTAAGGTCAACACTGAATGCAGGACTGTGAGGAAAGTGTCAACATCAAGGTTGGACCAGGAACACCCCTTACATCTGGGTTGGAAATCGAGGCTGCTTCATTGTATCAAAATGACTGAGATCCTCCTGGTAAGATGGAATGTTCCATCCCTACTGATTAATTTCAACCCAATATTTCTGATATCTATGCTATCAGGGAAAAGTGTTTCTCAGTGAATAAAAAAGCAGTAGTCACTCAAACAAGAAGGTTGCAGGACACTTTATAGCTGTGGCATGTCCTTGGGAGGAATATTGTTTCCCATAAACTTTGCAGCTGGTTCTCTCTTGTCTGTTATTCCAACTTGATGAATGGCTGGCCATATGTTTACTTGCTCAGTCCAAGCTAATTTTTACTTTCCCAGCGGGATGGCGAAAGACTCGCTGAGTTAGCTGGGCGAGCGCATGCGCAGGCTACCAGAGCAAGATTGCTGGTGATCCCAACGTGTGAGCGTCGGGCCAGGACAAGAAGTCACTGTCCCCTCGCGTTGACCCCCGATCCTTACTCCTTTCCTCTCCTGCCATTGCTCCTCTGCTGATCCCTGCCCTTTCTTGGGGAGAAGATGAGGGATGGCAAAACTCTTACTTGACACAGTCTTCCTTTAGATGTGCTAATATTTTCAAGAAAATTTTCTTCTTTTTGTTATGGTCCATTTTGTGTTGTTTCATAGTTTAACCCTGAGGGGGAATGGGGGTTCTACCTTATTTTTGAATTATGAGGAGAAACACCTCACAGTTTGCTCTTGATAGGGTTCAAGACATGCTACCCTAAAATATGACAGCTTGACACACTGAGTATTTTAAGCTGAAGGAGTTCGAGAAAACAGCAAAAGCAGGAAGGTAGCTCCAACCTTCCTGTACCCGCCTTTTTTCTCTGAAAGCAGGAGATAAATCTCTGATGTGAGAGCTCCCCTCTCCGCTCTGCCAGTAGGAAAGGAGACATCCTTATCACCAAACACAGGGAATTAAGCTGAGAAGGCTGTATAAACAAGCCTTGTTATTTCTTCACCACTTTATGACCCCCAAGACCAATCCCCTTTGTCTTTTCTATTCTTTGCAAATTTATTGTTTCTTTGTCTAAAACCTACAAAATCTTCCTGTCCTGGTCAATTCTTCTGGTCTTCATTCTCTCATAAAGACTCCGGTATATGTGTAAAAATTCAATAAAATCTGTATGCTTCTCTCCTGTTAATCTTTGTTGGTTTAATTTTTATACCCAGTCAGGGACTGTAAGAGGGTCAAGAGGCAGTTTTCCTCCCCTTCATCCTAAAATATAGTTAAGAAATTATACTTGTTTAATGTGAATGAAATGGACCAAATAACCCTTAGTAAAAGGATTGTAATTTTGGATGAAGTTATAATTTGACCTCCAGCAAACCCAAATAAAATACTTAAAATAACTTCTAAATGAAACTATCTTATATTTATTTAGAAATATGGTAGTTTGTTTTCTGTGGTTTAACTCCTTGCCAAGCTAAGTGGGGGGAAAAAGTAATTTTCATCCCTGAACCTTTTTTTTAAAAGAAATGCTTATATGTACATGTGTCCCTTTTTAAAAAAATATATGAGAAAGTTAATAAATGACTCTTGATTAACTGTCAAATCAAAGGTTTTCTTGATGTGACTTCTACATAATTTTCTGAATTTTCCAAATGAGGTGGATCTAAAATCCCCAGGGCAATTTCTGCCATGGAAAAGCTGGATAAGCCTGGACTTCCCGAGTGATGTCACAATGAGACTTAAGCTTTGATAATCAGGAATTTCAAGACCAAGCCAACACTTCAAGAGACTGTCCAAGAAAACAAGTGTGAGAAGATTTCTGTGTGAGGTACATTTGAAATAACAGGGTGCTGTTTTCTTTAAGTACCTATAACTGTGTATTCAAAGCAAACTCTTGAAATATCTTACTATGCAGTGTCTAAATATCTTGAAGAGAACACTTAAAAAACTGTCTAGTGAGGTGTTCAGACTACAACAATTTTAAGTGATGAAAACAAATCGCAGAACAATCTGGGCAGCAATCCCAGTTTGGCTGGAAAAAATAGGAAAGAAAAAAAAAGACGTGAGTGGTTTGTGTGTGTGAAAAAGAAAGTATCAGAAATATCTGGATATCTGGAAGGAAACCCAGCAAACTGTTAAATAGAGTTACTTACTGAAAAATAGAGAGAGGACAGGAGATTTTCATTTTTTATTTTACAGCCTTTTGTGTTCATTTTCGTTTGTTACAAGTAGCATTTCTGTATTTGTCACTTAAAAACTCAATTAGAAAAAAGCTCATCAAATTTTGAAACATCACGTCTCCCTTGACTCCTCCCTTCTGAAGGTTCCAATATCGTTAATATTTAGCGGGAACATGAATGTAAAGTGTATGCTAATGGGCTAGTAAAGCTGTTCCTGATACATTAAGATATAAAAGAATTATATTGGACATTATAATATATAGTATTAATATGTGATAAGAAGTATTAATATGTCATATAAATACTGGAGCCTCTGAAAATGGCAGAAGTTCAATCTATTTGTGAATTCATTCATTCATTCAATAAATGTTTAAGGACACTCTGTATAAGGCTCTGAGCTAAATGTCAGGGCAACAGACATGAAAAATCATGGTCCTTATTCCTGAAGAGCTTACGCTTCATTGGCATGGACCAGCACTCAGGAAAATAATTGATACACTCGGAGGAGTGGAATAACAAAGATGTAACAAAGGATGCAGGACACACTGTGTGAATAAAGAATAGCGAAGACTCCTAGGAGCCCACTCTTACTGGAACTTAAAGGAGAGAAAGTTTTCTAGTCAGAGAACACAGGTGAGGACACTCCAGCTTGAATGAAAGAACAGTGATATCAGGGTGCCTGGGTGGCTCAGTTGTTTAAGTGTCTGCGTTGGGCTCATGTCATGGTCCAGGGTCCTGGGGTGGAGTCCCACATCTGGCTCCCTGCTCAGAGGGGAGCCTGCTTCTCCCTCTCCCTCTGCCGCTCCCCTTGCTTGTGCCCTCTCTCTCCCCCCACCCTCTGCCATGTCAAATAAATAAATAAAATCTTTAAAAAAAAAAAAAAGAATAGCAACCTCAAAGTTTCTAGCACAAAATGAAATAAACTTTTTCAGGGTATCATATTAGCTTACAATGATCTCCCTTGCTCTGAGAAATGCTCCCAGATGCATTGAGTTGTTCCCCTGGTAAACATGTTTATATTATATGATGTCTTTCCATACTTCCATCTGTTAAATTAGAACAGGTACAAACTTCTGCAACAATAACATTTTAAAGATATACATGGGGACACCCAAGATACACATGCTCAGTTGGTTAAGCATCTGCCTTTGGCTCAGGTCATGATCCCAGGGTCCTGGAGTCAAGTCCCATACTGGGGAGCTCAGTGGTGAGCCTCCTTTTCCCTCCCCCTGCTTGTGGCTCGCTCTCTCTCTCTCTCACAAATAAATAAATAAAATCCTTTAAAAAATAAATAAATAAGGATATTCATGTATATAAATCTATGATCTTTATATAATTGAGTGTTGGCAAAAATTAAAGACAAATAAAATATTATTATGTATGTCAGTACATTTAATTGATGGATCAGCAATGTTTGGATGAACAATAAAATGACATAAATTCATAATTTATGTTTATTTCATAAAATATATTTTCTTTCCTTCTATTTTATTTAAATTAATGGTATATTGTTTTGATACAGATTTTCACAAAATTTACATTCTATCAACAATCACGCGTGATAGTTCTTGAAACATTATGTTCTCAGTTTTAATTACTTTCAGTTTGGCTCAACTGTATTCTCTGGAGGCTTTAGCAACAGGAATTATTTAAAAAGTTCTTTAAAAAGATTTTTATTTCTAGTCTCTGTTTTGAGTTTACCTTTATATTTTTTACTTCTTTCATGATTTAGACTTGTCATTATTGCTAAGACCCAAAGAATTAAAAATGAAATGTAATTTTATCATATTTTCATCCAAAATAGCAACAAAATACATGTAAAAAATTAGCAAGACGTAGAATACTTTAGAAGTATTTCTATAAAACTTATGAAACCTAAGTCCTCCGCCCAAAGTTCTCTTTCATCTGAAGAATTCTAAATCATCTCTCAAATTAAAAAGCAAAACACAAACTGTAATTAATTTGATGTCATGATTTTAATCAAGATTAGTTAAATCAAGGTCAATTTAAAAAGTTTTGTAACTTTAATGGAGTCTTCATGTTTTATAGGAATAAAACTATTTTTGGTTTTACCATTCAATGTCCAAGCAGTTGCCCATGGAAAAACTCAGTACAATGCTTAACTGATGTTATAGATCTACACATAAGGGAGTTTTAGAGTAACCTGAATCTCTTTACACTGCAGAATGTGGTGCAGTGCCACTATTGTGAAGACCACGTTAAAATCAGGAATGCCACAGCGACCACGATCTTAACCTAAAGAAAGATGAGAGAGAGACGGTCAGCACAACCACGAAACAATATTTCGTTTTAAAGAGATCTACTTTATTTGTGGTATCTGAGAAGAAAGATTCGAGGAGTCTTTTCTCTTTCTCTTTGTGCAGGAGCTATTCAGATCTTCCCCGCACCCTAAAGCAGCATTTGCCTCAAACATCCACAGCAGGCACAATTCACAGGGCCTCACAGAATCCAGATGTAGGTGCCTTTTCCTTGAGGTCCTATGGGAAGACATGCAGAGTGGTGTTTCTCAGAAGTTTTAGGACTGCAAATGTGTCAGACCAAGAACTATAAGCAGGATCCCAGCGACAGATCCTATGTTCTTTAGGAAGTTGATTTTTTCATGGGTTTTTGATATGCAGGATCCTCAGAAGCATGGAGCCCAGGGCAGAGGTCTGCCTTGCCTGAATCCATGGGCAATACTGGTTGGTTCTTTCGGACTCTTCTCAAGATTTTGGAATTTAGAACAAAAGCTTTTTGGAAGCTGAGCCATGTTCATGGCAGAGGATGGAACTTCCCATTTTGGAAGTTTCTGGATATTCCAGAGGCTGGGTTGTTGACCTCTCCTTGGATTCCACCAGTATCATTAATATCCTCTTAGCAGATGCCCTTTTTGTATAGACAAGCTTGTTTGGTTTCTGTTACATGTAACAAAAATAAAACAAAACAAAACAAAAAATCTCATAATGCATTGGTCTTTTGTGGGAAAGAAAGAGGTGAAGCCGGAGTGTTGGTTGAACCCAGATGGTAAAGGGAAGCTAAGCCCTTCCCACCAAGGAGACATGAAACAAGCCGCCTCTTCAGTGTCTCAGACTGCCTCAGGATCATTGGATAAAGTCTCTTTTCAGCACTCTCCTTTGTTTCATGTGTGATTATATGACATCATATAAACAGGGTTTTTCCTTGCCGTAGGTGACTCTTGGCGTGGGCTGGGTGACAGGAGCATCGGAACTCTGTCTCCTTTTATTTTCCTGCCTGGTTTGTCAGCTTCTGGCTTTCTGACTGGGTTCTATACATTTATCTTCCCCAAAATTGTTCAAGTCTTTCCTATTTCAGAGAGGTGGAAACTACCATGAATGATCCTTTTTCATCAATATCACTGCATGCCTAAGAGCAGTAATAATGTTGTTCAATCTGCTTGAGTGTTCATACTTGAGGCTGGAGGAGACCTGTGCTTTTCTGCAGAGCCATACGTTTCTAAACATACTCTCTAACACAATGCTAGACATTTTTATTCACTTAAAAGCTATTCCTCATTGACTTTGGTACAATTTTTTGTAGATAATTTTAAGTACTTAAGAAAACAAATCAATTTGATGATATTCATTATATATTCATTAGAAATTATATGCAATTAATATACCAATCATAGGGTAGTTCACCAAAGCCATAAATTCCATGAAAAGGTATTTTTTTACTAGATTATTTTATGTGTTAACTGAAGTGTATGTTGCAAAAAACTTCGTGAATTCTGAAGCATTAAAAATGTTGAAATTGTATCCTTGTGAGCAACAAAGCTGATTATATTTTAAATCAGCCTGTCAATTGCAAAAATCAACAGATATCAAACATCTGTTTAATATCAAAATATTAACCAGGTAGGAGATACAACAGAAGAAAATAAACCCATTTACAATACCAATAAGAAAGATAAAATATTTAAATAAACTTCACAAGATATGTTCAAAACCTAAATAAAGCAAATAATAAATACTCCTGAAAGATAGGAAAGTGAAGTTGAAATAAACAGAAAGACATCCTGGGCTCTTGGTTAGAAGGTTTCAAAGGTATTTAGGTGTCAGTTTTCCATAAAATATTTATAAACTTAATGCAATTCCAACAAGCAAACTTTCTTTCTGTTTTTCTCTCTCTCTTTCTTTCTTTTTTTCCTGTAGCTGGACAAGTTACTACTAACGTCCATATGGTAAAACAAACTTGCTAGGGAAACACTGCAAAGAAAGACTTAGAGTGTAGGGTGAGCGGAGTGGAAAAATGAGGAAATGAGCCCTCTCAGGTGTTAAAACATGTGATAAAACCCCTACATTGAACACAGTGTGATACTAGTACATGAATACATGGAAAAAGAAAGCCCAGACACAGGCCCAACTCATATGGTAATCTAGTATATGATGAAGGTGGTTTCTCAAATCTCTGGGGGTACAGTTGGACTTTTTAAAGGTACTGGGGCATTTGGAAAAAGGTAAAACTATGTCCACTTCTCATATATACAAAAATAAGCTCCAAATGGATTTGAGTTATAAATGTAAAAAAAAAAAAGTAACTATACAGAGTGTAATAGAAAACATGAATGAATTCCTCTAAAATTTGAGTGTAGATAGAGGATTTCTCACTATAATCCCAAATCCAGATGCAAAAGAAGTACTAACACATTTGACTGCCAAAACATTTTTAAATGGTAAAAAACCATAAGTGGGGGCGCCTGGGTGGATCCCTCCTTAAGCGTCTGTCTTTGTCTGAGTCATGGTCATGGTCCCAGGGTCCTGGGATTGAACCCTGCATTGGGCTCCCTGCTTCTCCCTCTCCCACTCCCCTTGTTTGTGTTCGCTCTCTCGCTGTGTCTCTCTCTGTCAAAAGAAAAAAAAAGGTTGTTTTTTTTTTAAAGTAAGCAAAGTAAAGGACAAATAATAAATTGGGAGAAAATATTTTACGGATTTGTCACAGATTAAGGGTTAATATATATATTACATACAAATATATATATTATATATATATAACTACTATATGTATTACTAATATATAAAGAACTTTTAAAGCTTGAGGAAACACTGAAAATCTCATTTCAAAATTGGCAAAACCAAGACCCATCAGCAGAAAGATATAAGCATGACCTCACTCACGAAAAAACTGCAACCACATAAAGATACCTTTTCACATTCATCAGATTGGCCAACAGTCAAAAGCTTGCCAATGCACATTATTGACCAGACTATAAGGAAACACGCACTCTCATACATTGATAGTAGAGATACAAAATGATTCACCTACATGGAAGGGAATTTGTCAATATCTAAGAAAACCACTGCAATCTTCCCTCTAGGAATTTACCCTGAAGGTAAACCTTGGAAATATGAAAATACACAGGTACGAAGTTCCTAACTCCAGCATTATTTGCAATAGCAAAATATTGAGAACTACCTGAATGCCTATATAGGAGTACTATATCACTATAATCATTCTCATCATCATCACCATCATCATCATCCTTCTCCAAACTCCAGAAGGCATTAAGTTAAAAAAAAAAACAACAAATTGCAAGAGTACTTACAGTATCTTTTACATAACAAAAAGAAATAAAACACACAAATCTGCTTGTTTGGGGGAAAAGAAACGCAGGAAGGAAAAACCAGCAAGCACTGAAATCGGTGACCTACAAGAGGGGAAGAGGAGTCAGAGGGAAGTGATGAAGAACAAATTGACACTTCTCCGAGTGTGCCTTTAGGAAATGGATAACTAATACCACTACACTGAAAGGGCAGCAGGGGGAAGAACTAATTCAAGTAACTTCAGACCACAATACTTTGAAAATACCCTGTTACCGTGGAGAGGAGAAATAAAGAACGGCAAATGCATCTTAATTTCCTTTTGTTTTATTCAGTATGCATAGTGACTTGTGTACAGCAGTTTTGAAACTATTTTGTGTGGTGTAGCTCTGGAAAGATGAGTCAGTATCCTGATGGTGCTGGAGGTCAGGATTCCCATTGTAGAAGAAAGGAGATAGAAAGATGGAGCGGGGGAAGGCAATGAAGAACCTTGTGGAGTGGAATGGATATTGACGGTCCCAGTATGTCAGAATTTCTATTATATACAAGCAGACAGACAACCACCATGCGTGGTGTCTGTGTGAGTGTGTGTGTGTTTGTGCATACATGTACTTGCATATCATATGTATTTTCCAGATTCTGTCCTCTGGGAGAGCTTAGAGGCAAAGACACCCCAGTAGCAATTGGCTTATCTAGTGCCAAGACCTCAGTTTCTAAATACTATTTCCTATTAAAATGGAACAGAGGTCCTTGAAGAAATGCTCAGTTTCAGAACTGGGCGGTGGGGGGGAGATACATGAGGAGTCTGGAAAAACTTACTGAACTAGAAAACATGAAAGTGTTTTAAAAATAATTATAGGAACATATCAAAAGTATATAGGAGCCAGCTTAAAGGGGCACCAAACTGCCAGATCGAGGACAACTTCAGCTTTAAAATGAGCAGTGACAGGGTGTCTATGTGGCTCAGTTGGTTGAGCAACTGCTTTTGGCTTGGGCCATGATCCCCGGGACATGGGATCGAGCCTTACATCAGGCTTCCTGCTTATCTGCTTATACCCCACCCCCTGTTCATGCTCTTTCTCACTCACTCTCTCTTTCAAATAAATGAAGAAAATCTCTTTAAAAAATAATAAAAAAAAATGAACAGTGACAGGAATGGATTATAGCCCATGGAATAAAACTGGAATCTATAGGTCTGTACTAATAATAGCTAGACAGGTGAGAGCAAAAAAGAGGGAGAGGAAGAGGGAGAGGGAGAGGGAGTGGGGGTGGAGGGGAGAGGCATTTCTTTTTGAATAATACCTACTAATAAATATGGAGGACTGGGTGGACAAGTGAAATCAACGGTTTACAACCATCATAGCAAAGATTGATTAGGACAAAAATCATCAAGATTAGGAAGAACGTATGAGGAGGAGTAGGATATTCAGATGGGCCTAAAGGGTCTCCCCGTCAGCGAGTTACTAGCTACAAGAGAGAAAATAGGAACTAGAATGGAGAAAATGGATAACGGTTTAATCAAGTGATCAAAATTGACATTACGAATGAGGGGCAGATAGATATCTTATACTTGGAATATCTGAGATGACACATCATCATTTACGTAGTGTTCTGGCTAGGGATGTGTAACCTGAATCTAGTCACAAGGAAACATCAGCAAACCAAAATGAAGAAACACTCTGTAAAATTATTAGCCTCTGTCATGAAAGGCAAAGAAAAGACTAAGGAACTGCTCCAAATTTAAAGAAACTGAAAAGACAACTAAATGTAATACATGGTCTTGTACTGGATCCTGGAGGGAAAAAAGTTACAAAGAATATTAATAGGATAACTGAAAAAAATGTGAATGGTAGATTAGATAAAACTATTGCATCAATGTTAAATGTCCCAAATTTGATGACTGTACTGTGATTATGTAAGAAAATGCCCTTATTCTTAGGAAATTCTCAAAAAGTAATATGAGGTAAAGGGAAGTATAAAAGAATAACCCCTCAAAAGGTCCAGAAAAAAAAATAGAGACATGTACAAATAGAAAGAATGATAAAACAAATGTGGCAAAAGTATAAATAACTCAGAAATCTGGCTAAAAATACATGGGAATTTCATGTATTATTGTAATTTTTTTGGTAAGTGTGAAATTATTACAATTTAAAAGTTTTCTTAAGTATATGATTAAAAGATTTTACTAATTCAGACTGTTCTTTGTCCAATTAGTTTGAATTAGTTAATAGTTCTAATTTGTTAAGCAGTACCTGGGGACCTATGAAAAATTCCTATACTGATGCCCACAGAGTCCCTCTGGGTGAATGAATCATATGCCAGAAACATCTGTTGTGTGATTCTCCTGGGACTTCTGACTTGTATAGATTTGAGGGAGTATGTTTGGGAAGAAAAGCAGAAGTTTCCTGCTACTTAAGTCTAGAATGAAACAGAACTCATACACTTTATATTTCAGAGCTAATCAAGTGGAAATGTCAATGGGGAAATCCAGGTCAACTATAATTCCCATCATGACTAAGTGGCATAAAGATTCAGAATACAGCAACCTAGAACTGACCTCAAGGAAAAATCAGTCAAATCAGAATCACTCATTTCCAGGATTCTTTGTAAAGTTTATTTGGCTATTCATAAACCTGAACATTTACAATAAGCACAAGCTGTTGATCACTACGTACATTTCACTCACTTGGACAAATATGAAGTAAAGTACGAGCCTATTTCTTAGGATATACATTTTGTTTATAGATCCTTGAGAAAGTTCAGATAGAAAAACAAGTTACCAAGTATAAAGGGAATGTGTATGTTCATCTTTAATGTGAATATCAGACATTAAAAATCCACTATGCATCTTTCCTGCTTTGGATAGCTTAGCGCTAGAAAAACTCAGTATATTTTGAGATAAGCTAAGCATATTCTATCCCTATACTTAGCATAAACTTGGCATATTATTCAAAAACAATCATTTTAATTAACTTAAAAATAGAAACAATACTGATTTCCTTCAAACCTGTTCAAACCTTTTAGTCAAAACGGCAGTCATGCTTTCATTTGAAGGAGACAGAAATTTGAGATATTGTCTGCGTTCTTATAAAGTCCCTGTGATTCATGATGTTTTATACTCTAGCCTTATTCGCAGTAAGTAAAACAAGAAGTTGCTACATTGTGAATCAGTTTATTGTGAATAACTGTGAATACAAAGTTCAGCTCTGATGTTGACTGCATGGCTTTGAGCAAGTAACATTTCTTTGAACCTCAGGTTCTTCTTTTGTAAAAATGGCAAGTGGAACAGCGAGGGATCTGGAAACTTCATGGCTTAGAGAATTGTTTAGGAGAACTGGGGTACCATCACACACCTATTAAAATGGTGGAGGTCTGGGACGCCAGCAACGCCAAATGCTGATGAGGATGTGGAACAACAGGAACTCTCATTCATTGCTGGTGGGTATGCAAAATGGCAAAGCCACTATGGAAGACAGTTTGGCAGTTTCTCACAAAAGCAAGCATACTCTTACCTTACAATCTAGCCATTGTACCCCTTGGGATTTACCCACAGGAGTTGAAAATTTGTGTCCACACAAAAGCCTGCACATGGATTTTTATAGCAGCTTTATTCATAACTGCCAAAACTTAGAAGCAACCAAGATGTCCTTCTGAAGGTGAATGGATAATCTGTGGTGTATCCAAACAATGGGATGTTACTTAGGACTGAAAAGAACTGACCTATCAAGGAGACAACTTAATTGCATATTATTAAATGAAAGAAGCCAATCTGAAAGGACTACATACTTCATGGCTCCGACTATAAGACATTCTGGAAAAGACAAAATTATGGAGACAGTAGAAAGTTCAGTCCTTGCTGAGGTTTGGGAGGGAAAGGGCAGAGGAGAGATGAATAGGCAGAACACAGAGGATTTTAGTGCAGTGAAAATATTCTGGATGGTATTATCATATCCATCATCTGATGGATCTGTGTCATTATACATTTGTCCAATCCTATAGTATGTATAACACCAATCGTGAACTCAGAGTAAACTACGGACCTTAGATGATGCTAACTTATCAATGTAGGTACATCAATTGTAACAAATGCACCTCTCTGGAGGGGAACGATGATAGTGGGGGAGGCTCTTCATGTCTGCGGCATGGGCATGGGTATATGAGAAATCTCTGTGCTGTTCTTTCCCTCTGTTAGGTTTGTTGTAAACTTAAATCAGCTCCACAAAACAAATTCTTAAAAAAGCGGAGGGAACTGGGGAGATGTTAAGCCCAGAGTTGGAGGTGAGGTGGAGGAATGATAGGTGTGTTTCCATTACAATAAAGGAGAAGAGTGAGATTTGGTTTATGTGACTCACTGGGTAGAATTAAGCTCCATAGGTGGAAGTGCCAGAAAAATAGATAGTAGATAAGGCTTAAAATACTAAAGAATTTCGTAATGACTTAGCTGTGTCACATAGAAGGGACTATTTAGGGGGCCACTAATGGGGTTAAAGGAGACCCTGGATGATCTGAGATAGCAAAAAATCCAACACCATGCAAGAGATTGGACTTCTAGATAACCACAACACCCATCTAAGATTTCATTACTCTTTTAAAGAATTAAAGCAAGCTCTTGACTCATATGAAGCTTGAAATCAATTAAAGCCCCCAGATCTTTTTCACAACAAGAGAATGCCTGCCAAGTCAGACTTCCCCAAACCTGTACTCATACAGTAAGTTCTTTATTTCTGGGTGATGTAAATAGGGAAAAGCTTAGCATAGATAATTGTCAACACATGAAAATAAGGCAACTCAATAGGCAAATTATACAGCATGCTTGAGTAAGCCCCCAACTAATTACATTTGTTCAGCCAGCCAACTACTTTAACATCTTAGGGTGGCTAATCCAGGCTTGCACACTCTTTTGGGGGGTCTTTTAAGACTGTTTCTAAACTGGCACATAATCTAGAATTCTCCCCTGGAGTTATTTTGCTAAGAGTCCCATGTTTTTATTTCCTACCTGCTAAAGCTCTATTGTTTTATCACATGTCAAGGTGATTTCTGTTACTTGACAATTGGAGTTGGGACTGTTAAGCATGAAATGGTCTCATAAATCAATAAATACTTATTGAGGGTCCACCATAGGCTTTGCTTGGTGCAGTGGGAAACACAAAGGAGTAAAATACATTAATTCCTTCACTCAAATAATGTGTATTCTCCATGAAGATATATAGATATAATTTATAATTCAAGCAGTCCGCAAAAAATTTCAGTGAGTGGAGGAGATAACAAACATCTATAGGGATTGGGAAGATAGCTTTGCTCTGGCTAATGTAATCAGGGAATTTTTCATAGAAGAAGTAAGAGCTTGAAACATGTTTGGATAATGATTGGGTCTCATTTTAGTTTTTCTTTTAGTTTCTATTGTCTATAAGGGAAGGTTTATTATAAGAATAAAGATATATCTTAAGAAATCCAAGAGGTATCCAGTCTTCTGGAAGTCACCATAACAAGGTTTGGAAAGCCCCAAAGCTTCTCTTTCTATACTTCTCTCCGCTTCTTTCAAGCCACCTGCTTTGTACTCTCTTCTGCTTCTTTGGTGCTTAGAGAGGCAATCCCATAGTTCCAGAATTCACACATCACAATTTTAGGCATCTATAGCAGAGAGAATTCCAACTTAAGCCTTCCTGGGGGGGAGGATTAAGCTCTTAGTTCAGGATAAATACTTTAAAAGAAGTAATTTAGAAATAATTGTCTAAAGAAAAAGAATTTAAGAGTCTCAGTTCACCACCGTTACCTTCTCCTAAACATTTCTCAGAGACTGCTTCTCATCTCCCTGTTTTTAAAAATTCTTTTGTAACCAGGTTTTTAGACATTGTTATGATAGTGGAACACACTAGGCAAAGTTTTTATCAATCAATTACATTTGCATCAACTTTCATCTGCTAGCAGATAATCAAGAGTTGACTATACCACTTCTCTACCAGAGGCTGTTGTCTTAAATTGGGATAGAGCACAATAGAGCAATGGCCCATGCGGATGGTAACCGATTCCACTATGTTCTCAAATGATCAGTCAGAGGGATAAGTTCGATTAGCGCTTCCAGTTTGCATCTTTGCTTATAAGACAGAAAACTTGTGTGTTATATTGTTTATTGGGAAAGGTAAAATGGGATGGTTTCATGGGAGGAAAAGCCTAAGAAATGAATCCAAAGATTTCTATTATAATGTATAAAAATATTGGGAGTTGGTTTGTACCAAGTTAATTGTCAATCTGGGTTCAAACATTGCATTTTGTGGTTAGACCTTTTAAGTGCCTTTGATCACAGAGCAGTCAACATTTGCCCTCCCTTCCATCCCACCTTATTGTGCCAGGAATTTATTGAAGAAAATGAGTCATTAAAGATCTTATAGATGATCCTATACTGACTTGAAAAGTTACATATTTAAGAATGAATGCTGTGGACAGAGAGTGGAGTGAACATTGAAAGGAGCATAAAACTGAAGTCTGGGAGAGAATATTCAGGAAAGAATTGCTGTATTCTGGGCGAGAGATGATGGTGATCTGAGTGAGGAGCTGGAGCAGAAAATAGAGGGAAGAATTCATCTTAGATCCCATCTAAGGGGCAGTTTCATATTCTGAAAAGCAGTATAGCAGTTACCTAAGATCTGTAGTAACTAAAGAAGTGAGAGTAATATCTAAAAATCTTTTATTTAAACATGTAGGCAATAGCATTAGGCGGTGATCTCTCCCCAAAATTGTTGAAGAATGAGCTAGATGAACAGTCACCAGGGATAACATACCTTCAGACAAGAATCTCTTGTCCCTTCATCCTCCTTCTCCTCCTCCTCCTCAGCAAGTGATTGTCCAACCTGTATTTGAAGAGTAAGAGTGAGTGGAAACACCCAGATTTGTCAGCCAGCCCATTTGTTTGCAAAATGTCTATAATTACTAGAATGTGTTTCCTGAAATTAACACAAAGTCCGTCTAGTTGGCCTTGGTTCTACCATCCACGACTATAGACAAGTAATCCTATTCTTTATCATCTTCTCTTCTCCAGGCCAAACCTTTTCAGTTCCTTCAGTTGTTTCTCATTTCCTATCTCTATTCTTCTTTTCTGGCCATGCTTCCCATAATCACTGTCCTCTTTGGAGAGTACACCCAGAACTGAACATCCTTTGTGAAGTGCAGTCTAACCTGAGCAGAGAGACTGTTAACTTTATTGTCCCAGGTACTGTATTCTATTAATGCAACCAAAGCTGACAATTGAGGTTTCAGCAACCCCTTCATACCCTTCATTCATTTTGAGTCAACAAATCCCCAAAGGTATTTTTTTGTATACTACTGTTCTGGGCATGCATACCTGTGGAGCTCACCTTGGAATCCAGGTATGAATGTATTTGCATGTTTCCTTGTTGGATTCATTGTTCTAGCCCATCAAATTCTTTTTGAACTCTAAATTTGGCATCGGGTGTTTGTCATCCTTCTCAATCTTTAATCATCTGAAACTTTACTGAAAAAGCCAGTTGAGCCCATATTAACTGAAACAAAAACGCTTAATAGGATAGGGCTGTGGATGAAAGCTCCTAGAGCTCTCTCTCCAGGATGACATGGTTTCATGAGTAGTGTTTCTGTAGCTATGGTCCCTCACTAGTCACAAATGTGCTTAATTGATGATATTCTAGCCCCCAATTTTCCTTTTTATCTTCAAGGGTATTAAAGGCTGTTAATATTCTTTGCCAGCAGCCTTACATAGGTCTATTCAAATGAGAACTCTCCAGATAAATGAGGCAAGTCCAGCATGACTTGTTTGTAGGGAATATATGCAGATTCCTGATCTGTTCTGGACAAACTTACCAGACCATCATTCATAGACTTTTGAAAATCAAGATCGCGTACACTGAACTCCACTTTTGTGAGGACTATGCCATTCTTCATGGTCTCAGATTAATATGGCAATGTGACCTTTCTGGCAACTTCTCTCAGGCAGTTCATTAATCTTGGTCAAGAGGCTTGTTGGGTTTCAGGAGTCTTTTACCAAAGTTTGATTCAACATAGCAGGTCTCAAGATTATTCTTGTTGATGAAGAAAATGGAAACAAAATAGAAGTAGAACAGTTTGTTTCTCTCCCAGTTTCCTATTGACATTGCACCATCTGCCTCTGGAACAGATCTTTGCCTTCCTTGTCCTACTTCCTGCTCTGAGCACAGTCCTAAATCCCCCCACTTCGCAATTCAGCACTTTTCACCAGTCTTAGTTCCTGCTAAACTTTAGCATTCCAGATGCTGCATGTAACCTCACTTGTATGTTTCTCTCTAATTTTGAGATTTTTAGCCTTTCCTATGTATCTTTCTAAAATCTGAGCTGAGTTTCTTGAGAGTCACCTCAATATCTTTGCTGGCCTCTCCAGCTCTACTTTACTGGGTTATTTGCAGAGATTATTAGTCACCCAAACATTTTACATCTCCTCTATTTTATATTTGAAGTCCTAGGCTCACTCCAACCTTTAACTGAATTCTTTCTGAAATGGTTTTCCAGATATAGTTTAGAAGCCTGATACTCTTGAGGGCACTTGGATATTTTTGCTCAGGTTTTTCAAGGAAGCAACATGGTAGTGGAGGAGGCTTAAACTCTGAGTCAGGACTTTGCTCAGTGCCTGTACTTGCTCAAACTAGCTGGGTAACTGTAGGCCAGTTCCTTAATTTCTCTGAGGCAAAGTGGAGATAATCATGCCTTACCTCATGAGATCATCTTATATCTTAGAAAGTCATTAAGATGAATAAATGAGATGATATATTTTAAGTGCCTGGAGAGATTTCTGTATCGTGGTGAGGATTCAGAAGATGTTTGCAATCTTTGTTATTTCCCCTCTTACTTCAGTTCACTACCTTGTTTGCACTGGTTTTCCATCATTCTTTCAGGGCAGAATTTCCTCTCCCAGTTTTGTGTTCCTTTGGGGAGACTCAATGGCCAGCCAGGTAAGTCAAAGACTTTCCAGGCTTCTGCTTTTAGCTTGGTTGAATCTAGCTGTCTATAAAGTAGAAATCCCCCATTATTGCCACATCTTGCCTCTGCTGCTTTTGCAACCTCAGTCATTTCCTCCTTCTGGGTCAGGTGTTAATCATTATTAACACTTAAAAAGATTGAAAAGTTGAAAACATTCTCAGCCCCTTGTATTTGATTCTTCTTGCATTCAGCTTCCTGTTCTGAAACATTGTCATCTTTTACATCCCAGAGATAATACTTCTCATCCTAGAGAACTCAATGCTGAAGAATCTGGATGGAAAACTTTAATGGAAATGCTAAACCAGAGTTCCTTCAACAATGTCTGGACCACTGAGGGACCAATGTGAGTCTGGCCATTTGGGGTTTGGTCTCTCATAATCACTAGTCTTTCTTCACTTCTAGATTCAGGGCTAAACTGAAACACTTCACTTCCTCAAATGCTTCTTTGACTTTCCTTACTTCCTCCAGTTAAAAATGCCCTTATTTTGCTGTTTGAATGGGGATGGCCATTCACATTAAACATCTATTACTACATCGTTTTGTCTTTATTCATTTTCTGGTATGTTTTCTACCTGCTACTGTGTCTTCTTCCAGGTGGGCCTGATTTGGACAGTTCAGGCCACCTCTCCTAAGATGCCTGGAGTGAAGCCTCCCTGTTCAACAAAATATCCTCATCAATTTCAGCTCAAGTGTACATCACCCAGGTGACAGGGAAGGAAGCAGGAAATATAGAAGAGCACATGTTCCCATCTCTTGCCAAGTTCTTGTCTTGAGGGGCAGCCTGTTGAAATAAGGGCACTCTAAACCTCACTACTGACCCAAGTTTGTTTCTCTGGATATTTCCTTTAAGTTGGGCCTTACCCACTATTGAACATATATCCATCATATATATACGTATATGAGGATATTAAGGATACGTAAGGATATATAACTCCTATATATCCTTCCTGGTCATTCCAAGAGGAGTTATGCTTGGTTTGCATGTTTAAATGCCAGTCTAAAGTAGCCTTTGGAGAAAGCTGAGAGTTTTTTGCTTTTGTTTTTGTTTTTAAGGTTTTACTTATTTGAAAGAGAAGGAGAGAGACAGTGCAAGCAGGGTAGGCCGAAAGAGAGGAGAAGAGAACCTAGAGCAGACTCCCCACTGAGCACAGAGCCCAACGTAGTACTCGATCTGTGGACCCTGAGATCATGACCTGAGCCAAAATCAGGAGTTGGATACTCAACCGACTAAGCCACCCAGGTGCTCCCAAAGCTAAGATTTTTAATGAGCTACTTTTGTTTGCAGATTCTCTATCAGAAATCTTTAAGGCAAGTCTCCACACCCCAGTCCCACTCAATTTATAATTTTAAGCAAACTTTCAAAAATTTGTTTTGGTCACTAAGTTGGTAAATGATCCAGAAGTGAATTCTTGAATTTACAACTATAAATGTAATGGTCTATACAGCCTCTGTTTCCAAAATATCAGGGTCTGTTTTATTTTTAAAGTTTGAATTCTGGGGCACCTGGGTGGCTCATTCAGTTAAGTGTCTGACTTCTGCTCAGGTCGTGATCTCAATGTCCTAGGATCAAGCCCTGAGTCAGACTCCTCCTCAGCTCAGTCAGCTTTTCCCTCTCCCTCCCCCCTCCCCCTGCTCAAGCTTGCTTGCTTGCTTTCTCTCTTATACAAATAAAGAAATAAAATATTTTTTAAAAACTGTATTCCATTCCTGTTGGGGTACCTATCTCACAGGTCAGAGTGCCTTCCTCATTTTCACTCACTCTTTAGTCTCTTGGAGACACATTTGTTTTTGTTTTTGTTTCCCCAAGACAATAGGCTGCCAAGCTCGTGTGTGGTCTGGGAATATCAATAATGGTGCATTATAACTCAATATTTATGTGACAGCACAAGCACTGAGACGGACCTCTCATCTGTGGTGGCCGGAATGTCTATAAAACAAGAAAATATTTATATGCTCAAACTGTGGAAGGTAGAGGAAGGCACATTGAATCAATGGACAAAGGTCAAAGCTAGATGGGATGTTTTGTTCAAGGGCTTCGTCAGTTGAACTTACATGGAAGCAGACCAGGGCCTTGTAGGAAATGGGCATGGAACTCCCCACTATCCCATGCCAAGCGGTGGCCAGAACAGATGGAAGCAGAATGATAAGCACAGTATCTCAAAGCACTAAAAATGTGGAAACTAATTTGGAAATAACTGAAGTAGAAAGTCAGGAACACACGTCAGTGTCTCTGTGTGGGTGAAAATATGTCTGAGGAACTCTACTCCAAGAAATATGAAGGCAAAGGGGAATGCTTTGGAATTGGAGCAGAGACACTTTCAGCTCCCTTATCCCAGTTGAGTGAAGACTCAACTAGGACTTCCTATGACTGACCACAGTTGTGTCTCGCCTTTAGTGTATGCTCTTTTGTCTACCCTTGCTGCTACTTGGTCTCAGGAATTTGGGGAAGCTGTTGCTAATTAACTGCTTGTAGGAGAAAATCCCTGGGCAATGAGAAAGATGGAAACAATTCTCCCCCCTCCCCCGATATTTTTAGGATACTTAGAAAAACTTAAGGAATCTCCACACTGTTTTGCAAAGTGGCTGCACCAACTTGCATTGCCACCAACAGTATAGGAGGGTTACCCTTTCTCCACATCCTCTCCAACATTTGTTGTTTACTGTTTTGTTAATTTTGGCCATTCTAACTGGTGTAAGATGGTATCTCAATGTGGTTTGTTTTTTTTTTAAAGATTTTATTTATTTATTTGACAGACAGAGATCACAAGTAGGCAGAGAGGCAGGCAGGGAGAGAGAGAGAGAGGGAATCAGGCTCCCTGCTGAGCAGAGAGCCCAATGTGGGACTCTATCCCAGGACCCTGAGATCATGACCTGAGCCAAATGCAGCAGCTTAACCCACTGAGCCACCCAGGCTCAGTGTGGTTTTGATTTGAATCTCCCTGATGGCTAGTGATGATGAATATTTTTTCATGTGTCTGTTAGCCATTTGTATGTCTTCTTTGCAGAAGTGTCTGTTCATGTCTTCTACCCATTTTTTGACATGATTATTTGTTTTGTGTCTGTTGAGTGTGAGGAATTCTTTATAGATCTTGGATATCAGCCCTTTGCCTGTAGTGTCATTTGCAAATATCTTCTCCCATTCCATGAGTTGACTCTTTGTTTTGTTGACTGTTTCCTTTGCTTTGATCTTGATGAAGTCCCAAAAGTTCATTTTTGCTTTTGTTTTCTTTGCCTTTGGGTACATGTCTTGAAAGAAGTTGCTGTGGCCGATGTTGAAGAGGTTACTGCTTATGTTCTCCTGTAGGATTTTAATAGATTCCTGCCTCACGTTGAACTCTTTTATCCATTTTGAGTTTATCTTTGAGTATTATGCCTCCAACTTTTGTATTAACATGGACAGGACTGGAAGAGATTATGCTGAGTGAAATAAGTCAAGCAGAGGGAGTCAAGTGTCATATGGTTTCACTTACTTATGGAGCATAAGGAATAACACAGAGGACATTGGGAGATGGAGAGGAGAAGTGAGTTGAAGGAAACCAGAGAGGGAGACAAACCATGAGAGACTGTGGACTCTGAGAAACAAACTGAGGGTTTTGGAGGGGGGAGGGTGGGGAGTTGGGTGAGCCTGGTGGTGATTATTAAGGAGGACATATTTTGCATGGAGCACTGGGTGTGGTGCATAAACAATGAATTTTGGAACACTAAAATAAAATAAAATAAAATTAGAAGTGATTGAAAAATAAATAAATAAAGCTCAATAATCAGGCCAATGAGTCCAATAAAGCCCATTGGGTAGCACCAAGGTCATTTTCACAGTGTGTTTTCTAGGCAATTTTCTTCTATAGCAAGCTTCTACTTAAGTCAGAACTTTACTGAACACTGAGTCATCATTTGTACTCTGTTAAAATAAATGTGCTGTGAACTTAAAACTGCTCTAGAAAATAAAGTCTACTTTAAAAAAAGAAGAAGAAAAATAACCATGATGAATGGTCAAAGCGGAAACCTCTTCCTTTTTTCAGAAGTACTCAGATAATTGTCTCAATTTTTATTTCATATTGATGATTGAGTTCTGGCTAATCAATAATGAGTTTAAAGAGAAAGTACCATGATGGCTCAAAAATCATTAACCTGGGAGTAACTCCAGCCTTCTCCCCTTCTCCCACCCACCAAAGAGGATCCATTCATCATGGATGCTGTCCTTTCCCTCCCCATCCCCCCCTACCCCTAAAAGATGGGGTCTCTCTGAAAGAAGAGGTGACAGATGCAGATGCAGAAGGAGAGTGTGGAATGGGGTAGTGATCAGCCACTTGGGGCAAAGGGTTGAGAGAAGATTTAGCATATCATGGAGGCAGGCGGAGTGTGTGGGAGGTATGTTTCAGAGGAAAGGGAATTATTGTAGGAGTGGTTGTGGTTGTATATTTGGATTCTTTTCAGTTTTTTGTTTTTTTTTTTTCTTTTTTGTTTTTTTTTGAACCACTCAACTCAAGGATTAGCGTAATCTTTCAAAAATTTCTTTTGGTCACTGGACTGTATTTCTGCAAGATATCAGCAATTCAAGAAAACACAAGGCTGACTCGCCTGATGAAGGGTTCAGAAATAAGCTTTGAACTTGTAAAGCCAAATGTGGTGGTCTACAGATTCTCTTCCTCAAATACCAGGCTCTATTCTATTTTAAACTGTGAATTCCACTCCTGTCAGGATGACTATCTCATGGGCCAACATGCTTCCCCATTTTCACTCACTCTTCAGACGCTCCTCTTTTGCTCTGTGCACTACCACAAGCTGTTTTCCCAAGAAATCAATCTGACTACATTATTTGCCTTCCTTAGTTTCTCAGTGACTGCCTCTTTCCTGTCAAATCCAGTTCTTAAATGGTCCTGACCTCCAACCACCTGTCCTACACGCTCCTCCCAGGTCCAGGCCCAGAACACTACTAGCAGCAACGAACCATGCTGCTCCAGGCCTCTGGCCCTCAGGAAGGCTTCTGCAGTGCATGAATGTGCTGCGCAAACTTCCTGTCCAGAGAATGTCTACTAGGAACACCTAAGGAAACCTCCCTTGCCATGTACCAGAGCTATCCGCTTCTGATCCAAAGAGGAGCTGAAACTCTCCTTACAGTTCCATTTGCCATGGGTCAATTCTGGATTTTGCTGTAAACATCAGCTTTAAACTGATTCCTCTATTTGACTTCCAAAAGGCACGTCTGTAGTTTGTAGCACATGAACTTATCTCATGGTGGACGCTTAGTGTGGGAGTATGAAAGAAATGAATGAACATATTTATCAACACTGAACAGTTTTGTGTTTTAAAAGCAAACCTAGGGGAACCTGGGTGGCTCAATGGGTTAAAGCCTCTGCCTTTGGCTCAGGTCATGATCCCAGGGTCCTGGGATCGAGCCCCACATCAGGCTCTCTGCTCAGCGGGAAGCCTGTTTCCTCCTCCCTCTCTCTCTCTGCCTGCTTGTAATCTCTATCTGTCAAATAAATAAATAAAATCTTTTAAAAAAATAAATAAATAAAAGCAAACCTAAAGCATCTGATCACCATATGTCTTTGCTTTTTTTTTTTTTATTTCATTTATTAATTTCACAGAGACACAGGAGAGAACACAGCAGGGTGAATGGGAGAGGGAGAAGCAGGCTTCCTGTGGAGCAGGGAGCCTGATGCTGGGCTCAATCCAGGACTGTGGTATCATGACCTGAGCTGAAGGTAGACATTTGAAGACTGAGCCACCCAGGCGACCCCAGATGCCTTTGCTTTTAACCCAAAGACAGTTAACTGTAGTCCCCAGAGACATTTTCTTTTTCATGTGACTTTTTTCCCCCCATTTTGACAATATATAATCTCATAGTTGAAGATCATTTAATGCCATGGAGTCATGGACACACAGGGAGATGCTCTGAATTTATCTGGGCCAACCTGGAAGTCACAAGAATATTCTATCTTTATGGGAACTTAGGGGTGCCTCCTAGGTGGCAGACATGTATTAATATTGATCCGAACTGATGTCTGGAAGATAATAAAGACAAAGAAAGGCAAGGATAAAACACCTACCTGGCAAGACCCCAAACCTCACTGCCTGTAATGACATGTCTTCTCCAAGGCTGTTCCGGGGCTGCTGAGCCCAGCTGGAGGAAAGTGACCTGAGTGAAGAGGTTGGTGCCACCAGAATCTCTCAGGGCCTCAGCACTCCTGATTTTCCTTAAGGTGCTGCTTTTGGATTCTTTACCTTCTTCTTCCATCCCCCCACATGCCTCAGAGAAAATAGAAGTCCTTAGATGGAAACTCTAGTCATGATCTGTCACTAGAACTTCGAATACGCTTAAAGGATGCTTTCTGTGGCAAGTATTAGAAAATCTAACTCCACTAGTTTCATCAGTAATTTTACTAGCTCGCTTATCAATTAACTTCGGTTTTTCTGTAGCTCGACAAGGTCCTCAGGATCTCGTGTTTTTTTCCCCATCTCTCTTCTCTGCTGGCCTCAGTGTGTCCATAGGCTAGCCCCCAATTACAGGCCCTGCATCCACAGATGACAACTTTTGGGGAAGAAAAATCATTCCCAGAAATATCTCCAAGCCCCACAGTAAATTTCCCTTCACATCTGCTTGACCAGACCATCCTTAAATCAGCCTTGGCAAGAAGGAAGCTATTTCCCTATTTGGTCTCTCATGGTTACAATTAACATCGCATGGAGAATCAGATTCCCTGAACTATATAAATACAACAGGATGAAATTGAAGGATGGACTACTCCCCAGTCCATCCCTCCTTTACTAACAGAAGCTGTGAGTTTCGATGTTGTTCTTTCCCTACACATAGTATAGAGCTTCATTAATATGTGTTGAATAAACAAAGCTTGATTCCAACTATATCATCTAAAAAAATTGACTAAAATCCTCTGTTTCCTCCTCTGTAGAAGGAGGGATTTAGTATAGCTGAAGGCATACTATGGTTGACCTTATTTCCATGCCAAGGAAAACCTTATAAGTATCTAGCCTGTCCCGGAAATGGCTGTGACTCTGAAAATTTGTAGATATTGTCAACACTAATTGCTATTAATGATAAGAGGTGTAGTAGCAATCTTGTTCTCAGGCTGGAGTTTGCATACCTCAGCCAACTGGCCCGGCTCCTGAGGAATGCTGTCCGGGCTCCTCTGTCCAGGAGGACCCTCGCAACCCTGCCCTGTGGCTGCAATTGAGTAGTTGATCTTGATCTCCATAAGCCATTGTTTTCAAAGTGCAGGGAGCTCTGGACTTTCCCAGGAATTCCACTGGAATGTAAACAATCTTCAGATGCGAGGCAGAAGCCAGTGGATTTCCGGAGCTGTCACAAAATTGCACATGTTGGCTTCCAAAGATCTGATGTCTTTTTTTAAAATGTGGAGATTATTTTTGCCTCGTTAAATATCACTTTTCTCTAGCTTTAAGCATATATCTCTCTGATGTCAGTTAATATTAATGATCTGAAATGAAAGGATGAGTCAAGTGAATTATAGTAATTCTGTAATGAAGATATCATGGCAAACAATGTGGCGTGTTTCTTGACTCCAGAGACTGTTAGGAATACAGACTCATCAAATGTCCACCTTTGCATCGGCTCCAATGGAGCATTGCCCTCCTGAATCTAAGCTTTTTTTTTTTTTTATTGAATAGATTCCCATCCTTCCTAAACTCAAGTGCCTCTGCTGCTCGACAGGACCCTTTAGCAGGGTACTGAAGAGGAAGGACTGCAGGAAGCCTGGAACCAACCAGTTCATGTAGTCCTGTGTGTTGTTAGTGGCTGTACCTGACTTTTTTTTTTTTTTCTTTTGCCTCTGTCCCTTAGATCCTCTGTGTCCCATCATGACTCAGAAACCACAGTCCCCTTGCCTAATTCCCAAATCCAATGGACGACCAGATGCCCCGCAGCTTGTGCAGAGATCAAACACAGGAGGATCTGGGTGGGCATGTGGGTTCTGCCCACTCTCAGCCCTGTAGATCGGGGCAAGTTACCTAACTTCTCGGCGCAGCTGTTTCCTTATCTGTGAAATGGGAGTAATAATACTCTCAACATGGGATTGCTGTGAAGATTAAATGAGAAAGCACATACATGGCTTCTAAGCAGCTCTATCATCCCTAGCTCCTGTCTCTCCTCTCTGCAGCTTCTGCTTCCTGGACTTGCAATCTTTCCGGTGGGTGGGAGGTTGGGGTGGGGGGTGGTAGGGCTCATGCCAGACCACCTGCAATGGTCCCAGGAATAGTCAATATGTAGAGGTGGCTTCATCCTTGCCCAGGTGTAACTTCAGTGGAATAGTCTATCCAGGATAGAGTTATCTGACCCTTCACACAGTGGGATGGATATCAAGAGTGGACGAGGAGGATATACAGATCAATGGTGATCCTTGTATTTCTTTCCTTTTTCAGTTTCCTTTTCCTTTGAAAACTTGCAGATCTCTGAGACACGCCGCTGCCACCTTCCTCTTTTCAAACCCTTCATATCCTTCCTTCTGGGCTGGTTGGCAGCCGCTGAGGCTGCATGGTTCGAAGGACACTCACAGGTTTATGGTGTGGCAACCCCCAACTAACTGCGGACGGGGGATGGGGGGCAAGTCTGCAATTTCATTCACCTTTTCAGATGAATTATTTGGCATGTTCAGAAGCTTCTGTTAATATGTAAATGTGGAATCTGAATAGTCTGGTCAAACTGGTATACCAAGGCCTGTTGGTGGGGTGTCAAACCCTGAGGAAGCTTTTCTAGTACTTTGGGCCTCCAGTTTCCTAGGGGTGGGAATGAGCGAGAGGTTATAGATGCACAGCAGTGGTTTCAGCCCAACTTCTGCAATGATCAAAAAAGTTTTTCCTTGGATCTTGGTATTCTTTTCTCAAACAGAGGGTTTAAGAAAATTGGAGAACATATATCCTAAACCTTTTTTTTTTTTAAAGATTTTTTTTTTATTTTATGTATTTGACAGTGAGAGAGAGAGATCACAAGTAGGCAGAGAGGCAGGCAGAGAGAGAGGAGGAAGCAGGCTCCCTGCGGAGCAGAGAGCCTGATGCGGGGCTCAATCCCAGGACCCTGAGATCATGACCTGAGCAGAAGGCAGCGGCTTAATCCACTGAGCCACCCAGGCGCCCCTATCCTAAACCTTTTGCATTCTAGAGTAAGGCACAGCCAGAAAGAACAAGGTGGGTGGGAGTCCAACCTCCCCTCCAGCCAGACACACAGAGGAGTCTGGTCAGACGGGAAGCAGCCACCTTGGTGACCAGAGGGGCGCCATGTCAGGAGTCTTGTCCAAGGACTCCAGAATATTCTGGTTCCCTGAGAGGGAGTGAAGGGAAGGAAGAAGGGCGATTCCAGAGAGGCCCTGCTCCGGGCTGTTCGGTAGTGGTCACTGTTTGTAGTGGGGGGGTGTCTCTGTCTCCTTTCACCTGCCTGTGCACCTGCCCAGCTCGCTAGGAAAATCTAAGAAACTCTGTATTGTTCTTTGGATACAAGGTCTTTCTATATCAGTGCTTCCCAGATTTTTGTTGTTGTTGTTGTTTTAAAGGGGTGGTGTGGTAAATTGCTTTGGAATTGCCAAAATAAGGGAATTAAGAAAATCCCCAAAATTCCAAATACATCTAGAGCCACTATTTATTAGTAGAGACAACATTTTCTCTCTTTCTCTCTCTGTCATACACACACACACACACACACACACACACACACACACACACAGTAGAGGGCCAGAACGGCATAAATCTCAAGATAAAAGACAGTTTTTAAACTGTAACTAGTTCACATTTGCAAAAACCTTTCTAAATTTTCCTGATTTTTCTCATTTTGCTGTGGATTGAGGAAACATCGCCATACATCAGAACAGAATCGGGAGATCTGAGTTCAAATCTAGACCCTGATGCTATGTACCTCCCTTGGGCAAAACATTTATTCTCCTGACCCTCTGTTTTGTTATTTCCTGAGTGAGGGACTTAATGTGGATTTCTTGAAGGCCCTCAGGCTCTAACTTTCTCTGAGCTCCCATCTCTCCGATATAGTACGGAAAACTGAGATCTGTGTCTATCTCTACTGAACCACACACTTTATGTAACATTTCATAACAAATCTCGTTTCATCAGTTTCCCCATTGGCAGCCCAGCCAACAACTCCCTTCCTCGGATTCGCGAAGGCTTGTCATATCATACAAAACCCAGTAATTTTCCCACTCGTCCGGGAGTTTCCCAGGATTTTCTGCCAAAGATTATTTTGGCATCTAACAACTTTTGAGTTTTCCATCATCAGTATTATAATCAACAAAAACCATTTCTTAAGTTAACAAGGGAAATACTGAATACAGACAATAAAAACATGATTAAGAGGGTAAAGGTTCAGACAGTGTATAAAAGAGCAGAATTATCCCCACGTCAAAAAACCGTCAGAAAGCTGGGATGCAGGTATCAGTGATTATATGCGCAGCTTGAGTGGCTGGTGGAGGGAACCTAGGCCCCAACCATCCAAAACACATCATAGGACAGGATTACTTGAGGAGATGGGTCTGGAAAAGGTTTTCTACAAAATATAGCTGCACATTAGACCAGGGCGCTTAGCTGGGATTGATGTTACACCCCACCCCCCCACCCCACCACCATGGCACGTTGTCAATGTGGAGACATTTTTGGCTGTCACTACTGAGAAAGACACCTGGAGTGTAAAGGCCAGAGATCCCACTAAACATTCAACACCACATAACTGCACACAACCCACAAGAAAGACTTATTCAGCCCCCAGTGTTGATAGCGTTGAAATTAAAAAACCCTGCTTTAAATTGGGAGTGATAAGGAAATTAAGAGCCAGGGGACATTTAACGTAAGTGTGAAATACAAGGAAGGTGTTTGAGACAGAGGAGAGTGAGGAGGTACATGCTTGTTGAGGTCCGTAGACCTTCCATCTCTTTGGCTCCCAGATCCATGGTATGAAGCAGAAGTGATCAGGATTCCAGGCCAGGTCTGCTGTCTCCCAAGGAGCAGGAGCTGGAGTGTGGATGGAGAGTGGAGGCAGCTGGTGCCTCTCCCCCTTGATGCCTCCTCAGCGGACGAGTCCCTGTGCCTTCATCCAGACTGCGCTGAAGGAGAAGGAATGAGAGCAAGGGCATGGGGCCAGCTCATCAGGCACACAGGCGGGGTAGTCAAAGCACACTGGCTCCTTCAGGATGTATGTACTCAGGCCCTGTGCCTTCCCTGGCCCTGAAGAGCCACCTCTTGGAACAGGGTAGCTTTCCTCCTGCCTGTGTTCAGTACCTAAAAATCCATGACCTAAAGCCATCTAGGTAGTTAAATAAACCCAAGGTAGTTGGGCCATTCCAAGGGATTGAAAATTATAGGCTCCTGAGGGTCTTGTAAAGCCCCTGAAAATCTCACTATGATTCATTCTTTCTTTAACTCATACTTATTGGAAAACTATCATGTGCCAGGCCTGTCCAGCAGGTGCGACTAGGATTGGAAGCAGAAACAGACAAGGCTCCCACATGCATAGTACTGAGGACCTTGTAGGGGCAATAGTAAATAAGCAAATAATCACACAGATATAAAATCATCACTAAAATGCACACTGGAGAAGTACAAAGTAGGAAGGAATCTAAGAGAGATATTTGTTAGCCATGGCAGAACTGGGGAAACTTTCTGTGAAGGAGTGGCTTAGGAAGGCCTTTGAATAGAGAAAGGCTTTGTTGCAGTCAAAAAGTGGTAAATTTATTTTTTAAAAAAATATTTATTTATTTATTCATGAGAGACAGGAGAGAGAGAGAGAGAGAGAGAGAGAGAGAGAGATAGGGAGGCAGAAGCAGGCTCCCTGAGGAGCAGGGACCCCAACACAGAAATTGATCCCAGGACCCTGGGATCATGACCTGAGTTGAAGGTAGATGCTTAACTGACTGAGCCACCCAGGTGCCCCCAAAAGCTGTAAATTTAGACTCTTGATTGTATGTCTCAATAAGGTTGTACATCTAGACTCCGACATCCCCTGAAAGGACCACAAGAAGCTGTTATATCTTCCTGGAAACTTACTTTATTCTCATCCTCCCCATTTCAACTGATGTCCATTCAACCTTCCAGTGCTGAGGCCAATGACCCTGGGTCATCCCTGACCCCTCTCTTTCTCACTTCTCACAATGTATCTAGCCATAAACCTTGCTGGTTCCATCTTCAGATTATATTCAGAATCGGGTATCTTCTTATCACCTCCCCTGTAACCCCAGGGGAAACCAGCATCCCCCTCGTGGGCTACTCCACGAGTCTCCTAACTGTTCACCTGGCTTCTGCCCTCACACCCAAATACCTATTTTCACACTAGCAGCTAGCATCATTCTTTTAAAAACTCTATCAGATGGCATTCCTCATTTGCTCAAAACCTTCAATGATTTCCTATTCAAGAATAGAAGCCAAAGTAAGAAAGTAAAAGCCCATGAGCCATGACCAAGACAACCTCCCAGCATTTCCTCTCCAACTTCATTTCCTCTTAGTTCCCAACTCCCCCACCTCTGAACACATCTTCCCCAGGGACTTTGCACAAGCTGCTTATTTCCCCTGCTTGGAATGCTCCTTTTCATGTGTAGATGTCAGCTCCACAAAGTGTACCCTGACAACCCAACTCAAAAATACAACCCTCCACCTCATACATATTGGCCATCCCCATTCCTTACATCCCTTTTTTTCCCTACAGAACTTATTTCCTGTGCTACATATATTATTAATTTATCCACTGTGTATCTCCCTATCCCCCTTATCCCCACTAAAATGTGTGCTCCAGAGTCAGGGAGTTTAGTCTGCTTTGTTCACTAATGTATCCTTGTATTGAGTTGAGTGCTTAGCCCTCTGCTTTAAATTTGTGTGCCCTGGCAATAGTAACTCATTCCATTGCTATAGTGCTTTATGAATCAATGCTTTAAATAAATCTTACACTAATGTAATGAATAACACAAATTGCATTGCATTTTTTCACAAAACTGATACTGGTTTTCCAGTGTAAATATTTTAAATACATAATTTTGTTAACTCTACTCAGGTGTTATTGTTTTCTTTCTTTTTTTTTTTTTTTAATGAACAGGGACCCTTTAAATATGGAAGCAGCAGGGCCCTGATGTCCGGTTTCCTCCACCAATAAATAAACCTACTGAGTGGTGTAGTAGTATTTAGACTCAACAGGCTTCCAAACAGGGCAAGAATATTTTGTTTTGCTTTAAAGTTGCCCTTTGCACAAAACATTTGGTCATCTCAGGAGACCCATGAAGCAATCTGAGAGATCTAAAGGATGGGAACAGTACGTTCTTTGAAATCCCTCTGACAGAAGCAGACAGTCCCGCCTTCCCTCAAACCATCCTGAAGGGGAAGTATGTCGGCTTGGACAGTAATGAGACGGAGTGGGAATTCCCCCTTCCCTTTGGTCTACTTTACAGACGAGCTTCTTGAGGGTGAAAGATGGGTCATTCCCATCCACACTGCTTTAACTTGAAGCCAAGCTGCCTGGGAAATAAAATACTGGAGAATAAGTGAAACTATCTTTCGTCCCCTCCAAAGCAAGATTTTGTAAAGACAAGAGGCCTTAAAAATTGCCCACACTTAAACACGGCTGTTTCATAGTGCCACCCATAGATGGCAGCACCTGATCCAGCCTTCTTCACCAACCAGCGGAGTCAACCTTACTTTTCTGGGGCGTTAAGTCCGCTGAAAACTTTTATAGTTCTTGAGCAACTCTGAAGCTCTTCTTGTCATCAGACAGCAACTGGAGAGGTACAATAAATTTTTGGCTCCCTCACCCCCAGATTAAGCTTTTTTTGCTGACCTCAAACCACAATCTCCGAGTCAACGTTGGTAGTGTGACCTGGAAAAAAAGGGGAGAGGAAATGAGAAAAAAAATAAAACAAAAACTGTCCTACGAGCTTTTCGAAGGAGAATGAAATCTTGGCAAGGAGGCAGTTAGCAAACTAAGTCAAAGACAAAGAAGTAAAAAGCCAGGAAGAGCCTTTTTTTGTGATTTGCCTATCTAGGACCCCTCTCACCGAACACTGGGGTCCTCGATGGAATGAGCACTGGGCATGATCCGCAACTGGTGAATCACTAAATTCTACCTCTGAAACTAAAAAAAAAAAAAAGACTAGAATAGAAGAAAGTGCATCCCTGTGTAGAAAGTAAAATTTCTTGCTTTGGGTTATGGCCAAAGAAACCTTGAGGAATTCTGCCATGGAGAGCTGTCTGCTTGCAGCCTGTGTATTTTCTATAACCCAGTCCCTATAAGCTCCTCACTATGTAAAAATTTATGTCAACAAGTAGATTTTGGTTGAATGTGAGTGGCATTAAACAACAAGCTAAATTAAGGTCTCCCCAAACCACTGAGGTATAAATATGGAGAATCAGGTCATTTATCATCATCATTATACTTATATCTATGCTTTTCCAGAACAATCCTAACCTTAGGCATTTCGTCCTATTCTTCCATAAACACATACATACTCATGACGCTGTATGTCCTAAATTTCGATTTGGAAAAATCTAGCTACTGATTAAACCAATAGGCCAAGGGCCAAAACTTACATATCAGGAAGTGGGCAGGTGAAATGGGTGAAGCAGGACAGAAGTGGCAAAGGATTAACTGTAGGTTTCATAGGAAACATGTAACATGTTGATAACTAAAATTAAAAAAGATATTTTGCTGGGCAGAAATCAGGCCTTGAATGGAGTGAAATCTGTAACCTCCCCCACCATTCCTATGTTGAAGCCTTAAGTCCCAACATGACTGTATTTGGAGACAGAGACTTCAGGAGGTAATTAAGGTTATTGGAGATCAAATGGGTGACGCCCTCATCCAAGGGCATCAAGGGCTGGTGGCCTTATAGGAAGAGGGAGAGAGCTCTCCCTGCACACACAGAGGGAAGGGCATGTGAACACAGCGTGAGGAGGAAGGCCTCACCAGGAAAAGAGCCCTGGCCAGAACCCTATCAGTCTGCACCTTGATCTTGAACTTCCCAGCCTCCGGAACTGCGAGAAATACATTTCCCTTATTTAAGCCACCCTGCCTGGAGTATTTTGTCGCAAGAGCCAACACATTCTAATACAAGTCCTGAGGCGTCGATGTGTCCACAATTCTTGAGGTTGTACCTTCTACTGGTTACACATCAGGTCGAGTGAAGCACAACCTCATGGGGGCATGGAGAGGAGGGCACATGGGGAAAGTGATGCTAGTGGTTCCTATTTCATGTCATTGTTATGGCGGTGAACTAAGCTAAGAGTTGCAGGATAGGCACTGCACAAGCATTTACTAAATAAATAAAATTGGGACTCACACCCTTAGAGGTCTATGGACATATTTTGCAAAATCCACAACTGTTTTAAATCTTCACCTTAACTCCGTGGTCTTGTCAGTCCATCTGGGAGTATCTGGATGATCACTTTACGAGTGAGTATGGCTATGCTATTCCAACGCCCTCAAGTACACTCCTGTGCCCTATGGGCAAAACCTCTCCTTTGCTTTCACTCAGAAAAGCGGTGGGAGAATTTTGGCATCTCCAGCTCATCACCAGAGAAGCAGGACTGAGTCCTGAAGGACTGTCTTGTGGGCAGGCAACTCCATTGTCCAGCAGAGAATCCTAAAACAGTATAAATGGGTTGGTATGTAGCTGGGAGATAATAGTTTATTAACCACTACACACAGTAAATAAAATAGGGATAATAATACCTGCCTAAAAGATCAGATGACATTAGAGACATAAATACTTACAAAATGTGTCATGCATTGAAAAATAACATTATTGAGGAATGCTACAGGAAATAGTGTTATTTGACTGGTAGTAAAGGGTCAATTTGATGTCTAGGATGTTAATATTCTGCTTTTTAACCATTCAAAGGTCTATATGTAATTCATTATAGATAAAATGAATGTTAACTTTATGCATTAAACTGTTTTGTTCTAGATACTGGTAACCAAAGCAAGAGTTGTCCAATGTTTTGGCTACAATGACTGTGAATGTAAGAGTACCCTGATGTGTACGCCATTTTCCTGGCCTAGAGTAATCTCATGTCTTGGGTCTGGGAGGGGAGATATCTCATACTTGCTGCTGGAACTGGATTATGTTGCGGGAGTACACGTATATGCCATTGCCAGAGCAAATCAGCACGGAAAGTTTGTGTTTGTGTTTGTCATTTACACTAGATATTGGTATGTATACCGACATTTTTTTCAAAGTAATTTTGACACATAACTCCCCAAATAAATTAATATTTCTATTTCTATTATTCATTTCCCAGAAGTAAGTCCTGTATTAATGTGCGGGTTGGCCCACTAGACCTTGGCACCACGTTATCATGTATCTTTGAGAACCCATGAGCTTTTCCTTTTGTTTTCCAAAGAGACACCCATTTTGTATTTCATGAGATGTGCATGCATTGCAAATTATGTTGATTTACTTAGTCAATAATAACCAAAGACTTGCTTACCATAGACCTGACCCAGTGGTAAGTCATTAACCAAGAGTTTATGGTTCATGACCTCATGGTGGTTACCGTGTGTCGTGAGAGGCAAGAGATAAACACATAAACATACAAACACAAATGAATATTATAAAAAATTCGATAAAAAAAATTCAGGGGTGAGGAGCCTAGGAAACTAGTATATAAGTTCAGAAAGGTCTCTTGAGGAGTAATATTTGAGCTAAGACCTAAAGAAGAGTAATATTTGAGCTAAGACCTAAAGAAGGTGATGGGTGGGTAGGTGGGTGGGAGGATTTCTTGGCAGGGCTGAAAGCTGAGGAGGAATCTGTGAGATGGAGTATAACCTGGCCCATTGGAGGAACCATCAGAAGGTTGGTCTGGCTAGCATGCAGTGAGAGTTCTTGGGAAGGCTGGGGAAAAGCCAGAACCCATGTGAGTTTGGAAGGTATTCTGAGGCCAAGTGGAGGCCTTGGGAGGATTTAAACAATGGAGTAGTATAGGCCACTTTGACTTTTGTATGAAGAGTGGATGGCTGGGCAGGAGTGGCAACAGGAGTTGAATTGAAAAGCCACTACAGTCGTCTGGGTGGTATCGCCAGGTGTCTGTCTCCAAGGGTTGACATTCACAGAGGGAAATGCTGGTCAGGGAATTGGCTTTGAGATCTCTTTTGAAGGCGTAACCTCCACTTTTATTTTATTTTTTAGCATTTTATTTTATAGCATCTATTGCATTTATTTTATTTTATTTTAAAGATTTATTTATTAATTTTAGAGAGAGGGAGAAAGACAGAGAGCATGAGCAGGAGGGTCAGAGAAAGAGACACTCTCAAGCAGACTCTGAGCTGAGCTTGGGGCTTGATGTGGGGGCTTGATCTCACGAGCCTGAGATCACAAGCCAAGGTGAAACCAAGGGTTGGATCCCTACCTGACTGCACCTCCCAGGCACCCTTATTTATTGCATTTAGAGGAGGGTAGTTCTGAGTTCCCAGTCTTAGCAACTGGGTGATGGCAGAAGAGGAACAAAAAGACAAGAAAGAAAAAAGAGATAAGAGAAAATGTGGGGGAAAGGCCAAAAAGGATTTCAGGAGAGAAAAAAACAAAATCCCTAGGAACAATGACAAAATCGTAAGGCACACACAAGCCAGTCCTCTGGTGTCAACTTATCCAGCACAAAGTCATAGCTATAATCTCTTGGAGGAGAAAAGCCTCTGTCAGAGACAAGATGTGCCTTTTTAGGGGTCTGATTGATTTAGAAAACGGCGGAGCCAGGGGAAAATAAGAGTCAAATTCTTACAGGGATTGGGACAGATGATCAGAATAATCCAATAAACCACCACCTTAAGGCTTCAAGAGTTCCATCCAGCTGTCTATGCTCCCCAGTGTCCCTGCAGTGTTGTTTTCTGCTTTACTTTAACTGTTTAGAGGTGGTCATAGGCTTTGCCATAAAGCCTCTGGAATTTAGATAGATTAATAAGATTATATTTACAGACCATCCTTCCACAGTCTTTCCTGTAGACTCTGAAATGATGGAGAAAACCTTTTTACTCTAACTGCCAAGAGAAAGAGTAATCTCTCCTAAAGCGATTTTAAAGGCGTTTCCCCAGTCTTAATAATCATAGACGAACTCACTAGCTCCCACTGGGGAATAGCATTAAATATAGAAATTATCACTCACTGAACTTGACCATAGAATGAGTGGCTCTCACACTTTATTTTCAGTGTACCTGGGCCTAGTATAAATTATTTGTCACATGAAAAGCCTCACTGAAGATGCCTGCAGGTGGAAAGAAAATAGGGCAATAAGAGGTTGGCCTTTGATATGCCAGGGCTCTGTTCATAGGAACACGGCTTAGCGGTTCAGAGTACTGACTCAAGAACCAGACTCTGGGTTTGGATTCTAACCCACATCCAGCCATCACCACATTTCTAGCCATGTGATCTTAAACTAGGTACATCTGTTCTCTTACCTCAGTTTCTTCGTCAATAACAAGAGGGTACAAATTTATGCCTTCCTAATGTCGTCTATGGACTAAATGAGATATTGTTTATAAAGGGCTTACTATGACATGCTACTGAAGTGTGAGCATAAACACACACCCTCTCTGCGTAGCTGGGCTGGAGGTGGTGTGTGTTTGGGTTTTAGTTCTTCATAAACAAACCACAGAAGGATGTGGTGACTTGATAAATGGGGCAGCCCTAAAAGCAAATGTTTGTGCTTAATTCTTTATGAAAGCATTCCTGGATTGTGTTAGAGCCTAAACATAAAGAACATAAAAAAACTTCTCTTGCAAAGGAGTTGATAATATTTAGATCCTTTGACTCTAATTGTTCACTTGTGGAAGGAATGCAAAAATCCTAAAATTTGATTGCTGCCACCGAAGTAGCCTCTGGTCTTACAGGGGAGATGAGTGCATATTCAGAAAGTCAGTGAACTGAGCTTGGTGGTGGCCATGCTGAAGATAAGTACAATGAAAGCTTTCCAGACCCAGGTTCCAGACTGTAACACTGGAGTCCTAGTCAGCAGCCACTTTTAAGCTCCAAGGATATACCTGAAGTAGAGAATCCTCTTGAGCCCTGGAGTAGTAGGTTATTGGCAGGAGAACAGGTCTTCCAGAAGAAGCTGCTTTTGAATTCCATCTGCTAGTGTGTCAGTAGTGGAGGGTCCACCTGGCTGGCCTTGTAACAGGAGGTTATCTTTGGTATACACTTGGATTTTTAGGAGTTTATTGTTTCATAAGAGAAATAAGACAAACGCAAAAAACTTACCGTCTCACTCACCTTAATTTCCTTCAGGACAAAACAAAACTCCTTAGCGAAGTATGTAAGTTTGTTCATGATGTGGTCCCTGTTCATTGCTTTAAGTAAAGGATGCTTTCAGCTGCAAGAAATAGAAGGTTGGATCAACAGTGGCTTCAACCAGTGCCCCTCAAGCTATAGGGTATCTTCCAGTCACTGGAGTCTCTTATTAAAATGCACATTCTGATTTAGGAGGTCTAGGGTGGGGCCCGAGATTCTGCGTCTCTAACAAACTCTCACATGGTGCCTATTCTGTTGGTTTAAGGCCTATAATTTGAACAGCAAGACGTTATAGAAGTGCAATTTCCCCTCCTTCATATAACAAGAGATCTGGAAGTAGTTCCAGATTTGACTCAGATCAACAGCATCCGTGATCTGGGACTGGCACATCAGGAACTGGCTGGCAAATACGGCCCACAGGCCAAATCTAGCCCACTGATTGTTTTTGTAGATAAAGTTTGATGGGAGCACAGCTAATCTCGTCTGTTGATGGGTGACCTATGACGGCTGTCACGCCAGAAAGGCAGAGCTGTCACGAAGACCACATGGCTCGTAAAGCCTATAATGTTTACCTTCACCTGGCCCTTTATGAAACAAGTTGACTAACTCCTAGCTTACACATTAGTATTCACTCTGGACCTGGGCCCATGCCCTCTCCCAAACTCCACCAAACTCCACCAGTGAGGACTGGTGACAAGGAAGAAAGGCAGGGAGTAACTGTGTCTGCAACATGGCTCCTCTCCTTCACATCCTGCCGTCCCCTGACATGTAATTCATCTTCTAGACATGGCGCATACTGGCCATTCCCCCAAGACATCGGGCTTCACTGTCAGTTCAGAAAATGCCAAGGACAGCTAGATCACCAAGCGTTTGCTGAAAACAAAGTAAAGGCCTGCAGCCTGGGCTGGTGGCAATGGGCGTGACACACAGGATGGACTCAGGTTCCAAGCTAAGAGTTTGGACTTACAAGTCTGTAGGGGGACCTTAAAGGTTTGGAAAGCGTGAAATCAGATTATTGTTTTGTGTGTATAATTCTGATGACACTGCAGAGAGTGGCCTGTTATGTTAGACTGCTTAGACTGTCATAACAAAGTGCCCCTGACTAGGTGGCTTAAACAACATAAACTTATTTTGTCACCACTCTGGAGGCTGGAAGTCCAAGATCAGGGTGCTGGAAAATTCGTTTCCTAGTAAGACCTCTCTTTCTTGCTTGTACTTGACCACCTTCTTGGTGTGTCCTCACATGTCCTTCTCCGGGCTTTAGCAGAGAGGAAAAGAGATTTTTTTTTTCCCTCTTCTTGTTGGATTAGGGTCTCACCTTTATGACCTCATTTAGCCGGAATTACCACCCTAAATTCCCCGTTTCCAAATACAGGGGAGGGGTTAGGGCCTTAACATATGAATTTTAGGGGAACACTATTCAGTCCATAACAACAATGGGAAGGAAAATTTAAGTAAGGAGACAAGTTGGACTCCAAATGAAATATTAAAGGCTGACAATACAACAGCCTGACCTAGAGCAGTGAGCTGTAGGAATAGAAAGGAGGGATAAGAAAGCCATCATTATATATATATATAAAAATCAGTATGTCTTAGTTACCAAAGAATTCAAGCAAAGACTGTCCTTGATAGCTGTGCTTACGGTCCAAGGGTTAGGGAATGGAAGGATTAGAGAATGGAGCTACTGTTAACAAGAAAATGAAGACATGAGGTTTCTTTGGATAAATAAAGTCACTTGGGATCTAATCATTCTGAGGTGCTGTGAGGTTATTCAGGTGAACTTCAGGGACAATTAATTCATCTTCTTTTAGCCAAATGCTACCTAAACAACTTTTATGAAGAATTCATCAACATTGATTTTTTTTTTAATTGTCATACCCTTCCCTTGAAACCCATTTGATCATTTTTGAAGATTGATCACCAGATCCTTCATTATCCAACCCAAGTTCTTTGTTCCAATCAGTGGGGACAATTCTATGACCATAACATGTTGCACATAGTGTTCTCTACAGAAATACTTGATAGATATTCATCAATGTATGCATTTAAGCAAGAAATATACAGTAAATATAAACTGATCACAAGACACAGCTCTAGGTGGTATCTGACTGTAGTCTACATTGGAAGGAGCATAATCATTCTGTTCTCAAAATGCTTGTTTTTCTCATCTGACATTTCACTTTCTTCAATTTTCTTTAAATATCACAAAAGAAGGTGAGGTAGTGTTCTGAGAAGGATCTAGGTATGCTGCACAACAGTTCTGGAGGAGGAGATGAGCCGTGTGACAGTGTCTCTGGGAGTGCTCTTGACAGCCCTGCCCAGAAGGAGCTGGTTTTCTAAGAAGAGACACGGAGATGGGGCTTGAAAATTGGGGTGTGGACACTGCACAAGCCTGCGGTGATTGTCACACATTTACTCGTGTAGACCACCGACCCATGCACCATCAAGAGGTTCCACCTGCCTTCTTTAGTATAATCATTGGGAAAAGATCAAGTCAGAGCAAAAACTGGGATCTTTTAGCTATTTCCTAGGAGTTCTCATATCTTATGATGTAGGAAAAAAAAAGTGTTTTTTTTTCCAAGATTTTTTTTTTTTATTTGAGAGAGAAGGAGTGAGAAAGAGAGCACACAAGCAGGGGGGAGGGGCAGAAAGCTCCACTGAGCAGAGAGCCCTATGTGGGGCTCCATCCCAGGACCGTGGGACCATGACCCCAGCCGAAGGCAGATGCTTAACCAGTTGAGCCACCCAGTGTAGCCACTTTAAAATACTCTTTTGAATGGAACACTGGGTGTGGTGCATAAACAATGAATTTTGGAACACTGAAAAAAAATTAAATTTAATTTAATTTTAAAAAATAAATTAAATTAAATTAAAATACTCTTTTGACTTGACACTATGATTTCCAATGACCTTTTTAAAAAAAAAAAGATTTTATTTATTTATTTGACAGATGGAGATCACAAGTAGACAGAGAAGCAGCCAGAGAGAGAGGAGGAAGCAGGCTCCCTGCTGAGCAGAGAGCCCATGGGGGACTCCATCCCAGGACTCTGGGATCATGACCTGGCAGAAGGCAGAGGCTTTAACCCACTGAGCCACCCAGGCGCCCCTCCAAACACCTTTAATGACACATTTTGTCTTTAGTAAGCTGCAAGACCACTTGGCCCTCTGCCTTCCCTTGGTTGGCTTTGAAATTTCCTTTCATGCATGCTCTATTTTCAGGTGAAATAACCCTATCTCAGTGCCTTTTGACTATGTCTATTTTTGAATCAACAAATTTTGACTATCTCCACATGGCATGAATGACCTTGAGCCAAGTGCTATGAGTTTAACAACTCACGAGATATGCAATGAGACTTGGAACTTATTCTTAAATATTCAAACCAGTGAAGGACAAAGAACACAATTATGCAGCTGGTCACTAAGCTCAGATAGACCTGGGGTGAATTCCAGCTTCCTTATCTACCAGCTTCAGAAAGTTATTTAAATTCTTTAAGTTCCTGTTTTTCCTCCACAAATGGGCATGTTAATAATATCTGCCTCATGGGCTTGTTGTAAAGATTAATAAAATAATAAATGTACAGTACAGTACCTGACCACAGAAAGTACTTGATACAATTTAGCCTTATAATCTTTACCATTACCATTATTTCTATAGGGAATGGGAGGTTTAGACTTTTCCTTCTGAACACCCCTCCCCCAACTGTTTTTTTTTTTTAACCACTCTACTTTGTTACACAAAGTTCTCCAGTTTCCTTTCCTTTTCCTTTTTCTTTTTTCTTTAAGATTGTTATTTATTTATTTGTGAGAGATAGAGCTCAGAATGGAAGGGTAGAGGGAGAAGGAGATTCCTCGCTGAGTGCAGAATTCAACATGGGGCTGAACTTGGGGATCAACCTCAGGACACTGCGATCATGACCTCAGCTAAAGTCGGATGCTTAACCGACTGAGGCCTCCCAGGCGCCCCTCCAGTTTTCTTTTAAGAATGGTGAGAAAGAAGCTCTGCCCAGCACCTGGTATCTGATCAGAGCGCCAGCTGCAGATGTACGTGGACGGCGGTGGGGATGTTGTGCCGTGATTTAATCTGCTTCAATTTTGTTCTCCTCTCATTCCTGACCTTTGAGAAGCATTTCATGTGGACAAGATAAAGAATGCCGTTATGCAGCCATTGATAAGTCTGGAGGCATCCACTCAATAAATATTTATTCTGTAGTTTCTGTGTGCCAGGAACCGAGCCAGTCTGGTGACAGAGCAGTAGATAGGGCAGCCCCAGGCTCTGACCTTCTGGAGTAAAGCCCAGCAGACGGCAAACACCGAAGGGCAAGGAAAGCTCTGAAAGCTAATGGAGTGGGGCTCAGCCTAGGCTGTTAGCCATCACCGCGACCTTCTACCAGGGACAGCAGGAGTCTCATGGGCAGGGTGGCAACTCTTGATTGCCCAAACTGGAAACCCAGGGTGAAATGAATAATTGAAAACGTGGAATCTAACCAAGGAATTAAGCAGTTGGATATGAAAGTCTAATTTTATCAGTGATTTCTAGTTGCAAAAGAATGTGGGCTAAGAGACAGTTTTAGCCTCTTCAGACTTTTTCTGGTCAGGCATATTAGTTCACAAATCACAATCTGATGGTGAAGGGGTGATAGGTGATATTTCTGGTGCCCTCCCCCAATTCTCAGGATGGTAATTCTCAGGAAGCCACCAGTGGAGACTGAATTATGAATTTGGATTCTAAATGATGTGGTCTGCTTGGAGAACACTGATTTCACCAACTGGATGAATGATTGGAGGTGCTCCAAATTTGCTCAATTAGCGAGACTGAGCTGGCCTCCATGAAAATGATAGTTCTAATGGTTACAGGCTCTGTAGCGATTTTATATAAAAATAGCATCCAGCTGCCTAGCCATCTGGCAAGGATCTGATTGCCATCCCTTGAGATTCAGGAACTCAGGATTGTCAAATCACAGCTAAACTCGGTGGGGGTGGAGGTGGGGGCCGAGGCCTGGCCTTAGAACCATGTCCCACTGGAATGAGTCAGGTATTGGGTCAGAGCCCAACTGACCTCAGATTCAGCTCCTCATACACAGCTTATCCTATGATGGCGAAGCCTGCCTCAAGCTTCAATCCAAAGATGTCCTAAATGGTGGGCGAAATAAACCACCAGGATGGGCAAGCCTCAGAGTGCAAGCAGGAGTGGAAAGAACCAACATTTGTTGAGCACTGGTGTCTTGCAGAATTCTAAATCCCACTTGAACTACCTGGGAACCACTATGTCACTGTGCCAAGGAGTTAACATGAGAACAGTCCTGCAAGGCAGGGAGTGGGGAGAGGTGCTAGAAAAATGTGTCCTTGGAGGGCTTAGAGAAGAATTCAGAAACTGCGGTGACAGAAAGAAGGTGGCAGGATCCACACAGAGGGAACAGCAGGAGCAAAGACTCAGAGGCACTGGCCCTTTCTGCTGTGAGATCTCAGACATGACTTGATGTGCCCACCTGGAAGAGAGGGGAATAACCAGCATCATCTCGGGCATTATTATCAATCCTGACCTTGTAAGTGAGGGAGAGGGGAGGGAAAGAGCATCCTGATGCTTGCACATGGTTGGCCTGAGCTGGAATCACCACCTCTTTTCCACTGCCCTTGCACCTGTGTTTCTGTCTTTAGTGTGTCCTCTGAGGATGCTCCCTGGGAGGAGTGGGGGCAGGAGGGCTGGCACAGCCACCCATAGTGGGGGGTAGGGAGGGGACACAAACCCTTCTCTCCCCCCAGCCACTCCTACCACCATTCCTTAGTTACCTTGGCAGCAGGAAGGCCTGGGGTGGGAAGCCAACTTTATCATGTCCCTCCCCTAGCCAGGCTATAATTAGCCCCAAGATGAATTAAACATGAGCCCAGCTGGTCTAGGGGCAGCAGCATTGTCAAAAAAATAAAAAATAAAATAAAATAAATTCAAAAACTGAGACCCAGGCAGAGGTCCAGCCATGTGAATAGGTGCCCACAAAGACAGGCTAGCAGTCTGTGGGTCACCCCAACTTAGGAGCCATATTAAGAGAGTCAAGACAAATAAGATCTGAGAGGAGGGCAAAGAGTGACTTGGAAAATGATGTGGGAGACCAGAGGTGGCTTTGTGTTCCTGCCTCCAGCTTCCAGGTCCATCTGAGAGCAAGAAAGAGAAAGCAACTTTCTCCTAACAAGATGCTCCTAACGAAGAGGGCTCAGACTGCTAGAGCTTCTTGATTCATGATGTCGGGGTCAACAACCGTAGCTAGCAGAGGGAGCAGGAAGGGGATGGATGGGCAGGTTGTAAAGGGCAACATGTCAAGCGCAGTCATTTACTTGAAAGGGAACACTGATTCCATGCAGGACTAGGGTACTTCTGGAGAAAAATAGGATTACCTCACAGTTTTGGAGAAAACATACTTTCATTTTTACCAATTAACATTCTCCCTTTCCAACTACAAATAGATGTTCCTCCTTTTCCCGTCTGGTACAAGCAACTGAAAGCACAGCAAATCTGCCTCGCTCTCTAGTTTCTTGGAAAGGAAGTGTATGACTCCTGGGTCATTTATGATGTACAGCTGTATATCCAGAAAACATAACAGGCTGACTGTTCAAGAGAATGAAATTACACTGGGAAGAAGTCACAGGGACTCTCTGGGGCCCCCTCCTCACTCCTCATTGCCCAAGGAGTTTGCCAGGCTGCATAGGGGGCTGGAGAGAGGGCACTGTGTAGCCAAAAAGCACGGTTTGCGATACCAAGACTAGCTCTGCCAGTTTCTGATTTATGTGGTTGGGGAGTAACTTATCTGTTCTCTCTCAGCCTCAATGTCTGCATCCCTAAAATGAGGGGCTGTATTTTAGGATGCCGAGGAATGTGAGGATCAGATAAAATGATGAGAAATTGTGCTCCACTACATCTTCCCAGATACCCTGCCGGAAACCAGGGAGTCATGGGAGACACCTTGCTCTCCTGTTTCTCACTATACTCTTTCTAGCTTCTAAACCACACTTGAATTCATCCCTTCCTCTTTCTCCTAGTTGTCCCTGCCTTATGTCAGGCTCTCTCTCACCTGGAGATATTGCATCCCAAGCGTCCAGTTTTACCCTCCATTTATGCACCAGCCCTATCCACTCCAACCCATCATGAGTTAACAGCTAGAGAAGTGACATTCTATCTTTTCTTTCTGCATCATCAGTGTCAAGCATGGTAATAAGAAAAATGTTTGATGCATGAATAACTAAGTAGTGCATAAGTAGTGCAATTGATTAATGTAACAGTATGTACAAGCACCTTTCTTACAAGACAGTGTATGAATGCATTCTTTTTCAGTTCAGTAAGCATGAATATTATCCATGTATCTGGCATTGTGCTAGGTGTTGAGGATGTAAAGATGAGTCAGAGTTTCTGATGTTTAATTACCACCCAGTGAGCAAGGCAGGCTGTATTAGCCAATGTTCTCCAGGGAAATAGAACTGATAGGAGGTGTAAATGCATAAAGAGAGAGATTTATTTTCAGGAACTGGCTTGCACCTCTGCTAAGTCCAAAATCTGCAGAGCGGGGTGGCAGTCTGGAGACCAGGGAAGTTCTGAGGTTGTAGCTGTAACCTGAAGGCAGTCTAGTGGTAGATTTCCCCCTTCCTCAGGGGACCTCAGTCTTTTTCTCATAAGATCTCAACTGATTGGATAAAGCCTACCCATATCATGAAGAGTCAATCTGCTTTCCTCAAAGTCTACTGAGGTAAGTGTTAAAATATACCTTTACGGGGTACCTGTGCGGCTCAGTCATTAAGCGTCTGCCTTTGGCTTGGGTCATGAACCCTGGGTCCTGGGATAGAGTCCCGTGTCGGGCTCCCTGCTCAGTGCAGAGCCTGTTTCTCCCTCTCCCACTTCTCTTGCTTGTGCTCATGTTTCCACTCTTGCTGTGTCTTTCTCTGTCAAATGAATAAAATCTTAAAATCTTTTATATATATATATATATATATATATATATATATATATATACCCCTTCACAACAATATCTAGACTGGTGTTTGGCCTGGCATCTTGGCATCAAAGCCCAGGCAAGTTGACACATAAACTATCCCTCAGGTACATAGGTGGTCAGTGACAGCACAGTGGATACTGTTGTATGTCTACAAAGTGCACTAGGTCTTTAATGAAAAATCGTTCCATACTCTTTGACGTTTTAACTAACATCTCTTCATTGTTCTCTCTCTATATGCCATACACTCCACTGGGTGTTGCCATGTGTCTGCCATTCAGTGTTTACAATAACCTGTGATGCATGGATGTGATCATCTTTTACAGGGGAAAGAGGTCCAGGTAACTTGCATGAGGATCCACAGCTAATATGTAGTAGAGCTGAGATCCAGTGAAGACCTTTCCACACCAAAGCCAATGATCTTCCTACTATATCACAACACCTTTAATAAACATCAAGCTGGAAGATTTGTCTTTCCCCATAGAAGCACTTATTCCACCAGGAATTCTGCAGGATTGTTTGGTTTTTGTAACAGGGATCCTCTACATATAAGGATGTGAATCAGTTTTCCCAGCTCATTTCCTATCAGCTCCATATGTGGAAGAGGGCCATGATTGGTCACAGCCATATTGGATCATGCTGAGTCAATAACCTGAAGGGGAAGTTTCTCAGATATCATTATTATGACTGAATTTTTTTTCCACACACACATACAATACAAGTCTTCTTACTCTAGTCCAGACAGAGAGCATGTAGCCACAAGTCTTTCTCAATAGAGAAGATAAAGTTGTCCATACTAGGGTAATTTGGTATAATTATCTGCTCAGCATACAAAGAATATTCTTCTTTAAACCTACCAAAATTAAGTAGGAAATGGACTGCAGATAAAAAATGCATTGTCTCTGGAGCTCCAACATTCAACAAGAAAAAGGGCAGAAGGTATAGAAATGTGAATTCAGGAAATATTTATTGATGGCCTAATTATTGATGGCCAGACACTGTTAACATTTCAAGGGATACAAAATGAGTAAGGCATAGTCTTCTACCTCAAGGACACAAGGAATAGAGAATAAAGGAAGAAATAATATTTCTTGAATGACTCTTATATAGCGGTCATTTCATCTCATTTCATCCTTGTAACAACCCCATGAAGTAGGTAGTACTATCCCCTTTTTATAGAGGAAGAAACTTGGTCTTGGCGAAATGGAGGGACTTGCCCAGGATCATACAACTGGTAAATACTACAGCTGGGATCTTCATCCAGACCTCTCTCTAAATCCAACACTCATGTGCCTTACACTGGATCACATTGCAAGAAGATGAAACAAATATACAAACCATTACCACTAGCAGAGGAATGCAACATTGAAAAAGATATAGTGAAGGTGGATGATCAGAGGTGTTATTTGAGGTGGACTTAAATAAAAGCAGAGGGTATTTTTCAGGAGGAGATGAGAAAAACATGAGCAAGACTTGGAAGAAGCATAAGGTTTTGGAGGATAAGAGTTACACAAGCTTTCATACAGCTTTAAAATCAGGATGACCATTTTAGAAAGGGTAACTAATATGGATTAGAGCAGAGTAGATTGGAAGAAAGGATGACTAGGTAGGAGATACTTGCAAGTGCTCTCAAGAGAGGCAAGAAGAATAGGAAGGAGAGACAGATCAGAGGTATCAGAGGGAATCATAGGTGGCACCAAATCGACATGATAAGTCAATGAGTTCAGGACGCTGCAGAAGCAATGGAACCAAATCCAAGTGATGAAATAGGTAAGCTAGGTAAGGATTATGGGCTGGTGGCCTTAATAAAGGTAAAGGGAAAAGCAGAGGGAAAAAGGGAGAGAGGAAGGAATGGAGTAAGAAAAGGAGAGGGATATCAGAATTTGTCATCCTGGAAGTGAAGCACATCTGAGTTGTGACCAAGAGTGAGATGTTGCCTTCTGGGGTATGGCTAAGATAGACTGAAAACAGAGTTCATCTGAGTGGAAGAGACCAGAAGATTATGAATCTGGAAGTCACCATGAAAACTGGCAATGAGTCCTATGGAAAGGAAGTCAGTACTCTAAGAGGGTGAGACCATTGAGGGAAGTGAGAAAAATTCCTCAGAATTAGAGGTAACTGGGACCCTGATGCTGGGAGAGGGCAGAAAAGTTGGAAGTTTACCCTGAGTCAGGAAAAAAAATTGTCTGGAAAAAGGATAGTGCATTATCTTTCACTCATAAGAAATGTTTCCATAAGAAAACAAAATCATCTACTCCTAACTTAAAATTAAGGAAAAAATAAAATAATAGACATTCATGTAAAGAATTACATTTTTTCATTTTTGCTGGCAAGGAATCTCTTAAGAGGCAACTAACGCTTTCCAATCAAACCAAAATGCCTGACTTTCACCTCTCCTTGACTGTCCTGTGACCCACCCAAACTACTTAAACCCAGTTGAGAAAGAGAAAGATAGGAGCTGAACAAATTATCTCCCATTTTTGTTGAGTCGATCACTGAAACAGGCTTGCATGTTCAAGGACACCCTACTCATCTGTATCACTTGTGATGTCCAGTTGAATGGGCGGAGTGTTGGCCTATGGAACGTGCAAGAGGACATGCAGCCTAAGTGAATAACTTCTCATCAGCATGAGGTATAAAAGGAAAGTCTGTCCAAAACGGTACCACAAGCTGCATTCCAGCCCCATGACATGGCATCAGGTTCCACGACTTGGTCAGAGATTGTGCTGCAGTTGTTGCTTCTATTAACTACGGGGTTTTGCAAGTCTGGAACTTCCACCCACCCAGAGCAGATTGCCGAAGCTTATCTGACATTTGTTACTAAAGAGCTCATCGCACTATCATGCATTCTCTGGTTTAGACTTGATTCAATTCTCACATTATCCAGGGTGCAAATGAAGAGCTCTGCACACCAATCTTCATATAATTTTAATTTTTCTATTGTTAGTGCTTCACCTGCTAGGGAATTCCAGAAAGTCTACCTAACGATTATGTGGTAGGTCAGGGCAAAGGCATGAGTGGTCAAGTTGTCAATTATAAGGGAAGACTGAGGAAAACAGTCCTGGTGGCTGGCAACTGACCAGATTCGTTTGCTTTGTGCTAACATTAGAATCTCATTAGGAAGTAACCTTGGAGGTCAGTGAGTCCAATTGCTCATTCAAAGCAGCATAGTTAGAATATGAACTTAGAGGCTCAGGGGACTGGCTACTTCAATGGAATGGCTCGAAGGAATGGCTCTATTACCAACCTGAAACCCAAATATTAGCTAATATTTACTGAGTGGCTACTGTGAGCCAGGCACTGCGTTACTTCTTTAAATGCCTTATTTTGAATAGCTCTCTCGGCAAGCCTGCAAGGTATGTCTTCACATTCCCATTTTCCAGATGGGAAATGGGGTTTGAATACATGTAAGCAGGCTCATAGCATAGAACCTGTGTCTTTCCATTATCGTCTGTGCTGGTTCCCACTTCAGGGTACAACATGCACTTTGAATTCTCCAAACATTTCCCCTCTAGCCTTGGGTAACCCCAACATTTTGTCAGCTCCTCTCTGAGGTAATATAAATCTACAGCTTCTTTCACAATGATATGAGTAATACCAGCAATAATAGGTTTTTAAGTAATTTGAAAATATATTCTTTTTATTTCTTTCCGTGCATGTCTTAGAAAATGGATAGAATAGGTAGTTTACAGTTCAGGTTACTCATAAGGAGTCAAGACGGATCATTAAATTCCCTAAGGCACAGCTAGGATAGTGAGGAACCAGGATAGAGACTCAGACCCTTCTAATCGTGAGGCCATTGGTTCTCAGAGTGCAGCACCTGGACCAGCAGCATCAGCAGTATCTGGGAATTTGTTTGAAATGCAAGTTCTCAGGGCCTATCACAGGCCTGATGAGACAGAGACTCAGGGCGGGGGCGGAGGTAGGGAGGTGGGGGTGGGGTGCAGCAATCTGTGTTTGAACAAGCCCTCCAGGTGACTGGAGTGTGTGCTAGAGCTTGATCCTGGGCTAGAGCTTCTTCCATTGCCCAGCATGGTGACCCCTGCCCACCTCCCTGCAACTTCTCATTCCGATCTCTGCATTGACTACAAAGAGGAAAATGTGTTTGGTCTAACAGAATCTTCCATATCTGAAGTGAATTTCCTCAGTCATTTCTTAATATTATGCTTAGGCATCTTGGTGTTGGAAACATAGGTCTCAGACCCCAAAGAGGAAGTCAATCAAAACTCATTGGATTGGGGCGCCTGGGTGGCTCAGTGGATTAGGCCGCTGCCTTCGGCTCAGGTCATGATCTCAGGGTCCTGGGATCGAGCCCCGCATCGGGCTCACTGCTCAGCAGGGAGCCTGCTTCCTCCTCTCTCTCTGCCTGCTTGTGATCTCTCTCTCTGTCAAAGAAATAAATAAAAATCTTTATAAAAAAAAAAACTCATTGGATTTAATTTTTTCTCCATGATAGTCCTACAAAACGGAGATTTGTGGGGCATCTGGGTGGCCCAGTTGGTTAAAAGTCTGACTCTTGATTTTGGCTCAGGTCATGATCTTGGGGTCTTGAGATCAAGCCTCACATCAGGCTCCACATCAGCAGGGTGTCTGCTGGAGATTCTCTTTCTTTCTCCCTCCCCCTCTGCCCCACCTCTTGCTCTTGCTCTCGTTCCTTTTCAAATGAATACATGAATCTTTAAAAAGAGAGAGAGGTTGTGCTTTTGTTGGTTTGTTTGTTTTTACTACTTACAAAATGAACTTGCAATATTGCACTTGTAAATATAATACCATCATCATCACAAATGGCTCTTCTTGGACTTTGGGTTTTGATAGGATTTTGTGATCATTGAATCAAGGAAATATTTTTCTGATAAACTGTTTATTACAAGCTAAGCCATATTTATCAAAATGTTAAGTCTAAGATAGTCATTTGATGACCAGTGGAGTCCAGAAGGCCCAGGAGAGTAGACAATTCAGAAAGAAAATTGAGAACTGACAGCCCTGACCAAGCAAATGGCCCATCAAGACCAGTAGAACTACCCCTTATTCAAAATCAATATTCACTGGGGAGGAAACACTGCATAGAGCACAAGAACATGGCCATTGAAGTCAAATCAACCTGGGGTCCAGAAATAGCTCTGCCAATTACTGTCTATAACATGGAGGGCACACTACCTTTCTACCCTTACCCTCACTCTATACATCTGAAAAATGGGGATCATATTCCCACACAAAATGATATCCTGAGTATTAAATGAGCTTAAATATAAAAAGCACTTAAAATCCAGTGACTAAAACAGAGTAAATACTCAAATATTGTTATCAGTTATCTTTCTGTATTAAGTACGTATATTTCCAGCCATGTACTCGATCAGATGCCAGAGCTGTAACAATGACTGCCATATAAAACATGCTTGCTGATCCTTAAGTCTGACCCTCTCACTTTTTTCTGGAAAAGGTTGGTTTGGGTTTGTTTTTAATGTAGCACTTGGAACATATCCAGAATTCACCATAGAACTTGGTATAGGGCTGGCGTGGCCCCTGGTACAACTTCTTTCATAAGTACCATATCTCAACAAATCTAAGATACTATCATTGAAGGATGCCTTATTTTAGCTATGATTCAGAAAGAAAAAATACTGCCATTCATAACTGTAAGAGGTCATCGATTGTCAAAAGCTCCCTAATTTCAATTCAAAAGGTGAAAAAAATCTATGTTTTAGAATGAATGCAATATGGTATTTCCATTTCCCCCTCATTGCCTAGAATCCACAGAGAAACATTCTGCCTGGATTATGTGTATATATGTGTTAACAGGATGGAAGGGGAAGTGGCTCATGAGAAAGACATTTCATAATAGACCGGAACTGGCTTTAAGGGAAATTTACTGAGCCAGAAAATAAGTAAAATATTGATGTGATAATCATGGACTGACTGTGTGCCCCATCCAAAGGGCTGCAGCCAGTCCGTCAAACACATTTATTTGGTCCCTATTTGCCATTTACTATTAGGGGGAGGGCTTCAAGCCAGATCCCACCTATTCTCTCTCAGCATTCACATTCTAGTAGGAGAGAGAGGTACGAAGACAGTGCAGATCAATGGTTTCAATATACTGAAATATATACAAAGTCTAGAAATAGTACAAGGAAAATGATTCATTGGGGGTGGGACAGTAGGGAGTATATACCAAAGAAGGCTTCCTGAGAAGGCTATATTGGAGCAAGGTTTTGAAATATAGCCTAGAGCTGAAGGAGTAGCTAGTGAGAACAACGGAACTGACAAGAAGGTGTGGGTGTCTTTATATATCTTCCAACTTCGTTCCTGTCCACAGCTGGGGACTGTATGCCCTTCCTTAGCTGGGCAGGGCCAGTATATGGAAGAGTGGTACCAGTCTTCTCCTGCCTAAACCGGTTGACTTTGTGAGCCCACACAAATTGCCTCACTATTATTTATACACATCCACAAAGAAGACAAAATAAAAACAAAAACTAGCACAGACTTGGTACTTTATTCTTTTTTCATGGAATTAAAATGTTTGTCTTTTTCAAAAAGCAGCAATAGGACTGTGTCTTAAGGAAGAGTAAAGATACTCCTTTTCTTTCAAATTCTCCCCATTTTACTCTGCAAGAGAAATGAAGGGGGAAAAGTACGTTGTGTTACTAGATGAAGAAATCAAACTTATCATGAAGTTGGTGGAAAATACAAGTAAGTCAGGGAGATGGAGGAGCATGTGTGATTTTTTTCTCAAGTGGGGGGTTTGCTCTGTGGTTGGGATGGTCTATGTTAACAGGGAACGTGTATACAGAAATTGATTCCATTTTTTCCTGGGCACTCATCCAACTTCATCTCCTTTCTGTCTCTATAATCTCTGCTGATGGTGCAGTAAAGATTTTATTATTCAGGGAGGACTCTGGCCAACCTTGACATTTCCAAAGCACCTCATTTCCGGCACCCTATCAGCCTGTCACTGCCAATGCAGGATCCCTCCTCACATGGCAGAGGAGACTGAACCACAGTGTAGTGCTGCTCCTTCCTTTTTTCATTTTAATAGCCTGTCATTCATCAAATTGCCTTCTTCCTACATCCGCCACCTACTAGACACTCTCAACTACACTCTGATCATACACCAGATAACACCAGTTCGATCAGTTTCATATACCAGAGCAACCATATTCCAGGTGACTCATCTCTGGACTTTCTGGGATTTCAGGAGGAATTTGTCCACAAAGAATAGATGCATAATGCGGGTTCTCTCTGAAATAAAAATCCTGGATCAGTTGAACAACTCCCTGGAGACTGATTGTGGCAAATCAGAGATAGGCAAGAATATAAGATTATGATTCCAATGAAGCAAACCTCACCCCATAAAAATATCTTTGCATGGTGATCATGAATGCAAGGTATATAGCATACTGTGCCTGATTAAAAAAACAAAACAAAAAAAAAACCACGATGGTTTCCTCTGGGTAGGGCATTCTCAAGGGCATCCTACCCTAATTTGAGATGATAGGTATTCTGGAAGGATCCAAATCTATAAAAGAGGAGAAACACAGAGGAAGGAAGTTTGATTTGTCTTTATCAGAACGTGTATTAGTTTAAAAGAGAGAAAAGACAAGCCTGACCATCTTCCTCTTTATTAAACCAAATTAGAAATTTGCAAAATCTAATTTTTAAACACACTTTGGTGAACCAAAGAACGTAGCATGCTATATACATCAGTGGGGTTTAATGCTCAAGTCATACCATAATTTTTCTGTCTACATAATTTATATATTTTTTGTAAAGCAAAAGAAATTTTATTTCCATCAGGAGCTTTTAAGCCAGTGCCAAAACTCCTTCTTCTTCTGGGTCCAGTGTAACGTCATACCATTTCACAACTGAGAGTGCTGGGGAAATAGGGAGCCAGAAAGCTCGGGGGAATTGCTGGGTTTCAATTCATGTATAATTTATAGGCAAGTCGTCTTCTCCATGCTTCCTCTGGCTCCACAGATGTAGTGGTGGTAGAAGAAAATGATAGTGAAAGGAATCAAACATGAGGGGTGCTTTCCCCTTCTGTCCCTTCCCTACTTACCTACTTATGCCCTGTTGATATGCTTATCGCTTTTCCCATCAGGGAGGCTTCTATGGCTCCAGGACTGTAGGAGTGATCCCCTCCTATCAGTCCTAACAAAATGTCATTCAGCAAACTATAATGAGAATATCATCATGGTGTGGAGTTTCAACAGAAAGTCTTTTTGTTTTGTTTTTTGAGAGATATGCAGATACTGTGTTAAGAATTAAATGGTTCACACATGTCGAGCTTTCGTTAATATCTTATTTATTAAAATATTAATATTTTCAAATGAATCATTGAACATATGCCTAATTACATTGAAATATTGAAGTTATATTCATGAAGAGAAGTACTTATGGATTTTTTTCCCCAGGAAAGAGCACTCTGAACAAGTGTGTCTTTTCCAAAATCAGTTAAAAGTATAAAATTATAACATTCTAGTGATTGGAAATATTATAGGCATCACTTAGCCTCTTCTATTTGTTTTCTATAACAAAAATCAATCCAGAGTTTAGGTGCCTCATTCAAAAACAACCAACCAGACGATGGTAGAGGAGCATGACATTCAGGAGCCTTTCTATCATATCATGACATTCCTGGCTCAACCACATGGATATGTTATACTGAGTCACAAGAAATTTTACAATATATTTGGAATAATGGAGTTTAGGGATCTTATCCAACATAAATACAATTTGCTAACATTTTCATAGACACTCTAAAGCTGCAGGATCCCAACTAACAATTATTTCTTCATTTTGTACTTTTTTAACTGTCTAGTCTATCTCATTACGAACTCTGGCATTACCCCCTTATTATCTAAACAAATGTCTCAGCTTGACTCATGACCATGTTTCTTTCCAGCATCTGTTTTCATGCTCCTTCTGGCCATCCCTTAGTTACCACAACACCTTCCTATCACAGTCCTTTGATTAGCAAAGAGAGGCTTGAGAATCAAGAAGAATCCTTTCCTGTCCAATTAGAAGCGAAAATCTCAATGAATTCTCTTCTATAGTAAGAAATTCAATTATTTATTCATTGATTCATTTAAGAATTCTTTCTGGAACACATCCCAAGTCTCAGGTGCTGGGTTATCTGCTGTGGAGAATCAGAGCTAAATGAGACATTGTCCCTGGACTTGTGGAGCCAATAATCTGGTGATGAGGGCAAGATGTGTACACCAACACTGTGGATACAGAGCAGAGAGAGAAATAAACAAGATATTGGCCAGGTGCTTTGGGGAGTAGAGAAGAAGCCATGTATGGGAATCATAAGGAAAAGCTTTGTTTAAATATGCAAAATCCAAGAAGTCAAGACATTAGGTGCTAGAACTCTTCCAGGAACCATTTCATCCCCCTACAGTGGAGAAGACACGGCCAAGAACCAGCATCTGGACATTCTGACCAGAAGAATGTCCACAGCCATTACCACATCAGCAACCAGAATAGAGAGGTGGATCTCAAGGGTCCCGGAGTAGGGAGAGGTCAGAATTGGAGAGAATGCTCCAGAAAGAACTAGAACACCAACTCAGCCATCCGTAAGCCACTTGAGAGAAAGTCAAACTAGATAGTTTTGAAAAGACACATTCTCAGCTGCTTAAGTAGGCAGGCAGACCAGCCTCCGCTGACTCTGGGACACAAATCGGTCACAGGTGTATTCTGACATTCTAGGTGCATATCAGCCAAAGGGGTAACTTCACTTGACACAGTTGAGGTTGAAGCATAGCAACTAGCACTTTTCTTTACTGGAGCTGATGCAGCACCCAAGCCAGAGTGCTCCCTTTCTCTGCATGTGCCTAGGAGACACCCAAATCACTGTATTGCCTAAGTCTCAGACCCTCAGCTAATGTTGAGCACATCTCAGGGCCAAGACTAGGGTGAAGCTGGTGAGGCACCCTGGATGCAAAATACAAGATGCTTACTGCCAGGTGCCCACCCTGCACCCTGAGAGATACTACCTTAAATCCACCTCTCCCCAAAGAGTGGCATCCAAATTTTAAGAAGAGGGAGGGCTTCAACAATCCTAGGACAGGTAGATACTTGCAGTCAGAGGGAAGTGTGGGGCAATGAGTTGTCTCGTCAAAGTCCCAAGGATCTATGATTAAAATTTCCTATTGACTGAATACCAAGGGCCATGGTATTCCTAATGCCTAGTCCAAATAGGGCTCTTCTGATTTCTTTTTTTAAAGGAAAGATTTAATTCACCCTTTAATTTACCGCCTTCCATGAGCCCCCTTTACATCTCTGCAATTGAAAATGTAGTTCACAAGCCCTTCTTGTTCTGTTCATTGAAAACAGAGATTGAAAATACATGCACTCTGGGGAAAAGTTTCCTTGCAGGATATTTCTCTAATTCTGTTGTGGCTTAAGCCTTGGTTTGTAACACCTGAGTCCTGCCAAAGAGTGCCAGCTCTCATGTTCAAAACTATTCTAGGATTAGAGCATGTTTACCACAATGCCCTCTGGCTCACTCTCCTGAATGAGGCTTGAAATTGGCAATCATTTTCATAAACAGAGTAATAACCACAAAATATTCAGCAAATTAAATATATGGTTTAAAAACTACATAATCCAGGAAGAAAACATAAACATTATTATTTTCATAATACATCTGGTTTTCTTTGTGGTCCAATTTGCTTTAGCTTCATCATTTTCCTTTAAAAGAAGTAAGACTAGTATTACCATAAATTTGTATTCATGTTTCTCTTTCATTAAATTCTTTTTCTTCTCTCTTCATTCACACTAAAAAAAAAAAAAAAAAAATCCTAGTTTGGGAAAGAGGAAAAAAAAACAATGAGAGAATTGTTTATAAGGCAAGAAACACACACTTCCTTTATATAGCACCACTACTTCAAAAGAAATGGGTAGATTTTCCTCAAAGGATAAGAGAAAAAGAACTAAATATATTTCACAGAACCACACAATTTTAGCTATAAGATGAATTACACCTGAGACAGAGCACATTCTTTCCTTAACATGAAAATCATGGATTCTCACAAAATCTTTTTAATAGAGCAGAGGATGAGCCCTGTGGCAAGAAGTCCCTCCTGCCAGGCTTCCAAGCAGCGGTCATTTTCCAGTAAACCTGCCTGAAGCCTGGCAGAATCAGAGGTTAAGTGAAAATCTCCAACAGCACAGAAATGTAGGCCCTTCCCTCATGATTCATCATAATCAGCAATCAGGCAACAGGGGCCAGAGTCTAAGCATAAATTACTTCATCACGGTTGATTATAATTTAAACCCAATTGAAAGACCATTGAAGTCTGAATGCAGTTGAAGAACAACTAGTTCACCTGTCACTTAAGATGAGCTCCAGGATATTTTATACAGTTGAGAGCAAGGAGAGAGGGATAATAAAGTATTACAGTTCATCCAACTATAATTTTAAGAGGAATCTTCAAATATCTAGATAAATTTTTAGGTATCCAAGATGGTTAATCCTATTCTATATGAATGTGTTAATAACATACAAACATCTCGAAGGAGGTAAGTAGAAAATTGAGGCATTAATAAATGGGCAGTAATTAAGAGAGCAGTACTAGAAAAAAAAATAGCCACCATTTAAAATATCTTCTCCCACTGAATCCTCACAAAATTGTTTTAGGTGGAGTTGATATTCTAATCCCATTTTGCGAATGAGAAAACTGAGAATCAGAGGGAGAAGGAAACTTGCTCAAGAGCATCATTTTTGTCAGTAGCAGCACTGGGATTTGAACTAGGGCAAGTTCTGAATGCACATCCACATTTGTCTTCATATCCTAAGCTGCTTAATCCAGATGATAACTGAGTTTACTAGGATGGTTATACTCAATGGTGATAAACAAAAATTGTGTGGAGGCCAGCAAGTTATTTCTGTGTGGTTGCAAGAACAACCTCACTTAGACACGGTTCCCACTTTGAAAAGATGGCCCTGTGAAGCATGTCAATGGTGCAGTCAACTCTAGCAGGATAGAAATCTGGTGTATGGGTAAATGTGGTTGTGCTGGCAATTCTGTTCGCTTCCTGTTCTACTTTCTATCCTTCTCACCTAGTCTGTGCCCTGGGAGGCTGGTCTCTATGAACTGCATGAAGGTTAACCCTTCCTCACCCTCTGGGAATTGGTTCAGTCATAGAAGGTGGGTGGGAGGAGATTGTATTGGTGGGTGGGAGGAGATTGTGTATTTTTCCTCCCACCTGTCCACTAGCCTGAGGGTTGGCAGTGACTACATTCCTCCTCAGAAGGTTGAAGTTCGCTTTCTTTAGCTTCAGCTCCCTTTCTCTCTCTCCCCACCTCCTCCTTCTTCCCCTCCCCTGCTCTTTCCTCCTCTCTCCATCCCTCCCTTCCTCTCCACCCTCTTTCTCTCTCACTCTCTCCCGGAAATCCCTTAATCCTCTTGAATCTGCTGGCTGAGAATAGCTGCTTAGCCTGGGTTTCCCTAAAGGAGAGCCTGAAGTGAAGGCTGTATACATGTGGTTTATTTTGGAACTTATCTCAGGGAACAGGTGTGAGAGGCAGAGGGAGGGAAAGAGAAGGAAATAAACTCCCAAACAAGGGTGAGTTCTTGAATTGGCCACTGCTACTGTCAACTGGTGCTCAATCCCTCAGAATCTTCTGAGGGATCTTAGAGAATACAATCACACAACAGTCAGCTAGGGAAGAAATCAAAAGTGTTCATCAACCAGCTTTCATCACCCCTTCTTCAAGGGTGGGGCACTGGCACTAACTGGCCCATCAAACATTGTGCATGCCTGAATGTCAGGCAATCCACGTCAGTGTATCTGAGAAGCCCCAGGACAGACCAGGAGAGGCATCACAGAGCAGGTCAATGACAGAGAAGCTTGTAGAAGCTCAAGCGGAAGTCCTCTCTGTGGTGGTGGGAGGAAGGAGTGGTGAAAGGGCTTGTGAAAATGGCACCCTGCTCTTGCTAGCTCTGGAGCTAGTCACCACCCTCTTGTTTTGCTTGTTTGTTTTTACTTAACTCTGCCTCTTATTATAAATGGTCCCTTCTTTAAAATCTCAACTACCCCGGGCGCCTGGGTGGCTCAGTGGATTAAGCCGCTGCCTTCGGCTCAGGTCATGATCTCAGGGTCCTGGGATCGAGTCCCGCATCGGGCTCACTGCTAGGCAGGGAACCTGCTTCCCTCTCTCTCTCTCTCTCTGCCTGCTTCTCTGCCTACTTGTGATCTCTCTCTGTCAAATAAATAAATAAAATCTTTAAAAAAATTATTAAAAAAAAAATCTCAACTACCCCATTTGACACATGTGCTTCCTATTGTAATCCTGCCTACTTCACTGGTATTCTGTATCCTTCCAAGCCTTCTTTCAGACACTCTTCCTCTCCTTTCCCCGCTCTTCTCTCACAAACAATGATGCCTAATGGTTTTATGCTCCCCTCTCGTACAGGGCTGGAGAGAGTCCTCCCAAAATTTATGTCCTTCCTGAAACCTCAGAAGTTACCTTATTTGGAAATAGGGTTTTTGCAGATGTAACTAATGGTTAAGATGAGGTCCTACTGGAGAAGATGAGGCTTTAATCCAATGTAACTGATGTCCTTATAAGAAGAGAGGAAGAGACACAGAGACAGAGATTTATGAAAAACAACCTTGGGATAGGAGGCAGTGATTGAAGAGAAATGTCTACAAGCCAAAGAAAACCGAAGATTTCCAGCAACCATCACCAGATAGGAGAGAAGCATGGAACAGATTCTTTCTCAGAACTCCTGGAAGGACCCAGCCCTGCCAACATCTGATCTCAGTCTTTTAGCCTCCTCCAGAACTCTAAGGGAATAAATTTCTGTTGTGGTAATTTGTTATGACAGCCCTAGAAAACTAGTACACCTCTACATACAACTTTCTAAGTCCCACAGAGCTCTACAAAGTCTCATGTTTCATTTTCTTTCAGCCCATTAAAACTTATCTGTCCTAGGTTTATCTTTCAAGGTCATGGCCTTTACCCACCGAGAGTAGGTGAGAAGACAGTGTCACTGCTACGGCTTCACAATTAGCTAACACGATGCTCAGTAGCACAGCACTTCTTTTCCAATTAGACCCTCCCGTCTGTTCAAGGAAGCACTTTAAGAATGCTTACTGGCCAACTGGAGAAGTGATATAAGCCATTCTCAAACCACACTGTACAGGACACCAGTTGCCTATGTCCTACCAACTTAAGTGAGAGGCTCAGCTAGCATGGAGACATCCTAAAGCCCAAATGCCTGCCCTCCATTAATTACCCCAACAGGAACCCCACAGGAGCCGTGACAGCAGGTGCACAGTCCACTGCGGAGTGAACTTGTGGACCCGACAGGTTGGGTAATAGACACCACAGTGTTTGTTTCCTGTAACCACCCCTTGATACGCACTTACTACTCATTCCCACCTGTCCATCCACGCCTTCCCTAGAGCCCTGCTCTGCCACATGTTTAAACCAACCAGAAGAAGAAAAGGTCCAGGGTCAGAATATGCAACTAGCTTCTCTTGGGTTTATTTCTTCAACATAGTTCTTTAGATGAGATATCAGGAGAAAATGAAGCTTTGCTGCCATAGGTTTGGTTAGGTTTGGTTTGGTTTGGTTTCCCTCCCAATCCCATCTTGTTTCAGTTTGGTTTGCTTCGGTTTGGCTGTCTTGTTTGCGTTTGCATATGGCAGAGAGTGAAGAGATAACCCCACACCTCTCTGCTGCTCTGCTTTGTCACCACAAGCATGGATTTGGGAGATGAGCAAACCCACTCCATCTCCAGCTCCCTGACAACTGGGGACCTGGAGGAAGATATGAGCCTCCTGGAACATCAGTCTTCTCATCCGTGCACTGGGGAGAGTGCTTCCTCATGGTGTGGGAGCATCACAGAGTGGCAGGTGCACATAAACTCAGGGGACCCTTCTCATTGCTCTTCCACCTTTAGGTCCCATTTTAAGTATCACTTTCCTTATCACTTTGGCTATACCTATTTATGCTTATTTAATTTTTTATGTCTTATCTCCCAAACTCCACTGGAAATTCAAAGCCAAATATTACATCTATTATTGTAAAGAATATTAATTTATGAGGCATCCTGTGTGTCCGATGCTATGCTAAGCACCTTACTTACACAATCCTGACATTAAGATAGGGTAAAATAGAATATTAACTTTACTTTAGAAATCTGAGGAGTGAGGTTTACTTCAGGCAACTAGTAAGTGGTGAAACCAGAATTTACGAACAAGTCTGTCTCCGTTCTAGAATCTGCTCCTTTAAACACAGTGCTTCTATCCCACTGTCAGATGCATAGCAGGGACTCCATAACCATATTTTAAAATTATAAGCAGAACTGATCTATGTGATGCAATACAAGACTAAATGTGAATGTTAATGACAGAACGTACTTGAAAAAGACTTATATTAAAATCAAATAATATTGATTTCATGATTATTCAAAAAATATGTTCTCTCCAAGTAGGCTTATCCCCACCATGCCACCAAATTACTAAACTCAGCAGTTACTAAATTCAGTGGTGACTTCTCAATCAGTCTTCTCTCTCTTGATCTTTCTGTGGCACCTGATACAGTTAAGACTTCCTTCCCATGTTGTCCTCACTTGGCTTCTAAAACAGCATGTCTCTTGAGTTTCCTCCTGTCTCTTTGGATGATTTCTTTGCTGACTCCTCCTCTCTATCTGTTAAGGTTGAGGTGCCCCTGGACTCAACCCTTGGCCTCTTCTCTATCTGCACTCACTCACTCGATGATCTCAACCAGAATCACAGTTTTAAATACCATACACTCAGATCTACTATCACACGAGGCGGTATTCTCAAACATCACTGTGCCCTGCAAAACCCCACAGTGACAACCGCAGAGTTTATATGAAAAATGTGTTTGGGGCACAAAACTCAAAAACGTCATCAGTGACCTGTAAAAAAAGAAGAGAAAAAGAGATCCTGATAAAAAACGGCAGCACAGTTTCACACTTATTAAATGGAAAATGTATGCATCACTATTAAAATATACGTGGTCCTTTACCTTGCCAACAGTGAACTTTGCCTGTGAAGGGGTTCCAGCTTGTAAGTTCATGTGGAGTCGTGGAAGGAAGTTTTCTGAAGTCAATTGGGTTAAGTCGTAATGACAGACATGGATGGGTGTGGTTCATAGTACGTGGTGAACTGATGTAGCTGGGTGAGGTGTCTGAGGTATGGGCATGTATTTTGGGTTTTCTTACACAGTTCAGTTCTGCTAGTGCCGTTTTATGCATTCACTGAGTGGTTCTTCCAGAATAAATTGCCCACAATCAAATATGAAATTCCCGTTACGTTTAAATTGTCCCCCACTGTATCAACCTGTACTAGTACAAAGACACTAAATAAGGTCATATATCTAAATAAGGTCATGTGCACATGTCTTGGGGGTTAGGACTTCAACATATATTTTTGAGGAACACAATTCAACCCATAATACAGAGTTTGCTCCCCAAATTTCTGGAAGCCTCGCCTAATGTCACACCAGGATCTTTTTTTTTTTTTTTTGAAATTTTTATTCACAGCTTTCCATAGTAAGAAATACATTTTACATCATGTCACAGCATGCATGTGTGCATGCACACACACACACAAGTTCCACATAACTGACTCTGCATGGAGTAATCTGTTATTTCCTCTTCTACTTTATTCCATCAGAGAGAGAACTTGCTACTCATGACCCACTAATTGATTTTATGGCACCCTGCTGAGTTGTGACCTACATTTTGAAAAATGCCTTCTGGAATGAGAACAAAAGCTCCTGTTCTTCTGATTGGGTTAGGTTCTAAAGGATCCTCCTCAAATCTATTCATTTATAAGTAAAGAGCATGGAATCTCTGTTGATTGCGTGGCACAGGACACTGGACAATTCCTTTCACTATTTTCAGATTCATTCCATTTGCGTTTGCAGAGTTTCCTCCTCTACTTTCAATTTGTTATATTGTCTCAACTTTTGGTCACTTTGTCATCTCAAAACTCTTCTTACACACTGCTCTATCACTTTGGAGATTCGGTCAGGTTAACAGTGTCTCAGAACCGACTGTGAAGACGGGGTAATCAGGAGGCTAAGGCTTGAAGGCAGAGACAAACGGAGTACTTTGCTTTCACCACCTGTCCTTGCTGTGCAGACTGCAAAGTGAAGTTTTTCACCTGCTTTCAGCCTCTGCTAGTCTTTGTGGTCTTAGGTGAGTTTTGCCCTCACTCCTCATCAGCCCCTTTACCTGGGGGACTGTCATAAGGAGCGTGAACATTGCCAATGGGAGTCTGGTGCCAGCTCCTGACCCCAGCCCTACTGCCTACTCAGCCCAGAGATGGCATTTCAGCAGGCAAAGCCCTAAGACCACTCAGCTACAATGAGGGGAACTCCCCCATCTCACTCCAGCCCACGACTCACTGGATAATCCCAAAGAAGTATGTCTCTGTGCTTCTAGTGGCTCAGACATTTTGTGGGCGACGAAGAGTCTATTGTGCTAATTTTGCAAAAAAGAATATTGTAGGCCTGGAAGCTTAAACAATGTGCTCCTGTCACACTATAACTTAATTATAATTTAGAACCCAAACTCACATTCCTGATTTTCCTGGGTGTTTTCCCATGAGCTATAAAAGGTCTTCATCTTTTCATAATATTGCCAAGGGCAGGCCCTGTTTATCTTCAAATGGGCCAGGATAAGTAAAATTTATACAGGAAATTCTATTGTTCTCTGAAGATAACCAAGTTTTACATTTGTTGTAAATACCAATCAAGTTATGATCTGACCTTTCCTTTCTCCTAATTTTCTTGGCATTTCTCTCCAGCAGCCCCTCGATACCCCACCCCCATCACTATAGCTCACATTCCTCTCATTCAAAGTGAAGAATCTGAACTTAGATCTCTCCAAAGGAACCCAAAAAACTATTTTCCTTCAAAGACTAAAATTCTTGCTTTGCATACTTTAAGTCTCCCTGAAATTAGTCTGTGTAAGAATTAATTGGTCCATTCAATGTGATGTGCCTTTTTTCTTACACACACAGAAGCTGTATTTAAATTGATAGTGCTTTATAAAAATTGACATCTTAAATTTTAAAATATATGTATGTCCATATATATATATGAATATTTCTGAAGTGTTCCTACTACATATGAGGCTGAAATACCTGAAATTACAAAATTTTCCATGAGTTTCCAAGCATTGTGAAAATTACATTGGGAACAGTTCTCATAATTTAATTAATATGTTTTAGATAGAATGTAGACTTTTCTCTAAAGATTAAAGCTTCTGCCAAAATGGGCTGACAACTGAACACCTCTCTTATCTTCTAGGCTTTTTCTGGTTCTCACTAAGCAACCTGAATTCCACATGATCCTACATACATGCACTGACCACTCATCCGTCTGGCCCATTTTAAGAGCCTTCCAAGGTCAGAAGATGTGCACATACCTTTTTTGAGTCTGTAGTCAATGCTTCATAGAAAATCGGCTGCTGTTGGGAGATGAGAGAAACTAAGGGGTTTCCCTATAATTTGCACTCCTGAGTACGCCATTCAATTCTTTTGGAAAGCCCCTGTGAGAGAAGAATTTTAGCCTTTAAAAACAAAGGTTTTTGCTTCTTCAGTGATACAGAACCTTGGCATTTCAGAACTGAAAGAAACAAAACTCAGTGACCCAAGAAAAACAATGGTGAGAAAAGAAGTAAACCAAGTTTAGTGAAAACAAAGGCAGAAAATTGTTTTTTATTATAGAAATAAGGCATTTAAGGGTAAGCAGGAGCTAAGATTAAATATAAAAATGGGAAATACTTTTAAAAAGAAAAATATTTGGCAAGGGCTTCTTGGCCAGCTTACATTAGCCAACAATTTATTTCTGGTTCTGTTTAGTTATTGACCTGACTCAAAAGAGGGGTTTTCCATTAATAAGTCTAAAAATTGTCATATAATCATGTAAGTTCATTATTCATTATAATATTATTAGTGTTTATTCCCACTCTTGTCAGTCCTCTGCATGGCTTCTGAGGGATGAGGCATTTATGGTTAGACTAGGTAATTTTTTAAACTATAATTATACTTAGTCAGCTATGAATAACAGGGAATCTAAATACAGTGGCTAGAACAAATATGAGTTTACTCATTCTAACGTAACAGAAGTTGCTAGGGTAGTTACTGAAGTTGTTTCAGTAATTCAGCAATGGTAGAGCCAATGTCTTTGTGATTCCTTGGCCCAGCCTTTTCTTCATGATTACAAGAAGGCTGCTGAAGCTCCAGTTATCCGGGTCTGCATCCAATAAAAGGGAGGATGTATGTCCTTTTTAATGATGCAAGCAAAGGTTCTCAAAATTCACATAAGATTTTTACTTTTATCTCATTGGAAAACAATTGGGCCACGTGGCCATTCCAAAGAAGTAAGGACTTTAGAATAGAGGCAGTAAAGGGAGGAAAGTGTTAGAAATGGGTGATGGATCAGCCAAATCAGAATGTCTGCCAAAGTTTTTGTCTAGATATTTCTGATACATGGTAACGTGTAAACAACCCTAGGAATGAATAGATTTGAGAATTGAATTGGCTGAGTTCAAAACATCAATGTCACCTAGAATTTGTTTTTTTATTAAAGACGAGAAATCAAGTGAAATCTTAAAAGTGGTGGTAGTAGATGGAGTAACAGACCCCCAATTATGTCTACATCCTAATCCCCTACACCTGTGATCTCATGATAGAGAGATGGGGAGATTATCATGGACTGTCAGGGTTGGCCCGATGTAATGACGAGGTTCCCGAGAAGAGAAAAGTAGGAGTGTCAATGTCACAGAAGAAGATACAATCATGGAGACAGTCCACGGGGGTGGGGGAGGTGGGGGGGAAGAAGTGAAGTGAAGATGCTGTACTGCTGGCTTTGAAGATGAAGGAAGGGGTCACAAGCCAAGGAAAGCCACAGCCTCTAGGAGCTGGACAAGGCAAGGAAATGGATTCTCCCCTTGAGCCTCCTGGAGGAATGCAGCCCAAAGTGGCACCTGGAGTGTAGGACTTCTGATCTCCAGTACTGTGAGATAATCAATCATGCTATTTTAAGCCACCAAATGTATGGTAATTTGTTACAGCAGCTGCAGAAAACTAATACAGTGGCCTGGATCAGATTAGAATGGAAGTTTCGAATTGCTCTTGAAAAGTGAAAGTTAATGTCTTATAAGAGAATGTGTTCAAGCCTCAGAATTATCTTTTATAGGGCAGTAATAGCTGCTAACACTCACTGAATATTTACTGTGTGTTTGCAAAATGCAAAGTGCATTGTAGGCATTTAATTGCACCCCTGAAACAACCCTATGAGGTACACACTAATACTATCTTCCACTTGAATAAACTGCCAAGGGCATGAGAACTAAACTAGGGAGTGGAGTATGGGCAAGAGAGCAGGGCACGTGCTGGCACGGGTGGCAGGTTACTGGTAAGGACTGTTTGGAGACAGTGGCACAGGTTCACTGGGCCCCTCAGCAGTAGCTGGCTGCCACATCGGTGACTGGGAACCCACAAGACTATGGGTCACGGAGGAAACTCTCCATGCTCTTTGCATGAACACTGGGAAGAATTTGGCCAAGGACGGGAATTCTAGCTGAACCCCTTGGTGGGAACTCTGAACTGCACAGAGAGCCCTTTGTTTTTGTCCTGCACTGGAAAAGTAGCCAGATGCTGGTACTAACAGAGGAAATATATGTCTGTTAAAGGCAGTCTAAATCATTTCCAAAAATTTTAGAGAAAAATGACACTGCTATCAGAATACCAAGACATACCTGGTCTCCTAAAAGTGATGTTTGAATCCTTATGACCTTAAAACAACAAACAAACAAACATATAACAGCTCACACTTTGCATGGCTCTGATACAAACGAGTTTCAGTTAACACAGCATACACAAAGCAAGGGCTGCCTGCATTAAGTTGTCAAAGGAATGAAAAGGAAATAATCCAGAAAATTACTCTGCAAGAATTCAGATGTTAAAAATATATTAGATGCTACTGCTTTGAATGTTCTATCAAAGGCAACTATTGTAAAAGCATTCTGAAAATCCCCAAAAGAGGCATATATAGAAAAAAGCAATTTTTTAAAATGTAGTGATATTTATGAGGAAAGCTTCAAAACCTTCCATTTGCTATTAACTTATTTGGTGTTAGTGAATGATGTTCCATATGTAAGAGAAAATCAAATTTTAAAAAAGCGGTTGAAGAAGTTATGCATAAGAATAGCTAACAGAGACCAACAATTTAAATGTGTTGCATATGCAAACATCAACACCAAAGGGAGGACACAGGAGGAGCCAACTTGTATATTATCAGAACAAGCAGGATCTCAAAGCAACATTTAAGTACATTGTTTAGCTTACCGAGACGCCTTTTATTTTTGTAAGAAAGGAAAGAAAGGACACCAAACAAAAAAATCTCTTTTCAAAGACCTTCCCTTTTTTCATGTTTAAACTGGATTTAGGAGCCTTCTAAAATAACTCTTGCAGGGCCAAACTGGGGAAAAAGAAAGTGTGTCTCATTCCCAGGGAATAGAAGGGGATATACGACCAAGGAAATTACAGAATGAGATGTTCAGGTTCGAAAGAATGAACACGATTAAGGGTCAGGCAGGCAGTTTACATGACTTAAGGGTGAGTATTTGCCATCTTTACATTTCAGGCTCTTTTTACATCATCATCCTTTGTCCGAAGAGATGACAGTCCTGGCTGTGACTTCCTGTGTGCGTAAGGGGGGGGTGGGGGCTGGAAGGGATGAGGCATAACCGGCCGCCTCATCCCCGTTTCCTCCCGTGTTTATGTCCCATTCGAATGACAGCTACGGCTTCCAGGACCCACTGCTGCTATTTCTGGTGATGCCTCAGACCTGGCACAAAGGGAAGATTGGAATTAACCAGTTATTTTTCCACTTGACACGCTTCCTTGTCATTTCCAACGCTGGTCACCTGCATTGTTGGGACTTCTAATCAGGCTTCATATGCCTTGATCTTGAAAGATCTTTCCTGTCCATTTTTAGAATCTTCCAGTGACAGGAAGATTTTCTCATTCAGCACAAGAATTTTAGGCACACATATGAAGGACTCATAGGCTCTAAAGAAAATGAAACAAGTCAGAAACGATTACTAAGGAACCAGCTAACACTCAGCAGAGTGTCTCTATTAAAACCATCCCTTCTTCGTTCTTTTTGTCCTCCTTCAATATGGAGTCGTGACTGTGAAGATAACAGTACACTGCCCTGGTGACAACTTCCTCCAGGGTCACAAGACAAATTTTCACAAGTCTCAGTGAAGAGGCCATCCTAGTTTTCGGTGTATCATCTTCAGCTATGACTCTGACCTCTTACAACACATTCACCTGCTCTACTCAACATCATCGACCGGGCTTGGTTCAGTGTGCTCATTAACTGACATTACAGAAGTAAATTGATTTTGCCACCAATAAATTTGGAAATTTGATCACAAGTTGCTGGCCCACCTGTGAAGGATTCCCAGCATGCCTTTTCTCCCCCAGCTTTAGTGGGATATACTTGACATATAATGTATAAGAGCAAGTACTCAGTATTATGATTTAATACACATAAATATTGCCAACTGATGACCACAGTAAGATTAATACATCCTTCATCTCACAGTATTACAATTTTTTTTCTGTGTAGTGAGAACATTTAAACCCTCTCTTAGCAAATTTTTAAGTATATACACTACAGTATTGCTAACTATAGTCACCACAGAGATTATTGACCCCCAGAACTTAATCATCTTAAAACTAAAATTTGTTACCCTTGACCAATATCTCTCCATTTACCTCCACTTCTTCTCCCTCCCCAGACCCTGGCAACCACCATTCTACTCTGTTTCTATGAATTGGTCAGCATTCCTTTTTCTGTGGTCCACCTCTTGAGAATTACATAATATACTGAATTTCAACATACTTTTTCCAGCCTCCTCGTACCACACATTGAGTTTGGAACATGAAATTAAAGAGATACAGCTCAAAGCAAGCCCTTTGTACACGTGGAATGTTTCCTTTAGCAAATACCCATTACAGTCCCATTGTGTACAGTTCAGAAGTCAGTATTTCTTTTTTATTAAGTTGCTTCAAATAAGATAAAAGAGAAACCCAATTGACTGCTGGCTCTGAATTTGACAGGAGGACTGTTAGGCCATTTGCAGTGTCCTAGAAAAAGAAGCAGCCGCAGCCCAAGAGCTTTCTCCCGCCTGATTTTGTCCATCCCTGCAGTAAGAACTCCGAGGAAAGAGCAGCCTGAATTTCATCACTGGTGCTAACAGAACTCAGGGAGAAATATTCCAAGATAATAAAGCTAAGACGCATTAAACACTTCTGTGGCAGCATTCTAAGCGTTTTGCACATGTTAATTTATTACATCTCACAACTCTATGAGGTAAGGACGATTATTATCTCCACATAAAGATGCAGAAGAGGCACAGAGAGGCAGAGTTGCATGCCAACAGAGTAAAGAGGAGCCATGGTCAGAAGTGGGTGATGACTCACAGGAGAAGCTGATCCTCGTCACCGGTGTGGGACAAGCACTTAGAGAAAGGATGCAGTTGCAGACATTGGAAAAGAGCTCTGCTTTTCACAAAAAGGACATTTGGAGAAAAAAACAAAAATATTGAGTTTAGCATACAGGAGTCAAGTACAGTGTGTGAAGGAACAGCCTTCCAGGTCTGGGAGGCAGACAGGGCTTGTGAGTATTAAGGATCTCCTCGGAAGAAAGCAGGACCCAGTTACCAGGTCAGGATCTGGTTCTGGGGATGGAATGTGAAAGCCCAGCATGGACTGTGGTATTGAAACAAGTCTAGGTTGTTAAGATTCTGATTCCCACTAATTAAAGTGTGTGGGTTTCTTCTCCACACCACCAAACAATTCTCTGACACCAACTAGGTGTCCTACAATCCCACTCAAGTCTCATACTGTCTACCTGGATATGATGTCAGATTGCACAAGTTAAAGGTTAGGTTCTACAAGATCCTGCCCTTCACCCACTCAAATGCCAACTGCCAGCCAGCTTGTCATATGTTTTAGCCCAACTGGCCATCGATTGGAGATTCCAACAGCCTCATCCTTGAGTTCAATTACTTTGCAAAAGCAGCTCACAGAACTCAGAAACATTTTACTTACTAGACTACTGGCTTATTATAACACAGTGTGACTCAGGAACAGACAGATGGAAGAGATGAATGCATAGGGCAAAGTATGCAGGAAGGTCATGAGCTTCCATGAACTCTCTAGGTGCACCGCTCTCCCCAAATCTCCATGTGTTCACCAACACTGAAGCTCTCTGAGCCATGTCCTTCTGAATTTTTATGGAGGCTTCATTACATAGGCATGGTTGAGTAAATTATTGGCCATTGGTGACTGAGTTCAATTTCAAGCCCCTTTCCCCTCCCTGTAGGTCAGGGCCAGTAGGATTGTGTTCCAACCTTCTAATTACTTGGTTCTCCAGACAACCTGCTCCTATCCTTAGGTGCTTTCTAAACAGCCCCCTCATTAACATAACAAAAGACAACTCTATCTCTCTAATCACTTAAAAAATTCCAGGGGTTTTAGGAGCCTGGTGCCTGGAATGGGGTCAAAGACCAAACATCTATATCTTATTATAAATCACAATATCAGATTTGTCTATGCAGCTGCTAGAAGTAAAAGAAAGCAAGCCATCACACTATAGTGTCAGATGAGGACTGATTTAAGGAAAAAGTGGGAAGCTAGCTATCCAATGGGAAAAGAAGGCCCAGAGCTGAAGAATAGTCAAGAAGACAGGCTGAACCTCACCTCCAGCTTGGTCTTGGCCACTTGGAGCCTAACTGGGCCTGTTTCTTATCCATCCTGGCCCAGTTGTGGTCAGATGGTCAGGGTATCAGTCAGGAAGAAAAGAAGCAGTAGGCCCAAGCTGTCAGGAAACTTGAAGCCGAAAACTCCTCATGCCATCCACAAGACAAATACCGAAGGACTGAAGCATTCAGCAGCAGATATTTAAACTTGGTCTTAACTTGATCGTTGCTCTTCCAGGTCAGGGAAAAACAAGTTTTGATCTCAATAAATCAAGAAACCACAATGCTAATTTTTAAATATGAAAAAATAAGAACCAACCAAAATCTCATGAGATAGCAATAAAATCATGGAACAGCATTTAATCAAATAGCATATAGTCATCACAAATCATGTTTTCAAGGAATATTTACTGTCCTTGGGAAATACTCATAAGAGTATGACAAAAAGCAGGCTAGCCTACCAGAATGTGCTCTGGACTTGCTGGGGGAAAATTATATTTATGCTCAATAAAGAAATTACTCTGAGAAATACAGTTTGTTTTATATAACAAATATGTTGCTTCCAATCACCCAATATTGATAATATTATTATAAGAATAGTTAAGGTTTATGAAATGTAAAACTATATTTTTGTAACATTTATTTTTTTAAAAGCCTGTCTCCTAAAACATCTAGAAATACCGAAAATAATTTAATTGGGGTGAAGTTTACATTACCCTTAACGTTTTAACAACTTGGTTTATTTTTCTCCTTCTGGAACTAAAAAATTATAAAATTTCAAGTTAGTGCATAGAGATGGTAATTATTCACCTAAACTTGGAGATTAATGAACAGATTAATGCATATTAAACTTTACTTTTAATAAATCAGAACAAAAGTAGTTAAATATTTTTGTAAGGTTATTATCTGACCTAACTACCTTGATTAAAAAAGAAAAACATCTTTAAGCAGAATTTTATGGTTGGGAGCAATTTTGAATGGTGCAGACTTTCTTTCAGTGTGGACTGAGCACCAACTAGTACAGGTAAATTTTAACTTCTTGAGGCTCCGAAACTGTAAAGCGCAGGTAAGGAACACCCCCACTTTCTTTTTGCATGATACATTATGCATGAAATAAAATTTCTTGGCGACAGACACTAAAATCTCAGCTGATCTCTAACATTTGCTGACTGGGGGGGGGGGGGTGCATGAGCGCTGTTGATGTTAGAGAACTAGTTTTTATCTTTTTAAAGCCAAATGGTCAGGATGGGAATGGCAGTATAAAAGCGAAGGTGGATTTTGGTGAAAAAAGGCAGATGGGCAGACTGATCTCCTTTCATGCACTCACAGAAGAAGACAAGGCCAGAGATACCTGCCCTGAGAGGGTCAGGGCAGGTTGATGTGTGAGTGGGATGAGGCAGGACAAAGGTAATACACAGAAGGTAGTACTCAGGTACTACCTGAGAAGGTAAGAGGTAGAAGGTGGAAGGTAGAAGGACAAAGGAGTACTCAGGAAGTACAGGTAAAGGAAAATGAGCTGGTGCCAAGAGGCTGACCATACAGACAGAAGAGTGGCAAAGGGACAGTTGTAAGATAAGGAAGTTGTAGTAGGGGCTATTTGTGGTCTCCTAGTTTTTTTTCAAACTAATGAGTAAGTCTTAGGTCTTCCATATTTCCTCTTTCTCTATTCTCTGGTCTCCTTGACCCCTAAGAGATACAACAACTAATTCAGGCACCTGGGAGCAGCTGGGAGCTGGGATTCCCAGGTATCATCCACCAGCTTATGGCAGGGCTGGGTAAACTGAGAAGATTCTGGGCAGTCTGTTGGTATCTGAAGGCAAGGAGAGGGGTGGGGGAAGCCCTATGGACATACATCTGCACTTCTTGCCATGGATCTTGGGTAATTCCCACTAGCATCTGGATTTGCTCCACCATGAAGAGCTATAAAAATACAGCCAGGACGTGAAACCCAAATCAGGAATATCTGCCCTCCATGCAGTCAGCCCTGGGCTTGGTGTCCTCCTGACTCATCACAAGCTTCTCCCACTCTCATTGTTCATCTTTAAGATGTACAGAATGACGTCAGTGAATTGCAAGGACTTTTCCAAAGGCATGCATTTATTTTGGTTTATACTTCCACCTCCTCTCACTACCCACACCCATTTTAAAAAAGGATCTGAGGTCTATAAATTGATGTTCTGTGTAAACTGAAATAGAAAATTTAAAACTACATGGAGTAAGGGGGAAGCAAACATACAAGCTGATGTAATGACAGTAAAAGAGCCAGCCGCAAAGAAATCGATTAAGGAAGATAAAACTATGAATTACCACTATCAATATCTACTAAGTTCTCAGAAAAAACTCACTTCCATGATACTAATTCACATCAGTTTCATTATATTTGATTAAAAATTGTCTTATACCTATGAAAGAATATAATCTAAAAGATGAGTAAACTTTTTAATATCAATCTTAGCAAAAATGACACTAGATATCAATAGCTGTAAAAAGGCAATTATTTAGCAAAATCAAATATGAACAACAAACACGGTGATGCCTGATCACAAATGCAGGGCCTGAAAATCAAGTAGAGTGAAGCAATATTGAATAAAAACGAACAAACAAAAAACCCCATGGATTTTGAAATCAGACAGACCTTCTTCTGGATTCAGCTTAGTTTAACATTAATTAGTTATGTCACATAACCTTTCTGTGCTTCACATTATGCAGACTTAAATCTTCAAAAGCTTGTTTTGAGAAATAGGCATAAATATCTAATGAACCTACAACAGTGCCCAGCATACAGAAGCCACTCAATAAGTGGCATTTATTAATTGAGCACCTACAATGAGTCAGGCACTATTCTAGGGGCTAGGATTACAGTGGGAAATAGGAGAAATCTTTATCTTAGTGACCTTTATGCTGTGATGGGGCAAATAGCCAAAAAATAAGTAGGAAACGAAGAAGGAAAGGGAGAAGACAGGGAAGGAGGAAGGAAGAAGAGATAAGGAGAGATTCAGGTAGTGATGTTCCCTATTAAAAATAGTAACAGTGTAGAGAGTGCCTTGCAGCAAAGGGTAGTTACTGTAGCTAAGTAGTCAGGAAGGATTTTCTGAAGAGGTGACATTGTCTCTGAGGCTTGGATGATGACAAAGGAAGCTAGAGTAGGCCGAGGTCTTTGGACAGAGCATTCTAACCAAAGGAAATGGCAAAAAAAAAAAGAGAGGACTATGAAACTAGAACAAATTGTGCATTTTCCATAGACAAAGAGAAGGCCCGTGAGCGATGGGAAGACGGGTATAAGATTAGATCCAAGGCATTGGTGGGACCAGCTCAGGGAAGCCCTTGGGCTCCAACAGAGTTTAGATTCTATTTTAATTGCAATGGGAGAGATTTAAATGGGGAGTGATATGATTAAATACAATCTTTAAAAAGAGCATTCTGGGGGCGCCTGGGTGATTCAGTGGGTTAAAGCCTTTGCCTTCGGCTCAGGTCGTGGTCTCAGAGTCCCGGGATCGAGCCCCATATTGGGCTCTCTGCTGAGCTCCCCCCACCCCGCCTGCCTCTCTGCCTACTTGTGATCTCTCTCTCTGTCAAATAAATAAATAAAATCTTTTTTAAAAAATTAAAAAAAAAATAAAAATAGCATTCTGTGTGATTATGAAGAATGAAAGAGAGGACCCATGGGTGGAGAGAGTACGAAATCAAGCAGACCAATTAGGAGGCTGCTGGAACAGTTCTGCTAAGGCACGGTAGCTTCTGGGACTAGCCTACTAGCAGTAGAATGGGTGATATGTGGTTGGGTTGAGGATATATTTTGGAGTTGGAGCTAACAGGACTTCCCAAAGAACGGATATAAGGGAACTAAAGAGATCAGGACTGATTTCCAGTTATTAGACTTGAGCCACAGGCAGAATGGTAGTGCTATTACTATGAGGGTAAAGAGGAGGATTGGAATGGTTGGTGTCAGGATTGTCAGACATGCAAGTGGAGATGCCAAGCAGACAGCTGGATATACAGTCTGGAGATTAGGACTACTCCCGGGAGAGAATATTTGTATAAACTGTAATGGAGACTTGCATTATGTAAAATGTCAAATTCCGTTTTACCAAATAGAAAAAAAATTTAATACGAATAACAAGTGATACTCACTGTTTTTCATGAAAGTAGATCTTGAAAACTTTTATTTAAATGGCTTTTAAGTTATATTTTTATAAGACTTTATATATTTAAGTTAGAGAGAGAGAGAGAGCAGAAGCAGGTGGAGGTGGAGAGGCAGAAGCAGACTCCCCACTAAGCAGGGAGGCTGATGCAGGGTTCCATCTGAAGACCCTAGGATCATGACCCAAACCTAAGGCAGACACTTAACCAAATAAGCCACCCAGGTACCCCTTAAACTACCTTTATTGATACACAAGGATTGGATAAGTAAAAACCATAATTTCTCTCTGGTCAGCAAAACCTGATAGAAACAAATGATGATTCAGTTGCAGTATCAGAACCATGGTTTCCAAATCAACAAAACCCTTATAGCACACAGTCCTTGATTCTAGATAAAAGGTTGCTTTACAAGTTCACATCTTGTGATGGTATAGTTAAAATCCTTTCTTCCAGAAAGAATAGAAAGAGAGAGAGGCCGCTCAGAGTTTTATTTTTCTTGACACATCTAATGATATCCAAGCTGGCCTGGCATTGATGATGATAAATTGATTTAAGGGAAATTCGTCAATTCTGCCCTGATAGGATCCCTGTGCTGCCATCAGGGAGCTCCTTATTTATGCAGAGAGATGAGTTTAGCATACATGAAACACATGTAAGGTAATGTGACTGAGTGTGTGAATGGGACAACAGTGTTTTGTATTGACCTGTGTGCTCTTGGTTGCTTTTATCCTACACTTTCCCACACTTTTCAAATAGCAATGCTACTTTCCATATGAGCTGCTGTCAGGGAAAGCAACCAGCCTAAAAGAAAGATATCTGTAAAAATTGCAACTGTGTTTCTTTTTTTTTTAAGATTTTATTTATTTGACAGAGAAAGAGAGAAAGATCACAAGTAGGTAGAGAGGGGTGGGGAGGAAGCAGGCTCCCGCCTGAGCAGAGAGCCCGAAGCGGGGCTCGAGCCCAGGACCCCGAGATGAGGACCCGAGCTGAAGGCAGAGGCTTAACCCACTGAGCCACCCAGGCACCCCACAACTGTGTTTCCTAAATGCAGAATAGGCACAATCATCTGAAAGCCGAAGGACTTTTTACTTGTAAGTACCAGATTTGTTGAGAGAAATCAGTGGGTTCCAAGGAATTCTAAGAGCTGAACTTCAGTGATCAAGAACCATATTTGGAGTTTGCACTAACTTTCACAGAATAGTAGGAATAACAGTCGATTTATCTACCCTTTTACCCAAAAAGGAAATGAAGATTTACCAGTGAACAGCCAGTGGAGGAGATTCAGAGAGAATAAGACAGGGTACTTAATAAGAATAAGATAGCTGGTGGAGAAATTTGGTCCCTCCTCTGGTCAAGCTTTGCATGGAGAATCGTAAAGACATATTTAAGAGACTTCCAATAACACTTTCCAAGGCAGAGCCCAAGAGGACAGTGAATCTTGCAGAAGAAATTGAGAAACTGAGAAAGAGGTCCCTGGGTTGGGAGGTTCTCTAGAGCTAGGGTAGACATTTTTAGCTATATATATAGTGAAGCAGGAAAAGGAGGTCTATCTATAGAGAGAAGCATAAAGCAAACGTGCACAGAGAATTTGTGTGGCAGGTGAGAGGCTGGTTAATCCATCACCCTTCCCAACACTTCCCCTTTGCTTACCTCACTCTAGACTAGAAATTCTAATCACCTGTGCCCAGTCTCCTTTGACACCAGGAGGTCCTATGACTTGTTTTTGGACATTGAGAAGCAACGTGGAAGGTTTTATTGAGGGAGCACATTCTGGGAAAGCTTTTGCCTTCGTGATGGAAGGGTAGCCACAGAACAGTTGTCCGTCTTTACATTTCCTCCTGAACAACATCTGGAGCATAACATCTATGATTCATGAAGCAATGGACACAAGCAGAGTCAACACACTAGGGTGTATAGAGGGTGGAAAGCCCTCCTGTCATAGACCCAATGCCCTCACTCTTGTTTGTGGTGGAACATGCTTACACCTTTAGTGACTTCATAGAAGTGCAGTGAGGACCAGGAGGAGACAACTGTGGGTGAGCACATTGTCCAGGGAGGCCAGGAGTTGTATTAGTGACAGGAAGAGCCATTCACTGCCTCTGGTCTCATATAACCATTAAGCAGAAACAGTTGAGAGCAAGGAGACATGTATAAAAATCAGTTCAGAAGTTATCTCAAGAAGGGCATTCTTGACTATCCAAGAAAATGATTCTGCTATATTTTTCCTTACTGGTATAATTAACTACCAATAAGACATATATAATTATCCTACAGATGAGGTCACTATGTTATAGTCATAGGCCATAAGATCTTAAAAGCAAAACCCAAAAAACTAAACTTAGTAGGAAAGGTGAGTAAAATCCTGTGATGAGACCAGAGAGCACTATCACAGAAGGACCTCAGTCTGAATAGTGGCTCAGGTTTGAATCATCTTGGCCTGTACAACCAGGTCCAATAACCCACCCAAGTTAAGGAAGATTCAGCTGATCTGAAAATCTTTATACTTGGGACAGTATAATTGCTAAAAACCTAGGTAGGTAGACTTAGGGAAACCCTAAAAAGAAAAAATTAAGAAGCAAAATAAAATCTATTGCACTTTTTAATCAAGAATAGTTGAGAAGATTTTTGAAGGGTTTTTGTAACCACAATGACATTTTATGTTGTTTTGTTTGCTTCTTAATGTGTTTAATAGCACATTAATTTCCTGTGTCTGCATGACAAACTGCCACAAACTTGGGAGCTTCAAACAAAAGAAATATATTTGCTCATAGCTCTGGAGGAGGGCAGAAGCCCAAAATCAAAGTTTGGTTGCTCCAGGAGCTCTATGAGAAAATCCATCCCTTGCCTCCTCCAGCTTCTGGAGATTGCAAGCATTCCTTGACATGGGGGGACCACATTAGGAACACATTGCTCCAATTTCTGCTTCTGTGGTCACATGGGTTCCTCCTCTTCTGTGTGTCTCTGTGATCACCCACTGTCTTTCTCTTATAAGGACACTTGTGATTGGATTGAGGTCTAGTCAGATAATCCATAATAATTTCCCCATATCACGACACTCAATCAAATCAGCAAAGATCCTTTTTCCTTACAAGGTAACATTTAGGTTTTGGGAATTAGGACCTGAAATCCTTGGGTGTTCAAAATGGAGCCTATTACAGAGAGTTATTAAAGAAATCTGATATACTTTATGTATGATTTCAGATACATTTAAGTTTAAAATCAATGTATAACAGTTTAAGGAGTTATATTTTTAAATATTTTTTTAAGATTTATTTATTTTAGAGTGGGCGAGAGAGACAGCAGGAGGAGGGGCAGAGGGACAGGGAGAGACAGAATCTCAAGCAGACTCTATGCTAAATGTGGAGCCTGTTGCTGGGCTCGATCTCATGACCCTGAGATCAGGACCTGAGCTGTAACCAAGAGTTGGATACTTAACAGACTGCACCACCAAGGTGCCCCTGGGGAGTTATATATTTTTTTATTATTTGGACAAGAAGTATGTAAATATTTAAAGGAGTGCCACTTACTTTTAAAAGTTAATTTTAAATAAATACAGAAGATTAATAAATTAAACTTCCAACAAAGTGTAAATGAAATGGGGATAAACACTCTTCTCCACACAAAATTCTCTTGGATTCGGGGTACCTGGGTGGCTCAGTGGGTTAAGCCTCTTCCTTCAGCTCAGGTCATGATCTCAGGGTCCTGGGATCGAGCCCCACATCGGGCTCTCTGCTCAGCGGGGAGCCTGCTTCCTCCTCTCTTTCTGCCTGCCTCTCTGCTTACTCGTGATCGCTCTCTCTGTCAAATAAATAAATAAATAAATCTTTAAAAAAAAAGTCTCTTGGATTCTAACAAGTCTACAACATTTTTTCCTTGCTGACTCTCTAAATTTACTCTGTGTGTGTTTGTGTGCGTGTGCGTTGGAGGAGAGTTTCAGTAACCCTTCGTAGCCTCTTTCTCATTCCTACCCTAAAAGATGAGGAAGGAGTTGGAATTGATGCAAAAAGCAAACATGTGTGCACACCCACCTGCTTACCCCATTCATGACAAGAGCAGGCATTCAGCTCACTGGGTCAGTCACAGCAGTGGGCAGTGGTCCAACTGTAACTGCACAAGAATAGCCTCTGAGCTCACCAACAAACTGTTGTTTGCCTCATAGTGACTCGTGTCTTGTGCTTGTGGGTTTTGGTTCCTTTAACAGTGGGTCACAGGGCTTCTATCGAACGCCTTGTTTTGTTTATTTTCACTTACCATGCTAAATGTGTTCTAGGTTTCAAAGCTGCTCTTTGAAGAAAGATGTTTTCTGAGATGCATTTTTACAGTCTGCCCTGTTCCATGAGGAACATGACTGAGCTCAGGGACCATCTATCATTATCCGTTATGACAAGTAAGTTCTGAAGAACTAAAAATTAAGAAAACAAGCATTTTGCCCCAAGGCATCTGCTCCTCCCCTCAGCAGATTCGATTCCTAAAATCATTCCTTTCCTGGTCACTGGCACTTCTTTTCCTCCAAAGATTTCCCACCCAAACCTCCTCAGGGTTCTTTGCTTGCCTGAGCAGAGAGCTGGTCCACCTCATAGAACTTGCATAAGTTGGGCGAAGTGGGGCTGTCCGGGAAAGTGGAGTCTCAGAGGCTCAGAATGTCTTCCCTGCAGACTGCCCTTTGGTTATTTTGTGTCTACTGAAACCACATTTTTTCCTTCAGTCCTCTTTCAGTTTGCTGTGTGATCAAAATGTTGGGTCAATGCTTTATTTTATGTTACTTTCATTTTTGAGAATGACTTTATTGAATATAATACAGGGGATGAGTCATAGTAATTCACGGCCAGTAATTTGATAGGCTACACCAAATGCTACAGAATGCTACTAATTTTGCTGTGTATATATTATATATGTACATATATTTGGCTTTTGATATTCAAGATATATTACAAATAAGAACTCGGTCACCTTCCTTATCACAAAATCAATCGACATGCCTGGCACCATTTTTTTTTTTTTTTTTTTTTCTTTTGGTAGTGGAGGAAGTTGGAGGGAGATAGCTTAAGTGATTGACTCTGGGTCACAAAGAGGCATCCTTGTCAGAGAAGAAATATGCTTTTTTATGATGGCTAGATAAAGTATAAATCACTTCAAGCTAAAAACACTTAAATAATGCTGCATTACTATAATTTTTTAATTATTAAAACAGCATTTCCTGAATACTCTGGAAGTTTCTTTGGATATCTTCCATTAGAGTACCAGTAAGCCCCATCCCAATTAAGTCTCAGAGAAGAAATGAAGTTACAAAAGGACTACATGGCATTTTTTGTTTCTTCAGGAATATGTGGATAGATGAGAGACAAAAGTAGGTGGACAAGGGCATTTCATAAAATTGAGAGGGATAAGAGGGGAGATCAATTAATGACCAAGTCACTTCTAACTGGAAAGGTCATAAAATTTGCTTTTTCATTCCTAAGAACATGTGTGCTTTCCAGTGTTGTGCCTTCCAGCTCCTTGATGAACATGACTGTAGCAGACTGGAGGGGGATGCCGACCTAGCAGATTTGAAAGTCTACAGGGAGTTTCAAGTTCCTGGTTGAAGACTGGATTTGAAACACACCTTGATGGCTTAGTCACTCACATGCCTGGGCATTGCAGGTGTTTGCCATATTACTTTCCTCTGTGGAAATTTCTTTCTGTGCTGTTGAGACCACTGTATATGAAATCACAAAAGTCAATGCAAAGGCTAATGAGTAACCTGAAATGCCTTGAGAGAAAAGAGGGGAAATTTCACAAAGGTCCTACCAAGTCCATAAAATAATGAGTCTTGAAGTTTTGGGAAATGATCATATAAGCACATAAAGTCAATGAACAGATAGAGTGGGAAATTTCATTTCCTAGGGAGTCCTGATGGCAGTAATGTCAAGTCACCCCAAAGCTAGTATCACCAATAAATCCCCATAGACTGGATCTTTGTTACCCTAGCAAACCTGACAAAACTCACACAGAAATCCTCACTTGTGTTCAGTAAAGTGCTTTTCAAAATCACAGTTTTCAATCAAAATAAAATTTAAAATACAGAGTTGGGTACACATATACACAGCAATATAGATATGCTGATAGAATGTAGTATAAAGAACATAGAATTCAGAGCCAGGACACCTGGATTGAGAATAATCTCCACCTCTATCCCTTGGGAAATATTTTGAACTTCGGTTTCCTGTTTATAAAATGGTGTAATAATGCTTTCCATACCTAGGTTGTTATGATGTTCAAAGGCATAAATAAATGTGAAGGCACACTGTAAATAATTATTTATATGTAACTATTATGTCCATCATTATAAGAAAACTGAGTATAATGGAAAAACTGCTGTATCCTCTGATTCTGTGGCCAGACCTATGAAACATGCAAACCAAGATCAAGTCTGGAGCTAAAAGTAAGGGGTTGAGGGTAAGGGATACAGCCGTACATGCCTCCTTATTCTATTCTCTTTGCTGGGCAACTTAGAATAAGGCAGGACTCATAGGTGATTATCCCTATTTCCTCAAATTAGTCCACCAGAGATTTTTTGGGTTGACAATGTCCTTATTAAATGAAGCTATGGTCTTGATAACTGAGGTGATTATGCATGTAGGCATTAGAGCCAGACTATTTAGTTTCAAATTATGGTTTTGTCTTTTACTTGTTCTGCAACCTTTAGAAAATTGCTTGGTCTCTTTGCATCTCATTTTCCCAATGTGTGAAATAGGGATGATAACAGTATCTATGTAGAAAATTCTCAGTAAACCATAGTTTGAAAGGCTTCAACCCGGTAAGTAGAATGACAGTGTGTAAGGAATGTTTCCCTCCTTATTATTCCTTGAATAAATCAATTTTTTTCCCGGAGCCGCACAGCTGCTAATCCCCACAGTGTCCCCATGCACACCGAGGAAAGGCATCCTTTCCTCACGACACCGTACTACCTGCAGGGGGGAGGGAAAAAAAAAGTCTATAATGACAACAATGCAACTGGAATCCCTTAGAATTGAGCAGTGAAAAACCTGCTCAACCTTATGTTACAGTACTTTCTCTGAAACTCAATCTCCTTTTGTAGGAAAAACAACAACAACAACAACAACAAAAAACAGTTGTTGGCTTAAAACTTTCTAAAACCCCTCATAAAACTGAAATATGAGTGATTTTTTTTTTTCTTCTACATCTTCAGACTGCCTTCGGGGTCAGAGGCCTCATCCTAGTATAGAACCTTGTACCAGGTCAAAGAGAACTAATGAACCAAGCACAGTGTAATCTCAGGTTCCCAGGGCCTGGACAGGTAACAGAGCACTTTTCAAACACATAGCCAGTAAGGCTTGATTTTCTGACCAAGTTAGCACCCTTCCCACCATCTCTCCCCAACCCCTGAAGGTGGTAACACACAGCATGAGTATCCCCTGAGCCTTCTTAGCTGTCCAGGCAAGAACACAGAGTCTTTGGGTGGAGCAAGGAATGTTTGCTGCCTCTCACCCTCCCTAGAGAACGAATAATAACAATCCTTAGGTGGCTGAGAACATGACATGTAAAGGCAGAAAAAGCAGTAAGAGGCAGTCGTGATAGAGGGGAATGAGGAATATAAAGGTTCAAAGGAGAATGCAGGCAGCCAGCCACACTTCCTTCTCAACCACTTACTGTCCTCGGAACCCCAGCCCAGAAAGGCCTCTGCCACCACCAAGACTCCCTCCCAGCTCCGTGTTCTCATGCGCTCTCTGGCTCCCTTCCCTTCTCCCTTCACTGTCACAGGGGAATGGCTTCTTCAGCTCACAAATCACTGAAGTGCAGTGGAGCTACCTGCTTTGCACACAGGCTGCCAGAGTGACCCCTTGGTTAGCCCCATTGTGTACCTCTGGGGTGGTTTAGCAGTTGAAGCCTCAGCCTCAGCAAGAACAGGAACCAAGAAGTTCCCTTCTCACAGGACCTGTAATTTGACCTCCTTCTCAGAACAGAGATAAGAGGGATGTGGTTTTTTTTTTTTTTTTAACTTACAGGCCTCAAGGCACATCGTACATTCGTTTTACAGATGCTAAAAAATGGAAGCCTCAGACAGAAAGCTTTGTAAGAAATGTTACAAGCAGAAGTTCCTAGCGGGTCTTAAAACCCCACGACAAGTCAACCAGACCCAAGTGTCAGGGCCACCAGCAATGTCCAAGATGTGTCCAAGGGCCCCCTGCACATAAATCACCCTGGGAAGACAGAGCGTGCAGAGGAAGATGGTACCCAGGCGAGCAGAGTGCTTTGGTTTACAAAGGACTTTCATTTTTACAGTCGATTTTGATCTCCATAACCCTACGGTGCAGTCAGGCTGTAGGTCATAATTTCCATTTCAGAGCTGACAAAATGAATGCTTGGGGAGACAAAGTGACTTCTAAAATCCCATAGTGAAGCAGGGGTGAACATGTAGACTTCCCTTTCTGGACTCTCGATCCTCTGCTTTTTCTGGTTGTGGGGAAACCAGAGAGCGGGAGATTGTCATCTCCAGGTCTGCCTGAGGAGTTGCGGCAGCAGAGTCGCTCTGGGGACACCAAACACCTATTAGACCCCTTCGGTTTGCACAGGCACACCAGCCTCAGGCCCCTACAGTGAGGCTTCCTGACTGTTCTGCGGGAGAATTTCTGTCTGAGGCCCGGAATGATCAGACAGGCCCCAGGGGCTACACTTTTCCATGGAAGCGTCACCTTCTGTCTCTCATCTTGTTTACTGCATGTATGAGCACTGTTGGTATCTGGGAGGGCAACACGTGATCCTTTGCCATTCCTTCCTAGGTCGCCAGCGGTGTCCTCAGTGTGTGCTCTGTGCAGGCCCTGCTAGGTTTCCGAAACACAAGACTCAGAAAGGGTTAAGTCATGAGATCAGTGGAAGGATGGAAAGATGGAAAAGAGCAGATGGAGAGGGTGGTTGGGTTATGGGCATTGGGGAGGGCATGTGCTATGGTGAGTGCTGTGAAATGTGTAAATCTGGCGATTCACGGACCCGTACCCCTGGGGCTAATAATACGTTATATGTTAATAAAAAAATTTTAAAAATTTTAAAAAGATGGAAAAGAGCAAGTATAGACTGTGTATAGTGGGCAGTGGGGGGAGGGGCGGCAAAGGAGAACATCCCATACCAAACACATCGTCAGTTTCCTAAACTGACAGCAGGAAGGGTGCTTGATATGGTTGTCAGTTCCAAGTCCTGAAGGACATCTCAGCATGAAGGGCAGAGGAGGGACAGCACTGTGCTGACAAGAAAGAAGCAAGTTCTGGGGTCTGGCATACCTGAGTTCAAACCTGGCCTCTATAGTGTTCCCTGTAGAGGCTGGTCAGAATTGCTAGTATTCACCCTTTTGACTGGTGAGCACAACGGGGCTGCAGGAGCACCTGAGGTACACTGTTCTGGGAGCATTAACTGACTGGGCTTTAATGAAGGTCTTGTCAGTGTTCCAACCCTGGCCCCAGCCCTAACTCTGGACCATGGACAAGTCATTCATTTACAGCTCCAGGGTCTCATCTGTAAAAAGAACTAGAACAGTACCACCTTCCGGAGTTGTTATGAGAATTATATGATCTAATGTGTATAAAGTCCTGAGTCTAGGCCCTGGTTAGTGGCAAACAATCAGTAAACGCTAGTCAGCATCATTCTGTCTACTGGACTGTAGGGTTCCCCAACATGAGAGCAAAATTCTTCACAGCAACACCTCTCATTCATTTTCCAAGTTTGTGCTTCTCATGTAAAAAGCAGGACAATACAGAGCTGTCATTAACAGGCTCACATTTTCCTGGGTGGTGCAGGTGATCAGCATAAATCACCCACCCCCCAAATCTACTACTTTTCTGAAGAGATTATTTTGAGCTGAAGGCAACTGAGAAAAGGGAGACATGGGAAAAAAATGCAGATGCAAGAAAAAAATGACCTTACCAGAGTTTGCCATCCTCAAAAGCCTAAGCCTTTTTTCCTTCATCCTGTCTCCAATCTGCAAAGTTACTGTCCTCCATTAGGATGGTAGAGAAGCCCCAGTTCTAACCACTGCTCTGAGTTACTCATCACTGATGCTCCCACATATATGTGCCATGCATGTATTCATATATTCTTTTTCTCTTGTTGTCAAACTAATTTGCAAGGTCTTGGTCAAAGATCCAGAAGGATTAAGAAAAGGTTGTTGGTTTTATCCCCCCTCCCCTATAGTTGACCAGTCTTCCAAAAATCACTCTAGTTCTGAACTATTGTCAGGATCCAGATACTGCCTACACCTGAAGTGGCATAAATCCCAAAGGTCAATAGCATGTGTCCATATCCAGGACTTATCTCACCTGTTCCCTTCTACACCCCCTGTGGATTCAACATGAGGCTGTCTAAGGGGGAGCATTTAACCACAGTGACCACTGGTCTTATGAGGTTTTGTTTAGAGCACAGCTCATCAATAGCCATGATAGTTGCTGCTGTTACCAACACTAATATCACTGTGATCAGCAGGGATCCATGGAGTGTGGGAAATGACCTTGACACAAGCTTAGTGTTTATGAAAATAAGGACTGTGATATTTAGCGTTCTCATGCGAGTTCAAATTTAGTATTTCTTAAATTTAGCAAATTCTAAAGAAATCACTGTCTGAGGAACAGAAAACCAGAGGCAGCCATCTCTGGCATTCAAAGCAGTGAGCTATAAAGACTGAGTACACATCAATAGAATTTACAATGTGTCTCAAAAAGAAAGTGATTTATGATTGCAGAACACAAGCAATCCCATCATAGCTTCCAGAAGACAGAGCTCAAGCAAGGCAAGACTGGGCTGAGATTGTTTTATATTTGATGCAGTGGAGCAGAGACCTGAGGTCAAAGAACTGCAATATGAAATGACCCACATTCCTGGAGAATAAGTCAGTGTCCAACTAGAATACATTGTCCTGGATCACAGACACTCCCTCCTTTCCGGCTTTATATGCCCCTTGTTTGGCTCAGAGAATGGATCCTCACAAATATTAAAGGATGATGACAGATATTTCATGGTTTAAAACAAGAAAGATTTCTGAGTTGATTTTTTTAATGGAGAAGTATGCATATTGTGATATATATGATTATATGTGACTATAGACATAAAGATAAATTTGCATGGATTTTATAAGACAAGGACTGAGCCTTTTGGTACAGCGTACGCTACAGAGGAACTGAGGGTACTCTTGTGTCTCTCTCTACTGTAAGAAGCATTTGCCACTTACTTCCTCTAAGAATGAGTCCAACATGCATGTTCTACATGAAGAAAAAGCCAAACATTTATTTCCAGGATGACTAAGTATGACTAATGTTTATTTTATAAGGTCACATAATTAATGGGAAATTTTATCTAGGTTCATACTTATTATGCTACCTTGAAGAATCATTTACTGTCTCAATTAGACAATTCCATTTTCACCACCATTTTTTGGGTGGGGGCTCTGAAAATCTGTAAAGAGCTGTTTAACCTGCACATGTGGACAGATTTGTCTAAGGAAGAACTGTCATAGCTACTACCAGAGTCAAAAATGCCTGTCCTATAGTCACAACGTCTGTCTCATTTGAGAGAAAAAGAGAAAGACACCTTCCAGAAACTTAGAGCCTTCTCAACACATTGCATTTAAAGTCACTCTTCATTTGAGTGGTCAAAAGTTCATGGAAATTCATACTTCTTGAGTTTATTATTTGCCTTTTGAGAGTCCATATAAAGTTAGAATTATTCTCTTTCACTTTCTGGTGTTAAGGGCAATAGGAAAAGTTGAAAAACATTGAAATGTAAAATGCGGTCTTCTTTTTTTAAATGAAGGGAAGGTAGAAACCAAGTTACACAGAAGAGTGAACCAATGTTTATTCTTGGCAAATTTCCTAAACCTATTATTAAGCATGTGGTTTGAAAGCAGATTTTTTTTTAAAAAGCAGTTATCCCTAGGGGCCTATATGGGTTTTTAGAAGCATTAAGTCCCAAAATAATGTAATATTTTTTGACAGTGGTTCAGGATGATTGCCTGTTATGCAAGTGTATTTATAAAGATACTGTATTATTCAAGCTCACAGGTGGTGCTCCAGAGGGTGCCTTATCTGTCCTTGGTCAAGCCACCTTCTCACCTCTTTTCTGGTTTCCACAAATTCTCTCTTCCTCTAGCTCTGTCTTCCAGTGATGATTTCTACTTTTTAGAACCCCAATATCCTATACGAGACTGATGATGTTTTGAAGCTATTACAACAAAGGGTTTTTCATTCCCTTTCTCCATATTTCATGCATATAATAACTATTCTGCCATGATAGTCCAGGGGGAAAAGGACGAGAGAGAGGGATACTTCAGAGTGCACAGTGTGGGGCAAGTGTCTATTCGACAGCCAGAGGGAGTGAAATGCTTGCCCATTTGGTCTTCATGGATGGCAGGAAGGAAGAGAGAGACAGAGAAGGTACAAAATGTTCAGACTTAGAGGTCAACACTTTAATGGCAGAAGTATGAGAAAAGGAAAGACTGAGATCATTCTGGTTCTGGGATGTAGTCCTGTCAGCATGGAGAAGGAACCACAGCACAGCACTGATGGAGGACAGTACTCTGGGTCTCTCATGGGCTACCTAAACATGCACTAGAACTAGAAATTTCTATGTGCCATATTCCGGGACACTAAGACCTTTGATAAGGATGAAGACATAGTATATGTCTGGGTCTACAGTCTCCTGTGAGAGGTGTCAGGATGATGGCCAAATGACCACACAGGCACCAAGTGACCCTCAGATCTGTCTTTTCTCCACCACCACAAGTCATATGTGCCTCATCCCCCTCACATCAAGGTGCTACATTTTTGTGCTATGAAGACGGGAAGGAACAATTGGTGGAACATGAAATTTTAAAAGACTGAGTAGCTCTTGGAAATAGCCTAAACCAGAAGAAATAGCAATATCCTAAAATGTCAAGTGTTAAGTCAGTTTTCCCTTATGTTAAAAGATTTTTTTTGACATGTTTTTATTTCCCTTTTGGAAAGAAACAACTAAATATGTTAGGAATCCATCATTTACTTGTACAATACATGAAGCTTTAAATCAGTGTGTAGTGCAACATAGCCAACAGCCTCTGCCATAATTCTCTGGCACCCTGAAAGATTGATTTTTAGAGGGAAAGAAATATAAACACACGGGCAATATCAAAGATTTTTTTTTGAAGGATAAAACCATGATTCTCCCTTATTAAAGATTTTATTAGGTCAAGTTGTGAGAAAACTGATAAGATTCAAAGGAGAATATGAATACAAAATGACATGAATACCAAAAATTGGCCAATAGCTACAGGGTAATTTTTTTTTTAAGATTTTTTTATTTGACAGAGAAAGATCACAAGTAGGCAGAGAGGCAGGCAGAGAGAGAGGAAGGGAAGCAGATTCCCTGCCGAGCAAAGACCCCCAATGCGGGACTCGATCCGAGGACCCTGAGATCATGACCTGAGCCGAAGGCAGAGGTTTAACCCACTGAGCCACCCAACCACTCCTCCAGAGCAATTATTAACTGCATCTCTACCAGACACAACTTGCAAGAAACATTAGCATTGCTATCGGTATTCTACAAATTCCTAAGATTGTAAAATAACTCCAAGTCAATGAAAGGCAGTTATAACCCAACAGACTTTCACAATTTTTCCTGGCATTTTTTTAACCAAGGAGTGGGGACTCTTATAAAAGTTCAAATCAGTTATAAAAATTGAAGCTATATGTTCTTTGCATATTTTGGAAGTAAGGTACACATTTTGTGAAGCTGTGAAGTCACCTTCCAGAGAGGCTATGCCATCTGCATTTCATGTCCCTCTGACTTATCCCTCATTAATGCTCTGTAGAACTAAAGATGACAAACTGAGCCAAAGATTCTAAGAACCTGCAGTGTTTATGTGCAGGAGCCTCTAAGCCAGTGATTTGCCAGGGTCAGTCCTTGGAGGAAATGAGAAAAACACTTCTCCCCAACTTGAGTGCCAACCTCATTTACATGAAGAGACACAAAGCCATGCTCTACAGGCTTGCAGCATCATGGAGAATTGTCCTTGAGATTTTATTTGGAACCCTCCCCCCTCCTACCTCCCCTCTCCCCAGGATGACTCCTAACGATCTTGTGACTTAGCCCAAAGAGCTATCTGAGTGACAGGAAATGATCATCAGATCCATATTTTCATTCTTTGACAATCTTAAAAGCCTCCAGTTGATGATACTATTACATCACCCATCTAGTCTTCCAGTTGTTCACATCAGCCCAGGCACTGGGCTGGGCTTACTGAAAATTAGTAGAAGCTTCTTAAATCCTATGAGCTGATACCTTTCCAAGGAGTTCTGTCTCCTGTTCCAGGGAAATAGTATGGAATCTCAGGGAAGCAGTAAGGCGCAAGAGTCAAAGAAATCCCAAATTACTGGCTCACACACTCTCTCTTTAAGCAGATTATTATCACCTGGGAAATAAGAGGATTAACCTCATCACCCCATAACCTGCTAATGTCCAACATGCAGCTAGGTCTCAGGTTCAGGCCAATTGCTGGTAATACCTACTCTTTCTCCCACTTAGGTTCTTAATTTACTTCCACATCGCTGTCATGCAAATTGTATATTTCAGCTCTTTCTCATTGATTTACTAGCATAATACTATCCTTTATCTTAGTATAGCTAATATAATAGAATAATCCTGTTAATTTACTTATAATCTAATTAACATGACAGTGTTGGATTATAATTATCTCATTTTCCTCTTCTATCATATACACTTGTCATCAATGATTTCATCTAATTCTTAGTTTTTATTACTTTCTTCTCAACTCCTGATTGCCTACTGTATTTTTCTAGTTTGTGATTTATAAATGGGATTACTAATATTATCAAACCCAAACTCATCAACCTCCCCTAGAATCTGCATCTCTCTTCTTCTTAGCATCATGTCTGTGACTGGTACAGCATCCCAACTTCTCAGCTTGTTCATAACCTCGACCCTTTCCAGCTTTCCACTCTTCCACAAACGTTGTTCTTTGTGAGGCCAGCATTAAGGGCTGGAAATTTAAAGGAGATGGAATGTCCTCCAGAAGTTGAAGGCTAGTGTATGGGAATTTTAAAAAGATAGATATTTAATTCAACACATAGAATAACTTTCTTAAAATGTTTATTTCAGAAGTTGAACAGGCTATTCTAGGAATGGTGAGCTTTCCTTTATGGTGCTGTTAAACCATAGCTAGAAGACCATACTATTGAGGTGGGAGAGGAGAGATATAATAGACTCTAAGGACTGATGTCTCTGTTTACCTCTTGGGATAATGAAGAACCAACTCCAGTCAGAATAAGGAGATCAACTCTGCAACTTCTTCCTCCTCCCTTTCCATATAGGGGATCCTAGGAGTGAGTAGGGGGAGATGGTAACTGGTGAAGGCTGGTCAAAGAAGACATTTATTGGTGTCTTTATTGTGTCATTTATTGGTGACATTTACTAAATGATTCTATAGGACAAAGAGATCCCAAATGACTTTTCTATGTGGGAGCACAGGATTTAAATTCACATTCTTTATCATTAAACAAATATTGATCCAGTGTCAGCAACGTGAAGAGTCTATTGCAGACTAAATAAGAGACTGTTGGCAAAGATATAGGCAAAACAGCACATAAACAATGAATAGGAGTTCCCTTTGTCCTTTGTAGGAGTGTTATATTCTCACTTATGTCACTCTGAAAATGTCTTGCTGTTAAATCTGAGGATTAGCAAAATCACAGTCCCTGTCCTGCTCCTTCAAATTCAAATTAAAAGCTCATTTGATCTTTAGTGTGTTACGTTTTTGGCATAATCAATTTCTGTAACACCATTCCTGGGTATTCTACATCTGCATTTGACAGCCCCCCTTCAGCAATGAGGAGGTATTTGTGTGTGTTCTCTCATGTGTTCTTGATATAGTATTACTTCCCTGAGGACAAGGATTATCTTCAGATTTGCTTTAAGTCTAGCACAGAGCCAAATATATTAAATGTTTATAAAGATGTTCATAAAAATGACAAAGAGGGGACTTTCCTTTGTGCAATGCTTGCCATTTTTCAGTCTTAATTCTAGTTATAGATGGAGAACAAAGTGTTCAATCACTTTTCAGTCCAGTTTGCACTGAAGAAAAAAAAACACACGTAAAGACATAAATGTTTGACTAGTTGTCCATGAGGAACTCTTATCTGGAAAGGAAGATGACAATGCTAACAATGAATTCACTGAGGAAATGCATTAGATAAAGCAGATTGTCATCTTTTGTTTCAAATCATGCAAAAGGGATTGGGGGACACTCCTGACCATAGTGTGTCAACCAGGAGGGTCTCTTATAGGTTTTCAGATATGATATTAATGATTGTGACTATTTTCAGAGCAGGCTGTAACCACTGACTATTAAAAAAAAGATGAATATGTCCAACTTAATGATTAATTTACTGTATGATCTTCAGCACCTCTCCTGCCACTGTTTCTTCATGTACAGATCGGCCTTGATGATCTTTGTGTCTGGCTACTGCCTGGAGTATCGCTAAGGTCACTGATACGACATTAGCGAAGGAAATCCAATGCTTAGGTGTTTTTTTTTGTTTGTTTGTTTTCCTTTGTTTTACCGTGTTCAGTTAGTCACTATATAGTACATCATTAGTTTTTGACATAGTGTTCAATGATTCATTAGTTGCATATAATACCCAGTGCTCCTCATGACCCATGCTCTCCTTAATATTCATCACCTGGTTACCCCATCTCCATACCCCCTTCCCTCTGTGAGCCTCAGTTTGTTTCCCAGGATCCATAGTCTCTCATGGTTCACGGGCCTCTCTGATTTCTCCTCTTTCAATTTTCCCTCCCTTCTCCTATGGCCTCCATGCTATTGCTTATGTTCCACATATGAGTGAAACCATAGAATAATTGTTTTTTTCTGCTTGACTTATTTCACTTAGCATAATCTCCTCCAGTTCCATCCATATCGATGCAAATGGTGGGTATTTGAATAATATTCCTTTGTATATATGTGCCACATCTTCTTTATCCATCCATCTGTTGAAGAACATCTTGGCTCCTTCCACAGTTTGACTATTGTGGACATTGCTGCTATGAACATTGGGGTGCATATTCCTCTTTTTTCACTACATCTGAATCTTTGGTGTAAATACCTAGTAGTGCAATTGCTGGGTCATAGAGTAGCTCTGTTTTTAACATCTTGGGGAACATCCATGCTGTTTTCCAGAGTGGCTGTACCTGCTTAATTCCCAACAACAGTAGCACCAAAAACCATAAGATACATAGGAATAAACCTAACCAAAGAGGTAAAGAGGATCTGTACTCTAGAAACTACAGAGCACTTATGAAAGAAATTGAAGAAGACAAAAAAAAAGAAGGAAAAACATTCCATGTTCATGGATTGGAAGAATAAACATTGTTAAAATGTCTATCCTGCCCAGAGCAATCTACAATTTCAATGTCATCCCTATTAAAATACCATTGGCATTTTTCAAGGAGCTGGAACGAACAATCCTAAAATTTGCATGGACTCAGAAAAGACTCTGAATTGCCAAGGGAAGGTTGAAAAAGAAGAGCAAAGCTGGGGGCGTCCTGTTGCCTGACTTCAAGTTGTATTACAAAGGTGTGATCTCTAAGATAGCATGGTATTGCCACAAAAACAGACACATAGACCAATGGAACAGAATACAGACTCCAGAAATGGACCCTCAACTCTATGGTCAACTATTCCTTGACAAACCAGGAAAATGGCATCCAATGGAAAAAAACACAATCTCTTCAATAAATGGTACTGGGAAAATTGGACAGCTACATACAGAAGAATGAAACTGGACTATTTTCTTACACCATATGCAAAGATAAACTCAGAATGGATGAAAGACCTCAATGTGAGACAGGAATCCATCAAAATCCTAGAGGAGAACATAAGCAGTAACTTCTTCCACACTGGCCACAACAACTTCTTTCAAGGCACATCTCCAAAGGCAAGGGAAACAAAAGCAAAAATGAACTTTTAGGACTTCATCAAGATAAAAGCTTCTGCACAACAAAAGAAACAGTCAACAAAACTAAGAGACAACCCAGGGAATGGGAGAAGATATTTGCAAATATAAAGATAAAGGGCTGATATCCAAGGTCTATAAAAAAATTCTCAAACTCAACACTCAAAAAAACAAATAACCCAGTCAAAAATAGGCAGAAGACATGGACAGACACTTCTCCAAAGACATACAAATGGCTAACAGACACATGAAAAAATGCTCAACATCACTAGCCATCAGGGAAATACAAGTCAAAATACAAGTCAAAACCACCAGTTAGAATGGCAAAAATTAACAAAACAGGAAACAATAAGTGTAAGCGAGGATGTGAAGAAAGGGGAACCCTCTTACTCTGTTGGCGGGAATGCAAGCTAGTACAGCCACTTATGTGTCCTTCAAAGGAAGGAAACCTGAGCCATCATTGACCTAACCCAGGAGGTGTTACTGAAATGCCACCACAGAAAAGGAGGCTGTAAACACAGGAATACATGAAGCAGGTAAGAAAGTCCCATGGGCTCTGATGGTTGAGAAGTCCACCTCTACATATGAGATACATGAAACACTAGTTGGTGGCCACTCTGATGTTTCTGCTGCTTCAGTCCTCCTGGCTATCCTGCTGGCTTGTAGCTTGACCTTATGCACATCATGAAGGTGGAATAACTCTTGTGCCTCTTCTTGTCTTCTCTTTCCATGGCCTTTCCTTTCATTTGGCATCCCTCAACCAGATCCCCAAATTTAGGAAATCCAGTGCAAAATGAAAATGCAGTGTCCTTTGTTCAAAAATTATTAAATATTTCAATATGACAACAGCAAAGCATTAAACCAAGATGGGACCTCTTAAGTGTGGGGACTGTGCAAATGTATTGGTCACATATCCATGAAGCCATCCCTACTCCTCACCAGCAGCTTAAGCCTCCCTAAGAAGTCTCCCCCTGACTGCTCTAGAGGAACTGACTACCCAACAGTACCGGATAGAGCTCCTTTCTCTTTATTTCCTTCCTCTAGAACCCTGTTCTCCACCCTTACTCAGCTGCATTGATTTGTGATAAGGTGCTGACGCCTAAAAATGGAATAATGAGTAGTAAGGACTTTGCACTGTAACTCAATGCAGAGCCTCTGGTAGAAGAATCTCAGGTCCTAGGACAAGCTTCTGGAGAAAGGTACTTGGGCCTTTTCAATCACATAGCAATTTCTTGCTTTTTCTCACTGTGAGAGAAATATTGGGATGTTTTTAATTCATGCATCCATGTAATGTTTATTGAGACATACCACCTGACACATATTGTGCTAGGTTCTGGGAATGCAAGGGTGAATGAGATTTGTTCCCAGCCTTAAAAAACTGCTTGCTACTGGAGTTTGCAGACATGAATCAGAGTGGTGACATCGGTGAAAGATAGTGATAGATAGCAGTTTAGTGATACTGGAGAATAAAGTACAGGTGGTAAGAGGAACTACATCATAAAGAGTGCTTTGCTTCTTTTATTTTTAAACTTTCTAGTAGGTAAAAATTGAGCAGTTACAAGACAAATACATGCAGAAATATAACTGATTTTCTTTCTAAAATTGACATATGTTGCTGTAAATCTCACACTCTACTTGGAGCAGAGATTTTGTTCCATACTATTCAATGTATCTGAAGTGAATTGGAATATGCCACGCCAAAATATCTCACTTTGACATGTTGATTATTTTGAGCTGAAGGTGACTTAGGAAGAGCAGATGCAGGAAGGTGTACTCTGGCCTCCCCTGTCTGGCTAAAAACCATGTATAAATTTCTGGCAACAAAGGATCTTTGCTGTACCAGGAAGAGAAGAACATTCTTGTGACTGTAGATGGGGAGTCAATGCCAAGATGAGGCTGTACAAATGAATCTTACTAAAATAACCCTTTTATCTTCTATTAGTTTCCCCTGGACACTTCCTGGTCTCATTCCCACAATTTATGACCTCTAGAGACTCAAACCTTTTTTCCTTTGCATTGTCACATCTCTGTAGTTTATTGTTCTTTGTTAAAGTGGTATGTAAGCCCTTATGCCTAATTATTTCTTTGGGCCTTCTATGAAGGCTACTATGCCACATAAAATACTAGCATCAAGTAAAATTTGCTCACTTTTCTTCTGGTAAAGTCTTTTACCAGTTTAATTTGCAGAATGAGATACAAACCTAAGAAGGGGAAGAATTCTTTCCTTTTCTATAGTACTCAGCTCAATGCAAGAGTTTTTCATCCAGATTCACATATTTTATCTCAGTCATTGTCCAGCTCAAACATAATCTTCTTAGAGTAAATACCTGATTACTTAGAGATTCTTCCCCACATCCCTCCTTACTTGCTCTTTTCTAACTTTTTGGGGTAAGAGACAGGGATCATACGTTGTCCTGTATTAGGGAAGATGGCTCTCTGGTCCCCCACTCACTGCTGACTAACCTGCATCTTCTCCAGATCTAGACCTTTCTACTGGTAGCCTCTTTGCTATGCAATGTGACCTACCTGGTCACAGTGTGCCAAGATCTAGGACAGTATTGTGGTCTGATCACCTAGGCATTATCAGACTCCAGGAGCTGACCCTGTCAGTGACTTCACACTCTTCTGCACTGCAATGTGGGTACTGTGCTCTGACCTCATCCAAGTGTGCAGAGCTCAGTGAGGCTGTTATGAGGTCCACTTGCCTCAGCCCTTATCTCAGTCATCCAGTCATGCAGGTTAGAATACCAGTCCCACTACCTGCTTCTCTGGAAGGTCTGCAGTCTCTGTAGCCATCCCAAGGAAAACAAGGTTTTTAGACATTCTCATGTTCCCTCTCAACTCTCTGCATTTTCCTATTCCCACTTCCACCCCAGGTTCTCACCCTGATGCAGAAGCCAAAGGACTCTCTTTTCCGGCCTTCTCCCTATTATCTCCAAACCCAATCTCATTAGGGCTTTCCTTCTACTGTGAGGACGGTATTTTCTCCTATCCCACATTTTCCCCCAGATCTGTGACCTACTTTGTAGTTAACTCTGTAAGTTTAATTTCTTGACAAGTAAAAAGAAAACTCTGGGATTTCTCAGAAAACTCTGTGTCTTAAAAGCCTGATTTCTAAGACTATTGTCTTCTAATCAAGTTTAGCACCTGAACTCAATGGTGAGCAAGGTTTTATTCCAGCTGTTTATGTTCTCTTCTTCTGTGGGACTAGGTCTTCATAATATAAAGGCTACAAAAGATGAAATACTAACTAGGGAAAAAAATCTAATTTGCAGCCATCAAAAGAAATGAAATCTTGCCATTTGCGACGACGTGGATGGAACTAGAGGGTATCATGCTTAGTGAAATAAGTCAATCGGAGAAAGACAACTATCATATGATCTCCCTGATATGAGGACATGGAGAAGCAACATGGGGGGTTAGGGGGATAGGAGAAGAATAAATGAAACAAGATGGGATTGGGAGGGAGACAAATCATAAATGACTCTTAATCTCACAAAACAAACTGGGGGTTGCTGGGGGGAGGTGGGGTTGGGAGAGGGGGAGGGGGTTATGGACATTGGGGAAGGTATGTGCTATCGTGAGTGCTGTGAAATGTGTAAACCTGGCGATTCACAGACCTGTACCCCTGGGGATAAAAATACATTATATGTTTATAAAAAAAAAAATTGGAAGGGGAGGCGAACCATAAGAGACTATGGACTCTGAAAAACAACCTGAGGGTTTTGAAGGGTCAGGGGTGGGAGGTTGGAGAAACAGGTGGTGGGTAATAGGGAGGGCATGTTTTGCATGGCACTGGGTGTTGTACAAAAACAATGAATACTGTTACGCTGAAAAAATAAATAAATTAAAAAAAAGAAAAAAAATCTAATTAAGATGCTGTTCTGCACAAAAGGTTCACAACAGCCATTCTCTAATTTCAAAAAGGAAAGAAAACTTTATTATTATTATTATTATTATTATTGAAACCTAGTAGTAACAGAAAAGGAAAGGAATCTACACATAGAGGAAGGTAAAATTAGGCAATAAATAAAAACAAGGCAAAGTTACATCAAATCAGGTATTTACAACATCCAATTTGATCATCTGGGGAAGCCCTGTGGAAACAGCCAGGCTGGAGTCTTGACTGAGAGGCCCGGGCAGAGTGTCCTCCCCTCAGGTGAGACCTCCCATAAGGGCCATATTTATAGGGCAAATAATAGGGTTTGAAATTGAACATCTGTTTGACTATGTGCAGTTTGGAGCAAGCTGCATTTCCATGTTACCATATTTCTATATTTTCAAGGAGCCTGGGCTATGTATGTCTGCTTCCCCTTCTGGATTCCATTCCAGCAGGTCAGCGCAGCTGGAACAGGAGGTGGTATAAGACAAAATTTGTAGTTCTTGGCATTCAGAACAGGAGGGCCAGTTCTGACCTGGAGGCCAGATAATATATTTTAAACAATTAGGCTCCCAAGGTTATTCACACAGCACAAGTCTTACAAACAACATTCTTTAGCCTGCCTGTGTATGTGCAGGTCCAGGTGGTTGGTTATGTGGGACAAATCACAAAAACATTTATCTATACAGAACAGATGCCACTATGTAAAGGAACTGGAACTTAATCCTGTAAGTATTAGATGCCATTGAGAGCAAGGAAACAAATAAGGTGACCCTCTGATTGTTCCAGATTTTTGTGTGGAAGCAATTTCTAAACCATAGGAAGGGGGGAATTCAGGCTTTGGTCTCTCTGAGTGGAGGAGAGAGATGTAGGAGATTGGGAAGACTGAGATATCTGCAATTATACGGCAGAGTTTAGAGAGGAAGAAGTTAAACAGGAGCTTCATGAATGACCTTAGACCTGAATACTAACACCCCTTGTCTGAATAATAACCTGTGCGTGGTAGGTTGAATTAATATTAGAACAACTGCCTGAATTACTATACACTGAATAATTTCCTCAGCTAATACAGTGAGAAAGTTCAGTGAAGAGGAAAAGTCCTCACTGAATACCCAGTGCATTCAATAGGGACCACAGAAGGGTCATATCTTAGGAGGAAGATATGCTGAATCACCTCTAGAGTCAAAACTATTTTAGACACTTCCTAACAAAATTCAGAGTCTCCAAAATCAAGTTGATGACAAGTAACTTAATTGACTGCTAATAAATATTCAACATTCTTTGAAGGAAGACAACAAGATCTGAACACTCAGCAACACAATATTCATAACATGTGGCTTTCAATGAAATTCATTAGATATATAAAATTTAAAGTAACAAAACGTATACCCAGGAGGAAAATCAGTCAATAGAAACAGAGCCAGCACAGATAATGAAATTAGTATATAAGAATTTTAAAATAACCCTTTAAATATTCTCACATATTTAAATGAAAATATAAATGCAATGAGGGTTTCAATAATTACACTAAATATAAGGAGTCTCCAATTTGCATTTGGATTTTATATTTTACATTTATATACACTCCAATTAAAATGCAGAGATTGAAAAAAAAATGCAGAGATTGCCAGACTAAGTGAAAAGCAAGACCCACTACACGCTACTACAGAAAGTACCCTTAAATATAAAGACAAGGATAGAGTAAAATAAAAGGAAGGAAAAAATTATACTATGTCAACACTAATCAAAATAAAACTAGAATAACTATATTAACGTCAGACAAATAGACTCAGGAAAAGAAATACTATCAGGGATGAAGAAGGTCATTTCGTAATAATAATAGGGTCAGTCATTAAGCTCTTAATAACAGAACTTCAAAATATTTGAAAGAAAAACTGATGGGCTGAGAAGAGAAACATTAAAATCCACAATTCTACTTGAAGATTTCAATACTTCTCTCTCAGTACTTGATAGAAAAAGTAAAAAACAAAAACAAAAACAAAAAAACCATTAAAGTTCTAGAAACCTTAACAATGCCATAATCCAACTTGACCTAATAGAATGTTACACTCAGTAACAGCAGAATTCACCGTTTTTCAAGTGCACATGGAACATTAGCTAATATAGACCATATGCTAGGCAATAAAACAATCTCAATACATTTAAAAGGACTTTGATTATACAGACTATGTCCTCTGCTCAAATGGAATTAAAATAAAAAGCAATATAAAATGAAATCTGGGAACTCCAAATATTTGGAAATTAAACACACTTTTGAATAACTCATGGGTCAAAAAGAAATCACAAAGAAAGAACACAGAACAGGCAATCCTTGCTTTGCACAGGTTCTAATATGCACAGATTTCAACTACCCTAAATATAAGTTTCCCATCAAGATGGTTCAAATTTCAGTTACTACATTTCAGACCACAGTATATTACTGTAAGCAATTCTACAAACTTCATTGTGAACTTATCAGTCCATGAATCACTATGCAAATAACAAATAGTCATCATGATCAGTGGCGAATCACATCACTTCTTCCAAAATTCTTTGGTAATATGTTGCTGTTCCTCTATTATTCAGTTCACACACATACAGTAAGCAGTTTCCTTCTTGTCTCCCACTGATAAACCACATGACATTTTACAAAAATGGGTGACTTAGAGAAGGAACTGGCCAACAGAGATGAAAGTACAACAAACAAGCAAAATGTGATCACATCAGAAGCACAGTTTGAATTAAATGCAAATGGAATGAAAGAAGAAATAGCTAATGTGGAATTCTTAATATGTCTGCTTTTTGAGAGATTCTGGTATTATAGTCAAGGAAATGTAGTAAAGCTGACATAAATGAGGAAAGTGCTTGTAATGAAAAGGATAAAGATGTCCCAGAGAAAGTGACACTGGCAAAAACTTACATTAAAGGACTCTTGAATATTTCATATGTGCCAAAGATAAAATGTTGGAATTTTTTTTTTTCCCTTTTTATTTATTTTTTTTTTTTCAGCGTAACAGTATTCATTCTTTTTGCACAACACCCAGTGCTCCATGCAAAACGTGCCCTCCCCATCACCCACCACCTGTTCCCCCAACCTCCCGCCCCTGACCCTTCAAAACCCTCAGGTTGTTTTTCAGAGTCCATAGTCTCTTATGGTTCGCCTCCCCTCCCCAATGTCCATAGCCCGCTCCCCCTCTCCCAATCCCACCTCCCCCCAGCAACCCCCAGTTTGTTTTGTGAGATTAAGAGTCATTTATGGTTTGTCTCCCTCCCAATCCCATCTTGTTTCATTTATTCTTCTCCTATCCCCCTACCCCCCCATGTTGCTTCTCCATGTCCTCATATCAGGGAGATCATATGATAGTTGTCTTTCTCCGATTGACTTATTTCACTAAGCATGATACGCTCTAGTTCCATCCAAAAAATGTTGGAATTTTATTCAAACTTCGGAAGTTCTGAATATGACAATTCACAGAGGCAGGGAAACAGTGATCACTCCTCCTCATAAATTATATGAGAGGTAGGAAGCGCTATTGTTAATAGTTAATAGTAAATGCATGGTTATATAGTATGGTTATTAGTAATATGGTTAATAGTAAATGCATGGTTCAGTGGCATTAGGTACATTCACATTGTTGTACAACCTTCACCACATCTATCTCCAGAACTTTTTCATTTCCCAAATTGAAACTCTGTATCCATTTCCTAAGTTTTTTATAAAGGAGGAAAACACTTTAATTCTCAAAGTGTTTCATTATAAACACTTTAATGCTCCTAATGTTTTAAATTACAGTATGCTAAATAAATGAGTAGTTTATTCCTTTTTATTGCAAAGTAATACTTATTATTTGTCAGATTAAATGGAACTAGAGGGTATTATGCTTAGCGAAATAAGTCAATCAGAGAAAGACAATTATCATATGATCTCCTTGATATGAGGACGTGGAGAGGCAATGTGGGGAGTTTGGGAGGTAGAAAGAGAATAAATGAAACAAGATGGGATTGGGAGGGAGATAAACCATAAGAGACTCTTAATCTCACAAAACAAACTGAGGGTTGCTGGGGGGATGCGGGTAGGGAGAGAGTGGTAGGGTTATAGACATTGGGGAGGGTATGTGCTATGGTGAGTGCTGTGAAGTGTGTAAACCTGGTGATTAACAGACCTGTACCTCTGGGGCTAATAATACATTATATGTTAATAAAATTAATTAATTAAGTAAGTAAAATAAACAAATAAATATTATTTATCTATATTTTTCTATACAGAACAGATGCCATTATGTAAAGGAACTGAAACTTTATAAATAAATATTAGTTTCACCATTTTTTTTCATTTTCCTATACATTTAATGTCATAACAAAAAATTTTAAAGATCACAAAACAATTGTAATTTTCCCATTGATTACTGAGATCACTCTGCAGGGTTTAAGTTTGCATGGTCAATTTTACGGCCCCTTCATTAACATGTAAAGACTGCCTGTGTATCAAAATTTATGAAGTAAAGTCAAAGTGGTCCCCAAAAGGAAAGTTGTGGTTTTATTTGCTTACATTAGAAAATAGGAAAATTCTTACAATATATGCATGTATCTAATCATCACATTCTACACCTTAAACTTGCAATGTTATATATCAATAATATCTCAATAAAGCTGGGGAGTGTAGAAAATTCTCAAGTTCAACTTTCTAGATTTTTACCTTATGAACTAGAAAATGAAGAGTGACTTGAACCTATAATAATTAGGAGAAAGGAAATCATAAAGAATAGAAATCAATTCAATAGTAAATGGAATATTATTATTATGTATTTATAAAAAAAATGAAAATGTATGTCCACGCAACATATAAGCTTCATTCACAATCTCTCCAAACTGAAATCAACACAAATGTTCATCAAGAGGTGAACTGAGGGGCGCCTGGGTGGCTCAGTGGGTTAAAGCCTCTGCCTTCAGCTCAGGTCATGATCCCAGAGTCCTGGGATCGAGTCCCGCATTGGGCTCTCTGCTCAGCAGGGAGCCTGCTTCCTCCTCTCTCTCCCTGCCTGCCTCTCTGACTAGTTGCAATCTCTGTCTATCAAATAAAGAAATAAAATCTTTAAAAAAAAAAAAAGAAGGTGAATAGAGGGGCGCCCGGGTGGCTCAGTGGGTTAAACCGCTGCCTTCAGCTCAGGTCATGATCTCAGGGTCCTGGGATTGAGCCCCGCATCGGGCTCTCTGCTCAGCAGGGAGCCTGCTTCCCTCTCTCTCTCTCTGCCTGCCTCTCTATCTACTTGTGATCTCTGTCTGTCAAATACATAAATAAAAATCTTAAAAAAAAAAAGAGGTGAATAGATAAACAAATTTTGGTATATCCATTCAATGCAGTATTGCTTTGCAATAAAAAGGAATAAACTAGTTATTTATGTAGCAACATGGATCTTAACATTTTGAAAGCATCATACTATAATTCCATTTATATGAAATTCCATCATACTATAACAATCATGCTATAATTCCATTTATATGAAATTCTAGAACAGGGAAATTTGATTAATATGAACAGAAAGTAGATCAATGGTTGCCCAGTACTGGAGCAAGGTGGAGAGACAGACTACAAGGAGCATAGAAAACTTCAGTGATAGAAATGGCCTATGTCTTCACATGGTGGTTACTTGGGAGTCCATATTTGTCAATACTCATTAAATTTAATGTGTGTGAATTTTATGACAAATAAAATGAATGATTATGAGGAATATTCAACTGTGAGTTTGAAGGACATGTTCATGTAATTTTGGGTTCTTGTGAATCAAGAGTGTTAATGGTGGTGTAGGGGAGGTGGACACTCCAAATATGCAATGATGCACATTTGTGAGTGTGTGTGTGTGTGCGTGTGTGTGTGTGTGTGTGGTGATGGTGGTAGTGATGGTGGTTGAAGGTGGATGGTTAATTTTCCTGCCTCCCACCATTCTGCCCCAAAGGAAGCACCCCTTCCTTTACTTTCACTTATTCTTCTAATGTTTATTTTCCAGAATCAAATACACATTTACAACACAGAAATTCAGTCAACAATAAGAAAAGTGCAGACTTCTGTATTCTCTTCTGCATATTCTGGTATATTCTACCAATAGAGAGCTACAGGGAAGCACATTTTCCAACCGTACATAATTTACAGCCTAATGCTTTGCTACAAAATGAGAATTTTTCTAAGTTCCCACACAATAAGCCACCTTATTCCGCGCCCAACCCTCCCCCCCAGGAACTTTCAGGCATATTGATGGGTGATAACCACCTCCTCTCCACCCTTCCCCAACACACACATACACACACATTCAGGGCTGTACTTCCTGGGGGAATTCAGACCCAGTCTGAACTAGTTATGTGTCTGGCAGTTCCTTCACAGTCTGCGGCCTGAGAGAACATAGGGCTGCTACCAGCAACCAGAAGCCAGAAAGGAGACCAGCCGGACCTCAAAAACTGTCCCAGATGGTGCCAAAACATTTCCCTGCTTTGAAAGTTGGCCCTGTTTTCTCTGTATATTGGTCCCATGGCAAAGGATAATAGACTTTATTGCATTTCACTGGTCATTTCTCCTGGACCTCTGCTCAGTCTGCCCGGCAGTTTCCCTGCCAAAAACAGTGAGCAGGGCTAGCCTTTTCCAGTCAGTTCATGCTCTCTGCTGCTGCCAGTACCTGCAGGCTGTGGAGACTGTCCTGGGCTCTGCCTCATCAGTGTCCTTTCTGTTTTGCTTCCGTTCATTTCTATCATGTAGAACCATTTGTAAAACCCAAAAACTACCCACCTGTGTTCCTTAAACATCTTCTTCACAAGCCACTTCTTTTAAGTGCGTGATATTCCAAGTTTGGATTCACATGGGCTCCTTCTTGCTGGGTGTTCCACACCATGCAGTGTGGCAGAAATCACAGAACATCTTGTTTTCTTAAACTGCCACTTACACAGCAATTAAGCACTATATGGAGATAGACTGTAGCTACTCCTTTGATCCGTAAAATTTTATCACTCAAGTATCATATCATGCTTTGGACTAAATATTCAATAATGGTTCCCCAAACCATGCAAGCTGACATGAATTGATCTTTCCCCCAAATTTCAGGTTTTGGTATAGAATTTTATCATAGGAGAAACACTAGTCTTCCTGCCTAAAGCTGAGTCAAGGGTGGGCAATGTGCCCATCACACAACCAGATAAACAATATGGAGACCTGGACTGAGAGGCTTCTGTCTCTGCCATTCTGCGGCTTTCAACTGAGGATCTGAACTTGCCTTCTGAGACCTCTGACTCACCAGTCAAAACTGAGTCCATTTCAATCATTTCCAATTCCCTCCCACGTGTTCTTCTTGAGACTGGACATGGAGAGGTGCATAAATTACCTGTTCATTCTTAGACTCACACATTCGATCGAAAAACTCGAAGATAGAAATTTATTCTGAAACTCAAGTTCATTTTCTTTCATAACAATAGAATTTAGTTTTCTCCTGAAATGCTGGCCAGAAGATGTTCATCAAGTTCCAAACTGAACCAAAAGTCAGAAATAAGCTTTTAAATCTGTCAAAAAAAAAAAGTATCTTGTACTGTTTTGCCTTCTTATACTGTTGGGCAAGTCTTCAGTTAGAAAACATGTCAGTTGTTTCATCTCAGAACCATATATTGGATGAAAGTCTTGCGTGTTCTGAAAATATTTATATCTTCTAAAAATTTCTCGTGTTGTCTAAAATAAAGTTTCATTTTTTAAATAAATCAAGCATAAAATTAATTAATCTTTAGGAGGCATTTGATATGAAACTTCAGATTTGAAATGATTTATAAGCTAATTAAATAGTTACCCTCTCTCATAAATATAAATTTTCATGAAGGCTAAAGAAAAAATTTTTATAGCTAAGTAAAATAAGAATAGGTAATTATGTTTATTTCATAAAGCAGGAAAGATTCCCCCTCTCTGCATTGTACATTAGGTACCTTAAAGAAGAGTCTCCTTGACTCGGAAAATTAAACATTAATGGCATTGCAGGTGACAGCAACTCTGAACTTAATGTACTAGGGTTATTGTCCGCCACTTTTCCCCCAATGATGTGAAAAATTTTCTTAAAAATAAGATATGCATCGATATCACCACTACTTTCAAATAAGAGTCCTTTAACATTACCCTGATGTTGAGATCTGATTTAGTGCTGGGCTAACTGATGGGAACTGGGAATGGGTGGAGAGGGAAAGGGAACCCCACTGTAATCCCCATCTTTGGAAACATGGCTACCTGGCAGATCTTTCAGATCTCCTCGAAATTTGAAGTAGGGATACTGGCAGCAAAAAAAAAAAAAAAAAAAAAGAAGAAGAAGAAGAAGAAGAAGAAGAAGAAGAAGAAGAAAGAACCAGCCCAAAAGAAGTTGCTCCATGTACCAACTCCTCACTTACGTAACAAAGAGAATGATTAGGCAAAACTTCTCAATTAACCAGAGACTGATACTGACCCATACAAATATGTGGTTGAGTACATCAAACATCCATTATTATAATGGTTGCCAACCATGTCAAATTTCCTACCCAGGAATTGTCATATAATGTTGTTGAAAATGCTACGTTTTGTTTATAAAGTTACAAGAGATAGCTTTTCCCAATGATTTTCACAATTTTCATGGGATTGGATTGTCATCTAGATCATAGAAGAAAAACCAAATAATAGGGTCCTGACTTCTAGTATAAAACAAGAAAAGAGACCAGCTAAAATCTCTGGAGAGATGTTTGAATGTCACAACCAGAGCCACACTATTAAGAATAAGTCTGACTAGAGTCATATAATAAATGAAGAACACACAGGATTGATAGCTTGGTTATAGGGCCAGGATCACATTCCAAACTAAATCCTATTTAATATACATGTGGTTAACTTTTGCTGTTACTGTGCTATTACACACCGTTCTTCAGGAATGAAAACAGGGGCGCCTGGGTGGCTCAGTGGGTTAAGCCTCTGCCTTCAGCTCAGGTCATGATCTCAGGCTCCTGGGTTCGAGCCCCACATCGGGCTCTCTGCTCAGCAGGGAGCCTGCTTCGTCCTCTCTCTCTGCCTGCCTCTCTGCCTACTTGTGATCTCTCTCTCTCTCTGTGTCAAATAAATAAAATCTTTTAAAAAAAAAAAAAGGAATGAAAATAGGCTGCTTTTTGTATGAGTGTTCTTATGGTGCCAGAGGGGTAGGGTGGGGGCGGGGGGACCCAGGCAGGGTACCAGTACCTGTCCAGAAATGAAGAGAAGTTGTTAGAAAATAGCCAAACTGGACAACCAGGATCTCAGGCATACTTTAAAATCATTCATAGATATAATTTGATGATAGAAATGGTAGCTGCAGCCAACTCTCAAAGTGAAAGAGCTTCAACCCACTCCTTTGACTAATGCCACCTCTACTTGGTACGAGGCAATAACAACAAAACTTAGAAAAGAAATCCCACATTACCAATGTGCCTGCAGCCCCTGGTGTGATCTAGACAGGGAAACTGGGTGGGAAGGGGTACCAATGGGGTAGAAGTTCCTCTTAAGCCCAAACTTCCCAGAAACATTTTGCCTGAAGTTTTAAAAGTATTGGTAAATTTTTAATGAATTTACTCAATGTTTTACAAACACTAGTCTTAAGAACTTTGTCTCACCAGAAGCAGAAGTGTCCAGCTCTGTGGGATAACAAGGCCCCCAGGGTATTTCCAACCAGCAGCGAGAAGCGCTATAATCATCTGGCAAAGGAAATATCATTCTTGCATTACCCAAGAATTGTTGTTTAGCCCCAACAGGCTTTAGTAGGGTAGAGAAGCTTTAAAGTGATGTAGAGACTGTCCTCCCCCAGACAGACCCCACGAATCAGCATTTACCTTGGAGAACTCACCACTTCCCCAAATCTGGTTCATAATCTTGTCCATGCAGAAATGATCTTGTAAGTGTCCCAGGGTTGGCTAGACTTGAGATGCTGACTCACTTAAACAAAGCCAGAAAGAGACGATGATATATAAAGCTAGAACACTAATTTAGTATTTTATGTTCATGGTGGCCTGAGTAGCCCCCTCTTCCTTTGTGACCAAGCTATATTACCACCAAACTGGTGAACGTGGGCAAAAACCGAGGTAATGGGGAGCCCAGTGGCATTGGATTCTGTGGCCTGTTTAATCCACCTCCATATTAAAGATAAACAGAGAGCTTTGTGAGGCAGACTAGATACACAGTTGTTGATAGAGTACATTCTTCTGGGACAATTGCCTTGTGAGTCTCCTTTTTCCTCTGTGATCATGCTGATTAATGCCTTTTCTAGTTGACATTTCTTTTTTAGTTTTTGTGACTACTTTCCCTTAAGTTGTTTTTTTTAAAGATTTTATTTATATGACAGAGAAATCACAAGTAGGCAGAGAGGCTGGCAGAGAGAGAAGAGGAAGCAGGCTCCCTGCTGAGCAGAGAGCTGGATGCGGGCCTTGATCCCAGGACCCTGAGATCATGACCTGAGCTGAAGGCAGAGGCTTAACCCACTGAGCCACCCAGGCGCCCTCCTTTAAGTTTACCAATAGGCATTCAAAAGAGTTGCTTTCTATGGCTGTATTGTTCTGGTGTGCTGATTTCTTAATTTAATTTATGGAGTGCACTCTCATTTCAAGTTGTTAGTGGTGCTTACTGAAATACCTCCTCCATTATGAAAGGAACTATGCGAAGACACTTGATGAAAACCTTGAAACTGTATGATTCTTTGAGAACTGGTAGCTCATGGGAGGCAGTTCCTGAGAATAAGATAGAAAAGGTGTCTCCAAGATGATTCTACACTGGAGGATTATTCTTAAGGGGATATTGGTTATGGGATCATTAAGGTGTAACAGTCAAAGGAGGAAGAAGGAAGGGGAAAAGATATAAATCAATACCGACAGTTGGAAGGTGTGGCAACCACATGGTAGTTCTTACTTGACAGCTTCTGACTCAGGGGCTGTCTCTTACTGAACACTTATCATATTGAAGGTGCAAAACTCTGGGCTACGATGCTTTCAGAGAGAAGGGGGATGGTTTGTCACAAATGATTAAAGAACTTCGCTCTTTTTGCCTTGTCAGTAAACCAGTTTTTTTCTTTCCCTCATCCGTCTGGAATAACCAGAGGTGAGGTGAGGAAGGCAGTGGGGAGGGGCAGGAGATTAGGGAGATTGGTGGGGAAGGAATTCAAAGAGAGCTAAGATAATAATCACCTTTCCACATTCCATAATAGGGACTTGCAGTGTAACATTACCTTTACAAACTTGCCTAACATTCTGAGAAAAGATTGTCCCCATGTCTTTACCCTATAGCCTAGCAACGAGCCTGCCTGGCCAACTAGATCCCAGAGCTTTACGTAAGGTACTTCAAAAACAGGAAGTTGGTTAGTGAAGGCCAGTTTGTGCGGCAGGGAGTGGGGTCTGTGTCTGACCCCAGAGAAGTGGGAAGAAGAAAAGGAGGAAGGAAGGTGTGGGAGGTCGATAGCCAGATGAGTGTCCCCTTTGTCCCTCCTGGTTTGGGGCATTGAGTGGGCCTGTGTCTAGTCAATTCTCCTTACTCATTGTAGTTTTGTTGTATAAAATGACCACAAACATTGAATTAGCAAATACTGAACCACTGTTCATTGTGGACATACATGGTTAGGATTCTGTGAGCCTCTGGGCACATCATTTTTTCCTTTAAATAAGATTTTCTTTTTTTAGAGCAGTTTTAGGTGTATAGAAAAATTGAGTAGGAGGTACAGAATGCTCCTATATTCCTCCCGCCCCTACATACCCACAGTCTCCTAGAGTAGGACCAGTCCCCACCAGAGTACAGTCTCCACCAGAGTGGAGTCCCCACCACTTGTTACAATTGAACCTATACTGACACATCAGAATCAGCCCACGTCCAGAGCGTGTATTTGAGTTCACCCCTGGTATTGTACATGCTATGGGTTTGGACAAACCATGACACATATCCATCATCATAATATCATACAGAATACTTTCATTGCCTAAAAATATGCTCCAACTATTCATCCCTCCCCTTCCCCACCCACTGGCAACTACTAATCTTTCACTGTCTTCATAGTTTTTCCTGTTCCAGAATGTCACATCGCTGGAATCATACAGTATGTGGCCTTTTCAGATTGGCTTCTTTCACTTAGTAATATACATTTCAGCTCCCCCTCCACCCTATCTTTTCATGGCTTATAGCACATTTCTTTTTAATGCTGAATAATATTCCATTGTCTGGATACACCTCCGTGTAATGGAATGAATTATGTCCCTCCTTAATATCCATATGCTAAACCTCTAGCCCCCAGCGTGACTATATTTGGAGATGAGGACTTTTCAAAGGAAATTAAGGCTAAACCAGTTCATTAGGTCATGAAGGTGGGCCCTAATCGATAGGGCTGGTGTCCTTATAGGAAGGAGAGACATGCTCACACAGAAGAGCCATGGGAAGACAAAATGAGAAGGTGGCCATCTGCAAGCCGGGAAGAAATCTCTCGCCAGTAAGCAAATGTTCCAGCACTTTGGTCTTAGACTTCCAGCCTCCAGATCTGTGAAAAAACCCATTCTGTTGTGTGAGCCCTCCAGTCCATGGTATTTTGTTAAAGAAGCTGGAGCAGATGAATATGCTAGTTTATTTATCTAATCATCTGCTGAAGGACATCTTGGTTGCTTCCAAGTTTTGGCAATTATGAATAAAACTGCTATAAACACCCATTGTGCGGGTTTTTGTGTGGCTGTAAGTTTTAGCTTTTTTGAGTAAATACGAAGGAGTGTCACCACTGGATCACATGGTCAGAATACGGTTAGCTTTATAAGAAACCACCAAGCTGTCTTCCACAGTGACTGCACCATGTGGCATTTCTACCAGCAGTGAAGGGTGTTCCTATCGTTCCACATCCTCACCAGCCTTCAGTGCTGTCACTGTTCTATATTTGGACCATTCTAATAGGCACGTGGTAGTACCTCATTGTTGTTTTAATTTGTGTTTCCTTAATGACATATGAGGTGGAGTACCTTTTCATATGCTTATTTGCTCTCTATATATCTTCTTTGCTGAGGTGTCCAGGTCTTCTGTCCATTTTTAAATCAGGTTGTTCATCCTCTTGTTGTTGAATTTTAAGAGTTTTGTGTTTGGTTTTTTTTTTTTTAATTTTTGGATAATGGTCCTTTATCACATGTATCTTTCGCAAAATTTCTCCCACTTTGTCGCTTATCTTTTCATTCTCTTGACAGCATCTTTCACAGAGCAGAAGTTTTTAATTCATTAAACAATCACTATATAGCCCTTTTTTATGTGGGTGTCTGTTTAAAAACACCTTATTTAGGGGCGCCTGTGTGGCTCAGTGGGTTAAAGCCTCTGCCTTTCGCTCAGGTCATGATCTCAGGGTCCTGGGATTGAGCCCCGCATCGGGCTCTCTGCTTGGCAGGGAGCCTGCTTCCTCCTCTCTCTCTCTCTGCCTGCCTCTCTCCCTACTTGTGATCTCTATCTGTCAAATAAATAAATAAAATCTTTAAAAAAAAAATAAAAACACTTTATTTAATAGATATCGCTGACTCGTTAATATTGAAATCACAGATAACCGTTCTATAAAACATGCCTGAAGCTAATCTAACACATGATGTCTCAGTCTGATCAGGCTGCTATAACAAAATACCACATACTGAGTAGTTGAAACAACAGAAATTTAATTTCCCTTCTACAGTTCTTGGGGGCGGGGAAGTCTAAGCCCAAGGTTATGGTAGGTTTCTAATGAACGCTTTCCTCCTGGCTTTTAGGTGGCCACTTTGCCCTCACCTAGACTTTCTTCTGAGTGTGGTGACAGAGAGTTCTCATCTCTTCTTAGCATTAGTTAGGTGCCACCCAGAAGACCTCATTTGACCTTGATGACTTTCTTAGCTGTCCCATCTTCAAATACAGCTATACTGGAAGTTAGAGCTTCAACGTATATCTTGGGGAAGACACATACATTCAGCCCATATCACATGTGGTTTCCCTATAAGGCACTTTGCAGACTTATGGCTCTTAGGAGCACTACACAACACTATAGCAGTACACTTAGGGGTCATTTAGAAAGCAAAATCACCAAAACAAAGCACAAAAATATGAAAATTTGGGCACTAAATAAATCATGGAAAGAATATTTATTTAGGGGCACCTGCATAGCTCAGTCAGCTGGATGTCTGACTCTTGATTTTGACTCAAGTCATGATCTCAGAGTCATCGGATGGAGCCCTGCATCTGGCTCTGCTCAGGACGGGGTCTGCTTGAGATTCTCTCTCTCTCTCTCTCCCCCTGACCTACTCACAGTTTCTCCGTCTCTTAAATAAATAAACAAATAAAGTCTTTAAAAAAAAAAAAGCACTCATTTACAGTGTGAGTGCTGAAATAAGAAGGCAGAGTGCCACCTTTTTTTTACCTCATCTGGGAAACACGTAAAACAGGCAAGTCAAATTTTTCACCCGTCTGCAAATGGCCATGAAAGTGTAAAAATGCTGATTTGTGGGCTAAAACAAATTTTAGTGATTAGGCAAATCCACAAATACAAAAGTGGCAAAAAAATGTGGATTGACTATATATATTTTAGATAAAACTGAAGGGATCATTCAAGGGAAGGAGCTGCCCACACACCCATTTAGATCTTAGGGAGAAGTTTATTGTGCAGGAGGCCTATGACAACATGTCATGATCATCTAGGTACTTAAGGGGGTAGAAGGACACGAGCAGAAGGGAAAGTTCTAGCTGGCAATCTGGAATCTACCTTGTTTCTCTTTCCCCACAGGATGCTGAGTTGATAGCCAGAAGACCTGCCACAGGCCTGTTGTGAAAAACCAAGGTGACCCTCCAGCAAAGGCTGCAGGTAGATAACCAGGACAGGATGCTCAAGATAAAAGAGCAGAAACCTAGGGTCCTGAAGCGCTTCAGAGTTGAAGAGAAGCAAAGTCAATGAACAGGAAATGTTCTTAAAAAGACCTTGTTAGAGCCAGAGTTTCCCACCTGTAGTTTTTAGCCCTGAAGCGTGACCAGCTACATAGGTGATGGCTGCCCACTGGAGATACACAGTTTCCCTCAGGACACCTCATGAACCTTATGAGGCCAGGGGTCTATCCATATCCCACCAACACAATGAGGAACCAGTAAGCCATGCTCTCTTCCAAGCTTACACCTAGACTCCACCATTTCAACTAGGTTGTAATGAAGCAGGGAAAGCCAGGCTAACTGAACCACTAGGCAGCTCTATCCAGTAGTGACTTCAGACAGCCTAAGGGAGTCTTAAATTTACGGGGCTTTAAATCAGGTTGAACAGTTAGGTTTTCCTTCATGTACCAATGTGTGGGGACTTGGTGGGAGAGCCAGTTTAGTTAAAAGATAAAGAAATTCCTTTTTCTCAGTATATCTCAGCTATACTATGAGCTAAAAAATACATAGCCAGTTACACACACACACACACACAGAGTTTCTTTAATTTATTAAATAGTGGTCATAATCTAGTGAGGGAAATAGATGCTCCCTCATTAATCATAATGACAAGACAGTTTATGAGAGCTCTAAGTGTTAGTTACATTGACTTGTTTTATCCAGAGGGCAGCAGTGAGCTTTGGCAATGCTGTTAGCAAAGGAAGGAAGACATTGGATGGTACTCTGGAGGCTGAGGCTACTCAGTCTGAATGTCCCTGGAAAGCTACTATCCTGCATTTCAATGAAATTCTCACTATTTTCAGCCCTGACTGCAACAGGTCGATCTGTCAGGTGCACAAGCAGCAGACCCAGCCATACCATCTTTCCTTCCCCTCACACCCTCTCTTCCTCTACATCCTCTCCTGAGTCCCAGGCACATGGCCTGGGCCATCTCCTATTCTCCTGGAATTGTCCAGCCATTCTTCATGTCTGTGATCTCGTCCTTGAGATTCAGAACGATTATTTAGAATGATTATTTTTCACTGCCTCTCGTACCACCACCATCCACTTATTGCCTCTCTGCCTTGTTCTGTGTCCTTAAAACCCTTAGAAGGATGTATTCAGGGTTCTTGCTGCTGGCTTCCAGTTGGGTTCCACCTCCTTCCTCCCTGTGCCCTCCTTGCCTCCATGTAGAGTCTCTAACATTTGCTGCATTCCTCCTTGACCATGGCCTCTGCTGGGGGCCCTCCTCATCACCCCCCCCCCCCCCATTGCTCAGTGGGATTTGGTGACACTATGGCTCTCCCCTTGCTCTTTCAGCCCTGCAGGTGGTGATGGCTTCCCACTGTTGCAGGTCTCTGAGTACTTTAACAACCCCATTATTTCCCTTAAGTCTGCCCATTCCTTCATCATTTCTTCATTGATCTTTTTTTAATTAGCTACAAGAATTGGATTCTGCTTTCTGATGTTCTAAGTAACCTCCAATTTACTATTTGTGATACTTCCTTAATTGGTTCATAGTTCAGCCCACGGACCGCCTGCTTTCTAAATCATTATAGGTGCTTGCTAAAAGTACAAATTCCTGGGGCTCATCCCGTCACTTTCCCAGTCAGAACGTCTAGGAGAACCTGGTGGAGATCAGGCCATCTTCATCTTAACCCACTCCTGAAAAGGTTCAGAGCTCCACTGAAACCCAAGACCTTCAGAGGAGTCTCACCTCTGTTTGGAGCTGGCCGGCACCCAAGTGTCTTCTTGGGCTTGTCATAGCTTTCCAGAATCCTCAGGTAAAGCCCCTCTTTATTCTTTAAGGATGAATCAAAGATTAATTATATGTATTTCAGGTGATTTAAACTTCTAAGAGAAAGAGGTATCCATAAATAAGATATTTTTGAGCCAAGCCCAGTACATGTTTGGAGACTTGCCTAAGATGAATCCTTGTCTACACTCTCAGGAACGCGCAAAGTGCACCTGTTAAAGGGGAGCTGGAATGTTCGCTCCAGTTTGCTCAAGCCACAAAACGGTCTTTACTATAAAGCCACCCCTGTTCCTGCTGCACTCACAGTTTGGGATCCTGAAAGAATTCAGAACAACAATAAACAGAGCAGCCTAGTTACCATCTGGTTCAACTTACTAACCTCACAGAAGGGAAACCCAGCTGAAGGGGCTTGCCCAAAGTCTCACACCCAGTCTGTTTGTTTAGTGCATTTTTTCCACAGGTTTTCCTTCTCCAAAATGGACTTTATGTGTTGCTTACATATAGTTGTAACAGAGTTGACACCCTGGGTCAAGTCTTTCCTCTGACATTTAAGTTGGTGACATAAGATTGAAATGGTACCTTTTTTTTTTTTTTTTTTGAGGCTTGTATTAGTTTCCTATTGCTCATAACAAACTACATAAATTTAGTGGCTTAAAACAACAACTATATGTTACCTTTACAATTTCTGTAAGTCAGGAGTCCAGGCCCAGTTGAGCTAGGTCCTCTGCTCAAGATTTTACAAAACTGGGGGCGCCTGGGTGGTTCAGTCGGTTAAGTGACTGCCTTCGGCTCGGGTCATGATCGTTCCTGGGATCAAGCCCCGCATTGGGTTCCCTGCTCAGTGGGGAGCCTGTTTCTCCCTCCCCTTCTGCTGCTCTGCTTGCTTGTGTCTCTCACTCTCTCTGTCAAATAAATAAATGAATAAAATCTTTAAAAAAAAAAAAAAAGATTTTACAAAACTGAAGTAAAGAGTTGGCCTGGCTGCATTTCTTTCTCTTCTTTTGTTTTTGGTTTTTTTGTTTGTTTGAAGAGGGGAGGGGCAGAGGGAGAGGGAGAGAGAGAATCTCAGGCAGAGCATGGAGCTCAACCCGGGGCTGGATCCCACAACCCAGAGATCACAACCCTGAGATCATGACCTGAGCCAAAACGAAGAATCAGACACTTAACAGACTGAGACACCCAGGTGCCCCATGACTGTATTTCTTTCTGCAGTTCAGGGTCTTTTCCCCAAGTTGACATGACTGTTTGCAGAATTCAGTTCCTTGTGGTTGTAGGATTAAGGCTTATGTTTGCTTGTTGGCTATCTGCCGGGGCCATTCTTGCATTCTTGGCCTCTAAAGGCTGCCTGCAGGTCTTTGTTATGTGACCTCCTCTATAAGCCCTATGTCACCTCTAGTTGTTCTGATTTTTTTTACATTTTTTGTCTCTGACCTTTAGACCCAGTGTAATGGGCCCACATGATTTAGTCAAGCCCACTGGATAATCTCCTTTTTAGTTAACTCAAAGTAAAATGATCAGTAACCTCAACACATGTGCCCTCATGTTCAGAGGTCTGCCTACACTCAAGGAGAGAGAATTATACAAGAAGTATATACCAGGGCTGGGAATCTTGGGGCCATCTTAAAATTCTGCCTATCACAAGGTCTTAAAGCAGCAAACATTTATTGAGTGCTGAACATACGTATAAACCTTGTTAAAAGATGAACTGGACAAAATTCAAAACTTTTAAGAGTTTATTTAAGCAAAAACTAATTTTAATTGGGCAGCACCAAATCAGAAGTTTCTTGGAGCATGCTCCTGACTAGAGCAAGGAGAAAGATTTATATAAAGGAGGTGGGAGGGGCGCCTGGGTGGCTCAGTCATTAAGTGTCTGCCTTCAGTTCCTGTCATGATCCTGGAGTTATGGGATGGAGCCCCTGGGGTCCTGGGATAGAGCCCTCCATCGGGCTCCCTGCTGGGAGTGGGCGGGGGAGGGTGGGGGGAGGGAGTCAGCTTCTCCCTCTCCCTCTGCCCTTGCTTGCATTTCTCTCTTGCTGTGTCTCTGTCAAATAAATTAATATATATATATTTAAAATAAAAATAGAGAAAGAAGGTAGGAAACCAGAAATATGACATTTGATTGACTGGAGTTTAAGGTGTAGTTGGCTGCTTATGGTTGGTTGTCCTTGGCATTTCCACGTCGTAACCCTGGGTGTTCACAGGCTTAGAGTTGTTTACACAAGTCACCATAGCATTAGAGCCACACTGTCTCATGGTCCCCGAATTCATTAACAACTCTATACATGTTCTAATTAATATAACCCTTACAACAGCTATAAGAAGCAAGTATTATTACTACCATCCTCTTTTTATAGACATGATGTGTAAGAGCAAATGAAAATTAAAAGTAACAGGTTTAATTCCCTCTGTTGAAAGTAAGTAAAGAGACTCTCCTCGCTCTCCCCTTTTAGAATTTCATTCTTTGTCTTTTTCAAACATATGCAAATCTTTTAAATGGCTACATAAACCTCCAGCCAGTTTCTAGCAACTCAGGAATGTTCCCTCAAAGACTGGGCGCCATCCCTTTGAAATGTAGTCATCAAGAAAGGTAACACCTAATCTCTTAGGATCCCTGGAAAAGAAGAGCCTTCAGGTCACCTGATTTCAAATTGCAAAATCCACCTAATGAAATGGGTTGGATCCCCTTATTACCCGAGAGTGAGTTTTCTTTCTATCTTTACAATCACTTTCACTGATATATCACATTGGTCTAATGTGTACTCAATAATAAAATCATTTTATTTCTGTTCTACCTTTGTAGTGGTGTTTTCAGGGTTGGAAGGAGATTCAGAGAAGTTAAGTAACCTGTCAATGACACCTTACCGCTGAGTGGCAGAGTGTGAATTGTGGGCTCCTGTAGCCCGTGTACCTACCCACCTCACTGTCTTGGTGTTGTACTACCAACAATAACTTGCAGTTTCTAACTGTTATTAACTAAAGCTTCTCTGTATGTTATTCTATGATCAATGAGGCCTCCATATCTGACCCTTTAGATCAGGGTTCCTCAACCTTAGGAATATTGACAATTTAGATACATTGACATGTTTTTCTTTGTTTAGAAGCTGTCCTGTGCATTGTAGGATGTTTGGCAACTTTCCTGGCCTTACCCACTAGATGCCAGTAGCACGCATGGTTGTGACAATCAAACACGTCTCCAGACATTGCCAAGTATTTGGGGGGAAAGGGAGCAAAATCACTCCAGGTTGAGAACCACTCCTTTAGTGGAAGAAGTAAGGAAAATGCACACACACACATACACACACACATCACTTGCTTGGCTGGGAATGGGGAAGAGAGAGAAGAGGAACCACAGATGTGAGAAGGGCTTGGACTTTCATAGAATGGCTGAGGACCAATAGTCTGCTAGTTGGGGCTGCAGCCTTATAAATCATGTTCCTTAAGAAACAAGAAGAAACCGGTGTTGGCCAGCAGTGGCCTCATTATTTCTTCATTCTTTTTTTTTGTTTGGTTGGTTGGTTGAAGAAATGCCTGAGAAGAGCAAGTCACAATAAAAACTGTTCTCTTTACCAAAGATTTTGGGAGCTCTAGTTTGTTCTGTATTTCTCTATCTATAGTAAAATCCCAAGTCTCATTAAGTCCTCTAAAGGGTCTTTGAAGGAAAAATTAATGAGTTTGGTCTAAGACTGCACTTCAGACTTTATACAGCCACAGACCACAGCGCAAAAGTGACTTCATCCTGGAAAATTCTCAGCTTAAAGCCTGGAAACAATCAAAAAAATACTTTTAAAAAGGGGAGGGTTATTTATTGCCATACTCAAAACCTTGTGTCTTTCCTGTACTAACAAGACATATATAGATATCTTTCAGAGCAAGAGAATTTATGAACTGAAAATCAACCTAGTGCACTTTCACCCTTTGCCTGAACATTCTGTACTTTAAATGTACTTCAGAACCAATGCTGTCTTTGTTCTGTGGCCATTTCCTCCCAAGCTGCGTAAAGAACTATTCCTTTCCCCAGTCAGCAAATAATAAGTATGTATCAAAGATCTGCTATCTTCCCGGTACAGTAGGAAGGACAAAGAATCATAAGGTCCAGTCTCTCCACTCTCAAGTTAGGTCACTGCTATGAGAAACCGGTTTTGTATCTGTGGTGGGAAAGCATTTGCAAACATTTCCAATGTGGGAGTTCTACTCACAAACAGGTTAGATTGCAAAAGTGGATTCATCACTTGTTTATAAGTAAAAACAGACCAAAGGTGTTTGCTATTATCTTGCTCCCTAATGTTTTCCCACCAAATAGAAGTGGGAATGATTTCTTTCATGTTTTAGAATTGGACACATTCTCTTCCTCTATATTTGGCTACGTTACAGTTGTATGAGGCATCTGAAAGCAGCTTCAGCTGAAATAAAGATCTATTGAGGAAAATGATATATCACTTGATGGTCTTCCCAGTGTTCTATGTAACCCCTTAGTAACCACATTTTGATGTGATGCAAATGCCAACAGGCCTTAAATTTATGAAAACCTCAGTCACGTTTTTACAGTGCTTAAGTTTGAGGCTATTAAGCCTGCAGTCTGGACTTTGCCTAAATTGACCTTAGGCTACTGTGTATCTAGCTTCCATGCCTTGTCTAGGTAGTTCGGTGGATCCTATTTTTTTCCTGCCACCACAAGCCTAATGCTGAGCCTTAATACTGATCCCTCCAGTATTTTCCACCACGTGGCTGTCAAGGACAAAGGCTGCCTCCAGAGTCTCTAAGATGCCAGTTAGGAACCTTCTAACTTTGGGAAAATCCCAGCTAAACTGAGAATGACATCACAGACATTATGATGTCTGTGACCCGACCTCTCTATCTCTTGAAGCCTACATTCTTAGAGGGCATTTTATGGTGTAGGGAGGGAATAACTTTTTCTCTACTCTTATAGTTGCTTCCTGGAGGCTATGAATTAAACTGACTGAAGAAAACTGGAGTATGTCATCCCCAAATATGCCACTTCAGCTTATTGATTCTTTTGAATTCTAGGCACTTAAGAAACAACAGGTACAAAAAGGACACTCTGATCCTCCTTTTTTTTTCCTGAAAGTAGGAGGAAAAAACTCCCACGTAAAGATGCCCTCCCCATACCAGGAGGAAGAAAGGCAAGTGTACCACCAGAGACAGGGAACTTGGGCCAAGATGTCTGTACTAACAAACCTTGTTAAACTAACCCTTATCTTCCTGGTTTCCCCCGGACTTAGTAGTCAAAGCCTAAGCCCTCTGCCTTGTCAGTTCTTCACAAGTTGATTGTTTCTTAATCTAAAATGTATATCAGGCTCCTCCTCTGGCCATTTCTTTGGGCCTCCATTTTTTTGCGAAGATTCCCATAAATGTGTTAATCTGTTTTATGTCAGTTTAATTTTTAGGCCCAGCCCAAGACATCCGAAGAGACTGGAAGAAAGTTTTTCCTCTCCTACATAACAAAAGACAGATTCACAGGAGAAATACATTCAAATATATTTGATGTTACTATTTTAATGTGATGAGGGAGGACTTTATAAGAAAGAAACGAAAACCCCCAAAGAAGACTCAGGGGCTTCAATACCATTTTAGCGAAGCACACCAAACTGTAAAGGGACTAGGTGAAGGAAAGGGGCTTGGACTTCTAGAAGAGTGACTAGGAAATATATGGGGGTTCCTACTGGAACATAGGGTTATTTTAATAAGGTTTGTTTATGCAGAGTCATCTCAGCATTGACTCTTGTCTCCAGCGATAAGAATATTCTCTTCTTTCTGGTACCAGGAGAGTACCTTATTTATGGGAAATTTATGCCTTTTGGGCAGAGAGGAGGAGAACAGAGAACCTTCCTGCATCTGCTGTTTCACAATTGCCTTCAGCTCAAAATAATCAAAATGCCATATTTGGGGGTGGCATGTTCTGTCCCCTTCAGTGGAAAAGGGACTCTGGAAACCCATCTCCTCTTGCTGGATCTCCCATCTCCTCTCTGAGGCAGGAAACAAGCCTGGCAGGAGTATGAATGGTTATCAGACTATCCTCTGGGATGACCTCTGGGTATGGCTGTGAGATCCTTCACTTCTTGCTTCATTTGCTGTATTTTACCAGGGGAAATGGCTTTGGATCTTAAGCATGAACTCAAGAGTATGGCTGACCCCCATATTTGCTACACTTGGCCCAACCCACCATGGATATTTCCGTTTCATCAGTCCTTTATTTGCTCTGTTGTTGATTATTGAGGCGTGTACTGATAAGATCATTTTTCAGAGATTGCATGATTCACTCTCTACCCTTTAGAATATTTCCCACTGTCCAGAAATTCTTCCAATTTCTGGCAATGTTTGCCATTTTCAGTGTATCGTCTACTTCAGTGTTGGTCACAGTGACACGCTTCTGGAAGATAGTGATCCGGAAACATTTTGGCAACCAAACCCCATCCAAAAAAGAACAACATAATGGCACAAACCGACTGTGCATGACCGTTGATGTCATGTTTTGGTGCAGGTACACTTGAACATGTCCTCTCTAGAATAGTTTTAGTCTAAGTTTATAAATTATTTAGTTGAAAGAGCTTCTGTGGTGTACATCTGGAGGCAGTGACACCTATAATTCATTGTTTATCTCCTCCTCACCTTTTCAAATACAGCATAGTGTAAGGGCAACAGGGATGGACCAGGGATCAGGTACCTGCCCTACCCCTACTTTGGGCTCAGGTTTCTGAACCCCAATTCGCTCACCTTTGAAAGGAAAGGGTAGATTAAATGATTAGATTATTAGAATTTTGCATTCCTAGATCCTATAAAATGCTATTCAAAGCCATGCATTCCTGTTCATCCAAAAATCTTTTATTGTGGTAGTACAGAGTGCTGGGTGTATTGTACAAATGGGAATCACAAAAGTTACCATTGTTTGAGAATTAATGGTCTAGTAGAAGACATAAGATAGGTGCATAAATAACAATAAACAATGGATAAAATGGTAAGTCCTTCCAGAAAGAAGCAGATAGAGCAATTTAAAGTTGGTGGCTCACTTTTGGAGAGCCCATTAAGATGGTATCCCTCTGTCAGATTGCTTTATAAATTATATTAAGGACAGGGCAAAAGGTGATTTAATTCATTTTTGTTTGTTGCAATACTATTTTTTTTATGATTGTAGAAGTATCACATAAGAAAATGGGTGAAAGACTCAAACAGGCACTCACTAAAGGCCAGTCAACACATGAAATGGGGCTCAACCTCATTAGTCAACAGGGAAATGCAATTAACCATCCTAGGATATCACTACACACCCACCCAAAGGGGTAAGATTAAAATGACTGATAACACCCTGTGCTCATTAAAATGTACAGCAATGGGAAATCTCCTAAGCTGCTGGTGAGTGTGGAAATTCATGTCATCATTTTGGCATTACTGCTAAAGCAGCTAAATCCATACATACTGGAGGATCCAGATATTCCACTTCTAGGTTCAAGCCCAGGAGAAATGTGTGCACTTATAAATGAAAAGACATGGACATGAATGTTTGTAGCGGCATTATTCATAACAGCCCCAAACTGAAAACAGTCCCAATGTTCATCAACAGCACAATGGATAAATATTGATAGATTTATGAAGTAAATATAACTTCACCTCTTATGGATACACTATAAAAACTATGGTATTTTTCTTTATGGTTCTTTTTCTGCATATGTAATATTAAACAATCTGCATCCTTTCTTTAAAAAAGTAATAATGTAAGCATTTCCTCATAGGATAAAAAATTATTTATAAACATTTTAATATCACATAAAATTTGACCTTATTCTTGTTATTATGATAGTTAACATGTCCTGTGTGTCAAACACCATGTTAAGTACTTTACATTCCTATCCAGCCTAATCCCCAGGCACTGTGCTCCAACCTAACCCTGAAGCCCTGGTCATTGGCTATTGGCCCCAAATCCCCAGCCCCGGGTCTCTGGTATGCTAGTCCTCAAAACATTCCTCTATCTCTTTACCATGCTGTCAGGAAACAGGGCCACCAACTTGACCCTCTGGCCTAGACAATTCCATCTACCAGAGCAACATTAAGACTTGTGACCAAGTGGTCATGGCGGCATAACTTACTACTACTGGCATTCTGTTCTCCAGTTCCTCTATTCCTTTCTGAAGTTTCTGCCATATCACCTCACTGCTGTCCTAAGAACCCTGCCTCAAAAGTGGACTAAGTTCTAGAGAATAAGAACCCTGATAATAGACTTCCATAATCTTCCTATTCCTTTTTCCTTCCCACAATCCCCTATGCAGGAAGGTGTTGACTGGGCATGTCCCTTCCGTGGCTTGAGCTCCTCTTCTTAAGGTAGAACTGTATGGCCTAAGTATAATAAGCCAAAAGGAAATCTTTTCTATGCTGTGAAAAGAAATGTATGATCTGAGCTCCCTAGACATGGGACCAGGAAACAAACAGCAATTAGTAAATATCCCAAACAAAAAGACATTACTGGGCTATCTAAAAATTTAGATCCTCATCTCACAATTTGTATTATTTTGACTATAGCACAAGTACTGTTTCACATGTCTCTCCTGATGTGTATTCATTATTTATTTATTTTTAAATCACTACACTTACAGACAAAAAAAGAGAAGAAAGAAAAAGAATCTTCAGTTATTTTAATTTGCATATTTTAAACTTATAACATTGAAATGTTTTTCTTTTGCTAAAAATTTTTATTTCTAGTTTTATGCAACATTTCTTATATTTTTTAATAGTTTTTTTATCATTGTTTATTTTGAAAAATCAAATATAATAATATTTTGTGTGTCATGTTGGTTGAAAATATATTCCCCAATTTGCTTTTCAATTGGGTGTACGTAGTTGGTTTGTTGAACAGATGTTAAAAAAAAATAATGTTATCAAATTTATCAGTTTTCTCTGTTTCTTGTTACCTTTATACTTGAAAAGTCCTATCATGTACAAAGATCTGGTAAATATTTACATACATTTTCTAAAGTGTTTATGATCTGATCTTTTTATAACTAAGGTTTTCAGTGAGATTAAAAAGCTAATATGTTTACATGTGTTCTTTAACTAAGATATATCTCTCAATTGGAAACTTTTTTTAACTGACTCCCTACTATGTGCCAAATATTTTGTATATGTATTCCTTGACTCTACCTGAAATGCTTGTAGACAGGCATAATTATTTTCCCTTTACAAGATGTACAGTTCAAGATCAGATATGTCAAACACAACCTTGTCCACAATAGCACAGCTAGTGAACAGAGCAACTGGACTTTAGCCCAGTGGGACTGACCATGGGACAGAGCTGGCACTGCAGACCGTCCTGCCTACTGTGGACATTGGCTAAGCTAAGCATGGAAAAGGCTGACTCATGATGCTGGTGCTTAAACACACCTGATTTCTTCAAGTTTCCTTTTCAGTTTCCAAATTCACAATGCCACATAAGTTCAGTCGGGGTGAAGGGAATTTCTGGAAAAGATAATGATGTTTTGCTCTTTTCACCTCTAGTTCCACTCCCAGGCTGTGTTATTAAAAAGCAACACCAACAGGGTCCCTGGGTAGCTCAGTCAGTTAAGCCTCCAACTCTTGGTTTTTTGCTCGAGACCTGATCTCAGGGTCATTGGATCAAGCCCCGCATGGACCTGCACTGGGCTCTGCACTCAGTGGGGAGGCTTCTTCTCCTCTCTCTCCCTCTGCCCCTCCCCACTTGTGTGCTTTCTCTCTATGTAAACAAACAAATACATACATACATCTTAAAAAAAAAAAAAAAAAAGCAACACCCACGGCAAATGTCCTGAGCCATTGTTCTCATTCAGCCACTCCACAGCACTATGGTCTATACTAGTCTTGCTCTGTAGAATTTTCTGTGAGGATAGAACTCTGCACTTGCAATGCCCAATATAATAATATGTCACTGGCCACATGTGGCTATTGAGCACTTAAAATTGTGGCTAATATGACTGAACTTTTAGTTCAATTTAATTATAAGATTAAACTTAAAGAGCCACAGGTGGCAGTGACTATTACATTGAACAGGGCAGGTCTGTAGATTAATTCCTTGCAATTAAGTACCAAGATTTTCATACCCTTAACTTTAAACGAAAAGTATCTTCCCCCATTTGAGCTAGACTCTCACAGTAGCTTAGCACTGGGTCCACTTTGCCAGAAGGACATTACCAGTTACATCTAACAGTAGAGTGTCAGAAAGCATGGGTTGATAGAGCTCTGCTGTTTCTAAGGAAGAAAACATATAGACTTTACATAGCACATACATGATTTTTGTTAAAATGGCTTGTACTGGGGCACCTGGGTGGCTCAGTGGGTTAAGCCTCTGCCTTGCGCTCAGGTCATGATCTCAGGGTCCTGGGATCGAGCCCCGCAGCGGGCCCTCTGCTTAGCAGGGAGCCTGCTTCCCCTTCTCTCTCTGCCTGCTGTTCATCCTACTTGTGTTCGCTGTCAAATAAATAATAAAATCTTTAAAAAAATAAAATAAAATAAAATGGCTTGTACCTTGTCATCGAACCAGAAAAGATAATAGTGTCCACAATCAATCTGAACCGTAACCTGTTTGGCTATCCACGTTTCCCTGGAATCCAGAAATGGCAGCTGCCACCAGAAATAACTGAAGGTCTAGAGACCCCCATTTCTCCTGGAGCATTCACAAGTGACTTCAAGATTCCGGCAAGCAAAAAATCATAAAAACCAAGTAAGGGGAGAGGTGGACTCCAAAATGGTAAGAGTGCAATAAGTCAGCAGAAAAAGATACTTTTCTGAATTGAACTGGTTACTGTATCTTCTCCTTGCCCTGCCTTCCTCTCTTCCCTCCAGGGCTGAATCTCCTGGGACTCGCTCCTTCATTACATATGGTGAGCTGCAGGAGACTTTGGGTTTATTCTGGTCCCTGAAGGTGAAAGACACTTTTCTGTGCTTCCAGAGTATTCACCTTTGGCTTCAAACAGTGGCTCACTGTTCTGACAAGGCCCTACTTCATTCTTTTTCCAGAGTTTTCCACCGTTTGGGGCCTCTAGGATTCTACTTGTATTCCTATCTCATTTATATTCATGTTAGGTGGTTTACCTATGGCTTGTTTAACAACCAGTTATAAAAACGTGGTCTACTTCTCCCATGTCTGGAATGAAGTAGCTGTTGAACAAATATTTTGTGAATGACTCATAACCCGGGAACATTTAAATTGCAGAATGAATGACCAAGCCCGTCCCAACCAGGGGACTGATGTCGCCATCACCCACTTCACAGTAGTGTCACAACTACCGAAATACTTTAAACATCTGTAAGAGAGATAACATTTTTGAAATGTTAGGTCATTACCTTTTTGTTTCCTGTCATTCCTTTTTTCCCCTAAATGTCCCAGAAGTCACTACCCATTGGATCCATGGACAAAATTCAATGAGAATGAGAGGCGCCATTGCACTTTGTTTAAAAATGGATCTTAAAAGATTAGAGTTAGGGACGCCTGGGTGGCTCAGTGGGTTAAAGCCTCTGTCTTCGGCTCAGGTCATGATCCCAGAGTCCTGGGCTGGAGCCCCGCATTGGGCTCTCTGCTCCTCAGGGAGCCTGCTTCCTCCTCTCTCTCTCTGCCTGCCTCTCTGCCTACTTGTGATCTCTGTCAAATAAATAAATAAAATCTTAAAAAAAAAAAAGATTAGAGTTAGACAAAGCTCTGCAAACAAACACTTGTGTTTTGCAAAAGCCAAGCCTTGGTGAGGGGGAAAAAAAAAGGTTAAAAAGAAAATGTGTATGGTCTGACCGGCTGGATGTTGGAGGACTGGTTCTAGGGTAGAAGGGAGAGACAGGAGGCTTTTAGCTCCAAGAAGGGACTAATTCACTAAACCCCATGGCAGCTTTCCTGGGCTGCAGAAAGGAACCAGATGAGAAGGACAGGAGAAGGGCCAGGGCCAGACCTGACCACAGGGGCAAGAGTTTCGGGAGGAACCTGGAAACAGAGGGTGAGTTTAGAAAATAGCCAGTTATTACAGATTTCCAGGAATCCTGACCTGAAGGAATGGGCTGGCTTGGGGCTATCCCAGACTCTGGGGGGCTCACACACAGTGGTGTGGTACTAAGATGGCAAGAAGAGGATGAGACTGGGGGGGAAGGAGGAGATAATGAGCCAAGAGGACCATCTGGAAGCGTGAGGCCCAAGGACAGAGTACAGAATCCACAGACTAGGAGAGGCTATGGGAGCAGATCCCTACAAAGGCAGGGAGCACTAACATGATATCGAAGGAGGATGGGGCTCCATGAACAGCAGAACTCAGGGAGTCCACTCCTCAGGAGAATGTTAGGGGCTGCAAAGGGCAAACTACACTTCCTCTAACTCTTCTGCCTCCACAGTCCTCTAGTCTACACCAAGAGAAGAAGGGGAGGGAAATTCTTCTAACGGGAGAAACTGTCCTGAAAGAGGGTTTGAACTTTAAATGGACTCAGTATTCACCCCTAAGAAACTTTGTTAGCCTGGAGAGAAGAGAAATTGTCAAGGAAAAGAGGTACATCCTCTAAGTACAAACTGGGGCCCTGAGCAAGATGAGCTAATTTAAAAAAAAGAAAGAACTAATATAAAAAAAAAGAAAGAACTCTAACAGAAGAGTTAGAGGAAGTGTAGGTTCTTCTTAATTTTTTAATTAAGGCAGATTCAATTCATATTGTGTCCATTTTGGTCCACTACAAATACATCAAGCATTTTTCCGTCAAAATGAAGAGGGAAAAAAACTGTTCCCCATCCCACCAAATTAGAAGCAATTAGCCAGATTTTGTAGTAAATTCAGAAAGTTCCCTCATTCAATATACCCTATGTTCTACTATGTAGCATCCAATGTGCAATCTCTATACATTCAGATTAAAATGTAATGTTTATTTTGGACATTGTGAGCAAATTATCCTCACTCTTGGGGGAAAATGGAAGTATTCCTAGAAAGATAATACCTGCATTAGTTATAATAATTTATAACTAATAAATAAATCAATTGATATTATTTATTAATTTATATATTAATTATTTATAACTAATAACTAAATTAATATTAAATAAATAAATGTTATCATAAATAATAAATTATTTATAATAATTCAAAAATGCCTTCACCCTGCTTTATTTTTTTTTAAGATTTTTATTTATTTGAGTGAGAGAGACAGCATGAGCTGGATGAGGCAGACTCCCTGCTGAGCACGGAGCCTGATATGGGGCTAGATGACCTGAGTTGAAGGTAGATGCTCAGTGGACTGAGCCACACAGGCGCCCCACCCTGCTTTTAACAAGATCTCAAACCAAGGTTATATGTGTGCTCATTGGTCGCCTGCATGTTGTGATTTCATATCCACAGTTAACTTCTCACACCTCCAACTCTTCTTTATAACCTATGTATAGATGTTTAAATTGCAACTTGAGCCCTTAAAGTTAAGCAGTATCTCTACATGCAAAATTATATTTCTAAAATCATAATACATCATTGTCATTAGTAATAACTTATTTATTACTTGAGTTATAGTTTACACCATGATTCACATGATTCCACTTAATCTGGATAGTAGTGAGGGCATTTATCATACCTATTCTACAGATGAGAAAATAGAGGCTTCTCTATTCAATAGTCTTTCTAAACCAGAACGAACCCAGATCTTCGGATTCTGATACCAGCACCACAAGCCTACTCAATATTCTACATTGGTTTTTGCCATTTGGGGATAACTGATTTGATCTTTGCCACTTACTTAGAGCTATAAAGTGGAGTAGAGTTCTACATCCCCCGTTGGCACAAGGAATTCCCTGGCTAACCTTGCCCACACTGACCTCACCTTCCTCTTACTGCTCACAGCACGTCGGTCTCTGACATTGCTATTGGATAATTAATCATATTCTTTCTTGAGACATCTCTTACGCTGCTATTCATCTATCAATATGTTTACGGCTCATTGACCCAACTAGACAGAGCTCCTGAAAGATCTTTTCCTGTCTGGTTTTTCCATACTCCTTTGCAGAGTACTTGGCACACCACAGGTCTGCCTGCATTTCCAGATTTGTTGATTGATGAAACAGTTTGCTTCCTCTCATTCAAAAATAAAAGGGCCCCCTGAGATTTCTGGACCCCTGGGACGAGAGAACTCCAAACGCAGGCAACCACACACAGAGAGACGATGTCCAGCTTCACAATTTTGCTTACAAACACCCATGCCAACCCCAGCAACTAATTCATTATTTAATCCAGCCCAGTAAAGACTGGATGATTTCATTCTTCTGACAAGAGATCCGGTCTGTATTTAATGACCAAAACATACATGTGTGGCTTGCAAATATTATAGTAATGACTTTATATGCAGATCAGTGCATTCCCAGGCTATGCTTTGCACGACACTATCAAATGTAATTGGGCTTTCTAACCTTGTGACACAGCCCATCAGCTACAAAGTGCCTTATTTCCTTTTCTTAAAAAGTATGTTCAGTCTACTCTGGACTTTCCCATCTGTCAGTGCAGCTTGAGGTGACTTCCTGTTCTGTCAGCTGACCATGAGTCACTTCACGGCTGCACGTTAGTTAGAACGCTGCTTCAGCTCTTCAGCTAGCAGGGAAAGAAAAGGTTAGGCGTGAGCTATGGACCTCTTTCTCAGATCTCAGACCTCTGGGATCACTTTTCCCTGGCTCACTGAAAATTTCCACCATGGTAAGCTCTGCTCTTCAGCTTCTGGTTTTGTGGTGATGCTTCAAAAGACAGGAAAACCAGTTTCCTAGTTTCCAGAATGAAAATGACATTTTAAAAAATCCACCTCTGTAGCGAATGAATCATTTGTCGGGCAACCCCTTTCTCCAAGGGGGTCCTTCCTTTGAGCCACACTCTGGGGATGTCTTCATGAGGTAAATGACAATGACAGAAGCATTAGTTCTGGGATTTGAAATGATGTAAGTAGAATTTAAAAGGAATTTCAAAATTACAGGAAAGTAGCTATGAGGGTAGATAGGGCGGACGTGAAATATAAACAAGAAGACTTCACGGGTTGAGGAAGCCATTGGAGCAAAATCATGGGGAAGTTGGGAGCTCGAGAATAAGAATAATCTATAGAAAGTTAGAGGAATTTGGAGACCACTTCTACCTTCTGAAAATATCTTGCATATTTTTTAGCTACTTGGGTTTAAAGTCTTTCTCAATAAAATAAAATAAAACAAAACATAAAGTTCTTTTCATTAAAAAAGGATAAGAGAGCAGTGACACTATCCTACCTCATCTGATGCTTTAGGAAAAAGCCAACAAAATATTATTGTGGTATAATAATGTAAATATATTAAAATGTAAATAAATTAAACATACACTTTTCCTAATGGACCAGTAAAATAATAATCCAGTTACATTTCATCACCTCTGATTTATCCAGATATATGGCTGATTAGCAGTGCCAGGATATTGCCTTTTGTTTCACTTTCTTTGAAGGATTGTGTGCAGAAAATTATTTGGAAAAGAAAGAAAAAGCATGTAAATTAGAGATGTGGGTAGAAGAGTAAATGTAAAATAACATGGAGGACATGGGGAGATGGAGAGGAGAGGGAGTTGAGGGAAACTGGAAGGGGAGATGAACCATGAGAGACTATGGACTCTGAAAAACAACCAGAGGGTTATGAAGGGGCGGTGGGAGGGGGTGGGGTGGGGTGGGAGGTTGAGGAACCAGGTGGTGGGTAATAGGGAGGGCACGTACTGCATGGAGCACTGGGTGTGATGCCAAAACAATGAACACTGTTATGCTGTAAATAAGCAAATAAAAATAAATTAATTAATTAAATTAAAAAAAAAAAAAAAAAAAAAAGAAGAGTAAATGTATGCTCTTACAGCTCTTAACAAAAGGTATGTTTGATGAAGGATGGGGAGGAACTGCACAGTTAAAGCCGTTTGAGATCTAAAGTAGGGAGGCTCACTGACCCTATTGTAATAAAGGCAAGGGAATATCTGCAGCTACTCCCATTGGAATATTCCATAGCATTCTACATATTTCAGTTTCACTATGGATTAAATTACCTGTAACCATTCTAACCAAAACACCACCACCCGAACTACTGACATATGTGTAAATTAAACATAATAAGCTTCCATTCTGGAAAATCCATTCTGGATTTTTTTTTTCACTGTCATCCCAACTGGAAACATTCTTGTCCATTTGCTAGACCAAGCCTGATACTGACTTCACACACAAAAAAATAATAATAAAAATAAAAATTTAAAAAAAAAATTTTTTTTGGTCAAGGAAATCAGGCTAATGTCCATCAAAGGATTAGGTGATGAATCATAGGAATTGGCTATAAATTAACAGTGGTTTAAGAAAAGATAGAGGTCTCCTCACATAAAAATCTGGAGGTGGGAACCTGGGTCTAATATGGCAGCTCTAATTCCCAAACTTTTCAAGGACCCAGGTTCCATCCAGCTTTCTCTTCTCCTGTCCCAAAGCTATGGTTCTAAAGATCTAGTCCAAGAGGAAGGTCTCACCACCAGACCTACATTGCAAGTAGCAGGGAAGGGAAATTTACTTGTACATTACAAGTACAAGAGAGGGGAAAGAAGAAGACTATGGAGCTTAGAGTACAGATGTCATTGGTCTGTTAGGGAAAGTTCCCAGAAGTTACCACCCACATGGCACTTCCCCTTATATCCCATTAGTCAGAAGTTCATCACTCAGACACACCTAGCTGCAAGGGAGCCTAAGAAATGCAGTATTTTTTCTGCACAGCCATGGACTTAGCCAAAAGTCCATCACCGAGGAAGGAAAAAAGCTAGATATTGGGGGTAATTTGCTGTCACAGCCATGGAACCAGAGTATGATGTATCACTTAAACAAGCTCTCACACTTCCATTTAATGCTAGTAAAGTCATCACATTGGGATGAAAGTCTGACTGGAAACAGAAATAGTAATTTACATTCAATACAATAATTTATGGATCATTTGGGAATTCTAGACAGGACATGGCCATCTATCAGCCTATAATATCGTGTGTATATCTACTTCTTTGTCCCAACGTTTCTCAATTGGCAACAATATAGATTTACGTTAAAGAAATAAATGTAGCTATTAACACCTTGGGTCAGCACATTTAAGCCCTGAAGAGAAAGGCATACGTGCAGGTTGGGGTTTTATCTTTAGAGCATTCATTGAAGTTATTCTTGGCATGCTATTTCAGAGAAATTCCAGCTGGTAAACATGCATGTTTACATGTCTCGTTTAAGAAGTTATTTCAGTTTTCTGTTCCTTCCCATGAAATCTAGTGATTTTTTTTGAGCACTCCTCAATTGTTCATTTCATAAAATTTAGGAAATTTCAGTAACGTAGGTTGAGGGACATGTACTACTGAATTAAATTGAAAAAAAGTTCAAAATTGTAGTAAGGAGAAGCTTTACCAGTTTTTTAGAGAGAATTGCTGTATGACTAACTTGGTTTTTATTTAGGAACGCTCTAAAACTTTGGTCCTAGGCTGCAGATATCTTAGTTGTATCTGAGTTACAGATGGAAACATAGTGATCATTCTCCAAGGTCAAACCTATTATTCCTAGAAAGGAAATGAATAGCAACATCTTCAACTACACTTGAAGTAGAATCTTTAGGAAATAGTTGACCAATATTTTGATTAAAACGAGACTGCCTTTCCAAGATAGTGAATACTGTAAGAAATGTTTAAATATGACTTTAGAGCCTAGCCCCAGTGACTAAACCTCCACACAAGGGAAAAGATAAAATTCTGTCCTGACTCAAAGGCAGAATTCTACTGTCTGAGTCACCTACAACACTTCAGCAGCACCCTGGATTTTCCTAAAAGGATCCTCAGCCAAGGATTGGGCAGGTTTAGCCATGTTCTTTTATGAAACCAGCTGATGACACAGTCACAAGGACTAAAGCTCAAAGGGTATGTATTGGGCGGGTGCCAACCCTGCTGTGATGTTCTCCAATTGGTACAAAGAAATCTGATCTCTTTAAATATCAAGACTCTTACTTAGTTCACACATCTATGTTCTCTGCTCATGGTAAAAACCCCACCTTTAGCTCCATCTTATTGCGATAGCTAAGGCTATTTAGCCCACAGTGGATCAAGTCTGTCCTCTTTGAATATTTATGGAAAAGACGTGTTCATTTTCAGCCACATTTGTTCATTTGCTTTTCATCTTTCTACTCTCTCTGGCTTGCTTCTAGAATTAAGAATCACTCTCAAAATCACAGCCTAGAAGCAGGGTAAAGCAGCCATCATCCAGAGGAGTCTGAGAACCTTAGACTTAAACCATAATAAGAGCCAGAAAGGCTGTTGAAGATTTAGTCCAAACTCAGACCAAAGGAGTTAGGATGCTCACATCAGCATTCACAAGCAGACATGCAATCAGAAATTCTCAATGCACATAACTTTGACACAGCTATTACACATCTAAGAATGTAGTTTATAGATAACCTACAATATATACAAAGATATTTGTACAAGTGCTCACATAGCAGCATTGTCTGTAGTCAAGAAGTACTGGAAACAGCCTGTCAGTAAGAGGTTGCCTATCAATCAAAAGTTGATCATACAGGGTGCCTGGGTGGCTCAGTTAGTTAAGCGACTGCCTTCGCTCAGGTCATGATCCCAGGGTCCTGGGATTGAGTCCCGCATTAGACTCCCTGCTCAGTGGGGAGCCTGCTTCTCCCTCTCTCTCTCCTGCTCTGCCTGCTTGTGTTCTCTCTCTCTGTCAAATAACTAAAAAAAATAATAAAGTTGATCATACAAAATGATGGGGGTATGTGTGAGTTCAAACATATGTGGAAAGAGTGAGAGAATGCCCACAAGCCTGACTTGCCAGTGTTGCTTTTAGGTGACCTGGGTGGCTCAGTTGATTAAGTGTATGTCTCCTGGTTTCAGGTCATGATCTCATGGGTCTTGAGATCAAGGCCCACTTCAGACTCTGTGCTCGGTGTGGAGTCTGCTTGTAGATTCTCTCCCTCTGACTTTTCTCTCTTTGTGTCTCTTTCTCAGATGAATAAATAAATCTTTAAAAAAAAATAGTAGTTGCCTCTAAGGAATAGGATTAGCTAAGCAACAGGGGAGGAGGGGAATTCACATTTTCTGCATACCCTGCTGTTGCAAGTTTTTAAAATGGAACAGGTAAGGGGTACAAAGAGCATGGGTATGACTTCCTCTCAGGTGATCACCCTCTCCAAGTGTCAGTGTGAATATTTTCCCAGCTTAATAAATATCCTTATCAGCTTGCCCCTTTCCCAGTTGTCCAGATAATATAAGATACACATATTTCACTTTTTTTTTCTGTTGGGTCATGCTGGGAATGTGATTTTTTTAAAAAGCTTTCAGTACAATCCATTTTCCTCATCAATGCAGTCTACAGCCTGTTAAACTCACAAGGATGATGATATGGGAGTTTTGATAAAACCGTGCTCTTCATTCCCTTACTGTGACATTCCTCAGTGAACAAGAAATGGACTTTTATTGGACTATTTCTCTCTCTGAAGCTGCTCATGGGGATGAGTCCTGGCCATGATAATACTAATAGTGTAATTCAAGTTTCCTCTGGCCTTACCCGACTGTAGTGGTGAGAACACCAACTCAGGTTTCCCTGGTTCTTTCATAGCCTGGGAACAGCAGACCTTCAACCCTCCATGAAAGGTGCTTTCCAAATACTTCTGAAGGTCCCTAGTGGGTATCTTCCATGTGTTACTTAATCAGATACTTGTGTGAAGCCAGTCTGAGGTCTCTCCCAGCCATTCAATAGCAACCACCATCTCCGTCTTGGCACTTTCCTCCACTTCTGCAGTTGAGGCCCTGGGAACTGGAGATGTTCAAGTTGCACAACATTCTCTTTTAGATAGGAGAGATGCTCCTTTCCCTCATCCCCATGTCCAACCCCAGTATAGGTATCCAGAGTTGTGACTTCTGGCCCAGTAGGTTACAGAATTATGAATGATTCAGAATTTCAGTTTCCCCTTGCAGTTCCCCTACTGCTCGGAGGACTGAGGCTTTCATTCCTAAATATTTGTTGACTCCCTGTGGTGTGCAGACACATGTAATATATATGGTCATGAATGAAACAGCCAACGAACCTGCTATCATGGAATTTTCAGTCCATTCATAAAGATAATGGACAAATAAATTAAAGCAAATAGATATATAACTGCACATTGAAATAGGTACAGCGCAGGAGAGCAAGAGGTGTGAGAGAAAATAGAAAAGGAGCTACTTCAAGTAGGGTGCTCAAAAAAGGCCTCTGAAGTAGTGACAGTTTCTATACCAACTAAGACATTGAAAATCCAGGTTTGGGCATGGAAATGAAAGGCACAGTGTAGGCAATGCAGTCAATGCTTTTATAATAGTGTCATATGATAACAGATGGTAGCTGTACTTCCTGTGAGCTGTGAGCTTGTTGAATTGCTACATTATACACCTGAAACTACTGTACCATTGGGTGTCAACAGTACTTCAATTAAACAAAAAAAAAAAATCCAGACTTGGAAAAATGAAGGGAAGGAATTTCTTCAAAGATGGAGGAAATGGGGGAGGAAGCGGTGGAAGAACAGATGGAGGGGGAGGAGATAACTTGATTTTTTTTTTTAGATTTTATTTATTTACTTGAGAGAGCAAGTGAGAGAGAGAGCATGAGCAAGGAAGAGGGACAGATGGAGTAGCCGACTCTCTGCTAAGCAAGGAGCCTGATGCGTGGTTGAATCCCAGGACCCTGGGTCCATGACCTGAGCCAAAGGCAGATACTTAACCCACTGAGTCATCCAGGCACCCCAGTAGCTAACATTTTTAATGACTATGAACTAGGAACATTCTAAGAACTTCACACACATCCTTTAATGCTAACACAGAGTCTGTGAAGTAGAAGTCTTGCTAGGCCCCTTTGCAGATGAGTCAAGCGAAACACAGACACGATAACACCTGTTATAACACCTTTGTCACACAGTGAACAAGTAGTGAAGGCAGAACTTGAACCCAGGCAGTTTAAGACCCTAAGGAAGGAAAGATTTTGGATTCTTTCAGCAACTTAAAGCTGTATGAAATAGAAAGACGACAGGGGAAATCAGCATGAGATGGAGTTGTGGAGGAAGGCAGGGACTGGACCGTGCACCAGTGTGGGGTCACATTTCCTTCTCAGAGTAATTCATGCTTGATTAACACTACTCTAAAGGAACAATACTGTGCTGTGGAGCCAGCTGGAGTAATGAAAATAATGATCACTTATGTCTATAAGTGGAGGTATGAGAAAATGAGAGTGCTTCCCTTATGAGTAAGACAGGAGACCAAGATCTTGGAGTCTGAATTACACTTTCTGGCACATACACTGACTTGCTATATAACTTAGGAAACTGTACCATCTCCAATACTTAAAGAAACATGTCCCTGTATGATAAAATTACACATAGCTAAATTAAACACCATTGTACATGGGTATGAATATTGAGTTAATAAATATAGGGACAGGAGACCTGGGTGGCTCAGTTGGTTGAGAAGGACTCTTGGTTTCTGCTCAGATCGTGATCTCATGTGGGATCAAGTCCTACCTTTGACTCCATGCTCAGTGGGGAGTCTATCTGAAGATTCGTTCCCTCTGACCCTCCCCCCACCCACGTGCACTCTCTCTCTCTAAAAATAAATAAATAAATCTTAAAAAAAATTTTAAAAATAAATTAATAGAAGGATAGGGAAGGGTAAGGAAGGAGCCATTATCACTGTGAGTTGCTCTCCAAGCAGCAATGAGTTCTGCCTTGCCAGGAGCAGCTCTAGGTAACAGCCTTCAGGACCACTGGCTACAAACGTGGAGCCTCTGTCTACTCTGTCTATGCTACATGACTTGGACAATGAGTCCAAGATGGAGACAAAGAAGTACCAGCATCTGGTGAGCCAGTGCAGAATAAGAATGAAAAGGGGTGAAGTGACTGCTTTTCTTACAACTCTGGCAAGTTCTATCAATGGGAAAAATGAAGAAGAAACAATTATTTTAAGTCCTTAAAGTCAGCTTTCTGTCTGTTTGCTCTCCTGAAGCCCATTAGAGGATTCCTTCAACTTTTAGAAAATCCCAAACTTGCCAAAAAATGAGAAAACAAACTCAATCTAACCACATAAACTGAGTCTAATCTCAGCTCTGATCACATAAACTAGGAAGAACAGAGAGGGGATTTCCCAAATTCTGTTTGCTTGTAATGGTAGATCCTTACTGGTTAGTGCACTTCTTGCTGCACAGTGTGGACCTCCATTCTCTACTTTCCTCTTTCCAGCAGCCCCTCAGTTTCTGTTTGGGAACCCATGTGATTCCTGAAAGGCTAATTCTGTCTTGCTGATAAAGAGGGGACACATAGCCTAGGCTCCACCATCAGCACATCCATTCTCCAGGTCACAGTGATAGTGACCTAAGCCAGTCACTTCAGAGTGACTCCCTGGACTTTCATCGAGAGTGCAAGATAAACCCTCTATGTCCCCCTTGCTCTTTTTGAATGAAAAGCCTTGGGGTTAGAATGATCTGCAGACCATAAAAGGAGCCTGGCTTAGAACAGAACCAACACTAAGAAAAACAAAGAAGACAATGAAAACAATGAAAAACTAGGTTCTGGATGACATCAAGACCTCACCTCAGCAGAAATCTGGATTTTTCAGGGATGTCAGCTGATGAAATTGAGTTCAGTGAATATTTATAGAGTGTCTACTTATGTGCCAGATATGGTATCAAGCACTTAGAATGCATTAATGCATGAAACAGACATAATTCCCTGTCCTTAAGGAGAAGGAGACAAACAACAGACAATAAGTATAACAAGTAAAATGATAGTATATTAGAGGGTAAAGAAAAAGTACAAGGTAAGGAAGGTAAACGATAGGAGAGTAGGAGCTGGGGAACAGGTTTAAGCTGGTGTGAGTTGGTCTCTCTGTTACTCGCTATCTATCACTTGCAAATAAAACTATAACACTTTAGAACACGTTCAGTATTTGTAACACTCCCAACCCCACCCAAACACATATCCAGAAGCAGAAATATAATGGATATAATATATATCTAATAATATATATACAGTATATAATGTAATAAGCAACAAAGAAAAGGAATGTTAATTACATTTGTCTAGGATTCGGGAGGAGAAAAAATGTTGTATTTGAATTTGAAATAAAGATTAAACTAATTTATTTTAAAACACAGATCCACATTTTGGGGCAGGGTTGTGGGGAGACTCTTAAAATGCTTCCATTTAAATCATATAGCATTTTGATACAAATTATACTACTTTCCTGAAGCAGTAAGATTATTTCCCTCCCATTGCTTCTTGAAATTTAAAAATAATCACTTGTCTCTATTTCCAATGTTCCATTTATGGAAAACGCAGAAAAGTGATACTGACAATGCTTCATAACTTGAAATGTTAAATTCTGTGACTCACTTTTCAGGGACCAATTGCAAGAACTATGATATTCTATAACTGAGTCGAAGGCTAACAAGCAAGGGAGGTAGGGAGCAAAAAAATGTGGAAGAAAGAATGAAAGAGAAAGAGAGAGAAAGAGCAAATGAACTTAATATAGAGATGTCTACTCCCACCCACCTTTCTGAGTGTGTGGCTAGTGGCTTCCTGTAAAGGAAACATTTTGTCGACTCTTGTCTCAGTTAGTTAAGACTGGCATTCCCCCCTTTTGTACAACTGTGCAATGTTCTATAAAAGAAGAAACCATCACTATAGAGACCTGGGTCTCTTGAGTACTAGGAATGGCGGCAGATATTCTGAACTTGTCATATCACTTACTTTTTAGCGGGCATCTGTTCGTTAGCTGTATGGTTTTAGATCTAGCAGCGGACAAACTAAAACTACGCTCTGATGATGCCAGAAAGGCATTTATTAATATGACTAGATTAGCCTGGTAGGTTTTCATGCAAATGCATTGTGCCTTGACCAGTTTCAGATCTTGAGTTCTAACTTTCCCTAATGCCTCAGAGTTTAGCCTCAGTGAGTCTGCACCCAGTAGGCAAATCAAAGAGAACAGCACAGCCAGGAGAGAACAAATGCAGAGGAAGAGTACCTTACCCTCCCGAAGTCTCTCCTGAAACCTAGAATGATGAAAACAGACCTAGCCCACTCCACGAAGATATAATAAAGCTAAATAAAATTGTTTTTAAATGAGTGAAAAGAAACACCTTAAACCACTAGGGAAGAAAAGATTACCGAGACGCTTGGTCAGTCCTTTTGGCAAAAGGAGATCCTTCTACCTTCCCATTAAATTCTTAATGACTGAGACCTCAGAACATATGCACAGAGATGCACATACACAAGCACACACACACACAGGCAAAGGTATCTAACTGTATACAGGCCAAAAAAAAAAAAATAGCTGAATATTTATTTGGTCACTGATGGTGACAGGCACCCTAAGAATAAGTCACATATGAAATCCCAAGGGAAATGATGAAAGACTTGACTGCCTAAAGATATTGAACTTAAGGACATGAGATAGAAATATAAACACCTAAATAGAGAGGTAGATCTACAATGAATATGATGATCATAATCCAACATCCTTTAAAACATAAGCGCTTATGAAAATTGATTAGAAAAACATGAAAATTTCAGAATGAAAATGGGTGAGAGACACCTGATAATTTGTAAAAGAGCAATTATGAATGAATTTTAAAATAAGTGAAAACCATCCATCTTATTACTTAAACCCAACAAAATTAAAACAAGCAAAAGGGAAGCTTTCTTCCTATCAAGTTAGCAAAAATAATTTCTTTTCCTAATAGTGCTGATAAGAGTACAATGAAACAGGAAATTTCATTCACTGCTGATACGAGTGTAAAACTTTCTGGAAAGCAAACTATTGTTTCTCAAGGGCCCTCAAAGACATTTATATCCTTTGACCTACTAATCCTACTTCCAAGAATTTATCATCAGAAAGTAATTTAAAAATTCCAAATCGTGGACAAATAATCATGTGTAAAAGTTGCTCATTTCAGCATTGCTTATAAAGGAAAAACCGGATGCATGCTAAATGTCCACTAATGATTTCAATATTTCATTGAGTATCTAACTTGTGTCAAACACTGAGCTAGAACAGAAGCCAAATACAACACAGACATGGTTCTTATCCTTACAAAACGTACAGTTTGGGAGGTGATAAGCACATAATGAAGTAATTATGACATTTGCTACAGAAGATCATGGCAGAGAGAACCTCATCAAAGGAAGTGACATTTAAACTAAAATGTGAAAAAGTTAATCAGAAGGGAAGAGTATCCAGCAAAAGGGAACAGTACATGCAAAGACCTGAAGATAAATACTGGCTGGAGAACCTGTAAGTTCAGCAGGATGGAGCAGGGGTGTGAGATGAAATAGGGCAGAGCCAAATGGGGAAAGGCCTGTATATCACGTCAGAAGATCAGATTCTGTCCTGAAGACAATGGTTTGATAAATTGGGCCATATCTATTACATGAAAATACAAACAAAACAGTTTCTATTTTGTTCTATCATCTGAGGAGATTCAAAAGAGTAAAAAAGGTCATTTTGCTTTCTTTTTTTTTTTTAAAGATTTTATTTATTTATTTGACAGAGAGAAATCACAAGAGAGGCAGGCAGAGAGAGAGGAAGGGAAGCAGGCTCTCCGCTAAGCAGAGAGCCCGATGTGGGACTCGATCCCAGGACCCTGAGATCATGACCTGAGCCGAAGGCAGCGGCTTAACCCACTGAGCCACCCAGGCGCCCCTCATTTTGCTTTCTTTACTTACTCAAGGACATAGATACCTACAGAACCAAGCTTTGCTTTCTAACCCTGCTTAAGCAAGTCCCACCCTTCCCAACTCAGGTAACAGTGTCTTTGTATTTCTGAGTGACACTGAAGAAAGTTCAAGCCTCTATTTGGAAGATAAGGAACTAGGAAGCACCAAATTGGAGTTGCCTTCCTGGGAAAGGGGAGATGTTAGGAAGTGTCCAATGCCCCCGTCAACCCCTATCCCCACTCCTCCTCCAGCCCTGCCCTGGGGAGAAAACCAGTCTTCCCAGAACGGGAGAATGGCTGTGAAGTGCTAAGGGAAGCTAAATTTTAGGTACCGTGTCTTGAATTCACCAGCAAAGGCATGAAAGCCTCTCTCTTCAGGAGGATATCCCCCCACACTTCTGAATGCACCACAGGGCATGGCGAAGAACACAGGGCATGGCGGTCAAGTTGGACCGAAGACCAGAAGAGTCCCGGTCTCCAATTTTAGTCAGTGTCAGGCTCCAGGATGTGTGTGTGTGTATGTAGGTGTGTGTATGTATTTATATCTCCAATAGAATGGTAGAGCCATCCCAAAACACAAAGTGAGGTTGACTTTTCCAAAGACCCTTAATTAGTGTGGTGAAGACAAACCTTTGACTTGGAAATGGAGAAACTGGGAATCTATGTAGCATGTTCGTGGGGAAAAAAAGAGAATATTTGTTTCAAAGATGCTAAACATTGTGTAACCAGTAATGTGTTTATTTATGAAGAGTTTGTAGAAACAAAAAACTAAGCAAAGAAAAAGTAAATGATAAATTATATAAATGGTACACTGGCAGTTTGTTTAAAACACACGCACGAGCAGCGTCAACCAAAAGCAGGAACATACTTCACCCTGTTAATGGTGGTTACCCCCGAGGGACAGGTTTTCTTCTGCTTTAGTGCATTTTTCAAATTGTTGAGTAAGCATATTTTACTTTTAATCAATGATTCTTATACATTGTCATGGTTTCAGAATGTTAGCATCTTAAGAGAAAAATCCTAGTGCGGCGTCTAACACATAGTAGCATTAAGTCAGTAACATTCCTCAGTGAACGAAGTCAATCAACTTTGTCAATCAGCTTTATTGCAAGAGTATATGCAGACCATGAGAAGTGTTAAAGTGTTTTGACCTAAAATGTGTGCACAGGCCCTGTTGATTCTGACCGGTGACCTATTTGCTGTACTTGAGGGTTTTCTTGTTTGAGTGGCTGTCTGCTAGTTCAAATGACACTGATGATTCCCTCTTGCCTCACTCTGGACAGAGAAGAGACACTAAAGCATGTATGGCTTTAACACTTTCCAATCGTTAGCCTTGTTATCACTTGTCACTTACTTGTTAGTGAACAAGTGATCACTTGTTATCACTTATCACTTACGAATAGGGGCATGTATTTCCCCTCATTGCCTTTTGAAACTTACAAGTCCTATAGAAATTGAGTTAAATTAATGAAGACTATTCTATCAAATAAATCAGCAGCTTTACTTCTAGAGTCCTCTTACACCCAAGCTAAAGATAAAAGGGCAGCAAGAAGGAGCCACTGTTATCTGGTTAAAATTGACAACTGTGAGATGGATGGATGATTGTCTACAAGTTTAGAAACAGGAAACAGTGTTTGCTGCACTTGCCAAAGGGCATATAAACCGAGAATTTTGTTATGTAGGAAATCACCAAGATGAGAGGATGAGCGCAGACTATCTTCGAGAACAAAACGGTTTGTGGTGACAAGTAGTGATGTGAAGTTGTGTTTATGTGAACACAAGCCCTCTCATCCCATATCTGGTGACTAGAATGTTTTCTGCACCCACAACAACTTTGTTGTCAAAGAGTTCTGTGCTATTAATTGTGGAAGGCTGTCTGTCACTATTAACGTATCAAGCAGAGGTCTTGATATTATCTGCAGCTGATGAATTGATTAGGTTTTACCCGCAGGAAAAGCCTGGCCGCAGGCTGCCACAGGCCAGCCACGCGTGACGTACAGAAGAGCCCTTGTCTCACCCGGGTGGGAGTGTCGCAGACGAAAAACACACCTTATCCCATCTGCTCTCCATGGCAACAGGACCTCTGTCAGGCCAGATAACCGTGATCCATCATCAGGAAGAGGCTTATCCCATGACAAGAGGGTGTTTTTTTTAAAAGGTAGCACGTCAACAACAATGCCTCAGCAGCACTGTTTGTTATTGTGGTAGACAGGGATACAAAGGGAGGGCAAGGCTGCCAGTATGACTTGCATGTGGAACAGAAGATTCTGCCCTGGAAGAAGGAACAGAGTACAGCCATCCCTCTTGTCCACGGGGGATATGTGCCAAGACCTCCAGCGGATGCCAGAAACTATAGACAGTACTGAGCCCCCCCATCATCTATGTTTTCCCCTCTAACCACATACCTAAAATAGAATTTAATTTATAAATTAGGCACAGGAAGAGATTAACAACAAAAGCCAACAATAAAATAGGGAATTATAACAATGTATTATAAGTTATGGGAATGTTGTTTTTCTGTCTCTCGAAATACTGTATTGTCCTCACCTTTCTTCTTCACATGATGGTGTGATACGATAAAATGCCTACAGGACAGAATGAAATGAGGTGAATGACGTAAGAATTATAACAAACATCAGAGGGAGGATCATCGGCTTCCAGACCACAGTTGACTGGGAAATGGAAACCCTAGAAAGCAAACCTCGGATAGGAGGAACTTAGATATAAATGTTCTCTGTTTTCTAGGGGAAGAAAGCAGATAAGCATATGCTCAGTTGAAGCCTCTATTCATCTATAAGTTACTTATTAGATGAACAGAACATCTTCCTTCTAAACAACTCAACACCTTTTGGAGAGAACTTCAAATCCCTGCCATTTAGGCTTGTGAGTTGTAAGTAGAAGGAATAACAGAGAAGTAACAGAAGGAAGTAACAGAGAGAAAACTAAATGAGAGAGGAAGGGAGGCATGATGCTATGAATCAAAGCAAGGTGGGTCCCTGCCCATCTGGGCTCTCACTGCTCTTTCTTCTGGCCTTTTCCAGAGACTGTTTGGGACTTGTCAACTTGTTTGTTCAGGTGTCCATCTCCTCCATAGTTCCTGAGGGCAGAATGATGGTCTCTTTTTTCTTTTTGTGTCCATAGTGCCTAGCACAGAACAGAAACTCCATCATTATTTACCAGTTGCTGGTGGCGATGGAGGTAGTGGTATGTAAGAAGCAGGATGGATAGAAGTAAGCTAAGGATGGGACCTTCTCTTTCTAGGTCTTAGACTGCTGTAGAGGTCCCTGGGCAGTTCCAGTCTAGATCCTGGAGGAGACCCTCTAGCCAAGCTAGTCAAGAGTGAGACTTCTGGTGTCCTCTCCAAGAAAGGCAGGAGAGCCAATTGTTTTTAGAGCATGGACTTTGAAGCCAAACAACCAAAATTGGGATCCTGGCTTTATTCCAAGCCATGTGAGTGTTTGCAACTTGCTTACCATCTCTGTGCCTTTGTGAGGATGAAATGAGCTCATTAGAATGGTGCCTCGTACCCCCAGAAAAGCTCTCTAAAGTTTAGCTGTCACTGTTTCCAGTACTGTTGCTCAGTTTAGGAAGAGGAAAACCCAGGAGATGAGAATCTTTCACTTCAAATTTTGAGTTTCACACTTAACCTTGCAGTCTTATCCTTCAAGAGCCCCTGCCTGGTTGGAAGATGAATCAGGTATCTGAGCTCTCAACTTAAAGCTGGTATTTAGACCACTGCCAATGTCTTAGAGTGCTTCTGATTTCCTCATTTAACATCTACAAATGTAGAGTTAAGCCACTTGATAAGAAAAGATAAATGGGGGTGCCTGGGCTAGCTCAGTTGGTTGAGCATCTGGCTCTTGATTTTGGCTCTGGTCATGTTCTCAGGATTGTGAGACCGCAAGGAGTCTGTCTCTGCATGAGATTCTCTCTTTCCCTCTCCCTCTGCTGCAACCCCCCTCACTTACATACACATGCTTTCTCTCTAAAATAAGTAAATCTTAAAGAAGAAGGAGGAGGAGGAGGAGGAGAAGGAGAAAGGAGAAAGGAAAGATAAATGGTTTAAACCTGAGACCAAAAGGTAAATGGTGTCTGCTAGGTCCAATCCACTGTAATTGCCCATGGGGTGTTTAGTTTGGCCTTGAATTATTATCTCCTTTCCAGATGCAATTGCTAATTACTATTTTGAACTTTGCCAGGTACTATGGCAGGGACTATGAACAACCAATAATAAAGACTGAGAGGACCTAAAGTCACGGTAGGGAAATAACATCAATATTGGATAGTTAATATACACACATAACCAGAAAGTGGTTGGGTTATTCCCCTGGGGAAAACATACACACACACACACACACACACACACACACACACACACACACACACATTGTGAGCCCACAGTATTCCAAGGACACATTAAAACTTAAATGAATAGATGGGAATTTCCATAAGGTTCACTCTCAAAGCCAGCGATAGAAGGTAATCTGTAACTACAAACCAGCAGCAAAATATTGTCTGGAAGATTCTGCTTGATCCAGACCACCTTGAGCAGATTCTCTTAGAACAGCCAAAAAGAGGAAGAGGGAGAGTGAGCCATTTAAATGGTTTCCAGATAATCATATCCAAAAGGTTGAAAATTTCTACTAAGAATTTTAAATCATTGCAACAGGTGCCTTTTTAAAATTTAATTTAATTTTTTTTCAGTGTTCCAAGATTCATTGTTTATGCACCACACCCAGTGAACAGGTGCCTTTCTTATCTAAGATTGTATTCCCACTGCTTGGCTGCAGTATAATAAAGAGGAACCAACTACCTTCTCTTTTAGCTATAAATGTGTTGAGATATGTGTGTATTATATTTGTATATGTATACATATATATATTTAAAGTACAGCTCTAAGAATCATTTTAAAATCACACAACTATAAATAAAAGGAATTAATGATATTTTATATAGTTTATTCAGAACAAGGATTCATTCAAACTGAAAATACAATTACTTGATTATTTTTCCTTGGTATTCTTCAAAGACAACTCTACACCTGCCATCAGGAATGGTTTGCATCATAACAGCCAGGAAGACCCTTCCCTCCCTGCCCTGCTTTAATAAACTCTGTTTATCTTAGAGCAGTCTTAGATTTACAGAATTACTGTAGTTGGCACGGTAATATTACAGAGACTACCATCTACACCACACTGTTTCCCCACGTGTTATCATATTACATAAGTAAGGTATATTTGCCACAACTAATGAATCCACATGGATACATTCCTTTCTCAGTTGCTCCCCAATGTCTTCTTTTCTGTCCCAGTCCCATCCAAGATACCACATTACATTTAGTAGCAAATTTGGAGCCTGAGGGTCACAGACCCACTGAATCAGAAACTCTGGGGTTGGGGCTCAGCAGTCTGTGTTTGATGAAGCCTTCCAGGTGATTCTGATGCACCTGACATGTGGGAGTTTATCTAACATGTACACATGTATACAAAACTTGGTTACCCATGAACCAGTGGCTGTCAAGCTGGCTCCATTGTAGAAATACCCATCACCAGACAACATCTACAGAGACTCTGATGTAATTGGTTTGGGAGGGGGTTTTATTAAAAAGCTCCAAGGTAATTCTCAGTCTGGACAGATGAGGGTTCCTGCATTTGGCCCCTAGTTAAGAGAAACCCTCCCTCTTCTACTCACACTTTCCATGCTTCTCATGCACTCCTTCCTTCCTCCCCAGACTTCGGAAGAACGCATCAATCGGTAGACTGATTTCTTAGAAAACATCAAACAGGATTTCATACTATAGAATTTCAGAATTGTAATAGCTATAAAGGTCAACCAGCTAAGTGGTTTTAAAACTTTTTTGTTGTTGTTTTGAGAAGATCTCCTTCAAAGGAAATCTTATGGGGAAGCCCAATATAGAGAAAGAGAGAGAGCAGAACTGCTCTGAGGGGTGAGAGGTGAGATGCTTGATGGGCTGCTAGGTGCCCAGGTACAGCAGGCTCATTGCTGGCCTTGTGCACCATTCCCAGGCATTGGGGGGACTTCTCCTTTATTGCGCCTAGTCATCAAAGCTCCTTTACCTCCAAGCCACCTGCATCTTCAGGACGGCTTAAAGCCTTCATTCTTCTTTCCTTTGAGCCTAACTGCCTCCCTTCCTACCAATGGTACTAGGTCTCTGTTTAGCACTTGTGAGGACACCAACAGCCTTTCCCCTTTGAGACTTCTTCTCATTTCACCCTCAGACCTGCTGCCCCCTAAACAGGGGGTCTCAGCTTGACTGTGAATGAGTGTCATCTGCAGGGCTTTTGAAACTTCTGATATTCAAACTGCCTTCCAAACTAATAATTTGGTTTCTCTTTGGATGTTACTAGGGAGGGAGACTTTTTAAAGTATCACAGGCAGAGTCAATGTGCAGAGAGCAAGCTGAGAGTGAGCCCAAGCCTCCCTTCCCCAGGCAAATGCAGGACCTCTTCTACCTCCTCTCTAGGTAACACCATATTGAACCTTCTCACCACCCCCCTGCTTTCTTTTCAGAATGTTCCATTGTCCAGATCCCAACACAAGTCCTAATAGCACAATTTGAACAAGCTGTTTTTGCAGACTGGATGCAAAAACTGTAAGTGCTGAGCTGGTATAATACCACGTTCTTCCTCGTTCCAGGCAATTAAAATAAAAGGTATCTATTATTTTGTGCTTCAACCATTTAAGTACCTACGCACCTGCTTCCCCTTCCCCTCTATAGGAAAGATCATACAAACTCTTCAATCTTTTTCTAAACAGATTTGGCTTTGGTCAAAGGGAGCAGGATTTACCTTCACAGCTAGGATCTTTGCCCTGTCCTGCTTCAACAAGAGATGGACCATATATGTGATGGTTTTTGATGAATGACCCAAGCAATTCCACCCAAATGGTCCAGTTCTTTGTTCGGTGTGGATCTCTCTCTCCTCCTCTACCCCCTACACCTATTAGTCAGAAAACAACTGAGCTGCCCCAAAACACAGGCTGCCTAGGTTGTCAAGTTCACCAGCCTTTCAGTGGCTCCTCCTGAATCTTCTTAACCAGTATTTCCTGAATGAAGTTACAATCCTATAGGCCAGGAGCCAAGTAGTTTTGCTGAAGAGGGTGGAGTGAAACACACCTAGATGAAGCTTTGAAATATCTCAATGACCAAAGAGCCAGTGATAGTTACTTGTCTCCAAAAGGCAGAAGAACACATTTCAGTTGTTTCTATCACCTTTCATTAACTTGTCCCCCTTCATCAGATGGCTCACACCCATGAGGTCCAAGGAAACATAAAAGGAGTAATGTCCACATGGATTCTAAGACGAGGTCAACTCCATCAGCTGTTTTGGGCTACAGAGAATGCGCTGAGGCAAATCAATAATCCTGTTGACTTTTATCACAAACTCATGTAGCCCACCTTCAGTTGGAGCCTCTATTACCCACCTATAAATATTTTATGTTTTCTTACTTAACTTCATACCCTAAAACTTCACAACAGTGTCTCAGAAGTGTCCTCCAGAGCATCAGTTATCTCATCTCTAAAATGGGGATAATCATAGCATGTACCTGAACAGGTTGTTCTAGTATTAAATAAAACAATGGACATAGGTTATAAACACATGATGTCATAAGTACCTAATAAATGTGTTATTATTTATTATTATTATGTTATGTGGATGTTATATATTATATATTACATATGCTGTTGTTATTATGTAACAAATAACAATAACAAAATAATAATTGTGTTATTTTCTATCCATCTCAGAGTCACAAAACATTTTTAAGTGACAATTATATGCATTATTGTGACAGGCACTGGCATTTTTAAAAATTAGTAAGACATAGTCTTTGTTCATCATACAGGGAGAAAGAGATATAGAATGCTTTAAAGTTGACACAGCACTTTGACACATACCCTCTTAAGATCCCAGCTCCCTCCTCTCTCTTGTTTTCCCTCATCTCATGACCCTACCTTCCTTACTAAGATCAAGGCAAACTAATGGAAGCCCTTCAGTGTTCCTTTTTAACTCAGAATTTCTCCATGTCATCAAGGTTCTTGTTTTTCTGTCTTTTTTGTCAGAAAAGACCATGTCTGCCCCACTCCTGGGCCCCAGTACTTCACACCATCCTCTGGTGTCCTGGAGAGGATTTCCTCTTGGTCTTGGCTGTAAGCTCTGAGCACTGCAACCCACAGGTTTAAAACTGAGTCTTTGTGCTTGAAGAGATTAGAACAGAGTTGTGGTGACAGGAAAGAAGATGAAGATGAAAAAGGAGAAGAAGGAAAGGACAGAGAGGAAGGAGAAGCAGCAGCAAAGGGAAAAGGAGAAGGAGAAGAAGAAGGAGAGGAAGAAAAGGAGGAAGAAGAAGAGGAAGAAGAAAAACAAAAACCTACAAGATAGCTCATAACAAGTGCCATGAGTCATTCAAGAAAAAAAAAAAAAGCCATAACCTTCAGCAGGAAAGAACCATTGAGCTCCAGTTGAAAAATACTTTTCCCAAATAGGAATAAGGTTAATTCCCCCAAAGTTTTGTAATCATAATACTATTACTATTAATAATCAGATGAATAACACTTTAATATGTTATCGTTTTTATAAGGTAATTTCACAAAAATTGTTTCCTTTAAGCTAGTTAACTCAGTAGGGAATGTTAAAGAATATCCTGCCCATTTCACAAATAAGGAAACTGAGGCTGGGGGGGTGGTTAGGAGAATTCCCAAGGTGGCAGCTAGCAGACAATGGAGTCAGGATTTCAGAATGGGTCTTGGAGGCCCCCCCCCCTTGCTTTTTCTCTTACAACATTAACATTTTTTAGTTTACTCTGTACCAACATTATGGTGAAAACTTTATAGTATGTTTTCCTACCTATACTTTTAAGCTCTGAAGTTTTACAGATGAAGATGACCTCAGGAAAGAGAGGGAGACTGCTAAGTAACTTGCCCAAATTCCAGTGCCAGGAAGCCACAGAGTTGGCATAGAAATCCAGGTTAACAAAACCTGAATTCCAGATATTAGTCTATATTCCTTATGTGTTTAGGCCTTTTGCTTGTGAGAAGAAAAAATAATAGCAAAAAAGCAAAAGCTAGCTTTAGAACAGGTGGCAGTGACAGCAGCTAAAATTGGATACAACCATGGTTAGGTGACTTGTCCATGCCAAGACTGGGCCATAGTGCAGACGGGAGAGGAGAAGACTCTTGTAGGTAATGGCCAGAAATACTCAGCTCTGTTCATAAGCACTAATTCCTAAGGAAAATGACTTAATTTGATTATCCCTTGATTTTCTTTGCTACCTATGACAACATGAGAATCTCTTCTAGAAACTGTTCAGTGACTAAAGTGCATGGTGTTGATCTGTAAGTCAATTTGGACCTATAACTTACCTAGACAACCTTTAACAGATGATGGATTATGTTTCTCAAGTAAATTCAATTCCTTCTATTATGTTGGACATGTAGACGTACCTTAATTAATTTGAAGTTTAGGATGTTAGCAAAAATCTCCTTCAAAGAAAAACACCAAGGAATATATTATGAATAAATATAAGGAATATCTGTTCAACAAAATATGTAAAGATAACAATACTTAACACAGTGTAAGAAAGTTTTTTTGGAATTTTCAATTTGGAAATATTTCAGTGAGTTAGTTCTCAAAATTCTAAAACATGAGTGAGTAATTTTCTACTAGGTATACTGTACTTTTATTAGGATTTTGTCCTTTTTTCTTTTCCTTTGGGTGTTCGGTCTGACCTGGTTGATGACTATGACTCAGATGATAGACTCACTAGTTGTGTTTTGAAGGGGATCACTTCAGAATTCTAATCTCTTTTGTCATGGACCATCCCTGGGGATTCCAATGTGCTGCTAGCCTTCAAGGAACTCCCCTTCCTCAAAAACCACAGTTCCCAACAAGAAATGAGCAACTTCTGATAGTGAAAATGAGACATTATAGGAGTATTAACTAATAGTGAAATCAAGTCAAGAAAACTCTCTCTGAAAGCCACTATTTACCATATTAGGAAAAGATGCATGGGAGAGAGACAAAGCTTCTTAAGAAGTAGACTGGATTAATTTTATGAAAAGCTTATTGTTGTTATTGCTTCTCACTGGTTAAATCATTAGAGAGGAAGAAAGAGGATAAGTCATAACCTACATAAGGGCTGATAACCCACTTTTTCAGAGCAGATAGAGAGAACAATCATTCCTAGGTCCTCTTTAATCCAATTCAAGTCTGATCAACGTTTGCAAGTCTGACCAACCACCCTGTGTTAACTGGCACTGGGAGTTAGTAATGCAAGGTCTTTCCCTTCCAGGACCTTGCCTTCCAGGGGAGTTCAGACTGTATCCACACACTTTTTCATACTTACTACCAGCGTTACTAGGGACAGCTAGCTGCTAAGCCCTTTGCTCTGTCCTCAGTGTGAATAAAGGAGAGACCCCAGGGACATGTGAAGGCCTCCCACAATCTAAGTTCAATGTGCTTCCTGACTATAGACTTCCATTTGTGGTTTTATACTTTTTTTCCTCCTAATCTGTTTCAGGTAGAGACATATTCATTTATCAACAATACTATAAGTACATTGTGTGCATCCCCCAAAATAGAACATCCTTACGTTCAGAACACAGAAACTTAACTCTCAGCAAGTAAGAGATGGATTGGAATCAAAGAGGAGCCTATCTGAAAATTAGAAGGGTGTGGTAGAAAAATCACCAGAGGGCCAAAGTTATAGTTAATGTGCCCTGGTGTCAATACACTGTTTGCACAGACTGAAAAGGTGTAGGGATTTGTGCAAATAGTTTTCTAAAAAGAATATATCACACATAGAATACTTCAGCTTTCCAGATCCAAAATTCCCAAGTGGAAGAGGAATTAGGGACTTTTTTAAGGGAGTAAATGAATCAGCTTGATGATCCAACTTCATTCAGTGAGTGTTTAAAAAGCAAACAAACAAAACACAAACACTCACAACCAGCCCAATTATGTAGTTGGGTAATATACTTAAAACACCCACGAAAGTTTGAAATTTATAAATTATATCAAGTAGTGGCATGTAGAGTTTGATTGTGTTGAGCAGAGTCTCATTGCCATCATACATTCATATCAAGTGGATATTTCTTTTTTTTTCATGATCTTCTTTTTTCTTTTTTTAATTATTTTTTATAATTTTTTATTAACATATAATGTACTATTGGCCCCAGGGGTACAGGTCTGTGAATTGCCAGGTTTGCACACTTCACAGCACTCACCAGAGCACACACCCTCCCCAATGTCCATAACCCCACCACCCTCTCCCTACCCCCCTCCCCCTAGCAACCCTCAGTTTGTTTTGTGAGATTAAGAGTCTCATGGTTTATCTCCCTCCTGATCCCATCTTGTTCATACCCCCCATGTTGCCTCTCAACTTCCTCATATCAGGGAGATCATACAATAATTGTCTTTCTCTGATTGACTTATTTTGCTAAGCATAATACCCTCTAGTTCCATCTACATCATCGCAAATGGCAAGATTTCATTTCTTTGGATGGCGGCATAGTATTCCATTGTGTGTGTGTGTGTATATATATACACACACACACTATATCTTCTTTATCCATTCATCTGTTGATGGACATCTACGTTCTTTCCATAGTTTGGCTATAGTAGACATTGCTGCTATAAACATTCAGGTGCACATGCCCCTTCAGATCACTACATTTGTATCTTTAGGGTAAATACCCAGTAGTGCAATTGCTGGGTCATAAGGTAGCTCTATTTTCAACTTTCTGAGGAACCTCCATGCTGTTTTCCAGAGTAGTTGCACCAGCTTGCATTCCCACCAACAGTGTAGGGGGGTTTTTGAACGAAAGACTAAACAAATGAAGCAGTCAATCACTGAGTGCTTCTACAAGCATAGATGTTCCTGAGGGTGTATGAATGTGAGGGTTTGTGGATTTGGCCTTCTAAATTCCACATCTGAAAATTCAAATGAACTCCAATTCAATGTTTTCTAAACTTGCCTGTTTATAAAAATGACCAGGACCCATGAGTTGAAGATGCTGATTTCCAGACCTCTGCCCTGGAGACTGATGTAAGAGGACAAAACCCTCCATTGTTAACCACCAGCTCCTGGTGATTCTTGTTATCAAGTGTATAGAAAATATTGTACTAATTGATTCACCCTGCTCTGTTTATAATATTTCATTTGTTTGAGGGGTTTTGATCACTTGCTTTTTCTTTTTTTTATTCACAGGCATTTCAATGTTCCTTCTGTTAGTCCTCACTCCTGCTTCTCTGAATTTTTCTCCCCTAGAGTTTCACCTACTCCCTTAAATGGTGACCACAGGGCCCTATTCTGTATCTCCAGGCTGGAAATCTAATCAACTCCCACCTAAACAGTCTTCACTGATAATACTTCATTAGAATCCTAATGGTCAGGTAATACATTTCAAGGACTTTTAGAACCTTTGAGAGACAAAACAATTTTTATCATTTAATGGAATTCAGGAAAAATTAGAGAGAGAAAAAAAAAAGCCAAGAGCTTGAGGAACTGAAAATGTGTGAGGCCTCAAGTCAGGAAATATACCAAAGGAACAAAGCCTCAAATCTCTTGCTCACACTTCCTCCAGACTCACTTATAATTTATTTACATATTCCTACTTCAAAGGAGGTAACTTTCTGCTTTGACCAAAGTTGTCAGATATTGGAGATGACATTCCTGTATTCGGATCGTAAGTGGTAGCTATGTGAATGTGTCGCTCCCATTAGTGTGGGACCACGGGAAAAAACTTGTGTATCCATTAAGTTCTTATTTATTCAATAACTGACAAAATTCAAATGCCTATTACTCTGTGCTGTGTGCTATTCTTTGACTGCTAAAAGATAATCCTCATCCTTAACTAAAGCGACCTCCATGCCCAGCACAGAGCCTGAAGTGGGGCTAAAATCCACCACCCTGAGATTATGACCCATGCTGAAATCAAGAATTGGATGCTTAACCAAGTGAGCCATCCAGGTACCCTATGATGATCATTCTCTTTTATAGTTATCTATTGCTAAGACTATTTTTTAATTGTGTAAATAATAAAATAATTTTAAGGAGAACTTTTTTCCCACCACTTTGCACGTTAACAATTTTTCTTTTGCTATGGTCACATCCCGTCTTTATCCATATGTAAATATATATGCATGATTATATATACTCATGTATGCATAATATGTATGTAATGTATGTGTAATATATATGTATATATGAATAATAACATGTATAAGTAAAATTATAGTTATATTTTTATATATAATGTGCATTTATTAGAATATATAATTAGAAAGTCAAAATCATAACATCCACAGTTGAATGTTCCAAGAGTTTGCATACATTTGGCTGTCTCAACTTGAAATGTGTTTTCCTTGAAAAATAATGTTATTAAATGTTGTTAGCTTTCCCAGGATAGTCTATTTAATACATACCACTCTATTGCAATATTACTGTTCCTCAGTGATTTACTTGCCAGTAAACAAATAAGAAATTGCGTAAAGGAAGAAGGGCCAGAGAAAGCGACAAAGAAGGAATGACCAGTGGTCTAGCAGAAAAATCAGGTCAGTATATTCTCCCAGAAACCAATAATGAAGATCATTTCAAGGCAAGTTTATCAAATGCCACAGAAATGCCAAAGCCATGGGGTTTGGTAGTGAAGGGGTCATTGGCAAACTTTGAAAGAGCAATTTCAGTAGAGCAGTGGACTGGAAACCAGAATGGATTGGAAAGACCATGCGAAGTGCAGAAGTCAAAGTGGCTTGGCAGTGAAGACATCCATTTCATTGATTTACTTAGTTCATTCACTTATTCACTCATGTATTAATGTACCCAACAGATAAATAAACTAGGCCTATGCATAAGGCACTGTGCTAGACATTTGGAATAGACCCAGCCCTCATTCTAGTGAAAACGAAACCAAAAAAAAAATGAGTTAGAAAAATAAAATAATATGATTGTAATAAGTGCAATCAAGAAAACAATTAAACAAAAGAAAAGAAAAGAAAAGAATTAAGCATGAGAGAGTGAGGTTGGGGGTGGGTATAGAGGGAAAAATGCCCATAGACAGGATAATTGGGACAGGGGTTGATGAAGAGTGTCTGTTTTGTATGAGTAGGAGAGACCGCCCCTTTGTAGGCTAGTAGGAAAAGATGAAGTACAAAAGAAACAAACATGGAAGATGGAGGAGAAATAATTTATGGAGCAAAGTACAGTAGAAATGGGATTGTGTTCCAATCAAGGCACCAAGCTGGAGGTAAACCTTGGAAAGGACTGGAAACACTTCTTCCTCAAAATAAGATTGAGGAAGAGGGGGGAGGGATTAAAGAATTTTTCCTGGAAAGAAGGAAGAAGAAGGAGATTGAAGGGTCCCTTGCAAGAAGATCATCTCAGTAAGAGAGACTGTAAGATCGTTTGCCAAGACAGAGAGGTTGTCCCTCCGGTGTGGTGACCTTCTCTGGGTTACCACTGTAAGACAGGCACTGTACTAGGCTCCTAGCATGCAGAGTGGAGCATTCCCATCTCCATTCCCATCTCCACAGAGCTTTGAAGCATTGAGACAGATAGAGATTTGAAAACAGGTTCTTTTGGTTATATAGTAACAAGTGCTCTGACAGAAGGATGCACTAGGTGGAGTAGGGGCATGGTGGAAGGAGGGATCAGGACTCCTGGAGGAGGGAAAGAAAGGGGTTCAGAAGAAGCTCCTGCAAGTGGTGAGCTGAATTTCAAAAGGTGTCAAATATGTGGGACGTAAGCTGGGTGGGGAAAGCTATCCGGACAGAGGACCACCATGTCCTCCATGTCCAGAGACATGTGCAATAACATGGTGGCTTACAGGAAGACAGGCAAATTTGAATGGATAGAATATAAGGCTCACAAAGTGGAATGGAGCAGGAGAAGGAGGCGGCATACCTGAGCAGAAAGGTGGGAGAGGTAGGCAACGGCCAGGCCACAGAGGGCCCTGTTTTTTATATAAGGAGGTTGGACTTTCCTCTTATAGATAATGGGAGTTACTGGGGAGTTTTCTAAAAAGCAATGAGAAGGTGAGATTTTAGGTCTGAGGCCCTGTGGTGGAACATTGGAAGATTTCCAGATGAGAGGCAAAAAAACAAAACAAAACAAAAAAAAAACGATCATTGGAATTTGAAAGTTTGAAAGCGGTTAGGAGGGATGAAATAAGCAATCAACTAAAAATAGTTATCAAGTGGCATGAAGGTCAAGGAGAAGCAGCATGAAGCAGTAGCAAAATCTGTAGCAAAGTAAAGTTGAGCTTCCCAGCAAACTCAAGAGAGGAGCAGGGGAAAGAGGCGCCTCGGTACTCTGGAGGGAAGCGTGGGGATCTGGGGAAGGCAGAAGGCCAGGCAGAAGGAGAGCTCTCAGAGGCTTCAACAAGGGCTGGATTGAAGGTGGCTGAGCTTAAGTTCTTCACTGGGCTGTCTGATGCACAAAGTCAGAGAGGAGCCGAGTGAGTGAGCTAGGAGCTCAGTCAGGCACATGGAAGAGAGCAGAAGGTGCTCTGAGGTCAAAGAGCAGTTCAAGCCCTGATGAAGGGGTAAGTGGCTGCAATTACATGGAGAATTCCAGCATTTAGGATCATGTAGATGGAGTGCCTTCGATTGACTCTAAAGCCTGATGTGTGGCCTAGCTCAGCTGCAGCTTACCTGCACTGATGTGACACAGTTCATATAAGGATTGATGTTAAGTGTAGGTCTTGAAGTCACAGTGGCTCTTAGCAGGGAAGGGGCGGGGCGGGAGGGGGCACGTTCCAGAAGATGGAGAAGTAGCTTACAAGGCCCAAGGCCATCTGTCTCCTCTAGCTCCTCCCATACCTCCGACTGTGCCCTGCCACTCCAGCCCAGCTGGCCTTCTTTCAGTTCCTTGAATGCTCTGGACTCTGTTTCACCTCAGGGCCCTCGCAAATATAATTTCCTCTTCTTAGAATTTCTAACCCTTCAGCTTCAACTCTCCCTTCCTCCACTCCAACCAGATTTCAGTGTGAATGTCACTTCCCCAGAGAGACTTTCCCCAAATCCTCAGGCTTTAAGTTTGCATTATAACCTTCTGTTAGACTTCTCTATATCATCTACAATTTCTTAGCATGTGCCACAATTATAACTAAGTCTTTTTGGAATGATTTGTTTACAGCCCATCTCTCTCAATGGATGAGCTTTCTGAGGACAAGCCTTATCTGCCATTGCCTAACAGAGTACCCATTTGTGTATTTTTACTTACCCTTGCTCCAAAGGACTTGAGGTGGGACAGGGCAATTGTAAGGAGCATTTCTATACAAAATATTGAAACATGTTACATTTCATAAGTTTAAAATGTTAGATAAAATGTTTAAATGGATGCAAAGGTAGACCGGTCATTGGTTGGCAAAATAACTAATCTCCTGAATTGAGACACTATTGTCTATCAACATACAACAAGCTTCCACCCAAAGGACTGACTACCTCTCAGGCTCTTACAGAGTACCCTCCTGCCACATCAATCTTCCTTAAGCAGCATTTTTATCCCAGCATTTCCCTGCTGAAATTTTCCGGGGTCTCCCTTTTCCTTTGACAAAGCTAAGGTCCTTTGGTAAGTTGTAGGGGCCCCTCCAATGTTTCCAAGCCCAGTGTTTTTTCACTCAAGGCAGGCAAGTTTTTTTCACTCTCCCACTAACTTGCTGGGCTCATTTCCCACCTCAGTGACTCAGCCTGCATAACTTCCCTCTCCTGGAAGGCCCTCGCTTTTCTCCAGAACCCATCCGACATTGTCCCTGTCACTTAAGACCAGTCTCCACTCTCGGTTCCTCCATGGACCTTCCAGCCCTGGCCATGTCTCACCTGTTGATGCATAAGTTCCAACAGCATTTGACCACTGGAACCATAAAATAGAACTGAATCGTCTACTGTCCTGGATTGTTCAGTACAGGTTCTTGACAGTTGCACATATCTCAATAGCTCCTAAGAGATAATAAATTCTTCATGTAAGCAAAGGGAACCAAAGCTTAAAATAACCTAAATTGCCTTTGTATTCTCCTGGACTGTGATGCTAGTCAGGTTATCTATTTATTGCCTCAAAAATTTATTCAAGCAGAGAGAGTCAATTATCATATGGTTTCACTTATTTGTGGAGCATAACAAATAACATGGAGGACATGGGGAGATGGAGAGGAGAGGGAGTTGAGGGAAATTGGAAGGGGAGATGAACCATGAGAGACTATGGACTCTGAAAAACAACCTGAGGGTTTTGAAGGGTCAGGGGTGGGAGGTTGGGGGAACAGGTGGTGGGTAATAGGGAGGGCACGTATTGCATGGAGCACTGGGTGTGGTGCAAAAACAATGAATACTGTTACGCTGAAAAGAAATTTTTAAAAAAATTATTTTCTGATTTAAAAAGTCATAGAAAATGTATTTTAGCAACCCTCTTCCTGTTTTTCTCCCTAATTTCATGTAAGCAAATAGTAGTTAATGGGACATTTGGGGGTTGAATTATGAACAATCTCTTTCTAGAACACAAAATCCACTCTTCACTGCTGTAAGGATCTGTCTCCAGTCACTTACTAAAGGTCAGACCGTATTTATGAGTGAAACTGGGTTAGGGATAGGAATTCCTGGTATTCCATGTAGTTTTCTAATTGATTCCACTGGCTCTCATAACATATTAAGAAATCGCTACAAAACATGTTTACAGCAATTCAGGACTTTCTCTATGACTCTCATTTAACTAAACAACTCTTTGCAATCATTTTCTTGGCTGTATATCTCATAGAAATTAGGCAAGCTCTGTCCTTTAGCCACAGAAGGCATATTTCTTAAAAAACTCAAATATGTTCCACTCAAAAACTTAAGTATTAAATCAATAAAAAAGAAAACTGAAAATAAATTTATATTACAAATGCCATTATGTGTTTGAGTGAAGTCTTACATTAATGCCTATCATTATATTAACAAAAGTACTATTATCATTACCTATTATGTTCTATTAATAAAATATTAATTATATGCAGGATTAGAATCCCTAACATATCTGTTTCTCTACTGGAAACAGTGCAAAGGCACACAATGACTAATTGATTGGAAGGATTCCTTAAAGAATTTAGAGAATTTGAGACTGTTCTGCTTAACTGGGAAAGCTGGCACTAGATAATGCTCAAAGCTTATACATACGGGTTTTATAACCAGAAAGATATACAGTTCACGTATCATTATTTACCCTTTGAGGTCCATTTCTAGGTTCAGAGTTCCTCTCACAGATTTAAAAAAAAAAAAGTGGTAGAGGAAATTCTGGAATATCCAGGAAATCTGATCTCACTAATAAGGAAACTACCCAATGTGGGCACACTCAATGAGAGATTTTTCCAGTGCAAATTCTCTGAGGTGTATTGAGTTGGGAAAAATGTTACTAAAAATTCCTTTCCAAATATAATTTAAAATGATCTGCTCAATTGTTAAAATCTGGCTGATGGGAAAAACAATAGTCACGATGTGGGGAATCACCCGAAGTTTTCTATAGACTCATAAGATCCAAGTAATCAGAGGCACTAATTTCGGGAGACCTGGTTCAAGTGACATTTCCTTCTGATCCATAACAGGCATCTTTTTGTTTCATATTGCCTGTGCACAGTCCACATATGAAGCCAAGGTCATCACCCACACAGAGGAGAGACAGAAATACGCATGCCACCCCCACCTGCTTCTGAAAATGAATCTACCTCCAGACGCAGACTATAGTCTGAACTTGCACTGTGTGCTTTATGAATTAGGGCAGAACTCTGGTTTGAGTGTTTAGTAAATGTGAAAGACAAAGACAAAGACAGCTATTTCCATTTCCATTTGAATCAGATTTGCTATCTGTCATAACTGAGTGGCATAAAAGAATTGCAAGTCCCCAGGGCCCCATTGCTCCCAGAGAGAAGATTCCCCCACCCTGAGTCCCTATGGCCAGCCAGACTAATATATCCAGAGAGTCTAGAGAGCCTGAGATGGAAAATTCCAGTGTGGTGGTTAAGAACAAGAATACTGGAGCCAAACTGTGCTGCCACTTAAGGAAAGGGTGGCCTTGGGCATGATACCCTCAATTTCCTTACCTGTCTAATGGGGATAATACTTCATAAAGTGATTGTAAGGATGAAATAGACAACTGCTTATATAACACTAGAACATTCCCAAGCACATGGGAATTGCCGTGAGTGTTGGTTCCAGCATTTCCTGTCTGTGTAGCCTCCCATACAACGTTGAACTTGATCCTCAGGTTTCTAATCTAGAAAGAGCCATCAAAAACATGTACCTTTAAGGATTACTTGGAAGCATAGGAATACTATATACAGTGGACCTATCACAGTGACGGCCACATAGCAAGCATTTAAAACACTGAAACTGAATGGTAGTGCCAAAGATGGGCATTTGGGGCATGTGATATTCCTAATTAAGAGTCTACCATTTGGCGGGCACCTGGGCAGCTCAGTCAGTTAAGCATCCAACTCTTGATTTCCACTAAGGCCATGATCTCGATGTCCTGAGTTAGAGCCCCACCATGGACTCCATGCTCAGTGGGGAGTCTGATTGAGGATTTCACTCTCTCCTCACCCTCTGCCCCTCCCCTCCGTGCTAATGTTCTCTCTCTCGATCTCTCGCTCTCTCATTCTCAAATAAATAAATAAATCTTGTGGGGGGGAAAAAGAGTCTACCATTTAGGCTCCATAGAAACCGAGGAAACTGGCAAAACTTTGCAGTGTGTTTGATCAAAAATGAAGACCATTTCCGTGGGTGCTATAGATTGAATGTGTCCCAACCAAAGTCACATGTTTGAACCTAATCTCCCAAGTGGTGGCATTTGGAGGTGGGGCCTTTGGGGCGTGATTAGGTTGTAAAGGTGGATCTCCCACAAATGGGATTTGTGCCTTTCCAAAGGAGACCCCAGAGAGCTCCCTCACCTTCAACCCCCATTTGAGAACACAGTAAAAAGATGGACATCTGTGAACCGGAAGTGACCTCTCACCAAGCACCCAATTTATCTAGGACTTTCCAGCTACAGGAACTGTAAGAAATAAATTTCTGTTGTTTATAGGCCACCCAGTCCTCGGTATCTTCGTTGTAGCAGCCTGAATGGGCTAAGTCAGTGTGTGTGACCAAAAGTGAAGACCCAATCATATGTAAAACTGTCCAGGAATGAGTAAGGAACGACCTGCTACTGCTCATCCTCCTAATTTCCTCCACCTGGGTCCTTGAACGCCACCTGCAGGTTCAGCCCCACCCTAGGCTCTGGAATAACCATGACCTTAGTCAGCGTTCAGGTGACTCAACATCAAGGCAGCCCCACTCAGGAACCCACTCGCACCACATGTCCTACATTCAGAAACTGGGTGCCTGTCTTACGCCTCATATATTCACTCATCAAATACTTTTTCAAATGCCTCCTATGTGTTGAGCAGATACTTCCTGAAGACAACAGAGCAGTGAGCAAGATAGACATACAGATAGACATACAGTTCCTATGTACAGACTTCCCCTTACACCCCACTGAATCGGTCCTTTCCCTGAGTACCCGCCTTGCTAAAATACCAAATATTCCATTTCCTCCAGGCTGAGTCCTAGACTTGCTCTCCCCGGTTCTTCTAGGAGTGAGGTCCTCTGATACCTAGTCCTGCCAGCATCTCCTGCCGATGCTGTGACTACATGGGTCTCCCCATTCCTCTGCTGCCAGGCTCGCCTTGCTGTACCTTATCGATGCTGACCTTCCACATGCCTGACCCACTCTCTCATTGGTGGTTCCCAGGTTCCTTCACACTTGATCGGAGCCTTCTTGGGATAGAACATCCCTTTGGGTGCTTTAGTGACAATCCCTTATTCCTCACCATGACAAGCCTCACAAGCTTGTGTGGAAAAAAGCCCAAGCTATATGCGTGAATGGAAACTATAAAAGGAACCCTGGCTTTGTTCATTCATCTTTTTTGATCATGGGATAGTCCTCATGTTTTGTGACTCACACTGAAATGCCTTGAGTGTGCTCTTCCCTAGGCGGTTTCCCCTGATTCACTGGCCACATGCTCTTTCCTCTGGGAAGCAAGTAATTCACTGGATCACCTTCCATATTTGCTGAAATATTTCTGAGTCTGGATAAGTGACCTGGGAAAGGCCAGATGGAGGTGTGAGACAAGTATGTTTTCAATCTAATGAAAACATTAAAAAATTAAGACAGAGCATCCCTCTGATATTGTAGTTATAGCACAGATCATAGGAAAGTATAAATCTTGTTCCCTATAAGCAAACACAGCTGAAAAGATAGTTAATTTCCCCAGGATTTTTTCAGGTTGATTTTCAAAAAGGACCAGGAACTGTAGCCCTCAGAGGAGGTATGATTTTAGTAACAAAAAGAATACTTCTCTAAGAATACCTAGCATGACAATGCTACGATTCAAGATGAAGGAGCATGCTCCCACACGCAGTCAAATAGTATTTTAACTTTTTCACAGTTGATGTAATTTAACTTGTTTAACATCTGCTAACTTAAGCATTGTGGTTAGTATCACAGGTTTAGAGACAAGCCAATCTCTAGCAGAGGTTTTGTCAGCTTCTAGATCTGCGACCTAACCCTCAGTTATTTTATCTGCAAAATGGGATAATGATACCTTTTTGTGAAGATTAAGTGTGAAAAAGCAAATCACACATTTAGTTCAATATTGAGAATACAGTGAGTGTGCTCTTAGAGTATACAAAATATATATGGATATGGGGCCCTAAGTGTCAGAAGATGATAATCCAGACTCTCTATACTTAATTGACAATTAACCAATTTTTTAAAAAATTTATTTATTTACTTATTTGACAGAGAGAGAGAGATCACAAGTAGGCGGTGAGGCAGGTGGGGGGGGGTGGGGGAGGGAAGCAGGCTCCCCGCTGAGCAGAGAGCCGAATGTGGGGCTTGATCCTAGGACCCTGAGATCATGACCTGAGCCGAAGGCAAAGGCTTAACCCACTGAGCCACCCAGGCGCCCCAACAATTAACCAATCTTTTTTTTTTTAAGATTTTATTTATTTACTTGACACAGAGAGAGAGATCACAAGTAGGCAGAGAGAGAGGGGGAAGCAGGCTCCCTGATGAGTAGAGAACCCGATTCAGGGCTTGATCCCAGGACCCTGAGATCATGACCTGGGCCGAAGGCAGAGGCCTTAACCCACTGAGCCACGAAGGTGCCCCAAAAATTAACCAATCTTAATCAAACATCCCACTATCCTATAGAGGGAGATTCTCCACCTTCAAAACAGAAATAAAGTAGCTTAAAATGTATAAAGTATCTGGCAATATTTCCTTCATTCTGTCCATAGTTTTCAAGAGATTTGAAGTGTGAGGCCCATTCAGTTACCTCTTCCTGGTTGTTGCTGATATCCTCCTCGGATAGACAGGGCAGCCATAACCTGTTAAACTCTCAGGTCCAACAAGGATGACATAGATGGCCCTGGTGGAACTTTTGGTCTCCTTGCTACACCTGTGACAAAGGTGAGTAGGGCATAGGGAAGCGTGGCAAAGATAGGAAAATAGTTTCTATTTCAGGGTAGAGCCACGTATGAGTCACAGTCTTGGAAATTCAGATTATTGAGAGACTGATTTTTCTTCTTGGATTAGTCACATACACTTCAGGATACAGCAATAAATTGTGCATTTGTCACACATTATGCACATTCTATTATTTGAGCATGGCTAAAGACCAGGTTCTATACATGAGCTTCATTTAATTCTTACCATGACTTTTTGAGATAAGTACTGTTTTTATTCCTCTTCATAGTATCTCCACTTAAGTTTTTTAAAGATTTATTTGTTTCAGAGAGAGAGAGAGAACACACGCACACATGAGCGGAAGGAAAGGCAGAGGGAGAAGGAGAGAATCTTCAAGCAGTCGCCACACTGAGCACAGAGCCGCATCTGGAGCTTGATCTCACATCCCATGGGATCATGACGAGTCAAAACCAGGAGTCAGTCGCTCAACCAGCTGAGCCATCCAGGTGCCCTCATCTCCATTTTATAATACCTGTATATGCAAACTTCTACCAAGGAACACAAAGATAGTTAAATGAAAATGAGGCATATCATATTCTCTTTTTACAAAGATTTATTTATGTATTTATTTGATGGAGAGAGAGAGATTGGGCATGAAGGGAGATGAGCAGAAGGAGAAGGAGAGGGAGAATTTTTAAGCAGGTTCCATGCCCAGTGCCAAGCCCAACAAGGGGCTCAATCTCACAACCCTGAGATCATGACCTGAGCTGAAATCAAGATCTGGACATTTAATCAACTGAGCCACCCAGGCACGCTGAGACATATCATATCCTTGAATAAAAAGGTTTAGCATCATAAATATATAGTCTTCCTTAAAAATTATAAATTTAACAAACTTCCCCCCAAAATACTAGTAAATTTTGTTGGGGGGGGGACTAGATAAGGGAATTCTTTGTATGAAAAAGTAAACAAGCAAGATAAGCCATGAAAAGTCTTGAAAAAATTAGATGATAGATACTCTATCAGATTTGAAAATATGTTTTAACACTTGAATTACTAAAACAATGTTTTCTTCACCTAAAAACAGATTTAAAAAATCAGTAGAATAGTGCAGAAAGCCTAACAATATATTAAAATATACACAGAAATTCAGAGTATTATAAATTCAGTGGGTGATGGATGTATTATTCAACAAATGGCATTGGAACAACTAGGTGGCCATCAGGAAGAAGAGAAGGGAAGGAGAGGAGAAAGAGAGGAGAGGAAAAGAAAAAAAATGGGAGATTTTAACTTTTTTATTTTAGACTGAGAAAAAACTTTCCAAAGATGATTAAAAACCCCGAAGCCATGAAAGAGTTCCTAAAAATTCAGCTTGAAAAACTAAACAAAGTTAAGAGACAAAAATATGTGTTTGTGTTCATGTGTGTGTGTTTGCAGTTCATATAACAAAAAAAGTTAATTTCCATGCACATAAACAATTCTTATGCTTAGGTAAGAAAAAGTCTACCACTCAAGGAAAAAATGCACACAAGAAGTGAGCAGTCACAGAAAGGAAAATAAGCATACTTCTTTACAATATGAAAGGATGCCCACCCTTCCTTAGGACAACAGTGGCGCTCAGTAAACTACAAGGAGATGCCTTTTCCAGTGAACATTCCCACAAGGCTGGCGAGAATATGAAGAGATAACCACAATGCTGGTTATCTTCACACTGTCTACCAACTTTTGTAAAAGATCTTATTTATTTATTTATTTATTTATTTGAGAGAGAGAGAGCACATGAGAGAGAGCACAAGTGGAGGGGAGGGTCAGAAGGAGAGGGAGAGGGAGAAGTAGACACCTCACTGAGCAGATAGCCCGATGCAGAACTTGATTCCTGGGTTCCCAGGAAGCTAGCTAGGATCATGACCTGAGCTGATGGCAAACGTTTAACTGACTGAGCCACCCAGGTACCCCCAGCTTTCAAATAAAAAATGTTCTTTAACCCAGTAATTCTACTCATAAGGGTCTATCTCACAAACATCTTTCCATGTGTGCAATGACTTACCCACATGGCAGCATTGCCTCTTAGAGCAACAGACTGAAACCAGCCTAATGTCCATCAATAGTGGAATAATAGTACAGCTATATAATGGAATGTTTGTGCAGCCATTAACAATTTAATAGAGTAGATCGCATGTGCGATATGGGACAGCTCCAAGATATTTTCAGTGAAAAAATATGCAAGCCTGAGGAAAGAGGCTTCAAGAAGTTGAATAACTTACCTAAAATACATTTGCTGTTAAGTAGGGTAGTTTGTGGTAGAAGTCTGCTCTGAGTATAAAGCCTGCTTGAATGGGTATTGGGCACTGCTGTTCTGCTCCCATGGGAAAGTCATGGAGCTGATAAGATGGGGAGGGTCAATGGACGGCATGTGGTTTTTACTCTATGGATTCATTGTTTCTTTTGGCAGTTTTTCAAGGAGTGGGGCACGGCAAGTCGGGTGGAGGGTGAACTATAAGACTTTGACCTGGTTAGTAGCTTTCCCGTTACTATCTGTCACACTTATCCAGGACTAGCAGGGAAAGTATGACTTATTGATTCTTCCCTGAGTGTCTGGAGCAGACCTGAAGCTGGGACATCTAGTTCTGGGAAACATAAAAATTTGCTCCCTAATCCTTCTGCTCCTTGGGAAGCTTTTTGTACCCAAAAGCCAGGTACTTATGACAAAACTTTCTTTGGTTCTGGGGGGAAAAGCTTTCAGCAAACTAGGGCATTAACAGTCATTGAAAAGACATGTGCCAACATCACAATTCAGTCCACAAGAGGAAGTCAAGGCAGAGTTCTTATCAAATTAAAACACCTGAGGGAAAGAAAGTGGGCAAAGGGTAATTACCTAATTTGGCATTTGGCCTGGAAAAGAAAGGTTAGTACTTCTTTTCTTGCAAAAACTGTCAGGAAATTTCGAATTATCATGCTTGCCTTCCAGCTGTAGGGAATTTTTCATCCCTAAATCCCATGGTGCTTGACACATATGAGTTATTTGTTCTTTGGGTTGCTTCTTTTAAAAAGCAATTATTCATTTCTATATAGAAAATCAAATTTAAGTGCTGAAGATCTCATAAAATAATCTAAAGGCCCAATCTCTGGCATCTTATTTAACTTCTAAATTCTCGTTCCCTGGGTTTAGTCTTCACTGCTTTCATCAAGTAGAATAAGCCCCACTTGGCAAAAATGCGTTGGTGTTTCCTAGAGATGTTCTGGGGTCTTTTGGTTGTTGTTGTTTGTGAGTCTGTTTGTTTTTATTTTAATCTGCTTAGAAGTTTCCATGGTAACATTGTGTAGAATGTGGTCATTTGGGCAGTCGGAAGTCTGGTTTTTATTTCTGTTCTGCTATTCACCTTCTATGTGTCCCCGGGCATATCAATTCACTTCACTGAGGCTCAGTTTCTTCATCTACAAAATGTGTTAAATCAGAAATTTGTGTTAAATCAGAAAATTCTTACCAGGAATGACAACTACATAAAGTAGTTGGAAGCCAAGCCATTCTGGTAGAATTTGAAGAAAGACTATGGAAGCGCCTCCTTCCACACCCATCCTGCATAGCTTTGAGGATGACCTTCATATCATTTCCAAGGAACTCAGAGATTCCTGGGTCTCTCTGGATCCCTGGGAGATCTTGGTCAAATGTACTAACGTGCAGTTATAAGATTGATAAATTCTGTGGATCTAATGATTAGCATGGTGACCTCTGGGGCCAGGAGGTAAGGAAAACACGATTACGGTCAAAAAGTTCAAAATTGCAATGAGAAAGGTTGAATAAGTCTAGAGATCTAACATACAACAAGGTGTACAACACAATGACTACAGCTTATAATTCTATATCGCATACTGGAAATTTGCTAAGAGAGTAGATTTCAGGTGCTCTCACCACACACACACACACACACACACACACACACACACACACAAATGGTAACTCTGTGAGGAGATGGGCATGTCAATTAGCTTGACTGTCGTAAATATTTTACTATGTAGCTGTATACCAAAACATCATGTTGTACACCTTAACTGCAGATAATTTTTATCTTTTTAAAAAGCAAATTATGATGTGGACAAGAAATTAAGTCACTTACATAAAAATAATTGTTTCTGATAACAATACATTCGGTGAATTAAAAATAAGTGTATATGAACTGAAATTGGTTTGCTGTGCTATTTTTTTAAATGGACCAAAAAATTCAAATGCTTAATGAAAAATGATAACACTACATTGGATACTTGAAATTTGCTAAGAGTAGATCTTAAGTGTTCTCCCCTCATGCATACAATATGGACACTATGTGAGATGATGGGTGTGTTAATTAGGTTGGTATGTTAATCATTTTGCAATGTGTACTATATCAAATCATCACATTGTATACCTTAAATGTATACAAGTTTTATTTGTCAATTATACTTCAATAAAGCTGGGAAAAATGTTTATTTCAAGAACTAAAATACCATCATAAAGAAAACAGAAAAGAGAATCATCGGTCTTAACAGTTTCTAAACCTCCATCATGTGCTAACATTCATAGTTCTATAATTTTATATTTATTTAAAAAAGTAGTGAATGCATAAAGGAATTCCTGAACTCCCTTGCAAAATAAAGGTAATACCCAATAATATGGAAAACAATCATGGAATGCCTTGTATGATTAATGCCAAGCAAACCTTGGAAAAAAAGGTTTTGCCCCGTCACTAAAATGAACAAATAATAATAATTCACATTACCATGTGTCAATCACTGCTCAAAGCACATCACATGTATCAATTTATTTAATCCTCCTAATAACCCTAGGCCCTAATATCATCTCCATTTTTCAAACACAGAATTAAAACCAGAGAACTGAAGTAACTTGCCCGAGATCGGTTTGCTTAAAGTGGCAAAGCTGAGCTTTGAACTTAACAATGTGATTTAGAGCTTGTCCTCAGATTTCTGTATTAAATGTAGCCCAACGGGGTGTTAATCCAAACACAATTTTCTTGATAGAGGCATAGAAACATAACATGTTAGAGTTGGAATGACTCTGAGGGACCAGTGTATTCCAAATCTTTCATCTGATAAGTAAAACCAATTTAAAGATGAAAAAATAACATCTTGGCTCAGCTGAAAGTTCTACAAATTTCCTTATAGTTTTTCAAAAATGATTTCTATCAGAATTTTCAACTTAAAGAATTAACATTGCTTTTAGAAGAGTGAAACAAGTATTAACTTAGAAAACATCACAAAAATAGAACCTTTAAAACTTAGAATAAACTTAAGAGACTGTTTACATTTTGTGATGGTTAAGTTTTCCATTCATATCATCTGATTTCGCTCTAGAAAAGCACTTTGAAAACAAGAGTTCTGCATGAGTAGTTCAATTATCAAAAAAACAAAAACAAAAACAAAAACAAAACCCACCAAAAAAAAAAAAAATCTGACACACACACACAAAAAAACAAAAAACCATCCCATAGTTAGGGAATAAGACATAACAGGTTGTATGTTTCTGAGCGATTATTGTTAAAATGCCCAGGGCCAAGAATTTTTCAACCACCCAAGCAGTACAGTAATTTTCCTGAAGTTCAAAGCCAGGAATGTACAAATGAATTAAGTTCTTTCATTAAAAAAAAATTAAGTTTAATCTCATTTGTTCGAGTTTGGGTATCTGACATCATTGAGAACCAACCAAAGGATAAATGTTCCATTCAGCCCGAGAAGCCAAGATCCAATCATAAGAGCCTAAAGAATGAAGGCATTTTTTCTTAAGCATTTATTTCAGAGCTAAGTTGTAATGAGTTGAGTTTTGGGAAGTACTTCTTTAAGATACCATGAATGTTACTTGTTTCCACAGAAAATGACATTTCATTCTGGAGATGAAGTAGGATGCCTGTGTGACTGTTTTCTCTAGAGAGCTGAACATGTCTCAAGACAGGGTCAGCAGATCCATTTTAAGTGTGGAAAACTCAGGCAACCCCAGGCACTTGTTTTTCCAAGCGCTTCAGCCCAAAATAATCAATGTTACAAAGTGCATATTTTGGGATTGACATGCCTTGAATTTCTTCAGCTGTCACCATCCATGTTTAGATCTCAGGCTTCTTAGAATTTTATGATTCTTCTGAGCTGACTTGGGTCCTTGACAATTGTGCATTGAACTGCTAAGAAAGGCTGCTTCTGATAACCTGGTTCCTCTGCTGGCCTCTTTAGAACTTTAGCACTGACCATGAAATTATATTCCTTTAAACTTCTGTGGAAGGTCCGGAGAGTTAGTCCTTAAAGACATTGTGTTCAGTGACAGGTACCTATTCTAACCTTGGGAAGGAATTTGGCATTGTCTAAGCCTTCAGTGTTAAGAGATGGTCTGTATCTTCATCAGACATTTAAACAGCTTTATCTCTATGTGGAGACCTTTCCTTTAAGGTCCTAAGGCCGCTGGTTTCTGCTTTACCAGAGACAACCAAAGAGCAATTATTTCTCTAATGATGAGCTCTTGTTTCTCATAGAAAAAATATTTTCACGTGCTTTTGTTCTGTGTTTTTCTCTTTTAGCTTTAATACAATACCATAATGTATCTTTTAACGATATTTTATTTAACTAATAGGAATCCAAATTTAAGTTGAGTTTCTTGCAGAGCTGGAAACACAACACCACAGGGGTGAATTTTTCTGGTTGTTGTTGATGAAGTTCAAAACAGGCCACCCCAAAATTTGCACTTTGGTATGTTGAATTTCTTGAACAAAAGGCACTTGAAAAATAGAAAATGCAGGAACAGGCCTTCTCAGAACTTTCTTTAGTTGCCTAAAGGACAGTCCTCCAAATTGAACTCAATTCTCATGCACCCCCCACCCAGGAGCTTCATTAACCAGAGATTGACTCTCCCAGGAGAAGTGACTAGACGATGAGGCCACACCCAAACTTTGTCACAAACTGTTACATCTCTTATCTGTTCTTCTAAGGACCCATTCATCCTCTCCAAAAACCATTTACTTTCCCCTAAAATGCCTACATCTCTCCCTCCCTTCCCCTACATAAGCTGTTAAATCTCACCACCGTTTGGGATACACACTGTTTACCAATGATGCCCCCACGAACATAATATTAAAAATTAACAAATTTGTATACATTTTCTTCTGTTAACCTGCCTGCTGTCAGTTTATTTCATAGACCCAGCCATTGAATCTAGGAGAGAAAAGGAAAAGTCTTTCCTTCTCCACACAGAGAAGAAAGAAGAACGTGATGATATCAATGAATGTAGCCCATTGTTAGTAAATGAAGGGACATGCGTACATTTAATATTATGAGATTGATTCTCCCACGTTATTAAGTCTATTGGGTGTCTTATAACTTGGACTCCTACATGGAAATGTAACAGCTTCTTCTCCAGCCTGCTAAGGCGATTAGAATTTCCACCATTAAAGCTCTAGGAAGTTCCCGTTTCACTGGGAATGTTTCCTAGGAAACATAGCACAATAACACATTGCAATTTTTTTTTTTTTTTTGCAAATGAACACAATTTGCCTTAACTAGATGAGCCAGTCCCAGAAAACAGGCCCCTGAAAAAGTGAAAGCCAAAATCCTTTTTTATGGAGAAGGGGGTGGTGGTAGCAGAGGAGTAGGATGGGAGAGGAGGCAAGATTGGTGAGGAGACAAAACTTATGGGCATCCCAAACTGGACTGAGGGAGTTCAGGCACAAATGAAGAGAAAAGGGGAGTATCAAAGGGCAATTTTCACAGTGGTCACACTCTTCCAAATAAAAACAAATTTATTTCAGTTAATGTTCTGCTTACCGCTAACCCCAACACTGCATACTACTTGGTTGCTAGCAGCGCTCACTTCAGATCTGTCATTGGTCATATGTGGTCATCAACAGCAGCGTCCACAGAAACAGAAATGAAACTGAGAATTGAATATTTATTTCTAAGGTAAATAAAATGATTTTTTCAAGTGTTTCAGTCAGGTATTGACAGGAAATTCAACCAGAATTAGTGGAGAAATGAATTTTCTGACAAGTTTTAGATTTCAGCATCCCATATTTTCAGGCAAAATGGAGTGAGAGGAGTTGTTCTTGGCAGGAAACCAATTTCCTCCCTTCCACTGGAAGGTCTTTGTTCCTGTTACTAGTGACTCATTGGATTACCTCAGTTACGTCCCTTTACCACGGTGGGTCTTTGTTTCTCCGCACCCCCAGATAATACCTACAAAGGATCTGAGGTTCCTAGATAAGAAGTAGTATTTCAGGATAAGTTGGCATTTGTATGGTACGTAATGAAATCTATGAGATCGTTTATTGGAATTCTCCTTGTAGGTAAAGCCCACAGAGAGCCTGCATTATCCTCTCAGCACTAGCCTTTGAGAGTGCAAACACCGCTAGTCATCTCAAAGCCCAGCCAAGGTTTACTAAAATTTAAAGCAGGCTTCAAAACGATCCTGAAATAACTAAACTGCCATAACTTAAAAAGGCTGTTTCAAAATGTGTTGAATAGGGACCTTCCTTCGCAACAGAGCACAATGCTGCAGGCGGAAAAGGAAGAATGGTACAACAGACATGAAATGTCCAATTTTCGTTTGACCCAAGTCTGCTGTGTCCTGGGATTCTTACACTCTCACAAATGTACATGGATGTAACTTGATTTTCCAAGAAAGACTCATGAACTACGGTGAGTGCTGAGACAGATTCAGGTCCCCTTCCCAATTGTCGTATCTGCCTCTCTGTTACCTGGTTTCTCCTGCCCTTGCTCCCTCCCCCACCCCATAGCTTGGGATGCACATGTTTTTCATTATGTGGTATATGCGTACAGGCTGCAGACCCAGTCCTAAGGACGAACTCCAAGAGGTCACGTGTGCTCACTCTATGTGGTTTGTGACACGAGAACGCTGGCATCACACTGAGACTGGGACATCATTCAGGAATTCTTCAAAACACTCCACATAATCAGAATTCAATTCTCCTCTAATAAAGAAACAGGCTTTTTCCTCCTATGTGTCCACTAGATGTTAATAAGCATACATTCCTCTTTGCAGAGTTCTCTTCATCTTGCTAAAGACTATCGCAGAGATTCAAGTGCCTTACAAGTCTTTGGGGCACTCTGTATCTCTTTGATTTTGATTCATTCCACCAATCTCTCCAAATTTTATCCCATACGCCCATACGGGAACCTTCCTGTTCCTCCTCCACTCTTAGCTCTGATTTACCACCGAGAAAATCCTTACTGGTTTTGCCTTCGTGTTAAGTTTTAGAAAGGGAAAACGAGTATGGCCAGAGCCCTGTCTTAGAAGACAGAAAAGGACAGTAAACACTAGCAGAGGACAGGACTGAGGATTCCTCCAACAGAGACAATCACTTTAGCAAGAACTGTGGGGAAAAATGCAGAGAGAGCAAAACCGAGGGTTCCAGACCACTCCTGCATCTGACTGCTATTAACGCATCACAAATCCTGGCTCGCAGGATGGTAGAACAGTTACCCGGGGACACTCAGAAGTGGCGGAGGTGGTCATGGTCTTTCAGGCTTGTTACTCCTGCTATGCACTCCCAGCACATCAAACCCACTGTAGACCTAGTGGGGCAGTGGAAGCTACAGGAGGAGTTAGGGGGCCAGAGCTACAGACAGGAGACAGAGAAGGCAAATTCTGTTTCTAAAAGAACACAAGGGGAGAGTGGTCTGAGGCTGCTCGTTCACAAATGCCATCTTTTATCATCTCGACTAGCCCGGAAAGTTTCCCGAGGATGGAATCAAGGCCTATCTGGCTCCCAAGCCCACATTCTACCACCGCCCAGCATCCACCTTTGCCTAAACGAGCGCCGTGCATTTGTGAGGTTGGGGACCAGGATAGAAACCAGAGCCTTGAGATTTTAAATCTTGGAGGATTTTTTTCTGAGAGTAATAGTTAAGACCTAACAGCGTTTACCTTGCTCGGAGTAAACAGGCCCAGTTCCAATCACAGCTCTGCCACTGAGTCATCAAGTAGACTTTGGGCAAATGGTTTAAGCTTCTTACACTTCAATTTCTTCAGCTTCAAAGTGGAGCTGTTTGGAGATTCAAATGGCAGAGTGCATTTCAAACACCTAGCCTGGAGAGTAGCATATAGTAAGGACTTAATAAGCATTACAATCATCGTATTCACTATCCATTGTTGTAGAGCTGGCAGCTAAAAACATTTGTGAATGAGAAGCTTATACCAGCAGGTACAAGAAGAAATACAAGGTGGTCTTGGAGTTGTCCGAAATCCAAACTATCCGTTTCAAATGGCCAACACGAGCCTTGGAAACTTGGCCACCACTGACTCTCTTCTCTAAGTCTCCCTTTGCCAAAAAAGTGCCATCCTCTTCCCAGGCCCCATCTGTCTCTGCAGGTCCTTACTGGAGAGGGAAGCATATTTTTCTAATTCCCAAACTGAGAGGCATGGTCTGACAAGTATAGTTAAGTCTAGAAGGAGACAATGCACAGAACATTTCAGTCTGGTTCTAGTTTAGCTCTTCTAAGTAATGGGCCTGGGGCACTGCTAGGCAGCACATGTGCCTGCCTCTCCCTCTGCAGTTCAGGTACCTCCACTGCCCAGGTGGCTGACACCTATTTCCACAGGATGTCCCCTGGGTAAAGACAGTGGGTTACCACACTATTTAATAAGGGGTGGGGCGGCCAGTGTGTAAAAAGTATTATCAGCTTTTAGCACCTGGGAGTGAACTAATTGTCAGGTCCTCTAAAAGAACTCCTAAGGGCACCTGGGTGGCAATCGGTTAAGCGGTTAGGCGTCTACTTCCGCTGAGGTCACGATCCCAAGGTCCTGGGATCCAGCCCCGCATCGGTCTCTCTGCTCAGTGGAGAGCCTGCTTCTCCCTCCACCTGCTCTCTATCAAATAAATAAATAATAAAAATTTAAAAATAAGAATAAAGAACTCCTAATAGGATCTTAGGGGGACATGGCAAGGATAGTAATGGATTGGAAATCATTTCTAAACTGAAATGCTACCCGAACACGGCGTCACCTGGGCACCTGGTATGCAGAAATGGAGAATGGGAAGTAATTTAAGTGCAGACAGGGCTGATAGTTGTTCTGATTCTTAACCTGACCTACGATTGGTTTTGCCCCTGCAAATTTCAAGGCTGCGGGGCCTCAGGATGTTACCCCCACCAGCCTGGAGTCTGGGTGGCAGGACCGCTGGGGTGGGGACCAAGGGCCGTGACCGCTTTCTTTTCTCGAAATCCCCGCCCGGGCCCAAAGTAGGGCTCTCCCCTAGGAGCTCGTCACGTGCACAGCCCCAGCTTTTCAAACCCTGTCTGAGGCCTGCGGTCCCGGACGCCCGGGTGGTTTTTAGGGTTTTCTTTCTTTATTATTTCCCTTCTTGTTCTTCACAGTTGGTGATTTTCTGCAGAAAAACGGCTGAGAAAAAAGAACCTATTTCATTTCCAGTTCCCATCATCGCGATTTCCACATGGATGTGACGTTGGGCCAGCTTCCGAAATGCCCAGGTGACTCACGCGGGGACACCCGGGGGCGGGGCTCAGGAGTTTCTCGCGCGGGGCGGGGCGGGGCGCCGCTCGCCTCCAGCACCCCTTGCGCCTCCCGAGCCCTCTGCGCCCCCTGGCGGCCGGCGACCCGCGGCTCTCGGCGCCGGGCCGGGCATCACGTGACTGGAAAGTCCCCGGGTGGAAATCCCCGCTCTCCGCCGGCGGTAAAACAGAAAGGGAAAAAGAGAACTGGCAGTCTGCAGTCTTCGCAGCGGGCCAAGTGCAGCGAGCTCGGAGCCCGTGGGGGCGGAGCGGTGACAGCAGCCGCCGGGAGAAGTGCTGCGGCGGTGGCGGAGGGAGGCAGCGGGCACCATTCCCACCCCCGGCCGGGCCAGCGAGCGAGCGCCAAGCCCCGGCGTCCATGGGGCGCCTCCTCCGCGCGGCCCCGAACCCCGCCTGCGGCGCGCGCCTGCCCTGACCTGGACTTGGGACTTCGGAAGAGGAACGCGCGGCCGGGACAGGTAACCGCCGCGTCCCGGTTCCGTCTGCCACGGCTCGGCGGGGTCAGGGGTTGCGGGTCTGTAATCGGCAGCGATTCGCGGGCTGGTCCTACCTGGCATGGGTTTGGCAGCGGTCCTGGTGGGGAGTTTGTTGGCCGTTTGTGCCCACTGTGGGTTTTGAAATGCTAGGAGTAGAGGTCGCCGCGCCAGATGTTGGGGTGACAGCTCTGGAATCCTCCAGCCAGCTGTTCCTTTTAAATACTGCAAAGAACTTAAGCTGTAGCAGACTCCTGGCGAGTAGCCTCCGGACTCCCAGGTCGGGTGGTCCTTGGTGTTTCGCTCTTTTTCGTGCCTTTCGTATTTTTAAATCGAGCTCTGGATGCTGTTGGACACGTAGACCTTGCAGAACCGCTATGGCTTCTTCCCAGATTGTGCAGAAGCACCCCACCGCCCCTGGGATGTCTGGGAGGCCACGAAACCGGGCGGGGGTGGAGGACTCCGCCAGCCAGCCTGTCCGGGGACAGCTTGCAGACACTGGGAGCGAAGTGCGGGGAGGTGGGTGGGGTCCAGGGACAGTGTCGATCCTCAGTGGCAGCCGTGCAAGAGAAGTGTGCATGTTAAAGTGGGTCGTCGACCTGCTTTGCGGGTGCTCCACTTCACAGTGATCTGCAGGCCCCTGCCCCAGCCCCTACCCCACAGTCAGACAGTCTTTGTCAGCCCGGGTTGTCCCACATCCTGCCACCTGGCCTCTCAGGAAAGCAGTGGTATTAAGTAAGGAAGGAGCTCAGCTCTTTTGAGATCGCTTTGTTTTCAGTTCTCCCTGCCTCTGATCTTCTTTCCTTAGAAAGCTGGTCTCTGGTCAAGGGACTCAGGGCAGCATCTCGGGAGAACCATTGTCGATTAAACCCAAACCCCTGTGTCCCAAATTGTTGAGTAGCCACTTACTGCTGCGTTCTCATTGTCCAAGGGGCTGCTTTGATTTCTATGATTCTTTGTACAATTTTCGAAGTTTCGGAGGGATCCTTTGCAAAAATTCGATGAGGCATTTGTGCATAAAAAGTCAGTGAGGTAACAAATGTTAAAGAAATCTTAAGGGTGATAGTGCCTGTCTTTACCCATAAGGACATTATCATCATAGGTCAGGAACATTTACTCCTTAATCTTAAATGTGGAGAAATCCGAGAACTGGGAATTTGGATGGTGGGTTTTGATTCTTTCAAGGAGGCGGTTCTGCAGTCTGTGCAAGGCCAGACCCATGAATGAGAGGACCGTGGGCTATCTGGTAGGGACATTTGCATGTCTTGATTATGGCTTATGGCTCTCACTATTTGAGGTCTTGGCTGAAAGGTCTTGAAGTGAGAAGAGAGTGGTAGAAGACTCAGGAAAACAAAAAGGCAACACCTAGCTTGTTTCAGATCTTTTTACTTCCCACCTCGTTCCATCTGAGAGCAGCAGGCGTTGCAGCCCCAGAGGTGGTGTTGTGGGAATAGCGAGGGGCAGGTGTCGGAAGATCTGGCGTCGAGGCAAAGCTGTCTGCCTTGGCTGCTGTGGAACCTGAGCGGAACGTGTACTTCTGTTGCTTTGGCTGCATACAGGGAATAAGGTCATCTTGGGTTTTTTAGCCCCAGCATCAAACATGGCACTCTACCTTTAGTAGGTGGTCAGGTAGTGCTTTTTTTTTTTTTTTTTTAAAGATTTTATTTATTTATTTGACAGAGAGAGAGATCACAAGTAGGCAGAGAGGCAGGCAGAGAGAGAGGAGGAAGCAGGCTCCCTGCGGAGCAGAGAGCCAGACGCGGGGCTCGATCTCAGGACCCTGAGATCATGACCTGAGCGGAAGGCAGCGGCCTAATCCACTGAGCCACCCAGGCGCCCCCAGGTAGTGCTTTTTGAGTGATGGACAGATGAATGAGTGGCATTGCAAGACTTTGACCGTGCCACGAAGTGGAGATGGGCGTAATGTTTTTATCCCCTCATTGTGCTTATGGTCCTGCTCTAATTTTGCTCAGTTCCACCTCCAGGGAATGTCTGACGTCAAAGGAAAGATTACCAACTGACCCAGAGAATTACTTCTCCCAGGCCTCACTGGCAATCAGATTAGGAATCCTGATCCAGAGCTATCACCAGAAAGCAACCTCGGGGTCACCTAGTCTAACCTCTCTGCTTTGAGTGGACCGCAAGAATTTAAACCGCTTCATCAATGGCTTTAAGAGAGCCTAGACCCACGTAGGAAAGACTTCCCTAAAAATCTAGGTTTCTTCTCACTTTTACATAGGTTTCAGGTCTTTCTCAACTAAAAGCTTGCCCTGGTAAATAGTGTGATACAGGAGCGAGATTAACAATCGTCATGAAACTCCCTAGGGAATATCTTCATGCTCTGAAACCATCTTTGTTTTCATCTTGGAAACCAAGATGTATGGTGAGGCACCCTGCTGAGGCTTGTGAATAACAGCTGGCTTTCCACACAACCCCACACTAGGAGGATACCATGTTGTGTCAATTCACAACAACCCAGGCTGTTGGCATGGGTTGTAGATGCTGGGTTTTGCCCCCAGCTTCCTTCATTTGTCCTGAGTGTTCCTGGCCATCTTTCCTTGCCTGCTTCCAGACGTTGTTTTTTTTCCACCCGTGGATTATGCTTGAAGATTTCAGCATGAAGACAGGGTGGGAAATGCATCTGAGTGTTGGTCCCTGGAGGATAATAATAAATGTGGTTGGCAGTTGCATTGGAATAATGGAACTCTAATGCCTGTTCTTGGAAGTGTAAAATTTATCTTTCTATTCTTCTTACAATTCTATTATTCTGATGTTGTAAAGTTCAACAGAGAGGGTTCCAAAAGACTTACTGTTTGCTCTTAAAATTGCAAAGCATCTTACTGGAAATAGACTTTTTTAACTTTTATAAATATTATAATTCATTTTGCAAATGAGCTCTTTATAAATACTTCTCCTTGGGACTGAAGAGGAAACTAATCAGAAGCCTAGGTAACAACATAAAATTGCAAGGTTTTTCACAAAGCATTTCCTTTGCAGTATAGGGAGGGAGGGCTTGAAGGAAAAATCAAGGAACTGCCGGAGAGCAAGTTCTGCTGAACCATGTCTTAGGGGAGGAGCTATAGAATTGCCCAGGCTGCCTTGTGTCCTTCACTGGCATTCAGGGCTCCAAAGACCCAGTGGCTGTGGCGTCAGGGTGCCATGAGAATGCGAGGGGAGCTTGCCGGTTATGAGGTGCAGTACCTGTTGCTGACAGATAGGCTTGGCTCCCTGACAAACGTTACTGAAAATGCGGGTTATTCCCCTCCTCCTCAGTACCCACTCCCCGCCTTCCTTCTCTTGTTTAGACTAATCTTTAAAAGTGATGTAACTTAAAACAGTCCAGTGTGAGTTAATCTTGGGGGCCAGCTAGTATCCTGGGAGTAGAGGTGACTAAGATCTTTTGCCTACAGATTAGGGTAATGACAAGATCAAACACTGGGGTTTCCTGCAGGCAGGTATATAGGAGTGGTATCAAAGGCGGACTAACGGAATGGGTTTTTCTCCCCTCCTCTTCAGGTATTGCAGAGCACAATGGCTGAACAACTCCTTCCCCAGGCTTTGTATTTGAGCAACATGCGGAAAGCTGTGAAGATACGAGAGAGAACTCCGGAAGATATATTTAAGCCTACCAATGGGATCATTCACCATTTTAAGTCTATGCACCGATACACACTAGAAATGTTCAGAACTTGCCAGTTTTGTCCACAATTTCGGGAGATCATCCACAAAGCTCTCATTGACAGAAACATCCAGGCCTCCCTCGAAAGCCAGAAGAAGCTCAACTGGTGTCGAGAAGTCAGGAAGCTGGTGGCACTGAAAACGAATGGTAAGAAGATTTGTCTAAGGCTCGGCTCCCACCATGCTGGGTCCCCATTCATTCAATTCTGATAGCGCTGGCCCAAATTCAAGTCTCTTGAGAGCACAGAACCCTTAATATAGAATACTCTATGAAAGACATGTGATAAAAACAAGCTGGTTTTGCCAATATTTTTACGGAGGATATTTTGTAATTGTGTGTATTAGAGAGTAGAGGCACTGAGACTTGAAGAATGCATTCCAAAATACCATGCCTCCCATTGAGGGACTTGTGTGTCTAATTTTTGTGACTGTTTGTGTAATCATTTGTAAAATACCCTTTCCTGGCCAGTAATGGAAACATTAAAAGGCTTTAAGTTCAAAAGGAAAGCATGGTGTGAAAACTAGTATTACTATTGTTTCCCACTGTCATTAGAAGATGCTCGTAATGATGACCTTACACGACTTGAACTGATGGCATTTTATGGGTTAACCAGTGAATGGCTGTTGCCTGCCTCTCCCTTACCTAGGTTCTGTTGGTTTGGGTCCCATGACATGAAGTGGAAAGATACTTGAGATTTTTAGCACAAACTTTAGAGCTTTACTTCGTTATGTTTAGGGATTCCTAGTTCTGAATTTCTTGCTATCTGTGTGTATCTGCTCAATGGCCCTTTACCACTAATAGCTGTTTCCTGTACTAAACTTTACTGTTTTGCTTTTTGATTGTTTCCTTCGAGCAAGAGTGTGTGCATCATGGCCACATCCAAGCACACTGTTTCAGGCAGATACAAAATCCTGCATTATAATGTTGCTGGTTATTACAAGAAGCAAGTAGACTGTCTGTGATCAATTAAATGCTTATAGATGAGGGCAGGAATCAGGTTCTTATATAAGTAACAGTCCTTCTTTAAGACCACCTTGATCAAATTAATACATCCAAGCACAGAAATCCTTGTTGACAATGAGAGGATGAGAGTGTTAATTAACTTAGCTGGTACATTCACGTTGGCCATTTTTGAGTTGGGCAGCGTGGAGTGCCTGAAGATAGGTATATTTTGTGGTGTTTGGTGAAGGGGGTTGGTTCTGGTGCATTACTTGAATATCTTGCCTCTACTTTTGAAGCACAGATTCTTAGAAACAAAGGTAGAATGAAAACTGGGGAGAGCTAATGTTTACATTTTTCTTGGCCTTAAATCAAGTGATGCGTAGAAGTGGGTAATTATGTTAAGTCATCATCAAGGGGTTTATATTCCTGACAGTTTGTGGTTTTAGCTCTTTCCCATTTTGTTACAAAAAAGAAATAGAGTGAACTCTGGGAGAGTTGGAAACAGAGAGATTCTGCCAAATTAGAGATGTGGTAGGAAGAGGAAAACCTTCTTATCATTAACAGAATTAACTGACATTTTAGGTTGAACTTACTTCTTAAGAAAATAATGAATACAAATAGTAAACACTTGTTTTGCAAAGGTGTGTCATTAAAGTCTACAAGGATTCATGCTACAAATAAAGCTACAAAAGCAAGTGTATTTTGATAACATTTTCTGGGAAATAGGAATGTAGGGACTCAGATCTTATTTCCCCACTTTCAAGAAAATTCCTTAAAATTCTGGAAAAGGAAGAAAAGATATTTAGGGGGATAGACAAAGCGACTTTTACTCTCTGGCTTTTATTAAGCACCTTTTTTTTTTTTTTTTAAACCCCCAGCCCCTCAGGAGGGTTGTACAAAGTCAGTGGTCTGTTTGGGGAGGGGGTGATTCACAAGTTTGCATTTGAGGTTATGAGACTGCGGTGAATGAGGAAGGGAGTAGGTGGCATAAAATTGAAACTTCAAGTGAAAAATTCCAGCGTCTATTGGCTGCCGCGATTTCACTTGTATAATGAGTAGCCCTATTCCAGCTCACCCTGACCACACCCACTTGGAAAGTCCAGGGCGCCCTTCGCAGTTTAAATGTCTACACACCAGAACAAAAAGTACAATAGCTGTTGCTCAATTGCTAGTCAAATAACTTAGCACTGGGGAATTCCAGATGTTGCTTAGGGAATTTTGTACTGGTGCATCTCAATAAAGAACTGAAAGTAAGCACAAGAAGAAGAAAAAAAGCCTTATCTTTGCTCTAGATTTTGCAAAGGGGAAATTTCAACAGAATGTAATCGTTGCCACACTTCTGCCAAGACAAAAGGCTAAGCGATCTATTTTGTTCATTCTCGTGAATACTTACTTAGCTCGTTTTTCCCTGTGTATGAATTGCAGGGATACGAGTTGTAGATGGGTATATATATTTGAAGGGTTTTCTTTGTTGTTTTGTTTTTGTTTTTCACAGTATGACTGTAAAAGCTTCAAAAAACGTTGATAACCCCACTTGTAGAGTAATGTAAGAAAACAGTCGAACTCCTGTTTGTAAAAACAGTGGTGCACTTGGCCATGAGTTACTAAGGAGTTGACTTTTTTGATATTAAACACTCCCCCCAAATGTTTATTGTTTGGAGGTTGGAAATAAGACAGCCTCTTGAATTGTGGGTTTTGACCTGTGAAAGTAACAAATTCATGGAGTAAAATTAGGCCTGTTTCTCACAATGCTCAAAGGCAGGCTTAGGAGGTAATGCGGTGTTCTCGATCCCACTTGATAAACCAGGAGAGGAAACTCCCAGGCCCCAGAGGCCTCAGTGGAATGGTCAAGTCATTTACCACTGACTCATAGCCAGACCATCCCTGTCTAGTAAGCGGAGCCAAGCCAGCCTCCTGGTTTGTGCACATTACCCGGTGTGTTCTCTCTAGAGCCACAGAGTAATAGTGCCGGTGTCTTAGCCAAAACATCAAGGAATGCTAGAACGGGACAGACTTTAGAGATCATAACCCAATACCATCATTTCACAAAGAAGAAAAAAAAAGCAACACTCAGAAGCTGAGGAATTTCCCCCAAGGTCACGCCTAAACCAGTTAAGGCAAGCCAGGCTAGAACCAAGGTCCCCTGATAATCAGTTCCTGGCCCCTTTGTTCTGTTGGGTCCATCGTTAAAATTAAGAGTGGAAAGAGTGGTTTTTTTCCCTATAGATGTCATCACCTTGTGAAATGTTCTCAGTTGGCTGTTGGACTAAGAAAGTAAACTGTTTGCATCTCTCACATGCCCTACTGGGTCCCCTGTACTAGAAGCAGGGCTAGTGCATTCTAAAAATTTCTGCTAGGCCTTTGATGTGTATGGCTTCTTCCCCAGGTGATGGAAACTGCCTCATGCACGCTGCTTCTCAGTATATGTGGGGTGTTCAGGACACAGACCTGGTCCTGAGGAAGGCACTCTTCAGCACTCTCAAGGAGACGGACACACGCAACTTTAAATTCCGCTGGCAGCTGGAGTCTCTTAAATCCCAGGAATTTGTGGAAACGGGGCTTTGCTACGACACTCGGGTATGTTTTGCTCCCCCATTAAATATCTATCGATAGTGCTCCATGGTGGGTGAAGGGTCTCTCGGGCCATCCCCTGCTCTTGAGGACCATATGACTTCCTAGGTCACGCGAACTTGGCTAAGCAGAGCACAGTCCATGGAAAACACCAGAAACCTCCTGTGGGATGAACTTGAGGCTTTTGTCATGGCTGGGAGGTTTCCGGGCAGCAGATTCCCAGCTGTGGATCTCTTCGTCTTAGCAGAAGGGCTACTTGGTCTTTCCTGTGGTGTTTTGGTTGCTTTCCCATCTGATTGCCCTTTGCATGCTTTACCGAGCCTGCCAATCAAATTCAGATGTGGGGCTCACCATTCTCAGTCACAGGCTTGGAATTTTTGTGAACATTTGGATAAGGGGCTTTGGTGTTATGCCTCATCAGGGATTTTTTTGAAAGCAGGTGCTGTCCCCATCCTCCCCCACTTCTAAGTTGGCCTTGTAGTGGAAAAAAGTAAAGGAAGAAAACCAAACTGGGGAAAAAAGTGTGATCAGTCAAATGATGATTTCCAGAAAGGGGAAAAGTCAGCCAGGTTATATAAATGAATAATTGTAGAGCAAAGTCCGACTGACGTTTAATGCATAGTTCATTCAATCCCGATTTTCCCTTTACCCACTTCCTAGAATTGGACTGATGAATGGGACAGCCTAATCAAAATGGCATCCACAGACACACCCGTGGCCCGAGGTGGACTTCAGTATAACTCACTGGAAGAAATACACATATTTGTCCTTTGCAACATCCTCAGAAGACCAATCATTGTCATCTCAGGTGAGAGCCTGCAGGTTGCTTATTTGTATTCGAGGGCCGGTTGGCTTTAATGAGTTAGCTCTTCGGAAAAACCGAGGCTACCTGGGTCACCAGCAATAGTAGCTGAAGGGAATTTGATGAAAACCACCTGAGGTCCTTATTTCTCTTGCTCTTTCCCTAAACAGACAAAATGCTGAGAAGTTTGGAATCGGGTTCCAATTTCGCTCCATTGAAGGTGGGCGGGATTTACCTGCCTCTCCACTGGCCAGCCCAGGAGTGCTACCGATACCCCATCATTCTCGGCTATGACAGCCAGCACTTTGTACCCCTGGTGACCCTGAAGGACAGCGGACCTGGTGAGAACACAGCATGGATTCACATTTGTAACTGCTGCTAGATACTGGGACACCCTGTTCCCACTGACCACTGGGCTCTTTGAGGCCCTCTGGCAAGAGCCTTGTTTATGTTTATTATTTGTATGTGAATACAGTGTTCCATCATGTGCCTGGTTAGCAACAGTAAAGCCATGGCAGTAATCCCGCCATCTTTGTGTATGGCTTGGAAAGCACTTCCCACAGCTTAGCTGCAAGTAGGAGATCTGTGACGTGACCACCACCCTTTGATATATGACCGAGTGAGGCCCACAGAGCCCTGGCCCAGAGCAGGTCAGTGTCTGTCAGGTTAGCTATTACTAAGATAGCTTCCAGTGGAAGAGGCAGTGTGCGAAGTACTTCAGTACTTCTCGGACATTTATTTCATCTCATTTCATCCTCACAGCGTCCCTGTGGACCGTAAGCACTGGAAGCCTTGTTTTACAGAGATGCTTGAAGCTCAGAGAAGTTCAGTAACTTCCCTAATGTCACAGAGCTTGACAGTGGCAAAGCCAGGGTTCAGACTCAGATCAGCGTGGTTCTGAAGTGTGATGATTTACCCAGTGAGATCCACTGCCTCCAGGCTGCCTAATTCTCTGAGCTTCCAGAACATACAAAGAATTTTATGTTGGAGTTTAGTGCAGTTTGTTTCCCCATCTGCATTTGATTGTGACTAGATGATACTTTTCTACCCTTTCATTGTATCTTTTCTGTGTTTGTGAAATGTGACCATTATATATGCAGCCTCACACATAATCTCATTTACTAGAATCCCGTGTCGCTTATGTGTTGCTTCTTTCCCTCAGAAATCCGAGCTGTTCCACTTGTTAACAGAGAGCGAGGAAGATTTGAAGACTTAAAAGTTCACTTTTTGACAGATCCTGAAAACGAGATGAAGGAGAAGCTCTTGAAAGAGTACTTGATGGTGATCGAAATCCCCGTCCAAGGCTGGGACCACGGCACCACCCATTTGATCAATGCCGCAAAGTAAGAGTTTATCCTTACCTCTGTCCTTTGTCATCTTCAGCTGCTTTTACTTCCACCACATAAGCTGAGGCCATCCCAGAGCTCAACCATAAAGTTATTTGAAGCCGGTTTCCTCCAATGTGCAACAGATCCAAGTGTGGTGTATATAGTCAGAGAGGATGATGGGAGACCATACCAACTTGGGTTTCACGTGGGAGCGAGTAATTTCTCCGTGGTCACTTTCCTGCATAGCTGGATGCTGACAGTCAGGATTGTGGCTTTAAAGTCTCTTGAACCAAGGATAGTTTTGTTGCGTTGTGTTTAACTGCCGTAGTACTAGGCTAGCAAGTGAAAATTCTTGGAAACAGAAGCCTTTTTCTCTTGGCTTCTTGGTAAGGACAGACACCTCAGACACAGTCGGGGTTGTGGGTCATCTTTATGTGGGCAGGCATATGATTTTTCCACTTGGGAAGTGGAGGCAAGACCCAGACGACGTGCAGTGCAGGTGTCCAGATCTTAAACACTGGCTTTATGTTGGAGAGATGCCTATTTTTTAGGACTTGAAATACACCAGAGGGGGAGGCAGACACATGACAGAGGCTTAGAAGTCAGTGGACAGCACCCAGGGGTATGTCCGCTGCTTGGTCACTGTGCGGGGTAGTCCGTGCTGATAGACACCAGCTGCCAGTTTAAGATTAATAACCCCAAAATACAGGCAACAGGGTCCCAAAGTAATTTGAATTATAACGTAGACTAGTCCCAAAAGAACATGCTACATGATGTTTTACTAGAAGTTTGACATCAGAGAAGTTAAAAAGTAAAAGTGAGTTTTTAAAAGAGTCAAGTATAGCAGTGTCCCCAGAATAGCCCTTTCTTTAGAATTATCAGTAATTTGGAGTAGACTAAGATTGATTAAATAAGACTGTGGTTCTTGAAAAAATGAAATCTCTTTAGCAGTATTGGAAAGTACTGTGCTGGAGGTGTAGACTCATGATCATTGGCCTGCATTTCAGTGAGTGGTTATCAAGTATTGCCATAATCCACATTCTAGGAGTTTGGCCTCTGAGCTCATGATGTGAAATTGTGTATGCATGTGTGTGTGTGTGTGTGTGTGTGTGTGTGTGTCCATGTTTGTGTGTAGTCTCATATTTTTCCTTTTGCTCTTTAGGCTAGATGAAGCCAACTTACCCAAAGAAATAAATCTGGTAGATGATTACTTTGAACTTGTCCAGCATGAGTACAAGAAATGGCAGGAGAATAATGAGCAGGAGCGGAGAGAGACACATGCTCAGAATCCCTTGGAACCTTCCGTTCCCCAGCTTTCGCTCATGGACGTAAAATGTGAAACACCCAACTGTCCTTTCTTCATGTCCGTGAACACCCAGCCTCTGTGCCACGAGTGCTCAGAGAGGCGGCAAAAGACCCAAAGCAAATCCTCAAAGCTGCACTCCAAGCCAGGCCCCGAGGTGCTCCCTGGCATGGCTCTCGGGCCCTCCCGGGGCGAGGCCTATGAGCCCATGGGCTGGAGCCCCGAGGAGCCAACTGGGGGGCCTCATTCGGCCCCTCCGACGGCGCCCAGTCTCTTCCTGTTCAGCGAGACCACCGCTATGAAGTGCAGGAGCCCCGGCTGCCCTTTCACGCTGAATGTGCAGCATAATGGATTCTGTGAGCGCTGCCACAATGCTCGGCAGCTGGGCGTGGGCCACCCCTCGGACAGCACGAGGCACTTGGACCCCGGTAAGTGCCGAGCCTGCCTGCAGGACGTCACCAGGACGTTTAATGGGATCTGCAGTACTTGCTTCAAAAGGACTACGGCAGAGCCCTCCTCGGGCCTCAGTTCCAGCGTCCCTCCTTCCTGTCACCAGAGGTCCAAGTCAGACCCCTCGCAGCTCGTCCAGAGTCTCTCCACACATTCTTGCCATAGAGCTGGGACCGAGGCTCCCTCCGGCTGCCTCTCTCAGGCCACGCGGACTCCAGGGGACAGGATGGGGACCAGCAAGTGCAGAAAAGCCGGCTGCATGTATTTCGGGACTCCAGAAAACAAAGGCTTCTGCACGCTGTGTTTCATCGAGTACAGAGAAAACAAACGTGAGTGAACTGAGATTTCCTAAGCCCCGTTTCTAAACCCCTGTGCCAGAAGCAGTTTTGCTCCTGAGCTGCCAGAAAGCAGCCCCTCTGGGCTGGGGGGAGAGTACAGCTGGCCCAGCGGGATGGTCACTCGGAAGCGAAAGACACAGAAAACCACCTTCCAAAGTCCTACAGCCCCTCCTAGATAGAGTTCATAGAATTTTATTTCACGTGATCATTTAGCATCTGGCATTTGTGAGGCAGAGTTTAAATAAGACTTTTTGGATATGTGGATGTAACAGAGAGAAGTCCAGAATTGATGGGCAGTAGCTGAAGAGAGGGAAGTCTCCTCTGACCCCGAGAAAATGCAGGTGGATTTAGAAACCTCTCGTTTGAAGACGGACCGATAGGCAGTTAGTGTCTCCGTTCCGTTACCATGCCTGGCCCGTGCAGCACGTTCAAAAACGAGAGGTCTGTAAAGTCAAAGCACGATGCCATTTCCGTAATGGCATTATTATCGTTTTTTTTTTTTTTTTCTTCGACTGAATTTAGAGAAGGCCGTGCTCATGTATGCACAGCCCAGGGTGCCCTAACCTATATCCAGAACCTGGCGGTCTCTCTCTTTCTGCTTGGAGACCACCTGTGGCACTCATGAGCTCCAACTCTCTTTCAGATTTTGTCACTGCCTCCACGAAAGCCAGTCCCACAGCCCCCAGGTTCCAGAATGCTGTCCCCTGCCTGGGAAGGGAATGTGGCACCCTGGGAAGCACCGTGTTTGAAGGATACTGTCAGAAGTGTTTCATCGAAGCTCAGAGTCAGAGATTTCACGAAGCCAAAAGGACTGAAGAGCAACTGGTGAGACATTTTGAGGTACTTCCCCGCCCCCATTGGGCCAGCTCTCCTCCCCGGAGCCACTGCTTCCCACTGAGACAGCGGACTTTCCTCCCTACCAAGTTTCAGGGAAGAACCTTAGGGAGGCTGTGGTTGGGGAAGAAGTCCCTGTGGCCCCCAGGGTTGGAAGTGCAGTAGGTACTCTTGATTTTCGTGGCCTAACTGTACTTTAGAATTCATTTAAAAAGTAAATCAGGGGCGCCTGGGTGGCTCAGCGGGTTGAAGCCTCTGCCTTCGGCTCGGGTCATGGTCCCAGGGTCCTGGGATCGAGCCCCGCATCGGGCTCTCTGCTTGGCTGGGAGCCTGCTTCCTCCTCTCTCTCTCTCTGCCTGCCTCTCTGCCTACTTGTAATCTCTATCTGTCAAATAAATAAATCTTTAAAAAAAAAAAGAAGAAAAAAAAAAAAGTAAATCAAATCAGCCATAGAATAAAACCTCTTAAAGTCTCCAAAAAGCCTGATACCAGACAGAGACTTTTTGATTTGTAGCAGCACAGGGGTCTGAGTGGCCAGCAGACTTTTGGAAGTAGTCCTTTATCAGGAGACAGGAGAAGGAGGCAGAGTAGCCCACGTGCCTGCACACAGTGGCATAGGAGAAAAGCCAACTTAGGCTGATGGTTGCCTCTCCTGTTGTTTACAGCATGGTAGGGGAAGGGCAGCTTCTCACTAATCCAAGCGGAGGCTAGCTGGGCCAGCCTACGCAGGCCTCCAGGTCAGGCTCCTTGGTTGCACTGGGCCTGCGCTCATGGGACTGGGAGGAGGCCTCTTTGGCCGGCTCCCAGTCGCAGACAGCACGTGCAGCTCTGGCTCCCTGGATCAGGTGGTGGCTCTCCACCCCACCGAGTTCTTGGTAACACCCGCGCAGGCTGAGGAGATTGCCTGGTGCTCTCCCTGAGCAACTGGCCAACAGTTCTCTCTGCTCTTTCCATTCAGAGATCGAGCCAGCGCAGAGACGCCACTCGAAGCACGGCGAGCGCCTCCAGGCCCAAGTGTGCCAGGGCCTCCTGCAAGAACATCCTGGCCTGCCGCAGTGAGGAGCTCTGCATGGAGTGCCAGCACCTCGGCCAGCGCATGGGCGTGGGGGCCCACCGGGGCGAGCCGGTTCCCGAGGAGCCCCCCAAACAGCGCTGCCGGGCCCCTGCCTGCGATCACTTCGGCAACGCCAAATGTAACGGCTACTGCAATGAGTGCTTCCAGTTCAAGCAGCTGTATGGCTGAGGGGTGCGGCGGGACCCCGGGGACCTCGAGACTCAGCGGGCAATGGTGCTAGCCGCAGCAAGCTGTGGGCGGCTTCGAGCAGGGGAGCAAAGAGAAGCTCGGGTCGCGGTCACGGCCAGCCTGCGGAGGTGGCCTTGGAGCGAGAGCAAGGCCAGGGACGACGGGTGGCGGATGGGCTGCTGCTCTTCCCCCGCCAGCTCGCCTGCCACGCGGAAGGCCAGGAACTGCATGGACTCGGAAAGTGTGCCGGGACTACATCATCTTCTCGGGAGAAAAGGGAGAAGAAGCTCGGTCAGGTGGGTTGGGGATCCTGGAGCCGTTCCTCCCCGCACAACCCCACACCGGCCGGGCTTGGAGCCATGGAGCTGACCCGCCACGCCCGCAGGCCCTCAAGTTCAGGAAGCTCAGGGAGAACGGACAAATTCAGTGCCAGTGGTGAGTGGTCTTTCCCTCCCCGCCTCGTCCATTTCCTGCGGACACGGCAGACACCGAGCTATCCACAGACTGTGGCTCTGAGGCTGCTGAGACCGAATCAGTTCACGCTGAAAAGCAAACCAGCTGCTCTTTACAGTATGCACCTTGGAAGAAATCAGAATATTGTAGTGGGAAGATGTGTGACTCTCTTGGTTATCACTGTCTTCACTTCTAAAGAAGTTCGCCTGAGGTGTGCATGAAAATGTACATATATAATGTACCCTTATATTATGTATGAGGGAATTTTTTTATTGTGGTGAAATATTTTGTCTATATAATTCACTTTATTTATTTTATTTCAAACTTCAGGGTTATTTAAATGAAGATGTTTCTTCTGCTCTGGGTAAAGTGTTTGCTGTAGTGTCTTCTTGAAATAACGTATTCATAGTCAGTCCTCTTTTGGGCGAGTACCCGAGTACCTTGGGGATTTGGTCTCTTTGACGTACTGTGGTTGTCTTCCCTAAGAAAAAAGGAATTGCACCAAAGGTATATTCATTAAAAGCTCATGCTTCTTGTTGAAACTTGGGTTAGAGCCTTTTGCTAGCCAGATGAAAAAAAAATAAAAATAAAAAAAAAATAACTGCTCTCCGCAGTAAACAGATGCCTTGAATATCCTACCTCTTTAGAGATAAAATTGGGAAGGAATGGGGATGAGATTGGAGAAGGTCACTGGGATGATGTGACCTTTAATGATAGTTTTATTTGCTGTGTTTTAACTCTCTGTCCCGGTAGCGACCACACAACCAGTGGCACCTTCGCGCTGGGACAGCAAAACCCTGTGACCATGAGCATAGGGAAATTTCTTTCTGTCCTTGGCCTGCAGTTTCTCTGTTTGCTTTGTGTTGCTGTCATACTTGTTATAGAAAACAAGGGGGGAAACACATTGTTCCCAGAGGTAAAGGCTGCCATTTTTTTTTTTTTTTTGGTCGGAACTTATGACCTGAAAATATTAGTAATCTATAACTCTACACAGCCTTTACTTGTATTACCTGACATGTTTGCCACCTTGAGTGCTATTTCCTCAAAATAATTTTTAATCATTTTTTCTAAAAATCTCAAATAAACATCAGTGTTCATCCAGTTCTTCTAAAGTCAATATTTTAATATTTTGTGTGTATCAATATTTTCATTCTTAATGTGAAAAATGGAATTATTTATACTTATCTTAGAAAGCATTTGAAATTTGCACATTTAGTTGTCCCTGATAGAGAGCTGTTTACTCTGTTGGATTCCTTCAAGTTTTCCTAAATATGTGTAACTTTTCACAAAAGTCAATATTAAAAAATAAATTATTTAAGAACAGATTTTGATGTTTTCTGCTTACAAATGGTGAGAGAAAGAGACCCAAATACTAAGGCTATGTTTCCCAAACAGCCTCATTTCGTGGTACACCTGGATAGTGGTCATCCATCCCTCCCCCATGTAGTAAGAACTTTGTGAACATTATAACGGCATGAGGGTGAGGCATTGTTCAACTGCAGGGACACTGAGGCCCAGTCAGGAGTGGGAAAGTTCAACGTGTCCCATTCTCAGGAGACATTAGGTCCCTGTGCCCCTCCAAAGGTTGCTGCCTTTGGCCTTCTTGCAGTGCAGGAAAGGAAAGCAGGAGAGAGCAGCAGAGAGAGGCTTAGAAAGAAAGAAATAGGAGGGAGGTGGGAAGCCTGGTGTAAGATTTCCTGGGTCAGACCTTAAAAGAGGTGACAGATGGCCGTGGTGGCTGCAAGGATGGACAGCACCAAAGGCCTGGGAAATTATCAAATGACACATTCTTCCACCCAATCCAAACATACCCACAGAAGATTGATTCAGGAGGACTACAGATTCCGGAATCTATTTTTTTAAAGCTCCCCAGGAGATTCTGATCATCAGCGAGATTTTAGAACCGTGCTTTGACAAATCATTCATGATCTTTTGTTAACTTATTACGGGAAATGTTAACACACAAGAAAGCAGAGTTTAATGAACCCCCATGTGTCCCTTACTTGGTTTCGACAATGATCAGCATTTTGCCAGATTTGTTTCTTCTTTCATTCCCTCTTTTCTTCTGGATGACTTCAAAGCAAATCCCAGCCATGTGTGTCCTCACACCCACATATATATCAGTGTGCCTCTCTAATTGATCATTGTTTGTTTTTTTTAGTACAACCATCATTTTTACACCTAGATGATTTTTAGAGTCATCCAATACTAAGTATGTATTCTAACTTCTCAGGGTGTCTACTGTGGAGACATAGTTCTATTGCTTTAGGGTTAGCTTAAGCCTCTTTTATTCTGTAACATTCTTTTTTAATTTGTCCTCTTACTAATTTGTTGGGCAATTCGATCTTTTCTTCTGTAGAAGGGCCCACATTCTGGATTTGACTGATTGCTTTCTTATGGTGCTACTTAACTTGTTCTATAATGTACTTTGGTTCTAATTCTGGTTCAATGAGGCAAGAATCACTCAGGGTCCCATCAAGACCCTTCCTGTGTGAGCTATATGAATGCCAGCCCAGAGGAATCATAAAGCCTCAAATTCAGCTCTTCTCTTTTTTTTTTTTTTTAAAGATTTTATTTATTTATTTAACAGAGAGAGATCACAAGTAGGCAGAGAGGCAGGCAGAGAGAGAGGAGGAAGCAGGCTCCCCACGGAGCAGAGAGCCTGATGCGGGGCTCGATCCCAGGACCCTGAGATCATGACCTGAGCCGAAGGCAGCGGCTTAATCCACTGAGCCACCCAGGCGCCCCCAGCTCTTCTCTTTTTGTCCATTCTTCCTCCCACCTCTCACCCAGCATTAAAAGCTACAATTCTTCAATCAGCATGATGAACATAAGCATTTGACCATAAGTCATCAGGATTTCTAAAATAGGAAGTGACTTAAAATTAGCAAATTATCTCTGACTCAGAAGAATGACCCACAGACAGGGTAATAGGGGGCAGGTTTGGAGGACAGCAAGGGAGCCTGGCGGGGATGGATCTCTGAGGATGGGGATGCCTATAAGGCATACACACAATTTTATGTCCGGGTGTGTTCATTTTTCTTCTGAAGTGGAGCCAATCAGAGGCTTTCTTCAGAGTCTCAAAGAAATGGATGATTTTCCAAAAAAGCCAAGAACCTCAGCATAAAGAGAGCTGAGAATTAAGACTTGGGAGGAATTGATTTTTGCTTCCAGCACTGCAAATGTCACCCTCATACCACAAGAGTGGAAGTTCCTATCATCCAAAACTGAACTCTTAATGTTCTATCCCTGTCCCCTTCCTCCCATGCTCAGAAAAGGGCATTATCTTCCCAGCCACTCTAGACTTTTCCCCCCTCCTCCCACTTCCAAACTTTATGAAGTGTTACTTCCAAAGTCTCTCTCAAATCCACTAGTCTCTAGCTTTCTGCCACTCTGGCTTGGTCCCTAGTTTCCTTCTGCCCTTTTGCCTCCATTCTATCTCCCCTTTCTAGCCTGCTCTTTCGCATAACTTGACTGCTCACCTGCGCCTGCAAACCAGAGACCTGGTGAGCTGTCTCCTCTAATTAAAACCCCCTGACGGCTTTCCCAAAGTGGCTGCATGCAACAGAGGGTGCAGGAAGAAAGGAGGAAACCTCTGAGTTCATTTGGTGAGTATTTGATACATGAATGACTGGTCCCCCTTTCTTGACATCAGAGGCCACTGTCCCCTGAGCAGTCCTGAAGGAACTATGAGTTGCCGGGCTAAGAGGGGGTAGTAGGGACACCTGCATTCATTTACTTCCTGCATGTTGAAACAAATCACATTTGAATTATCCCATGTTATGTGATTTTATGGCCAAAATTGATGGAGCCATGCCACGTATAAACTTACCTATCTGCACACCTAAGCTTGGAAACAACAATTTTTAGTCTGTTTAAAAATTACCCAAAGAACAGTTTCAAGGGGTTTTGTACCCATTTATTGGAAATACCAACATAGCTCTCCATCTTCACATCTAATTGACATCCAAGATTGGAATTTGCTACCTGCGTTCCAACAAAAACCATTGCATAGTTGGTAGCTAGAATGAAATGTAGTAAGGAGGCACAATAACTTTTTTTCTCTGTGTTCTGCTTTCTATTGCTTTTCTATCCTCTGTAGGTGCCTTTCCAGCTCTGGAGGTCATTAACATCAAGGATCACAGCAAAGTGAACTGAGACTTCGGAATAGCTTTATCACAATGTGAAAGATAATGATTTTTTTTTAAATAATGAAATATATTTATTGACTTCATTATTTCTTATTGAGAGCAAAAGGTGTTTTTACCATTAATAAAAATAATTATTTTAGAGTATTACTTCCTCTTTATCTCACTGCTTTGAAATCCTCACATTTTTTTTGATTTTTTAATAGTATATTTTCATTGATTTAAAATAATACATATCTTGTGAAGGCACTCTCAGACATGTTTTTAAAGATTTAAATCATCACATGAGATGAGATCAAAAGCCCTTGGAATTGGGGCAACTGGGTGGCTCAGTGGGTTAAGCCTCTGCCTTTGGCTCAGGTCATGATCTCAGGGTCCTGGTATCGAGCCCCTCATTGGCCTGCTTCCCCCCCCCCACCCGCCCCGCCTCCTGCCTTTCTGTCTACTTGCGATCTCTCTCTCTGTGTCAGATAAATAAATAAAAATCTTTAAAAAAAATTTTTAAAGCCTTTGGAATTGAATTTCCAACATGTTATGTGGTGCTGTTGACAATTTGAGCAATTTTAAGTATTCATTTTTTCCTTCTGCCACTAGTATATATATATCTCCTGACCTTCTATATTCTCTTCTGTTCCCTCTAGAAAAGACATATTTTGGTCTCGGGACTCTTACACTCTTAAAAATTATTAAAGACTCCAGAGAGCTTTTGTTTATGTGTGCTATATCTATTTATACTTAGCATTTAGAAATTAAAACATGTCAAAGCACAGAATATATAAGCAAAAATTCCATCAGCTTCCAAAAACGATGATATCGTTACATGTCACAGAGCCTAGGGAAAACTCCACAGCACACCTAGGAGAGTCTGAGAACAAGAAAGACAAATAACACCTGGGTATTGTTATGAACATAATTTTTAACCTCGTGGAGTCCCTGACAAAGTCGTAAGGACCCCTGGAGATCTCCAGACATTACTTTAAGAGCCTCTGCTCTAGAATAATGATTCTTTTTTTTTTTTTTTTTTTGACAGAGAGAGAGAGACATCACAAGTAGGCAGAGAGGCGGGCAGAGAGAGAGGAGGAAGCAGGCTTCATGCTGAGCAGAGAGCCCAATGCGGCGTCCCAGGACCCTGAGATCATGACCTGAGCCAAAAGCAGAGGCTTAACCCACTGAGCCACCCAGGTGCCCCTAAAATAATGATTCTTAACCTAAGGTTGCCATCACCACACCAGTAACACATGCAGAATGTTTTGAGAATGTCTTGTGCCCGTGCCCTGCCTGTGGCCAGTAATTCGGTGCCTGTGGCCAGGCAGGGACCTGTACAAGCCCTAGTGGAGAAGATCTTCTCTACACAATGGACTCTAGGCTTTTCTGACAATTTGTCCCTACCAGCAAACAGTTTTTGAGCATGTACTCCATTATATGTGTATTTATTTCTTTATAAATTATATACATCTATTACCATATCAATGGATCCTGCACCTTGTAAAACATGCAAAAAAAAAAAAAAGGAAAAGAAAAAAGAGAGATTAAAAAAAAAATTTTACCATTTTCCAGCCATGCCCCAGTGAGTCATATGCACACACTTTGAAGACAGCTCTACAGATCATCCTGCAAATTTCTCTACCTCTTTGCCTTTTCTTGGGCTGTCTTTCTTGATGCCCTTTCTGCCTTCCTTTCCCATCTCCCTTCTCTCTTCACTAGAATCTGGCAGAGTTCTTTCCTTGTGTTCTGCATTCTGCCAGATATCATAGAAAGAACTTAATATCTTGTAAAAGAAATTTCAGATTCAGACCATAGCTCAGTTACCTGTTCAGTTTCCTCAACTGTAAAATTCTCCTTTAATCTTTTCTAAAATATATCAGGGAATGTCTCCTTGCTCATCCTACCAGAAAATATTCTTCTCTATCAGTAACTGAGCTAAGGACATATTAAACCCACTCAGAGGGCTTTTAAACCAAACCAGTGTCCAGAGATTTCCACCCTTAATTGGCCTGAGATGGCACTCTTGGGAATTGGAATTTTTTTAAGTTTAGATGAATCTAATATGCAGTCAAGATTTGGAATCAATAGTAGCCAAAGAAGCACTATTTTCACAAACGCAACAGAGAGAAAGAGAACACAATTATACCGTGCACGTGGGGCATTTGAAGAAGGCAGATGTCTTCCTTCAGGTGGTGCCTTCTGCAGGTGATCTATCATCTGCAACCCCATAGGTGGCATTCATTATCACCGTGTGCCATTTTTGCCATAAAAGCTCCATCTTCCAGAGGCAATGCCATATTAACCAAGATCAGAGATATATTAGTGTATTGGTAATTTATATGAGAACAATTTACTACCAAAGAGGTACAAACACTTGCACCCTCTTGTCAATATGCTCCCTCCTCAGAGGCTCACTCTATGAGAATCCTTATTAGGACGCCTGGCAAGCCTGGAATGAGATTGGGGGAGCTAGTATCTGAGTTCACAGGACAAATGTACCCTTCTATGCGCTGGGATATGCCCACCTTTTGGTCTCAATGGTCAAGTCCTCTTTCCTTACACAGCAGGAGTCCCAGATGCCGTCTCCTGCCAATGGTACTTTGATGGACCAGTCTGCTTTTGAGACTCTGCCCTGTTCTTTGTGTAACTACCCTAACTTCTGGTTGGCCCACTTATCTTTAATCACATCAACACCTTCAGTTCGGCCACACTCTGTCTCTTCCAGTGACTTTGTACACTTCTGAACTGGTTTGTTACTTAACTCACAGAGGAAATCCCTATTTCCGAGCTACACCCGCATCCATTTAAGACCTAAGAATCTTGAGTTACAGGTAGTAATTTAAGAAATCCTTAGAGGGGCGCCTGGGTGGCTCAGTGGATTAAGCTGCTGCCTTCGGCTCAGGTCATGATCTCAGGGTCCTGGGATCGAGCCCCGCATCAGGCTCTCTGCTCTGCGGGGAGCCTGCTTCCTCCTCTCTCTCTGCCTGCCTCTCTGCCTACTTGTGATCTCTCTCTGTCAAATAAATAAATAAAATCTTTAAAAAAAAAAAAAAGAAATCCTTAGAGATCGTTATAATAAGATGCTACTTACTATATTGCTATATATTATTATATTATATAGTATATTTTATATATAATATGTAATATATGGTATATATAATATAATATAACTATAATAACATTTTATCATATTTAAAATGACATCCAGCTCTCAGTCTACACAGGAATCAAAGTAAGAGAAGACATTATTTACAGCATGAGGAATCCTAGCAAACACACCCATGTATTTGTTAATATTAAAAAAGTTGGGAGTCCTGCAGTGACTAAGGAGAGAAGTGGAATAGATCCCTCTTGCTGTCCTCACGCACCCCCACCCCTCACCTACTTACCCCTGCCTTTAAAGCAATACTGATGGGCACCTGGTTGGCTCAGTAGGTTAAGCATCTGCCTTCAGTTCAGGTCATGATCCCAGGGTCCTGGGATTGAGTACTGCATCGTGTTCCCTGCTCAATGGGAAGCCTGCTTCTCCGTCTCCCTCTCCCTTTGCCCCTCCTCCCGACTTGTACTCTCTCTTTCTCTCTCTCAAAAATAAATAAATAAATCTTTTTAAAAAATTTTAAAAATGAAACAATACTGAACTCTGAACTATTTATTTTCCGGTCCTGTGATTCACTGCAATTCTGCTCTGAGCTTAGAGACCTAGATTTCATTCAAGTCCTTGCTCCCCAGATCCTCCAGGTCCTGGGTGTCCTGTGTCCTCTATCAACAGTCTTTGTGAAGGTGAAATCTCCTAACATATTGGTTGACTATTGAACACAAAACTATAATGCTTCTCTGTGAATTCCTGTTTTGTAGTTAGATTTTCCAATAGAATAATGAGTCAGAAAATAGGAAGTAGCTAGCTAACACTTCACAATTTTCATGCTTATCTACAATGGCAAAGGCAAGGGAAGCAAGGGCAAAAATGAACTATTGGGATTTCATCAAGATCAAAAGCTTTTGCACAGCAAAGGAAACAGTTAACAAAACCAAAAGACAACTGACAGAATGGGAGAAGATATTTGCAAACGACATATCAGATAAAGGGCTAGTATCCAAAATCTATAAGGAACTTAGCAAACTCAACACCCAAAGAACAAACAATCCAATCAAGAAATGGGCAGAGGACATGAACAGACATTTCGGCAAAGAAGACATCCAGATGGCCAACAGACACATGAAAAAGTGCTCCACGTCACTCGGCATCAGGGAAATACAAATCAAAACCACAATGAGATATCACCTCACACCAGTCAGAATGGCTAAAATTAACAAGTCAGGAAATGACAGATGCTGGCGAGGATGCGGAGAAAGGGGAACCCTCCTACACTGTTGGTGGGAATGCAAGCTGGTGCAACCACTCTGGAAAACAGCATGGAGGTTCCTCAAAATGTTGAAAATAGAACTACCCTATGACCCAGCAATTGCACTACTGGGTATTTATCTTTAGAAAACTTGAACAGAAAACGACTTAAACTCAAATTTTAGAAAATGTAAAATGACTAGATAGAAGTCCGGTAGTTGTTTTATATTTTCCTCAGGATTTAAACACATCAGGTTTGCAGGTTTTAAAGCAGGCACTTGAAAATAAAAGTATTTGTCATGTTATTAGCTGTTTCTCAGTTTTCACACTATTATATTTTCTAACTCATGTCCAAAATTACAATTTGTTTAAAATACTGTATTCAAAGTAGAGAATATTTCAAATATTCAACATTTGAATATCTAAAATGGCAACTGACTTTTTCTTACCCGAAACTGAGACCTCCAGCTTTCTAATAGCTTAAACAGACTAAAGACAAAACATGCAAAACTACTGCTGGTTAAAAAAGAAATGTATTTAATAAATGAATATTAAAAAGGAATAGTCTTTTCGCAGGGGAAAAAAAAACAAGAATAATTTTACAGAGTGGAAAGGAAATTGTTCCCACAGAAACTTCTGGATCTACAGAAGGATCATCCCTGTTGGCCCAGCAAAAGCTACACAGGAACCCTAGGGGCAGCAGAATAGTTTTGGAGCCTGTGGAAAATGTACCACAATTATTTTTAACTGCAGAGTTTGGAAATATATTGTTTAAACTGACTTTATTCTTTATTCTTTATTATTCTTTATTATTTATTATTATTATTTATTATTATTATTATTTATTATTCTTTATTATGTCTATGTAGGATTTTGTAATTTTGAAGAAAGGACAACTTGGTATTGTAGGTCCAAGTAAATCCCCTCATGTCTCTTCTATCCCCAACATACATTCAAGATCATACATGATTGTCAGAGTATTTTCTAACAGATGTCATAATAACATAGTAGGGATATGTTCCAAACCATCTAGTAAATAGAAAATACTATTTAATACAAATGAAAATGAAATAGAATGAACAAGAAAAATTTTTTTTCAAAGATTTTATTTGTTTTTTTTGACAGAGAGAGAGAGAGATCACAAGTAGGCAGAGAGGCAGGCAGAGAGAGAGGAGGGGGAAGCAGGCTTCCCGCTGAGCAGGGCTCAATCCCAGGACCCTGAGATCATGACCTGAGCTGAAGGCAGAGGCTTTAACTCCCTGAGCCACCCAGGCACCCCTATATGTACTTTCTCTTATAGTGATCATCAGCCACCAAAGAACGTCAGTGAGGAGACATGTCACCATTGAATTTAACCCTAACAAGAACATCAATGCTAATTTGCATGATGTACAAATACATCATTTTTGTGATTTCTTAAGAGGTCCAACTTGGTTGTAAAGAGGCTTTATTTGCATAGGATTTCCTAATCAAGATAGTGCTGATTGAATCAACTAGTTGACCAACTGAATCAATTCTGGGTTTAAAGATTGACACTTTGAAGATTTTGGTTTCCCTACTCAGTTTATACATTTTTTGGCTTGCTCCAAAACACCTCACTCTCTCCTTACTCAAATTTATTCTTTGTATACTCTTTTGAAATTTATTGGGTGCTTTTATATTGCAAACATTGGGATACAAAGATGAAAAAGACACATCCACCTCTTTGAGAGACCAGAGGAAAAAACATCCAGAGAAAGAAACAAATATGAATACCAAAATTACAATACCATGGGGAAAGTTCTGTAATTGGTCAAAATTAGTTCAAGAAATAAAAGATACCACTCTAGAAGTTCTAAGCAGGAAGAGATTTATTTATTTATTTATTTATTTATTTATTTATTTATGATTTTACTTATGAGAGAGAGAGAGAGAGATGGGAGAGGATCAGAAGGAGAGAAAGAAGCAGACTCCCTCCTAGGTAGGGAGCATGACTCAGGGCTCAATCCAAGGACCCTGAGACCATGACCTGGTCTGAAGGCAGCCACTTAGCAGGCTGAGCCACCTGGGCACCCCTAAGCAGGAAGGGATTTAATATAAGAAACACGATGCTAATAAAACAGAATTATTGGTAGAGAGAAGCTCAGAAAAAAAAAATGTTGATTTTCAAAAAGTAGGGAAATGCAAGGACTGCATTTCCATTCTGCCTATATCTGCTACGAACTTCCATTACCACAGGATAATTGTCTCTTTTGTTTTTCAATTTCTAGTGAGTTCCTCTCAGAGGGTCACTCTATGCAAGAGTCTTGCCAGCAAGATAGCCTGGGAAATGTCATTTCCAAGCCTTTAACCCCAACCCAGAAAGGGGAGTCTAGAAAGGCTGGCAAAGATGCTAGCAACTCACACCGCCCATACACTACATGTAAGAGGATAACTTCCCTGTTCTGGAGATAGTCAAGTCAGCATGAATCTCCAGGAATCCTGTACAGAACTTTCCCCCTGATAGGTCTATGCCAATAAAAACTGTATTCTCACATAGAAGCTAGCTCTATATTAAAGAGACCAGGAGAAATTTAAGGGATGTTTATCAAAAGTCCTTAATATCCACTGTTTTTTTAATTTCTCTCATCTTTTTTTAAATTTAAATTCAATTAATTAACATGTAATATATTATTTGTTTCAGGGGTACAGGTCTGTGAGTCATCAGTCTTATATAAGACCCAGTGCTCATTACAACACATTCCCTCACCAATGTCCATCACTCAGTTACCCCATCCCCCCACTTCCTCCCCTCCAGCAACACTCAGTTTGTTTCCTAAGATTAAGAGTCTCTTACGGTTTGTCTCCCTCTCTAGTTTTTAATCTTGTTTCACTTTTTCCCTCTCTTCCCCTATGATCTTCTGCCTTGTTTCTTAAATTTCACGTATCAGTGAAATCATATGATAATTGTCTTTCTCTGACTGACTTATTTCACTTAGCATAATACCCTCTAGTTCCACCCATGTTGCTGCAAATGGCAATATTTCATTTTTCATGGCTGCATAATATTCCATGGTATACATACACCACAACTTCTTTATCTATTCATCTGTCAGTGGTCATCTGGCTCTTTCTATAGTTGGCTATTGTTGACAATGCTATAAACATTAGGGTGCTGGTGCCCCTTCGGATCACTACATTTGTATCTTTGCTCAGTAGCACAATTCCTGGGTCATAGGGTAGCTCTATTTTCAACTTTTTGAGGAACCTTCATACCGTTTTCCAGAGTAGGTGCACCAACATGCATTTCCACCAACAGTGTAGGAGGGTTCCCCTTTCTCCACATCCTCTTCAACATCTGTCGTTTCCTGACTTGTTAATTTTAGCCATCCTGACTGGTGTGACGTGGTATCTCATTGTGGTTTTGATGTGTATTTCCCTGATGCTGAGTGATATTGAATACTTTTTCATGTGTCTGTTGGCCATTTGGATGTCTTCTTTGGAGAAATATGTGTTCATGTCTTCTGCCCATTTCTTGATTTGATTATTTGTTCTTTGGGTGTTGAGTTTGGTAAGTTCTGTATGGGTTTTGGAAACTAGCCCTTTATCTGATATGTCATTTATATCCACTGGTTTTTATTCTACTAACTATACAGTATCTGATATTGATAGCTTTTGAGTAACTATTTGGAGGTTAACTATCCTGGAAGTTCTGATACATTAATCTTTCACTCTGAAAAGTTGACTGCTTTCTGAGATGAACTGTAAGGTCAATTCAAAGTGGAGGTTAGTCATCTCTGGCCTCCATCAGATGGAAAAACCACGGAAATAAGAGAAAAAAGGTCAGCGTTCAAGACCTAAGGAGACCAATTATTAACTATGTAAATATCAATAAGTCATTTGACTTCTTAAAGTTAATTTCCTCTCAGTGAAACAGAATGTAACAAACCTTCCCTCTTACCTCTAATAGTTACTTGAAGACTTAAAACTAGGGTGAGAAAAAGTATGTGAAAAGTGAGAAAAGTATATGAAGGGTGAGAAAAAGTATATGAAAAGTGAGAAAAGTATATGAAGATATTTTTATAAACTATGTTTATAAAACACAATATAAACTAAATGTTGTGAAGCTCAGCCCCAAGAAAACTTACATGAAATGTCTGCCAGGACCTTTGCAAATGGGAGACAAGGATAAGAGCGGAAGCCAGAATTTATGGGGAACTAACCTAGCTACATAACAGAGTCCTAAAATGGGCAACCAGATTTTCAAGTTATAGTGTCCAAAGAGTATAGTAAATTCTATATGATATCAATATCTTAGATATTGATCAATATCTAAGAGATCCACTTTGGGGCAATATCTAAGATATTGATAAATATTGATAAATATCTAAGAGGTCCAATTTGGAGCAAAACAGGACTGTCCAGGCAGTGGTGATTTTCAGAATCAGGCACTTATCAGGTTGACTGTAGTCCGTCTGTTTTGAAATTATATCTTATCATTCATTTAGCAGCAGATCAAAGCCCAGGCAGTAGTATCCCCACCTAGTACCTTGGCATGGAGGAGGCAATCAATATATTTTTATTGACTTGACTGACTAACAAAATAAATTAATAAATACCTGACAATAAGAAAGCATTCTGTCAAGGCCCCAGAAAAGCTCAGTACAGTTTTATAATCTGGCTCCAGGGATATTAGGGGGAATTTTAGTATTAATCAGGATTAGCTGCCCAGTGACATGAGCTGAGCCAGCTATGTGCAGGCCAGAAAGAAAAGAAAGGATGCAGCTCAATGAACTAAAGATGTAAGAACCCACCTCAAGAACAATGTCATGGCTCCAGTATAAATTAAGGATTGCATCTATGGTTAGGATTGGGGCACTTTATATACCTCCAGGCTTGATAAGGCCAACTAGGTCAAGACCAGGTTGGAGCTATGAATGAACACAGCAGGTGCCTAAAGCTTAACAGGAAGTGAAAATATACATTAATGAATTATTGTATTGAGTTGTTAAACAATTACTCACCTAAAAAAATGAAAATTTTGCTTTAAGATCCAGAGGGAGTATAATTTGGATTCACTTTAGTAATTAGCTTAATATACAGCTACTAAATTTCCTGTTTTTGAAGAAAAATATGGGAAAATGTTAATGAAATAGAAGAAGTATATAAAATACTATATACTGTTATGATCATAATTCTGTGAGTATATGCATTTGTATGTGTATCTAAGAACATGCAGAGGTATATATGAAGAGTAAATTGGACATATTCTGGACAAATTGACAAAAAGTACCAGAAGAATATATACCAAATTATAATTAGTAGTAAATTAATAGTATTTCCTAAATATGAACAGTGTTTACTAAGCTAACATACTTAATAAAAATCTTAAAAATTATTTTTATTTTTAATTTATGATTTTGGGTATTTTTACAATTTCTGGTGATGGGCATGTATTCCTTTTGTAATCTTTTTTTTAAAAAAGCTTTCTTGGGAGCAGTTCAAGATGGTAGTTCAGGAAGACCCTGAATTCATCTTCTTCCACAGGCACACCAAATCTACAGCTAAATACAGAGCAGTTCACTCTGGAAAGACCTGAAAACAAGCTGAACAACTCATTCACAACAAAGGACAAAGAGTCCACATCAAAACAGGTAGGAAAGCAAGAGGCACAGTCTCACCAAAAATTTCCCTCCTCACCCCCCTACACAATGGCCCACAAGCAGAGGAACCTCAAATATATGGAGGGTATCCCTGAAGAGTAAGAGATTTGAGGCCCATATCAGGTACACCAAGCCTTGAAATGTGCACTCGAGAATTGAATCCCCAAAATGTCTGGGTTTGAAAACCAATGGGGCTTATGACTAGGAGAACCAAAAGCCTCGAGGAAACTGTGACTCCACTCTTAAAGAGCTCATATACAGACTCACTCATCCCTGGAGGCAGCACAAAACCAGCAGATTGGAAAGTGCCTAGACCGTACATGAAGGAGATACATTGGCTATTCTTAAATCATCTGTCAGAGGGAGACAGATCTGTTGGAACTCTCTCCAGGGACAAATACTCTTGGGCTCCATTTTTTCACTCTCTCTCTACATTGTTAGCACTGCTTGCCTCAACCCTGAACTCTCCTGCAGCCTCATCCTGCTAAATTCAGAAGGCAAACTTCCCCTGGCCTGGCACTTCCCCACAGTCCTACCAAAGCTAGCAGGTGTACACAGTCCACACATGGTACACCCCTTGAATGCCTGGCTCTGGTGGCCAGGAGGACTTGCATTTCTGAGTACCATGGGACTAAAACAATTGGAGAGACTATTTCTGCCAGGCTCCCCATCCCCAGACAATTCTTGGCAGGCTCCCATTGCCCTGATGCACAGAAAACAGACATTAACACACCCCCAGTCTTATGACTACTTCTTTAAGTCTGGGAAAGATAGCTGTTTTTGCCTAATACATACAAACAAACAGAGAGAGTTGAGCAAAATGAAGAAACAGTAATATATTCCAAATGAAAGCACAAAATAAAACCCTAGAAGAAAACCTTAATTAAATGGTAATAAGTAATTTACCTGATAAAAAGTTCAAATTAATGGCCATAAAGATGATCACTAATCTCAAGAGAAGAAGGGTAAACAGAGAAATAACTTTAATAAAGAGAAAATATATGTACCAAACAGAAATCACAGTGCTAAGGAACATAATAATGGAACAGAAAAATACAAAAGAGGGGTTCAATAGCAGACTAGATGACAGACAAAAGAATCAGTAACCTGGAACACAGAACAGTAGAACTCATCCAAACAGAGCAGCAAAAACAAAAACCATTTTTTGGTAAGTGAAGATAATTCAAGGGAACTGTGGAACAGCATCAAGTGGAGCAACATTCACATAATGGAAGTCCCAGAATGAAAAGAGAGATAAATGGACAGGAAACACATTTGAAGCAATAGTGGCTAAAAACTTCCCTACCCTGCAAAAGGAAACAGACATCCAGATCCAGGAAGCCCAGAAAATTCCAAAGGAGATTAATCCAAAAAGATCCAAGCCAAGACACATTATAATGAAAAATGTCAAAAGATCTATAAAGAACTCCTCAAAAGCAACACACAGAGAACAGATAATCATGTCAAAAAATGGGCAGAAGACATGAACAGACACTATTCCAAAGAAGACATACAAATAGCTAACAGACACATGAAAAAATGTTCATTATCATTAGCCATTCAGGAGATTCAAATCAAAACCACATTGAGATACCACCTTACACCAGTTAGAATGGCCAAAATTAACAAGATAGTAAACAACATGTGTTGGAGAGGATGTGGAGAAAGGGGAACCCTCTTACACTGTTGTTGGGAATGCAAGTTGATGCAACCACTTTGGATAACAGTGTGGAGATTCCTCAAAAAATTAAAAGTAGAGCTTCCCTATGACCCTGCAATTGCTCTACTGGTTATTTACCCCAAAGATAAAGATGTAGTGAAAAGAAGGGCCAACTATACCCCAGTGTTCATAGCAAAAATGGCCACAGTTGCCAAACTGTGGAAAGAACCAAGATGTCCTTCATTGGACAAATGGATAAGGAAGATATGGTCCATATATACAATGAAGTATTATGCCTCCATCAGAAAGGATGAATACCCAACTTTTATATCAACATTGATGGGACTGGAAGAGATTATACTGAGTGAAATAAGTCAAGCAGAGAGAGTCAATTATCATATGGTTACACTTACTTGTGGAACATAAGATAACACAGGGGATGGGGAGGTGGAGAGGAGAAGTGAGATGGGGGAAATCAGAGGGGGAGACAAACCATGAGAGACTGTGGACTCTGAGAGACAAACTGAGGGGTTTTTTTTGGGGGGTGGTGTTGGTGAGCATGGTGGTGGGTATTACGGAGGGCATGTATTGCATGCACCACTGGGTGTGTGCATAAGCAATGAATTTTGGAACACTTAAAAGAAATAAAATAAAATGAAAAAAAGAAAAAGAATTTTATCTTTTTCTGTTTCTATTTTTTCTGACATAAGTATAGCTACTTTATATAATATAGTTACTATACTTAAATCAGAAAAAATAGATTTTAAAATAAAGACTTTAATGAGACAAAGATTATAATATGTAATGATATCCAACAAGAATATATAACATTTACTTATTTATTTGAGAGAGAGAGAAAGAGTGAATGCAAGAGAGAGAGAACATGAGTGGGGAAAGGTCAGCAGGAGAAGCAGAGTCCCTGCCCAGCAGAGAGCCCAATGTGAGACTCGATCCTGGGATTTCAAGATCACAACCTGAGCTGAAGGCAGTTGCTTAACCAACTGAGCCACCCAGGAGTCCAAGAATATATAACAGTTATAAATATTTATGCACTCAAAATAGAAGCAGCTAAATATATAAAGCAAATATTAACAGACCTAAAGAAAGAAATTGACAGTGATACAATAAATATTAGGGGATTTTAATATCACACTTACATCATTAGATGGATCATCCAGACAGAAAATCAATAAGGAAATATTGGCCTTAAACAGCAACACATTCAACCAGAAGGATTTAACAGATGTATACAGAAGCATCTATTCAAAAGCAGTGGAATACATATTCTTCTCAAGAATGAACATTCTGCAGGATCAGTCATATTTTCAGCCACAAAATAAGTCTCAATAGATTTGAAAAGATTGAAATCTTATTAAGCATCTTTTCAGACCACACTGGTATAAAACTAAAAATCAATCACAAAAATAAAACTAGAAAATCACCAATGTGTGGAGATTAAATAATATGCTGCCAAAAGCCAGTGGGTCTATGAAGAAATCAAAGGAGAAATTAAAAAAATATATCCTGAGACAAATGCAAATGAAAATATGACATACCAAAAATCTATGGGATGCAGCAAAAGCTGTACTAAGAGGAAAGTTCATAGTAATACAGGCCTCCCTCAAAAACAAGAAAAATCTCAAGTAAAAAATCTAACTCTTCACTTAAAGGAACTAGAAAAAGAGGAACAGATGAAGCCCAAAGTCAGTGGGAGGAAGGAAATAATAAGGGTAAGAATAGAGATAGATAAAATAGAGACTAAAAAGACAATAGAAAAGATCAATGAAACTAAGAACTAGTTCTTTAAAAAGATAAACAAAAGCAATAAGACTTTAGCTAGACTCATTAAGAGAAAAGAGAGAGAGCCCACATAAATAAAGTCAGATGAAAGAGGGAAAGATACAGTTGATACCTAAGAAATACACAGTTTCACAAGAGACTACTATGAACAATTATATGCCAACAAATTGCACAACCCAGAAGAAATGGATAAATTCCTAGAAATACTCAATCTTCCAAGACTGAATTGTGAAGAAATAGAAAAGCTGACTAGCTGACTAGACTAGACAATTACTAAAAGGAGATTAAATCAGGATTAAAAACCTCCAACAAACGAAAGACCAGAACCAGATGGATCTGTAAGTAAATTCTATCAAAGATTCAAAGAAAATTTAACACCTACCCTTCTTAAATTCATGCAAAAAAATTGAAGAGGAGGGAATGTTTCCTAATTCATTTTACTAGACCAGCATTACCCTGATACCAAAACCAGACAAAGACACAAGGAAGGAAGGAAGGAAGGAAGGAAGGAAGGAAGGAAAATGAAAGGAAGAAGAGAGAAAAGGAAGAGGGAGGGAGGCAGGGAGGGAAAGAAAGGAAGGAAGGAAGAAAAAAGGGAAAGAGGGCGGGGAAGAAAGAATTTACAGGCCCATATCCTTGATGAACATAGATGCAAAAATCCTCAACAAAATAGAGGGAAATCAAATTCTATAGTACATTAAAAAAATCATATACCATGATTAAGTGTGATTTAGCCAGAGACACAAAGATGGTTCAATGCCTGCAAATCAATCAACAATATACATCACATTTATAAAATGAAAGATTAAAAGCATATGATCATCTCAACAGATGTAGAAAAGGCACTTGACAAAATTCAATATTCATTTATGATAAAAAGCCTCAACAAAGCAAATATACAGGGAATGTACCTCAACATAATAAAGGCCATATAGGATAGATCCACAATTAGCACTGTATTCAATAGTAAAAAGCAGAAAGCTTTTCCTCTAAGATCAGGAACAAGCAGAGATGCACATTCTTGTCATTTTTTATTCAATATAAGATTAGAAGTTCTAGCTAGAGTAATTAGGCAGGAAAAAAGAAAAGCCCTCCAAACTGGAAAGGAAGGAATAAAACTGTTTACTATTTATGGATGATATAGTTTTATAAATAGAAAACCATAAAGGCTCAATGAAAAACTGTTAGAACTAACAAAATCAGTAAAATTTCAGGTTACAAAACCAATATACAAGTATCTGTTACATTTTTGTACCTTAATAATGAACTATCAGAAAGAGAAATTAAATAAACAATCCCATGTACACTTGCATCAAGAAGAATCAAGGAGGTTAAATTTAACCAAGAGGGTTAAAAAGACCCATGCACTGAAACCTACAAGATTTGTCCAAGAAGCACAATTTATAGAAAATAATACACCTTGACATCGGCACAAGGACAAACAAACTTTCAATGGAAGAGAAGTAGAGATGCCAATTGAACATGTATAAAACGATACCTCCATAGTCCTGATTTGCATTTCCTTGATCATTAGTGAGGTTAAATATCACTTTATATGACATATGGATACATGGAAATTTGTTACATGGGGATGACATAGCAGAGCAATAAGGAAAGGAAGGAATCTTTAATAAACACAGTTGGAAAACTGATTAAAATTATGGACCAAATTGAAGTTGAAAGTCCTACTTCACACCACACACAAAAATCAATTCTAGATAAAGCAAGGACATGTAAGTCAAATGCAAAACTTTACATCTCTGGGGAGAAAACACAGGTTTGATCTGGAGATAGAAAATGATTTCTTAAACAAAACTGAATATGTTGTCCTAGAAGAAAATATTGATAAATTTGATTAACAATTACACTCCAATAGAGCTCCTCTTTTACAAAGCTTTTTACCCAGACCTCAACATGTTGTTCAACAAAATAAAAATCCTTCTGTTACCAAATTTATCCTTCATAAAAGACATGAGAGTTATAAAAAAAAATAAACTCTCATAAAATATTTATTTTTAAATGCAATATTAAACTATAAGAATTTTTTGTCCATTTCCTCTAGTTCAGGGAAAGCTGTGGGAAAGAATTTCAGTTTTCTTCTTCAAGTGTTAACATTATTAAGAAAAGGGTGGGACAAATTTTCTAACAGTGGGAACATACTTGTAACGGGAAACAGAGTCTGTATTAAAATATTTGACATGTAGCTTGTGTGAAGTGCATTTAATGGATAGGATCATATTGATTTTCAAGGTCAAAATCCAATGCAGAGTTTTCCCAAAGGAGGGAGGGTGGAGATGAGATTCAAGGAACTGTTCTGCTCTGGGCCCCAAGGCCTGGGATCTCCTCCTCAGAGAATGGCAATTGTCCAGACATCTCTCAGCCAAAAGTTATATTTGGGGTTCCTTATTCCTTTGTGAGTCTGAGCAGCCCTTGGGCTCTCTGTCATGTGCTGGAGAAGAATAATAGTGACTTCTGAGTGGTCCCACAGGGGTTGTTTTTTGAGGATTATCTCAGGCTTTGCTTGAGTTGACAACCATCCGACCTGTGGATAACAGCTGTATTATGAAAACAATAATCCACCCTCCCCGGGGGGGAGGAAATCCTATGAGGCTTTAGCATTAAGTGTTGATTTTACTCTGGTGGGCTAGAAGGGTTTACATTACCTCTTAGTGGGAGGTTCACCTACTAGAAGCATATCTCCAATAGAGATTATCCCAAGAATGTCAGTGGAGGACTGAAAAAACAGACTCAATGGCGGCATCTCTGAGTCCTCGTCCAGGGGTGCCTGGATGGCTCAGTTGGTTAAGCATGAGCCTTCAGCTCAGGTCATGATCCCAGGGTCCTGGGCTCCAGCCTGAGGTGGGCGTAGGGGGCGTCCCTGCTCAGCAGAAATCGGCTTTTCCCTCTCCCTCCCACTGCCCCTCCCCCTGCTTGTGCTCCCTCTCTCTCAAACAAATAAAATAAAATCTTCGAAAAAGAAAAAAAAATGAGTTCTCAATCCCACGACAGATGAACAGGATCTCCTCTGGACCCATATGTTACTGGAGGCAAGGTCTCCCCAGTTTTGAAAACCCGGAAAGCAGAGAAAGGGACTGGAAATTAAATTTATTGTGAGACTTTTAACTTAGAAATGTGTCGGGCAAGAAAGTCAGCACAGTGCCCTGGAGTTCCCATCTGGTCTGTGGATTACTGGGGGGCATGTCCCAGGGGGTTCAGGTGGCACAGATACCCCTGGAAGGCCACAGTGGAAAAACTCTTGCTGCTATTCTCATAGCCAAGGGGCGGCGCCGGTGGAGCTGAGGACGCCTCGGTCACACAGGCTTGCTCATTCCAGACCTAGATAAGGCAGTTACATTGAAACTACTGCATCACCTTGCTGCAGTTATGCATGATTAAGTAGATATGCTGGAAAGAGAGAGGAAGGAGGCTGATTACAAAGGTGAAGGAGTGTCATTTATGGTAAAACAGATTTTTCCTTTAGCGCGTAGTGAAATCAATCATAGGTGGTGATGATTGTCACAACGCGCTCCGAGTACTGGTTTGATCTCTACCATTCTAGATAGTGTTTCCCAGTTGTTTGGGGGGGTTTGTTTGTTTTGTTTTTAAGCGGCCCCAAAGCAACAGAAGATTAAGTTTGGATAGAGGACGGGGGAAGGGTACATGGAGTACGACAGTCACTTTTGTTCCAGTGTTAATTTTCAAAAACTCCCCATGTCTAATATTGAAAGCCAGTCCAGAGCGCGCAGAGTTAAAGAACTCACTACCTACCCCTCCTCCAGGCTGCCGGGCTGAATCACACCCGAGAAGGAAAGTCTGTCTCACAGAATTATTAATTCACTACTGTGATTTCTTTCTCTGTTGCTAAAGGGGAACCGGGGGAGGGGGTGTGGTAAGTCGAGTGGGCAGCCGGGAAATGTGATCTTTGTCTTGGTTCCTTGCGATTGGAGGAAATTCTGTCTTCTTTTGGTTCAGAAACTAGCGATGTAACTTTTTTTTTTTTTAAAGTCTGACTTTTGTCCATGAAAGCTACCCCAAACCCACCTCTCCGGGGCTAAAACCAATGGGCTTTGATGTAAATTTATCAAACGATGTCATGCCCATGGAGCGAGTGCACATCTAAGACCCAACTCCTGAGGGGACTCCCTGCCTGCCTTTCAGGCTTGGTGTCATCTAAAGAGGCACATCTCAGCCAACACTGTTAGGACCTGTAGCCTTCAGTTTCCTCTTCGAAATTCATGTCACTTTTCCCCTCTATCTTCTTTCAAAGAGAAGTGAACATTAATCTAAATAATCTTCAGTGCTGGTTGTCTGAAGACTTGTGGTAATGAAGAAGTCATCAAGCCCAATATTAAAGACAAAATCCAACTAACCTGGAAATGTCGCATGCAAATGGGGTGTAACAAAGTCCAGATGAGGTGCAGCATTTATTTTCAGTTACTCTGATAAAACATATTCCTCAAATTTGGGAGCAATATTATAAGTAATGCAGCATTATTGAATATAACCTCTATAGTCCATTTCAAAAGACTCTAACTCCTATTTCTGTTTCTTTAACAAAAGAACTGTAAGTAAGTAATACAAAAAAGCATATATTTTTTAAAGATTATATTTATTTATTTGACAGAGAGATCACAAGTAAGCAGAGAGGCAGGCGGGGGGGGGGGGGGGGGGGGGGGGCGGGGGGCGGGAAGCAGGCTCCCTGCTGAGCAGAGAGCCCGATGCAGGGCTCGATTCCAGGACCCTGAGACCATGACCCAAGCTGAAGGCACCCAGGCGCCCCCCACAAAAAGCATATTTTTAACTTATGTGTAAAGTCCAAAGAATAATTATGGGCTGGATACTTGTATAACCACCACGGAGCTTAAGAACTTAGACAACATTTTTGAAGACCCATGTAGCTTTTTCCAATCCTAGTCATCATTCCAGAGACTTGTGACTTAGAGCATGGATGTTAAGTGATCTCTCCAATTAGAAAGTAGACTTCATGAGAAAAGAACAGGATTTTTTGTCATAGGTTCATGATTCTTTTGTTTTTCTTCGTAGTTTTACCACATGGGCATTTATTTCTAAACAGTGTATTGCTTTGTTTTGCTCAGGTTTGAACTTAAGATGATTTTCTTTTGAGATTTGTTCTTTTTAACTCAAAATGATCTACGCTGATGAGAATAGTGTGTAGCTCATTTGCACCATGACATAGTATTTAGCTGTATGAATAATTACATTTATTTATCCATTCTCTTGTTTATCTGCATCCGTGTCATTTCTGGGTTTTGCTGTTACAAAGAAACGAACATTTTTGTCCAAGTCTCCTGGTACACACGTGCTAAAATTTACCTTGGGTGTATCTCCATGAGTAAAATTGTCAGGTCACAATGTATGTCAATGTTCAGTCTTCCAGAATGATGCCGATCACTTTATATTTTGGGGGAAAAAAAGTTTTATATTTCTTTTTTTTTTAATTTTTTTTTTTTTTTTTTTAGATTTTATTTATTTGACAGATAGAGACTACAAGTAGGCAGAGAGGCAGGCAGAGAGAGAGAGAGAGAGGAGGAAGCAGGCTTCCCGCGGAGCAGAGAGCCCGATGCGGGGCTCGATCCCAGTACCCTAAGATCATGACCTGAGCCTAAGGTGGAGGCTTTAACCCGCTGAGCCACCCAGGCGCCCCCCTTTTTTTTTTTTAGATTTTTATTTATTTATTTGACAGAGAGAGAGAGATCACAAGTAGGCAGAGAGGCAGGTAGAGAGACAGGAGGAAGCAGGCTCCCCGCTGAGCAGAGAGCCCATGTGGGGCTCGATCCCAGGACCCTGAGATCATGACCCGAGCTGAAGGCAGAGGCTTAACCCACTGAGCCACCCAGGCACCCCAAAAAGTTTTATATTTCTACTTATAGTATTTTAGATGTTCCATTGTTTCGCATTCTCACCAACACTCGATGTTGTTCAAAGAACTTTGATTTTCACCAGTCTTGTAGGTATGAAACAGAATCTCATTCTGAGTTCGGTATAAATTTCCCTGATTACTAATGAGCTTGAAATTCTTTTTGTATGTTTATTGATCATTTGGGTTTGCTTTTCTGTGACAAGTCTGCTCATATTTTTTGCTCATTTTCCATTGTTTTTCTATTATTCTGTTTGCTATTTTTTAAATTAATTTGTAGGCTGCCTTTCCATATTCTTATTACTATTTTTTCATTAGACACACATGTTGCAAATATTTTCTCCAAATTTTTGCATGAATTTTCACAAACTCTTACTTTTCATGTCAAATTCAATTTTTTTCCCTTATAAGCAAAAATGTTATGAAATCTTTTCTTTCTCAGAGGTCATAAAAATGTTCTCCTATATGTTCATTTAAACCTTTTTTTAAGTTTTGTTCTCCAGATTTAAATCTTCAATATCTCCAAAATTGATTTTGGGATATGGTAGAGAATAGTGAGGAATTTGGCTTTACTCCTTTCCATGAATTTAGGAGAGGCACATAATCTGTGCCTGTGTTCAATAATTAAAATGTTACTAGATTCTTGATAACATTCTTGCTCTTCTTTTGAAGGGAGTATTTCTGTGTACCTTATTTTTTGTTGCTTTTGTGAGAACTACCTTTTTTAAATCTTTGGTTATTTTCTCTAACTTATTTGCTATATAAAATGGACTTTTGTGTGTAGAGTTTGTGTTTTAATAGACTATAGATTTATGTTCTCTGTGAACACAGTTATATCACAGGACGTGTGATTTTTAAGTTTTGTGTCTGTGTGTCTCTGTGTGTGCATACACATGTGTGTAAAGATACATTAGACTAAAAAGGCATCCATCATTCTGTTGTTTTATCACTTAAACAAAAATTAATTTCATTTTTGTACATTTATTTCATTCTTTGTCCATATACATAAATTTTCTATCCTATAAATTTGGTATGTTTTCTCATCTTTAAGTGATATCTATTAGTTGCAGAAAATTTATAAAACGGCATAACAAGAAAATCAAAATCACACATAATTCCATCACACATTTAATAAAATTCACCAACATTTTTAAATAACTTATCATGTATCTGAATGTAGCTATTTTATTCCCTATTTCCAAGGATTTTGCTTTCTAGTGAAACACTGCTTTTTGATGTTACATTCATTCGGTCCTTTATTTGAATAATAAACACATTTTTAACATGAATGAGGTAATATACATTCAATTATGTAACCTGATCTTTTTCATAAACAATATATGCAACCATTTTTTCACACTGCTAAAAATTCTTCTGCAACATTATTTTTGATAAATGCATAATGTATGCCACTGACATACAATTGACATTCAATTGACATCTGTCAAATGAATAAATAAATAAATAAATTTAAATTTAAATTAATTTAATTTAAAATAAATTAAATTTAACTTAATTTAAATTTAAATTTAAAAAATAAAAATAAATAAATGAATAAATAAAATCTTTAAAAAATAGATTATAAATAAATAAAAATGGTATGCCAAACTGCCTTTCAGTGATTTTGCTTTTTTTTTTTAAACATTTTATTTATTTATTTGACAGACAGAGATCACAAGTAGGCAGAGAGGCAGGCGGAGAGAGAGAAGGAACCGACTCCCTGCTGAGCAGAGAGCCCATTGCGGGGCTGGATCCCAGGACCCTGGGATCATGACCTGAGCTGAAGACAGAGGCTTTAACCTACTGAGCCACCCAGGCACCCTGTGATTTTGTTTTAATATGAAATTCCACCAACTATGTGCCTGATCTAGCCTATAATCCGCCCCCCCATCTCTCACACACACTCTCTCTCTCTTTCTCTCTATCATCCCCCCCCCCCCCCCGTCAGAACTCTAAACTTGAATCATTAAATGGAACCAAAAAACTTCCTAAAAGTTTCACTAAAACTACCTGGGAAAACTTTCTGCAAAATTACCCACCCTAGAAATTGGTGTGCTTGCCCCCATGGAGTTTAAAAAAAAACATGTTTTCTCTGGACACTTTTCAACAAGATAGCTAGAGTATAAAATTTTCTTTTGAAGGTAGAGAGAAGCTTTTTATTTTAATTTTATTATGTCTGATGGAATTCCTTCATGAATTTATTGCTTTGTTTCTAAATATAAGTATGACAAGCTCAGTGGTGTCTGTGGTCACACAGGGGTTTTTGGAAACAATTTTAACTTCGGGCATACCCCTGAACGTGGGCAGCGCCTACACATTGTCATCTCAGCCTCCTCTTACCCTTTTGGGAAGTCCTGATACCTTCTAGAGGAGATTTTTTTTTTTCTGCTTTATTTTACCTTTCTCAGCTCAATGGGGGGTTTCCTTATATCCCCAGCCCAACTTAAACTTACATAGTTTTAATAGGCAGTACTATATTGAGAATGCAAATTCTAGAATATTGTTTCTCACCCCTGGCTACACATTACAATCACTTGGGGAGGTGTTTGTTTGTTTGTTTGTTTTAATGCCCATGTCTCAACCCCATTCTAGATTCAGATAGAATTTGTCTGAGGTGCTAGCCCCAATCACTGGTGCCCTAATGTGGGTTCTGTCCACCTTCTCTGAATGAAGTTAGAAAAAGGTAAAACTGAGTGAGAGAGAAGATACTCATGAAACAGTAGTGGAAGTCTCTCTGTTTTTCTAGTAAAACAAGGTTTTAAAGTAGAAGAAGTTTAAGTCAGATTATTTGGGAAAATTAGATAATATAAGAATTTTATCCTTTCATCATTGTGTTTGGAATGTCCATTTCAACCCAGTAATCTACTTAATAAATCATGATTATTTTTAAAAAGCATAATATCATGGTTAATTACTTCTCATTTCCCTTCTAGAAAGGAAGCCAAGAAGGAGGAATAGAGATGGATGAGGGGAGGGACAGGGAAGGAGAGAGGACACAAAAATACGTGAAGGGCAAGAATTAGGAAAAGGAGAGAAAGCATGAAAAGATCAGGGAAGAGAGCATGTGAGCACACATGAGGAATAGCAGATCAGTGGCAGAGAGGGGACACCCTAGGAGGGCAAGCAGGGGTCTCAGTAAACGCTTGTCTAGAAAAAACTGATAGGAAATAAAGAAGTCATAGTAGAGGAAGACTGATAGAAAAGGAAGAAAAGGCACAGGGAACAACACTATCTGGGATTCACCCCAGCCAGAAAGCTGAGGTAAAATGTAAGAGACAAAGACTATAACCTCCCCAATTTGTCCACATGCTCCTACTCTTGTAGTACAAGTGAGGCTCAAAGAGTAGGTCATTCAACCCCCAACCCTCCAACAAGACTGCAATTACTTACAACATAATACATGGAGATGCTACAAGTTTCCTCAGGGATCTGTTCATCCTGAAATTTTATTTTCCTCAATTCTTCTCTTCTTGAATAATGTCTGTGCATTCACACATTAGCAACAAACACAAAAATGTGCTTTTTATCTCCTTTTATACAACATTGGCATATACATATATGTCTGTATCATGTATGTATCTTTCACATAACTTCCTTCTACCTTAATTCAAGTGGTAAGAGAAAAGGCATATGTGTTAGAGGCAGGGTTAAGGTGAGAAAATCTTGCCTCTACTAACTAGCATCATCTTTAATCATTCTTTTTTTTTTTTTTTCAAGATTTTATTTTATTTATTTGACAGACAGAGATCACAACTAGGGAGAGAGGCAGGCAGAGAGAGAGAGAGAGAGAGAGGAGGAAGCAGACTCCCTGCCAAGCAGAGAGCCCGATGCGGGGCTCGATCCCAGGACCCTGGAATCATGACCTGAGCGAAAGGCAGAGGCTTTAACCCACTGAGCCACCCAGGCGCCCCTCATCTTTAATCACTCTAAGGGAATAAAGAATGCTAGTAGCGGCATACAGCCATGTTCTGTAGTTGTATTGCTTACAAGGAGTCCTAAGGGAGGCGCTGGTGGGGATCATTAGGTGGCTCAACCACTGTCATGTTTCCAAGCCGTGTATCTTTCTGACCAGTCAACCTCAAGGTGTTGTATTTGTCCTTGTGGTTTGCTTCATGGTTGTAAGATTTTGTCCTCAGTTCAGCATCTCAAGTAGGAATCAGGGGCAAGGGAAAGTTTCTGTCCTTTTAATCAGAAAGCAAAATATTTTTCTCAAAAGTCCCCCTGCAAATCTGCTTAATGCTTTCTTCACCAGAAATCAGTCAAATGGCCACCCTTAGTCCGAGGGAGTGTGGGATGGAGACTCTGTGGCTGTTCAGGTTTCATAATGGGAAGAGGAAGAGGAAAAGGGTTGAGATCGGCTTTGGGGAAACCAAAACAGAAGGACTTCTATACCCTCATCCCTCTCTCCACTGGGATCTCTTTCTGTGCTCCTCTCCTTCTTCATGTCTTCAAACATAGTTTACCAAGTATATTATTATTTTTTTAAAGATTTTATTTATTTATTTGACAGAGAGAGAGAGAGTGATCACAAGTAGGCAGAGAGGGAGGCAGAGAGATGGGAGAAGCAGGCTCCCTGCTGAGCAGAGAGCCCTATGTGGGGTGAGATCCCAGGATCCTGAGATCATGACCTGAGCTGAAACCAGAGGCTTAACCCATTGAGCCACCCAGGTGCCCCACCCAAGTATATTATTTTTATGGAAACACAAGCAAGCCTGGGGAATTGCCACCAATTGAAATAAAGCCCAGCATTTCCACATGTATTTTTGAAATATTGTTTTTTATAATACCCGTATTTTTCCTCTGGGGGCATTACTTAGCTAATAGATTTTCTGGGTTCCTTGACTCTTCCTTGCCATCTACCGTCTTTAAAAGTTCTTACTTCAAGAATAACACAGTTATAGCTTCTCTTGCAGCAGCTATGAATAAGTCAGAGGATTATTTATTGACTTACTGATTTTACCAGTTGAGCTACATTATTTATTGATTTTACTTCTGTTAGAAGGAAAGAAAGAGAGAGAAAAAGAAAGAAAGAAAGAAAGAAAGAAAGAAAGAGGTCTAAAATAGAGTTACTTGCCCCCAAAACAGCAAATCAAGACATAACTGAAGAAGTATGACCTTTCAGGGTTGATCTGGAATTTCCTGATCAACACTAGTGAAATCATCTGCATGATAAACCCCGCCCTTCCCTCAAAAGAAGGTGACCTTGCTTATAACAATCCTTTCTTTTCTTTTGCTAATAACTTGTCCAGCTCCATTTCTGCTTTTAAAAGTCTTCCATTTTATATAGCTCCCTAAATCTCCTTTTTGTTTCCTAGATGGGATACTGCCCAATTCATGAATCACTGAACAAAGCTAATTACATCTTCAAATCTACTCAGTTAAATTTTGTTTTTTAATAGATTTGGTGGCAGTGGTGGGATCTAATGAAAACTTCTGATGGTGTTTGGGAACAAGAAACATGTATGACACCCGGTGAATTCTTTTGAGTTCAAAAGTTCCAAGCTCCGCTTTGCCTTGAGCTTCCAATACAATTGGTTTTCCACTTTTCACTATTTGGAAGGGCTAGAAACTTCAGCCCTTGTTTTTTCCCCAGATCCCCAGAGTCCAGCTGGGAGCTGCTGGTGGCAGCTGCAGTTCCCCTTTTGTTTGAAATCAATCCATGGTCCTCCTCTTTGAGGTCTACTGTTTCATTCTTTTCCCAAATCCCCAGATTTCATGTTGGAAACAGTAGGTGGTTACCACCTACAGTCGGACAGGGTCCAACTGAAACTGGAATGGTTGCAGTAAGTAAAGGCACGGGCTAATGGGAATCACAAAAGCTGAAGAAGAAGAAGGAGAGGAGGATGAGGGGAGAGGGAGGGGGAGGGAAATAGGAAGGGGGGGAGTAGGAGGAAAGGGAGAAGGAGGAGGAAAAAGCCACTAAAAATGGCTTGAACACTTAAAAGGTGTTAGAGTGTTACAAGTCCACCTATCATAGCCACGAACTCAGGAAATGAACAGGTAAGCCATGGTGTACTGCTGTGGTCCACTGCTCCATCCTGGAGAATCCTGAGGGGGGCTGACAACAGAAAGCATAGCTCCTGTCTGGGTCTGCCAAAACTGTTGTCAAACAAAGTCAGTTAAACTTGTTGCAAGAGGAATCAATAACTTAAGAGAGGAGGGTTTGGAGAAGACAAAAGGAGAAATTTATTTCAGGTGCCAGCTGCTGGGAGAGGTAGAAGGCTCAAATCTTAACACCAACTTCTCCACCTGTAAGATGCACACCCAGAGTTTTATAGAGAGATGTTCAATGGGGGTGCATGCAGGAAAGAAGTCAGGGAACACACGATCATGGATGGCAGTTGGTATGTGTGCAGCCAATCCTGGGTGGGGAAGAGGATGTGTGGGATGTGGTCGTCTATGTATTCTGTTGGTATCAGGGCTTTCCTGGGCTGGCAGTTGGAATGTTCTGGTCACTTTCAAATCTTCCTCAATGTGTCAAGAAAGTGCAATAAGAAATAACTGTTGAATTCTATAGTTGAGCAAGAATGTTCACTGACAAGAGGACTCCCCACCTAACTGAAAGACCCCTTAGTTAGGATAATTTGGTGATGAAACAGGTTAGATTAACTTTAGGTCACCCACCAACCTCAAGAAAATTTCCATACAATGGAATACACTGCAAAATATAATACAATCTACAGCCCTGTAGCATATCCTTTTAGGTATTAATCTGCCTTTGAGAGACCCAAAAAAGATGAGTTAAAAGAAATAGGATTTTGTAATCTGTAGTTAAGTGCACCACTTTCTAACATACCTACTTATTTTATGTCTAGAACTGTAGTCTCAGAAGCTATAGCTATCTACAAAAACAGCAAAATCTTACTATAGAATGGGATACCAATTTTAATTGGTGCTAGAAACTCCCAAAGGGTTTCAAGTTGCCAAAATAGCTTCATTAAAAGATTTGTTACAAAAATCTAATGAAAAATTAAAGATACCAAAGTACCTAAAATGAAAGATTGACATGATTCCTACTGTCCCCCATATCCTTCTTTACCTTACTTTTCATGCTTTCCTATTTGAATAGCCTTTCCACTTAAAGAGATTATTAAAAGTTATCTTTCAAGATAAAACTACCCCAAAATGGCCAGAGATCCTCCTCAGACCTCTTTTAGATCTTGGTCAAAGGTCAAACTTAGTGCCATAGTTAAAGAACTACCTAAACCTTTGAAGGGCCCCAAAAGTTTTTTGAAGAACTTAGTCACTATTGGGATCTATGACCCTAGGCTATCAGATCTTGATCAGCTTGTGTACATGGTAGAAACCAAAATTAGACACAGGCAGCAAAATGGCAACCCCCTGAGGATGTTACTTGAGATTCTCAGTCTTCAAAATATTCTCCTCATGGGGGCGCCTGGGTGGCTCAGTGGGTTAAGCCGCTGCCTCCCGCTCAGGTCATGATCTCAGGGTCCTGGGATCAAGTCCTGCATCGGGCTCTCTGCTCAGCAGGGATCCTGCTTCTCTCTCTCTCTGCCTGCCTCTCTATCTACTTGTGATCTCTCTAAAAAAAAAAAAAAATATTCTCCTCATGGACCAGTAAAGGTTGCAAAATAGCAACTGATCTTTTACAAGCCATTCCCAAAGTCTTCCCTGCCTGAACCAATTGGGTTGTTATTCAATCATGCAAATAAAAGAGAGATGAATCTGTGGTAGACTTTAAAGCCCATTGGGAAGCTCTTTTTCTATAGCATTCAGGGTTTTGCACAATAAATAAGGCCACCCAACTTGCTCTAGCTTCCCTATTTGTAAAAGGATAATCTCCGGAGATCTGTGGATTGATAAAAAACAAACAAACAAACAAACAAACAAAAAAAAACAGAAAATAGGACAGAAGGTCACCAGACTGATTCATGATCATATCTGAGCACTTTGAAAAGACTTCAGAACAAAACCATGAACAAGGGTTTGCCACGCTTTTGGCTTTACAGCTACAACAGCTCCAAGGCCCAACCCCTAAAATAACACTCTTCTAGGGAACTGTTACCAAAATATAGGGGAAGGACAGATGTCTGAGTTGTAGTCAACTGGGACACTGAAAAAGAAATTGTCCTCAAAGGTCCTATGTAAGTTCTATAACATCAGCTGGAATGCCCCCGTATCTACCCTCAAAGGAAGGCCCCATAGAGGAGGGGATTCTTTTTAAATTTTTTTTTTTAAGATTTTATTTATTTATTTGACAGACAGAGATCACAAGTAGGCAGAGAGGCAGGCAGAGAGAGAGAGAGAGAGAGGGAAGCAAGCTCGCTGCTGAGCAGAGAGCCCGATGCGGGACTCAATCCCAGGACCCTGAGATCATGACCTGAGCCGAAGGCAGCGGCTTAACCCACTGAGCCACCCAGGTGTCCCAGAGGAGGGGATTCTGAGGGGTTGTCTGATAAAACGCAATGTTATTCCCTTAAACAGTTAAGGGGCAACTAAAATTAAAATTAAGAGGATTGTTGAATATTGCCAGAAATATTGACTACTTGTCCCAGCTGAAAGCTGACAAGATATTTGAAAAGATTTAATACCTCTAGGATCAGAAATTTGGCCTAATTGGAAGTTGATATTTAGAGCTTGGTAGGGGAGTTTATTTTTTAGACCTTTTCCCCAGAGCTAAATATATCCGGGGCGGGGCGGGGGGGTGGGGGGGGGGGACACTCTAACCTAGATGTCTGGATGTATCAGTTCTTGATATCATTTGGGCCACAACCCAATCCTTTGAGGAATTAAAAACAGCTGTCCTCGTTTTACAAATCTAGTCTTTACAGGATCAGAGAAGCAGATCCTAAAACAATTCAAAGTCCATCTATCCTTTTTACCAATCTGGAAACCTCCCAGGTTTATCTCAAAAGGGGTGTAGGCATTTGCATTTCCACCCTGTGCCCTTGAGATGTAAATGTTCTATCCAGGGTCTTCTGCACAATTCTTATCTAGATCATACAAACTTGAAGTACAAACTTCAGAGAGGTAATTCTTATCAAAAGAAAAAACAAAAGGAGGAAGTCATTTAGAACTTAACTTGTCAAGGACAAATACGTATCTGAAGTGTCTTCTCCACAAATATTAATACCAAAAGCTTTAGTCAGGGGAGCAGCTAATCTTAATTCATTTCATCTACCAGGAAAACAATTTAGATCTAATTTCTCTTAAAATTGGAGAGTTTGTATTATTGTACCTAATTCACAGCAGTAATGTTAAAGTGAAAGTTTTAGGACCTCGGTTTATAACTCTATGTTTATATGTGTGTATGTATATATACGCATATACGTGTGTGTTTTATATATGTGGGTATTTCTATATCCAGATGATATTGCCAAAATTAAAAGACCTCTATTTAATGGGCTTAAGGAAGATTAAGTTCCTATATAAATGGACTTCTCAGAAATATAATAGAAACTAGCCCAAATGAATTTCAGGTTCATGTGACCTGGAAAAATATTTGGTATCAAAGCTATTTTAAGTTTCTTGGCTTAATTAAAACAGGCTTGTCTTTAGTTATCAGTGATATACTTTTATTCTACCTAGGCTTACAAAAGGTCAAATGAGTTCATGTTATCTCTTACAAAACTTGTCAGCAAGAAAAATAGCGTGGGATGATGACTGACTTGGTCTAAGTGTCAAGAAGTCTTGTGGGCTGTCTAAACATAATTGCTAAGAACAAGTAAATCAAATAGATGAAAGGATAAAAAGTTTCTTGGTGAACCTTTTAAATAGTTTCCCTAAATCCTAAAGTCGTTATCACAAGTAGGCAGAGAGGCAGGCAGAGAGAGAGGGGGAAGCAGGCTCTCCGCTGAGCAGAGAACCCGATGCAGGGCTCGATCCCAGGACCCTGAGACCATGACCTGAGCCAAAAGCAGAGCCTTTAATCCACTGAGCCACCCAGGCGCCCCTTCAGATCGTTTCTAAATATGGTAAAATATTGAAACATTAATTACTGAGCATATGCTTGGATAAGTATGGATAAAATAAGTATAGTATGCTATATAAGTATATACTTATAAATAAGTATGGATAAGTACGGATAAAATGGATAAATTTCTTACCTTTTTTTTTTTTTGCTTCCTTTTACAGAGGGAACTACAGATATTTAGGTCTAGTAGTAAATATGTTTTGTGCCACACTGAGAAATTTACCCATATGAGAAATTATAAAAAAATGTTAGAACAGTTCACAACTGTTTAGTTCTTTGTCTTCAGTAGAAATTAAAGGTTTCTAAGGATAAAAACTTCTAATATATAATTAAACCTACTAGAAATAATTAAGTAAATAAATATTAATATTACACAAGTTAAACTGGCCCAAAATTAGAATTTGGTATTCTCTCAGTTAAAAGGACAAAATTTTCTTGGACTGCTGGTCTGTTCTTGCTAATAAGAGACTCCAGAAGGTTTTTCTTTATTTACCTTCATAATTAGAAAAAGCAAAGATCTTGTGTTTTGTCAAAATCATTGCCTTTGTTCCATGTTGTCCTTATCAGGTCTTTGATAACTTAAGCAAACCTAGTTACCTCTACAGTAAAGGACCTATGTTTTCCTCAGAGCTATGTAACCTGTTTTTGCCTGTGAAGTCTTCAGTTGTCACGATGGGTAAACGGATAACTAAGAATTATTTTACAGTGACCTACGACTCAAGTTTTTAAAACTTCTGTTATTTTTGACAAACATTCAAAATTGAAATTGACATCTTTCTGGCCTTGAAATAACTTCGGAATGTTTCCCTGAAACATCTTAAAAACTTCGTTTTCTCTTCTTATAAAAAGGGAGGTGTTAAACTGATAGGTATATTTGATATGTTAAATCATGTGGGAAGCATTGTCAAATAACAATATTAAGCCTTCTTTTGTATTTGTATAAGAATATGTTATAAGTGTTGTAGAAATTGTAGGAAATTCCTGAAGTGTGATATGTCCTAGTAAAATGTTATTGGTCATAATTCTAGTTATTTTCTTAAAATGTATGTTATAGAAATAATCTCTCTCTTTTTTGGGGGGGGTCAATTCCATTATGATGAACTCTCATCAGATCTCTAACAGTGGACTTTTTTTAAGTCTTTTGTAATTTACAATTATTGCTTTACTCTGACCCTTTGCAAAGGTGTTCCTGCAAAGGTACTTAATTTACTTTTTAAAAAATATTTTATTTACTCCTTTTTTTTTTTTTAAAGATTTTATTTATTTATTTGACAGAGAGAGATCACAAGTAGGCAGAGAGGCAGGCAGAGAGAGAGGAGGAAGCAGGCTCCCCACGGAGCAGAGAGCCTGATGCGGGGCTTAATCCCAGGACCCTGAGATCATGACCTGAGCCGAAGGCAGCGGCTTAATCCACTGAGCCACCCAGGCGCCCCTATTTACTCCTTTGATAGAGATAGAGCAAGAACACAAGCAAGGGGAGCAGAGAGAGAGAAAGAGAGAGCAGAGAGAGAGAGAGGCAGACTCCCTGCCAAGCAGGGAGCCTGATGCAAAACTCAGTCCCAGGACCCTAGGATCATGACCTGAGCCAAAGGCAGACACTTAACTGACTCAGCCACCCAGGCATTCCAAAAATCCTTAATTTTCCAGGAGATTCAAGGAGAGAACTTTTGACAAGTACAGGTTTCTGATAACTTCAAGATCACAAAACTGAACTAGGTAAGAATTTCCAGAACTAACAGGAAAACTAAGATTCAGGTGGAACAAATATCAGTTACATGGGACTGAATGAATTGAGGAAGTTGGTTATAATTTTTACAACTTCTCATTTAAAACATTGCTGTTTCTTTAATATTTTGGTTTTCCAGATTTTAGGAAACCTTTTTCTCTTTTCTCTTATGCTACCCACAATTTGGTAAAACATTTGTGAACAAAGGTAAAACATTTACTTTTCCTCCCTACCTGATCCCTCCAGAATTTGGAATCTCTTCAATATTCTTTTCATGGAAATATAGTTACATACATAAGTTCAATGAGACTCTGTTCTTATAACAAGAGACCACTGAAAATATTGATTATATCACTAAGACTTTGACTGTAATGTCATATTTTGAGAGAGATGCACATAGACTCTGATATAACCAGGAATTTTAAGGAGCTAAAGTTGACTTTATGGAAGCAGTATAATCCCTTGAAAAACTGGCCTTTTATCTTGCTTACAAGGGTCTTGAAAAGAAATTTTAAAAAGAGCTTATATGGTCCACCAGTATTTTCCTGCATTTATGTAAATGACCAGGCCAAGTCCAATGTAAGCAAATTGGTTCTACTGTAATTATCCTTTGGGGTGGTGATGGGGATAATCATGGAATAAAAATTATGTTTGCACCTTTGTCTGTATGAGATCCTAATCCTGTTAATTGTCTTTGAGGTTCTGTTATAAACCTGTAAACTGGAGTAGATTCTGAATCCTTCTAGTTCCCTCAAATGTCTGTTAGTAAATCAGTAAACTAATGTTTCCAGTCCCACCCTTCTGATTTGGAATCACTAAGAATTAAAGATTGCTCCTGAATCTTCTCTGAAGGGGCAAACCCAGGTTCTTCTCACTGCTTTACGGCCTTGAACGTAGAATGTACATCTCACAGCTAAAGAAGGCTCCATATGACACAGATCCCGTGTGAATGCTGGAGACCTCCAGTTCAAATTAGCTTATTGTGAGAAAAGTAGCTGGGATCAAGGTACACAACTCCGAAGACACCAGATTGGAACTTCACACTTCAATCATGAAACCGTTTCTTCTTCCTTTTATTTCCTTTACTCTGGCATTGGCCTGGAAAAATAATGTCATCTTCAGTATCTCCCTGGTCATGGCTGTGGGGGTAACTTTTGAAATTTAGAACACTTTTTTTTTTTTTTTTTTTTAATTTCAGGCCAGGAGAAAACCTAACCGACCCTTGGCTTGAGTAGGCAAATGAATGCAACAATCCTTGTGGATTAATTTATTAACAGTACCACATTAACAAGAATAGTTGATGTCTTAACAGGCTTTTTTTTTTTTTTTTTGGTCTGTGGTGGCCATCATTCTCTTCAATACTTGGCATGTAGCTGGGCAATGCCCCTTAGCCTACCTAACTGTGCCCCTGACATATCACAAAAAAGACACCCCATTAGTCGACTGCCCTGAATTTACATCATTTTCATGATTCATAATCCGCTTCCTTTTGCAGGTCTCTGGTTCCCTGGACAGGAGTAAGTGCAAAGGAGACCAAAAATCTCTCCTTAACTCACAGAAATATTGCAGAATCTGCTACAAAAGTATTAGCTGTCCAGCAAAAATCCTTAGACTCACTGGCCAAAGTTCTTGATAATTATAGAATAACTCCTGATTATCTGGTAATTGACCAAGGAGTTGTCTATGTTATGGCCAGTGCTACCTGCTAAGCCTAGCTTAAATGTCTGGGAAAGTTGAAAGTCAGTTACATAAAATCACTGGGCAAGCCACCTGGTTTAAAAAGGCAACTCCTTCCATGGAGTCTTTTCTGTGACTTACCTGATTTTGGTTTGTTTGGGCCTTGGGGACCATAGCTTTGAAATCCACTCCAAACTTCATGCATTACCCTGCTTGTTGTAATCACAGTAATCTGCCTGGGGCATTATATTGTCTCAAAGGCATTAAATGAATGTTTGCAGCCACTAGTTATTGAGCAAATGATCTTCCTAAGACTGGAACACCAGAATAGGAATGCAGAAAATGATAGACTGCAAAACTGTGAACTGGAAATCATGACCTATGAATGTCATAGAGATTCAGCAATACATATCATGACCTGTAATTATCACAACGGATCAGTAAAAGCTGTGACAACTACAGAGTGGTAGCTTAGACTAGTGCAAATGACTGAAGTTTTGACCACATCTCACAATTGGGCTGACAGTCTGATCAAAAGGGGAGAATTGTTAAAACCAACCAACCAACCACAGGTTCACAATAAAATATCTTGCTTCCATGATTAACTGCAGAAATGTGACCTTTCACCAGTCAATCTGGAATTTCCTGATCAGCACCAGTGGAGGTCATCTGCATGATAGACCCCCTGCCCTTCTCCCAAAGGAAAGTGACCTTGCCTGAAACAGTTCTCTTTTCTCTTAATAATAACTTTTGTCTCCCCCCCCACCCCCCCCTTTCTGCCTATAAAAGTCTTCCATTTTGTACAGCACCTCAGAGCTAGGTTCTGTCTGCTAGATGGGATGTTTTCTGACTCATGAATCATTGAATAAAGCCAATTAGAAATGGCAAAAGACATGAACAGACATTTCTCCAAAGAAGACATAAAAATGGCCAGCAGACACATGAAAAAATGCTCCACATCACTTGCCATCAAGGAAATAAAAATCACAACCACAATGAGATACCACCTCACACCAGTCCGAAATGGCTAAAATTAATAAGACAGGGAACAGTAAATGTTGGAGAGGATATGGAAAAAGAGGAATCCTCTTACTGTTGGTGGGAATGCAAACTGAAAAACAATATGGAGTTTCCTCAAGGAGTTAAAAATAAAGATACTCTATGACTCAGTAATTACACTACTAGGTATTTACCCTAAAGATACAGATGTAGTGAAAAGAGGGGGTATGTGTGTCCCAATGTTCATAGCAGCAATGTCCATGATAGGCAAACTGTGGAAGGAGCTGAGATATCCTTCAACAGATCAACGGATGAAAAAGATGTGGTTCGTATATACAACGGAATATTACTCAGCCACAGAAAGGATAAATATCTACCATTTACATTGACTTGGATGGAACTGGAGGGGATTATGTTGAGTGAAAGAAATCAATCAGAGAAAGACAGCTGTCGTATGATTTTACTCATATGTGGAATATAAAGAATAGCACAGTGGATCATCGGAGAAGGGAGGGAAAACTGAATGGGAAGAAATCAGAGGGAGACAAATCATGAGAGATTCTTGACTCTAGGAAACAAACTGAGGGTTGCTAGAGGAGAGGTGGGTGGGGGGATGGAGTAACTGGGTGATGGGCATTAAGGAAGGTACATGATATGATGAGCACTGGATGTTATATGTAACTAATGAATCATTGAACACTACATCAAAAACAAATGATGTACTATATGTTGGCTAATTGAATTTAAATTTTTAAAAAAGCCAATTAGATCTTCAGATTTACTCAACTGAATTTTGGTTAACACCGTAAGTTCTCTAACTTCTTCAAAATCTCCCTCCACCTCAATAGTCTTACTCTTTTCAGTAAGAGGGAATTTTCTATTTCTATTTTATTTTCCTATAAATAAATAGAAGGTCAGCTGTTTTTATTATTAGAGTGCCGTTTATGGACATTCAATATTACTGTCCATGAAGAGGTCTTCCCTCAAGGGTTGGAAGGGTTGGAAGCTTGGTTGTGTGCCTAAATTAGTTTCCTAGACCCAATTCTAATGGACTGGGAGAGCTTCCCACACAATAGCAAGCAATTCTTGGACTCAGGTGGGGTATCCAAGAACTCAACTCAATTCTGACACTATCTACCCAGAGATAACATCAGATTCCACAATTTAAGAGTTCAGTCCTCTAAGACTCCTCTCTCCTCCGCTTTAGATGTCAGTCCCAAATCCAAGTTGTCACCTGTGCTTCTGACTGAGGGTTTATAGATTGGGATTCCAACAACCCCCTCCTTGCACTTCAAACACAAGTTCAAGTTGTTTGCCTGTAGCTCTGACCCACTGGCTGTAGATCAGACAGTCTTATAACCCCCCTCTCAGTTCAATTCACAGAACTCAAAGAAACGGTTTATTTACTAGATGATCAGTTTATTATAAAAGGATATAACTCAGGAACAGTCAAGTGGAAAAGGTGCATTGAGTAGGGAATGGGGAAAAGGCACAGAGCTTCCATGCCCACTTCAGGCATGCCACTTTGTCCAAATCTCCACGTGTTCCTCAACCTGGAAGCTCTCTGAACACTGTTCTACTGGATTTTTATGGAGGCTTTATTACAGAGGCATGATTGATTAAATCATTGGCTATTGGTGACTTAACTCAACTTTCAGGTCCTTCTCTCTCCCTGGAAGTCTGAGGGCAGGACTGAGAGTTTCAAAACTCTAATCACAGTTGGTTTTACTGGCAACCAGACCCCATCCTTAGATGCTGTCCAAAACTCACCTCATTAACATAGCAAAAGATAACTTTAAGCTCTCTAGGAAATTCCAAGGGATTGGGAGCTATGAGCCAGGAAGGGTGGATGAATCAAAATGAGGAAATACATATTTTGTATAAATCACAATATTTCTGTGCCCTTCGCTGTGTTCTCATAGTTTCCCATGCTCCCATTGCTCGGTCATAAACACTACAGGTTCCGCCATCAATTCCACAGTGCAAGCATGGTTTATTCACCTAATCAACCCTTCAGCCAGTATAACCTCCAGATTAGGGTGGGACCTCAACATAGACACTGAAAAATGCTGATTGGGTTGAAATGAAGCCAGTGTATCTGAAATGTCCTGTCTGGCCATACGATTTTCAGCTGGTTGCAGCTGATATGCCCAGACTGGATGCTGATCTGTAAAGTCAGTCCCTCTACCCTCTGTCTGCCACAGTCTCTCACCAGCCTGTTCTTCATCAAAAAACTTCCCTCCCATCAAGTTAAGCAGAAAAATCAGCAGATTTAAGAAATGAATGAAAGTGACGATTGATGGCTAAAGCTGTACTTTTTTTTTTTTTTTTTGGCATCTTTGCTGCTCATTTGTGCTGGGGAAACACCTTTATGCTATAAAACAGGTCCATTGGCTCGACAACAGGCAGGGAATGTTAGGGAAACAACAGAATCCTGGAGCCAAGTCTTGCCCCTTAAGCTCTTCTTCTTTGGTGGCCATTCTTTTCATTTTAATTCATTTCCCATTTAGAGATGGTTCACGGGCAGTCCCTGAGGGCATCCTAACGAATTTGTCCAGCAAGCACAATTGCTTCCTTTTTTTGTCAGCCTAATATATCCTCATCATTTTTAACCCTCTCTTAATCAAACTCTTTGAAATCAAATTGAACTATATCCAAAAGCAGTCTTTTCATTTATCAGTACAACTGAAAAATATACCTCTTGCTGAAAGACGTAGGATTAATCCCACCTAACTTTATAATCACCCCTCAAAGTATTTTAGCATTTATATTCCTAGCATCCCCCTTCAACTTGTTATATAGTATGAATGAGGGATCTCCCCAGTTAGAAATTAGGCTTTTTGATAATTGGACTGTATTGAGCCCTACCTGACAGTCTTGTTTTCCCACTAATGTGTTTACCATTCTATTGTATATGCAAGTCATGACCCTACAGTGGACTTAAACTGACCAATCCTGAACTACAAGGCCACTTCATTCAGGGTAAAGTCATTTCTGTTCTTAGTGGAATTACATAATGACCCACATGTTGTAAATGCTTAGTACCGCCTGTTGGAATATAAAATGGTATGTGTGTATATCAGGTCAAATGATTGTGAAATGCATTTCTCAAGTGTGTGTTCTGTTGGGTATTAAGGATGACCACAGAGGAATTGAAAGCTATATTTGATAACACTGGACAAAATCAAGGTGACTTTGGGTTTGGTGATGACTTTTAAGACACAGTACCAGTAACATTATTCATGAAAGAAAACATTGGTCAGTTGGACTTCTTTAAAATTTAAAACTTTTGTTCTGTGAAAGACTCTGTGAAGAGAATGAAAAAAGACAATCCATAGATTGTCCATAGACTGGGACAAAATACTTGCAAATCATATATCCATTAAAAAATTGATATCCAAGGGGTACCTGGGTGGCTCAGTGGGTAAAGCCTCTCTGCCTTCGGTTCAAGTCATGATCCCAGGGTCCTGGGATTGAGCCTGGTGTCCTTTGGGCTCTCTGCTCAGCAGGGAGCCTGCTTCCCTTTCTCTCTCCCTGCCTGCCTCTCTGCCTACTTGTGATCTCTGTCAAATAAATTAAAAAAAAAAACAAAACCCTCATCTTTAAAAAAAAATTTATATCCAAAATATACAAAGTACAACTAAAATTCAACAATAAGAAAACAAACAATCCAATCCAAAACATCTGGACACCTCACCAAAGAAGAAGTACAGATAGCATATAAGCATAAGAAAAAATGTCCAACATTACATGTCATCAGGGAATTGCAAATTAAACAACAAGATACTACTATCTTCTACTAGAATGGCTAAACCCCCCCCCCAAGACTAATAATACCAAATGCTGCTAAGGATATGGAGCAGTAAGCACTCTCATTCATTGCTGGTAGGAATGCAAAATGATATAGCTACTCTGGAAGTTAGTTTGGCAATTTCTTGTAAAACAAAACATTCTATTACTGTACAACCTAGTAATCATGCTCTTTGGTATTTATCCAAATGAGTCGAAAAGTTATATCCACACAAAAACCTGTGCAATGGGTGTTTGTAGCAACTTTATTTATAATTGCTAAAACATGGAAGCAACCAAGATGCCCTTTAATAAGGGAATGGATAAACAAACTGTGACACATCTGGACAATGGAATATTACTTAGCTCTAAAAATAAATATTATCAAGCAATGAAAAGACATGAAGGAAACTTAAATGCATGTTGCTAAGTGTAAGAATCCAATCTGAAAAGCCTACATAGCGTATGATTCCAAGTATATGACATTCTAGAAAAGACAAAACCATGGAGAGAGTAAAAAGATCAATAATTGTCAGAGGTTTGGGAGGAGGAAGGTAAGGATGACTAGGGGGAGCACCGAGGATTTTTAGGGCTGTGCTATTACTCTGTATGATACAATGGTGGATACATGTCATTATATATTTGCAATTCCTTAAAATGTACAACACAAAGAATGAACCCTCATATAAACTGTAGACTTCAGTTTATAATAATGTATTGGCTCAGCAACTGTTTACAAACATACCACAGTAATGCAAGATTCTAATAATATAGGAAACAAAGGGACAGGTGAAGAAGGATATGGGAATGCTCCATAATTTCTGCTCAAGTTTTCTGTAAACATAAAACCACTTTAAAAAATAAAGTCTATTAACTTAAAAAATTAATGTGTATAGCATCTGGAACACAGGCAACACTCAATAAATAATAGCTACTGTTATTCGCTGTCTCCCTGGTGAGTACTCTCCTCAGCACTGTAGGATTTTAGAAAGCATCTGCTCTCTCCCCACTGGAGAGAACCTGCTTCTCACCCCCACCCCCACCTCCCCATCCCCATTCTATGACAACCAAAAATGTTTCCAGACCTTGCCAAATGCCTCATGAGGGGAATAAAATCACCCGCAGTTGAGAACCTCTCCATTAAATGCTTTTGAAGAAAAATAGAAGGGCTCCAAAGATCTTAATCTGTACCTCTGTCACATTAGAAGAGAATTTCCAAACTCTAAATATAAAATGTACGCCACTAGAAATAAATTCTATCCGTTGGGGATTTTTCAGTTCATGATTTTGGCTTTGGGACCAAAATAGAGTGGGGACAGATTCTAGTTTGGCATTATTTGAAAGCTGGGAATTTGATCAGTCTCTGCTTTTGGATGTTTCTGTCCAAACTGATCAAATAAAACTAAAACTATATGGCCAGACTAGGGATAGAACACCCACCTTTCCCCCTCTCTTGCTTTTTGAAATAACCACGGGAGCCATAAGAGGCTAATCCTTTTGCCAAAGATCATTTTCAGCCTAGTTTTTTGTTTTGTTTTGCGTTAGGATATTTTGATACATCATGACGTTTTCCTCCCCTCCCCCACAAATTTTTCAGATTAGTAATATTTTTCTCTACTAATCCCATTTTTAGCCACTAATCCTCAATCAAAGGATCTGGAGAAAAGCAAAAGACCCCATTGTTTGTTATTTGTTAGACTAAAAGGGGATTTTATGTGTATACCGTAATTGGGTTGAATACTCCATGACTATCTTATTGAAGTTTGAAAGCTGGGAGTTTCCAAGATATGTGCTAAACTTGATTTGCCTGTATGAGTTTTTATTAGGTACCAGCCAAAAGATTTTATTTATTTGTTTATTTATGTAAAGAATGAGGGATTTCGGCACCAGGCCTGAGTCCAGGGGAATTCACGGTTCAATAAAGACTAACATCCCAGACAGGGCGAGTGCTTCCCCTACATGTTTTCTCCGGATCCATTATCAAACCAAAACAGGGATTCTAAGAATGAATTTCAAATGAATCATTCCGTTTCACTAAAATTTGTTAGCATGGCCAAAATATACTCCAGCTAGTTCAGGGAAGGGGAAAGGAGAAGGTGGGCAGAAGGTTAAAGGAAACACATGCCAGATGGGGGTTCAATTGGATCCATCCCCAGAGAAGACCCCACGTTACTGGCAGCTCAGCAGGCCCACTTTCCACTGCAAAGCTTCCATGGGGTTTGGATGAGGTTCATTGTTAAGAATGTTTAGAGTTATGGGTCGGATACTAGGCCAGCGCCAGAAGACAGATTCCAAGCCACAGAGGCACCCACGTGTCCCTCAATAAATTTATTTTGTGTATGTTTGTGAAACACTGGGCCCTTTAAAGTGCAGGACCTAGATGATTCTTATTAAGTAAATACATGACATCAGCCATCTAAATTACCAAAAGACTTCTACTCAGAGGTTTTAGTGAAGGGGGCAAGTAGCCAACTCTGGTCGAATCACCTGTGGAATTTTTTTAATATAACAGACACAAACTTCTGCTCTACCTCTTCTCAGTCAGATGTCTGGGGGGTAAGTTCAAACATTAACATCAGTTTGAGGTTGGAAGCCAAGGTTATATAGGCTAGGTGAAAACAGTACTTACAGCAGTCCTGTGTTCCATTTGGACACCTGATGAGTAACAGAAGCATATGTCATGCCCAGTCCTGGGGAAGATACCAAACAGAGAACAAAGGGTGACTTTCTTCCCTAGCTCACCTTGGATGGCCATTGCCTCAAACTTTCCAAGTCATGTATCTTACTCTCTACAAAACTATGATCATAGTCAGCTTCCTCTCTGTGCTTAATCAATTAACCAGTTAAAGCAGTAGATGCCTTATTCCATTCTTCTGGTTCCCATTTCAGTCTTCTCAGTCAGGACCTAAGTAAATATTAAAAGAAGCAACACAAGTTTGAGATTTCTGAGGGACCTGAAATTATCTCCCATGGGAAAAAAAGTTCTCTGAAGAGGTCATATATATAAAACCTGGAGAAGCCCTGCCGGAAAGTGATCTTTGTAGGGAACAGTTGAGCATGTTCAGAATTTTGAAAGTCCTTCTACGTGAACGAATGTTTTATGGAAACAAAGTTTTAAATTTATGTTCAAGAAGATCATTTGAAACGGAATTAGGGAAATTGCATATTAAGCATAATCCCTTTGGCCTGGTCTAGGAAAGTACTGGAGATGCCAACTCTTAGAGCTGACATTAGAACCAGCCAGCTGGTGGCTTACTCTGTGCTGTTCTTCACTCTGCCCATGATGAACTATGATCTCTGGGGTTCACAACCCCATGAGGCATGGACAATTGCATTAGATAGGATCTTCAATCATGGAGCTTGAGGATTCACCACTGGGCAAACTCTGTCTCTCATGGAGTCCTGAGCAGCAGGGTCTTGCAAATGGGTACCCTGAGAGTTCAACTGTGAAATTTGACTGCAGTGGAAAAATCATCTCAGAGATCAAACCATAAACAGATGTGTAACTTGTGGATCTGCCACCAAATAACCCTATGTGAATTTGGGGCTATTAATCCATCCATCCATCCATTCATTCATGTACCTGTTATATGCCAAAATGTGTGTCAACAGAAAGTGATGTCACAGTAATCAAAATAGAGAGCCCATGCCCTTGCCTGGTGGGGAGACAGACATGGAAAAAAGCTTTACACAGATACATGCAGAAATGCAACTTACAAGGATTGGGAAGGAATGGTATAAGGAGGGGGTCCCTCTATTAGACTGAGGGGTCAAGGAGGATCTCTCACAGTAGTTAAACTGAGCCCTAAAGGACTCAGACAAAATGGTGTAGGAAGAGGTTACCAGACATGGACAACATCAAGTGTGAAGGCTGATGCTCAAAAGAGAATTTTTGGAGTGGTAGGCATGGTAGTTTTAAGTATTTGCCTCACAGTGATGAAAAGGACAAGTTCTAAATTGGGCATGAAGCGGTATGACAGAAGGAGGGTGCTGAAAGAGGAGAGTGAGGAGTGCGTTGGTGACCTGTCCATGGCTGATGAGATTGGAGAGCTATTGAAGTGGGCAAACTAGGACCTGCATCTGAAAGGATAAGGTTTTCTTCTTGGAGAACTTCTTGTCTGAATTAGAAATAGAGATGATGTGCAGGGGGAGGCAATGGGAGTGGGTACCTGGAGTGCGATGCAAGAGAAAGTTATGAAAAGGTCATAGGAGAGAGCCTGTCCACCAGGCCCTATGTTGAATGGGCCTCTGGATATTCATTCCCCAGAATAAAGATCAGCTTAGGTAAAGACTCCACTCCAAAACTGCTAGAACTTGTCCAGGAATTCAGTAAAGTGTCAGGATATAAAATCAATGCACAGAAATCAGTTGCATTTCTGTACACCAACAACACGACTGAAGAAAGAGAAATTAAGGAGTCAATCCCATTTACAATTGTACCCAAAACTATAAGATACCTAGGAATAAACCTAACCAAAGAGACTAAGAATCTATACACAGAAAATTATAAAGTACTCATGAAAGAAATTGAGGAAGACACAAAAAAATGGAAAAATGTTCCATGCTCCTGGATTGGAAGAATAAATATTGTGAAAATGTCTATGCTACCTAAAGCAATCTACACATTTAATGCAATCCCTATCAAAATACCATCCATTTTTTTCAAAGAAATGGAACAAATAATCCTAAAATTTATATGGAACCAGAAAAGACCTCGAATAGCCAAAGGAATATTGAAGAACAAAGCCAAAGTTGGTGGCATCACAATTCCGGACTTCAAGCTCTATTACAAAGCTGTCATCATCAAGACAGCAAGGTACTGGCACAAAAACAGACACATAGATCAGTGGAACAGAATAGAGAGCCCAGAAATCGACCCTCAACTCTATGGTCAACTAATCTTCAACAAAGCAGGAAAGAATGTCCAATGGAAAAAAGACAGCCTCTTCAATAAATGGTGCTGGGAAAATTGGACAGCTACATGCAGAAAAATGAAATTGGACCACTTCCTTACACCACACACGAAAATAGACTCCAAATGGATGAAGGACCTCAATGTGAGAAAGGAATCCATCAAAATCCTTGAGGAGAATGCAGGCAGCAACCTCTTCAACCTCAGCCATAGCAACATCTTCCTAGAAACATCGCCAAAGGCAAGGGAAGCAAGGGCAAAAATGAACTATTGGGATTTCATCAAGATCAAAAGCTTTTGCACAGCAAAGGAAACAGTTAACAAAACCAAAAGACAACTGACAGAATGGGAGAAGATATTTGCAAACGACATATCAGATAAAGGGCTAGTATCCAAAATCTATAAGGAACTTAGCAAACTCAACACCCAAAGAACAAACAATCCAATCAAGAAATGGGCAGAGGACATGAACAGACATTTCTGCAAAGAAGACATCCAGATGGCCAACAGACACATGAAAAAGTGCTCCACGTCACTCGGCATCAGGGAAATACAAATCAAAACCACAATGAGATATCACCTCACACCAGTCAGAATGGCTAAAATTAACAAGTCAGGAAATGACAGATGCTGGCGAGGATGTGGAGAAAGGGGAACCCTCCTCCACTGTTGGTGGGAATGCAAGCTGGTGCAACCACTCTGGAAAACAGCATGGAGGTTCCTCAAAATGTTGAAAATAGAACTACCCTATGACCCAGCAATTGCACTACTGGGTATTTACCCTAAAGATACAAACATAGTGATCCGAAGGGGCACGTGTACCCGAATGTTTATAGCAGCAATGTCTACAATAGCCAGACTATGGAAAGAACCTAGATGTCCATCAACAGATGAATGGATAAAGAAGAGGTGGTATATATACACAATGGAATACTATGCAGCCATCAAAAGAAATGAAATCTTGCCATTTGCGACGACGTGGATGGAACTAGAGCGTATCATGCTTAGTGAAATAAGTCAATTGGAGAAAGACAACTATCATATGATCTCCCTGATATGAGGACATGGAGAAGCAACATGGGGGGGTAGGGGGATAGGAGAAGAGTAAATGAAACAAGATGGGATTGGGAGGGAGACAAACCATAAATGACTCTTAATCTCACAAAACAAACTGGGGGTTGCTGGGGGGAGGTGGGATTGGGAGAGGGGGAGCGGGCTATGGACATTGGGGAGGCGAGGCGAACCATAAGAGACTATGGACTCTGAAAAACAACCTGAGGGTTTTGAAGGGTCAGGGGTGGAAGGTTGGGGCAACCTGAGGGTTTTGAAGGGTCAGGGGTGGGAGGTTGGGGGAACAGGTGGTGGGTAATGGGGAGGGCACGTTTTGCATGGAGCACTGGTTGTTGTGCAAAAAGAATGAATACTGTTACGCTGAAAAAATAAATAAAATGGAAAAAAAAAAAAAAAGATCAGCTTAGGTGCTAAAATCTTTAGTGAGTGAGAAGAAGTGACCAGCAGCTTGCAGACAATCTCTTCACTGCCCTGGGGAGCTCCTAGGATCTTTGCTGTAAGCAATAAAAACAGTCACTGTTTTCTCAATTCTGTCAACCTTGTGGTGAGCACACTAGATGAAATCAGAAGACTGGGATTCAAGTTCTGGCCCTGTGACTCTAGTTGTGGCATTTACCTTGGCAATATCATTTTGAGTCTTTGAATCTCGATTTCCTCATCTGCTAATTATGTAAACGACCTGCAGAAGGTTGGTGGGAGGTGGGGAAAGAATGACCTGCCTCCCTAGGGAAGTACATGAGAATTTCTACTGCTGTGGTTTTCAACCCTCCTTCACATGAGAATCACCTGAATTTGGTCTAAGTTGGGCCAAGCTTTGGAATTTTTTAAAAGGTCCCCTGTGATTCTAAGGGGCAGAGGTTGAGAACCACTGTCCAAGGAAAACAAGTATCATTTGAGAAGAATATTCAACATATACCACTAAAATAAGTCTCATTCTTCTGTTTTGTTCACTGAAACTGCCCTAGTGCCCAGAATATTTAACATGTAGTAGGCATTCAGTAAATTGTATTTGGGCAATGTCATGATTATAAAGCAGATCAGGGCATTGCCCCAGGAACAAAAACAAAGTAAAATTGTCACTGAATTGCTTACTCGATTACTTAATTCTCTGGTTAATCCTGGCCACAGAACTGGGAGTGATCCTTTAGCCCCAAACATAATTCTAAAATATTAAGTAGGATTTATTTACATCTAATGAACTTCCTTGCAAATGTCTGTACCCAACTCTAGCACCCCCCCCACACACACACACAGGTGGCCTCAGTCTTATGATGAGAGGGTCTCTATTTGGGGAATTTCTTCTTATCACATCACCCAGGAGACCGAGGCATCTTTTTCTCTCTACTGCCATAGTGCTTTGAACCTGGTTCATTCTTCAGCAATCACACAATGTATAGATTGTTTATTAGTTAAGTCTGTCTCCTCCCTTTACGTGAAGTTCCCTGTAATCAGATAGTCAGTATCTTTCTTGAAATTGTAGCACCTTATGATAATGATGATGATAATGATGATGATGTCCCTGGCATCAGGACAATATTTCATCTTTTTCTTGAATAAATTTACAAGCTATCTGGGACACATTGGGGATTTTTTTTTTGCACTGCATTTCCCCTCTCATAGAGAAAGAACCAGGATTAGACCACAGAGGCCAACCAGAAATTTATGGTAGCCAGTGGTGGGATAACAGATGTTTATACTTTCCTGAAGCAAAAATAAGAGAGAAGGGGCAAAAGAAAGCTTTGGTGGGCTTTAGAACCTGAGGAAGGTTGGTGAGCTCAGGTTACTGGTCTTTTCCTAGCCAGCTTTGGAGAGAACATCCAACCTTCTCACCAAAAAGACCATAATGAAGTTTGAAAGAAAAAGAGCTTTTAAAGGATCAGAGAAAGATGTCCCTAGCTGAAAATTCTTCCACCGTGTGGTCTCCTAGAAATAAATGAAGAATGAGAATTTGGAAACTTGGTCTCCTGTCTTCTCATTAACCAGCTGACTAATATTGGGCAAGCCACTTAACCATTTTATGGGGTAGCTTTTCATCCATAAAAGGAAGGGTTAAAAATTGTTGCCTTACCTTTTATAGGAGTAAAAACAAAAACTAGGTAATATGTGTAATACCTCTTTATAAGGACTCTCTTTCTGTGCCATATGAAACATCAGAGATAGCAAACAAAACGTTGCTCATACTGGGTTAGTCACTAAGATGTCTGAATTTACCCCCTAGTCTCCTTGGAGCAGCACTCTTGTGAGCAGCCTCATGCGCTAATAGGGGGCTTGAGAGTAAGTGATAGTGAATGGGCTGTTGACCATATTGTCTGTCATATTACCTGGGAATGGTGCTCTTGTATCTCCCAAGAACAGGTAAGAAAGAGCCTGCTATAGCCAAAGGAAACTGGAATTTTCCAAGATACTTCAAGTTATCCATTCCCTCCCCCACTGAGCCCACCAGCTATAAATAATGAAAGACCCAGTGAAAATGTTGGAAGTACCTGCGCAGGCCCGCTAGACCTCCTACCTGTGGATGCCCAGGACAGACCTGCGAAGGAGCCTGAAGACCTGAGCTCGCCCACAAGGGCCTTCACCTGTCCTTGCCCTTTGGAGCTATTCCTCCACACCCACTTTTGCCCATCATAATAGCCCTTCTCTGTCTGTCCTGATAAAATCCAAATTGCCCAATAGCTGCTAATCCACAAGAACAATTCCTCCTTCTTTGGAGAACCATCCTTGACCAACTAGCTGTGAAGCTAGCTGAACTTCTGCCTTCGCCCTCCCACTCAAGGCCTATACAGCAGTCCATTTTTCCTCTCCAAGTTAGAAAACTCCTCTGGAGCCTTCTCACCCCTGACATTCCAAAGAAAGACTTAGGTTAATGGTGTTCTTGTTATTTTTTTTCTTCCTCTGCCCTAAGGGGCCTAGACGCTGTCCTTATGGAAGATGGGTGACAAATAGGAGAGACACATCAGTTTTTATTTTCTCACTCCCATAATCAGTAAAACAAAATAAAACAAAACAGGTACATTTCCTTCTCTTCTTGCTGTTGTGATCATTTAGATGTATTTGAGTCTTCTCAGGACTCAGAAAGAAAAAGGAATTTTTTCCTTCTACCCATCTTGGGTTCTCTGGGGGCCCTATAAACTGAACTGACAAAAAGACAGGTTAACAAGAGAAAAACAAACAGAAGCTTATTAACACGTATATCACACTTACACATGGGAGCCCTCAGTGATGAGTGGTGAGTGCTGAAAGGCGTGGTTAGAATGTGGGGCCTATGTATCTAACCTAGTAGAAGAAAGGTGGGGGAGAAAGGGCACTTATGGAAAAAACAAATGACTTTTTGGAAAGATAAATGGGCCCTTAGGAGAATAGATGGGAGATATGATCACTTGGAAGACGTCTGTCTTGGGTGTGGTGCCGATTTCCAGGCTCCCAGAAGAGAAGAGTAGAGTTGCTTCCAGGGAAAGGATTTATGACAATTGAGTTCTTTGTGGGGGGCTCTGCTTTTAGGAAGATAAGGGATTTCATGAATTCAAATGTCTTCAGCTCAAAATAATTTTGATGTTAAAGTGGCATATTTTGGAGTGGCATATCCTGCACCCCTTCAACCTTCTGTACCAAGTTACTACCCTTTAGGACTAAACAAGCTTCAACCTCGCTTTGAGTAGTGCTGGGACTAAGGTGAGACAAACACTCACCTTGACTGCAGAATGTAAAGGGGGCAGCCCAAAACTCAGTCACCAAGATAGATGTTTTACTGTAATAATATCTTTAAAAATTTTTTTTAATTTTATTTATTTTTTTATTTGAGAGAGAGAGATAGAACACATGCAAAGGCATGCTAACAGGGGGAGAGGCAGAGGGAGAGGGAGAAGCAGACTTCCCACTGAGCAGCGAGGCCAACGTGGGACTCAATCCCAGGACCCTAAGATCATGACCTGAGCTGAAGGTGGACACTTAACTGACTGAGCCACCCAGGCACCCCTCTAGTTTTGAAAATAGAAACTAAGGCAAAATATCCAGGATGAGCAAAATATGAACATTTTAAATTAAGTTAGGATCGGTATTATGGAATACAGGCCATTGGCCTTCGGGATCCCTATCGGACAGTTATTTATATTAACTACCTCATTGTCTGGAGCCTACATCCAGTGGGGATTTTCCTAAGCCACGGCGTCTCCCAAAGTCTCCCAAGCACTCCTGCCCTTCTGTCTCCTGTGATCCCATCCTCATATACTTCATAACAGCAGCCAACAGTTCTCGGCCATGTGCCAGGCATTGACTCACGATCTGCATTTTCATTATGTCAGATGATCCTCACCATTTCCATAGGTACCAATAAAACAAGTCTTGGTATTATCTGGATTTAATGTTTATGTTTTAAGTTGAGAAAGCCTCCAAGGGGAGCTACCACAGCCATGGATGACACAGCTAGTCCACGGCAGAGCAGAAATGGAACCCAAGCCCACCCTTACCCACCCCTCTATACTGCTCCTCACAGACCAAAACCTCAGTGCTGTCTGTTCATACTGACCATTCATCAAACGTGGTCACTATTCCCTTGGCAGGACCTCCAACTTTTCTCTATTAGTGTGGTGTGGTGAATGAGAAGCTTTGCTGAAATTCATCTCACTAAAATGTAAAGCTGGAAGGTAACTTGCAGAGAAAGCATTAAATCCAATGCATGTCATTTCCTCAATTTGCAAAATAGAAAACTGAGTCCTGGAAAAGTGATATGATTTGCTAAGTCTACATGTTGGTGATATCAGCAGAATTGGCTCTGCCTTTACTCTTTCCACTGAATCCTGGCTCTTTATTCTGCCATCCTGTCCTGAGTACTCCCTCAACCATCTGCCCACGAGGTTTTTCCATCAGCTTCTATGTCATGTGCTTCTTTCCCAAGACTGCTCCCATTTTCTCCCCTTCAAACCCATTTGCTACTTATACTCCAGAAATAGTCACCGATCGCCTCTTATGTGCAAGGAATTCTGCTGACATCTTAGGCAGCACTCTAAATTCATACATATATACTTATGTACATTTATGCCCAGCTCAGAATAAAGTGGTAGGACTGGGGGAAAAAATGGGGGTGGGATGGGATTCTAGCGTCAGAGAGGAAATCAGCTCTGAGCTTTATAGTTCTTCTTTGCTTTTGAGTACAGTTCAGAATGCTGGTCTCTACCCTTAGACCAGGACCAGCTCTGCGCCGAGAGGTCCTCCAACAACCAAAACCTCTCTTTCTTCTGACCCACCAGTTCCCTGGCACATGTGAGCTGCTATGAAGCCATAAGAGTAAAAAAGTGGGGTTGGGAGTTGGGGGGGATGCTTACAAGGCTTCATTAAAATGTACCTAAATTCCCTTTCTCGTACTCCCAGAAGCTCATTGATAGATCAGCTGTATACCTCTTGGAATGTACCTTACAAAGTTACAGGATAGATGTAAGGAAATTTTACTCAGGGTGAGAGGCATCAGGGTCTAAGAGCAGCCCCAAATGGCCAGAGTCATGAAAGGTTGGCAGGCTTTGCTGCCTCACTACCCGTGGTTCCCAAAGGCCATCCTTGGGGAGTGAGGGAGAATAGTCTATTTACTCAGAAAGGCTGCCTGCTGGGAATGTTCATGCTTGTGCTAGAAATGACTAGTGAAGTTGGGAAAAAAGAAGAGAAAGCCTTGTTATAAAAAAATTTCTAGAAACTTGGTGCAGGGAGTGGGGGCCAAAAGAAAAGGAATTGGGCATTTCAAATTGATAGTGTTTGGGTAAAGTAGATATCTTAAAATATTTGCTGAAAAATATTTGCTGAAAAACTCTAACCCCCAATCAGTGATTGGCATCATTGCTCCAAGGCAGAGGCAGGAGGTGAGTGGGAACCATCAGCTTCTATGAATTGTTTAGAGTGTAAAAAGAAAGAGCTTTCTCCTCCTCATCCTTGTCTTGTCCCACCAGCTCCATGTTGGGGCCGCTGGGGGGCACATCACATTATAGTCTGCACAGAGAGTCATTTACAGGGAGGATAGGAAAAATAATGGACACTGGATTGAGCAGACCATCACCTCCCTCAAGCCAAAGACAGCCATACATAATGTCTTTGCCCCTCACCTTGCTGAGCAACGAGAACGCATGGAAGAGCTGTCATCTGAGCCTCCATGAAAGGCCCATCTCTGAAATCCAACCTTTCTTTATAGGGTTATTGCATTTTTTTAAGATTTTATTTATTTATTTGAGAGACAGAGATCACAAGTAGGCAGAGAGGCAGGCAGAAAGAGAGAGGGAAGCAGGCTTCCTGCTGAGCAGAAATGGATGCGGGGCTCCATCCCAGGACCCTGAGATCATGACCTGAGCCGAAGGCAGAGAGGCTTTAACCCAATAAGCCACCTAGGCGCCCCGGGTTATTGCATTTTAAAGGGATGTTTTTTGCTTTGCTTTTTAAAAATAATGTTTATTTTTAGTTCTTCAGCAAAAACACTCATTCTGGAATTTATTTTTTCTTGACTCTACTTTTGCATTATGTGTAAGTGATCTTCTAGGTTCCACAGAGATTCCTGTGGCTTGTGGGTTCAAGACCGAGCCTCCAGGGCTCCCAGAAAAGTGCAGCAAAAGCACAGCTCCACGAGTGAGAGCCCCTGAGAAACCACTGCCCAGATCTGGGACATCTCCTTGGTGAAAAGCACAATATAGATTTGAAAAGTACAGAGAAGCCTAAAAGAAGAAGAAGAAGAAGAAAGTCCCTTATCATTTCACCACTTTCAGCTTTTTGATTAAAATATATTTTTCTCAGGATGCCTGGGAGGCTCAGATGGTTAAGAGTCTGCCTTCAGCTCAGGTCATGATCCCAGGGTCCTGGGATCAAGTATGGCCTGGGGTTCCTTGCTCAGCAGGGAGCCTGCTTCTCCCTCTGTCTGCCATTTTCTCGGCTTGCTCTCTCTCTCTGGCAAATAAATAAAATCCTTTAAAAAATAAAATATATTTTTGTCAATGCAATGGTGGTTTCATACATTTTTAAGAAAAAGCCTAGGTTCCAAATGGAACCCCCAGGTAAATGAGGCCAGAAAAACTGAGAGTACTGCGCCATGTTGCAGATGGACTTGAAAAGCCATGAGGGTGAAAGAAAGCTTCTAAATATAACAAACTTCCCAAAAATGCGATCTCAACCTTAACTGAAGTCAGACTATTTTTGAAAGTGGAAATCCCCTCCTGCACCACACAAGTCCGTGGTCGAGCCGTCTAAGAATTCAACTTCTCGGGGGGCAGGAGGACATGCTGGTCCTTCGGTGAATACCATGGTCACTCCTCTTCCTTCCTGCCACCCACGGGGTCAGCAACAAGAGCCATCAGTTAAACGTGACACCCTCCCAGGGGAGCTGAATGTGCTCCCTGGGCTGTGCGTGGGGCTCCTTCTGAACCAGATGTTTGTCGGAAGCATGGCTCTTCGGCCCTCATTTCTGTTCTGTGCTGGTTTCTGGACTTTCGCCAACGCTTCTCCATCAAACAACTTGTAATTACTTAAATTTAAAAAAGAGAGAGAAACTTGTATAGAAATGGAGCAGTTTCTTTCTGCAAATTTTCAATCCGTCTGTCACTTTAGAAAGTGAAGCTTTTCCAGGTCCTGACACTCTCCTTCAAAATTCATTTCCACGGTGGATTTGAGTCGGGCTACACTGAGAGTGCCAATCAGCCTGCCTAGGACACTGGTGCGTTCTGGATGTTGGGGCAACATTCTTGGCAGGGACTGGTTTCCTGGTGGGCCCTGCCACCAACGGCACAGCTCCTCATGCCTCAGCCACCTGTCGCCCCTATGTGACTGGGACTGCTTCTGTCACCTACTTTTTTTTTTTTAATATTTATTTATTTGACAGAGAGAGAGAGATCTCAAGCAGGCAGAGAGAGAGAAGGGGGAGCAGGCTCCCCGCCAAGCAGAGAGCCCGATGTGGGACTCGATCCCAGGACCCTGAGATCATGACCTGAGCCGAAGGCAGCGGCTTAACCCACTGAGCCACCCAGGTGCCCCTGTCACCTACTTTTTAAAAAATTTTTTTATTTAAATTCAACGTAATTAGGGGCGCCTGGGTGGCTCAGTGGGTTAAAGCCTCTGCCTTCGGCTCAGGTCATGATCCCAGAGTCCTGGGATCGAGCCCCACATCAGGCTCTCTGCTCTGCAGGGAGCCTGCTTCCTCCTCTCTCTCTCTGCCTGCCTCTCTGCCTAGTTGTGATTTCTCTCTGTCAAATAAATAAAAAAATATTTAAAAAATTCAACGTAATTAACATATACTGTATTACTAGTTTCAGAGGTAGAAGTCACTGATTCATCAGTTGCAGACAATACGCAGTGCTCATTACTTCAAGTGCTCTCCTTAATGCCAGTCACCTAACTACCCCTCCCCCCGCCTGTCTCCCTCTAGCAACCCTCTCAGGGTCACCTCACTCCTATGGTCATTCAGTTCTTGCCTGAATAAATCAGAAACCCAATCTAACAATGACAGACGTACACAGCATATTTAAAAGTATGGAATTATAGTGATGAACACTAACAAGAGGCCTCTGTCTCCAGTTATATAAAATGTGATTTTACTTATTTTCTTTTAACACTTAGGGGCTCTTGAGATATTACTATATTGTGTCAGGGCTGAAGATGTCTCAAAATTGCCTGGGAGGTATATGGGAAATCACTGTAAAGTCCTCTTAATTTTGTATTAAGACTAAAATTGCCCTTAAAAAAATTAAGTCTTTAAAATTTTTTTTCTAAAAAATGGATGAGGAGAACACAGGCAGCAACGTTTGGGGCCTCGGTCGCAGCAAGTTCTTGCTAGAGTCATCTCCAAAGGCAAAAGAAACAAAAGCAAAAACCAACTATTGGGACTTCATCAAGATAAAATGTTTTGCACAGCAAAGGAAACAGCCAACAAAACTGAACGGCAACCTACAGAACGGGAATGGGAGGAGATATTTGCCCATGTCTTATCAGTTAAAGGGCTAGTATCCAAAATCTATAGAGAACTTATCAAACTCAACACCCAAAAATTTTAAAAATCCAGGCAAGAAATGGGCAGAAGACATGAACAGATATTTCTGCAAAGAAGACATCCAAATGGCCAACAGACACATGAAAAAATGCTCAACATCACTCAAATCTACAACTCAAAACCACAAATCAACTACAAATTAAAACCACAGTGAGAGACCACCTCACACAGGTCAGAATGACTAAAATTAACAACTAGGGAAATAACAGATGTTGGTGAGGATGGGGAGAAAGGGGAACCCTCTTACACTGTTGGTGGGAATGTAAACTGGGCACTCACTCTGGAAAACAGTGGTAGTTACATGAATGCATCCACATTTTATTTTTTAAAAGATTTTGTGTATTTATTTGAAAGAGAGAGAGAGAGAAGATCAGAGGAAGAAACAGAATGCCTGTGGAGCTGGGAGCCTGATGTAGGACTCAATCCTGGGACTCTGGGATCGTGACCTGAGCTGAAGGCAGTTGCTAATCAACCGAGCCACCAAGGCACTCCTGCGTCTGTATTTTAAAACTCATCCAATTCTACACTTAAAAGTATGTTAATCCTCCAAAAAAATTATGAAGAAAACTTGTACAGTATGAGACATTGTCAGAAGAGCTAGTAAAAGGGGTATACAAAAAAATCTAGGATACTGTCGGATGTGAAAGTTACCACTAGATTATGAGAGGTCTCTGATTAGACAGAATAAAGTGACAGTGTTTTAATTGAATTATATTTGACATATAATGTGGTGTCATATTAAAGTATATAACATGTTGATCTGATACATTTATCTATTGCAATATGATTTTCACTGAAGTGTTAGCTAACAGCTCTTTCACATCATGTAATTCTCATTTCTTTTTTGTGGTGGGAATAATTAAGATCTATGTGTTAGCAAGTTAAATGTTTATAATATAATATTATCTATTGGTACTACCCTGTGCATTAGATCTCCAGGACTGATTTAACTATAAGTTGCAAGTTAGTACCCATGAACAACATCTCTCTTATCCCTCCACCTTCCAGCCCTGGTAACACCCTTTTACCAATTTGGTTTTTTTTTTTTAAATTAAAGATTTTATTTATTCATTTGACAGACAGAGATCACAAGTAGGCAGAGAAGCAGGCAGAGAGAGGAGGAAGCAGGCTCCCTGCTGAGCAGAGAGCTGGATGCGGGCCTTGATCCCAGAACCCTGAGATCATAACCTGAGCTGAAGGCAGAGGCTTTAACCCACTGAGCCACCTAGGCACCCCTACCAGTTTGGCTTTTTATATTTGAATTCAATCACTTCTCTTTTTTTCCCTTAAATCTATTTATATGTATTTATATTTACACCCTATCCTCCCTATGCCTGGAACTTTCTTCCCCTGGGAGCATCTGAATAGTAACTCCCATGCTTCCTTTTAGTCTTTGCTCAAACTTTGCTTTCTCAGTCTGACCTACACAGACCCGCTATTTACAACTGCAGTCCAGGTTGCCTAGGTGGCTCAACTGGTTAAGCATCTGCCTTTGGCTCAGGTCATGATCCCAGAACCCTAGGATCAAGGCCCACATGGGGCTCCTTGCTCCATAGGGAGCCTACTTCTCCCTCTGCCTGCAACTTCCTCTGCTTGTATTTTCTCTCTGGCAAATAAATAGTCTTTTTAAAAAGAATTAAAAAAAATAAAACTGCAGTCCACATTCCCATCTCAATATTGTGGATTTTCCTCACTGTGCTGGTTTTTTTCCATTGCACATATCATTTCCTTATATACTATGCAATTGACTTCTTTATTATGCCTCCTGTTTGTCTCTTTCCCAATAAACTGTGAATCCCTTCCTCATGGAAGCAGAGATTTATTTCTATCTTATTACTTCTGCATTCCTGGCAACAGGTAGGCATGCAATAAATACTTGTTGGATAAATAAGTGAATTAAGATGGACAACCATCCTTTCTGACGCAGTATTTAGAATTACTACCGTCCATTGATGGTCCATAGATGCTATCTGAAAAGAGTACAGTCATTTGTACTCCCAACTAGTAATACATGAGCATGTTTGTTCTTTTCTATTTTTATTAGCATTGCAAGTTATCAATCTTTTTAATTGTGAACTATTCGTCAGAGGAAACCATACATCACTGGGCTTTTTTTATTTCGTATGTTTATTAATCATTTGCATTTTCACTTCTAGGAACTGATTATGTCGTTTGACTACTTTTATTTTGGATTGCTTCTTTTTAACTTAAAGGGACCTTGTATAAATTAACTTAATCCCCTATCTATCACATATAGTCTAAATAATTTATGCCATTCTCCCTTTGTATTTTAAACATTTGACTTGAAGCATTTCAAAGTTTTTCTGCTCAAAAAGGCATGAGAATGTGAATGTTCCCTTTTATTATCTATATGAAACAAAATATGTTTATTTTATAGCCAAAGTTTATGGTGTCTTTTTGCAGCAAAGGATTATTTTCAGGGATCAAGGCTCTCAGTCTAATTGAGGCAGTCGTTAGTAGCAGGACAGGAAACCGTCAGCAGTTAACTTTGCACGCAGTCTTGCCTTTCAGGAAAAGGGAAAGGGAAAGATAATTGCTAGACTAAGTTTAAGTCCTTTGACCTATAACAGAACTCTTTATTCTTCAATGAGAAGATTCAAAGTTGTTGATGTTGCTTTTCCCTTTGTTTTTCATAGAACAGAAAATCCAGTTGGGTCTCAGGATAACCAAGCCATGATTCTGTGAGCAGAGAATAACAACTTTACAAAACAATACTTTCCATTTGTATAGTGACTTACAGTTCCAATGTACTTCCATAAATATTATCTCATTTAATCCTCAAAACCAAAACTATTTTACAGAAAAGTATCCAGAAGTTTATAAATGCTAATTCTGGAGACCAGGATCTTACCCCATTGATTCTGTGACAGAGCCGGGCTCCGTGACATCTCTAAAGAATTTCCTATGCAACTGAATTATTCAGAATTGTAATAATTAACAACGTTAAAGAAAATGATATTGGAATACTAAGTTGAACAAGTTGGACCTAAAAATAGGTTATTTCTTCTCTTTGGTTTATAAAAGGCTTCAAATTCAGGTGTAGCTCCTCTGTCTTACGCAAAAACAGTGACATCTGCCTGGTGCTGGTGTCTATTCTTGCTCTTTGTCAGTATTTACAGGTCACAGAATACAAGACAGAAGTGTCAGGAGAAAAAGGCTTCTGGCAAATATAACCCTATTGTTTTATAGTCTCTTAGATTTTGAGGGCTTTCTTACTCTACAATATGTTCTTCTTGGTTCTGCAGGTTGAAAAGTTTTTTTAGAAGACACAAAAGAATATGAACTTTTTAGATAATGACCAGTGCCTTTTTATTTTAGAAGTATATGAGATGACGAGGTGAAGGCTACAAACGTATTTGAAAAGTCTTGAGTCGTAGTGAAATATACATGGCAATTTTGTTTTATATACTTTTATTTTCTTCTTAGGAAATTCACAGTAAAGACCATAATGAAGCTAAACATAAGGAATACGCCATTAAATTTACCTTTACAAACATTCCTGGTGAGGTATTAATACTCACTAAGATCTGCATGTAGGCTACAGAACATATTTCTAAGGTAGGGCTCATATATATACACTCTGAAATAATTTGGACTCCCTTAGCTTTATAAACTCAGCTTAACTCCATATCCGCCCACATGTTCCACACTCAGTTGGCCCCTGCCATTCTTAATTAATCCAGTTTGTGCCAGATATTTTTAATCTTTTATGCCATCTGTTTCCAAATACTGTGTTGGTCAAGGCTTGGCTGGGGTTCCATACCATTCAACCTTTCCTATTTTAGCTTCTCAGTTTTTGATTGCTGTGTTTCAGAGTTTTGTTTCATTAACTTAAGTCATGAACTCATCAAAGGTTCACCAACTCCCCGCTTATTTCAAATAATTCTGGCCTTAGGTACTTCCTTAGTATTTAATCTGAGAATGAGAAGACCTTGGTCTACCTAGTGAAGGAGTTGGCCAGCCTGGCTGTGTATCAGCCTCAATCTAAACACCTACTCATCTCATCATTGTCTCATGCCAATAAACCAAGGATTTCATGCACCAAGGGAAAGTTTCAGAGAATCATGCTGCTTTTCTTTTGCCATAAACACAGAAGGGAACTTTAGCTTGGGAACCATATGTGGAACTTGCTCATGTGGATTTTTTCCAGAATGTCCATTTTTCTCCTGGTAACACGTCACCAAAAAAAAAATAAATAATAAAATAAAAATATATAGAGGGTATCTCTACATAGAATACTTACTCACTTTCTACTAAAATGGACATTTTCTTGCATAAACTTGTTTTTCTTCTAAAGAAAATTTATTAACCTACATATCTCTGAATTATAACTTAACACAATACTAATCCCTGGCAGCAGAAATTTCTTGGGGTTGAGAGCATGGTAAGCATGTTGAAAATATTATTGTACAACTGACCCTTCAACAGCACAGGTTTGAACTGCGCAGGTCCACTGCTCCGTGGATTTTTTCCTCGTGGCTACCATAAAGTACTGAAAATGTGTTTTCTCTTCCCTGTGGTTTTCTTATTAACATTGCCTTTTCTCTAGTTTACTTTATTTTAAGACTATGGTATATGATACATATAACATACAAGATCAGCATTAACCGACTGTGTTAACTGACTATGTCTTGTTAAGGCTTCTAGTCAACACTAAGCTATTAGCAGTTAAGTTTGGGGGGAGTCAAAATTATGCAAGGATTCTTGATTATGCAGGGGGTCAGACCCCTAACCCTTGTGTTCTTCAAGGGTTAACTGCAGTCTAAAAACCAACTTTATAGCTTACGGCATTAGTAACTTACCTCAATTTAGGTCACTGTTACCCGCCTAGAATTTTATTTTCCAAGGTAAGGACCACATTTGTTTAATTTTTTCTTCAACTACAATCTGCCCAGGACTTAGAGATGGTATGTGGTGACACTCTCGAATATTCGACTGTGGGGACCCTGCGTTTTATCAATTTGATGAACAGACTTCTTTCTCTCTTCTTACAATATAATTCCCTCCCAATATTCTTTACTAACTTTTACTTTTTTTATTTAATGAGCCCCAGGATTTTCCCCCCTCTTCTCATTTTTTTTCTTCCCTTATGCAAAATAAAAAAGGCATAACTCAAATATCTCCTTTCCGGGAGTGGGGGTGAGAGGTGTTTTACCAACATCAGACCCATTATCTTTCGGGCACTCACTAACAGGCGCAGGTGCTCTCCCCGCTGCCCCCAGGCCTCCCACCTTAACTCTAGCATCTCCTGGTAGGCTGGCCCCTCTGTTCTACTCCGGGCATCCACCGTCCACGAAGAGAAGACAAAGAGCTCAAGAGCCTTATATGCAATTCCTGATCCTACTAATTAACTTTGCTTTAAACTCTGCAATAACTTCCTGGCAGTTTTGCTGAGAGCAGGAGCCTATTCGAATACCTATAAGAAGTGGGTAAGTGCCCTTTCACTTTTTCTCCTCATTGAAATGTATTATACAACGTGTAGTTGTTGACTCCATGTGCTCATCAATAAGTCATCAGTTTCACAGCTGAGACTTCTTAGTGGTTTAGGGGGACTCCTCCCACTTCTTCTCTATACCCTATTTTAGAAAAGGGGACCATAGGGGAATTCTGGTTATAACACCCCCTTCCCCCATCTCTTCCGGAAGCTGCCAATGTACTATCTCTAGAAACCTCAGATAGGTCTGAGAAACCCCTGGTCCAACCCCCTGCCCAAGTTTCGAAGGGCTCTGATAGGTCAGGTCGTGACAGAAATTTCCAGTCACTTGTTGGAGTGTTTGGGCTTAAGCAAAATCACAAATAAATATCAGTTCATCCTCATGCTGTCTTCACTTTCACAATTGCTTCTATGCTGCACCGAAAAGAAATGAGCCAGAGTTTCCACAGAGTTTCACATCCTCCTAAGAGAACTTGAGAACACAGGATCCCCTTGGTTGACTTTTCCTGAAGAGAGTACAGGAACTAAGGAAATGAATTGCCCTCAATATTTAAAGATCTCTCATTGTTGGGGGCCATTGGGGCACAAAAGGTATACTGAAATGAAGTAAGTAATTCCATAGAGAGAATTTGCATATACACTCTTATTCAGAAGATTTGGGGAAATGATGCATTTTGTTTAATTATTAGTTAAAATATAGCTTATTAGTGAGAATAATGGTTTGGTTGCAATAAAAGTGAGACAAAAGAATGATGGCTTTAGAAACAGATTTTTCATGTCTCTCCTATATAAAAGTGCAGGTAGGCAATCAGGCTAGGGAAGCAGTTGCATGATCTTGAGGCTCTTCTTTTTATTACTCTTTCATCCCCAACAACCTGGTTTCCATCTGAAGGTCTACAGTGTCTGATTCAGACCCCACCACCACACCTGCTTTCCAGCCAAAGGGAGGAATACAGAGCATGGGAGCCAACCCCTCCCCCAAGAGCACAGTGAGGAGAGGCACAGAGCACCTCTGCTCACAGCCACCTGACCAATGTTTATGGCTATATCTGTCTGCAAGGAAGGCTATGAAATATATACTTTACCTGGGTAACCACTATTTATTATTTATTTAGTTATTTATTTATTTTAGAGATGAGCAGGAGCAGAGAGAGAGAGTGAATCTGCCCAGCATGGAGTTCAGACACAGGGTTCAACTTGGGGCTCCATCAGCCAAACCTAGACCATGACCTGAACTGACACCAAGAGTTGAGTCAGACGCATAACTGACTGAGCCACACAGGAGCCCCAACCACATAGCCTTTTAAATGGGAGAAAATGGATATTGGGGCAACTAGTAATTTCCACAACAGTCTCCCCTCCATGGATTAGGAGACAGTATCCACAGTCAATATAGAGAGTGGTTCTTTACTGTCTTCCAAACCCTTCTCACTAAGGAATGGATGAAAACCATAGTCTGGAGTTAATCTGTTTTCCTTGTTTTCACTCCAAATCTTTTTCCTAATCCTTTTCTGTGGCCCACATGGTTTAGAAACCACACTGTTCTAAAAATATAGTTATTTCTTTACATATCTTTATTCACATTTACACTAAATGCAGATACGTTCATTGTCTTGGTCTTAGATTTATAAATGTTCAATTTAAGGTAAGTGTCTTCATCAATGACATTTCCAGAAGTATTGATCCTCCTATTTCTATGTAAGAGAGACAAGCAGTGTGTGAACTATAAGGAGGCAATTGGGAGGGATGTAAGCATTATGGAGTTAAGAGTCAGATTTCTCTGTATCAAATCTCTGCTCAGGGGCACCTGGGTGACTCAGTCAGTTAAGCATCTGCCTTTGGCTCGGGTCATGATTTCAGGGTCCTGAGATCGAGCCCCACATCGGGCTCCCTGCTCAGTAGGAATTCTGCTTCTCCCTCTCATTCTCCCTCTGTGTTTGTTTTCTCAAATAAATAAAATCTTTAAAAAAAAAAAAAAGAAAAGTATTAAAAAAAAATCTCTGCTCCACATTTTACTCATTGCCTACTCTTAAAGAAGTTACTTTACCTCTCTCAGCTGGGTATTTTTGGTCCTAAGTAGGAAGCTAGAAAGATCTCCTTGCACAGTTATTACCAGGATTAGATGACCAGCTGCACAACACGTGTCCAGCCCAGAGCTGACTATGGAACAGGTGCTCAGTAAATGGTCATTCTTTTTGCTTAATGGACGTATGGGCATACTTTATAAAATTCCTTCATGTAGAAATGTTGTCCCTTTCACCTGCTCTCTATCATAAAGAGTTGAGGACAGCCCTTACTTTTTGGACTATGCAAGCACCACTTTAAAATGGCATATTGCCCAAAGAACTCTTGTCCAGAGTGAGAAATCATTTGCTCTGTGAAACCAAACCGTCTCATATCTCACAGTTCTTTCCCCAGTAGTTAGAGGATAACTGTCTGTTGTCATCGAATTGTTTCATACCAACCATGTAGGAGTTAAACGGGCTCAGGCAAGACAATATTTACTTATAAATTTATATCATCTCTAAACCTAAAAAGAATTTCAGGAAGCTTATAAATAGATATCCAGTACAGTAAGGTAACACTAGAAGACAAAATTAGAAAATGAAACAAATGGAAAACAAAGAATGAGGGATAAACCGAGCCAGGAATGAAAGGGGACTAGAATGCACACACTAGAGTTACCAAGGCCCCCCTCCGCCATTGGACTAAAGTGTGTGTGTCGTTTCGTGGGGCCTTTCTCATTGGCTTCTAGATGGCTACCTTCTTGTTCTCATGATGTTCTCCCTGCACATGTGCGTACAGATTTCCCTTTCACATCGGAATGCCAGTCATCCAATAATGAGGTTAAAGACCTCATTTTAACATCATTGCCTCCATGAAGACCCTGTTTCCAAATAAGTTTACATTCTGAGACACTGGGGCGAGGGGATGTTGTTAGGACTTCAACATGTATATTTTAGGCGGACACAATTTGCTTCTGATAGAATAAACTCAGAGGATGTTACTTTGTTTTATTTTGTATTATATGAGTGGGTTTTTTTTTTTTTTTTTCAGATTTTTCTAAATCTTGCTTCAGGTTTTCATAGGGTCCTAGAATGATCATTTAAACATCAATAACTGCATAGAGGACTAGAGAGACCCTACTCACGTGGGGTTAGGAATCCCTAGGATTTTGCTTAAAGGCGATTTGCTGCCCTTTGAATGAAATCCATTCTGAGATCAGCTGGTAATGGAGGCTTTGTCAGATCTGTTATCCTGAATCTCTTTCTTCCTCCTCTGCCTAACATAAGTCAAACTTTCTTCCACAATGTTCCGTAGCACTCTCTGGAGTTTGTGACTGCATCTGCCTTCTAGTAGTTTCCTAGCAGCTTTACTGAGTGCAGTAATGTATCAAAGTAGCTACAGTATTTGGATGAACGTGTTTTCACACTGCTGAGAGACAGGTCAGAATTCAAGAATCTGTCTCCAAGCCCCAAAGACCAAGAAACATTTTTACCTTTTTAGATCTTCTCAGCAAAAATAAGACCACAATTGAATCTTTGTGGCCGTAATGCCTCAACATTTGCAAGAGCAAGAAGTTGTAAAAATCAAAATTTTAGAGTTAAAAGGCCTTAAATATCATCTCCTCTCTCACTTTCAGGAGAATGGAGGCCCAGAAAGGAAGTCTCCAGGGTCCCCATCTAGCTTTCTTTCTATTAGACTTTCTTATTATTGTCAGACCTAAATATAACTGCTTCAAACACCGCCTCCAGATGGGACATGAGAACCCAGTCCAAGTGCCCTTTTCCTGAACTCCTTGAGGCCATATGTGTTTCTGAATTAAAAAAAAAAAAAAAATGTTTGCACATCAGAAAGGCAATCCAGGGCGTAAACTGTATATCCCATGTCATTCCTAGTGGGGTTGGGGCAACACCTTCTAATCAAACAGATTATGAACATCTCTGCAGCAGAATGTTTGACAGTTCACATCACGTGAAATAAAAAAGAATCATAAGGGCTCCTGGGTGGCTCAGTGGTTTAAGCCGCTGCCTTCGGCTCAGGTCATGATCTCAGGGTCCTAGGATCGAGTCCTGCATCGGGCTCTCTGCTCAGCAGGGAGCCTGCTTCCCTCTCACTCTCTCTGCCTGCCTCTCTGCCTACTTATGATCTCTCTCTGTCAAATAAATAAATAAATAAAATCTTAAAAAAAAAAAGAATCAGAAGTGTCTTTGTGGCACTTTGTGGGTCCTAGTTTGTCCCCCAAGTGAGTTATGAAAAAGTCACAATTTTCAAAGTTTTCGGTTCTCCCTGGATTCTGGATTAGGGATAAAAGATGGCTGGTTCACCTTCCTCTAAAAGAGATTCTCAAGCCTGGTTGTGCAGAGGAACGACGTCAGGTACCCCCATCCAGAAGCACTGAATCAGACTTTTTGGGCTGTGGCCTGGGAATTGGAATTTTTGACAAACAACCCAGATGATACTGAAGCAGATGGCTAAAGAAACACAATTCGAGAAATACCACCTAGAATGCCCTGTTAAGGGAGGAGGAGCGGGTGGGAATCTCAGCTGGGCTATTTTTATCACTTGCCTCTCCCAACACCTCCCTCTGACATCAGTTTGACCCTGTAGGCAAGCTTCACAGAATTTTTCCACGACATTTTGATGGGAAATGGGTGTCCAAAGGGCATGCATATGCAAACAATAAAAGGGACAGGAGAGAAAAACAAAGCCAAACGAAGAGGAGAAATTTGCTATTCTAAGAATGCTCAGGGTACAGTCTAGTCATCAGATTATGTCACGAGTATTCATTCATGAGCTATTGAGCGTCTACTGTGAATTAAACACTGGTACAGGTACTTGGCACAACCACAGAAGAATTCTATACCAAATAACATTTTATATATATATATATATATATATATATATATAATGTTATTATATATACATACATATATACAATTGCAAATATATATATATATATTTTTTTTTTCTTTGCAATTCTCCTTCTCCTTCCGCATGGGTCTTCTTGTTATTGATTTTTTTGAGGGGTGGGCATGGGTCATTGAAGCATATGGAGCCCCTCCAGGCTGTGGCTCCATCTGTTGGAACATAAATTAACCTGTGTCTCACTAGTCTTCAATATAGATGATGCTTTGTACCCGTGTTACATCATAATTCTTTATTCAACCATGTCACTTGTGCTAATGGAAGTTATTTGTTTGTTCGCTGTAGGTAAACATATGAGAGAATTATCTATGAATGCCATCAGAAAGCATTAGACTAATCTACTGGTTGAGAAGGCTTTAGTGTTAAATAGGTTAACACCCAGGGAAACATCCCTAATATAGCCTGCACTTGCTGGAGAGGAAGAACTGACCTTCCTCACAAGTCTTACTCTGAACCTGAGCTCGTGAGAAGAACCCCCAGGTGTGGCTCTCTCTGCCTCTCGTTCTTGGCAATAGGTAATGAGTCAGGCACGGGAGCACAAAATAGTACCAAGAGCTTATTACCCATGGGCCTTCTGGGTTTACCATCTGTCTGCGGAACCTGAAGTTGTTCTGCTGATCACCTCTCTCCCATTGCCTTCATCTCTTCTATCACCCTTCATTTTCTCTGCCAACACGTTTTCTCCCTAAATTCCCTCTTTTGTTTTACTCACCAACACTGGTGTTCTCACTCCTCCTCTTTTGAAGGTCTGTTCCTCTAGATTGGTCTCTTTGTATCAGTTTGCATAGGGAGATCTGATGGTTTCTGCAGATGTTTCTGTGTTGATGTCTCCGCTTAGAGCAGGATCTCTGTAGGTAGTTGTGTATCTCGGTGGGAGGGAATGGAGGGGAGCAGGTAATGTTTATGTTAAGTCCTATCAGCGACTCACATGTGGCAACCTAACAGATGCTCTTTTTAGACTGTTTGGCTTCTGTGGAAAAGAAGGATTTGAGAAAGTGGAGGAGACAAAAGAAGGTGAGGAGGAAGAAAGAACATTTGTAGAAGTGGAAATGGCTATGACTTCGGGGAGGTCCCCTGAGAGAACTGGAATGGAAAGACCTGCCTCCCCGGTGTCAGTTCCATAAGAGTGGGGACCTCATCTGCTCTGTTCTCTGCAGTCCCTGCAGGAGCTTCAGTGGGGCCTGACACACAGCAAGGACCCAATATTTGTTGAATGAATGAGTGTTACGGGGGGGATGGTTCCTGCTACCTAGAGGAATACCTGTGCATTTCTAGAAGTTTGTAGGTTGTAGAGCGCTTCTCAGTCAACAAATACAGGAACATCTGTGGTGCCAGAAAACTGTTGGGAAGTGGGGATAAGTCCATCAACGCTGGCTTTGAATGCCAGACTCAGCATTCTGAAGAAGAAGAGGCTGTTGCAATAATCCAGACTGCAGGGAGGGGATTCTCCACATCCTAGAGCCCTCGGGACTGCGCGAATCCTCACCCGTGATCATTGCTCAGCTCCTTATTGACTGGGTGACTTGGGACAGGTTTCTTTTCTCATATCTCTGGTTTCTTCTCCTCGACCTGACATATAAATTATAAATGTTAGGGGTCCTTAGTGCTTATGAGCTGCCTTTTCTTTAAGTATGTTTTCTGCTTCAGGCCCATGGCTCTAGACACCATGTATGTGCAGATAAACCCCGATTTTCTCACCCAGGGTCATGTATCCAAATGTCTAATTGACCTCTTCCTTTGGAGGCCCACTTATCTTTTTTTTTTTTCTTTAAACACGGTTAAAACATAACTCTTGAATTCATGTCTCATTTCTTTTTCTCGAAACCTGCTTCTACTCCAGTCCTCCCAGCTCAGTTATCGTCCCGCCATTCACCCAGTTGCTTCAGCTCGATATCGATCTTTGGGTCCTCCTCTTTCCTTATTTGCGCCACACCCACCAGCAAGTCGCAAAGACCCTGCCTCACAAACAGGCCCCTCACCCATGTACTTTTCTCCCTTTGCAATCACTCCCGAGCCAAAGCCCCACCAGCTCCTGCCTGGACTGTGGCAGTTGTCCCCCTTCCCGTCTTCCAGGGCTCCCTCTTGCACTCCTACAAGCCATTCACCACACTGATAGAAAGCTATTTTATTAAGATTTATTTATTTATTTGAGAGAGAGAGCATACATGCTTCTGTGAGTGGGAAGAGGGTCAGAGGGAGACGGAGAGGGAGAAAGACAGTCCTCAAGCGGACTGCCTGCAGAGCGCAGGGACGCATGTGGAGCTCGATCCCAGGACCCCAAGATCATGACCCCAGCTGAAATCAAGAGTCGGACGCTTAACCACCTGAGCTACTCAGGCGCCCCACCCCCAGAGAGCTACTTCAAATTTTAACTGAGGCCAGTCTTTTCATTGCTCTAAGTCTATTCAGTCTTCTCATTGCATTGCAATAGACCCCAAACTCCTTGCCGCGGTCCACAGGAATCTCCTCTTCTGGGGCTGTCCCACCCCATTTCCCTCAACTCCCCCAGCCTCACTTTGTCCCAGCCCTGCTTGTCTTCAGTCTCTCAAACATGCCATCCCCCACTTGTGTTAAGGCCTCGGCACTCCCTCTCAGGACTTTCCTGGGTGAATCGTTTCTTATCACTATGTCTCAGCTTAAAGAAAAACCTTCTTTAATTATTCTATCCAAAGTAGGGCAGTCCACCTGTAACTCCATCTCACAAGACTCTACTGTTTACTTCACAGGACTCTTCCCAGGCTGTATTTATTTTATTTGTTGACTTGGTTATCCCAACTAGGAGATAAGCTCATTAAGATCAAAGATGTTGTCTAATGCACGGATGCATCTCAAACTCTTAGAAAAATACCTGGTATAGACTAGACATTCAGTAAACATTTGTTGAATCAATGCATGAGCCTTTTATAGGCTTCATTTTATTATTCTGGGACCTAATGATAATACAACCTGCCTCATAGAGTTATTATGAGGGTTAAGTGAGAAAATACTAAGAGATCAATAAATGTTACCTATCATCATTACTAATAATGCTATTTTCCATATTACTACTACTAGTAGTTATGGTAGTGTACCATTGTCCTCTTCAGTAAGCCTTATGAGGCAGTCAAAATTAACTACAAATTACAGATAAAGAAATACAGATCAGAAATGTAAATAGCCTCCTTCAGATCACTTAGCTAGTACAAAATAGAGCTTGAATTCTAATGGTGAATAATTGGAAATAACTACAGGTCTCAAGCCTGAGTGATTGGAGGAAAGGTATTTCTGACAATATAAATAAGTTTTGGACAACGGTGGCTCCAAGGGAAAGATGTATTATGCTGAGCAGAGAGCTGGATACCCAACGTTTGATGCCTACTAAACTACTGGAGATACAGAACTTTTATTCAGAAGCCAGGAGTTTGAGATTGGAGCATTAAAAAATACAACCTCACCATTGTGATCATAGTAGCATATCTGGAAAGCTGTGCAGGTGGAGTCTACTAGTAGAAACACACACACACACACACACACACACACACCCTCCTTGAGACTGAAGGATGGTACATGTTCCTCAGATGGGTTTCTCACCCTCTCTCTCTAATCCACCCACCCTCTTACCTACCCTGCCGTCACTGGGATCCCTGTGGTATTTCTGTTTCCAGACACTTCCTCACAGCATCCCATATCCATTTTAGAGGCTCCTAAGGAGGTCAACAAGAATTAACTTTAGGATTCTAAAGAAACTGTTTACCATTGACTGTAGGATCTTGCTCAGGTGGAGTGAATCTTTACCTAATGGAAAAACAAGGCAAAATACGACAAAAAACTCTTTCTCTTCTTATATTAAGGTTTCTAAAAATAGCTAAAATTTATATAACATTTATATGCCAGGGACTATTCTAAGCACTTTATACAAGTTAACTAACTTGTTCCTTATGAAATAAGTGCTATCATTTTCTTTATTTTATGGTGGCTATTGAGACATAAAGTGGCTAAGTAGAGTATCTAATGCCACAAAGCTACTTATGAGAGCTGGGGTTCTAACCCATGCAGCAGGGATTCAGCATTGTTGTTCTAAAACCATTAGGCTACAGTCTTATAGTGTGGGCTCTATCTCTTTATTCCATCTTTCCAAAGATGTGTTTTCCATCAGAGGTGAGGGGGATAAAGAAAAGAGGTAGAGAGAAAGGCCTCCTGCCACAGAAATAGAAATGTCATACCTAAGTCCCTGAAAAGAAAGAGCAAAAGTAGAGGAAACCAGGTAGTTAAGGAAAGAGCCTGAATGTGTTTATATTAGTGAATAAGGAAAAGAAGGCTGACATAAAGAACATGGATAATGTAGTTCCCTAGAAATCAAGCACTTCAAGGAGGCAGTAGTCAAGAATACCAGAAGTCACTTAAATTGAGGCAAGAAAATTAAGTCCATTTCAAAGGTTGTTCTAACAGAGTAGGGGATTTAGAAGTCAGATTACTAAAAAGTGGGTGACAAGTGTAAGTGGAAGGTTCAGTCTCTTCCACACATTTGATAGCAAACAGAAGTAGCAAGTAGTATAGTTGCTAGAGAAGACAGCAGGTAAAGGGAGATATTTGCTCATCAGGAGCTCTAAAAATACTGAAAGCTAAAATGCATAAAACAAAAGGAGGGGGAAGAGAATGAAGAAGTTGAAGAGGGACAGAAAGACAAGGGTACAGACACCCTTCAAAGTTGAGCTGAGACAAGAGATCTAGAAAAGTGGTTCTGAAATTTGGAAATATAAAGGAATCACCTGGGAGTTTTAAAAACAAGGCTCTGATTTAATTGGCTGGGAGTGCCTTGCCATCAAAATCCCTGATTGATTCTAACATGCAACCAAACTTGAGAATCCCTGATCTAGGACACAGAGATACTATCTCTTCTTTGAATGTAAAAATAAGAACAAAGTAAAAGATGTAATGATAGGTTGTTTGAATTGAAGATAAGTTTAATTGATGAAGCTCACACATTTTGGCTTGGATCATCTTGGTCAAAAAAAGAAAGAAAGAAAGAAAAAAGAATTGTTTAGATAGGCAGATAGGCAGTTTGATGGTTTGTGGAGCAGGAAAAAGGGAGTTTAAAGACAGAGATCCTTCAAATAGCCACTATGAGGATAATACTGAGGAGGCTCCTCAGCAGAGAAGTAAGAGGCAACACGAAGAGGTAATGACATTGTGGCACCTGAATCTTCGTTGAGCCAAGACCTCACACTGACTGGTCCTCTTATAGCTGTGCTTCATAGACTGATGGAGATGTAAGGAAAGCTGATGGAGGGTGACCTATGGTGGGGTTGGGCTCAGGAAGGTCAAAGAGAGAGGAAGTCAGTTGACATGGAGTCTGGTATTGTGCTATGGTTGAGTAGATTTGGAGAATGGGAAAGCCCAGTGAGGATATTATAGTTTGAGAAAGGAACATTCACAACCGAGATCCCAAATAGGAAATAATCTTTTGAGTTCTATAGCTCTTAGGGCACATAAAAGTATTTAACATTCAAGCACATGTTTCCTCTAAAGTTCAGTGGAGTTTTATGAAATGAACAGTTGACACAAATTCTCAGATCAATCACGAGACATAGCTCTACCCAAAATCAGCTATTAGATTTTGGGCAAGTCCCACTGTGGAGCTCCAGGGCTCAGTGTCCTCATTTAACCTAGGAATGGGCTTGCCTGGATAATTTCTCAGGACTTGTGTACCTGAACTATTGGTCAGCTTGTTGAGTTTCTTAACTACATACTTCATATAAAAAATATTCTATAAAAATAATTATAAAAATATATAAAAATATTCTTCCTTATGATGTGTTTCTTTCTGTTACTTCCCCAGCCCAAAATATTTTTTGATGCCTTCTCTTGTCTCCATGTTCCCATCCTCCAAATGGCTGTAGCAATCTTGATATTAGAAATAGGCATCTTGAGGGGAAAAACCTCAAGGTTCCCATTTGTTTTCTAGCATTAAACTAGCAAAAGAGTTTACCGGCAATCCACTTAAAGAGATGGAGACTTATTAAAACCAAAAACAAGTCGCTCATGGGAAAGCTTTTGTGCACTTGAGCATAACTCTTCATTTGTGTCAGCCAAAAGTTGTACTGACTTATACTGTCAGGCATTTTAACCAAATTAAAGTATCACATTATCGTTACAAGTTTCACAATTTGTATCCTAGAATTTTCTTCTTTTTTCTTTTACTGAAAAGTTGAGTTTAAAGTAAAATTTCAACCTGTAAAGTGAGGGGGGCTCATCTAGCACACTGTCAGCTGACTTGATTGTTTCATTTTATATGAAACTAACTTTTGCTCTTGATTCTCCCTTCTCTCCTCTCTTCTCACTTACTTCCTGAAAATGTCATTCAGGTCAGTGTTCTCAGATGCAAACCAGGTGCTGCAGCACTGGGGACAGTATCACACTGTAGCTGTAATGTTTAGGTACAGGTTTACCAGTAGAGTTTAATGACAGAATCTTCTATATAATGCAGACTTGACAGAAATTTTGAATTTCTTAGGTATTAGTGAGTTTGGTTAGAAGAGTAGAAACCATGTGTGTGTTTCTGTGTATGAGTATCTATCCCACCAATTTGCAAATGAAATCTACTGAAATGCAAAGGAAACCTTATTAAAAAGTTATTCTATTACTAGCAATAGCAATGATGATTGATACTATTCAGTACACTTCCACATATGTTCAATGTGTGTTCTTCATAGTAATCTATAGAGTTGTGCGGAGGTGGTTGGGACTTCCTCGTGAAGTTCTTCCTAGTTTATAGATAGCTGGTGTTCTTGTAGAGAGGAGAGAGTGAGAGAGAAAGATTCAGCTGTCTTTGTGTTCTTACAAGGACACTGATCTCATCGTGGGGCTGCACACTCGTGACTTGATTTCCTTCCAGTGGCCTCACCTCCAAACACCATCACATTTGGGCTTCAACATATCAACTTGAGGGGAACATAACATTCAGTTCATAGCATGTACCTTCTACTCCCTCATATGTCTGTTTGCCCATGCTGAAGGAGGAGATTGCTTCCTTCTTGTCCAACAACTATGAACCACCTTTGGTCATGGTAAATGACCATCCTCTCTGACATCCAATAGGCTATAAACACAACTTCTCCAACAAGCCCTAAACCCCAGCCTGAGAAAGGAACACCTCCTTCCAAGCTGTCCATCCCTGGATGCTCTTTCTCAGCCCTAGGACACCCTTTAAAGTTGTCTTTACATCTTTATAGATACTCTTCTATCATAGTTTAATAATTCTTTATATTAAACTTCCCCTGTTTTACATTACTGTTGGTTTCTATCTCTTGATTAAACTGAGGTTAATATAAGTTCATTTGGAAGAGTAACAACACATATGTGTTAGAAATATTTAATCTACAGGTGATGTTTAGAATATAAAGGATTCTTAAATCCCTTGCAATGGCTACCAGCAATCTTCTGGGTGTCCACAGTCACAGGGTTGGGAAACTCTGGACTACAACTGGCAGGAACCAAAGCACAAACCCTAACATGGAGACGGAGCCATTTGGGAGAGGCAACCATTTCCCAATCATGTATATTCCACCTCTAAACTGAGTACCCTTGAGCCATTCACCTAATATTCCCCAGCTTTATATCCTCACCCATCAAACAGATGCTTAATAAATGTTGGTGTCAACTTTACTCTTCTTTCCCCAGCCTTTTTCAGATCGTCACTATTGTGTTTCCTATTGTCCCTCCCTCCTAATCTGCAAATTCCATCCCAATCCATTTTCTGAAATCATCTTGATTGAGAATTTCTCTCCACCTCTTCAATCCAAGACAGACTTAATGTCTCCAAGAGGAGATACGGCTGACCACCCAACATCAACACTGTTTCCTAACATGCAAAAATCCCTCAACTGCCAACTCACAACGTTCATCTCATTCCCCGTTAACAACCATTCCACAGGGGAGTCAGAGAAGGTTAACATGGCCTAGCTTTCACCACACAAATTCAAATATCCCAATATGATTTGTTTCTTCTATACCCATATTTTCCCTCCAACCAGGGGGCTTTTCCTTCCCCCCTCCAATTACCAGCCCAGCTGCCTCTGGGCTTTCACAGTCCAGGACTTTTCCCCAGACATCTAAATCTCTCTTTTATTTCTTACCAGAACAATTTATTTCCACCCAATCCAATAACCTCTTAACTCATACGCTCACATCTAGACCCTCAGCAAAAGAGAGGGCCCTTCAAATACTAAGACCACCCATTAGGAGGCAGTGAGGAGTTATGAATGAGAACAAAACCCTTTTACAATCATATCTCTGACTATGTTTTGGCATTCTATAACTTCCATTAACAACTTTTTCTTTGAGTTGTTCAGATTTTAGAAGCTACATAACCAGTATGTGTTACAGTAGCTTCATGGTAGTGAAAAGTGTCTGTACAAATTTTGTTGATTGAATTCGCTCTGAAGCTGACTCATTTTGTCTTTCAATGATTGACCTTATAAATTACTTCAATGCAATATGTGGTTTGCCTCGTGGTGCTTCTCAGTGTTTTAATTTTAAAGACAACCAGTCTGAAGATAAAGTGGAATAGAAGATTGTATATACACTAGATCCAAAAAAATACAAAATACAAAGGGGAAAAAACTGAACACAAAATTTACAAATTTATTTGAGGAAAATTTTCAAGTCCTTCTGAAGAACACAACAACAGACTTTGAAGGGATTTAGAATTTGCCACCCCAAAATATGACACTCCAACAAGGATTGTTTGGGGCTAAAAGCAATTGAAAAAAAGAAGACACAAAAACACTCTGTCCTACCTTCTCTACGGGGAAGGACAATGATACTTTATAACCAAAATTGACTCTAGACTTTTCAGCCCAGAGAATGTACATAACAAACTTTACTAAATAGCCCATACCTTTCATTTCTTTCCCCTATACATTTACCTTCCCACAGTTTGCCACCTCTAAAAGACCAAACCACCTTTCTTTTTTCTTGTCCCTTCTTAACAAATTTATTGTTCTTTTGTTAAGATGCTAAATAAGTCCCAGTTGTTTTTTTTTGAAAAAATGAAAAAATGAGTTACTCATCACTGAGGTTTCTCTACTTTGAGCACAGCATGTGTTAATAAACTGTTTGCTTTTCTCTTCTTAATTTGTCTTTTGTCAGTCTAATTTGTAGGGCCTCAGCTGAAGAACTAAGGAGGGTAGATGGGAATTTTTTTTCTTCCCCTATATCTTAAATGAATACAAGACATACCTTGGCCATTGTAGATAGGGAGACTCAATAAGGGAAAGGTGTCAATTCTCCTCAAGTTAATTTCTAAATATAGTATTATCCCAATAAAAACAACAGCATAAGTTCATGTGGAAAAATAAAAAAATTAAATAACTAGAAAAACTAAAAGAAAAAAAAGAAGATTAAGATTCAATTTACCAGATAATAAAACAGGGCACAGAGTCTTATTAGTTAAATGTCTAATATTGGCACATGAATAGAAAGACCAGTGGAATAGAATAAAATCTTCAAAAATAGACACAAATCTATTCAGAAATATGGTATAGGATAAAGATGACATCCATATTAATAGAATAAAGATGGATATTTAGATTAATGGGACAACTGATTGTCCATTTAAAGAAAAAGGAGAATTGGATCTATGCCTCACATTGTACATCAGGAGAAGACTTTAATTTTATCAGATATTAAAAGTAAAAAGAAATAAATAAAAATTATAGAAGAAAATATGGGTGAATTTCCTGCTGATGTGGCATAGGAAAGGCCCTTCTATGCCAAAAATAAAGAAACCAAAAAATTAAAGAAGGTAAGTTAAATAGCATGATTTTTTTTTTTAATTCACTTGCCTGGCCAATACAGATAAACAAAGTAAAGGATTAAATGATAAACTAGAAAGAAATGACAAATCAGATCAATGACAAATACTGTTTTCCTGAAGAGATAATGTACTTCTGAGGTGACCCAGAAATTAAGAAGATTAGAAATAATTCCATAGAAAAATGAGCAAAGCACATTAAACATTTCACAGAAAAAGAAATATCCCTGGTGAAATAAAAGTTAGTATGATAAATACAAATGAAAATTACATTACCATGAAAGGAGCAATGGTCCAGCCCCTTTCGAGGAAGTCTGGCAATACCCACCAAAATTTTGATTTGATGTTCTCTGGACCCAGCTATCCCACCTCTGGACATGTTTCCAACAGCTACTTCTGCACACATAGTAAATAAAAATGCACAAGGCCACTTATTGTGGCAGAGCTTGGACAGAACCCAAAATAACTATGGCCCATTTACATAACTAATAGTACACAGCTGTAAAAACATGATGAAACCTTTTCTGTACTGATGTGGAGAGATGTTCAGGTTATACTGTTCAGTAAAGAAAACAATGTGCAAATCAGTCTGTACTGTATGCTACATTCTGTGTAATAAAATGAGGAGGGTAGGTAAGGATATATTTTATTCTTATCTTTTTTGCATATGCATAAAAAAATATTGAAAGGGGGGCACCTGGGTGGCTCAGTGGGTTAAAGCCTCTGGGTCCTGGGATCAAGCTCTCTGCTCAGTGGGGAGCCTGCTTCCCCTTCTCTCTCTGCCTGCCTCTCTGCCTACTTGTGATCTCTGTCAAATAAATAAAATCTTTAAAAAAAAAAAAAAGAAATATTGGAAGGATAAACAAGCCAACAAACCAAAATGAATACATAGAGTTCGGAGGAGAGAAGATAGGACAGATGGGACAGATGTGGAGGGAACTTCTTTGTGTGTACTTTTATATAATTCTGATTTTTGAATCATGTAAATGTGTTACTCACTTGGAAAAAAATGCTATGTTCTTTGCTACAAAGGATTGCTTTGCATTGCAAATAAAACAAATAGCAGGGCCTTGGACCCAAACAAGAACGTTCTCAGTTTCCACACTTTTAACATGACTTTTTCAGTTGTTTTCTTCTTTGAAACATGACTTTTTAAGCTGTTTGGGTTTTTTTCTTAATGGCATGAGTCATGGTGGATTTTTACATTTAATCTCAAAATGTTCCCCTCCCCACACACTCATGCACTCACACTGTACCTCTACCAGTCACCTCTCCACCAACCATGTCCCCACTACATCAGGGAGGGCCTTTAACCGCCAGCCTCCTCCAGAACTCTGACCCCCAGCTGTGTTCGCTGCCTCATCAGACTTGTGTTCAGTTTGGACCAGGCTGAGTTGAAAACATTAAAAGCCGGGGCGCCTGGGTGGCTCAGTAGGTTAAAGCCTCTGCCTTCGGTTCAGGTCATGATCCCAGGGTCCTGGGATTGAGCCCCGCATCGGGCTCTCTGCTCAGCATGGAGCCTGCTTCCCTTCCTCTCTCTCTGCCTGCCTCTCTGCCTACTTGTGATCTCTGTCAAATAAATAAAATCTTTAAAAAAAAAAAGAAAACTTAAAAGCCATCCCTCTCATATGTGTTCAGGATACAATAAAAAGGAAAATAAAGCTTTGACAATGATTTGGGATAAAATTGTAAAGTGAGAATTGTCATTGATCCTCTCCTATTTCCATTCTAAGGACCCCCTGTCACACTGTGAGGTCTTTTCCAGTAGGTGCTCAGCCCCCACTTACTGCCCACCGCCTTTCTGTAACCCACCATTAATAAGAAGAGCACCAATGTGGTGGGCCCAATGCAAGTAGCTGCTATTTATTATGTACCAATGTATTCTCTCTTTCCCTTATTCCAGATGCTGCTTTAGAAAGCAGGCAAATATTACTTCCCACTTTTTTTTTTAATGTAACACAAACCTGAGGCCCAGAGAATTAAGTAAATTCCCAAATTAATATTCCAAGTAAGGTTGACTCTTGAATGATACAAGTCCACATACATGCAGATTTGGGGGGTAATTATAGTACAGTACCATAAATGTGTTTTCTCTTCCTTTTGGTTTTATTAATAACATTTCCTTTTCTCCAACTTACTTTATTGTAAGAACACAGTATATAATACATGTAACATACAAAATGTAAGTTAACTGGCTATTTATGTTATTGATAAGGCTTTCAGTCAACAGTAGACTGTTAGTAGTTAGTAGTAGTAGTAGTAGTACAAATCATAAATACACGGATTTTTGACAGTGACGGTTGTCAGCACCCTTAACCCCTGAGTTGGTCAAGGGTCAACTGTATTCAGAGTAGAAAAATCAGGACAGAATCCAAGTATGCCTCATGCCTAAGCCAGCCTCTCTTGCCTGACCTATATATACACTGTCTCCATTTTCTCTTCCTGAAGCAAGGGAGATTTCTCTCTCTTATTTATCTAATATTTGGGGGGGGGCGCTATTGTTGTGGAAGTCATTCTGGGAAACCCAGTATGCTCTACTAAGAATGGCTAATAAATGCTTACTGATATCTGATCATAAAAGCTAAGGTTACTGAGCATTTACTATAGACTAGACACAGAGCAAAATGTTTTGTTTATGCAATATTTTAGCCTTTACCATATTTTTAGGAAGTAGGCATTATTGTCACCTTCATTTTAGATAAAGACATTTAAGTTTGGAGGGTTGGACATTCCCAGGTTGCAGTGAGGAAGTGGCACAGCCTGGATGGAGGCTAACGTTACATCTTGAGTGTGGTGTGTGGCCATCATGCAATCCTTGTCCGTCAATTGCAAATCCAAAGATAGTTGTAACTGAAGAAAATAGTCTTGGAAAGTATGGATTTAGCCACAAGAAACAAACCTGTATTAGAGATTTGTTTGCATCTGCATGAAAACAGACCTCTTAATACTTGTCTAAGCTTTCCACCCATGCATAGCCTCTCTGTCCCTGGGCTAGCCTTGGTTCCCCTGACATTAGACCTATATTGAGTCCCTATAGTGGATCAAAATAAGACTTTTTTTCTCCTTAGGTCTCAAGGGATTCACAATAGATGCCTCCAAAGAAATCATACCCGCTTCCAGACAACTTGCATCCCCATAATATCCAGCCAGTCAGTACCACCCCAGGGCCAGCTTGTCCTCTTTTTGAGACCCAAACCATTTCTTCCAACTCTTTTAAGTGTAGTTTTCCCTACTACTCAGACAGGGGTTGTACAAATAATCCCAGCCAAGCATTTTCTCAAAAATGTTGCAGGGACCTTTAAGGCCATAAGATGCTTTGCCCTTAAGTATTTTGGGAAAGAACCTCCAACAGAATGGCACCACCCATATGTTTTGTCTTACAGAATTCAACTATACTCACCTGACACACAAAAGAAGAAGGAGGTGCTGGGGAGCCCTTTATGTCCTTTACTGTTCCCCCATTTCAAATCAAGCTTGGTCTCCGCCCTCAAGGGAACAGAGAGATCACTACTAAAATGCAAAGAGAAACAAAAACATTAATTCTTTGCTGTTGTAATTCCATAGGCTAGCTGTATTGTTAAAAGTAACTCCCCTCCTTGTAAGCAACTACTGTTATTTGAAGTGTCATTTTGAGTGTATACTCTTTTGGCCTTTTTAAAGTCTCTTTAGAACAGGCCATTCTCCTGTTTCTGTAAATGTGGTTTCATTGGAACAGTCATACCCATTTGTTTACATATCATCTGTGGCTGCTTTCAGGCTACAACAATAGAGCCGAGTAGTTGGAACATACACCATATGGTTCACAAAGCCAAAAATATTTACTATCTGGCCCTTTACCAAAAAAAAAAAAAAAATTGGCCAATCCCTGCTTTAGAAAATCACCCCCTGCAAGACATGACTTCATGGCAGTGGTTAAGGGTTTTATGCTGGAGTCAAAGCAAGAATTTCAATTAGAATCCAGTGCCTCAGTTTTTTTGGCTGGGCTTTTAGCCATGCTTCTTAACCTCTTCTAAACCTCAGCTTCTTTGTCTATAGAACAATCTCTATTAGAATAGCCTGGTGGATAGGGTTGTGAGGATTCAGAGAGCTACCCTATAGAAAGCACACACATGGTACTTGAAAAGAAACAAGTCCTCAATAGGTATCAGTGATTATTATCAATATGGTTATGGATATTACTATCGATACCTTGATAAGATTTTTTTTTTAAAGATTTTATTTCTTTATTTGACAGAGAGAGAGAGATCACAAGTAGGCGAGAGGCAGGCAGAGAGAGAGGAGGAAGCAAGGTCCCTGCTGAGCAGAGAGCCCAATGCGGGGCTTGATCCCAGGACCCTGAGATCATGACCTGAGCCGAAGGCAGAGGCTTTAACCCACTGAGCCACCCAGGCGCCCCGATATCTTGATAAGATTTATGGGCATGTAAGCATAATTAAGAGTTTAGGAAGAATTTTAGAAAGTTTTACTTGGTTTATTCCCAAATTTCTAGGACCAGCGAATGCCTTTCCAGTACTCTCTGGGGACCCTCCGGAGACACTGCTCTACCTTGAGTCATTGGTGGGAAGAGTCTGTCTTCCTCCAGGTCTTGCCTCGCTCTACCTCTCCTCTTTTCTCTTCACCTCCCTGTCCTCTCTTTCTCTTCATTCTCTTTCCTTCTGTGGCTCTGAAGTGCTTAATGCTTCAAGCCTTAGTCTTCGTTTCCTACTCCCAGCTAACTGAAAGCCAGGCAGTGTAAGAGATGAGACAGTCCTTACTAACATATTAGTGTCTGAGCATGATGCGCCTTTGCATTCTAATAGGGCCTTCTGGACACATAATGCCCTATCCAAATTAATCATTCAACTCAATAGGAGGACTTGAGGATCAGAACAGCCAGGGGAGAAAAATATGTTAGGGCAAGGGGCTGATATTCAACACTCTTCTAATGCAATGTAATCTGTCTATAAACAGACTAGTCTAAGAATTGCTGAAGGAATATTTGGGCATTTGTTGGATTAAGGAAGGTAGGGAAGCAACCTGGAAAGAAATCCCCATCCCACACAAATGCTGACACCTGCCCCAGACCGACCACTGCATCCCCCCACCTCTACTTCATAGCATTTCAGCAAATTCTGTATTTCTCTATGTCTGTGCACCTCTCCCAGACTGTTGCATTTTTTTAAAAGTTTTTATTATTTATTTCTTTGTTTGTTTGTCAGAGAGAGAGAGAGCACAAGCTGGTGGAGTGGCAGGCAGAGTAGGCAGAGGGAAAAGCAGGCTCCCTGCTGAGCAAGGAACCTGATGTAGGACTTCATCCCAGGACCCTGAGATCATGACTTGAGCTGAAGGCAGATGCAAAAGGGAGCCTAGAGCCTTTAGCTATGACAGTCATGTAACTTAAACACAGGCAAATGATGGAAAAGGAGACTGGGAAGGATGGTAGAGATTCGTCCAAGGAACAAACAACCTACGTTAGCAACCCATCTCATTCACCTACTTCATCATGATTCTGGGCTCAGGGTCATGGTTGAAATGGACTTGAGTCCATTGAACCTGGAATTACATCCCAGCTCTGCTCCTATTGTCTGTGAGAAGTTGAACAAATGGTCCTTTAGGTCTTTGTTTCAGTGTCTGAAAAAAAGGGGAATTCAAAGTACTTATCTCATGGAGCTGTTCTAAAAATTAAGAAAACCTATGTAAAACATTTGGCACAGCGTCTGTTATATAATAAGCTCTAAGAAATACTGCTTATTTATATTATTATTCCTAATACTTTAATCTGACTGTATCATCCCCTACTTAAAATCTTTGAATTGTTACTCTTTGCCTTCAGTATAAAGAGCCACACTCTCTCAAGCTGCCTGTATCTTCCCTCTCCCTATGTTTTCATGGCAGCACCGGCCCAGCCCTCTCCTCAGAACTCCAATGAGAAAATAATATCACCATGAGCAAGTTAAAGGTCACAGATGTTGCTACATGAAAGGGCCTAGTGACTTCTAAGTCAGGAAATCAGGGAATCTGTCCCTGCATCCAGCTCTGTCCATCTCTCTGCTGTCCCTGCACTGCACCCAACCCATACCCCCACCATCTCTCTGCTGTGCTGGTCTCATGCTCTGTACAAGTAGTGCCTGGGATGTCAACTATTTGATGAATTCATTTTAAAATGATACAAAAATAAATAAAATGGAAAAAAAATAAAATGATACAAAAAAGAGGCAACATAATCCACTTCTAAATGACAAGTCTGTATTGAGGGGCACTCAGTACAGTGAAATGGAGATAGAGAAGTTAACAAGGGATTTTGAAATATGTGGTTGGAATTGCCCCAATCAAAATATCTTTTAGTTCCTTTATACTTGCTCTTTTCCCCCCTATTTTATTTTATACTACTTGAGGGAGAAGCTTTTCAGATGGGAGCAGGACAGCCTTTATCATTTATCTCTTATCGTTAGACTGACCCAATTTTTCCATGCTACTCCCCACTTTGCTCTCTCTGCTGGTAGGGAGGAGGCTATTAGCTCTGTTTCACAGATGGCTAGAAGGCCTGGAACCTAGCATTTGTAACATCCTGACTCTAATCACAGTTCTCTGTATGCTCAGGCACAAGGGTGTGTGTGTGTGTGTGTGTGCGTGTGTGTGTGAAAGGAGGGGTTTCAGGAGAAGAGTAGCAGCATTCATTCGCCCTGCCCGAACAAACTACATGTGTTACCTATGATACTCAGACTATGACAATAAACATAGGGAGGCATAGGATACGTTTCAGCTACATCCTAGGAGTCTAACCTAAAGAAATTCATATCTGATTAAATGAAATAGGGGAGGGGAAGAGATATCTAAGAAAATGCCCATATCCCTTGCTTTGGTGACTAACTGGATAGCCATCCCATTTACTAACACAGAAGTTATGGGCTCAGTGATTGAATTTATATATTTGAGGTCCTTCCAAAAGAGAGTTCGATGGAAGTGGTTAGTAGACAGCTGGTTATATGAGTCTGAAGAACAGGTGTGAGACCAGGGCTCAGGGTACAGAATAGGTTATAATTAAAGCTGCTGGTTATTGATGATCTGGCCTAGGTAGAATAGATACTGTTGAGAAAAGAAGAACAAAGACAACCCTATGAAGTTGCATCATTTAAAGATAAGGAGCCACAAAAAAAGTCAACAGGTTAGGATGAAAACCAGAGCATTACTGAATAACTAATAGAAGAATGGGAGTCACATATGAAAGAGGTAGCAAACAGGACTCATTTCTTCACTGATTCATTCATTCATCCAACACTGAATGCCTAATATGCACCAGAGATGGTTCTAGATGCTAGAGACAGAGGTAAAAATGACACCAACATGCTTACAATACAATATATAAGGAATAAATGTTCTGAGATGGCATGGATAACTGGACCTTACTGACAGTGCCTTCGGTGGAGTGTCAAGGGCAATTAGAAGCTCGCGCGTCTGTGACATTCAGAGAACTTGGTTCTCAGCAAATAAGAGACCAGGAGGGATAACTACGGATGAATATGGGCAGGGAGAGGTGTTATTGTTGAAGACAGAAAGATAGAAATAACTTGAGTTTTTTCAAGAAAAGGGGACATAAGAGATCAGAAACAAGAAGGGATTCACTGATCTATTCTCTCGGGGAGATCGAGGCAGAGATAAGGTGGGGAGGAGACTGGCATCCTGAGTACAGGGGGACCAACTCGCCCTGTGGAGAAGGAGAGCCTGTCTTTCATAGAGAGAGCTATCAGGAAGAGGATGGGTGGGTGGATAGATACACAGGTAAACTTTGGAATCAGAATGATAGCTTTTTAAGTACTAGAAATGATCAATCAGCAGATAGAATTATTAATCATATCTTTCCCTTCACTCATATGACCGAAAAAAAAAAAAAAGAGTGAGTAAAAGGATTCACTTGAATGAGCAACCTCAAAGGCCTTTCAAAGAATCTTGTAGACTTTGCTGGAAACACTTTCATCAGCAGCCTGATACATGGGAACTGGGTCTGGGTGGCTCTGCTGGGAAGTGCTTGAGTGCCTGGGCCGCAGTCCTCCAGTAGGGGAGGGGGCTTTTTCATATCAGCATCTCTGAGGCACAAAGGTCACGGGGTCTGAGGAAGCAGTACATCCATTTCCTCCCCACATGTTTCCTCTGTAACATTAGCACTCAGCCTTCTGCCACTACTGCTTCATCGAAACTTTTCCCTTGAAGGTCACCAGTGACATCTTTATTGCTAATTCAAATGGCCTTTTCTTCCACCCCATTCTCAACATCCCTCATAGCTTATTGTTTATCAAAGTCATTTTGGTGACGCTGACACAGTCAGTCTCTCTCTGAAACTCTGAGAGCTTCCATGACACTGCAGTACTGTGATTTTCCTCCTACTTCTGCGTAAACGGTAATTCCTAGAGGACAGAAAAGTCATGTTGGGAGTGTAATTCAATGAAGGATGCATTGGTGTTCATTCTCATGAAGGCTACAAGGCCCAGCAAAGTCTACCTCCTCTCCCGTGAATCTCTACTCACTCCACCCCAGCCACACTGTCCTTGCTGTTCTGGGAACTCATCAGACACCCTCAAACTTTTACCATGTACTCTGCCTGCTGTGCTCTCCCCTCTGATATGCTCATGGCTCACTCCTTCATCCTGTAGTGTGTGCTTCCTCCATTTTGGGGGGAATATTCAATCCTGTTCAGAAAGTTAAGAAAAACGATGTGATGGATAAAACTCCTAAGATGTGATAAATACAGTAAGTGTCTTATGAGACATGTTAAAAATGATGAGTGAGGTACATGATTTTAAAGGCATGGAATGATATGAAGTATTATTTCTACAAAGAAAGGTGTTAAAGGACCAAGTAGTAAGGTACTGATCACACCACCTCCAGGCTGACGGCTTTGTAATCTCAAATTAGCCACTCCTTGGTGATATGCATTATGATAACCTGCTTATTCAATGCATCTGATTTGGTCTGTGAAACTTTCTGCTCCACAACAAAACAGCTGGCCTGGTACTTGCAAGTACCCCCACATCAAGGCCATTTCCCACAACAATCTTCCCCAAGTCTTTGTTTAAATGTCACCTTCTCAATGAGGCGTACATGGACTACCTATTAAATATTGCATTTCGCATCACCAGTGCCCTTAGCCTATTCTATCATGTTTTTTTCCTTAGCAGATAGCATTTTCCAACATCTGTCATTTACTTATTATGTTCATTGCTTATCCCAGTAGAATTTAAATCCTCTTGATTTTTGTCTGTTATTCAGTGATACCCCACCTTCATAAAACAGGGCCTGAAACATAATAGTCACTCAAAACTAAGCATGTTGAGTCGTCGTACACCAGGCAGGAGTAAAGGAAATGGTGTAAGTCCTGGGATATATAGGTTGGTGCTCACAGATTACAAAGATGTGAAAATCAGCATCAATGTCAATGTTGAGCAACAACAATGACCATATTTAGTTCACAGCCACAGGAAAAGACTAAACAGCCAAGAGTAATTTCAGTGGGGAAGACAGGAATGTCAGGAAACTTAAATAACAATCTTTGGGGGCGCCTGGGTGGCTCAGTGGGTTAAAGCCTCTGCCTTCAGTTCAGGTCATGATCCCGGGGTCCTGGGATCGAGCCCCACATCGGGCTCTCTGCTTCCGCGGGGAGCCTGCTTCCTCCTTTCTCTCTGCTTGCCTCTCTGCCTAGTTGTGATTTCTCTCTGTCAAATAAATAAAAAAAAAAAAAAAGTAACAATCTTTGGATATACAGGGAAATGTTGAGTGGAGGATTAGCCTTTGCTCCTATATCATTGGACTATTAAAAGAAATAGTAGAGTTTTCATCAGTTTTATCAAATTAAGTGTTTGAAAACACCTCTTTCTAAATTGAGCTGCAAATTCCACTATTCTTAAAGGCAATCAGGTAATTAACCGAAGCAAGAGGACAGTAATAAAATAGGGCGTGGTGTGGATTTTGGTGAAGTGGAAAGCCCACACCCCATCAAAGAAAACAAGACTTCCTTGGCTTCAGCCAAAAGTTGAGATACAGGAATGTAGGCCCAATGTTGCCATATTTAAAAATGTTAGGAATCCAAATTCTTTTTCTTTTCCCCAAATTTCTCAATTTTCACCACTCTGAGCCAAACAGAAACTACTATTTTGGCCTGACAGTTATGACATCTGGATTACATTCAAGACCTTCCGACATTTGTTGTCAGCCTCCATTTCCAACCCATATGATCTCTCGTTCTCCATCCACGTGGATCTTCCATTCCTTTTTGCCACCTCTATCTTGTACTCTCAATACCCTGGTGTGCCCCGCTTCTCCTCAGAAGATGACCCTAGATAGGATGGATCCCACCCCTGCCCATCTTTCTATTCCACCTCTCTCATTTTTCCTTCCTTAAAGGCACACATATCAAGACCCATCACACCCCTACAATTTCTCAATACTCTAGTCTACAGCAGTGTGTCTTATAATTTTTATGGCTTTTGAAATAGATCATCTACAGCCTTGTGATATTAAACACCTTTCCTACGTACATGTGTTGTTCTCCTAAACAGACTGTAAGATCCTCAAGGATTAGTAGCTGGTACTAGATCATGCATAGTCCTTGGTGTCAGAAAGATCAGGTTCAATCTGGCCTTTACCACTCACTATGAAGATGACGTTGAGCTTGTAACTAAACCCTCAGCCTGTTTCTTCACCTATAGAATGCAAATAATACTTCTTCATAGAGATCCTGCAAAATACAAATAAAATGAACAGAAAATGGACATTCTCAGTGGATAGGAAAGTGCCTGGCATGGAATAACAATTCCACCAGCCTTAATTCCTTTCATTCCTGTAAGAAAAAACTCAATCTGAAGGTTTTCAATGCTTGAGACAATCACCCTTCCTACGATTTCTCCCTTTTGTATACCCTATGGTGACTGGTATAGGTTTTTGCTCAACCCAGCATTAACAATAAATATTTGTTGATTTGTTTCATCTAGAGAACATTATCCTGGCTCTACTAAAGGCATTTTATGCCTGGATTTAATTCTAACAAAGATTTGAAGAACACACATTTCTCTGGCGTTTCAACATGAGTTTTATCCATGAACAAGACACCCAGATAAACAAAACTTTCAGGATTTCCTTCATTCCTAGAGTTAATCTAAAGCACTTGTTCTCAGATGGAAGGTGAGGACAGGTTTTCTCCCCAGGAGACGCTTGGCAATGCCTGAGGACATTTTTGGGGCCATGTTCCAGGCATCTAGTGTTCACTGCCAGGGCTGCTGCTAAGTATCCTTCAATGGCTAGGACAGCCCTTCGGCCCCCAAGAAAGAAGGATCTGGCTCACAGTGTCATCAGTACTAAGGGTGAAAAACCTCAATCTGAAGTTTTTCAATGCCTGAGGCAATCACCCTTCCTATGATCTCTCCCTTTCCAGAACTCTCTGCTATGCCACATTCATTAGACAAGGAAGACCAAATAGAGGGGATAAACAGGAGGCCAAGTAAGTAGGCGGTGGTCAGTGGAGAATGGAGGAGCCAATTCTGAGAGAATTCTTCTTCTCGGCTCACAGACCCCCGAGGAGCAGTGAACTGCTAGCAAGCTCCCCACTGCTCTCATATCAAGGCATTCCTGCCAGTGGGCCCCTGATTATTCTCTTCTTGAATCATCTCTTTCTTCCTCACTCAATTAAACATGGAAACCACCATGTGCAGCCTCTTTGAAGAAGACTAAATGAAGTCTTAAGCGCAAGCTGATAATGATGCTAATGTAAGACTGACTTGAAAGGACCAGAGCCCTTTGTAAATGTATTCATTCTCATAGTTTCCCAAAGACACAAATGCTTTCACAAGAAGGTCAAATGTCTATCTTATACTCACACTTCAAGGCTGTGAATAAATGTGGTTAAAGCGCTGGTTTCCTCTCTCGGAAATTTCCTACATCGGTTGCTTGGTTATTTCCTTTTCTTTAGTTAAATAGAATCTAGCTGAATGTGGCCTTTTTTCTTTGTTCTTTTCCTTTTCCCTCTCATTGTCTCTCCTCCCACCTTCCCTCCATCCCACTTCCTTTCTTATCTTGCTTTCTTGGTTGCTTCCTTCTCCATTCATTCCTTCCTTTCTTTTCAATTATAGGAACAAGAAGAAAATTTCTCAGCTATGGTTCCTTTCTAGCTCTTTATTTGTCTATGTGAGCTTGAGAAAAAGAAATTCTTCATCTACTTAAAAAAAATAACATCGTGCTGCCATCTTGTGGTAAACTGAGTTATTCAGCAAATCAAATGCTGAGTTCAGAATTATTGAAATAACCTAAAAATGCACAGCCCTGCAGTTGGGGCCCCAGTTAACTAAGAATTGATGTTATCTCACCTCGTGGTTTAAAAGTGAGGGCCCTAAGCTAAGGCCGCCTCAAGTTCTCTATTCCTCCCCCCACCCCGGGGGAGTGGGGGGGAAGTCTATGATTTCTCCTAGGAAGGAGGTACACTTCCTGTTCCCAGACTGAGTCTTGAGTATTGAATAAAACCTTTACATAGGCCTATGACATGTTTTAGTTCTTTAGAAAGAACTTCTCAGGTTTTGAGCAGTTGGAGTTGAGCTTCTCTTAAGCCACCCATGGAGAATCAAGACCTACTTATTAATATGGGGGGATTGCCCTAAGTCAGGATGTTCACGTTAATCTAGATGAATAACCAAAATTCAAATGTTTTGGGAAAGACAGAAAATAACACAACAAAAGTTACTGAGATATTTTTAAGGGTCAAAATCGTACGTGTTCAATGAAACGATGCAAATGTCTGTTGTTTTATCACAGCAGGGGAGTCACACAAAAAATTGACATTTAATGAAAGCTCTAAGCGGTTTGGGTCCCTCAGGGGACGTTAGGGCCTCAAACTCAGTGGATCCAAAATGAAATTCATTCGGGACTAAGCCTGGGTGGCTTAGTCAACTAAGTATCTGACTCTTGATGTCCATTCAGGTCTTGATCTCAGGACTGTGAGATCCAGCCCCTACCAGGCTCCAGACCTCACATGAAGTCTGCTTAAAGTTCTCTCTCTCTCTCTGCACCTACCCCAGTTCTCCCTCTTTCTCCTATGTTAAAAAAGAAAGAAAGAAAGGTAGAAATTCACCTATTTCCATAGTCTTCCCATACATCCATCACCACACACACACACACACACACACACACACACACACACACACACTACAACCAGAATAGCTCTTTAAAACTCTGTATTTTATCACTGTGCTTAAAGTCCTTCCCTGGTCTCCCTTGTCCTCAGATTAAAGTCTAAAATCCCCAACCCAGATCTGATTTCCTGTCCACTTGTTTCGCATCTTTTGCCATCCATGTTTACCTTCTTGTGATTCTTTTCAGTGCCATGCAGTTGGTTTGGTTCCCCTTCCTACCTGCACCTGTAATTCTCCCTTCATAACAATCCTCACACTGATAGTTCATTTTTTAAGTTCTATTTTTCCTGTTACAGAGGGTTGGGACTATGGACATTTTGCTTGCTACATACTGAATGCTCAGAAATATGTATTTAACTTACCTCTGAATGTGGTTTTCAACAACAGTGAAATAAGGTAGGATTTTAGAGCAGAAAATCTATAGGCCCCCTGCCAGTTTCCAGGTAAGAAACAGGCCCAATGAGGGGTGCCTGGGTAGCTTAGTTTGTTGGTTCATGATCTCAGGGTCAGGGAATCAAGGCCTGTGTCAGAATTCTCCTTTTCCCTCTCCCTCTCCCCACTCCCTGCTCATGGTCAATCAATCAATCAAATACAGAAAGAAAGAAAAAAAGAAAGAAAGAAAGAGAAAGAAGCAAGGAGAAAATGGTGGAAATCCCTTTGATTGTTTAATGGCACACCTGGAATCAGAATTTAATTATCCCAACAAGCAATTCCTAGGCCTCTCTGGGAGAAGAGATGGAGAGACAGAGTGCTTCCTTTGGTGAAAATAGAGTGCGGTAAGAGGTTAAGGAATAAATGAATGTCTGGTCTGTGATGCCTCCATAAGCCTGAAGCATCTCCTGCCGCCCGGTCCTTTGGGACTTTACTCTGAGTTCTGTGGTTCTCTTTGTTCAGAAGCTTTCAAAATAGTTCAATTCTGAGACTATATGGTTGGGGAAGTCCTTTTCAGAGTCATTCTGATGTGCTCTAGAGAAAGGAAAGAGAAAGAAAAATAACCTTCTATGTTTTCAGCATTTACTGTCACTTGATAAAATATCTGTTACTCTCCACGACTTGAGTATGAGGAAATTTAACTCCAGAGAGGTTAAGTGACTTGGTCAGAGCCCTGTGGGCAAATGAGCTGTGATGACCACAGCCCTCAGCAGCAGCCATCTTGGTCTCCAGGGAGGTGAGTTCCTCAGCCTTGAGAGCAGGAACACTGGGCCATTAGGCAACGCTGGGGGAAGACTAAGACCTTCCTGTTGTTGACTGTGAATTCAGCCTTGGGAATGAAAAGCAGCTGTTTCCATTCCCCATCTGTGATACTGTGATTTATCATAGGAAATGTATATTTGGTCTTCCTCCTGGGTCCTGTAGGCTAAGACCCTAGTTTCTTATCTAAGGAGGATTTTTTGTTCTAAGAAGGCAACTCTGAGGGGCCTCCTGGATGGCTGCTGGATGGAGGCTCGTCAACAGAAAAACCAGGCTGGGATTAGAAGCTTGGAATTTGTAGTCATACCCCCCCCACCTTCCACAAAGGGGAGAGGGCTGGGAAGTAGAGTTTATGATCCATCATGCTTATGTGAGAAAGCCTCCATAAAATCCCAGCAACAGGGAGTTCAGAGAACTTCGAGGCTAGTGAGTACATTCACACCAGGTGGGCAACCTACCCCCATCTCCACGGGGACAGAAGCTCCTGTACTCAGAACCCTCCCAGACCTTACCCCATGTATTTCTTCATCAGGCTTTCTTCTATATCCTTTACCACATCTTCTAATAAACTGGGAGATGGTAGTGTTTCTCTGAGTTCTCTTGGCTGTTGAAGCAAATAAAGCACCTAAGGGGGAGGAGATCATGGGAACCTCCGATGTGTAGCCAAGTCGGGCGGAACTTGTGGGTAGCATAGGACCTACTACTTGCGGTGGGGGGTAGTCTCATGGGACTGAGCCATAACCTGTGGGATCTGATGCTTTCTCCAGATAGTGTCAGAATTGAGTTATATTGTAGGACACAGAGCTGGTGTCACAGAGATTTGCTCAATGTGGGGAAAGCTCAACACACATTTGGTGACCAGAGGTGTCAAGTGTTATGAGTGTGGTTGTGGTGTGAGAGTAAAGGAGATACACAGGAGGGAAGACCAGGTGGTTTTCTCACTCACCATCACAGGCAGGAGGCAGACCATAAAGCAAACCATATTTATACAATCTTGGTTGGATTCTAGAAGCTCTGTAGCATGACAATTTCAGTTATCTCTGATATATTTACTTGTCCTATATATTTGTGATATGCCAATAAATCTTTTAAAAATCATAACAGCCCAAGGACTTCTCTTTAGAGAAGACTAGGAAGGAAGCTGGAGAGGAGGGAAGATGGCCTGGCCCTCAGGGGACAGTAAGGGTCGGGAAAGCAGACTGAGTCACCAGAGCCTGCAATAAAGAAGAATGAAAGAACCAGAGGTGTGTGGGTCTGAAAAAAGGACCTGATCTGAGTAAGAAGTAGAGAAGTTGTACAAGGTTCTCTGGCAGGTGCAGGGCCAGCGATGATGGGACCAGGGTTTGAATCTAGGTTGGAACAACCAATAAACCTCTCAAACCCTATTTCCTATAAAGGGCAGGCTGGTGGATGCCAGGTTTGTTCTATGAATGGTGTACTGATTTGGGAGCATGATTGTGTCTGTTCAAGGCCACACAGTGACATCTAATAAAGATGCCACAACCCGTCACTAGAACTTCACCTCCAAAACAGAGGACTGGGGCTTCCAGACTGGACAACCAGTACAAAGGTGAGTCTCAGTCAAAAAAATCAGTAGGTTGTATGTACACAGATCAGTCTTGCTCTCTTCATGTATTTATTGCACAATACACCACACATTTAAAGAAAATGACTTTTGAGATGCTCTAAAACCAAGCTTCCTGCCACACCAACCTCCAAGAAAGAATTAGAACTTTGTAGGACAACACAGCCTCCCCTCTAGAGATAAATTTCATTGTATCTACCCCCAATGTCATGCAGCTTTCTCTCTTCCTTACACTTGCCTAGCAAAACCCAACCTGTTTAAGTCCAACCCTCTGTCACTCAGTGGCTGCAACCCTGCTGCTGCGCAGGGCTAGAAAAAAACACCCAGTGATGGCTGCTGGTCTTACTGGAAATTCATGGCAGTAAAGGTTGAATGTTCTTTTGGGGCCCTAGTAGCCCAAGCAGTTCTACCATATTCCCCTAGTCAGCTCACCCTTGGGACCTTTTAGGTGACTGTCGTACACGTCCTCCTCTCTCTTCAGCCTTTCATTCTGTTCTCCCCCTTTCTGATTCTCAGCAGGAGGCTTCATTTCCCATTTCATGATGCAAGTGGAAGCAACCAGAAGAGAAATCCCACACACTGCCACTTCCCCATCCATACACCCACTTTGATACCAAAATAATTTTCCTCCTTCTGTAACTGTGGGTGAACAGTCCATGATCTAATCTAAGGCCAACTTGTACACTATGCCCCATGCCTTTTCACCTACTGGAGGACACCATTATCCCTTTATCTCACTCAACAGTCATTTCCCTCCTCTACTGGATCAATCTCATCAGCATCCAAACCCTCTATAGTATCACATCTGTCATGTACACACATACCATTTGAAATTGCTTTCCCATCTAGCCAGTAACCCATTTCCCTTCCTTCTTTTATAGCAAAATGCCTTAAAAGAGTTTTTAATACTCTGCAATCACTTCCTCTCCTCCCATCCTCCCTTAAACCCACCCATGCGATGAGGCTTCTGCCTGACTGTTCCACTGAAACAGTCCTTGTCAAGGTCAGCAAGCTCCACGTGATTAAGCTCAATGGTCACGTCACAGTCTTGTCTGAGCTGGAAACAGTGTCTGTCGTTCCTCTCTACCTTCTTGAAACACTGACTGCACTTGACTCATAGTCACACTCTGAAATTGACCTGCTGCACATGTCCACTAATGCAAAGATCACAGGGGTTCTGTGTTTGGCCTCCAGAATCTCTCTGTGAGGGAAGCCCAGCCCTTCCACTCAGTAAGCATACATGCAGAAAAGTGTTGACATGCCAACTCGAACTGCTATTCTTAGAAAGGTATTCTTCCAAGGTTGGGCTTTGGTTGACATCTAGGATCTGGGATACCAAAAGCATTCCTTCCATTTCCCAAACTGATATGAGTGGTTCACTGTGCCTAAACTGGGCAAATGATACGCTGAACACCAGCTTTTGCTTCTGGGAGCCTGGAATTTGACACACATGGGGCAGAATCTGCCTACATGACCAGCCTCCGATAATACCTTTGGGCACTGACTATTTAATGAGCTTCCCTGGCTATTGCTTTCCACTTGTGTTGTCACAATTCATTGCTGGGAATTACTTATGTCCGGGGTGACCACACTGGAAGCCTGAGCCTGGTTTCCCCACTACTCCATGCCATGTATCTTTTCTCTCTGCTCATTGGGCTTTGTATCTTTTCACTGTCGTCAGTCCTAAGCATAAGTGTGACTATATGCTAAGTCCTGTGAATCATCCCAGCAAATCACTGGACCAGGGGAAGTCTCTGGGATACATAACACACACTTATCTCTGGGCAAGTCACTTTGTCTTTTTGTGCTTGGTTTTATCTGTAAAGTAGAAACAAACAACTCATAGGGGTTTTGTGGGGATTAAATGAGTTAATATATGTAAAGAACTTAGAAGAGTGCCTGGCTTATAGTAAACAACCATAAATATTATGTTATCTCAATCAGAAATGTCCAATAATGTATAGTTAGATAATATAGGAGGGTAAGAACCTGAATATCCCTGGCTTATTATTATTATTTTTTTGAATCTTACTGTGAAAGTTATACTCTTGTCATATCACAAACATTTAAGTTACTTGAGATGCTACATTAAAATACATTCACCTACCTGGAATAATTCAATTCTGTAAGCCACGTATTGGTTTACCTACAGAAAAAATGTGATCGGAAGTTCATCAGTCAGTTTGTTTTCCTGAATAGTCACATAAATATACATGACAAATTCTTTTTTTTTTAAAGACTTTATTTATTTGACAGAGATCACAAGTAGGCAGAGAAGCAGGCAGAGAGAGAGAGGAAGGGAAGCAGGCTCCCCACTGAGTGGAGAGCCCGATGCGGGGCTCAATCCCAGGACTCTGAGATCATGACCTGAGCTGAAGGCAGAGGCTTTAACCCACTGAGCCACCAAGGCGCCCCTACATGAAAAATTCTATTAGAATATAATTGCAAGACATTTTATTAAGTATGATCTATTGAACATTTTTATTTTATAGGGCATTTTACTTCTCACAGGGCTCAGAGATAGTTCTTTGAAAGGTTACACATAACAAAGTCTTTGATTTATCTTACTAAGCATTTGTGAAGGCTATTCTATGCAAAGCCCTATAAAGGCACAATGTTGCTGTGAAAAGGCCTTTTGTATTTTATTTTATTGTATTCCTTAAAGATTTTATTTGTTTACTTAGATAGTATGAGTGGGGCAGGGGGCAGAGGGAGAGGGAGAGAGAGAATCCCAAGCAGACTCTGCACTGAGCACAGACCCCAACACCGGGCTCAATCCCATGACCCTAAGACCATGATCTGAGCTGAAATCAAGAGTCAGACGCCTAACTGACAGAACCACCCAGGCACCCCGGGCATTTTGTATTTGAGACAGACTATCCTCTCCACTTAGCGAATAAGAGCTACCCATCAGACCCCACCCTGCTTCCTCCAGAGTTCAGGAAATTCTGCACAGGACTTGCAGCTCATTTCTCAGATGCACACACACCTCTCCAACACAAAGCAGGGAGTGAAGCCCATTAATCCTGATTAAGTTGGCGCTGCTGCTCCCCACATTATCTCTCGGGCTTTTCTCCAGGGCCCTCTCATCTTCTTGGTCAAGACCAGGCATGTCACAATCTGAATGACCCATCTTTTCACATCTTTCTCAAAGTATTTGAACATATTTCCTCTGTGACTTCCCTCTCTTTGACACCCTTCTGTGACTGGGGGAACTGGCCAGCACAAGCCAACCAGATTCAAAAACTTATTTTCCAGGGAAGCCCTGTGAATATGGTCATTTGTTCACACCTCTCAAGGAAGGGATCCCAGTCTATGAGATTCTCTTTACTCCAGGTTCCCTTTGTCTCCTTAAGGTAGGCAGGTGTGTGGGTACCCAGAATTTGGGTTCTGAAACTGATCTGCAGGAGCCCTTCAGTTCTTATTGTAGTCAGTAGGGGGCGCCTGGGAGCCGCGGAAAGGAGGGCCAGGATCCACCCGCGAACCACTTTTTTTTTTTTAATTTCTTTTCAGCGTATTCATGGTTCATTCAGTATTCATTGTTTTTGCACTACACCCAGTGCTCCATGCAATACGTGCCCTCCCTATTACCTACCCCCTGGTTCCCCCAACCTCCCACCCCTCGCCCCTTCAAAACCCTCAGGTTGTTTTTCAGAGTCCATAGTCTCTCATGGTTCATCTCCCCTTCCAATTTCCCTCAACTCCCTTCTCCTCTCCATCTCCCCATGTCCTCCATGTCATTTGTTATGCTCCACAAATAAGTGAAACCATATGATACTTGACTTATCTCTCTGCTTGACTTATTTCACTCAGCATAATCTCTTCCAGTCCTGTTCATGTTGCTACGAAAGTTAGGTATTCATCCTTTCTGATGGAGGCATAATACTCCATCGTGTATATGGACCACATCTTCCTTATCCATTCGTCCGTTGAAGGGCATCTTGGTTCTTTCCACAGTTTGGCGACCGTGGCCATTGCTGCTATAAACATTGGGGTACAGATGGCCCTTCTTTTCACTACATCTGTATCTTTGGGGTAAATGTTCAGTAGTGCAATTGCAGAGCCAACCACCTTGTTTAAAAAAAAAAAAAATCAGAACTCTCTTATCTTGAGGAGTAAGATGCTAGTGAGATTTGAGTTTAGAATACAGGGTTCTGTGTAATGAATCAAAAACAACTCTGAACTGGTCCTAGAAGGTGCTGATTCTTGCCCTCCCTCACCTCCGTTTATAGCAGCCAATTATCCTTTGAAAACTTAAATTGGAACGCGTCCCATCTGTGCCCAAAGCCTTGCAAAGGCTCCCCATCTTATTTTGAGTAAAAGCCAAAGGCTTTGGGCGGCCGCAAGCTCCTGCACGACGTGACCCCTACTTACCCTGGCCTCATCCCCACCTCGCTCACTCTGCTGTATGTAGCCCATGCTGTTCCTCAAACACACTGTGCATGTTCCTGCCCGTTTTCATTCCAGCTGTTCACTCCTCTTGAATCTCCTTCCCCCCTACACACGTGGTGTGCCCTCATTTCTTGAGGTCTGTGTTCAACCCTGGCACTTCCGATTCATTTCACCCTGTTTAATTTTTCTCCACCGTCTTGTCTTCAGCTTACCTACTATATATTTACTTGACTGTTTGCTTACGGGCACTCTTCCTCACCAGAATGTCAGCTCCAGAAGGGGGAGGCTTTGCCGGCTTAATCCCCAGTACCTAGAACCACGCGGGGTCCCTGACTGGTACCCAGGAGGTTTTTATAATAGGAATTAATAAATGAATAAATACTCAAACTCTAACAAATTACACACTTTCCTATTTCCTAGTCACAAATTGACTTTCAAGCTTTTAGTATCTAAAACAGGACAAGAAACAAATCAGTGAAAAAGCTGGAAGAAAACAGACATCCCTTGAGAAGGACTCTGTGTATAGAACCTTAAATATCTTTCACAATGGAGTTGGTAACTAAGAGTGTTAAAGGATCCTAACATTACTGCCATCAGTGAGTTGCAAGTCTAGAGAGATCGAGCTTTATGCAAATACTAGGTGCTAATGGCAGAAATCCCCAGTGCTTTTTTTTTTTTTTTTTTTTTTTTTTTTTTCAGTTCAGGTAGTCTCCCTGGAAAAGCCACTCTATGTTTTCTATGTTTTGGTATAGGTTGAGATTTCATACAAGAAGCACAGATTTCAAATATGTTCTTCTATTTTCCCTATACCTGTCAGATGGGGTTCTAGATTTTTGTTTCAGTAACACAATAGTCATAACCATAGCATGAATGTAACTTTGAGCATAGGTTGGGGAAGGGTGCAGAGATAGAAAGAACTGAAGGAACTATGTATCATAAGCAGTAAAAAAAAATAGATGTTTAGTTCAGCAGCTCTGTCTGGTTCAGGGAGCATTTATTAATCACCATTAGAGTACCAGGCACCACACTAGGCACAGAGTAACCAAGGATGAATTAAAAATGAGGTGTTAGAACAGATACTTAAACAAACCATCGTGTTAATGTGATGGGCTCAGGGCCGTGAGAGAGTCATACTGTATTCAGTGACAGGAGGAAATTTACCTAGGGGCTGCTCCTTGTGCTCTGGACTGAAATGTTAGGACCAAAGTTTTAGAGTTTTATTGGCCAAGGCTTTTGCTAAGAAAAACATAGACTTTAGAATGAGATTAACTTGGGTTTGAATGTAGATTTTGTGGATCACTAGCTGGGCAGCCTTGGGCAGGTTACTGAACTATCCTGAGGACCGGTTCCTCATCTTTAAAATGGGGATAATTGACACTCAGCCCTACCGGCAGAGAAGAGAATGGCAGAAGGGTTGAGACTCTAGAGCAGGACCATCTGTGTTTAAATCTCAGCTCTGTGGCTAACGAGCTACGCACCTGCATACGTTATTAGCATATTTGTAGGTGTGAGTCAGTTTACACATTTGTGAAATAAGAATGGTTACAGTACCTGCTTCATGGTGATTCTTTAAATTAAATTAACTTAAATTAAAATTTTTTCAAAGATCTATTCTATGTATTTGAGAGAGAGAGAGAGCAGGGGAAGGGGCAGAGGGAGAGAGGGTCTCAACAGACTCCCCCCTAAGCGTGAAGCCCCTCTTGGACTCAATCCCAGGACCCTGAGAGCATAACATGAGCCAAAACCAAGAGTCAGATACTTGCCCGCCACCCAGGTGCCTGTAAATTAAATTAAATTTTTATTAAAACTTTATGATTTTAGAGCAATTTTAGGTTCACAACAAAACTGAGCTGAAAGTGCACACAGGCACAGCCTCCCCCACGGTCCCCATCCCCCACCAGAATGGTACATTCGTCACATTTGCTGAACCTGCACTGACATGCCCTAATCACTCTGAGTCCGTAGGTTACCTTCAGGTTCACTTTTTGGTGTACATTCTGTGGGTTTTTACAACCGTATACTCACATGTATCCATCATTAGAGTATCATGCAGAATATTTTCACTGCCCTAAAAAGCCCCTGTGCTCTGCCTCTTCATCCTCCCCCCTACAACTCCCGGTAACCACTGAGCATTTTACCATCTCCGTAGTTTGCATGTTCTAAAAGGTCATATAGTTGGAATCAGACAGCTGGTCGCCTGTTCAGATCAGCTCCATCCACTCAGTCACATGCATGTTAAGTTTCCTCCATGTCTTTTCCTGGCTTGATAGCTCATGTCTTTTTAGCCCTGAAGGGCAGTCCATCCGCTGGATACACTACTGTTTATTCATCCACTCACTTATTGAAAGACATCTTGGTGGCTTCCGAGTTTGGGTAATCATGAGCAAAGCTGCTTATAAACATCCACGTACAGGATTTTGTTTGGACATAAGTTTTCAACTCCGATGCGTAAATACCAAGGAGTGTGATTGCTGAATTGTGGGATACGCCCCTCTTTTTAAAGAAAAGAAAAAAAAATGTTGCCCTCTCTCTTCCCAGGGCTGAGCATTTATCATCAAATTTAGATCCATCTTCAAACTAACATATACATAGTTACAGTAGGGAGGAGTGGGAAATATCTTCCTCATTCTAAATATTTCTTCAGCTCAGCCTTGTAGTAGTAATTATAGCTGGGATAATGACTCTTACAAATACCCTTATTTGGATTCTTCCTTCCCTACAATGGCTGCTTTCGAATGCCAAATCTCGGTTCAAAACTCCCAGTTGAGCCTTAAGTACATCTCCTAGCCTCGTATTTTAATGGTCACAGTGATTACCAAGGCAGTAAATGATGTTGAAGTGTATTCTAGCCACTGAGAAAACAATCCATGGTAGGCTGACAGATGGGAACTAGAGTTACTGTGGGGGGTTATTTCATAATGTATAAAAGTATGAAGTCACTGTGATGTACACCTGAAACCAGGAGGATATTGTAGGACAATTATGCTTCAATAAGTAAAGTAAGACCCAATACTACTTTTTACAAAGAAAAGGAGATTCCATTACACATAATATACTACCGATGATAATTGCCGTGTCCTGATTCTTTTTTTTTTTTTTTTTTTTTTTACTATTTTATTTATTTATTTGACAGAGAGAGAGGTCACAAGTAGGCAGAGAGGCAGGCAGAGAGAGAGGGAGAAACAGGCTCCCCACTGAGCAGAGAGCCCAATGCGGGGCTCGATCCCAGGACCCTGAGATCATGACCCGAGCCGAAGGCAGAGGCTTAAACCACCGAGCCACCCAGGTGCCCCCGTGTCCTGATTCTTAAGAAATTGGTATATTGTACCTGTTTGAAATGATAAGTTCCTATTAAGCAGAATATTGGATAAATAAGAATACTGTTTTTCCCATCCTGTTGGAAAACCAAGTTTAATGCCTACAAGGCACAATAAAGTGAAAGCTGATAACATTGTGTCTCTAGTATTGGTGAGTTCCACTTCCTCTCGAGAAAGGAAGCTCAGGAACTTTCTGGATGGAAAACACAGTGCATCTTTAGCAGTCTGGGATCCAAAAATTTCAGGTCAGCTGATGAATTAGAGGCGAGTGTTTATTCCAGAAAATAAAAACGTTTTGTTGAAAATGAGTATAAGTGTTTTATATGGTGTCTTTAAGGAAGTTTCTTCTGAAGGCAAGAATAACCTTCAACCAGATGTAAATATTCAGTCATTTACAAGACAGTACACTTTTTCTTTTTTTTTTTTTTTTAGATTGTATTTATTTATTTGACATAGAGAGACACAGCGAAAGACAGAACACAAGCAGGGGAAGTGGGAGAGGGAGAAGCAGGTTTCCTGCTGAGCCAGGATCCCAATGCGGAGCTCAATCCCAAGACCCTCCGCTCATGACCTGAGCAGAAGACTGATGCTTAATAACTGAGCCACCCAGGCATCCCCAGGACACTTTTTCTTAGAGGCAAATTATATCACCGTCCTGGTTCTTCTTTGTCCATCTCTGAACAATAACCAAGGTCAATAACTGCCCTCAAACAAAAGGGTGCCAAGTCCTTGTGAATAGAAGGGTTTCCAAGAAGGTAGTCAGGAAATGGCAGCTTAATGAGATATGTTTACCTCATGGGACACCAAAACATGACCATTTGTTCTTTTATTGATTCACCATTTCTGCACAAATAAGTTTTGCTATATTTTATTTTATTACTGAGATATAAATGACATATAACCTAATAATCCAGAGGGTATCATAAGAATTTCAGAGTTTCACAAGTGGTGCAAAACGTACATTACATTCACGTACCCTTAGAAGAACCTATGACATTCCTTTATGTTCTCTTCCGCTCAATTGTACTCTGCTTGGAAAATACGTACGTTAGAACAAACTCTAGTTGACAAATACAGATCACAATTTCCTGTTGCAAAAGGAAAAAAAAGAAAAGAAAAGAAAAAGAAAAAAGGAAAAGAGTGATTTGATGAACAAAAATGAGAAGCAGGTTCTCCCATTGCAGTTGCCAGGCTGGGCCTTCTCCGTGGTGCCAGAAGGCCTCCAGGTGGCGCCAGAGTACAGCAGATTTCTACCTACTCGTCAAACCAAGTTCAAGAAAAACGGGTTTTCCTGACATGAAATGCGCGGCTACTTACATAGAGGCGTAAAGTGTGGTTTCTTTCTCTCTGCATTATTTTCGTGATTTTTAAAAAAACTTCGTTCTATACTATCAATAATCTGGGTCTTTTGCCAAATTTTAAGAGAAGGGATTGTGAATGGTGATTTTTCCTGATGAAAATTTCCCATAAGTATCAGCTATTCACACACCTCTGCTTACAATCCAAGCAGAAATTCAGGCTTCGTGAGGGCAAGCTCCGTTCCTCTTTGCATATTTCCCCAGCTTTTAGCTAAATAGAGCAAGTGCCCAGGAAATCTTTGATTAATTTTTAAATGATGCAAAGAAAAGAAGCAGCGCAGTTTAAAACTGAAAGCCGGGGTGGGGAGGGGGGTGGCGCCTGGGTGACTCAATTGGTTAAGGAGCAGATTTCTGATTTTGGCTCAGGTCTTGATCTCAGGATCATGAGCTCAGGGTCTTGAGATCAAGCTCCCACCTCATACTCTGAGCTCTGAACTTCTCTCTCTCTACCTCTTCCTCTGCCCCCTCCCTACTTGTGCGCTCTCGCGCTCTCTCTCTCTCTAAAGAAACAAGTCTTTTTTTTTTTAAAGATTTTATTTATATATTTGACAGAGAGAAATCACAAGAGAGGCAGGCAGAGAGAGAGGAAGGGAAGCAGGCTCTCCGCCGAGCAGAGAGGCCGACGCGGGACTCGATCCCAGGATCCCGAGACCAGGACCCGAGCGGAAGGCAGCAGCTCAACCCACTGAGCCACCCAGGCGCCCCAAGAAACAAGTCTTAAAAACAAAACAAAACTGAAAAGACAGGGGCTTTTGTGATGATTGAGACGATAGCAAAGTGGATAGGGAGGAGCCATTACTTCGTGAATTTGAAATAGGTATGTGGAATTGGGTCATGAAAAATGCCCTTGATGTGTCATGGTCATTGGATTTTCTTTTAAAATGCTCTTTGATAGCAGTGACGTCTCTTCAGCACTTCCAGGGGTCCACTTTCCACCCAGCAGAACAAATCCAAAGAGGGTGTCATCTCACACAGCACACCCATCAGGCTCAGTGTCTTACGATGTTAGTCTGAATCAGTAAGTTGTGATCCCTGGAACAAGTTGTGAGGCATTTTCTTTTATGGAGTCTTGTATATACTGATCTATTTATTTATATTTCCAAGATCTTCTCTTACATTACCTAATGTGGTTTTCTCTATAGAACACATTTACCCCCAGATTATACGTGCTCTACTCTTATACCTTCTCATAAGTCATAGGTCATAGGTCATATCTTCTCCAAGAGTCATATCTCTTCCAAGGATCTTATAATTAATGAGACTTTGGAAGAATTCAGGGCTACTTTTTAATATTTTTTCATGTATATTAAAGTATACCATAAAAATTTCAGAGTTTCACAAATTCTGCAAACATAGAGATGACGCCATATATGAAACATGACTTCAACATATTATGTCTGACCAAGTGCATTTAAAAGAACCCATGACATAGTCCTTGATGTTAAGCGTGTTCTCTTAACTCATTAAATCTCTAAAGGATGATTTGTTACTGGCCAGCTAGGGCAGGGGAGGGTGTGGGGTTAATCATTTTAAAAACTATGAATCAGTCTCCCGGCTCACATTAGCTGAGCTTTTCTTTCTATAGCAACTTCAGATTTATGCTATATTCAGCAAATACGGATCGAGCTGCCTTTAGATATTAAATATTTATTCTCTGGGTTGGGACCTTAAGAAGGGCTGGTGACCACCCGTGCCTCCTGGTCACCCAGATTCAAAAATGGATGAGTAGATTAGCCCTGGAGTAACAGAATGCTTTCTATATGACATGCTGTCGCTGGGGCCACGGGAAGAGCCTTGATGGCTCCTGGAGAGAAACGCCCCATAAGTGAGAAAAATGAAGAGGCTATTAAGCCATTTTGCCTTTAAATATAGCAACAATACTCTTATTTTGGCGAGTGTCAGCAAATTACTGAGTAATGGAATCAAATTCAGAGAAAACCAAATAAAAAGATCTGTAGAATATATTCTCCAGGCAGCCTTTCTCCCTATTCCATTTGAAGTCTTCCTTCTGTGCCCCCTCCCCGGCCCACCACCAGCTCCCTCGCCCTCTCCCTTTCCTCTAGTGTCAGTCAATAAATAGGCACAGACAGTGGGTCTCAAACTTGAAGGTTTCTCAGACATTTTGAGGGTTAAAGAATCAAAGGACAGGTCCCACCTTATACCTGAGGATGGGAAACTCTGGGGGCAGGGTTGGAAATCTGCATTTTACATAAGCCATGGGCTCACTACTGCTGGCTAAGTAGTAACTCGAGCAGTGACCTATTTTTCTTCATGCTCTCCATTCCTCTGTCAACTCCCCCTGGCAAAGGAATGAATGATTTATAGGGTTGCTTCTCAAATTTCATGGTGACTAGAATCACCTGAGAATCTTGTTAAAATGCAGATTTGGATTCAGGTGATCCAGGGTAGGGCCTGGGCCTCTGCATTTCTCACAAGCTCCCAGTTCATACTGCCGCTGCAGCTCCACAAACCACATTTTGAGGAGCGAGGGTTTAAGGCAGGAAATCTGTGACCTGTTACAGGACGCCCCTACTCATCCTCACTGGGGAAGGTCCCCTCCTATCTGATGGAACAGTGAAAATGCGCCTACTGGGCTTACGATGTCGGTTTGCTTATTGAGCAACAAGCTCTGAAGGCTGAAGTGCATTTGCAGTACCCTGTTCCAATTACGTCAAGCCTACAGCAAAGTTAGCTGTGATTTCACAGTGTATCATCAATAAGGTACTGCAGAGTGATTAGGCATCCCTCCTAAGCAAGCTGCATAACTGACATAATTAATATTGCTTTTGTACAAATTCTCTTCTCATTCGCCTATGTTCCTCCCAATGTTCTCACCCACATGATGATGGGAATAAGTTTAAACCAGAGTTTAGGTGATTTTGTGAAGTCATTTTGGTTTTGACATAGGGAATAGTGTAGGAAAATAGAAAGGTGTCTGAAAAGTAAGTCATTAAAGAAGAGAAGGTAAAGTCAGAAAAAATAAAGACCCCAAACTTCCCAGATTCACAATGTTGTCCTGACTTCTTCCCATGTGCCCTTGAATGACACACATGTCCAGGATAAATGGCTAACTCTGAACATCTTCAGAAAAATAGGAGGTAAGCAGATTTTGACACCAACTTCTGACAGCAAGTTGGGAGAGAAACAGGGGTTGATAAAAAGGATATTGATATGAAACACCCATATAAAAAGGAACTTTACCCAAGCATACTTTGTGACTTACAGGGATGTTTAAGGTTGAGAGGCTAGAAAGGAGAAAAGTGGTCTCAGAAGCAAAGTTTCTAGGTTGGTCTGGACCAGAGTTGTTCTCAGGCACATCTCTGCCAGGGAAGGATACTGCCAAGTAAAACCCCAGAAAAACAAGAAAATGGTAATATTCATTTTATCTGTAGTGCTTTCATCTCCATGATTCTGTTTCGGCAATCTATCCTAGCCAGAGGATTAGAAAAAAAGAAGAAACGAATAGTTTATCCAGCTGATGGTAGCAGAATATGGCACATTTAGCATATTGATATTTTGAGCTAAAGGCAATTGAGAAGCAAATACAAGAGAAGCTCTTTGCCTTCCCCCATTTGCCTAAAAGCAGGACATACATTTGTAAAGGTGTCCCCTCCCCACTCTACCAGGAAGGACAGAAGTTCATCACCAGAGACAGCTATAGACTCATATCAACCCAGCAAGAGGCACCAGAGGAATCTGCATACAAGCTTTACTAAATAAACTGATCTTCCATTAATTCACCCATATACTCACCTTCCCACAATTTGCTACTCTAGGAACTCAAAGTCCTTTTCCTTTGTCTCAAAGCTTCTCTGCGTATTATTGTTTTTTGGTTTAGATGCTGAATAAGCCCCAAGTTCTAACCACCCCTTTGAGTTACTCATCTCTGAGTGCTCTCATGTGGATGCATGTTGCACCTGCTAATAAAACTGTGTTTGTTTTTCTCTTGTCAGTCTGTCTTTTCTTAGTCTGATTAACAGAGCCCTCCTGGAGCACCTAACATGGGTAGATGGAGAATCTGTTTTCCTCCCCTACATGGCTGACTACGGAAAAAATCAGTCATGAACTTTAACCAATATAAGATATTCTCTTGGAGAAATTCAGTGAGGACTGTGACACTATAAAAGGATATGTTGAAATATACCAGAAAGGATAATAGCTCTAATGGCATTTTCATTCTGTTATAGGGAGCAGAAAGCCTGAGGAAAAAGGAACTTAAACCTCAGAAACAATAAAGAAATAACAATAATAAATTAATGATCTTATGATGGCAGGTGACCAGAATAAAAAGGTCATGTTTCCTAGGGGCCAATCTTGCGACAGACTGAGTTACAAGGCACCAGAAATGCTTATTAAAGAGTGAACACCTCATATTAGAAACTTCCCTCATGTCTATAAAGTAGTCAATGTCTAGATTTAATCCATCCTTTGTCACAAAAACATTCTTCAGAAGTGTCTACTTAAATTTAATACTTAATTTATAATTTTCCATTCTTCCTAATCACAATAAAGGTTCAAGATGAGAAAATTTTTTTTAAAGATTTATTTATTTATTTATTTGAGAGAGAGAAATAGCCCACATGAGTTGCAGGGAAGGGCAGAAAGAATCTCAAGCAGACTCCCCACTGAGCGCTAAGCCCATCTCGGACTCATTCTCATGACCCATGAGATCATGACCTGAGTCAAAACCAAAAGTCAAATGTTCAACTGACTAAGCTATCCAGGTGCCCCAAGGTAAAAATATTTTAAGAGGAACTTCCATTTAGGTCATTCAGGGTGGAATTTGAGCAACTAGGTTTTGACAGAAATCAAGTTAGAGCATTGAAATATTCTCCTATGGCAGCTCACCTCCCCCACAGGACCCCAAGGTATATACATTTCACTGGGATGTTGGGCTCAATCCTGGTAGGACCCCCACTTCAAATTGATTGGAAACAGCCCTCCAGCTTCCTTCTACCTCTTCAGGAAGAGCCCAACACTGCTGCTAGCTTTGAAGGTTCACCAAAGCTCCAGAACCACTTTGTAAAGACAGTGGCCCCTGGTTCTTCACAGGTCCCCTGTGTCCCTGGGACTTCTAGTTGCCCATGAGGCATAGCAACTCTGCTGCATCCGAATTTCTCCGGCCAGACTTGAACATCATATGGTGGTGATCGTTTCATTTGAGTTAGGCTGTAGTCCACAACACCACACCATTGACTAACATGGTCTAGGAGAGAGGAACCAGCTGGGCATTTAGTAATGTGTATCTTTATGATGCAGGCAAGTCGGTCTGAGTTGTACTTCTCCCTGCATGGTATGGTAATGTCCTTAGAAACACAGATTCTGGAGATGCACTACCTGGATTTGAATCTATTTACTTACTCTGTGATATTAGGAAAGCTACAACTCCTTCCTCTGTCTAGTGTCCTATCTATAAATTAAGGAACATATATCAATATATAAATATGTAGATATCCTGGTGGGGGCAAGATCTGATATGGATAGCTATGGAAAGACTACCCTAGAATAGGGTGGGGCCCAATTATTTAAATCAGATGCAGCCAGGGGAGTGAGATCTAATAAATTATACTACAGACAATTATGCCTTCAAATAAGGAACTGCAGTCTCAGAAGGGGATCATTAAGGTTCCTAATTGTACAGCACTATTCAGAGATCCCCTATGTCCTTCAGTGAATTAGCATGCCTCTATAGATCCAACCCTAAAGGTTTACTGAAAGAGATGTGGCTAAAATCCCCCAAAATCTATCCTCAGGTTCTATACATGCAAGCCAAGTTATCCCATACAACCATGCTTGCCCACATGTAGGATTAGGGCAAAAGATGGAATCCAGGGCACCTGAATGGCTCAGTTGGTTAAGCAACTGCCTTCAGCTCAAGTCATGATCCTGGAGCCCTGGGATCGAGTCCCACATTGGGGTCCTTGCTCAGCAGGGAGTCTGCTTCTGCCTCTGACCCTCTCCCCTCTCGTGCTCTCTCTCTCGCTCTCTCCCAAGTAAATAAATAAAATCTTAAAAAAAAGAAGAAGAAGAAGAAGAATGAATGAATCCAATATAGTATGTGGCAGAAAACTACAGGTCAAAAGAGGAGCTTACTTTGGACCAGTCATCTTAAACTTGGCCGCTTAAGCTAGTAACATTTGGGGAGTTTTTAAAACAACCAACAGCAGTGTGCTGGTAAACTGGCTCTTGGGGACAGCCGGAGAGAACTCACTTGTGATTTGTGGTGTCTGCCAATTGCTATGGTAGAAATGCAACATGGCGGCTGATTTTAAGCCACCAACAGGATGAACACGGGCTTAGGAAGAGCCTCCGAGCCCGGATGAACCAGCTCCAGCACACAGCTGGGCCTCACCAGAGATTCTGGGGGTTGGGGAGGTTTGTTTATTTCATAAAGATATTACTTATTCATTTAACAGAAAGAGAGAGTACAAGCAGGGGGAGCGGCAGGCAGAGGGAGAATTCGGGGCTCGATCCCAGGACCCTACTCTGGTGACCTGAATCGAAGGCAGCCGCTTGAGTGACTGAGCCACCCAGGTGCCCTCACTAGACATTCAATTTTCAGTGGTGATCGGGGAGGCCAGAGCAGAGGGTCACTGAGAACCAGGCCCAGGTGATTCTCCTGGGCAGCCATGTTTGAGAACTGCCGGCCCAGGTCCTGCAGCTTTCTCTCAGGCTGCTTCTACCATCACCTTCTCATCCCCTGCACCACGAGCTGTCTGGTCAGTACATTGTTCTTAAAAAAAAAAAAAAAAAAAAAAAAAAAAAAAAAAAATTGTTGCTGTTTTCGAATATCATGCTTTGGGGAAGTTTCTTCTGCTCTCCTGCCCTTGGTTGCTCGCTGAGAGTGTGGAGTGGATGGTCTCTAAAAGCAGCTGATTTGTTCAAAACCGTGCGTTAGGTAACAGGTTGGAGGCACACTGTGGAAAACAAGGTTCGAAAACACTCTTCCTGACTTCAGAAGGCTTCCTGTTGGGAGGGCGAGGGACAGGAGTGAGCCAGTCGCACCAGGAGGGTGGGAGAGAGGAGCGCAAAGAAGGGCGTCAGTGCAGGCGCCATTTCCCTGCTAACCAGCACTTTCCCAAATCCCTTGTTGCCTTCAGTGGAGTAAACTGGGGACTAAATGCTCTTTTCCCCAGCCTCTTGGAGTGGCCCTGAGACGGTTCTGCAGGGAGAGAGAGACAAGTCAAAATCAGCTGGCAGTTCCTGAAAAGCCTTTTGCTTTTTCTATTTAAAAAAAAAGAGAAAAGCATATGCAAAGCTGATACAGCGTCTTTGCCCAGGGCCTGGATTATGTGTATGTGGAACCCAAGGCAGCTGCTTACCCTGCCACAACCATTTGTAACTGCAAAGTAAACGCCAAGAGAAGCACAGGTACACTTGCTCTAGCATCGTCCAGGCATTCAACAAATACCAGAAGCTTCCTCTGTTTGTATACCAAGTCAGGTTTTTTCTGACTAGCTGCAGAACAGAATCCAAACTGAAATGGATACAGGTACATACCCAGACTGGAAGATGGGGATGCTTCAAAGGATGGTCAACGATTGAGCCAAATCGCAGAGGATGAGGCAAATTAGTGATGGGGGAGGCATGGGCAAGAGAGGGGTTCTAAGCGGAAGACTGGTGTAAGCAGATGTCCCCAGGCACAGGAGAGTGTGGCTGGTTTTGACACAGCAAGTAGAGAAAGTGAGATGGGGGTCCATCTGCGGGCTGGGCGAAGCTGAGACTAGAGAAGCCAGCAAGGGACAGCTCATGAAGCATCTGTTGTGGTAACAAGAGGAATTAGAAATTTATCCTCAGGATAAAAGTTAACTTTTGAAGAATTTTAGGCTGAGAATGTACATGGTTTAATTTGTGTTTTAAAAAGATAATTATCCTGGGTCACCTGGGTGGCTCAGTGGGTTAAGCCTCTGCCTTTGGCTCAGGTCATGATCTCAGGGTCCTGGGATCGAGCCCCACATTGGGCTCTCTGCTCAGCTGGAAGCCTGCTTCCTCCTCTCTCTCTGCCTGCCTCTCTGCCTACTAGTGATCTCTCTTTGTCAAATGAATAAATAAAATCTTTAAAAAATAAAAAAAAGATAATTATCCTTCTAAATCCCTTTAATATAGGATATTACTTCTCAGAATTTTTTTTTCAACTCCTTAATTTATAGTAAGGAAAAATCAGAAACAACCTGAATGTCACCAATAAGACATGATAAAATAAATTAGAATACTGCCCTATGATGAAACATACCAACAGTATTTTTAGGTAATGTGTTATTATACTAGTGACATAATAACTAAAGAAAAATGCACAGTATAAAATTATATCCCCCCAAATCCTTTTTTTTAGGAAAAAATGGAGGAAACACTAGAAAAAGAAATTATGAAATGACAGTTCTTGCTAAATAGTAGAGATACAACTGATGTTTATTTTCTTCTAACAGTTTTTATTTTTCTAATTTTCTAAGTAAGACATTTTCTAGTTGGGGTGTGGGGAATGCTACTTAAAATATAAGAGTAGTGGCTGGAGGGGGACCAGATTAGAAGCAGAGAAATCAGTGAGTTGGTATTTATGGTTCATTGGTTTCTGAGTCTTTGTGTTGGGTGATCCAGAGTTGGAAAACAATATTCCAGGAAATCCTCTGGACCTTGCTCTCCTCCCTTAATAACCTACTGTGGTCCCCATAGATTTCTTGATTCTCTGGAATCCTATCCCATCTTTTGCACTTTCCAGGTTCCTCCATGAATTTTGACTCTGTGGGCTTAGTTAGCGCCAGCTTTCCCCACCACATCAGGTGAGCTTCCATCCCATCCTCCTTGAAAGTAAGAATGCCTCTGTTTTTCCTCTCCCTGGGACGATGTGATCACATGTTTGTGTTCACACTAGTCACAGTTTCTTCTCTGACTACTGCTCCCACAAAATGCAGCCCTGGCCAGCCTGGTTTGTATCATGGGACTCTTTGTTACCAATGAATGGTAACAATTGGGTGGCCGTGGGTGGTGGCCTAGGTTGGGCCTCTACTCAGAGGCAGTTAATCAGTGGGCGGACATTTCAAAGCTGAGTAGGCCTGTCAGGTTCCTGCCCTCGGGGACTCGAATTGGGAAGTGCGGAGAGAACCCGGCAGTTAGCAACAGAGGCTAAAGTTGAAGGGATGCATAGCTAAAGCCAAGAGGTAAGGCTGTGGTCATGATAAGTCATGAGAAAGCAGACATTATGTGTGGGCAGACTCAGTGATGTAAGAAAAAAAGTATGCAGAGTAGAGGTAAAAAGTAAGTTGCAGTGAGAGATGAACAGAGCAAACCCCTGGGAAAAAACCACCTCACATAAACAGAAAGGAATCCGAGGTAAGGGTCTGACACCCCAGCTGTTACAGTTTGTAAACACTCTTGCCTTGATAGACGCTGGCTGAGTTACCGCTTCTTTTTTTCTATTTTGGTTCATCTCCCTATGTTCCATGGGTTTCCTTATAATAAACCCGCTGCCCCACCTTCCTTTGTACTTTTCTTGACTTCTCTTGTGAAGGTGTCTGTTTCTTGACATCAGAAGGGCTAAACTTGAATTGTGTGGATCCGTTTACTTATTTATTGAATTATTTCTTCACTTCTTAATTCTTTGTATATTCCACATAATCTATTAAAATAGTGCCGGTATTCTAGACACCAGGAACAAGAAGATAAGCAATACAATACTTGCCCTTAATGATTATTCAGTATTCACCCTCACGGTGGTAAAAGAACCTAAATAGGAGAGGTAAATAGGAAGATGGAATAGATATGGTTGAATATGGGATGTGGGTTAGAGAAGACATGAAGAAAAGGCAGGGGGAGAAATTTTAAATTCTGTTTCAAGCTTCTGCCTGGGTCATTGAGAGGGTGACAGTACCATTCACCAAAGTAAGGAATTCTGGAACAAGGAATGTTGAGTTTAAAGACATCCAGTCCTGAAAAAAATTAAAAATAAAAACAAAAATAAAGGCATCCAGGTCTGTGTATCCAACATGCAGCTATGGAAATCAATCATAATTTAAGATTGGGATAGATTAGCATTGATTTAGGAAAAAATAACTATTACCAAAATATTTGAATCTATGGCTTTTACAATGAGAGGAAGGCTAAGAACAATTCTGGGGAATAGTCAAGGCGAGGTCAGAGAAAGAAGTTTCAGGAAGAAGACAAAGTAGGAATGATTTAAATGGTAAAACAGGATAGTAATCTATCGTGGAGGACATAATCAACAGTGCCTCAGAGATGCTGAGAAAGATATAAGCAGAAATACACTCGTTATATTTGTAATACAGAAGTTCCTGGTGCCCTAAATGAGAGGGCTTAGTGAGAGAAAATCATTAAGATGGTATCACTAAGATGGCAATGAGCCGAAGATCAAGCAATCAGCGTGAGTTTATTCATTTGGTAAGGTAGACCCCAATAGGTAGGAGAGAGACAGACTCTACCCAAGGGTGTAGAGTCAGGAGTTATTAGAACCCATATGGGGGAAATTATAACTCAGGTTCCAACTGAGTGCTCAAGCAGAACTGCTCCTCTGTCTTCTGGACTCTTCCGCATTTCTCCCAAATCCATTGTGAACCCTTGCATGGGCTCCTAGTTGCAGTCTCTTCTGCCTCTGCTCTTTCTGTAAGACTAGAAGAAAACCAACCACTCTTCCAACATACGCCCTATCTCTTGGGTCTTCCCCACCATTCCACACCTGACTATGGGGACATATATGACCTTCTCTTCTAAAGGACTGGAGAAATAAAGTGGAACGTACAGAAGAAGAAACTAAAAGCTGTGCTCAAAAGTCTGGGTTGGAAGAGGAGAGCAGGTGTGGCCAAGATCAAGTGTGGGCCTTTCCAGTCAGAACTCCTCTGGGGTTCTGCACATCTTTTGGCTCATATTCACACACCTCTCATGACAAACATTCTCAAAAGACCAACTTACAAAAGGGAATTAAATATGTTGTTAACTTTTTCATAATTTTTAAGATTCCTCTCTGCATCAATGAGACACAAAATCACAATCCCTTCCTTATACTAGAGAAATTTTGAGATAAGATACTTCAAAATAATTCATACTTTGATGAGATTCTTCTTACTTTCCATATGGGAGTGGGGGAAGGGAGTTCTTAAGGTCTTCCATGGCTGTCCTGCCAGGAGCATCAGAAATGGATGATTATTGGAGCCAAGTTCCTGAGTAAGTAGAAAGGGTGGGGCTCTGGGGCACAGAAGAGCTCACCTTATGGAGGAGAATGAAAGGATTAAGAGCAAGTGCAGACACATTTATAGATGTGGGACAGGATAAGACAGAATTCTTGTTGATGGTTTTGTTTTCTTGGTATATTGTAAACAAAAGCTTGGAGCAAGAAGAGTTGAGGAAATGGGTACTACCATTACTACTACTAACAAATCCATATATTGGGTATTGAAGGTGGGTCAGGTCTTTTTTATACACTGTTGTATTGAGCCCTCATCTCCGCCTTCTGAAGTATGACTAACCCTTAAATACAAGTTTGCTAATAGAGGACTTGTTTGGTATTTTAACTATTTTTCAGCATTGCTAGGAAAATGGAAGATGCTATCTTGCAATTTTCCACTGAATACCTGTGCAAGTTACATGAGAAGCTATATAAATAGATGTGCTACTCTATATTTGAAATAATCTATCCATAGGTAAAATTTACTATCCCAGTCATGTCCCAGCATTCCATAGAGACTTTGGCTTCTAGAATTATATTAATGTCTGAGGAGCAATTGTAAAAATACTCTTTAAATGATATAACTTAAAAAGATCTTAATAGTTTGATCTTCTGGATCCTGATCATGAGGCCAGCCAGGGAAGAACTTTTGAAAGGACTTCCGGAGTACTGAATTATTAGGATTTATCAGATGCTTGGGAGAAGGAGAAACATAGAGCCCCACCTAATTAGAGTCATGTCTCTGGACTACCACCTTAAAAGACCTGGCATTCTGTTCAACTGAACACATATTAATGAGTACCAGCAATGTATGAGCACTGTGCCAGCCTTCAGGGCTTTCCTACGAAGATGATTCAAACACACTCAATGCCCATAAGGAGCTTGAAACCAGTCAGAAGAACAAGAAAAACATATACACAGATAATATTGCATAGACTTTATGGTGAAGGCAGCCCTAGGGATGGGCCTTAAAGTATGAATAGGATTTCACAAGGTAAAGATAAGAAGGAAAGCACTTTAGACCAAGTGACCAATAAGGCACAGATGTCAAAGACTCAGGGTATTTGAAGGAAGACTTAGTAGTCCAGTTCGGGTAGAGCAGTGGTTTTCAGAATGTGGTTCCTGGACCATCAATCTCAGCATCATCTGGAAACTTGTTGGAAATGCAAATTCTCAATTATGGAGTCTTGCATCTCAATTATTGAGTCACCATATGACCTAACAATTCCATACCCATATATGTATTCCAGAATAATTTAAAAAACACACAATTTGTGCATGAATATTTATAGCAGCATTATTCATTATAGACAAAAAGTAGAAAGAACCCAAATGTCCATTAGTCAGATATGGATAAATAAAATGTGTTTCCATGCAGCAAAATGTATTTCTGCCATAAAAAAGAATGGAATACTGAAACATATTACAACATGGACAAATCTTGAAAATATTGCATTAAATTAAATTAATTGCATTAAATGAAATGTCCAGAAGAGACAAATTCATAGAAACAGAAATTAGATTAGTGGTTTCTAGAGATTAGGGTGAAGCGGGAATGAGAAGTGGCTGTTAATAGGTTTCTTTTAGGGTGGTGAAAAGGTTCTAGAAGTAGTAGTAATGGTTGTGAAACCTTGTGAATATACTGAAAACCACTGAATTGTGAAAGGATTGCTGTTGTATGTAGATTATATCTCAAATGTTAAAAACAAGACAAAGAAAAAATTCTCAGGTCTCACTCCTGTCCTAGTGAATCTGAAACCCTTGGGCTGGGATCCAGTAACTTGTGTTTTAACTAGCCTTCTGGGTGATTCTGGTGTACACCCATATTTGAGAACCACCTTAGGGTAGTGGATCTTAGTCTGGGCAAGACGTTATTTTCACTTGGAGAACTTTAAAAGGTATCTATTTCCTGGACCCCACCCCTAGAAATTCTGGTTCTTGGGGTCAGGGAGTCCATATTTTTTGAAAGCTACTTATGTGACTTCTGTGCATCACAGTTGAGAGACACTGGCCTGATACCTAAAGCAGGTGTAGGTAGACTAATGAGTGATGGTGCAGAAGGACCCTGGAGAGGCTGGGGCCTCACTGTAGGGCGTTAGAAAACAACTTTGAGGGAAGGAGATTGGTAGACAGGCATGTGACGATTATTCTGGCAAGAGTCGGTGGAAGAATGGGTGTGCGTAGGCACTGGAGGCCATGAGATCAGTTAGGAAATTTGCATAAGCATGAGGAATCAAGGGCAAAAAGCAGAACTATTATGATAGGAATGAAAAGGAAGGCATAAGGAAGAGACATGCGGGGATAGATCTACCGACTGTGAAAACTAACAAAATAGAAGTGGAGAAGGAGAGTAAGGAGTCATAGTTGTTTTCAGAGTTTGAAATGTAGATGCTTGGATAAAGATAATGCCATTAAAACAAATAAGGACATCAAGCAATTTCACTGGTGTTTTTTGGTACGGAGGAACAGCAAGGGAAGGACGAGGTGGAAGGCCGAAAAGCAAAATTGAAGATAAAGAAAAGGAGCAAAGATAATCTGTGATGCACTGATGTTAAAAAAAAAAAATACAATTATTCCAGGACAAATTGGTTTTTCCCATACTTTTTGAAAATTCGCATTGCAAATATATTCAATCATTGAAACTTTTGTTAGTTTCATATTGCTGCCCTAACAAATTATCTTAAATCTAGCAATTTAGAAACAACACAACTATATTATCACACAGTTCTGTAGGTCAGATGCCTGACATGGGGCTCACTGGGCTAAAATGAAGGTGTTACCAGAACTGCATTCTTACCTGGAGTGTCTTGGAGAGAATCCATCTCCTTGCCTTTTCCTGCTGCTATAGGCCACCTATGTTTTTTGGCTGGTGGGCCCTCCCTCCTTTTTCAAAGCCAGCAGTGGTGAGTTGAGTTTTTCCATACTGCATCACTTTGATTCCTCTTTTGCCTCCCTCTTTCACTTTAAAGGGCCCTTGTGATTATATTGGACCTAACAAGATCATCCAGGAATATCTCCCTGTTTAAGGTCGGCTGGTTAGCAACCTATTCTATACCTAATAACTAATTCTATACCTAATACAATACATCCTCACTTGCCATGTAATGTAATATATTCACAGGTTCTCGGGATGAGGATGTGGACATCTTTAGAGGACATTACTACAATAGTATATATTATTACTATACAGCCATTTCATACTTCTAGACTCCTCATGATACAAATTCAGTTTAGGACTTCCAAGTCTGTTCTAGTATTTTATAATATACACAAGATTTTCTTCCCTTTTACAGAGTCCTTATTCTATAATACCAGAACTAAAAACCACAAGCCAGATAAGAGTGGGGGACATCAATAGCTCATAGTTCAACATACAGGAATAATATTAATTTAAGAGTGTGAGTCCCAGCAAATTGCTAAGAGTCCTTTTTATTGCCATAAAAGTCAAGAAGTTTCTTAATCACTCCCACCACCTCACTTCTATTTTGTTCTATTTATGAGACTAGTATTTGTTTGCAAGGACAGCAGTAACAAAGTGACACAGACAGAGTGTCTCAAACAACAGAACTTATTTTCTCACAGTTCTGGATCAAGATGTCTGTGGAGTTGGTTTCTTAAGAGGTCATCAGGGAAGGCTCTGTGCTGGGCTTCACTGCTTGACTGGAAGATGTTGGTCTTTTCTCTGTGTCTTTACATCATCTTCCCTCTGTACATGGTTGTGTCCAAATTTACTCTGATAAGGACACCAGTCATGTTGGATTAGGGAAAACCCCAATGGCCTCATTTTAATTTAATTACCTCTTTAAAGAATCTCTCTCCAAATACAGTTATATTTTGAGATATGGGGGGTTAGGACTTCAACATAAGAATTTTTGAGGGAAACAGAATTCAACCCCTAATGTAATAGGATACTTATGTTATCCCCTTATATGATAGAGATATTAGCAAATGAATCTCATGTACCTCCTCTGATTGTTGGTGGTTGCCTCAGGGCATCTTTTGGGAAGGATGCTGAGGGCATACCTGGGCTCGGTTGGAAAGAGAAGTAGGATCACCAAGCAAACTAGCAATGACTGCCACAGGCACTGGCAAGTAGCATGTCAGGGATGTGTCAACCTTCTTATTGATTCAGTTACCACATAGGATAAGAGATTCTTCTGCTAAGAATAGAGTAGCCTACCATCCAGGAAGAATAATTAATGTTGGATGCTGATGGATGAGCCAGCAGTTACATTATAACTTAGAGTTGATTGTCCTGCCCTCTCTAGTAGTATTGAATATCATTATTCATACTCTATGGTCCTAGACTGACCAGTGTCTAAGTATGTGAACGATAATTAGAGAAACTGCCTGAGGAATCCAAGTCATTGACAAGCCATAAATATGAATTACCCATTCATAAAGTATGCCTTTTACAGGAAAATGAGTCCTTAGAGAAGGTAGCCATTATATTATTTTGACTCTACTACGTATAGCATGAATTGCGTTTAACAATAATACATTCAGATGTTGTTCACAAAAAAAGCACTGGGTGTTGTGCAAAAACAATGAATACTGTTACACTGAAAAAATAAATAAAATTAAAAAAGAAAAGAAAAGAAAGCTATGGGAACCGGAGTTATTACCCCAGTATGCCATACAAATATTATTTTACATGCCCATGTTTGGAAGTGATAAAAGTTGAGAATTGCTACCCTAAGGTAATGACCTTTCTAAGTTCCTTGAGAACACACCACTTATTCTTGGTCAACTATCTCAGGGATTTAAGGAATATTAGCAGTATTTTGCTCCCCACTTCTGCTCACAGTTCCTTATTCTTAGCCTGTTGCATTTTCCCCAACTCCTTTAATTAAGAAAAATTTCAAACATACAGAAAAATCGAAAGCTCTGGGTATGGGGTTGTGTGAAATAGGTGATGGGGATTAAGGAGATCATGTGTGACAAGTGCTGGGTGATGTACAGAAGTGTTGAATCACTATATTGTACATCTGAAACTAATATAACACTATATATTAGCTAACTGGAATTAAAACAAAAACTTAAAAAAGGAAAACTATGGAATTCTGATATTGTTTTCCTTGAAATTGACAAAACGTCATTATTCAAGGATTAATAGGACTTTTATAAGATGAGCCCTGTGGAAAAAAACTGGTCAGGCTAGGGGTCCTTAGAATGTTTTAATGTGCTTCTAGATTTTCTAAACTCTGCCATAAAAAAACAAGGTTGGGGCAGCTGTTGACAAGGCACACTGCTTGGAACTATCATTTCTTGGGGGTGAGTCTATAACTGAATTTAAGAAACTTTGTTAGAGCCTTATCCAAATGATCCCAGTCATGTGTCTTTATTCTTATGCAACCTGAAAATGTGGTGCAGGTAGATAAAATTGTCCCAGAAAAGACAGCCAAAGGCAAGTGGCTGAGACTTGGCATTATTCAAAAACAGGGGACACTTCTGTCAGGATTACTGATGTTTGAGACTTCCATCAGCAGACGCCCAGAGATTTTACAAGATAAGCCAGGATGTATGCTGAATGTACTGTACACCTTGTTTATTTTTACCACAAAAGTTAGTCTTTGCTGAGAAGGATGAAGTGACTCTAAGCTGGCCTCCTGCCACTCTCCTTAGGATCACGGGCACAGTGTCATGTGAGAGGCTGGAGCTCAAGAGAACAAGTGTGACATTGCCAGGCTGATGGACACGAAAGCCTCCCGCTCAGGGTGACCTGACAACAATAAACCTGGACTTACTGGAGTTACTGAGAAACGACACAAGTCATCATGCCTCTCTGTGTGTGAACAATGAACATCACCTACCAGTTCTCATTGCCATTGTAAGCTCGCAATTAATATATGAACAAGAATGATTATAAAAAATACATAAATCATTTAACTAATATCAGTACACAAGATGTGAAAAATATGCAAATATTAAAAATATCCTCTTGTTAAACTTTACTAATCCTTGGCTCCTTCTCACATTTAACCATTATTTTCAGTGGCATGAATATTTTCAGTGGCATGAAAACCTGTATTTATATACATTTAGAGCCAATCTATGGACACAGATATCAGTAGATAATGCAGACGCAGATCTAGATGTCTATATATACATATATCTCAAACATTTTACCTATTATCCAGCAACTTACTTACTTTTCACTTAACATTTTATCTTGGAGATTTGCCATCTTTATCCATAAATGTACCTCTTCTTTTAAATTGTGATATGTATGATAATGTCATAGTTAATCATTTTTTCTATTGCTTGCCATGTAGACAGTTTCCAGTTCTCTGGTACTGAAAGTATTGCTCTGTATAAACTTCCTTTTCTGTGTCTTATTCTGACAAGTGGTAGAGGCAAGAAAGCAAATGTTGGAGAAAGAATATTTTATTTTGATTTTGATGAATACAGACAAATTAGCCCTCCCAAATCATGTTTTTATTATATTACCACTAGCAGTAGAGAGAGCCTTTTCCCCAAATGCTTTCCCAACATTTCATATTGCCTGTCTAATATTTTTATGTATGGCCCCCAAAATAGTATGTCATTGTGCTTTCAACTTCTATTTCTTTCATCTAGTGTTCACGCACCTGCTAGTATAGAACAGAAACATCTGTGTGTGTGTATGTGTGTGTGGGGGGCAAGAGAGCAGGTTGGGGGAGGAAAGAAGAGAGGAGAGCTTGGGGGATTTAGAGGCGAAGTCTGGAAATAGCACTTCACATATGTTCTTCTAGATTTTTTTAAAGATTTTATTTATTTATTTATTTGAGAGAGAGAGAGAGCTCAAGCAGGGTGAGGGGCAGAGAGAGAAGCAGACTCCCGTCTGAGCAGGCAGCCCAGTGTGGGCCTTGATCCCAGGTATCTGTGATCATGACCTGAGCTGAGATCATGACCCAAGCAGAAGGCAGATGCTCAACTGACTGAGCCACCCAGGCGCCCTGATCATCTACATTTCCTGACCAGAAGTCAGTTGCAAAGCCTCATTAACTAAATGGTGGCTAGGAAAGATACACTGGACACTCTTTCAGGGTGTCCAGAAACACAAATAATGGTGAACAACAACTTTCTATGGCAGAGTCACTGTCGAGACACAAAAAACTCCTCAAGCTTTCCTGGAATGCTTAGCAGTGCTAAATCCACAGAGGAAAGATGCACAGAGGTGCAATTTAGTTTACTACCACCACCCTACAATTTTAGATATGAAAGAAAGGAAGAGAGAGAGACAGAAAGAAAGAGAAGGAAGGAAAGACAGACAGAAAGAAAGACCTCAAGGCAAGGATATTAAGATAAAACATTGGTTAGCGATGGAGTTGCAGCAGAAACCCAAGTCTCTTGATTGTTAGTGTGGTGTTCTTTCCATCACACCAGGTCTTCACCAAAGTTATAGTATTGACAGGTGGTACAGAGATGAATTTAACATAGTATAACTCAGGAAGGAAAAGTGAAAACCAAGTGTTACAATGAAAGAGAAATGGTTTATGCTCAATCAATAATATATAGTCCGTCCAAGAGGGAATGGCCTGCCTAGTGAAATAATGAATTTACCATCAATGGAGTATTAAGTGGAAGTTCCATGGCAAGTTCTTGGGATGTTGCTGAAGCAAAGGTTTATATCAGGGAAACTCAACAGCTCTTTTCAACTCAAAAACTATAATAAAACATTGTTCTCAATTTTTTTTGTGTGGTCAGAACTGTAAACATTTTATAGTGGTTTCCATAGGAAAAATGTTCAACCTAACTGATAAAATATAAGCTTCTTAAAAACAAAAATATCTTGAAAGTTTAAATGCAGTAAAAGGATGTTAAGGAATAAGATGTATCTCAAGTTTTTAAAGCATGTTTCATCAATGTAAAGGAGGAAATGGTATTATCTTCCTCACAAGGTTGTAAGAAAGGAAAGGCAGTAAGAAAGTTGGAAGAAATGAAAAAGTATTCATGAAAGTGCTATAAATTTATCTATTATTTTGTAACTTTTGAGTTATTGCAGTTTTATGCATTTTTACTGAGAACACAATGAGATAAAATCAATTTTTACTCCAGTAGACAACTATAATCTGTTATTGTCTTTCTATTTATTAATATACAAACAAATAGCAAAGCTATGCTATGATATAATAGCTTGACTTTTGAGAGTGACTGGAAGAAATTTTTATTAGAAAACATGATTGAGCTTTATGCTTGGAAATAATAAAATAGAAAAAAGTTATTTATCTAACAATTTTTTTAAATTTATTTGACAGACAGCATGACGAGAAGGCAGAGAGACAGGCAGAGAGAGAGGGGGAAGCAGGCTCCGATGTGGGGTTCGATCACAGGACCCTGGGATCATGACCTGAGCTGAAGGCAGAGGCTTTAACCCACTGAGCCACCCAGGCGCCCCATTTATCTAACAATTATATTAGTTATGAAAACCTAGAAAATCGAGTTTCAGGAATATGACCCTTTAGATCTAGTGGACTAAGGAGCATACCAGTGTACTGAGCATCTACATTGGGTCAATCAGCCTCCTTGGTGTTAGGGGCATAATGAAAGGAGAAGCAGTCCTGAAACAGGAGGAAGATACACATTCCTAAAATAATGTGCTTTCTGTGCAGACTGTGGGCAGGTATACCAATACCATTCTTATTCCTAGGCTTGCCCTATATCCCAGGATCTGGAAGCCTGAAGACTACATTTGCAGTCTCTCTCTTTGGCAAGGTTCTGGTTTAGGTTCTGCCATTGAGAGGCAAGAGGTAAAGGAGGCCATTATCACTCCAGCAGCAGTGGTGAGGCATGTCTTTGACAGATGGCAGATAGGAAGTTTTGCAGCTTCTCCAAGAATACTCCTACGAAAATCACCCATTTTGGTGTGGCAGGTGCCTGAGATGATCCATGGTGATTGCCCATAGTTCCTGGAATGCCTGGTTTCCTAAAAGCTAGCTTGGCCGGGCTCCTCCTACCCTTCACAATCTTTTCTTGAAACTGAATTTCCTATAGTATATCCCTTTGTACTTGAGATAACCTTGAGTGGCTTTTATTTTCTTGACTGATACATGTTGCAGATGACAAGACAGAAAAATATAATAGGTGCTATGGGATTATAGATTTTGGTTGTCAAAAGTGGCTTTAATAAGCACAAGCTTGAACTTGTGGATAGTGGGGAAATTGCTAGACTTGGAAGGTGTTAGGATCTCAGCTGCTAGGAGAAAGAGCCAAGCTGCCACATATGGCAGTAACCAAATAAAGCAACAAGCTACAAAGAGTCAAGAGAAGCATGAAAGATTTAAGCCTTTAATCACGTATTTTAATAGTAAAGGAAAAGTCTTTAAACTGAAGAAAGTACAAATTCTCCCAGCCTGTTTCCCCCAGTGGATTTGTGGGCTGGTCGAGAACCAGATGGATCAACACAGAAGTGGAGGTCCACTCTCTTGACGGAGACCGGCTGGATAAAGCCTTTGTAACTGCCTGTAGTTGGGCCTGAAAACATTGGAAGTTCAGTCCATCTTTATGTATACCTTTTTGCCAATATGAAGAGATCACAAGGATCTTTGCATCTAACATTAATGCGCAACAGGGAGTATCCATCGAATGCTGGCATTTAACCGCAAGCAAAGAAGATGACTTGTCATATGGATGTCAGCCTCCTTTCTCCATTGTGGTTGCAAAACAGGCCATGAATGGAGACTCAGCATTGCCCAGTACTTGGTGCTCCTTCTCACAGAGCTTGATCTAGCTACTGCTATGGATAAATGCCTAACCAGGCAGCAGTGATGGGTGCTGAGCCCTCAATATGGACCCATTCCTTCAGGAGGCCATAAAGCTAGTTGGTGGTAACTTGATTACATTGGTCCCTTCTGCCTTGGAGGAAGCATCAGTTTGTCCCTGTTAGAACAGGAAATACATCATAGACCCTGAGCATTTCTGCAAATTCTACCTGGGTATGCCAAGAATCCAAGGCCCTCGTAACTCTTACCTAGGTCATTTCTCAGGGTTGTGTTTGCAACTATCAGCCTTGAGGGACAAGGTAATAATGTCTTCCTCCAGGAAAAATGAAAGGCTTGTTTACTGCTTCCTTTAAAATAACAGGTTGCTAAGATGTCCTTCAATGGACGAATGGATAAGGAAGATGTGGTCCATATACACTATGGAGTATTATGCCTCTATCAGAAAAGATGAATACCCAACTTTTGTAGCAACATGGACGGGACTGGAAGAGATTATGCTGAGTGAAATAAGTCAAGCAGAGAGAGTTAATTATCATATGGTTTCACTTATTTGTGGAGCATAACAAATAACATGGAGGACATGGGGAGATGGAGAGGAGAAGGGAGTTGAGGGAAACTGGAAGGAGAGGTGAACCATGAGAGACTATGGACTCTGGAAAACAACCTGAGGTTCTAGAAGGGTCGGGGGGTGGGAGGTTGGGGGAACAAGGTGGTGGGTATTAGTGAGGACACGTGTTGCATGGAGCACTGGGTGTGGTACAAAAACAATGAACACTGTTATGCTGAAAAGAAATTAAAAAATTTTTTTTCTTTAAAAAATAAATAAATAAAATAACAGGCTCCTAACCAGAGTATTCCTCAGTTGTGATGCAAATCTCCTCCATCTATCTGGGCTTTCCATCACACTCCTGTGAGCCTTGCAGTCCAAAGGAACTGATCCAAATCATGCTACTTGTGCTGCAAGTAAAAAGTGTCTCTGATCTCCGAGTCTTCTGTCTTCTGCTAACATCCATAAAATAGTAACAAGTTAACTTATTAGCTTAAAATCATGGGACACCTGGGTGGCTCATTTGGTTAAGTGTCTACTTTCAGCTCAGGTCATGATCCTAGGGTCCTGGAATCAAGCTCCACATCAAGCTCACTGAGCAAGGAATTTGCTTCTCCCTCTCCCTTGGCTGCTCCCCCTGCTTGTGCTCACACTGTCAAATAAATAAATAAAATATTAAAAAGGTAAAAGCAGGGTAAAATCAATTCCCATACCTGATAATTTTTATCAGAATTGATACCAATTCCAAGTATGTATTTGCCTTCCCTGTTTTTAGTACCCCAACCAACAGCATAAAGCAAGAATTTAGAGAATACTTGTCCACCCTGTATATCATTGCCTTAGATCAAAGAACCTTTAACAGTAAGGGAAATACAAAAATATAGGCACATGAACAGAGTATCCCCTGTTCTTATCATGCATCCCATCCATCATTCTGAGGCATTTGCCTCAACAAAATGGCAATCTTCTAAAGATTCAGGTAAGGGCCCAGCTTAGGGTCAAAACCCTTTGGTTTTAGGATACCTATCCCTAGAATCTCATAGATACACTCAACCAAAGATTGATATAGACTGTTATATTCCCAGAAGCCAGAAAACATGAGTCCTGAAACCCGGTGGTATAAATAGAATTGGGCTTTCTTACCATTTCTCCCAGTATCCCACTTGTTGAATCTAGGCTTCCCTTCCTACAGCCTTTGACTCTGCTAGGTTAGAAGTCTCAGTTCTTTGGGAGCAACGATCATCCAGAGGATATAATACAACTTGGAGTGATAACTATCGCCAGAGCACCTAGCAGTGGACTACCAGACATACAAAGGAGTTATATTACCATGGAAACAATTAACCATGATTAAGATGATGTTGTAGGGTTTTTTAATACAGTAGGTCAGGGAAGAATATGTTTAGGATCCAGGAGATATGTGGGGAAGCTCTTGGTGATTCCATGCCCAGTAAGAATGACAAATGGACAATTGCAGGCTTCATAACCCAAATAAAAGCAAGGCAACCTAAGGATTCATATCTCTTGAGGATAAAGATCTGGGTCAACCATCAGGAAGATCATCCAGGTCAATTCAGTAATGGCCGAGTAAAGGGGAACTCTAGAATGGATAGTGAAGCAAGAAGATCATGAAAATCAATTAGGGCCACAGGACCAGCTACAGCTTTAGGGATTGTAATCTGTTTCCCTAAGCCTCTTGCTTTTGATCTTCTCAGAGCTATAACTGGCTTCCTCCTTTAAAAAGACAATGACTAATTGAACTTAGGCTTCCTCTTGAGGAATAAGTGATAAAATCCTATTCCCACAAAAATAGAGGCTCCAGGTCTTACTTACAGGTGTGGGAGAGCACAGCTGAGTCTGAGCTGTACAAGGCATGGACGTTATCAAACACTTCTTAGGTATCAGGTCAGATCATTTTGTCCTCACCTGTGTCTGAGGTCTTTGGCCATGTTTTCCACATCTCTGTTTGTGCCCCAAACAACTTCAAGCAGCCACTACCCAAAAACATTTGTCTCATGCTATTGCTAATTTTTGCCCCACTACCTTGACTTTCCTGATGATGAGGCATGAAGCACCAAGAGAACTTCTCAGGCAACTCACAAAAGCACAGTCCAAAAATTCAGGAGAGTTCATGTACCTTGGGGCCAAGATGTAACTGATTGGGAAAGGGAACTGGAGTGAATGAATTCTTCATCTATCTCCATTCCCACCACCCCAACAATTGGGGTGATAATGCCACTCACCTGAGGGGAAATCTCAGTTCACCTCCGCATCACCACCATCACCACCCTCCACAGCCTCAGTGGTTTGTCTCTGAGCCCCAGATAATTATAGCAATTAGGTACTTAACATTCACTGATATATATGCTCCACCCACCAAAGCCCCCCAGGCAAGGCAGGATCAAGCAAAAGAAATTAGTGTTCAAGTCCTTTCCAGTGGCAGAAGTGTCTCAATAGACTCTCCCCACAAAAGGCAATCTAAATCTTTCTTGAAACTCCTACGCTAAGGGTAGCAAGTCAGTAACCTTTTTCTTCAAGCTCTGGCTTTGCTTGATCTTATTTTGGGTTTTCTCATGGTAGACTTGGTGATGACAGACACAGAGTCTTAGTGAGTGCCCCCGGCTCTCTGAACCACCAGACAGGTAAAGCCTGTAGCCCAGCTACAGGTGCTTCCCAGCACTGGGGCAGGTGACCCAATCCCACCAGTGTCCCGCCCATCAAATGACGCTACGGGTTCCACTCCCTAGGGGCCACTCCTTGTTTCATCTAGAATGAGTGCCAGGCACTTTTACTCCTCATGATTTGTTTCACATGCACCATATGAGTGCAATTCTGGACTCCACATTGCTGGAATGGTGACTTGGAATCCACATTTCTCATCAGCTTAACTCCTTCCATGAGCCCTAGGGGAGCCTGCTCTTCCTCTTCCCACCCCCTCCCCCCACCTCTTTGTTTTCGAGAATGAAAAACACTGCGAAATACAGTTACATGAAAATAATGTTTTTGGGGGGGGTGAAACATGAAATTACTTTTTTTTTCTTTTTCTTTCTTTCTTTCTTTTTTTTTTTAACAAAGAACAGGAACCATCCGAAGGGCTTGCAAAGGTTATCAGTTACTGGCCAGGCCCAGGGGCCAAGAGAATGGTGAACTTTAAGACTTGTTCCTCAAAAGTCTGGATGGCAACTCCCTCTATGGTAGTGATTCCCAAGCTAGCTAAGTTTCAAAGCCAAAACAAAACTTTAGGGAATAACAGGGTTTTCTTTTATCAAGTATGGTAATTACAAACAAATGCACAGAAGATCCTGCCATTTATTCTCATTATTGTTTCTTAAAAGAAAAGACATGCTAATACATAAAGATGAGGAGAGCCAAATTAGAATAAAGGAGACCCTTTAAATTAACAAAATGAATTCTAAGGAAAAAAAGTCACTGTTTTATCTTTTTCTTCATTTTACTCCAACTTTTATTTTAGTTGTTGGCTCAGATTTGCAGGAGTCCACAGGTGGGCCTTGGGAAGCAGTCCTCTACAGTATAACTCAACAGAGAATTTGCAGAGATTTTCTCATGTAGATAGGAACCACCATGGTGGATACCAAGATATTCTTTACTAGCTTCTCCAAGGCCTTTACTAGAGGCCTTCTCCAACCGTCTGACAAGGAGTCATCTGTCACTCAGGATCCACATGGAATCCAAACAGCATTGCGCTATGTCATCAAGGCCATCATTTGGAGATGAAGAGAAATTTCTGTTGCTAATCCAGGTAAAATGGATCCTTTTTTATTGTCCCTTTAGCAATCCGTATTTTATTTTATTTTTTATTTTTTTAAAAGATTTTATTTATTTATTTGACAGAGAGAAAGAGATCACAAGTAGGCAGAGAGGCAGGCAGAGAGTCAGGCAGAGAGAGAGGAGGAAGCAGGCTCCCTGTGGAGCAGAGAGCCCGATGCGGGGCTCGATTCCAGGACCCTGAGATCATGACCCGAGCCGAAGGCAGCGGCTTAATCCACCGAGCCACCCAGGCGCCCCAGCAATCCGTATTTTAAATATATTGTTTAAAATACTGAAGATGCTGTTATAAGAAGAAAAACAACTATAATGGAAGTATTTCCTTATGGGAATGTGTTTTTAATAACATCAGCTATGGAAAGTGTCACAGCAGGGGACCCTATTAGAATTGGAAGCATCCAGTTCTAAAAGTCATCACGCTCAACTCTCTAGTCCATTCAGAGGTCCCCGCTACATTGGATTCCATGTATTCTGTAGAGGATCTCCAGTAGCTACCTCCATGGGAAAATTAATTTCAAAGGATTAAAGAAAAAGAAAAAAAAGCAATGAAGAACAAAGTTAGGGGGTTCCAGGAGCAAAGTGTGTGGACATTGCAATCGGAAATTTATCAGCCACTGACCAGTCTTGTCCTCATGTAGAGTTATTTGGAAACCTGACACCTTTCTAAAATGTCTGTGCTCATTAGCCAGTGCTATACTTATTCTAGAGGACAATTCTGTGACCATTTGTCTGTTCTTTCCATAATATCATAAAACAGTGTTTCTCTTAGAAAGAACTATTCATTTCCTCCTGAATGTATTGGGTCCTTTTTATACCTGGTGTTTCTGTCATGTATTCACTCACCAATGAACAAACCAGAAGTCTGAAAAAAAATGGATTTTTAAATAGCTCTTTCTGGGAATTTCATATTAAGGGAGGGAAATCAACCTGGAAATACCTCCTAAAACTCAACTCTGTATTTGGTCTGGTATTTGTGAAACTATAAGAATGTGAGCCTTGCTCACAGTGCACTAATTTTGAATTCCTTAGTGGTGCAGACAGATACTGTGGAACAAGATCGGGCAGGTTCACACATACCATTTACCCATAGGAACAGAAAGTTCCCAGGAGAAAGAAGACACTATTGAGAAAGCGTAGCTAAGAACAGTGCTATTTAAGAAAGGTGAGAGTAAAGTTTCTAGAAAATTGTCTAAATTTTCACAGTCCCTAAGCCATTTAGGCTTTGGACTATGCTAACACCAGAGAACACATAAGTTAAACCTGCACATTCTAAAAGAATAGGAAAGAAAAATCTGCTTGATCCTGTCAGGTGTACCAAGGACTGAGAAAGGACTTTGCAAATCTGTCATAGGGCTTGAGACCACATTAAGGTGACTTGAAGAGGGACAATTTCCAGGATAGAGACTTCTCATGTATTTTGAGACACTGATTTGGGTAACCTTGAGCAAACCACATCCTCTGTGTTTCTTCACATTTCTACTTAACTGAGCTGTATGACTCGGAGTGAACTAAAACAAAAAATGACTGAAAGAAGTTTTCAAGAGGAAACGAGTTTTGGTATGAAGTTGTTCCTCTGAAGTATCTCTGTCTCTGAGGAAGTTGGGTGAGAAGGCCACCACCAGGCAGCAGGCCACACACTGGCTTCCCAGCAGGCCTTGGCTTTCAGACCCACATCATTTCAAAAAATTTCCATGGTCTCTCTTCTTCACTCTGTCTTTTCAGTATGGCTTCCTCTGCCTCACTCATTCTTTTTCTGCCCATAATGTTGGAACCATTTATTTAAAAATCACCCTACAATAGAATGCTTTTATCATGGATCCCTTTAAAGAGGCTGAGCTCGTTAAAGAACTAGAAGGATCAGGAACAGGGTCAAGAATCATGATGGCAAGGCCAGCACTAGAGCAAGACACGGCTGAGATGGAAAATCATTTTATAAACTTCGAAAAGTGAGTTCCTTCAAGCTTTGCACACCCACATCTTCTAAAGGGCAAACTACAAAGAAGTAAGACTTGATTTAAAAAAAAATAGAATAGGTAAGCCCTCAAAATCAACATCTTAAATACCAAGATTCCATCTCTGACTCTAACATGATTCAGTCATGTGGCAGTCACCAGGAGAGTGGACACCCTTCCAGAAATGCACACTGAGCTAGGCACTTGTATACAGGTGCCAGCAACTATTATTGAGGACATGCTGGTGAACATAGGACACCCAGGCCTTTCCAGTTTGTCTCAGAGCCAGCAGCTGTCATTGATGAGCCGTGCTGGGGGTGACCCCTCTCTGCAAATGTTTTTAGGAACTTCAAAACTGACTAGAAGACCCCTGATCTAGATCAAAGCACCTCAGAAAACACCCAGGTGAACTGAAGCCAGCTTAGGCAATACTGTAATATGGAGGAGAAAGAACATTAAAAAAAAATGTGCTATCAATCAGAACTGTTTCTCTGCCCAAGTGTGATGAACTCCAGACTTATCTGGGAAGGAGCTAGGTGCTACTCTTGTGTGATCCACCCTCTGCATATATGGTCTGAGACCCATAACAACACAAAGGGATGAACAGCTGACTTTCCCTCATTCTATTCTTCCATCCACAAACCCACCCTCATGTCATGAGTGAACCAGGGTCAGAGAGTTCCTGGGGTTGCCCATTTGTGTGATAAGGTTGTAGAAACCATGAACAGACAACACAGGAGAGGTGCCCAGACTATGGGTGCCAGAAGAACTCTGCTGATGACAGACTAGAACAAAGTAGTCACTGAGGCTGTGTGAAAAACACTTGTCGGGTGTAGAATTGGTCAGCATGGGCTCCAGACCAAGGATGATTTCACCTCCAGGGGGCATTTGACAATGTCTGGAGACATTTTTGGTTGTCCACAACTGGGACGATGTTCCCAGCATCTGGTAGGTAGAGGCCAGGGATGCTGTTAAACATCCCACAAACACAGGACAACCCCCCTCAACAAAGAAATGTCAATAATGCTGAGGTGGAGAAACCCTGCTTGGGAACATGTCATCAGCCCTACCCTGAGCAAAAAGTAGGGAGAGAAGATTCAGAGAATTATCATTGGTTCTCAAGTAAGCAGAGAAGTATCCTGGGTTTGCAGTTGGCTCCAAGGAGTTCTGTCAGGGGTATCAGTGCTTCCCAAAAGCAGGGAACTAGTCATAATGTGATTAGGTCTGTCCTGTTGAGGTCTTTGGATTAGACATAGTATTTCTTACTTCAGTCCTTGTCAACAGTTATACAGGGAAAACTATGAAATGGAATTCTTGCAGATCCCTTATAGAACAGCTTTAAAAATCCCACTTTTTGTTTCAGTTAACAGAAAAGATGCAACTGAAGAGCAGGGGGTTTTGTCTGTCTTATCAACTGATATACCCTAAATTCCTCACAAAATACCCCCACACGTGGTAGCCACTCAAAATATATTCATCGAGGCCTCAGATCCACCCACCCAGAATCTTCCTCAGACCTCCTCCTCACTGGAAAAATAATACTTAGTAGCTGACATGTCTTGATTTTTAAGTGCTAAGAACTGTGCTAAATGCTTATCATATCTAAATTAATTGAATCAATCCTCATGACCTCTTTATGAAGTAGGCACCAATATTACCTCGATTTTACAGAGGACAATGAAGCAAAGAAAAGCCACATAACTTGTCCAAAGTCACACACCAGTAAGTGGTAGAGCCAGGATGCAAACCTAAGCAGTCTGGCTCCAGAGCCTGGACGCTGACACGGAGGCAGCACCATTTTCCCCAGAGAAGACCACATGCAGGGGTGGAATGCTGCTGTGTCTGGCTCAACACTGGTGAGAAATATCCCAAAAGGCAGAAAAAAAGAAAATAGTTCTTAGCCTAGAATCAAGCCCTGAAATTATGATGAAGGTGTAAGTCCAGAAAAGGGAAGAGTTGGAACACCCCTGTTTCCAAAAGAACCAGAGGAGACTTTGATGCTGGGAAATGACAGATGGGTGGGTAGAAGACTGCAGTGATTTGCCTGGTTCTCTCCTTCACCCTTCACCATGGGCCACAATCTCCAGCCCTTGGTGCCCACCCTCCATCTCAGTTGTGCCTCAGCTTCATTAGGCAGAACTAGAGGCCCTGTGCTCAAATGACTTTGCTTCACTTAGACATTAAGTTTAAGATCCAAATAACCCCCAACCCTCATCCCAGTTCCTGTAAGCCAATAACCTTCTTAAATTCTGCCAGTCCCTTCTCTTTCCCAAGATGAGAGCTTTACATTTGAAACCCCATTTTTGTTTCTATTCTGTTAGCTTCTGCAAGATCATCTGCTTGACCAAATCTTAAACAAATTCCCTTCGCTCAGCTGCTCTATGCCCACAAGCTGCTCCCCTGATGGTACTCTAACCTCCCTGGTTAGACCTCTCTGTTGCTGTTACCTGCTTAGACTGCCACCTGGCAGTAGTTCTCATCCTTTTCACAAACCGTGTTCCACCTTCCCAGACATCCCACTGCTTACAGTTGTGTTTTCCCTGGAGCATTTGCCCTGCCCCATTGGGACGGGTGTGCCAGTCTCCACATTATCTCTTCTGGTCTGTCTGGGGAAACTACCTTTTGAGAGTTGACACTTTATCTATGGTGCTGCTTGGAATGAAAACTGGACCAAAGCTTGAAGTCAGCATAACTGCATGTCTTCCCTCCACCCACATAGAGTTGTGTCACTGCCTTGTAGCTGTGAAGGTTTTCCTAAATCTCCCAGGACAAGTTGACCACTCATCCTTGGTGAACCCAAGCACCTTGGGTAGATCTCTAGGAGGACACCTATCACTATAATGACATTTACTTTTAATATGTGTGACAGGATAAATGAATATTCTCTTCCTTAGCAGCAGTCAGTAGATTTCTCTTGGGTCAAGAACTACTTTTGTTGGGACGCCTGGGTGGCTCAGTGGGTTAAAGCCTCTGCCTTCGGCTCGGGTCATGATGATCCCAGGGTCCTGGGATCGAGCCCCACATCGTCCTCTCTGCTCTGTGGGGAGCCTGCTTCCTCCTCTCTCTCTGCCTACTTGTGATCTCTGTCTCTCAAATAAATAAATAAATAATCTTAAAAAAAAAAAAAGAACTACTTTTGTTGTGAAATATGTTATTAACATCACTTGGATTTTGTGAGTTTCTGACAAGAAATATCTGGTGTTAAGGCCTCAGAGAATAGGTTGAGATTACATCAGAGAAGGAGAGGAATTCATTTGATCCTCAGAACAAATGAGAAGAATAAAGGAAGGAGAAACATGGACAGGAAGTTAAAAAGTAAAGCCAACAATATACAGAAGGCCACACACTATAATGAGACCCTTTCCCCTGGGAAAGCCAACCAGCTTTATAATAAGTGGATTGTTGTTAGCAGCAATGAGTTGGGAGTTAGCATCTAGGTGCATCTGAAAGAAGTCAGAAGTGTGACACCCACCTGGGCGGCTCAGTTGGTGAAGCATTGGACTTGGTTTCAGGTCATGATCTCATGGGTCAGGGATGAAATCCTGCACCAGGCTCCATGCTCAGTGGGGCATCTACTTAAACATTCTCTCCCTCTGCCTTTCCCCCAACTCTCTCTCTCAAATAAATAAATAAATCTTTAAAAAAAAATAATAACAACAGGATTCAGAAATAACATGTGTAGACATGGACCCAGAGTCAGAGGAATAATGAGATGGCAAGGAATTAGTTGTATATATAGATTTATCTTCTTATATCTGTATGTCAATAGATAGATGATTGAGAAAGAGATAACATCTTGGGGAGACTTAAGGTTTCTCAGCCACAATTTGGAGATCAAGGTATTCCCACCGCACATCAGAGATATATGGGAAGTAGGCGGCTGACATCTGAGTAGCATGGGCCTCCTCTATGACACATAGAACTTTTTGGAAGAAAAGACCACATCTTATTCATCTCTGTTTAGCCTTTATTTACCACAGTGCCGGTCTCACACACAGAAGGTGCTCAGCAAATATGTTGTGAATTAGTAAATTACTGCATCTCTTCTGAAGGCAGGCCCACCTTACAAAGTTTCTACAAGATGCCCTTGTATTTTTTCCTGTATTTTCAGACTTCCCCCTGAATAATGTCTATCACAGTGGGTGAGAAATCACCTCAGGAAAGTTACCAAGCCAGGGAGATATGTTTTGGTGCCTTGCTTGTTGGGGCAGAGGGCACAGAGCCCTGGGCAGAGGGGCCACCATCCTCTCAAGCCTCCGGAGAGTGCTGAGGCCAGCTTTCCTGAGTCACCCCAAGGGTGTGACCCATGTGGAGGGCCCCAGGTGAAGGGTGGGAATACTTGTCAAAACCTGGGTGGGGAAGGGCGAGGTAGGGCGGGGAAGAGCCTTGCAGCTTCAGTATGTGCCTGTTCACTCAAGTCTTACAAATACTGTCCTAGACTAGAGGCAGGTGTGGAAGGTAGGTACTGTATGAGAAACAGAGGGGACTCTGGAGGGGGTCACAGAACTAGAGTGCTTCAGGATTATTAGCCCAACCTAAAAACTTGCACTTGGCCCTCTCCTGTGTATCCTATTCCTTTGCCTGGCATCTGAGGCCCTCCTCAGTTTGGCCTAATTTACTTAGCCAACTGATTTCCCAACTTCAAAGAGAGACCTTCAGAAGTTGCCCTCACTTGCTAATTTGGAGGCTATGTAGGTGGGTCACAGGTGATAAAATCCCCACAGAAATCCTAAGAGCAGGGACTCTGAGAGACAAAAACCTTGGTCTTATAATTGAATGAGCCAACCATTTATTTCTGGGGTTGTTAGTCACTCACTCTGTGTTCTAACCAAAAGACAAGGTAGCTTCTATTTAAAGAGCCAGTTCACCTGATTTCTCATGGGCTGATTTCTGTGGGCAGTTCACACAAATGAGTACTCATGTACTTTCTGGATTGTATCACTGGCACGTGAGAAACTCAAGCAATGTTTATATGTGTTAAGTCCTATAGCAGATTATTTTCCTGGAAACAATTACAATAAATGCTACTTACTCCCTCTAATGAAAACATGCCAGCCTATGTATCATTCAAGAAGATGACACGTAGGTCTTAAAATGTCCTGAAGGAGGCTCTAGTATTCTGGCCACACTGCCTCTTCATAATCAACTTAGTTTTAAGAACGAGTAAACAGTCACTCACTTTGGGTTTTCCTTTAGCCAGAGGCTGACGTCACTCCTGCTCAGGCTGCCGAGGGTAATAGTCAGGTAATAATAACTAGAGTCATATAAGGAATATTTATACTCCATAGCCTGAGGAAAATGCTTCTGTGAATCAAACACCTAGTTTTCTCACAGTTCTACTGTAGGTCTCTCAAGACTGAACACAGCATCCTCTTCCACAACTGGTTATGAATAACTTTGATCTTCGAGCACTTATTCTTTGCAGGTGCTGTCTCTGGGGGGCCCCAGGTATTGACTCAGTTAATCCTCACAATCTAATGATATAAACACTTTGTGACTTTTGCCAAACAAGGAAATAGAGGCTTGTGCAAATTAAGTAATTTATCCAAGAGTATAGTTGATACATTATAGAACCTGGATTTGAACTTGGGAAGCCTGACTCCACGAGCTACAGGCCTGATGGTATGCTACTCCAAAATTAGAGAGCAAAGAAATGAAAGTTCCTGGGAAGGATGATATGTAAATGTAATATAGAACTAACATGAGTAAAACCATTTGAACTGGAAAAACGGAACAACAACAACAACAAAAAGAAAAAAACCAGAGAAGAAAAATTGCCCTTTCATTAGCTCTGTATTCTGTCCATTTTGGTCTATCTGTACTACGGTGGAGACATGGAGACCAAGTTAAAATACAAGGGGAAACCAAAGTTTGCTTTATGGATAATGTAAAGAATTTTCATGGATAATTTTATTATCCAGTATTTTTCCTTAGATATCGAGTTGAGACCCCAACTTCCTAAAAAATCTGACTCCATTCATTTGATGTAACTGATTTTGAGCAAATCTTGAGACATTTCTCTCATCACGAAATCATAGTCAAGAGGCATCATGAGAAACACCAACTTTGTGCTAGGCTGGCATTCAGAGCCATGCCTTCTTTCTGTAAGGCTAATAAGGACCTTGCTCCTACATAAATCATTGGGCCCGGTAGACACTAACATAGAGCTCACCAAATAATAGCAACTAAATAAAAACACAAATCTGCAGTCATAGATTGGTCAAAACTCCATTGAGCATTTCTTCATCATACATAAATCACCCATTAATAAGACTGGCTTCATCTGGAGCCTGTTAGTATTTTCATTCAACTATACAACAAAACATCTGTCCACAAATACCCAATGCTAACTGCTCTTCCACATTGAAAGCTATTTCCACTAAACAATGTCCCTAGTGTCATTTGATGAAGGCATTTTGCCAAAAGTATGTTGGGTCCTCCTCCTGAACATAATATTAGTCATTATCTTTGCCTCTGGTTTTAGAAGCTTCTCAGCATAACTCAAACTATCTTTGCTCTAAAACAGTTCATTTAGTATCAGTCTTTAGATAGAGAGCCCCAGATGGGAAGCTGAAATTAAGAACACTGCATTCAGAAGCCAATGAAGAGGGGTCAGTCTTTTGATTTAGGCCCATAGCTATTTATCATACTTCAGAATTACCTGAGGACCTAGATAATAATAATAATAATAATAACTCTTGAGCCCTACTCTAAAAGTTCTGACTCTCTAAGTCAAGGACATGGATACCTGGGAACATTTAAAAAGTTTTACAGGTAATTCTGTTAATCAGCAGAGACCAAAGCTCTATTGAAAAAAATAATACATTTCAGAAAACGCTTTATATTAAAGTTCTTTTCTATTAGTTTTAGATCTATCATCAAAATGTAATTCTTTTAAGGTCTAATGTTCATAAAAGATGAACTATTATTTAGCATCTCTTCATGAGAATTTAAGGTTATAAAATTGGCTTTTTAACACAATGTCTGTGTTCTGTGTTCTCTTTCAAAATCAAACGGAAGAGTACAACTTGGAGAAATTCTACATATTGACCATATTGACCATACCCTTGTGGCAATCACTTCCTGGTTATCCCTAGCAAGAAAGAGACTAATGAATTTAAAATGTTCCCTAAATAAGAAAGGAAGATGAAGGTACCTTAAGTGCTCTCTTTGGCTTAATAGTATTGCTCCCCTCATTCACTGCTTTCCTTTGGAAAACCAGAAGGTATCTGGGAATGGCAAAGTAGAATGCACTACAAACAAATGAATATCAAATATAGAAGTTGTTCTTCTATTTTTTTTATCCTATGATTTTCTCAGTGGTGGTGACTATAAACATGCTGGTTTCACATCAGAAGCAGGAGACATGGAACAGTGCCCAATATGTTCAAAAAACATTTGACCAAGTGTGAATTCCCTTACTCTATGGGGAAATATTAAATCTATAAATGAATTTCATTGGTTGATTTGACTATTGAATTTTAGTAATAGTTTGGGTTTCATTAATCCAGTTACTGGTATCTACTTAAAACATTGATTCTGGTTAGTTTAATAATGAAAAAGAGGTTTCTAGAACAAGGTTTCTGTTGTCATCCCCCTAACCCCCACCCTGAAGCTAATCCTACTGTGGACAAGCTCCTAATTCAATCTAAATATCAAGGACTGAATTCCTGAACCATTGGAAAGCAAGGTGGCCTCTGCCATATGCACTCAGATTAGGAGCTGGAAAGTAAATCCACAATCCAGGATCTGTCTTTCTTCCTCATTCCACAAAAAAGGGCATATTCTCAAACCAGACACAGGCTTACTATATAAACCAGGTCATTTTGACCCATAGATTCATCTGTATTTATTTCCTTCATGTAACCCCCCATGGTCAATAAAGCCTTACTTGAATGTTCTGCCTGCTTCAGCGATGCTTCAGGAACTCTAGGGGAGTATCCACATGAACCTGACGGGTCAGAGAGGAAGTACTCCTTTAAAGGCAAGGATGGTGGTGAATTGAAACTTGAGGCAGAGAGTAAATTTCAGGATACAGAACAGAGTATTATGGCCCAACTCTACCTCCCCATCAGGAAATTCTTCTTTTCAAAGAAACCAATGAAGAGGTTTGGCAATTTTTTCCTTATTAAGTAAAGTTGTATATCAGATGGAAATAATATCCCCATCTTACAGAATAAATACGTGAGGCCAAGGTCAATTAAATTTCTTTCCCCAAAACAACACAGCTACAAGTGGTAGTATAAGGAGTGAGAATTTTACCACTTAGCATTTCATGTCACTGGTTTGCAAACTTCAGGAGTACAGCACACCTCTGTAAGTCTTTCATGAAACTGTAGAGAAATACATAACTATATATACACATACAAGTTCAGTATAATGTTAAGTTTATGCACATTGTTGTGCAAGAGAACTTTATCATCCTGTAAAAGTAAACTCTATACCCATGAAATAACTCCCCATTTGCACATCCCCTCATCCCCTAAAAACCAACATTCTATTTCTGTTTCTGTACATTTGCCTACATTCGATACCTCACATAAGTGGAATTATACAGTATATGCATTTATTTCACTTAGCATGATGTCCTTAAAGTTCATTCATGTGATAGCATGTGACAGAGTTTTCTTTCTTTTTAAGGATTCATATTCCATTGTACATATATAGGGTCACATTCTCTTTACCCAGTCATCCACCAGTGGACATGAGGGCTGCTTCCACTGCTGGACTGCTGTGAATAATGCAGCTGTGAACATAAGATCGCAAACACCTCTTCAAGATCCTTCTTTCAAGTCTTCTAGGTATATGCCCAGAAGCAGAATTGCTGGGTCATAGGGTGATTTTATGTTGAAATTTTTGAGGAACTACTACTTTTGAGTTTTTTTGAGGAAAAACTACTGTTTTCCATAGTGGCTGCACCATTTCACATTCCCTTTAACAGTGCACAAGGATTCCAGTTTCTCCACATACTCGCCTATACTTTTTATTTTCTTTTCTAAATTTTTTTAATAGTAACCATCCTAATGATGTGAAGTGACATTTCATTGTGCTTTTCATTTGCATTTTCCTGATGAGGAGTGATGTTTGAGCATCTTTTCACATGCAGGCCGGTCACTTATATATCATCTTAGGAGGAATGTCTATCAAGTCCTTTGTTCATTTTTTAATTGATTTATTTGTTGTTATTTTTGTTGTTATTATTTTGTAGGGTTCTTCATATATTCTAGACATTAACTCCTTATAGATATATGATTTGCAAATAACTTTTATCATTATGGAGGCTGCCTTTTCATTACATTGATTGTGTCCTTTGATGCTCAGGGGTTTTTAAGTTTGATGTCTCATTTGTCTAGTTTTATTTTCATTGCCCATGTTTTTGGTGTCATATCCAGAAATAGTTGCCAAATTCAGGGTCATGAAGTTTTTCCCCTATGTTTCCTTCTAGGAATTTTATAGTTTCAGGTCTTAATTTAGGTTTCTTATCTATTTTGAGGGGTTTTTTGAGGGTTCTTTTTTGTTTTTTTTTTGGTATATGCTCTAAGGTAAGTGTCCAATTTCACTCTTTTGCATGTAGATATCCATTTTTTTCAACATCATTTGTTGAGGAGACTGTCTTTTCTCCTATGAGTGGTCTTGGCACCCTTGTTGAAAATGCTCAGTGCTCGAGCAGGGTTGCCTTAAAAATATGATTAAATCTCATGCATGTTGTAGTAACATGAATTATTTCTCTAACATTTGGCTGATTTGTTTCACTTAGCGTAATGTCCTTAAGATTCATTCATGTTGTAGCATGTAATAGGATTTCCTTTCTTTTTAAGGCTGGATCATATTCCAGAGTTTGCTATTCCTTTACTTCTTAGGTGTGCATTTCAACATCATTAATCAGGGCAAAAACAATAGCTGCTTATGCACTGATCAAAATTTGGTTACAGGGCACCTGGGTGGCTCAGTGGGTTAAAGCCTCTGCCTTTCACTCAGGTCATGATCCCAGAGTCCTGGGATCGAGTCCCACGTTGGGCTCTCTGCTTGGCAGGGAGACTGCTTCCTCCTCTCTCTCTCTCTGCCTGCCTCTCTCCCTACTTGTGATCTCTGTCTGTCAAATAAATAAATAAAATCTTTAAAAAAAATTGGTTACAAGCCACCAACAGGATTGTGATGGACCCGTGTGCCCCAACATGCCTGGTGAGCACCACCATTCTGTAGTGTTGTCTCTCATGGAAGGTATTTCTTGGAACCCTGAGAATATTTTGCCCATCCTTACTAAGCTAAATAATTACATGAATTAAATAAAAAGGATTAAGTTTTCTGACTTTTGTGGAAGACATTACCATGTTAAAGCAAAATACATACATAAAACTAAAAAATGGCTGCCATTTCATAAAAACAGACACATAGACAGGTGGAACAAAGTAGAGAGCCCAGATATGGAACCTCAATTCTATGGTCAAATAATCTTCAACAAAGCAGGAAAAAATATACAGTGGAAAAAAGACAGTCTCTTCAATAAATGGTGCTGGGAAAACTGGACAGCTATATGTAGAAGAATGAAACTAGACCATTCTCTTACACCATACACAAAGATAAACTGGAAATGAATAAAAGACCTCAACATGAGACAGGAATCCATCAGAATCCTAGAGGAGAACATAGGCAGTAACTTCTTCGATATCAGTCACAGCAACTTCTTTCAAGATATGTCCCCAAAGGCAAAGGAAACAAAAGCAAAAATGAACTTTTGGGACTTCATCAAGATCAAAAGCTTCTGCACAGCAAAGGAAACAGTCAGCAAAACAAAGAGGCAACCAACGGAATGGGAGAAGATATTTGCAAATGACAGTACAGACAAAAGGTTGATATCCAGACAAAAGGTTGATATCCAGGATCTATAAAGAACTTCTCAAACTCAACACACACAAAACAGATAATCATATCAAAAAATGGGCAGAAGATATGAACAGACACTTCTCCAGTGAAGACATACAAATGGCTATCAGACACGTGAAAAAATATTCATCATCACTAGCCATCAGGGAGATTCAAATTAAAACCACATTGAGATACCACCTCACACCAGTTAGAATGGCCAAAATTAGCAAGACAGGAAACAACATGTGTTGGAGAGGATGTGGGGAAAGGGGAACCCTCTTACACTGTTGGTGGGAATGCAAGTTGGTGCAGCCACTTTGGAGAACAGTGTGGAGATTCCTCAAGAAATTAAGAATAGAGCTTCCCTATGACCCTGCAATTGCACTACTGGGTATTTACCCCATAGATACTGATGTAGTGAAAAGAAGGGCCATCTGTACCCCAATGTTTAGAGCAGCAATGGCCACGGTCGCCAAACTGTGGAAAGAACCAAGATGCCCTTCAACAGATGAATGGATAAGGAAGATGTGGTCCATATACACTATGGAGTATTATGCTTCCCTCAGAAAGGATGAATATGCAACTTTTGTATCAACATGGATGGGACTGGAAGAGATTATGCTGAGTGAAATAAGTCAAGCAGAGAGAGTCAATTATCATACGGTTTCACTTATTTGTGGAGCATAACAAATAACATGGAGGACATAGGGAGATGGAGAGGAGAAGGGAGTTGAGGGAAATTGGAAGGGGAGGTGAATCATGAGAGACTATGGACTCTGAAAAACAACCTGAGGATTTTGAAGAGGCAAGGGGTGGGAGGTTTGGGGAGCCAGGTGGTGGTTATTAAGGAGGGCACATATTGCATGGAGCACTGGGTGTGGTGCAAAAACAATGAATACTGTTACGCTGAAAAGAAATTAAAAAAAAAAAGAAAGAAAAAAAAATGGCTGCCATTTGATTCATGGATGGGTAGGAAGAATGTTGCTCTGCGTATCTTAACAGATTTAACTGAAGTCTGTATCACTTCTTCTTGGGTCCTGTCCTCCTCAAAAGAATAAATTTTGTTATAAGTAATTGAGAATTAAGAAGTTTGGTGTTGTGATATTCTGGTCCAGGATGTATTACAGACAAAAAATCATCAGCAATATCTCCAAGATGGACAGATCCTTCTATAATAGAAGTGATGTGTGTGCCCTACTGTACACTCTACAGCGGTTTCTGTGCCTGTCCAAAGGCAGCCCAAAGGATAATAGCAACTCTCCATTTATCTGCCAACCATTAGCTCATCCACATAGCCACAGAGTAGATTATCTTCAGTTTTACAGAAAAGTAAATTTTAGGTCCAAGAGATGAAATACTTAGAGGATGCAGGATAAACAAGAAAGCATGGCATTCAAATTCAGATTCTTATTCAAGTATTCCATATTCCAGTAACTCATTTTCATTGCTCTGTTGTTTCCTTGATTTTAAAAAAGTTATCAAAAAATTTTGCATTAGCATTTACTACATAGCCTTTAAAAATACTAAGTGCAAACATTGTTTAGATATTATTTTTCACATATTCTCTTTTTTTTAAACAGCTACCATGATGCTGCTCACCTAATTTTTCTCCTTCCTCATTGGTAGCCCCCTTCTCAATGCCCTTTATATGTCTAGATGTTGGTAGACTTCAGAGTCTTGTCCTTGCCCTTCCTTTTTCTATGGAATCTAATCTAGACACATGGCTTTAAATAAAATCTTGTGCTGAGACATGACTTCTCCTCTGAACTTTAGGTAGATATACCCAATTGCATACTGAATTTCTTTACTTGGATGTTTAGTGGGATTTTTGCAAGGAATATGTCCAAAGAGAATTTTTGGTTTTCTTCCCCAAATCTGCTTCTGCCTTAGACTTTCTACTTCACCAATGTCCAGCTGCTCTGACTAAGAATGGAGGCATAATCGTTTATTATCCAGTTTCCCTCATTACTCACCATCCTCACAAACCATCACCCTATCCAAGCAGGTACTGTGAACTCCACTTCTGAAATATATCTGGATTCTAGCCACACCTCTTTACCTCCACCACTACCACCTCAGTTCACACCTCCATCTTCTCTGTCCTGGACTACTGAAGCAGTCTCTTAACTGGTCCCTCTGCTTCTAATTTATCCCAAGCTCACCCCTCTGTTCACAGTCCATTCTCCAGTTAGTAGACAGATGATATTCTAAAAGTATAAATTAGATAATATCATTCCCCAGCCCCCTCCAATACTCCCCATTGCATGTAGAATAGAATCTAAAATCTACATGATCTGGGTTTTGGCTCTCTTGCTAAACTCATACCTTACCACTTTCTCCTTATTCATTATATCCTAGCTACACTGGCATTCTTTCTATTCCTCATCCACGCCAAATCCATTCCCATCTTGCTATTCCCTCTATCAGGAACACCTTTCCCTGAAATTTTTTCTTGGCTTCGTACTCATCAACATTTTTTCTCACCTTTTCAGAGAAGCCCTCTGGATCAGGTAGAAGAATTCCCATAGTGCCACCATCCTCTCTCCCATTACTCAGATTGGTTTTTAATATCATTTATCCTTATCTAAAATCATCATGTTTGATTTGTTTGTTGACTATCTCCACCCATCAGAATGCCAGTCTTCTTTTTCTTTTCTTTTTTCATGGAAAACACTACTTTTTAACAAAAGTAAATCAGTGTACATGTTCCTATGGGCCAGAATGCTGTCTTAAGAGGGTAGGAAATTGGCCTATCTTGTTTACTTCTGAATCTCCACTGCCTGGAATAGTATCCACCACAAAATATATGTGCAATAAATGAGGGAATGAGTCGCAAAATGACAAATAAAGAAAACTTACAAAACATGGAGAATCATTAAAAAAATTTTAACCTCATTATCCAGAAGTAGCCACTCTTTAGACATTTTCAGGATTATTATTTTAACCACTCTCCATTCTCTCTACCTGTCTCCTCTCTCCTTTTCTAGCTCCATGTTCATATGTATATAATAATATATATATGTATTGTACATACTATTTTATAGCCTGCTTTTATCACTTGGAAATAACTATTAAACCTATACCCATAATAATAACAATTATTATAACATTTAGATGTGCCTGTTTTAAAAAAAGGTTAAAAAAATAATGAAAGTCATACCCCACTCAATCCAGTTCTCAGAATTAACAACTGTTAAGATTGGTATATATTGGGATGCCAGGATGGCTCAGTCAGTCAAGCATCTGCCTTCGGCTCAGATCATGACCCTGGGTTCTTGGGAGAGAGTCTTGCATCGGACTGCTTGCTCAGCAGGGAGCCAGGTTCTCCCTCTGCTGCTCCCCTGCTTGTGCTTTCTTTCTCTTTCTCTCTCTCTCTCTCTCTCACACACACAAATAAATACATAAAATCTTAAAAAAAAAAGGTTGGTTTATATTATTCCATGGTTCTTTCCTTGTCTATTAAACATACACACAAATACATACATTATATCTGTTATATAACATCATATATATGTAATATGTATGTGCAACTATATATGTATATATATTTATATATGGGGAAATAAGATCACAAAAATCAAATTTGCTTTTTGTATTTCAGAATAAACTGAGCTCTTCCCTTGTCGGCACATGTTGAAATTTTTAAGGGCTTTTTGGTCTTTAAAATGGCTGCAGGGTGGGGAGAGAGGTAAGCCAACAAGAGGCAAGCTGATTCCTGCTTCAGAGAGGTTCAGGAATTAAAGACAAACCCTATCTCTGAAGGCAAAGACTCAGCATGAGGTTTAACACAGGAGGATAGATTCAACATTTTTACAAGAAGCATATCAAAGCCCAGTTTCCTTTCTCAACAACACAGCTAACATCCTCAACCTTGGCAGAAGACTAGAAATGTGCCCAGAGAGTATTGAGGACAAATCACAGCTGAGAGCAAAATAAGGCACATGCTGTAAACAGATGGATTAAAGTCTACATAGTCAGCAGTGAAAGTTCCAGCTCATTCTTCCAATGACTCCTTGAGTAATAACAATGAGGCTCTATCTTCTAGGCAAGAGATGGGAAAATTCCACTCTAGGAAAACTGATCTTCCCAAGAAACAAGACGTACATATATTGGCAATTTGGAGTCTTTCAAACCGGGTTCATCCCCTTAACCAATGACAAGTCCCACCAGTTGAGCCCAATCAACATACAAGGAGTTTCCAGATACAAGACATACAAGACATAAAATGTCTTGTATCTTACTCTGAAATATAAATGAATAACCAAGGATCACTAAACATTCAAGAAAAGCCTCAAAATTGAGAAACAGAGACCAAAACATAATGCATAAACAATCAATAAGAGAGTTCAAAGGAAAAAGAGACACAAGCCAGAAAAAGACTTCAAAAACTTTTTATTAACATGGGAAATGAGAGATTTTGCTTCCACAAAATAAGTCAGAGTAATTATTTTTTAAAAGAAGAGAAATAATTAAAGAATAAGAAAAATCTCTTGGAAGCTAAGTCTATGTTAGAAGAAAATTTTTTAGATTCCAAGATTGAAAGATTAATATTGAGAAAATCCCTGCAAAGGAGCCATAAAAAAAACAAAGAGATGAGGACTGGAAGAGAAAGTAAAACCAAAAAAAAAAAAAAAAAAAAAAGAGAGAGAGAGAGAGAGCAAGAGATGGAACAATGGACAGAAAATTAGAAGATGTAACAAAGAGGTCCAACAAATGACTAATAGGAGTTGAAGAAAGTGAGAACAGAGACATGAAATACAACAAACGGATACAAACCAACACTAAGGGACATCAGAGATTTCAGAACATGGAAATAAAGAGAAAATACTGAAATCTGCCAGAGATGAAAAAATGAGTTATAAGCAAAGGAAATCAGATTGACACGACTTCTCAGGAACAATATGGAATCTAGAAGGAATGCCTTCAAATCCTGAGAGAAATTATTTCCAACTTGAAATTCTCAGCAAATGAAAAATGAGTCAAGAATTCATTATAATAGGGGTGCCTGGGTGGCTCAGTGTGTTAAGCCTCTGCCTTTGGCTCAGGTCATGATCTCGGGGTCCTGGGATCAAGCCCCGTATCAGGCTCTCTGCTCAGCAGGGAGACTGCTTCCCCCCCTGCCCCTCTGTCTACTTCTCTGCATACTTGTGATCTCTGTCTGTCAAATAAATAAATAAAATATTTTTAAAAAGAATTCATTATAATAAAATCAAAAAGTTGGGGGAGGAAACGAAATCATTTGCTATGAGAGTAGGCTGAGAACTATACTTACATAACCATTATAATATAAAATATGAGCACTTATGTAACATCACTGGGAATTTGGAAAAGGGTCTGTATGCGTGCATATGTGCTTCTGTGTGTGTGTCCACATGCACACCCACACATGTGTAGGGGTGAGTGGGATGGATATAAAATATGGATGGGTATATCCTTATCTTCCATGATAAGATGTCAATATAAAATTAAAAACTCAAGGGAAAAAGCACATGATTTGAAGAATGCAGGTAAATATCAGAAGAAATAATTAAAACAGTTTTCTGTGGTTATTGCTTTAGGAACATGGACATGAAGGGCAAGGAGAGAACAGGTAGGGCCTGCTGTTTTCATAACAAGCTTCTTGAGTTGTATGACTTTTAAATTGAGCATATGTATCATTTTGACTTGTTTTTTTAAAGGGTACAAAAACTTGGGAAAATATTTGCAGTGTTTCTGGATAGGATAAGTATTTCTTAATGGGCATTAAGTTTCAAAAATAAAAGATACTAATATGTTTGCTGTCATGAAAAGTGTCACAATTTTTGAAAAGTGAGAATTCTTGCAAACTGGAACAAAATTTCAATTTTGTCTATTATAAAACCTTTTTTGTGTTTTGTTTTGTTTTGTTTTTTGGTTTTTTAAAGATTTTATTTATTTGAGAGAGAGAGAGGGCACAAGTGGGGAGAGGGTCTATGGGAGAGAGAGAAGGAGAGGGAAAGAATCTCCAGCAGACTCTGTGCTGAGCCTGGAGCAAGGGGTAAGGCTCCATTTCACGACTGTGAGATCATGACCTGAGCTGAAACCAAGAATCAGATGCTTAACTAACTGAACCACCCAGGCGCCCCAAGACTGCATTTTCTACATAAAACCCCTTAAATTTATCTATGTTGATACACATAGATTTAGTTCACTTGTTTTAACTGCTAAATAGTATTCCATTGCTTAAGATTCATTTATCTAGGGGCGCCTGCGTGGCTCAGTGGGTTAAAGCCTCTGCCTTCGGCTCAGGTCATGATCCCATGGTCCTGGGATTGAGCCCCGCATCGGGCTCTCTGCTCAGCGGGGAGCCTGCTTCCTCCTCTCTCTCTGCCTGCCTCTCTGACAACTTGTGATCTGTCTGTCAAATAAATAAATAAAATCTAAAAAAAAAAAAAGATTCATTTATCTAAAATATACTTATCCATCCCCCTATTGACAGATGTTTAGGTTGTTTCCAGTCTTTCAAATCACAAAAGTTGTTACAGTGAAAGTGTGGGGAAGTGTCTCCTGGTATGCACAGCTGAGAGTTTTTCTGGGGTTTAACCCCAGAGGTTGAATTTCCGGTTAGAGAATATATACATCTTCAGCTTTTCTCAATATTGCAAAAATATTTTTTCAAATCACTGAGGCCATTTGCACTTTTACCAGCAGTTTATGAGCAGTCTAAGACCATGGAGTTATTTAAGCGTTGCCAAGGTTTCTGATCTTGCCAGTCCAGTGGGGGTGAAGTAGTGTATCATTGATCTGATTGTCATTTATCTGAAAATAAAGGAAGTTAACCATCTTATGTTTCTTGGCCATTCAGCTTCTCAATTTCTGAATTACCTACTCACATTCTTTGTCTGTTTTTTTCCTGGGGTTATTTATTTGGGTTATCTTCTTCTAATTCATTTGTAGACATCTTTTAAAGTATATTCTGGGTGGTACTAATAATATTTATGTATATTTATATAAAACTTTTGTTTTTTAATGACTGTATGACTGTATGATAGGAAATTTGGGTAATACCTAGAACTGGCAGTACCATAAGGCCTTGGAAAGCAATATGGAAGAATATTTCAGAAATGATAAGCACTTACTGAGTATTTATTAGATGGTAGGTTTTGGAATATCTCATTTAATCATTTTGGCAAACCTATGACATTGTCATATCTTTCCTTTTTGCATGTACACAAACTAAAGGTCAATTAGTCAAACCAATTGCTTGGGCCATGCCAATTACTAGTGAAAGAGGTAGGATTCTATTTGATAACAAAGTCTATACTTTTTCACAGCATTACCTTGGCTCTCTTTAAAATACAATCCACTCCTAACAGCCTATTCCCAAAGAAATAAATCTAGCAGATAAGTGAAAATACACAAAAATGTCTATTGTAACATTTATTGATAGTGGCAAAATATAAAAAGCTACGCCCTGATATAAGGGAATAATTTCCTAAGCCATCCCCCATAATGCAAGTGACTGTGAAAAATAAACAACCACCCACTCTCAAAGAGACTCCCTGCTAAAGCTGTTGCCATGTAACAAAAAACTAGCTCTTTAGTGAATGAAGACAATCCATGGTGATGGCAGATGACTAAGAAATTGATTAAAGTACCTTTTTGTGCATGAAAGAGGCAAAGGCTATAAGCAATTCATTTGTTAATTCATCTGTTCATTCATTCATTTGTTCAAGAGGTGCTAATGAGTCCCTCTTGCACCAGACGTTATGTTCTGTGTCAGTAATGAAAAACTAGTCATGCTCTCCGCCTTTAGGGGGCTGGCTGTTTAGCAATGATGAAATGGAAGCATAGGGGAGGAGGAGTCAATATTCGCACGCTGTGAGCGATACAGGTATGCCACACAAATAAAACTTAGCTCTTGTGCTTTCCATAACTGATCTCACTTCGCCCCTTCATGATGGCACAGGATGGGAGGAGGGAGAAGTGCACTTAAAATTGCCTGTGAAAGGTAACTTAGCTTGTTGCTATTTAAAGTCTGCCTTAAGTGACCTTCATTCCTTTAGAGTAAACACTTAGTTATCCAAAGTTCACACTTCTTTGTTTTAGCCTATCTTCAAACATCTTTCCATCCTTCCATCTCCCCTTTCACAGGAAGACAACAGGGAGCATTCCCCGCTTTGTGGGGAGGTGTAGATTTCATACTGAATTAATCCTAATCTTCCCCACTGAGTCCATCTTGCCTCCATCTCCACTGGCAAAGGCTCATCCATGGAGTGACAAACAGTCTGTTTCCTTGGTTCTAGCAAGACACAGAGTCAATTCTCAGGGATGCCAGTCATCAACTGCTGCTGACATGGTCCCTCCTTGGCTTCTGCAGGTACTGTGGATACCTGGAGCCCTTACATGGCCATGTGACAAAGAGCCTAAAAGAATAGGCTTTCTTGCCAGATGGCCTGAGGTTGAGTCCCAGTCTAGCCAATTACTAGCTTTGTGATTTTAGGCAAGTTACTTCACTTCACTATGCCTTGGTTTCTTCATCTGTAACATGGGGCTAAGAAAAAACATTATCTATCTTATGGATAGTCAGGAAGATTGAAGTAGTGCATTTAGAGGTGCATAAAACTGTATCTGGGGTTCTGGGACTGTTCCAGCCCTCCTGTCTGTTGGCAGGATCGTGCATCAGCTCTCCCCAGCAATCAGAGGCTGGAAACTCTGGATCTGGGCCAGAATGTCTTGGGGCAGAGTGAAATAATGATGCTCTTTGAAACTCTAAAACAAAATAATGGCCCCTTAAAGATGTTCAGGTTGAAGACAGATGAATCTACTGTGGAAATCCAGAAACTGTTGAAGGATGTGAAAGACAGCAATCCAAAAGTTGACAGTTGAATGCAAAGATACCAGAAGAGCCAGAACCTTATGTGGTCACTTCCCTTTCCTGAACATGCTGAGCTCATTCTCTAGTAATTACAAGTCTCAAAGAGTGACCTGATATCTCCAAGACACCTCATTAATGAAGACCAGATGGTCAAATGTTAATTACTGGTCACAATGTAGAATTTAGATCTGGCTTTCACGCTCTGGTTTATCTAGTAAATTCTGTACAAGTCACATGCCCACTTTATGTCAAAATGTTTGTTATCTCTCACAAGGATACAAGGACGATAAAAGGCAAGAATTCTGTTTGAAAAAAAAAATGTTCAATAAGTGTGACCCATTTTTCTAGCCTCTGACATCACCAGATCATTAGATAGCCCCTTCATTCCCCCTTGGCACTGTCAGGTACATTGTGGGGAAGAGGGTGGGGAGGACTTGGATCACTTCCATACCTGGTAAGCTGAGAAAGAGAGCTTCTTTCTAAAGTTTTCCTTGGGAAGCTAGGCACAGGATACTACACACACACACACCCATGAATGTTAGCTCTCCTCTCTATTTCTCTGTGACTTTTATTCTTTTTTGATTCCTCTTTTCAACCCAGAGTTTTATCCTAAGAGGAGAAGTCAGATGTTTAAACTATGCTCTTCTTTTACCCACCATTCCTCTTTTGGAGCAAGAAGTTCTTTCTCTTTCTGTTTAGTGGGAACTTGACATAAATCACATTCTGAGCTCTCTCGACCTAAGGCTTAGAGTTAAGACTTTGTAATCAGACCTCCCCACTTTGCTCTTCATATGTAGGAGAACTTTTAGAATAGAGACATTCTTTTTCTCTTTCAAGTAGGCTGATTTCACAACGAGGGGAGACTCAAGGAAATTGGACTGGAGACTCAAAGCTGGCCAACTACTTCCTTATTTTGTGTTTCTTATCCTCTGTCTAAAGGGGTGAATGCTGCATCCACCCCTACACATTATTAGCTTCCCTATTTTTCTCTTGATTCCTATTCTTGATTCCCCTCTTGATTCCTATTCTTAGACTAAGGAAGAGCCCCTGTAAAACAAGGCGGCTGGGGGAAAGCAATGTTAGAAAGTGTTCCCAAAAATCATTCCCAACGTATACACAAATGTTGCTTCAATTTCTTAAATACTTGGTATGTGTGAAGTGTTGTGCTTGGCTCTTTTCATAGCATCTTTCAATTAATTCTCACAGCAATAATAACTACCCCCTTTTGACAGATAAATAAACAGAATCTTAAAGATACTATTTACTGAATGAGCAATCTCAGAGTTTACTCACAATCACTGTGCTATTTTGCTTTGTAAAGATGCAATGATGTGGCATAAGATGATTTGGTGAGCCTAGGAGGGGCAGAGCTTGGTGGCCAGCTAGTGTCAGGGCTTAAGAGAAAAGGAAAAACAATTCTAGATAATATCAAAGAAGATTTCAGATCTTTGGAAGGAATCCAAAAAGGAGAGAATGAAGAAAGATAAAGACAGTGGTGAAGAGAGGAACTTCTTTCAAGATAGAAAAGCAGACAGAGCCAGAGCATGGAGGGTTTTGTGGTTTTGTAAGCCATGCTATTGAGTTGCAATATAATCCTATGGGCTATGAGAAGCAATGGAAACGAATGGGGTAAATAATCCAGAGATGTGTTTCCCAGCCAGACTTCTGCTACATGATGATAGGATCATGTAGCAGATGCTGTTGAAGCCCACCTTGAAAGCCTGTTGGCCCACTGCTGAGTTCACCCCACAGCTGTGGTGGCTGGTTCCCACGCATGTCCCAAGCGGCCGTGTCTCTCTGCCTCTTTGCCTGAGGGATTTGCCTAGCTTGCTAGCTCCACCAGAGGACTCCTCTGAAGTGCTGAGGATTTTATCCTCAACCATTCAGGGACAGAGGTCAGTTGATAAATACTTTACCTTCTGCATCTGTCATGGGACAGTCCTGTCCGGTTGCTCAGAGGGTCTGTAGCAGGATCAAGTCCCAGTTGCTTACAAAAGTAACCAGAAGTAGTACACACACTTTATAGGCTTTTCTCCCTTCTCTGTATTACTTTCCCCACTTCCTCACTTGAGATTCCTGGGATCACCTCCCAGATACTACCCGTACCTCAATGCTTGTCTCATGTTCTCCTTTGGGGAAAAAATAATCTAAGATAAGTGGATCTGGGAATGGCACCAAGATGGAGCCTGCCATTGGCTCACTCCAGTCAGAGTGCAGACAGAATTGCCCTGCTGGTGATATGCACTCCTGCAGTGACTCCTGACAGGCTGGAGCACTTACTAAAACACAATTTACTCTTATACTCTTACTAAATTACTAAATTTACTAAATTACTAGAACAATTACTAAATTACAATTACTAAATTACTAAACAATTACTAAATTACTATTACTAAAACACTCTCTGTGATGGTTGGAAGAGCAAGCACTGGCTTATTTGCTCTCTGAAGCACTTGAAAGATATGAGGGCAACAGTAATGACAAGGATAGTGGGATTGTGAACTGGAGAAAGGGAATAAAAGCTTTGGGTCAACCAAGCATCAATTCACTGTGGCACAATATGAAAGCCAGAGATCCTCCTGGAAAATATTTAAAGAGGTTCTGACCTCCGATATCTATAAGGCAAGCTGTGTTGGAAATCCAGCCTAAGGTTTGATATAAGGGTGATAGACATACAAAGGAGACTGAAACACAGTCATAGGTCTTCCATTTTAAAAACTGGGCTCTGATAGGGAATGAGTTGGACTCTAAGACCTGGGGTGGGGTCATTGGGTGCAAAGCTCCACACTAACAGAGAAATCTACCTCCCATTGCCTGGAACCGCACAAGGCTCCTTATTTGACACAGATGCCTCATGAAGTGATAGTGTCCTTATCGTTGTTCCTTCCCTCTTTGCTTCTAGACCAATAACTAGGGTGAGGTTTTAGGGTATCCTGAATGGGAGAGTAAAGTTCATGCCAGAAAGAGATGGCCTATCCACCAAAAGAGCTGCAGGGCCTGGTTGATCTATCCAGTCGGTACTGAGGGAATACACATGGGAATGGATGTTAGATTGAGAGACAGGTTGGTGGATGAAACACCCCTCAAAAAAATAAACCACGCACTTAGAGACATCAGACCTTTCCGTCCTGGAGCAGGCAGCAATTCATCCTATCAGAGTTGATGTTTACTTCTGTTTCCCTTCCCTGTCTACAGTGCCCCTACCAGCCCCATTATCCAAGGACTTACGGAGATATTGAGTTGTTGACAAGACATCCTATATAACATTTCCTTAAACTAAGGGAGCCAAGGGGACCATGAGGTCCACTGGTCTTCCCATACGCTATCCCTCCCAGAAGCTGCCAGACTGATAAAATATTAAAGTAGCCTTTCACAATCTTAGCTAAGCTACCAGCTCACAGACGTTTCAGGTCTGGGATCAGCCACTGGAACCTTTACTCCCAGTGTCTTGTTCGGGGGAATTTGTGCCCCCTCTAATAGAAAATTTGGACTATGCAGAATTAGAGGTCTAGGTCTCCAAGAGGAGGTAAGTTTCAATGAGAAGGACATAAGAAGGGTTCCCCTGAACCTAAAGCTACTACCACTGGTCCCTTGGGGTTCCTCAGGCAGGTAGACCAATAGGTCGATAATACAAGTTCATATGCTGGTGTTAATTGACCTTCATCATCACAAGGGGATATGGTTGCTGTAATGAAATATCAGTGAAAGCCTCAGCCAGAGTTGCAATTATGGGGACGATTCTTGGTTTCATAAATCCTCCCATTTTTAAATTCTGCTTAGAGCCCGTGGTCCACAGCTACCTTGAAGTGTTAAATACCAGAGTCCACCCAGGGCAGGACAAGGATGATCTAAGCAAAGACAGCAGTGAGGGACTATAGCAAACAATGTAGATGTCCAGCCATGTCTCCTTGACTCCTCTCTGATTAAGTCTGCAGCCACAGCGGGCAGTTGGCTTACACACTGACAGCTTCCCACCCACCCCAGCATCTACCTCTCTATCATTGGCCTGAGCGCTCTACCTGGTGCCTTGAGAGCTTCGCACACAGTCAGCCCAGCCGTGCTAGGAGGTAAATCCTGGGAACAAATCTCTACCATGAAAGACAGAGTCATGAGCTAAAAAGCCCAGGCTGCTTAGGCTTCAGGACAACTATTTCGAGGGGCATCATACAGGCTTTTCAGCAATCGTGAGCCCCAGTTGTAGTGATCTGACCACACACACACTTAACTTGTCTTTTTTCCTAATTTGTTTCCCCTCATCCCTTCGTTTGTGCTTCCTAGGATCTCTTCCCAAATAAACTCTGTATCTCTAAGTCCTTATCTCAGGAATCCAAATTGAAGCAGTGTGCCATGAGAAAAAAAAAGTGTTCTGATTTCAGAACCTCTTGATGATGTATAATTCATCTTAGCATATTACTAGTTCTGAAATTTATATGATAATAAAAACAAAAAGCAAAAAAATCTTTAATTTTTTAAAGATTATATTTGTTTATTTGACACAAAGAGAGAGAGCACAAGCAGACAGAATATCAGGCAGAGGGAGAGGGAAAAGCAGGCTCCCCACAGAGCAGGGAGCCTGATGTGGGGCTCGATCCCAGGATCCTGGGATCATGAGCTGAGCTGAAGCTAGGTGCTTAACCGATCCAGAGTGACTCAGGTGCCCTAAAACATAATTCTTTAAACCTTATTTACCTCTATATTTCCCAAATACATTTGTGTTCGGTTAAGAGAATGGGTTTGGAATCAAATGCACCTGGCTTGAATGATGACTCCATTATTTCCTTTGGAAGTCCCTAATGTCCCTAAATCTCAGTATCCCAAACTCTGATTTGGATGTGATCATGTGTCTGCCTAATGGGATTACTGCTATGATCAAATAAGAGCCTGGCACACAGTAAGGAAGTGAGACAAGGTAGGTATTATTACAATTACTTGACTGTAGAATCCTTTTTAGTAATAACTGCTAATATCCAGAAGAGGAATAGGTTTTGGAACTTTCTATATTCATCTCTCTTGTGAAAATCTGACCTCCCATCTTCTGCAGAGAATAGTAGTCAATTCTATATGGTGATTTCCTTTTCATAAAAGTCTTAAGAGCATTTGTACATTCTTACCAGTTATTTCTGCAAATGAGAAACCTATATTGAACATGCCAGCTTGGCACAGAATATAAGCCTTCCGGTGCCTCTTTGCAGATTCTCATTTTGCCTGTTTTCCCACCTTCTTTGGTCAATGGAAAAGGTGTTTCAAGAGAAAGCTATGCTTCAGAATGTAGGAGGTGTCTACACTTTCCCACCAGTCCTAACTCATGCTGTGAGGACTTGAGGGACAGTTTGAGGGGACAGATTGGACTGTTCTGTTACCAGAACAAACACAAGTCTCAAACGGTGCTTTCCTCATGGAGGACCGGCTAAGAGAAAGACCACAGCAACAGGCTGTCTTGTGTTTAATAGTCTGCCACTCTTTGTGTAGTTCCCAAAGTGGCCTTAGGATTACACAGCCATCAGTTCTAACACTTTCCTTACCTCTTCTTAGAATAAAAATCTGTTGTGTAAAAGCATGTGAACAGCTAGGCATATTTTATACAGAAGCCCCTGGGGACCGGCCCAGGACTCAGGTGGAAGGTTAGCAGACTCCGTGCTTGAAATGGCTTTTCCTTCAGCAACTCAGCTCTCCCAGAGTCCCAGGGCAGCACCCCTTTGTGCTCAAGCAGGGGTTCCCAGAGAGCCCCACTAGGACAATTAGGCTAAAAATCAGCCAGTTGTGACTGGAAGCTTCTTGTTAGCCTCTCAGGGCGGAAGTGTGCAGGAGGACTTCTGAGCTTAGGAATGTTATTGGGGTATTTATTACTTCTTAACATATCGTTCAATGTGTAGTTTCCCTTAAGGTCTGTGTATTTGCAGCACGTGTGACTAGAAAATGACAAACATCACTTGACTCAGTTTTGACTTTAATTGGTGGGTTTTTTTTTAAAAAACAGAATCAGTGTTTTCTCTCTTTTTTAAAGATTTTATTTATTTATTCATGAGAAACAGAAAGAGAGAGGGACAGAGAAAGAAGCAGGCTCCCTGGGCAGCCTGATGCAGAGACTAGATCCCAGGACACTGAGATCATGACCTGAGCCAAAGGCAGCTGCTGAACCGACTGAGCCACCCAGGTGCCCTAATTGGTGATGTTTCTGAATGTTGCATTTACCCTTTAAAGACATAAATTGGAGAACGGGGAGTGTGTTTGCAAGTCCTTGAGTCGATGGTGAGAGCTGCCTCTGTTTCTGAGCCTCACAGAGGAAAATCTGAGGAGGCATGTGGGGGTGGGGTGTGTAGGGAGACATGGAAGAAGGCTTGACTAACTTCTCAAAACAATCCTGGTAAGCAATTTTCATTCCTCCCGGGGCTCCTCCTTAAAGTGAGGACTGTTCCACTGTGGTATCTGGATGCCCTGATCTCCCAGCCAGGGCTGCTCAGTGGGACTCCTCCTAAGGGATGGCGCAGCCCCCACCCAAAGAACCACCCCAGAGTGGGGGCTGGGAGCGTCCTGCGTGGCTAATGTGTCACTCTGAGACAGAGGCATTTGTATTTGTTTGGGGCCTGCCAAGAATTCATTTCTTCTCATGGCGATGTCTCCAGTCTTGATGAACCCAACTTCTGACCACCTAGACATCTTCAGAAGAGATGATCGTTCCAGTGGTCTATCAACATGAAAGTCATCCTTGCCAATGCCGGCTTCCTATATGCACTTCAGTTTTTCAATCTTCTCTGTCTGGACTGAAATCATTTTTTTTTCTTTCTGTTGTATGTGTTTGTTTGTTTTTTCCTTGAAAAAATACGTTTAGGCATTGTGGTGTTACTTGACTAGAAATTGGGTAGGGTAGCATTTGGAAGCACCCATTGTCAATGAAGCATGTTAATTAAAGAATATCCGCTGTCAACCAAACAGAAAATATAGAAAGAGAAACAGAGGATTCACATATGGAACTTGCTTTCAAAGTCTCATTAAATTGACTTTTAGTGATTTAGTTCAGTTTCTGTTTCAAATCTAAGTGTTCCCTCTTGAAAGTAACCCATTCAAAAACAGTTGATAATTGCAGGCCAATTACCTTGAATCTTTGTACTGGAAAAACTGGCTGAGCAAACCATTGTACAACTGTCTATTAAGATTATTTGGTGACTCATTATCATTAAGACAACCTTATTTCAGTTAAATTAACAGGGTTCCATTTCTTCACCAGAGAGCTAGCTTTACACACCACACACACATACACACAACTTCTGAGTTTTTCTTTATCTCCACAGCTAAGGAGAGTAAATTCCTAGATCGACAATGAAACACAGAAGAGTACAAGTGGAACATCTTTAACGTGACAGGATCTGAGCCTCTTTTAACTTTCCTTTTCGGCTGTCTTTTCCCACACCTGAGGTGTGGCCACACCCAGAAAATACACCCAGATAATTAGCAGACTTGTGAAATCCAGGAACAATGAGCTGTACATGTGACAAGGCAAGCCCAGTTCTGGAAGAATGATCTCAAACATGACTCTGAACATTGACTGGCAGGTCCCAATCTCTCTCTCTCTCTCTCTCTCTCTCTCTCTCTTTTTTTTTTCAGTGTTCCAAGATTTATTGTTTATAGGTCCCAATCTTGGTCTGTCTTCAGGAGTTTTAAAACCCGAAACAATATCCACAGGGGTGAGATACAGCAATCTTTTGATCTCAGTAGACTTGTTGTTAACACTCCATTGGAAAACAAAACAAACAAACAAACAGTTGCAAAAGGAGTGAGGAAAGGGGAGAATTCAAGAGAAGGAATTCAAAAAGCTGGAATGCAGTCTCTTCATACCAAGTTCCCTGAGCTATGTACTCTTGCCCCTGATGGAGGAGTGGGATTCCTTACTTCATGAGTGTCTGAAATATTCTGGTTCAGAGTCATCCCTCTTTCACAACAATTTAGATTTCAAAATTGCTGGAATTTCTGTTATGATTTTCCTGGTAATTCTTTGAATTTCTTTCTACGGAAGGGAATTAACTACTAGAGGACTATTATAAACATTTACTCATATCTTCCACCTGAATCAACGTGAAGGTACTGGAAGTTCAAACGATGCATTCTAAGGAGACAGTGATGTCCCCAAATAGGTCAAATTTCATTCATATCTGCTCTATTTTATTTGAAGATTTGGAGAAGGGAGGTGGAGAGTTGAATAACTGTGATTCAAAATATTTTTATATTAAAAGAAGCATGGCTATATTTCAGATTAAACAGTTATGTAGACAATCAGGTGAAACTGCGAGCTGTGTACTCACCTTCCTATGCTAAGAGTGCTTAGGTGAAAAAGATCTATACACAGTGCGGCAGAAAAGTGAAAAGGAGCCCTTTTTCTATTTGTTTCTATTTCTGATAAGGAATACTCTCTAGCATAACAAAAGCTGAAGGACAAAATATGGTCTATCTATATCTAGGTACTCTATATGTTATGAGAATACTATGTGTTCACACATATTTAAAGGTTGCCTAAAAATAAGGAAGGCTCATGACATTCTGTAATGTATGGATGATTCTAATGTCTAAAAAAGTTAAGACCAGCAATCTGCGATATCAAAAGCAGCACATGTTAAGAGGACTAAAAATAAGTGCTTCAGAAAGATGCTGCTGGGTTTTTATTTAGGAGGCCCTCTCCATCAAGCCACCAAGTCAAGACTGGATCCTCTCGTCTCAGTCACACCTCTGGGATAATCTGGAAAATGGCTTATCCCTGCAACATTTACAATCACAGAGAAGTGATCTAAAAGAAGAGAGCACAATCATGAAAACTCAAAACAGTGTGGACTGAATTCCTCCAACTCCATGCAGTGAGATACACAGTTCCTAGAAATCTATTATTAAATCCCTTTTTTTCCTTTCTCCCATTTATTTTCTTTAGCTGCCCCCACCCAGACCTAGCCCTTTATGCTTCTGGCCCTCCACCTTCTCCTTTACTCTACACCTTCCCATTACACAATCCCTCCCCGCCAGTCCCCCAAACACACTGGGAAGGCACATCCTTCCCTAGAGTATGGAGAAGTAGACGAGGTTAAGGGCCCCACACCAATACAGTGGGGGAAGGGGGAAGCCTACCAGTACTCATCTGGTAGTATTACCTACCAGACTATTCTCCACTACACCAAATACCATAACACCGTATTTTGCACTTATTATTCCTATTATTTACTAGCTGTCTGATCTTGAGAGAGTTACTTCATGTTCCTATGTTTTCATTCCTCCTTTGAACGAGTAATAATAAACTAAACCCATATCAGAGGGTCAAGATGAGTTTGTATGGGTTAGTACATGGGAATAGACCATACTACTTAATAAGGGTGATCGTCATCTCTGGGTTTTGCCTACAGGTCAATTGTTCCCTTCTCTAAGGCGTAGGAGAGTCTGGTGGGAGGAAGGGGGAACAGACCAATGGGCACACTCTTCATGGAGCAGACCAATTGCCCTGATTTACATCCTCCCCCTTTCCCAGGGCTACTCTTTTCTCTGCCAGCTCCAAGCTCTGCACCTCTCTTTTTTTTTTTGTAAGATTTTTTAATTTATTTTTTTGACAGAGAGAAACACAGCAAGAGAGAGAACACAAGCAGGGGGAGTGGGAGAAGGAGAAGCAGGTTTCCCCCTGAGCAGAGAGCCGATGCGGGGCTCAATCCCAGGACCCCGGGATCATGACCTAAGCCAAAGGTAGACACTTAACAACTGAGCCACCCAGGCACCCCCAAGCTCCACACCTCTTTGCCACTTATCAGGCAGCACAGCTGTTAACTCTCCAACAGCCAAGTCGAGTTTATTCAGGGTGGTGGCTTCACTCCAGTGTTGACGATATCACTCATTTTTCATCTTCTCAAGATGAAGCCTTTGACAAAGGCTCTGGTCCCCTAATGGACATTTATCTTGATATGGACTTAATTCCTCTAGTACTTATTTATTATTCTACATTTTTCCCATATTGGTCAAAAATGATGGATTTAATGGAGTCCACTCTGTCATCTTGAATCAGAAGTTCCCTGGAATATACATAAAGCTTTTCTTCTAAGCTTTAGGGTTACTTGTGCTCATGGTAGAGTTCACATTCATTTATTTAGTGGTTCTTCCAACTCTAGGAATCTTCTTTTATTTTCAATTAAAGAAAATTCTGTCACAGTATTAAAATTTTAGTCATTGTCTCTAGCTGTGAAAGTCAGTTTGGAAAAAAGCCACATTAAAAAAAATAGCCTCACTTTACCCTATTTGCTTTTTCCCAAGAATATTTAAGTAAATTAACAAATACAAACACACCGAATCAAAGAATTTTGAAGGAGAAAAGGATCATTTGCAATCATTTTATGCATGAGGTTATAAGGCTAGGGGGAAGTAAACTGCCCCAAGCCTGCACAGCCAGCAGGTGCCAAAGTTGGATGAGTTTCAAATATGGCTTTTTCGGGTATGCCTAGAAAAACAAAACAAGTTGACTCAGCATTCGTGTTTATTTTGTGAATAGGACTGTCTTGGACGTTTGTAGCAAAAATCAACATAATGAAGATATTAGGACTATATTCTCCCACTGTTTTCATTTCCTTAGAAAAGGAAAGCCTATCAAACTTTATTGTCAGTTCTGCAGTATATGGTTTTGAAGCTAAAAGTAATTACACTCCATAGTTATCTTGTGTGACCACTGAAAGAACTTGGCATATTACTTCTTCGTTACGTTCAAGAGTAGATGGCACCAAGCATATCTGACTACTTATACCATGAGCGTGAGATAATTGTTTAGGAAGCTATAACTGCTTATTTAAAGGGTGGAGACTCTTGATATAATTACAGAGCCAAAAGTCACCTAGCTTTACTGGGGGAAATGCCATGCAATATGTTGTTAGTCTTCAGATGGTTTCTTAGTCAAATTCTTCATTACTCTCCAGAATGCTCTGGAATTCTGTAGATCCATTTATGACATAAATGTATCTGTTCTGGTGAAAATCAATCAACAAGGCTATTCCTGAGCAAGGCTGAAAGAAGTGGAACATTTTAGCCAAAGTAACAACACTCAGTGTGTCTTTGTTATAAACATTTCAAGTTGAAATTCCTCTGTTAATATAGACCATTGGTCCCAGGAAGCCATATTTTTTTTCTAAATGTGCATCATTAGATATAGTGTGTAACTTATTAAGGAGGTGAAGAAGAAAGCTGGACAGGGAAATATCCAAAGACAGGAATGCTCACTTTAGAGAACCTTGTATCTGAGAATACTTTTGAGGTATAATGGGTGTTCTAGTTTCTTAATGTCTAGCTACTCATTCTCTTTTGAGTTACTTCTGTTTTAGAGGATGACATTTTTAGCATTGTTACTTATCACTTCAAGTCCTCTACCTGCCATGGAATTTTTGAAAATTGTTGGTATAAATAATCACCCAGGTGCGTTTCTTCTAAATTTATGATGAGAAACATTAACCTCGTGTTTTGAAAAACAGAAATAAATTGACCACCAAGGGCCAACTAGCCAATAGAAGCACTAAGAAGTATGTCTAATCTCCCACCATGCCACCCAAAAACCCATCTTCACATTTCCACACACCAGAGGGGAATTAACCTACAACACATACTGTAAAACCATGATTAGATGGGAATGTGGACAAGGGGAATAGAAGAAACTGCTTGCTCTCTCACTCCCTGAGTGGAAGAAGATCCCATTTCAAACAGGAAGATGAGAGAAGAATGAACTTTGCTAAGCCATACAAACATTCCCTGGCATCTACACCTATGAGAAGTCTCTTAGGCCATTTCCCTCTGGTGGTACCACTGGATAGAGGCTGTATGGGATCTGTGTGCTGGGTATTGGTCATTGAGGAAGAAGTCCAGGGAGCAGACTCCCTGAATCCATGAAAGTCCCTTCGAACATTAACCTAAAATAAGCAAGATCCTTCAAGTTAAGAAAAAGCTACTTTTCATTTTATCCCATGTTCTTATTATTTTGCCCCATCCAAAGCATCTTTTAAAAATTCCCTTCCCCAGAACTGAAAAAGGAAAAAAAGCAAGACCAAAAACTACAAACTAGGAACAAGATTAAACACCTGGTTTATTGGGAAAAATTCATAATGAAAACTGCAATTGCTTATCCTGCAACTTACAAAATAATAATTTGATATATAAAATGAATTGGTTTTCACTATGTAAATACAAATGGTAAAAAAAAAAAAATCATAGTCAATACAACATATCCTCTATATGCCATTCAGAGAAATCTCACATCCCTGAATTCTGTATGTCTTACATCAGGTATTTTGTATCTCTTTTTCCAAGGAAGACCAGGTTTGTAACTACATTGAAGGTGTTGTTTACAACTGCAATCTACCAGAAGCTGTGTCTATATGATTAGAGTCCAGCCAAACCTGAGATGAACAATTCAAGCCACTTCCTCTCCTTCGGCTGTTTTAATGACACTTTGTGAGAGGAATGGAGCTCCGAAAGCTTTACTAAACCATTGGTTCATGCCCATCAGTCATGATGAATTAGACCTACATACTAGAATCCATCTACTGTGTTCCTGAACATATAGACACAAAAGAATACAGATTTATTAATACAGCATTTTCCCACACCCCAACCCTATAAACCACTTTAAAAGAAAAAAATTCATCTTAACATTTCACTACATAAGGAAGCCTTAATAATGCTGCAGGCTTTGGCTATGAAAGAATACTTTCCTAGTTGCCATATCATGGTAACAGAAAGCTTCACAAAAAGATCAGGATATTAGTTAGAAATTCTCACAAACAATATGCATTTAGGAAGCTATTTCGCTTCTTTAAATAGGTGAAGGCTTGGAAAATATTTATTTTTTTGCATTTCTTTTAGGATATTTGGTCACTGACAATTTTTACTAATGTCTCTCTCTTCTCGTTGGCTCTTAATGGACCCAGTCCATTCCACCTTGGAAAAGTAGAAACTTGATCAGGTCAGTCCTATCTTTGAAGCCTTCTCATTTTTGCCTTATACAGTGGTTACATTTCATATTCATATTCTTTTACAAATGTCGTATAAATGGTATTTATAGATATAAGGGGATATCGGCATATTATAGGTCATTAGTCTAAAGAAGTAAGCTTTGTTTACAAAATATATATAAAAGATGAATATGAAACTGTAACACCATTTAAGAAATATTTTCCCCCAAATTATTTTAGCATTGACTAGTTTAATGAGATGAACACTGCCCACAAAATGGGTTCAAAGGATGCTGGAGAAGGCAGTTTCTTGCTCTGGGATCCATTTTGGCAGCAGTGATCTTCTGCTCACTCCCCGCCTTAGGCAGATGTGTAGAAGTACCTGGGCTTGGCATTACCCAAAAGGTCATCTTCATAGTTGGGAAGGCAACAGAAGAAGAAGGCACAGCCGATCAGGATGATCGTGGCTGCCCACCCAAAACCATAGGCCCAGTTGTAGATGTAAGTGACAGCAGGGTTGGCATGAAGGTTGAAGGTCTGGGTGTACTTCACAGGGTAAATTACCAGGGAGATGATCTGGAATACAGCTAAAGGTAAGAAAAACATCCCAAAGTGAATACAAATGCACAAATGAATGCATGGGAACAACAGGTCAACTCCCTCTTCCACAACTGGTTTTTGGCTTTAAATAAGTGTTAAATCCACTTCCTGTCAATGAAAGGGACTTGGGGGGGGGCTATTCGTCATGAGCCAAAACACATTATTGACTCTTGTATGTCAGAGACCTGGTACTGAGCAGAATGCTGATTATATGAAACACAGACGGAAGGCAATTAGAGAGCCCCTCTTTAGTACCTGTGTAAGCATTGTGTTTACTAAAGTAAAAAGTGCAAAACTATGGTGTACCACTGAAAGCAGGGTGGTAGGTTTTCATCTTGGTATTTCCTGTGCCAAACACAGTAAATATTTTCAGGGCTAGCAAAAATAATATATATACACCTACACACGTGTGCGCACACACACACACACACACACACACACACACATATTTGACTACTGATATTTAACAGTACATGATTGGAATATTCATTTAATAAATGAGTAACTGAATGAATCAAGCCAATGATGTGAATGATCAACAGAGAAACATCAGGAAAGCCTGCAGAGGAGGCGAGAATCTGAGGAGTAAATAGAAAGGGAGAGATGGAGGTCAGAGGGAACAGCATTCCAGGCTGGGGTAAGAGAAACACAGAAGTGTTTCTCTTGGGGGAATGTAAGGAAGATCTAAGAAAGAAAACACAGGTCAAGAAGACTCCTACTCTCTTGGGCATTAGAGTCACCCTATTACAATTACTATTAATCATATTAGCACTTTAAGCAACTTTAAAAATAAGAACTTGATTAAATTGACTTTTTTTCTTTTTTCATGAACATGCATAACTCCATGGAGCTATAATGAGCACACACATGCTATGTTGTGCTCTGTATTCTTTTCACATCACATTTCCCATGTCTGTTGCCACGTCATAGGGCAGGAACACATTTTCACTCTGTAACATTAAGACACTAAGTCTACACCAAGCGGTGCCAACCGGCTGTGTGAGATCCCTAGTTCTGGTATTCCATTAATAAATGTTCACTCTGACCACACCCACCTGCATCACTAAATCTCCCATGCTGCAGAATCAGCAATATGATACAAGTTCCGGACCTGGCCCCTCCTAAGGTCTCCTGTCCCACTGCAGAAAAACTGTCTAAGACCCGCCACATCATAAGATTGTAACATTCCTTCTATAAGCAAAACGGCCTCAGCATGGGGCTCACAGGAGGACAGCCCTGGGGCCACAATGGAAACAGTGCAGTGAGTCAGCCCTGTGTCAGCTCTGGTCCCTCAAAGCAGGGGTGTCACTGGACATGGACGTGGGGTCACACAGCATGGACGGGGAACATGGGGTACTGCCTGAGACACAGGAGGAAAGGGACCTACACCTAAAAGCCCATGTCTCCGTTACTTCTGCGCATGGTGATACATCTCCTGACAACAGACTCGGAAGTGTAGTTGTCAAGGATTGTGGGTTGGATAGTACTACAGTGAGGTCTACTGAAGGTAAGAATGAAGAACCTGTCTTACCAGCCAGGGCCAGGAGGCCTCCAATCACTCTGAGAAAGACGAGCATCTGGGGTCCGCAGAGGGCAAAGAAGGACAGGATGAAACAGATCACCAGGATGATAAAGCCACAGAAGAGCATGGCGGCTGCTGCCCTTCCCCACGCTGTAAGAGAAAAGAAATGAATAAGACACACAGGCCACATTTAAAAATCACCTATCAAAGTATCAATAGACAATAGAAGTTTGGTTTGTTTTTTTTTCATTTTCTACTACTTATATTTGGTAGAAAGACATTGTTTTTGACGGGAATTAAGCATCTCCATATCTCAAGGGAAGAACAGGCAATTCATATGGAGGGCATTAATATCTTGCTTGTGGTAATACCTTCTCCCCTCAGACTTGGGGCAAATGTTTCTTGCTCTGAAATGAAAGTCAGAATTCATTCAACTCTTTCTCATGTAATAAAGAGGCCATATAAACAGGTATATTTAAAAGGCTCTCTCCTTCCCCTCCCTACGCTCATGCTCTCTCTCACTCTCACTCTCTTGTGCTCTCTCAAATAAATAAAATATTTTAAAAAATAAAATAAAAGGTTCATGCAAGTCCTAACATAACATATAATAAACAACACTTTTGGTATTGAACAATTAAGTTATAATCTCTTTAGGAAATGGTTCAAATACCTTCAAAAAGATCTTTGTTTTGTATTAATGTTTGGTTCTGTGCCAAAATAATCATTGAAAAGCGTACTTATGACTAAGCAGAGAGGTGCACTAAAGTGATTTAATTATAAAGAAGCTGTGATTTTTATAATAAGTTTAGGTATAAACATATCCCATTGTTTGTCTAAATGTTAACTCCTGAAGTATTCAGAATTTATAGCACGAGAGTTCTTAATAATGGATAGGACTCTTAAAAACTATCAGGATGAAGTGAAAATTGAGTTCTGGTTTTGAAAATCTGCGTGGGCACCTCCAGTCCTGTATTGTTCTACCTTCAGCCCGCGGAAGTAGGAGAGCCATGATACCCAGCTAACAATTCCAGTCAATAATTCCCGTTGTGCAACCTGCACTGATTTCAAAAATCTCTTCCAACACAACCTGCTTTCTAGAGGGCTTAACTGACATTGATGATGTAATTGCCCTGGCCAGGCACTGTGCTAAGAACTAGACATGCATTCACTAAATCTTCACAATAACTTTTAATGTCTTTTTTTTTTTTTTCTAAGAGAGGGAGGCGGAGGAGGAGCAGATGAAGGGGAAAGAAAATCTTAAGCAGGTTCCAGGCTGACTGCAGAGTCTGATGTGGGGCTCCCTCTGACGACCCTGAGATCATGAACTGAGCCTAAATCAAGGGTCAGACGCTTAACCAACTGAGTCACCCAGACACCCCCACAATACACTTTAAAGGTTCATACTACCATCATTTCTTTACTGGGGCACCCGGCTGGCTCAGTTGGTGGAGCATGGGACCTTTGATCTCAGGGTTGTAAGTTCAAGCCCCACGTTGGGTGTAGAGATTACTTAAAAATTTTTAAAATCTTTATCATCATTTCTTTAGAAATGAGCATATACTAAGGCTTTGAAAGTTCAAATGACCTGCCCATTGTCACATAGCAATTGCCACTGTGAGTGGTTCAGGCAGAGTTTGATTCCCAACCTGGCTAAATCCAAAACATGACTCTTCTCAGATATGTAATTTATATCCCATAAAATTCATTCTTTCAAATATATAATTCAGGGGTCTCTACTATATCCACAAGGTGGTGCAACCTTCACCGCTTACAATTCCAAAATTTTCATCACCCCCAAAAGAAGCCCCATATGCATTAGAGGTCATTCACCATTCTCCCCTTCCTCCAGCTTCCAGCAACAATTAATCTAGTTTCTGTCTCTGTCAGTTTGCCTTTTTTTTTTTTATGACTACCACCAATCATTACACTCAACTAAATCCAACTATTAAATTCAAAGAAGCAGATACTGATTTTTCCTTTTGAGTTCACAGGTTACAAACCACAATAAAAGGTGACATCTTCATAGGCATGCAGAGGAATGCAAACGTTGGGAAAAACTGCATAGCAGAATGTGAATTTTCAATAACAACAATAAAACTTCCTAACAAGGAACATATTTTGATAACCAAATTTTGACAGTCACAGATTAAGGTTTTGTAAGTATAGCTAAATAAGTCGTGCATGATGTAGCCTCGAAGAGTAACATCAATAATTACTCCTATTTATTTGGGGAAGATGAATACAGACTATTGCTATTACTACTCCTTCTAATGTGATAGCTGAGGTGTAATTTACAGTAGTTTGAAGTACTTGAAAGAAATTAAGAAAACAGTAAGCCAGCTCACCTAACCTGAAACCAACAGGTGAGCACAAACAGAAATACAGCCCATGTTAAGCACCTGGCCTATGCTATGTGAAATAATTCAGTCGTGGCTTGTTTGCTTAACATGCTGAGTCTAAAGAAAATCAAAATGGCAAGTTAAGTGGCTTCTTGTCTTGAGAAAGGCTTCTCTGGAAGTAGAAGGCATGTAACCTGCTCCTACAGCATGGGAACACCCAGAATGAGTCACTTAACTATCACTGAAGACCCAGATCTTGGCACGGTTTTGAAGATCTGGCTGATGAATACCAAGTAAGATGACCTGCCTTCTCATATCAATGACTATGTTGCTGTAAAATGATGAGATGGACCCTCCCAGGTCTGAGCAGGGTCAGCCCAGCCCAATATTGTGCCCGAGAAGGGGACCAACAGCCATGTAAACTTAGATCTTGGCAAATCTCCATGACATACATTTTGAAAAGCTGAGATAAGTCTGTACCCCCAAGTACCTTTGGTCTCACCTAATTACCCAGAATGAGCTTAATACCTGCAAATTTACCCAACCCTTTGGGGAACTATTTATATTTTTATATTATACCATGATCTAAATTATACCGTTATCTACCAACCCCAACAGAAAAACATCATTTTTTTAAAAAACTTGTCCATGACTGAACAGACAGATGGTCTTTGGCTCTTCAAAGGCAGAATGTGTTTCTTCATTGTGAAGACAAGTCTGTCCACCATTATTATTTTATATGCAAATTGTATTGCCTTTCCTAAATGTGGTTTGTGATAGAGGGCGGGGAGGATTCTTGTTCTCAATTAGCACTCTCTGAACAGAGACCACAAATCATGTAGGACTCCAGGTAACCAGATGCCGTGTCTCTGTGCAGGAATGGTTTCTGTTTGTTCTGCCCCCTTAAGGGAAGATGAATTTGGTGTTATATATGATTTGTTATGTCCTAATTTTTTTTTTCTAAGTGCCATTTGGAGAAGTTCCTATTATCAAAGAAACCAGCGGCCTTATAAATCCACTTGTAAATAAGATTCATTAAAGATCCATTTGGATGAAGAACAGCTTACCTAGTTTTGCCATCACTTGCAAAGATTAAACCTTAAATCAACACTAATGGTCACTGAAGAAATTCTGATTTTTTCCTAGGAAATGCTTTTAAGCTTTTTGTATGAGAAAAATGCTGTATCTTTTTTCCAGTGATGACATGTGAAAACACAATGTTACAAGTCAAATACAGCTAGGAAAAGCCCAGTGAGGTCAACTGATAAGAGAGGAGACAAATAAATAAATAGGTAGACAGTAGAAATAAATAAATACCTTGAATACCAAGCTAGAAACCATTAACCAAACTGAAGCTTGTGGCGGGTGGCGGGGGGCGGGGGGGACAACCAACAACAAAAAAAACTGTAAGATGAGAGCACTATTAATATTTTTAGTATTGTGAGCAACATTTTGCAGACTGTCACTAACCGTTCCTCCAAAGTTAGTTTTTCTTTTAATGGATTTGCTACATTCTTCAGTAGATTTACACATGGCCACCATACCCTGACCAGAACAGTCTGGCCTAGCCCCTTACTTAGCGTCCTGCAGACACCAACCTGCCGCCCAATTTGAGTAGGGTTCCTTTCCAGAACAGATTCAGCTATTAATAGTACAAAGGCCCTACCTAGTAAGTCTGAGAACGGGTCAGATCTCATACTGGTTGTATAGGGTTCTTTATGTCAGATTCTTTAGGTCATAGAACTGAAAACTGGATAAAATCATGGGTGAAAAAAATTAAAAAGTTAAAGATAACCCATGGGTGGAGTATATATGCAAAAAGACCGGGGTGTGTCCGATGAGGAGGTAATGGGCAGGAACACAGGCTGGGGCCTCTGAAACTGGAAAGCATTTACAAATCGCGTGGCTCTCTTGTGAAATATCAACCTTCCAGGTGATGCTGATGCCCCTAATCTGGACACGGTGATTTGCAAAAATTGAGAGGACAACTTATCACAGGCCTCCAAAAAAATCTACATCGAAAAAGCGATTTTGCAGAAGCTTTAGAAGGCAGTAAAGCAAGGTCAAGGTCCCATGGGATGGCATCCAGCTAGTGTGAGATTCTTCACATGCTCCGCATTTTCTCCGGAAACTGAGCCTGATGATAACTACTTACCACTGGGTTTTTACAGAACCGTGATACGTTCTCTCTTTATGGTCTTCTTATAAAATCTCAGCGGGGAAACCACCCTACCCAGGAAGATGTGAACACAGGGATTTGTACCCTGAACATAGACAAGATAACTAGCAGGGAATCGGGGAGCAATCCTCACAGACTTGAAAGTGGGTCAGATGAAAAAGGCTGGGAAGTAGCATTTACGTGGAAGCATACTCGAGCTCCATCAGTACAAGCCAAGTACTTTTAGACAGATAGCAGCGTCCAGAGAACTGAATTAAGTTGTGAACAAAGGGAAGAGGCTTAGCTTGTCGTGGGTGGTGTTGATGAGCACAGACTTTGGTGAAAGCTTGAACAGGTGTGCTCTTACGTTCTTTTATTATAGCCTGGGAGTCTGTGTCCGCTAGCAGGGAGAAAACAAGTTATGCCATTTAAAGGGAGTGAGGCTCCCAGGCAGTTCCGGCTAAATGAAGCCAGTGGGCCACTCATTGGTTCCCACACATCTGGATCTTATAAATCAATATAAATTTATATTTTTTAATTATGAAAATCAATTGAGTAGCCAATTTTTTATTTTGCTGTGTAAAAACCATGAACATCCACCCATAGTGAATAATCTGTACATGAATGCCTAATTTCATAAAACCGTAACATTTCTATACCTCACCCTGCCTCCCCGTCAAAGGGTCTCACGAGCCTAATCTCAACATGAAGTCCTTTAAGTTGAATTTAGCCCAATATAAACCTATTCCCTTTGTGCTTATCTTTCTCATTTCCTGTACATTTAAAAACCATAGGGCTAAATGATCTAAAAATATGTCCTATAATACTCTGATTCCTGAACTTACCTAAGACTGATTTCATGTAAAAGCAAAACAAACCAAAAAACAAACAAACAAACAGAAAACAGAAAACAGCACATTCAATGCACTGTGCCGTATTCAAAGGCGTCTGGTAAAAAGGAAGCTCTGTACTTGTGAGGCAGGCACTCTAACTGAGCTGCCCTGGGTCCCCACGGCCATTCCTGGCGCATAGACATCACCCTTAGTCTCCACCCTGACAAGTAGGTGCCTGCTTGGGATTTGAAATCTGTATCACTGATATTTAAAATAACCTCCTGATGTATTTTTTTCTTAAAACTGGAGAAGAAAGGGTGCTGGCAGAACAAAAACAGGATGCATGAACATGCATGCAAATCCAAGTTTGCATTTTATGTACCGGTGAAATCGGACCAATCATCGCAATGCTCTCTTCCTGTCTGGACAAATATAAATGTGAGATTCTCTCCATGCTCTACATGCTCATGATTTTGTTTAAAAATTAAATGGGTATTTGTGAAACTGGGTATTTCTGTAGTTGTTAATATCATGTAAAAGCAAATATTCAGGGGATAATTTAGTTCAATTATGAGGGAAAATGAGGTGATGTAACAATCTGAAATTCTTTTAAAAAACCGTCGATAACTCTGCGGAATATAATATTCTGCATTTTACATAGTTCTAATGGGTAATATCATGTTCTGCATTTTACAGAGTTCTAAGAAACTATTTCCCTTTACAAAAATGTCTCTATTATTAGTATTATTGCCAAGACTTGCCAGAAATAATCCATGCTTTTAATATCAAAATGAACACACTAATGTTATGAATATCAATTAATAGAAAGAGATGGTCAAGCACTTTGTAATAAAAAGGTATACTTTCTTAATAGTATTTACTCAATGTAAATCACAACATTTACACTCTAGTACATATCAAGAAGTTTTTTAAGAGTCGATACACACATTCAATCATATATATTAAGATATTATTTGATTTTATGTTAAGATTTTATTTATTTATTTGACAGAGAGAGTCACAGCGAGAGAGTGAACACAAGCAGGGGGACTGGTAGAGGGAGAAGCAGGCTTCCTGCTGAGCAGAGAGCCTGACGTAGGGCTGATCCCAGGACCCTGTGATCAGGACCTGAGCCGAAGGCAGATGCTTAACAAATGAGCCACCCAGGCACCCCTAAGATATCATTTTAATTAGAGCCATCCACCTTATTCCTTATTGTGTTTATACATATGCGGGAGTGTGTATAAACTGCTTACTACATTTTAGAGAAATCTCCTGTAAACATATTGTTTTCCAACCCAAAAAGCCTCCTGGTTATCTGAGAATCTCCAAAGTTAGAGATGCCTAGAAAATCGCCCTACAGTGTAGGAATACACAATTTCGATATTTGTGAAGCAAAACTAGCCAATAGTCAATGGCAGAAAATGAAGTTTAAGTATAATAAACACTCAACTCATCCATCTCAGGTGGACCTCTCTTTGGGGGGTTCACATCTATATCCTTCTTCCCACAGACGAATAATGACAGTGGATCCTGGATTCATGATTTGATTCTAGGTCTTGCACAAAAACTTCGTCTAACGTGTCACTGACACATACTTATCTTTGCAAAGGTCATAGGAGTAACTTAATTGGGATGTTAAAGCCACCACCCACTTAACGAACATCAGTCTTGCTGCATCATAAAGGTAGCAATAGATTTTTTTAACTTGGAAAACTGAACTTTACCGAAGACCAATTTCTACATCAATTTGAAACATATTTTATACACTGGATCAGCGTCGCGTTTACACTTAAAAGAGTTAATGCTTTAGACTTCTAATTAAAAAATGAAACCAACAAAACCTGTTTATTCCCTTCCATATACAAAGCTCAAGACACCACACCCTACGAAGGTGAGCTCATCTTGCCAGTCAAGAAAAATAAAAACTGTATTGTAGTGAGTTTCCCAAGAGGGCTGGAGTCACAGCCAGAGCCTTGCAGGCCAGATCATGTCCCAGCAATAGCGCTGCTGCTAGTGGTTCCACCAGCTCCTCTTCTTCCTGTGGTGCACTAAGTTGACTTCATATGCGGGGGATTGCAGAGTGCTCTTTGGGTCTGTACTAGTCTTTGTTCTGAAGTATGATTAACAAGTCTGTTTAAAAACACACCTGTTGAAGCAGTCCTGTTAAGTTTCCCTACAAGAGACTGAGCTCCAATGCGTTTTAACTAAAAGATACAGATACATTACTTCGAAGATATTAATTGCCTTTTAAAACCTAAAAGATCTGAGATAATAGAAACACTGGCAGGCGCTTTATTTGTTTTAAGAGAGGAAAAACACGGACGTTAAGGAAAGGAGAAATTCCATGCAGTCTTTACATTTTATTAGTTGCTAATGAGGACCATGCCTCCCTTTGCGGGAAAGCTCATAGTGGGAATTTCCAAACAGTCCACAGTAGATAAGATACAGCACCAAGCTCTGGATAGGGGCCCCCAGAACCACAAATAAACACTGTGTTTGGAAGCCGTGTGCCACTTCAGAGTAAAGAATCAAATCAATGGTCCTAGGAAGGGAATGAGAAATGGCAGGGTAGCCTTCTTTCTGAGTTTAAAACTATTAAATTCAGTTGCTAAGGCCCATTCAGTAGCATTTAGCTTTAAGTTTGGATTATGCTCATACTGAAACCCTCCTCTCCCGCACCCCAGGCAAACACTGCTAATCACAATAGATCCCTGCTGTTCTTCCCCACTATCCTAAGAAGGGAGTGGCAGCAGACAGAACTGTGCTCCTCTCCAGTCCTGCCTATTACGTAGAACACCCAGGCTTGCCCCCACGCTGGAAAAATAAAATACTCGATCTGCACTATATTAAATTTTTCAACTCCGGTTCCTTTTGCTGGTGTGGAAGATGTGTTTGCTGTGTCGATTTCAAATCAGATTAAAATAAGTAAGTTTTTCTAAACAACAATGGCGGACTTAAGTCAAAAAGACACCCCCTAAAGCTAACAAAAACTAGCCTGCTGCTTAAAAATACTGCGGTCCCTCTTGAAATCATGACTGCTAACACTTGGATGGAAAGGGCCTTTTTAATGGAAGAGTTGCTTTCACTTAGTTCCGGTTAAACGATACACCGACCTTGGGGAAGGCACATATTTTAATATTTTATTTTAATCTCATGAGGAATCAGAGGAAGAGGTGTAATGGTAAGAGAGTTCAGTAGGTCTTCAAGAAAATAGTTTGTTCATTGTATTTCCTCGCCTAAACCTTTTCCACGGCTGAAAATCTCTTGCACCTAACAGACAAACCCTACACGAAACATAGTTTGAACTAGGGCCGTTTTCGCTCCAGTGTTGGGTCTGGTTTTGGCCACTCAAAGCTGCTACTGCTTTCCTCTGTTCAGGTCGGATGCCTGAACCTAAGTTCTAAACACACTCCTCCCCACCCCACTGCAACCACTCACTACCGCTGCCCCAGTTCAGTCCTTTCACTTGGGGCGGTTTCCGAAAGAGGCGAAGGCCCAGCCGCAGCCCGGAGGGCTTCCCGGAGGCGGCGGCACTCACCGTACTCCATGAGGCTCTGACAGCCATCGTCGTAGGACCCGCTGCCGCCGCCCTCATGGAAGCATCGCCACCACAGCGAGGACGTCTGGATGTGGTCGCTCGACTGCAGCCAGCCGCGGCCGGCCAGCGCGATGATGTCGAAGGCGATGGCGCTGAGCAGCAGCAGGGGCAGGATCCACCTGCAGCGCTCGCAGGCCAGGCCGCAGCGCAGCATCTCGACGGTGGCGGCGCGGAGGAGAGGAGCGCGCGGGGCTCGGACGCCGCGGAGACTGGCCCGCGAGTGCAGGCAGTGCGACAAAAGGGAAGAGGCCGCAGGGAGGCGGCTCCCGGGAGGACGCGGCTCGGGGCGCCCGGGCCCCACCTAGATTCCGGTGACTCACCGCCCGGACCTGCCCGGCCGGCCCGGGTGCGCGCGGGGAGAGGCGGGGCAGGGCTCGGGTTACACGGGGCGTGGGGGAGCCTAACCGCCCGCGCCCGGCCTGGAGCGGCGGGGCGCCCCGCCCGGCTAGGGATGGGGTCCGGGGGGCCGGGCTGCAGCCGCCCGCGCCTCCTTGCCTCCCCACTGCCTCATTTCCCGCTTTCTGGAGCCTCTCACGCCAAATGTGGTTTTCACAGTGCCTCACCGGGTGCTCGTTTTAATCCGTGCAAACCAGCTAAATATTCAGTCTCTGCTGTCGGATAATGGTCTGACTTTAAACAATCCCATATTGGGGCACCTGGGTGGCTCAGTGGGTTAAAGCCTCTGCCTTCGGCTCAGGTCATGATCCCAGGGTCCTGTGATTGAGCCCCGCATTGGGCTCTCTGCTTGGCAAGGAGCCTGCCTCCCCCTCTCTCTGTGCCTGCCTCTCTGCCTACTTGTGATTTCTGTCTGTCAAATAAATAAATAATATAAAAAAATAAATAAATAAACAATCCCATATTTAAGTTTCAAGCAGTTTGAGATGGGTGTTCACGTTGTACCTGTGTGTCAATGCCGCACTGCGTTTGAACGTGTGTGCGCAACCCAGGAGCCGGTCCCTGAACTTCCTAGGCAGAGGTGGCCACTTCCTCCGGGGCTGCACCTTTGTACCTTGTACCGTAGCTCACTTCATACTCTTATCTGCTTATGTACCCGCCTAACCTGCTGGGTCTGGAGCTCTTTGCCAGCAGAGGCCATGTTTTATTTATCTGTGTATCCCTGGTGTCTAGCACTGTGTCTGGATGTTGGTGGGGCAGGTTGGGGGCTCAATTAACATTTAATGCATGAACGCACAGAGTTTAACAGATGCTCACTTAGGTCTTGGAAGAGTTTCATCCGCCTTCCGGGAAACCTTCAGGTCCCATCTGCAGCAGTCCACCCTCCCTATCACAGATCTGTCGCTATTTAAGCCCACTTAATCTACTCTTTTCGTTTACTATTTTGAGGTTTCTCCAAATAAAAACCGTATGCCAACATGCAACCAGCACCTAAACCCCCACCTCCAGTGTCCTGGCCCTGTCACCACCATTGACTCAAGTATGGGGCTGGGGGAGGAGCTGGAACCGCAGCTGGGAGTAGCACTGAGAAGAAACAAAATCTCAGCGCCAGGCTCCACGGTCGCCTTGGGCAAATCAAGAAAAGCGTCCAATGAGAGTCACATTTTTTTAATGGAGGTCACATCTCACCTTGTACCTTCAGAGCTCTCCTCTGAATCCCTTGCTTTTCCCACCAATTTAATATAAGAGAAAGGGGAATATTTAGCAAAGTTTAAAATTTAGTTCTCTGTATTTCAGTTTGGTATTCTCAATAGAAAAAGAATACTATTTTGTCTTACGGTTTTCTGGCAATTTTTGAGAACTGTTACAATAAACGTGCTGAGAAAGTTCATGTTTGAAGCCATGTGAAAAAAATCTCTTCAGCCTTAGTCTGACATAAACCAAATTCCCATATTTTCCTTAGAGGCAAATACTTTCACTTTGGAATAATAGCATAAATGGGGCTGGAAGGCTTCTGCCAAGAGTTAACTGCATACAGTGTAGATTGTATAAAGAAAATATGCTCTCGGGGTCTTCAAAAGTAATGCAATATTTGTTTAATTAGCTGTGTCTATAAGATATTTGTGAGTGGGGGGAAATCACATTCTTACAAATAAAAAAGAGAACTGATCAGGAGCCAAGTGGTTTCAGACCAAAATCAGAGTTTCATGGGTCTTAAGATCTCTAAAGGATTTTGGACAAAATACAACTTCTTTTTCTTGTTCCAGTAGATACGAGGAAAAGAGCTCATTCATGTTGAAGTGAAAGCAAGGAAAGTAGCTCTTCAGAATTTCCGGAAGAGAGTAAACCCAGCCTGGTTGGGTTCTAACTAGAACATACCTAATATAGGCCTCACAGACTGTGGAACCAGATGACTTGGGTTCAGATCCTTTCTCATACCAGCTGTGTGACACTGGGACACTTAACTTCTTTGTGCCTCAGTTCCCTTATCTCTAAAATGGATAGTGCTCACCCATTGTGTTGTAATGAGTATTAAAATGCTAATATATGTAAAGCACGAAGAATTGTGCCAGCATACAGCTAAAATTAAAGGGGTGGTGGTGGTGATTTTCACGTTAAGTTCCCACTTTACTAAGATTGGAAAGGGGCCTTTACATGTTTATAAGGAACAGATTCTTTACAAAAATATCAACTGTATAGATCGTTAAGTTTTCTCAGACAATGCAATCATTCCTCTTAGCCGTACTAGTGAAATGACTGCTTATAGTGGAGAGTAGGCAGCTCAGTAGTTCCCCCTGCTGGATAATCTAGGAATCGCAGAGCGCCTGACGATGTAAAGTATCTAAAAAAGGGTTTTATTTTTATAATTTTGGATTTTTATGGTTATAAAAGCAGTAAATTTCACAAATGAGGTATGTACTATTATAATCTTCATATATATGAGAAGACTGGGGAACAAAGTTCAGTAACTTGCTCAAAGTCACAGTCCCTGAGTGGCAAACCCTTGGCTCTTTGTCACCAGAGCCGGTGCTATTTACCACAATAACCATTTGTAAGAATCTGGAAAATATTCCTCCATAAGTTTCCTTCTTTCTTCCCTTTTCTCTGCCTTTGTAAACATCCAACCCACTACCAGTTCTCTCCTGAGCTTAATGAAATGGTCCCATTTATGCTGCCATCTTCTCACTAGTAAACCAAAGTAATCACGTGCAGGTGGAATGAGCACAGCGGGACAGGAAATCAGGTAGTCAGAAGTCTTCTTCTCACTGCTGACCCTGTGTTTCACCTCTAATTCTTGTCCCATCTCTCTTTTCCTCTGTTCCTGCAAACGTCTAACTGTCTCCACTCTCTCCCCTCCTATTCCTTCCTGTCTAGTCTACCCTGGTGTGATGGTAAATGTTTACCAACTTCCTGACCCCCCAAATCCTTGCTCTGTAGCATTTGCCAATTTCTATCATGTAAAACTCTCTCAAGCTGATTTCCATCTATCACCTGATGTCACTGAACACAGAATTGGAAAGAAATATACATAATTATCTCTCTCAAGCTAAAAAAGCACACCCTTGTGTCTACCCCTGGTATCCTACCAAAGCTGTTCTCACACTGGTCACCAGTAAGCTCCTATTTGCCAAATTCAGTACACATTGACCTTGTTGTTCCACTAGATACTGTGATGTCTTCCTCCATAAAACTTTTACTCTCTTGGCTTCTATAAAGATGTTAAAGCCTGGTGTTCAAAGATCATCATAAACACATCTATACTGGGGCACTTGGGTGGCTCAGTCAGTTAAGCATCTGCCTTCAGCTCAGGTCATGGTCCCAAGGTCCTGGGATCAAGCCTCCCATCAGGCTCCCTGCTCTGTGCTGGGGCAGGGGGTGGGGGGGTCTGCTTCTCCCTCTGCCTGTTGCTCTCCCTGCTTGTGCTCTGTCTCTGTCAAATAAATTAATTAAATATATTTTTTTTAAAAAAACACACCTATAGTCAAATAAAGTTAGATTTGTTCACTCTGCAGCAAAGCACACAGCATACCATGGGGTACTCTGGGGATGTCCCAGTGAGAGGATGTTAGGAGATCTTAGCCACAAAGATTAGGCTTATGTCAGGTGATTTAAGAGGGGGTTCAGAGATGTGGGTGTTTTGTTCTGAGTTACATCAGGAAGAGCGATATCTTATTTTGTAGTCACGTGGTGGTTTTTTTCTTCCTGCGTTCAGATATGATTATGGAATGGTCTTGTTTTTATTTTGTTCTATCACAATGACACAGTGACCTCATCTGATGTTTATATTCTGTGAAGTTACTCATGCTCAGCATTGAATTATCATGGCCTAGCTATTGGCTGCCAGAACAATTACCACCTGCCAGGGACTGGCTTTTTCTTTCTCTTTCACTAGGTCTCCATGAACCTCTCCACCCGTCCCTTCACGCCTTCTATAATGTGCTCGTTCTCCTCTGACCTCCGTCCTCACTCAGTAGTGGATTATCTGGGATTCTTTCCCATATCACTCTACTGTTCGTTTTCTTTGTGTTGCATTATCCACTTGGATGATTTCAACACCTACCTATATATTCATGATGTGCAAATACACACACTTTTCCTCAGCGCTTCAGAATTTTGTATCCAACTGCCAGAAGGTGGCGCCACCTGGATTCTCCTCCCCCTCCTCCCCAACCACTTTAGCATCAACTCGTACAGAGTTCCATTTGCTCTCTCCTCTACACCGTTATGTTCTTCCTGTAGACTCCATATCTCCTCCATCACCTTGGTCACCAAAATTAAAACTTCAAGATCAGCCTTGACTCCGTCTATATCCAATTTAAACCCAGCAATGTAAAGTTTTGCCAGCAGCCTTAGCTCCCAAGTACTTCTGCAGTGCACTCTCTGCTCTGCCCCTCCTCTGCCTGCCCCGGGGTCATTGACCTTCACCGCCACAACTGCCCCTCACTGCTCTCCCCTCTCCCTAAAATCCGTCTTCCATAAGACAACTAAAGTGATCCAGCTAGATGCAGATCTGAACCTCACACTCTCTTTGACTCACCCCTCACTGGTTCTTCATTGCCTCTGCCATCAGGAATGAGATTCCTAAAAGTGACACACAAATTCTCCTGTGGTCTAGCCCTTTTGCCTCTCCAGCCTCTCCAGCCTCATCTGTCCCCTCTGCTTGCCTTCTCATCTTTTAGGTTCTTCCCAGCCTATCACAATCTGATTCTGCTCATGCCACCACGTTAGAACAGCTCTTAATAAGATTATCAGAGTATTCAACAGTGCCGATGACTTCCTCTTGGAAACCCACACCTCCCTCTGCCATGGTGCTCTCACTTTTGACCTTTCTGACTGTCCTCCTCATTCTCTTCTACTGTTCACATTCTCCCTGGATGACTCAGTCCAGTCTTTTTCTTCCTCACATTCATGATACCATATTTGCTTTTATTCCTGATGTTATTTCTCGAATAACTTTCTTCCTAGCACCCTCCCCAACCACCTAGTTAATTCTTACTGATCTTGAAAGATCTGCTTCAGACACCATGGCCTCCAGAAAACTTCCCTGAATCTTGGCATATTCCTTCTATCCCTGCCTCCAATCTAGGGTAACTATGTGCTCTTTATGCTCCCAGAACACATGAACCATATGGAGTATTCATTTCATTTTATAGTAATCGTTTTTTTCATTTTATAGTAATCTTTTTGTGTGTTTCCATTAGACTGTGAGATCCTTAAAGAAAGTGACCATGTCTTATCTGTCTTTGTATCCCCAGCACCTTTTCTAATGCAGGTGTTAAGTAATTGACAAATAAATGAATGGATGGATGGATGGATGGTTTTATCAGTAGTTATGAGACTTGGCTTCTCTGAACTTTAGTATGTTCATTTATTTGTTGAAGTGACTAAAAAATAAACTGCAAGGAAACCTGTAGCTCTAAAATGCTATGAAAGCATTTTAAAAAATTCTTAAGACTTGAAATTGAAAAAAATGTATGTATTTGGAACAGTAGGTGGCAGTAGAATACAGTTTTTCAGCATAGTGTTTGCAAGACTTAAAATTGATCTAATCCATAGAAAAACTAATAGCCGTATAGCATATTTTAAATGTTTCTATACTTTAGTTAATAACAATGTGTCCAGATTGGTTTCCTAACTCCAGAAATGTACTATACTAGTGTAAAAGTCAATAATAGGGAACAGTAAGTATAGGGGGCTAGGGGAATTCCGTACTATCACAAGTTCTCTATAAATCTGAAACTATTCTAAAATATTTTAGAATATTTATCTAAAAATATTTATTTTTAAATACCTCTACACTGCTTAGTATATTGTTTTTCTCATACAAAAAATATGAAACCCCAATATCAGTCATTTCCTCATATAAAATTATAATAAAACCCATAATCCATCATTAGTCTTCAAGTTTTAAAAATAAGTTTTTGATATTCAGAAATAAAAGCTATTTATTTATTTAAAATGTTATTCTTCTGTTGTAATTATAAATGTATTATTTTAGAAAATCTGAAGAAGACAGACAGTATAAAGACCCAGTGCTGTGAAGTGTATAAACCTGGCGATTCACAGACCTGTACCCCTGGAGTTAATAATACATTATATGTTTGTAAAAAAATTTTTAATTAAAAAAAAAAAGAAAAGAAAAAAAGACTACATCACCCATAGACAATTGCTTCTTTCTTTTCAACCAGAGTCCATTGCTGCTAATATTTTGACCTTTTGTTTTAGACTTTTTCCCTGTGGGCTCTAATAGCTGAGATCCTCTCTTGGCTCCTACTAGCACACATTCTTCTTGTTTCTTCCCAGCCTGCCACAGGTTTCTTCCCTGGAACCTGTGGTCAAACCAGTGGGGTTCATCAGGATTTGGTCCCAGCAGCTTCTTCTCCCCCGCATTCTCTCTTTAGATGACCCTAACTACTTCTGGCTTAGACAGTATGCTAGAAACTTCCAAGTTTATTTCTGGGCCAGACTTCCCTTCTGAGCTTCAAGTTGAATGTCTCACAGATAATATCAAACATAAAACAGCCCAGACTGAGCTCTTTCGTCTTCATACCTCCTTCTTTGCCTTACTCATATTAGTAAATGGTATCAGCATCTTCTAGCTTCTAAGAAACCATCCTCTACCCATTTGCTCCACATCCAACCCATCAGAAAATATTCAGCTGCCACCTGCAAAAATGTATCTCAAATCCATGCAAGTTCATTATCACTACCCTATTCCAAGCCACCATCCTTTCTCACCTGGGCTACTTTAATAGCTTCTTCATTGATTTTCTAATGTCCATTCTTATCCTCTTAGAGCAGCCAAAGAGATGTTGAAAGATACAGTTCACTTTCCTACATAAGATTTTAATAAAACAGCAATGCCCATGGCACTTGGAATGAACCTTGTCCCACTTGCTGAGGTCTTCAGCAGCTGGCTGGTCCCTGCCTGCACCTGTTAAAAGAATTGGAGTGCCTTCATCTCCTGATAGAACTCTGATACAATTTTTAATTAGTGAGAATATAAGAAAGAACATGTTAAATCCTCATAACGCTGTTACCTACACAGAAACACAGTTAATATTTTCATACATTTCTTTCTACTTCTACTCTTTTTTTCTACATGGACATACTCCTACATATACATGTGTATACAGTATATTATAAACACATTTGCCTTTAGGATTCCACTCTATAATTTTCTATCCTGGTTTTTCATTTTCACTTGATAGGTTTTGCTAACACACATTGCCATTTACAATGGCCACTAACAAGCACTTAAGATCTGTCCTCCCTTTGCTATGTTTGATTATTTCCCCTGTTTGGACCTTTATATTCCTGTATCATGCTGCTTATAACATTCATTTCTCTGGGAAGCATTTATTGAGTTCATTTCAAGCTCACAGCACCGTGTCAGGAAATAGTGTAGAAATACAGAGGTCAGGCCCCATAGCCACCCACACAGTGGTCAGGGGCGGGGGAAGATGTCGCCAGCAAGTCATGCCGGAGCCGAGGAGGGGAGGCTGCACTCCCGGCCTTGGAGCAGTTGGCTCATTTATTAAGAGTGGGAGACAGGCAAGTATCATATGGTCTCACTTATTTGTGGAGCATAACAAAGAACATGGAGGACATGCGGAGATGGAGAGGAGAAGGGAGTTGAGGGAAACTGGAAGGGGAGATGAACCATGAGAGACTATGGACTCTGAAAAACAACCTGAGGGTTTTGAAGGGGCGGGGGGGGGGCGGGGGGGAGGTTGAGGAACCAGGTGGTGGGTAATAGGGAGGGCACGTACTGCATGGAGCACTGGGTGTGGTGCAAAAACAATGAATACTGTTACGCTGAAAATAAATTTTAAAAAATGGAAAAAAAATAAATAAAAAATAAATATATACAAGTATTTAAAAAAAAAAAAAAGAGTGGGAGACAGGGCTGTTTTCAGGCCCAGGTGCTCTCCATGAACTAATTCTACCTACATTCAATGCCATACTCCTCCCTAGGATCATCGGGACAACTTTCCGAAAGGGACTCACTGATAGCCTTCCAGGGGTTAGAAGCAACTAACATTTGTTTAGAAATGCTGTGGTCAAAGGACTCCCCAAAGTGACACGTGATATCTCTTAGAATTCTCCCGCCTGTCTTCAAGTTACTGTTATGCCCATTGCAGAGGCGAAAAAACTGAAACTGAGCTACTAAGTAACTCATTTTAGCCACTATTCTCATGTCTTTGGATATTATGCTGGAAACTTCCAAATTTGTTTCTGGTCCAGACTTTTTTCGTAAATCAGGGGGCTCGAGGCCCACCTTGCTTGTCCCACATCTGTGCTCTGTCCCTTCTAACAGCAGCAGTTTCTTACGTAAGCACAGCACTTGGAAATGAAGGGTCAGCCTAGATATACATTCTGTATAGAACGTAGTTATATCTCAACATCGTTTCCAAGCTTGGAACTCATTGAAAACAGAATGAGATACTGAGCTCAAACCAGGTCATCTGGAACCCCAGCTTTAATTAGAGATAATAAGCGCTAATATTTATTGAGCACTTCAAAGTGTGTAGCACTAGTCTTTGTACATGAGAGGTATGAATTACTTTATTTTCAGCATAATCCTAGGAGGTAGATACAATGATGACCTCTACCTTGCAAATACAGATATTAAAATAGAGTTTGAATTACTTGTTTAAGATCACCTAACAAGTTCAGCTTAACCAGGGTTAAAGCCCAGGCCAACTCTCCTAAGGTCTTGGCACCTAACCACAATGCGAATAATAATAATAGCAACTAATCATGTAAATAATAATAATAATAGCACCAACCCTTAGCATGTACCAGTGCCGGCTTCAAGCTCACATGCATTTCTCTTGTCCTTGCAGTCCCGTGAGCAATGGACGACTATTGCTACAATATCACGGATGAAGAAACTGAGGCACAGAGAAGTTAACGACTTTTCCTGGATAACTCAGCTAGTAAGTGGCAGAGCTGGGCTTTAAACCCAGACATTAGGTTGCAGAGTCTGCCCAATTAACACCTAAAACTCACTTTTAGTGTGCACAGTCTTTAATCTATTGGGGTACCTTTTAAATTTATAGCGCATATCCCGTCGCTGGTCTATATCTGAGGACTAGTCATGTTTCCAAGCCTAGGCCGACTGTGCTCCGTCTCTCCCTCTCCCCACCCGCCCTCTAGTACGAAGATGATTATTGTGCCCCTGGGACGATCACTAAAATGCATGTTGTATATTCTAGGGTTATTTCAGCCTGGAAAACTTCCAATAAATACTCAGCAAAGACCTCAATGTGCCAGTTGTGCTTTTAAAATACACTTTTTAAAAATATGCTCTCAAGATAGGGAAAGGAATGAAAAGCCTGGGCCCAGGATGCACACGGTGGCATCGAGAATCATGGATTTGTTTCTTTAACACTTTGAAGGAATCATCAGTGTTTGGAGATTTGTTGTTGTAGTTAAAACTCACACATTTCAATCTGTGGCTGATGCAGACATTTTATTTTCTTTGGTGCTTTCTGCGAGTTCCTTCCTGTTTACGACTGAGCCACTGTGTGAGCCCACCTCAGCCCAGCCCCTACGGGCCTTGTCTCCTGCCTCCGCACAGGTCTCCGCATTCTCTCTCCAGCTGACCTGCAAACCTCCAGCGGGCGGTTTGTACCTCTCTGTGTTCCTACGGCGTCCCCTTAACCTGCCAGGTGCCATAGCTCTTGATTTCTGAAAATATAACTGCCAGATAATAAATTGGATTGCCATAAGGGTAGAGATTAGAAGGAAAATATATTCTTAAGAATATAAATGTTAGGTAATATTTAGTACCTCTACTGAGGACAAAACAGCTGTTCCTCAGCTCAGGGAATCAGCCTGCTCTGACTCATATGTCCCCGTGAAGCAGATGGAGAGATGGTGTGGAGCAGCAGTCTAAGGTCATTCATTTATTCATTGATTATTTAATTATTAATTAATTATTATTTATCAATCATTTATTAGTGTTCAATTAGTGTTGAAAGAAGCGTTTTGGCTCTGAGAACTCACATGGAATATTAAATAGAATACAAGAGTAACTTCGGGCACCTGGGTGGCTCAGTGGGTTAAAGCCTCTGCCTTCGGCTCAGGTCATGATCTCAGGGTCCTGGGATCAAGTCCCACATCTGCTCAGCGGGGAGCCTGCTTCCTCCTCTCTCTCTCTGCCTGCCTCTCTGCCTAGTTGTGATCTCTGTCTGTCAAATGAATAAATAAAATCTTTAAAAAAAAAAAAAAGAGTAACTTCAAGTTGTTCTGTCAAATTTGCAGATTGATTTTTCTGGGGATGAACTCAGCAGAATGACTTTTCTTGTCCATTATTGCATTGTTGCCACTGTTTCGGTTCACTGGACTCACATGAGGAGGTCTCTGCTTTTCATTCTTTCTCTCATCCTGATGCCCTGTACACATGATTAGGCATCACACACAATATATGACATAGGAATGCTTTGTTTTAATAAGCCAGTGATAAATTTCTGGTTTGAAAAATTTAGTAAATTTGAGATTATGTCATTTGCAAAACTTAGAGAAATATTTATGTATCCTGTATAGTCTTGGCATATAGCTGGAGAATCCTAGAGGGCGTTAAAAAAGCCTGGGTCACTCAGTTGGTTAAGCATCTTCCTTTGGTTCAGGTCATGATCCCAGGGTCCTGGGATCGAGTCCCACATCAGGCTCCTTGCTCAACAGGGAGCCTGGTTCTCTCTCTGCCTGTCACTCCCCCTGCTTGTGTGCGCGCTCTCTCTTACTCTCTCTCTATCTCTGAGAAATAAATAAAATCTTAAAAAAAAATCATTGAGATCCCAAATGGTAAAAATTAATCATGGGGTCTTCTGGATTTGTTTGGTGTTTCCAAACCATTTGATGAGTTACGAAATAGTTTACAATCGATGTGCAATTTGCAGTTTAATTATGGTTGTTTTCTTTTAAGAGGGTCACTTTTGTACTTTTCCAAAGATGTAAAGTAGTGTTTCTTTTAAAATAGTTATGAGTTAATCAGGCACTTTGTCAGTTGGTTACGTGGCACCTAGAAAGAAATATAGACCCCCACCCCTGTTTCCTTTGAGTTTACAATTTAATTTGGAGGACAGCATCTACTGGAATATACATGAGAACAAGTAGCATTAAAAAGTATTTATGACTCAGTACTTAGCGGAGATCTATTGAGGAAGAATTCAGAGGAGAGCTGGAAAGAGAATTATGGATAGGCAGGTATGTGAGTTTTCTGTTGCTGTATAACAAATTACCACAAACTTGGTGACTTTAAATAACACCCAATTGTTAGTTCCCAGAGCCGAAGCTCTGAAATCCTGGAGGGCTCACACTACTATTCAGAGTTTTCTCTACTTAGGGTCTCCCGAGGTGAAATCAGGGAGTCAGTTAGGTCTGACTAGGCTCAGGGGAAGAGCGGGCTGCCAACCTCATTCACCTTGTCGGGAGAATTCGGTTCTTTGTGACTGTACCTCCAAGGTTCCCATTTTCTTGCTGGTTGTCAGTCAGGTCCTCGCTCTTCCTGGGGCTCCTCCGTCTTCAAAGCCATCTTCAGAGCCACAGTGCATGGAGAGCTTCTCACACCTGAAACCTCTCTGTCTTCTGCCACCAGCTAGAGAAAACTCCGCTTTAACAGGCTTGTCTAATTAGATTGCACCCACCCAGATCATCTCTCCTTGGCTATATGAGGTGACAGGATCACAGATCCCAGGTTCCACCCCACTCAAAGGGGGGGGGATTACCCAAAGGGGAGGGTTACTGGGAGCCACTCTTAGAATTTACAGAACAGTTCACACAGAGGGTGAAACCAGAATGCACCTTAAAAGAAAGCCAGGTTCTAGATAAGTAAGTGTGCTAAAAGGTTTATTCAAGAGGGAGGAACTGTTTAGTCATTTAATAGATATTTATGAAATACACTGATATCTGATGATTGGGATATAAATGATGAGCAAAGGAGACAAGCTTCCTGGCCTGACAAAGTGGACGAAAGAGAGTGACCACTGATAGATTTGTATGAGTCATGCTCAGGGACAGTGAACAGTCCACAGTTTGGGGGACAGGAACAACTCCTCTTAAGAGATAGAGTATGGAGTCATGTGGGTATGTTTGTATTAGGTGTAGATGTGGACACTTAAAGGCTTTTAGGACGAGGCAGGAGGTTTTGTATACGCAGCTCAGTGGCTTTTGAAAGGAAGAAATAGAGACATCTAACCTTTCTCCTGGAGACCTAAGCTGTTAAAAGCTGCCCGGGCGAGCCGAACACCCCCTAGCCCAGTCCACTGGCAGGGATGATCAATAAAACCCTGAATTTGAAAACACCATAAAGACAAAACAGGGTGGCCCAGCAGACTGGTCCCCACACTGAGTCGCTTGGTCGCAGGGAGAACAGTGGCTCTGGGCACATAAGGGGATGGCGTCCCACTCACATCCCACCTCAGCCTCCTGGTTGGCAAACAGGCACCCGGGGACGAGGTGATGTGAGCTGGGAGGGTGGGAGCCTGGCTCAGTATGGCAAGGAGCATATGTGACTGAGCTGGGCACTGATCCTTGACAGAGCTCCATGCCGAAGATGGAGGTCGGAAGAGGATGGTGGAGAGGTTCTCAACGGGCACTTCAACCCAGCTGTGGCCGCTGGCTGCAGAGAATGTCCGTAGGCTGTCAAGGTCCAGCAACTTGTTCTAGCAGATAATGACACTTCTCTAGCCTCAGAGGAATACAGGTTTAGGCAACTACACTTAGCATCTGTTTCAAAATTTCCCTGGGGCACCACAAAGTACGAGGAAGGAGGTGATGACCTTGTAAGAAGCATCACTTAATGAGTGCCCACGGTGAGTCAGGACTTGCGACAAGCAATTCCCATGTGTGCTCTGCACTCCTTCCTTCTCCAAACCCTAACACAGAGATACCGGAACTCTCACACTGCAGGTAGGGACACTGAGGCTCAGAGAGGTTAAGCACGTGCCTAAGGTCTCACAGAGAAGAATCGGTACCTAGGACTCTGCTCAGTCTGTTTAGTAAAGCCTGTGGTTTCTTACCTTATACATCACTGCCTCTTGAGATCATGTTCTAAAAAGGATGAAATGTGCTTTTAATGATTCCTAATTTTTCAGCTATCTAAAAACTCATGAAACAGCATATGACTATGTTACTAGTTGCCATAAAGGCAATGTCAGAGATGAATTTACTGATCAGAGCATGATATAAGTAATCTGGGGTGAAAAGAACAATTCCAACTGTCAAGAATGTTAGGGAGCCCTCACTAAAGAAATTCTGGGGCTTTGCCCGTATTATGTCTTGCAAACACCAGGACAAAAGCATTGGACTACTTAGGAAATCTAGGATATAGCCCAGTTGGGGTTCTAGAATGCTGGCTGTTGGCTCTCCCGACCAGAATACTTGGGAAGTTCTGGGACCTGAAGGTCAGCTACCCCATGGTGGGATGAGGATTAGAACGTGTCCAGGCTAGCAGAGTTCTGAGAAACTTGCCCTGTACTTCCAAAGGAAAGAGAGATCAGAGAGTGAAGATCAGCTAAGAATAGAAGGTGGGGAGATGCTTTCTCAGTGTGCCTAGTAAGTAATGGTGGAATGGATTTAAAGTCCCCTTCTCGGGCATGTGAGTGGTGTAGTCAGCTAAGCACCTGACTCTTGGTTTTGGCTCAGGATCGTGGGATTGAACCCTGCATTGGGCTCTGCACTCAGCACAAGGTCTGCTTGGGTTTCTCTCTCCCTCTCCTTCTGCCTCTCCCCTTGACCCCTTTCTCCCACCACCCCCCTACTCCCCACCACTTGCAAGCTTGTGTGTGGTCGCTCTCTCTCAAATAAACAAATCTTTAAAAAAGAGTCTCCTTCCAAGAGACCAGATGGTACCATCCCTAAAATGCGGATTCTGCACCATATTTAGCTCTGACCCAAAATCTCAGAACACTAGCCTGGATTTCACTCTTCTCAATTGATCTCTGAGGCAACATTATGGAGAAAGAATTGGACCAGGAAGTAACTGGAGTTTCAGTTGATTTTGCAACTAATTCTATGTCTTTGGAAAACACACTAAGTCTCTCTGCAATTCATTTTCATCATCCGTAAAACACTCTGCTAACACAGTTATAAAAATGGAATGTAAGGTGAAATCAATTATCCAGATAATCTTACGCTGAAATAGTTTTCTCCTGAGATAGCAAGATAATTAGGGCAAAGATGTTGGAGATGATTTCTGAGACTCTTCTAGAAAATTCCATAAATTTACCTCCTTATCTTTTATCTTTACATACAGTCAACATACAGTAAAATTGTTGTTGATGGAAAAAATAAACGTGACACCCAACCGACCTATACCTGAATATTTGGGGAGCCTGGGATGAGACTAGGAATGGAGGCCAAAGAACACATTTTAAATATGTAAAAGTTATAAATCAAGGCAACAAACTGAAATAAAATCTTTTCTATCCTCCTATCGCAACAAATATAACTTCCTAACAATTTGGAGGGACAGGTTTGAATTTAGAAACCATGGACTGTTGATTCCCAACCCACCCCCACTCTTTCCCATCTCTGGCTCCTTTCTGTATTGCCAACACCTTGTGCAACCCCGTGTGCGCACCCTATCCCACATGACAACCTCTGGCCAGAGTCCCTGCAAACAGCTGCCCCTCACTACCACATAGGCCTAAGGGTACCCATTGGGACCTTGGCAAGTATGTACCCAAGCTCAGGCAATCAGGACAGGGAATTTATGGGACACGGGTACCCAGAACCTGGTCCAGAGAGAACCAATGAAGGCAATGGGTGGCTGTGTCCCCTTGGCCTTGTGGATTCTTTATTCCAGGTGGAAGGCACAGTCAGGGGATGGCCAGTGTATGGCCCTTGAAAGCCAGGCCAGGGCAGGGACCTCAGGTGCCCTTTGTCGGCAAGGATTTGCAACTGGTCTGACACATCTGCCTTAAAGACTGACATCTAAGCATCTCTTTCTTCTGCGGACCTGGAGGGAGCTTCCGGCCACACTCTATAAAGCCCCACTGCAGTCAAGAGGAGCATCGTCTGAGAGGTCAATGACCCCTGAAGCTTGCATGCATCTCACCATCTTCTCTGCTCAAGCATGGGGTGGGGGCAGTGTTACCCACCTGTCCCTTCCTTGTTTCAAGAAGTCTGTTCTGCCACCATTCCCTAATTGTAGCTTTTTTCTTTATGATTTATTTATTTGTTTGAGAGAGAAAGAGAGAGAGTGCAAGCAATGGGGAGGGGCAGAAGAAGCGGGAGAGAGTATCTCAAGCAGACTCCTGCTGACCACAGAGCCCAACATAGGGCTCGATCTCATGACCCTGAGATCATGACCTGAGCCAAAATCAAGAGTCAGATGCTCAAACAACTAAGCCACCCAACTAAGATAAAACAGTATCTTCGTATGCCTGAGGAAGGACTGTGAGGATACAGGATATATGTTAACCACTGTTAACATTTGGGTGGTAAGTTATAGGTATCAAGAAATTTCTTAATTTTTTAAGTGGTTTTTATTTTTCACTTTTAAATTTATCTATAGTTTCTGTAGTGAATGTATTAATTTTAAGAGAAAGAAGCACAGGTTATATGATTCCTTCTGCAGGTCATTTAGGCACATAGAAGTACGTGACACACAAATGGTATGATACAGTTCATAAGGCTCTGCTTTTGTGACTTAATTTTTTATACTTATAGATACAGTTCTTCTCATTCTCTTTTCATTGCGCACCAGAATCCCATTATATAAAATACCCATAATTACGGCAACCCTTCTTCTATTGATGGATATTGAGGTTGTTAGCAGCTTCTTGCTTCTTACAGGCAATGCCACCACAAATATCCTCTTGTGTACTCATCCCTTGGGAAAAATCTTTAGCAGTGGAAATAATGGATTAAAGATGATATGTCAACTGATGGATATTAACAAATTGCCCTTCAAAAAGGTGGCACCTGTTTCCATTTCCACTAAGAGCGTATGAAAGTTCTGACAAGTGCTTGCCAACATTGCATTTTATAAATGTTAATCATTTTTGCAAGTCTGATAAGTAAAAAAAAAATGGTGGCACCCCTTGATTTGATTTTCAGCTCATTTTGAGTAGGGTAGGATGTAGGTATTGGACATTTGTATTTCTTAATAACTTAAAATTGAGATTCTGCCCAGAACTGAGCTTAAGGTGACTGCTACTCAGAACAAAAACATATGGGGAAAGAATAATGTCTTCCTTCTCTGAACTGCATATTCGGTGCCCAAGGACTCGTTTTATTTGGTGATTATTTCTTGTAAGATTTACATGCTTCTGCAATAAGACTGTGAGCCCCTTGGTAAAAATGACATCAGGTGCCTGCGGTTCATGTGTAGCAAAATATAACAGAAACAGAACTGGGTGTAACCTCACTAGGCAAGACTCATTTGCTTATAATGAAACCTAAACTCTTTCCTGAGACCTAAAGGCCTCTCCTGACCTGGTCCTTACTAACCCTGCCAACCCCACCTGGCACCACATTGCTTCCACTCATCAGGCTCAGTACTGGCCTCCTAATTTCCCTCCAACCCACCGACAACTTTGCCGTCCCCAGGCCTTTTCAGTTACTATTGCCTCTGCCTGGAACACACCTCCCTGTGCTCTTCACATGCCCAGGACACTCTCATCCCTCAGTCTCCAATCCATTCCCCATCTTAATGAGGCACTTTGCCTCAGTGAGTCTAACACATCATCCTGTTTATTTCATTGAATGTGGTCACAGTCAGACTCAACAACTTGCTGGAAGGAATCATGAAGCTCAAAGAGTTGTTTTATTCATGGTTATGGTTTACTACAGTGAAAGGATATATTTTGTTGATCAAAATCAACAAAGGGAGAAGGTGGATGGGCAAGTCACGGGGAAATCGGGGCATGCTTGCAGGTGCGCCTCCAAGTGGAGACACGTGGAAATACCCTTAATTGTCCCAACAACAGTGTATGCCAGTACCTGTGAGTATGGCCAACCAGAAAAGTGCACTGAGGCTCGGTGTCCAGGGTATTTACTACAGATCAGTGATGCAGGCTTGTAGTACCCATGTGACTGACCTTATTACTCAGTCTTCTAGCCCAACAAAGATCAAGCTGACATAGGATGGCCCAAATAAAAACACTGTTACCAGGCAGGATATTCCAAGGGCTCAGTGGTTATCTCCCAGGAGCCAGTCAAGGGTGAGTCTTCCTGAAGACAGGACTTTTTTTTTTTTTTTTTAATGTGGAGGGTTTGAACAACTTGGGGCTGCTAAGCTGGGCCTTTACTGCCCACCCTGAAATGTCTTGTTTGTTCATTCATTGTTTGTGGATTGTGTATTTCCCTCCCTAGAAGACGGTTCCCTTAAGGCAGAAAGACCCTGTCTGTATATTCCAGTGCTGCACACCTGGAAATTAGCCCAGTGCCAGACACTCATAACTATTTGGTGAATGAATAAGTGAATGAGTAAATGAAACACTTGAGTAAATATTTACAATAAGTTCCTCTCCCCTTCCGCTTCTTAGAAGAATTTTGGTGTGCTTGTACACCTTGAGAGCTTAGAATAAATTTATAAAACATAACACTTTCACAGAAAAACAATCCTCTAAAGCAAAGCCTTTATTAGCATAAGATTCCAAGCATTCCTTCAAGCAATTTTTAATTTCATAATTATTTGACTTGGCATGAGATTCTATCTAAATATGTCAGAGGCTTGAAAAATAATTTTGGCTTTGTAATGAATCTCACTTTATTACAGTCCCTGCCTTCCCTCAAATGATAGTAATAATTCTCCTATAATGCTTTCTGAAACATTTATGAATTCCTTTAACTTATACTTCAACGCCATCTTAATCTTTTGAACTTCCTGATGTGGAAATATCTCTTTATCTAATGTCATAACTTCTCGCAATGCATTCCAATGGAATAAAAGAAACTTCCATAAATGAAATAAGTTTTCAATATAGAACATTTCTGCTTTTTTTGAGGGGTGGGGAGAGTGTTTTATGATGACATTACCTGATGCTTAGCTCTTGCCATCTGCTCTGCCCACAAATTATAAATGACGGGAGAATAATTCACAAACATATAAGAGATAAAAATGATTTAAAACCTCTGTATCTGTTTCGTTCATTAAAAAATGCTGCTAAGACAATGTTATTCATGATTATTCATGATTCAGGCACAAATTACAAAACGAACTGGTCATACACGACAGACCAATTTATTTTCTGGACTAAAGATTTCTCCATGCTCACAGGATGCTGGAGAATGACTTCACTAAACGTTCATGACATCTTCTGTATTAAGGCACAACAGAAAGTGAATTATTTAAGGGCTGTTGCTTATGGCAGGGTTGATGACACAGATAAATAGTTGCGACTGCATTCACTTTGTGGGAATCTGTGTTTTGAGATGAAAAAGCATTTAGAAAAAGAAGGAGAATGAGAAGTGAGGATATATATAAGCAGATTTGCATAATCAGAATAATAATAAATCCTGCTGTAGTAAAATAAATCCTATGCTGGCAATGAATTCAAACCCTAACTAATAAAGCCAAGTCTCATGATATCCACACTGCTCTTGTTCAGGCAAGTGCAGGTCCGTTGCTTTTGGAAAAATCATTGATCTGCCCTGGTAAGTCAAATACGGATAGAATAGGCTCTATGCTGAAGCTATACTTTGGTAATCATAAGAATCACCAGGGTGCTTATTAAAATCATGACTTCCTAGACTCCATGCTGATAGAATATATTTCTGTAGTAAGGGAGGGGTGCATAAAATTTATCTTCCAAATGTTACTCTGGGCCAACAAGAAATGTCCTGGGCAAACGGAGCCGTATGGTCGTTAACAGTACGTCTGGGTGGATATTCACCAAGAACTCCACGTGATTCGTGTGAAGATGGAATGGGACTCCTCCTGAGGGAATCAATCTCCCTCGATCCCTCAGGACCTACAGCACTTCTAGGAAGCATTTCTGCCTGGAGGGAACCATCTGCTATGTAACAAGGAAGGGCCTTTCAGACAGAGTCACCAAATGTCCCAGTCTGTCTGAGACTGAAAGGATCTCCGGGACACAGGACTTTTAGTGCTAAAACGGGGATGCCTATCATAGGCAACCAGGCAAAGTAGAAAGTAGCTTTTCCAGAGCCTAGGAAGAAACACCAATAAGAGAAAAAGTCAGAAAGAGAACTGAGAACTCTCACAGGAGTGACGTATCATTTCTATCCAAAGAGAGGGAGGTATGCAAGAATCCCTTCCCTTCTGAGTGTTTCCATGAATTTCCTGGGGCTATCATAACAAAATACCAAAAAACTGAGTGGCTTAATATAACAGAAATCCTCTCGCAGTTCTGGAAGCTGAAAATCTGAAATCAAGGTGTTGGCAGGGTCATCTAAAGGTTCCAGAAAAAAATTTTTTTTTCCTTTACCTCTTCCCAGCTTCTGATGGCCAAGAAAAGTCTAGGATTGCAGATAGCCATGAGAAGCTAGGAATGCTGCACCCATTGTCACATGGACATCTCCCTTGTGGAGTGTCTGCGTATGTGTCTCCAAATCTCCCTCTCTTTTCTCTTATAAAGCCACCAATCCTTAGATTTAGGGCCCTCTGGAATCCAGCATGACATCACCTTAAGTGCAAAGACCCTATTTTCAAATAAGGGCTCGTTCTGGTTTCTTGTGAATGTGAATAGTGGGGTAGAGGGTGGGGAAACAATTTAAATTAGTCCAGCATATACGCTACACTAATGGAAAAAGAACTGAAATGATTTTCAAAGATGGTTCCTGCAGTTCGTTTTGTTTGGAGACCTCACTACATAGTGTTCTTCCTTGAAAAGATTTCCGTACCCATCTAGAGGTCCACGCTTAGCATCCCCATTGCACAAGCTCGAAACCCTGAAATGACAATCCTCACTCCCAACACACGAAGAACGGAGGCAACTGGGTACCAGTGTCACCATCTGAAATGTTGAATTCTGTTTCTTGGCATCACTGTGCCCTTACAGAGGTTTGCCGCTAGGTCCTCAAACATGAACTAAGAAGTGTATACTGGGGGCACCTGGGTAGCTCAGTGGGTTAAGCCTCTGCGTTCGGCTCGTCATGATCTCAGGGTCCTGGGATTGAGCCCCACATCGGGCTCTCTGCTCAGTGGGGAGCCTGCTTCCCGCTCTCTCTGCCTGCCTCTCTGCCTGCTTGTGATCTCTCTCTGTCAAATAAATAAATAAAATCTTTAAAAAAAAAAAAAAAAGAAGTGTATACTGGACAAGCAGGCAACTGGGTTTTTTCACACATACTTTTGGAATTTGAGATGGAAAAATAGAATGAAACTAGCATTTATTAAGCATTCAACTCTACTAAGTACTTCTCATCTCTTACTTCATTTACATTCATAATAACTCTGTGATTGGCATTATTAACTCTCACTTCTTTCCTCGAAGTTGTTTAACAGTTCTTATGAACTCATTTATTCCCAAGACCTCTCAGAGGTCAGCAGGGATTGGTCACTCTCTGCTTGGAAGCTTAGAGGAGCCAAGTTGAGCCAAACACAGAAGTTCACGTATTTGTTAGACTTATTTTCCCAAGTAGTAACAAAGCTGTCTTCCCTTCATTATTCAAAACACTATACTCTTGCTGCAAGCCTCAGTGAGTCTGTTAGCTCTCCTCTTGCGTCCGGCCATCGATAGTCTGTGAACAAGTCTGTCCCCCGTGAGGTGCGAAAATGGGGATTAGAGGCTAAGGGAGGGCAGAGGGTCAGTGGAAAAAGAATTGGGAGGGAAGGCAGGAGTACACCTGTGCAAGCTTAGAGTCCCGCTGGGCGGGCAGCAGGCCTGTGCGCATGCGCGTGAGAAAAGCGCTGTGGACTGTAGGACTCTGGCGCCAGGAACTGCCCCACTCCGGTTAGAGCCCCTTTGCCCCCGGCCCCAGGTGCGGTGGTCTCCCTCAGCGGCTGCAGAAGCGGGGATTCCCACTCCCGCCTGGCTCCCGAGTGGCAAGGGTAGTACCTGTCAGCCTCTGCAAGAGGTAGTTATGTGAGTAATCGCCGCCGCGCTGGGTCTTTACAGAATGAGGCGCTTTGCAATGCCAAGTAGTGCATACTTTCATTTGAACGTTCAGTTTTTCTGTTTTTTATCCAAGATTTCAAAAGATATTTTCTTTAATGTATGGAATGAGAAGGTTCCCTAAATCACAGTCAATTTAACTTCTTACAAGGGCATCATAATAGCTCATTCTGATGTATCTTTACGTGTCTGACAGGAAACATAGATCAAGTGTGAGGAAATTGTAATCTTTTTTTTTTTTTTAGATGTATGAACCAAGTCCTGGTTTTTTCAGGATTGAATTTAAGATAATTTAAGTTGAAGTTGAGAGAGTTTCAGATATACCTAAGAAATAAGTGTATAATGTCATAAAGATTTTTCTGTTTTCTTATATGTGGCAATAATTTTGCTTCTAAAATATTTTTTTGAAGGAGGGACAAGTGCACACTGGTGAATTTTATAAACATTGGGTCCTAATGTACAGTGTATTAACTATTTGAAAAATGACTGGGTAAAAGCACTGGTTCCAAAAGTCAAGATTTCTGGGTTCTCACTAGGTCTCGTGTAACTAACCATGTAAACACAAACTTCTCTAGTATCTTTGTGCCTTAAAAATCTTTTCTGTAAAATAAATATATTCAGTGAAGCTAGTTATTGTCAAAGTGTGCCTCCCTTGCCCCCCACACCTCAGCTAAGCTTTCATTCTGACTTCTTACTCATTCTCACTAGGAATTGCCAGAGGTTAATAAACAACCCTACCTTCATCCCTTTCTGTGTTAGTAAATGATTGAATGATCAATGAAGGAACTAGACAGATGGAGGGCAAAATCAGGTTTTGATTACTGATAGGAGCTGGACCAGTAGGAGGGAGTAGAGGGCCACCTTGTGCACTTATCAACACTGGCCACTGGGCCACCTCAGGCCTTATCAGATGGAGGGACGGAGAATGTATGTGTTCTGCAGAAGGGCTGGTTCCAAAAGGAACAGAAGCCCAGAAGAGCCCAAAATACTCAGTCCCTTTTTCTTTTCTTTCTTTTTTTTTTTTTTAAGATTTTATTTATTTATTTGAGAGAGAGGCAGTGAGAGAGAGCATGAGCGAGGAGAAGGTCAAGGTCAGAGGGAGAAGCTGACTCTCCATGGAGCTGGGAGCCCAATGCAGAACTTGATTCCGGGACTCCAGGATCATGACGTGAGCCAAAGGTAGTCGTCCAACCAACTGAGCCACCCAGGAGTCCCTCAGTCCCTTTTTCTAAATGTACCAACCGGTTAGGTCATCAGCTTGTCATGGGATGGGGAAGTAAGTAATCAGAAGCTAGGCGGTTTCCACCCATATTTCTCCCTCCTGGGAGTTTGTAGTAATGATGGCAGAACTCTGAAAATCTGAAAAATCAATAAACATTATAGGTTAAATGGGTAAACTGTGTGGTATATGAGAGTTGAATCTCATAAAGCTATTAATTTTTTTTAAAGATTTATTTATTTTACAGAGTGAGAGCACAAGCAGGAGGGTCAGATAGAGAGGAAGAGAGAATCAAGTTGACTCTGCACTGAGTGCAGGGCCTGACACGGGGCTCAGTCTCAGGACCCTGAGATCACGACCTGAGCTGAAAGCAAGAGTCTGATGCTTAATCCAATGAGACACCCAGGTGCCCCAGTTCTTACCATTTTATGCTTTCAGTTTTGAACATGCAGCTTAAACACCTTTTCAAAGATTTGTTGGTCATTTGTATTTCTTCTTCTTCTTTTTTTAAGATTTTATTTATTTATTTGACAGAGATCACAAGTAGGCAGAGAGGCAGGCAGGGGGAGGGGGGGGGTGCGGAAAGCAGGCTTCCCGCTAAGCAGAGAGCCTGATGTGGGGCTTGATCCCAGGACCCTGAGATCATGACCTGAGCCGAAGGCAGAAGCTCTAACCCACTGAGCCACCCAGGTGCCGCATTTGTATTTCTTCTTATGTGACTCCTTCTTCTCCTTTCCCATTCAATTTTCTCTGGTATTACTCTTTTTCTTATCTACATAACACTATACTATTTTTTTAAAGATTTTATTTATTTATTTGACAGACAGAGATCACAAGCAGGCAGAGAGAGAGGAAAAAGCAGGCTTCCCGCGGAGCAGAGAGCCCAATGTGGGGCTCGATCCCAGGACCCTGGAATCATGACCTGAGCTGAAGGCAGAGGCTTTAACCCACTGAGCCACCCAGGTGCACCCATAACACTATATTATTAGAGATATTAAACCTTTGTTGTATATACTATAAATGTTTTTTCTCATTTTGTCATACATTTTTTGGTCATTTTGTATTTATCTTTATTATTTTCTATAGGAAGAAACATTTTTATGAAGTCTCTGTGTTATAAATTCTCGCCTAAAACTCAAAATTCGGAAATGAATCCATCAAAATCACAGAGGATTTAATTGTAGTTATCAGTCAGTCAGAATCTTTATCCCAGGAATTCATATTTTTAAAATCTTCTCTGCATAGGTAGAAAAAAAAAACTCACCTACATGACAGTGTGGATAACCTTGTATACAAGATGGTGAAAAAATTGAATTTTCATGGGAAATGTCAACTTTGTCATTTTTTCACATGGTATTTAATATATGTGAAATATTAAATATATATAAAAATATATATTTATATGTTATTTAATATATTAAATATAATATATATTAAATAACATATAAATATATATTAAATATATATTTCCAATAAACAAGTTAGAACTTTCCCATTCTTTCAGATCTTACCAAAGTCCTCAGAGTCAAATTACCTGCTCTCCAACACCTGTCAAATGCTGATATTCGGCAGAAGCGGTGTATTTCCCTCCGTAGAGGGGGTGGGGTGAAGGGTGAAAAATTAAAGAAGATTAAGAGGTACAAATGTCTAGGTATGAAGTCAGTAAGTCACAGAAATGAAAAGTACAGCTTGTGGACTACAGTGACGCTATGTGACAGACATTTTTTAAAAGAACGAAATGTTTAAAAACTACTACATATACAAACATCTTCTGACTTGCAATAATACTTACAAAAATACTTACAAATGAATAACTACTACCACATGTCCACAAGTCCTCTCCTGTCTCTGAAATCTTCCTCCAGGAATCTCCCCCCATCACTGACAACTTTATCCAGGATTCCTTCCCCACCACTGCTGGGAGACCACCAGGAACGCCTGTCTGGGTGGGGCCTCTCCAGCCCATGGCACCTTCATGCGTTCTTCCTTATGAACAAAATCATCAGGGCTCAGGAGTCTCAGGACTCTCAGGACTTAGGGCTTAGGATTCAGAGTATGTGGTGATGGTCAGGTGTCTCTTTCTGGGAATACTAAGAGCTACACTTAGAAATATTTCATCCTCATGATGGATTAAATAAGACTTTGTGAGTTTGAGAATGTAGCCATATTTATAACATTTCCAAGCATAGACCCAACAAAGTATTTTGGGGTTTATAAGTCATTCATAAGTTGGGAGTTACCTATAAAGTGAAGATTAATAGTTACAATAATATTTTTATTTTTATCTGATGAAGTATTAAATCAAATGTACATTTTATCTTTAATATAAAGCCCAGGCCAATTGTAAAGATAAAAAGGAAAGTGTTCCTTTCTGGGCATGCCTGCAGCTAATTCAAGGGACCTTCCAGCCATAAAGGCAAACAGAATTTCTTTCCCCTTCAAACACATTGCTTGTTCATTCCCTTCTACATTTGTTTTTGTACTAAAACCATAAGCTTCTGAGGGAATGACCTGTGCTTATAAAACAATATACATAATGTTTCCCCTAAATTAAAAAAAAAAAAACTAAGTCACAGAGGAAAAATATTCATCCTTGCTCACCTCTGGATTTCTAAAAAATCTCCTTAAGTTTTGTGAAAATCGAACATTTCTGCAGCAATAAATATCTAAGTGTCACAACGGCAGATCAGAAGATTGCTCTAGAGGACATTGCTGCATAGTTCTGTGCCTAACACACAACTTTCATTTCCTCCTAATCCTGGGACCAAAAGTGTCTTCTTTAAAAAAGCCTTGGTGCCTAAGTTGGCTGACCTTCCGACTCTCGATGTCATTCAGGTGGTGATCTCAGGTCATGATCTCAGGGTCATGGGATGGAGCCCTGCATCAGGCTCTGCACTCAGTGTGGAGTATGCTTGAGATTCTCTCTCCTCTCTCCCAGCTCCTCCCCTGCTGGTTATCAATATCTCTCTCTAAAACAAATAAATAAATTAAAAAAAAAAAAAAAAGGCAGGCCCATGCTTAGAACTCTTCATTCTCCGAACCTGTCCTCTCCCCCAGCCAGTCAGCTCAGCCAGCCATTTTCACCATCAGTCAGGGACTCCCAGAGCCTCCACTGCACCCAGTAGAGCTGTCATCAGGAGTAGCACATTGCTGCCCTAGTTCCTACAGGTCAAGTGTGCTTGATTGATTATAGTTCTCTTTCTTTGCCCCTCCACCAATAAGGTTAGAATCACTGGAGTTGAGAGAAATGAAGTCCGTTTTGCTTGGTTCTTTCTTTCTTATTATTTTTCGTTTTAATTCCAGAGTAGTTAACATGTAGTAGTAAATTTGTTTCGAGTGTCCAACATAGCGATTCAGCAATTCTCTGCATTGCTCAGTGCTCATCACGATAAGGGTACTCTCAGTCCCCATCACCTATTTCACCATCCCTCCCACCAATCTCCCCTCTGGAAACCATCAGTTTGTTCTCTATAATTAAGAGTCCATGTCTACTTCTTGGTTTGTTGCTCTCTCTTTTTTTTCTTTGCTTATTTGCTTTGTGTCTTAAATTCTGCATATGAGTCAAATTTTATGGTGTTTGTCTTTCTCTGACTGATTTATTTCACCAACATTATATTCTCTAGCTTTATCCATGTTGTTGCACATGGCAAGATTGCATTCTTTTTTATGGCTGAATAATATTTCATTGTATTTATGTACCACACCTTCTTTATTCATTCATCTGACCATGTACACTTGGGCTTCATCCATAGTTTGGCTATTGTAAATAATGTTGAAGTAAACATAGAGGTTCTTGTATCCCTTTAAATTAGTGTTTTCATTTTCTTTGGGTAAATCCCCAGTAGCTGTGAAGTTAGTGGGTGCTATGGTAGTTCTGTTTTTTACTTTGTGAGGAACCCCCACCCTATTTTCCACAGTGGCTGCACCAGTTTGCCTTCCCACCAAGAGTGCACAAGCTTTCCTTTTTCTCCACATCCTTGCCAAAATTGTTGTTTCTTCTGTTTTTGATTTTAGTCATCCTGACTGATGCGAGGCGACATCTCATTGTAGTTACGATTTGCATTTCCCCGACAACAAATGATGTTGAGCATCTTTTCATATGTCTGTTGGCCATCTGTATGTTTTCTTTCGAGAAATGTTTGTTCATGTCTTCTGCCCATTTTTTAAATTGGATTATTGGTTTTTTAGGTGTTGAGTTGTATCAGTTCTTTATATATCTTAGATACTAACCCTTTTTAAGATATGCCTTTGCAAATAATCTTCTCCCATTCAAGGTTGCCTTTTAGTTTTATTGATTGATTCCTTCGCTATGCAGAAGTTTTTGTTTTGTTGTAATCCTAGTAGTTTATTTTTGCTTTTATTTCCCTTGCCTCAGTGTGGGAAGCCGCGGTGGGGCTCAAGACGAGAGCCAAACCAGGCTCGGACTTGTGCCTCCTCCAATGTCTCACTGCCTGATTCAAGGCAGAGGATGATGGAATTGAGTTGCATTTGAGAAAGAGCCTGTGCCATGCGCTGCTTGCTCACCTACATGACTTCTCACACGCCCTCTAGATATTTGACCTTCAAAACAACCCAGATGCACTCCTTAATCTTCTAGTGGTTCTTGCTGTCCTGTTAGAAGCTATGAGATAATCTTTCAAGTGTGTTTCTAGTGGATGATGTTTACCATCCACCACCTGGCGCTGGTATGTCTGTAGGGAAAATTTTATGAAGCTGGTGTGTGAACCTTTAATCCTGCAGCAACACTTAGATAAGTCACCCTTTCGCTGTAAGACTTCTATATACTCTCTTGTTTTTACTAATAAAGCGGCATTGGTGGAAATCATCCCCTATGCTCCTCCTGCCCCCATGTCTTTGTCTCTTTAATTTCTTTTCACCATCCTCTTACCCTTGCGCTTCCTGGTCGATTTGTCACGTGGGCCGTGGCACCTCAGGAGACTTAATTTAGAAATATGTTGCTACAGCTGATGTCAGATGAACTACTGCCTGTGCTCTCTTCTAAGATTTTTATGGCCTCAGGTGTCACATTTATGTCTTTAATTCATTTAGAGTTTATTTTTGTGTATGGTGTAAGAAAGTGGTCCAGTTTCATTCTTTTGCATATTGCTATCCAGTTAAATCCATTTGATTCAGTGTGTCATTGGGAGCCACTCTTGCCTTATTCATTTTCTGTTTGTCCATTGATGTAGGTGGGATGTTAAAGCCCCCTACTACTATTATCCTACTATGAATTATTTCCTTTATGTTTGTTATTAACTGTTGCCTGTATTTGGGTGTGCCCATGTTGGGTACATAAATATTTACAATTGTTGGATTGTCTCCTATCTTATTATAGAGTGTCCTTCTTTGTCTCTTATTACAACCTTTGCTTTAAAGTCTATTTTGTCTGAAATAAGTATTGCTACCCCATCTTTCTTCTGAGAGCCACTTGCTTGATGTTTCTCTGTTCCCTCACTTTCAAATTGTTGGTGACTTTAGGTCTAAAATGAGTCTCCTTTAGGCAGCATATTGGTGGGTCTTATTTTTTATCCACTCTGTCACCCTATGTCTTTTGATGGGAGCATTATTCTATTTACATTCGAAGTAATTACTTATATGTATTTGTTGCCAACTTGTTACTTACTTTGTGGTTGTTTCTGTAGTTTTTTTCTGATTCTTTCTTTTTTTTTTTAAAGACTTAATTTATTTGACAGACAGAGAATAGGCAGAGAGGCAGGCAGAGAGAGAGAGCAGGGAACCAGGCTTCTGGGTGAGCAGAGAGCCTGATGTGGGGCTCGATCCCAGGACCCTGAGATCATGACCTGAGCTGAAAGCAGAGGCTTTAACCCACTGAGCCCCTCTGATTCTTTCTTTTCTTCTTCTCTTTCATAGTTCACTTTCTTTAGTGATATACTTGGATTCCTTTTTCTTTATTCTTTGCATATCTATTACTGGTTTTTAATTTGTGGCTACCTAAGGTTGGTATACAACCTCTTCTGCATATAGCAGTCTATATGAAGTGATGGTTGCTCAAGTTTGAATTCGTGTTTTAGGTATATGGTGTCATATTTTACAACCTTTTATTCTGTGAATTCCTTGGCTGGTTTTTCAGATACAGTTTTTTTTTCTTTTTACCACTTTTATGTTTCCTACTTTTCATAGTCTCATTTATGGCCATTCCTTTTCTTTCTACTGAAAGAGACCCCTTTAATATTTCTTGTAGGGCTGGTTTAGTGGTCAGGATCTTCTTTAGTTTTTGTTTGTCTGAGAAACTCTTTATCTCTCCTTCTATTCTGAATGATAGCCTTGCTGGATTGAGTATTCTTGGCTGCAGTTTTTATCCCTTTCAGCACTTTGAATATATGGCTGAAAGCGCTTTGGATATATGGCTCCTTTCTGGCCTGCAAAGTTTTTGTTGAAAAATCTGATAGCTTTTAGTATTTCCCTTGTATGTAACTGTCTTCTTTTTTCTGCTGCTTCTAATTTTTTTTTTCCTTAATTAAATGACTTTTTGCCATTTTAATTAATAGGTATCTTGGTGTGGACATCCTTTTGTTGATTTCGTTGAGGAATCTCTGTGCCTCTTGAATCTGGATATCTGTTTCTTTCCCCAGATTAGGGAACTTCTCAGCTATTATTTCTTCAAATAAATTTTCTGTCTCTTCAGGGAAATACAAATCAAAACCACAATGAGATATCACCTCACACCAGTCAGAATGGCTAAAATTAACAAGTCAGGAAATGACAGATGCTGGCGAGGATGCGGAGAAAGGGGAACACTCCTACACTGTTGGTGGGAATGCAAGCTGGTGCAACCACTCTGGAAAACAGCATGGAGGTTCCTCAAAATGTTGAAAATAGAACTACCCTATGACCCAGCAATTGCACTACTGGGTATTTACCCTAAAGATACAAACATAGTGATCCGAAGGGGCACGTGTACCCAAATGTTTATAGCAGCAATGTCTACAATAGCCAAACTATGGAAAGAACCTAGATGTCCATCAACAAATGAATGGACACAGAAGATGTGGTATATATACACAATGGAATACTATGCAGCCATCAAAAGAAATGAAATATTGCCATTTGCGATGATGTGGATGGAACTAGAGGGTATCATGCTTAGTGAAATAAGTCAGTCGGAGAAAGACAACTATCACATGATCTCCCTGATATGAGGACATGGAGAAGCAACATGGGGGGTTAGGGGGATAGGAGAAGAATAAATGACACAAGATGGGATTCGGAGGGAGACAAACCATAAGTGACTCTTAATCTCACAAAACAAACTGGGGGTTGCTGGGGGGAGGTGGGGTTGGGAGAGGGGGGTGGTGTTATGGACATTGGGGAGGGTATGTGCTATCGTGAGTGCTGTGAAGTGTGTAAACCTGGCGATTCACAGACCTGTACCCCTGGGGATAAAAATACATTATATGTTTATAAAAAAAAAATTGGAGGGGGAAGTGAACCATAAGAGACTGTGGACTCTGAAAAACAACCTGAGGGTTTTGAAGGGTCAGGGGTGGGAGGTTGGGGGAACAGGTGGTGGGTAATAGGGAGGGCACGTTTTGCATGGAGCACTGGGTGTTGTGCAAAAACAATGAATACTGTTACGCTGAAAAAATAAATAAATTAAATCCTGAAAAAAAAATTTCTGTCTCCTTTTCTCTCTCTTCTTCTTCTGGGATCCCTATAACATAAATGTTATTATACTTGACGAAGTCACTGAATTCCCTGCTTCTATTCTCACTTTGCATAATTTTTTTCTCTCATTTGTTCAGCTTCATTACTTTCCATTACTCTGATTCGTGGCTGCTAATTCATTCCTGTGTCTTTTCTAGCCTGCTATTTATTCCACCAAGTTTATTTTTAATTTTAATTATTGTGTACTTCATCTCTGATGGGTTCTTTTTTTATCTCTGAGTTAAGGATCTCACTGAGGTCTCCACTCTTGTCCCAAGTCCAGTGAGTATCTTTATAATCATTACTTTAAATTTTCTATCAGGCGTATTATTTAAATCCATTTCGCATGGGTCTCTTGCTGTAATTTTGTCCTGTTTCTTCATTTGGGACATATTCCTCTGTCTCTTCATTTTGCCAAACTCTCTATGTCTATTTCTGTGTTCTGGTAAGTCAGCTATGTCTCTTGCTCTTGAACGTAGTGGGCAGGGCATGCACTATTAACAAGATATCACTGGTCCCCTTCTACAGGGGACTCACAGCCACTGTAGAGGCTGGGGTAGCTGGAGTCACTCTGTTAAGTGCACACATATGGGTGGAGGTTGTGTGTTTTTGTTTTTGTTTTTGTTTAGATTTATTTATTTATTTATTTTAGAGAGAGTGAGCAAGATGAGGGACAGAAGGAGTAGGAGAGAATCCTCAAGCAGACTCCCCACTGAGCATGGAGCCTAACACGGGGCTGATTCCAAGACCCTGAGATCATGACCTGAGCTGACATCAAGAGTCACCATTTAGCTGGCAGCCACCCAGGTGCCTCATCAGAGGGTGTAGTTTTAACAAGGTGGTTGTGTCCTCTGTGGGAAGTTGGGAGACACAGTGTTGGCAAGGTTTGCACCAGTCTTCCTGGGGAGGGGACCAGAGGCATGAGGACTGAAGCAGGCCCAGCTGGAGAGGGCAGGGCACAGTCAGTATAAGCAAGTTAGGTAGTGAATACCTGTGCAGGGCTGGTTCCTGCAGGAGGCTGTAAGATTATGCTGGGGAAAGTGGGAGGGTAATGGTGCCTGCCAGTTTCTTTGTTCCCCGAGAGGTCCCTCAGTGAACTCCGAGATTAGTTACTAACTCTGCCTCCCATATACCCCAGGAGTTATGAAACTGTTGTTTCTAAGCTTTATCTTTGAGGGCTGTTTGTTGCACTGAATCTTTAAGGGCAGGGACTCAGCTTTCTATCACCTTCTGGGCTCTCCCAGAGCCACGCCTATTGATTTTTAAAGTTCTAGGCTTTAAGTCCCATTGGTTATAAGACCTCATGAAATTTGGCCCCTCTGATATTCAAAGTCAACTGTTATGGGGATTTGTATTCCCTGGCAGCCTCCTGATGTAATAGTCTGATTCTCATCACTCTCCATACCCACTGCTCCCTCCCTCTGGTGGCCAGAACTCCCTACCACATCTCTGCCCTTCCTGCCCTCTTGAGTGTGGCCTCTTCTCTACATTCAGTTGCAGAGTTGGTTCTGACAGTCTCTTCCATTCTCCCTTTTTCTGGGTTATTTGAGCTGAGGTGAGTGTTACGGAGCTGTATCTGTGGGACGAGGTGAGCTTAGGGTCCTCCTACTGTGCCATCTTCCTGGAAACTCATTTTGTTTGCTTCTTATATTCACTCCTTAGTGCCCAGAGAAAATCGCTTTTCTTCCAACCACTAAATTACTGAGTCAGTGAGTCTCTCAGAGTTTGCTAACCAAATGCAATCCTTTATCTAAATGATGTCCTTTGACAGATGAATGGATGAAGAAGAAATGGTATGTATATACAATGGACTATTACTCAGCCATCAGAAAGGATGAAATCTTACCATTTACATAGATGTGGATGGAACTGGAGGGAATTATGCTAAGTGAAATAAGTCAATCAGAGAAAGACAATTATCATATGGTTTCACTCATATGTGGAATATAAGAAATAGTGCAGGGGCACCTGGGTGGCTCAGTGGGTTAAAGCCTCTGCCTTTGGCTCAGGTCATGATCCCAGGGTCCTGGGATCGAGCCCCGCATTGGGCTCAGCAGGGAGCCTGCCTTCCCCCTCTCTCTCTGCCTGCCTCTCTGCCTACTTGTGATTTCTGTCTGTCAAATAAATTAAAAAAAAAAAATAAATGGAAAAGCAGAAGAACCTGGGCTTAGAAAACAGGCCAAATCCAAAGGAGACCAAGTGTAGAGGTTTCCAAGTCAAGTCTCCAGGCAGAGGATGGATTAACCAGCCACCCCACACCTGGTTCCACCTGGCTATTGCTGCCAGATGCTGTAGGAATCATTGCGTTTCGGTGCGGGAATGATTCCAAACCATCCCTTGTCTCTTTGTTAAGTTGTAAGGGGAAATCATACCCAAAAAGGGGGGGGGGGGTATAACATTTATGTACAGTTTAAAGAATAATAAAGTGAACAATTTTATAGCTACTGCTAAATCATGATTTTGAAGTTTCTTGAGTACGTTTCTAATAACTTTCCTTATCTTGGAGGAAACTGAAATCCTGGATTTTTTATACAGTTTTATTACATATTTGTGTCCCCAAACTCTATACAGCTACCACTTTTTTTTAACTTATATAAGTGAAATCACATTTATATGTTCTTCTGTGACATGTGAGATTGTAATTTATATATATACTTGGTCCTCCTCCCATATCTGGCATAGAGCTTTTAAAACTCTTAAAATTTCCTAAATGGTGAGAGCCCTAAAGGTGTTTTTTTGTTACATCAATGCATTAATGCATGACTTCTGGTCCCCATCTAAGGATGAGGGCTGGTTGCCAGTAGACACAACCATATGACTGGAGGGTGGGAATTTGTAGTCCTCCCATCCTTACCTAAGCAGAGGGGTCAGGAAATCCTCCCTCTCCCCTCTGGTCCTCTGGAGAGAGGTGCGGTGAGGGGCTAAGAGCTAGAATTAGAATCAATTGCCAATGATCAATGATTTAATCAACTGTGTATAATGAAACCTTCATAAAAAACCAAAAGGACAGGGTTCAGAGGACATCCAGCCTGGTGAACATGTGGAGATTTGGGAAACCGGGCTTGCCTAGAGAGGGCATGGGAGCTCAGCACTCCTTCCCACCTACCTTGTCCTATGCAGATTTATATCTGGATGCTCCACATTTTTTATATCTTTTGTATCTTTTTATAATAAGCCGGTGATCTGTAGTAAGATGTTTCTCTGAGTTCTGTGAGCCACTAAATTGTGGCAAATTAATTGAACCTGAGGAGGGACTCAAGGGAACCTCTAATTTATAGTCAGTCAGTCAGAAGTACAAGTAACCACCTACACTGTGATTGGCATCCTGAGTTGGAAGAGTCATTGGAACTTCAGGTGGGTAGCTGGTCAGAAACACAGATGACGACGACCTGAGCTTGGGACTGGCGTCTGAAGTGGGATGGGTCAGAGAGGGCAGTCTTGCAGGACTGAACCTTTGATCTGTGGAATCTGATGTTGTCTCCAGGTAGATAGTGTCAGAATTGAGTTGCATTATCAGACACCATCCAGGTGGTGTCTGAGAATTGCTTGTTGTATGTGTAAGAATCATCAAAAATGTTGTGGGTTTTAAGACCTTTGGTTTTACAGCAGCATGCATAGCTAATTAAATTTGAGAAAATATTTTCCTCTAATTTAATTGCACGATCTCACAAATTGTCTTTACTTCTAAATTTCTTTTAATTTTTTAAGATTTTTACCCATTTCTCCCACCTCCAGTCACCTGTATCTGGCAATCACCAATCTGTTCTCCATATCTATGAGCTTGGGTTGGTTTGTTTGAGATTCACTTGTAAGAGAGATCATATGGTATTCGTCTTTCTCTGATTTATGTCACTTAACATAATGCACTCATGATCATGCATGTTGTATCAAGAAGCAAGATTTCATTCTTTTTTTTGACTGAATAATATTCCACTGCATGTATATACCATAATTCTTTATTTATTCAGCCACCAATGGACACTTGGGTTATTTTCATATCTTGGCTATTGTCGATAAAATTGCAATGAATATGGGGTGTATATTATCTCTTTTTGAGTTAGTGTTTTCGTTTTCTTTGGATAAATGCCCAAAAGTAGAATTGCTGAATCATATGGTGGCTGTGGTTTTAATTTCTTACAGAAACTCTAAACTATTTTCTGTGGTGGCTGCACCAATTTACATTCCCACCAACAGTGTACAAGGGTTCCCTTTTCTCCACATCCTCATCAACATTAGTTATTTGTCTTTTTTAAATAACCCTTAAAGCAGGTATGAGGTGATTTCTCATTGTGGTTTTGACTTCCATTTCCCAGATGACAAATGATGCCTAGCATCTTTTTATGAATCTGCCAACCATCTCTTTGTCTTCTTTGGAAAAATGTCTATTTAGGTCTTCTGCCCACTTTTTTTTTAAAGTAAGCTCTATGCCCAGTGTGGAGCCCACTATGGGGCTTGAACTCATGACCCTGAGATCAAGACCTGAGCTGAGATCAAGAGTCACATGCTCAACTGACTGAGCCACCCAGATGCCCCATCTTCTGCCCATTTTTAAATCAGATTCCTTGTTTTTGCTATTGAGTTGTAGGAGTTAATTATACATTTTGGATATTAGCCCTTTATTAAATATATTATTTGCAAATATTTTCTTCCATTTAGCAGGCTGGCCTTTTCACTTTGTTGGTGGCTTTCTTTGCTGTGGGGAAGTTTTTTAGTTTGATGTGGTTCCCTGTGTTTATTTTTGCTTTTGTTGCCACACTGTCAGTGTTGGACTAAAAAAATTATTGTTTAAGACCTATGTCAAGGAGCCTATGTTTTCTTCTAGGAGTTTATGGTTTCTGGCCTTAGATTCAAGTCTTGAATGCATTTTGAGTTAATTTTTGTGTATGGTGTAATATAGTGGTCAAGTTGCATTCTTTTGCATGTGGCTTTCCGGTTTTTCCAGCATCATTTATTGAAAGAGACTTTCTTTTCCCCATTGTATAGTCTTGGCTATCTTACATGGCTGCATAACAAAACTAAGGTAGCTAAAACAGTGTGATATCAGCATTAAAACAGACACATGGATCAATGGAACAAAATAGCCCAGAAATAAAACCATGCATATTTGGTCAATTAATTTACACAAAGGAGCCAAATGAATTTTAAATTAAGCCTTTTGTGTTCCATGAAAATACCCACTGGGAATTTCACTAGAATTGCTCGTCGTCAAATATTTTTTCTTTATAGAAGCAAGATATGTCTCTCTATTTACTTGAATCTTCTTAAAATGCTTCAGTAGAGACATAATATTCTATACAAAAGATCTGTACATAATTTCTTATACTTATTCCTAGATGCTTTATATTACTTTATGCTGCTAAATTTCTGTTTGTTTCTGCTAATAAGTAAAAATGCAATTGTCTTTTTATATTGATACTACATCTAGAAATCTTGCTAAACTCATTAATTCTGACCATTTTTCTATATTCTTTTGAAGTTTCCATGTAGATAATTACAATATCCACAAATAATGACAGTTTTATTTGTTCCTTTCTTAACTCATGTACTTACTGTCTTGTTTCATTGTATTGCCTTATAATCTTTAGTCAGTCCACTGTTGAAGAGAAGCGGTGACAGGAACATTCTTGTCATGGACCTATGTCATTTCCTTCTTTTTGGTGCTTGCTTCAGAGTCAGCATCTCCAATGGATGCATTGACGAGGAAGAAATAGATGCCATACATTGGCATCCACAGGATGACAGGGTTTTTCTCTAAACTTCTGAGGAATCGATCCCCAAATGGTAGAATATTCAGATGCCAAACAGTGCAAAGTAACCTGTAAGTGTCTGGATGCTTGCCTTTATCACAATGTTTCCACCTGTCAGTTTAGTCAGCACTCATAATAATGTGTCTGTAGGCGAATGTATTCTTTACTTCAAATTGAGACTCTAAGAGCACACCTCCCTTTGTTGCACACATAATATCAGAATTGGGGATTCTCCCCTTTCTAAATCATTAATAGAAGCTGCTGTGGCCTATTGCAGGGTCTATTTAAGAAGCTAAGACTTGGAATGGATGACGGTGAAGTACAGAGCATTCTAAAGAACAGGAATGTTCTACTAATATAAAACCTTAGAGGAGACTTTACAAAGTTACATTTACAGTAATTCCCTTTCTCTTCTCCCAAGGGTTTATCTATTTCTGTCATCACCATATTGCCTATTGTAGCACTCATGTTTTCTTCTGCCTAAGGTACTGATGAATACAACACAATCTCCTTTGCTTTTACACCTGTGAAGAAGTTCATGTTCCTTCATGGTTTTCTAGAAGATTACTTCTGGCAACAATGAGAAAGAGACTTAATAAGGAGGATTCTGCTACCAAAGTCTCTCTCTCTCTCTCTCTCTCTCTCTCTCTCTCACACACACACACACACACACACACTTTGAAATGTCTATGTAGTGATTCATAAAATGAAAAAACAAATTACAAATTTAAGAAATACATTTGCATTCTTTATGACAAAATTACTACCCCTGATATAAAATCAGCTCTTACAAATTAATAAAAAGAGGTAATATCCTAACTTATTAAATGGGTAAAAGACATGAATGGGCAGAGATGAGGCGATAAAAATAAGATGTTCAGCCTCATCTTTTAGGTTTAGTTATAAACTAAAAAAGAATTAGAGAACAACTTTCTCACCACTTCAGTTGGTGAAAGGGGAGAAGATTTTCAATATGTTGTGAGGCTGAAGAGTAGAAATACGGGTTCTTCTGTGCACTGTTGGTGGAAGCAAACATCCGTGTTCCTTGAATCTCGTTTGCCAATATGTCATCAAACACTTTAACTGTGTGTGCCTTTTGACTCACAATTTTTACTTCTAGAGATTTACTCTAGGAAGATATTCTAATAGGGAAGTCATGTAATAACCACAGAAATGTTCACTGAAGACTTCTCTAAATGGTAAAAGTGGGAACCAACAACATGGATTGATTAAGCTTTGCTAGGGTCATACAACAGAAAAATAAGCAACCATTTAAAAGGAAAACTTCCTGTCACATACCACTGAGTGAAAAGAAGCAGAATGTATAATAAGAGCATATATAATATTACCTCACTTACATAAAAGCATATGAACATGTGCATATACATATACACATCTGCACACATAGACATACCACAACTATGAGAAAGGCTATTTATTAAAATTTTATTAATGAGCAGGTGTCAAGTCTTTGAGTCATGCATTTTATTGTTTATAATATTATCTATACTTTATGTAGCCTTCACACTGTTGTGCTTTCCTTTTCCCTGGCACCTTGGTTCCTCAAGTTCTAATTGTCTTAATAATTCAGAACTCCTAGCTTTGTTTTCCCAGACTTTGGGAACTCTGACATCGCTAGGCCACCATGTTTGACTTGACTTCTATGTACTGTGACATACTGGCAGTGCTCCAAGGGAAAAAAGAGAACATCTGACCCACTTCTATGCATTCCCCTTCTCTCCAGGATCTTGGCCCTTAAATCCTGATGCCTTCAAACAAGCAATCTTAATTTTTTAAATTCAGTTTTATAATGTCTTTCAACAGTAAGTTTGTTCTGATAAAAGGTCCTTGAATCATAGCCAGAAGCAAAAGTTCAATTGTATCATATTTAAGTACACAGATAACATTAATTTTTACTAAAATAGAAACTTCTTTGCAAACAAAGGAATTATTTTAAATGTTAATAATTGTTAATGTTACCTATTTGGGGATATTTGAAATATTTCCCTAAATAAAGGTACACTATATTTTATACAAATTACTTAAAATGTATTGGAAGTAGTCATTTGTTTTTTTAAAATGTTCAAGATCACTAATGATTTTGTAAGCCATCTTCAAATTAAATACTATTTTCCTAGACTGAATTTAATACAACACTGAATTTAATCTAAAATCATGCTTATTTTACTTCCAGATTATACTGGTGCTTGTTTGGGTTAAACAATATTGTGAACAAGTTTCTTCAGTATACTGTGAATTAGGTACCAGAATAAGTGAAAAGATCAATGATTTGCATATTAGCCAAAATAAACTTGAAAGGAAAATTCGAACTGGAAATTTGGATTTAGCATCATCAACATGGATGGTCAGCATCTGAAGCAATAATAGCACAGTCATGAGATATCACCAGACTTGGAAATTTTGCTGAATTGGGACTGGTCCATAAACATTCATATACAGGGAATTTCCAGGGCCCTTGTCACTTGAAGGAGGCTTCCTATGCATCCTCGCACACCTCTCTTTCCCATTTCCTCTATTTACATCTCCTAGATTCACCAAACAAGGTATCACAAATCCCTAAACACACCAAAACCCAGTCTTCCATCCTCCCCTCCTTACTTAGAGGTTGGTCTTCAGACCCTCCTTGGACTGATGACTTTCTGTACACTAAATGTGATCTTTCCCTCCTCTTACAATGCCTATTTCACCTGTTGGATTGGCTGCCTCCTACCTATTCACTTCTACCTTTAAGTCTCTTTTCTGTCACTATATAAATATACTTCTCACCGATAGACTCTTTAAATCTCCCATTGGTCTAGTGTTTTCCAAATTTCAGGTTTACCCATTAATGGGTTGTGAAATCAGTTAGTCTCTTTCACCAGAATGTGTTCTTTTTAGAAATGAAATATTATGGAATCTTCAATATTGGAATGTGACACTTACATTCTAAGTCATGCTGTTCACACTGTAGCAAATACTGGGGTCAACTGAGTTGAGTGACAGCTGATGGAGGGGATGTAATGACTGTGTGCATTGGCCGGGAGCCAGCTGGCCATTGGCTTTTCTGTGCACTGGTGTTTCATTTGGTTTTCTGTATTTGATCATAATTGTATCAGGAGAGTTAATGGTTTATAGTTTAATTTGTGTCAGTGTAATTTGCAGTTAATTATGAAGTGAGGTTTAGAAGAATTTATCCACTGTTGGCAAGGGCAGAAAGAGTTCCTATTAACTTTTGGTAGTGAGTTAATAATTTTCAGTGTGAATTTTTGGATTAGGCATAAACATTAGGCATTTTTTGACTTTGCAAATAATCATGCATCTTAATCAAACTTGCATAAATTCTTCTTAAGATAGTTTATTTTTATTTCATTATTAGAAAAAATAAGAATGATGATGTTAAAAAACACAGAAGCATGTTTTGGTTGAACTGCCAAATTTGGACTTATGAATAGTGAAAACATTAGGACAAATGTCTCTTCTACTCAATACATTTTTTTAAAATCTGAGCTTAGTAAAAAAAAAAAAGTTTTAAGTATAGCTTTCAAATGCTCAAAACCACTAAAACACTAAAAATGTATTACTTACAGTGACATTCTTTTTTTAAGAGATCATTATTTTTTTCTAACATTTGCCAGATAGTTGAAGGTATTAAAAGTATTAATAATCAGATATTAGCTGATAAAAATATATATTAATATATTAAGTAGTATTTTTAGAATTTATTTTTTATTGAAGTATAATCGACAAGACCATATTAGTTTCAGATGCAACATAGTGATTTGATGTTTGTGCACATTGCAACATGATCACCACAATAAGTCTAGTTAGCATCCATCATCATATAAAGTGGCAAAGTATTTCTTTCTTGTGATGGGAACATTCAAGATACATACTTTCTTAGCATCTTAACATCTTTCACATTTGTAATACAACATTATTTTTTAATTTTATTTATTTATTTGACACAAGAGAGAGATCACAAGTAGGCAGAGAGGCAGGCAGAGAGAGAGAGGAGGAAGCAGGCTCCGTGTTGAGCAGAGAGCCCGATGCAGGGCTCGATCCCAGGATCCCAAGATCATGACCTGAGCCCGAAGGCAGAGGCTTAACCTACTGAGCCACCCAGGTGCCCTGTAATACAATATTATTGACTCTAGTCACCATGTTGTACATTATGTCTCATGACATTTATTTTGGGGTTTTTGAGGGGGTTAAAGATTTTATTTATTTATTTGACAGAGATCACAAGTAGGCAAAGAGGTAGGCAGAGAGAGAGAGAGAGAGGAGGAAGCAGGCTCCCTGCTGAGCAGAGAGTCCAATGTGGTTCTCGATTCCAGGCTCCTGAGATCATGACCTGAGCTGAAGACAGAGACTTAACCCACTGAGCCACCCAGGCGCTCCTCATGACATTTATTTTGCAACTGGAAGTTTGTACTTCTTTTTTTTTTAAGTAAAGGCTTTTTAAAAAAATTTTTTTAATAAATTTTTTTATAAACATGTAATGTATTATTAGCCCCAGGGGTACAGGTCTGTGAATCCCAGGTTTACACACTTCATAGCACTCACCATATCACATACCCTCCACAATGTCCATAACCCCAGGAAGTTTGTACTTCTTGATCCCCTTCACCCATTTTGTCCACCTCTTAACTCCCCTCTCCTCTGTCAATCACTAAGCTGTTTTCTGTATCCGTGAGTACTGTTTTGTTTGTTTCTTTGCTTTGTTTTTTAGATTCCACTTTATAAGTGAAATCATATGGTACTTGTCTTTTTCTGTCAGACTTATTTCACTTAGCATAATACTCTCAATGTCCTTCCATGTTGTCCTAAATGGCAAGATTTCATTCCATTGTATGGCTGAGTAGTATTCTATTGTGTAAATGTAAATACCACATCTTCTTTATCCATTCATCAGCTGATGGACACTTAGGTTGTTTCCATACCTTGGCTATTGTAAACAATGCTGCAATGAATGTGGGATGCCTATGTCTTTTCCAATTAGTGTTTTCATTTTCTTCAGCTAAATACCCAGAGGTGGAATTGTTGGATCATATGGTAGTTCTATTTTAAATTTTTTGAGGAAACTCCATACTATTATGCATAGTGGCTTCACCAATTTATATTTTCACCAATAATGCATTTCCCTTTCTCCATATCTTCACCAACACTTATTATTTCTTGTTCTTTTGATAATAGTTATCCTAACGGGTATAAGGTGACATTTCATTATGGTTTTGATTTTCACTTCCTTGATGATTAATGTTAAGCATGTTTTTATGTGTCTTTTGGCCATCTCTATGTATTTAGAAAAATGTTTATTCAGATCTGTCCATTTTTAATTGGATTGTTTAGGATTTTATTTGTTTGTTATTGGGTTGTATGAATTCTTTATATATTTTGAATATTAACCCATAAGTGGATATATGATTTGCAAATATGTGTGTCTTCTCCCATTCAATAGTGGCCTCTTAAAAATTTTGTATTAACATATAATGTATTATTTGCCCCAGGGGTACAGGTCTGTGAATCATCAGGCTTACACATCTCACAGCACTCACCATAGCACATACCCTCCCCAATGTCCATAACCCAACCACCCTCTCCTTGCCCCCCACCACCCAGCAACCCTCAGTTTGTTTTGTGAGATAGAGTCTCTTATGGTTTGTCTCCCTCTCAATCCCCTCTTGTTCAATAGTGGCCTTTTTATTTTATTGATGGTTTCTTTTGCCATGCCAAAGATTTTAAGTATTTTGCAGTCTCAATTGTTTTATTTTTGCTCTTGTTGCCATTGCCTTGGGAATCAAGTCCAAAAACAATATTCCCAAGACCAGTGTCAAGGAGCTTATTACTGCCTATGTTTTCTTCTAGGAGTTTTATAATTTCTGGTCTTACATTCAAATCTTTAATCTATTTCAAGTATGGTGTATGGTGTATGGTGAAGCTAGTGATCCAGTTTCATTCTTCTGCTTGTGCCTGTCCAGTTTTTCCAGAACCATCTATTGAAGAAACCGTCCTTTCCTTATTATACATTCTTGCCTCCTTTGCTGTAAATGAATTGACTGTATATACAGGGATTTCTTTCTGGACTCTCTATTCTGCTCCATTGATCTATGTGTCTGTTTTCATGCCAATACCATCCTGTTTTAATTGCTATAGCTTTGTGATATAATTTGAAATCAGGGAGTGTGATGCCTTCAACTTTGTTTTTCTTTCCAAGGTGCAATGATATTATTGAAAATGAAAATTTAAAGTCTTACAAAAAGGACTATAAACTTGGAAATACAGCAAGTCAAATTTGTTGATAAGGCCCTCACATATTTTCAAAGAAAGAAAAAAAGACAAATTTGTCAACACTATTTTACCCTTTACATTAGTTAATCAAGAAGTGTTACTATCATATTTAGCTGTATAGGTGTGGCCAAAGAGAAAGTTACTCACATAGTTGCTGAAAAACAAATTATTCTTGGCATAGGTGGTCATGGTGAGTATGATTTTTGATGATAAGTCAGCTGAGAAATTTAAAACCATACTGTTAAGTGATAATACAGCCCATAGAATATACAGAATAGCATTAACACTTATTAGCCAGGCAGGAGCAGGTATAGGTTGCATGATTCTACCTAATGAGAACACTAATACTTCAAGTTACTACACATTCAGTTTATGTCAAATATATGTGACAAGTTTTATGAAGGATTTATTGTATTGTTTCAATTTAAGCTAACACATAACTGGTTTAGGTAATTCAATAGAATTGGAAAAACACTGTTTGAAAAATATAAATTAAACTGGTAAATTGTAATAGAATTGAAAGTGATTCGGAAGTAAATATAACTAGGAAACATAGCAGAAAAATTTAAAATATTATTAGGAATTTCCTTCTACTTCGCTACTTGAAATCACTGTTCACACATGTTCATACATTTGGCATCCTAAGAATTCTGCTGAATCTCTGCTAACTCTCTGGAAAACAACTGTAGCAATAGTTGTTAAATTTCATTAAGAGAATTGTTATTTTTTGATATGTTTTGTTCAAAATGGAGCTGTTACTGATATTGGTGGCCGTCCACCAAATCCTCCTCCCTCTGCCACAGGAAGAGATCTGCGGTGGGGGCCCTGAGGTCCCAGATAAACTATATGGTATCCAAGTGCATCTCTGCAACTGTCCTCACCAGTGGAATATAAGGGAAGGAATTTGCGTGGCTTCTGCATCTGAAGCCTGGGCTCATATACTCTCTGTTCTTCTCCCTATCAGTTAGAATGCAACCTGCCTAGGTCCCATCTTGGGGAAAAAATGCCTTCCAGGATGGTGGAGCAGTAAGATGTGAGGTATATCGTCCTCGAATGATCTCCCGGAGCTGCTATGCTAACCCCCATCACTGACTCACGACTTAGTTTAAACTATAAATAAAAGTCTATGTTCTGCCAACCACTGTATCATTGGGTCATTGTTAAAGTAGCTTAGCCTTTCCCTTAGCTAATATTTGCATGTGTTATGTTATACTGGAGTTATTGGCTGGTATGAGAAAAATATTAAGCGATATGAACACAGGAATGGGATTCACTTTTTTTTCTGTTTAAAAGCAATCTCATTTGGCTATCATTTTTGGAGATGGAATTTTAGCAACAAAATTGGCACGTATAACTCATATTTTTAACATTTTTTAATTGTTGGATTTGGAACCATAGGGAAAAAGTTACACTCTATTTCAAGATGCCTAATATATACAACAGTTACAAAATACATTTTAAGTAGTCACCATGGTTACTATATGTCCTCAACCTTTGCAACACAGAAAGAGAACATTATTAGTAAAGACACTCTGAATGGAATAAAATTAAAGACATTAGAGATATTGCAAGTCTCTGTTTCAAACTTTAAACATTTTCAATAAAGAAATTTGAAATACCAAGAAAAAAACATTTGGATAAAAGATTCATTGTTTTTCAAAATCCTGAATCCATATTTGCATTACAGTTGATGCCCAAAAAGGAAACCTACTTACTAATGCTTTGTTGAATACATATTATTGAATGCATTGAAGAATGATTATAAATTTATCACCATTTTGGATTAAGATTAAAGAAGAATCTGCTGACATTTGTAACTTCAGTTGCTAAGTAGTGTGTATTGTTATAAGTAGCATACACAGCAATGTGTTTCTGTGAACCAGAATTTTTAACCAAAATAACTGAGAAGAGTGGGAAGGAATAGACATCAAAACACAAAACACCTGGCTTGTGCATGCAGCATTATCCTCCTGTCTCCAGCCTGGAACAGATTTAAGAACAGGCAAGCATGCCCATAACAATGAATCAAATCCTATTTAATAGTAACTCTATTCTATTTAGCAGCAAGGATTGTTTTATAAATAAAAACTTTGTTTGAGTGATCTCTGCTGGCTCAATCAGTGAAGCATGGGACTCTTGATATCCGGGTTGTGAGTTCTAGCCCCACGTTGGACGTGGAGATTACTCAAAAAAATCTTTTGCTTCAGTGTTTAAATATATATATATATACATATATATATATATACATATATACATATACATACATATATATGTATATATATATTTCTGGGTATACTGGGGGTGGTGATGCAAAGGGTATTTTCTACTAAGGTGATGTTTTTTTAAAAAAAGTGTTTTGACTATTTTACTCTTAATGTCCTTCATAGTCAACAGTTTGAGTGAGTTGTTTATACATGCATTTCTACCTGCTCTTAATTAATCTACTGCAACCAGGCTCTGCCTTCATTATTCTTCTTAGGCAGACTTCCTATCTAAATTCTTGTGCCCATTTGATCCATTTGTATTTATCTCTGTCCTCCCATTGCCTGTATACTACTTTTATTTTTTTTTTCTATCACTAAAAACAAAACACTTTGCAATTATAAAAAGAAAAATGTTTATTTTCCTGTGTGTGCATGTGTATTTTTCTTTAAAACTCCTATGTACTTCCACATTAAATATTTAAATAATAAAACTGGGCTCAGTCAGTGCATGGATGTATGCAATAGCATATTACAACTTCCTTATTTCATTTAACTATGTGGTACCAACCACTTTTCATATCATTGAACATTCCTCTCCTACATTATTCTTAAAGGCTATATATAATATGCTGCTTTGTGGATACATACATCATGGATTTTTTTTTTTTTTTTTGCCCATTTCTTTACTGTTGGACATGTAGATAGTTTTCAATTTTTAAAAAATGATTGAACAGCATATTGAAATTCTTGTAGAAAAATCTTTATCCACTTCTATAATCACTTGCTTAGGATGAATTCCTAAAAGTAGGATTGCTGAATCGTAGCCATATCTGTGCTCTATACATATCTAGAATCCCTCCAGGATGATCCTCCCACTAGCATCCATGACACAATAGGGTCCAGTTGGCCAGCTCTTAGCCAATTTGATTGATTTTTGAAAAATCACACTTTACTTGAATGTTTGTGCTCTTTTGATAAGTAGGTGTTTGAATATTTCTCAAAGGTTATATAAGTTATTTGTATTTGTGGGCTGACTTCACAATCATTGCCCATTTTTTTAGAGTGTGCAAATGCATCTGTTTTTTAATACTCTGCAAAAGCTTTATTAGAACTTTCTAATAGCTTTAGAACAAAGCTATTAGAACTTTATATCTGTTATCACCTCACACCAGTCAGAATGGCTAAAATTAACAAGTCAGGAAATGAGAGATGCTGCCAAGGATGCTGAGAAAGGGGAACCCTTCTACACTGTTGGTGGGAATGCAAGCTGGTGCAACCACTCTGGAAAACAGCATGGAGTTTCCTCAAAATGTTGAAAATAGAACTACCCTATGACCCAAAGCAACTGTACTACTGGGTATTTACCCTAAAGATACAAACGTAGTGATCCTAAGGGCACGCGCACCCGAATGTTTATAGAAGCAATGTCTGCAATAGCTAAACTATGGAAAGAACCTAAATGTCCATCAACAGATGAATGGATAAAGTAGATGTGGTATATATATACAATGGAATACTATGCAGCCATCGAAAGAAATGAACTCTTGCCATTTGCGATGACGTGAATGGAAATAGAGGGTATCATGCTTAGTGAAATAAGTCAATCAGAGAAAGACAACTATCATATGATCTCCCTGATATGAGGAAGTGGAGATGCAACATGGGGGGTTAGGGGGGTAGGAGAAGAAGAAATGAAACAAGACGGGATTGGGAGGGAGACAAACCATAAGTGACTCTTAATCTCACAAAACAAACTGGGGGTTGCTGGGGGGAGGGGGGTTGGGAGAGGGGGGTGGTGTTGTGGACATTGGGGAGGGTATGTGCTATCGTGAGTGCTGTGAAGTGTGTAAACCTGGCGATTCACAGACCTGTACCCCTGGGGATAAAAATACATTATATGTTTATAAAAAAATAAATAAATTTTTAAAAAGAACTTTAAATCTCTGAAATTACTACATTTTCTAGTAAATTTCTAGTAAATTTGTTTTTAATCATAAAGTAATAATAAATACTCTTAAAAAGAATAAGGGGACCCCAGCTTTCTTTCTGGCATCCTGCTCTACCCATTCCATCCACTGCCCCCTGCAACCTTTGCCAAACCCCAGAAATCAATAACGCAATACCTGAAGGCTTTCAAATCCTCATTTCTATCACGCAGCACTGTACTACGTTCCTGCCCATAAGTGAAACACTCTGTGGGTTTCTCATTATCATTTTCCACCTGAATATGTTCAAAACTGAACTCGTATACTCCCCAGATTCCAAACCCTTTTCTTCTTTTCTTTAACTTGAAGATGGGGCCACAATCCTCCCCTTTTTCCAGAAAAGAAACCTGGAAGTCATTCCAGATGCTAACCACCCCAATCCGTCAGTAAATCCTACTGCTTCCACTCCTTAAATATCTCTGGCTATATTTTCCTCTATTCCTTTCCACCTACTATTGGCCTAACTTATTTCTAGATTACTGTAGAATCTTCTTACTGTTCTCCCAGGTTCCAGTTACTCCTTTGCAAAAATTTTTTTCCACTACACTACAGTGACATTTTTAAAGAAAAACGAATATGCTTAAAATCTGTTCTTAGCACCTAGTCACGATTTTCACAAGAGGGAAACAATGAGATGCCTAATGAGATTCCTGTTTCCCCCTCCCTCTTTCGTTCAAAACCATCTGGCAGAGCGCTCTCAGGACCTGAGGCCCTGGCTATCTCTGCCTTCCTCCAGAATCTGGCCACCCCACAGTCTGTTTCCCAAGTTCAGCCCAAGTGTTCTTCACCGGGGAAGCTCCTCCTGTCCATCCTTTCCCACCCCCACCAAAGTTAGACAGCTGCGTGGGCCCCTGTGCGTCCCCCGCCTCCCCCCCCCCTCCAGAGGGTAACAATTTAGCGCAAGAGAATAGGGAAAAGGGGGGTTGGATTTAGGAATGTGTTTTGAGGCTAACTCTGGTAGGTGTGGGAAGTAACTTAGCCTCTCCTGCCTGGTTTCCTCCTCTGTATAATGGGGCTACGAACCCTCATCCCACACCCCCTCCGCGAGATCGTGTTGGTACCCGGTAGGGAGAGGCAGTCTATTCACAGGTAGCGCCCGAGCCCGGCGCAGAGAGTGGCCCAGAAGGGCTGTGCACTGAACAGTGAGCACCGGACACCGGGATGCTAGCGCGCGCCGCCACACTGCGCCCGAGGCTCGGTGAACCCGGCGGAGCCGACCCCACCCCGCCTGGCGCCGCGCAGGGGGGTCGCGGGTAGGGATCCGGGTGGGCGGAGGGCGGGGGGGGAAGGGTGACAGCGGCTAGGCCCCTCCCCACCCGCTGCCCGGGCAGACCAGACGCTCCCTGGGGCCGCGCCGGGCCAACGCCCGGCAGGCGAGCCAGCTCCGACACCCGCTTCCACCTTCCCGCGAAGCCTTGTGGCCCCGGGGCCTGCCTCGGCGGCAGGTCGGGACAGCGGCCTCCGGCCTCCAGGCTCCAGCTCGCCGCCGTTCGCGCCTAGCGCACCTGACCCTGGCGGGCGGGGCGGCGGGCGGGGCGGGGCGGCGGGGCTGACGTGGCCCGCGGCATGGAGCGGGCGTGATTCATCAGCGGCCGCGCGGGGCCGACGGGGGGCGAGCGCCGCGGCAGCCTAGGCGCCAGGAGCCAAGCAGGCGGCGGCGGCGGAGGCGGCGGCGGAGGCGGCGACGTCCCCGGCCGGGCCTCCCAAGCGTGCTCCTCTCCCTGTCGGTGGCCGAGACCCTGCGAAGGTCAAGATGGAAGAGATCCTGAGGAAGCTGCAGAAGGAAGCGTCTGGGAGCAAGTACAAAGCCATTAAGGAGAGCTGCACCTGGGCCCTGGGTAAGCGCGGGACGCGAGGCGCCGGGCACCTGCCGGCCGGTCGGGCTCCCGCGCCCCTGCTCGCCGCCGCGGGAGGGCAGCGCGGGCTGGGGCTGAGCCGGCCCTGATGCGTGGGGGCTTCCGCTGAGCTGCTGTTATGCATGCGTTTCGCGCGATTGAGAGAGTTGCCTCGGTGAATTGATGCGGGATATGAGAATTTGGGTTCGGGCGTTGACATCCATCTGCCTCTTCTCTGGTCTCTGTCTTCTACCAGACCTTAACGGGGAACCGTGGTCCTCCCCGCCAGGAGGCCCCCTTTCCCCTATTCCCAGCAAGGTGGACGATGGTCACCCATCTCCGAGTTAGACAGGACCACCAGCCGGTGCGAATCCAGGGGCCTGATTCCAAGCGCCTGTGGGAAAAAGGGAAGTTGAGCCATCAACCCTGATCTCAAAACACTGGCGAATGTGACCAGGAAGGAAAGGCTTCTTTGATTTTCCAGATAGAGGTCAGCTTGTTAAGTATTAGCTTCCATGGTTATTGTACATGAAACATTACGTGCGTGTGGGATTGCGTTACCTCTGCAATTCTGCTGTGGTGTGCCCTTCAGACAGGTGGGATTTTAAATTTGTGAGCCGTGCAAGTATTGAAATAAGTTCCAGGTAGCACATCTGTGATTCCCATCAGACTCGGGTTTGCCCAACTCCACTTCAAAGAAGACTGCAAGACATTCATTCCAATTCGGCACGAATTTGGGCAATCAGAATTGTCTGGATGGGAATGCAGAGGGATCCGGAGCATACTTTGGGTGACAGTCATCTAACCACGGTAAGGCGGAGGAGAAACCAAGGCAGCCTTGGGGGCCCCTGGCCTGGCCCAAGCCTGGGTGCCATTCAATTACAAAATAAGATTGAATCACTTTCTCTCTTAATCAGAGAGCAATCAGTGCGTGATATGACACCAGCTGTGATACAACCTGAAAAGAGAGAAGTGCCATTAGCAGGTTTTCCACCAAATGTGGAATCCAGTGGTGTTTTAGGTGACTCTGTTAATATTCAGAAGATCAAAATTCACATATATTTGGTGTATGTGTACAGGCAATCCTAGCAACGTCATTTTTCTTTAACATCTGCATATGTCATGGAAGTTTATCTTGTAGGCTGAACTTGACCATTGTTTACTGTTACAGGAATAGGGACCAGATATACTTGAGCAGCTAGTCTCTTAAAGCCACAGTACTAATTTTCTATTGCCATTGTCATTCAACAGAGCCATTGAGGGCTAGATTCCCAAATCCCTCTAATGAAGGGTCACAGATGGCTGAGTAACATAATAAAGCCGGGCCTGACTGTGCTTTAAACATGCCATTCCTGTGTTCATTATTATTTTGCTGAAAATTAAGCAGATTGAGATAACAGGAAGGGGAAGAGTAATTGAGTATTTTTAATGTTTAAATTTTGATATTCAACATCTTGTTAAGTTAAACTGCAGCGTTGCTGAGTCTAGATCCTTGAAACCATTTGGGAAGCCCACACGTGAGGCAGGTATCTGAGCCAAGCCTGGAGTCCGACTTGACCACAGGAGTGGCTCTGATTCCTTTCCCAGTGACTGTTCTTCTGTAGTTACCGAGGGAAGACAGAGTGCATGAAATAGTTAAGTAACAGTGCCTGACATTCACTGTGAGGGCTGGGATGAGTAAATCAGGAAAACAGATCAAAGAAGAGGGCATAGAATATGGGGTCAGGGGTGGGGTGGGGAGGAAATTGCTTGTGAGCTGGTAGGGCTTTTAAAGTAGATTTGCCTTGAAATCATGGGTGGGCTGTGGATTCCTTCTTCTCTTCAGTTATTTATTTAGCAAACATTTATGAAGGCCTCCCCTGTACTGAGCATGGGGCTAGAAGGATGAGTACAAAGCTTCTTCCCTGTAAAGAAGGTGTTAGGAGGGCATGTGAAGGGAGAAGGGAGCATGAACAAAGACTATATGGCTCCCTGCTCTCTTTTCTGCTCCAGTCCATTTTCTACCATTCCACCAGTTGTTGGTTTTGTTTTTGTTTTTTACTATAAAACACATCCCCTTCAACCCCATAATTTCTTTCTAGATTAAAGTGTAAATTCCTTAGAACACTCTTTAGAATCTAACCCCAGCTCTTGTTTCTTCTTGCTCTGTGACCCCCAAGGGTTCCATAAACTACAGTGAGCTGCAGCTCTTCTGTGAACACACTGGGCACTGTCTGCTTCTATGCCTTTACTCGTGCTGGGAATTCCCTTTCCAGACTCCTAAGGCCTAACTCACATAGGAAGCATTCCCTGGGCTCTTCAGGCAAATCCGTTCCTCCCCTGGGTCCAGAGCCCTGCCTTCATGACTGCCTTAGAGCACCTAATACTTTGGATTATTTAGCCATGACAATTCTTCTAGGGGCAGGATAATTGAGAAATATTGTATTCAGGAGACCAAACTCTCCTGCCCCCAAAACAACAGCAACAACAACAATAACAATAACAACAACAACAAACCCCTAATTCAAGCTGACTTGAGCAAAATGGAATTTATTAACTCTAGTCACTAAATATCCCTTGTAAAGCTAGCTGGCTCAGGAATTACAGTTGAAAGACCTTGCTCTGCTCTTTTTGGGGAGATTAAAATGCTCCTCATGAGTCTCCACAGCTTTGGGCTTGTGAATCATCACATTGAGACCATCTCATGAGAAAGAAGCATCAGCCCACATAGGCCATCTGAGGGGAGAGGGATCAACTCCCATTAAAACCACCATGGGAGGGAAGAGTCATTTCCACACTTAGTCCATCTGAAGAGAAAGGGGTTATCTCCCACTTGGACCATTATAGGGGAAAGGGGTTACCTTGACATCACAGGAGAGAGGCGTCATCTCCCACTAAAACCATCACAGGAGAGAAGAGTTGTCTCCCACCGAAAGCATCATAGGAGATGGGGACATCATAGCCATATGTAGGCCATCACAGGAGAAAGGTGTCCTCTCCCACTTGCCTGTCATCAGATCATCTTAAGAGAGTGGAGCTCTTGCAGTCACTTCTGCCCAGTCTCCGGTTTCACTTTTTCTCTTGGTCCTGATGGGTCATGCGTATACCCAAACCAGTCCTCCAGCTAAGGAATAGAGTGGGCTATCTGGCTTCGATCTAGGCTACAAGGCTTACTCAAATCCCTGACTCAGAAATGGATAGTTTCTTCAAAACAAATTTAGGATTCTCTTTCCGACGGCTGGTCGGCCCAAACAACAAATGTCAACAGTGTAGACATGTGCTTCTTGAATGGAGGGACTGTCCCTTACGCTTCTGTGTGGCTTTCACACCTACAATAAGAGAAGCAGATGTTTATAAACAGATCAGCCCATTAATGACTTGTTTGGGTTTTAAGTGAAATTCATCTATTTTTTCTGTTTGCAAAAGTTGCATATGCTCATTTTAGAATATTGAAAAATATTTGGACAGTATAAAGAAAAAAACTAACATCACCTGTAATCTCAAAACCTAGAAAGAACGCTAATCACATTTTGGAGTTGTTCCGTTCTGCAGAGGGTCATACTATCTATGGCAGACTATCATTTGTTTTTTCTTAGCTTTAGCATCTTCTATGTTTTCATTGATACTTCTCTGAAAATCGGTTTTCTTAATGGCTGCATAATAACTAACAAGCAATATATATATATATATGTATCTTCCCTCTACTTTGAGCAAGTTAGGTTGTTAGATATTTTTCTTGTCAGTGAGGAAATGGTCTGATGAGGTCATAGAATAAGGGACGGTGACAGCTTGGGGAGAGAGGAGACAATGGCATTTTCCTTCAAGACGCTTGATCTTGGAAGCATGTGAGCTCTTGGGCTGGATGACACAGAATGTCGAAACATTGAAACGGCCGGGACCATGTCTTCATTTTAGAAACCTGTGATGTTTACACATATCAGGAGACTTGTTTCAAAATGGATTTGGAAATGGAGGAGAGGAGAAAGAAAACTAGGGGCTGCAACACCAGGTAGGGGAAGAATAGTCTACCCCCCCTGCTTTCCCTCTACCTTCCCACCTACTTTTCCTTCCAGCCAGTTTCTGTTACGTTTACAGCTCGACTTCTCAAAAAGTCTGTAGTGCATGTGGCCACAGCCTGGTTTTCCACTCCCACTTCCACTCACCTCTGTCTGTCTCCATCTCCCATCATGCCACCACCTGGTGGTGAAGAATCCCCATCCAGCTAAGGGATTCTCAGCTGCATGGAACACACTGGCACCCAACTTCCCCTGGCCCCCAGGACCACGCCTGGCCTACTGTTATCATGCCTCCCAAGCGGCCCTGCTCCCTTTGCCAGCTCCCGCACTTCTCCCTCGCCTAAATGTTTGAGTTTCTCAGGAGTCAGCCCGGAGGCCTCTTCTCTTCCTCCCAGCCCCACTGGAGTTGACCGCACCCATCTCCACAGCTTCAGGTCAGCAGCTGAGAATGTGATGCACCCATTTCCCTTACTAGTCCGCCCCTGGGTTCCCCACGTGACCTGGTGCAGGTACCTACTCAGCGTCTCTGCTTGACGAGGATAGGCTCAGTATGGCTGCTCTGCAATCTTCCTTTGTCTTTCTTTCTTCGGGTTCTTGGTTAGCCTTTGTAGGGTGGGGCGCTATTGAACATCCTGAGTTGAATATAAACCCCCTGTCTAATGAGGAAAACTGCCAGGATTTGGTTGCTGAGTGTCAGCACCTCCCCTTGGAGAGCGGCAGGGTATTGTCCGAGGCCCTGGCCTGCTAACCACTAGGCCACACTGACCTGACCGGCCTTTGATCTGCTCCCCGCATCTGCATCTCAGGGCTTTGCTTTAGGGTTATCCTGTCTCCTCTTAATGACTAACCTCAGTTCTTCCACTTCCTCCTTTGGCCTTGTTGGCCATAGCATCCCGGACCCTACTGATCCCATCTTTCTCTTTTGCGGATTGTCTTGCCTACACCCATTTTTTGCTCCATTGGCCACAACAGGCTGAGATCCTGTCGTCATGTTTTACACTGCTCTCACTGCTGAGTCTTGGAGATACATCTGGTATCCATTTTTTCCTTCTTTAAGCAGACCAGCAGAAATAGTTCTCCTTCTCCAACGAAACTGGTTCATACCGACAGAGCTTGTGGACTGTAAGCCATGAAGAAAGGAATCAACACAGTTTGAGCTGAAAAAACTGGGAACAAATCAGAACTTGTGATATTGAGATTTCTAATAATAAATAAATATTTGGTCTTTGTCCTTATTTCTGGCACAGAGCCCCTAAAATCCTTGAATTTCCTAGGTGAAGAGGACCATAAAGTGTTTTTGTCATGTTAACGGAGCAACCTAAGGGCAGTTGCTAAGAGGCCGACCCTGTGTTTAGGGAGTTGGAATTTTCAGTCCCTCCCCAGACCTCCAGGGAAGGTAAAGGGGCTGGAGATTGCATTCAGACTCCCATGGCTGATGATTTAATCAGTCATTCCTGTGTAATGAAGCCTCCATAAAAAACCCAAAAGGATGGGTTCGGAGAGCTTTTGGGTTGGTAAACCCATGGAAACATGGGGAGAATGGCACCCTCAGAGACATGAAGCTCGCCTTTTCTCCATACCTTGGCACAAGCTTCTCTTCCATTTGGCCCTTCCTTCCTGAGTTTTGTCCTTTTATAATAAACCAGTAATGTAGTACATGAATGTTTCTCTGAGTTTTGTGAGCTGTTCTAACAAATTAACTGAACCCAAAGAGGGGGGTCATTCATACCTTCAGCCTATAGCTGGCCGGTCAGAAGCCACGACGACAACCTGTATTTGGGATTGGGGTCTGAAGAGGGGGTGCCTTCCTGTAGGACTGAGCCCTTAACTGTGGGATCTGATGCTGTCTCCTAGTCAACAGTGTCAGAACTGAATTAAATGGTAGGACCGCCAGCTGGTGTAAGAGAATTACTTGTTCGTGTGGGGAAGCCTCCCCCAACCACACATGTTGGAACTGGATACAGAATTGTTAGCGCTATTGAAATAGAACAGCTTTGGTTGGGAGGCCATGGGGGAGGGGGAAGAGAATAGTGTTTCATTATCTCTACAGTTGGAGGCAGGAGTAGTGTGAATAATCCACAGCAATGGTAAAGGAGTGAACATCCAGGCTGGGTTAATGAAATTTGAAGGTGAGCCTCCTTTCAATATCCCTAACTATAGGATGATTAAAAAAAAAAAGTTTTAACTACCATGTCATAAATGTATGTGAGCATCATGAGATGTTGCGTAAAATGCTTTGTGAACATTGAGGCTCTCACAATTATAAATTATTATTGGAGGGTGTGGAAGCAGTATTTCAAGGAAAGAGTTTCCCTTCTATATTTATTATTTTTAAAATCGAAGTTTAATTGACATACAAAACTATATTAATTTCAGGTGTACAATTTAGTGTTTTGACCATTCTGTACATTACAAAATGTTCACAATAAGTGTAGTTACCGTCTGTCATGAGGCAAAGTTCTTAAAATGTTATTGGCGATATTTCCTGTGCTGTACTCTTTGTCCCTGTGACTTATTTATTTTGTTACTAGAAATTTGTACCTCTTAATCCCCTTCTCCAATTCAACCCATTCCCCCATACCTCTCCCCTCTGGTAATCTTCAGTTTGTTCTCTGTACATATTCATGAGTCTATTTTTGGTTTTTTTTTTTAATCTGTTTGTTTTGTTTTTTAGATTCCATATATAAGTGAAAGCATACGGTGTTTATCTTTCTCTGACTTATTTCACTTAGAATAATGTACTCGGTGTCCATCTACCCTCTCACAAATGATGAGATTTCGTTCTTTTTCTTATGACTGAGTAATATTCCATTATATATATTGCACCCCATTTTCTTTATCTACTCATTTATTGAGGGATGCTTAGGTTGCTTTCAATTTTTGGCTATTGTAAATAATGCTGCTATAAACATAAGGGTCCTATATCTTTTTGAATTACTGGTTTTTTTTTTTCTTCAGGTAAATACCCAGTAGTAGCGGAATTATTGGATGCTATAGTGGTTCTATTTTTAATTTTTTGAGGAACACCCATACTGTTTTCCACAGTGGCTGAACCAATTTATATTTCCACCAATAGCGCATGAAGGTTCTCTTTTCTGACACTCTTGCCAACTCTTATTTCTTACCTTTTTGATTTTAGTCATTCTGACAGGTGTCAGGTAATATCTGCTAGTGGTTTGGATTTGCATTTTCCTGATGATGAGTGATGTTGAGCATCTTTTCATTTGTCTGTTGGCCATCTGTATGTCTTCTCTGGAAAAATGCTTATTCAGGTCCTCTGTCCCTTTTTTAATTGGATTATTTGGAGTGGGATTTTTTTGGGGGGGTTGAGTTGTATAAGTTCTTCATATATTTTAGATATTAACCCCTTATTAGTTATATGATTTGCAAACATTTTCTCCCATTCAGTAGGTCACATTTTGTTTTTGCTGGTTGTCTCCTTTGCTCTACAAGAGCTTTTTAGTTTGATGTAGTCCCAAGAGTTTATTTTTGCTTTTGTTTCCCTTGTCCTTTGTCTGTTTTTATTGCAAGAATATAACATTTTAGCCAGTTGTAGATTAAATTGGAATTCTGGTTCAGGTTGAAATTTAGTTATTCATTCTGTGTTTCTGTAGGGAAATGTATCCTAATTTTTTAACTGCTCTGAGGAAGTCTTTTGAGCTATCAAGAGAGGGGTTTTAGGTATGAATGCCTTGCATGCAGATAATTGAGAACTGACTAATGTGTAATTATAGGAATTTCCAGGGAAGAAAGAAACTAACAGAAATTTATCTGCAGATTCTCAGTCTATACATATTTATTTTTAACTTTGTAATTTTCCTTCTGCAGAAACCCTGGGTGGTGTGGATACCATTGTCAAGATCCCTCCACACTTGCTGAGGTAAGGAGACTGGAGTTATAAAATATGGTGGAAGTAAAAATCTCCCACTGTGTCTTCCTGAAGGTCCGGGTAGCCTCACTGGCATAAAGCATTTTACTTGTTGACTGAACGCCCTTTTTTAAATCCGTGAATTGGGATAGTTCATGAGGTTAACATGATGGGAACCTGACTGCAGTGATTTCTAGGCATCTGTGGAGTGAGTGAAATCAGTAATCCAGAGAAGGCAGCTGAGGAATGAGGTGGAAGTGTAAAATTGGTCAGGGAGAAAAATGTCCAAAACCTAAGAGAGAATGTAGACATTGGGCAAGATCTTCCACTGCAGACTAGGAAATGCCCCCATCCCTCGCTGGGGAGAAGCAGTCCTACACTCTGTGGGATGGATTTAAACTCCTGCTGGTCCCTTGGCTGGACACCATCTCTCACAAACTCTGTAGCCATATTCAACAGGCCAGAGGTAGTGAGCCTGTTTCCCCACCTTCCTTATGGTTCCCCATTCCCCTTTATCATGAGAGAAATGCCCTGTGTGGGACATTTGAAAGGAACAAATAAGAAAGTTGCCTATAATTACATCACCTAAGGATAACCACTGAAAACTGTTTAACAGATTTTCTTAACAGACTTTTTCTTACATATACACATTTTTACAAATTAGTATGAATTTTATTTATTTTGTTTCTTCTTTATTTTTTCAGGCCACATAATATGAAGAACATTTTCGAATGTCAATATATGTTCTTCAAATTAAAATATTGTATATTCTTCCATTATATGGCTACTGTGACATTTATTCAGTAATTTTCTTATTATTAAACATTTGGATGATTTCCAGATTTTTTTGACATTATTAAAAATATTGACTTAAACAGTCTTTTGTTAAGTAAAGTTCTATATTGTCAGGATATTATGATTTATTAGGTGTTTTCCATCTCTACAAGTAGAAAGAACAAGAATTATGATTCTGTGTTTTTAAAAAATTTATTGCTTCTCCTATAGTATCTGCTACAAGCTGATATATTGTAGGGGAATTCATGTATTAATCAAACCAAATGTACTTTTATGTGTACAAAGCTAAATGAACAGAATGCCTGGCAATACCACTTTTGCCTGGGGTTGGGGGGGCGTGTTCCAGGTGGGGTATCCATGCACACAGGAGAACATGAAGACTTTCCAAGACATATTCAGGTGTCGATGGTTTAGGGAGATGGTTTCCTGGTCCCCATCATCTATAGATTCTTTTTCTGAAAACTGCTTTTGCTACATCTCCTTTTCTATCTTAACTATTAGAGTCCCTCTTCTCCTTGACCAAGGAAGGCTCAGCTATTACCCAACAACCCATTCGGAACCTTACTGTGCTGTGTTGTCCTGGGGTGCAAGTCTCATACCACCAACAAAGCACTATGAAAATACTAGGGTTTGTGTTGGTAAAGAGGCCAAATATAATGGTTAGACCACACATCTTTTTGTAAGTTAGTTTTTACATCTTGGCTTTCAACAAAATTGAAGGAAGAGCTAATCTAATTATAAGATAATAGACAAAAATATGTTTTGATGGTAAGTGTCCTTCATTCTCTTCTTTACGTAAATAAGGTTTCTTACTGCTTACATTCATAAAAAAGAAAAGGTATGGAAATGATGTTAAATCCCCACCTTATTATAGCAATAAGGAATACTCCATCTATAGGTATATGAAGTAATTGGAGAAAAATAAACTTGGCTTATCTGTTTCTTTAGAAATGCATTCTATGGGCTCCTGGGTGGCTCAGTGGGTTAAAGCCTCTGCCTTCAGCTCAGGTCATGATTCCAGGGTCCTGGGATTGAGCCCCGCATCGGGCTCTCCGCTCAGCAGGAAGCCTGCTTCTCTTCCTCTCTCTCTGCCTGCCTCTCTGCCTACTTGTGATCTCTGGCTGTCAAATAAATAAATAAAATCTTTAAAAAAAGAAAAAAAAGAAATGCATTCTAATGAAACAGAAAAAATAAAAAAGACAGAGTGAAAGTATACTTTTCATGTTAACTACATTAACATTCTTATAAATATTCATTAATGTTGTTTGGATCAGTTGGGTCCGTTAGTAATCACACCTCCAACCAGAAGAAAAGTGAACACTTTTATATAGTATGGACGTAGGAAATTTTAAAAAATCACTTTATACACATTTTGTTATACAGAAATGTAATAGGGAGATTAATAAAAGCCTCTCAAGAGTTAAAACATATTATATTGAGAGAAAATTAAGTTGGGGAAATAGAACGGAAATATAAGTTCAAGGAGAAAAGAGACCAATGCAGCATTGTTTACTGTTAAAGAAGAGTTTGCTCATAAACTTTTTTGTTGGATGAAGGTGGTTTTCAAACTGTTGTGGTATTCAGATTTCACTAGATACATTTAAAGACTTGTTATGTTTTAATTAAAAATTGTAGTACTTTCAATATGCCAGAATTGTAACCTTTTCCATTAATTAAAATTATGATGAAGAAATGTAAATGTCAATTTAAAATACATGAAAAACAGAACTTTAACTTTTTCTTAGTGGCTGTTTGAGCAAAACAAGTTTGGTTAAGGGCGCCTGGGTGGCTCAGTGGGTTAAGCCGCTGCCTTCAGCTCAGGTCATGATCTCAGGATCCTGGGATCGAGTCCCACATCGGGCTCTCTGCTCAGCGGGGGGCCTGCTTCCCTTCCTCTCTCTCTGCCTGCCTCTCTTGTGATTTCTCTCTGTCAAATAAATAAATAAAATCTTTAAAAAAAAAACAAAAACAAGTTTGGTTAACAGTGCCTTAAAGGCGAGTTCCTGATCCAGAGAGTTGTTGAAGCTGGCGCTGGGCTTCTTGAGGTTCTGGGTCTGTGATGAAAGTTCTGCCTATAGTGTTGGGGTGAGAAGGCGGTGATAACACTGGAGAAGCCTCCTGGCCTGCTGGGTAAGAACATTCATCAAAAGACAACTGGTATTTTCCAACCCTTGGTATGTGTGTTGGGGCGTGGAAAGATGAGCTAGAGAATATGCCATATTAATGGGACCTAAACATGGTTGGTCAGCATTTAGCCATGCCATTTAGCTTTGCTTTCACCCATGACCTCGAGATTTCCCCAGAGCCAGCTTGCCTTCTTGTACAACCCAGAGAAGGGCGGGGGCGGGGGGTGTCACCAAATTGTTGGGAAGGATGCCAGATCAGGAGCTGTGGACAAATATATATCGGTGTCTTTTCATATCTTCACCACTGTTAGCAGACAAATCGGAGTGTTTATCCTAACGAGAAAGAGCTGCCGAGGTCATCCTGTGTATGTGTATTTGTTCTCGGCGTGAAGCGAGGTCTATCAAACATCTTTGTGCTGAGAACTAAACCCTATGTATGAGAAAAAGCAGATGTGAGCATTGCTCTTAAGGGTTTTATATTCAGAAGGAGGAGGATAAAGGCATGCAGAACTGGAAAACCGTGTTTTGTGCTGGCCACTGTGTATTTATGGGTAGAATTGTATACATATAAGGGGGTTTCAGTTTGACCATGAGTCATAATAGTTTTCAGGCCTCTTTTAGGGTATGGGAAGAAGCCATAATTAGAACAAAAAAAGAGCTCTTGAATCAATATTTGTCTGATTTACTATTTCTCTTTATCGTAAGAGAAGTGATATAATGAGTTATGCTGTAATGGGCTTTTGTCTCTTTGTTGTCAAGTCAGTTTTGCTTTAATCCTTTGATTCCACTGCCAGGCACTTTGAAACCCAGAGAGTACTTAACTCTGTCCAGTCACTGCGTTTAACCGAGCATCTTTCTATTGTTTGAGTACCTGCTCAAAATAAATAAATAAATAAATAAATAAATAAATAAATAAATAAAAATAAAAAAGATCTAGTCACTGTAAATATGTATACCCAAGAAAGAATTTGGATATATTAATTATTTTTCTTCAATTATATTTTAATTAGTTTTCTTCAGTTACAGTTCTATTTAGCACATGAGAAAGAAACCAGATTCATTAACTATGTCTTGCGTTCTCCTGATTTCGTATTCAGTTTCCATTTCCATTTCTGATAATCGCTTAGAAGTGACTATTTACAGATATTTTGTTGTTTCAGAAAGGGCAATAGGGAATAATTCAAATCTCAGGTACTTTTGCTATGCTGTTTTTCTTCAGTTTTGCCACCGACTGATTGCTTTTTACATTAACTATATTAACATTCTGATAAATAATTACTCATACTGTTTTGCTCAATTGTGTGCATTAGTAATGATAGCTCAGATCAGAAGAAAACTGAAACCTTGAGAGACTTGTGGTTGCATTATCTTCTGTTTTTCTTTTACTGTTGATTGCTCTGTGGACTTCTTCTCCAAACTAAAATTGTCCTGATGTCACATGAATAATTTTCGTCACTCCAGTGACTGGACTCAGTCATACATAGAGCAGTGCAGGGGAGAACCCCATGGTAAAATATTTTAGGTGAAGATAAGGAGTGGTCGGAGGCATTGCCTTTTCCGCCCCAAGCTATCAGTGAGTAGACGTCCGCTGTCATGGTTGGTAAGTGAGCCTCTGTAGCAACAGGGGTAGGGATTCATGCAGAGTGCTGGTGGCAGCCTGTGTCAGTGCTGGAGGAAGGCCCAGGGATCCTGTCCTGTGGATATTTCTGAATTTGTTAGTAGGTAGTAATGTGAAAGTCATTCTGTCTTTCGTGCCCAAAGTCTTGCTTTTGAGCTTGGCAGTGAGTTTAAGGGTCCTTACCTTCCTCTTGTCCCCTCATGAACTTTGCTTCTCTTTTCCTTCTTCTTAAACTTCAGTCCTTCCATGTCTTCACAGGGTTGAAAACCTGTGAACGAGTGGGCTGTTGAAGTGTCCTTAGACTCAAAAAGGAGGTCATCGATAGCTCAGGCTCTTCCTTTGATTGGGGTCACCATTTCCGTATTCTACTTGTTTTACAAGCAGAAGGCAACTAAGGGTGCTCCCTTAGACTTGGTGAACAATCTCTGACCTAGTCAAGTGAGCACAAAGTGTTGTTGACGTCGTTTGTTGTTAGCCACTGGGTTTTCAACCAAGTGATGATAAGACTGGAAGCTACTGGTCAAGAAATATCAGTAGTTAATGGGAAATGTTTTCTATTCTCAGACGTTTTTTCTACTTTATCCTGTCACCCTCTCTACTTCCTTGCTTTTCCTGTGTGGTCTGGGGATCAAATGATAGAACCAAAATAACCTGGTCATTTCTGGAATCTTCAGGGCTGTGGTGGTTTTTGTTATGAATATTCAGGGCTGATGTCTGTGTTTTGTGAAGCTGTTACCAGCCTTGCTTGGCAGGAAACACCTGGCTTAAGCCCACCTGGGCTTAACCACAACTTCTGGAATGTTTGGCTTCCTGCAAGTTGGTTCATCAGCCATCCCTCTCCATGCCCCACTGTCCTTGTGATGGCTTGGTTATGATGATACCTGGTTCTGTCTGATCATCTTTCCCTCAGAAATGTTGAAGAGTTTATATTATATCCAACCCTAATTGTGAAAAAGAAAAGGGCTCTTCTGTGGGCCTTTCAGTACTCTTGTTATATGTAGTCACAGCCTTTTCTAGATCATTCTTGACCTGCTGGCACATTCCCCCAAAATGGTCTTCCCTGTCTAATGGAGTTTTGCAAAGATCTTCTGCTTCTGAGTCTTGGTTGGGTGTGGTCAGTCTCTCTGCTGGCATCTGGGCAAGAATGGTTTGCCTGCTGCCTTCTCCAGTGGCTTTGAAACTCCAAATTCTGGTGACTGTGGATCTCGATATCCTCACATTGTTCTACTTAAATCTGCAAGAAGGATGATTTTCACCCCATGTGAAGGGCAAGAGACCTTAAGCCACCACCAGTTTGCTGCCATAGTTGAGCTGCCTGGCTCTCTGAATTTTCTACTCTGTCTTTCCTGTCAGATTTCCAAGAGGTTCGCTCCCCTTCAACTGAGACCAGGTAGGGTGAGTGAGGTGGAGTCATGCAAATACAGAGTTTGGTATTTTGTTCATCATGGAATTTGGCATTCATTTTGAGTTTTTAAAATGTGGCATTAAAACACCTCACACCTGTCAGAATGGCTGAAATCAAAAACACAAGAGGCAAGTGTTGGTGAGGATGTGGAGAAAAAGGAACCCTTGTGCACTATTGGCAGGAATGCAAACAGGGGCAGCCACTGTGGAAAATAGAATGGAGGCACCTCAAAAAATTAAGTAGAATTAACATATGATCCAGTAATTCCACTACTGGGTATTTACACAAAGAATATGGAAACACTAATTCAAGTTTATCACAGCAATTAAATTATTCAATTTATCACAGCATTATTTACAATAGTCAGATTATGGAAGCAACGCAAGTGTCCATCAGTAGATGAATGGATAAAGAAGATGTGATATATATGTATACAATGGGATATTACTCAGCCATAAAAATGAATGAACACTTGGCATTTGCAACAACATGGGTGGATCTAGATGGTATAATGCTAAGCAACATAAGTCAGAGAAGGACAAATACTATATGATTGTACTCATGTGAAATTTAAGAAATTAAACAAATGAACAAAAAGAAAAGAGACAAACAAAAAAACCAGACCCTTAACTACAGAGAACAAACTGATGGTTACCAGAGGGGAGGTGGGGGATGGGTGAAATAGGTGAGGGGATTAAGAGCACACTTATGATGAGCACTGACTAATGTATAGAATTGTTGAATCACTGTATTGTACACTTGAAACTAATATAACACTATTAATTATATTAAATTTTAAAAATGTGGCATTAAAATACTGTTTATCGGGGCGCCTGGGTGGCTCAGTGGGTTAAACCTCTGCCTTCGGCTCAGGTCATGATCTCAGGGTCCTGGGATCAAGCCCCGCATTGGGCTCTCTGCTGGGCAGGGAGCCTGCTTCCTCCTCTCTCTCTCTGCCTGCCTCTCTTGTGATTTCTCTCTGTCAAATAAATAAATAAAATCTTTAAAAAAAATACTGTTTATCTAGCTGACTGAGTTTTTTAATGCTCCCTAAAATTTTGTACCCAAGGCCAGTGCCTCAGTCATCTCACTGGAGTTCTAGCCCTGCACTCCCGGTGCTCTCAGAAAGTTCTCATGGCTGCTGGGGCCACCACATTCAAGTCAAGCTTTATTCTGCCCCCTTCAGATTCCACAGACTGTTTCTTACGAAAGACCTTGGTTTCTGCCCTGCTTTGAGTGGAACCTCAGTCACATGCACCATCAGGAAAAAAGCTCTTTCCCACGATCAAGGCCGTGATTAATAAGACCCCCACTTCCGGGATATGCTATCCCACGTGTACTAGTGTTTTACTTAAGGCATTTCCCAGCCTGGGCCCAACTCAGAAGTTGAAATAAAGCATGCTGTTACAAATCCTCTTCCTTCCTCATGCCAAAGCTTAGACCCAAACAGCTGGTCTGTGGTATTTGGTTACCAATCCCAAATTCCCTTAAGCAGGAAGTATTTTTCTGAGCTGCTCTTTTCATCAAGATTGTCCACTGGGTGTCTCATATACATGCAGCCTTTCCCACTTCGTTATCCTACTGATCCTTGAAGAATGAGCTGTGTTTGCTAGACGAGATCCTTCTCTCCTCTGTGCCCTCACTACACTCTGCGTAAATCTCTCATGGCGCTTATCCATCAGGTCGGCAGTTCAGTCTAGGGGTTCTGTTCTGAAACCCTATCCTCAAGAAGTTCATATATATAAATTAGTCATCTTTTTAAAGATTTTATTTATTCGAGAGAGGAGAGTGAGAGAGAGATCACAAGTAGGGGGTAGGGTAGAGGGAGAAGCAGACTGTCCACTGAACAGGGAACCCAATGTAGCACTCGATCCTGGGACCCTGGGATCATGACCTGAGCCAAAGACGCCCAAATTATTCATCTTTTCATCCCCTACTTTCATGCTCTGTATAAGTTTGCAGGATGAAACTCTTCTCCAAACCGCACTGCAAATCCCAGGGAGCGCCTCATCTCCTAGATTCTTAGGAAACATAGTATTTGGAAGAATCCATGCCAGGATGGAATCTCAGCTTTAGCAATAGGACTTGTCACATCTCATTGACTGAAAGGGGAGGTCCCAGAGACTAGGACCAGAAGCCCAACACCCAATCCATTGATCTCACCTAGTATAGTCTTAAATTCCTCACTCTCTCCTCAACCAAAGCCCTGACTAGCCTAATGTGTATTGGATCAGGGGTTAAGAGTTGGTGGTACTTATTGGGACCCTGATTAATGTTCTGTGCCAAAGGACATTGACTGTGCAAGCATTCGAGCTCTCGTTGGCCCACCTGGAAAAGGCAAGCTGCCTCCCCTCCCACACTCCCAACATGAATTCCACTTGGGAGTATTTCTGTTTTAAAGAACACTCACCCCCAGATTTGCCCCTTCTCTTAGCCCAGGTTATTTACCATAAGAAAGGTATAGATGAGATAAAAATGTCAAGGGAATCCTCGAGCTGTCTTGTTAAAAGGCAGCCATTGGCAATGAACCTCTTGTTGGCATTTCTCAGTGCCCCTCTGGGAACAATCCCAGACATGACTCCAGCCATGGCCCCGCCGCCTTTCACTCACCTTCTCTGTGATTATTTCGAGCCAACCTTAGCCTAATTGCCTTTCTCCTGCCAGTTTCTCTTCCCAGAAAGGCTCTAATAGCACTTTTCCCATTTGTCCTTGTCCGTGTCCCCCACACCACTCCCGTCCCCACCCTGGCTGAGCCTCTGCCCAGCCTTCTGCTTCATTTTGCCTGCCTGGTCCACATCCTTTTTTCAGCTCAGATGCTGGCACATGTGTCCCTATCTTGACTGGGGGAAACTACTGATCTTTCCACACTCATCAGCATTTATGCTTTGAGAGAATCTTCCACAGTATCTTCCCACTCTTTGTATTTTTTTTTTCAGATTTTATTTCTTTATTTGACAGAGAGAGACACAGCAAGAGAGGGAACACAAGCAGGGGGAGTGGGAGAGGGAGAAGCAGACTCCCTGCTGAGCAGAGAGCCTGATGAGGGGACTTGATCCGACCCCGGACCATGACTTGAGCCGAAGGCAGATGCTTAACGACTGAGCCACCCAGGCACCCCAGTATGGTTTTATTTTAATGGCTTTTTCTGCTGCTTTTATCTGTTTTAGTGTTTCAGTTCTATGCTTTGAATCCTGGAGCCTCTTCAACAGGATGTGCAAAATGTTTGTTTATTTTTTAACTGAAATAAACATGGTCACATCAACTGGGAAAGACTGATTTAAAATGGATGAGAACAGCAAATACCTCCGTCGTGGTTTTTGGCAGACAGTTTCAATCTCGGCGTTGTTTTTGTCTTTCTTGTATCATGGAGGAGTTTTGGGTTCCCCTTGCTAGCTCCTCTCATCCAGAGGAGAAAGCAAAGGATGCTCATGTAGATTTCCCAGGTCCTGTTTCAGCTGTGCTAACTGAAAGGCAGCTGTTAGCAGAAATGCCAGACAGGTGCTTCTAACGAGGCTTCCACTTTCTTCCAGGTGAATTTCAAGCATCTGTGCTTCTCATGGATTTAAGCTCATCTTGAGGTCTTACCTCTTTCTGGCTTCTGCTTTTCTTCCCTAGTACAGCTGACTCCCTTTGCAGAAGCAGGCAAATATAAGTCAGTTTTGGCTCTGTTGATCTTTTGCTGGTTCTGCAATAGGAAGATGATGATAATAATAATAGGTTTAAGACCCTTTGGTTAGTCTAAGACTGGCTCATTTTCAGTTATAGAGAATTCTTTATCTCAGTGAGTCATGAAAGGAAGGAGGGAGACTCTGTCAACCTTGCTGGAGGTAGATGGGGACAATTTAAGTGAACAAGGACTTGCCCTGGAGTTGAGCTGATGTTCATCTTCCTGAGATCAGGCTTGCCCTAAACAAGTGAGCAGAATGATATTTCTGTGTTGGGCACAAAAACCCATTGGCAAGAAGAACGTGATATCTGGAGAAGCCTTTAGCAGTAGGGATGCTGAAATCCATGTTCGAAATCAAGGTGCCCCAAAGATCTAATTTCTCTTTTTCCTTTTCCTGCTTCTAGGGAAGACAAAGAGTATTCCTGTCACCTTGCAACATAGCATAAGTAACAATACTATAGATGTCCTAACTTACAAACAGCTTCTTCTGTGTGTTATCTGCCAGCCTGTAGGCCAATCCTAATGGTTTTCTTGTTCTATTCCCTTTGATAAGGAAGACCTACAATTAGCTCTCAATTATAAAGCTTCTCCTTGTTAATAGCCCCTGACCTAAAAGCACTTTTAAATGATCGGTCAATTAAATAAGTGCATAACCCACCCAACTATCTTGTAGGGGATATTGGGCTTGATTGACATTTTGGGATGTGAGCAAGATATTAATGTTCAAGAGTAGCCAGCCATGCATCATTCCTTCATGACAAGTGGTTGATGTCTTTATTTTATAGCCCTTGGTTCTAAAGGGAAGTATTGGAAGGAAACATAAAACCCTGTTTTGAAAAAAATATAACAATCCCATCATGAATCTTCTTTCTTGAGCCTCTTTATTATTTTTGAATGGAAGGAAGGTAGGCTTTTTATTCTATGTTTGGTTTCTATAATTAAACTGTGCCTTACAGGCAATTTAGGTCCAAATTTCCTACTTTATTTCAGAGTATACCTCTGAGAAATTGTTTCTATTGATGGGTTGTAACAGTGGATTCCAGAAGACGGGTAGGGACTGGAGCTTATTGATTCCATGATGTGAATAGTTCAGTGAGTTGTTTGTATCTTTCTTGTTCACCCTGTAGGATGTTTTTTCCCCTACTGGGGAAGGCGTGGTGCAAAGACTAAAATCATTTAGTTTCTTTGGACATCTTCATTTATTAAATATTTTATATTTTTTTCTGTTTTCATTCTATTGCATATTTCTGTGTCGTTGAACTGTTTATAAAGCAGTACAATTGTGTAATTATACAATAATGCCCTGGTGTGTCTTTTTCAAGTGAAGTTCAGTAAACTTGACACAAGAGATCTCCTTTACCTCCTCTATAGTCTGGTACTCTGTTAATGTGGTGCCTTGTAGCATGCTTTATAGCCGTCTGACTCATATTTTCTCAACTAATTTGGGGACACTTAAGAACACAAGTTTTCATTTTGAAAACCTTTCTTATGTGACAGGACCTCTCCTAGGCACCGTGCCGCTGGTCTCCACCCTGACAGCCCTTCCTTGAGGGAGGGGAACGACTCAGGTGTCGAGAGACCTTGTAGGCAGCCACACTGCTCAAGCCATCCTGGGGCAGCGTCGGAACTGCTCACCTCCAGAGTTTACTGTCTTACCATGGGGTATTCCCCCGACCAGTACTGATTCATCACAGAGGTTTATCATTTCTTCTTCGTAGCTTCTATGAAAAGCCGAGATACAGAAAACTACATTTCATGCAGCAGATTATTTGATGAAGCACCAGCGTTGAGAAGAGCACTTGAGAAATCTGTATTAGGCCACTGCCCATTCAGAGAGCAACTAACGAACGCAGGAGTAGGGTTAAGATCACCTGTCACTGAAACAACTTTAAATGCGACTTCCAAGGAGCCAGAGCTCTTAAAAGAGGGGGTGTCACAAGATGGGATTGGGAGGGAGACAAACTATAAATGACTCTTAATCTCACAAAACAAACTGGGGGTTGCTGGGGGGAGGTGGGGTTGGGAGAGGGGGAGGGGGTTATGGACATTGGGGAGGGTATGTGCTATCGTGAGTGCTGTGAAGTGTGTAAACCTGGCGATTCACAGACCTGTACCCCTGGGGATAAAAATACATTATATGTTTATAAAAAAAAAAAATTGGAAAGGGAGGCGAACCATAAGAGACTATGGACTCTGAAAAACAACCAGAGGGTTTTGAAGGGTCGGGGGTAGGAGGTTGGGGGAACAGGTGGTGGGTAATAGGGAGGGCACGTATTGCATGGAGTGCTGGGTGTTGTGCAAAAACAATGACTACTGTTACGCTGAAAAAATAAATTTAAATACTGAAAAAAAAAAAAAAGAGGGGGTGTCATATATTCAGGCTGACGGAAGAGCCGTGAATTATCGAAGCTGTTGAGATCTGTGCGTATACAGAACTTTGCCAGGAAAGGACCTAAACTGACTTTTCCTCTTTGTCAGGCAGAAGGAGACCTTAAGATAAAGGACTCTGGTCTGAAACTAGTGTTGAGCACGCACTAGGGAGGTCCGAGTCATTATGGAAATAACTAACCCTTACCTCTCTGAGCTTCTGCTCACTTGAGTAAGGAAGAGGGTTAGCAGCAGCTGACGTGAGAGGGTCAAGGTGAGCGAGCCTACAGGACTCCTGCGAGGAGGCTTAGCACAGGCCTGGTTTTTACGGGGTCAGATGCTAAAGAAACACATCCAGTCCAAGGGTGCCTGGGTGGCTCAGTGGGTTAAAGCCTCTGCCTTCAGCTCAGGTCATGATCCCAGGGTCCTGGGATTGAGCCCCGCATTGGACTCTCTGCTCAGTGGGGAACCTGCTTCCCCCTCTCTCTCTCTGCCTGCCTCTCTGCCCACTTGTGATCTCTGTCTGTCAAATAAATAAATAAAATCTTTTTAAAAAGAAAAAGAAAAGAAAAACACATCCAGTCTAGATCACATTCTGTGGGGGAGCCGACCTGGGCTAATCTTCAATTTAATGAGGTCCAGAGAGTACTGTTGTATTTTAAAGATTTTTTTTTTTCTCTCTCTCTCTGAAATTGTAACTTCCCCATTGCTTGTTTTATTTTGTGAGCCTTGTTTTGTTTTTCTGTATTTATCAGCTGGGAGAAAAGTCTTTCAAAGACAAAAGAGGTTTTGTATGTTTATTTCAGAGTCTGTTGGTAGAGAAGAAGTCCAGCTGTGGTTGGCAGAGATGGGCTGAACACAGCGTGCGTTGTGTTCCCCTGAGTTGACCTGGGGAGGGTGACGGTATTTGCCCCATGAGATTTTAACCCCCATTCTAAAATATAGCTGAACATGGAAGACGGGGCCAGGAACATGACATTGCTCATGTGTCTTAGGCATAGTAAAAATATAGCTGTCATTTTATAGTCAAGAGGATATTTGATTAAGAAAGAAAGTGATTGTTAGTTTAAGGTATGTACGCCCGAGAACCTAGTACAGTGGACACCTTCATAAATATTTGCTTGTGATGGTGCCTTGCAGCTCTGTCTTGAATGCCTGGAGCATCTGGAGCTGTGATCAGTAGCAGGAAGACAGTGTGAGGGGGTCTGGGCTGTGGTGGGAGAGGCAGTGGCAGGTGGGGACCTGGCAGATGGCTCAGAGTCAGCCAAACAGGCCATATTCTGTGTGCTGGGAGTAAAACACAGACCATCTCCCCTCTGAGAGCATGCCACGTAAGGGGAAAGGAAACAGGGAACGCTGTAATAAAGTAAGTCCTGCATCCAAGTCCTTGTTCTTCCATGTATAACTGCTGGGACTCTGAGCTGGTCATTTTGCCTGTCAGCTTCTGTAACTGAAGATGGACAGTGAAAGGTGGTATGGTGCCTCTGTTTCCCCCGTGCGATCATTGAACAACCAGTACATACAGAGAACAGAGAGACGTTGTTCCAGACTACAGAGACAGACTCTGTCTCCCCAAAGAAGGGCTCAGCGTTTTGCACGCTCTCTCCCCTGCAGGCGAAGAGACACAGATTTACCTCCCCCTTTCTTTTCTCTTCTCAGCGTTTGAGCAGGAGAGCAGCCTCTAGCCTACAGGCCTTGTCTCAGGTCCCTCCACATTACAGGCATATATTGTTTCCAGCTTTACCGAGATGGAATTGACATAACATTGTGGAAGTTCAAGGTGTACAACGGGATGATACAATATATGTTTACATTGTAAAATGATTACCACATAAGGGTACTTAATGCCCATCCCCTTACATAGCTGCCATTTTGTGTGCGTGTGTAACGAGAACTTTTAAGGAAGATCATACAGTATTTGTCTTTCTCTGACTTATTTCATTTAGCACAGTGTTCTCAAGGCTCATCCATGTTGCTGTCAACGGCAGGATTTCCTTCTTTTTCACAGCCGAGTAATATCCCATCTTGTGCTCATGTACCACTTTTTGGAAAAGTTCATCTGTCACATCTGCATTCATCTGTCACATCTGCATTCATCTGTCACATCTGCATTCATCTGTCACATCTGTGCAGCCGTTCTCAGACTTCTTGGTCTTAAAACCCATTACGCTTTTAAAAGTTATTGAGGACCCCAAAGGGCTTTTTAGGAAAAATATTGGATTGTATCTATCAGTATTTACCACACTAGAAGTTAAAAACAGAAAGTAAAAAAATATTTATTAATTCTTAAAAGTAATAAGAAACCTTTATAAATGACTTTTTTTTATGAGAAGTAACTACTTTAAGAAAGTGTAGCAAGAAGAATTTCACATTTTTTTGTAAATCCTTCCTGTGTGGCGCTGTAGAAGGAAAGCGGCTGGAATCTCAGCTTGGCTTCTGCATTCAGTCTGCTCCAATATGTTGCTCTGGTTGAAGGAGATAAAGAAAATCCTGCCTCATACAGATAAACGGTTTAAAATGGGAAAGGAATCTTAATCGCCTGTTCAGATAATGGCGGATGTTCTTTCTTCATAGAGTCCACCATATACTCCTGAGAGATTGAGACCGAAAATACTTTTGAGTTCGTGGACCCTCTGAAAGGGTCTTGGGTATCTAGGTTCCCCTCTGAGAACCATGTCTTCCCCATTTTATTTATTTATATTTTTTAAAGATTTATTTATTTATTGGAGAGAGCGAGAAAGTGGATGAAAGAGTGCATATGCGGGGGGAGGGGCAGAGGAAGAGAGAATCTTCAAGCGGACCCCTGCTGAGCGCACAGCCCGACAGGGGTCTTCATTTCTGGACTCTGAGATCATGACCTGAGCCAAAACCAAGAGGCAGATGCTTAACAGACTGAGCCACTCAGGCACCCCTCTTCCCCATTTTAGACGTCAGAATCTTGAATCCTTGTGTCCTTCCTTCTTAAGATTCACCAACCGGGTGTACCTGGGTGGCTCAGTTGGTTGAGCATCAGTTGGTTGAGCTGTGTGGCATTCACTCCCTGTGATCTCAGGTGTCGTGGGGTCAAACCTAGCATCAGGCTCTATGCTGGGTAGGGAGTCTGCCTGAGACTCTCTGCCTCTGCCTCTCCTTTTCCTTCTGTCCCTCCCCCTGCTTGCATGCTCTCTCTCTCTCTCCTCTCAAATAATTATTTTTTTTTTAAGCCACCAACAGTTCCTCTTACCTGAGAATAGGAGCTTCTCCCAACCCTGCCCTTTCTAGGCCTGCCCTTTCCAGCCCCTGTCCTTGGGTTCCAAGCTTTAGGCCTGCACAACAATCATGTTATAATGCTCTGTAGGGAGGTGGGCCTGTCTTGTACCATTCAGGCCTGTGGAACTGTCACCTGGGTCACATTGTTACTCTGGTATTATGCCCAGGAGCTATGGAAATTGCCCTGGAACAGCACTGCAAATAATACTTACTGGGGTCTAATGAAGATTGCTTAAGATTTTAATTAAGATGGTGCTTTACAGAATGTACATGAAATCATAAGTGAAACACCACCTGATAAAACAGGCCCATGGTGTTTCGGCAGTTTGCAGCAAGATTCAAGGTCTTTGGTTCGGTTTTTCCCCCTAACTTCAGCGCTGAGTTTCAAAGTGTTATTTTAAATAGAAGAACAGATTTCAGGTACAAAGGAGTAGATAAGAGTTGGAATTAAAGCAGAGTTATTTCTGATCCCTCAGAACCCAGAGAGGCCTAACTGGTCTTTGGGAACTAGAGACAAATGAGCCCGAGCAGGTGCCATCAGTGAAACTTCGCTGTGGCAGTTTCAGGGGTTTTTCCATAAATTCTAGCATCTGAAATAAGGAAGGTGAAATCTAATGGCACTCTGTCTTCCTCTTCCACTTTTGCTTCTAGACTCAAGCAGTGTCTTTGAGCTGGCCTCTTGTGGCAGTTCATGATGAGGCTGGCTGTTGATGGAATTATGGGGGCAGGGGGAGGACCCAAATCCAGCAGAACTGCACCCTGTACGTACCTAAAGGCAGTGGTTTGGTTTGGTTTGGTTTGGTTTTGAACCAGAAGACATGCAGGGGTTTTCCTAGTTAGGAGGTAATTGTCAGCATGTGTAAATTCTCTGCACCTTCCATCATTCTCCCCCAGAACAGAGACCTCTGATCGCTTACCCAACATCCAATCACCCCTACCTTAACCAGCAGGACCTGACTGAGTGTCACGATCTGCTTTTATTGTCCATCCTGTGCTTCAGAGGAGCCTGCCCCATCACAGCTGTGACTGTCCCGTCTGGCCATGGCTGTGCCCTGTGTCAGGGGTATCAGAATGGAATGCGAGAGGGATGCTCTGTCCAACTCATGAAGGGGAAGTTCTTTCTTCCCGGAGCCTTCTCATCTTCCAATGATGCTTGCAGTGGCCACAGCTTTCGTTGCAGCTGTGAGGGGAACCCGTGGAGGGTGGACAGAGGTGAGGAGGGGTGGGGGGGGGGATGGGTAAAGCAGACACTTAAAGGGCGGATCACCCGAACGATGGAAAGAACCTTGGTTCTTGGCTGTGTCATCGGAACACTGGATCACCTAGAATTGGGGCCAACCTGCCTCCATGTTTAAGCCACTTAGGGAGTTGATTTCCTGTCACTCCAGCTGAAAGTGTTCTCCCTGATACACCCACTTTAAAGGAATCCATGTGACCCCAGGGTCCAGGGGAGGGAATTCAGTGAATGTGGCAGCCCGGGAGATCTCTAGGTGGAGTCCCTTTCCTGTTGTCTGGCTGCATTTTGACCGTTTTGCTGACCTTTTAATTTCTTCTCTGGGATAAGGGTAAGGAAACTCTAAATTAAGTATTTTGTAACTCTGGGGCAGTAGTACTGGATATTTACATCTGTGGCGTTTACAAGGTCTGGGGGCCTGGAGCTGAGGCGTTGGCACCCTCTCGCACACCCTGGCCACACTGGGCCATATTGTAGCCGCCTTCTTCTGCCACAAACAACTGATTTGCTCGTACGCTTCTCTGCAGCTAGACTCTAAACTCTGTCATCCTTATTCCCAGCAGTGTAACGTGCCTCCCCGCAGTATTGAAGGAGACCAAGTGTGAGGCATCAGTCTCTGCCAGGAATTGTGCTAATGACTTTATACATCATCTTATTAAATTTTGCAGTAAGTACAATAGGTACGAAAATCATTTATATTTGAATAAGAAAACTGAGGCTAGAGTGATAAAATCATTGCCATGAACTCTCACAGCTAATACAGGATAGACAGAGGTTCAAGTACAGCTTGGACTTGAAAGTTGTTCTTTTAGCTAATATAATCTATGTCTTCAATGGATATTTGCTGAATATCGTCTCCTAGATATGTTAAAATAGGAATTATTGTTGTCCCTGTTAATCCCCTCATTTCCCCTCTCAACTTTAGGAAACGTATTGGGGCAGAAGGCACACAAGTGATTACTTGAATATTGGCTTTTCTCTAGAAATTGGCTGTAGGGTGTGTCTGGCTGGTCAGCCAGTTAAGTCTTGGCCTTCTACTCAGGTTGTGATCCCGGTTCCTGGGATCAAGCTCTGCTTTGGGATCCTTGCTCAATGGGGAGCCTCCTTCTCTCTCTCCCCACCCTCCCTTGTTCTCTCTCTACCTCTCTCTCAAATAAATAAATAAAATCTTAAAAGAAAAAAGAAAGAAATTGACTTTGGTAGTATGTAAGTGACAAATGCATTCAGCTGTAAGTAATGGAAAGCCTAACTATGGTGTAAACAAGATGGGGCTTATTTTCCTCCTGTAATAGGCAGTCTGGGATGTCTAGGATACTGCTGAACTTCCATTATATTTGGCTTTTTGTACCACAAAATGGTTCTTGCAGCCATAGTCAGCACGCCCTCACCCCAGACAGAAGGCAGAAGGACAAAAGACAGAAGGGCAGTGCCAACTAAACCGGTCTTGTCCTTTTCATCAGGAAAACCAAAGTACTTCAAGAGCCATGAGGGAGGCAGTGAAAGTAGGAACCAGGATTGTCGGAAACAACTTGGACCTGTCTTGATTTACCACTTGAGGCTGGCCATGCCATCAGCCAAAAGCAAAGTTGTAATCAAGTTACAGGGAGAGGCTGACAACTGCAAACCACACAGCTCAAAGAAGCAGAGGCTATGAGAATTCGAAGAGGTGATGGAGGACCCCCCCCCCCAAATCTCGCTGCTAAGACGGCTGAGACGTAAAGACTAAGAGCCGGTTTCCTTAGACTCTGTTCTTACTGCGCTTCCCAGCTATTTCCCATAAAATGTTTGTTTTCAAAGCTCTTTCATATCCCTACTGTTTATCCTTCCCATCCTTTCAAAGGAGTCTAGAAAGCTTCTGCACCTGTCTTGTGAACAGAAATTGCATACCAGAGAGACCAAAGTAATATGCTTAGGATTATCCCTGACATTTCTTGGCCAAAACAAAATCACCGATTTCCAAGTTGGGCCAATGTTTTTTGTTTTTGTTTGTTTGTTTTTAAGATTTATTTATTTATTTGACAGACAGAGATCACAAGTAGGCAGAGAGGTAGGCAGAGAGAGAGAGGAGGAAGCAGGCTCCCCGCTGAGCAGAGAGCCCGATGCAGGGCTTCGATCCCAGAACCCTGGGATCATGACCTGAGCTGAAGGCAGAGGCTTTAACCCACTGAGCCACCCAGGTGCCCCGGGCCAATGTTCTTTTAACAGACTCCATTGCCTTCCCTGACACTGTGATCTTCCCCGATAGCTTTATACGTAATCCAGAGCCGGGGTTGGGGGGCGGGGTGGGCTTCCTGCCCAAATACCTTGAGCTTTCCATTGGGCAGGCCCAGCTACCCCAGTTCCCCAGCATGGATGGTTTGGGCTTTTCAGGGACAACTGGGTGGAGCCCAGCCTGCAGAGAGACATCAGGTCCCTCGGAGTCCCCAGGGAGGAAGGACAGCCAGCTAGTGCCCATAAGCTGGAGTATAAACATTTTTTCCAAGGTATTTGACCCTGTCTTTTAGCAGCAGGGTTCTTGGTCATTTTGAGCCTGGTTGGCGTGTTCTTGCCTCCTTCGGCTGGAACTGAGGGTTCCCCGGTGCCTCCTGACACACGGGGAAGAACACGGTGATGCGAACACCGTGTTGAATCACCCTAGTGACGCGGCCTCTGAGCAGTTGGAAAAGTGTTTCGGTGATAGAGTCCGTTAATTGCAGCTTTCCATAGTGGGGACCTCTCCCATCAGTATTAGGATAGAAAATGAATGGGGGCCCCCCTTTTTTTAACCTTATAGAAGAGGGGACCCCTTTCCTTAGCCAGAGGTTTCTACCTAATGAGATTTTGCCACTACAAATAAGTATAGCAGAATTTTAGTTCTAGTGTTTAAAATACTTGTATCACATTTGTCTACAAATTTCCCTTTCTTCCATACTAACATCCTTACGAGCCTGCAGGATCTCAGCTTGTTTTCCTGGATTTTGTAGGGACCCATGTACATACTTTGGCAAACCCACCAAGTCCCTATTTGGATGTAGGCCATTGAGAGCCAAGCCTGTGGCAGCTGGCTGAGTGGCATTCACTCCCCGTGATCTCTGGGGGCTGTGGCTGGCGACAGTAACACCAGGCCAACTCATGGTAACACCATAAGGCAAAGGGGCACCACCACGGCCCTCCGGGTCTGGCCAAGCCTTCAGTCCCTTGAAGTCTCGTGTTCGTGCCCCGGACTGGATGGTTGTCAGACAGGGTTTGTTTCCTGATCTACAATCATTTTACTAAGAGAGTCATCCGCTGCTGCTTTTTCTCTTCAGTACATTAAAAAGGAAAAAAAAAAAAAAAAAAAAAATACGGGGCATGTTTGTTTTTCTTCCAGTATGTGTTTCATTTAGGAAGGTCATGTGGGTGTGTAAGAGTCGATAACCACCTTGAGTGGAATAAAGCAGCCCCTTGGTGATGTGTTGCTGCAAACACAGCTGCTTTCAGGATGCTTGGGCTCCAGGGCAGGTTAGCGGGCTGAAGGGTAACTAGCGCCCAGACACAATCCCAACCTTTAAAATTATATTTATCCCGAGAAGCAGTCTTGTCTTCTTATCAGATTTTGCCAGACCTGAGGCTACTGAGTGGCAGATTAGCATGGATCTTGTTCATTAGAGTCTACAGGAGGGACGAGGGGAGGCATAAAATCTACATTATGTTTAAAGCAGACGGCTAATAAGAAAACAAACCGCTCTTTTTGGCTCTCACCCAAGGCCTATTTTTCGAGAGCGCTTACAGAGCGGGATCTTTTGGGATAGTCAGTGGTTAAAACACCACACACACATGACTGTTGGGAGAAGTTGCTATTTATGGGAATATAAAATTTTACATCATTGTTCTCTGACGCTTATTGCCAAAATGTATTGCTTTAAGGGACGTGATCTTTGTACGTGAGTGGCCAAATGTGATTTTTTTTATGCCGATGGGGAAAGAACTGTGGGGTGTTTAATGGGACAGAGGCTGTGATTTCAAAAGATAAAAAGGTATTCAGTGACTTTTCCCAGCTTTATTGACAAAGAAATTTGCATATATTTAGGGCGTATAGAGTGACGATTTGAGATATGTATACGTTGTGAAATGATGATCACAATCACGTTAATGAACATATCCATCACCTCACTTAGTTACAATTTTTGTGTGTTAGGAGGACACTTAAGATCTACTGTCATAGCAAAGTATTACTAACTATTGTCACCATGTTGTACATTACATCCCCAGAATTTATTCATCTTATAATGGAAACTTTGTACCCTTTAACCAACATCTCCGTATTCCTCCACCTTTCAGCCCCCGGTGGCTACCATTCTACTCTCTTTGAGTTAGACTTCTTTAGATTCCACATATAAGTGAGACCGTGCACTGTTTGTCTTTCTGACTCTGGCTTTTTTCACTAAGCATAACGTCCTCAGGTTCATCCATGTTGCACACTTGGCAGGATTTCTTTCTTTCTATGGCCGAGTAATATTCCATTGTGTGTTTGTGTATTTATGCTTGATATCTAAAGTATAGGTACCTAGGTACATCTGGTACATATGTAGATATCTATATTTTTATGTATTTATGTATAGATCTATATTTACATATCCATATCTAGGTAGATACCACATTTGCTTTATCCATTCATCTGTTGATGGACACTGAGGTCATTTCCATACCTTGACTATTGTGAATAATGCTGCAACACACATAGGCATACAGATATTTCTTTGAGATACTGGTTTCCTTTCCTTTGGGTATATGCCAAGGGATTGTTGGACCATATGGTAGTTCCATATTTAATTTTTTGTGGAAGCTCCATAGTGTTTTTCATAATGGCTGTGCCAATTTACATTACCAGTAGAGCACAGCGCTCCCTTTCTCCAATCCTCACCAGCACTTGTTATCTCTTTTTGAAAATAGCTACCCTAACAGGTGTGAGGTGATGTCTCATTGTGACTTTGAATTTGCATTTTCCTGATGATTAATGATTTTGAGCAACCTTTTAATGTACCTGCTGGAAATTCATACGTCTTCTTTGGAAAAATGTCTTTTCCATTTCTTGGCCCATTTTAATAAGATTGTTTATTATTATTATTGCTATTGAGTTGTATACATTTCCTACATGTTTTAGATATTAGCCTCAATCACATAGATGGTTTGCAAATATTTTCTCCCATTCTGTAAGTTGCATTTTCATTTTGTTGATTGTTTCCTTTGCTGTGAAAAACATTTTCAGTTTGATCCCCCTGTCTGTGCCTTTGGTTGTTATCCAATAAATTGTTGATAAGGCCAATGTCAAGGAGCTTTTTTCCTATATTCTGGGAGTTTAGCGGATCAGGTCTTACATTTAAGTCTTTAATCCATTTTGAGTTAATTCTTGTGAGTGGCAGAAGAGAGGGGTCTAAAAGGAATCATTGTGTCCTACAGTATGAAATATACATGTTTTAAATTATCTAGAAAGTAAGATTAAACACAAATGACACACTCTTGACAGAGGGGAAGGAATGTTTTTATATTGTAAAGTATGCTCATAGTGTAGAAAATTCAAAAGCCTACATTCAAAATGTAATTCTTGATGTGCAATGCCATGTTATTTGAACTATTCATAGGTTTCATTACATCTATACTTTATAGATGAGGATACTGAGGTATGAAACAGCTAGGACCCAGTAATAACTGGTTAAGCCTGAACTCCCACCCTTGACAGCTGGATGCAAAAGTTGGATCATCTAGAGATAATAAATCTTATCACTGATTTATTTTCTTTTGAATGTATGTCATGAAAATTAGGTCACAGTGTATGTAATGTTTTGCAACTTACTAGTTTCACTTAATATTGAAAACAATTTTCAAGTGCCACTAGGAATTCTTTAAAAACACTTTGAAGGCTATTAAAATTCCATCCAATTGGTATACCATAGGAAAAGTCATTTTTAGTATTTCCCTCATTGTTCTAGTAATGGATCAAATATTGGCATAAACTGCTAGGGAGCTTCTCTTCTTTGAAGGTATAGTCTCAGTTTGGGGCGCCTCGGTGGCTCAGTCATTAAGCATCTGCCTTAGTCTCAGTCATGATCCCAGGGTCTTGGGATCAAGCCCTGTATCAGGCTCCCTGCTCTATGAGCCTGCTTCTCCCTCTCCCTCTGCCTCCAGCTTATACACGCGTGGGCGTGCGCTCTCTCTCTCTCTCTCTCTGTCAAATAAAATCTTTAAAAAAAAAAGTATAGTCTCAATTTTAAGGTGTAGTATGCCATTGTAATATTAGTAAGGTAGTTCACTTGCTTAGTAGATTTCACAAGGACCTTCCAGTTGACTTTGAGTCAAGAAAGGTGAATATATTTCCCTCCACAGTTATTTAACAATATCCCTGACCACCTGTGTAACCAGCTACTCTATCCTGTAGGGTAGGGGAGGCCCTGACCCAGCCAGAAGGGACTCTAGAAATGCTAGTAGGGTCAGGCGGAAGCGTGGAGGAGGGTAGAATTTGTAAAGATGGATGGACGTGTAAATAGAGAGGACATGAGGTTTAAAAGCACTGAGCATGCCTGTGATGAATGATTGTTAGCTTTGAATGGTACAGTCTATCTTGACACTGGAGATTAAGCTTTAATGTATTGTTCTTGGCCTTTCCCTATATTCAAACTAGCCAGATGCTTAGGTTTTACATCGTGGACTAAATTTGACAATTTAATGCTGAAAATTTTATTGCTGTAGATAAAAAGTCAATAACAGTAAAGGATACAGATTTTTCTATTTTCTGTGGCCTATAGGCCTATACATTTTATATCTGAGTGTGCTAATTGGATGGAAACAGTTCTCAGATGGACGCCTCCTGAGAAAAGTGGGGACTATTACACTGGCTTTCACGTGCTGGTTTGTTTTGGGGGGAGAACATAGGTCACCTGGAAAATAAAAAATTTTATTACTTTGGCTAATTTGCAGGGATGCCTGTGCTTGTCTCCATATTGTAGATGCCTTTCTCCTCTTCTTTTATCTTTTGCTTCCTCGTGATGGAGAGGTAACATGCTGCTAGGAAAGAGAGAAGGCTTTCGTGTTGCATAGTCCTTACATTTGAATCTGGACTCATCCATTTACCACTTTTTTTCATGCATATGTGATTTTGGGAGCCTCCATGACTTGAACTGTAAAATGAACTCAATAATGGCCACCGTCCAAGTTCTCATGAGGATTAAATGAGTTCTAACATTATGGGAAAGTTCCCAGCTCACAGCTTCCTCTGATGGATGGGCTTACTACCTCTTTCCACATCTCCTCTAGAGCAATGACCAAAGTGTTCCTTGTTTTTCCTGTTTTAATAGTAAGGTTATGCTTCTAATGGGACCTAATGCTGTACAGCAGCTAAGTGACATGGGACAAAGTACTTACCATCTCTGAGTCTGTTAGCTCATTGATCAAGAGGAAGTAATCACAGTTTTGTAAGTACTCAATTAAATGAGATCATGGATGTATGGCCAGTTCTTATGCCTGGCACAGAGCGGGCACTCTGAGCTCTGTCCTTCTGCTGTCCTTCCTGTACTTTGCCTTGGAAGTTTCAATCACTTCCAAGGCTTCAGCTACCTTAAGATGGAGATCTTCTAATTCCTGAGCTCGAAACCAGTACTTGTACTGGTACCAGTTTTGTACTTACCAATACTTAGATGCCCAAAGGAATCTGAAATTCCATAATATATAAAGATACAGTTATCATCCATCCCATTTCCATCCTCAAAACTCTTCTTCCAGTAGGTCCTCTCTACTCCACTTCTGTACTATCTCTAGGTTCCATTTCTTCCTTTCCATTCCTGAATATGTCCTAACTGCATTGTACTTTCAGCACTGGGCCCTTATAGCAGTGTAGTCCCTTTCTCCAGGCTTGGCTGCCTCCAGTAAATAATGATGACAACAACAAAACTATAGTAACAAGACAGTGGTGACAGTGAGAAAAAGTACCAAAGACAATAATAATTTGTTGAATATGTGCAACATGCTAAGCACTATCATATCACCATAAGTCTTGGGAGAAGTGTGACCCTTCTCTGGGCTCATGTTGTAGAGGCCCTGTTCTTGTCCTCATCAAGGTGGAGGGAATATTCCCACCTAGAACCCACCCTATCCCCTCAGTTCTTGCTCTGGGCACTTGAGACCTCAGGATTCCCTCCTAGACTATGCTGAGCCTCCTTCCAAAAACTGCATGTGGACATGGCTTTATCTTTCAGAAGGCAGATGATGCCATAGATGTCTGCATTCTAGGCCCAAGGGCTGGCTAAACAGCAGCTGTTTGCATAGCCTGTAGTCTTGAGACCCATGCTATGAGACCCTTGTGGGGCAGGACAGAGCCAGAGGTGGCAAAAGAAGGGGGCTGGGCCAGGAAACTTCAGGAGTGCTGTAAATGTTAGGGTAAGGAATCAGGAATTTTTCTAATGTAGTTTTTTATCTAATCATTGTAACACTTCTCCAGTAGGTAATATTAGGTCCATATATAAAATGAGAGTTGCAGAGGTTACTTAGTGTACAGATTATAATTGGCAGAGCCTGAATTTGATGCAGATTCACTGAATTCTAGAATTTTATTCCATGATAGTCTACTTTTTATCATTCCCTACATGTTAGCCAGGGTTCCATTTTGTAGAAAATGTCTGAGTTCACAATCTCCCCTGGATTAAAAATCTTCCATTAGCTCCTCATTTTCAACTGGCTAAAGGCCAGTTCCTCTGGAATAGCATGCAAAGACCCTTCAAAGGCTGTTTAGAATCTACCCTACCAAAGGTAAGGCTCCTTTTTCATGAGTCTTCCCACTGTGACTTATCCAGTCATAATGAACACACTCTGTGCCTTTGCACCTACAACCTCAGTGTGGTATGTCTTTCCTACTTCTTTCCCTGGCTTACCAAGTCCCATATAACACCCCCAATTTCAAGGCCAAATAAATATCACCTTGTCCATGAAGACACTTGAATTTTTCTAGACAGGATCTCTTCTACTCCTGTTATACATTCCTAGTTGACTGTTTATACTTTGATAAAGTGTGCATTGCTTTCTTACCTATGTTTTTATATTATCCCATGTCTGTTCCTTCCTTGAGGCTGTGGCTTCCATGTGGACATGAACCAGGTGTCTTTTCATTATATGCCCAAGTTTTCATCCAGAGTCTGGACATATATGGTAGGCTAGATAATTTTTTTTGAAAGACTGTTTTAATACTAAGCATCTTATGTACTTTTCACAAGGGAGTTACTGACAATTGAGAAATCCAAATTTTAGTTCTGCCCATTGTACTGACCTGCCAATGGACTGGTTTTTTAAAGGCATTTGACATCACAACCAGCAATTTCTATTTCACAGAAAAATGTCACTTTACTTTTAGTCCTGTAATTACACTATCATGGCATTTAAGTGATGAGAAGTCGCTGTTAAAAAATGTGTAGATCTGTATTATTTGTGAACTTTAACAGGCCACTGAGTTCTGAATAAAGCATAAATCACAGTTTTGTCTCAATGTGACTGATTTGGTTTTGCCTTTTCAAGTTACCTGTCTTTAGTTACATAGACTTTTCTGAAAGATATTTATACCATTAATTGTTATTTTTCAAGAGGTAGCTATTTGCATAAAATATGCTACCTATTTGCATAAAATTGTCGGCACATAAAAAAGATTATGTTGTATTGTCCAGCTGCTTTTTCTTCTTCCCTAAGATTTGAATATTTGAGTTAGCGATCCTTTCTGTTTTGGTGGTTTATTGCTTTTTGCCTCCTCATGGCAGAAATTCTGGGCAGAGTCCTACCTCTTGATTGCCAGTTGGAACAGTTCCATCATAAAAAAAAAAAAAATCATTAAGTATCAAAACGCATGTGGTTCTGTGTTATGGTGCAGGGCAGAACCAGTCCTAGAGGCAGGCTTCATGCTGTTGGTATATTTACATGCTAAGCCCAAAAGTTTGATTGTGGGAAAATCTGTCCTAGGAAGAAGCAAAATGAAATCAAGCATACTTATTTTAGATTACATGACTGAGGTAATTATATTTTAGGGTGACAAGCAAGCCTATTTTCAGTCAAAAAGACTTGAGGGAGAAGAAAGAATTCAGGAAGTGTTTGAAGGATGGCAAAAGAATGTCTTAGAGGAAAGGAGAAGGGAAACTGTTCCAGGAATTATGGCCTAGTTTTTGATAAAGAGGGAAGGGTGGTGACTTGACAGAGTATGAGAAGTTGGCACAGAAGCAGCTCAGGAAGGATTAGATGAAAGCTGTTACGGGAAACACGGCCATTCAGGGTCCCGGGCCAAAAGCTTTGAAGGAAAGTGAGATGGTGTTTTTGCTCATGTAGTACAGGGCAAGCTTTACATTTTATTTCTAAAGGCAATATATTCTTGAAAAAATTTTAAATGTAGAAACACATAATAATAAAACCAAGATCATCCATGTTCCCAAAAGGCAGAGAGAGATTTTGGATGTGTTCTGAGGAATTTCTTACCAGCCTCTCTCTCTCTCCTCCACCTCTTCTATAATCGTAGTAATGGTTTATTTGGGGGGGGGGGGGGTCATGACACGGTATATATTCTCCATCGCATTTTCATTTTTAAATTTTTGGCATAAGATTTCAAAGTGCTTTCCGGTGTCAATGAAAACTTTCCAGAATACTTTTAATTATTATCTATTATTCCCTTCTATGAATGTGCCATGATTTCTTTAACCTTATTTACCTTATAAATAAAATGACAATAAAAAGCCTTTGCGGGGCACCTGGGTGGCTCAGTGGGTTAAAGCCTCTGCCTTTGGCTCAGGTCATGATCTCAGGGTCCTGGGATCGAGCCCCCCTCGGGCTCTCTGCTCCGCGGGGAGCCTGCTTCCTCCTCTCTCTCTGCCTGCCTCTCTGCCTAGTTGTGATTTCTCTCTGTCAAATAAATAAAATTAAAAAAAAAAAAGTCTTTGCATCCAAACCTTTGTTACATGTATAATGATTTCTTTAGAACAGATTCATGGAATAGAAAATCCTCGGCGAAACTGTATTCACGATCGTAAGCTCTGGATAGCTACTGACAAATGATTTTTTATGGAAGTGTTAAAGAATAAACCTTTCATGGGGCCACAGGGAAGGGTTCTGCGAGGAATTGCTAAGTGTGTTGATGGAGGTGAGAAAGAGTTTACAGTGTTTCACGGTGGAAAAGTGTACAAGCCTGTGTGTAAATGGTTGACATGGGGGATGATGTGAGGAAATACTGGATTGACAATGGACAGGAAGAAAGGAGCTGGGCTGTTTGTTTATCTTTCATGAAAAGTCCTCCACAGGCTTACTGGGTGTAAAATGCTTAGCCCTGTCTTGGAACAGGGTTCGAGAGTGACAAATGATAATCACTAAGGTTCTCTGTGGCTGAGGAACTTGAGGTCACGGCTCCTGTTGTGCCCCACCTCGTTTCCAGGAGTGAGTTTTTCTCTCTTATGCTCCTGCCCCTCATCGATAAATGCCAGTATTTTTTGTCCTTTCTCATTGGCTTGGCATGAAGCTTAAAGCAGATTATATTATTACCTAAGCTCTTAAAGTGGTGCCCAGGATACTGAAGCCTTTATTAATAAATGGTGTTTCTACACTAGCAGGGCTCCTCCCTCTAGTTGGGCTGGCTGTGACAGAACACTCGAGCCAAAGAGAAACCAATATGTTGTGTCTAATACAACGTTTGTGTCTGGTGGAAAGAGAAGGCCACTTTCTTTGATCCTTTTATTGGACTCGCTTATCTTTATAGGCTCAGCTCACCTTAATAGCCTTGATGCTGACATTGTCAGTCATTTTCCTTCTTTTTGAAGATCAGAAGTTTGAACTGACACTTGCCCCTATCTTGGGCAGGAATGATGTCTTCTTTTCCCTCTGTTCTGTACTCTGTGCCCAGTGCACTGACCTGAATGTAATAAACACTCAATAGTTATAGAAAAGGATGAATTCTAGAGCAGCCTCCCTTATGATTAGTGTGGACTTCATGTCTCTTCCTCTAGAAATTAAAAAAAAAAAACTTTAGTGTTTTTGTACTTAATTACACAGAATGTATATCTTATGGCAGAAGTATTACCAGATTGTGGGGGGAAATACCAAGCCACATTGTGTTTTTCATTTTTTTCCAAAGATAATTAAGCTCTAAGATGTCATGTACAGCATGGGGACTATAATTAACAACACTGTTGTGTATCTGAAAGTTTCTGAGAGAGGCCTCAAAGTTCTCATCTAAAAGGCTTCAAAGTTCTCATCACAAGAAAAAAATATAACTATGTGAGGTGTTAGATGTTAACTACTTACTGTGGCTATCATTTTGCAGTATACATATATTTCAAATCATTATGCCATACACCTAAAATTATTATGTTATAGGTCAATAAGTATCAATAAAACTGGAAAAAGGTATTTTCAAAATGAATAAAAATGCATTCTCCTTTATGAATTGTTTTCTCGATCCATCGTGCTCTGTAGTTTTAAAAAGGTAAATGGGTTTACCATTGTCCCATCACAAGAATGTAACAAGATAATGTTTTGTGTTTGTTACTTTCTATTCTTTTGCAGCTTTTTTCTTCTGAATTGACTTCTTTTATTTTAAAAAATGTGAAGAAAATAAGTTTGGCTCTTATATGTTAGAAAATATGATTTTCAAGGTAAATTCTAGAGTTTGAACAAATTTAAACTACCTCCATTCATACACCCATCTACTAGAGAGGAGGAGCCATCAGATCTATCAGATAGCAAAGGTAAAATCCAGGCAGTAGTAGAGCTTGAGTCGGGTGTCACAATATCCCCAGCTTTGGTTTTCTTTTTCAGCATTCCCCTGGCAATTCAGGGTCTTTTCTGGTTTCATACAAATTTTAGGATTCTTTGTTCCAGCTCTGTGAAAAATGTCAGTGGCATTTGGTAGGGATGGCATTGAAAGTATAGATTGCTCTGGGCAGCTTAGACCTTTTAACAATGTTTATTCTTCCAGTCCATGAGCATGGAATGTTTTCCATCTCTTTGAGTCTTCCTCAATTTCTTTCATCCTCAACTTCTTTCAGAAGTGTTCTGTAGTTTCTAAAGGATAGATCCTTTATCTCTTTGGTTAGGTTTGTTCCTAGGTATCTTCTGGGTTTTGGTGCTACTGTAAGTGGAATATGATCCAGCAATTACACTACTAGGCATTTACCCTAAAGATACAGACGTAGTGAAAAGAAGGGGCATATGCACCCCAATGTTCATAACAGCAATGTCCACAATAGCCAAACTGTGGGAGGAGCCAAGATGTCCTTCAACAGATGAATGGATAAAGAAGACATGGTTCATATATATAATAGAATATTACTCAGATATCAGGAAGGATGAATACCTACAATTTACATTGGCGTGGATGAAATTAGAGGGGATTATGCTCAGTGAAATAAGTCAAGCAGAGAAAGATATATATGGTTTCACTCATGTGGACCACAAGGAATAGCATGGAGGACCACAGGGGAAGGAAGGAAAAACTGAATGGGAAGAAATCAGAGCGGAAGGCAAACCATGAGAGACTCTGGACTCCAAAATGGAGGGTTTCTGAAGGGAGGGGCTTCGGGGATGGTGTAGCTGGGTGATAGGTATCAAGGAGGGCATGCATTATGATGAGCACTGGGTGTTATAGGCAAATAATGAATCATTGAACACTACATCAAAAACTAATGATATACTATATGTTTGCTAACTGAACATAATAAACAAATTTTTTAATTAAATTTTTAAAAATCTAGATAGTATTTACAACTTTTCAGATAACTGATGGACAACTACAAGCAATTAAGTATGCTTTTCATTACAAAAGCAAATCAATTTTCATAGTGTGGCCTATCGTATAAATGGAGGCTTTCTTTATGGACGACAACAACAACAACAACAGCAGGTATAACTGCTATAAAGAATGGACTATAATGGGGCACCTGGGTGGCTTAGTCAGTTACATGTCCAGCTCTTTGATTTGGCTCAGGTCATGATCTCAGGGTCATGAGATCGAGCCCCATGTCATTGGGCTCCACGCTGGGTGTGGAGCCTACTTAAGATTCTCTCTCTCCCTCACCTATCTACACCCTTCCTCCCCAGCCAGTCATTTGTGTGCACGTGTGTGTGCTCTCTCTCTGTCTCTAAATAATGATAATAATAATAAGAAGAAGAAGAAGAAGAATACATGGATTATCAGTGTGAGTACCAGTAAGAAATGGGAGAAAATTTAGTTCCATATTTAATATTTTGCCTAAGTACAAGCAAAGACACTCACCTTTTTGAGCTGAACAGAGGGAAATACAATGATGGTTATTTTTGTAAGGAGCCAATGGCTTTATGACTTTAAAAAGTATTTTGTTCAAATTATGCAAGTATATTCTAGAGTTATATAAAAATTGATATAAATAGAAAGTATAAAAAAAAAAAATTCCCCCATGCCACTGTCTAAAAACACCCATCATCAACATTCAGCTCACTCTGTCTTGGAGGGTACCTTAATTGACTGTCATTGCTATCTGTCCCTCTGTACTGTTTGAATGTTTTTAGGTACATGTAAACCTTTTACCACAAAACAATAGTGAAAATATATATTTTGAGAGAAAATATGAGCATAACCATATTATATTATTTGGGATTTTAGAATAGATCATATAAAATTGCTGATTTTCAACGCTTTCCAACCTACACAAATGGTAATTTCATGTGCTCAACTTAATAATTATAGGAGGGTTGCTAAGAAATCTTGAAGGGCTGCAGGAGAGAAGGAATTTTATGTTGTTCCTAGTCGCATTTGTAGGGCCTAAAGAAGTTCCTGGAGGGTGAATCTAATCTTTGGTACGAAATATAAAAGATTGATACTGATAAAAATAATTTTATTAAAATAGCAATGAAAATCATGATACAATGGAAGCGTATTTAACAGCACAGCAGAGGAAGTCAATTAAGGAACCAATTAAATTCCAATTGGTTCCATAGAATTGGCCCTGGCGAACCTTAGTCAATGAAAATTCATTGGTGTTGATACAAACTCTTTACAGCTTCGGAATTCATAAACATGAATAATAAAGTCCCAAGTGTCACACAGGGTGGAGGGGAAGCAGTGAAAAAAACCTCCTGAACTCAAATAAGGAATGTCTGTGGCCACTCGGAAAAGTGGATGGCTATAGCTTGAACTCACAGTTCATTTTAAATCCACACTTCCCAGGGCACCTGGGTGGCTCAGTGGATTAAGCCGCTGCCTTTGGCTCAGGTCATGATCTCAGAGTCCTGGGATCCAGCCCTGCATCGGGCACTCTGCTCAGCGGGGAGCCTACCTCCCCTACCCTCTCTGCCTGCCTCTCTGCCTACTTGTGATCTCTCTCTGTCACATAAATAAATAAAATCTTAAAAAAAAAAAGCCACACTTTCCCATTCATCTAAACTCTCTATACCTTCTCATAACTACATACCAGCTGTCAAATATAATTCATCAATGGTCAGTCAAAATAAGGTAATTTACATTACTTGTTTGATGCCTGCCCCAGTCTTTTTACTTGGGAATCATTTGAACTGCTATTTTTAAAGCCATGTGTCTTATGCCACAGTTGATGGGGAGCTGTGTACTGGTGAAGGCATTGGGGTGGCCTAGGCTGTGGGTCTTGAAGACACATATGGTCCAAGTTTAAACCACAGCTGTTTCATTTACAAACATGGGACCTTGGACAGGTTATCTCATATCTCTTCACCTTGTTGACAATTAAATCTCTACTTTCAAAAGTTGTAATTAAATAAAATAGGAAGGATGAACATGTGATCATGGGCATTTGCACATATAAGCCTCCAATTTTCGATCAGAGCCATGGTTATTACATGAAGCATTTCAATTAGCAATAATTGCGCCTCGGATAAACCTCATTGGCTACGATACTACCACTGCGCAAAGCTTACATGAAGCATTTCAGGCAATTATTGAGTAAATGGCTCAGATCCTAGAATCCTAGAATTGGTGGGTCAGCAGACCTTACAAGTCTAAAGTGTCTCTGTGTCCATCCAAGAGGAATCAGCCCAACATTCAGGAACTGATTCGGTTTTACTTCAAGTTCATATTGAAGTTGGTATTGAAAGCTGATTTTTGGTAAATCCTAACTTTCCTGCTGTTGACCTATTTCAGTTGCCCCGTGTTCATTGCTCTCTTCTAGCCCAAAAACGCTGGTCTTGACAACACAGTAAAGGAAATGGGTTTTGTCTCCTTGACACAACCAGACACAGTGTCATGGGATGGTGAGTTCCACGTGCACATGCAACACTGCTAATTCTTCTTTAAGGAATAATCGCATGTCAGGACATGGAACCTGAGGCCACTGCCCTTATTTAATTAAGCTAGAGGGAACGTTCACATGCCTGTGCATAAAAATAATCACTTACTGTAAATGAATATTAATATTTGGTATGCCCTTTTCCCAATGAGGCAGCATCTAGAAAGATCAAAAGATGATTTATTCTAATACAGTACGGGCAAAGGGGACCGGGTGTGCACCACCTTGCAACTTCTTTATAAATTTCATCCCGAGACCCAATTAACAGGCCTGTTATTCTCTTTTATGAAAATCACTTAAAAAAACTAAGACAGCAGAGTTTTCATGGAACCACAGAGCAAGCAATGAAATCAGCCGTGCCTGTGAGCTTCTTTCATTTCGAGAAATGAGGAGCTGAGGCTTGTGATGCTAATCTAGGGCATTACTGGGTCTGAGGAGAGAAGAAATCTGGGATCTTGGAGAGAGTCTCACACACAGACACACCCTCCTTCTCTGCCCCAGGGCTCAGCATAACATCACTTCAAAGCCTATCCTTGCGGAACTCTTAAGCCCAGTCAGGGAGCGTGTCCCTCTTCCCTGACCCATCAAGATTTCTGCCATTTTGGGCAGGGTCCTTTCCCTTGAAGTTGGGGGCTTTTAACTTGCGATCCATATGAAGTTGGTGTTTGGGGGGGTGGTCATGAGTCCTCAACATGATTTCAGTACTTTTCCTAGGAAGAGGGTCATGTGCCAGATATGTTCATGATCCAGAAAAGGTTAGGAAACGGGTCGATTCTAATTTTGCTTTAATCTTTTGAGATTAAAAGGTGTTGGAAGGAACTTGGTTTTAGGGGGTCAAATTCCATTTGGATTGTATCTGGTAGATTTTAGCTATGTAGCCTTGGGCAGGCTACAGAACCTCTCTGAACCTCCAGTTTCTCTAATGTAAAACCAGATAAGAATGCTTATTTAAGGTTGAAGTGACAGGTACACTTAAACAGAGAAATAAGGACGAATTTTGTTTATTTTTTTCTGTCTTTCCTTGAATGAAATGAAAGCAAGTATCTATTCAGTTGTGGTTTGGGCCAGATTTTTCTGAGCACCCTGATGGTGTCTTGCTGGCACTTAAATGTTGGTTGAATAGATGGTTGGATGGATGGAGTGCCTTGGCTTCGCACCTAGATGAACTCTGTCTCCTTTCTCAAAAGACATTATTTACTAAGAGAGATCTTGGTCCTAAAAGATCTCTCTCTAGGAGAGACCTTGGTTTTGTCAAAGTCCTCCCAGGACAGTTAGCTCCATATCCTGGACAAAATCTTTCTACATACTCTGACAAGATTAGATCTTATTATCCTGAGGGAAATCATGATCTGTGCTGCCATTATCTGTATCAGGACTGGTCAAACTAGAGTCTATAGGCCAAATCTGGCCTGTTGCCTGTTTTTATAAACTTTTATTAGGACATAGCCATGCTTATTGATTTCTGTCTTGTCTATGACTGCTCCTGAACTATGGCAGAGTTGAGTACTTAGGACAGAGACAATGTGAAGAGAAAACCTGAAATATTTATTACCTGCCTCTCTATGGAAAAAGTTTGCCAACCCCTGATACATTATTTGTACTCCTTAGTGCTACCCTGCAGGATTGGTCTTCAGATGCCCTTTTTCTGGACTGGGAAGTAAGAGCCAACAGAATTAAGTATCTTGAGATCATACAATGTATAGTAATCCAGGTCAATGTGATTCTTTCCCCTAAACACTGATACGTTTCACTTCAGCCCAAACCTAGCTGAACCACTACATCTGTCCAGTGACCATGACCAGCACATGGAAGCAGGCTACACAGTGATGTCCCCTAGAATCACGGTACAACCCTGGGGGGCAGGGGCTGCCTGTACAGGTCTGCAGTACAAATCCTGTGAATGTGGGAGTAGATGAGAAAGTGGAATGAAGATTTCAAAGACTAGTTCTGAGACAGCAGAGCCATAGGAGTCTGTAGCTGCTTGTATGCCAACACAGGGCTGCTTACCAAAGGTCATGAGGTTCAACATTTCCAGAGTGTCCTTGTGGCTGCCAAGTGTGGCCTCCGCTCTTGTTTGGTACCCTCGGTGGGTGACATGTGCGACTTGTGCGTTTGCAGCACAGAGCCACTCAGCAGAGACTTTCCTTCCTCTGGGCTGTGAGACCATGAGGGTTTTAGACCTACATACTTGCTCATGGGTACTGAGCCTTCATTGGCAGGTCTGACTCCAAATATGAGCAGAAAGTTCTTTCCCAGTGAATGAATCCTGATGGAAGTTTGTTTTAGGGGTTTGCAGATGAGACTGTGGTTCTTCTGTTAATACTCCATCTGCCTGTTATTTCTACTTATCAGCGTTCACCTTTCCAGTTAATTTGTACAGCTTATAAACTGGTTATGATTAAACCAAAGGGGAAAAAAAAAACAACTTGGGAACAATTCAGCCACTCCTACTTTACTCGACTGCATAGCCAAGTTTGCCTTATAATGGTAGAAGCTGGCGGTAATGGGTACAGTAACAAAATTCCAGCCCCCCTCCCCCTCCCAGCTGGAAGGAACATAGTTGGGTAATTTATCCATCTGTCGCAGGATGTGTCTAATGAGAAACGGCTGCAGTGTTAATTGACTGTCACATAAAAATGGCTATTGTAGCACTAGGTTGGTGAGGGGAGAGGTGAGAAGGAATGGAAAGGCTCATGTTCTCTCTAATGGAGTCTGTATTTGTTCTGTCTTTGTGGCCAGCATCAGGGATGGTCTGGGACTCTTGCTTCATCTGTTGTGGAGCTGCTGTTGGAGGATCCACAGAAAAGCAGCAGGGCTGCAGGGCCTGACATCCTTCTGATAGGAAGGAATCAGAGCTATAATTAACTTTCTGTTTCATTGTGCTCTACAACAGTGACCCTTAGTTCTCCAAAGACGAAATCCCATAGCCTCACCCTGTAGCTTTCACACTCCACGAACATTTCAGTTTATGCTGAAAATAGAAAACAGATAAAAATGAGGTTGCTGTGGTTTAAGTGGGGGCGGGGGAACCTGGTAAAATTAAGTAACATTCCATTTGTTGTGCCAGTGTAGCTCCATGGGGAAATAATAGGTTGATTAAAATTCTTGGATATTGTTTAATTATTTAGAGTGAATGTTCTAACAGAAAGATGGGTTTTTTAAACAGCTCTTTTGGTTTATTCTTTTTTTTTTAAAATATTTTATTTATTTGACAGAGAGAAATCACAACTAGGCAGAGAGGCAGGCAGAGAGAGAGGAGGAAGCAGGCTCTCCGCGGAGTAGAGAGCCTGATGTGTGGCTCGATCCCAGGACCCTGGGATCATGACCTGAGCCGAAGGCAGAGGCTTTAACCCACTGAGCCACCCAGGTGCCCCTCTTTTGGTTTATTCTTAACATATTTTAGTCTCCAGTTATTTTTTTAAGCTTTAAAACATCTGAGTACCTCCCCATATACATCTTTTTCATCTTTCCCATGGTACCGGAGACTTCTTGTTGGTCAAAGATGCTGGTATTTATATTTCTGTCCTGGAAACATGTTTATGGAAAAGCCATCACACAATTCAGCTCTACCTGATGGAGACTAAAAAGTGAATTTAGAAATGATACATGGCTGTTGAACATTTTGAATCGGAGCGAAACTGACACGTTAATGGAATTTCAATTTACATTGATGAAGCAGAGTAGTGGTGGTGATGCATTCACTTTGTAGACGAGAGAGAGGTATGAGCCAGACAGTGTAATCTGTATCAATGGTGCTTTCTAGAGTTGTTCACCGCAGGTGTACTGGGTACAGCAATTATATTTACGAGAGAGTAAGGCATGTCACTGGTGAGACTGCTGCCATGTAATAATTTGTACACTGAAACAATTGGTCGAGGGTCCTTGTGTTGGCTCTTCCTGTGGCCAAGGAAAGTGCCGATATGCTCTCATTTACGCACAGGTGTTTTGGTTTTTTCTTTTTTCTTTTCTTTCTTTCTTTTTCTTTTTTTTTTTTTTTTTTTTTTTTTGCTGTGTGTTTTTTTTAAGTCCATGTGCATTTTTATTCTCGGTTATACTTTTTATGCATGTGTGCCGCAGTATTTGGGAGTGGGTATGCAGAAGGCTTGTATCACTTGACTGCCAGCTTTGCTGAGCTCATATGTTGTTCTTATTTATGTGTTTGCCAGGGAGAAATGCTTGCTTCCTCTCCAGTTGGCTTTGGAATCCAAGAATGTGAAACTGGCCCAACATGCCCTGGCAGGAATACAGGTATGGCTCTCACTGGGCGCAACCAGGTGACAGAAATTAACAGGCTACTTTGGCATTGAAAGAGCAAATACTTAACATTTTAAATACTAGCTGTTTAAAGACCCGGACCACAATTTGATTGAACTAGGTAATAACCACAGAGGATAACCAAATTTTCATATATTTACCAGCATTTCTTTGGACATAGCATTAGATTGCTGAGCGTTTGTCATCTGCCACTAATTCCCAGCTAAGCTCACACAGAAATGAAATACTTCAGGGGATGTCCAACTTTGGGAGGACAGAGGATCCCAAGAGAGACACCTCAGGTTCTGTACCAATCCAAATCTTATGTACATTCAACATCTTTGGTTCTGTGGAAGGAGAATTAATAGTAAACCGGAAAGATTTTGTCTTGTTTTCTATTTTACAGTTAGGTTGGTGAACAAATTCATGTGTTTTGTTTCCAGAGCAAGAATGGGAGGGGGAAAAAATTTAGCCTAATCAGAAAAGTCAGATTGCTTGAGCACTTTCCTTCTCTGAGCGTTTGTTCATTTGTATTTTACACCGTATAGAATAGGTCTAATTCCAACAGTGCGAAGGTGATGACTATATAATATATTGGTTTTTAAGTGGCTTAGTTCCTAAGTGACAGGCCTGTGGGGTTTGTTCAGGGTGGCCATGGATTGGTGGCATTTGTCAGATTTTCACATTAGCGTTGACTATTTCATCCTTTAAGTGTCTTTCTCATACATATGGAAGAGTGAGAAGACTATGGCTCTTCTTTCTCCAGTGGATTGAAATTAGATAATGTGTTTTAATATGCATTCGTATTAGACCTTTTTAAACATTGTCAGTGATATTAAAAACTCTTTGCTTTCTCCGACATGATTGGGCCAACCATGGATGTGAATGGAGTTTGTTTTGACCTGCTATGTATGTTCCCTTTTCTCTAGGAAAATGTACAGATTTCCCATTTATTTTTTTTAAGATTTATTTATTTATTTGAGAGAGAGAGAGCGCAGAGTGGAGGCAGAGGGCAGGGAGAAGGAGAAAGAGAATCTTGAGCAGACTCCCTGCTCAGAATGGAGCTGTTATGGGACTTGATCCCATGACCCTGTGATCATGACCTGCACCAAAATCAACAGTCAGCCACTTCACCGATGGAGCCACCCAGGCACGCCCCCTTCATTTACTTTTTTAACTCCCAAACACTCCAAGCTTTCAAAACCGTGTTTGCATGGGCTTGCTCTATCACTTTAACTCCGGGGACTTGCTGGGCAGTGAGCATTCCTCCTACCACCTTACTTCCTCTGAACTTTCGCATTCTTGCAGGGCTTTCCAGGCCTTATCACATCAAGTAAAAACACGTTTGTATATAAATTAAACTCCAGGGTGCCCGGCATGCACTGTGTGACAGTGTGGGGGGTGGAGGGGATCTCTTTTGAGAGGATATGAACAAGATGTCAGGGAGTCCTGAGAAGGTTTGAAGAACTTGTTTTCTGGATCTACAGTGACATTCCACTGAAAGAGTGAGTCCTTACACAGGATGAGTCAGAATTTCAAAGTTTCTTGGCTGCAACTGTACGCGGAATGGGATGAGGGCAGATTTAATAGGGATAAATATAAAATCCTACGCTAGGGTCTCAAATAGAATAGCTTAATTGCAGCCCTTGCGAATGAGAATTAGGGATTTCAGGGTGAGTCAGCATAGAATGCACTGTGACTTACAACGAAGCTCATTTGATCTAAGAATATAATTAAAGTCAGGCATTGCTGTTTTTCAGATTTTGGTTTTAGGCAATAAACACATTTAATTATCTCACTTAACTAGAATTCTAGAGGCAAGCTTTTCTGGTTTGGGTGTGACCACTCAATGGTGCCACCAAAGACCCCATTTATTTTTGTCTTTCCCTTCTGCCATCTTTTAAAGATTTTTTTTAAAGAGCAGTTTTAGATTTACAATAAAATTGAGAAAAAGGTATGGAAATTTCCCATATGCCCCCTACGCCCACCCATGTCTAGCCTCCCCCATTATCACTCACCAGAATGGTGTGTATGTGTGTGTGTGTGTATTTTTTTTAACCAGGGATCAACTAACAGTGGCAGATCTTAATCACCCAAAGTTCAGAGTGTACCTTAGGGACCGGTCCTGGTTACATAATTCTTTAATGTCAGACCACCCCTTCAAGTGTGACAGTCACTCTGGAGTTCACGTTTTTAAGCAGGAGAGCATCTGTGAAGCCATCTTACACCAGGAACAGTTGAAGATGCCCCAGGAGGTTTAGTATGGAGAAGAAAAGACTTGGGGGGACTTCTCAGCTGACTTCTGAAGTTTTAGCTTAGTCTTATGGCTCCAGGAAAAGATGAAGGAGTAGGAGTTCTAGGAAGGGTTTTTGTACAATCTAAGAATTTTATGAAAAATGAGAGTTGTCTCCTCACAAAAAAGAACCATGATCTATAGTATCTCCTGAGAAACCCCATGAAAGTGAACGTCTCATTTTAGTTTTTGTGGGATTCATTTTCTGATGGAAACACATTAAGATTTGTGAGTTCATGAATACTTCTTGGGTAAATGATTGTTCACGTTAGGAAATATCTGAAAAATGAACTTGTTGTCTACAAGACCTTCTCCTTTCCTATGACAAATCTATGTTCAGAAAGGGTTATGTGTGAATGTGACTTTGGTTAGGTGCTAGATGGCCCTGGGCACATTCATCCTCTGTCCCCACCAACCACACTACTTGTATGGTCGCCATGTTATTTAGAATGAATTCTCTAACAGCAGCAAAAAGTCTTTGCCCAGGGGCACCTTGGTGGCTCCGTGGATTAAAGCCTCTGCCTGCGGCTCAGGTCATGATCTCAGGGTCCTGGGATCGAGCCCCATGTCTGGCTTCCTGCTCAGCGGGGAGCCTGCTTTCCCCTCTCTCTCTGCCCACTGCTCTACCTACTTGTGATCTCTCTCTCTCTCTGTCAAATGGATAAATAAAATCTTTGAAAAGAAAATAAAAGTCTTTGCTCAGACTGTGCGAAAGGTTTGATGCATTTGTCCTTGTTTGGTGGCATGTAGCATGAGTTCTTTCCGAATGGCCTCCACCAACAGGGCTCCTGAGTACGAAAAATTATCCTCAGGACATACTTAGATACAACAGACTATGGCAGCAGGGGAAGGCCTGTCTGTGATCATTGCCTTGTGCCTCTTTACAGAAGCTTCTGTCAGAAGAGAGGTTTGTATCCATGGAAACAGACTCTGATGAGAAGCAGCTGCTCAATCAGATCCTGAATGCTGTGAAAGTGACGCCTTCCCTCAATGAAGACCTGCAGGTGGAAGTGATGAAGGTTGGTTTGACGTGGCTGCTGTTTTGCGTCACTGGGATGGGAACAGACTGACCCTCCTCCCCCAACCCCTCACTGTTAGCCTAGAAATGCCTCCATATTGTGGTGATGTTGGCTCCCTTTTCATTTGGAATATATGGTTATTCTTGCTTATGGTCCCCCAGAATTACCTGGATTGTTGAACAGAAATGACAACTAGGTAAAAAGATAGAATTTCGGTAAATCTATATGATTTTTTTGCTTGATCCTGCATATCCAATATTATTAGGTAACGTCTTTATCACTTTTTGAGAGAATGCATGGGAGTAGGTCCAGCTTATAGATCTGGTCATTCTGGGTATTCTGCTGCCTATTTATGTTAAAACAAAGCAGTGACCTAATGATGTTTTCACATATACTAAGGCTTTAGAAATAGACAGTTTAGGGTCAGGAAGAGCAACTTGGGGAACTACACTAGAATCCCATCTTTCTTGTCTATCCTCAAATTGTGGGAACCTTATCTCCCCTATTTCAATTACCACTTTGAGGGATGGCACCTCTCCCTCCCCTTTCCCTTTGCCCTCCCTTTGCGGATCACCATGATTGGGAGCCCCTTATGCCGACTCTGGAATGTGTCCTATCCTGTGAATGAACAATGAGTTGAGCTGCAGAGGATGGAAATCTCTGCCCCAGAACAGCACCTCCGTCAGAGCAACACAGCAGGAACCACTGGGCTGGCTTTTAATAACGCCATCTATTCATTTTTCTCCTGGAGGAATAAGTATAGAGAAATATTTAAGAATAGTTGGTGTTTTTTTTTTTTTTTGCACTGTTTCCCTTTTTATTTATTAAAAAAAAAAAAAAAAAGAATAGTTGGTGTCCTAGAATGGTCGATTTCTTCCTGGAAATGCACTGAAAGATTTTTGTCTCGGGTAAGAGAATTCACTCCTCTGAGTTTCGGTTTCTCCATTCAGAGAAGATGATTTCAGTAATGATATTTTCTCAGTGCCCTGGGCCTCAGCATAGCCCATAGCTGACGGGTAATTTCAGTGCAGTGGTGACAAGCTGAGACTCTGAAGCAGCTGATTGACTTTTCAGATGGATGTCCTCAGGTAGATTCCTTCACCTCTCTGTGCCTTGGTCTCCTCATCTATAAAATGGGGGAAATAGTAGCACGTACCCAACAGGATTTTTGCAAGGATTAAATGAGTGATATTTGTAAAGAACTTAGCACAGTATCTGGCATAAAGCCAGTGCTTTACAAGTGTTAGCATATGCCTACTACTTCCCACCTGCGGGTGCTGAGTCATAGTCTCAGTGGGTGCATCTAGGAACATTATTTTTTTAAACACTCTTTATTTGAGAGAAAGGGAAAGAGAACACAAATGAAGTGGGGGAGAGGGAGAAGCAGACTCCCCAATGAGCAAGGAGCCCGATTCAGGGCTCCATCCCGGGATCCCAGGATCATGACCTGAGCCAAAACCACATGCTTAACCTTCTGAGCCACTGAGGTGACCCTAGGACTATTCTTAAAGTAAACATTGAGAATCCACGAGCTAGCTGATCCCGAAAATCTCATTCGTCTTTAACTCTCTCTAATTCTGTAATGCACAGTTTTGCCGTGTCCTCTAACATCCATTTGGCAGCTGTGCATTCATAGGAACTGAAGAGCAACCACTTCTAGAACTTATTTGACTTCTCCACTTCCTCCATGCTGCCGTTGAGAGAGAGAGACAAGGCCGACTGCCATGTTAACTTTTGTGGCTTCCAAGACAGTCTGCTGAGTTGTTCTTGTAGTATTAGGTCTCCAAGTACTGGAGGGTGAGCTGTGGTGTCACAAAGAGACACACACCCCACAGACTCACATTCTTATGGAAATAGAAGGAGAAAGTGCCCATTCTTCTATAAGTCTTAGAGAAGCAGGATGTTTAATGGTTATGTCAACAGTAACACCTGTTTTGAAAACTTACGCCTGCTTCCTCGTTCCAGCCCAGCAGTGCCTTCTGCTAGCCTTGCTGAGGACAGAAGTTGACACATGTTAACTCTACTGGAAATCCTGGAAAGCCTATCTTAATGGACTTTCTAATGACACCATGATAGAATTTGACATTAATGCCCAGAAAGAAATCAGGCATTGTCAGACAAGAAGAAAACAGTAATTTGGCCTGCCATTCTTTAAAATTAGATTTCCAAAGTGCTTAAAAAGAGAAGGGCCTTTGCCTTATGCTATTAATCATTTTAACCATTTAAACATTGGGATGGGGAAAAAAATACTTCAGTTTACAGCAAACCTAGCCTTCAATTACTTTCTTTTATAGTGTACTTTTATCTTAGACAAACCTTTTTAGACAAGATAACTAACTATACCCTCAAGTGATATTATTAGCATCAAGTGGAACTCCAGAGCTGGTGGTCCAACCGTGAGAGTCCACGAGGGAAGGTTCCATGATCATTACTTATTTCTGACATTTAAATTATTTGGGTATAAGGACATACCCAAATTATAGCATTTCTAGCTTAGAAATAATAATAGTGTTTATACCCTTTCTCTATGCAGGAAAAATTTCTGCAGTAATTTCAGTCACCTTTAGAAGCGTGTGCCCTTTTCTCTTGGGTGCTATCCTATTTATAATGGCCCAACTAAAAACTCCCAAATACATCCTGGTTTTGCTAATATCATTACCATATTAAAATGATTTTGCCACTTGTTCTCCCCAAAAGAAAGAATTGGATGAGCCCTCAAGGAAAAGCTCTATCCCCATTACACAGGAAGGGTATATTTATTCTTGATGCTTTATATAACTCATCCTCATGATAAATGATCTAAACTAGGCATCTCCTATAAAAATCCATTTTATATAAATATTTTGTAGGTACTAGAAAATCTTTTAAAGTGAGATATGGCAGGCATTTTTAGATACCGGGACGTTATTCAGGAGCGATAAAGCCACACCATTCAGTTTTTATTTATGTCTGTCTAACCACAGCAGGGCCCATTTTTATGACAAACCCCAGGTGCCATTTTTTTAAGAAGCTATGCCATGCATTTTACTCACACCTTGCTCTCTGGTAGTGTTTGTAAACATGAGAAATTGAACCCTGTCACACTCTTAAGAGTGTGGAGCACTTGTATTAAATTTCTGGAGAGAAAATAATATGGTTTCCTCTTTGAAGTTTCCCAGAGATTAAACAAACTATCTAATAATGAGACTCAAGATTCCAAAGGTAGTGTTCTCATTTGGAAAGAAGGCCCTAGATTTCAACTGGAGGGTTAAAGAAAAAAAATCAATGATGCTTACTCCTGACAAATTAAATCGGAGTGAGGTTAGACCACTTAATCTAAGATCTGTTCTGCATGGTTTTACTGTCTAACAAAAGGGGGAGAAAAGGCAATTTTGATTTATGGAAACAGCCATGTTTCCATATAAAAATTTTATTTTCATTATGATTTATGGAAACAGCCATGGAATCCAAATAAAAATTTTATAGCTTGAGCAAATCAAGGATCAGGACTGTAGAATCAGAAAGAAGGTTTCTCTGAAGGTAGATTATCTTAGTAATGGATTAACAGACAGCAGGGAACTACTTAATATTTAGGTTAAACACTTGCTGCTTTGGTAACATTTTCCCATGGTGGGTGCCATTTGGGTAAATGCCACGCAGATTTCCCAGGAGCCGGGTACGTAACTAATGACATCTCCGACTAGAGCAATTAGGACTTTTTCCCCCCTTCTTCCTGATAGATAACCTTTAGAGAGGTTATTAGCTGATACAGCTGGCTGAGTCTTTAAAACTGAAGGGAACTGTGGCTGGCCTTCTGCCTCCAGAAATGTGTCAGAGATGTGAGCATCCTATCTGAGACAGGCAGCCGGCTTTGTGGATAAGGAAGGATGTGATAATGGATACTGAGAAAGCATCTGATGGATGTTCTGTTATTAGATGTTTTACTTTGGTGATAGAAATGATACTGGTAGGATTCTTCACAATTTTTCAAGGAGAAATGACAGGGGCTGATAATTTGATATTTACTGTGCATCAGATGTGCTGGTCAATACTATATATTCACACTCAGGTCATACATCTGGTCAAATGGCGGGGCCAGTATTTGCCCTCTAATGCTGCTGGAGGTCAAACTTATGCTCTTAAACAGTGGGTTAGGTCACTTGCCTTTTTTTTTTTTCCTTTTTTTTTTCTTTCTTTTTTTTTCTTTCTTTCTTTTCAGCGTAACAGTGTTCATTGTTTTTGCACCACACCCAGTGCTCCATGTAATACGTGCCCTCCCTAATACCCACCACCTGGTTCCCCCAACCTCCCACCCCCTGCCCCTTCAAAACCCTCAGGTTGTTTTTTAGTGTCCATAGTCTCTCATGATTCACCTCCCCTTCCAATTTTCCTCAACTCCCTTCTCCTCTCCATCTCCCCATGTCCTCCATGTTATTTGTTATGCTCCACAAATAAGTGAAACCATATGATACTTGACTCTCTCTGCTTGACTTATTTCGCTCAGCATAATCTCTTCCAGTCCTGTCCATGTTGCTACAAAAGTTGGGTATTCATCCTTTCTGATGGAGGCATAATACTCCATCATGTATATGGACCACATCTTCCTTATCCATTACAGATGTAGTGAAAAGAAGGTCCATCTGTACCCCAATGTTTATAGCAGCAATGGCCACAGTCGCCAAACTGTGGAAAGAACCAAGATGCCCTTCTGCGTCTATTCTAAAAGGTGCATGGGTGTTAGTCAGCACTATCCCTATTCGAAAGAGAATTGAATGGAAAAGTTAAGTCAGAGGCTGATAAGGGGCAAAGCTAATAGTGGCTCAGAACCCTGTGTGTTTTTGGCATCCTCCATTACCATACATTCTTTTTGTAGTTTCAAGACCTAGATTCAAGTTTGAAGGAAAAATCAATGTCTTTTCCACCAAATTAGCTAATGGCTCTCTCTCTGTGTGTGTGTGTGAGGGGGATAGAGAAGGATTGAGATTGACATCAGGCTGGGGGGAGGGAAAGAATGTCATTTAATGTTGAGGTATTTTTACATTTTGCAACAAAAGCCAACCAAACACCTACAGAAAATACAGATAAGATGGAAAAAGAGCGGATGGCTGTAGAGCTGATAGACCAAAGCTTTAGGGCGTGCGTTTAGAACTCTGGTCTTACAGCGAGAAGGAGAGCGCGCTTTTAAGTTACGTACCAACAATGCAGTCAGTGCCTTGGTCTGGAAGAAAGAAACAGACCAAATAAAGGGACTGTTTCTAAATTCCTCTTCGTCATGTCCTAATGGAGGAGTCTCATACTGGCTCTTTATCCAATGGTTAGCTTTGATGCCCATGACTCTGGGCAGTGGGTCTTCCGGAGTGCCTCATGTGAGAAACAATCTTTAGTGCAGTTTCAGGATGAAATGGTTAAATTGTCTCCCCCTCTTGTAACAAGGAGAAAACCCTCCTTAGTCTAAAGTTACTGAGACAATTTAGAAGATCTGCAACGATCTCTGGTATTAAGGAAGAATCCAGAATTTGATGAAAACCGTTTAATTTTAATGTACCATTGTTAGAGATTGATCTGACTTGTTTACAAAAACATTATTTCTGTAATTAATGCAGAGAAGTGTGTAAAATATGTGGATCTGCTAAGTAAATGGTTCTTAAACCACCCATTTTCCTGCTGCTAAGATTGAATGATGATCCTCTTTTCCTAATTCATACTCACACTGATAAAATTCTTACTACGTTTTTCTCCCAGGTTTCTTTACTCTTCACTATGACTGCTTCAGGGAGACAATAAAAATATATGAAGAAGTAAGAAGCAAACACCGAAACCTTAGAAATGCCATTTTCCTTTCAATAGTATGCATTATTTTTAAGATGAAGATATTTCACATGATCTATTTTTTTAAGTGCCACAATTTCCAATGCCATGCCCTTTGAATACATCTGAGAACAGTTCTGCTAAATGTTTTACAGGTTTTCCTCATAATTTTTATTAAGCAAGTACAGATGGAGAGGCCTTCACTGTTTACTGTGGATGGTCCACAGTTTCTAGTAGGGTAGGGAGATCCTTTAAAAGTTTCAGTCATTTATTCCTCAAATATTGTATTGCTTCTTGTGTGCCAAGCACTATGCAAGCCACAGAAGATCTTTGGTGAAGAAAATGAACCAAAACCAAACAGAGGGGAGGTGGGGTTGGGAGAGGCAGAGGGGGTTATGGACATTGGGGAGGGTATGTGCTATGGTGAGTGCTGTGAAGTGTGTAAACCTGGCGATTCACAGACCTGTACCCCTGGGGATAAAAATACATTATATGTTTATTAAAAAAAAAAAATTGGAAGGGGAGGCGAAACATAAGAGACTATGGACTCTGAAAAACAACCTGAGGGTTTTGAAGGGGCAGGGGTGGGAGGTTGGGGGAACCAGGTGGTGGGTAATAGGGAGGGCATGTATTGCATGGAGCACTGGGTGTTGTGCAAAAACAATGAATACTGTTACGCTGAAAAAAAAAATAAATTAAAAAAAACAGAAACAGAGTCTGTTTGGAGGTTAGCGAAGGAGATAGAAATCAGTGAAACTCGGAAGTACACATATATTGTGATGAACACGAGGAAAGAAAAATCTAGGGACCTAAAAGTGTATTTCTAATAGTGCCTGATGGAGGATAGATGAAGAGGACGACAGAGAAGGCTATCCTTAAGGAGTGACATTTAAAATAAATAACATTTAACATGAGGGGTTGAGCCTGGGTGTTATACCCAACTGAAGAATTATTGAATGCTACATCTGAAACTAATGTTGGTGGTTAATTGAATTTTAATAAGCAAATAAAATGACATCTAAAGCATAAAGAATCAGACAAGAGGATAAGGCTGGAGAAAGGGAAGAAAAGATTGTTGTATTAATTAGAGATCATTTCGGCTGACACAGGGCGGAGGTTTATTTTCATTTTTTCACAGACTTAGGTCATTATTGGCTGGACCTCATGCTCTAAAATCGTTGTTTCTGGAATTTTGTTTCTCCACCTTGTGGTCCATGATGGTGCCCCATCCTCAATCAATGGTTCACACTCCAGCCACCTGGCAAGAGGATTTGTTTCTGCTTACAACCTATTGGCCATGGATGTATGGCAACTTCCATCATAAGAAAGGCTGGGAAGTGTAGTCTTTATTGGGGCAGCTGTGTGTCCAGAGTTCTATTCTTAAAAACAAAAGGGACAATGTTGAACAATAACTGGCAGTCTTCCACAATCACTTGTCACATGGGGATTACAGTCTGGCATATTTTCCCAAAAGGCAGCTGGCCCACCATCCCCTCTGTTACCTTTCTCTGTCAGGGGCAGAAGAGGGTGGCCTTGTGTTCAGGGAGGTAGGAGTTTAGCCAAGGCCCAGGGGACTACCTACAGGGGGCCCTTTGGGGAAAGTGCACATTATAATCTCTCCAAACTCCTTAACTATTGGTCCAGGCATAACTGGAAAAGTTCACTAGTTAGTGAAAACTAATTACATGTTTTAGTATTGTTTTTATCCCTTTAGTGCCAACCAGAGCATCTGGCACATGGCTTACTAATTGCTTGTTAACTTAGTTATTGATGGATAGAGAGGCGAAGGTTTGACCACGAGGGTAAGCAACAAGCAAAAGGAACTAAATTTGTGATGATAGATAATTGACGTGTGTGAGTTCACAGATGAGAAGGATTAACACAGATTCACACTTTAGAATGGAAGTAAGTTCACATATCATCAGATTCTTCTTTTTATAGGTACATTGAAGCTGTAATGGTCCAGTTACTTGTCTGGGCTTACACAGTGGTCGGTAGCAGGGTTACTTTTTCAACTATTTATATTTTTCGGCAAAGACTTTGTAGCAAGCCCGGGAGTTGATCCGGTCTCCAGATGTGTGCTATTGGATGGGTAGAGAAGAAAACTTCTTTGAATTGTGTTTAAGTAAACTGCAAGGTCAATGTGAGTCCTATGGCTTCTGAAAAATAATGGAACCTACTGAAAGAAGAGCACTCTCTTGCAGTAGATAGACCCCCCTGAGGAAAACTTAAGTGGCCAAGTGAGTCTGTGGGAGTAAGAGATAGCAGAGGGTTAACTGTCCTATGAAACAATCATGAGGCTCTATTGTTTTTAGACTTCTTATTACTTTTCTTTGTTTCAAAATACTTGGTAGCAGAGTGGTAAGGGTACAGTTCTGGAGCTAGAACGCCTGTTGACCTTGGGAAAGGTGATTATCTGTGCCTCAGTTTTCTGATCTGTAAAATGTGACCAATGATGATGCATACCTCCTAGAGTTGTTGTGCCTTCCGTGAGTTAGTATGAAAGAAGTGCTTGCAGCAATGCGGAGCATGGGGTTGGTGTTAGCTTTCATTGTTGTTACAGTTATTAGAAAAGAAGATGTGTAGCATAATAAGAAAATGAGTACCTCTAAACTCATTCGAATTATGAACCAGAACATTCGAACTAGCTTTGCTTTAGGAGTTTCTTCTTCCTATCTCTTTTCCTCCTCTATAGTCCCGCCCTCTATACAGCCTATAATGGTAATTTTCTTTTGTCATAATCGAAGAATGTGTATTTCATCATATATTTCTGATTCCTAAATATGGGCTTCATCATATTTACTATTGTTGAATTGTAGCTTCAAAGAAGAATTCTGTAAATTCTGATTTATCAGTTGTCCACCTACATACATTTCAGGTCCTAATCATTTACTGTGATTCCACAGTCTACAGAAAACACCCCACCATTTACACCCATAAAATTCAGTTCCATCCTACTAGGCAGAATTCATATGATTTGGATATTCTAGAAGAGCTTTATAATTATTAAATTGTTAAATATTTCACATATAGAGAATCAAGTTGGCTTTAGCCCTTTAGATACTATCTTGTGGAAGTTGGTTGGTCTTGTCTACAAGCATTGATTATGAAATATCAAAAGCCTTGAGTATATATGAGCAGAGACTATCTGAGATGAGGTGCCCATTCTGGGGAGAGTCTGAGAAGAAAAGAGAAGGAAGGAGTAAAGGTGTTATCTGGGACGTGCTCATGAAATTTACTTCTTAAAGCATCAGCTGTGAGATTAGGTCAAAATAAGTTTGTCACAGACTAACCTAGAAAAAGATAATTCATTGAGCCTTTGTTTTCTTTTAGATTTATTTGCATTGGTTTGTCCAGTGAAGGTATTTTCATTACCAGCAATATATAAAACTTTGTAGGATTAAAAGCCATACATTCAAAGGCAAGTGCTCATAAACTAATCGGAAAGAGATAATGATATTTACCATAATTCAAAGTATTTGTGTATGTTGTCACAGAAGTGGAGTTAGAAAAATTCAGAAGGAGAAACTACATTGAGCTGGGTAGATCAGCATTTCAAGGAGGGGATACTATTTGAGTTGAAGTTTGAAAGGTGTACGGAATTAAGACAATTTTGGGGGGGGAGGGCAGGCATTCTTGGTAGAGGAGAAAAGCCCCGTGGATTGGAAAGTGTGGGCTTATACTGGGATTCCTGAAGGTGGGTGAGCCATGAAGCTGGAGGTTAGGTTGAGGGAGATTCTCTAGGGCCTGGTCAGAGGAAGCGGGAAGGGGCCACTTCCAGAGCTGAGTGTTAGATGTTGAAGGTGCACAGGAAGAAGGAAGGGCTTTGCAGGATGGTCTGAAGTCAACAGGACTGAATCAGAGGCACTGGTGAACTGGCTTATTGTAAGAGCCTAAACGAGGAGTCCTGAGGACGTGAATCAGATTGCAGCAATAGGAAGGGTCCTTAGCAACGCTGTGCAGACAGGTGCACCCACGTGCCCCAAGCCAATAGGCAGGGAGAGAAGCAGGAGCCACGGTGACTGGCACCGGAGTAGGTGGTAAATGGGCGGGAAAGCAAAAATCCAAGGTGGTGATGGGACGAGGAACCAGAGTTTCTGACAGAATGATGGATTTTAAGGAGCCAATTAAAGAGAGACGTAGTGAGTTCACATTGTCAGATATGAAAGAATCATAATATTGTTAAAGGGTCATGTAAAGAAATACAAGGAGTTTAGCGCTAGAGGCTTTCCAAAATGGAGGAAAGTTCACTGTAAATCCCATAAGGATGACTGGCTTTTGTGTATTTGTTTCTAATCATATGTATATGTTCACAGTTATATTCATTGTGTATATAGACTTTTATTTCTTTTCACTGTAGATTATAAACATTTCCCAGATGGCTTTATTTATTCCTTCAAGTGTAATTTTTTCTTCTTCAAGTGTAATTTTAATGGTTATATAATTAGGAATTTGAGAGGTGGGGGAAGTATTGTCTGTTTACCATGTTGGAGATTTAATGGTTTTCATGGAATTGCATATACTCATTGGTGATGTTGAGAAGTTGAAATTAGGGATGGAAGCTTGGAGGAAATGTTGGCTCCAATGATAGATTTTTGAGTCTCCAGTTAGAGGGAGAAATTACAGGAACTTGCCAAGGGAGAGAATTTGGAGGGAAGAATAAGAATGGTTTATTTATTTGTTCAAGTGAATCAGCCAAGTTCATTATGATTTAATATTTACAAAGAAATTTTGTACAGATATCACTGTTATAGTATTTCCTAGAATTAGGTGCTAAGGGTTTATTGATAAATATGAATGAATATCAGACTTAACTACTAGAGGCACCAAATCAAGGCCAGAAAAGACACAACCATATGCCAATGAATAATTAGAAATATTTTCCAAACTGGGTACTCAGGAACACTAGCAAAATATTTTCTATGGACTAAAAAAATCTCAGAATAGCCATTTGCCAGAATGTGGGCAAGTTGAACCAGAAAGTTATTTCTCAAATTATCTGTCACCTCAGCCTAAGAGAAGTCAGTTCAAGTCCTAAGGGGTAGAGGGTTCATGCAATACAATAATTTCATTTATTTTCTTTGAACCAAAATAAAAACTGGGGTCATAGCTCAACTACTTCTTGTTACCTTCAGTCTGGGGTCTCTGAAACCTAATGAAGGATCAGTGGGTGCTTCCCAGATGCCATCTGAAAGTTCTGGATTCTAGCTTGGAGGCTTCTGGAAGCAGAGTATATAACACTATATTCACAGGGTGTGTGGGGTATAAGTGATCTAAAACAGTGGAGTAAAAAATACTCTCCACTGGGGAGTATTTTGTCCCCCAGAGAACATTTGGCAATATCTGGAGACATCTTCAGTTGTCACAGTTGGGATTGCCACTGTCATTGGAGGGGAGAGGCCAGGGGTACCGCTAACACCCTACAATGCACAGGACAGTCCCCCAGAAAAGGAAGTACTTGACCCAAAATGTCCATAGTATTGAGGTTGAAAAACTTTGATCAAAGAATAAGGGGGAAAATTCTTATTTGGGGCAGCCACATTTTACACTTAGATAAGAAAATGTACCCTGACATTCGGTATATACTTTGTGACTACCCGCAACCCCACTCTGACGGCACACGTTCTGCCCTCTCTGGAAAACGGAGTCTGCTTTGTTGCTTGTATTTCAAGTCCGTTTCTACTTCATGGCCAAGGCATACTGTCAGTGGTGCACACCCCGTAAGGCTGCAGGGGCAGAAGTGGGACATGCCCTGCACTGAATGGAAAGGCATTTGGTGGCTCAGAATTCCCATGCTCAACACTGACGTTCCCATCCTTGTTTTTGCCATATTTGGCAGAGTAAAAAAAAAAAGAACTGGAAGGTTTCTAAAGAGAAAGAATTATGCAATCATTTTTAATTTTATGAAGTTTCATGCCAAAACATAGCAAAGGCCTGAAGGAAATGTGCATTAAGGAACAAAGTTAGATTTTCAGCCAGAACCCGAGCTGGGGTTTGAAATGCACTTGGCATTAAGAATTTGAAGAGAGTCTCCTCCTCTCCATGCACCAGGAAAGACAAGGCCTTCTGTGGGCTGTACTCAGGGTTTTAGCTACTTTTTTGAGCTCTGGTGGATTTTGTTTGGTTTGATTTATAAATAACATCTGGTATTTAGAAAAATGAAACTACCGTCACCTCAAGATGCACTCATATGTTAAGTAAGATAATTTTAATAGTTTAAGAAAGAGGAAAAGAAGAATTCCTTAGTATACCCCATGTCCTCAGTGGGCCTTGACTCCCCCAAATCAGCACATGTCTTGATGGAACCCATGTCTTCTTCCCTAGGATTAATTTATTAATAGTGTGTGTTGTAGTGCATTAAATTTAAAGGCCCACTAAAAGATGAAAGTAGCATTACAGCTAGTATGCTCTGAGTTAGACCCTGAGAGCCTTGTCCAGAGTACAGTGTATTTTCCCAGTCATAGTACCCATCACAATTTATTGCAACCCCTTATTTTATGATGGCCTTCAACACCAGGTGTTAGCTCTGCAAGATCAGGGGCCAGCGTGTCTCTTTGGTTCAGTACTATATGTCCAACACCAGCATTAGATCAGACCCCTAATAACACACCCATAAATACTTGTTGGATTCATGAATGGAAGCCTGAGTAATGCAGCACAGGTTAGATGTAAAGTAGACATGCAGTTGCTACCCATTGAGGTCAAGAACCACTTCTCCACTCCAGTATTTGCAGGAATGGTCCTGGAGAGGACTCATTTGGAACCTTGGCAGAAATGAGATCTTTGAATCCTAAATCTTTGGCAAGTTACCATTTACTGTGTTGACCGCAAAAGGTAGGTTCTCAGCAGAGCATAGCAGGAGGTCTCAGAAAGGAAAAAATGTTCCATGAGTCTCATGGGAAGTGGCCTCTGGTTAGGAGAGATGATTTTTTCTCTGTCCAGAGTGAGGTCCTGCCAGGACATCCCAAAAGGAGGCTTACAAAATTCTGATCACCCTAACCAAGTCATCAGAAACTCTAGGATTCTTACCTTATGTGCTCACAAAATCTGCCATTTTGTGATGGCACACAATACCAACCTGATTCTGCCATTCAGATTCCCAGGATCATTTTCTTCTGTATGACTGGGCTGTCTTAATATGTTGTCTACACATTTTACAATAATGACCAGACATGAAGGTGCACAGTCTCACTGAAACTCTTAGGGTCATCATTCATGTGGACCATGCATCAGAAGGGGCAAGCCTGGGCCAGGACACCACACCTCTTGGGGCCTGGCAGGTTGCTGGAAACATGGTGGGCATCAAAAAGTCACACTTTACTCCTCTAAAAAGCTTATAAATCTAATGAGGCATAGAGAGGGTGCACAGGTTTAACTGATATGTCTAAGTTGCTCCAAAGAAATGTATAGAATATATGAACCATATCTTCTTTATCCATTTGTCTGTTGACGGGCATCTCAGCTCTTTCCACGTTTTGGCTATTGTGGACATTGGTACAAATGACCCTTCTTTTCTCTACATTTGTATCTTTGGGGTAGATACCTGGTAGTGCGATTGCTGGGTCATAAGATAACTCTATTTTTTATTTTTTGAGGAATTTCTGCACTGTTTTTCCAAAGTGTTTACACCAACTTACATTCCCACCAACAATGTAAGAAGGTTCCCCTTTCTCCACATCCTTTCCAACATTTGTTATTTCCTGCCTTGTTGATCTTTGCAATTCTAACTGGTGTAAGGTGGTATCTCACTGTGGTTTTTATTTGAATTTCACTCATAGCTAGTGATGATGAACATTTTTTCATGTGTCATTTGTATGTCTTCATTGGAGAAGTGTCTGTTCATGTCTTCTGCCCATTTTTTTGACATGATTATCTGGTTTTTCGGTGTTGAGTTTGAGAAGTTCTTTATAGATCTTGGATTTCAGCCCTTGGTCTATAGTGTCATTTGCGAATATCTTCTCCCATTCCATGGGTTGTCTTTTTATTTTGTTGACTATTTCCTTTGTTGTGCAGAAGCTTTTTATTTTGATGAAGTCCCAAAAGTTCATTTTTGCTTTTGTTTCCTTTGCCTTTGAAGACATGTTTAAATTTATATAAACCTCATAAACCTCTTTTTTTTTAGTGATTTTATTTATTCATTTGAGAGAGAGAGAGAGCAGAGGGAGAAGCAGACTCCTGGCTGAGCAGGGAGCCTGATATGGGTCTCAATCTCAGGACCCTGAGACTGTGACCTGAGCTGAAGGCATATGCTTAACTGACTGAGCTACCCAGGTGCCCCAAAAAGTTTGTATACATCTTTTAAATTGAAGGGTTGCTTCTTGTACACCATAGCTATTTGATTATTTTTTTTTTTTAATGATTGGGATTTCTCTCAGTCTTTGCAATGATTTTTCCCATTTCCTGGAAAATCTTGTACCCGTTTTCCGTATCCTCATAGCTCCTCTGATGGAGGCCGTGCCAGCAAGCTGGATTGTGAGACACTGCCAATCACCCAAGTTCCTTCTGTTCAGCAATGACAACGACTTAGTCAATAAGCTTTACTGACCCTGTGAAGGATGTATTTTTAATGGACTCGCCCTCAGGGTTTAGTCACTCCTGTTTTCCTTGAGGCCAGTGTGCGCAGAATGTGAACCCAAACTTTCTGCCTACTCATGATGCAACAGAAATCAGATTCTTTAAATTCATTACCTGTCCTCCAAATGTCCTACCCAGTCTCTGTTTTAATCCAGTGAATGAATGCTTACTAGGCATTGGGCACATCAGCCATTTCTCCACTGATTGTTTTTGATAAGTCATTTCTGTCTACTGAGTCATCCTTGCCAGACACAGTGCTCTTTATATAGACCATGTGAGTCATAGGGGCCCAGGAGCACTGTCCTCCCTGTATTTAAAACCTTCTATGCTTCTGACACCAGAAACTCTACCTGAGCTTAAGGAGCTTTCATTCTCTTTGTTTGTTCTTAGTTTTTGCAAATAACTCCATGAGTCTTTGGATATTGGTGGCCAGACATGAAGTGTGGAAAGCCTTTTTCCAAGATCTTTTGAACTCTATCAGCATTAGCTTGGTCCAGAGATCCTCAGCTTCCTTCAGACTGTTGCTGGGGGCCCTCATTCTATATTGACTGGCTTCCCTGTGGCAAAGGAAGTTGACCCTCCTCTGTTCCCCAGAGAACCTTGATTACCAACTACCACTAACTCAGTGTCTTTCATGAAGACATCCCCATTGGTATCGCTCCCAGTTCCCCCAACCCCTTCTGCCCAAAAGCATCTCTTGTCACAGAAAACTGCTTTGGTTTTTGAAAACTTCTTTCCAAATTCACTCTTGTGTACCTTGTATGGATGTACAGAGTAATGGAGGGCAGAAAGCTGATCACCAGTCTTCTAAGTAACAGTAACCAGTTTAGACAAATATTTGCCATTATTTTCACCTTAGAAAGTATTGCCAGTTGCCAGTATTTATTGTAAATACTTAAAAAGCCAAGAGCCCAGATGGAAAAGCCATCTCCCAACTCCATGGACCACCATCTCCATCAGTTCCTCATAACCTTCCACTCACCTGCCAGGAATCCCAGCGCGGGGAGCAATTCAAGAGAGGGAAGGTGTATGACATAGCAAAAACTCAAAGTAAGACAGCACCCTATGAGAAAGCCTTGAGGGTCTTTCAGGTGCCCAGTGGATGTTATGGTCTAAAGGGAAGATTATCAATAAGTAAACCTGTTGTTTATGAGACTGGCACATGCTCTTAAGTCATGAAGCAAAGGGATGTGACAAACCAGTTAGAGGGTTTTGTTGTCAGAGGAGGACACCTCTCTGAAGGGGTTACATTTATGCTGAGACCTAGAAGAAGCCAACCAAATGAGCCACATGAGGAACAAATGCAGGAAGAGCCAAGGACAGGAGTGTTTCAGGAAAGGTATCACCAAATACAGAGGCATTAGAAGGCATGGCCTCCCTCCAAGCCCAGTTAGGTCCGGTGACACTGCTCTCTCTCCTCAGTTTTCATCACTTCTTGTCTACCAAGCCCCAGCCCCCAAAGAGATTCATTCAGCAGAAGAAAGCCTTTTCCCATGAGGACTTAGGACAGCTGTTCCCACAATCTCTGTCAGCCTGCTTGACATGGGACGATTTTTATCTGGAGTTGACTCTTGGGTGTCCGGCACCTTAAGGATCAGAAGACTGAGGGACAGACCCGCAATGAACTTATCTAAGCTCATGGCTAAAGTTGGCAAAAATCCCCTTTTCCTTATTTAGTCACGTACATATTTGTTTTCCCTGGAGGAGCAGCTGTTCCTAGGGTGGCCTGGCCAGTAACTAAGACTGAGGGATTAGGAGAGATTCCTTGTCCCATCTGGCAATTGCACTTTTTGCTGTGCTGATTAGGTGTATATCCTGAATTAGGTAGATTTGCGAGGCTTCAGCATTCTTTCATGAATTGGACAGAACCAGATAAGAAGCCTCCTCAGGCAACCCCCACTGACAGGCCAAGCTGCTGGCAGGACCCAGGTGTTGGGTTTGAGATCAAGGAGCAGACATCGGCAGTTATATCTCAGACTAGCAGGGAGAAAATTCACAGTGCCGCAAGTCAGAGGATGGAACAGGGAGAGTCTCACCTCTTATCTACAAAATTAGAAACAATTTTTTAAATGCCGCAGGCTTTTGTCCATCTGTTCTGTGATAGCTCTACAGATACAAAGTGAGATTTTTAGTGGTCGTTAAAGATCTTGCAAATGTCTCTAACTCATTTTCTATCTTGTAGAATAAGGGTCCCCTGAGATGAACCAGTAAATGCTGGGCAACATCTGAGGGGATGTTATAGGAAGGAAGAGGAGAGTGCCTGCTAAAGAATTTCTAATCCCTTGGGGATTTGGGAAGGGGACAGGAACAGAAAGTACGATGATGCCTGGGTCTAGGAAGAGGACGGGACAGATTGCACCGTGGTTCAGGGCATGGAGTCCTATTCCTTGGGTTCAAATCTCAGCTGTAGAGCTTGTTACTTGTATGGTCTTAGGTGGCTTAATCTTTCTAAGCATCAATTCCCCTATCAGGGAAATAAGGATAATAATCGTTACATTTACTGAAAGTATTAACCTAGGTAATTCACACACCGTGCATAGCACTGAGCCTGTTATTATCAGATGGATTTCCTAAAGTTACTGAGGAATGCTTTTTTCTGGCCATTCTTGTAGTGCCCATTCCCTGTGGGGAGAGGGTAGCTCCCTTTACTTACAGTATTAGTCTCTGTTTTACTGGGCAATGTGCAGCCACTCATTAGAGAGCAGTGAGTAGCATGGGCAGAAACATTAGATAAAGCAAAGAGCAGGGGTGCCTGGGTGGCTCAGTAGGTTAAGCATCTGCCTTTGACTCAGTTCATGATCCCAGAGTCCTGGGATCAAATCCTGCATCGGACTCCCTGCTCAGCAAGGAGCTGAGCCTTTCCCTGCCTTTTCCTCTCCTTCTGCCTGCCACTTCTCCTGCTTGTGCTCACTCTCTGTCAAATAAATAAAATCTTTAAATAAATAACTGAGTAAATTGAAATAAAGCAAAAAGCAAAGGAGGCATGAAAACAGGGCTGCACAAATGATATGTGAAATCATGTTTCTGTTTATTTTTTAATTTTTTTAAGATTTTATTTATTTATGTGACAGAGGGAGAGACACAGTGAGAGACAGAACAAAAGCAGAGGGAGTGGGAGAGGGAGAAGCAGGCTTCCTGCCAAGCAGGGAGCAGGGAGCCAGGAACCAGATACGGGGTTCATCCCAGAACCCTGGAATCATGACCTGAGCTGAAGGCAGACACTTAACAACTGAGCTATCCACGTGCCCCACATTTCTCTTCATTTCTGAATTTTTAACCCCTTCTCTCTCCCTTCCTCCCTCACCTCCTGGTTGCTAAAGGTTTTACTCTGCATCACATATACCCCGACATTCGACCTGAATGGGAGCGCGGTGCTGAAGATTGCAGAGGTGAGTAGTGCCCCCCTCCTCCCAGCGCGCGTGTGCTGTGCTCCCTGGCTGCCTGCTCGCAGCTGCCTCCCCTAGGCTGGGAGAAGTCCCGGGAGGAGGGGAACTGAGGCCCGGCAGTAGGGTGAGCCCTTCTCTGATCATTACCTTGGGGAGTTTCCACTAAGGAATTGCTCTGTAGGAAGCAGGCTGGGGGCTCTGTCACCCTTGGTCATAATGCTCTTCTGCATGCTTTGGTTTGCTTCATTTGAGGTTTTAAAATGGAAATAACAGTACTGGTTCTCCCAACGCTCCTGCACCTAGGCACTGTGCCTCGTTTTGCTTTCTGTGTCTATTTTTCTTAAAAATAATTGAAAAGCATTTGATTTTAAAAAAATGGTTTTCAAGAAACCAGGTATGAGAGTGAGAGAGACGTTTACTGATGAAATTCCAGACCCGTCTCCTAAAGCCCAATGAACACATTTTGTAACTATCGTTGGAAAGCCTTCTCTTTCCCATCTGTGTTGCAGGCTATGGAACCATGTGCCTTCCAGCACTCCCAAAAGCATGTCCAACAGAATTCTTGGCTTCTCCAGTGCCTGGCAGATGCCTCTGGCTTTTGGAAATGTCAGTATTCCAAAGCTATACTTTAATACACTTAGAATAATTTTCCTTCCATTTCTTGAAAAGAGTATCTTCAGGATTCATGTGTTTTGACAGGAATACATGTGCAGACCTCAAAGAGGCAATGATAATCTGAATTCTGAAATTAGGAAGAAAAAGAAAGCCTAACTGTCAGCACTTATGGGTATATATGTTCTTTTTATAGTAATGATCATCATTTCTCGAGTATACCAGGTAGAAACGTAGCATTTTGGGCAAGTTTTCTTTTTTTCTTTTTCTCATTGTTGAGATATGATAGACAAAATTCTATATATTTTAAGTCTACAACTTGATGTTTTGATATACATACATATTGTGAAATAATTACCACAGTGAAACTGATTAAAATGTCCATCAACTCACATAGTTAACCTTATCACGAATAGTATTTATCTTGTCCTCTACTTGTGCCTTCTATGGTGTCGCGTGCCTTAAAGAATGAAGAGTAAGAGAAAATTATTTTTGAGCACATTGACCATTTTTATGTGTCTATCAAAAGAACAAGAAATGATTAGCCAACTTCTAACTACAACATAAATTCCCAAATGCGTATTTATATAGGTAGAAAGAACACCTTTCTTTAACCTATTTATGTTTTACTCCATATAGGTAAAGAAACAGAATATCTATCAGTAATTTTTTTCAGGCGATTTTTAAGGGATACCTGTGAGTGTTCCTAGTATTTGCACATTCCCTTTTTTGTTGTGTGTGTGGTAAGAACACTTAACACAAAATCTACCGTAACGCATTTCTAAGTGTACAATGCGGTAATGTTAACTACAGGCACTATGTCACTCAGCAGATGTCTAGAACTTACTCATCTTGTGTAACTAAAACTTTAGACCCATTGAAGAGTAACTCCCTATCCTACCCTCCCCTCAGCCCCTGGCAATTACCAGCCTCCTCTCTGGGTGATTTGGACTATTTTCAGTAGGCCATGTCAGTTCGCTTTTTAAATGACAAATGTAGTTTCTAATTAGAGCAAGAAAACAAATTGGCATCTAAGTGGCCTGTTAGCCCTTTGCCATGTGAAGGGTGAGAAGGGAAAGCAGCTGTTCCTGCCTAGTCAGTCCCCACTGCCCACACCCCAGCTGATGGAGCTTGGGCGGTGGGGGATGGGGCACATGTTGTTCCAGGACCTTCAAGAGGGGAAAGAGAGCTACCAGAGTTTCCCAAGCTACCTCCCAGAGGAGGAGGAGGTTGCCTTTACCATGCTCTCAGGAACAAGTGTTTGAATGCAAATCTGATCAAGACATCATTCCTGAGCAGTGGACACACACTGCCTTGACGTGCCCAAGCTCAGGCTGTTTACGGCAGGTAGTTAGAACGCAGAGTAGAGACTCCGCAGGCCTTTCTAGATAGAATAAAGCATCAAAACACAGTGGTCTCTACCAAAACCTACGAAGGAAAAACAAAGCTTTTTTTGTTTTTGGGGAAAAAAAACCAAAAACAAACAACAACTCTCCACCCCAAAGCAATACAGCGACAGAGGCCTTCCAGCTTAGCGGTGGTGGCGGTGGCAGGAAGGGAGAAGCTACGCTCTGGGCTGCGGAGGAGCACTGTTTTTTTTGTTTTGTTTTGTTTTGTTTTTTTAATATTTTATTTATTTGACAGAGAGAAATCACAACTAGGCAGAGAGCCAGGCAGAGAGAGAGGAGGAAGCAGGCTCCCTGCGGAGCAGAGAGCCCAATGTGGGGCTCGATCCCAGAACCCTGGGATCGTGACTTGAGCTGAAGGGAGAGGCTTTAACCCACTGAGCCACCCAGGGCCCCAGCACTGTTTGATGTAAACCCCAGCGCTGCCACCTCCTGCCCGCCTGCGGTGTTGCTTTGGCTACCTCCCCGCCCTGCATTTGTTTTCTGTGAAGGCAGTGTTAGCTGTGTGCTTGTGCCATTTGGACAAGGCGGAGAGAATCCAGGTGAGAAGCTGTGGGGCAGACCCAGCCTCGCAGTAAGTTCAGGTCGCTGCTGTCAGGAGCTGCAGGTGATGATGACGTCCACAGTCCACTGGGCAGCGCTGATCTGGCCAGGACCCTGAAAGGATGGTGCATCGATCAGGCCGCTTCCTGTGGGAGCGGTAACTAGCTCACTAGCTCTCCATGTCCCGCTCCAGCCCTCTGCGATCCTTTAGTTGGGGAAGAGTCCCTAGAAGGGCAACTGTATGAAGGTTGTGAAGCCGGGGTCACACCATCACAGAAAAGCGCGTAGTTGCCCCATGCTGGCATGGACTTCAGAGTTTATGATGAAGGAGCTTGAGACCTTAGCCTCTTGAATTTGGAAGGACTCGGTGAAGATCTTGAAAATGAACAGTCCATCATGTATTGGGTGGTGGGGGGTCTCCCGTTAGGGTGCAGGCCCCCACATGATGTTTTAAGCTCTGCCTCTTCTGCGGGCCCACAGGCAGGCCCTTCCACCTCCCTGTTCACTGCGGGACACGGTTTAGTCGGCCAGGTCTCCTGTGCCTCCCTCCATCTGCCACCTTGCTCTGGTCCCTGGACAGAGCAGGGCTGTGGAGACTGCATTGTCATGGCCGTGAGAGTCGCCATTTCTTTTTAAATATTTTATTTACTTATTTGACTTTGGCAGGGGGAGTGCGAGAGGGAGAAGTAGACTCCCCACTGAGCAAGGAGCCTGATGCGGGGCTCGATCCCATGACCCCGGGATCATGACCTGAACCGATGGCAGATACTTCATGACTGAGCCACCCAGGCACCTCAAGAGTCACCATTTCTAAGTGCCTTAACGAATGGCAGCATGCAGAATTGCTCCTCTGTGCTAGTACAGACTTGGAATAGATCTCAGGTTCAGGAGAGTAAGAATCCCACTCCTCCGTCTGGCCAGTCCATGGGAAGGACATTTCCAACCCAGTCTGATGAGAGAGGAAGAGTGACCCCAAGCATGACGAGCCCCACAGATGCTAGACTAGACCTGGGGCTTCCGTCTCCAGCTGCCCTGATCCCAGAGCCGACAACAGACATACCCTGGAGCGTGCACCTCCCATGGAGAACAGTGGCCATTTATCCATCAGGCCCACCCACCGCCCCACCTATTTCTACGGGGCATCAGCTCTAGTTCTGAGCCCTCAGTGGCCACTCTCTCTCCAAGCCGGTAATTCTGAGGAGGCACGAGAACATATCATGTCCCCGGTTATGGCGAGAGACAAGTACATCAGCTCAAAGACAACGTTCTATAGCTGTCCCTCATGTTCATTTAGCACTTACCCTGGCCAGTCGCTGTTTTAAAAGCTCTGCCTACAGGAAATCATACAATCCACACAGCAATTCTGTGAAGCAGGAAACCCTCTTATCCATCTTTGACAGACAGAGAGAGGGGCACCAACATCCCAAAAGTCAGACAGCTCAGCTGTGGTGGAACTGGGAGGTGAGACCAGCAGGTCTGACTGGGCTTCTGCTCTTCACACCATGCAGCACACGGCCCCCAGCTTGGCTGTGGACGCACCCCCACCCCAGGGGGCCCTGTTGACCTCCTCTGTAAATGGTGGAACCCTCCTAGAGGCTACCCACCGCCCTGCATCCCAAACCGTGCTCAGGGACGAGCACTGTGCAGACACAGTGTTGAAGTTAAACTAGCCTTGCCTTTTATCTTGAAAACATGTGTTTTGATGAAGTGAATAGTACACAGCATTGACTAGCAACAATCAAAGATCAGAACAAGGGATAGGCTTCTAAAAGGTTGCTTATGTTCCTCTATAAGGTTGGCCGTTTGCAGTAGTTATCTAAGTTTTTGCTTTTCCTCTTTGCACTCCTGAAAACCCCTGTTCTGTGTGGGACACTTATAGCCACCAACCTTTGGAGCCTTCCTCCCGCATTGGTGGTTCTCATCAAATGGCTGCATGTTAGAATCACCTAGGAAGTGTTAGTAAAAATAAGATGTGTAGGGTTGCCCCAGAAAATTTGAGTTGTTCGCTCCTGGGGGGACCTGTGCTTACACATTTTGCAAGAGGTCCCCGATGATTGTGCTGGGGACGTCAGGTTGAGAACAGCCGCCCTGATGGTGACTCTTCACTCCCACCAGCCTTCTCCATAAAACCTCCGAGTGTGGTCCACCGACCCGAGGCATCAGCAGCTGCTGGGAGCTTGTTAGAAGCACAGAACCTCAGGCCCCACCCCAGACTCAGGAGTCAGAATCTGCTTTCCATTTAGAGCCCTCTTGTGATTCATGGGCCTACTCAAGTTTGGGAAACAGTGCCACGTTTGAATATCAGTATAACCTCCTTTTAAACGATCTAAAACCCAGGTGAGCACTGTCTTCCCCAACCAGGTATGGAATCCGACCAGCAGCAGCATCCCCTCAACCATGATCCCTCGATAAGTACAAGGTTTTGATTCTCCCATCCCTCTCACCCTTCATCTCCTGCCAGATCACCTCCACACTTTCCCCTTCCCATTTGTCAGTGCTTGATATATATCAAGGGTATTGCTTATGCTTTAAGGGTCTAATCTGCTACAGGGTCCCACTGTTCCTCAGTAGGACACATCTTATTTTTACTAACCCTTCCCAGGTGATTCTATAGGCATGGATTTTCACCATAAGGCCCACCGTCAGCCTTTAAAAAGGGGGGAGGGGAATGCCCCCACCTCACTCTGTAATTCTGTAATCTGGCACATGCTGAGCAGATCTATTTATATGAAAAGCACAGCAACAATTTATAAGCATATGGATCCATAGTTACAAATACTAGATTATTAGATGACTCATATATAGATAATTTAAGAAAGAAAAACAGTAGGACCATCTGAAATCATGGTTTACATTAGCTCCGCAAGAGAGGAAGAAACTTTTCTCACTGGCCTGTATCATTCCTCACATTTGCAAAACAGCTCAGAACCTTTCAGTTCCCACCGTAGTAGTCACGTAAGAAATGATTTTGCATCAACAGAAAGAATTAACTATGTAAGAAAGTTATACTGCCACAAAAAAAGAATAGCATTCTGTAGACTTCAATGCAATGATTTTGTAGATTCTTGAGTGCTTCTCACCTGCTCGTTTAGCCTTTGAAAATCTGCATCTTGGTTTTGAAAATAGGACATCTCAGCCTAAAACCACCAGTTAGCTCCTGGAAGCTTTCTTAGTTGTATCTGAACTTTTCATAAAAATAAGCCTTTAACTTAATGAAAAATAAGTCTTTAACTTAATGAAAAAAGAATGTTGTATTGTCACTTTTGCTATTAACTTGGGAAACAATTTATAAAAAAAAAAAAATTTAAACCATTTAAAACTCCTGTGGAAATGTTGAGAAAAAATCCAGACATCCTTTTCTTTCTTACCCTGCTGCAAGGGTGACTTTTACTCAAGAACAGTGTTTACCCTGAAACCTGTTGATCAGGAAATAGGGATGTGTACTTAACTATGAAGAATGAGGCCATTTCCCCCAAGGCACTGTTGAAACAGTAAAAGGATCATTAAGCACTCAAAATGTAAATAAACTTTCACTTGTGCATCTCACGTTAACTTGCTTAATTAAACTGTAATAATGAAAGTTTTTCAGATCACAGTTTTTCATGATATAGGAAGAATAAGACATTTTGTCAAATTTAGAAATGGGTAATTATGAAATATGCAATATGTGTTTTCTGTTCAATTTCATGAATAATCAGAAATTTAAAACTCCCTATGGATACATAATCCTTCTTGCCATTGCTTGAAAGCTAAACCAAGATTTCTCTTAGCATGATGCCCAAATGAGCAGATTTGCTGTTGAGTTTTCCAGAGGTAGTAACTTAATATTGGAAGAAGCCATGGGAGTAAAAATTGCCAAAGTCTTTGGGTAAAGGAAGAAGAGAAGCCATAGCCAGAAGCTCTGTGGAACGAATTTGAAAATGGTTAAGGTTGTTCCTTTGGAAAGTTTCAGGGTGTATTCTCATGCCTGCTCAAGGTTTCTCTGAGAGATTTTTCAAAGTGAGAAAGCCTTGTTTATAAATGTGTATTTGCTGGTTCAATCCTACTGACTCGTGGGAAACTTCCAGTCTTTGATCCCGTCAAGCCCAAACAAAGTCTGTCTCAAAGACCATTCTTTGTTTAAGGTTCTTAGTTTCAGGGTCTTCTATCTTTCACTCCATCTGTCCATCCATCCCTCAACTGCTAAACACTGGTTAATAATAATAACCAGCTAATAATGGTAGCTACTAGCCAGAGTCTCTAGGATGTGTCAATAAGTTGTGTTTTCTGTACATTCTCCTCTCATCTTTATCCCAAACAAGGCAGATAAAGAATCCCATGACAAGTGAGAATAATTTGCTGTCCAAGTTTCTACAGCTAGGCATTCAAATTCAGACTTTTTATATTTCAAATATGGGCTGTTAACCACTATATTATGTTGCTTCCTCACTACTATCAGTCTTAGAAAATATTAGTAGGATCTTGCCTTAATAATATTAGCAACCAACTGACATTCTTAGGCGTCTCATCCACCTTGGATCTTCACCACGGTGCTTAGTTAGAAAACAGCTGTGTGGTGTTCTCACATGTGAAGCATAGTATTGATGAATTTTACTTTTTTTGTGACCATAGATTCAAGTGACTGGCAGGCATGTGCCACCTTCTTGGGTATCTTTATGCATCGATACTCAGCTTATCTTCTCTGAGCTTTATGCTAGCATCAGATGACCTGATGTTTATATGTTTATAGTTTCGTTTAGTGTCCCTTGTTACCCCATGGGAGTTTAAAACCATTAAGGCTGAAGATCTGCTACCAAAGATACTGATTTAATGATTCTAGTTGTCACTAAAGTATTTTTTTTAGTTGGGCTGACTTCTAACTCCTGAGTGTTCAGTGATACTTTTTGGTTCTTTTAGTTTGATGTAGTAGCATTATTCCTGAGACATACAGCAAATTAAATATTCTACAGTTAAGGAGCAGATTAGTCCACAGATAAAATCCAGAGGAAAAGTACACAGGAGACCCGGTCAGTTTTTCTTGGAAGCATCTTGTTTGTTATGTTCTACCTAAAACTGAGAGGAGTAACCCCACCTGCTGGCAAGAAAACTGGTCAAGGGAGCCCAGACTGTTGTGTCAAATTGGCTGAGGCCACTGAAGTAAGGAAATCCTGTTCTAAGGAGGAGCGTCTCTCCACTTTCCCTTTCGAAAACCCTTTCTTTTCGTCCTTCTGGGCCTGTCACTTTACTGACTCTGATTTGACTCCTTGGAAGTGTCTGTTCTCTGTTTATTTGCTACTGGATGGGCTTTGAGCAAACGAGTCCTTTTGCAAAGACTTTCCCCACTTCCCTGTAACGTCTGACTTACACAGTTCTTGAAGAACTTGCATGGAGTTAGAAGATACACAGAGCGGTTCAGAGATCCCTCTACTTCATTTGGGCTAGTTCATAGGGCAGGGCTAGAGTTCAGTAGATCTGGAGACCCTGGTACAAGAACTAAAGGGTTGAGGTGCCTTAAGCCATTTTAATATGCCAGCTTAAGCCAAGAGGAATATGGAGGAGGAAAAGGGAAGTCACAGAAGTATCCATGTATGCTTAGGCTCTTGAAAAAGTTCCAAAAGTAAAATCAGCACATTTCCCGACCTAGCATGGGGGTCTGACTTACTTATATACATATTCCTTAGGAATAATAGCTTCAGTTATTCTGTGTGTGTGTGTGTGTGTGTGTGTGTGCACGCGTGCACGCATGTGTATGTGTGTGTATCAGCAGGAACCATTTCCTGAGGTGCCTTCTGTCACATTCCCACCTGTTACAGCTGTTCACCTGGAAACGCCTTGGCCATCAAGTTGTCATCATGATTCAGTGTAGAGTTGAGACTTGTAGTAATGGTCAAAATTGTCTATGGTTCCAATGTGATCAACAAGCTTTCGCAACTTCCCTATATAGAAAAACATTTCTTCTGCTTCCTTGTAGCTCAATCTTTGATCTTTCTATTTTTTTATCACCATAAATTATTTTTCATCTCCGTAAAATTTTCCCATTGAAAACACACTATCCCATCTGTTTATGGAACTTGTTACTCAGTATCATACACAGATTTGACAAAGCTGTGCCAGGAACCCCATTCAGATGGGAAAGAGAAGGCGAATGCACAGTTCAACAAAGCGAAGGTCATATGTATTTTGCGAAGCTAAACAGATTTCTCTTGTGGCAGCTACTTTAAGATTTGTCATCGCTTTGGCCAACGCTGAGTATCAAATTACATTCTATTATGCTGCTTTGTATTAAGTGACAATGATTCTGCCCTGGGTTTAACCACGTACTGTTATTTATCCATCTTCTTACTTGAGGACACTGCTTACTCTTGTTGCTTATGTATGGCTTGCAGACTTGTATTTTCTTGTTCTTTTTCCTTCTGCTTTTGGCATTTGTTTTGCTTTATTAACTCTGTGGTTTTGCCCTCAGTTGTGTTTCGCATGCCATAAAGCTGGACGTCCGCAAATGCATGAAATGGCTAAAAAGTCCGTTACGAAACTCCTCACTGCCCTGTGTCTTCGTGCATTCCCTGGCCATCAGGGGCCTGTGGCTTTTCACAAGGTATTTAACTTGGCCCTTTGAGCCTGTGGTAGAGATACAGGATTAGGGTCCTTAAGGGTCAACTCTGCACTACGAAAGCGAAGGGCACGGGGAGGTAGAAGTGCCACTGGAAATACTATAAGAGGAAATTGATGAGCCTTTTCCCAGAAACTCAGCCTGCCTTTGGACTTGCTATTCTCTCGACTTCTCCGATTCAGTGCGCTCATTTCAGCGCTACCCCCAGGTAAAGGCAGAAAAATATTTACAAAGGGAGAAAGCATTGGCTTGGAATATAGTGGTCAGGTTTGTCATGAAAACCTTCCTTCTAGGACCCTTCCTGGTTTACCCATTTATTATGATTGTAAAAAGTAAGAGAACTTTTTTTTTTTTTAAGAAAATGTCAAGATAGCTGATAGAGCATTTCTTTGTGTGGAATTAAAGATAGTGATATTATTAGGTGCATGGTCATTTTTATATTTAAAAGGATAAGTACTTATACATCCATCCTAAGCAGAGTGAGCTTCTTAGATTAACTCTTTTTAAAATTTATTTAAGTAGGCTACACACCCAGAACGGAGCTCAACATGGGGTTTGAACTCACAACCCCGAGATCAAGACCTGAGCAGAGATCAACAGCCAGATGCTTAATAGACTGAGTCACCCAGGTGCCCCAGATTAATACCTTTTTTTTTTTTTTTTAAAGCTGAGTAAGCATGCAAGGTGTCCTTCCCGGTGTTATACCCCTGGGATCAGCAACTAGAAGTGGTGGTGATGTTAAAACTCAAAGAAATGCATTTGGCATTTAAGAAGTTCTTGCCCGGATACAGTACCATGTGCATTACATAAACTCTGGTTCCTCATCCGTGCTTTCCATTCATGGGTCTAAAGCGACTGATAAAATTTTTGAAGGGAGGTTGTAGAGCCGCTATGGCTGTCCGAATTTAAAAGAAGCATGCTTAGACTGAGTATGAGTTTAGCTCTCAAAATAGCTACTTTCTCATCTTTAATGCTTCTGCAGCTTCAAAATCCCCCTTCAGTTAATGTCAGAGCTCAGAGATCTTAAAGATCAATAGCTCTGAAGATTTCTGGGGAGAACATGGGATTTAAAGAAAACTGTTAAATTTTGAGTCACGAGTAGTTCTGCTATGCCGAAGGACACTCCAGAGCATTTGTTGCCTCAAAGTGATGCCCCACACTCATTTGGATGTATTTCCCTCATTTGAACATCATATCATGACACGCCAAGTAAACGCATTCCGGGATGAAGACAGCTTTTTTCTATCTATGTATAGTTTGTGCCTTTGTGTACATTCTAATCCATGATCATTGGAGAAAATGAATTTAAAACTGACATGCCCTTCGATGGCAATTTGAAAAATAAATTAATTTGCTTTTCTTTTTTTCTAAGCCAACTTCTGATTAAATTTATGAGTTGTAAATCCTCAGTCAGACTACTAAGGATTCAATAGATAATTTTAGCTGTTGGAAAATATTTACTTTTACATTATTAATTTTACTGAGAAGTTATGACTGTGAGGCCCGAAAGAAAGTTCCAGCATAAGCAGTAGTGGCCATGAAGGTTAACACTTAGTATGTCTTCCATCTCCCTTCTCATCCATCAAATCAAGTTTGTCACTGAGGTGAGAACACTTTATTTTGATTATAGATAATCTCAGAGTTATTCCTCAAAAAATAATTTAGGTACATTAAATCTCTTTTTGTGGGTCTAAATATACTTAGTAAACAGGAAAGGATGACCCACCATATAGACAGAAAGCAGCAGGTAAATTTAAAACACGCTTTTATTGTTATGACTATCCCTATCACTTCCAGTAGAATTAGAGGCAATAAAATCTGCGAAGTCATGACATTAAACATCATCGTCATCAAATCCCCAAACTGAGATTTCTCCATGCTTGCAGCCATCAGGGAGTTTACTCAGGTCCCAGTAGACATTCAGACTCACAAGACCCACATAGGCCACAACTGGCATGATATCTGCTTAATAGATCCACGACAGGGAAGAGAAACAGGGCCGTGGCAGGCATTTCTCTCTCCCAGGAAGGAGTCCTTGCAGTCGTCCAGATGCTACTCTGTGGCTCTCAAATGTCAGCCTTGAAACAAGAGATGAGAGCCCCCTCGGTGGGTGCAGTCACCTTGGCTTAGGAGCCCCCATGTTTCCACCACAGAGGAACCAGAATTTCCATAACAACTCCATGAGGAAGCAGAAGTCTCTCAGATGACATGAGCAATGACAAGATTCACTCAGGAAACCCAAACCTGTGACTTCTTGTCAGGTTTCTAAAGTCCATCCACAGTCTCCCCAATTCAGATGCAACTTAGTCGAGAGACACTTTCACCCGAAGCCACGCTGGTCAGTTACCCAAGCCGATGGTCCATTTGTATCAGGTTTCCAGAAGAACACAGCTAGAGCATAAATCCAAGATCACTGTTTACAGTGCAGGAGAAAGGGATTCACAACCCTTTCCCCATACTTCATAACATAGGAGTGAGTAAATTCTGTTCCTGTTTGACCATGGAAGGAGTTTTTCCGGATTAATTTCCAGCCACCTGAGTTTGCTCTCAGTAGAATTATCTGGCATATCTAAAAAATCACTCCTTTGCATTCTCCTATGATGCTGAGAATAGTAAGTTCTGAGAGTGATAGTCTTTTTAGGAAAATGTTACTTGCCTATAGGCTTAAAAACAAATTTTCAGGGATTTTAAATATTTATAGTACTCATCGATAATTAGTCCTAAATCAGGCTGACTTTCTGTTCAAGAGGGATTTACTGTCCTCTCTGGTTAATTCCAAAGCATGTTGGTAATGAACTGGTATCTACAGAGCGTGTATGTTGCTATCTTATCTCTTTACCAGGTGTGCATTGAGACATACATATGTAGCTGTCACCAACGTAGTATAAACACGGCTGTGCGAGCAACTCTCAGTCAAATGCTGAGTGACTTGACTTTACAGTTACGACAAAGGCAGGAGAACACGGTGAGCGGGCTTGCCAGCGCCTCTGTGTAACTGCATGCTGTGTGTCCCACACCCTCGATGCGATGCTCCCTCCCCCACCTGCTGCCAGGGCGGCTTCCTCCTGAAGCAGTGGGAGGGGCTTGCTTGGTTTAGAAGAACATTCATTTGTATAAATTCAACTCTTTATATTTTTGCCTGTTTAAAGTTTTGAGAGTCATTTTTCCTTATAGTTCCTATCATTTTTAGTCATTATTTTTTAATTCACTTTTGTTTTTTAAATCATTTTTTAAAAACTCAGATTGAAAATTTTATATAAAAATATTATGTTAATATTCTAACAAATACCAGAAGTAAGTTCAAAATTAGGCAAAATTAATAGCAATTAATTACATGCTGTGAGGCTTGGTGTCTGTTTCTCTTTGTTAAGTAAAAGATTATTCTAGATCTTTCTTCACCTTCTGGGGCCATCAGGGTAAATCTTGATTTGCCTTCTCTCTGTCACCAAAGTCCATTGGCACTTATTGATCTAAATTTGAATAGACTGTCTAAAATGAGTGTTCCCAAGAAAAATGTAAATGTCGTTGGCTTCTCGTATATTTTATCTTTGGAAAATGTTAATGAAGGAGATGATTCTTCTTTAAAATAGGTGTGTGGTTTTTTTTTATCTGCTTCTGAATAATTCAGATTAAAATTCTTTAAAAATCTACAAGAAGTATTCTGAAATGAACACTTTATTATTCTCTAGAATAGAAGTCTCAGGGGCGGTCTGAAATATCTCAGAAGTTAACTTTATAGAAGTGAAGTTCTCATGTTTAACTTAAATTATTTCTAATTTTTAACCTCAATTATTTTCTAATTTTTACAGCTGAGTGGAACCTTAGGGTTTTTCTAGTCAAATTCTTTTAGCCCTCATTTTACAGATGAGGAAGATAAAGCCCAGAAAGGTGAAATTGAAATCTAAAATGAATGAGCTTATCAGTAAAAGAGCCAGAACTAAGCCACTGGGCTCCTGCTTCTGCGGCAGATAGGGTTTGAAAAGGCAACACTAATCTGAAAATGCAAACACTTTTTTTTTTTTAATGCTTGTTGGTTTTTGTTTGTTTGTTTGTTTTACATTTTTATGTTTGCTATGTCCACGGCCCAAGTTTCTATTAAAAAATTGTTTTATCTTGAGAGTATTACCTTAGGTGACCCTTTGTTAAAAACGACTTCACTTAAATTAGGATTTTGAGTATTATAGCGTGGAAATAGTAGTTAAAAAGAAATGCAAATTATAAATAGCAAACATGCTAAGAAAAGAAACCCAAAAAACATTAAAAACACATTTTAAAAGAAGTAAACCTCAGATGTTGGAAATCTTGTATTAATCATACATTCATAGTTCATCCTTGCTAAATGGCAATGTGATGAAATAGTGTAGTACTAATGGTGTCTCCATGTTTTGAGATGAAACATTTAAATGAAACTTTGTAGTTTCAAAGTGATTTCCATTGTATCCCCTTACTTAATCTTATTTTTAAAATGTTAAGGAGGAGATTATGAGGCTTTAAGTGAAATGACTCAGCCTTTGGCTCACATTGCTCTTCTGCAGGAAGGATAACAGGTACACACTCTAGTGGTCAGGGTAAAACCCAGAGTGTGCGACTCTTGATCATGGGGTTATGAGTTTGAGCCCCACATTGGGTGTAGAGATTGCTTAAAAATAAAATCTTTAAAAAAAAAAACCTCAAAAACTCAGAGGGTTATCTTCCTTTGCTTGTGGTATTACGTGTCTAACAAGCCCTCTGGTCCTGCTCATCAGGACCATCTGGACTTACCTGACCTGAGGCAAGATCCCAAATTAGGTGGAAAATTAGTGTTTCCTATCATTTCCTTTCCATTACTCATGCAATCCCCAGAGATGTTTCCATGTCCCAGAAAAATAATTCCAGGATGCTAATATTTGAAGCATATGCGATGTCTACTAGCGGGAGACCTAAGTTTTGTCAGCTAAGAACAGTGATTTTTTAAAAGGCTAGTAAAGGGAAGTGGTCTACAGGAGTGGAGAGGTTCATTCAAAAGAGACTGTGTGTTCGCCCACAGCCCACCTGGCCTTACCTGGGGAAGATATGTCATGTGTACCATGACCCCTCACAGGAACGCATCATGGACCACCTCAGAATTAGGAAGGCTTAAATACAACAGAAAGAAAATGAATCTAGAATGCCAAAACCCTTAGCAGGATCCTTGAACAACATGGGTTTGGACCGCACGAGTCCACTAATAGATTTTCTTCATAAATATAGTACTGTATTTTTTCTTATGATTTTCTTAATACTTTTTTTTCGATCCTGCTTTATTAAAAAAAACAGACTATATTACATACAGCATACAAAATATGTGTTTCTTGACTTGTTATGTTATTGGTAAGGTTTCTAGTGAACACTATGCTCTGAGTTGTCATGTTTTACTGGAGTCAGAAGGGACACGCGGATTTTTTTTTACTCTAGGGGTAATCGGTTCCCCCAACCTCCACATTGTTCATGGGTCACCTGTAATTTCAATTTAATGGCTATCCCTACTCCCAGAACAGATCACACATTTGATTTTGTGCCATCAGGATCTTGGAGTTACTATCAAGCTTTATTGTCGAATTATTTAGGTGATGAAAGCCATTGTTAAATTATAAGTTACTAATTTCAAAAAGCAAAAAATGCCAAATGTAAATACTAGGACGTAGGTGGTAGTGCTTCTCCTGTCCTTTAAAGATGATTCAGATGTATCTCCTCCAGAAAATGTTATTCTACACTCTCTATTTAGCCACTGCTGAGCTGTAGATATTGACATAACCTTTCACCATGAATGCTATGAAAGCCGCTGAGCTTGCAAATTGATGAACAAAGAAAAGTAAAAATATGTGCTTGTAACAAGTTTAAAAGACAAAACAGTGCCCTGGGAGGATTTCTATATCTGGCAGTTGATCAGCCGGAAAATACCCTCTTCTCTCCCAGTGCTCAGAGGTAGGAAGACTGAAGAACCTTTCTATAGACCTCTATTTTAAAGTTCAGGAACCTGATCCTTCTCATTACTAAGAGTCCGTTTTCAGTAGGTGCCAACCAAAGTAAAGGCTGTGACCTTGGAACAAACCGTCTGTGCAAAGGTAACTCACCTGTTTCCATAGGGACAGCTCCAGGCCCTAGCTCAGCACCCTGGAATCATACAGTGAGCAAAGGGCTTAAACCTTTATGAAGATTGTGGAGTCTGGAATGAATTATTTTAGGAACTGATGAGCTCAGTTCCAGACATCAGAGTCTTCACCCAAATACCATGAGTAATGAAATGCTGTCAAGACCTGGAGGGGGCATGTAGGATAGTTGAGCCCAGAGCACTCAGAATGACATTTGTTCCCTAGAATTTTCTATGGTGTAGGAGTCAGGAATTTTTGTGCCTGAATCTCCTAATTGTCCTGTGTGTGTTTCCCTTGCTAGATAATTGAAAACCCGGATGTCCCACAGGAATTCAGGAATCAAGGTATTGCATTTCATTTTTGCTAGTTCAGTTTAAAAAGTGAGTCTAAGGGGCGCCTGGGTGGCTCAGTGGGTTAAAGCCTCTGCCTTCGGCTCAGGTCATGATGATCCCAGGGTCCTGGGATCGAGCCCCACATTGCGCTCTCTGCAAAGCAGTGAGCCTGCTTCCCTTCCTCTTTCTCTGCCTGCCTCTCTGCCTACTTGTGATCTCTGTCTGTCGAATAAATAAATAAAATCTTAAAAAAAAAAAGTGAGCCTAAGAATGCCTACTATGTGCTTGGCACTGGGGATATAGAGGTGAGTGGGGATCTCAGGGAGCTCTCCGGAGGTTCTGCTTACCTTTGCTTTACCAGCTAGTACTTCATCAGCTGTTCCCTAACCTTTCTTCTGGCCCTGAACTCTGCCCCTATACCTATTTCCATTCCAACTAAGGAGAGTAACTCTTCATATATCTCCCTGTTGGAGGCTGGGGTTTTTTGTGGCTTTGTTTTTGTTGTTGTGTTGTCATTGTCTAATTTTTTGTTTTGTTTTGTTCTCCATGAAGTAAGGTTTATTAATTGTTAAAATGAGAATTAGATAGAGGGTTGTAGAAATCTGATTGGCATAGAGCTATTGTACCACAAAAAGTTGGTGAATGCCATTTTTTTCATATAAAAAAATATGAATCTCACGGGGAATCTGACAGTAGGACAAACAGCTCAGTGTAGGTGGCAGATGAAATCCAGGTAAGGAATTTCATTCTGACCGAGAGGAAAAGGTAAAACAGAGGTCCACCTATAACTGACAAGCAGTTTGTCTTTTTTTGGAGGGGAGGGGTCCTTTGATTTGTTTCTTAGTTTGGTAGTATTTTCTGAAAAGATAGGAAAAATTCAAACCATTGAATTTAAAAAATGGAAATGTGTTTTATCTCAGATTTTATTCAGTAATTTTAAAAATACTAGAAAATCTGCTTTTCTTTGATATTTTTGCATGTTAATAATAAGAAAAGGTGGGGGTGAGAGGAAAGTTGGTTACAGAGAGGAGGAAAAGGGGAACCAAAGGGGGAGAGAAATGCAGCCAAACAGCCACAATTAGGAGACACAGGATGAAAGAAAGAAACGAGAAAGGCATTAAATCACCTCTGAAGGCACTGCAGGAGCGTGGTTTCCATTCCCCCTCACTCCTGTCTTGGGCTGCTGACCAGAATATGCTTCAGCATCTTGCCACCTGTGGAAGCTCCCAGTGACGCGCTCCACCTGTCTTTTCCTCTCTTGGGCCATTGCGGTTCTATAAAACCTTCACTTTGGTTTTAATAAACCAAAGAGGAGGTCCAAGCCCTCTTGGCCACAGGTTTAGCTTTAAGTATATATTAGTAAAAAAAATGGGTGGACCCACTGACATTTATCTAAAACTGAGTTTATGGACTACTTATGGGTTTTATCTGTTTTTAGTGGTGTCTTATTGTTGTCTTATCATTTCTCAGGTTTGTTTCTTCATGGAAGAGCATGAATTCTCAGGATTAGCTATTTCTCTTTCCCATCCTCCTCTGACTTCACTGTCATCTTCTGTCTTATGCTCTTGCCATTTTTTTCTCCATCATTCTTGACCTCGTGGTCATTTTTTTTTTATCTCTACATTCATCAAATACTCAGCCACAATTGTATAGATCTTTAAAGGTGTTTGTTATTAGAAAAACAAACGCTTTCACTTGTTATTTCACTGGGCCCAACAATTCTGTGAGATTGGGATTATTTGTACCCATTCCCCCAAAGGGAGAACTGAAGCTTACCCAAACTCTCATGGTCAGCAAGTTGTGGACCAGTACCTGACCAGATTCTAAATTTCACCCTTTCTCCAATATGTTCAGTGCTTCTGTGGGTGGTTTGTTGCTAGCTTCTGAACATGAACATGTCTGGAGGAAAAATTATTTCTTCTGGCCTTGGTCATTGCTCTGTTAACAATTGTGTGCCCTGAGGATGCTGGGAAAATAGGTAAAGTAGTGCAAATGGGGAGTAAGTTATTTTGCCGTCTTTCCCTGGTTCCTTAGTTTGAGAAGCCCATCTTTCTTCCATGCTGCCACATTTTATCTCTTTGATACAACTCAAATCTGCTCAAGAGATCCAGAAATTCCAAAGGTCAGAATAAGGGGTACATTTGTAGTCTACCGACCTAAATATTGTGGAAATTGTTGTCAGTTGTATTGTTTCTTAAATTAATGAACTCTCCTTTTGTTAAGTGTGAATGAGTTTTATTTATAATAGTAAACAATGTATCATTTTCTTTTTGAACCTAATTTTTGAAGTGTTTTACTTCAGAAATGAATAATTATATTTTCTATGATCATTTTAGTGGCCTAAGAAAGGCTCAGCACTTGAAAACCTTCTTTTCAGTCCTGAAAACATCAAAAGCAGAGGATGAGAAGGACTGTTGAGGAAGCTTCTAGTGCCCTCTGCCAATGTCTAATGCTTGTAATCTCTTCTGTTTGAAGGGTCAACAGTTGAGTCCCTCTGTGATGACCTTGTCTCTGTGCTCACTGTTCTGTGTGAGAAGCTGCAAGCCGCCATTAAGTAAGTGCCTTCAACATTGGTGTTCTTATTCACCACTAGTCTATTTCTGAGATAATTTTTGTCCACAGCATCACTTACAATTACAGATTATAGGGGCAATGGTTACCCCCATTGGTATTCACCTGCCAATCCTGAGAAATCTATTCAGTGACTTTGGGCAAGCCCACACTACCGATACCATTACTGAAGTTATATCCTTTTTCATGAGAAATGGGAAAACAATAGCTTTCAACGAAGACTTAATCCCTCAAGCATGGAGCTAAGTGAGAAGAATGTTGGCTAAGAGGTAGTTAACAAAGTTAGTTGATGTAACCCGGGCACATCCCAGCTGTGTGACTCTAAACTTCTCACTGACATCTGCTAATGGCAAGGACAGACTCTGTGGTCTTTCTGTAATTCTTCTAACATTTCCTGAGCTGTGAGTTCACATGCATATTTTTGAAAAGAATACATTGTTCTTTTATATTCTCATTTTTTGTATGCCAGTTTAATCCTTGATATTAGCTCATATAGATGATATCCACTGCTCCAACTCTCCATGTAGTAAGTTAACTTATTAATTCGTGCATCTTTAGTAAAGCCAAATCATAAAAGGACTAGACTTTCCAAGATGAGATGAAAAGCCTCTACCAGCTACATATATAATTAATTACAAAATCTACAACACAATACAATTCTGAAAATGCCCTTTGAGTTATGAAAGACACTATAATTTGCTAGTAACTAGAATATTTGGTAATTCAGAAAACTTTTACTCGTAGAATTTCCTAAATACTAATAAGTTGAGAGACATAGTCTAGTTGAAACATTAGTGAGGCTTCTCACTTTGCTGGAAAAGTTGCAGAAACTTATTGGGTTTTTGTTTTTGTTCTTGTTTCTTTTTTAAATAAACTTAGGATTTTTAAAAGCTAAGCTTAGAATGACTCTTTAGAGATTTTGCCCAATGGTTTCTTTATGGTGTATCCATCATTCCTTTAGGTCACCAGCATATTTTGACCAAATGAAGCTACCTTCGTATTAGGCACTTAAACAATGAAAAGATCTAGTGAATCCATAGGTACTACAAGCGAAAAAGCACTTCTTCCACAAGCCCCACCTGCAAGTTTCTCTCACCCCTGGACCCTGGGCAGAGCATTATTTTCCCTCAGAGGGCATATGTCTAAAAGCAGATGCCACGTGTAGTTGGCTTCTCCTTACTCTGCTCAAGTCTCCATCTCCCCTGACCATGGAGAGTTAGGGCAGTAGGTCTGGGATCCAGACTATGATCTTAACCTCAAGACTCTAACACCAACTACAATGACCCCATCTGTAGAGACTTCATGTGACCTTATTACCCTGGGACAGTTCCAGGTTGTACCTATTCTGTATGATTGTAATCACCCTCCTTCACTCTTGACAGGGTCCTGGTGGGGATAGGTGATATATTCACTCTACCTATCCATGACCAGGGTTTATATTTCTTCTAGTGCTCACTCCTCTCCACCCCTGTCTAATTCTACTACCTCACAGCAAAGCCAGCAGTTATATCAGAGCTGAGGGATGCTTCTCATTGGCTTTTCTCCTAAGATATAAACATATCTGGAGTTTAATCACTATTGGCTCAACTACATTATCTTTGTTGCATTCGATGAGTAAAACCCATTTGGCCCCTTACTACCTCTTGACTTTGTGCAGAGCTCTCAACCACTGTAAGCTTATATATCCTGTAAAAAAATTAATATATTATTTATTATTATTTGTATGTGATACAGTATTAGTGATATAAAATACATTAAGGTTTTTGTAAGAATGAAATGAGAAAATTTACTTAAAAGATAGTTGAGTCCCAATAACCAAAGATTACCTGAGGCTGAGAGAATTTGGTTTATCAGCTTGTATTAATGAAGGAGCCTGTACACTCTAGGGAGCCAAGGGGAATCAAGCAAAGGATGTTAGGAGGGATTTTTATAGGTTCGAACCAGAGTTAGGCGATCTGGAGTGGGTGAAAGGAACCGAGGCTCTGTTCAAGGATTGGGTGCTGTCAGAAAGTAGGGGCATTCCCAGGATGGGACATCTTCATTTTTATTTAGCTGATGGAAGGAACAGTTAAGGAGCTGTCATTGTAGAAGAAACAGGAGTCATTTACAGGGAGGGTGATATTTGGTCATTTTTGTGGTTGTACAGGATTCCTTTTTTTAAATCTCTGATGAGGCCAATTCATAGATTGGCTTTCATTTTGTTCTGTTGCCATTGTGGAGAGCCCTCATCCAATATTAACATTCTGTGAAATTGTTTGTGTTCTCCAGGGGGACATCCCAGCTGGCTGGTAGTAACCAGGCAGTCGCCAGCTGTCAAGGTGCTGCTTCTCCATCCTCCACCCCCTCAGGTCTCAGCATTATGAGGGAAAAAAAACAAAGACCATCAAAACTTTGAAAAATATAAAGGCTATGTTCATTACCTTGCAGTCAAAGGGGGAAAAAAAACTGCACATTTTTTTCCCCTGAACAGTGTGCTAAGAGAAAACTAAGATTTTAAGTACTAAAAAACCTCAAGGTAGTTATGCCATTAATAATTGAAAATCAGCCACCAAGGTATGTCCGAACAAATCTGTAGGTCTATGAATGATAGATTTAAAACATACCATTGTTCACCGGTCAAGACTGTCTTCAGCTAGGTCCAATAAGTGCTTCAAGTTCATGGCTCTTTAAAACCTAGATGTCTCTAACATCAGCTGAAGGGACTGCCATCTGTAGAGTGACCACATGATCTAGTATACCTGGACAGTCTGAGGTTACACCTGTTGTACTTATTATAGGTTGTCAGTATTGGTATCTTCTAGGAAGTTTGGGTTAAACAGAATTTTTTTAACTGCATAGTGCCTAACATGTAATAAATATTTGATATTCTAAAATTATTTGTTGACTTTTAGAATTGTCAGTGCTATTTCCAGTTTATGATGCAGTCTGGGACATTGAACTTCTTACACCAGACATTTATAGATTATTAGGAAAATACATTGCACAAACACACACTGCAAATGCATGTATACACATATTACCAACTAAAGGGCATAGATTTCTATCAGTCACTAAAAAAAGATGAAAACCTTTTCTGAGCCATATGTCTTGGGAATTGATTTTAAACAGGAAAAGTAATTCATGCAGCACATACATGGTTTTCTAGGATTTCTCATTGGACTTTAGCTCAAAGATGGCTTTAGGCGTGTTGTTAATAGAGATTAATGGTTTTTATAGGATTCCCATGGTCTTGCTTGGTTTTTCAATGCAATTCCCCAGGCATCATTTTGCCTCTAGAGACTGTTCACTGTGTTTGAGTATGGCCTTTCCCATCATGATTCCATTTCCCTAAGATGAGGGTTCTGTTGCTAAGGACACTGGGGTACTGCCAGCTTAAGCATTAGCTTCAACAGGAGACTTGTAAGGCCACCTGATCAGATGGTACCATGCTCTTGGCTACTTTCAATCTGGTGGTTCTCTTTATTCTTCTTGTTAAGTTTCCACATCTTTTACAATTTCTTCTGAATTTGCTACCCAAACTCCTTTTATTTCTACTAGCTAAACTTGATACTTCTCCTACCTTCTAAATATCTTCTTCCTCTGAAATCACACTATGGTCAGTACTTTCCCTCAACAGCCATTTCCAAAAATTAGTGCCCATATACCTCATTTCTTTTTTTTTTTTTTTAAAGATTTTATTTATTTATTTGACAGAGAGAGGTCACAAGTAGGCGGAGAGGCAGGCAGAGAGGCAGGCAGAGAGAGAGAGGGAGAAACAGGCTCCCCACTGAGCAGAGAGACCAACGCGGGGCTCGATCCCAGGACCCTGAGATCATGACCTGAGCCGAAGGCAGAGGCTCAAACCACTGAGCCACCCAGGCGCCCCTCTTTTTTTTTTTTTTAAAGATTTTATTTATTTATTTGACAGAGAGAGATCACAAGTAGACAGAGAGGCAGGCAGAGAGAGAGGGAGGGAAGCAGGCTCGCTGCCGAGCAGAGAGCCCGATGCGGGACTCGATCCCAGGACCCTGAGATCATGACCTGAGCCGAAGGCAGCGGCTTAACCCACTGAGCCACCCAGGCGCCCAACCTCATTTCACTCTGTAAGGGCATGTATTCATGATACACTCAGTCTCCCAGGAGAATTCATAAAATTCATCCAGGTACGCAGAATAACTCACATGCCTTGGAGATGTGTTATTAATAGAACTCTATATTAGGCATGTTGAGTTACATGATACTTTTTAAATCCAAGGGTTTGGGGAAGGATAATTGGGCTTAGAAACATATTTATTCATCCTCTGCCCATTGGTCTCCTATCAGCCCCTCCCCACTTCCCTCTCCTCCCAGTGCTGAATGTCAGAGACAAGTGCACACCAAAGCAGTCTCGGAACCAATGAGACAAGGCCAGGTGTTCCTATCATGTGTTTAATTTCATTCCACTTCTTACACAATTATATAAGTCCCTCTCTCCTTTTGCTACCTAAATTTGAATTGTCTCAAGGGGGAAGGGGTAAGATCCAAATGATTCACCATCAAACAAAATTCTAAGAACTCCAGAGATCCAGAATGTGCTGCCAGATTACCTTCGCAGGGACCTTGTCAGGATGGGGGCTCCTTAGCTTTCAGGGCCCACTGGTCCTGGCCCACTGGTCATTCTCCATGGCTCTTGCACCTGGGAAGAAGTTCAGTGATGGACAGAGAACAAGACCAGCAGCTCCTCAACCTGCCAGCCATGAAATTCCCCAACGGAAGACCAGGCCGAGGGACTCGCAACCCTCCATGTTGGCAGATTTTTCCTCATGTGTTTTGAAAGGGTTGGCTGGTTTCTTGGCTTCTCGCCATGCTGTGCCTTCCACATATTTGTCTGTCTATAGTCAGACAAATAAGAACTGCACACACACAGGGCACATGCCTGTGTGTATCTCGCAAGGCGCACGTGTGGAAGTTGCTTACATTTCAGCTCTTTTAGTGACGTGACTCATGCAAGGCCACGAGCCCCCGTTTTTCCAGACTGCAGCAGCCCACAGAAAAGCTGCTGTGTTTGGTCTCCAAGGAGACTCCCAGGCCAGTTACCTTGGCAATGCCTCCTCTCTGTCATCGGGTGTGATGACTCGGGCTTGCAGTATTGCTGCTGCCTGCGTTCTCTGCGGATACTCAGAGGAACCTTGACTGCTCGTGGCTTTTCTGCAGGTCTATTTCCAGTTTCAGAAACTGGGAATCTTTACCGTCTATAATTCTTTTAGTTCTGCGATCTGAGACTGCCAGTTTGAAAGAGACGTTTTGAATAGGGATACTTAATAGTTATTTTTTTATTATATCTTATTTAAATTCAATTAATAACATAGAGTGTATTATTAGTTTCAGAGGTAGAGTTCAGGGATTCATCAGTTGCATATAACACCCAGTGCTCATCACATCATGTGCCCTCCTTAATGCCCATCACCCAGTTACCCCATCCCCCACCCCACCTCCCCTCCTATAACCCTCAGTTTGTTTCCTGTAGTTAAGAGTCTCTTATAGTTTGTCTCCCTCTCTGCTTTTGTCTCATTTTATTGTTCCCTCCTTTCTCCTATGAGCCTCTGTTTTGTTTCTTAAAATCCACACCTGGTGAAGTCATAGGATAATCATCTTTCTCTGACTTAACTATTTCACTTAGCGTAATACCCTCCAGTTCCATCCACGTCATTGCAAATGGTAAGATTTCTTTTTTTGATGGCTGAGTAATGAGTCCGGTGATTGGTCAGAAAGACGAACCTGAGACTATAGCAGAGATGGTCCTTTCGGAACTTTTTCAAAATGTGGCTTATTGGTTTATGACCCTTCTGTTTTACCTTCTCCAATCTGTTCATTTCTACAGCATCCAGAATGATTGTTCTAAAATGTACATTTGGTCCTGTCCCTCTCCTGCCTGCAGAATAAAGTCCAGAACGAGTCCTCCCAATCCCTTTCTGGTCTGGCCCCTGCCGCCTCCCCAGGCCCACCTCTAGCTGGTGGTATCCTCACAGTCCACTCCAACCACAGACCACCACCCTCCCCCCAGCACTGACATGGAAGACTCCTACTTGAACTTTAGGTTTCTGCGAAGATGCCATTTCTTTTAGACATTCTTTCTGGGTCTTTCTAAGGATTAGATGCCACTCCCAAATACTCTCATAGAACCTTGTGTTAAATTATTCATGTGCAGCCATTCCTACACAATGCTTTACCTACTTGCTTCCTTATTTCTCTAGTCCCTTGAGAATGAAGAACGTGCTGTTTCTGGTCAGGAATGATGTCTTCCACAAGAGCATAGGGAAGCTTGTGGGTGTAGGAGATAGAAATATGAAGTCCGTGCCTGGCCCCAGAATGGCTAAGTAGGTATTACCTTTTGTGTTCTTCCTCCAACCACCACCTTCCTCTTGGCAAATAGTAATAATTTTTGTGGAAACTCAGCCTTTACCCACCTCTTCTTTCCCCATCAGCAGGTGTGGGAGAGTATATCCAAATATAAGCGGAATTCCCTTTAAAATATATGTGTGTGTGTGTGTGTGTGTGTGTGTATTTGACAGAGAAAGAGAGAATAAGTAGGGGAGCAGCAGGCAGAGGGAGAGGGAGAAACAGGCTCCCCGCTGAGCAGAGAGTCCAACGCAGGACTCAGTCCCAGGACCCTGGGATCATGACCTGTGGCGAAGGCAGATGTTTAACCGACCAAGCCAACCAAGCGCTCCATGGAATTCCCTTCTTCAGAATAATGGTGTTATTGTGCAGTTCTCTTTGGACAAGGGAGATCGTCATAGAGTATGAATCAGCAAGCTTTTTCTGTAAAGGGTCACATACTACCTCTGTTCCTATTCATTTCTCTTGTTTTTCTACAACCCCTTAAAAACATAAAAATCATTTTAGATCATGAGACCATGGGCAGGATTTCACTCTTGGATATAGCTTGCCAACCAGTTTTAGAACTTGATGTCGGTTTTACAGAGACCTATTGCCAAAGAATCTAACATAGCCCTTAAACGAGGGGCCCGTAGCACCCCCCGTCTTGAGGTCCTATGTCTTGCATCTGTACAAACTTTCTCAGTTTGGCAATGGTATGTGTGTAATCTAGGGGGCTTTGGGATGGGCTGGTGTAAACTTTTCTTCCTTTCTGTCTCAAGTTTCTAGTCTCCCTGTCACTGGTCTTGCCTCTTATGTCCACCCCCTTCTCCTGGGAGTTATTTGAACTGTTAAGGGCATTAAACTTCCTTTTGGCATTTATTTAAGTTAGGAGAAAAGATACACAACCAAAAATGATTTTCAAAGCAAGTTCCTCTTATTTTGGAATATACAGGACTCCTGAATGAATTCTCTTAGACGTATTTATTATATATTTATCATAAATGTGCACTCAAACAGTAAATTCTTCCTTATTCCTGTCGGTCACTTGCCACCCACCTGGAGTTTAATACTTGCTGGTGGATTAGACAGAAAACTTAGCCTGGGTATAAGAACGTGCATGCCCTGAAGTTGTCTGTTTTTTTTTTTTAATCTGGCTGTATGGATTAATCTCATAATGATAACTCTGAGAAAAAAATTTGTCAATTGAAAAACCATGTTGCCTTCAAAACAAATTCAAATTAAAATTAGTGAAGTGTTGACCATTTTTTAAAAAATATTTTATGTATTTATTTGACAGAGATCACAAGTAGGCAGAGAGGTAGGTAGAGGGAGGGGGAAGCAGGCTCCCTGCTGAGCAGAGAGCCCCATGCGGGGCTCGATCCCAGGACCCTGAGATCATGACCTGAGCCAAAGGCAGAGGCTTAATCCACTGAGCCACCTGGGTGCCCCAAAATGTTGACCATTTAAAAGATAATGTGATTAGTGACCTTTTGGAAAGTTTAGACAATTTGAACACATTAAGAGTTTGAATGTTTCTGGAATAAACTGTGGAATTTAATTGATAATGATATATCCATATTGGTTCTTTAATGGTAGCAAATGCCAGCGAGGTAGAACATGGTAACTGTTCCATGCTCGGTTTTTCTATATATCTAAAACTCCTCTGAAAAACAAAGTCTGTTAATTAAAAAAAAAAAAAAAAAACAACTCCCCCGAACTGTATTAGTTTGCTTGGGCTGCCATAACAAATTTCCTTAGACTGGGTGGCTTACGGAACAGACATGTACTGCCTCCCAGTTTTGGAGGTGGGATGTCCAAGATCAGGATGTGAGCAGAGCTGGCTCCTTCTTAGGGCTTCAGGGAAGGATCTGTCCCACACCACTCTCCTCAGTTTGCAGGCAGCCATCTTCTCCTTATGTCTTTTCCATTGTCTTCCATCTGTGTGTGTCTCTGTGTCCAGTGTTCTCCATTTTATATGGACATCAGTCATACTGGGTTAGGACCCACCCAAATGACCTCCCTTGAACTTGATGGCCTGTGTCAGAGACCCTGTCTCCTATCAGGGCACATTCTGAGGTACCAGGGGTTTGGTCCTCAACATAGAAACATGCAGGAATGTAATTCAACCCCTCATGCTAACTGCCCCCCACAAAATGAGCACTTATCTCACGTCTGGCATTCTTCCAAGTGCTCCCCTAAAACCCCTCTTTAATTCTGCCTTCCTGTGCACGCATCTGTGTGTTGGTTTTGTTCCGCAGTGACCAGCAGCAACTGCAGCTCCTGTACTTGGAGTGCGTCCTGTCCGTGCTCAGCAGCTCCTCGTCCTCCATGCACCTGCACAGAGCCTTCACCGACCTGATCTGGTGAGCCCCCTGGCGCCCCCCACACCCACCGGACTCTTCCCCCTTCCAGCTCTGCCCCCCGGGTCCCTGCCCATGGCATCCATGCCCGACCAGTCACCTCACCTGTGTGCGAATAGTATTTAGAGGGAAAGTAGGGAAATTGCTTTGCTCACATGCACTGGATCAAAATACGGACAGAAGCTAGATCCGAGGGCCTCTTGTGTTTTGTTGACACCACAGGCTCATGCGACTCAAGAATGAGGAGAGTATTTTCTAGGTTATTAGATCATCCTAAAAGTATACGAAGGCACCAGAAAGTTGCTCAGGGGGCAAGAGCTACTGAATATTATTCTTAGCCCTTGCCTTGGTACATTCTCCATCTCAGCCTGAAGACTAGTCACTCTGTTACAGCCAGAGGGCCCCACAGGTGACAGGGTCCCAAGCAGCCCGCTAGTTGCTCAGGGTCCCTGGGCTTTTCCACAGGGAGGAAGTCGAAGGATATGTGACAGTGTATGTGTCAGAATCTTAAATTAACTTCTCACATTAGAAGTAGAAATAATTTTGTTATTTATGGTAAAATGAAGCTTTCTAACTAAGCCATTTAGCATTTTGAGTCAGTTTCTTTATATAAGATGGTTTCTTAACACTTCTCTTGGTATTTTTATTTAGTTCATTCTGCCTTGAGTTATGAAAAAGCTATTCTATTCATATACCGAGAAGTGATGGAGAGACAAGGAAGATGAGGGCAAGATGTCACCCAAAAGAGGAGCAGCAAAGAACCCAGCCCTTACTAGTCATTTCTGTGGCATCTGGTATTTACCCTCAGGACTGTATTCACATCTTATCCTTTTGCCTTGTTAGCAAAACCTTTTTTTCCTCCTGTGTCTTCCCAGGAAAAACCTTTGCCCTGCTCTCATCGTGATCCTGGGGAATCCGATCCATGATAAAAGCATCACCTCCGCTCACAGCAGCAGCACTGGCCCGGGCATCGAGTCAGACTCTGCATCTCCGGGAGTCTCTGACCATGGCCGGGGGTCGGGCTGCTCATCCACCGCACCAGCCCTGAGTGGGCCCGTGGCTCGGACCATTTATTACATCGCAGCGGAGCTGGTCCGGCTGGTGGGGTCGGTGGACTCCATGAAGCCCGTGCTCCAGTCCCTCTATCACCGTGTGCTGCTTTATCCCCCACCCCAGCACCGGGTGGAAGCCATCAAAATAATGAAAGAGGTAGGGAGGCATGAAGAAGGCCACCATGCTTGCCAGAAGGCGGGGGGCAGTATCTGACCACAGTGGCTTGCCTACAGGAAGCACTCAAAACACGTTTGCCGATCACCTGCTAACACTTACTTGCTACCGCATGGTATCTAGTAATCTTTAGGCTGTATCTTTAGGGCTGGAGTGTGGGCACATGTGTTGGGAGCCTGGGTGAGGAGGGATTGATCGGTGCTCATTGATGCAAAGTCATTGATAATTGAAGCTGCGGGCATCTGACTGGGCTGCAGGCTGATTGCATTCTCTTCCTTAGGTACTGTTTGTGCAGATATCGGTGTTTATTCCCTTTGGCTAACATTGGATTTCAAGCTGATTTTATGCTCAGGTTGTACATTATCCAAAGAAAAAAAAAATTACTAATCCCTGACTGGTAAAAGGAATCCCTTTGCCCCATTCCTTCTTAGGGCTCATATCCCAAACATCATGACCCCTTTGAGAAGGTAAACTTGTTCAGCTTATAATAGAGATCCATCTTTCACCATTTTGAGGAGGTACTTCAAATAAGAATTTCTCTGCTTTCTTGTAAATAACCAGAAAGAAAAGTGATCAGCACTTTTGTACTTGTGAACTTGTTCATTGCCTTTGTTTTTCATACCTATTCCCAAACAACAACAAACCCGGAGTAACAAAATTCCTTTGTTGATGATTCATTTAAGTAATATTTGCTACTCATCATTTTTTCAAAAGCTTAATTTAAAATGCCTCTTGGTGTTGTTTTAATAAGATTTGAGTGTAATGAGCAATGGAAAGTTCTGACTCAACATTTCTAGAAATGAAGGAGTGATCCAGATCCATTGTTCTTTAAGAAAATCTATGAGCACACCATATTATTTTCTTACCTTCTATCTGCCCAGCACTTCACATATATTATCTTTAGTATTCTTAATAACTCTTTGATGTTATATATCAACATTTTCCTGTGAAGAATGGTGTTTCTTTCCCCCATCACAGCCTCAGGCAATGAGAACAAAAGGGGTCAGCTTTAATACCTGGCTGCTCTTAGGTTGGTGAACCCAATACGGCTTTGGAGGCAAGTGAGACTAGACTAGTTTGTTACCACCCCGACAGCAGTGGCCCTCCCCTGGGGACCTGGCTCTACCCTTGTTGAGTATATACTGGGGACACAAGATGGGCTTTGTCTGAATAAGCAGATCTTCAAGGGGAAGAAAGAGGGAGGGACTGGCTATACATGCTCAGCTCCTTCTAAATCCACCAGTTAGATGAGACTCCCCCTCCATCGGAAGGAAGGAAGAGAAAGAAGAGAGGTCCAGAATTTTATTCCACTAGATATTCCTTCTCGTAGAGATATAAAGCCAGGAAAAGGAATTTTCCCTCCTGCAAAGAAACTAAGATCCCAAGGGGTCAGACGATTTGCCCAAGGTCACAGAGAAAGAGGAAGGGTGTATACCTTGGTCCATCTGACCTGAAACCCATCATCTTTTTCTGCAACACACTTATTACCACACTTTGATATTGCAATGCAAATGATTCTGGGAGTCCCTTTCCATGCTGGCTCACCTACCCCTTTGTGAGTCTGAGTTGAAGAGTCAGGGTTTGGATCCTGTCTCTGCCACTCCCCAGCCAGGTTGTAGCAGCTAAATCATTTAACCCTGAACTCACAATTTTTTATCTTTACATAGTAGTAATATTCCAAAGGCTCAAAATGCATTAACGTTGGTATAAATACTCTGTAAGTATAAAGTGCTAGATAACTATTTGGCATGTTTATTGCTATCCTAAGGAAAAGAAGAAATATGTGGAGGCTGAAAATAGCTGGTCCTCATGACCTCCTGCCAAGAGTAGTATACCAGTTCTCGCTCAGCTCCTTGTCTGCCGCCTGCCTGTTTTCTTCCTTTTGTCTTTCTGAATTTAGGTCATAAATCACCACTGTTAAGGTTTTCCAGGCTCTAATGGCTCCTGTTGACTCTCTCAGCAAGCCTGAATTATTCTGCCCAGTTTCCAGATCCTTCTCCCATCATTCTCATTTCCCATCATTTCCCAGGTTCACCCCCCTTCCATCTGACTGACCCTGCTCTGTCCCGCTCCCACTTTCCTGCCTCTATTCAGATGCCCCTCCCTTCTCCCCAGGGCCCATGCCCCGTAGCAGGGTCCAGTAGTGATTCCACTGTGCTAGGTGTAGTTGGCACTACATGTTCATTTATTTACAAACCCTCTTAGGAAGAGAATACCATGCCCAATTCCCAGATGGGGAAGCTGAGGCCCCATGAGAAGTTACTTGCCCAAAGTCCTTATGAGTAGCCGGGCTACCAGGTGAATCCAGACATTCTAAGGACAGCTGCCTCTGCTGTCAAAATCCTCCTCCTTTATAGTTCTGCTTCCTTAAACCACAAAATTCTTTAAATTCCATCATTTAGCAATTAATTTTATGTCCCATCCCACTGATCGTTTCCCAGTATGACTTGGTACAAACTTCCTGTCTCTTCAAGTATGTGTGTGTGTACGTTACTCTTATGTGCGCCTGCCCACCCCAACGTCATCTAACGCTGCAGAGTGCTTGCCTCAGCGTAAGTGCTCAGGGAATTGTGGCTGAATGACAGATGGACCTGAGGACAGAATATCCACAAAGAGGGTGTTTTGAGAACAGCAGAAACCTTTCTTTCCCACCCAGACGTGACTGGTCCTGGGCTTGTGGCTGCCCACGGCAGATGCACTTGCTGCCTGAACGCTAAGTAAATACATCGCATTACGGGGCACATAGGTGTCTAAATGTATTTTCAATAAGCATTTATTGATCACCACGCAGGAAATTTGGCATGTTTTCCCCTTTCTCATCAATTTGTCTAGCTCCCCCCAGATGATTTTACAAGAGTAGTATGGCCAGGCCATGCTACCCCATGGAGCATAGCTGACCGATGGGGGCCGGGTTACTCCACTCACTATGACAACCAATCATCTGGGAAGCTTGGTAACTTGGAAACCAAAATGCACCATCTGTGCATACAAGGAAAACCACTGGGCACCCAGGATGTTTGTTCAACCTTTCAGAGTTTGAGCACTTGGTGTGTTATTTCCCTGTTGTCTTTGTGACTTGTCACCCCGCCATACACGCCGTGTGCCTATTAATCAAAGACAGGACATTTTGTTCTTCAAATGACAATTTTCTTTTCTGTTTCTGCGTTCCCAAAAAAGGAACAGTGATCAAAAGTTCACCTTTCTTCCTTTCCTCTTTCCCTGGTTTGGCTTCAGAAGGAGTTCCTTAATTTTTTTTTAAGATTTTATTTATTTATCTGAGAAGGGGAGAGAGTGAGAGAGCACACACATGAGCAGGGGGAGGGAGAAACAGACTCCCCGCTGAGCAGGGAGCCCAATGCAGGGCTCCATCCCAGGACCCTGGGATCATGACCTGAGCCAAAGGCGGACGCTTAACCAACTGAGCCATACAGGTGCCCAGGAGTTCCCTAATCTTTATCAGACAGTAACACCCCAGCCTCTGGCAGCACATCCCTCCCTCCCACTGGAGGAAGCTCAGATTCAGCACGCCCTGCCTTTCTTCAAGTGGTTGTTGAGGGTTCTTCAGAAGCGTGATTGCTCAGCATCCTTTTCCTTCCAGATTTGGAAACAACTGAGAAATAAACCCAAAGTTAATGTGGGGATTCAAGTATGTCATCTAACTTATTACTAGTAAGGTTAGATTCGAGAATGTAATGAGATCCCAAGAGGAAGTGAGATTCCCCACAGCTATCCCTCTGAAATGCACCTTCCCTTCTAGCCTGAGAGGGGGCAGCTGGAGGCTCTTAGGCTGGCCCCTTCCCTTGGATGCAGGGCAGGCTGGTGGTTAGAGAGAGGGTGGAGGGAGGAGGGAGGAGAGGGAGCAAGGGCAAGAGAGAGAGGAAAAGAGGGAGAGGGAGGGGAAAGGAAAGAGAGGAGAGAGGGAAACTTGACTCTCAATGTAAAAAAAAAAATAAAATGTGGAGAGAAAAGTTGAAGCTTCATTGCTATACCTCTAAGAGAGACATTCCCAATTTCTGGGTACAAGGAAAATGTGAAAGGAGGGAGGGAAAGGAGAATGCCCCTGAACTTTTTCTAGTTAATATACCTTTTCCTGTGACTATAAATTACTTTGAAAATAATGGGTTTAGTGATGGGAAGTCTGTTCCAATACACTTAACCCAGTCTTTTCCTGAATTGATTAGCTTCAAATTGAAATTCTCTGCAAGGATTTCTACCACATGGAAATAAAAACTAGTAAGAACTGAACAGTTATGAAAATGCTATACATGAAAACTTGTAGGATGTAGCCAAAGCAGTACATAGGAGGGCATTCGTAGCTTAAAATGATTGTATTTTAAAAACTGGAAACGTAAAATTAATATTCTAATATTCCAAGTTAGGTAGCTGGGAAAAGAGCAGATTAAGTTCAAAGAAAGTAGAAAGGAAAAATAAGGATGAAAGCAGAAAAGAATGTGATGAAAAGCAAATAGAGTGGATCAATAAAGTGAAAAGTACCAGGACTCTGAAAAGACTAAGGAAGTTGAAAATCTCTTGATAAACACAATAAAAAAAATCCAGAATAAGTAAAAACAAGTGGAAATAGGAATGAAAACATGCATGTAACTACAGGTATTAAAACATTAAAGAAGGTATTAAGGCCACTAAGACCAGTAGATTTGAAAACTTAAATAAAATAGAAAAATCCCTGGGAAACAATACAGCCTTTAACAGTTTGGCTCAAGAAGAAATTGAGAACCTACATAGTTCTAGAATCTTTAAAGAAATTGAATCAGTATATAAAAATATTACCATTAAAAAAAAAAAACTGACCTCCCCATATAACTTTAAAAACTAGTTTTACTGGGGCGCCCGGGTGGGGTCGTAGTCCCAGGGTCCTGGGTTCGAGCCCCACGTCGGGCTGCCTGCTCAGTGGGAGGGCTGCTTCTCCTTCTCCGGTTCCCTCTCTTGCTGTGTCTCTCTCTGCCAAATAAATAAAATCGTAAAAAAAAAAAAACCCAAAAAACTAGTTATACCAACATTTAATGAATAGGTAATTCCAATAATATATGAACTTTTCCAGAAAGTAGAAAGAGGAAATACTTCTCAACATGTTTTTTTTTTAATTTTTAAAAGTTGTTTTACCTTTTGACCCCCTTCATCCATTTTTTCCCGTCTTCCCACCCCTCACCTCTGGCAACCACCAGTCCATTTTCTGTAACTATGAGCTTGGTTTTTTGTCTGTTTCTTTAAGATTCCACCTATTGGAGAAATCATTCAGTATTTGTCTTTTGCTGTCTGGCTTATTTCACTTGGCATAATACCCTCTAGGTTCATCCATGTTGTCACAAATGGCAAGATTTCATCCTTTTTTATAGATGAGTAATATTCCTCTGTGTGTGTGTGTGTGTATTTCTTTATCCATTTATCCACTGAGAGACACTTAGGTTGTTTCCATATTTTAGCTATTGTAAATAATGCTGCAGTGAACATGGGGGTGCATGTATCTTTTTGATTTAGTGTTCTCATTTTCTTCAGATAAATATCCAGAAGTGGAATTGATGGATCATATGGCAGTCTATTTTTAATTTTTGAGGAACCTCCATATTGTTTTCCATAGTGGCTGTACCAATTTTCATTCCCGTCAGCCGTGCAAGGCAGTCCTTTTTTCTCCACATCTTTGCCAATACTTGTTTTTTCTAGTCTTTTGATAATAGCTATTCCAGCAGATGTGAAGTGATATCTTATTGTGGTTTTGATTTGCATTTCCCGTGATTATTAATATTGAACATCTTTTCATGTGCCTGTTGGCCATCTATATGTCTTCTTTGGCAAAATGTCTATTCAGGTCCTCGGCCCATTTTTTAAATCAGAGTATTCGGTTTTTCGCTTTTTTATTGAGTTACTTGAGTTCTTTATGTATTTTGGATATTAACCCCTTATCAGATATATGACTCACAAATACTTTCAGTAGGTGACCTTTTCATTTTGTCAGCGGTTCCTTTGCTGTTTGATGTAGTCCCACATGATTGTTTTTGCTTTTAGTGTCAGATTAAAGAAATTCTCTCCAAGACTCATGTCCGGGAGCTATTGCCTTTGTTTTCTTCTAGGAGTTTTATGGTCTCAGGACTTACATTCAAGTCAATCCATCTTGAGTTAATTTTTGTGTATGGTATAAGACAGAGGTTCGTTTTCATACTTTTGCTTGTGACTGTCCAGTTTTTTAAGCACCATTTGTTGAAGGGACTGTCCTTTCCCTAGTGTATATTCTTACCTCCTTCGTTGTAAATTAATTTGATATATATAGGTTTATTTCTAGGCTCTAAGAATAGAGAGCCTAGAAATAAACCTGTACTTTCTGATCTATATGTCTGTTTTTAGGTTAGTACCTAAAAACTGTTTTAATTATTATATAAATGCTGATTTAATTATTATATAAATTGTTATATAAATGCCATTTTATTATATAGGTTATTATATAAATGCTGTTTTAATTATTATAGCTTTATAATATAATTTTAAATCAGGGAGTGTGATGCCTCCTGCTTTGTTCTTCTTTCTCGATTACTTTGGCTATTCCAGGTCTTTCAAGGTTCCATGCACACCTCAGGTTTATTTGTGCTATTTCTGTGAAAAATACATTGAAAATTTGAAAGGTACTGTGTTAAATGTGTAGATTGCTTTGGGTAGTATGGACATTTTAACGATACTAATCTCCCAGTCCATGAGCACAGAGTATCTTTCCACTTATTTGTGTCATCTTCAATTACTTTTATTAATGTCTTATAATTTTCAGTATTCCAATCTTTCACCTCCTTGATTAAATTTATTCCTAGGCATTTTATTGTTTTTTCTTAAACGTTCATGTCTTTTATTAACCCATATATAATTACTTGTCTTCCGGGTTGTTGAAGCAATAGGTCAGACCACATTTGCCACAATAACGTCGGTCGAAGTGGCTAGCCATAAAAACTCCAGCACCACACGCATCTGAAGGGCACTCCCAAAGAAGGCGACTGATGTTGCCATTCTCATCCACCTTAAGGTATTTCAGAACAGCCGTTTCTCTTAGTTTATTCTTCTTGGGAGCAGTGTAGGACTTATTCTTCCTTCCTTCTTCTTAGCACCACCATGAAGTCTCAACACAAGATGAAGAGTGGGCTGCTTTTGCATGCTGTAGTCGGACAAATTACATCCATCTTCCGGTTGCTTGCCAGCAAAAATCAGTCTCTGCTCATCATGAGGAATTCTTTCCTTATCCCGAATCTTGGCTTTTACACTGTCTACTGTAGCCGAGGGTTCAGCCTTAAGGGTTTTCACGAAACTTTACATCTTGGTGGTAGCTCCACGGCAGATGGTGGGTTGGAAGGACATTTTATTATTTTTGATGCTTTGTAAATACGATTTTTTTTTTCATTTCTCTTTCTGAGAGTTTATTTGTAGATAGAAATACAACAGATTTTTGTATGTTGACTTTGTGTCCTGCAACTTCACTGAATTCAGTTGTTAGTTCTAACAGTTTTTTATAGAGTCTGTAGGGTTTTCTATATATAATATCATGCCATCTGTGAATAGTGACAGTTTTACATCTTCCTTTCCAATTTGGATCCCTTTTATTTCTTTTCTTGCCTGATTGCTGTAGCTAGGACTGACAATACTATATTGAATAAAAGTGGCGAGACTGACATCCTTGTCTTGTGCCTGATCATAGAGGAAAAGCTTTCAGCTTTTTACTGTTGAATATCATGCTAGCTGTGAGTTTATAATATGTGGGCTTTCTTATGTTGAGGTATGTTCCCTCTATGTTCACCTTTTTGAGAATTCTTGTCGTAAGTGGTTGTGGAATTTTGTCAAAATATTTTTTCTGCGTCTATTAAAATGATCTATTTTTTTCCTTCATTTTGTTAATGTTGTGTATCATTCCACTAATCTGTGCACATTGAGCCATCTTTGCATCCCTGGAATAAATCCCAGTTGTTTATGGTGTATGATCCTTTTAATATGTCATTAAATTTAGTTTGATCACATTTCATTGAAGATTTTTGCATTTATGTTCATCAGGGATATTGGCCTATAATTTTCTTGTGGTATCCTTGCCAGGTTTTGGTGTCAAGGTAATGCTAGCCTTACAAAATGAGTTTGGGACAGTTGCCTCCTTTTCTATTTTTTGAGAAGGATTGAAACTAATTCTTCTTCAATCGTTTGGTGGAATTCACTGGTGAAACCATCTGGTCCTGGACTTTTGTTAGTTGGGAAGGGTTTTTTCCATGTTAAAAAATAATTTTAATATATGAATTTAATTTTTTATTATATTCAGTTAGCCAGCATATAGTACATCGTAAGATTTTTTGTAATGTTCAACGATTCATCAGTTGTGTATAACACCCAGTGCTCATCCAGTTGGGAGGCTTTTGATTACCGATTTGATCTCCATACTGGTTATTGATCAGTTCGAGTATTCTTTTTCATCAAGATTTAGTCTTCATAGGTCGAATATATCTAGAACTGTATTAATTTCTTCTGGGTTGTCCAACTTGTTGGACCTATATCCTTTATAGGAGTCTCTTATGATCTTTTGTATTTCTGTGGTATCAGTTTTAACATCTCTTTCATTTCCGATTTTATTTACTTAAATCTAATGGGTGTTATGCTTGTTTGTTTTTTGGGGGGTTTTTTGTGAGTCTAGTCAGAGGTGTGTCCATTTTATCTTTCCCAAGAACCAACTCTTAGTTTCATTGATCTTTGCTATTATTTCTTAGTCTCTATTTCATTTATTTCTGCTGTAATCATTCTTATTTGCTTCTACTAAGTTTGGTCTTCACTTTTCCAGTTCCTTAAAATGTAATATTATTGTCTTCATGTAATTAATTTCTATTTTCATGCCAGTGTGGTTAGAAAAGATGCTTGTTATGATTTCAGTTATCTTAAATTTAGACTTGTTTTGTGCCCTAACTTATGATCTTCCTCAGAGAATGTTCCATGTATACTTGATCAGTCCTGTTTTTGAAGCTAACCAGCTTTGAGAGCAAAATGAGACAGAGTACAGAGAAGTTAAATTATAGGCCATTCTCAATAAAGAACGTAGATGCAAGTGCCTTATGATTCTGTGCTATAAAATTTTTTGAAACAATCCCTTAGAGAATTTGCTTTGTCTAAGCCAATCCTGAATTACAGAGCAGGGAACCTGTGTACTCCGTGACAAGAGGAATACTAGATCAGTTTTATTAAGATTTGCAGTTGCAAATAGTTGTGTTTTTCCTTTGAGTAAAATATATGCTTACTTGAGCTCACAATTTAAAACCTTGTGCTTTTTTATGGTATTCACTACACTTATTTTTCCCCCCTTTTTCTTAAAGCTACTTGGGAGCCCACAGCGTCTCTGTGACTTGGCAGGACCCAGCTCCACTGAACCAGAATCTAGAAAAAGATCAATTTCAAAAAGAAAGTCTCATCTGGATCTTCTCAAACTGTATGCTACATTTCCCTTTTCCATCTATTAATTCTTGGCAAGGACTGTTTCTCTGAATACATTTGACCTTGTTTTAAAATCCCTGAAATTTTTATGAATCTGCATTATGTGGAATTTTATTGTTTAATAATGTTCCCACAAGCTATATGAGAAGTCTTATTTCAATGTATTATGATCATGTGCTTTCCATATTTTCATATTGACTTAAAGCAAACCCAGTATGCAAAGTGAAACATACAACAATTATTCATTGGGGTTATTTTAGGCAAAAACTTTTTGAATCACGGTACTATAAGGTTCCTTTAGCCCTTCCCTAGAAAACTGAATATTATCTGATTTGTAATAGTTGTACTCACATGCATCTGCTCAGGAACATGTTTGTTTTATAGAGGATATCCTCATTATTGGACAGCCATTGTGAAAAACTGAACATAATACAAAAGTGAGATTATTCTGTCCTTGTGGAAATTTTAAAGTCCATCTGGAATTTTTGTGCGTATGCAAATAAACCAGCCAACTGAGAGAGAATGTGATTCAAGGTGGGCCACTCTACCTGAAGGTTTTCCTCTGTGGGCCCCAGGCATGTTAGTTTCATTTCCTCCTTGGCCCAGACCATTTAATTCCATGCAGATCAGAGGATCTCTCTTAAATACTGTACTGTTCACCAGGCACACATTTCTTGTTCCTTCTGGAGCATTCTCCCATGTTTCTCACACTGTTTTCTTCTTTGGACACTCAGCATCATGGATGGCATGACAGAAGCGTGCATCAAGGGTGGCATCGAAGCGTGCTATGCTGCCGTGTCCTGCGTCTGCACCTTGCTCGGGGCCTTGGACGAGCTCAGCCAGGGCAAGGGCTTGAGCGAAGGCCAGGTCCAGCTGCTGCTGCTGCGCCTGGAGGAGCTGAAGGACGGCGCCGAGTGGAGCCGGGACTCCATGGAGATCAACGAGGCCGACTTCCGCTGGCAGCGGCGCGTCCTGTCCTCGGAGCACACGTCGTGGGAGCTGGGGAACGAGAGGAGCCCCGACATCAGCATCAGCGTGACCACCGACACGGGTCAGACCACGCTGGAGGGCGAGTTGGGCCAGACGACGCCCGAGGAGCACGCGGACCACCACAAGAGCAGCCTCAAGTCGCCCGCCGTGCCCGAGAGCAAGGAGATGCTGAGCAAGGTGCCCGAGGCCGAAGCCGTGGACCAGCCAGACGTGGTGCAGAGAAGCCACACGGTTGCTTTCCCCGACATAACTAACTTCCTGTCGGTGGACTGCAGGATGAGGTCCTACGGCTCCAGGTACAGCGAGAGCAATTTCAGCGTGGATGACCAAGACCTTTCGCGGACCGAATTCGATTCCTGTGATCAGTACTCGATGGCGGCGGAGAAGGACTCGGGGAGGTCGGACGTGTCGGACATCGGGTCGGACAACGGCTCGCTGGCGGACGAAGAGCAGACCCCTCGGGACTGCCTGGGCCACCGGTCCCTGCGGACCGCCGCTCTGTCCCTGAAACTGTTGAAGAACCAGGAGGCGGACCAGCACAGCGCCAGGCTCTTCCTGCAGTCCCTGGAAAGCCTCCTTCCCCGCCTGCTGGCTCTGCCCAGCGTGGAAGAGGTGGACTCAGCCCTCCAGAACTTCGCCTCTACCTTCTGCTCAGGTTCGTAAACCGGGCTTGGCTATCGAGTCAGAAAGGGTGTTAGGGCATTTTGCTGAAATGGGAAATTACTGTCTGGCCTGTAGTTTGAAGTGATCAAAACATCTTAATCACGCCTCGGGTTTCTTATATTTGAAGAGAACAAAGGAATGTAAGACCTATTGGCACTGGCTGGAATTGTAGGCAGCTGATGGCTGGGATATTCTGAGGTTGATAGAGCTTACTACCTTCTAGAAAGTTACTGCTGACTGAAACAAAATGACAGTCTCTGACTCTCAAAACCTTGAGTTCTTGGTGTGCTTCGACACCTCCGTGTCTAAAAATCACGAAGCCATACACTTCGGGTATATCAGTATGTCAACTATTTTAAATGAGGGTTTGAATCAGCTGTAGGCTGACTCCCCCGAACATGCAGTGTGGGATATCCCAGCATCTGATCACGCGGGGGGGCTTTCTGGTAGCCAGTCCCCAGCCAGCAGCCCACCCAGAGTCACCTCCTTAGAACAAAAGGCCTTCCTGGTGCTCTTTTCACTTAGGCATTTACAAGGGTTTTAGGAGTCAGGATGAGGTCAAAGACAAATACTAGACCAAGAGATCCTTCTAGAGTTCATATCACTCAGGAAATTGTAAGGATTTTAGGAGCTCTGTGCCAGGAAATGGGTGGAGACTAATTATCTCACAGGACTACAGAAAGAAAGATGGATGCAAACATTTATGGCAACCTAGGAGTGCCTTACTCCTAGGCAATCACCTGTGCCTTCCCCTGACACTCAAGGGTTTCTTGACCACAACCCGCTGAGCTGGTTGGAACTTGCTGGACTTGTGCTCACAGAGAAAGGACTAATCCTAAAAATGAACACTACACTGTTAAAAGTCAGGATCACCATTTGCTCCTCCACATCTAAGGCTTGGGCATGTGTCTGTCATTGCACTTACCACATCTATCAAGTTATCTGTGATGCATCCACCTTCCCCTCTGTCCTTTGAACTCCTTACATGCTCCAACCATGTCTAACACATATTCAGTCTTCCAACAAAAGAACACATCACACACACATACAAAAAAAAAAAAAAATCCTAGCCCAGTTACTGGATCTTGGTAGAGCTCACTGCTGTACTGTTAAGAGGTAGCTTAATAAGTATCTTTAAGAAACTGACCAGGTTAGGGCGCCTGGGTGGCTCAGTGGGTTAAAGCCTCTGCCTTCGGCTCAGGTCGTGATCCCAGGGTCCTGGGATCAAGCCCCATGTCAGGCTCTCTGCTCAGCAGAGAGCCTGCTTCCCCTCCTCTCTCTCTGCCTGCCTGTCTGCCTACTTGTGATATCTCTCTGTCAAATAAATAAATAAAATCTTTTAAAAAAAAAAAGAAAGAAAGAAACTGACCAGGTTGTCCTTTGTCAAAAGTACACAAAAAAGACTTTAATTCAGGTATATTTAAGGAAGGACATTTTTAAATATGAGAATGATCTGAAGTTGTAAGTACCAGCAGAGATAAAGAACTTTCCATCCTGGACTAATACTCCTGGACTTCTCAACCTATCCAGAGATTGAAAGAGACATATAATGTTTCAGCTTTCCTAACTGTACTATGATTCTTTTCAAGACATAAAAATTCCTATTTTTAAGGCTGCCCAATATTTTTTTCTTGATACTTGTCCTATTGGAATTAAATACAAAAATAAAGTTAGGATATTTGATTTATGTGAAGGAACACACACCCATCTGCAAAATTCATGTTTCATTGAGATACTAAGATAATATGTAAATACTTTTCCTAAAAATTATTAGTATATAGAAATGCAATCAAAAATCATATACTATCATTACAAAGGTTTAGAAAGTCAATAATCCCCAGTATTGCTGAGTAGGTGCAACAGTGTTCTTATGTACCATTGGTAGGAAGAAAAGTTGTTACAAACCATTGGGAAGATATTTGGGCCATATCTGTCAAGCTTTATATATGTCTTTAGTCTACGTTAAGGAATTTATCCCACACATACTTGCATAAGTGCTAAAAGTCGTTTCATCATTTCAGCTTTTTGTCGTAATTGAGACTACATAAACGTCTACCAAGAGAGCATTAGTTACATAAACCATACTCCAAGCATGCAGTGGTATGTGCATAGTTAATTGAAAAGAATGCGATAGATCTGTAAGTGCTAGTATCAAGAGATATCTAAGGGTTCCTGCAACTGGGTGGGTCAGTTGGTTAAGCATTTGACTCTTGGCTTCACCTCAGGTCATGATCTCAGGGTCATGAGATCAAGGCCTGCATCAGGCACCACACAGAGCATGGAGCCTGCTGAAGAGTCTCTCTCCCTCCCCCTTTCCTCCCACCACATACACACACACTCTCTCTCTAAAAAAATAAAATAAAAAGAGATATTTAACATGTATTGCTAAGAAAATACCAAGTCATGGTACAGTGTATGTAGTATGATCTCATTTGTGATTATAGTTCATAATACATATAAGGAACTAATACATACATACATACAAGGAGCTAAGTCTGCTGGGATAGTTAATTGGGGCTTGGGAGAAGCAGGGATCGAATACTCTTATTTATATTTTTTTAGTACTCTTAAGTGACATAAGTAATGTTTATTTGAAAAAAAAAAAAACACATCTAAGGCATGGAGGAGATGTTTCAAGGTCACTTATGCTAATTTTGTATCCAGTCTTTTATCTTTTACTGGTAGGCAATCAAGCAAGTGACCCAGCCTTCTGTTCCTGACAGTAAAGAACATCTTAATTATAGAGAGAGAGAATGAACTTTAGTTACAGAAAACTGGAAAAAACAAATAGCCAGAATGCGTTAAAGGTCAGATCTCCTATAGTTGGTCACTCCAAATTTATAACACGTCAATGAACCCAATCAGAGGATGAATTTAAAATAGAGTATCTGTTTGAGAGGGACATGATAGAGTACAATCTTTTAACAACATTAGAAACAAGTACAGCATGGCATTGTGCAAAAATCCTGGAGTTTGGGCCCAAAATACCTTTGCAATTTCTAGCTATATAACTTTAGGCAAATTACTTTAATATTTCTGAGGCACTCTCCTTACTGGGAAAATAAAGGAAGGCAATCAATATAGACTTTATATGTCAAATGAAATAAAGTATAAGAAGAGATTGGTTCTAAAACTTAGAAAGCACTTAATACATTGTAGCTATTTTGTTATTTCCATTATTAACATCACCAGTGAACTCTATGTGGTATGGCAAGAAAATGAGTGTCTTCCTTAAGTTGATAGATTATACATCCTTTTGTTTCATTCTCAAATTTGCGAGCTCCTTGTAATGTAAGAAATTAGCCTGCTTACAGAGAGAGAAGTCAGTACCAACAGATTGCTCCTAACAGGCTGACAAATCATTTCAGAACTCCACATACGCACTAGCCCTTCTGGAACGTTGTCACACCTCTGCTAGTGATTTGGGTCTCTGTGTCAGCAGACACATCAGCTGCCTTCTTCCCTTTCAGCATCTGAGTATGTGCTTGGTTTTCCAAACCATATCCAAGGTAAATAGTGGTTGGTTTTAAAACTTTAAAAGAAATTATTTCTGAAGCCTGAGATCAAAGCCATTTGCAAATGCCATTTTCCTAGTTCACAGATTCAAATATTCCTTTCATCTATGATCGCGGATAGTTAAATACCAACAATGCTGAGATCTGCTTTCTATTTACCATAGAAAGAGACCCATCATGTGTCCTTTATCTCCTCCGGAGACTAGAACCAACCCCACCAGGACCTTAAGAGTATGGAGTGTTTCTCTGGGCCATCACGGAAGAAACACATTGCCCATGTCCTGGTCAAGGATATCATTTTTTTTTTCAAAGATTTATTCATTTACTTTAGAGAAAGCGCTTATGTGCAGGCGGTAGAAGCAAAGGGAGAGGGAGAGGGAGAATCCTCAAGCGCACTCCCCACTAAGCGTGAAGCCAGCACAGGCCCAATACCAGGACACCAAGTTCATGACCTGAGCAGAAACCAAGAGTCAGCTGCCTAACCGGCCGAGCCACCCAGGTACCCTAAGGATGACATTTTTAAATCTCTCTCAATCTTCCTTTTATAAATGCACCTCCACCTATGATCACAAAGTGCCCTCAACAAAATATTTCTTATAACAGCTGCAAAGTTCTTAAAGGAAAGCCCAGGAGATGCCTAACATTTGACTGAGTAAAGTGGTTTTATGGGAATAAGCTATATACTTAACACCCACTAAGGGATATTTATGCCGTTTTCAAATTTACCAAAAGTCTTGAAGATTTTTCAGCTTCAAAGCTTCTTCTGGCCCATGTCCTCTTGTTAGTATATTCATTAAGAAATCCACAGGGAGGGGTGCCTGGGTGGCTCAGTGGGTTTAAGCCTCTGCCTTCGGCTCAGGTCATGATCCCAGGGTCCTGGGATCAAGCCTTGCATCAGGCTCTCTGCTCAGCAGGGAGTCTGAATCCCTCTCTCTGTCTCTGCCTGCCTCTCTGCCTACTTGTGACCTATGTCTGTCAAATAAATAAATAAATAAATCTTTAAAAAAAATAGAAATCCACAGGGATATAAGTAATGATTCCAGTTACAAATTTGTATTTCCAATATATTTGATGGATAGTGTTGAAAACTCTTGCATTTTATAGAAGAAGTACTTTTGTTTTAAAGATTTTATTTATTTATTTGACTGAGAGAGAGAGATCACAAGTAGGCAGAGAGGCAGGCCAAGAGAGAGGGGGAAGCAGGTGCCCCAAAGAGGTACCTTTTTGATCACAGGATAATTGTAAGCATATGAAGATCATATAGACAAGTGTCGTTTGCATGCATATTATTTCAGATGGTCTGAAATTTCTAAACCAAGCATCAGAGTATATGTAGGACCAAGAGGTCTGAAATTTCTAAACCAAGCATCAGAGTGTATGTAGGACCAAGAGGAGCACTGAGGCTGATGTGGGACCAGATGAAGAGAACCCAACCTGAGGAATGTTTGTCCCCCACATTCTCTGAAGTTTGAACAAGGCACTAATCCTCTCTGGCCAAACAAGCCCATCTTTAAAGCCCATCTATGACATATAGTTGTTTCTTTGTTTCTTCCAGTTAATTTGTATAAAACACATGGAGCCCTTCAAAATGAAAACCTTTTAAGCATAAAATGATGTTTAGAAAAAATAATGAGGGAAGAACCAGCAGCTACTCCTTTACAGATATATTTTAAAACTCTGTTTCCTCATTTAAGAGCATTATTGAAATAAAATTTATTGAGATACAGTTCACATACCATACAATTCACCCATTTAGAGTGTGCAGTTCAGTGGTTTTGATATATTACATTATTTATTTTAATTGGGATAAAATATATATAAAACTTAAAAATTTCCACTCCTCCCATTTTTATGTGTGGCACTCCCACAATTCAATGGCACTCCCTACATCCACAACGTTGTATTACCATCATCCTGACTTTCAGAAATTTTATTTATCATCCCAAAGAGAAAGTCTTCTCTGCCAGCTCCTGGTGACTTCTCATCTACTCATAATGTCTCTGTACATTTGCCTCTTCTTGCGTGGATCATACAATAGTCATCATTTTGTGCCTGGTTCCTTTCACTCAGCATGTTTGCAGCGTTCATCCATGGGGAAGCATGGATCTGAACTCTGGTATGTGTGTACCATACTCTGTCGATCCATTCCTCTCTGATGGGCACTCCAGCCATCTCCATGTTTGGCAATTGTGAATAACTGCAGTGAAATTGGCATACAAGGACCTACTCAAATCCCTGCTTTTAATTCTTTGGAGCATACTGTATACCCAAAGAGCATAATTACTGGATCATGTGGGAATTCTGCTTGTTTTTTGAGGAACACTATTACTTTCTTAAAAGTATGTTCTTATGGGTTACTGCACTAAGCATCTTACTTGTGTTATTACGTCTAGTTCTCATAACAAACGTGTTCATTCATTCTTAGCACATTTTTTTAAATTTTTTAATTCTTTATTAACATATATTATTAGCCCGAGGGGTACAGGTCCTGTGAATCGCCATGTTTACACACTTCACAGCACTCACCATACCACATGCCCTCCCCCGGCAATGTTTTTTAAGAGTCTTCCATATGCCAGGCACTTTTCTAGGCACTGGGGCTTTTGTAGTGAACAAAACTAATAAAGTCCGCCCTCTCATAGATCTTACGTAATAGTAGATAATAGTAGTGACAGCAGGCAATAAATAGATGTTAATACAATGCTGGGTGGCATAAATGACATCAAGGCAATGAAAACAATGCAAGGTGAGCAGGAAAAATAGCACAGCAGTGGTGGGAGCAGTGGGATGCTGTCTGAGATGGAACTGGAAGGGAAGACCTCTGCAAAGCTGGTGCTCAAGCAGAAACCTGAAAGAAGGGAGTACCTCCTCCAGAGATCTTGAGAGATCATTCTGGGGAATGGCAAGAACAAATGCAAAGGCCCCGAGGCAGGCCCAGTCTTGGTGTGGTCTAAGGAGCAGCACAGGTCCTGGTGGCCCTGGGGCATGAGAAACAGAGAGGAGGGGAAGTCCAGGTTTTATTTTGTTGTGATGGGAAGTCATTGGAGACTTTGAGCAGGAGATGGACACAGTTGAGGCTGAGACTTGGGGGGGTCTGAGTGATTTTACCAAAGTAGCTGGTGAGTAGCTCATCCAGACTTGCCCAAGTCTCTTCACTCCAGAGTGCATCCCTGTCCCCAGCAGGCTAGGGCATATATGGGTCCCTCACGATGCTCCTTGCGGGCCTTAGCTGCTTTAAGTGTCCTACAGGATGCATGTTTCCATCACGAGGATTGGGTCAGGGCTCTCCATAAGCCAGCCTTGCCGGGTGCCTTGTCTGCAGCCCCAGCAGTGTCTGCACTCTGCCCCGCAGGCATGATGCACTCCCCCGGGTTCGACGGGACCGGCAGCCTCAGCCTGCAGATGCTGATGAACGCAGACAGCCTGTACACGGCCGCGCACTGTGCTCTGCTGCTCAACCTGAAACTCTCCCACGGTGACTACTACCGGAAGCGGTCCGCCCTGGCACCAGGCATGATGGTGAGCCTGACACCTCTTTGCCGACCCTCCGAGGACAGGTGGCTGGAGAGCTGAGCACCAGTGTCCTGGGAGGGGTGGCATGGGGTGCTCTGTGCCCCACTAGCATGGCATGGGCGACGTGGGTGGGGGGCCGTGGCGGGTCAAGGGGGATGCGGGGCGTTTGCAGAGTGTGATGGGCCACATGGCTGGCTACCTTGCTCCAGAGAGGCAAGGACCCAAGTGCCTGGAAGTGGCTGCCTGCCAGCAGCCCAGGAATGTCCCCCCAGTAGCACTGTTACACACACATGTGTGAGCTGCAGTCCAAAACAGGTGATCGGAACGGACCGTTCAAACATCAGAAGACGGGCAGGGAATGGTCCCCTTCTCTGAAAATCAAGGCCTGCTTTACCAGCACTCTTCATGGTCTTCCAGAATGTACTCAGATCTACTCGTAACCCACAACCATACTTCCCACTGGTCAGAAATAGAGCACCGTGTAAGCTGCTGCGTGAGAATGATGGCGATCGTCCAGCGGTCATCTCCGCCCTCATGTTGGCTCGTGAGCCTCCGTCCATCGAGCTGCATTTGTTTGCTGCATAAAGTATAAATCCACAGGGGTAACGGGTATAAATCAAGCAGCTCTTGAACCGCATGGGCTTTTTCAGGGAACACTTTCCATCTCTGCTGCTCTTGGGGCAGTGAGACGGAGCTGCTCTGTTCATATTTCTGCACCGTCTCTAGTCCCCCCACACATCAAAGAGGGCAGAGATGAGAGGCGGCGATCCTAATCCTTCTACGGGGTTTCTTAAAAAGATACTATAAGTAAAAGGAACTTCATGAAGTTTAGAACTTCCGCATCTTGGTTTCCCCTTCCCTGAACCACACTCCCACTATGCCCCTGATCAATAAGGTTTTATTTTTTCTAGAAGCCTTGGCTCAGGTAGGAGATGCGTGAAGGGAAGTGGCAACAGGGAAACATGTTCATTTGTGAGGGATCCTATCGGGTCCCCTTCTCATGTGATTCTCTCCATAGAAAGAGTTCACGAAGCAGGTCCAGACCAGCGGGGTGCTGATGGTTTTCTCCCAGGCCTGGATTGAGGAGCTCTACCATCAGGTGCTCGACAGAAACATGCTCGGAGAAGCCGGCTACTGGGGCAGCCCAGAGGACAACAGTCTGCCCCTCATCACCATGCTGACTGGTCAGTGGCTCCTCACACAGCTCTGAGACTCTTGGTGTGGAGGGGAGACAGACACTCCAAAGCCCCTTTCAGAGAAGCCAGCTTCAAAACAGCACCCACAGAGCCTCCCCGGCAACTGGTAACAGTTCCAGGGATGTGTCATGAATTCATCTCATAGGAATGTTCTGTCTCTTTCTCACATAGGACACTGGGGGGACTCACTGTGCCCCATTAGATAAGGACTACTTAGCACCTGTGTCTGTCAGAGTAAAACAACGGGCCTCTCTAGGGATATGAAGTACTTTCTGGGCTTAGAGTCCAGAATTATTCCTGGAAACTCCCATGTGCTAATAGATAACCCCATATCATTTCGTGCTCCCGAATTTGCCAGAAATGTAAAATGCTTGATCTTAAACTTGGCTTCTCTTCCCTTCCCGACTCTACGAGAATTTGAAATAATACCCAGATGTTACCCAGCATCTTTGTTTTCAGTGTCCAGAGTTTGTAAAATCCTGTTTATTTGAAATTTTACATGAGAGCATAGAGAGCTCTGTGGGTTGTGGTCACAAAGCAGGGGTTTTTGTTTGTTGAGTGTGTGTGTGTGTGTGTGTGTGTGTGTGTGTGAGAGAGAGAGAGAGAGAGAGAGAGAGAGAGAGAGAAAGCAGTCATTCATGGCTTCTCACAGCTTAGATACGGTGTCATGTAGACCAGGGAGTGCTCAAGACCTTGGCCATCAGTAGGCTTCATATATTATATCCAGGCTCATCTTCTGTTTGATCTGAGTTCCCAGACTGATTTCTGATCCAAGTTATCATCTCATGGCCCCAGGTGACAGGGTATGTAGGGCACAGCCCTATGTCAGATACCTCCCCTGCCTCTGTCATGTCACGTGTCCACACCAAACTCAGCATGGCTCTGCACCAGGCAGGGCACATGGTCTGGACAGTCCAGGGAGGAGGCAGAATCTGTTGTCCAAAGACAATGTTATGTTACCTGTGGCCAGTTTGGGGGCGAGGGGGCTCTTACAAGAGTAGCAGAGTAGACCACTGACAGGTAAAACCCAACAAAGATTTGGACTGAGGTGCTCCTTAGGAATCAGGCAGGGAGTCAAGACCCATAGTGAGGTCTGTCCACAGCAGACAGAGCCTTGATCATTGGCTAGTGTTTGGAGTCTTGGTTCTAGAACTAGGATGCAACTGGGAGAAGCAAGAGCAAGGTCCCTAACTGCAGGGATCAGGATCACTGGACAGGTGACCAATTTGTGTTTGACTAATCATGATAACTTTCATATCCATTTGAAATCTAGGACTTCATAAATGTGTGAGACATTTATTCAGGCATCCTATAAGTAGTGCGCAGTTTCCATCTTTCCTTGTAAAATCCCTCCAATAGGGATTGAAGGTACTTCCTAGAGCTTAAGGTGCCTTGGGATTTGGGTAAGGATCCTAAACATGCCAGCTTTAATTTTCAAAGACCACAGTTTCTGCCCAAATGAATCTCTGTGACTCTCTTACCTGAACCTTAACAAAGGGAGACATTCAGTAGTTATAAAAATGAAGAAATAACAGGCCATTCACAGTAACCACTTGCATCACACATTCCTGTGTATCAGCCACCTCTTTGTCACGGAACTGCAAGCTCAGTTGCTACCTCCATGGGAGAGTCCTCTAGACACAAAATGATATAAAAGCACAGGTTTTTCCATACAATTCTACAAAATGAAATTCTGTGATCCTTTGTGGCAAATTCCAGGTATGAAATGGCAAATGAATTTGAGCAGCAGCTAACCTGGAGCTTGGAAGCTTCCACCTGATCTTTTCGTCACATGTAGGGAAAAGCAACAGCAGCAATCTTATTATCAACGTTATAAAAACTGGCCATTTCTGATGTCATGGAAAGGTGTTCTATAGAACTGGAATTTTAGTGCTTAGATTAGCTTTGTATTACTTGAATTCAGCAGTACTTTACCTAGCATACAGGAAACCTCATAACTTCCAGAAACGGCAATTTCCGGTGAATGCCATAAGACCATTTGACTATAAGTCAAATTAATGTCATTGAAACGGGCCTGTTCTCACTTTAGTAGCCATTGAGGTTTCTCCCTGCTTCTGTTCCCCAGTTTTGTTGAGACATAATTAACATGAAACATTATGTTAGTCCAGGGTATAGAACATGATTTGATGATATATATCATATATGTGTGTGTGTGTGTGTGTGTGGTGTGTTACTGCAAAATGATCATCATGGTAAGTTTAGTTAATGTCAATCCCCTTACACAGTTACAATTTTCTTGTGGTGAGAACTTCTAAAATCTACTGTCTTTGCAACTTTCAGAGATGTGTTGCCTAAAGTCCCTAGGCTTCTTGGACTTTCTGTAAGAATCAAAGATATAATAAAATAATTTCCAAACAGCGTGCAGAGAGGGCTCATCCTATTGGTGAGGGTCAAGTTCTAAGGTCAAGGAATAAACTTCAGCTACCCTCTTTTCCCATGCCCTCCCCGGCTGGTATTCAGCTATGTTAGCTGCATTCAAGTACATATGCCCCAATTCCATCACTTCTCCAGTGGTTCCCTCCTTTCCACTGAGACATTTGGGGCCCAGAGGATGCAGGTTAGCCCCTGGCTACAAGGCTACTTAATTCAGAGCTAAGGCTTCTCAATCCCAGGCCAGCTTCTTCTTGCCAATATATTAAGAAGTGTTTCATTGAAATGATTCCAGAAGTGAGTGTTTTAACAAAAATTCAAATGAAGGAGAGTTAAGATTCCTGTATTGAGCTGGATGGAGTGTGTGATGGCATGGAAAGAGGCCCAGATGGGAATCCGAAGACGTGAATACTAAGTCTGATTCCTTCCTTTGCTGGCCCCATGGCCTTGGGTAGCTTACCTACTTTGAATATTTATTTCTTTTTTGGTGAAATGGGAAAAATACAACCTATCCTCTTTACTTGCTTGGAGTTGACAGAAAAATCTAAATGTGGAAACACTTCATAAACTGTAAGGTGTTATTATCAAGTGATTGTTGTATTTTGGAATCAGATTATGTGATTATCTGATCAAAGAGATACTATTCTTCTTTTCTTTATTCTTATGAGGAAACTCTGAAAGAGAAATCCAGGTTGGGGCAACCTGCATGTATAAAATTTGGGAATAATGTCGCTGTTCTGGATAAAAGGAGTATTCAGACATCTAAGTATTCTAAATCAATAGATTTTCCAACAATAGACATAGCAGAGTTTATCTTCCTTTTTTAAAGTAAAAAATATACAACAGCCTAACAAGAATGTTCTAGCAATGAAAGAAAACTGGACTATGAGATTAAACAAAAATTTTAATATTCTGATAAAAGATTATTATTTTCTTGCTACATAATAGATCCAACGGATGTTTGTTCGGGAAGAAATGAATATTGTGGTGGCCATTTGTTTTTGACTAGAGTGTTCTTAATCAGGAAAAACCTTGTCTTTTTCCTTGACAGACATCGATGGCTTAGAGAGCAGTGCGATTGGGGGCCAGCTGATGGCCTCAGCTTCTACCGAGTCCCCTTTCACCCAGGGCAGGAGAATTGATGACTCCACAGTGGCAGGTAATGACTTGGGTCTTGAGCTTATGAATATGCATGTGTCACGTATGTTACCAGCAGCTAAATCATTAAGTGGCAGCTTTGCGTGCTGACGTAGATGAATTAACGTCTTGTCCTGTTAGAAAAAGCGTGCCTGATGGAAGTTACTCTGCAGCATCTTGCTGATGATGCAACATTCATTATTTATAAACACACAAATGTTTAATGTAAAATGCAATCCAATAGCCATTAAATTATATTTCCAGTAGGAGAATGCCTCACAACTCAGGCTCGCTATTTGGATGGTCAGGAGATCTCGTACCACCCCCTGCTGGGTTGTTTCTGCCTCTGGAAAATGATGCCTCTGCCCTTTCACGTTCCAGGTGTGGCATTTGCTCGCTACATTCTGGTGGGCTGCTGGAAGAACCTCATCGATACTTTATCAACCCCGCTGACTGGCAGGATGGCAGGAAGCTCCAAAGGGTTGGCCTTCATTCTGGGAGCTGAAGGCGTCAAGGAGCAGAACCAAAAGGAGCGTGATGCCATCTGCATGAGCCTCGATGGGCTGCGGAAAGCAGCGCGGCTGAGCTGTGCTCTAGGTACCAGAGAGAGTGACGTCCTCTGATGCGCGGCCCAAGAGGCATCCCTGAGGAGCGCTTGGGGCATGGCCTAGTGGCAAACAAGTCTTCTGGAAGGGCCCTGCTTGGTAATGGTTGGAGAACAGACTCAGTGAGTGGCAATCGTTTGTTGTCTCTGTAGGAGTTGCAGCTAACTGCGCTTCAGCCCTTGCCCAGATGGCGGCTGCCTCCTGTGTCCAGGAAGAAAAAGAGGAAAAGGAAGTCCAAGAACCCAGTGACGCCATAGCCCAAGGTAACCGCTGAAGGGCCAGAACCCACTTGGCGCCTTCCGTGCTGTCTGTACACACCCCCACACACAAGCAGATCCCTGTCCCCAATCCCTGTGGCATGCACAGCCTATGTTTGCTGCTGATCGCGAAGTCCCAGGCTGGATCCGTCCAGATCCCAGTCGTGGCTCTCTTTGACACGGCTGACCCTGCAGAGCGCCTCCATATATCCCTATGGGGATAAGAGACATCCTGGCCCTCACTGACCAGGAAAGTGCTCATGGCTGCTCACAGGAGTCCTGCGGGACACCAGAGGTCTGCCTGGCTGAGCTGTTCATTCTTCTTTCCTCATCTGGCCACATGCTTTGGCACTGCACAGAGTACCCATCTCAAGACCCCTCGGGTCATAGCAGGGAAAGGCAGAACAGCCAGTTTTCTGAAGAGGGAAATCAAATGGGGGAAATCCCTGAGAGAGGCTTCAGGAAAGCTTTGTTCTTGGAAGAGAAAAACCTGAGATTTGTGAACTCCCGAAAGAGTTGATTTTTAACTTGTGAAAATCGGTTAGCCAATGAAGTGGACGATTAGTATATATACTTGATATGCACAACCATAAATTACATAAAAATCCTTACATTTAAAGTTCTTAAAAAATTATAAAACCAGAATTGATGTCCGAGTTATATACAAATAAAGAAAATCAGTATCACAGCCATACAACAAGGACACTTGGCTAAAACTCAGTTTGCCTCTCACAGCAGGTATATGGTTTTGCTCCTCTGAAGTGAGCATGCTGTGTTTCTAGGCTCCAGACCATCCTTCACGTATGCCCCTGGACCCATCTTCCAATGAGTTGATACCTTTATTCATGGAGGATGTTGACATTGGGCCTTGCCTTGGCATTTTGCGTAATTGACATATTAAGTTACCCTCTGCATCCTTTCTCGTTAGTTATCTACAATTTAAAAAGTGTTTTTGAAGATCACAGGTATAAACGTAAACTCAGGAAATGAAATGATCTGATGATCATGGGCTCAGAGCATATATACATATACGTATATTTTAGATGATCATCACCATGAACCTGTGATGTTAAACCTCAGAGAACTCACAGATTACCAGGAATTCTGTCTTATCAGTGTGAGCACATGGGTGGGGAAGGGCTTGGGGGCAAACAGCTTTACCTGGGATGAGCACCTGAAGCCCATCCTCACTGCTGTCACTGACTTATAACCCACAGGCGGGTCTCGAAGAACTGCAGCCACCAGCCAAGAACCGATCCACCTTGTGAGGCTGCCAAACTGGGCTCACCAGCGTCCGAGGGGCGGAGGGCTGGGTAGCTTGCACACTGAACCACAGGGATGTGCTGTTGAGGAGCTGGCTGCCAGTGCCATCAAGTGACATCTGCTGTTTCCCTTTTGCTCTTGCATGGCAGCCCATTCTCTCCTTTTTATCCCTTCTCTCTTATCCTTCTCTGGCCCTGTCTTGGACCATTACGTTAATGAATGTCTCTCTGACACAGTGAAACTGAAGGTAGAGCAGAAACTGGAGCAGATCGGGAAGCTGCAGGGGGTCTGGCTGCACACCGCCCACGTCCTATGCATGGACGCCATCCTCAGCGTAGGCCTGGAGATGGGAAGCCACAACCCGGACTGCTGGCCCCACGTGTTCAGGTGCATGATGATCCCCCAACCCCGATCAGTTACAGAGTTCACAGTACCTATAAGGCAGAAGCAGCAATGTTTGCTCCACAGTTCTCACGAGACTGAGACAAAAAGCATGTCTTGCAGGCATTGACTTTGGGCTGACCTGGGACAGAGAAGCAGTGTCCATGGTGCAGGCACGGGGCAGGGCCCAGGCTGTTTCCTCGCTGCCTCCTCAGTGCACTCCCGATGCCTTGCACCAAGCTCCATTCTGGAAGAGCAGCAGTGGGGCAGACAAGGGCAGGGCCCAAGCACCTAGACCTCACCCAGAGCCCCAGCCAAATCTGGGTTCAGTTTGATGCCCTCAAAGCAAATACAGTTGTAAGTGTCTGTTGGGTTTCAAAGAGAGAAGCATGCAGGTCATTCAAGGATTGCAAACCCCGTCTTGGGGGGAACATGTGAAAGAGCCAATATGAATTAGCCTGGAGCAAATGGGTTTCAGCGTGGGGGCTGGCGTCCTGCTGCTCTTCATTGTGCTCACAGGCAAAACAGGAAAAAGAAAATGACTTAAATTGCAGCAGAGCATTTTATAGGGAATCAAAAAATTGCCTGAGCATAGACCACAAGAGTGGGTTATTCGGGATGGTCTTTACCAGTAACTGGACTTCCTCTGGGTTACTGGGCCTCTTATGAACCATCATAGCCCCAGGGTGTGTTGGGCATGAACAGTTTGGAAGTTGGCAGCTATCCCCTACATTGTGGTGCTTCTCTGGGTTTGCCACGATCAGGGCGATCAGGGCATGACCCCAGCACCAGCACTAGGTGCTGTTGAGGCCAGTTGGGCGTGGCTGGGCAGAGCCCTTGAGAGTGGGCCCAGTGTGGCTGGCGGGCCTGCCAGGCACATGCACACTCCAGCTGGGATCCTAAAGAAGGGCTTCCCGAGTCCTCATCAGAGCACTAGAAAGAAGGGGAGAGGGCCCCTTGGGAAAACTCCCTCAGACAGCCCAAGTCCAAATAAGCCAGTAAGCTGGACGGGATGGAATTGGACGAACAGGGCTTCTGTTACCCACCTTTCCTCGCAGCACAGAAGGCAGCCTGAGGAATCCTTACCCCACTTCCAAGTCATCTGGTCCAACTCAAAAAGGAAAAATAATATGGATAGTGAGTGGGGAGAGGGAGAGGTTGCTCTGCCAAGAGAAGAAAGGAAATTGGTGGGGGGACTGCAAAGCTGGGTGGGGTTTCTTTCTCTCACTGTGGGATTTACAGAGCTGGCCTGCTGAGCTACGCGGCCTAACAGCTGTCTGTCTGCGCCTCTGTCTAGGGTCTGTGAGTACGTGGGCACGCTGGAGCACACCCATTTCAGCGACGGCACTTCTCAGCCCCCTCTGACCATCAGCCAGCCCCAGAAGGCGTCAGGGGGCTCTGGACTCCTCGGGGACCCAGAGTGTGAGAGCTCAGCCCCGGAACAGAGCCTAGAGCCAGAGAGCTCCATGAGCACGGCCCCCATCATCCAGCCCCTCTCCATCCAAGAGCTGGTCAGGGAAGGCAGCCGAGGCCGGGCCTCTGACTTCCGCGGGGGCAGCCTCATGACCGGGAGCAGTGCCGCCAAGGCCGTGCTCACGCTGTCCACCCAGGCCGACAGGTAAGAGCGCCCCAGGGTCTTCATACCTCAGAGTAGTCCTCCCTGCAGAGCACCAGTGGGCAACGCCACACCCATGTCTCTCCTCTCAAATCACTCCCAGGACAACTAGATGTGTTGGCCAGTCATTTAAACCTCTTTTTTCATTTTTTTCAAACATACCTCTGTCTCCCATCAGGCCCCACACTTAAAATGAACTGCTGTCTGTTGACTAAGAACAGAGCCCTGGAGGCGGGTTCCCTGGGGCTAGTGCCCTGCACTTACTCTGTGATCTTGGGCAGGTTCACCTCCCAGGGCCCTGATTGCCTCATGTCAAATAAGGCCATGTGGTCAGCCTCTCTCAGGGGGGTCATAAGGTTAAATTAATTACTACACTTGAAGCACTTAAGACAGAGCTTGATAAATCATAAAAATCCATTTTTTTTAAGATTTTATTTTTTTATTTGACAGAGAAAACAGAAGCAGGGGAGACCAGCAGGCAGAGGGAAAGGGAGAAGCAGGCTCCGCACTGAGCAAGGAGGCTGACTCAGGGCTGGATCCCAGGATGCTGGGCTTAGGACCCGAGCTGAAAGCAGATGCTTAACTGACTGAGCCACCCAGGCACCACCAAAAACCCATTATTCTTATGATATTTATTATCTATAGTCCCAGGGGTGATATGTTCTTTAACCATATTGAGGTTGAGAGGAAAAACTCAACAAAAACCCCAGCCCCAAGGGGCAACTCCTCCTGATGTTGAACCTGCTGCTGGTTGTCACCGTCACATGTAGTCCCACCACACTGCACTGTCCACGCTGGGTCACTGTACCCCCAGCCCCAGGCAGTGAAGTTTATACAGGGAGCCCGAGGCCGGGGAGTGGAAAAGCTGGACAGCACTCATGGGAGCTCAGAACACCTGAATTCTTTCCTGACTTTGACACTAATCAACTACAAGGTCATGTCTGCATAAAGAGTTACGCTGAGACTCCGTGCAGTTTCTCTTTTCCCGGCTTATCCAACAATGTGGCTGGGAAAGTGTGTTGGTATCTGGAAAGTAGTATGCAAGCATCCGGGGGGGCATAATATTCATTGCTGTTCTTTTACTAGCAACGAGAGAGAAGAAGTGGTTAATAGGACGCAGACACTAAGTGACATTAAAATTGGATTTACAAAAATAGCAAGGAAAAAGTCTTTGTTTCCATCATTTGTGAATGCTTAACCTACTAACTCCCATCTTAAAACCTGTACATCTCATATAACCTCTTCAAAAGGGACTCCATATTCAATTCCTTTTGGAGACCCGCTCCCTAGCTCAGCACGTGACAGCCCACGGGGCTGCTTGCCCTTCTGACGTAAGCACAGATTTGGTGGGCAAGCCGCAGATGACTGAAGAGCAGTGAAAGGCCGGCCATAGAGACCCACATCGGATGCCAGCCTTCTGAATTCCAGTGAGCCTCAGCTCCTTCTCCAAGCCCTGCTACCTGTGTTCCCCTCCTCCTTCCGCTAGAAATATCTGCGCCCAGCAGAGTAAAAACAAAAGGAACCTGCAAGGTCCATTATGTTAGGGAATATTTGTTCTTTTAGTAGCTACTTGAGCTCCCACTGCGTGCAGGGCGCTGGGTGTATGAGTCAGAGGCAATAATTAAACTAGGCCCACCCCCAGGAGGCTTACAGGTTTGGGTATACTTTGGTTTTGTATCCTTCTGAAGACCAAACCCAGCATTAGACTCATCAATCGTAGCCCAGCAAAAGCCTTGATTGACTTAATGTGTTTTTCTATCACATAGTTTATGAAGCTAAAGCTAATTCTAAGGATTCCATTCCCAGTTATTCAGTTTTGGGGGTGATGCTTTGCCAAGTTTCAGCTTCTTGCCAAATGTTTTATGAGTGCCCAGCATGGCTGAGCTAAGCCATGCAGAAACAAAGTTTTTTTTTTTTTAATGGTCTGTGCCCTTTATATGAAAATCTCCTAGTTCGAGCAGACTTATACACAGTAATAATAGGTAGAGAAGCATAATGCACATTTCTTTACAGTTTTACACATTTTCATTACTCACAGTTAACAAAATTACCATCATCATTCTACCGCAAAGACTTGGTGGAATTGTTCCCAAGTAAAAATTTGTTTCTTTCCTCCAGGCTCTTCGAAGATGCTACGGACAAATTGAACCTGATGGCTCTGGGGGGGTTCCTCTACCAGCTGAAGAAAGCGTCCCAGTCCCAGCTCTTCCATTCTGTTACAGATACGGTGGATTACTCTCTGGCAATGCCAGGTAATTCTTTCCCAGAAGAACCATGCCACGAGATCAGCAGGAAGCAGCCTGGATCTCTGAAAGCAGCGGCCCACCTGAAGACTTGAATCCCCATTCTCATCACACATGGCTAAGGTCTAGTGCAGATTTGTCATCAGTTTTCAGGCATGCTGGGGGAAATGCTGCTGCGGCCAGTGCTGCCCCTGTTCCCACTGGAACTGTGCCAGGTGGTTCTGCAAAGTTTTGTGCTTGAGATAGAGAAAATTATGTGGCTACTCAGGGTGCAGGTAGTTCCCATGAGGATGGGACCCCCTTCTCTGTATCACAAGCCACCTGTCTTGCTTCATTCAGTTCAGCTGCTTGAAAGAAGCAGCTCCTGATTGCACAAAAGGCTGGTGGGAGAGAAGAGTGGAAGGGGGAGAAGCTGCCTGCTACTCTTAGAAAAACTGCTGTTGAGGCATATCCCTAATGATAGGTCAATGTCACTGTCTTCACTGATGAGGACCTTGAAGGGAGCACAGTTGTAATGAGCTGCCCAAGAGTCCCAAACGGGTGGTAGGCTGCTCACAGATACAACAGTCCATCAGTAGCCAAGGTTGTCATGCCGAAACAGTGAGCCTCTGTCCCGATGGGTCCATGCAGGGGCACAGAACTAAATGCTGGAAACACACTGTACCGGCAAGTTGGATCATACAGCCTCTTGAGGTCCCATCTTTAGGGATCTGAAGTTCTAAGTGTGTGCATTTGGCCTTTTGATCCTTACTGCAGATTCTGATTTGAGAAGCACAGTCCCTTCCCTGCTAGTTTTTAATAGACTTTAAAACCTTAGCTCTATAACGCCAACTTCCCAGACCCCTCGCACTTCCAGAGCAGCCCTGGATGTGGGACACACCTTCAAAGTGTTTGGGGTTGAAAAATTAGCAAGCTCTCAGCTTACCAAAAAGCAAGGAGCAGGGTTAGGAAGAGGCACCTGGGAGGAGGAGGCATTTGCTTTGGGATGAATCAGATAGGAGTTAAAATGCTGCGTCCATCTTTTACCAGCTACACTCTCTTAGGTGAGTTGGTAATAATATTACTGTCATTTTGAAGTTTATCTGCTATGGCAAGATTAATTAGAAAGGAGCAGTCTGATTGCAAGAGCAAGATAATGATCAGCATTTTGTAGGCAATATAGGAGAAGCAGTAGGACAGGAGCAGGAAGAAAGTGATGAAAAGGGAGAAGACCTAGGTGACAGGGAAGAGCAGTAGCAAAAGATCGGAGGAGGTAAGGATTACACTGAAGCAAGACAGAGCACGTTCAAAAAGTAAGTCCTTGAGTAGAAAGGGGCCTGACCTGCTTGGTAAGCACTTCAGAGGTGCCATTAAGGGCTGGCAAAGTGGATGACACAGTGACAGCAGTAATGCTAATGGCTAACAGCAGGGGGTGTTTAGTATGTGCCCAGCCCTGTGATAGGATCTCCATATTTAATCCTTCAAGTCACTTGAAGAGGTAAGTGCTGTTAGTCCCACTTTTACACGAAATGTAGCTTAGAGAGAGAAAGTCCTGGTCCAACATAGCCTAGCTACTAAATGGTGCAGCCAGGAGTTGAGCCCAGGCAGTCTGAGTCCCCACCCCTCCTACTTAACCACCAGGCCATTCCCCCTTCTCCACAAACAGTGCTCACGCTTGCCCCACAGGTCCTGGGAGTATGGTGGCGCATAGGAGAGGTGCTGAGTGAACCCCCTCGTCCCTCTTGAACCCTGGATCCTCTCCTCCCTCAGTTGGCTGCATTGACTAATCCTACCACTCTGAGTATTTTTCATCCCCTTTGATTTTCATCCTCTCTGTGCTTGAGAACAGGCCGAACTACCCCTGTGTTCGGACTTTATGGCTTCTATCGTCTTGCCTTCTAGGAGAAGTTAAATCCACCCAAGACCGGAAGAGCGCCCTCCACCTCTTCCGTCTCGGGGACGCCATGCTGAGGATCGTGCGGAGCAAGTCGCGGCCGCTGCTCCACGTGATGCGCTGCTGGAGCCTAGTGGCCCCACACCTGGTGGAGGTGAGCCACTGCAGCCGAGCCCGCATGGGGCTTTCCAGGCGGGCGGAAGAGCGTCGTGGCCTCGGAGCAAGGCTAAGGGTCCCAGCCCTCCACCCCCACCCCAAACCCCGGGCACAAATGTCACAGGTCTCGATCCGATGTCCCGGCATCTAGAGAATCACCCCAAAGGGCATTGCCACCTTGGAGTCACCCTAACCCTCTTTATTTAGAACTGTGTGACTTGGCGAAGTACCTCCCACAGCCAGCTTTCTGATCTTTATGCTTTACTTTCAGCCTGAGGCTGGAGTTTCACTTTCCTTTTTTTTTTTTTTTTTTTGAAGATTTTATTTATTTATTTGACAGACAGAGATCACGAGTAGGCAGGGAGGCAGGCAGAGATGGGAGGGGGGGAAGACTCCCCTCCCATCCCCACTGGGCAGAGAGCTGGATGTGTGGCTCCATCCCAGGACCCAGAGATCATGACCTGAGCTGAAGGCAGAGGCTTTAACCCACTGAGCCACTCAGGCCACCCAGAGTTCACTTGTATACATGATTATAACAATGCCTCTTGTTCCTGCCAGTCTCTCTCTTCTGAGAGCTAAATGTACTCTGGGAAGCACCCTGTAAGTAGGTGAACAATATGCCCTAGTTTTCCCAACAAAATTAATATTAGCACCCCTTTCACTCTATACAAAGTAGTGCATGTGTTAAATTATATCCTATGAACTAAGCATTTCAGTACATAATGACTGGCTCCTTCTCAGTTGGTGGGGAAATTATTGCCTCCTTTTTCAGTAATAACAATTCTTATTAGTTCTTCAGTGTTAATCTGGCAGAGTTACATAATCAAATAAAGTGTTTTATGGAACTTAATTCACTAAACTGAGAACATCCTAGTAAGGAAAAGGGATAGAAAGTCACAACTTAGTCATGGAAAAACAGGGTTTATGACTTATCTGTTAAATTACAACCAACCACCCGCAAAATCTGGCCACATAAAACAACTACCATTTATTTAGCTGCTGATACTGTGGGTCAGAAATCTGAGCTGGCTTGAGCTAGGCTTGGCTGAGCTCTTCTTGCCTCACTTGTGCACCTGTGGTCAGCTAGTTCACGACAGCCTTGACCAGGAGGGCTGGACAGGGGGGCCTCTCCTCATGGTGTCTCTCCCTTCAGCAGACTAGCCCTGGCTCATTCACATGGTATTCTTAGGATTCCCAAGAAAAGCGAGAGGGCAAACACCAAATCAGAGCTACTTTCCAGTTCTCTACTGATACAATGTTTGGTATTTTTCCTTTGTCCAAAGCAGATCACACATCCAAGCCCAAGGTCAGTGAGAGAGCGGGCTCCACAAGGGCATGCATACAAAGATGTGAGCCAGTTAGGCCATCCTGGGGGCAACTGGCTCACTTCCTTGAGGGACAGGTGACACCTCTGATCATATTCAGAACATGGCTAGAATGAGACCACAGGCAGTTCCCAGACTAGGTTCCAGTGTCTTTATAGTCCATGTGCTCTTTACCACCCAAGAAAACTGTCATGTTACAAGAAGAAAAATGAAAAGGAAATTACTAGAAAGTCTCATTTTTCCAAAAATATTAAGGTGAAACTAGAGTTGTGTGTGATCTTTAGTTCAATTATTAAAAATTTAACTTCAGTGTGTGCTATTCATCTATACTTATTCCTTGGAGTTATTTTATTTTTATTTATTTGTTTATTTTTATGTCAACAGAATTGCTGCTTCTACCTCCCCACAAAGAAGTGGGTTAGGAGTTTAAGAGACCATTTTCTTACTTCCGTAAGGTCCTGATGGTGTTCTACTCTCCCTTGGATTTTGCAGGCAGCCTGCCATAAGGAAAGGCATGTGTCTCAGAAGGCTGTTTCCTTCATCCATGATATACTGACAGAGGTTCTCACTGATTGGAATGAGCCACCTCATTTTCACTTTAATGAAGCACTTTTCCGACCTTTTGAACGTATCATGCAGCTGGAGTTGTGTGATGAGGACGTCCAAGACCAGGTCAGTGGGGTGTGGAAGTCAGCATCACCAGCATCAGAGCTGGCCCCCCCTGAGTGCCCTGGCCAGCCCTGCTCTATGGTCTTTGCATGTTTCATCTTTCCAGTAATCCTTTGTGGAATCCGTGACAGAGGGGCTAAGCAATTTAGCTGATGATACATGGTTCATGATTAGTGGAACCGGGGTTTGAACCTAGGCAATCTAGCTGTACCAGTGTATACTTTGATATACCTAACCTATACTCTTCATCACTACAATACCCTCTGCCGGGAGACAGACAGTAAGGAGACTAACTTTACTTCATATCATAATGGTGGGCTAGGAACACAGACAGATCCTCTGCCTCTGAAACCTCCAAAAAGGTCGAATAAAGGTTTAAAAATTCCTTGTAAATGCATTGACCCTTTCTGGCAAGAATACTAAGGTGTCCAAAACTAAGTAACCATGGGAAGCCAGAGCACTAAGTAGAGTCCTAAGCCTGCTTTTGCCATGAGGGAATTTGCCATTGGGTGAAGCAGAGATCTGCTTAGCACATCCTTGAGGCCACAGAAATGGAAGATCAATCTCAGGGCAAACTGTGTAAGACTGGTGTTCATTCAGGGCAAAGTTGAATTCAAAATGAACCCAATACCACCCTCCCGTGGATAGTAGCAGCCTCTCTCTAATACTGGCTCTTCATAGAGACTAAAACACAAACAAGAGGGAAAAAAAAAACTCTACAGGATTTAAATTTACAAGCTATCCCTTCTAGCAGGTCAACAAATGAAATTACACCACCTTTGTAGTCTGAAAAACTTTATACAGGCATGATACAAAAGCAACAGAAATTCCCCCAGAGGAACTCATTTCAACCTGGGCCATAAAAGAATCCCACAAATAAAGTTCCCAGATATGTGAGTTCACAGTATTTCCAAAATATTACAAAACACACAGGGAAACAAGGCAATACTCAGAGCAAGCTGCTGGAATAACAGATGGTACAGTCAGGACTGAAAAGAATTGAAATGTCGGTATCCTTCCTGCAAAATATTAAATGGGAATGTCAAGTAAATTTAATGAAACAAAAGAAAGCAAAATGAAAAGTGAGTTAATGCCAAAAGACTAAGTTAGAGGATTTCCATCATAATGAGTTAAGTAGGTCAGATCAGCTTTCCACAGGGAACAACCAGGAAAAGTTGGATTAAAAAAATTTTTTTTCCTCATTGTTAGATATTGGAACATAAGGCAGTGAATAACTGAGGCCAGTGTCTAGGAGAAGAAGAATACCCAGAGTCTGTGCCTGGTATTGGAGGCTACCTTTCCTGAAAAGGGAGTCCACTAATTTCAGAAAAGGAGGTTGCAAGATTGAGAAACTAACCAAAACTTGAATCTGGGGCCCACCAAGTCTGGTAACTTAGGGACATCCTGGGACAGAACCATGAAGAGAAAGAGACATATTAGGAGGAAGAGTGAAACTTAAATAGACTAATCATACCAGGAAATAATCCCCAACTTTAAATAATCCCAATCCCTAACATGAGATTAGATGATTTGCAAATTCTGGGGCCTCTGCCCTAGCACAAAACAGCTCTCTGACAGAAGATGACATCATCCCAAGGATTCAAATTATTTCTTGATTTGCATATGTAGTGTCTACATTCAGTCAAAAATAATCAGGCTCATTAGGAAATAACACGTCACTGACAACAAAAAGAAAAACAATAAAAATAGACACACACACACACACACACACACAATCACATGCTCAGCCAGGGATCCAGAGTCATCAGAGACAGACTTTAAAATAACTATGCTTCAATGTGTTCAGAAAGATTTAGAACTGGGGGGCCTGGGTGGCTCAGTCAGTTAAGCAACTGCCTTCTGCTCAGGTCATGATCCTGAAGTCCCGGGATCAAGTCCCATATCGGGCTCCCTGCTCAACAGGGAGTCTGCTTCTCCCACTGACCTCTCTTCTCTCATGCTCTCTCTCTCATTCTCTCTCTCTCTCTCCCTTTCAAATAAATAAAATCTTTAAAAAAAAGATTTAGAACTGGAGGGATTTGGGCTATGGCAGCATGAAAAAGTTAATGAAGCTACCTCAAAAAAATCAAGTATAAAATAAGACAAAATTGTCAAAATCAATGGTTTCAGGTTTCTGGAAATTGACCAGGGCAGGCAACAAATTGAGTAGCATTTATGCTTAGAAATCCTTCTTGCCAGAACTTTGCTTAAGAACAATGGAAGTTCGTGACCTCTTGCCAAACACTGTCCCCATCACCCTTACTCTCAAGCTATTGGCTTGTATAGTAGTTTGACTAGTGTGAAGCTAACTTAGAAAATCAGCAGCTTTTCCACTATAAGGGACAGACTTAGTTTAAAGAAGACTTAGAGGGACACCTGGGTGGCTCAGTCAGTCAAGCCTTTGGCTCAGGTCATGATCCCAGGGTCCTGGGATCCAGCCCCAAATTGGGCTCTCTCAGCAGGGAACCTGCTTCTCCTTCTCTTTCTGCCACTCCCCCTGCTTGTGCTAGCTCTCTGTCTCTCCCTTGCTCTCTCAAATAAATAAATAAAATCTTTAAAAAGAAGTAGTAGTAGTAGTAGTAGTAGTGAACAGGGGAAACTGCAATTTTGCTAGCCTAAGGTTACATTGAGCAGTGATCGAATAAGAAACGTAACATGAGTCCCTGGAAACCAGAGACTTACAGAAAGACTAGATCAATTCCTCAGGCATCTCTCACTGAATGAAACATATGCATATGCAGTATAGACCATACAAATCCCATCAGAAAGTAAAAAACAAGACCTGGCTAAACTTAGAATATTTTCCCCAACCTACACATGTGGATTGGTTGAGGAGGGTGGAAGCCTTAAAGGCTCAAGTTGTCTGAGCACAATTTCTGCCCAAATCATCAGCTGACCCCTAACCTATTCAGACATGGGGAGGATTGTTAAATAGTAAATCTAAGATCTAAAAATAAAAAAACTGATCCAGACACACTGGCTCCTCACACATGGGAAGAGACAGATTTCACAGTATAAATCCAACCCCTTATTTAGGAAAAAAAAAAAAAAAAAAAAACAAAACCTCAAAAATTAGAATTCAGCATTGCCACAATATATTATATAAAATGTTGACTTTTCAGCAAAGAAAAAGGAAGGGAAGAGGGCAGGAAGGAAAGGAAAGGGGAAAGGAGAGGAAGGAAGGAAGGGAGGCAAATGGAAATGGACAGAAGAAAGGAAAAAAAGGAAAGAAGGAGGGAGAGAGGAAGGAGAGAGAGAGAAAGAGGAAGGAGGGATGGAAGGAAAAGGGAAGGGAAGGGAAAGAAGAGACAAGAAAGAATGATACCTATTGGGAGGGGAGGCAAAAAATAGAAAGTGACTTTGAATGAGCCCCGGTGTTGGAGTTGAGAGCCAGGCTTTAGAGCAGCTGCTATAAATATTATCAAAGAATTAAAGGAAAATATGATGGCAATGACTAAAAACAGCCTAATTGGAGAAATGGAACTATGAAAAAAATGCAAACTCTAGAGTTGAAAAGGCAATGACTGAAATGAAAAATCTATTAGATGGTCTTACCAGCAAGATTTGAGAAGGCAGAAGAATCTGGGAACTTGAAGGTAGATTAATAGAAATTATCCATTCCAAAGATTGGAGAGGATTGTTTGACCAGAAATAAACTCTTAGAGACCTGTGATAAAATGTCAAGTTTATGTGTAATGGGAGTTGAGAAACGGAAAGGGTCAGAAAATAAATTTAGAAAACTAATGGAACCCCAATTAGCATCAACACAAAGATAAGCACAGCAGATACATTATAATCAAACTGCTCTAAGACAAAAACAAAACCTCAAGAGCAGCAAGAGAGAAAGAGTTTGTTACTACAGTAGAATTAAACGCTACTTTTCCAGAAAGAAGGAAGGCCAGAAGACAAGGCAATAACATACTTAAAGTGAATAATTTAGAATAATTTAGAGTACTTGTGCTTCAAAAATGAAGATGAAATAAAAGCATTCTCAGATAAACAAAAAGCAATAGAATTTCTTGCCAGTAGACCTATCGTATAAGAAGTACTAAAGGAATTCCTTCAGACTAAAAGGAGATAACAGAGTAAGTCAGTTTCACAAGAAGAAATGAGTGTGTGGGTAAATATATTTTTTAAGATTTTATTTATTTATTTGACAGGCAGAGATCACAAGTAGGTAGAGAGGCAGACAGAGAGGAGGAAGCAGGCTCCCTGCTGAGCAGAGAGCCTGATGCGGGGCTCGATCCCAGGACCCCGAGATCATGACCTGAGCTGAAGGCAGAGGCTTAACCCACTGAGCCACCCAGGCACCCCAATATATTTTTTAATTTTAAAAACAATGTTTACATAAGCACTGGCTCTAACACTGTATTTTTTAATTTATTAACTATAAAGACGTATATAGCTGTAGCAAAAAGAAAGGGGAGAAAATGAAACTATTAGAAACAAAGTTGCCATATTTTGCCAGAATTAAGTCATTATTAACTTGAATATTGTGATAAGTCGAAGATGTATATTCTAATCCCTAGGACAACAGCCTTGAGGATAACACAAAAATAAATTTAAAAGAGAAGAATCAAAATGATACACTAAAAATATGTTTAACACAAAAGAAGGCAGTAAAGGAGGAACAGAGGAATAAAAAATACATTATATGTAGAAAACAAGTAGTAAAATGACAGATGTAAATAAGACCATTTTAATAGTATTAAATATGTATTTGTGAAAAGAGGCTCCACATCTTTAGTCATTAAGGAAGTGCAAATCAAAATCACAATGAGATATCACTTCAGACCACCTAGGATGACTTCAGTAAAAAAGATAGTAAGGTTTGATGAGGATGTGGAGAAATTGGAATTTCCATATGTTACTAAATGCACTGCCATGGAAAACAGTCTGGGAGTTCCTCAAAAGGTACATACCCAAGAAAAATGAAAACATATAACTGTACAAATCTAGACACAAACATTCAGAGCAGCATTATTCATAACAGCCAGAATGTTGGAAACAACCTAAATTCCATTTGCTGATAAATGGATGAATGTGGTATTTCCACACAATAAAATACTATTCTGTAATTAAAAAAAAAAAATCAGTACTGATTTGTGCTACACCATGAATGAAGCTTGGAAACATTACACTAAATGAAAAAAGCCAGTCACCAAAACAAACAAACGAAAAAAAGCCACATTTTATTTCATTTATGTAAAATGTCCATAATAAGCAAATCTAAGGAGAGAAAAATTAAGTTAGTGATTACCTAGGGCAGAGAGTAGGGTTCTGTGGAGGGAATGACTACTGGCACGTGCTGGCTTGGGGGCATAGGCAGGTCAAGAAAATGTTCTAAAATAGATTCGTCATGGTTGCACAACTCTCTACATATGCTAAAAAAAAAACCATCAAATTGTATAGTATAAATGGGTAAACTTTATCATGTGGGATTTATATCTCAATAAAAATGTTAAAAAAACAGGGCGCCTGGGTGTCTCAGTGGGTTAAAGCCTCTGCATTCGGCTCAGGTCATGATCTCAGGGTCCTGGGATCGAGTCCCACATCGGGCTCTCTGCTCAGTGGGGAACCTGCTTCCTCCTCTCTCTCTCTCTCTCTCTCTCTGCCTGCCTCTCTGCCTACTTGTGATCTCTGCCTGTCAAATAAATAATAAAATCTTTTAAAAAAATGTTAAAAAACTTGAAATGACCAAGCTATCAGAAGGCAGAATTTTAAGGGTGGATATAACAATAAGATATTATAATACACAGTTTACAAGAGACAGATTTTACATTCAAAGGCACAAAGATTGAAAGTAGAAGAGGTGAAAATGATATGCCATGCAAACAGTAACCATCAAATGGCCGGGGTAGCCATATTAACCTCCGGCCAAATGAACACCAGTATGGCAAATATTACTAGAAACAATCTTTGGGCCCTTGGGTTAGGCAAAGATTTCTTAGGAATGACACCAACATGATCCATAAAAAGAGAAGTTGATGAATTAGGTTTTGTCAAAATTAAAAACTTGTTCTTTAAAAGACACCATTAAAAAAATAAAAAGACAAAGATGTAAAGAAAAAAAAGTAAATCATGTATCAGAGGAAAGATTTGAATCTAGAATACGTAAACAACTCTAACAACTCACTAAAAAAAGACAGTGATGAGGGGTGCCTGGGTGGCACAGGCAGTTAAGCGCCCAACTCTTGGTTTCGGCTCAGTCGTGATCTTGGGGTCATGAGACTGAGCCCCATGGTGGACTCTACGCTCAGCATGGAGTCTGTTTGAGATTCTCTCCCTCTACTTCTGTCCCTCCCCATCTACTGCACATTCATTCTCTAAAACTAGATCAATCTTTCTTTGAGAAAAGACAATAATGAGAAGACAAAAAATTTTTTTTAAAAAACAGCAAAACATTTGCTGATGGCAAGTAAGCGTGTGAAAAGTTGCTCAACATTAGTCATTAGCAAATGCAAATTAATGCAATATGGCGGCTCCTTTAAGATTTTTGAGTGGGTTTGGACGAATTCTGGTTTTTCTTTTTTCACTGAAATTAACCCAGAAATATGAAGTGGAGAAGTATATGCCCCTTCCCAGAAAATTTCCTCCTGCTTTGAAGGGAAAGATTTTAAGTGCCACCCCCTTTGCCTCTGGCAGGTCGTGACATCCATTGGCGAGCTAGTTGAGGTGTGTTCCACACAAATCCAGTCAGGATGGAGGCCCTTGTTCAGTGCCCTGGAAACTGTGCACAGTGGAGACAAGTCTGAGGTGAAAGAGTATCTGGTTGGTGATTACTCCATGGGTAAGAACGTGTGTTTGATATTGTATCCTAAATCTTTAATGAATGCAGTTATTAGTTATAAAGTTTTGGGTGGCATCTTCAGGATTTTCTAAACAAAATAGATCATGTGATCTACAAACAGTCAATTTTACTCTTTGCTCTCTCACTTGGATGTGTTTTGTTTTTGTTTTTGTTTTCCTGCCTACTTGCTCTGGGTAGTATTTCCAGTACTATGTTAAATAAGGGTGGTGAGAGGAAAGAATGGGTAGATGATTTTTATCATAAAGTATGAATTCTTGATGCCAATTTTCATGCTCTCAAAAGAAACTAAACAACAGGGAAGGCTACCATTCAGCCATATTTTCTTGGTAGGAAATGACCTGTTATAGCAGGGGCACCCATTCTGAGTTCTGCTGGCAGACCAAGAACCCTGAGCATTATCAGGCCCTGCTCTCACTGACAGATTAGACCAAATGCTGACACTTCTGTCTTTTCAGTTATACGTATCTGTGTTGAGTTCATTCCTAAAGCCAAAAAAGCAAACATTATTTGCTTCCTAGTAAGAAGCACAAAAGCATCATAACACAGTTGAATCCCAGTTAGGGAAATTGAGCTTAGCTGGAAATGAATGGAGACCCATAAAGCAAGCCAAGAGACCCAACAGGGGATGCACAGGACTCAGCATATAGGTAAGCTAAGTCTTATTGCATGGCTCAGATTTATCACGTGGCTAAGATTATCATGGCAACATGGTGAGGACAATCCAGATTGTAAGGGCAGAAGACACAGAATTAAGGCAAATTCCTGTGCAGGCTACCGTGTGCTCTCAGCCTCACCCAAGGGTCCCACAGAGCACACTCTGCTCTGGGAGTGAAAATGCAGCAGCATGAGTCTGATGTTTCTCCCCAGCGAAGCCCATTGGAGACCCAGCTAAGAGCTAGCCATCTAAGCACCCCCTGCCTAGCACCTACCAAAATCCCAGACTCCCCAGAGGAAAGCCAGTGTTCAGAACAAACCATGTTGTTTTCATAGTCTAGGCACAGTGAACCACCCTCATCAGTTCACTGTTGCCTAGGAATATTCTGAGAACCAATTTCCCAGATGTGAGCCAGAGGCCAAGCTTGTAAGCCAGCTTTTCTAAGGATAGCAATCTCGAGACTGTTAACTCTCTCCTGCGCAGTTGTGAACCAATTACTATATGCCATCAGGGCATATCTAAACCTTCCCTTCCCTATAGTTACGTGTGCGGAATCCCAGAGGCCTGCATGTTTCCCAAAGATGTAGACCCACCCATTGCCACAGCGCTGCACTTAGCGGGCTTTGCCCTCCAGTCCCTACAGAGGAGCTCTCTGTATTTGTAGCCGTCCTGCAGCTCCCCCTGCAGGCAAAGCTGAGAAGGACAGCATTGCAGCCGTGCTCCCTGTCCCCTCAAAAGGCCAGGAATTTCCTCCAGTAACAGGTCTTTTCCAAGACTTCATGGAAGGTGCTGGGAGTATGGATGACCTGAAGGGTAGTGTTGATGTTTTTAATATTCTACAACCTTCCTCCCTTAGGAAAGAGCCAGGCTCCAGTGTTTGATGTATTTGAAGCGTTTCTCAATACTGACAACATCCAGGTCTTTGCTAATGCGGCCACAAGTTACATCATGTGCCTTATGAAGTTTGTCAAAGGACTGGGTGAGTGGAGTCTTCTTCTTGTCCCTCACGACAGCTGGGGGCCCTTTCCTGGGTGACCGTGTGTGAAAAGCCCTGGAGACGGGCCCACTGCCCTCCTGGAGCCAGTAAGCCCACCGCCTGGGCTTTAAGCAGATGGCGGTGTGCGTTGTGTATTCAGAAGCAGAAAGCTTACTGTAAAAGCAGCTTGGATTCTGTCCAGGGTTGCTATTTTTCATCATGTTCCTGGAATGCTCTTGTAGTGTAGCATGTTTTCAATCTATATGTTACTTGACTCCAACTTCGTTTTGAATCTTAAAATATTCAGTATCATATGCTATAATCTTCCTGACACGGGAGCTGCTGTCCTCAATGTCACATAATTAGCAGCCTGAGCTTCAGTTTCCAGCTCCTCCTAAGCAAAAATTTAGGATGCCTCTGCCTTGGCCATATTAATCATAACATTTCTTTGGAGGGTAAAATTCCCCCTGCTCTGAAACACACAAGGCCTGATTTTCCACTTAACTGAGCAATGCTTGAACAAGGGAGAGCCTTGCTGTACAATTTGACCTGCTGAAGCAGATTTTTTATGGAGCCCAAGTTGATCTGGGGTGAAATGGAAGAGAGGGCAGTTAGTGAAACCAAAAATTTGAGAAGGACCGGAAGTCTTAAAGTTTTGAGAACCTCACCAGGGAGTACTCTTAGACCCTGAGGCTAAGAACAATTTGAAGAAGGACAATATAAGGTTCATAATATTTTTTAAATGTTTGCTAAATAGTCAACAGTTCACTTTCAGAAAAAGACTGGACACAAAGAAACTAGGGGACATCATTCATGTTCCCCTTCTTGGGGAGCAGGAACAAAAATGCAAGTTTCAGGATAGAGTCAACAAGTCTGACGTGTTGACCATTGTTGTTATAGTCTATTATGTATTACATGTGCCTCATTCTGTTGTTACATATACCCCAGAGAATGGAGGACTGAGCAGAAGGACAACCACAAACTAGCCTTCAGAAGAAGATTTCCTGTGATCTGCAGCATCAGATTTTATTTATTTTTTTTAACTCTGCTCTATGTTCAATAAAAACCAAATTATTTAGTATCTCCATCACAAGAAGACCTTTAAGTATGAATCTTTGTCTCAGGTAGTAGAAAATTTGGTTCTTATATAGGAAAAGCTCACCCTGGGTGGCTTCTTTGTTCCCTTCCCCCTCTGACTGGCACCCTCACGGTGCTCTGACACTGGACATTGGGGTGGGGGGTAGGGGTCTCACACCATGCAATATTCTGCGACACCAGCTGGGTGTCCTGTAACTCAATTCAGTTCTGGCACTCCCCAGAGTTAGCTCAGACTCCACAGGTTAGGGACTCAGTCCCACAAGGCTCCGCCCTCTGCTTCGCATGCCAAAACAAAGGTAGATCCCCGGGGTACCCACAAGTCTGACATAGCTACACTTCAGGGGTTCCATGGGCGCACCCCTTGGATTTGGTTTATTGTTGGAACAACTCAGGAGAACGTGGTCACCCTTTCTTATATAATGAAGGGTATAATTAGGGATACGGATGAATACCCAAAGAGATACATACATTGGGTGAGATCCATAAGGGTCCCAAACACAGGAGCTTTTGTCCCCATGGAGTGAGGGTGTGGCACCCTCCCACAATGGAGATGTGTTCACCAACCCAGAAGCTCTCCACACTTTTGGAATTTTTATTTAGGCTTCATCATGTAGGCAGGACAGATCTTTAACTCTGTTTCCAGGCTCTCTGCCCTAGGATGTGGAAAGTGGCTAAACATTTCAACTTCTAGTCACAGTTTGGTCTTTCTGGTGACCAGTCCACATCTAAGAGCCCACTACATGTTGCCTTGATTATAAGACCCTCCTATCATCCAGGAAACCCCAAGGAGTTAGGAGTTCTGTGTCAGGAATTGGGAGTCAAAGACCAAACATTAGACCACAAGATGCTTCCAGTACTCTTATTGCTTGGGAAATTACCAGGGTTTTAGGGGCTCTGTGGGGGGAACAGGGAACAGAGACCAATATATGCATTTGCTACTATGTCACAGTCTTATATTTCATTTAAGAATCATTACTGGTGAGGCACCTGGGTGGCTCAGTGGGTTAAGCCTCTGCATTCGGCTCAGGTCATGGTCTCAGGGTCCTGGGACAGAGCCCCACATCGGGCTCTCTGCTCAGCGGGGAGCCTGCTTCCCGCCTCTCTCTCTGCCAGCTCTGCCTGCCACTCTGACTACTCATGACCTTTCTCTCCGTCAAATACATAAATGGATAAAATCTTTTTTTAAAAAAAAAGAATCATTACTGGTATTCTCTTATTCAGTGAGCAGTTAGGTGCCTGCCATGGGGCACAACAGCCCGTATGTACCATGAAGGTATAAAGATGAACAAAACATGCTTCCCGCCTACGAGAGGCTCACAGCCTCTTCTTAGAAACACACATAAATCAATAAGTACAATTCAGTAAGATGAATACTTTTGTGGAGGATAGTAAAAAGGAAAAAGGCATTTAAGCAGAAATAAACAAGCCTCTGAAAGAGATGTTTGGTTGTGGGGGCCCGTGCAGACTTCAAAGAGGAAGAGACATTTGAAATTTGTGGAGTAAACTATAGGTTTGCTTTTCTAAAAAGCAGGGTATATTGGAGGTACCCACAAAAGAAGGATAATAGGTGATGAGTTGGAAAGAAAGGAAGGGGGCAGCTGGGGAAGGTGCAAGGAATCCAGAATGTGTGGGGAAGTTTTCTTTTTTAAGAAATAACTTAGAAATTTTTTTTAAGATTTTATTTATTTATTTGACAGACAGATCACAAGTAGGCAAAGAGTCAGGCAGAGAGAGAAGGAGAAGCAGGCTCCCCACTGAGCAGAGAACCTGATGCAGGCCTCGATCCCTGATGCAGGCAGGATCCCAGGACCCTGAGAACATGGCCTGAGCCGAAGGCAGAGATATAACCCACTGAGCCACCCAGGTGCCCAAGGTTTCTATGTAAAGAATGATACAACCAGATGAACTCTGGCAGGCTGATGCCCCCATACATGGGGATGGGCAGCTGCAGGTAGAGAGAAAGGAGACAGGATGTGATTGGCTCCAGCTCATGGTAGAGGTGGGATCTGTGAGGCTTGGCCCTGCTCCAGTGGAGGCTTGGACTGGAGGAACTGAGCATTGCTCTCTGCTCCCCTTCCAAGGACTGGTGTTACCCAGAAATAAGGTGTTCGAAAGCTGAGCAGATTAGGTGTAGAGGAGAAGAACAAGTTATGAATTCTATCCTTGGACATTTGGAGAGGTTGAGCTTCTGTGAAACTCCATTCGAGTGGAAATGCCTAGCAGCAGGTTACAAATTTGAGATTTTATCTTAGGGAGGGAGATAGAGGCAGCAAATAGAGATGCAAAATAATTGGTATGCACGAGGAGGATTTTTTTTTTTCTGTGAATTATAAGGGGAGTTACTTGTGTGGGGGAGCATGGAGTCTGCGGGAACCCAAGAGCCTCCGTTGCTGGCTATGTCCTGCCCCAGACTCTAGGGGGCGCCATTTGCATAGACTTTGACGTGAAACACGTGGCCTTGGTTAAGAAGACGAAACAAAAGGGGATGCTCACTCTGACCAACAGGCTAAGAAATGAATTTATTTTTAATTTAATTTAAAAATGAATTTAATTTATTTTAATTCCCGCTGGGTTATTTCAACATGAGTTTGACCTAGTCTGTGTTTTTATGTTGTAAAATATGTTAACCCAAACCAGGGGCTGGCCAAACAGTGGCCTGTAAGCCAGATCCAACCTATCTATAGTTTTTACAAATAAAGTTTATTGGAACACGGCCGTGGTCATTTGTCTATAACTATTTTGGGGTTACAATGGTAGATTCGAGGAGTTGTAACAAAAACAGGATGACCCGAAAAGCTAAAGTATTTATTGTCTCGCCCTCTACACAAATAGCTTGCCAATTGCTGATCTAAAATACAACTGTTTATCTTTTCTAAGGAGAACATGCCTCTTTGTCTGAATTTTAACTAATGCCTCATAATTAGGTGTGTTTACCCACAGGGCAGGGTGCCTAGTTGCTACGATTGTAGACAATTAGAAACAATTACAGTACCATGGAATGATTTTATTAAGAGTATGGAATAGATTCATTACATGAGAATAAAACTGATATTCCTCAACTATTTACTTATAGAAAATCTAGATCTCTCCAGATCTGTGAAATCTCTAGATACGTACCACAAAAAAAAAAAAAAAAAAAATAGAAACCATTTCAATTCCATTCAGTAGTCTCCATCCCCAAGCCCCAGATGTTCAGACTCCACCCAGGGACTTAATTTATCATCACTGTTTATCACTGAACACTGGCGGCAAATGGGTCCTTTTCCAAACAGACGGTGACCTAGCACTTCCCTCCAGCCCAGCGCGTGGCCTGTCACCAGGATTATGCTTTGTCATCAAGCTTCAAAGTCACACCACCCATAGCAGGGACACAGTGAAGGGAATTCCAGTGATCCCAGGTACAAAAGAACGCTGGCCAGCCACTGAAGGAACTGTGGTAGAATACGGGGAAAGTATGGGTTAGTGAAGAGGGGAATTACAAAATGGGTTAATCCCAACAAAATAAGAACGGTATGATTCCCAACTGCATGTACACCACGCAGAGGGGAAAAAATGACTGAAATGATTCATCTCAGGGTCGCAGAGTTCAGGATCATTTTTTCTTCTATTTTAGCCAATGTTTAATGAACAAATGTTGTGTGAATAAATAAGTCTCCCATTGAAGGGGGAAACACAAGAGTAATTTTTTCTGTCTGTCTTCCAGGAGAGGTGGACTGTAAGGAAATAGGAGACTGCATCCCCGGACCTGGAGCCACATCCCCAGACCTGTGCCTCCCTGCCCTGGATTACCTCAGGCGCTGCTCTCAGGTACGCTGAGCTCCAGGCCCTGAAACCCACCTCAGATGATGCTCGAAAGCCTGCCTGAATGTCTTTTGCCGAAAGAGGAGATTGGGGGCTTAGATCTGGAGTAGGAATTTTTGTTCCCACCTCCTCCATGAAGGAGAGAAAAAGGAATAAGTGTATGCTGGTACACACAATTGAACTGAAATCTCTGAAACTTCTCACATATACTCAGACACAGAAACTGTCATCATCTCTGTATTTTCGTCAGGATATAGGGAGAGAGGTCACGAGGTCCTGGGAAGTCTTCATGATAGGACGTGGACGGTGGGGATGCCACCAATGAAGAGAGACGAAAACAAAAGAGGGGCACATTCTGTCAAGATCTAGTGAAGAAATCCCATGAAGCTACACTTGTCAAAGGGAACAGTGCCCTTCATTGTGCTAAACCCAGTAACTGCCATTATTCCAAGAGGATGCTCCCTCCTGAAGCCCTTTCTCCCCCAGGCTTCAGTAATGCTCAGTCGTTGCCCCCTCCTATCTTTGCGGGTCATGTCACCAGGCCTTTTCCAGTCTGTGGAACCACTGCTGCGAGGATAGCAGCAATAGTGTGAAGTCCCAGGGCTTTGGAAAGGATCCCCAGCCCCAGCTTCTTCCCCAGCTGCCTCCACAAGGCCCCACATGACAGGACCCCAGCTACCTTTTTCACCCTCAGATTCTTCCGTCTCACTCTGGGCTCCAACCACACTGACTTTCTTCCCCTCGGATACATGGTTCCTTAATGCTCAGGGCCATTGCTGTTTCCTCTGCCTGGAATGGCCTCTCCCTGCATCTCCTTGCGACACTCCTTATCTTCCTGGCTCTCATCTGATGCACAACCTCCTCAGAGAGACCAGAGCTTGAGTATTGACAGGCTCACCGCCAGTGCGCCCACGTACCCTGCTTACTCTAGTATCACCTAATTTTTTCTATACCTTTTATGTCCAAATTTTTATTTATTCTTTGTGAAAGGATCACTGTAAGACCCCAGCTGTCTCACCCACAGCTCTTTCCCTAGAACAGCAGGCACAGTTCTAATCCATGAAGATCCTTGGGTGTTTGACCCAGTAATGAGGATTCCTGGGGGGCGGGGCTCTAGCAGTGAGGGGAATAAAGAACCCAGGGCAGTCTGTCAGCTCTGCTTCCATACCTTCATCTGTCCCCCCTGGCCCACAGATACCTCCCTTTCCCCACTTACTGTTGGCCTCCTGGCCCTGGTGTTGAAGCAAGGGAAGGGGAAGTCAGTCTGGTATCCCATTTACCTAGAGACCCTCTTCTCAGTAATCCCCACAGAACACTTTCCCATAGACAAAAACTCTTGGCATGTTTTGTGGTTCCCTGGGTCAGTTTACAAAAGTCTATAAAACTCATAGGTAATTGAGATGCTAAAAAAGTATCCCTAGAGCCTTTTTCCTCTACCTTTTTGTTTCTACTAAATACTATTTCGTCAGCTCCATGGGATAAGAAGCCTCTCATGAGCTACTGTTTGAGTCCAAATCACTAACACCCTCAAAACTTCCATGTTGGGAGCTTCTCTGGTTTTCCCAAACCCCAGTATTGCTGGTATACAATTTTATTCTTTAACCCCCAGAGTGCAGCTTTTTCCGACATATAATTGCAATTTGGTATTCCGTTATTTAGTTACTGGCCAAAATCTACAAAATGCCCTTGAAGCCAATATTTCTTAGTGGGCGGCTCGCTAGCTTGCCTCGAAGACTTCAGGAGCAGTCAGCGAGCAGCGAGGATGGAATGGAGTCGGTTCTGTCAGATTTTGATGACGACACTGGTGAGTTGATTGACGGGACTGAACGAGGTTATTTGCTGTGTTCGTATTCCCAGAAACTTGAGCCCTGAGTTCAGTAGCTTATAAATCATAAGAATGATCACCCATTTATGTTGCTACTGTTTTTAACTTTAACAGCACAAGCCTACCTAAAGTTTCCATGGACTGTTTAAAAACATCATTTGGTGTCTTGTCTCCAAACCCATCCTTTTTAGATGGATGCCTCCCTCCAAGCTCCATGCGGATCTGCAGACTTCACTAAATATAGTTTCTAACTCTGAATTCTCTATAATTTAGCAAATTGGAATGTGGTTGCATTGGTACTTAAATTGGCTGGTAATTGTCTTTAATACCTTCTAGGAAACACAATCATTATATAATTACTTCCTGCAGGACTATTTGGTTAGAGACTGGGGAAATTAAGCCACTACTGAAGAGAGAATCTATTTGTGACTGGTGGAACTGAAGGCTCATTAAAAGAATAATTTTAAAGAATGTGTTTCAAATTAGTTCCCATGTAATTTCCTGTGGATTGGAACTCAGTCTAGTAACTTTGGGAAATTTTCAGATGGGTTAACTCATGCTCATGCTTGTCTTCTGATTCAGTCAACCCTGCCGTGTTCTAGATCTAAAAATGGAAATTACATCCTTAAAGGGGACTAATAACTGGCATAGGTTGATTCAAACCCTTGCAAAAGGAGTTTTGGGAGAGGTGGTTTTTAATTTGCTTCTTTATTTGTTTTTAATTTTTGTTTTATTTTTCTGTTATAAATTCACTTAGAGTAGCAAGAGGATTTACAGTTTTCCATAGGGATTACAAACAGTAAAGCCTCAGTAGTTGAGACTAATTTTAAGGAAAAACCATAGGAAAGAACAGCTAATGTAGAGAACTATTAAAATGGAAATTGGCTAGATGTTGCTCAATAGAGGTTTCATTTAATGATTAGTTAAGAATTTTTACTTAGCCTCTTAAACCTCCAACCCAGACAATTATAAACAGAAGCTAGTGCTGTTTATCTATAATACAGTCTAAAATGGTTGTAAATGGTTTGTGTACGTGGCAGTCAGCAATCCCCTTTCCATTCATGCAAATCATTAATCCATTGGGTTTTTTTCTATGCACCCCATTTTTTAAGGATTAAGTTCAGCCAAGACCTATCTAAACTTTTCCACATTATCAATTCATTGATATCTTTCAATTTATAATTATATATGAAGCTATATATATATATATATATATATAGCTCAGACAAAAGAATTGAAAACAAAAGCTTCAACTTAGTATTAAAAATTGATATGCTCTTAGATGTTATTCCTCTGGTTTCCAAAAGCAAATATTTTTTTTTCTTATTGAAATTTCAAACATGTGTAAAACTAGACTGGTATAATGAACCTTCATGTACCCATCACCCAGCTTCAACTATTAACTTACGGCCAATCTATTACGTATATTTACACATATACCCTCACTCTATCTCCTCCCTCCATTCACATCCTCTATTTTATATCAGATCCCAGACATTATAGCATTTCATCTGTAAATGTTTCAGTATGTGATCTTTGAATATAACAAACATAACCATAATTCCATTATCACACCAAATAATTAACAGTAATTATTGAATATCAGATTCGGTGTTAGTATTTCCCTTTTCTTATGTCAGTGAATTTCCAGGACTGGTGTAAGATCTGCACTCTGTGTTTGGCTGATAGGTCTCTGAAGTCCTTTACAATCTCTAGATTTTCCTCTTCAACTCTTTTTCATTCCTTTGCTCTTCATTTGTGGAAGAAGTAAGGTCCCATGTCCCGTGGAGTTTTCCATGTGGACTTTATTGGTTATATCCCCTAGAGTGGTGCATAACATGTGATTCTGGCTTCTGTATTTCCTATAAATTAGCTTGTTCATACTGCTTATATTCTGAGGTTCATGAGCCTTTGTCCCCTAGTTTTATTATATCTGTGGTTCATGGGTTTGGTGTAGCTTCCTACACCAAATGAATCTGAATTTGATGGGGATATTCAAAATTGTGGAAGTAGATTTTTTTAATGGAAATATTTATTTTTTTTAATATTTATTTGACAGAGAGAAATCACAACTAGGCAGAGAAGCAGGCAGAGAGAGAGGAGGAAGCAGGCTCCCTGCGGAGCAGAGAGCCCGATGCGGAGCAGAGAGCCCGATGCGGGGCTCGATCCCAGGACCCTGGGATCATGACCTGAGCTGAAGGCAGAGGCCCTAACCCACCGAGCCACCCAGGCGCCCCGGGAAATATTTATTTTTAAAAAGATTTTATGTATCTACTTGAGAGAGAGAGAGTTAGAGTGTGAGCAGAGGGGAGGGGCAGAGGAAGAGGGAGAAGCCGACTCCCCTCTGAGCAGGGCTCAGTCCCAGGACCTCAGGATCATGACCTGAGCTGAAGGCAGACACTTAGCCGACTGAGCCACCTGGGTGCCCCAGTGATTAATGGGAACATTTAAAAGCAACCATCTTTTGACAGTTGTCTTCAGAGGAAAATGAGAAGTATTAGGATTAAAATGTAGGGTGGACTATTTTTTTAATTCTCTGTCCTGGGGTCCTTTGGGATGAAGCTAGGGAAGTCAAGTCCCTTCCCTGCAGCGGTTATCTGAGTGTCAGATTCATAGATTTCCAAAGGCAGGGGTGAGCAGAAATGTTGGCTCCGACAGTGCTTCTGTAAATGGCAAAACTAAAATTGTTCAGATGTAATAAAAAGCTTCTCGTGCTTTTTCCCTTCTCTAGTAATGAGCAATACTAAAAGTTAGTATGTTATTTTAAAAAAGAAACTCTGGCGGGGAGGAGGAAGAGAGAGGTGTGTAATGAGAGGTGTGCTGCTCTGGGCATGTGATTCTGTTGATGCAGTTGAGTACCATTCCCCACCTGTGAGCAGTACACAAAGTGATTTGCATGTACCCGGGATGAGAGAGCACCAGCAGTCCCTACTGCAAGGTGGGCAGGTAAATTAAAAATAATGTACAGATAGAAAAGAAAAAAGAGAGAGAGAGAGAGAGAGAGATGGGAGATGAATGATGGACCTTTGGAGAAAATGGGGCACAAAGAAGAGCAAAGTAAATAGAGCAGCACACACAAGCAAGAAAAGAAAAACTGGTTGACTTTGACTCCATCAAATTTAAAGAGTTTTGTGCATCCAAGGCATTATCAAGAAAGCAAAAGAACAATTGAAAGGAGAACATATTTGTAAATCCTATTTCTGATAAGGTTATAATATCCAGAATATATAAATAATTCCTAAAACCCAACAGGACAACACAATTTAAAAATGGGCAAGGGGCCTGAATAGGTATTTCTCAAAAGATCTACAAGTAACTGATGAGCACATGAAAAGATGCTCAACGTCATTAGCATCACGGAAATGTAAATCAAATCCATGGGGCAATACCACTTCACACCTACCAGGATGGCTATAGTTAAAACAAAAAACAACTTAAGTGTTGACAAGGACGTGGAGAAATTGGAACCCTCACAGGAATATGAAATGGTACAGCTCTATGGAAAATAGCTTGGCATTTCTTCAAAAAGCTAAATGGAACTACTAGATGACCCAGAAATCCCTCTCTTGGGTCTATACCCTAAGGAATTGAGAGACTGAAACAGATACTTACACCCCTGTGTTCATGGCAGCCTTACTCAGCACAGCCAAAGGTGGACACAACACAGGTGTCCATCAACAGATGAATGAACAAACAGAACGTGGTACAGCATTCCAGGGAATACTATTCATCTGATACACAGTACAACACCGATGGACCCTGAAACCATTACGCTAAATGAAATCAGCCAGACACAGAAACACAAATACTGCATGATTCCCGTTATATGAAATATCCAGAATAGACAACTTCATAAGGACAGAGAGTAGATGAAAGGTTGCCAGGGGCTGGAATGAGGGGAGAACAGAAAGTTACTGGTTGCAGGGCTTCTATCTGAGATGATAAAAAAAAAAAAAGCTTTGGACCTAGGGAGTGGTGATGATTGCAACAAAACTGCATGAATACCACTGAATTGTATATGTAACAAGACTTAAAGTGGCAAATTTTTGTTATATATTTAAATGTACAAGAAAATTATATACATATATATGTATGTTATATACAGTAAAATAATTTTTAAAAATATACTAAGATGATGCAAAATGATATTTTATTATTTTGGTATTGTCAGCTCCCAAGAAATCTGAACTTTATTTCATTAGAGTAGAATTTACCACATAATCTTCTTCCTGTAGGGGGATGAGAAGAAATTTTGGGTTTTCTTCCCTTTGACTTTGTTAGAGCCTATTAGTCATTGTCTGCCCAGGCTTGTAGACACTGAGGGCTACCACACCATGTGGCACTCTGCCACGCTAACGACGCTTAGTTGGCTCTTACAATGACTCTGTACTGTGTCTCGCTAGATCTCACTAAGACCTGCTGCTTGGTTTCCAGGGCTGATAGAAGTGTGGATCATCCTCCTAGAGCAGCTGACAGCGGCTGTGTCCAACTGTCCACGTCAGCACCAACCACCAACCTTGGATTTACTCTTTGAGCTATTGAGAGACGTGACGAAAACACCAGGTAAGAATTTTTATGTCTTTTGTGGGTAGTTGTGGTACGTAAAACTTTTCAGGAAGGTATTTCTGTGTGCCTGCCCATTTCACAGCTCTAACCCTAGACTCGGTACAGAGCCTCCCGCATAATAGCTGCTCAGTAAACACTTGTTGAATGACAATGAGGCAGTGATGGGTTAAGATATGTCCTGTTATTGTTGACATATATTCCCACCAGTCTGTTTACAAATAATGTATGCTATTCAGTTAGCTGGGTGTGTTGGATCCCTCCAATAACCAGGCGAGGTTATTGGCTTTGCTCTGTTCCACAATCACAGCCTTCCTCTTTAGCTAGATCTTACATGCTTTTGGCCCCAAGGCTTGTCGGTAGGGCTTGCTGAGTTTCCAAGGACATAAACCACTCAGAAGTATATACAGTATTAAGACAGCAAGATCCTTAATGTATAAGGGTCATAGATCATTAGATTGAAAAAGGACATGTAGGGGGGCCTGGATGGCTTAGTCAGTTGAGCCTCTGACTCTTGATCTCAGCTCAGATCATGATCTCAAGGTCATGAGATGATCCCCACATTGGGATCCATGCTCAGCATGGAGCCTGCTTAAGATTGTTTCTCTCTTCCCCTCTCCCTTGCCCCCACCCCCGCTCAGGCGTGCTCTCGCATGCACTCTTTCTCTCTCTCAAAAAAGGAATAAGACTTGTAGTGATCATCTATACCTTGATAGTATAAGAAAAGAATGGCCCTGAGGAATTTATTTCCTCTTTTGAATTAATTAAATTTAGCATGTGCACTTAACACATGCAAATTTTCCCAAGATCCAAGCAACTTACAGAAATTTTAGTTTTCACAATCAGAACCACAAATGAACCCACTAGTTAATTCCATAGTAATAAGAGTTTTGTTATCACAAACTGATGAAGACTTGATACTTGATACTGTTTTAAGATCCACTGCAAAGTTTATAGGAGAATTTTTTTTCAGAAAATCCAGCACAGCTACTCCCATGTCAGAATGTTTGTCTTTTTTCCAAAAATAGGCAGGTACTTTATAGAATTAATTATATACCTCTCTTTCACTAGTCAGTACCATTTTCTCTTTTCACATTGCCATTGAGTGTATGTGAGGAGACCTTAATTCTAGAAATCTATCATCAAAGGAAATTGATGATGAAGACAAAATGGGTATATAATGATTGCTGAAATATACTGAATACCATAAAAATTACGAACACCTTAACTGTGCTAAGTAAATTATGACAAGGGCAGATGAATTTTCCACATGAATTCAAATGAGTACTTGTGAATAATATTTGAAGTATATATACTATGGAATATAATCACAACATGAAAGTTTATGCATCTATAAATACATACGTACATTCAAGAAGACTAGAAGTCAAACGAAACTGATTATCTCTGTGGGCAAGGTTTCTTTCTTCTTTGTATTCTCGTGTTTTCTGTTTATCAGGAAACGGATGCTTGCTTTTGTGATCAGAACTTTAAAAACCGATCACTTTCACAAGGATTTTCACTATAGCATTATCTATAAAGCAAAAAATTAGAACACCTTAACTGTCCATCAGTAAGGGAACAGAGAGGTAACTGTTATCTAAATCCACTGACACAGAATGATCTCTAACTCATGTTAATGTGTTTCTTGATGTTTCCTATAGATACTTGTATGTGCACTTTAGAAGTTATTTTCTTACAATGATACAGATGCATATACACCCAGATACATATGTCTGGGGACTGGAGTTAATCAGATTATACTGTAGCTTTATTGGTATTATTTGAATTTCTATGAATTTATTTGTGTGTCATTTGCATAACTAAATTCATACAGAAACAAAAAAGAGGAGCACCTGGATGGCCCAGTCAGTTAAGCTTCTGACTCGATTTTGGCTCAGGTCATGATTTTGGGCTCTTGGGATCGATCCCCCATGTCCAGCTCTGCAGTCAGCAGGAAGTCTGCTTGAGATGGTCTCTTTTCCTTCTGCCCCTCCAACTCAAATGCTCTCTAAAATAAATCTTTTTTTTTTTAATTTTTATTTTTTAAGCATAACAGTATTCATTGTTTTTGCACAACACCCAGTGCTCCATGCAAAACGTGCCCTCCTATTACCTACCACCTGTTCCCCCAACCTCCCACCCCTGACCCTTCAAAACCCTCAGGTTGTTTTTCAGAGTCCATAGTCTCTTATGGTTCGCCTCCCCTTCCAATTTTATTTTTTTTTTATAAACATATAATGTATTTTTATCCCCAGGGGTACAGGTCTGTGAATCGCCAGGTTTACACACTTCACAGCACTCACGATAGCACATACCCTCCCCAATGTCCATAACCCCCTCCCCCTCTCCCATCCCCACCTCCCCCCCGCAACCCCCAGTTTGTTTTGTGAGATTAAGAGTCATTTATGGTTTGTCTCCCTCCCAATCCCATCTTGTTTCATTTATTCTTCTCCTATCGCACTAACCCCCCATGTTGCTTCTCCATGTCCTCATATCAGGGAGATCATATGATAGTTGTCTTTCTCCGATTGACTTATTTCACTAAGCATGATGCCCTCTAGTTCCATCCACATCGTCGCAAATGGCAAGATTTCATTTCTTTGGATGGCTGCATAGTATTCCATTGTGTATATATACCACATCTTCTTTATCCATTCATCTGTTGATGGACATCTAGGTTCTTTCCATAGTTTGGCTATTGTAGACTTTGCTGCTATAAACATTCGGGTACACGTACCCCTTCGGATCACTATGTTTGTATCTTTAGGGTAAATACCCAGTAGTGCAATTGCTGGGTCATAGGGTAGTTCTATTTTCAACATTTTGAGGAACCTCCATGCTGTTTTCCAGAATGGTTGCACCAGCTTGCATTCCCACCAACAGTGTAGGAGGGTTCCCCTTTCTCCACATCCTCGCCAGCATCTGTCATTTCCTGACTTGTTAATTTTAGCCATTCTGACTGCTGTGACTCTAAAATAAATCTTAAAGAAAAATGCCACTGAAGGCCATATATTCCCTAATTAGTAGTAAATTCTCTTTCCTTGCAGCTTCTCAGAGAGGGGGAAGGAGGGCTCCTGTGAAAGAGAAGGGCCATGCCAAGCCATGGCAGTGACTTCCATTTCCCTATAGGAAAGCTGTTGCGATCACAGTTCTGATGCTAATTTTTCTTTTTCAGGACCAGGATTTGGTATCTATGCAGTTGTTCACCTTCTCCTCCCTGTGATGTCCGTGTGGCTCCGTCGTAGCCATAAAGACCATTCATACTGGGATGCAGCTTCTGCTAATTTTAAGCATGCCATTGGCCTGTCTTGTGAGCTGGTGGTGGAGCACATTCAAAGCTTTATACACTCAGGTATCTATGCTCCCATAGAAGTCCATGCTGAGTATATTTTTCATGGGAAGCATCACTGTCTAAAAGTGCTTATAAATACCAGTGTATGATTTTGTCTGGAAATTTCTCAAAGAGAAGTATATGGTCAGTACCAACCTTCTCCTAGATTATCAAAATGAAACTTGACACTTAACACACATATGTGACTAGAAATATGCCACCTAGTAGATCTGTGCATGAGCAGAGGGGAGGCAAGTTCAAGTATATAATCAATTAAAAAAAGAACTGGCCCTGTGGTCTAGGAGTGAGAAGGGGGGATAGCCTCCTGCCTCCTCTGGGAGGCTAAATGGAGGAGAGAAGATTTTAACAAAGGCTTCAGTTATAGGCAAGAATCTGCTTAGGAGGTTAGGGGTGAAGCATCTTAATATCTGTGGCACTTTGAAAAAGCATGTGGTGGATAGTATATTAAAGTCAGAAAAAAAATCACTGTTGGCCCTAGATGTTAGAATTCTATATGCCTTTGGCTTTTCTTTATAAAGGAGAGGTTAGAGAAACTCATAAGATGTTCACCCCAAGGGAGAGTCAAAAAGCAAAGATAAGAAATGGGTAGCTCTATTAGATTTAATGACAACTTGCCTCCACAAAAAAAGGAACATTAATTGAGAAAGAAGACAAGTCGGTGTTTCCACGTGTAACAGTAACTATCCTTAGAGGTAGATGTTCTCAACTAGATCATTGCTTTGCCCAGCACAGAATCACTGAGGAGGCTACTGAAAATTGGTTCTGTGTCATCACAAGGACTTTGAGGAAAAGAATAGAGATGTATTTCTTGAATTGGGAAAATAGAATGTGATTCGGGAAGGTCTCGTTTTCTTTGATCTGGGGATAGTGTGCAGACTGAAGCCAGACTGAGAGGTTCAAGATCATAAGCTGAGAGAGGATTTGTTTGCCAGGAGCATTTAGTCTATCAGGCGTAAGGGAAGTATACGTTTCGTTTTTCTCTCTTCTTTTTAAGAATTTAAATTTTTTTTTACTAGCTACTATTCAGGCTGTTCTGTGTTCTATTCTGTGTAAGTAGATGAATTATATGCGTAACTTCAAAAAATGTACATCAACACATCAAAGTAAGCCACCTACATCATCGTGAAATGATTAATACAAGCTAAAATCGAGTTTTAAAAAATCCAAGAAAAGTACTTTTTCCCCCCAGGTATTTATATTCTTTTTATTGCTCAGACTTACTCCTTTAGCTATAGATGCCATTTCAACCCCCTCCTTTACAACAGGGTTGAGTGAAATCTTGGTTTTACTTTTCCATGCAGACATCCGGTATGAGAGTATGATCAACACGATGCTGAAGGACCTGTTTGAGTTACTGGTAGCCTGTGTGGCCAAGCCCACAGAAACCATCTCCAGAGTGGGCTGCTCCTGTATTAGGTGAGGAAAAACCTTCCCTAGCTCTCCACGGTTTGTATTATGAAATCCAACGGGATTAAATTATTTTATTGTAGCAATTCACTTTTCGATTGCTTTCTAGAGGTAAAAATGTATGTATATGCCAGTAATTCCTCATTTCAGTGTTTAATCAGCAGGTATTTATCACGTAAGGCATTATACGAGAGGTAGTCTGCTGCATGGGAAGTCAGCCAAGGCCCCTGCCCTCGAGAGGTTTATAGCCTTTTCTAAGGGACATAACAGAAAGAGGGGCACCTGGGTGGCTCAGTGGGGTAAAGCCTCTGCCTTCGGCTCAGGTCGTGATCCCAGGGTCCTGGGATCAAGCCCCACATCGGGTTCTCTGCTCGGCGGGGAGCCTGCTTCCCTTCCTCTCTCTCTGCCTACTTGTGATCTCTGTCTGTCAAAAAAAAAAAAAAAAGAGAGAGATGCATAGAAAATGATAGTAGGAAGGAGTTACTCTACATGCCAAGGAGGGCAGGGGAGTAGACGGTCAGTAAGAGCTTTTTCTATTGATAACGCTTTGTCAGGTCCCCCGAGGTTGGGCAAGCTCTTGCTAGGTGGGCACTTGTAAGTGGGATATCACAGACCTAAGCATGGAGATCAGAGTCACCAGTAACAGTTATTTTGGTTGGTATTTGTCCAGGAGTAGTAGAAAATGGGGCTAGAATGGAAAAAGTAGTACAGAATATATACAGTCTTGCATGCAAGCCTAAATTGAAACATTGCCCTGTTTGTCATGGGGACCCATTGATATTTTATAGTGAAATGCCTTAGGAAATCGTGCTGGGACAGTGGAACACCAGCAGGGTTGAAGACAAGAGGCAGTAAGGCGTGCATGGAAGCTGTGGGATGAATCTGGGTATGCTTCTGTAAGGGCAACAACACGGACAGATTCAAGACTCCTTTCCTTGTCTCCTCGAACAGGTACGTCCTCGTCACTGCGGGCCCCGTGTTCACTGAAGAAATGTGGAGGCTGGCCTGCTGTGCCCTGCAGGACGCCTTCTCCGCCACGCTCAAGCCCGTGAAGGTAAACTGCTGGCAGAGAGAGCCAGAGCGGGTTCCCGTCTCCTGTTGCCCCCTCATGCCTGTCAGGTGAGGCATCTGGATGCCGCCCTCCTCCTCCTGGAAGGCATTCTCTCTTAACTCCCACAGGGGTGGAAAAAGAAGTTGTCAGAGCAGTGCTTTTGTCCCAGACTCAGGGACAATGGCTGCTCCAGGATGGGGCCGGGGGCAGCCAGGGAACCTTTGCTGTGTTTCTCCCCAGGATCTGCTGGGCTGCTTCCACAGCGGCACCGAGAGCTTCAGTGGGGAAGGCTGCCAGGTAAGGGTGGCAGCCCCCTCCTCCTCCCCCAGTGCCGAGGCCGAGTACTGGCGCATTCGAGCCATGGCTCAGCAGGTAAGGACTGGGGACTTCTAGAAGCTTCTTCCTGATGGTCCTGCATCACCAGACTGCCTTTCATTCCATTAGAGAGCTACCCCTCCTGGCTCTGACACCTTGTCAGTACTGTTCTTGAGGAGGAATGATGTGCCCAGATCAGCTGAAGTCCTTTGTCTGCCTGGCCACTACACTTCATACACCACTTGACTTGCTTGGACTCCTTATGTTATACGTATTTGCTTAAATATTGATGTTACTTGCAGTCTACAAGTGCCTAAGGATGGCAAACCTATTTGGTTTTTTCCCTTATATCTCCCCTACAGAGCCTTTTACAAGCTGCTTAATTTCAGTGGAATGTAAGTCATACGTAAAATTAAAATATACTTACACATGCAGGGATCACCATGTACCAATGACTTTTTTCTTCTGGCAAATGTCAGAAGGCAGAAGAATTGGTTGTAATCTCCTGAGGAGCAGAGAACATATTCTATATACTTTCCCCTGGTGTTCCTAGAGCATGGCATGTAGAAGACACTTACTTAATGTCTGTTGAGTCTGAGAGTTACTAAATCACAAAAGGCCTTCCAACATTAGCTCGAGCTACAGACATGCCCCCAAATACTTAAGTGACATGTCAGTCTGTCTCTGAGATAGACGGCATGGGGCTTCCAGCAGCAGGATTAAGCACTGTCGCTAAATATACATATATTCAAAATAGACTGAATTTTCAACAACCACTCACTATCATTTATTGGCAACAGACGTATTTGAAGTATGTCTTCACATGCAGAAGATATTTTGCAAATGTGTGTGGTATGGTTAAAACATTAAGCAATTTTTATAAATGTATATGCAGTGTTAGATTAAATTTTTGGTTAAGTATTCTAATTCTTTAGAAAAATAAAGTGAATTGGGGGTTATATTCAAAGGCACCCTTTTTCTATAGGATCTGTTTAAATCCTTAATAAAATCTCCCCTTAGTACACAAATAATCCAGGATACCCTGATTATCAGTTGAGAAGTTTCCTGGCTAGGTCTGGTTTCTGAAGGGCTTTCCCTAGCACGCCTCACAGAGTGGGTCAAGAACCTTCCACTCTTTGCTTCTCCCATCCTCTGCTGTCCACATTCATGACAGCCGGGACATGATGGCTTTGTTGGGAAGGGAGAGAGCACATCCCACTGAAGCATCCATGGCCAGTCTGCAGCGGTCGAAAGAGAAGGAACAAGGCTGCAGTGAGGATCCACTTCCACCCGCACAGCTGCCACAGAAAGGCACCGTAACAGGAAACCAAGAGGTGGTCCTCTGACAGGATAGCTTCCCTAAGGGGAATCCATTACACTGCTAACAATCCTCCCCTGTGCTTACAATGGGCTTCCAAACTACATCCCAACACACAGCAAGAACATGGAACCTTCTTCTGAAACAGTAGATCGTTAATGGAAAAAAAAGGCAGAGGCCATTTAGTGAAGCTTTTACTTTTTAATATTTTCTCTTCCTCAGTCCCTAACCAAAAACTTTGGAAAGAAAACATTTAAAAGTACTTCTATTGGGGTGCCTGGGTGGCTCAGTGGGTTAAAACCTCTGCCTTTGGCTCAGGTCATGATCCCAGGGTCCTGGAATCGAGCCCTGCATCGGGCTCTCTGCTCGGCAGGGAGCCTGCTTCCCTTCCTCTCTCTCTGCCTGCTTGTGATCTCTGTCTGTCAAATAAATAAATAAAATCTTAAAAAAAAAAAAGTACTTCTATTTTCAAAAGGAAGAATCAAGTGCTTACAGTTTTTTTAGTCACTTCTCCCACCGTCCCGTAGAGTAGCATGGCCACATCCAGAGTCCTGAGAGGGTGCTCGCTTCGGCAGCACATATACTAAAATTGGAATGATACAGAGTCCTGAGAGGGGGCCCTAATTAATCTCTTCCTCCTGTGTTGGACAGAATATAATACCACACAGACGTCAAAATCAGAGATTTTTTTTTTTTTTACAAACACAGCCCCTCTTTATTTACTCTCAATTAATATTAAATATCAGCGCTTGCTAGTTGGAGTGTAATGAGTTGTCATATTATAAAATGTTATTAGTATTAGTGTCAGCTGCTAACTTCTGAATGTTTATTCTTCTAACACTATACGTACATAATACCCACATATTAACCCTCTCAACAAACACACCAGGTGGAAGACCAATATCAACCTCATGTTACAGGTGAGATGAGCAGGAAGAGGTAGCAACTTACCCACAGCCATCCAGCCAGTCCCTGGGGGAGCCATGTAGAGGATGATGGAGCTCCGAACTGAACCTTTGCATACCTTTGCAGGTGTTTATGTTGGACACCCAGTGCTCGCCGAAGACGCCAAACAACTTCGATCACGCACAGTCCTGTCAGCTCATTATTGAACTGCCTCCTGATGAGAAGCCAAATGGACACACCAAGAAAAGGTAAGCAGCAAAGAAGCTTAAACATGTGGGCAACTTAGAATGAGGGAAGTCCATTTATCTTCACTTCTGGCTGCTTGTAATCCAAGCTTTGGCTAAGAATACTGAAAATATTCATAGAGTCATTTAGCAAGGGTTTTTACAGAAAATTGTCCACTCTTTAACCAGAGCTTCCACGCTTCACATGAGTACCCTCCACTGGGTGGCTCAAACAACAGAAATGCATTTGCTCACAGTTCTGGAGCCTAGGAGTCCGAGATCCAGGTGGTGGCAGGGCTGGTTTCTTGTGAAAGCCTCTGTCCTTGGCTTCTGGTTGGATGTTCTCTCCCTGTGTCTTCACTTGGATCCCTCTTCTGTACATGCCTGCATCCTAATCTCTTCTTAGAAGGACACCGGTCATGGTGGATTAGGGCCTCCCCTAATTATTTTTCAAGACATTATCTCCACATCCAGTCACTCTGTGGTACTATAGGTTTGGACTTTGATATGTGAATTGGGGGGAGAGAGGACACACCTCAGTGCGTCTATAGTATTATCCATATTATACCTTTTAAAAATAAATTTGTAGCATAAGGCATGATTCATACTGTTTTGGGGAGAAATACATCAACTTCTCATGAGCAATACAACTGTCAGGAGACAAAAAGATCTGTGCCTTGCTACATGAATCTTGCCCTTTTTAGATTTATTCATTTATTATTTTAGAGAGAGCTGGGGGGAGAGGAGGAGAGAGAACCTCAAGGAGACTCCCCACTGAATGCGGAGCCCAACACAGCCTGGTCCCAGACCCTGAGATCATGACCTGAGTTGAAATCAAGAGTGGACGCTTAACCTACTGAGCCATACAGGTGCCCCTAATCTTGCCCTTTCTAAATACTATCATTTTGCCTAAAAACTCTTGTTCCTAGACTTGAAGAAAATAGCCACAACTGAAATCTCCCATTTTTAAACTTCAGCACACAAATAATGATGACGACTACTTGAGCACTATATGTGAGCCACAGTGGCTGTTTCCACTCCCACTTTAACACGGGGAAACATTCAGAGAAGCTGGGCCACCTGTCCGGGGGCACACAAGCACAAAGGCAGGGAGCCACCTGGCGTACATGGATTTGACTCTTATTACAGAGCAGTTCTTAACTTACCAAAAGATATAGCACGAGATGAGTTAGACCTACGGAAGGTTCCTGCCATCCAGTATATCTTCAAAGGTCCATGTCGAAGTCACCCATGGAAAAAGACCTATTAATAAAGAGAAATCTGGGTGTGGTTTTAAATCACCTTGGCAGGGATTATCCTGAGCTTTACCCAAACTGCCTCGTATGCGAGCTTTAAGATGTGGTACTTGAAATTCTGGGTCTGTTTCCCTCTGAAGCTAGTATTAGCATGTCTTGTGTCAGCCACCTGTTGGACAATTAACTCTCCGGGAGGACAGCTTTCCTTTGCATTTGGCCTCAGAAGCACTTCGTAACGGGTGTGTGGAGAAAAAGGTTGAAACACTTGGGTACAACAAATTGAAAAATTATCTGTTGATTTTGTTTAGTTCCTGTCAGCATAGGTGATTAAAAGTTGCACTTTGGCGGCACCTCGGTGGCTCAGGTGTTAAGCGTCTGCTGTCGGCTCAGGTCATGATCCTAAGGTGCTGGAATCGAGCCCCACATCGGGCTCCCTACTTGGCAGGAAGCCTGCTTCTCCCTCTCCCACTCCCCCTGCTTGTGTTCTCTCTCTTCCTGTGTGTGTGTCTCTCTCTGTCAAATAAATAAAATCTTTAAAAGTTGCACTGGAAGAGATTATGCTGAGTGAAATAAGTCAAGCAGAGTCAATTATCATATGGTTTCACTTACTTGTGGAGCATAAGGAATAACACGGAGGACATGGGGAGATGGAGAGGAGAAGTAAGTTGGGGGAAATAGGAGGGGGAGACGAACCATGAGAGACGGTGGACTCTGAGAAACAAACTGAGGGTTTTGGAGGGGAGGGGCATAGGAGGTTAGGTGAGCCTGGTGGTGGGTATTATGGAGGACACGTATAGCGCGGAACACTGGGTGTGGTACATGAATAATGAATTCTGGAACACTGAAAAGAAATTTTTTTAAAAAGTTGCACTCTGTAACCTGTTATTTTACTTTTTCTGTGCCTTTCTGAAATGCTTATCTCACTATTGATCCTGGTGCTTTTCTTTTCTTATTGCACATCGTGTGGCTTGAACCTAAAGCAAGAGGAATTTTCTGTCCTTTTCACATGCACACTTAGCAGTTTTATCTCCTAAAGCATCAAGGGGATGATCTTGGCTGATAAAGATACTCCAGAATTCAAGCATGGCCTCGAATCCACCATCCTTTTAGGAAAGGGCTTTCTAGCTCTCAGGGAAGGTAACAGATCATGTCCTGTGGGCCGTGGTGTTATACCTTCGGAAGGTTGGTCAGACTCCCACCTCTCGCTGTGGTTCCTGCTGCAGGAGTCCAGGTTGCCAGGGCCATAGGGGTGAGGTGTCTGAGCCTTTTCTCCAGAAGAACACTTCCTCCAGGCAGCAGTCTGTGCAGGCACCTGCACATAGAACCAATCTGTTACTCCGTTGGTCTTGGACACTTACTGAGTACTGCTCTCACCAGTTTCCCAGGCCCTGGGACAAAGAGGAATAACATACCGCCCTGCATAGTGTACTGGGATGGACAGATAAGGGAACAGACCTGAGTGCCTGGTGACAGGAGTTCCCTTTAGTTAGCATCCTATAGCTGTAGACCTGAAGTGTTAGACCAACGTGGTAGCTTTTTGAACCCTCTTCTCCGGAAAAATGCACATTCACAGTTCCTAATACCTTAAATAACTTACCAAAAGGAGGGGGGGAGGGAATGGGGAGTTATTGTCCAAGGGGTATTGAGTTTGGGATGAAAAGATTCTAGAAACAGTGGTGACAGTTACCCAAAATTGTGCAGGTGCTTAATGCCACTGAATTGTACTTTTTAAAATGGCTCAAATAGCAACTTTGTAATCATGTATATTTTACCACCGAAAAAAAAAAGAAAAATTACTTGAGTGATTTGTTAGAAAGGGTTGGAGTCTGTAAATGATAGATCTGGGCTGAGCCTACTGTGTTGCCTCAGTGTAACACCCCACCAAGGGCAAGTTCAGCCCTTAAATGTACGAAGCATTTGTGTTCTTTTCTGCTAAAAGAGTCCTTTTTAAATGCAAAGTCATGGCTAGACATATTAACATAATAATTGGACCTCTGAAGTAAACAATTAATCAGAGGATGTAATTTTATAATTACCCTGTGAGGAAAATTAGTTTGCAACATAATGGCATAAGCTACTTTCATGCAATTCCAAGAGCACTGGAAACAAAGTGAAACCATAAACCACAAACCACAAAGGTGAACTAAAATATTTAGTAAAGGTAGCGCCTAGAATTGAAATTGTTTTCTTAGTCTAAGAATCCAACCAGGGATACCTGGCTGGCTCAGTGGGTTAAGCCTCTGCCTTTGGCTCAGGTCATGATCCCAGGGTCCTGGGATGGAGCCCTGCTTCGGGCGCTCTGCTCAGTGGGGAGTCTGCTTCTCCCTCTCTCTCTGCCTGCCTCTCTGCCTACTTGTGATCTCTGTCAAATAAATAAATAAAATCTTAAAAAAAAAAAATCCAACAAACAGAAGAGGCCAAATCACCAAAGGGCACTTTGAAGGCTTCCTTATGTGGGCTGTGCCCGCTTCTCAACCAGGAGTCCTGGCCAGGTGTCCAGGGAAGATTCGCCCCACCCCCATGCCACACAGCTGACCTGAGGGGTATCTCAGTTGATCCAAAAGAGCATTCAGGGTCCACAGAGGTGTCCTGTGGCCATGATGGCAGGAATGGATGTGGAAGAGAATTGTATGTGTTGAGCGAAATGGCTTTCTCTCTCCAAGGTTTGGTTTAGAAAGCTTGACTTATATTATCTATCTATTAATATTGCAAATGTTTGGACCTCATCCATCTCACGTGCTGGAAGCACTGAAGTTTTTATGTCCACTCACCTAAGGCATTAAAAGTTAATCCTAGTAAACTGGTTTGGTCCCTAGAAAGCTAGACTTCAGTGAGATTGCTCACAACTTTGGGGTTGAGAAAAAAGCCCAAACAGTAGAGAAGAAAGCCACTTAAAATTCAGAGAATTAACCAGACGTTGTTACTTTCTGATTTTATCTCCTTCGAGTTACGAGTAATAAAATGTCAAATGGTGTATCCCATTACTGTGCCTCTATTGAAAAGTTTTTATAAAACAATAATATCATACAGTGCCTAGATTTTAGGAATTATCAGCAATTCCATTAATCATGACTAAAATGGTGATCATGTAATGGCTCCAGAAGTTGGCCTTTTTTTTTTTTTTTTTTTAAGATTTTATTTATCTGCTTGAGAGAGAAAGCAAGCATGCCAGGGTTGGGGAAGCATCAGAGGGAGAGGGAGAAGCAGACTTCCCACTGAGCAGGGAGCCTGATGTGGGGTTTAATCCCAGGACCCCAGGATCATGAGCTGAGTTGAAGGCAGACGCCTAACTGACTGAGCCACCCAGGCACCCCCAAGTTTTCCCTTTTTAAAAGAAGGCATTGAAATAAAGCAGTTCAGCCTATAGTTTTGTCTATGTCATTCTAAAATGTGTAACATCAGAATCCCTTTAAAGTAACCCACATTGGGCAGAAGGCTACTAATCAACCCCTTCTTTTCATTTGAAGCGTTTCTTTCAGGGAAATTGTGGTGAGCCTGCTATCCCATCAGGTGTTACTCCAGAACTTGTATGACATCTTGTTAGAAGAGTTCGTCAAGGGCCCCTCCCCTGGGGAGGAGAAGACGGTGCAAGTCCCGGAGGCCAAGCTGGCCGGCTTCCTCAGGTACATCTCCATGCAGAACCTGGCGGTCATCTTTGACCTGCTGCTGGACTCGTACAGGACGGCGCGGGAGTTCGACACCAGCCCCGGGCTGAAGTGCCTGCTGAAGAAGGTGTCGGGCATTGGAGGGGCGGCCAACCTCTACCGCCAGTCCGCCATGAGTTTTAATATTTATTTCCACGCGCTGGTCTGTGCTGTCCTCACCAACCAGGAAACCATCACCGCCGAGCAAGTGAAGAAGGTGCTTTTTGAGGACGAGGAGAGAAGCACAGATTCGTCCCAGCAGTGCTCATCCGAAGACGAAGACATTTTCGAGGAGACGGCCCAGGTGAGCCCCCCGAGGGGCAAGGAGAAGAGGCAGTGGCGGGCCCGGCTGCCCTCCCTGAGCGTGCAGCCCATCAGCAACGCCGACTGGGTGTGGCTGGTCAAGCGGCTGCACAAGCTGTGCATGGAGCTGTGCAACAACTACATCCAGATGCACCTGGACCTGGAGAGCAGCCTGGAGGAGGCCCCCGTCTTCAAGACGGATCCGTTCTTCATCCTTCCATCCTTCCAGTCAGAGTCGTCCACCCCCTCAACCGGGGGGTTCTCGGGGAAAGACACCCCTTCCGAGGACGACCGGAGCCAGACCCGGGATCACGCCAGCGAGGCCGGCAGCCTGAGGGTGGCCGGCGGGGACTTGCTGCTGCTGCCGCCGAGCCCCAAGGTGGAGAAGAAGGACCCCAGCCGGAAGAAGGAATGGTGGGAGAACGCGGGCAACAAGATCTATACCATGGCCACCGACAAAACCATCTCCAAGCTGATGACCGAATACAAAAAGAGGAAGCAGCAGCATAACCTGCCCACGTTCCCCAAAGAGGTCAAAGGGGAGAAGAAGGGAGAGCCACTGGGTCCGCGGGGCCAGGACTCCCCGCTGCTTCAGCGTCCCCAGCACTTGATAGACCAGGGCCAGATGCGCCATTCATTCAGCGCGGGCCCCGAGCTGCTGCGACAGGAGAAGAGGCCCCGCTCCGGCTCCACCGGGAGCTCCCTGAGTGTCTCCGTGAGGGATGCCGAGGCACAGATCCAGGTGGGTTCTCATCAGCCTGGGGGTGCCGGGAGGCACAGCTGGCAGTGTGTGTGTTGGGGGGTGGGGGGGCTGGCCTTCCAGGGACAGACGTGTCCTCCTCAGGGAACACTCACACATTGTACAAGTCGATAGACACCAGTAGGAGACCAACCCATTTCCCCACCAAAGTCAGAGGGAGGGTGGGCCGAGCCTAACCCAGAGCATCTGTCTGGGTCAATATATCAGTGTGAAATTTTACTGTTACATAACTTCAGGAATTATTTTTAGGGGTTATAAGAGATATTGAGAACTCAGAACTCACCTGGATAAACAAGATGAAGCTGAAACTTCTAAAGGAGTTGTGCTTTCGCTGGCATAGGGTCCTGAGTTGATGTTTGGAAGAGGCATGGAAGAAACGTGTAAAGGAAAAAAAGCAAAGTGCCTATTATTATGTGGTTATACCAATAAATACCAATGTTTTCATCTCGAGGTTTTCTAACCCATTAGAAGCACACAACACATCTCATTCTTTAGAGGCTTTGACTGTTCCTGTTCCTTCATATATTTAATACTCGTAATTCCATGGTATATCAAAAACAGCTTGAGAAGAAAACAATGTTAGTGCTGTTTGTTCAATTTAAGAATAGATGAGATGGCAAAAGAAACAGAGGGATCTAGAGTCATAGAGACCCTTTAAAAATAATCCAGGTGTTTAAATTTGGGCTCCTGTCACAAGTATAAGTTGGAAGATCTGAGATCCTAGGATTCTGTGAACTGACACAAAAATGTGTTCTCAGAATAAACATAAATTTGGACTTAGCATGACTCTTGCAGGATGCCTTATTTTCCTGTAAGGTACTTGAATGTAGAACCAAACTTCAGAATCCAGAAAAAGCAGACTAGATTTGTAAAAGTCCAATCAAACAGAAATGTATGGTTGTTCTATAATAGATGACCCTCTTGACAAATAACATGTCTTAATTTTCTTCATGTCTTGGAGATTTGCTTGATTTTAAAAAGTTATTCTGAGGGAAGGTCGTCCTATTCCAGTTTGCTCGGCATTATAGAGACTGATAATTTAAAATGTCCTATCGAAATTTCACTATGAGAAGGCAAGAGTGCCTTTTAAAATCTGAGGAATAAATAAGATTTTGTACAGGCATACCTTGGAGATACTGTGGGTTTAACTCCAGACAACTGGAGTAAAGCAAATATCAAAGTGAATCAGATGCATTTTTTGGTTTCCCAGTGCATGTGAAAGTTATGTTTACATTATACTGTAGTCTATGAAGTGTGTAATAGCATATCTAGAAATATATATATATATCTATACACACGCCTTAATTTAAAAAATACTTTATTGCTAAACAATGCTAACCATCATCTGAAGTTTTCAGTCAGTCTTTCTGCCAATGGAAGGTCTTGCCTCGACATTGACGGCTGCTGACTCATCAGGGTAGTGGCTGCTGAAGGTTGGGATGGCTGTGACAGTTTCTTAAAGTAAGGCAACAATAAAGTTTACTGCATTGACTCTTCCACGAACAACTTCTCTGTAGCATGCGATGCTGTTTGGTAACATTTACCCATAGTAGAACTTCTTTCAAAACGGAAGTCATTCTTCTCAAACCCTGTAGCTGCTTTGTCAACTAAATTTATATGACATTCTAAATCCTTAGTTGTCACTTCAGCAGTCCTCATGGCATCTTCACCAGGAGTAGTTTCCATCTCAAGACACCACTTTTTTGCTCATCCATAAGCAGCAGCTCCTCATCTGTTCAGGTTTTATCAAGAGATTGCAGCAATCCAGTCCCATCTGCAGGCTAATTCTAGTTCCCCCGTGTTCCCACCGCAGTTACTTCTGCCACTGAAGTCCTGAACTCTCACCGTCATCCACGAGGTTGGAATCAGCTTCTTCCAAACTCCTGTTCATGTTGATGTCTTGATCTCTTCCCATGAATCACGAATGTTCTTAATGGCATCCAGAATAGTGAATATTTTTCCAGGTTCTCAATATACTTTGCCCAGATTCATCAGAGGAATCACTATCCATGGCAGTCATAGCTTTACAAAATGGATTTCTTATATAATGACTCCTTGATCCATGGACTGCAGAAGAGATGTTGTGTTAGTGGGCATGAAAATAGCAGTAATCTCACTGTGTATCTTCATCAGAGCTCTTAAGTAACCAGAGCATTATCAATGAGCAGTACTATTTTTTATTTTTTAAAATTTCAATTCACCAGCATACAGGGCAATCATCAGTGTTTGATGTAGTGTTCAGTGATCCATTAGTTGCATATCACACCTAGTGCTCATCAGATCATGGGCCCTTCTTAATGCCCATCACCCAGTTACTTCATCCCCCAACCCTCCCCCCCCTTCTGCAACCCTCAGGTTGTTTCCTGGGATCAAGAGTCTCTCATGATTTGTCTCCCTCTCTGATTTCTTCCCATTTAGTTTTCCCTCCCTTCCCCTGTGGTCTTCTGCGCTATTCCTTATGTTCCACAGAGGAGTGAAACCATATGACAGTTGTCTTTCTCTAATTGACTTATTTCACTTAGCATAATCCCCTCCAGTTCCATCCATGTCAATGCAAATAGTAGGTATTCATCCTTTCTGATGGCTGACCAATATCCCATTGTATATATGAACCACATCTTCTTTACCCATTCGTCTGGAAGGGGTCTTGGCTCCTTCACAGTTTGGATATCATGGACATTGCTGCTATGAACAATGGGGTACAGGTGCCCCTTTGTTTCACTACATCTGTATCTTCGGGATAAATACCCAGTGGTGCAATTGCTGGGTTGTAGGGTAACTGTTTTTAACTTCTTGAGCAACCTCTGTACTATTTTCAAAAAGTAGTAGTATTTTAAAAGGAATCTTTTTTTCTGGGTAGTAGTTCTCAACAAGGGGCTTAAAATACTCAGTAAACCATGTTGTAAACAGATGTTCTGTCATCCAGGCTTTGTTCTTCCATTTAAGGAGCACAGGCAGAGTAGATTTAGTATAATTCTTAAGGGTCCTAGAATTTTCAGAATGGTAAATGAGCACTGGCTTCTGCTGAAAGTCCCCAGCTGCATTAGCCCCTAACTAGTCAGTCTATTCTTTCAAGCCAGCCATTGACTTCTCTATTGCTATGACGTCCTAGATGGCATCTTCCCATAGACAGCTATTTTATCTAACTGAAAATCTGTTGTCTTGTGTAGCCAGCTTCGTGAATGATTGAGCCAGACCTTCTGGAGAACTTCCTGCAGCTTCTACATCAGCACTTGCTACTTCACCTCGCAACTTTCTGTTATGGAAACAGCTTTTTCCCTTAAACCTTATGAACCCACTTCTGCAAACTTTAGACTTTTCTTCTGCAGCTTCCACACCTCCCCAGCCCTCACAGGATTGAAGAGGGTTAGCACCTTGCTCTGGATTAGGCTTTGGCTGAAGGGAATGTTGTGGCTGTTTTGATCTTCTATCCAGACCACTCAGACTTTCTCCATATCAGCACTAAGGTTGTTTCTCTTTCTTGTCATCTGTGTCTTCACTGGAGTAGCACTTTTCATCTCCTTCAGGAACTTTCCCTTTGCATTCACAACTTGGCTAACCTAGGCTAGAAGCTAGGCTCTTGTGCCAATCTTGGCTTTCATCATGCCTTCCTCACTAAGGCTAGGTTTTGATTTAAAGGGAGAGACCTGTGACTCTTCCTATTCTTTGAAAACTTTAGAGGCCAGTGTGGGGTTATTAATTGGCCTAGCTTCAGTAACTGTTGTGTCTCAGGGAGTAGGGAGACCTGAGCAGCAGGAGAGAGATGAGGGAGCTTGTCAGTGGAGCAGTCAGAACACACACATTTATCGAGTATGTTTACCATTCTATATAGGCACCCCAAAACAAGCATAGCATCATCAAAGATCACTGAGCACAGATCACCATAACAAATAATATAATAATAATGCAAAAGTTTGAAATATTGTGAAAATTGCCAAAATGTGACACAGAGATACCAAGTGAGCAAATGCTGTGGGGAAAATGGTGCCACCAATGGACGTGCTCCACACAGGGCTGCACAGATGTTCAGTCTGAAAAGAGAAAAAAGAAAAAGCAATATCTGGGAAACACAGTACGGTAAAGCAAAGCACAATAAAACAAGGTATGCAGTCCATGAAACCTGAAAATAAGGTATTCCTAATGTTTTTTTTTTTTTTTTTTTTTTAAAGATTTTATTTATTTATTTGACAGAGATCACAAGTAGATAGAGAGGCAGGCAGAGAGAGAGAGAGGGAAGCAGGCTCCCTGCTGAGCAGAGAGCCCGATGCGGGACTCGATCCCAGGACCCCGAGATCATGACCTGAGCCAAAGGCAGTGGCTTAATCCACTGAGCCACCCAGGCGTCCCAGGTATTCCTAATGTTAAAGGAGACTCTGCTCTGCCTTGTATAGATGAACTTAAAATGACAACTTTTAGCCACATTAAATTAGTAAAGACTGATTTATTGCAACCTAAAGCCTGAGAAAACTCACCTGGCAATTGGCAGGGCTTAGCCACACACCTGAGAGTTCAAATGAACCTAGAGAAAGCTGCTAATAATTCTCCTCAATCCTTTCTCGTAGGCCTGGACCAACATGGTGCTAACCGTTCTTAATCAGATTCAGATCCTCCCAGACCAGACCTTCACAGCCCTCCAGCCGGCAGTTTTCCCGTGCATCAGCCAGCTGACCTGCCACGTGACGGACATCAGAGTGCGCCAGGCTGTGAGGGAATGGCTGGGCAGAGTGGGCCGGGTCTATGACATCATCGTGTAGAAGACTCACATTGAGGAAACAGAATCACGAAGGTTAGAGAATGCCCACCAGTCCCCAATGGATAGCATTTGCCCCACTACCAGCCCCACTGAAACCAGTGTCAGAGAACAGTCTACCGGTCCCTCGCTAATCAGCACTGGGGCCATTCTGGACACTCACCTTGTATTTGGAGGACACCAATGATACTCTGATTTTGCACATTATTTCAGAAACGTCTCCATTCTTTGACACATTTCTAAATCTTGATGTCTGTTTCCCAGTGCTTTTGCCTGCCATGCTACTCCCAAAAGGGTCCCTTTGAAGGACTACTCCTTTGAAAACGCCACACTGATCCATTTGATTTTTTTTCTTTTGAATGCAATTGTTAAGGAAATATCCACTGGTAAGTCATGCTGATGTGTAGGCACTCTGGCATCTAGTAGCAGACAATCTTCATTGGAAGAAGATTTCCATTATGATTATGGGCTTAGCAGGGAAGAAAACAGCTGGAAAAACAATTCTGGGTGTCATGAGCAAAAAAGGGGTGACTTTCTCTGTAACATGTTCCAGAACATTTCAAAGTTGTCCTAAATTGTCAAGATTTTCTGGTTGGCATAACCAGATTCTTTTAAGGTACTGTTGTGCCTTTATTTCTCTATTTCTCAAGGAAGAAAATGCTTTCCTGGCAGGGTTTTAAGTCTGTGTCCTGGCAGCTGTTGACACACAGCTCCTAGTACAGTGGCTGATACATTTCCTGCTAGGAGACGTGAGACTGCCCTGCCATCCTGGCTTCCCATTAGTCTTTGCTTTTTGTTCCCAAGGCAAAACAGGAAAGGGAAAGAAAAAAACGGTGCCTTAGTTTCTTGTTGCACAGACATTTCTATGCTCCAGTTATCTGAACATAAGGCAGAACATCAGGTTTTTAAGAAAACAAAATATTAACATGCAACTCGTTTTGTATCAGCACCCTTGGAGGAAAGGACTCCGTTCTCCATCCAGTGAGCAGACTTCTCAGGGAACGGGGCAGGAAGTGTGGGGTGGTAGGGAGACAGCTGGGAGGGGTGAGAAAGGAGACTGGGAGGAAGTCATTTTAAACCTTAAAATATTATACAACCGTCACATGAAATTACAGTGTCAGACATCCAAGCTCCAGTCTCAGAAGAAAATAAAACTAAAGGAGGAGGGGACCAGGTGAAATTTAGGAAATAAAGTTTTTCTATTTAAAATATTTGTCCTCTCTGGAAAGTAAATTTACCCTATGTCTGAGGTCTTTCTAAATGGCTATTTTTACATGGATTTTTTCTTTTAGATAGAACTAGAAAATTAATTTGGAACCTTCATCTTATTTACAACATACTTAATAGTTCTTAAATTATAATGATTGAAACTCCTCAGTCAAGCCCACTCGTGTACATTCTAGAAAGTAGAGTTAGTTCCTAAGACATACGTTATCATCTTCCCAGCCCCTAAAAATGTGTTCATAATTGAGTATCATTCTTTTAAAATAAAACATCAACTCTTCAGTATAGGAGTAAGGATTTAAAACTTACAACTTTACTCAGTGCGGATTTGTAAACTTTGTCTTCCTTGAGAAAAAAGTAACTATCTACAAGGTTAAGATGAAGACAGGGTTCCGTGATTTGTTTAGGCAATATAAAAGAACCCCATCATTCCATATACCATCTAGAAATCACCACAGAGTTCAGAAGACATATTTCAGTTCTACAACACATTCCCTTTGCCTTCAGGTTTTACCCAGTAGACAAATAAGTTTAGAAACAGATCAACTATTTGATGTTAAGCAATGACCTTCGGGGATAGCAGTGAGCTATTATCTATAAAATTTTTAAATTTTGGAAGTAGAATTGAAAGGTACTTTCTCCTTTTTGTTTTAACAAAAGCTACAAAAAGAAACGGAACCACCATGATTTACTGCTTATCTGAGGTTTAGCTCCCCTTTTTACCATGAGGACCCCAAAATTTACTTTGACGGTGAGGAAGAAGCTTCAGTAGAGTGTCAAATCAGAATTATTATAAAATGCTTATATGTAGCAACTTTTTAAGAAATATAAAAATTCAAGGAAAGCCAGTCTCAATGTAGAATGTAATGTCCCAGAGTATGTTAATTGTTTAGAAATCAGACTCCATTCTCCCATAGATTTTCTGTTATGAGATCCAAGGCTAGTTTATGAAAATAAACTGATCACAGATTCCAAGAATTAAAAAGTGAGGAATTGTACATAGTTCTTTACCTACAGTTTTTAAGACAGTTTTGACCCCTTCCTATCATCAATTCTGCAGTCTACCCCAAGGCCTGCATTGGTCTCTGCCCACCTCCATTCCCAGCATACCCCATGCTCCAGAGCTACACCAGATTTCAAGCTGAAAGCTAGCTAAACCACCTTAATGCTTCCCAGAGGTATTTGTGGTTGCCAAAAAGGATATTGCCTGATGCAAATAATCTCTAATGAATAGGACGTCAGGTCACAGTGAAGTCCATCTTCTCCGGGGTAGAGAGGAACCCTAAGTAGATAAGCGATCCCTTTCCAGACTGCCCTGGTCAACTTCTCACACTCTCTTGGTGTCTTGGTTTCTGCCTTTCCCCATCTCTTCCTTCACTCCCTCTCTCCCAAGGTCTCTGAAAGACCAAGGTCAAGACAGCCTTGGTGGTTAAAAACAGTCACTACCATATATTTACTGATCTAAGCAGAATAAGATTTTCACGTTGCTTTCAGTTGCTTGTATTTACTTTAAGGTTGGGAATTACTCTTTTTAATATTTTGGTAAAGTATGTATCATGAAAGCACCTAGAAAATTCAAAGTGTTTAGGAATTCCTGGCCGCCAAGTAGACCACATTTATCAGATTTTTTCCTTGCCATAAGGGCAGAGTTTTGTTTTGTTTTGTTTTTTTAAGATTTTTTATTTATTTATTTGACAGAGAGAGATACAAGTAGGCAGAGAGGCAGGCAGAGAGAGTGAGAGGGAAGCAGGCTCCCTGCCGAGCAGAGAGCCTGATGCGGGACTCGATCCCAGGACCCTGAGATCATGACCTGAGCCGAAGGCAGCGGCTTAAACCACTGAGCCACCCAGGCGCCCCCATAAGGGCAGAGTTTAATGGAAGGCTAAGATCTCTCCCAGCTCTTGCCTCTCCTGATTAGCTTCTAAAAATGGTTCTGCCTCTTTACACCACCTAATTCTCTCTCCCCTTATGATTATTTTCTAGCCTTCACCATCAATATAAAACTAGGGCATGTTCTACCATCTTTATGCTATTTAGTGACTGATCAAGGCAGATTCTAACATACATAACAGCTCTGATTAAAATATTTGTAATCAGATGTGACAAAGATTTAACATAATTCAAAAGTACCTTTAAATGGAAACTTCTTGGTACAGTATCACCAGGCTTTTAGCTCTTGCCGTTTTAAGAAGAAGGCTTATACAGAGTCAGTAGAGAAAGTCAAATGATCTATAACCATAAGAAGGTAATGCAATTGTATAATGGATAATCCCGGACTTCCTCCAAATACATCACAAGACTGCTTAGGTAGCAATGTTTTTCTTAGAAAAGAAAATCCTTTTGTGTTCCACCCATCAAACTAAGCAGAATAAAGACCTTTGTTGGGAGCTGGTAACCACAGCAAGAATTTACAAACGGCGGGGCGTGGTGACATTTGTCAAGAGCCACTGTGAACGTAGACCTGACCTACATTAGCATTTCACCTGGCCAAACGGGCATAGATTTCCTCATTTTTTTTCAGATGAGGATACAGACCCAGGGAGGTTAAGAAACTGGCGCGAGATAGCCAATAAATGACAAAACGCATTGCCAAAGAGGTGTTCCTGAATTCGAAGGCCATGCTCTCTACGACACTGTGCTCAAAGTACACAGAGTAAGCACTTTAGTGTTTCAAGGAATTAAAAAGTTAAAATGAGTCGAAAATATCTGATTGGTGTCCCAGATATGCTATGATATAGGGATTTTTCAAATAGGGTTAAAAAAAAGAAAAAGCTAGTGTTTATACAAAGAAAGATCACATGTAACGTAATGTTTTAAGTGAAAATAAAACAAGGTCTGAACTTGAGTCTTAAAACAGGCCTTCAGTGGTAACTTAGAAAACTTGCCTAATTAGTTGGAAATGATGGAATATTATTGCTCATGGCCAGCTGCTACGCAGAAAAACGTGGCAGTCTGTGTCCCGAATGACATGTACGCTTGGTAAACTTTTTTCAATTGTCATTTAACCACTCAAAATAAAGTGCCCTGTAGCCAACAGTGCCTCTCTACTTGCTTCCCTGGGAAGTATATAGTAGTAAAAATGGAAGTTATCATCAAAAGTTTGGGAATATGCAAAATAAATTATAACCGGTTTTCAAATGCACTCTCTGAAGAGGAAGCTACGGGTAAGACAGGATTGTTTAAAGATCCAGGGACTGGAGGCATCAGGTCAATATCCATAGTAACCATGTGCCATATGCCTAAATATTTCTACATACTCTGCAGACAAGGAAACAGGCAGAAGGAAAATCCAACATATTGCATTAAGCAGGTGACGGAACTTGGATACAAATGGGTACCACTTAGGTGATCCTAGGGACATTTAGTGTGGCCTTAAAAAAGTAAGAGACTCTTTTTAAGCACTTTTTATTGGAAATATGAACTTGCTATGGGGCAAGACTTGTGAAACTAGTAAAGAATTCATAACTATACTTCATCAAAAAAATTGTGTTCTCTTCCCTCGTAGTAGAGCTATCTAGAAAACTGTCTCTCCTCTGTGAGCTCCTCTTCCTCTGCTTGTAATTGTTTGTATTCAATGTGGAAGTAAGAAATAGTTTAATACGAAGTTTTGGACTAGAACATCACTTAGATTTCCAAAATACAATTATTGCTTCAGGGAAAACAGACCAAAAAAAAAAAAAAATTATCCCCGGGGATAATTTATGAGAAACTCAGTTGAGAACTATGCTCAATTTCCTCATAAACTATGGCACCACTTACTAATTAAAGAAAACTCGATACCACACCACTAGCACCATACAAAACCTTTCCCTTCTATCTTTGTGTCATAATGCATGAGAGCTCCAGGGAGGAGAGACTGGCTGACCATCTTAGCAACAAAACTTTATCAGCTGCTGATGAATCCCATCCAGTTATGGTCCTTCCGGCCTTTCAACCACCAAGGATTATTTGTACTATTAATTACTATCCTGAAGGTTAAGTAGTGGTTGTGTAGTATCTTTTGACTTTGTTCTGAAGTGGTTCTCAAACATTAGCACCCATCAGGATCACCTGGAGGGCTTGTTAAAACAGGTTGTTGGGCCCACGCCCAGGGTGTCGGATTTAGTAGGCCTGGAAATTTGCATTTCTGACAAGGACCCAGGTGAGGCCAATGCTGCTCGTCTGGTAGGCCTGGAAATTTGCATTTCTGACAAGGACCCAGGTGAGGCCAATGCTGCTCGTCTGGGGACCACACTCTGAGAACCACCTTGAAAACATTACCAGCTACTATCTTTAAGATCAGCCTGACTTATCAAGCTCAAGAGAAACACCAAACTGAACCTTGGGCAGACAACTTGGGATTGAATTCTCTACAGCATTCCTATTCCATCTTCCCAGTTTCTAGGTTTATTATACCAACAATTCGATTTTTTACAAGCTAAAAGACAATGAATGTATCTGTTCAATGGAACAGTGAGATCTGTGTAAACTTCTTGTCTTTGTATTTAGAAACACTGGTTCTATGGATAATCATTTGTATCATGTTGACCTTTGACTTGTACTGATGTGATTTTAAATTTCGATATGTAGGGTTTGAGTTTCTTCTGTCATTACAGCTTTACTGTTCCCATCTCAACTCTGTCACAGCCTTGGCTCCTGGCTTCCAGAGGTTTTTGAGTAGTTGCTTGCTTGCCAGTAGGTTTCTCTCTCTCATTAGTCACCCAAATATTGACACTTCAAAATGATGTTACACTACTTGATGTACCTTCATCTTTCACTTAACGGGTGTAGATTAATATTTTAATTTACTGTGTACTTGTCAAGAGTCTACCAAGTGGTTTCAAAGACATTTGCAAACTGAACAACTCCCTTTCGAGCAGTACATGTGTCTGTTTTAAGGACTTTTCAGTAAACGTGGTTGTGTTCATATCCACACAGCGAAGACTGTATTCTCTCATCTTCCAATGGTGGGAGAAATGTACACATGCATCAGTATGCTTTGGGAATACAGTGAAATCATAATTCAAATATAGGTGGGGCCTTAGTTTACTTCCTAACACTTTGATTAATTAGCTTTGAAAATTCTTTTTGCATTAAAAAAAGGATCGTCAAATAATTCAAGAGAAAAAATTAAGTACCTTAAAATTATCATCCACGTATAAACTATAGTAATTACATATAATTCTTATTGATTTAATTTTCTCTAAAGCCTTCTGCTTGAATATTCTGACATCATTTAAATTACTTTAGGTTATTGTATAAACAGAAAGTAATGACAATATTTGCTAGAATTAGTGAGATCAGAAAGCCTGTCAAAGTGCTAATGATACTAAAGAATCAAGTTCTTGCTTCTGTGGATGGAAATAATCCAAGTGGTTTATTTCACTTTTGTTTTCCATAATCTGTTTTGGAAATTAGGTTTGCTTTTAGTTCTTCTAATAGTAATTGATTTTCAAATTAAATTTAAAATATTAATCTCTAGGAATAATTTATTTCCAACTTATGTTACCAACTGGTGCCAAAAAAGGGAGAGGGGAATCTAAAAGCCAATCTTTCGAGCTACCACATACAATATGTTTTCAAGTTAGGGAATCTTGGGCCCTGACACTACCAGCCACCAATGGTCACCCATGGCGACCTCATGATTACATGTGGGCTACCTTGTATTCCTCCCTTGGCAATTCTTCCATCTAAATTTTGTGGGAAGTGGTTCTCTGTAATAAAAATTCATTTCCTGCTAAATAGGCAAACTGGACAAAGATTAATGGTGTTAATATTTTGGGTTTCACTTCAATGGAAACCATACAGTAGGATATCCAGGTATGGCATGCTAGGGACAGGAACAGGTGCCTAGAGGGAAAGAGTAACTTCACTTATTTTTCTTTGTTGATTTGTTTTCAGTAGATGGGTGGGGGTGGGAGGAAGGGAGCTAAGAATAAGATGTTTATTGCCCTAATCATGCCAAAAGACTATTATTTAAGATTGTTTTCCTGCTTTTCTAAGAGAAATAAATTACATTATAAATAGTTCCCCAACTATCATTTCCCACTCTAAATAAAGCCAGTGGGTGGTAAGTGTTCTTTTATCCCTTCTTATACTATGCCAAAGAATTGACTTGTTTCCACTAAAAATTATAAATAAATGAAGCTTGGTATAGCCATAATGATTTGAGTCAGTATACCATTTTATCTATAAAATGCAGAATTCATCCTTGCAATCCCATTCACCAGGAGCCTTGAAGCATTTTGTTTACTCCAAAGGACTTGTCAAGGAAGTACAGTTTTTATTTTGCCTTCTTATTTAGTTTGCTCACATTTATTAATTTAAAAAAAACCCTGAAACTACTCTCCTTTGTATGTTGATAAACTGTTTGATTTGATAGAATCTGTCTGTTCATTGTTTAACAGGTCCCTGTAAACAAGCTTGCAAGTGTATTTTGTGTACATTTTATCTGAAGTGAAAATGAAAATTCTAAAGAGAAAATATTTTAAAAGATATTGTATTTATGTTGCCTGTGTTGTAGAATAAAAATTCAAATGCATTAAAAAAAACCTATGTGAAATAGTTTTCTTTACCTAATAAGTGTATCAAAATAATTTATATAAATACCTTATGTTTATAGAATTTGGCCAAAAAAATGAGGTTCCTTTTTCTATGGAATTTCACAACTGAATGAAGAGGCCCCTTCCAGTTCCATAACACAGAGATGGTCACTGTTAACAATTGGGTACATGCCTAGAAAGTACATTTAAAGAAATATATATATATACATATATATGTATATATATATATATAACCTATATATAATTTTTTAAATATTTTATTTATTTATTTAAAGCAGGTCTCATACCTAACTGAGGTTTGAATTCAGAATCCAGAGATCAAGAGTCCCATGCTCTACCAACTGAGCCAGGAGGGCACCCCTATAATTTTTTTTCTTTTTAAAATAAATTCATAATATCAGTAGATATTATAATAAATAAAATATTTATTAAAAATAAAAATAAAATAAATTTATTTAAAATTTATTTAAAATAAATAGAATTTATTCATTACAAAATTTGTTACCTTTTGTTCAAAAATAATTAAATCCTTCAATTAATAGAAATAATATTATTAGAAGGTAGTTACTGAAAAGAGAATACAGCCACTTTTAACATCATGGTCTTATTAAATTGCAGCTTTAAAACTGTTTCAAAAGCCTATAATAGTATAAGCCTAGGCATCATCATGCCTAAATTGTGCAAAGTTGGCCATTAGAAGGATAAAAGAAGTCCAAGATGCCTAGGGATGGAATCTGTGTACATGACTTTAAACCATGGTTCTCATTCTATCATACACTGGCAATCTCACAGTTGTATCATGAAAACACTGTCCCTTTCCTCTTATGGATGAAATAAAACTATATTAGATACTACTATATTTTGCATATGGACATCACAAACATAAGTGACCAACCATGTTCATGGATGGAGAGGAGCAGAGCCAAGGCGGCCCTGGACTTGAGCCTGAAAAGCAGAGTCCACATCCCAAGCTTTACCCCTTCTCAGGAGTGGGAAAACCATACAACATTTGAGTACAGAGCTCAAGGTTCCCACACTGTAGAATGAATATAAACTCTAACCTCAGAGCTGCTTCAAGATAACATGAAAGCCCCAATGTTGCAGTACTTTGTAAATGCTAATAACTACTAAATGCAGTACTACTGTGTGCTGGAGAATAAGCCATCTCAGAAATAGCGCCACTATTTTGCAAGATAATTTATAGTTGAGACCTCATGTGTACATGTCCTTGATATTCATAGCCATGAATACACTCCAACACAAAAAGCTTAACTTCTGTGCCAATCATATACAAGGAGGTTAGCAGCCCAGATGCAGATCTCTTTAATCAAACTTTTTGGAAATAAATTCCAGGTCAATAGCCAGTTCTTCTATTATTAATATCCAGCAATGAATATAATATGTGCATTAATCTTATGTATTTCTTTAAAGTAGAGACGATATGCTTCAGCTATTTGGCTTATGATCAAAACTTGCATAATCTAGCTTTGATAAATATTTCATCTCGCTCATTAGAAAATTCATTTTCCCATCTGGCTTAAAGGTAGGTTCAATAAGAAAGTGAAAATAGAATTGAAGCATAATGTAATATTGTGGCTTTCACATATTGACAAACATTCCTGTTATCTCCAGCCTTTGAAAGAATACTCTAAAAGTTTGCCTTTTCTCTCTTCCTTGTTTATTTTTATAGGTTCCTAGTTACAACATCAAGTCATAGGCACCCCCAATCTGCCCCACTAATTTAATCTGATTGCTCAAAATGTTTTGTTGTCAGAGAAACAAACTCTCCAGCTTAATGATCTCATGCAGACTGAGAGGGGGCAACAGCATAATTAAATCCCAGAAAAGTTTATAAGCAGTTTCTAAATCAGGAAAAAAAAAAAAAGTTGATCTCAACCTGAAAGGATCAAATTTACAACAGTCTAGACCTGGGAATCCAAACACTGAACTTCAGTTGACTTCGACCTGGTTTCCCAGTCTCTTGCAGAGAATAACCTTCAAGAAGATAAATTAGATGATAAATGTTGTGAAGCAGAAGGCTCCATCATACCTCAACTTGAAAAAATAAGAATCAAAGTTAATTTACCAGCTGTAAAGAAGAAGATACTGTTGGCTATATTATAGTTAAAAATTCAATATTCCTTCGAATCAGTAAATACTCAATGAGTTTTCTAAGATGACAATAAGTTATAAAAGTAACATTATTCTAAAAGCCTAGAATAGATTTTTCTTTCAAGTGGGAGGAATAGATACTACCACGGACTGTCAGGTCAAACCATTTGGAAATGAGCTTGTTGGAAAACCGAGCCTTATCAACTGAAGACACTGGCGATGTTTACATTAGTACAAATTTAGGGAGTTAAATTTTACATTATTAAATTGGTAAATTTATTTTAAGTAGCTCTTATTCCAATGAGGTGGAAAAGCCTATAAAACCCTTGGGGATTAGAGCATGCCCTAAGGATAATAATTATATCTCCTCTCACCAGGTCTCCCTCAGCCCCCTGCCAGGTTTGGCTGGCGGAGGGTTTGGTGGGGGCAGGAGGGGATGCTCTGCCCCACCCCACACACACAGCTGGCCTGTGTCCTGCTTCCTTCCCTCTCATGCCACTCCAATGAATCAAATGGTAAGAAGTTAACATAATCATAGGTGCACGGGATTCATTACTTATCAGAATAACCGGGACTGGGTCTTTTGTGAAACTCTTGACTGGCCAATATTCAGGAATGGGCATAGATACAAATTACAGGACCAGATCCCTGATTCAAAGATCATAGATGAATCTACCAGGGCTTCTTTCTTGAATATAAGTCTTTCTTCAAAAGCATTAAGTAGAATCCTGTGACTAACAAGTAATCGAGATACTAACCCATGTTCTTTTTTCTCCCCGTATTCAAGTAGGTAACTGGCTCAGGGGTTCATTGTTTCAGGGGAGGGTTATGATGGGGCAGAATGACAATTAATTGCCTGGGACATTTTCTGGCTCTTATACTCCAAAAGCCTAAGCCATACACATACATGTGCATATATATGTATGTATACACACACAGTTTGGGCTTTTTTAATATGGGTTTTGAGGGAAGAATGCCATCGAAAGGGAGGTTATAGACAAACTCTCTAGGCTAGAAACATAAGGAGAAAGAATTCCTTTGTCCTTGACTAGAAGTGAATCCCCAGGGATGTAAGGAAGCAGGGAAAAGAGGTTCAGTAGCAGGAAGACAACAGGTCAGGGAGGACCGTTGCAATGACAAAACTCTAAGAGTCCAGAGAAGGCCAGTCTGCATGGTGTTCCTTGCCTGCAGGTTGACCAGCTAGCCTGGGGAAAAGTCCCAGTCTCTGGTTGTGGCACAGGGTAGCAGAAAGATCTCCACACCTCCTGGTGTAGAAGCAGCATAGTGAGCAGGCACCTGTAGAGAACAGAAGCTTGGAATACTTTTTTTCATTGAGTCAGAAAAAATAAAGATCAAAATGTGATACATGAAGTTGTGGGCTGAGATTTATACCTGATTTTGTAATGAATAATCTAAAAATCACAGTATGTCTGATTTTGTAAGGTGTTTGGAATGGAGGGTAGGTAGAGGAGACAGTTGCCCCCACAAACACAAAGTTATTTCCAAGGAAGGGCCAACTGAGTTGGCAATTGGCAAGATCCCCCCACCCAGGCTCAATGTCAGTGGCCCTCAGTGTCAAAAAGTTGTCTGCCCCCTTTGGGAGCAAGTCTGTCTCATTAAATCATGAAGAATTGGGCTCCCGAACTGTCTCCGCTTGGATGTATGAGCTGTTTTGACCAAGGGCAATTTGGTTCCTCCAAATGGGCAAGGCTCCATTGCTGCAGATAAACCCAGTCAGTGTCCTCCACCTGATTCCAGATCCTTCCCCCTATTTTCTTCTGGGTGAACCTAAGCAGCTCACCTCCTCTTCTACAAGCAGCTGCAATAGTCCCACTTCAGGTTTTACCTAACCAGTAAAAGACTTTACCCATCCATGTGTATTATAGATGAATGCAGATTTAGAACTAGTTTCTTTATGTAATCATCATAAGAAATATAACAGGACAACAGTTTGCAGAGTGACTTCAACCTCTGTCAAAATCACGCGTCCCCACCTACAAGCCATCTTCCCACCTAGCTCATGTACGCCCATTACTAGCTCAGCTACCCTAGACAGTCTCAAGCTGGGATGTGTATAACATCCACTTGACTAATTGTTGAACTTGCAGGTGTCCAGGCCTTGCCTCAGAAATTCTGACCCAGGAAAAATGAGGCAGGGCTCAGAAATCTACAAGGCAACAAGCTTTCAAAAGTGTTCTGATACAGAAAACCTATGGATCACTCTTCGAAATTATTCTAAGATGCTTAGTCTTATTCTAAGATTCTTACTCAAAGAATCTGTTTCTAAGAATCTGATGTATAATCTGACCTAAAATTAAAACCTGTAAGTTTGGTCCTTAAATACAAATATTTAAGTTGGAGGCCCAGAAATACTGTAGCTGTTCAAGCCTTTACTTGCCCAGATAGCTTCACTTTAGAGCAGAGGTTTGTAACTTGGGATTCCCGAGAAATTAGGGGGTCAATGAACAAGAAAAAGAAAAATTATAGCTTTGTTTTCCCTATCTTCTTTTTTAATGTAATCTCTCCACCCAACATGTGGCTCAAACTTACAACCCCAAGATCAAGAGTCACATATTCTACCGAGTCAGACAGGCACCTCCTATTTTCACAGACTTCTAACTGAAATTTAACATGTCCTTCATTTTTTATTATAGGCAACAAACCCCCAAGATGTTGGCAGGCCTGTGACTGGTTTCCCACAAAGTCTACAGATCTCTCTCTCTTACAGATCCCTCAAAATTCCCATACTTGGGAAGCACTGGAGTTGCTATTAGAACCACTGCTAGATCTTGTTATCTAATGTGTTAATGTGTTAATACTCTTTCAGGGGCGCCTGGGTGGCTCAGTGGTTTAAGCCACTGCCTTCAGCTCAGGTTATGATCTCAGGGTCCTGGATCGAGTCCCACATCCCACTCTCTGCTCTGCAGGGAGCCTGCTTCCCTCTCACTCTCTCTGCCTGCCTCTCTGCCTACTTATGATCTCTCTCTGTCAAATAAATAAATAAAATCTTTAAAGAAATACTCTTTCAAAGGTGAATATTTTGATAACTACACTAGTTTTGTTTCCTTTTTTAATAAAATATATTTTACTATGTGCACTTAAAGGTATTTAAAATACTTTAAATTATTCTGAAAAAGGATTCATAGACTTCTCCAAACTTCAAGAAATATATGGCAAAATAATCAGCTAAAGAAATTCTGTCCAAAGGGGGGCCTGGGTAGCTCAGTGGGTTAAGCCTCTGCCTTCAGCTCGGGTCATGGTCTCAGACTTCTGGGATCGAGTTGTGCATCAGGCTCTCTGCTCAGTAGGGAGCCTGCTTCCCCCCTTTCTCTCTGCCTGCCTCTCTGCCTACTTGTGATCTCTTTCTCTCTGTCAAATAAAAAAAATCTTTAAAATTAAAAAAAAAAAGAAAGAAATCCTGTCCAAAATTCTCATAAGGAAGAATGGCTATAAATCTAGGGTAAATGCATCAAATCACATTTGGGGTAAGAGCATTTTCTCTCTCATGTCACCTTATATTTTAGTGTGATCACCTGAGAATCAGGAGTCCTAATTCCAGTTCCAGATTAGCACTGTTTGTCAGTAAATTACCTCTGAGTCTCATTCCCTCACCTGCCATGCGACAGGGCTGGTAAAGTGATTGCCAATGGCACTTGAAACATCAACCATTCCACTTTCCTGACCAAAATTCTGATAGCAAGACAGTTCCTGTAAATTCTCACAAAAGCTCTTGCTTTGGAGGCATTCAAATGGGGACAGTGCACAGATTTTTTCCGACTAAGAAGAAATGTCTCCTTCCTGTAGAGTAAAGCTTACTAAAAACATAATTCTGTACGTATTCATGAATTTTATACAAAATTCCAGTTGGTTTGAATTTTTAAAGCTCTGTAGGAAAAAAATAGAATGGCCTAAAATCTCCCTCTGCTCATATTGTGAAAAATGGAAAAATTCAATGTTTTTAACATCAGATTGGACCTTTCTTTAAATTAAAAAAAGACTAATTTCATGTAAATTTTAAAAATTGTTTTGAATTAGAAATATTTCAAAAATAAAAAATAGAGCTAGCAGTGTTAAAAGATGAAATGAGCAAAATATCAAATCAAAAGAATTAACTTTAAATTCTTATTTAGATTCAGCTTCCCACTAATGAATATACCAGGAATGCCTGGGTGGCTCAGTTGATTAAGCATCTGGCTTTGGCGCAGGTCATGATTCCAGAGTCCCGGAATCAAGTTTCACATGGGGCTCCCTGCTCAGCAGGAAGTCTGCTCCTCCTCCTGCCACTGTCCCACCTCCACCCCGCTCATGCACACGTTCTCTCAAATAATAAAATCTTTTTTTAAAAAAATAAATATATTAACTCTTTAGAAGTCTGGAATCAATTTGACTACTAAAGTCTAAGCTAATATTTATTCTAAGATATTCAATAACTAATATTGGCAATGATTTTACTGAGGAAAACTGATGAATAAATGGTCAAACCCATTTATTATCACAATCTTACATTATCAGTCCATAGACTATGAAATAAATTGAGGGGAATTTTACTTACAGCACTAACCCTGGAGCAACAAAACTATTTAATCATATCTTCATTATTTTCATTTTTAAAATTAATTCATAGATGATTGAAGTAATCCTTTTCTAAAGATTAATTATTTTAGAGATAGAGGGCACATGTGAGCAGAGGGAGAGAAAGGGAATCCCAAGCAGACTTCACAATGCGTATGGAGCACAACATGGGACTTGATCTCAAGGCTCTGAGGTACTGAGCCAAAATCAAGAGTCAGATATTTACGCAACTGAGCAACCCAGGTGCCCCAGAAGTAGCCATTTTTTAGAGAAAGGCAAGACTGAGAGGATGGACTTTTTAAAGAAACAGGAGTCTAATAATCCACACTTAATCCATCATAAGAAAACTATTTCCTGTCTGAATGGAACATTAGATTGTGGAGAACCTAAATAAACTCCACGTCCAATGTTCACTATCTCAATTAGACCTGTGTAGAGTACTTTATGTAAAACTGTTCTCAGGAACACGCCACAGGGTGATTTTCTCAGATATCTTTTACAGATGAGGAAAGCAAAGTCTCCAAGAAATGAAAGGGGAAGTAAATTTCTGAAGGTCACATGACCAGTAATTGGCAGAGCCAGGATTCAAACCTCAGTCTGACCAGAAAGCCATGCTCTCTCCATTAGAACATGATACACCTCAAGGTTAAAATTTAAATGAAATTAATAGTGTGGAGGAAGACTTGCCCTGTGCAGTACCTCCAACCTCAATCAGATAAAATCACCTGCAAACTTAAATTCAAACATTTTTTTTTCAATCAGTACTCTCAAAATAATTGTGTTACATTAGTCCTCACAATGAGAGACAGTCTGGAGTTATGACCATAGAAAATACAGAATAAATTAATCTGCTATAAGAATAAGCAGCATGAAATTCAATTGATGGTTGTATTCAACCCAGCAATCTAGCATTTTGCCAAAGGATAACTTGAAAGAGCTAATACTCACGAAAAACTTAAAGGTCATCTTATAAACACACAATTTTTAGAATTTCTAATTTTATTTTTGCATTAGGTTATGCTGTTGAGAAGCTATGTATTCAAACTAAATTATCTCAGCTTCCTTTAGAAATGCCTTCACAAATTAAGATTTAATGTTATGTCCTTGGCTTTTAAAGAAGGTCAATACAAAAATTGCCAAATTTGTCTTTTTATAAATCTATATTTATAGTAGTAGGTACCCATTACACTACTCATTTGCTTTCTTATATAAGAAACTCCAAGGAGTTCTTCTGTGGGAAACTCCAAGGAGTTCTCAAATTCAAAGCCATGGTATTTGATAACAATTATTTGATCTTATACTAGATATTAACTTCTTCATTTTTGCTTTAGTTTCCAGGAAACTCAGAACTAAATTCAGTCTGAAAAAGAGTGTTGAGGAATAAGGGATGAACAAACCATAAGCACCATTCTACCTACTGCATCTCCTGACTCTCCTTATTTACTCATTGCAACACTTAAGGTAGAGTCAGTCATGTTATCTTATGGAAGGAAAGTGCATGAAGATCACTTCCCCAAGGAGGCAGCTAGAAAACAGCATTCAAGTCCAGGTCTGAGTCAAAGTTCAAATCTTCCACAAGGTGAAAAGTATTGTTTCACTTTTATTCCCTAGTAGCACCTATCCCCTTGCTTTTTAATTTTGTATTGTTTTTGTTTATTAACAGCCTAAAACCTTTTTTTGAGTTAGATATAAGTCACATGTAAATAAAATATTCCCTTGGGGAATATGTAACCTAGCTAACACTATGAAATAATTAGCATAAATACTTACAAGTTCTCTTAGCACGCCAGATACCCAAATTTCAGGTCCTTACTAGCCAGTGGCAAAACTCCGTGGCATAATCCACAGAATCAGAAGCAGGTGAATCTGACCCACTTGGGTCCCTCAGCATCCATGGGGACAGGGAGGGAATGTAGTTTACCAGTCTTTATTTAGATCACATTCTTGTCTAAAGATTTAAGATCAAGAAGGGAGACAGAGAGATGACAGAGTAGTAGGATCCTGAGCTCACCTCATCGCATGAACACACTGAGATGTCAACTACATATATGCAACTAACTCTGAAAGCCTGAAGACCAGCAAAACAGACCTTCCACAGTGAATGGCAAAGAGAAGGCCACATTGAAAAGGGTAGGAAGGGTGAAGACATGGCCAGGAACCAAACCCACAGTGAACCTAATCACAAATGGAATACCACAAGCACCACACCCACGCCCTGGCCAGAAGGGAAGATAACTCCACACACACTGGTAATATCCACAGTTCCAACAGCCCAGGTTCTTAGCTGGCTGCTCAGGGAGCAAGTCCTGACATTCAGTGTGCCCACAACTGTGGCAGGGAAGCTAACTGCCAACATGTAGGCTGATTGCTGCTCCCACTCACCAATTAACCCCTGATGGCCTCAGGCCTCTCTACAGCAGGTAAAACAAACCCTACCCACTGTGCTCATAGTAGGCAAAGTGGGTCATTGCACCCAGCTGGGAAGAAAGCAGTTGGAGCTCAGCCACAGCATTAGGGCCAAACAGCCCATAGAGAGGACACCCCTGAAGCACATGGTCTGATGACCAGGGGGCATTGCACTGTGGGGTGCCACAGGATCTCTTTGATACAAAGCCACTACTTTCAAGACCAGGAGATATGGCTGACCTTCCCAGCACCTAGACACAAACACAGAGAGTTAGACAAAATGAGAAGACAGAAGAATGTGTCCCAAATGAAACAATAAGACAAAAACCACAAAGAGCTAAATGAAACAGTTAAGCAATATACCCGATAAAAAATTCAAAGTTATGGTCATAAAGATACTAACTAGACTTAACAAAAAAGTGGAGGAACTCAGTGAGAACGCCAACAACAACAACAAAAAAAATAGAAAACCTGAAAAAGAACCAATCAGAGCTGAAAAAATTCAATACCTACAATTTAAAAATAGACTGAAGGGAATCAACAGCACACTAGAGTTGTAGAAGAACAAGTCAGTGATCTGGAAGACAGAGTAATGGAAAATAACCAAACTAAAGGAAAAAATAAAATAAAAATGAGAATTTTAAAAAATGAAACCATAAAACGCCTTTAAGAAAACAAAAGCAGTAATCTCTTGGACATCACCTTTAGCAACATATTTATGGATATGTATCCTCAGGCAATGGAGACAAGAGCAAATATAAACTACTAAGATTACACTGATGTAAAAACTCTTTGCACAGCAAAGGAAACCATCAACAAAACTAAAAGGTGACCTAGTGAATGAGAGAAGATATCTGCAACTGGCATTTCCAATAAGAAGGTTAATATTCAAAATATATAGACATATACAACTCAACACCAAAAAACAATCCAATTAAAAAACAGGTGGAGGACCTGAATTTTTCCAAAGAAGACATGCAGCTAGAAAACAGACACACAAAAAGACGCTTAACATCACTAAGAAATAGGGAAATGTAAATCAAAACCATAATGAGACATCTCACTCCAGGCAGAATGATAAGTATAAAAAGACTAAAAATAAGTTTGGCAAGGATGTGGAGAAAAGGGAACACTCATGCACTGTTGATGGGAATGTAAATTGGTACATCCACTGTGGAAAACAGTATGAGCTTCCTCAAATACTTAAAAGTAGAAATACCATATCATCCAATAATTTTCACCACTGTGTATTTACCCAGATAAAGCAAAAACACTAATTTGAAAGGATACATGCACTCCTAGATTTACTGCACTGTTATTTACAGTATCCAAGATGGAAGCAACCTGTGTCCATAAACAGATGAATGGATAAAGAAGGTTTGGTATAAATACACCATGGGATATTACACACGCATAAAAAAGAATGCGATCTTGTGATCTGCAACAACATGGATGGACCTAAAGGGCATTATGCTAAGTGAAATAAGTCAGACCCAGAAAGACAAATACCATATCATTTCATTTATACATGGAATCTAAAAAACAAAAATGAACAACAACAACAAAACAGACTCTTAAATACAAAGAACATGTTCATGGTTACCAGAAAGTAATGGGTGAAATAGACAAAGGGGATTAAGAGGTACAAACTTCTAGTTACAAAATAAATGTCAGAGAGATGGAAAATACCATATATGAAATATAATCCATAACATTGCAATAATGTTGTATAGTGACAGATGGTGACTACATGTATTGTGGTGAACCCTGAGTAACGTATGTATGGAATTGTTATATCAATATGTTGCATACCTGAAACATAACATTGTATGATAATTATATATCAATTTAAAAAAGACTTGAGAAAGGGGATTTTGACCAAACAGCTTTCAGAGTTAAATTTGTTAAGTTTATAATTCTTTTTTAATAATAGAAATAGCATTTCCTATCCTCACTGTGGTGAACACTGAGAACATCTTAAGTACAAAGCATTTGACATGGATCATTTCATAAAATCCTCAGGACAGTTTTGAGCTAGGCATTATCTATGATTTACAGAAGAAGCTGCAGCTTAAAGAAATTACCTATCACTCAAAGTCATTTCTGTTTAAATAGAAGTAGAACACTAACCAATCTCCCCCGAGAAGTTATGCCTTTTACTACTGACCTATAGGCATGTTCAAAAACTCATTGGAGCAAAATAACCTAAAGAGTTATAAAGCTTATCAAAAAACTGCACCAATTAGCATTTATTTGTACATTTTTAAAATTTGTATTAGCCTAGAATAGGTAAAATTCAATGGGATATATAGTAATTGAATATTTAATTCTCAGAATAGCACAAGATAGTCTAAATATTTTTCAAAATAGCAAGAAATAAAAGTTTTCTATTAGTCTAATTTATGCTTAGACCCAAAATCTACTTTAAAAAAAAGTGAGTTACTACTGTACACTGTTTCCCCCCCCCAAAATTCATATGTTGAAACTTAATCCCCAATGTAATGGTATTAGGAGGTGGGGGGGGGGTCTTTCAGAGGTGATTCAGGTAGAGGGTGGAGTCCTCGTGAATAGGATTAGTGTTCTTATGAGAGAGACCCCAAGAGCTCTCTTGCCCCTTCCCACATGCGAGGACACAAGAAGACATTCATCTGGAACTAGGAAGTAGCTTCTCACCAGACACTGAATCTGCCAGTTCCTGATCTTGGATTTCCTATCCTCCAGAACTGTGAGAAATAAATTTCTGTTGTTTATAAGCTACCCGGTTGATGGTGTCTTGTGATAGCAGCCCAAAAAGATGGAGCAGTCATTCTCTAGAATTATACTTTTATTGCTTTTGATCCAGTTACAGTGGTGATCTTATAACTGCTCTATTATTAATAAACTCCCCTTCCTCAGCAATATTTTTCTAGACAGCTCCCTCCACTTCCTTACCTTAAAAAAAAAAAATCTTGTTTTTTCTTGATAATTCCACAGTCCTTAAAACTTTCTAGGCATAAGCTTAGGAGAAATATAGGACACCTTCAGGCCCCCACCCTGTTTTATACCATTGTTATGACTCTTCTGTCAACTGTCTCCTTTGAAACAGTGACCAACTTTGCCCTCCAGGCTATCCTTTTCTCCTCTAACTTAATATTTATTCCATTTTCTGTCCTGGGATGATTGGACAGGTGAACAACAACTAGACTCTGATCTAATCCTCATGATCCAGTCCTTCACAATGTAAGAAATCCAAAGAACATTCCCTAAGACCTCATTCAGTCCAGGTCACACTGTCTGATAGGCAGTCCGGTCATAGTCTACCAGTCCCTCCACCTGAAAGCAATTACTTGGACAAATGTCATTGCCTTTGCCCAAATATGGACCCCCATTCACAGTCGGGCATAAGGAGCTGAAGTTTCCAATTGCATGTAGAAAATATCTTCAAGTGTAAGGGGTAAATCATGTTACCACCAGTTATCAATTTCTACTAAACAGAACACAACTCAGGCTGAAATTTCTACACTGGGGTCAATTCCTCAGCAATTTGGAACTTCTGCTAGAATGAAGGATATCTCCCAACACAAACGAAGGGTCTACCCTAGAAAGCAGAAACTACCTAAAACTCCTTAAACTGCAGTTTTCCAACTTAACATTTTTTCATCCAACCTTCATATTTGTTTAAAAAAATACATACAATCACAAGTATACAAATTGGAAGTATATATACTAAAATTTTTAAATTGATAAAATTAATAGACATGTTAATTTTCTTGTATGTTTAATTTTCTAATCCTTGTGCCATGGATTACTCTAAATAATCAGAAAAATTGTTTACTCTAAATAATCAGAAAAATTGTTTTTAAAAGGAAAATATTTTCTAGGCCCAAATCAAAGGTCCACAAAAAGGAAAGGATAAAGATCTCCAAGACCTTCTTTATGTTCATTTCTACTACATTTGAACTTTTCTTTGACCCACATGTCTCAACAGCCTCCCAAATGCTCTCCTCACTAACTCCAAACTTTCTCCTCTCCATTAGCTTCCATCCACACTGTTACCAGAGGAATTCGTGTATCATTTTCCCTCCTTAAAAATTTAAGATCATGTATTTATTTGTTTGGATTTGACAGAATGTAGCTTTCATATTACTATCATTAGAGTAGAGTTAATATGTACAATCGTGGCACTGAGGGCTCCACATAATTAGCTTATTCTACTTTCCTGTCCTCTCCTTGCCAATCTCCTGAAATTCACACTGCTCTCTCTTGGTCCCAATCTTCATTCTTTGACAGTTGAAAAGACTATCATTCTTCATTCAATCAGTAGGTTTCTACTGAGCACATACCATGTGCTGAGCACAAGGACAGAGACTGGATACACAGTAGTGCACAAGAAAGACCCCCTCCTGCATTCATGGAGCTCCCAGTCAGCTTCTGCTTTTCCAAAAATTCCTTCAAGCCTGCCAAACTACCCAAACAATTCCAGGTATGCCTCATGTACTGTGCAATCTTATAGCATTCTAAAAAAAAATAATTTTTATAGATATCCAAGTTACACATAGTGAAATCTACCAGTTTAAGTGTACAATTTGGTAAGTGTGACAAATATAATACTGTGTGGCTAACACATCAATCACGATAGGTAATGCTTTCATCCCCAAAACATATCCCCTTACCAGCCAGTCACCACCCTCCAACCTGGCCTTTGGCAACCACTATTTTGTTTTCTTCTTTATTGATTTTTTTCCCTATGGTTTCATATATAGCATTGTACAGTGTATATATACTCTTTTGTGTTTGACTTTTTATACAAGGGTAAGGTTTCAAAGATTTCTCCATGTTGATGCATGTGTCAATAATTCATTTCTTTAAATTGCCAAGTGTTCCACTGTAAGGATTCTTACAATGTTTTGGCATTCTTTTTTTTTTTTTTTTTTTAGAAAAGCTGGTTTTCTATTTATTTTTTTTTTCCATTTTATTTATTTTTTCAGCGTAACAGTATTCATTCTTTTTGCACAACACCCAGTGCTCCATGCAAAACGTGCCCTCCCCATTACCCACCACCTGTTCCCCCAACCTCCCACCCTTGACCCTTCAAAACCCTCAGGTTGCCCCAACCTCCCACCCCTGACCCTTCAAAACCCTCAGGTTGTTTTTCAGAGTCCATAGTCTCTTATGGTTCGCCTCCCCTCCCCAATGTCCATAGCCCACTCCCCCTCTCCCAATCCCACCTCCCCCCAGGAACCCCCAGTTTGTTTTGTGAGATTAAGAGTCATTTATGGTTTGTCTCCCTCCCAATCCCATCTTGTTTCATTTATTCTTCTCCTATCCCCCTACCCCCCCCATGTTGCTTCTCCATGTCCTCATATCAGGGAGATCATATGATAGTTGTCTTTCTCCGATTGACTTATTTCACTAAGCATGATACGCTCTAGTTCCATCCACGTCGTCGCAAATGGCAAGATTTCATTTCTTTTGATGGCTGCATAGTATTCCATTGTGTATATATACCACATCTTCTTTATCCATTCATCTGTTGATGGACATCTAGGTTCTTTCCATAGTCTGGCTATTGTAGACATTGCTGCTATAAACATTCGGGTACACGTGCCCCTTCGGATCACTATGTTTGTATCCTTAGGGTAAATACCCAGTAGTGCAATTGCTGGGTCATAGGGTAGTTCTATTTTCAACATTTTGAGGAACCTCCATGTTGTTTTCCAGAGTGGTTGCACCAGCTTGCATTCCCACCAACAGTGGAGGAGGGTTCCCCTTTCTCCACATCCTCTCCAGCATCTGTCATTTCCTGACTTGTTAATTTTAGCCATTCTGACTGGTGATATCTCATTGTGGTTTTGATTTGTATTTCCCTGATGCCGAGTGACGTGGAGCACTTTTTCATGTGTCTGTTGGCCATCTGGATGTCTTCTTTGCAGAAATGTCTGTTCATGTCCTCTGCCCATTTCTTGATTGGATTGTTTGTTCTTTGGGTGTTGAGTTTGCTAAGTTCCTTATAGATTTTGGATACTAGCCCTTTATCTGATATGTCGTTTGCAAATATCTTCTCCCATTCTGTCAGTTGTCTTTTGGTTTTGTTAACTGTTTCCTTTGCTGTGCAAAAGCTTTTGATCTTGATGAAATCCCAATAGTTCATTTTTGCCCTTGCTTCCCTTGCCTTTGCTGTTGTTCCTAGGAAGATGTTGCTACAGCTGAGGTCGAAGAGGTTGCTGCCTGCATTCTCCTCAAGGATTTTGATGGATTCCTTTCTCACATTGAGGTCCTTCATCCATTTGGAATCTATTTTCGTGTGTGGTGTAAGGAAGTGGTCCAATTTCATTTTTCTGCATGTGGCTGTCCAATTTTCCCAGCACCATTTATTGAAGAGGCTGTCTTTTTTCCATTGGACATTCTTTCCTGCTTTGTCGAAGATTAGTTGACCATAGAGTTGAGGGTTGATTTCTGGGCTCTCTATTCTGTTCCACTGATCTATGTGTCTGTTTTTGTGCCAGTACCTTGCTGTCTTGATGATGACAGCTTTGTAATAGAGCTTGAAGTCCGGAATTGTGATGCCACCAACTTTGGCTTTGTTCTTCAATATTCCTTTGGCTATTCGAGGTCTTTTCTGGTTCCATATAAATTTTAGGATTATTTGTTCCATTTCTTTGAAAAAAATGGATGGTATTTTGATAGGGATTGCATTAAATGTGTAGATTGCTTTAGGTAGCATAGACATTTTCACAATATTTATTCTTCCAATCCAGGAGCATGGAACATTTTTCCATTTTTTTGTGTCTTCCTCAATTTCTTTCATGAGTACTTTATAATTTTCTGTGTATAGATTCTTAGTCTCTTTGGTTAGGTTTATTCCTAGGTATCTTATAGTTTTGGGTACAATTGTAAATGGGATTGACTCCTTAATTTCTCTTTCTTCAGTCTTGTTGTTGTTGTACAGAAATGCAACTGATTTCTGTGCATTGATTTTATATCCTGACACTTTACTGAATTCCTGTACAAGTTCTAGCAGTTTTGGAGTGGAGTCTTTTGGGTTTTCCACATATAGTATCATATCATCTGCGAAGAGTGATAGTTTGACTTCTTCTTTACCAATTTGGATGCCTTTAATTTCTTTTTGTTGTCTGATTGCTGAGGCTAGGACTTCTAATACTATGTTGAATAGCAGTGGTGATAATGGACATCCCTGCCGTGTTCCTGACCTTAACGGAAAAGCTTTCAGTTTTTCTCCATTGAGAATGATATTTGCGGTGGGTTTTTCATAGATGGCTTTGATAATATTGAGGTATGTGCCCTCTATCCCCACATTTTGAAGAGTTTTGATCAGGAAGGGATGCTGTACTTTGTCAAATGCTTTTTCAGCATCTATTGAGAGTATCATATGGTTCTTGTTCTTTCTTTTATTAATGTGTTCTATCACATTGATTGATTTGCGGATGTTGAACCAACCTGCAGCCCTGGAATAAATCCCACTTGATCGTGGTGAATAATCCTTCAGTTGATGTGCACTGCCTTGTTTCCAATTAGAGACTTTTATGGATAAAACACCATAAGCAATCATAGGTGTCTGTGTAAAGATATATTTTCAAATCTCCCGATACATACCAAGTGGTGACATTGTGGTTTTAATTTTTTTTTAACTGAAACATTTTTCCAAAGTGACACTATTTTCATATCCACAGACAGTATACTAGTTCTAGTTACTCCATATACCTGCTAAAAACTGTTCTTATTATCAGGGAGATTAAAATCTCTTTAATCTCATACATTCTAGACAAATATGTAGTGACATCTCATTATAGCTTTAATTTGCAGTTCCCTAATTACTAATGATGTTGAGAATCTTTCTGTGTTCTTGTTTTCTTTTTTTGATTGGGGGGGATGAAATACTGTTCAAATATTTTATGCATTTTTTAAAGATTTTATTTATTTATTTGACAGAGAGAGAGATCACAAGTAGGCAGAGAGGCAGGCAGAGAGAGAGGAGGAAGCAGGCTCCCTGCAGAGCAGAGAGCCCGATGCGGGGCTCGATCCCAGGACCCTGAGATCATGACCTGAGCCGAAGGCAGCGGCTTAATCCACTGAGCCACCCAGGCGCCCCTATTTTATGCATTTTTATGTCACATTGTCTTCTTGTTATGATAAGAGTTATTTCTGAAAAAGGAATGTTTAAAGAGAGTATACTTTAAAGGGTCTCTTGGACTACATCAAGCAAAGAAACATTTGTATTATAGGGGTCCTAGAAAAAGAAATAAAGGCATGGAAAACATACTTGAAGATATAATAGCTGAAAAATTTCCAAACCTGGAAAGGGGAAAAACATCCAGCTTCAAGAATCACAGAAGTTCCAAACAAAATGAACACAAGGAGGTCCACATCATGACACATTATAATTAAAATGGTAAATATTAAAGATAGAGAATTTTAAAATCATCAAGAGAGAGACAACTAGTAACATACAAGGGAAACCCCATAAGGCTATCAGCTGATTTTTCAGCTACAAACAAAAATTCTCTGCTGGCAAGGTTATCATTCAGAATTGAAGGAGAGATAGTCTCCCAGAAAACAAAAGTTAAAGAAGTTCATTAGCACTAATTTAGCCTTATAAAAAAAATGTTTAAGGGACTTCTTAAATGGAAAAGAAAAGGTCATAATCAGAAGAAAATTATGAAAGGAAAAAAATTCACAAGTAAAAGGACACATACCAAAAAAAAGTAGAGCAATCATTTATCAAAGTAGCAGCAATATTTTAAGCAAACAAAACAAACTTTAAATCAAAGACTATCAAGTGACAAAGAAGGGCATTGCCTAATGTCAAAGGGTTGATCCAACAAGAGTCTATAACAATTGTAATTATCTATGCACCAAACATTGGAGCACCTAAGTATATAATGCAAATCTAAGCAAAGGGAGAAACTGACAACAATACAATAATGGTAGAGGACTTTAACACCTCACTTACATCAATAGATATACCATTCAGGCAAATAATCAATAATGAAATAGTGTCTTTAAATAAAGCATTAGACCAAATAGACTTAACAGATATATATAGAACATTGCATCCCAAAACAGCAGAATACAGATTATTTTCAAGTGTACATGGAGTATTCTCCAAGATAGATCATATGTTAGGCCATGAAACAAGTCTTAAGAAATTTAAGAGAACTAAAATCATATCATGTATCTTTTCCAACCACAATGGCATGAAAATAGAAATCAATTATAAGGATGCCTGGATGACTCAGTCAGTTAAGCTTCTGTCTTTGGCTCAGGTCATGATCATGGGATCTTGGGATCGAGCCCTGCATTGGGCTCCCTGTTCAACAGGGAGTCTGCCTCTCACTCTCCCTGCCACTCTCACTGCTTGTGCGCTCTCTCTCTCTCTCTGTCAAAGAAATAAATAAAATCTTTAAAAATAAACAAATAAATAAAAATACATGTAGACAAATGGAAAAAGAAAACTACATTCCAAAATTTCTGGAACACAGCAAAAGCAAGTCTAGGGAAATTTATAACAATACAGGGCTACCTCAAGAAATAAGAAAAATCTCAAATACAAAAACTACACTTACACCCAAAAAAAAAGCTAGAAAAAGAAAAACAAACCCCAAAGTTCATAGGAGGGAGGGTATAATAAAGATCAGAGAAGAAATAAATTAAATAGAGACTAAAAAATACAACAGATCAATAAAACCAAAAGCTATTTCTTTGCAAAGATTAAACAATATTAATAAACCTTTAGCCAGACTCATCAAGAAAAAAAGAGGAAGGACTCAGATAAATAAAATCAGAAATGGAAAGGAGAAATAAAACCAACACCACAGAAATTCAGAGGGTTGGGTCATCCAGGTGGGTCAGTCAGTTAAGGATCTGACTTAGGCTCAGGTCGTGATCTCAAGGTCCTGGGATTAAGCCCCTTGTTGGGCTTCATGTTCATCGGGGAGTCTGCTTGTCCCTCTTCCTCTTCCCCTCCCCCACTCATTCTCTCTCACTCTTTCTCTCTCTCAAATAAGTAAAATCTTTAAAGGCCACTTGGGTGGCTCAGTCAGTTCAGTGTGTGACCCTTGATTTCAGCTCAGGTCACAATCTCAGCATCGTGAGATCAAGCCCCCATCAAGCTCTACACTCAGCATGGGGTCTGCTTGTCTGTCTCTTTCTCTGCTTCTCTCTCTCTACTCTCTCTTTCAAAAAAATAGATAATTTTTAAAAATAAAAGAAATACAGAAGGTTATGAGGCTATGAAAAATTATAGGCCAACAAATTAGATAAATTAGACAACCAAGAAAAAATGTTTCTAGGAACATACAATCTTCCAAAACTGAAACAAGAAAAAAAAAAGAATATCTGAACATACCAATTATTAGTAATGAAATTGAGTCAGTAATCAAAAAATTCCCAACAAACAAAAGTCCAGGACCAGATGGATTCACAGGTGAATTCTACCAAACATTAAAATATTTATGAGCATTTAATATATCAATAGTCCTCAAACTATTCCAAAAGTAGAAGACAAATAAAAGCTTCCAAATACATTCTATGAGACCAGCATTTGTATACAAAATCCAGACAAAGTCATAACAAAAAAAAAAAAAAAAAAAAAGAACTGTAGGCCAATATCCTTGGTGAACATAGATGAAAAATCCTCAACAATACAATACCAAACTGCCTTTAACAGCAAGAATAAAAAGATCATTCACCATGATCAAGTGGGATTAATTCTGGGGATATAAGCATGGTTTAATATTTGCAAATCAATCAATGTGATATACCATATTACCAAAATGAAGAATAAAAATCATATGATCATCTCAATAGATGCAGAGAAAACATATGACAATCCATTTATGAGAGAAATTCTCAAAAAAGTGGGTTTAGAGTGAATATACCTCAACAACATAAAGCCCATATATGAAATACCCACAGCTAACATTACACTCAGTGGTGAAATACTTAGAAATTTCCTCTAAGGTCAGGAACAAGACAAAGGTATCCACTCTCACCACTTTTAGTCCATATAGTACTGGAATTCTGAGCCATAGCAATTAGACAAGAAATAAAAGGTATCCATATTGGTAAAGAATAAGTAACACTCTCACTGTTAGCACGACATCATACCATATATTTCATCCTTAAAGACTTCACCAAAAAGCTACTAGAAATGACAAATGAATTCAGTAAATTTGCAGTATACAAAATTAACATATAGAAATCTCTGCTTTTCTATACACTAACAACAAAGTAATACAAAGAGAAATTAAGAAAATAGTCCCATTTACAATTACACCAAAAAGGATAAAATGTCTAAGAACAAATTTAACAAGGAGATGAAAGACCTATGCTCTGAAAAGTATAAGACATTAATGAAAGAAATTGGAGACAACTCAAACAAATGGAAAGACATATCATGTTCATGGATTGCAAGAAATGGATTGGAAGAATACTGTTAAAATGTCCATACTAGCCAAAGCAACATACAGATTCTATGAAACTGTTATCAAAACACCATTAGCACTCTTCATAGAACTAGAAGAATTTGAAAATTTGTATGGAATTACAAGAGACCTGAAACAGGAAAAGTAATCTTGGGAAAGAAGAACACAACTGACAGTATCAAATCCCAGGTTCCAAGATACACTACAAAGCTCTAGTAAAACGGTATGATACTGTCATAAAAATAGACACACAGATCAATGGAACAGGATAGGAAGCCTAGGAATAAACCCAAACTTATATGACCAATTAATCTACAACAAAGGAAGCAAGAATATACAATGAGGGAAAAGACAGTCTTTCCAATAACTGATGTTGGGAAAACTGTACAGCTACATGCAAAAAAAAATGAACTTGGACCACTTTCTTACACCACACACAAAAATAAACTCAAAATGGATTAAGGACCTAAAAGTGAGAACTAAAATCATAAAATTCCTAAAAGGAAACATAGAGAGTAATATCTTGGACATTGTCATTAGCAACATATTTCCTTCCTCAGGCAAGGGAAACAAAAGCAAAAGTTAACTATTGGGACTACACCAAAATAAAAAGCTTTTGCACAGTGAAAGAAACCATTAACAAATCAAAAAGGTAATTTACTGATTGGAAAAGATAGTTTCAAATGATATACCCAATAAAGGGTTAATATCCAAAACACATAATTTATACAACACTAAAAAAAAATGATTAAAAAATGACAAGATTCGACAATTTTCCAAAGAAAATATACAGATGACAAACACACACATACAAAGATGTTCCAGGTTACAAATCATCAGGGAAATGCAAATTAAGACCATAGTAAGTTATTTGTCAGAATGGCTAGAATCAAAAAGGTAAGTAACAAGTGTTGGCAAGGATGTGAAGAAAAAGGAACCCTCATGCCGTGTTGGTGAGAATGTGGATTGGTGCAACAACTGTGAAAAACAGTATGGAGGTCCCTCAAAAAATCAAAAGTGAAAATAGTGTACAATCAAATAATTCCACTTCTTAGCACTTAACACAATAAAAACACTAATCTGAAAAGATATATGCACCCCTGTGTCTGTTGCACCATTATTTACAACAACCAAAATAACTTAATGTCCATTGATAGATGAATGGATAAATAAGATATGGCATATATACGCAGTGGTATATCACCCAGCCATAAAAAAGAGTAAGACCTGTCATTTTCTACAACATGGATAGACGTGGAGGGTATTATACTAAGTGAAATTTCCAGACAAAGAAAGACAAAGACAATATGATTGCACTTAAGTGGACACTCTTTAAAAAAAAAAAATGAACAAAGAAACAAAAAGAAGTAGAAACAGATGTATAAATACAGAGAATAAACTGGTGTTGGCAGAGGATAGGGGGTTAGGGGATGGGCAAAACGGGTGAGGGGAAGTGGGAGGTACAGGCTTCAGGCTATGGAATAAATAAGTGAGGGGGATCCAAGGCACAGCACAGAGAATATAGTTATGTACAGTAATAGCGTTGTATGGGGATAGATGGTAGCCCCACTTATGGTGAGTCTCGCATAACATCTGGATTTGTCGAGTCACTACTGTACACCCAAAATTAATGTAACATCGTGTGTGTAACACACACGTAATATATAAGTTATTTTTATATTATGGATACAGTCCTTTATCAGATACAGGTTTTGCAAATCACAGTTTGTGCCTTGTCTTTTCATTTTCTTAATAGTAAATTTGGAAAAGCAGAAGTTTTAATTTTGATGAAATCAAAAGTATTCATTTTTTTTCCTGATTTCCATATCTTACCCAAGAAATTTTTGTTTAGATTCACCAAAAAATGTGTTTGGTGTTGCCTTCTAGTAGTGTTTTTGTTATCACTCTTAGTCTAAGTCAATGATCCACTTTTAGTTGTTTCGCACAGTATGAAGGAAGCTTTGTGGTTTGTTTCATTACATGTAGGGGCACCTGGGTGGCTCAGTGGGTTGAAGCCTCTGTCTTCGGCTCAGGTCCTGATCCCAGGGTCCTGGGATTGAGCCCCGCATTGGGCTCTCTGCTCAGCAGGGAGCCTGCTTCCTCCTCTCTCTCTGCCTGCCTCTCTGCCTACTTGTGATCCCTATCAAGTAAATAAATTTTTAAAAAAATCTTTAAAAAAAAAAAAAGAAGTCCTAGCAACAGCAAACAGACAACAAAGGGAAATAAAAGGTATCCAAATAGGCAATGAAGAAGTCAAACTCTCTCTCTTCACCGATAACATGATTCTTTATATGGAAAACCCAAAGGACTCCACCCCCAAACTACTAGAACTCATACAGCAATTCAGTAACGTGGCAGGATACAAAGTCAATGTACAGAAATCAGTGGCTTTCTTATATACTAACAATGAAAATACAGAAAGGGAAATTAGAGAATTGATTCCATTTACTATAGCACCAAGAACCATAAGATACCTGGGAATAAATCTAACCAAGGAGGTAAAGGATCTGTACTCGAGGAACTACAGAACACTCATGAAAGAAATTGAAGAAGACACAAAAAGATGGAAGACCGTTCCATGCTCTTGGATCGGAAGAATAAACATTGTTAAAATGTCTATACTGCCTAGAGCAATATATACTTTTAATGCCATTCCGATAAAAATTCCACCAGTATTTTTCAAAGAGCTGGAGCAAATAATCCTAAAATTTGTATGGAGTCAGAAGAGACCCCGAATTGCTAAGGAAATGTTGAAAAACAAAAACAAAACTGGTGGCATCACGTTACCCGATTTCAAAGCTGTGATCACCAAAACAACATGGTACTGGCATAAAAACAGACACATAGACCAGTGGAATAGAGTAGAGAGCCCAGATATGGACCTTCAACTCTATGGTCAAATAATCTTCGACAAAACAGGAAAAAAGATACAGTGGAGAAAAGACAGTCTCTTCAATAAATGGTCCTGGGAAAACTGGACAGCTATATGTAGAAGAATGAAACTTGACCATTCTCTTACACCATACACAAAGATAAACTCAAAATGGATAAAAGACCTCAATGTGAGACAGGAATTCATCAGAATCCTAGAGGAGAACATAGGCAGTAACCTCTTCAATATCAGCCACAGCAACTTCTTTCAAGATATGTCTCCAAAGGCCAAGGAAACAAAAGCAAAAATGAACTTTTGGGACTTCATCAAGATCAAAAGTTTCTGCACAGCAAAGGAAACAGTCAACAAAACCAAAAAGCAACCAATGGAATGGGAGAAGATATTTGCAAATGACAGTACAGACAAAAGGTTGATATCCAGGATCTATAAAGAACTTCTCAAACTCAACACACACAAAACAGATAATCATATAGAAAAATGGGCAGAAGATATGAACAGACACTTCTCCAGTGAAGACATACAAATGGCTATCAGACACGTGAAAAAATATTCATCATCACTAGCCATCAGGGAGATTCAAATTAAAACCATATTGAGATACCACCTCACACCAGTTAGAATGGCCAAAATTAGCAAGACAGGAAACAACATGTGTTGGAGAGGATGTGGGGAAAGGGGAACCCTCTTACACTGTTGGTGGGAATGCAAGTTGGTGCAGCCACTTTGGAGAACAGTGTGGAGATTCCTCAAGAAATTAAAAATAGAGCTTCCCTATGACCCTGCAATTGCACTACTGGGTATTTACCCCAAAGATACAGATGTAGTGAAAAGAAGGGCCATCTGTACCCCAATGTTTATAGCAGCAATGGCCACGGTTGCCAAACTGTGGAAAGAACCAAGACGCCCTTCAACAGATGAATGGATAAGGAAGATGTGGTCCATATACACGATTGAATATTATGCCTCCATCAGAAAGAATGAATACCCAACTTTTGTAGCAACATGGACGGGACTGGAAGAGATTATGCTGAGTGAAATAAGTCAAGCAGAGAGAGTCAAGTATCATATGGTTTCACTTATTTGTGGAGCATAACAAATGACATGGAGGATATTGGGAGATGGAGAGGAGAAGGAAGTTGAGGGAAACTTGAAGGGGAGATGAACCATGAGAGACTATGGACTCTGAAAAAGAACCTGAGGGTTTTGAAGGGGGGGTGGGAGGTTGGGGGAACCAGGTGATGGATAATAAGGAGGGCACGTATTGCATGGAGTACTGGGGGTTGTGCAAAAACAATAAATACTGTTATGCTGGGAAAAAAAAACTAATTATGTACTATACAGTAGCTAACTGAATAGTTTTAAAAAAAGTGATGGTAGCCTCATAGAATTAATTGTTAAGTGTTGTCTTTCTCTTCTAGTTTTTAGAAGGGTTTTTGTAAAACTGATGCTGTTTTTCCTAAAATGTTAAGTAGAATCACCAATGAATACATCTGGGACTGGAGTTTTCTTTTGGGGAAGATTTTAAATTATGAATTTAATTTCTTTAGTAGATAGTGGCTATTCAGGTTATCTACCTTTTTCTTTATAAACAGCTTTATTGAGCTGTAATTCACATACGATATTATCCACCCATTTAAAGTGTACAATTCAATGCAATTTTTTTTTCATTTTTCCTGCTCCTTTTTTTTTTCCATTTTATTTATTTTTTTCAGCGTAACAGTATTCAATGCAATTTTTAGATTCAAAAAGTTGCAGGACTATCATCACAGTAAATCTTAGACCATTTCCATCACCTCAAACCCCATACACTTTATCTATCACCACCCCCTCCACCTGCCCTAAAGTAATCACTGATCTACATTCTCTCTCTCTAAAATTGCCTATTTTGGAGATTTCCTATAAATAGAATCATACAATATGCAGTATTTTATAACTGGTTTCTTTCACTTAACATAACGTCTTCAACATTCACCTTTATTATAACATGTACCATGTATCAGTACTTCATTTCTTTTTTATAGCTGAGTAATATTCATTGTATGGGTAAACCATATTTTGTTTGTTATTCATCAGTTGATGGACATTTGGGTTGTTCCTACATTTCAGTTATTATGAACAATGCTGCTACACATGCATGTATACAAATTTTCCTTTCTCTCCCATAGACTCCTAGGGATGTAATTGCTAAATCACATGGTCTATTTATTGAGTGAGCTTTGGTAGGAATTTATTAATTCATTTGTCAAGTTTATTGGCCTGAAGTTGCTCATAATATTTCCTTATTACTTTTTAAATATCTCAAGTAGTAATACTCCCTTGCCATTTCCAAAGTTAGCAATTTTTGCCCTCTCTTTCTTGACCAGTCTAGATAAATGATACTTTTGTTGATTTATTTCAAATAACCAGCTTTTAATTTCATTAATTCTCCTTATTTTTGTCCATTTTCTATTTCTTTGATTTCTACTACTGTATTATTAGTCTCCTTCCCATTTCTCACTTTGTGTTTAATTCACTCTTTTATCAAGTTCTTAAGGTAACAGTTCAAAATATTTCATTTTGTGATTTCTTCTTTAATCCTTGTTATTAAAAGTCATATTAATCTTCAAGTATTTGGAGATTTTCCTTATATCTTCTTATTGATTTCCAATTTAAATTCCAAAGGACATGATTTCAATTCTTTTCTATTTAAGAATTTTTATGGCCCATAATATGGTGTGTCTTGTTGAGTATGCCATATATCCTGAAAAGAATTCATATTCTACTGTAGTTGGATGGAATATTCTATAAATACTAACTAAGTCAATTATTCTGAGAGGAAATGTTAAAATCTCTAACTATAATTGTGAATTTGTCCATTACTTCTTTAATTTCTTGTGCTTTTTTCTCATATATTGAAGTGTGCTTATTAGGTATATATATTCAGGGTTGCTATACCATCTTAGTATATGTGCTACTGAAGTGAGCACAAGATTGTTACCTTAACAAATTGACCCTTTTATTATTAAATGTCCTTAAATCTCTGTTAATATTTCTTGGACTGATATCAATTTATGTTGCTATTAATGATATTAATCATTGGGTTAATTATTGAATAGGAATTTTTTTCTAGTATTTTCTATTTAACCTATTTGGCTATTTTATTTAAATTTGATTTTTTGGAAAGTTTACCATTGGGTAATATTAGCTGAGCAAAAACAGTAGCCCAGGGAAGCGTTGCTCCCAGAGAAATATGAGAAACAACCACCAGTTAGACTGAAGAGCAGCAGAGTCAGGATATCCCAAAGTCAAGTAAATGAGCCCTTCAAGAAGAGAGCATTCATTTGAACACCACGTAGTATAAACACTGGAAGTGGTCTACCATCCATTTGAAAGTTGTAATGACTTTCATCAGACTAATTTCAGGACAAGGGTGAGGGCAGAAGACAAACTGTACAAAGAACAATTGGGAGAAGGGAAGGCAGGAGTGATGACTATTTTTAAATTGCAGCGGCAAGGAGAACAACATGGAATACACAGAAGGAACAATGATCTAGGGAAAAAATTAAAGTTTTTGTTTTATTTGTTTCAGGATGGGAGATAATCTAGTGCTTATGGACTGAGGGGAAATTATTTGAAAGAAAGTGGCTCAAGAGTGACTGCTAGGGATGGGGGGTAGAAGTGACCTCCCATGCTATTAGTAAAGGGGACAGGAGTGTGTGTATGTGAGAGAGAGAGAGAGAAAGAGAGAAAGAGAGAGGAGATATATGTTGGAAAAGGAGAGCAGGATCTCAAGAGGGAGGGGACTGGGTTGGATCATAGGTTGGAGATGGACATAGGGCAGCAGAACTTGCTTTGGACAAAAAGGGCAGCACTTCCTTAGCACAATCCCCACTATGGTAGATAAGACAAGATGAGGAAAGTTGACTAAAGTGAGAATAGGAGAGAGTTCTTACTTAATAGTATTTCAGAGAGAAAAACTTTCTTAGAAAAGAAAGGCAGTTGGCAAAGGATTTAAAGAGAGTGGTGAATGATTGGAAAGGAGTGAAAAAAGAGCTGGTGGTATATTTATTTTAAAAGACCATTCCTCACATCCATGTTTGGTATAGATGCCTTCATTTATGGTTCTAGGAGCTCTTTTAGCATACATTTGCCCAAAATGCTTCATGTCACATTCTAACTATTCATTTGCTTGTCCCACACACAACTATAAGCTTTCCTGGACAGAGACCATTTTATACTGCCTAGAACATAACAAATATCCAACAGAACTTTTACTTAGCACTAAAAAAAGGATGGAATTTTCCCATTTACAACAACATGGATAGACCTAGAGAAATAAGTCAGTCAGAGAAAAATACCATATGATTTCACTCATATGGAATTTAAGAAACAGAACAAATGAGCAAGGGGGAAGACAGACAGTGAGAGAAAGAAATAAAAAAACAGGCTTATCTATAGGGAACTGGGAACTGATGGTTTCCAGAGGGGAGAAGGCGATGGGTGAAACAGGTGATGCACTTAAGGAGTGCACTTCTCGTGGTGAGCACTGGGTCATGTACAGAATTGTTGAATCACCATACTGTACACCTGACATTAATGACACTGTAGATTAACTAGAATTAAAATTAAAACTCAAAAAATAAAATAAAAATACTCAACAGAGGGAGAGAGGAGCAAGATGGAAGAGGAGTAGAAGACCTAAGTACCATTAGGTCCCAGGAGTTCAGCTAGTTAGTTATCAAACCATTCTGAACACCTACAAACTCCACAGGAGATAGAAGCGAAGAAGAGCAGCAATTCTAGGAACAGAAAACTGACCACTTTCTGGAAGGTAGTGTGGAGAAATTAATCCAAAGCCATGGGATGATAAACTGCGGGGGGGGGAGGGCCAGCCCCCGGCAAGTAAGAGAGCCATGGAACACAAAATCAGAACTTTTAGAAATCTGCTCCACTGAGGGACATTGCTCCAGAGGCTAAGCAGGAGTAGAGTCCTCACAGGAACAGTGTAGTCTCAGGACTCATTGAGTCGCAAAAAGACCAGGGGTGTCTGAGTATATCAGACAGAGCACCCAGGTATCAGAGTAGGGAAGCTGGTTGCAGATACAAAGTCAAGGAGTGGGCTCCCGGCTCGGGGTTACCTTAAACCATGGTCTGAGGCACAGTCAGGACACTGCTGTTTGAGCAGGACCCCACAAGTGGCAGATCTGGGGAGACCCCCTCCTTCATACTCTAGGAGGAACAGCAGGGGAGCATGCAGCAGGGATCTGTTGGGTTTGGAGACTCTGAATGGGGCCATGAGCCAGAGATAAAAATGCTTGGTCACAGGCCAGGTGAGCACAGAGCGCAGCCGGATACCAGGGAGATGGGAAGGATTGACTGCTTTTCTCTGACAGCACACTAAGGCATGGGGTCCTGAGCTCTCAGCTCCTACAGGCCAAAGACTGGGAGGTGGCCATCTTCATTCCTGTCCTCCAAAGCTATACAGAAAGCATTGAGGGAACAATAGCTTCTGAGAGTGAAATGGAGCAGACTGCTTAGTCTGGCCCCTGGCAAGGGCCAGCAAAGACATTTGAGAATCACTACAAAAGGCCTCACCCCCCAGAAGATTGGCAAGAACATCCACCCAAGACCAAGTTCTCTGATCAATGAGAACTATGGAACTTCAGAGCTAGAAGAAAGCAACACATAGGAATTCATGGTTTTTTCCCCATGATTCTTTATATCTTTTCATCTTTACAGTCATATTCCATCCCTTCATTGTATTTACCCTTATTTTTGTATATATATATATATAAGTTTTTCTTTCTTTAAAATTTTGGGAGGTAATTTCCTCTAACAGACCAAAATACACCCGAAATCAAGTGTGTGGCTCTGTTCTAGTCACAGTCTAGCATGCATATATATATATATGTGTGTTAGACATATATATATATTTATCTAATTATATAATATAAATTATATATAAATATATATAATACATGTATTACATATATAATACACATATTACATATATATATATATATATATTCCTCTTTTATCCTCCTTTCTTCTTTCCCCAGTTTCAGGTCTCTTCTGATTTGGCTTGTGTATATCTTTCTGGGGTCATGGCTACCCTTTTAGTGTTTTGTTCTGTCATTCCTTTATTCTTATCTGGATAAAATGACAAGGCAGAAAAACTCACCACAAAAAAAAAAAAAAAAAAAAAAAAAAAAGAACAGGAGGCAGTACCAATGGCTAGGAACCTAATCAACATGGACATTAGTAATATGTCAGAACTAGAGTTCAGAATAATGATTTTCAAGGTGCTAACTGGGCTTGTAAAAAAACATGGAAGATCCTAGAGAATTCCTTTATGGAGAATTAAATTCCCTTTCTGGAGAAATAAAAGAACTAAAACGAAACAAGTTGAAATTGAAGAAGCTATTAATGAGGTACAATAAAAAATGGAGGGTCTTACTGCTAAGATAAATGAGGCAGAAGAGAGAATTAGTGATATAGAAGACCAAATGATGAAGAATAAAGAAGCTGAGAAAAAGAGAGACAAACAACTACTGGACCATGAGGGGAGAATTTGAGAGATAAGTGATACCATAAGATGAAACAATATTAGAATAATTGGGATCCCAGAAAAAGAAGAAAGACAGAGAGGAGCAGAAGGTATATTGGAACAAATTATAGCAGAGAATTTCCCTAATCTGGCAAAGGGAATAAGCCTTTATTCCTCCTCCTCCAGAAGGCACAGAGAAACCCCTTCAAAATCAGTAAAATAGGTCCACACCCCATCATCTAACAGTAAAATGTACAAGTCTCAGTGACAAAGAGAAAATCCCAAAAGCAGCTCGGGATAAGAAGTCTATAACATAAAATGGTAGAAATATCAGATTGGCAGCAGACCTATCCACAGAGACCTCGCAGGCCAGAAAGGACTGGCTTGACATATTCAGAGCACTAAATGAGAAAAATATGCAGCCAAGAATGCTATATCCAGCTAGACTACCACTGAAAATAGAAAGAGAGAAAAAAGCTTCCAGGACAAACAAAAACTGAAAGAATTTGTAAACAACAAATCAGCCCCACAGTAAATATTGAAAGAGGTCCTCTAAGCAAAGAGGGAGCCTAAAAGTAACAGAGCAGAAAGGAACAGAGACAATATACTGTAACAGTCAACTTACAGGCAATAAAATGGCACAAAATTCATATCCTTCAATAATTACCCTGAATGTAAATGGGCATAATGCCCCAATCAAAAGGCATACAGTATCAGAATGGATAAAAAAACAAGACCCATCAATATGCTGTCTGCAAAAAACTCGTTTGAGACTCAGAGACACCTCCAGATTTAAAGTGAGGGGATGGAAAACAATTTACCGTGCTAATGGACATCAAAAGAAAGGGGTGAAAATCCTCATATTAGATAAATTAGATTTTAAGCCAAAGACTATAATAAGAGATGAGGAAAGACACTATATCATACTTAAAGGGTCTGTCCAACAAGATCTAACAATTTTAAGTGTCTATGCTCCTAAAATGGGAGCAGCCAATTATATAAACCAGTTAACAACAAAATCAAAGAAACACATCAACAATAATACAATAATAGTAGGGGACCATAACACCCCCCCCCCACTGAAATGGACAGATCATCTAAACAAAAGATCATCAAGGAAATAAAGGCTTTAAATGACACATAGGACCAGAGGGACATCACATATATATTTAAAACATTCCATCCCAAAACAACAGAATACACATTCTTCTCTAGTGCACATGGAACATTCTCCAGAATAGATCACATCCTGGGTCACAAATCATGTCTCAACCAGTACCAAAAGACTGGGATCATTCCCTGTATATTTTTGGACCGCAATGCTTTGAAACTAGAACTCAACCACAAGAGGAAAGTTGGAAAGACTCAAATACATGGAGGCTAAGGAGCATCCTACTAAAGAATGAATGGGTCAACCAGGAAATTAAGAATTTAAAAATTCATGGAAAAAAATTAAAATGAAAACGCAACTGTTCAAAATCTTTGGGGCACAGCAAAGGCAGTCCTGAGAAGAAAATATATAGCAACATAAGCCTTTCTCAAGAAATAAGAGAGGTCTTAAATACACAACCTAATCCTACACCTAAAGGACGTGGAGAAAGAACAGCAAAGAAAGCCCAAACCCAGCAGGAGAAATAATAAAGATCAGAGCAGAAATCAATGAACTAGAAACCAAAAGAACAGTAGAACAAATCAACGAAGCTAGGAGCTGGTTCTCTGAAAGAGTTAATAAGATTTATAAACCCCAGGCCAGACTTATCAAAGAGAAAAGAAAAAGGACCCAAATTAACAAAATCATGAATGAAAGAGGCAAGATCACAACCAACACCAAAGAAATACAAACAATTATAAGAACATATAAGCAACTCTTTACACGCAAAATTGACAATCTGGAAGAAATGGATACATTTCTTGAGACATATATACTACCAGAACTGAACCAGGAGGAAATAGAAAACCTGAACAGACCCAAAACTGGTAAGGAGATTGAAGCAGTCATCAAATATCTCCCAAAAAACAAAAACCCAAGGCCAGACAGCTTCCCAGGGGAATTCTACCAAACATTTAAAGAAAAATTAATACCTATTCTCCTGAAACTGTTCCAAAAAATAGAAATGGAAGGAAAACTTCCAAACTCATTTTATGAGGCCAGCATTACCTTAAACCCAAAACCAGACAAAGACCCCATCAAAAAGGAGAAATGCAGACCAATATCCTTAATTAACATGGCTGCAAAAATTCTCACCAAAATACTAGCCAATAGGATCCAACAGTACATTCTAAAGATCATTCACACAACCAAGTGGGATTTATTCCTGGGTTTCAAGATTGGTTCAACATCCACAAATTAATCAATGTGATATAATACATTAATAAAAGAAAGAACAAGAACCATATGATATTCTCAATAGGTGCTGAAAAAGCATTTGACAAAGTTCATCCTTTCTTGATCAAAACTCTTCACAGGGTAGGGATAGAAGGTACGTACCTCAATATCATCAAAGCCATCTATGAAAAACCCATAGCAAATATCATCCTCCATGTGGAAAAACTGAGAGCTTTTCCCCTAAGGTCAGGAATATGGCACAGCTGTCCACTATCACCACTGCTATTCAACATAGTCCTAGAACTCCTAGCCTCAGCAATCAGACAACAAAAAGAAATTAAAGGAATCCAAATCGGCAAAGAAGAAGTCAAATTCTCACTCTTTGCAGATGATATGATACTTTATGGGGAAAACCCAAAAGACTCCACTCCAAAAAGGTTAGAACTCATACATGAATTCAATCAAGTGTCAGGATATTAAATCAGTGCACAGAAATCAGTTGCATTTCTATACACCAACAGCAAGACAGAAAAAAGAGAAATTAAGGAGTCGATCCCATTTACAATTGCACCCAAAATTATAAGATACCTAGGAATAAACCTAACCAAAGAGGCAAAGAATCTGTATTCAGAAAACTATAAAGTACTCATGAAAGAAATTGAGGAAGACACAAAGAAATGGAAAAACGTTCCATGCTCATGGGTTGGAAGAACAAATACTGTGGAAATGTCTATGCTACCTAAAGCAATCTACACATTTAAAGAAATCCCTATCAAAATAACCATCAATTTTTTTCAAAGAAATGGAACAAATGATGCTAAATTTATATGGAACCAGAGAAGACCCTGAAGAGCCAGAGAAATGTTGAAAAAGAAAACCAAATTTGGTGGCATCACAATTCCAGATTTCAAGCTCTATTATAAAGCTGCAGTCACCCATTTTGAACCTAAGGATACACCCAGACTGAAAGTGAAGGGATGGAGAAGCATCTTTCATGCCAATGGGCCTCAAAAGAAGGCCGGAGTAGCGATTCTCATATCAGATAAATTAGATTTTAAACTAAAGACTGTAGTCAGAGATACAGAAGGACACTACATAATTCTTAAAGGGACTATCTGCCAAGATGATCTAACAATTGTGAATATCTATGCCCCCAATATGGGAGCACCCAATTACATAAGAAAACTATTAATCAAGATAAAGAGTCATATTGATATGAATACAATAATAGTAGGAGATCTTAATACGCCTCTCTCAGAAATAGACAGATCATCGAAGCAGAAAATTAATAAAGAAATAAGAGCATTGAATGAAACATTGGACCAGATGGACCTCATAGACATATACAGAACATTCCACCCTAAAACAACAGAATACTCATTCTTCTCAGGTGCACATGGAACCTTCTCCAGAATAGACCATATACTGGGTCACAAAGCAGGACTCAACCGATACCAAAAGACTGACATTATTCCCTGCATATTCTCAGATCACAATGCTTTGAAACTGGAACTCAATCACAAGGAAAAGTTCAGAAGGAACTCAAACACATGGAAGCTAAAGACCACCTTGCTTAAGAATGCTTGGATCAACCAGGAGATCAAAGATGAACTTAAACAATTCATGGAAACCAATGAAAATGAAGACACTTCGGTCCAAAACCTATGGGATACAGCAAAGGCGGTTCTAAGGGGGAAATACATAGCCATCCAAGCCTCCCTCAAAAACATTGAAAAATCCAGAATACACCAGCTGTCTCTACACCTTAAAGAATTGGAGAATCAACAAAAAATCAAACCAACTCCACATGCAAGAAGGGAAATAATCAAGATTAGAGCAGAGATCAATGAGGTAGAAACGAGAGATACAGTAGAACGTATCAATGAAACTAGAAGCTGGTTTTTTGAAAGAATCAATAAGATCGATAAACCATTGGCCACACTAATCCAAAAGAAAAGAGAGAAAGCCCAAATTAATAAAATTATGAATGAAAAGGGAGAGATCACAACTAATACCAAGGAAATAGAAACAATCATCAGAAATTATTACCAACAGTTATATGCCAATAAGCTAAGCAAACTAGATGAAATGGATGCATTCCTGGAAAACTACAAACTCCCAAAATTGAACCAGGAAGAAATTGACAACCTGAATAGACCGATATCTAGTAATGAGATTGAAGCAGTGATCAAAAACCTCCCAAAAAACAAGAGCCCAGGACCTGACGGATTCCCTGGGGAATTCTACCAAACCTTCAAAGAAGAAATAACACCAATTCTCCTGAAGCTGTTCCAAAAAATTGAAGCAGAAGGAAAACTTCCAGACTCTTTTTATGAAGCCAGCATTACCCTGATCCCCAAACCAGGCAAAGACCCTACCAAAAAGGAGAATTTCAGACCAATATCACTGATGAATATGGATGCAAAGATTCTCAACAAGATCCTAGCAAACAGGATCCAGCAGCACATTCAAAAGATTATCCACCATGACCAGGTGGGATTCATCCCTGGGTTGCAAGGTTGGTTCAACATTCGCAAATCAATCAGTGTGATAAAACAAATCAATAAGAGAAGAGAGAAGAACCACATGGTCCTCTCAATTGATGCAGAAAAAGCATTTGACAAAATCCAGCATCCGTTCCTGATGAAAACGCTTCAAAGTATAGGGATAGAGGGAACATTCCTGAACTTCATAAAATCTATCTATGAAAGACCCACAGCAAATATCATCCTCAATGGGAAAAAGCTTGCAGCCTTCCCGTTGAGATCAGGAACACGACAAGGATGCCCACTCTCACCACATAGTTCAACATAGTATTAGAAGTTCTAGCAACGGCAATCAGACAAAAAGAGAAATAAAAGGTATCCAAATTGGCAAGGAAGAAGTCAAACTCTCTCTCTTCGCAGATGACATGATTCTTTATATGGAAAACCCCAAAGACTCCACCCCCAAACTACTAGAACTCATACAGCAATTCAGTAACGTGGCAGGATACAAAGTCAATGTACAGAAATCAGTGGCTTTCTTATACACTAACAATGAAAATACAGAAAGGGAAATTAGAGAATCGATTCCATTTACTATAGCACCAAGAACCATAAGATACCTGGGAATAAACCTAACTAAAGAGGTAAAGGACCTGTACTCGAGGAACTACAGAACACTCATGAAAGAAATTGAAGAAGACACAAAAAGATGGAAGACTGTTCCATGCTCTTGGATTGGAAGAATAAACATTGTTAAAATGTCTATACTGCCTAGAGCAATCTATACTTTTAATGCTATTCCAATCAAAATTCCACCGATATTTTTCAAAGAGCTGGAGCAAATAATCCTAAAATTTGTATGGAGTCAGAAGAGACCCCGAATTGCTAAGGAAATGTTGAAAAACAAAAACAAAACTGGCGGCATCACGTTACCCGATTTCAAGCTTTACTACAAAGCTGTGATCACCAAGACAGCGTGGTACTGGCATAAAAACAGACACATAGACCAGTGGAACAGAGTGGAGAGCCCAGATATGGACCCTCAACTCTATGGTCAAATAATCTTCGACAAAACAGGAAAAAATATTCAATGGAAAAAAGACAGTCTCTTCAATAAATGGTGCTGGGAAAACTGGACAGCGATATGTAGAAGAATGAAACTCGACCATTCTCTTACACCGTACACAAAGATAAACTCGAAATGGATAAAAGACCTCAACCTGAGACAGGAATCCATCAGAATCCTAGAGGAGAACATAGGCAGTAACCTCTTCGATATCAGCCACAGCAACTTCTTTCAAGATATGTCTCCAAAGGCCAAGGAAACAAAAGCAAAAATGAACTTTTGGGACTTCATCAAGGTCAAAAGTTTCTGCACAGCAAAGGAAACAGTCAACAAAACAAAAAGGCAACCCACGGAATGGGAGAAGATATTTGCAAATGACAGTACAGACAAAAGGTTGATATCCAGGATCTATAAAGAACTTCTCAAACTCAACACACACAAAACAGATAATCATATAGAAAAATGGACAGAAGATATGAACAGACACTTCTCCAACGAAGACATACAAATGGCTATCAGACACTTGAAAAAATGTTCATCATCACTAGCCATCAGGGAGATTCAAATTAAAACAACATTGAGATACCACCTGACACCAGTTAGGATCGCCAAAATTAGCAAGACAGGAAACAACGTGTGTTGGAGAGGATGTGGAGAAAGGGGAACCCTCTTACACTGTTGGTGGGATTGCAAGTTAGTGCAGCCACTTTGGAGAACAGTGTGGAGACTCCTGAAGAAATTAAGAATAGAGCTTCCCTATGACCCTGCAATTGCACTGCTGGGTATTTACCCCAAAGATACAGATGTAGTGAAAAGAAGGGCCATCTGTACCCCAATGTTTATTGCAGCAATGGCTACGGTCGCCAAACTGTGGAAAGAACCAAGATGCCCTTCAACGGATGAATGGATAAGGAAGATGTGGTCCATATACACAATGGAGTATTATGCCTCCATGAGAAAGGATGAATACCCAACTTTTGTAGCAACATGGATGGGACTGGAAGAAATTATGCTGAGCAAAATAAGTCAAGCAGAGAGAGTCAAGTATCATATGGTCTCACTTATTTGTGGAGCATAACAAATAACATGGAGGACATGGGGAGATGGAGAGGAGAGGGAGTTGAGGGAAACTGGAAGGGGAGATGAACCATGAGAGACTATGGACTCTGAAAAACAACCAGAGGGTTTTGAAGGGGCGGGGGGGGGGGGGGCGGGGGGGGAGGTTGAGGAACCAGGTGGTGGGTAATAGGGAGGGCACATACTGCATGGAGCACTGGGTGTGATGCCAAAACAATGAACACTGTTATGCTGTAAATAAACAAATAAAGGAATTTTTAAAAAAAAAGCTGCAGTCATCAAGACAGTATGGTACTGACACAAAAACAGACACATAGATCAATGGAACAGAATAGAGAGCTCAGAAATGGACCTTCAACTCTATGGTCAACTAATCTTCAACAAAGCAGGAAAGAATGTGCAATGGAGAAAAGAGTCTCTTTTAGTGTTGGGAAAATTGGACAGTCACATGCAGAAAAATGAAAATGAACCATTTTCTTATACCACCCACATGGATGAGAGACCTCAGTGTGAGATAGGAATCCATCAAACTCCTTGAAAAGAACACGGGCAGCAACCTCTTTGACCTCAGTTGCAGCAACTTTTTCCTAGAAACATCACCAAAGGCAAGGGAAGCAAGGGCAAAATGCAGTATTGGGATTTCATCAAGATCCAAAGCTTTTGCACAGCAAAGGTAAACAGTCAACAAAACCAAAAGACAACTGACAGAATGGGAGAAGAATTTGCCAATGACCTATCAGATAAAGAGCTAGTATCCAAAATCTATAAAGAACTTATCAAACTCAACACCCAAAGAACAAATAAACCAATCAAGATATGGGCAGAAGACATGAACGGACATTTCTGCAAAGAAGACATCCAAATGGCCAACAGACACATGAAAAAGTGCTCAACATCACTCAGCATCAGGGAAATACAAACCAAAACCTCACACCGGGCAGAATGGCTAAAATTACGAAGTCAGGAAATGACAGGTGTTGGTGAGGATGCAGAGAAAGGGGAACCCTCCTACACTGTTGGTGTAAATGCAAACTGGTGCAGCCACTCTGGAAAACAGTATGGAGGTTCCTTAAAAAGTTGAAAATAGAGCTACCCTATGACCCAGCAATCACACTACTGGGTATTTACCTTAAAGATACAAATGTAGTGATCTGCCTGGCTCTGTGGCGCAATGGATAGCGCATTGGACTTCTAGACAAATGTAGTGATCCGACGGGGCACGCACAACCAAATGTTTATAGCAGCAATGTCCACAATAGCCAAACTATGGAAAGAACCTATATCTCCATTAACAGATGAATGGATAAAGAAGATGTGTATATATACAATGGAATACAATGCACCCATCAAAAAAGAAATCTTGCCATTTGCGATGACATGAATGGAACTAGAGGGTATTATACTAAGCGAAATAAGTCAATCAGAGAAAGACAGTTATCATATGGTCTCTTTGATATGAAGAATTTGAGAGGCAGGGCAGGGGATTATGGGGGATCGGGAGGGAAAAAATGAAACAAAATGGGATTGGGATTGAGACAAACCATAAGAGACTCTTAATCTCAGGAAACAGACAAGGTTGCTTGGGGGTGGTGGGGAAGGGATAGGGCTAAGTTATGGACATTGGGGAGGGTATTGCTATGGTGAGTCCTGTTAATTGTGTAAGACTGATGATTTACAGACCTGTACCCCTGAAACAAATAATAAATTAAATGTTAATAAAACTTAAAAAACTCAATAGAAATGCTTGCTCAATAAATGACAAAAGTACTGCTAATAATAAAGGATCTATATCACTTATTTGGTGGTTAATTTAGAATTTGAAACCCCAAACTTAGACTCCACTACCTAAGACTCCTCCAAACGATAGTATAACTCAGTGACTAAGGGATAAAGGGTTCCAAATTTCAATTCAGTATAAACTGTGTATTATGTTATAACAGCCATAACAAATACCTATTTACAGGGAGAACTACCAGCAGGAGTTTTAAAATATGTGTAAAGTACAATATATAAAGGCAAGAAATTGAAATATGATTCAGCAAAATTTTGAGTTATAAATACTGCTGAAGGAATGAGCCTTAAGGTGAAAATTCAGATTAAACTTGGCATTTCAAACCCAATGTCCCCAAATTAAATCACCAGTATCCCAATTGTATGTCAAAGAATGGGGGCTGTTAAATAATGCACATTTCAATTCAAAGGCTTTCACCTGGATAAATTGAGCCATGAACTTATTAATGGCTTGCCCCTCCATATTTCAACAGCAATACCCTAGAGTATACAAATATCTTTCTAAATCACCTAGCCTAATGTTTGAGAAACTACACAGCACATACCCCTAACCCAGAACAATATCTAAGCCTCTTACTATTATTGTAAACCTGTTATTGCTGAGAACATCAATCTCACGGCTCCCCTTACCAAAACAATGTAAGATTTTTCTTACATATTTTAACAATATCTGCCCCAAATATCAATCTGCCCCAAGATAGTCAGCTCTTAAAAACATGTCCAATGGTGAGACATGTCCCATACAAGAATACTTTCACCAGAGAAGAAACGGATGTTCTATTTATGGACTTTCCAGGGTTTGAAAGCATGTTGGTTATATGATGTAAAGCATTTTTCCCTCACTCTAGCACAGATTCATTGTGAAACACTGGCCCAGTCACACAGCTTCAGTTTCTTCTCTATAAAATGAAGGGGTTGGACTAGAACAATGTTCACCAGAACACTGGATCTGAAAATGAGTACCCTCCCCAAAAAGCTCCATGATCAAGTAAGATTAATAAATGTTCCATTCTATAGCAATGCACAGCAGGACACTTGGGAATCTGACAGGTAAGATGATGTGCATATGAAACTAGAGCAGAGGTCACCATCGAATTGGAAGGCTGAGCCCGAGGCTCAAACAAGCTGAATCTGTAGCTCCTACATTTAATCGAGAATTCCCTAGTTCAAGTGATCCCATCTTGGTGTTGGACCCATTAGTACTGAATACAAATCATCTCTAGAGAAAACAACTTCAATTTAGTATCAGGATTCTCACAGATCAAGTTCAACAAATTATGAGCTCTCAACTGTAAAAACTACCAAACACACGGGAAAAATACATTCTCACTCTAAGAGAGATGAAGCAAAAACAAAGACTTTGATTCTAAAGGATTCAGATATTTAAATGACCAGATGAAGAAATGAAGTTATAAGAAATAGCAGGTTCCAGAAATAAAATCTAAGAACAACAGAGTATAAAAAATTGCCGGGGTGCCTGGGTGGCTCAGTGGGTTAAAGCCTCTGCCTTTCGCTCAGGTCATGATCCCAGGGTCCTGGGATCGAGCCCCGCATCGGGCTCTCTGCTTGGCGGGGAGCCTGCTTCCTCCTCTCTCTCTCTCTGCCTGCCTCTCTCCCTACTTGTGATCTCTATCTGTCAAATAAATAAAATAAAAATCTTTAAAAAAAAAAATTGCCAACCACTTTCAAAGGGAAAAACCCCAAAGCATCTAGAAATGAAAAATTTCATCATTCAAATTTAAAACTTAAGGATGGAAATGTTTCACAACTAATCAGACTCTGAGGAGAAGAGAATTTACTAGCCAGTCAATAAATGCAGAATGAAAGATACAGAACCTAGGAAGAGAAGTTAAAAGATATGGACAAGAGAATGAAAATCTAAAATATATTTAGTAACAGTTTCAAAAGGAACAAAAGAAAAACAATAGGAGAGTAAGTCCAAATTTTCCAAAAGTGAATGGAAGACATGAACCATAGATGTATAAAACACAACCTATAATAAGATTTAAATAAAATATCTTCAACTTTAATTGCATAATGATATTAAAGACCAAAGAAAAAACTTTAAAGACAGCCAGACTGAAGAGACAGACCAGGTAAAGGACCTAGCAATTATAATTAGCATCTTAACAACAGCTACTGAGGCCAGCAGTATAACATCTTCAAAAATACTGATAAAAATATGTCAGGGACACCTGGGTGGCTCAGTGGGTTAAGTCTCTGCCTTCGGCTCAGGTCATGATCTCAGGGTCCCCGGATCAAGGCCCACTTCGGGCTCTCTGCACAGCGGAGAGCCTGCTTCCCCCTCTCTCTCTGCCTGCCTCTCTGCCTACTTGTGATCTCTTTCTCTGTGTATCAAATAAATAAATAAAATCTCTAAAAAACAAGTGTAAAAAGAAAATCCTCTGACTGGTAGAAATTAAATACATGCCTAAGTCTTGGGTCAAATAAAAATAACTGAATTTTTTAAATACTCAGAAATAATAAGAGTTCTATATAATAAAATTTGGAGGATGTAGCTAAAGCAATAGTCCGAGGGTAACTTACAGCCCTAACTGCTCATAAAGAAAATAAGACTAAAAATGTCCAGAGTAAAGCATTTATCTCAAGAAACTTAGGGCCATCAGAGCACCAAAATAAATTCAAAGAAAAAAGAAAATAAATAGAGTGGAAATTAATAAAATAAAAAAAAAGACAGAATCAGGAAATCCAACATAATCTTTAGAAAAGATTAATAGAACTGACAAATCTGTAATCTTGTTCAAGGATGAAAAAATAGGAAGCACAAATGAAACTGGGGATGGAAAAAGGACATAACCATAGATACAGGTGTGATTTCAAGAGAATTAATATCAATGATGTCAGTAAGTTTGAAGACATAAAAGTGATCAATTTATAGAAAAATAAGTTTTGGGGTATATGAAACCTTATGAAGCTTCTAAGAGTCAGGATTATACAAAAAAGTATACCCAGAGGTATTGTTCCTTTCATCCCCAATCCTCCATCCATGGAGATGCTTATTCTCTTACACAGCTGCATAGTATGCCTTTGTCTGGATGCACCACAGTTCAGCCATTCTCCTACATATGGGCATTGATGTCATTTCAAATTTGACTACTTCTCGTAAAAGCCTGACAAGAAAGAATTCAATCGTTATTCAAAAGCTGATTACCCACATTTTGAATCATTTATATCCTTTGTTATTTCTTTCAGCTTTTATTTTTCCTTCTTGGTTGAAACCTCAAAGGAGAGCAGGATCAGTAAGAGAAATGTAATGCAGGGCCATGGACAAGCTCTCCTGGAAAGTTCTTGCCTTATTAGCTTCTTAGGGATATAACAGGTCAGATGTGAACAGATAACAGATGAGATGTAATTTATGTCTATTTATGACAAAGAGATTCTATTGAAAGTTCACTACTTTTACTATTTCCCCATACTTTATTTTGAGAAGCCACTACATATTTTGATTATAAAGGACAGATTAAAACCAGTTATGCCACTACTGGGTACTTACCCAAATGCATTGATCCAAAGAAGGATATGCATCCCAATGTTTGTATCAGCAGTGTCCACAATAGCCAAACTGTAGAAAGAACCTAGACGTCCATCATCAGATGAATGGATAAAGAAGATGTGAGACATATATACAAATGGAATATTATGCAGCCATCAAAAAACTAAAGTCTTGCCATTTGCAACAACGTGGATGGAACTGAGACTATTATGCTAAGTGAAATAAGTCAATCAGAGAAAGACAATTATTTGATCTCTCTCACATCACATGGTATGAGGAATTTGAGAAATAAGACAGAGGATCATAGGGGAAGGGAGGAAAAAATGAAACAAGATGAAACAGCGAGGGAGACAAACCATAAGAGACTCTTAATCTCAGGAAACAAACTGAGGGTTGCTGGAGGGAAGAGGGGAAGGGGGGTGGGAGGGGTGGGGTGGCTGGGTGATGGACATTGGGGAGGGCATGTGCTATGGGGAATGCTGTGAGTTGTGTAAGACTGATGAATCACAGACCTGTACCCCTGAAACATATAATACATTATATGTTAATTTTAAAAAACTAATTATGCCAGAATACAATAAGAGAAAAAGAGGTAATTGCCTGAGGTCAGGCATTTTCTCTTGTTTTCGTCCTCCAGTCTCTTAAAAACATCTAATGACATGTATAACTGTGCTGTGTTCTTTGGATGTTAAACTAGAATGCAGTGTTTGTAGCCTACATAAACAGAAGCTTCTAATTTCTGGTTAGCTTGACTTAGGACCAACTTCGTGTTAAAAGAAAATACATCTTATACAAATCAAAACCATGATAAGATACCACCTCACACCTGTCAGAATGGCTAAAATTAACACAAGAAACAACAGGTGTTGGCTAGGATGCAAAGAAAAGGGAACCCTCTTCAATGTTGATGGGAATGCAAATTAGTATAACCACTCTGGAAAACAATATGGAAGTTCCTCAAAAAGTTAAAAATAGAACTTTCCTATGACCCAGCAGTTGCATTACTTTGTATTTACCCAAAGAATAAAAAAATACAAGTTGAAGGGGCCCATGCACCCTGATGTTTATAGCAGTACTATCAATAATAGCCAAACTATGGAAAGAGCCCACATGTCCATTGATTGATGAATTGATAAAAAAAAAAAAAAACGTGTGGCGCGTGCGCGCGCGCGCACACACACACGCACACACACACACACACACACACACACACAGGAATATTACTCAGCCATCAAAAAGAATGAAATCTTGCCATTTGTAATGAAGTGGATGGATCTAGAGCATATTATGCTAAGCAAAATAAGTCAGAGAAAGACAAATACCATATGACTTCACTCAAAAGTGGAAATTAAGAAACAAAACAGTGAACATATGGGAAGGGAGGGAAGAGAGAGAGAAACAAACCATAAGAGACTCTTAAAGATAGAGAACATGGGGCGCCTGGGTGGCTCAGTGGGTTGAGCCTCTGCCTTCAGCTCAGGTCATGATCTCAGGGTCCTGGGATCGAGCCCCGCATCGGGCTCTCTGCTCAGCAGGGAGCCTGCTTCCTCCTCTCTCTCTGCCTGCCTCTCCGCTTACTCGTGATCTCTCTCTGTCAAATAAATAAATTTAAAAAAATTATAAAAAAAAAGAGAACACACTGAGTGTTGATGGAGGGCTGTGGGTGGGGGGTGGGCTGACGGGTGATGGGTATTAAGGAGGGTGCTTGTTACAATGAGCACTGGGTGTTGTAAGTGATGAATCACTGAAGTCTCTTCCTACAACAAACATTGCACTGTGTGTTGACTAACTAGAATTTAAATAAAAATTTGAAGGAAGAAAAAGAAAATATATCCTTAAATTGCTCAAGTCTGTCCATAAAATACTATCTGGAATAAACAGGACAATATTTTAGATCTATGTGTGTGGAAATGTTGCTAAAAGGCCCATTTTTTGTACATATGGAAGTTCTTGAAATGAGACAGTAAACAGAAATACTGCTATGGGTTAATTAACCACAAAAAGTGAATAAAGGTATAAATAAAATTCTCACACAATCCAAATGGTTCTGCCAACTGGTTGCCCCTGAAAAGAATTTCCATAATTCTATCTGGAATCACAAACCCACCAAAGATTTCATTCTGCTCGCCTAAGTGTGTGTTTGTAGGAGGGGTAGGGGATATTCAGGTTTCATTGTTGTTATCATTTGGGCAAACTCGCACAAGTTCTGACTGATGTCTATAGGGGAAGGAATATTGGGAACCTGGACACTGTGGCTTTAATTACATCATCATTTCAAAAATACCAAAATGCTTGCTGAAGGAAAGACATTGTCTCCATGATCAGGCCTCACATGAAAACAACCCAGATGTATTTGGAATTGATTTTTCTTATTTTAAATCATGAGGTCAGATCTATCAAGCATTTATCATAGGATAGTATTCCAAACCAGAGGGAGAAGACCTTGATACAAACGAGGACTTCAAAACATGTATTTAAATCAGAGTTAATGGATGTTCTAGAGGTTCTTCTGTATGGCCAACAGTAGCTATTTATTCAGGAGCTGTCCTATCCCAAACATATGCCACTTCTGTTATTTGTTCTGCTCTAAACTACTTGCTAAATGTGGGGCTCCGATTAAAATCTTCTGAAGAACATTTTGGATATTTTAAGTGACCTTGCTTAAATGCACGTTCTTGGGAGCATCTTTCGGGAGATTTTAATGAGCTCAAGTGAATAGCGCAGCACAGTGTATAGACCCACAGATTCCCAAGGGCCAGCCCCATGGAGTTTGAGCAGAGACCTCCACAGAGCAGGGAAAAAGTCCAGTACCTAGATGTAGTTCCAGCAGCTCCAGGTCAACCCAAAAGGCCCCCTCGTCCCAGTACATACAATCCGATAACCCTCTGGTGATGTCGTCTGACAATGTTGAATAGAGCAATAGAGATTACATGTAAAAGGAGACTCCGGAACTTCATTCTTCCCAAAGCCTTTGAGTGCCCACTGCGCATCACGCCTGGACTGGGCATTCAAAGAAGAGACTTAAAAGACAATTGTTTGTATTCTATTGGGGAGGTCAAGAAAGACTTTCAGACAATTTCAACACAGACTACAACCTGTGAACTAATGAAAGCATGTATATGGCATGGGAGCCAGCCTCATGTGCCTGGGCTGATGGTGACAGAGGCAAACCACTTCAAAAAAGAAATGATGGTAGAGAAAGGAGTTTGAAGGCAACTGATTTTTTGTAAGAGCCCTCGTATTTATAGTCATACAACATTTTCCAGCTCTAAGTTGCACACCAAGCTGCAGGCAGCTACATGTTGAAGAAGAGGAACAGCCCTCATCATTGCTTTGCTTTGCAGACAATGAGGCCTGGGGACATCCAGATCTGGCTCCAGGAATTATAGAATCTAGAAAAACCTTGGCAAATTTTCCCCCAATATTATTTAACCCTTAATTTCCAAATCTGCAAAATTAAGAAGAATTCTTATAATCCACAGTTGTGAAAAAAATAGATAATATAATAATATATGACAATTCGGGGTTTAAATACTGGAACTCCTCCACCCCAGCTAACCCATTCCCTGTCACATGTTTGAATAAAGAAAACATGCATAGACAAATTACATAAGGATTTTTAATCTAAATGTATCTACCTACTTAGTTCCAGTTTTAAGTTCAAGAATATCAATCTGATTTCCAAACATTTGTGATCATTATACTATTTTAAGTACACTAGATTTGCCTTGATTTCAGGTATAGAAAAAGTAAAGGCCAAATACTTGAAGATACTCAAGTTCATAACCAGAAAATACAGTAAGCTCATACATTTCATATCCTGCTTTTGATCTGGGGGAGGAATTGAGATTTTTATTTTTCCATTGTAGACAGGAATTTAAAAATAGTTGACTTAAGGAAAAAGGAAATTTCTGGTGATGGAAAGGTTTTATATCTTGTTTTACGTGGTGATTATAAGGCTGAATAAAACTGTCAAAATTCATCAAACAGAACACAGAAGATCTTTACGCTAAGATTCACCAGAATTTGCATATAAGAACACTAAGATTCTAATTTATGTTAATTAAAGCTTCATAAAATATTTTTTAATCTTCTGTTCAAAATGGAAATTTTCCATTTCCATAAGTGTTCATATTTTTCGAAAGTAAACTTCAAAGCAATAATTTTTCATTTTCTATTGCCATACTTGTTTAGTTTTTTTAAAAAATCACTTCTGGCATATCTTCCTCACTCAGTCCATTATTGCTAGCGGATTTAGTTACATTGTTTAAGACTCTTCCCTTCCAGATTATCAGGGACAAAGTCAAACAAAACCCAAGGCCAGATCTGCTGACCGTTAAGTGAACCCTTGGTCTCCATGGAACTCTGGTTCAGGCAGAGTGATTCATCACAGCACCGCCTGCCATCTACTGATTAGTTTTCAGTTCTCCTAATCAAATATAAGCTTATTTAATTCCTATAATAGCATCCTGAGAAAGGGCACTGGCCAGTTTGCTAAAATTCAAATGTATTTACTAGCTTAGAATTAAATATGCGGAAAAAAGACCTACTACTGTTCTATAGGCATCTTTAGTTCATTTCAATCTTCCCTAACCAGGAGTTCTCAGGGATTTTTCTCCATTATTGACCCAGAAGATGAACTATGTCTCACAACTAAAGCAGACTGCCCTGGGGGTCCAACTGCTCCACAGACCAGCAGAATCAAAAAAACAAGAAGTCTTGGTAATTCTTGAAAGTAGAATATCTCTATTCACAGAAAAATGACCAATGTTGATCAGCAGAAAAAACCATAGTTTCGTAAAAAAAAAAAAAAAAACTCATAATTCCAATTATGAAAAATACAATTGTTAACATTGACTTTTTTCTATATGTAGAGACATGAAAATTTATAATAAACATGTAATTTTCTGGCAAGTTCACCTTAATATGTGGTAAACATGTTTACATTTTTCTGGTATTTCTTTTCAGGTGATAATCTGTCTTTATATGTGGATAGATTATTAGCTAAGTATTTTGTGGAATTTTTAAAAATCTGTTGTTATAGACATTTAAGGTGTGGTAAGTCATCTTTCAACAACATATTATCTTTGAGTATTCATCAAATTATCTTTTCAGGATGAATTCCTAGAAGTAGAACTATTGAGGGTTGACATATATTGATGATTTCTTTATAATCTATTAACTGGTTCTGTTTGAATATATAAGTCTTAACTCTGCTTCTCTAGCCAGCTATGACATCATTCCTTTGCTCCCCTTTCAAGCAAAAATAACCCAAGATTGTTGATATTCACTACCTCCAATTCTGCTTCCCCCTTTCTCTCTTACAACCATTCCAATCAAGCTTTGCTCCAACCATTCCACCAAAACTCCTCCTGTCCAAATAACCAAGGACACTCCTTCCCCAAGCTCATTTTGTTAAATCCAGTAGTAAATCTCACCCATCCCCTTACTTCTTTACACAGTACCTACCTTTTGAGACAGACAATCATGCCCTCCTTCTAGAAACATTTCCTATTTTGGATTCCAGGACACCTCACATTCTTGGGTTCTCTTTCACCTCACTGGCCACTCCCTATCTCCCCACCCTATTGACCCTCACCTTCTTGGTGATCTCAGTAAGTCTTGTAGTTTCAAATACCATCTCTTTGCCAATGAGTTTCAACTATTGACTGTGGCCTAGTCCTCACTCCTGAACTCCAAATTGGAATACCCAAACTCACACACACTGCAAACTTACCATGTCCCAATTCAACTCTCTTTATTCCTCTTGTGTGAAAACAAAACAAAACAACACAACACAACTTGCCCCATCCAGTCTTTCTCCCTCTCTGTAAAGGACAATGGTCATCCTTCCTATTGCTCAAGCCTAAAACAGAATCCTCCCTGATTTGTTTCCCCAGTTTTAGCACTTGCAGTTCTTCCAGAAATCTTGTTGGCTCTCTTCCTAAAATATGTCTAGAATTTTACCACTTCCTTGCTACTACTCTGGTCCATTATTTCTCTCCTGAATTATTAAAAGAGGCTTTAGCTGGTCTCCCTCCATTTTCCCTAATCCCTATACTATTTCCAACACAGATGAACCTGAGTGATCCTTTTAAAATGGAAGTCAGATTTTATCACTCCTCTGCTTAAAACTCCACATTTTAGAGTAAAAGCCACAATTCTTACAATGCCCTATAAACCCTCTTTCCTACCATCTCTGACATATCCTCATTCTCTTTTATATCCTACTTTTTTCCTGGCTTACTGCTCCTGCCACCCTGACCCTCTAGTCATTCTGAGAACTCGCCAGGCATGTGACTGCCTCAGGGCCTTTGCACTGATTATTCCCTTAGTCTGCAATGCTTTTCCATCTGATAACTTCATGGCTGAATCACTTGCATCCTTCAGCTTTTCATGCAAATATTACTTTTCCTGAGGTCATAGTTGACTTCCCCCTTAAAAGTGTTCCCCTTCAACATTTACTCTGCTCTTCCTTTTTCTCCATAACATGTATCACCTTCTGATACTTTGTTTGATTTGTTTCTCTTGGTCCCCAAAAATATACCCAGAAGAGCAGGAATTTGTATCCGATTTTCTGTGCTAGAGGAGGGTCCAACATTTACATGTGCCTATTTAATGCTTTTAATCCAGATTTGCAACTTTCTTCTTAAGAAGTGAAGGTATTGAAGTCAATAGAGTGGAGGAGAAGTTGAAGAGACAATACTGGCAAAAGCCACAGACGTGCAAAAAAAGCAAAATAGTGCACTGATGGCCAGATGCTTTGGATACACCAATGTGGGGATACAGGTCTGGCTTAAAATAGGAACACATCAGGGGGACAAAGCAATATTTTAACTGAGAGCACCAAATCAACTTACTCCGTGGCAAGAACTAAAAGGAGGAAGTGATAAAGGGTTCCACACTAGGATACTGATCCAGGTGCTAGGAAACTTGGTGGAAACTTATCACAAATGAGAAAGTTTGGCAAAGAGCCAAACTCTATCAAGGAGGGCTGTTGTCTTTGAAAGGGTAAGGAACCATGAGAGACCGTGGACTCTGAGAAACAAACTGAGGGTTTGGGAGGGGAGCGGGGGGATGGGTGAGCCTGCTGGTGGGTATTAAGGAGGCATGTATTGCATGGAGCCCTGGGTGTGGTGCATAAACAATGAATCTTGGAACACTGAAAAAATAAAATAAAACAAAATGCTTCTGGCTAGATAAACATTCCATATGAACTTCAAATCATTGTCAAGTTCTATAAGAAACATTTTTTCAGAAGTATATTACATTTGAAATAAATTTTGAAATAACTGACATCCAGAAATATGTTAATGTAACCAAAACTTGCTTGATGTGCCATAGTAAAAAAATGTGTATCTTTCCTAAAAAAAAAAGCGGGGGGGGGGGGGGTGAAGAAAAGGTATTGAAAACGATGGCTTCTCCTCAGAAATTGGATCTCAAGTGAAGTGAGTTCACTAACCCATCCCCGAAACCTATCCATGGGCCACCATGGGCCAGTGGGGAAGAATTCTAACTTAGAAAAAAATTCTAGTTACTCTTTCAGCCTCATGACAGCTGCTTGGATGGAAATGATGCTTAGATCAGGATGTGGGTAGTTGCAATATTGAGTTGTCATGAATTGAATAAATATTTGAAACTGAAGTTTCCTCCACTAAAAGAAAGAGAATCCAACCACCAGGTCTTAAATGTTCAAGTTTTCACAAATATGTTGAATTAGACATCCCAAAGTTATCTCAGTGAATATTCAAATCGAAAGTTCCTTATTTTCAACTTATTATAAATAATTTTATAAAGTTCCCAAGATTACCAATAAGTATTGGTGATTTTATTTATTTTTTAACGAAACCAGCAAATATTTCTTCCAAACAATCTGAGCTATTGTCCGTCTGGCTGCTGTACAACTTTATCATTAGCAACTTTCATCTAAATAATTCACTAAAATGTTATAAAGGGCTCTTGCTTCTCTACCAAATATCCCTTCTCTCTGTATCATAGAACCCAGAAATAATTAAAGGAAATTCAGCTTGGGTAGTTTTTCTTGCTGAGCTGTTATCTCTGGAGAGGGACGTGGTGAGGGAAGGGAGAGGGTCTTATTTATATCTCAATATAAGCAGCTTTTACTCACTGAGACTGTCCACTGTGCTGTAATAACACTAATGCAGAGAATGTCTCTGTCTGAAATCTATTCTGTGTCTGATATCTGATGCCAATCCTCACAGTGATAAAGTCCACAAAAACAAATGCAGAGCCACTGAATTTAAATACAGCCAGCCCCGAGAGGTCTCTCTGGTTGGTTTCTTTTGCCGGTTGCCACTCATCAGAGAACAAGTTTACCAACAGCCATCAGCCGAGCACATCCAAGCTGGATCCAAGCCAAGAGCAAGCAGTATTGCTGAAATCTGGGCGGCGAGGTGGAAGGGTGGTCGGTGCATCAGTCGGATGGAAGCATGCGGGGACTGATGGCCAGCAGCTGGAGGAAGTTTGGCCACGCTGGCAGAGGGACATATGAGTGGTTAACGAGTGAACCAAGCCTACCTCTTCTGGAACCCCAGCTGCAGGTCTGTATCTATGACTTCAGCCTTTTCTTCCCCAAAGTGTCTTTGTCAGTTTTAAAACCAACTATGCCTATATTTTTAGGATCTTAAGACTTAGTAGCAACATTTTACTTTATGGGTAGAACAGAAATATTCGTTCACTGACTGGCATGGTCTAAGAAAGTAATTGGAAAGCTGTATTCTTTGACCAAGTATGGATTCAAGTCAAACTTGCCACAAATATGTTCCAAGAACTCCTAGATCAAGTTTATCAAAGAACACCTGAAGGGAGGAGCCAACAAATCTTTATGCCTTGGTTTTAGGACTTTCTTCTTTGTACAGTAAAGCAATGTCTACCTACACAATAACAAAAAGGCTCCCTGTGGCTTTAGAATGACGGTGTTTCCAGGAGTTAGGAGAAGCCAAGGATCTTACCTCGGGCAGGGTAGTAGAGGGTTAAGGAGGTTTTTGTCTCTAAGAAACGCAGCAGCTGCTCTGCTTTGTCTGGGAAATCACCAAAGAAGCCTCAATCTGAGGCAGCAGAAAGGAAAAATATTTGTAGAAACCTAAGAACTCAGTTTCATGATCAGGAGGGAAAGGAGAGATACTGCTGTTACACAAAGAGAGGAAAATTAATCTAATTTCTTGTTGTCTGGAAAATCAACTGATGAGGTTGGTATTTACATTCTCCCAAACTACCTTTTACAGAAAGATATTTTTATATATTTATATATTATTTATATTTAACATTTATAATTGCATATATATAATTATGATTTTATATCCTTCAACAGTCATACTCTTCCCTGAATATTTTGAAAAATATTCCCTGAACAAGAATGCTGTCAATATATGTATCAAAAATATTAAAAGTTATGAAACAAATAACATTTGACTAGAAAAGTAAACATCCTTTCCGCATTAAAAAAAAAAAAATCCAAAACAACTTGAACCAATATAACAAGAAGTTGTAAAAGAGAAGATTAAGGAGACCATCATCATAAATTTGTCCCGTTGCTCTGTGCTTCTCTTAACTAGAAGAGGACACAAGCGATAACACAAGAGGACTTATCTCAAGAAATTGTTCGAATTTGCCATCTTAGATAAGTCTTTTAGTTCCACTTGATATTTGGATAAACTTAACTCAACCAATGGAAATACTGATTACAGGAGGGGACTGTGGCAACTAATTTGGCAACTAATTTAAAAAAAATGCAACTAATATTGATAATACCATAAGTGGCATAGCCATAAACAACAGGGTCTATTACACAAAATCTTTTAAATAGAACATTAACTCTCTTTATGCGTCTTGAACTTAGAGTATTTAAAATTTGATGCCCACAACTGTTTAGAAACTATTATCGTCCATATAATTGATGGAGAATGAAGAAAACTAAGTCATGCATAATGATCCATGTTTATCAAGGTTGAAGAGTGTTTAAATAGCTTTAATATTTTTAACAATTCATCTGGAGAAAAAGCCCAAACATAGTTAAATTGCTTTGGAGTCCAACTTGATTTTTTATTAATGGTTGTAAATTATTTATGAGCTCATCTATTCTTATAGCTTTTGTAATCAAAGTCCTATTATATCACAACAGGTTTTAAGTTAACAGTTTTGATAGATTATGTATAAGAAAACAGAAAGAACCCATAACTTAGAAACAAAACAACAATCAACACACATCAAATCTATTGTTACTAAAATATTTTTTCTGAAAAAATATATTCAAATGTAAACATAGTAATGCTAGTTTTATTTTCACTGCATTTTCTAACCTTAGCAATAAATTTCTAGACTTCGTTATTTTTAGTATTTTATTTTCTAGTAAATTTAACCATGTGAGTTCCCAAGGTAAAAATACATATCTGTTATTCACCAAGTGTTTTACACACATTGATTCATTAAATCGTCATCCCAGCCATTCGAAAAAGATATAATTTCCATTTCATAGAGAAGGAAATCCCGGCCCATGGGGGTTAATAAATGGCCCGTCGTCATACAAGTATTAGAAAGTCCTGCCGGAGTTCAAAGCCAGAGCTGTCAACCCCCCCAAAATGATACTCGGTTTCCAAAAACAAAAACAAAACAAGATACACTTTTAATTTTTATGCACTTTAAGCTAAAATATCTGAACTCATATCTTACCGAGGACAAAATATCTGGCAATATAAATACTAAATTAACTATCTGATTTTGAATCAACAGAACACATAATTGTAAATTCTTTGGTAAGAAAAGAAGACAATGCCAACACCACTAGATAAGCCAGTCTCTTAAGACGTCATGGCCACTGTCAAATAAACAAATAAAATCTTTTAAAAAAGAGTTCAGCAAAAGAGTACAGCAAAAGTTGTCCTTACCCCCCCCCCCCCAAAATCAAGGAGAGATCCCTGGCTCTCATAGTTTTATTATATTTTATATTAAATAAGTAGATAAAGAGCTTAGTATTTTGGTTGTTTGCTTGAAACACAATGTAAGGCTTCAAGGGTTTTTTCCTTCTGTAGCAGTGCATCCAAACACATTTGTTGCTGTACACATCATATAAGAAGCTTTTTAATACCTCACTATTGGCAGCTTTATTTAAAGCAAGATCTCTGCAGTTTGGGGCAGTATTTTTGGTGCTTCTCTGCCTTGCTGCTGAAGCATCATTTCATGCCGATTACATTCTTTACTCTGTCAGGAACCATCATTACCTTGTGAGCTAATATTGTAAAATCAATACCTCCTAGGTTGCTAAAAATTTATCTGCAATTTTTTTTAACTACTGAACTTTCACGAATATTTATTTTTTTATTTTTTAAGATTGTATGCATTTATTTGACAGAGAGAGACACAGTGAGAGAGGGAACACAAACAGGGAGGGTGGGAGAGGGAGAAGCAGGGAGCCGGATACGGGACTTGGTCCCAGGACCCTGGGATCATGACCTGAGCGAAAGACAGACACTTAATGACTTAGCCACCTAGGCATCTCTGAACTTTCAGGAATATTTAATTTCATGTTTGCATTGAAGTCTGACTGAGATGTGAAGTCAGATGATGAATATCACAAAAAGCACCAAATATGCTTACACTGTGGAGATTGTACTCTTAACAACTAAAAAAATATTGTTAATATCAGATAGAATCCACCAATGACTTCTACTCTCAAAGCACAGATATTGCAGAAATCTTCTCATATCTACTGTAATAATACCCTAGACTAGATAGGGTTTTTTCTTGGGGGGTGTGTTTTTTTTATATATAAGATTCATTAAACTTTATTGTTCAATTCAGGCTTTTTTCCCTCTTGAACAGATATAAACTGCATGTTGCAGGAATTTAGCTGCAAATCATCACTACACAGCCGCTTAGAGAAATTTTAGGCTGCAATAGAATTTTTTTTTTTTTAAGATTTTTGTTTATTTGACAGACAGAGATTACAAGTAGGCAGAGAGGCAGGCAGAGAGAGAGGAAGGGAAGCAGGCTCCCTGCTGAGCAGGGAGCCCGATGTGGAGCTGGATCCCAGGACCCTGGGATCATGAACTGAGCAGAAGGCAGAGGCTTTAACCCACTGAGCCACCCAGGTGCCCCTACAATTCTTTTTCTATAAAGAGTTCAAAAGTTGCAAATATTGCAAATATTGCAAATTTGCAATATTGCAAAAACAAATGGAAGGAATTTTAAAATCTCATCCATCATAAACATCAGCGATCAACTCATTTTCAAATATTAATATGGCATATGAACACCTAATGTCAGAATTCATTCCAGAATTAAATAATTTAAGTTCCATAGGATTCTTTTTGTGGTAATACCACATCATTGGTCTAATTCTAAATAAAATAAGTCCATAAGGATTAAGAGCTCTTGTTCAAAGAATGCATGGTGAGATGACCAGCTAAAACCCACTCTCCTGGTTCACTTCCAGGGAGCTATGGTAGGATGTCAATATGTATTTTGACATCTGGATTCATCCTTTATCTCATCTATTTACTTTACTTCCCATGGGCTCAAGCCCATTGGCATAAAGAAAGGAGCATGGTGGTTTTCAGAGCGGGTAAGGAGGATAGGAATAGAAGATCAAAGAGAGGAGCTTCAGGAACGCAGAAGTCTTTCTTCATCTCCTAACCCAGCCTCGTTCCCGAATTCCAGGACACCCAGAAGTTAAGCTCCACCAAAGACGACGTGGAGCCCTTCCTGTGCATCCTTCTTCCAGCGACCATCCTGCTCTTCTTGGCTTTTATGCTGCTTTTCCTGTACCGTCATTGCAAGGCCCCCCGACCCCAGGGGCAGGTTTTCAGCACCGACCCCCCATCGCACCCCACCGCAGAGGAGGCCACCGACTTCCTGCCGGGCTTCTCCGGGAGCAGCGAGCAGGACTTCCCATTCTCCCCGGTGCCCCGGGGGGCGGCCCTCCTCTCCACGGGCCTGCCCCCTTCCTACGAGGAGGCCACCAGGGATCGCCGGGGGACGGAGGTTCTGGAGGCCGAGGCGGGTGTCCCCTGTAAAGAGGGCTCCCCGGGCCGGGAGGAGCAGATAGAAAGGGCAGGGCAGCTGGGAACAGTCTAGAGCACAGCTCGCAGTCCCTCCCGGAGCCAGCCGGGCCAGGCGAGCGGCGGGGGGGCCTCTGGACCTAAGAGACTCCTGGATGAATGGGCGCTTCGAGCTGATATCATTCTGGTTAACCATTCTCAAGTTCCTTAGGGAAAATTTCTCCTAGGTTGTCATGAGGAGGGCTAGGCTTGTCTAAAATATTTAACACCCTTGAGGAAAAAAATAGGAAATTTCGATGTGAGTTGAGAAACCCTTAGAATTACTGGTAAGCCTGCGGATGAGCTCTGAAGGAAAAGAGAAACGCTGCTAAACCAAAGGAAACGGCTTTTGCCACCAAATAAAGTGGTTCTTCCTATGCATGTTCTTCAGGGTTTTATGGCTTCACTTTTATGTGAGGGCTTCAAGATGGCTGGGGAGGAGTTCTAGAAGGAAAATATCTCTAGAGCTGCAGTGGTCAGTTGTGTGGTTAAAAAATGGTAAAGTTGGGCTCAATATTAAGAATGAAGATACGGACAGACATTTGCAGACATTTTAGTTTTAAAAAACTAATAAAGCTCTAGGGGCGCCTGGGTGGCTCCATGGGTTAAGCCGCTGCCTTCGGCTCAGGTCATGATCTCAGGGTCCTGGGATCCAGTCCCGCATCGGGCTCTCTGCTCAGCAGGGAGCCTGCTTCTCTCTCTCTCTCTCTCTCTCTCTCTCTCTTTGTCTGCCTCTCTATCTACTTGTGATCTCTGTCAGATAAATAAATAAAATCTTAAAAAAAAAAAAACTAATAAAGCTCTCCAAAATTATCTCCTTCCTGATGTAGCCCTTGCTGACTTGTGTTCTAATTTGCCTCCTAAAATGGGAAAGGGACCCGGCTATTAGGTGGGACAGTCTCCCGCTAGAGCATCACGGCTTGTCCCTCGGTGCTACGGTGGGACAATATCTTAGGGGACACCATGAGCAACTGTGTGGCCTACACCAAGCAGCAGTAGCAGAGTAGATACTGGTTTAACACTGGAAAGCAAAGGTCAAAATTTTGGATCACACAGGAAGGAGAAACCTAGACTAGCTCTAACAGGGACCTCATGAATCATATGGCCCAAACTTTTGTTTTACAGGTATCAACACTAGGATGAGGAGAAGTTAAGTAACTTGTCTGAAACTAAATACCTCATCAAGAGCTGGGATGAGAAGCCTCTCCCCTCTGGGCTAGAGCACCTTCCATTGCACCGGACGTTCTAAGAAAATTGCCAAGTGTGGAATTTCAGGCCATGCTCCTGGCTGGGCATCAAGGAGCTCAGTGGGAGGAGCCCAGCTGAGTTTGGAAGGGATACAAATTTCCCTCCATGATTTTCAAATGGGGAGATAGAGGTGCGGCTTTTACCACACGGAATGCAGATCAGAAATCCCTTGGAGGTATTAGAGGAAGCAGGAGGGTGATGTGGATGATTCTAGAACTTGTATTTGATACTCTAATTTTGTTGGTAAAACTCTTCTTTTGTTGTTGTTTTCATAAGACAAAAACCAGGCGACACTTTGATGGGTAAAAATGAACACAACCTTTTTTTTTTTTTTTTTACTTTTTTACATAAGCAGTTTTATGCTAGATACATAATGTGATATGGTTTTAGGAAGATAACAAAGTAAGCCCAAATAGGACACATTTATTTCTAAATAGAATCTGAGAGAAATAATAGTATCTTTAAGGACTAATGCAAAATATAAGCTATTAGAATGAAGATCAATAAAATTTCTCTCAAGAAAATGATACTGAAAAATTCCCTGGTGGCCATTAAGGGAAGTAAATAAAACAAATGGAAATGAAAAGCTCAGCAGAGAGCCTTCTTCAAATTTTTATTTTTTTTAAAATCCTAAGGATCTAGTTCTGGGTGAAACTATGTTTATTCTTCTCCAACTCCTTTGCTAACCTCCATTCCTCCTCCTTTGCTAACAGAACCCTGATTTGGTTTGGGATCCTGAGGCCACTTGTATAAGACAGACCAGATCCCTCCCAACGCCAGGGGAGGCATCATGAGAGTTAATCACAGTGATCTCAATTCCTCTACCAGGCACTGATCAGATCTTTGGGACCTAAGGGGAGATAAGTGCAGGAGAGAATTTTTCTAGAAAAGGTTGCCTCATTAAAAAACAAAAAAATACACACACACACACACACGGGAGGAAACACTGTGCATCTTTGCTGGATGTTAATATGTCTCATGTAGCACCTGGGGCTGCTACAACCATCTTGCAACCATGAGGCAATTAGCTCCAGATTTAGTCTGGGATGCCTGGGTGGTTCAATAAGTTAACCACCTGCCTTCAGCTCAGGTCACGATCCCAGGGTCCTGGGATGGAGCCTCACGTGTGGTTCTCTGCTCAGCAGGGAGGCTGCTTCTCCCTCTGCCACCTCCCACCCCCACTTGCGTGCTAACATACATACATACATGCATACATGAGTAAATTTTTAAAATAAATAAATAATTAGTCAATGATAGGACTCCTTTAAAATATATCAGTGATCTGAGGAAGAAAGATTTTCTCCTCTAGAACCAAACTGAAGCAGCAGATAAACTCCTAACCGGAGGTTGCCGAAGTACAGCCCACGAGCCAAATCCCGCTTGCAACCTGTTACTACACGTCCTGGAGACAAGAATGGTTTTTTACATTTTTAAATAGTGAAAAAAAAAATCAAAGGGAGAAGGATTTTGTGATGTGTGAAATTATACAAATTCAAATTCTGGTGTCTAGAAATGAAGTTACTGGAACACAAGTTAGTGCTCACTTGCCTATGGTTGCTACTTCAGACTTAAGTGGTTGCAACATAGGTTGTAAGGACCTTTAAAGCCTGAAATACTTACTATCTGGTCCTTTAAAGAAAAGGTTTACTGACCCTTGCTACAGCACAGTGGATTTAACCCCCGGTTGCATGGTAGAATTACTTGAACTTACCAATACCAGGACCGACCTAGGCCAATTTAACTGAAATAAAGCAAGTGATTCTAATGTAAAATCAAGGCTGAAAGCAATTCATTGATGTGACTAGGTCACAAAACACAGCTGAATTCACTGTAGATAGATGGAAGGTTCCAGGCTGAGAGGAAACTAGATCTGTAACTCAAGCTTTGAACCATCATTTATAACCCAACATTTTCTGTACATGCCTGAAGCCACCAGGCTAATATCCAGCTGTAGGCAATTCAATTCCCAAAGCAGATTTGCAAGCAGAATATTAACAAGAGTAAACTATGTCCTTGCTTACATGTTGACACAACTGGCAAACACAGTGCGACTGGTTGCCAGGGCTCCCAGACAGAGTGGGACTGAAGAAAATCCACAAATCAAAGAACTCGATTTTTAGCAACTGAGAAGTATTTTGGGAAGAAATTGTATAGCCAGAAAAGGTTAAGAATGGGAGGCAGTACAATAGAAACAGTGACTTGAATGTGGACAATTTCACTAGATGCTACATTAGCCCAGAAAATATCGGCATGACATCCTTTTACAAAAAGGAAAGGAATCTAATGTCTGGTCAGCCATGAAAGGAGCTTGGAACCATCACTCCTCCCAACAACAAGGAGAAGCTGAACTGAAAATCAACACTTCTTGGCTCCACCAGAGAACCGAGGTCACAGGACAAACCACTGCTCCCAAAGTGAGAGAAACAGAAGCACAACTTACCGGAGTAGAAATCCAGGAGCAAAAACCTCCTCAGGAACCAGTACCGGTATAGGGAGGCCCAAATCGGAATCAACAGACTGCTGGAGGCTCAGAGGGGGCAAATCAAAGAGTTACAAAGTCCAGAGGGGCCCCACGCTCTGTGAGTTTGCCTCAGGAGGCTTACCAGGTTCTCACAGTAAAGATCTGAGGAAAAGCCTCTCATGCTTTCTGATAGAGCAAGAAAGGAAAGGAACCATTTTGAAATGGCCAGAGCACTGTGTTCTTAACAAGTCGTGCCCTGAGATGAAACAGTTTTACCAGGCTCTAATCAGCTGGGTTTTATCAAAGCCTAATTAACCTGGGGATTAATTAACCCTATGTGGCTCTAGCCTTACAGTGGAGAAGGACAATACCCAATTCCAGCTTCTCTAAGCCATCTTGTTCTACTTAAGGGAGTGAAAGAAAAAACAGAGAAGCCCTTGTGAGGTTCACAGCCCAGAGGAGTAGCCGCACTCAAAGGCTGAGACCTAATCATAGGACTATCGACCCTGCCCCACCCCCCGCTCCATCAAACCACGACTACGTTAGGAAAGACCTCTTTACTGCAGTTCCTCTTACCCAGTCCATCAAGTCCACCGTTCAAAAAAACTATAAGGCATACTAAAAAACAAAAAACAAGAACAAAAGCAACCCCCCCCCCAAAAAAAACAATTTGAAGAGACAGAGCAAGCTTTGGGACCAGACTCAGATATGCCAGATTTATCAGAACAGGAATGTAAGATAACTATCATTAATACGCAAAGGGCTCTAAGGGGTAAGGTAGACAACATGCAGGAGCAGATAGGTAATATCAAAGGAGAGATGGAAATTCTAAGAAAGAACCAAAAGGAAATGCTAGAGGTCAAGAACACTGAAACAGAAAAGAAGAATGCCTTTCGTGGGCTTCTTAGTAGACTGGACACAGTTGAGGAAATAATCTTGGAGCTTAAGGATATGTTAATAGAAACTTCTAAAACAGAAAGGCAAAGAGACAAAAAAATACAGAGCAGAATATCCAAGAACTGTGAGACAAATACAAGAGGTGTTACGTGCACGTAGTGGGAATACCAGAAAGAGAAGAAAAGGAGAAAGGCCCAGAAGAAATATTTTAAGCAATAGTAACTGCAAATGTCCACAAATTAATGTCAAACAATAGAGGCAGGAAGCTCAGAGAGCACCAAGCAGGAATAATGCCAAAGAGGAAACAAAAATACTACAGCTGGGTGTACTATATTCAAACTGCAGAAAATCAAAGATTTAAAAAAAAAAATCTTGGGATGCCTGAGTGGCTTAGTTGGTTAAATATCCAACTCTTGATCTCAGCTCAGGTCTCGATCTCAGGGTCATGAGTTCAAGCCCCACATTTGGCTCCACGCTGGGCATGGAGCATACTTAAAAAGTAAATAAAATGAATTTTAAAAATAATTTCAAAAAATCTTGAAAGAGGCTTGAGGAAGAAAACACCTTACCTGTAGAAGAGCAAAGATAAGAATTACCCTGGCTTCTCTTCAGAAACCACACAATCTAGTGGAATGGAGTGAAATATTCCAATGGTTGAGAGAGAGAAAAAAAACACAAGCCTGAATTCTGTATTCTGCAAAGTTATTCTTTGAAGTGAAGGATAAATAAAGACTTTCTCAGACAAACAAAACTGGGAAATTTTCTTATTCTTAATTGATCTAACAGGTAAAAATCTGTTCAAAATAATAATAGCAATAATGTATTTGATGATTATAGGTTACATATAAGTGAAATAAATAGCAGAAATAATACAAGAAACAGGAGGGAGGAATTAAGAGTATTTTGTTATTATAAGGTACCTATGCCACGGGTGGAGCAGTAGAGTATCATTTGAAAGTTGACTTAGATTAGTTGTAAATGTATATTGCAAACTCTAGGGCAACTAAGAGAAGTTAAAAAAAAAAGTATAATCAATATACTAAGAAATGAGAGAAAATGGAATCCGCTAAAATGTTCAGTTAGAAGACAAAAGGCAGAAGACCAAAAAAGAAGCAAAGAACAAGGGGAAGGAATAGAAAACAGTAATAAATATGGTAGATATAAAACCCAGCCATATAGATAATACTTTAAAGTTCAATGGTTTAAATACACCAATTGAAAGACAGATCCCAAGGTACCTAGATGGCTCAGTTGGCTAAGTGTCTGCTTTCAGCTCAGGTCATGGTCCAGGGTCCTGGAATGGAGTCCCACATCAGGCTCCCGGCTCAGAGGAGGGTCTGCTTCTCCCTCTCCCTCTGCCTGCTGCTCCCTCTGCTTATGCTCTCTCTCTCTCTCTCTTTCTCTCTCTCTCTCAAATAAATAAATAAATCTTTAAAAAAAGAAATAAAGATATTATCATAGTGGATTAAAAACAAGACTCAACTACCTTGTCTACAAGAAACCCACAATAAATACAAAGGCACATATACACGAAAAATAAAGGGATGGAGAAAGAAATGCCATGCTAATACTAATCAAAAAAAAAAAAGCTGCACTATATTAATTTCAGACAGAGCAGATTTCAGAGCAGGGAAAGTTATCAGGGATAAAGAGTAGCATAATGTAATGATAAAGGGGTCAGTTCTCCAAAAAGACATCATCATTTTTTAATGCATATACCCCTAACTACAGAGTGTCAAAATACTTGAGGCAAAAACTGATAGAATTGCAAGGAAAACTGATAGAATAGAAATCAAGGATGAATCCTTGACTACAGTTGGAGATACCCTCCATCAGAAACAGATCTAACAGGTGGAAAATCAGTAAGAACATAGTTGTGTTGAAAAATTACCACGAATCAACTGGATATAATGGACTTCTGTACATGACTTCACCCAACAACAGCAGAATACACATTCTTCTCAAGCTCACATGGAACATTCACCAAGATTGACTGCATACATTCTTGGTCACAAGACACGGTGTAACAAATTTTAAAAAACTGATATACAGTATATGCTGTCAGACCACACTGGGATTAAACTAAAAAATCAGTAGCAGAAAAATAGCTGGAAAATTCTAAAATACTTAGAGCTTACACAGCCCACTTGTAAACAATACATGGGGCAGAGAAGAAAACTCAAGAGAAAATAAAAATATTTTAAACTAAATTTAAAGGAGAATACAACTTAAAATTTGCAGATGCAGCAAAAGCAGTGCTTAGAGGGAAATCTACATTATTTAATGTATATATTAGAAAAGAATAAAGATCACAAATCATTATTTAAGCTTCCACCTTACAAAACTAGATAAAACTAGATAAAAGCAAATTAAATCCAAAGTAAGCAGAAGAAAGTAAGTAATAAAAATTAGAGAAGAAATCAATGAAAATCAAAATGAAGACAGGAAATCAGCAGAGAAAATCAAGGAAACCAAAAGCTGGCTTTTTTTTTTTTTTAAGATTTTATTTATTTGACAGAGATCACAAGTAGGCAGAGAGGCAGGCAGAGTGAGAGAGGAGGAAGCAGGCTCCCCGCCGAGCAGAGAGCCCAACGTGGGGCTCAATCCCAGGACCCTGAGACCATGACCCGAGCCAAAGGCAGAGGCTTTAACCCACTGAGCCACCCAGGCACCACCAAAAGCTGGCTTTTTGAAGATAAATGAAATTGATAAGCCAGGCAAACGAAAAAAAAAAAAAAAGAGAGAGAGAGGATATAAATTATTGATATCAGAAATAAGAAAGGAGACATAACTACAGATTCCATGGATGTTAAAACGGCAAAAAAAGAAATGCTATAAACAACTCCATGCCCATTTGATAACCTAGAAGAAATGAACCAATTCCTTAAAATATATAATCTGCAAAAACTCATGCAAGAAGAAACAGACAATTTGAATAAGGCTCTATCTATTAAAGAAATTGAATCAATAATAACCTTCCGAAACATCACCAGGAGACTGGTCGCCTAAATCAATATTCTTCAAGGTATGAGCCACGAAATGGTGCTGGCTCACAAACTATTTGTCACCAATCTGAGATAAAATAACTAGAGAAATTGACAGTAAGTGTTTAAAAATGTCATAGGAATTCAACATTTTTACAAAATCCATGCACATCTTCAGTAGACTCATCTCACTGAGCATGGTATAGACCAACTAGATTCTTGTTGAACTCATGGGTTAAGATCCACATAGTGAGCTGCCTATAGTCTTGTGCAGTAGAATCACATATTGGTTCCTGATGAACTAGAAAGTATTTCTTAAAGGGAGAAGGCTCTTCATCCCAGACAGCTTGAGAAGCCCTGGTCTAGAAGATGAGATGTCCCGGGCATTACTGCTAAACTTCTCCTCCATCTTGGAGCCAAGTCAATCTGCCACTGATCTCTCCCATGCTTGGAATTCATTCTGAACATGCAGACCTGAACAAAATCAAGTGTGGAAGTGCCTGGGGAGACCATTCTGCGGGACCCATGAGCAGGCTAAGAGCTGCTTGGTTCACAGGTGTATGTTAGGTTGGGGCTGTGTGGCTCCTTCTCTCAGAACTGGGAGCACTGAAACACTGAACACCTCTGTTCTAAAAAAGTCATTAGGGAATAGAGTCCCATTCCTACCAATTCTTCCATTTTTTCTAAATCAAGAAATAACGTAATAATGTATGGCAACACCAAAAGCCGCATAGATAAGAGTTTTTTGAGAGTGAGAGCTATCTAGCTGCGGCAGAGCTGGTGGTCTCTTTTTATTTCAAAGCATGAACCTTTTATTTTATTTATTTATTTTAAAGATTTTATTTATTTATTTATTTGACAGAGATCACAAGTAGGCAGAGAGGCAGGCAGAGAGAGAGAGGAAGGGAAGCAGACTCCCTGCCAAGCAGAGAGCCTGATGCGGAGCTTGATCCCAGGACCCTGAGATCATGATCTGAGCCGAAGGCAGAGGCTTTAACTCACTGAGCCACCCAGGCGCCCCAGCATGAACCTTTTTTAAAATCAGTATGAAGATCCCTCTCCTTTGTTTTTATAACCGCTCCCCACAGTCTCAGAAGTGATATCAGGCCTCATATTGATTAGGATCGATATTTTAATTTTTCAAGACATTCTCGGTTTTAGACTTTAGCCTTCTATTCCTTGACCCCACATTTAATAAATGTCTCTTCATTTTCTGTGGCCCATTAGAAAGGAGCTTCACAAGTGCTCCTGAAAACACTGAGTCACTATCAATGCGTCTGATAAATTCTGACTGGCATTCATTCAACTTTTTCAAGCAAGTATGTGTCAGGCCCTGAGTAAAGTGCTTCGTGTAAGAGGGGCTTCAATGGGTTGTCTTGATATCTCAGTAATGGGTGAGTATTAGAATTCTCACCAAAACTAAAGGAAAAGCCAGACAAATTCAAAGGTTACACTTCCTGTTAGACTACCAAGTTTCTACCCATTTTACAGTCGCCATATTTGAGTTAGTGGCAACTCTAAAAAGACCAACTATTTAATTACAGTATGGATACAAGAGTGGCCCCAGAGTAAACAATGCCTGACTATAAGATAGGTGAAGACCAGAACCACAGGTTGTGCATTACTAAAACCCACCAACATCTACTCTAGCACTTTACATAGAAGGTAATTCTTCAGTTATTATCCTGAAAAACATGTCACCCCAAACTTAGTGGCACAGAAAAGTAACCATTTAATTATGCTCCCAGAGTCTGTGGGTACTGTAGGGACAGCTTGTGTCCACCCTGCGACCTCTGGGGCCTCAGTTTGGAAGAATCGAGGATGTCTGGTGGTGACTCAGTGGTGGGGGGCTGGCGCTGTCTGAACACATGGTCATTCTCACGGGTAGGGTCAATGTGTACTTGTCAGCCCAGACATAGGGCTCTCCATGGAGCTGGAACTGCTTGGGCTTCCCTTCGGCATAGTTGTTGGATTTTAAGATTAATTGTCCCAAAGAAAATCAAGTGGAAGTCCTTAATGGTCTAGCCTCAGAAGTCACACAGGGTGACTTATCTTGGAGTCACAAACCTTCCTGGTTTCAAGGAAAGGAAGCAAAGACCTCCATCTCTTGATGGGGTGGTGCAGTGGGGTGGGTGAGGAGGATGTATCAAAGCCACATTATAAGGACAACATGTTGGTTGGAAGATAATATGGCCCATGTCTTTGGAAAAGAAAAACTGCCTCAAGGATGGACTAATCAATGAATGACTAAACGGTATCAGTAATGAACATTAGCAATTCTCTCCAATAGTTGAGTTCTTCTTTGAGAATACAGTGTGATTGTACTTTGCTACCCTCTTGAGGTTAATCAAGGCCTATGATTTGCTTTGGTCAATGAAATATGGATGGAAGCGACTTGTGTAACTTTCTGCAGGAAGCATGTATCGTTGATCCTCCTCGTTCACAGATTCTGTACGTGAAGTTCACTGACTTGTTGGTCTGTATTCAGAACTCCAATGCTCACATCACCTTTTCCGTCACTGGTGGACATCTGCCTGTGGAGAGCAGTGAGAAATTCTAGCCTCGCGAGGCACACAGTCCTGGCTCGGGTTAAATAAGGTGGAGCTCTGCCTTCTAGTCTCAGCTGTCATACGGTAAACAAGTCTTTTTTGCAGTCTACTTAGTTCTGTGGTTTTTTGCATTTTTGTGCTTCTTGTTGATTTTGTTGCTTAAAATGGCCTCCAAACATAGCACTGAAGTGGAGGAGATACGTGTGTTATATAAGCTTCATTAAAGTACAAGCTACAGCTTTGTTGGTGAAGATCTCAGTGTTCATGAACCAACAATATCTATTAAATAAGGTCTCTTTGTCCAATAACACATATAAAACAAGGTTACTTAGTGATTAGTTGGTAAAGATGTTGTGACCGGAGGCTCACAGGAACCTACCTCTGTATTTCCTCTAGAATCAATAGTTCGAGATTTATCAATTCAATGTTCGTGATGACTTGATTTTTTTTTAAGATTTACTTATTTATTTGTCAGAGAGAGAGCGAGCACAAGCAGGGGGAGCATCAGGCAGAGGGAGCAGTAGGACCCCGCACTGAGCAAGGAGCCCGATGAGGGACTTGCTCCTAGGGCCCTGGGATCATAACCTGAGCTGAAGGCAGAAGCTTAGCTGACTGAGCCACCCAGGCGTCACTCATGGTGACTTCAGAGAACAAAGCTGCTGCAGGTCATGAGAACCGACTGCGGCCACTGCCACAGGGCTATGCAGGCTCCCTCCCCTGCTGGGGTGAAGTGGCGGAACCTGTTCCCCACCCACCCCTGCCCCCAGTGGCACCACCACATGCGTCATAAAGCTTCAACAGAATATCTTCTTCATAACGTCATACAAACAGTGACTAAATGTGTGCTAATAGAACAATTTCACCGTAATTAATCAACAAGAAAACTAGTTAGATTATTTTGACATATGGGTATACAACTTGAGCCTTCTGAATCTCATTAAATTCATGCTAATTGAAATCCTATTATTCTGAAATAAATCCTTTTCTTTCCCTCCTTCTGTTCTTATACGTGGCTAATTATCACCTTATAAATATAGATGACTCAGCTGAGTCACCTGCTGTTATCTTCATTAATTGGGCATTCCACACCCCATTAAATGAATGTCTCCAAATTCAGCTTCAGTTTTTCTCCAAAGAAAATGCCCCATCTCCCCCTCACCCCCAAAGACCCTGATAACTATAAAACGTACTCTGCAGATGGAAAGAACAACAGGAATCTTAGACAATGTAAACTATTTCTTTTTCTCTTAAAACATTCTGAGAAGTAGGGCCACCTGGGTGGCTCAGTGGGCTAAGCCTCTGCCTTTGGCTCAGGTCATGATCTCAGGGTCCTGGGATCGAGCCCCGCATTGCACCGGGTTCTCTGCTTAGCAGGGATCCTGCTTCCCTGCTCTCTCTGCCTGCCTCTCTGCCTACTTGTGATCTCTCTCTCTGTCAAATAAATAAAAATCTTAAAAATAAAAAAAAAACTTTCTGAGAAGTAAAATTATACTCCCAACTTTGCCAAGTCACTTAAGCAGAGGATCAGCTCTGTGATAGCAGCTAAAATAATCAGTCTGTTCAAAAAAAAAAAAAATCAGTCAAAATTCATTATTTCGCCTTCACTAAAGAATTAAAACTTAGATCAGCATAACGATAGAGTTGATGTAAACATTAGTGAGCATCATGCGTCCACTTGTTAGGACAGGGAAGGGGAAAGGAGAAAGAGGACATCAATTGTTTTAAAAAGCAGTAGGATCACACAATGGGATGGTCGTCAGCAATAAAAAAAGAATGAAGCGCTGATACGTGCAACAACACGGATGACTTCTGAAGACATTACACTCCGAGAAAGATGTCGGTCACGAAAGAACACACGGTATTTTCCACTTAAATGAAATGTCCAGAATGGGCAGATCCACAGAGATAGAAATAAATTAGTGATTGCCAGGGGCTGGGAGGTTTTGGAGATTGGGAGTGACTGCTCAATTGTATGGGGGTTTCTTTTTGGAGTGATGGAATGTTCTGGAATTAGTGATGGTGGTTGTACACCGTACTGAAAATACTGAAATCCCCTGAACTGTATACTTTAAAGTAGTGAATCTTACGTTATGTGAATTGTAGCTCAAAAAACCCTTATTTTTACACCAGGCATGCACAATAAGATGGCTATAATCAAAAAACAAGGTGATAACAAGCATTAGTGAGGGTGTGGAAAAACAGAATGTTCACAGCCTGCTAATGAAAACCTAAAAGGGTACACCTACTTTAGAAAACAGTCTGGCTGTTCCTCAAAAAGTTAAATGCTGTATTACCATTTGATCCAGCAAATCCCACTCCTCGGAATTCACTCACGAGAAATGAAAACATGTCCATACAGAAACCTGGCTACAAATGTTTGTGGCAGCATCCTTCGTAATAGCCCAAAGCTTGAAACCACTCGAACATCCATCAACTGATGAAAAATATTTATCCAATGGAATATTCTCAGCCACCAAAAGGAGCGAAGCACGGATGCATGCTACAACATGGATGAAACCCAAAATATTTTGCTCAGTGAAGGAAGTCAGCAATAAAGGACTACACGCTGCATCCTATATGGTCTGTATGCTTGCATCCCCCCAAAACTCACGTTTTGAAAACCAAATGCTCCATGTGATGGTATTACGAAGTGGGACCTTTGGGAGGTGATGGGTCAGGAGGGGTTAGTGCCTTTATAGAAGAAGCCAGAGAATGGGATTCTGAATGGGATTAGTGCCATTAGAGAAGAAGCCAGAGAAAGCTGCCTTGCCCCTTTCACCTTGTAAGGATGCCACTAGCAGTCTGCCTCCGAAGAAGAGCCTGCACCGAACTTGCTGGCATTTTGATCTTGGACTTCCCACCTCCAGAACCCTGAGCAATAAGGTTCTGTTCCTTATAAAGAGAGAGTGGGACCTTAAGACACTGCATTACTTCATTTATATGAAATGCCAGAAAAAGCAAACCTATAGAGACAGAAGGGAGATTAGTAGTTGCCTAGGGCTGGGGGATGGGGAATCGGGGAGTGATGGCTAAGGAATATGGGGTTTGGGGTCTGGGGAGAAGTGATAACAATGCTCTAAAATTGATTACAGTGGGGCCCCTGGGTGGCTCAGTCGGTTAAGCGGCTGCCTTCAGCTCAGGTCATGATCCCAGCGTCCTGCTCAGCGGGGAGGCTGCTTCTCCCCCTCCCTCTGCCTGCCGCTCTACCTACTTGTGTTTTCTATCTCTGTGTCGAATAAATAATAAAAGTCTTTAAGATAAATTTAAAGTTGATTGTAGTGACGGTTGCACAACTGTGAATACACGGAAACACTGAATGGTACACATTAGACGGGTGATTTTGATGGTATGTGAATTATATCTCAGTAAAGCTCTTAGGAAAAATAAAGAATAAATCCAACCACAAAGTTTTAGAAGCAGAGTTCTGTCCCTCTACCCCCTCATTTCTCTGCCCCGCTTTCACCCCTCCTCCCAGCCTGATAGTTCTAGTGGGACCACCTCAGAGGTTCTGGGATCATTTCAGGGAAAGGTCATCAAACCAGGACGATTTAAGATTGTCTCCAGGCCTGACTGTAGCCCCATCTGACTCCTCCCCCGGCAGATCTTGATGGCTGTTGGGCACCTTGGTCACCTTGGTCACCTTCTAGGTGTGAGTAGGGCCTCATGTCTCTGGCTGCGCCCGGGATCCGATTCGTGCACGGAGCTCTGGGCCCACGGCGGGGTGTGTGTGGGGGTGGTGGGTGAGTGGGTGGCAGAAGGTACAGCCAAGGTTCCAGTTGGCAGCCTGTCCACCCTCCCACCGGGCGAGCAGGCTGCCTCCCGCCTTCCACTGAGTGCACCCAGGGTGCGGGCCGAGCTCACATCGCTCCCCGGGAGTCGCCCGATCTGCAGAACCGGCTCCCTGCGCGGGTGGAGCAGCGGAGAGGTTCCCAAACCGGTTACACCAGAAACCCCGCAAGCCAGTCGCTGAGTCCTCCACCCTGGGCTTCCACAGGGGACACCTCTGCGCGCAGGGTACGGGAGGGAATCTCAAAGGACGCCCAGCCTAAGCGGACCCTGCAATCCTGTCTCCCGCCCTCACCGCTGCGGGGCTGGGGAGGAGGGAATCCCGGCAAGGGGGGCGCGGCCCCGCGGGAGCTGCCGGCGTGGGAATCGGGGGGGGGGGGGGGCCCTCGCGGTCGCAGCGCCCCCTCCCGGCCCAAGCGCGGGCGGGCTCCTGCGAACTCCGGTCCCCCGCACCGCGGGGAGGAGGGAGGCGCGTCGGCCGGGTGACCTGGGCTGCGGGCAGCGCGGGGGCGGGGACTCGCGGCCGGGCAGGCGGGCGCGGCGCGCACACGCAGCGGGGCGGCCCCTTCCTGGCTCCGCTCGCCAGCGTCTTTCCCCCGAGCGTCGGCGCCGCCCATGGCCGAGGTGCTGGAGCCGGACCCCGCGACAGCCGAGCGCGCGGCGGTCCAAGCCGTGGAGACGCCGGGCTGGACGGCCCCGGAGGACGCGGACCCCCAGGTAGGTGCCTCCCGCGGGCGCGGACGGTCGGGTGCGGGCCGGAGCGCGCCGGAGGATTTGCAGTGGGACCGGAGGGTCCCGCAGATTTAAGTAAAAAGTTCAATTCTTTCAAAAGTTGTCTCGGTCCCAGTTCCGTGCCTGCTCAGAGGGGAAAATTCGGTCGGTTAGCCATAACCCTAGGTCATGGCCACATCTCCATTTCAACTGGCCACATCTCAGTTTCTTGTGAGGTTAAAAAAAGAAAAAGGAATTGATCAGGTCCCAGAGCCTGCAGTGGGACCTCCCGCCCAGAGGACCTAACAGATGCTAGGTGTTAATGTCAACCGAGCGACTCCCGACCTCTGCGGGGGGCGGAGGCCTCCGCAGTCTCTAATCCAAGGATGGGAGCCTCGGGGGAGGGGCCCCGCCAGGTCGAAGGAACCAGAACCAGGGGCCCATCCCAGGTGGACCTGAGATCAAGGAACCTGGACTGTTGCCTCTCATGTCCTGCCTTTTTCGAATTGCTTCCCCCAGTTTTCTCTGTTCCATTTTAGCCCGGAAGTTACGAGATCCGGCACTATGGACCCGCCAAGTGGGTCAGCACTTCCGTTGAGTCCATGGACTGGGACTCAGCCATCCAGACTGGTTTTACAAAGCTGAACGGCTACGTTCAAGGCAAAAATGAGAAAGGTGAAGACAGTTTACCTTATATATATTGTGGTCGAGTCTCCTGGCTTATTCTTGTGTTTTAGCTGATTAAAGAGAGATACTTTAGAACAGAAAAATAATGAGATCATCAAAGACTTAGTGTTTGAAGACAGGGACTCTGCTCAGGACCCTTAGCAGAGTCTAGAGGAGGCTAGTGCTTTTCAGCCTCTGTTCTTGTCTGTTTTTGCTGGATGAGCTAGGCCTCTGCGTAACTACTGTTAAGTCCATCTCATAGCTGATGCTTCGAGGTAATTTGGTGACTGGTAGGTTAAGAGTCATGAGGAAGCAGGAAGGTACAAAGAACCCAAGATTCAGGGTCTCAAGACATCTGGGTTGGGCTCTTTCTCTGTTTGTGTTTTAGCAGGTCACCTAGCCTGTGGGATCTCAGTTTCTGAATTGTAAGAAAGAAAGAAAGAAAGAGGGAAAGAAAAAGAAAGACAAGACTGGACTATACGATCTCTAATTTTCCCTTCCATCCCTAAAACTAGACTTTATTAACCAAAAATATTAATAGTAGAGAAAGTGTTTAATGTGGCCAGGGGATAATTCAATCATTTTGCCCTTATTTTTTAAGGATGAAAATTATCTCAAAGGTATATTTTATGTCAGTACCATAATGTAAGTCAGGAAACTCCAATCAAAACATAATAGGTTACGTTTTTAGAAGTAGTCGTAAAGAAACTAAATCTGTTTTCACGGTCTTTTCATGGCATTAAATATGTCATTTTCTGGTCCAGAGATGAAGATAAAGATGACAGCTCCGGTGACAAGCTACGTGGAGCCGGGTTCAGGTCCTTTTAGCGAGTCTATCATTACCATTTCCCTGTACATCCCCTCTGAGCAGCAATCCGATCCGCCCAGGCCTTCAGAGTCAGATGTCTTCATTGAAGACAGAGCTGAAATGACTGTGTTTGTACGGTAAGTGGGAGATAATTTATGGCCCTGCCCACTGCTAGCTTTCCTTGCCTGCTCTCGGTTTTGCTCCTCTGCCCTTTCAGCAGGCTTTTCACCCTTCTGTCAAGAAAGAGGCCTAACGCATTTTCGTGGTGTTTCCCTCCTGGCTTGGTTTTATGTGTTAATAAGGGGCTACTTACTGCAAGGTACAATCAATTCATGTAATGAAGAGCTTGTTGCCCACCTCACACAGCTAAGGCACGATGCACATTATTCTCCACCTGCCGCTGAGGTAACCCTGAACAAAAATCCTAACACAAGGGCACAGTACCCCTCCTCCTAGCTTCTAGATTCTGATAGCCCCAGACTCTTCCTCTGTGCCCCAGCCCGAGGGATGCTGGCTGCTTCTGGCAGTCATTGCCTCTCTTCGTCGAGTGGTTCCTTGTACTGTTTCTGGCTTCCAGTACCTGTTCGACACATTCTTAAATTCTCTCTGTTGAAATATAAAACATGCACAGAACATGCCAAGAGTCTCGTACTGGTATCACTTTATTCCTTTCTCCCTCTTGTCACCACTCACCCGCTAAAGGAATCTGTCTGTCTCTGTTTCCACGGACAGTCGGGGGGAGCCCGTACTATCTCTTGGGACTGCCCTCGTCACCGTCAGCAGTGCCCCTGCCTTTGTCACATGATGACCGCTCTTGCCCATGTGACCCCTGTGGCCTTTGTGTATTGACTCATCTGTTCTCTGGATGCTGGTTCATCCTGTTATGTCTCAGGAAGTCACTGTCTTGCTGTTCTTCTCCTCCTGTTCCTCTCTCTCACCCAGGAAGTGCTGCTGACAGTGCGCATTGACCCCCATGTCAAAGCGGACTTGCTCTGGGTGATCTGTTTATAAAGCTTCAACCACATGTGTCTAGTGACTCTCAAAATTTGGTATATCCAGTCCTGATCACCCTAATTGCTGGACATTTCCATGGGGAGTAGGTGGGGATTAAACTCAACAGCTCTACAAATGAGCCTTTCCCCAGTCCTCAATGTATGTGAGCAGTGACTTTCATCCACCAGATAACCTCCCCAGCAAGGACTCCAAGGCCATCATCAGCACACTCTTCCCTGACAACTGGTTACGAGATCGGATCCAGTCTCCTTGGAAATGATCCACAATTCTGTTCCCTTCTCCCCTTCCCTGTGACTTCTTTAGGTCGTCATCTTCTAGGAACCACATGTCAATCATCTCTGTGTCCCTCAGGGCTTGGCACAATGCCGGACACTCAGTAGATGCCCGGATGTCTCTTCATCTCAGGTCTTGACTGTTCCACTTCAGTAGCCTCCTGGCTGCTGGGAGTAACCTGCCCACCATTCTCTTCCCCTCATGCTCCTCACAGGAATCCATGGTCTTTCTTACTGCAACAGCAGCAAAACAAAAACCCCAACCCGTTACTTCACTAGAAATCTCGGTGACTTTCTGCTTGTTCTGGGGGGGGGGGGGGAGTTCAGATTGTTCACAATGTCTTTTATAACGTGGCCCAGCCGTGTCTCCCCACTAGTTATGTTCCGCTGACTTTCCCACCCTTCCCCAAGCAGCCCATGTTCTTCTACATCTCTCCTTTTTCTTAAGTTTTTATTTAAATTCCAGTTAGTCAACATGCAGTATCCTGTTAGTCTCAAGGAATTCAGCACATCCATCCATTACCCAGAGCTCATCACGACAAGTGCCCTCCTTCATCCCCATCACCTGCTCCACCCATCCCCCACCCACCACCCCTCTGGTAACTACCAGTTTGTTCTCTATAGTTAAGAGTCTGTTTCTTGGTCTGCCTCTCTTTTCTCCCCACCGTGTTCATTTGTTTTGTTTCTTAAATTCCACATATGAATGAAATCATGGCATTTATCTTTCTCTCACTCACTTATTTTGCTTAGCATAGTACTCTCTAGCTCTATCCATGTCATTGCAAGTGTCAACATTTCATTCTTTTTATAGCTGAGTAATATTCCACTGTGTGTATACAGCACATCTTCTTTATCCGTTCACCCATTTGAGCTGTTTCCCTGTTTTAGCTGTTGAAGATCAGGCTGTAATCATCAGGGTGCATGTATCCCTTTGAATTAGTATTTTTGTATTCTTTGGGTAAATAACTAGTAGTGCGATTGCTGGACCATGGGGTAGTTTTTTTTTTTTTTCTTTTTTAACTTCTTGAGGAACCTCCATACTGTTTTCAGAGTGTCTGCACCAGTTTGCATTCCCACCAACAGCGCAAGAGGGTTCCCCCTTCTCCACATCCTTGCCAACACCTGTTGTATCTTGTGTTGATTTTAGCCATTCTGATAGGTATGATGTGGTATCTCATTGTGGTTTTGACTTGCATTTCCCTAATAAGTGATATTGAGCATCTTTTCATGTGTCTGTTGGCCATCTGTTTGTCCTCTTTTTTTTAAAATAATTTTTAAATTTTTTTATAAACATATAATGTATTATTAGCCCCAGGGGTACAGGTCTGTGAATCGCCAGGTTTACACACTTCACAGCACTCACCATAGCACACACCCTCCTCAATGTCCATAATATCTGTTTGTCTTCCTTGGAGAAATGTCTGTTCATATCTTCTGCCCATTCTTTTTTTTGCATTTTTTTTATTTGTTTATTTACAGCATAACAGTGTTCATTGTTTTGGCATCACACCCAGTGCTCCATGCAGTATGTGCCCTCCCTATTACCCATCACTTGGTTCCTCAACCTCCCACCCCGCCCCCCCCCGCCCCTTCAAAACCCTCTGGTTGTTTTTCAGAGTCCATAGTCTCTCATGGTTCATCTCCCCTTCCAGTTTCCCTCAACTCCCTCTCCTCTCCATCTCCCCATGTCCTCCATGTTATTTGTTATGCTCCACAAATAAGTGAGACCATATGATACTTGACTCTCTCTGCTTGACTTATTTCGCTCAGCATAATTTCTTCCAGTCCCGTCCATGTTGCTACAAAAGTTGGGTATTCATCCTTTCTCATGGAGGCATAATACTCCATCGTGTATATGGACCACATCTTCCTTATCCATTCATCCGTTGAAGGGCATCTTGGTTCTTTCCACAGTTTGGCGACCGTAGCCATTGCTGCAATAAACATTGGGGTACAAATGGCCCTTCTTTTCACTACATCTGTATCTTTGGGGTAAATACCCAGCAGTGCAATTGCAGGGTCATAGGGAAGTTCTATTTTTAATTTCTTGAGGTATCTCCACACTGTTCTCCAAAGTGGCTGCACTAACTTGCATTCCCACCAACAGTGTAAGAGGGTTCCCCTTTCTCCACATCCTCTCCAACACACGTTGTTTCCTGTCTTGCTAATTTTGGCCATTCTAACTGGTGTCAGGTGGTATCTCAATGTTGTTTTAATTTGAATCTCCCTGATGGCTAGTGATGATGAATATTTTTTCATGTGTCTGATAGCCATTTGTATGTTCTTCTGCCCATTCTTAAATTGGATTTGTTTTTTTGGGTAGTAAAGTTTCTAAGTTCTTTATATATTTTGGATACTAACCCTTTATCAGGTATGTCATTTGCAAATATCTTCTCCCATCTTATAGGTTGCCTTTTAGTTTTGTTGATTGTTTCCTTCACTTTGCAGCTTTTTATTTTTATGTATTCCCAATAGATTATCTTTGCTTTTGTTTCTCTTGTCTTAGGAGACATATCTAGAAAGGTTGCTATGGGCAATGTGGAATTTACTGCCTGTGTTCTCTTTAGGATTTATGGTTTCAGGTCTCACATTTAGGTCTTTAACCCATTTTGAATCTTTTTGGGTATGGTGCAAGAAAGTGGCAATTTCATTCTTTTGCAGGTTGCAGTCCCATTTTCCCAGTACCCTTTGTTGAAGAGCTGAACCAATAACCCATTGAATATTCTTTCCTCCTATGTCAAAGATTAATTGATGATATAATTGTGAGCTCAGTGCTGGTTTTCTAGTCTGTTCTATTGACCTGTATGTCTATTTTTGTGTCAATACCATACTGTTTTCATTATTACAACTTTGTAATGTAACTTGATGTCTGAAATTGAAATGCCTCTAGCTTTGTTCTCTTTTTTAAGGTGGCTTTAGCTATTCGGGGTCCTTTGTGGTTCCATATAAATTTTACTGTTTGATCAAGCTCTGTGAAAAATGCTGTTGGTATTTTGATAGGGATTGCATTAAATATGTAGATTGCTTTATGTAATATAGACATTTTAACAATATTTGTTCTTCCAATCTATGAGCATGGAATGTCTTTCCATTTCTTTATGTCCTCTTTGGTTTCATTCATCAGTATCTTATTTTTTAAAAGACGTTATTTATTTGAGAAAGGGAGAGTGAGAAAGCATGAGTTGGGGGAGAGGTAGAGAGAGAGAAAGCAGCAGACTCCCCACTGAGGAGGGACCTCCCCCACCCCCCAACACAGGGCTTGATCCCAGGACTCCGGAATTATGAACTGAGCCAAAGGCAGATGTTTAACCAACAGAGCCACCCAGGTGCCCCTTTCATCAGTATTTTATAGTTTTCCGAGTACAGGTCCTTTACTTCTTTGATGAGGTTTATTCCTAGGGATCTTATGGCTTTTGGTGCCATTGTAAATGGGATTGATTCCTTAATTTCTCTCTCTGCTGTTTCATTATGGGTGTATAAAAATGCAACAGGTTTCTGTAAATTGATTTTGTATCTTGCAACTTTACAGAATTCATTTATCAGATCTAACAGTTTTTTGGCAGAGTCTTTCAGGCTTTCTATATATACTATCATGTCATCTGCAAATAGTGAAAGTTTTACTTCTTCCTTGCCAATTTGGATGGTTTTTATTTCTTTTTGTTATTGGATCACTGTGGCTAGGACCTTCCACATGTCTTTACCCATGACTTCAGGCAGGTTCCTCAGATTTTCCTTGCCCAAAGCTCTTCTTCTGTAAAATATGTATAGTTATAGTACCAACCTATCTCATAGGGTTGCTATGAAGATTAAATGAGTTGATTTCTGTAAAATAGTTAAAACGTGCATCTGACTTTGCTACTAGTTCTAGCTCTTTATTTCTCCTCTTCCTGGAGCATCCACTTTTGTCCTTTAGGACTTGGATCAAATGGCACCTCCTCTGTGATGCCTTCCTCAGTTTCTAGTCACTAGAAAGCTAGTGACTAGTTAGCTAGTCACTCTGTTCTTCTATTATTCTAAATTAGAGTGATAGAGGTACAGACTGTAACTTTCTCAACAATACAGGAACATGGTCCTCTGTTCATACCCTGCAGCTCCTAACAAGGCAGGTGCGTGGGAAGAGACTCGTATGTTTGTGTACTGAATAAAGCTGTGATGGGTCATTGTAGAACAATATGTATTCAGAGAACAAAAGATGATTTCTAATTAGGGGGGCTTCGAGGTTTCATTTCAGGGCAGAAATCGAATCTGAAAGCAAGTTTCCTTTAGGCAGAACAGACTACGAGTTGGCTCTTCATTAAGGAAATAATAGATTTAGGAGGTAAACATATGGTTCAGAATTATCGTTATCATCAACATTCTGAAAATTAGAACAGTTTTATCAATTTATCTTCAACACTTTATTTCATGTACATGTGTGTATTACATTCCTACACTATTCGATGAGGGTTTAAAAGATACTGTGTGCCAGGAACAATTCTAGGTGCCTCATGAACATCGTTGAATGAAATACACATGGTTTGTACCCTTGAGAGCTTACATCTTACCTGAAGAATGGTAGGACTAAGCTTTTCCACTGGCACATTGGTAATACAGCTTATGCGAAAGAAGCCATACTGGGAATATCCATGATTTTCTGTGTTTCCTATTCTTCAAGTCAAATTCATCATATATACATAACAGCAACTTAGCTAGGTCTGAGTGCTGCCATAATTTAACCTCAGTATAGTTTTGTTTACATACTGGAAAATCTATACTTACACTTTGATTCTCTTTTCCCACTTGTTATTTAAATCTTTTGACTGTCTTTTTTCCCCGTCCCCATAGCAACCTCCGAACTGGCTCCTTCCCTCCAGTCTCTTTTCCATCTGTCTTTCCCAGATCTCTCAAGTCACTTTTCTGCTCAGCATCCTTCAGAATAATCTCAAAAGGGCCCTGAGATGACATACGAGATTCCCCTTTCGGGCTCTGACTCACCTTTCAGAGCTCATTTTGTGCCTCACTATGAATTTGTGTTTTTGAACTTCGGTTGCTTTTCTTCTCCTTCCCCTTTTCCTGCCCAGCAAAACCATCCACCATTCCAGACCAAATCCAGACGACATCCCTTACCCTTGATTCAGAAACATCCTCAGTGTTCCCAAGCATATCGATCCTGTCTCCATTAAATCTCTTCTCAGGCTGTATATAAAGAGCTGCCAAAATGTTCCCCTCTTCCATTAGACTATAAATTCATAGGGTCGAATCTCTATCATATTCATCAGTAATGTGGCACCTACCCTTTTCCTAAGGGGGGCGGTGGGGAGGGGAACGGTTCTGTAGAAAATTGGAAGTCTGAAAGGGAGTCTTCTAAGGGGGTTTCCTCTGACCAGCAAGCCCAGCATCATGGGGAGCTTGTTAGGAATGCAGATTCTCGGGACCCACCCCAGACCTCCTGTGTCTGCCTTTGAGCCAGATTCCTAGGTGACCTGTATACACTCGTGAAAGTCTGAGAAGCAAGAGTTAGAGCAGGAGATGGTGAAAGTTCCAAATCTGCCTGCCAGCAGCTGGGACGCGTGCCTCTTCCTGGCTCTCCTTGTGTGGCGAGGTGGCGCTGAGAATGGGAACCAGAGGAGAGGAATGGCCCAGTCAGCTGCTGAGGGGGAGGGGCCCGGAAGCTGCACCTGATCCAGCCTTCATCGCAGCCTTTTCAGACTGACATTTACATTGGCATGAACATCACTCATGGTTATCTACTTTCTCCTTTGCAGGGCTTTCGATGGATTTTCTAGTGCTCAAAAAAATCAAGAACAACTTTTGACATTAGCAAGTACTTTGAGGGAAGAAGGAAAAGTTTTCAATGAGAAGGTTTACTACACTGCAGGCTACAACAGTCCTTTCAAGTTGCTTGATAGAAATAACGAAGTGTGGTTGATTCAGAAAAATGAACCCTCCAAAGAAAACGAATGAGGAAAAAACCCCAGGAAGTTCTATTTCTTACTGTAGACATCAGCACTACATACCCGTAAAATGTAGAGTAGTTGCTCTACTTGAGAGAACAACGATGAATTGTGCTTATTTCCAAGGTGCCTTGTAGCACCTTGTTTGAATCTTTATCTAGATACACAGGGAACAGGGGACAGGGGACAGTATTCTAGAAACACGTGAATCAGTCACAGCTCTGGAGGAGTTTACTTCTGCGAGGCTCCCGGGAAATGCTTCCCGGGAAGCTCCCTTCTTCACATCACGTTGCCTTTTTCAACTTGGATTTGTGTCCTTTGGATGTTATCCCCTCCAGATATTATCAATAAAAATGCTAAAGAGGTATTCTGTGTGGCACAGCTAGTCTGTGAAGCCTCACGAGGTGAAGTTCAGTTGAAAGCAAAAATCAGATTCTTGGGGTGCCTGGGTGGCTCAGGCATTAAGCATCTGCCTTTGGCTCAGGTCATGATCCCAGGGTCCTGGGATCGACCACTGCATCAGGCTTCCTGCTCAGTGGGGAGCCTGCTTCTCTCTCCCACTCTCCCGCTTGTGTTCCTTCTCTCGCTGTGTCTCTTGCTGTCATAAAATTAAAAATCTTTAAAAAAAAAAAAAGACCCTATTTAATTGTGCCCGGTTATCCTGGTAATGCCTTTTTTTTCTCTTTTTTTCCTGGTAATGCCTTTAAAAAAAAAAAAAATCAGATTCTTTTGCACCTGACCTGGTCACATTCTCTGTGGGCCACTCTTCCCCATCCCCCCAACCGCCCCCACTGCATAAGAAAATTCCAACCATATCCAGAAGGTTCAATAGTATTTCATGATAGAGACCAAATTTATGAAGTTAGGGACTTCTATCCTATTTTGAAACTCAATAAACACATGTTCTTTCCCGAAGGCATGTATACAAACATGTAATTTTAAAATTCACTTGCATTTTTAAAGCATTTCATGCAGTTTGGGAGATCATATGAAAATGATGATAATTATTGAACGAATGGGCCACCACAGAATCAAGGAGGTTGAAATCTGTGCCTGATTGTATTGGAACATGCTTGTCCTAGAGATGTCAGATGTAACCGGAGCCCAAAGATGCCAAAGCATTTGGCTCTGGCGGGTCCCAAACAGACCAAGTTCGGCCACTGGCCACTGACAAAATCCAAAGGCAGAGAGATGAGAGGTGGTGAAACAAGAAAGGAATTTATTTCAGTGAGGCTAGCACTGGGGACTGGGGTCTGGCGTCTAAGGACGATCTCTAACATGTTGAAAATACTTCTAGGTTCATCTAAGGACAACATGGGACAAAGGTCGGTGGGTACACGTGGGTGGGTGGTAAAGGTCAGGCCGATCATTGTCTTGGGCTCAGTCACACGGAGTCTTCACTGCTGGAGCAGGTAGTTTCAGTTCCCATCAGGGATACTTTGCCCACCTGGTCTTTGCTTGAGTTAACAGACACGCTGGAAAGAATCAATTAGACGTACAGACTGAGGTCAAAACGGGTGGTTGGAGTTCACTTCCACAGAGAGGAAGACCGTTGTGGGAAAGGCAGTGACTACCGTGGCCTCCCAGGGCATGATGGTTGGAGGGGTGAAGAAGAAAGGCAGGTTGGTGCTCAGTAACTTCCCAACAACTCGGCTGCCCGTGAATGACGCTGCTTCCAGTTCCCGTCACGGTGCGTGTTTAAGCAGAGACGGTGTGATCACTTCTGGAGAAGATGTAAGTATCCAATGGCAAGAGGATGGAACCATAGATGCTAAGGTCCTGTCAACCCCAACATGATGTGATATCTCTTAAAATTAACCTCCCTAACAGGGATAGCTATAGTGAGTATAATCCTAGGTCCCCCTAGACCCTTCTCTAGGACAATAATTCCCATCTCTCCCTTACCTGGATTGCTAATCTGGATAAAGACATACCTATAGTTAACGGTTCCCATCGCTAACTAAAATTTCTGGATTACCTTCCAGGTGCACCATTCTAAGCGTTTCACCTGAATTACTACATTTGACCCTCAGAACAACTCGGTGCCACATTCTAGCAGCTCTACTTTGCAGACCAAGATGTGAGGCACAGAGCTGTTAGGTAACTTGCTCCAAAAGAAGCTGTAAGAGCAGAGGCGAATTGGAGTCCAGGCGGTCTGACTGCTGGGTCCACGTGGTAACCGCTATGCCCCACTGGCAGATGGCAGACCGCAGCTCTCTTGGGCCACAAGTGGCCAGGACCATACGGAGCCATTCGTCCTGCGTAGGCAACGTGCATGAGCAATGATCAATGTGATGATGACCTCAGAGCTTCCTTCTAGGTTGTCATTTTTGATACAAAACAAGCTAGATTTCTGGCTTTGAAATTCTTAGGGATATAAGATTTTAAAATCTCAGGCAATTATTTTCCAAGGTTATTTGCTCATCTTGATTATTTATTGGTTCTTTGCCTTTTTATGCTTGCCAAAAAGAAATTAAATTTCTTCTTTAGCTCATTTAAAAGAAACCAACTGGAGGACCCCTTCGAGCCCTCCCACTAGATTGTCCACAGTACTAGTCTTTACTTGTATGAGGTAAATATTTCTAATATTTACCTTATAGTTCTATGCAAATAGGCACCTCTTACGCAATAAATTCCATTTTTAACAAGAGAAGCATATTTCTGATGGCTCACATCTAGTTGAAATCTGAAACATGTTCCAGAAAAAAATGCATTTTGTACCATTCAAGTCAAGGATATCCCATTTCCCCCTTCTCTTCCATAAATCATAAACTAAAACATTTTTCAGCCCTCAATCAATTCAGAGAACATTTCTCATAGCAATAAATCAGTTATTTTAATAACATGGCTGGCAATGACTACCACATATCCCTTTTGTCAACATTTCTGTGGAGATTGTTCTTCTCTTATCTACAGCAAATTTCTGTGTAGACTCTTTTCTAAGGCTAAGCCTTCCACCTTTGCTCTTGGTGTAACTCTTGCCCCATCAGTGAGCCAGTGAGTACCTCTCTAGGCTGTCTTGCACCCCATGTCCTAACCACCCTGCCTACCAACAGGTTCAGATTCTGCCTGACCCTCCTTACCCCCCAAAATTAAATCCTCGTTCCCCCCTAGACTTTTGCGGGGGGGGGGCAATAATTCCCATCTCTCCTTTGCCTGGATGATCTGATTTCTCCGGAAAGAGCGATCCAGTGTCTTCCTTGGGCAGTCCCCCAGCCATCACTGCTTTCCTCAGAGTTCTCCACATGTCGAGGTGTCCATCCATTTTTCATGAGATTACCTTTTCCAAACTCTGAAAACAATTCACTTAAATTCAGTGCATTTATTCTGTCTTTTCTAGTTATCACTTAACCTTTCTCCCTAAACATTTCACTGGAAGGTCATTTACTTTCCTTCACTCTTGAAGAAGTCATAGTGGCATGTCTACCGCATTCCAGGCACTGCACTATGCACGGGGGCTGGGACATGGCGGTGACAGAAACACTCACTCATCGGCGACTTAATAATTATCCAATCCTACAAGGCCTCTCGCTCTTCCATTCAGTCCTCCTTCCTGAGAATACAGCAGTGAGTGTCCTCGTGGGGTTTATTTTCTGGAGAGGGAGAGGGTATAGATGAAATGAGGCTCTGGGATGGTGAGTGGTGTGGCCAGGGACAGCAGATGTCACACAGTGGGGACAGCCCAGTCCTCTCTGAGGAAGAGAGATTTGAGACTGGGATGGTGAGAAGGGGCCAGTCAGATGAAAGCCTGGCAGGTTGGGGACATCTTAGGCGGAGATGACCGGGTCAAAGGAAGAGGCCACGTTCAGTATTCAGAACAAAAACTGCACGTAGTGATTTCTGAGCAAGAGAGAGAAGAGAGAGCTGTGTTGTAGTCTCTCTAGCTCTCTGGACAAAGGAAACTGCTGATCTGGTACAGGGTTGTGGGAAGTGCAGGGGTCAAGGGTTAGCCGCCTTTAGGAATCCCCTAGGAATCGAGCTTTTGTGGTGGAGGTGCGGTTCCCAGAGTGAGGCTGCCGCTGCCCAGCCCGATGTAGGAGGCTGGTTTAGAGCTGAGATTACTGACGTGAAGTTGTCCTTGGTCATCTCTGGTACTTAGTGTAACTGTGGCCAAAGACGGGTCATTTCTTTTCTGGGACTTGGGACTTCTCCAATTACGTGGAGCTGTACTCCTCAGATCCACATTCGAGAAAGAACCAGCTATCTGGCTTCAAGGGCTGTGGTCAGCTGATGTCTCTAGCTGACACTCTCTTCAGGGTTGGCTGCAGATTCAAGATAAGGACACACTATTGTCTGGGCATAGAGAGCCTGTGCCTGAGCAAGGCAGTGGGAACTGATAGTCCGCTGTCTTCTGGCATCTTCCAGCCAAAGACTGAGCAAAGTGATGGAGCAAGGACCTAGCTGTTTCTGCCCAACACAGCCCCTTCTAAGTAAACAGTCTTTGTTCTGGAGGTCCGTGGGGGCCTAGGAGACGTCATCAGATCTGTTAAGAAGCCTGACAGCTTCCTCCACCCCCACAATCTCGCCTTTCCTTTCTCCTTTCAGAGCCTGTAACTTTGTACACTTCTTGTGCTCCTAACTCCATCCCAGGGTCAAACTGGCATAACTGGGGTCAGAGTGGCCCTTGATCACGGGCGCTAAGAGCATCCTGACATTGGGTCACCCCCTGAGTGGTTGGTTTTGAGGCTCACATCCCTGGTGGGCAGGTAGTGCCTAGACGACTCCGGACATAAGAGGGCTGTCTAGTTATTAAAACTTTAGGTGACTTACTCCTGGAGAAGTGGACAATGGCCGTGGATGATTCAGGTGTCTCAGACGTGGGGTGAGGGTGGGTAATGAGTACAAGGGTAATGGACTTGAATGGTTATTACTAACTTGAATTGATGTCCTCCAGGTGGATAAGGAAAAGCTGAGGTCAATTAACAGACAATTTAAAACTAAGTGTGAGAGCCAGAGTCTCTTTGCTAAGAAGCCCTCACCTCATGCTGAAGGTCAGCAGAAAAAGCTGTAGGTCAAGCACAGGATTTCATGGTAAAAGTAGTAACCACCCAAGATGTTCAACCAGTGGCAGCTCCACTGGGGCATCTGACCTCGGCTCAGGTCATGATCCCGGGGTCCTGGGATGGAGCCCCATTTTGGGCTCCCTGGGCTCAGTTGGGGAGTCTACCCTCCCCTGCTCATGCTCTTGTTGGCTCTCTTCCTGTCTCTCTGAAATGAATAAATAAAAATCTAAAAAAAAAAAAAAAAATTCAACTAAACCACCTTTGTTACACCAAGGTCAGGACCAAACCTGGATGGTGAGGACAGCTGGTGGATGCCCCCAACAATTATGACTCCCTGAAAGTTTCTGAACACTCTGGACCTGCAGAAGAGGCTTAGCCTTTCCCCATTAAGAACCTTCCCCCCCGGGACGCCTGGGTGGCTCAGTTGGTTAAGCAGCTGCCTTTGGCTCAGGTCATGATCCCAGCGTCCTGGGATCGAGTCCCACATCGGGCTCCTTGCTCGGCGGGGAGCCTGCTTCTCCCTCTGACTCTGCCTGCCACTCTGTCTGCCTGTGATCCCTCTCTCCCTCTCTCTCTCTCTCTGACAAATAAAAAATAAAATCTTTAAAAAAAAAAAAAAAAAAAAAGAACCTTCCCCTTCTCCCACCTTAACAGGAGGAAATGCAATATTCATAGAGATCTGTCCCCATAATGCAACGGGTGTCCCAAGAAGCTGACATCCCCCACCTCCCAGGCCTGTACCCAAGGTGAAGTCGTAGCATCACCTGGCTGGGGCCATGCCAGGCCTTGATGAAGGAAGAAATGGGTAACATTCCACAGGTGCTATGGAACCTAGCCAACACCCACCCACGGGCAGGCCAAGATGGCACCCTTGGGCCCTGGTTCCCCAGGTGCTCAGTCAGAAGACTGGATAAGGAAAGGCTTACTGGTTTGGGGTTATCACTCAGGATACAGGATTTAATACCATGAGAAAAACTCCAGGGTGGCTCCTAGAAGCCTGGAAAAAGTGATCGGAATGTCAAAATGCCTGAGCTACAGGGAGAGAGAACAGAGGAAGGAATGCAAAACTCATGAAAGGGCCCATGCTGGATAATTAGGGGCAGCAATAAGACCCACCTGATTTTTGTCTTAGTCTGCTAGGGCTGTCCTAACAAACCGCATAGACTGGGGTTGCTTCACACAGTGCTAACAGCTGGGAATGCTCAGACTAGAATGTTGGCCAAGTCAGTGCCTGCTGAAGGCCGGCTTGCTGGTTTGCAGACAGCGTTGTCTTACTATAACCCCGTGTGGCTGAGGGGACGTATCAGAGGAGGTCATTAAGAACACACCACTTGCCCCCAGAGCTGGACCCAGGCAGTGGGAGGCTCCCCACCCCCACCCCTGTGGGTGGAATGCACGCTCCTCTTGTCCTCCTGGCTCCTAGGGGCTCCTGCAAGTTCACAGCCCAGGGATGGAAATGGAGATGGGGCTCAGTTAAGGCCTCTAGGCACAGTCGTACCCCCTTAGCAGCAGGGGATCCGTTCTAAGCCCCCCGCGGGTGCCTAAAACCATGACAGTACTGAATCCTGTACATACTGGCTTTTCCTATACCTACATACCTATGATCAAGTTTAAGTTTATGAAAATTAGGCACAGTAAGAAGTTAACAATAACCAGTAATAACATTGAAATAATTATAACAAAATATTCTACTAAAAGTTATGCAAATACGGTCTCTCTCTTTCAAAATACCTTATTAGGCTGTACTCACCCTTGTGGAGATGCGAGGTGACAAAATTCCTATGCTAGGAGAGGAAGCGACGTGAGGGACACAGGCATGGTGACGTAGCGCTGGGCTCCTCCTGAACTTCTGAACACACTTCCTGAGGAGGAGCTTCGGTGCGGGGCCTGGAGCCACGGGAGGGGAAGCCGCAGATAAGGGGGTCCGCGGGAAACTTTGGAGGTTCTGGTGGACAGGTGCGGAAAACTCCAGATCGTGCTACCTAAGACAAACTTCCCATTTCCTTGTTTACCGAAACTGCCACCGCCTCGTATGAGGCGGTTTACCTCTTCCTTTGCTCTCTCCCTGCCCTCTACGTTCGGGGACCAACTTCAGATGACAGCCGGGGAAAGTTCCCGAGCAAGTTGTGAACCAACAAGACGGTTATTTTTCTTCTTGTAGGAACACTAAGCCCAGCTTGAGGGCTCCTCCTTATGACCTCATCAAAACCGAGTTATTTTCTGAAGGCCCCATCTCCGAACAACAGCCGCATTGGTGCTGAGGATGTCATCGTGTGAACTTGGGGGAGGGGACACAATTCAGCCCATAGCAATTATGTTCCATGGGAAGGCCTGGAGGACCCGCCGTTCAGCAAGCGGCCCAATTACGGTCCCCAGGAAAGGCACAGGTGACAGGAGTGTGAGCAAAACCATGTGCTCAGCAGCGGCTATCCTTTGCAGCCCAGGCCGGCAGGACAGCCTGGGGAGGAATCTAGCTTGCCAGGACAGCCATGTGGTAAGGGGCAGACTCCGAAGAGCCCAGGTGGCAGCGCTCATTGCAGAAACCAGGGCGAGTTAATGATCGTGTTAACCACTAGGGGCAAAAGGGCAGCCCAGGGGGTCTATCCTGTAAAGTCTCATGGAGATGGTTACTAGAACCTGGCATCTGGAAGTTCTCAATAGACTGGGTAGCCAACAAGGGTAATGTTCTTTATACATAACCCAAGGAGAGCAGGAATGGATAAGCAGGGGGCTGAGATCACCACTCCCACCACCCCCCACCCTTGCCCACAACACTGACCCCTTGCCCAGTTTCCAGAGTTGAGCTGCTTTTCAGACTCAAAGTCACTGACTGAAGAGGTAGTTGGGTTCCCAGGAAAAGGTCCCATAATATTTCACTAAGTGCACACTGATGAGTCCCCCAGTATTTTTCTAAAGGGACCTGTGTCCATTTACTCAAGTGGATGTACCCTGGAGACAGGGAAATACCCAGATACACTGGGGTCCCAAATGACATTGGATGCCCAGAAACCTAGGGTGTCATCATAGTTCCTCTTCCCCATTAAAGTGAGAGCATATGGAGGTTAGAAAATAAATAGAGTTCTAATCAAAGTTTGCTTCCAGTTGATTCCCTGGGTCTGCAGACCAAGCACTGGTTATTGCCTCAACCCCTGGATGCATAGTTAAAATTGGCATACTTGGAAGGCAAGATGACCCCACATTGATTTCTTGACTTCTGAGGAAAGAACATAAGCTTCTAACCCCCCTCTTCCCAAACTGGCCCACTAAATCAAAAACAGTATTCCCTTGAGCAATATTTTTAAAGATCCTCGGGTGAACATCCACTTCTAGTTGTGATGGTGAACTAGGAACCAGACATTGAAAGCCCATGGTACCTAACTGTGCTCTCAGAGAGAAGGGGTCGGGAGAGCTGGGTGGGTGTAGAAAGGTGAGTTCAGTGACTGTTCAAGCTTATGGCTTTGAAGCTGTTTCTAGGCAGCAAAGTAGGGAGGAGGAAGCCAAACAGAGACCCCTAGGCTCACTGAGAAGACATTTGAGAAGACAGAGATCAGTGTTAGGGGATGCCAAAGGGAACAGAATTTGTTCAGCAGCATAGAGAATGAAGAAACACACACACACACACACACACACACACACACACACACACACACACCCCTCTCTATATCTACAGTGAGTCCTCTCAGGTCCTTGGCCAAGCACTGATCTGTGAAGGTATAAGAAGAAAGTATCAAAGCCAAGAAAGGAACAACTGGAAAACAGTAGAAGAAATGACTCACAGATCATATTTCAGGCAGGAAACAGTTTTTGTTTTTGTTAGCAAGAGTAGAAATAACTCAAAATGCAGGGGGGCATCCGGTAGTGCCTCACAAGGGTATTACCTTAGTAGGAGACTTAATTGTCTAAACCAAAGAGTTTTCTGGACCTCCCCTAATGAAGCTTAAAAGCAATCCTTGAAAGGATCAAACTAATCCCAAGAAACTTGGCTGTGTGCCTAAATAAGGCTCAATATTTTTAAAGGAATATAACAAAATCCATCAACAAACAACTCTCAACATTCAATAAAAAATTTTTTTAGAAAAATATGTAAAGAAACAGAAAATTATGACTCTTAATTAGGAGGAAAAAATCAATTAGGATTAGGAACAGACCTAGAAGTGACAGACAGGAAGAAATTAGTAGCATGGCCCAAGTGATCTTGCAGACTTATGCTATCAGAGGTGAAGAAAAGAAAGAAATGCAATGAAAAGAAAGCAATGTAGAATTTATGACAAGCCCCACGGTGAGATCACAATGCAGGTCCCGGGGTTCCTGAAGCAAGGCTTGCTAACTGCAGGAGAGTATGACATGGTTTTTGAAAAACAGCTTCAGGTAGGCTACTGGTCCCTGGGAGAGATGCCACTATGAGACACCACGTGGTGATGTGCCCAGAACTGCCCATCTTAGCTATGTTCATAGTCATAAAGTTGGCAGGACCAGTGGTCCATCATAAGTTAGAAATGATACATCCAGAAGCAAGCATGAGCAGGACTAGAGTACATAAGCAAGCTGCATGAACAGACCACCTGAACTCCCGTGTCATCATGGTTGCACCCATTCCCCCTGCTCACACCCATTCCCACTGCTTCCCTCCCTCTGGTTATTTGGAAGACATGTATGATCAGCTGAAGGAAGAGGGAAAAACTTCAACTTGGCACACTGATCACTTGGCTTACTCTGAGGGTGCAACATCAACAGGGACAGCATCCTCAGGGGTAATGTTGAAAGACAACTTGGAGGAAAAAAATTCCATGATTTTTCTGCAAAAAAAAAAAAAGAGCAGGGCAGGGTTTTTGGTAGTGGACCTGGTCGTTTACTTTGCAAGGGAAAAGGTGAAATACCACCTGGAGTCATGGCAATGGCAAATGGCCTGGCCGATGGATCCAGAGTTTGGAAAAGAAAAAGAAGAAAGGATGACTGAGACAAGGAAGTCTGGGGATGGAGGCATGTGGATGCACATATGGGTGCAGGCACAGAGCAAGAAAAGCACTGTCTCACGTTTCTGCCCACCAGAAAGGCACTTAGCCTGGTCCCTTAGCTTTTGCTGGTGCCCATCCCAGTGCTGGCACAGCATGCACACAAATAAAGTAGCAATGGTGGCAGAAACGGAGGCTGGCATGAACCCCTGGGGACATGACTCCACTTGGGGCACCCCTTGCCCAGTTGGAACTGTGAATGGACAAGTGTAGCAACCCTAGTCCCAGAATGGTTTGATTCTCAGGACCTCAGGACCCTTGGGAATGATAGCTTGGTTCACGCTGCTAGGAAAGCCAGGGAGGTGAGCAGAGGCGGCAGTTGAAGGTAAAGGACATGGTGGGGGGGTGGAGATGATGAGTATCAGATGTGGCCCCAGGCCAATGGCAGGAAGGGCTACAGTTGGTCCCACCATGCTCCTTTAAAACATTTTTCTCCTCATGCAAAGAAATCCACAAGAGCCCTGGAGGAGCAGCTCTCATGATTTTTGGCAGGGCGGGTGGTGGGGGAGGGGGAAGACGACCGACAAGGTGCACGGGGAGGACCGTGGCAAGCATGGAGATGTGCCACTTAGATCTCTTTCAAGGCTTGCCAGCCAGCTTCAAATAGTGTAGTTGGTTGACAGCCTCTAACTGCTGGCGTCATCAGGGGCCACCTTAGCTTTTAAGCCGAGGTCACACTATTCCCAAATCAGAAAGGGTTGGTGGCCAATAATCACACTAAGTACTGGAAACTGAAGGCACGTTTTTTTCTCAGTGTAACCTCTTACCAAAGACCAAGCAAGGCAGAGGTAAAGGACCTAGCTGTTTCTGTCCAAGACGGGACCATCTAGTGTGAGAGCTTTCCCAAGTTCTCATAGGCTAGGCAGACATGTAAGGTCAGGACTGCCATCTGATGGCTTTCCTGGCCTCATCTTCCTTCCTCCCTTTTCCTTTTAAAGGTGTTACACTCCAATAAAACCGTTGGCATTCTTCATGGTCTTGGTGTCTACTTGCCGAGGAAACTAAGGCAGCTTAGAACTTTTCTTTTCAGTAGTTAAAGGCTCTGAGGTGGGGAGTGGCTTCTGCTTAGGGATGGAAAAGAGAATAAGGCCAGACCCTCTGAGTGAGGGGGAACAGTGGCAGATCTTAAAAGCCACAGCAAGGCCTTAGAATCCTATTCTAAAGGCAATAGTCTTTGAAGGGTTCCAAACACTGGAAGGCTATGAATTTTTTTAAGAGCTTATTTTGTATGCCGCATTAAGAGTGACTGAAGATGCACCTTAAAAATCAGACCAGTTGGGGCGCCTGGGTGGCTCAGTGGGTTAAGCCTCTGCCTTTGGCTCAGGTCATGATCTCAGGGTCCTGGGATTGAGTCCCACATCCAGCTCTCTGCTCAGCAGGGAGCCTGCTTCCCCGCCCCCTCTCTGCCTGCCTCTCTGCCTACTTGTGATCTCTGTCAAATAAATAAATAAAATCTTTAAAAAAAATTAAATAAATAAATAAATAAAATATTAAAAAAAAAATCAGACCAGTTGGGAAGCTTCTACAAGAGTCTGGGTGGGAGAAAACAAATTCGACCTGAGCAGTAGCAAGGGGACCAGTGAGAAGTGATCGGATTTGTGAAACAGTCTGGCAGTATGATTGACAAGACTTGCTTAGGGTTTAGATGTCGGTGAAAAGGAAACAGGCACAAGAAGGAACCTGGATGTGGCACCCGAGCCACTGTGTGTGTCATGTTGTTAATTGATAAGATAGAGATTTGTGTGTTTTTGCGGGGGTGGGGGGTAGAATGGTTTGGAGATACTAAGTTTAAAACACCTTTAATGCAGATTCTGAGTAGGCAGTAGGTATTACTAATCTGGAGATCACAGAGGAGGTGAGGACAGATGTTCAGGAGTCACCAGTACACACACACACACACACACACACACACACACACACACACACACATTTAATGCTATGGGATTAGATGTAGTTAACAGAGAAGAGTGTAGCTTTAGAAGGCTAAGAACCAAGCTAGGTCATACCGTTCTCCTTCTTATAAAACCTTCACTGTTTCCAAATACTACGGAAAGCCTAAATTCCTTGGGAGAGCATCCCGGGTCCTCTACATTCTTGCCAGAGACGACCTTTCCAGTCTCATGCCCTACTACGTTTCCCTAGAGACATTTTAACTCCGTGTCTTCCTCTAACACTTGGCCTCTGTGGCTTTGCTCGCGCTGTCCCCTCCATGTGGACTGTTCTTCTGTCAGCTTCCCTGCTTGGTGAAACCCTCCTTTGCCATAACGTCTCAGTTCAGGTTCATCATCGATCCCCCACAGCTACCTAGTCAAAAGCAATGACACCTGGGACATCTGGCTGGCTCACTCTTGATCTCAGGGTTGTGAGTTCGAACCCCACACTGGGTATAGAAAAGACTCTCAAAAAAAAAAAAAAGGCAAGGATACCTTCCTCTGAGAACCTTATCCCTCAACCACGAGTGGAAAAATGACTTACCCAGTATGCCTGGAGGTAGATAGCTCAAGGATGGTACAGTGGCTCTTGAGGTAATCAGTGGACCAGGCTCCTTTCACCTCCACCTTCCACAACATGTGGCTTTCAACCCATTGGTGCTGAAAGGCTGGAAGAGTACGGCTCCTCTTCTAGCCTCCCATTCATTCAGGGAGAAACGGGAGAAAGGAAGCCACAAGGGATGGAGCTGGCTCCTGTATCAGCAAACATCCTGGAGATTTCCAGATTACTGCTTGTCTCATTGGCCAAAACTGTGCCCTCCTGACTATAGGGGAGGCTGTGAGGTAGTGTTTTGGTTGGGTGCGCCGCCAGTTTGAGTCAACGTCAGGTGTTCCAGTGGTAAAGAAGAACACACAGTGTTGGGTCCCAACAGGGCTGGCTGTGAAGGCCAGAGGGCTCTTTCTTCTCTTCTATTCTGACACAGTTTACAGGACAGCTCCCAGTTTGTGTTTTTTTTTTTTTTTTCACTAGATCTGGAAACTCTCAACCACATTTTTTTTTAAAAGATTTTATTTTTTATTTGTCGGCGGGGGGGGGGGGGGAGGGATCACAGGCAGACAGAGTGGCAGGCAGAGTCAGCGGGAGCAGCAGGCTCCCCGCTGAGCAAGGAGCCCGATGTGGGACTCACTCGATCCCTGGACGCTGGGATCATGACCTGAGCCAAAGGCAGCTGCTTAACCAATTGGGCCACCCAGGTGTCCCTCAACCACATTTTTTAAATCCTAGGATCCCTCCTCTTTACCTAGCACATTAGAAGTATTTAATAAAGGGCCTTTTTTCACTGCTGAACAAATGACTACAGATTGCGCTCCAGTCCTCTTCTATGAGTAAAGGCTGGCCTGTGTAGAAGGTGGTTTAGAGAAGCTCATCGAAGGAAACTATATTACAGTAACCGAATAGCTTATTACAGAAAAACAGGCCTCACGAATCAAACGGACCTCAAGAGTCAGGTCCATGTTTTGTTCGAAAGACCCTCCTTCCAACCCTGTCCCCCAAAAATATCCTAATATCCACCCCCGTTATCCTGTTGTACTCATTTTATGATGGACTCTCAGGAACGTAAATGGTTATTCACCTTCAGTTAATGTGCTGGAAACACATTAAGGCAGAACCAATAAAGCCAATCCCATGCTTCACCTGTCCCACCAGGATGCCCATCACAGAGCCCGGTGTGGTGCTGCAGGGCAGGCAGAAGACAGATGTGGAAATGCCTCCTTTCTTCCCCTTGTTACTGTGACTCCCTCCCCACAGGAGAAGCAATGGTCTCACAATCGAGATTCTTCAGAAACAGGAGGGCAGAAATCAGACCAAAGGTGAGGTGGCTTCCCACTGACAGGCCACCCGGTCACTTGTCTCTCCCAACTCTCAGGAAAAATAAGGTGGAAATAATTTAGCCCCAGGACTTCTGTCTACGATTCTCTGGCACTTACAGTCTCAGGGTATGAGGCAAGGTCACACGTCTACGCTGCCTAAATTTTTAAAGATGGTATGGTCTGTTAACCAGCAGCGAGTCCTCACAGAGGAGTAAAGCAGCAAAGCCAAAGCCCTCCACATGCCACATCACCTGAACTATCAGTCATTTTTCCTTTTTTATTCAAGAGTCGATAGGACATTGTTCAGAGTTGTTTTTCCGTATGTCCTTTTAGATGGCACCATCCAGCGTCTGTGATGTTCTCTCTCCTCTCTGTTGGGTCCCCACCTCCCACAGGCGCCTTCTGGTCTTCACTGCTGTTCTGTTTGGATCCAGCAAAGCACTCAACAGTTCCGTGAAAGGAGGCCTACCTTATTATTCAAAAATGAGTGTACAAACGAAAAGAAATAACGTTCAAATATTTACTTTACAATTGTTTTATTCAAAGAAAATTTTAAAACCTAATTTTTCTTTAAAAATGGAATTTTTTAAATAGTTTCATAATTGGCTTTGATGTTGTTTACTTTATACCTTCGACATAAATGATTTATATATTAAGTTAAAGTTTTCTGATATCCACGTACATTCTAATCCTGTTTAGGGAGCTATGAGAAGACTTCATATTCAGAAGCCAACACCACTTTTCTAAAATTTAGAAGAAAAGATCCTTGTGCCCAATGTAGTAGACAATTGCTCCAAATGGTAAAAAGTCCTTTAGCCTTCAGCCAAATGTCAGGTCTTGATTTCTGGTTGTGTGAAAAGAAGTGTTTTGTTTTCTTCCGAGAACGGAGGAAGTCTTAATCCTATAGGTTTGTTTTTGTCTCAAAGACGTGTCTAAAATGGGTACCTAAAGCTGTAATGTGTAACAAACCCTTTGATAATCTGGCCTGTACAGTCCAACTTATCGATGATATTTTTATACCAAAATAGATGACCACTGGCAGCTGCATTGTAACACAGGCCAAGAATCTCAGTACTGTCCTCTTAGGTCCTTCGAATGAAGAAGACAAGACTGATTTTATTTAGTCAACAAATACAGGAATCCAAGTCCACGTCAGTTGGGAGGGAATGGGGAAAGGAGGTCACAAGAATAGGACATAAAAATAAATACTTTACACACTTTTCTCCCATGCCTAAAAGTATTAAAATTCTAACTGGAGAAGATTAGATGGTAATTAGCCAACTCAGTTCCTTATAAAATATATAAAAACTCACAAACCAAATGATGCAAAAATCTTTTTAATCTAAAAACTCATTTCCCAGGGCTAATTAATAGCCAAGCCCTGCCAATTTGTATTAGTTTATTTGACTAACAAGAGCTATTCAGCATTTTCTTCAAAGTAAGGTAATATATAATCGATTCTCATAAACCTTTCCAAATGAGGACATGATACTGTAGGCAGTTCAAGGAAAAATAGCCATACCTTTTTCTTTGGTGTAACCAAAAGGATATCCAAAAGTTAGCAAATGTTGACGTTTCAAGTGGTAAGAAATTGCCAAATGGAAGTTTAAACTCTGGTACAAACAGTCGTAAAAGGAAAATCTCCACCCACAGTTCTGTAGTGCAAGTTTTCAAATTTAATTCTGAAAAATAGGTTTGTTGACTAAGCAGGAAACCGCTTCCAGCAGGGTCTCACGTGCCCCCTCCTCGCTCACCCTCCCCACCTGTGCCCACCTCACTGCTAGTCTCAAGGAGGGAATTCAGTACAGAAGGACCCCGTGTCTCAAAGTCAGGCTGAGAGCTGGGAGTCTGTGTCTGCACCAGCAGCTGGCTCCGAGTTACAGCGCCGCCCCTCCACGCGTTTGCCATTTTCACGAAAAAGAACCACCCCCCGCCCCGCCCCGAAAAAAGTACCTGAACCCATTAGTCCTTTAGCACTTTCCCACTGTTTTGGGTTCATCATGACATGGCTCACATGGAAAGCACACTGGGGCCCGCACCGCCATGTGTCCTCTGCAGGGGCACCCACGCACAGGCCCCCTCTTTCTTAGAAGGAACGCTTCTCTCACTCCCTTCCTTCCGGAACTCACTAATTTCCGACAACGTGATACTTTTAAAGCGATTCTTACCACCTAGTCCAGAAGCCTCCATTCCTCTACCCAGCTTAACTGTGTTTCCTTCTACTTCTGTACACACTGTATGTGTGTATTTTTTAAACATGTAAAGTGTTCAAAATGCACACACACACACCCCTCCACACATACACCCAGCATTTTGCAAAAAAAAAAAAAAAAAAAAAAAAAAAAAAGTCTTCCCCAGGAAGCACTTTAAGAAGTTAAGCTTCTACTTTGCTTTTAAGCCACAGGGCAAGTGCCAAGTGAGTCCTATGGGATGCTCTCCTTCCACGCTGGGGCCCAGGGCAGGAACGGAGCAAACGCTGAGTGGGATCCCCGGGCCAGGCAGGGAAGGGTACCTGTGTGCCGGGCTTTCCTAGAGCCACATGTTGCGCGTCTCCCTCGCATTACCTGGGAGAGTCAGGCTCTGGTCCCTAGCTCTCTGCCCGCAGAGGACCTCCGCTCTGTTCTGCTGGATCTGCGCCCCCGGCATGGATTGGCCCATCTGTGGGGCTGGGACCCTGTGCCTGCAGGGAGGCGGCAGGCTCCCCACCACAGAGCAGGCTGCCCTGGTCCGTTTCGCCCCCTACCAGTCCATCCAGGGAACACCCCCTTGCTGTGTCCAGGGCCCAACAAGCTCTGTTGTCTACCGGCTCCAGGGCCTCCCCTTCGCCTTCCGAGATAACCGTCATGGGGCTGCTCTGGATCCGGTTCCGCACGCTGAACCTGCTGCTGGCGGCGGAAGGTGGGGTCCGACTGCGGCCGTACCGGGGGCCGGAAAAGGACAGACTCCGAGGCATCAAGCCTTCGTTCTTGGCCCACTCCTCCTGGGCCCTTCTGTTCTTGCTGGGGGAGCAGCTGGATGGGCTCTCGGGGGTGTCTGGCGAAGGCTCTGACCTTGACCTCTGGAATCTAGGGTCTGTGTTCTTTAGCATCTCGGCTGCAGACATGCGAGCACTGGTGTCTGAGCGACTCCCCTTTTTTAGCAGCAGAGCTTTGAAGTTGTCACTGCTGGTGCTGCTTTTACGGACGCTTCTCTGAATTGACCCCACTTGTTTTGGGGATGCCAGGCTGGGGGCAGCACCGGTGGGTGTCACTGGAGGGGAGGGAGAATGGTTCCGGGAGTGATCGTCATCTGAATCTTTACGGCCGAGGACTTTCCTCTTGGATCTGAGATTTAATGACATTAAGATGATGGTTAATTCCCAGGGGGCCATGGGACGTCAGTCACAACCACGCTGCTCACTGCATACTCACATCACCGTTTGTGAAGAGTTATTTTAATAGCTCATTGTAGTATCACATGAGCCCCTGACCCTGCTATGGTGGATGATTACTTTACGGCCATCTTTTCTTTCATCTCTACCCTCACTGGATTATTTTGAAACACATCTCAGATGTGATATTAACTTATTTTGGTGAGGATCACTTCAAAAGTTTCAAATAATTGTCATTTTTTTTTTTTTTATTTAACTCTCCTATACTGGACTGATCTTGAGAGCATTTCAGTGCTGACCATGCTCTTCTCTACTCTTTCTTGTTTGACTTTAGCCCTTCAACAGGGCTAATGCGTAAGCCAACCCCCAAAATATTGCCTACCTTGAGGTAAGCCCCCACCCTCAGGTTCTAGAATGACTCTACAACTCTGCATTCTTAGTCATTCTAGAGTCTGACATAAAACCAGTCTTCCTTGGCTCTTACTGGACCCTATGTCAACTTCTCAAAATCCCGTTTTCCAGAAAACAAGGGTGAACCTTCCACACCACATTCTGTTGCCTGACTGACTTCAGACAACCTCCCACCAATAAAGAAAATCTGAGGAATGTGGGGACAATGTAAAAGATGAGGGGCCTGTAGGGACAAGTAAAATGTTTCCTGGAGGTGCTTCTTGTCTTCAGTCTCTAAGAACCTCACTGTTCCATGTGTTTTGTACCGAGAGTGAGTCAGGGGTAGTAAAGCAGATGAGCCAAGGGGCCCCTTGCTGGTCTCTTCCTAAGTCAACTCAGTCTGCAAGAAATCTCTCAGTGAAGTGCAGGTGCTTTAAGGAAACTCGGTACATTTAATCAAATAAAGACACGGGTATTATCTCTTTGTTTGCTATAAAATTCCAGCATATGCAGCAGGGAAAGATAAAGAGGATGCTATTGTATATACAAATAACTGAATTTGAGGGGCACCTGGGTGGCTCAGGGGGTTAAAGCCTCTGCCTTTGGCTCAGGTCATGACCCCGGGGTCCTGGGGATCGAGCCCCGCATCGGGCTCTCTGCTCAGCAGGGAGCCTGCTTCCCTTCCTCTCTCTCTGCTTGCTTCTCTGCCTACTTGTGATCTTTGTTTGTCAAATAAATAAATAAAATCTTAAAAAAAAAAAAAGAACTGAATTTGAGCACTTCCAGCTGTGGCACCTTGGGCAAGCTACTCATCTATGCTGCAACTTCGCTTTAGTACTTGCAGAATGGGGGTGAGGACACTAACCTCACAGGTCTGTGAGGCTTCAGTGAGCTAAAGAACCCCAGAGTCACACAGACCTGGGTTAAATCCCACACTCAAGTTTCCTTGCTCTATGACCTTGGGCAAGTTTAAGTTTCTGACCCACTTTCCTACCTGGAGGGGAAATAAACAGTGGAGAGCTCACACTTTACCAGTAAAGATGAGTGCAAATAACAGCCATGGAGCGTGGGGCATGAAGGATGTGCTTAACCAAACTGTCATTCAGGGAACTCCAGCTCTTGCCTCTGCCACCAGGCCAGGCTTCTGCGCTGTTCTGACCAGGCCCGCACAACCAGGCACTGGAGAGGATGGACCCTGCAGGCTGCCGGGGGCTTGGTTCTCCCTGGGTCCTCTCCATCCTTCTGGCCAAAAGGAAAGCCCCCAAAGTGGAAGACAGGAAGTGGTGAAGGCTGAAAACAAAGTGTGAAGGGCAGCCAGAGCTGACATGGCACCAGCCCCTTGGAGGCTGTCGAGCTGGGCCTCTGATACTTTGGGTCAATGGCTCTGCTCCGCTGTCTGCAGAGAGCGGTGCTCCGGCACACATTCCTGACCAGCCGACAGAAATACGTCTCAGCATCTCAGAGCCGGAAATGACTTCAGCCCGTCTGACCAGAGAAGGTAACTAAGGCCAAAGAAAGAAGCCATACAGCCTCCTACAAGGATGAGGACACGATGCAGTATCTCCCCACCCCCCCGCAGCACGTGACCTCACGACCTCTAGTGGGTCCTTCTCAAGGGCAGCTCTGTTCACTGGACCCTTGCAGGGACCACTTTGGAGCCTAAGTTCTTGTTTGGGTTTTAAAAGGTGAGGGTGTGCTAAGACCCACACATCAAGTCCCTGGCTACCCCTGATTCAAGTTATGGCCTTTAACTGTGAACTTCAAATTAAGATAGGAAATGGGAATTTTATGGTTTGTTGTTTCTCAAGAGCAGCTGCGGCCCAAAAATGAGAATTAAATCTAAACATATGAATTCTATGAATTCTCGGCATAAACGTATGTATACATGTGTATACACACACACACACATACACTGTGTGTGTATTTCTAAAGAAGAGGGCTATAAAAAGTGCTCAAACAGTTAACATGGGCTTGAAAACTAATTACTTCAATAAATATAAAAATTTCACACCTCAACTGGTGTTCCACATTTTCCATCTGGCTTTAAATCTGAAGTGAATTAATTTGCATTATAAAATCTGAAGGCTGTGGTACAGTTGAGATACTCCTTCTTTTAAATTATTAGCTCAGTGCTGACAAATATAAAATTAAGACCTAAAAATCAGACTTCAGATGGATTTTTTTCTTATGTCTGCTAATACACTATTGATGCTAAAACAAAAATGAGCAGGTGTCCTTGCTCTCTTTGTGATCCATACCCTACTTGGCCTTTACTTCTACCATGTGTACACAGAATAATAGAGACTGGCAGATTTCCATGTCTGCAGTAGATAGAATTCACTAGTAGGAGAAACCACAGATTTCTTGGTGCCTTAAGAAGCTTCCCAAAGTAAAAGATGGATGCGAACTTTGGCATATTTTTTGGAAAAGCACATAATAACTTGGCCCCACAACAGTTGGGTTCCTCACTGAGACCAAGTAGTTAGTACACAGAGCCATCAGCAACACATCTTCTCTGGGGACTGCTACTATAAATCTATATGCCTACGTGCAACCCAGTGCATTCCAGACTAAATGAAAGACGTTGAGTCTTGGAAGAATTCCTAAGAGTTAAATTCCAATCGGTTTCATTTAATTCAGAAAATATTTATTAAGTGCTTATTATGTGTCTAGCACAGTGAGAGTTAGAAACATCTGTGTAAACTTCTAGAAATACCACTTAAAGTTGGCTTCAAAGGATGCAGCATTTTCATTTCACTGTTCTGAGAAACAGTTTCATAAGCAGCTATCTCTTTATTTCTTTTTTCTGATTGGATTGTTTGATTTTTTTAATTTAAATTCAATTAGCCAGGGTATAGTACATCATTAGTTTCTGATACAATGTTCAATGATTCATTAGTTGAATATAACACCCAGTGCTCATCCTATCACATGCCCTCTTTCATTTTACTCAGCCATCAGACAGGATGAGTATGTACCATTTACCTCATTGATTTCTAATGAGATCGAAGATACCAGTCAGAAAAACAATGTTATTAAAGAGGCAGTCTTTAGGGTCTTTGGGGATATTATACCAATACTAGAGTCAAGAGGTAAAGAACAAAATTCTTGACAAACACCTAACTCCTTTGCTTGGTTCCACCGCTCCCCTCCAAGTTAGATATTTATATGCTGCATGGGGAATTTCAAATCAAGACAGTCCTATGTTTTTCATCTCATGCAATAGCCTTTTCAGTTAAATTCCTAGAAGGGAAAACAGTCCTGACACAAGGTTATTTACACAGAGAATCAAATGACTTTATAGGCATCTTTGTTTCTGGAAGAAATAAAGGGACCTCCATTCAGTGCAGTGTAAGGCCTTGGCAGCAGAAGGACATTCATAAGAATTATCTGAAAATACTGTGGCAAAGAAGTCGAGAAGGAAGCAAAGGGTTTATACAGTATTGTGTTTCAAAGTACTTGTACATGTACAACCTTATCAATTCCTACAAAGATACTCCTGGGAGTACAGGCTGTTTACAATCAGAAAAAAAGGCAGTATATAGTTTTTGTGCTAAATTATACTCACTCTCTAAGGCGACCACATGTAAAAAGTGTAACAACAGTTTAGGCAGTTATTTTGAAAAATTTACTCTATATTTTTTAAAACCCAACAATTTCTCATGCCAGTAGATGGCACTAACAGTATACAATAACAAATTTAATTCCTTCCACTCTGCTTTGGAAAGATTGTACTCTTGTACTGAAACATTTAAGTAGCCAAGACAACTGCACTAAAAAATCCTGAAATTTCTATAACACAAAAATAATTAAACACACACACACACACACACACACACAACACACCCTTAGGAAAGAAGTCCTGTGGAGCTGGTCTGTGTAGCTTATATCCACAAAACATAGCCTCGTTCATCCTGGACTGGACTATCCATTGCTCTAATCCAATTCTTATAAATACTGTCATATGACTGACACATTGCATTTCTTGCCAGCAAGCGCAATGCCAAGCAGAAGGCACCACATGGAGTCTCTGTCCCCCATATCATCATAAAAATCAGTGGAACAAAGTAAAACAGAAATTGGGAGTCAGAGGAAGTTAAGAATACAAAACACACTAAAAATAGATGATCAAACTAATGGGTGACAGGAAAAAACTCAAGGAAAACAAAGTGAGAAAGCATTTAGAAAGGTAGACTCGTAAAGATCAAAATTAAGAGGAAGGAGCTTTAGATACCTGTGAATAGCTGCAAAAAGGTCTTCTGTGGTCCGGGGTCGACTGGGGGTCATCACCTCATCACTCCCTTCTTCCCTAAGGAAGTCACTGGCTTCGGAGGAAGAACCAGCTGTGTCAGGCTCTGGTACCCCAGCTAGAAGAAGCAAGCACAGGACGCACAAGTGACTTGAATTTCAGTCTTCAGCCAGGCTTCCCAATATGCTGTCCCTGCCATTCCTGCCAACGGAGGACCACAGGACAGGCAGGCAGTGGGGTCTGTCATTTTGATCTTCGATTCTGATCAGGACAGCCAGAGCTCATTCTTTTCTGTTGAAGTCTAGAATTCCTACTGAATCTGTCTTAAATCTTGTTGTAACATTTCTCTGCAGCTCTCTAGAAGGGAGACGACTACCCCTTGCTATTTAATGCCCTGTCTGCTGCAGACCACCCTACCCCTCTATTTTCTGACGTTCGGGAAGCAATACCCTGAGATCTCGATTTTTTTTTTTTTTTTTAAATTTCTTAAAATGCCCAGTTGGTAACCTGAGTGTGTGGCGGCACCGGCAGCCCACATGCGGCTGGCTTTCCCGGGGACACGCACTAGCCTTCTCTTCTACAGGGGCTGCATATGGTCTGAGGGGAAGGAGAGAGAAAAGCATACTCACGCCCTCCGTCCTGGAGCGACAGGCAACTCTCCACGCTGCCTCCACCGTCTGCACCGAGCTCGGCACCTGGCTCCTCCCGCGTGGGGGCTGGCGAGACATCGGGCTGCACCATGGGGACATTGGCTTTCACTCTATCCGGGGACGATCCTGCGGCTCCTCCCTCGAGAACCAAGCTGCCAGAGCCCGTCTCCTCAGCACCAGCCCTGGCTCTACAACTCTCTGTTGCCTCTCCCCTCGTGGGGCTGGGTGATGCTCCGCTCACGTTCTCCGCGGGCTCCGCTGTGAAATCTCTCTGCGGAGGCGGCACCACGAGGAACAGTTTGGGCTTCTTGGAAATGGGGGGCGGCTTCCTGCTGGGTGAAGGGCCGGGGGGCTCCCGCAGCGGGGCGGCCCCGGGGTCCCGCCCAGCCTCTGACTCCCCGGCGCTGCCGGGACTGCGGCTCGGGAGGCCACGCTCGGCTGCACTGTCCTGGTGACCCTGACTCAAGCTCTTGGCAGGAGTCGGCGGCGAGCTTGTCACAGAGGCAGGCTGGCTTTCACTCTCCATTTCATTTATGCTATTTCGGGATTTCATGAAAGCAGATGGCTTTAAATGATACTGGGGAACAACCGGAGTTAGTTTTTCCTGAGATACTTGTTCATATAACAGTGCTTGCTCGGTTCCTGAGTTCTTTTTCACGGGCCTCAACTGTACCATCTGCAACGCTTCAGTGGTTATCAGGGGCATGGGGGGTCTGCTGCCCTCCTCCTTGTTAGGAGGCTGCCGGAAGGCCTCCCGGGAGCATTCTGGCGGGCCAGATTTTTTCAAAGAAGGCCTGGCATCTTTCATCCATTTGGGGTCAAGGGGTGGGGCAGGAGGGGGAGCTGAGGAGGGTCCGGAAGCAGGGGCAGGGGGCAGGGCAGCAGGGGCACCCAGAGTAAGGGGGCTAAGTGCCCTGGGGGGAGGAGGAAAGCATGTGCTGGTCGGGGGAGAGAAGGGAGTGAGAACTTCTGGCGGCGGCGGAGGGGGGAAGAGGGGAGACTGAGGCAGAGAGCCGTTTGGGGAATCCGCTGAAGGCGGGGGAGGAGGAAGGAAAGGAGACTTGTCCGCAGGACAAGGTGAGGGAAGAGAAGGGAGAGGGGCAGCGGCAGGGGGAGAGGCCAGCACCGAATCCAGCTTCTTCATGGTCCCGCTCCCTTCTGTGGAAGTGTTAGAAGACAGAGATGTGGACGAGGAGGAGATGGAGATTGAAGATATCAGAGAGGACTTCCTTTCTGGCACTTTGGGCTTGGTCTTCCCCTTCCCGTTTGCTGGTGACGCTGATTTTAAATACACAGGCACAGGGGTGAGTGCTGTGGGTGTGTTGGACTGGCTGGAATACCCACTAGATGGAGAAGTGACCCTGTGGGATTTCTCCGGCGATGTGATCTTTGGTTTGACGGAGCCACCAGGCACTTGAGGCATCACGGTCCTGGCTCCCTCGTGGACATGGTGGACTGGCCCGTTCCCTGCCGGCGCCCCGCTGCCGGCCGAGCAGCCCCCGCCAGCGTGCCCAGGGTCTTCCTGCATGCCGGTGTAGTCAATGTAGTAACCCCAAGGGTCCGTGTACTCGGACTTGACGCTGCTCGTGTCACTCTGCGACGGCGTGGCCCCGCACAGGGAGTAGACATTGGGGGTGGTGGCCGAGGTCATGCTGCTGCCTCCGCTCACCGTGCTCTGGCTGCGGGAGCGAGGCAGCCAGGGCTCTTCAAAGTCACTGCAGGGGCTCTGTGAGGGCGAGCTGCCGCCCTTGCCCGGGAGGTTCAGCTGCAGCGAGTGCTGGAGGGAGGCGATCAGGCTCTCGTTCAGCGCCTGCCCATTTGGCTGCACGCCCTTCTTGGGAATCCTGCGCAGGGAGTCCGTCCTCGAAGGTGGCAGAGGCGGCTTCTTCGCCTTTTTCAGAGAGATATTCCGCGAGAGAGACTTGTCATGGTAATGTGACCGGTCCCCTTGGTTTTTCTGAGCTCTCCCATCAAACACGTTGACCACACTGTGCCTGGGGTTCCCAAAGCCATCGCTACTGTTCTGGTTTCCAGATCTGTGTCCCGGGTCAGGCTGCACACACGTGTAGTAGCCATCATGCTCCTCTGAATACAGGGACCTGGCATCATCTTTGGTGGATGTCTGGTCCAAACTGCAGCTGCTCACGTTACTCCCAGGAGTGGAGTAGCCAGGACTTGCCCCATGTGCCTTCAGTGGGGATGTCTGCCCGTTACCAGAGGCACTGTATTCCCAGGGCTCGGAGCTGCCGGGCCCCGTACCTCCTGAGTAACTGGACTCGCTCTTGCCATCCACGTCCTGAGCGTGGGCTGGAGAGCTCAGGTGGTTTTTACAGTTATAGCTTATGGCTTGGGATCCATTCTCCTGATGTGCTGGCGTATTTAGAGAGACCGCTGAGTCACAGATCGGCAACAGTGTGGCTGCCCCGGGGGAATGGGGATCTAAGGCCTGTGAAAGAATGCTGGAGTGACCCTCTGTCCAGTTCCCACTGGGAGGCTGATGGTCCTCTTTACTAGCATGCCTGGGGAGGAGGTGGGCTCTGGATTTTATCTTTGCGTACGAAGATGAGCTGGTAATTTTGCTGTCCAGCTGTCCTGAACTCTGAGCAGTGTGAATAATAACAATCTCGGAGGAGGAAGAGAGTGTGGCATTTGGGATGACGCTGGGAGAGTAGGTGGCGTGAGGAGAGACCACACATGCTGGGCTGATTACGTTCTCAAAAGGCCTCAGCTCCTGGGACTTGGGCCTCAAAAGCATCCCGGTCCTTGAGGCTCCTCCTAAATGTCCTAAGTTTTCATCTACTTGTGGGTGACCGCTGTGGTAGGCGTAAGGGCCATCCAGGTCTTCTGTGGGGCCCAAGGGACCCAGCCGTGGCTCCAGGGACTGAACACTCGCCCTCGCCCCAGAACGTGGGAGACTGTGGAAACCAGCATCACTGTTGAGGCGAGAAGGGAATACAATGCCCGCAGAATCGCTCAACACAGACATGTTCCCAGAGGAGCCTGAGAAGTGGCTCATCTGGGCAGCAATGCCTTGCCCCTTCTGTGCCCTGATTCTTCTCATGGAAGGTGGTACAACTTTCACTTCCTCAGTCTGACAGCTGGAGTCCCTGGTTTCTGAGCGCTGCCCCGCAGACTGAGAGCTATCAAGCCTTCCTAGTGTAGAGTAGTGTTCTGGGGTGTATATTGAGTGACCCCCAACATCATCTTGGCCCGTGCCCGATGCTGGAGATAAAGCAGAAAGAGGCTTGTTATCTAAAAATATCTTAGTTCATCACCTGTACCCTCATCCCCTTCTTACCCTGTTGTATTTAAAAAATATATATATATATATTTTCTACTTGATCTAGTTTCTTTTCTCCTGTAGCACCAGAGTGAGAGTTTAAATAGTTACTGACAGCCCCGAAAGTAAAAACCTTTATTAGGAATTTCATGTACGTCTCTTGATTTGTACTTCAAATCCTCCTACAGACTAAGGGCTACATAAGGAATTCTCAGTTACTCTCTTTGAGAGCAAGGCTGAGTGCCTGTTGGAAGATCTACTTTTCAAAGAACCTCCTTTTGGTAAAGATTTCAAGGTGGCCTGTCACCCAACAGGTGACTGTGGAGGGCATCTTGTCAAGCTGTGACCATCTTTCCCAAAGACAGATGAATGGAGCGGTTCAACAGGAGGCTACAGAGACACTATTTACAAGGTATATTGGTATAGAACAGTGTTAATTATATTAATTTTTTATGTCAGAAGGAAATCCTAAGGAAAAGTGATTTACAGGCCCATCTGCGTTTCGACCATTTCATTATCTATCTTTATCCATCTTACAGCATTGTCATCTGTCTGTCAGTGACATTCAAAATCCAGAAGCAATCTGTTGTGTTCTGGTGCGGAAAAAGCAGCAGGAACTGATCCAGTGACAGTGAGCATTTCCTCAAATTACAGTTATTCATTTATTGGAGCTTTACAACCAAACTGAGAGTAGGTATATTTAAAGAAAAGAAAAAAAAAAAAGGCATAAAGAGGGCCAAACAGAGGGAAATGGATAAGGGGGGGAGGGGGACAACAAAAAACCCTAAAGTATAGGTAACAGATTTCAAGCTACCTAGAAAGGAACAGAATCTTAAAAAAAAAAAACAGAAACAAACAAACAAAAAAACCCCACAAACCAACAACTTAGCCAAAGTGGAGAGAGAGGGGGAAAAAAAAATCAATTCATGCGTAGTAACCATTAGGATACATTATATCTTGAAAAATAACAGTATAACCAGTTTTTTTTCTACATTGTTTCAAAAACTTAAAAACAAAAATCTCCAGCAGGGGTTTTGCTGAGCAATGCAAGCTGAGTACTCTGCTCACCTGGGTAGAGGACACTGGTGGTGATGGGATTCCTGGGAACTCCCTCCCTATCCCACATGAATTAACCACTGTCCCTGGCTGGCTATAGAGCATTCTGCTCATCTGAGCAGCAAAGGATATTACAAATATGGCAGCAATATTCTTGCTGAACTACAAAGGAGATGTCATCCTATGAGGAATAAAGCATAAAGTGCCTGTTCCCTCACTTGTGATGATGGAGAGTATTTTCATACCTGTATCTTTAGCAGAGAGCACCTATTTCATTCCCTTACCCTCTGCCAGGCACACTCACTGAAGACAGACAGATACACACACATACACATAAGGTTCTTCCCTAGAAAGAGAGGAAGTGGGCAATGGGCAGGAGGAGGAGAAAAGTCCACTTTGAGGAAAGAAAACAAAAGATAAAGTTTTTGCCACTTGGGATTTCAGAAGGGGGAAATTGACTAGTTTGGCTGTATCAGTTTGCACCAGTTTGGTTCCAAATATTCAAGATATCTTATTCCATTCAACAATGGATTTTACTAACTTTTTCTTTCAAAATTGCAGTCATTTTTGCATGAGATCAGTGGTAGATTCTGAACTGTCTGTAAGAGCCATAAACAATATACTGATTCTCTCAGTTAACAATTTTGAACATGAAACCATTCTAGGCTCCTGAAAATGGAAATATAGCAATTTCTCCACTGTCTATGGCCCAACACAACTTTCTTATTAAAATAATGATTTTTTTCTGAAGATCTTTAAAAATACACATAAAAAATAACTCATGTATCATTGATCATAGGGATCACTGAAGTTCCATTCCCAGAACAGAGCCTCTAATATTTTCATAGTATAAAAGTGTCGCATATTAAAGGACACAAATAAATGGATCTGACCAGAATTAAGTAACAGAAAAAGACTATAAAAAGAGATGTGCAAACAAATATAGACTCTGAGGTGTTGCTAAAACTCTTAATAGGGTGTATCTGATTATAAAATATAATGTAAAGAAATAATTACATATATTTCTTACTTATTACATAATACTACAAGGGATATCCAATTTTTAAAAAACATGTAATCAATGAAGACATTGACAATGAAGACAGATATCTGCAGGTTAGTTAATTTAAGGTTTAATATGTGGATTTTTAAGAAGTTGTGTCTGATCTTATGTTCTTAGTGTTCTTAGTACAAACTATCAATAATTATTCAGAAGGGGATACCTTTTATTTTATTTTATATAATGATTTTAGTTATTTATTTGACAGAGAGAAAGAAAGGGGTGGGGGAAGCGTGAGCCAAGGGGAGAGGGATAAGCAGACTCCTTGCTGAGCAGGGAGCCCACCGCTAGGTCAGATCCAGGAACCCTATGATCATGACCTGAGCCAAAGGCAGAAGCTTCACTGCCTGAGCCACCCAGATGCCCCAAGAAGGGGCTTCCTTTAAATGAAGCTTTTTCTGCTTGGGGAAGAGGTACTGTTCTAGAAGTATCCAAACTATTCAGTAACAAATATAGTTATAAAACAACAAAATGATCCTATCTGATTCTAGAAGATGAAAACTCATGAGGGGGTTGTTCAAATACATTTCTATGTACATTTAAGAAAATAAGAGTAAAGAAAAAATTATGGAAGGCAACAAATTATAAGCCATAAACTGCTTGAAAAAATAAATATCATACCTTGACTTAGCATTATTAAGTGGCTCACCTCTAGAGTCCATTATTTATGGATTTTGACGTGAAGAGCACATAGAATTAAGCACAATCAACTCTCTAATTCTGAAAGAATCTCTGGTTAGATTTTTTAAAAAATCCAAATCCCCGAAACGTGGCTAAGGTCTAGTGAATAGCAAATATCTTTCTTAGTGAATGTCCTTTTTCTCTTTTTATCTAATTTGTTTGACACATTCCCTCCATTTTATATCTAGAAAAGACTAATTTTTACGGAAAATACTAAGTGTTTGTTTCTGAGAATCATTAGTTGGGTAGTACAAAGCTTTGAACCACCAGATAACTTAACAAGTACAAACTATTGGGGAGAATAGGCAAGATCACCCAGAAGTCATAAAATGAAGAAAAATGTATGATCCAAATTTTCTGCTGAATGTTACTGTATTTAAATGTTATTTTCCCTTACTCAATCAAACCTTCCTACTAGCCTATCTATAAAACTACAATTGTTGTTCGTCTTTGTCTTTTTCTTTTCCCTTCTTTCTTTTCTTTTCTTTCTTTTTTTTTTTAAAGTAGCTCTAACTTAGATACAACTGTCCCAGATGACCACCAGCTAGGATCCAGGTCATGTCATTGACTATGAAATGACATCAACTGTCTCCTGATTGGCAATCACAATGCAATGGTATGGGGAAAGCTATTTTCTTTCCTCCAGCATTACTGATGTTTCTATATTACATGCAAAAGAGAAATGAACATGGGCCCTGAGGACTCAATCATTGATTTTAAAAATAAAATTACAGAAGACATGATTTACCTAGCTGGTCAGTTCATTCTAGCAAGGTCAAAGAGGCAACTAAGTTACTGGCTCCACACTGATTGGTTTGGTAATAAAAGTGATAAAAGTTCCTATCTCTGAGGTTCTAGAAATCATATTATATATACACATGTATAGAGTTGGGGGGCATAGAGAGAGAGAGAATTCATGTTGAATACTTGTGTGTATATATATCTTTACCTGGGCCTAACTGTTCTTACACTCTTTGCACTAAGCCATCTAAAACCTACCTATTTGGTAGTACAGCCACTAACATGTAGACTACCTCAAAACATCAACCTTGTTACCTTACAAAGGGTCCATCTTTAAAGTCACTCCTTTAGGTTAAAGAATGTCCTCTAAAAGATCACTTAAAATACAAATGTTACCTGGATGCTGTAAGATATGAGCCCATTAAGCATCTACTGAACATATGAGTATGTACTAGTTTCTTACATTAGTTATCTGTCACCTAAAGGAAAGAAAAAAATAATAAAGAGTTTGAAAGAATGAGCAGGACTGGCCCAGATCTGGAAGTAGATGCAGCCGCATGAACTGAAGACAAATCTCATAAATCCTATGGATGCAGTCTTGCCTCTGTTTGTGATAACACCCTGTATTATGAAATAATATGGGCACCTATATGCCATCTGGGTCACTGGAACTACCTAGAGCAAAAGTAAAGCATCACTATTCTTGTCCCACTGTGGCTTCAGTCTGGAAGGCGGAGTGTACGTACTGCAGAACTGGGCGGCAGTAAGAGAGAATACCAGGTGGAGAAGAGCCTTCTGTCCCTAATACAAGGCATTTAAGCAGGGGTGTTGAGAAAAAACGCACAGGAACAATGTGGGCAGCTGAAATGGCACCTCAAAGTGCTGTAACAGACAGATCACCACAGTGAGGATAAACTCATTTTGACTCAAAGACTCCCGGGCACGTTCAGAAATAATGATTCTGAGTTTCTGGACTATAAACTTCAATAGTAAAGGAAAGTAAACACATCAGGTGAAAGTAACTGAAAGGAAATCAGTCCACAGACAGGCTGAAGAGAAAGAGGCAAATTTCAAAATAGGTAGTATTAAGTTCTCAACAGTAATTATCAAAGCAGCTCTCATGCTAACATATACTGAACATACAGCACTGGGCACCAAGTGCTTCACCTAAGTTCATGAAGTCCTCAAACCACCCTGTGACATACGCCCTGTTAAATCAGCCCCCACACTACCTGAATGCAGAAGTAGACTCTGAGAGGTCAAGTAATCAGCTTGAGGCCACCCAGACAGTAAGTGGCAGGGGCAGGGTTCGAATCCACACAGCGTGGTGTCAGAACGCCTGCCCCTTACCCAGTATGCCCTCCGCTGCCTCTGTAGACATTCCCAATGGGCCCAGTAAAAATCAGAGAGAGGAAGTGAATATAGAAGGAAAGGATTATCCAAAGCATATATAAAGATAAGCAGAAATAATTTGGATACGTGAATTATGAAGTAAATAACCCTTTCCACTAGCTCCCCCAAAAGGGGAGGGTGTCTTATCTCTGTTTTTATCACAGGTGGGAAAGTACTGACCAGAAACCTATGAAATTGTTTCATTGGAAGTTCTACTAAGGCACTATCCAACACAAATGACTATTTCCTAGTGTACTGGAATTTACTAAATATCCCACACCACTGTCTCTTGGATGACAAAATGCCACCAACACTGTCAGTATGACTAATGAGTCTATATTCATAATTTGAAGTCCTAGAATGAGTTTTCAGTTTTATGAAAACTTAAGATTGAAATGAAAAGTAAATTTTGTTGTGGAAATACCCAGTGTACAAGGTTCACAGAGATGAGGACATTGCTGTACATTTCCATCATCCCAGTTAACAGTTTTCGTGTAAGCTCTTCCTGTTCCCTTCTCACCAAAATTCAACAAATCATTGGCATGGGATGTTAAGACCTGCACCCAGTGCCTCACTCAGGAGGAGAAGCTGACCCTCTGGGGACACCACACGGCTATCAGAATGTATTGATCTCATAAGCACAGTAACGAGGTTAGCGTGGTAATGCTGAGCAGTAACCAGGGGCAACAGAATACAGTTCTGATGAGCCATACCTAGCTCCTTCTGTATGTTGTCAGGGATTCCTGTAATAGTCTTTCTCCTTTTGACTTTCTTCGGTCGTCTTACCAGAGTGTCTGTGTAAATTAGAGACCGCCGAAGGCTGGCCTGGCGATCGAAATTCTCCCCTAATATAGAGTAGTAGAACAAGCAAAGCAATGTTATTTTCAAGCAAGCCAACACCATGCACTTTCTTCCAGAAGCTGGTTGTAAAATGATAAGAAGGTATTAATAATGATGTTAGCCAGTCATATGATGATGGATGAATGCTGAAGGACAAAAAAAAAAAAAAAGAAAAAAAAGAAGAAGAAGGAAAGCACATTATCATCATAAGGCTTTTTTTTTTTTTTTTTCCATTTCCAGGTCTGTGTCCTTCCAAAGGAAACACCTTGATCTCATTTGCAGACCTGCTGGGGTAACAAGGGCCAATCTGTTAATAACACACTTGAAGAGTGATTCTGTGTTTTTAAAAAAATGGCTCATTTGGAAGTGTTTTACATAGGCCCTCTGGTCACTGAAATCTCTCTTAAATCAGCATACGTGAGACGGCAGTGGGCATATTGGGTTTATTTGGTTATCTCTTGTCTTATGTCTTCTCCTCTGGAATGATACAAATAACTTATCAAGGATTTCTGGATGAAAAGCTTTTTCTTTCAGTCAGGGAGGCTGATAATTTGGACAGGCTGTGGTTATTGCTATGGTGTGAGATACAACTATCATGACAAATAAAAAGCCTTATAATGATCAAGTACTTTTACCACAATGAGACCCAGTAGCACTGCTGTTGTTAAAGCTGAATTGCTTTCTCTGTTTTATAATCACCTTTTACAATTGATCTTAATTCAGACATTTCCCGTAATTTTGCAATCAAACCTAGAATGCCGTATCAACAGGACTTTTTTTAATCTCTACATTGTGAGCTTGTGTGATTAACACACCAATGGGAAACCATAAAATAATACAGTATCAGTTACTGATTGGTCTGCTTTAAATATTTGCCAGTTTAAATAAACTTTTACAGCACTGTCTTTGTTAAATGGTTATTCTCCTCAAAAAGAGATTTGAAAAATACATATGTACACAAATTATATACTTCCATCATTCTTATGCTGTAAAAAAGTAAGTATGAAAACATTTACTCTTTTTAGCAATACTGACACACATTCATAGTGGTATGTTGTAAACAGTGTACCCTCTATTTAAATAGGAATAAACTGCAAATAGAAACTTATCTAAAGAGAAGATAGAAGATCTGAACGATCAAAACGCAGTTCACCAGGAAGCAGCAAACTTAGATAAATACTGGCAGCTCTGAAAATGCCTGCAACTTTGCTCCTAATGGAGAAAACCAGAAAGGACTGAGAGAAGACAGTGAGACACCAGAAGGAGCCGTTGCTGTGATAAATGCATCACTACATGTGAGAGCACACATGGTGCTCGTAAGGGGCAAGTCAGGACTTCCGGGGTCCATGAGTTCCTGCGGCAGAGGAAAACAATTTCCTTGTATCGAGGCATTGAGAACAGACAAAACACTGATAGTTCCATTTACCCTTTAGTTTTGCTTCCTAAAAAACCAAAAGATAAGCCACCCAAACTCCAAGGAAATTAAGAAACAAACCATGAGAATGGACATCGAAGACCTATGCTATTGTTAAAGGCATCGAACTCTTCATCTTGCATCGGGACCTAAAAGTTCTGTCCCTCCTGGTGGACTAAACATTTCTTGAGGGTAGGTGTCATGACTCACAGACCTCAGCACCCTCTGTGTCACTCAGACACAGGTAGGTATTTAATAAATACTTGATGAGAGTAACTAAGTCCCCCCCTTTCACTGAAAAGCAGCCTTAGTCATGGTTACTACTTAGAAATAAACACAGCTAACTCAGACATTAGTACAAAGCCAGTTTGTTGAAACTGCTGAAGTATGTTTACCCCTCTATTTATCTTCCAGGTGGAAGACTTGTTATCCCACATGGCAGAATATGAAACCTACACATAGATACATTTCATTGGAAACATTTTTTTCTCTTCAACTCCTAGAACATGATGAGTCCCTACAGGACTATGACTAAAGGGATTAAATTGATTTTCTGGCTGGCAGCTCATTGTGCTAATGTTCTACCTCTATGCCTGGCCGGCTTCACTCTGGATATGAAACAGTACATTTATCGACATTTCTTCCTCCTGCTGAACCTGATTGGAAATCAAACTAGACGGTCCGTGTTCATCCGAATAAATGAACATATGACAGTTCCCTATGGGAAGCTACATTTTAGTTTCAAAAGTCTTCTAGGGCTTCAGAAATACAACATTTAAATAGCAGAAGCTACATAACACCTATGTCAATTTGACTGCTAAAAGTGAAAAATTTAAATACATTGCTTCTTCATATCAGAATATGAAAAAAGCATCTCTTTATGAAATACAAGTGTATGTATGTGAACACATGGGTCCAGAGGATGGATCAAGAAAATACATAATTAGGTACTATATTTAATTATTACATTTTGGAAAATGTTAACACACAAAAGTAAATTGCATTTTGACATAACTCATATTGCTCACTTCTTTGTTGTCATTCACCTTTTCCTCTGTGGTATCTGAACGACTCCTTTTAAACTCGATGTACTTCATATCCACTTAAGTCATCAACAGGAGAGAATTAGAGCTCAAAGATATAGCACTGTTTACTGTTGTTACAATGCATTTCGCTGTAAATAATTCTTTATTTCTGAAGTTATTGTTACTTTGTTTTAAATTTCCTAATCTCAGGATAATACACTTACCTAATTCCATTAAGGACTGTCATATTTCATAGCACAATCTTCTTATCTTATAATACTACTGCTGAGGCATTTAATCATATATAATGTAATTATGTTTTTGCTGCATTTAATCAATCAAATAATGTAATGAATTTTCTTACAGAAAATATGTGTCCACATATTCCACCAAGCAATAAACACACTTTATTCTGAAACACAGCTACTTTGAAAAATAATCTTAAAAAGATACGACCTAGGTGCCTGAGAATCATATTCAGAAAGATTAACAATGTTAGTTGCGAAGAAAAATGGAATAAAATACTATGCTATTTCTTCAGGCTTAAATACAATAGATATGGAAAAATGTATATGGAATTTAAAATAATTCATGCACTTATTTACTAAATTTCTCTGGGATTCAAAACAAATGTCATTTTTATTCTAAATGGAAGTTTTAAACATCTATAGGTTTTTACAAAATCTTCAATAACTATCAAAATGTAAAAACCTTTCTAACAGTGATCAACAGTGGTACCTTCAGAAGTACAGCAAGGGTGCTATCAGTTTTCATGCCAATTTTTTATGAAAATTCATCCTTACTGGTCACCTGTTTTTTTGCATTCTGCCCTATAGATCTTGCTCTGTATGGCTTATCAATGATGATTATTAATAATCTGCTTCATCTGAACACCCTATCCAATGTTAACTCTTAACACATCTATTTTATATTTAGTACATCTGCTCTCCCCCCCACCCAAAAAAACAACTGACCAATCTTTGTGAGCTCTGGAACTGATAAAGCAGGAAAACTGTGACTTTTAATCTTTTAACAACTCCTCTAAGTTTGTGAAATATTGCCTTTGAGCTTTGTGTACCTTGTTATTTGTCCCCTTAAATATCACAGATGATTAACATCTGAGCATAATATTCTAAAAGAACTTGAATTTCATATTTGGCAATATTCATATTCCAACTTAATATAACATATTCTAAAAATTTTATATTCAGAAGGAACTGATTTTTATTTGAAGAGTGCAGAATTCAAATTTATGGGAATCAAAATATAATTCTGCCATCCTATTAACTTTAAAATTGTTAATTCACTTGATATTATTTTAAGCAATTTTTCCCTTTTTCTACTTGAGAAGACAAAAATGTAAGAAAATGTATCATTTAGAAATATCACAAAACTGTATTTCTTCACTTCTACAAATACTATATAAAACAGCCCTTTAGAAGGGAAATATGTCATTGTTTCCTTATCTAGGACCGTGTTTAGAAGATGTTCTCAAATAAAGTATTTAAAGTAAGATATTTTAAGTAATCCAATGAAAAAAAACCACACACACTTTTGATGAACTGCATGGTATCAACCTTTGGTAACACAGTGTTCTAACAAGCAAGAAATATTTCATATGCACGCACAAGTTTTAATATTCCTTTCACTAAACAAAGAGCAGGAAGCCAGAATACAGCTATTTACCTCTGACTTATAAATGAGACGCTAAGAGCACAGAACAAACAAAGCCCAAGTGCGTTTAGAAACCTATCTGCATAGCAAAGCATACCAGTTATGTTAATGGGAACCACATCAGCCTGGACTGTCTGGGCTTGCTGTCGCATCTTCTCTTCTGGTGTTGGCAAGGGAAGTGACTTGGTCCAATTTGTTTGAGTATTAAGGTCAGAGAAGTCACTTGAGGTTGGCGTTTTAGGTCTCCTGATGGAAATAAGTCTTTCTTCTTCTGATGACGAAATAGAACACTGCAGGGAAAAAAGGAAGAAGGAGTATAGCGTGTAAACAGCTGGCAGAAACATTTAAAAACACATTTCTTATTTTTAGAAAAAATTTTTAAACTTATTTAAAGCGAACAAAAAGGTCACGTTTAAGAAAGAAGCACTGGTTTGCAAGAAAACTGTTCTTTACCTTGAGCTTGACTAGTTACAGATAAACGATTCACACAGTGGCCTTAGTCTCTAAACCATGAGGACTGCAAAAGATTTTGCTGACCCATAGTATCTTTTCAGTTCTTCCTGCTTTTCCTATACGTACTGTGGTCAGAAAGCTTACGGATTTCGTTTACCACAAGAAGCCTAGAGAAACATTATGGCTGGGGCCATCGGTTTCCATTTTTATTAAAATTTTATTTGCTCACAGTAATTTCTAGCCTCAATCTTATTTCTTTTAGGCACTGACCTCAAGGAACACTTCTGAAATGATAAAGCTATTGTTACTCAACTGTGTGTGCTCTTCTGAAACCATTTATATGAAAAAAATCAGTGTGAAATTGTTAAATTCTAAGAAGCTGACTGAAGCTCTCTGCTTTGAGCCTTATCAGAATTCCATGAAAACATTTCTGGCAGGGTCTGTTTTGATACAGATTAACATCCTAACTGGGGAGCCCGTCTTCCATCTTTTTCTTCCCAAACCACCTTAAAAAGCGTAAGCAAGAAAGTTGTTCAGGCAAGCACTTTCTCATGGACTTCATGTGGCTGCCGAGCAGTTGGTTCTTCGACAGAGCAGCTCCAAGACCTCGAAAGAAATACAGTGTGCTCACAAACAACAATGATGACCAAATAAGGGTAACTGGCTTTTGTTGGGAAATGGCAATAACATACAATAAATGTCTAAGAACAGCTCTTCGAGTTGAAAGCACTTCAACTAACTTCCACCTGTGAAAATAAGGCATTTAAACGAGTTCTACTTAAGAACAAACAGTCAATGAACCTTTCCAAGGTTCCCCAGGAGTATCTGTGTCACCAGCACCAAGTCAGTTCAACACTCCCCTCCCCAAACCACACAGGGGCTACCCTCCTCACTTCTAACACCACAGCTTTGTTTGCCTATATTCGACCAAAGGGAACCATGGTGTACATTCTCTTTTGTAACTTACTTCTTTCATTCAACATCATGTTTGTGAGGATTCGTCTATCTTTAAAAGGCAGGCATTAATACCTTTCTGGATTTAGTGCAAGTTTCTAAGAGGACACTGGTAAGAAATTTATAGAAATGTGTCAGTTAGAAATTTCAATCACTTAGAAGAACACCGTCACCACTATTTATTACTATTGGATTCATCTTACTGCAAAATATCTGTTTTTATGCTACAGCTACCAGCCCTCCACAAATTTGAAAAAGACTGCAGAAGAGCCAACAGAAATGGTTTGGTGTTGGGGACAGGGTCTAGACTAATCATCTGAAGACTGGAGTCCATTCACTCTATCCTTGCTGGTCAAGTGATCTCCAGGCTATTCCTGAACACTGAAGTTTCCTTTGCTATAGGTTTACCCCCTGCATCCCCCCAAAGAGCTACTCTTAAGACTTCTGGTATCTGTGAGAATGTCTATGACAAATATCATGGAAATGAAGGTAATGGTCATAAAACGTGACTTCAGGAAAGCAAAATCATGAATTGACAAGTACCCAATTTTTTCTTTTATTGAAAAAACACTACCAATAATAAAGGTGTTGTGGAAATAAATGATATAAAATAAATCATAATTAAACATCTCTATTGTTGACTTTATATTCTTGATACATAAAACATGTACAATGATATTCAAGTTTCTTTCCCACCAAAGAAAAATGTGAAATAGTGTTTGTAATTAAACTGACAAATAAATATAGTCAACTTATGATGAGCATATGTTACTGACATCTGATTATGGTACTAAATTATACCATATCCATTCATGTTAAATCCACTTCTGGGAAAAGGTTACAACTCCTACAGATCCTTGAAAGACAATCAAAGGAATTTTGGGGTCAGCAGCAGTAGCTAAGCCAGAGTGATATAAATACATTACTTCCAGCCTTTTTGCACTTGTAACATTCTTGTTAAATTTGACTTAAATATTCTCTACCCTTAAGACGCAGACCCACACATATGCACACAAAGTAAATTAAAACTAATTTTATAGAAGACTTTCATGAAAGTTTCAGGACACTGAAGACTGAAACTCAACCTAGTAAACTGGGTTACTCCAATTTTCTGATGTACACAAAGAAGTAATTTTTCAGGTAATCCTGAAATATGGCACAAGCTCTGAAGTCCATGCGAAGCATATTCTAACAGTGAGAAAAGCAAAGCCGCAGCTTGATGGAGGATAAATAGCAGGGTGACATTCTGCAGAGAGGGTTCCCTTTTCCATGCGACATCTACCAAGGGAGACGGTGAATGAAGCACTGTCTCACAGTCTGTGTGCATCTCAGTGGTACTCCTCAGCCCCAGTAACCTACTTTGCTTTTAGTTGGCCGACAGCGTCAGGACTGACAATTGATCGCAATGAAACAGTCCTTCGGTTTAGTCTTGCTGCCATGGGATAATCACCAGGGATAGCTACAGTATGACAACTTTGAAAGGTTATCTGTTCTATAAAGTGCTCTCTTCATTTGCAAGAAAATTTCCGAAGCACAGCACAGAATAACGTTATATACAAATGTGACTATTACGCAGTGCTTAAACATACTAAAGAAAAATTAAAGTCAGGACAGTGATGACTTCCAGAACAATCTGACTCCTATTCTTCCTAGTATTTATAAACACAGCAAGGGGCACAGGAAAAAAACCTCCCGCATCTCAACAGCAGAACACATCATAATTACTCCAGTAAGGTGGATATTGTAATGCTCTGGCTTATTACGTTAGCCTCTCAACTGGTCTCCATGCTTCTGTCCATGCTGACTACCCTCCCACTCTAACAGTCTATTTCTCAGAGGCCAGGGGGACCCTTTTAAAATGTTAAGTCTGATCATGTTGCTCCTCTGCTCAAGGCCCCCAACATCCTTACTATGACCTTCAAAGCCCTACGTGATCTGCCATTGGCCCTCTGCTATCTCTGACCTCCTGCTATTCTATCCCTTATCCTACTCCAGCCATACCACCCTTTCCATGCACTTTCTTATACATATCATGTACACTCCTGCCTGCTTCAGGGCCTTTGCAACTGGTGCTCCCATTTGTTGACGTGCTCTTCCCTTAGACATCAACATCTTATTTTACTTCAGGTGTTCATTCAAGAGTCCCCTTCTCATTGAGGTCTTACTACTTCAGTATCCCTAAAATTTTAACTCCTCCCCAATATTTTGTTTCTCCCCTCTCTGTTCTTTCTCTTTAGTACATATCACTTGTATCCGTATCCACTTGCTACCATGAGAATGTAAGTTCCATGAAGCTTTAAATCAGAACTGCACGGGGAACCCTTGAAGAATTTTCGCTAACAAAGGGTCACCATTTAGTAACTGACTGCTACATGCCTTGCTCTGGGCTGCAGGCTTTAAAGAAATTGGTATCCCATTTTCATTTTTAGAGCATTAGCCTCATTTTATAAATAAAGAAATGGACCAAAGTAAGTTTACTTTTGGGAACTACACAAGTGAACAACGGGGATTAGAACCCAGAACTGATCCCCCAAAGTCTCTTAAAACAATGTAAAATATCAACCTGGCAATATTTGCAATCAATTACTGGGTTGTCTGGTCCAAAGATAAAAATCTCCATTTGTATCTCTTATTTAAGAACAAACCTTTTGCAAATCTGTAAAACCCCCAAGCGTGGTGTAATAAAAGCAGCACTATACCCCAGAGTAAAACACTAAGCATCAGCACCCTGACTCTGTCATCTAGTAGTTGTAGGTTTTGAGCAACTGAAGCTCCCTGTGTTCAGAAGACAGTAACTCCAACAGCTTCACCATGCTTCGTTATTAATGGAATCCCTCAATATGGACTCAATTATTTTTCTAAACACTGAGTTTAAAGTTGGCTTGCTTTCAGAACTTAAATGCAATTTTTAGACATGTCCATTGGTCAATAATGTTCATCAATTCCCCATATCTTAGTCCTGGAAGGAATGGAGAGTCACAAATGAACCAAGAAGCCACAATATCTTGCACCAAAATACTTAATTTAGAAAGGGAAGTCACCAGCCACCCCAGCATTTGTTTTGTAGATTTTGGATGCTGCAAACCTGCATTTCAGAGACTACTAGGCCCTGTGTGAAAATCAGACAAGCTCCCACCAGATGGACAGCGGAGCCTGAAATACGGTGTCTTTGGCAGTTGGCCAAGTTATCAAAAAGTGGGCTTAACTGTGAACCATAGACTAGCCCAGGCTTCTTCTTTTTTTTTTTTAATCTGCTACGCTCTTAGAAATTAGAAACTAGAATTATAACCAGAGCTAAATTTAGCACTCATGTAGCAATTATTACATGAAAATACAGAACAGATGAAACTATATAGAGCATTATTTAAGAGAATGTCAACATGTAATCCACTCGTTTTTGTAGGACACTTATTCAGTCTTTGGCGATTTTCTTCCCAGAACTAAATCTCTCTTTACTCTTGGTTTTCAAGATTTTAGATGGTTTCATAAGGTGTCAAAACTACTGCAGTCTTTTTTGGCTTGTGCTTCCTCTACCCTCTGTGTATTCAGACACAAAAGAACCGGACTTAATTCTGTTCTCTCTTATTCTTCTTTCCCTCTCTGGACCAACAACAAACGAAAAAGAAGGGATGGTAGACATGGATCCATACAGAAACACAGTTCATGGTTCATCCAGCAACTCCCAAGCCGGCCCAGTAGTGGTGACCATGTCCACGTTATTAAATAACTGTCTTCCTTTTCTCCCCATCAGTGTATATTATTCCATTTACTACAAAGCTAGCCCTTTTATCAATGCTACCTATTGAGTTAAAATACTGTGGGTTTCAACTCTTACATTAAGTGATTTTTTCTTTAAAATAACAGAAGATACTTAATTAGAACATAAGTGTTTAAAATGATTCAGCATTTATTTTTAATCTCTGAATTTCCATAAATGATATATACAAAGTATGTAACGTAACATAATTACTATAGCAGAACTTACTACCAACCCGTGACTTACATAAATATTACCAATAACAGCATCTAACTCCATGTTCCTCCTTGCATCCCCCAAGGTAACCACTCTCCTGAGCTATGCACTAATCATTCCCTTACTTTTTGTGATGTGTGTACAAACAGATGTAAATTACACGTTTATATTCGCTTTGGCTTTAATAAAAATGGTTTCATTCTCTGTGTTGTGTTCTTATGTTTCTAAGACATAAGAACACTATTTTTGAGTGAGCCTACAATTCACTCATTTTATGGGCATACACTCCATTCCAATGCCGTATTTATCTATTCACTCTTCTATCAATGAATTGGGTTGTAAAAGCTATTCTTTCTGTCATCTCAACAATTCAGAACGCCCAAAGAGAAAGACCTGAGGAGAAGGCTGATGTTGCTAACGCTCAATTCCCCCATATACTCCCCATGGAAGGGAAAGCAAGAGCTCCGGAGCCACAGATCTGGATTTGAATCCTGGCTCACTTTTAAGGATGCTGAGGGTGTTCACTGTCATGATTGTGATGGGCTCATTAACATATGTCAAAAGTTGTTAAATTGTATAATTTAAATATGTGTATTTATTTTACATAAATTGAATCTCAGTAACACAGCTCTAAAAGAGAGATTTCAGTTTCAGTATCTTAAAACTACGTGATCTGAAGCAATGATATCATCTCCCCAAAATATAGTTTCTTCATCTGTGATTGTGTATAATCCGAGCTACCTCTTGTGGATGCAGTAAGTACTAAACAGATTCACATATAGCATTAAGCCTAGTCTTTGGCTCCTCAACTTTTCCACATGCTGGCACTTGATTCCATATTGGGAGATGATAGAAATATCAACAAGACAGGAATGCTGTGTCCCCATTTAGAGGGGAAGGCAGATGTGAAGAGAGCCTTATTCCAATGTAATGGGATGTTTACAACAAGAGAAACTGGGACAAGTTACTAGAGACACCCTCACTGGTCTGAATGCATAAAGGCCTGGAAAAATGACTGTCCCCAATCCTCTCATTCTTGCAAGACACAGAGTAACAAGGTGTCCCAAATTGTAGCACACTGAACACATGGAGACAGCAGACTCCTCTGTGTTTCCACAGTGCCCTGAAATGACTCACACAGAGAGGCCCAGTACAAATGACTGCATCTAGAGGTATCATGGGTTTTTTCCAGAAAAACCCATAAACCACCTGAGGCCAGGTACTATGTGTATGTACTGAGACCAAGGAGCACGTAAACGGTTTAAAAAAAAAAAATCCAAAAATCATGAATGAATGAATATCAGACAAGTCAACAGTAGAATGAAAAATGACAATAGCAGGCATAATGAGAAGGAATTTGGTTAATTTAAGAACCTTGCCCTTTTGTTTCACCAACATGGCACAAGGAAAAGGAAATGGAGTATAAAGTAAGAGGCCTTGGACTCATGTCCCCCCTGATGCACTCTACTCATGTGCTTTTAGGAAAGTAAGTAATTTCATAAATTCTGAGTCTCAGACTTCAGATCATTAAAATGATAGTAATGATTACGGAAACACTTCTTTCACAGGAGTTCCCATGGAAAAGGAGATACACTGTGTGAAAAGTGTGGAAAATGTTCTAAAATGTTGTACCATTATTATGAAGTTAATGCTAGTATGACCGCTAGTAGCTCTAGTTGGCGATAACTGACAAAGACAAAACCACCAGAATTTTTTTAGTAGTTACTCAAACCTCTCAAATTCATTGCTTTAGGCAAGAAATTCTATGTGGGTGGAGTAAGGGACTGAGGATGACTGGGAGAGTGGCCAAATGTCACTGTCCATGAAGTCATTTTCTTTAAAGTCTGGTTGAAAAATCAAGCAGTTTAATGATACTGTACTAATCATTACTTGAGCATATTCTGTGTGCCAGGCACCAGCGAAGAATTCCATAAACCTTTATTCATTTCAACCTCACCACATCCCTCTCCAAGGTAGATAAGGTAGCCATGTAATTTACTATCAAAGCCAGAATTCCTTGGAGAGTGAAAGGGGGTGCTCTGAATAATTACACACGCTAGCAGCTGTCAACCAGGCCTGTCCTGAGCAAACCACAACACGGGGCTTATAACTTTTTATAGTGTGGAAACTGAAGCTCATGGAGAGAAGCAATTTACGTAAGACTACTTGGCTTCAACAGGTGGAAAAGCCACCCCAAATCAGTATTCTCAAGCATCATGTGATATAAGCCTCCCACCTGTGCACTTACAGAGCAAGGCTCCTGTCCTATTGTCTTCTTCAAAGTCCTTCTTTGATTTAATATGCCTCATCAATGAGGACTAAAAGAGAACCTGAGATGTCAGTTCAAAGAATAACAGGAAATGGAAAATCTGGGGTTCTATCAATACTATTAAAGCCAACCTTTTATTGCTATAATCCCAGTCAAATTTATGTGTTTGGGGGTTAATTTTACACAAGAGATTGAGTAACCCATGACTGACATCCTTTCTGTTGAGACAATGGGGCCTCTATGAATGTTTCCCTGATGCACTGAACCTATCGTCAAATACAACCTCCAACAATGGCAGTTGAAGAAATGCCCTATCAACTCACAGGAAATGTTTTGGCATCTCTAACTGAACTTCCTTCAAATACCTGAAAAACCTGTTTGGTAGTACCTGGTACATACACACTGAAAACTGAAAGAAACAGAAACCCTCAAGACTCCAACAGTACTAAAGCAATGACTTACTCTCTGATTTCACACTGAAAAAAAAAAAGGTATTTTGTGAGATTTCTAAAACCCTTCGCAGACAGCATTTTTCAATCAGCAGGTTTATATATAACCTCTATCACTGGAAATATTTTAATTATTTTTCTTGTTACACTTTGAAAGATACATAGGGTATCATTAGCAAAACACCATGCCTTGCACCAAGAACAGGAGTCCTACTTAGTAAATGTTTTGCATTAGGACAGACTGTAGAATAAATAATTCTCTAGAATAAATGAGAACACATGTCCCCTAGGTTTCCTGTTCTAATTTAGGTGTTCAGCCTTTACCTTATTAGTAATTCTCATTTTAGGAGAGTGCTTCCATCCTGGGCATGTAATAAATGCTTCATATGATTGAATGCAAATTAGATGCTTTTCACTCTATATGCTTCTTTCAATGTCAGAGCATTTGCTGCCTAAAGCACTTGTTAAAGTCTATGTAGTCCACTGTTCTCACCATACGGCTTACCAAGGAAAATACAAACTGAAGTATTTCCCCGGAATTTTCCCTCACATCGACGTCTACATACTCTGTATCTAAAATAACCCCAACTGTCAGAGTGACTTTTAAGAACACGAACTGCACTTAAGGGTCTTGGTCTTAACACGGAAACCATAAACTGCTGGCTGGGAGCCCCTTTTATAGTTACTGGACTCCCATGGGATTTTAAATGCCAACTTGGTCATATACCATAAAGATTTAGGTCTCCTCCTGAACTTTATATTCTATATTTAACATTCTGTCCCCCTGGTCTGTAGACCGAGGTTCCACACTGAGTAATTCCTGACTCTTCTGAATACATGGTGAGGCCAGTTCTCCTTAGTGCTCCTCGACCTTACAGCTTTCCTAGCTTTGACCCTTAAGATTCAGCCTCTCTGGTTCTCTGTTCTCTCCCTCCTCTTCCCATCCCCCAGATTAACTCTAAACCAAACCAAAACTAAACTATTCAACTTCTTATTGGTATTGTGTTAATTTTATAAATTAACTTGGACAGAAATGAGTTTTTTGATACTGAGTCCTCTAAGAGCATAAGTCTTTTCATTTATTCAAATCTTGTGTTCTTCTATAGTATTTAAAAATTTTTGCACAAAAATGTTACACTTATTAATTTATCCCTACTTTGTCTGCTAGCACAACTTAAGATTTTCCCTACATCTTGGGGCACCTGGGTGGCTCAGTGGATTAAGCCGCTGCCTTCGGCTCGGGTCATGATCTCAGGGTCCTGGGATCGAGCCCCGCATTGGTCTCTCTGCTCCGCAGGGAGCCTGCTTCCTCCTCTCTCTCTGCCTGCCTCTCTGCCTACTTGTGATCTCTCTGTCAAATAAATAAATAAAAAATCTTAAAAAAAAAAAAAAAAAAGATTTTCCCTACATCTTATAACTTTCTTTTGTAGATCTGAAAATTATTGATTTCTATACATCAATTTCATACCTTACTCCGTCACTGAATTCTACTATTGATAGCGGTTTAAAATTTTTGTTTTCCTGGATTCACCAAGTATACAGACTTACCGTGTACAAAAAATGATAATATCATCTCAGGCTTTCCTATTTTTGAGCCTCTTCTTCTACCCCTTTTCTAATCGTTCTGGCTAGTTTTCCCCATACAATGCAATAACAGTGATAGTGAATGTGCTGTCTTATGTCTCACTCTAACAAGAATGGCTCATAAAAATCATGTTGGATTTGGTGACAATGCAGATACATTTTAACTTATGAGTATCTATTTGTTCCTATATTATAGGTTTTTTTTTTAAATCAAGAATGCATTGTATTCTATCAAATGTATTGCATTGTATCAAATACCTTGTCAGTATCTATGGTTTTGACCTGATTTTTCTCTTCAATATGATTGCCATGTGATTAGACTAACCAATACTGAAGATCCTTGCATTATTATTGGGATAAATCCAGGTTGATTTTTTAGTACTTGTCTTGTAATGAGATGTTAGATTACGTTTCTTAACATTCCACTTATGACTTCCAATGACAATATTCGTGAGTTAGACTGGCCAGTTGATTTTCTGCTTTATGTAGTCTTTGACAGGTTTGGCCTCAGGGTTAAGCTAATTCATTAAAAAAAAAAAAAACAACCAAAACCACATACCATATTCTTTTTCTTTGCTCTGCGAAAGTTTCAAGCATTGGATTTACTTACTCTTTAGTAGAACCTTCTCTACGAAACCATCCAAGCTTGGTGCTTTTCACAATTTGGTCCATTTATTTTTTTTAAATGGACTTCATTTTTCCACCCAGCTTTATCAAGATACAATCAACATATAACATTGTGTAAGTTTAAGGTATACAATGTGAGAATTTGATATATGTATAGACTGCAAGATGACTGCCACAATAAGATTAGTAAATCCATCCATTTCCTAACATAATTATCTTTTTTTTTTTCGGTCAATCCCTCTGAATTTTTGATAAAATTTCTCTATTTTTAAAATAGAAATCAGTCTGTTAAAATACTCCCTTTCTAGAAGTTCTAGAGTTAGATTGGATACATTATGTAAATTAGAAAATCAGTTTCATCTAACAAAAGATGGTATATATAACTTTTGTTATAAATACATAATCACAAAGTGCTCTGCTTCAAAAATATGTTGGTGAATTCCTAAGAACTATGCAATAAAAGCTAACTCCTTCACTTAGCACGGCCCTCCTGTGATCCCACCTCAGTCTCCCTCCACCACTATCCCAGTTAACACTCTTGGTGAACTCAACACAGAGAGCTAATCCATCTCTCCCCTACCTTGGTCCTTCACAACCTCACTTCCAACATGCCCCTACCACCCACTCTCAGAAACATGCCCTCGACTTAATCATTACATAATGTCAGATGTGAAGTCTTAGTAGTGGTTCAATCATTGATAATTCTATAGAATTTACTTACGGTGTGAGAATTAAAAAAATCAAGAAAGTTCTCAACATTTTTCACTTGAGCATCTAGTGAAATGGAGTTATGGTTTACTGAGCTGAGGAAAACTGTGAGAGGAGCAGGTTGGGTTGGGAGAATCACATGCTAGGATTTGGGAAGTCTGAGATACCCATAAGACATTTAGTTGGAAATGGACAGTAAGCAGAAAAATGCATGAGTCTGGACTAGCAATAGAAATTTAGGAACTTCAGTGCCTGGAACTTAAGGTTATGGGACTCAGTGAAATCACCCAAGGAGTGAGCGGGTTTCAGAGGAGCAGAATTACACCATGTTCAGACACATGGAAGAGCATCCAATAAATGACTGAGAAGCAATGGATCATGAGCGATGAGGAAAACCAGAGTGTGTGGTCTCCTGAAAGCCAAGCACAGAAAGTATTTTAAGAAGAAAAGAATAGTAAACTATGTCAAAGACTACTGAGAGGTTGAATCAGAGGAAGGCTGAGAACTCACTATTAGATTTGGCAAGGTAGACGTGATGAATAGACTTAACAAGAGTAATTTCAGTAGTGTGGTGGGGATAAAAGCTTATTTGGAGGGGGTTCAAAGGAGACTGTGAGAAAAGGCAGTGTTGATAGCAAGTCTAGACAGTTCTTTGGAGAAGTTCTTTAAAAGAAGAACTGGAAAACACGGCAGAATTTAGAGGGGGATGAAAGGTCAAAGGAGGGTTCCTTCAAGATGAAAGAAAACATAGCATGTTCAAATAATGATCGTTATGATGCAACAGAGAGAGAAAACTGATTAGGTAAAAGGGAGAAGGGTAAACTGCAATTATGAAGTCTTTGAGAAGTTGGCCTTACTCATTCCATTGAAAAACGACTGAGTCTTCACTACATGCCAAACCCAAATCTAGGCACTTGGGACACAACAGCGTAGAAAGCAGCAAGGACTATTCACCACATTACAATGACAGGAAAGGGTGAGGATGCAAGCAGTTCAGTAGGTCTGGTTGTGAAAGGATATACCTGTGTGCACCCGACACCCCTGCTCACACCCCACCCCCCACCCAGTGTAGTATCAAGGACAGTAAGTATCTGAGAGTAAAGTAGAGAACATGGTGTTTGGAGATTTGAGAAGAAGGTATGAAATATAATTTGGTAGAGTGGAAGAATGAATGATGAACTGGTATGGTATGACTGCTGCCACTTTAGGTTCAAGGTCAGGAATTTACAGTACAGCTAGCTTACAGAAGCTGGTGTTTTCCTCTAGTCTTGTTCAGCTAACCAGGCTTTAGTACAGAGCAGGGGTAGAGCTGCACTAAATTGGGGGAGGGATTTCTGTAGGAAACTGGCAGAAGGGGAGAGGGGCCAGCAGAATTGAAAGTATATGCAAAGAAGAGAATATAAGTGTGGGGCATGGAATCTAAGCAGGGAAGATGATTGACGACATGAAGAGGGTAGGGTCAGTGGAAGAGAATTTCTCATGGGGGTCATATAATTTTTGAAATGGGATTTAAGAAAGGAAGGAAGGGAGGGAGGGAGGGAGGGAGGAAAGAAGAAATGATATTCTAGAGGGATCAAGCTGGAAAGACAGTAAATGAAATTATCCTTGATTCTTCTTTTTCTTAAAATTTCAGGAAATTCTATAGGATCCACTTTTAAAATAAAGCTAGAATCAGGGTACCGGGGTGGCTCAGATGGTTAAGCATCTGCCTTTGGCTCAGGTCATGATCTCAAGGTCCTGAGATCAAGTCCTGTGTTGGGCTCCCTGCTAGCAGGGAGTCTGCTTCTCCCTCTCCCTTTTCCCGTTTTTTCTCTCACTCTCTCAAATGAATAAAAATCTTAAAAAAATAAAATAAAATACTACCACTGCCACCCTGGGCCCAGCCCACATCATCTATGTCTTTGCCAGGATTACTGCAATGGCCTAGTGACTTGTCTCTCTACTTCCATCTTCAACTCTCCACAGTCTTATCGCCATATAGTAGCTATGTTATATGAAACAGCAAATCAGATCATGCTACTTTCCACCTCAGTTCCTCCAGGACCTCCTCATCTCACCTAGGAACAACACATCCAAAGTTCTCACCATGCCCAATCCAGCCACTCTCGTGGTATCTGGCTATTTCCTCCACAGGATAACCATATTACTGTCTCCAGGCCTTTGCACTTACTATCTCTTCTTCCCAAAGACAGTCGCATGTGGTGTTCCTACACTTCATTCTGAGGTCTACTCTAATGACACCCTCAGAGAGCCCTTCTTAGACACTCAATCTAAAAATAGCAGCCCTGTCACTCTAAAACTGTCCTTACTACTGTTGTATTTTTCTTCATAACATGTATCAACACCTCGTGTTCTATTCGCTTACTACTCTTTTCCCTTTGATGACAGGGACTTCATCTTTTTCACTTGATGGGTCTGCAGAACCTACAAAGTTGCTTGGTTTGTTGGAGATGCTGCATAAGCATTCCTTGAGTCAATTAATGCATGAGAGCAGCTTTTCAAAAAGATCTCAGAGAGTGATCTTATTCCACTCCCCACTTTTGAGATATGGAAACGAATGCCTGGAAGGTCCAAGTGATACATCCGAAGAAAGCCAACAAGTGGCAGAGCTAAGACGTGAAATGTGTCTCCTAACTCCCAGGATACCATCCTCTCTTAATTTCATCTCTTAGAATCTCCCTTTCTTGCCACTGACACAGCCACTCTTTTGGTCTAGTCCTCGGTATGTCTTGCCCATTGCAACAGCCCTATGACTCTTCCCCTTGCTTATTCTTACCCTCTCCCCAACCCTCCCCCACTTTCCCACTGACAAGCCAGAAGAACTTCTCTGTCACATGTTACTATATGACAAACACTTCCTGTAGCAGGTAATATGTAAAACCCTTTTTATTCTGGCTATTCCCTACCAGAGAGCTGTAACTTCCTGGAGGCAAGTACAGATACCTTACTAATCACTGCCTTTTGCAATATCTGGTATATGTCATATATTCTTAAGAAACATTTATTGCATCAGCTGCTCTACTCCATGGAATGTTCTCCAAGATTTCTGCCTGGCTCACTCTTTTCGTCCCAATCACCTCTTTGCTCAACCAAGGGAAGGCTTGCCCTTTTCATTTGCAATGGCAACCTCCCCTCTGTCTCATTCTGCTTTTATTTTCCTCCAGAGTGTCTCTCATGTTCTAATACAACATCACTGCTAATTTACTCGTGTTTCACTGTCAGATCAACCACTATCAATGGCAAGGATTTCTTCTGCTTGCTCATTGTTATGTCTCCAGCACCTAGAACAGTCCCTGGCACACAGGACCTGAGTAATAGTTAACTTGAAAATGAACTGTAAGTCTGTGCTTTAAGTAGTTATGTTAAGGACACACTGAGGAGGGATAAAGGAATACGTCCCAGTGACTACCAATGATGGCTGTGCCACACAGAGACTTCCCTGCATCATTGTGATTTGTGAGCAGTGGGGGGAGGGACACAGAGATTTTTAATAAGGACTCCTCATTCAGGGTATGTATTTAGTAGTGACTGTTCTGAAAATAACTGTTGAATGAATGAGCCAGCAACATAGCCCATCATGCACTAGGCACTGTGTGGGGTGGACACCAATGAAACCTTCTCCTTCAACGGAAGCTACTTCAGCACTAGTTGCGGGGAGGGGGGGAGGGAGGACCCCTAGGAAGTGGCATAAAAAGCACAATGACCTACAAAGGTTAATTTCCACACCAATTTTAGGACTTTTGTGACTGAAAGCAGTACTAGATCTTGTTGACTTACATATAGTTAATTTTTAAAAAAAGCATATGGTGGTCTGGTGCAGAACACTATAATTAATCCAACAGCTATGAATAAACAAAAAGTGGAGAATGTGCTCCAAGACCATCAAATTGGATATACAACAGTGAGGGGCAAGTGGCATTTTGGATGCTCTGTGGAACCAAGAAGTTATAGAAGTTAATTCAACAGTAAATGATATAGCCTGAGAATGGGATGGGAGGGCAGGAGGGAAGGAAGGGAAGTCCTTTTTCTTTTTTTTTTTTTAGGAAGTCAGTTTGTTAACATGACTGAATAGTTTGTTAGTGGATGTTTAATTAATATATAATCATTCATGATTAAATTATATAACTTGGTATTTATTTTATTCTGAAAAAATTTCTTACATTGAGAAGACACTCAGGCCTGATAATTTAAAAAATTCTGAACATAATTCTACTTGGTTCTATATATTTAAGAAAAAAAAAGTACCCTTTAAATATCACTAACAGTATATTCTAAGGATTTCAAAAACACTTTAACCCAAAGGCATATAGCAGTAAAGGAAGGTAAGATTTGAAAGCAACTATGTGCTTTTATGAGGGTCCAAGCATAGGAAGGCCGTGAGTCCAGACACTGTGATGGAGCCTATAACCCAGAGGGGGTTTTCAGGGAGCCCCCGAAACAGTTCACCCTCCCGCACACACACCAGCAAAGGCTCCTCCACTGCTCCCATGCCTCCATTTGATAGAAGCAGCATTTGGCCCCAAGAAGAGTTCTAAGGTTCCACAGCCAACTCTGGTTTCCGCTCTAGTGGATCCCAGGGCTACCAAGTCACACTATGGTCCTTCTTACACTTAATAGGATATGTCATATGTCATGTCCTATCATCTAAAGGATGACATTTATATATATATTCTTTCCCATATTATCATTATCTGCTGACTCACTTTCAGTGTGACAGGAGCCTTGCGTTCTCAGAGATAAGGATTTTTTACTTCTCCACACATCTGGGAGAGGGCTGCTCGAAGGGGCCCATTGCAATGCACAGAGGAATAGAAACTAGTCCACAGACAAGACTTCCCTCAGATGTGAGCATCATCATAAGTAAACAGCTGTGTGAGAATTTAGAAACTACAGTTCCACTTTCCAGAATGCCTTTGGATGTCGTCTCCATAATGTCAATTTGCCACCAAGGGACTCTACACTCCTGGATACTCACAACTTACATAATCACGCTGCACCCAAACCAGCTCTATCTAGTGACTGGGTCCCACTCTAAACTCAATTTTCCTCCTTTTAGCATCAGTAAAAGGTTGAAGTGTATCTGAATAAAGAAAGACAAATCTCACAGGTGGGGAATAATTTGGGGAGATGCCAGTCAAAAGGGTACAAAACTTTAGTTATAAGTTGAATAAGCTCTGGGAATCTAATATACAGCACGGTAACTACAGTTAATACTACTGTGTTGTGTACTTGAGATCCAAGAAGAGAGTAAAATTTAAGGATTTTCACCACATGCAAAAAAAACATAACTATGTGAGGCGACAGGCGTGTTAAACACATACGTATGTCAGGGGCACCTGGGTGGCTCAGTCAGTTAAGCATCTGCCTTCTGCCCAGGTCAGGATCCCAGGCTCAGTGGGGAGCCTGCTTCTCCCTCTCCCTCTGCCCTGCCCCTGCCACTTGTGCTCTCTTGCTCACACACACTCTCTCTCTCAAATAAATAAATAAAATCTTAAAATATATATATATATACACATGTCATATCATCATACTTTAAATACATATAATTATTTTGTCAATTATAATTTGAATAAGCCTGAAAAAAATTTAAAATAAGAACAGAAAAAAATCCTGACTATATAATTCAACTTCTAATTTCTATTTTTCTTACTCATGTCAGTGAGAGAAAAATAAAAAGTTTTAAAATTAAAAACCAGATCAATTTTGAAGTAGCTGCTTTTCCTATTAGAGTAAGAGAACTTCTTTGTGTATTTTAAGTCCCAAAGAACTAAACTAATGTGTGAAAGTATTTTTAAAGGAACAGGAAAAAACATTCTCAACAAGCAAACAAACAAAAAAAAACACCTGGGGTCCCACCATCACCAGAAGACTAAAACATTATGGTAGTACTCTCCCATTTTTAGTTAACTGTTATCCACCCTTTTCTCTGATGTTATTTATTTGTGGAAAGACAATAAACTTTGAATAATGTTCCCTAAACAGGAACACATTTATATATTGACCTAATTCTGCTGACATTTCTTAGATTAATTAAAAGTGGTTTCTAAACCAAAACATGTCCAAACTCTAAGTCCATAGTACTAAATAAAATGAAAATTAAAAAAAGGGAAAAAAAAAAAAAACCAACCTCACAAACATGTAAGTCAAATCTCCCTACATTTTTATTCTTTCATAGGCTTCTATTACTGAGAAAATATCTTTGTCTTAAGTAGTTTGCACTTACCATAAGAGATGGCATGAGAAAAAGGACCACGCATATGAAATAGCATCTCTACAGTGAACTGACGGGTGCCATAATATTAAAGGGCTCCCTCTGTTCAATCTTTCTGAAAAACACTGACCACTTGTGAAACAGTGGCATTTGCCTGTTGTACTTCGAGTTTTGTTGTTTTGTTTTATTTTTTTAATTTGACTGGGTTTTCAAGTCATATGAAAAACCAAAACAACAAAAATAAGACTTTTCATTTTTTTTCTATCCAAAAGAGAATATTCAAATATACTAGTTGTGACCTTTTAATGAGATCCTTGAATCCTGACCTTACCTTTTTAAACAAATTTTAGACTAATTTTAGACTTGCAAAAAAGCTGCAATGATAGCACTGAGAACCCCTTGTGAACCCTTTATCTAGCTTCTCATATTGTGGATGTGTTACATAATCATGGCACCTTTGTCAAAATTAAAAAGTTAATTTGGGATGGCACTGTTAACTGAAACCAGATTTTATTCTGATTTCACCAGTTTTTCAACTTAGGTCCTTTTCCTGTCCTGAGACCCAATTCAGGATCCCATGTTGAACTGGGAAGCCTTACCTTTTGATCTGTTTCTTCATCTTCATCTTGATAATCATCACAGAGTGGGCTGGCATTGGCTGCAAAGGTAGGTCCCTGGGAGTAGTACTGAGAACTTCGGTAGCCATCCCGCCTCAGTTTGTCACATTCTACAGAGGGTACAGGCCAGGGAGGGGAGAAAGGGCATTAAAAAAGGATTTGTTTACACCTCTTTCTTTACCTTTTCTAGTAATATTTGCCCTAAGTATACGATGTCAAAGAAACACTATTAATAATGAAAATGATGATAAAAACAACTAAGGGGGAGCCTGGGGCTCAGTCAGTTAAGCATCCAACTCTTTTTTTTTTTTTTTTAATTTTATTTTATTTTTTCAGTGTTCCAAGACTGTTTATGCACCACACCCAGTGCTCCATGCAATACGTGCCCTCCATAATACACACCACCAGGCTCAGCCATCCCCCAACCCCCACCCCTCTAAAACCCTCAGTTTGTTTCTCAGAGTCCACAGTCTCTCATGGTTTGTCTCCCCTTCCGATTTCCCCCAATTCACTTTTCCTTTCCTTCTCTTAATGTCCTCCGTGTGTTACTCCTTATGCTCCACAAGTAAGTGAAACCATATGATAACGGACTCTCTCTGCTTGACTTATTTCACTCACCATAATCTCCTGCAATCCTGTCCACGTTGATATAAAAGTTGGGTATTCATCCTTTCTGATGGAGGCATAATACTCCATTGCATATATGGACCATATCTTCTTTATCCATTTGTCTGCTGAAGGGCATCTTGGCTCTTTCCACAGTTTGGCGATCGTGGCCATTGCTGCTATGAGCACTGGGGTACAGATGGCCCTTCTTTTCACTACATCAGTATCTTTGGGGTAAATACCCAGTAGTGCAATTGCAGGGTCATAGGGTAGCCCTATTTTTAATTTCTTAAGGAATCTCCACACTGTTTTCCAAAGTGGTTCTACCAACTTGCATTCCCACCAACAGTGTAAGAGTGTTTCCCCTTTCTCCACATCCTCTTCAACACTTGTTTTTACTGTCCTGTTAATTTTGGCCATTCTAACTGGTATAAGGTAGAATCTCAATGTGATTTTGATTTGAATCTCCCTGATAGCTAATAAGCATCCAACTCTTGATTTCAGTTCAGGTCATGATCTTAGGGTCATGAGACTGAGCCCCGCACTAGGGCTCCAGACTCAGTATGAAGTCTGCTTGAGATTCTTTCTCTTCCTTTCCCTCTGCTCCCCCCCCCCCCACTTGTATGCTCTCTAACGTATATACATACATACACTAATAAATAAAATCTTAAAAAAAAAACCCAAAGAATTACTAAAACACTGATTACACATTATATACACTGTTCATGTGTTTTAACAGGATTTCCTTTACTTCACAACAGTCCTCTGAATCAGGTTTAAAGTAATTATTTGCTCAGTAATGTTATGCAGATAAGCAATGGACCTCAGAATTTAAACCCAGGGGCTTAATTACTATTATTTTTGATATATAGCAATTGATTATGTAACTCCTCATCAAAAAATACAAGCAATTCTCATGCTATGCTTCTTTCCGAGACTCATCAGCTGGAAGGGACATGAGAAATCATGGGTAATGATGCCCTCATTTTATTTTTAGTTCTCAACTCAACTTTGATGCCAAACAGGCTATAATCATTGAGTGGAATTTAGTAAAAGGCCAGGTGGCAGTCGAGACATCTACCAGTCTACAGAATGCCTGGCACCAGAGGGTGGAAGGTAACCAGGAGAATGGTGCTCTGCTCTGCTTCACAAGAGGGGCTGGGGCCACTGGCTGCTTAGAGACTAGGGACTCCCTTCAAGGAGGAACCATTGTGCTAATTACTTGGATCAGTGGGGGCAAGTGCAGCAAGAAAAGTATTAATGGCTTTTTAAAGCCCCAGGAGATTTTCTATTACCCAGAGAGCACCTTAGGGAAGCATCTGCCTTGCAAAAGGGGTTCACTAACCACAGGGTACCTTTAAATATCCAGCTTTCTGAAGGAGTATGAAATGTGTTTGGTTTTGGAAGTTTCCTCTTTGCACAGCTTGACAAAACCATTCACCTAATGGCACAGAACTAAAGTAGGGCATCTTCAGAGTGCCTTTGTAACACTAGGATCTATGATTCCCCCATAGAGAGGAGATGAACAGTCACTTTAATCAAAGGATAAAAATTCTCCAACCAGGGGGAAAAAATCCTTACTCTTCTTTGCTACCTCACAGTAGGAGTGAACAGTTTCCAATCCAGAACTGCAAATCACATTTGTAAAAACCTCAGGAAATAGTCATGAGAATCTTTCAGAATGCCAAACTAACTTTAAAAAATGCATGATGTAATCACATGATAGCTAATTACTTTTACTTCAGTTACTTAGGGGCTAATTAAATTTGTGGGCTCGTCTGTCAACCACTCGCGTAAAATGGAAAGATTTTTTTTTAATTCTGAAATTTCCAGAACACAGTTTATTTTTTAATGAGGATTCACTCATAATAATCTAACCCTTTCCAGTAAGAAATATTTTTCCATTTCTCCAATATTTACAATTTCTCTAAAAAATTTAAATGTAACAAAATTATACTCTCCTTCTATAGAGAGAGTATTATATAAAGCATGATTAGTAGTTTTCAGTGTTCTGTGAAAAGTTTTGGGATTCTGTAAGCATTGATTTGATTTTTAATTACCTTAAAATTGGGATGAAAAAAATACTCATCTTACATTTCATTAACTTGGGTGCTGCAAGTTAACTTTTCTGTGGTCCAATAAACTATAGTCTCCTAAGGATCCTGGGTGAACTTTGTCTCACAAACCAATAGAAACTGTTACCACTTTAAAAGGAACATACCTCAACATAATATAGGCCATATACAAAAAACCCACAGCTAACATCATACTCAATGGTGAAAAACTGACAGCTTTTCCTTTAAGATCAGGAACAAGACAAGAATGTCCACTTTTATTCAACATAGTATTGGAAGTCCTTGCCACAGCAATCAGACAAGAAAAAGAAATAAAAAGCATCCAAAATGGTAAAGAAGCAAAACTTCATGTTTGCAGAAAACATGGTACCATATACAGAAAGCCTTAAGTATTACACCAAAAAACTACTGGAACTGATCAATGAATTAAGTAAAGTCACAAGATACAAGATTAATATACAGAAATCAGTTACAACATATTTATACACTAATGAGGAAATAGCAGAGAGAGAAATTAAGAAAACAATTCCATTTACAGTTGCACCAAAAAAGAATAAAATACCTAGCAATAACCTTAATCAAATTCATGAAAGACCTGTACTCTGAAAATAAAACACTGATAAGAGACTGAAGATGACTAAAACAAAGGGGAAGATCCCATGTTCATGAATTAGAAGAACTAATATTGTTTAAAATGTCTATACTACTCAAAGCAATCCACAGATTTAGTTCATTCTCTTTCAAAATACCAATAGCATTTTTCATAGAACAAATAATCCTAAAATTTGCATGGAAGTACAAAAGACCCCAAAAAGCCAAAGCAATCTTGAAAAAGAAGAACAAAACTGGAAGCATCACAATCCCAGATTTCAAGATCCACGACAAAGCTATAGTAATTAAAACAGAATGGTACTGATACAAAAGCAGACATATAGATCAATGTAACAGGATAGACAGTACAGAAATAAACCCATACTTTTAGGGTCAATTAATCTTTGACAAAGGAGGCAAGTACAATGGGATAAAGACAGTCTCTTTAAAAAATGATGCTGGGAAAACTGGACGGGTACATGCAAAAGAATGAAAGTGGACCACTTTCTTACACCATATACAAACACAAACTCAAAATGGATTAAAGACCTAAATGTGAGACCTGGAATCATAAAATTCCTAGAAAAAAATTTCTTTGACATTGGCTATAAAAACATTTTTCTAGGTATGTCTCCTCTGACAAGGGGAAAAAAAATCCAATTACTTTTGAGAGTACACCAAAATAAGAAGCTTTTGCACAGTGACGGAAACTATCAACAAAACAAAAAGGCAATCTACTGAATGGAAGAAGATGTTTGTAAATGATATAACTGGTAAGTCATTATCCAAAATTATAAAGAACTTAGACAATTCAATAAAAACCCCCAAATAATCCAATTAAAATTGGGCAGAGGAAATGCACCGACATTTTTCAAAAGAAGACACAGATGGACAGACACACAGAAAGGTGTTAACATCACTCTCCATCAAGGAAATGCAAATCAAAACTACAATGAGATATTCATACCTGTCAGAATGGCTAAAATCAAAACTCAAGAAACAGTGTTGGCGAGGACGTGTAGAAAAAGGAACCCTCATGCACTGTTAGTGGGAATACAAACTGGTGCAGCCACTGTAGAAAACAGTATGGAGGTTCCTCAAAAAACTAAAAATAGGGGGCGCCTGGGTGGCTCAGTGAATTAAGTTGCTGCCTTCGGCTCAGGTCATGATCTCAGGGTCCTGGGATCGAGCCCCGCATCGGGCTCTCTGCTCCGCAGGGAGCCTGCTTCCTCCTCTCTCTCTGCCTGCCTCTCTGCCTACTTGTGATCTCTCTCTCTGTTAAATAAATAAAATAAAATCTTTAAAAAAAAAAACAAGAGAAAAAAAACTAAAAATAGAATTACCATATGAGCCAGTAATTCTACTACTGAGTATTTACTCAAAGAAAATAAAAACACTAATTTGAAAAGATAAAAGCACCCTTATGTTTACTGCAGGTTTATTTACAATAGACAAATTATGGAAGCAACCCAAGTGTCCATCAAGCAGTGAATGGATAAAGAAATGATGCGTGTGTATAAATGTATAATGGAATATTCATCATAAAAATCCGAAATCTTGCCATTTGCAATAACATGGAGAGAGCTACAGAGTATAATGCTAACTGAAATAAGTTAGAGAAAGACAAATACTGTATGATTTCATTTATATGTGGAATTTTTAAAAAAAGATTTATTTATTTGACACAGAGAGAAAGGGAGAGGGCAAGCACAAGCAGGGGGAGCGGCAGGCTGGGGAGAAGCAGTCTCCCACTGAGCAAGAAGCCTGACGTGGGACTTGATCCCAGGACCCCAGGATCATGACCAGAACCAAAGGCAGATGCTTAACCAACTGAGCCACCCAGGCGCCCCGTATGTGGAATTTATGAAACAAAACAAATGAACAAAGAAACAAAAGACAACAAAAAACCAGACTATTTATTCTGTATTTAACAGAAAACAAACTGGTAGTTACCAGAGGGGAGATGGGTTGGGATGGTTAAAACAGATGAAAGAATTAAAAGCACACTTATTGTGATGAGCACTGAAGGAATGTATAGGATTGTTGAATCATTATATTGTACACTTAAAACTAATAAAACACTGTACGTTAATTATACTTGAAAGAAGAAGTAAAAAATGAAATGTAGCCAGCCACACATACACACAAAAACAAGAAAAACCGTTACCACTTGTAGCTACTCATAATTCATTGTTTTCAAATACTTGATAAACAAAATACAAAGTGAAAGCCCCTTTTACTTGTTAATTTTTTCAAATGTTTTATTTTTAAGTAATCTCTACACCTAATGGGGGGATCGAACTCACAAGCCCTAGATCAAGGCTCACTCACTCTACCGACTGAGCCAGCCAGGTCCCTCAAACCAAGGCCCTTTTAAACTAAGTCCTTCTGTTGTTCAAATTAGTCTTCATCCTTCACTAACTGTCCCTACAAGAAGTAGAAGTTTCAAGTTACACCATTTTATTGTTTATTTATTTATTTATTTATATTTTTTGACAGACAGAGATCACAAGTAGGCAGAGAGGTGGACAGAGAGGAAGGGAAGCAGGCTCCCCGCTGAGCAGAGAGCCCGACTTGGGGCTCCATCCCAGGACCCTGGGATCATGACCTGAGCTGAAGGCAGAGGCTTTAACCCACTGAGCCACCCAGGTGCCCCAAGTTACACTGTTTTATAATATTGAAAATCTTTTTACATATTGGGAGCACTTACCATGTGAGGTTGTGTTTTAAAAAGATTCCTTACTAAAAAATACAGAGGGGCTGCTGGGCTGGATCATCTCTAAAAGTGACATTAGTTCTGATGTTGTTAGCAATATTAAAAATAGCTAAAATGACTTGATACATGTTCAATCTTAAAGGACCAGAATGCTGCAGGGCACCTGGGTGGCTCAGTGGGTTAAAGCCTCTGCTTTTGGCTCAGGTCATGGTCTCAGGGTCCTGGGATCGAGCCCTGCATCGGGTTCTCTGCTCAGCGGAGAGCCTGCTCTCCTCCCCCCCCCCCCCCCCCCCCCCCGCCTGCCTCTCTGCCTACTTGTGAGCTCTGTCAAATAAATAAATGAAATCTTAAAAAAAAAAAAAAAAAGACCAGAATGTTGCAAAATTATCCATAAAACTATGAAAAATCTGGCAGTTAACAGGACTTCTACCATCACCTTTTGAGCCTTAGTTTAAAAGACAGTGCCTCTTTTTTCCACCATGAAGCTTCAGCACAGAAATGTTTAAATAGTAGTATGTCCATGAAACGAGATGCTGGGTCTAAGGTGAAACTAGACAACATACATTTAGGGCGGATGACCACTTTTTTTGTTCTTATCAAATTTCTGAAATCTAGTAAAGTCATCAAATTCCATTGTCTCTTATCTTATTCCAACTAGCAAAAATCTAGGAAAATCTCCTCTTGTCAAGTTGCAACAGCTCTCAGCTTCTAGAACCATGGCTTTGTTCATTAAACGGAGTTTATTGTCTGAAGAGTGAGATGTAAGTAGGTGCGAGCCCTCATGAACGAACAAAGACTTTTCCAACACTACCCTGCGAGTAACTGCAGGCAAAGCATAATTTAAAGCCAGTTATGCCAGCGGCTACAGGCTAGAAACGAGACACTAAATATAACAGAAGATCTATCTTTAACACATACTCCTCTTGCAATAGAAATCTGGAGTAAAACCAAGCTATTGTTCTCACAGTCCTGCCTGGATAAAGGTATCACTGTTCATTGTGTCCTCTGGTTTTCCAACCACAAATTCTCTCCTCTTCCCTTTCATGTCAAATGGTTTTCTTTAGCACAAGAACAGTGAGCAAACATTCCTTGGTAGACCAAAGCTTTAAATATACAAGAAGAAAAAAAAAAAAAAACCAACAATGTCATACCACTGGATGGTGATCTAACCATCTTCTGAATTTAGCCTGCCTTGGCCTCCAAACCTTCATGCATTTGGCTATTCGTTAGGCTTTTCATATTAATATGTTAGATTAAGAGAGTTTAAAGAGTTATTTTCAAAATAATTTTCTCTGCTGGGAATCCTTGATGAATTTCCAATTTCCATGTTTTGCTTTTACATTTATTGAATCAGTCACAATGAGCTAGAAGAATATGCAGCAGTTACAAACAGTTCCAAATACTCCATGACTTAAGAAACTAGAAGAATCTTTGCCGCACATTCTCCTGGTATAAGTAGAAGTAGCAGGGGCTCTGCTCACCAGAGACCCTCGGGGACCAGAAAGAGGGAAGTACCTGCACTAACTGATCACATGGCAGCAGAGTGAGAATGTGGCGCCTCTCACGTGAACTCCCCAAACTTCTACCAGAAATAACCCCTTGTTACTTGAGTCCTATTTCTTTGGACAAAACAAACCATATGACCACACCTAACTTCAGAGGGGACAAGAAAGGGCCACCGTACCTCATGAGCAAGGGGCAAAATGACAATACTCAGAACTGCTCTGATGACTCTTCCAAATGGACAGGCAACACTGAATCGAAGACTTTCCAGATCCTCAGGACACTTATTTGATGTTTACTTCCAATCCCTCTTGAATGAGGTTGAGAGGCTTTTGATGTGGAATTTGCAATGGCAATGAAAAGCTACTCTCTGTGTTGCTGGAACAGGAAGTTAACCATTTGGAGGGACTCCACATGGGGGGGCAGTTGACTGTCTGGAAATCAAGGTGGATCGGCCCCTACTTTCTACCTGTGAGGTCTAGGGGACAACATGTTAACCTTGCTGGAAATTCAGATTCTACCTCTGTAAGGCTGGGACATTACTCCATCCGGGAGGCAGATATGAGACAAATATTTCGACAAATATTTCAACAAATATTTCTGAGTGCTCTGCTCTCTGATGTGAGAGCTGAAGTAGGGATATGCCAGAACTTTGCACAGAACCCTCCACAGGGTGCTCAGAAAATGGACATGGCTGCCAGGATTTACCACATAAACCAAGAATACCTCAAACTCTTCCACTTGTAAAAGCCAGTGAGCAATTCCATAACAAGATATGCATGGCTGTACAGTTCTTCAAGATTCTATATTTTCACCAAGGCTTTGACTCTACCTTTACCAAAACATCATGAGGCTCTATTTCTTTGCCTAACTATGTACGGCACTGATATCTGGATTTTCTCCCAATTGCCTGAGCATTTATTTCTTAACTATTTTCAATCCAAAATAGAGCTAAAATATTTGAATTGATCTAACTGAACTATTTATGAAGTTATTATCTAATCAGTTTTACATGACAGGAAGCCTCATACCTAGGGCTGTCATTATAGTGGTCGAGTATCAGCCAGGCACTTGGTAAATGCATTTAAGGAAGGAGAGGAAAAGGACTGAGGTCCTTTGATCTGATAGTGTTACGGGTTGAATTGTGTCCCCAAAAAAGGCTGGTTGAAGTCCTAATCCCTAGTACCTGTGAATGTGACCTTATTTGGAAACAGGGCTTTTACAGATGCAATCACGTTAAAATGAGGGTACTAAAATGAGGGCCTACCCTACTCCATTATGACTACTGTCTTTGTAAGAAGAGAAAGCAGAGATCATGGGACCATATAAGGGCACAGGGACATACACACACAGAAAGGAGGAAGCCTTTGAAAGGGGCTGAGATTAGAAGTTACACAGCCACAAGCCAAGGAATGCCCAGAGCCACCAGAAGCTGGAAGGGCAAAGAGAGATTTTCCCCTACAGGTTGGAGGGAGCATGGTCCTGCTGACATGAGTTTTGGGAATCTAGCCAATAAATTTCTGTTGTTTTCAAAGCCACCCAGTTTGTGGTACTTTGTCATGGCAGGCCCAGGAAATTTACACAGTCTGGAACCAAGAGATGCTAACACGTGGAAGAAACTTATGAGTGCTGTCAAGGAAATGGGGTGAGAGGGTGGTCACCCTTCTGCAAGAGTGTCAAAGCATCGCTGAAAGAAACTAGGGCAGGAACTGGACATTGGGAAATGCCCAATTTGGATACCGAAGAGCTGTGAGGCTCTGGGCTTCAGGAACTCATCTCTAACGTCCTGAGTTATTCGTTATTCTCCATGGCGGGAAATGCAAGATGTGGTCACTGCTCTCAGCAGACGGAGCAGTCGCTGTTGCGTAGAACTGTGATGAGGGCTCCGGACAAACACACCACCGTTCCGAGGAGCACTTATGCACAGAGAGTCACTTACTCCTTGCAATGACCCGAAGCTGTTCCACATTTTAAATATGAAAACTCTGAGAAACAGAAAGAAACTTGCTCCAAGTGATGGGGCCAACATTAAATCCAGGCACTCTGACCCCAGAACTGGTGTTCTTTCCTGAGGTTAACAACTCACAGCTGACAACAGTGCTGTGATGAGAAACTACCCCGCTCGACTCCTCCCAGGATCACACTTAATGTATAAAAGAACACTAGCCTTTATCTAGCAAATCAATGCTAGGGATTTAGTACCCTTAAGCTCTTTCCTAGAAAGAAAAGAGATTCAACTAGCTCTATTATAGTTTTTTTCCTCTACATTTGCATTTTCATTGAAAAAAAGAGTATGAAATTAGTCAGTATACATTTATCTTAAAGAATATTGATATTTAAGGTCTTCAGAACTTAAGATTAGGGAAAGTCTCTTTTCCTTAAGGGTAAAGCAGGTCTATAGGTGAAAATACTATGTCTCTCACAGAAATAATGAAAATGTTAGCAGACTCAGATTTTAAGATGGAAAAGAAAATCTTTTGATTCCGTTCTCAAGTTATTTTATAAATTCTTAAATTATATTAATTATATATATTAACACAGCCTGTATATCAGCATCATCACTCCCCAAATCCCACAGATAGCAGCAGCGTAGGTCCTACTGGCCCACAGTGGTGGTGGCCATGTTTACAGGGAGCTCACCTCACTGTGCTACCTCAAGACAGCTTAATCTAAATGCCATCCACCTCTGAGGCTTCCCTCAAATCCTCTCTTCCACAAAGCCTTCGCCAGTCACTTCAGCCTTCCATGCTAGCCTGAATTTTTCAATATTGTAAGCCATTCTGCATATTCCTCAGAATCTCTGTCATGCCTCACACAGTACAGAGGTTCAACTGATGTTTTTCATGAAAGAATCGCAAAGAGAAGGAGTGGGCGGTATGGTAGCATCTACTGCCAAGGCAGAATCATAGTTAGAACCAGTCCTTAGTTCCTAAGATAATTCTCTCTCCTTGGGAACTCGGGCATTATGACAAGGCAAAGCATCCCCATGCCATATTTATCATTAATTCTCAAATATTCATGAAGCATCTACTGCCTGCCAAGTACTTAGATAGGCACGGAAGCTTCTACAGTGAACAGAAGAAACATTCCTGTTCTCATGGAGCTTGCGCTCTAATGACAGCACAGACAACAAACAGAAAAAACAGTAAACTATGTAGCATGTTAGAAGGTCCTAAGGGCTAAGAGAAAAACAGAGCCAATAAAGGAACTGGGAACGGCATTTGTAGCTGGCCTGAGTAGTGATATCTGAACAATGAAAGCAGGTTCCATCACCCTGAGAAAGAGCTAGAGAAAAGTTTGGGGTGAGAATAGTAGGAAATGCAGCTGGACAGGTAAAGGAGGAACTGACTATGTGGGGCCTTGAAGGTTGTGAGGACTCTGGCTTTCACCATGAAGCTGGGGACAGCCTCTGGGGACTTGGAGCAGAGAAGTGACATGATCTTATTTGCGTTATCACCTTCTTCTTGCCTACCCACTTCCCTAAGATGCTAAGACTCAGCTGAAAACCTCTCAGACACATAAATTCCAAATAAGCCACAACAGGAGTTGTTGGTTTTTGTTTGTTTTTTTTTTTAAGATTTTTTATTTATTTGAGAGAGAGAGAGACCACAAGTAGGCAGAAAGGCAGGCAGAGAGAGAGGGGAAAGCAGGCTCCCTGCTGAGCAGAGAGCCGGTTACGGGGCTCGATCCTAGGACCCTGAGACCATGAACCGAGCCAAAGGCAGAGGCTTAACCACTGAGCCACCCAGGCACCCCCACAACAGGAGTTTGATTGTTACCCACAGGCGGAGAAAGCCAATCACAGTGATGCCAGTAAAAGTACATGGACATTTTTAATCACTGACTGGCATAACTTGCCCTAGTTGATTTTTTTCGTATTTATAATTCTGTGAGAGAAAACATACAAGAGTGAAAAACTAAATGAATTATAAAAATTCTGAATTATACTCAAAGAGAAGAAAACTCTTATCTTCAATATAGGGCTAATAAGGCTGACTTGCTTAAATAAGGAAATGAGGACTAATAAGTCTGACTTGCTTAAATGAGGAAAAGGAAAAGCTGTAAAAGGAGATGAGACGCTGAAAGCATAATGGGGTGTTCTATTCCCCCAAGAAATGATGTGGTATATGGGGATGCTGAAAGGAAAAAAGTGAGAAGGTGGCTGCCTTGCTAGACTATGTGGAAAACAAGGGAAGGAATGATGAAGGAAAAATTTGAAACAAGTGCTGCTCTAGTAAAAACCAGAAGGATCAATTAAGAAGGTAATTTTGTCATTCTTCAGGTCCTATGGGTAATGTTGGTGTGTGCAGGTATGAACTGCTAGGAAAGTTTTGAAACATTCAAATCAAAAGCACAATTTTGGCATTTCACAACAGCAGAGCATTCCAGATGCACCATATTTTAAAATCTGAATGTGGTTTCTTCTTAACAGTATTAAGACAGTATTAAGTCTTTCATAATCCTCCTACTGTAATTCAAGGTCATGGAAATTGGGAGGACTCCACTTCCAAAATTAATTATAAAAATAATGGTTGTAAGGTGCTGCTTCAGTGAGGATGTCCTATGATGAACCATAGTCTAAAAAAGTCCTTTTTTCAGATCACTGATTTTTAAAGTCATTACCGCTGACACTAAATAAATGCATTATTTTCTAAACTGAAAGCCCTTGGCCATCATTATTTGATTTGTGTTTAAGTATTTACGTGGAAACTGAAGGAGAACAGATCTATGTCTTATGGATTATGAAACTCAGGTCTAAAGTTTCTAGAAGATTCAGGTTTTCAAACTTCTATCACAGATACTTATCCATCAGATTTATCAACAACAGGGTAAAAGGCCAGTTCTATTATATATCTTTGTCCAGGAATAGAGCATTGAGAACACATAAGGCTATAAACATGTATGCTTAAAAGAATATCAGTTCTAGTCTAATAGCTGTATTGGGTATTATGTTGCTCATCTAATTTGAGCTTTCAAGTAAGTACATAGGAAAAATCTGTTGCACTTAAATATTATGCTTTGTAACCATTAGGGAATTTATTTTCTTAAGATAAGTAAACCAAAATGCATTTTAAAACAGAAGGGATTTACCTTCCAGCTCATTAATTTATTGGGTTTGGCAACACTGGAAAAAATCATTCTCATACTGTAGTCGGATTCCGCCTTGCCACTCAGGCATATTGGATGTTCCCAAAATACATTTGGATTTTCTTGAAAATTCTTCAAAACAGTTGGACTTTAATTTATTTAAATTGTTTTTAAGAATCATAAATGGAATAATTAAGAGATTATAGATGTTCAAACGTTTTTAAGTTCCTTGGTTATTTGTAGTCTACCAAGTGAGCTGAAAAGCTGTTAAATCCTAAAGACACCATGAATTTAATATAGATGTTGGACATGGATATGGATATTTTCCTAGATAATTTGATAGTTATTTTAAGTGACAGATTTCAAATAAACATGCTCTTTGGTTTAATATTAAACTAATGTTTGGTTCTTTTCTTCCCTCCCCCTTTTAGAGTAGAAGTTTTTATGTCATTATACAGTAATACTTATATGGCATAAAAGCATATTATTTATATATGAAGTAGTAAACTCAAATTTATCTTCCAAAAAAACACATAGTTGGGTCCATAAGATTGCTTCTTTTTTAAGATTTCTTTTTTGAAGATTTTATTTATTTATTTGCCAGAGAGAGAGAGGGAGAGAGTGAGCACAGGCAGGCAGAGTGGCAGCAGAGGCAGAAGGAGAAGCAGGCTCCCTGCCAAGCAAAAAGCCCGATGTGGGACTTCATCCCAGGATGCTGGGATCATGACCTGAGCCAAAGGCAGCTGCTTAACCAACTGAGCCACTCAGGCATCCCTAAGATTATTTATTTATTTATTTATTTATTTATTTATTTATTTATTTGACAGACAGATCTCAAGTAGGTAGAGAGACAGGCAGAGAGAGAAGGAAGCAGGCTCCCTGCTCAGCAGAGAGCTCGATGCCGGGCTCCATCACAGAATCCTGAGACCATGACCTGAGTGGAAGGCAGAGGCTTTAACCCACTGAGCCACCAAGGTACCCCCATAAGTTTGCATCTTCACCAGTCGTCACTTCAATGATACTTACAATCCAAAGCACCATAAAACATAAAAGGATAAAGAGAAAATATATGGCTTTAATGACTAAGCCTAAGCCTCTCCAAAGTTCAGAAAGCAAATGTCTCCTCTCTTAATGGTGTGTGTACAACAAAATGTTCCAAGTACTAGAGAAACATTGGCTTAACTGGGTAAGAAAGAAAGAAAGAAGGCCGATCAGAAAGTAAGGGAAGTATCACCCAAGGGTCAAAGGAAAGGGAACTCCCCTGAAGGAAAGGAGTTCCAATTTGCTTTATTTAGTCACTTTCTGCTAATAGCCAGAGAGCAGAAGAGCAGGAGTTCGGAGCTCAAACTCTTGAGAGTAGAACAGCTTATGTTCAAATCCTAGCTTGCAATGAGCTAGTGGAGCTGAAGGGCTATGTTCCAGCTTCTAGGGGGCTTACAATGTAGGTGACTGATAAACAAGTTCGCATGACTTCTGACAGAGCCCTAGCTTTCCAAGTTAAGGTGCCTTGGAAGCACATGGAAGGCTTGTCGAACCCATTGCTGAGCCTGCTCCCAGAGTGTCTGATTCAGCAGGTCCAGGTGGGGCCAGAAAACCTGCATTCCTAGTAAATTTCCAAGTGATGGTGATGCTGCTGGTCAGGGAGCCACAGCACGAGAAAAGACAGAAACAGAATCAGGGAAGTTTGATATTTCCTAGATATTCTAAGTGAGAATTGCCAAAAGACCCAAGAGGAAGGAAGGATTGATCAGTCTTAGTCTGTCACAAATGATCCACACCCACTAAGAGTAACTTCAGCTGGGAACAGAAACAAAGGATGAAGAAGAATTTAGTTTATGGGTAGGGTCAAGGCAGAGGGGAAAAATGCTCTATCTGGTACTACTTTCAGTTCCTAAAGAATACTGTTTTAGTGCAGAAAAAGCTTTTAACTTTGCTACTGCGGGACTGCCTTGCCTGTCAAGCCTCCTTTAAAATGCTGGGAGAGTTCTTACTTTTAATAACCCAACTGAGCTCCAACGAGGAGGAAGCTTCCTGATCCAGGCCAGCACCACCTCTCACCGGATGGATTACTGTGGTAATCACCACCCAGTCTCCTGCTTCCGCCCTGGCCCCCCTCCCACCCAGGTGAACTTTAACATAGAACCCGACTGAGCCACTTAAAAAGGACCAATCAGACTGTGTCACTCCTGAGTTCAAACCTCTCCAATGGCTTCCCAGACCCTGAAAGTAAAATCCCAATGCTTTCTAAGCCCTGCATGATCTCACTCTGTGTGAGTGGCTAGCAGGTACCCAGTGAGTTCATTAAGTGAATGAATGATAAGGACCTGAAGCGTACTGTGACTGGACTTGAAAGCGTACTGTGATTAAGAGTGTGCTGTCCCTTTCCTCTCCCCCATGTACTTTAACCTTGAACATGCTTTCCACCTTAATAAACCCCAGGCATATGACTTGTCTTGCCTAAACTGGCCATGGCATCAGTGTTTATTAACCACAGCTGGGAAGTGTGGGCTGGGCCCAGTATTAACACAGAACCCAATGGGGGCGGGGCCCCAATCATATCTTCAGGAAATCAGGGATAAGGGAAAGCTGGTAGGAAGGGAATGATGTAGGGAAGATGATGTCCAGTGCTCAATCAGGGTTATCTATCCAAGGAAATTTAGCCCCAGCAGAATTTCAGGGAAACTGATTAAATCCAGTATTTACAAACTAACTGTATTATGGATAATACCCAGAAGATTTCTGATCAGATAGAATCAAATAAAGCTCCCAGAAGTTTTGGGTAGGAGTAAGGCAGAAGACAGGAAATGGTGATGGAATGGACGCCTTTGAAATGGACAGTTTTCTTTGCCAAGGCTGGGGAGAGGGGATGAATGACAAGAAGACTGCAGAAGTCATATGCTTAAAAATTATTTAACGTAATTCCAAATGACTTCTCATTTCAATCTACATAGTGGGTTTGGGGAAATAAAGTGATCAGGATTGGGAAGACAGTGTACCACGGAGACAAAATGAACTATTAACTGTGTCATCAGCTCGAAGTCAAACAGGAAATGAGTTTGTGACTACTGTGTAAACATGTATTGGAAAGCACCACCCCGCTCCCAATCCCAGGACAATCACTGACATTCACACCACAGGGAACTTCCCTTTATGTGGAAGGGTTTTTAAAAGGCCATTTTGACGAATATCCTCCCTCTGTGGTTAATTTCTGTAAGAGCGGAATAAAAACCTCCAAAAATCAGGAATTAAATATTAAAACTTAAGCAGTTGGATAAAACCGTTAGCTTTATTTTTCACAGCCAACCATGGAAGATTTACTTGTAGAGGTGACTTGCTATTGTAAAAAACTAGTTTTTAATACTTCTTCTCTTCACATGCCCAAATTAATTCAAGGAGACTCAAAGCACTGAATCTGACTGAAATTAAGGTGAATGCTTTCTGGTGCCCATGATTAATGGGAGCGTGTGAAGAGTTTGCCAGTTCTGTTTGAGTGGCACCAGAGCACAGGCGAATGGGAGGTGATCTCATTTCACTTGAGAATGAGAAGGCCCTCTCATTGGCCGTAGTGGAGCATTACCAAGGTTACTCAGTATCAAATAGCCTGCAAAGATTCTAAACCAACACCAAGAGACTTCAGTGGTAAGGAGAGTGATAACAAACCTTATCCACAGTACCTTCAATGTAGCATTTTAATGCTGCACTGAGGGCAACACAGAGGCCACTCAAGTTACTCACTTTATCAGGAATTAAAACAGAACTGCTGAAACAGCAGACTAGCCATGGCGACAAAAACAAAACAAAAAACCTTTTGTTGAAACAATCCAGAGGGCTTTGTTAAGACCTGGACTGTCTTTGCTAGTCTATCTTTTGTGTGTTGCTTACCGTTTAAAAAAAAAAAAAAAGCAACATGTCGCTTAACCTAGTGAGAAAGCAGTGATTGTTTTCTCTTGCTCTTGCATCAGACTTCCGCAACTATTTCAGCCTTACCCCGCTCAGGGCAGTTAGTATTATAAAAAATTTCCCAAGCCCTCCAATCTAACAAGAGAAGTTAAACAATCTCGTTTGCATGTCATTTCCATTCTGTTAATTCCTCGTTTTTGTCTTTGCTCTTCCCTTTCCTCAATAGAGAATTTGATCCATTGTTTCATCAAGTTGGGTAACTTTCCCTAAGGACAAAAATTCCAAAAGTTTAATGAAATCCCAAATATTAAAAAAAAAAAAAGCTTTTAATAACATATAACATGAACATTTGTCTTTGAAAAGTCAACCTAATTAAATTCACAAGCACTGAAGAAGAGCACCAAATCAAGTCATTCTTCTCACCAAAGCCCCAGCAATAGAGTGGAAGGCCACATTTCTGTCAAGCCTCCAGCACCAACTCATGAACAACTTTGCCATATCTTTTGCTCCATCTCAAAATTGTTCCCAATTCTCTGTCTAGGAGACACAAGTGGAAACCTGACTTCTACCTGGTCCTGAGTTCACTGCCTATTGCTTCTGTATCCTCAGGGAACATCCTCCCATTTCTCTCTTTGTATCTGTGATCTTTCCCCTCCTCCTGGGCTCCTTTTGTCTACAACTATGTTTGAATTGGCTCTAGTTTTTATAACAAGTAATATTACCTCTATCTTGCCACACCTCAAAATACTGTCCCCTTCTTCTCTGTTTTGCTGACATCAATTTATTCTACTTCCTTGTTTCTCAAAAAATGTTTTGCATTATTTTTCTGCTTATAAAAATAATTCTTCTCCCATAAAATGTGGCTTCTTAACATCCAAAGCCTTCCTTGACACTTCGCTTTTGAACGTCACCAATGGCGGCCTAATGACCAGTTTAGTATCCTTCCTCCAGACTCTCTCCCTATCTGTGAGTGTCGTCACCACGGCCCATCCTGACTCTCTTATTCCCCCAACTACTCTTTCACTGACTTCTCCTTTCCAGCCCCCTAAGTAAAGGCTTCCAGGTTCAACCCTGCACCCTCCGCCATTCTCCAACTCTTCACTCCTGCACATTCACGCCTTGTGCTGCGGAGTCAGCCCTCACCTCTCTCCTGAGTTCTCGGTGACCTTTCCAGGACCTCCACAAACACAACAGTGTTTACAGCCCAAAGAAATACCGAACACAGAAAAAGAGCGGCTTTTCATAACATTACCATGTGTCTCCGAAAAGTCAACCTACTGGAGTTAAGCACCAGACTGTGTGCTGGAGTCACACAAATGACAAAACAAGGTCCTGCTCCCAACCATCTTGCTGTCAGACAGGGAGATACATGAGTAAACACAGACTTAGCAGTTTCATGGAGGGCTGTAAGGTTTTGTGGGAATGTATGGGAAAGAGTAGAAGGCGTGTCCTGGAAAGTCCAGAAAAACCTCTCGGGGTTCTCAGACAACCACAAGATGACTCTTCCAGGGAAACGGGCGTTGCCGGCCAGGTGTAAGAGATTACAATATAGCAGGCAGAAGGTCAAGACCCAGACAGGTGGCAGAGAAAGGGAGCACAAGACAAGCTAGCATTCCAATGCAAGGACTTTATCCTTCAGGTGGAGGCCCAGGTGGTAGAAGGCACGAAGCCAGACCAAGAGGGGGCAGGCAGATCATGAAGGTTCTTAGATGCTAAGGAGCTGTGTAGGAGAGGGGCTCCTAGGGAGTTTCTAACAAAGGAGAGGTATGATCAGATTTATGTTTTAAAGATGACACCCAGGGGCAGGGGTGAGGCTCCCTAATACCACTCTCATCAGTCCTCTTACTCACACAGACATCTTATCTCCAACAAGCTTTAAGCTGCCCTGGAAAGCAGCAACGTCATTCCTCTTTGACTCAGCCACAATACCCTGCTCGTGCTTTACCTGCAGGATGCACTTAGAAAAATTTCATGGCAACACCAACTTAGATCGTCGATAACTCAGTTTGCTGGGACTTAACACTCAGCACTAAGTTCTATTCTGGTGTCAAAGAACGTCACATCCATTACCCTTAAAAGCAGTAAGTACTGAGAGGCCAAGCAGAATTTTTGAGCTCAGAAGAGAACTTAGACACTTAGACGTCATCGATTGTTTTCCAGAGCAGGAAGCCAAGGGCAAAAATGGGATAGGATTTTCCAACATCTCACAGGCTCCTGGAGGCCCTGGAATACAAGTTCCAGCCTTGCATCTCTATTTCCTGACTAGTTATGACAACTGAACAAAATGCCGATGCTGCTATGTTTTAGGAAAGATGGGACAATATATTCCCCTACCCCTGTCGAGTGGCTTTTCCAGAATGATGTACCACTCTCCCTACCTGAATTTTAGACCTATTTTTATTTAAACTAGAAACTAAGTTAAAATTCTGTATGAATGAGTCTACGTTATTTAATGTTTCTGACTTATACAGTATTAAAAATAATCTTTCTTTAAACAGTCATACTTCGGGGCACCTGGGCGGCTCATTGGGTTAAGCCTCTGCTTAAGGTCATGATCTCAGGGTCCTGGGATAGAGCCCTGCATCGGGCTGTCTGCTCAGCAGGGAGCCTGCTTCCCCCCTCTCTCTGCCTGCCTCTCTGCCTACCTGTGATCTCTGTCAAATACATACATAAAATCTTAAAAAACAAAAAACAGTGATACTTCCTCTTCTCCTCCTACCTATCAATTTTACCTAAGGATTCTTCTGGAAGAACACAAAGAAGGACCAGGCAAAGGAGTGCTTAATCACCAGTCCCCTTATATTTCTCTTGTCCCTTCTAAAATCTGTGCCTTTTTTTTTAAGTCCACTGAAGTACTTATGACCTATTACAGTCCTAAAACATGCACCAAATGCCATTAAAATGAAAAACAGCAGTTATAGATACTTGACATACCCGATGTCCCCCGACATAGCTTTCCTCCTTTTTTTCTCTTACACTTGAGTTTCAATGAAATCAGAACTGGGTGAAGAGAAGATTTCCAGAGCAAGGGTGAAGGACCTCCTTTAGGCATCCACAAGCTAATCTGCATTCCTTAAGTGAATTGGCTAACAAAACCAAACTTGCCCTAGGCCTCTCGATTCCAGCTCTCTGTGACCTTTCTGAAAGCTGATGGCAGACATCAAAGCATTTCCTCAGGGCCCTCAAGATCTTGGATCCAAAGGGACAGGTGTGGGCTGAGCAAGAAAAGTGGATTTCAAATCCCAACCTCGTCATCTATCAATTGCAAAGTAGCTACAAACTAACTCCTTCGCTTCCGGCAGCCTTCATTTACTTACCTACCAAATGAAAAGAAGGTTTATTAATCAGAGGATGTGGGGGGTCCCTTCCAGCTCTAGCAACCCAGGCTCTTTCAGAGGTTGAAGGTAGGTGGGAGAAAAAGTCACCTTGTTAAGTGGACGAAACGACCCTGAGCGCCCAGTGTCTGTAGCTGTCCTTGTCATCTGACTGATATTTCTGGTTCTGTTCCTCTCCCTCCTCCCAACAGCATATCTCTGGAGCATAACGGGTAGGAAGGAAAGCATCAGCTAAATCAGGATAGCCATTTGGGAAAGAGGGCTGAGATTTATAAAATCGTACCTGTATTCTGTTGCACTTAAAATGCACCCTTCCCTCTACAAACACTGCTTCCAATTTTAGGGGCAGGTACTCTTAGATACTTGGCAAAGGGAGGTTAATTTTTCCCCCATAAACACAGATATGATGGTCTTTATTTTACAGATGCATAAACAAGGTCAAATTGTCAAAGAAATAAAACTCAAAATTAAACTCAAATCAGAGATATCTAGTAAATAACAGGCAGGATTTGAACCTATATGTGACCCAGACTCTCTTCATTAAACCTGGATTTTTCCCTACTGGAAAGCAAGAACAAGAGGCTTCTGGAGTTTAGGTCTTAGTCTACTTTTTGACCAGGGTAATGGTTCTTTTGATATTTACTTTATAATTATTTGTTAAATTGTACAATTTTTAGGTATTTGTGTTCTATGTCATAGTTTTAAAAAAGTGACAGAGAAGAAAAATAATCCATGTTTAGCACAGGTGGGCAAAGCAGATGTTCATCTTGAGTGTGTCCACAGCGGTGAGCAGATGGACCATTCCAGGAGAGAAAGCTCTTGGTCAACATCCACAAACCCAAACCTCCAAAAGCATCTCCCAAACAGTGCCATGAGAAGTGCCACAGGACCTCCAAGAAGAGCATCTATGGCCAAAACCACAGGACCCATGTGCCCAAGGCAGCCAGATATGATAGTCAAGCCACCTCATCAAATCCAGAGAGAATCCCACAACCTTTCCCAGAACAGACATATCTGTCTAAGCCAAAGGCCAACTAGGAAGCTTCCTGACATAAAAGGTAGATGCAGTGAGCCTTAGATAAAGCCTGTATGTCATGACCTGTCAGAGGAACCCTGCTGAAACTATGTGGAAACCCTGTCCCGGTGTACCCTGAGAGAGGTGTACCCTTCTCCAGCATCGAACATGTTGGGGAGCATACACGCACGCACAAAAAAAAACCTACTGTTTTTAACCGGTTGGTACAAACCGTCATTTCTTCACACTGTAAATCCTCAATTCCTATAATAAATATAACCCACTGACTGAATTAACAGGCCAGATCCACCATTCCTTCCTGTGCTCACACTTCTAATTCTAGAGCTACAGAGCTGGCTGACCTGTTAAAATGTATTTCTTCAGGAAGGATAGCCGTGACTAGGGAACATTTTCGATACAACAACAGATGCTCTGTGAACTGATTCTGGCAGGAGTGGACGTGGACACAGTAACTAAATTGTCTGTTAAACATACTGTGAGAAACTGTGTTTCTCTCTCTCCCAGGTTGGGCTTTTGGGGGATGGAGCCTTGAAAATAACATGTCTTTATTTCAGCCTTCGATATGCTCCTAACTGTTGAATGCGGTCCTAAAGCTCTAAAAGAAATAAAATCTGAACACTTCATTCAGCCTAACCTAACCACCCCACCATCCCTCAACCCCCCCTTTCCCATTTAATGTGGCCCTTTGACTAATGCTAAAAAGTATCCATATAGATATTTAGGTAAAGGTTACCTACCATCCCATCTAATTCAGATAAAGTTCATGAATGGTTCAAACAACCATGGAGATTAAAAGGGTAGAATTCTTCTGGAAATACAGTTAAAAGATAAGTGAATTCTTTTTTTTTAATTTTTGAAGATTTTATTTATTTGACAGAGAGATCACAAGCAGGCAGAGAGGTAGGCAGAATGCTGCGCAGAGAACCCAATGTGGGGCTCGATCCCAGGACCCTGAGACCATGACCTGAGCCAAAGGCAGTCTTTAACCCACTGAGCCACCCAGGTGCCCCAATAAATGAATTCTTAATAGATAATGGGATCCATCTTCAGAAATTAACTACTCACTGCCAGCCAGATGTTCTGTTGAGCCAAACATCAAAGTAATATTTTTAAATCTAGGTCCATGTTTGTAATGTCATTAGCAGTAAATCATTACCTACATCTCTTGTAACAAATCACCAAAATCAAATCATTTGGTCTAAGAGCATGGTCACCAAATTCTACCAAATTCTCCAGAGACTAGCCAACAACAGATATGAAAGCTCGCTGCCCTATTTGGACCAGCACAGAGTACATTTGCACACAAAAGACACCTGCTCCAGGTATTCCATATGCCACATGGTGCCCACCCCCCTCCTTGAGGGCGGGATGAGAGAGTGGGCAAGTGGTTGTGGTGGTGTGTGTGTGTGGGGGGGGGGGGGTTCTCCCAATGCTTTTCTTCTCCAGCCAACTGAGCTCTCTGCCTGCACACTGCACATCATACACATCTCCACTACATCACTGTCTATATACTTCAATCTTGACACAAAAGTAGCAAGTTCAGCTCTTTAAAGGACCCATGAACTTTTCCTAGTTCATTTAAAAACTCTGGGCATAGCCTCCCCACCCCCCCAAAGAAAACAAATGCAAGCAAACAAAAAACAAAAAACTCCTGGCATAGTACAGAACTGACACTCAAATGCTTATTAAACTGAGTCTATTATCTGTCTTTATGTGCCAATTCAAACAGCTTTTTCATAAAAACACTTTTTAGTAAACCCATGCCTTCCTCACTCTACCAACTTAAGCATTTCTGCATTACTTTAATAAGCAAATATTTACAACACTTAGTTATTAATTTAACTAGTACTCACTGCATCACTTCCCTCCGTATTTTATGATCCTCCAGAGGACAGCTGAGCTCCCCTAAACCTGGTGGAACTTACATGATGGCATTTGATGATTACAAAAAAGCACCAACCTATTTAACATTAAAGAACAGCTTTCCTTCCTGAAAATTATGGATAAGGTCACAGTAAGAAGAGAAGGAACAAAACAGATGACTCATAGTGAGTAATTAGCTACCTTTCTGTATCTTTAAGTGAAGAACATTGAGGGCAAATTAACTTAAACTGATAGCTTTATATAATCTCATATCTTCATAGTGCCATATATTCAGGGACCAGATTTTTTCTTTTTAATCTTCACTGATACTGAGGCCATAAATGCTCCGCACTTCTTGTGTTTATTAACTCAGGTTGTGAACATGGTGTAGGGGAAGTTTGGGATGTAAAGTTTCTGTGCATATGATTAAAACTGAGTAAGAGGAAAACAACTCAGGTGCTCTTTCACATTTCATCTTCCTCAATCACTGATTTTAAAAGTTATTATTTATCTAAAAATCTCTTCAGGAGTATTTATATACAGACTTTAAAAGTTGAGCTCCAAGAATTTTCCAACGTTATTAACTTTATTAATAGCAAATCCCTTCGATGAGGCATTTTAGGACATGAGAGCAGCTGCTAAAGCATTGACCTTTTCAAAAAATTCAAGTGTAGGCAAAACCAGTGGTGATGATATTTCACATGGAGTTACTGAATAATCAAAAGGAAAATAAAATCAGACAAATCTATATACAGATTGTCAATTTTCTCAGGGAAGAAAAGAGAAGCTCTGATCTGATACTTGCAAATACATGAAAGAGGCCATGAAGCACAATTTCCTGGAGAGCGATCAAAAAACAGCCAGGCCCTGAATCCTCAAACTCACACATACCTTCTTGTAAGAGTTCTCTACAAGCCAGACCATGCAGAGCTCTGTTGTTCCTAGCTCAGAGAGAAATGTTAACAATGGCACTGCCTCTGGGGTTTGTCCTGGGAACTGTGCCATTTAATATTCTTATTAATTATTTGGGGGGAGAAGGTAAGCTATAAGGAGAGATGCTTTTGGTCGAAATATACTGAAGATAAATCGTAGGGAAGGGATATAAAAGAACTTTTGGCTGGATTTAGGTATATCATGAAGGCAACAAAGGTTGAAGTACAATGCCAAGGCCATACAGAAGAGGCAAACTAATGGAATTCTTTCCCATTTAAGCTTTCGGTCACTAAATACACAGGTTAGGCAGACTACATAAAAAGGGGGACCCAATAATCTCAGCTCTGGACAGTCCAAAGCCAAGACCATAGGATATGAGATACTGTAAGATATTATAAGATACATAAGATACTATAAGATACATACTGCTTTTCTAAGCATTAGAAAAAAAATCAAGGACGAAAAATAAGGCTATCATCTAAAATGTTTATAAAGAATTCTGTTCAGAATACCGTATCTATTGTGAGTCTAGTGATAGCTATTCCTTCTTTCTCCAAGCAGAAATTTTCTGCTTTCTCTAACTCCTAATAGAACAATTTTGGGCACATTTCTTGAGATTTTTCACACTGATTTGTACTATAAAAGCAAGTACAAATTCCTTGAGATCAAGCCCCTGCCTTTATAGCCTGCACTTCTGCCAGAATGAAGAGTTCAAACAAATGGATGTTAAAGGCAATATAATACAGCAGTTAAGAATATGGGCTCTGTAGCTTTGGACTGTCCAAGGTTAAATCCTGGTTCTGCCATTAACTAACTTAGAGATCTTAGCAAGTTTCTGATCTGTGTGTCTCTGTTTTACCACCTGTAAAATCTGCATAATAATAAATAGGATTATTCTGGGGATTAAATGATATAATAAGAGTAACGGGCTTGGAACGGAATCTGGCATGTAGACAAGTATTTAATAAATATCAGTTGTGGTCCTCATGCTGGGTTTTCCTTAATCAGTAACAGATTTCTGGGGTACCTGGATGGCTCAGTGGGTTAAGCCTCTGCCCAGCTCAGGTGATGATCTGAGGGTTCTGGGATAGAGCCCCATATTGGGCACTTGCTCAGCAGGAACCCTGCTTCCCCCTCTCTCTGCCTACTTGTGATCTCTCTCTATCATGTAAATAAATAAAATCTTAAAAAAAAAAAAGATTTCTTCTAGATCTAAGTCTTTCACAATTAGGTAAAATGCAGAACACCCAGTTAAATTTCAATTTCAGATAAACAACAAATAGTTTTTAAGCTTTTTTTTTTTTTTTTTTTTTTTTTTTTTAGTGATGTCCACACCCGATGTGGGGCTTGAACTCAAGACCCTGAGATTAAGAGTCACATGATCGTCCAACTGAGCCAGCCAGGTGCCCCAACATGCATTTTTTAAATAAACAATGTCCCAAATATTGCCTGGGAGGAGAAAACTGGTAGAGGCAGCAGCATCTGGTAGAACAAGAACCTTAGTTTGCTTTTTTAAGGAAAAAGTCTCTTAATCTTAACAGACATTCCTTCCTCTTTTAAAGAACAACTTCTTTACCAATTTTAAGAGAAGCCCTCCTTCCCACACAGTTACACTTCTTAACATCCATAGTAATTTGAAGAAAAATGCTTTTAAACTAGATAAAGGAGGATACTCTTCCTATATATTTCCTACTGCCCGCAGGGCACTCTGCCCATCTGTTGACAGAACCAAGGCTTAAGAGGAGAGCAGCTGGGTGCTGCCCAAGTCCTGATAAACAAACCACTTTGAACTCAGTCTATATATAGGTCCCCTTTCCACCCAACCTGAACTAAACAGAACAAACCATTAGAAAGTATTAGTTTTAACAAATTTGCCTTGAATACCTACAATGGTTTAAAAAAGGCAGGGGCAAAATTCCACATGTCAGCAGGGGTTTATTTGGATTACATTAGTATTGGTGGTTTGAACATGCTAAAGAGAGTTTCCAAGCAGGGGTGGGCTCTGTGAGGATAGATTTGCATGTCTGTAAACTGGCAGGTTTCTACAGAGACCAGAACCTATTAGGCATGTATTAGGCTGGAAGTATTTACCATCTCGTCTTAAAAAACCAGCATACCATGTGTTCATTATAAACAGATCTTCTTTTACAAAAAGCGATCACATTTGTGCTTTCAATTCTAATGGCCAGTACTCCAAGAAGAGCAAGCTGGCGGGAAGCAATCTTACCCCTCAGTACTGATTTGAGGTTGAGCTTGGCTTGGCGGTGCAGGTCCTCTACACAGGGTGGTCTTGTGGTGGGAAGGAACACATTCTCCTGCTGGTGCCATGGAGCAGTGTAGTGGACTGTCCATCGACTCTCCTCATCGAGGTTGGAAACCGCTGTAGAAAGAAAGGCAGTGTGAATTCTGGTGTCAAAGTAAGCTTTAGTGGCTCCAAATATTTTCCATCAAGATGGGTTCTTGGTGCCTAACACATCCATGGGGTAAGGGCCAAAAAAGAGGAAATGGGGCAAATTCTGCATAAGGTTTAACTAGGCTCTAGGGGCTCTTCACAGTGTTTTGTCTCTTGAAGGAAAAGCTGAAACTGCCCATCATCCCCCACAACGTTTTGACAGAATTATTTCTTCAGTTACTTGCTTCCCAGCATTTTAGACCCTCCCCTGACTCCAAAATCAGAAAACAATTAAGAAAACTGATAGAGACCTCCAATTCCTACTTAACTCTGCCACAATGAGTATTTATTATCCAACTGTACACTGCCTTTGTAACAGTAAATGTTAGATTGCCAAGACAGAAACAAATTTCCTACCAAGAGGCACAGACCAAATGTTTCTTCTCTAAAGCACTACTTTAAAACATCATTGTAATAAACTCAACTTTTTTTTAAAAAATTAAGCATAAACATGCAGTGAAATATATTTAAATAGCATGTCCAATAGAAGTAGAAATCAATTTGTGCTACAAACTTTCTCTGTTTCCTGCTTTCATGGAATACTTTTTTCCCAAAGAATGTTGTTATATTAAAAAAAATTTTTTTTAATTCCAACGCAATTGACCTCCCCACCATAACCCAGTTCAATTGAGTTTTCCCAGTACAAAAGAGTACATCAGAGGGGAAACAACAGGTAATCATGAGAGTATCCTAAATCTTCGAAATAATTTTCCTTGATCCCCCTAGGGCTTGTGATCTCTGTGTCTACTTTGTTTTTGTTCCTGAAACACAGACAGAGTTCGGGATACCAGTGGAGCCCACCATGAAGCTGCAGCACCAAATACATGCATCAACAGTTTTTAACCCTTTCTGCATATCTGCTGCTGTAAGTCAGATGTAGGGAGAGACTACGCCAATTTTAGAGGAAAACCCTGTGCTGAAGCATTTCCTGGGAGTGACACATAAAACCAGCAGATCCTAGAATTGTGAGCCAGGGGCAAGTCTTTCCTGACTCTGACCTAGGCTACAGAGTGCACACTGAGCATATACATTTGTACAACACAGTATGTCCCTGGAAACAAGACCATAAACAGATTCTCAAAATAAAATGAATAAATATGCATCAACTATTGAACCTTTCTATTCTAATGTATTTCAAATTCACTTACAGTACCCAACAGCACAGCATTAGAGCTGTTACAAAGACCAAATGAACCAATATATGTAAAGCATGATTGTGGCAGGAGTGAAATTCATCTACCGTAACAGAGACCCTGACTTTAGACCTGTACCAACGGGAACGTGGCCTTTCTTTGCACTCCTGGGAACCTGAGTCACAGGTTAGCACTCCCCCATAACCCATTAACCCATCAACCCATCTTTTCTACAGCTACTAAATTCTGTAAGCCTCATCTCTCAAATCATCCCACCTCCATAAACTGCTAAATGGGAAAATAAACATTGCGAACTAGACATCAAACTAAAAACAGAAACGTCTGTGTGCTTTCTGCTTTTAACGTTTGACAAAAGCATGTAAATTAGGCACCTGGTAGTTCATGTAACCTCTTGTTGAAAAATTGTTCTGCGTGCTGCATGTAATTACCAATCTTAATACATAAAATCCACAAAGACTGAATGTGGCCCTTATTTACGTGCCTGAGAATCTCCCATAGGACAAAACTCATCCTATGTCCTTCAAACAGCAGCCACAGTTAATTGCAATGTTTCCTGCTGATGTGCATTTATTTGGAAGACTGAATTACCACACTTCATGGTTGAAAACTATAGAAAAGTGAAACTTCCTATTTGCCAATTACAAATCAAATCCAAGTAATGATACTTGCGTCTGTGCAGTCCCGCCACTGGCCCCACTGTACAGCTACCAACTGGCTCCCATGAAAGAACAGTTGTCTCTTCTCGGAGCATCTCACTCTTGCCAGGGCAGATTTTAATCAGTCCATCCAAAGACAGCCTCCCACCGAGGGAGCCGCAGAAAATGAGCTGAGAGCGCTGTTCTTTGTTGCTTCCTCCAAGGTCTCTTTTACCAAAGCTCATACCCATCCACATTAATCTAGTTTAAATCACTGGCCCAAAAGCTCAACTAAACTAAGCCAACAGCTATGTTAAAACAAAACCACGTATTTGTAATATTTACACTCTGCGGAGAAAGGAGAAGCACCTGGATCAAAGACATGTAAACCAAGGGTCAGTACACAATGAAGCCATGCCACAAACGCTGTGTACTTCACAGGAACTGATCAGTCTAGACAGTTTGTCCTGGAGCTATGAAATATGTAACAGAGGGTTCCGGGAAGTTTTAGAGGATCATCCCCATCAAAAATACATGATACATCACACACAGCCTCCCTGCACAGTAAGCCAAAGAATTAAAAAAACATATATCAAGGCAGACATAAGGTAAATACAAGCCCCCCCATTTTTTTTTCAAAGGGATTCTTTTGAGAAGCACGAAGTGAATTCACCTAAAATTCCAACCATAAAGAAATAAGACATGCTAAAATCACATAATTCTGCCTTAGAGTTATGAAAGTCAGAGGTATTTGAACAATTTAGTAGAGAATGGAGTTTAACTTGTGCTAATTATGTTTTCACATACCAATTCCATCACTCAAGAAGATGAGGTAGTACAAAACACACACACACATACACACACACACACACACGGGGGGGGGGAGAAATTACTTACTTTTTTTCTTAAAAAGTTTAATTAAAGACTTGATCTTTGCATTAATGAAGGCCACCATTTCCAGGATGTGTACATAGGGCTTAGAAATTTAAATCACATTAAAAGCTCAGCCCATCAGGCAGGTGGTAAGCTGTATCCTTCTGCTCCAGATTCTAACTTTTTTCCGCCAGTCTCAAATCCTTAGACATCTGCTGGGGGCTGATATAATGTTGAGGCTGAGTTTATTGTCAGGCAGTTACAAGCCATTAACAGTCCTTGAACCTGAAAAGCTCCTACTGAAACCTAATCTTTAAGGCTGAGAGCCGCAGTGACAACGTGTACAGAAAGAAAGAGAAAGCCAATCACAGTTCTTATTTGCATGATAGCCACATCAGTCTTTCTGCCTCGGTGCTCATTTATTCACTTTCTCTTCAACAGATCCGAAGTTTCTCCTCTCTGAAATCCATGAAAACAGTGCAGATCTTCCTCTATGCAAGTCAAGGTGAAACAAATGTATTCCCCATTTTCGCTAGGCTACTAGGAACATCCAGATCTGTTTACTGGAGCCCAAAAGTCTTACAGCAAGTCTGTTCTGATTCTTTGACTCTCCAGTTAATTCAGGCGTTTGAACTGATTTGGGGGCGGGGGGGGGGCAGAGTCAAACCATTATTTCCCTGACCACGCCCCCACATTCTGCCTCCCACACCAAAGGAAGGTTTACAAGCAGTAAAACTTTTACAACAGAATTTCCACGGAGCTCTAAGTGGTGACTTGGTTGCATTTTCATGCAAATTAGTACCTCCAGTCTTCTCACCCAGTTTTTTATTAGTTTGTTTGTTTTGGATTGGTTTGGTTTTTGCCAGTGACTTAATATCAGCATTACAATTGTACCCTAATGATTTAAATCTGTATTTTAAATTTAATTATCATTCAAGCACCTGGTTTAAAAATCCCACACTCCAGCCTCCTCCCCTCCCCAACCCCTACCCAAGAGGGAGAACAGTAATTCCAAACAAACATTATTTAGGTTTCTCTTGAATATACGGTACTGGGTTCTGGTTCTTTTGTCCATTTGCAATTAACCTCCAAGAACTGGGGGGGGGGCAAAGTGAAAGGGAGGTTTCAGAAATAATAATACTCAGGCTGGCACTAGGAAAATAACTTCCAGGGTAAAGGGACTGGAACAAAAAGGAAAGGAATACAGACTGGAGAATACTAAGAAAACGGATCAAGGGAAAGAATGATGCTCACACCTCTGCCCCGTTCCACTTCCCGGCAGAACAGCTTTGGAGACATGCTAGACAACCTCTGGTTTCACAGCTTAGGGCCAGACTTATAAATGAATGGAAAAATGTAATAATCCACTAATTCAAAACATTTCATTTATAACAAAAGCTCTTAGTCAAAGAAGAAAATTTATATAAGGGGCTCCCTCTAGGGAAAGCTCTGGAATGATTCCTCCTCAAATGCTCCCCCCTCCCTTAATCTTATTTTTTGAACAACAGCAAAAGCAAAGCAAACAAACAAACAAAAAAATACACACATATTATTGTCTCACCATCCACATTATCGGATTTCCAATTTGTGCTCTTTCATCCTGTACATAGTTTTACTTAAAAGTAATTACATGGCCAGATGGCAAACAAGAAACGACTCAAATGAGAAATGACTCCAAAGTTAAATTATATAGCTGCCTTAAATTAGCAAGCGAAATTCCCCCTAGGAAAACAGATTTATAAGCAAGAGTGACTTCACTCTGCTTCAAGAGCCGCGTCTCAGCCTTACTGCCAGAGAGACAAGTAGTAGCGGGCGAGCTTCTAGACAAAAGCTCCCGGATTCACAACCCCCAAGGTTCGGAGGTTCAATGTCACTTGACATACATGGGGTTGGAAACAGCCTGCAGCTTTTCATGTATGCAACGGCGGCATCCACACATTCAGTCCAAAGGTAATGAACAAGCACATTCTTGGTACCATGCATCTCGGGTACCTTACCTCCAGGACATCCCTGCCCTCACGGGGCTTGTATGATTTCACAGTAAAGGACAACTGCACGGCGTGTGGTAAGTGATTGGACAGAGGAAAAGGCTGAGAAGAATAATAAAAGATGGTAGGACTAGGGAAGCAAGCCAGACGGCAATGTTAAATAAGAGCCAGGGTAGACCTCATTGAAAAGACGAAATGTTAGTACAAACCTTAAGGAGGAGATGGCAATAAAACAAAAATCTACAGTGAATCCACTGGTTCTTTTAAAGAGGGGATATGATCACTGGGTAGTGGGGAAGAGGTAGCGGGTGGAGAGGGTTGGTGGGGGAGGGAGGGAAGACCCTTCTAGTCCACTAGGAAGTAGGAAGTCAGAGGTGTGCTCCAAGCAAATGAACTGCAGTAGGAGTCACAAGGGGAGGAATTTCCTTCCTCACTTGGTATTAAGTCTGATAGTAAGTGGCCGTAGCTGCGTCCAGATGACAGCACTACGTGGTTGCACACCAGTCAGTGGTCAGGCTGGGAGTAGGGAGCAGGCTTCCATGCTGGCCTCCAGGCCACATCGTCCTCTAGGCATCATTCCATGCTGCCCCCGCCCCAAGTCCAGATCTTCAGATACTAGCCAAATAAATTAGGGTATTTACCACATCATGACACATCAGGTTATGTTTTGAAAGAGCTTATTACTTATAAAGATTTCCCCAATAATTTCATCATCTCTTACTTTATAGCCTGCGTATCAGCATGAGAACAGGCTTATAATTTGCACTGTCTTGGTGTCATAGTTTATTTAAGAGCCAGGTTTTTTATGGAAGTGTCTAGTATTTTTTTAATACCTCCATTTATACATTCAACAGAAAATAAATAAATCCATGGTACCTCCTCTTCCAACTTTAGCTCTAAAAATAGCAGAGGGGGGAAAAGTTTAAATATCCCAGGCATGGGAAAAAAATTTTTTTTAGAGATTTTATTTATTCATTTGAGAGAGAGAGCAAGCAACAGAGGGAGCACAACCACGGGGAAAGGCAGAGGAGAGGGAGAAGTAGACTCCCTCCTGAGCTGGGAGCCCCATTGTGAGGTTCCATCCCAGGACCTAGAGATCATGACCTGAGCTGAAGACAGATGCTTAACCATCTGACCCAGGTGCCCAGGGGCCCTAACATGGTAAATTTGACAGTATAGGGTAGGTTGGAGTGAAGAGCCCAATGCTGGAACCATCCCACCCAGGATACTAGTCACTTACTACAGGAGGAACCCTCTATACCTTGGTTTTCTCATCTGTAAAACGGAGAAAATAAAAGTATTTACATGGCAAGGTTATTATGAGAACTTAAGTCCCTAGAACAGTATCTGATATGTGATAAGCATATATATTCATCCCATAGATGAGTAAAATCTTAAGACATAGCTAAGCAGTCCTCAGCTTGATGAAGGGTCAATCATGCTTTCACAGAAGGGGAGTCAACTTCACAGACCTCGGTCTGCTGACTTGTCTCACCTCCATGAAAGACTGCTCTAAAACTATCACTCCCAGGTACGATACACTATCTCTTCTAATGCCTAAAACTCGATTCACTTACAAAAAATTCCCAGCGGTCACCAGTGCACCTCTAGTACCAATGGTCTTCCATCTCCTCTTCTAATTATCTTTAATTATATACCACAGATGACCCAGTTCTTGAGCTTTTCATCAACACTGTGTATAACACTTGCTCCTTCCCTACATCTCACTGTTCCTTCTCTGGGTTCTAACAAACTCCTTTTTTTTTTTTTTTAAGATCTTATTTATTTATTTGACAGAGAGAGAGAGAGATCACAAGTAGGCAAAGAGGCAGAGGGAAGCAGGTTCCCGCTGAGCGGAAAGCCCAATGGAGGGCTCGATCCCAAGACCCTGAGATCATGACCTGAGCCGAAGGCAGCCGCTTAACCCGCTGAGCCACCCAGGTGCCCCTAGTTCTAACAAACACTTAACAAGCTTCAAAGGGCCTGTCCTGAAACATTTGTCAGGCGCTGTTTACTTAGTCCCTCTTCAAACCTTAATGCTTTTACTGGAGAAAGGGCAGGAGTCAGCAAATTAAGGCCCTTTGGCCAAAATAGCTGACCCCTTTTTAAATAGTTGAAAAAAAAATTAAAGGATAATATTTCACGATGTGAAAATTCTATGAAATTTCAGTTCTGGTATCCAACAATGAAGTTGTAATGGAACACTACCACCCCATTAGTTTATCTATTGCCTATGGCTGCTCTCAGGCTGCATTCAACACCGACTGTATGGCCTGTAAAACTGAAGCTATTTTCTATCTGGACCTTTAGGGAAAAAGACTGATGATCCATAGATTATGCTACTGCCTTTAAATACTCTGCTCAATCTTCCTCTCACACTATTATCTTTCATTTGTCTATCCTCCAGATCCATATTGCTAATTCTACTTAAATTTCACATTATCTCATGCTGAACATCTAATTTAAGCTAATCTGCTCCCCCCTCCCCGAACCCTACCTGGTTATCAAGAACTTCCTCATTTCTATAAGGACTATTACAGTCAATTTTTCAATGAACCAGACAGGTAGATTTCATCTTCAGTCAAAATGAGAAAACTGACATCTAGAAGCTAATGCAATGTAGGAGCTAAGATGAGAATCTGGGTGTCCTGCTTTCTCTTTCATTAGCACATATTAAAAGCTGGGAAAAGAGATCTTTAGTTAGTATATTCAAGTCAATGTACCTGATAAAAAAAGTCCTTATTAAACTCATAAATAATAAAAATATTTGAGAATCACTGTTCTTTAAAAATACTGCCAAATGTTATACAGAAAAATATGCTCTCATCACTTGAACAATCCTGGTGGCTTATCCTCCTTGAGAATTCTATTATCACTACTACTGCATAAATATGTGCATCCTTGTAACGTTCCAACATTTCTGCTTAGTCTTTCAGTGAAAGGAAATCTTATTTCTGACCACCATTTAAAATTTTTTTCCTAGGAATCATCTGATTATTTCTACAGTGATCGGATTACTTTCCAGGAGTAGGTATACAACATACTAGCAAAGAGTTATTGAAATATTTTGCAAAGTAATACATAGTCTAAAAATTTTACCTGTAACTATGCATTTGCATTGAACCACTCAGAAATTTTACATAGAGAACTTATTAACTGCCCCGCGTTCCACAACCGACATCCGGGTTAAAAGTAAATCAAACTTGGTTCCTGACCTTAGGAAGGTCAGAGTCCAATGGAGCAACACACCCTAAAGAGATAAGAATAATAAAGTAGTGAAGGAGCACAGGGAGAGAGATAAGACTATGACGTTAATGGAAAAGACTGCAAAGGGCACCCAGCGCATTTGGAGTACAGTGGAAGAGGGAACTCTCAGATACAACAGTCCTGGTCACACGGAGGTTCCAGATAAGCTTATAGGAGGGTGATGTGGGGAAAGGCGGCTAGGGAGGTGGAGAGAGGCAGGGCCAGACCCCAAAGGACCTTTCTTCCCATAAGGGGGTGGGTTTTCATTGGTGGGCCAGGGAGTCACTGATGGAGTTGAAAAGGGAAAGCTCTAAGGCCAGTGTCGCGTCTCAAAGTGATCACTAGTGCCAGTGAGCAGTGGGTGAGAAAGCACTGGGCCAGGGGCAGACAGAGAAGCTGGGCTCTGGTGGAGCGATGTGTGCCCGAGGCGAGGAGGCCCAAATCAGTGCTCACTCGGGGCCATTTTTCTACAACTACCTTGGTCTCACCACCCTGTATCTAAGTCTGTAACTTCAGGAACCATTATACACTTAAGGTATAAAAATTTAAAATTTAAAATTAAGCCCTGGCTGTTTAATAAATGACTCTGTGAACACCCACATCTTCGTCTCAAGTACAGCCTTAAAATACAACCTCATTACTTCTACTAAGGACAAAAGATATGTTTAAACCTGGGAGTTTCTTAGGAACAGTGCTAAGTCTCTCAGCGCTCACAGAAAGGCTTCTAGCCCCCTTGAATTCTTCCCCCATGGCCCCATCTCCACTTAGACAAAAGTTCAGGCTCTCCTCTGTGCATTCGGTGAGTTTGTGGCATTAAGCCTTTATGTTGAATACAAAAAACTTTAATAAACGTTGTTAAACAGTACTTACTAAAGAGGAACATTTTCAAATACTGTCCACAAGAGTTATAGGCAGGTGTGACACCATGTAGTATATACATTTTGAATCACAAAAATTTAAATCCTTGATCAAATGAAAATGGGGTAAATAATCAGTAAAGTTCATCGTGGTTTCCTAAGTTGGAAGAGAGTTAAGGGAAAGAAAAAATGAGATATAATGGAGTACTGGTCAGGGCAATATACCAGAAGATAATTTTAAGCTCCTCTCAAAGGAATTTTACCTGTTTAAAGCATGAGAGTTCTTAGCCTCACCTTATCTATAAACAGGACTTTTACTGACTGTTGATTCGTTTTAGGCTACTTTTAAAAATCAAGCTTAACATCTGAAATAAGACTGTACATGACTAAGTTAATTTAGGTATCCTTGTTATCTTTACACATGGTTAGAATACTTGAAATACAATTTTTAAATCCACAGACACACCCAAGCATTCTTGTACTTCTTAGACCCTGAACACTGGAAAACATCATAGCAGAAAGCATCCAATACAAGGCCCCTGGGCCTATAAAATAAAGTGTACATTTAATAGTAAGAGATTTTAGAAATATTTAGGGATGCCTGGGTGGCTCAGCCAGGTAAGCAACTGCCTTCAGCTCAGGTCATGATCTCAAGGTCCTGGAACAGAACCCCACATTGGCTCCCTGCTCTGCAGGGAGTCTGCTTCTCCCTCTGCCTGCTGTTCCCCTGCTTGTTCTCTCTGTCAAATAAATAAATAAATAAAATCTTTAAAAAGAGAGAAATATTTAAAAATTAACAAACAACATAATCTACTTAAACATTCATAGTAATGCTTTAGTAATAAACTTATAGATAGCTTAGTCCTATCCTCCCGTTTATTAAGAAACAAAGTCTTCCCACAACTCTAACTTCTGGAGGCAAGAATTGTGCTTCTTGTTTCTATAAACACTTTTCACACTGAGGGCAATTAAGTATGATCTGTAGTTTTTATCTATCAAAATAACAATTATTACTTAATTTGCAAAGCAAATAACAGCAGATTAATTGATAACAATCAATAAATGTGTAAATAAAAGAGTAACTTTAAAAAATAGGGCTGTCAGATAAAATACAGGATGCTGAGACATAAAATTGAGTTTCGGGGAGATATAATTTCCTGATTAAAGGACTTTAAAAAAAATCTACAGTTGACACAATTATAATTTATGATATTAAAAAAACAGCTGTAAGGATTTAACACAGAGATAAAAAATATACTTTATATTATTCAAGACAAACTGAATTGACTACAAGTTCTGGCTAGTAGGTATTTATTTGATTAGAAACAACCCAAAAAGGTGAATTGGTTACATGTGACTAAAGGATCTCTCTCTCTTATTTTTTCACATCAGGCATTTTTCTCCAAATTTCTACTAATCCTCTCTCAACAGTCTAAGATCTTATGAATTCAAAACTTCTTTGATTCACTTGTCAATTTTATGTTCCATTACTGCAGAGCTGTCATATAAGAGGAATATTAGAGCAACTGCACAGTGAAAGGACCAGTCTGCCATCCCCGTAATCCAGCAGATACTAATAGGACAAGTAATACATGTGGCCCCTGATGTGGCAAAAATACCAAGGAGAAGCATCACCTACAGTAAAATCAGGTTAAACACTGCTGACTGAATTTTTCCAGTTTACAGGGAATACAAGAGCTAGAGGAAAAAAGGAAAACCATCAAACTAAAAGTGGAACATTTTGCTGGCCTCTCTGGTAAATCAAATAATAACAATAACAAAGCAACAATAGTAATAATAAGGAATATGCCAGATTAAAGGAGATTTGAGGGCCATCACAATGAGGTCCATATCCTGGATAGGATACTAGTTTTAGATAAACCAGCTATAAAAGAAAGGCCATTTACAGACAAGTGGGGAAATTTCAGTTCATCCCAGGTGTGATTTTGATCTTGTGCTTTCTACGGTTGCCCAAAGAGGTTACACACACACACACACACACACACACACACACACACACATTTACAAGGCAATGTTGTAGAAATACTTTCCCGGAATAAAAACATGTGTCTGATGATAAACACTCATGAAGAACTACATTAATTGCTCCTTGAGTTATGTTATTTCATGAAGGCATGTTAAAAATCCCCAGTGTTCTAGAACTTCAGTGGTACAATGATCTTTTTTTCCTTCTGCTTCTGAATTAATCTTTAATGATGAATCATATGGCATATTGAAAACAAGACTGATGGAAATCTCTCCATCAATAGGGAGTGGCTGGTGTAGAAAGGGAAACCCCAGTGAAGGGAGGTGGCTGGTGTAGAAAGGGAAACCTTAGGAGATGATAATGTATCAGTTCTTTAGAAGGAACCTGATCTGGCATCCACTTGACCAGTAAATTCTGATGCTAGAAAATACCCTTTACTCTGCATGTGTTGAAGCTAAAGGCTTCTGCGGTGGATCCTAGTTAATAATTTAGTCTAAAACCATTGCTACCATCTGCTCAGCCAATTTTAAAACGGTTTAGTCAAGCCACAATATTCATGTGACAAATGCTGAACAAATGAAAGGCGAGGCAGACAGAAAACATGCTATGAAAAAAAGAAACCCCAATCAAAAGTCCAAAACACAAAGGGAGTCCTGCTGACACAGCCTGTGAAATTCAGTCCTGCCTGCAGGGCTGGAAGGAAGCAATGTCTAATGCAGGGCATGGGACAATCTGGAGACTGGAGATGCAGGGCACGGGGTGGGACTGATGGTGGAGAGCTCTGTGAAGGGAACGGGCCGTGAGGCTGGAAGTCCCATGAGCGGGGATATGGCAAGGGCAAGTTGAAAAAGGGAGATATCCTATTTTCCTAGATAGAGCTGAAGACGGTCCCAAAGAGCATCCCATCCACTCCTTTTTATTTTACAAACTAAGCAACCTGCAGCACATCACGCAGCTATCCAGCACACACACTAACCCCCGATCTTGGGCTCCTGAGCTGCCTCTGCCTTCAATGGGAAAAGCTGGTGGGGCAGGGCTGCAAATGTCCACACTCATTTCTGCCTCTATGCCACTGCACCTGTCAGTCTTCCACCTGAAATGCTCAATGCCTGACTTAGCCTGACTTGGCATGCCCCTGTTTCTTTTTCTTTTTTTTTTTAAGATTTTATTTATTTATTTGACAGACAGAGATCACAAGCAGGCAGAGAGGCAGACAGAGAGATGAGGAAGCAGGCTCCCCACTGAGCAGAGAGCCCGATGCCAGGCTCCATGCGGGGCTCGATGCGGCTCGATCCCAGGACTCTGGGATCCTGACCTGAGCGGAAGGCAGAGGCTTTAACCCACTGAGCCACCCAGGCGCCCCCCCCCGTTTGTTTTTCAAATGACACTTCAAATGTTAACCTTAAGAGGCATTCCTTGACAGAGCTTTAGTAACTCTTTATTTCAAAAATATAGGCCATTTTGCTTCAAGGAAAACTTCCTCAAAAGGGAAATATGTCTGTCTCACAGAGAACGAATAATTTTATTAACTGTAAGTCTCTTAGGCTTGTACCAATTATTCATGAAATGTTGTATAGCTCTAATCTGTCTACCCACATTAGTACTGATTCATCTAATTCATTCTACTCAGCCTACATTAGGAATATAAAGGCTCATTCAGGAGAGAACTAATGTATATGAGTAGAGCTACATACCAATTAGTTCAATTCTCAACTTAACTCACTTCACCTTTCCTAATTCAATCATTCAAAACACAGAATGCATATTAGGGGTCTATCACATCTTAGAGACTAATTTTCTTTGCTATTTAAATTTACCATAATTATATCCTTTTATAATAAAAATAACTTAAAGGGAAATGAACCTTAAATTTGAAAAGAAAAAAAAATCAATTTCAACCTTTCTTTTAAAATCTTCAGGGAAGAAAGAGAAAAAACCTCATTGTAGAATGAAAAGCCAAATTACAGTGTGATGATCTAAGAGATCTAATTTAAGAGTCATGTGATTAGCTAAAGTGCTTTATACTCTGGGCTCTCTTGTACTTTTTAAAATTGGACAAAGGGGACATCCTAATGAAGACTCCATGGGGGGGAGGGTTCGGGGGTGGCTGACGAAATAAAGTAGAAGGTCGCCCCCTGCAGGGGGACTGGTAGCCAGTGAAACATTCGCTCAGGAAAATGATCTTGGCTACTTACTGTCTCTTGATGGAAGAGCTTGGGAGAAATGCCTCTGATTTAACAGGTCTCAAAAGTGTTCCCATCTCCCTCCAACGCAGGAAGACCCACACTCCATGATCTCTGTGAATTTTCATAAACTGCCTAGCATCTGCAACCAAGTGTGGATTAAGGAAGCGTCCGTGAATGATGCGAAACATTTCTGATTCTATCAGGGGACAGCTACATTTAACCGAAAAACAGTGAAGAAAAAAGAGGTCCACATCACTTTACAAACAAAACATACACTCTTGCCAAACAGAAATCCAAACAAGAGTGTTTCCATGTAGAGAGACAAGGATTCTGAAGCCAGATTGTCCATAAGAAAGAAAAATACTTTCTTTAAAATGACCGAAGGAAAAGCATATTTATCACTGCTTAAATTAGTTACAATTAATGATCAGTATGTATAAAGATTTAGAGAAAAGAATCATTTGGACTCTATTTTCTAAGCAGTGGAACCATCTCAGGAACTGTTCCGTTTTTCTTTCCTCTACTTCCTATGACTGCTTATATTGTTTCACATATGGTTAAGATGAGCGCTACAATTAATAAACTGGTGTGACCAACTGCTTTTGTCAAGAGGCCAGCTGGTCCACATGCAAAATGATAATCAGACAAATTAAGATAGACTGCTCTGGCTTGCTGAGGAACTGACAGCAACATTAAATATCTAACTGTATTTGGTTTTCTAGCAACGGTAAAGGTTGACCTAGGCAAGGACAACATTTATCTCATTAGGGTTGGTTTAAAAAAAAATTACAGTGTCCTCAACTACTGGATAGACAGCAGCAGAATTCTTCAAACGGAGAAAGCCTAGCTCGGTATGACGCAGGAGGGCTAGGAAGGATCGGTAATTATGCTGGAGGTGTCACAGCGGGAGCAAAGGAAGGTCAGCCAGGCATAAAATGATATTCAGAATGAGTCTAGGGAGTACAGAACTTTCATTAAAGTCAAGCAAAGCCTTTTTTGACACGAATAAACCCTCTAAGCTCAACGTTTCATGTTATTTCACTGGTTTTTCTTGTCAATTGCGAGAGATAAGGATAATTTTAAGGAGCAAACAACAAATGAGAGCAAGAGACAAAACATCAGTTATTACAGAGGGACATATATTCAGTGTCTCTAAATTCTAGTAACCTACTGTTTCTAAAGCCAGGAGTTCCCAGGGCAGGTTTCTGTCCCAAGACAGCGGAAGTGCACCCCACCCTCGGGACCTGATGGCAGTACAATTAGGGCACAGCTGGACGGAAGGGAGGCGTGTTGATTGCAGAGCCCACATAATTAGGCCCACACAGAATCTGAGAAAAATCAAATGGTAATCAAAACAAGAATGCTGATGCTAGGTAATGGCTGGCCACTGACTTTGTTAAAATGATATGCTTAGCTCCTCCCCTTCAGTATCAGCAAGGCTGGAAACAGCAGAAAAAAAATCATGGAATTCTTCACATCGTAGCAGATACAATCAAAATAGGAAGGACTGAGATTCGCAGTTTTTCTCATGCATTCCAACAGGAGCTTCAACATGCAGTCAAAAGTAGCAAGCTTGGAACCATAAAGACAGGCACAGAGAGTTTGCAGTTCTATACAGTGTTTACCTACTCAATTTATTTAATTACTTATTGTTTTTTTTCACTAAGGAAAAAAGGCAGAAGGGAGTAGAAAGCACCATAAAAATCTGACTGATGATAATAAAGACATGCAATGTTTTCCTGAACCAGAGTAAAAAGAAAAGTAAGATTTCTGGGGAGAAAATAATGCAGGGAGGTTCTTATAATGCCAAATAATTTCCCCCAAACCTCTATCACATTGTACAGCAGCTCTCAGAAGACTCAGCTCAACCCATTTTTATTCCCTTATCTGAAACACCCATCTCTTTGTGCATAGCAGTCCATATAAATCATTCTGTGATAAAACACGTTTAAACAGGGCTGCCACAATCAATTTTCATTAGCGAACCATATTTAAGACCAAGTAAACATTTCGGCTCTCAAAGGCAGTCCTAAAGCACCCGCACTGTTCTCTGATTGTCTCGATGTTCATGCACAACGGGATGAAATGCAATTATTCTACTATAACTGCTTTCTGAAGAGAAATACTCACCAACTGCACCCCACTGGATAAAGGAATCAGCCACAGACTCTGGAGGCTAGATCACATTCGTTATCAAAATAAAGCCCAGAGCATCTACCCCGGAGCATCTACCAAGGGCTTGTGCCTGCAGGGCATCCCACGTTGAAATAGGATAAAATTCACTTGGTCACACAGTAACCCCCACCCTCCTCTTGTCAATACAATCACACCTAACCATCTAAAATAACACTATAATCTGAACTTTCTAGCTTCACTTACATTGTGTTTAACGCCACCACTCTCCCTTGCCCCCTCCCCAAACAGCCTCTTCTTTCTGCAGCTGCTGAATGCCACAAATAGCTTCTTGTATAATTTGACTTAGAATGCACCCCAAACTAGACATGTTGAATGGCAACGTGAATGCTTCATTCAGAGAGAAATAAAATGTGTAGCATGCCCTAAAAACATCACAGTGGTAAAGGGGATCATTTGAGAGTCTGGGGGCAGAGGGCTCCTTTCACGGGTAGCTTGCAAATTCCTCTCAGGTCGATGCAAAAGGCAAGAGAAGGGTTTCAGGAGATTCCCACACTGATCAAAGGAGGACTAGCTAATTCCACTGGGTTTCCCTAAAGTTGCCTCCATTCTCCACACACATTTATTTTTCTTCCTACTCTCCTAATAAAATGTACTTACTCTAACTCTATTCATGCTCTAGCATGAATGATCCATTCTTAGGTTAATTTTTGAAACTGTTTGACTTAATGTTTTGTGTATTCCACACGTGGCAAGCCCCCCCACCCCGATATTTTTGTAGGGCCAGAGCCAAATCCAAGTATTTGTTTTGCAAAGTCAGCTACCCCCCAATTTGATACAACATGACAACACATAACATTCCTGGGAACCTTCAGAAAAATGGGATAATCATCCATCTTTATGAATCGTGAAGGAGGGAGAGAGCTGGTTGAATTCAAAAGCACCTGTCCTTGGGACACCTGGGTGGTTCAGTGGGTTAAAGCCTCTGCCTTCGGCTCAGGTCATGATCCCAGGGTCCTGGGACTGAGCCCCACATCAGGCTCTCTGCTCCGCGGTGAGCCTGCTTCCTCCTCTCTCTCTGCCTGCCTCTCTGCCTAGTTATGATTTCTCCCTGTCAAATAAATAAAATATTAAAAAAAAAAAAGCACCTCTCCTTCAACGCCACAAAAGTCTAACCTCAGTGAAAACTTCCCCTAGGAAATGGCTGGCAAATAATGAAATAAAAATTCCCACACGGATGATGATGACTTTCACTTCACAAATGTAAATTGCTTTTTGAAAAGCTCCCCTGTGTGTCTAAATTGGAATTTATTTTCCTGAATACCAAGTATATTGGCAACCAAAGTAAGGAGTTAAAGGAAAAACTCTTTCGTAGCGAGGGAAAAAATGGGAGCCAGAAGGACCAGTGAATTACCTTTAACCCCCTCTCTTCCCATCATCCTCTGGGTCTCAGATTAACTGACAATCTCTTCAGGAAAGCAAACCCTTCCTGACCCTCTGACTCCATTGACACTGCCTATTATTCACTCTCATCAAGACCTGTACTTTCCTTACAGCACTACTACCTATTTTGGTATAGTTCTTTGTTTGGTGACTCTATGTCCAACAAGACACATGATCTGGACCACAGAACAGAGGCCATGGCTCTCTGGATCCACAAGGTCTAGGGGCTGAGCGCCAGATCTGAAACACAATAGGCATGCAATAATTATTTTATTAAAGGAATAAATTATAGGAGGAAAGGTTTAAACAAAATGAGCGCTAGAGAATTTAGCTTTATTATATTATATTAGAAAATAATTAAGGTTAAAGCATCACAGTATTGGTAGACAGCTTTTAGTTAGACACGAAAGTACATTTCAAAAAAGTCATTTCAGGGGCACCTGAGTGGCTCAGAGGGTTAAGCCTCTGCCTTCGGCTCAGGTCATGGTCCCAGGGTCCTGCGATCGAGCCCCGCATCGGGCTCTCCCCTCAGTGAGGAGCCTGCTTCTCCCTCTCTCTCTCTCTGCCTGCTGCTCTGCCTACTTGTGATTTCGCTGTCAAATAAATAAATAAAATCTTTTTAAAAAAAGTAATTTCATTCATTTCCAGCCTTGACTTATTAAGTACACTACACACCAAGCACAACACTAGGCACTGAAGACCCAAAGATGAAGACAACCTTCTCTTATAAACTCCTCCTTGACCATTTTGCCTCCCATGCCTTCTCTCCAGAAGAGTCATTATCTGCTTCTTTGTGGCTTATCCCTCCATAATTGAACTTTATCTCCCTGAGGACAGGAACTGGGCTGTCATTGGCTTTGGAGATGCTAGTAAGTCTGCTAACTGAAGAGCAAAATGAGTGAATGAACAACCTATTCCTTGTCTGTTAGGAACTCCATTGGATGGAAGACTGATGCAATCAAATGTTAATAAGACTCATTTTTAAATAGAGGGTGCCCTCTAATGGGAACTAGAAGGAAACAGTATCAGAGGAAACGACAGCAGGTGATGTGTGATGCATGAATAAGAATCTGCTAGATGGAGAAGGATATGAAACACATTCCAACTAAACCAAAGAGCAAGAGCAGAGGCACAGTGAAGAGAGCGAGTTGTCTGTGTTGGGAATACTGAGTTACATGTATAATGGATGGTGTACATTGCCTTCAAAGCCCCAGACCACCTTGCAGGGTGCACAGCCTGTGAATATCTAGAAGCTGAAAACCACATTTCCCCATCTCCCTGACACCTGGTTTGCAAAGCCGGTACACCTGGTGGATCTCACGGAGGACCTGAGACCACACTCTTGCTGATTTGGCGATTTCTGCTAGTAAGTCTGGTTGCTGAAGCATCTCAGTAGGACCAATAATTGAGTCTCAGTGTTCAAGCCCTACGAAGGGAGCCCTTGGTAAGCCAGTTCTGAAATGGCGTCTTGGGAGTCATTCCTAGGAGTTCAGCTTGGACTTGTTTCCCCAGGCTTTTCTAATGATTGTGTAAGTACCACACACCCTGTGTTAGATCCCCTTCTGCTTACACTGGTGTCTGCAGTTGGACCTGCCTGAGACAATCTGCTGGCCCACTGGGATGACCAAGTGGGATTCGCAAGGGTGGCAGTGGGAGATACAACTGGAAAAGTGAGTCAGGAGCAGTTGTGAGGAACCTTGCCTATCAAGTCAAAGAGGTTAGACCTCAATCAGTTATGGGCAAACATCAAGGGTTTTTATGCAAGACGGAGGTCTGTGTTTAAAAGAATTGTAGAGACAAAGGAAAAGTGAACTGAAAAGTTAGGCAAATTCTATAAATCCAAGGTGAACTAATGTTGATGAAAGAAGGAATGGGGGTAAATAATCTGTCTTCCTTATGTTCATGATTTACTCCATGCCTAACCTTTGGCTGTGTCCTAGCACTTCCTGTCTCTCTGAAATGCTTTACCTATTCCAACTGGAACACCAACAGTCCAGGGGTAGGATGTGGCCACGCACTGACTTGGGTTAGCGTCTAGCCTTACCAGTTTCTCTTTCGATTTCATGATGTCGGGCAATTTTGAGTGAATACTGTAGCTCCTGATTATTTTTTACTTAGACAAACTGATTTTCTTCTAAGAGTGGGATTTGCATAAATGATATGGTCATGATCAAAACCCATAACTGAAAAATAACATATTCTCTGTATTTATTTTTAAAATGCTGACTTTTCCCCAATCTTAGTTACAAACAGCTGAAGTATTTACATAAATTTTGATAAAGAACGCCCAACAACATCTAACCACTATCAGTATTTAGGGAAAGAATATCAGGTAATGGAAACAAGATAGACAACGCCTTGTCAAGTGGCTATGAAGCCAATGTCAGAACACTTAGTTGGAAACAAAAGAATCTACTCACTATATTAAGGAAAACGGATTTATTAAGGATATTAAGGAGCTTTCAGAATCTCCAGGAGGGCCAGAGGTTAAGTTGACATGCCACATGGCCAAGACTGTCACAGTGAAACACTGCTGTTGCTGCCACCTGCTGTTATCACTGATCATGTGCAAGTCTGGATCCTAAGTGTCCACAGAAGTCAATGTCAGAAGAGCACGAGGCTGGTAGTGAGCTAGGCGTACAAGTAGATCTAAAAACCCTATATACCTACACACTGCAACCAAATTCAGTACTGCTTGACAGAGCCTTGATCACATACCTGCACTCTAGCTGCAAGGGAGTCTGGGAATAAAGGCATTTGCTTAGCTACCCTGATAGGAAAAGGAGTCAGGCCAGGAAGGTGTGAGCTGGGAGTTGGGCGAGCCAATGACAGAACCTGCTGCAGGATTTCTAGCCAAGTTATTTTTTTTTTAAATATTTTATTTATTTATTTGACAGAGAGAGACCAGCAAGAGAGGGAACACAAGCAGGGGGAGTGGGAGACGGAGAAGCAGGCTTTCTGCTGAGCAGAGAGCCTGATGCGGGGCTCAATCCCAGGATCCTGGGATCATGACCTGAGCTGAAGGCAGATGCCCAACCGACTGAGCCACCCAGGTGCTCCTGGTCAAGTTATTCAGGAAGAAAAATCGCTAATATAGTCCAAAACCAATTTGGATTTGTAGTCGCTTAGATCAGTTTTGATTCAAATCCAGAAGAATGTTTATTTACATCAGAATTCCCTGAATCAAAAGCTGAGACGGAGACTTCTTTCACTCAGATTGTGTTGGTAGTCCCAAGAACTCAACAAGTAGTATTCAACACTGTCACTTGTTGAGTAGAAAAACTCAACACAGTCCAGGATTGGTTTCTTCCTGTGGGCTCCCTTTCGTAAGAACATTAAAAAAAAAAATTATAGTTTGTTTGTTTGTTTGAAGACCTGTCTGGGGCACCTGGGTGGCTCAGTGGGTTGAGCCTCTGCCTTTGGCTCAGGTCATGGTCTCAGGGTCCTGGGATCAAGACCCACATCGGGCTCTCTGCTCAGCAGGGAGCCTGCTTCCCTCGTCTCTCTGCCTGCCTCTCTGCCCGCTTGTGATCTCTCTCACTCTGTCTGTCAAATAAATAAATAAAATCTTTAAAGAAAAAAAAAAAGACCTGTTCAAATTCATGTCATGCAAGAAAAATAATGGCAATACGGGTGAGGATGTAAGATTCACAGCAATGCTTTTAAGGAAACTAGAATACTCCATGGGTTGTTGAAATATGACTTTACAAATTAAAAGAGCAAACTTGGGCGCCTGGGTGGCTCAGTTGGTTGGGCGACTGTCTTGGGCTCAGGTCACAATCCTGGATTCCTGGGATCGTCCCACCTCGGGTTCCTTGCTCAGTAGGGAGTCTGTTTCTCCCTTTGACCTCTCCCCTTTCATGCTTGTTCTCTCTCATTCTCTCTCTTAAATAAATAAATAAATCTTTAAAAGAGCAAACTCAATGAAATCACTTTTCCAACTACCTTATGTACTTAAAATTGGAAAAAAAAAATAATAGAAATTTGGCCTTCATTCTCTACTACGTATGAATTCTTATGGAAAAGACTACGCATAATCTAAGCAATGACATAGTAACTTCAATACGTACACTTCTAAAATGCTGCTGAAGAAACTGAATTAAAAAAAATTAAAAATAAGTAAAAATTCAAATACACTGTAAAAAAAACAAGGAAGTAAAATTAAAAACAAAATGCCCCTGAAGAATAAAGCACTCTACAGGTAAGCACCTGTTGAGAAAATATAACTTTTCTGGGCAGAACTGTACAAATAAACCTTCTCTGAATGAGGCAGAATAAAAATGCTTTACCATGTATTTAGTAATATCTTCAATAGCATTTTTTCACAGTATAATCTGTGGCACTAATTTAATAGAAAGCAAATCAAAAGAAATTCTCTTCTGCTACTCAATTTTTCTTTTAATAAAATGAAGACCTTCAACTTTTATCAAGAAACAATGGCAATCAAATGGGATTTCTATGTATCTCATAACTTGCAAATATTTACTTCTTCATAAACACTCAGGCATTATAATAAAAGCATGAAATATTAATGTTCCTATCCAGTGTTTTTTTTTTTAAATCAGAGAGCTATCATCTCAGATGGAGAAAGTAATTTGCTCCCATCTCAATACATAAATAATTTAATTTTGCAAGGCTAATATGACATTTGTAAAAGATGTCATTCCTATTGTCCACGACACAGAGACCCCCAACAGAAAATCAGTAGGGGAGCATGGGAAAATTCTGTAAGCAATCTTTGGAAACAAGCACAGTGTCTGCTTGTTTGTTGTTCTCTGTGGTAGTTTTTCCTTCTGCTTCAGAAAGGACACTCCTCCTCACACAGCTAGTGATTTCTAACCAGCTCACAGGAGAAAGATCCAGAACACACTGGCAGTATTTCCTATTCCCCTCATTTCAGGAAATCAGATAGGGCTGATTAGCAATGCTTTTCTTCACATTTATATTGCTGAAATGTTCTATCTTTAAAAACAAACAACATTCAGAGCCATGTGTGTCTATGCCAGAGCCTGAGTGAAAAGTTGGCCATTTCCACCTTGCGTTCAACTTTCTGCAACACATACACAAACTTCAATCGGATCTCCTTGACCACTATGTGGAGAACGGATTGTGTATGGGCAAGTAGAAATAGGAAATTATTGTTATGAACTCTGCAAGAAATGATGGCAGCCTGAACTAGTGTTGGGAAAAGAGAAATGGTAGATTCAAAATAGATTTTGGAGGTGGAACAGGAAGATTAGAAAGATGCGGGATGGAGAGAAAGGCAGGATCAGAGAGAACTCCACTTTTTCCCGGAAGGTACCTGAGTGGAGGCCACTGATGCCATTTGCGGAGAAGGGGAGAACCCAGGAGGAGGAACCGTTGTAGGGAGAAGGAACCCAGACATCATACATGAGAGTGGTCTATTGGACACGCAAGCGGAAATCTCACATAGGCAGTTGCATGAAGCTCAGAAGAGAGGCCAGGACTGGAGATTAAAAACAACTTGGAAATGAGCACACAGAACGTATACTTAAAGCCACTGACTGCAAGCACTTAGGGTAAGAAGGCAGGCATACAAGAGAACAGAAGATTGAACCCCATGGTTCTTCCTTAGAAAAAGAGGAGGAAGGTGCTCTAGAGAAGCCACAAGTGGCAGAAGAAGTAGTTCCTTGAAATGAAGAGAGGAAATACTTGTGAGGAGGGAAAACACAGTAGCCAGCTTTCCAGAAAATGCTAATAAGGCCAAGAGAGAGATCTGCGCATCACATCTGGCTGTGCGGGTGCTTCCGTATACCTGAGGAGAATGTACAGTGCAGCGGGGGGCCAGACACCCAGATTCGGACGTACGGAAAAGTGAAGAAGAGGTAGGGGAGCGGCAAGGTCAGACACGGGCCACGTGATTGATTACTAAGGTTTGCTATCAAGATGGAAAAACATGTGAGCACTGAAGGATATGTGAGGTCACGTAATTTCAAAAACTGAAATAAGTCTTTGTAATTTCCCTTTTCAAAAAATGTTCGGTTTTTCCTCAAGATCCCTTAATTTGTTTCTGAGTCCACAAGCCACCACAGAGCCTTTTTTAGATTCACATTACGAAAAACAGGATTCAACTATCTGGGTTAATGAATGACAATAATCTTCAGGCAGAAAGGCTGGGAATTATTTTCTGAATTAATGAGTTTCATTAATCAAAAAAAGAAAGGGCCTCCATCCCTCCTCCTCCCATCCCTGTACCTTTTTGTGACCTCTCTGTACAACACTGGCAGACATCATCTTTCCACCAACTAACAATGGCTGGATTCAAGTTCCAAACATTCTTGAGAAGACTCACTCATTTGGGCAGAAGGTACCCATCAAGGCCATTAAGAAAAGTCCACCCACAAAGTCTTACAGTTCACTCAGCATTTTTAATCTATTTATGATGAAAAAATTAAGGTGGTGGTGGGGGCAGCAGATTAATGAGAATTTTTTAAGATAAGAGAGCTGAAGCAAATAGCTAGGAACAGAAGACAGTGGACTGAGAGAGGAATTCTTGATTGGTTAACCAATCTGGAATCAAGAATATGAAGTACTATTACAGAGAAGTAATTGACAGTGTGTAATCTCCAAGGACGTAAGAATGGAAAGCTTAAACCCGTGTCTATGCTGTAGGTCCAGCCTGGTGCCAAATGGCAAGATGGTTCTTATATGTTAAAAGCACAGTATAGTCTTTAGGGAAACAAAAGAAAAATAGTGGCTAGAAGGAAACGGTGCTTCCTCTGAGCTGAGCATTTCATGCACAATATCTCATTTAACTCACATCACAGCCCTAGGGCATTGGAGCTTGAATTTTCACCATTTTTCAAGTTGAGGAAATGGTGGCTCAGTAAGAAGCTAGGTAATATCCAAAAGCCATAAGCATGCCAAGTGGTGGGGCAAGAATTCAAACCAGGTCTGCGGTGCTGGAGGCTTCCTCCTAGCCACTCACCATGTAATAGGACTCCTGGGAATATATAAGGCAGGAATGAGTACTTAGCAACGCAGACATAGAGCAGAGCCCCACACAGATTCAAAGCAGGAGAAATGAAAAGTCAAATGAAGCCCAGACTTTAAGTAAACTTTTTATTGGACACAGAAAAGTGCACAAAATACCTGTGTGGCACCAAGTGAGTGCCTGCTCATGTCACCAGTACCTGGATCAAGATGGAGATGATGACCAGCTCCCAGAGCTCTGTTCATGGCCTTCCAGTCACCCCTGCCATCCCCAAAAGGTGACTACTGCCCTGACACAGTCACCAGAGGTTAGTTTTGCCTGGTTTTGGATTTTGTATGATTAGAATCATACTTCCGGTGTTTGGCTTCTTTCACTCTACGTTATGTTTGTGAGATTCAACCACGGGATCCACACGGCAAGTCCTGGTTTATTCTTAATGCTGTTTGGTGAAGAGAACAGGAATCCATTGCATGATTCATGCCCATTTGGTTTTTTTCTGGTTTGGGGCTTTTATAAATAGCACAGCTTTGGACATCCTCACAGATGTCATTTGGTGAACAAATTTATACCTTGATGTTGGGCATGTTCCTAAAAGGGGAAGTTGCTGGTTTATAGGGAATGCATACATTCAGCTTCAGCAGATACTGCCAAAAAGTCTTCCAAAAAGGAAAGACTAGCACATTGATTTAATGGTTTTCTTTCCATAGTAAAGGGGCACTCCACTATAAACAGAGCTTTAAAATATTGAAGGGTATCATAAAAATTATCCCAGGGCCATTTTGAAATATTAGAAATAAACTAAAAAGTGAGTCTTTCTGAAAATCATGTGAATGATGGAAGGAAGCCCAGCTTGCCCAACTTCACGTAATAAAAGCTAAAGAGAAGGAAAACTAGTTGAAAGGGTCTTAAAAGGGTCAGTGGACAGCAATGGGGCTGTCCACGAATGATGCAGAAGACAGTAGTCTTTGGCCAAGGATAGCAATTTCCAGGTCTCAACCCTCTGTGTGAGACCTGGAACATCAATGTTTCTGGGCCTTGGGTGTTTCACCACTGAAATGACAGAAGGGTACTAGCTGAGCTCTCACTTCCACTTTGGGCAACATAACGTGATACAGATTGCTAACAGAGAGAATGCTTCTGGCTTGTCAGAAACAGCAAGGCTTCAGTCCTATACAATGCACCCAAAGCTAGAAGATATAAAACCATGGACACACTTTTGCTGCAAAACAAAACAGAGGTTAGCTGGACTGATGCGTGCAGGGGAGTTCTAAGGACAACTTAAGTGTTGGAGCAATGTGTTGGGGGAATCTTATAAGGAAGTCTTTAAGAAAAAAAAAATTTTTTTTTTAAATTTTTTTTAAAATATTGGCCAAAGTGATCCCGGAGGTGGGATTGGGAGAGGGGGAGCGGGCTATGGACATTGGGGAGGGGAGGCGAACCATAAGAGACTATGGACTCTGAAAAACAACCTGAGGGTTTTGAAGGGTCAGGGGTGGGAGGTTGGGGGAACAGGTGGTGGGTGATGGGGAGGGCACGTTTTGCATGGAGCACTGGGTGTTGTGCAAAAAGAATGAATACTGTTACGCTGAAAAAATAAATAAAAAGGGAAAAAAAAAAAAATAAAAATGAATTTTAAAATGTGCTCTCAGTTTCCCAAGTCCTAATGTTAAAACAACATATTTTGCCATACACAGCTCTCAGTTCTCTTCCTTTTTTTTTAAACATTTAATTTACTTATTTATTTGACAGACAGAGATCACAGGTAGGCAGAGAGGCAGGCGGAGAGAGGAGGAAGCAGGGTCCCTGCTGGGATCATGACCTGAGCTGAAGGCAGAGGCTTTAACCCACTGAGCCACCAGACGCCCCAGTTCTCTTTCTTCTTATATAGGACACCTTCCTGCTGTCTTTTTTACCCAGAACACCTATGGCAGATAAAACTCATCCAGTGGGCTTGCCATTTTTCTCCCCATTTTGATTATAAGATTTTTCAATCACTCAAGATTTTCCTCAAGAGCCTGATTTTTATTCTTATTTGTTTAAAAATAAAAACATGTAGGTTTACTAATTTTCCTCTGCATGCAGTTTTGGCTACATCCCACCAGTTTTGAGATTTAACTTCCTCTGTATCACTACTTTCTAGAAAGTCTACTTTTGTATTCAAATACCTTCTTTTCTTTCTACTTTTTATCTGTAATACTAATGAATTGTAAAATAACCTGCCATTAAGGTCTCAAGCTGAATAAAATTCATCTTGACAGAATCCATAAGAAGTTTGTCATTCTTGATACTTCTTTTTGGAAACTCCCCCAGCATCTATCCTGCCTCTTTGCACTTGAAGATATGCTTTAAGAGGTAATACACCCTGTCACATGTGTAACTTGGGCTTGTCTTTGCTTTGCCGTGTTTTTTAAACAGAAAAAGCAAATTGAGCCAGCTGTATAAGCAGTACACCAAGCTAGATCTCCCCTCCTCTGTCTCCTCCCCCTTTATCCTTTTGACAGAGGTGGTGGTCAAGACCAGCTCTGCGAGGCTGCCCTGGATTTTGTACAGATAAGCATTTCTTTCACAGTTACATATTTGGGAAACTTCAGTTAAGTACAGAGGAAGAAAAACACCGTGCAATACCAAAAACCATACAGACATTTAGATGACCATTCCCACTGTGCTCACAAACAGCAGCGTGAGACTCTGACGCTGGGAAGGAGGAAAGCCAAAAAAAAAAAATTCTTTTTAAAATCCAAAGTGACAAAAGAGTTTATGAGGCTTATAAGGTTTGTCACACCATGAAAACAAATCCCCTCATTTACATCCTCATTTACATTTACATACATGAATTTATAGCTCACGGGAAATGGCAAGTCAGAGTGCAGTGGGATTACCAGTGTCCAGACATTTGTGGAGGGCATTTACATATGAAAAGTAGAAAAGAAGTGGGTACATACTAGGACCCTTACCAATCCACTTAGGAAACTGAAAACCCAAAGTGAAAAGATCCTGTTCAGCACTACAGTCCAACAAATACCAGTTAGACAGGCAGAGGCTGTGAGCCTGTAACACACATAGGACAGAAAGAAAAAAGTCAGTTAACAGTTACTGGGTCGAGCCAAGGTTTCAGGCCAGCTTCCCACGTATTAGCCCATTTAAAGTTCATGAAAATCATATCAGTGAGGCAATCACCATCTGGATTTAGAAATGAAAGAGCAGAGATGCAGGAAGTTAGGTGACCTGCCCCACGGCTGCATAGTTCTATGGGCAGAGCCCAAGTCATCAGGGATTAGAAAGCCCCAAACAAGAACCTGTGAACGAGAGGCCAGATCCTGCTTCTTATTTATTCCTCCTATAATTCCTCCTCTGGGGCCATTTTCCAACTCACATTTTGTAATTTACTGGGAATGGGTAAATTGTGTATCTAAGACTCAGATGAGAGGATTAATGGGGAGAAAGCAAAATCTGACCGAATCTGACAAATCATAAATCTGACAAAATCTGACATAATTATAAGGCTTCTTAAGTCAATATGATTTCACTTGACTACATGATAAGCCTAAGATATCAAGAGTTTGTTTCTGCTATTTGCTTTTTAAAAATATATTCCTAACACTCCAGGAATAACTGGAGTAAGAAGAAAGTAAAGGAGAACGGTAGAATGGAGAAAGAGCCAAAGACTTTCATTCAGGAAGAAGAGGTGAACATATTGAGAAGAAAAAGAAAAGCCCCCCCCCCCCCCAAAAAATATCAGAGCAGATCCGGGTTAGTCACTGTGCCAGGTTTTAGGACCAAGGAAGAAAGGTAGTGCAGTGTGAAGACTCAGCGGCCAGCCCAGCCTTCACACACTACCATGCAGTGGACTGGCTCTCATACTAAGTGAATGTTTCTTTGTTGTTGTTGTTCGGATTTATTTATTTTAGAGAGACAGAGAGAGAGGGTGTGTGTACATGGAGTAGGAGCAGAGTGAGAGGGAGAGAGAAACTTAAGGAGACTCCACACTGAGCAAGGAGCTCGATGCAGGGCTCGATCTCATGACCCTGAGATCATGACCTGAGCCGAAACCAAGAGTCAGACGCTTAAAGGACTAAGCCACCCAGGTGCCCCTAAGTAAATGCTTCTTTCAAAAAAAAAAAAATCAAATATGCTGGTACACCTGGGTGGCTCAGTCAGTTAAGCGGCTGCCTTCAGCTCAGGTCATGACCCAGGGTCCTAGGGTCAAGTCCCACGTGGGGCTCCCTGCTCAGGGGGGAGCCCTCTGTCTGCCGCTCCTCCTGCTTGTATGCTCTCTCTCACTTTCTCTCTCTGACAAATAAAGTCTTAAAAAAAAAAAATCAAATATGCTAAGATACAGAAGAAAGACTGGCTTAGAAAAGAAAATGTAGACAATCTCTGGATTACGAAATTAATGTGCTAATCAAATAAAGCTCATTTCCAAATTAAGGATTACAGCTGAAATTTATTACCCACAAAAAAATAACCAAAGCAAACAAATAAACAAAAACTGTCAGGTTCTTAAACTTTGTTGGCAGCAGTGGCCCATCAAGTCAGTAGCCTGTCTTTTTAATTTTCATTCTCTCACTAGTCATTAAGAGAATTATTTATGAGCCTATTATTTCATGTTTGAGGGGAATAAATGTATAATTCATGATTTTCCTCTAGAAAGATATAGGCACTCATCACTTAATTCCTACAAAGGTGAGTGATTAAGTAGGGTTATCAGCTCTGTTAATTTCTGACTCTGTTATTATTACCCTATGCAGACGCCAGTGTTCTAATACTTCAAGCCAACCGATACCAAGCCAACTGCTTTAATATTTCATGTAGATAAATTCACCATATCGGCAAAGCATAGCCCAGACTTAAGACTTTTGTCTGTCTTGCATTGTATGACTAAAATAAATGGCTTTTAGAATTCCAACGAGAGAGGTGCCTGGGTGGCTCAGTGGGTTAAGCCTCTGCCTTCGGCTCGGGTCATGATCTGGGGTCCTGGGATTGAGACCCGCATAAGGCTCTCTGCTCAGCAGGCTCTCTGCCTGCCTACTTGTGATCTCTCTCTCTCTCTCTCTGTGAAGTAAATAAATAAGATCTTTTAAAAAAATGTTAAAAAAAAAAAAGAATTGCAATGAGAGTACAGTATTTCTTAAAGGACATCAAGTCAACTCCTCTATTTTTATTAACAAAAAACAAGTATATTTCAAGTACTGGGTTTTGAAGGGGGCTTTGACCAACAGGATGGTTCTCACAAAGGCAACATTAGAAAAACAAGGCTAAAAAGAAGCAAATATCTCAGATGTCCCACTTACACAACACTTGAAAAAACTGAGAATGAGCCTTTGATATCTACTACCCAAAACAATCTTCACTGCTCTGATTTATTATTGTTAACTGTTCCTGGACAAAGTAAGCTTATGATAATGTACAGTTAGCCTTGATTTTCCCTTAGAGGCCATAGGTCTAAGACACACTCAGGGGCATGGCTTGGATCAACTATGATGCTCCAGACATCAGGGAGAGATTTCAAATCAGCCAGAAATAAAGACCCCTTACGATGTCAGAAAGGGCATTCAATTCTAATGTTTTCGAACTCGGTCCATTCAATATTAAGGTCCACTGGAAATCAAGTCTTCCCAACAGAAATGTCCCCAAAGCAAGAGGTTCCCATATCCCTGCCCCGTTTTTTGGTTTTGTTTTGTTTTGTTGGTGTAGTAGTTCTCTACCACTGTTTTACCATGAAATTGGCACCTTTAAATAATACCCATTTACTACTTCACTGCTCAGTAGGCCCCAAATCCAGAAGGCTTCTGGGTTCTCTGGTTAAGATTTCACCCAAATTAAGGTGTTGACTGGCCTCCTATTTGGGGACTATGGAGGAATATCTGCTTTCAAGCTCATTCAGGAGGTTGGGAAAATTCAGTTCCTTCTCACGGGTTTCCTAGTGGTTCCCTCCTTCTTCAAGCCAGCAACACACTGAATATCCTTCCTTCCCAGGCTTAGAACCTCCCTGAATTCACACTTGCCAGCAGCAGGGAGAAAGCTCAGCTCTTAAAGGCTCCTATGATGATATTAGACCTACTGGATAATCCAGGCTAATCTTCCTCACTGAGTAGTAACCTTCACTCTAGCTGCAGAGTCCTGTTTTGCCATGTACAACATATTGACAGGCATAACACCAGGGGATGAAAGTCCTGGGGGCCAAAATTTTGCCCATCAGAGTTGGCATGGTGGAGTTTTCCATTATTTGGATTCCTTCAAGGCCAGAAGACTCAGACCATTTCACCTTGATAATCAGTTATGGATCAATCATTAATTGATTACCTGTGCTTTTCTTGAGTGAGTTAATATTTCTAGTTTGCACCACCATCCCAGGTAATGAACACTATGTCCCTCCGTCAGAATACCTAGCTCTGGATGAAAACCTCCATGTCATTTACCTTTATAGGATACTGTGCTGCTGTATCCCAAACGTGGTTTTCCCTGGTAAAATCCAAATTATTTTAGGATTTCTTGGCATAGTTACTTCTCCTTCCAAGGCAAATAATCTTAATTGAAACTTTTTGTGCATTTCAACACCTCAGAAATTATCCACAGGGAACAGCTAGAATGAAGCACAGAACCCAGCTGTGAAACAATTTATAACTTTATACACGGGTTAGGGTAAGGTTTTCTACTTTGTTTCTAATACCAAGCAGCTGATACACCAGAATTTTCCCTCATATTTTTAAAAATTTTCAAGTACTAACGAATTAATTCAACCACCCAACCTTGGTGTGATTCTTGGCATCAAGGACAATGAAGAACGTGTTCCCTGCCTTACTGCCCAGCACAAAGAAAACTGCTGGATGACAATGTGGCAGGCGGCCCAGAGAAGTTAAGGCCAGCTTGGGAATGTTAGTGTGGAGGATTTCTACAGGAGCTAACATCTGAGTGCAGTCCTGTCAGTCCAATCTAAATGTTAGGGTGACGCACCATAGGAGAAACAGAAATTCCTTCTAAGCAGAGGGTCCTGGCACATGCAGAGGAAGAGGAACAAGGGTGGTGAATATAGAAGGGGGAGCCACTAGTGGGAACTGAAGCTGAAGAAAATCGGGAGGCATTCTTTCATGAAGGGCTTGTCTACATCATGGTAAGGAACTTGACTTTACCCTAAAAACAATGATATGGTGAGGGGGCTGAGGAGTGTTTGCCAGAGGAGAAAACACATTCTGGAGAGAATCTGGGTACTTCCCAAGAGCAAGTAGATTAAAATCAGGGCATTAGGAGACTGATAAGCCAAAAAAGAACAAAATACTACTCGTCACCACACTACGGCAGGGCTGGCCCAGGAGATGGAGAGGACAGAGCATAATCAAGAAGGAGAATGACAGGAAGTGTAGAAGGGGAGAGGAGGAGACAGAGGACTGCCAGTTTCCCACTACATTCCAGGCACCTCATCTCATTTGATTCCCAAAGAATCACCCCCAACCAAGCAGACAGTGCAGTCACTTCTAGTTATTAGATGGTGGAAATGGCTCTGAGAGTTTACATGGTCTCCTCAGAGTCAGTAAATGATAGACTCAGGATCAGAAACTCTGATTCCTAGGTTAAGACTCTTTCTGCTTCACATGCAGAAATTTTACTAATTTTACTCATAGTTAAAAACATCAAGGGACGCCTGGGTGGCTCAGTTGGTTAAGCCGCTGCACTGGGCTCGGGTCATGATCCCAGAGTCCTGGGATTGAGTCCCACATCGGGCTCCTTGCTCGGCAGGGAGCCTGCTTCTCCCTCTGCCTCTGCCTGCTACTCTGTCTGCCTGGGCTCGCTCTCTCTCTGTCTGACAAATAAATAAATAAAATCTAAAAAAAAAATCAAGAAGTTTTCAGGCTCATAATCCTGAATGGGCATTTTAGTAAGATCTCAATTGGTCATTAAAATGATGGGTCTGTCATCTTCATTTTTTTGAGGTGAAAAAACAACCTCTAGGTCAAAGTTCTTATAACGTTTAATAACCATCACAGTGATAAAGGGAAAGAATAAAGTCCCAAACGCAGCTAAGCACTCAATCACTCAACAGATATTAATAGAGCACCTCTAGGTGTACTCTGACATAAGGTCCTGAATAATAACCAGCTTGTCCTCATGGTACCTAGTATAAACAGAAGAACAAAGTGACCATATTGTGTGCATATTTACAGAGAAAATGGGGAACAAATGTTATAATGGAAATAGAATGAACTGCATACAGGGGAACCCTAGAAAACCATCCAGCAGATCTGAAAATTGAGAACAAGGGATGAGAAGACCAAAGGAAGCACAATTCCAATGAAGTATTTAAACATGTTAAATTAAAACAAAAAACAAAAAACCTCTCATATTTAAATGATCTGCTATGACACAATAATCTACTTCTAAAGATAATTTTACCACTCTTCTTTTTTTGTCCATGTTCAACTGCCCATTCACCAGACTATGCATTGGAGTGGTGGTGGTGGTGGTGGTGGTGTGTGTGTTTAAATCTAAGAGAGAAAAAAGTGCTTGGATCCGGGTGCATTTCTCCTTGGAGAGAAAGTCCTCAATTTCTTAGTCAAGAGAACTGTAAGCCCTTCAGAATGGGGCTTGGGAGGAACCAAGAGGGGACTGGCCATCTCCCTGAGGGACCTGCCACTTCAAAGACCAAGAAAACACCTGAGAAATGTACCTCCCTCCCTACCCTCCCCATCACCACAATGTTTGAATTTCTAGAAATACATTACCTTTCTCCTTTATACCAGCTTCCCACTCTTACAAGCCATTTATGATTGAAATCATTCCACTAGATTTTTCAATCCAGTTGTTACAGAAAATAAGACTCTGAAAGTTAAGAAATCTTTCTTGCTCTACTTATTGCCTACCTATTATCAGCTGAATATAGAAAAATCCACTTCTATATTTTAAGCTATCCTCAAAAAAAGCCCATTTATTTTCAGGGACAGTGATGCCTAAAGTCTGTTTCACCTAAACTGGGTTGCATATTACATTTCATGCCTTTAATCCACAAATATCAGTTGGAATTCCTTCATGGTCAAGCTAATGCGCTAGGGCCCCAAGGAACTTAGAATCTAGTAGAGAAGCCAAAGCATCAATCACTACCACACACAAAAAGTAGTACATGTCCCAAAGAATATGCAAATCACACTCAATGAGGGGGTCAGAACCTGCCCTCCATTTTAATAATGCTATGAAAGAAAAAGTTGTGGTATTACAAACGAGTAAAATATCCTGCACTTATCATGAGAGGACTTTTGCTATTCCTTGTAACACACAAAGCTCAGCAAAACAAATACATGCATAAGAATAAAAACTGAGCTGCTTATTAGACATATAAGTGAGCTTTCTAATTTGGATAGGCTCCCTACTCCTTCTATAGGCTCCCTATCAAAAAGCCATGGGGATCAATTTTCCAAAATCCCAACCAAAATTCTTATCAAGCCTATTTAGTAAAAAGTAAAGGTCTATCTTGATAGCCATATTAAAGCCACCGGTTGCTAACGTTATTGCTAAAATGACATCAGGTAGCCCAATCTTCATTCCCATTACAGAGAAGACAAAGGAATCCCATTAAAGACCACACCTTCTGTGAGCATCAGATAAGAACATGACTGACCTTCTTCCTTTTCCACCAGGTTAGAGGATTTGACAGAGCTACAAGCCCGTAGCTCAGGCACCAACACCATCTTCTCTTTGGCTTAGGTTTGGCCCATGATCGACAATCCCCAAAATACAGAGAAATTGCCAAGACTTGAGCTTTTACTTCACGTGAAATGTACTTGTGAGCAAAGGAGTGGAACCATCACTTACGTTTTTAAGGGTTCACTTGGGCCACTGGGTTGAAAGTCTGTAAAGGGAAACCAAGGTGGGACTCAGGCAAGGAGGGGGCAGTGGTGGTCTGGGAGGTAGATTGTGGAAAAGATTCTAATAATCAAGTCAATGGCATTTTCTGACACACTGAGTGGGGTATGAAAGAAAAAGGGGACATATAGGACTTCCAGGTTTTGGGTGTAAGCAACTGGAAAGATGCATTTGTCCCCAGCTGAAATGAGGAACAGGAATGGGGGCAAGTGTGAGGGGGACCAGGAGTCCGATGTATTCATAACGTCTACTAGAAATCTAGTTGGAAATGTGGAGTGGGCAGATGGATATTCATATCTGAAGTTTGGAAATAAAATCTGGGTGCTACCAGCATATCACAAATACTTGGTTCCCTTACTAGAAAACCGCAAACGACTCTCGACACTAGCTAGAGAATTACCTCACAGTGACAATCCTCGCTGGGTGTGAGGGAAGCAGTACTCTGGCAGAGAGAAGTCTGTTCTCTTCATTTCTCTACACGGCATCTGTATAGTATGACATCATTGCTGCTGGGGGCAATGTCAAGGAAGAGACAGAGAAAGGTAGCTGCTTTTCATGCACAGAACACAGAGGTCACTTTCCAATGTTAAAAGGAGGGAATGGGGAAATTAAAGCAGAGAAAACCTAGTCAAACACAATCCCAAATAGTAGTCTGGGAGAACCCTTTAGTATGTCATGTGCCAAAGGCATCTCATCTATTTCAGGGGCTCCTGTTTTCCCCACGGCTCTCAGACACTTTATCTCCTGCAGATAACATGCCAACAATGGATCCATTCAGCAATTTCATAAAGGTGAATAAGGGGCAGGGAGCAAGTAACAGAAACTCATTTCCAGCCAAATTTGCTATCAGTAGCCAAAAAGCACATTTGCCACACCAACATCAACTTTCTGTGGGAAGCAGAAAAGACACTGGACATTTAAAAGTTTTAGATGTTCTCAGTAGGGAACTGAAAAGAAGCTGTCCTTATGGCGTAATCTGATAAACCTATATCTAAAAGTGATGGTAAGCATGAAACTAATGTTTTATATTCAAGAACAAGCTTAAAGCCATCAAACATTTACCCATCTGTATTCAGTACTTTTGGTGTTTAAGGACTGCATTTTTGGAGGGATGGATACACAATGTCATCTTTCCGGTATGCTATTTGTTTTAGACTTCCATTATAATTTACTAACAATTCAGTTGGACAACATTTACATTTACTAGCCTATTCTATCTGAGACAAAAAGGGGGCTACCGTTACTGAGGACCTAGGAATACAGTGAGATGAGGAATAACCCAGCAACAAGGAGACTTCATTACCAATTGCTCATGCAGCAGTCAGCCTAAAATAAGAACACTGCTCCCCACGTAAAGATCCATCCATCCATTCTGCTCATATAATTACGGAGAGATTGTGTGAAAACAAAACAAACTTTATAAAAGGCATCATGAGTAGTCCAAATCTTGCTTCAATTTTTTAGCAAGTATTTGCTCTTCCAGGAAACATTTCCACTGGTGTTGAAGCAGTCAGAATCAAGTTGGTATCAGGATACTCTCGCTGGCGTCCACAGCTTTCAAAATCCTTGCATTGCTATCATGCACGTTTGCCAGTAAATGTGACTTTTAATACTTTGTATCATCTGGGTGTATTTATACAACTGTGACTACCAAAAACTTTACAAAAATTGGTGTAAATATGCTGTGATACCAATCCAAAAGGATAGCATTCTCCCTGGATAACTACACCATATTCACATATGAAGGTACAAATTAGTCTTTACTTCCACAAGCCCAAGGTAGGTATAATCAGTAACTTTATAAAGCACTCAGGTCAGATTTAAATAGCATTATTACGTATTTGTGAAAAAATGCCCACATCTTATATGTTATTATTTAATCTTCAGTATTTTATCAGGTAGTTGTATTCTAACAGCGAAGGAGATTTTACTCAAGCGTGTATTGTTAAGAGACAGAGTTGGGATTTACTGAATCTTTACTAACCTGTTACCTACTCTCGTTATTTGTGTCATAACTGGCAGGAAACCCCTTTAAAAAGCCTGACTTTGCTTTTTTTCTCAAAGTCCACCTTGGGGAAAGAGGAACTGTCAAAAGGGCTTACAAGTGGACCAGAGAGCAGCTGGAGGCCTTGGGTGCTGAAGAAACCAGCAGCATCAGAGATGGAGGCTCTCCTGGAGACAGAGGAGGGCGTGTGCCTGACATATGGTCAGTGCCCATCAATATCCGATGAATAAACTTTTTTTTTAAGTAGGCTCCATACCCAGCATGGAGCCCAGCATGCAGTCCAGCTCAGGTTTTGAACTCACGACCCTGAGATCAAGATCTGAGCTGAGATCAAGACTTGGATGCTTAACCAACTGAGCCTCCCAGGTGCCCCTGAGGAATAAACTCTTATGTCTAAGACTTTATTTTAGCCCAATAAGATGAACTGCAGAGGTTTTTCAGAATATCAACAGATTTTGGATGAATTTAGATGTACAAATTAGACACCTTGGGAGAGTATTGGGCTTTTTTTTTAGCATAAAGCTGGGTTAGCAACACTTTTCCGGGAAAAATGAAGGGTCCAGAGCTTTCTTTGTCCTCTGAACATCAGGAAAGGGTCTGGATAAAGCAAAAACGAATCTGCAGGAGACGGCTGGGATGGAGCAATGGAGTACGGGGGCGGGGGGGAGGGGGGAGAGGGCGGGGAGGTTGAGGCCTCCACGTGCTTTATTTTCTTCTGCCCTGCCATATTTGTCTCATCTCCAGGCATTTTCTAAAACCGCCTTTGCATTTGCTGAGGGACTTTACCTGTCTGAAAGAGAAAAAGCACTGCTCTTAACTTCTGGTGTCAGTCAGTTTCCCCAGCCAACGTTCTGCCACCTCCAGAATCTCCCAGACTCCCGCCTCTCTCCTGAGCATGGCCTGAACAATGGGGCCACCCTCTGCCCCCCCTTCCTGAGAACACCCTCAGAAGCCTCAGTCCAGCCTTCCCTCCCTCCCACTCCTACTGTGAACAGTGGCTCACTTGGGAGAGCAGAGGCATTTGTCACAACTTTCATTCCAAAGTTTCAGGAGCAGCGAAGCTTGCACCGTTTTGAAACAAAGATCACAGATACTTTCTTGCGGTCACCGAAGCAGAGATTCTCTCTTTGTTTTCAAATGCTGTCTTGTAAAATGTCTCAAGAACAAACATCCATAATCTGACCTTTGAAAACCACTCTGCAGTTAAATAGAAGTTTACTTACATTATACTTCACACAGTTCCTAGAGTTCACCTTATGTTATTTATATCTTTTTGTTATAACAAGACATTCCAAAGAAAAAGTGGTCATGAATGCTCACATTTCTCTTACTGTGCACACCCCCAACACACACACAAATTCAGCCCAAGTTCAAGTCAGCATAGCTTTTTGTCTCAAAGGCTCTCAGTATCAGCCACATTTTGATAGTAATAACAATAAAAAATCTAAACCTAAGCTAATAAAACCTGCTAAGTGTCATGTCATCAGCACATGGAGGATGAACAGTATGTCGTTGTTACTGCCTGTCAAGTTAAGACCTCCTCATCTTAAATTCAGTTGCTATGTATGATTTTATAAAATAATTGACACTTTTCAACTTAAGAATATCCACCTTCCCACCCAATGTCCCCCAATAAAAAATCTTGATAAGCTGCTTAATCACACAAAAGCTATTAATTTGCTTAAAGACCCTTAGTTTGTTTTCAAGCAGTGTTTCCTTCTGAGGTTTAAAATGGGTACATACCCCTCCATACCTTTGTGCCTGCTGGATGGTGGTGACATGGTGTCCCGAGTGGTAAATTGCCTTCATCACACTGATCCATTTGCCTTCGTCTATTAACTATCACCTTTACTAACACATGTGCAGACTACTGATCACACCTCCGTAACTAGAAGGAGTTCAATCCAGCTTAGGCATGATACAGCTCCCCCAACAAAGAGGGTAAGGGGAGCGAAAGAAAAGAAACTAGAAAAGACAGAGGGAAAAAGAGGAGACAAGAACAGGTAAAAATGGAACAGGAGATATTAAAATGGAGAACTTAACTGAAACCTTTGCCAGTGCTTTCCATAATGCGAGTCATTTGATTCAGTTCCACCAAATTACCCAGAGCACTATCTTCGCACAGAGCATGCTCCAGAAATGAGCAGACACCCAGCTCTGTGAGCTCCAGGCAGCAAAGCTCTGCTAACTGCCTTTTCATTCCTTAAGGATAGCATCTCCTAGTTTATATTGTATTATCTATTCAGCATGGTGAGCTGGCTTTTTCCATTAACATATTTAAAAACAAGACTTTAACTGCAGGAGGAAGAAAGAACTAGAAAGCATGATAGACTTTTCAAGGGAAAGACAAAGGAAATAAAGGGCCAGCTTTGTTTGGTTTATTAAATTTCAAGGGCTTTGCCTGCCAGTTTGAAAAATGCATGATATCACCAGTGCGTTTATTAGAAGTGCTACTTTAAATTGCAGATTGAGCAAATGTGAATTCCCCTTGGTAGCTGTAGGTTATTGACTAACAATTATATGCAATTTTTAAATGAAAGGAGGAGGAAAAATAGGAGAAACTTGAAGGGCTACAGTTCTAAAAGCTGCTGTTAATTTAAGTAAAACTCAAAATCTCAATGTATGCATAGTAAAAATGTCCAGATTCACAAAGATGCAACATTTTCAAGAGCGCTTTGCATTTTGGTTATTAGAGTCTTTAAAAGTGATGCTCTGAATCAAATGGCAAATAGCATAAACTTTGCTCAGTGCTTCCTTGACAGTTTAACACTGATTTAAGAAGGGGGTGGGGAACCTCCCAGAGCAAATGGTTACTTGCTAGCTAACTTGAAAAATACACTTGTTTCAGCACAGAAATAACAAATCTGTTTCTGATTCCAGACATTATTTTCTAAATGCTTCCAAGAAAAGAATCTAAGGAATTCTTTTACATGCACAACATACACGAGACAACTGGAAAGCAGTCTGTGATCCGTTCCAGGATGCACAAGGAGGGAGAGAGCTGAGTTTCTAGTATAAACGGCCCTCGTGGGAGCAGAAGCACATGCCTGAGATAGTTCATAGCTGTAATCTCCAACATAACTCTTTGCTATTATTAGACAACCTAAAGGCTTTCCTAAGTTTGTAACTCATGAAGCAGAAAAGAATAAAGACAGGACCCTACCCTGCTGAGCATGCAGGCAGCTGGGATACACCCACTCCAGAGAATTTACCACTTTCCAATCCATGAAACTGGATTTCTAGATCTCCAATGGCAGTAAGAGCTGAGAAAGGGAAAGAATCTAGTCCAACACACCAAAGCCAGGTTTAAATCTCTGGGGAGAATGCTGACTAGGTAAAACCCAATACTAAATTCAGAAACTAAAGGTCCACGATGCTCATAAAACACACTGAAATTATTCTTGGACCACAAAAGGATAGGTGTACGATTCTTTTTCACATTAAGAATGACATTTTAAAAATAATACTTTATTCTCTAAACTCAACTACGTACATAAATTGTTTTATAATTTTTAAAATTATGTCGCAAATATGACAATGATTCAAAAGTACATAATTTAGCATGCATCACTTGTGCGATATTAATAAGAAGACTAAGCGACAAAATCCACTTTGGAGAGAAGGGGGATAATAGGAGAATTCTGAAAGACTGAGTCATCCAACTGACTGAGCTATCTAATGCAACTGTTTAAATTTTGGCTCACACTGAGATGACTGCAGTGAACCAAGTTCAATTTTGTCTTTTGTTTTTCCCTTTCTCAGCAGGCTAAGATTTCATAAGGAAAACTGGATCACTTATAGGAAAGAAAAAGGCAACATTTTCATTAGGGCTACTGACCCTAGTATATGCTTCACCCTTCTCCCTGCACATACAAACCTCTCTTAAGCAGCATCCAAGGACAGTCATTCTTACAGCGCTGTGCCCACCTCTTATAAGGCTACCTTTAATCAGTGTGATTTTACACATGGTCCGCTCTAATGGGTTGAATAGTGTCCCTGGAAACCCACATGCACCAGGAACCTCAGAATGTGGCCTTATTTGGAAAGAGTCCTTGCAAATGAAATCATTAAAAATGAGGTCATATCTGCATTAGGGTGGGCCTGACCTCCAATGACACTTGTCCTTATATAAAAATCACAGAGATATCCCAGGAAAAAAAAAGCATCACTGAGATGCTACCACCAGCCAAGAGATACCCGAGGCTACCAGAAACTGGAAGAAGCAAGGGAAGACCCTTTGTAAGAAATTTTGGAGGGGACATGACCCTGCCAACACCTTGATTTTGGATTCTAGTTTCTAGGTTATGAGAAAAGAGATTTCTGTTTTAAGCCACTTGCCTACTGGTAATTTGTTACAGAAGCTCTAAGAAACGAATCCAGATTTGTCTCCTAACTGGTGCCAGTTGGCCAATGCTTTGCTACCCGTCTGCAACCAGAGTACTCCAGGCAACAAATTAAATGCTTAAGGACTTGTATGGCTGTTTGATACAGTGGTGACATCACATAAGACATAATGTTGTTTTATCTGTCTGTGATGGGTTGGAAAGTAAAAGGAAAAAAAAAACAGTCTTCACAGTTAGAGATGCACTTCAAAGATAATTAATATTTACAAAGATGAAGCTGGAGGGCTGTAATTAAGAAATTTGCATTCTGAATCGTCTCAGAGAAACTTGTGTTCCACTCAGTATCAGTGGTAAAAATATTTTATTCTAATATTTTGAATGGCATAATCCACAAATGGTTTACAATATATGCATGGTCGTTAACTGTTACTCATATTATTTGATTAGCTGGAAACTCATTTCCTAGACCACAGTGCATCACTGATTACACAATGAGGGAACAACACACCAGAGCTTTGTTAACCACAGGGCCCTTGGCAGAACCTAAGAGAACGTCTTCTGAGAGACTGGGAGCTGAGACATTGTTCATACAAAATGAACTTGGGTGGAGTGAATGGATCTGAGCTACTTCAATGGCAATAACAGAGAGTGACTACAACTTCATGAGTTTTAATAGCAGACAGCAATGACAAAGATGACATCTCTCTTCCAAGAAGGCACTTTTTCTAGTACCCTACCAACCAAAAGCTCAACAGACAAGACTTTAGAAATAAACAGTCTAAATGGAGAAGAGGAAACCCTGCAGTAATGTGGGAGACCATCTGATGGGAATGTTTTCTCTCAACAGTTAAAAGAAATACACGGGAACATGACTTACCCAAATGAAGGGCAATCGTGTTTTCCTTTAACATCCGTGCTAATCATAACCACAGACTCAAGAGCCCTTAGAACCTCAGCTGGCCATAGAAATAGGCCAATTAATGAAAGCCCCTGAAAAAGTGTCCAATAGAGGGAAACACAAACACAGTAGGAAACACAAAGTGTCCGCAAGCAGCCTTTCATATTCCTGTGTTCAGGCTCAGTCACCATTACTTTCTCATGAGTTTGCCTCACAGGAAGCATGGAAGGGCGACCTAAAAATCATTATTGTAAATCAAGAGGCTACTAATCACAGGAAGAGAGCCGAATGTCAACTGTTTGCCCTGGCTGCTGGCAGATCAGAAAGTGGGCTTTAAAGGAGACTGTGGATTCCTGGTTTGAACACACACTTCAGCACAAAAGTACTCGCTTGTCATCACATGCCATTCACTTGACTTTCTAAAATTTCCCAAGTTACCACGGAAACTAAGAGTTCATGAAGTTGATAGATTCTTTAATAAAATGAAATTGCTATTATGGGAATGGGTGGAGACAAATATGCTGAAGCTGCAGAAGCCATACCCTGCAACAACTCCACACCTGCATTCAATTAAAAATCCTAAACCTTAAGCTATCATTAGATCATAATGATTTCAACTACACTGTGGAAATTACGCCAGGTTAGCCTACAGCCTCCTCCCATAATACTGAATTCTGGCTCCTCCTAGCTATGTTTTTTTTGAGCAAACAATTTTTTAACAAACAGTACTACGAGAGCCCATAAGTCATTTCATTTAAAATTATTTTTCAGAACTATTCAAATTCATTTCAGTCTTAAACAGAGCTCTTTAGAAATCCACTGCAACTAGGAACTCTCTAGGGCAAGAGCTAATTGAATTCTCAGGGAGGGACGAATGGGATGTTCTTGTTTGTTTTTACCCCCTTGATTTCATCAAATTTATACCAACCATAGAAACAAATACACCAAACTCAAAGTTTTATATTAAAGACAGTGGTGGGTTTTAAGGTGTCAAATTAGAGCTAAATCTGTAAACGTGGAAACTAAAAAATCCATGTCTAGAGCTCATTAGCAGGCTTTGTGGACAAAGAGAAATCAGCAAAGTAAGCCAGCCAGGACCTCTTCATTTCCAAAAATTGAAAAGCTGTCAAGAATTTCCCATCAACAGAATAACATACACTGATAGATATGAAAAAAATAGTCTACTCCGGTTCCAAGAGAATTCATTTTAACTCTTCCATTCCAACAATCTCACAGACCCACACACTCTCAAATGTCTAAATTAATTACATTAAGGCAAGAGCTGGAACAAAAATAGAGTTTGAAGAAAAAATAATTGCCTAAAAAGAGGAAACACTGCCTAATTAATCAGGGAGTCTCTATATATACTCATATGTTCTCCATCTTACGGTACTTAGTAAGCACTATCATCCATACGTAGCTAGAACAAGAAGTATGTTGTACAACAAAATTAATTTCTTTCCTGAATTCACACATTAAAGCTTCAAGCAATAGAATAGCTTTCCCCTTCCCATTCACTCTGATCCTTTACAGGAGCAACTTACCCCATAAAAGCTTCTCTGGTAGAACTCATGCTACAACTGTACACCATTCCTATTTGCATTAAGTTTCCTTAATTCCAAACTTGTAACTACTTTTGTCAATAAGAAAATGCATACAAAACACATCCAAAAAGCGAAATATCCTTTCTGTCTAAAAGAACATTCCACCTCCCCAGCAGGAGGTCTTTCTTCCTGTTTGCAACAAGGAGGAAAAAGAACAATGACTTTTTTCACTTTCATACTTGCAAACTCCCCCAAACTTTGATTTTAATAGTGCTAGGTGAGCACTGTGAGTTAGACTCTGATACTAGATGATCATTTTCCTAACTAAAACCTCACCACCCGAATGGCCCCAAAGCCCCCTCACCTTTCAGGCAGAACATTCTGAAGCAGTGCCATGGGGGGCTGGTGCTCTACCGTCCCATGGAGCTTGCAGTGCTAGGCACAGCTGTCTCCCAGCCCACCTCCCCACATTCACTGCCAGAGAGCGGGGCAGTCAGCCAGCAACTGCGATTACAGGAAGCCACTGCCCAATCCCTGGCTTTCTGGGCTGAGCTGCCGACACCTCCCTATCTCTCATACGCTGTTTCACACCATGGAATCAGCCAGGATCATCTTGAAAAGTGAGGGGCGCCGGGGCTGAGCAGTCACTGTTCGCTCAGTCCAGTGCAGGCCCACGTCAGGGCAAGCCCATTTGTTTGTCTTATCAGCATTTTCCATTGCACCAGATGCAGGACCTCACGTGATCGACAGCACAAAAAGGAAATCACTTGATTCGGTTTAACTCTTTGCTATTAATTATGACTCCTATTCTTTGACCTCATGTTTCCTTTGTTACTCATACTCTTAACTTTTTTTTTCTTCCTGGTGTAGAACAATTCATATACCGGGACATAATTAGCACTAAACATCACGGTATGAAACTCTGCACACAGCTGTCGGAGTTGAGATAAACGGGTGGGTCTCTGTGAAGCACTCAACAGTGTCGAACAAAGAGTAAGCACTGTGGATGTGTTGACTGTCATCATGACTACCACCACTGCTGGTAATAAACTGGAGTGTTAGGATTCAAATCCGAAACGTGTTACACTTGCACAGCATTGCCCTTTCTCAGAGGAAACAAAGATCGGTCCATTTCAGTCGGCATTGGAGGATGTGAATTTCTCACTCTGCTGCAGCCACAGTCAGATTGCTAATTTCTCCTCCATTCAAGAGTTAAATTCACTCTGCTGAGTTCACGAATACTGCAAACTTCTCAGCATGGGTTAAAAAGCCATGGAAGGAACTTCCCTGCCTATCTAAAGAGAAACGGTCTACGAATGTGGCCTCCAGAGCACCCTGCTTGAAAGCACTGTCTGAACTGTGAGTGCCCTCGAGATGCTCAGAGACTCTCGAGCCCCCTGGCCACCGGAAGTGGCCATTGTTTGTGAGGCCCGTTACTGTGTGCAGGTCTTCCTCTTGACTCCACGGGATGCAGGAAACTGACTCACAGAACCAATCTATCTGTCTGTGTCCTGGGGTGCTCGCTGCAGCCCCTGTGACACGGGTTAGATGCTCTGTCTTTTGGCTTTTAACATACCGTTCAGCATACCCTCATTTGGTTTCCACTCCTCGTCTTCCAGTATTTCCAGCAGTGCCCAGTTCATAAGTTCCTTACCATGAGGAAATCATGGTACTACTTGCTATGAGCACAAAAAAATATTAAGAGGTTCCTAGCCAGAAGCTGCTGGGGTGAAAAAACCTGCATGTGGAATGAAAAACAGTGATATTAACTCTTAGAACAGAACGGGAAGGAACCTTATCACTCATTTCATCTGATAAAAGGGTTCAGAGATGAGGTGATTTGGCCAGCTAACCCAGCAGTGAGCTGAATCAAGATCAAAATCAAGCCACCTGACCTAGCCTTTTCCATCTCACTATGTGACCCTCCCCACAAATGGGCAGAGTCACTCCTTATCCTTTCCTATTTGGGGGGTGGGGTGTATCTCCTGTGCAATTTACGAATTGTCAAGGTATTCCTGAAAGTATTCTTCTGGGTTGGATTCAGATTTTTAAGTTGCAAAGAGAGAGAGAGAACTTTTACAAGTTGGAGAATTAAGATTTCTGAACACAGGTCAGTACACAGAGTTTGGGGAGCTTACATGCTTCTACCAGCACTCTGAATACTCACAGTCCAACCTTTCCATATAGAAGTGACTGTATATGCTAGAAAGAATACTGAACCAGAAAACAAAGTGAACCTGATTGCAGTCACTTCCATACGATTATCCTGCTGGTCTCTACAGCAATTTCCTGAGCTGCCAACAAGCTCACTGAATATGGGAAATAAGTCAGCTCTAAGAGTCAAGCCTCTGGAGGAAGCATGGCCCTGTGGACATCTTGATTTCGGACTTCTGCCCTCCTGAATTGTGAGAGAATAAATTTCTGTCATTTTAAGCCACCCGTTTGTTGTCATTCAGTACAGCAGCCCTAGGAAACTAATACATTTAGCAAGGTAAGCATTCTGGGAGGAAGGGAATAAATTTTTTTTTTCTTTTTAAACTAACTTCAATTTATAATTACATGGGCTTAAAGCCATGCTTTATCCATGCTACTGTGGCTGAATTTTTACTGAAACAGGAAAAAAAAATCTTCACATAATAATTTTAAATAGCACGAATACCATCTTCTATTAAATTAGTGAAATTAGGGGCACCTGGGTGGCTCAGTGGTTTAAGCCTCTGCCTTCGGCTCAGGTCATGATCTCAGGGTCCTGGGATCGAGCCCCACATCAGGCTCTCTGCTCAGTGGGGAGCCTGTTTCTCCCTCTCTCTCTGCCTGCCTCTCTGCCTACTTGTGACCTCTCTCTGTCAAATAAATAAAATATTAAAAAAAAAAATTAGTGAAATTATAGGTATCACCTACCTGAAAAGGTCACAGCACTAAACTCAAGCCATGAAAATGGAATATTCTTTTATTAATATCAAACATGAAATTATGTAGAGATTTTTTAAAAATCCCTTACTTGTACCATCAAACAACTGTGAATATATTTGAGAAATAAAACCTGAAAAGGCACACTGTTCAATCTAGGGGGAAAAAAATAAGAACTACCCAGGAAAATGATTATTATTATCTGTCACCACCGATGAGGGCTGCTGAGAAGCCCGCCTAAGGGGGGGCGGGCCTGGGACAATGTATGCTTCCCGAATCCACCACCCTCTGGACTGGACACAGGTGCCTTTGCCAGCCATGACCTTAGAGCACAACCACTTCTCTCCCTTGGAGGATTACAACATCCAGCGTCATGTTAAAGTTTAACATTATTATCTCTGCCAGAGGGAGTGGTAACCAACTAAATAGCCAAAAATTTTTAGACCTTTACATCTTCCAAACTACTCCAGTGCTATGAAATTTGTTGCCTTAAAAAAAAAAAAAATGCTGTTGTTTCAATAAAATAGTGAGGATAGGAGTCAATTAGGAATTAATTTACACAATACATTGAATGAGTGACTCTAGATAGGTTCAAAGTTTTACTTTGCTCCTAGCAAAACACAAGGCAGACGTACACAAGAAAAACTGGCAAACCAGGTTTTCTTTCTACCCTGACCCTGAGTCTTACCAAAAAAGTCAGACAAAGATGAAAAAACCCTTCTCTACACCCATTCCAGAGTTTGTTTCACATGAACTAGAAAAGTATTCCACCAGGTAAGGCCTGTCTTCATACCTCCATCTCTAGGCATGCATCTCAGCACTCTACAAGTCAGAGGGGATTAAAGACCTATTCCCAAACACCATGTTCTGTTTTCCCCTATACTACAAGAGACTGAAGATGCCGAAAACTTCTGATACTTTTAAGGTTAGAAGGACCAGAGAGGAAGCCCCCTGGTAGCCAAGGCTGAGGGGCCGCATCTGAACGTGTCTGGAAAGGTTCAGTCATTCCCCACTCCCTCACTGTCCTACAACACTGCAGTTTCTACCAACATTCGAGTTTTTCCGTATATTTATTACTACCACAGGCCCAAGAGAAAGAAGAAAAATATGACAGCATAACTTTAAGTTGGCTAATTTTGTGTTTTCCCTGACTAGCTCCCCCACTTCACTGCACCAATCTGGTCCCTTCTGTAGCAGGGTTAGTTCATCCTACAAAAACCCGGGCACGGGTCTTTGTTCTAGACACTTCCTCTTCCTATCATCACCAGACCCTGTCTCCTGCTGGATTCTTCTGCACTCTGGAGGCAGGGATGACCTACTTGATACCAGGGCGACCATTCTTGAAGGAGGTGTTGGAACCCCAGCTCACTATAGAGACGGGTTGCTCGGTGTTGGACCCGAATCCGCTATGGAGTCGAGGAGAACGGCAAACACTTCACTAGGGTTCCTCAGTGGCTTCTGGCCTCAGGAACTTCACATAGGTCACCATATTTCCTCCAGGAATCAAGGGAGTTCTGCTCTCACTGGACATTTTAAAATGCGCTTTCCTGAGCCAGTTGTTAGGGTTATTTCTTTTTTTTTTTTTTCCTTCATGGCTAAGTCTGGACTTCATGACATCATGGCCAAGAAGGCAGCCCTCGTTTGGCTCTCTACTGTGAAATCCATCTCTTACCTCATTCGTGCCACCCTCACTCTCCTAAGAGCCAAATGACTTGATTTTCTTTTTGTTAAGAACTCTTGGGTCCCTCTGGTTCTTTTTTTCCCCAGGGAATGTAATAACAAGTTTCCCAGCTGACCTGAGCTCTCAGCACAGAAGATCTTGGAGCCTCTCCTGATCTCTTTAGCTGTGTAGATTTGCCGACTCCACTGCCATCCACTGGGCTCCCTTCTCTAAGTCCATCCAGTGCCTCAGAAACACAGTCCACCTCGCGAGCGACAGCAGCCAGAAGAGGCTTTACTGTGCAACCTTGCTCTGTTCATCCTGCTGGATGAGCTTCCAAAGGTTCTACCCGTGGCTGAGATGTTTCTCCAAGCCATAACACTCCTTGCTTCCTTTACAGTAATTTACTTTTTGTTTCTAAATCTGTTTTCTTATTCTATTTTCATACAAACCTACTACACCTCTCCAAAAGAGCTCCAAGTGCTCTATTCTCTCCTTTAGGAAAATAACCAATAATAATGATAATGATAAAGAAAATGGTGATGATATTTCCACTTATGCAAAAAAACACAAGGTAGAATAACCCCAAATTCCTCAACTAGCAATAAAAGCCTGTCTGACACTTGGATTCAGCTCTTTTCCCCAAAATTTTTTTGGCCATTTCCCCCTTCAGGGGCCTGTCAGCAGGCTTTGTGCCATATTCTGTATGGCTTCATACCTCCACTGTCTTTGATCAGACAATCATTTCCTTCATCCAAAATGCAGCACCCACCCCCACTGCCTGTTTCATTTCTCTTAAGCCTGTGGACCTTGCTCCTCTCAATCAATCTCTCCTTGCACAAGTCACCGCAGCACTGTTTCTATGCAGTGATCAGAGTGTCTCAGTTCTGCCCACCTACAAGGAGAAGTCCTCAACATAGGACTCATTCTCACTTAACCTCCAATGCCCCGCAGGATACCTGAAACAGAACAGACGGTCAATGTTCGTAGCATAAACCACAATTATTATCATGTCAATATTTCGTCCAAAAGCAAAATAGTAGAAAGTGTATAAAAATTGGGCGAGATATATTTCCAACAGTATAATGATTGCTATGAGCCATCATAAAAATATTTAACATAGTCCTTAAAATTAAATACATATTTTCCCTACATATAATTATACTGAAACTCCTTATTAATAGTTATGACCATTACTAGTCAAACTGATAGTAGAATTTTTATAAATCATTATTTCTTTTTTAAAAAATGATTTTATTTATTTATTTGAGAGAGAGAGAGCACAAGCAAGGGGGAGAGGCAGAAGGAGAGCAAGGCTGAGCAAGGAGCCAGTCGTGGAACTTGATCCCAGGACCCTAGGATCATGACCTGAGCTGAAGGCAGACACTTAACCAACTGAGCCACTCAGGTGTCCCTAAATCATCATTTCTTTAACAGCCTATCACAATATATACAAATATCAAATCATTATGTTGTAATATAATATTATAATATTATATGTAAACTATGTCTCAATTAAAAAAAATACACCATAAAAAACGGCTAGTAGTCTAAAGAGGCCTCATTTTCAAACCCACAAACACAAATGCCATTCTCTCTGAAGACAAGTTCTCCAACAAACTCAGAGAGCAGTTTTTCCTATTCTCATTCAGCCTAATTAAATGTTTGAAGGATCACGGAAGTGGAAAAGAAAAAAAATTGTTTTTGAAAGTATCCATTCAAGAACGTTGAAGTCAGTGTGTCCAGCTGGGAGGGAGGATACCAAAAAATATCATAATAATGACCCCAAATACCCTTTCCTAGTAGAATTATAATGAAACATAGGAGAAAAAAAAACAAACCTAGAGTCTAAATGTCATTTCCTTAAAGCTTTGCCATTGTCAATATGCCTAATATGTGCATATTTAGAGAGTTTAAGTTTTTTTTTTTTAAAGATTTTATTTATTTAGTTGACAGAGAGAGATCACAAGTAGGCAGAGAGGCAGGCAGAGAGAGAGAGGGAAGCAGGCCCCCTGCTGAGCAGAGAGCCCGATGCGGGACTCGATCCCAGGACCCTGAGATCATGACCTGAGCCGAAGGCAGCGGCTTAACCCACTGAGCCACCCAGGCGCCCGAGAGTTTAAGTTTAAAGCATATAAAAATAACCTCATATCCTTTCATGCTGTATATTTTACCAGCATGTAACTCCGGAAATAAGCATCAGTGGCACCCCTTCAAAAACAACAACAACAAACAAGCTTACCTAAAATGAAGAGGTCATTTATATCATTTTCCCCTAAACATCTGAGTAATCTAAGGAAATTAAAACAATAACCAATCTTCAGCCTCAGAAACAGGTGCAACTCTTCCGCCCACAAAATTACCCTCCTCAATCATTCTAAAGAGAAGTCAGTCTGCAAAGAATTACTTAAGATCATGTATCAGCCAACCAAGAGGAACCCAAGTTCTGTCACGGTTTACTTGTTAATAAAGCATAAACCCATAACCAAAGAGTAACTGGATTGTTACTATCTTTAATCATCAAGGAAAAAGATAAAAGGAAGATGTACCAAGTTAAAATGCCCAGGCTCCTGATAATTTCTGCCTGGGGAACTGAATACTTACTCTAATATTTAAGTTACTTAAGACATATAAATTTGAAACCACTTTATTTTATAACCAACTGTGTGTTGGAAAAGCTTGAAGTTTTACAAAGAACTAGAGGATTTCCATCAAAAAGGTAGTTTATTTCTGAAATCCCATTCTCCAACTTGTGACCCACTTAAACCGTGGTGACAAGGTTTACAGGAAGGAGCTAATCATTTCCCGTTCAAGTGCCAAGTCTTTGGAGCAGCCAGGCAGCTTGAAACTCCAGGAATAGCCCGTTATTTCAGGACCCATAGGATTTACAACAATAATGGTCGGAGGAAACCACACCATTTAGGCTCCCTCCGTCTCTTTCCCTGTCCTTAGGAGTATAAAAATAAGCAAGAAAATGATTCTTCAAATTGGCAGACCAATTTGAGGGTGGCATCTTGCCACAGTGCATGATAATCATAGAGTTACAAGATCCACAGAGAACACAGCAAGCCACAGAAACAGAGATGATCTTTTCTGATCCTCCTCTTTGATCGTGCTAAATAGATCTAAGCCTTTCCCTTTTTTATTTTTGTTTTACCTCTTCCTCTTTTCCTCCTTCCTCCTTCACTCCCTCCCCACTCATCTTTCTCTCTGTCTCTCACCCTCTCCCTTCTCTGGGTGACATCAGTAAGGGTAAGTCCTGCTAAAAGTCACCTACAATTCTGTCGATGGAATGGCTGGCATTTACTTTGTGTTCTAGCTTTATTGAATGCATCTCTGTAAATGAATGACAGTTTATTAACAACAGTAAAATCTATAGCTCCTCCAGAGGAAAAAGGTTATATGCCAAAAACAGAATACTACATTTTAAAATTTTAAAATGCACTTATTTTGAAGCAGATGTGATTCTGACAGCTCTATTAAGTCATCGGACTGTCTCTGAGGACCTCAGTTCATACAAAAGAAAGGCATCAGGCCAAGGCCCTTGGGGTTTTCTGTTTGTTTTTTGGGGTGTGTGTGTGTGTTGGGGGGAGGGGGCAGTTTAGTTCGAGATTTTTTTTCCTTCAATTCTTTGAAAGCTAAATCAATTTTTTACTTTTGTAAGGGAATAAGTGACACCAGAGAGCCTGTTCTCAAGGCTGATGTTGTCCCCCTTCTGCCTTTGCCATCATTAGTAAGCTGCCTATCTTCCACAGATCTACTTGAGAAAACTTTCTGTGTGCTATAGAGTGAATGAAAAGCTTCCAAAATCAGCCCTGTAAGGTCAGCAAAGGAATCTGTCGCTTGACCTTCACAGAGCCATCAGGAATGTCAAAACTAAAGAAAGGAATGGAAAGGAACAAAATCTCAAAACCACTGAAGATAGAGAAAGGAAAGGGAGGACACAGCCTAATTGGGCCACCGACCGCTGTAAGGTCTGCATGCAGCAAGCTACCTGGATCCTTGCTTATCAATTCCACAAGGAAGCAGATAGGCCTCTCCCAGGTTCCTCCCAGCCCTGACAGATTTGTCTTATTTTGTCCAGGTAACTGCTTGGATCCCCTCATAGCTCCAGCTGAGAAACTATATACAAATACTTACTAAAATACTCTTAAATGACACTAAGAGGGGAAAATATATAGTCACTACTTCTAAATAATTGCTAAAGTTGGGTTTTCGAATTAGGTATACACAAAGCAAACTTTTATTTCACTTTTATCTGAAAGGAAAGACATCTTTACAATGATTATCTCTGAGACCTTATAACCAAATGTATAATAACTATATTGGATATCAAAAGCTTTTGTTCTGACATCAGGAGTGAGCATCTTTTATTCATTCTCTAATATTTGGAGAATGAAAGAAAAGATAACAGTGCTTTTTGAAATTGTTACTTTATTCTGAGCCTCATTTCTTGAGTCATAGAAAAAAAATTTTTGTTTTTACTCTACTTTCAACTTATTCAAATCGCATCCCAATATTTTTGGAGCTGTCCTATGTATAAATCTAGGTATTCACTGAGATACTGCTATAGGCCTAGGATGCAAAAATGGGGATTGTAGCATTTCAAATAGGCTATTAAAAGCTCCTGTTATTTCTGAGTATTGGGATATTAGTAGTTTATTAAGAAATTCACAAAAAAGACATAGTCCAACAGCTTTTTCGGTCACAAATGTTACATAACTCCCATTTGTGTTAATGAGGATCAAATGCCATTTATAGTGTTTGCCTAAAAATATTCAGTGGATAAGAATTTAGTTACAGAAATATGGTCTCATTGTCACCATTTTTTCTTTTTTTTACTTTTTGAAGAAGATGACAAGAAGATACAAAACTGAATATTTGGGGAAGCAATTCCAACCATACAAAAAACAAGAAAATATATGTGGTGTCCAAGTATTCGCTGGGATGAAGAGAGGAGAGGGAGATGAGAGCAAGAACGTAACACATTATTAGAGAAAATGGTTAATGGTGAAACCCAGCTTAAAAGCACTTGCTTATTGCTCAAGGCAGTAATCCTACTTGAAAACTCAGAGTGATTTTATAGAAGTGTTTAAAATCTAACATTTACAAAAAGAACTGAGATGCCCAAATATAGTCACAATTTCATAACATTAATGCAAACATGTGCTTTACTCAACTATACTAAGAAGAAAAGCCAACAGAAGATAAACATGCAAAAAACATATTTATATATTACAGTTCCATCCTACTTAACAAGAGATCACTTTTCCAACAAACTCAACCACTCAAAATAGAGCCAGGAAGGAAGAAGCCAAAATGGTCTCTGACCAGAGAGCATCACTCACAGGATTATGGCTCAGGATCTCATTACCATCTTTTGACCGATACTGTCGCAATCAACCAGACTGCCCAGACTTTCCACACCAGGTAACCAATTAGAAATACCAAATCAGACAGCGGCAAGGACAAGAGGCAGGCATGACTACCTGGACAAAGAGAGCTGATGGCAGTACAGCAGAAGCGGCAGAGGCAACAGGCCATGGAGACCCACTTCATGCCAAAGCAAAGATCCTGACAAATCTCAGCAGCCTCCAGGGCGTTCTCACAGGCTCCGTGAATACTCACGGTGACACCAAAGCATCAGAACAAGGCTCGACTGTGCTGACGATTGGCAGAGATACTGCACGGTGTCAAGGAAAAAGAGTGTGGGGTCTAGGTCACAAGAAGTGGATTCAACAATCACGGAAGACAATTATCATATGGTTTCACTTATTTGTGGAACATAAGGGATAGCATGGAGGACATTAGGAGAAAGAAGGGAAACAAGAAAGAGGGAAAATCCAAGGGGGAGACGAACCGTGAGAGACTATGAACTCCGGGAAACAAACTGAGGGTTTTAGAGGGGGGTAGGGGGGAGGGGTAACCCGGGCACGGATTGCAGGAGCACTGGGTGTTACACGCCAAGAGTGAATCACGGAACACTACATCAAAAACTAATGGTACACTCCATGGTGATTAACATAACATAATAAAAAAATTAAAAAAAAAACAAAAACAGGGGCACCTGGGTGGCTCAGTGGGTTGAACCTCTGCCTTCGACTCAGGTCGTGATCTCAGGGTCCTGGGATCGAGCCCTGCACTGGGCTCTCTGCTCGGCGGGGAGTTTGCTAGGGGCGCCTGGGTGGCTCAGTGGGTTAAAGCCTCTGCCTTCAGCTCAGGTCATGATCTCAGGGTCCTGAGATTGAGACCCGAATTGGGCTCTCTGCACAGCAGGGAGCCTGCTTCTTCCTCCTCTCTCTCTTTGCCTGCCTCTCCACCTATTGAGGTCTCTGTCTAATAAATAAATAAAATCTTAAAAAACAAAACAAAGAAGTGGACTCAAATCCAATCTATACCATTACTATCTATATGGCTTCAGGTAAGACACTTAATCTTTCAGGGACTGCTTTCCTGCCCCAAAAGGGAATAATGCCATCTGTTCTGCCCACCTCATAGGACCACCATAACAGTGGAATAAGGCCACACCTGTGTGAATACTGTGCAAACCATAACCTGCAAACAGACTCTATCTGCGGAGTATACCTCGAAATGATGTTCATAAGAAATTTTTTAAATTGTTTTAAAATTCTGAAAGATGAATGAGGCAAGCTTCTGTTATATGAAAATACAAACAAATAAAAGGCATGTTCCTCTAACATTTTGTATAAGCTAACATGTAGTCATATGATCACAATTTAGAAAAGTATCTCTAACCAATTACCAGTTTTTTACAGTAACCTTATGCTTTAAAGAAAATGCAGCTTTCCCTCCAATACAGACATCAGATGTCTGACAGATATAGGCTAGAGTTCAACGATTCAAAAGTGAAGTTAAGTAGCCTCAACTTCTCAACTGGTTTTCCTCTAAGGGGGACAGACAGTAGGCCAGTAAGCATAATGGCAGAGAAATCTCCAGAATAAGGCAGAAATTCGTCAGACATTGCTATACATGAGCTTTCCCTTGGGTGGGTTAGCAGGTGCGCATAATCTGCCGAGGGCAGGCTCTGTGACACTGTGCTCCATCAGGCAACAAGGTTTACACCAGAAATCATTCAGTCCTGCCTAATTTTTAAGCATTTACCCTTATTCACTGATGTGGTAGTGGGTGAGGGGTGCAGAGGTCAACCTAGAAGAGGACTTACTGCGGAGAATGCTTATAAGCTCATGATCCTAAGTCAGTTCTCGGAGCAGATGATTTCTGAGATGCACTAAAATCCACACTGCATCTCAAGACACCTCAGATATGCGACACCTTTCTACCACACTGATAGGACGGTGGACTACTCACAGAAACTCCATCATGGTGTGTGACTTCTAAATATTGCGAAGGAGCGACCTGGTACACAAACATATTAAGAACCTACCAAAAGAAGTGAAGTCTACTGAAAGCAGCATTCTGCCTCCTAAAGGCTGTGACCTAGTAAGGGAGTCATCATTTCAGTGGGTCAGGACTGACAATTTCTGCCTAGTAACACAGAATAAAACAAAAGAAAATAGTATCACATGGAGTCATGCAATAATGAAATAGCTTCACAAAACTTTTGCTTCATTTTATATGCGTGTGTGTGGGTGTGAGTGTGAGTATGTGTGTTCAGTTGACCCTTGAATAACATGGGATTAGGCGCACCAACTCCTCCCCCCCACTCCCCCAATCCCACACAGTTGAAAATCTTTGTGCAACTTTTGAACTCTACAATAACTTAACTACTAAATAGCCTACCATTGACTGGAAACCTTACCAATTACGTAAAGTCGATTGATATATATTTTGGATGTTATATGTATTATATGCTGTATTCTTACATTAAAGTAAGCTAGAGAAAAGAAAATATTATTAAGAAAAACATAAGGAAGAAAAAATACACTTATGGTATATACTGTAATTTATCAGAAAAAAGTCCACATGTAAGTGGACTTACATGTTGTTCAAGGGTCAACTGTATATGCAATGTGTGCAGTATAAAACAATCTAAAGTGTCCTCATTACTCAAGACACAGGCAAACTTTTGAAAGTTACTGACTTAAAAAGTCAAGTATAATTAAACTTTTCTGGCACCGAAAAACTCAAGACATTCACACTATAGTTCCACTCTGTAAGATTCCTTACTCCATCCCAAAGAAGCATTTGTTATAGAACAACCTAGTTCAACTTGCTTGGAAATTAGAGGAAGTATTACTAACTGAATTTTTGTTACAATCTTTATTAGTTGAATTTGACATATAACCTTCAAGCTGATTTCTAAAATCAGCTATGGAACTTTTCCGTGGTTCCAATGACACAAGCACACAGATCAAGTGGATAAATCAACACATACCCCCGTGTGTGTGGGATGTAACCAAGGTCTGATGATCCGAAGGAATGTTGATGGAGAAAAATCCCAACCTTGCCAGCTTCAGAAAACATCAGTAGCACACAAGAATGCCCCAAACGCAACAAGGGGTCTCAAAATGGCTTACAAATCAAACAGAAGTGGGATCCTTAGAACAAACAACATTCAGGCATTCATACTTATGGACAAAGAACTGGAGAGCTAGCAAAAAAGAAAAATTATTAAAAGATCTTTTTGTAGGAATAGTGTGTTGACTAACTCTGCAATAAAATTAAGGTAAAAATCAAAGCTCTTTTTCCAGGAAGTCAAAAGCACTCTATGTACTTTCTGTTGGTGAAAAAATTATGTAAATAAATAACTACCAGTCAAGATGACCACAGCAACCAAGCCAATACCAGTCACAACCACCCACCAAGATAAATTCACAAATTGTCTTTTGTGTGCTTTGTAAAAGAATCGCCAACCAATCAGGACTGAAGCAGTACACACCTGTGTTCAGGTAGGAATTCTGGTTTATCTCAAAATGTAATCCAGAAACACCTGACACCCAGTTTCTACTTTCGCTGAGGCGTTTCCAGTTACAGAGTAAAAGAGAACCTTCAGAAATAGGGGCAAGGAATTGTACCAACAATAAAAAATATATATTTATTCTCACTCTCTTTTAAAATCTACTGAAAAGAAAAAAACAAAGGATACAGTTTGTTGAATTCTTAAGTGCTGGTGGCTTTTTTTTCTTAGAGAAGGATAAACATATATGGAACCCAATCGGGTATTTACATGTGCCACTAAAATTATTTTAACCAGTGGACAGATGAGCCTTTATCCTTGGTTCCACACCTTTTCAACTACGTATAGAAACTTTATTAAGCTATATCTTAAAAACAAACAACCCCAAAATATTCCAAGTGTACAATTAGTTGTACAAACAGCATATTGAGAAACTGGACCAGTCCCTGGAGACTACCATCACTTTACTGAGTTAAAAGATGGGATCAGAAAAAAGGGAAGGCAGCATGGAGAACTACAGAGACTCATTTGCTTTTCTCTCCTTATAACCTATCCCAGCTCCTTCCTTCCTCCAGTCTACTCCCTCCTTCTCCCATTATCTTCCACTGATTACTGTCCCCAACACACATTTTCAAAAGTAGTAGGGCATGAAAATGACAGAGTGGAGTCACTCTTTGTTCCCCAGCCTTAATGAGGGCCTACTCTAGGGAAAGCCCTTTGTTCAGGGTCACTCCAGGTTACTCACTATTCAAGCCTCTTTCTCTTTGAATCTGAGAGAGGCTGGCTCCTCTATGTGGCTTTCTCAAGGCATTGCTCTGTATCAAGTCTGCCAGGCAATAGGAGCTCTCAAAACACAAGAATCTAGAAGACAAACCCAGATCATGAAAATGAGTCTAGTAAATGGAAGTACTGGCCAGGAAGTGGCGGTGGTGGCGGTGAGGGGGGGTGGTGCGACAGCACTAGCTGGGAACTCCAGCTAACAAATCCCCCCAGGGAGACCATCTCAGACACCTGACAGGCAAGCGCCCACCATGTACCATACATATTTAAATAGCCAAAATGTTATGCATCCAGCCGGGTGATGGGTTCTGGCAGAACTAAGTAAATAATTACTGGCTTGATGTCTCTGATAACTAGTTAGTCATCAAATGTCAGCCATCAATGACAGAGAGCAATCTGTGATGCCAAATTCAGTAGTATAGAAAAGAGAGGTTCACTAGGCTGAAGAGGGACAGACCCCAGAGACGTCACTGCAACCAGCTTCTACCCCCCGCCCAGCCTCACGGAAGGCTCTTATTATAAACAATAGGTATGCTGATTATATGTAAACTCTCCAATCACATTTATTAAGACAGTGATCCCCATAAACATCAGCTTTCATTAGGAAGGTTAGAACTATAATGTAAAGACCACCCACATTTCATAAAGTTAGAAAACATACAACAATGCCTAAGAAAATCAGAGATAATGTGTGACAATAACAAGTAACTATTAAATCCTATTCCCCGAATAAAGAAAGCCTCATGTGAAAATCTGTAGTTCCTTAACTGCTTTTCCTCCTGTACCTGTATAATCGCTTCCACCAGCACTTTGTCACTTCTCAGCCTCTACAGTCCCTACCGTGATCAGGCTCAAGTCCAGGTTCTGGTTCCTATGCTCCAATCCATTCTGTGCCAAAACCAAGAAATACCTACTCGCTATCTTGCAAAGTGTAAGACACTGGATAAGACAGACTAGATTTCAAAGAGCTTCAAATTCAGGTAAAGTAGGAAGCACATGCCCAAAGAGTCTCAATGCAGAGCATGTGCCCTTGAACCAGAAGATACTGGGTCCAAGACTCCAAGATGCTTTCAACATCCTTTCTCTTTCTGAAGATACACACTGGGTTCCCAGTTTCACCACATCTAAGTTTCTCGGCTCAGTTTTCAGTTCTCCTGAATGACCCTTCCTTGCTATCAAATTATTATTTTTATTAAATACTCACAGTATCCAGACAACATGTACTAAATGAGTTCATTCACGTAATGTGTTATTAGTAGGGTCTAGCCATGGCAAGCCGTCATTAAACATTAGCTGTTGTTAATACGGGCAGCTTCACTGATTTAGACACAACTTTCAATTTAGTGTTTTAACCATTCTAGGATTTGACATAAAAACTGGGGTATATATTACTGAAGAATTATGTAAAGGAGGTGGCAGCTTCCATTTGGGTTGTGTAGGTTATACAAGCACTTATTTCTACACTGAAATTCTATAAAGTAGTATAGTCTACACTAAGATACGACATCTTTTGACTTGATTGACTATCAGTCATGAAGAGATTGCCTACCCCTTGGACAGTACCATTAAATACAACCAGACTCAACTGGTAAGCTGACACAGTATCCATAAACATACACTCATTTATTCAAGAAGTGAGCTACACCTGCTGCCCATCCCATTTTATCGACATGATTGTTAAGAGTTTAAACAGATGATGTGACTTGCTCTAGGCCACATTATTACCAAGTGACAGAAACAAAACATTCAGATTTCCTGACCTAGTATTCCTTGTATCATTCATTCTCTCTTTCAACTAAAATTTATCCAATACCTACTATGTGCCAGACTTGGGGAAACATTGGTTACCAAAACATACAAAAAAAAAAAAAAAGTCTCTCCTGTCTTAGAGGTTAAATTCTAGTTTTAGGAGACAGACAGTACTAAAAATAAATACAGATGACCCCTAAGCACCAGCAGTTTGAACTGTGCAGGCCCATTTATATGTGGATTCTTTTCAATAAATACAATACTATAAATATATTTTCTCTTCCTTATGATTTTATTATTTTTTTCTCCAGCTTACTTTAAGAATACAGTATGTGATACAGATAATATGCAAAATATGTTAATCAACTCTTTGTGTTAGAGGTAAGGCTTCTGGTCAAAAGTAGGGGATAAGTAGTTAAGTTTTGGGGTAGTCAAAAGTCATATAGGATTTTTGACTGCACAGGGGTCAGCTCCCCTCAACCTTGTCTCGTTTAAGGGCCAACTGTACATTAAGTATACAGTATATCAGATGGTGGTAAGTGCTTTGGAGAAAAACAGAGATAGGAATAGAAAGGTCAGGATGAGGTCAGAGGTAACAAAGGGTCGCTCAGATGACTTTTGAGCAAAGAGCTGAAAGAGAAGAGGGAGGGAGCAGTGTGCATAGCTGCGACTCTGGGTGGGAGGGGAAGGTCAAGTCACAGAGCATGTTCTAAACAGCAAGGGGCCTGGTATGACGTAGAGGACAATGAGGGGAAGGCACAGGTGATGCAGCTGGAGAAGCCCACGGGTAGGGTGACACAGCACGTTGTAAAGACTAGTGATCCAGCTGCCTAAGAAGGAAAGCCACTGAAGAGTTTAAAGCAGAGGAGTTGCATGACATGACTTACGCTTGATGTTCTGCAAGACCACTGAGGCTCCTCTGTCAAGATTAGCCTTACTTGGGGGTTGGCGGGGGGGGGGGGTTGCTGAAGGCGGGGAGAGCAAGGGTGGAAGTGGGAAACTAGTGAAGAAGACCTTAAGAGCACCCTGTTGTCTTTCCTGACCAGACATGGCGTCATCCCCTCTCATACCTCATCTCTGTTTCCCAACCAGCTTCCCTAATGGTCCAAACCATCGTGATCAGACGTTTCTATGAAGCATCTGATCCACACGCAGTGTGAGTGAGCAACAGGAAACAGCAGATGCCACTAAAATGATGCTCCCACAAAGGGAAGGCTTTCTTTTGCCACCCTCAACAAGCTTCAGGGTTGGGAGCACTTGTGAGATGACAGTGACGTTGGTCAGTACATCGGACACAGAAAGCACACAGTGCTACTAGCACCCCACCCCATCTGCCATGGTGGCATCTGCAAACAGCACTATGAACAGGATCCCACGTGTCATGGTGACCCAGTCAGTACCATTTATTGAGCCCTTAGCCTGGGGAATAAAAAAAGATAATAAGTAAGACTTGGTCTCTGTCCTAAAAGATTTCACAGTCTAGCTGAAGACACAGACACATAAAATGTAAATATCATCCAGCATATAATAAACATAATTACCAAGGTCTGTAGACAGTGGAGAAATAACATAGAGAAAGGAGTATCAGCTCTGCCCCTAGGGGATTAGGGAAGGCTTCACGGAGATCTAAAGAAAGCAGAGAAAGTGGAGCAGAAGTCAGCAGGCAGAGGTGGGGACTGGGGCATGGCGGCATAGGGCATGGGAGATGGCATGGTGAAAAAGCATTGCATCCACCTGCTACGTGGGGAGTTAGAATAGGCAGGGGATGGGAGGTCAGAGGTGCAGGGTCCATTCTACTCTAAGTGAGATAGGCTTCATTGTGTAGGCAATGGGGAGCAACACAAGAGTGACCCAATTATATTTGCATTTGGGGAAGACTCAAGGATGGCTCAAAAGGAGACAAGAGTAAGTACAGGTGGTAAGAAAGAGTAGAAGACCATTCAGAAGGCCAGGTAAGAGCAGAGGGAGGCCTGAACTATAGCTTGGATGGACAAGAAGGTACAGACAGAAGAGACCTGGAGGAGCTAAAACTGGTAAGGCTGGAGTTAACTGAAGTATTTCAGAGGGAGTAGTGTCATTTAAAAAAAAGGAAACCTTTATTTAAAACTTTGATAGAAAATATTATGGTTAAACCAAAAACCCTTGAAAAAAAAGGGGAAAAAAACCAAAAACCCTTGAAATTACATAGAAATATAACACATTCTGAAACAATTGCAAGAGACTTATAAAAATTAACCCCAATTAATGTTCAGGGTCTTTTGAAATTATTTTAAAAAACAACTGTTTGAAAAGGACAATCTCAAAAAAGTTTTCAAAACTGAGCAAAGACATTCCCATGAAGAATATAGATTACTAACTTCTACATGAATGTTCTGACAGTAAGTTACTTCTTTTAACACTCTATTTCTAATAATCTAAATAAGTGTCTAATTCTCAAATCCACAAACTTTTTAAGACAAGTAAGTAAAGGAAGGATATTAGATAAAAACATCATTTCAACATAACTTCATCAATTTAATAACAAATAAGATCATTTTGCAATACAACAGGCAGCAAAACAACAGAGATTCCCATCTTCAAAAGAAAAAATTAATCAAAGGTGAATAAAGGGCAGTTTCAATGAACCAGATAAAATATTAAGTGGCACTCACTGTGTGTTTCACAGAATGTCAGCTTCGGTAAAACATAAGAAGGAAAACATTACATTCACTACACTGAGAATATTTTTCTTACCGCTTTTAGTAAGACTCCAAGATAAACTCCATTTAGCTCTTTTTCCAACGTACATGGTGACCCTCCGAATAAATACTACTTATTTACCTTGTTTTATTTTCAAATTCAGGGGGCTACTTTAGCAATATTTGCCACTACTTTTCAGGTTTCTTAAATGCCACGAAGAAAATGCCCTTACAACCCAACATTTTAAAGATTTTGTGATCAGAAATAAATCATAGCTATTTACATGGAAACAGAATCTCAACCTGGTAGCTTTTGGTCTTTTATGCCATTTTTTCTGTTGTAATGTTTGAAATCATTGCTAATCTAATTATGCACAAGGGTCCTGTTTTCTGCAATTGTTTTACTAGGGAGGACACTGGGATGAAATTACTTGAAATATAACCAACTCCCATACTCAACAACTGATTACCTAGCATATTGATTACTCCTTATCCTTAATGCCTAGTAAAGTCATTCTCTGCTCATCTTTCGTATTTCTTGGGATGGAAAGGAACTGAAATTCAAATGATTCAAATTTGGTAATGTTATTAGCATATATGATAAAAGTCCTGAGGAAGAGAATGAAAGTAGTGTTTAAATTGAGGCTTTGCATGTCAATTACCCTTTCTATGCGCTGACCTGCCAATACCAGGATCATCAATCACGCCCCTGCTCAGCTGAACAGAGCTGGAGATACAACAAAACACGCTTTGCTCAATGAGAGGCTACCCCATTATTATTCCACCTCTTTTGGTTTTATTTGACAAGAGAAGGGTAAGTGAGCAAGATGGGGGAGCACAGAATAAATACAAGTCATTAGTTTCCCTTGAGAACCTTCCACAGTGCTGGAAACAAAGCAGGAGCTCATTAAATGTTGTGCAAATCAATGCTAACAGCCAGAAGACCACACAAAACATGAAAATGCTCAAGATAAAGTTTCTTTATCTGTACTTCTCATCTAAGACATTCATTTTCTATTTTTCACAATGATCCTGCATTTTCCCTATAATCCCCTTAGATGTCCTATCTGCTCCTCCACTTAAGTATGAACTCTATGACTTCCCAGCCTGTGTGCTATATTTCTTTGTGCACATAGTACTAAAAATTCCTTCAATAAATGCTCTCACAACTCCATGTGAAAAGCTACATACTGTCTCACCTACAACTGACTTCTACTTTTTTATTACACAGGCATCCAATGAAATAGCTCATGATTCACTAAATTTATACTCAAGAGGATACTGATTCACATCCTTGATCTTTATAGTTAATTAAGTCAAAACATAATCTGTTATTTGAATGGGTCATATATCACTAAGAACATAAGAACTGATAACTGCTATTATTTAATTCATTTTTACCTTCCTCAGTACAAATGCCAATAGTTTTGAAGTTCTGAAACTTGCCAGGTGCTGGAACAAAAGAAAACATGCAGGTGCTTACTTGTGATTGCTTTGGACATACCAGTATGTATCTTCTAGTTACTTTTTAGGCTCAGGAAAAGCAGTGTAATTGGAAAGATGCCTATCAATAGCATCTAATCTTACAGGAACATTCTCCAAGGAATTTTCAAGCACTGTAGTTTTTATCCTTAGTCTCTTGAGTGTATGTGACAACATTAAAATGCAAGCCTATAGATTTGTGTCTTGATAGATATCCATACAGGTAACTACTTAAAAACTTTACTGCGATGGTCCTAACAAGCAACCCAGCATGGAGATTCACTATCAAAAGAGCTTCTAAGAACTGTTTTATAAAATGAGCATGCATACAACACAGTACCCACAGGATAGTAAGGATTCAGTGGGCTGACTGCAAGCAATGTGATGGGGAGACAGTGGGAAGGGAGCACGCAAGCACTCTGGCCTCACAGAACCTGCTAGATGGAAGGGAGAAAGGCATAAGGCTGCAGAACCGGCAGCCCCAGCAGCCAGATATCCCATGGGGGTGGGGAGGACACAGGACACAACCCTGAAGCAAGGCTGGCTTGTCACGCTATATGGTTCTAAGAACCATATAAATTTACACACCGTATTGTGCTTCCATGTCTCTTCATGGAGCTACTAGATCCCCGATTACATTAAGGGATAAAGGGCACAATCTTTTGTGTTGTTGCATGCTTGGTGGTGGGGTGTGTGTGTGCATGCGGGGGAGGGGAGGCAGGACAGCAGGTTTTTAGAAACCTGTGTAGATCAAAAAATGTTACTATAAGATAGGGGAGTTGGAGAGCAGGGTGAAAGGAATATATGTGATCTGGGCAGGCAGATCTAACGTAAAAGATCCTGGGGTGCCCGGGTGGCTCAGTGGGTTAAGGCCTCTGCTTTCGGCTCAGGTCACGATCCCAGAGTCCTGGGATCGAGCCCCGCACCGGGCTCTCTGCTTCAGCAGGGAGCCTGCTTCCACCTCTCTCTCTGCCTGCCTCTCTGCCCACTTGTGATCTCTGTCAAATAAATAAATAAAACCTTAAAAAAATATAGTAAAGTAAAAGATGCTATACGATTCCCACTAGACGGATATATCTTCAATGCATGTTTATTTGCCACCAAATCCTAACGTGGCCATTGGCATTCTTAGCACTGACTGATAATCCCTGCTAGACTTATTTGATACTGCTAAGAAAAAAATTCCAATCTTGAGTAATTTTAGTGAACGACTCATCCTCTTTTGATCTGGAAGTGTAAACAAATATCACTCCTGTATTTCTCCAAAGGGAAGAACTACTTGAAATAAAGATCAAGTGTCAAAGATCAATGCCCTGGGACAGGATGTCAAAGTTGGGAGCCAATTTTCTTTTGTAAGTCAAATGTAAAAATTTTGATCTACAGGCAGCTTTTTAAGGATTTCCCCCTAGCTCCCTATGACAAAAAATGGCAGTATTACCCACGGCCAATTATTTCTAAGAACCATATAAATTTACACACCGTATTGTGCTTCCATGTCTCTTCATGGAGCTACTAGATCCCCGATTACATTAAGGGATAAAGGGCACAATCTTTTGTGTTGTTGCATAAACAAGTCCTCCCTCCTTTTACAAGTCACCCCCTTCTCTACAATAACCTCATTATTCTTCACAAGTCAAGTGTACAGTATTTGATTCATCTCCCAGCTAAAACTAATACACACATATTCACAGTATCTTTGACTTTAATGTTAATTTAGATGGAGCATCTATGATAGAAATCCTAAAGCCACGTGCTCACATGTCTACAGTCTTTAACGGAAACCTGATGGCAGTTGATCTAAAACAAGTCATAAAAGAACAACCTTTGGCAAAGGCCAATGGAATCAAAACTACACCCTCTGATGACCACAGGACTACTGTATCCGCCCTGCAAACATTTTTGCCTCAAACATTACAACCCACCCATTAACCAAAACCGCAGCTTATTCCTGATTTAGAAGAACAAAGTTCGTGGACTTACTAAACCACACAACTCCAGCCAGAAAGCCTCTTCTCTGTGTGGCAATTACTCCACATTTGAACTAAAAACCTGCGTCTTTAAGCTCGGTTATCAGTGGACTGCTGTTAGAGCCCCTTTCCTGGCATAATAAACAACTGACATCTTCTAAGAGCATTAACTAGTCCCTTCTGTGCCACAGTTTAATAGAGAAGACTTTTTAATAGAGAAACTGTTTAACACACTGTTTAACACACAGCATCCGCGAGGAAGAGCTGTGTTAAATTCTCAGTCTGCAGACTAAAAACACTGTACCATTGGCCCATATGCAACTTATTCTCTCAGGATTCGGCTGTTTTGTTTCCCAAAAAATGGGAAAGAACAGGTCGCTGAAAGATTCTAGCGAGGTTTCTCTTGGCACGGGAAGAATGTGATAAACAGGGAAAACACAATCAGGAGGAATGTCTGGACTGGGTTCCTTTGTAATACTTAAATAGCGCTCCCGTACCGGGCTTTGCCACAGCACCAAAGGGGGAAACCATTTTAGAGCTGAACAGTGCAGCCTCTACGGTAAACATTCTAAAAGGGAGAACTCAGGAATTCTAAATACAAAATAGGGGTGTGTTAAGAAATAGTGAAATATTTCCCTCTCTCCCACCAGGACTGATATTTTTCTTCACCCCAAGGAAGGCAAAACATGCTAACCCTGAGCACAGAGGCCGACATTGGTTTAAAAAGGAATTTGAAAGAAATCCAAAAAACTCCTTTTGGCCACAGTATCAAGGGCAAGCCCTTCACGTGTTCCTTTTCCTTGATGTCATTCTAATACCCGTTTAATTCAAGTGTCTGTGTCCTTCATCAGTCTTCTTAAAGAAAGACACAAGAAGACTATTAATGATTCCCAAAGTTTCCTCAGTGCATTGTTTCAATAAAGAGTTCCATGTCCCAACTTCAAGTTGTAAGAGAAGAAGAATCCTCCTGTGAGGGTGGCTTACTGTTGAACTTTTCACAAGTCACCTGAGTGTGTGGATCTCCTGAGGGGAAGGGGTGCTGAGGACCACTAACAGCTATCTTATCCTTCTTAGAAGGACACAACCTCAAGCTGAATCTAGTTGGAAGAGCACTTTGATTTTAGACATGTAAACGTCATTTAGATGACGCCGAATTCCAATACAAAAACAAACAAAACTCCTCTAACGGGGCCAAAAAAAAAAAAAAAAAAAAAACCATGAAGGGAAATCAGTGAAAGAAAACAAATGCTACATTGCAAACCTGCAAGAATGTTTAAGTTAAAAAAAAAAAAAATCAAGTCACCTTTTCTGGGCTGGGTTCTGTAATTCCAGTTTTCATCATCTGCTTCCACCTGCTGCCCACAAACCGAGAGCTCTCCATCACTGCGAAACAGCCTCTTTGTCTGCCTGGACAAGGAGGAGAAATTGATCCAACTCACAGCACGTGAGAGAGACCCTGAATTTGACTTGAGTCTGAAAGAGCCTTCCTTTTTCATCTTCTTTCACACCAACATCGACTAGAGACAAAGCACAACAGCCCAGCAAAAAAAAAAAAAAAAAAAAAAAAAAAAAAAAAAAAAAAAGACGCTCAGCTTTACTATGGTTCCATGTCCTTCCAAGGAACCTGCTCCTTCCCACTTATTCAGACAATGTTGAGAGTCAGGCACGGCATTATGCAGGAAGATTGCTTCTATGTCACCCAGTTACAAAGAAAAGGAAAATGAGGGGTTAGGAAACAAAACAAAAAATTATCCTAACCACACTGTGGCACTTGGTTTGGTATGATTTTAAAAATGCAGCAGGGTGTTCGTTTCAGGAACGTTTGTCAGGACTCGGAGAAGAACAAAACCAAGGCACTCCGACTCTTTGGTGTGTGCCCAGCATCCCCTCTTGCAATCCTGCTCCCGTCCCGAGCATCCTTCCCCACGCGGGCAGAGAGCCGCGAGAGCAGCCCTCGGTGGCGGACGGACGGAAGAACTCCTCAGGCTGGAGAAAGAGGTTCGGCGTCAACCTGGGCGCCCCGTGTCAACTTCACCCACACAGGTGACCCGGGGGAGATCAAAGCGGTCGGCTCCTTGTTGCCGCTCGGCACGGAATCACGACGCGCCCACTTGCCCTCTGCGGTCCGTGAACCGCTCAGGACCCACAGGGCTCCACAAACAATAAACCGGGCTGCGTGGCTAGCGCCGGGATTACAGGGTACGCGCTCGGGTGAAAGGCGATAGGCTCTCCCCACAGCGAAGGCTCCTCATTGGACACAGAAAACCCCGCCTCCTCCCCACAGGCAACACTTCAGCGGGCAGCTCCAACTTCTGAACTCCTGCAAAACTGGACTATGCAAGTCTGCGCAGAGTACAGACTTCTGGGAATTAAAAAAAAAAAAAAAAAAGAACTTGATTATTAATTGTCAGACCACACCTCTGAAGGTAGAATTTTGATAAGAAAGTTTAAAAGAGCATATAGTTTTATAAACATCGAGCATTCCTCCACTGATCTAGGGATGCCATCACCTGAGAAAATGTATTTCCAAAGAGAATTAAACTGACTCAGTTATTCCTTCACTCCCAGCTTTCAGCAAAGGTGAAATGCAGCCATTCATGTACCTGCTGTTGCCTCTCCCGTCTCCCGCCAGCAGCCGGGCTGTGGGGTCGGGTGAAGGACCACCCTCTGCTTCCGGCTGGCAGTCCCTACAGATCATTCCTCTATAGCTTGGAAGGATCATCATATTGTGGAGAACCATCTCCTGAGAGCTATGTTAGCAGCAATTAGCTGCAGGCTCCTGAGACTCCTAAAACCATGAATCATGACAAGCAAAACATTTAGAGCCACATGCTGGAATGCAATGGGTGCAGCATTTCACCCAAGGCCAACATAATCCCATGGTCCTGCGGGCGTTAAAAGTCCCCTTACCTTTCCATCACACAGACTTGGGTCAGGCATCCCCTCCCCCAAAGTGTTATTCAGAGTAAGACTAATAAGCAAGGAGTAGAGAACTGGGTCCAACTCACTTTACTCAGCACTGAGCAAACATTTTTAAAACTAACCCAGTGCAACAGAAAATAAACTCTGATTAAAAATGATAAAAGAGAAATTGTGATGCCACCAACTTTGGCTTTCTTTTTCAACATCCCTCTGGCTATTCGGGGTCTTTTCTGGTTCCACATAAATTTTAGGATTATTTGTTCCATTTCTCTGAAAAAAAAATTGATGGTATTTTGATAGGGATTGAAACAAGATGAGATAGGGAGGGAGACAAACCATAAGAGACTCTTAATCTCACAAAACAAACTGAGGGTTGCTGGGAGGTGGGGGGTAGGGACAGGGTGGATGGGTTATGGACATTGGGGAGGGTATGTGCTATGGCGAGTGCTGTGAAATGTGTAAGCCTGATGATTCACAGACCTGTACCCCTGGGGCAAATAATACATTATATGTTAATAAAAATAATTTTGAAAAAATTATAAAAGAGGGATTTTGCATCATACATCTACCACCATTCACTGAGATTTTAAGAAAAGGGCTCCAAAAGCTTACGAGGACCGAGACCTTTGTAGAAGAAAAACACAGAACTGCTGCAAAACATTCCTCAGATGGACACCTCACACTACCGCGGAAACCATTACACAGAACAGCCACCAAGAACTAAGGGTGAAGCTAAAGGCATCTAGGGGAAATAGAGACTCGGTTGAAAGCTAAAAGGGTCCTCAAGAGCTCATGTAGTTTAAATCCCTCAATTCACAGATGAGGAAATTCAGGCCCAGACAAGGCATATGACATACCCAGTACACTCAGAAGAGTCAGGAATGGGACCAGGTCATATCAGACCCCACTGGATTCAAAGTTTTGCCACTTACTGGGGCTGCCAGCTACATCAGCAAGCACTCTGAGCTATTAAACTGGAATGATACCTCTACTTCGATCATTCCATAAAGGCAAAAATAATATCATTATGCAGAGCACCAGTGCCTGTAATAGTTCAAACATCAAATATTCTTCCTTTTCCCCCCAAATACTCTTTCTGAGTCAAAGACAATTTCGAGAATCTTAAAATTCTCAAATTTTAAATTTTTAAAAAATTTTTAAAAGACCATTGTGCCAGAAAATATAAAAACATCCTGAATGCTGTCTTCTATTTCAGAGGTTCATGGAAGCCCTGACATCCACATATGCATTCTAAGGATCTATGGACCTCCCTGAAAAAGAATACCATTGTGTTTCCTCCCTGATGTCTCCATCCTACAGGTAGATTTTAACTTTAGGAATACCTAAGCTCTGAAATAAACCTTGCACTGTTCTTTACATTCAGGGAGTACTGTTGGATGCTTTTCCAACCCACCCTCCTTGGAGTGTGTGCACCTGTAGATACAATAGCAGAGACGAACAGGTGTCATTAGTAATCGATGTGTTTCTCGCCAGTCCTTCCTGTCCTTCCACACATCTAAGAACAAGCCCATGAGAGGGGGCTGGAGGAACACCCACTGCCAAGTAGCAAGAAGGCTAACTGGTCCATCAGGGACTAGACTCCAGACTCTTATTCATTTATGTTAATAAAAAAAAAAAAGACTCTCCTTCAAAGTAAATGCACACGTATGCTGGACTTCCCACTTAATGTATTTCCCACTATTCACAAGACCTGTGGATATGTCTGCACAATAACAAATTCTCACCTATCGCCTCTTCTACATTTCTATTACATTGGCTCTTGATGATTAACATCTTGCTATGTAAAAGAAGGTCAAATAAATTAACTACCTTTACAACAGGATCAGAGTTCCTCTATGGCCAAGAGAGAACACAGCAGTTTAAATGTAACAGTTTAAAACAAAACAGTAAATTAAGCTGTTTAAATTAGCTTTGGAGGAAATATTTAGATTTTCACTATCTACGTTAGGTGTGTACTCCCATTCGCTTAAGAAATCATAAGTAGGCTGCCTGAAAAGTTATTACATTCATTCGATCCATATTTATTTAGCAACTACAATGAGCCACACATTTTAACCATCCAGATCCCAGAGCCACACAAATCTACCGCTCCCAGGGGCCAGGCTCAAGGCTACTCAGGGACTGGCACTCCATGGAGATCACCGCTGATCTTCACAGTAACCCTGCTGTGCAAAATCCCTGGGAGAGTCTACCCGGTTTCTTCCAGTGCAATCATCAGTGTAATAAATCATCTTAATTTTACACTTTTCCCTGTGAAAATCTACAAGAGAATACACTCTGGTCAGACTTTTGAACCAGACCGGCTGCACAGATTTTTGTCTGCATCCCTTACTGTGTGGTGGTTTTTTTTCATCTCCCCCCTCACTGTCAGGCTGTCAAACTGAAACTTCTGCTGTCGTCACAGGTGCCAAAAACCGCTCCCTGCCTACCACTTCACCACTGCTGGGCTTCAGGCTTCAAGGAATCAGATAAATCATCTTGCTTCAATTATGTGTTTAGGGGGAGTTGTTAAGCCCCCACAGAACCAAATATAAAGCTTTAGTATAAGGCTCTGCCATAGCTGCCTGCTGGCTGGCACCCTCGCCCTGGGACTGGCCAGGTGGGTGACCCATGGTTGAAATGGCAGGAGGAGCAGCCTCTGGGCTAACATCCCCCAGACGGGACTGTACCAGGTTTATGACTCATTACCTCTTTCGTGTTAAGTTCTTAACATTTGAGGGTGGTGAGAAATTTAGCCATCGCTAATGACAAAAGGACAAGAAATTATATTATTTTAGGAATGATTTAAGTCCAACACTAAAGAAAAGATAATAATAAAAACTGGGAGGCACCAGAATATATTACTAAAGGAAGTTCTGGGATCATCATCTTCTTTGAGTACTCCTAAATCAAATATCCATTAATTTGGAAAGATTTATTTATGTTTCTAGCAAGAGCCAAATGGATAGATCGAATACATTTGGAAAGTCCTTGCCAAAAGAAACAAGATTTCCTGTTTCAATACATACTGACATCCTTAAAAAGGACTTCTGCTCAAATAGAAGTCTTCGATTTAATAAAAACTGTTTAACGTGACAAGACATCATCGGATCAGACAGACCCCTCCACCCACCCGGGCGTGTAATTGGCCCATTTGCCATCTGTGGGAAACGCCAGCCAAGAGTTGGAACTAATTTCAAGTGCCATCAGTTTTTTGGCCTCAAAAGCCACCAAAGAGCACTGCAGCTTTTCATTTCTGTGTGTACCTTTCCTGCCCTGACCCCCACCCTTCAGACCCGGAAGAAGGAATGAGAGAGGCAAAACCCTGCCCTGAGAAGTGAGTAGAGAAGGGTGGGCTGGTGGAGCCGGTGAGGTGGGCTAGTTTGGCTGGAAGTGGGGTGCCCACATAGAAGGCCTAGAACAGAGACGAAGGTGCCACAGCAGTGAGAGGAGCTGCTCTCAACTGGGTCGTGTTGTAAAGCAGCTCTGCCCAGGAAGGAACAGTGAAGTGTGCACCCTATCAGGTTACCACATGAATCACCCAGACAACCCACAGGGACCTTTAGTGTCTGGGACAGGGAATGGTAGGTTTTCCAACTGTCGGCTCTTGTAAATAATTTAAGAGTAGACTGATATGCAAACTTTCTATGAGGTCATTTGTACACACTAATAGTGAAAGCTTATCTCAATATCTAGAAGTAAACAATTTGAGCCAGACGTTTATAATGAGAAAACAAAACAAAACCAAAAAAATAAAACAACAACATATTACACCCAGGGCCACTGCAGCCAACTCCCATAGAACACTAAATCCTCCTTGTCATCCCCTCCCAAGCCCTAAGGAATTAAACTGATTTACTCAAGAAAGAGGTCATGGAAGACAAAACGTTGCCAATTACCCATTCAGAGAGAATTCAGGGTTCCCTCACTAACCACCGCTTGCTTCAATATTTAAAAAAGAGAAAAGCACTGCCTTTTTATTAAGCCTTGGCTTTAAAAGAGAGAATACGTTCCTTTCAGGGAAACAAACATGTTGTTGCCCTCAAATGGAAAGAGTAAATGCAAACAGCTATAATTACAGATCATCCCAAGCCTGAATCCCACCTTTCAATGTCTTCCTATCTGAAAGTGACTCCTGAAATAATCTGACACTCCAAGCCTTTGCCACATTGTTCCCGCGGGATCACTTGATACGGGAGCAGTGTGGCAGTACATGACTGCTCTCAGCCCCTGGGCGGGGTGGGGCACACAGCAAGAGGATAAAGGCTGTCCCTGGGACAGAAGCCATCACTGACTGATGGGTACCATGGAGTGTCAGAGGCCCGGTGAGCAGTTGATTACCCAGAGCCGAACTCCTTCCCAGCCCTAACCAAGAAAATGCCCTCATCCAAGGGGTTCAGCTAAAAAGGTCCCTTAACAGTGAACACTAACTTTGAGACTCTTCTCATATAAGAACAAGGATGAACTTGCTCTGAGACCGAAATAAAATTCCAAATTTAAAAAAAAAAATGTTTTTAAATCATGATCTTCTTTGTACTTCATATGCCTCTCCAGTAATCCAATAATTATTGGATCTAATAATTATTATTATTTTTACTACCTACTCAACCATTTCTTCACAAACTTTGTCATGTACATAAATCACAGGAGATTTTACTAAAATGTAGAGTCTGATTCAGGTGTGGAGCAAGGCCCGAAATTCGGAACTCCTCAAAGGACCCAGGTGATGCCAGCCCCCAGATAACTTTGAGTTTGCACAGGACTAGACTGGACTGCCCCCTAGGGGCAGGGATCTCATCTTTTGATCTCCATTATCTCTTAGGATATCTACACACTGCCAGGAGGAGTGACTGTTGGTAGACAGAACCATCTATTCATTTGCATGTACCTCTTCCTTTTGATCTTAACATGTTTCAGGAAAAGGAGATAATGAGACCTCTACAGCACTCATTCCTTTATCACTAAATTCCAAAAGGCAAAAGCAAAGCAAAATTTGTCAGCTGACCAAAAATATATATAATTCTGAATTAAAGAGTACTAATAAAATTCTGTTGGTCATAGAGTTAGACTGCTTCACTTTGAGAAGAGGGTCATTAACTGTGAGGCTCTATGCTTTTCTTACTCGGTTAGGACATTCTGCACTGCTTCCATCTGCCGAGACTCCAGAATCCAGCGATCTGGCTCAGAACCTGTGACAATCAATACGAGCCAATTTTAATTTGCAGCCCCCATCTTATCTGATAATCTACACAGACAGGGCAGGACCTCCTGTGTTCCACCATATGAATGTAGTTGCTCTGTGGTGGTGGAAATTTTTTTTATATCAGTTTTTCCTGGTATCTGTTTAAGACAAAGAAAATTTTTCCATCAACCTTTAAGTGACCCTCTAAGGGTTACTTGTTTTTTTTGTAAAACCATATTCACTGTGGGCCCTATATATCTGGTTTTTCAACAGACAGTTTATCAATTTGGCTACCCTTTATTACACTGCCACGCCATGGCAAACATGTGTTAGACATTGCTAATAACTTCAGTGATTCCACTGACCCAGACAGATCTTACTTCTAACAATGTGAGTAAACAAAATTAGGCATAAAGTATATAAAAGTCATACATTTGTGGTACCCTTTACTCACCGACAGGAAAGAGACAGAAATGCAAATATATAAATGTATTTGGGATTACTGCAGTTCCCCCTAGCCATCAGTTTTTTACTATTTCCAGTAATGGGAAAGAGCCCAAATAAAGGGATCAGTTCAAGTATTTACTGATCTCCTTTTGGGAGATCAGTCAGGCAGGCTGATTCTAAAGCACAGAAGACAGAACCCCGTCCTGGAATTTGAAGTGTATTTTAGGACAAAAGATATACACACAGCTATTTTTAACTTAGTGCAAGAAAGAAAATAAAAGAAACAAGTAGGGTCCTTAAGTCAAGTAGGGTCTCTGACAGAGTTCTGCAGGGTGAGAGGTACTCTCAGAAGATCTTCCTGGTGATCGGGGGTTTAGCCAATCAATGGTGTCTTGGTAAAGCATCTGGGGTGAGGGGTGTGGGAAGCCCTGATCCATAGTATTTCCATGTAAACACTTCAACTATGGCCAATTTCAAGTTACCAACAATTCACAACCAGCATGCTAAATCGTAAAAATTTCACAATAACCAAAGTATGGAGAGAGCCTAGATGTCCATGGACTGATGAATGGATAAAAAGATGTGGTATATATACACAATGGAATACTACTCAGCTATCAGAAAGAATCTTGCCATTTGCAATGACGTGGATGGAATTAGAGTATATTATGCTAAGTGAAGTAAGTCAGTCAGAGAAAGACAGATACCATATGATTTCACTCATATGTGAAATTTAAGAAACAAAACTGAATGGGCAACAGACACATGAAAAAGTGCTCCAAATCACTTGCCATCAGGGAAATACAAATCAAAACTACAACAAGCTACTACCTCATACCAGTCAGAATAGCTAAAATTAACAAGTCAGGAAATGACAGATGCTGGCAAGGATGCAAAGAAAGGGGAACCCTCCTACACTGTTGGTGGGAATGCAAGCTGGTGCAGCCACTCTGGGAAACAGCATGGAGGTTCCTCAAGAAGTTGAAAATAGAGCTACCCTACCACCCAACAATCACACTACTGGGTATTTACCCTAAAGATACGAATGTAATGATCCAAAGGGGCACATGCACCCGAATATTTAAAGCAGCAACGTCCACAATAGCCAAACTATGGAAAGAACCTAGATGTCCATCAACAGATAAATGGATAAAGAAGATGTGGTATATATATATATATATATATATATATATATATATATATATATACAATGTAATACTATGCAGCCATAAAAAGAAATGAAATCTTGCCATTTGCAACAACGTGGATGGAACTAGAGAGTATTATGCTAAGCGAAATAAGTCAATCAGAGAAAGACAGTTATCATATGATCTCTCTGATATGAGGAATTTGAGAGGCAGGGTTGGGGGTAGTGGGGGGTAGGGAGGGAATAAATGAAACAAGATGGGATTGGGAGGGAGACAAACCGTAAGAGACTCTTAATCTCACAAAACAAACTGAGGATTGCTGAGGGGGTGGGGAGGGAGAGGGTGGTGGGGTTATGGACATCCGCGCGGGTATGTGCTATGGTCAGTGCTGTGAAATGTGTAAACCTCATGGTTCACAGACCTGTACCCCTGGGGCAAATTATATGTTAATAATAAAAAAAAAAAAGAAACAAACAAAACTGATGAACATAGGGGAAGGGAAGGAAAAATAGAATAAGATAAAAACAAAGAGGGAGGCAAACCATAAGAGACTCTTAACTACAGGGAACAAATGGAGGGTTGTTGGAGGGGAGGTCAGTGGGGTGATCGTGTAATTGGGTGACAAGCATTAAGGAGGGCACTTGATGTAATGAGCACTGGGTATTATATGCAACTGAATCACTAAATTCTGCCCCTAAAACTAATAACACATTCTGCAATAACTAACTTGAGTTTAAATAAAATCCAAAATAATAAATATAATAATAAAACAAAAAATGAAAAAAAATCATAAAATCTTAAAAATTTAAGAAGGAGATTTCAAAGCCAGTACACGCTGCCTCCAGTATACCACTGAATTTGGCTAACATGATAATTTGGTAAAAACAATGGGTTAGTAGAATATTAACAGCCCTACAATCACTAATGTTTTAGTGTTAGTAATGGGGGGAAGGCATCTATTTACTTTACATGGAAAAAGGGTGTGCAGCTGTGATTAAGTAAAGGCCCTTGACAAAGGAGTTTATCCTGGATTATCCAGGTGGGCCCCAAAGGCATCTTATCAAGTCTTTTATAGGAGAGGGGCAGTGGGAGACCTTGCAGAGAGGCAATGTGAGCGTGGGAGCAGAGACAGGAGCTATGTAGCCACCAGCTGAGGAGAGATGCTGGGCCACCAGAAGCTGGAAGAAGAAAAGGACAGAGTCTTCCCTTAGAGCCTCTGAGGGGAACGCAGTTCTGCCAACGCCTCAATTTCAGACTTCTGGCCTCCAGAACTGTGAGAGAATACATCTACATCTTTTAAGCCACAGTGTTTGCGGCCTTTTTTGCAACAGCCTTAAGAAACAGGTTCAGGGGACACCAAAGGAGAGTTTTGCCATCTGTGACATCTCTAAGCATTTCTGTTCATTTTATAGGAACTAGTGGAAGCTGCTTCAACTGTCAACAACTGCCAACTTTTAAAAATACCTGACGGGAAGAACACTAATAAGGGTCTCGAAGTATAGATACCACACTTCTAAGTAGTTTGCACTGACTTGGCAACACAGTGTGAACTCACGCCCATCCTTTCAGAATCCTATCGTCTTTGTCAGGCAAGTATGCTTTCACTTTCATAATAAGGAAAAATAAAAGGCTGGAAGTTTCAAGGTTCCACTTTTTAAAAATTCAGTTTTAAGCCAATAATGCCTGATTTGACTGGGAGAAAAATATCTTTAAATTTGGAAAATACTTTCAGTTCTTCCCTTTTTCCCCCTTTTTTGGTAGATTTTTTAAGGGCAGTTTTAGATTGACAGCAAAACTGAGAGGAAGTTTTCCCATATACCCCTTTCTCCCATACAGGAAAATATTTTTAGTTTTGTGTTAAGTAGATCATGATGTGATGAAAAGCACTACTTTTTTTTTTTTTTTTGCCAAAGTGGCATTAATTTGAAGAGCAATTTTTAAATTATTGAAAATATGTAGATGAATACAATCAGTAATCTTCAGAGTACTCCTTCTCCTCACATCCAAATAATCCCGTTTCCCCTGGGGCATAACTGAGTGAAAATGAATGATAAATTTAAACCTTAAAAAAAAAATTGGTGGGGCAAAGAAAACTCTGAGAAGTTCCGAAAGCACTGAGGAGACAGTCATCACACTCACCTTCAACTTTCTTGCCTTTCAGGCAGCCAGGCTGTTTGCCACCATCCTGAGAGTAAGTGTGGAGTCAGAATGAAAACACCACACCCTTTCCCGTTAGATTATTCCCCTCTAGCAAAAACCCTGGGAAATGTATTATTACATATATTTGATGTTTGTAGATACAGAGGATAAAGGTGATAAAACAACTTGCCTAAGGTCCCCAAGTTATTTAGGTAGCAGAGTTGAGATTTGAAGAAACATCCTACGGATGACGCACCTGGGTGGCTGAGTCGGTTATGCCTCTGACTCTTGGTTTTGTCTTAGGTCATGATCTCAGGGTTCTGGGATGGAGCCCTGCGTTGGGTCCAACACTCAGGGGAGAGTCTGGTTCCCCTCTCTCTTTCAAATAAATAAATAAATAAATAAATATTTTTTAAATGAAGAGGCATCTGCCTGACAACAAAACCTTAGCCTTCCCTTCTCCCTACTCGTGGCCACAGCCTTCAGGTCTCTCACGGGCCTACCGTAATGCCCTGAGGAATGGGCTGCCCTGCTTTCAGCTGTGCCCCCCTCAAAGCTGTCCTCCATGTGCCAACTCACACCATACTCCAAGCCCCTGGTGCTTGATGCATGATTAATACTTCTCATCTTCTCCACTTGCTTAACTTTTATGCACTCTTCACACCATCAACCAAGAGCTATCTAGCCCAAATAAGCAAACAATTACTGGGTACTAACTATATCACTAAACTAGTGCTACATAACAAACCACTCCAAAACTCAGTGGCTTAAAACAACAATCACTTGTGATTTCTCATCACTCTGTGGGTTGTCTGGAGGTCAGTTAGTTTAGGCTGGACTCAGTTGGGGTGGCTCTGCTCCAAGACAGCTGTCCAAGGATGCTCAAGACTGAGGAATTTCCCAGGATATGGAAATGGGGCAGTCCCAAGTATCCCGGAATGACTGTCACCTTAAGTTAGCCTCTGCGTGCCTCTAGGTGGCTCTCCTCCCCATCCTAGGACCAGTAGGCCAGTCCAGGTTTATCTTTCTCACAGCAATGGCACCAAAGAACGAAACTCAACTACCCAAGCCACTCCTGCATCAAAGCTGCTAACATTCCATGGGCCAAAGCAAGTCCAGCGTGACCAGGGCTTCGGGCACAACGATACACTCCCATCATCCAAGCAAGCCAGGGGGAGGAGATGGATGGTTCTGAATCTCATTTACCATGGGCACCTGCTGGTCAAGTTACCAAGGGTTGAAGACTCCTAGGACACCCTTCCTGACTGCAAGGATTAGATTGTTAGATGCCCTGCCTAATCTGTTTCTAAAGCACCACATAACGAGAGATGCTGCATTTATCCCATCACATCTCAGTCACTGAGGACTGTAAACTGGGAAAACCAAGCCTTGTGTCACCAGCGCACAGTACCCAGAATACAGTAAGGATTAAATCAATGCTTGTTAAATTAAACGGGTCAGTAACATGCCCTTCATCACTACTTTTCAACTTTCTCCTGTTAAATGTACTCCAGTTTCTTTACTGGACTTTCTTTGATATTCTCCCACAAGAAATGCTAGCTTACATGCAGGGGTCAACAAAATTTTGGGAAAGAGCCAGACAGTAAACATTTTGAGCTTTGTCTCTGTTGCAACTACTCCATCTGCCACTGTGGCAAAAAAGTAGCCAGACGATAAGTAAACCAATCAGGGTGGCTGGGTTTCAATAAAACTGGATTTACAAAAATAGGTAGTGGCCTGTATTTGGTTCACAGAATATAGTTTGCTGACCTTTGATTAGAAAAAGAAGTATAAGTGGTGCTCAGAGTTGTGTGCACTACCCAAGCACAGACAGTTCACACAAATGTTTACCAAACTGTGTTCCCTAGGATACCTGCATCAGAATCATGATGGATTGGGTGGGGGAGGGAGGGAACCAGAAGGGCTTATTAAAAATGCACATTCCTGGAGTCTATTTAATACACACCTCTGGAGAGAACCTGAGAGTCCACATTTAGACAAGCTTCCGAGATGCGTCTTTTGCAGGTTAAAATTTGAAAATCACTAGTTTCAATACCTAAATTCAACATCTAAATTATATTAGAATATCAAGTAAATGTGCAGAGTTCAAATCCCTACTTATAATTTCACTGAAAATGTACAAACATCATAGATATAATACCAAATACATACAACATAAACTAGGATGATATATTAAAAATATTATCAGTGGGTATTATAAGCAGAATACAGGATAACAGATTGTTTTAATTTTTTATTTTGGATTTTCTATTTTTCCATAATATGTATGCTAAACATACACCATTAAAATTTTTAAAAAATTTTTTTCAAGTAATCTCTACACCCAACATGGGGCTCAAACTCACAACCCCAAGATCAAGAATCACACGCTCCACTGACTAAGCTAGCCAGGCTGCGCTACACTGTAAAATTTTTAATCATCTAATGTTTAATTTTCACTCAGAGTTATTATAAACATAGGGAAAAGGAGAGAAATCAGCACAGATGTAATAGTTAGCATGTCACCATTTTTGCTTCAGTTTTTTAAATATAAAATGTTACAGATAAATATCCCTCCTGTCCCAAATCTCCCAGTGTAGCCATTATTCTAAATTTGGTTTGTATCATTCCCAACATATTTTTCACTTTTTCTGAATACCAGTGTGTTCATCAATAAGACACAATACTGTTTTCTCTAAGTTTCACAGATGGCATTATAATCCCCAAATATTTTTAAGATTATTTTTATAAAATAGTTAATATTAAGAACTTTTTCACTCTGCAACTAAAGGTACCATGGCGGTACCTCTTATAAACCAGTCTACCTGATCCTTTTCCTACAACCTTGTTCAGGTAATTAAAGGAATATTTCACAGCAGGATATATCTAAAAACTGATCTCTAAGTTTCTCTACTTGATGTGCAAATCTGCTGAAGGGCATGGCCTCTTGTGTTTCTTGCATATACTATGTCTATTAAAATTTCACTCATTGCCTAAGAATGTTTTCTTAAAAAGCCTAACAAATTTAACCTTTCTGGAACTCATGAAAACATAACAGGCAGAATATAAAGACACCTTTATCTTTATATGTTTTTCTCTTTAGCTCAACAATTTTTATAGTCAGAGACACTGCCAACTCCTCCGACAGTCACCAAACTCTCCAAGTAAAAAGGCTATTTAAAGAAGGGGAATCTAATTGATAACGACTACTTCAGCTGTCCCTGTACAATCACATTTGTCAGCCTTCAGATAATAAACTCATCGTGATAAGGAGAAATTTAGAAAACAAAAGACCTAAAGAACCCTTAAGATATTCAGAAATTTTTGGTCAAAACACTTGTTCCCCTGGGTGAAATATGGATGGTTAAGTCAAGAGAACCTTTGTTTCTCTAATACACTACTCGGAGATATGCCATCAAAGAGAACTTCAAAGATGAAGTACTTGTACTAAATAAACACCAGAGCCTTTCCACGAAGGCAGCCCGGAGTGGGCTGACAGAGCTCAGCAAGCACAATGAAGGCATTAGAGGGAGTCCCCTCTCAACCGCCCAGCCCCCACCCCCAGCCCAGCCCCTCCACTGTCCCCCTCAGACATGGCAGAACCCAGACAGTGTGGCCTCAAAAGGCACACAGGTGGGGAATGCCTTCAGTTCTCGTTCCTAGGCTCAAATCCCTGCGTGCTGGAGACGCCACAGACTTTCTTCAGGTTGTCACGAAAACTGAAGTGAGTAGATGCTGACATCGTTAGCACTCTGTAATTCCCAGGTTATGTGCAGCAGCAGCAACAAAGAGGTAGCCATTGACCTTACAGGTCTTGAAGCAGATACGGGCAGGCGACAAGTGAGATGACAGGTGAGGCCGGGAGCAGGTGATTTGAATTGCACCTGGCGCCTGGTACCTGTAGTGAGGGCATGGGGAGCTGGAATGGAGGGCTCGACTCCCCTCAGAGAAACAGTTAACTCACACCACAGTATCCAAGGAAAGGACTGAGCACCCCCATCTCACCTATAATGACAAGATTCTCAAGTCACTGTGCTTGTGTCCTATTCACAGTCATTAGGCACATTTCTCTCCTCAGAATGATGAGGCAATGAATGGCTCAAAGTAAAGTGTAAAATCTGACACCCTGAAAGGAATTACAAAAATAGCCCAGGTATGGCTACTTACCTCATTGGTAATGACATTTTAGATTGCTAAAAAATAAGAAAAAAAAAGAGAGAGAAAGAAAATGCAAAATTTTGTCAAACCACCTCTTTCTCTCTCTCTCTCTAAAAATGTGTTCCAGGTATTTTCCAAAGTTTCCTTCGCTGATAATTTTTCTAGGGGAAAAAAATGAGCACAGAAGAAAAATGCCGGCTACTGTATGTTTCCACAAAATACACATTTTTTTTTTAAAGATTTTTTATTTATTTATTTGACAGGGAGAGATAGATCACAAGTAGACAGAGAGGCAGGCAGAGAGAGGAGAAGCAGGCTTCCCGCCAAGCAGAGAGCCCAACGCGGGGCTCGATCCCAAGACCCTGAGATCATGACCTGAGCTGAAGGCAGAGGCTTTAACTCATTGAGCCACCCAGGCGCCCCCAAAATACACATTATTGGTTATTGTTGATAAGAAAATGTTTAGCTAAAAGTAGTTACACTTCAAAATAAGAAAAGGAAAAAACAAACAAACCACGGTCTCAATTTTTAATCTATCACACAGTTCAATACTACTTATTCAGCACATAGGAAATTTTAGCAAACTATAGCCTGCATTTGAGATCAGGTCAAATGATGTCATTTAAGAAACTGACATCACTTAAGAATTACCTAACTGGGGCTCCTGGATGGCTCAGTCAGTTAAGCATCTGTGTTTGGCTCAGGCCATGATCCCAGATTCCAGGACAAAGTCCTGCACTGGGCTCTCTGCTCAGCGGGGAGCCAGCTGCTCCCTCTACCTGCCACTCCCCCTGCTTGTGCTCTCTCTCTCAGATAAACAAATAAAATCCTTAAATAAAAAAAACAGAATAACCTAATTCATTTAAGAATTAGTAAGTATGGCCTCTATACAATGAGATTACAATGAGGTCTGAGGAAAGATCAAAAATCTAATTTACCTAAGTAGGGGTTGGCCTCATACTAAAGTATAACTAAAGAAATTGATAGTTGAAGGGTGCCTGGGTGGCTCAGCTGGCTAAGTGTCTGCTTCAGCTCAGATCATGAGTCCTGGGATCGAGCTCCACATCAGGCTCTCTGCTCAGTGGTCAATCTGCTTCTCCCTTTCCCTCTGCCTGTCGTTCCACTTGTGCTCTCTACCTGTCAAATAAGTAAATAAAATCTTAAAAAAAGAGAAATCAGTAGTCTAATAAGATGCTTTGCCACCAGCCTAATAAAGGTAGGAGAGAGTGACGTAAACGGAGGGCATATTCCACAAGTATTTACAGGTGTCCAGGGTCCAGGGCCCAGCACAGTGCACTGCAAGTCCCCAGATGCTGGTGGCCCAGCACTGCCCAAAGAGACATGAGCTAAGTCAGCCCCACATGGCACTGTAGGAGTGCCTTCACTCTCAACTACGGCTGCACATCAGAAGCATCTTTTATAAGAGATTCTTATTCAATAGGTTATGTGTAGATTGGGTTTTGGGTGTTCAGTTTGGCACACATGTTTCTTTTTAAGATTTATTTATTTATTTGAGAGAGAGAGAGCACAAGCTGGGGAGAGAGACAGAGGCAGAGGGAGAAGCAGACAACCCTCCCCCCCAGCCCCAGCCGAGCAGAGAGCCTGATATGGGGCTCAATCCCAGGACCCTGGATCAAGACCTGAGCTGAAGACAAGTGCTTAGTGACTGAGCCACCCAGGTGCCCCTGTTTGGCACATATGTTTTTAAAAAGCTTCATGGTTTATGTAAGGTATGGCCCCCATGTCTAATTATGAACCAATTAATCTTTATAAAGTTTATATCTTATTTATAGATAGAACTATATTAAATGCTAGTTCTGTTTCAATCAATAATACTTAAAAGAAAAGGAAGAAGCCTGCCGTTTTTCCAACTCTAATTTTAAAAAGTGTTTAAAAGGTCACTGAATGCAAAGCATGAAATTAGCCTCCTTAGAAATACCCTGATGACATGTTGGTGTCAGTGGTGCCCAAAATGTGAAAGCTTGGCACCCAACCAAAGGGGCAGACACGGCCTTCCACGGTCACTGGGAAAACCAAGTCCTATACTTCATGCTGATTGTTTCAAGTACAGAAGCTTGGGACCAAAGGAGATCTTAGAGATGAGCCTGTCACTTTCATTCTGCAGATACGGAAACAAAGAATTGGAGAGGTTGTCTGCCACACTGTGATGCCAGCCAGCTCCAGGCCTGTAGGAATGGCATCTAAGCACTTTACACTGTGTGGCCCTAAGCCATATAGGTTCGCCACAAAATGTTCAGAAATTGTCAGGTGTAGGTCATTGCCCAAGTTGGGACCCAGAGTGAGGAACATTTGAAACAATGATGATGATGGTACACAACAACTATACACTGCAAATCAACTGATGGTAAAAGGTGAAGTGATTTTCCAAGATCAAGCTTCTCCAAAGCTCTGAAACGTGAATCCATCTGTCTTCACCACTGCCCTGAATCACCAGAATCATCTGTCCTTGGAAGAGACAGGCAGCATGTAAAAAAAACATTCTTTCTGAGATTAACACAGCAAACTAATCTCAAAACGTGTTGTTATTAACATTTTAACACCTGGGCTGGAAAAAGCTCTGGAGGAGAGGAAATTGTGTCAGATTTGCAACATTAAGTGTAAAAGGTTTAAATTGGAGCAGATGGCTCTATTAGAAGACTTCATGCCTCACCTACGGTCCATTGAGAATCATGCTTGCAATGCGGTCTCACATCCGGGGCCGTTCTCGAAACACCACAGGGTTTGCAGGCGGTTTACCAGTAGGTGGCAGAACAGAACAACCCACCTTCCATAAAGTCCCAGGCTGCGGAAGCTTAGGGGGATTCACGGGCAAGTGGGATTTGTCTTCAAACACAGGCGAGGACTCGGTTAGGAACCAGCACAGGAACCTAAAAACAGTCAGGTATCCATTCACCTCAATAACCTACAGACTAAAATTCAGAAGCGTCTCTTGTACCTAAAATGGCAGCACTGGGGAGGATCTAAAACAGTATTAGAGGCCAGTGTCCAGCCTGAAGCATACCCAGGCCCCCAGATCAGTGTTTCTCAAACCTGCCTGATAAGCAGCATGACCTAGTGGTGCTTATTAAAATACAGACCCTGGGGCCCCACTCCGGACTCACAGAACCTCTGGAGAAAGGGCCCAGGGATCACCTGGGGGAGCCTGTCAGACAAGTTTGCTGCCCCCATAGACACACACCTGTGTACTACCTACCTGAGGAGCAGGTATCCCACAACCTGATGTGTGGCCCCACAGATTAGGAATCACTTCCCAAGTTGTCCAGGGAAGCAACGAATGGTGGGCAGGGCTGACAAACCTCTCCCTGCTTGGCCCTGATTACGCAGGGGCCAGGCAAGCCCTCCACTCAGCTGGGAGCTGCCCCGCCCACCCCTTCCTTGTCCCTCCCAGTTACCTCAAAACCTCAGGGATCCCATCTTCTCACTCCTGGTTCATCCCTGCCTCCTGATCACTGTCTACAGCCTGAATTTGCTCCCTACTTTGCATTTTCAATCCCCCTCCCCCTACAAATTCTGTCTGGAGCTGGAAGTTAGGGCTCCCCTCTGCCCCCCACGGCCCCCCCACACTCCCTCTTTCTCACCTGGGACCGACACCTCCTCTAATTCTGTCTCTTTCAATCCACCTCATAAATGGCAAGAATCACCTCACCACAGCCTCCACTGCCCACCTCCAGGGGGACCCTTGTTTCTCTACAACAGTTCCACTCTTAACTCACAAGGCCCTGGCTGTTCAAACCATGAGATTTCCTTTGAAGCCTGACTCCCACCTTGCTACCAAGGCAAAGATAATAACCTTCCTCTGAACAAAACCGAGTCTGAACAAGGCTGAGAGGAGTCAAGATGTCCCTGGGCCTTTCTCCCTTCTTCCCTGGGGAAAGCTCCAGCAGCACTCCACCTTGGCTGGATCCACCTCCATGCTTATTCTGGCCCAGATACCCCGCCACATCTGCCTCAAACCACAGCCCCGATCCCGTCAAACCCAGCTCTCCAGCCACCATCGCTAACTAAATCCAAGCTTTCGGCCTTTGAGCTAGGACCCCATCATAAACTCCACCTTGCCCTTCTAGACTGGGTCTCAGTGCCCCTTCCTCTGTAGCATCACTTCTGACCTGCCAAGTGACTACTGTTTGTTTATTCACTCCATCCTGAAAGCTCACAGGGTGCCACAAGGCTGGCCCCACAGGATGCCTTGGTGTGCCTTAGGTACCCTGTTATCTTTCTCCTGTCCACCAACAAGGAACAATTCTTTGAGAAGAACAATTTTAAGTCTGTAGATGTTCACTAAAAATTTGCTTAATAGATAATGCAAGAAATAAGGCTTTATTCCTTTCCTTTTCCTTCCCTTCCCTCCTCCAAAACATGCCAGTATGACAGAGAGCCAAAAAGCACAAATATGTGAATGAGGGAAAGACGGACTCCAATCTTGATTTCCACACATATGTATTGACCAGTTGGTCTTGAGCATGCCTCTCTGAACCCTACAGAAAAAATCCAAAAAACAAGAGCAATATCGCCACCTACAGGGGAGAAAAAAAAAACCCAAAAAGCAAGCAGAGCAATAACACCACCTAGTGAGGGTATGAGTCAGACACAGACCTAGAGCCGACGGAAACCATTATTGTCAGACAAATCTATTTGAACGTAAGAATTTACAGGATACAGTCAGGGGGAAAAAAAAGAATAGGTAAAGGACTACTGATACAAGTTTTTCAAGAAGGAAATACTGGTAGCAAATAGTACCTTGTGGCTTAAGCTGCAGAAAAAAGATAAAATAACAGAAATTTTCAAATATTTAACTTTGAAAGTTACCATATGAAATATTTTGGGGTTTTTCTTACACAGTTATTCTGTGACAATTAATATATTCTCATGGCCATAAATAAAACTAAAGAGAATTAATCATGACCCTTAAGAAAATGGCACTTACTTGCTCCCCAAACATAATGCCAGATAAAGGTTATCACTTTTAAAGAATACATAGGTAATTTCTAGGCACAGCACCAACACTTCACAGTACTTGTCAACCTAGGTTGCATGAAAGAAAGCCACTGAATAAAAATAAGAGAACACAAGTTTATACAATAATGACGGCAGAAACTCTGTAGCAAGAGTTAAAAATTACAAAGTATCAGATATGCGGGTTGCTATTCTTTTTTTTTTTTTTAAGATTTTATTTATTTATTTGACAGACAGAGATCACAAGTAGGCAGAGAGAGAAGGAGGAGGAAGCAGGCTTCCCGCTGAGCGGGGAGCCCGATGCAGGGCTCTATCCCAGGACCCTGAGATCATGACCTGAGTCGAAGGCAGAGGCTTTAACCCACTGAGCCACCCAGGTGCCCGGCGGGTTACTATTCTTAAGAATTCCTTAAGGAGAAATACCTAGTACATATTTCAGCAGGGTGATCTAAATATTTTCTTTAAAAAAAAGAAAGCATAATAAGGTGTATCAAACAAGGTAACTAGAAACTATTTTATAGCTTTTGAAAATAAATCCTGATAAGAACAGAACACTTGAAATAGCCACCTGGGTGGCTCAGTGGGGTGAAGCCTCTGCGTTCAGCTCAGGTCATGATCCCAGGGTCCTGGGATGGAGCCCCACATCGGGCTCTCTGTTCAGCGGGAAGCCTGCTTCCCCACCCTCTCTCTGCCTGCCTTTCTGCCTGCTTGTGATCTCTGTCTGCCAAATAAACAAATAAAATTAAAAAAAAAATAGAACATTTGCCTGTAAACAGTAATGAACCTTTTTTCAAAAGGATTACATCTGCATCATTCTATATACCAAATGCCACAGCCATAGAAAATCAGTAGCCCACAGCTTTATAAATCAAAGTTAGTTGCTTCCTCACTTTCTCTTATGGACTCCCCTAGTCAAATTCTGCAGAGCAGTTCACTTCAAATCTAAAAAATAAAGATTCATTTCATGAAGCCCTGATGAATCCCATCTGAAGGTCATTAAAACACACACACCCACTTCCACAAAAACCAGAAAATCAGTAGAGTTCAAAGACTCATTAATCTTAAAGCTGGAAGCTATGCTTAACAACACATAATTCACACCTCCCATTATGCGCAGAAGGGACATTTGGTCATGAGACCGTTTCCCTGAGGTGGTCAGTGGCCCAGTGGGGACTAGAGCCTTGGTATCACCCTATCTGGGCTCTGCCTGCTCAGCCACACATCAGGGCTGGCTCTGGAGTCAGCGAATCCCCCATGCTACTCTTCAAGCACATCCATGACTCATGCTTCCGTTTCCTCGAACGGTTCCAAGTAGTCTTTGGTAGCACAGAGGTCATTCGTTCACAGGAACGCTAACTCACTCGTTCAGGGCACTGACACACTTAGGAATCATGACTTACCATGCCACTTTCAAATCAGTGAAGTGAATGGCTAACTACACCTAAAAATAAAAAGAGATCTAACTCTTAGCACTTAAAATACTTCCTTTCAACCTACTGTAAAACAACAGCCCATTTAGGAGATGAAAAGTGAGTCATTTCTTTCATCCAGCAGACGGCTCCCCAGGCACAAACTCATGCACATTACACTTCATGGGGCCTTTTAAATATTTACTTGTTAGCAGTATTCTTCCTTTCGGGTCAAAGATTATAGTACTTAGCAACACAAAGAAAGCAGAGGGATATAGTTATGAATTAGTAAACTGCTCTGCCAAGCCTTCCATTTGTTAATTCAGTCCAACTTCAAAGGAGATTTTAAAAAGAGGTTCATCTGTCAGAAATTAACTGTAAGGAAATTACTGAATCAAAATGACTTGGCCAGTCTTTCCACAACTGGTGTTAAGTGGAAAGTGTCTCGTTGTAGGCAGGGAAGCAAAATGTTTCTTCCTATGCAAATCAGTTTGTTTAACTCAAACAAAGTTTTAAACAGTTTTTTTGTTTCGCTAACAGCCGGACTCTCCCAGCTTTTGATATGCTAATGATGCTGTAAATTTCCAAGAATAGAGGGAGGGGGAAATTTCAGTTTATTTGGTCACTTTTACTATCTGGAGGGGAGGTGGTGGTTGGGAATAATATATGAAAAACACACTACACTAGTTCAGTATCTTCTAAGCAAGAGTGGAGAATGACTTTTCTAAAAGCATCATATATTTTTGTTCCATAGTAGCAGAGAACAGCAGACTCCAATTCACAACTATTTCAGGATAAGTTGAGAGTCTCTATTTTAAGTCAAAGTGGAATTAGGAGAAGGAGCCTAACCGAGCTAAATCCTTCATAGCTTAACTTCTCATTGCCAACCAGACTGCCAACTCCCCAGGGCTTCTGAACTCGCTCCCTGACTCTAAGCAACAGCCCCTATACCTGTTCCTGCGGAATTCGTCAGAGTAGTGGCGTATTTCCCCTGAACTCTTTGATCTGCATGCTCTAGTCTATTTCAGTGGTTTTTAACCATGACCATACATCAGAATCACCTAGGGAGCTTTTAAGTCTACAGATGTATGGCCCAATGCCAAATCTACAGACTCCAACATGATTCCTAAAGAGCAGCAGCCAGAGTTGAAAACCACCATTCTGCTTCCTAGGAAGATGAAGTCAATAGACAAATAATTGATTGTGCATGTACCATAAATTGAGCACATTGACATTAATAAGGGTAGGGCTACCTAGCAACATTTTGATGAGTCCCCAAGTTTACAGACAAATGATAGCATTTGCAGGTGGCCCTTTTCTTTTCTGGGACTTTTTCACAAGGAACAGAAACATACGACTTTGAGAGGAGTACAGTGCTTAGGACAAGGAGTGTTCATTCCACAGAGCTCTTGCAGGTACAGATGGCTGTAGCTGGGGGTCTGTGGGTTCACACCTGCCTAAGCCCCTGCTCCCCCACACAGCCCACTACCAGCGCATGACCCGAATTTGGGACTCAACATTTCATTACACGGCTTGAACCTCTCTGGACGGTACCTGAGAAAGTCAAAACCAAGAATGTCCCCCGTGCTAAAGCCGAGACTACTGAATGCTGCCCAGCACAGGGTGTCGGCTTCTAGTGGATCTCGTAAGTAGGCCAACCCCCTACAAGAGACAGAAAGTGATTTCTGAAAAACAGTTTTCTTCCTAAAGTATATTTACTTATACAGATAGTCCCTAAGCAGAGTATGTCAGAAAAAGGCTTGGACAAGAGGTGGGAGAGTGTTAAAATCAAAGACATATTAATTAAAACAAAACAAAACAAAACAAAACAACTTTAATATAGGGGACCCTGGAATACAATATAAAAAGAACTTCTCCCTCTTTCCTTTCTGAATTTCTTTAATCAGCAAAAAAGTGTATCTATGCACACTGAATGAGTAAAAATAGTACAGCATAAAGACTGGTTAGATATGAGAAATGGTTAGATAACAAGACCATGAGTGCTGATGGAGACAATGGTGAGAGAAAGCGAGTCTGCGGTGAGAGAAAGCGAAGGGTCTGCGGCTGCCAGGCCTCCCAGCTGTGCATGTCTGTGCTACGGGATTCTGGTACTCGACAGACAGAGGTGCCTCCAATGCGGCCACCTTTCTCCTTCTTATTAACTGCATGGTAGCATTTCTGAGTCTCCTTTCCCTTTAACACAGCCCTCTTCCCACCCCAAGGAGGAAAAAAAAAGTCATAAATCTCTCTTTGAAAACTTAAAACGAGAATATCCAGGACAAAAGTACCTCTTCCTTTGCAGCTCTCATGCCAAGCAACTGGAAAGATCTTTGGCAAAGATCTGAAAGTCCACAGGTATTCAAGGGTCAATCTGATGCCAGTAAAATCACAGGGCCTCGGAGTCAGAACTGACCCTGCCTGACCACTGGAATCAGCCTGGATAAGTCACAACAACTCTCAGGGTTTGTGACTGTAAAATGAAGAGTCTCTATTACCAGCCCTGAGACCCTCCCAGCTCTAAGGATGTTCCCTGACAGGCCAGCTTTGAGCTACTTTGCACTTCCCAACAAACAATGCAACATGTTAACTATTGTTAAACTACAATGGAAAGGCTCTAGGGTCATGTGGAAAGCCTCCTGGGTCATGTGAAAGCTTTTTCACCAAAGGCATGAAAAGCACTTAATAAATCTAAAAATAGACTAAAGGGATTATGTAGATGTGTCAAAATAGGATTTTGATGGACTAACGTGGATTGCTCAACTATCATGGCATATACTGAACAGGATTCCATTTGTTAATAGGCTTAAGATTATAAAGGAGTGCTCCATTATCTAAGATTCTTGAAAGAATCAATAGCACCACAAAAGGACATCCCAAGGAGTCCGCTGAAACTAATTTATTAGCAGAGCTTCTCCTAAGGATTCAGGAGCTCATGTACCTTTTTAAATTCACAACCATTTCTCACCTAGATTCAACTGGAAGAACTCTCAAAGCTCCAATGAAATAATGGTCTTTAAATGGTCTCTAGAGGCAGCAGTAGCATAAGAGTCAAGCTCAACCAAAAACACTCTATCAAAGAAAGTTTCAAGTGTACAAGATTCCTATCCTGGAATCAAAAAGTTGAAACCACCAAATATTGAGTAGTAACAAAAAGCCCCATAGGCCTTACCTCTAGTGGGTCCCAGGTAAATGGTATTCCTTTTTTTGAGTTACTTGACTATTAACGTTGCCCTTTTGCTTCCTTTAGCAAATGCACATTAGGAAGACCTAGAAGTGAATCTCACAATCCATTAAAGTGCAAGAAGCAGGACAAACTCACTCTACTATCAAGCTGTTCAATAAATAGAGGACACTACAAGTTAAAAAAGCACTTAAATATGGTACAGGTGCCTGTATACATGTCCACTTTCAATTAGAAGTTCAAAACAAGGGGCACCTAGGTGGCTCAGTGGGTTAAGCTGCTGCCTTCAGCTCAGGTCACGATCTCAGGGTCCTGGGATCGAGCCCAGCATCGGGGGTCTCTGCTCAGCAGGGAGCCTGCTTCTCTCTCTCTCTCTCTCTCTCTCTGCCTGCCTCTCTGCCTACTTGTGATCTTTCTCTGTCAAATAAATAAATAAAATCTTTTTTAAAAAGTTCAAAACAAACAACAAAATAGAACATTGTTCTCTTATGTAACATATAGTCTTATATCAATTTGACAAAGTTACACTTAAATATAAAGGTATCTAATAAGTTTCCCAACAGGACATCTTGGGCTAAAAATAAGAAAATGAGGAGAAATACAAATTTGTCATCAAAAACCAAGGGACAATGGACAGCATTTCTAATAATGTGAAAATCTAATGTAAACTTAAGACTTCCAAGTTCTTAGTTGAAAACAGCGTTTATTTTACTGAGCTAATGAATTGTTGATCAAGTACCTAAAGTCCTCTAACGAAGACCTTAATCTCTTAAATTTCTAGCATCAAATGGAAACAAAAGAACACACAGAATTAATGGGTATTTATGGAGGACTACTAGGTACTCAGTGGATTAGGCCCTGAGAAGAATGCCAGATGAGTAAGAAGTGGTTGGGTCGTTGGGAAACAGGTCAGGCTTCCTGGTCAGGCAGGTAGGGAATGTGAGTAGGCATTACTACAATAAATGATAGATAATTTTCAATCTACGAACTGCATGGTTTTATTTTACAAGTGCCCTTTTACACATAGCAGAAAAGATGTGACGTGCATTGATGTTACACTTTCATTTGACTTCCCCAGTGGAGAACTTTTTATTAATTTCTTCCCTTTCCTCTTTCTTAATAGATATTCATCATGCGTGGGGTGAAGGGAGGTTCTCTTTATGATATGCTTTCTACTCAGTTCTCCTGCATTCATCTTTGACTTTCTCATTCCTAGTTCAGGTTCAAACTCGTGCCTTTCTTGCTTTCTGACAAGCGTGTCTAGGTTGGTTAATTGTTCTCTTAGCGGGGAACTTTCTTATATTACTGATCTTTATTGAAAGTGCTCATCTAAATTTCCATTACCTGATTTTTTTTTTCCTGATCCCCACCCAAGTGAATCTCTAATTTCCACCCATATTATTTCATTTACAATTTAACCCTGGAACCAGTTTTGTTCTAAACGGGACCCGTGTGCCTCTTACTGCCATTTACAATTTTTTTTCAACTTATTATTGTTCATTTAATTCAATAATGTAGTATGTTTGCCAAATCCCATCTTATAAATTCCAGAAGATGGCCTAAATCCCTTTCCTGCATTTTCTTATAGTTAGCAGATTCTTTGAATTCATTCTGTTGTGTTTTTTAGGGGTAAGGGGTGGGTGTGAGAGACAGGGTGACCTGGCATTCAGATACATTGGGCTGCTTTACTGGCTGGACACTGTACAAGCTGCATGAATTTGCAGTAGGGCAGAAAGAATTTACCTGCTTAACTTTCTCTCTCAAGTTTCCCAGGTCTGTGGAAGGGTTACAGGAGATAATAATGTACACAGAGCATTTTGCCAGCACTCCGCAATGAATAATGGCTATTCTAAGTAGCATATCTTGGAAGGAATATGGATTTCTCCCTTCATGTGGGAACATTCCTTCTATCCCCCTTCCTTGTGAGCAGTCATTCTCTTCCCTTCTTGCAGTCTTGAAGCAACAATCTGTGTTGCCTCAGTTTTCCCAATGCACAGGTCTCGCTTCAGTGCACAGTAACACCGCTTCATAATTTGGGTCACCATTGTGCCATGTTTGTTGAGTCTACTGAAACCTAACTGCTACATGAGATGGTTGCTTCTCTACCTTAAGTCTTCTTTGCAGATCCTCTTCTGATTGCTCCTCAAATGTGATGCTCCTAAATGACCTGTTCTAGGATTCTCTCTTCTAATCCCTGGTGATCTCTTTCAGTCAACATGGCTTCAACAACCATCACAGGCTATACTGTTTCCAGCACCCACACTCAGTTACCATATCCACTTCTTTGCTGGCAATCTCCATCTGACTACCCTGCAGGCCCTCCAACTCAGCACTCCCAGATCAAAATTCAGAGTCCTTCCTCAAACACAGACAGTCCTCTAGCTGGTTAATATCCAACCCATCAGCCCTGCTGCCTAAGTAGAATGTTCAAAATCACCACGGACTCCTCACAACCCTTCTTTCTTTGAATCTCTTTAACCCACATCTTTAATTCAGGTCTAATTAAATGAAAGAGTTTCTACAATGCCTTAGTCAGTTCAGACAGCTATGATAATAATACCACCAAATGAGTGGCTAACCGAGGCAGATTCAGTGTCTGGTGAAGGCCTGCTTCCTGGTTTGCTTAAGGTGAGGGAGGTCATCTCACTGAATCCTCACATGGCAGAGAAGAGAGAGAAGCAAGCTCTCACGTCTGTTCCTCAAAGGGCACTAATCTCATTTGTGAGGGCTCCACCCTCACGATTTAATTACCTCCCAAAGTCCCCACCTCCTAAAATATCACATTGGGGTTTAGGAGTTCAACACATGAATTCTGGAGAAACACAAACATTTAGTCCATAAAATACAGTAACAGGTACTCTGAAGAGAACCAAGATCTATTGGCTACTTTCCAATCTTCTCTCCACTACCTCATGATTTGATTACACAGGCTTCTAATGGAACTTCCTGCTTCCATTTTGCAGTTTATCTACCCTGTGACTGCCTCACAAAAACTACAGGGTAATCCCTAGTTCCTTAAAGTAGCATACTACAATATGGGTCTCAGTTTGGTTCTCTATTAATTAGCATCCCTTGGCTAAAAAATAACAGAATCAGCTTAAACAAACTTAAACAAGGGGAGTGTACTGGAAGGCCACAATGGTAGTTCATAGAAACCAACATTAGGAATGTAAGTGAGCTCCAGAAAAAAATGGAAATGACAAGTCAGGAACCCATGAAATTACTTCTGCCAAAGTCTTGTTTGTGCCCTTGTTTTTTCTCTCTCTCTCTCTGCAAATCATCCTCCTGTTCTCCCCAGTCCACATGGTAAGATACAGGCTTAGAACATCTCTGATAGGTTGAATAGTGACCCCCACACCCCTAAAAAAGATATGTTGAACTCCTAAACCCCAGTCCCTCAGAATGTGACATTATTTGAAGATATGGTCTTAACAGAGGTAATTATGTTTAAATGAGACCATCAGGATGGGCCCTAATCCAATGTCTTACTGGTATCCTTATTGGTAACCCTATAAAAAGGGGAAATTTATAGGCAGAGATAGATACAAATAGAAGAAAGACAATGTGAAGATGGCTGTCTACAAGCCAAGGAGAGAGGCTTTTTTCTTTTTTTTTTTTCCTTTCCTCAGTTCTCTGAAAGAACCAACCATGCCAACACCTTATTTTAGTCCTAACACCCAAGTCTACTACACAAAGAACCAAATCTCTCTCTCTCCCCTTCCTCTCCCTCTCTTCCCCCTCCTCCTTTCCCTTTCCTTCTCTCTCTCTTATAATACCAGTTCCCAAGAGGAGAAACCTACAGGCCAGCTTGGGCTTGGTGTCCAACCTAGTCCAATGCACTGAATCTGGGGATCAAGCACCCTGAACAACCTTGGTTCTAGGGTGGGGATGTGGCAGGCAGAGGAGCGGACCTTCACGAAATTATGTAATGCAACATGACTAACGTTATTTGGGGCCAATATTATAACAAGTTTGCTATTATGTTGTGGCAAATACTATGTCTATGCCATCAGCTTGATTGCTGGTACACACTGGCCAAATAGAGCAACACTTCTAGTAAATTACAGAGACACATTCAGCTGTCAATGACCAAATCTGCTTGGATCACCAAACCTAGGTGGTTGCAAGGCTTTGAAATTTTATAGTCAATAATACGGAATAGTTAGGGGTGTCAAAAAAAAAAAATCCCAATTAACAATCATTTCACAACAGTTTTTAAATATTCTCTCCAGCTTAACAGTGAAGAAAATGAAGTCAGGCCAATGATTTTTTAGAGGCGAAAGCACTATCAAGAGTAGAGACCCATTTCCTCATAAATTAATGCAAAAATCATCAAAATACTCTCCACTACTTCCAACTACAGTCTTCTTTCTCCCCCACCCACACACAACACTAGATCTAAAGAGAGCCAGAGAAATTAGGAGAAGGTATGAGAGGATGACTTCCCCTGAAAAGTAAGAAAATCGTCAAAGGCAGCAGGAAATGAACAGTAGTTCTCAATGGGAAGAGTACCTCCCCTTAGCAGGCATCTGAGAAATGTGCAGCCTCTCAGCCTGTCACACCCCTGGCAGCGTGCAGGCAGGCAGCAGTGACACCAGATGTCATGCGGTGTGTGGGACAATATATTCCCACACCCTTCACAGATTTCAAAAGCGCCAGAGTTACATCAGTAAAAACAAACAACTTTTTCCATGTTATCTGAGCTTAGAAACTCACCTGTGCTTTACACAAAAACACAAGCTTTGTGCTTGACTTTAATGCATGCTAAGTTTTCCAGAAATACAGATACCATTCATGTTGAAAGAATCGCTTCAAGTTTGCTTCGTTTGGAACTTTCTCAGTAATTGTTCACCGTTTCTGAAAGTTGCATCAGTGACAACACCACTGCTCCCAGCGTGCGAGTCACCAGCTTTCCCATCGTGTAAGCATCTAATCATCTCATGACACCTTCTAGTACAGTTCTGCCAGAGCAACAAACAGGAAAAACTACAAAAGGTCATTTTGTTGACATTAACAGCTAGGACATTACATTGACTTTAAAATTTTTTTGTGCATAGATGGATTGCAATGTGTTGGAAATTCCCATTCCGAGACAGGAAAAGGATATCACAAAGTATTAGCAATGAGCAAGTACTACCAATTAAAAGATGTCCTAAAGCCTTCTAGCATGTAGTTGCCTGCCTCCCTGCCTCAATTATTCCAAACACTGCCCATGGTCCCTAACAGACCCGGCTACTGCCCTCCTAGGATTCATTTGTCTTCCTTCTAGATCCTTCTGAAAAAATACCTGACCATGGATCCTTTCTCCACAACGCTCACAGATTCCGACTGGTGCAAACCAACTAAAAGGATGGCAGCTTCTCCTCGTGGCGGTGAGGGAGAAACTATACAGTTCTACCCAATGCTGGTTTCTGAGTCTGCTCCTTCTAGAATGGCAGCATCTGCAAACCCAAAGCACTACAATGAAGATGAAATTACAGTACCCGGCCTTCTGCACGTTTCTTTTTAATTCAGGTCACACTCATGTTTTCAATCATTAGATTGCACAAGATGTGAAAGTCAAAGTTCAGAGTGCAGAGCGCAGCTTTCCGGCTTGATCGCCAGCAAACCACCCACTCTTTGGGTGTTCAAGTTTTCCCAGCTGTGAAATGAGGATCAGATTTGTCTGTTACCTCTTAACACAGGGATACGTTATAACCTCATCAAACACTCTGAGCTACCTAGCTGTTTTGAATTCTATGACATACTTTATTCAACATGAATTCAACACCATATGATGTTTTATGGTAACTTGCAATGTATGAAAAAAATTTGGAACGTGTCAGTCTTTTTTCTTCCATGTATAATAAATGCAGAAATAATGGTGCTAACAAAATTAGAATTGGTTCATCTAGCCACGTGTGTAACCCAGATATCTAGACTCCTCCAGTGCTTAAGACACCCTGGGATTATCAAATGGCAGACGTGCAGTTGGGTCCAATCTGATCTCAAGGCCAGGTCTCAGGTTGGGTGAGGTTAGTACCTGTAGAAAGGCTAGAAAATAACTTTCCAATGTCATCTGCATGTCTTTTCTGTTGACTGGTGCTGAAAGAATTCAGAATATCATACTCTGGATACCCAGATGAAGAATGTAATAAATTTAAAATGAAGCAATAACAGAGGTGTTTTGGCGTTCTCTAGTTGCCTTCTTTAAACTTAATTTAGCAATGTCTGCTGCAAAAATGAAGTGTTTAGCAGGCTCTAAAGCATCATTAAACTCTAGGTTGCTGAATGACACAAACCTAAGAACTTTCTAAATATTTTAAGACTTTCACTTTTTAATCAAAAGAGAACATCGTTAAGCTAAATCAATTGCAACCCATGCTGCCCTGGATTCAGATCATTTTCTTATTAAATTACAGTAAATTTAAATGGAAAAATAATTTTTGATATACCTTTCTTTTAAAAGATTTTATTTATGGGGCGCCTGGGTGGCTCAGTGGTTTAAGCCTCTGCCTTCAGCTCAGGTCATGATCTCAGGGTCCTGGGATCGAGCCCCACATCGGGCTCTCTGCTCAGCAGGGAGCCTGCTTCCTCCTTTCTCTCTGCCTGCCTCTCTGCCTGCTTGTGATCTCCCTCTCTCTCTCTGTCAAATAAATAAAATCTTAAAAAAAAACAAAATACAAACTCATAATTCTGAAGTCCTTATCAATTTCCAAGAAGGCACAAAGAAATGTACAGGAAAGTCCCACGCCCCTCTCCCAATATTAACATCTTATATAACTACACCACAATCAGAACCAGGAAACTGACAATGGTACAATGCACACTTTTTTTTTTTTTTTAGATTTTATGTACCTATAGATACATAAATGTATCTATACATAGATGTACCTATCTATATATCTATTGGGGGGAGCACAAGTGGAATTAGGGAGAATGCAAGCAGGGGGAGAGACAAGCAGACTCCGTCCATGCTGAGTGCCAGTGCAGAGCCCACATGGGGCTCGATCCCATAACACTGAGATCATGACCTGAGCCAAAAATCAAGAGTCAGTCACCCAACCAGGTGCCCCCAACACACTCTCTTATTCAGATTTTACCTGGACTCACTTTGGTAATGTATGGACTCATTTTGTGTGTGTACACATGTGTAACTATGCAGTTTTACATGTCACTTTGCAGAATTGCCACCAAATTCTATATATCATCACTATAAGGCTCCCCCATGCTTTACCCCGACTATAGCCACTCACATTCCATCCCTAACCCCTCATAACCACTAATCTGTTCTCTGTCTCTACAGCTGTTACTTCATGACTGTTTTATAAATGGAATCCTGCAACTTGTTTTACTTTTTTTTTTCACTTAACATAATTTTCTTAAGTTCATCCACGTTTTGTTTTGTGTATCAATCATTTGTACCTTTTTATTACTAAGTATTATTGGATATGGGTGATATGGATGTACCACAGCTTGTTCAACTACCAAAGGACATTTAGGCACTTTCTGGTTATCACAAACAAAGCTGCTATTAACATAATGTACAAGGGTTTATCTCTCTGAGATATATGCCCAAGAGTGCACCTCCATTTTTATTTTTTAAGTGGAAGTGTCAAACTATTTTCCAGAGTGGTTGGACCAGTAATGCAGATATGGCTCAATTTTTCAGTATCCTCACTAGCATTTGCTGTTATTAGTTTTTATTTTAGCCATTCAAATGGTATGTAATGATAACTCTTTTAGTTATATGGTTTTAATTCACATTTCTCTGATGGCTAGTGATGTCAGACGTTTTTTCATAAGCTATTTGCCATCTATATACTCTCTTCAGGTAAATGTATGTGCACATATTTGCTTAGTTCTATATCCTGAAGGTTTTCTATTTTTTTTCCTGTAAGTTATGTAGTTTAATGTTACTTTAAATCCATGATCCATTTTGAGTTAATTTTTGTATCAGGTATTAGGCTTAGCCAAGATTTTTTTTTTTTTTTTTTTTTTTTTTTTTGGTGTCAATGGATGTCCAGTTGCTTCAGCATCACTTGTTTAAAAAGCAATCCCTCCTGGCTTGAACTGTCTTTATCCTTTGTCAAAAACTAAGCACTTTGTATGGCTTGTTTCTGAGTCCTCTATTCTGCTTTCCTCATCTATTTGTTGTCTACCCATCTCCAATACCACAATGTCTTGATTACTGCAGCCTATATAATAGGACTTAACATAAGAAGTAGTTTTTCCGATTTTCTTTTCCTTTTTCAAAGTTGCTTTGGCCATTTTATGGCCATTCTTTTTCCAGAGGAATTTTAGAGTAAGTTTAACTGTTTCTACCCAAAAAAACCCACAAAAAAACAAAAAACAAACAAAAAAGCAACCAAACAACAACAACAACAAAAAATTGCCGACACTTTGATAAGAATGACATAAATCTAAGATCAATTTGGAGGAGAATGGACATCTTTAATATAGTGACTCTTCCAATCCATGAACATAGTATGTCTATAAGTATTTAGGTCATCTTTTATTTCTTTCATTAGCATAAAAAATTAGCATTTTATAACTTTCAGCATACAGATCCTGTACATGCTTATTTCATTTTTTTCAGAGCAAATACAGGTACTGAATTTTTAATTTGAGTTCCCACAGAAATGCAAATGATTTTTATATTAATAGAATTACTTTTAAATGTTTATTCAATCTAATTTCAGATTTTTTCCAACAATATAGGGTATTTATTATTCTTCCTGAATAATGCAGCTAAGAGAATCTACATGAATGAAAATGGCATGCTTTTAATCATCAGTATACATTATGTTTAGAATTACATTTTCATGGTCATACGCATTAAGAAGACACACATTCAAGACACTGTTTTGCTGTGAGAAATTAAAACAGAATGCCTTCCCAGATGGCTCATAAATCTACAAAGAACATCATCATGGTTAAGCATGTAAAGCACCCACAGAAAAAGCCCTCCAACAAACAGAGAAATTGTCAACATGAACAAAAATTAATTCAGTTCAAGTTATTACTTGCTGGCCTCTGTTTCCTTTTATGGAAAGGAGAAAGATGCCTTCAACTCCCCAAATTAACCAAATTTAACTATTAGTTTTAAGTTTTTAAATGAAATAGTTTGCTGAAAGAATAATAATATTTTATGCACCTCTAGAGGAAACCATTTGAGGATTCTGAGCATTTTGAAAACAAAACGTCACTCAGTGCTCTACCTGGTATGAGTCGGTGATTGGTGTAAAGATTTCCTGTGCATTCCTGGGTAAACATGAAGTTTGGTGGGACCTGAACAGTAGAAATGGTACTTTTGTGAGAAGGTCTTTCATCAAATAATTTCTGGACACTTACCATGTGCTAGACCCCACACTAGATGCTATGAACATGTGACTGAGTTCAGCCCTTGCCTTCAAGTGGCCTACAGTCTAAGGACAAAAGACTGGCCAAAAAGTTGCCATTATAAATTCTTACACGTGTAACCAGACTCATTTTAGTCCCAAATCCCCTTCTCTCACTTTGAATCTCTTACATAAGAACATCTCGCCCCTTTAAAATGCAAAGAGGTCACACACTAAATGCTACCAAGGAGCACAGTGATAGTTGCAGGGCAATATAGTTCAATATAAATTCCAGATCAATTTGAATGTTTTGAGAGAAAAATCAAACACCTGTACCAACCTACCAACCACTATAGAAGAGAGAACATATAAAATATATTGTGAATTTTAAGCTTCACTTGGAACTAATTTAATAGACCACACAGATTCTGAATAGCAGAGCTGTTTAGCCAAGCTGGCCACATGGAATGGAGAGGGTAATAAAAATGGGTTCAGTGCTGGGGGGCCCAGGTGGCACAGTCAGTTAAGCATCCAACTGTTAGTTTCAGCTCAGGTCATGATCTGAGGGTCATGAGCTCAGGTTTTGAGATCAAGTCCCATGTCCAGCTCTGCACTCTGCACAGAGTCTGCTTAAGTTTCTCTCTCCCTCTCTCTTTGCCTCTTCCCCCTCCACACACACACTCTCTCTATATATACACAATAAATAAAATCTGCCACTATAGTCTTCAGTTCTTTTCAAAATACATCCAAGGGAAGTAATCACCCAAGGCAGCAGTCCTTAACCTTTGAAAGTCTGATGACCACCAATGATACTTTCTGTAGAAGGCACATTTACACACAAATGTTACCCCCAGAAATCTGTGGACCTCAGGTTAAAAATCCCAGCTCCACAGCCCAGAAATGAAAGAGATAAGGTGAAGGTCTTTCTGGCTAACTCCTTGAAAAAGGGTACCTCTCTCCTGTTCTCCAAGTGGGATAATTCAGGACACAAAGAACTCAATAAATATTTTGTGAATGAATGAATTATGAATAATGAATAATGAACCACATAATTATGTGGTTTGTGCTATAATTTAGTTGTAGCAAATTATTTCAAACCTAAAGAAAAATCTCAGATTTCCTTAACAATTATTTTAGTGACACGTCCTCTCTACTTTTTAACTTTCTATTTTAAAATAATTATAGACTCCTAAGAAGTTGCAAAAATAGTGCAGAGACTGGTGTGCCCACCACCCAGCCTTCCACAATGAGGACATCTTATAACTCTAGCGCACTATCAGAAGCAGGAAACTGATCAGCAGAGCACAGTTAACAAGACAACGGACCTAACTCGCATTTCATCTTTTTTGCATATGCTCATCTAATTACCTTTTTTATGTAAACAAACAAAAATGTAAAAGTTCACACTCTTACCCCAAAAGAGTTTGCCAGAATTAAAATACTGGCGCAGTACAAAATAGAACAGATTATTATCAGCTCTAAGTACAGGGCAAGGCACGTTGGGCAGGAAAAAAGACAAAGGTCTTGGTTCTCTTAGCTCTGTTCTTCCACGTTTATTATTTGATTTGAAGGGTATTTCTAAGACATTAGGCACAACCAAAAAAAGCTAGATTTCCAACAGAGTGAGGTATCATATAACCAAAATGATTCCAGAGGGTAGGCCCATCACCATATTCATCTGCTTAGAGTTTTATGCTGTTAAGGGTCTCTCCACACAGCGGTCTCTCTGCTGAAGGAAGCTGCTTGCAATGCTGGGAGCAAAGGGGCTGGAACGCTTCCACAGCCACCAAGCAGGGCACACAAGTTCTGGAGTCACAGATTGGAGGAATTTTACCATATCCTTCAATTCCTAACTGCACATTCTTAAACATCTCATTTCCCTTCTCTTCGCTTGAACTGTAACTCAAAGAGAATTATTGTTCTGCTTTTTCAAAAAAGATGTCATTTACTTATTTCAGAGAGAGAAAGAGTGTGAGTGGGGGGGCAGGGGTAGATGGAGAGGGAGAGAGAATGTCAAGCGGACTCCACCACACTGAGCATGGAGCCCCGCACTGGGCTCCATCAACATGACCTGAGCTGAAACCAAGAGTTGGACACCTAACCTGATGGAGCCACCCAGGTGCCCCCATTCTGCTTTTTTAGATGGGAGTTTTGTAAACTCAGGTAACACAGGTGAAGGGGCTTCCTGAATGCAAGTACTTAGGGCTTCAAGCAGCGCTCTGCTGTGCCTGACACTCTCCCACAAACCCCAGCCTTCGAGGGGTGCCTGGGTGCCTCAACTGATTAAGTGTCTGACTCTTACTTTTGGCTCAGGTCATGATCTCAGGGTCATGAGATCGAGCCCTTCAGGCTCCACACTGAGCATGGAGCCTGTTCAAGATGGTCCCTCTCCCTCTGCCCCTGCCCCCGCCCCATCTTGCACACGTGCTCTATCTCTCTATTAAAAATAACAGTAATTAATTTAAAACAAAACAAAAACAAAACAGCCTTCTTTCTCCTCCACTAACTCCAGCCTGGACAGTCAACACTGTATCTTCTTCTTCCTCCTCCTCCTCCTCTCACAACTAAAATACTTCATCTCCCACAGAGAAGGACTGTCACCACTGTCTCATTCCATCTGCTACAGACTATGATTAATGAATAGATAAACCACCATCCCAAAATTTCAAAATAACAAAATGATACTAAGCCCCACAGTGTCCACCATGAGGGATGCTCGCAATGTCTGTTCATTGAACAAGCCCACAGCATAGTGACCATGCGACTCCAGGCCAGTTCTCTAAGTTGGGACCAAATCTCCTCCATTGGCCATACAGAGCCCTCCATGATAAGGCCCTGCCTACTTCAGAGGTCTCTGGCCACCAAGCACCTAGAATCATGTGTCTATATTCCCCACACATATCATGTGGTTTATTGTCCCTCTGTGTTCTGTGATTCACAGTGCCCCTGCTCACCTTCATCTGGCTTGCCTGTGCTACTTCCTTAATTACTCAAGACAGAATCTTCTCAAAGGGGAACTGCCCAAGAGGTGGATACAATGCTCTCCAGTGCTACCATATACGCTGTGCACCTGCCTGTAATGCTCCCTCCCATTTAGGAATTATTTCCTTTTCTTATCTCTCCTTTCATCTCATTAAGAACAACTCTACCTTATTAAACTCTCTGATGTCACTGCCATTATGAACATTACTTCTCAACATACTGACAAGTATAACCAACCAAAAGAAAAAGAAAGTGCTAACACAGATCATCTCTGAAACAGATCAGAAGGCAAAAACTTGGGGCACCTGGGCGGCTCAGTCAGTTGAGTGTCCGACTCTTGATTTTGGCTCAGGCCATGATCTCAGGGCTGTGAGATTGAGCCCCGTGTCTAGTCTCACGGTCAGCGTGGAGTCTGCCTGTCCCTCTCCCTCTGCTCCTATCCCTGCCCTCCCACTCTCTCTCTCTCCAATAAATAAAATCTTAAAAAAAAAAAAAAAAAGGTAAAAACACCTCATCTGGTCCATAGATAAAAAAGCAAAGTCTCATAGCAATGATTATCAATTTACATATTACATATTAAAATTATGCATACTTCTTTGCAGTTGAGTTGGAAGTGAGATGGAATATAATCGGGCTTAAAATGTGGATACTTTTCTGATTCTTTCTCCAGTGAACAAAAGCTCAGGGAACTCAAGAAAAACAGGCTGCTTTGCACGAAACAAAAGCAAAAGCAGTGATGGATGCCCCATAAAGGTGAGGACTGTCAGTGGTTATAACCACTGAACGGAGTTTCTTACTTGCCTCCTTCCCTCCCACATGGCCGTAGAGCTAAATGCTGAGGTATGTTTCCAAAAGACAGCTACTCACTTGGAGAGACCAAATGGATGCTTTGTAATATTTTTAAACTCATACCTACTATGAAATAAAATTAAGTCCCATGACCTAGACTCCAATTGCAGGTGACAGCCAGAGGCGACAGTCCGCCTTTCTGGGCCCTCAAAGGTGTGGGGCTCTTTGAGGTCCTCTGGGAGACACGGTGGTGTTACGGGAACCTCCTAAGTGGAGAGCTGCTGCTGCCCAGGCCCTTGACGCTGACCTTCACACTGCCAGCCGCACTCCCTGTCCAGGGCACGGCTGCAGCGGCTGAGCAGGAAAATCTGTTCCACAACAGTGAGCCCCAACAAAAGAATTCTAGACCAGGATACTGCTTTGTCTAAGCACATATTTTAGTTCACAGGAGCAGAAATCATATTAAATGAAGGCTTTAGTTTGTTTGAAAGGCACTAACATGTCTGTCTGTCAGAGAATCATGAAAGCTACTTTGAATGACATGTTTTTCATACCAGGCAATTTCTGAGATAAAGGAAGCCAGTTTTCAACACACAAAAAAAACAGTCTCAAGGTTTTTAAATCTTAGCACCAATAACCCAAACATAAAAGCTATAATTCATATATGCAACAGAATTTTAACAGTTGATCCTTAAAAAAAAAGAAAAAGGCTCTTTTTCAGGCTCCACACGTGCAAGTCAACTTAAACTGTGAAAGAGTAGAGGCGAAAACTTTAACGTTTCAATGCAGTATGTATCCAAAAATTCCTGCCTTCTCCATAAACGGGCATTGTTATAATGTGATAGGTCTGAGGCACAAACTCATTTCTTGGGCCTATTAAGTTTGATAAAAATTGTTATCCATACTGAAACTTTTATTTCTACTAAACTTTCCATTTTAATTCCCTCAACTTTCTATAAAAAAATTCCTGATCCATTACTCTGGACGACAAACTGCAGTTGCCATTTGAAACAAGGATGATTTGATTTGGCAAAAAATAAAGCAGAGGGGTCTCCTTCAACAGTCGCTATAAATAAAACTCCACAATTTATAAGATAAATAACTGTGCTCATTACATCATCATATCCAAATAAATTCAGTATAAGACAGAGACTATCCCTCCCTTCTGGGAAATTAGGAACTCTTAAACACAGGAAAAAGATTTACAGGATTGGAACATTTTCTTCACCCTCACTACATTACACACCAGTCTGTTAGTGGCTCTAAGACGCTAGGCATGTAAAACAATGACGACAGTGATTTTCAGCATACTGTGAGCTCATGCAATTGTATGCAAATTTACATGTATATATGCACTTTTCTGTGGGAAGAAGTAAGCTTATCCAGAGCATGCACAATCCCCAAAAGATGAATTATTGCTGGTATAGACAATACATGCTGGAGAGTTCCTAAGACTACTATAACTTTCAAACAAAGTGACCAAGACAGGTGGATAAGCAAGTAGATTTTCCGTAGGCTTCAAAGGGGACACAGCTGCACAAGCCAAAGCTCATAGAAACGGTGCACGGAGTGGTGGGAGGGTGAGCTGGGGACCGAAGCTGTGGCCTAGCAGCAGTGGCGGGAAAAATGTGGGACACAGTAGACGCTGCATTGGTAGGACGCTGCACCTGGGAGGAGAGTTTTGTTATCAGGTCTTTTGAACCTGATCAGCTGGGCCAGCTGGAAATAGATCACCAAGGGCCCCCAGATCAGACTGCCTGCACTCAAGTCCCACTGTGTGACTTCAACCAAGTTCCTTCATTTTTCTCTATAGAAGTGTGACATCAGTATCAGCTATCTCAGAAGCTGTTCCAAAGATTAAATGAGATAATGAATGCAAAGTGCTTAGCACAGTGCTTAGCACACAGCGATGATCAACAGTTACCGCTCATATGGCTTCTGCCGATACAGCTGGACCACCACCACATGCCCCCCGGGGACGTCCCTGAAGGCACAGATGTGCTCAGTGGCACCATGTATCTCCAGCTCCTGGCCCCAGGCCATACTCCTCCCTTTTATCTGACCTGAGGATGTACCAGAACACTCTTAGCTTCCTTCCCCATCTCACCTCCTGAGGCTCCCCCGCGGAGAACATGAGAGAGGCTGGCTGGTGGCCGACACAGGACTCTACCAACGCCTCCTCCCAAAGCACCAAACAAATCTTTGAGTCAACTAAGATCTGAACAAAACATTTTAAAAAGCTAGGTCTGGAGGCTATGTTAGTTCTAGGTATTCAGTAGCAAATACTAAAGACACACCTTTAAAGGCATAAGCAAAAAGGGAATTGTCCAAGGATGGTTCAAAAGACCTGATCACAAAACTCTCCTCCCAGTTGCATTGGCTCTGTGTTCATTGCATCCTGTCTGGGGAGAGCTCCAGCCAAAGCCCCAGGGCTGACTGCTGCTGGCTCAGTGAATCCACGGTGGTACCTCTGTCCAGGCCTGAGACTTGGGCTTGCAGTTATGCAGCTGCCCCAAAGTCACATAAACCAAGAATGGGACCGGTCTCCTATAGGAGGGTAAAAGTGTTATTAACAGAAAATGTAAGGAATGTGTGCCAGAAAGGCACAAATAGCACACTGCCATCAAAGGAGCACAAAACTAAATTCATGCCTTAAAGAAGCACAGTCATCCTTGGCATTATATTCCTTTTTATTTATTTGAATTTGTTAGAACTATTGTGGCTACAGGTGGCAAAAAGTCCAACCCAACATGACTTGAACAGAAAGATAATTTACCTGTTGTATGACTGGAAAGATTGCAGTAGGAGATAAATCATGATGGGTCTAATAAGCAAATCAGGAAAAGGGTTTCTCGCTAGGCCTGATATCTAACCTCCAAGTTACCCTTGGGGGGAAAGACAATCTTGTGACCCACTACTGGCAATGCAATAAAAGAGCCCCTCTGCCAAAGGCTTTTGATTTCTGCTCAATGGGAGCTGCTTCTCCACAGAATGGAGATGGCAGTCTTGTGACCAAGAAGCAAAGAGCATAAGGGACAAAGGTCAGCATGTGGAAGGTGGGTAATCCCGAGCCTTGATGATATCACTGAGAAGCTGAGTCAAGATAAGAAAAAGAAAGAAAGAAAGCAAGCCCAATCCAATCCACTTCAGTTAAATTTCTGTTACCTGCAGCCGAGGGCAATCCTAATTGCTCTGGCAGACCCAGTTTCCATCTGTCTTCCCTCAGCACGTCACTCTTACCAAAAGATGGAGGGACATGCTACAGATGTCACAAGGTGAAGTGATACATGCAAACTAAAAGTGCCTCTCTTCCTGGGTCTGTCTTTGCAGAGGGAATTCTTATGCATCCTTCATCATGTGTTTGCTGCATCTTGTGAGTTAGGACTACATCATCTGTTTACTCCTAAACTCAGGTGGCCAGGGAAAATGGTATTTCAATGATTTACTCCTGAATCAGGATCACTTTCCTGAAGCATTAACAGCTCTTGAAAAACACAGAAAAGAGGGGCGCCTGGGTGGCTCAGTGGGTTAAGCCTCTGCCTTCGGCTCAGGTCATGATCTCAAGGTCCTGGGATCAAGCCCCGCATCGGGCTCTCTGCTCAGCAGGGAGCCTGCTTCCCCCTCTCTCTCTGTACCTGCCTCTCTGCCTACTTATGATCTCTGTCTGTCAAATCAATAAATAAAATTAAAAAAAAAACATAGAAAAGAAATGCCAAGTTTAAAGAGTATGTTGTAACTCTCATGGGTGGCTCAGTTGGTTAAGCGTCTGACTCGGTTTCAGTTCAGGTCTTGATCTCAAGGTTGTGAGATGGAGCCCCTGTTGGGTTCCACGCTCAGTGTGCTGTCTGCTTGAGATTCTCTCTTCCTCTCCTTCTGCTCCTCCCGCTCATGTGCTCTCTCTCTTTCTCTAAAATAAATAAATCTTAAAAAAAAAAAAAAAAAAAAAAAACCTCATATGTTGCTACCGGGAGGGTATACTGGCATACACAGCCACGTGAGAAGGCAACTTGGAAGTACTAACATTTTAAATGTACATACTCTATGCCTAAAATATTCTGCCTCTATCCTAGGGAAACACTAAAACATATATAAAAGAAGACAGGCACAAGAACTGCACCACTGTCTACAATAACCCCCCAAAACAATGTCCGGAACAAAAACATTAGCGACAATCTAAATGCTCAACCACAGAGGAATAACTACGATTACGGCGTAACTCTAACATGACTGCTCCACAGCCGTAAAAAAGAATGAGACAAGCATAAATGTACGGGTACAGGTATGTAATGACCTTTAAGATACATTGTTCTGTTAAAAACAAAGTTGTACAGGTGGGCAGTATAATCCTATAGGCAGGTTTAAGGATAATTTGCATGGGCAAATACAAATGCATAGGAAAAAGTCTGGACTGACGTGTGACAGAGTGAGACTATGGCTGGCCTCTGAGGAGGGGACTAAGAAGTGGGTAGGATGGACAAGGAGAATCACACTGTTTGAAGACTTTACTATGAGAAAGCCCCCATATACAAAAAATAGAGTTGAATTGACATGATAGTCTTTCGATCATCTTCCTTTTTAATTAATCTGACACAGTAACATTTATCTTTTACTTGTGGGCTTTAAATATATCTCCCGTGTACTAAATGAGCTGGTTTGCAGAATTTAAAAGAGCAGTAAATAAATTATATATATTTAAAAAATGAAATTCCCTTGCTGATCTATGTATTTACAAGCCACTTGATTGAGGGGGAAAAACATCTTTTTTTGAAAGAGAAGGGATTGGAGATACCACTTTCGGTTTCAGCCAGACAACAAAGTATTCATGCCTCCATAGTGAGCTACCCTTAATGGTATTTGCACTGGCTCTCTATTGAGACCTAATGGAATTATTTTTTTTTTTTTTTGAGACCTAATGGAATTAGAAGATTTAAGCAAATCCTGAGAAACCACCAGACCAGACCTTTTTTTCATGCAAAGTTTACAGATTCCGGAGGTGAAGTAAGGCCACTGAGAACAGGTATGGAAAGCTGCTTAAATGCTGGCTGGTATTGTGTTTTTACCAAAACTCAGGCCAAAATATTGGCTATTAGTAAAACGGACTATCCCAAAGCTCGAGTCTAAGTTTTAAGTGGTTGTTTCCATGCTGGGAAATCTTCCTGTATTCCTGACTGAGGTAAGCTTTGAGATGATGACATCTGGCCTCTTGCCCTTCCTAAGATTCAGAATCCCTTACTGTAGGCTCATCCCTCTAATGACGGCCCCCACAGATGGGAAACACCGTGCCTGGGTCCAAGACCCTGGGCCAAGTTTCCCCTGCTGACAAATTCAGGCAAAGGCTCTTTTTCCATTTCATCAACACTCAGCATGGGAATGGAATGCCAATAAAACGGAGGAAGTACGCAGACCTAAGAATTCGATTAGAAGGCGAAAAAGTACAGAAAGTAGAGAGCTGGACCCTGGAAATTTCCCCAAAGGCATGCTGTTTGTCTGCTCACCACCCCAGGTGGAGGACCGGGCTGCCCTGAGTCCTGGCTTCAGTGCTGGGTGCTAATGGGACCTCCAGATGGCTACTGCAAAGCACTCTGGAACTTGTGGGCAACAGAATAGAGAAGGATGTCTGATAAGGACACCAAAGTCCCCTGGGAAGTAATGGCAGGGAGGGGAAGGGAGGTGGGCAAGGCTGAGGAACCAGGAGAAAGATGTGGAATGGGTCGATGCGAAGCTCATGTATACTCTGGGATGGCAGGGAAGTGACTGCTGCTGCTGCGGTCTATGAATCAATCTCCAGAAGGTCTGTAGGGTTCCACAGTTCCTATGGGATCCTGAAACCTCCTGCCTCCGAGGTTCCCATCTCTGGGGCTAGTCTCATGCAAGGATACTTTTTACAGGAATATCGAGTGCTGTGGCAGACACTGCTGGTTTGCCTATTCAACATCCATTTCCTACTTCTTCCTCATTACCAATAACAAGATTGATGTTGTTGAAAATGATAATGTGCTCAACTTAAAAAAACTACATTTCCTTTCCTCCCTTACTGTTAAGGCCATGTGATATAATTCTGGCCAACAAGCTATGAGTGGGAAACTGATGGGTGGTGTTTCTGGGAACTCTCTTCAGAAGATTAAGCAATTTAGCTGGTGCTCGCCCTGTTGTCTTTTGCCCTTAGTCCTTCCTGGAACCATCATCCTGCTGGAGCTGAGGCAGCCATCTTGTGACTATGAGGTGACAATGACAAAAGCTAAGGATACAGTGGAAATACTGGAATCTGATGGTGGCGTCCTAAAACCACCACACCAGCCCAGGGCTGCCTACTTCTGAACTTCTCATTACAGAAGAAAATTAAACATCCAAATGTGTTAATGACCATTGCTTAGGATCTGTTATTTGTAGCTAAATGATGACTGAATGAAGCAAGTACCTGCTATATAGCAGGCCTTATTCTAAGTCACTCACCAAATCCTTTCACCAGAAGGCAGCTACTATATGCATCATTTTCAGCTGACAAAACTGAGACAGTCTAGATCACAATAATATACCCTCGATCACACAGACAGAAAATGGCGAATCTGGGATCTGAGTTCAAATAACCTAGCTCCAGGGCTCTAGGAAAGAGCAAGTAAGCCCAGCTCTACCCAGGTGTCAGCCTTCAGTGTCAGAAACCTCAGGCCACACGAGCTGCTGCGGAGTATGGACCAGGTCATGCCAGCCATCCAAGCCCTGTCACACTCAGGACAGACTTCCAGCTGTGCCCTCCAAAAACTGCACTGTTGCATGGTTCAAGGTCCTCTCACAATGTATTTAAAATGTTGCCTTTCAGTCTCTTCTTGTCAATGCAGCTATTCTCTTGGTGAAAATGATTATCCCATTCATAGACATACTCCCCGTCTTCTTTAACTATAAAAAACCATTGAAGTTATAGGTGAATAGAAGCGGCCGGTTAAAAAAAACAAAAAACAAACAAAAAAAAAAACACCACTCCCTGTTACATAAAGAACTGAATTAAGCAAGCCAGGTTCCTAAAATTGCCACTCTTACTGCTATTACTACTACTACTACTAATAGTAATAATAATAACAATAATAGAAAGAGGAGGAGGAAAAAGTGCTAGAGTTCAAACATATTGATATCCACTGACACAGGGTATAATGCCCAGCTTTACACCAAGACCCATGACTCCCGGTTATGTCTCTCCTGACATGGAAGCAGACGAAGTACTCCATTTCAAAATACCTGCTCTAATCCTATCTACCAAAACCTCAGAAATAATAAATCTAATATCTGATTTGCTATTCTCTTGAAGCAGAGCATACCAGAAACAACTCATATGTGAATTTTATTTCTTTTCAGTATTGTTTCAGAAATACATACTGAAGGGACCACACGCAAAGTGTACAAACTGTCACATTTCCATTATTGCTGTATAGGTGTTACACGAAATTTAAAGATCACCTGTGTGACTCATACATACCAGATACGCAGCGTAGAACACTCCACTTCTTAAACACCAAGATACTAGTCAATGGAAAACTGCTACTTCAAGTAGAATACTAACTCTACTGAGTAGCCAAACTTATTTTAGGGGTAGTAGAAGACAATTCTTGATATTACAAATTCTCTAGTGAGAGAGGTTGAGGGTGGGAAGAGGGGAGAGAGAGCGAGTAATGAAAGGAGAGACAGAAATCAGAGGACAGGAAAAAGTTCTTTCAGCCGACCTCACCACACCAAGTATTTGGGTCAATGCTTAGCAAATGCAGTGAAGCTCCTGCAAATCTGGATAAACCAGCCCACAGGGCCCACTTGACAACACCTGAACCAGAGGGGAGAGGTCCAGAACAGGTCTTACTAGATCTTTGGAATTTTTGAAACTATTTTATATCCCCCTATCCTCCCACCAAGACTATTAGCAAAGTGAGTAAACTCTGGAGGAAAACAGCCTAGTCAGCTAGAACCAGGTCAAAGAAACCCAATGAACTGAAGTTACACAAACCACTGTCCTTAGGGTCGGTCCAGTCTGGGGCACATCATCCATCATCCATCAAGCCGTAAGCCCAAAGGAAGAGTTTGTGGAGGCTCTGGGCACGGACGGACACTCCAGCGCTGCACTCCTGGAGACAGTGGGGACAAAGAAGGGACCTAACATTCAGGGCTGCTCTTGATAAAGTGACGGACTGCTTGGGAAGATAAAAGAGCTCACTCACATAAAGCAAGAAGGAAATCAAGAGAGACTGTAATTAAATGGGGGGAGTAGAAAGGGCAACTCAAATACCATGGTACTAAATCAGGAGAGAGGAAGAAGATGAGGGACTCTATAGGAAAGAGTGACCACGTGGCAAGGGCAAGGCTGTGGATGGGAAATGCTTGCTAATCAGAGTGGGAAGCGATCTGTCCAGGCAGACAAAAGAACTGCCTAAGAACAAGACAAACCACACCCCCCTCAATCCTGATGAAATCCTCCTCACGTCTCAGACTCTTTGGCAAGGCTACTCAGTGAACTGCCTCCCCCATCTCTGCTTCTCTTTCCTCGTCTGAACCTCCGCAAGCCCCCTCTCTCCATTCAGTCACCCAGTACACCTTTCATCCACTCATCCAGCTGTTACTGTATTCCTCCCTCCCTCCACTACCTGCTTAAAAAGAAAACACTGTTCTCTAGGACAGCATGAGTCTGCCATGTTGAGCACAGCTGAGAAAGTCACACGTGCAAAACAGAATGAAAAAAAATTGCGATCGACAGGCATTAGCTAAGCTTGACAGAGCTTCTGCGGCTGCTGCACACTCTCAAGGACAGCTGGCACCACCTTCCCGTCTCCGACGGGCTGTGTCCTACGGAAAGGCATAGCGTCCCCTCCCTGTCCCATCTCGGCACCGTCCCCTGCTGCTCAAAGAGCCTCGTGCTCGTGGAGCCGAGTGCAGGGACCGGTGAGGACAGCTTCACACACACACACCTGTGGGCCCCACTACTGCATGTTTTGACTCTGGCCCCCCAACGCTTCTCATGAAGCTTTGTGCCCCCTCTTTGGTTTTGACTAAAACACTACAGATACACAGCAGTAGAACCCAGGGGAAGTTTCACAACTAGAAAACACCCGTTAGCGAATTCATTAATTAGGGATATATGGATACTTTTATATAGAGGGATTTTATAGGCAGCTAGCAAATAAGCATTATTCTAAGAGAAACTTACAGTGGAGACTTTTTTTTTTCTGGAGTGAAAAACTAGGCAAACTTTCTTGGTAATGCTAGAGGAAGAATACTTGTGAGATCAGTACTTCCTAATCAAGGCTGTACAGAAGCCACCCAAGGAGAGTCTAAGACCTACATGCCCGGGCCCCAGCCCCTGGCTCTCAATCAGCGGGATGAGAGCGATGCTCGGGCATGTGCGGCTTATAAAAGCTCCTCCACTGGATCCAGCACACACTGAAGACCTGGCTCAAAACCACGATCTTGAATGACTGAGACCACTGGGCAACATGCACGACACCCGTGAGTAGCTGTGGACAAGTCCTGTCCAACTGAAAAGAGGAAGCACTTTTCAAATAACACATATACCAAGCGGAGAGTAAAGCATTGCCTGAAAACATCGTTCTCTGGCGAGTTTAGATCATTGCAGAAAAACCACTCACCGGCTTCACGTGGCCAGAGAAGTATATGAAATCTTGACCACAAGATAGGAACTCAGTTTTTTAATTAACATATTCCACTTTAATATTCAGAAGAGGAAAGGATAAAGGGAACTGAAGAAGCACCATTATGGTAGGGAAGAATAGCTTTCCTTCTTTCTTCTGTCACTACAGAATTTCATGCTTTTCTAAAACACTTGTGTGTGAATGAAAGAAATAATGAGCTGCCCAGAGTGGCTCACCAGTCAGGGGGAGCCCCCCAATCACATCAGAATGAAATGGGACACCTGTGTGAGCAATAATTGTGTGTTAAATCTAATTTGTAATGCTTGATATTAAAAGCATATATACAGTGTCATATGTCAATTATATCTCAATAAAGTTGGGGGAATTGTTTTTAATAAATTTTAAAACTACATATAAAGCATCACCAAGAAGCCAATGTACTCACGACCCTCTCATCTGCCTTAACCCCTAGGCCCAGCTGTCCCTGGACCGGCCTCAGGAGCTCCTTCCACCTTCTCTGCATTGTCCACGTCTATGAGAGTGAGAAAGAGGAAGGTACAAGCTACCTAAAATAGTAAAACGAAAAACGTGTAAATACAAAATGGCCCATCAAAATTTCCCCAAGGTAAGTGCCTATTTATAGAGGAAGGACATGATAATGTGGTTATTAAAAGCAATTTAAATTAACTCTGGCAATTACGGGAGAGATTGATGGACTGCTACTTATCATACTCACCATTCCTACCTAATTAAAGGACCTGCTTCAGACAGGCACAATATATGTTTAAGTGAAAAAGCAAGTTCAAGCAGTAATGTGTAATAGTATGTTCTCCATGGAATTTATAAAAAGGAGGGGAGAAGTCTATAGAAACTCGGGATCTATGCAGCTCTGAAACTGTGTATTCATGCCCCTTTTTCTGGGAGGAGGTTTGCAGCTTTTCTGTTAAGATACCCATCAGTAGCTGTGTTCTAACCCAGAAAGGGGTCCACCTTTCCAAAACATTTAAGAACTAGTCCTCTGGGAAGAAGTTAAAGGCGTAGCTAAGCCGACAAAATCAAAACCACACCCCACTCCAGAGAATTCACTGATCTGAAAAGAAACTAGTACAATGTGCACAAATGAATGAAAACAACCCAAAATAAATTCCTGCACCAAGAAAACTGTGGAAACCAAAAAGGTCTGAGAAACTGAACAGTGTGAACAAAAACTGCAGAAATATATATATTTATTTAATTTCTAAGAACTGGAAAGGAAGAGTCCAACAGCAAAACAACCTTAAATTACTGATCAAGGCTTTGAACTATATTTTAAAAACATACACACACAGGAAAAAAACAAGATACTCCTCAGGTCCTGCCAAGAAAGAAGATGGGATAACATTTAAGATGCAAAGAAAAGAACCCTTCAGATTGGGGTGAAGAGAAAGAAGAACTTGAAAGAAAATCTGCACACAGGAAATGGTCACCACAGGGCTGGAACTGAGGCAAAACCTGTTCTTTTTGAAGATGTTCTTTTTGAAGAAGTATTTCATGACCTAAATGATCTGAAACAATCTGTCGACAAAACTAACATCTGAGGAGGTCACAACAAAAGCTAGAAGGCAGGAAGAATTTATGAGAGAGACTCAGGTTCCCCCCAAACAATTTAATTTTAACAACATGTTATAGTTTAATAAACATGAGAAGAGCAAGGGGTAGCAACAGAACTTCACAAAGGATTCCATTACTATAATCATGGAATATGACTTCTCAAAAACTATACTCTACAGAAGTCCAAGAAAAGAATTCAAGATAGTGACTGCTAATATAACATAGGAAGAATTAATTCAAACAATTTTACTGCAAGTGTTAATGGGAAAAGTGGAAATATAAGCATGTCTTTCTTTCTTTTCTGGTCTATAAATGCCATTCTAAAACCATGTTGAAACACAAGCATCTAACATTAGAACAAATATATCTTTGAATTGTGAGGGGAGAGGATTCTACTTTTAAAAACCATGTAATAATATTCTCAATTACTGCTCAGCAAATACAACCTCCTCCAGTTCACTGCAATGTTGACTCATGCCTTGGGGTAGGAGACAGCTACAGAGGCCTGAGACAAGTAGGCAGACCTCCCAAGTGTCCTCCCCTTCTTGACCTTGTGAGCCGGCCTCCAATCTTCAAATTTCATCCAACATGCTGGGTATCTTCTGGGCAGAAGTAGGGAGTGGAGATAGGAGTCCTCTTGGACAATTCCACCTGGCTGTGCACGTGAGCTGCAGCTGGGGAGGAGAACTGCGGTGAGAGGGCCCCCTGTATGAGTAGCCCTTCCTGAAGAGTCCTAGGAGCTAGTCTTGAGGGGGGGATGGGGCACAGTGAGGAGGGGTGTATGGGACAGATCAGGACACAGTAGCACCCACATGTGTGGTCCCTACCCCTGTGCCACTTCCCTGGAGTCACTGCTGACATATTAACAGCAGAGGTAAGGCAGATCCTGCGTACAGAGATCGTTGGCAAAGTTATTTATACTGTCCATGGCACACAAGCCAGATACTTGGAAAATTCAGAGCTGTCTAGTTAGAAAAAGCTAGAACATCTTTCAGTTTAGGTCCACGGAAAATCAGAATTTCAAGTCCATCCCAGAAGAGCAAAAGTAAGAAAATGCAAAAACTACAGGGATAGAGGAAAAGAACACAAATGTATCAATTACATCTGGTAGCTCAGCTGTGAAATACATCAAACATAAAAGAAAACAAATGGAGTAATGTCCTATTTTTGTAAGTACCATTAATTTTTTTATGTAATTGATTACCTACCAAAAATACATGCAGAGGAAAAATTAGGGGCTATTGCCGGTGTACCTGGTGTGTGCAAAAACCAGAACAGAGGAATGGTATCATTGTCACTATAACAGCAAGGCCATGCTTTGGGGCCAGGCCCAGCAAGCAGACAGCCCTATGCCTGCTGGATCCTTCTCCTATGAGGCATATGACTTGGGGAAACAGGTCCAACCTCTGAATGCCTCAGTCAGATGAGACACTCCTCTGTCAAATGAGAATTACCTTGCAGGGATCCTCTGATGGCTAAATGAGATGAGGCTCGGAAAAGTAACTACTATCATGGATAGTGGGTGCTCAAATCATGCTAGCTATTAGGGAATCAAGCAAAGAACTTCAAGTTGTTTTAAAGCAAATCTATTTTGAAAAGTTCTCCTCTAGCCGGCACTGATATGCAAAGTTAGCAGCAACGTGACGTGGCAGAGACAAAACGACGAGACGGAACTGAAGATTTGGAAGGCCCTGCCAGAGCACGACAGTTCAAGCAGACAATGACATGAGCCTCGAATTACCTAACAGCTTCATAGGCAAACATAAATAAGACCAAAGAACAGACTGTATTTTCCATTCTAACCGTATCACTTAAAAAACTGTTTGTGCACTAAGTCAAAAATTCAGCCTCCCATTAGCAGTTATTATGACAAAATTGGATAGAAAAAAAAAATCAGACTTGAACACTGTTCAAATATAAGCAAACTAAAAATAAGATATCGTAAACACTGAACCTGGGATGAAATTCAGAATATGATACAATGTTTTTTAATAGGTGAGTTAATGAAATGCATGAAAAACTGCTAAAGCAGTACTAAGGGGAAGTTCGTGCTGTAAGACTCAGTGATTATATTGGTAACAAAGTTAAAAGCAAAAAGAAAAGCATAATAAACCAAGTGGCTTGATAACTTAGAAGAGGAAAAAAGTAACGATCCAAAATAAAATTAGAAAAGGCAAACTCAATAAACACACACACACACAGAGGAGGAAAAAAAAAGCAATGAAATTAACAACCAAAAACTATACACAATTCTTTTGAAAATTAGCTACGCATGCCTAAAGGGAATAGATTTTTTTTAACCAATAAAATTAGAAAGAATGAACAAAACTATAAAGATGTGTGAATTGGAAATACATCAATAAATCTGATAAGTGGAAAGAAAATCTATATTAAAAAAGAAGAAATTTCAAACGGTAACAAAATTCCATTTCCCAAAAAATATTCAAGTGAATGAAATGGAAAAATCTGACTGGAAGAAGTCTTTCACAAAACATATCATCCCTATAATTGATGTAAAGTCTCTTCTTGTCTGTCCTACTGTTTATTTCTTGTCTGTTCTACTGTTTATGTGTGTGTCACAGAAGAGACCAGGCCTCAGTGAAGCGTCCCAGCTCCTGGCTTTACCCCCTGCCCCCCAGTTTTGATAACTTCAGTATATGTAATAAACATTCCCTCTCTGCCCCTGTGGAGCCATTTGCGTTTTTCCTAGCCCTTCTTAGCCCATTATCCCAGATTTCCTCTTTAGATTCATGTTTCCCTTGCCTTTAGAATGACAAATATGCAGCAGTGTTACCTGAGAAAAAGATCCACAAAAATCAACTCTATTCTTAAACACTAATGAAAGAGCCAAGGGGAAGAAAAGACTTAAAAAAATCTCCATGTGGTAATCATTTTCAAAAAATTTTTTAAATAATAATTTGAAGTGCAAGAGGTTTTTAAAAATTACATGTAGTATATAATATAGAAATAAAGACAAGAACAACAGCTTGCTCCTGACGGAGAATTTAAAACACAGCTGATTCCTCAATGTAGGAGTTGAATGTTGCATTAAAAACCCTCTGTTAAGAGATTCATTAACTGTTACAGGGTTTCGATATTCAATTCAAATTTATGCCTCCTCCAAGTAACAAAACTTCTAAAGAGGGGAATGAGGACAGTGAGGATGACCCCTCTCCCTATTTAATCAGGTACACTTTCCCATTCCCATATTTCTATTATGACACCTACCTCCTCCATGGATTCCTTATATACTCCTTCTTTCAACAACTTATTTGACACTTCTGTAGTGTTAAAAAGATGATAATGATCGTATCTAAAGCTATAGAAATAAAATAATAAAATGGTTAAATGAGACAGTGCAAAATGCTGCCTAGCCAATCTTCACGCTACTCAAAGGAGCATTTTTTTCTGAATAATATCACAATTTTCAAAAAGTAAAAAATACACTAATTGTGTTTGTGTGTGTGTATGTATTCATCTTAAAGTTTCAATTAAATCATGATAAAAGTCATATACATACTTCATGTACAAACTTTATCATAATTAACAGATACAACAAAAATACTCATCAAACAATTAAGCAACTATGCCCACTAATGGTTATGGCAAACTACAATAAATTAATAATAGTAAAAACTTGGAAAAAATGTTCAACAATAGGGAACTGGCTGAATTATGGAACACTCATACGACGGCATACTATGTTTCCATTAACAACCACAAAAAATAAGAAAACACTTGTGGAAACACTCATGATAAGGGTAAATATAAAAAAATCATCAAATTGTGACAGCCTATACATAAGTGCATATATACAATTAAATCTCAACTATCCCTCAAAATTTTAAATATTCGAAAAAAGACAAAACATAATACATCAACTCCCTGTGGTAGGTTGCTATATTTTCAAATTTTCAGCATTAGCAAATATTGTTTACATAATCAAACATGTTTTGAAAATTGTAACTATCACTACTAATAATCAAGACTAAACAAAAACATTATTGATTATCATATCCAATTCTTACTCGGTCAGTATACTTCTAACTAATCTAACTTTCTGCTGCACATAAAATACCCAAAACAATCTACTTTCTACTTTCTCCACAGAGAAATTTGGAACACTTGCTATTTCTTTCCCCTCTAAGGGTAATATATAGGGTTAATGAGATGGTGATGAGATACAATCTTCTCTACTCAGTATTTCCTACTGCAAAAATATCAAGTTAATGTCAAACCTGTTCCGAAGAGGAATAAGACCATAAAAACTCTACACCTAGAAAATTCAATTCTCAAACTACACTCGGTGAAGTCTGTCAATTTCTAAAGGTCAACATAATCAAGAAAATTATCTTTCCTTTAGCCTGTATTTTGAGGATGAATAATTAATACACAAAAAGTCTGGCTGACGTATACCAACAATATTACTATATGGAATATTCCTGAATCTATTCTCCTTTGTACACGAAAACTCAGTCTACAATACTAGCTCCCCCATTTGCTTCCTTTGGGTTCCCTATATTAGAGATACAAAAAGTAATGACAACACTAAGTTTTACACAGCCCACTGTATATAACCTTAGATTACAAATATGGTAGTGGCTTGACGATTAACACTGTTGATTTTATATTAGGACAAAGTATCAGACACACATTCACACATATACAATGTAAACTGAATGAGCTCTACATTCATGAAAGAAGAAAAAAATCTTAATTTTCATTGTATTCATTACAACGTATTAGTACACTAGATATAGGAAATTTATTCAGGTAAGTTCTGCAACTTATTTTTAAATATTTTTGTCAACATATTTTATCTGAAAAAACTTAATTACCTTAGGTTTTTAAATATATGCACATCTACATAAAACATAAACATCTACATAATCATTCATTATGATCAATATATATTAATTTCCTATACTCACTCCTTAATATGTACATCCTGGAGACTATTTTAATGTTTGACATTACAAACAAGACAAATCTGAATTGCTGCACAAAGTTGACAGCCAATAGCTTTATCTTTACATTTTGTAATATCACATCCAACAGTTATGATAATTCCCCATTTCAATATTTTGTTACCCTGAGTACCCCCAAGAAGAATTATTCAATATGTTATCTAAAGTACTGATTTTGAATGACTTCTTTCTGTGTAATTAAAGAATGTCCCTCAATTCTCTGTCTATAGTAGCCATTAACCAAGATGAAAGTCATTTGAAGCCACACTAGTTGGCAGAAACTATTACTGCAGAAACTGTGTAACGACAAGAAATTTTTGACCTTGGCACATAATTGAGTGCTTAGTAAACATCTATAGGATGACTGCTGGATAAACTCAACATTTTTATCAAACACTGACAGGGTTAAAAGAAAACATCAGATACGTCAATATGACACTCAACCACTTCCAATTACCCCATGCCAGCCTCTGAGCAACATAACAATAAAACATTCCATGGTGGCAACTCCAAAAAAAAAAGTGTTCAATACTTAAATAACGTTAGGAAGCTCCACTACCCATAGGTGTAGGAATATTCTCTTCATAGTGTAACTGAATATTAAGTTAGCCACCATGGGGGAGATAATGGTTTCTACTTTCCTCACATCAGCCCTATCCAGAAGCTACTACTGTGTTGGATAACTGAACTGAGTTAACAAGGACTCTTCACCCCTAATTATTTCAATGTGGGCCAAATCCCACTATGACTTGAAAGTACCCAATGTATTTGTAGCCCAATAACTTTTATATCAACAATACATTAAATTAAAGAGAGGCAATTACCAGATTTTATTTAATTTTATTAATGCACTGATTTAGTTGTGGAGGCAACTGTTAAAAAACATTTGCAGTAACAGGATTTCCTTCTAAACTTATCCAAAGCCTCAAACATTAATAAGCAAATTTATAGTAATTAGAAGTTGATTTCTGTGGAAGCAGGTTTTGTAAAGTAGTACAGTTTGGAGAAATAAAGACCATTTTCCTTAATTATGTGTTTTTTCAATTTTTTTTTCAACAGATCACAATCACTTTCTCCTGAAAACAAACCAAAAATTCTATTAAAAGACTCTATACTGTAATGCCTTGTAAACTGTGTAAGTTGCTTACTCCTTTCAAAGCAGTCTTCGAAAGAAATAATCGTATCTGTGGATAAAGAGCTAAATATGTTTTTTCCAAAATGCTAAAAAGGAAACAAGACACTCTAAAGTTATACAGTTTCCATTTTCTTTACAATCAATTTCATCTCAGCCACACTGCTGACAGCAGTTCAGCAAACTAAACAATTTAATATTTGACAATCCATGTAAATATGCTTAAGCTAAGAAATGTGTTATGCCTATCTTAACCTGATTCATTACTTTCTTTTCAGCAAGAAAAGCTTACTTAACTGTAAAGGAGGCAGAAAAGTTAAATCCTAAATGAATCTACATCAAAAGGAAGAGAAAACAAAAACTTTCTATTTGAATCAGTTGAAAGCCTCAAGCATTCAACTGACTTGAGAAGATGAAATTTGGTTACATTATTCCTGGAGATATTTGCATCTTTGCTCAGAAAGCCCTCCTAGGACCTTTCACTGCACTAACTTCCAGCCCTTTGCTGCTTCTTCAGTCACTATGGATCAAGCTGAATATTAATGAGTAAAAGCAGCCAGAATATAAGAAGCGCAGCCAAGAATACTAGGACAGACAAGAAAAGAGCTCACTATTTTCGAGAAAACATCTTTTAAGAGTTCTGGGCTCCCAGAAGTCAGGCCAAAACAGAGAGAAACTGCCTTTGGATGAGGATAAATAAGTTTAAGCTTTGCTCATAGGGGATGGTAAAAGACTTTTCTTCTTCTTTTGTGCCATGTGTTTAAATAACATTAAATCTGGGTTAACAGCAGATTCATACTCACATCGGAATTACCTGATTTGCCTTAAGAGGAGAGACAACAAAATTCATAGTGTTAGTAATCAGGAACTTCAAGGAAATTCTTTTTTTAGCAGCCATTTGGAAACTGTTGAATTACTTTTTACCTCCATCCATACACTTGGGAAGAATTAAGGGTATCCCTGAAAACATCTTCAGGATAAAAAGCATTATCTAAAAACTTGAGAAAATTTGGCATAAGTATATTTCATTCACCACAAAATAAGTAATTGCCACATAATAACTTTTATTCATTGAACTACTTAAAACACTGATAAATACAAATGTCTTATCCTTATATATAAGGATATATATCTCCTGATTTTTGAATTTTAGTTACTTTTTGAAGAAACTCAGCTTTTTAACCCAGAATGCTATATTTCATCATAAATACCTGATAGAGCTCTATCAGCATTTCAAAATTCTCATCAGCAAGACTCATATTTAATCTCAGGGAGAACTGCAAACAGCCTTATCTTTGAACATCTTGAGTTACCATGCAAACTGGTAAAAGCATGCACATTTGTGAGCTTTTCCCTTTATTACTTCTAAGGTCTCGTTCTCTGTATCAACTACCTATTATTGTCTTAATAGGTCTATTGTCTGTATCAAGTTCCTATTCACTGTACGGTTTTTTTTTTAAACTATTTTATGTCATGAGATGGCACAGCTAATAAGTGAAAGGAACCTAGTATTCTGACATTTGGGTAGGGCAACCAAACTTATTCTGTAATTTCTTAATATTTTCACAGCACTTCTGAAATGCCTTGTATATAGTAGATGTGTTAAAAATATTGATTGATGGGTAAAACCAAAGCCACCTTCAATCTGGAACCCTTCCAAGCAGTGGGCTGATAAAATGTCAGACTGAACTCTCCAAAAATACGTGAACTGTCAGCTTTGCTGACACCGACAGGCAATGTTCTCAGTTTCCATGTTGTTCTCAGTTTACTTTTGAGATCAATTTCCTCTGGATATCCCCGAAAGTAATTTTTTCCCCAGAGTTTACACTCTATCTTTTTCTCATCTTTTATAAATTCATTGAGCAATCTTAACACCAACATAGCTTCAACTACCACCTACTCCTAAGTCCTTCCAAACCAAATTCCCAGCTCAGATGTTCTGCCTACTGGCTATGAACACATTCAAATAAATACCCACAAAGAAAAAAAGGTATCATGTTTTACATTTGATTTTTTAATAGTCTTTTAGTTTAACAAATGATTAAATTTCCTTTATAAACTGTATTATGTTAGACTCCCAAATTCATATTAATATCAATTAAAGAAAGTAGGAGTTTATAGAGAATCAAAACATTCAAATGTTCACTGGGTAGTCAGCACTTGGCTACCTGATTCTACAAGAATTCATATTTATATTTTTCCTCAAGAGATAAGACTAAAATGAGCATTTAATACTTTACAAATACATTCTCTCATTTAATTTTTTACTATTTTATGCGGGGGAGGGGGTAGTGGGAATTACTGAAATTAGACTCAGAAAAAGACACTGAGGAGGCCACAGAAATTGAATACACCCTGACAAAATGGGTTTGACTTATGGTAGAGAAAATGAGGAAGAGCAATCTAAGTAGAAAGAGTGGTGCACACACATGCATACAAAAGCTTCAAGATAGGAACATATATGAAATATATACCAGTGTTTACAGTAACCACTGAACAAACGGGTTAGGAATCATGGAAGATTAAAATAAATGAAGAAATAAGACAGTTTCGAACTGTAGTGAACCATGAAATTTAGGCAAAGGAGTTTAGACTTGGTAACAAAGAGACAATGTAAATTTTTTTAAGAAAATCAAAGAAGGAGCACAGTGTTGTTTTAGAAAATTTAGTCTAGCAACAATGCAGTCAGTAGAATACAAGTGGGGAGGGAGTTAGTAATTAGAGCGGAGATCCAAAAGGAGGCTGAGCACAGGGAGATAAGGGTTGTGAGCAGAGAAGTAAAAAAGATAATAAAAAGGAAACTCAAGAGTTCAAAGAAGGACATTATAATTAAAGGGTAATCATTCTCAAAATATGTTACTCTAAGATTCTTTTAAATATTGGATCTGCTTCATAAACGTACTCATCAAATACTCAGGTGGTTATTTTCAAAAGACTGAAGAACAGAGTAAGCACAGGTAAGCTTAACATATTAGGTAGAGACATGTCAAAGATGAAAACATATTTAACCAAAACAGTAGCTAGTAAGGGACAGGACAACTTTTTTTGATGAAGGGCAGCCACCATTTGTTGAGCACCTATTATGTGTCAAGCACTACGCTAGACATTCTGCAGATCAACCTGCAGCATCATCTTTATTCCTCACAATTCTGAAGATGAAGATATCATTCGTTCTAGTTCTCATTATGGGAAAATAATTAAGTAATCAATCGGAACAATGACACATCTTTAAAACTGGCTGGGCCAATATTCTAATACATGTGCTCATTTACATACATTTTAAAAGATGTACGTATCGGGGTGCCTGGGTGGCTCAGTGGGTTAAAGCCTCTGCCTTCAGCTCAGCTCATGATCCCAGGGTCCTGGGATTGAGCCCCGCATCCAGCTCTCTGCTCAGCAGGGAGCCTGCTCCCCCCACCCCTGCCCGCCTCTCTGCATACTTGTGATCTCTCTGTCAAATAAATAAATAAAATCTTAAAAAAAAAAAAAGCTGTATGTATTGCATAAGATGGAGATACACCAGTATTAGCACCTAGTCAACCCCTGACACAGAATATGCCCTAAATAAATACAGCTCAGTCACCAAAATTATGTTATAATTAGGTACCATTTTAACAAAACCAGAGGACTTATACTTTCAATAAAAGAGAAAACATTTCTGAAATTGGTACATATTAGTCATTTAAAATCATACAAAGTCACAGAAGAGATGGCAAAAACTTCTCAAAAACACTTTTTCGTATTATGCCATACATGGAAAAATAATTCCTGCCAAGTGTTAGGCAGTTAGTTTAAAAATCATCTCTACTGCAAAGATGTAACACACCAATAAAACAATGTTTCAAAAAGGAGACACAGGCATTGCTATTATTGTTATAGTCATTATTTCACCACCTGATTTTGATTTGGAGAAGCAGGGACTGTGAGGTAAGGGAGTAAGGGGATAAGAGACAAAATAGAAATGACACAAGGGATAAAATATTACCTTTTAATAAAAATTCACTTAAAAATTGACATGTTTTCTATATATGTATGTAAATATTATACTTTATCCTCTATTTTAAAATTCTGGTTCTAGATTCAATAATATTTGTGAGTACTTGCTTTGTACAGGCACAGATATAAGGAATGTTCATACTCCAACTCCTCTCATTCTAATTAGCTAATTTATATGGTCTCTAACCTTGAATACGAGGTCAATAGTTCTGAACACCAAACATCTGAAAGGCCTCTGGGGCTCCCCAGGAATTTGATGGAACTACAGTTATCTGTCACTGAGGCACTATATGATTTATTTAGGTGCTCCAAACCATAAAGGACAAAACAAATGTTTCAATGTGACATCTTACTATGTGGTTCTACTCTAGTAATTTTCCTTTTTAGTGTTCTTTTATGAATGGATGAATGGTAATTTAGTGATAGACAGTGATCATTCCTAGCAAGGTCCGGCAGGATCTAACAGCAATGTGGACCGAGTTGAACCATCAAAGCATTCCTCAGAGGCGGGAGGGCAGCAGGGGCCCCAGGACTCTGCTCGGCCCTTCCCTGGCCTTCTCATGGCTCCCTTACACTTCCTTCTGCAGGGAAGTTGCTCTTACCAAGCATCTTTCTCTCTCACTACCTCACTTTTTTCTAGCTTTGCTCAAAAGTCACCTTCTAAATGAGGCTTGCCTGGATGATTTAAAATGATCACTCACTCACTCTTTAACTTAACCCTACTTTATTTTCTCTGTAGCACCTATCACTTTATAACCTCTACCATATCCACTTTTTACCATTTTTATTGTTTGTAGGTTCCCGGGGCTGGAATCCAAACTTCTTCAGAGTTGGGATTTCGATCTTTTTGTTCACTGAGGTACCTCAAGAATTTAAGAGGATCTGGCATAAAATAAATGCTCAATATGTACTGCTTAAATTTTCTGAAATGTTTTAATGAATGAAATAGAGTAGGATATAATCTGAGCAAAAAGATGAATCTAGGAACCAAAATTTCTTTATATTCTTTCACATGGGAGAGAAATTTCAATGCAAGCAGTTAACACAGAAACCTAGTAATGTTCCCCAAAACCTAAAAATTTTCTTTTGTCATGTAAATATAAGACTACAAAAGCCTTCCCAATGCATCTTTCTTATCCAAGCATCTTCCAACTCAGTAATTCCAGAAACATCTCAACATTCCTAACATACCACATAAATCCCTTGTCACACCGGTTTTCACAGAGAATTATAAGAAAATCAGCTACACAGTATTTTTAACTCCTAACTCCAAATGATCTGTTTGTTGTAAGATTAGAAATAACACACTGATTACATATTATAGATACTTGAATTAAAACTTATCTATATTTTATAGAATTGAAGTTAAAAAAAAAAATCGGTGACTATCTACTGAAGATGTTGGAAAACATGATTCCTTCAACATAATATGCCAAGCTGGAATTGTTGAGATTCTATGTAGACCAGAAACTCCTGCAAAAACAAAGTGTTTTTTAAAAACCTAAAGTCATTAACTCAAAAAATAACTTCAGACTTACAAATACTAACACCTGTCCTCGATTTTGAGTTTTAGAGTCCCCAGCAAGTAAGGCATGATTCTGCCATCCTGAAGCTTACAGTCTTGTAAGAAAATGTTTCTCTACAAAATTGCTTTTTACACAGTCACACAGATTAATTCCAAGAGAGAGGGAACACTGGTGTATTCAAATGTAAACTGTCTGAACCCCTTAAGAATTTTAATTAAAAGGGAGCACACCACCCCACCTAAAAGAAGTAATTTATGGACTGGAGAGTGCTTCAATGCGAATGTTCTTCTTCTTGCGTCAAAACAGAGATCCCCAGTTTTACAAAATATCTGTGATGAGAAAATAAAACCCTGGCTCATCATTGGCATCCACTAGGGAGCAGCATTCAAGTGTCAGCCTCTCCTTTCTGTACCAATCAGTGAAGAACAGTGAGTCACCCAAGGACCAGCACTGGTTACCAACATGAATATATTTTGTTCTGTAGTTTCCTGTCCCAGGGGCAAAAATACAAAGCAAAACAAAAAAATGGAGCAACGTACAGCACAAAATATTCAATTCAAGGCATTATGCCAAGAAAGCAACAGAAAGTTTTACACTTGAGCCAAAGGCTTCTTGGTTTCTTTTAAAAATTTAAATCGTGACAATTATCTTGATGTTTCTTGATGAATCAGATCTGTCTACAGAACAAAAGCTCGCTCAGGAGTTTTGTGTACTTTGAGGAATAATTATTTCCTAAGCTTATTCACTTTTTTAAGAAAGCAGCTTACAGACAGATTTAAAAGCTAGTGTGCTTGAGTGAAAACATTTGTAATCAGTCAACCTACAGAGCCATTTAGCTTGAAACGTCAATGGAAGCAGAAAAAGGATTCTGGAAGAAAATGGAACTTAAAAACTTGTCTCATCAGAAAACAGTATTTCTAATTTTCTCACAGACACTTCTCTTCCAACTTTGTGGTCTAAATTACAGCCAAAATTTTAAGTCATCACTAGTTTACTCAGGAGTGATGGCAAAGCTTGCATTGAATTATAACGGCACTGAGTCACAAACCTCTACAATGACTATTTCATTTCTTCCCCTCTTGGCGTAACTCCATGAGTACAAAGCACGTAATACATTGATAAATCTATTCTAATAACTGATTGGCAATAATTTATGTTTTACCTTTCTAGCACATAAATACAAATATTGCTAAGTAGCTACTGAAATCCATTTATCAATGTCTATCAATGTAGGGGTCTTTTCAATTCTCTTGCTGTGTAACAAACTGCCCTAAAACTTAGTGGCTGTAAAAACAGCTGTTGTATTTACTTACAATTCTGCAATCTAGGCTAGGCTTGGCTGGACAGTTCTTTTTGGCTCATCTTGCCAGCTGTCATGTGAGGCTAACACTGAGCGGCAGGGACCAGCAAGGACACTGGAAGAGCCGGGCCTCCCCCTATCTGTGTGACCTCTCCATTAGGGTTAACTGGACTTCTTGGATGGGACTGCCCGGAGTTCTTAAGGCTTAGGCCTAGAACTTACACACTGTCACTTCTGCTGATTCAGTCAGTGGAAGCCTCAGACCCAACCCACATTGAGAGGGAGGGGCCCACACAACGGTATCTAGAGGAATCGTTTACGGGAGCCTCCTAATGTAACAGATCATGAGGACAATTTATATTCCACTTGCAGAATCTACACCATATTTCTTTGGGTTAGCACCACAGAAGAGGCAAGAATTAAAAAAGGCTAGCCAAACTATGTGGAAGAAACTTAGTAGATGGGGGTAGGGGAAGGTGAGTGGGTGGAGGGAAGGGAAAAAAATCCCTCCTGGTAAAAAGAATACACTCAGCCTTGAAAGCATAACTGAACAGAGATGGTATAAAAATCTGTACCTTAACATATGTGGGGTTTTCTTTAATTGTCTAATCATTTACTGGTAACATTAATAAGGAGCTGCATATGGAAGCTGAGCCATTATTTATTATGCATCACATAATCCCCCAGAAGCTGAGCAAGGGGAATGATACACCAGGCTATTACAGGAAAGAATATACATCTTCATCAGCCATTAGGATGACTGTCAGGCTAACAGGCAGAATTAGTGGAGGGACAACAGCAGACAGTGGCTCAATCTTCATATCCACAATTCACAGACCACTACCCCGGGCCACTGTGGGTTCTGTAAACTCCTTATAGTCCCTCACTGGAAAAAGCAGAGAATACCCTCAATTCATATACCATTTCTATTCAGTAGCTTTACTTCCAGTCAGTGAAGCCATTCTGAAACTGGATACAGTACAGATCTCCCATAAATTAGACCTACAAATTATATAGATCATTACTTCCTTCTAGTGGAAGCCACTGGAAGGAACCACGGAATTCTGTTACTGAAAGCCTTTGTGTGGGTCTTCCTTAATAGGAGCAAATTAATTTTTTTTCTAATAAAGTTGCTTTAATTGCCTATTTTGACAGCATGCCATAATACTCATCTGTTAAGACTTAACTACATACACCAACCAATTTAATGTAATAGCTAATATTTTTAAATATATATATATATACTGACTTTTACCGGCATTTCCTTAGTTTTTTTCTAAATGTGGACTTGCTCCTTTTCTCTTATTATTTAAATTTAAGGAGGGCATACCTTAGAAAAAGAAGAGAAAAAGCAAAAAGGTTGTTGAAGAGCACAAAGAATTCAATTCAAAGAAACTCACAGAATATATTTTCCTCAATTTAACATATGGAGCATAATGTGTTACAACATTAGCTCCCCTTTCCACTTCCAAACACCTGCTAATAAGACTTTCTTCCTCTAGTGTGCAAGATGCTCTCATCAAGCCGACTGGTTGAATTAGCATCTACATCATTTTCAAGTAATTACACAGATTATACAAGTTAACAAAATAGAAGGGCTAAAGTAGAAACTATGAAACTTCAATATCCACTCAGGTCACATATCTTGTCTTCTCTTTCTTGCTGCAGCTTCTTCAGATGAACAGTGAATGGCAAGGAGTATTTTCGAAGACAAGGGAGAGTAATAAACATGGTTAAGAGAACAACTACCCGGGGCGCCTGGGTGGCTCAGTGGGTTGAGCCTCTGCCTTCAGCTCAGGTCATGATCCCAGGGTCCTGGGATCGAGCCCCGCATCGGGCTCTCTGCTCCGTGGAGAGCCTGCTTCCCCCTCTCTCTCTGCCTTCCTCTCTGCCTACTTGTGATCTCTGTCAAATAAATAAAATAAAATCTTAAAAAAAAAAAAAAAAGAGAGAACCACCACCCATGGAAGTTCCATAAGACACTGGACAGAAACGGTGCCATTATATTCACCACTGGCAAAGAGTTCAAAGTGCTTACATAAGCAAACTTTTTGTTACGTTGATAGAAGATGCTGACTGGAAAGCTGACAGGAGATACTGACCCGAAATCACAAAGTATCAAAAATGCCTCAGTACCACTGGGAAAACACTGAGACGGACAGAAAAACTCATGCTCTGTCTCCAGGATAGGATTAAGGGAAATAAAAATATGTATACAATTATTTAAACATTTTGGAGGCGAAAAACATTTTACCTAAATTTAAGGTTACATAATAAGTATACTCAAGGTCAACACCGACTTTTTAGGCTTCATAGTAACAATCTGGAGCATAAGTACCCACTAATATTCATTGTTGATGGTGTTTAAAGACCTATCATTTCCCATCTTCTTTGGTCTGTGAAACAATATTCATGATTTTGTGTTTACATTTGCCAAAAATGTATCAGTAATGCCTTATAATATTCAGAAGAAATTAACTTATGGTTATAACACAGAACTTTAAAAGCACAAATTTTCATACACCATTATTTATAAATCCAAAAAATCAGACTGAAAGTTTCCATTGATATCATCTTTCACAAAGATGCAATTATTGAGGAACAATCTGAATAAGAAAATTAGATTTGATTGAAGTAAAACAAATGAAAAAATATAAGCACTTGGGAAACACACTATACAACACAGATTAATCATTACCACTGCTCTCTAAGTGATGGAAAATACCCAACTGTGAAAGGAAAGAAACACAAAAGTGTGGGTAGAATCTTTAACAGAAAGGCCATTGTTTACCCATAAGTTTCACACTCTAGAAATATGAACACTTGCCAGGTAATTAAATACACCCACATGCAGAGTGTTCCATTGCCCTTTTTTTTTTTTTTTAATTATCACCATTTATTATCCTCACCAGCAGCTAATTTCCTAAGCAATACAAGATCTGGATTGGAACTGAGGGAAGCTACACACTGGAAACTAGCTCAAGCTACTACTCTTAGATGATTAGCTGTCCATGTGCCTGCTCACAGGGAGAAACTGTTGGGCATCAAAAAGATTTCCTCCGCCTTCTCTTGCCTGCACAGTGATACAGCTACCGCAAGTCAAGAGCAGGAGCCAGCCAGGGGAGCAGATAAATTACACTGCTCAGTGAAATTAACTGGAGTAGGGTGTAACTCATCATTTCTTCATCCTGCACCCAAGCCAATTTGGCTTTCCACACCCATTGCATCCCAAGTCCAATTAGGTGACATCTATCTTTAAGCATTTAAGCTCCTTTAAAAGTCTGGGCTTTTAACCTTTTGCAATGTATCGATACTGTTAACAACTTATTAGTAGTAGTATTTTTATGTCACAACCAAGAATGAAACTTCTGCCTCAATTAGGAAGAAACTGTGTTTTGAAAAAATTTTAAAGCTAAGATTCGTCATGATCAGCAATCCTTAACCCACTGAGAGACATTTTACATCACAATGCAACAGAAATTAACTATGCACATAAACACACATAAAGACATAGTCAAATCCAAACCACATACCAAAACGCATGTTTCATGAAACATGTCATACCTTTAGTGTATATGAGACTCTCCATTATTTTCTCTTCTGGTTCTTTTTTCAGCCTGCTCAGGCTCCCTAATTTGGTTTCACCAACCCATTGGTTGGGCAGCAACCAGAGCTTGGAACACACAAGTCCCTCTGTACAAATACCAATTCATAGTTCTTCATAAAAATCACTCCTGCCAATCAGTGTCAGTAGGACACTCCCCACAGATGAGACTAAAAAGACACTCCAAAGGGGCTGACTGATCTGTAAATAGGACTGTTTCTGAAACATGAATGAAACAGGCAGCAGGATATCTGGAACAGATGAGCTCTGTGCTTCTCTAAAAGCAAATTAGTCACTTATCACTCTACTGAAAGTGTACTATAATAGGCCCTTGGACAGGAAAATGGAAACTTAAACAAGACTTCATTTTTTCTTATTATGTTGGCAAAACATTTTTAACTGATACTATCAAGTGTTGAAAAGGATGTGGGAAAATGTGTGTACTGTTATTAGGACTGTAAATTTTGTGCAGCCATTTTGAAGAATGATTCGGGAGCATATAGCTAAAATGTAAACACCCTCTTATCCATCAGTTCTTCCAGTAATTTATGCTAGTTCTTACAGATGCACAGAGACCTATGTTTCAAGACACTGACCACCAGTAAGGAAAAAGTTACAGTACAATCACATTCCTTAATCACATAGAGAAATGTCCAAAAGACAAGGTCTTCCCTTACCATTGTTTCTCAGTGGGAAACTATGAGCATACTGAACAAGATATTTCTTCATAAAATGCCCCTACGTGTTTAAGAATAGTCCCGGGGGGGGGGAGGGCAGTGGTACCATCTTGCAGTGAGAAAACCACTATATATATGTATGTATATAAGGAATTTTTTCAAAAGGTATTACAAGGGAAAAAGAGAAAGTAAGCTGCAGAACAATACATATAGTATGACTGCAATTATGTGAAAAGAAACCAACCCCACTCTAGTGTACGTCCCCGTGAATGTATGGAATTGGAGGACATTGGAGGACAGATTGACAACTTCTGTCCCTAGGAATTCCAATATTGTTTGATTTTTTTTAAAGAATTTCTTTCTATATTAGTGGTTAGATTTTATTAGTTTAACATTTTATTTGGCGAAACTAAACTCCACAATGTTCTCACAAACCTTACATGGCTATTTTGAGAACTGTGACTGAGTAGGGCCTGTTGACAAAGCTATAAAACAAGGAGGGAAGGAGAGTAAGAGGAGGGACTAAGTACTAATGACATGAGTCATAAAAGTCCTTTTCCTTCCTAATTAAAGGGAAAGATCTCTCTTTAATAAACTAATTAAACACACATCAGAAGACAATTTAAAACGTGGGAATTAAATAATAACACTACTTTGGTCCCCATTGTCACCATCCTCCCACAACCTGTGTAAAAATATGACCCTCTGACCTCTGTACCCAGCTGTCCCTCGTGCTCCCTCTCGAACGCTGAGCAGCCAGTCGCCTGTCCTACCAGCTCAGAAGCTCTGTGAGGTCAGAGGCCACTGACAGCTCTTCACTCTACCTCTAAGAGCGGCTGCTCTGTAAGAGAATGTTGAATTGTGATTTTAAAAAAAGGACCTCTGACACAAATACCTCACTGGGGATGAGTTCTTAACTAGTTTACAGGGTTGAGATAAGTTAGAGAAAAGATGGTCCGTATTCAATAGCAATAGCTGAAAATGAAATTACCACTGGTGTTTCCTTTCTAGGAAAATACTTAGGGGGTTTTTATTCGTTTGTTTTCTAACTTTGCATTCTTTTTTTTTTCCATTCTAACTTTGAAACTAAAAGAAATAAGTAAGCAAAGGCACATGAAGTACTATCACTGTAGATAAGCAATTACTTCAGAAGTACTGCATCCAGAGTAAAATCATCAGAACAACGGCATCCTGGGGCACACAATGCATTGACAATCTAGTATCCACTCCTGCTTCCTTACTGACAGCACCAATGAACGTCCTGGGTGGCCACGTGTCAGATAAAGGCACAGGACCTCCTTGCAGCTAGCAGTGGATGTTCTTGCCAATGTCACGTAGGCAGAAGTCACCAGAAAGAGATCACCTCTCCCAAAACAAGCCTCATTAGCAGAAAGTCCTCCCCTTTGACCTCTTCTTTCAGCTATGACTAAATCCTGAAGATGCAAGAGCTTACCAGTGACTCTAAGGAGGAACCCCTGTGACAAAGATGACTGGCCCCCCAAACAGGAGGAGCAGGTCCTTAACATTGTTGAGCAGCTGCATGACTCTTGACTGCCTACCTGCTTGACCTTCCATTACTTGAGAAAAATTGGTGTCTCTCTGTTGCAGCTGAAAACATTCCTACTGACAGATCATCTGTGGGGGAATCAGCAGCATAGCACCCTCTTGCTAGGACTGTAAGAGGATCTAGAATAATACAGGGAAATGGAAGGTCTGATCGAGGGAATACAACAATATATAAATGAGTAGAGAAGACAATACTGGCGGTGCACATTGGGATGATACAGGCACAACAGTGATAAATTTCTGACAGTCCCTTCTAAATAAAATGGGCATACATTGCCTGATTGCACATACCTAGGCTTCCCTTCTTTTGGCAACTTCTTTTGGAACTAACCACTTTTTGGATCATATCAATGGTACATCTTAATTAGCCCGCTAAAATAACACTATTGGGAAACCTGAGGCAGGTTCTCAACACCACAAATTATCTTAAGAAGACAACCATGAAGAAAATGCATGTTTCCTTATATACCATATCTTATTATCCATTTCCATATTTATTAGCTGCGATGATCAATTCTCATTTAGAGGATTTCAGCTTGACTTAAAGTTGCTTCAATCTGTGTGCACTGTTCTCTACCCCACAAACACACACACACACACACACACACACACACACTCACACACTCTTATGCTTCAACTCAAAAGATGAACTGGATCTCCATGCTACTACCACACTCATGCAAAAATGGACACTCACTCACTAACACACCCCCCCTGAGAAGGCTGCATGATTTACAACCAAAACAGCAGAAAGGTACCAATATTAAGTACTTGAAACATCAACCCAGGTTTTATTATTTACATTTTACTTGTCAACTCCACAATTTTTTAAAGATTTATTTAGTTACTTGAGAGAGAGAAAGTGCGTGCACTGCGGGGAGGGGGTGCGCGGCGGGGACAGAGGCAGCTTAAGTAGACGGAGTGTGGCCCGAGGTGGGGCTCAATCTCAAGACCTTGAGATCCCCACCTAGGCCAAAACCAAGAGTCAGGCACAACCCACTGTGCCACCCTGGTGTCCCCAATTCCATAATATTTTTAAAGAAGCTCATATACATTTTTAGAAAAGTTTTATAAGCAAATCTTCATTGCCTTGGATAACATTAGAAACTCAGGGCCAAAGACTCCATATTAAGAGACCAAAGAAAATCATTTTACCCAAGAAAAACCAATGCCCAAGCATTTTAGAAGATAACAGTCCCTAACATAACGTCAGCACCAAAACCAATGTTTAATTTGTTTTAATATTATAAATTATCAAAACATGAGAAAATTTAAGTTTCATTTCTCACATTTGGATTCTAAAAGAATTTACCTTTTATTGCCTTTTGTTAACAGCACTAGAAAAAGATTAAAAAAACACCAAGACTGAGCCACCCTGTCTCTATGAAGCATGTCTTTAATTTCTGTATAGAAGTTGGAAGTTTCTAGAATGTCCCTGAACTATCTGGAAAATGAACTAAATCTATAAGGAAAAAAAAATCTATAAATAATTTCAATGAGAAAACAACTGTCCCCAAAATAGGAGTTTTAAGATATAATGTTTGGAAATGTTAAAAAATAAATAAATAAACAACAACAACAACAAAACGGTTCCTGAATATATCATTTAAGAGTATCTATGAGGAAATCATAAAACCAGCTTGGCAAAAATTTTTGCATCTACAGCCCTCCTAAAACTGAAGCTTGGCACTATAACTGAGTCCTATTATGGTCTGTTTGAGAGCTTCTAACTTTAAATTAGAATTAAAGAATTTTAAGTGATTTGACAAAATCCACCTTAATGACAAAAGGATTTCCTGGGGCTAACAGGAAGGAAAAATACTTTAATTATGTTTTGCTTCCTTTAAATTTACAGTTGTACCCCTGTTCCCTCGTCCATATTATGTCTACACTTTAGTCACCTGAGCTGAACTCACACCAAGACAGGTCTGACACACGTACTCAGTATTTATACTTACTGGCAAAGGGCAAGAGAACAGGAATTGGCACACACATGATACACTTGAGATACTATAATTCTTAACTGTTCTCTTATAAAATCACTCTCTGACTACTTCTCCTGACTACTGGAGAAAGTATAAGTAAATTAAGATATTTCTGAATGGCAGCTGTGTCAGAGGTTTTTTTATTTCTTGACAATCGTAGAAGAGCCAAGATAATCCTGGGCATCTCTTGCCAAATGATGAAGTTAAGAGGATGATGGCCTAATCTAAAATTGACTCATTGAGGATTTAAGAGCACAGGAATCACAAAGATACACACTAGTAAAAACATTTCATGACATTTTGACTTACTGCCATAAATGAATTATAATCTGAAGTCAGGTCAGGCAACTAACATTAAAAGCTAATTAAGAGGGAGAGGGGGAGCGGGCTATGGACATTGGGGAGGGGAGGCGAACCATAAGAGACTATGGACTCTGAAAAAACAACCTGAGGGTTTTGAAGGGTCAGGGGTGGGAGGTTGGGGGAACAGGTGGTGGGTAATGGGGAGGGCACGTTTTGCATGGAGCACTGGGTGTTGTGCAAAAAGAATGAATACTGTTACGCTGAAAAAATAAATAAAATGGAAAAAAAAAAAAAAAAAGCTAATTAAGAGACCAAGAGGTATTTTCACCTACCACACCCTTTCTAAAATACATAACTTCTATGATGTCCTTCCCTCACATAACACCTCACATACCCATCATTTCTTTGCTGACACAAAATACATTTTTTGTAAAGTCTACACAGCTGAAGACACAGGAGCCCAGGGTTTCAGCCTAGCAAGTCTGACTCCAACCAGCAGCAGGAACCACACCTACATAACTCCCCTTCTGCAGGAGCACACCCAGGATCAGTACTCTGTCTTTAAAACATTTGTTCAGATTTTTTACTTCCTCTACTTCTTAATTAGGCTATACTGAAACATCTAAGGTTTCAATGATCTATAAGTTGAGTCTGAGCAAGGAAACTTTCAGGCTAATGTGTGTTTTAGTATTTCCATTTGAATACTTAAGGAATCACACTCACAAACTTGATTACACAGAAATGTTCTTTATAAAAGGACTCCTTACTCCTCCCTTGAAATCTCAGGAGAGAAAAATATAGAACTCTGACCATAGATACAGAAAGCCAGATGTATTCAGTCCCATATGCCCCCTTAATTTATAGATACCATGGGAACCACTTTATGTTTATCTGTACATTTTCAAAATTCCAATAATTGTTTAATGTGACTTAACCAAAAAAAAAAAAAGGTTAAACTGAAACAATTTAAATTTCATTTCTCATATTATAGATTTACCTTTTATTACATTAGTTAACAGCAATAAACAGAAATAAGAAACAGGAGGGCTGACCCTACCAAACCATGTCTTCATGTTCTGACTAGAGATTTGAAGTTTCTAGAACATTCTCAAGCTAAATGGAGAATGAATTAAATCTAAGAAGAAAAAAAGAGTCTTGAAGGATTTCAATGAGAAACACATTTATTCCCAGAATAAACCAGATTTTTTAAAAAGATCTTAGAATAAGTGATAGCTCTAAAGGTAAAATAAATTTGACTTTATAAACATCAACAACTGGAATGACAAAAACCACCAGAATAGGCACCGTAACTTTCATAGAATCCTCTCAGTTCTAAAAGGTTCCTGGATCATCATTAAGCAATATAACAAGCACAGTTTAACTATAATCCATACAAGAAAAAAGTCAATGTGAGGAAGCGCTATTACTCTAACATTTCTTATCAAAGACACATTAAGGTCCCAACTGAAACGTATGGTCCTGATCCTTGAAAAACCATTATTTTCAACTGATAGTTGTATAATTTATCATAGTTTGGAATTTTGTGACAACACATCATGACTTATTGTGCTCTACTCTCTCCCACGAGGACTGGGGTTGGGGCAAGTCCTTAGGTCTTACTACTATACCACGGTTCCTTTTAAAAGATTCAGTCATGGGGCGCCTGGGTGGCTCAGTGGGTTAAAGCCTCTGCCTTTCGCTCAGGTCATGATCCTAGGGTCCTGGGATTGAGCCCCGCATCGTGGTCTCTGCTTGGTGGGGAGCCTGCTTCTTCCTCTCTCTCTCTCTGCCTGCCTCTCTCCGTACTTGTGATCTCTATCTGTCAAATAAATAAATAAAATCTTTAAAAAAAAAAAGATTCAGTCATTTGACTCGCCTCCTCCCAACCTCTCTCATTTTAGACAAACAAGTGAGTCACTCATGAATGCTGTAAGACTGGCTACTCATATTTTGGATGCTTGAGCATTTTGTTCAAACAAGCATGGATATATGATGACTATTAATTTATCATGGTAGAATCACTAATAGGCTTAACAGGTTGAACAAGATCCAATGCAGAATATTCGAGGGCTTAAGAAAAAGCAACGTCCTAGAAGGAAAAATAATCAATTTGTTATATACCTGTATATGTTTTAAGAGCACTTTTCATGGATCTCTCATAAACCACTGGAATTAATGTATATTGATAACACATTTCTGAAGGACATTTAACTTATAGCAAAAATCTCCTTTGAAAATAAACTTGGCTAGGTATGCCCAGCTGGCTCAGTCAGAAAAGCATCTGACTCTTGATCTCAGGATTGTGAGCTTTACCTCACATTGGGTCTAGAGATTATTAAAATAAATAAATTTTAAAAAAATAAATAAGTAAGTAAAATAAATAAATAAAACAAAGTTGGCTACATGCAATCCAGAGACTCTACTTCTAACAAATAATAGAAATAATAACCAAGTACAGAAAGATGTGTACTCGGGAAATGATAACCAAGTACACCAAGATGCAAGTATGTTCACTGAGCCTAAGTTGAAATCAGAAAAAAAAAAAAGAGAGAGAGAGATATCAAATGTCTAATAGTAAGGAAACTGATTAATATATACTTCCATATAATGGAATACTATGAAAATTTTAAAAATAAAGTTAAAAACAGCAAAAGATGACATATTTACTTGAAAAAGTAACAAACAGCAAATATGATATACCATCATTGCATATGTCTCAGTATATTTAAGATTTGAGGTAGATCTATATAAAATATGTTCATAGTTAACTGTAAATAGTGAGGTAAAAAGCATTCCTTCTTCCTCCTTCTTGATGCTTCCATGTTTTCTTGAAAATGTCCCTAAGGAGTATTTTTTAAGTCTAACTTTATCTGGCCATGACTGGTGAAGCCATGCCTGAATAAATTTTGACAAATTTTAAAACAAATATTGATCAGAGATAGTGGTTCGCTGTGGTATCCAAACCACAATACATTTCATAGCTGCCCTCCAGGACAAGGCTGTAATCCAGAAGATGCTGCCAACATGCTTGGCAACCTCTACTGATCATACTGGTCACCCTTTTCATTTTGGTGCTTCTTTCACCTTTTTTCTAGTATCAGGTAAGAGCTAAACTCTTTCACTCAATAAACACATACTGACAAATTCTTACATGCCACCTAAGCTGACAACCCAAGCCACACAAGCTAGTAGGAGCAAACCCTCAGTTGTAGGAAGCTCCAGATTCATCTGGGGCAACGGGCACACATGCCAACAACTACAATAACGTAATGGCATAAGAGAGGATACTTACTGAGCAAGGGTAGAATCGGGTAACTGCCTGGTAAGCGGAGAGTTGTCTGTCAAAGGACTCAAAAACCCTAGATGGAGTTAAATGTTAAAGACAAACTCAGTAAATAGAAAACACAACTTGACTCTAGTTATGTTGAACCTGTATTAGGGTTTTCCAGAGAAACAAAACCAATAGGATATGTGTGTGTGCATACGTGTGTATCCATCCTTCTAGAGATAAAGATACTTAAGGAACTGACTCATTCAGTTATGGGGGCTGGCAAGCCCAAAATCTGCAGGGCAGCCTTGTAGGTTAGAGACCCAGGGAAGAGCTGATGTTGTAGCTCAAGTCCAAAGGCAGTCTGGAGGCAGAATATCCTCTTTCTTGGGGACCTCAGTATTTTCAATCTTAAGAACTCCAACTGATAGGCTGAGATCTTCAACTACATTATGGAGAGTAACCAGCTTTACTCAAAGTTTACTGATTTAAATGTTAATCCTAGCTAACCTTATCTAGCAATTACTAGGTATTTACCCCAAAAATACAAATATAGGGATCCAAAGGGGCGTCCTCACCCCAGTGTTTATAGCAGCAATGTCCACAAAGCCCAAACTATGGAAAGAGCCCAGATGTTCATATATATGATGGAACACTACCAGCCATCAAAAAAAAAACAATGAAATCTTGTCATATTGCAAGGATGTGGATGGAACTAGAGGTATTATGTTAAGCGAAATAAGTCAATCTGAGAAAAACAATTATCATATGATCTCACTCATGTGGAACTTAAGAAACAAAACAGAAGAGCACGAAGGAAAGGAGGGAAAAATAAGACAAGAGGAAATCAGAGAAGGAAATAAACCGTAACAGACTCTTAATCATAGGAAACCAACTGAGAGTTGCTGGAGGGGAGAGTGCAAGGAAATGGAATAACTAGGTGATGGGCATCAAGGAGGGCATGGGATGTAATGAGCACTGGGTGTTATATAAAACTGATTAATCACTGAACTCTACCTCTAAAACTATTAATATACTACAGCAATATCTAGATGGGTGTTTGATCAAAATCTGGGTGCCACTGTCTAGCCAAGTTGACACAAAAAATGAACCATCACAAAAACCACATCAGAAAATTAGAATAAAAAATAATAGCAATAAAATTAGGAGTTCTTCAGCCCTTCATTATGATTTTGTCTATTTTTCCATCTTCCCTTTTCAGTCCCCCAAATTTCTCAGTCCTCCGTCTACTGACTCCACTGTTAGAGGAGGCCTTTCAGATTCTCAGATTCTGCACTGGCTTAACTTTCTTTTTTTTTTTTTTTTTTAAGATTTTATTTATTTATTTGACAGACAGAGATCACAAGTAGGCAGAGAGGCAGGCAGAGAGAGAGAGGAGGAAGCAGGCTGTCCACAGAGCAGAGAGCCCAATGCGGGGCTCGATCCCAGAACCCTGGGATCATGACCTGAGCCGAAGGCAGAGGCTTTAACCCACTGAGCCACCCAGGTGCCCCTTAACTTTCTAACACTTTAATTTTTCTTTCTTTCTTTATTTCTTTCTTTCAAGATTTTATTTCTAAGCAATCTCTACACCCAACATGGGGCTCAATTTCATAACCCCAAAATCAAGAGTCTCATGCTTTATTGACTAAGCCATATAACAATGTCCTTCTCACTGAAATTAAAGAATATTTCTTTCTGCAACAAGTCAAGATGAGGTAAAAGGAAAGAAAGAATCAAAAAAACAATGAAGGAACTTTTGCATTGTTAAAAGACAGCATGAAATAACAGAAAACAACATGAAGAATTGCATGCTAGTCTACACTACAATTTCAGATTTTCATGTCATGTCATAATCTGAGACAATGCAAAAAAAATCATCCAAGTGAAGCCTCTGTTCTGCTGTATAGAAAAAAATGAAGGTTAGTATGACCATCACTCAACACAACATAATTTCTCTTTGAAAGGACTGAATGGAAATGCATATACTCAAGACAGTATTCTAAAGAATAGGGGGGGGAAAGGCAGGATAAAATGTCAATGTTTGGTCAACCACAATGTTTTCAGTCTCTTCTACAATTTCATTCACTTACCAAATCCCAAATCAGTCAAATGCAAAACAACTACCAGAAAGAATTTTAGACTCTCTAATTGCCTATCAAGGAATATATCCTTACTTTATTCATTATCTTTACTTTCACATCATTTCTATATAGTCATTAACATTCATTTAGAAAGGGAACTATCAAATGAGGTATTGGCAACTGGAAAACATCCATGATTTTCAAAACCTGTTTTACACTGACTGTCAACAGTAGATATCTGAGAAAGAGGACTATGAAGAAAGTTCATTCCCTTTATAGTTCTACGTTTTAGCAGTCAATACTTAATTCTTCCTCTGAAATCAGAAAAAAAAATTTTAATATCTTTCTTATGGACTGTGTGAAAAACTTAGGACCACTCAGAAAGAATCGTTTATAAGGGACATATATGCCAAATATTAAACCAGCATTGACAGTCTCAACTTTAAGCAGAACTCCAAGGAAAATATAATTCCCTTTTATTAACCCAAATAGAGAAAATTGTTGACTGCATTCAATGACCAAAGTCATACTATATAATGAAGTCACCAGAAATTCAATTCTTGCCCTATCATCCATTCTATCTGAATGTCAGTTCAGACTACCACAATCTGTGCAGCTACTTAGTAATTTTTAAACAAATCCCCAGAAAACAAAAACAAAAAACACCCTTTCATTTACTTTGGATTCTAGAGATCAAGTAATTTCATTCATCTACATATCAAATGAAATTGCCTTGGAGAGGTGACATAACTTTCCCAAGTATCTAAGTGTCGTACACTAGAAGGAGAAATCTTCAAAATTCCAACACTGTTTCAACTGCATCTGCTGATACTACGTTTGGATCTTGCTCTGTCTGTATACTTGTGTGTGCACATAAAGAACGTTTAGGGATGCCTGGCTGGCTCAGTTGGTTAAGCACCTGACTGGCTCAGCCCATGATTGCAGGGTCCTGGGATAGAGCCCCATGTCAGGCTCTGCAGTCAGTGTGGAGTCTGCTTATCCCTTTCCTTCTCCCTCTGCCCTTCCCCCGACTCATACTCTCTCTGTCTCTCTCATTTATAAAATATTTATCTCATTTGAACACCATCCAACTCTGGAAGCTGAACATTACAATCCTCCCATGCTGCAGAAGAGGAAACTAGGACAGATGACGGGACATGGACTGGGTCATACAGCCAGCAAAGGAAACTGAAACGCCCATCTGTTGGATCGTGGGAAGTCATACATCAGATTAGAAAGCACCCTATATGTCAAGACTTTATACTAATTTATAGGCATTGAGTCTTCACCAAAGAAGTGACATAAGGACTGTTTTAGCAATATGGAAGTTCCTCAAAAAATTAAAGATAGAAATATCATAGGGTACACCAATTCCACTTCTGGGTATTTAACCCAAAGAAAAGGAAAATATTAATTTGAAAAGATGTATGACTCCTGTGTTTACATTAGCGTTATTTACAATAGCCAAGATTTGCAAACAACTAAGTGTCCATTAACAGATGAATGAATACATGTGGTATGCATATACAATGGAATATTATTCAGCCATAAAGGATGAAACTGCTCTTTGAAACAACAGGGATGGCCCCTAGTGGGCATTATGCTAAGTCAGAGAAAGACAAATAACCTCAAGATTTATGTGTGGAACCTGAAAAACAAAACAAACAACAAACAAAACAAAACAGAAATCCTCATAAACACAGAAGTGAAGAGAATTTAGTTATAAAATAAATTACAGGGATGTAATATGCAGCATAGGGAATATAACCAATAATATTATAATAACTTCATATGGTCACAGATAGTAACTAGACTTACAGTAAGCATTTCATAATGTACACAAATGTCAAATCACTATGCCGTACACCTGAAACTAATATAACATTGCCATTAACTGTTGTCAACTAGACTTCAATTAAAAAAAATTATAAGGACGACTATTTCAGGAACCTTCATTTTGAAGGAAAGCGCAAGGTGATCTGACAAACCAAGGAATGACAGAAGAGGGAAAATTCTTAAAGACCACTTAAATGATGTGGCCCCAAAATGATAAGAGCTGGTAAGTATAATATATATGTATGTGGTCTCGGTTCCTTGGAAGTTTCTGAGTGGCAGAGAAGATAGGATGATCTTTGTTATTCACAGCAAGCCCCTTTCGACTATACCTGAAGTTACGTTAATCAGGTGACTCTAGGCGATAGGGGCTGGTTACCAAACACATGATTAGAGGGTTAGAACTTTCAGCCCCTCCCTCTCCCCACTCTCACTCCCACCCAACCTCAGGGTAAGACATGGGGTAGGGGGGAATGATTGAGCTCAACCAACAATGCCAATGATTTAGTTAGCTATGCCAATGTGATGGAACCTTCATTAAGAACCTTAAAAGATGCAGTTTGGAGAGCTTCTGGTTGAACCCACCCACGCGCCAGGAGGGTTAGTACACCACGACCCCACGGGGACAGAAGCTGCTGTGCTCTCCATGTATGGCTCTTCATCTATGTCCTTTCTTTATCCTTTATAATAAACCAATACACATTAAGTAAGCATTGCCTTGAATTCTGTGAGTTTACAGCAAATCATCAAACTGGAGGAAAGGGTCATGAGACTTCCAATTTATAGCCAGTTGGTCAAAAATGTGGGTGACAACTTGGGACTTGCAGCTGGCATCTGAAGAGGGGAACAGTCTTACGGGACTGAGCTTTTAGCCTGTGAGGTCTCCACTAGCTCCAGGTAGTTTGTGTCATAATTACTTAATGAAAGGGGAATACCCACATAGCTGGTGTCAGAAATGCTGTGAGTGGTTCTCTAGTCTTGGTGATGACATGATAAAACTGCCCCCAAAACGGCCTTTTTTTCCTCCTATCAGCCCTTCACGGAGAGTGCCCACTCAACCCAGAAGACATCACCTTCCCTGAAGAAAAACACCCTGAAGACCCAGCTCTTATCTCTCCTCTCTTGGGAGCAGAAAGGACTCTCCAACTAAGAATGGAAGGTCCTCACTAGGTCAAGCCGTTAAGCCCCTGTCTACTCTGATACTTTTATGTCCTTCCCATGAATGTGGTGGCCTCATGACTCATACTACGGAATCAGGAAGACCTTGTTCAGAGAAAAACTGCTCACTGCTTCTCTATGTGATGGAGGAAAGAAGGGAAATGAAAAGTCAAAGCTGACCCTTACGGTCTGGTCTGATGGCAAGAAGAATGGTGGTAACCACAACAGAACAGGGAAGGGGGAGGGAAAGGTATTCTGTTTGAGAAGACAAACATACACAAAAAAAGCATCCAGGGCTCTGGGCATGGGGGGAAGGGGGGGCGCAGTGGTGAAATGAACACAAGCATCAAATCTAGATCCCTCTCAAAGCCCCACTAAAACAACAACAAAGGAATTGTTTTAAGAAGATGGAGAGAATGGAAGAGGTACTGAGAAAAATTCTGGAAGCTGGAATAGGAAACAAGTTAAGCAGTATTTAACTGGAGATTTAATGAAGCCAATCCTAAACCAGCTTGGAGGAAAATTAACCTAGTCACTTTATACTGCAGAGTTCTCAAAGCTTAGAATGGGTCATGAATGGGTCATGACAAGTACTTCTGGAAGCAGAAGTCAACTGATTTTCTTGGAAAGGGGTAACAGTTAAAATAAGGATCGGTTGAAAATTGCTTATGCAATTATGAACCCTACATCCCTCATCCCACTCCAAGTCACCAGTGATTGCCCCTCACACATCCCAGCAGAAGACTGGAGGTTAATTCCCAAAAGAGGTTAAAACAGAGGGTTTCTGGCTTGAGAATACAAGGCACACCTGAGAACCTACCAAAAGCAGAGGGATAAGTAAACAGAGACATTCTTTTTTTTTTTTTAATATTTTATTTATTTATGTGACAGACAGAGGTCACAAGTAGGCAGAGAGGCAGAGAGAGAGAGGAGGAAGCAGGCTCCCTGCAGAGCAGAGAGCCCGATGCGGGGCTCGATCCCAGGACCCTGGGATCATGACCTGAGCCGAAGTCAGAGGCTTTAACCCACTGAGCCACCCAGGCGCCCCAAACAGGCGCCCCAAACAGAGACATTCTAAATGCGGAGATACCTGGCCTTCTTTCCACACGGTCGCTGGAAAGCTAACAGCTTCAAACACACACACACACACACACACACACACACACACACACACACACACCCCAAAGGACAGCCCTGAGATTTTGGAATACTGGAATTAAAGAACTGACTGTAAATTGCAAATCTTTTAGAGAGGAAAAGGAAGTTACACAAAAGATGAGGAATCGGAATGTCTCGACCTTTTCTCAACACCAACATTAGAAAAGTTAAAGACCAAAGGAACTGAAAGAGCAAACTTCAAAATAGAAAAAGCACAATTTTTAACCTAGAAATCCTTATCCAGCAAAACTATCAAAGAAATGAGAAGATATACAAGCAAAAAATTTGTGTGTTCTACAGTATTTCTTAGGACACTACCATAAATAGAGCCCCCACCAAAATGAAGGACCAAACCAAGAAGAATGTGTTAGAGGAGACAGACATCAAAAAGGAGAAGAAATTGTCCAGAATGACAGTGAAGGAGAACATAGTGACAGGTACCAGCCACAAAGAAGAATCATCCTACGTTAGATTAGATCAGAAAGCTCTGGGAGAAAAGCTTATTCAAAAGAAGAAATTGATAGAATTTTTAAGGTAAAAAGAAGATATGGATAGGGTAGAGTCTGAAGATAAGATAATAACAAACACATTAAAAACACACACACCCAAAAAGGGCCAGTATGAATGCCAGGGAAAACAGAAGGTGCACAATAAAGGAAAAGTAATGATGTTTGATGACATGGCTCTGCTCTGAACAGTGTATGCTGTCATAACATTGTCAACACTGGATGCTGAATTAAACAAAACTACAGCAGAAGTGTCCCAGGGCCGGGGAGGTGGGGTGGGGTGAGATGTGGAGGGCCGGGGAGGTGGGGCGGGGTGAGATGTGGGAAGACAAGGTAAGGCATGTATGGCAGGGGTCAGATGGAGGGAAGCAAAAGGAGCTAAATTTTCACCTTGAACAGATAATATCTAAGACTACAAAAATGTGAAATAGCAAAGCCAGAATGACGTTTAAAGATACAGAAGTAAATTTTTTTAAAAATCAGCTGAAAATATTAAATGACTCTCCACGTCCAGAGGTTTTCCACTCTAGCCAGCCTACACTGCTCATTTCCATGGCCATGAAGCCAGCTCATCATCAAGGGAAAGGTATATGATATGACATGAATCACCATAAATCCTCTACAGCCATTAGGGGAAAGTCAAAGCAGGTGGTTTAATTGTCCCATAGCAGTGACATCTTAGTGAATGCTCAGGATAATATATTACCTTTCGAATGCAGTGACTATTTAGTCAATGAAGAATTTTGTCACTCCTTCCTTTTATGATTTTTCTTTCCCCTCACAGTTATACTTCTGACCATCCACCATTCGACAATAAAATTTAAAAATTAAAGTATTTAATTATTATCTCTAACCAGGAAACTAAAAACTACCATATATGAAAAGGTTATTTCAGCTTGGTCTAGATCCACAATGCCACCTGAGAGAAATAAGCACTGAAAGGCCTATTTCTAATATGAAATGGGGGGACGGGGGGAGAGGAACTGACCAAAAGAGACACAATAGATGATTCAGAACACTATCTAATTCTTTCTAAAAAAAAAAAAAAAAAATGACCATGGATCAACCTAAAGTACTCCATATGACTCTCAAAACATAAAGGAGATAGCACAGTAAAAGTACTTCTACATTTTCCCTATTACCTATTCTCCATTAGCCCAAATAATCAAGAAAAAAGTTCATAAGCTACAATGATTGGAAAACAGTAAAACTATTTCTTAATTATATTAAATTTTAGCTATTCATATGTTTTCAATGAGAAAAGCCTAAGGAATTTGCAAAGTGATTTCCCAGTGGGGAAATACTTAACTGGAAAAAAAAAGACTATTGTTATTTGGTCCTGCTCCATTAATATAAACAGACCCTTATGTAGCTAAGACTTAAGTAACTAGAACAGTTTCCCAGACTCAGCACTTTTTACCTCTTCTTTCCTTTCTCTCTTCATTTTTACAACTACAAAGAAAACTGTCATGATTCATTTCTGACTACAGAGACGGGGAAGCCCACTTCCATGGAACACAATCATCGCACAGTTCTCAAAGCTCTTCATTGAATGTTTTTCAAAGTTCAAGTTAAAAAACAGAAGTTCATTTTCACTTTGGAAATCAAACTTGAAAGAAAAATGTGACCTCCCAGAATTTAATTCCTTCCAAGGAACTCCCTGAAGGACATAAACTGTTAAGACATGGCCGCTTGGGGAAAGCATTTTCATGTCCTTTTTGACATGTGAAGCTACATGGGACTTGACAGGAGTAATTTTTTACAAGCTCAAGTCTGTCTTTTCTTTATGTGTTCAGCATGAATTAAAAACATGTACTTTACCAAAAGCTTGCTGGATTCTATAAACAACTCAGATCCTTTTACAGAGAATGCACAGGGGAGGTGGAAAGGATCTTTAATGCTTTGCATGTTGTTTGCTTAAAAAAAAACACACACACAATCTTTGAACAGAAATCAAATGTAAATGCATGCCCATATTAAACAGAGGTAAGTAAAAGAAAAAAAAAAATAAGTGGGCTTTTCAAACTGATAAAACTACTCACCCTTATCCATTTAAATACTCCTAGAAAAAACGTAGAAGAGGCAAAACAAGTAGCTTTTACTTACAGATATAAATACTCTGCATATACTTGCCAGTTGCCCCACACAATTTCCCAGTTGGTTCACCTTCACTCCGCTGGCCTGGAGCTGTTACCTGGAATGAATGTCCCAGCCAACATTCTGGATAGGCACAGGGTCTAAAGGGCTGAGTCTCATGCACCCACACTCCTGGAAACGCTCTTATCCCCTGCTTCCCAAGCTTCATACTCACATACCCTGCTTTCATGACACCATGAAGTCCACCTCCCCCTACAAAGGAATCCGGAGGCCTGATCTAAATCATTTATGTTATAGATGAAGTCAGAGTCACAGAGCTTAGGGAAGGGGTCGGGAGGACGGTAAAACATGATCTTTCGCATCCTGGCAGTCATTTACAATCCATTTTGTGGTAGAAAATTCTTCCATGATGATTAGGGCGTGCGGCACTGCAGGTCTGCGTATCTATACTCAGGACAAACAGGCTTGGGGAGGATTGCCCTGTGCCTGGTCATGCTTTGGAAACATGGTGTATAAGAGGAAATGTATTTGTAAGTTTAAAACAACTTACAAATTAACTTTTGTAACTTGACAAGTTTCTAAGTTAGAGATTACATGTGTAATAGAACCAACTCACTGGAACTCAACAAACCAAAACCCCTGACTTGACTTTATCTGATCTCAATTGGAAAAGAGGAAGATAACATCAAAACAAACTCGTATCAGAAATGTAACCAAAATACCATTTTTAGAGAACATGCTGAATAAACTTACTCCAATATTCTAGACTTCCAGAACTGAATTACTGAGGTGTCCAAAACAATGATCTCACCTCCCACATTATGTCCAATTATCAAACCTAGCCATCAGCTATCTAGAAGACTCAACCAGAACACAAGCACAGTCATTAGGCAATTTTAAGAGTTAAATCAAATAATTAAGTCCAATCCTTTATTCCAACGTCCTGGCTTTATTTATGTTTAGATTTTAAAAATACACTTGGGAAAAAATAAGTAAAAATAGTTTTAAAAATAATAAAGGCCAGTCCAAAGTATCTATCAGCTAATATTTATTGTTTGTTATGGACCAGGCACTGTTCTGAATATATCATTTTATCTGCACAACCATTAGTACAGTGCCCATTTTACATGTTGTTTACTTAAACACAGAAAGGTTATGCAATTTGTTGAGGATCACGCAGCCAGTAAACCTTATCTTTTAACTGCCCTGTTCTGCTGCCTTTTATCAAACTGCTTCAATGATCTCTCACTTCTCCAAATTACAGTGGATTATACTGTAGTAACAGCTACTTTACCAGCAGATTACATAAATTGAAAAGCTGAATTATATCAGGGAAAGCCAAATAGGATTCCACTAGCAGCAACTAGCACACCAACCACTCAGTACGTTCATGCTCGCATATTCTTCTCATGTCTGTTCAAACATGTATGTCCCATCCGCAGGTACAATTTTCCACATCGGTTTAAAGTTTTCCTAGTTACGTCTTCTAGGAGACACTGAAAGATGGAAATGGGGGTTTTATATAAGCAGTATTTAGGGAGAACAATCCTCTCTCCTCAGATTTTGTTTAGAAAGTACATCCCTACCCTGTGATTGTGGTGAGTCACCCCTCTGCTCTCCGGGTGTTGTTTAAAGTTCCTAGGGAGAGGGAAATCAGAGAGGCTGCCTTCAGCCCTGAGGAAGACAAACAAGCCCAGGGCCAGGTCACGAATCTCCAAATGGTGAAGGCCCACTAGCAATGGGCTTCTAAAGCACAAATTGGCAGGGATTCAAAGACACTTAAAGCAAGACTCTCATTGTTGTACGGTAATGAAGCATTTGTTCATAAACTCATACTGTCATGGACCATATGGGCATCTAAAGAAGCCTCTGGGAACAGAGCTTTGGCAGCCCCACTCATGGCCCACAGCCCAGCAAAGGCAGTAGGTCTCTAAGCAGATTCACCCCTCGGGCTCTGCAGATGGTGGTTCTCAAACTTAGCATCAGAATCACCTGGAGGGCTGTTACACACAGACTACTGCACCTATCCCCACGGATTCTGATGGAGGAGGTCTGGTGTGGGGCCTAGAGTTTGCATTTCTAGCAAATTCCTCAGAGACGCTGATGATGACATCACGCTTTGAGAACTGCTGATTTAAGTTAAGTTCTTGGCTGGTGCCACCAGCAAGTACCACTTAACTGCAGGTATTTTCCGTCAACAAAGGTAAATGTTCTCAAGAGCCTAGGAAAGGCCAGCTAGTCTCTTCACAGCTTCTCCTCCCATCCTCCATCACTAACAAGGAAACTAAGTGACGTCCTTGAGGTACAGGCTTGAGAGCATGCGTTACAGTGTCACAGCATTTAAAGACAGAAATCTTGGGGAGAGCAGGGAAAGAGAAGCTTCCCCTAACATATCAAATCAAAATAAGCCAGAAATTGAATTTTGTTCCTACATCACCTGTCTTCTGACACTGCTCACGAACGTCTGGAAAAGGAAAAGAAGCCAGAATGAGGGAAAGCATTAACAAAAGGACTTTATACTAGAGACTAAAGTACCTTTCACCAGTGCAGCTCAAAGAATCAAATAAACTTGATTAATTTTCTACAAGTTCACAACAGCACTATCACAGGCACTACTAATTCACCTCCACACATCATGCCACTGGGCACAATGATTTAAAATAATCAGAACAAAATAGAAAATACTAAAAAGAAAAAAATTCCTAGCCAAACACAGAAATTTTTCAATATTAACATGAACTTAAAAATTCACCAAAAAATAATTACAATTCTTCAAATAAGAACTCACGTATACCGCATTTTGTCTCTACCCCTTACCAGTTGTGTGACCTTGAGCAAATTACTCGACCTCTCTGTAGCCACTCAGTAAAATCAATAAAATGGGGCTGGTACTATGTCTCTCATACAGTTTTTTATGAGGATTAAATGAAACTGGCACATAGTAAGTATCCTATAAATGTTAGCTATAAATATGATCCCATAAATGTTATATGAATTATTTTTATTGAGCAGACCTTGCAATTTGCAAGCAATATATTAAGATCATGTAAAATATACTAATGGCACTGAAAGACATTTCTCCCACTCTCTTTCATGCCTTCAATCCCTGCGACCATTATCATGGGTGAGTTTGCCCAGTCCCTCAATGTTTCTATAGACTATTAATTTTCCAATTAAACCACCAATGTTTAGAATAAAAGGAGCAAGCTTCATCCTCATCTTCCCACAAAATGAGAGCTAAAAGTTCACAGCAAGAGTCTACAGACCTTTGTTTTGAAAACTTGTTGAGTTAAATCTAAATAGACCCCGTATGTTGCAAGAGAAGGCACTAGCCGAGGTGAGGAATCTAGAGACAGATGTCTGACTGACATTTTGTGCAGGGGGAAGGGAAATGTTTATTTATTTCTTTAGAGGAAAAAGAGATGTAACTTCTCTTTTAAAAAAAAAAAGTAACATAATTTATTAGCAAACAGGCACACTACTCAACTAAAGAACCAATGAGGAAAGGAATACAACCATCTTTTGACTCAATGATCTATTCACTGTAAAGACAGAGAGAACTGTCATTGTGGATCAGCAAACTTAGCATAAAAGAGGGTGAATTTGTCCAGAAAGGGGATAATGACAAAGACTTAGCTATCTACTGGACTGACAGAATTCCGGCACATCTTTTCCTAAACGCTACCTCGTGAGTGCAATTTAAAGGTTCCCAAATAACACAGAGAAGAAACCCTAGGAAGCCCCAGAAGATAACAAACTTCTGTCCACATGATAACTCTTGTGTAAACAGACTCCAGAGAACATCAAAAGGACTTCACTGGGGAGACAGTGCGAAGTAAGAGATCTTCAGAAACATGCCTCCTGATGCCTCTCCTCTTTAAAACAGTCTCTGGTTGTCTATGACCTGGGGGAAATTCTCACAATATAACCTAAGTTTTAAAAAATCAGGACACAAAACTATTTATAAAGAGTGACTCCCTATGTTCTGCTAAAAAAAAAATGTTATCTGTTGCTATAGAGCCATTCATACAGATTCATACAGATACATGAGCAAAAAAGGAGGAATTCAACACTCTCTGGGCTGTGATACTTCTCTGTATATTCTGCATTTTAAAGGTTTGAACTTTATGATAAAAATACATTAATATTATAAATCAGAACTATTTTATGACATACTTCTAAGACTTAAAGCTTTTTTTTTTTAAGATTGATTTATTATTTTGAGAGAGAGAGAGAGTAAAAAAGAGAACATGTGACAGGAAAGGACAGAGGGAGGAGAGAGAGGAACTTAAGACACTCCACACGGAGTCCCACACAGGGCTGGATCCCACAACCCTGAGATCATGACCTGAGCCCAAACCAAGAGTCGGCGCTTAACTGACTATGCCACCCAGGAGCCCCATACGAGTTAAAGGCATTTTTTTTTTTAAGATTTTTATTTATTTATTTGACAGAGAGAGACATAGCAACAGGGAACATAAGCAGGGGAGTGGAAGAGGAAGCAGCAGGCTTCCAACCTAGCAGGAAACCCCATGTAGGGCTTGATCCCATGACCCGGGGATCATGACCTGAGCCAAAGGCAGACTCTTAACAACTAAGCCACTCAGGTGCCCCGAGTTAAAGCTTTTTAATGTACTTTTGTTTACCCAAAACTATATGGTAGGATGTGTTATATTTTTGAGGTTACATTCATAAACAATGCTTTAATTACTCATTTCCTATACTAATTCAGTACAAACCTCTGGTCTTAAGCAGGTTAACAAATGGGAAAAAAATAATTCAAATGACCATAGTTGCTTCCCTCACATGTCTGACAATGTCACTCTCTACTGGCCTGTACAGGCAAGGTCGTTAGAACCAACCCAGTGAAATCAAAATCTGAAGCCCATTTCATGACCAAATGCATTTATTTAGCAAATGAATCACTATGTCAGAGTAAAACATTCCACACAGAAATTCAAATGCAGCTCTATCTTGGTAGTAGTCCCCTCCCAAGCCAGGAAGTAATTCACATTCAGCATGCAGGATATCCAGAGAGAAGGCAGAAAATGCCCACTTTAAATAACTCAACCTATACTGTGTTGTTACATACATAAACAGAAGCCTCCTCCCTTTTTCTTTCCTTCTTTTTTTTTTTTTAAGATTTTATTTATTTGAAAGAGAGGGAGAGAGAGAGTGCGAGAGCGAGAGCACGTGTGGGGTGAGGGGCAGAGGGAGACTCAGAACCAACCGCCCCCACCAGCAGGGAGCCTGATGCAGGGCTCTCTTCTGAGACTCCAGGACCATGACTGAGCTGAAGGCAGATGCTTAATTGACTGAGCCACCCAGGCACCTCCTTTGTCTTTCTTAATACAGGAAAAGATTAATTATCTCTTGAGAAGCTCCTATTTAAAATATACCTAAGATCAAAACATTAGCAATACAAAAAAATAAGAAAGAGCTTAAATTAACAGTACATTTCAATGTTAATTAATCTTATTTTTACCAAATCAACTGCATTTTCCTGACAAAAGAGAACTGCAATTTTGGGGCCTGGGTGGCTCAGTCAGCTGAGGTTCTGGGTCTTGGTTTCCGCTCTGGTGGTGACCCAGGTAATGAGATTTAGCCTTTACCCAGCTCCACTAGGCTCAGAGTCCTTTTGAGATTCTCCTTCTCCCTCTGCCCCTCCCGGTGCTTTTGTGGACATGCACTCTCTCTCTCAAAATAAAGAAATAAACTCTTAAAAAAAAAAAAAAGTGGGGCGCCTGGGTGGCTCAGTGGGTTAAAGCCTCTGCCTTCGGCTCAGGTCATGATCCCAGGGTCCTGGGATCGAGCCCCGCATCGGGCTCTCTGCTCAGCAGGGAGCCTGCTTCCCCTCCTTTCTCTCTCTGCCTGCCTCTCTGCCTATTTGTGATCTCTGTCAAATAAATAAATAAAATCTTTAAAAAAAAAAAAAGTAGTACAATTTCACAAATAGAAACTGGCTACAAGACACAGAAAAAATAATTAAAATAATCACTTTGGATTATGTATACAAATAAAGAACAGCAACAGGATAATCTCAAAATTATGCGTATGGTAAATGGAAGGAAAATAACATGAAATCATTATTTTTCACACTTGCATAAAGAAACTCCGGAAGAACAGGGAGAAACGAATAAAAGTGATTATTCTAGTGGGAAGGGATGACAAGGCAGAGAGGGGGCAGAAGAACTGAGACTTCACTGCATAGTTTTCTGTATCCGTTTTTTCCAACAAGGTAAATGTATGGCCTGCTCAATAAACTAAATGAAAATTTAAGATGACCGGGCTGCATCATGATTTTCCCGGCAACCCTGTCCCTCGTCTAATGTTAGAGGTAAAGAATACTGGCTATTGCGTCTCGCCGCCCACATCTTCTGCGCCTGTCATGCCAGAAGCCAGCTAACAAGTACGACTGGAAAATCCTGAGAGAGTGGGGGACAGTGCCCTTGCCTCAGTGATGGTCGCAGCAGCCAGACCACGAGCTGGGAAACCACCGTTCTCCTCAGCAGTAGCTTTCGGATGCCAGGAGAATCGGGCATAATTTGATTTCTGCACAGCATAGCATCTGCTTAATTCAATTTCCTCTGCTACACATGGTGGTCTCTTGGTTCTCAGAACATTTTATCAGATGGCTAATATTATCATGTAGAAAGCCCCCATTCTATTTTACCATGTGTTACTACAATTTAAACCAGCCTGTTACCACACAGTCCCCTACATATTACTGATAACATCTTTACCAGCTTTTAATCAGAAAAGGAACATGGAAAAGAGGAGAGTGTAACAGAGGACATCCCTGCAGGAATAACCTGAAACAGTTGCCTGTCCTCCCAAAGCAAGATGTTACTTTTCTACATGGAAGTTTCTTGTAAAACGAATCAGAAGAATAAGTCAAAATAAAGCATTAGTAAGAAAAGAAAAATCCACCAACGCACAAGGAAAAGAATTCGTATTCTAGAAGATTTATATTTCTTTCTCAGAATACAGTTTGTAAGCAAAATATGCTCTGAACATTTAAAATCAGTACTTTGTAGGTGAGAAAGAGCCACTGTCCCACGTGCTTACAGGCAGGTCTTCTAAGTTAGAGATTTTCTAAAAATCCAATTGAAATGGACAATTCAGAATTCAGAATAGATTTTCTTATAGAAATAATATTATAAATGATGGTTAACTTTATTCCTTAATATTTACTTACATATCTGATCATCCACATTAAACTGTACAGTATTCATCTTATAATCCTCACAACTCAGCACTAGCAGAATAACCCAAAATACGTTTTATGAATGGAAGAAAATCCTGCCACCCTCCATGGACCAGATTCCTAACACACAACAGAGACTGGTATTTCCAAAACTGGGTTAATCAGAATCACCTGGGGGTTCTTGTTGGCAGGGCGTGTTCCTGGCCTCAGCCCAGACTGGATGACTCAAAATCTCCAGGATCTCCGGGAATCCGTTTTTAAACAAGCCCCTGGTGTATGTGATGATTCAGAAAGTGTGGGGAACACGAGATGAATGAAACAGTGCTAACATGGGCTCTGAGTTCCAAGATGCCCAGGGAGAGCGGAGGTCTGAGCTGGGCCTCTCAAGGTCGGAGCGGGAACGTGAAATCAGATAGGAAGGAGTAGGGTGCAGACGGAGGCTCGGGAGCCTCCTGTGCAACTGAGGTAAAAGGGGGAGCTTTTACGTCTAGGAAACGAAAGTGGGAGCTGAGCCAGGTATGCAGTTCCTCTGATAGGAGGAAATGGGGGTGACCAGGGCTCTGAGAAAGAGGACATATACATAAAGGCCCCAAGAGGTGGGCTTGCTCTCCCAAGCCCCAATCCCCACCGCCTAGGAAGAAAAGAGAAAAAACAGCCCTTGAATGCTGCTGTCAAGAACCACATATACTTTAAGATCCCTGGGCCGAACTTCCTGGTTTTCGAATTACGTTTCTCACCAACACAAGCTCCCCTCTAACTTGGTCAGTTTTCACCGTGCGGGCTTCAGCAGAGCAGCCCACACCAACTGGGCCACCCAGTAATACGTGGACATCGATGTGCACAAAGACACTAACTCGGCCTTCTCGGTCCCCCACACAACAACAGGAAATGTTAAATACATGTTAGCGATGCACCAGGCACCGTGCGAAGTCCTTTAGATCAGGTCTCAGATTCTTGGCTATCCACTAGCAGTTTGAGAGGTTTCAAAACAAAAAGAGAAAAAGAAAAAAAAGAAGGAAAAGCTGGAAAGCCAGGAGCTGTCTCCCTCAGCTATGTGACAGGCTTTCACCCCATCTTCTTGGGGTCGGTTTTCCTCACCCAGTACACAATGTCATCATTTCAAGAGAAACAGCACCGCAGAATGGTTAGGCGGGGCTCTGGAGACAAGCCTGCCTTAGTTCAGACCCCAGGTCCATCCTACTTGCTAGGGACATGGGTAAGTGATGACTATGTGTGCCTTAACTGCGTCACCCATTAAAGAGAGAGAGAATAACATTATCCACCTCGTGACGTTGTTGTACCTACAGTTAACCCCCTGACCCACAGTTCAGCTTTCCACGGTCTCCGTTACTCCCAGCGACCACGGTTCAGAAGCAGACAATCCTCCTTCGGACCCATCTTCAGAAGCTCAATAGCAGCCTAACACTGTGTCAGGAACAAACATCGTATACAAAGGGTCTGGTACCATCCATGGCTTCAGGCATCCACCATAGGTCCTAGAATGCCGCCCACCCCCCACCCCGGCCCGCAGATAAGGGGAGACTCCTGTATTCAAGAGTCCAGCCAATAGCAAATGTTCCAACAGCCGCTGTTGGCATTCTCGGGCACCAAAAAGTCACCCCGATGCCAGAACCTGGATCTGCACTACTGCCACTGCATAGATTCCATAGATTCTGGTATCAGTCATGTCATTGTTGGAGGGGTGCTAAATGCTTTCACAGACATGTCCTTTAATCCACAAGGAAAGGGACTGACGCTGGGACCTCCAGGGCCTTGGCTCAGAAGAGCCCACATGCAGAAACCAAAGCTCCAACTATTCTGCTACATTTGTCCAAGGCACTGTTAAGGTGCGCGTTTTGAGAAGTGCAGACCACAAAGGTAATATGTGAAGATAAGAATACCATCAGCACCAGCCTCTTGCTTTTGAACTGCAAATCCTGCAGAAATAATTCATCCCAGAATAAAAGCCAATTTCAGGAGAAACATAATTAAGTGGTTTAAAAACTCACCAGGTGCCCAGTTAAGTATAAATCATTTTATCTTATACTTAAAACTTGATTTTTTTTAAGACAGATTTATTTATTTATTTATTTATTTGACAGAGAGATCACAAGGAGTCAGAGAGGCAGGCAGAGAGAGAGGAGAGAGAGGAGGTAGCAGGCTCCCCGCTGAGCAGAGAGCCCAATGCAGGGCTCCATCCCAGGACCAGAGATCATGACCCGAGCCGAAGGCACAGGGCTAACCTACTGAGCCACCTGGGCGCCCCAAAACTTGATTTTTTTAAGACATTAAAATAATAGCCAGAGGAAAACACTGCATCATTTTCTGAATTTTGTTGCAAAATACTAAAAATCTCGACTATTTCTCTCTCGTTTTTAAAATTTTTTTTCATTTGCTAGTCCCAATCCTAAAACAATACACACACATGAAATTTTAATATTGGCTTTTCCTCTAATATAGAGGAATATTAAATTATTGCTTGAATAACATTCCAACATAAATGAAGGTAGCTTTTTGAACCAGATAATTGTATTACGCCCAAGAGTCAAGGAATAAATTGATGTTTTGGCTTAAACAGTACACCTTCATAATTTAAAACAAAACAAAACAAAACCTCTCTTTTAGAAATCTGACATATGGCAAATGCATTTAAACAAGAATTCTCTTTCCATAATGAGAGTCAGCATTTTTTAAAGATGAGGAGGAAGCTATGAGCCCCCATCCCCTCAAGACATGAAGCTGAATGCCCTCCATGTGAGTGAACCATGATTTGAAAGAGTCCCTATAGTCAAGAAGAGTTTATTTCAGACACTCAAAAAAACTTTTTAAATCCCTACTCCTAAGAATCAGAGAGGGAGGGCTATGGACATTGGGGAGGGGAGGCGAACCATAAGAGACTATGGACTCTGAAAAACAACCTGAGGGTTTTGAAGGGTCAGGGGTGGGAGGTTGGGGGAACAGGTGGTGGGTAATGGGGAGGGCACGTTTTGCATGGAGCACTGGGTGTTGTGCAAAAAGAATGAATACTGTTACGCTGAAAAAATAAATAAAATGGAAAAAAAAAAAAAGCCCTATTTGCAAGGTCATCTGCAGTACTATCAAATAGCAATCCCTCGTTAGAATCACAAAATGCCAAAACTGCAAAGGCCAGTAAAGGTTATTTCAGACAAAGTCTCTATTTTACAGATAAGGAAACTGAGGCCTACAGGCGCTGAGTAAATGGCTGAAGACCTGCAATAGAGAACCGCAGAGATGAAGCCAGATTCGAGTCTCCCAACTCTCAATCCAATGAACTTTCCTATTTCAGTTCTCGAGTCCTCCAAGTACACAGCAGCATCTGTTAAACATACTGGAGGCTCTGGCTCAGTAGGGCTTTGGAAGGCTCTGGAAATCTGTGACTCCCACAAGAGTGCTAGACAATTCTCATTGTCAGGCAAGTACAGAAAACACTGCCTCACCTCATAGAGCCTCCTTAACCTGAGGTGCAATTTGGCTGCTCAGCTCCCCTCGGTTTCTGTCAATACATTTAGGGGCCCTCCAGGGATTAGAGGTGGGTGGAGACCACATTCCTATACCAACACCCTCCCTAGCAAGTAGTATGTTTCAATGAAATCAAGTCTTAAGTCAATTTCACCAGCAATACAAACATTTTACCAGCAGGTGGGCAGGCAGGTACAAAAACCACCATACTCCCTATTCTTAGAAGTGCGGTGAAGCCTCCACTCTCTGTCCTTAGATCTCTGACAAGCCAGGTTGTCAGAGAAGGTTCATTCTGAGGAAAAGGTTCATTCTGAGGAAGCAGCAAAGATATTCTGACATCAGGACAACCAGCCCTGTGGTTGGGTTAAGGGGCCGTCTGTTGGGATGTAGGACAAGGCAGCGAGACACCTAGAGCAGCATCCAGACAGTTTCAGGCTATAGCATCTGCCCAATGCAGACACCACAGAAGCTAGTAACTTGTTTATGCAAATACGGTGCCTATCCAGTCTTTCTGTCCGCCAACTATCTGCAACACCTTTCATCTCTCCCATAAAAACTGTATGCTATCAAGGCCATCACAAAAATCTCACCAGGCTGAGAACCACACCAACTCCATGGGAGTTCACACACACTAGATGCGAACGGGCCCCACTGCCCTTGCGCAACACAGCAAAGCTCCCTGAACTTGGAACGTTTCTACAATCTGGGGGGGGGGGGGGGGGGGAACCTTCTGCTTCTCTGGACCTATAAGAAGAAAAGCCAACAAGCATCTTTTTTCCTCCTTCTGTATTCCACAATTACATTTCATATTCACCCAGGAAATACTGTTAAGGTGAAGAAATCAGAAATCCATGTTGATCTAACATATACCTACTAGTTCCAGAACTTCCATTTCTTTGTCTATGAAATGGATATAAATGCAACCTGACCTTCCTACCTCACAAAATTTCCAGTCAAATAACAAATATGAAAAATATTTTCTCAATCACAAAAGCACTCCACAAGTGTAGTGTGATTAATCATAAAAAGATTAAAATCACATGGGGCTTAATAATGAAAGAGGCTATTAAGTTCAGTGTCTACTGATTTCTGCATAGAAAAATTTGATTGTTTACAGGGCTGAAAGATAACTATCCACATTTCTAGCTACTGTTACTCCTTTCAATAAGCACTTACGGCAAAATTAATCAAGTTTGACTTTTAGTGAAAACAGCATACTAGTGGTTAAGCACAAAACCTTAAAAAGGTAGAAAGTTTACTGTTTCATTTGTTTTTAACGCTATTGTCTTGTTCACATAGTTTGTAGCAGTCAGTATTACAGTCCCTCCGGAAGACTTGTAGTTAGTCTTCCAGACACTGAGCACTAAGAAACCAAACACTGGCTCAGTTCAAGTATCTACTGAGTTATCCCATTCTAGGCACTGTTCAGAGCCTTGAAGAAATAAAGATGCAGCCATCCTGGACCTCAATCACCTTGCTATCTAGCAGAGGGGAGTGGAAGTGAATATACAATTTGCGCCCATGCTGGTCAATGTGGTGACAGATACACCAGACGCCCATAATAGATGCTACAGGAGGACTCCTTCCAACCTGGGGATGTCGGGAAAGCATTGGGGAGTCTTTCAGGATAAGCAGGAGAGACCCAGCAATTACACTCCTGGGTATTTACCCTGAAGATAGAAATGTAGTGACCCGAAGGGGCACCTGCACCCCAATGTTTATAGTAGCAATGTCCACAATAGCCAAACTATGGAAAGAACCCAGATGTCCATTGACAGATGAATGGATAAAGAAGATGATACACACACACACACACACACACACACACATACACACACAATGGAATACTACTCAGCCATCAAAAAATGAAATCTTGCCATTTGCAACAATGTGGATGGAACTAGAGGGTATTAAGCTAAGCAAAATAGTCAATCAGAGAAAGACAATTATCATATGAACTCACCCATAAGTGAAATTTAAGAAACGAACAGAAGAACAAAGGGGAAGGGAAGGAAAAATAAAGACGAAATCAGAGAGGGAGACAAATCATAAAAGACTCTTAATCATAGGAAACAAACTGAGGGTTGTTAGAGGGGAGAGGGGTAGGGGGCTGGGATAACTAGATGATGGACATGAAGGAGGACACATGATGTAATGAACACTGGGTGTTCTATAAGACTGATGAATCACTAAATTCTACCTCTGAAACTAATAATACACTGTATGTTAATTAACTGAACTTGTATTTTAAAATTTTTAAAAATTTAAAAAATAAAAAGAATAAGTAGGAGAAAAAGTAAGGTACCTTCTCCCCAACCTATTACAAAAAGTTATGTTGGATAACTATCAACCTACGAGATTTTGAGGAATGGCAAACTTGATGAAATATGTCTTAGAATCACTGCCCACAGCACTAAAATGTTTCTCTATTACAAAGATAAAGTCTATATGTTTTTAAAACAGCTGCACTCACACCCTTTATTACAGTAGCAACCCATCAGGCAAGGAAATAACGCATCATCTCCCGCTGTAGTCAGCTTCTGGTAAACTGTTCTATTCTGCTACTTGCTCCTTGGGAGACTCATTAAAAGGTTTATCTGACAAGATGAATGAAATTAACAGTCACAGTTATCCTTTGGACTATTTGTGGAATGTACCTAAACTTTGTTCCTATGTCCCATGTGATCCTAAAAGTAAAGCATATACCTAGTGGGACAAGCAGGTGAGCCAATGAGAAGGCCTGGCTGTGCCAGGAGCCCACCACATAATCACTTCAGCTGTCTAGGACTCAATTTCCTCTCTCGCTAAGGTAATGAAGTAGATGGCCTTCTCAGTCAACTCCACGTCTAAAAATCTACCTGTCCATTCTAATGGATTATATTACTCAAAAGGCCTGCCTATAGAAGTTAACAAAATGATTTCAAAATGCAGCTTTCCCTCAGGAACAAAGTTTGAGGCAGGTGTTGTTTTTTTTTCTTAAATCCTAATAGAAGCTAAGTAAAATGAATGCACAGGTGTTTCATTGCTTTTCGACAATAAAAACATTAAGTGCATGAAGGTGAAAAACCACAAAAACTAATGTGTTTACAGTTTGGCTTCCTTCTCTGTATGTGCGCTTCTACTCTCACACATAATTACATTCAATAAAAGCCTTCTTTCTCAATCATAAAAAAAAAATGATGAGCCAGGTTTTCTGGTATAAAATCAAAGCTAATTAAGGTTCAAACAAACTTGTGAAAAGTTTTGAAAAGAGTTATATCGGTCAATTTTAGTTAATTTTTGCACAGTTTTGGCTTTGGACATTAATTTAGTGCGTATGAACACAGAGAAAAAAAAGTAATGCTTAAATGCAAAACAAAACTAGCAACAGAAGGAGTTCTTGACCTTCAGGCCAACTCCTTTTTTAACTCCCACAATAGATCAGTTCACCTACCAGTCGGATCAGCCTCATCATGTCATTCCTCAAGGGTGAAATTCTCATTCACCCACATAACTCACTCCACATCAAAAAAAAAAACAAAACAAAAACCATAGCAATGAGGCATCACCAATAGGGCTATGACATTCCACTAAGACAGTATATCCTGATGCACAAGGTAATTATTCACAGTCAGTAGATATATTCTGTCCAACAACTTATGAGACCACCTTGATTTTTCCCCCTCTCATTTTTTGGTGGGAGAGGAGTAAGCCCTCCCCAGCTGGGAACTGTCCACAACTTACCAGGACATGTTGACAACACAATGAAACAGATGTAAAATGTAAAGTCATCACATGATAACTTCACAACGTGGAGAAAGATGCAAGCAATCAATCTCACCAGTATTAATGTACTGAAAACTTGAACACTTCCGGTTTTAAGGTAAGGAAAATATAGCTAAGTTTTTCTAGCAAGAGAAAAAAATGACAAACCAGCTATTTGAGACTGTATAGGAAGTGATTGTAAGAGAGCCAGTATTTCATTCAGAGCTGCGGAAATCTAGGCGTGTGTTCACCAACACCTCCCCTCACACCCTGCAATCCATCAACCATCTCCAATTTATTCTTTACACTTAGAATTATGACCAAGTCCATGTACTAAAACGGGGAGAAAGCACACAAGCATCATACGGAAAGTTTCTCTGCTTTGGGCCAGCAGGAAATTCCAGTTACTTCATTCACTGGAGCTCGTTAAGCTGCTGAAATGAAATGGGTGCTGGAGAGATCACTACGTCAGGACACAGACTTGATTTTCAGGGTTGGACTAGGTCAGACAAAGATGAATGGGGACTGAAAGTCTGAGCTCAAGGTCAAGGTCCTGTGAATCACAAAGAACTGGACGGGAGGGGAGGTAAAATAGCACACGCGCGCGCGCGCACGCACTCACACATACACACACTCTAACTAAAAGTCTGCATACTTTTGTTTGCAGGTAAGAGCGCCTTATGCGGTGCCGAAAGGTGAAAAGCAGCCCCAAAGCTCTCTGAGATCCCCAGAGATTTTTACAGATCCTGCCGGAGTCTCAAGAACTGCAATCATCTATATCCATATCTATATTGTACCCTGGCTTCTCGAACAGATTACCTTCCCCTGACCCTTTCCCACGACCTTGGCTCCTCCTCTGTGTACAGCGCCCCCGGGTCTCCTCTCAGCCTCCCACACAGAGATGGACCTGACAGGGGGACGGGCCAGACCAATTCCCACACACGCGCCCACTCGCCCCAAAGCTGCCAAGAACCTCCGGGAATCCGAGAGCCGAAGAGCGCCGCTCCTCCTGCCACCTGCGCCGCAGCCCCGTCCGGGGTCAGGCCGTGCCCACCCGAGAAGCCGACGCTAGCGGGGTGCTGGGGGTCCGGGACTCCGCGCCGCGGCCCTAGAGCCCACCCGAGACCGCCAGGGGGCGGGAGGGAGCAGCTGGCCCGGCACCTCCCCGCCTCGTTCCCCTCCCCCGGCCCGCCGGCCACTCACGGATTTTCACTCGGCGGTGGTCTAGGCGCGCGGCAGCGGCGTGCAGGGCGTCGAGGCGGCGGTGCAGCGCGGCGGTACGGTGACCCAGCGCCGCCGCCTGGCCCTCGAGCTCGCCGAAGATGTCCCCCGCGCAGCGCGACAGGTCGGCGAGCTGCGCCAGCAGGCAGACCAGGGCGTGCGAGCTGACCTGCTCCAGTGAGCGGAAGAGAGGCGCGCCCGCGGCCCCGGCCGTTTCGGGGCGGCGCAGCCGCGCGGGCTCCACGGTCCTCTGGTGGAAGGGCATGGCGGGGGGCGGCGGAGCGGGGGCGCGGGCTGGCGGCGCGGCGGGCCGCCCGGGGCGAGCGCAGCCCTCAGTCCGCCCCTCGTCGGCGCGGGGCGCGAGTGCGCATCCAACACAAAGGAAAGTCCGGGCAGCGGTGGGGCGCCGCGGGGCAGCCTGGTGGCTCCTGCCGCGGGGCGGAGGCGAGGCGGGCAGGAAGGACTGACCGACGGACGCGCGGGCGGGTGGTAGGGCGGCGAGGCAAAAGAGACCGGGCAGCCGCGGGGAAGGGCTCCGGAGGGTCGGAGCCGCGGCTGCCTGGCGCCCAGAGGAGTCCTCCCACCGCCGGGGTGCCCGGCCGCGCGCCGAGAGGAAGTTCAAGGAGCAGCTCCTGGGCGCGGGACGCGGTAGCCGCGGTGGCGAGTGGAGACGGGAGTCCCGCTCAAGTTTGCAGGGAGGCAGGAAAGAGCCGGCGGCTCCTTCCCTCCCTCCCGATTGGAGAGGGAGGAGGAAGCGGGGGAAGTGCCGCCGACACCGGGCGAGAGGGAGGGGAGGCGAAAGAAAGGAAAGGGGGAGGAGAAAAGGGCCGGACTGGGGAACCACCTGCGGCTCTCGCGGCCGCCGCGCCCAGCGCCTGAGGGGAGGTGGCGGCCCCGCGTCTCCGCGTTGAGGGCCGCGGCCGCCAAGGCCAAGCAGCTTGGGGGCTCTCACGCCGCCACCTCACTTCGCTCCAAAGCCCACGGGTGTTTGCGCCGAGCCCTCGCCCGCCCCGGAGGCCCGGCGCGGAGAGGGGTGGAGCGCAGCGCGGGCGCCGCGGAGGCGGAGGCGCAGGGGACTGCGCGGCGAACCCCGCTGGGCTGCTCACCTGCGCTCCCGCCGCGGCGGCTGGGAGTGGAGCACGCCCCGCCGCGCAGGGAACGCCCCGGGGCCTCTGAGGGTCTCCCATCCCCACCTTGGAAGTCGGCCGAGGCTTCTGGCCACTTCGGTGGACCTAAAGGAGAACATCGTGAAATCGCACAGTGGCCAGGGGGTTCTGTAGGCGACTAGGAGTCCGCGTCCCAATTGGATAAAACCATTCAGGACTTCTTTTCTGAGTTTTTCATAGCAAGGTGGCTTCTACTCTCCAACTGGAAAGGTTCTGGCTGAAATGTGTGCGGTTTGAGTTTATTCTCTCAAGCATGGGGGTGGGGAGGGATGGGGAATGGAAGAGGGGACGAGAACCGAGAAACCTGAATTAAGCCTGAAATGTGCTTATAAATTAACTGCTAATGACATGATGGCTGTGGGACACCGACTCAAACCTTATGGTTAGAAGTATTTGAGAAGACTGAATCCGAAATCCCAAAGCTAAAATCCTGCTGGTCTCATCACTGTGCTCAAAAAAGGAATCGCGGTTCTTTGGTTCCGGCCCCACAAGTGACGGGAATTGCTTGCTGTGTTGGTTGCAGTTTGGGAACCAGTCTATCAGAGCTGTGCTGAGTGTACCACAAAGTGCATTCTTCTCTCTGGGAGACACGAGAAATGCAAGACAAACAGGCCTGAGAGACGGCATCTTGAGATAAAATTTAGTAGCAGAAATGTTTTGAGATCTTTCCCCTGTTATACTACAGATCATTTTTCATAATATGGGCGGATAACAGTCTCATAATCACCCACTCTGACCAACTTCGGAGTTGTTATGAGGCACAAAGGGGCCGCTGCTCTCAGTGAAAAAAAAAATGCATGGAAATTTATGAAGCACTGTATAAATGTGAGGTACAGTATACAAATGCGCTGTCTCCTCAGGAAGTATTTGTTGAGGCATTGGCTAGAGATCCCTTAGGCTCTGTCCCTGCCATCATGAGGCTCCCAGTCCGAGGGACCACAAATAGCATTTCAAATTTACATACCATACAATTCACCTACTTAAAGTATACAACTCAAGTATTTTTTAAAGATTTTTTAAATTTAATTAATTAATTTAATTTATTAATTAAATTATTTAATTAATTTAATTAATTGTGCTGTTAGCACAAGCAGGGAGAGCAGGCTCCCCCCTGAGCACGGAGCTCAATGCAGCGCTCAGTCCTAGAACCCTGGGATCATGACCGAAGGGAGCTAAAGGCAGACACCTAACCAACTGAGACACCCGGGTGTCCCAACTCAGTATTTTTAAAATATATTCAGTTATGTAAACATCACCACAATCAAATTTAGAACATCTTAATCACCCCCTCTTCATCCTCACCACCCCGAACAGTTCTCTTCAGTAATCACTCTTTGCTTCTGTGTATCTGCCTCTTCTAGACATTTTATATAAAGGAAATCATGTAATATGTGCTACATTGTGTCTGTCCTCTTTTACTTAGCATATGTTCTTAAGGTTCATCCATGTTGTACCATATATCAGAACTTTAATTCTTTTTTATGAATGGATTCCATTGTATGGATATTCCATTGTATGGATATCACATTTTGTTGATTCATTCATCCACTGATGGACATTTGGGTTTCCATTTTTTGTCCATTATGAATACTGCCACTGTGAACATTCACGTACAAGTTTTTGTGAGGATATGTTTTCAGTTCTGTTGAATATACACCTAGGACTAGAGTGGCTGCATCATATGGTGACTATGTTTAACTTTTCGTAGAACTGCCAGACTGGTTTCCAAAGCAGCTGCACCATTTTACGTTCCCACCAGCAGTGTCTGAGGGTTCCACTTTCTCCACATCCTGACCAATACTTGTCACTATCTGTCTTTTCTATTATAGCCTCCCTAATGGTTGTGAAGTGGTATATTGTTGTGGTTCTGATTTACATTTCCCTGAGAGCTAATGATTTTGAGCATCTTTCATGTGCTTATTGGCCACTTGTTTATCTTCTTTGGAAGAAGATAACGTGTGTCTGGAGAAGTGGCTGTTCAGATCCTTTGCCCATTTTTCAATTGGATTATTGCCCTTTTTTTTAATTAAGATGTAGAGGTCTTTATATAGTCTAGCTACATGTTGTCTGTAATACATAACATTTACTTAGCACTTCAACAGTCTTTTGTGGCTAAGCATTATTCTTGATGCATTCATCCTCATCCCTTGAGACTGTTTCTTAGTCTGAAAAGAAATACAGTTCACCACATAAACTAATATAAGAGGAGCCAAAGACATGTTCGTAAATTTGTAATCCTGGGGCAACATGAATAGAATTGTTTGGTCAAATGATTTCAGTGCTCCAGAAGCTGAATTGAAACTATGTGTAACCAGAATGCTAAATAAATAGGATTCATGGAGTACCCATAACTTAAGTTTTGTTGCCTACTGTCCCATTCAAGGAGGACAGTTCTTCCTCTTCAACTGAATGATAACTCAAGGCGTTCCACAACTATCGTGTTCTCCATTCAGTAATTAAAATCTTGCCCCCTTTCCCTGCAAAGACTCTCTTGGGGCAGAAGTCAGGGCAAGGGGCTTTTCTCCTGCTCCATCTCACCTTGTCCTGGCCAACTTGCTAACAATAATATGGAGAGGGAGAAGTGGAGGGGCTGGGAAGTTTGTACTTTGACCAGCATTCTGACAAAAGGGCATCACACCCTCTGGGACTGGCAGATATTTGAAGCTGAAGTTTCCATGAGCACTTCTGTGGTCCCACACTGGGAATGTCTGACCATAATTCCTGAGATACAGGCAATGAATTCTCTCAAACTACTTATTCTACGTCAGTCTTGTTTTCCTTCAGTCCACTCCACACAGATCTTACTCCTGGGGTTCTATCAACCCTCCAGTGAGACCATTCAGGCAGAATCTCTTTTAAAATGACTTCCTACTGTGGACTCTACATGTGGTCTCTGAAGTCCACACACCTTTAGAAAGCTCATGGTTAAAAGGTAAAATAATCACCCCCATCCCAGGCATAGCCCTCCTCTGCTGCCATAGGACGCAGTGCCTTCCTCAGGTAGGAGTCTAGCAACTACCCACTGTCTGTGCCAAGTTCCAAGAGGTCCCGGGGAAGCCCTACTCACTGGGCTTCATATGAGATGCCAGTGCTCTTGCCCACAGTCGGGGGTGGGATGAGAGGCGGAGCATGAATGTAAAATTCCCAGTGCAACTCTATCCAAATAAAATCTCAGTCCCCTCCCCCTACCAATCTTAAGTCACCTCACTCTTGAACCCTCTGCATGAATGAGAATCTAACCAGCCCTCTACCAGTTACTTTGAAATCTCCACATTTTAGTCTGAATCACAACTGATTTAGGTATCCAGTATGTCATTTCCTGGTGTATCAGTCACAACTTACTGTTGAACATCCCATGAAATAATAGAACGGAACAAAACATTATGCTAATTTATCTAGAGAGGAATTTAATGCCACCTACTAAAGGGAACTGGGACTAGAAAGCAGTCTGGGAGAGAAGATGTTTGGTGTGACATGCAGTTAGAAGTATGTGCTCGGCAAGGAAAGATCTGAGGGTGGAATTCACACGGGAACTGGGCGCCAAAGAGGTGACACAGCCATGAGAATCAGCATCCCAAAAGCTAACAGATGAATATAAGGAATGACGAGCAGAGAGCTAAGGTCCAAGTGAGGGCAAGTCCCCAGCCAGGGGGCAGGAGGAGGAGAAGGGAACATTGAAGGAAAGAGGAAGCGTGGAGTAAGGAGGAAATCTGAGTGGTGACTCCCCAATTCCAAGAGCAGAGGGGCTTAAGAGTGGAAAGGTGGCCACCAGTGGCAGATGGAGTTGAGCAAGGAAGGGGTTTCCGGCAACCTCCCCAAGAGCAAGTCCTTTATGACAGTGGGGACAAAAGCCAAATTTCAGGCATATGGATAGAGAGGATATACATATGATAGAACTAGAACAGTCACAGAGAAAACTGCCTAAAAAGAAATTCAAAAACTGGCTAGATGAAGCCATATTATAAAGAAAAGTATTTTTTGCTTCAAGATGATACTTGAAAACCAGATATCCCTAAAACTGTCTGCCCTATTGGGCCATCCTCCCTCTTTCTCCTGACAGGACTTAACTTGTTTACCAGTATGTCCAACCTCTTGACATAAATCATAATTCATCTATCCCATTCTGTTTTGACAGTGGTCGGTCAGGTGTGACCCAGTTCCAAGCCAATGAAGTGTAAAGTGAATTGAGAGACTTCAACAAATATTTACCTCCCTGAGAAGAGGAGGAGGGGAGGAGAAAGGCTCTCTCATTCTCATCTCCAGTCAGATCCGCACCTGTTGCCTTTGGAGGAACTCAAGTGAGGATGGGATGTCTGGAGCTACAGCAGGATCTTGACACCATAAGGGGCAGACCAGGGGAATCAAAGGCATCTTGCAAATACTGAGCTTACCCCAAAGGGATGACTCCATATGTGCACAAGGTGTAAATCCCCATGGTCTGGGAATCGCAAGCATTACCGCATTCACCCAGGAGTTTGTAAGAAATACAGACTCTCAGGACCCACTCCAAACCAACTAAATGAAAATCTGTATTTTAACAAGCTCCCTAGGTGATTCAAATGTATTTTACAGTTTGAGAAGCACTAGCTTAAACTCCTATTGGTTGGGTTTTTCTGTTACAGTTGAATACATAGGAATTTATGAGGTGAGGAAGTAATAACTGATCCAAGGATTTGAAGATTCTGGAGAGAATGAGATGAATGTGGAAGGATGAGAATACAAGTGAAGTGGCCACATGGCCTAGGTCTCAGTAAGGAGAGAAAAAATCATGTTGGAGTGGATCTAAGAGATAGGCAGTGGTGAGGAGTTTCTAAGTTGAGTTCTTAGCAACTCAACAAGGTGAATAAAGGAACTACTGAATGAAGGTTCAGTGAAGTTGGACAGCTTGGGTAAGGAGTGAGCCCCATGTACACAGACCTACCCTCTGCACTCTAGAACCCCAGAACAGAGATATCCACCCGCCTCAGAACAACACAGTGTGAATACCAGCTGGACCGGGTGGGGGTCCAGGTAATGGTGAGGGTCATCATTAAAAGGCTGACTACAGAGTGTGTGGTAAAGAACGTGGTAGACAAAAGTAAGTAAATTGCCTAAATACAACAGGAGAGTTTCACATACAATACGGGGAAGGCCCAAGAGAATGTTCAGTGTCTGCAAAGGAGTTGAGGGAAAAATAGGCAAGAGTGTGGTGACTAGAAAGGGGGCACCAAATTTAAAATTTCAGAGATCGATCAATGACTTACGATTGTGTGCATTTAAAAAAGAAATATTCCTACCTCTGAAACTAATAATTAATTAGTTTATTAACAAATTAAATTTAAAAATAAAAAATGTTCTTAATGAGAAAAAAAGCAAACTGCATTGTTTATGGATTCTTTTTTTTAAATTATTTATTTATTTGACAGAGAGAATGAGCAGTGGGGAGAACAGAGGGAGGGAGAGACAGAGAGAAATAGATGCCCTGCTGAGCAGGGAGCTGGACAGGGAGCTTGATCCCAGGACCAGGAGATCAGGACCTGAGATAAAGGCAGATGCTCAACTGACTGAGCCACCCAGGTACCCCAAGTTGATGGATTCTTGATAATTGTCCAAAAGGTAAAAATTAAAGTCTACCTTTAATAGAAATAAAGTCCTCATTCCATTTGAAACAGTATTTTCTTTTTCTTTTTTTTTTTTTTTTTTTTTTTGAGGGAGAGAGTGTGAAGGAGGGGTTTTTGAGGGAGAGACTGTGAGGGAGGGTAGAGGCAAAGGGACAATCTTAAGCAGGCTCCATGCCCAGCACAGAGCTCCATGAGGGCACAGTCCCATGACCCTGAGATCATGACCTGAGCTGAAATCAAGAGTCAGAAACTTAACCAACTGAGCCACTAGGCACCCTAAAACAAAATATTTTCTGTAGTACTCAATAAATTTTTTCCTATAGTATTCAGTAAATTTTACCTAATATGACTCAAACTTTAAATGATAATGGATGTAGGGCTTCACCTCAGGGGCTTAGAAAAAAGAGTTTCTTCAGGCTACTATAACATATTGCCACAAACCAGGTGGCTTACAACAACAGAAATTTACTGTCACACTGTTCTAGAAGCTGGAAATAAAGATGTCAGCAGAGCGCTGTTCCCTCTGAAAACTGTCAAAAGAGAATCCTTCCTTGCCTCCTCTGGTTTCTGGTATTTGCCAACAGACTTTGGTGTTCCTTGGCTTATAGGCAGATGTATCATTCTGATCTCTGCCTCCAATTTCACATGGCCACATTCTTCCCATCCATCTCTGCTCAGTATCTCTCCTCTTATAAGGATGCCAGTCTTAACGGATTAAGGGCCCACCCTACTCCAGTAAAATTCTATCTTTTTTTTTAAAGATTTTTATTTATTTATTAAAGAGCAAAGCAAGAGGAAGCACAAGTGGAGATGGGGGACAGAGGAAGAAGGAGAAAGCAGGCTCTCTACTGAGCAGGGAGCCCAATGCGGGGCTCAATCCCAGGGTCTTGGGATCATGAACTGAGCCAAAGACAGACACGCGACTGACTGAACCACCTAGGTGCCCCAAATTCCATCTTAATTTAACACAACTGCCAATATCATTCTTCCAAATAAGGTCACATTCTGAGGTACTGGGAGTTAAGACTTCAACATATTTTTTAAAGAGACAAAATTCAATCAATAACACCAACCCAGTGAGATGACAGAAACAGACTTTAAGGTTAATTATTTAGATGAAGAGAATCTTCATGCCCAAATTATTAAAGGCAAAAAAAAAAAAAAAAAAAGCAAGAAAGAAAAAAAAAGGTACATTACTTCCAGGTCTGGGTTCTAGACCTTTCCGGGGAAGTAAGGCAAGTGGGTGCCAAGGAAGGATCATGGGATAGAAACACTGTGCGATGGTAGTGTTCTGGGCTCTGTCACAACATTCCTATGTGGCTGTCACCTCTTCCTCACTCTGAACATTCAGCAAGGGATTGGGCTCTGCTGGGGGCCTCTGTTAGACTCACTAGTCATCAAGAAATGAGAAACCAAGAAAGGAGCCCTGAGGTCCTAGGCCACATCTGACTGTGGAATCATGACTAACAATCCCCAGTTGTTTTTTCATTAACAGACCTGAAGAGAGAATAAAGAGAAATCTTATTAAATCAATTCTAAGACCAAAGTTGTATATTTTGTAAGGACTCCAAAAATGAGTGGAAAGTAACATAAGAAGTTCCCATAGAGTATACAGTATTTTCCAACATTTTTTTTTAAGATTTTATTTTTTAAAGTAATCTCTAGACCCCACGTGGGGCTCGGATTCACAACCCCAAGATCAAGCTTTGCAAACAGACTCCATGGACTGAGCCTGCCAGGTGCACCCCCCTAACTCTGAGATATGTGGTACAAATTATTGTTGCATTAAAAGTCTAATGGCTGATATATTGTCAGTATTATCTTATCCAGCAGGTGGGAGGTGGGGGGAAGCAACAAATTATCATGGTGTGGAAAAGATACACCAGGCACCCAGGCATGTAGCATTCTGTCCATAAACCACTCTAGTTTATATGTAGGGTTTGCCAAGTGATAGCAACTTCTGTCTAGCTAGTCTAGAGACTTCTAGAAACCAAAAAGTTTTTTCTGCTTTTAACGGACACAGGCAGGTAAGTGGTACTTTTCCCCAAATTAAAAATTACACTGGTCTTGGATTAGCCAGAGAGATCTTCAAATGCAAATCTGATTGTGTCCCTCCTCAGCCCAACAACCTTCAAAGCTTTTTCATTATCTTTAGGATTATCCTTAATAAGGGCCATAAAGCCCAGAGCGCGCTTTCCTTGTCTTTTTCCAGCCTTGTTTCCTGCCCGACAGAGTGTTTTCTTTAGTTAGAACATTCTCTGTGTGTGTGTCTCTCTCTCCTTCCCTCCACCCTCTCTCTCCTCCTCTCTCCCCCTGCCTCACATGCTCTTCCTCATAGTTAATTTGACTCCCCCTTCAATATTTTTTTCTCATTTTTTTAACTGAAATTCAATTAGCCAATACATAGGACATCATTAGTTTCAGATGGAGTGTTCAATAATTCATCAGTTGCATGTAACACCCAGTGCTCATCACATCATGTGCCTCCAGATTTAGATTCAAATGTCACTTCCTTGACAAAACCTGTCCTCGCCTCTCCAGCCAGATCAGGTCTCCCTATTATAGGATACTTTATTTCTTCTTGAACATGTGAGAATTTGTATTTATGTATCTATGTGGTTTTTAAATTACTATCTATATTAGAGTCTGGAAACAAATCAACTCAGATCATTCAATTAAGAAAATTTAACAAAGAGACAATGCACAGGGTGTGAGTAAATTAAGAGTGCCAACAATAGATGCTGGGACACCCAGAGACCAACAATAGTAGGAAGCCATTAGGACCCTTCAGTCTGAAGGGAGTAAGGGGAGCACCACCTCAATCCCCCTCCAGGACTGAACTCATCCTCCAGCAGTTGGGAAAGCAAGTGGCCAACAGGCATTAGCCAAATCCCTCTAAGGAACTTGTCCCCCACTAAAAGGAGCCTCCTCACTGAAGACATGCCCTTCCCCAGCAACTGCATCAATGACTAATCTACACAGAGATATAAAGGTCTAGCCCATTTGCTCCAAGTCAAGACAACTAACCGCAGGGCCATCCCAACTCACTCTGCCCAATCCTGTGTCCTTTTTCCCACCCCAAGTAGTAACCCCAAGAGTACTCCCCAGGAAACCTCCTACAGGCAGAGTATCAGAGTCTATTTCCCATAGAACCTGACCTAGAAAAAGGGTCAAGAGGAAGAATGTGTTGGAGAAGAGGACCACCTATAAAAAACGAAGTGTAGGGGTGCCTGGGTGGCTCAGTGGATTAAGCCGCTGCCTGCGGCTCAGGTCATGGTCTCAGGGTCCTGGGATCGAGCCCCGCATCGGGCTCTCTGCTCTGCAGGGAGCCTGCTTCCTCCTCTCTCTCTGCCTGCCTCTCTGCCTACTTGTGATCTCTCTCTCTGTCAAATAAATAAATAAAATCTTTAAAAAAAAAAAAAAAGAAGTGTATTTACTGCCAAAAGTCTATAGCACTGAAGCAGAGAAGGAGTGGTGGAGAAACATCCCAACCTCTCCCCTCCTGCTTTTGTATCTCTTGCCTGTACTTCACACTGCTGGAAGCCCGTGGGTGGTGTAATCCACAGGGATCAGAGTCCTGGGGTAGGACAGAGAGAGAATAGATGTGGGAAAAGAGAATCAGGCACAAATGGAGATTGACCAGAAGAGCCCACAAGTTTTGCCTCTTAGCATTTGTCTTGCTCTTCCCTCAGATGGAAACACTCTGATCCCCAGAGTAAGAGAAACACTGTGAGAAATACCTTGAGCTACTGTCAGTCACAGGGTAATGTCAATTCAGTTATATTCTATTTTTTTTAAGATTTTATTTACTTATTTTTTGACAGAGAGAGAGCGCACGAGTGCACAAGCAGGGGGAACAGCAGAGGCAGAGGGAGAAGGGAGCAGGGAGCCCGAGGAGGAGCTAGAACCCAGGACCCTGGGATCATGACCTAAGCAAAGGCTGATGCTTAACCGACTGAGCCACCCAGGCGCCCAATTTAATTATATTCTGAGAAGGACCTAAGTTGTAATAATAACTACCTTCAGAACTTCATATAGGGTAGCAGGAAAGTGGGAGAATGCAAGAAAAAAATCAATTAGCAGAAGTTATGTACCCCCCTCTATACGAGTCTTGAGGTCAAAGCTGATAATCACAAGTCCCTTCTTCTACCACCCACTCCATGTCCTCTTTACTCATGATCAGCATTGGTTGGGGTAACCCAAACCTTTATTCCTGCAGGATCTGAGTCCTGAGGACAACAGTTTTCCATCGACTATTTTGAGAATCAACAACCAAACTTCTCCTTAGTGAGTAGCCACTACATCCTGTGACAGGAGGAGCCCCAAATAACCAAGCGGGTAGTCTCAGCTTCCAATTTAATGGAACCGTGGTCTCTGGAAGACCATAAACTTTTTTCTCTCTTGTAAACAAGGGCTTCCAATGAAAAGCCACCCAGCAAGGGAGACTGAGAGATACTGCATAGGAATCAGCGTTTATGGCAGTGATGGGTAGAGAATAAATAGAAAATGACCAGAACAATGAGAAGAAATGGGAGAAGACGTGGCTGCCACAAGGGAAAGTAACGGTCAGGAGAAAGGGCTTGCCAACTATCTAAGATGAGGAAGAGATCGAAGGTGAGTTCTGAATATAACAAGTTAAAAATAAATATAACTATACCCCTTGGTAGATGATCCAGGCAATATCTAACAAGTAATTAGAAATAGAGCCTAATGCTCAAGTGAGAAGAACAGGGTGGACAATACCACTGGGAGAGGTGATCATGGGAGTAACAATTAAGTAAAACTCAGGAAGGAGATGAGATTCAGATTCAAAAAAGATTTATTAGCCATCCTCTTGGAGATTTCCAGTCATCTTCATCTTCACAAGTATAGGAAGGAGAACTTTCTCCATTTTTGACAAGAGAAAATAGAATCAACAAGATTAAGTGACTTTCTCAAAGTTGCATACAGGCAAGGTGTCTGGGTCTCTAGGGAGCTCACCAAGGAAGAGAGAATAGACAGGGAGTTGTATTTCTGAGCATCTCTCATGTGTGAGGGATTGTGATAAGCATTTTGTTCGTATTATCTCACTTAATCCTCATGCAATCTAAAGTTCGGTTTTATCATCCCCACTTTATACATGAGGAAACTGGTAGAATACATGAGGCTTGGTAGAATGAAGCCCCTTGCCCAAGATCACAATACTAGCAAGAATATGTCAGAGTCTGAAACCAGGTAAGGCACCAAGATCCGTAATTGTTCTACTGTAAGACACTACTAGGGGTCAAAGAACACACTGAAATGATGAGAGTAGAAAAAAGGTCCAGAAAAAGAAATGGGAAAGAGTTCCTCAGATAAACCTGAGATAATCCCCCCAAAGAACCTAGTGTCTAGGAAGTCAAGGAAGGGGAGAGATTTTCATTGGAAAAGCCTATGATGTCACGGAAAGCACAGTGAATTCTAGCCCCAGAAGTGCTCCAAATTGGCTGTGAGACCCTATACCAAACTCTTACATTATTTGGGCCTTATTTTCTCATGACAAAGAGTATAGAGGTCTCTCCTTTACTTACAAATTGTTCTAAAAGCAACTACCACAAGAACTAATGCAGGTCCTATGATTCAGAGAGAGAAAATAGTGGTAGAAAATTAAATACAGCAAATAAACAACACTTCATCTCAATCAGAGCAGTTAGATACAAACCCTTTGCAGTTATTCAATATACGAAGTTTACAAAGAACAAGGCAAAAGATAAAAAGAAAACCCAAATCAGAACCATTTCTTAACCAGTTTCTCCAATACCTTATTGAGACGGAATTGGAAGTACTGGTATTACACTAATACATATTATTTTTAGCGTGCTGATTTCATGTTTATATATTTAGCATAACTGCTTAGTAATCCATACTGGGTCCTTTCCATAGTATAGATTACTCCCTGTGGAGCTGTTTTTACTCAGCAGCTTTCTGAAAACTCAGCTGGCCTTCATCAACAGACAATATAAAAAGCAGCTTATAAACTGATTATTTTGTTTGCTATGAATATTGTTTACAACAGCTTCACTTGAGAAATTCCTTTCTAAACTTATGAAAGTTTTGCTTCCCAGAAGAAATGTTTTTTTCTTACGGTTAATTAAAAAAAAATTTTTTTTAAAGATTTTATTTATTTATTTGACAGAGATCACAAGTAGGCAGAGAGGCAGGCAGAGAGAAAGGAGGAAGCAGGCTCCCTGCTGAGCAGAGAACCCGATGCGGAGCTCGATCCCAGGACCCTGGGATCATGACCTGAGCCGAAGGCAGAGGCTTTAACCCACTGAGCCACCCAGGCGCCCCGTAATTAAAAATTTTTAATTGACCTTAGTTCCCTTTTCACTTTGTTCTCTGTGAAACTTCAAAACAAATTCACTGTTCTGTTGCAGTGTCTGTGCCCTCCTGACCAGGATACAACATCACCACCACAATTATCAACCTTCTACTCTATTTTCCATGACAATGGTTTTAAAAACATGATATTTATTTACTTTCTTACATGTGTATCTAGTGAGCTGTCTCAAATCCTTGGTTGAAAAGGCAGGGTGTAGGCATTAAATTTAAATTAATTATAAATTAATTATTTAATATGGGTGCCATCATTCCCAGTTAACCCCTCTTATTATATTTAGTGTTCTAAGGCCACAAATATTGTTTATACATTATCAAGGAGAGGCACCTGAACCAAATGAGCCCCCGTAGCAATTGCAGTGACCCCTCCCCTGCCCAGACTGACCAGATGGAGTGTGTCCTGCCCCCTCTGGCTGTGCCAAATCCTCTTACCCAAACAGCAGACCTCTCCCTTATCCAGGGTCCATGCTCCAAATATCGTTTCAAGAGATGATGAGGGGACTCAGATGAATTTATTTTTCAATAAACTCATTATTTACCTTCTCCAGTTTCTAACTGAGAATCCTAATTCTCAGCCTCTTCCCTCTCCTTCCTCCCTCTTCTGGCCATTTCATGATTTCATTCTTCATCTTCAAGAAAGAAAGAAAGAAAAGAAAGAGAGAGACAAAGGAAGGAAGGGAGGAAGGAGAGAGGGAGGGGGTGGGAGGGCAGGGATGGAGGGAGGAAGGAAGGGAGGAAGGAAGGAAGGAGGGAGAGAGAAAAAGAGAGAGAAGGAGGGAGGGAGGGAGGGAGGAAGGAAGGAAGGAAGGAAAAGGAAGAAAGAAAGAGAGAGGAAAGACAAGCACGAGCAAATATTAGGCTGTTAAAAAAATTGTGTACCTCATACAAGAAAGAAGTCAGAGACCAAGTCCCTCTGGTCACAATGGAAAATTAAGGACTTTCTTTTATTTCAGGAAGCTCTTCTTCAGGAAGGAACAAAGTTTCCTCTAGGATCATCTATAGAGATTGCTTGCATTTCCCACATGCAGTAAATATCTAAATTGTCTACTTCTTTTGGATTCTGGAGATCTAAGCAAAGCATGGTCAGGAAAACGGATCTTCCCCAGTTATGGAGAAGTTACTTAAGTTTAGTCTCTTTGTTTTTCTTTTTTCTTTTTATTTTCAACCCTAGTGATACCTAATATATGCATGTAACATTCTTTGAGAATGTAATTATGTAAATACAAGTAAGATATAATTCTCTTACTTAGTAGGTCTCCAGGAGAAAAATCTATACTGGGGGTTGAAAAAGTGCTTTCAGATAGGTGTAATCCCTTGCTCTCATTTTTCTCTTGGTAATTCTGGCTATTTCCATTGAAAAATGCAAAATGTTAGAATTTTTAGAAATTTATGTTTAGAATTTTTAGAAATTTTAATTGTCTTATCATACTTCAATAAATAAATATGATAAGGGGCCACTGTCAATAACAGAATAGTTCATCATCTTGTGTAGCTAATTGATTATTTGTGTTATTGCCCATCCCAAGATTTTTAATTAATTTGGGAAACTGGAACATTCTCAGAAATGTCCACAATAATATATCTTAGTCACAGGTGCCTTTACTATGGAGGTAATGAAGCTGAACCCTCGGGACCCCTTCCCATGATGTTTCCTAAGCCCTGTAAGGGGACCTCCACAGAGTCACATAATTTTGTAAAGTTGGCAAAGTCAATTATTCTTTTTTTTTCCCCTCCAAGAAGGACTCCAAAATTGCATAAGCTTTGGGCTGCATAAAATCTGGATCTATGCCTCATCTCAATGAAAAGCAATTTAGCAGTTTATTTTTCTCCAAAGTAAGACTGTAACTACAGCAAGCCAGCTCTCTTCTGTAAAATACTGTCTTAATTGCATAAGACTGAGAAAGAATGGGTGCCTATTTGGGTCATTTACATTAGGCTATTTTAAAAGTAATATGGAGGGGTGCCTGGGCGCCTGGGTGGCTCAGTGGGTTAAGCCGCTGCCTTCAGCTCAGGTCATGATCTTGGGGTCCTGGGATCGAGTCCCGCATGGGGCTCTCTGCTCAGCAGGGAGCCTGCTTCCCTCTCTCTCTCTCTGCCTGCCTCTCTATCTGCTTGTGATCTCTCTCTGTCAAATAAATAAATAAAATCTTTAAAAAAAAATAAAAAAGTAATATGGAGACGTCTTAGTGGTGCAGTCGGTTAAGCCTCTGACTCTTCCTTTGGGCTCAGGTCAGGGTCCCGAGATCAAGCCCTGCCTTAGGCTCCCCCTCGGTGCAGAGTCAGCTTGAGAGTCTCTCTCCATCTCTCTCTGCCCCTCATGCTTGTGCTCTTTCTCTAAAACAAATAAATAAATCTTCGCCAAAAAAATAACAATAAAATAAATAAGGGGTGCCTGGATGGCTTAGTCAGGTAAGGGTCTGCCTTTGGCTCAAGTCATAATCCTGGCGTCCTGGGACTGAGCCCCCAGTCGGGCTCCCTGCTCAGCTGGGAGTCTGCTTCTCCCTCCGCCTGCTGCTCCTCCCCTGCTCCAGCTTGCTCGTGCTCTCTCTTGCTTGCTCACTCTCTCGCAAATAATTAAATAAAAGATAAAATAAAATAAACAAAAGTAATATGGAAATGCAATTTGGAAAAAAGGCCTTCTTTCTATTCAAATAAGCCCAACTATAATTTCAAGAATTAAGTTTAAAAAAAAAAAGAATTAAATTTTAACTTATATTAATAATTTAGCCATAACTCATGTTTCCCAATAAACTAGGAAAACTTGGCAATAATTCAATATACAATTACAATTTTATAGAGATGACCAATTTTTTAAAAAATGTGTGCCTATAAAGAGTTGAAATAATGTCTTCCCCAGATCTCCCTATCTAAACAAAGTATATTAAGAAAAAAATCAACCATTAAAAATTATATGTAAGGAGACTCAAAGTTTTTCTCAAATCAGAACATTTAAACATATGAGCATCATTCATCAAAGAGCACTCTTTCTGTAGTCGTCAGGTTTTTTCTTCCTTAAATAGGCTCCATGCCCAGCATGGGGCCCAGTACAAGGTTTGAACTCATGACCCTGAGATCAAGACCTGAGCTGAGATTAAGAACTAGATGTTTAACCAAGTGAGCCATTGAGGCGTCCCCACTCTTTCTGCAGTTTAAATCCTAAACTATGCTTGCTGATCTCAGCCACAAGAAAGTTAAAGAAAAAGGTAGTTTTCAAGACAGCTGGGTACGCAAAACCACCTAGATTTTTGTGGACCTGAGTCAACATCTCAGATTATACTGAGAAACAAACAGGCAGCCAAGGGGAAATGTGGAGTACAATTCTGAGCAAGTTATAATTTTATTCCTTGTAGCTTGTGCCTCTCAGCCATAAAGTAGCTCAATTTCACATGAACTACAGCTTCCAGATGGCCTCCCAGAGTGAGCTGCAGACGTCCGGTCTAACCCTCACGAAGGCTGCCTCACACAGTACTCTCAAGGCTGTCACCCTGGGAGGTGCTCACCCCTCAGTATCTGTTGGTGATATACCATGACGATTATGGCAAGCCAGGACTGAGTATCTATTGCTCAGGGGACCTTGCCCACAATTCCCACCTGGATCCCTTCTGTGCCCCTTCTACAAAGTCACTTAGATAGGAATTGTGGTACTGATTCCATAGTCGAAATAAAAGATATTTTAGTGATATTTTTCTGCACCTCAAGAGTGAAGAGGTTACTAAATAAATAAAAAAATCTTTAAAAAGGGGGAGGGGGCACCTGGGTGGCTCAGTGGGTTAAAGCCTCTGCCTTCGGCTCAGGTCATGATCCCAGGGTCCTGGGATCGAGCCCTGCATCGGGCTCTCTGCTCAGCAGAGAGCCTGCTTCCCACCGCCCCCCACCTGCCTCTCTGCCTACTTGTGATCTCTGTCTGTCAAATAAATAAATAAATAATCTTTAAAAGCGAAGAGGTTAGGTCAAGGGCAAGTCTCTCAACTTTAAGGTGGGGAGGAAGAAAGTTAACAGTTCCATAAAGTGTCCTGATATCAGAGTTACTACAGTGCCTTTCTGCTTTAAAAGTGACCGACATCATTTTTGAGGCACATACCATGTGCTGGGCATTACGCCTTTATCTATACATGTAAGGGCTATAAGTGCATTATGTCATTTAAATAACTACCAGGTCTGTGAAGGAGGTTTTATTATCATTTTATAGGTAAGGAAATGAATTCATAGAGGCAGTGTAACAGTGAATAGCTAGTAAGTGAAGGAGAATTCTGGGTTTATAAAATTTTATTTATTTATTCGCAGTAATTTCTACACCCAGTGTGGGACTTGATCTGGTGACCCCAAGATCCAGAATTGCATGCTCTTCCAACCGAGCCAGTCAGGCACACTGAAATTCTGGATTTAAATTCAGCTTGTCTCACTCAAGAGCTTGGATTTGAAAACATTATGCCAATGTGTCCCAGAGTTTGAAACAGAATCTCTGGCAGCCTGTGATAAGATTTTATGTGGGACCAAATGCTTCCTTAAATATTGAGAAACTCGTGTTCTTTTGAAAGTCTTTCAATCCTTCTTTTCCTATCAAGGAGAAAGGTTCATTTGGTGCTAAAATGTCAACATCTCTCTAACCTCGGTGCTCTCCTTTTGTAAACAGACCAAGCCACAGGATCAACCTTTGGCAGGCAGTGGTATCTAGCTGGACTTGAATGAGTATTTTCATATATTTTATATTTTTGGAGTGTGATATGGGTTTTTCATCATGTAATAATTTTTTTTGAAAAGTAAACATATAGATACTGGTCATATTACAGAAAAATAATAGGTAAATATAATGATGGCTTTATGGTGAGGCTATAATTCCGAGTTATCCCATCAAACACTAATCTAGGTGTCGCTGTGAAGGTATTTTGTAGATGTGACTAAAGTCCATAATCATTAGATTTATGTAAGGGAGATTATTCTGGATTATCTGGCTAGGCCCAATGTAATCACCAGGATCCTTGTAAGGGAAAGAGGAGGCAAGAGAGTCAGAGGAGGATATGTGAAGACAGAAGAGACATTCACAAGCCAAGGAACATGGGTAGAAAAAGGCAGAGAATGGATATTCCCCTAAGCCCTTGGAGGGAACACAGCCCTCTGGATACGGTGACTTTAGCCCAGTGAAACTGGTTTGGGACTTTGGACCTCCAGAACTGGAAAAGAGTAAATTTGTGTTGTTTTGAGCCATTTCGTTTGTGGTACTTCATTACAGCAGTAACAGAAAATACACTAGTTAGACTATGATGTTTGCAACGACAGAGTAAACCAGATGGGACCACATTACAACACCTTTATAGAAACCCTAGGGTCAGTCTGCTGATTAAATGACTTAGAGAGGGGTACCTGGGGAGCTCAGGCGGTGAAGCGTCTGCCTTCTGCTCAGGTCATGATCCCAGGTCCTGGAATAGAGTCCCACATCGTCAGGCTCCCTGCTCAGTGGGGAGCCTGCTTCTCCTTTTCCCTCTGCCCCCTGCTCAGGCTCTCTCTCACTCTCATTCTGTGTCAAAAAAATAAAACCTTTTTAAAAAAATAAAAAATAAATGATTTAGTGAGGGTGCGTCTGGCTGGCTCAGTCAGAATAGTGTGTCTCTTGACCTCAGGGTTGTGGGTTCGAGCCCCACATTGGGTGTAGCGATTACTTAAAAATAAAATCTTTTAAAAAAATTAAAAATGAAATAAAATCTTTAAAAAAATATTTAGAAAGAATAGCACTCTTCTCCCCAAATTTTCAAGTATGTTAGTTTATGCCTGCTGACATGTTATTGCCACATAGGAGGCCTGTGGGTCACCATTAGGAAGCAGTCTTAGGACTCAAAGTTTGCTGCTTCTAAATGAACTGCTGTACAGACCCTGACCCCCAGGCCTTTTGACCCTCTGCTCCTTTGGTGGTTGTGACTTTCTTAACCATCTTTAGGTCTGATCACCCAGTGGCTAGAACCTTTTGATATGGCATTGGCCTAAAAATTGTTCTCCTTCCTGACTTACGATTTCTCATTTAACTTAAACTTCTTATTTTGTCCTAGTCTTTGTTTCATGATCTGGTGGCTGTTTTCATTCTCGTCTGGATCTCTCTTCTGGATCTGATATATGATCATTATGGAATTGCCCATATATGATCATTATGGCCTGTCCAACCCATTTGAAGTATTGACTTCTGGTCATGCAACTGGACCTTTTTTACAGACTTCAAATTCAGAAAAAAAAAAAGACTTTTTTTTTTGTAGTACAGCTCATATATTATTTTTTTAAGGTTTTAGTTATTTATTTGAGAAATAGAGAGGGAATGAGTTGGGGGAGGGGCAGAGGGAGAGGGAGAAGTAGGTTCCTCCCTGCTGAACAGAGAGCCCAATGAGGGACTTGATCTCAGGACCCTGAGATTGTGACCTGAACTGAAGCCAGACACTTAACCAACTGAGCCACCCAGGCACCCTGATTATTTTTAAATAGTATTCTTATATAATACATGTAAGTTTTTTTAATTGCATAGTACAAAAATGCATTGAACTCATTTTGAACCCCAGTTCCCTTCTCAGAGGCAGGTGTGTGTGTGTGAGAGAGAGAGAGAGAGAGAGAGAGAGAGAGAGACAGAATTATTCTTCCAGAAGCATATGCAAAGTTAGGTCTGTATCTGTACACTTTAATAGTAGTACCATTCTGTACACTGTTTTCCACCTTGCTTTTTTTTTTTTTTACTTAAAAACATATAATAATATCTCTTAGGGTTGTTGTGAGTATTAAGCAATTACTCCTTAGTTCATCCCTGAGCCCTAATTATGTTAAGTAAAATACATAGATTTTCTTTTACAATAAAATGTCTAAGGTTCTAAAAGATGTTATTTAAAATTAAAGAATCCCCCCAGTCATTAATCTTTATTTTCTCAAGCATTTTTATTATTTTTAAGTATTAGTTATCTCTTTAAAGTATTTAAATATTTAAATAATCTTAGAAAGCATATTTTATATTTCTATAATCCACATAAACTTGTAATTTGGGGCCTTTTTAATACTTTAAAATACTTATATAGAACTTGTCATTAATGACTGAGCCTATAAACTTGTAACTTTATATATTCTCTAAGGCATGTAAGTCATAGTTGTGTCATCTTTTCCTTGATGTTGAACACTGTGTTATTTCTAACCTTTGCTATAATATACAGCACTAGTAAAATTTTAAAAATCTTCAAGTGGGGAGGGATTTTAGAAATCACATTTCCTTAATACAGGTATATCCTATGACAGTGCATATTGCCCAGCTTCTGCTGAACACATCTAGTGAAACTCACCACTTCATGGAAAAGCCCATTCTATTTTTCCATTTTGAACAATTCTAATACAAAGTTCTGTATCTTTAACTCTATTTGTTCTTGTCCAGGCCTCATTCTATCCCATCCTGTATTTGTAGTCTGGACCTCTGGCCTGAGGTCAAGGCTCGCACCCTGTGCCCTAACCCACAGGCACTCATTATCCATCAACAACATGAACTTTTAAAAAACATATTAATTTTTTATGGAAAATTTTTTTCAAAGGTTTATAATATGTTTAGTTTTAAGCTTTTGTATTTTCATAGAATGTTTAACAATTACATTTGTTAGTTAAGGAAATGTAAAACAAAGCTATATATTTACTTCTGGTACCACAGGCAAACCAGACAAAAATGTTGCTCAGTATATATTTCCAAATTACTTTCACTTATTAAATTAGTACTGGGTAATTGGCATTGACAAAATAATCATTGCCACTAAGTGAGCTATATCAAGCTATATCTTTCGACTGAATTTCTGACAGAAAAAAACCAACAGCTGCTCTGCTAAATAAAGTTCCTTGGAGAATTAGAAGCTGTCAGCTGATGGCTTGGATGAGAAAAAACTGTTACACGGTCACTACAATATACCAGAAAGTCGCAAAAACTATACATTTCTCTGATTTTCTGATTGTTCTTTCCACAAGAATTTCTAATCTTAGGAATTCTAAATAAAGTTAATTGAATACTAAAATAGCAACTGAATAATTCCAAATATGAATAAGGGAATGCAGAAAAGTTGAAAATAATTTCATAAAGGTTTCTCATAAAGGGTCCAGGATTTAAAAGGTAACTGAGGTTTGGGGGCAATGTAGGCACCATTATAATAAAATGGTGAATGGGAACTAGATGCACTGATTGTGAGATCCCGTGGCTGAATTATAGATTCCATGAGGGCTAAAAACTGCTGTACCCTGTGCTCTAGGACAGCACTTTCACTCAGGAACAAAGCCTGGCCCACTGTAAGCAGCGAAACTAATAAAATTTCAATTAAAAAAACACATTATTATGCTAAAAAATACAAATATAAACATGCATAAATACTCCACATTCAAACCTATAATAAACTGTCAACTAACCCTAAGGACAAAGACCAAATCGTCTTAACCGCCAAATTCATATTTTAGTGAGACATACAAGTGCTGAAAGTATTCATCACCAGGAGACCCACACTTTAAAAATATTAAAGAGAGTCCTGGGGTGCCTGGGTGGCTCAGTGGATTAAAGCCTCTGCCTTTGGCTCAGGTCATGGTCCCAGGGTCCTGGGATCGAGCCCCACATCAAGCCCCACATCAAGCCCCGCATTGGGCTCTCTGCTCAGCAGGGAGCCTGCTTCTTCCTCTCTCTCTGCCTGCTTCTCTGCCTACTTGTGATCTCTCTGTCAAATAAATAAATAAAATCTTTAAAAAAAAAAAAAAAGAAAGTCCTGCAGGCAGAAGATAAATGGTACCAGATGGAAATATGGATACAAACAAAGGAATAAAGAACCCTGGAAACTGTAACTATATAGGTATATTACATGGTTTTTTTCACTCATTATTTAAATCTCTTTAAATGATATTTGAATGTTTAAACAAATATGATGACAGTGCATTATAGAGTTAATAACATGTATAATTAAAATGTATTATACCAATAGCATAAAGGCTGGGAGAAGAGAAATGAAAGTATACTGCTGTAAGTTACTTAAAAAATGTGAAGTGATATAATATCACTTGAAGGTAGACTGTGAAAGGTTAAAAATACATACTATAAACCCCAAAGCAACCACAAAAATAACAAAGCAAAGAGCTATAGCTAACAAGCCAATTGAGGGGATAAAGTAGAACCACATAAGTAATGCTCAATTAAACTTTAAAATGGAGAGAGAGAGAGAGAGAAGAAAAAAAAGAATGGATGAAACAAATGGAAAATAAACAGCAAAATGGTAGACTTACATCAAGCATGTCAATAATCACATTAAAGGTAAATAATCCAAATGTCCCCCAAACAAGCAGAAATTGTCAGCTTGGATTTTAAGAAAATAAAACAAAAACAAACTCTATGCTCCCCAAGAAAATACTTTAACTAGTACTAGGATAAAGAAGGCCATTTTAGAATGATAAAGGGACCAACTCATCTAGAGGACATGCCATCATAAGTGTTTTTTTTAAGATTTTTTTTTTTAAGACTTATTTATTTATTTGACAGACAGAGATTACAAGTAGGCAGAGAGGCAGGCAGAGAGAGAGAGGAGGAAGCAGGCTCCCTGCTGAGCAGAGAGCCTGATGTGGGGCTCGATCCCAGAACCCTGGGATCATGACCTGAGCCGAAGGCAGAGGCTTTAGCCCACTGAGCCACCCAGGCGCCCCTTAAGATTTTATTTTTAACCTCTGCTTTGGCTTGGGTCATGATCCTAGGATCCTGGGATCGAGCCCCACATCAGGCTCTCTGCTCGGGGGGGAGACTGCTTCCTCCTCTCTCTCTCTCTGCCTGCCTCTCTGTCTACTTGTGATCTCTGTCAAATAAATAAATAAAATCTTTTTAAAAAACTTTTATTTTTAAGTAGTCTCTACACCCTATGGAGTGCTTGAACTCACAACCCTGAGATCAAGAGTCACATGCTCGGGGCACCTAGGTGACTCAGTGGGTTAAAGCCTCTGCCTTCGGCTCGGGTCATGATCCCAGGGTCCTGGGATCAAGCCCCACATCGGGCTCTCTGCTCAGCGGGGAGCCTGCTTCCTCCTCTCTCTCAGCCTGCCTCTCTGCCTACTTGTGATCTCTGTGTGTCAAATAAATAAAGAAAATCTTTAAAAAAAAAAAAAAGTCACATGCTCTACCAACTGAGCCAGCCAGGTGCCCTGTGTTATTATAAGTGTTTATGCTCTTAATAACAGAGTTTCAAAATACAAGAAGCAAAACCAGACAGAACTGCATGGAAAAACAGACAAATCCACAATTATAGTCAGAGATATCCATATCTCTTTCTCAAAAATGGATAATACAAGTAGACAGAAAATCAAGAAAAAAAAATTGAATGGCCCTATCAGTTTGCTTTGCCATTTATAGAATACTTCACCCAAGAGCAACAGAAAACATAATTTTTTTTTTCAAATGCACATGGAATATTCACTAAAACAGACTGTATTTCTGGCCACAAAACAAGTGTCAATTAATTTAAAAGGATTCAAGTCATACAAAATATGTTCTCTGATCACAACAGAATTAAATTAGAAATCAATAACAGTAAGATCTCTGGCAAATCCTCAAATATTTAGAAACAAAGTAACACACTTCTAAACAATCCATGGGTCAAAGAAAAAATCAAAAGGGAAATGGGAAAAGTTTTTTTTTAACTAAATGAAAATTATAACAATTCAGTGGGAAAATTTATAGCACTAATTATCTATGTTAGAAAAAAGAAAGGTATCAGATCACAATCCAGCTTCCACCTTAAAGAATTAGAAAAGCAAAACAAATCAAAGCCAGAGTAAGCAGAAGAAAGGAAATAGTTCAGATTAGTGAGGAAATAAAAGAAATAGAAAACATAAAAACTAGAGAAAATCAGTGAAATTAATACACAAAAATCAATTGTATTTCTACATATTGGCAATGAGCACTTGGACATTCAAATTTGAAAAAGAAATGATTTACAATAGCATCAGAAACATAAAATTTTGGGGGACAAATTTGACAAAATCTGTGCAAGACCTCCAAACTAAAAGCTACAAAATACTGCTGAGAGAAATTAAGGACGTAAATAAATGGAGAGTTACCTTGTCATGGTCAGAACACTTACTACTGTTAAGAAGCCAGTTCTCCCCAAACTCGTCTATGAATCTAATGCAATTCCAATCAAAATCCCAGTAGGTGATCCACGCTACCACATGAACTGTGAACACATTATGCTAAGTGAAAGAAGATAGACATAAAAGGGCAAATATTGTATAGTTTCATTTATATGAAATGTTCACAAAAGGCAAATCGCAAAGAACAGAAAATAGATTTATGGTTACTAAGAACTGGTGGGAGGGTAATGGGGAGTGATTGCTAATGCATACAATGTTTCTTTTGGGGGTGACGGAAATGTTCTGGAATTAAAGAGTGGTGATGTTTGCCCAACCTTGTCAATACACCAAAAATCACTAAATTATGCACTTAGAAAGGCAAAAATGGTGAATTGTATGTGATACGAATTTTGCTCAATTAAAAAAAAAATCTACCTAAAAAAATCCTAGGAGGCACTTTTGTAGTATTTGACAAGTTGATCCTAAAATTCACTTGGAAATGCAAAGGACCTGACAAAGTCAAACAACTTTGAAATCACACAATAAAGGTAAGGCTAACTCTACCTGACTTCAACGCTTACTATGAAGGCACACTACTGAAGAAAGTATGGCACTGAAGCAAAGATAGACAAATAAATCAACAGAACAGAGAGTGCAGAGAGAGATCTATACATGCACGGACAACTGATTTTTAGCAAAGATGCAAAGGCAGTTCAGTGGAGAAGGGACCATATATTCACCAAACAGTGCTAAAATAATCAAATATCCATTACCAAAAAAAACCAAAATAAGCTTCCACCCATATGTTGCAGTATACACAAAAATTAATTCAAAATTGATCATTGACCCAAATATAAAATCTAAAACTACAAACCTACCAGAAGATAACATAGGAGACAATCTTTGTGACTTTGGGTTAGGCAGAGATTTCTCACATACAGCATCAAAATCATAATTCATAAAAAACATTAATAAACTGGTCTTGGTAAATATTAGAATGTTATACCTTTTGAAAGACATTTTTAAGAGAATTACAAAACAATGGCAATCCTCCAAGGTCTCCTCCCTCTTTCGGAGCTTTGTACTGTCACTCAATAAACTTTGCTTTGCTGCCCACCAAAAAAAAAAAAAAAAAAAAGAAAGAAAAGAAGAAGAAAGAGAAAGGAGAGAGAGAGAGGGAGAGCGAGAACTAGAAGACAAGCCATGGATATCTATCTATCTGATAAAGGACTTGTATCAGAATATAAAGAACTCCTTATATTATTTTATTCCTTTTATAACTCTGCAGTAAAAAAGTGAGACTGAGAAGCAGAATGAGTCCTGGCAGTGTTCTGGCCTCAAGCGCTATTGGCCCTGAGAGACAGCTAGCCTGGGGCCTACCCCACACTTTGGTTACCTGAGCTAGTAAGTTACCCTTCCTGTCTGAGCTGGTGTGAGTAAGTTTTCTATTCTTTGCAACCAAATATGTGTCTTGACAGTATGAGTCATTTAGAGGAATGGAAGTATGAGAGACAGGAACCAAAAGAAGAAATGTAAGAATGATAAGAGTAACTGTTAGATGATAAGAATGATAAGAGTAACAGTAAGAGTAACTGTTGAGAGGGGCTCCTGGGTGGCTCAGTCGGTTAAGCATCTGCCTTTGGCTCAGGTCATGAGCCCAGGGTCCTGGGATGGAGCCCCACATTGGGCTCCAGCCTCGGCGAGGAGCCTGCTTCTCCCTCTCTCTCTGTCTCTCCCCCGTGCTCATGTTTTCTCTCTCTCACTCTCAAATAAATAAATAAAATCTTTATTTTAAAAAAGAGTAACTGATGAGAAATAAAAAATTTGGTGTGAACACAAGAAACTAGTGGTATATGGTCATGATTGTGGAAGTTGGCTAGGAGTTCATTTTTTTTTTCCATCGATTAAAAATTTTAAAGCACACGTATTTCAGCTCAAGAATTCAGCGGCTAGATGTTCCTCCTAGAGAACCACTGGCAAGGAGGAGTTTCCTTTCCTACATTTCCTTCACAAGGAGAAGCGCTGCAGCTTCGTGTAGCAATGAACAATCGCAAACAGCTGACTGTCCATCAGAAGAAGAGTTGTTAAATAATCCATTGTAGACCCACAACATGGAATACCTGGCAGGACTTGCAAAGCGTAAAACGGAGCCATTGGCACTGACATGCGAAAGAGCCCCAGGACACGTTGTTATGAAAGGAGCAAACTGCATTCTTTAGCATATTGAACTTTAAAAAAAAATAAAACATACGAAACAAACCTCTCTAGTTCTGTATGTGGACCTGGGTAGGTAAATGGATAGAAGACAAAAAGAAGGTTCCACCTCCAGTGGATAATTGAGTTCACTTCAAGTGAGGGGATGAGGATTGGGAGGAGTTAAAAGATTTTCCGTCTGCCTGTTTTGCTTGAAGTTTTTACCCATGAATCAACCCAACAGAACTTGCTTAACTAAAACAAGTGAAAGAGTAGGAATAATTTTTCCTGAGGGACACCTGGGTGGCTCAGCCAGTTAAGCGACTGTATTTAGCTCAGGTCATGATGCTAATGTCCTGGGATCGAGTCCTGCATCGGGCTCCTTGCTCAGTGGGAATCTGCTTCTCCCTCTGCCTGCTATTCTCCCGGCTTGTTCTCACTCTCTCTGATTAATTTTTTTTTTTTTTTTTTTTTTACTGAGCATAAACAGTGTACTAGCTACTATGTAAAAGAGGTAAGGTCCCTGCCAAATGGAAATGGCCAAATGTACACAATCTTAGGGTCAATGTATTAGGGGCCAATGCATGTAACTTCTAGTAATAATATGACCAAGTAGTACTAAGAAAGAACTATTTTAAGGATTATTTAGGATAGGCTATAAGGAACGTAATACTGTGTCATATTTATGAATAGACTATTGGATTTTCTAATGACTTGTGTTTAAACTCATCTATAGATTTCTTGTTGGAAACAGTCCATTCTCCTATGGGACAAATGTTTAGGTTTTCACAAAACCTGTTGTATCCGTGTACCTTGCTAAGAAGCATCAGAGATATTCTGGAAATTAAGGCAAAAGGTTATTGAACACTATACAGAGGAGCTCACAGAATCTACGGAGACATGCATGCAACTTCAGTCCTCAGTAAGGGCAAGAACCAGGTGGATCTCAGATCTAAGCTACTGATGGACAGCTGAGTTGTCCGTCTTTCTTGGGAACTGGAGTCTTGAATCTCATGATACAAGGACAGAAAAGCATTGGCAAGCCCTGGAGTGTGTTTCAGCCTCCTGGCTGACACGGCCCATTCACATCCTGAGAATTTTGAGGTTTTTGAAGACTGTCTGAGCTCACTCACATTCCAGCTATGTTACTTGCTAACCATGTGACTTTGAGCAAGTTATTTAACCATAGCTACCTTCATCTATAAACAAGGGATAAAACTACTTCAAGCTTGCAGAGTTTTTGAGAGGATTAAGTTATATAATACATATAAAATTACCAGGATCGAATTTGTATTCAATGGATACTGGCTATTATTATTTCCTCTTCGTGAGCAGAATATACCAAAATGTTAAGTAGTCATAATGGTGGATGTATGAAAGAATCTTCTCTTACAGAGTTACTCTAATGAGGGTGTTTTCTTCTAATTGTAAAAAGAAATATTTTTTAAGCTGAGTTGCAATAATCTGATGCCTAGAATTATATAGGATCTGCTACTCAAAATTGGATATTTTTATGATCAATCAAAAATGTTTAGATGTCTTCAATAGCGTTTAAGAGCTACAATGTGAAATTTACCCATTGAAATTAGCAAAATTTTAGCCTCCTAGACAAACATAATGCAGTTCTTTAATGGGAGCTGTTTTAGACCAATAGATTCAAGTGAATTTCAAAAGTGTGAACCTCATTGTTTGGCTCTTTTATCATGTATTCATTATTCATGATAGTTCTGTCTTGGTCTTGAACAAATAAACACCAGAATATTTAAAAATACTGAACTGTCTGTCCTGGGAAGAAATACATCCCAAATGACTAAAACCAAAAAGGTCACAAGATGTTTCCCTTCATTTTGTCATTTGATCTTAGATAGGAGGCTTTCAAAACACAAGCTACAGTAAGTAGCTATTTAGAGACAAGACAGCCCAAATCTATCATTTAAAAGAGGAAATAAGTGGTAAGGACATTGCATTCTTCAACTGGAACTTCTGAACTGAAAACTCTTTGTTTAAAATAGTTCCACGTGACAAAGTATCAGTTAAGAGAAGAATCCCCAATCAGTGGTGGCAGAGCATGTAAACTGGCTCCCTTATTTCCTGGTTCACCGCCTTTCCAACCAGCCTCTTCTACTAGTTATGCTGGTTGAAAACAGAGACACTTGCTTTCCTAGATTGGCTGAATAGAAGCAGAGTGGCCATGTGATTCAGTTCCAGCCAATATAGTATAAACAGAAGTCTCTGCTTGTGGCTTCTAGAAAAGCTTTTTTAAAGATTGGGCTGGCAGTTTCCTTTGCACTTTGCCCTTCCTTCTTCCTCCTTCTCCCACTTGTAACTAACATGATGCCTGAAATGAAGGTATCTCTCGATGTTGAAAATGAGAGCCACTTGAACACCATGCTAAGCTCTCATCCCAGCTCTGGAAGCTTACCTCCAGGTATCCTGTTGCTGGAAGCAAACATATCCTTCCCCTGTTTAAGCCTCTCTTTGTTGGGTTTTCAGTTGCTTGTAGACAAACAAATTTATAACTGATAATAATAACACATCAGGGAAAATCGAGTGCTCTCTGACATAGTAATTTCTTTTTCCAAAGACTTTTATAAAGGACCTAAGAAAAACATTTTTTTAAAATGTTTTATCAAATTGCACTAGAAAACCTGACAAACTTGCTTTATGTGATGGGCAATAGTGAATTTTGCTTCCCTGAGCATATTACCAGAATCAAGTTAATGACAGAAACGTTTGTCAAGTTAACATTTTAAACACTTTTCACTTTCATGGGGAATTAATATATAATTTAAAGACAATATTAAGGGGCACCTAGAAGGCTCAGTGGGTTAAGCCTCTGTCTTCGGCTCAGGTCATGATCCCAGGGTCCTGGGATGGAGCCCCGCTTCGGGCTCTCTGCTCAGTGGGGAGTCTGCTTCTCCCCCCCTCTCTGCCTGCCTCTCTGCCTACTTGTGATCTCTGTCAAATAAATAAATAAAATCTTTTAAAAATATATAAAAAATAAAGACAATATTGGGGCACCCATGTGTCTCAGTTGGTTGAGCACCTGCCTTCAGCTCAGGTCATGATCTTGAGGTCCTGGGATGGAGCCCTGCTTCAGACTCCCTGCTCAGTGGGGAGTCTGCTTCTCCCTCTCCCTCTGCTCCTCCACCCTGCTCATGCTTTCTCACTCTTTCAAAAAAATAAACAAAATCTTTTTCTTAAAAAAAGACAGTATCAATGGAATTCAGATATGTGGATACATAATAGAGTCAGTCTTCCCAGTTTTTTCCCCAAAGAAGTTAAAAACATCCCTCACTACTAAGATAAAATATCACAACATAATAATTACATAATGTTTTTCATTCCGGGGCTGGGGAGTGGTAGATGAAGTAAATCAATATGGCAACTCTCAGAACCAAACATAGATAAGTGGGCTCAACCACTCCCTTCCCTAACCCCCTACCCATGAGATGATGTGAATTGTGGAGACAGCTTTTGGCTGTTTCTAGTTTTTATCATCAAAATGACACAACTGAACCTTGAGCGAGAGAAAATTTCTCCTCTCTAGATTAGGTCAATCCCCTCTAAAAGAAAGAGACTTTTGAACTACAAGCAAGGTTTTAGCTGCTGCAAAAGGGCTCCATGTCCACCCATGGGGTGTACACTTGAAGACCTCTGTAGATCTACCAGATCAGAGTTCTCAAACCCCTGGGATTAAATTAGGGGTTGGTTATTACGTGTATAATTTAGGGCATGGAATTCCACTGGGGTCACTCAGGACAACCTTGGGGGAAAAAGAAATGGAGGAAGAAAAGACCCTGTAAGTCTACCACTTCCCGGAGCGCCTGGGTGGCTCAGTGGGTTAAAGCCTCTGCCTTCGGCCCAGGTCATGATCTCAGGGTCCTGGGATCGAGTCCCGCATCGGGCTCTCTGCTTGGCAGGGAGCCTGCTTCCCCTCTCTCTCTGCCTGCCTCTCTGCCTACTTGTAATTTCTCTCTGTCAAATAAATAAATTAAAAAAAAAAAAAGTCTACCACTTCCCCCCACACCATCACATCTGAGCCTAAGCTGTGGTGCTGTACACACATCTACTCCAGGGGCTTTGCACTAAGTTTTCATTTGTGGCAAGTTTATATGGCATTAAAAAAAAAAGGAAAGAAAGAAAGAAAGAAAGAAAGAAAGAAAGAAAGAAAGAAAGAAAGAAACTACTGCATTAAAATGTATCCAAGAGCCAGTTTTATTTGTTTAAAAATAATTTTTTTAAAGATTTTATTTATTTTTTGACAGACACAGAGATCACAAGTAAGCAGAGAGGCAGGCAGAGAGAGAAGGAAGCAGGCTCCCTGCTGAGCAGAGAGCCCGATGCGGGGCTCGATCCCAATGATCTGAGCCAAAGGCAGAGGCTTTAACCTACTGAGCCACCCAGGTGCCCCGTTGTTTAAAATTTTTAAGAAGATTTTATTTGTAAATTATTTTTACACCCAACCAATTTTAAATGAAAATACATTGCTTGGGAAAGGTAACGTTAAGTCATCACCATTCCCATACACATTAAAAATTAAGCTAAGTCAGTGGGGCTCCTGGGTGGCTCAGTGGGTTAAAGCCTCTGCCTTTGGCTCAGGTCATGATCTCAGGGTCCTGGGATCCAGCCCTGCATCAGGCTCTCTGCTCAGTGGGGAGCCTGCTTCCTCTTCTCACTCTGCCTGCTTCTCTGCCTACTTGTGACCTCTGTCTGTCAAATAAATAAATAAAATCTTTAAAAAAAAATTAAGCTAAGTTAGCAAATTAGTGAATTAGAGCGGTGGAGCACTCTGGAACTATTCATTTGACTCTCGGGTGGTTAATTCTTCAACTGCATTAAATAGAAATTAGTTTAATCCATGAACTGACATTCACATCCCAACAAATATTTAATCAGTCACTTAATAGTTTCATAAATGTGGACAAGTTAACTTCTCTAGGCCTTTGTAATAGAGTTACCACTTCGTCAAGTAGGTATTGCCATGAACATGTATGAAGCACCTAGAAGCACAGAAGACCTCTGATCAGCTCTCCTAAGGACTTACCCTCAGCTCACCTGGAGCAATGGAATAAAATCTGATAACTTTTCCAAGTTCTGCATTTAGCTCAGGTGAAGCCTTCTGGACCTATCTCAATTCTTATGGTTACACTTAGAACAACTATTTAAGGGACAATATTTTTTATCCCCAAATCTGAGCCATTAGCCATTTAAATTTTTTTTTTATTTATTTGAGAGAGAGAGCATTTGCACATGCATGCACATGAATGAGGGGCAGTGGGAGAGAAACTCCAAGCAGACTCTCCACTAAGCACTGAGCCCAGGAAGGGGCTCAATCTCCCAACCCTGAGGTCATGACGGGAGTGGAAACCAAGAGTCCAGTGCTTAACAGATTGAGCCACCCCAGATGCCACCAGCTATTTTTTATTGTTATACTGCCTCAACCTACCAATAGGGTCTCTAGGAAGGTAGACGTGAGCTCTTTTAAGGGAAATGTGCCTTTGTTATTCCTATGACCAGAGTATCTGTCTGATATTTATCTCCTACTCTGTGAGTTGGGCTAGACAACACAGAAGCCATAATAAATATGTCTCCGCCTTGGCGTTTTCTCATTAGCCCTGGCTCTGAGAGTTAAGTCATGGACCAAGAAGAAATCAAACCCTCAAGTTCTGTAGGGGGGGAGGGGAGATGACTCAGTACAGGAGAAAGAGTATGTTGATGCCTTTGTTCCCCCAAGGTGGGAGCCCTATTGTGTTCCTCACGCCTTTGATATGTCCTTTCAAGCTAGCCAGAGCATGATGTTAGACTTGGGGGTGGAGGACCTGTGGTTACCTCATCTTTCCCAGGCCCGCTCTAGTCTCAACTTCTTCAGAATCACATTAGTCCATGTTCATTCTTCCCTCCTATAAAGTCATGCTTACTGTTCTTGTCTGTAGCTCTCACCTGGCAGCTTCTATTTTTGTGTGATTGCTTTTAGGTATATGATAAATTCTTTGAAAACACAGACACATTAGAAAGAGATTGTAAAGACAATAAGCACTTGCTAAATGTTTATAATTTACCACCAAGAGGACAAACCACTTATTTAGGAAAAGTATTTGATAGAAGAAAACTCCTGCCTGCGTTAGAAAGAATCTCAAGTTTTATAAGTTAAGAAATGTCAAAGAATGATGTCTAGAGGCTCCACCAGCCCTGAAAATGGGTCTAGAAGCATGAGAAAAACAAGACACCACTAGAAAAGGAAGTGGATTTCGAGGTTAGGGGGAAGGTCAGCGCTGCAGGGACAACCACAGGGAGAAATTCCAGCCAGGAGGAGTCAACATGTTAACTTAAGCCCAAGACGGGGGAATGTCTAGGGGTCGATCCACATTTGAACTATTCCTCAGGGCCTCCTATGTGGCCTTGGGGAATACCCACTGTAGGACTTTGGACCACTGTGATTTGTCTATTGCAAAACATATGTACACAGTTGTCGTTGTTTATCTTTAAATAAAACTTGGTTTTACTACACTATAATTATTGAACTTGCAAGTGGAGTTCATGCCAGTTTACTACACTATCAAATAGACCATTTTCTTGGGTTTTGGCTCATGTCATAGAACATGATTTGGGAGTCAAAAAATTCTGTCACTTAAACTTTCAGAGCCCAATTTCTTCTCTTCTGAAATGATAATATTTCTCGTCTTAACAAGTATTTGCTTCTAGCACCTTATCAGGCATAAAGTAGACACTTCATGAATATTAGTTTCCTTCCTCTCTTTATGCCATAAGTGTATCTGGCAAGATGATTATAACTCGAGACATTAATGCATGTTTAAGCTCTAATAAATGTTTCCTGTAAGAAAGCAAAGGAAATAGCTTCAACTTTCAGAATCATTGAAGAAAGCCCAAGAAAGCATTTTGTTACTTTGGTCCTGCTCTTACCCAAAGTAGATGACCTATCATGAGAAGCAAACTGTCTTTCAATTAAGTTCTTTTTGTTTTATGAAACGTTTTTCATAAAATCAACTATAGGAATTAATTTACTTCCTTCTAAGAAGGAACTAACCCTTCAAGCGGCACATATTCTTTACTGCCTTTCTCATTCATGATGATCTTTTTGTATCTACATTAAACTTCATTTTAATTTTAAATCCTTTTTAGAGGTAATTTTAAATGGCATTTTCACTGTTGGAAATTTATAAACTTAAAAATTCATAGATTTTTGCCTATATTTGTACATATTTCTAACTATCCATGTAGTTATTCTTCTAAGGGCTCTTAGCACATCAAAAGGTGGTGTAAATAGATACTCTTTAAAACAAACCTGAGAGGGGCACCTGGTGGCTCAGTGGGTTAAAGCCTTTGCCTTCGGCTCCGGTCGTGGTCCCGGGGTCATGGGATCGAGGCCCGCATCGGGCTCTCTGCTTGTCAGGGAGCCTGCTTCCTCCCTCTCTCTGCCTGCCTCTCTGCCTACTTGTGATCTCTGTCTGTAAAATAAATAAATAAAATCTTTAAAAATAAAAAATAAAACAAACCTGAGCCGGGGGGTGGGGGGGAACCTGAGAAAAACAGGAACCAATAATTTGTATGGGTCCTGAAAAGAGCAAACACAAACTTATCATTTTTCAGTACATCACATTATAAACACCTTTTTGATGTGGCTCACAGTCACTAATGGGGTTGGGGAATATTGATAATATATACATCATTGTATTAAAACAGAAAATTCTATTCAGGTACAAGTTACTATCTGTTGATAATCATTAGTAAATAAGAAAACAATGCACTTCAATCAACAAATATTTAGTGAGCATGTATTCGATGTCCTAGCACTATGCTAGGTCCTACAAATCTGACTGTGAATCAAACCTCTTATCTCTTACTAATTTACATGGTACTTCTAAGGATACACAAATGATAGACTCATATAGCTTACTTTTTACAGCATGAAAACACAAAAATTAAAGCTTAATATATTTTAAAATATTTTATCATTAAATAAATCAACACAAGGGGGCACCTGGGTGGCTCAATAGGTTGGGCATCTGCCTTTAGCTTAGGTCATGATCCCAAGACCCTGGGATGCAGCCCTGCCTGGGGCTCCCTGCTCAGTGGGTAGCCTGCTTCTACCTCTGCCTCTGCCCCTCCCCGCCCTTGGCTTGTGCTTGCTAGCTCCCACTCATGCTTGCTCTCGCTCTCTCTCTCAAATAAATAAATAAAATCTTTAAAAAAAAAAATCAACAAAGCCACAAGGTTGAGCCAAATGAATACTCAGCTATAACAGCCATTAAGCTATCTGGAAACTATTCTCTTCCTTTAAAATTCAAACTTGCTATAGAAAGTCCTTTCACTCCCACAGGGCATATTACTAATAGAAATTGAGATCAGAGGGTTGGAGGAACAGAGACAAAGTTCATACAAAGTGAAGCCATATGTACCAGACTGGATTATTGTTCATAATTCTTCCCTCAATCCCTCAGCCATGGAAACCTACAGCACACCAGAGCGGATGGGTGCTCCCCCCACTTTACTGATACTGTGCCATATAACTTGCTCTAGTCCATCCACACAGCATCAGTAAACATGACATGCACAAAACCTTAAATGTCCCTGTGTCCTTTGGCTCGATGTCTCACATTCCCATGATTGTCATGAAGACCAACTATGCCAATGAGCCTCTGTCCCTTCAGTCTGGGCCCCAAAGTGAGATACACAGGAAGTCCTAGACTTCACCTAAAGCTAAGAGCCAGTGCCCTGCTGCCTATATTTGGGCTTCCTGTCACCAGCCAGAGTGGTCGTGAGATCTTTGCTGGATTTCTGGAGCAGTAAGTGACTAATCCACCATTCCTAGTTAAAATAGGCAGTACCTGCACAGAGTCTAGTAATCCAACTAAAAACTAGTACAAGGACTTCATATGCAATTAGAGATAAAGAGACCCTGACAAATTGTGCAATTAGTTTAAAATCCCCTATAGAATAGACCACACTAGTGAGTGGAATTATGGGACATAAGTGGGAGTCAGAAGAAGGTACAGAAACTGGGCCCAAAATGAATGACGCAGGTCTAGACAACAGAGGCTTGTCTAGTTCCTGAAAGTCAGTATGTCCCAATGACAAACTGACACAATCCAGTTGAATTGAATTCAACACCTGTTGAAAACACAAAGCTTCTCTTTTTCAATTCATAGTTGAAACACATTTTCATAGATCAAAGACTTTGCCTTCAGTAATTTAATACAATGAGACTTTAATTTGATATGAATATAATTTGAACGGCAAGCACTATGATGTTCTTTTGTTTTAGCAACTAAGCAAAGTACAGAAACAGACTGATTATGTAAAGTATGCATTTGTACCAAGAGAAGGCTGAATGTTGTCATAGCAAACTCCGTGAACAAAGCTTTTGCAACAGCTCCAAAAGAGAAAAGCCGTGAAGAAATGACTCCCGACATGGCACACACCTAATGTGGAGGACACAAAGGTATGCAGAACTCCAAACCACCCACAACGTCGTCATCAATGCCGTGTTCTTTGCCATCTGGGGAGGAGAAAGTAAGCTTCAGAAAACAAAAAATAACATTGTTGATCTGAACTCTTCCGGTTTGGTAGTGGTGTCGGCACTTAGTATTTGTTTTTCTTTTATCGTTATAATAAGCGTTAGAGGTAAGAGGTTTGCCGCAGTTTGTATCTTGTGATTGTGACAGAATCCAAACCCAAGCTCACTTAAATAGAAACGAAAATGTATTTATTCATGTAGTGGAAAAGTCTTGGGGTTGTTTAGCATCACAAGTGGCTTGATATAAGAGCTCCAAAAATGTAATAAAAATTCAATTTCTCTTAGTTTCTTGGCTCAGCATTCTGCTGTGTCAGCTTCATTCTTAAGATTCATGCGGCAGCCTCTGGCATCTCCAGGCTCACAGCTCCCTGACTGCTACAAGTTCCTGCAGACAGAGAGGAAGGAGACCCCGTGCAGCTGCAGCTTTCACTCCGGTGGAAGCAATCAGCCAAGGCTGGCACAACCTGAGGCAAACAGACAATTTTCCATGGGAGGTGGGGGTGGGGGACGTTTCCCAAAAGGAAATGAAAGTCCTACTAATAAAACAAGGGGTGACTTTGGGTGGATAAGAAAGATCAAGCATCTTTTATAACAGAAATCAGCAAACCTCAGTCCATGGGCCACATACATCCTATGGTCTGTGTTTATACAGCCACTAGCAAAGAATGGTTTCTCCATTTAAAAAAAAAATATTTATTTACTTCAGAGAGAGAGAGAACAAGCAGGGGGAGTGGCAGACAGAGGGAGAGAGAGAAGAGGGGAGCCTGATGCAGGACTCAATCCCAGGACGCTGGGATCATGACCTGAGCTGAAGGCAGATGCTTAACTGACAGAGCCACCCAGGCGCCCCATGGTTTTTCCATTTTTAAATAGTTGGGGGTGGGGGAGATTTTTAAAAAGAATAACAGCTCATGACATGAGAAAATTACATGAAGTTCCAATTTCAGTGTTTCCTGAATAAAATTTTATTAGAACACAGCCACACTCACTGATTTATGTACTGTCCATGGCTGCTGTCAAGCTCCAATAGTCACAATAGAGATGACATGGCCCACAAAGCCTAAAAAGTTTACTATTTGATCCTTTAAGAAACACTTTGCCAACCCTTGCTCTATGGGTTTGTGTCTTTTAACACATTGTTTTAACACGTTGTAAGGGAAGGGGCACCTGGGTGGCTCAGTCAGTTAAGCGTCTGCCCTCGGCTCAGGTCATGATCCTGGGGTCCTGGGACTGAGCCCCACATCGGACTCCCTGCTCAGTGGGAAGCCTGCTTCTCCCTCTCTCTGCTGTCCCCCTGCTTGTGTACTCTGTGTGTGTGTGTAAAATAAATAAATAAAATCTTTTTTTAAAATTTTTTTTTACTTGACAGAGAGAAATCACAACTAGGCAGAGAGGCAGGCAGAGAGAGAGGAGGAAGCAGGCTCCCTGCAGAGCAGAGAGCCCGATGCAGGCTCGATCCCAGGACCCTGGGATCATGACCTGAGCCGAAGGCAGAGGCTTTAACCCACTGAGCCACCCAGGCGCCCCAAATAAATAAAATCTTAAAACATACACACACCCACATAATAAGATAGCTTTATTGTTAAAATGAAATGACTTAAGTCAATACTCAGGGTCTTCAGACATCTATGTCCTTTTAAAGTAGATCATACTCAAATTTGAGAACTTCACTTTCAGCTTTGGATACTAAATATCAAAGGTGTAACACTAAGCGGGAGTTCAATTAAATAAAAGAGAAATGGACATTGACTACAAAATCAGAATTCTAATATTGACAAGTACATTTTGAAATGCCCCTATGACATCATCCCCAGATGTTCATCCCATCAGACACAGGCAGTGCTATGTGGGAGAGTGGGGGGACCTCAGTTGAAACACTTCTGTCCACATGGGAGGAGAGTGTAGAAGCCTGGCAGCCAAGCATTAAATTGTTTTAGACATGTCAGTTACACGTCTCCCATGTGCAGTGTCTTCAAAGCAAACCACCCCCCTGCCCATGATTTGGCTCTGAGTACTTCACCAGGGGTGCCCAATCCATAGCCCAATCAATGGCCTGTAATCATTAAAGGCCCTCAGAGATGAGAATAAGTGTTACTTTCCAAAAGTTGTCATAACAAATTGCTACCAACTGGATGATTTAAAACAACAGAAATGTATTCTGTGTTCTGGGGGCTAAGATTTTGAAATCAAGGTGTTGGTACAGTTGTTTCCTTCTTGAGGCTCTGAAGGAAAATTCATTCTGTGTCTCTCTCCCAGTTTCTGGGGGCTGACAATCCTTAGCATTCTTGGCTTGTGGCTGCTTTTTAATCTCTGCCTCCATCTTCCCAGGGCCCTTTCCCCTCTGCATCTTTATGTCTTCTCCTTTTTTGTCTTTTATAATAACATTAATCATTGGACTTAGGGGTCATCATACTCCAGGATGATCTCATTAGCCATACTTTAACCATATCTGTAAAAGCCTTGTTCCAAACAAGGTCATATTCTGTGATTCTGGGTGGACATGATTTTTTTTTTCGCGGGGCGTGGACATTATTTAACCCACTAGAGTTGGGTCAAGCACAACTATCCTCTCAAGAATTTGAAATGGGAGAGGATAAATGAGGCAATTAATATGGGAAGCTGATACTTCAAAGATGTCCTGGAAGGACCCAGGAGCAAACTAAACTTAGGAGCAAGCTAAAGGCATGAAAAAACAGAAATTACAGATAGAGAAGCAGCTTTGAGGAAGAGAAAAGGTACAGGATAAACTGTAAGGAAAACAAGGCCTAATAATGGTGATGATTATAAAAATATATTTGGCAAAAGGAGAGATTGAATCTCAAAGAAACTCATGACCGATAGATGTCTTCAAAATCTGGAACATGTCCAAGGCAGTACAGGGATAGTTATGTGTGATCACTTGAATGCTCCGGTGTTAACATGACTTTCACACTCTCAAGCTCTGCTTCTCTTGGTGTCTTTTTGCTCTGCTCTGCTACCAAATGGCTTCCTTACAGTTCAGTACAGTTCAGTAGGAACAAACACTAATCTCTTCATAATGCAGTCTCGTGTTATATTTCCCTCCTTCCCTAGTTCACTTTCCTTGGTTTCTCATTTCTACTTCCTGGAATCACATCCCCAAAAAACCACCACCATGCAACCCTAGACCGGGTTGTGCTTTTGGGGAAACCCAGAATAAGCAAGTTGATATCAGAAGTGACCATGGAGAGAAAACCCTCAAGACAGGATTCTAAGCCTGGATAGCCCACTGGTCATGCAGCAAAAAGAACCCCATTGTTGATAGTATGTAAGATAGCTATAATCTCTGATAACAATGGTTTCACGAATTGCAATCATCTATGTTGGATTGGAAGATGATGAAAGTAGAAGGCAAAGCATGGGTTATGTGGTAATTTGGCAGTAGTATAGATGGCAATAGTAATTATAAGAATTACAGAATGGTTTGGCATTTGTTAGCTGTTTTTCAAGTCTTGATAAAGAAAACAAAATACTCTTGTCCTCCAATTACCAACTCAAAGCCCACTATAAAAATCAAAAGTCCTGTGCTCGCTTCGGCAGCACATATACTAAAAATCAAAAGTCCTCCATGGCAGCATCTTTTCGATAATGGGTGCTGGATCCACTAGATATCCATATGGGAAAAATGAATTTAGACCTTTAGTTCATACCATACTCTAAAATTAATTCTGATGAATCATGGCCCTAAATATAAATAGTAAAACAATGAGGCTTCTAGGAAAAAAACACAGGAGAACATATTCATGACCTTGGGGTTAAACAGAATATAAAGAGAATTAACTGTAAGAAAAGATTGATAAATGGACTTCATTAAAATTAAGAACTTCTAGTCATTGAAAAACACCATTAAGAGAGTGAAAAGGCAAGGAGCCTGCCTGGCTCAGTCAGTATATATGACACTCTTGATCTCAGGGTCATGAGTTTGAGCCCCATGTTGGGTATAGAGATTACTTATAAAAGAAAAAAAAAGAATTAAGGGACACTAGTTGGTTGCCTTCAGCTCAGGTCATGATACCAGGGTCTTGGGATCAAGTTCCACATTGGGCTCCCTGCTCAGTGGGGATCCTGCTTCTTCCTCTCTCTCTGCCTGCTGCTCTGCCTACTTGTGATCTCTCTATCTCTCTCTTTCTGTCAAATAAATAAATAAAAATCTTTAAAAAAAAAAAAAAAAAAGAGTGGGGCACCTGGGTGGCTCAGTGAGTTAAGGCCTCTGCCTTCGGCTCGGGTCATGATCCCAGGGTCCTGGAATTGAGCCCCTCATCGGGCTCTCTGCTCTGCAGGGAGCCTGCTTCCTCCTCTCTCTCTGCCTGCCTCTCTGCCTAATTGTGATTTCTCTCTGTCAAATAAATAAAATATTAAAAAAAAAAAGAGTTAAAAGACAAGCCAAGACATGGAGCATCTATTCAACAAAGTACTCAGATCTTAGATCCAGAATATATAAAGAATTCTTACATATCAAAAAGAGAAAAGGAAACCTATATGGTTGGATTTTTAAAAACCACGTCCAAACTCTTTCACACAGAGGATAAACAAATGGCAAAATGCATATGAAAAAAAGATTAATGTCATGATTCATCAAGGAAATATACATTAAAACTGTAATTTGATACTGCCACCACCCCACCAGAATGACTTACATGAAAAGGGCTGCCAATGAGAAGTAAGTAACTGGTGAGGATATGGAAATTTATACGTTGCTGGTGGGGCATTTAAATCAGCACGACCACTTTGGAAAACTGACTGGTAGTATTAAAGTTTTATGTACATATGGACAATAAGTAAGGAACTCTACTACTCCTGGAAAATTCTAATCCTAAAAGAAATGAGTGTTTATGTCCACCAAAAGTCCTATGTAAGAATGCGTACTGCACTTGCATCATAATAGCACAAACTGGAAATCACCCAAATGTCCATCAACGGGAGAGTGGATAAATGAATTGTGGTATGCTGTGGAATGCTGAACAGCAATGAACACAAACTACTGCTTCACACAACACATGAATGCATCTCACAGATACAATGATGAACGAGCGTACAAACCACAAATTATTCTATGTGAAGTTAAGGAACAGGCAAAACACATTTATGATGAATGAGGCCAAACAGTGATATCCTTGAGGGGAAAATGTTGACTGGGAGGGGGCCATGAAGAAGCAAGCCTTCTGGAGTGCTGGAAATGGTGTGTGTCTTGACTGGGTAATGGTTAAAAGGGTGTACACAAAGGTCAACATTTATTAAGTACCATGCTTGATATGCATATACTTTGCTCTATGTCCATTACACCTTGATAAAAAGTAAAGAAAAAGAAAAAGGGGTAAAAATAAAAAAATAAATAAAATGTCCTTCATTTCCTGTGGCTGTAGGGCAATATATGCTGAAAAAATTAAAAAAAAAAAAATCAGGCCCAAGATTTAATTGTAAGGGCAGCAAAACTGCCAAGGAGAGTGAGTGCATGGCCTCAGTCTTCTGTGCCTTCATCAAGGCCCTGGTAGGAACCGTGGTATCCTGACATCTGGGATGGTGACATTTGGGTGGGTAAATGAAAATACCTTGAGTCTCCAGATTCCCATCAATCTTTCATCAGGAGAAGCAGTCCTTTCGCCCTTGCTAGAGAGAAAAACTTCACAATGGCTGGAAGCTTTGCAAAAACCTCACCTGAGTAAGGCATCTTGCAAGACAATGCTTTTTTTTTTCTAAGATCTGCCACCACATCCTCCATTGCCTCAGGAATAACAAGTGTCTACTGGGAAAATACATTTCCTACTCCGGGAGGAAATAGCTTATACAATCAAAACAATTACAGGACCAGAATAATAAGTACTGGCAAGAACTGGAAGAATATGTGTGGGAGCGTATTTTGAGAATGTTCAATCAGGGTGGTGGTAAAGGGAAAGAAAATAAATCTGCATAGTGGGGAGCTTGTTGACATCGAAGCACTCTCCTGTGACTTGATGTTATGCCTCCTGGAAAGGAAATCTCAAGTCATCCTTTTTGCTGCTGAGATAGGCTCTTGAAGGTTGACCAGACAGACTTCTTGCTGTAAATGAGATTGAGATGCCAGAACTACTTTGACAGAATAGTGAGGAAGGGGTCTTGAGGCTCAGGGAGATAAAAATGTTAAAACAGATTTATTGCACTTACTGCATATGATCAGAACACCCACGATCTGGCTATATTCTCCAGGAAGACTTCACTAAGGGAATAAGAAATGAACCAAGAAATTTGCACTGGGTCATCTAAGAAACTCAGTGACACATTTCCTCTATATGTTGAAGAAATATAGTCTTGAACCCAGCCTTCAAAAGAGATGATAGAATTCTAGAATGGCAGAGGCCAGGCAATGGCACCTACCAACAGCATCAATATGGACTTAACTATTGTAATAGACAGCAAGTCTAGAATGGCAATCAAAGTATTTTTGCCTACAGAAACCATGCTGATAGTTAATAGATTATGATATTCCTAGGAGCAAGACAGATATCCAATCAACTTGTTACTTGACTTATTTGCCTTATAAAACAGCAACAACAAACACAACAACAACAACAAACAACTGCTGAGAAGACAGACAACAGCTACAAAATGGAAAAATATTGTGGTCTCTCATCCATCTTTAAACTAGCTCATAGACCCTAGCCTATGATAAAAGGGGAGCATGGGTCTCTTTGAGGAAGGACTTTAGAATACCTTCTCGAGTATACACAATAAATATTCCCCCCAATCTTGCAGCCATTTACTATAGAAACTGAACACTGGAGAAAGGAGTCTTCCCAGACTTTTTGAGGGCTGTCACATAATAGAGTCTGAACTGCCACTGAAACAACCAAACCCAAACTGCCATCATAGACCACTGGGTAGTGAAAGGATTTATGGGTCAAGTGATAAAGGCAGAATTCCATGAAACTGTGATCCCCCAAAATGCTGCAGAATCGAGTCTTGAAGAAGACACAAAATAACTTATTTTGCGGTTATTTTCCCAGTCCCCAGTGTGAAATTTGAATGGATGTACTTACCATTTGGTAGAATTTTCACACTCTCTGAACAGCTGTGTGAAAGTCACCATGGTAAGAAAGGCTATGAAGAAATCCTTGTAAATGACCCTCTCCATCTCCACTAGAATCAAATTGCCAAAATAGTAAAGCAAACATATCCCGAGAAGAATTCCAGGAATTTACACAACTTGCAGATATTTAAAGGATGCTGAGGTGTTGGTTTCCATCACATCCCTGTTTAATTTACCTGTATGACCTTTGCAAAAACCAGACAAATTATGGTGGTTAATGGTGGTATATTAAACTTAACCACTTGGTAGCTCCAACCACAGCTGATGGGCTGGACATAGTATCTTTAAAATAAAAGATCAATATAAGCTCTGGTATATGGTATACATACAGCTCTTGAACTTGCAAACACATTCTTTTCAATATCTAAGAGTAAAGAGGGTCAAAAAAGTTTACCTTTACATGAGAAGGACAGCAGTACATTTTACTGTCTCTACTCAGGCCTATATAAAGTCTTCTGCTTTCTTCATAAGATTGTCTGCAAAATTCCTGATCATCTTGACATTCCCCAGAAAATCAAGCTGATCTACCATGTCATCAGAAATAGACTTGGTAAAGAGAAAGGGACAAGTATTCCGGATGCTAGTAAGACCCCTGCATGCCAGAGGGTGGGAGATAAACACTACAAAGATTCACAGTCCTACTACTTGTGTGAGACTTTTAGAGGTCCAGCAGTCCAAGATGTCACAGACAGGCCACTTACGGAATAGGACAAAGCATTGTACCTTGTACCACTAGCACTAGGAGACAAAGGGCTTGGGGGGTGCTTTTTCAATTTTAGAGATAGCATTTACTGAATTTAGGAATACTGCTTCAATCTATTAAGCAATTCAGCAATTTATTAAGCAAAACAAATTCAACCTATTTATTAAGCAATTTCTAGGTAAAGAGAAACTGTATTAGCAATTTTAGGTCACTCCAGTCATATGCTAAGGAAGAACCAAGATACTAGAAGTATCCTAGATATTCAAGGATTTAAAGATATTAAGAATCAAGCAAACCTTAATAGAAGAGTTGCAACTCAGACTTTGGGGTTTTGGTGAAAAGGGGTGCCTTGGTGGCAGAGAACTAGCTGTCATTAGAAAAGTGGAGTCTGGTATGCCAGTAGGCCCCAGTAGAGACTGAACTCCTGACAATCGGGCACCAGATGACTATGCAACCAGGGCAAGCCATCATGAATTCGAGATGATAAGACCCATCAAACAGTAAGTTCAGATAGGTGTTAATGGTCATCTGTCATAAAAGGTAAATGGTAAACACAGGATAAGGTCCACATGGCCCCAGCATTCAAGTAAGTGACATAAACAGGGGCCCAAGCTCCTCTATGTCCTATTCCTTGTACACTAATGCCTTGCGTCATACCTCTGACCAACGGATGCGGGAAGATAAAACTCAGGCTTGGTTGTCAAACAGTTCACTCACTATGTGGAGTGAGAGCCAAAAGTGCACTGCTGGAACACACAGCCCCACACAAACAGATGGGGATAAGTCCTCCCAGAGACAGATGTCACTCTCTAGAGTAGGACCCCAGCTGTCAGGCAAGACTGGAGAAGGGGGATGGAAAATGGAAAAAATTGGCTACCATGTGAAAGGGGCCTTAAATGAAGCAGTGAAAAAGGTGGGCCAAGAACTGAGAAGTATTCATCTGGCGGATTCAAGGTCAAACAATAAACCAAAAGACCCCACCATGAACAAAATGCAAAGGCAAATGAAAAGCTAGGGAAACTGGAAAATAATTATGTAAAAGAAATAGGGCAAAGAGCTAATTTATTTAATTCAGAGAAGGCTTTAATTGATCAATAAGGAATATAAGATTTTTTAAATAGACAAAGCAGGCAATTAATAAAAGAAGACACATGCGTGTTACAAGGAAGCGTTTAAGCTCACAGATCATCCAAGGTAAAATCTCCAGTGTTGTCATGGAAGGGGGAAATCTAACCTCTCAAGCAATGCTAGAGGAGGAGGGAAAATAGTGTGAATGTTCTGGAGGGGTCTGGTAGGAAATTTGGCCTATATTTAAAATGCCATGAAAATCTGCTCTAAAAGCCCGCAAATTGTTGGCACAGCATTTTTACCTTTAGAAATATATCTTAAGGAAATAATTAAAGTCTATAAAATTTAGTTACAAAGTATTTACTGTAGCATTGTTTCTCACAACTGAAATGAGAAAATGTGATTAGATCTTGGCAAAGTGAACTATAATATATTCATATCATAGAATAAGATGATGTCACTGAAGTAGTCACAATAAGATGGGAATGGGTTTAAAATACAGTGGAGTGGAAAAACATAAAATTAGTATAGTAGGAGTAATTTTGTGATTTAACATCTATATATAGCATTTTGAATCATAAGAGTTTCACATTCATTAAAAGGAATTGGAAAACAAAGGTCAAAGAACATAGAAATCACCCGAAATTTCACCAAACATATATTCACTGTTTATGCTGTAATGTTGGTTATATGGAGGAGAATCTAATGTAAATAAATGGAATAAAAACATGTTCTTTGCAAATGCAGATGTCAAATTTAATTTCTAATCCAAATATTCACAAATGAGTAAACCCTAGTATATACTATTTACCATTTATGGTAGATAACTGCCTGCACCCATCTGAACTTTGACAAAGCTAATAATGCAGAAAAGCTGAGATGCAAATGAGGTAAAAATTTCCAAATACAGATTAGAAAATAAATCGGATTGAAAAGATGTAGGAAAAAATGAATGAAATAAGAGCCACCTTCAGTTAACATTGATTTTTAAACTTTTACCTACCCACCACAGGCCGTCAAGTGGGGGGGAAATGGGTAATAAACCAATAAGAAGGTACAATTTAAAATTCAGAACTTGGGCTCTGGAAACTGGCTGCCTAGAGCTGAATCACTCTTCCACTACTTACAAGCTCTAGGTCACTGGGCAACATAATGTCTCTGTCCCTCGGTTTCCTCAGAATGGGGATGATAATAGACCCTATTTGGGGGGCTGTAAGGTACAATGAGATAATATATGTAAAGCATTTAGAACTGTTCCTGGTTTTTAATGAGCACCCCATAAATGCTAACTACTGGCTTTGCAAACATCAGTCAAGCAATGGAACCACCTTCTCAAATAGCTATCTGAGGCACCTGGGTGGCTCAGTCATGGAGTCTCGGACTCTTGATTTCAGCTCAGGTCATGATCTCAGGGTCATGAAACAGCCCTGGGTCAGGCTTTGTGCTGGGCATGGAACCTGCTTAAGATTTTTCTCTCTTCCTCTCCTTCTGCCCCTTCCTCCTCCCCCCCCACCCCCTCACTGTGCACCTGCTCTGTTCTCTTTCTTGAAAAATAAAAATAAAATAGCTATCTGAAAGCCGTCACATCATGTGTATTGAATAAATGACTCAGTATGAAGCTGCACACACTACATTTCTGTCCTTCTAGTCTGCTCAGGAGAGCTTTTTAGTACCAGTATAAATACTCATGGCCACTATCAGAACTTTATTAAAGCAGGGAATGACTGCCCTGCTGGATGGAGGCTGTGCATGTGTATATGGCATTTCAAAGTCAGTATACAGTCTCTCAGTGGATTAACTCTCCCCCCTCCTTCCTGGATTCTTAGAATTGGGATGATGACACGTTCTTTTTTTTTTTCTCCAAAGATTTATTTACTTACTTACTTACTTATTTATTTGACAGACAGAGATCACAAGTAGGCAGAGAGGCAGGCAGAGAGAGGGAGGGAGGAAGCAGGCTCCCTCGCTGAGCAGAGAGTCCGAAGAGGGGCTCGATCCCAGGACCCTGGGCTCATGACCTCAGCCAAAGGCAGAGGCTTTAACCCACTAAGCCACCCAGGCGCCCCATGATGACACTTTCTATGCTCAATATACATTTTGATGTTGACCTATAAAGATATTTAAGGTTCAATAACCACTTTCTCAGAACTTAAAAATCAGCTAAAAGGATGATGTCAAGATACCTAAAAAATAACTAAGCCATCCTAGTATATTAATTTTCTTCTTTTTTTTTAAGTTGACTCCACGCCCAGTGTGGAGCCTAATGCAGGGCCTGAACTCACGACCCTGAGATGAAGACTTGAGCTGAAACCAAGAGTCAGACACTCAACCAACTGAGTTACCAAGTTGTCCCAACTTTCTACTGTTGCTGTAACAAATTACCACAAATTTAGTGGCTTAAACAATATAAATTTATTATCTCTACAGCTTGGGAGATCAGAAATCTGAAATGAATCTTACCGGGCTAAAATCAAGATGTCAGCAGGGCTTCATTCCTCCTGGAGGCTCTCATCAGAGTATCTGTTTCTTTGTCTTTTCCATCTTCTAAGACCATCCACATTCCTTGCTCAAGGCACCCTTCAAAGCCAGCAATGTCGAGCTGAGTCCAAGCTGCATCTTTCTGGTTCTCTCTACTGCCTCCCTCTTCCACTTTTAAGGATTCTTTTTTTTTTTTTTTAAGATTTTATTTATTTATTTGACACAGAGAGAGAGAGATCACAAGTAGGCAGAAGGGCAGGCAGAGAGAGAGGAGGAAGCAGGCTCCCCGCCAAGCAGAGAGCCCAACGAGGGACTTGATCCCAGGACCCCGGGACCACGACCCGAGCCAAAGGCAGAGGCTTTAACCCACTGAGCCACCCAGGTGCCCCAATGATTCTTAAAATCCTATTGGGCATACCTGGATAACCCAGAATAATCTCCCTGTCTTAAAATCAACTAATTAGCAAGTTAAATTCCACCTGCAATCTTAATTCCTCTTTACCATGAGGAACCTAACATATTCATAGGTTTCAATGATCAGGACATGGACATCTTGGGCGGTGGGGGAGCATACTCTGTCTACTGCTCCTAGTAAATGATAACGATGAAGTGAGGTAAAGAAATGGTACTTGGTAGGAGTTTGGTGGAGTCTAACGTCACTGCAGCTGGGGATGGTCAGGGAAATCTTAAAGGAAGAGGTAGGTTTCTTCTGGTTCCAAAAGTATAGGTTTAAAAGTGGAGGGAAAGGGGGCTGCCTGAGCAGCTCAGTTAGTTAAGCATCCTACTCTTGATTTTAGCTTAGGTCATGATCTCAGGGTCAAGATCGAGCCCTGCGCTGAGCCCCCATCAAGCTCGGCATGGTGCTCAGTGCAGAGTTGGCTTGTCCCTCCTCCTCTTCCTGTTTGTGGGCTCTCTCCCTCACACACATATAAATAAAATCAATAATAAATAAATAAATAAATAAATAAATAAATAAATGTGGAGGGAGGAGGTCCAGATGAGAGAAGGAATATACACAAGGTCTGGAAAATGTAAGAAATGAAGTGGAACCAGGAGACAAGGGATAGAATATTTTGGCTAAAGCAAAGGTTCACAAAAGGAGAGAGTGAATGGGAAACAGAAAGAAAGAAGGGCTGAGGAGTTTCATATTTCACCCTTTCCCAAAGCTAACTGACCCCAGAGTACTTTTTATAATTATGATGTATTCATGGATGACCATCAAAAGTTAAATGCCTTTAACTGTAATAACATCTTGATGAAACACCATCAGAAAACCAGTGGATACAGTGCCTGTCTGTAGGCATCCAAATCTGTCCCCTAGGCGAACTGTAAGAAACGATCAAATTTGGCTATGTCCCATCTTAAAAATCAAAACTGTTTATTGAGAATAAATGATGTCTACCATTAAATATCTCTCATATTTTTAATATACCTAGTAAATGCATAAATATTAAATGAGAAAGCATTCTTTTTCCCTCATAATGTGGCCACTTGATGTCAAGAGTCATGCTGTAGGTCAGGTCCTCATATCAGGGACTGCATCAAGTCTACTTCATTTTGTCCTCAAAAAATGAAGCTGCATTTCACAAGATGCATCAGAGCAAAACAAATGTTGCATAGATTGCGATATCCAAGTACTTTTGAAAGAGGCTGTTACAAAAATCACTGTATATTTTCAATAGTTCACTTCCAGACTGCTAATTTTTTATTTCTAAAAAAATGTATTATGCATATTGGTAAAAAACAAATTTCTAACTGTACAAAAGGTCAAGACTGAAAAGTCAGTTTCTCTGCCTCCTACCCTTGAGCCATAATGCCCTAGTGTATCTCCCCAGAGACAGCTGCTGCTTTCAGAGTCTCAAGTGTCCTTGCTGAAAATATCTTTATACCCCAAATGGTAGCATATTCTGAAAACATGCCCTCGACCTTGCTTTTGTCATTCACTTCCCAGCATTTAAAAAAAAATTTTTTTTAAAGATTTTATTATTTATTTGACACAAAGAGATAGAGAAAAAGGGGGAGTGGCAGACTCCCCGTTGAGTGGGGAGCCCAATGCAGGACTCAATTCCAGGACCCAGGGATCATCACCTGAGCTGAAGGCAGACACTTAACTGACTGAGCCACCCATGCGCCCCTCACTTCCCAGTTTTTTAAAAGCTGCTGGTGCCATTGTTCAGCTTCACTTTGAAGTATTTAGAGATTTGCTTTTGCATTCAGAAAGTGTGAGACACCCAATTTGGTTTTTTTTTTTTTTTTAAATTGGCCTCTTCCAGCTTCATATTTGTGGAAAATGAGTGTAGTTAGAAAAATTTAATTTATAGTGGAAATAGAATAACATCATAAATACGTGTGGCAGATGGAAGAGGAAATCACCACTACTATCACTAACAAATCAGAAGAAAACTAGTGATGAGGAGGTAATGAGGTTTGAAGCTCTTGCCCAGATAATAAAGAGGATAATGCAAGATTCCACATAGAAGGAGGTGCCTGAAAGGAATAGAGAGGAACCAGGTTGGAACAGGGATAAGTGGGAAGGGGGATGTTCCTGTAAGGGCCTACATCCTAATTTGCCTTCCCTTTTGAGAATTAAGTGAAGGTCCAGCTTGTGAAACTCTCTTGTGAAATTGCCCCAGCCCTTCCTTAGGAAGTTCTTGCAGACTGGTACAGCCTGCTATGCTGGTCCTGGGGAGATGGAAAGGATCAAGGGGCCAGGGAAAAGTTCATTGTCCTATCCTGTTTCTTACCACATTCCAGAAGACATGGGACTAAAATTCAAGGTAGTGACAGTGAACAAGGCCAGGTGGGTCCCTGAGGATGGTGGAAGGACACGCGGCACCAGACAGAGCAAAGTCAAGCAGCAGCCATCCTAGCAGCTTAGAGTCAGCTAGTCAGTCGGCTTGGGTTTGAGTCAGCATGCCACAACCTACTGATCCAAATCAAGTTGGCCTCTTCATGACTCAGTTTCCTCATCTATGAAATGGGACTGGATATCTAAAACACACTTAAGGGGAGTATGAGAGTTAAGTAACAAAATACATGTTAAAAAGCTTGGAGTGGTGCTGGGCATATTGTGAGTGCTCAAAACCTGTGCCCCAGTGATGAGAGTGGTAGTTTTCAAAGTGATCTCAGGCCCAGGGCGCCTGGGTGGCTGAGGCAGTTAAGCCTCTGCCTCTTGATTTCAGCTTAGGTCATGATCTCAGGGTCATGAGAAAGAGCCCTACATCAGGCTCTGAGCTAACCAGAGCTGCTTGCCCCTCTCCCTTCCCCCATCCCCCACTTGCGTTCACATGTACTCTTTATCTCTCTCTCTCAAATAAATAAATCAAATCTTCAAAGTGATCGTAGGCCTACTTGGCTCTAGGCACTGCCCCCTCCTCACCCCACTCTGTCCCCACCAATGCTGTCTCCCAAACTCTCCAGGAATCCACCTGTATTGAAGTGTTCACATTTGTAGCCTCCTGTGCCCATAACACCCCTCTGACAGCTCACTCCCTACCTGTCCAGGGCTTACTCAGATGGCACCTGCACCGTAGGATCCTCCTGACGACCCAAGAACTCCCCCACTCCCCTTCTTTGCTTTATTTTTCTCCACAACACGTCTCACTATCTCTTAAATATCGTAATTTTTCTATCTCTTCTCCCCAACCCACACCCTCCCTCTCAATGAATTGTAAGTTCTGTGAGAGCAGATATTTTTGGTTTGGTTAGTTATGTATCCTTGATACCCAGAACAGCACCAGCATACCATAGGTGCCCAATAAATGCTCCTTGAGTCAATGAATGAATATTTCCTGGTATATTCATTCTCCAATTTAGGCACATTTTATACATGTATATTGTTTCTAAGTCTTCTTGTTACAATGTTGCAATGAACACTGTGTGTGACTATACCTAGTAATATGTCTGTGAGTATACCTAGAAGGAAAACTACTGGGGAAAAAAAAGTAGAACTGCTGGACCATGCATTAAGCATATCGTTAATTTACCAGATATATTGCCAATCAACTCTCCAGAACGGTACTTACTATATTCCCATGAGCAGTGTGAGACTCCTGTTTCACGTTCTTGACAGCACTCAATATTGTTAGACTTTTCAGTTTTTGCAAATCTCAGTATTCAATGGTATTTATTTTAATTTTCATTTTTGTTCACCTGATTACTGGTGATTTGAACATCACATGTTTATTGATCATTTGGATTTTCCCTTTGTGAATTACCTATTTGTACCTTTTGTTCACATGTTTTATATATTCTGGGTCAGAACTTTTATCTGTTACACGTGTGGCATGTAACTTCTTCAGTCTCTGTTGGTTTTTATTTTTTTAACTTTTTAAAAGTGACTTTGGTTGCACAGAAGTTGGCACTCCTTTTCTTTTTTTTTTTTTTTTAAAGATTTATTTATTTGACAGAGAGACATCACAAGTAAGCAGAGAGGCAGGCAGAGAGAGAGGAGGAAGCAGGCTCCCCGCCGAGCAGAGAGCCCGATGTGGGGCTCGATTCCAGGACTCTGAGATCACGACCTGAGCCGAAGGCAGAGGCTTAACCCACTGAGCCACTCAGGTGCCCCGGCACTCCTTTTCTTAAACAAAGATTATCCCATGTTAATAATTTCTTAAAGGTGTTTAGAAGTTTTCTTACATATACAGAATTTAAAATACATTTTAGAAAAAAGTTTTTATGCAGGCTGCTATTTTGCAGTAAGATCTATTACTGTCTTACCAGTAATACACAGAATACCAGTGTTCCATGGCACAGATTTGGGGAGATGCCTCTCTAAGAAGTAGGGACAGACAGGTGGCTTTAGAGCAGGGCAGAAACCTAATGGCAACAGAGAACACTACTTATTGTTTTCTTATTGTTAGTATGGGCAAAGCTTCCTCTGCCATCTTCAGTTTGCACAGTTATTCAAAACCTCTTGACTGATTTATAAAATGGCTAAATTTATCATTCCTTCTGAAGGTCTTGTTTTATCAAAACATTTGACTAGGTGACATCATTCTGCAGGCTTCTCTGCCAAAGACCTTAATAGGTTCTAGGAAACTTCTGAAATACTTCATTGGGAAATCTCTATGTCTAACTTCATTTATGAAAGGTTTAATGCAGCTATAATATTCTATCTATTCTAAAAGATTTAACATTCTGGAATTAAAGTCATGGGATTCAGTCATATATGTTCATTTTAGTTTCCCTAAATATCTGATGATTACCAGCTGATCATTAAATACCTAAATTCTAGTGTGACAGAGGAGAATTAGAGCCCACATTTGCTTTCCTCGGATTGTCAAGGAAACATTCTAGAATCCTTATCAACTTTGATCCTTTAAAGATAGGAATGGTATGAAGCTACTTCTTGTAACTCAATTCTGATCCTCTTCCTTCTCCCTCAGTTACAGGCTCAGGTAAACAAATGTTGATAATTTAAATGTTTTCCACCTTCTATTCTTCTTACTTTTATTTATATTAATTCTAAATTCTAGATTACAGGAGTTAAAAGTAAGGTTGTTTAAGCATTGTTAGTTGAATAATATAATTTATTCATAGCAACAAAAATATGCTATTAAAATATCAACCAATTTAACTTAGAGATAATGACCCTTTCAAATACCATAATTATTGATGTTTTCATGAAAGTAATTATTGAATATTTCTAAATCATCCAACCAAGACAATTAATGTGGCAATTACTAATGACAAGAGATAAAACTAAAGGCATATTTTTAAAGCATTCAACTTAAATGCCTATAACTCCATGTGTATATAAAGGAAAAATGATTTTATGATAAATTAAAATAGGAAAAATGCTTAGGTTTGTTTCACTATAGAGTATTTGTTTTGGACATTTTGTCATCATCTTGTAAACTTCTCTCTTTTATGTAATAAAATAGTATCAACTAGAGGCACCTGGCTGATTTGGTCAGTAGAACATGTGACTCTTGATCTAGGGGTCCTGAGTTCAAGCCCCACGTTGGATGTAAAGATTACTTAGAGAAAATAGCATCAATTATTTTCCTCTGCTGATAGATTTAGCTACTAAGAGATTATAGATCACAAAAAGGTCAATGCGTAAAGTTAATTTTAATACTGTGGTATTTCTTATTCCAGGAACTTGTCTGGATCTTTGAATTTCTCTTCATTGTGTCCTAATACATGTTTTGATCTCTCTTTCTCTCTCTCTCATCCCATCTCACAATCTGGTCCCACTGTTTGTAGCATAGATTGGAAGGGCACTCCTACATGCTGGAGAGAGTTTAAGTGTTAACTGGGAAGGATGGGGAAGTCTCCACAAATAACATAAGCAAATTCTTAGATGTGAGGTATACTCCAAATAGCACCACCTTGAGAAAATCTCCCACTGAAATTGAAAATTTTAATCTTAAAAGTCTGCTGAGTTACAAACAGGACTTGAAAACATTTTTCTTTTCTCATATGCTAATAAGTAGTGAGTCAACCAAAACTAGAAAACAAAACTAAAAGTATTTAATATGAAAAAAATTGTTTCCTTTTCTTTTTCTATAGTGTCCTCTTCCAGTGACAAATTGAAACAACAGCATTTATCAGTATGGTTATATAATATATTAAGTATTATAAGCGACACTGAGATTTGGGAAGAGCAGGGTATGAAAAAGGGGAGAAATTCAAGGTTTTACAAGAAAGGATGCAGATAAAATATTAGAGAAGTGTATAGATAAAAATAATAATAAATTTTTTGGCAGTTATCACTGATACATAAGGTACTAAAAGAAAAAGATCTGGAGCTCAAAAATATATTTATTTTTTTCAAAAAGCTATGATATGGGAATATATTAGAACTATCAAATGATCCTCTTTTTCAGAGATGGTAAAATAAATCCCCATCCATTATGCTTGTTGTTTGAGGAAAACAGCAAGATCCTGTTTACCCTCTTTCGGTCTAGTGTTGATTTCTCTCCTAGCTGGTCTGAAGCTCACACTATTAGAGCCACGCCTTTGGGTTACATAATGCATATAGGGCATTGGCCCAGAGTATACAATTGCACCCAGTGACGGTGAAAACGCTCTTCTTAGCATGCGTTCTCTTGTCAGATCACACAGTCGTGGATAGATTCCAGCTCGCCCTCTGCCCCACCTTCTGAGGCATTCCTGTTTCTTTCAGGTTGAAACTTAGACTGTGGGTATCGGAAAAAGAATAGGATATGGTCTTTTTCCTCTAGGAGCTCCCTGTCTGGCAGAAGACACCAACAGGAAAACAAATACAATGCAACATGATACGTTTTCGACTACAGTTGACAAAGGGTGAAAAGAATAATATCCAGAATTAGCTAGAAGGTAAGGACGCAGAGCACTGAAACACCAGTGCTAGAAGCTGGAATTGGTAACAAGTTTTCTGGAGGACACTGTAGTACTACATGCCAAAACCTTAAACAACAGTAACAACAACAATAACAAGTGAATATAGTTCACCTCAGCAGATCCTCAGAGCTCAAAATTCACCCTAAGGAAATCACCAGCCAAGTTTGCAAACATGTCTACACTAATACATATAGTGAAGCACTGGTTGTAATAGTAAAATATTATAGTGTCCAGCAATAGGTGATTGGTTAAATGAATTTTGCCACATCCATACAGTAGTATATTACTATCACCATTAAGACAGCCTCAGATTGGGGTGCCTGGGTGGCTCAATGGGTTAAAGCCTCTACCTTTGGGTCAGGTCATGATCCCAGGGTCCTGGGATGGAGCCTTGTATCTGGTTCTCTGCGGGGAGCCTGCTTCCTCCTCTCTCTCTCTCTCTGCCTACTTGTGATCTCTGTCAAATAAATAAAATCTTTTTTTAAAAAAGACAGCTACAGGGGCGCCTGGGTGGCTCAGTGGGTTAAGCCTCTGCCTTCAGCTCAGGTGATGATCTCAGGGTCCTGGGATCGAGCCCCACATCGGGCTCTCTGCTCAGCAGGGAGCCTGCTTCCCCCTCTCTCTCTGCCTGCCTCTCTGCCTACTTGTGATCTCTCTCTCTCTCTCTCTCTGTCAAATAAATAAATAAAATCTTTTAAAAAAAAAAGACAGCTACAGATTTATGAAGTGAATAAAAATATGTTTCTGATATATTTTTGAGTGAAAAGTGGGTGATAAAGCATCACACCGATGTGATAAAAATGGCACTTTGCCTTTGTGGTCTTCCTCTGCAAAACCTTTAACTCCAGTCTAATCATGAGAAAAAATCAAATTCCAACAGTGAGACATCTTATAGTATCTCTGACCAGTACTTCAAAATTGTCAAGTCATCAAAGCAAGGAAGTCTGAGAAACTGTCAGAACCAAGAGGAGTCTCAGGTGACATGACAAGTAAATGTAATATGGATATCCTGGATGGGATCCTGCAACAGAAGAAGAATACTGGGTAAAAACTAAGGCTATCTGAACAATCTGTTAACCTTAGGTAAAATAAGTGTATCAATATTGGCTCATTAATTACAACAAATGTATCATATTAATGTAACATGTTAATAATGTTAGGGGTGATTTGAGAACTTCATAAATCTAAAATGTTCTAAAAATATATTAATAAAAAATAAATCAGTTTCAAAGATATATATTTATTATATGTGCATAAGAAAAAGTGAGGAAAGATATACCTCAAGGTGTTTTTTCAGTCAGATTTGTTGAGGTATAATTTACATACAGTAAAGTGTACTTTTTTTAGTGTATATTTCTATTGATCTTAACATACATAGTCTTGTAACTACCACCATAATCAAGATACAGGACCTTTCTATCAGCCCTAATGCATTTTGTAGCCCACCCTCTGGCAATCACTGTTCTTTTCCAGAATCCATATAAATCGAATCATACAGGATGAACTCTGTTGATTAAAATTGTTTTTTCCCCCAGAATGTGGGACCATGGGTAATAATTCCCTTATTCTTCTAAACTTGCTTATTTGAACTTTTAAATTTTCTATAATAGACAAAACTTTCGCCATTAGAAAAATAAAAGTAAAAGCTAATTGTATAATAAGTCAGGAGATAATGCTACTAGAGAACAGATGAAGAAATTTTTGTTTAAGATATTTAAGTTGCAGAATTATTCTACTAAAGAGTTAATTCTGAGCAGCAACAGAAGTTAAGAGGTGGACTCTAGGATTAGCTAGAGCTAGGTAAGAATCCTTGCTGCACCACTGACTAGTTGTATGACTTTCATAGTCTACTTAATATCTATAAATATATAATATCTAAATAATATATCTAAATAAATAATATCTAAAAATACATAAATATAAAATAGAGCTAGCACAGTATCTGCCTCATGCGGTTGTTAAAAGGATTAGATGAGACCGTAAATTTGTACATAATGGGTTTTAGCTGCTAAAATTATTTGTATTGCTTATTTGGCTATTCTCATTCTGGTGGTGATGCTAGGAATACTGAGCTCTGGAAAGGTAAGAGATATGGAAGGCTATTCTAGGCTAAGGAAACAGAATGTGTGAGAGCAGAGTTAAGAAGGTGCCTCCAAGGACACAGAACGGTAAGTAGGGTGGGAGGGAAAGAAGGCAGACACCTTAGAGCCAGGTCATAAAGGACTTGCTCACCCAGGCCAGGGAATTTGTTGCTTACCTTAGGCCCAAGGACAGAAACCATTTTATTTGACCATACATGCTGTACTTCTGCTTATCTGGCTTACAGTAGCTTCACCTTTTATGCCGGGTTAGTCTCCCCTTCCCCCCTTCTACTCCCCATGCTTCCCAAGCATTGCATTCCTCTCTGTGTCACCGCATGTATCATGTGGCATTGTAATCAGTTGTTTATAAGCCTGCGTCTCCCGTTAGGCATAAGCTCCTGTAGACTCTGTCTCCTAGTTCATGTTATATTCCAAAGAGGTAGAAAACGCTTACACATTCAGTGAACGAACAGCTACGTTTTCTCAGGACGAAAAAGAGAACAAGAAAACTGTGGGAGGATGGAATTCCTGGTAGACATGTTTCTATAAGGAGAAAAAGAAGAAACCAAGAACTGGATGATGAGAAGGAAAAACAGGATAAAAGGAGAGACAGACCAAAAGTTCAGCCTGACCCTCGAGTGGGGGAGGGGGCCCTCAGGCCATGTTCACTTGACAGCTTTGACTAGAAAAATCTGGGCAGCTATCATATTAGTCACCTCTTTTTTTTTAATTTTTAATTTTTTTAAATTAACATATAATATATTATTAGCCCCAGGGGTAAGTCACCTCTTAATATACTATTAAGTATATTATCTGTATATGTCAATATGGAACAAAGTCTAAGATACATTTTTTTAAAGATTTTATTTATTTGACAGACAGAGATCACAAGTAGGCAGAGAGGTTGTGGGGGAAGCAGGCTCCCCGCTGAGCCCCAGATGTGGGGCTCGATCCCAGGACCTGAGCTGCAAGCAGAGGTTTAACCCACTGAGCCACCTAGGCACCACTTATGATACATTGGTAAGTGAAAAAAGAAAGTTGCAGAACAATGTGTATAGCTTACCTGTGAGGGATGAGAAACACATCTGTATACACAGTCACACACATATATTCATATACTTATACATGCATGAGATGGAACCGATAACACAGGTTGTCTCTGGAAAGGAGAGGTCCTTTTCATTATAAAACCTTCACTACCTTTTCCTTTAATATCACATACATACAATAATCCACTCAAAATTTTTTTAAAGGAGAGCTATAAAGTGATAATTTAGACTACATTCCTAAAACTAACTTTTAGAAAAGGAAGTCATATATACACAAGGAAAAAAGATCTGGAATGATACATGCCAAAATGTGAATGGCACACATTCTGTGGATATTTTTAAATTTTCTCCTTTTCTAGTCTTTTTGGTTTCCATTTTTTAATTTTGCTGTTCCTCCTTTTCCCCAGAGCTCAGTCCTTAGTAGTTTTCTCTGCTTGCATTTTTTTGGTGATCTCATGGAATTTCATGGTTTTTAAATACCAATAATATGCTGAACAAATTTTTATTTGCAGGCAAGATCTGCGCTCCAGACTTAAATATACAATGTTTATTCAACATCTCCACTTGGACGTCTAAACATCATTTCAAACATAACACAACAAACAGTGAACTTCCGGCCCCCTCCCACACACTTCTAGCACACAAGTCTTCCATCTTAGTCTATGGAAAATCCTTTTGCAGTTGCTCAGGCTAAAGACTTGGGGGTCATTCTTGACTTATTTCTCTCAGTCCCTAGCCAATCTCTCAGTAAACCTTGTTAGTTTTACCTTCAAAATGCATCTGGATTTGGACCACTTCTCACCTCTGTCAGATGCCACCCTGGTCCAGGCATCATCACCTCAATGCTCTCCAAATCGGCTTCCCTGCTTCTCCCCTTTACCTTCTACAGTCTGTCCCCAACAGCAGCATGATGTAGTGATATATCAAAATATAGACCTTATCACATCACTCTTCTGCTCAGAACTCTCCAGGTGTTTCTACTTCTCAGAGAGAGAAAGCCCATAGCCTTGTAAGGTCCCATGTAATCCCACCAGCCCTCCCCACCCTCCGCCCACATAGCCTTGCATCTTCACCCCACCACTTCTCCCCCTTTCTCTCACTCATCCCCCTCCAGCCAGCCTGGCCTCTTTACTGGTTTTCACACACAGGGCATGTTCCATCTCACGCCATGGTGCTGGTCCTTCCTCTGCTCGGCTCCTATGTTTTCTCAAGATTCATTTCCTCCCTTCCTTCAAGTCTTTGCTCAAAACTCACCTGCCCAATTAGGCCTTTCGAATGCCCCGTCTAAACTGCAACCACCCAACCACAACCCTAACCCCTTTCCCTGTTCAATCTCTTCCCCTAACACTGAACCCTTTCTATTCTATAATGATGATTTGGTTAATTCCTACATAACTGGCCATGCTCACATTTGAATACAAGCTCCATGAAAATAGGGATTTTTGTCTGTGCTGTTCACTTAGCCTAGAAAATACATGGCATAGAGTGGGTGCTCAATAAATATATGTTGAATACGTTTGCATTACCCATGCAGTAAAGAATAATCTTTCAAATAAAAATCACTATAATGAATGAATGCAACAAGTGTATATTTCATCATAATTTGAAAGCTTTTTTGAATGTGTATAAACATACTTTCTGTTAAAAAAAAACCTTTCTATTTTTGTTATCCTAGGAAAATACATTTCTAGGCTTTACTTATTTTTTTTTTTTCCTATTTATCAGGACTGCAGTAGCAAAAGCGTTTTTAAAACTTTCACTCCGGAAAAACACTGTAAACCATTTCATTCCAGTAATTTCCTTTTCTGCTGCAGGGAGCATAGCAAAGACAAGATCAATAGCATCAGCGCTTAACAACAGAGGTGCCTATCTCCACCATTATGAAAAGCACACAAACAAGGGCTTTCACCTCTCTGAGCCTCCTTTTCCACAACTGGAAAACTGGAATGATACCTCATATGGTTGTGAAGATTAAATGGGACCAGAGCTAATATTTGCCAGGTGTTTACATCACAAAGTGGGTAAAATCATCACTGTTTTCACAGCTTAGGAAACAGAGGCCAAAGTTTAGAGAACTAGTTAGGTAGGAGGGTCAGAGCTCTGCTCCCTAAAGAGTAAGTTCAGGGCTTCCCCTTCACCCTCACTACCTCTTATCTCTTTGGGAAGGGTAGAGGGTAGACAGAGTGTCTAGAGGCAACCAACTGTGAAGTCTGATTCTGCCTTCAGCACATGACAGACCACCACCTAGAGTGGGGGCCTTTGGCCAGTCTACTATTGCCACAATTGGGGGGCACAAAGACCACCCCAGGTAATCACAAATCTAAGTGAGTTAGATAGAATTAACTATATTACAAGGCAATATTCCTCCTACCTCTCCTTCCAGATTCATGTAGATAATCATGCAAAATCAAATTCTCCTCCTTTTTATTCTTCTTGTCAGGTCTCGGCTCAGAAACTGATTTCCACCCCAGAAATCTCTTTCTCATACCCTACAAAGATGTACTCTTCAATTCACTTCCACTTCTCATTAGGTAAACCTTTCTTTCTCTTTCTGACATCCTTCATTCCATTCATAAACTCCAAAATAACTCCATTATGATTGGTGAATACCTAAGTAATATTCATACTGCATCGAAATGAAGAAAAGACCTGCCATTAACTTTGAACTGTTCCAGGCTTGGTGAACGATACAGTGTACTATCCTAGACAGTGATCAGACAGGTGTTACCTTCAAAATCTTCTCAGACAATTCCCTTACCTTATTTGAAATTAATGTAGCTGTGGTGGACAGTGGTTAAGGTGGCCATAGCCTGCCTCAAATCCCAGTTCTATTTAGTGGCTGTATGACTTTGGGCAACTATTTATCCTTTGCCCCAGTTTCCTCATCTGTGAAATGGATCATAATGGAATCTACCTCCTGGGTTATTATGAGGATTAAACAAATTAATCCATTTAAAATCATTAAAATGGCTCTGGTATAGAGCAAGAGCAAAACAAACATGGGTCATTGGTATTTCCTCAAATATGAATATTCAACATTTTAAAAACATTTTCAATTTCTTGCTCTTTAAAAAATACTTGTATGGGACACCTGGGTGGCTCAGTTGGTTAAGCGTCTGCTCAGGTCATGATCCCAGGGTCCTGGGATGAAGTCCTACATTAGGCTCCTTGCTTAGTGGGGAGCTTGCTTCTCCCTCTGCCTGCTGCTCCCCCTGCTTATGCTCTTTCTCTCTGACAAATGGATGAATAAGATCTTAAAATAAAATAACTTTTATTACTTTAAACTTTAGAGAGGATTTAACTACAAATAGTGTTTCAGTCATATAACCAATTAAATACACTTTTACTAGGTAACCTGAAGATCTGACTAATTCAATAATGTTTCTATGGAAAGCTTATTCTGATTTCAGAAATATTTGCAAATGAAATTTTGAAGCACATTTTATCTGGAAGATAGGGAATGCTTACATTAAAAATGCAAATGTGTGGGGCTCCTGGGCTCCTGGGCTCCTGGGGCTCCTGGGGTGGCTCAGTCAGTTAAGCAGTTGACTTGATTTTGACTCAGGCCATGACCTAAAAGTCCTGAGATGGAGCCCGGCCAGCGATGGGCTCCACACTCAGTGGGAAGTCTGGTGGAGATTCTCTTTCTTTCTTTCTCCCTCTGCACCCCCTCCCCTGTTCATGTGCACACACACATAATTTTAGAGCTTTCTCTCTCAAATAAATTCTTAAAAAAAATGCAAATGTGCATAAAACTGTGACATGTAATTTAATTTACCAGAAAATTCTTTACTTTTTTGAAATAGGGCTTATTCCATAAATAGTTCATCCATTTCTGTTGATATAGCTGGTATACCTCAGGTATCTCTGAAAAGTACAAATCAGAGGCGAAGGGATCCAGGATCTCCTTGCTTATGCACAGAGCTTGGCTTTTAAAATCAAACTCACAAATGCTAAAAACAAAACAAAACAACAACAAAAAAACCCCACTGTGTTTGTATAAAATAACCTCTTTAGACTATATCATCTGCATTTGCCTGAGGGACCAGTTTCCTGAAAATAAGTTACTCAGCTGAAGAACTCTGATCTACACAGGAGCAGAAGGTTGGATTTACAAGGAAGGCAATCCTACCAGCTACTTCCTTTCCATATTTCCAAATAAGGAAACACCACTGTGTCCTGAAAACCTGGTGAAGTTCTGCTTATTTTGGAATTAAAAACAACAGAATATTTGTTGGTAAGGTTGCCAGATTTAGCAAAGAAAAATGCAGGATGACCAGTTGAAGGTGATTTTTAGATACGCAAGGAATATTTAGTATCAGCATGTCCCAAATGATGCATGGGACTTATACAAATAAAGTATTCTTTGTGTATCCAAAATTCACATTTAACTGACCATCTTGCATTTAATCTTGTCACCCTATTTGTTGGGAGATGATTTATTTCTAGACATATTACTCCTCACTCACTTCCTCCCTCTCGCTTGCTCTCTCTCTCTCACACACACACTCACACACACATTTTCATACTTCGAAGGAATACGTGTGTTTTGTAAACAAAGTACCCAAATTTGTATATACCATTAATGTTCTGGAAACTGCTTGAATTAGGAACTACCAGTAATTCTCATTTGTGTTGAAACTGGGAGAAATAATCTCATGTAGTTATATTTTATTTCTTTGGCTCTGTACAATTACAAAAATAAACTAAGAACTGGGTTTTTATTTTAATCAATTTATGTTCTCAAAAGTTAAAAGGAGCTGGGCTCAAACAATTTATATGAGATAATACTGCCACCTGGAGATCAGAGGCAGGTATGACTAAGACTCAATCTAAATTCTAATTCTTGAAAGTAATTGGACTTATGGTAACACTTGATTTAATAATTATGCCATTCTGCCACTTGCCATCATATGGGCCTAATTTTCCCTCATTTATTCATGACTTTAATGAATATTTTCTAATCTTCTCTTGTATGTCTGACGCTACCCTAGGCTTTGGTAATATAAAAATATATAAAACCTAGTTCCTTCCTAGTAAGAGAAACCAGTGTATTATCAGGTATCACCCCGTGTACTCCTTACCCTTTAAGAGTGAAGCAAAATTGAAGGGTACCTGGTGGTTCAGTCAGTTGGGCAACCGACTCCTGGTTTTGGCTCAGGTTGTGATCTGAGTGTTGTGATACCCAGCCCTGTGACAGGCTTGGGGATCAACATGGAGTCTGCTTCAGATTCTCTCCTTCTCCCTTTGCCCTTACCCCAACTCATTCTCTCTCTCTCTCTCAAAATAAATAAATAAATAAAATATTAAGGAGTGAAGTGAAATTGAATATAATACTTGTCTGTATGTGGCAGAAAACTCCTCTCTCTCCTCCTTTCTAAGATTGTAACATAGACTATGGTTTGTAATTTTTCCCATCACCTTGGACTCTAACCTCCTGCTTCACCTGACATGGTGTAGTTCATTGAGCACTTTATTGTTACACACATATTGCTCTTGTTCTTTGTAAATTCCCCAAAGATGGGGAATACAATGCTTTTTCCTTGATTTTCATAATGATTAATTCATTCAAAGCTTTGGGCTTGAAGGGGATTTATCCTGAAGTCTGGAAGCATGGAAGGTGCGTGTGTGTGTGCGTGTGTGTGTGTGTGTGTGATTACAGCAACCCTAACAATTACAAATTGGACAACAGACTTCATTGATCCTTCTCAAGTTCTATCCTTCCCACCACTTTGACCCTCCTTTCTCACTGTGCTCCCTTCTTTGCTGCCTTTTTTTCAACATTTCCCAGCCCCTACCCACTACCACAGTGAACAATTCTTTCCACTTTACCATGTAGAACAATTCAACTTTCTCTGTTTCATATCCCTAAACTCTGCCTCCAGCCGATCTGTGCATATCCTACACTTATTGCTATATTATGACACACAATGAGCCATCTGCCTAGAGCCTCATCCCCCTTTCCCCCCATATAAGATTTATTTCCCCCTGATAGGAATTATGGCAACTCTTAAAAGACAGAGTGGTAGCAATTTAGGTTTTAAATAACATTTTAAAATTTCCTTGTTAGATAGAGATATAAACAAAGTGCTATGAGGGCCCTTTCTACTCTTCCCTTCCTCCTAACCTCCGTCCTCCCTCCCCACCTTCTACTTTCTCTTCTATACTGTAAGCTATCCCTACAAGGATTTCTTACTAGTCTTTTTTTTTTTTAATATTTTATTTATTTGACAGAGAGAAATCACAACTAGGCAGAGAGGCAGGCAGAGAGAGAAGAGAAAGCAGGCTCCCTGCAGAGCAGAGAGCCCGATGTGGGGCTCGATCCCAGGACCCTGGGATCATGACCTGAGCCGAAGGCAGAGGCTTTAACCCACTGAGCCACCCAGGCGCCCCTCTCACTAGTCTTGTGGTACTCTTCAGTAATGCTGCTACACTTAAATTAAAATTCAACAAAGGAGAGAAAGCTGGATGGAAGGGTTGTCATGCAGTACAGCTAATTTGCTGGTCCATGGCACAATTTGTTTTCTGGTTAAGTCCATGACACAAGTCTTCTTCTAAAGTTGGAGTGCTCCTAGGACAAGAACTTCGAGAAAAGATATTGGAAAGATGAACTGTCCTCTTGCTGATAATCATTCCCTAATTCTGTTAACTACTACTACTTGGCCATAAAAAGGAAGTATGAATATGAAATTGCATTAAAACCTTAGTTTTGGAAAATCATACACTAAACTATCCCAAATATTAAGTTGAAAAATAATTACTCAATTAACAATTTCCCTAAACTTTTGGATTAATCCCTTCATCAGATCTCTTTGGTATGAAGACTGGTGTACCAAAACACAAATTGTCCACCTAAAAAAGAGCATTTTTCTGGGCATTAGTGATGTTATCTGATTGGCACTGAGACTAGGCCTCGATCTTTGGACTTTGGAGTTTAAAGAGGGATTGTGGAAATTACTATCCTTTCAGAAATAAAATTAGAGAACATCATCGATTCACAATACACACATTTATCGAGTATCTACCTTATATCACATTCTATGCAATGTAGTTAAAATACAAAGTCAAAACATGGTATCTGGCCTGAAGGAACTTATGGCTAATGAAGAAGACAAACAAATCAAAGACCATATACGTAAGAATCCTGTAAATGTCTAAGTCTTTGTAATTTTTCAGGTCTGTTGTTTATCCCTTGTTTCTTTTTCCAAAGCAGCTGGCAGTAAAATACAATTATAAGGATCTCTGTGTTTATTCTTGAGCCCTTCACTAACTCCTAACACGTACATCTTACAGCAGACCAGTATACCCTAGCATTCTTTTAGTTTCGTGAATATGGCGAGCTCATTTGTTTTAGGGCTTTTTTATTAGCTGTTTCCAGGGCCAAGCATGCAAAGAAGCAGTGAGCCTGATCTATCCTGGACTAGGCATTCTGGTATGGCAGGAAAAGTATGTGAAGAAACACTTAGCAAATGATGAATAGGTTTCCAAACTAAAACAAAACAAAACCTCATCCATGTAAGAACCACAAGAACAACAAGGCGATAACTCTTCTCTAGGCACTGAGGTAGAGTAGCCATTTGCTTTGGGTTGAGATACCTGCCTTTTCCTTTAGAATGTGACCTTCTCAAGGGGAAGGACAATGCAAGTCTGTATGTCAAGAAATAAGTATGTAAAAAACTGGCTTCCAAACCCATTCATCAGCTGAGGACTTAACAAAAAAATATTCCTGATTCAAATGAAATGTGAAAAAAAAAAAAACCTGATGACATTTATGATGCTATTGGAAATTTGAACACTGACTGTATATTTAGTAATATTAAGCAATTATTACTGTTTAAGGCTAACAGTGATATTATGGTTACTTTTTTCTATCTTTTAGGGACCAATACTGAAATATAATGGATTAGATGATGTTTGGGATTTGCTTCAATATAATAGAGAAGAGGAGAAAATGTAGGGGGAGTGATTTAAGTGAAACAAGAGTCATGAGTCAATAGGTGAAAAATGGGTACAATGGGTTCATTGTACTATTCCATCTTCTTTGATATATGTTTGAAATTTTCCTAAGAAAAATGTTTTTTTTAAAAAGAGAGATTCCTGAGTTCCCAAGAGAGAGTCTGGCTTATTATGTCCAGAGCCTGTGAACCCGTGTGTTGGCATCACCATCACTACCAGGAGATTCCCCAACAGCACTCCTCCTTGCCTACCTATGCTACAGAGTCTATTAGTGGTGGAGCTACAGAGTGCTGTTGATCAAAGCTCTTATACTTTAAATATTGTCCTTAGGAAAAAGGCATCTGATTAGCATAATTTACACAAGATGTCCATTTAACAGTCAATTCAAAGGAGGGATTTCTGCAGTTTAAAGAAAATCCTAGTAAATCTCAAAGAACAAAACTTCTCTCAGGGAAGAACTCTAGAATTCAGGTAAGAGAAATCACACTCCAAGCTAGTACACACACTCTGGAAAAGAGTATAGCAGTTCTTCAAAAGTTTAAAAATAGAGCTACCATATGACCCAGCAATTGCACTACTAGATATTTACCCAAAAGATACAAGCATAATGATCTGAAGGGACACCTGCACTCCAATGTTTAGAGCAGCGATGTCCACAATAGCCAAACTATGGAAAGAGCCCTGATGTCCATTAACAGATGAATGGATAAAGAAGATGTGGTATATATATATGACTACTACTCAGCCATCAAAAAAATGAAATCTTACCATTTGCAAAGACATGAATGGAATTAGAGGGTATTATGCTAAATGAAATTGGCCAACCAGAGAATCCCAATTATTATATGATTTCACTCATATATGTAATTTAAGAAACAAAACAGAGGAGTGTAGGGGAAGGGAGAAAAAAATAAAACAAGATGAAATCAGAGAGGGAGACAAACCATAAGAGACTCTTAATCAAAGGAAACAAACCGAGGGTTGCTGGAGGGGAGGGGTGAGGGGATGGTGTAACTTGGTGATGGACATTAAGGAAGGCACAGGATATAATGAGCACTGGGTGTTATATATAACTGATGAATCACTGAACTTTACCTCTGAAACTAATAATACACTAATTCTTAATTAATTGAAATTAAATTAAATTTAATTTAAAAAATAAAAATTAAAAGAGAGAACACTCCAGATTGCACCTCTGTGGCTCTATCTTACGCACTGTCTCTAAATCAGCACAATCTCGGGCCTGACCAAAGTAGCTTTTGATAGTAATAAAATCTCATTTAGGGGCTTGGCCTAGGGTTCTTAGACAGAAGCACTGTTTTTCACGTTGCCTTCCAAGTTGAAGTTGGTTTACCTTGAGACGTCCCGGCGAGGTAGTTGATTCAGTTGCTATGGCGACACTCCGGTTCCGCCTCCGGGCCTGCTCGAATAGCATGCTGGGAATTGTAGTGCGTTGGAAAGGACACTCACCCAGGGGGCGGAGCAGCTTCCGGAAAGGGGGCTGAGTTTCCCGTTCCTTCCTGTACCACCATCCTTTAGCCCTCTGTGTTTCTGGGCCACAGAACCCAAAATAAAAGCCCCACTATGAAGTCTTCCTTTCCACATCCACCTAAAGTACAGCTGAGGGTAGGACAATGGAAGCAATGAGGTGTCAAGGCCGGAGACCCGAGCCACACTGGTGGGGCAGGAAGAGGCGAGGCTCCCGCCAGGGGCACAGAGGCTCCGCCTCCTTACGTCATTTCCGTAAACAAAAGGGGCTGTGAGGGCACAGGGTCCGGGATGTGACCCCGACTCAAGCTGCAGCAGTAGCGTCGCCGGCTGCAGCTGCGACAGTGGCTTCGGAGGCTTCGGGGTCTTTGCAGTTTGAGAAAGAGGACCCCGATCCTCTCCTTCCTCAGGTATGAAGTGGAAGCAGAAGCTCTCTGGCAGTGTCGCGTTAGGCCCTTTTAACCTACTACCCTGGCCACTGCTCAATTCGGGGAGCTGAAGGGTCACCGCGGCGGCTGACTGGGGAAGGGGAATGAGGTGAAGTCAAGAGGGATTCCTAGTAATCCTGTTTGGAGGCTGTGGGTTCCTGGAAATCAAAACCCGTGTGTGAGTAACTGTGAGCAGTCTGCGAAGGCCTTCCTAAAACATTCCTTGCTACGTGGTGTACAGGAAAGATTTCGGTTCTCTTGGGGCAGAGATTTGCCTTTCCAAAAACAGATTTCGAGCCCTGGCCCTTCGGTACATCGTAGTTTAAACCACTGTTGGTTTATTTGCATTGCTTTACTTGGTAGGGTTCTTTTCCTTTCTTTTTCTCGTATCACCAAATATGTTTCAGCATCATTAAAATCAAAGGTTAGTGTGTTTATGTGTTTGTGCAGATGCTTACCTCTTTGTCTCTGTTCAGCTACTTATTAAAATTCCATTGAATTTGTGTTGCATGCTGAAACAGTGCAAAAATGCCTATTCTGTTACTAAAAATGTTTCTTAAAGGAAAAACTGTTAGCCAGGATTTGAATGGATTTTCACTTGGTATCTGGAATTAAAGACTAGTCATTATAGCCTTTCCTTGAAAACCTTTGCTTCTTTAGAAGTATCATAGCTCCAGTTATAATTGTCTAGAGTCAGCCTGAGCCAGGTGAGCTGAAATGGTTTAAATTCCAGTGCTGGTGGCACTAAGTTTAGACAATAGCAAAAAATCTGGTTTCATCAAAATTCTCAATTATGTTAGGAGTGTAATCAGTGGATTTGAATCTTTTGGTATAGTCATAGCATAGTTAGATTCAACACAGTGTACACAAAAAGGGCTAATACTGCTAAGGCGCTTTACAGCCTGATGGGTAAATAGCCATGTAAATTTCTCAGCTCATGATACATGAAACAATGTAATTAAGAATTTCATAGTGTGCATAAGTAAAAAGAAAATATAGAAGGATATTTTTAGATAGATGGCTGTTAGGAAAATAAAGCTGGTAAGTACATGAAGTAAAGGGAAAAGATTGGATCTGTGTTGTCTATGGAAAGGCCAGCTGGAACTTCACAGTGTAACTTTTTTGATGCTAGCAAACCTAAACATAATAATACAGTTTCATGTATCCTCGGGAATAGGAATTATTCAAAATAATCATGGAAGAAGTTTAATTTTATAGAATTTCAGTTGATCAAGGAACTGGAATCAGTATTATCCCTAGGCAGAAACTGAGTTTCTGCTTGGTGGTTGAAATAAGGTTTCTAGTTATTAGTTAAAATGCAGATACCCCTTTCATTTACACATCTGTTTAAATCTAGTTGGTTCTTCTAAGAACAGATTTTAGCAGGAGATTTAAGGACTATCTAGAGCTTGAGTCAGGCTGAGAATATCACATGGCTTTTTTATTTTTTTTTAATGTATTGTTCCCCTTCTATAATGCAGGCTTTTTGAGAAAAGGGACTTTGTCATGTTAACTACCATTTTCCCAATATCCAGAATAGTACCTGGGAGGTGGAAGAAAGTAAATATTTGTGGGATGAGTGAATTAAAAAAATGGTGAAAAAAATTTCTAACAGGTAATTTTGCTTAGGGTTTTTGTATATACAGCACAGTAGGTTAAACTTAAGGGCTTCTTATTTTAACTTTATCTAATCACCTCTGAAATTCTTGATATATTGGTATCAGCCTATGAAGTGGGTCTTCAAACCCCTTTCAGTTTTGCATATTCTAGCCTGTATGTATCATTTTGCTGTATTTCCTTAGGTTTTAAGAAGCTGGCCTTGGTGCAGTAAGGAACTTAGAACAATGGAGGAACGGAAAGTGAAGAGGAGGAGTCCTAAGTCTTTTAGTGCCCACTCTACTCAGGTTGTTAATGCCAAAAAAAATGCCATTCCAGTTAGTAAAAGCACAGGGTTTTCAAATCCTGCATCACAGTCAACTTCACAGCGACCAAAGTTAAAAAGGTGATTTTTTTTTCTTTCATAATATCACAGCAACATGCTATCAAGGTAAATACTAAATCCAGTAATTCTTATAACACTTTTTTTCTCTTGCTTAACTTTCAAAACAGTTGAGGCACATATTATATGTGATTTAGAAAAAAAAAATTATAAAGGTTACAATGTGTAGGGATTAGAACATGCAGAATGAATGATTGGCTTGAAGGTCCTTACTTAGTCTCCTATTAAAATAGACTGAGTGAGAAAATAGACAAAGTTGATGCACTAGCCAGAAAATGGAACAAAATATACAGGTTTTTTTTTTACTTAATTTTTTTAAATGAACATATAATGTATTATTTTGTTTTTTTTTTTAAACTAAGCTGAGTGTGCTTTGGTAATTTTATTTTTTTAAAAAGGGTGGCTTCATTGCTGTCATAGAAATAATTCATATTTATTGTAAAAATTCAAACAAGAAAAGTTCAAAGAAGAAATGTAAAACCACCTAGAAGTAACTCATTATTAATATTTGGTGACCATCATTTGTCTTGAGGCTCTAAAGGAAACAGGAGCAACAAGTTTAAGTGTGATATATAATACTACTGTATGTATGTGAGCATTCTGTAGTTTTAGATATTTGGAAAGCAAGATAATATATGTATCTTATATGTACTATATATATGCATAATTCTATCTTCTTAAAGATACTCATATAAATTAATGTTTGTATTGCATCATCTTTGCAGAGTGATGAAAGAAAAGACCAGACCTCAGGGTGGAGAAGGAAAAGGTGCACAACCGACTCCTATTCAGCACTCCTTCCTCACCGACGTCTCGGACGTTCAGGAGATGGAGAGAGGGCTTCTCAGCCTTTTGAATGATTTCCACTCTGGAAAACTTCAGGCATTCGGTAAGCCATAGATATTTCCCTTTTGTTTTTCTTTTCAAGATGTTTGCATCCTATTTTTTTGCATTTGTTTTGCCATTTCTCTTAAAAGTATCATTTTCTTTTATTTAAAAAATAGAGTCCAGAGGCATAAAATGCAATCACCCTAGATTTCATTTGTCGTGGTTTATAATTTATCTTCGAAAATTTCAGGAAAAAGGGTTATTTATTTATTTATTTTTGAGAGAGAGGTGAGAGAGGCAGAGGAGAGGGAGAGAAAGAATCTTAAGCAGGCTCCATGCCCAGTGCCGAGCCCCATGCAGGGCTCGATCTCACAGCCCTGATATCAGGACCTGAGCCAAAATCAAGAGTCAGACGTTTAACCAACTAAGCCACCCAGGCTCCAGGAAAAAGTTTTTTTAAGAAGGGAGGGTTGGTTGAAATGTTAACGTAGGATTGCTATTATGGAATAACGATCCTGAAAGTAACAAATAGAAAATATTTTTCAGGGGTGCCTGGGTGGCTTAGCGGGGTAAGCCTCTGCCCTCAGCTCAGGCCATGATCTCTGCTCAGCAGGGAGCCTGCTTCCCCCTCCCCCTCTGCTTGCCTCTCTGCCTACTTGTGATCTCTCTCTGTCAAATAAATAAATAAATAAATAAATCTTTAAAATAAATCTTTAAAAAAAATATTCTTCATGAGTTAAATAGTTGAGACTTAATGTTTTGGTTTGAGAAAGTCTTAGGATCATTTTTATTTACCCTTTTAATCCGAAACTTAATTCTTGTCCACTATTCCTTACTTTTGAATTTGAAGAATCTGATTTTCTTGTTCTTCGTGAATCTGGAGAACAGTTAACTGATTGTCCCATTAAGAACTCTGAGTAGGTAGTTTTGAATATGAGTTCTCAAAGTATGTAGTCAGTTTTGTACTCAGTTTGCAACTTACCTTATTAGTCTTGTCTGATAAAATTATGTACATGTATTTTGTGTAAAGCAGTTTGAAAATTATTGGATGCACACATGAAGAATCTCACACAAATGCATAAATGTCATCAGCATACATGCTGGTTTTTTGAAGCCACCAATAAAAGGGTAAATAACCAAATAGACAACTGGGTAGAGGGCCTAAAAAGAGCAATTCAACTGCTGAACAACCACAAATGCAATAGTAATACAATAAATCTCACCTCATACCAGCAGACTGCCAAAATTAAAAGACTGGTAATACCTGTTGCTGGTGGAATGCAGAGAAAAGAGTTCTTTCATAAAATGCTGATGACACTAGAGGGGTCAATGTTTGGAAGTTCTTTTCTTTAACTCTTCTCGTTAATTCTGCCTGGGAATCAGTGAGCCCTTCATATCTACCAGCTCATTTTCATCTAAAGGAACATTTTTTCTGTTAATTGATTCTACCTCCATCTGTTCCTTTTTATCCTTTTGGAGCTTCTATTCTCGTGTTGGTTCATGGTTCTCACCTGGATCCCTTATGATTTCTGCTTCTTTATATTTTTAATTCATATTGTCCCCCTCTTTTCTCTCTATGTATGTATGTTAAAAATTGATGCATTTATATGTGCGCCAGTCTGTACGTATGTACACACACATACACACACGCCCCTCTCTTGGGATATTTCTTCCACTTGACCTTCCAGATTACTACTAATTGTTGAAAAACAAAGGAAGTACAAGATATTTTCTCAGAAATATCAGACTTTTAAATATCTCAGAAATATCTGACTTTTAAAGGATGACTTAAAGAGCTGTAACTAGCTTCAAAATTATCAGTAGTCGGGGTGCCTGGGTGGCTCAGTGGGTTAAGCCTCTGCCTTCAGCTCATGTCATAATCTCAGGGTCCTGGGAGGGAGGCCCACATTGGGCTCTCTGCTCAGCAGGGAACCTGCTTCCCCCCTCTCTGCCTGCCTTTCTGCCTACTTGTGATTGCTCTGTCTCTGTCAAATAAATAAAAAAAAAAATTATCAGTAGTCAACATAATATTGTCGATTTATGAAGATGATATAAAGCTGGCTGGAGGAAATTATAGTGTAATATACACGAATTCCTATTGATTCAAGATATATACTTCAAGGGGCGCCTGGGTGGCTCAGTGGTTTAAGCTGCTGCCTTCAGCTCAGGTCATGATCTCGGGGTCCTGGGATCGAGTCCCGCGTCGGGCTCTCTGCTTGGCGGGGAGCCTGCTTCCTCCTCTCTCTCTCTCTCTCTGCCTGCCTCTCTCCCTACTTGTGATCTCTGTCAAATAAATAAATAAAATCTTAAAAAAAAAAAAGATATATACTTCAACTTTAGCTGAGCTATAGTATACCTCTGAGAAAACCAAGGTTTTTTAGAAAAAAACTTTAGTATCAAGAGGTTGTAGAGACTAGGGGCACCTGACTGGCTCAGTCAGTGGAGCATGCTACTCTTGATCTTAGGGTTGTAGGTTCAAGCCCCACACTGGGTGTAGAAATTCCTTAAAAATAAAATCTTAAAAAAAAAGAGGTTGTAGAGTCTATAGTTAAAGTGTATGAAATATGTAATATGTCATGTACTATATATATATTAGCTGCCCTGAAACAGATAATGCCACCTCAGAGAACTCTGGTCAATAAATATTGTAAAACCTGTCCTTCAGCAGTTAAGCTGTCTTGCATTACTGAGTATACAACTGAAAATATTACACTGTGTTTCTCATGCATCATAATATTCTTCATAAATATTTTCATTTTTATTTCTTAAAGGAGGCATATATAATTGGTGGCAAAATGATTCATGATTGAATTTTTTTTCATGGTTGAAGTTCTTATAGGAGTCTCAAGGTTACTCATTATTGTAAAATATTAGGTCACTCAGTTCAAATGGCAGTTGTCAAATTGAAAATGATTAGATGACGCTATTGCTTCTAGAAATGATATTACTATCAAAAAAAGAACTTTGTTTACCTAAGGGATGATTTTGGGTATTAGTTGTTTCATTTTTCTTTTAATTTTTGAAAGATTTTATTTGTAAGTAATGTCCACCCCTGCCACGGGGCTTATATCATAACCCTGAGACCAAGAGTCGCAGGCCTGCACCAGCTGAGTCATGGTTTTGTTTTTTACAGAATGGTTTTGTTTTTTTGCAGAAAATCTTTCCTATTTGATTTTCTCAGTGCCCACAGTCGTTTCTTAGATTATTATTGTTTTCCTGTGAAAACAGGATTTGATTTGTGATTATGCACAGAAAATACGCAGTCATTACCAATGTAATTCACCACAGAAAGAAAGCTAATTTCCTGTGAGCACCTTGAGTTTAGAAGTTTTTCCTCAAGGCTGTTAGTTTGAACTGTCCTAATCTTTATTAATGTTCTGGGATGTTCCCCCAGGAAATGAATGTTCCATTGAACAGATGGAACATGTTCGGGGAATGCAGGAGAAATTAGCTCGCTTGAATTTGGAGCTCTATGGGGAGTTAGAGGAACTTCCTGAGGATAAGAGAAAAACAGCCAGTGACTCCAATCTGGACAGGCTTCTGTCTGACGTGAGTAGAATTCTTTTTCTTTATTCCTTCTTTCATAAAAATTTTTTATTAAAAGAAAGTTCATCATTTTAATCATTTAAAGTATACCATTAATGGTTTTCGGTACCTTCACAGTGTTTTGCAGACATCACTACTGTCTAATTACAGAAGATGTTCATCACCCCCTAAAAGAAACCCTTCTCCCTTCTCGTCATCCCTTAGCAGCCACTCTACTCTCTATGTGGACGTGGCCTATTCTGGATATTTCATATAAAGAGAATCACACAATGTGTGGCTCCTTATGACTGGGTTCTATCACTTAATGTAGTATTTTCAAGTTTCACATATGTTGTATTCTACCCTTTTTTTAAAAGAAATATATTTCAAAAAATTGTCGTATTTGCATCTAAGCATATATTCTGAGAATGCTGGCAAATCTAAAAGTGAAAGATTCACTTCTGTCCATATATGATAAGATCTTAATATATAGAAGATCCTGATGTGATAGATACATTGTATGTTATTCACTCAGATAGTGGTTACTTATTTCTAAATACAGAACTGTATTTGCTATTTAAGGTAACTTAGTACATGCTATGTGTATCAGCTTGCTACAGCTGCTGTAACAAAGCACCATAGATTGGTTACCCCAGAAGTTTCTTTTCCACAGTTCTGGAGGCCCAGAGATGGTATCAGCAGGACTGGTCTCTTCTGAGGCCTCTCTCCTTGGCTTGTAGATGCCCATTTTCATCTTTAGATGGCATTCCCCTTTTATCAGTGGGTGCCTATGTCCCGTAAAGCTACTAGTCATACTGGATTAGGGCCCACCCAATTGACCTCATTTTAACTTACTCCATGTTTGTAAGACCCTATCTCCAAATACACTAACATTCTGAGGTATTGGGGGTTAGGGCTAAAATGTATGAGTTTGGGGAGGACATAATCCCATCTATAACACTGGTATGGTTCTTACTAAAGGTATTAATGAAATTGGTCTCTTTAAACATTTATTTGGAATAAAAGAAAAATTGGTACTTTAGTTTCAGAATAGTTTCCATATTCACTAATGACAAAATGTTTAATTTCTGTTCCTTCTCTTTATCCTTTGAGTAACTAAATGTGCAGGAAATGATATACCGATACTTTCAATGTTTCAAGCCTGTGTGTTTATTTTACATTTACTATGTTCAGTCTTACAAGTATTTCCTTCTACTAGTTCCTCTTAATAAATAAATACAAGCTTGTTTTGCAGTACATTTAGGAAAGTGACTATGGTATGGTGAGAACACTGAATTTGAAACCAGAAAGCTTTTGTTTAGTCTGGGGTTTGCATTTCAGGTATATCTGTGTAACTTGGTCGATTTAGTTAACATTTCTATAACTTTGTTCCTGTAACATTTCTGTAAAATAGGTATGATTAATTCTACATCCTGAAAACTGAATGATATGTGAAATCTTTTTGTAATCTACAAAGGTTTTAAAGATTTTGATCATGAAAATGTCAACTTTTTAAAACTATTAATAGAGATGATTATAATTATTCATGATTTTAAGAATCCCTATAAAACTCTAGTTTTTATTATCTGGTTTCATTCTCTTCTCATATATGTGTTTAATAAATGCTAAAGGTACTTTATAATTATTTTGTATAAGTGAATTTCCTAGCCTGGAAATTTTTGGAAAGTTTTTTCAATATTTTACTTTTTCTTTTAAAGAAAGCTTAAATGAAAAATAGTTTATTTTAAAATATGTAAACAATGACCTACTTAAGATATTTTTCTTATAAAAATTAAAATTAAATTTGTTTCTTTGTGTTACAGTTAGAAGAACTGAATTCTTCCATGTATCCTTTTGTCTAATGTCAACAGTGAAAAGTTTACACATTTTTTTTTTTTTATTTATTTGACAGAGAGAGAGAGATCACAAGTAGAGCAGCAGGCAGAGAGAGAGGGGGAAGCAGGCTCCCCGCGGAGCAGAGAGCCCGATGTGGGGCTCGATCCCAGGACCCTGAGACCATGGCCTGAGCTGAAGGCAGAGGCTTAACCCACTGAGCCACCCAGGCGCCCCAAGTTTACACATTCTAATTCCAGTGAATAGCTCAATCAAGTGAACAAGGACACCTACTATTATTTACTGGAGCCATTTCTCTTTCCCTTTGGTTTCCAAATGGAATTTTTAGTTGCTTCTGTATGTTGCCATTTTGTTTGTTTCTGGTTTGTTCTGCTTTGCTTTGTACTGTTTTTGGATTTTTAAAACAAATTTTAAAAATATTAATCAGGAGAATTGAGGATTAGGCTATTGCCATAGAAATTATTTGAATCTTGGATTCTTTTTTTTTTTTTAATTTAAATATTTTATTGATTTGACAGACAGAAATCACAAGTAGGCAGAGAGGCAGGCAGAGAGAGAGGAGGAAGCAGGCTCCCTGCGGAGCAGAGAGCCCGATGCGGGGCTCGATCCCAGAACTCTGAGATCATGACCTGAGCCAAAGGCAGAGGCTTTAACCCACTGAGCCACCCAGGCGCCCCTGAATCTTGGATTCTTAAGTTAAAGAGTAGTTGGATATGCAAACATAAAATGCCATACGTAATTTACTATCATTACATAGAACACTTTAGATGCATATATAAAGTGTATTATAGGATTAGCTTAAGGGAAAGCACCAAGGCATATGTAAAATATTCAGGTTTTGACATTTCAGTTTGGAGCAATTATTTCAGGAACTATACAAAACGTATTTCTGGGCAGAGATGCAGATACAATGTGAGATATATAAGAACAGTAAGAAATGATTCTGCCTATAAAATCATTTAATTTGAGAGTTTAGTCCCTTTGGACTAAATAATGAGATACTAAAAAGGATACTGGTTGTGGAGTCAAGAGATTTGATTTTTGAAATTTGGTTTTGATACTAATTTTGGGTAAATTGTTTAACATCTCAGAGTGTCCTCTGTAATATGGGGTAATTGCTACATATAATGATGTGTATATGAAATTTTCCAAACTGTAGAATATATATATATATTTTACCATTATTGTTAATAACATATACTGGTACTAAATGCTAAATTATGGGGCGCCTGGGTGGCTCAGTGGGTTAAAGCCTCTGTCTTCGGCTTAGGTCATGATCCCAGGGTCCTGGGATCCGCATCGGGCTCTCTGCTCAGCAGGGAGCCTGCTTCCCCCTCTCTCTCTCTGCCTGCCTCTCTGCCTACTTGTGATCTCTGTCTGTCAAATAAATAAATAAAATCTTTTTTTAAAAAATGCTAAATTAGGGGCACCTGGGTGGCTCAGCGGGTTAAAGCCTCTGCCTTCAGCTCAGGTCATGATCCCAGGGTCCTGGGATCGAGCCCCGCATCGGGCTCTCTGCTTAGCGGAGAGCCTGCTTCCTCCTCTCTCTCTCTCTCTGCCTGCCTCTCTGCCTACTTGTAATCTCTATCTGTCAAATAAATAAATTAAAAAAAAAAAAAATAAAAAATGCTAAATTATGTAGTAACAACAGTGAAGAATTAGAGAGGTATATACAAATCTAGTAATAAAAATCATTAATCTTACTTAAGTACTTACTACTTGTCAAGTATTTTATGAAGGACTTTGCATGCGTTTTCTTATTTGGTCCTATCCTTGTAAGTAGGTGGTATTATACTTAATCATTGTACAGATGAAGAAAATATGGTTTTGAGAAGCCACTAAATTGTGGGAGACATTAATGTAAAATATCATTACCAAGAGGGATTTAATTTGAGGATTAGATATGAGTTAATTATGAGGCTTCTCTTAGTAGTAGTTCCTAGTTCTTTTTTCTTTTACTTATATTCATTCTGATCTCTCTATTCTATGCTTTATATTCTTTCTATGCATATGATACATCAGTATCTCCTATCCTCTGAGTTTTTGTTTAACGTTTAGATTTACTTTTCTTACCACTTGGCTTGATTCAGTCACCACGGTTGAACAAGGCAACATGGTAGACTACAAGAGCATGGGCTTTGAATTGCTTGGTTTCAGATCTTGGTAAGCAGGTGTGTAGCCTTGAGCAATGTTTGGCAACCCTAGTTTCCTCATTTGTAATAATTGTTCTCTCTGTATTCAGACTTTCTCCTCCTAATTTCCCTCTCTGTCATCAGTTGCCTCTGTTATTTCAGTCTCCAAGATTATTTAAATTCCTTCTATGACTATACCAGACATTGCTACTCATGGCACTCTCTGCCATTGAACCTGGATGTGGGCAGGAAATTATTGCCATTTATTAATTGTAGTTAGTTTTCAGGCATCATCGGCTCTGCCTCTTATTCTTTCTTCATTCCTCACCCTCATCACTTTATTCCATAACCTTTCAAATTTCTTCTGTTCCACCTCTAGTGCTGCACTGTCTAATATGGCAGCCATTAGCCATGTAGCTACTGAGCAGGTGAAATAGCTAATATGGATTGAAATGTGCTAGAACTATAATTTGTATGTCTGATTTTAAAGATTTAGTGTTACAAAAAGAATATAAAATATCTCAATATGTTTTATAGTGATTCTATGCTGAAATGATAGTTTTTTGATACATTAGTGTAAAATATATTTTAAAAATTATATCTGTGGCTTGCAGTGTGTGTGTGTGTGTATATATATATATATATTTTTTTTTTTTTTGGACAGTGCTACTGTAGACTTTAGACACCATGAAATAATTCTTCCTAAAAACATCACTGTCATCTTGCCATTCTTATTTTAGACTAAGTTTTTTACCATGTCAGACTTTCTAAAGACTCTCAGTAGTATGATCACAACCTACATATCCTTTTATATTTTTCATTGCCGCTAAGCTGGTTCTGTGGATACCAAAGAAGACATCATGTTCATGCTCACTGTGATGCCTTTTTCAGGTTGTACTTCCTACCTAGAGTTGCTCTGCCCCCCGCCTTCCTTTATCAAATAACACCAAAGCTGTCCACTTCCATAAAGGATTTTATCTGTATCTCAGACTAGCATTCTGCCTATTTCAGTATCTGTTGATTTTTGTATATGTTAAATCTCAGCTTTCCAACTGGACGAGAATGTCTTTGGCAATACTCATGTCTATGTATTTTAGCAATTTCTGCCATGTGTATCTTGCTTAACATTGAATTGTTCTCGGTGTATCCATAGCATTGTTTGAATTGGGTCTTGAAAAAATAGGTAGCAGGTGGATCATACAGAGAGATGAAAGAGGAAAATGAAAGGCAATGATAAGAAGGAAAGGGAATAGTATCTGCAGGAATTCCATCCTGTTTCCAATCTTCTTAAAGAATAATTCAGAAGATTATAAGAAAAGATTTAGAGCTATAATTTTATTTTTGACCTTTACAAAGAAGTTGTTTTCCCAAGGATAATAAACTGGTGTTGTCCTCTCAAATGATTTTTTTAAAATCTGGTAAGTTTTCATGTTTACCTCTTATTAGTTCCTTACCATGAAAATAATTCTTGCCACATTAAAATAATTCTGTGCTCTACTAGAACGTGGAACATAATCTTGATTTAGTGACTATTTTTAAGTCTTCAGATTTTGGATATAGTATAATTTATATATATATATAATATATATATATGTATAATATATATTATATGTATAAAACTTTACTATGTTTAAATATTGTCTTGTTACATTCAGGTTTTTCAGCGACATAGGCACTTGCCCTTTAAACATATTTCCTTTATTTTAATAACTCTTTCTTAGCTCCTGAGTGTAATTTCCCATAATTTAAAAGAAGTCCTCATTACAGAATGAAAATCTTCTTAACTGATAAACTCAGACAAAAACTACATTTGGCTGATGCACAAGATGTTCCAAATACTTCTACCAGCTAAAACGACATGTGGTTGCTTTCTTGTGGCTTGAAGAGGAGCAGCATTCGTTACTTTCCCAGCTGAATCCAGTAGCAGAATCACCTTCCACAATAAGGAATAAAGTGATAAAAGTGCCAGTGCAATGATTGTTTTCACTCCTGCTTTTAGTAAATTTGACTCGCTGCTATTCATCCTAACTGGAGCCTCGGCCTTGTTGAAGGCTTAATCAGGTTGTGCTGCTGTGCTTTCCATTGTTGCCTTATGGGGGTTATACTTGAAATGCATTGTGCAGAATGTTAATAATAGGGCTGAAGGTTTCTCCTTCCTGAGCTCACCAAACTTATTCCCATGTTGCTTATAAGTTGATGATGCACAGGCTTTTTGTGGCAGCCCCACTGCAGTTTACGTTAGACAATCAGTACACACACTGGTGTTTTCCAGTGGCCAGTGACAACAAAATGGTAAATGAGTATTTGTGAAATTTGCTATTTTTAATAAAGTGATTGTTTTAAATTGGTCTTTATTGTTTTGTTTTGAAGAGCCCTGTAGTCTTTCAATCTGGGGATATAAGAGTTCCATCCTCCAAAGTACACTGTGTTTATAAAATATTGGGTTATGTCATTTTCTTCCAGATTTTGCACCTTGTGCACATTTCAGTATTGGTGTCAGTCATGAAAAGAGCACGGGCTTTAAAGTCAGACCTTGATTTGAATCCCTATTCTGCCCCTTAGCTTTCTATTCATGCACGTTTACTTTGTTTCTTTGGGTTTAACTTTTGTTTTTCATCTAGAAATGAGATTAACAACCAATTTGTACTGGTTATGAGGAGAAAGTAAAAAGGTGTGTATACGTTGCTTATCATAACAGCTAACACCACTAATACACAGCAAACATCAGTTTAATTGCCCATTTTACACAGCTTTTTTGAAATAATTAATTCATACACCATAAAATACACCTTTTCAAGTGTATAGCTCAGTGGTTTTTACTGCATTCACACTTGTGCACCCATCACCATAATCTAATCGTAGGACATTTTCATCACTTCCATCTTTTCAAAAAGAAGCCCATTGGCAGTCACTCCCCATATCCCAACCCCCCCAGCCATTTGTAACTAGTAATCTACTTGCTGTCTATGGATTTGCCCATTCTGGACATTTTGTATGAATGGAATCAAGCATGGTTTTTTATGACTGACTTCTTTCACTTAATGCAATATTTTCAGGGTTTCAGGGTTCATCTGTGTTGTAGCATGGATCAGCACTATATATATATATATATATATATATATATATATATATATGGCATGTGTGTGTGTCTATATATATATACATATGTATATATATAAAACCAGATCATTTCCTATTGTGTAGATATGCCACATTATGTTTATTCAATCATAGCTCAATTGCCTTCACATTTTAGAAGAGGCCCATGCTTCTTCCTTGTTTCCAAGATAGAGAAACAAGCACCTATTCGGGGATGGGAGGGTGAAAATCATTGAATGATACAAATCTTGATTTTAGTAATTTTTGGCATTCTGAGTTCAAAGAATTGACCGACTTATCTAGTGGGTCTTTTTGATACCCCTTTTAAAAATGAGAAAATTAGCAGAACGTTAAAGACAATCTTCTAAACTTTTCACGTGGGTTGCAAAATCAGGGATTCCAGGGTGGGGAAATGGTATTTCAGAACCCGACAGAGCAAAAGGAAATTTTGCCATGTGACGTGTTTTTCTTGGATGGGTCCTGAGACAGAGTAAAGCAAAAACTGGTTCCTGTGGATTAGCGACAGAGCATCAAATTGACCTTGTTTATTCATTTGGTTTATTTGCCCTTTGTGTCAAGGAGCCCCATGGGGGCCTCAGGTAATAAAATTTTAGCTTATCTAATTTGTACCCTTTCATACAAAAACATATTAAAGGCAGCAGGAAAAAGGTGCCTGGGTTAGAACAAAAATGTATTAGAACAAAATTATATATTATATAGATGTTGTGTATTCCCTGTAGACAAATTTTAATTCCAATGACTTAAAAAAAAATACTGCCAGAGCAAGCCATTTATCCTATTCTGTGCTGCTTCCAGATCCCTTAAGCTTGTTTACTTTGATTTTGGTTCCTCCTGTATAACGCTAAAATTGGTAAGTATTAAAATAGTCTGAGGATTTGCCAAAGATAATCCCCACTTTTCCCATCACAGGGCTTTAATATTGCTGGCTTCAGCGTCCCATCTCATCTTGGTTGGGGTCCCGCTACCCGGCGTCTGCCCCTCTGCTCCAAGCCTTCAGGGGTCCCACCCTAAGCTTCCCGGGGGACGGGGAAGGAACTGGGCAGGGATCCGCGCGCGGCAGGCGGGGAAGGCGCACACGGGCCAGCTGTCCCCGCGCGCAGGCGCAGGCAAGCCGCGGCCTGGTGCGCGGGGCGGGGGGCACGGGGGTGGGATATGGGGAGGGTGTTGTCGGTCTCCATGGAGACGGCGCCCCGCTGCGGCGGCTAGCTCAAGCTCCTGCTTTTCCCTCGGCGGTGGGAAGAGGAGGCAGTCGCTCCGGGCCCGGTCCCTCGGCCACCTCCGGGAGGTAAAGCCCTTGCTTCCGGGCCGCGCATCTTCTGCTTGGGACCCCACGGGCACGGGCTTCCCCTCGCCACGCCTGCGAGACCCTAAACAGAGCTGAGGAGGACACTGCCACCACCCCCCCCATGACCTTGAGAACCTCCGCAGCCCCAAATTATCCCAGTGGCTCTGGGGAGAAACAAAAGCAATCTGCGTAGATTTGAGTTGGGCGGTGGCAAGGGAACTGAACCTCCTCCAGAGCATTCATCTGGGACAGAAATCGAGTCAGGTAATATATTGAGCACTTTGGAAAGCACTGATTTTCTTTCGACCCCAGACTGGCTCACATCAACGCCTCTCTTTCTGCCGGTTCTTAAGTTCTCACTCTCCTACCCTGGAGTCCCCGCTGCGTGGGGAGTCGGGTGGTGGGGTGGGTGTAAGGGAAATACAGACTCTGTGGTGAATACGGTGCCTGGTTAGAACTGCATAGCTCTAGGAATTAATATTCTAAGATTTGATGAACAGGACAAATAATGACATATATATTTTTCTTTTCGAAAAATATTCATGCTGCGCTTATTAATCATTCTTGCCATAAGTATCAGAACAGAATATCCTGACATCATCCCTATCCACGTTCAGCACAACCCGGGGCACTGTTTTCAGGCCAGTCTTGATAGTTGTACACCTTGGGAACCTCAAAAATCATGCTCTAAAACTTATTTCAGAAGGAGAAGGTAGGGATTAGAGACTTCAAAGTTTGAGAACAGCCAGAACTGTTCATTTCTCCTGAACGAGTTTAAATAGTACAGCTGCTTCTTGTTGCAGCTCTAATTTTATAGTTTTACTTATTTTTTTAAAAGATTGTATTTTTATTTATTTGACAGAGAGACAGCCAGAGAAGCAACACAAGCAGGGCGAGTGGGAGAGGGAGAAGCAGGCTTCCTGCAGAGCAAGGAGCCTGATACAAGGCTTGATCCCAGCACCCTGGAACCAGGACCCGAGCCTAAGGCAGACGCTTAAGGACTGAACCACTCAAGCACCCCTAATTTTATAATTTTAAACTTATTTACCAGTAAGCCAATCCAGCATTCATTCGATCATGTCCAGTCTGGGTTCACAAACGTGGCATTCTTAGCATCTCCTGTGCTACCAATAGTGCGGGCTTCCTCCAAACGTGTCATCACTTCATTATCCATTACTAATTTGTGCATTTAATAAAAATTATATACCACTTTATGTTCAAAATAAGTCATGTTTCTTCATACCCTGAATACATTTAACTTATCTGGAAGTCTTTCACTAATCACACAAATTTTTCTTGTACTCTGGTTCTTTTTTGTAATCTTTAGAACCAGAAACTTTTTATAAAGATTTTATTGATTTGTTTATTTGAGAGAAAGAGAGAGAGCACATGCTTGAGCAGGCGTGGGGGAGGGGCACATAGGGAGGGGGAGAATCTCAAGCAGATTCTAGCCTCAGGGCTCTATCTCAGGACTCAGGGGAGATCATAACCCCAGCAGAAATCAAGAGTTAGTCACTTCACCAACTGAACCCTCCAGGTTCCCCCTAGATAACTCTTGAGAGACATATTTAAGGGGTTAAAATGGGGTTTCTGCCCCACTCTGAGTAGTTTATTCCTTCTTCATGATGCAAGAGGAAGACTTTCTGTAGAGTTTTTTTCCAGTGCATAGAATCTAAAAGTTTCTCAGGGAAGGAATGTCAGGTACATATTTTGGAAAGTTTAGGTGACTTTGCATAGCCTCTGAAATGTTGAAAATATATAACATGCTCAAGGGATTAAATTGTAGAGAATAAGTGAATCATGGTACAACTTGCATGTCTGGATCATAAGAGAACTCAAATGCAGGTACCTCTGTGACAGGGAACAATGTTTTGTTTCCAATTTCCCTTCCAATCACTTGAGCACTTGAGTCCTGAGTGGAGCAGGCAAATTTACATATCTCCTGCTGTGTAAGAAATCACCAAGGGAAACAGCTAATGGCAGTAAGATTCTGCTTTACCCCAGTGACAATTTAACTCTCTGTATGTGCTGACAATTACCCAGTCATCCTAACCCTTAATCTGGCTTTGGTTGTCACACAACAGGCTCTTCCCCACCTCGCGCCCCCCTCCACCCCCGCCCTTTTTTTTTTTTTTTTTTTTTTTTGGTAAGCAAAGAACTGCTAGTGTCAGTTGCTGATTTCCTCATCAATAGCCAGTTGTATGGTCAGCCATGTAAAAGAAATTTTATTTCCAAATGAACCCATAGAAGTCATACAACCCATTTAAGTTACACTCGCTCTTTAGGGAAAATCCAGTATAATTTTTAAACTTAATAACCAATTATTCCCTGTCTGACGTTGGATGCTTTTCTTTACCCTGCCTTTCTCCTCTGTAATCTAACTGCCAGGGTGAATGGGAGAAGTGAAGGAGTTGGAGTATGGGGAAGAGATTTACTAGCACAGTGCAGGTCAGAGTAGTCACTCAAACAAACACTAAAATAACCATAGCTTTCCTCACACGGCTCCCTCCCCACTTTGATTTTGTAACAGCATGTATGTTAGAGCTAGTTCTAAATGAGAAGAACCACAGATTGGGGTCTCCAATTTCATTTCCTTCTTGCAACACGCTTCAGAAACATTTAGAGCCCTTGTTTTCCACGGTCAGGTAAGAAAGGGTATCCAGCTGGTGTCACCCATGCTAGGGCCTCAATTCAGTGGACACCTGGGCCACAAGCACGGGAGTGGCTGGACCTTTACTTTTCTAGGCGTGACTCGCTACTTTGTGTAAGAACCAGAGAAATCCGAAATGATCAGGGAAGAACTTCCTGGTATAGTATTTTGGCTCTTGGAGAAAGGGCACAGAGAAAAGATGAAGAATGGATGAGAATTTGGTTTTGTACACTGACGTTTTGAGTCGCTCTTCGTGATAGAAGATATCGGGGACTGCCATATTGTAAACATAATTCACAAGAAGAATTCTTGCCCCAGAATTCACATTCCAAATGAGCACCCGAAAACCTTCCCTTTCTTCCAATTTGCTGATGTTGTGAAAGAATAATCTGTCAGATGTACATAGAAATTCAGTCCTAAGGTTATTTTACCATCTACCTCATGTAACATCTTGATGGAGATTACTAATAAGATCTACACAAGTTGATAATTGTCACAGTGGTGACATGGTGTCAAATCCTAATAATTAATGAAGGAATTTGGCTTTTTGTTTTAGCTTGTAACTTGCTTTTCAGCCCTTGAATTTGAAAATTAGGGGATGTAAACAATTATTCACTTACTCATTCAACAAATACTTGCCAAATGCCAAATCAGTGCAGGCATTATGTGGTAGGCAGGTTCTAAAATGGCTCCCAATGACCCCAGCTTCCTGATATCCATGCCCTCATGAATCCCCTCCCCTCGGGTGTGGGCTAGACTAGTTTCTAACGCAGGGGTTGCCCAACTTTTTCTGTAAAGGGTCAGGTAGGAAATATTTTTGGCTCGTGACCTCTACGGTCTCTCCCTAATTACTCAGTTCTTCCTGTTACAGTATAAAAGTAACCGTAGACAATATGTAAATAATTTTGACTAGCTGTATTCCAATAAAACTATTTACAAATGTGGCTAACAGGCTGAATATGGGCTGCTAACCACATTTGCTCACCTACGTTCTGACTAATCAAAAAGTGATGCTTCTGCACTTGTTACACAAAGACTCCAACTTCCATCTTGCCTGCTCTGTCTTTCCCTTTCACTTGTTCACCTGGGTGGAAACCAGCTGCTCTTTTGTAAGCCAATAAGCGAATGAACCTCGCATGGAGGGGAATCCTCCAGCTATCCTACCAGCTAATGGTAGGGTAATCCTACCACATAATGCCTGCAAGGAACTGAGACCCTGTTCCTGTAGTCTGTGGGAACGGAATCCTGACCACTGAACGACCACTGACATGAGCCTTGAAGTGGATCATTCCCCTGTCCAGCTTTTGAATGACTATAACCCTATCTGAAACTTGGTTGTCAGACTGTGAGCCAAAGGACCCAGTTAACCCATGCCTTGACTCGGACATAGAAACTGTGAAATAATAAATGTTTGTTATTTTAAGCCCCTAAGTTTTGGTCTTCTCTGTTACACAGCATGAGATAACCACCATGATGACCATATCACAATGCCAAACACATCATGATAGGCTCCTATAAGAATGAACAAGGGAGGCACGCCTGGGTGGCTCAGTCGTTAAGGGTCTGCCTCTGGCTCAGGTCATGATCCCAGGGTCCTGGGATCAAGCCCCACATCGGGCTCACTGCTCTGCAGGAAACCTGCTTCTCCCTCTCCCAGTCCTCCTGCTTGTGTTCCCTCTCTCATTGTGTCTCTCTGTGTCATATAATAAAGAAAAGCTTTAAAAATAAAAAAAAATTTTTAAAAGAATGAACAAGGGAAATGCTGCATATCATTTCCTCCTCTTGGAAATTCATGAGTATCAACATATTAAGGTGTCCAAAACATCTTATAAAAAAGAAACTTGTTTAATTTTGTTCAATCAATCATTTCCCAAGCATATTTAACCACAGATTCTGCTTTTCTGGGAAGTGCCTATTAATATCTTACGGAGCTACTATTTGGAGAAATACAAAATGCTGGAATATGAAAAGAAATCATCCAATCTAAAGAAGTAATGAGGGGGTACGTGGGTGGCTCAGTGGGTTAAAGCCTCTGGTCATGATCTTCAGCTCAGGTCATGATCTCAGGGTCCTGGGATCGAGCCCCGCATCAGGCTCTCTGCTCAGTGGGGAGCCTGCTTCCCTCTCTCTCCCTCTCTGCCTGCCTCTCTGCCTGCTTGATATCTCTGTCAAATAAATAAATATAATCTTGAAAAAAAAAAACTTCAAAAAAAAATAAAGAAGTAATGATTGCCAACATGCCATTTCTCCCTGGGTTGGACAACTGATCCACAAAACTGACATCTTAGAAGAGTATAAATAATCCCATGGAAATTTATATCCTAATCCCCATCTCTGTATTTGTATCTCTATCTTTATATTTGTATCTCTATCTGTATATGATGTACCATACTCAGATATTTACACCCACCAACAGAGACGGTGACAATTCTTTCTGCAATGTTCTGCTTGTTACGTAACTCAGTGATCCCTTAACACAGAGGATAATAACCATCTCAAGAACTTGCTAAATCAGAACTCCTTATGTTGGCTCTTGGAGGGATTTCACATAACAACAGCTGGGCATCTTAGGAAACTAAGGATTTGTTTTGATTTCATGTTGATTCAGAAGGAGGTATTTAATTTCCCACATTGCCATGAGGTTTTCCTCTGAACAACACATTATTACACTGTAGTTTGCCAAGGCACAGCATTGCATTGCTTTGCTTTCCACATGAGGAAACTGAGGCTCAAATGCTAAATTACTTGTAAAGCTTCACTTGGGGGAAAGGAGAGTCAGAACAGGGATCCAAATTCAGTGTTGTCTTTGTAATATTTCCACAATTATTCCAGGGCGCCTGGGTGCCTGGGTCGGTTAAGCATCCGACTCTGGATTTTGGCTCAGGTCATGATCACAGGGTTGTGGGATCAAGCCCCAAGTCAGGCTTCCTTGAGATTCTTTCTCTCCCCGCTCTCTGCCCCCTTCCGCTCTCTCTCTCTCTCAAATAAATAAAATCTTAAAAATAAAATAAAATAGTTCCCAGTCTGGTATATGCCTTTCCAAGATATTCATTTTTAAAACACTCTTCCATCTCTCTCCAGTGTGGTAAGAACCAAGGACCTGCAAATGTTTGTCTTATTCTCAAAATCTTCTGGCTCTCCCATAAAGTTTCTTCAGCTACTCTGGGCCCCATTGTTCCCTCTCTTCTTGGAATATATAGTCACAGAGGGTTGCTTAGAAACTTAGACCTTTCTGGATTCAGAGTCCAGAGTGCTCACCATTACACCATGGAACTCCCAGGAACTTAGACCTTTCTGATCCTGGAACCCCCACTAGACAAGTGGTCATCCAGTTTTGTTTTAGTATCTCCAGTAATAGACATAACGTCCTGAGACAGCTAATGCTGCTGAAGTGATTGTTTTCCCACTTAGGCTGATCCAAAATCTGTCTCTCTGATGTCATACATTGTTGTTAATTTTGTCTTCTAGGGATTCACAAACCATGTGTAATCGATTTTATACATTAAAAAAAGCCTTCAGATAGTTGATGTGTGTGTGGGTGTGTTGTACAGTGTGGGGAAGGGGTCCAATTTCTTCTTTTGTTAAACAGATGCTCTGTTTTCTATAAATGGAAAAATCCATCTCTTCTTTGACTTATCCTCTAACAAGTACCATGTATACAGGAGTCTCTTTTGGACTTTCTCTTCTGTCCCCCCTGCCTTAGATGTTTGTCTCCATACTAATGTCATGTCATGTTATTGCTCTGGCTTTATAGCGAGTTTTTATATCTAGAAACGCATCTCCTTCTCTGGTTCTTCTGGGCTGACTTGACTATTTTTGGTCCTTTAAACTTCCATAAATATCTTAGAATCAGCTTTTCAAGTTACACACACATATCACAATATCTCTGAGGATTTTTTAAATTGAGATTGCACTGAGTTAGTGAATCCGTTTGAGGAAATTAATCTCTTCATTCTTCTGAATTCTCTAATTCATGAAAAAAGCATATATCTCCATTTATTTAGGTTCTTTGGAAATGTTCTTATATAAAATTTTATAATTTTCTTTTTTAACTTTTTTTTTCTTTTAAATAGGGCTTGGTTCTTGAATTCACGAAACTGAGATGACTAATATATTTGGCTGAGCTGAGATCAGAGTTGTGCTTAGCCAGCTGAGCCACCCAGGCATCCCCAAATTTTATAATTTTACTCATAAAGCTTGTACTTTTTTAAAATTTATTTTTAAAAAAGATTTTATTTATTATTTATTTGAGGGAAAGAGAGAGAAGAGGGGAGGGGCACAGGCAGACTCCCTGCTGAGCACAGAGCCCAACGCAGGGCTCGATCTCACAACCCTGAGATCATGACCTCAGCCGAATTCAAGAGTCAGATGCTTGACCAGCTGAGCCACGCAGGTGCCCCTGTACTTTGATTTTTTTTCAGATACTTAATAGTTTTTGGTGTTTTATAACTGATATCTTTTTTTCTTTTGAGAGAGAGAGCAAGAATGAGTGTGGGGGAAGGGGCAGAGAGAGAGAGAGAGAATCTTGAGCAGGCTCCGTGCCCAGCACAGAGCTGACACAGGGCTCCATCTCACAGCCCTGAGATCATGACCTGAGTCAAAATCATGAGTTGGATGCTCAGTTGATTGAGCCACCCAGTGTCCCAGTAAGTGATATCTTTTTAAAAACATATTGCTAGAAATGGAAGATCGTAGCAAAATATGCAAATCCTAAGTGTAGAACTCAATGAATTGTAAAGTGAACTCCCCTGGGTTCCTACTGCTATCCCAGAGTCACTTCTCCTGTCCTTGCCAGTCATACCCTCTCTTTCCTCCTCCAAGGGAACCACCACCTTAACTTCTAACACTGTAGTGTAGAACTTTGTATAAACTCAACTATACATAATGTAGTCTGTTACTTCCAGCTTCTTTGTTTAATGTCTTCTGTGTGTGACTCACACACATCGTTGTGTGTCATGGCAGATTGTTCGTTGATATCCGGCATTCCAGCACATGGATATATGACAATATATTTATCCATTTGACTGCTGGTGAATGATTCCACTGTTTCCAGTTTAGAGCTATCCAACGGAGCTGTGAATATGCTTGTGGATATATTTGGTCCATGTGTTCATGTTTTTCTGTTGAGTCAGTTGTATGCACATGTTCAACTTTAGGCAATAATGCCAAGCCATTTTTCAAAGGACTTACACCAGTGCGTACACTCACCAGCTGTATGAGACTCTTCTGGATGTCCACCAGCACATGGCTCTGTCAGTCTGTGCTGGATAACAAATTCCAGGTAGCTTGAGGCAGAAATCATTATTTTTCATGCTTCTGTGGGTTTGCTGGCCTCACCTGGGCATTGTTTCTGCTGCCTATAATGGTCTGGGGTCATTCTTATGGTTGTATTCACTTGGGAGCACAGTTGAAAGAGAAGACCCAAGATGGCTTCAGTCACACATCTGGTGTTTGGGCTGAGGTGGCTGAAACAGCTTTGGGCTGCCTCGACCTCTTTCTCCACAGGGTCTCTCATTATTTTGTAATCTAGCCCATGCTTATTTACACGCCTGCTAGATCCCAAGCATACAAAAAGACAAACTGCAAATCTTCTTAAGGCCTAGGCCCGGAAGTAACACATCTTCACTTTATCAACTTCCTTTGGTCAAAACAATGAACAACTGAATCAAATTTCAAATTTCAAATTGAATTCAAATTTCATGTTGAAGCCCTAACCTCCACTGTAACCCTATTTGGAGACAGAGTCTATAAAGAAGTCATGAAAGTTAAATGAGTTTATAAGGGTGGAAACTTAATCCAATAGGACTGATTTTTTTTTTTAATTTTTATTTATTTATTTGAGAGTAGAGAGTACAAGTAGAGAGGTGGGCAGAGAGAGAGGAGGAAGCAGGCTCCCCGCTGAGCAGAGAGCCCGATGCGGGGCTCGATCCCAGGACCCTGAGACCATGACCTGAGCCGAAGGCAGAGGATTTAACCCACTAAGCCACCCAGGCGCCCCCAGGACTGATATTTTTATTAGGAGAGGAAGAGACACCAAAGATCTCTCTCTCTTTCTCTCTCTACCGCCCACCCATCCCACCTGGTGTGCACAGAAGAAAGGCCTTGTAAGAACACACAGAGAAGGTGCTATATGCAAACCAGGCAGAGCGGTCTCATTAGACATCAGCCCTGACAGCACCTTGATCTTGGCCTTCTAGCTTCCAGAACCGTGAGAAAATAAAATTCTGTTGTTCAAGGCACTTAGTTTGTGATATTCTGTTACGGCAGCCCTAGCAGACGGATTATGTACTCTGCTATGCTCTACGTAGAACCCTGACCCACGGAAACTCCAAGATAATAAGGATTTGTTGTTTTTGTGCTATTAAATTTTGGGGTCATTTGTTATGCAGCAATGGACAACTACTACATTAGCCTAAGTTTGTTCTCTCTATCCTCTTTGTGTCCTAAAAAGATAGGCAGGTGGAGTGCCCTTTTTAAGCCCTTCAAATTATTGTTTTCCAGGGAAGAAAAAGTATTCCTGGCTGGCACAGAACTGTTCCCATTTCTGAGTCATTTTCCCAGCAAAGTGAAAACCAACCCTGATTTAGATCCACATTTGGGTGTGAACGCATGAAGACAGAGTAAACTGCAATGACTTGGAGTTCATGAACTCCCTGTGCATATTTGTATGGATTTTCCTCCACAGAGATGTATCTATGTATCATTTGCTACAATTTTTTCTCTGTAAATCTAGAGATGTAAATGAATGGCTACAATTATGTGATTCCTACAAGGACAACATTCATATACTGAATGTTTCTAGGTGATCATCATTAAGCATCTATTGAAATGAACCTGTATTTCTTAGGGCTGGAAGAAAATAATTTGCTGAGATGTCAGCAGGGGTTTCTTCTAGAAAAACCTTGGAAATGGAGTGCTTCCACACAAGATTCAGTGCCTGGACACCTTTTGGCAACAAGTCATTGAACAGACAGGTAAGTTACATACTCTAGAACAAAACAAGTTTAATTTGTAAGGCAATTTTACTGTGATAAATTAGGTCTCATGTTGCCATATAAAACAACAACAACCTCTAAAGAATTTAGTGTTGGAGTCACTTCAAACAAAAATAAACCTGCATTTGTCTGCACCAAAGACAGTCTCTTCTCACCCCAGTCCCCAACTCCTACTTTATGGGGAAGCTCAAGGTGTGCCTCCCTTTTCCTCTGTACCTCCAGGGACAAAATAGAAACCTCCAGAACATACAGTATGCTGGGAGAGAGACAAGAGGAGCTGCTTTTGGTGGTCTTTGGTGTGGAGAGTATTAATGTGTAATTAATTCTCTGCATATTTCTTTAATCCTCTCTTCTTTTCCGTGCCAACAGTCAGTTTGATGGCCTGGGGATGCCCACTCCTGTGAAAGGTAGTTAGTAAGTCACTGGATGGCTTAGAGCAGCCCTTAATGGAGAAGGCTGACAGTGCATGTGTGGTTCAGTCCTGTTCCCAAGGGAAGGAGACTAGCCAGGCTAGGGCCCAAGCCTGACTCAGGAAGAAAGCCAGTAGGTTTGTGTATGTCATCTGAGCAAAGCTGGACTGAAACCTAGATTTGGGGGGGCGAGGGAGGACCTGTCCTTGGTGTATCTCTTCCTTAGAGACACATCTAACAATGGCTACTTAGCAATATTTATTAACTTTTGGTAGGAACTGTGAGGGTGTAGGACTGTGGGTTAGTAAAATCATACCTTCTTCAAACGGCCCCATTTTCACAATTCAAGTGTAGCCTGTATGTGTTTTCATGATGAAATGTTTGGAATCTGTTACCCCAGGCCACATTCGTTTAGGTAGAAACAAGAGCCAGGATTCATTACCACTTTGTTTTCCAAAGGGGCCCTCCTAAGGACCCACTGTAATTACATCCCCTGACCAGCCTTTCCCAACAGCCCACCCAGCAAGCCTGGGCTTGTCTCCATCCCCAGATAAAAGCAGTTTAAGCTGAAGGGAGAGACCCCTACTACGGAGTGAAAAGGGCTTTGTGAACTGTAATGTGCTGAGCAGTTATTAGCTGTGAGGTTGCGAGATGGCCTAAGGACTGTTTAGCAACTAAGGATAGATTGAACTTTACAGGAAAGTGATATTTTCTCCCCCTTACAGCTCTTTCAGGAAAGAGTTGCTCTTATAAGCCATTGGTTTGACCTCTGGACTCACAAGCAACGTCAAGAATTCTTGTTCACGATTTTTTTACGATGCACCAAATCACAGTTAAGGTAAATGTAGCCTAAGGATGCAATTATCATGGGTTCTTAAAGGAGATAAAATATGGTGAAATGTTTAGCTAACCTTCTAGGGTTTCTCCCTTCCCCCTCTCCGCAAAAGAACAAATAAAGCAATTGGCATTTTAAGGTTTATAGACAGAATCTTCTAGTGCTGCTTCCTCCTTGAGGATGAAATGGAAACTTGGGGCCTTTTACTCCTTCCTACCGCAGTGGGATATTTGGTTTTTGTAAACATCAGAAGCTTCAGCCAGTGAATTTTTAACATTCCCTTACTATATTGCATTCTCCTCAGAACCATCAGATGGACAAACAATATATTTCAAGTAGATATCTGGCACATAGGCAGTCCAAAAATAATTGTAACACGAAGGGATGGATCTGAAAAATACCCAAGGAGTGACCGTGGTAGCAACATTTAGGAATATGCACGAGACTCGTATTGCAGTGGCCATGATTGCCAGTAGGTCCTCGTTCTTATTCCTACCCTGGCCTCCCATAGTGTCTGCCATTTGCTTTCAGATACTCCAGCAGAGGTGGTGTGCTATTTGAAAGCACTGGTTGAAATTACATGCAAGAGCAGCTAGCGTTTTGATCAGGAATTAATACTCTCAGGGTAGTTAGCTAGCATTGTATTGGAAAGGTCACAATGTTTCAGTTATTACAAGATACTTTGCTAATGAGCAGAGCCAATATCAGACATCATCAGAGCAGCCAGCGGCTTGTTCATTTGTCAGAGGAATGTTAGAAATGGAGAAATTAAAGGTATTCAGATGTGAGATGGAAAATGTTCCGGAGAGCCCTCCAACATGCCTGGACTTGGTTGAGGAATCCAGCCAGCCTGGTTAGCAGGTGCTTATAGGGCTTTATCCTCAGGTAAATGGCCTTGTCAGTCTAGGGATTTCTGGTAGCCTGAGGCTCTCAAGGAGGGTAATAATGGAATCCCGTTTCTATAACACTGTACTTTCTCAGTTGAGTAAACCTTTGCCCAAAGGACAGAGAGCCGGGACTTCATCAAGCCCAGGGAGGAGACTGTATGGAGTGGTTGGGGCTTGTTTGCTAGGTTTGTTTAGGGAAATTCTGGGTATGGCATCATTTGGGGTTAGCTGTTTTTAGTACAACCTGGTGGTAAGGTTGTAACCATTGAACTTCTTAGGTAGCTTCCAGAAAGTATCAGAGTTGTGCAAAACCAAATTGGCTTATTTCAGTTTGCAATACCTGCCTTGCACTCTTTCTCACACTTCCTTTAGCCTGCTCTTTCAATCAGCCATTTCATTTCTCCTACCTGCTTGCTCGTCTTCTCCCTTGTCTGCTTTCTCCTGCATCCGGGAGTGCGTGGTGGGTCACTAAGAGACTGACCCTGACGGAGTCACCAGGTTACTGGAAGCAAACAGACACCTTCCTGGCTGTGCTGAGAGAGGCTGCAACGACAGGCCACAGAAAAAATAGGCTCTTTCGTCAATGCTTAAAAATCAGGGAAGGAAACTTTTTATAGCAGTCATTGGCTAGGTTTCCTTTTACTCCAACTTTACAGCTTTCAAGATAAAATAACAGACCAAAACCCAAATCTGTAATTGCTTGTGGTACATCATGTTCTAGTCTCATGTATCATAAACCACGCAATTTTAGCTGTAACCACTGGAGGTCATTAGAGATCGTGTGGTGTATTTTGAGGCTCATTAACATCAGGCCTGACATTTTGTCACTGGAAATTGTATCCTTTGTCTGGTACCTGAATTCTTTCTATGGCGCAAGGATATGGAACTAATCCGTTCAGTGGAATTACTTCGCTGTTCTGTAGCAGCTGGCTTTCTGCAGAGAGCTGTCTACCGTAGTTGCACGAAGTTATAATTCCATATATATTTTTTAGAAGTTATGTCAATTTCTGGTCTCTAGAGCTGGCATCCTGAAGCCAGCTCTGAATTGCAGTGGTGGATTTTGTTGTTGAACATCAATTAGTTTATTCCCCCAAGTCTGGATTAAGTCTTTCCTCTCTTATTTCCTCCCCATCTCTTTGGGTCAGCCATGTCTTCTCTCCTGCCAACATTTACAGAAACCGTTTACCGATAGTCTAACCCAGTTTGAGTTGTGCTTGATTTTGATTAAATCTAAAAGCCCAATTCACTTTATTTTTTAAAGTTAGTGCAATTGAATTCCTTTTAAACATCCTTATTGAGATATAATTCACATACAGTAAAACTCATCATTTAAAATGTAGAGTTAGTGGTTTTAATATATTCACAGAACTGTGCAACTATAACCACACTCTAAGTTTAGAACATTTTCATCACCCCAAAAAGAAACCTGCTACCCATTAGAGGTTAACTCCGCATCTCCATCCCCAGCACTGGGCAACCACTAATCTACTTTCTGTTTCTATAAATTTGCCTTTTCTGGACTTTTCAAATAAATGCAGTCTTAAAGCATATGGTCTTTTGTGACTGGCTACTTTCATGTATTATAATCTTGTTAAATAACAAAAACTAACCAAGTACACGTGAAGATCAAATTGGTTTTATTAAGTGGTCCATGAGGGCTCCTGGGTGGTTCAGTCAGTTAAGCATCTGTGTTGGGCTCAGGTCATGATCCCAGAGTCCTGGGATCAAGTCCTACATTGGGCTCCCTGCTCAACAAGGAGTCTGCTTCTCTCTCTTCCTGTGCCCCTCCCCTGGCTCGTGCTCTCTCTCCCTCTCTCAAAAATAAATAAATAAAACCTTTAAAAAATGTTCTCAAAGGGGCACTTGGATGGCTCAGTGGGTTAAAGCCTCTGTCTTCAGCTCAGGTCATGATCCCCGGGTCCTAGGATCAAGCTCTGCATTGGGCTCTCTGCTCAGTGGGGAGCCTGCTTCCCCCTCTCCCTCTGCCTGTCTCTCTGCCTACTTGTGGTCTCTGTCTGTCAAATAAATAAAGAAAATCTTTAAAAAAGTGTTCTCAAGTATATAAAGGCTTCATCAAAAAATGAAATAAACATGTTATTAAATAAGCAAATGAATGGTTCACGAATCCAGCAACACCCCCCTCTAGCAAGTAGAGCGGCACTCTGAGAGGTTACACAAAACAAAATGGAAGGAAGGTTTTTTGTGAATGGAGGATGGGGGGCAAGACAGTTATTAGCAAAAGAAAAGGATTGTTCCAAACAACAGTGTTTGCTAGGGGAGAAGCAGCATGTCTTATCATGCAGATTACCTCATCTTTCCTTGGGGGATGGAGAGGACCCGTGTGATATGGAAGGAAACATGTTCCTGACTGACCGGTTAAGGCCCCATTTCTGGGGGAGGCTGAAACTTCAATTACATCTGGTATTAAGCCCAGTTTGGCAACTCGGTCTACGTGATACCATTTGGGGACTGTGGTTTCCTTTTTTTTTAAAAAAAAAAAACAAAAAAAAGCACACAAAAAAAACAATGTTCTCAAGGTTCATCCATTTTGCAGCACATATCAATACTCCTTTCCTTTTTATTGTTAAATGATCTGCCATTGTATGGCTATACCATGTTTTATGTATCCGTTCCTAAGTTAATGGACATTTGGGTTGTTTCCACATTTTGGCTACTGTGAATAATGCTGCTCTGAACATTCGTGTATCAGTTTTTCTATATGAATGTCTTTATTTCTTTTCGATCTGTCGCTGGGTCAAATAGTGACCGTGCAATCAACTTTTAATTATCAAGCATTTCTTTTGAACCTTATTTATTCCTAGAGTCCCTGCTCCCCCACCACTTAAAAAGCAAGCAAATACATGAGAGAATTCAGCGTTACTTGAATGTCTGAAATCTTTCTGTGTAAACTAGGCTGGATTTGTGCAATTTCTGAATACTTTTTTTTTTTTTAAACCAGGCACTTACAGCTACAAAGCTTAACTAGAATATTGTGGTATTGGTTGGGACTATGTTGTCACAGTTTTCTTTGAAAGTTTTTTCTTAATCTCCATGAGATGTATTCCAATATCTAAGATTTTTCTTTTCTGTCTTGATATTCCATATTGTTAAGATTTATTTTTTCAATTTATTATTATTATTATTATTGTTATTTTGGTGGGCAGCAAAGCAAGGTTTATTGAACACTAGTAAAGTTTAGTGAATGATAAAAATGAGTACAAAGCTTTAAGATTTCTTAAATGGTGTTTTATGATATTTAAGACATTTTTCAAGGGTTCATCTTCTTATATCGTAGCTCGGGCAAGCTCTTCCTCACCTTGACTTTGATGGCCCCTTTCCTGGGAAGACTTCCCTGCACGTCTTTCACTCCCAGCAATTTTTACAAACGTCTATCATGGCTTTTCCCCCAGCACATTATGCTTACTGGCCACATGTCTAAGTGATTCCACTGGTGGCCTCCCCCTGCCACTTGGCCAGGCTGAATTTTCCTGACTCCCTAAAGGAAACTGGGCTGTTTCTGTGTCACTCTGAGAAACCCATGGGAAGTTTGCGTCTCCTGGCCACACTGGTGGGACCGGTTTCAAACTGCCAAGGCTCCCCAGCAGGCAACGCCCCATACAAAGGCCTTTCATTCCAGGGCTGGAGCTGTTCAAACCTGTAGCTTTCCCTGGTGGGTCCCTGGGGCAACATTCAGGCAACTGCAGTCCCAAGACACAGATGGAGTGTCTGCTCCTGTTGGGGGCGGGGGTGGCGGGGTGGGGGGGAGAGGGAGATCACCAACAGTGAAGGATTAGCTCTGGTCATTTGTCTCCATCAGAGCCTACGGAAAAGGGGTGGGGCAGAAAAAACAACTGATGTACACTTAAGAGAGAATCCCCCCAATTCCAATTCACTGCTCCCGGCCACTCTTTCCAAGCAACCCTGGGGAAAGCTCGGGGAACGAGGTCTATCTCATCTGTGAACAGTGAGGTCTCATCTGTGAACAGTGAGGAAATCTGGCGTATAAATGTCTCAGAGACAATACACATTGGGGTTAATTTTGAATATGGAGCAGCTTCATCTCGCTGAGTTCCTGAGCACCCATTTGTAAGGGGAATATTTCTGGGTGGAGGCAGCGACCAGCAGAGAGGCGTATTCAAACGCACACCGGGTTCCTAAACATCCAAGACGACTCTGGAAATCCTTGAGTCTAAAGAAAAAAGGAGAAACCCAAAAGCCTCGAGCTGTTTCACTGGGTGGGTATGGGGACAGAGGGCGAGAGGACGGTGGGAAGGTCACTGTCTTATGCTAGGCAAAGCCTGTGCCCTTGTGATACTCACTTCCCATTTTGTAAGCGGTACCATTCTCTAAAGGGTGGAGCCACACTTTATAATGTTTGACTTGTCTTTACAACACTTCACACCGCCCCACATTATGTTATGTACAGTACTTGTTGATTTACTGTCTGCCTGCTCCACTAGACCCCTTCTCTGTGAGGGTAAGAACTTTTTCTGGTGATTCTTTGTGTCCCTAACTCTTAAAGCCATAGCCAGTACGTAGTAGCCACTCAGTAAATGCATATTGGATGGACGATGTCTAAAATACTCCTAATAACAATAATAACAAAAAAATCATCAGAAAAAATTTTTCATATGTAGCTCTCTGGGAAGAAGAAACTTTTCAAGATATTACAAGTTCCCGAATATGGGAGATCACTAATATTTTGTTTCATTCAAGACTTTTTGTTAATTGACTTGAGACTTCTATAAGACAATTCCGAAAGGAATTATGCACAGTTACAATACCCAAGGATGGCGTGTCACACTGTCGTCTGGGCTAATGGCCCCTCTTGAAGTTGCTCACTGCACAGCTTCCCAAATGCAGCAGCCCTGAGAATTAATACCACCAGCCATTTATAAAGTTCACGATACTAGCTTCCACAGCTACGAAGAATCCTTTTGGTTACTGAGACTTCTCTGCATAGGAGGAGTCAAATTCACAGACACATCATGGGAAAATGGAGAAAGCTTTGAAGAAAACATCTGTCTCTGTTCTGTATTTAAGAATCTCTTCAGGAGATGTCCGGGAGTGTGACAGAAGCAGAAGTAGAATGCCTTGAGTGTACCCCGCGTGGGTGTTGGTCGTCTTTCCTCCTCCTCTCTCTGATATTACTTTTGGGGTCATGGTCAGAATGTTTTCAAATGCAAATAACAGAAATGGAATTCAAACCAGCTTAAGAAGAAATGGGAATGTATTGACTTAAGATTTGTCGAGCTTCAGGCCAGGCTAGATCCTTGGAGTCAAACAACGTTCCCTGGGCTGGGGTGCTTGCCTGCGCCCCCTCCCCACTCCGCCTTCTCTTGGCTCTGCTTCCCCATGTCTGCTGCATAAAACTAAAAAGAGAAATGCAAGACCTTTATGGAGGAAATTATAAGTCTGTGTTAAAGGATAGTTAAAAACAACAACCACCCTGAGTTGATAGATGCGCCATGTTTGAAGATCCCAATTCCCTCTAAATTAACCCCCACGTTCAGTTCAATCCTAGTACAAATCCCCAAATAGGATTTTTTTTTTAAGATTTTATTCATTTGCTACACAGAGAGAGAGAGATCATAAGTAGGCAGAGAGACAGGGGGAAGCAGGCTCCCCGCTGAGCAGAGAGCCCGATGCGGGGCTCGATCCCAGGACCCTGAGATCATGACCTGAGCCGAAGGCAGAGGCTTTAACCCACTGAGCCACCCAGGTGCCCCCCCAAATAGGATATTTTTTATGGACCCTGGGAGACCGATTCTAAAGCTAATCCAGGAAAGAGAATGGACCGCAGCCCCTAAGGAAAGCACACATATAAAGAAAATAAGAGAAAGAATGACAGTACCAGACAGTAGAAGCACATTGACCCGCTTAAGAAATCCGTGCAAGGGGTGCCTGGGTGGCCCAGTGGATTAAAGTCTCTGCTTTCAGCTCAGGTCATGATCTCAGGGTCCTGGGATCAAGCTCAGCATTGGGCTCGATGCTCAGCAGGGAGACTGCTTCCTCCTCCCTCTCTGCCTGCTTCTCTGCCTGCTTGTGATCTCTGTCTGTCAAATAAATAAAATTAAAAAGAAAAGAAAAGAAAAGAAATCCATGCAATTCACACATCGAGGTTAAAGGGGAGCAAGGATGGAGCTAAACGTTAGCTCTGCAGTAAGGGATAGGTGTCCGTGAAGGCTGGGTAGATTGGACGCTTCGGCCGCTGCATAGATCTCTCCTTTTCTCCTCAGTGTCTGCTTACCGGGCGCACTGCTGATCACCTGCCCGCCCACACCGTTCCCTGCTTCTTCCCCATAGTCCTGACGGGAGCATCCCCCCTCAGGCTGTATGCATCTCAGAGGTAGCTTGTCACTGCCCCACCAAAGGTGACCAGGCTTGGACAGAATCATGAGGATTCCACCCCCGTGATGGTGTCTGCATTACAAAAGGGCGTGTAGAGACTAAGTCTGCCCAAGGGGACGTAGAGAGCGGCCACTAGAGAGCCTCTGGGAGGGTCTTCTTCACACTCAGAGGGACTTAAGTTGGGGCTTGAGAAAGGGACGTGCCCTTTTCATCCAATGATTTCTGTTCTGTGAGGATCACTCCTCACAGTGGTCATTTGGAAGTCACCTCAGGGGACAAGGCTAAGGACAAGAGCCAACTACCAAGGAGGCAAAGTGAAAATACGGAAGATCCTTGGCCCCTAATGACCTCCCTGAGGGCTTGAATTCACTGCCTCTGGAGCTTCGCTGATTTTTCCCTATTGCTTATGTGAAAGGAAGATAAATAGGTTTAAAGTGGGTCTAGTGGTACCTTCTCTGACCATATCAACTCTCCAGATTTAGCTGTGAATCAGCTACATTTAGAAAAACAAAATGCCTTTAGCAGTCAACCGATGCTCTTTCCGCGGAGAGAGCCCATCAGACTGTCATCCGGCGGCTCAGTATTTAATTAGCTCAGGGCCTTAAGAAGGAGCTATGCCTACTCCTAAGACCACCACACACACATTCAGTGCTTTGCACTTGACCTGTCCTAAGCATCAAGACCTGCTGCCCTGTGAGGTCAAATCCACTGGTGTTGAGAAGGGCTGGCCCATTAGGATCACTCGCAGTTTGTGAAACTATGGACTCTGAGCCCCACCCATGGAGATTTTGGCTCAGCCAATGAGGATGGGGTTGGAAAAGTAGTTTTTCCTCTATTCCCAGAGTGATGTGGAATACAGCCAAGTGTAAGATGCAAGGCCTGAGTGACCTGAAGACCCCAAGGCTTCTTTCACCTCTCAGTCCTACTCCTCAGAGGCAGGAGCACAGACGGCATGAGCACCCTGTCCCTTCTCTTCTCAATGAAACAGAAGTACCTGTTCAGTTTCTGTAGATGCCTTTTCCATCTTTCTCTGGCACTGATGCATAGTGGTCTTCAAATGCATCATTGTAAGTAACCCTAAGCTTAACATATATAATAAAGGGAAGGTTCCCTCTCATATAATTGAAAAAATCCAGAATAGGTTTGTCTACGGCTGAAGCTCAATTCAGAGGCTCAGTAATAAACCCAGTGTCTTCATTCTTTCTGTTCTTCTGCTCTGCCTTCGGCAGTCATGGCTTCATCATTATGTTTCCTCAGTTGTGTACAGAAATAAAAATAATTTCTCTGTTGGAGCTTCACTCTGGTTGGACTAGTCTCGGTCCCTGCCCACTTCTGCCAGTTGCCGTGGCCAGGAGACTGACCCAGATGAATTGAATTAGCCTTGATCATATGCTGTTTTTGGAGCCCGGGATGGAGTCAGCTTCTATAGGACCACGTGGACCACCACATGGGAAGTGAGGTTATTTTACCTAAAGAAGGGGGAGTCAGTAATGGGTCAACTCAAAAGAGTGCTGTCTGTTCATGCAGCATTCAGCAAATGTTTGCTGAGTGCCTCCCATGTGCCAAGCCCAATTCTGGGTGCGGGGGATTCAAACCTGAGTGTAGAAGATTCCTGCCCTCTGACGTTTGTATTTCAATGGAAGAAATCTTATCCTAAAATAGGACAAGGGAGTATCCATGCCTCTTACTGGCTGTCTGACAACACAACGTGGCACCACCGTAAATATCTGGGTGTTTTCTGTGCCTCGGAAGTCGGAGCAGTGAGATAGACTTGATACTAGCCTTCACACACGTCCATGCCCTCATTCCTGGAAACCGCGGATATTCCCTTACAGGGCCAAGGCCTTTTGCAGACGTGGTCACGGATTTTGAGATGGGGACATCACCCTGCATCACTGGGGTTCAGCATAATCACAACGGTCCTTCCAAGGGATGCAAGAGGCACGACAGTCAGAAAACAATGTGATGTTGGGAGCAGTGGGAGAGAAGGGGACACGTGACAATGTGCTGCAGGCTTTGAAGATGGAAGAAAGGGCCATAAGCCAAGGAAGGCAGGCAGCTTCTAGAACTTGTAGGGGAGGAGGAGGCTGATTCTGCTCTCCCAGCCTCCAGAGGGAGCCAGCCCTGCCTACACCCAGACCATCGTAACTGATTTCAGACATCTGACCTCCAGAACTCTGGGAAAATAAATGTGTACTGCTTTGGGCCACTACGATGGTGGTAATGGTTAAAATGAACAGAAATTCATATAAGCAGTGAAATTCTATTATTTATTTATTTTTTTTTTTTTCCTTTCTGCATTCTAACTTATCTCTTTTGCCCCTGCCTAGTTAGAAGCACCATACCAGGGGCTGGGGACAGAGCAGTAAACAGAACAACCACCACGCCTTCTTTCACGCAGCATGTAGCCCAGTGGAAGAGAAAGACTATAAATAGTGAGTGATCCCCAACATGGGTGGAGTTTGAGGGTCAGCAAGAATGGAAACTCAAAACTCATGCTTAGATTACAGTACAGTGCACATGGAGTGTAAAGGATACAGGTTTCAGCAAAGGACTGGAGAAAGCAGCAAGGACGCAGAGCTGAGGGAGCGGTGGTGTCCTCCTCCTACAGGCAAGTATTTGGGCAGCAGGAATGGTCAGCCTCTTGGGGGAGGGGGGATTCTGTTAGTACCCTTAAAATTTCACTATCGTTACCTTATATGATCACCCATATTGTTGCAAAAATAGCTTTCCACTAGCCACATAACAGATCCACTACGCTGGTTCCACACACAATGTCTTTTTCCTTCCCTGGCGCCATATTGCTTCCCTGGCCATAAGTTATGCCGTATGGATCATATTTGGGAAGTCATACAGCGCTTCTGTTATAATGACAGGTCTGTGTACATGCATTATCCTTCATTTCCCACAGTCCAAGTAGGCTTGGCCAGCCCAATAGATGTCAGATAAAGAGCTACGATTGTGCTAAGTGACAGAGAAAAAGTAAGGCAACCTCACCCAGCCCAAGGGATGGGCTGCTGCCTTCCCTGAGGATCTGACATTTTGGCTGGAGTATGAAGGATGCCAAGGAGGTCCGACAAGCAGAGACTTGGAGACTGGGTGAGCCTCCTGGTCGGGACGACATGTGTGGAAGCCCAGGGCCTTCTCTCTCTGTTCAGTAATAACACCAGGCTTTTGTGGAGGCACTGGAAAATGTGAATAGGCAAAAAGAGGGAAATACCAATCACCCATAATCACACTCCTCAGATAGAATCTTCTGCTTTTTTATGCTTATGCGCATCCGTGTAACTATGAATCAGAGCATATACATTATTTTAAAATCTTTTTAAAGACACTCTTAATTGCCCTTCCTTGTTGCTTTCCACACACCCAGCTTTGCTCTCTCCTTCACTGAAGACTTCAGCACATGGTTCTCCATTCGCTTTATGCCCCAAACCTAGTCATTAGTCTGTGCAACGCTGGCATCCGTGTGGAAACCCGCCCACTTCAGGCCCTGGCCACGCCAGATGGTGTGCGTAAAGCCACCAGACAAGACCACAAGGGCCGCACAGACGAAAAAGGCAGGGACCTCTGCGGACTCGGCTGACCCCTCTCCAGGCCGCCTCTGCAAGCTCTGCTCCCGGTCATCTCCCTCACAATTTGGGCAGCTTCTCTCTAGTTCTTATCAGAAATTTAAGAGCCAAGAATTAGATTCAAGTTCTGTATTACTAAGCTTTGTTATTTTCGCGAAGTACACATTGTACATTCAGTAGCACACTGCAAAGCAGTGTCATGAATTATTTAAATGAAGCTATCCTTGTCACAATAAAGGAGCAAAGCACATTTTGTTCATTGTCTCCTTACATGTTTTTATTTCTCTTCACGGATTTCTTACTTTGTTACATTAACTAAAATGCAGTGAGCCACAATGTCGTTACTGCAAACTAGCCTAGTTCTGCTGCTTGGGGACTGATTTTTTTTTTTTTTTTAAATGTGACTGAAGCATTTTCCTTCTTTCTTACTTAAGATTCATTATACTTGCATGTGTCCTTGCAGCAGTGCGGGCTGGTAACAAATATAAAACATGCATAATTGAAGTCCACTTTAAAAAGTATTCTTGGAGGGGCTGGCTGGCTCAGTTGGTAGAGTCTGCTACTCTTGATCTCGGGGTTGTTGAGTTCAAGCCCCATGCTGGGTGTACAGATTGCTTAAAACAGAATCTTTTAAAAAGTAAATAAAAAGTAACTCAGATTTAGTTCTTCTCCTTTGCTTAGCTGGGAGGGAACAGTAGATGCTGTGGGCTGGGAATGGAAAATCAAGGTACTGAGACCCTTCTTCGAAAAAGAGGCAGAAAATATTTTAGTTTTGCACCTTATTTGATGGATGTGTTTTATAATTCTAAATGAGAGCATATTGTCCCCCAAGGGCCAGTGAAAGGACTGTGAAGCCTGCCTGGGACACTGGGGAGTTAGGTCAGGGATCCACTGGGATTAACTCTTCTTGGTGTTGTCACTGCCTCATTCAGCTTGATTGTTAATCTGTTAACAATGAGAAGATCCCCTTGTGATACTTTTGTCTGTGGCTACTATCTGCTGCCAGTACAACCCCAGCTCCATAACTCCATTCTTTGCCCTCCTGCTTACACACACACACACACACACACACACACACTTTCCCCTGACTGCATGACAACAGGTTCATTTCATTTTTTAATTTTTTTCCAACAGATTCATTTTATATTTTTATTTTTATTTAAATGTTGTTAACATACAGTGCAATATTGGTTCCTGGAGCAGAATTCAGTGATTCATCTCTTACATACAACACCCAGTGTTCATCACAAGTGCCCTCTTTTTTTTTTTTTTAAAGATTTTATTTATTTATTTGACAGACAGGGATCACAAGTAGTCAGAGAGGCAGGCAGAGAGAGAGGAGGAAGCAGGCTCTCAGCAGAGCAGAGAGCCCCATGTGGGGCTCTATCCCAGGACCCTGGGACCATGACCTGAGCTGAAGGCAGAGGCCTAACCCACTGAGCCACCCAGGTGCCCCACAGGTGCCCTCTTTAATACCCATCTCCCAACCCCCACACCTCCCTCCATCAACCCTCAGTTTGCTCTCTGTCTTTAAGAGTCACTTATGGCTTGTTTCCCTCTCTTCTTTTTTTTCTTCTCCCCTTCCTGTTTTCTTTCTTTCTTTTTAAATTTTTTTTATTTTTTATTTTAGAGGGGGAAGTGGGGGAAGGACAGAGGAAAAGGGAAGGGGAGAGAGAAACTCAAGCAGACTCCATGCTGAGTGTGGAGCCTGATGTAGGGCTCGATCCCACCACCCTGAGACCATGACCCAAGCAGAAACTAAGAGTCAGACACTTAAACAACTGTGCCACCCAGGTACCCCTGTTTTCTTTCTTTGATTCCACATGTGAGTGAGATCCAACAAGTTCATTTTAAACCACTCTATTCTATCTCAGGTTGTGATAAAGGTGCATGGAGAGGGATCAGGAAAGAGCAGTGACCTAAAATAAAGTCAGGGGAGTAGAAAAACACAAAATAATAGGCAATCACTGAGCCTTGAAAAGAAGCAGGTAGCCTTTCCTTTAAAAACAAAAAACAAAGACCAAAAAGAAGAAAAATTTATTTTGCAATAAATTTTAACTTGTAGAAAAATTGCAAAAATAGTACAAATAATTCCTTATACTTTTCACTTGGATTCCTCAACTGTTCACACTTTACCATTTGCCTTGTTATTCTGAATCATATGAGAATATGAGGCAAACATGATGCCCCATGACCCCTAAGCATGTCGGTATGCATTTCCAGGAGAAATAAAGACATTCTGCTGAAAAATCAAAGTATATCCTCCAATATCAATAAATCAGCATTGATACAATACTAGGGCCCAATCCACAGACTTCACCTGAGTATTCCTGACTGGTCCAACAATGTCCTTTATAATCATCCTTCCCTTCTCAGTCCAGAATCCAATCCGGGGTCACCTATTGTATTTACTTTTCATGTCTCTATATCCACCTCAGTGTGGGGCAGTTCCTTAGTTTTTCCTTGTCTTTTATTACTTAACACTTTTGAAGAGTACAGACCTACTTGGTTGAATGAACTTCAGTTTGTGGCTGGCTCATACTTCCTTAAGATTACATTCAGGTTTTGCCTTCTTGGCAGGAATTACACAGGAGGGACCCTCAGCAGATCACACTAGGGGCATATGATGTCGATTTGTCCCATGGCTTGTGATGTTGACTTACCACTTGGTTAAGACGATTCATTATTAAGTATTGTGTTAATAATTAATAAGTAACTAAAAAGTCCTTGCGTGATTAATTTTAAATTAATTTAAAAGTATTAGAATCTATGCAAATACCCTGTTCCTCATCATATTTTCACCCACCAATTTTAGTCTCCATTGATGACTCTCTTCTGACGTAATTATTTACTGTGATAGCTGCCAAGTGCTCATTTTCTAACTTCTTAATTGCTTCTACATGTATTATTAATTGGTGTTCTGCTGCAAGCTCGAATTTTTCCTTCTCCCAAGATTTATGGATGAGGCCCCAGTTAGGCCAGCAGTTTGGGTAAATTAGTGGTGAGGACTGTCTCTGGGTCTCCTGGGTGTTCAGCAGCTTGTTTATGAAGGTAACTAAGCTCATTTTTGTTCCTAATTGGAGGTATCATTTTCATTTCACTTTGGAACTTTCTGGGCTTGACCCACCCTGTGGGAATTTAGTTTATGCATTTAGAGGTCAGAGAAAGTCAGAGAAGACACACTGCAGAATGAGAGCTATTCAGAGACAGGACTTTTCTTTCAATGAGTTTATCTGTGTCCATTAGAACCTGGTACAAGGGCAGCAGTAGCCACTGAGCCGTGAGAAATAATTCTGGAGTACCAATGGCTTAAGATAAAGGAGTTCTGCTAAATCCTTATTGCCAACATTTCCAATCAGCTGTGAGATTGACCACAATCATCCAAACTGAGTTTGGAGGAGATTAGCGGTTCCAGGGAAGAGTCTGACTTACCAACACGGGATTACTTCCAGACTTTTTTATTCCAGTGATTCTTATTCAAATATGATGACTTATTTGGTGGTTTGGAACTATAACCGATGTTTATTGCCAGTATCTAAAGAGGGCAATCAGGTATTATCCTTTTTTTGTAGTTGGTGACTCCAGGGTCAGCAGTGCCTCCTTTGTGGGCCATAAAATGTCTCTTTGGTCTAAGGCCTTTATAGCATTGAAGATGATCATTTTGCTGGAGACTTGGATTTTCTGCACATTCAAGATCCATTTGTGGTTAGGTGGCATGCGCAGAGTAATGTAAGAAGTTTTCTTAATGGGGGCACCTAGGTGGCTCAGTCAGTTAAGTGTCTGTCTTGGGCTTAGATCGTGATCCCAGGGTGCTGGGATTGAGTCCTGCCTTAGACTCCTTGCTCAGTGGGGAACCTGCCTCTCCCTCTACCCTTCCTCCCATCTCATGCCCTCTCTCTCTCTCACATAAATAAATAAAATCTTTAAAATTAGGTTAAACTAAACAATAAAATATTAATATTATATAATAATATATGATAATATAATAATAATAATAATAAATAGATTTAAATAAAATAAAATAAAATGTTTTTAAAAAAAAGAAGTTTTCTTGGGGCACCTGGGTGGCTCAGTGGGTTAAAGCCTCTGCCTACGGCTCAGGTCCTGATCCCAGGGTCCTGGGATCGAGCCCCGCATTGGGCTCTGTGCTCTCGGGGAGCCTGCTTCTACTTCTCTCTCTGCCTGTCTCTCTGCCTACTTGTGATCTCTGTCTGTTAAATAAATAAATAAAATCTTTTAAAAAAAAAGTTTTCTCAACAGGTGCCATATTGTTTTAAAGTTTTTAAAATAGATATCACAGCAGGGCTGGAGTGGCTCAGTCAGTTGAGCAGCTGAGCAACCAACTCTTGGTTTCATCTCAGGTCATGATCTTAAGTTGGTGAGATGGGGCTCCAGGTCAGGCTCTGCGCTCAGCAGGAAGTATGCTTCCCTCTCCCTCTTCTCCTCTCCCTCTTCTCCTCTCCCTATGTGCACACGCTTTCTCCCTCCCTCTCTTGAAATCAATCAATCAATCTTTAAAAATAGCTGAAGTAGATATCACATTAGGAAATTATCGTCAAATTTGTTTAGGCATGTTGATGGTTATAGCATGTGTTTTTTTAAAAAATGCTCTTACTGTTTACTGAGGCACACTGAAATATCAGAGAAGAAGGGAAATTAGAATACTTCACATTGAATGATAATGAAAATACCCCACATCTAAGTGGGTGGAATGAATACAGTGATACGATGTCTTAGATTTGCTTTAAGATAAAATGGGAGTGAAGGAGGAGGAGGGAGAAGAAGAGGAGAAGATGATACAGCAGAAACCACACTGGCTGCAAGATGACAATTATTAAAATTGATTAATGCATCTCATAATTGTACTACAAATATTAAGGTGAAATAAAGATATTTTCAGGTAAAAGGAAACTGATAAAATTTGTTATCTGAAGATGTGCAGTAAAGAAATGTCAAAAGAAATTCTTCAGGCTGAGGAAATTGATACCAGATGGAAACTTGATTTACAAGGACATGGTAACGTGAGGAAAAACATAAAATTTTCAAGTTATTTTAAAGATATATGACTGTGTAAAGCAAAACCAGTGTATTACAGGGCTTATAACATAAGTAGGTGCAGTATCGTGACAAAAGCATAAAGGATAGCAAGAACTATACAATTGCACTGTTCTTTTATGTGAATATTCACTTGAAATAGACTATGAAATGCTAAGGATGCATACTGCACTTCCTAGCAACGACTTACTTGCATAATGCAAGATGTATGCTTAAAAGCCAACAAATGAATTGAAATGGAATACAAAAATTCATTATCTCAAATGAAGGCGGGAAAGGAGGAATGAATTTCAAATTAAATGAAACAAAACTGACTGAATTATAATAGAACAATTAAACAAAAAAATCAGGGAGAATATAGAATTGAGCAATCTTTTCAACCACCTTGACCTAATATTTATAGAAAACTAAACCCAACAAATTCCAAATATATGTTTTTTTATGATCAAAATAATTTTCACTAAGATACAGAATTTCCTAGTTCCAAAAATAAGACTCAGTACATTTCAAAACTATTAAAATCTAATTAAGTATATTTTAAAACAATAATTTGATAAAATTTGAGGTTAAAAAATATAAAATATCAAGAAAATCTCAAATATTTGGAAATTAACTCATTTATAAGAAACCGGTGGCTGAAGAAGAAATCATGAGGGAAATTTGAATATTTCAAATTGAATGAAAATGAAAATACAACACATCTAAATGGGTAGGATGTAGCTAAAGCACAGCTTAGAGGAAAATATATTATTTAATTTCATATATTAGAAAAGGAAAAAGGGGCTTTCTAAATTTCCATCTTAAATAACTAGATTAAAAAAAAACTAGAAAAAAATAACAAATCACATCCAAACTTAGTAGAAGGAAAAAAATAATGAAGAGTAGAAACCAATAAAATAGAAAATGAATAGAGAACATCTATGAAAACAAAAGCTTTTTTTTTCTTTAAATAGTAGTAGAATTGATAAACTCTTAGCAAGAATAACCAAGCTAAAAGAGAAAACACTAATTGCCAATATCAGGAATAAAAAAGGAAATATGGCTCTAGATCCCATAAAGATGATAAAGATAAAGGAAAACCTTCACAATTTTATACTAATAAGTTCAACAATTTAAATGGTTGTTTTGTAGATTCCTGAGTTGTTCTTAATCCTTGTTTTGTAGATTCCACATACATGAATTGAGATAGTTTTACTGCTTCGTTTCCAATATGTATATTTTTTACTTTTTTCCCGCTTTGTTGAAATGGCTTAAGACCTCCTGTACCTGTTAAATTGAAGGGGTGAGAATGAACATTCTTGTTTAGTTCGTGATGTTAGGGGGAAGGAATTAATATTTCACCACTAAGTGTGATGTGGTCACTACAGGTTTTTATTCTAATTGCACCAGGAATTCACAGGGTTTTACTGGCATGAGTGAGGCTATCTAATTTACATTTTTTAAAATGCCACTTGGGCTGCTGTGTAGAGAATGGATCCTGGGAAGAAGAGAAGCAGGGAGACCATCAGGAGGGACCGTTGCAGTTGTGCAGGATGGAGGGGGACGTGTTTTGCACTAGACTGACAGCAAGGGGTATGGAGAGAGGTGGCTGGGTTTGGGGATAGGTATTTGTAGAGCTGACAGGACTTGCTGATTTATTGAATTTGAAGTTAAAAAAAAAAGAAAATCCACATTCACAGCTTAAATGTATTTCAGATTTTTTCTCTGTGGATTTTAGATATTTTTATTATTCATTTCCTCTTTAGAATGGATCAGTGAAAGTAGATAGAGTATTTTTAAAAATCTAGCCCTATGTTATTTAGGATTTCATTTTTTATATATATATAGTTAGAGGATTCTAGAAAGAACGAGGACCAATATTTATACTGGATTTTTGATCGGTTTTAGACCCTAGTGTTCTGAACTACATTTCCGTATCTTTCTTTTTAGGTTTGTCCAAGACTGGTTTTCAGAAAGGACGCAAGTGGCCAAAGTGGATTTCTCTACAGTGTTACCACGCTTCATTTCTCTCTATATCTTTTCCTTTCTGAATCCGAAAGATCTGTGCGCAGCTGCACAAGTCAGCTGGCCCTGGAAGTTTTTAACTGAACAGGTTTACTACTTGTCACTTGTCCGTAATAGGGCCCAAATACCACTGTATTCTGTCATTCGGCAGTTGAGGTACCTTCCTTCCCTGAAGATAATAACGGAGGGTATTTGAACCATAATTAACTTACCCTTCAGAGAAAAAAAAATGGGGATAAGTTAAATACAAGAATTTATTTTGTAAGGGGATATACACTATTCTAATAATTCTTGTAATTTTAATAATCTCATATTACTCAATTTAATTATCTAGAAAATGTTTTATCTTGACTAAAGGCGTCCACTTTTTTCATGAGCTATTAGGTAAGCTGTGGTTATTATATGATATCATTTTGCCTATGATTACTCACCCTGAAAATTGTTATAGCACCGCAGTGTCCTTTGATCGCTCTTTGGCTAACATTTGTTGAAGAGATTTTCAACATCCTCTGCCATTAATTCTGCCTCTGGCCTATTTGTCTCATTTTCTTTTTAAAGATTTAATAAAATGTCATGGCAGACATACTTTGAGGACATGCCAATAATTTACCTCTTTAACGTGAGCAGACTTCCCAGGGTGGGCTTGCGTTGAGCTTCTGAGCTCAGGCAATACCTAGCTCTCTGGAGAGGCCACGCGCAAACCTAGATTTACAGCATTTAAGAACCTGGGCGAAGTGTTTGCACTGACTTTTTCCTTTCAACCTATGTCCTTATCTTTAAGGAATAGGTCTTGTAAACAGAATATAGTTGTTGGTGCTTGTTTTCTAACATTTGGCAATCTTTGGCTTTTAGCTAGGGTAATTTTTTATTTACATGTGTGTACATCCGGATGTACTTAAGCTTCAGTCCGCCATTTTACTATGTCATTTTTTTTTGTTCGTTCCAGTTGTTTTATTGGTTTTTCTTTTTGTCTTTTAGAGTACATAAATGTTTTTTAAGTTGTTAACTATAAATTGTTTAGCAGTTCTCTCATGGCTATATTAGGATTACAGCACTCATCCTAGGGCCTTTTTTTTTAACCATTTCTGAGATAATGCAAACAGCTTAGGACACTTTAACTCTCTCTATTCCCCTTCAGTCCCCTTCCCACCCAGTTTCAATAGTGTTGTCAAATATTTTAATTTTATACACACATAAAAGACACATTTAAATTTATATATATATGTATATTTATTTATTTCTACACACACATCACAAGACTATTATTTGATATAGTCAATATTTACTTATAAGTAACCACATATTTAGTTTTTCTGTTGTACATATCTTCCTGCATCTCTGAGTTTCCATCTGGGATCATTCTCTGTTTGAATTTTCTCGAATATTCCTTCTAGTGCAACTTGCTGCTGACAAATTCTCTTATTTTTGTCTGAAAATATCTTGTTTTACCTTCGTATTTGAAGGGTATTTTCACAGGGAATTTCAATGCTAGGTTGGCAGTTAATTTTGTAGAACTTTGAAATTTTTCTATTGTTTTCTGTCTTCCATAAACTTTTTTTTTTGTTTTGTTTTTTTGAGAAGTAGGGAGTTTTATTGTTGTTCCTTTAATGGCAACATTTTTATTTTCTCTAGCTGCTTTTAGGGTTTTGTTTTTTTTCTCTGTCTTGTCTTTTGTTTTCCACAATTTTATTATGATGCACCCAGAAGTGTATGTGTGTGTGTGTGTTTCTTCCACTTTATGTTTTTCGGTGATTTTTGAATCTGAGATTTAATGTCCATCAGTTTTGATAAGTTCTCACACAGCATCTCCATATATATATATTGCTTCTGCCCTATTTTTGCTCTTTTTCTTGTGGGATTCCAATACTGACATGTTAGACTGATTCACCATCTCCCACAAGTTTCATGTTGTTTTTTGTGTCTTTTCCATCCTTTTGGCCTTCAGTGTTTCCACCTGGGTTTTACTTCTAGCTTTTTGTTTACTAATTATCTCTTTATCTGGATTCTAATTTGCTTTTAAACTGGTCCATTGAGTTTTAAATTTCAGTTATTATATTTTTCAGTTCTACAATGTTGATTTGATTATTTTTGCCACAATTTAACTTCGTAGACATATTAATTATAGGACTGTTTATTTTTTAAGTTCCTGCCTAACAATTACAACGTATGGTTCTCCTGAGGGTCTCTCTCTACTTAATAAAAGATAATAAATGACAAAAGGAGAAACAAACAATTGTTATCCTTTTGTGTGGCTGGTATTGGATACTAGATATTAGATATAAAATATCGATATAATTTGAGCCTCGACTTGATGTTCTCTTCCTCCTGAGAGAATTTGGTTTTGCTTCTGGCATTTGGTTAGGCTAGGAATAGATCACTTAAATCCAGTCAGAAAAGGAGATATTTTAAATCTAGTTTCAGTCTTTGTGAGAGGTTGTGTAATTCCTTACCCTTGCTGATAACCATTTCAACTAAAAGCCTGGTGTGATTACTAGGGCTTTTCCCCTTAGTGGGTCCTGAATTTAAATTTGTTTCCTTTCTTCCTTGTGAGAATGCAAAAAATACTTTTTAGGTTCCATGTCATTCAGCCATAACTTTCTGCTCTTCTTCTCAGCCTGAGCTTTACTTTGGAACTGTCAAATGCCTTGAAATGTTAAATGCCAGGGATCAGGCTTAACTCTGGTTTCCCTTCTCTCTGGGGTCATGTTCTCAGGAGCCCTTATTGCACTGGTAGCTCTACAGGCCTTCAAATAATTGTTTTATGGTATTTTGTCTAGATGCTTAATTCAATTAAGCCATATGAAATTTGCTGTTTCCATTTATCAAAGCTGGTTGTGTATTGGCAATATCATATGGTTCAACCGAAGGTGTTCTCAGTGGGAGGTCTGGTCTGAAACAAACTGAATTTTTACGACTGTTTTTTACTACTAGGGTTAACCAAATGCTGTGGGACCAGGTGCAAAAGATGACTAATACATTTATTCATACATAACATATATTGTGATCAAAGACTATTCTTGTATGGAGTAAGGTATGCTTCTTTTTCGTTTGTGCCAAATTTAGATGACAAGTCACCCGCACCAGAAATCCCAATGTAAAGAAAAATTATCTGCATAGCTGGAAACATTATTACGAGGAAACGGTCCTTAAAAATTTCTTGCAGTTTTTATTGCTCCTTTCTTTTTCTGTAGGACTGCTTATGGATGCCCAAATGCGTTAGGTTTGGGTGGTTTCTGCCCTATACGCCAACGGATAATGAGTACGGTGCTTGGAAGCGTCATTACATTGCGTGTGTGTCGAGCTTAGATTGGCTAATACCTAGGGAAGCCTCTGCTGTCTATGGGACCCTGAATGAGCCCAAAACAGAAGATGAGGAGCTGCTGGAGAGACAAAGAGAAAAGTGCTTAAGAAAAATAATTTGGGAGAAAATTGCACTACATAAGAGTAAGTAGCATTTTAAAATGATACCTTACCTAACTGTTGTAGAAACAAATGGATTTACATACAGATTCCCACACTGGAGGATAGCTAAATCTTTCTGGAAGAGCATGTAGGTGGCATTCCCTAAAGCAAGCTCTTCCCCTCCCTACCCTCTCCCCGTATATTTCAAGTTAATAAGTAAGAAAAAAGATTTCAGATGAAATACAGAAAGTCCAATATCGGTGCCTCCATATTCCTCTGGTTACAATCAGGTTTATGAGATGAAAAAAAACAAAACAAAACAAAACAACAACAACAAAAAAAAAACACAAAACAAAACAAGGAGAGGGAACAAGGAACATAGGCAAAAACAAGGAAATAAGTGCAGGAGAAAAGAACTGGGATTAGCAACAGAGGGGAGAAGTGAAATGGGAATGGAAGCAGGAAGAATGGCATTAAAAGAAGAAAAGTAGGAAAGGAAGAAGGGTAAGAGCCTTTCTCAGGGAAGCCTTCTGATTTGCACAGTGCACAACAGAACAACGAAAGTGATTGGAGTCCTGCCATCTTTTTTTCACTGACTCACCCTCTGTGAGATCATAACAAACGAGAGATTACTTGAAGCCAAGAAGAAGGGCAGAAATGGATGTGAAACCTGTAAATCGATTAACTGGTTTCCATAAGAAAAGAGGTGTTCCTTCTCTGAGCTTTATTTCTTGACCTGACATGACTGGTAACTTGGAGCCACAACTTGGAGCCGAGAGGATAAGAAATCCAAATAGAGTCTGTAAAAAGGGCTATAATTATTGCCATTTGGAATAGTGCCCTGGTACAGCTTTACTTTTGATGCCTTTATCTATGTAGACTTGGCCGAGAGAAGCATGAGGTAAACCACAGAGGCCACTGCTGTTTGTTTTTCAGAGGAGTTATTCAAAGTTCGACCCCCTTGGGTGAGCGGAACATGCTGCTCTAGATTGTTAAAATCCAAATGCCAGCCACAGCTCTCTCAGGCTCTGAGGGCTCGAGTGGGATTACATGAAGCTTTGGAGAAACAGCTAATTTTGGCGTCCTTACAAGCTTTGCCCAAGCGGTAAGCAAACCTCCCTTCTCCTGAAGGCTCAAGACCATCCCATGATACCAAGAATTCATTCTAGAATAATTTAGCTAACTCGCAGGGAGCTTGTATAATTATCTGGCTCATATCTTATGAGATAGCAATAGAAATAACTCTTTAATCTTCAAAAGCAGTGGTCTTTGACATGTTTTCCGGGGGAAATCTGTAACATTCAAATTTTATATTTCAAATATTCTTGGCCCTGCAAAGAGGCTGTGATGTAGTACATTTTCTGTGCAATTTATTGAGCAAAAGTAACATTTTTGTTTTCAGAATTGATTTTCCTGGCGTAAGTGTATCCAAATGGGAATGTGGGGGTAAGGGTAAGAGAATGGAGACATTATTTAGAAAGCTGGGAGGACCAGATGATCTAGGAAATTTTTAAATCTCTCAGCTGTTCTTTTAAAATGTCATTTTGAACCCCTAAGTACGTCACTACATTCATTTTCAGTGCCCAACAAAGCTAAATAAGTTCCAGGAGACCTTTCCAGTATCCCATGAATGGAGGAAGAGAGGCCCAGAAGCCAGCTCTGGCCCCACCCCACCCAGGAGCCCCATTTTCTGTTGTCCCCCAAAACTGCAGGGAACGACTGAGGTCCGAAAGGCCACGGGTCTTGTTCAGTATAACTGAAGCCCAGACAACACTTTGGTGCTCAGTTATCAAAATCCAGTTAATAGGAAATTTACGTTTCACTTATTCCCTTCTTTTCCCTACAGAAGCAATGTTTCTGGAAGCCAGTCCTACCCTTCATCATTGAAGAAGCCTTGGCATGGAGTTCAGAAAAATGATGGCAGCTCTTCATATGCTTCCCAGCCCCACTTCTTACTAATATCATCTCGGATTCCTGCATTCGAGGTACAGAGTGTGTTAGGAGGCCTGCCCTTTTCTGAATCGGGTTTTTGGTTTTTGGGGTTTTTTTTGTTTTGTTTTGTTTTGTTTTTCATCTAGATGAGAGGATGTGTAACAATCTTTTGGCCTCCATATGTATGAAAATGATTCCTCTTCAAAAAGGAACATGGTCTAAGTGGAAATTTACAGACCCAGAGCACTTTTAAAAATCAGAAGCAATAAAGATAACCATAAATCAAAATTACTTTAAAAAAAGCATTAAAGGCCAAAACTACCTTGCATTTGGTTAAGTATCTGGTGAATTCTTATTGAACTGAATTTGTTGCACTTAACCCAAAAAAGAGCAAGGTGATTAAGGATTATTTTAAAACCTCTTTGCAATGCCCAAGGAACTGAATACTATCATATAACCATCATTTCTCAAAAGAAAAATGTCAGAAATCCTATTTTGTGGTCTCTTCAGGGAGGTGCCATTAAATTATGTTCTTTTTATAATGAAGTTATATATTTTAATTTGAATGTAAGTAATGAAAATAAAGGAAGCACAATGAAGACATAGAAACATGTATCTTTATAGATATGTGAGTATGCGTATATGCATATATGACACCATGGATATACGACACACGCGTGTATATATGACATGCACATATACGTATGTATATATGACACACAAAGAGGGACATACGTAAGGGATGACATTCCATAGGTTCCATTCATTGGCCTACTTAGAAAGTTTTTAAAAAATTCCTCCTTGTAACAAAATGGTTGCTTTCAAGATACGAAATCAGTATTCTTTCTGGGCATCTAGAAATTGACTCAGATCATTTATAACCAGCCAGCTCCGTGGATCCACATGAAAGCAAGATCAGAGTTTTGATCTCCATGTGGGCCCCAGATAGTTTCCTAATGTTTAATAATGGGCATCAAGCTGGGCACAAAGGATAACCAGTGACAGAGTATGGGTGAAAAATCTAGTTCAAAGTAAGTTTAGGGGCGCCTGGGTGGCTCAGTGGATTAAGCCGCTGCCTTCGGCTCAGGTCATGATCTCAGGGTCCTGGGATCGAGCCCCGCATCGGGCTCTCTGCTCTGCAGGGAGACTGCTTCCTCCTCTCTCTCTGCCTGCCTCTCTGCCTACTTGTGATCTCTCTCTGTCAAATAAATAAATAAAATCTTTAAAAAAAAAAAAACAAAAAAAAAACAAAGTAAGTTTATTCTCCTATTTGTCTTCTTTACATAAGTCTATGCCATGATTACTTTTTTTATTATGAATGTGTTGGGTGCTTAGGCAAAAAGCAGGACATAACCACGTGGTCGTCCTCTGCTCAATTTGAACTGTGACCTTGAGGAAGTTGCATGAGGTTTGGGAGAAAAAAAAAATCATTGACTTTAATGACTTTCCAAACTGTCTCCTGCTAATGAATTAACGTTATCATAATGAAAAGTTTATTTGGTTGCTGAGTTCAAAGCATAGTGGTTTTCATATTTATTTAAATGGCAAATATTTAATCAATCAATACTGATAATTCAGAAATTCGTTATTAAGAGGAAAACTAAATCTATTTTAAAAGTCCATTCCAAAATCATATGATCTCAATTTGATTATTTTTTTATGAGATGCATCTATGTCTCTTTTTGGGTATGTACAAAGATAAAAAGGCTGGAAGAAAATAATTTAACTTGTTAATAATATTTATCTCTGAGTGCTGGAGTTACAAGTGTACTTAATTTTCTTCTCATAATTAGAAAAGAAATAAAATCATTGAAAAAGAAACCAACAAATGATAAAGCTTATCTTCCTCTTTCTATAATTTCTGGAAAAAAAGTGTTTAAAAATCACAGCAGATTACATACCCATTGAATTTATTTTATGAATAAATATTCTAAAATAATGGGCTTTGGTTTCATTTTCTAGATGGTGGTGGACAGCATTAAAGCAGGTATCATTTTTGTGGTGTACGAACATAGCGGCTTAACCTTGGAGAGCCTGCTTTATCTCATAGAAAAAGCTCTGGATGGGCAGAAGGTACAGAGTATGGGGATATTTAGTGATGGAGACAGCAGAGAAATCAATTTACTCCAAGGTAAGCCTGGAGATTGAAAACAACAACCAACTTTGCACGAATGTGGTGTTTGTCTACATATATGACTTTCAGAACACTATTTAAGTTTCAGTTTGCTAACAGAGTTGATATCCCAGCTCAAAGCAGTCATACAGGAGGAGTTCTCTCTTATTCAAGGGAGGGTCGGCCCTTTTGTTCTATTCAGGGCTTCAGTGGATTGGGTGAGACCCACCCATACTGGGAAGAGTAATCTGCTTTACTTAGTCTGTCTAATCAAACATTAACCTTATTCCCAAACACTCTCACAGACACATCCAAAATTCTGTTTGTCCAAATATCTGAGCACCCCCATGGCCCAGTCAAGTTGACATGTAAAATTAAGCATCACACCATTAAAGAACTTCCTTTTTCCCTCTTATTCCCACCCCTAAGAACTACAATTCTACTTTCTGTTCCTATGGATTTGACTACTTTACATACCTTATATAAGTGAAACATACAGTATTTAACTTTGTGACTGGCTTATTTTACTTAACATCATGTCATCAAGTTTCATCCATGTTGTAGCTTATGACAGGATTTCCTTCACTTTTTAAGGCTGAATAATATTCCATTGTATGTATAGACCACATTTTGTTTGTCCTTTCATTTGCTGATGACCATTTAGCTTGCTTCCACCTCTTGGCTATCGGGAATAGCATTATTATGAACACTGAGTGTGCAGACAGTTCTTTGAGATTCTACTTTAAATTGCTTTGGATATATATCCACACATGGGATTGCAGAATTACATGGTAATTTTATTTTTAATTTTTTGACGAACCTCCATACTATTTTCCATGTGGCTATCCCATTTTCCACTCCCACCAGCAGTACACAAGGGCTCCAATTTCTTCACATCCTCACCAACATTTGTTATATTCTGTGTTTTTGTTTGTTTTTAGCTGACAGTAGCTATCTTGATGGGTTTAAGGTGATATTCATTATGGCTTTGATTTGTACTTGTCTACTGATTAGTGATGTTGAGCATTTTCTTGTATGCATATTGGCTATTTGTATATCTTCTTTATCTACATCTATTGAAGTCCTTTGCCCATTTTCTGATGGATTTATTTGATATTCTCCATTGAGTTTAGACATACTTTATATAGTCTAGATATTCATCCTATCAGATGCTTGCAAATATTTTGTCTGGTTCCGGATGCTGCCTTTTACTCTATTTATTATGTTCTTTGATGCACAAAAGCTTTAAGTTTGATGAAAGTGTAGCAATTTTAATAGCAGCAAAACCCAAGATCTATAAGTTGGTGTACACGAACAGCATTTATTATACTTCCAAATGGCTTATCCCACAAAGAAAAGGATTGGCTGATACCATTAACTCTTTAAGGATCATCTTTTAAAAATGCCAATGGTTATCCTCCTCAGAGGGAAGGAGATGATGACTGTTTTAGAATTAAATTTTCAGCTTCTATTCTTCTTTATACTATAACTTACATCTTTCCTTGTTATACCTAAGATAGGATGGTTTTAAGGTTTACTAGCATGAAATCTTCCATCTTTGTGAGAGGAGGGGAGAAAGGGAATAAGATGGTCAGGGATCCAGCTGGCAGGGACCCCCTAAAATGGCACAGTGGGTACCTGAATCACCCATTAAATACTGTCCTTGTGGCTACGTTATCCAGTGATCTGTCCCAGCTGCTAACTGGGGAAACAAGCGGGGAAGCCTGGTGCTCTGCCGGGGCCAACTGCTCCATCTGGGGGAATCCCAAGAGGGCTATACAAATGGAAAGCTTAGCTCCTGGCTGGGTTTGTCAACCCTGTTGTGGAACAAACTCGGATAAATTCCTGGCAAGCGAAGTGCATTGTCTCTTGAGTGCAAGAGACAAGGGTTTGGAAAAAAGAAAGGGGAGGTGGCAGGCTCAACCCTTAATAACTGACTCTCCACCTGCAAGATGGACACTGGAGTTTTATAGAAAGAAGCTCAGCGGGGTACGTGCCAGGGAGCAGGCAGGCAGCATGAGATCGTGAGTGGGGGTAGGTATGTATTCAGCCCACAGTCGCAGGCAAGGAAAGGGACCTGGGCGTATGCGGTCTTCTAAGCATTCCATTGCTATCAGGGCTTTTCCATCTGATTGGAATGCTCCAGTCAATGCAAAACATCTCATCAATGCCTCAGAAAGTTCGAAAAGAAATATGCATAATGGGTTTTCGTTGAAGCATGAGTTAAGCAGTCTTGTCTATTTCTGGTTTTAACTGTTGCGGCCTATAGCTGAGCAAGAAGACTTGCTTACAGCTAGAATTCAGCATGCTTGGAATAGTTTTAGTAAATGTTATTAACAAAATAAACTACTTTTGATTTATTGTTTGTTACCTTATTTTGTCTTTTCTTGTTTAGTTTACCTATGCCTGAAACAAAGTGTATTCCACAACAAATTTTATATATTCACCCAAAAGGAAAGCACAGCAACTAGTTGTTGTGTAGGGTTTATACTTATGATTAATTACATGGTAGCTTTTCTCTAAATGATGGAGAGGAGAGGTATTGATTACAAATTTATACTGTAGTATAGTAGGTTTATGTCTTATAGAGTAGAAGGACCCGTTAAGGTTTTTTAACATCTCAGACTTTTTTTTTCTGCACATGAGAAAGATTTCCAAAATTTGCCTTTTGTTTTATTATTTATTTATTTATTTAGGGGGGTTGGGGATGAGAGAGAGAAAGAGAGAGAGAGAGAGAGAGAGTAGCTGGAGAGGGAGAGAATCTTAAGTAGGCTCCACACCCATTACAGAGCAGATGCAGGGCTGAGTCTCACACTCTGAGATCATGACCTGAACGGAATTCAAGAGTCAAATGCTTAACTGACTGAGCCACCCAGGCGTCCCACACTGTTTCGTTTTTTTTTTTTTTTTTTAAATCAAGAGTAACATAACAAAATAACTGAAAACTAAAGTTTCCCTTTTAGTAATTGTGGTGTTTCCCCAGGAGCTTTTGTCTTAAAACCAATAACAAAATGAAATCTCTTACTCCAGTCACCTAAAGAGGTCCTTCCATTCTGTATCTAGACGTCTGGATGGAAAGAAGGGAAGTGTTGGGATTCTTGCCTGACTTTGTTTTCACTTTGTTCCTGGGATTTAAGAATTCAGAGTCTCCAGGACACCTTTAGAAATGGGTCTAGACACATAGAGATTCACTGAGTCATCATGCAGAATTCCCAGGAAGTAAGAGTTTTAGTGATGTTTACTATCTGCTGGGGAGTCTTCTGTCCTGAATGACTTATTTTTTTTTTGCTGACATCTTTGCTTTGCAGCTTGGTGGCAAAAATGGCAGGTCGTGACTGGCCGTCTACCCTGACGCTGCTGGGAGCCTGCTAATGCGCACGGCTGCTCAGTGAAGGCAGAGAGACAAGGTCCTAAATTTAAGCACACAGGGTCCAGTAAATCCAGAACGTGAAGGAGAGTGTGGGCCATGCAGGAGTCCTTTTGTGGCCCTAATATAGGGCAGCACGAGAGCATGGGCAAGCTCCAGATCAGGCTCTCACGAGCAGACTCTAGCTTTCTGAATTAGGATTGCATTTTCCCAGAGTGCTAAGAGTTTCTGCTCATGATAAAGTTACAAACTAATATGACATTTTGAGTTTTTCCTCAGGTTATAAAATTGGTATTGGAAACTTATTGAGACCTGAAGTGAGAGACTTCTGGGAGAAACTAGGAAGCTATGTGGCCCCTGAAGAAGAAGGGGGTCACGTGGACCTCTTTGTACCTCTTGGAGCATCAGGTCAGTTTTCAAAGGTAGTGGTCATGCCTACCCTCGTGATATTTTGTGAATTTTTGAAATGCCTTCAGTTCAAATGATTCAGTCACATTTTACTCTTTTTTCTTTTTCTCTTACACCTCATATCCTCAGGTATTTAAGGGGGAAAGAGCTGGGGTTAGTGGTCCGAGGAAACTGTCCCTGCAGAATAAGGTTACTAGTGACATGAGCCAGCAAGGGATATTATCTGGAAAATATAATAAAACCAGCCTCCGCTACACAGGAGAAAATGTCTGAACCCATAATCAACTGGTCTGAGAAAAGCCTCCCTGCTGTGTTCTGAACCTAGAAGGAGTGAGCATGAACTTGGTGACCAAGGACCTTGGGCTTGAATCCCACTCATGCCACTTGAGCTGTGTGGCCTTAGACAAGTTTGTGGACCTGTTTCCTCATATGAAAGTTAGTATAATAGCACCTTACCTTACAAGCCTTGTATCAAAATAATGTAAATACTTATAATAAATACACTTATAAAAATACAATAAAAATAAAGACTTAAATAATATTTGAATATTAAAAACAGCCAAGTGCTTGGTAAAGAGGAGATTGGTTGCTGATCCCAGAGGTCTGATATAATTTTAAGTGCTCATCTGTCTAATATCAGTCACTAGAACTCAAAGTTGATTTCAGTACTTGAAGAGAAACTCTAGAAACATTAAGACAAATTCACTTTTTAGACATCTGTTCAATAAAAGCTCTGCATTCATGGGCTTTTTTTTTTTTTTTAATGCCAAGCAGAGCAAGGCAGAGGGAGTATAAAATTAAATTTTCTCAAACAGTTTCTTATTCCCATTCCTCAGGGAACTGTGAGTTTTAAAGTTCGCTCTAATCCTCGCATTTCCCTGAACTATTCGTACATGCCAAGTATGCCTCTGGCAGGCTTCAACCAGGGGAAAGGGAAAAATAAAAGGATGGGAAGGGGTTTAAAAGAAAACAAATTACAAAATCATAAAAAATTTTTTACACAGTTAGGACAATTAATGTAATCTTAACTAAAGAAAACACTCATAGAAAAATCTAGAGGAAATATAACACAATTATTAACAGCATCTATCTCCAGATGTGTTTTTCAGGTTTCCTAATTTTGAAATCAGAATTTGGATGGTGGGATTCCTTTGTTTAAAATCTGTGCGTGTGTGGGGGAGGGCAGCAGGATATAGATAAGGGTTTGGAATGATATATAGGAAATGTATTAACAACAGTTGGATAAGGGACTTTTCTTTCCTTTTATTATTTTTCCTTTTCTTTTATCTCTTATTTGTCCCTATTTTCTGTAATGAACTAGTATTACTTTCGTAAGGAAAGCAAAGCAATTTTTTAAAAAAGATTTTATTTTTTTAAGTAATCTCTACACCCAACGAGGGTCTCAAACTTAGAACCCTGAGATCAAGAGTCGCACGCTCTACCAACTGAGCCAGCCAGGCACCCCGCAAAGGAAATTTTTTAACTGGAGTAGAAGAAAAAGAAAGGATTTGGGAAAATAAGGCATCGAAAGGGATCAAGACTAGGGCAAAAGGGGGAAAATAGAATTGATGACTTAAAAATTGTCTCAAGTGAAAGTTGATGGCACTAAACAGCAAGTTTCTCACCACCATTTTGGCCCCCAAATCAGCCCCTGAACTCGTCAAACACAATTTCCACCTGGACAAGCCATCAAGACCCTGGTTCAGATGAAAGATCTCAGCTTCTCAGTCCAAAAATCTCTTTTCTGCCACCTCAGGCATCACTCGGGAACTTATCATCCTCAGTAGCTGTAAGGCCTCCGAGAGCTTGATCTCCAACATTTTTCTCTCAGTACCACCTCCAAAACATGCACCAAATACTCCGGACATCCATGTTCCAAATACTCCTACCGTGTCACTCTTTGCCTCAAGACCTCCAATGCACACACTCCCACTTTCCACTCTCTTGTCCCCGTGCCTCCATCCTCTGCTCCTTCTTTGTTAAACCTGGATTCAGTGGTTGTCATTATCATTACTCTGTTGCAAAGAATCTGAACTTCTTTGTCTCCCTTTCTCGGGCTGAACTCCAGGGCTCCTTAAACACCACCGTGTGCATGCTCTCCGCCTGCCTGCATGAAGCAGCTGGGTTGAAAACAGTGCTGTGGCTTTTCTTACTCATCTAACCTGACTTCGCTGCCATAAATATCAAATGCGATTGCGGCACTGACAAGCAATCCCCCCACCTTCCCTTGGTAAATTTCTTTCCCACTCTCCGAGAGGACTACATCATCCCCTCCCCTCCTTCGTCCATCTGTCGAGAACCTCTCTCTCAGCTGTTGACCTCACCTTTTACTGCCCTGAGGAAAACCCCCGAATTTCCCTCCCACCACCAAATCCACCACGTACGCCACCTCTTACCGTCATTCGCTGTCTTCCCTTCTGTCCCGATGGAAGAAGCGGCTCTGCTCAAATCAGCACCCACTTGGGCTCTGTATCCCACCCCCTTTCACCTTCTTGTGACCACGTTCCCACGCTTAGTTCTCGCCAACAGCATCAACCCTCCATTTTCTTCGGTCATTCCTATCAAACCAGGAACACCGGTACTGCCAGCTCCTGTGCTAAAGAGAGAGAGAGAGAGACCATAAACTCTCCCTCACCTGTAGACACTCAACCTAGATACACCTCCATAGTGACTGTACCCCGGGCTCTCAAGTGGTAACATCTATGAGTCACCTAGAAGGCTTATGAAACTACACACCTCTGGATCTCATCCTAGCACTTCTCACTCACCACGTCTGGCATGGGGGCTGAGAATTTTCATTTCGGACAAGTTCCCAGGTGCTGCTGCTGCTGCTGCTTAGCGAGGCTCTACTCCAGATTCTCTCTCTCCCCCTCTCCCTCTGCCCCTCCCCCTGCTCACTCACCGCCTCTCTCTAAAATAAATAATAAAATAAATAAAATTTTAAAAAATTTCAAGCAGCTTTATCAAAGTCTAAATTAATGTAGATAAATTGTACATATTTAAAGTATGCATTTAGATAAATTTTGACATGTGAAAATATTTTATGTGAAACCATAAACTAATCAAGATAAGGAACATAGTCACCACTCCCCCAGATTTTCCTCATGCCAGTCTGCAGTTTTTTCTTCCTGCTTCTCCCTATGCCCATCCTGAATTAACCACATTGTGAAAGATCTCCTCGCTTTCACGATGCATTCGTTTGTATTTTATAGAATTTTCTATAAATGGAACCATACACCTTGCATTCTTTTTTGTCAGGTTTCTTTTACTCAGAAGAATTATTTTAGATTCCTCTGTTTGATGCTTGTATCAATGGCTCCTTGTTTTTTTTATGGCTGGGAATTATTGCATTGTACGTATATACCATAATTTGTTTATTCAGTCACTTGTTGATAGATGTTTGAGTTCTTTCCAGTTCCCGGGTCCTAACACAGAAAGTAGCTATGAAACTATGTGTGAACATATGCTTTTATTTCTCTTGGATTAATACCTGGGAGTGGAACGGCTAGGGCAATATGATAGGTGTTAACTTTTTAAACACTAGCGGAACTGTTTTCTGGAGTAGTTGTATAATTTTACATTTCCACAGGCAATGTATGAGAACTCTAGTTGCATAGTATCCCACACGGGTATATAGTCTTCTTAATGTTAGCCGTGCGCGTGGGAGTGCAGGAGTATCTCATTGGGGTTTGAATTTGCATTTGCCTCATGACTGATGGTGCTGAACATCTTCTCATGCACTTAGCTGCCATTCATTGGTCTTCCTTTGTGCGTTGTCTGTCCGAATCTTCTGCTCATTTTTAAAATTAGGTTGTTTTCTTACTGAGAACTCCTTACGTATTCTAGAAAAGGTGTTTACAAATATTTTCTCCCACTCTGTGACTTGTGTTTTTCTTCTCTGAACGGTCCCTTTTGAAGAGATGAAGTTCTTAATTTTTGTGAAGTCAAATTTAGTTTTTTCTTTTTAGGTTATACTTTTAATGTCGTATCTGGACACTATCTGACTGAAGTTCACAAGATTTTCTTTATTTTAGAAATAATTTCTTCTAAACTATTTATAGTTTCGACTTTTAGATTTCTGAGCCATTGACTTGTTTGTTTGTTCATAGAGTTTTAGAAGTATGGGTTGAAGTTTCGTGTGTTTTTTTTTTAACTTATGGATATCTAATTTTTCTAGCACCATTCTTCGTAAAGACTATCCTTTTCTCAGTGCATTCGATTTGCATCTTTGTTGAAACCAAATGACTACACAGATGTAGGTATACCTAGGGACTCTATTTGATTTCTTTGATCCATTCCAATTAGAAGATTAGACCCCAATACATAAGAGACATCCCAACCTTTCAGCCACTGCCATCTTGGTCCAACCAACTTGGAGTAATTGTTTATTCTTAGACCACAAAGAATTTAAAAATATAACCCAGTGTATTAATTTAGATCAAAGTAATTCCTTCTATATGATGAATCCAATCTTTATGCTGGGTCGCTGAAGATGGGGTGAAATTAATGCCACACTAAAGTTTGACCATCATATTGAATGGTTTCAACAGTTTTAAATTTGTCCTCTTACGAGACATCTCCTTTGAGTCAGACTACTTTAGAAAATACACGTAGACTTTTCTCTGTCTCTGCCCTGAGTATCCCGACTTTGAAAATATGCACCAGGTCAGTGTTCCTGCACGGTCTCTCCACTCTGTTGTTTAGTCCTCGTTAATTAAGCGTCTGGACTTCAGCACTTAGCGGTGGGCTATAAAGTGCTTACGGACTGTTCCCTAGGGATTTGAATTGAAGATGAGAAATCCTAGCAGTCTTGCTTGGCCAGCTTAGCGTTCCTAAGTAATACTTAACTGTTCCAAGGGAAAACCTGTGAGTAAACCAATGAAAGTGTTTTTGACTCTGCAGAGGCAGGACTGGAAGTTCTTTCCCAGCTGTCTCAACTAACTGGCACGTTCTTTACTGCCCCTACTGGAATTGCAACCGGCTCTTACCAGCACAGTAAGTGTATGTGGGGGCTGACCACGTGACTGTCTTCCATTCCCTCTCAAAAGGAATGCTGTCACTACCCAAACTGTGTCATTTCCCACTGCCCACTGTCCTATCAAGTGCTTAGAAAGGGATTATTTATTACAAATATTTGCTTCAAACTATCATGTACACAAACCTTGTTGAAAACATCATTTTTTTTTCAGCACAATCATCAGACTTTTAATTAAAGCTTTGAAAGTAGTTCTACCTCCACAATTGCTGGATTCCTCTGAACTTCTTATTACACAAGCATTTTTTTATTAATTTTTAATTTTTTTATAAACATATAATGTATTTTTATCCCCAGGGTTACAGGTCTGTGAATCGCCAGGTTTGCACACTTCACAGCACTCACCATAGCACATACCCTCCCCGATGTCCATAACCCCATCCCCCCTCCCTCCTCCCTCCCCCCAGCAGAAAACATCATTTTTAATAGTTAAAGATGAATAGTTGCTGATCTACAGAAATAACAAGTACCAAGAGCAATTCTTAGTGAGACGGAATCAATGTGGTTTCCTTTGGAAATAAGAATGGCAGCTCTGAAGAGAGAGTGAAGGCTTGCTCAGGTTCCAGTTCAATTGCATTATCTGAGAGGAAAAACAAGGATAAAATATACACCTGGAATTAGTTTCACTTAGATACTGAAGCTGCAGATATTAAATGCAAATGTAACATTGGCTAACCAACAAAAAACCACACTGCTCTGCTAAAGTAACAAGAACTATTTTCCCCTTTAAAACTCCCTGGCTGCCTATTACACAGGGTTTGGGACCATGTAGAAACCACATAAAGCGTCTCTAACCCCACATTCGAAGGGACTTTCAAATCTGGGGAGAACTGGCATGATTGGAAACCTATAAGGGAAAAGATTCCACGTATCTACAGAAAAGAACATTGACCTGCTAGATTTTTGTAGCAGAAGTCACTTGTTAATTTCAGCTCTGTAGCTACATGACCAAGTGCTAGACAACACACTGGGCCTCCTGCAGAGAGGACAGCAGCCTTGCAGCGGGGAGCAGGGAGCAAAGACTGGTCTTTATGGGGCAGATCTTCTTCCTTTTCTCCTCCTCTATCTCCTCTTCCTTCTGTTCATCTTCCTTTTCCCTTTCGTCTTCTTAGTTTTCTTCTAGGAAAGCATGTCATAAAGAGTTGCTCATGTTTATCCATAAAAAGGGGGAAGGGGGATCAAATAAGGCTATCTATCCATTGAGGACACAAAATCAGATTTAACATTTCCCGGCATCATCCAGTAATTGACTTCCAAGGAGAGAATTTCTTTAAGCACCCACGACAGTCATGTAGACAAACTTAGAGAAAGAGAGCAACCTGACATGATGTAAGGAAGCCATAGGTTTGGCTAGCCCAAGATGACTTTGAATGGCACCGTGGGGAAGCCAGGCAGAGTGGGGTTTTCTTGTGTGTTCATTTTAGGATCTAAAGAAAAAGCAGCACATTCTTGCCCACTCTGCTTCCTGATATACAAATCCCACAGGGATTCAATTTTGATTTCAAATGTAACATGTCAACCTTATGTGTCAAAGAACAGATAGGCAGCATTTGAAATTACTCCTTCTTGAACTTCTAATTTTACCTTTGAAAGCAGATGATAGGTGTTTCTCTTAGTCTTCTAATGAGAGAGGAATAAGGCTGTTGTAAACACAACTAAGTTTTTGTCGTACTGTAAACAAGAAGAATTCTTTCATCGGAGCTCCGACCTGCAATACTAAAAGGAGAAAATCATGTCAGTTCTTAGTGAATGGCTGGGACGACCGTGGGAAAGGGCTCCCTGTTCCATCTACTTCAGGGAATCAAAGCTGCAGACGTGGTTCAGTCTCACGGATTTTCTGGAAGACACCTTGAAATCAGTAAGGAAACAGTTAAGTCCTCTTTTCAAGGAGTTACCGAGGAACATCAGTGCCAGGATAATAGGTAAGAACTCTCGCTGCTTCTCTTGCAGTTTCATCATGAAGGTCCTTGGTAACTAGAGGGAATTCCAGAGCAGCAAGGTCTCGAGCAAATGTTGGCTTTTATACTGTTCAGTAAAACTTTCTTTCCCTGTTTTTCTTATCTCCTTTCAAATGTAATGACTATCCACTGACAACAAGTATATTCATCTTCAAAATGCTGAAGCTAGTTCCTTTTAAATAGTGGCGCTTTACTAATCCTATGCCAGTCAGTGGGTTGACTAGACAAAGCTCACAGACTGTTTGCTAAGCCAGAGGGCTCAGTCCTTCTTCCCACCCCAGTCTGCTCTAAAAGTTAAGCTCCTCTTAGACACAGCACCCACTACTTAAATTGTTCTACGATTATGTTCTTTGTATTTTCTATATAAAATATTCAGTTTGGTGGAGGGCTCCCCGGACCTCTGCTGAGCCTATTGGACATCACTGAATTTATCATCCCATTTGCAGTCCCTACACATGACTAACCTATCATAATAGAGTCTTGGAAGCCATTTTCTGTGTCAACCAGAGCTTCCCCTAAATCAGTCTATTCCTTAAGATGAAATTTTTGGTTTGTTTTGTTTACTTATCGTCTGGCTAAATGACCACCACCCCCATCTTTTTTTAAAGATTTTTTATTTATTTACTTGACAGACGGAGATCACAAGTAGGGAGAAAAGTAGGCAGAGAGGGGGGTAAGCAGGCTCCCCGCTGAGCAGAGAGTCCGATGCGGGGCTCGATCCTAGGACCCTGGAATCATGACCTGAGCTGAAGGCAGAGGCTCAACCCACTGAGCCACCCAAGCAACCCACCACATCCATCTTTAACCACCTATTTATCTTATCCTTAACCCTTCCCATCTGACTAAAATATCCTCGAAATTAAGTCATTATTTAGTTATGTCTTACTTCCTTCTCCCCTCCTTGCCCTGCTTCCTGTTGAGGTCCTATCACCACAATGACTGTCTACACAATGGGTGTTTGCATGTGGATATTTCATGTCAGTGCATGTCCTACATCACTTTACATAAATGCCTCTGAATCAGGGAGCTGTCTTCTTGATTTTATGTTCTATCTGCTTGACCACACTTAGCAGATGTTCAACCAGTATTTTAAAACGTTTATAAGGCTATATAGAAATGATTTCTCCTGGTTTTTTACACAGATAATTAAGGACCAAAGAGAAAAGCAGGGAAAAAATTAGCTTTTTTCAAGATAGAAGTATTCTTTGATGATATTTGTAAGAAATGAGACGTTAGATGGAATAAAGTTATTTGCATATCAATGCACATTGTTCAAAGTATTAAAAATATAAAAAGATGTCTGTGTAACTATAGTTGTATGTTATTTGCTGTAGACTCACAGTATTTAAGTCTTGAACTCAAAGATACAGGTGTGTGAGGAGGAAATTTTGGTGGGAAGGAGAATCTAAAATTTAAACTTATAAGGTTTATAATGTTCACATGTTCTCTCCTTATTGTCCAATTTATAGATTCTATTTAATATAGCTTCACCAGGGCGGGCAGTTGTTAATATGCTTTACATTTAGTTACTCTTGCTCAATTCATATTTTATCATGGTGGATAATCCCCACGGCATAGTAGAATTTTAATTTTTATGCTTCACATTTTTTTAATACACTAAAAAGCAACTGTGAGGAATAAGTTGTTTTCTTGATCACATCTTTATTAACTAATAAATTAATTCCAAGGCATATGGCCTTATATATTTACAGGGCAATTTACTTCTGACAACATGCATGTGGCTAACATTCTGAATAACCAAGAAATTGCACAAACTCTGGCAGATGGATTGATGGAACTTTCAAAAGAAAATTCTGTGAGTGTTTCTTTGAAGAAAGCAAACTTAAAAAACCTAACACTTAAGTACATTTTTAGTTTGTGCTGATTTTTTTTTTTTAACCAGTTTATCCCTTGGGAGGCACAATTTCCTCTGAGAAATTACATCAGGTTGTAAAAACAGCCACTGAGAGATTCTGGGCCCAAGATATATTAGTTACACAAAACAGACAAATATAGGGGCACCTGGGTGGCTCAGTTGGTTATGTATCTGCTTTCAGCTAAGGTCATGAACCCAGGGTCCTGGGATGGAGCCCCATGTGGGCAGCCAGGAGCCTGCTTCTCCCCCTCCATCTCCCCCTCCCCCTGCTCATGTTCTCCTTATCTCGTTCAAATAAATAACTAAAATCTTTTTTTAAAAAACATTCAAACAGGAAAATTTTTCTAGGTTATTTAAAACGTATTTGCATTGTGCACTGTTTTCTGTCTTATGATTAATTTCAGTCAGAAGCGACTTCTTTGGGGTGCCTGGGTGGCTCAGTGGGTTAAGTCTCTGCCTTCAGCTCAGGTCATGAACTCAGGGTCCTGGGATCAACCCCACATTGGGGCGGAGGGTCTCTGCTCAGCAGGGAGCCTGCCTCCCCCCCTCTCTCTGCCTGCTCTCTTCCTACTTGTGATCTCTCTCTCTTTGTCAAATAAATAAATAAAATCTTTAAAAATAAAAAAAAAAGAAGTGACTTCCTTAAACAACATGTTAGTGGCTTTATGTTTCACATAAACATCACTCAACAGTTTAAACCATTAATAGTATGATAGAAAAAACAAGTAACCATGAAACCGATAGAAAATGATGAAGGGCAAAAAAGGCTAGCTGAGACAGGAAGGGAAAGAGAACACAAAAGAACAGAAATAAGCAAATCAATAATTTGGTTGGGGACAAGCATTGGGGAAGCGTGAAGAAGCATTTTTCCAGAAACCAGTCTTGGCTATTCTCCCAGAAAAGTCAGTCCACGCATCAGGAAATAGTGAGGAGAGACAGTTTCCAAGACCTCTGTCTGCCCTGAGACAACAGCAAGGCTCTAGGACCGCAGACTATGAAGATCTGTTCTGGGGAAGTGGAGAACAGACTAGGAACAGGGACAATAGTAATGTACCTGATGCCACATAAGGGCTTTAGTTCCTCACGGAATGATCGGCAATCCTTCTCTTCCACTGTAGTTTGTGGATGAATTTACCATCGCCTTTGTACATGTTCTTTATCTACCAGGGGTCTGCTCTGGTTTCAAGTAGGTGGTCTGGGGAAGCAGCAGGCATCTCTGGAGCTAGCTGTGCACAGTGCGGAGGCTGAGAAGCTGCAGGTGGCCATGATCTGTCTACCCTGAAGACCTAGCTCCTCACTGTTCCAGCTACCCATTGGCAGCCAGGGGAGTAAAATGACCAGGGATGTTCATAGGGATGACCCCGAGATCTTGAAAAATCTTGCACTATCTCCTGAAAGACCAAAGAATTTCTAAACATTGTTTAGGTCCAGTGTTCTTACTGCCAACCGAATTACTTTAAAATAATTTTGGGGCGCCTGGGTGGCTCAATGGGTTAAAGCCTCTGCCTTCAGCTCGGATCAAGATCCTAGGTTCCTGGGATCGAGCCCCGCATCCGCATTGCATGGGCTCTCTGCTCAGTGGGGAGCCTGCTTCCCTTCCTATCTCTCTGCCTGCCTCTCTGCCTTCTTGTGATCTCTGTCTGTCAAATAAATAAATAAAATCTTTAAAATAAAATAAAATAAAATAATTTCATATGACATCATTTCGCGGGTGCTCAAACCTGTAGCCTGAGATGGAACCACACGTGGGGGGTGTCCTAGACTGTTCTGCACTGTCATCCTGCTGCAAGGGCCCCTTCCATGCTTCTCTCCCCCACCATGAGAAAGCAGCTCCCCTCTGTCACCATTCCTCATCTGGCCTTGAGACTGATGTGGGCCACTCTGGGCCACCTTGTTTCTGACCATCTTGAGACCTTCCCACAAGACCTTGGCATCCTAATTGGATTGTGACAATAAGAGAACTGAAATTACTACAAAGTCCCATTTACAGACCTTGGCTGAATAATACTTTGTTTTCTAGACTTTCATTTAGGTAGGAAGAAGAAAACGCTACTAAAAATATGTTCTCTTTTCTGCTGTACCTGTATTGGCCTGTTTTGCAGGTGAATGCTTTAACCGAAAATTCTTTTTTCTTTTGGCGTGTGTGTGTGGGGGGGGATTTTTTTAGGACAAACCTCTGGAGTTTTTGTCCAAGTTTCTGCTGAAGAGGTGTGGTAAAGGGAGCGAGGATTTTGAAGAAAATGTTATTCCAACAAAATGGGATCCAAAGGCAGCGTTCAGTTTACTCCTGAAGGTAAAGTGACTGCTGTGATTTTATGCCATTATTTTGCTGCACAGTTAAACACCTGTGGTTAAGAAATTCGTACACAAAAAAAGAAAGAAAGAAAAAAATTCGTAAACAATAATGATAATTCTACTTGGAAAGCCTTCAACTTGTCATTTCTCCTAAGAACTTCCCTTTCACAGATTATTTTTAAAAAGGGTGTTTTGTAGTTTCACACTGAGAGTGACATTTAAGCCACCTCCAAGCGGAAGCCGCCTCACCCACTGGGGTAGCACGGTGGGGTGGCAGGAGGCACCCAAGGCACCACTGGCATGGATCCGCGCACTCGGCGGAGCCCTGGCACAGACGAAAGAGAGTGTTTTCATTTCATTCACTTTTTTGGTGAGATAAGGGCATGTTCTTCTTTTTTAGTTGAGATTCCAATACTTAAAAGGAAAAAAAAAAAGTGGCTTTGAAAACTAGTTCTTCAAGCAAACAAGAATAATTTTGCCAGTACGTTCAGAACCCAGCCATCCCCCTTGGTTCCGTGAAATAATCAGGATTCGGAAAACACGGAAAATTGCCTTGTTATTCAGAGAGCTTGTTGCTATGAAAATGTCATTTCAGAACCACGTGACGCTCATAGAAAAATCAGCTCTAGGATGGTCGAAGGCTGGGGACGCCACCCCCAGCCCCATGGAAACTATTGGTAGGAATACACCTGGGAGTTCTATCAAGCAGACAAATAATTTGTTGCCCTATTAACCTGCTATTCTGGAAGCTTCTACTCACACTTCTTTAGTAGACAGCACAGTGAGGAGGGCTGCTGGGCGCAGCGTCTCCTCGGCTTCTTTAGAAGACAGCACAGTGCAGGGAAGGGCAAACAAGGAGGGCTGCTGGGCGCAGGGTCCCCTCGGCCACGGCTGCAAACCTGCTCAGCAACATGGCAGGCCCGCAGGTGCACGCCCGTTACCAGGGCTTGCTTTCACCGTCCTCCCTGCCAAGGTGACTTATATTTCCCAAGCACAAGCTTCCTTTCCAAGAAGAGTCCTAACACATTTCCAGGGGCATCTAAACCCTTTTTAAGCCAGAGCCCTGACTGCTTCATGTGCCCTGCTCTAGGTCGGGAAACTCTCATGGACCATGTGCCAGTCAGGATTCTCCAGAGAACCAGAACAAATAGAATATATAAAAATACATATAAGCATATATATATTTATATATAAGTATATATGTATATTTATATTTATTCTTATACGTATGTATATGTATATATGTATGCTATATATACACTAGTATATAATATCCTATACCATATAGGTATACATATACATATACTATGTATAGTATATCATATAATATTATATAGTATATAGAATACTATATACATCGTTTACTATGTATACACATATATGCTAATAGCATACATATATACATGTATGTATGTATATATATACACACACACAAAACACACCCACACACAGATTTGCTATAAGAAATTGGCTCACATAATTATGGAAGCTAAGAAGTCATAAAATCTGCAGGGTGAGCCTATAAGCTGGAGATACACCCAAGAGAGCCAATAGTACAGTTCTAGTCCAAAAGCTGGCAGCCTCAAGACCCAGGAAGAGCTGATGTTCCAGTTCAAGTCCAAAGGCAGGAGAAAACCAGTATCTCAGTTTGAAGGCTATCAGGCAGGAGGAATTCTCTCTTTCTTGAGGGAGGTCCAGGCTTTTCATTCTATGGTCATTCAACTAATTGCATCAGGTGCACCCACATTAGGAGCGTCAAGCTGCCTCACTCCATCTACCTATTTCAGTGTCAGTCTCATCAAAAACACCCTCACAGACACACCCAGAGTGATTTGACCAAATGTCTGGGCACCCCGCGGCCCAATCAAGTTGACACAAAATTATTCATCACAGACAATTTCTCAGAAGTTAACTATGTGCCCCCCCACCCCAGTCTTCTCAGTTCCGTTCTCTAAGTATTGATAGGAATGCAAGGCACTGTGTTGTACCCTGGAAACAGACAACACAGTAAAGGTCGATAAAGCCTTCACAGAAGCAGATGATACACGGAATGATTGGTGCCTGTTACCAGGGTGCACAGGAGGGAATTGGAACGCCAAAGTGGGTATTTAATCGAGATTTTTCCTTTTGCTTCTCGAGACCTTTTGCCTTATTATTATGGCAGCTGCTATCTTTGGAGATGGGGGGGGTAGTGTCCCCAAAAGGTGGATGCTATCTCCATTCATCCTTCAGCCTGTGAAAGCCTTTGGAAAACAGCTCTGTGGGCTCTAGAACCACCGGTGTCCCCCTACTTCCCAAAGGGGGATGCCCAATGTGCATCTGCATCCCACAGGGTCCAACTTCTTCTGAAGCCCTCACAAAGTCTGCGTCATTCCTGACTCCCTGGAAACCTTTCTGGAGTTCTTCCCTGCCCCCCCCCTTTATTCTTAAGGGTGCAGCGGTCACCCCCAACCTCAGACACATAGACCCCAGGAATGTTCCTCTTTGAAGCCTGAACACTGGAAGGCAGCAAGGGGGACAAAAATGATCAGCACTTCCTCCTCTGAAGTGTTTCTTTTCCATTTGTAAGACATTTGACAAGAACCAAGTCTCGAAACTCTGAAACCTCAAAGAATGGTCACTGGGAGCATTTGCTCTCAAAGACACTTGAATTCTTTCCTCTGGCAGATAAGATTCACTTTGAATTGAGTCTTTCCAGCCTACTATTGACCTAAACACCTAATCACTTGAATAAAATAGTATAGAAGGTTTGGGCTTGAGTTGCCTTGCTGCAGGAAAGCAGGCCTGCTAGTGTGACATCACCCACCTGTAATGAATCTGCAGAAGTGGAAGACTGTAATGGCTAGGATTTCTTTACAAAAGAAAAAAAATCAAATTACAAAGAATATGTATTAGATTCTTATTTGGTTTTCTATCATTTAACACTTAAGAGGTTGTGCACGAAGCCCATGAAACGAAAGGGGACTTTCAGGATGAAAAACCACAGCTTAAACATAGGTGCCGAATTAGGATAAAATAGAGAAGCTGAGCTTCTGCACACACTAGAGTTTATGTTTTAAGCGGTAGATATTTACTCTGAAGGGTACACAAACTCACAGCCCTAAGAATGGGCAGTAACGGCTTCTACTGAGAGAACTGTTTTAAAGACCCTTCCACAGGGGTCCCATCAGAGAGCTTGCTTGCCAAACCCGGGACCAGAGACACACACGGAGATGTGTGTGAAGGCATGACCAGACAGGGCCTTCCCTCCCTCCAGAAGGCCCAGACTCTACGCCTATAAGTACATACAGACAGGTGTGTATGTGTGCCTGTCTGTCTGTGTACCTACCCTCTGTCCAGTCAGATCCTATCCATCCGCTACTGCCCAGTCCGCACTCACTCCCGGCTTGGTCTAGCTGGGGTGTTTACCCTGATGCTCTACAGCTACAGTGGGAGGCCACAGCCAGAATCATAGTGGTCCCTGAGCTCTACCTGTCATTTGCACAACTACTTCTGGCCCCTAATTTAGGGGCTGAGTGTCTTCTGGGAGAAGCATCAGCAATAACTACGATGTATCTGAAAAGGCAGACAAGGTAGGAAAATTCCCGCCATGTAATCAGAGGTCTCAGAGAGCGAGCCTGGGGAAGGCCCACCAACCCCAAAATAAGAGTTCCTTTATAAATGTGCCAAGTTTGCTGTTCCTGTTACTTCCTCTGAATTCATACCTGAAAACAAAGTAAGGGATGACATCTTAATCTAAAAATCGTCTAGGGGCGACTGGTGGCTTAGTCAGTGAAACATCTGACCTTTGATTTCACTGCAGGTCTGATCTCAGGGTAGTGAGATCGAGGGTGGAGTCCGTGCTGGGCTGGAGCCTGTTCGAGATTCCCTCTCTGGCTCCCCCTGCACCCCCCTACCTCCACCCCTACCCCCCACCTTCTCTTGGGGGAAAAGATTGCAAACTGGGGAGAAGCCTGCCTGCTGCACTGGGGGACCTTGGCTCTTACACAAAGACTTCGGGCAGCCATAAAGCATGGCTGCAGATACAAAGTGAAAATTCCATTTTGTCTGAGGAGAGTAAGGCAAAACAAGAAAGTCTTGGCTATTAATTGATGTTTTTCTTCCAGTCTCACCCGTAGATCTCAAGGGGTTACCATAAGTAGTTTTGTCTCTGACTGAGAAGGGCAGCTGTGATATCAGGAATGTCAACCTCGGGGCCATTGTTCCATTGTTTGGGTAGAACCTGCAGGCAGCAGGTGGGGCTGTTTTGTTTTGTTTGAGAGATAGAGCCGAGGGGTTGGGGCGATGGGAATGTGAGAGAGAAAATCTTAAGCAGGCTCCTTGCCCCGTGTGGATCCTGACACAGGGCTCCATCTCACGACCCTGATATCATGACCTGAGCCAAAACCAAGAGTCAGCGGCTTAACCCACTTAGCCACCCAGGCGCCCCAGGACTATTTTTTTCTAATGTGCTAATTTATATGGAAGCCGCAGGAACAGCTAACAAGGAAAGTGAAGAAAGAATAAGCTATATTTAAATGTGGAAACAGGTCTGGAGAGAGCATGAGAACTGTTTCTGACACATTTTCATTAGCTAAAAAAAGGGGTGGATTTTACAAACTGCGGTGAGCTTTCTTCTGGCAATTTCAAAAGATAAGCCATTTGCCCTCAGGTGACAAGGGACCGAATGAGGCAGAAGCCGAGATTGGGTGGGATTCCTTGAGCGTCAGTCCCCTGCCTCCCAGGGGAAAAGGGGGCTGCCCTGAATTTTGATTGTGAAGTATAGTGTAGTTCTTAGGAAGCTGAAGGTTATTTTTTTTTCTTAACATAAGATTTAATTGAAGAGAGTCATCTCATGCGTCAAGTGCTTCATTCATTGTATTCGGGGTACAGTGTGGTTGACTGCAGACACCTACTGGGGCCTCCTAAGGGCACAGCACCCACGGGGCACTCAGACAGCTCAAGGCCTGCCCCCAAATAATCAACTTTGCATTGAATCTTCAGGAAAGAAAAGTTCTAGAAGACAAACCACAGGACACAAAATCAGGTCTCAGCAACAATGATCCAAATTTGGAGATGCTGATTAAACTGGTAAGCCCAGTGAGGATTTTCCATTTGTTTTGCTCCTGACCAAAAAAAAAAAAAAAAAAAAAAAAAGGCTTCAGTCTTTATTATGGTTAATTCTTTTTTTCTTGAAAGTTTCCCTTAGGGAAATTAAAAAAAAAAAAAAACCCCACAGAAAAAACAACAACAAGCAATCCTAAATATAATTGAGGGGGGAATCCAAGGGTTGATTTTTCTTTTGAGTAAGGCCTGGTCTGAAAAGAAGTCGAACCAAGAGGACCAAGTGTGTATCTTGGGAGCAAGAGCCATCTTGGTGCTGCTTGGATCTTCTAATAGAACACGAAGACAGAATTTAAAGCAAGGGGTCACAGTTTCTAACTACCCCACTGACAGGTGGTCTGACTTCAAAGGTTGGGTATAACACATATAAATTTCAGGGCCCTGTCTTTCTGTTTGCAAAGGGTAGAGCAGGGAGGAGACTGCAGGCAGGCAGAGGCTGGGGACTGTCCTGTCCTCGGGCGCCGCACACACATTTCACCCCGCTCCTCGTCCCACGGTCAGAGAATTCATCACGGTATTTTTCCTTCTCAGAATCCTTTAAGGTAGACGTTAACAACCCCATTTTGTAGATGAGGAACTCAAGTTAGAACACTTAACGGACTTCCCTAAGGGCCGACAGCCAGGGGACAGAGACACGTGAATCCCTCCGGCTCCAAGCTCAATCCCGGGCTCCTTCCCCACCCTCCCCCCAACACTGAGCAAATCCACCTGCTGCGCAAGGCACAGGTGTGGACCTCGCGGCATGGGCGCTCACACACCCTCAGATCCACCCCCAGGAATCACCAAGGCCGAGGGAGTTCAGGTCGAGCCGTGAATCTGATAGCATCTCATCTCGCTATTGGTCATAAACACCTGATCTCTGTTTTAAGACAACAATGAAAGGTTCCAGACGGAAACCTTTATTCAAAGTGATTATAAATATTGGAGAACGCCAATATTAAAAAAAAAATGGTACGCATAAAAATGTAACATGGGTTCCAAGTCAGCTGCCAGATGGGATACAATTTTTTTTAACTCCTTAGATAAAACTTAACCAAGAACGGTGTGTTTACAGTATTTCATAGAGTGAGTCACTGCCTGACTGTTCAGCCTGTCATTTCTCTACCACCTTTGAGTTTTCAAGGTCTTTGAGGTTGTAACCCAGGGGTCATTCTGCTTTCCCTTTGAGTTCCTCATGCCTTTCTATAGGAGAGAAAGCTCCAGATGGACTCAGCTGAAAAGCGGTGGAGAATTGCTGGGGAACTCTTACAGAGTGAGAGAAAATACGTGCAGATGCTGGAAATTGTGAGAGACGTCTACGTATCGCCCCTGAAAGCAGCCTTGTCATCAAACAGAGCGATTCTCAGTGCTGCAAACATCCACATCATTTTCTCAGATATTTTGCAGATTTTAAGTCTCAATAGGTAAACCCTGAAGAGGCACTTTTTCAAGTACGCATGATGCCATTGGAAGAACCCACACTTAGTTGCTTCAAAAGCTGTACCAAGGAGCCCCTTCTTAGAGCCCCTGATTGTCTCAGAAGAGAGGGCTCTCGCCACAGGGCTTCCACAGGGCGACCCCTGCCTCATTTCCACACCACGGTTCCGGAGAGGAGCTCAGGGCCTGGGGGTTCTCTATTCCATACACTGTTCACACCGAGGCAGGAGGAAGGAGAACGGTCTGGCACTGTTCTTAGTCAGCAGTGTCCGGTTGAGAGAAGGGAAAGAAAACAAGGGGTTTCATGGGATACTGGGCTGAGAGAACCAAGGCCGGGGGTCAGCTGAATGACAGTATATGGTTTGGAGAATGATCACACAGAAAAGTGATCATGGGTGCGGGCACAGACACCTGGGCCACTCCGCCAGTAACTCTCTGGGTAACTCGGATGCTGTCACCCTCCCTGGGCCCCAGCTGCTGCAGAAGGGAGAGGTGGGACTAGGCTTCTTCCCTGTTTCAAGGCCTGTGACGGCTGAATGACAGGTGACACCAGGTCCACAGCAGTGGGCCGGTCAGGAGTTACAGCATTTGAAGTGAGTTGAGCCCTCTCCTCTGAGGACTGTAACAAACCTGCCCCGTCTGCCCGGCTGGCCACGTGGGAGTGGGACAGTCAAGGGTCAGCCCTGTGGAGGCCAGTCTGGGGCTCTGACTCAGGGAATTAAGAGGAAGAGGCAAGACTCTACCAGAGTCAACCTCCTCCCTCACACCCCCGCCCCTCCTCCCTTCCGGGCAAATCTGCCCTGCTCTGTGTCAGGCAGACAGATTGGACAAAAGCCTGGCCAGGCCGCACAAATGACAACTAATTTATTTTTATTTTTAAAGTTTCTAGGTTATCCCAGGCCAGTATTTCACAAGCATACTTTTCTCATATGGCAGGCAGCTTCTAGACAATCTGAGAGACAGACTGCAGGAATGGGGCCCAGCCCACTGCGTGGGAGAAATATTCCTCAAGTTTGGAAGCCAGCTGAACACATACACCAATTTCTTCAACAATTACCCGGTTGTTCTGAGAACTATAGAGAAGGTAATGATTGAGTTACCATCCAGGCATGAATGAGACTTTCTGGGCTTGAAAGGAAGTTTTGTGTGCGATCCAAAGGACTAGGATTATCAGGAAAGACTTCTTCCCCACTCTTAGCTTCCAGGTGACTGTGAGCTCTTTGAGGACGGGGTCCCTGACTGACTTAATTTTGTATCACTAAGGGTTAACACAGTGCTTGAAACGGTGGGACCCAGGAACTTGTTGTTGGACTGAACTAATCATACAAACTGTCAGACTTTCATCTACCTGCCCCAATATCTGTGGTTCAGTTACAGAGAAATGTTTCACAATGGGTGGAAGCAGGAGCGAGAGCCTTGATTCTCCTCTGCCAACACAGTGCTCTGCAGCTTTGACGAGTTCAAGGCTCTTATGGAGAAAAGGAATTAATAATCCATATGCTTCTTGGAATAAGGACACTCCGTTTGTGAAATCTCACTATGAAATAAGGATTTCTTTGTCTTCCGTTGCTTGGAGAGTTCATGATAAACAATTTTTCCCTTCATGACTTAAGCCATATGTAGTCTGGGCAGGAATCTTTAGCTCCCTCCTGTGCCACTCACCACTTTTGCTGGGCTCTCTTCTGACGGCAGTGAGCTCTCCCTCTTTCTTCGCTCTTCCGTGTGCATCAAAAGTGGAGCAGAAGTGTGTCCCTTGCGCTTCCGCTAGCATCCACTGTATTCACTTGGGCTGTGTCCACCTGTCCGCACTGAGGCCCTCAGAGGCAGGCCTGGCTGCCTGGAGGCTCTGGACAAGTCCTGACCTCAAACGTCTCCCTTTGTAGTATCATTCTTACCCCACAAAGGGAGTTTAAATACTGCTGGACAAGGATTATGTGAAAGTTGAGTGAATAAGACCATTGCAGAGAACCAACCTTTAGGACAAGAATGGAAGCAGTATCACATAATATTATAAATTGATCCTAAAATTGTTATAGTTAGGGATAATAGTGCTATCTATTTCACTAGCATGGGGTGTGCAGATAAATAGTAAACGTGAGCTGTTAATATCCCCCCGCCCCCGACGATTTGATGCATTCCTGGCATCTCTGAGCCATTTATGTACTAAGACAAATGAGGTCACTTCCTGAGTACTCTAACGGTGATGAAAGGATACACTTTAAAACAGATATTTAGCAGAGCGGAGCCCCTTTATGATGTTACTATGGAAAACATAGTTAACCACAGTATTATGGTGAATACTATTAATAGTTTCTTACTGTGGACATAGCATTTACTGCCTGATGGGCAGTATCCTTATGGATAGGATTGCTCCCCTCACCCACAAGAGTTAGGTAGTGTAATCCATGCGAAAGCTCAGGCTTGGAGAAGTGAAATAACTTGACAGGGCCTCATAGAATTACATAGAAGTCAATTAGAATTGTAATGTTAATCCAGGCCTAGCTGGTTGCAAAGTCCATTTGTCTAAAACAATTAAGTTTACGGAATAGGGTTAATTTACGGTATAATTAATACACTGTGCTTAGTATATTAGTAAGCCCTGATAGGACTAGTCGTACCTTGGTTCGAGGCAGTTGTTGCCCTTTTGCTTTGAGTGCTTCATAGATCATGCTTGTCTGGAGGAACAGAAGGCTTGTCAACTATAATACAGCGCAAAATTTTGACATAATGCTCACCTTTAGTCCAGAGAAATGACACCAGCATTCCGAGCTTTCCTGAAGAGACATGATAAGACCATGGTTACCAAAATGCTGAGGTGAGTTCTGAGGGAGTGCGCAGCGGGGGCGCCCCAAGGACATGGCACACTTTGGCCTTCAGAGAGCAACCAGGGTTCCCTTTTCTCTGCCTCATACAGCCTCCCGGAGCTGCTTTTGTACCCATCGCGAAGATTTGAAGAATATATGAATCTTCTCTATGCTCTGAGGCTTCACACTCCCGCAGGACATGCTGACCGTGGGAACCTGACCGCTGCAATTGACCAACTCAAAAAATACAAAAGTTACATAGATGAGGTTGGGGGCTGATGAGCGTTTGTGTTCTTTACAAATGTTACAGTACTTTGTGTACTGACTCAAAGATCCTGAAATATCTATCCTTTCGTGGCATACTTCAAAGTCTTTCCTCCTCTTAATGTGAAATGATTGGGTTCAGTGATTTTGAGCACTAAGAGGGTCTACTCAAAGCCAAACAACATGAGACAGAATGTTTTCAGATACCTGGATAAGTGCAATAAAACTTTTATTAATATAAAAGTGTGAAGAATTGAATATTTGGATTGATTTTTCTAGATAACGAAAAGAAAAAAAGTAAAATCCTTTGTTTTTAAAGGTACTTATTAATGAACTTTCTGCCTCAGTAAATATTGCAATCATAATTATTCTCTGAAAGAACTCAGCATCTTGGAAGATAGTACTATCATTCTGAAAATATTGTTGTGATGTGCATATTACACGGGCATCTGGCTGAATGTAGACCAATAACCTCTTTTGCTCTGAAGATTGTGCACACAGTCTTGTCACTTGCCTCTTTGTCTTAAAACACTGGGGACACAAAATTGAGATTCTTATTAAAGTGTATGAAAATCCTGAGCCGTGTACAAGAGCCATAAAATACTTAAATCTATTTTTACATATAAAAATTTCATAATTTCAGTTTGCCTAAAATCCTTTTGCTTACTAGATGAAGCAAAACATCGGTATGAAAGATCAGCTGTCAGAAATACAGAGAATCGTCTGGGGATGCCCGGTATGTATTCTGACGTACTCACCGCATCTCATGCTCATGAATATATCCTCAAGTTACTGGCAAAAGGAGACTGGTAGATTTCGATTCAGCTGACATCTGTTGAATGCCTGCTGTGTGCTGTGAGCTGGCAAGATTTCACAGTTCATATCCTTGCTAGCTGTAAAGATGCGTATGAGAAGAGACACAAATGCACTTGACCCCATCCCATCACTTTTCTGTAGTCTTAGCTCCTTAACTGGTACTTCTGTGAACATGCCTCCTTTTGGGAAAGGGACCATGTATTCTATTGTTTTATATCTTCCTATACATAGTGCCTGGTGTAGGATTCTGTGCCCTGAGGATATCTGAAAAAATGTTTAGGTGTTCGTTGTTCCCTATAGAATATCATCTGGTCCCAGTCTACCTTCTCTCTTACTGCCTTGCCTACCACTTGATGATCAAATGACGCCAATCTACTTAGTTCTCCAATAATGTTAGCCTTTCTCCACACATTTGTGCTTTGCCAGTGCTTTTCCTTCTTGAAGTTGCCTTCCTTTCCCACTCCACTGGGTAAACTATTCATCCTTTAAAAATCCAGTTCAATCATCATCTTCCTTGTAAAGTTTCCCCAACATCTCCAGCTGTGAGCCCCTCTCCCCAAGCCCCATCTTGGGTACCCTGCAGCACCCTGAACATCTCTGTCACACTTTTTTACAACCCTGTTAACTTCATCAGGCATGAGCTACAATTTACTTCTCATCTAATGTTTGGCATATAGTCGGAGCTCAATATATGAATTATGTTGGACTAAAGTACCAATTTGAAACATTTTTATTTGGTCGAATTGGGGAAACAAGATGGAGCTGTTTTATTAGAATTTAGATCTGCATATTTTGGTAGGAAGAGTGGGGTTTGGATTACAAAAAGTCCAAAATCTTGGAACTCACAGAGCTAGAATTTTTCATAATTAAACTGAGTTCTACTCAACACAGCTTCTGGGGAATACTTTTTCTTCAGTGGGATACTTTTTATTTTCTCCAAATTTATGAATGTTTCTGATTTTGTTTTTGATTTCATAGACTCTATCAGGAGAAAACAGATATCTGATTAGGGTCCAAGATGTAGCCCAGCTTCACTGCTGCGAGGAGGCAGTAAGTTTCTCTTTAAGGTAAGCATTGAACTGTCCAATGGCTGTGACTATGTTTTGCTCATCTTGTACCTGGGATCCAGTCCAGTGGCTGACCTAAGTCTGCAACACATCTTTGCACTGGCCTGAAAACTTAAACATACATTCCCCTGCAGCTTTATTACCCTACTCACATTCCAGGCAGCTACTGGATGGAATGGGAGAAAACATATTATCTCTGCCAGAACCACAAACTGCACAGAAGCAGGAATTCTGAGGTTGGTCACTTTCCTACTGAAAGGAGAGCCAAGCGTTTTGAGTGTCACACACTAGTGATTTGCTCACCTATAAGAAAGAGAAGACCAGTTAATTATCCTGATAGTTATTGAGGTTAGCATTACAAAGTTCTCACCAAGAGACCATCATTATATTGAGGTCTCACCGTATCTGCAGCAGCGTAAGAACAAAAGGCGGGTGACAATTTCCATAAGCTAGCAGCCCCTTTCCTCTTTTAGAACAAGGATGAGCAAACTTTTTCTATAAAGGGTCGGATCATAAATATCCTAGGTCTTGTTGCCCAGATGATTCTACTACTTCGCGATTATAACGTAAAAACAGCAAAATAATGGTATAACATAAATAATACAGCACATAAATGAACAAGTGTGGCTGTGTTACAATAAAACTTTATTTTCACAAAACAAATGGTGGGGCCATAATTTGCTGATACCTATGTTAGAAAATTGTTTGCAAAACTATGTTCTCAGTATTAATGACAAAGATAGCAATTCAGCAACTAACCCAATGGAGAGAAATCAACTCCTTTAATTTGTCCAACTCCAATAAAAGACATAAAAATTGATTTGCCCATTATTTCAATGAATATTTCCCAGAGGTGTAGGGGGTGGTTGGAAGAAACCCAGTGCTTTCACCTCTATTCTTGCCTAGAGTACTTCTAAATGAAAAGTCATGCGATTGTGTCACTTTTTTCATGGTCAGTATTTTTGTTTTATTTGTTGTTTTTGTTCAGTAGCAATAGAAACGAGCTGCAGTGATGGAAGGAAACTAGCTATCAAACCAACAATTCTAAACACACTAGTGTAGTAGGAGACATGCTAGGATTAGCCCAGTTTTTTTTTTTTTTAATTAGAATTTATTTTACCTTCATGTATTCATGAAGGCAACACTCTCCTTTTATGTAAGTCTGAGTTTCTGAACTACATAATTTACCTTTACTCTAAAGAACTTCTTTTAACATTTCTTGCTAGGCAGATCTACTGGCAATGAATTTCGATTTTTGCTTGAGAATATTTCTCTTTCCCTTTTGAAGAATAGTTTTGCTGGCTACAGAATTCTGGGTTGCTGGGTTCTTTTCTTTCAACACTTATTCTACTTTACTCTCTTCTTGCTTGCCAGTTTCTGAGGAGACATCCAATGCAATTCTTATTCTTGTTTTTCTTTGGTAAAGTGGGTTTTTCTTTTGTTTGTTTTGCTTTGGTTTAGTTTTGTTTTTGTTCTTTGGGTTCTTTCGAGATTTTATCTTTGTCTTTGATTTTCTGGAGTTTGAATGTAATATGCATACCTGGTATTTTTTGGTATTCACACTGCTTGGTATTCTCTAAACTTTCTGGATCTGTGATTTGGTATCTGTCAATAATTTTAGAAAATTCTCAGCCATTATCACTTCAAGTATTTCTTCTGTTCCTTTCTCTTTGTTCTCCATGTGATATTCCCATTAGGCCTATGCACACCTTTTGTAATTGTCCCAGATTTCTTGGATAATCCGTTCCTTTCTTTTTCAGTCTTTTTTTCTCTTTTTCACTTGGTAAGTTTCTTTTGATGTATCTTCAGGCTCATTGATTCTTTCCTCAGCTATGTCCAGTCTGCTAACAAGTCCATCAAAGGCATTATTCATTTCCATTTCAGTGCTTTTAATTTCTAATTTCTTTTTAATTATTTCTTAGAGTTTCCATTTTTTTTATTTTAGTCATCTGTTCTTTTGTTGAATGTTGTCCACTTTTTCATTAGCGTCCTTGACTTATTATACATATTTCAAATTCCTGGTTTAATAATTCCAACAACATCCCTGCCATTTAAGTCTAGTTCTGATGCTTGCCTTATCAAACTGTTCTTCTTCCTCTTAGCATGACTTGTAATTTTTTGTTGAAAGCTAGATGTAATGTATTAAGTGAAAGGAACTGAGGCAAATAGGTCTTCAGTGTGAGGTTTTATGTTTATATGACTAGATGTTAGCCTGTGTTTACTATTTGTTGTAGCTGTGGTGTCACAGGCTACAACTTATTTTGGTGTTTTTGTTTTTGTCTCCCTCGCTGCCATTAAGTTTCCCTAGAAACCCCTTAAATAGGGGTCTGAGCCTTCTAGTTCTTTTTAGCTGTAATCCCTTGTCATTATAAGGAATTCTGTTGATGTGGTATCAAATGGGAAAGAAGGAGAAGGGAAGAGTTCTATAGTTTCATGGTTGGGTCTTAGTTTTTAGTGAGGTTGGGTCTTAGTTTTTAGTGAGCTTGTACCCCAGGCGAGGACTTTCACAAATGTTTTTCAGTCCTTTCTGTTTCTTGTTTTGTTTCCTTCCATTTTGTGTACTGTCTCGAAGAGACAGGAAGGCTAGAAGGGGCTGGAAGTAGGTGTTTCCCTTCTCCCATATTGGTTAGATTCTGGTAAAATAGTTTCCCCTGAGGGAAGTCTATTGGTAAGGAGAAGAGAACTCTGCAGGCACACTTCAAAAAGGCTACCTTTCCCCTCCCTGTCAGGATGGATGGATGAAAACATTTTTCTTTGATCTTCACAGTGAGAAGCTGGTGGGGCTCCTGGAAGTAAAACATATGCCAGTTTTAAATTCATGCAAGTGGGGAGAGAATGTTCTTCTCAGGCTAGGCTTCCAGGAGTTCTTAATCTCTTAAAACTAGTTCACTGCTCCAGCAGGGAGGTTCTGCCTCCAGTAAGCTGTGTTTCTCTGTATCAGTGTGTCTCTCCAGCTTTTGGAGTGCTAGTTTACCTTGTGGCTTTGATTCTGTGATGGTGCAAAGAAGAGCTGTTGATGCTGAGTTTTTCAGCTTCTTTTTTGTTGTGAGGATGGAAGTTAGGACTTGCAAGCTCTTTACGTGTCCAACCAGAAACCAAAGGGCTCAGTTATTAGAATTTAGCATTTGGACAACAGAGAATAGATTTAAGAATTTGAGGATCATGGGAGAATACTAAATTATTTTACAATCTAATTATGAGGTATATGTATGTTAAAATAGGCACCATCTCAGTGGTTTATCAAGCAATAAATTTAAATTTAACTTTACATTAACTTTTAGAATTCAGTAAGTGCAAGACAGGTTCATATTCCAAAAGATATTATAGAATCCTTAGACTGTAACTTTGTTTTCTATCATTTGGAAAGTCACATAAAACTCAGGAAATCCCATTCCTGTGACTTCCATTAGAGATTTCTACTCAGAGGAAACTCTGTTTATATTTATACATAAAATACTGACTTTCATGAGTATAAGGCTTTATAATTTACCATATTTTCTATTAATGCTTTTTACTTATTTATTGTCGTAATCTCTACACCCAATGTGGGGCTTGAACTCACAGCCCCCGAGATCAAGAGTCACATGCTCTTCCAACTGAGCCAGTCAGGTGCCCCTACTGTATGCTTTACATTCTCTCATTTTTTTTTTTTTTTATATTTTATTTATTGGACAGAGAGAAATCACAACTAGGCAGAGAGAGAGGAGGAAGCAGGCTCTCCATGGAGCAGAGAGCCCGACGTGGGGCTCGATCCCAGGACCCCGGGATCATGACCCGAGCCGAAAGCAGAGGCTTTAGCCCACTGAGCCACCCAGGTGCCCCCTACATTCTCTCATTTGATACTCATTACAATCACCTCCTGAGACAAGTAGGTCTGGAACCATGTTATGGGTGGGAATCTGGATTTAAGAGAGTTCTCTGAGGCTACAGAATAAGTGCTGGTCCGAAATTCAGAACCAAGTCTCAGTGCTCTGTCTACTGACAATATCAGTGGGTTAGAAAGATGAACTGAGCCTTCCTCATAATAAACTTACCAACTAAGCAGTGAGTACTAAACAAATTACTGATAAACAAGAGCCACGACACAGAACAAAACCAGTAAATACTTGCACCATAAAAAGAAAAAAATTCCTCTGGGTAGAGATGAAGTCACAGTGTCATTTTAGAGCTAGGAAATTTGGAGTTATTTGTCCCTCTGTCAATATAGCTCACAGAATTTGAGGATAGCTTAAGCTTTTATAATATATCATGTAATTTGGAACTTTCATTATATTGTTTTTCCAGAAAACATCAATTTTCACGTATGTGGCTTTCAGCCTGCTGGTTTTTAAGTAGACTTTTGTTGTTGTTCCCCTTTCCCTCCCTTGATGCTGAGGTGACAAAAGGCGGAGCCCTCGAGGACTGGTGAGCAAGTGGCATGGCTTTGAATCACCAAAGGGAGACATCCACTTCTCAGACAAGTCCTCTTGAGGAAAACCTTATTACACTGCCAAAAATGCATATTGTAAACTTTCTTTTTAGCCTTACCCAAGGGACCTACAGTTACCGGGGCAGCTATGTATTGAGGACTTCCCAGAGATATTGGACTCTGGCTCTGAATTGGCTCTTAGCCTGGAAACTCAGAAAGCCACTGTAATCCTCAAGTCAGAGTGTGGATGTGTAGAAGCTACAGTTTTGACCCAGGTCAGCTCAGAGAACCTATGGCTCACTGTTGTCTGCTCATGCCCAAGGTTGTAAAACTCCTTTCAAGGTTTTATGTATTTATAGAAATTGGGTACTTCAGCTTTTTGGTCTTCTAATACAATAAACAACAATAAAACATTTCTAGAATGATGTTAGGAATTTAAACTATAACAGACCTGTTACATTTTGCTGAGTCATTGACCTATTTCTGAACAAGGAAAGAAATCCTATCCAAGTTCATGGAGAAAAAACTCTACCCTTGGAGTTGGTTCTTTTGAATATGAGAAGTGGTTTTCTGAAACATTAGGATCCATAGTTTCCACTTCCTTTGCTCTATTATGACAATATGAAAGATGAAATTATTTACTTTTACATATGTAGAGGAATTACTATGTGTTTTTTTTTTAAGATTTTATTTATTTGACAGAGAGCAAGATCACAAGTAGAGAGGGAGGCAGAGAGAGAGAGAGAGAGGGGAAAGCAGGCTCCCCACTGAGCAGAGAGCCTGATGTGGGGCTCGATTCCAGGACCCTGAGATCATCACCTGAGCTGAGGGCAGAGGCTTAGCCCACTGAGCCACCCAGGTGCCCCTACTATGTATTTTTAAAAAAGATTCTGGTGTGTCTCGTTTTTGGATGAAAATTGTTGGAGATCTTGAAGGGCTTTATTTATTTGCAAGAATGGTATCCACTCATTTTAGGGAGAGAGCATGAGTGGTGGGAGGAGCAGAGGGAGAGGGACAAACAGACTCCACACTGAGCCCGTGGGCTGGATACCACGACCCTGAAATCATGACCTGAGCCAAAATCAGGAGTCGGACGCTTAATTGACTGAGTCACCCAGGAGCCTGTAGAGGGGCTTAACTTAGTAAATGGCTTTTGAAAATCTTTTTTTCTAGATGAACTCAGATTTATTTTAAATAGCATTCCCATAATCAGATTGAAATAATGAAAACCTCTGTGTGTTTTCAAGCCTCTTTCCCTGTTTATGTCCTCTGATTACAAGTGGCCTCAACTCCGAGTTAATGTGCCTGCTCCTGCATTTCCCTGGGTCCAACTACCCGCTCGATCCACGTGGGTCACAAAACTGGAATTCTTTCATTTATTTCCACCCTCGGGGTTACCATTCCAAATGAAAAAATGATTCTTTACCTTTCAGAGGCACTTCTTTAAAGCAAACTTGTATTACATTCTCTGATAATTCAGTTTAACAACGCATTTTTAAAAATAGTTTTGAACGGGGCACCTGGGTGGCTCAGTGGGTTAAGCCGCTGCCTTCAGCTCAGGTCATGATCTCGGGGTCCTGGGATCGAGTCCCGCATCGGGGGGTCTCTGCTCAGCAGGGAGCCTGCTTCCCTCTCTCTCTCTGCCTGCCTCTCTATCTACTTTGGATCTCTCTCTGTCAAATAAATAAAAAAATAAAATCTTTAAAAAAAAATAGTTTTGAACATTTCTCTAAACTGGTATGATAGGAGAAATAATTGTTCATATCAGTAGTATGGTAAAATTGCTGAACAAAAAGAGGGCAAGAATACGGGTGGGGTTCTTTTACCTAGAGTGGCCATTCACCACATACAGACCATTACACACAGATTGAAATTTCTTCCCTTGCTTGCCTCCTCTCTCCCTCATCCCTAGTTCTGTAGGCACCATTATTCCATTATTGCCAGAATATCCTACCAACTTGATCTAGAATATTGCTTCTTGCAAGGTATCAGTGTATGTGAAGCATCTACTCCTTCCAGCCTAAATCACAGCCACAAAGAAATGGGAAGGAAATGCATGAAAAAGGAAAAGCTGGCTACACCTAACAGAGCCAGGACCTCACTAACACTCTCTGAATAGCTAAACCTGAAATATAGTAGTACTCTTCAAAATTTTTTAAGTCCTGGGACGCCTGGGTGGCTCCGTCATTAAGCGTCTTCCTTCGGCCCAGGTCATGATTCCAGGGTCCTTCCTGGAATTGAGCATCAGAGCATCGGACTCTCTGCTCGGCGGGAAGCCTGCTTCTCCTTCTACCCCCTCTGCTAGTGTTCCCTCTCTCACTGTGTCTGTCAAATAAATAAATACAATCTTAAAAAAAAATGTTTCAGTCCTAGATCCAGTCCTTCACCTAGCATGACATAGTTGTAACTAATACATGATTTAACTGCCCCACTCCTCAAAATGTGGTCTGCACATCAGCATCGTCAGGTAACTGATAGAGATGCAGAAACTCACACTACTCTAGTTCTACCTTCAAATTGCATTTTAACAAAAATCTCCAGGTAATTTAGAGGGACATTAAAGTCTGTATTATGTACAAGTCAGAGCCATTATTATATAAAGTGGATTCTAAGTGGCAATTATAGTAGCTTTTAAGGACAGCAATCTGGAGTTTTTTTAAATAAAAATACATAAAACCTTTGACCAATCAATCCTACCCGCCTACCACCGCCACTGCCCCCCCCCCCAGCCTATCTGATAGAAATAACAACACACGTAAGGGATTTGATTGAAAATAAAGATCAGTTTATTCGAACATTGCACATAGTGGCCATAAAGAACAAGTGAAAGGAAGGAGAAAAGGGAGGAAAGAGACCCAAGCCTGTACACACCAATGGACATCAAAAGGGGAAGAGTTGAATAAATGATGGTCTACACACACCATAAAATATTATTTGGCCATTAAAAACAATAAATTAAAGGGGCACCTGGGTGGCTTAGTCGGTTAAGCATCTGAGTCTTGATTTCAGCTCAGGTCATGATCTCAGGGTCCTGGGATCAAGCCCTGCATTGAACTCCCCACTCAGTGTAGGGCCTGCTGGAGATTCTCTCTGCCTCTCTCCCCACTTACGTTCTCTCTTTCAAATAAATACATCTTAAAATAAATAAATAAATAAATAAATAAATAAATAAATAAAGCAAGCCATACCATTTAACTTGAAGTGATTTCTATTGCTAAGTGAGAAAAACAGAAAAAAAGTGTGGATATTACCATTTTTGTAAAATAATGGCAACCTACCTGTAAATAGATGTGTATATATGTACATATGTGTGTGACTACCTGAGCAAGTAAGAAAACAAAGACAGACAGGTAGCAGTTGGGTAATTTGGGTGACCTGAGTGAAGGGAGGAAGGACCCAAGCAAAAAGAAAAAGTGAAACAAAAAAGGACACTTAAGAAAGCCAACGGTATGAATTGATGCCACTTTAGCATTTATGTAAAAGTTTATGTAGACTTCAAATGGCAATTAAAAAAAAATAGTGAAGATAAAAAATGAGACTTCTCTGAACATCAAGCCAGTATATGGACTCCCTTCCTTCGAGCAAGTGAGGGTTGCTTGATGCTTCTAAGAGAAAAAAGATTTTGGTTATCCTCCCAACGTGGGGGGATGGAGGCTGGAGACCCTGGGAAGTGGGCGCTCCCCCACTCCACTCCTCCCCAACACATTGCTTGACCCCCTGGTGAGTACTCACACAAGCAAACCCATACTAGAGTATACTGGTGCCTGCCAAGCACAAGACCTGGCTCCAACAACACAACAGCCTAGTGAGGGTAACAGACGGAGCTGAGGGCACATTTGCCTGCTGGTAAACATGCCTACCGCTGACCACCATAGCACCACAGCATTTCCGCGAAAATGAAGAGTTAACTTAATTCTCATCTTTCATACTGATAAAGTATGCTATCTATTGACTTCCCTCTAACCATAATTAGAAAAATTTTATTTCCTACCTAGTAGTTAAATGCTTTTCTTTTCCTGGCTGTGTACTTAAGACCCTTATGTCATATTGGTTCTTGTGCTTTTCTCTACCCCAACCTGTTACACTGAAGACGAAACCAAACAAACAAAAACTTTCCCCAGATTGCCCAAATACATCAGACACAAAATACCAAACTTGACAGAAGTTTAACACAGCTCCAGCATGATTCATGTTGTAAAGGAGGAAAAGTTCAAGGTCTCTTTCCCCCACATTCCCACACTGAATGCTTATCTAGTGGGTAAGTTCAAAGCATTCCACCAGGAGCCTTGAGGCCCCCCGACAGGAGCAGCCTGAGAGACAGAAGGGACTATTTACACCAGGAGGAAAACTACTGAGAACTCCAATAAGCCATTTCAACCTGTCTGTAGTGGGCAAAATCAGCAACTCTTGGCTTATCAATGCCAAGATGGTGAATTGTGTAACAAGGCATGTGTGTATGCCTGCTATGTAACCCTTCTCCACTTTAACACAGGTCCTATGAACACACCCGTGACCTCAGTCTTTTCCTCTTCAGTGATGCACTACTTGTTTCTAGTCGGGGCACAGCTCATACTCCGTTTGAGAGGACTTCAAAATCAACCTACCGGTTCATTGCATCAGTGGCCCTTCATAGGTTACTTGTAGAGGACATTCCAGATTCTAAATGTATGTATTCTTTTTCTTCCAAGAGTTAAAGACCTTTAGAAACCCGTATTACATAATGCTCATTAACTATTAAAATATAAAGAAGGAAAAGTACTGGAATGTTCATTTGAAAGTTTGCAAATAGTTCTCCAAATAGTTTTAGGATTTCATTAATGTAAACTTGCATCTATCGGAAATAGTAAAAGAAAGGAATGCTGGCATTGTCAGACAGGTGCCCTACATCTTAGGAAAACAACTTTCAAAAATCACAAAGGGAAGCACAAACCCACATCATCCTGAGCTCTTTGAAGCAACCTGACAAGAGAGCCACTACTCACTACAGTTTGTTAATGTTACAATTTTATACTTTTACCTATCACTTTTCCATTTTACTAGGACTCAATATTGCCTATAGATTGTACTATTTTAGATTTTTATATGCCGTTTCCATTCCACTAAGATGAAGTGATTATTACAGATTATTATTATCACAGATTATTACAGTGAAGTGTACCTTTGCTTCCATAAGTTCATATTCAAGTTGATAGTTCTTCTGTAACTGACAGATTTGCAAAGGATGTTCAGTAACAAACATTTCATTCATTAATAACCTCAACAGAACAATCATCTGTTACGAAAAGAAATCCTACTTAAAAATACTATGCCTATTTTTAGTTATTACCTACACTCTACTTGCCAAGCTTGAAAGGATCCTTCTCTTTTCTCAGTTTCTGTTAGGCAATCTGAATGGAACAGCTCTCACTCCAATACTCTTCACCGCATATCAAGGCAGGACTTAAGGTTAAAGCTGGAATAAAGGTCTTATAGAAGGAACTCACCCTTTAAAAAAGGATTCCTTCCCTTTAGTTTTAGCCTCATTTTAAATCTGAGCCTGAGAAAAAATGAACACCGAAGAGGAAAATAAATATTTCCACCTAGAAAACAAACTCAGCTGACATGAGTTAGTTATCTATAATCACCAGGAATGGTTAAAGAGGGTAGGACATCTGCTTTCAATCTCACCTTAGTCAGCTGTGGTCTGTGTCAAAACATCACTATGTAACCCGCTAGACAGCTGGCACTCAACTACATAGTTGGCTTAATTCCAACAAGGTGGTCCAGGCCTAGCTCTCAGCATCTCTACCTGCACCAACTCTTAGTGCAGAACTTTACTGGTTCCAGTTCCTTCTGGAGGGACTGAGACAAGGAGTTAAAGAACATGACATCATCTACCAGTCTTTAAAAATAACTGCTATTAGAATTACACAATCACAAAGATTATTTTAGATTATATTTGAATTATTCAGTATTTTTAGGAAGTTATATTCTAAACTGGACTTGTATCTGTTTGGAATCCCTTTTTAGTTTTCAAAAAGTTCTTAAAGATGTCTTCTTGAATTTTATAACATTTTCTTTTGATTGTGACCTGCCAAGATTAATTAGTGGACCTCAAATATTTTTACAGATATCAAGAATGCATTTATTCTTCATGGTCCAAAATGTGAATGGATTTGTGCTACAGAGGTTGAGGATGATAAATTCCTATGGTTGTCAGTACTTCAAAGTGCAATCAAAAGTAGTATGGAGAAGTAAGAAAATATTATGGGTGCTAATTCTCCCTGGCAAAGACCAAGAGATCCCTGTTCCAGAAGATCCAGTAGGAAACAGAATGATTTCTCATGGATGGGGAGAATGAACTAGGATGATCCATAAAGTCCCTCCTAACTTTTAAACTTTATCATCTGTGTTCAACTATGCAAAGAAATGTGCGGAAGAACAACTTGAGTCCAAAATTTTGAAGCACTTCTTTCGGTGGTTATTTTTCATAGGCAGTAAAATTTGACAGAACAAAGATAATTGTGTATTTAAAGTTTTGTTTCATGAGCTAATGAAAAAGTCAGAATAAAAAATGTTTCTTAAATGATCAGTCTAGAGAAAATTTTGTTGACTTACCAATCATATCTTTATAAATTTTCATAAAATTATTGATTTTAAAATGTGTATAAAAATATAAATGGCAATTTGGCAAAAAACCTATCACATGTCTTTAATACGATTATATTCCTCCAGAGAGCATTAAAAATAAATTCCTACAAAGTACTAAAAAGTTTCCTGTGATTTTGAAGTGTTTTTTGGTTGCAAAATTAAAATTTTTAGACCCTCCAAGTAAGAGGTTTTAAAAAGTTAAATTAGACATTGCTAAATTAGAAGGCTGTTGGGGAAAAAAAAACAAGACAAAATACCTTTTAGATACAAAAATAAAGGGTTCCTGGGTGGCTCATTGGTTAAGCTTCTGCTTTAGGCTCAGGTCGTGATCCTAGGGTCCTGGGACCAAGTTCTTTTATTTTATTTATTTGACAGAGAGAAATCACAACTAGGCAGAGAGGCAGGCAGAGAGAGAGAGAGGAGGAAGCAGGCTCCCCGCGGAGCAGAGAGTCCAATGTGGGGCTCGATCCCAGGACCCTGGGATCATGACCTGAGCTGAAGGCAGAGGCTTTAACCCACTGAGCCACCTAGGCGTCCCCTGGGACCAAGTTCTACATCAAGATCCCTGCTTAGTGGGGGGTCTGCTTCTCCCTCTACCACTCCCTGTTGCTTGTGATCTCTCTCTCTTAAGTAATATATAAAAGATTAAAAAAAAAAAAACAAATATAAAGAAATTAAGACAATTGTTTGAAAAGAAACAGCAAAACACGTGTTTGGTAGTCTTTTGTATCTTTAAAACCGTCATTTAATTATTTAACAAACTGAAGCCATAATCTGTTAGCTACTTGGAAACTTCTGCTAATGTATGCAGTAATAGTAATATTTTTTTACTTAAAGTTGATATTGATCTTGGAAACTTTCACTTGTCAGTTTCCTTTTTGTTTCATATTCTCCTTTAAGATAGTAAAAATCTACTAGTATAGTCTAGGATTGTGAACTGGGCTATTTTAAACATTTTCTTTTTTCAATAAACATATAAATTCCTTCTAATTCTTAAAAATTTAAATTCTTGTTAAAAAATATAGAGAAGTTAAAATATTGTGCTGTTTTATTAGTGTAAAATCACACCTTGATTCTGTTACGATATATCCATGCAGCCTAACATCTATGATCCCATAGAATAAACCATTAAAGGGAGTATCTGCTCTTAGTCAGCAGTGAATGCAAAGTTACATATATGATCAAAATGTATATATAATATGAAACAAATCCTAAGACATTTTTTCAACCCGAACAGGACACACTTCAGAAGCTCTGTTAATAGGAAAAACCAGTCTCTATGACCAAAGATTGGATGACAAAACAGCTGAAGGTAAACTAGAAATCTCAAGGAATTCCCATTTATTCTGTGAATAATTAATGCCCTCAAAAGTTTTAAAATATTATTATTTGAAAATAATGTATGTAGCGACTGATAAGCATTAAGTTTCTAACTAAGACTTAAGTGCATAAATCATGCAAAAAATGATGTTTGCATGTGGACAGTACTTATGTCGTTTGTGGTTCAACACTTTCCCTTTGCTTCAAGGGGACAATTAAGACCTGGCTTCATAGCTATTTCGTAAGTTTACAAGACTGCTGAGTTAAAATCTCACATACAACAATTTTAGGTTACTGGTGAAACTGCTCAATTTTCACTGGGAAATTATAAAATCTGACCTCTAAGTTGAAGCCTGAAAGTACCACACGACTCCTAAAGAATGCTGATTATGGTTAAAGAACGTCTCATCCATACAGTTCTTTAAAATAAAGAATTTAGTAGGAAACTCATTTTCAAGATTTTTACAAAATATAGATGCTTTATGTAAAATATTAAGCCTAAAAGACAAATTGACAATTTATTTTTTTGATTTCTTTTGCAAATATTTCAGTCTGTGCTTGAGATACAAATCGGAAGGCCATTCTGTAAATCAAATCAGTGTGAGCTTCTGGCCACTTAAGTATACTGGACCAATGTTATGTATTCCTGATACTATGGAGTAAGGGTGGGCTATGCCAACAAACACAATATATCCTCCAGGAAAAGTCATCCTGACCCTTTTATTGTTGAAATTAAAAAATAAAGATACTTAAATACAGGTGAACATATAGGGCAAAACAGAATCATAAAATTTAATGTTGAATTAACCAGTGAGCTGAATGTTTGGGTCTCCAAACTGGCTTGAAGCCAAAACTGCTTAAAAATGGGTATGTTCACAGTTAACGGCAATTGGCTTATAGGTGAGAGAATGGTCGAAGCTGTTCCAGTTGAACTTCCAGAGAAATTCTCTCCTCAAGAACATCCTGAAAAAGATGCAAAGTTATGTTTCAAAGTATATAAAAATGAAGGCACATCTAACAACAACTCAGCATCAAGAAAACAATTTAAATTTGTTAAGACAAAGGGAGAGTCACTCATATTTTAAAAGGATACTTCAACTTAGCAAGGAGTTTCTTTATATGTCAGTACTATTAAAATATGATCTTAAAATCTTTTTCTTACCAAATAAATCAGGGTAATAAAATGTGTTTTAATTATCAGAAAAGCCAATATTTGCAAATGATGCTACTAATGCATGCATTTTGCATAAAGCCTACCCCCTGCAGTAACAGTGGATGAACGAATTAACACAGATTCTTTCCCCTGGTGATGTTATCTGGTCCTGATAACTCCTGAACCTCATCTGACTTTTGGTTTCACAAAGAATAAATTTATTTTGCAATCAGAATTTCTATTCACTGTTGATTATGAACAGTCTTTTCAGATAGCCAATAAATCCCAACTCATCTTTTTTTTCTCAAACATGCTGATAGTTTTTTAACCAGAACCATTTCCTATTTTATACCATACTTCCTATTTTCTTTTCAAGATAATGAGAAAAGTGATTTTAAAAATAGCTCCTGTGTACATGTTTCTACAGGTGCCTTTAGTTCTTTAGAAAAACAAGTTTTCATTATCATTTCCATTTTCAAGGTAAGGTACTAGTAAGCTTATCCTTAGTTTTATAGTCTTCCTTTACAACAGACCAAATTCATAATCACAGAATGACATAAATATTTTCTCTGATCAAAGAGCTATACAAAAATATCATTCATTCACAGATATTTATCAAATCTTAACATGTGCTAGATTTTTAGGGACAGAGACAGGATGGTTACAAATTTATCTAGGGAGTCCTCGCTGACTTCTGATGTCCTGCCTGAGCATTAACATATCCCTCTCTCTTTCTTTCAATGTATTTTGGTTTGGAATTTGGAATAGACACACACACACACACGTGGGGGGGGGGGCACCCTAAACAGAAAAAATTATGAGTTACTTTCAATGAGTTCATTTTAGTAGGGAAAAGAGACAAATGTGCCATAGATAATAATAGCAGATAGTGTGATAAACGCTGGATGAGGGATACCAACAGAATATTATGGGAACAAACTAACTCTGCATTCATTTTACACTTTCACGGACTCTTCTCTCGTCTTTGTGGTTTATAACCTTGCTACTCAAAGTGGGATCAACAGCCCAGCAGCATTTCCATCATCTGGAAGCTTATGAGAAATGCAGAATCTTCAGGTCCCTTTCCATATTTAATATGAATCAGAATTTGCATTTTAACACGACCCCTGACTAACTGTATATACACTGAGATGTGAGAGTCACTGGTTTATAAGATATAAATGCTTAATGTTGGTGAACCATAAATGAGTCTAGTTCATTTTTACTTGCAGAGATTCAAAGAAATCACAGTGGTAAGAAAGAAAAACATATCCATTCCTCTCAAGTATAAATGATGGGAGTACACACAGGCCATAAGCATCACTTCTACCTAAGGCTTGTCTTTCCTTTTCCACATGCAAAATGATCTCAGCTGTGCCCATCTCCTTTAGACCAATTTATCTCTCTTTAAGAGATTCTGGGTTGTCTTTGATAAAAGGATAAACCAACAATACTCAAGTCATCTTAGAATTAAGTAAGAGTATAGGGAACCACATATATCATCTTGGTGGTGCTCAAGGTCACATTTCCTCTCTTGGGTTTCATTATGAAAGTTCAGGAACATTACAGGAACAGTGATGCCATATATATATATATATATATATAACCATATATATGTATGTACATATATATATAAATATATAGTAAGACAATCAGATCAGAATTGAGTATACAAAATTCCTTCTAATATACAAAGATTCAACAGTGTAAAAAACATTTTACACAGACATTTCTCTTACTACCTGGCAAGTTTCATTCTAGCTTAAAAATGCTGGATCACTTCTAAGTTTCAGTTAACTGAGATGTTCTGAGTCCATGGAATTCCTCAAGTAAAGATTCAAAATACCTTTAATTGTTGCTGCAATTCACTATTCAATCTGGCCAAAACTGTGTTGGTTTCCTTATTGCGTCTAATTGATGCCTGAATTGCTTTCTTATCTTTTCCAACAGACCTGAGAAGATAAGAGGGCAAGAAAATATGTCTTTTATCTTTAAACTCTCTCCATTCTTCCCTGACCTCTCTCTAAATCCAGAAAGTAGAGGGAGCATCTTTTGCCTTAATAGCATAGTTCAACATCATTTGCTCAGTTTCAGTGGTCAACCAAAAGTATCTAAGTTTCAGAAGATTAAGTTTTATTGTTATTGTTCTCATTCTTCTTCTGTAGAATCACCTTTTAGTCCAGAGCAGGTAACCATTTTTCTATCAACAACCACACAGTAAATATTTTAACCTGTGGGCCATATGATTTCTGCAGCATATTCTTGTTTTTGGTTTCTTTTTCTCTTTTCTCTCCCTTTTCTTTTTTACACCACATATAAAAGCCATTTTTAGCTCTGGGCCTTAAGAAAACAGGCCACGGGATGAATTTGGCCCACAAACCCTAGTTGGCTGATTCTTGGTTCAGGGCAACCACAGTTGAAATCTTATTGTTACTCTATACTAATTTTTAAAAAACTCTGCTCTAGGGTTTGCATTAGGTTGTTAAAATGAAGCTGGAATTGAGCCAGTTAACAGAAAGGGGGAAAGTGGGGAGAATATTACAACTACTCAAAAAACTCTCAAAGAGGAGCACCTGGGACCATCTGCTCAACTAGAGAGCCAGTCTGACCATAATTCCCTTCATTCTGATATGTTAAGTGCTGTGCTTTTTGCCCCTTTTGTCTACGGACAGCTCTGATTACCTAGGAATTGAAGGCTGTGATGCAAGCACAGCAGCTAAGACACCTGTCTTTTGTGTGTGTTCATCAACTTCTGGCTTTAATTCATCTTCTGATTTCAGTCTTCTTCGAACAGGTTTAGGTGGTGGAGCAAGAGGTGTGGTGCCTTTGCTCTACAAGAGAAGAAGTCCGTTAACAATGGGGATGTCTTCCAAGACATTCAGTTACTCAGCACTTTACAACATCATTTGCTTTCTTTACACTGCTTCTCCAAAAATTAAAAGTCACCTGTCCCACTTAAAAAAAAAAATATTTTATTTATTTGACAGAGAGAGAGATCACAAGTAGGCAGAGAGGCAGGCAAAGAGAGGCAGGGAGCCTGTTGAGCAGGGAGCCTGATGCGGTGCTCGATCCCAGGACCTTGAGATCATGACCTGAGCTGAAGGCAGCGGCTTAACCCACTGAGCCACCCAGGTGCCCCACCTGTCCCACTTTAAAACAATTTATGTATTTTTAACATGGCCAAGTTCAATTTCAATGTGAAAGGGTGTTCCTGGGTTGACATCACAACTGTGAAAAATACCTAACCAGACACTTTTTTAAAAAAGGGTGACATAAGCTCCTTGAGGCCTAAATTTGACTCAAAACTGTAATATTCATGATTTAAATATTAACAAGGAAGGTGTTCAATATATATACTGCTTAATAAATATAAAAGGGTGTCTCCAGGCGCCCCTGGGTGGCGCAGTAGGTTAAGCATCTGACTATGGCTCAGGTCAAGATCTCAGGGCTGAGATTGGGCTCTGTGTCGGGTTTCCCGCTCAGTGGGGAGCCTGCTTCTCCCTCTCCCTCTGAGCCCCACTTCGTGCTTTCTTTCTCAAATAATCTTTAAAAAAAAAAAAAAAAAGGGAGGGGGGAGTCTCCAGAAATATCCATCCATTATCATTATAGGATTTCCTAGTCAAAAATACTAAAATGTGTTTTTTCTTTTAAGATTTTATTTATCTGACAGAGAGAGACATGGTGAGAAATGGAACACAAACAGGGGAAGTGGGAGAAGGAGAAGGAGGCTTGCTGATGAGCAGGGAGCCTTGATTGCAGGGCTCGATCCTAGGACCCAGGGATCATGACTTGAGCCAAAAGCAGACGCTTAACAACTGAGCCATCCAGGTACCCCTAAAATATGTCATCTTAATAAAGCAATTTATAAGGAAATAGAAAGCCAGACAATTCTTTAAAATCAATAACTAAGATGCACAAAAATTATAACTCCCAAATACGAGTGGACACTGTTAAAAATTCTGTATTTTCCCTCAATAGATTCAAATATGTTATTTTGGTATTTGCCATAACCTGATTTGATCTGTTAATAAGTAAAAATGACAATCAACTGCCATATCTTTGGTTAAATACTATTTTTAATTTATTGCTGTGAGCTGACAAAAATAAAATTCACTATTTAAAAAATGTCACAAAAATATGGTAAAAAATAGTGTTGAGAGAGTAGTTTAAGCACTCTCAGAAGCACATGCTGTAATAACTACTGGGAATATCTGGGTGATAACAGTGATAACAGGAAAAAAAATTACCAGAACTTTTCTTTCACTGGAAAAACATGCAAATATCTGTAATTTACTTTGAAATGCAAAAACCAGATGAGAAGTATTGACATACATAGACGGATGGACAGTATGTAATAATGCAAGTATAGTAAAATATTAATGGTGCAGTCATGGTGTGGGTTTACTGATCCATATAAGATAAAATTCTCTCAATTTTACTTTATATTTAAAAATTTTCATAATAAAATGTTGGGGGAAAAATTATTCCCAAAACGTCAAAGAAAAAGAGCACAACACCCTTAGAGGGTCGGTAATTTTTCTCTATGACACTTATGACTGCAATAAAACAAACAGACCAGTAAGGAAGTCGTACTTTCCATATGTGGAAGAATGTCATCACCATATAAATTCTGAGAACCTATGGCATATACTAGATGACAGACCATCACCTCCTAGAATTTTTAAATAGGCAGACCCTGTTCTGAAACAGACCGAATATATTACAGTTAAAGGCAGTGGAATGGCTTAGATACTCTGCAGTTAACTTCATTTCTAAGATCTTTGTCATCTTTAAAATCTTACAAAGTGAAAATGATGTCATATAACTTTTTATATGTACAAAATAATCAATATTATAGAAGACATCACATACCACATTGGCGGGAACACTAGCAGCTGTCTTTTCTTCAATTTTACTATCTGTTTTGGCAACTCGAAGAGAACTTGCAGAATCAGAAGCTTTTTCAACCTAGAGATGAATATATTATCATTCCTAATTATACATAAGCAGTATACAATTATGCATAAATATGTATGTTAACAAATTGGAGAGTAACATGTTAAGAAAATATTCATTCTCATTATAAGGACTGTGAGAAAACCCTGTAAAAAATGGCCATTCTCTATTGTAGAAGGGTGGAGAGCAGGAGAGGGCTGAGGATGCAGCCCAGCACTGTTTGGAAAGTTCTTGTGGTGGGGGCAGGGGGATGCCTCTGCCCCACAGGCGTTGAGTACCAGTACCCTGTACACACCTGCCTTCCTGATAGCGTAGGCCATACCCCAAGTGGCCCCAGGGCTAGAAAAAAAGTTTCAGGCTCCAAGAAGTGGCTAGCAGAAGTTCCTGCCACTAGACCTGAAGAGCATCTCCTAAACACTGTCTGTAAAGATGAAATCTGGCAGCCTGTGGTCTGTAGGTCTAACTAATGTGACTCACATCGTATGCATGGAGTGTAGCTAAGGTAACCATAGCCACTTGTTACATGCAAATCTTCACCAAATCACACATCAGATGCAAGCCCCTGAGCAGTGTTTTAGGCATGCCCAGATGGTTGTTTGTGCCTTTTCCCATGACAGCTAACTTCTACCCAGATTGACTTTTTTAAAAGATTGTATTTATTTATTTGACCGGGGGGGGGGGGGGGGCAGGGCAGATAACAAGTAGGCAGAGAGGCAGGCAGAGAGAGAGGGGGAAGCAGGCTCCCTGCCAAGCCAAGAGCTTGATGTGGGGCTTGATTCCAGGACCTTGAGATCATGACCTGAGCCAAAGGCAGAGAGGCTTAATCCACTGAGACACCCAGGCGCCCCACCACATTCTGATTCTTATTAGGCATTATATTGTAACCAGCAGGTATCTAAGGCCAATTAAGTAATTAAGAAGCACAGACTCAGGGAATGTAAATTCTCTAAAGCAGCAGCAGCAGATATTTTACTCGCTGATGTCCACTCTGGTATCCGCTCTTTTAGAGGTTCCTCTGCTTATAGACCTGCTTATGAATATAATGTGGGAAGAGTTTCCCAGCAGAAAATTAAATAAGCCCTTAAAACTGACCGGTAAGACCTCTGGATGTTTCTCGGCTTCATCATCTTGTTCTTCATTGACGTTTGATGCAGCAAATACTTCAAATTGGCTGAAATCTGCAAAATTTGGTTGTTCTGGTATCTGCTGGGGTGAGGTACTAGTGTGAGTGATTAGGCCATCGGCATCCACTGGGCGATGCACAACGGGACCAGGAGCCTACACAATGGGTCAGGATGGAGGAACACACACTTCATTAGTCTATCACCGTCAGCGACCTTCTTTGAAAATATACTGTAGAGATGCTTTGTTATCTGTAAATTCAGGGAGATGAGCAACGGTAGCATCTAGCTCTAAAAACTGTAAGTGGAATGCTGAGACACTCAAAAAATTAAGATGACAAACTTTCAGCAAGAAAGATATTTTTGCAAAATTCTTATTACAAAGAAAGTACATTAAAGGAGAGGAAGGGTCTGGTCTTACTCTTTGACTCTGTACTTGCATCTAACTTTTTTTCTTAATTAGGCTACTGCACAATAGTCTGTGCTTTTAACAAGTTTGTTTGTTTGTTTGTTTGTTGTAAATGTTTCTGGAAAGGTTATTTTGAAGTGTGAAAACCACTGTTCTAACTATTCTCCCAACATTTCAGTGTACTTCCCTTCAGTTCGTCCTCCCCTCCTTTGCCAGAGCAATCCTTCGAAAATCTTTAATCCAAATGTAACTTCTGACCAAGCACTATGGAAATTACAGTGAACAAACAAATAAGTCGGATGCCCTCATGAAGCAGTGCAGTGCAGGATAAGAGACAAGTACATGAGGACTTAAGACAGTGTGAATTTATGACAGCAGAAGTACAGGGTGCTACAGGAAGAAATCTGCAGGCTCTTTCCTGCTTACCCTTTAAAAATTCTCTCTCCTGTAAGACTTCTGTCCTTAGTATGATACAGAGATACTCTGCCCCTTTCCCACCTCTTCAGCCTCAATCCCCATCATTCAGCGGCCCTGAACGAACTCTTGTTCCCTGGAATATGCCAGGCCACATCATTCCTTCTGAGAGAGGAGTGCCCTCTTGATCTCTCAAGTCTCACTTCCTTCATTTTACTTAACACCTTTCCAGTATGATCCTTGACTTTATTAGTCAAGCTGTGCTGAAGCATTTCATAAATGTATCTAGCAAAGCCCTTCTACTGTAATTGTTGTTTGTAGGTCTGTCTTCCCCACTGTACTGGTTCTTGAGTCAAGTGGCCAACTCACTGGGTTTCACAGTTCAACCCAAGACAAGTATTTTCGCTGATAGTTTAGATAAACAAACTATTCAAATTTCACTATCTTTGATGATTAAGAAACCATCTTTTTAACTTCAAATAATCAACTTCATTGTAGGAATCTAACTCAGAAAAATCAACCAAATTTATTCATGTAAAAGGCAGTCGGCCAGTCATATAAAAAACTATCAGCTATAATCCAGAATCTGTCTTAGAACCTACTAGATGGAAACAATTCCAACCCGGCAGGAATGAAGCGGTCATCTTACATTTCCTTTACGGACGAAGTAACATCTCCAGGAAGTTGCAGTGAGGTCATGGAGCCTCTGCTAGACCCAGGACATGTCCTGGGTCTAGATACGGACATCTACACATTGACAGCTCCTATCTCCCAACCCACTGTTCTCTCCACTAAACCTTCCATTATCAAGACATTATCATTTGGTCCACTTTCAAAGTTTCTATCTAATCATTATTCTTGACTTCCAAAATAAGACTTAGCTTCCCTGAATAAAATGCTCATTAAGAATGACAATTAGGTAATTCCTAATCTTCAAAATAATTCTAGAGTAGAAGCAAACCCTAACAAATGTAACTGGTCAGTAATGAATACATTGGAGAATTACCTGTGAGGGCTGTGGTCTTGGAGGCACTGCAGGAGGATGGGCAACAACTCCAGCCTGTTGTTGTCCTAAGTAAATACAAATTTTTAGTAAATACAAACTCTGCTAGTAGAACAAATAGGCAGAGTGAATATGATCAAATGATAAAGACTGCTAAGAATGGCTGGTAAGTATCAGGAGGCATTTGGTATCTTGTAAAACTATCTAGGTATAACCTAATGACCAAGACTAATGGCCTTTTCTCAGACCTCTTATCTTTTTTTTTTTAGGGAGTTGTTTTGTGTGTAGCCCAATGTGGTGCCCGAACTTATAATCCTGAGATCAAGGCCTGAGGTGAAATCAAGAGTTGGACGCTGAACTGACTGAGCCACCAGGCTCTCTATCTCAGACCACATTTCTCTTGTTCTATTGCGCAAGGCACTCTTGACAAGCTTGTTTCCATATTAACCATTCTTAGCTTTCTTCTATTGCTGAATGTTCTTCAGCTATAAAATATGCAGACTTCCAAATTTTCTCTTTGCATTTAATACTTCACTCAATCATCTCTCTGTAAATGATTCTCAAATAATATAATCTTTCTTAGCCCACACACCCAATGGCCTACTATTATATCCTCTTTTCCTCATCATTCCAAAACCATAACATCCAAAAACAGAACATCATCACCCTCTGCTCCTAAGTTTTCTATTCTGATCAACATTTATTAGTAACAATAAAACCAGTTATATAAAAATTAAAACCTTGGAATAAGTTATGAGTCTTTTCTCTCCTTTGTCAGCTAATTGAAGACCTATCAGCTTTCTCTTCTTGATCTCTCCACATGCTTGTTTTAAAATCTCTTGCAGCATCTCTCAGAGGTTCCTATCTTTATCATGAAAATTCAAACACATTAAGGGAAAAAAATTTCCTCTCATCTGACACCTTTTAAACTCAAAATTTCTCTTCAGATAATTAAAAAAATATGACACAGTAAGAGAAAATAAAATGTTGTGCTCTTTAACAAACTTTAAAATCAAATAATAGATTATGGTTCTCTAACCCTTACCTGTGGTCACTGAAAAGGTCCGATTCATGTCTAAAGAGGATGATCTGGAATGAGAAGGCTGTGGCCTTGGAGGGGGAGGTGGTGGTGCAGTATTATCAGGCGACGTTCCTGAATGAGACCTGTAAAATTCATCCCGTTACAACTTGTCATGCTGTAGGTAGTGGAGCTTTTTTCTTTTCTTCTTTTTTTGTTTTTAAAGATTTTATTTATTTATTTGATAGGGAGAGACACAACGAGAGAGGGAACACAAGCAGGGGGAGTGGGAGAGAGAGAAGCTGGCTTCCCTGCCAAGCAAGGAGCCCGATGCGGGGCTCGATCCCAGGACCCTGGGATCATGACCTGAGCCGAAGGCAGACACTTAATGACTGAGCCACCCAGGCGCCCCGCTTTTTTCTTTTTAGCTTTCAAACTTGGCTAAACAGTTAAAGGATCTTACTGGTGTGACATTTTTCTCAAGTGGCATGTAAGTATTACAATGAATAAGGACAAGATTGTTTGATATATATTAAATAAGTAATTATTCAATGTGGCAAATGATCTTTTTATGAAGCATAATTATATATTTTTTCAAATTTCAAAAAATTTGAAAAGGAAGTTCATTATTAAACATGAGTTTAAGGTAGATACAAACCTAGTAACATTTTCCCATTCAATTAAAGATAGTATTCGTTTGAAAAACCATTTTCACAAAAGGGAAACTTTACTTTCAGACATGGTTAGCTTTCACCTTATTTAAAAGTCTGAAGTTTGGTAAGCTGAAATACAATGTGGCTCAACTACGTGAGGTGCCCATTTCTGTGTCCCCACAGGCAATCTCATTATAATGGTGGCTGTACTCATTCTGGACCCGCCCTAGAGATTCACATGTTTGCCATCAAAGTCTTCTGTATTCTGAAAAGAGACACATGGACTCTGGGAATCTGATCCTCACTTACAGGGATAAAAAGGAAAATAAAATCCAAGATGACTGAAGAGAAGTAATTATACAAAGAAGCAGTCTCAGTCTGGAATTTCTTCCAAGATGCTATACTACTAGTCTCTCTTTATATTCTCCAAGCATGTGGCAAAAGGATACTTAGTATGTATAAAGATGAGGGGAAAAAGATGCTTCTGTCCTGCACACAATTTTTAGCGGATGCTTAAGCCCTTGCAGACAAATCCCTTGCCACCTTCATCCTACTCATACCTTTTTTATTTATGCCTGAGAAGTTATATGTAATGCAGATCTCCAGGGCAGGTAGGGAGCCCAACACTAGGTGTGTGCTTCTAGATGGCATCTTAAAATACAGAATTCTGTGGGCACTTGCCATAAGGCTATAGAAGGAAATCTGTACATTTATTATTTAAACAGACTCTCAACTGCTGACTTACAAAAAGTACTATATTAAACTGCTAATCCTAACTATAACTCTTTTTAGGCCTTCCAGAGGATACCATGGGAACAATAAGGGCTCCTCTTGCTTTCCTATTAAAGTTGAAAAAGAATCAAAATTATTTTCCTTCTACTTAAATCAACAGGTAACTTAACAGCCAACAGAAGAATAGAGGAAAATAATTCATACTTGGCTCTAAAAGAATTCTTAATATTAAAATGTAACAAGATATTTTAATATGCTTTTTATTGACAGAAATACTGACCTTTGATGAGTTACATTGTTTCCAATCTGTTCTGGGTCCGAAGTAAAAGAGTCTGAACTACTGTACCCATCTGCTGATAAATGGAATACATCCTATTTAATAACAATTTTTAATTCACTTCTTACCCTATATACTCTAAACAAATGTAATAATTATTATTTCAAATCAAAGATATTTGAAGACTGGCTAACAGGTTAACAGTTCACCTGAGTGTTATTAAATGTAAAAAATTACATACAAATCATGTTAAACATGACATATTTAAGTTATAATCTAGGAAAGCTAATATAGGAATAAAAAATTGCTCAGACAATAATAAAATTTATGAGATAAGCTGGATATTTCCCATTTTTCAACTCAGAAAATATCTTTTCCAAATCCTCAAAATCTAATGAAGGAGCAGAGTCCCAGAGGCAGACTAATGGCTGTAACACAATAACAAATTTTAAAATAGAAAATCAGGGACAATGTAAAGGAACATTGCTACTTACTTTCAAGGATTACAAACTGAAGAGACTGGTTATTTGGTTCAGTTTCACTTCAAAATGTATCCCTTTCCTTTTTCTTAGCAAATAACTGAATTATTTAATTGGTACAGAAAGGATGCTAAAACTAACATATTTCCATGTGGATGTACCAAGAGGCATCTCAAACTTCAGATGTCCAAAACTCAGCTTCTGTTTATCCCCCCAACAAACCTACTGTTACCACAGCTTTCCTCAATTCCCAGTGGCTCAGACCAAAATTCCCTGAATTGCCAATGACCTCCCAGCTCCATCCTGTATCACACAGGTAAACAAGTCCTATGCTCTTTTCTTACAAAATATGGCCAGAATCTGACCACTTCTCAGCATTTCTACTGCTACCACCACAGGCCAAGCCGTCCTCTTCTCTTTCCTGTATTATTATTGTTTTTTTTAAATGGCCTTTCCTGTTTTGACTCTTGCTTTCTTGGGGCCTATTACAATACAGCATAGTGATCCTCGTTAAAAAAAAAAGGGAGGTCAGAGCACAGCACATCTCCATTCAAAAGCTTCTAATGGCTTTTTGTCTCATTCAGTAAAAGTCACTCTTACACTGCTCCCCGATTATTCCTCTACCACTTGCTACTTCTGCCAGCCAAATATGTTGATCCTTTTTCTTTTTTTAAGATTTTATTTATTTGATAGAGAGAGACAGCAAGAGAGCAGGGGGAGTGGAAGAGGGAGAAGCAGGCTTCTGATCCCAGGACCCTGGGATCATGACCGTGAACCAAAGTCAGACACTTAATGACTAAGCCGCCCAGGCATCCCATATGCTAACTGATTCTATTCCAGGTATTTGCCTGCTGTTCCCAGCAGAAGGCAGTTCTCTAAGCAGCGCTTCACATGTGCCATTTCCTATGCCTGAAACGTCTTCCTTCAGATATTCATAGCCGAATCCCTCGTCTCCTTCAAGTTTTAACCAAACGTCGTCATCTTCTGGTAAGGTCTTCTTTGACCACCTTATTTAAAATGTCACTCTTCCTTTGCCTAGCTTTTATTCTTATCACGTATATTTATCTCCTAAGACAGGAGTTAAGATTTTTTTTTTTCCTCTTACATCCCTAACAGAATGGAAGCTCCACAAAGGCAAAGATTTTTCTTCTGTTTTAACTGCTAAATCTCCAGTGTCTAGAACAGAGCCTGCCACACACTATTCTTTTAACATATGCTAAATAAATGCATGTACACACAATTTCCTGTGAGGCAAAGGAGTGAGGGGGAAAGAGTCCATGGACTAAACGTGGTTAACCGAGAGGGATGGCAAACAGAAGCAGGTCCAGCAGGCAATAAGTAACCATTTACTCATACAGAGGGTATGGTATTTAAAAGGGTTGACTCATCTCCACTTTATTCAGTAAAGGTAATATGAATTAGCTATACATTTGAATTATTCAGATTCTAAGTCCAGACTTAATAAACTTCAAATGGAAACTGTAATACTATTTTTCTGCTTACCTACAGTATTTCCAGAAGCAAATTTCACTGATGAATTTATCTTACTTTCCTCTGACAGGTCAGATGGTTTCACAAGTAATGGGCTAGTGGGATTAGTATGATCTAATAGAAAATTAATAGGTAGAAGTACAAGAACTGAATTAATAAATTCATATACTTCAGAGTAAAGGACTTCATTTATATATTCCAAAGAAGTAGCAGATAAACCTTAGGAGATACAATACAAAATAGCACTTTCAATAAAAATATAAGCTTTTTCATATAGAATTTTGTTTTCTGCCATAACAGAAGATAGGGTATAACGAAAAAGTCAATTTACATGTTCATATTCTATTAATTTTTCCCTTCAGAGTAATTGCTTAAAACACCACATAAATGGTTGTAAAATTAAGTAATTTATGATGTTGACTTATACAGAAAATATACTTCTGAGAAAATATGCATACCTCTAACTAAAGCATTTAATCTAAAATGAGAAGAAACTTCAAGAGTTTAAGCAAAACAATGTCAAAGTCAGAATTTATTTTAACATATACCTCCTCAGTTAAAATCTGAACGTACTTTAAATCTAAGTTCACAGCAGTCATCATAAGAACCCACAGGGTTCGGGCACATGGGTGGCTCAGTCACTTGAGTGACTGACTCTTGATTTCAGCTCAGGTCCTGATCTCAGGGTCTTGTGACAGGAGTCCTGCGTTCAGCATGGAGCCTGTTTAAGATCCTCTCTCTTTCCTTCTGCCCCTCCCATCCCCCCCCACATCCCCTTACATGTACTCTAAAATAAATACATAAAATCTTTAAAAAAATACAACCCACAAGGTATTAGAAAAGTCACATTTCCAAGTGTCCTTATTTTTAAACTTTATAACATAAATTCAACAGTTTCCCTTTTCTTAAATTTTTTTTAAAAGATTTATTTATTTGAGAGAGAAGAGAGTGTGTGCTGGAGAAGTGACAGAAGGGTTGGGGGAAGACAGAGAGAGAGAAAGAATCCTCATTCAGACTCCCTGCTGAGCTTGGAGGCTAACACAGGGCTGGATCCCAAGATCCCACAATCATGACCTGAGCCAAAATCAACAGTCAGGTGCCCAAATGACTTAACCATTCAGGAACCCCTCAACAGTTTCCTTTTTGCAACTGTGATATTAACTGAACAACATATACAAGCATACATATATATGTATACTTCTAGAAAGTACCATTAAAAAAATAAAAAATTATTTAAGAAATTCGAGCCCTCAAAAACTAATTTGTGTATTTTAGTTAGATGCTAATCTACACTATAATCCAGCAACAGCTTCCTTACCACTGCCAGTTCTTTTCAGTTCCATTTCCTGCATGTGGATTTTGCTTGGAGTCATACGAATGGGAACTGGATGAACAATAGCGGTATCCTAAAGACAGATGGGAGTAAATACAGACTTTGCATTAAAAATGCCAAGCTGAAACCACGAAATAATCAAAACTAACAACACTTTAAATAGACTTTTTTATTTATGCTAAGGCAAGCATGAAAATAAATTTCTTAATTATGAGTTTTAGAATTACATGTGAAAAATCAAGTTCACCTAAGTGCACCTAATAATCTGACTTTTATAGAAAGTGCATTTTAACTTTCGAGTGGTTAAAGATTTGAGTGAAAAAAATAAGATCTATAAAACTACCTACAGTTGAAGACAATATTCAAAGGCAAAGTATAAGATGATCTCATGATATTATATAAATCTGAACCTTTGAGGTTAAAGTGAACTATTTCATGAGAACTCAAAGACTAACAGACTGAACTTTTTTTCCCCTAAACTGCCGAAAAAAATTTGACATTCACTTTTTCCCCATATAAAACAAAGGTAATGGTGCTTGCTATATTGTAAGTCAGCACGATACACAGTTTCTACAGATTAATCCTACAGAGCTATTTAACACTTCCACAGTGGCATCCATTTTTAAAGAGGCATAAGTAAATCCTCCTCTTTAACATTCCAGTATTTTTCTTAAACCTTTTCATGACTGAAATATATCTGATATTCCTTAACTTCGTGAGTGGCAAGTCTAGTTAGGGGATTAAGGAAACTGGTAGTAGAGACTTTTTGAAAAGACGGCGAACAGCAAAGTAAGAAGAGAGGACAAAGATGTAAACCTCTCAGAAAGAGAACAAAACGAGAAAGGTGCTCCTAGGGCCACGTGCAGGCCTGGTCCTGGGAGCTGAGACCCACCGGGGAGGATCCAGAATAGGATCGACCATTTGGCTTAACAGCAAGAGACCAGTACTGGTAAGGGGGCTCAGCTCCTTCTGTGAGGTGTCAGTTCACATTTTGTATATGCTGCAGCTAAGGACAGAACTTGAGATCCTTAAATTCTGAGTATCTAGTTATGAGTTATGTTTATGATTCAGTGTGAAGGATAATGACTTTTCAGTTTAAGTCAGACACCATTTTTGGTTGAAAGCACCAGGTAACACAAAGCCTCTGCTAGAGGAAGTTCCATTCTAGCATACTGTCTTGTACTTGACAGGTCTCCGTGGCTTACTGTCATAATCTCTACATTCAATCAATTTATAACAAACAAATTCTTTGTTGCAATTATACTGATAGATCCATTCACAGTAATTTTCTGCCCCCCCACACCAGCAAGACTGTGGACAGAGCTCTGACATTTCCTCTACAACTCTAAAATTAGAAAGATGAATATTATAGTTAGAAAGATGAATATTATAGCTGGATAAAAATTTAGATTTCTCACAAAATAATGAGTTACTCTCAGGAAAATATTTTTAACAATACACTTAAGATGTTCTTTGTTGTAGTTATGGTTATAAAAAACACAGCTTTAGGAATAACTACTACTTTCTTAACTCACAATTTTAGTGGAAGAAATAAATGCCATGAGAATCAGAATTTACCCTTTAAGGCAAGATTAAAGGAGAAAGAAATGATAATTCAGGAGTCAATAAATTCTTATTCCAAAACCCAAACAAGCTAGGAAAAAACATGCAAAAAATTTCAGTAGATGTTTTAACTAGCAATATTCATCTAATATATGTTCTCTGGGTGTACAAAATCAGATATATAAAACTTTTAACAGTTGGAACTATGAAGTAACCTTTTCATATATTTCCAGTACAATACATGGAAGGCATGATAACGACTCCAAGAAAAGAAAATCATAACTGTTCCAGCCATCCTCCAAATAATCTGCATGTTTCTGTGTCTGCACATCAATTCTGTATCACATATTTCAGCCATGCTATCACTGGCTGCTGTGAGCCTGCGACAGTTCTAGTCCAGCAGGTCTGGCTGCCAGCAGGACAGGGCAATTCCTTGCCTGGCTCTTCACAGATGACAGGCCTAACCTCCAGCTAGCATATATATCAGAAGCTCCATCTGTGATTGGCAGGATAGAGAGCTTTGACTCAAGCACTTCAACATTCAAATGAAGAACCATGAATGCCGATATGCTTCTGTGTCCTGAGCCATCAAATGCTCCAAATTAGCATCCTCTAATTTAAAAATAGAGAAAAAAGTATAAAGACTGACTAGCAGGCTCTGCCCAGTTTCTTCTACCTATTCAAATCACCTCATCAACTTTAGAAAACCCATTCCTAATCACTCATGGCACATTTATGTCATATATTTGGGCACCTGATTTTATGCACACTTCATTGAATGCATTATGCTCATCTATTGTATTTTCTATTTGCCTTAAATCTCATTATCTTGCCTGAGTCCATCCTCTCTACTTCTCATTTCTGTGTCACTCATTCTCTTGCTCTCTCTTGACCTCCGCATTGGTGCCTGAGTGATCTTTCCCAACTGCCTCTTTCCCATCCCCATCTTGTCATGGTACTCCTGGCGGGCTCCTCATGTCTATAAGATTAAGTTCAGATCCTTGGTCTATCACACAAAGATCTTCCCAGTCTGATTTCAATCACACTTAGCCCTGTCATCCCCCCCATCCACATGTCTCCTCTATACTTCCAGCAAACTCAACAGATCCTGCCTGTGATATTCTCTCTGCTTGTCAAGCACTTGTCCACTTCCGTCAATTCATAGTTTCTTTCTCAAAACTCAGCATACAAACATAACCTCTTTTGTGAAAACTTTCCCAAATACACTGGGCTAAGTGAGCCCACAGTTCTCTGTGGCTGAACAACTTTGTTCACAGTTATATATAATTATCAAAATGAGCTATATTACAACCACCAACTTATCATGATTAAGCTGTGGTCTACTTAAGAGTGGAATTTTTTGGACATTTTTATACTCCTAGAGAATATCATAGGCACCCAGAGAGGGCTCTACCAAACCAGGTGAGTTAGCTGGCCATAATCAGTAATCAAACGAACTTTCTTTTTATACCCTGAATTACTCAGAAGTTCTATAGCACTCAAGATGAGGCATAATCATGGCAAAGACTAGTGCATTACACTTCTCATCAGTCTAGAATCTAGCAGCAGAAGCAGATTCTACCAGAGGCTATTAATGATAAGCAGTTCAACAAAAGCAATCAAGTTTCTAGAAATGAGGTATCAGAAGCTTAATTTCATTACAATTCTGGGAGCCTAATAATTATCCATTTCCATTTGCAAGTGAGATTCCTACACTGTGTGATACAGACGTCTCTAAGTGCTACAGAGAAGTGTGGGGCTTTTCATAGACTTCTACTTTACTGAGCAAAAGGCTAATTACCAAATTTTAGCTTTTTAAAAATATTCCATTACATATTTTCAACAGTGTAAGGTATGTAAGTTTATATTAGAACTGCTGTGGCATTTTTCTTTAGGTGATTCTCTTCTAATCTGTATGGACCTTATTTACTCACTATGATTTACAGAAGACTTGAAAAGGATCATTTGGGATTATGGGTATAGGCTGTGTTCTGTAGAAGGCACTTTGCCAGGTAAGTATCAAATGAAGGATAAGAACTTAGATCCTCAATGAGAGCAAGCATTCTCCTAATGGCAAGTTTAAAGTAATATCACTAGTTGGGGAACAACGTTAAGATTTAGGTTTATCACCATAAAAGAAAAAAGATATTTCTAGGTACCAGATTATAAATATTTAAGACTGCCAACTTTATCAAGTTTAGAGATCTAAATTCAGGTGTAAAATAGCAATTAACCGGGGCACCTGGGTGGCTCAGTGGGTTAAAGCCTCTGCCTTCGACTCAGGTTATAATCCCAGAGTCCTGGAATCGAGTCCCGCATCAGGCTCTCTGCTCAGCAGGGAGCCTGCTTCCCTTCCTCTCTCCCTGCCTACTTGTGATCTCTCTCCGTGTGTCAAATAAATAAATAAAATCTTAAAAAAAAAAAAATAGCAATTAACCATTTTTAATTTCCTACAACCTCCTGCCACACTACAGATGACAAAAGAAAGTACTGAGCCATATAATTCTAAACACTAGAGCCAGAATTCACAAATTTGGATATTTTTTCTAAGAGGTTACAAGAACATCACTATGATGAAGTCAAATATTTCCTGGCAGTTCCTGCCAGTTACAAATCAGTTTATTCTGTCTCTGAGTTCTAGGTTTTTATATATAATATTCTTTCCTGGCCTGACCCAAAAAATCATAATACCATGAATGTTTATTTTCACCATCTCTTAAGGGTTGGAGAATATAGAACAATTCTGTATTCCTACATTAAACTTGCCTTTCCAATAAAGCACTTTTATTAAGTATTTTAAATAAAACTAACTTGACTATGTAAGTATGAGATAAGAATAATATGGAGAAATAAACCTTAGAGCAAAGGTAAACTTTCTTTTAGTTTATAGCCCTTGTCACTTCCCAAGAGACCTTAATTAAAACTGCTAATAAGAAGCAGAAATCATGTTTTGCTTTTTTTATTCCTCCTTAAGTTTCAGGTTGAAACCAAACATTAATGCCCTCAAAATAGCAATGAGAAAAGCAAAGGGCACAGATAATCTACATATTAATTAATTAACTATGAAATAGACACTTAAAACACTTCCATACTTAATGTTTGAAATCACTGTAACAGCATCCTATTTCACAGACTTAACTCTTTAAAATTATGAAGCACAGATAAGATCCACTAATTTAAGCTATTGAAGATGAACTATCTTTACATGCCATTTCTCCCAAATCCACATCAAATAAGGCATTACTATACTGGATTCAAAATGAATGGCTCTTTGATCAGAAACATCTCAAAAGATGTCCCTTTCTCTGTAACTTTTCACTCAACTCACTAAAAAAACACCAACCCTATCCTTACTCTCTTCTTTCCTTCCTACTTCCTCTTTTCTTTCGAAAGGTGACTATTAGTATGTCCCCCTCTTTAAGAGAAAAAAAATAAAAATAAAAGGAAAAGGAGGAGTGGAAGAGTGAGAAGAATGATTAATAGCTAAGGTTTTAAAGATTTCAAATAATTTGAGGGACAGGTAAGGTCTATATGAAATTAATTCTGTGGGGATAGAATTTATTCTTTAAATCAGGATGTGAACTTTGTAGCATTTTCAAAGCAACACAGTGAGCCACAGGAAGACAAGACAGAGGCTCCCTTGCACAATGGGAATTTGTGACCAAAAACTCTGTATTTTTTTTTGCTGAACTTGATTCTCTTTAACAGAACTCAACATACTAGTTAAGTCAAAGCCATTCTAACTGGACTGTTAAAATGAAAGATGACACTGCATATTTACATACAAAGTACATATTACATGATGTGTAAGCATACAAATAAAATAGTGTTTACTAAGGGTCACTGCACTGAGATACACAGTATATGTTTACTAGAACATACACTTAACTGGCAAATGAAAACAAGGTCAGCTAAATCAATTTTCACAAAATGCTTCCTTAGACACATATACTAGATTTTAAAAACACACAGTTCTCTCTCATCAAAATAAGTAGAAAATACAAAAAATGTGATTAAAAAAATCTTTCCACCATTAAGCACACAAAAATTGAAAAGCCTGCCACCATTTCTCTCTAAGCACTCCACTCAATCATGCATATCAGCTAAAAACCATAATGAATGGAAATTTGGGTTAATAAAATTAATTTCAAACAAGCAAGCTAAGTGATTGACTTACAGGATCAGCTGGTGCAATGTTAGAATCAAATTGGGTCAGAGTTTGTGAGCTTGAAGAGCGTTCACTAAATGTCTCCCACTGCTGAACAGACAGAGGAGAGACAAGTCAGCATGATGAGAAAGATGGAGTAAAAGATCATTGGAGAAGATTTAGCAAAGTAATTCAGAGGTTGCACTGCAAGTTGTGTTTCAGAGGCCTGAAAAATTCTGTAATTTCTATTTTTCCATAAACATTTTATTCTTATCTATGCTGGGTCATCTTATAATGTAAGGTGAGCAGCTTCACATCAAATGTCTAATAACAATTTATCACAATCTCAAAGGAAGAGATTCCAAGTCTCACAGAGTTAAAACATAATATAGGAACAGAGTCTAAGTGGTATAAATGGCAACAAAGTAAAAATGTAAAGGGGTTTGTCTTTACTAGAGAAAGAATTACTTCCAATCCTTCTTTCAAAGTTCTAATGTTAATGGATCAATTTGGCGATGCTCATGAAACCTGCGTATCAAAGTTTTGGTCAAAACAAAGCAAGTCAGTGTGACTTGCCAGTGCGACCCCTGAAAGATGATTCTATTATGGACGTGCACATATTTTATACATGTGTCTAGATATTTAATAAAATATAATTGAGATAAAATGATTTTTGGAATTAATCTATGTTTGAGCTTATGCCAACCTGCAGCAAGTCAGCCCCTGCCATAAGCACTGCGCACAGGGCCATGCTGGACAAGACAGAGCTGCCAGTCGGGCGCCATCCCCACCCCATGCCAGAAAAATCAGAATGCGGCCACAATGAGAGCAAATCAAGCATCGGAGTACGTGTTACATAGAAAAGATGGATTTTGATATGAAATATTACCCCTCTAAAAGAGGTACACACACAAATAGCATACCTCTTAAAACAGGTGGAGTGATAAGTCAATATTAATTTTAGTAAGTTCCATTTGTTTTGAAGATCTCAGTAATAAAATAGCATAAGATTTTTATATGGAGACTGCATTAAAATTATCATTAAGATATCATTAAGAATTATCAGTTATCCTCTAAAGAAGGAAAAACATCTACACATATACAATATATACATACAAATGTTTACACACAGACACACCTACTCTAGTAACCAAAATTCTTTCCATAATTTAGTATGGAAAAGTATACATTTTTATGCTTCAAAGTTCGACTTACTATTTAAAATAGTGATATTCAATTTGAGAAGACATGTAGAAATTAAATATTAGCAAATGTGTTGCTGAAAATTATTTACAAAAATAGATAATAATATTTTCAACAACCTAATCCTGATGCATTCAAAGTGATTCTTAAAGAAAGCCCACAATAATTCACTTTTATAGTGATGTTAGTGTAGTTTCCTCAGTAATTATTGTTGCAGGGGTAGTGAAGGAATTTTAAAAATCCTAATTATCTAATTGTGGAGAAAAATTTAGATGTAGAAGATTTTTGCCCAAGAAAAGGCACTACCTATCCTATTTGGTAACATGAAGCATTACTTGGTTTTGTAAGACTGTATATAAGTTTCCTGGAGAGCACAGACACCCTGTTCTTTGTAACTTTAGTATAATGGCTCAGAACACAGGCTCTACAAACCAGACTACTGGAATCCTAGTTATGCTGTATGACCTTAGGCAAGTTATTTAACCTGTGTGTCAGTTTCACCATCTGTAACATGAGACTAATAATGCCTAGATCATAGAGACTGTTGTGCGGATGTAGGGAGTTAATACATGTAGAGAGCTTTCTGAGCAGAGCTGGCACATCAGAAGTGCTCCATAGATGTTAGGGATTATTATTAGTGTTACTCAGTGCCTCCTCCAGATTCGCAGGTGCTGAGTAAGTATTTGCTGAGAGAGTATTAGTGCTTTGTGGTTGAAAGTTAAAATAGATAATTTAAATTCCATATTCTAAGTAGGTATCTTTTATAAGTATTATTGTTGGAAGGACTTAAAATTCTGGTTTTCCACATGTAGTAAAAAAAATTATGACATTCATGGTCTTTTCAGCAAATACTACAAAATGAAACTTGCTAGGAATATTTAAGGGAAAATGCAACTACTGGAATCAGAATCTGGAAGGGACTCCATTCCTAGGCTTGAACAATCACATCACAATTTTACCTAGAATGAAGATGGGCTTTAGAATTGAGTTGCTTCTTAGAGAGTTGCTTTTATTTATGAAGTGGTACCAAGGGAATATAAACATTTTTAATCTGATAATACCTTTAAAAAATGACAAATGAATAAATGCAGCAAAAATTAGTGATTCCAAGAAAATTGATCCTACTCTCTATAAAGCCTCAGTACTAGTAAATTCTTCTAAGGCTTAACTCCTCCCTCTAAAAAAAAAATACTTAAACGGCTGTTTTAATGATACATATGTTATAATGTCTGACACTGGTATCTGTGGTCATGTCCTAAAGCAGCAGTTAAGTATTTTAAACTGGCCAGTTACTTCTCTGCTTTTCAATTGCCCAAAATTAACTAATGTCACTTTAATCCAGTGCTTTTCAGCCTTTAAAATACATGGAAAGTATAGAAAGTTTAGACTCTTTTTCTTGAAAGTCAACAAAATTTTAGATTTGTAGCACTATGAAGGTGATATTAAAAACTATAAGGAAAAAATTAACTTGTTCACAAAGAAAACTGCCATAACAGCCAGGAACAGTGGTTTTCGATAAGAGCTCTACAGAGCACTAAGGTTTAATAGCCTGGGGGCCTCAGACAATCTCTTTTTAATCAGAGGGGCCCTACTTCTATTGTTTCCTATAAAGGAATTCCAAAGTGATAAGGGAGCAATTCCATTTTGCATGCTGTGCCTGGTCTCACACGACTTTTCTTTAACCACTGCATTTAACAGTGAAATCATTTCCATTTTGTATTGCATAGAACTGAGTTATTATAAATAGCCTGGGTCGTAGAAAGTGCATTTTTCACGTGGAAAGCTGGATTAGCAACTTCTCACATACTACTTCCAAAGCTAAGATTCCAAATATATTAATTATCACATACTTTACTACAGGAATGAGAAGGCAGTGTGATACGGTGGGCGCCACAGCTGACTGAATGTCAAAGGATCTGTGTTTAAACCTTAGCTCTAGTCCCTCATTGGCTATGAGATATTTTGGCCAAGATATCCACCCCTTTGTTGACTTCATGTGTCTGCCCCATCTAACTCACAAGGTTTTAGTAGTAATGAGTTGTGGAAACCAAACGATAGTATTTATTATGAAAAAGTACTTTGAAAACCTCAGTCATGTAATTATAAACATTTATCACAGTCATAACTGGGTATGTTCTCTCAATTGTGCATGCATACCAAAAGAGCTATATGCTGAAATTACTCTGTCTGGAACTTCTTACCTTAAAACAGTTTAAGTTAGTAAAAGAAAAGGGAAGCTCTGCTAACCTCACTGCTCTGATTCAACTCAGGCCAAGTCTGGTTTAGTGATGGCATTGATGGAGACTTGCTTGGAGGTGCTTCTGCAGGAGAGCCTGAATAACCTACCTCACCTGGCTGATCCCCAACATCTGCAATTGAAAAAGAGAAATTCTCTATAAACAATATATTTTAGTTTAGGAATATGTACTTATAAAAGAAAACCTAACGGAAGATTTTCACGAGTAGTAATTTATAGTCTAACTTCCCTTTCTTTATGTTCCCCAAATAAACATTTTAACAATCAAACAATTCTCTACTTGTAATACTTATTCTCTACTTGAAACCATAGCTTTCCATGAAAATAAAATACAGTTAGGCATAAGTAGAAAAAAAAAGTGCTATATATAACAATAATGCAATAGGGCACATGCTTTGAATCATTTTCTAATAATCTCATAACAGCTCCCAAAGTGTATTTCATGGATATTAATCATTAAGGTGCTTTAAAAAATTAGGCTTTCTGTTCAAATAAATGTGGGGATATTCCAATTTCCTGATGGACCTGCCCCCCATGCATATCTGTGTATCAAAGACTTGTAATGTCCTACAGCGAATAAATAAATTTTACTTTTTCCCAAACACAGATCTTTTTTATCAAATGAAATCCCTCCGTATTCCCTTGGAATATAATTTGGGAACTGCTGATTTATAACTAATTCACTCACATTTTCCCAAACACAGACCTTTTTTATCAAATGAAATCCCTCCGTATTCCCTTGGAATATAATTTGGGAACTGCTGATTTATAACTAATTCACTCACATTTTCTCTACAAATCTCCTGTTACCAAAAAGCAGCATCTATTGGCAAGGCAGACAGCAAAAGGAAAGAAAGAGTCCCAGGCGTGGGTAAAGAGCAAAGTGAATGAGCCAACTTTTATCACTACAATTACATTACAATGTATAAACAGAAGGAATTTCAATGGCAACTGAATTCTAAATCCAATCTTCCCAAATTTTACAATCCCAGTCTAGAAATCACATAAATTGCCAAATTAATGGTGAATACCTAATCTGCTGAGAACTTGTATCAAAAATAAGGTTCTAAAATCTGTCCCTATCCCACTGTTTGACCATGAGCAAGTTGAATAAAACAGCACCTGAGTTTCTCCATCAGAAAGAAAGACATTTGCCATTAAATGTTAGCACTGTACTTTAAATCCTAAACAGAGAGCCCTATAATAATTTAGCAGTGTAAAGGTTTTTACCTTTCAATCTATTCATTACTAAATTCTTTACATTTTAGTACTTAACACATATTAGGACCTAATACACATACTATGCACTCAAGTATTTATCAGTTCCTTTCAGGTTCTCTTTCATTAAATTCATTCTCCTTTACTGTTATTTTCCTAAAACAAAAACTACCTACTGTTTGAAAAAGTTCTCAAAATTTCTTTACCCTATTTGTGTTACATGTCTATCTCAAAATACTTCCCCCATCTACTTATCCTGAAATACTTCTTTATAGTCCCATTAAACTGAGAGTTCTAATTTGCAGAACAGCATCATCTTGAAAAATTTTTGTTTTCCTATCAAACTGAGAGTTCTAATTTAGAGAACGGCATCATATCTTGATAAATTTTTGTTTTCTAAGATCAAGAATAGTTGCTTTTTTTTCCTTAATTCTATTCCTTTCTCAATAAATGCCTCAGAGTGGTACGGAACCAACACTTCCGATAACAGTCAATGAAGACAAAGCTCTTAGAGAAAGACTAATGAAAAAATTATTTATGATAAATAGCAGCAGGAAATCCCTCGTTGGAGTAGCTTGTAGTTTTCAGTGTAAATGACAATTATGGATTTTTTTTTCTATGATAACCAGTGGAAAGGAAGTTAAGAAAAGGAAGATAATGGCTATAAATTTGACTATGTTACCTGAAAGTGAAATGAAGGTGGTACATGAAGAAATGTCTGTAAGAGAGCCCCCAAAGCAGGCATTCATATGAAGAAAAATAGAATTAAAATAGTATTACCTACACAGAAAGATTAATTTTCAAAAGAACCTACTTAAAGTCAGACTATATCAATTAAGCTTTAAATGTCACCTTAGGGCAAACTCGGGCTGCAGTTTGGATTCCAGACCTTTCTCCTGTCAGTCTTCCACTTAACAAATCTAGGATCGGACTGTACTCCATCCCCACCTCATGGCAGTTACAATTTGGGGTAGATTGTGGAAATCTCTTTGATTCACTGGGTACAAAGTTGCAGTGGGTCCAGCCTCATGAGGGTGAGAAGTAAAATACGACTCACCCAAATAATTACATCGTTATATCATGGCTATTCTAAGAGTTATTTTCCTAGAGTAGCAGTGCTCAAACTGCTCAGGACAAACTCAAACAAACAGGAGTCCACGGACTCCTGGGTGTCCCTAAGACTCTTTTGGGGGGGGGGGGTTCTGAAAAGTCAGAGTAATTTTTGTAATGATAATAATGCTTTTTTTCTGTGTTGGCACCTACAATGAGGATGCAAAAGCAATGGTAGGTAAAACTGCTGGCTTATCAGCAAGAATCAAGGCCGTGGCACCAAAATATTAGTTATTATATTCTTTACTCCCACACATTCTAGTTAAAATAAACATGCATGGCAACTTCACAGAAGAATGCTCACAACTAGCACAGTAAAAATTATTTTTATTAAACCTCAACTCTGAAAACATACCCTCTTAGTACTTTGTATGGCAAAAAGGGGAAATACATATAAAGCACTCCGCTTTGCATCAAGGATTATGGTTGTCTCAAGGAAAGGTACTTGTGTGATTCAGCTGTCAGCTGAACAGGCTACTTTTTTCATGGAACACCATTTTTCTTGAAAGAACAGCTGATAAACTATAACTATTCAGATTTGGGTATTAGGCAGGCATTTTCTCAAAAATGAATTTAATTTAGTGAGCTTGACATTTCAAGGAAACCAACTGTCTTCAGTACTTACTATAAATGACAAAGTTTGAGCTTTCAGCAAAAATAAGAATTTTGGAAAATGTGTGTGCATGTCCATACTCTCAAGAGCTTCCTAATCCTTCTTTGAGAAGATCGGTTAAATTAACAAATATGCTTTTTTGATATAATAAAACATACCAATGTTTCAAAGATTTGTATAATTCAATGAACTGATATTTTACAATCAATGCACACTTGTTATAAAATCATGCAATGGCGTAAAAGATTCATTCAAAGTGTATTCAAAGTGTAAGACAGACCTATGGATTTTAATGTAATAGTACAAACAATTCATTAATGTGATCTCAGCTTTCACAATGCAATCAACCTTTAAGAAATTATCATCTGCTGAGTTTGGGGTAATACCAAAGAATATCTGTAATTATCTGAAAACAGTCCTCCCTTTTACCATGGAGGCCACATTTCCTTCATGTACCAGAAAATGGCAACCTTTTTCTACAGAGGGCCAGACAGTTAATATTTTAGGCTTTGCAGGCTACGAACATGGTCTCTGTTGCACCTATTCAATTGCTGCAGTGCAAAAGCAGTCATCAATAATTTGGGAAGGAATGAGCCTGGTTTGTGTTCCAGTAAAATTTCATCTACAGAAACTAAAATTTGAATTTCATAGAATTTTCATGTGCCATAAAATGTTATTTTTCCCCAGTGATTAAAAACAACACACTACCACTACTCCATTTGTGGGCTACAAAGGGGACTGGATTTGGTCCTCAGGACATAGTTTGCCAATTCCTGATACACGTCAAACAAAATAACGCATCTAACAGACTGAATGCAGAAACAAGTATGAGAATCTAGCTGTCTTCTATTAAGCGAGATATTAAAGAGAATTGCAAAGATGTAAAACAATATCACCCTTTTTATAATGACTTTTTTTTAATTTTGGAGAATACAGCTATTTTCCTAAAAATATCTGTCAATACTTAAAGGCTTACTATTATTACTTTAAAATACAGGATGAAATTTATCAATTTTAATTTCTAATACAGTAACTATTTTTTTATATAGGGTAATTATTGATAGAGCTAATCCATGTAAACAGAGGCTCTTCCTGGTCCACGATAATTTTTAAGAATGTAAAAGGGTCCTAAGACTAAAAGTTCAAAAATTCACTGTCCTAGAAAATCCAAAAATTATTTCTGGAATAAATTCACAAAATTACACATTGCTTCTTTCCTGCTTCATAATACAGAACAACAAATGGTCATAGAAAAAGAGCAAATTACCTATGTTCTAGAAAGGTAATATCCTAATATTCATGAGTCTGAGGAGAAGAATCAGGTGCGTAAATAAACTTGCACCTCCTTCAACTTGGCTCCCTATAAACTCCAACAAAGAGCTTCCTGCCCACCCACAGATATTAGTCTTTGAGACTGTATCCTTACGGAGGCAGGGGTGTAGTTTTACTCTTACCTGAAGCAGTGTTCCAACCTAGCCTCCTGCTGGAACACTGTGTCAACCCTGCCTCCCTCCTGACGGTTCTGCTCTGCCCCTGACATCATCAGAGCATCAGGGCTGAAAAAGAAGAGCATGAGCCTAAATTATTTGTTAAGGCAAACCCCGAAAGGGCTTTTATGCAAAAAGTATCTCCATGTATGAAAGTGTGTCTGGAAGATACAACCCAGTGTGATCACACTGACACACTGTCAATCTACATTTAGAGTTAGAAAGGTGGGCACCTGGGTGCCTCAGTTAGTTAAGCGGCTACCTTTGGCTCAGGTTATGATCCCAGGGTCCTTGGATCGAGCCCTGACATCAGGCTCCCTGCTCAATGGAGAACCTGCTTCTCCCTCTCTGCCTACTTGTGCGCGCGCTCTCTCTCTCTCTCTCTCTCTCTCTCTGTTAAATAAATAAATAAATCTTTAAAAAAAACTTTCTATTAAAAAAATAATAAAGTTAGAAATGGTTATATTAAAAGAGCGCAGACTGCATTTTTAGGATCACACTATAAAATAAAAACGTCAGTGATTTTCATCCTTCTAGCCTCCAAACATTCTGAAGTTGCCAGATTCAGTTTAGTACAGTGTACCAGCTGAACCACCTCTTTCTTAAAGAGCATCAGTTCTATTCTAGGTTTATTTTCTCAGTAATACACTCAACATGCTAGCACTGTTTCAAAAATGACTGCAGGGTGGGCGCCTGGGTGGCTCAGTTGGTTAAACAACTGCCTTTGGCTCAGATCATGATCCCAGAGTCTCAGGATCGAGTCCCGCATTAGGCTCCCAGCGCCATACAGAGTCTGCTTCTCCCTCTGACCTTCTTCCCTCTCGTTCTCTCAAATAAATAAAGAAAATCTTAAAAAAAAAAAAAAGAAAATGACTGCCAGCTATTATTAATCTTATAGAAATATATACACTCCCTAAAGTCTTACGGTTTAAAACTTATTTTGCTTTCAAGTAGCCAAATAAATCTAGGAAGAATTCTTCAATCACGAAGCCTCAAGTAAAGTTGCAAACTCATTTAATAGCTTTATAAAAGCAAAAGCAACTACATTAAAAAAAAAAAAGATTTGTTTATTTATTTGACAGACAGAGATCACAAGTAGGCAGAGAGGCAGGCAGAGAAAGAGGGGGAAGCAGGCTCCTTGCTGAGCAGAGAGCCTGTTGCAGGGCTCGATCCCAGGACCCCGAGATCATGACTCGAGCCGAAGGCAGAGGCTTAAACCCACTGAGCCACCCAGATGCCCCGCAACTACATGTTTTATTTGAAATGTGAATACTATGCTTACCTAAAAAAGTTCTTATAATAAAAAATAAACAGATTTGGATAAATTTTAAGTCTTCAAGGAAAACTACTAATGGTACCTTTTTCATTCACATTTAAAACATAGGGATAAGCAGGGGTGCTTGGGGGGCTCAGTCAGTTAAGCATCTGCCTTTGGCTCAGGGGCTCAGTGATCTCAGGGTCCCGAGATTGAGGCCTGGGTCGGGCTCCCTGTTTAGTGGGGAATCAAACACTACCTCTCCCTCTGCCCTCCACCCTCATGCTTGCTCTCTCTCTCACTTGCTCTTTCTCATGCACTTGCTCTCTGTGTTTCTCTCTCAAGTAAATTAAAAAAAAAAAAAAAAAAAAAATTAGGATAAGCAATGAAAATGCAAAAGAAATTAAAGAATTTAAGATATGCTTTGTTTTGAATGGTATCATATCCATCAAAAAACTACATTCTATTTGCAAAATTAATTTTAATTTTCAACAGTTCACAAAATGCAAACTTATTCAGTAAGCAGAACTTGATACAGTCTATGTAGAAGTTTTTCAGTTTTTTCCCCAAGGATTTTGTTTTTTAAGTGAAGGTAAAAATGTGTGTAACAAGGTTTGAAGAAACAAAACATTCACCCAAAATCCCAATTAAATTGTAGCCTACTGATTTTTTTTTTTTTTTTTTTTTTGGCAGAACTGGTCAGCATTTTATAGGTGCTACTATTTGCTACTATTTCAGTTACTATACTTTAAAGATTATTACCTACAGCTGGGAGGCTCTCATTATCCAAATACAGCTAAAAATGAAGAAGCCCACTTAATGTTAATCCACTTAAGATAATTAGAATTTCATGATGAAAAATAACTCAATTAGTTATTGTTTTCCAAACTTACAGAGAACATTGTAAAAATGAGTATAAAGACCAAAGAATAAAAGATGTTACAATTCTGGGGTGTAATCTAGTGGCACAATTAATAAAAACATGAATTCAATCAGTAAGCATTTATGGAGGGCCTGTACATAAGCACAGTAAATAAAGATACAGTATTGAGCAAGATGACAAAGCTCCCATTTATTTCCATCGAGTCCTCTTTCTAACAGAGGAAGACAGATGTCCTTCACTTCGCTTTTGAGTTTTGCAGCACAATTGTAAAGAAAAAGTACAAAATTTGTCCTTTTAAAAAATAATTAAAAGTATCAGTAATTATTCCCAAGGACTATAATAAATCACCTGATAGGTAAACCATAATCTTTTAAAGCCCCTATTGGGTCATCCTTGTAGAAATTTTCTCCTTCAAATATTATCTAGTCTTATTAATGTCTTCACCAGGAATCTGAGGAGTTCTAATTATTTTGACCATTTTCATTAAATGGTACATTTTTGCCAATATCTCTAACTGTCCTGATTTGTCAGCTATAACATCTGGAAAGAAATGACACCAGCATTAAGAATATGTGTAGGGGCGGTGCATGGAGAGCGGGTGCTTGAAGCAATTCCTTAAGTGTAAAGTTGATATGAATACTTGCAGTGCATATTTTCATCATTTTTCCTCTGCAACTAAAGGTACCTGGGAGAGTGAATTTTCAAAATAAAGACTTAGAATTGTTTATATAAAATAAAGATATATGTACTTTTTTTTTTTTAAACAGCACAGTTTGAAAGGTGAAGTCAAGAAACTACCCAAAAATCCATCATTAAGACACGGGTTAAATTAAGGTGCATCTATATTATGGAATACATGGTATGATAAGGAATGTGACATCCCTGTATGTGACAAAGTATAAAGATGTTCAGCACTATTAAAAAAAAATCAAGGATGTACAGTGTGATTGTACTTGGTGAAAACAGTTACCTTCATGCGTTATTGGTGTTGGCTTTTCTATGCTAAAAGTTTTTGGATGAACAGAAAACTCAACAGTGATTTTAGCACAAGTTAGTCTTAAGTATGGATTTTTGGTAAACTATTCATAAAATGTCTGTGGCTTTTAACAATACTCCTATCAGAAGGCCTGCAAAGAGTTTTGGGACCCACATTATATACCATATCAGCAACAATGAAACATGCTCCAATTTACTATGTGAAGAAGTGATGACAGAGGAAGAGCCAGAATAGGGAACAATTCCTCTCCGGCTCTGAGCATCTCAAGCAGATATTACTGAATTGCTCGTGAGTACTGTGTTATAAAGACAGGAAAGAGTTTTAAAAACAAATGGCTCGGCTATTTAGTCATTTCAAAAATGTGAATGCCTACCTAAATATTCAGCCTGCACCCTGCTAGGTGCTGAAACATAATGAACAAGACTGATTCAGTTACTACAGACTTGGATCCTCCAGGCTAGTTTGAGAGAAAGAGATTTACCAAATAATCACAAAAGCTGTGTGTCAAATAGCAACTGTGCTCCAAAGCAGAATCTCTGTGAATTGAGTTGAAGTATACAGCATCTAAGTACGTTTGGTTTCGTCCTTTTAAGATATAGTGTGTTGTGGTAGATTAGCAGGTCACTCTGTTTTTTTAGGTAGATAACCATTCTTAGAAGATGAACATTCTTTCTTGAATAACAGCTTCAGAAAGGTGTTTCCTTAGATGAATTTTGGTATGCTTTTTTTTTTTTTTTTGTAAGACAATAAAAACAAAGTCTCCCTTTGTATTTACTCTAGCTGCCAAATTCAGTGCTGATCTTAAATATTAAATATTTCAATGCAGGCCCAAATAAGCACTCGACCTATGATCATTAGTTGTTCTGTTTTATCTGCTACTTAATCCTATGAACCTGGTCAAATAATTTTCAAAAAATTATAAATGTCCCCAAGCCATGTTTACATGCCTACAGAAAGCCTAGCCTGGTTACTTCAAGTGGCTGTAATTCAAGTCACTCAAGTCACCACTAGTCACCACTACTCATTATTTTTTGATAATTTATTTAAATTGCCAAAACAGAATACCTGCAGAGCTAATATTTCAGTATGTCCCAACATCACATAGTAACATCACATCACTATAGTAACAGTTATATTTCAAAGACAGAAATGTGTTAAAAATATCCTACTTTAAAAGTGGCACACTTAACATTAATTCACTCAATAATTTATTTGCTGACCAATTAAGTATACCCCTGGCAAAGTGCTATGTCCTCAGGATACTACAATGAGTATGATGCATTTCCTGTTTTTTTAAGGGGTAGTGAGGTAGTAGGAAGAGGAAAAAAGGAACAAGATTCAGTGTGATGTGTGCCACAATAAGCAGCATATAAGTGATGTTGCAAGAGATCAGAGAAAACAGAAGGTAACATTTGCCTGTCAGTCAGAAAGCCTCCAAAGGGGGAATACCTATAATAAATTCTCAGATCAGCCAAAAGAAACCGTTTGGGTATTTCCCTTTTAGTGTCCAAGCTTCTAAAGTGAACTTCTAAAAACACAGCTATTTTAAATTACTTTTGTGGATACTGATGGATCTACAGTGTCACGCAATAATTTCTATATTCAAAGGACTTTGTGGACTGTGAACCTCAGGTTTATCAGAGGTAGGTAAAAAAAGATTAATCAGTTTCTCCCACTCCAAAATTAACAGAATTCTAAACTTATCATTTGTAATAGGCAAAGCAGATCTGAATTTAAAATTGTGTAGTCAAATGTTTATAATAAATTCGATCAGAAAACCACATAATATTATGGTGGAATGGGAAAAAAATTATTTGATCTTTGGAAACCTTTAAAAAGTTAAAATTAGAGCAACAGTGCACAGATAAATGCAGGCAAAAAACCCGTGTCTCTCTTGGTTAAACAGATTTAACAGTTGTAAAAAAAAAAAGAAATTCTTTAATCATGAGCCCTAAAATTCAGTCCATAGACCAAGTTTACGAAGACCCAGAATTTATTTAAATTAAAAACAAAAAACAATGGGGTGCCTAGGTGACTCAGTCAGTTAAAAAGTGTCTGCTTTGGCTCAGGTCACGATCTTAGTTAGGGATCTGGGACAGACCCCAGGAGCCCAGACCTCCAGCTCCCTGTTCAGCAGGGAGTCTGCTTCTGCCTCTCCCTCTGACCCTCCCTCCCCAACTCATGCTCTTTCATTCTCTTTCTCAAATAAATAAAATCTTTAAAAACAAAACAAAACAAATTCCACTGACTACATGCAATAGCCAGATTTACCAATCTGAATGCAACAGATAACAGGTTCAGACAAGTCTCTAGAGAATAACTTAACAGAATAAATTTGACTTATTTTCTTGTATTAGTATGCTATCAGTTTTCAAAGAATTAACGTCACAGAAAAATTCCAAAAACAAGGCCCAATTTTTAAAACAATATACCAAGTACGAAGCTACTAAATTTCTTCCCCCTTTGGCTACTACCAAATAAGCTAGACACAATTCTTTTCATTTACTTCTTAATTGGGTAAATCAAAGTACTGTGAAGCAAAATTACCAACAAAAATACTTAGCTCTCAGGTAAAGTTAGAGGATACCTAATAACTACCTGAAATGATTGGGAAAATCCTAGGATTCTTATAGGATAATGTTCTAAAAAACATAAAATCAATGCTAAAGTTTGTAATCAATTTATTCGTTGATAAAAGGTCAGTATACAATTCAGGTCCTGAAACATGAATGTCATGAAATCCACATTTCAGGTGGAGAAACAGGAAAAAAGAGAGTAAGTGGTCAGAACTTGCCCAAGGTCACAGGAATAATTGGCAAAACGAGAAGCAGACTCAGATTCCTAATACCAAGGATACTGTTCTCTTTGTGACATTCGTAACATGTGTATGATTCCTTCTGTATGATTTAGGCAATAAGGTCAGATCATGTGTCTTTCTGGGTTAAACAGACACTGCCTAATAGATGAAGGCCCTTTTCAAAGCCAAATTCTGTTTTAATTTTTTCTTTTAAAAGTATAAAATTCCTTCCATCATAACATCCAAAAGAAAACTGACATAAGAAAACTGAAAATGGTAATTTTTAATTAGGCTCATTAAGAATTTAACGTTAAGATTTCCTTTATTCATTCTGAATTTTACTCATTTCTTTACCCTTTAAAAATTCTGCTTCCTTTTAAAGAAAGTTACCAGTTAATATGGGCATTTACAAAAGCATTCTTGTAAACATGGTAACAAAAATAGCACTCTCTATAATCAAACACAAAATCTCCAGATTTCTTTAGTCAGAAGAAATTAGTTGGGCTTTTGAAAGGAAAATGCTTGCACATTGCATTGGTCTTGTGATAAACCAGGCATAGTCCTTCAACGAATTAAGATGCATTCAATGGAAAAATACTGATAATGCGGACAGGCTACCTCACCCACCCCAGACAATATATAATGCAATTATAGGGTGGCAAACAACCAGATACTGTGAAATGCTCTCCAAATCTCAGGAAGTCAAAAGTTAAGCTGAAATAGTGGCATATATTATTTGTCTCTTTAAAACTGACTAAACAGGGATGGCTGAGTGGCTCAATTAGTCAAGCATCTGTCTTCCACTCAGGTCATGGTCCCAGATTCTGGAACTGAGTCCTCCGTCAGGCTCCCTACTCAGCCAAGAGCCTGCTTTGCCTCTGCCTGCCACTTCCCTTGCTTGTGCTCTGTCTCTCTCTCTCTGACAAATAAATAAAATCTTTTTAAAAATAAATAAATGAAACCTATTAAAACTGACTAAATAAAACAAGCCATTAATCCAAGTTCAGACTATATAGCACATTCGGATGGCAAACCTACTTACTCTTAATGAAATGTCTATGTTCTTAAGTTGGTTTTTTTTTTTTTTTTTTTGGTTTTAAGATTTTATTTGATAGAGACACACCGAGAGAGGGAACACAAGCAGAGGGAGTGAGAGAGGGAGAAGCAGGCTTCCTGCCAAGCAGGGAGCCCGATTTGGGGCTCGATCCCAAGACCCTGGGATCATGACCTGAGCTGAAGGCAGATGCTTAATGACTGAGCCAACCAGGCACCCCTGTGTTCTTACGTTTTAACAACCATCTTGATTTTGCTTTAAGAATTGTGTTGAGGCATCTGGTTAGCTCAGTTGGTTGAACATCTGACTCCTGGTTTTGGTTCAGGTCATGATCTTGGGGTCATGGGACTGGCCCGAAATGGGCTTTGTGGTCAGCACAGAATCTGCTTGAGATTCTCCCCATCCCCCTGCTTGCACACTCACTCTCTTTGTCTTCCAAATAAATAAATAAATAAACTCTTAAAAAAGGAAAAAAAGAATCAAGTGCTATGTTTATCGAGGCCTGTAACCAGGTCCCTTCAGCTCCCGATCTTACCTGCTGAGTCCTCCAAATCAATCAGTTTGGGCATTAGGCTTTCAGGGAGCTTTTCTGGTAAGTCATAGCCATTCTTCCTAGCAACTACCAGATGAAAAGCAGCACAAAACTCATCCAGTGTCAATGCTCCATCTTTATCAAAGTCTGAAAGTTCCCTAGAAGACAAAGTTTCTATAAATATAATCATCTACTTTGGATCCCTTTATGTCTCAAACAGAAGCAAAAGAAACCCTTTTCCAGAAAAAGTACAAAATTTTTTTTTAAAAATCCCATAGATGGGAAGAAGTATAAAAAAGTGAACAGAAAACTGACTGCAAAATGTAGGCAGTGGGCATATGGATGTTCAAGGCACAATTCTTTAAACTTTTCCGAATACTTGAAATTCTTACAATAAAATGCTAAAAAAACAGCTTAAATAAGTAAAACCACCAAAAAATGGACTTTAATCCATATGCATTTTTACGTAACAGGATTTAGTTTAAAGGCAGGCCTATTTAATAAGTCACTGAAAATTTAAAAACCTTCATTTTTATTGTTATCAAAGGTACATGCATCCACTTTAAAGCATCCAAAAGAATAACAAGGCTTGATAGTAAAAAAAAAAAAACAACAACAGCCTCCCCATTCTTCCACTTTCTAGATGCAGAAGCAACCACTTTTGTATTTAATACGAAACACTAGAAATAGCATGAATACATTGCTAGTTCTTGATTTTTCAGTTTAGGCATTATCCATCTTCCTTTTACTATAGCACTCTATGCTACTAAAAACCCTACTAATGACATAATTTAAAGTAGAAATAACATTTATGTTTATCTGAGAATTGTTTTTAAAAAGTAATTTGTGATTGGGGCACCTGCGTGGCTCAGTGGGTTAAAGCCTCTGCCTTTCGCTCAGGTCATGATCCCAGGGTCCTGGGATCGAGCCCTCCATCAGGCTCTCTGCTCAGCAGGGAGCCTGCTTCCTCCTCTCTCTCTGCCTGCCTCTCTCCCTACTTGTGATCTCTATCTGTCAAATAAATAAATAAAATCTTTAAAAAAAAAAAAAAGTAATTTGTGATTATCATTTGTTTTGACTGGCTAATTCCAACTACATAGCAGCTATCCAAAGACTTAGTCTGGATTTAAGTGGGAGCTAAGCACTGTTCTTAAGCTCATGACTTAGGATAGGTATAGGTATAGCTAATGGTATGGGTAATACATAATAGGTATAAGCTTGTTAAAAGACAGATGGGCTACATACAACCATGGATGAACCAATTAGCTTTTATTCCAAGCATTATGCTAGCAACAAGAAACAGCAGATACAGCTTAAAGAATTTTAGCACTTTTTAACAAACCACTGTACCGGCATCACTTATTTCTTTTCCAGAGAGTGAGACAAAAGCTGACCATTACTGAGTTCTTTGAGAACATTCTTGAAAAGGTTACTCTAGTAGTTTATTTTTTAAAGTATGAAAATCTACTTGCTGGAAGCTCTCTAAAACAACCCATATTACACAACTAATGTGAAATACCACACTTACCAAATGTGAGAAAGTTCAAGAATAGGAAGTTTTGATTTTGTAAAAAACTCTTTAGCTGCAGATCCTGAAATATTAAAACAGTGTTGTTTAATGTTATGCTGAACTTACAGACCCAAGAATAAAATGTGAGGTTAAGAGTCTTAAGACTTTTATCACTGTGGCAAAAGGCAGGAACCTTAACATGTGTGTATGTCATGTTTTTTTCTCCAGTGATTATAAACTCTTTAGATAAACAATTTGAGAATTATCATTTATAATCTCTGACCAATAATACCATGCCTTTGAAATTATGAAATTGAGACTCTGTCCTGTCCCATCCAGAAGAATTTGTTTTTAACAACTCACCTGGAATAAATCCGTTTAGATCAGGCTGAATGGTTTTAAACTGATTTACATAATACTGTCTTTGTTCATCTGTTATTTTCCAGGGATCATCATAACTACTGGATTGCCTACGAATTTCATTGGCAGTTGTAGCTGATGCTACAGTTCGTACTGTTGTCTGGTCCTGTAATGAAACATTTATTTCCTCAGTACAGTATCTATCTATATAATTATATGGACCAAGATTGCTAGGTTATTTATCTTTGAAATTAAAACTTACTTTTTGTGGATGTTTAAAATATAAGAAGTCTTCACAAAGTCATCACCAAACCACATATTTGTTATAATCAGGTTACTGAATGTTTCTGCACAATGATTATATAAGTACATAAAATGATAGCAGTGTGTAAGCAACAGAAAGTTATGAAAAATGTGCTAAGAAAGCCAAGCAAATATATTCCTAGGCACAGAAAACTTGCAAAACTTCGTTGAATAATTAGAAAGAAAATCAGCCAAAACTTTTATTGAAACACTCCACTGATAACAGACTTTAAGACACAGAGTAGAGTTCTGTGTTCTATAAAGAGTGAACTTGCATTTACAAAATTTGCAATAGCAAAATATATATAAAAAAAATGACTGCAGCAATACTCTGAATGAAGCAAATAAAAATGCAATACCAATAAAATGTCACACCTGGACAGAAGCAGGATGCATGGTTAAAAGAGTACTGGTTGGTGGAGTATCTGCAAAACTGACCCAAGTTTCTTGCGGTGGAGGTGGAGGTGGAGAGTGCCCCGACCACACTGCATCAGCAGCAGCAGAACCTGGAAAGAGAACGGTACACACGCTGGCTCACTTCTAGAGAAAAAAACAGTTACCAGGTTTGTACTATAACTCCTCATACACGTATTATAAATGTTTTCCTTCAAACTTTGAAGAAATGTTAATGATTTCCAAAGTGAATGTCTTCTGTCAACTTAAAATTATACCTCATTTAAATCTTTTAAATTGTTACTGTGCTTTCCTTGTCAATACTGAAACTAATATAATATATACCTTATATTCTGGGAAATCATTATTTATTTGTTTCATCTTCAGAGATTCTGGTATCTATAAACTTTTGTCTAAGCATCACATGAATAAGTAAATGCAATTACAATTGTTCAAAGTGATGTATCTGCTTACAAACTTTCATAGTTGGCTTCTGCTTCTAATTAAGGTGCTTAATTTATAATTAAAAATTGCCTTGGAGGCAACTCTTAAAGGAATTGTATCAAGTTTCCTTCAATTTACCACCCTTAATAAATAACCTTCACTTCTAAAGAATTTCAAAATACCTGATTGTGCGTCCCCAAAGGGAGACCAAAATGGCCCAGGTCCTGCAAGAGGCCTCTCGTTATTTCCCCCACTGGGGTGACGGCTGTGCTTCCTCCATGTGTGTGGAGAAGTTGGTGGGGACTGCTGGGGTGAAACTACTGGGGATGCAGGTTCCTGGAAAGAATATTATTAAGAATTATATTTTTTTAAGGTGACATTTTCATTAATAAGGTATCATTAAATGCTTTAATGTAAACATCTATACAGGCCATCAGCTGGTAACACATTCAGGCACATGAATACCTGCTGATCTGTAGATGTACGAGGCTGGACAGTATCATGGCTTACAGATCCCTTTTTCACTTGTCCTCTTCCAGGTGGTGGGGGAATTACACCAGAGTAAGACCCTTGATTTTCAGAATCTGAAGAGTATGAGGCTGCATGGCGAGATTCCTGTTCATTCTTTGAAGCAACAAATCTTGGCAGAGGAAGGTCCTTTACTGTTAACCACAGAAATAATTATTACTTTAAAATGAAAAAGAGCACACATTAAAACTGAAATATGAATTAGATATTAGAAAGAATTTTTTAAAAAACGGATACAGACACATATGTTTACCACTCCCTTTTACTGTTTAGGGAGACTCTAACCTAGAAAGTAGTAGAACACTAAACTGTCCTTCTAAAGGCAATAACAATAGCTATAATAAATAACCTATCTGGCTCTGTGCTTGCAACTAAGGCAACAAGGTGCCAAGGTCACTGACAGTAACTGACAAGAGTCTGAACCCAGGACAGTCTGACCTGAAGGTCTAGACGATTTCTTTTCTGCTCATACTGATTCTCTTTAGACTTTAGAGCTGAGCTGTTAAGTAAAGCAGAGAACATATCACTAGATTGAGACTAGATTAATCTAGACACTTCATGGCACAAATTCCTGAAAATATTTTACTGTTTCCCTACCAACACCATGGTACAAGGCATGATAGCTATCCACTTTAATCTGGCCTGTGACATTTCTATGGGCAGATATCCTACATTCAAATAAACAGAGAAGAAAAAAAAAACCAAGAACTTCTCTGAAGATCAGTCATAGCTCACACCTTTAGACTGGAAAACACACACAGGAGCAGAATTTTTAGAATTCCCTTCACCATGACTATCTTCATCTCTCTTGAATCTCCATACTAAGGAGTTGGAAATACTAAGCTTATTCAGTATTTATGTAAAATAATTCAAAATTATTTGAAAAGAGTATGAATTCTCAATTCTAGAAGAATGATGTGAGGCAAAACAGAGGCCCAAAATGAAAACCTCACATTAACCAATAAACTGAACCTGGTGCTTAAAACTATTTATAAAAATTCCAACATTACAGAAAGCCTCAAGTTTTCTCTTTCCTCTTTTCCCTATGACAACCACAGAACTCTGCATTTAAATGCTACCTTTATAGAATTTCCACTGACTTTGGCATCAATAAGCCTCCCAATCACAGAAAAACTAATTACCCTAGGTGATACTTTTAAGGTAGTCAAATGCCTGTGTGTAGGTTTTAGTCTGCCAAAATTTTAACTTTGTCTCTATCCAAATCAGAAGTTTTGGTTAACTTTCTAATTTCAAATGCACAGTCTTCCCAAACAAAAAACCACAAAGCATTATGTAGTTTTATACGTATTTGAAAAGAAGTCACTACAATCCATCATTTACTTTGATAAAATTATTCACCCAAAATCTCTCTAAGCAACTTTTAGTGAATTCTGAAAAATCACCACTATTAACAATTTTTATATGACCATCAAATATGTATTAAGTACATACACACCATAACAGGTTAAAGACAGAGATATTTTTCTAATATTCACCAATGAACCAATGAATGAAGCTAGAGAGAATACTAAAATGTCAGGAAGACTCGACAATTCTACTGACTTTACTTCGTTTGTGAGCATAAGTCTATTTTCATTTCAGCTACTAATGTATTCCGTATTTACCTGTATTTATACTTTCCACTCTTAAAGGGAAACCAGACTGGGCAACAGCTACAAGTTTCAAAGCGATATAGAACTGACTTCTTCCGAAATAACCAAGCCTCGTTGCACCACAAAGCTCCATAATCTATAAAAGAACACAATGTTAAGTTTTATGATACTAATTCTCCAAATAAGCAGGTATTTATCTTCTGTTCATAATTTCCCCACAATACATAGCTGACACATGGTATATTACACTCAAATGACGACCAGCTTCCTCAGGTTTCAGGTTTATGAGTCTGAAAATAAAAAGGCACAGACCTTATAATAAGAAGGTTATGGTTCTCCTACTTGGTAAAATCCATATGATAAAGCAATTTTATTTTATTAGGATGACTATTTTCTCTTAAGAGTTCTATTTTTCAGAAACAATGTATCATCTACTTTTTATAAACACTGTGCATACAACAGGGCCAAAAGTTCCTGCAACTAATAGATTATTACGCAACCATTTTAAGTAATAGTATAAAATGACACAGGAAGTGGAAAAAAGTAGGATACATAATTTTAACCACATAAACACAAATCTGAAAAAAAACAGAGATATACAAATCTATCAGCAATTTTGTTAGGAGAGATTAAGAGTAGGGTTTTTCCTCTTATTTCCCAGATTGTATTGAATGTGGCTATACTACTTTTCCTTAAAACAATTTTTGCTTTGCATTTTTAAAGCACAAAGGTCTTCAAGGATCTACACCCTCATTCCAGTCATTTGACAAGTATTTCTAGACTGGCTATGACAAATACATAACAGACTAGAAAAAAGAAGCTTCGGTTATGAGATTAAATGACAACCGCAAAAGTTGGAATAATGTCTACTGTACAGGCATTATAATCTCTAAATAAACACTAAGTATCCTTGTCTCACCTTCTCAAAAGATACAAATTCCTGTAGAAAGGGAGCATATTTGTCTCTTTTCTTTTTCCTGAAACACTCAAAGATTAGGGTACCTAGATGTTAGGTAACAATTCACAAGTATTTACTAGAATTGCAAAAAAAAGCACCCACCAACAGTTAAGCAACGTGTCACAGTCACAATAACCACAAGAGAAGACATTTTTATGTGATCGATCAGCAATGGAGGAAGTTCCTGATTCTGCCACTAAGGGGCATCATTTCAATGTAAATTTAAAAGGGCAAGGCGGATAAAAGGCCAGGTTCACACTAGGGAACTAGGAGGAAAATGAGGGTAAGAGTTAACAAGGCCACATATTCTTGAAAGATAGGCAGGCATTTTGTTATGATTACTGTCCCTTTCCACAATTCTTTTCTGCCCACTTGGCACCCTGTAAAGGATCATTACACATCTTAGGTACTTTTGCTTATAAAATAAATCTAAAACATCTAAAATATGCCCTGTATCTACGTTTGATAAAGGGAAGACCTCAAAGGAAATCATAGGTAATTGCTTTGTTTATCCTAGTTATATGCGTTTCAGGTATCAGTCAGAAGGAGATGCCCAAGGAACAAGAAATGCAGAGGGAGGAGTTCAGAAGAAGGGAGCATGTTGTGGAGATGTGCTCCACAACTGAACCAGACAACCCAGGTGATGACTAAAGCTAAGGAAGTAAATGAGACTGCCTGCAAGCCCAGAGCAGGGAAAGGGAACTGTGGAGAACACCAAAACCCAAGCGTAGGTGTAAAAAGAAGCCTATGAAAGAAGCAGTGGGAAAAAGTATCAGCATAAGGAGGGTGGAAAGAGGTTCTGGAAGGTGGGAACAAACCTTAAGGAAAATCATTATTGCACATACAAATTCATGTACAAAGGTGTTCACAGTAAGAAGCAACCTAAACTTAACACAAGAACAAAAAGATAGTTGATTATTAAACAACCATATAATGCGATAACCACACAACAGTTAAAACTCACTGCTTACAGTATTAATGTTATGAAAACAAAAAGCAAGATACAAAGCAGGCATATAAAAGTATAATCCCAGTTTTATTAAGATACTTGCATATAAATGGTACAGAATATGCCAGTGATTATTTCTGGGTACTGAGATACTTTATATATTTTATATTATTATATTATATATTTTTAATATTTTATATTATTTTATATTTTATAATTATTTATATTATTTATATTTTATATATTTATATTATTTTACATTATTTAGTCAGAAAACTAATAATTTCCAAACAAAAGAATTAGTGGGGCCAAATAAAAAAGAAAAGAAAACACACTCTATTTTATAATTAGGAGGTCTTTGCCACTTAAGCACTAGTACAGATGTAGTAGGGTAAAATCTCATTTGCAATGGATTAAGGAATAAACATGAGGACTACAAGTGGAGAAAGACAGGTTAGCATGCTTGGCTCTCAGAGAAAGTAAGTTTAGAAGAGTAATCTTGATTCTCCTAAGTCTCAGAGCTAGCCAGTGGAAGAACTGGCTCAAGAAGCCAGGTCCTTTGATTCCAAACCCAAAGCTCTTTCTAAGGGGCTTAGGGGGTGGGGGGTGGGGGTAGAAAAGCAAGAAGGGATACCATCTTTCTACTGTATCAGATGTAACAAAATTCTAAGTTGCCCTGTCAGGAAAGGGGAATGAGATTTTGAAAAGGGAGATAAAAGGGCTCAAAGGCAAAATATTTGCAGTTATTTCTCTATAACTAATCCTGGCTACATCATCTACGGAACTCATTTTGTGGCCCAAGTGAGGCATATGTGTCACTGATGTCTATCTTTCCAAGCTATACCAATTAGAGAGGCCACTAGCTCTTGAAACAGCAGAGGCGGAAAGGAGCTGTAACATACAAACTTACAAAAACGATCCCTGATGAAACAGTATCACGAGGTCTGGTTTATCATCACAACCTTGTGAATTAGACAAAATTTGTCTCTTAAAAATATGTGGAATAACTGCTAGAAGCAGAGCACTGGACCAAAGTATACATATACTTAAAAATGCATTCACTATTGCCAAATGCCTTTCAAAAAAGTTGTTGAAATTTTTTCTCCCACTATTAATGAGAGTGTTTTTTTTCATATTTTTCTCCAGTAACCTGAAAAAGACTACTCACACACATATATGGAGTTTTTTGACTACATGTATTACACAGTTTCATACAGCTATTCCTTACTTTAGTTTTTATAATATTCAAGTATATGATATAGGAGTACCTGGGGGGCTCATCTGGTTAAGCACCTGCCTTTGGCTCAGGTCATTATCTCAAGGTCCTGGGAGCTGTCTCAATCAGGCTCTCTGCTAGGCAGGGAGCCTGCTTCTCCCTCTCCCTCTGCTCCCCACCCCCCACCCACCAATGTGCTCTCTCTTGTTCTCTCTCTCACTAACAAATAAATAAAATCTTTTAAAAATAAATAATAGAATCAATAAATATCTGACAGATTTATTAGCCCAGTCCTCAATTTTTTTTCTTGTTTAGAATTTACTGGAATATTCTCATATTACGTATTCCTCCAAATACCCTTTAAAATCATTTATCAAAATAAACAGATTTTAATTGGAATGGCAATATATCCTAACTTTAGTAAGATCACCTCCAGTGTTCTATCATTAAGCCTGATACTGGCTAACACTCTGCAACACCTTTGTTATGTTAAGAAACTATTCAGCTATGGGGAGTCTGGGTGTCTCAGTCAGTTAAGCATCCAACTCTTGATTTCAGCTAAGGTCAAGACATGGAGCCTCAGGTGGGGCGTTGTGCTGGGTGTGGACCCTACTTAAGATTCTCCCTCTCTCTGCCCCTACTCTGAGTGTGCACAAGCACGCTCCCTCACTCTCTCTCAATAAATGAATGACTGAATGAAATATTTTTAAAAAGAAAAACTATTCAGCTAGTTCCATGTCCCTCTCCCTCTGCCCCTACCTCCAACCTGTGTGCATAGTATGCTCTCTCTCTCTCAATGAATGAATGAATCAATGAAATATTTTTAAAAAGGAAGAAAACTATTCAGCTAGTTCCACCGGTCTAAGAGTTTTGTTTGGGGTTTTGTCTTTTCAAAAACCACAAACATATTAATTTTATTGTGTGTACTTTGGGGCAGAAAACTAAAAGGTCATAATTTTTCTCCTTGGTCTATTAATATTCATAATTCTATTAACAGAATTCCTAACATCAAACCATCTTTTGATCCCTAAAATGAATGTCATTTAGTCATGGTGTATATTACTGTTTCAAATAATATTTATAAAATTTTAACCATAATCTTAAAATGATTAGGTCCCAAAAAAAACAAGAAAACAAGAACCCCAAAATCCCTATCTATACCTGAAAAGTTTGGAAACGGTGCTCTGTTGGCTTTGTAAACAGAACAAACAAGTTTTATTCTTCTCCTCTCTGCTCCGAAATACTCTTAAATAGATTTAGAACTATATGTTCCATAAAGATTCAGAAGAATTCACCTATGACATGGGCTGAGCAGTATCTCTGATGTGTGTCTCACTTTCTTCCAGGTCAGGTGGAATAAACTAGGTTAGTCTATCTTTAAAATGTTTGATAATTTCCTAGAAATCACTTATCACCTCCAAATTTTGAAATTTATTATTAATTCAGCATTATTCAAAGTACTCTCACTTTTTTAATTGTCTTTCTATGGTAACTTGCTCTTAGTCTGAATTATGTATATTTATGAGCATGTGTGCACAGCTGCCTAATGTTGAGAATCACTTAAAGCCCCTGTTCGGATATGGATTCCCAGACCTCCCCCATTAGATTGTAACTTACCTAGGAAACCCAGGACCAGCTAGTGTTGCTGGTGTACTACCAACAGCTACTGAAAACCATTAAGCTTTATTTTCATAACATTGTAAAATGTACATGTTCATGGTAAAATAAATAAATGGTATTTAAGGATATGGACTTAAAAATTCCTACAATCTCCATCAGAATAACAACTCTTTTCATATGTTCTTCCCATCTTTTTCACATGTATTCAAATAAATGAGTGCACATACTTAACATATACTTTTTACACATATAGGGTCATACTGTAAATGACTCTTTTCATACAATATTACTTGAAGGTCTTTTTGTATCAGCATAGGTCTTTTTCATTTTTTTTTACATAGCATTCCATGCATGGACATACCTATTACAAATTAACCAATCCCCTACTGATGGACACTTAGGTTTTTCTAGCCTTCTATTACAAAGAATGCCGTAAACATTCCCATGCATGTATGCTAGTGCACTTGTAGAACTGCAGGACAAATTTCTAGAAACAGAATACACTTTAAAATGTAACATAGTCAAGTACTCCAAAAAAACTCTGAATGACTGTACCATCTTACTGACCAGCAAAGAACTTAGTTAGCTATGTGGTCTGAGACAGAAGAGAGAAGGGCCGAAAGTTTTCATTAATTTTATTGGCTTCACAAGGATATCAATCCTAAGTAAGTCAGTATTGACTTTTTTCCCAGAATGCTCTGTTCCGTAATACTTATCAAAAGCCACTAACTTCCAGGAAGAAAAGGTAAACTAGATTATAGTTCATTTTAATACCTACAGAGATCAACATGGTTAGGGAATCATTCTGTATCATATAGTACTTGAGCAAGTTTTATTACTTTACTGTGTCTGAATTTCCTTCTATGTTAACTAGGGGAAATAATATACTACCTCTTGTGATTGCTGTGAGCATTCAATGAGGCTGTATTTAATAAAACACTAAAGTGGTCCACAATATAATTATTACTTTTTATTTACTACCCTCATCATAATGCACTTTATTCAGAGACTTCAGAGACTAAGTCATTATTGAAAACCACATTTTCCTGAGAGCTAAGAGTTAATGCCTTTAAGCCTCAAAGTGGGTTTTATTATAATTTTTGATGGAAAGTCTTCTAAAATACAGGATGCTTTCAAGCCTTCATAAGTATTTTGAAGTTCTCGTTTAAGACAATACACTGAGCACAGGAAATTACCTCCTCTCCCTTCAGGAATCTTATTAAAATGAAAGTAATGGAATAAATTCACAAAAATTAGTAAGAGAAGGGGAAACAATGAACAGGCAGGAAATCTCAACAAATGTTAGCAATCAGAAAGCAGATGGAGTCATGCCTAATACAATAGGTGGAAAAAAATCAGTGCCAACAATACCTACAGAGAAGAATTTGCCCCATAAAATCTAGGGACTCACCTAAAAATGGTATGCAGGGGTATGCCTAGAGTGAGATCAGGTATGACTAAGGTGAGATGGGAGAGAGATCAAGATCCCTATCTCTACAGCTGCTCACAGAATATTAGCAACCAGACTTTACCCTCCAATATAAATAAACAAAAAACTGGAAGTTATATCTCTAAAGAAATGTAGGGAAGTACTAGGTCAGCGATATGGACAAGGGTGGTTGTCCCAGAGAAAAGCTCCTATTTCTAGCATTTAGTAATCCAGTAAGAGTCAGCATCTGGCCCACTCCTTCCTTCCTTTTTTTTTTTTTTTTTTAAAATTTTGAAGAGTTTATTTATTCATTTATTTGACAGAGAGAGAGACAGTGAGAGAGGAACACAAACAGGGGGAGTGGGAGAGGGAAAAGCAGGCTACACTGTGCAGGGAGCCCTGATGGCAGGGCTCAATTTTAGGACCCTGGGATCATGACCTGAGCTGAAGCCAGACACTTAACGACTGAACCACCCAGGCGCCCCTGGCCCACTCCTTCCAAAGGAAGGTAGTCTTTTAAGAAACTAAATGCAAGAACAAAGAGCTCAGTTATTCTACTGTTGCATTAAATATAAACAAGTTACCAGAGATCAACAAGCAACCGAGGAAAACCTACATAATGGAAGAAAACTGTCAAATTTAAAAAGAGGAAAAAACTCTGAAAGATAGAATTCAAGAAAGAAAGAGCACTTAAAAATACTCTAGTGAGTATCCTCTGACAGATTTAACACAGTAATGCATCCATAAAACAAGAACAGGATACAATGATAAAAGAACAACCAAAGAATAAGATGTCTAGAAATACACAGAGTTCAATGGAAATACCAGAAGATAGAGAAAAATGTCTCCAGAAGTAGGAAGGGGCAAGGTGAATTAGAAAATGAGAAAGGGGTGCCTGGGTGGCTCAGTGGATTAAGCCGCTGCCTTCGGCTCAGGTCATGATCTCAGGGTCCTGGGATTGAGCCCCACATCGGGCTCTCTGCTCTGCAGGGAGCCTGCTTCCTCCTCTCTCTCTGCCTGCCTCTCTGCCTACTTGTGATCTCTCTCTCTGTCAAATAAATAAATAAAATCTTTAAAAAAAAAAAAAGAAAATGAGAGAAAAACAGCATTAATTTGGAAGGCTAACATTTTTATTAAATGAGGTCTACAAAAAAATGCAGAGAAAATAGAAGACTCATAATTATAGAACAAGAGATCTTCCCCAAATCTAAAGACACAAGCTTCAGATTGAGTCTACTGAGGGCTCAACACAATGGGTTAAGGAATCCTACATACATTACTGTGGAGCTTCAGAACAGCAAGGATAAAACGAAGATCCTCAGAGCATCCAGAATATGTGTAAATGAAGTGGAGAAGGGGAAGAGGTACTGATCACTAAGAAGAAATACTAACTGGACTGGAATCAGACTTCTCATCAGTAACACTGAATTAGAAAACAATATAGCAACACCCTCAAGTTTCTAAGAAAAAATTCTTTTTTTTTTTTTTTTAAGATTTTATTTATTTATTTGACAGATAGAGATCACAAGTAGGCAGAGAGGCAGGCAGAGAGAGAAGGGGAAGCAGCCTCCCCGCCGAGCAGAGCACCCGATGCGGGGTTCGATCCCAGGATCCTGGGATCGTGACCTGAGCCGAAGACAGAGGTTTTAACCCACTGAGCCACGCAGGCGCCCTGAAAAATTTATTTTCAACCCAGAATTCTGTATCCAAACTAGCATGGATGGAAAGAACACTTTCCTGAATGCAGATCTAAATAAAGTTTATCTCCTATGAACTCTTTCTTGAGAAAACATTTGAGGATGTTTTTCAGCAAAATCTAGAGACAGAGCCTCCAGAAAAAAGCAGATACATACCAAGAAAATAGGGAAATAAGGCTGCAGGATGACAGCTATACAAATGACCTGGAGAGCAACCAGTCCAAATTAGAGCAGAATGACAGAAAGCTCCAAGAAGATTCCAGAAAAAATAAAGGGGAAGGAATGGATACAAACACAAACAGGGTTTGGGGGTGGGGGAAGACATGATCCAGGGTCCTGGGATGGAGCCCCGCATCCTAAGCAGGAAGCCTGCTTCTCCCTCTCCCTCTGCCTGCCCCTCCCCTTGCTTGTGTGCTCTCTCTCTGTTGAATAAATAAAATTCCCAAAAAAAAAAAAAAAAAAAAAACCAAAACAAAACATAGTACTATAGTACTGGATCTGCACTAAAAATATTTATGTCTTCATAATGTAGACACACTTTGGTTTTGAACTTTTAGATTCAATCTAAAGTCAGAACATATTAAATTAAGAATTATGATTTTAGAACAAGGTGCAAATGTTCTCAGTACTAAATATGTAAAAGTATAGCTAACAAGTTCAGAGAGAAGGATAAGAAAGCTGAAGGGAAAAAGGCATGGATTCTGGGTTTTGGTCTCGTACATAAGAAGCTTAGAAGTCAACCCTCCATCCTAACAAGCAAAAAGCTAAACAAACTGAAAAACAAAGAACTCTTCTTAGATCTGTAAGAAAAGTCAGGTCATAGAGCAAACTGCTGCCCCTGAAACTGGAGACCAACACAAGGCAAATACAGAGAATCACAACTTACTATTGGAGGCAAAACCTATCAGCATCAACTTCTTTGAAACCCAAGATGAAATATAGGAAAGGGGAAGGAGAGAAAATTGTTGTACTTTTCATAAAGCCCTTATAATCCCTGGTTTTTTTAATCCTATGCAGATATTATTTTGAAGGATCTAATAAGCAGACTCATTTTTTAGCAATCCAGATTTTATAAACAAATTAGTATATTATACTATATTGCAGTTATATATTCAAAGCCCCTAAGAAAAAGTGGAATGTTTTTCTTCACCTAATGGTCTAACACTATTCACAGAGTTTTTGTTTTATTCTGTTCTTTTTAATGATTTGTGACTTTTTCCCTGTTGCCAAGCTCTTTCTTTTACTCTATCAGCAGGCTTTCTAGTTGCTGGCCTTCTGCCTTGCACGCCATGGCTTAGAAATAGAACCAACCTTTTAAAACTGTATAAAAACAAGAATAAATACCTCTTTAATAATAACTCAAAGAGCTCACCAAAGAGCAAAGAACACGATTATTTTTTTACTTCCAGATATGCAAATACAGTGGTGGTGGTTTTGTTGGTAGGGGAGGGGCATTAACATTTATTGAGAACACAAAATGCTAACCACAGTCCTAATTACTCAAAGTGCTCCCCATCTAATCCTAAAAATAATGTGGCAGAATTGGTATTATTATCATTTTACAGAGGAAGAAAGAATCAGACTGGCCACGTAACAAAGGCCAGAGGGCCTAAACGGCAGAGCTATAATTCAAAGTTATGCCTTTAATCTTCCACCAAGACATGCTGTACATTGTCCTTTTCCCAGGATAATGTTGGCTTCCTCAGGGCAAGTACCCTCACTAGCTGCTAAAGCATGTCTTATAGTCCAGAGTGCCTAGAACACAGTAACAACAAAAAAGCAGTGTTAATGTTTAAGAGAGGCCTTCCATCCTGGGCTCAGAACAGGAGGTACGGGAATGCTAGCAACAATAAAGGTATATAGAAGTTATTTCTTATTTGAAATGAAAAAAGATCAAAGTAGATGCCAAATTACATATCTGAGCTTGAATCCATGAGCTGAATTACAAAATATAAAAACTTAGAAAAACAGAATGAGAATTATATTGAAACCAGATAATATGGAGAAGCATCCTAGAAAGCTGCCTATATTCTCCCCAAGATTAAATTTTATGCATGTTTAATACAGTTGACTCTTGAACAACACAGGGATTAGGAGAGCCAAACCTCCACACAGTCAAAAATACACTTAAACTTCTGACTTCCCAAAAACTTAACTAAAAATCTACTGTGGACCAGAAAAGCCTCATCAATAACATTAAGTTGATTAACACATATTTTGTATGTTAAATGTTTATACTTTGCATTTTACAATAAAGTAAACTAGAGAAAGGAAAATGTTATTAAGAAAACCATAAGAGAAAAAAATTTACAATATTGTGCCTGTGTTAATAAAAAAATGTATAAGTGAACCCACTCAATTCAAACCCATATTGGTCAAGGGTCAACTGAACAATAAAACAGAATAGAAAATAATATTCTCCCTTTAGAGCACCTGGGTGGTTCAGTCCATTAAACGACTGCCTCGGCTCAGGGTGTGATCCCAGGGTCTTGGGATCAAGCCCCGCCTGGGCCTCCCTGCCCAGCAGTAGCCAGCTGCTCTTTCTACCCCGCCCCTTGCTTGTGCTCTCTCTTTCAAGCGCTCTCAAATACATAACTGAAATTTTCAAGAAAAAAAAAAAAAAGATCCTCCCTTATAGTCATTATCAGGTTAAAAATGAGGTGACTCTATTGCTTTCATTTTTAAAATGAAAGGTTAAATGGGGCTGAATCAGTGGCAAAGCTGACTATATTTTTGCTGGCCTGAAAGCCCAGGGAGCTTGGTCTACATGTATGCACCACACTGGCTACCAATCAGTGTCATTGTCTTGTTCCAGTAACTTGTTAGACTAGTCCCTACACCTCTATGACTCATGAGCTTTACTAACATGTGAATATCTATAATGAAGATTCACATTTACTAGAGAAATTAAAGTAGGAAAAGTAGGGAACAATTAGAGTACCTATGATTAGGAAGGCTGTTTACTTGTTATCATACTTAATGATCACAGCAATTCTCTAATGTTGGCTAGCATTATCCTCAGTTAACAGGAAAGGAAACTGAGGCTACTAAGCGGCAGAGCCAGGATTCAAAGCGTTATTAGTCTAAGTCCAAAGCTCTCTGTTCCCAATTGTCTCCAAGGCATAGCTAAACAGAACTCTTTTAACATTGGCTTGCTTATGGAGCAGTAGTTCCAAAAATGTATTCCAAAGAACAGCAGTCAAGTTAAAGACTCAGGAGCTAAGTAAGTTGAGAGATATTGCAGCCCCTGTGGAGACTACACAATGCAGTTTTAGACCATAAGAGGCACTAAAAATGTCTCTACAGCCTAGAAATAAACCCCTTTTTGGTTCAGATTCTATTAAAATGCTTCATAACTAGTGGTTCACAGATCAGATGCTTGGAATAAAACACTTTGGGAATCAATGCTGTAGACCCTAGAGCAGTGATTTTCACATTTTTTTTAGTCTTAGGATCACTTATATATGTTTAAAAAGTTACTGAGAAAAAATATTTTTAAATAAATAGAAAGTACTGAGAATTCCCCCAAAGCTTTTGTTTTTGTAGGTTATATTTATTGGTATTTGCCATATTAGAATTTGAATTGGGAAATTTAAGAATATGTATGCATAAATTCATTTAAAAATAAGAATCTGATTACATTTAACATAAAATTTTATGAAAATAACTATTTTCCAAAACTAAAAAACTGAGTGAAGGGGTGCCTGGCTGGCTCAGTAGGTAGAGCATATGACTCATGATCCTGGAATCAGGAGTTCGAGCCTCATGTTGGGCACTGAGATTAAAAACAAAAACAAAGGGCACCTAGAAGGCTCAGTTGGTTAAGGGTCTGCCTTCAGCTTGGGTCATGATCCTGGCACCCTGGGATCTAATCCCTCCTCAGCTAGGAGTCTGCTTCTCCCTCTGCCCTTCCCACCACTCACGTGCTCTCTCCCTCAAAAATAAAGAAAATCTTTAAAACAAACAAACAAAAAAACCGAGTGAAAAGAGTATTTGTTTTATATATATGCAAATTTTCCTTAGTGTCCAGTTTAGGTGAAGATTCTCATACCTGCCTCACATTTGATTCATCCCAAAATGCTGCTTTGTTTTAAAAATAAGAAAACATTCTCACTTCATAGGGATATGTACTGAAAACAGATGATTTATATAGCCTTGTCAGATAATTCTCATTTTGTGTTTTGATACAACACAAAACTCAACAAATAGTAACTGCTCAAAGTTTAGTTGCAATATGGAATCCAAAGCCATATCACACCTTTTGCAGAGCTTACATTAAAATGCACTGGTGTACCAGGTACACTGCACCCTTCACTTGTCTTTAGTAAACTGCTAGTTCATTGAGCTATGGAGCTCTTCTAAAAGTAGACACATTTCATTTATAAAATATTTTAAAAACAACATTGCTAACATATCACCATCAATTTCATCAGAAAAGTCATTAAATATTGAGAACCAGTCAAGCACTTAGTTGCAGACAAAAGTTTTTCAAAAATCCTAATTTTTGTCAGAAAGCTTGAATTTCACCATTAGTAATAAAAAACACTGGTTGTTTTAAGTGACATGCACAACTTTCTTCACTTGCAGGAAAATAGCTGCCCATTATTCAAGTTAGCCATTCCTTCAAGAAAAACGGTGTTTCATGAAAAAAAAAAAAAAAACCAAAAACACAACAAAACAGTACAGCTCACAACTCAAATAAAAGAAGCACTTTCCCTCAAGACAATCATCATACTTTAGCATGCAAGAGAAGCGCTTTATGCACACTTACATTTCCTCACACAAAATACTAAAAAGAAATATGCTCAAGGATTAAGCCTTAATAAAATTTTCTATACACAGAACATTCTTTTTTTTTTATTTTTTAATTAACATATAATGTATTATTAGCCCCAGGGGTACAGGTCTGTGAATCGCCAGATTTACACTTCACAGCACTCACCACAGCACATACCTTCCCCAATATCCATAACCCAACCACCCTCTCCCTACCCTCTTCCCCCCGCAACCCTCGGTTTGTTTTATACACAGAACATTCTTTTTTTTTAATAATTTTTTTATTTTTTTTATAAACATATAATGTATTATTAGCCCCAGGGGTACAGGTCTATACACAGAACATTCTTAATTGAAACTGGCTTCTTCACTGCACAGCAGTAAAGAACATGATACTAGTAAATCTGGTAAATACACTCATCTGTGCTAAGGAAACACCAGTTTTATCTACCACTACTTTGCACTACTAATGCAAAGGTCAACACAGGAAAAAAAAGGCAAAAAAACCAGCTTACTATTAGTATGAAAATAATTTTGACCTCACCCACCAGGGGTCTGCAGACCAAACTTTGAGAAATGGTATTATAGAGCATACCCTCTTCTACAGAGTAAAAATAGAGAACAGTGGTAAGAGGACCTCTTCCTTCATCAGCAATGCTATCTGCCCCTGGCTCCAGAACAGCCACTGGAAACACAATGTCTACAGGTGCAAGCAAGTAGCATAAATTAGTGAAACTGGCCAGGTGGGGGGATATAGTGAACCTAAGGAGAGCAGATATGAAGGAAACTGCTATTAAGCTCCAGCTAACTGCTATTATAGAAGATTATCTGACAAATGAAGTCATCTTCAGATTTCTGAAGCTGGAAATCTGGAATTTTCTGATATGTTCTCATTTTTAGAAGTTAATGTGGAATCAAAATAATTTTTAAAGCATATGTTGATGAACTAAAATATGTGGACCACCTATTTACATGTTCTGTCCCCAAAGGGTGTTCCATAGTTAACACTACAAAAATGGCATAAAATAAACAGCTAACCTTCAATAATGTCCCTTTAGGTCCCCTAGCAAGCAGAGTAAAAAAAAAAAGTGAAACCAAATTTCATGAACAATAACCACACACACAGGCATTATTATACATTAACCTGTCCTGTTTATATAATGGTCCTGGAGTGCTTCAAGCTAAGATCCTGAATGCAGAGAAAAATATTATTCTCAGGCCATTAATGAATCATTATATAATGGTTTTATATAAGATCCTGTTATCTGGCAAAGTGACTCAAGGTACTGAGAAAACTGAAGAGTAACCAGGGGAAATTCATTCTAAGATAATGTGTTACCTCATCCCTCACTGGTATGTCAGGTACAGTTCTTAATACTCGTTTCCACAGTTTAAATAATACAGGAATTCTGAAATACCTCTTCCTCTTTTCTTTCAGTAAATCAAGACTGCTCCTTGGGCACGTAGGTGACTCAAATGGTTAAGTGTCTGCTTTCTGCTCAGCTCATGATCCTAAGTCTTGGGATGGAGCCTCACATCCCAACAGCACATCAGGCTCCCTGCTCAGTGCTTCTCCCTCTGCCTGCTGTTCCTCCTGCTTGTGCCCTCTCTGTCAAATAAATAGATAAAATCTTAAAAAAAAAAAAAAAAAAAAGACTGTTCCTGCTTCCTGCTTCAGGGACTTTGCACTTGCTGTACCCTCTGTATGTTTACCACTCAGATTTTTGCTTGGCTGGCTTCTGCCAGTCAGGTCTCAGCTCAAGTGTCTTAATCTCAGAGACCTTTCTAGAGCACCCTACTGTTTGTTTATTGTCAACATCTCCGAGAAGAATGAGACTCCAGAGAATAAGGAAGACCTCTTGCATTCCCTGAACCAGAACAAACACTTATGTACAAGTATCAATGTTTGTTGGCTGGGAGAATAAATGAAAGAATTATTTTTTACTCAACTTTGCTGCAATCTCTGTCCACTCCCATACACAAGGCTACCAGATTGAGAATCCTAATATAGAGCTCCAAGTAATGTTTATTATTTTCAAAAGAACAAACTTCTAAGTCCAGCTTCCACGACTCTCCAAATTATAGCCCCAAAATTCTTTCTAAGTCTTACTTTGGCAAATCTAGACTGGATTACCCTATTTTCATGCTTTTATCTTACCAGATCACTTATGTCTGACTATTAAATTTATACCCCTTCCTTCACAAACACCGTTAAGAGCCTCCTCCTTCCTGTAACATTGTCCATCCCTCCTACTACTCCGTAAGTGAATGACTTTTTCTTTGGACTCGTACTCTAGCTTCTACCATCTGAATTCCTTGAATTATCTGTGTAATTGTTAGCCAACCACACACTTCTGATACCCCCTCCCTCTACTAAGATCCTTGGGGCCAGAGAGTATGACTTAATCATACTGGAACCAAAGCAAGATCTGGCATTGTACTGTGCACTTAGTGCTGAAGGAACTGCTCCCTCATGGTGCCCAAACCCTCCTGATGTACCAAATTCATTCTACTAGTCTTCACCTGAATTAAATCTTGTGTGTGTGTGGGTGTGTGGGTGTGTGAGAAAGAGAGAGAGAGGGAGAGAGAATTAAATCTTTCTGACTGGCAAGATCATTTTTACCATTTCTTTAAAAGTTAAATATTTTCTAATAGTAAACACTGCTTTGTGCAAAGTAATTTGGATTACACATGATCCATGCACATTTGCACATCCCCTTCACCACTAGAGTACACTGTGGCAAGCAGAAAAGGCAAAAAAAAAAAAAAAAAAAAAAAAGCAATGGCAAAGAAGATAGGGCAGATAGGGGCATACATCAAAGCCCAGCCCTTCCATTATGACTTCACTTCCTTTCAAACACTGCTGTCCACACAGAGTATGCTTAGTTTGTTTACAAACTATGTGGACACACTAATATGTAGTATTTTCCTTTGTTATAAAAGCAATTTAAATATACAACCCGTCCAACTAACAAGTGGGTAAGTCCTATCTACTACTACCCTCATGAAGCACGTTTGCATTCCTAAATAACTTTAGCTAACACTTTGTGACCAACTCCACTACCAATTCCCTAGTAAACTCAGGTCTAAAGTGAACACAATCTTACCAAGCTTTCCAAGATACTTAGAAGTTGTAGCAGAGCAAATACCCCATCTCACTTTTGCTACAGTTCTTTCTTACCCAAAACCATTAGTGCTTGTTGCTCTACTTAGACAACTTAAATGCTCTTTGATTTAAAACCTAAGGTTCGAGACCATACTGCTTCTTTACTTTCACCTAAGATTTTACCTTATTCTGTAAATAAAAAGACATTCTCTTGATTCTTTTCTGTCACTTGTACCTTCATGCATAACTTCCATTTCATATTTCAGCCTCTTTTCTATCCTCTTAAGTATGAGTTCTCCAAGTCTCTCCCCAATAGTATGTCCTTAGACAAAATAAAAAAAAATTGTCTACACACTGTTTTGTTGACAATGGCACACAATATTTTATAAACCTCAAAAATAAGAAGTATATCAGTCTTTTCTTGAGCCCTTATTATGTATCAGGCACTGAAATAACAGATAAGTACTAGATAAATATTAATTCCTTTTCTACATTTGTAAAAGCTATACTTTTCAATACAAAGAAAAACTATGAATGTCTCCTGTAACTTTACAACAGAGTTTAAATATATGCTTTCTTAACCTACTGATATTATCATAGAAATTTATCAAAAGAACACACTATAACAGATTACTGCTATAGGACCTAGAAACTTATTAGTATTTGGAAGGCAGATTTTATTCTACTTGCTAAAGCAAGGAACCATAAAGAATGTGCTGAGTTAAACAGTAAACAGAAAAGAAGACTGAGGGGTGCCTGGGTGGCTCAGTTGGTTAAGCCCCTGCCTTCGGCTCAGGTCATGATCCCAGAGTCCCAGGATCAAGTCTCACGGGGTCGGCCCCCTGCTTGGCAGGGAGTCTGTTTCTCCCTCTACCCCTCACTCCGCTCATGCTCTCTCTCTCTCAAATAAATAAATAAAATCTTGGAAGGATGGAAGCAGGAAGGAAAGAAAGCTGAGATAGATTAAAAAAAAAAAAAATCTTTTTTTAAAGAGGGAGAGACGGGGTGGAGGGGTGGAGGGGCAGAGGAAGAGGATCTCAAGCAGGCTTCACGCACCCGGCTCCATTTCACAACCCTAACATCACGACCTGAGCTGAAATCAAGAGTCAAACACTTGGGGCACCTGGGTGGCTCAGCTGGTTAAGCTGCTGCTGCCCTCAGCTCAGGTCATGATTCCAGGGTCCTTGGATCGAGTCCCACATTAGGCTCCCTGCTCAGCAGAGAACCTGCTTCTCTCTTTCCCTCTGCCTGCCGCTCTGCTTACTTGTGCTATTTCTCTGTCAAATAAATAAATAAAATCTTAAAAAAAAAAAAAAAGTCAAACACTTAACTGATTGAGCCACCCAAGCACACCAGATTTTTAAATTTTATGGAGTTCTTAATTTGAACTTCTGGATAGTATAGATAATTAAAGAGATTCCTTTCAGCAATATATGACCATAGATTTTACTTGCTCTGGGCCATATACACTCCTGTTAACAGTCCTACTATGATAAGGATAGTACATATAGACCAATAAATATTTTACAGCTTATAATCAGTATCACAGTCATTAGTTATCTAAACAAAACACTTCTGATAGCCTCTAAACATAAGAAGTCTGATAGGAAAAACAGTATGCCTATAAAGTTCATTGGTAGTTCAAGTCCCAAATTCCCAATTAAAATTTTTTTTTGTATTTTCCACATCAACAACAAAAAACTTAAAAAAAAAAAAAAACTAAAACACAGACTAAAGGTAAGGAGAAAAACAACAAAACCGCAAAAGTAATTTTGAAAAATACCATAAACCATCTAAAACTTAAGCTTAAAATAGTAGTGCATGCCTTTAGAAAATATTATTGGGGCATGGGAGTAGTCCCGTAAAATAAATCCAGCCAGTAAACTATACTTAGAGTGACTATAAAATGTACATCCAACCTGGGACATCTGCAAGAGTGAGAGGGGGTACTATTTATACCTGGACAAGAGGTATGAGCTAGACTATCTCAAGCAAATCCAGACTTGTAACTGCCCTTCTAAAACACTCTAAATGATAAATGATCCCGTTTAACCAGTAAGATGCATAAGGTGACAGGAAAAGCCAACACTTCCTAATGATATGCTGTATTAAATATTAATTTTTGATTAAGGAGTAATGTTTTTCAGGAACTGTTACTAGTAATCAAACCCCTGTCATTGTTTTCTTACATGGAGGCCTAATGGACTATTCTAAAGCCACAGCAACTCCTGATTTATCAAATTAAAAAATAATAATAATAAAAGGTAAACATTTAAATGCTGTGGGCCAGGTATCATTCTAAGAACTTTACAAATTAGCTCACTTGGTCTCCACAAAGGGAACTTTCATTCCTGAAAGACAGAGAGCATTTTACCCTATTTTATTTTTTTCAAAGATTCCATCCATTTGTCAGAGAGTGAGAGAGCGCACAAGCAAGGGGAGCAGCAGGCAGAGGGAGAAACGGCTCCCCACCGAGCAAGGAGCCCAATGCAGGACTCGATCCCAGGACCCTGGGATCAGACCGGAGCTAAAGGCAGACGCCCAACCCACCTAGCTACCCTGGTAAGAAAATGAAAGTACAGAAAAGCTGAATTAAATGTGGGAAGCTGAAGATTCCACACTGTGTCCTTACCCACAGCACTCTGTTACTATTACTGCAGTTACTGGAAAGACTGGGGGCCCATTATTCTTCATTAACACACAGAACAGAGGGGAGCTCAGAAGTGTCTGCAGTCTGTGAGCAGAGTCTGAGTGGACATGGTTAAGCACCTGTGATGTAACTGATACATACTCTTCTGCACCACTGGTCAGGCATCACCAAACACAGACCTGGGAACTTGCTGTTACTTGTGATAAACAGAAACCACTTATTCCACTCAGGATAACTCAGGATAGCCTGTGCCGCAGGCTACTGCAGGTTGTTACAGGATAAATGACAATAATGATGATTATAATAAGTTAACAGTAATAGCATATGTGCATAAATGTCAGGTACCCATCCCCGCTCAGTAACATGTTAACCAATACAGTCATCCTCACAACTCTGAGGTAGGTACAGTTTTACAGATGAGAAAACTGACACCCAGGGAAGCCTGCTGAAGGACACACAGTAACCTGACAGAACACAGATGGAAACCCATGCTCTTAACCACTACATTATTTTATAAAGGATAACGTTTGCCAGTGGTAAATTCACATAATAAGATAAATTACACCAGAGCTTTACTATGTTACATCATAAAACATAGAGTTTCTGGCTTTTAGGTGGTAGACCACAAGCTCAAGTGTTGATAACTGCTTGTTATGTGAATATAAGTAAGTTACATAATATATCACAACCTCCCTCCAAAACGAAAGAATGGTCTAGATTCTAGCTCTAAGATCCCTTCTAGTGCAAACACTATTTCTCTGAATACAAGTTTCATATCAAGTCCATAATTACAACGCAAACTACTCTTTGAAAACATCTAATTTTCAAAAATCTATTTCTGCCAAAGTACCAAAGATTTCTAGCTATGTGCCACCTTTAAAAATGACACAGATGTGTATTTAAATGTGAGTTGTTATGATGAGCACAAATAAAAGGAGTTAAATTCACCACTTGAATGGAAGATTTAAGTGGAAATAATTAAGTTACTTGCTAAAACTGGTCCTGTACTCTAGCTCCAAAGGAACAATATCTGGTATAAAATCAAGCATCAGTATTTTTGTTTTGTAAATGAGTGTTTTATCATATTTTTGGATTAAATATTTGATACCAAAAACTTTCTGCACTTGTTCTGTTTTTATGTCTTAGGGTCAATTTTCCCCTCTATTGATACAGTACCAATCGAATTACTCAAGAAAAATGGGGTGGGGGAGAAGAAAAAAATAGGGAAATGATTTGGCTTACCACATCTGTTTTTACAACCAACATCCTAGGAACTAACCCGCAGAATTTAAAAACACTACCTGTCCTAAAACCAGGTATGCTTTATAAAACAGATTAAAATTTTAAAAAAAGTGGCATATATTATCATGAAACTAATATGAACCCATTACACCACCTTAAAGAAACAGTGATAAATATACATATATATCTCAAATGTTCTGCGGCATTTTACTCAATCAGAAAGTACAGTAACATATAGAAACTCACAGTGATTGAACATTCATCCCTCCAGTTCTTTGGGGTTAAATCTTTTGAGTTTAACTGCACGCTGCAAACACTTTAGGGTATAGAAAGCTCAGAGCAGTTTTGCTAAAGACCTCCTTATTATCCCTTGCCAATGTACCATGATCCCAGTGCAACAATGCTTTATACTCAACAGGTGTTTAATAAACATACACAAATACCACAAAACATCTTCCTTCCCCTAGTCAAGAATGATGATAACAAAGAGAAAAGTTCTTGGGATCTTCCAAGATGCTACAACCTCTCAAAGGAAATAAAAACAACAGTATCTAATGGCTATCTAGAACCACTCCAAGTACCAAGCACAATTCGGAGTATTTTACGAATTAATTTAGTCCTCAAAACAATCCTATGAGGCAAGTGCTGTATTATTCCCAAAATGCAGAAGAAAAAAACTAATGTCCAGGGAAACTAAGGCCCACAGTAGTTAAGTAATTGCTTGAGAGTAAGAAATCATAAGAATTAAACTATGTCTTTAAAATCCTATCAAAGATTTTTAGTTGACTAAATGAGGAAATAAATACTAAATAACAAAATTGATAAAGATATCAAACCACCTCAAACAACCCTAAAAAGTAGGTATTGTTATATTCATTTTACAAATCAAAATAGGCAAAGAAAGTTCTTGCCCAAGATCACAGACTAAAAATCAGCTGTGCCAAAATATGAATCTAGCTTTTTTTTTTTTTTAAAGATTTTATTTATTTGACAGAAAGAGAGCGAGCGCGTGCGTGAGCACAAGCACGCAGAGTGGCAGTGGCAGGCAGAGGAGAGAGAGAGGCAGACTGCCCACCGAGCAAGGAACCTGCTGCGGGACTCAATCCCATGACCCTGGGACCATGACCTGTGCAGAAGGCAGCTACTTAACCAACTGAGCCACCCAGGTGTCTCTGAATCTAGCTTTGAGAAACTCTAAAGTCTGGCTTCTTCCATTAACCCACTGTATCCTCACATCACTTTCACAGATTCTGCCCATTCAGGGGCTATTTGTTCTGTTAAGTTCTTAATATTTCTTCGTTACATCGGGACTTAAGAAAAGTTAATACATTTTTTAAAAGATTTATTTATTTTAAAGAGAGTGCTAGTGGGGGAGGGGCAAAGGGAGAGGGAGAGAATCCTTAAGCACTCCATGCTGAACACAGAGCCTGACTCAGGGCTTGATCCCAAAACCCTGAGATCAAAACCTGAGCCAAGGACCCTCAGATCATGACCTGCGCCCAAACCAAGAGTCAGGCACTTAACCAACTGAGCCACAGGTGCCCCTTAAAACCCTAATTTAAAAGGAACTTGTACACAATATAAATAAAAAATAAGTATCACTTGAAACAAACAGAAGATAACAGAAATAATAACAAGTTCAAGGAAAACAAAACTGTTACTTAATTTCAGCTAAATAACACTATCTGCAAAATATGCTTATGGATCCATCAAGGTCTGCCTGTAAGAGAGTAATGTGTTAGGAAGGTGCTGAAAAATATTAGTAGCAAACTGAAATTTCTCGTTCACCAGACCTGGAAAACAACTGAAAAGGGAACAGCTTTCTTACTGTGTGCTTTCACATATTGGTGGGTGTATATCCGACATTTTAGGAAACAAATGTTTTCTACTGCCTCCCTTAAACCAAGTATGCACCTATTCCTGCAGTCTTTCTTATACTCACTTTTAGAGAATGCTCTAACACAAAAAGAAGGCAGACTGGTTATTATAATTAATAGCACTATAGGAATACTTCATCAAAATGTTCTCTGAAGTACTCCATACAGTGTTCAAAGTACACAGTGGGCCCTAGGAAGCACACAAAGTTCTAACACACATTCCACACCGCCCCCCCCAACCCACCGACAAAGGAACTTCTGACCTAGTTGTAAACACAACACACGATTGAAAAAGATAAGCCATGATATAAGGCTGTAATTTTATACCTCAGAATGGCTGGTGTCTTGAATACAAAGTTTTGTAATCAAATGGAGCTGGATTTGAATCCCAGTTCCTGTTGAGCACATAACCTCTGAAGCCCCAGGTTTCTCAGCTATAAAACAGAAATAACATCTGTCCTCTAAGTTTAAAACTAATCACACACCAAAAAGCTCAACATCTGGCTTATAATGGATGTTACATAATTAGGACTTGATACTGTAAGAATTACAAAGGGATTACTACTGGTTGAAAATAGTATATTATTGGGGGCGGGGGGGGGGAGGGAAGGAAGCCTGATCTGGACCTTAAAGAATGCACAGGTTCTTGCTAAGTCTAAACAAGGTGGGCATCCTAATTTCAGGGGGCCGGGTGAGGGCAGTGCAACCGCAGGTCAAAGCAGAGATTACAGTGGTGGCTAGGCAGCAAACTGGACAGAACTCAACAGTGAAGGCTCTGAACGTGACTAATTTTTACTGAGCATTTTGAAGAGTGTCATATAATGTTTTAGAAATTCACTTATGTGCTCTTTAACAATTATAGAAAAGCTAGTTGAGATCCAGGAGGCTACTGTAAGTAGTTGAGCAATAAGCTGGTAAGAGCTCAGATGGGTAATGCAAAAGATAGAAAAAAATGATCAGCTGACATCTTTCAAAGAAAATCTGAAAGATCTCACAGGTTGGACATAAGGAAAAGGAGTCAAACCTAATTCTGAACAAGAAAAAGAGACATGGTATGAAGAGAGGATGCTAAAGACATATAATAACAGAATAATTTAGGATCATGGTGAGCGGGGGAAAAAAAGAGAATACCCACCAAGAAGTAATTCAGTGTCAATTGCAAGGGAAATGGTAAAACAGAGTAAGAACCCTCTCTTAAAAACAAACAAACAAAAAAATCCTTTTTTTTTTTTTAAGATTTTATTTATTTATTTGAGAGACAGAGATCACAAGTAGACAGAGAGGCAGGCAGAAGGGGGTGGGGAGTAGGCTCCCCGCTGAGCAGAGAGCCCGATGCGGGGCTCCACCCCGGAACCCTGAGATCATGACCTGAGCCGAAGCAGAGGCTTTAACCCACTGAGTCACCCAGGTGCCCCAAGAATATCCTTTTTCAAAAGGAAGGCAGAGTGGGGGTAATATGAAAGTTAGATTACTAGTGGTTAAGAAGAGTATACAGGCAGTAGAGAAGAATCTGGGTCATTTGTTATTTGGCAGTAAAAGGAAGAAAAATAGGGAAGGCAGCTCCATGGGTGTGCAGGGTCAAATGAATAGAGGAAGCAAAAAAAAGAGCACTATGTAGAAAATAGCCTTGATACAATTAGTAACTATGACAATACCACTCTGGCCATTTGTTATATGCAAAAGAGAAACATGACATTTGGATTCACTCTAGAATCAAGTCTTAGGGGGAATCTGCAGAGAAGTGATGAGGAAAGTAAGAGGTTTCTTTCTCCAAGGTTCAAAACCATGGGTAGTAACAGAAGAGCTGACTACAAATTCCCTTCCACTGGCTATTAAATCCTTAGCTTTTTGCAGACAGGCAGAGAAAACAGTAGGCCCTGGTGTTTTAAAGGTTTCCCTTGAGCAATTTCTCTTATTCCTGTGAGATTTATACAGACCACGACAAACAGTGTAACCTGTCATTCTGACATGGCACAAGTCTCAGTGGCCTGTGCTAGGGAATGTGCTATCAGTGTGTGATACCGTGTGTGCCTCAAGCCCTCATCTTTACGTGGGTCTGCGGTCTTCCACCTTCAGCCAGGTACACTGAACTTGACTGAAGTTGTGCTTTATTCCATTTTATAAAAGCAAGTATATGCTGTAGTGCCAAGATATCCAGATTCTACCATAATTTCTTTACCTGCCCACCAATTCCTAGTTTTGTTTCTCGGTAAACTTCTTATAGTCACTCTGCTATAAAAAAAGAAACGGGGGAAGATAGGGGAAGGTTGTGAAAGGGATGAAGGGAACTGGTAATGTTGGTCAGCAAAGCACCGAAGTCAGAGCTCAGAGAATTCTGTGCTATTTGTTCCTGTTCTTGCCACCTCCTCCTCTTCTCTTCTCATGCCCAGAATGTTGACTGCAGTGGGCAGAGAGAGTACCCATAGTGCTGGCAGAGGAACATCCAAGGCTTCAAGCTTCACTACCCCCACTTTTTACTTCCCTGCATGAGGGAGTCCAGACTTGCCTTAATTCATCATCCCAATCACGTCTATGAAAGCACAGCAATAAGCAGGGCAAAGCAACTGCCTTACCCGAAAAAGCTGGCTATGTTTTCTAAACATCTACTATGTGCTTCTGTTGCTCTAGACATCATGAGGTCACGAAATAAAATAAACCTGAATTTTACTCAGTTTGCTTACAATACTGTCGAGATGCAAATCTACTGGAAAAGCAGCTAAACAATGACATAAATGAGCAAAGAGCAACCTAGTGCAAAACACATACAAAAGTGTGGGTAGGAGACAAATTCAAGTCTCAGATTGAGGGTCAGGTTGTTCAAATTAGATTTCCAAATCTACAAAAGCTAATTCATGCTCTGAAAAAGAGGGAGGATGGAAGTTAGGGGAGGGTACTGCAGATAAGGAAAGTAGCACGATGAGAAGATGCTGATACAGAACAAGTAACTGAGAAACAGAAAACAGATTTGTTGGGTGGGAACACACAGTCCATGTTAGGAGAATAATCAGAAACAAGACTGCGAAATGCGGGGGGTGAGTTGGTAGGTAACTTGAAGGCTGGTAGACAGAAATATACAGATTTGATAGGTCTGTTGCTGAGCCAGGCATTTTATGAGAATGCTATGCTTTACCTCCCAAAGTGTCAACCAAATAAGAAACTACTGACTTATTTCCTTATTTAGATTGTCTACTACTTCCTGTTTATTGTCAAATTCAAAAATTAGAAATTTTACCTCTGAAGGACAGAGAAACTTGTGAGTTTACTACTAAAGTGAACCATGATCATCTTTACAAATTAAGAGAAATGCCTTGAGTTGAGTTAAAAGAAAAGTTATTAGTATGCATGCTCACTTTATCTAATTCGACTCACCTGAACAACAACAAAAGTATTAACTAGCATACTCAGTGTAATTGAAAGAACTGAGCAATCCAGGCGTCCTTGTTGTTCCAAATTTTTAAAGAAGTATGATAAAATGATGACATTAGGCTAGGACCCATCAATGTACTGATGATAAATGAAGACCTGAGGTGCCAATTAACTAGTGCAGGAGGTTTCGAATGCCTATCATGAACAGGGATGTGAGGCAAACAAATAAGGATAAATTAATATTTGCTCTCAAGTTGCTTGCCACTTATCAAGGAAGAGATATACACATGAATAGGAGGCTGTATACAAGACATATGCAAATGCAAACATACAGAACAGTGTGGGTAAACTATAGAAGGGGGATTATCTTGTTGGGATGATTAGGGAAAATTAAGAAGCAGGATGTCAAATTAAAGCAAAACAAAACAAAGCAGCAGTGGTGTATTATAAAGTTTCTGAATTATTATTACAAATATGTCTCTAGTTCCATGGAAGACAATAGAACATTATAGAGATGTTCTTGATGACTCAGATTATTTAGATTAAGTATTATATTATGTTTGGAATAAAGATTATAAAGGAAACCAAAGGACTTTAAAAGATGAGTCAGTTTGGGGCACCTGGGTGGCTCAGTCGGTTAAGCGGGGGCCTTCCGCTCAGGTCATGCTCCCAGAGTCCTGGGATCGGGTCCTGCATCAGGCTCCCTGCTCCGCAGAACCTACTCCCTCTGCCTGCTGCTCTGCCTACTTGGGCTATCTTTCTATCAAGTAAGTAAATAAACAAATATATATTTTTAAAAAAGGAGTTAGTTTGCATATTATCTCAATATAGAAATGAACTCATCATGAGAAGGATTTGTTCTGGATACCAAGGAAGAATAAATAAAATCTCAGTAACAACGTGGACAATGTACAAGAAAAATCCAGTCAGAGTTAACCAAAGGTCTAAATCAAAAAATATTTTTGAAAGTAATATACAAACTTGTCAGCAAGTAATCTGACTCCCACTCTTAGACCTCCGTGAAACCCAATACTGAGTTTTGTAGCATGTGACAGACTACTCTTTTCCATGACACACTCTTTTATTTCCTTGCTTCTCTGCTCATTTCCCTCCAAAGCCCTAAGCAGCTACCTCAGGCTTCCTCTTGTACTCTACAAAGTCATCCTCGCTGATCTTTTTCATATCTATAGCATAAGCCACTACCTCTGTTTTAAGGAGATCCAAACCATGTTTTCATGAACTTTCTCCCAAGTTTCAGTCCTCTGGAGCTAATAAGCAGAACCTCAAAAAAGTCAGATGAATGAATGTTACCCAGATTTCCTAGAGGAGATCTTGACTAACTTTGCTTTAGCAAATAAAACAATCTATTACGATGTTCTTTGTTTTTATATAAAAGTGTTACATAAAAATCGTTTTGAATTGTATCCCTTTATTTTTTTAAAGATTTTTATTTATTTGAGACAAAGAGAGCACAGGCAGAGGGAATAGCACGCAGGCAGAAGGAGAAGCAGGCTCCCGGATGATCAAAGAACCTGAGGTGGAACTGGATCCCAGGACCCTAGGATCTGACCTGAGCTGAAGACAGACTCTTAACTGACTAAGCCACCCAGGCATCCCGTATCCCTTTATTTTAATAAAATTATTAATAAACTTAGCAGACTACTAAAAATAATCACTGTTACCTAAATAAATGTAGCATAAGAACCTATTTTTAAGTTTTATTTGCAAAATGTTTGAAGACATCTGCCTGAAAGACACAGGTAAAGAGGACTTGCAGCTGTTAGATTCTGAATGGACTCACACTACTAGGGGCAGACTGCAAGACTGTATGAGCCTCTCAACACGGAATGTAAAAGTCAAATAATTTCAAAGAAGACATGGGGGGATTGAGAGTATTTTAGATATGTTAGAAGTCAAAGACATGAACATGGAAGTGGGATAATAAGTATTAATCATATAATACTTAGAAAGTAGAACATAGTGCTTACAAACAGGACTACTTAAATTTTAACTCTACCATTTACTAGCTGTGTGATCTTGGAGAAGTTACTTACCCTTTCCGTGTCTTCATTTTAAAAAGAGGGGTTATAAACTGTACCCACATTGAGAATTAAATGAATTAATACTATTAAAGGGGGCGAAACAGTAGCTCGCATATAGTTGGCACTACACAACAGTATGTGTTATATTGTTATTATTTTACTATTATTACAGTATTAAAGTTAGTGATAAGCAAAAATACTTCTGAAAAAAAAAAGATAAATTTATGCTCACTCATTCAATAAATATTCATCCAAAAATGTGTCTGGGATACGATTATGAACCCAGCAGAACAGATACCCTGCTGGAGTGTTGGAGCTGAGGAGAAAGGATTTAAGTTTACCAGAAGGGCAGGAGCCAGGTCTCTTTCACTCAGCTCTAAACACTCAGTGCCCTGGATGCATACCCTGGTGTTTAATAGTGATTCCTGAATTAATGAATAATGTTATTATAGAATATTAAATAGGAAAAAAATATATTTTGAATATATAGTGAGCAGGATTCACTAGTACCATCCCCTAAATAAAATGGTATAGCTATGCTACAGCTACAGGGTTACTGACCTTCAAGGAATTTGTTCACAAATCTTTAAGAAATCGTTAATTCTAGAGTATCATAAAATCATACATTTTCTTATTAATGAAATGGGAATAACAATACCTGGTAGGCTTATTATAAGGATTAAATGAGATCTTGTGTTAAACAAGAACCACAAAGCTGCAATTAGATGCTGATAGCAACTGGTAGGCTAGACTATTCTAGCTCCAAGAATCACTCCTCAGCTAAGATGCAATCACACTATGTATGGATGACTGTGGGGACTGCCTGCAAATAGCCAGCAAACCCCTTAAATTAAACATGCAAATGCTTCCGGGTTTGACATCCAAGGTTCAACTTTCTGGAGGCTATACTAATTTCAGGGAAATGTTATACTTCCACATCCACCTTGCCTTGCTAATGGTCTCAAGAATATTTCAAAAAAACTCTGAGGTCTTAAGTGAAAATACCTAAATCTCTATGACAACACTGCAATCTACCATTGACCGTGAAAGAACATTTCAAATATAATGAAGTCTGCAATCTTCACTGTTAGTGAATGGCCTCATTCAGAAACCACCATCAAGTCTGCACGAGCTTTAAGGCTACCCAGCTGCTACTTACTCTCAAGCTTTGAAATCCCCACGGAATCTTGCTAACACAGATGGACTGAGCATGGCATCTCACTGAGCACATCCAAAATTCAGCACAATGTCTCCCCACAAAACTATAGAATCCTCCTTACTTCTTTATTTCTGTTAATGGTTATCACCATTCTGTTAGCTACATAAACCTTAAAATCATCCTTTATTATCGTCTTTTGGTGGTACACTGCATTTCAGGAGGACAAATCCTCTAATTCCATAGTAAAAGGGTGAAACAAATGGTATTACTGATAGGATCAAAGGATTGGGGGCAGTTATTACTAACTTCATGCAACAAAAATAATAAAAGATATAAATCTAGGCTTAGAAAAAATATGGAGAGATTTTTGCTATTAAAGACAAGATCCTATAAATTTTGAGTTTTCTCATATAAGCAGAGCTTGTCTGAATGAAACTTATTTGATCACCCTCTTAGAACCAGGTACTTTGCTGCATGTTTACACTTCACTTTGGTATTAAGAAAACTTCTGATATTATCTGGTATTATCTTCAGGCTACAAATGAGGAAATGGGAGTCTTCAAGAGAGGTTAAGTTACTTGTTCAGTGTAAGAGAGTTAATAAGTACCAAGTAGAGACTGAAATCTAGAATTGTCATATTCCTATTTTGACTATACTGTATTCAATACTTGTTGATACAGAATATTGTAAGGGTGTTACAATTAAATATTTTTCTATGAAATACAATTAAGTGCCCTAAAAAATACAATTTTTTTTTTTTTAAGACAGGGAGAGAGAGAAGAAGGGGGGGGAACAGAAGGAGAGGGAGAATCTTAAGCAGGCTCCAATCCCAGCAGAGCCGCAAGGGGGGGGGCTCTATCCTACATGCCTGAGATCATGACCTGAGCCGAAATCAAGAACCAGACGCTTAACCAACTGAGCCACCCAGGTGCTCCAAATATGAACTCTTCTAAATCAACTATTAAAAAATACAGTATCAATTAACGCTTGAGTTTAAACAAACCTCTGATCCTTCTAGTCATAAATGAGACATGAAGAAAAATCAATAATACTTAGTTTCTGGCCAACAATTTCTCTTTTCAAGGATATAAAGATATATATTTCAACATATAACATTTGACATAATTATCCATGGACAAGAAGCAATAATCACTATGAGAACAGTACTTTTAGCTATTTTTCATCCAACACAGTATATCATATAATTGTAAGGATTGGGTCTCATATCTACTTATGCGAACTCAGCCTGGATACAGAAATTCAGAAACACAAAGACACCAAATCAGCGCTTCCAAGTAACGTTAAAAGCTTTTAGCCAATGGAACACCTGGGTGCTTAGTCTCTTACGCTTCTAGGTCATGATCCCAGGGTGCTGGATTGAGTTTCACATCAGATTCCTTGCTCAGCGGGGTGCCTCCTTCTCCCTCTGCCAACCGTTCCCCCTGCCTGTGCTCTCACTGGTGCTCTCTCTCTCTCCCTGACAAATAAATAAAGTCTTAAAAAAAAAGAAGCTTTTATGCCTGACTTTTTTTTTTTAATTTTTTATTTTATTTTATTTATTTGACAGAGAGAAATCACAGCTAGGCAGAGAGGCAGGTAGAGAGAGAGGAGGAAGCAGGCTCCCTGCTGAGCAGAGAGCCCGATGTGGGGCTCGATCCCAGGACCCTGGGATCACGACCTGAGCCAAAGGCAGAGGCTTTAACCCACTGAGCCACCCAGGCGCCCTGTCCGACTTTTTTTTTAAAGGTTTTATTTATTTATTTGACAGACAGAGATCACAAGTAGGCAGAGAGGCAGGCAGAGAGAGAGGAGGAAGCAGGCTCCCCGCTGAGCAGAGAGCCCGATGCGGGGCTCCATCCCAGGACCCTGAGATCATGACCTGAGCCAAAAGCAGAGGTTTTAACACACTGAGCCACCCAAGCATCCCATAAGAAGCTTTTAGCCTACAAAAAGATTCATGACACTGACAGTGATTATTTATTTATTTTTAAAGATTTATTTATTTGAGAGAGAGTGCAAGCGAGAGAGGGACGCCTGGGTGGCTCAGTTGATTGTGCACCTGCATTTCGTTTGGGTCATGACCCCAGAGTCCTGGGATAGAGGCCCCTGCTCAGCAGGGAGTCTGCTTCTCCCTCTGTCTCTCCCCTGGCTTGTGCTCTCGCTCTCTCTCTCCGAAATAAATAAAACCTTAAAAAGAAAGAGAAACAGGAAGAGAATGTGCATTTGCACGCTTGTAGGGAGGGGGCTGTTAAGGGCAGTGGGAAAAGAAGAGAAAATCTTAACCAGAGTCGGCACTGAGCTCCAGATGGAGTCAGGACTCCATCCCAGGACACTGAGATTATGGCCTGAGTGGAGACCAAGAGTCCCAACAGTGATTATTTTAATAGAAGACAACCGGAAGTAGTGCTTCCTGTAGATTATAACTACTATTTGATTAAATTATGACTTATCAAGCACAATTATCTCAAACTCAGATTATTTTTGAGCATTATGTTTCTGTGATTTTCCAAAAAATTAGGATATCTGAATTAAGTGTCTATAAGTTCAGCATACCACTCACAGTCAAAAGAAACTGTTTTTAACTTAAATTCAATTAGCCAAAATACAGTATATCATTAGTTTCAGATGTAGTGTTCAATAATTCATCAGTTGCATTTAACACCCAGTGCTCATCACATCACGTGAAACTGGTCTTAATTCATTCTAAGTCACAACTTTTTCAGCCCCTTCTAAACCTATTAAATAATGTACAAAGTAAAAAATCCAGTACATATAAGGCAGGCAGAGCCAGCACACAGAAAACAGTGAATAAATAAATGTAAATGAATTATTATTCCAGTACTGGTGCTGATACTGAGGTTTTGGAATTAGAACTGTATTTTACAGACAGTAGACAGTCCTTTATTCTCATCCTACCTTCACATCCTCCAAGGTGACTACTTCATACATTTCCCTCACCCTGCAAAACTGTTTTCAAAAAAATTTACAGTTTTGAGGTATACTTTATATACCATAAAATCTAACCATGGGTAAGTTCATGATTCACTGAATTTTAAGAAAATTCATGGAGTTGTGCATCATCATAACAATCCGATGTCAGAACTTTACCATCACCCCAAATGTTTTCCTCCAGTGTTTCCACTCATACCCTGGCCTTAGGTAACCACTATTCTGTATAGGCACATACTCTTTTGTATCTGGCTTCTATCATTTACCATGTTTTTGACATCAATCTTTGCTGTAGTATTTTGTAATTTGTTCTTTTTTTTTTTTTTTACAGAATCATGTTTCACTGTATGGATATACCATGTTTTGTTTACCCATTCATCATTTGATGGGCAGCTAGACTGCTTCCCAATTTTTGACTGCTGTGAATAAGGCTGCTAACAGACATTTACAATTTTTCATTTGTAGACATTTTCATTTCTTTTGGGTAGATCCCTTTGAGTGGAACGCTAATTCACATGATAAGCTTACGTGTAACTTTTTAAGAAACAGCTGAACTGTTTTCTAAAATTGCTATACCTTTTACATTTCCAAGAGCAGTGCAGAAGGGTTCCAGTTTCTCCACAATACCATGTAATGTCAGTCTTTTTAATTATAGTCATTCCGGTGGGTGTGATAGCATCATTGTGGTTTAGTCTGAATTTCCTTAATGACTAATGATGTTGAACACCTTTTCATATGCTTACTGGCCATTTACACTGTCTCCTTTGGTGAAATATCCATTAAAATCTTTTGCTCATTTTTATTGGTTTTCTCCCTTTATTATGGGTTATAAAATTTCTTTATATATATATTCTAGATTAAAGACCTTTACAATGTTTGTAATATGCAACTACTTTCTGCCAATCTGTGGCTTGTCTTTTTACTTTCTTAAGTAACCTCTGAGGTGCTAAAGTTTTTAAACATTTTAATGAAGTCTAATTTGTCAGTATTTTCTTTTATGATTCATGCTTTTGGTGTCATCTAAGAACTCTGCCTAACACAAGGTCATAAAGATTTTCTCTAATGTCTCCTAGAATTCACAGTTTTAGATTTTATAATTAAGTCTATGATCTATTTTAAGATAATTTTTGTGTATGGTGTGAAGTATATACAACAATATGTCCAAGTCCATTTTTTTTAAACATAAAGATATCTAATTGTCCCAGCACCATTTGTTGAAAAGACTATACTTCCCTCATTAAACTGTCCTGGCACTTTTAAATAACCAGGTGTGCTCGCTTCGGCAGCACATATATTAAATAACCAGGTAATCATAAATAAGGGTTCATTTCTGTTATATTAATTTTTGTGCTTAGTCTTTTTTTAAAAAATTTTTCTCTGATGGGCAACAATTTCATTTTTTAAAAATATTTTTATTTCTTTTTCAGACAGAGGGAACGAGAGAGGCAGGCAGAGGGAGAGGCTGGCTCCCCACTGTACAAGGAGCCAGACGCAGGACTGGATCCCAGGACCGGAGCCAAAGGCAGACACTTAACTGACCTAGCCACCCAGGTGTCCCTCACGCTTATTATTCCAACCACGCTGTCTTGATTACCATAGATTACAGTAAATTTTAAAATTAGGTAGGGCAACTCTCCTATTTTATTTGTTTTCAAAATTGTTTCAGCTACTCTGGGTCCTTTGTATTTCCTTATAAATTTTAGGCTCTGCTTTACAACTTCTACAAAAATACCTAGTAGGATTTTAATAGGGACTCTACTGTATCTACAGTTAAGTTTGGGGACAACTGCCATTTTAACGACATCAATCTTCCAACCTATGAACACAGACTGTGTCTCCATTTATTTATTTACAGATTTATTTATTTATTTGAGAAAAAGAAAGCAAGAGCAGGAGCACAGAGGGAGAGGGAGAGATACTCTCAAACACACTCCGCAATCAGCATCAAGCACAACGTGGGGCTTCATTTCCTAGGCCTGAGATTGGGAACTGTGCTAAAACCATAAGCTGGACACTTAACCAAAAGTGCCACCCAGGCACCCCTTCTTATTTATTTAAACCTTCAGTATCTCTTAGTAATGTCTGTAGTATAAAAACTTTGGTGCCTTTTTTAAAGAGATTTTAAGTAATCTCTATATTCATTGTAGGGCTCGAACTTACAACCCCGAGATCAAGAGTTGCATGCTCTACCAACTGAGCCATCCAGGTGCCTCATCTTTTGTTAAATTTGTTCCTAAATGCTTATTCTTTTTGATGCTACTGTAAATAGATTTTTTGTTACTTTCATATTCAGACTGTTCCCACTACTAAACTGTTAATCATGCCTGAGTTTGTAAAAAAAAAAAAGTAGAAACTAGGCTAGACTGTCCTAATTTTCCTCTACTGAACCTATGTACTTACTTGGTTCTATATCCATGCTCTTCCTCCTCCTCCCCTTTCAAAATTGAGGAAGGGATCCCTCTTCTGTTAAGACCATCCTGTATAGTCAGGATTCTGAACAATCTTGCTTTTTCAATACTCTCTCTCCTCATCTTCCTTTCTTCCCTTATTAATCTTAACAACTGAAATCATGCTGCAGTATTTTTAATACTCAAAAAAGAAACAAAAAGAGAATTCCTTTATATCCTCATATACCTCCAGCTTCTACTCTTTGTCTATTTTCTTCCATCTGCAAACTTCTTTCAAAAGCTATCTACACACCCTATCCCTAATTCCTGGGCCATCCGGTTTCCCTCAAGTCACTCTAATCTGGGTTCCACCTCTACCAGTCCATGAAACTGGTTCATCAAAGTTACTGATGACCTTTAGACTGCCAAACCAACAGCCATATTTCTGCCCACATCTTCTCAACCTCTGGGCCAAACTCAATACAGTTGACTAAACTTTTCTTGAAATACTCACATTACTTAGGATCCATGACATAATCCAATATACATCCCTAATTTCCCTACAACCACTCTGTCCCTCTTGGCCTTCCTAGAGGCCTTCCAGTTTCCCCAACTTAGAAATGTGCTGCACTCCTCAGGGTTCTATTTCTAGTCAATCTTTCTTTCCTCTCTATAGTCTCTTGCTTCTTGTCCTCCCTGATTTCATCTATTTTCATGGCTTTTAAGTATCACTAATAATACATTGGTAATCTTGAAACTGACATCTCCAAGCCAAATATCTTTGATCCTCTCTGGTAGAGGCCTACCTGACAATCTTACAGGATTCTGAGAACCTATGACTGACCAAAAAACAAACAAAAGAACTTCTCAATTTACCATTACCTCTCCTCCAAAAAACAAAACAAAACAAAACAAAAAAGGGGTGCCTGGGTGGCTCAGTGGTTAAAGCCTCTGCCTTCAGCTCAGGTCATGATCTCAGGGTCCTGGGATTGAGCCCTGCATTGGGCTCTCTGCTTGGCAGGGAGCCTGCTTCCCCCCCTCTCTCTCTGCCTGCTTCTCTGCCTACTTGTGATCTTTGTCTGTCAAATAAGTAAATAAAATCTTAAAACAAAACAAAACAAAAAACTCTCTCTTCTAGCCATCCGATAATGGTGACTTCTAGCAGTATCTCTTGAGTTCTCCCTTCTCCCTTATGCTCCATACCTAATCCATTATCATGTCCTCCTAGTTTTGCTGCCTCAAAAAATCTCAAAGATGTCCACTCCTCTCAATCCCATTGCCACTTCACTAATCTAAGACATCATCATCTTCTGAGTTACTGCATATCCACTGCCAGTCTGTTTGTCCCATATTCTCTTCTCTACACAGCAGGGTAATCTTTAAAAAAACATAATTCAGATGGTGCTATTCTCTCACTAAAAACTCTTCATAATTTCATATCCGAACTCCCTATTGCTGTGTACAAGGCCCTGCAGTATGTGGTCCCTACCATGTCCATGCACCCTCATCAAGGTGCTCCAGCTTTTCATTTCCCCAGGCACATCAGGCCCTTCAAGCTTCAGGCCCTTCACATGCTTTCCCTCTCTGTGAAACATCTCATTCTCTCTCCCTTCTCTCATTCTCTGTCCATGTCTCCTCAGAGGAACCTTCCCTTGCAACTAAGTAGGTCCCTGGAGTGTGCAATGATTTTATATTAACCATAAACAGCTCTTTTAACATTAACATTAATGTTAACATTAACATAATCCATGAAGGCAGGAAAGATTTCTGAGTTTTTCCACTGCTATAGACACACACCCCTGAATATAAATACACACACACACAAACACATACATATACACACACATACAGGTGTATATTAAATAGTGGCCATCAAGAAGGAGTCATGAAAATATACAAAACTGACTTAGGAAAGATGTTACATTTAGCACTTCACAGTTCCGCTCTTCTTCAAAACTTTAATATAGAGGTTCATGGGATGTGCTTGACTAAACTGAAGGAAGGCTAGCAACCTCCAATTATAGGCACAATTTTGTGAACTGTGTTTTCTAAGCAGATGTCTAGTATGTGCACCAGAAATTCAAACGAAACTGTAATCCAAAAACATTAGAAGATACATAATCTAATAAATGGCTTCATCATTTAACAAGGTAGACTCAAATTCAACAAGAAGTCAGTTCTTGAAATAAAGATACAAGATTTGGGGGGGATGCCTGGGTGGCTCAGTCAGTTAAATGTGTGCCTTCGGCTCAGATCATGATTCTGGAGTCCGAGGACTGGACTCTACCTAGGGCTCCCTGTGCACTGGGGAGTCTGTTTCTGCCTCTCCTTCTGCCCCCCGCAGCCCACCTTGCGTTCTCTGTCTTGTCCTCTCAAATAAATAAATAAAATCTTAAAATATATACAGTATTTTTTAAGACCTAAGTCTTATAACTTACTAAATTTCAATGAAACTTAGTGTATGGTATGAACTTAAAAAAAGATTTCTGAGCCAAAGTTATTATGTCCTGATTTTTATGTCATGCCTATATATACAACCCACCAGACATGGATTCTTTATATAGAAGTAAAGGAGGGAAAAGATGAATGAAGATACATCTATCACAGGAAAGGCTATAGAAAATGAAACATATATGAAGGAAAAGGAGAAATGTCAAGTCTTATCACCCATTTCAAATTTTCACTGGCCAAATAGCTGAAGAATTAGGAACCACAGACCTTAGAACCCTTTAATTAGTTCCTGCTCGTGTGTGTGTGTGCGCACGTGTGTATATACACACAGGTATATATACACATATAGTAACTTCAGCATTCCAGGCTGAGATTCTCATCAAAAGAATGTAACAAATCAATGTGTTAAAACCGTTAAGCAACTAATTTCAAGACTGTGTTCTGTTCTTAAATGTGTGGCTGGCAAGAAAGACCATTTTGACACTACAACACAAGGGCCATTTTGACACTATAACACCTTTGAAAAACCCAATCCAATCACTTCAGGCTGTGAGAAGAAAAATCCAAGACATTAAGTGATCTGTTCAAGGTCACAAGGCTAGCTGAAGACAGGACCAGAATTTCCCTCCCATGTTTGGTGCTCCTTATTACCAGCCTCTCTCTTACAGCTCCATCAAAATCCTGAGCATTAGTTCCCCAAATACTGAGACTTTAACTCTGGGCTATTAATTTAAAAGACTAAAACTAGCATGATATGATATAGGAAAAAGAAATTTAAAAAGTAAATACAACACTACAAAAAGCCACTAAGTAGGACTTCTCTCACAAATAGTATGCTGTTTTTCAATCATGTACAGAAAGTGTCTGATTAAAGGCAAGATTATTTTTGTAGTTTGTTATAATTATTTTAGTGATTCAGAAACTACAAAGAAATCACTACCCCAAAATAACAAACCTGACATTTACTTGTATTACCTTTATAACTTTCAATGAACAAATGAAGCTCTGCGTCCCTATTTTAATATTATCACTAATGAGCAGATCTTATAATTGAACAAAATTAGAAAGACAAAATGGTTTCTATTTCACTGTTGTCATTTTTCACCCATTAAATTAATGTGTTATTCAAATATTCTACCAAGATGTTGTTCAACACAAATGACCTTAAAGATTTCTTGAGCTTCATGAATAGGGGTACATTGGTTATAACCTTCAACGAAAGAACTGTTAGTACTAGAACCTTTTATCAGGCTATTATGCACTCAAAGTCTATATGAAGTTTTAAAATATTTCCCAAAATGGAGGCTTTAAGTAAAAGCTAAGAAAACATACTCATTAATGTAGTAGCATATCTTCCATAATCTTAAAAAAAAATTACTTCTGATTTTTAAGTCAATAAATATTTATTCTTTGCTCAGCAAAGAGCAAAATTCCTCATGATTAAATTCTATGAACCAAATTTTTCTCTGCCCAGTCCTGTTCCTCTCTGCTGTGGAGCACAATTCTATAAAGCTTTAGTTCATTCACTCTGTCTATTGACACACTGTCTCCAAAAACAAACCGTCACACTCAGCACCAGTCTTACTCTACTATTCCAAAACCAGTGTAATGAATATACTTCAAAATGTCTGCCTGACAGTTGCAATGTAAATTGTATCTCTGTATGCACAGGATACCAACTACAAGATCTTCTTCCTATTCCTCTTAAGTGGCTGTCTCAGGACAGCATCATACATAAAACTATTCACTATGCAAAGAGGAAATCCATACATAACTCAAAATCAAACAATCTTAAATCTCTGCTCTTCAGAAGAACTATGGGCAAACCAATCACATGAACAGTGAAAGGAAAAAGCTGAAAGGTAGCAAGGAATAATGGTAAAGAAGAGATGCTTTATTCACTAACAAATTATTTAATTTCTCTGCCTATCACATTCCGGTTAATAAACAAAAATAATACCCACTTCACTGGTTCTTGTAAGGATCAAATGAGTTCTTGCATGAAAATGATTGCCCAGTAAAAGGCAGCACATAACATGCACTCAATAAATGCCAGCTCCTTCCTCCTTCAGTTCTCAGCCCTCTGTTCTTTGTTCTCTACCCTCATTCCCCCAGATGACTCAGCCTTCTCATGATTTTTATTAACAAATGCTGAGAACTACTATATTAATCAAAGCCCTGATGTGTATATGCATGCTCACAGTGTAAGCAGCTGTCCGTCCCCTAACCCTGAGATACTTGGCTGAGAAAGGCAGAGGAAGATGCCCAAATACCTGAATTTCACTGTAAGAACAAGTATTGGGTGTGGACAAACGTCCATGAGTTTCCAACTATATCCCAGAGACTTCCACCACCACCTCAAAATGCGGAAATCAAAGTCACCAGAATCTTTTTTAAAATTGGGCTCTCTTTCTGCCCCTTTTCTAAGCGGTGAGTGGTGTCCAACAGAGTCTAATCCTTGCTCTATTCTTCCCTCTAAGCATCACCCAGGCCATCAAGCCTACCTTCATAATTTCTAGCCTCATTTTCGGTCCCACTGTTACCACCAGAGTCCAGGTGAGGATTTCTCAATCTCAGGACCACTGACTGACATCTGGGCCCAGATACATCTTTGTTGTGGGGGCTCTCCTTGCACTGTAGGATGTCTAGCAGCATCACTGGCCTCTCTCCCCTAGATGCCAGTAGAACTGCTCCCTCCCTGCAAGTTATGACAACCAAAAAGATGTCCAGCAGTGCCAAATGCCCCCAGGGAGACAAAATCATCCTCCCCACAATGTCCCCCACTTCTGCATTTGAGCACCATGACCCAGTTCCTCACCACTTCATAAATGCAACAGAGAATGGATCCCCAAATTCATCTCCATCTTCTTCCCTCTAACTCCAGTTGCACTGATCTCCTGAAGGTCTTGTAAAGCACAGCTTTTATGAGTCACTTCTCTTAAACTACACCTCCCTGTTACCTTTACAATTAGTTCAAAGCTCTCCACCCAGCCTTGATAATCTGGCCTCAATTAAACACTATCCAACAAAGCACCTCACAGAGTGTCCACCCAGCAGCCCTTCAGTACCTCGGACCTGTTCATCCAGATCTGTTTCCTATTCTACAGCTGTCACCTGGGTCTAAATGCCCATTACCCTGCAACCGTTGGAGACCACTGCACAAGCCTCCTTCCGCTGACTCTACCTTCCCTCACTCTAGGTCAAAAACCAACAAGTTTCCACTGCCTACTGAAATATGAAATCTTCTGCGTGTTCTTTAAGGTCTTTCTTAATATAATATGGTCTCTTTCTAACTTTATGTTCCATTATCCCTAAGACACACTCCAGCTTCAGCAAAACCTATCTGCTACTCCTTGAAAAGGCTCCTACACTTTCTACCTTTCGTCATGTTTTTTTTCTGTCAGGAAGTCCTCCATCCCACTGCCCTCCCTCCACACTAATTTAAAGTCCCATCTCAAGTAAGTCAAAGAGACTTTGCTGATCATAGCTCTTTTGTACCTCTCCTACACATTCACATGGTATTTTATGTTACACATGTGTATCCGGGTAGTTTACAAGGTCCTTGAAAGATTCTCACTCCTCTTTCCATGCCCTGCAAATGCCTAGCCCAGTTAAGTAGCTGACTCAATACAATCGAGTTGACCCAAATGTTCCTCACTTAGAAAGCAACAGGCGGCTGTGTTTTCAGATAATCCCAAACATGCTCAAGAGAACTAAATCCATAGTCCCCTTTTGTCTCACATTTTATGTCTTAGGCAAATTTTTAAGTAAACTGCCTTCAAGATACCCAAAATACTATTTAGTATATACTACTCTAAAGAGTTCTGTTTCAGGGAGGTACTAAAGCTTCTAACTTGTAACTGAATTCTGAATATTTATGCTATTTGAGCCCTTTCTTTATATTGAAAGGCAACCGGAATTATTTTCAAATGTTAACAAAACTGAGCAAAATGTAAAAATAACTTGATTAAACATACATCAAGCAAAGGTTAATTAATACTGATTTGTCTATCCTAAATAATAGGCTAAAATTCCAAAAATCTTCTGGCACCATTTAAAAAAAAGTAATAAAAAGTCAGTTTATTTCAGCTCCTCCCCACCCCAAAAACATAAATGAACTAGAACTTGAAAAGTTTCGCCTTAATTTTAGTTCCTAAATGACTTGAAAGTATGTTTTTCAATTGCTAGGAAAAGGGGCAATAGCATTAATGAGCATGTTCTGACCAGACCTCTAAAAGTCTAACTCCAAAGCCATATGAGATGAGCAAAGGACCCCACGCAATCACCACCATTCTTAGCTGGAGTCAGCAAACTACAGGCCCGGTTTCATGCGCCCTTGAGGTAAGAATGGTTTTTACATTTTTAAAGGGTTGCAAACAAAAACAAAGAATACTGGAGAGACACTGTGGCCATCGAAGTCTAAAACATTTAATCTCTGTCCCTTTACAATAGCACAAAATTTTCAATCTCCCACAGGTTAGTATCTACGACACCCAACTTCTCCACCCAAGATTTTTTAAAAAGCAATATAAAACATACAAGATTATGCAAAAGGGCAGAACTCATTCAACTAAGTCATAGTTAATGCACAGGCAAGTTCTAAAACAGAGACTTTTGTGGACATTTTTATACTTCCAGAATTTTTGTTAGAAGGAACCTGCCTGACTTTCATTCTTTAAATGACCACATTTGCACTTTAAGAGTGGAAGTGCCTGGCCCAAAGTCCCACTGCTAGTGAACAAGAAAATGGGGTCAAAGACCCGGGCCTCAAAACTCCTGATTCAGTGCTCTCTGCAGTATACTACATTATACCTATGCATATGGCTCTAAATTTTGGAGATGTGGGTAAGTGGCTTGGATCGTCATAAAGATGAAAGCTTAAAACCTGCTCCTAATATGCTATTTAGATAGACTAGCAACCATGAATCATTAAACAAAGTAACAATAATGTTCACTACATACACTAGATAAGAATTCCTAGGAAACCTCCTTTTTTAAAAACAGATGTGATAGACAAAGCTTAAAATTTACTCTGCTTGGTCCTCTAGTGCTACAGATCATATTTAGGCAAATACGCTCGTTTGACTTCCAGCTGCTCAATACTTAGCTCCCACCCCGAATCCACAAGTTCCACCGAACGTTACTGAATGGCAATCGAAAACTGTCCAGTTTACACCAGCCACACTAACTACAAGTTCTTTCCATACATATCTACTCGTAAACTCCTAGCTACAAATTCAATTTTTTGATCTCCCCAAGAATTCAGCTTCCTTAAGAAAACTGCTTCTTCGAGTCCTACACAACCCACTTTGTGGCGTCTGCTGGCTAATTCAAGAATTAAAAAAAAAATTTTTTTTTAACCTATACCGATAACTTTACTACTCTGCAGGAACCGAAGAGTCATGTTATACACACCAGGATCTAGGATTCAAAGACATGGTCACAATCCAAGATCCTTCATCTGAAGTTGCTCTTCCAATGCTGAAAACACATTCTGAGGAACAGCCGAGAGATACTGGACTTGGGCTCTTCAAATTTAATACACAGACGTCCGCCCCGCCCCCCCCCCCCCCCCGCCACCCCTCACCATATCCCTGCATGACTTTTGTCCTCTAACAGCGACCCCTCCCCCTCGACCGCGGCGCGAGTCTGGGCCGCCAGAGCACCTGCGGCCCCAGCCCGGGGGCACAAGCCCACAGCCGGCACTTCTGGAAAGGGCGCCCACCCCCCCGGTGGCGGACAGCCCGAGGCCGGAGCCGCCGGGAAGCGACCGGTCGGCGTCCGGCAGAGCCCAGGACGCGTCCGGAGGCGAGGGCGGCGGCGTTACCTGGAGGACCACGTCGTTGGGCAGCTGCGCGGCCCGGAATAGCTCCAGCACCCGCCCGTTGGCCGCCACCTTCTTGGTGCTCTCAATGTCGCAGTAGGAGAAGAGATCCGAGTAGTATTTCTGCTCCGCATCGCTCAGCGTTAAGCCTTCCATCTTCGCCTCGGGATCACGGCCGCCCCGCCCCGCATGCAAGACCCGGGACCCGGCCCCACGACCCCGGGACGGCGGGGGCTGCGCGCGGCCCGGCTTCCTCCTGGCCCCGCGAAGCCGCGGGGAGCCCCAACCCCGGCCTCACGCGCGCGGGGGGCGCCCGAGCAACAGGGCCCGGAGGTCGCGAGGAGGGGGCCCGGCGGGGCTTGGCGCGCCGCCGCCTGCGAGGCCCCGCGCAGTCCCGGGCTCGGCTCGGCGCGCGGATCGGGCTCCGGCTCCGAGGCCGAGGGGAGGGCGCGGGGAAGGAGGCGGGGGCCGCGGCGGCGAGAGGCACAGGAGGACTCCGCCACCGCCCCCGCCACGGGTTCGAGTCTCCCCGGCTCCCCGCAGCGTCTCCCACCCCTCAAGACTTCCCGCCTCGGCTTCCCCTTCCGTCCACGCCCCCGCAGCGGCAGCACTTCCCGGAAAGTTGTGGGGCTGCGAGTCTAAAGTTTCGGGGGTTCTGAGCTGAGCGTGGCCGCCGCTCCGCCTCCCTCCGCCGCCATTTACTGCGCCCCGGCCCGGCCCCCGACGCGCCCGCACCAACACTGACAGCGGCGGCCGCGCTCCAGACCCGGATGTGAGGCCGGGAGGAGAGAGCGCGAGAGGGAGAGAAACACCCACCGGGCTGGCTCGGCCGCTCCCGGGAGAGGGGGCCGCAGCGCCCCCTGGTGGCCGGAGCCCCGCGGCGGAAGGCCGGGCGGCCCCCGAGCCCGGGGGGAGGGGGGGCGGAGGGAGGCGGAGGGAGAGGAGGAGCTGGGACCCCGGGGACGCGAGGACTAGGGGCCCACAGCAGCAGCTCCTTAACACCCAGGCAACTTACATACCCGTTGCTGTTTAGATTGTTTCGAAGCTTCTGACACTAAAGGTTTAATAAACATTCATGGAAAGAGGAACATTGTTCAGGTTATTACTATTGTATCTGTTTGTACCTTCTAGATGTCAGATGTTACCGAGGATAAATGCAATATTTCTATGTGCTCCAAAGAGCTATGAAGATTCAGTCTATCTGGGAACTCTCATACTGACACTAACATTAAGGCTTAATTCCCACTCTTGTTCCAAAACATGTTTACCTGAGAAACAGAATTTGCTGAATAGAGAGAAAAACTGGCAAAGTTTTTGTCTATGTACAAGCTCGTCCTGGCCACCGGGAACTTAGAGCCATAAATATATACCATCAACTTTGTAACCTGGTGTGGGTCCTGGGATGACCTCAGGGGCTCCTGGCCACTCAATTTCTTCCTTTTCAAAAATCATGCACTGTTCTGATAGGCACCCACCTGAGAGTGGAGAGTCGTTAAGATAGGTCAAGTAGAAGAGTTTATGCTTAGCAAGTAGGAATTATTTCAAAAACAGTGGCTAAGGCTGTTTGTTGCACAGATTTTTCCATTTCGGTTTTTATTTTATCTTCCACGTGTTGCTCCCTAGAGTTCTGATCCTATAAATGGCCCATGGGAGGAAATCATTACAGGTTCCCAATCCTTTACCCCTAATTCCAGAATCAAAAAGCACTGAAAACCCAAAAGTCTTTCTGCAGCACTTTGGCAGCAAAACCTGCCCTGTTTCATTTGGAGACAAAAATCTTAATTCACATGAAGCTATTTATAGTCTTATTTGTGCATGTAGAGTCAGTCTTTACTCATTTTACTCCAGACCTTGATAGGGTGTTAGTACATAGTTACAGGCTTTTATAACCTTTACTACCTTTTAAAAATATATATATTTTTAAAGATTTTATTTATTTATTTGACAGAGAGATGGTGAGAGAGGGAACACAAGCAGTGGGAGTGGGATGGGGAGAAACAGTCCTCCTGCTGAGCAGGGAGCCTGACATGGGGCTCGAATAAATGGCTCTGGGATCATGACCTGAGCTGAAGGCAGACACTTCGACTGAGCCACCCAGGCGCCCAAGATATTTTATTTTAAATAATTTTTTACCTTTCTTTAAAATATAGATAGATACACACACACTACTATGGAGCTACTTGATCAGAAGCGTTTTTGGTATAGAAAAAAAAAATACATATATATAGGTGTCACACCATTAAGCTCAAGTTGCCTCATCTCTGCTGTAGGTAACCAGACCCCACAGAGGGCTTGTCTTCCGAAAGTGTAGAAAGGAGGAGCACTGTGGGTTAGGGATTGGATCACAGTTGTCTTCAGTGGGGAGCCTGGGTAGCTCAGGGGATTGAGCCCCGCCTTCGGCTTATCGTGGAGTCTGCTTCTCCCTCTACCTCTGTCCCGCTCATGCTCTCTCTCTCTCTGTCTCTCTCTCTCAAATAAATAAAATAAAATAAAATAAAATTTTCTTTTTCTGCATCTTTTTCTTAGGCACCAACTTTCTTAGGCCTTGAAGGTCTTTCCTGCCCCCCTGGCCTTTGTTCCTGCTACCTGAAATACTCTTCCCACAGACCTTTGAATGACTTGTTCTTTCACACCATTCAGGTCCTTGTTCATGTCACTTACCCCAGAGAGAACTTCCTCTCAACACCTGATGCAAAACAGCCCTACCACCATGCTCTATCCCCTCAACTCTGAATTATTTTTCTTTATAGTCCTTTTCACTACCTGACATTAAAGTATACACCTGTTTACACTTTTAATAGTTATTGAGTGCTTACTATGTTTCAGGCACTGTTCTAAAACTTTATGCTGATTACCACATTAATCACAACAATCCTATGAAGTAGCCACTTAGTATTTTTATTGGACAAATAAGAAAACTGAGCCACAAATGAGTTAAATAACTTACAAGTCACATTGTTATTAAGTGCCTGGATCTGGGATTTAAAACCCCAGGAAATCTCAACTCTGAAATCGCTGTTTTATAGAGCTTTTCTTACTTGTTTGTTAAGTCTCCCCAACTACCATCCCTGTATTTACCAGAAAATACTAGCTCATTGCCGTGGCTCGAACACCTAATATCTGGCACATAATGCTCACCAAGAGTTATTTGTTCTATGAATGAATGAGCAAATGAGCTAATGATGTGATGAGCCAATCAGTATCCTAATCTCCTAATTTGGCTCCCTTAATTCCAGCAACCCCCAACCCTACTCCTCTTTAGCAACATAAAATACTTGCAGGATTGTTTCCCTTCCAAGTTCTGGAATTCTGAGATTTCCTTCTCAGTCCATAAGGTGCTATCCTTTTACTCTCACTTCCCATTCCTTGAATAAACCTGGTCCTTCTAATCTGCAGGTTCTTATCTCCCGATCCCAACACATATTTCATGCATTCAAGGGTACATTGAGCACCTTCGACCAGTACAAAACTGCACGATCTTGTCCTTGAGATCATCCATCTAGGGACCTCCTTGTCATGACATGTCAAGGACACCGGGCTAGCACCTTTCATGCATTGTCCTTCCCCACTACCCCTTGCCAGATGCTAAACTTGAACTGGCCACAACATGTGAGTTATTGGACGTTGTGGAGGACTCTTTCTGTGGTCCCAATGTTTTGTGAGGCCTTCCTGATGTAATAGGATAGAGTGGGAATTTTCCTGTTGATGAGCAAGACCAAGCAGAGAACAAAAAGTCGCCCATACCACATGAACCCCCACCCAGAAGGGTTTACTTAGAAGCATCGAAATGGGCCCTATTGCCAGCAACCACTGCCTCAGCGCCTGACCCACTCCCCAGGCTCGTGAAGGAGTCCTGAACATCACTCATCTTGTGAAGAGCACAGTGGTTGTGTGAGAGTCCTTCCAAACAAACACATATTCCCCACAGAGTCAGGTGCTCAGAAACACAGGGGAGCCCTGCTCTAGGTGAGCCTATCTTCTCATCCCCCTGCTGTATTCTGGGTGGGTTTGGTACTGGAGAGTTTGACAGTTTCACAAATGGAAGAGATTTTTCTCTTTATCTGTCCCTTAAATGTGTATTTCCAGGTATGAAAGGGAAAAAAAAATACAATTTAACCCATGCTCTTTGAGGTCAAGTCTAATTTTTTTCCTAGTATACATTTCTAGACATATGAATTTTAAAAAGTGACATCATGAGAAAGCTATTTTAAAACAGATGGTCCATATTATATAGTTACAAATTTAAAGATGCTGGTTTTCAGGGAACGATCAAATAGTTGATTACTGCCAGCAAATGCATCAACTATTATTTAACTGGAAATCTCTAGGCTTTTAAAATAAACTGTTTACAGTAAAATCTATTGTTTCTGGTATACAGTTCTGTGAGTTTTGACAAATGCATATAGTCATGTACCCACCACCAACATCAAGATCCAGGGCCTCTCTGTGATCCCCCCCAAATTCCTTTGTGGTGCCCCTCGCCTCTGCCTCCACCCTCAGCCCCTGGCAACCACTGATTTGTTTTCTGCTTCTGCACTTTTTCCTCTTCCAGAATGTCCTGTATGGAATTCTGTGTTGGGTAGCCTTTTGAATCTGGATTTTTTTCACATAACATAATGTATTTAAGATTCTTCCACGTTCATTTTTTTAAATTGCCACATAGTAATCTATTGTATGAATGATTGTAGCTTGTTCATCTGTTCACCAGGTGAAGGACATTTGCGTGTTTCCAATTTTCAGTGATTACTAATAAAGATGCTATAAACATGTATGTAAGTTTTTTTGTGCAAACTTAAGTCTTCATTTTCTTCTTGGGTAAATATTTGGGAGTGGGATGGTTGGGTCATATGTTAAGTATATGTTTAACTTAAAAAAAATGCCAAACTCTTTTCCAAAATGGTTATGCCAGCTTGCCTTCCCCCAAACAAGGTACAGAATTTTAGTTTCTCTATATCCTCACACACCATTCTAATGTCCTTCTAGTGAGCAGCACTTTCTCAATGTGATTTTAAGTTGGATTTCCCCAGTGACAGGTGACATGGAACACCTTTTCACTTGCTTGTTTGCCATCTGAATATCTTCTCTGATGAAGTGTCTATTGAAGACTTTTCCTGTGTTTTATTGGGTTATTTGTTTCCTTATGGTTGAGTTTTGAACATTCTTTGTACATTTTTGATACAAGCCTTTGTCAGATGCATGATTTCAGTATTTTCTACAGTCTGTGGCTTGCTATTTTTTTTTTTTTTCAGAATAGGATTGTTAGTCCAGCTCAGGGGTGATCCTAAAAGACATTAGTGAGGGAAAATCCATTGGAGAGAGTTTCATTTTAGTGCATCTGGTCATTAACTTTATATCAGAAGATTGCCCAAGATAAGAATATACATTAAATCTGTAAGAAGAGTGGCAAGTGGTTGGGTTGATAGGGCAGGGACATGAACGATAGCAGTTTGGAAGATCAGGAAGGAGGTGGTCTAATGGAAAAGCATGTGGTTGAACCTATGGAAAGCTGTGTGAAGTGTGACTATCTTTGAATATCTTTGAATTCATGACAACCCAGGGGACGAAATGGCCTGGCTAGCTGATGGCAGGTGGCCTCTGCAAACAGCCACCCCGGTGTTGGCACACTGGCTCGGGAACCGAATAGCAACAATGGAAGGCATGTGTGAGCCCCACATGATGGGTTTCCACTTACCAAGTTCAAATGTCCACCTGCCAGCAAGAACTGAGTGTAGCTCAGCTCAGCGTGGTGTCAGCTCAACACCAAGTTGAGCTTCTGATGCAGCATCAACCCCCAGGGGAGACCAGTCAGAAACTTGGTGACAAGTTGATTAATCTGTACCAGAATCAAGCATATTCTAGACATAAATTTGGTTTTCTGTGTGCAGAGCCCCAGCTGGCAATTCTAGCCGAGGGTCTAAGCATTTTTATCACTAACCTAGAATCTATGTAACATCATTTCAGACTGAGATATTCCCTTTCTGGTAATACAAGTGCATTACCGTCGGACCCACGGGGCTGCTTCCACATCACATCATCCAGAAGCTGCTGATGTCAGAGAATATGGAATGGCCTTTTGAAGTGCAGTTACTGTGTGAGCTTGGAGATGATACCCCACAAATATGGAACCCTATACTCCAGGACACAATATGCACACTAAATTAGCGGCCTGCTGTATTGCCCCATCTCCAGTAGGTAGCCTGACTAGATGAGATATGAACCAATGGGTAGAATGCAAGCTGGCCCCATTTGCCTATGCCCTCAGCAACCTACTTAGGGGAGTTTGAACTTCCCATCCTCTCAGTTCTAGGTTTTGTGCATCTGGAGGTCCTGGCTCTCAAAGGGGAGTGCCTCCGCTAGGAGGCTTATGATGAGCCCCACCAAATTTGAAGCTACAAATGGTGTCCAGTCACTTAGGGCACCTCCTAACAATAGATTAGTACAAAAGAAAAGAATCAACATACCAGAGGTTAATTGAACATACTAATCAGGAGAAAACCGTGCAGTGTGTATTTTACACAACCTAAGTAGGAAAGAATATGTTTCACACCCAGGAGACCACGGGGACGTATCCTTGTAGTCCTCTGTTCAGTTTAAGTGATAAATGGACAAGTGTAACTGGCACAGTCTGAGAAGAGTATGGTGACAAGGGTCTCAGACCACTTAGGGATGGTCTGTGTCACCTTACAAGGCAAGTCACTTGGAGCTGCAGAGGTGTTAGCAGAGGTCAAGAGGTATCTGGAAGGAGAAGTAAGGAGGAGACGATGAATATCGGATGTGGCCTTGAAATGAAGTGCAATGGTGGCGGGTACAGTTTGCTCCACTGACTTTCCTCTTGTAAAAATTGCTGGGAAGCAACACCCGTAAGAATCCCAGGGAAGCTGTTCCCCTATGGGTAATTACATCGTGTGAAGCAAACGGATCTGAGAGCTGCAGTATGGGCTGTGGTAGTTGCTGGGGCATGCTACCCAGATTTACAGCCCCTCAGGACTGAGATACTGGTCTCTTAAATGTTAGGAATGTTGGGGGGCCAGGGGCTCACAGCTGAATCACTCTCCAGGAATTGCCCTGGGGAGAAAGACGTTCCCTCACCTAAGGTGTCCTGGGACCAGCACATTAGCCAATGGATATGGGAGACTAAAGGTCCTTGCATTTTTTAAAAAAAGATTTTATTTATTTATTTATTTATTTATTTATTTATTTAATTGAGAGAGAGCAAAAGACAGAGAGAGAGAGAGCATAAGCAGGGAGAGAGGCAGGCAGAGAGAGAGAGGGAGAAGCAGCTTTCCACCTGAGCAAGGAGCCGGATACAGGACTAGACCTGAGTAGAAAGCAGACGTTTAACTGACTGAGCCACCTAGGCGCCCAGGTCCTTGCGTTGTTTTGAGAAACTTAAGAGCCATCTCAGCCCCAGAGCTCCTCTAGGAATTAGTTAACACTTCTGCTGTTACCACATTGGGATCTCCCTCTGGCCAATTATGGGCTTTTTCCACTTCATTTCTGTATGTGTGCTGTTCTGACAACAATTACCAATGAACTTCCTGTACCCGAATCTTCATTTCAGTGTGTTTCCTGGGGAAACCAACTTATGCCACCCACACACTTCTGCTCCTATTAAGTTGAGTTACTTAGTGCTTACCAGCCTGTTGTACTTATTGTTGTAATTGTTTCATTGGATTAAATGTTATGTAAGCAAATTAATTCGGAAAACAGGAAGATGGTGTTTGGTTTTTTTTTCAAAGATATTCTTTATTTGAGAGAGAGAGAGAGCCCACGCATGTGCTCACGGGGTGGGGGGCAGGAGAGAGGGGCAGAAGGAGAGGGAGGAGCAGACTCTTTACTGCTGAGCACAGAGCCTGATGTGGGGCTCCATCTGTGGACTCCAGGATCAGGACCTGAGCCAAAGGCAGACTCTTAACCGACTGAGCCATGCCGGTGCACCGGTTTTTGTTTCTATAAAAAACAAAAATGATGTTTTGGGATGGCATGAGGACAGTAAGTTGCTAATAAATGTTGCTTTTGAATTGGCTGTGGAACTCATGAAGAAAGACGGGGGCTGGAATCAAACATGGTACCCTATCTAGGGGCTGGGCGCACGGCCGATTCAGTGTGTGCCTCTTGTTTGATTGTGTAGAATCTGGAGTGGAGGATAGTTTCCTATCTGTAATCAAAACTTCTGTTTTTTTGTTTTTGAAAAATCTCTTACTGTTTTTGTAAAAATATACACACTTATTGTGAAAACAAAATAACTCAGGACAGAATGAAGAAAAAACCAGAAATTACTTGGAATCCTGCCATCTGCTGGCAACCTCTATTAACATTTGGGTGAATATTCCTAACATCATTTGTTTAAAATAGACATGAAATGGGGGCACCTGGGTGGCACAGTTGGTTAAGACGACCCTTGGTTTCGGCTCAGGTGGTGAATGCAGGGTCATGTTTGCAGATCATTGTGATCATGGCTCCGAGTTCAGCGTAGAGTCTGCTTGGGATTCTCTCCCTCTCCCTCTGGCCCTCCCACTCATGCTCTCTCTCCCTCTAAAATAAATAAATAAATCTTTTAAAAAAGAAAATAAAATACACACAAAATGATAGGCATAAAAGCATAAATATCAAATAAAAGGATGGATTATATGTGTGTATATATATATATATATACACATCCATTATATATATATAATGTATATGTGTACCTTATATGTACACATTACTACTTACTATATATTCAAATATATCAATTGAATGGATGCATTACTATATATTGTGTATGTAATATTATATATGTGTGTATATGTAAAATTCATTCCTTTATCTGCCGTTGTATGCCCATTTCTTAATAATCCTTTGTAGCAGGTCTTTTCCACTCAAGATTATATTTATAAAAAGAGTTGTCCTTTTCTCTTAACTTAATTTGAACCTTATTTCTTTTCCTTTTTTGGAGGCAGCAATATAAATGATATAATCAGATTAACAGATTGGAAAAACACAACTGTATCCTCCAGAAACCACTTAAGGCAATCTCGTACTTTATTACCAATGGGATCTATTTTAATTACCTAACTAGAAGGGAATCATAAAATGATTATTTTTTTGGATGTTGTAGTTGTAAATCAGTGTTTCCATAATGAGATAGAAAATGCCAAATAAATTTAAGATTTCATATTACCATGAGGTTCATCAGGAGCAAAGGCAGAGAAATCTATACAAAACTGTTGGCAAAGCAAAAGCAAATCAATTTTTTATATAAATAGAATTCTCGGAAGAGATTAGTCAAAAATGAAAAAGCACTTTTCTCCAAATAAAAATCAACCCAACAAATATTTATTACTTTTTCTATGGAGGGCAGTTTTCCCCTCTAAATTTCTTTTATAAACATTCTCAATTTAGTGTTTTCTCAATATTATGAATTTTTAACATAGAAAAGATCAAAATGGTTTTACCTATTCTTTGTAATGCTAAAGCATGTAGACGCAGTTGTGGAAAATACCAAACACATATTCCTTGCCACTAGCAACATTTGCTTTTCTTTTCTTTTTTTTTTAAGATTTATTTATTTATCTGAGGGAGAGAGAGAGAGCCAAGCAGAGGGAAAGGCAGAGGGAGAGAGAGAGAGTCTTAAGCAGACTCTGTGCTGAGCATGGAGCCAGGAATGGCACCGGATCCAAAGACCTTAAGATTATCACCAGAGCGGAAATCAAAGGTCAGACCTTAACCGACTGAGCCACCCAGGCGCCCCCACTCGTAGCGTTTTCTAAAGTGAAAATTCTGCCCTTCGGTGGAGTCATCTCCAACACATCAACTTTTTTTTTTTTTAACATAACAGAATTTATTGTTTTTGCAGCACACCCAGTGCTCCATACAATATGTGCCCTCCCTATTACCCACCACCTGGTTCCCCAACCTCCCACCCCCCGCCCCTTCAAAACCCTCAGGTTCTTTTTCAGAGTCCATAGTCTCTCATGGTTCACCTCCCCTTCCAATTTCCCTCAACTTCCTTCTCCTCTCCATCTCCCCATATCCTCCATGTCATTTGTTATGCTCCACTAATAAGTGAAACCATATGATACTTGACTCTCTCTGCTTGACTTATTTCACTCAGCATAATCTCTTCCAGTCCTGTCCACATTGCTACAAAAGATGAGTATATGGACCACATCTTCCTTATCCATTCGTCCGTTGAAGGGCATCTTGGTTCTTTCCACAGTTTGGCGACTGTGGCCATTGCTGCTATAAACATTGGGGTACAGATGGCCCTTCTTTTCACTACATCTGTATCTTTGGGGTAAATACCCAGTAGTGCAATTGCAGGGTCATAGGGAAGCTCTATTTTTAATTTCTTGAGGAATCTCCACACTGTTCTCCAAAGTGGCTGCACCAACTTGCATTCCCACCAACAGTGTAAGAGGGTTTCCCTTTCTCCACATCCTCTCCAACACATATTGTTTCCTGTCTTGCTAATTTTGGCCATTCTAACTGGTGTAAGGTGGTATCTCAATGTGGTTTTAATTTGAATCTCACTGATGGCTAGTGATGATGAACATTTTTTCATGTGTCTGATAGCCATTTGTATGTCTTCATTGGAAAAGTGTCTGTTCATATCTTCTGCCCATTTTTTGATATGATTATCTGTTTTGTGGGTGTTGAGTTTGAGGAGTTCTTTATAGATCCTGGATATCAACCTTTTGTCTGTACTGTCATTTGCAAATATCTTCTTCCATTCCGTGGGTTGCCTCTTTGTTTTGTTGACTGTTTCCTTTGCTGTGCAGAAGCTTTTGATCTTGATGAAGTCCCAAAAGTTCATTTTCGCTTTTGTTTCCTTTGCCTTTGGAGACATATCTTGAAAGAAGTTGCTGTGGCTGATATCGAAGAAGTTACTGCCTATGTTCTCCTCTAGGATTCTGATGGATTCCTATCTCATAATGAGGTCTTTTATCCATTTTGAGTTTATCTTTGTGTACGGTGTAAGAGAATGGTCGAGTTTCATTCTTCTACATATAGCTGTCCAGTTTTCCCAGGACCATTTATTGAAGAGACTGTCTTTTTTTCCATTGTATCTTTTTTGCTGTTTTGTTGAAGATTGTTTGACCATAGAGTTGAGGGTGCATATCTGGGCTTTCTACTCTGTTCCACTGGTCTATGTGTCTGTTTTTATGCCAGTACCATGCTGTCTTGGTGATCACAGCTTTGTAGTAAATCTTGAAATCAGGTACCAACACGTCAACTTTTTAAACTATTGACTAAGCAAAAGTAAAACAAGATAATCCACCTTTTATTTTATTTCCACAGCCTTTATTAATTTCTGTTAGCGTCCATCACCCTGCCCTAGAAATGTTTTAGTGTCATGCATTCCATAACTGTCCATGGTGCTTAAGAGCTACAGTGTTTCTGCTTTGTGGTAACTTTTTCCATTTAAACCCTATGTCATGCTTTGCTGTTGTCAATATTTCATTCTCTGAGGATGCTTAGAGGTCATCTCTGTGCAATCTTAAAAACTAAAAATGTGTAAAATGAGCACAAATCTTAGCGGCTGTAGAAATAGGAAGGTATCAAGGTGTAATAAAAACACAGTGGTCCTCGTTGGAGGCCAAATGCATCTGGGTTTGAAACCTGATTCCAGTAATTATTAGCCTGGTAATCTAGGACAGGTTTAATTTCTCTCAGCCTCACAGTCTTCCTCTGTAAAATAGGATGAGTTAGTTGGCCAGTGTAAGGATAAGAAAGAATGACTATTAAAGGTTGTTATCCAGCTGGTGCTTAACAACTACTAGCTATTATCAATGGCAAACATGATCAGTTAAAATCTGGATTGTTTTTTGGCCACCTGGGTGGCTCAGTCCATTAAGCATCTGCCTTTGTTTGGCTCAGGTCATGATCTCAGGGTCCTGGGATCGAGCCCGACCTTGGGTTCTGTGCTCAGCAGAGACTCTGCTTCTCCCTCACCCTCTGCTGCTCCCATCCACTCATTCTCTCTCTCTCTCTCTCTCTCTCTTGCTTTCTCTCAAATAAATGTACAAAATCTTAAAAAAATAAAATCTGGATTGTCTCAAATTTTGTTCTTGCTCTTTGTCTAAACAATTCAAACACCCAGGGGCATCTCTTTTATTAAGATATAAATAATTATTTAAAACATCATTATTAACTATCATATACATTTCCTCCTAGTCGTTACATTGTTACTATCTTGTAAAGCCTCTAGATAAAATAGAACCCGATCTGTATCTAGTAATCTGGTACATTTAACAAGTGTTACATCTAGTAAGCATTTAATGCTTAAAATCTACTTATCTTTTTTTACAAAATAATTATTTCTATACAGGCACATAAGTATAGTGGGATCAAACATTTTAAACACCACAAGTAGCTTTTAATTTCCTCTAATGAATATAATCTTCCTCCGTAGCTACATGGAGTTTAACTTAATTTTACAATTATCATATCTCAGGATCTTTCTGTTAAAGTGTAATCATTTAAGTGGTTCAGTATTTCACTTAAATGCTCAGCCCTTCACATGTCTTCCTCTTTTCCGTGCTCTCCTCCCAGATGTCATGGGGGAGGTATATGAGCGGAGGGGATGAAGACAGCTCACATGATTTCTTGACTGTAAGAGAGAAGGGGCCTTATATCTGTAAGCTGGAGTCCCTGTGTTATCCTCTGGTTCCCCTGCAAGGTGACTGGTGTGACCTGGTCCCCAAGTCTATGTTGAAGTATCCTCAGAGTTAGCTGGTCCAGTCTGAACTTTTAAGGCATCAGGCGTAGCCTTTAACTCTAATCCTTAAGTCTTTGTATCAGTGGCCTCTGTCATTCACCAGCCCTCCCACTGACAGTTCCACTTGTCCATATAGAATCTTGGTGGAGGCATGATGGCGGGGGGGGGGGGGGGGGGGGCGGGGGGGCGGTAGATTGTTTCTTAGAACTGAAACTTGGGTCTTAGGCAGATGGCTTGATTATCTATTGTTGCATTACATATTACCCCCAAACTAAATGACATGAAACATGACCTTGTGAGTCAAGGATTTAGGGAGAGATTGACAGGCAGTTAGCTTTTGTGATCTATGCGTAATCATCTGAAGGCTTGACTGTGCTAAATGTCCAAGGTGACTCACTCATATGGGTAGTAGTTAATGCTGCCTGTTGTCTGGGAGCCCATCAAGGATTATTTCCTGGAGTATCTTATGGCCACTCCACTTGCTTGGCTTCTTACAGCATGATGGTTGGGTTTTAAGAGAGTACCTAAACAGCAAGTGCCCCAAGAGATCAAGGCAGAAATCATCCAGCAACATTTCAGTGCATCCTATTGATCCTAGGTAGGTCATGAGGCCAGCCCTGATTTAATGAGAGAATTATATCCCGCCTCTTGACGGAAGGGCCCAATGTTTTCCATTATAATGAATAACCCATGTAAAAGGATTTCTCTTTGAATACCATATGTACTATAACTGACAAAAACCGAACACAACTGAACAGCGGATTTACTTCAGATTGAGTTTCTCTCTTTCACTCTGTCTCCCATCTTTCTGTTGTTGGCACTATCCTATATTGTCACTTCCCTATCAAGATTGTATTTGTCTCCAAATTAACTGGACAGTCTTTCTCATTACCATGGGAATGATCACCTATGGAACCATCTGACATTTTTGCATGGTGTTTCTTTGCCAATTTATCAGTTTCTTCCTGGATTGTTGGCCCATTGAGATCTTCTTTTTCTTATTAAGTAAATCTTTTTTCTCAGAAATGTATCCATTGCATTGAGATTTTTAAAATTGACATCAATCTTTTTCATGTGTCTTTTACGAGCATTTTAAAGGCAGAACATAATTATGTTTCAGGATAAAAGGTAAGTTTAACTCGTTTCTCGGGTAACTTAAAAATAGATTTATGTTGTCTTAAAAAAACTTTTAAAAAATTTAATCATGAAACGTACTACTTGGTCAATAGCAAAGCTGATTTTACCCAGATAAATTTATTTCAGCTAAGAGCTATAAAATTAACTGTATGCTTTCTGTGGTGTAGGCTAAAGAACCCCATCAAAGGTCAATACAACAAGAAGTTGATAAGCACAATAAGGTTCAGTCTCGGGTGCCAGGACTCACAACACCCGTGTTTTCTAGAACAATAATTTCATTTAAAGACAGAAAGCTATTTTACCAAAGTAACCCAATAAACCAGCTCATTCACTCAAAGACAATAATTTTCAAAGGATTATTTATGAGGAAGGCAGTCCCTAGAATAACTATTGTATGTACAAAGAGAAATAAGCCAAAACAGAGAAATGCAGGAAAGGAGTCAAAACCAAATGTTTCCCTGAAATTGTCTGATCACCAACATGAAATCTGGTGTTTATTTGCTTAGTTGGGTTTAGTGTTTATTGTTGATGATTGTATTTGTAAAATTTGGGACCCTTAAAAAAACAGTTGCTTTAATTTTCTACCTTACCATACAGGCTAGAACATACCTGGCCTGCGGGAAAGTTGGGTCCTCCCACCTCATTCAAGATGTGTTCCCTAACTAGCCAACTCATTTCAAGGGACGTGGCTGACGAGCAGTGGCAGTAATTTTGTTGTCAGCATGTCTATGAATAATTAGTTTCCACAAATTCAGTATTACCGGTTCCTCTTTTATGAACAGAATTCTCCCAACTAATTAACTAACTTCTTTCTTCCTCTTTCCTTCCCTTTTCTCTTTTCTTCCTCCTCCCTCCCTGTCGTTCATCAATGATTAAATATTTACTCTGTCAGGCAGCATGTTAAGTTTGAGGATTTGAGGGAAATGTTTCTTGCCTTGAAAGAGGTAGGAAGCTTAGTGAGGGTGACATTCACTAGGAGTAAATAATACAATGTAGTGGATGGTCTAGGAGATAGAAATAGAATTCTCTTAGACTGTACAGAAATTTGTTCTATACAGACCCGGAGTGGTGAAAAGTAAGCTCAAGTTAGTCTTAGATGCTATGGGCCTCTCCTTTAGGAGGAACTGTGGGGTGATTATCAATTCTGTGACAGATAGAACAGGACAAGTGAGAACTGAGATTAAAGTGATGACATTTCAGGGCGCCTGGTGGCTCAGTCATTTAAGCCTCTGACTCTTGTTTTTAGCTCTGGTCGGGATCTTGGGGATGGAGCCCCGAGTTGAGTTTCATGCTCAGTGGGGAGCCTGCTTGAGATTCTCTTTCTCTCCCTCACCCACACCTCAGGCTCTCTCTCTCTGGAATAATAAATGGATAAATTTTTTTTTTAAAGTGATGACATTTCAAATTAAGTCCCCTGAGATGGGACAATGGAGGCTGGAACTGGAAATGATGCTGAAGGCAAGGAAGTGAAAGTGAGAAAAAGGAAGAGAAGGATGGGAGAGAGTTACACAGGATAATTTAGTTCTAGCAATCTGCTGTACAACATATATTTGCACCTAACAACACAATATTATGCATTTACAAGTCCAAGTGGGTAGAACTCTTTAACTTTGAAACAACAACAATATTGCCACCAATCTTTGTGTTGACCAGGCTGAACTGAGAGTGGTGTCTACTTCTTCATACCAGACTGATTCCAGAATCTACCTGACGTTTTCCTTTTTATAATTCTTACTCCATTGCCTTCATCATTTTAAGAAAAGGTTGGGGGTTTTGGAAATTAAACTAGCACCTGATCTTTCTACAATGCTCCAGTTAGGCCACTAGAGCTAAATTAAGGGAGTTGTTTGTTGTGACTAGCTTTGGAAAAGAGAATCACCACTTACTTTATTTTTTACACCCAGGTATTTTCTTGCCTGTTTCCTTTACATTTGTCTTTCTGTTTTAGTAGGACCTTCGTTGGCATGTATTCCCCTTTTTTTCCTTCTCAGTTTTAATTCAAGGGGCACCCGGCTGGCTCTGTCTGAAAAGCATGTGACTTTTGATCTCGGGGTTGTGAATTTAAGCCCCACGTAGGGTATGGAGATTACTTAAAAATAAGTAAATAAAATGTCTTATTTCATCGTTCATAGGAAAAAATGTGTAGTTAGAATAGAAAGTGAATAGAAAGGCAGCTTTTATTCACAAATCGATGAGACAGTAGTCATTCAGACTCTACTGTGAAAGCATATTTAATGCAAATACTTCAATGTTACACATAAGTAATTTTAAGGATGCAGTTCAAGTTCGGGTTTTATATCAGATCTGCATATATATGGTACTTGGGGTCCAATTTTAAGATTAGTAAAGTCAATTTGAAGCTGCTTACTTTGTTTTGTTTTGTTTTAATTTTATTTTATTTTTCCAGTGTTCCAAGATTCATTATTTATGCACCACACCCAGCGCTCGAGTACAGTTTTCACTATTAAAACTGTATGATGTTAACTAACAAAATAACAATCTTCACAAATCTCTTCATCCCATGCTCATACCTTTGTTTGCTAATTTTTCTTTTTGTAGCCGCTCTTCAAATTATAGTTGTTATGCACTGAGTTGCCTCTGCCTCTCACCCAACTCCTTTATCTTAGCCTTTCTATACTTTTCCATTCTCTTCTGACATGGGTTTATTTAAGGTTTCAATATGTCTCTAACTCCCTAAAGGTTCAAGAGTTGTCTGGGTTCTGTAGGGTTTTTAAGACAACTTGGGGGCATTGCACATACCTATAAATTCCTGTCGTGAAAACAGTTTGGTAAGTTCAGTTCACTTCGAGCCAACATTTACTGAGCATCTTCTATCTGTTAATAACTGTACTAGATACTGAGTACAGAATGTTGCCACTGAGAAATTTATAGTCTGGTGGAGGAGACAAATACACACTTCTTAAAATTTTCCTGTTCCCTGTGTTGAACTTTCTGTCTGTGCCCCTCCCTACCCCCACACTCCACCTCTCAGTCTTAAGTTGGCTGTGTTCCCAGTTTGAGGATGTCTGGTTCTCCTTTAATGGCCTTTGATCCCCTTTGATGTGAACATTTTGCAGTAGTGTGTGAACTTTTAGGCTGCTTATTATGAAAGCCTTGTTTTCCCCTCCTTGTCTGCCCTGGAGAGATGAAATGCAAATATTTTACCTCACCTCCACTGAAGATTTGAAGTTAAGCTTTCCTTGCTCTCAAGGAGAGCTACGTTTTCTGTTTTTAATTAACATATTCATTTCTACATGATCAAGTCTATTGTGAAAATGCCACAGGAGAAGACGGTGACATGAAAGAAGACAGTGCTCCAGAGGGAAACAGGGAGTGGGGGAGGAGGGATTTTCCTGTGAGAAGAGCTCTTCGGAGGACTCCTTAGGAGCCTGGGAGTTGATCCTAAGGAAGCAGTCTAGAAGACTTTGGGCCATTGTTCAGAAAAGCAGGGTGAGCCAACAGAAAGGACTACCAAGAGGGGCAGTATTTAAGGTCACAATAATCATGAGTCTCAGAAGCCCTAATTTCATTGGAAAGGCCACTTGTCTAGGCTCAGGGACCAAACAGCCCCTCTCTCTGTCCACACCAGAGACTGCCTAGCATAAATAGTAGAGATGATTGGGAGCATCTAATTAAGTGAACATTACCATACAGCAAATTTGAGGTATTTTCAAAAGTATGTGTCTTTAGGAAAGGTTTAGAAAAATTATGGAGGCTGAAATTAAATCGATGTAAATATATAATGATACACACTAAATTAATAGTGATATACTTAATTAAAGTCATTTCTAATTAATCATACACATACTTAACATTTACGATCATTAAAAAGCAACGATACTTAAATTTACGATCATTAAAAAGCAAAATAATGTTAACTGTAAACAAGAATTATCACAAAATAAAACCACTGCTTCACTGATTAACAAAGTGACCTTCCTGAAGGCCACCTTCCAACCCTTTGCTGGTAGAAATGCAAATAGGTGCTTTGACGAGTATTGGCAACCAGTCTTCTTAGTATCTGATCTCAAATCTTGGCGTGCTGATGGCTGCTTCCCTGTGTGTACAGAGGGCCTCTCTGCCCTTAATTGGTTTGAAAATAAGCCTGGGTTTAGCTAACTGTCAGAGGCTCTCTACTCATAGGGAACAGAACAATAGTTTAACAACTACAGACAGAAGCTTCTGAAGACCGTTATAGAAAACTGAAAAGGGAGAGTTTGATAAGAGACTTCTATTATCTGAGCTCAAGCATTATCTAGTAGATATTTCTTCAACAGAGTGGATGGTCCTGGAGAGCAGACTGAAAATCCCTGTTGGAGATAAGAGTGACCGATCTAGTTCATAGTAGGTACTCAATAAATGTCTGTTTAATGGATAAAATTAACAGTGGAAATATAACCGAACTAGCAAAATATTAGTATTAAAGTCTTTCATTACTGTAACATACCTTGCTTTCTTTTGTCTCACAAGCTTTGAATTCCTATTACTGTTTCAGGAAATTGACAACCTCTAGGAAAATCCATATTGTTTTGCCTTTATTTCTGTCCTTAAAAAAGTCACTTGGTAAAAAGCAATCTGATTTTGCAAGTACAGTAATCTGCAAATTGTAGATGCCTCTACGTGGGTAACTAATCTAACTTTCTTATAGTTACAGTTCCTACTACATAATAATATTCATATTTCAAAAATAATCTTCTTTACACATCAGTTGGTTAACATGAGCCAGTCTTCCTGGATGTGTCAAACTTGGAGGAACACCCCGAAGCTGCTTAACTACTCAGAAGAGAAGCCTATCTAGAAACATCTGGATGTTTGCATTTTTAAATCAAAATCTAGAGGCTTGAGTGACACAACCTGTCAAAATCCATCAGACTTTATAAGTGCAAGGAAGTAATTAGCTATTTTAAGGAAATTTGTGACAATAAAAACCACATTCTGTGTTCCTAAGAAATCAATGAAAAGACTGTTATTAGTCCTAGAAAGGTATCTCTATTTACCGAATAATTCTTTTATTTAGAGCATCACAGTTTGATCAGCACTGCTAAGACAGGAAAGGAGCAAGGGTAGTGTAGGTGCCTTCTGCACACACTTTTGTCATTTCATCCCTTAAATAAATACATGGAACAACCACCAAAATGATTTAAAATTTACACATAGATCTTCTAAATTTATATTGACAAAACATCAAATCACATTTTTCTGAAATTTTTTCTCAGGAAGATTTAATAAATGTGTGTGACAAATGCTAGTAATTGACAGCAAAAAGATAGGTATTATGAAGAATTTTCCCATGTAATTAATAACATTTAAAATTCACATGATACTGTAAACTACAATACCAATGAAACTGCCTTTGTCCCATTAAAAATGTACTCAACTAATGTTTACATTATTTTAGTAGCTTATTTCAATTGAGCAGGGTCCAGAGTCGTTGATCCTGAAGGTAGAGACTGGACATTAATTTCACAATAAAAGGACAGTGGAAATAAAAAGTATAAATGCTGAGGGATGCCTGGCTGGTTCAGTCAGTAGAGGATCTGACTCTTGATCTCAAGGTTGTGAGTTCAAGCCCCATATTGGGTGTGGAGCCTACTTAAAAAAAGGGGGGGGGGCTGGGTGACTTAGTCTTTAAGCATCTGCCTTTGGCTCACGTCATGATCCCAGGGTCCTGGAATCAAGCCCCACATTTTGCTCCCTACTCAGCAGGAAGCCTACTTCTCCCTCTCTGACTCCCCCTTCTTGTGTTCCCTGTCTCGCTGTGTCTCTCTGTCAAATAAATAAATAAAATCTTTAAAAAAAAAAGAAACATATATATGCATATATATACACACACATATATGCTGATAATTATACATGCTTAATACATACTCAATTTTTTAAATTACCTCTTCCCTAGAAACTTGTTTAAATTTCAGTGAAATTGAAAAAGATCTAGACTACAATGGCTAAGATGACTGGTTTATACAACTAATCTTTCATTTTAAATAGCCCTGAGAGGAGTCAAGAGGTTAGTCAACCCTCCAGTTCATTCAAGATTCAATTGTTGAGCGCCCACTCCTTGCCAGGCACGGTGCCAAGCATTGCAAAGGATACAACATGAATTGACACTGTCCACCCTCAAGAACTTTAAAGTCTACCAAAGGGGAATCACTATGGTACAAGTTCCAATACAAATTTCAATAAATGTGCTTTTTAAAACAATAGACTGTAGCATTTTTGTCTTCTTTAGAGGGTTTTGTCATAATTCACATCACAGAGAAGAAATTGCTGTGAGCTTAGTTTCATGGATAGAGATTCATGGTGGGGAGAGAGAGAGAGAGAGAAAGGAAGGAAGGAGGGAGGAAGAGAAAGAAGAGAGAAAGAAAGAAAAGAAAAGAAAGGAAAAGAAAAGAAAAGAAAAGAAGGAAGGCGGGGAGTGAAGAAGAAAAAGGAAGAAGAAAGAAAAACAGGCGAATTCTAAAGCCTCTTTCAGGTCTTCTAAGCTGCTCAAGGGCCAAAGAAGGTGCTTTTTTCAGCAGAGCATATTTAGGAGACTTTGAAGTTTGGACAAGAAAGCTAACCTGCTCTGCATAATAAAGAAGGGAACTGGAGGTTCTGGAGCCTGAGAAGCGAGACCTTGGCCCACAGACAGGGCGATGTGAGGACAGTGCCTGGCAGCAGGTAGGAGTCTGGAACTGCAGGGAAAGGAGCCAGTGAGCAATTCCAGAGATAGGGCAGCGAAAGGACTTTTAAACACGATATCTCATATTCCATTACAAATTGCCTGCTTTCCTTTAATATAAATTGCTTCTATCCTTAAACTTTATCTTGAATATACTGGCAGCTTTATGGGGCCTAAACCCACACTTTTTTTTTTTTTTTTTTTTTTTTTTAAAGTCAGCTCCATGCCCAATGTGGGGCTTCAACTCAAGATCCTGAGGTCAAAAGTCCCGTGTTCTCCCAACCGAGCCAGCCAGGCACACCAACACACTCTTTCTTTAAAGGAAAAGATGTTATTATACAGAGAATAACAAATACACATATGCATATGCAAATACATGTAAATATCTACATGCAGGGGAATTTGTATGTGGGGTTGTAAAACCCATAAACAAATGGATTTGGCCATCCTTGGACAGCCAGGTAAAAGTGCGCTTATGACTATGTATCACTATGAAAAAAACATCAAAACTCCATTCCAACTGTATTTTATTTGTGCAATCTATTTTTAATAAACTTTGTATGGATTTAAAAAAAAAATTCACATCAGGCGTGCCTGGGTGGCTCCGTTGTTAGGTGCCTGCCTTCAGCTCAGGTCAGGATCCTAGGGACCTGGGATCTGAGCACTGCGTTGGCTCTTTGCTCAGTGGGGAGCTTACTCCCTCTGGCTGTCGCTCTCCTTGCTATGCTCTCTCTCTCTGTCAAATAAATAAATAGAACCTTAAAAAAACTTTTTTCACATCATGTTGTAAATTATAGCTGCCCTGACATTCTTCACCTAATGCCAAATGTTGGTTAGGGAGGTGGGAAGAATTGGGGTGTGTTTGCAGTGAATTAAAGGGATGGAGCTCTTCCATGTCTTTTTTTTTTTTTTAACATCCATGAAATGTGAGATGTAATTAGGATTAGAGAACTCGGAACCAGCAAAAAGCAGGAGAACGTATATCCTGAGAATATGCAAAAATATAAGTCAGAGCACTGGATTGGAGTAGTGAACCCAAATTGATTTTATTAAATTTCAAAAGGCTATGGAATATTTGCATTTCAGAAGATGGCATGAAATAATGGTCCTAAAAGATGTGCAAAGTGCGGGAAGGCTCTCAGAGGAGAATAGGACACATTCAGGACAGGAGGAGTGGAACGAAGGAAGAGAACAGGGCTGGGCAGCTTTTCTATATTAGTTCACTTCCTTTTGCAATGAACAGGGATGCTTAAAAGAGACAAGACGTTATTTAATCATTACAGCAATCCAGCAAGTTGGTTTTGGTCTCACTAATTTTTAGATTAGGAAACCGAGGCACCTAGAACATAGCTCCATTCCCAAGGATGCCCACAGTCAGGACTGGAGCCAGGATGGTGACTGGGTCACCTCTGCTTTATGCCACATGTGGAATTTTATTCAAGAGCAAGCATTCAAGTTCGATCTTGGAGTTCAGTAGACAAAGATATCATGGGGCACCAGGAGGGGAGACTCATCAGGCAAAGGGAATGATCTGAGCAAAGGCAAGAAAGTGGGGATTTGGTGGTTTCAGGCCAGGAAGAGAAGTACAAGGTTGTATGCCAAAGCACACAGGAAGTGCCAACTACACATTTAAAGAACAAAATGATTTGCATCTCATCCCCACCCTAGACTCTGGACCAGGTGCAGGAAAAGGGTGGAATTCAATTTGACTGATTCATGGTTTTCACAGATGATTTTGGGTGGTCAGGAATCTGGAAGGTAGTAGAAGTTGTGGACGGTTTTAAAGGGCACGTGAGAAGTGTATACTCAATTCACTAGACCGTCAGGAAACTCTGAAGGATTAAAGTAACAGATTAAAGCTGTACTTCCAGAAAGTTAACTTGGCAGGAAGATGAAGGATGGACCAGAGCAGGGCATCCCAGACTTGAGTGTAATGCCAATGCAGTTTCAGTAAGTCTGAGATTCTGTATGTCTAAGAAGCTCTCTCCCTTGGAGATTCCGACACAGAGAGTTGGGCTGGGGGATCTGAGACCTCCATACAGAGGAATACCAGAGGACTGTGTTCTAGGCTGGGGTTTGGGAGAACAAGAAGAGAAGTGTAGACTTGTCTGTGAGGACTTCTTTTTTTTAGAGTCCTGGGTAGTAAAAGGGGGTCAGTCAAGGAATTAGAGAAGGAAGAAATGGCAACAGGAGGAACACTGAGATAGCTCTTTGACCATCCCTTGATGCTGGCAAGTGTCTGAGCTGGGGAGCTGTTCCTACTTCCCCAGCCTTTCTGTGCTTACTTGCGTGGTAGTGTTTGCTGTTGGTCCCACTTCTCTCCGGCCGCTAATTAAAGGAAGTTGAGGCTGTCTACTCCAGCCTCTCCCAGAGTCCCCTCGGAAAGGGAGAGTGCCCATCAGCTTGGCACTATTTGCCGACATCCTGCTGAGAGCTTTTGGGTGTGCAGACTGGGGACCTGACCCCTGATTTCCTCCCCCGGGGCCCTGACCTTTCTGTTCTGTTTCCTTACCTCAATCACCAGTCCTGGACCTAGTGGCAAGATCTGCTTCTGTTCCTACATCTGGTCCAGTGCACAGTGAGGGGATGGGGGTGGGGGGAGAGCTGGTTCTGCTCTGTTAATGTTTATTTAGTGTTTGGTGTGCTGGGCACACAGCCATGTATCATCTTCTCTCCTGGTTGCAACCTCTGGACCAGAACTCCCAACTCCAAACCACTTTAGTTGCACTTCTTTTGGACTCAGTCTTAGAATATCACTTCCTTCCCAGAAAACTTTAGTTGACCCTGTTTCCTTCATCCCCTCTGCCTCCTGCTTGCTCCCTGGCATCCAGTCTGAGGGGTCCACTTCTTCCTGATTTCCAGCAGCCTGGACTTCAAGCAGGTGGTACACCTGAGCCATTTACTCTCCCTTACTGGGTAATGATCATGATCACAACCAAGGGGATTGGTGACAATGCCAAGTGCTACAGAGAGCTGCATGGCAGTGAGAACCTGGAGCAGGTCATTGTGTTTGCCAGTTGGGAGTCATTAGTGACCTTAGACTAGAGAGAGTAGCTTTAGTAAAAGAGTGAAGGCAAAAGCCAGATTACAAGTAGTAAAATAAATTTTGGATGGTGCGGTATTGCAGTGGCAAGTTGAAAGTGTTCCTTGAAGAAATTTGTTGAGAAAAAAAGAAAACAAAAGCCTAAGCAAGCAGCAGGATAGAGGATTGTGAGGAGGAATTGTGAATAAACTAGAGGATTAATCATTTTGAGGTGAGAACTTAGGTTTCTTGTCAGAAAAGTAGGAGGCCTAGAACAGAAATAATTTGCAAAAACAATTTTTTTTGGTTGTGGGCTTAGGAGTGGGGGAAAAGTTTGTTGATTTTTTGGGGGGTCATCTGTAAGAGCTCTGTCCAATAGAACTTTCTGGGAAAACAGAAATGTTCTGTGCCATACCAGATAGTAGCTGTTAACCACTTGTGGCAGTTGAACACTTGAGATGACACTACTGTGACCAAAGATCTGAATTTTTAATATTATTTCATTTCAATTAATTTAAATGTAAATGAAAATATCCATATGGGACTAGTAGCTAATTATTGTACAAGGCAGATCTATAGAGTTGCTATTGTCTATGGTAGACATATTTTGGGGATGATTCCTCTCCCATGGCTCCTCGGTAGAGAAATTACCTCATTTACAGGTTTTGGAATAAGTAGTCATAATAATTGGACACACCAGATTTAACTGGAGGTATTAATCAATAATTATCAATCTAAACTGAGTAGTTAGATACTTTTTCAAGAACCTGAAACTGAAATACTTAAAGACTGCATTCATTTGCCTATCTCTAGAGGCATTTGAATTTGCGACTTCTGTACTAAAGCAACCTATACAGATTGGAATTTCAGGCATAAATTATGGTGATAAAGGAGACACTTTGGGAAAAAGAGACCTTCCTGAGCACCCTCCAAGTCTTACAATGTTGCTGAGTCCCTACCCTGCCTCAGTATCAGATTTTCCTCTGATCATCCTAGGAAAGTGCCCCTACAGTCAACATGAATGACAAAGCCTGGGCAGAGACTAAACAGACCCTTTACATTCTGTGGGATCAACTAAAAAGACAGCTGTAGCAGCTGAAAAACAAAAGTTCCTTGGAACTCCTTGGAACAACGCCGCTGCAAGGTTTCTCTGGCTACTGGTTACCCAGGCTTGACCAGACCAGCGGTTCTCAACCTTGACTGCTCATCAGAATCACCTTGGGACCTTCACACATAGACGTCACAGAGATTATGATTTAATTAATTTAAGTAGGTCCTGGGCACTACTTCTTAAAGGCTGGTAAGTTATTCTAATGTGTAGCTAAGTTAACTACCACTGTCATGCTCTGTGGCATTAACCTCTTTCACTCCAGGCCTCTGTAACTCTTAGATAACACCTTGGACGTTTGGTCTAGAAATCACATTTTTCAGTGCCCACCTTGCCACCTGACATCATCGTGATCACTTCAGCTGCTTATCTGGGTGCTCTTGGCACATAGCATTTAACCTTTTGTGACTAATTTCAATGATCTTGAAATTTTAACTCTCAGCTGGCAACACAGACCATTTGGCCCAGGCTCAATAAAGGAGTAGTCTCTCTCTTCCTGGAGCTGCAACAAAGACTCAGGAAAAAAAAAGTGGAAGAACTGAAAACCAAATGAAACAAATCTACAAGAGAAGGCTGAACTATGGATAGGGTGACCAGTTGTCCTAAATTGCCTAGGGCTGTCCCAGATTCTACTTTTGATGCTGTCCTTTGATGCATAGACATTTCCCATTTTTATGAAATTCAGGTTATCTATTTTTCTTTTGTTTGCTTGTGCTTTAGGTGTTATATGTAAGAAAATGTGCCTGATTCAAGGTCATGACAATTTACACCTATGGGTTCTAAGAGATTTATAGTTTCCACTCCTTTATTTATGTCTTTGATCCATTTTAAGTTTTGCATATTATATGAAATAGGGATCCAATTAATTATTTTCCTTATGGATTTCCAGTGGTCCAGCACCATTTGTTGAAAATACCATTCTCTCCCCATTGAATGGTCTTGGCACCCTTACAAAAAGAATCAATTGACCATAAATGGATGAGTTTATTTCTGGACTGTAAATTCTATTCCATTTTCTATATATCTTAGTACCACTTACTGTACCTTTGTAGTAAGTTTTACATCACTTACTATCGGTTTGTAGCAAGCTTTCAAATCAGGGTATGTGAGTCCTCCAAATCTTTATCTTCTTTATCAAGATTCTTTCAGCTCGATCAGCTTGTCAAAAAAAAATTTTAGATTTTGATAGGGATTGCCTTCAATCTGTAGATCATTTGGGGAAATATTGCCATCTTCACAATATTAAACCTTCCAATCTATGAATACAGGGTGGTTTCCTGTTTACTTAGATCTTTAAAAGTTTTTCTCTCAACAATATTTTGTACAAGTGTACAAGTCTTGTGCTTCTTTAAACTTATTCCTAAGTTTTTTATTCTTTTCACCTTACTATAAACAGAATTTGTTTCTTAGTTTCATTTTCAGATTATTCATTGCTAGAATATAGAAACACAACCAAATGGGGTGTCTTGGTGGCTCAGTAGGTTAAGCATCTGCCTTAGGCTCAGGTCTCAGGTCATGATCTCAGGGTCCTGGGATCGAGCCCTGCGTCCTAGGGGTCCCTGCTCGGTGGGGAATCTGCTTGTCCCTCTTCCCCTCCCTCTTGCTCATGCTCTCTCTCTCTCTACCTCAAATAAGTCAATAAAATATTGTTAAAAAAGGAAAAAGAAAAATGTCTTAAAAGAAATACAACAGGTTTTTACATTGATATGCCCTGTAACCCTGCTGAACTGGTTTATTGTCTCTAATAGCTTTTTTGGTGTATTCTTTAGCAGATGCTCTTGTCTTGTTCCTGATCTCAGGAAACATGCTTTCAGCTTTTCACAATTAAGTATGAGGCTAGCTATGAGTTTTTGTGGTTGCCCTTATTACTATTATGTTAAGAAAATTCTCTTCTTTTCCTAGTTTGTTGAGGGTTTCTATTGCAGAAGGGTACTGTCTTTTATCAAATGCTTTTTTCCCATCTACTGAGTTGATTGTGCGGATTTCCCCCTCCATTCTATTAATATATTGTAGTCCATTGATTATTTTCTATTTGTTGAGCCAATTTTGCATTCCTGGAATAAACCCCCCTTGATTATGATACATAATCCTTTTCCATTACTTCTTGAGGGCACAAATTTTTACTTTTACTTTTTTGTGGCCCCCAAATCACTCAAATAGTACCACAGTTGGATCCCGAATTAATTCCCAAGACACGCAATCATCATTAATAAAACTATCATCTTTAAAACTAACATGAGCACAATGTGATGACAATTTGAATGAATGATGGTCCAGGTGAGAAATCTCACTTACAGAACAAGATAAAGCTTAAAGACTCTTAGCCATAGGGAACTTTTAAATTTTGGATATTGTTGAATAATCCATACATTCCTGGAATAGGCCTCGCTTGGTCAAGATCTTCTATTCTTCATATATTTTTAAATTTTTTAAATGTTTAATGTTTTATTTTTAACATTTTATTAAGAAAGAACATAGTCACAAGAGAAAAAAAAATTAAGTGTCCAGCTTAGTGACTTTGCAAAACAAAACATCTGTTTAACCAATGAGTAGATCAAGAAGCAGAACATCATTGCCACACTGAAGGCCTCTGTCATGCCCCATTTTAGTGACCCCACCACCCAGCAGAGATAACCACTACTCTTTTATTTTTTTTAAGATTTTATTTATTTATTTGACAGACAGAGATCACAAGTAGGCAGAGAGGCAGGCAGAGAGAGAGGAATGGAAGCAGGCTCCCTGCTGGGCAGAGAGCCCCACGTGGGGCTCCATCCCAGGACCCTGGGATCTTGACCTGAGCCAAAGGCAGAGGCTTTATTTAACCCACTGAGCCACCCAGGCGCCCCACCACTACTCTAACTTTTAATACCACTGATTAGTTTTGCCTGCTTTTAAAACTTTATGTAAAAAGAAGATTAGTCAGATTGAGAAGATTGAGATCATTTCACTCAATATCATGTTTATGAGGTTCATCTATATTGTTGCATGTAGTTACTGGTCGTGTCTTTTCCTTGGTAAATTATTTTCCAGCTTAAAATATGCCACAATTTATTAACCATCCCAATGTTATTGGACATTTAGGTAGCTTTAGTTTAGAAATATTATGAATAGTGCTATTATAACTATTTCTGTCATATCCTTTGATGAATTTTTGTGCCTTTTCTCTTGGGTTAGAATTGCTAGCCTCCAGATTTCTTACAAGTAGTGTTTCCTATTCATTACAATGGAGAAAATTGTGTTTTTAAAATGAAAACCTCAATTTGTCATGAACTTTAAATATAATAATAATTTTTCTCATTCCAGGACCATGTAATTTCTTAAGTGAAGTTATTAGCATATATGTCATGCTTTATTCTGGAATTGTCTATAGCTGCACTGACTAAAACAACAGCCACTAGCCATATAAGGCTCCTGAGCCCCTGAAATGTGCTATAAGTGTAAAATACACTGTAGACTTCAAAGGCTTAATACAAAGCAAAGAATATATAATATCTCATTAATAAGTTTTATAGGTGGTAACGACAGCATTTTGCATATACTGGGTTAGAACATATTATTAAAATTAATTTCACATTTTTTAATGTAGCTAATACAAAATTTTAAATTACATATGTGGCTCACAATTATATTTCTATTGGACAGTGCTGGTCTATATTTTGCAATTAGATAAATGGATAAAGATTGCCTTAATATTTCTTATTTATTTATTTATTTGAGAGATGGACAGAGAGGGAGAGAGAACACAAGCAGGGGAAGTGGGAGAGGAAGAAGCAGTCTCCCCACTGAGCAGGGGCTCCATCACAGGACCGTGGGACCATGACCTGAGCTGAAGGCAGATGCCCAACTAACTAAGCCACCCAGGTGTCCCTGTCTTAGTATTTCATATATACCTTACTGAAAGTTCTTCTTCTTCTTCCTTAAGATTTTATTTAGTTTTTTATTTGACAGAAAGAGAGATCACAATTTGGCAGAGTGGCAGGCAGGTGGGGAAGCAGGCTCCCTGCTGAGCGGAGAGCCCCATGCAGGCCTTGATCCCAGGACGCAGAGATCACGACCGAGCCAAAGACAGAGGCTTAACCCACTGAGCCACCCAGGTGCCCTGAAAGTTCTTCTTGACAAAATCATGCTGTAGGCTACTTTGTACGCTCCAATACTGACACACTGTCGCTGGCATATCCTCGATATTTAATAAATACTTCTTAACTGTTTAATAAACTTACTTTTTGCTTTTTAAGTTAAAATTTTTGTTTTGTTTTTTAAGTTAAAATTCCACATCTTTTAGCTACGTGACAATAACATTCCTAAGAAGAAAAAAATGGCAAATGTCTGTATAGAAACGGAAATAATAGGAATTGGGTATGAATTGAAAATGGGTATGAATTGAAAATATGAATTGGCAAACATTTTTAATATTTTTAATCAAAAACAACTTTTTTGAATTGTAATTCCTTATAAATGCCCATGAAGTTTATGTTACACTTAGTGTAGCATATGTATAAAGACTATCCATTTTTAAATGAATAGGGACTTTTCCTTGTTTAGGTGAAACATTTCCTTTTTTGCCCACTGTGAGAGTCCTGTGAAACAGTAATTACTTAATTGTAATGGGTAGCACACTACAGACTGATTATTCATTTCACTGGATATTATCCAGATGAAGAACTATGACCACTGCCACAGGCCGAAGAGCCAGGTCCTACTTGGAGAACTGCTAAGCAGGTTAATTTCTTAAATTATAATGTTGCATTATTTTGACTTTGAAAGATATTAAAGTGTGACTTTTGAACTTTGTTTTTTAGTGAGAAAAAGATAGGCCCCAAAGGATCTCAGAGTCACCGTATACTTCATCTGATATGGGAAACATAAGCTGAATCAGAATCTTTTGGTGGTAGGGAACAGAGCCCCATTCAAAGTGATGCCCAGAGTGGTAGGTGTTTACTATGAAAGGGTAACTAGAATGCAGTTTGGAAAGTGGATGGATCTAGTGTGGCCTTAGGAACCTGGATACCCTGGGGAGCAGGGGCTTGTTGCTCTTATTTCCATCCCTGGGTCTCAGCTTCACTTAGAGTTTGCTTCTACCATTTCTGCCCACCCCCCCCACCTGCCCCCCACTTCATCCCAGGGGGTTTCTGCTTACTCCAGTGTTTTGCTTTCTGGAGGCCCATTTTCTCTACTCCAGCCTCAAGCTCTCTCAGCTTCAGCCTTTCTATAGCATAGCCCATTCTGTGCTCTCCTCTTTCAATTTCCAAGGGAGAATCCTATTGGTTTACTTAATTATCAGCATCCCTGTTTGGTGCGAATTGCTTGTTCCAGGTCACCTTCTAGATGATGGCCAGTTTATGGATTGTGTGCCCTTGGGTCACATGATCACCCTTAATCTAATCAGCTATCAAGGGATATGTGGGGCTTTTGGGGGTTATTTGTGCAACCTTCGCCTTAGAAATAGTTTGGGTCATTTCAGCAGAGCCTCAGTTTCCTTTTTAAAGGGATTTTGGGTACAGCAAGCATCTCTCTTCTTTCTCTCTTTGGCGCGCGAGTAAAACACACTGAGTAAAATAACAGTGACTAAAATAAAGGAAGTATAAATAGCTCGATTGAACTATGCAGTTAAATGTAAGAAACGATGAATGAAGAAGAGAAGAAAGTTATATTCACTCAGGATCAAGAACTAGCATTGTCCAAGTAAAATTTCTTTGCAGTAGAACAAGTTGGTTTTTAAGAACGGTTCCCCCTCCCCAAATCAGACTGTGCCATTTCATAGTTTTATGGAGACCCCTGATCCTGGCATACAGAACCAATGTCACGTTCCTTCTAGACCCCATTAGTCATCACATTGGGGGCGCTTTATTTCTTACGTTAGGAGATCCTGGCAGGAAATCTATGGCCAGGATCAGAGGCGGGGTCTGGGGATCATCGGCACCGAGTGGCGCAGGGGAAAGGTGGCAGTAAGCGAAGTTCGAGTCCTATTCCTAGAAGCCTCGGGCGTCCTGCCACCTGCCTGGATTCGGCCCGCTTCCCGGGCGTCTCCTCCGCTGAGTTTCCTCCTTATAGGCTTGTCCCCGGGAGTGTGGGCGTCCCCTTCCTCGAGCGCTTAAACTCTTACCTCCCACCCCCCTCCTCCACACCAGCCTTTCTTTTCTGCCTCAGTCACTTCCTTCCTCAGCCTCTTCCTCCTCGGTGTGCTGAAGATAACCGGGTCCGGACCGCCGCTGCCCCAGTTTCTCCGAGGAAAAGAGAAAGAGGCAGATAGGTGAGTGGGTCTCGGGAAGGTGACCGGCAGGTGTAAAGGACGGACGAGGTGTCCGGTGGAGGGCAGGCGGACGGGCCATCGGGGGCTGCGGGTGGGGAGATGGGGCCGGCAGGGGCCGAGGCGCGTGGAGATTGCAACTGGAATTGGGCTGAGACCCCGCGCTGGGGGCCAGGTGGGCGCGCCCCCACGCCCCCGCGTCTCCCGCAGACTTCCGCATCGGCTCACGTGACATTGTGCCGGCCCGGGGCGACCGGGAAGCCGGCGGCGGGGCGAAGGTTTCCTCTGCGGTGCGGCTCGGAGGCTTTGCACTTGCAGGTGGCGCGGGGGCGCGTTCTGCACAGCCGGGCGGGGAAGGGCTCGGCGCGAGGGGCGAGGCTTCCCCGGGAGACTGCGGTGGCCTCCGCGCCGGACAGTCTGCGGCGCGGGCGGTGGGGTGCGGCACCCTACGCTCCAGATCGTGGGGGTGGAGGGTGGGGGTGGTGAGAGACTCTAGGGGCTCGGGGAGCCCCAGGATCAGTCCATTTCCGTATCCCGGTTGGGGCGCTGACTTTCGCGGCTCGCCGGGGCGCACCGGCCACCGGGGAGCGCGGGCGGGCGGCGCTGGCGCGGGACCCGTGGAGACAAAGGCTTCCGGGATGAGGCCCTTCCTTCAGGGGCAGCCCCGGAGCCCGCCATGCGGCCGCAGCCCCCCGGAGTCCTGCGCTCCCTAACCCTGCACTGCGGGTGGTGACCATGTGGTGGCCTGTAAGGGGCAGGAGCTTGGGACCCCTTCCGGGCCAGCTCCCAAACTTGGAGCAGGGATGACCAAATATGGAGTGTGTGCGAGCCAGCGGGCAGGCAGGAAGGAACCCAAGTCATCCCTTGACCCACACCAGCTGCTAGTCAGAGATTGCAAGGACAGCTGAGAAACGTGGCCAGCCCCAGGGCGTGGGTGCGGCTCAGGCTGCTGATTCCCAGGCGTCCCCACTCCCGCAGGCTTTATTCCTTGAACATTCGAAAATCTCCATGTATTGCTTCTAAACTTAAACAAAACTAAACAAAAACTATATAAAAAAAGGTCCTTAAATATATTATTAAGTGTGTGTTGATGGTGGAGCATTTCGGGAAAGCATTCCGCTTTCTTTGTGATTCCCACGCACAATGCCTAATTAGATTCTGACACAGTTAGAGGACCCCACCAGCATTTGCCACCGCCTTGCCTTGAGCTCCCACTGAAAATCTTTTTTCCCCTTAGACTGGCTCTGCGGATGGCCTCTTTTCATTGTTCTTCATCTTGCTGCTTATTCCGGTCCCAGCCTTCTGTATTTTATACAATGTCATAGGCCGTAAGGATTGTGTAACAACAATGAGTATTGCCCCGCTTTGTCCCCGCTGAATAATAAAATGAATAAATAAATCATGCCAAATTATGTGTGCTAGCAGCAGTTCCTTAGCCTGGTGTTTTCCTACTTGCAGGGGTCTGGGCTGGGAGCCTTTCTTGCTTTGTAACTGTTCTGCCTTGGTGTGTACTCAGCATGTAATATTCCATACAAACACAACTGACTATTATATTTAGCATACTTTACATAATAACTGGGAAGAAGATGAGGAAAGAGGAAAAAAAATAGAATGATGTAAAAACAGCATTTGATTGTGGGCAGTTCCTCTGACCCAGTTTCATCATCCATAAAATGGGTGTTTTAAGAGATTTTATTTTAAATATTTTATTTATTTATTTGGCAGAGAGGGAGAGCATAAGCAAGGGGAGCAGCAGAGGGAGAGGGAGAAGATGCCAGGGGCTTGATGCCAGGACCTTGGGATCATGACCTCAACTGAGGGCAGATGCTTAACCGACTGAGGCCCTCAGGTGACCCCCCCCTTTTAAGATTTTTACTTATACATTTGAGAGAGCGCAGGCGGGAATGGGTGCCGGCGCAGAGGTAGAGGAGCTGAGGGAGAAGCAGACTCCCTGCTGAGCAGGGAGCCCGATGTGGGGACTCAATCCCAGGATCTCCGGATCATGACCCGAGCTGAAGGCAGATGCTTAACCAATTGAGCCACCCAGTGCCCCTGTAAAATGTGTTTAAATAATGCATACTTTGCAAGGTTTCTTAGGATTACATGAATTAACATAGATAAGGAGTCTTGTGTGTAATTAATTATAAAGAAATGCTGGTTGCCTTCCTTTCTTTAAATTGGATCTGCCTATATCTGCTTAATATTAGGTAGGTTTTCACACTACTTAATAGTGGCGTTTCCTCTTTGAGTGTCATTATTAAAGGAGAGCTATGTCTGAAGTGTGCTGCTGATTTGGGGGGGCCAGTTTTAAAGAGAGAAATGTTCAGAGTTGGAGGAAAACAGAAACCCTGAGAATTGGAGAGGACCATAATCCCCTTGGACATTTCATTCTCCCTTCCGTTTAGGCTGATTTCCTCATGAACTCTCACAGATCTATACTACTTGCCCCAGTGTTGTCAGTAACAGGTGCAAACTTTATTCATTCCTAGACAGTTTTGATTGTTAGGAAATTCCTTTCTTATATGGCTCCCAAATCTGTCTATTACATCTATCTATCCTATCCGATACAGCAGCATGAAACAATGCTACCATATAAATACATAAAAGAAGGGGCGCCTGGGTGGCTCAGTGGGTTAAAGCCTCTGCCTTCGGCTCAGGTCATGATCTCAGGGTCCTAGGATCAAGCCCCACATCGGGCTCCGTGCTCAGTGGGGAGCCTGCTTCCGCCCCCCCCCCCACCCCCCGCCTGCCTCTCTGCCTACTTGTGGTCTGTCAAATAAATAAATAAAATCTTTTAAAAAAATACATAAAAGAAGCTTTAATTTAAAGAAAATGGTTGCAGGTCCTCTTTAGATTGACTTTATGGCTCAAGATTCCTTAGAGTAACAGAAACTTAATCAAACCAGACCAGCACATGCAAAGCCAGAAAAGACTGATTGGTTCATGCAACCGGAAAGGCCAGGGTCATATATAGACTCAGTCATTGTAACATGGTTGGGCTTAGTGTTAACTTCATTCCTGAAAGGCTCTTTTCACATGGTCATAGTTTACATTAGGAGCTCTAAACTGACATCTTAGAACCTAATAGGAAAGTGTTGTTTTACTGATCTGGCAAAGTCCATGGGCTGAACCTCATTGTTTAGGGTGGGATCACAGACCTTATGCCTCAAATCAATTATTCTGGCTCTGACCTACTCCTGTAATTTAGGGTGAGGCTCTACTGAAATCCATTGGTTTAGAACAGGAAGGAAAAGACTGGACTCAAACAAAATTTAGACTTCTCGAGCCGAGTGGGGAATGGGAGCCAGGTAAGTAAAAATGTCACCTGTCCATCACACTAACATCTATAGGGGTTTTTTTTGGTACTATTATTTTCATGGCTTATCTTTCTGTTGTGCCTTCTGATTATATTTTAACTTTTTAGCATCTCTCAAATTGAATATAATGTTATGGATGTAATTTGGCCAACACAAAGCTCTCAATATTTGGAAACTAATTTTTGATACTGAATTTTATGTAGATGCATTAACCCAAGATTTTGCATCTTATTGTAATAAACACTTTTTTTTTTTTTTTTTGGTGGAAAAGGTAGTTTTATTAAAGCACGGATATAGGACCCATGGGCAGAAAGAGCTACTGCCACAATAAACACTTCTTAAATTATAATATTTGCACAAATAACGTAGCAGATAGTAAGGGTGCTTTCAACTGGAGCTGATGGAGTACCAGTCAGTATCACTTAAACTTGGATTTCATTCTTCTTTTTCAAGGTTACTGGGAATTAGTTACAATCTGTCTGGATATTGTTTCTTCCGAATCATCACTCCAAAGTAAACAATTCATACAACCCCACTTTTTTAGTCCCTTATTTGTTTGGGAAACAGACCCCAATTGACGCATTTTCTTCTGCCAATCCCTCATACTTTCTGACTCTCCAGTTCGATTTTCGCTAAGTTATTGCCTTCATAAGGAAACTCTCTCTACTGCCTTTACTTCTTTGACCCTGTATGGTTGGCGTTCTCTCCTCCACATCCACCTGCTCTTTCCCTATTTCTTGCTCCCGCTTCCTTTCTGTAGGTGTTTGCCATGCCCCTTTACCTCCCTTTTCTGTCTCTGAACACTCTTGCTCCAAATCAGCAACTCTGCGGTGACAGTTTCCACAGGCAGAGTTTTATCCCCCTCCATGCTTTTGTCCTTTCAGCTTGAAACCAGTATTTTTTTTCTTTTTTTAAGATTTTACTTATTTATTTGACAGACAGAGATCACAAGTAGGCAAAGAGGCAGGCAGAGGTGGGGGGAGTGGCGTGGGGTGGGGGGGAGAGAAGCAGGCTCCCTTCTGAGCAGAGAGCCCGATGTGGGGCTCGATTCCAGGACTCTGGGATCATGATCTGAGCCGAAGGCAGAGGCTTTAATCCACTGAGCCACCCAGGTGTCCCTGAAACCAGTATTTATTGAACCTGTGCTCTTGGTGCCAGATGTCACCCAGCAGTGAACATTACAGTCAGATTCCTGCGTCGAAGGTCTTTACCATCTCCTGGTGAAAGCCAAGAAACTGGTAGTTCCAGCCAAGTGCAATGGAGAGGGTGCACAGTGGTATGGGGGAGGGCTCCTCCCCCAGGGTTTCAGGGCAGGCTTCCTGGAGGAGGTTGCATCTAAGTTGGAACTGGATGTGTGGCAGTTAGCTGCAAGAAAGAGGAATAGCATTAGCCTGGGTCAAAAACTCAGGATGTGTGAAGGTTAGAGGTGGGAGAGCCAGTGGTGTTTGAGGAACAAAAAGAAGCTCCACGGAACTGCAGCCCCGAGTTCAAGGGGGTAGGGTGGAGGAGGCTACGACAGTATGCAGAACCCAGGCTGGAGAAGACCTAGTGAACCAAGGTAGGTCTCACAGCTCCTGTTAGTCCTGGATTCTTCCTCATCGGAGATGACTGGTCCTTACCACTAGCTCTCCACTGCAGTCAGGCTGTACTGGGCACTGCCCAGGGAAGAATGCACTGCCCTGTGTGTGACCCATGGGCATCACGGCGCTAACCTGACAGAATTCACGTTGCCCTGTATTGATCTTCTTTCCCCACCAGACCGCAGGCTCCGGGAAGGTTGGAAGGGTGTTCCTTTCTCTTGGTACTCCAGCTTCTAGCTAGTTGCCTCAGATGTGCTGTGATTTTTCTCCTTTGCTTTTGTGCTTTTGCACGCACTCTTCCCTGCTCATAGAGCACCCTTTGCCAACTGTCCACCTGGTCTACTTGTCTCCGTCTCCAGTGACCTCTACAAAATCTTCAGTGTCTTCCTCCTTTATGCTCCCATAATGCCTTGGACCCACCACTCAGAGAATGCTGTCACATTGCCATTATTCATTCTAGGTCTCTCTCTGCTTCTGGACAGTGAGTTTTGGGTGCAGAGCAGAGCATCCTGAGGATGGATGGGCTCAGAGTTTAGTAGTGGGTGCTGCCTTCTCCTCGGTATCCTGTGTAGAATAAGAGTGGGGTCAGCACAAAGGGGCAATTATAAAGACAGAGGGGAAATGGAGGTGTTCTGGTGTCCTGTACATCACACAAGTATTTTTAGGAAGAGGGACGTGGTAAATTAACAATGACAAATGCAACGTGGGGGGGAGGGGAAAGGAGGGGTACGTGGGTGGCTCAGTTGGTTAAGTGGCTGCCTTTGGCTCAGGTCATGACTTCCGTGTCCTGGGATCGAGCCCTGTGTCAGGCTCCCTGCTCAGCGGGGAGTCTGCTTCTCCCTCTCTCTCTGCCTCTCCCCCTGCTTGTGCTCTCTCACTCTGTCTCTCTGTCAAATAAATAAATAAAATCTTAAGAAAAAGAAAAAAAAAAGAAAGAAATGGCCCTTGGATTTAGCAAGATGTACTTAATGGAATATAGAAATGGTAATAATATAGCATTTTTTCCTCCCTCAGGCCGCAATGAATGTGGATCACGAAATTAACCTCTTAGTGGAGGAAATTCATCGTCTGGGTTCAAAAAGTAAGTATTCTAACACAGCCACTGTATTCTGAGTTTATCTCAGAGCAGGTAGGAACAGATTTTTTTGGTAGAAGCCTGTGAAAGGGTCACCCAGGACCTCATGACATAGTAACGGCAGCTCTGCCCTCAGCCGGGGATTGATTTCTGGAGACAAAGCCTTTGGGGTATTGTGCTTCTGGTGCAAGGAATGGTTGAGATATTCCATCAACCCTTGAATGGAAAGGAAATTGCTATGCTTCTTTAGTCTGGCTGCATTGAAATCTGGCGATTGAATCGTGTTCAAATTTTTATGTCACACTATTAAAATTTATTTTTTCTGCTCTATCTTTTTTTATTTTCTATTTTTTTAAGATTATTTGTTTCTTTATTTGAAAGAGAGAGGGAGAAAAAGCACAAGTGGACAGAATGGCAGGCAGAGGGAGAGGAAGAAGCAGGCTCTCTGCTGAGCAGGGAGCCCGATATAGGGCTTGATCCCAGGACCTTGGAATCATGACCTGCACCAAAGGCAGATGTTTATTTTCTGCTTTATCTTGCCACTATATTACAAACTTCCAAATGAGTAGGGATTCAGATACAAATTATACTAAATTGTCTTTATTTTCTCCAAATTCTTGAGTTTTGTATAACCAGATATTTATGTACATGTAACTAAAAGAACCCTTTACATAGTTTTTTTAAAAGATTTTTTTTAAGACTTTATTTATTTATTTGACAGAGAGAAAGAGAGAGAGAGTGTGCACGAGTAGGCAGAGCAGCAGGCAGAGGGAGAGGGAGAAGCAGTCTCTCTGCTCAATTCCAGGATCCTGGGATCATGACCGGAGCTAAAGGCAGGTGCTTAACCAACTGAGCCACCCAGGTGTCCCTGATTTATTTTAGAGAGTGGGGAGAGAGAGAGAATGCGCATGGCGTGCTTATAAGCTGGGGGCGGGGCAGAGGAAAAAGAAGAGGGAGAGAATCTCAAGCAGACTCCCCACTGAGCACAGAGCTGGATTCAGGACTTGACCCATGACCCTGAGATCATGACCTGCGCCAAAAATCAAGAGTCAGACACTCAACTGACAGGCACACAGTAAGAACTTGTATGGCCGAAGTCAAGAAGTTTACTGCCTGTGTTCTTCTCTAGGATTTTGATGGTTTCCTGTCTCATATTTAGGTCTTTCATCCATTTTGAATTTATTTTAGGCATGTTGTAAGAAACTGGTCCAGTTTCATTCTACATTTTTTTTTTAATCAGCTTTTTCTTCATCAACATAGAAGCAGCTACCTTGAAATTAGTGCCATGTGAAATTGGTAGTATTAGTGTCCTTTTCCAAGTTGTAATTAAAGTAAATATTATGTTTATAGCTTTAGGTATTTGTACATATCAGATAAGATATACTGGAGTGCAGGAAAATTCTGAAAATTGTAAGAGCAATAGACATATTCAGCAACAACTAAGATAATGGAACTCAAAGTTTTAAAATTACATCATATAAAAAAATTAAATAAAATTGTATCATTTTAAGTGAAAAACAGCTTTAAAAAGTACCTCGTAAGAGTTGTTTTTTCATTATAGCTTGTGAATTTTCTCACTTATAACTCAGTCTGCTTTTGAATCACAAATCACTTGAAATAAGACCTACTTGGAAAATTCCATTGAACAATTTTTTTTTAATTTTTTTTTTTTTTATTTTATTTATTTGACAGAGAGAAATCACAACTAGGCAGAGAGGCAGGCAGAGAGAGAGGAGGAAGCAGGCTCCCTGCGGAGCAGAGAGCCCGATGCGGGGCTGGATCCCAGGACCCTGAGATCATGACCTGAGCTGAAGGCAGAGGTCTAACCCACTGAGCCACCCAGGCGCCCCTCCATTGAACAATTTGTATCAAATGTCCTCTGTACTAATTCTCCATTGTTGTTGCGAATCTCTCCTCTTTATCTTTTTAAAAAGATTTTATGTATTTGAGAGAGAGAGAGAAAGAGAGAGAGCACGAGCACAGCAGGGAGAGGCAGAAGGAGAGGGAGAGGGAGAGGGAGAAGCAGACTCCCCACTGAGCAGAGAGCCTGATGCGGGACTCCATCCCTGGACCCTGGGATCATGACCTGAGCCAGAGGCAGACACCCTACCAACTGGGCCACCCAAGTGCCCTGTGAATCTTATTTTTAATAGTGAAAGAAACCCGTGTCCTCATTTCTACTTTTCCAGCTTTCTACCTCTGTGAGGTCATGTTGCTCTTGGGAGTAGTACTAGTGTTTATTTTTTTATTTTTTTAAAGATTTTATTTATTTATTTGACAGAGAGATGACAAGTAGGCAGAGAGGCAGGCAGAGTGAGAGGGGTGAAGCAGGCTCTCTGCCGAGCAGAGAGCCCGATGCGGGGCCCGATCCCAGAACCCCGGGATCATGACCTGAGCCGAAGGCAGAGGCTTTAACCCACTGAGCTACCCAGGCGCCCCAGTACTAGTGTTTAAATTATTAAAGATATTATGGATATATTTTTGAGTGATTTGTAGGATTTTCTTCTCTCCTAGATCTGTCTCCATGTTAGCCAAGTGTTTATTGGTCAGATTCTATTGCATTTAAAATTCTGACCTTTACCCTAGAGCAGTTATTATGCTACTAGGGCAGACTGAACCTGCATTTAAAATTAGCAGCTTTACAAACTAGAAGACTACAGGGTAATTATCACATTTCTGTAAGGATGAAACGTTTTGAACTTTGCAGCTTCCCCAAGCCTCCCTGATTTACCTGTTCCTGGAAATAAATGACTTCTTGAGCTGGAAAGCATCTATGGAGATAAGTTATCTCTGGACAGGTTATGGTTAATTATGTAAGTTGTGTCTGGGATAATTTTGACTAAATTAGCATTTAGGAGAATCATTTTTAGACTAATCTAAATATAATGTATTAGGTGAAGCTGGAAATGGACAAATTTAGTTTTATCTATTTCTTTTCTTTTTCTCCAGATTTTTACTTAAATTCTAGTTAGTTAACCTATTTATCTATTTCTTTTAAAATGAAATTCTTTCAAGTCTTTCATTTTTCATCCAGTGGAAAAAAGTTAAGTGGATAAAGATTATTTGGAGATTTAAATTCTTTCATTCAACAAATATTTCTTGAGTGCTGTCTTTGTGCTCAAGTGCTGGCCATGTGAAAATAAACAAAATTCCATCTCAGCCCCTGTGGGCCTCTCTAGGTAGTGAGAAGACAGACAAATGAGCTGGAAGCACGTATGGGGAACTGGTTAGGAGCATGGGCTCTGGAGTCAGATTCTCTGGGAATGAATCCCAGCTCCCCTACCACTTACTGTGTGACCTTGGGTACATCAGTAACCATTTTTATGCCTTGGTTTCCTTATTTGGCTAATAATATTCTAGTTCAATGATTCAAAGACACTTTTTACCCCAAACTTTAACATCTCTAAAATAGGAATGCATCTTATAACCCATGTTGTGCTGTAGTTAAATTGGCAGTTTAAGTGGAACATGAAATCATGGTGCTTCCTGCAATGAATTGTGCCTTGCCTTCCATGAAATAAGGAGTAAGGGAGTTTTAATTACTATAAAATGCATTGACCAGTTCTAGGAGCAGAGCAAGGACTCAATACATATTAGCTCTTATTACTATAATTGCTGGTGAGTGCTTTGATATATACTTAGTCATATAAGAAGTTACTAACTTGACTGAGGGAATCACAGAGTACTCCTCAGAAAAAGTGACATTTGAGCCCATTCTTGAAGAAAAAGAACTAGTTGGAGAAAGGGCTCTGGGATGCTGGGCAGAGGGCTCCACCTGGGCAAAACTGCCAGGGCAGGATCTGTTATGTCACCTTGGGTACCAGCAAGTCATTGATTTTGATTGGATCAAGAGGTGCATAGAGCAATATGGCAGGAGACCAGGCAAGAGAGGAGTGCAAGGGCCAAGGATGAAGAGTCTTATCTGGAACGCCAAAGGCATCACTGTTTGAAGGTGGTAGGGAGCCCCTGAAAGATTAGAGTAGGACCCATCAGGGGTACCTGGCTGGCTTAGTCTGTAGGGCATGTGACTCTTGATCTCGGGGTTGTGAGTTCAAGCCCCACCGTGGGGGTAGAGTTTATTAAAAAAAAAAAAAAAAAAAAAAAAAAAAGCATCAAACAGATTTGCATCTTAAAGGTTTCTTTCACAGATTTTATTCTGCACCAATATGGAGGATATATTGGGGACAAAAATGCAGAAAGGGAGGCTGGAGAGGAAGTCTTGCAGTTATCTGCATGAGAATCAATTCCGGCCTGAACCAAGAATTTAATCGTCCATGGAGAAGAGGCTAGAGCAACAGAAGATACAAAGGAAATGGAATCACTTATGAGATTGAGGAGCGAGTGGGCAGAGCTCCCAAGGTTATATCCAGGTTTCTGCCTTTTGTGCCTTTAAAAAATGTAACCTGGGGCTTACTGAGCCTGGGTGGCTCAGTCTCTTGAGCATCCAGCTCTTGGTTTCTGCTCAGGTCATGATCTCATGGCTCGTGGGATCAAGCCCCATTTCCGCCTCCGCACTCAGCAGGGAATCTGCTTGAAGATTCTCTCCCTATGCTCCTCCCGACTCTCTCAAATTAAAATACATTTTTTTTTAGAAAATGAGAAGCTCCATGTTACACTCCCTTTCAAAGCCAGCACCGGTGTTGCCTCCTTCAGGAAGTCTTCCCTTCCCGTTCTAGCCCAGACTCATCCTGCCCTTCTCCAAACTGCAGGATGTCCTGTGTTGGCTACTTACTAGACATCCAGTCACATACTCCTTTGTCCTGTTTCTTTACTTATTATGTGTGTATTTCTCATTTCCCTGTGGGAACTGAAGCCATTTCTTTGAAAGCTAGAAAGTGATTCTATGCTTCCTCTACTTGCCTCCAGTGCCCAGCACAGTAGGAACACATTAAGACTCAGGTTAGAAGTTCTAGCAGGGGCTCATGGAAACTCAAGAAGCCCTGGCCAAGGAACAGCCCCACTCACTCTGATGGCCATGTCCTTGAGACTGGGCACAGCTATTGGAGGGGAGAATGTGGAGCGGTGCTGAAAGAAGGGAGTCAGAAGTTTAGCCAGGTAGGTCAAGGGAATCAACCAACAATGGGGAGGTGTTTCATAGTATTCTTTTTTTTTTTAATATATATATATTTTAAAGATTTTTATTTATTCATTTGACAGACAGAGATCACAAGTAGGCAGAGAGGCAGGCAGAGAGAGAGGAAGGGAAGCAGGCTCCCTGCTGAGCAGAGAGCCCGAAGCGGGGCTGGATCCCAGGACCCTGGGATCATGACCTGAGCTGAAAGCAGAGGCTTTAACCCACTGAGCCACCCAGGTGCCCCTGTTTCATGGTATTCTTATCTACACGTTTCCAGTTGATTGATTTTTAATCAAAGATCCACCTTTCATTTATCTCATTTTTTAAAAAAAAAAAAAAGACTTTTTTTAGAGCAGTTTCAGAATACGGTAAGATTGAGAGGAAAGTACAGAGATTTCCTGTATACCTGCTATTCCCACACATGCATAGCCTCCCCTATTATCAACACCCCCCAGCAGAACTGCACATTGGTTTTAATTGATCATCTACATGGATACATCATCAACCACAGTTCATAGTTTATGGTTCACTCTTAGTGTTGTATGTTCTATGGGTTTGGATAAATGTTTAATGACATGTATCCATCATTATAGTATATAGAGTACACTCACTGATCTAAAAATCTTCTGTGCTCTGCCTGTTCATCTCTCCCCTACCCCAACCCCTGAAATCCACTGATCTTTTTATTTAGTTTTGTCTTTTTTCATAGTTTTGCTTTTCCCAGAATGTCCTATAGTTGGAATCATACAGCATATAACCTTTTCAGATTGCCTTCTTTCTCTTAGTAATACATATTTAAGGTTCCACCATATCTTTTCATGGCTTGATGGTTCATTTCTTTTTAGGGTTTACCTTAGTTTTTAACATCTGCATTAAAAACTGGTCTCCAAACTGGATAATCTAGAGATCTGGTAAATACAGATATCTTCATTTTTAAGGTCACCAGTCCTACCCTGGGGCTCTGAGTGTGTTTAGAATACACTTAGAGAAAAGCTGCTCCTGACCCAAACTTTCTCTTGTATTTTTTTTTTTAATTGATTCAGCAACACCACAATTAAAAAATCAACATGTAGGGGCACCTGGGTGGCTCAGTTGGTTAAGTATCTGACTCTTGGTTTCAGCTCAGGTCATGATCTCAGGGTCCTGGGATCAAGCCCCACTTCTTTGGGCTCTGCACTCAGTGGGGAACCTGCTGAAGGGGTCTCTCTCTCCCTCTCCCCTAACTCATGTGCTCGCACGCGCATAGCACATGAACACACACTCTCTCACTCCAATAAATAAGTAAATCTTTTAAAAAAAATATCAAAATGTAAACAGGAGGAAATTGGTCCACAGTAGTAACACTGTAACACATTCACTTTTTGTAAGTCAGTTTTGGTTCACTTCTAGTCTTTGTCCAGATGATCCTAAGGCTAGGAGGTGTGCAATTTCATCACTTGATTTATTTCATCACTTTTGCGTCTGGCAAGAGATGACATTGAATTTATGAGTGTGAACTGTAAAATTGTCATCTTGGTTAACACATAGATGTTTTTTGATTAAGTAAATCTGCCATATTTGGGGGTAAGACTTTGCATTGGCTAACATTGTATTTGCTCAAATTAGATGCTGATGGGAAGTTAAGTGTGAAATTTGGGGTCCTCTTCCGAGACGACAAATGTGCCAACCTCTTTGAAGCACTGGTGGGAACTCTCAAAGCTGCAAAACGAAGAAAGATTGTTACGTACCCAGGAGAGTTACTTTTGCAAGGTGTTCATGATGATGTAGACATTATATTGCTACAGGATTAATGTGGTTTTGCCTATCTTTGCTTATTGTTATTTTTTGTTTCCGGTAAACTGGAATATTAAGTCAAAGGACAAACATGAGCATACTTAATGTATTTTTATAGGACTTTGTAAACATAAGGAGACTCTTACTTTAAAGGTCTTTCCTTTTTTATACCTTGAAAGAAAATTTATGCATTACACTGTAAAATAAACAAAACCCATTATTTTTTCTCAGGAATCTGATTGGAAAAATGTTGGCATTGAGGCTTTTTTGGTGGGGGTACAAGGGTGTTTCATAAATCCTTCTTAGACAATTTCTACAGACATTTGACATTCCATAAAAGCAAGAGGCAAAACTGAAGACCAGTTCTCACAAGGAATATTGTAATGTTTATGTAATAAAAACATGTAACTCTGTTAAAATTGTCTGATTGCCTTATTTGGTCACTTAAGATTTATGATCCTCTTAGAAGTTGTTTTGTCGAGTTTAGATAACTGCAATAAAAGTTATCATAATTTGAAGGAAAATTTCCTTAAAGCTACAGAATTTTTAAAGTAGGGATGTGTTATGATTGGGCCCTGTAACAAATTATTTGGTGTCTGTTATGTGCTTACCACTGAGTTAGGGGACATGCCGAAAGAAACAAAACCTAAAAATTTCACTCTCTAATGAGATTCGTTGGGTCCACCTGAAACAATACAGAAATGTCTATAAAAGCCTGTTGAAGCCTCTGGTACAGAATCGAAAATGATACAGAATCTCAAGGAGGGTAAAATCTGTGAAAACCATTCGAGTTGGAAAAGGTATCCTAGAAGAGTTAGAATCTGCATGATTGCAGTTGATGATTCATCAAGGAGAAAGATGGGATGGACAAGGGTGAAGACTCCGGCAAGGTAAAGCAAGGGAACATGGCTTAGCAAGTATCACTCTTGTGAAAGGTCAGATGTCAGGTTGATTGGAATGTTAGGGAGAGAGGTGATTCGGGTTGGATAAGTAAGGAGGAACCTGGGAAACCGTGGAGAGGAGTGTGAAGAGAAATTGGAGCAGGGAAGCTACTTGATAAAAGTGATGTTTCGTGAAGGTGACTCTGGCCCTGGTGACTAGGGAAGATTTTGGAGAGCAAAGATGCTGTCAGAGAAGCCAGCTAAAACACTGCTCAAGAATCCATGGGGGTGGGGATCATGGAAAAGCAGAGGGAGGATAGACTCCAAGTGCGTTTTTAAAGAAGCTGAAACTCTCATCAATGCACTCTCAATTGTGAAAAGACCCCAGTTCCAACTAGATTAAACAACAGTAGTATTCACCGGCATCTCATAGTCATTGTTAATATTTATTGAGCATTTGCTGTGCTGATCCTCATACAACCCTGTGAGGTAGGTATTAATATTATCTCCCATTCTATAGATGAGGCAAGAGTTACACAGAGACGTTAAATAGCTTGCCCAAGTTCACCTAGCTAGAAATGGGCAAGTCAGCATCATCTAACTGGCAAGTACCAGGATGGGATGGACTTCAGGCATGGCTGGCCCTAGGGTTTCAAATAATATCAAACTCTCTGGCTTTTTGTTTCGGTCTCATTCTCTTTCTACTTTATTAATTCTTTTTAAAGATTTTATCTATGTATTTGACAGAGAGAGCGAGAGACCACAAGCAGGGGGAGTAGCAGAAGGAAAGGAAGAAGCGGGCTCCCTGCTGAGCAGGGAGCCTGATGTGGGGCTCTATCCCAGGACCCTGGGATCATGACCTGAGCCGAAGGCAGATGCTTAACCATCCGAGCCACCCAGGTGCCCCCATTTCTACTTTAAAAAGGCTTCTGCATATAGCCAGGAGGATGGCTGCTTGTAGTTGCAAATTCACATACTTCTAGATTAGCAACCCTAGTGGAAAGAGAATTTGTTATACCCAATTATGAATTCTGGAAGAGGAGCTCTGGCCCCACCTGCAGCATTAAACCTACCCCTTCAACCAATAACATTTGCCATAGGAATAAGGTACGATGGATGACTTGACAAGCCTAGGTCACAAGCTTGTTTTCAAGTGAGGACGTGGTAGGTGCTATGCTTTACAGCCTCACCTCAAGTAGGAGAGGGGTAGTTCCCTTAAAAAAAAAAAATGGATGCTGGGTATACAGGAGCAACATAAGTTCACTACACATACAAGTGACCTTTTGAAGGATGAATTCTTGAACAGCACAGCAGAAAATAAAAGATAAAGGAGAAGGTTTGGTTAAAAGTCACACCAGATGAGGGATCAGTGACCGAGAATAATTTGTTACCAGAGACAGAAATTGGATGGAACAGGTCTTAGAGTTTCATTTGGGCTTGGTGAACTTGAAGTGCGTAGTGTGGAAATGTATATAGTAAGCAAGTGAGGATTTGGTTATGGAACTCGGGGGAGGTTCAGGAGCATAAACAGGCTTCAGAGGGGCACCTAGGTGGCTCAGCGGGTTGAGCATCTGCCTTTGACTCGGGTCATGATCCCAAGGTACTGGGATCGAGCCCCGCATCCATCTCCTTGCTCAGCAGGGAGCTTGCTTCTCCCTCTGCCTGCTCTGCCTGCCATCCCCCTGCTTGCGCTCTCTCTGACAAATAAATAAAATCTTTTTTAAAAAGTTAAAAAAATAAACAGGCTTGAGAATTATGGTTCAAGATTGATTTCATCTCAATTTTGATATGTACAGATAACCATAATTCTGCCTTTATGATGATCATTAACTTGACATTTTTATTATCATGCACTTGGAAAACGGAAAAGACCCTATAATCTACAGGATTTGTAAGAGCCTAGGGTAAGAAACTGAAGCAAGCTTCAGAGGAAAGCAATTGGGGAAACTCTGGCCCAACAGAGGTTTGTGGAGAGGAGGCTGCCCTCATAGAATCAAAGACTTGCTTTAAAAATCTGCAGAAGTGAGTTGAGCTAGACACTTAATCTGTCCTTTTGTTTAGTGTCTTCTTGGTCTACATCAAATGAAATTTCAAAGTTGCAACCATAATGATGGAGAATTTGGTTCATTTCCCAGAAAAGATATATCTGTATGATTGTTCAGTCATTTTGAGAATATTGACAGCATAGCATTCTTATCTGCTGCTGAGATCCATGATAGTTTTACATATTTTCCTTTAGATTTGAGATGGTCAATTCCTTTGTAATGACTTCATATTTGGATAGTTCTCTCTTATTTGGATCATGGCCTTAAAAGTTAAAAACCATTAATTTGATTTCTTTAAGCCAGCTTCACAGTGAAAATAATCTTTCTTGACCATAAACTACATTCCAGTTGTCTCAGTAATGGGTGTCATTGGCTATAGGTGGGTGGGGGTTAGAAATTATGAACAGCTGTATACAAGCGTTTCTTCATGCAACAAAAATGTATAGCATCTACTTTTTCCAAGTCACTATGCTAGGCATTAGGGATTATTAAAGCAAAGCAAAATAAGAATAAGTAAAATTTGATTCTAGTCTTCAAAGAGAAACAAATGATTTGCACAATATAGATAAAATATAGACGCGGCTTTGGGTAGACGATTACAGGAAACAAGTATATTAATGATGAATTGTTCCAGGGGGAGATTGGGATGAAGTGAAGTTTGTCTTAAAGCAGCAGAATGATTGAGAAGGTCTTTCCTGGTGGAGTGGTTACAAAGGGAAAGAAAGACAAGTAGCTTAAGGTAAGGAAGGAAAGGAATATTGTGAGTGAGGCTGGAAAAGAAGGTTGGGACAATATTCTGAACTCAAGACAGAAGAAACCATTCTAAGTGTATGTCTTGCAAATGGTGACTTAGAAAGACCTCTAAAAAAACTTACATAAAATAATGTGACTTTAACTAATTATGAAGTGACTTTAACTTGTAAGTTCCTTCAGAGTGTTATTTTGTATATCATGATTGTAGAAGACAATCTCTAATTATAGTTTATCATCTTTACAGAGAGTGACTATTAATTGAAGAAGGGATGAAAGTGACCACTTTTGCATACTCAAATTTCCTTAATTTCCCATCATAAGAAATCCAAGCACCCCTTGTGTCTTGGAGAGATGGTTTGAAAATAAGTCACAGAATTGTTGACTTGAGGAATTTGTCATAATTGAACAGCAACGTCCCAGATTTCCCTGGGGTCTGAGCTACTTCCCCTGGTTCCAGACAATAAGAAGAGAAAAGCCTATGGACTGACAGACAAAATACAAACATATGTGATGGGAAAGGAACAAGCCCACTTTATTGTGTGGCATGTGGTATTGGACTCATTAATTTATTGCTCATATATCTAGAAAAAGTCAAGAGAGACATGTATCTTTAATTTATTTATAATCAAAGAGTCTTAGAGTTTCCTCTTTCTTAACAAAAGATATAAATAACTCTTCAAAGAAAACTCACTCCTCAGAAGACTTTTTTGATGAGATATCAAAAATGACCATATTTTTCCTGAAGATTACTCCATATGACAACCCCTTTCTTGTGGTTTTTGTTTATCTCTACAGCCTCAAAAAAAGGTTTCTCTAACCCCCCCCCATAGGTCTCTTTTTCTTTTAGTGAGAATCAGGAAGAATTTAGTGAGTGTTTTAGTGAGACATTTTTTGGTGAGAAGTAATGGGGACAAATTTAGCTAGTTAACAGGGATTAACTATCAGGATTTATACTGGGCAATTAGGATGATAAAGTTACTCACTGAAATCCAAGACAGTGAGGTGGGCCATGGTGGGGGTTTCTGGAGATGAGGGACTCCTAAAGACAGAATAGCTTCTGTAGTTTTTCAGCATCTTAGTGCTCCAGAGATTTTGATTCTGTAGATCTGGATGCGCCCAAGCATTTCCATGAGGAAGCATCTCCCAGACAGATTCCAATGGGCAGCTCTCAGGAAGAATCCCTCCTGGGCTGCCTTCCAGCTCCCTTGTTAATACCACTCAGCTGTGTTCACAGAGCCACTTTCCATTTGCTTCTCTTCCTGCTTCCAATTAGCTTCCTCATCCTCTGTCTTTTCTCTAATTCATAGCTTCTACTTAACTTTTACTTTGCTCCCTCATTTGATTTACTAGTGTCTGTTCTTGCTGCTAGCTGTCTCATGTGCTGTGTGTCTGGTTGTGTAAATTAAAATGCTTAATAGGATGAGTCTGACTAGCTCAGTTTGCCCTCAGCTGTCAGAACTTTTTGTGCCAGTCTACCCCATAGATCATTGGTCAACTCAGAAATTGATTTGGTCATCTGCACTTGCCTGGGCCAATCAGTTATGACTAGGTCAATAGGGGGTAAGGGTGGGCGGGCATATAGTTCATAGCTGCTGCTTATAACAAGATCTGGGCATCGAGCTTCCTGAGATGTGCCTGGGGATCTGGGAGGCAATGTGATCCCGTTCTAACAATTTCTTCAGAGATTCTCTGTGATTTATGATAGACTGTGAAGACAGTACTTTTCAATTTGGAGGATATGGCCACCCCTTTTAGGCATAAAAATATTTCCTACACACATTAGTTGTACTTTTAGAGTCCATGATTAAGAACATACATAATATAGGGGTGCCTGTCTGGCTCAGTCAGTTGAAGGTCTGCTTTGGCTCAGGTCATGATCCCAGAGTCTAGAGGTCAAGCCCTGAATCAGGCTCCCTGCTCAGTTGAGAGCCTGCTTCTCCTTCTGCCCCTCACCCAGCTCATGTATGCTCGTGTACTCTCTCTCTTTCTCTCAAATAAATGAATAAAATCTAAAAAAAAAAAAGAAGAAGAAAGAAAGAAAATACTTAATACAAAACATACAAAATACAAAAAACTACTATGACTTCAGCCAAAGTTTTAAGTTTGTATGTTATTAATCATAAGAGTAGTGCTTACACTTTAAAGATAATAGTACATTTATTATGTATATAAGGCTTATCATTTATCTACAGAAAATGCTTGATGCTGGTATGGTTTCCTGGACTCCTTGAACTAGCTCTGTGGCTTCTTATGGGTGTTGGGCTCACAGGTTAGGAATGATTTTGTGGTACAATAACATTATACCAGGAAAGCCTGCATTTGAGCCTCAGGGTTCACTACTCGCTAACTTCATTTCTCAGAGTCAGTGGTGGTTCTACATTTCCTCCTCTTGAACCTTAGCAGGCTTGTGACTATTCAACAAGTAGAATGCAGTGGGAGTAATGCCAGTGATACCTGGGGGTTGGTCATAGACGGCCAAAGAGCAACTACCTGGCACATAAAACACACTATTCACAGGGAGGCAGGGCTTCAGGGATAGCTTGATCAAGCAAATCAGTGATGTCCCCAAGATTCCATTTTGTTTTATTTCTTTCTGTTTCTCCATTCTGACTTCTGTGATATCAGTTTTATTGATTTCATTCTACATCTTTCCTCCTGGTCAAAAAAAAAAAATGCCAATAAATCTGGGATGACATGGCCCTTTGGAGGCAGAGAGAGAGAGAGAGAATGGAACGTCAAGTTGAAAAAGTAGCATCAGTAGATTGTAGTTTCCAGTGTTGTTAAATCAGGTGACATCCTAATTCCTCATCATTTTTATTTGACCTTCTTTATTGTGGAAACGTTTATGGTCTTTTTATTTCTAGTATTTTAAAGTTTTCCTGTGTTGTACCTTGGTATGGATGATTTTTTTTTTTTTTTTTACCTTTTACCTTGGGCATTGGACTGACACTTTCCATTGGAAACTTCAATTCTTTTTTAATTTGAGGAAGTTTTCTTGTGTTATTTCTTGGGTAATTTCTTTCCCTTAATTTCTTCTGTTTTGTTTCTTTCTGGAACTCTTTTTAGTTGAACGCTAGGCACTTTTTTTTTAAGACATTTATTTATTTTAGAGAGAGAGTGGGAGCAAGTAAATGGGAGAGAGGGGCAGAAGGAGAGAATCTCAAGCAGACTTACCACTGAGCATGGAGCCTAATGTGGGGCTTGATCCCATAACCCTGAGATAATGACCTGAGCCCAAATCGAGAGTTAGACACTTAGTTAGACACTTAACTGACCCAGGTCCCCTTAATGTTGGGTACTTCTGAATTGATAATCTGATTTTCCAATGATTTCTTCCCACCTTTTGTCTCTTTTCATTCTCTTTTCTAGTTGTTTAAAATTAATAGTTAAATTTGTTTTTTTATATTTTAATCTCCAATCTTTTTTATTTTTAAAAAGATTTATTTATTTATTTGAGGGGGTTGGGTGGGAGATAGAGTCCCAAGCAGACTCCATGCTGAGCATGGAGCTCAAGGCTGGTCTTGATCCCACGTCCCTGAGGTCATGACCTGAGCTGAAACCAAGAGAGAAACTTAACTGTGCCACCCAGGCACCTCTATTTATTTATTTGAGAGAGAGAAAGAGAAAGAGAGAGCACATGCCCGTGAGCATGCATGCTCCAATGGGGAGAAGGGCAGAGGGAGAGAAACTCAGGCAGACTCTCTGCTGAGCTCCAAGCCCTCTGGAAGTAGAGGTCTGGGGGGAGGGCTCGATCTCACAAACCTGAGATCATGATCTGAGCAGAAATCCAAAGTTGGATTTTCAACAGACTAAGCCACCCAGGCACCTCTCCAATTCTTTTTTTGAAGGATAGCATTCTGCTCCTGTTTCGTGTATCTAAGGATATTAATTGTGATTTCATTGATGTTTTCTTCTCCTTTCTGTATTGTCTCTTTCAACTGAGGTCCTTTTTCAATTTGTTTGTATCTCTAGTTTTGTGTATTTTTCCTGGAATATTCCCTCAAACAGCTTAGAATTCTTTGGCTCTCTATTAATATTCCAGGAGGCCTTGGAACAATGGGCAGTTTTTACCAACTTATACTAGTGAGATTTGCTATATGGTAATCAGATGTCAGGTAAGTTTTCACTGTAAAAATCCCAAATATCAACATTGTAGGGTCCCCCCCCTCCACACACACACCTGAAGCCATCTTTTCCTGAGAAGAATTCACCTATTTTCTGCCTGGATGTGCCTCATAGACACCAGCATTCTGGAAAAAGAGTAAGGGAATAGGCTGATGGTTCAGCTCTTCAATCAGCAAATTTTATTGTTCTGTTTTCAGTTCTGCTCTCTGCCATATCTGGGGTTCTCTGATATGGAGATACTTCCTCTCCATTTTCTCAGAAACCTTGGTCTCTATATATTGGGGAGGATGGATAGTTTTCTGGGTTTATGGAAAAGGTCTACCTGATCACTGTATAGATGATCCATTGCTCTCCCTAATTTCAATTACATGTTTCATTTCCACCTTAAAGGTTCCCAGGAAGAACCATGTTCAGAGCCTTTCCAGGGCTCTCTGGAGGTGCTTGGCTCAATTTCTCCTAGTATCACTATCCATAGGTGCTTAGGTGGCAGCTTTCTCAAATCTAGTATCATTCTTCCATCTGGTTTCCAACCTCCAAATATTATTAATGTTGCTCATCAGCTATCATATCCTCTCACATTCTCTTTGTCCTTGTGAATTTGTGGCTTTTTCCACTTATTTGTTGCAGTTAAGGAGAGTAAGAGAATATTTAAAAATTTATCAATTTACTATATTTAGCTGAAAAATCTCTCCCTTTTTCTTATTCCTAAACTGTTTTCTCTAATCTTTTTTGCTCTGAGACTCTCAGATCTAAAATGTAGGAAACCCAGAGTTCATTTTTCGCTCTACTTTGTCATCAGCTGTGTCGGGGGTCACTGTCATGCCAATTTTCCAGCATATAATACATCTACAGCCTTCTCAAGGCAAGCTTTGCCTGATTCTTGCTGTGCCCAAATCCTTCAGCTTCTAGATCATCCAGGCAGAGATGATTGGGAAAGGAGGAGTGGGGTAGCAGGAGAAGACCAGGAAGAGCTCATCTGTGAAAAATGTGGGATTTAGGACACTAGGAATACAATCTAGGCTTATCATGTTTTAATTTATTTCATGTGAGTATGTTCTGAAGAAACAGAAGAGGAAGTGTAATAAGAAAAGGAGAATAGCAAAACATATCAAGAAATGGTAGGTCTTGCAAAATTAAAAAACGAGAGTAGAACACATAAGATAATTATTTAGGGACTGATTACAGAATTTATTGGAACAACTTTACCTAATTGTCAAGCAATTCAATAACAATTATGTGTCTCATTAAATAGGAGCCAGATTAACTTTGTGGAAGGCACTATTTGATTAGAATATTCAGCAGTCTACACATATATTCAATATTTATTGTTTGTTGATGTTGTAATCAGCAGAGAAGGAGCTTGCTGACAGCTGGCTGCAGAAAGGCAAAGGTATGAGTGCCAAGAACCCAAGAGAAAGGTGAGGAATTTTTGGAGCCGGAGTCAAACACAGAGTTCAGGACTCTACCGTTGCAGCCAGGAGGCATTCAGCAAATCAAAGAACTTGATCCTTGCCTTGGAGTGGTGGGCAAATCCGTGCCTTCATCTCTTCTCATTTGTAAGGTTGGGGAAATTAATAATAACAATAATAACAACAATAATACCTAACTCTTAGGATTGTTGTGAAAATTCAATGTCTAAAATATAGTAATTGCTCAACAAATGTTGGTGCTATTATTTGTCTTTTTTTTTTTTTAAGTTTTTATTTATTTACTTGAGAGAGAGAGTGCACAAAGGCAGGGGAAGGGTCAGAGGGAGAGGGAGAAGCAGACTCCCTGAGCAGAGAGCCCAGTGCAAGGCTCCATCCCAGGGCCCCAGGATCATGACCTGAACTGAAGGCAGACACCTAACTAACTGAGCCACCCAGGCGCCCCACTATTTGTCTTGGCAGGGACATTGTTATTAGAGTTGTAATTGTTACCATTATTTGTTTCCACACTGTAGTGAAAATAACCTGAGCACCAAGGACGACAATGCAAACAGGGGAAGGGGTCAAGGTCAAGGTCTCATAGCATCAGCCTTCAAGGGGAGGAAACAAGTCTTGCTTAGAGTCAGACGCCTAACTCCAGAGACAAATTTACAAATGGTAGTTTTTCTTTTGGTGGGTTCTTGCTTGAAGGCCAAATCTCCACCTTCCATCACACGTCATACCTTTGTCCATCCTATGCTGACTTTGTCTTTTTGTTCACTGATGACTCAGCAGTACCTAGAACAGTGCTGGCTTCATAAATAGTTGTTGAATGAATGGATGAGTGAAAGTTTGGCTGAATGACGAATTTAGCAGAAGAACTTGGTTGTTGTTCTGGGTGTCAGGAGAATGCTCATGTCCCATGGTCACTTACAGCTTAATAAGAACAAATATGGGTTGGCAGTTATACTTCTTTGATTCGGCTGTGTGCTATAGTTTGTTTTTATTTTTGTTTTTTTTTAAATCAGCATTTCGTCAGCTTTTATTATACAGTGTTTGGATGATAAATGAATACTTTCTCACAGAAAGGTAACACATGGCTCCTGCATTTTATGAAATAACAAACCCTTCATTTCATTGCTAGATTTTTAGAATATGTTTCATAATTAGAGAAATAAAAATGAGAGATTGCAAGGCTAAGCCAAAATTGAGAAGTTTTGGAATGAATCCAGAACAATCTAGTCTTAGGCTCGTGCATATTTGGGGACCAGAGCCCTATATACACAGGAGCTTGTGATGTTGGGGGAGGTGGAAGGGCTGGGGACAGGATGGTCACAATTTTCCCAGAGAGCTGAGCCCTATAGAATTTTCCACCATAAATGGGCCTGGCTGAAGAGGCTGTTGTTGAGTAAAAACAACAAGATGTTTAAAGAACAAGAGTAGGGGGGCACCTGGGTGTCTCAGTGGGTTAAGCCTCTGCCTTCAGCTCAGGTCATGATCTCAGGGTCCTGGGATCGAGCCCCACATCGGGCTCTCTGCTCAGCGGGGAGCCTGCTTCCTCCTCTCTCTCTGCCTGCCTCTCTGCTTACTCATGATCTCTCTCTGTCAAATAAATAAATCTTTAAAAAAAAAATAAAGAACAAGAGTAGGGAATGGTAGATTTGGATAAGAGTTTGGACAACTTTTATTCTGGAATAACAATAAGTTTGGAAGTCTGGGGGGAGAGAGAAGAAATGACAAAGGTCAAGTAGACAGTAGGATAAGAAAGAGAGGAGGATGCAGGGGATGTAGGGTAGAGATATCAATAGAACCAAGACCAATGGGCAGCGTGTGCCCTAAAGGAACAGTTGTTCGCATGTTCTAGGTTTTTACCACACTTTTCAAAATGGGGTCCATTGCAGGGTCCTCTTGAGCAACTTCAAACTGGTCTAAATCTGCCAAGTATTTCTTTGTGCTTAAGGGCAGCAAGTTTTGTTTTATGTAGGGCTAAGAGATGCTTACTAGCGTTGTAACCTGCTAAAAACTAATGGTTGCCAACTATAGTTACTTGTAAGCGAAATGTAATGCATACTAGAATTGACAAAGCAGCTAATTCAGTAGGCTACTGATGAGTCTGGTTGGCACTCAGGGGGGCACAGGCTGTAGAGCTCGAATTGCACACGTGGAATGATGGTCGGAATTCCCATGCCTGTTTGAAGGGACATTTTGTTTAATGGTGTATCACCAGTGTTTTATTGCATTGCTCAGGATTTTCAATTGCTCCCATTCTGGCTACTTCACGAAAAAATGTGAATTTAGCTTCATTATTATAAATTTGTTTTTTTTTATGTTGAAACATTTTGTTTGATTCGTATTCTGTTATGTTAAAATAAAAAATAAACTGAGACCAGCCTTGAAAATTCCCTGAGCAGATGAAAACCAGTGTAGTCATACGAACAAAGCTCAATTCAGCTTACGTTGTAAGACCAGCTTGACCTGGGTCGTTTCTTGCTTATGCTTCTGGAAATCACAAACAAAAAAACCTGTTTTTCAAGATTGATATGAGGTAACCACTAGCCCATTCCCTATCATTTAAGAAAATCCTCATCTTATTTTAATTCTAATTCTAATATTATAACCAGTCACTGTGAAGGATGAACAATCTTTGCTTTCTCATCAACAATCTCATAGCAATATATTCCTGAGTCTCATTCCATGGTTTGGTTGGCATGCTCCCTGTTTGCAAACTGTCTTTTTGGTGGATACACAGTAAACTTTTACTAATTGCTACTTCGGTGAGTTATTTTTTTACTTCTGTTATTTATTAACTTTTGCAATCAGAACACTTGCAAATAGTGACATGTATTTGAGGCAATGGTATTTGTGGCTGACAATTTTTTCTAAAACTGGGCTTTTTTTTTTAAAGATTTTTTTTTATTTTTATTTATTTGACAGAGAGAGAGATCACAAGTAGGCAGAGAGGCAGGCAGAGAGAGAGGAGGAAGCAGGCTCCCTGCAGAGCAGCGAGCCCGATGCGGGGCTCGATCCCAGGACCCCGAGATCATGACCCGAGCCGAAGGCAGCAGCTTAATCCACTGAGCCACCCAGGCGCCCCTAAAACTGGGCTTTGACATAGAAACAATCTAATACTAGAGAAGATGTGTATATAAAACCTACAATACGTGCTTGTAAGGCAATAGTTTATCACTTATTTTTTTCTCCTCCAGGAAAACGAGACTGTTTGGTGGTGCTTGGGGGCATTACTCTTACTTAAATGTACTATGGTTCAAAAAGTTTGAGCTACAATGCATAAACATATAGCTTGATAAACTTTTAACAAAGGGCAGCTACTTGTTGTATGTTGGTGACATTAAGAAAAATGTCCTAGGGCTCCTGGGTGGCTCAGTGGGTTAAGCCGCTGCCTTTGGGCTCAGGTCATGATCTCGGGGTCCTGGGATCGAGTTCCGCATCAGGCTCTCTGCTCAGCAGCGAGCCTGCTTCCCTCTCTCTCTCTCTCTGCCTGCCTCTCTGTCTACTTGTGATCTCTCTCCGTCAAATAAATAAATAAAATCTTTTAAAAAAATGTCCTAAAAGCGAAAATTCCTATGAAAGCTATTATGTTATGACAAGAATCTTAATTTCACTTCTGTTATCAAATACTAGGAAGTACTAGGTTTCACGATTCAGCAAGACAGGATTGCAGCATCAGGCAGACAGAAAGAGGAGCAAGAAAAAAGAGTGGGTCAGCTTGGGGCTAAGAAAGCAAACACATCTACAGAACTGGGTTTCTAAGAAGAGATCATAGTATCAGGGTATGTGGGTAACTCCAAGCTGACCCAGTCGGGTTGAGGGTATCAATCTCTATACTTCAGAGATGCTGACGCTGGGAGCTACTTGAATCCTGAATTCAAGCCCACAATCTTAGCTCTCCAACTAGGCAAAAGCATGGAAGCATCTGGATTACTTACATTCCAAGCCCAACTACTCTCTGCTGTGTTAAGAGGGTCACCAAGGCTCAATTCAACCGAACAATGAATGGGACAAGAGAAGGGAGGACAAGAAGCCTGACAATGAAGGTCTGAGGCTCAGAATAAGTTTCTGAACAGGTTCAGGTGTTCTCAGTGGCTTTTATGCATGGACTCATGTAGTAGGAAGTAGAGGAAGAAAGGGAAAGAACAGGAAAAATACTCCTCCCCCCAAAAAACCCACAAACAAAAATACAGACCTCCCCAAAGCAACTCACTAGCCTCTCTTTTAGGATCTTCCAAATCCAACATGACTCTATTTTGGGATAAACTCTGTTTTTATATTTTTTATTTTTATTTTTTAAGTACAATAGGACAAAAACTGAAGAACACCAAGAAACTGTGAGCTGTGAGAGGGTATGTCTTCTTTTATTCTCACATCAAATGCTAAATGTTCAAGTACTCTTTGCATTGCTATCAGCCCTCAGCTGAAAGTGGAGGGCTTCAAGAGGCTAGAACCCCAGGGCAGGTGGTCGTTTAGACAGAGGATGACCACAAGGTCATTGTGCCCACCTGGGTACCTGTTCCAGCAAAGAGAGGAGGGTTATGACCGCTGCTATCACCTCCCCTGGAGGAGAAATCATGGACCCATAGGACCTCTTGTCATAATTTTCCTTTGTTTGAAGTGCAAAAGGAGATGTTTCTTCCCAATTTATTTATAGAAACACAAATGTTAAAAGAACAAGAATTTCTTAAAAAGAGTTTTAAGCCAGAGATTTGCAGGTGCTACATTTTCTCTTTCACTGGTGTAGGCTGTCTCCAGGGCAGGTGTGAGAATATTGTGGCATACCTCTTTTACTAACAGTGGTCACAGCCCATCTGGGAGGAAAAATCAGTGCATGGCAATCCCTGACACCCTAGGACTCAATTAGGAGATCTCCCGAGGGTGGCCCATTTCCTTCTGTTTACATTCTCATCGGCTACACTATCACCCCCTTTCATGCTTAAGTGGACACCCCCACAAGGCAATGATTAAAAAAAGTTTTTGTAAAGAAGGGTTTGCTTTGTTTTGTTTTGTTGGTCTATTTAGTTCAGAGGTGCATCCTTACTTAGTGCTTTAAACAGTACCTGGCATTTAGTAGGCACACAATAAACATTTATTGAATAAATGAACGAATGTCCTTCACCTCATGCACCATGGATGAAGGTGATGGTAACAGCTAACATTTCTTATTCTTTTATATTTAGCAATATACTAAGCACTTTACATACATTATTTTATTTAATCTTCACAACACCCACAAAATAGGTACTACTACTAATAATATCTTTCTTCTCACTTTATATTCTGAAGTTTCGGGGGATCTAGTAACTTCCCAAAGGAACTCAGCTGGGAAGTAGCTCTCCATCACTCTTCCACATTGTCCTCAAGAAGTTTACAATTAGGAAGTTAAAGTAGAAGTGTGTGAAACAGGGGCGCCCGGGCGGCTCAGCTGGTTAGGCGCTGTGCCTTCGGCTTGGGTCATGATCCCAGTATCCTGGGATCGAGCCTCACATTGTCGGGTTCCCAGTTCCATGGGGAGCCTGCTTCTCCCTCTCCCTCTGCCGCTGCCCCTGCTTGCACTTGCTCTCTTCCTCTCTGTCAGATAAATAGATAAATCATCTTAAAAAGAAAAAAAAGAGTGTGAATCTTACTGTTGTCTCTATCAGTGCTCCTACTTTCCATTTGGAGCATAAGAATCACCTGGAAGTCAGGTTGTGTTTCAGCAGAGTCTGGAGTGGGACCCAATACACTGCACGTCTGAGAAGCTCCCAGGTGATGTGCTTCCTGCTGCCCCAGACCATGCTTTGAGAAACAGCGCTCTCTCTTCCCCTCCCCAGGCATTGCTTATGTTACAGGCTTCTGGGTTCCTCAAGTATCTTTCATGAGATGAGTCCTACCTTCCTGGTTCTTACAATATCCAGGAAACTTTGGAATTGCTCTTACCTTAGAAATTTTGATGAAACAGATTAGCTTTAAAAATGAAAATACAGTGATTTATTTTGCTTTTGAGTTTTCTAGAATATCTGATAAAGCACATGTCTCACGTGCACAGTCCAATGAATTTTTACACACATACACACACACATATCAAGATATAAAACATTGCTGGCCCAGGAAGATTCCCTCAGGCCCCTTCTCAGGGACTGTTTCTCCCTCAAGGAACCACGCTTCTGACTTCAGTCACCACAAATGAGTTCTGCCTGTTTTTCCACTTTATACAAATGGAATGGGTAAGAGCAAACAACGGGAACCCCTGGCTTGTGCTCCCCAGGTGCCAGAACCACTCCCCAGCTGGCTTCCCTGAGGTGTTACCAATGGGGGCCCCTCAGAGAGGTCCTCTGTGACCCCTTCTGGGGACTCCAGAGCAGACCAGGCACCTATCAGTTGGCCCTTTATTTCTCTCTTCCCTCAGCTAAGAAGATAGAGCCTCCATGATGCTATGGCCCCACCCCTCCCTCCCTGCAGTTTCAGATCCTCTGCCCTCATGGCTGTGAGAAGAATTCCCCATGAGGGGCAGGGAGGGAGGTCACCATCCTTCCTCCCCTTCCTTGCCCCTCTGCTTGCCTCTCCTTGTCTCCATCTCTTCTCTCTTTCTTTCTTCAACCCATCTGCCCTCTCTTCCTCCTTCTCTTTTTCTTTGTTTCCTTCCGCCATCTGTCTGGATCTCACCTCGCCGTCATCCTGGCAGCAAGTTTTCTCACCAACAGCTTGTGAAAGCACAACTCCCCTGCCTCCATTCTTCTGGTGAGGGTTCCCATGCCTCAGCCTAGGGTGGCCCGGAGAGTCCCAGCGCTATGGCTGAGCCAGGCTGGGGCAGGGGCTCCAAGATCGTGTTGACAGGAGCCTTGGGAGGCAGACCTGAAGGCCAAGGGTGGAGGAGGTGAGTCAAGGGCAGTTTTTCTTCCTTTTCTAGCCCCTTCTCTTTGGATGTCACTTCTCTTTTTAAAGAAGGTAAATGGGGAGGAGGAATTTAGCAAGAAGAGAAGTCTTTATTTTAACTCCTTCCTGACCCCCTTCTCCTTACCTCTATCCACTTCTGTCCAGTTCCCGCTCTGTGCGAGGAATCATGGACAATCCTGCCTATCTCTCCCCCTGGGAAACACTTGATCTGAATTAAAAGCAGGGGGCAATTTGGTGGGGGGAAGGATGAGAATGGGGACACACTGAACTGGGGCAGGAAGGTGGGAAGGGTGCTTCTGTGTAAAAGAGTAAGGGCGAGCCTTTTCTGAAGCGACGTCCCCAGACTCAGTTTCACGCTGTGTCCTGAGGGGTCGGAGAGATGCCTTCACTGTAGGTATTGGGCACCACATTCCTGCGGCTTTGTGACCTGCCACTTTTTTCAATTAAGTTAACTGTATGAAAATCAAAAATAAATGCTCAGTGAAATTAAGGAAATCGCTTTTCACGTCCAGTCCTCTTTCTTGACGTGTCTATCACACCAGGGTTTCTAGCATTGTACAGAGGACCTTTAAAAATAGTTGCTAATCACTGCATATTATAGGGAAACAAAGACTGGCCAGATGTTTCCGACTCGGGGCTAATTTTAATATAGTCGAACATAAATCTGCGAAGATTATTTCTTCTCAAGTCTGAGTAGATAATCAACACATAAGGCATGATGCTGCCTGTATTAAGATGATTAAATGAACAATTCACATAATTAGTATTCAATTTTCATCCCCAAATGTTTATTAAATGCTGACATATTGATGGAGCTGTGATTAGACCCTACATAAACCAAATTAACGAGACAGGTAACTACCCAGGCACCTTTCACTATTCCAAAAAACCATGATGTTAACTTGACATACAACGTAATGACACTGCCAGGCATGGCATTTTTAGAAAGTTCTGGGATAATTCCATGTTACCACTAGCTTTGGGGAAGATACTAACTTCAACAGGGGTGCCTGGGTGGCTCAGTGGGTTAAAGCCTCTGCCTTCGGCTCGGGTCATGGTCCCGGGGTCCTGGGATCGAGCCCCACTTCGGGCTCTCTGCTCAGCGGGGAGCCTGCTTCCCTTCCTCTCTCTCTGCCTGCCTCTCTGCTTACTCGTGATCTCTCTCTCTCTCTGTCAAATAAATAAATAAATAAATCTTAAAAAAAAAGATACTAACTTCAACAAAGCTATGAAATCTGTAAACAATTATGTTAGCTGTAAAAGGATTGATTTAGGGTATAGTTTGGGTTAAATATATATAGATTCAAAAAATATATCTATTACATGTTATAAATATAAAACACATATATATATAAAATATGTATTATATATTATAATATATGGTACATATTTATTATATACGTATATAAGATACATAATCCATATAAAAGCAATTTTTCTACATTCTCGTAAGATTGTAGCATTTTAAATTCCCATTTCTCAGAAAAGAATAAAATGATTATTAAATCAAATTCTATTAAGTCCTTTCTTTACATGTTCTAGGAAGGGAGGGGTGAAATCAGGAAAACCTTCAAATAAGATGTGAACTGAGGCTTAAAAGAAGAATAGGTGTCTGCCCTGATGTCTTCATGAGGGATGAAGGTCATTTTATTTATTTATTTGACAGACAGAGATCACAAGTAGGCAGAGAGGCAGGCACAGAGAGAGAGGGGGAAGCAGGCTTCCTGCCAAGCAGAGAGCCCGAAGCGGGACTCGATCCCAGGACCCTGAGACCATGACCTGAGCCGAAGGCAGCGGCTTAACCCACTGAGCCACCCAGGCGCCCCAAGCATACTCTTATCTGAAATTGATCTTCCTGAGAACTGGCTGGCATGTTTACCAGGGTTCTTCCTTCTGGCCTCTCCTTTCCCAGAAGTCCTTCTCCCACTTGAAAGAGGAAGACATACTTCTACTGAGCTAGAACGTCACATTTTATCACTTGACTACAGGTTTGTCATGAGAAATGTGTCACTTGTTTTATAATTCATTGTAAAAATGAATAATTAATTTTATTACCATTACGTGTTTGTATTCTCGACTTCACCATTTTTTAACAATCTATTTTGTAAGATACACTTATCATTTTATTTCTCAAGAATTTTCTTGACAAAAAAAAAAAGAATTTTCATGATATTCCTTAAATTCCAGATTAAGATATTTACTTGAATTGATAACTGAAGTCAGGTTTCTGAAGAAAGAGATTGCATATGATATGGCTGATTTTTCGAGTTGGTTAGATTGTGAATATTTCCCCCAAATTTAGTAAGCTAAATCTGTTGTTTCAGCTCATCAAAACTTAGGTAAAAATATATTTAGGGGCACCTGGGTGGCTCAGTGGGTTAAAGCCTCTGCCTTCAGCTCAGGTCATGATCTCAGGGTCCTGGGATCAAGGCTCCCATCTCGCTCTCTGCTCAGCGGAGAGCCTGCTTCCCTTCCACTCTCTCTGCCTGCCTCTCTGCCTACTTGTGATCTCTGTCAAATAAACAAATAAAATATTTAAAAATATATATATATAAAAACATGTGATAAGATAAAAATGCTTTTATTATTAATTATGACTATGCAAAGATATACTGTTAAGGAAGTTTTATGTTCCAAATCCTTCTGAATATATCTTATTTTAGAAAATTCCTCTAAGTCAAAAGTAACATGTACATATAATTAATAGCCATTTGATAAGTCTTGGCAAAGCTTTCTCGGTGAAAGAGCTAATATCTGGATAAAAATGTGGTGGCAAGCCAAGTGGTTTCCAATTCTTTTCTTACGACAAAATTGAAGGCAAAGCATAATCAAGCTGTCATTTGATAGAACGTGAAAAATAATTTAATGACAAATCTCTAGGTGATTTTTGACAGAAGACTTAGAAAGAATTCAAAGAATTAAGTGACTTTATTTCAGCAAAATCTTTTCTATTCCTTCATACATATTTCTAAACATGATTTCTTAGTTCTTGAAGGAAAGGAAAAGTGAATTGGGGTAAATTGGAGGGGGAGATGAACCATGAGAGAATGTGGACTCTGAAAAACAACCTGAGGTATTGGGGGGGTTGGGGGGTTGGGTGAGCCTCGCGATGGGTATTAAGGAGGGCACGTATTGCATGGAGCCCTGAGTGTAGCGCATAAACAATGAATCATGGAACACTGAAAAAACAAAAAATTAAAGATTGCTTAGTCCTTACATTTACAAAAATGAAAACTAGGAAAAGAAATATACCAAATCTTTCTCATACCAGCAGTAATAATATTCACAGGTGACTATATGAACTAATTTTTAAAATGCAGTCTCATTCATCTTATTAAGAGATAAATTTCTAAGAAAAAATTATTTTACGTTTAATAATTATCTATTGAAAGTGTCAGCATATCAATGTTGTTTTGATCAGCTGTGTACTAGTAATTATAATGATGGAAAATTTTAACATTTAGAGCATTATGTGCACATACAATAAAAATGTTCAATTTACATACACATTTATGTTGCAGATAAGATAATATGGTGATCTATAAAAGAGTTTCAAGCTTAGAATGATATTGCATTTGGATAAATTTATGCGGAGGAGGGAGAAAAGAGTTAGCCAGGAACAAACTAAAATTTCTGACTGCTAAAAGGAACTTCTTGTTCAGATGTTTTAAAAACAGATACTTGTGGGTATCAAATGGCTAGGATATTTAGATTCCTTTGGCTACTTTAAACAGAGTGACCTAACAGTTTTAACAAATGTATCAATATTTAACGCAAACTGGAAACTATATTCCATGCAGCTATTAAACCTTACAATAACAAACACTCCTGGAATCAGCTTTAAAATATGTGCAGGGATACATAGTCTTAGAAAATCTTTGTGTCAACATATAAAATTTTTAGGGTGTGGAGCAAAATGTAGTTTGAAGAACACTGTCATTCAGGAGAGCTGATCCCTCAGATAGACTCTCCAGGGCTCCAGGCCCCACATGGGTGGGCTACATAAAGACACTCCTGGTTCCTATGCCCTGCCCCTTTCACAGAGCTGGATTAGCCACCAGGCCCCACACTTTTTCTAGAAGGCGGTGTTATTGTCAAGAGCCCTTTTAGGATATGGCTGGTCAAAAAGCTAGTTCCGAAGACATTCTGAGATCATGAGACATAACCAGAGTGACTGAAGGATGGCTGGAGAAGACAATCCAGGATTAGCCTGGAAGCCATCCAACAACAGAGACTCAATGCCCAAGTCTTCTCCTGAAATTGAAGACTGTGTGTGCCATTCAAGAGAAAGAGAACACATCAGGAAGAGCTTGTCCAGATGTCCATGGAGGGAAGTCAGGGGCTCTGAAAATGGGACCCGGCAACCATCCCTCGAGTCTTCCAGGTCTGAATAAACAAAATAACGCTGTTTTGCACAACTGATGACTTCAAAAGAGTAAGAAAGAGATGCTTTTAACTACAAGAAAATGTAGAGGATATTATGAGAAGAGTCTCCGATTGATTTGCCAAAATGTAATGTTATCATTTTGTTATAGTTCCTTTAGCTCTTTCCCAATTAATTTCTAACTCTACCAGCAATATATTGGGAGTTTTTTTAGCTTAGGAGAACTTGATATATGAGATAGATTTTAAAAAAAGAAATATGTGGGTTGCTCATTGAGCGCCTGAAACTTATGTTTTACAGTGAATTTCTAGTCCTTAGTTGTGTGGGTTTCGTAAAAATATAGAGTTGGAGTCTCTCATTTTCACACGATGGCTAAGCTGATCCTTGAAGTCTGTGAAGTATTATCAGTATGCTCTAGAAACTCATTTCCAGGTGACTAACTCAAACCCAGCTTATTATGATGACTCGCAAGGCTGCAGAATAATTACTATTCATGATATTCACCAACACATAGTAAAGACCACCATTAAAGTCATTTAAAACATTGTCTGAGTCCAAAGTTTTGTGATGAGCTCCACTCATGAGTCCAGACAACCGCACATCTGTTGTCGATTAAGACTGAGCGTGGGTATTGTCTTAAGTGCTTTCCTGGGCTGCACAGACCTCACTTGTTTCCTTCGCTTTGCATCCCATTAGGACTTAGGTGTTTGGCATGTATTTGCCATGTATTGGTGATGAGCAGTTGCCATACTCCCTCCAACTAGAATCAGAGGATTTCATATTTGTAATCATAAGCCACGGGAAGAGACCATTTTTTTTTTATAAAATTGGCCCAGTACACACACACACACACACACACACACACATTCTACTGGGATGAATGGTGTCCCCTCTGAATTCATGTTTACCTGGAATTTAGAATGTGACCTGGTTTGGAAGTAAGCTCTTACTGACGTACTAAGTTAAGATGAGGTCATGTTGGATTAGGCTAGAGCCTTCATCTATATGACTGATGTCATTATAGAAACAGAAGAGATACAGAGACAAACATGAGCCCAGGAAAGAAAGTCATGTGAAGACAGGGCCAGAGATTGGAGCTATACAGCTATAAGTCAAGAACAACCAAGGGTTGCCAGCAACCACCAGAAGCTAGGAAGAGGCAATGAAGGATTCTTCTCTAGAGCCTTCAGAGGGAACATGGTTGTGCCAATATCATCCAGTTTGTTGTGCTGTGTTATCTCTCTCCTGGGGCACCTGGATGGCTCAGTTGGTTAAATACCCGCCTTCAGCTCAACTCCTAATCCCACGGTCCTGGGATGGAGCCCCACGTTGGACTCTCTGCTCAGCAGGGAGCCTGCTTCTCCCTCTCCCTCTGCCAGCCACTCCTCCTGCTTATGTTCTCTCTCTCTCTGTCAAATAAATAAATAAATAACATATATAAAAATATATAATAAAATATATAAAATATATAAATAAATAAAATATATGAAATACATAAAAATATATAATATATAAAATATATAAAAATATATAATATATATGCATATACCATATACAAATATACAATATTTTCACAAAATAATGTTCACCTATATTGTAAGCAATATAGTCTGATATTTTATTTTGTGATATACTCTGTTATGTTTTGTTTAAGTTTCTGTTAAGACTGGGCTATGATGATATTGACTTCATTAGGATGTCATGTTTTCTTCAATAAATCTTCAGGATGGAAAGCACTGGACTAGCTACTCCTAAAGGAAAGAGAATACATAATGTATTGGAAAATACCAAGAGTGTTTAATCATTAATGCAAGAAAATCCACTGTAGTCACTTGCATTATGTTGCCATTATTAATACATTAATTAAAAACCCCCAAAGGAGTTCAAGTATTAATGTGCTTTCAGAAGTGTGTGAATATTTCTTTGCCAGGATTCAGTGGCTCCACTCAGAGCACAAATAGGAAACCCAATTTTCTATCCAACTCGGACACCTGAAACTACACTAATAGAGTCTGGTATAACTGTACACCTTTAAGTGTTAAAGTGAGAGAGACAGATTTTCAGCCAGGTCCTAACAGTTACTTTAAGGGAAGTTAATAAATATCTCCGAATTTCACCTTTTTCATCTGAGAAATAATGATGATAAGACTATCTACTTCACATCATGTGCAATGTTAGGCATAGAGAAAATACACAATATATGAGTTGTCTTCTAGTCTTCATTTATACTAATGTGTTCAGAGAAGGGATCAATGGAAAGATCATGAGGACACCAGAGTCTGAGAAGAGGGAAGAGATGGAAATAAAGATGCCATAGGGATGACCACAGATGTACAGAAATGCAAGACCCCAGGGGTTGTAGTAGTAACAACCACAATTATTGTTAAAAATATGCCATTATTGGTACCACTACAATGAGTGGTAAGGATGACAATGATTATAAGTGGTTATAATTTTTATTTTTTTCTAATTTTTATTTCCAGTTTAGTCAAATTTTGCCATCAGTTCTGCTAGTCATTAACTTTTGTATTTGCCTCTACATTAGTATAGTAAACACAAATAGAACACAAGATAAACTTTTGTAACAAAGCAACTTAAATATATGGTGGCCTGAATAAGACAACAGTATGACTTTTGTCACATAACAGTTCAGAATTAATCAGGTCAGGGCCAGTGGGAGGCTCTGCCATACCCAATATGTGTCTTTTCCTTTCCAGAGCTCCTCATCTCCCAAACAGCAGAAAGGGGGGGGGGAGGAGGGCAGGAGAGCATATGGCTTCTTTTGGGGGGATACCATTCTAAAGAGGCATAAATTTCTTCCATCCGCATTCTATTGCCCCAAATTTAGTAATATGATGACACCAACTGTGCAGTCTGCTGAGAGATATATATATATTTTTAAATTTTTAATTTTTTATAAACATATAATGTATTTTTATCCCCAGGGGTACAGGTCTGTGAGTCGCCAGGTTTACACACTTCACAGCACTCACCATAGCACATACCCTCCCCAATGTCCATAACCCCCTCCCCCTCTCCCAACCCCCCGCCCCCCAGCAACCCTCAGTTTGTGAGATTAAGAGTCACTTATGGTTTGTCTCCCTCCCAATCCCATCTTGTTTCATTTATTCTTCTCCTATCCATATTTTATAGCTTGGCAGTTGTATGCTCCTGGCACTTGGGAATTCTATCATTAAAGGGAGAAATGGATTTGGTGGACAGTTAGTCTTGGCCACGGTTCTCCCCACTTGCCTTCTCTGTATGCACATTCCTCTTCCCACTCACTGAACACATTTACTTCCTCCCTAAAGGGGACAGTTCAAACTCCCTTCCAGTAACTACAACTGGTTCAAAATCCAAGAGCTCTGGGTCATGTGCAGTCCTCTCCAGCCAAGCTACAGGTAGATCTTTTGGCTTGTTGACCACAAATGAATAGGCAAGTGTTCTTCCCTCCACTTACCCCCAAAATACCATGGAGTAGAAGAAACAGGGTAACTTCAATTAATATTATCATTTGGAAAAGAGAAGGACAGGAAGCACCTGGTAGTCATTGGTCAATGGGAATGATGAATTCTTGCTAGGTGGGAGCTGTGGACTTGGGCCCTGGAAAATTCCAGAACCCTCTTATGCACTTGAATGGAAATTTTGTGAATGTCAGTGTGCAGCAATAGGCAAGGGTAGGCAATTCAGACTGAGCTCACACAATTGTAAAGAACCAGCACTGGATGAGCAACAGGGGAGAGAGACTAAAGAGGCCTTATCATTTATCATCAGTCTAGAGGCAAATTTGCACTTTCTGGACCTACTCTGGCACAGAACAGGTGTCATTTACTTCTTTCCAGAAAAATGGCAGGATGATGAGATGAATGTGCCATGTCTGGTTTTGTAACCTTAATAACACCATCTCCATGTAATAAATATAGTAGCAAGATTGCTGTTGCTGCCGCCACGGCCAGGATGACTCACTACCAATGCTATTATTAACACCACAACCCTCTCCACAATGAAATCTGGGTGAAGTGCTTGCCTGTTGCAATGTACTAAATGGTAATTTTATAGGCTGGGAGATGGAAAAACTTAATTCAACTTCCTGGGCACCTTACTCTGAACACAATGTGGTCTTAAGGGATTATCTGGCTCATTCACTGTTTTGTTTCCGATGGACCACAGTTAAATAATCACAACAGACCTAATTGTTTGAAAGTGTCTCAAGAAATTTTCTTGTAACCTTATAAAATTACATGAATGGCTACATGTAACAAAATGCCAGCCTATTTTTAAGCTTGCAACTTCAGAACAAACAAAAGAGCACCACAGAAGATCACGCACAATTTTTGTAGGATGAACAGTGTCCACAGATCTGAATCTGAGTACATTTGTGGGTAAATACGGGTCACGAGTAAAGGAAGACTTGAGAAGGTTATTTCACGAGAGAACTAAAGGCAAGTTCTCTCCAGTGGTCTCAAAAGAGAAAAAAGATGTGTCCCTTCTATGATCGAATAAATGGAATGTCCTGAGTGTTAACAATAGTTACATTGTTATTCACAGTAGAGGCTCTACCTAGGGAAATCTGATTGCGGTCGAAGGTTAGGAAGATGAAGAAGGACTTCTTCCTGTATGTATTTCTCTGTGTGTGTCAGTGTCTCTTTCTTAACACACACACATGCATCACACATTTTTTCTTTACTTAGTTTTGGGAGGCAAAGTCCCTTGATTGCTTAGGTTTGGACTTTGGAGGCAAGCCCCACTGTGGCCTCGTTCTGGGATTCTGCTAAAGTTATTTAACTGCTCTGAACTTCAATTAACTTATTGGAGATTATTATTATCATACCAGCTTCTTAGAGTTGTTGAGGGAGTAAATGAGGTGCTTCAGGTATTGAGGGAGTAAATGAGTCTATAAGGTGCTTGGTGAGGAACATGGCACATAGTAAATTCTCATTAAACACAAGCTATTTCTTTTATTCTCACAGAATGATTACAAACTACAGTATGTCATTTTAATGGACTGGAATTGTGTTTAAAATTTTAAAGGGTTAGTTTTGGGAGGAAACAACATTAAGAATCAAAATACCTCAATCTGTTGCTACCAGGGCACTTACAAATATCTCATGATAAAATAATGAGAAAATGGTGTTTACTATCAGCCCCAAAGTTTAAGTCTATATTTTGTAGTTAACTTAGATGCTTGAAGAGCAGCATCAGCTCTTTTTTGTATAGTGGCATTACATTAAATATATTGGAAGATACATTAAATAGGTTATCATATTGTGACGAATGTGTAACCTACATGCAAAGGGGCACAGCATGAAAAGTAACGGAATTTTTTAAGTATTGAAAAGGGGTTTCTGCAGGAATAGCAGTTAGGGAACTGGTTGCAAGGTCTGCATATTAAGTAAAAATCTTTTTGTTCCTTGCCCTGAAGCTGTGGAAGAAGAGAGACCTTTTCAAAAGGGATCCAGGAAGCAACTATAGAGAAAGGAGTCAAATATTCCTAAGGGACTTAATTCTCCCCTCCAGAAACCATGGGGATGGTAGAAATAGCTCTTTCCAGAAAGGTGTGAGCAGGGACCCAAGATTCTAGAGGACAACAGGAACCCCAATAGAAAGGAACCCCCGGATGGTAGGAACACACCAGAGGCTGAAGAAGACCAGAAAGAGGCTGTGGTCCTGGAGCCAAGGTGTTTTCCTTTGGAAGATTTTTTCTGGGGCCCACTGCACAGATGGAAATCATAGTTTTGAGAAGGTGGAATGAAGGACAAAGAATCACAGATGAAACCAGGAATCCTACCTTAGGGATTTCACAGAGAGATCAGTGCACTCAGTGGAGGGTTTAGTGTTATGGATGAATGAACGTGAACACCAGCAGTAAGTGGAAGTATAAAAGCATTGAAGTAAGCATGGTCATCTGAAGAAAGCCAAAAAGCCCAAGGGAATTTGGGGAGAATCTTGCAAAGTCATGACTACCATAAGAGACAGAGTAATCTGGCCAGATCAAGCCTACAATCTAGGAGAGGAGAAGGCCGAGGACAATGACTGGGACTGAGGCTGTGTCCCCACTGACCTGTGGCTGGAGATGAGTATGAAAGTCTGTGGGGACTGTGGGCAAGTCACTCCTGTATACTATTTATTGATACCAATATATGTCTGAATTAAAAGCTGGGCAAATCCATAGTGTAGCCTGGATTCCTATCAGTTGATTTCTTTACATTTTCAGTTTCCCAAAGAAGGAATCCTGTTCAGATGTTTCAGTAGCATCAGTTTCATTCAGAGGAAACTAGATGAAAGTAAACAACTACCCCTCAATGTATCCAGAAGATGATCGATTTGGAGAAGTAGTATGTGCCATTGGAATCATAAGAGAGCACATATTTTGGAATCGGCCAGATCCTGGTCTGAGTCCCATCTCTAGCACTAGTTGGAGAGATGGGCACATTTTTAACATATGCTGGCATTATTATATAAGGATAGTGATGACAACCTTGTAGGGTTGTTTGCTTTTTAAGATTAAATAACGTTATACATGTCAAGTATTTGGAACAGTGTCGGTGCCCAGAAAATGTTAATCCTTTCCTCATGATTTTTGACTTTTCTGAGAAATGCAGACCCAGAAGCAGGTCTGATGGGCAGCCTGATGGGGATGACCCCAGGCCATGAATTGCCAAGTCATAAGGCTTTCCAAAGGGTTGCTGAGGTTTCCAGAATCAGGTTGTCTGGGCTCAGATCCACTCAGTAGAGGTTTGACATTGGACAAATTACTTATCCTCTCTGTGAGCTGACTTTCTTCTATATCAGTGAAGGGAGTAATAGCTCACAAGGTGGTTTTGAGAGTTAAACTAAATCTTTACCTAGAGCACTTGGGGTGATCCGAGAAGGGCAGAACTGGGGTGAAGTTGATGGAGAAAGAGTCCTCAGAAGGTTAAGATCTGTTACAGCAGTCTCCCAAATTCCTAGTTAGGCCTTGGTCAGTGGTAGCACTGGTGGGTAGCACGCCGATTGCCATGCCCCCTACTAGTAGTCCCTGTGGATGATTCTAAGCAGGCCATAGAAGCCCTTGAGAGAAACATTGTGGCATAGGTCATAACCTGGGAATGGCCTCTTCTACTCTGATATAATGCCCTCCCTTCTGCTAGAGCCAATCTCTTAGCACTCTAGTCCCCCATGGCCAACTCTTGATGGGTAACCTTTACTTAAAGTCCCATTCAGTATTTATTTCTTAGTTGCTTATTTTCTCTTCTCCCTACTGAAACGTAAGGCTTCTGAGACGTTGAATTACCTACTTCCGTGTCCCCAGAGCCTAGAGCAGAACCTGGCACAACGTGGATGTGTAGACGGTCAAGAATTCTTGCTGAATGAATTTATATGCATTCCTCTTCTGATCACACTAGATTATTTCTAACACTCGTATCCAAGGTGTTATAATTCATCAAGTCTCTTTTGGGTGAAAGTAACAGGAAACCAAAACTCAATGGCTTCATTGAAAGAGGAAATTTATTAGCTCCTATAACCAAGAGGTCTGAGGGTTGAGTCTGTAGCCTCAAACAAGGTAATCAGGACCTGGTAGCACTGCTTTCCATTGTGTTTGGTATCATAGGTTTGAGATAAAGATTTGTGTGCAGGGGCACTTGGGTGGCTCAGTGGGTTAAAGCCTCTGCCATCAGCTCAGGTCATGATCCCAGGGTTCTGGGATCGAGCCCTGTGTTGGGCTCTCTGCTCAGCGGGGAGCCTGCTCCCCTTCCTCTCTCTCTGCCTGCCTCTGTGCCTACTTGTGATCTCTCTCTGTCAAATAAATAAATAAATAAAATCTTTAAAAAAAAAAAGATTTGTGTGCAGAAAGTTTGTTGGGGAATGTTCTTGACACCAACATGTGCAAGTAGAATGAAGAAAGCAGGACTGAGCAGAGGGAGGCAGCTGATTCTGTAGGTAGCTCTGGATAACTAGTTAGGGCTACTTCACTTGGAGGAAAGGGGTCTAGGCCTTTATAAACCGCCCCCCCCCCCCGCCACTGTCCGCATTATGCAGTCATTGGGCCAGGTGTCTATTTGACTGAGGGTATGCCATGGAGAGTCATCATTTGCCAAGATTCGAAGCAACTAGGGAAATAAATGTTCCAGTTCTAAAGCAATGATCTGGGCAGAGTTCCATGCACACAGTTGGTTGACTTTCTTCTCAGGCACTGTCTTTCCATGTGCCACCAATGAGGGCCACCAGCAGCAAGGCTTACACGATCCTTGGCAGCTGCCATCTTTCCTGGTTGATACAGTGAAAGTCCCAGTGAGAACGTTAATTGGCTTGATTTGAGTTATGTGCCCATCCTTCAACCAAGCATAATGCCAGAGAGTTGTGCTTTTTCTGATTGTTCAGGTTGAATTACAGGCTACTCTTGCCCTACAACTAGTGGGGATTACTGTAACGATTTCAGTTCAGGAAGAAAGCAATGGATACTAAGCAGATAGATCATCTAGTTGCCTATACAACTTTATTCCAGGTTGAACTGTGTCCCCCTTAGATTCATATGAAGTCCTAACCCCCCAAGCTCTCAGAATGTGACCTCAGTTTGAGGTAAAGTTTTTACAGAGGCAATCAAATTCAAAGGAGGTCCCTGGGGTAGGCCCCAATCCAACATGACTTGTGTCATTATAAGGAGGTGAAATTTGGACACACATAACCATACAGAGAGAATGTCGTGGGAACCTGAAGATGGATGGCCATCTACAAGCCAAGGAGAGAGGCTTGGAACAGCTCACTCTCTCCCAGCTCTCAGAAGGAACCATCCCTGCCAACACCTGCCTTCAGACTTCTAGCATCCAAAACCATGAGACCATAAATGTCTGTTGTTTAAACCACCCTATTTGTGGTCCTTTTTTATGGCCTCATGAACAAACTAACACAAACCTGGGCCATTAAAGTTTTTAGGCCACAAGATTTCCTGAAGTCATAACCCAGATAATAAAAGAGGTTATTTGTCCTGTAATTTTGGCTGCCCGGGACTTAGTGGATTGAAAGATCGAATTGCTCAGTGAGAGCAGCTCATTCTGCTTGGGAGAAGTGCAGTCTATGTTAGCTATTCTCCCCAGCCCCTCTCAACTATGACTTCATGAGAAGATTGAGCTTCAAAGCACTCAGTGTCTACACCCAAGGAACATCTCTGTGTCTGCCGTGGCACTAGTCATGTCTCATTGGGGGGATAACTGAGAAAAGTCACTCTCATCCGATTCTGTAGGGCTTCCTTTTCTCATAGAATCCCTCTTGAGAAAGGTCACTGGACTAGTGGTCCCAGCGTGCTACCAAACCCTTCAAGTCACACACCTGTGCTTTGACACCAGTTTTAATGCATGTACCGGGCAGTTGCCTCGGCTTGACAAGCTGAAGTCATTGAAAAAAAAAGCAACGGGGGTGGCTCAGTGGGTTAAGCCGCTGCCTTCGGCTCAGGTCATGATCTCAGGGTCCTGGGATCGAGTCCCGCATCTGGCTCTCTGCTCAGCAAGGAGCCTGCTTGCTTCCCTCTCTCTCTCTCTCTGTCTGCCTCTCTCCCTACTTGTGATCTCTCTCTGTCAAATAAATAAATAAAATCTTTTAAAAAAAAAAAGCAACGGGAAGATGATGCCACTGCCTCTGTCTTCTTACGGCACCACAGCCCTCATCTCGTGTCAGGAGCCTCCCTTCTGATGCTCCATCCAGTCAGAGAAAGTCAGGACCGAGTGGGCACAAATGTCAGCAAAATACTGAAAGCCTTCACATCCTCCTACTTCTTATATAGGTCACTTTGGTAAAGTTAACCCAAGAGTAGAAAATGTACAAGTTAAAACGATGATAGGCCTGAATAGAGGAGGTATTATAGGATTCAGTACAGACTTAAGAATCTGACTTCTAAAGTCTTCATAAAGCCAAAGATATTCTCCGCTCTGTTTCACGCATGGATGGGTCATTTTGTACAGGCTGACTTCTCACCTATTTCTTCCTTGGATAAAAACCCCAACAAGCTCAAATTGCTGATATTCTTTATTCCCCTGAGGGCCTCTCTAATTAGAATTTTGTTGTGGTTTTTTTTGTCCACTATGAAATACTTTTTTTTTTTTTACTTCTTTGAGCTTATACAATTTCTTATTTAGTTTTTCTTATTTAAACCTAAGAATTTTTTCATTAGTAACAATGCTTTGTAAACATCATTTTTAATGGTTTAATAGCATGCATTCTGTGAATATGTCAAGAGTTATTTAAAATAATTTCTCCATAGCTGGGCATTTAATCTATTTTCAATTTTTTATGCTTATAAATAAACAACAACTATAATAACCTTTTGTGCATATGTCTGTTGACATTTCAAATTATTTCTTAAGATAGATTCTTAACAGCAAAATAAATGCATCACAGAATTTGAACATTTTTGTCCTCATTATCTTTTAAAGTTGCAAATGTAATAATTGTTTATTATAAAGCGGTCATGAAATACAGGAGATTTAGCTTATAATTTTCTCTTAAAAAGTGATTAATAGGGACGCCTGGGTGGCTCAGTTGTTTAAGCGGCTGCCTTCAGCTCTGGTCATGATCCTAGCGTCCTGGGATCGAGTCCCGTATCGGGCTCCTTGCTCGGCAGGGAGCCTGCTTCTCCCTCTGCCTCTGCCTGTGCTCTCTCTCTCTCTCTGACAAATAAATAAATAAAATCTTTTTTAAAAAGTGATTAATATATAACCTCCCTTCCAAACAAATAAACCATCTCTTACTGAAATTATTTAGACTTTTATTCCCTGATAGTCATTTTTATGCTTCTATTTTCTTAAAAGGTTTTCTTACTAATTATATTGAACCTTGAAATCACCTTATCAACAATCATTTCAACTTAACTCTAAGTTGTACAAATAGCTTTGCACCCACTGTTTTTTACTTCTTGCTTTTCTGGGAATGTCTCTTCTTTCCTACTCGATTCATAAGGTCACAGTGGGAGCAGCCATGTTCCCATACGTGACTTTGTCACTCAAGCTATAGTTGATTGTGTCAGAGGTGAAGCTTTGACCCAAATTAGGATATGAACTCCATTCCCTGAGAAAGCTAAGAGTTGGATTAGGAGATTCAAGTTTCAGTTGGCTATTTGGTTTCTCTCCTGGAGGAAGGAGTTATAAACTCATTTTTCGCCTGTTTGAATGGATTCAGATAAATAAATTTTTAATATTTGTTTATTATTTCATTTTTAAAGTAGACTCCAATGCCCATTGTAAGGCCCGAACACAGGACCTGAGATCAAGAGTCAAGCGCTCTACCAATTGAGCCAGCCAGGTGCTCCTCAGATAAATTTTTTAATGCTTTCTTGTGTTCACAAGGAAGAATGAGAAATTCCTAAATGCCAAAGACTAAAAGTAGTAAAAGCACAAGTTAAATTTGTCACAGCCTAGATTAAGGGATGCTCAGATTCCATATCAGATTAAGAACTTGAATTTTAATGTCTTTATAATGACCAGAGACATTCTTGACAAACTATTTTGACAGTGGTCTCTCGGGATCTGCTTCTTTTTTTTTTTTTTAAGCTTATAAACAACAGAAATTTATTTTTCACCATTCCAGAAGCTGGCAGGTTCGAGATCAAGACACCAGCAGATTTGGTGACTTGTGAAGGCCTGGTTCATAAATAGCACCTATTGCTATGTCCTCATGGGGGGAAAAGGGCCAAAGGAGCTTTCTTTCTTTTCTTTTTTTAAATTTTTAATTTTTTATTAACATATCACAGCACTCACCATAGCACTGACCTTCCCCAATGTCCATAACCCAACCACCCTCTCCCTACTCACCCTTCCTCTAGATACCCTCAGTTTGTTTTGTGAGATTAAGAGTCTCTTATGGTTTAATCTCCCTCCCGGTCCCATCTTGTTTCATTTTTTCCTTCCCTACCCTCCAAACCCCCCACTTTGCCTCTCAACTTCCTCATATCAGGGAGATCATATGATAATTGTCTTTCTCTGATTGACTTACTTCGCTCAGCATGATACCCTCTAGTTCCATTCATGTCATCGCAAATGGCAAGATTTCATTTCTTTTGATGGCTGCAGAGTATTCCATTGTATATATGAACCACATCTTCTTTATCCATTCATCTGTTGATGGACTTCTAGGTTCTTTCCATAGTTTGGCTATTGTGGACATTGCTGCTGGGATTTGTTTATTCTTATACCAAGTCAAGTCTCACTAGATATATTTTAATAACTGGAAAGTCTAGTGGCTTCATATTACCATTGATCTTTATTTTTAAAAAGTTAATCTAAAAAAAAAGTAAATCTCAAAAAAAAGTTAATCTCAGGACACCTGAGTGGCTCATTCTGTTAAGCAGCTGCCTTCGACTCAGATCATGATCCCAGGGTCCAGAGATCAAGTCCTGCATCGGGCTTCTTGCTCAGTGGGAGCCTTCTCTCTCTCTCTCTCTGCTTGCCACTCTGCCTGCTTGTGCTCTCTCCCTGTCTGTCAAATAAATACATAAAATCTTTAAAAAAAAGTTAGTCTCACTCATTTTTTTTCCTCTAGCTAAAAATCAAAATCATTTTAAGAGCCTACTTCAAATTCCATTACAATTGCAAGAAAGGAAGAGAGATACGTGTTTAGGAGGCTGCCTTAGATGTTCCAAGTTTTTAATTAATTACCATGATGAGTGCCCCAAGATATATTCCAGCTCACTACCTTATCTCATTCCAAGCTTGGAGTTCTTTTTTTTTTTTTTTTTAAAGATTTTATTTATTTATTTGTCAGAGAGAGAGAGAGAGAGAAAGAGCAAGCACAGGCAGACAGAATGGCAGAGGGAGAAGCAGGCTCCCCGGGGAGCAAGGAGCCTGATGTGGGACTCGATCCCAGGACGCTGGGATCATGACCTGAGCCGAAGGCAGCTGCCCAACCAACTGAGCCACCCAGGCATCCCTGGAGTTCTTTTTTTTTTTTTTAATATTTAATTTTTAAAAAATCTTTTTTTACTATGTACAGTTAGGCAATATACAGCACATCATTAATTTTTGATATAGTGTTCAACAATTCATTAGTTGCATGTAACAGCCAGTGCTCATCACAAACTTGGGGTTCTGTTAGTTTTCCACTAAGGACTTCAAAAGAGGTGGCCTCCTTCGATCTAATTTTTGTTTTAAGTTGCATGTCTTTATTGCAGTTTCTTTGTCAACTTGATCTTATTTGCTCTCTGTCTTCCAGAAAGTCTTCAAAATTTCTGGATAGCTAATAGTACTCTTTCATGTATTCTCCTCCATAGATCTTTTATAGAATTCAACAAGATTTGGGATGAAATGGTGATAAACATGTGCTCAGTCTGTCATCTTAACCTAGAAGAACTTTTTAAGTTTGTGTGTGCTCATGGATATGTATAATAAATTCATTTATTTTAAAAAGGTAAATAATGTGGCACCTGGGTGGCTCAGCCAGTTAAGCATCTGCCTTTAGCTCAGGTCATGATCTCAGTGTCCTAGGGTTGAGCCCAGCATGAGGCTCTCTGCTCAGCAGGGATTCTGTTTCTCCCTCTCCCTCTGTGCTTGTGCTCTCAAATAAATAAATAAATAAAATCTTAAAAAAAAATACATCACACACCATCAGGGAAATGCAAATCAAAACCACAATGAGATATCATCACCTCACACCTGTTAGAATGGCTAAAATCAAAACACAAGAACTAACAAGTGTTGGTGAGGATGTGGAGAAAAAGGAACCCTCTTGCACTGTTGGTGGGAATGCAAAGGGGTGCAGCCACGTGAAAATAGTATAGGGGATCCCCCAAAATTAAAAATAGAACTACCCTACTATCGAGCAATCACACTACTGGGTATTTACCCAAAGATAAAAAAAAAACTAATTCAAAGGGATACATATACCTCTATGTTTATAGCATCATTATTTACAATACCCATGATATGGAAGAAGCCCAAGTGCCCATTGATAGATGAATAGGTAAAGAAGACAGAATATTACTCAGCCATAAAAATAAAAATCTTGCCGGGGCGCCTGGGTGGCTCAGTGGGTTAAAGCCTCTGCCTTTCACTCAGGTCATGATCCCAGGGTCCTGGGATCGAGCCCCACATCGGTCTCTCTGCTTGGCGGGGAGCCTGCTTCCACCTCTCTCTCTCTCTGCCTGCCTCTCTCCCTACTTGTGATCTCTATCTGTCAAGTAAATAAATAAAAAAATCTAAAAAAAAAAAAATCTTGCCATTGGTGACAACATGGATGGAGCTAGAGAGTATAATACGAAGCAAAATAAGTCCATCAAAGACAAATACCATGTGATCTCACTCAGTGTGGAATTTAAGAAACGAATGAGCAAAAGGGGAAAAAGAGAGAGAGAAACCAAGAAACAGACTCTTAACTGTAGAGAACAACTGGTGGTTACCAGAGGGGAGGTAGGTAGGGGATGGGTGAATTAGGTGATGGGGATTAGGGAGGGCACAATGTAGACACGAGCACCAGGTGATGTATGGAATTGTTGAATCACTGTGTTGTACACCTGAAACTAAGAAGACATTGTATGTTGACTAACTAGAATTAAGATAAAATCTTAAATATATGTATTATACATATATGTCTCATATATGACACATATATATGACACACATATATATAAATACATGATGAAACTGCTTTCCATGAAGGTTTTACAAATGTACATTTCCATTAGCTGAGTATCAATGTAACATTTTAGTATAGCATCTCCATAATTGGATTTTATGGAATAAACACATAAAACTCTATGCCATTTCATAGATACAGTATCTACATTTACAATATGCCATCATTTTTAGTAAGGTGAAAATTTTAACCTAACTTTATGCCATGAAAAAATTATAAACATATACAAAAGTGAAGAGAATTGTACAAAGAATCCTTAGGGCTCATCATCCAGCTTTGACAATTACTGATTATTTCAGTGATGAAGATAAAATGTTTCATTAAACATATAATAGCTATTATATTTCTTTCCTTGTGAAGTGTCTGTTTAATTCTTCTAACTATTTGTCTTTTGGGATTTTGGTGTTTTTCTTTAGAAAATTTATGAACTTAGGAATTAAGGCTATTTCTTTTTTGTCATAATCATTGTAAAATAGGTCTATCACATATTTTCCTTTTAATTGTCTATTTTTTCATACTGAATTTTAAATTTTAATTTGGTAAATGGTATGAGGTGTGGACTTCATGTGAATTAAAAAAAAATTTTTTTTAAGATTTCATTTATTTATTTGAGAGAGAGAGAGAGAGAGAGACAGAGCATGAGCAGGATGGGGGAGGCAGAGGGAGAGGGAGCAGCGACTCCCTACTAAGCAGGGAGACATGGGGTTCTGTTCCAGGATCCCGAGATCATGACTTGAGCCTAAGGCAGCCACTTAACCAAATGAGCCACCCAGTTGTCCCAAGTTAAAAATTTTTAAATAGGGGCGCCTGGGTGGCTCAGTCGGATTAACATCTGCTTTCAGTTCAGGTCATGATTCCAGGGGCCTGGGATTGAGTCCTGCAAAAGTCTCCCTGCTCAGTGGGGAGTCTGCTTCTCCCTATCCCTCTGCTGCTCCCCCTGCTTGTGCTCTCTCTCTCTCTTTCTCAAAAAATAAATAATAAAAATATTTAAAAATATATTTTTAAATAAATTTTCCATCATATTTTAAGTGCTAAAACAAATTTTTTTTGAAGATTTTACTTATTTATTTGAGAGAGAGAAATAGTGAGAGAGCGCACAAGTGGGGAGGAGTGGAAGAAGCAAGCTCTTCAAGAGCAGGGAGCACAATGTGGGGTTTGATTCCAGGACCCTGGATCATGATCTGAGCCAAAGGTAGATGCTTAACTGACTGTACCACCCAGGCGCCCCAGTGCTAAAAATGTTAACATCACCTTTATTTTGGAATAATATTACAGGAAGGCAAATATATAGATAATTTTTTTAGATTTTAAGATTTCCCTGCATTTTTTTGGTAAAGGAAGTTAACTGTACCATTATCTTTATGAAAAATAGACTATATATTTTGGAACAAGTTTCGATTTACAGAAAAGTTACAAAAATAGTACAGAGAGGTCTCATAAACCTCATATCCCGTTTCCCCTATTATCGCCATGTTACATTGATATAGTACACTCATCAAAACTAATGAACCAACTGATACATTATTACTAATGAAAGCCTACTTTATTCAGATTTCCTTAGGTTTTACTTAACATCCTTTTTCTGTTCCAGGATTCCATCCAGGATACCATATTACATTTAGTCATTATGTCTCCTTATATTCTGGTTGGCTGTTATAGTCTCTTTGAATTTCCTTGTTTTTGATGATATTGACAGATTTGAGAACTGGTCACGTATTTTGTAGAATGTCCCTCTATTAGAATTTATCTGGTACTATTCTCATGATTAGACTGGGGTTATGGGTTTTGGGGAGGAAAGTTACCAAGGTAAGGTGCCACTTCTGTCACATTTTATCAGTAATACATATTATTAACATGACTCATCATTGTTGATGCTGACTTGGTCACTTGGCTGAGGTAGTGTTTATCATGTTTCTCTACTGTAAGGTTATTTTTGCTCCCCTTTCCATGCTGTGTTCTTTAGAAGGGAGTCACTATGCAAAGTCCACATGTAAGGAGAGGGGACACATATGCCCCTACCTTGAGGGTGGAGTGTCTTTATAAGTTGGAATTATCTGCATGGAATATTTTCTTCCTCCCCCCTATTATTTATGTATTAAATCATTTACATATATTAATATGAAATCACAAATATTTATTTTATAGTTTGATTTATAATCTAATACTACTTTATGTTTTTGGCACAAATTATTGGCCACTGGGAGCTCTTTTGTTGGCTCCTGTGTTTTCTTGCCATACCTTCATCACTCTGTTCAAGTATGTGTGTGTGTTAGCACTTCTTTTCTTTATGGTTTTACTGAATGTTCCAGGCCCATCTTTTATATTTTCTGCTCTAGTCTTAGAATCAGTCACTTCACCAAGGAGCCCTTTTCCATTTTGTTGGAAAATAATATAAGATCTGGGTGCTACTAGGATATTGTTGCTTCTGGGACCTCTCACTGGAGTGTGAGGACATATATGTGTATACGCTAATCTGTATATATATACATATCTAGGCATATTTCTAACCATCTGTATCAGTATGAAGCTAAACATAAAAAGAATGCATACTGAGATCTCCAATGTTAATCCATTACCACATGGATCTTCTAGGCACCTACCTCCCCTTGCTTACCTCTCACTCCAACAGTCAGAAATCAGGCCCCCACTGCTCACCATCCATTTACTTAACTGTTCAAATCCAGTATATCTGTATAGCAGTAGCAGAATTGTTAAATCAAACCCTGTGGGAAACAACTTTATCAACCAGAGTACAGAACTATAGATAGTTTCCTTTGCCTTAATTTTACAAATTCTATTCATTTCCAAAGTTTGAGGTCAGCACTCCATAACCTCTTTCAGTGAGGTTGTTTCATATATGTGCAATGTAGTTAAATTGTTTTGTCATATTCTACATTCTATCCTGGGACACTCTCTCCCAAGATAGTTTTGATTAAATTTGCATAGACTCTTTTATCTTTCTTTCTTTTTTTTTTTTTTGCACTCTTTTTGTTTCCAGACTTACTGAAAAAAAAATCTTTTCTTTTCATCTGATTTATAAGGCTTTCTTTATCACATAGTAAATTCTTATGTCTGCCATAACTTGCTTCTTTGCTTGCTGTGTGGTACATGCACCTCCTAAACTAGAAATTAACATAAGAATTGATCTCAAATCAGAGGAAAAAAAACCCACAAAACTCCCTTGGAGGCACTGTCCTTTAATCTAGGCTGAATGGGATTCCAACAGAATAAAACCTGTTAAAACAAATTCACTGGCATACACAGAAAGTTGTAAAAGAAACAGGGAACAAGCTACCATGGGGGAGAGCCAGCAGGTACAACAAATAAGAAGATTCATGCCCCCAGGAATTTGAAATGCAAGATGAAAAATAAAATAAAATATGAAAAAGAGTATAATTAAGTCCGCCTGAAAAACAAACAGTAATGTCTATTTGTGGAATTGAAAACAAGGTATACTTGAAACAGTTCTATGTAAGATGGGCGGGAGTTATTAGAGTGTCAGTATTTCAAGTACTTTTACTGTCAAATATGAAATCTAAGATAGTAATTAATTTAGATTTCATAAAGTATCTACAGGTAAAATAATTCTGCAGAGGACTGATTCTAGATCTTGATAAAAATGAAGACTTTGCCTAATAAACTGTGTACTAGTTACGTTTTACTGTCATGAACTCTAAACATAATAGAACATCAGACAGACAGATATTCAGTGAACTTCTCATGTCTCCTTCAGTGCTTCACAGACATGCTTGCATTAGGCAATAATATTCTGCCTGTTGAAGGTAAAGCAATGTTTAGCAAGCCTCTTAGTACCTCAGTTTCTCAACTTCAACATAATTAGTTTTCATGGTTTCATGCTGCCTTTATATAGTTATGTCATCGAATAGTTCTGGGCACAGAAGTTGTGTCATGATGTTTAGGCTGTGGTAACCTGCAGACAGTCATTGGGGTTTCAAATTTGAAGGGCAGTTAGGTATGGCAAGCTTGCCCAACCTACCACAGCATGGTAAAGTTTAAGAAAAGGTGAAGTAAATTAGTAGTAGTAGGAGGAGGAGGAATATAAGGTAAGACCTCCAAAAGAGTTGAAAAATAAAAGAAAATCTAAAAAATTAAATTCACCAAAATGAGAGATAGAAAGATCCACACAGGGAAGGAGGGAAAGAAAAAGAGAGAGAGAATATCAACTAATAGATAAAAAAATCTACTTATAAACAAAAACTAAGCACCTGAAGCCAACATGATTTTATATGCAACATCTACTGAATTTTCAAGCAACAGAATTTTCATCTTATATATAATATTCCAGAGAGCAGTGAAATAGAAGCAATCTGCCAGTTCAGTTTATGAGAATAATGTAACCTTGATTTCAAGAACTGAACAAGAAAGGAGAATTATTAGGCAATTGTACCAGAAGACACAGGTATAAATGTCACTAGATGAGAGAGGTTTAACTACATCATCGACTCTTCCAGCAGGGGGGGCCCATGGACAGTATCCTCATGGCAGCTTCTTTCCAATTGTTGAGTAGTTGAAACTGCTTGATCAGGTCCCTATCTGAGAATTTAACTGTTTTAGTCTCTCACAGTGTAGAATGCCAAATTGGTACCTATTATGAGTTGAATTATGTCCCCCTGGTCAAAATATGCTTAAGTCCTAAACCCCAATATCTGTCAATATGACCTTATTTAGAAATAGGTTCTTTGCAGATGATCAAATTAAGATGAGGTTATTAGGGTTGGCCCTAATACTATGTGATTGGTGTTCTTATTACACAGGATATATTTGGACATAAACACAGTCACACCGGGAGGACACCATGTGAAAAGAGTATCTACACGATTCAGACTACTAGGGGCACGTGGGTGGCTCAGTGGTTTAAAGCCTCTGCCTTCGGCTCAGGTCATGATCCCAGGGTCCTGGGATAGAGCCCCCACCACCGGGCTCATTGCTCAGCAGGGAGCCTGCTTCCTCCTCTCTCTCTCTCTCTCTGTCTGCCTCTCTGCCTACTTGTGATCTCTGTCTGTCAAATAAATAAATAAAATCGTAAAAAAAAAAAAAAAAAAAGATTCAGACTACCAGAGGGTAGAAGGCTCTCTTTCAGAGCCCTCAGAAAGGGCCAACTCTGCCAACACCTTGATTTCAGACTTCCAGCCTCCAGAACTTTGAAGAAATACATTTGTATTATTCGCACTATTTTAAGCCACCTACTTTATGGTTCTTGGTTATAGCTTCCCTAGGAAACAAATACTGTATCTAAACTTTAGTTCCGAGGCTAAATTCCCCCCACCCTATGACAAGCTTGGATGGGGCCAGGATGGCATAAAGATATTCCTGGTTCTGTTACGTTAGTGGTCTTCCAGATACCCATGCCCAACGGTAGACATAGTTGTCCAGTCTGCTATTGAAGTATTTTATAGACATCATGAGGTAGAGGTTTCAGAGAGGGCCTTATATAGAATTCCACTATTTCCCCCAATATCATATCTTTTTTTTTTAAAGATTTTATTTATTTATTTGACAGAGAGAGATCACAAGTAGGCAGAGAGGCAGGCAGAGAGAGAGAGGGGGGAAGCAGGCTCCCCGCCAAGCGAGAGCCCGATGCAGGGCTCGATCCCAGGACCCTGGGATCATGACCTGAGCCGAAGGCAGAGGCTTTAACCCACTGAGCCACCCAGGCGCCCCTCCCCCAATATCATATCTTGATGGAAGTCTCCTCTGGGTCTTGGAGTAGGGCAGCACCCAAGCCCACTCCTATATAACTCAGAGAAGTAGCATAGTGATTCTCAACTGTGCAGTGTGAAGGTGGGATACCCTCTTATCATGATTAATATCAGAATCTCTGGGAATGGATGGACTACAAATTTTTTTTTTTAAAACGTCTTCATTATTTTATTGCTTTTAGTCATGATTTTCCATTTTTTATCTTTTTATTTTATGAAATAATTATAGAGTCATGGAAGTTACTTTTCCATTTATTTTGAAATTTTGAATAGATCTGTAAGAGGGTACATTAGTATGCTAGGGCTGCCAGAACCAAGAACTGCAAACTGGGTGGCTTAAAACAACAAAATCCATTGCCTTATGGTTCTGGGAGCTCGAAGTCCAAGAGTGAGGTATCAACAGCTTTGGTTACTTTGGAGGGAGAACTTGTTCCAGGCCTCTCACCTAGTTTCTGGTGGTTTGCTGACCATCTTCGGCATTCTGGACTTGTAGCCGCATCACTCTGACCTCTGCCTTCATCTTCAAATGTCATATTCATAGTTCCTGTGTGACATGTCTCTGTCCAAATTTCCCCCTTTTAGAAGGATAGAGTCATGTGGGATTAAGGTCCTCCTTACCAACCTCATCTTAACTCGATCATTTGCAAAGACGACATTTCTAAACAAGGTAACATCCACAAATACTGAGGATTAGGACTTCAGTAAAAGGCGGGGCAGAAGGACATAATTCAACCCAAAACAGAGTATGTAAGCTTTTAATGTTTATTAAACGTAGAAAGGGTTTACAAGGTTGAGAACTTCAAAGCTTAAAAGGTGTACTGAAGGGGCACCTGGGTGGCTCAGTCTCTTAGGTCTGTCTGCCTTCCGCTCAGGTCATGATCCCTGGGTCCTGGGATCTAGCCCTGCATTGGGCTCCCTGCTCAGCAAGGAGTCTCATTCTCCCTCTGCCCCTCCCCCACACTCGTGCTCACATGCCCTCGTGCTCTATCTCTCTGTGTCTCAAATAAATAAATAAATAAAACCTTTTTCTTAAAAAAAGGTGTATTGAGACAGGGAAAGAGATAGACTCCATAAAAATCTGCTTTTTCTTCCTGTGTTGAAAACCAGAACTACCCCTCAAGCAGTAAAAACTCCCTGGATAGAGAGCTCCCGGGGCTCCACACAGGACACTATGCTCCTCGGGCCTTTGCCTTAGTTAAGAGATAAACCAGAAAGATGAGCTTAAGGAAAAATATGGAACAAAGGCTGGTGGGTATAAGCCGGTGAGTAGTTTTGGGGTCTGGCTGGTGACAGAAACTATCTTCTGCTGGACCTACAGCTGCTGATCTTTAAGTGTTGACTGGACAATCCCCAAGGAAGGTCATGTTTGATTTTCAAGCAAGTCTCCTTAAAATTTCACTGTCAATTAATTAACCAGCTGTTTCTTTATATATCTTACAAACTATCCATGTTTGACTCCAATCTCTCTTGAATAGAAACTACTTTGGGGTGCCTGGTAGTTCAGTCGAGTAAGCATCGGCCTTCGGCTCAGGTCACGATCTCAGGATCCTGGAATCGAGCCCTTTGTCAGCCTCCCTGCTCAGTGGGGAGTCTGCTTCTCCCTCTCCCTCTGCCCCTCTCTCTACTCATGCTCTCTTTTTCTCTCTCTCTCTCTCTCAAAAAAAAAAAAAAATCTTAAAAAAAAGAGAAAATATTTAAAAGAGAATGAGAAATATTTTACAATTGTTAAAAAGAAACTAGTATAACTCTTAAAATATTATTAGATTCTAAATATCCGTGAAAATGTCTTATTAAAGCTTCTTTTTCCCTACGGTCATGGGACCATCGTCATAGGACATTTAAGAGCTATCCACCGTGTTGGTGGATGTGGGGAAACTTTATAAGATCTTGAGGTTATTTTTCATTGAATGGGGTCAGGGTAACCTTTGGGCTGCTGAAAATAAGGAGTGGAAGTTGCTATGGGTATGAATTTCCATTCATTATGCTCCTGGAAAGATAATATGCAGTGGGAAGAAAGAGAGAACAGTGATCTTTGAGCTCAATATTTCTAAACCTTTGAGAGCAGATCCAGGCTTAAATGGATACAGTGATAAGTACAAAACTTAATTCAAGCCATTTAACGATTTTCCATTAAGATTATTTCAATTCAATTACAATGAAATTTAATTAGTATTTATTGAGTGCCTTGAGGAAACAAAGTTTTGATCATGGGTTTCTTGGTATTCCTTGATAGTTCTCAGTTAAAAGCTCTGTTCCAGCTCTGGACATAATTCAGTCTTACTCTGTTAAGTCCCTGACCTAATCTTGGCTCCTCTATTCTTATAATAAAATTATACTCTGTTCTCTTTTGAAACTCTGCTTAGGCTTCATCTCCTTTAAAAGACTTTCCAGTCTAATACCCACAGATGCCTGTTGTGATGTTTTATACACACAATTCCTGTAATACAAGCAGAAATATAGACTCTCTCCTTTTTTTTTAAGATTTAAGATTTTCTCCTTTTAAGAATCTGAAATGTAGATTCCCAAGAAGAGACAGTCTTCTGCCCAACTTGTGTCCTCCAGACTCCTCCCAGACACCCACAATGCACCCCAAATCAGTGGCTCTCAGTCTTGACTGCACATTAGAATTAACATGGGGAACTTTAAAGTTCTTTGTAGGAAGTTTAAGAAAAACATTTAATTTGGGAGCTCTTTGCCAGGCTAACTAAACCATCATCTCTGAGGGTGAGATTCTCAATGAATTTTTTATTTTTGTCTTTTTAAATTTCTAGGTCATTTTATTTTTTTTTCTCCCCTCTCCGTGCCCCTAATTTCTAGGTCTTTTTAATATTTGCCCAAGAAAGAGACTATTTTAAATAAACTACTCAACAAGGTACATTTGAAGCTTTATTTGGCTTTATTAAGCAACTCATAAATATGGTATATAGGAAGCAGAGAGGTGCTCCCAGGTGTCAGAACATGGAAAGTTTTTATTGGAAGGAGGGTGGGGCAAGGAAACTATTAGCAAAAGAAAAGGATTGTCTGCTTACCCTTGGGGGAGGGGGGAAAGAATAGGGGATCTTGTCTTGCAGGTTACCTCATCCAGCTTTGGGGGTTGGAGAGGGCCCCTGAGGCAGATTACTCCCTTGGCATTGATCAGAAAATTCCAGACTGACCAGTTAAGACTAAACTTCTGGGGTTGGTTGAAACTGCAGTTAGGTTAGGTATTAAGGCCCAATCCGGGGCCAAGTCCCACCATTTCTCTAGCTTGTAGTCTTCTCTTTAACAAGAATCTGTCTTACACAAATCAGGACTCTTTACGACCCCGGATATGTCTGGTTTTCAGCCTCTTGTTTTTCTTTGCCTTTGCAGTTGTAAATTTCATAGACTCAAGAGTTTTCAAGTTAAAACATACCTCAGAGGGCATTTCTTCGTATTCATTTTTAGAAATCTCCTGCAAAGGATCCAGCTTACTCACCCATACGTGCAAGATAATTTGAAAAATTTCAAGACTTTGTAAAATGAAGATGTTTGGAGATAATTATATACAAAAGCAAACTTTATGTGGAGCAGCAGCCCGAAGCTTGCCCACATGTCCCCGGAGTGGCTGTGCCATAGTGAGCATACCTGGGCTCTGAGGGCGGGAGACTCTTTCAAGTTTGACCCTTGGGATGTTGGGCAAGTCTCAGTTCTTGCTATTTAAACCACTTCCTTATTTTAATTTTTTTAAAAAGATTTTATTTATTTATTTGATAGAGAGAGAGATCACAAGTAGTCAGAGAGTCAGGCAGAGAGAGAGGGAGAAGGAGGCTCCCCGCTGATTAGAGAGCCCGATGCAAGGCTGCATCTCAGGACCCAGAGACCATGACCTGAGCCAAAGACAGAGGCTTAACCTACTAAGCCACCCAGGTGCCCCTAAACCACTTCCTTATTTTTTTAAAAATGTGGAGGATAATGCCCCTGGGCTTGTTTTGGGGATGAAATTGGATAAATATTTATAAAAGTGGGTGATATATAGTTTGATTTCTTTTAATAGTTGTAAAAATTGCCAGAACTTTCTTTCACTGACCTTAAAAGAGAAAGTGAAAAGAATTAGTTATTTTGCATTTGAATAGGTACTTCTTTCTTCTGTCAGTTCTTTAAATATCTCAGATTCCCAGCATAATCTCATTTAATTTTGCCAGTTGGATTAAAAAAATGTATCTGGAGTGCTTCCTAGAGTTCATTGCTGTCCTCAGTTCTGCTCTCTTTGAAGCCTGTGAAAGAAATGTAAACTCCATTGCTGTTCCCTAAAGGCATTTAGTATGTTAGTAACCTGTGAGAGAACTAATCTATGTTTAAAATACATCCTTCTAAAATTTTTTTTAGAGAAAGAAAAAAAGAATTAATTACTTGATGTGAATAAATCTCTTTTACGAATTTATTGTTACCAAAACCCAAAGCAGGTAGAGAACATGGTGCTTTACCCATCACACATGAGGAAGGAGAGTTGAAAACCCAGCAGCAGTGAGGCTCCCCATCCCAAGGGCCACTGTAAAGTATTGGCTGTTGTGACTGCAGGTTCCTGATGGGCTTCTTTCAGGTTGAGCCTCAAGGAGAGCAAATATCAAAACACTTTTCTATTTTGTCCAGGAGAAGTACCAGGGCAGCCTATCAGAGAAAAAAAAACAAGAAAAGATAAGATCTTAGCTAGAGTATCTAGGGCAAGCATTTGCTTTTAACCTCAGAACCAAGAGGAAGTGGTAGCTTGTCAGAGTGTTGTTTGCAAAGGCTGAAGTTCTGCTCAAGCCTGGAGCCATGCAGATGTCTTCCAAGGCCTCTGATAATAGGTGATAATTTCAACAACAAGTTTATTGGGCTAAAAATAAAACAGAAAGAAATGCCATCCCCTAATATTTTTAGCGAAAAGATTCTCGGGGAAATGATTTCCCTATGTCTGTTACTCTTAAAGCCTTTAACCTGCTTGATCTTAGGCTGGGGAGATTACTGAAATCAGAACAGCATGAGAAACTGAATGGTGACAGTTGAGTCAAGTTAGAAAAAGTACCACATTGTACTTAGCAGTGACATACCCTTAAATCTTGACTACATATACCAAGTCTTCGTATGCAAGTCCCTTGCATGTAAATTGAAGTAATGATTTATGCTATTTACCTTGATCCAGAAGATGTTGTTGGTTATAAGACTATATATTATTAAAAAGAAAATGACAGGTCCAAGGTGGAGTCACATGCTCCCAGGACAGAAAACCAAGACTTAATTTCAATTTCAACCTCTCCACGGAGTGGAAGTTTTTTTTTTTTTTTTTTTTAAAGATTTTATTTATTTATTTGACAGACAGAGATCACAAGCAGGCAGAGAGGCAGGCAGAGAGAGAGAGAGGAGGAAGCAGGCTCCCCGCTGAGCAGAGATCCCGACACGGGGCTCGATCCCAGGACCCTGGGATCATGACCTGAGCTGAAGGCAGAGGCCTTAACCCACTGAGCCACCCAGGTGCCCCCGGAGTGGAAGTTTTAATCCAATCAATCTGGAATTTATTTATTTATTTATTTATTTATTTATTTATTTTTTGGTCGACACCAAAGAGTAATCGATCACAGGAGCCCTCTACCTGCAAGGGAAAATGAGGTCATCTGCATGATAAGACCCTCTACCACTTCCTCTAAGGGAAGGTGACCTTGCCTGTAATCCTTTCTTTTCTTTTGCTAATAACTTCTTGCCCCCCTCCTTCATATAAAAACTTTCCATTTTGTACAACACCTCCTGAGCTCCCCTCTACTTGTCAGATGAATTTAGTTTTAAATAGTATTTTATTTTACCTTTTTAAATTCCCTACTCTTTGCACCTAAAATATCTCAGATTGTCACTCTGTCTACCTGAGGGCTTCTCTACAGATTATAACATAGCAGCCTCCAGATAGCAAAACCGTGACCCATGGATAGAAATTATGTAGGTGAAGTACTCACCTGAGAACTCTCTGGGAACTAAAAATGTACAGCAACGTAGTAGGCTGCCTTCCAGAGGGCTTAGCTCACTGTCATGGGAAGTATGGAAGCTAAGCCTAAATGGTCATCAGCTCATGAAGTTGTGGAAGGAATTTTGGGGCTCTGGAGGAGGTAGACTGCAAGGTCTCTGACCTATATAAGGTTATATGACTTTGAAGTAAATTTGACAGAAAACTTTGCCACCTTTTGCAAACTTTTCTTTTGAAAACTTTGCCACCTTTGGCAAACTTTTCTGCCACCTTTTTTTTTTCACCCCAATTTTTGTTTAAATTCTATTTGGAACATACAGTACAATATTGGTTTTGGGAGTGGTTTCTGCCGCCTTTCTGATTTTAGATAATAATGAAAGCCATCCAAGTACTTATGAATAAAGACACTAGTTTAAATATGAGATAATGAAGAGTGCGGTCTATTTGTAAGCTGAGCCCTCTCAAGCCCTACTGGGGGTTTGTTAAAGAACAAAAATTCAACTGAGTAAATTTGAAGATCTAATAGGCTTTACTAAGTGATGGATGATTCTGGCAATATCCTATATAGCAAGCAGCAGCAAAAGCTTTGAGGAGTTGTACAAGACGGAAGATTTTTTATAGGAGGGAGGGTGGAGCAAGAAGTCACTGGCAAAAGTGAAAAGAAACAAAACAAAACAAAACTATTCCAGGCAAGGCTACCTTAAGGGAGAGGCCAAGGTGGCTTACCTCATCTTCCTTTGGGGGATGGAGAGGGCCCATGGGGCAGGTTATCTTATTGGTGTCGATCAGAAGATTCCTGACTGACTAGGTAGGACTACATCTGGGTGAGGGGGTTAAAAACGCAATTAGGTGAGGTATTAAGCTTTGATTTGGTGACTGGGCCTAAGTGACGCCAGTTTCGGCCTGTGGTTTTCTTTTTAACAGATTCCTTAGAAGACTGTGTGAGTACTTTTAAAAACTGAAATGTCACTCAGCTTTATTGTCTCAGATTCCTTTCCCGTGTATTCCCTGGTCCCTCTTCCGTCTTACTTGCCAGTGTGTTCTGTTTCATGTCTTACCTATTCATTAGATCCATTATACCCAATTACAAGGTACTTTCATGGTGGATTGATTTTCATGGCAGACTCCAGTGAAATTGCATACATCAGTTCACCAATAACCTTTGCAGCCCGGAGTCCTGTGCTCTGTATCTACTTCAGACATTAGGAGAGACACAAAGGGTCTATCATTGGTGCTTTGCATGAGAAGTACATTGCATAAAACATAATTTATCTCCTTAACTCTTTATGAGCTCTTTCAAAGCTGATCTCCAAGTTTATTCCTAACCCAAAAAGGGGAGGCTGCAGATAAAATAGAGTCCTCTTCCCCAGTGCCTGAGCATGGCACATGTTGGGATAACAGCTGGCACGGGGGTATTAATAAACAGCCATTGTCCTTGCACCTGGCTGGGGGATCGCAGTCAAAGCCTAGAACTAGTGCAGCTGCACAGGGTCTTGTCAGATTTTTTGGACCACAGAAACGAGAAAAATAATTATTTAGAAATACATAGTATACTAGCTTCTGTGAAATACTTAAGATACTAAGGAAGGGTAAATGAAATACACAGTAAAATAAAACTATTTTGAATCATCTTCAAACTACTTAGTCCACTTTCCCATTATCTTAAAGATTAAGAACATTGACTGCAGAGAAAAATAAAATAGAAGAGGTATTTGAGTAGCATAAAAATACGGGGCTAATATTGGTATTGGAATATGTACAAATGCCATGTAGCTTAAGTTGTTGGGAGGTTCAACTAGGATACCCAATCTAAGTAAATTAAGTTAGTTTGGGCTAAGTGAAGTGTGAGGGGCACTGAGGGGTGGGAGAGTTTGGGTTCTGCCAGCAAGCAGGGAAGGTCGTGCAGGGAAAATGGCTGTGGAAATAGAATGGAAGGGGGTCTACTTTTGAAAGACTGTGGAGGCAGAATCCGTAGGATCTGGAAACTCAACGGATAAAGTAAACAAAATGAGGTGGAGACAAAGATGTCTTCAGCCTTTTAGTTACTTGCACTGCTTCCTCACGGAGTCAAGGAAAACACAGCAGGTGAATGTACCAGTCCTCTCACGGCAGCCTCTGTTCTTAGTGCTCCCCAGCTGGGAAGTAGGATTGAACACTACTGTTGATTATACCAAAGAAAACCCATTTCATAAGCCAGCGTTCAGAGGCTGGTCCTATCCATGGCGGTGGAGGAGTGGGGTGTGTGTGTGTGTGTGTGTGTGTGTGTAGACTGGGCGGGTGGAAGGTGGTTACAAGACAGTTCATTATACGAGGTGGGTTTCCTCCCCCAAATACCTTCTTCAAATATCACTCTGTGCTTCCTGCGTCGCCCTAGTTCATGGTCTCCTCCTCCCTGTCTTTCCTCCTCTATCCCATGGATAAAACCTCCAGCCCTCTCCCTTTCTTGGTTCCCGCTGCACTTACTCTCCACTCTCCGATGCACAGAAATGCACCTCACCTCAACCCCTTCTCACCCATCACCTCATACAGTCTGTAGGTGTCTGTAATTGTGAAGATGACTTCATTCGCACTCAGCAAACAAGATCCTTATACTGAAAGATCCATCCCCTTTACAGGACGGCAGATGGATTTTAAACACCCGGATTTTATTTTTGTCACACACAAAAATGTTGTCAAGCTTGGTATCTAAAGCCCTGCTGGGTAAAGATTTTAAATATCCTTTTGTAATCTCAGCAACCAATCACATGTCCTAGGAGATAGTGAAGTCGATGCAAATGTTTCGGAATGCTCTCTGACTGGTGGTTGTCAAGTAGGATCTCCCCTGATTTTGCATCTGTGCCAATCCTTCTCATTTTGTGCATTTTTATTTGTAGAGGTTTAACAATATCCTCCATTATTTGGTGTTAGCCCCAATCTCAGTGTTATGGAGGTGACTCTTTGTGCCACTCACCTCCATGGTCAGGCCACTCTGTACCTGTCGATGAGGAAGTTAGTCACAGTATAAGAGAAGCCAGAAAAGGCTACTTCCCTTTCATACTTGGCTGAAAGAAAAATACGATCTTCATAAAACTAAACACAGAAGCATTTTCCATTCTTCCTGCCTTTCCTTTGCTTCAATACACATCTTGTCACCTCCTTTTATTGAATGGATTAGAAATTCAAGACTTTCTCTTTGATGTCAAAAATTTTATTTTATTTTTTTTATGTTGAGAACTTCTTTTTCTGTTTGCTCTTTCTTTTTCCGTTATTTGGTAGAAATATAATTCTTGACCATATCATTTTTAAAAATGCAGTTTAATAGGGAATCAGAACTAATCCCCAAAGAATTCCTTTAGTTCTGTAGTCTTGGATTTCTTGGGGAGCCTACTTTAAACTTGATATAACTGCAAACCCTCACTGATTCTGTGAGCACCCACCCTTCAGGTAGATAAACTCTATTTTCTCAATTTATTATTCATTGTGTTTAATAACACGGGTGAGGCAAGATATGTAAATGACAAAGAAAATAAGAATCTTTCAATTAAAGGTGGGTTGGTTTTTTTTTTTAAGATTTCACTTTTAGGTAATCTCTGCACCCAATGTGGGGCTCAAACTTACAACCTCGAGAGCAAAGGTCGCATGCTCCATCAACTGAGCCAGCCACGTGCCCTGAAGGTGTGTTTTGATTCTTTTTAATGTGAATTTTGCTGTGATGAGGAAGCCCTTCTAAAACAGCATTCCATCCATAATAAATATTGGAATTCTAAGAAATTTAGGTGTTTACAACAAAACCTGTATTTCTTTTGGAAATTGAATAGAGGCTGCCAGAATCCCTCCTTGGTGGTGATGTCTGCTCCAACCTTGAATAATGAAATTGCGCCTGGGTCCTCTCTGTTCTCCCACAGCTCTTTATGCATATTTCTATTACTGTACCTATCATGTTATAATGGAACTTTCTGCTTAAGTGAATTCATATAAAATTGCTTTTACTGAACTGCTTTTAAAGACTTTGATGATAAGCCATCAGACCATACTTTGATGTGCTATAAGAAATAGCTCCACTCCGTTTGGTGTAAGGATATTACTGAGGATATTGTCAGTATATTACATAGCATTGTATTTGCGGGACACTTGAGGGTTTGTTTGGGCCTTATATCAGGACTGGTTATGTTTTTCCTGAGCAACTGGTCGGCTGTAGATTGTATAACTGATCATGTTTCTCCTTTTAAAGAGAATGCTGAAAAGCTTAGAGCCAATTTCCTGGTGGATCCTTAGCAAATACAGGTAGGCCTTCATTGCATTTATTTTGTGTGTTTAGCCTACCTCTGTTGAGTTCCTTTTTGCCTCATCTTTCTTACTTGCTTCTAATATACTTCATTTTCTTAAGTTGTGCATCTCTTTGTTCTCTATAAGACCTTTTGAAGAAAAGCATGAAAATAAACATACATCTGCATCTTTCTCTCAGCAGGCTGTGGGCTCCTTGAGTGGACTGGATTGTTTTTCCATCACTTTGTGTTGGGAACTGGCACAGAACTTCATTGTAGGCCTAGTGAATGTTTTTGAAGATAATGGCAAACGAAGTTGCCATTATGGAATAGAAAAGATTCATCTTGATGAAGTTCTAGAACATAGGTGAGGTTTGGTGGGGTGAGGTCTGGCGCAGATGACCAAGAAAGAATTCTTGAGACATCTTTGGTGCAAAATGGTGGTTTATTAAAGCATGGGGACAGAACCCATGGGCAGGAAGAGCTGCTGCCTAGGGGATGTGAGGAGTGGTCTCTTATATACTTGTAAGTTGGGAGGGGGTTAGGGATGGCGTAAGTCTCTAAAGAATTTTGGAAGCAAGGTTTCTTGAGGGGCTAGCTATTGTCTGGGGAAAAGGTTATTCATTCTTTACCAGTAATAAAACCTTATCTTGAGACCCTTTAGATGTATTATCAGTGGGCTATATGCTTGGGAATGCTTGTAGACACTATCTTGGAGGTTTAGAGATAAAGTTTCCTAAAGGAATTGCTAAAGTAGACTTACAGGATCCTGGTTGGGGGTAGGGGTCAGTCAGGCTAGGATTGTCCTTTGCCCTTAGCAAAGCCTCAAGGTGAGGGATGTTGAGTACCTAGAGGTGGGTCACTCTGCCTGTTTCAAGGGCTTGTCAGTAGGTAAGGAAATTTAATAATTTTCTTCTGCCTCTGTTTCCCACATCAGTCTGGTAATTTGAACAATGATAGTTTTCTTTTTCATAGTAAAACAAAGGGAAAATACCGTGAATCAAACTGTCACTTATAGACAAAAAGTTGGAAGATGTTCCTTATGTGAGTCAGGGATGAAAAGATGGACTAAATAAAAAGTTCCTTCTTTTTAACCTGTTGTTGCTGTGGTCCTGAGACTTGTGTGGCCTATAAACTAGGGGAAAGGAAAGATGTTTGCTGTCTGCCTGGTGCATAGCATCATGCAGAACTGGTATTAGATAAATACATGTTGAGTTAAGTCTACTTCTCTGGATGTTAGGTGGGGAAACAGAGTATCTAGAATCCTTGGCAGGAAATGTCTGGCCCTTCTTTTGTCTCAAACAGAAACCTGAAAATGTCTTAGGAAACCATTGAAGTCAGAATTGTCGACCTAATTCAGAGTTGGTATAAAAGACATCTAGATCATGGGATAATGTCTTTAATGGTAAAATGTCTAGTTTTACCTAGAACTTTCAAGTCTTGATGAATAGTAAATTCCTTTAAAAGCAAACAAACCAACATACTAAATATTGGGTTCTCTTTTACCCTTCTGGGATTCCTTAGAATAGAAGATGCTCATGACTTCTTTGTGACTTGAAATCCATGGTATCCATCCCCACAGAACAAGATGATGATGAGGTTGCCTTTCTTTAAAATAAAAGATTTTTGTCTTTCAGTTCTATGGATGCATCCCTAAAATTGTCTGCCACGTACATCCTTTCCTCCTCATTCCCCTGTTAAACCATCCAGTCCTAAACTTTCAAGATTTCATCCCAGCAATGATACAATAGATTTTTTTCAGCTGGCTTCACTGTCACTACTTTTTTCTATCAGATCAATCCTGAATGTTACTGTTAGACTATTCTTCTAAAAATACTGTTTTCAACATATCATTTTTTAAAAGATTTTATTTATTTATTTGAGGGAGAGCTCTAGACAGCGGCGGGGGTGGGGGGTAAGGAAGGGGGGTCAGAGGGAGAAGCCGACTCTCCACTGAGCAGGAAGCCCAGAGCAGGACTCCATCCCAGGACCCTGAGATCAGGATCTGAGCCAAAGGCAGACGCTTACCTGCCTGAGCCACTCAGGCACCCCTCATTGCAATAATTTCTGTCCACACACATCAACATCAAATTCTTGGGTAAAGCACAATGTCTCATCCTGGCTTCCAGCTGTGTACACCAGAGTGCGCTCTGTGGCAATCTTAGCATCCTGTCTGGGTCCCCTGTCTTGACTGCCCCTTTAAGATACCCATATTTGCATGCAACAGGAAATAGGGTGTGGTTTGTTCTTGAATGAGACAAAAGTTGAGGGCCAAAAGCATTTTGTCCTTGACCTAGAACCGGCATTGCTTTTAGAAAAAAATCTTGTTTACAGTTAAAACGCAGAACGTTAAGTAGCATTTATAGTTAGAAGGAAGAAAGTAAACAGCAACTGTGAATACAAACTTTAAATGCTCCTGCTAATATAATAGCTATGATTTACTGAGAGCTTACTATGTGCTAGGCACTACCCATTGTCTATCTTAACTGTGAAATAGATACTATTATTATCCGTATTTCACAAATGTGTTCCCCAAGGTCATGCAACTAGTAAGCCAAGACTGAAACCCAGGAAGTTTGGCTGCCTGGATAGTCTCCTAACCACAAAACTAAAATAACTTTTAATAGAACCGAAAGCCAGTGTCCACCCTAAAAACCTAAGAAACGGCTGCTCCAGGAAATAACAAAGCATGTTTTGGGCTCATATGCAAGAAGAAATTGCCTCTATCTGGAAGGAAAAGATTATTTCTGAATAAAAGTGTGCTCTAGCATGAGCCCAAACCTGGCACGGGTGATCCTCTTGCTCTCCTGGTTTCTTTTGGGCTAGCTCCTTCACCTGCTGTCCAGACGCTTCTTTTCACCAAGAAAACCCACTGTTTAATGAGGGCAACCTTTTATTCCATATCGAACTGCCGACCTCAATCACCACAATTTTGAGGGTGTTGGGGGATTACTTTGGAGTGGGGTCCACGCTATGATCCTCTGTGGCAGCATCTGGGCTAAACCCAGTCAGTTCATTTTAACGACGCAAAAATGGTGCAAGCCAGAAAGACTGCGGAATGGATGTGTCAGCATTTCAAGGAGAAGCTCCCAATAGAAATGTGACCGTAATATACAAGTAGAGAGCCCTGACCAGGCAGTCCACCCGACACAGGAAATGCCCATGATTAGAATTTAGACAGAAAAAATAACAAACACTTTGTACACGGGATGTTGCCTCAGTTTTCTGTTGCAGTGTGGACAAGCCCCGCTGGCTCCCAGAGCTGACTATGCACACTTCTTCCCAGCCTTGAGGGCAGTGGCTCATCATTGGTAGCCTAAAATTGGCCATGGTAGGAGTATTCAGACCACAGGCTCCCGCCTTCCGCCCCCCTCAGTGGTTTAACAATAGCACACCATTGAAACTACCCCAATAGTTGCTTAAAACAGCAGCTCTGTATTATTTCTCACAGTTCCGTGGATTGCCTGGGCTCATCTGGGCAATCTGTTCCGCATGGTGAAGCTATGGTGACTCATACGGCCGCTTTCAGCTGGAAGAGGATTTCTCAACCCTCTCACTACATTTGGGGCTAGGGAATTATTTGTTGTGGAGGCTGCCCTGTGCACTGTAGGATTTTAGCAGCATCCTTGGCCTCCACCTATTGGATGCTAATAGTCAACAGTCAGAAATGTCCCTAGGGGCAGAAGAGCCCAGGCTGAGAACTACTGAGCTAGAAGCTTGGTGGAGGCTGAAACTTCAAAGATGGCTCCCGGGAATGGTAAAATTGAATGGGGTTGCTTATGTCAAGGGGTTTTAAGATGGAGTTAGGTGGCTATTAAGGGAGTGGGCCTTATGCATGTCCTCACTGGTGGAAGCCTGAACTTTTGAACTGGGCCAAACCACAAATATTCCAAGGACTCAGTCAGAACACCTGCAACTTGCTACAGTAAGAGATTTTGCTTAGCGATAGCCTTAGCAACCAATTATGTTCAGTCAAGGTTAGCTTTCTGCTGCCAACACCAATCAAAAATTCTTTGTAAATGATGTATACAAGCATTGCCTTTTTGCTTTAAAAGCTCCTGACTTTTACTCCTGAGTGGGACACTATTTAGTTTGCTACCCAAATCTGTGTGCCCTGAACTGCAAATCTTTGACCCCATATAAATGCTCTGGCTTAATTATTGCTTCCTTAGGTTGACACTTCTCATCTTCCAGGTTTCTGGGATCCTTTGTTAAAAAGATATTTGTTCACGATACTTGTTAAAGATGTTAACCCAGTGTTTATCTAGGGGGACCACTACAATGGAGTTTGTAGTAAGGGAGGGAGATTAGGCTCAGCTTTGAATACAAGAAGGAAACGTGGGAATTTAAAGCCAAGGAGCAGGGTTGTGGGGTCTGTGGATGGAAAAATCACCAAAGGGAAATATCAGGATTGGGGAACCCTGGCTAAAATGGTTTGACAGGATTGTTGTTGAAGGCAGCCAGAGTGATAAGAGACTGAGGGTGATTAGGTATTAAGAGGGAGGTATTTTCAATAGACTAACTCAGCAGGATTTTTGCTAAAACGGAGTGAGCAGACCAAGGACAGAGCCCAGGGTTAGGACTTTTTCAAAAAGAGGACCCAGAGGAGCCTGATGCAAGTTTGGGTCAAGGAGAGAGTCTTTGTTGGGCGCCTGGGTGGTTCAGTGGGTTAAAGCCTCTGCCTTCGGCTCAGGTCATGATCCCAGAGTCCTGGGATCAAGCCAAGCCCTGCATCGGGCTCTCTGCTCAGTGGGGAGCCTGCTTCCTCCTCTCTCTCTGCCTGCCTCTCTGCCTACTTGTGATCTCTCTGTCAAATAAATAAATAAAATCTTTAAAGAAAAAAAAAGGAGAGAGTCTTTGTCACCTCCTCTGTTTGGCCTGTCATCATTCCACAGCATGATGGATGGCTTTAAGAGAATACGAGCAAAAGCTAAAGGGATGGGAACCATCCTGTATTTCTTGCTGATCAAAGCAAGTCCCAAGGCCAGAACAGATTCGAGGGGAGAGAAAATAGACTCCACATGTTGGAGAGAGGAGTAACCAACTTGTGGCCATCTCTAATCTGTGTAGTACCATATTTGCATTCAAGGATTCAGTATGAATATTCTGCAGAAGGAAGGGAAATTTTGACACAGAATTCTAATGAATATCAATCAAAATTAACTCCAAAAACAGACATAACAGCCCTTATCTAGGCCACATGATTATCCATGTGATGGTAAAGAAAAGAACCGCATCATATACAGAGAGTACAAAGCAATATATTTTTAGGTTCTATAGTTCTGTTACATCAAAGATTTGTAACAAAGTTGGAATTTGCTTCTCTGGTTAGAATTTTGGTAATGATGTCTTTCCACTAGAAAAAAAAAAAAGTAGTCCTTACTAGGTTGTTGACATAAATTTTTGTTCTTTGATGGAACAATGATAACATTATTGATGTTTCTGAAAATGGAAGCAGTATTGTGAGTGTTCAACTATTTTACACTAGTATTCAATGTAATTTATATCACTATAAACATTGGAGATTGCAGAGTTTTAAAGATATTTCTCAAGACATTTTCTAAAGACCTGGTTGTTTATGAGAAGGATCCGGTCCCTATCTTTTCACTTGAATTTTTGCCAGTGCATCAACTCACCTGAATGTTAAAGATAGAAGTAGGTATTTTTGCTCTAAGGCACTCTTTCCCAAAAAAAGTATTTAGCAGAACTCTAGTTTCACAGGATGTAAACGGGAATAGCATGTAAAAGATCTATGGGTTGTATAAGCTTGGGAAATTCTAAATTGAGAGTAGGCCGGTTTCTTTATTGCTGGATTTTTTGGGGTCTTCACTACAGTCATGTATTTTATGACTATTAAAGTATATAGGGTTTCCTGACTTATTTAGCTGTAGAAATAGAGGCATATCTTACATAACTAGTGTTCTTCAGGGCACTCTTGGTATAACTTGTTATAAGTAGAAATAAAGGAGGAGGAGGAATCTTGAAAGAATTCTATTCAAGCTCAATCAAAATTAACTCAACAAACAGGCAGAGCGTAGCCTTAGCACTTAAAAAAATAGGTGTCTGTGAAGCTGGCCCTTTGTCCAATAATGTACTATACTGCTGGGTTTGTTCCATGCATCAATAGAGTTTTGAATACAGAGGACTGAGACAGTTTAAATACAGATTATTTTGCAGAAGTTATTTTAGATGTATGAAATTGACTCATCCAAGATCACCAAAGATTAATTAGTTAAAACAGTAATTTAGAAAGGGAGAACCAGAATAAGTGCAGAGCTTTTCTCTCTTCTTGTCTTATTAGCAAATAATGATTGTATATATTTACAATGTACAAAGACCAATGTTTTGACATATGTATATACTGTGAAATGATTACCACAATCCCCCCTCATCTTATAAAATAAATCTGAAGCCCTTAGGAATTAGAATTTGGATTGCAAGCAATACATTAACTTAGCTGTGGTAGGCAACTTCTAGGATGGTTTTCACTGATCCCTGTCCCTGGTATTTATGCCCTTGTAAAACCCCCTCCCTCTGAGCGTGCGCTGAACCTGGTGACTAGCTTCTTGCTTCTTGCTTCTGATATTAGGTTACAGAAGAGCCTGTCTTCTGTCTTGCTTACCCTTCTCTTGCTCACTTGTATGAAGCCAGCTGCCCTATGCAGAGGCTCATATGATAAGGAACTAAGGGAGGCCTCTGGCCAGCTACCCTGAGGAACTGAGTCCTGCCAACGACCTCAGGAGTGAGTCTGGAAATGGATTCTCCCTGAGCTGAGTTTCCACATAACTGCAGTCTTATGAGAGATCTGAGTATGAGGACCCATCCTAGATTCCTGACACAGAAATTGTGAGATAATACATGTGTGTTGTTCTGAGCTGCTACGTTGTAGGGTAATTTGTTAGGCAGCAATAGATAATTAGTGCAGAGTTCAAAGAGGTACTTTTTAAAAGGTTTTATTTATTTGAGAGAGAGAGAGAATGAGAGAGAGCACGAGAAGGGGATGGGGCAGGCTGAGACAGAAGCCAACTCCCTGCCTAGCAGGGAGCCCAATGCAGGTCTCAATTCTGGCACTCCAGGATCATGACCTGAGCCGAAGGCAGTCGCTTAACCAACTGAGCCACCCAGGCACTCTAGAAGAGGCACTTAGAAAGGGCCAGTGTTGTATTATCCAAGTCAAATCTTGCAAGGTAGCCAAAAGAAGGACTAAAGCGCTGTGATTAAATTGTGCTTTTGAATAACAGCATAGAAAAATACTGATTTAATTGGGAAAGAACCTGGAGGATCCTGAAGATGAAATCTAGGTGATACAAATCTGAATTTTCAGTGCTGCTTCCAGGGGGGATATCAGAAATACAAGGTGTAGAAATTGATAATTGCCTGGCCACTGTGATTGCTGAAGAAGCTATTGCTATGATAGGGTCCCTTGCTATAAAAGCTTACCTCAAACACAGCCACCCGTTTTGGTTTAAATATTTTAGCTACTGGGGAAGGATGTTATGTCTGCCCAGAGCATAGTAATGTTGGTTTAGAAGGCTTCCTCCCTCCCCCCTTTTTTCCTTGAGGTCTGGTTTGGATTATTTCTTTTGGGTGTCCTTCTATGTGTTCTTGAATTCCACAGCTGTGAATCAAACACTATGTGCTAGGTGCTGATTTAGGCACCAAGGATTCTTATTTTATTTTATTTTCAAGATTTTATTTTGAAGTAATCCCCACATCCAGCACAGGTCTTGAACTCACGACCATAAGATCAAGAGTCTCACACTCCACCAACTGAGCCAGCCAGGGGCCCCTGCACTGAGGATTCCATGGAAAAATCCTCACTCTCTTGAAACTTCCATACTAGTGAGGAAAGACAGAAAGTAACAAAGCAAATAAACGTAACTAGGTAGTATCAGGAAAAAGAAGGAAGGGAGAGAGAGAAGGAGAGTGAGTGCTCGCTTCTGTACCCGTTATCAAGGTCTGGACTATAACCAGCTATATGTCCATTGCTGCACTGTGCCCACTGTGGTCTGCTTTCCAACTGTATCCAAGCCAGAGTCTCTATGGCTTCCTCTCTTCTCTCTGTAAGTGCTATACTCATTCTTGCTTTCATGTCCTTTTATTATTAATTTTTTAAGTTTGTTTATTTATTTATTTTTTAGTAATCTCTACACCCAATGTGTGGCTCAGACTCACAGTCCCTGAGATCAAGAGTCACACACTCTTCCAACTAAACCAGCCAGGTGACCCTGTTCTCATGCCCTTTCAAAAGACTGATCTTTGGGCGCCTGGGTGGCTCAGTGGGTTAAGCTGCTGCCTTCGGCTCAGGTCGTTGATTCCGGGGTCTTGGGATCGAGTCCTGCATCGGGCTCTCTGCTTCTCTGCTTCTCTGCTTCAGCGGGGAGCCTGCTTCCCCCGCCCCCAACTCTTTGCCTACTAGTGCTCTCTGTCTGTTAAATAAATTAAAAAAAAAAGAATCTTTAAAAACACTGATCTTCATGGCTTCCCCATGAAGACGTCTTTGATAATTTAGCCTCTATTAACCCCTCTGTCTTCTGGGGATCTGAGGAGACCCTTACCCCTCTAAAAGAAAAGGTACCAAAACAAAACACAACTTACACATCTTCTTTGTTTTCTTTGTTTCAGGTTAATAGTTGATTTTTACTTTTTCCTTTGTGTGTGTATGTGTGTGTGTGTGTTTTAAAGATTTTATTTATTTATTTTGGAGAGAGAGAGAGAGAGAGTGCATGAAGAGTGGGGAAGGGCAGAGGGAGAAGCAGACTTCCTGCTGAGCAGGGAGCCCAATGTGGGGCTCAATCCCAGGACCCCAAGATCATGACTTGAGCTGAAGGCAGAGGCTCAACCAACTGAGCCACCCAGGCGCCCATCTTTTGTGTTTGTTGTTTTGTTGCACATCCCTCCTCTTCACCAATAGAATTTCAGGTTTTTGAGTTTGATGAGTTTTTACACTAAAACTCAATATATAAGTATGTATGGAATATGCAAGCAAAACAATCTTGATGGTAGCTTCATTAGAAGAAATATGAAAGATAAAAGATACGATGTCTGCCTTTGCAGAATTTAATATATACTTGGCGAGAGAAAATGCTCTTCCTTAGGTAAGAAAACCATTGAAAGACAGCTCATATGTATCAAATACTTCATGTTATGATATGGCAAGTGGCTTCCAAATATTTTTGGGTTGCAACCACAATGAGAAAGGGACTATACAACATGACTCTCTATGTATATACATATTTGCATGTGTGCATATAAATGGAATTTTACAAAAATAATATGTTTTATAGAACAATACTTAATTTCTATATGGAATACATTCTGATGTTTCCTCTTCTGTTCCAGTTTTCAAAAAATGCTGGTGGAAACCCTCTGAACTGATCTCACAACCTGCTAAGAGAATATGACCCCCATTTTGGAAAACATTGGTATAGCCAGGTGGTGAGCATACACAGGTGTAAAGTAAAAGATTATTGAATGGTATGGGTTCAGGGATGTTGTCCTGGAAAAGATAATTGATATATCTCTTGAAAGGAGTGTCCTATTCAAATTATTGGGATCCACAACAGTGTTGATGCTGAGTTGGTACAATAGTATGAGCAAAGAGGGTACAGAGATTAGAGTAAGATGCAAGTTCAGGGATTTGAAGAACAGAATTCTGGTCTTCTATATGACTGCTTTTGTAGATTATGGAAATAATATAAAAGTCAAACTAAAGGCCTAAAAACAGATTATGAGGATACATATTTGAGAAAAATGTTACTATTGATAATTGGGAATAGTTTAATAGAGCAGATCTATCGCATTTAATAATTCATACCATTATTTGCATTAGTATTCCCTTTTGTAAAAATTCTTTATAATCAGAATTATTACCATTCCTCGAAGTAAACCTCTGGCCATAGGAAAGACTATTTCTAGAAGAAGAAACTGGTGCATACAGATAATAGGCATTGTTCAAGGTATGTTTACTTGAAGTGACTTTAGCAGATCAGGCTAATTCTAGCTCAAAGGACTTAGCTGATGCCAAGAGTTTAGAAGACAGGTACACATGTCAAGCAAAAATCGAAACAGAATAAGAACACTGAAACAATGACCACTTATTCTGATGCAATCTGAAGATTGGCTTGTCTCTTTTCTTAGGGATATAAATTGTTTACTCTTGGTGACCTGGATTGTTGCCGTGTTTTACTCAGTTTTGCGAAGACCTGGGTATGGAGTGGGTGATGAACTTTGGGGGAAGGAAACATTGGGTATAGGTATACTTTTTTAAAAAATTTATTTCAATGTGCATGGGCTGATCAGAGAAATTAAAAAAGGGAAGCCAGGTGTGGATGTACAGAGCATAGGGGCTCCCATGGTTTCCTAGAGTTCTTCATATTTCCTTTGAGAAGCATCTGAGGGGAGGGCTTTGTGTCACTATCCATATTTTGCTCTTTAGATAGGCTTTCTCCTTTTCTCTCTCCTTCAGAAATGGTGTGAAAAGAGAAAGATAAAAGAGCTAGGATTCCAAGGAAATTCCACAAGTTGTATGGAAGTAGGAAACGGAGTCCCTAAACTTATTTAAAAATTTTGTTCCTAATATCTTCATTTTAGTATTTTTTTTTTTTTCAGAATAAAATTGCAACTGTTGCCTCTGCATCAAATTTGACTAAGGCTAAAAATAGATGAGCAAAGTTAAGCGTGGAAGAAGTGGCCCAGTATCTCCTTCCTCCTTTTGATTTTGTTTTAGTTTGAATGAGAAGGAGGTGGCTTACACAATGAACAAGAACAACAACTGGCTGGATGACTGTGTGCTTTGAGCCAATTATGGTATTTTTGTGGGAAAGCTTCCAGTTCTTAAGTCTCAGTTATGTAGAGGTGGGAGGCAGCTGGTGTGAATATCTGTCTGCAGGGTACATGTATACTTACTCTGATCCAATATGGCATGACAGCAATGTGCTTATTCAAGAAAATAGTTATCTCAATTTTCTTGTATTCTAACATAAAACTTCTTCATTCGCATCACTCAAAAGGAAAAAAAAAGAAAGGCCAATGCCAAGGTCACCAAAATACTGTGAGATCGCTCAGCTGCCTTCAGTGAAGGACCCTAGTAATGAAATTAACCTACGTCCAAACTGGCCACATTAACTCATTATCTCTGTCCCTAGCTCCTCCTTCCTCCCTCCTGAAGTCTCCATTTAATCAATCACCCGCAGCATTTCCTCCAGTTTTCAGAAATTCTTGACTTCACAGGTCCCGGTGGTGATCAAATCCTGCTGCATATAACTTCAAAGCATTTGTCCATTCATTTATTCATGTACTTTTCATGCATTTAATAAATACTTACTGTGGGGGCACCTGGGTGGCTCAGTGGGTTAAAGCCTCTGCCTTTGGCTCAGGTCATGATCCCAGGGTCCTGGGATCGAGCCTTGCATCGGGCTTTCTGCTCTGTGGGGAGCCTGCTTCCTCCTGTCTCTCTGCCTGCCTCTCTGCCTACTTGTGATCTCTGTCTGTCAAATTAAAAAAAAAAAATCTTAAAAAAAAAAATACTTACTGTGTACCATGCACTGTGTTAAGTACCAGGGATACAGTGCTCACTAAGATAGACACAACTTCTGCCATCATAGGGCTGGTAGTATAGTGGGGCCCCAGACAGACGAGTGAACAGGCATTTTCAATACCTTTCTGTGCAGGTTGTTGTGGTGGGGAAGATACCAGGAGCACAGGGAGCAAATCTAGCCTTGGGCTATCAGAGGAGACTTCCTAGATAATTGATGACTTAGTTGAGACTTCAAGGTTCAGAAAAATGTAGCCAGAAGAATGTAGGCATCCTCCATTCAACAGATTTATACTGACTACTTTCTGTGGGTCAGGCTTTCTGTTAGACTCTGAAGAGTTAGGTAGAAAGATAGACTCAATCCCTGTCCTTCTAGTGCTTAGAGGAAGTCAGGTTAGGGTAGAAATAGATGTAAAAATGTAGGGACAAAGTATCTATCTAATGTAACCATCAATATATACTAGGGAATTAAATGGTTCATCATTTTCCTGCTGAAAAGTCTAACCAGCAATTGCTCCTAAGTATCCAGCATTCCTCCTTAATAGCTCCAAGCTCTGCTATGGGCTCTGTTCCCAGTCAGAATCCCTCCATTAGGTGAGAAGCAGGGGGAGGGTTCTCTTCCTTGTGCTTCCCTGCCTGTCTCTTCGGGCCTTCCAACACAGTCACAAGCCTTTACTGGAGAGCTTGGTTAATTAAAAAAGATTACACGATGGGGGGGGGGGGGGACTGTAAATTGTCAGCTAAAATACTTTTTCCCTTATAGTTCATGAAAAAAGAATCTAATTTATACACTCAACAAATACAAGCTAGCTGTTGTTCCCTGAGGTGCCCAAGACTGATAAAATCTACTACCTGTGGAGCTTCATGTGAGTAAGAAGGAGATGGATAGGAAATAAGTAAATATGTACTTTGACAACTTAATAAGAGATGGATGAGACAAATAAACAGTGATACTTTTTTTTTTTTTAAAGATTTTATTTATTTATTTGACAGACAGAGATCACAAGTAGGCAGAGAGGCAGGCAGAGAGAGGAAGAAGCAGGCTCCCTGCTGAGCAGAGAGCCCGATGTGGGGCTTGATCCCAGGACGCTGGGATCGTGACCTGAGCCGAAAGCAGAGGCTTTAACCCACTGAGCCACCCAGGCGCCCCAACAGTGATACTTCTGATAGCTCCTCCGGGAAGGTGTTTCTGTTACAACATCCTGAAGGAAATGCGCTTGATTTGGGACCTGAGGTTTGGGAAGGAGCTGGTCTGTGAAAAGACAATAAAGTTGCAGAAATGCGAGCCCATGTAAAACTCTCCCCACAGGTCTTTCTCCTGCCCTCGTGTCTTTGCCTCTCTTCACAGGTGTCACGTTCTACCCTTAGCCTGCTCACAAGGCAGCCATCTCTTTTTCAGGACAGCTCAGTCCTATCCGTGGGGGTTGGGTTTCCCCTCACCTGCTTCGTGATCACAGCAACGTTTAGTTTTATTCCTGGATGGTGGGTCCTGTTTGTACGAACTACTTTCACCACCACACTGTGCGGGTTCTCATTCAGGGACTCTGCTGTCATTTCCATCGTCTGGGAACTCAATCTTGGATCTGTAATTATCGAACCTAGAAGTGATGTTGAAGGGGAAGGTGTTTTGATGGATTACTAACCCGAAATCCTTTGTTTTCACTTCTTGTTCTAGTTACCCGCCTATTTTTCCGGACCATATTGTTCTAAGCCTCGATCACATGAAGGTCAGGAGGCGACCGAACAACTACTTGAGACGCTCCCGGATTGGCTTAGGCGGCGACTTCAGGACGCTCGGTTCGCAGATGCCCAGCAGCTCCACAAGCCCGCTGTGAGGGCGCCAGAATGACGTCACTCAAAAGTGGCCGGCTCAGCGCGAGCGTGACGTCACGCGGGCGGGCCAGTTCGCCGTGAGGTCACCTGGTGGGCGCGGCCAAGCCGAGTCCCCAGTGTCGTCACGGGAGGGGGCGGGGCCAGAGCGTGTCAGCGGAGCCGAATCAAAACAAGCCGGAGACCCGCCTTTTCCCTCCGGCTCGGGAGCGTCTCGCTCGCGTCCCGAGCCCGCGGCGCTCGCGCGGCTGCGAGCCTCGGGTGGCCGCGCGCCGGCTCCAGGAAGCCGGAGAGGGCGCGGCGGCCGGGATGGCCCGGCGCGGGCCGCGCGGCTAGACGGGCACGGGAGGAGCCGCCGGCCCGCGCCCTCCATTCTCTGCCTCCCGGAGCCCGCTCCGCGCGGCCCGGGAGCGGCCGTGCGGCGGGGAGCCGCCTTCGCTGACGCCGGGCACCTGGACGCTCGAGAGATGCCCAACCCCAAAAACAGCAAAGGCGGCCGCAAAAACAAGCGCGCCAACAGCAGCGGGGACGAGCAGGAAAATGGAGCCGGGGCCCTGGCAGCTGCGGGCGCGGCGGGCGCGGCGGCCGGGGGGGGCCTGGCGGCGGTGGCCGGCTGCGGAGCGGCGGCGGCGGGAGCGGCGGGCACCGGGGGCGCGGCGGGCACCGGAGGCGCGGGGACTGGCGCCGCCAACGCCGCGGTCGCCGCGGGGGCTGCAGCAGCGGGCGACGCCAAGAACGGTAAGACGGGGCTGGCGGGGCGAGCGCCAACTTCCTCCCCGACGGGGACGGCGCGGTGGCGGGGCGCGGGCGGTGCGTGGACAATGCGAGAGTCAGGAAGTGCTCACCCCGCCTCTCCGCCCCGCGGCGGCTGCCCCTTCCCGGTCCCCCACGCCTGGCGGCGGCGGCGACAACGATTCCGCGGCCCCTTCCTGGGGTCTGCGCCGCTCCCGGGTCGCGCGCCCGGAGTCGGCTGCGCCTCCGACTCCGACTCCTACTCCGACTCCGAGGGGCGCCCGGGTGCTCGGCGACGGCCGTGCTCCCCTCGGGCCCTGCGGGTCCTGGCGGGACCAAGTGTGTGCCCCGGGCCGTGGCGGAAGGGCGGGGGAAGGAGAGAGCTGCCCAAGTTGAAAAGAAGGATCCGATTGGAAACTTGGACACCAGTTCATTCTTCCCGGTGTCCCCCTCAGCTCCCCGTCTTTCCTTCCGAATGAGGACTAGCCTTAAATCCCTGCAGATTCGGGCTTGCTGCGGCAACTGCCACAGGTGAAGAGGCCCCGAGACATTTTTACTATAGGGCGTGTGTGCGTGTGTGTGTGCTGGCGCGCGCGCGCTCTTTAATTCTCTTGCTCGCTTGAGGAAGGAAGAGAATCTGAACTTGACTTCCGTTCTCAGACCCGAGTTAAAAAAAAAAAAAAGAAATGAACCTCTGTATGATTGTTTCACAGTTTTAGAAGGAAGCCAACTAATCTTAGGCAGTGTCTGAATGCACCTTTGGAGGGGCACGTAGGGAAGAGTGGACGGGATTGCCGTTGTTACTGCACAGGCATGGCTTTCGTTACACAGTGCCCGGCAAACACTTCTTTCTTGGACAGTTCTTGGAATTCCTCTGTTCAGGCGGTCAGGGAAGGGAATAGAGGTATAATTTAATGAAGGGAGATTAGGATCTTTGTATCTGGCTTTTAACTTGTAGTTTTTCAGCTTTTGAAGCCATTCTTTATGCAGATCAGTCATTTTTTATTTTTTTTTAAAGATTTTATTTATTTATTTGACAGAGAGAGAGATCACAAGCAGGCAGAGAGGCAGGCAGAGAGTGAGGAGGAAGCAGGCTCCCCGCCAAGCGGAGAGCCTGATGCGGGGCTCGATCCTAGGACCCTGAGATCATGACCTGAGCCGAAGGCAGAGGCTTTAACCCACTGTGCCACCCAGGCGCCCCGCAGATCAACTTTTTAAACGGCCACCTGCACTTAGAAGAACCCCACAGTACTCTGAACATAGGAGATTGAAGTGTCGCCTGTTAAGAACAGAACCATAGGCCCCATTGGCTGTGTGTCTGCAATATTGAAATAAGAAGGTTTTTCTTTCTTCTAGGAACAGACTTCCTGGTTTTGAATGTGTGATAATGCAGTTTTTGGCCAGACTGTCTTCTCCATGTTCTTTTGTTTTCCAAGCTCTACACTTCATTTTGGTATTGATGTGGCAGAGGGAAAGGAAGACAGACTTGTGGCTTAGCACTTTAGAGCTCTGCCTTCTTGGGAAGGTTGGTCTTTCTCAGACTTGATTTCCTCACCTTTACAATTGAAAAAAAATATTATATATAATTACATTGGCTCCCTCATAGGGTTATGGTGAAGCTTGGAGTCAGTTTCTTGCCCAGTTTGCTGTTCTTGTTTAAAGTCTTGTTATGTTTTTAACATGCTTAGTAAAGTTCCTCAAGGAAAGTGATCAATGAATGATAGCTGTCATTCACTCCTTCAAAAACTATTAAACACTTACAGTGTTGCCACTACTATGCTAAGTATTAAAAGGTACAGTGGTAATCAAGAGAGGACATCCTGGTCCTCAAGGAGCTTACATTCCAGATCTGGTGGCCATGTGGCTTACCCTTTTTTTTTTTTTTTTTTTTTTTTTGGTCTGTATGGAAGCTTTAGGTTCTCTGTTTCCTTATTCTCCAAAAGATTAGACTACTTTCACAGAACTCTATCTCTGAAACTAATAATACACTCCATGTTAATTAAATAAAAAAAATAATTCTTTAGAAAAAAGATTAGACCACTTTAAGGTGGTGTGAAGAAATTTTTTTCTTAGGCTGGTGATATCTGCCCCTTTGTAAACTTCAAGCTGGTTATGATGTCCTGATTATTTCCTTGGAAATGGCAAACTCAGGTATATTTAGCAGTTCTGTATATGTCTGTGTGAAGCTGTGTGTTTCTGATTTGGAGCTTGTTTTATGAAAGGAATGGGGAAAAAGGGAGGAAATGGGCCGAACATTGCCATAGTCAGGGTTAGAGAAGGTACAAACTTTGATATGTGAGCTGTATTTTATGATGCCACATTTGGTTCTAACATTGTATCATGTCTCAGTGAATGATCCACCTTAATTTGAAGACTTCTCACCGCAGTTGATACCTGAACATGGATGCTAAGGCCTCCTGTGTGCAAAACTGATAAGTAAAGTAAGGAAATTATAAATGCTTTTTTTTTTTTTTTTTTTTTTTGCCATGTAATGCTGTACTTTATAATGTTGGGGTGGGAGAGGTGGTATGGGTGAGTTTTAAAGGAAGGGGCAACAGATATGCAGATTCTCAAGAATCAACCAATAAGGCCAATTATTTTTGAATTTTGGAATGACATCAGTTGGACTAGTATAGTATTTCTTTTCTTTTCTTTTTTTTTAAGATTTATTTATAGAGAGAGAGTGAGAGAGAGAATAAGCAGGGAGACCAGCAGAGGGAGAGGGAGAAGCAGACACCCTGCTGAGCTGGGAGTCCAATTTTTTTTTTTTTTTCTTTAAGATTTTATTTATTTATTTATTTGACAGAGTACAAGCAAGAAGAGCAGTGGCAGAGGGACAGCAGGCTCCCATTAGAGCAGGGAGCCCAATGGGGGGATTAGGCTCGATCCTAGGACTCTAGGATCATGACTTGAGCTGAAGGCAGACACTTAACTGACTGAGACACCCAGGGGCCCCAGTTGTTGTTGTTGTTGTTGTTGTTTTTTGTTTTTTTAAAGATTATTTACTTGAGAGAGAGAGAGCACACACATGAGCGGTGTGGGGTTGGGAAGGGTCAGAGGAAGAGGAAGAAGCAGACTTTCCACTGAGCAGGGAACCTGACAACACAGGATTCACTCGCAGACAATTCGATCCCAGATGGCAAGATCATGACCTGGGCGGAAGGCAGACGCTTGACTGCTTAAGTGACTTAAGTATACCCCAGTATAGTATTTCTAAGTATATTCAATTTTTTTTTTTTTTTACTTAACTGTGACATTAGATTTTGCAGTTATGAATATTGCAAATCAAATAATTCTAAGGATGTAATCTGAATTCTGTTAAAATTTTAAAGGGTTTGTTCTCACTGTGCAACTTAGTTGTGATCTGCATATGCAAGCATGCCAATTTCAGAAGTTAATAGTAGTTGTAGCTTGTACATGTTTGGAGTTTATAGAATTGTTTTGTGTCTTGTAGTTCTTGGACATTATGGCCACCAGGGGAGGGTACTGTTAGTTCTTAGTTGTTCACTGCCTGTCAGTAGGTATAAATAGCTGCTTATTTGATAAAAGAGGACTGCTAGTTAGGGAAAGCTGGGGAAACTATGGTAGGATTGTAGGTGAAGAAGTTGAACTGGTTGCAGTTGTGCATCTTGAGTAAGATGAATATTAATCGTAAGGACTTTGTACTCCTAATAAGTTTCTTAGTACATTTTTAGATCCTGGTTTATGAGCTTCTTGTAGGAATTGGAGTAAAAGATGAAGGGCCATCCTATTCCTACATAGTAAACATCTGTGCACATACTGTAGCATTTTGATTGTAGGTGGACAAGATTTGCCAATCATTATTTTTAGGATCTAGTAATCATGCAGTCAATTATAACTATGCAATTTCATTCTGGAATTCTGGTTCCATTAGGCCACGGCTTTTTCACTTAAGGCCTAAAAAAATATGAACCCTTGATCACAGTATCTAGTTTTCAGTGGGCCTGGATCCCAGATCCTTTTATTAATTCAATCTGTTTTATGGATGACGGTGTTCATCCCACCACTCATTCCTGACTGCCACCAGAACCCCTGGGTAGCTGAATCTGCCTTTAATCCATTCAACAACACTTTCTAGTAAATGGAGCTAGTTTATATAGTGATTGGTTGTGCATTTGGTAGGGATAGATTCCTGTCCTGGTTCCTCAAATTATTTGCCATGTGATCTCAGACAGGTCATTTGACTTCTCTGAGACTCAGTTTCTGCATATTTAAAATGGGATTACAGTACCTATCCATACATATACAGTAAAACCTATCACATATATTACAGACATATTACTTATATACACATATATGGTGTTTGACTTATAATATGAGCTTACTAAGTGTTAATTTGGCAGATTCTGGAAATAGTCTTTGAAACAGATTTTATGTGTAGGAATTTTACTGGAAATGTGTTAGCTGGACAGTGAGGGGAGCAGGATTGAACAGAAGGAGGAATTGAACTGCTCTGTAGTTGCAGCTGAGACTTCTGGAGCTGGGATGGCCGTGCAGAGTTATCTCACCTTGAGACATGGAGGCAGGGCCTTTAAACTCACCATCCCCCTTGACTGGTCAGTTGGACATGGTCTGCCCCCAGAAAGAAGGTATATGACCTGGGAAGTGGCATCTCTTAGCTGGAGAGCCTCTGGAGAGGTACTCAGCTGAGAGCTTTCTGCTCCAAGGGAAGCTCTTTTTTTTTTTTTTTTAAAGATTTTATTTGTTTGACAGACAGAGATCACAAGTAGTCAGAGAGGCAGGCAGAGAGAGAGAGAGCGGGGAAGCAGGCTCCGGGCTGAGCAGAGAGCCCGATGCGGGGCTCGATCTCAGGACCTTGAGATCATGACCTAAGCCCAAGGCAGAGGCTTTAACCCACTGAGCCACCCAGGCGCCCCCGAGGGAAGCTCTTTTAATTGCCCTAGCATTATCTGTTTCTTCACTTAGAACACTAGTGCTGTTCACTTAAGACACACGTGTGGAATAGTTCTCACTCCCCTTTATGGATCAGGTTGGGAGTTCACTACCAGTCTGACATTGTTTTGATGGGAAACGTATTCCAAATTCTGTACATCTTACAAGTAGGTTTTTGGAACCCTAGAAACAAGATTTGTGCTTTTCTGCATACTTAAGCCAGTAAACACGTTTAGTATACCCCAAGTTTGTAGTGTATTTCAAATAGTTTCTTTTTTTAGGTGCTTAATTGAATTCTTATTACATTTAAATTATCTAGTGGTGCCTGGGTGGCTCAGTCGTTAAGCGTCTGCCTTTGCCTAGGTCCTGGTCCCAGGGTCCTGGGATGGAGCCCTGCATCAGGCTCCCTGCTCTGCAGGAAGCCTGCTTCTCCCTCCCCCACTCCTCCTGCTTGTGTTCCTCTCTTGCTGTGTCTCTCTCTGTGTCAAATAAATAAAATCTTAAAAAAAAATTTACACAAAAAATAAATTATATTTTTCAGAAGATAATTGAGTGTTTGCCTGCTGTTTATTTTCAAATCAGGGGGTATTAATTGCAGGTCTAAGATATGTTGAGTGCAGTTGTCATCTTGGAAGACATTTTCTTGCCTATTTAGAAGTTCCTTTTGTCAGGTCTTTTAAAATATCTTCTACTTTTGGACCTTGCCTTTTAAAATCCATCTTTGTAATGGGGGATTGGTAGAAAATATTGCCTCATCCATCAAAGATTCATCTTGTGCACTTTTTTTTTTTTTAAAAGATTCATTTATTTGACAGATAGAGATCACAAGTAGGCAGAGAGGTAGGCAGAGAGAGAGAGAGAGGAGGAAGCAGGCTCCCCGCTAAGCAGAGAGCCCGATGTGGGGCTCCATCCCAGGACCCTGGGATCATGACCTGAGCTGAAGGCAGAGGCTTTAACCCGCTGAGCCACCCAGGTGCCCCTCATCTTGTGCACTTTTAAGAACTATTCTGTCTTCTGCTAATGGAGTTTTGCGCACAGTCCTTACTCTTTCCTTCTTGTTAGAGGACCTGTTTAAATTCTAGAAACTAAACCTTCAATGTCCGCTTTCCTGCAAGTCCAAGAATATATATCATTCCATAGAGAATTGAAAACAGGAGGCAAAACTGGGAAGACTCTTGAAGCTTAATCCTCCTATGAATTTACCCTAGGCTTAGCTATGAATAATTTAAAAAACTTGAAGGCATCAAAAGGAAAACTTTAGGAGGAAAAAAAAAAAACCTGTTCTGACTGATTTTCGAGGTCTTTGGCATTTTTAAGGGATTGATTTAATTAAAAGTGTTTTGTTATTTCATTATTTAACAGTAATAAAATGGCCATTAAAAAAATGAAGAAGATCGGTGAAGTTCTCTTTGCCCTTCTAGTCAAGCACATCCTCCTACCACTGAGATCACCGTTGTTAACATTTGGATGCATATTCTTGGATACTTTTAATTTTTTCTCTTACAGAATTTCAAAAATATGTATAGTTTTCAAAAATATATTTCAAAAATAATCTCTGTTTTGCATATGCAGTATTTTGTAGACATTTTAGCAGAGTAGTAAATACACAGGTGCATCACCATTTTAATGACTGTATAACATGCCATCATATGTTTTCATCTTGGATAATTTGATCATTCTACTATTATCTGACTTTTAGTTTCTTATTTATACATCTGTAGGCATTACCCAATTACCTGTGGACTTTCTGTGTCAAAGGATAGGCATTTTTTAAAAAATTACCTAATACATGGTGACAGATTGTCTTGTAGAAAAGTTATAGCAGTTTGATCCCACTGTGGTCAGTGTGTCCTTTCCCCATAGCCTTACTAGTCTCTAGGGACTTGCTTTAAAGGCATGCTGGAGGGGCGCCTGGGTGGCTCAGTGGTTTAGGCTGCTGCCTTCAGCTCAGGTCATGATCTCAGGGTCCTGGGATCGAGTCCCGCATCGGGCTCTCTGCTTGGCAGGGAGCCTGCTTCCTCCTCTCTCTCTCTGCCTGCCTCTCTCCTTACTTGTGATCTCTATCTGTCAAATAAATAAATAAAATCTTTAAAAAAAAATAAAAAAAAAAATAAAGGCATGCTGGAGAATTGCTGGTATCCCTGACCGTCTCAGCAGTAAGAGGGCCCAGTAGGATCAAGAGCCAGGAGAGGATGCTATCACACTTGAGGGGACTTTCCAAAGCTGCATTTATCTCTTTTGGGGACTTCTGTGCTCTCTAGTGATTTGGTGGCTAACAAGGATTCAACAAGATAATAGTGGTGAGTGGTATTTTAGCAGTTGGTAATAGTGAAGGTGAAAACATAGGCTTTTGAAATTCTGTCTGCACCATTATTCTAATCTTAAGAAACAAGGCCTACAATTTTTGAAGCTTTAGTAAGTGTGTGGTCTAAATAGGCATGGGTGCAAACCTAGGTGCCTCAGTTTACTAGCAAAGTGACTTGGGGCAAGTTATGTAACCTTTCTCAGACTTCCTTTTCCAAACACAATCCTTTAGAGTGTTTCCAAAGATGAAGAAAAACTGTATGAAAGATCTTGGCTCAGAGCCTGCCAGATATGGCACTATCCATAATAGCTTTGTAAGTTTTGTGATTGGTTCAACTTTATTCAATTACAAGACTTTTAAACTATTCTACGTTGAGAATAGACACCAGGAGACAATAAGGTGGTGAAGGGACTTTGAACATTAATATAAGAAAAGACTGATTTCATACAGGTTGTTATTCAAGCCCTGATTTGATTACAAGTGATCTGTTCTTCCCTCATCATCTCTCTCTGATTATAATTCACCTGGAAAAATCAGATGATTTAACAGAAAAGAAAAAAAGTAAAAAGCAAAATGTGACAATTGTTATGTCCTCCTTTCTTCACTTATTTATTCATCTCATATATTGAGTGCCTGCTGTGTTGGGCTCTGGGATTACAAGGACAAAAGAAGAGACCCCAAGGGGCTTATGGTCTACTTGGGAGCCTTTATAGAAACCAGTACAAATAGATTATTACATGTACACTACATATGGGTAGCTTAGAAATAAAGAGCCGGAGCTTCTGAGGTGATAAAAATTTGGATTAAAGATGGGGATTGTGGGGCCCCTGGGTGGCTCGGCAGTTAACTCTGACTCTTGGTTTCAGCTCAGGTTGTGATCTCATGGGTCATGAGGTTGAGCCTCATGTCAGACTCTGCACTCAGCGAGGAGTCTGCTGGAGATTCTCTCTCCCTCTCTCTTCCCAACCCCACAAATAAATAAATCTTAAAAAAAGAAAGAGATGAGATTGTATTACTATGATACGGAGAAGTGAAATAAACAAGTGAAGTTGAAGAGTAGCTGAAAGGAGCTCAGGGTATTCTTTGGGGATCAGTCAGTGCTTAATATTACTAACATAATAGTATTAATATCCCCTCTCTCCAGTCCTCAGCTAGAAAGTTCATCAGTTTGAGTGTTTGTTTGCTTATTTCTTGTTTTGTTTGTTCATCTGTGTACACCCATTTTTCTAAACATTTATTATGTGCCTATTGTCTCATCTATAATTGGAAGTTTCATGTTGAATTGTAGTTGAACGCATCAGAATCTACGTTTCTACAGGCTCATAGTGATGTTGGGACAGAGACATGGGAGCATCATGAGGTATGATAATGTGCTATGGATGCCCAGTGGAGAAAATGATGTTTCTTGGAGGAGAGGATGTTTGAGCTGAGTCCTGCAGGAAGAGAAGCAGTTAGCTCTGAAAGCAAAGAAAGAGACTTAAGTTCTGGTTGTTGCCAGGAGTTTGTGACTGGTCTTAGGTGCAGTGGTAGGGCAGGAGGCTGGAAAGGGAATGGGGCCTGACAGTCAAATCTGGATGTTTTGTAGCCAGGAAAGGACCATCCTAGAAGTTTGTAAGCAGTCACATACATGGTCAACTGTACCTGCAAAAGGGCACATGTTCATTTATTTGGTTTGCCATCATAGGTTGCTGGCAAGCTGATAAAATTGTAATTTCAATAGAGTGATATTTTAGCTATTTTTTTTTGATACAACTAGTCAAGGATTATTGGCCCAACCTGCCATGGACCCTTGATTTTGGTTTTTCAGTAAGGCAGTGGGCACAGTACCCAAGGCTGCTGTGTGGAGAGTCTGTCTTCATTGTGGGCACCAGCATCCCTGTACTTTCCTGTCCATCCCTACATCCCTATACTTTCTCAACCATGGGAGGTTAGCTACTTGAGGTTAACTTAAGAGAACCAACTGCCGATGGAGTGGTTGGGGCCATCTGAGCAGAAAGAGTTTTCTCTGGAGGGAGAGTTGTCCCTATGGTTTATTTTTCATACTGCTGTAGAAAGTGTATATACATCTCTGTGCCAGGTTGGATTAATTTTCTTGGTTTGTCATTCTATTTTTATCATCATTGGATCAGTTTTAAAACTCTGGTTGGGTTTGGCTCTCATTGTTTTGTACAAAGTAACTTTGTATATATGTGTGTGTGTCTTAATTCTGTATATTTGAGAAAGCTTCCAGTTCTCAGTGCTTGGTGAAATAGCAGTTTGCTTTATTTAATCAACAGATGTTTCAGTTTGATTATACTAGAGTGTTTTTATAAAATGGCAAAGGGTAGTGTTTCTAATGCTTAATTATTATATGTCCTGATTTATTAGAAGTAGAAAAGGGAAACAAATTCTTTCTGCTAAATTATAAGGATAATACCTGAAAACAATCTAAGATTAGAAACAGATTCAGAGGAAGTTTAAAAAAAAGAAGAAGACTTAAAGAGGAAGTGTAAAATGTTAATCATGTAATTGCTTTGACTGCAATTAATAAGGTTAGCATGATTTTTGTAAACACTCATATGTAATCAGTAGATTTAAATTGTCAGGAGGAAAAGATTTTCCTCCATTCTCTTAGGTGTAATGATTGGGGTCTGCAAATTAAGCCAACAAAAGATAAATTAATAAGAGAAAAGATGGATTTAATCACAGGAAAATAATTCAACTCAAAGTGGGGGGGGTGGTTAGAATTTGTGGCTTATATACCACCTTCACAGGAGAAGGGGAAGGGGAAAGACGGGAAAACAGATGAATAAGAGAAGGTGAAAGGAAGATGGGCACCTATAGGAAAAGAAATAGCTTTCTGGAAAGATAAATGGGCCCTTAGAAAATATAGAGAGATGATAGTTTTGTGACAATGTCTGCTTAGGTGCGGTGTGGAGACTTCTCTCTGGTAGGAGTCAGTCTTCCTTGATTGCTCCTGGGAGGAGACTTAAATCAGTTCTTTTGAGAGCTCTGCATTTAGGCAGATAAGAGATTTCAGGAACTCAAGTGCCTTCAGCTGAAAATAATTTTTAGGCTACAGTGGCACATTCTTGATCTCTTCAAAATATTTTGCAGTTCAGATCACATTACCCCCCTAATAACAATTACAGGTAGTCAGGTTGCAAAAGACAGTGTCATAATTCAGGATTTCTAATTTTTATTTGTTGGAAATTTATTAAAAATAGATGGTCTTAAAGCATATGCCTTTAAAAAACTGAGAAAAAGGGTAAGTTTAGGCAAAAGTTAACAGGTATCAAATTGCTTATATAGGTAAGGAAGCTACTTGCCAGATTTAAAATGTAGATTTTTCCCTAGGGATAAGCATAAGTTTGATGATACTTCAGATCATGTCCTTTCAAGTTATAAAAGCATCTCAGGAAGAGTCTTTTGACACTGATATTGAAACCGAATCACAAACTCTTTAAGATTTCTAAATGAGCACTCTGGAATATGGTTATTTCAGTATAATATTTAGTAGAACTCTAATACAACTTTTTTTTTTTTTAAGATTTTATTTATTTATTTGAGAGAGATCACAAGTAGGCAGAGAGAGAGGAAGGGAAGCAGGCTCCCTGCTAAGCAGAGAGCCTGATTTGGGCGGCGGGGGAGGGCTAGACCCCAGGACCCTGGGATCATGACCTGAGCCTAAGGCAGAGGCTTTAACCCACTTAACCCACTGAGCCACCCAGGTGCCCCAGAACTCTAATATAACTTCTTAAAGTGACGTATTACTTGTGTTTCAGTGCCTGACGAAGCTCAGTATCTGGGCAGACATGAAAACGGGGAATATACAGAATCAGGTTCTGACTATTTCTGATTGACAGTGTGTGCAGTTTGTAATTTGAGAGGCTGAGCTGGGGTTGGTTGGTGATGGTTGTTACTGACCACACTCAGTGCTGCCAGAAGCTACAGAGAGAGCCTGGCCTTGAGAAATAGAAATGTGAACATCTAACATTGGGGGCCACTCCAAGAACGACTCCAGGTGGTTTCCAGCCCCTCAGACCTGTTCTTAGTGGGTGGTGCTCACATGTTGCAGTGCTTTTGGCTTTGTGATGGTATGGTGCCACTATATGAGGCCTTTAGTATTAGGTCTGCAGATAATGTCTTGCTTCCAGAGCAAATTGGGTAAAATTCCTGGGTGCAAGTTGTGTTGGGGCTGCAGAATCCATAGAATCCACAGAAAGGAGAAGCAGCTGCTTCCAGCAGTTGGAACAGTGGTAATGCCACAACTGCCCTTTATTTTATTTTATTTTTTTACAATTATTTATTTATTTATTTGACAGATAGAGATCACAAGTAGGCAGAGAAGCAGGCAGAGAGAGAGGCAGAAGCAGGCTCCCCACTGAGAAGAGAGCCCGATGTGGGGCTCCATCCCAGGACCCTGGGATCATGACCTGAGCCGAAGGCAGAGGCTTTAACCCACTGAGCCACCCAGGTGCCCCAAAACTGCCCTTTATTGAATGCTCTCTAGGAGCCAGCTAAGCACCCGGCAGTGGGCAGTCTGCACTTGAGGAAGAGGACACTAAGCTCTTTCCCTTTTTGCAGAAGAGGCATGTTTGGGTTACAGAGACGTGCCTGACTCAGACGCCACAGTTTGATCCTGTGTGGTATCGGGCTCATCTTGATGGACACCCTGTGCATGTGTATAAATAATGAACACAGTTTTAAGTAGAGGGCTTAAATGCAGTATAAAAGCATCAAAGAAGCAAGAGGGCTGTTTAAATTATTTTAAAAAAGCCTCGTGCTTATCATTTGGGTACTTGAACTGAAATTAAATTTGGGAAACAAAACACTTGACCAAGGAAGCACTTCGTTCATGCATTTTGCATTCATGTTTGTCCGATTCCTTCTCTTTATGATGGAAGGATTTCCTGGTCTTGGAATTGTGAGGCTTGTGAACATTTGAACTGACACTGTCTTTAATGGACTGTAGTTCATGACTAGGGTGTGATTATCTTCTCTAGGCTAAAGTCTAGATGTGGGATCACTGGTCATGAGGCATTTTTTTTTTTTTAAGATTTTATTTATTTGAGAGTGGGGGAGTGGGGAGCACAAGTAAGGGGAGCTGCAGGCAGAGCGAGAGGGAGAAGCAGACTCCCTGCTGAACAGGGAGCCCAGTGTGGGACTCCATCCTGGGACACTGGGATCATGACCAACTGAGCCACCCAGGAACCCAAGGCATGTGGTTTTTAAGGCTTCGAGACAAAGTGCCAAACTGCCCTCTAGAAAGGGTTTACCAGTTTGGGCAACCCCTGGAGTGTGCCTTTCTTCACAGTCCTCAGCATGGGTTTTGGGTTTTGATGATCATTTTCATCTCCACCCATCAAATAGATGAAAAATTACATCTCATTGTTATTTTTATTTGCATTTGGTGGATTGTCACTGAGTGAGTGCCTTTATATGTATACTACTAATTTGTGGTGTTTTCCCCTTTGTGTTTTTTGTTAATTTTACTAGGGGATATTTGTGTTCTTACTGATTTGCACTAAGTTTTTATATATTCAGGATACTTTTTTGATGTACATTTTCCCTGGTTTATTATCTTTTGTCTTACTTCAGGTATCCTTGCTGGTTAGAAATGTTACGGTTTTGTATGATCACAGAACAGCCACATAGAGAACTCCAGAGAAAGGTAGGGAGCTTGAGGGAAGGAGCCTGTTTTGACGGTACTCGCAGGAAAAGCAGTGTGGGCCTGGCATAAGGTTAATGACTGAGTTCACTTGAATATCAGTGCACAGCAGTGCTCTTACGGTAGTGAGGTTCTGTTTCCTTTTTGTATTTAATTTTTGAGGCTCTGTTTTCACAGAGTTGGTTGCAGTTCCTGCTGCCTTTCCTGACCCTTCCCTTCCCTGACCGCTGTTGGCCAGTTGACAGCTGGGCTGCAGTGCTCAACACCTGTCATGTCTTGCACATTTCTAAACTCCCTTGCAGTTTTTATTCTAGCTGCTTAGGACTTTGAAACTTGTAGATAAAGGTTGTCTATCCATTAGTTACTTATCACCTCTTCTCAAGAATAAAGCTGCAAACTCAGTCTTCTTAAGGCTAAATTGCCCATAAGTTCTTTGTGATAACACACTTAAATGCCAAGTCACAAGAAAGTTCTCATTTTTCTCATTGTGGCACTTGGATTGAAATTACGTTTGTATGTTAATAAGATGAAGATACAGCTTTGAGTCAAACCAAAATTTATTTGCGCTCCCATGTATCATGCTGATCTTGTCAGCCCTCATGCTTCTCAAATGGCTGTGATTTGAGAGAGGTTCCCAAACTCACTACTTGTTCCAGAGAGTGTGAAATTTGACAGACATAGGTCATAACTTGAGATCTGGCATTTTGCAAGACCAGTGAACTTTTCTCAGTGCCAATGTTCTGTTTTTAAAGATTTTATTTATTTATCTGTTTATTTATTTATTTGAGAGAGAGAGTGATCTCAAGACCCCAAGATCATGACCTGAGCTGAAATCAAGAGTCAGAGCCACCCAGGTGCCCCTCAGCCCAAGTGCTCTTATCTGTAGAAAATAAAGATGATATGAAATATTGTTTGTGACTCTTTGCAAGCGAAGTATAGAGCTATTTGAAAAAGTGAATTGTTGGGTCATGGTTTGGGGTTCGTAGTGTTTTCTGGGTGAATTTTTGGTTCTTAGTTACCTTTGTGGTAGTGTGGCTGCTTCCCACTGTGTTGAATGCACACTCTGATCTATTAATCAGAACCCAGGGCAGGCCTTAGCTTTCCCCTCCTTGAGTTCGCAGCTAATGTTATTCTTCCAAAATCCTTATTCGGGGAGCCTTTAGTTTCTTTTCACATTCAGGTCTAGGAGATCTGCTGTGTAGATTTTCCAGGAGAATCTTTAGTGCTTGTCTGTTGTTCTCAGGGCAAGTCCAGCTCCTTGAGGGAGGAGCTCTTTAGACTTTCTGCAAGGGCTTTCTGACCCCCACGATGAGGAAGGACTGTGCTGAAGCCTTGGGTGGAGTTCTTTTCACCAGAGGGAGGAAAGCTGACTTGGGGATTGTTCTTTTGGGATCTGTGAATCATCTTGTCCCCAGGTTTCATCATAACAGCAAATGCCACTATGATTTTAACTATTTTGTTAATAGGGATTTGCTTTTGGCTATTGTGCTGAATGATTTATGTGTGTGCGCCTATATCTGGAATCATGCCTCACTTAGTCTGTACCTTGATTCACTCAGGCCTTTCTGCTTTTTGCTCTTTACCGGCCTCTAGGGTCCTATGGAGTCGGACTATAAGTGTTGCTGTAAAAGCATTTGAAATGCTTACTTGTGGCTTTTGTTTGTTTCCTTACCTCCCTTTTAGATTTTGCATTTTTATTTTATTTTATTTAAAAGATTTTATTTGTCAGAGAGAGAGAGAGAGAACGAGCACAAGCAGGGAGAATAGCAGGCATAGGGAGAAGCAGGGTTAGCACGGGGCCCAATGTGGGACTTGATCCCAGGACCTCGAGATCATGACCTGAGCCCAAGGCAGATGCTTAAGTGACTGAGCCACCCAGGTGTCCCTAGATTTTACATTTTAAATTACATTGAAGAATTTTGGATATATCAAACTATATTATGGATTTTATCAAAACAAGTTATATAGGCATATGATGCTTGGTATGTATAAGTATTAATGTATGCATGCAAATGTATCAATATGTTTATATTGAATGATTGTTTTTCTTGAGATTTGGTTGATTTAAAAACACTTTGTAAACTTCGTTCTTGAGATAATCAGATTTGAAACTTTTGACTAAATCCCTTTTCGTCATAACTTTTTAATCTTTGATGAGATATGTGATGACGGAAAAATTTTTAAGGAATTAATTGGAAATGTTTTTCTCTTGACAGATTGGAAATACTATTTAGAATTCATTTAGTATATAATCATATACATTTATATATATTTATATATATTTCAGTAGAATTATATTTACTCTGATAGATTCTCTAATAGCAAAAAGAAATTTCTAGATATTTTTGGTAACTTTATAAATGGTATATATTTTTTTCCCCTCTAGTTTAGAAGTAAATAGTTTTTAGTCTTTGAGAGTGGCCGCACTATAAAATTAATCTTTGTTGCACAGAAGTAATTGGAAAAGGAGTGAATGTCTAGTTAGAATGACATCACTGGCTTAATATCTCAGTGGGGGTCTATAACTTTGAGTTTGCTTAGCAGTAGAAAATCTTTTGAAATACCGTCTTGAAAATAAGTCGTATTACAGCAGATTGTGTTGAGTGTGAATATGTGATAAACTGCTGGGCCAGGACATAGACATGACTGATTCTTGACTCTAGTTTTTATTTTTATTGAGGTATGTGTAAGACTTAGACACGCTCTCTCATTTGACAAGTCTTGTTGCAACAGATTCTGTAACTTGCTTGTTGGCTGCTGATGGCAGCATTTCAGAAATAGACTAGTGTGGCCCCCAGGCAAAGGCTTTGTCTTTCCTCCTTGGATCCCAGCAGAGTGATTGCCTGGCTGGAAGGGATCTCTATAAAGCATTTTCCTAGGTTTATTTTGAAGGGAAGACAAGGGAGCAGAAAGGAGCTCAACAGGGCAGAAAAGGCGTGTGGAAAACAAAGGAGTATAAGGGTTTAGTTTAGTTCGGGGTTTGGGTAGGGTAGGGAAACGAATTTTGTTACAGTGTGCTGTGATTTTATGATTTAAATATACTAGTCTTAAATAATCTCGAGATTGGTATGTTGACCCAGTCTGTTGAACCAGAGATCCAGCAAGACAGGCTGAGCTTCTCTTTCTCAGGGTCCACAGGCTTTTTCTGCAGTAGTCTGCATACAAATAGAATGGATAGAACGGTGTGTTTCTTTACATTTTTTCCAAGAAAAATTGCTTTATTCTCGTTAATGACAATGTAAGCCTTTGCTCATGACCCCCCCTTTTTTTTTTTGAGTTTAGCAATTCTGTTAGAGTAGATTTATTACAGTCTTTTCTTTTCTTTTTTTTTTTTTTTTTAGGATTTATTTATCTTAGAGCCTGTATGAGTGAGGTGGGGGGCAAAGGGAGATGGAGAGACTCCTTAAGTAGACTCCTTGCCAAGCACAGAGCCTGACCTAAGGCTTGATCCCAGGACCCTGAGATTGTGACCTGAGCTGAAATCAAGAGTCAGATGCTCAACCGAGCCACCCTGGCAGCCCTCTCTACCTTTGTTTTTAAGGAGTGCAAAGATGGGGTCAGGAAATCTTTATATCGTAACTGGGTTTAAGCACTTGCTTCTTTAATTTGGATTTCCTTATACCTAGTTTTATGGTAAGTCTGAGTGTTGATAGAGTATTGAACATTTTGAATAAGTTTTTGGGTCATCAGATCACAGTAAGTAGTGCTATAATTTTGAATAAGACACTGTTCCAAATTATGGTACTACTTATGATCTGGTTACACAAAGCTTATTGGTCACTGCCTCATCTTATAAGGTCGGTTTTTGTACTTTATTGATCTGTGTGCAGTATGGGTAAGAGTGGAAGAGGGAAGGCCACGTACTAGCTGGATGACCCTGGGCAGATCATTAAAGGATCCCGTGTAGGCTCAGGAAATATTTATAGAATATGGATGAAGAGATTGCCTTATTTCTATTCTGTGAAACTTGGGTATTTTTAAGAAGGATTCTGGAAAATGATGGAACCATTATCTTTATTCTGATAGCCTAAACCAGGCATATTTAGTTCTCTGTCCTTTGGGATCTTGACATGGCCCCTGTTAGAAAAGGAAAAATGAATTTTCTGTTTTATAGTCATTATCAATACACATTTTTTACCAATAACAGAATGTGAAAGCCAGAATATAAATAAAAAAATAGGTACAGTAGAAGCCTGTAGCTTTCAATTTAGTGTGAGCTTGAGGAGGTAGGCTGTGGGTTTAATTGAAAGTAAGGAAAGAGTAGGTCTAAGAGAATAAACAATGTATTGAGAGAATGTTAAAAAAACCCAAGTTGTTGGGTTGAAGAGCTCTTTTTTTTTTAATGTAAAACTTCCATGTTTATTTGTGTAGAATGGATTGTCTGAGTAAAAACATGTGTTTAAACCCTAGTCAAAGCATAAAAACATGTTTAATTGAATGTAACCGCGTGTACTCAATTTGCTACCCACTTTGGAGCAGTCTCAGCTACTAAAATAACATAAGGAAGGATAAACTAAATTGGAGGTTAAGACAGATGTGCTTAAGTGAGCTTATTTGTAGCTCCTATACTAATTAAAACAAGTTGACAAAATATTTTTGTATTAACTTCCCTTTATATGTAAGACTTAGTGTCTTTTTTTATGTAGTAGAGAAAAGGGTCTCAAAATACTTAAGAAAGAAAACTTTTTAGTTTTCACTTAAAAAATACTTAGTTAAATCAAGAAATGATAATAAGCAAACACGTAGTGAATTTGAGGTGTGGCGTGGGGCAGTGGGAGCTGTAGTTAGCTTTTTGAAGTCTGTGTCCACTCATTCCCCTCTAATTTGCTTTCTGTGCTGCAGCCACAGTGAGAGACCATGGCTGAAGCAGAGTCTTCGCTTTTGGGCCTCTTGGGTGATCAGATGGGAAGGCCAGACTAGGGCCTAATCATGGAACTCCTTGACCACACTCAGAGGAGTTGGGGTTTCAGTCTGGGAGTTTCTGAGTTGCTTGAATGTGTGTATGATGTAATCCTAGTGTGTTTTTCAGAGTGGTAGTCAGACATTTTTGCTTGTGTGACCCCCTAAAACAATTTGAAAACACAGTTCCTCTTGCACATTTAATGTCATTACACCCAGTTTTTTAAAGGTTTGAATAAATGCAGAGGATACCATTTCCAAATATATTGTAAACATCATTTAAATGTATTTAAAGATAATTCCAGTATCATAGTAACTTGTAACCATTTACCAGCTATTAAAAAACAGTAGTCAGAAATTTTACAACTTTTCTTGATTTCTGTTCAATTCTTACCCGGACTTTGATTCTAAGACCAAGTATTATCTTTTATTGATTATTCTGTTGTATTTTTCTATAACAAAGTATGTATATAAACTTAAGTTTATATTAAGAAGCACTTATGTGGGGTGCCTGGGTGGCTCAGTGGGTTGAACCTCTGCCTTCAGCTCAGGTCATGATCCTAGGGTCCTGGGATCGAGCCCTGCATCGGGCTCTCTGCTCGGCGGGGAGCCTGCTCCCCCCCCCCCCCGCCTCTCTGCCTACTTGTGATCTTTGTCTGTCAAATAAATAAATAAAATCTTAAAAAAAAAAAAAGAAACACTTATGTAATCTTAGGGTAAGGACCTCGAGAAATCTGCTTCTCCATAAAAGCAATGAGAACAAAGGCAAAAATGATTAAACCCAACTTTTTCAGAACTCTGGATGTTAACTATAGGCTTGCAGTAATCCTTGGAGTGTATACTCAAGGAAAAGGACTGAATCAGAGTAAGAACAGTACATTTTGTGCTTTGTTTTAACTTGCTCTATTCCCACTCCCTCTCCCTGGCTCTGTGGTAGCTTTAAACAAGCAGTCTAGTAGTCATTGGAGGGGTAAGAACAGGTTTGGAACTTCCCCAAAAGCCCGAGCTCCAGACAGTTGTCACTATTTACTTGTCTGGAAGCTCCCCAGTAAAGGCTCATTTATAGGGCTTGTCTTTATTTGACCTGGCTCAAAGATTGCCCAGTGGTAAAGTCCCGTTCTTAGGGTATCTATTGAAAACAATCAGCAGCAACTGTTTAACATCACAACTGCCTGTGTCAGTGATATCAGTTAGGGCAAACAACAGGTTGGCCGAAAACCTTAAAAAGAAAATCTTGGGAATGAGTTGTCCATAGGGGGATCACGAGAAGCGCTGATATATTCATATATTCCAGTGCTCTAGAAGACTGTGCCCATGGGCAGGGGTGCACACAGGCCCAGGAAATACTGGAAGCGGGCTTCAGTTTTCACCTCTGGCCTGGAGGCTCTGTACTAGCAGCAAGTAATGGCTGAGATGGTTGTGAACTGTTGAAGCATTTAAGGCATGTCCCAGCACACACACAGCCCCTTGGTGAAGGATGGGAGACTCAATTATTACCTCAGTTACCACTAAACTAACTGAGCAGAGACTTCAGTGGCTGCACATGACCAAAAAAAAATATAGACTTCACAGAATTAGTCCAAGAAAATCACTAAACAAACAAACAGCGATAGTAATAACAGCATATCCTGTGAGGAGAGGGAATCTGGTTTTCAGCGTTTCCACCTTATATTTTTTAAAGTGTTCAGTTTTCAACAAAAGTAAAATACTCAAAGAAATAGTGAAGTATGGCTTATGATCTTGTTCACCACTTGGCATCTCCTGTGCTAAACTCTGCACTGGCCACATAACAGGTGTTCAGAAACATTATTTGAATTGATGTGCAGTGATTAGCGGGGTAGTCATACTTAGGTGATTTTGAAAGCTGCTAGTTATTTTCTTCTGTTATGTTTATAGGACAAACCCTGGTATTTTGATCACAACCCCCAGAACAGAGTCCTTGTTAAATGACACCATACATTTGCCCAAATGTCTGTTGATTTAGTATCCTGGAAAATTTGAAGGCTCTTTCTTTAGGCAATGACGTACAGTAAACCTGCGAAGAAAACTTGACTTATTCAGAAACCAGATCATTTTGAGATGTCTCCTATGTGAAATTTATAGTTTGAGTTTTTAAAGCATTTTAGGAATAAAACTATTATACTTTTTTTTTTTTTTTTTTTTTTTGCTGACATCCAGATCGCTAGTGACCTACAGTTGAGTACTCACATTGTATTGTATTTGACGTCTTTATTTAAAGATTCAGAGGATTTCGGTGTGTCAGATCTAGTGAATTAAGACTATCAGCACATGCTGATTTAAAAAATCTGGCTTCAAATCCATAATATTTTCAGATGACAGACTTTTACTACTTTCATGATCAGTTGTGATGTTGAAGATATTCAGGGTTGTTATTTACTGTATTGATGTTCCCTGGTTCATTCCAGGAGCAGGAAGAAGGAAACTAGAAATACTGATGTCATCACATCTGTGCACAGAGTGTTATCAATATTTCCCATTTCCAAATACTCATTTGTGTGTATTTTTCATCATTCTCTTTTACTCCAGCATCTGAAAAAAAGATGAAGTAAACCTGCTAGACTGGCACGCTTCAGACTCCTGTGTCCCTGACGGGAGAAGATGTGCACCGACATGGCATTGATGCCAGCCAGGGAGGCAGGGGCTGATGAGGGTCTTTGAGAATGTGGTCAGAATTCTGATTGGTGATGACAGGTGCTGCAGAGGCTAATGCTGAGCTGGCCAACCTTCGAAGAGTGACACCTGAAAGAGAACCCGTAAAGTAAACAGTTGTTTACTGGCAGTTGTGAACAAGGCCAAAAATGACTGGGGTTCACAGTGGATTAGGAAGTTAAAACTTAATTGTTAAGGAACCTGGTTAGCAAAACCATCTTTCCCTTTCTTTTTTTTTTTTTTTTTAAAAAGAGGCAGGCAGAGAGAGTGAGAGGGAAGCAGGCTCCCTGCTGAGCAGAGAGCCCGATGTGGGACTCGATCCCAGGACCCTGAGATCATGACCTGAGCCAAAGGCAGCGGCTTAAACCACTGAGCCACCCAGGCACCCCCATCTTTCCCTTTCAAGAACTAGTTTGGGTTTATAATAGGTTGAAGGTTCTTGTCTTTCTAGTTTTTGTTTCACAGTTTTCTGTCTTAAATGTATGAGAACATAAGCAGTTTTCCTATGAAAGAGCCATTTTGGGTTTTCTGCACTAGAGCAAGTGAAAGTAAAATGCAGAGGCTTTTTTGGTTTGTTTTTCACTGTGGAAATAGCATGTAGATAGACGTATGCACATGGACACATGTAAATGTGTATAAACTTACAAAGAGAAAGTTGTATCTATAGTTCTTCATAGATAAACTCATGCACATATGTGAGTGTGTGTGCCATATTTCAGCGGACATCTGTTATAAATTTTTAGTTCTTATATATGAGTACATGTACCTGTGATTAGTTTACCAATGAATATAATTTTTTCTTATTAAAGCAAGTTGCCATTATAATTGCTAATGGCCCTGATGAAGACTAGATAGCTTCAATAATCCGTTACTTTCCCTAATATTACATTGACATTTCTTTCCTTGTTTATTTTACATATAGAGAGAGCGAGTGTGGGGGGAGGGTGGGGAGAGGGAGAAGGAAAGAAGCAGATTCCCCATTGAGGGTGCAGCCTCAATCCCACCACCCGAAGACCGCAGCCTGAGCTGAAATCAAGAGTGCGACGCTCAGCTGACTGAGCCATCCAGGCATGCCCTACATTGACAATTCTTTTTTTTTTTCCCACTTGAAATTTTAATGCAGTGTATAATTCTTTAGACACATTCCCCCCCCCACCAAAGTGCTTCAATTTCAGGTTATATATATACATGTAACAAAAAATACGCTGTTTTGATATTTAAAAGCAACGTGGTTTCCTCGTAAATGGAAATTTAGTTTTCCAATTGCCAGCTATTTTTGCAATTGCCACCTACCTTCCCTTTCCCGTATTTGAAGGACTTCTTCTACCTCGAAATTGTATAAGAAAAAAAAAAAAAACATTTGTGATGAAAAAACAAAAGGTAAGGCATGTTCTACATGAACAATTTGCAGTTTGGTAAATATAACTGAAACATATTAAGATAGGCCTAAGTTCCATTTGATATCCAGACATACCTTTAGGGTGATGCTAACTACATAACTCAGAAATCTTTTGAAACTGCAAACCTCAGAAAGTTTTTGAAAAGTTCTAAAAGCTAAAGGTTAGTGTTTTGCTTTGTTTTGTAACTCATTCCTGGCAAGACCTAACCTGATCTGAATTCATTTAGTGGCAAACCTGAACTGAGCTCACATGTTACATGGCTATTTATAGTTTTTATTTCCCACTTAGTATGAATATTCATACATTTCGATGCAGAACTAATGTTTGATTATGATTACAGGTCTGCTGTGTAACCCACTACAGTGTTATGTAATATATTTTCTTTTTTTTTTTTTAATATTTTATTTATTTATTTGACAGAGAGAGAGAGAGATCACAAGTAGTCAGAGAGGCAAGCAGAGAGAGAGGAGGAAGCAGGCTCCCCGCCGAGCAGAGAGCCCGATGCGGGGCTCGATCCCAGGACCCTGAGATCATGACCTGAGCTGAAGGCAGAGGCTTAACCCACTGAGCCACCCAGGCGCCCCTAATATATTTTCTATACACATGTTATCTCTCTTAAATCTGAAAAATTTTGAATTTTGAAAACTGGATCCACCTGTTTTAGATAAGGAATTGAGGATCCCCTTTCTTTATTTTCTTTTTTCACTTTTTAAAAATTTCTTTTCAGCGTAACAGTATTCATTGTTTTTGCACCACACCCAGTGCTCCATGCAATACGTGCCCTCCCTATTACCCACCACCTGGTTCCCCCAACCTCCCACACCCCCGCCCCTTCAAAACCCTCAGGTTGTTTTTCAGAGTCCATAGTCTCTCATGGTTCATCTCCCCTTCCAATTTCCCTCAACTCCCTTCTCCTCTCCATCTCCCCATGTCCTCCATGTTCTTTGTTATGCTCCACATATAAGTGAAACCATATGATACTTGACTCTCTCTGCTTGACTTATTTCATTCAGCATAATCTCTTCCAGTCCCATCCATGTTGATACAAAAGTTGGGGGTATTCATCCTTTCTGATGGAGGCATAATATTCCATCGTGTATATGGACCACATCTTCCTTATCCATTTGTCTGTTGAAGGGCATCTTGGTTCTTTCCACAGTTTGGCGACCGTGGCCATTGCTGCTATAAACATTGGGGTACAGATGGCCCTTCTTTTCACTACATCTGTATCTTTGGGGTAAATACCCACTAGTGCAATTGCAGGGTCATAGGGAAGCTCTATTTTTAATTTCTTGAGGAATCTTCACACTGTACATTGACAATTCTTAAGTAGTCAACCTTAGATAATGGAATTTGTTGGACTCCTATCATTGTCATTGGTGATGTAATCCAGGTGTAGGTTCAGATTATGTGGCCACTTCTTACGTGTCATTTCTCAATTCATTGCGCTTTGTCTGCCTTTCCTCATAGATCTAGTCTCTGAGGTAAATATGAGACTCTCCTTTTCATATTTTAGGACATGAATTCCCAGGTTTGATAGGTGAGGGAGGAGAATAGGTGCAGAGGACATGAAGGTAATGGCTTTGAGAAGAGCTAAGTGGAGACAAGATTGGTCCCACATGAGGATGATAGCACCCTGAGAAGTCTGGCCGTTGTGGGTTAGAGCCAGGAGAGGACCTTTGATAGAAGACAAGGCTGGGTAGAGTTGGGAGCAACCTGAGCCCATTACACTATTTCACCAGTGAGGCTGGGAGCAGGTAGGGGGAGAGGCATGGGCATGGACCAGGTGGACCGAGGGCTGGGTTGGCTGTCAGAGTAGAGTGAAAGGAGCAGTCCAGGCTATGTGTGAGAGAAGAATGCTGACAGAGAAACCAGGTGAGAGAAAAATACGTGGAGACCTGGGTTTGAATAGGAAAGTCTGAGGGTGAGGGAGCTGAGCCAAGGGGAAGGAGAGGAGGGGTGAACATTGGATGAGGTGAGTACTTCAAAGATGGAGAGCACTTGGCTTGTCCACAAGGTGCCTCTCTGAGGAGTAGAGCCCGGGGCATAGGAGAGAGGGTGGCCCTCCTGAAAGGTGCTGTGTTTGTGGGACCCCTGGGTCATCTGGCCTTCCCTCTCCCTTCACATCCTTCTCTGGTTGCCTTTGAAAAGTGAGGAGAGGCGGGAGTGCCTTGGCACCCATCAAGTACAGATTTTAATATCTACTAGGCAAAACTGATTGGAAAGTTAGGAGAGAGATGGTGAATGGGTTTTTTCTTCATCATTTTTACTCTCCTTCACTGTAAAATACAGTGTTTTTCGAAAATACATGTAATACTATGAGATAGATCATAAATGAGAATATTCATACTAGGAGCAATATTATTAGGAAAATAATAGATATCATTGCAAGAGGTAGGTCACAAATAGGACTTTCATATTTCCAACACACAGAGGGAAGAAGCAAACAGAAGCAGTGCTGTACTTCATAGTGTCCATCAGGTTAAAAAACAAAAACATTCACTTAGCTGTTTATGAGGCATCGTCAAATAATACTAAGCAATGTCCACGACAGCATCCTTTTATAAATAAAATACATTTATTAGGCTTGCTTGTGTCATTAAAAGCAGTCTGTCCAGAGAATGAAATAATGTCATCTAGGTAACCAACTCTGTGACACCTAGCTTAGCTGAGGGATAGCTTTTCTCTAGCATAGGAGTCACATATGTAGACACCTCCAGAGTCCTAGAGTGAATCAGTGTGAATGGGGCTGGAGTGGAGGCCTGGATGACCTGGAGAGGACGAGATGCACTTAACAGGCATTTGGGTTTATCTCCTTATAGAAAGCCCTGTGTGGGTTTAAAAAGTCATACCACAGGCCAAAATGCCCCACGGGAACTCTGATCTAGAGTGTGTGGACATCACCTATGAAATCCTTCTTAAAAACTGTTTCTCTCAGTTGAGCTTTTGGAAAATACCGAACAGCAGTGAGTTATGGGTTGTATTCTCTGACAGGTGCCTAGTCTGTAGATGACCTGTGTTTCCAGTTGATCATGCAGCCATATGTTTTTACCTATTGGACAGACCAGGGAGGAGGTAAAGCCATTGTCTTTTCAGCTGAGGCCACTGGAAATTATAGGGGAGGAAAACTTTTCCCTTCTTCCTTTCCAGTTTCTTTGGCTGGCCTAATAACTAATTTGACATAAGACAGATTAACAGGAGAAAAACAAGTTTAATTACATATGTTGGGGAGCCCCACAAAAACGGGAGAGGCTCTCTTGCAGTAAGGCAGTCGAAGTTTATATGTCACCCCAAGTTAAAAAGAGAGGTAGGTGTAGGAGTCTGGGACTTCAGAGGGGAGGAAAACAATTTAAGAAGATGAGAAGAGCAAATATTTGGTAAATGAATGTTTACCCTGCAGAGAGGTCTTTCTTATGTAAAAAAAGAAAAAAGTTATCTTTGGTAATAGCTCTCCTCCTGGTACAGACTCTGTTCTAATTTTTTTTTTTTAAGATAGTTAAGGGGGGGAGGTAAAAAGCTCTTCTTAAGTCTGTTGTGCCTTGGTTATCTTAAGCTCAAAATAATTTGCATGCCAAAGTGGCACTTATGGGGTGGCCTGCTTTGAACCACATTAGAATCTAGAGGTAAGGGGAGAAGGCCGATGCTACTCTTTGGTCTCCAGGTACCCTTTTGGGTCCACCAAGAGAGAAGAGGTGGGCCATCATTTTGGAAATGCTGTGCTAGAACTTAGATGGGAAATGGGTATCACATATAAAAAAAAAATGTAAGAGTTTTGGTTATGGCCACCTTTTGAACACTTATGTTGGCGTAGGATAGGACATTGACAAAGATAATCAAGTTCTAAGTTCTTTAAAATCGGAATGACATGAGGTCTTTTCTGGAGTCTTTAAAAATGGGACTGTTGAAAAAGGCAATCGTCTCAATGGGAGAAGATATTTGCAGATGATATAGCTGATAAAGTGTTGATATTCCAATATATATATAAAGAACTTACACAACTCAGCACCAAAAAACCAAACAGTCTAATGAAAAAATGCACAGAGGACCTGAATGGACATTTTTCGAAGAAGACATACAGGTGGCCAACAGACTCATGAAAAGATGTTCAACATCACTAATCATCAGAGAAATGCAAACCAAAACCACAATGAGAGTATCACTGCACACCTGTTAGAATGGCTGGAGTCAGAAAGATAAGGAACGACAACTGTAGGGAAAAGGTGGAATGTAAATTGATACAGCCACTGTACAAAACAGTATGGAGGTCCCTCAAAAAATTAAAAAGAGAATGACCATATGATCTATTAATTCCTCTATTGGTTATTTACCTAAAGAAAACAAAAATACCAGTTCAAAAAGATATATGCACCCCTATGTTTATTGAAGCATTATCTACAATAGCCAAGATATGGAAGCAGCCCAGTGTCTATTCATAGAGGAATGGATAAAGAAGATGTGGCTAATGTATACAATGGAATATTAGTCCTAAAAAAAGGTGAGATCTTCCAATCTGCAGCAACATGGATGGACCTATAGTGTATTATGCTAAGTGACATAAGTCAGAGAAAGACAAATAGCATTTGATTTCAGTTATATGTGGAATCTAAAAAATGAATAAACAAACGGACTCTGAAATACGGAGAACAGACTGGTTAGATACGGGACGTGGGTGAAGGGATGGCATAATAGGTAAAGGGCATTGAGAAGTACAAACTTCCAGTTCTAAAATAGGTCATGGAGATGAAAAGTACAGCATAGTCTGTAATGCTGTGGTAACTTTGTATGGTGACAGATGGTGACTGCACTTACCTGGTGAGCACCAACTAATGTATAGAATTGTTGAATCACTACGTTGTGCACTTGAAACTAGTAAAAACATTGCATGTCAGTTACACCTCAATACTAAAAGAAATGGGATAGTTTAACAATTGGGTAGTTTCTCTGCAGTTACATACAAATACACGTAGACTCATGCGAATGCACACATACTTAATCTGGAGTTGTGTCCCAGTTTATGATACTGTGATTTGGTTCTGAGAGCTCTGGAACCTACCTGTTCTTCAGGGTCAGTGCAGGCAATACATGTAATGCTAGGGTGCTGTGTGGTTCTTTGTGATCCAGCACCCTCAGGATCAAAAAAATCTCCAAGCAAAAGAAAAGGCAGCCTGCTAATTTATTTCCTAATACAGTGTGATCCCATTATATGCAAATTAAATTACGCAAATTTCAAGTAATGACACAAATACTATTAATAAAAACTTCACAGGCTGTGCAGAATTTCAGTGGATACATTCCCCCAAATTGTGCATCGAGCTATGTCATAATTTCAAAGCTAGCAGGTCAACTGGATTGTAAAAATGCTTTGACTCACCCCCTTGAGGGGAGCGGGAGGACCTAACTCAGGGAACATCATTGTCTGAAAACCCACGTGGCAGGCCCCTCCCCCAGAAAACCAACCAGGAAGGAAGAAAAAAAAAAAAAAAAAAAAGACTACAAGGGAACAACCACCACTACTTCATAAATACAACTTTTATTTTTAACTCTTTACCAGTATTCTGGTTCTTTTTTTTTTATATACATACAGATAATTTTTTAACCTATTTACCATCACACTGAGATGTCCAGTACATCAAATTCTTTAATAACCTTCTAACCTGAACTTTTTGATACATACACCCATGTTTTTCTTTTGTTTTTCTATTTTTTTAATTATTTTTTAATTTTAACTTAGTCTAGTTTATTCTTTTTTAATTTTTATTTTCTACTATACATATAGAGTTAAACTTCAAGGTAATCCCCTTTCCCCAATCAATGCTACCCCTATAGGCAAACCAGTTTCTAATCCCCCTGTAACTTAGGAAAGTTGAGTCCCTTAACAAAAATATCAAGATACCTTCAGGAAGAATCAAAATAACCTTCCTCACCCACACTGAGAATCTATAACCACTCTCCCAATTTTTCCTTCTGTCAGTGTTTCTGTGAATTTGTGTTTGTCCTGATAATATATAAATCTTATACTTGGGGTTCTTTCTGATGAGGTTCTTCCCTTTTTTTTGCTTATATATACATATTTTTTTCTCTTGTCATATACTTTTATCACTCTTTTTGTCTGTCTGTTTTTGTTTGTGTACTCCACAAATCTTACCTTGTGGCCCATTTGGGCTGAGCCTTCTCTTTTATCTTCCCTTTTTTTCCTATCTCTCTCTCTCTTTTTTTCCCTTTTTTCTTTCCCCCTTTTTTTCTTTCTTCTTCTCTATTTCTTTTTCTTTTCTTTTTTCTCTCATTTGGGTGGGGAATCCTGATTGCACAGACGCGTTCCAGGGTGCACATTGACTGCACCACAATCGATAAGTCCAGCTGCATCTGTTTAGTCATCTCTTACCAAAATGACTAGGAGGAGGAATACCCAACAGAAGAAAAATACAGAGGATGGGCCTTCTGCAACAGAGCTAATGGCTATCGACATAGACAATATGTCAGAAAAGGAATTCAGACTAACAATTATCCAGGCAATAGCTAGGTTGGAGAAAGCCATGGATGACCAAACAGAATTGATTAGGGCAGAACTGAAAGCCACCAGTGATGATGTTCAAAATGCTCTCAATGAGTTCCAATCCAATCTAAATTCTCTAAAAGCTAGGGTAACTGAGACAGAAGATAGAATTAGTGATCTGGAGGACAAACAGATAGAGAGAAAGGATCAGGAGGAAGCCTGGAACAAACAGCTCAGAAGCCACGAAAACAGAATCAGGGAAATAAACGATGCCATGAAACGTTCCAACGTCAGAATTATTGGAATCCCTGAAGGGGAAGAAAAAGAAGTCTAGAAGATATAGTGGAAGAAGTTGTCTATGAAACTTTTCCCAATCTCACGAATGGAAACAACGTTCATGTACTAGAGGCAGAAAGATTTCCTCCCAAGATTTTAGATTCTCGAAAGTCCTCATGGCACCTTATAGTTAGAATGGGGAATTATGTTTCAAGAGAGACCCTCTTAAAAGCAGCTAGGACAAAGAAGCTTCTTACATACAGAGGAAAGCCCATTAGAATAACGTCAGACCTTTCCACAGAGACCTGGAAAGCCAGGAAGGGCTGGCAAAATATATTCAGAGTACTAAATGAGAAGAACATGCAACCAAGAATACTCTATCCAGCAAGACTGACATTTAAAATGGATGGAGAGATAAAGAGTTTCCAAGACCGGCAAGGCTTAAAAGACTATGCAACCACCAAGCCGACACTGCAGGAAATATTAAGGGGGGTCCTATAAAAGAGAAAAAAATCCTAAGAATATCATTGAACAGAAATATAGAAACAATCTATAGACAGAAAGACTTCAAAGGCAACACGATGTCAATAAAAACCTATCTCTCAATAATCACTCTCAATGTGAATGGCCTAAATGCGCCCATAAAACGACACAGGGTTGCAGATTGGATAAAACGACGGGACCCATCCATATGTTGTCTACAAGAGACCCATTTTGAACCTAAGGATACACCCAGACTGAAAGTGAAGGGATGGAGAAGCATCTTTCATGCCAATGGGCCTCAAACGAAGGCCGGGGTAGTGATTCTCATATCAGATAAATTAGATTTTAAACTAAAGACTGTAGTCAGAGATACAGAAGGACACTACATAATTCTTAAAGGGACTATCCACCAAGACGATCTAACAATTGTGAATATCTATGCCCCCAATATGGGAGCACCCAATTACATAAGAAAACTATTAATCAAGATAAAGAGTCATATTGATATGAATATAATAATAGTAGGAGATCTTAATACGCCTCTCTCAGAAATAGACAGATCATCGAAGCAGAAAATTAATAAAGAAATAAGAGCATTGAATGAAACATTGGACCAGATGGACCTCATTGACATATACAGAACATTCCACCCTAAAACAACAGAATACTCATTCTTCTCAAGTGCACATGGAACCTTCTCCAGAATAGACCACATACTGGGTCACAAAGCAGGACTCAACCGATACCAAAAGACTGACATCATTCCCTGCATATTCTCCGATCACAATGCTTTGAAACTGGAGCTCAATCACAAGGAAAAGTTCAGAAGGAACTCAAACACCAGGAAGCTAAAGACCACCTTGCTTAAGAATGCTTGGGTCAACCAGGAGATCAAAGATGAACTTAAACAATTCATGGAAACCAATGAGAATGAAGACACCTCAGTCCAAAACCTATGGGATAGAGCAAAGGCGGTTCTAAGGGGGAAATACATAGCCATCCAAGCCTCCCTCAAAAACATTGAAAAATCCAGAATACACCAGCTGTCTCTACACCTTAAAGAACTGGAGAATCAACAACAAATCAAACCAACTCCACATGCAAGAAGGGAAATAATCAAGATTAGAGCAGAGATCAATGAGGTAGAAACGAGAGATACAGTAGAACGTATCAATGAAACTAGAAGCTGGTTTTTTGAAAGAATCAATAAGATCGATAAACCATTGGCCACACTAATCCAAAAGAAAAGAGAGAAAGCCCAAATTAATAAAATTATGAAGGAAAAGGGAGAGATCACAACTAACACCAAGGAAATAGAAACAATCATCAGAAATTGTTACCAACAGTTATATGCCAATAAGCTAAGCAACCTAGATGAAATGGATGCATTCCTGGAAAGCTACAAACTCCCAAAATTGAACCAGGAAGAAATTGACAACCTGAATAGACCGATATTTAGTAATGAGATTGAAGCAGTGATCAAAAACCTCCCAAAAAACAAGAGCCCAGGACCTGACGGATTCCCTGGGGAATTCTACCAAACTTTCAAAGAAGAAATAACCCCAATTCTCCTGAAGCTGTTCCAAAAAATTGAAGCAGAAGGAAAACTTCCAGACTCTTTTTATGAAGCCAGCATTACCCTGATCCCCAAACCAGGCAAAGACCCTACCAAAAAGGAGAATTTCAGACCAATATCACTGATGAATATGGATGCAAAGATTCTCAACAAGATCCTAGCAAACAGGATCCAGCAGCACATTAAAAAGATTATCCACCATGACCAGGTGGGATTCATCCCTGGGTTGCAAGGTTGGTTCAACATTTGCAAATCAATCAGTGTGATAGAACACATCAATAAGAGAAGAGAGAAGAACCACATGGTCCTCTCAATTGATGCAGAAAAAGCATTTGACAAAATCCAGCATCCGTTCCTGATGAAAATGCTTCAAAGTATAGGGATAGAGGGAACATTCCTGAACTTCATAAAATCTATCTATGAAAGACCCACAGCAAATATCATCCTCAATGGGAAAAAGCTTGCAGCCTTCCCGTTGAGATCAGGAACACGACAAGGATGCCCACTCTCACCACTCTTGTTCAACATAGTATTAGAAGTTCTAGCAACGGCAATCAGACAACAAAGAGAAATAAAAGGTATCCAAATTGGCAAGGAAGAAGTCAAACTCTCTCTCTTCGCAGATGACATGATTCTTTATATGGAAAACCCCAAAGACTCCACCCCCAAACTACTAGAACTCATACAGCAATTCAGTAACGTGGCAGGATACAAAGTCAATGTACAGAAATCAGTGGCTTTCTTATACACTAACAATGAAAATACAGAAAGGGAAATTAGAGAATCAATTCCATTTACTATACCACCAAGAACCATAAGATACCTGGGCATAAACCTAACCAAAGAAGTAAAGGACCTGTACTCGAGGAACTACAGAACACTCATGAAAGAAATTGAAGAAGACACAAAAAGATGGAAGACTGTTCCATGCTCTTGGATTGGAAGAATAAACATTGTTAAAATGTCTATACTGCCTAGAGCAATCTATACTTTTAATGCCATTCCGATAAAAATTCCACCGATATTTTTCAAAGAGCTGGAGCAAATAATCCTAAAATTTGTATGGAATCAGAAGAGACCCCGAATTGCTAAGGAAATGTTGAAAAACAAAAACAAAACTGGTGGCATCACGTTACCCGATTTCAAGCTTTACTACAAAGCTGTGATCACCAAGACAGCGTGGTACTGGCATAAAAACAGACACATAGACCAGTGGAACAGAGTGGAGAGCCCAGATATGGACCCTCAACTCTATGGTCAAATAATCTTCGACAAAACAGGAAAAAATATTCAATGGAAAAAAGACAGTCTCTTCAATAAATGGTGCTGGGAAAACTGGACAGCGATATGTAGAAGAATGAAACTCGACCATTCTCTTACACCGTACACAAAGATAAACTCGAAATGGATAAAAGACCTCAACATGAGACAGGAATCTATCAGAATCCTAGAGGAGAACATAGGCAGTAACCTCTTCGATATCAGCCACAGCAACTTCTTTCAAGATATGTCTCCAAAGGCCAAGGAAACAAAAGCAAAAATGAACTTTTGGGACTTCATCAAGGTCAAAAGCTTCTGCACAGCAAAGGAAACAGTCAACAAAACAAAGAGGCAACCCACGGAATGGGAGAAGATATTTGCAAATGACAGTACAGACAAAAGGTTGATATCCAGGATCTATAAAGAACTTCTCAAACTCAACACACACAAAACAGATAATCATATCAAAAAATGGGCAGAAGATATGAACAGACACTTCTCCAACGAAGACATACAAATGGCTATCAGACACATGAAAAAATGCTCATCATCACTAGCCATCAGGGAGATTCAAATTAAAACCACATTGAGATACCACCTAACACCAGTTAGAATGGCCAAAATTAGCAAGACAGGAAACAACGTGTGTTGGAGAGAATGTGGAGAAAGGGAAACCCTCTTACACTGTTGGTGGGAATGCAAGTTAGTGCAGCCACTTTGGAGAACAGTGTGGAGATTCCTGAAGAAATTAAAAATAGAGCTTCCCTATGACCCTGCAATTGCACTGCTGGGTATTTACCCCAAAGATACAGATGTAGTGAAAAGAAGGGCCATTTGTACCCCAATGTTTATTGCAGCAATGGCTACGGTCACCAAACTGTGGAAAGAACCAAGATGCCCTTCAACGGATGAATGGATAAGGAAGATGTGGTCCATATACACAATGGAGTATTATGCCTCCATCAGAAAGGATGAATACCCAACTTTTGTAGCAACATGGACGGGACTGGAAGAAATTATGCTGAGTGAAATAAGTCAAGCAGAGAGAGTCAATTATCATATGGTCTCACTTATTTGTGGAGCATAACAAATAACATGGAGGACATGGGGAGATGGAGAGGAGAGGGAGTTGAGGGAAACTGGAAGGGGAGATGAACCATGAGAGACTATGGACTCTGAAAAACAACCAGAGGGTTATGAAGGGGTGGCGGGGGCGGGGGTGGGGGGGGTGGGAGGTTGAGGAACCAGGTGATGGGTAATAGGGAGGGCACGTACTGCATGGAGCACTGGGTGTGATGCCAAAACAATGAACACTGTTATACTGTAAATAAACAAACAAAAAAAAATAATAATAAAAAATGCTTTGATACCCACTGGCTTCACATTTTCTTGTAAAGAGAAATACCTACTAACCCTTGGCAATATTATTTGAACTCTTTGTTGCTTATAGAACTTCTTTAAGGATTTTGGTGACATTTGCATTATTATTTTAAAATTAGGTATTTAAGTTTTTATCTTGCAAAATATCCAGGTGTACTAGTACTGGTGCTGAAGAAATCTTGCAAATCAGTAACTTTTGAACAGAAATACAGTATGATATGCCATGCTATCAATTTATGTGCTGCAGCTGAGAAATGCTAGAGATAATGCTGATATTAAAAAGCAACAGTAAAGAAAACTATAACACAATGACTGTAGATTTATGTGTTCTGAGAATGCATTCCCCACACCCTTCCTCCAGACTGTGGGATAATCAGCTCTGAATTATGTGAGTTCTTCAGGGATATATCCTATGAATCAAACGCAGTCATGCTTTATGAAACCCTGTTACCCAGGCTTGGAAAAGATTGCTTAGGTTGAAAAAATAGCAAGGTACTTACTCGTTTGATGTGCAGTAGAACATATTTAAGGGCTTCTAAGAAGAAAATTTTGCATCTATTTCTTTAAAACTTGTCAGTAAATACTTAGTGATTTTTTTTTGCATGCCGCCCTGCTCTGTTGTGGGGAAGAAGTGCATTTCTGGAACTTATTTATGTATGGGGAAAGGTGGATGGTCACTTCTTGCTTGTAGGTTTGCACTAAATGATTTTAAAGTTCTTTGGTTTTTACATCAAGTAATATAAAGTGATAGGGCTTTTCATAACAATTGCTTATGTTTAAATGGTGGCTGTTCTGTGCCAGGCTCTGTGCGAACTGCTTTAATAACCCCTTTAATCCGCATGGCAGCCCTTTGAGATAGGTACTGTTATTTCTGCCATTCTACACGTTAAGAAGACAAGCACAGGGAAGTCAAGTGACTTGCCAGAGATCCTAAAACTGCTAAGTTGCAGAGCTGAGAGTCAAAGCTAGGCTGGTTCGCTCCAGAGTCTCTGTCCTCATTGACCAATCTTGGTGGCCTTTCAGGAAGCTGGAGTTGAGGATCCTCTAGGCAGAAACTTCATACCCTGAGGAGAATTTGCTCTGAAAACCGGGGGATGAGGCTGAATGTGACCAAGTGCCCACCTTGGATTTCACCTAGGAAGCCTTGCTTCAGACCACCCCCCCCAACCCTGCTGAACTCCCCACCTGCTTGTGATGCTTTCAACTATTTTAAGAGGAGTGAAAACATTTAATTTTGCAGTTAAAAATCTGACAGTGGCCATGTCTGTCTGGTGTTTGGGCCTTCTGTTAGTGTGAATGGGTGTGTCAAAGGGTTTGGGTTTGTTGGGCGGCCATGTAAATGACTGCTCTCAGATCCTTCCCTTTTAATAGGTGTGGGAGGCAGGATACGGGATGAGAAGACTGGGAAGAGTGACAGACCTTGCCCAAGTGTTGTCAGCCTAGCTATCTTCTTGTCCAGACTTGAAACTGTGAGAGACTTCTGTCCGGAATGAGGTAATCCCTAATTGTTTTCGCTTGGACAGGGAGAGGTAGAAGCTGGGTCCTGAATACCTGATGATGGAGCTGTAAAGACACACTGCACAGTTTATACACTTTCGTGCACGCAGTGCTGACTGCACAAAGGAGCATCTTCTCGTATTGCTTGTTCGTCAGGCTGTCACAGCTTTGATGGGTGTCCTAAGTACACCTAAGGGGTGTACATGACACAGGCCCTCACTGACTGTGCCGTTCCCTTTTCCCCCTCTCTTACGAATGGTTTTGTTGTATCAGATTAGTCTATATTCTATTTAGACCTTTACCTTTATGGGACTGTAATTCTTAAGAGCTAGGAATTTTATAAATGTCGAGACCACGTTCAGGAAGCAATCAAATGCATTTCTATAAGACCACTCATTTGTGGGGTAGCCTGGGTGGCTCGGTCAGTTAAGCATCTCCCTTCAGCTCAGGTCATGATCGCAGGGTCCTGGGATCGAGCCTGTTGTTGTGCTCCCTGCTCAGGGCTGTTTGCTTCTCCCTCTCCCTTTGCCTCCTCCCCGCTGCTTGTGCCCTGTCTCTCTCTCTCTCAAAAAAATAAGTAAAATCTTAAAAAAAAAAAAAAAAGACTACTCACTTGTTATAGTTACGATCTGAAGGGCGCTCATGCTCTTTCTTAGAATTCTCAAATCTTTTCCTGTATGTTTTAGTTAACTGTAAGATGTAGGAAATTGAAAAAGAGGCGTGGCCTCATTCATTACTTTCTGAACCCCTTTTGTGGGTCCAAACATTAGATAGAAAATGTAGGAGGTCTCTTGCAGCAGTTTGCTTTTAGTCATAGAGCATCTAGGATCCAGTTAGAGGAGAGGTGGGTGGCGCGGGAGACCTGTCAGGGAACCTCACAGAGTGCTTCCACGTTTATTTGCAGTGAAAGAAGGCAAGCATTTTTGTCCTCACTTTACAGATGAGGAAGTAGGAAACTGCTTCAGGTCAAACAACTGGTCACCCAGACCCTGCTCACACTCTTCCCAGCTGCCTTTCCAGTGTGGACAGTGGGAGAGTGAGAGCAAGTTTGAACTAAGCCTTCAAGTGTGGAGGCTAGGCCGAGGCCTCATCAGGAGGCTGCGTGAGCTGTAAAAGCCAGTCAGAAGCCGGTGCACTACCCAGGGCCCCCCTGTTACTCACCCTGTTCCTTGGAGCCTCGCCCTCGAGCTGGAGGTGTGCAACAGGGTGAGGTGTCTGTTGCACATCGTATTTGGTCCCAAGCCCTTGTCTTTGTTTTTGAGGCCTAGCCACAAAGACCGCATCAGAGTGGCCGAGATGTAAACAAGCAGGCTGGCAGGTTGGCGTGGGAGCATTTCACTGCCGGGCCCTGGAGGGCGGAAGGCAGGTGAGGACGGCTGTGGTGAGGATGGGCAGTGTTAGAGAGATAGGGATGTGGAGCCGCACTGCCTCCTCTGTGATTCCCTCCGAGATTTCTGTGGGAGCTCTTAGCACCATTTGTGGATTCTTCCAGCTCGAAAGACCTAGGATGTATGGAGTGCTCAATATTGTTTAAATGATACATTTGCAGCTTTTTGAGGAAGATAGAAATAGGACTTTCCTTCTCTTAATCTATCTTTTTTAATGCGAAAATACTTTAAAAGGAATTATCAAGCCAACCTCAGCATTTAAAATTTTACATTTTGGGTGTTGTAAATGCAGAGGTAGAGTTGGGCCATCCTTCAGTTTGATTTCAGGAGGCCTGAGTTAGAGAGCGCTTTGGCCGCTGTCCTCACATTTCAGAGACGTTCCCTCTAAGGCTGTTTCTCTGAAGGATTGAAGGTAAAAGCAACTGAACTTTGTTTAATTGACTTATTAACATTTTAAAGGACACTAAAGGTCACAGCCCAGGTGACTGCAGTTAATTTACTCAGTTTACAGACCATTCTTCTAAGTGTTGTGCTTAAGTACATGTAGGTCTTTCTGTCTAGAAAGTCTTTCTAGACATGTAGGTCTTTCTTGCTTTCTCCCTTCTGCTCTGCTGGTCACATTGGGTTTTGTGTGCCTGTTTTAAGGTGACTTTATTTGGCCTGGCATGTGTGTCAGGCCTAGGCCCGGTGATGCCAGGAACACAAAGATGAGTAAGAGGTGTCCTCTTTGGAGTCCTCAACCTGGTGGGATCACAGTGGGGACTCAAATAAGGTTCAGGCCAGACCGCCCTGGAGAAGGGGTGGTTCTGGTGAAATCAGTGTGTAGAGGTGGGTCTCGAAGGATGGAGGAAGGGGTGAAGGTTTACCAGGTGCCAGGCCCTGCTCTGGGTGCCACCTGTGTAGAATTTCTCCTTATAACAACCATATAAAGTACATTCAGTTGTTGTCTGCATTCTGTACAGGAAATTAAGATGAAAAAGAAGGAACTTGTCTAAGGATCCACAGCTCAACAGTGGTACTGCTGGGATTCTAGCTCAGGCAGTCTGGCTGAGAGTCCATGCTGTGAGTCGCTGCTCGAGGCGAGTGGGATTTGGACCAATGAAGATTAAGGGCTATGGACTCCCAGGCAGTAGATGGGGGAGCCACAGTGATTGAAGGAGCTGAGGCAGACCAGTTGGTTAGGGCCTTGCGATTGATGCCCTGGGGTCTCACACTGAAGGGGATGATTGTAATGTCCCATTGTTCTAGGCTTTATGGGTCCCTGTGCTGGTGCAGCGTTGTATTTGTAATGCAGTGGCCAGTGGGGAAGTTGTGAAGGTCTTTGAGTCCTGGAGTTGCAGAGCTTCTTGACTTCTGCTCTTCAGACTGGCCTGGATTTTTGGCATTCATTCCCTGAGTAGGTGAACATGTAGGTCTCAGCCCTTGCTGGCCTCTTCCCATTGTTTTTCCTTCCCTTCCTTGTTTCTGGGAAGAGTGTTCTAGAAGATCATCTGAACTGCTTCTACTTCTTTACCTCATCATCCAGTCTTCACCATTACCTCTGATCTATCCTGTGTCATCCCACTGGAACTGTTGCTACTAAGGAGTCACTGACTGGCTGACTGATGAGGACTTTTCCATCTTTGCTTTGCCCAGTAGCTTCCGACCAGGGGCAGTTTTGCTCCGTCTCTTCTCCCTTGGATAGCCCTTGGATAGCCGGCAATGTGTAGAGACAATTTTGGGTGTCACAGTTGTTCTGAGTCAGACCTCTGTTCTTAAAACTTTCCAACTGCCTTGGTAGAATTCTCTCCTGGCTTGTCTTACAGTGAATCCTCAGTTCATTCCTTACTGTCTTCTGTAGAGGACTCTTCTTCAGCCTTTTTATGTTGCTTCTCAGGATTCTTTTCCTCTCCTCATATGCCTCTTGGGTGAGCTCCTCAGTCCAGGGATTTAACTTCCATCTCTGGCTGTGTGGCTACCCATATGTTTGCAGGCTCCAGGTCTTTAGACTCTAGTCGTGTCTTTCTCCACCTCATTGGTACACAGGTATTTTCAATTCAGCAGGTCTAAAATAAGGCCAGCCCAAAGTTGTCTTTGTCCATTTGTCCAAACCTGCCTCTCCCATGTTTGCCGTCCGTCAGCGTTTGCTCCCTTCCAACAGTGAGCGCCATTTTACTCTGCTGCTGCTGTTGCTCAGGCACGCATGCATGTCTAACCTGGATTACTGCCCCTCTGCCCCCTCAACTCTGCAGCCTCATGTCCCACACTGCCACCAGGGGGAGCTTTCCAGAACAGAACTCTGAGGGTTCTCTGCTACAACAGATAAAGTCTGAGGTGAGCTTGGCATGTGCAACCTTCTAGACCAAGCCCTTTGGTTCCCAACTAGGAGTATACTGCTCTCCAGAAAGACCTTTTGAAAATGTTATGGGTGTTGGAGTAACTGGAATCCACTGGAATCTCCATAAATCCTATTTACTTCTTAAGAGATGGGTTCTACTTTGCGTCACCAAGTTTTCCCTCCTTTTGGGGAAACTGGCCATTTATTTATTTTAAAAAAGATTTTATTTATTCCACAGAGAGAGATCACAAGTAGGCAGAGAGGCAGGCGGGACCGGGGGAGGGGAGGGGAAACAGGCGCACTGCTGAGCAGAGAGCCTGATGTGGGCCTCGATCCCAGGACCCTGGGATCTTGACCAGAGCCAAAGGCAGAGGCCCAGTCCACTGAGCCACCCAGGTGCTCTGGAAACTGGCCTTTTAGATGGCCTGTGGGGCATATGGTTAAATAGGGTAGAAATATCTTGGTGTTCCTAGTTTCTGTCCTGACAGCTCTAAGAGAATTCTGGTTTTTTCCTTCATGTCCTGGCAGTGCAGTTCTGTGTAGACCAGCAATTAGGTTGATCAAATATTCCTGCCATTAGGTATCAGACCATTCTAGAAGGGAATTGGGGATGAGGGATTCTGTTTTCTAATTTTTCTGTGGTATTCAGTATAACCTAACACTTGTGATAAAGGACTTTCAGGGTCCTTTTGGAGCTGGTAGGTTAAGTGGCTTCATCATATTTTCTAGTTCACTGGAGTGATTCCTTTCTAAGAACGTTGGAACTGCCTATCATTACACCCACATCTTAGGAAAACCTCATACTACACTACAATGTTGGAAGTACTGACATGCAGCTAATTGTGCTATGAAGGATTTGGACTTTTTGAAGCTTACTGGTGTGTTTTTCAGCAGATAACAAATATCTGAAAATAAATTCCCCTGGTACAACATAATACTCGAAGAAAGTAGTCAGTGTTTTTTAATCCTGTCTGATGTTACTCCAGCGGTGGAAATCGTGACACCTTAAAATTGTACTGTTGGCACGAATGGGCTTGTGGGGATGGTAGCTTTGCTCTCCCGCGTGGTTCCCGCTGGAATCCCAGCTCCCGCGTGCTAAACCTCTCTCTCTCCGTGTTTCTCCCCAGAAGCCCCGTGTGCCACACCCCTGATCTGCAGCTTCGGGCGGCCCGTGGACCTGGACAAGGACGACTACCAGAAGGTGGTGTGCAACAACGAGCATTGCCCCTACAGCAGCTGGATGCACCTGCAGTGTTTCTATGAGTGGGAGAGCAGCATCCTGGTCCAGTTTAACTGCATCGGCCGCGCGCGCAGCTGGAACGAGAAGCAGTGCCGCCAGAACATGTGGACAAAGAAGGGCTACGACCTGGCCTTCCGCTTCTGCTCCTGCCGCTGTGGGCAGGGCCACTTAAAAAAGGACACGGACTGGTATCAGGTGAAGCGGATGCAGGATGAGAAAAAGAAGAAATCTGGGTCAGAGAAGAACACAGGGAGGTCCCCTGGCGAAGCGGGGGAGGAGGCCAAAAAGTGCCGGCCGCCCAACAAGCCCCAGAAAGGCCTGAGCCATGACCTCCCCCGGCGGCACTCCATGGACCGGCAGAACTCCCAGGAGAAGGCAGTTGGGGCGGCCTATGGGGCGCGCTCCCCCTGCGCCTCCCCGGGCCAGTCCCCGCCCACCGGCTACTCCATCCTCTCCCCTGCCCACTTCAGCGGCCCCCGCTCCTCGAGATACCTCGGGGAATTCCTAAAGAATGCCATCCATCTGGAGCCTCACAAAAAGGCCATGGCTGGGGGCCATGTGTTCCGAAACACCCACTTTGACTACAGTCCAGCTGGGTTATCAGTGCACCGGGGGGGCCACTTTGATGCGCCCGTGCAGTTCCTGCGGCGCCTGGACCTGTCCGAGCTGCTCACGCACATCCCCAGGCATAAGTTGAACACTTTCCACGTGCGGATGGAAGACGATGCCCAGATGGGCCAGGGCGAGGATCTGCGGAAGTTCATCCTTGCAGCCCTCAGTGCCAGCCACAGGAATGTTGTAAACTGCGCTCTGTGCCACCGGGCACTCCCGGTGTTCGAACAGTTCCCTTTGGTGGACGGAACTCTGTTCTTAAGCCCGTCGAGACACGATGAGATCGAGTATGACGTCCCCTGTCATCTTCAAGGTACAGGCGTTCATCCACCTTGCCTGCTTTCCGTTTGTTAAAAGCCGAGAAGCAGGATGGGCTTGCTCTCTTCTGGCTTCAGTGTAACGGCGGGTGCCTCTTGTTCTACTTGGGTGCCCGGCACTGTTGGGGTGTCTCGGCTTTGCCCCTTGAGGTGGTGGAGGGGGTGTTGGGCTTTTTTTCTTTACTCTTGATGTCACTGTACCAAATACAGTTGTCCTAGTGGACCATCTTATGTTTTTGTTCTGCTGTCATTTGAAGCGAGGATTCCTCGTGTACAGTTTTCCTTTATTGGGAGGGCGTTGCATAGGAATTGCATAACTATGTCACTTGGTGTAAAACAGTTGCCTTTGAAAGCTGTGTTAATGCCCAGCACGCTGTGGATTCTCTTTGGTCTGTGTAAACATAAGGGAGTAATGGAAGGGGGTCAGGGAGGGCCAGTGTGTTTTTTAGATGAGCTGAATTAATCTTGAAGTTTATGGAAAATCAGGCTTTCTTGATAACAGCAAAAGGAAAGTGGAAGATTATTGGAAGCTGAGGCATCACCCTTCTGGCATTCAAGGGCGCAGGGATATTTCAGCCAGACTTGAACAATGGGATTGCTCAATTTGTGTGAAATTACTGAGTTTATATAAACCGAGATACATGAAGTGTAACATGTTTATAACTTCAAAAGTGTGCTAAAAAAAAACCCCATGGTAGAAACGGTATATCCCTGCCTGTCTTTGTCCCACACCCTCTGTTGTTTCAGTTCTCAGAGATAGCATTTTTCAATTATGACTGATTCTTGGGTTTTTATTTTTATTTTAAGGAGTTTATTTGTCAGAGAGGGAGAGAACGAACAAGCAGGGGGAGCTGCAGACAGAGGGAGAGAGAGAGGGAGAAGCCGACTCCCTGCTGAGTAAGGAGCCGGCTGTGGGACTTGATCCCAGGACCCAGAGATCATGACCTGAGCAGAAGGCAGATGCTTAACTGATTGAACCACCCAGGCATCCCACCATTGTAATTTTAAAACTGCCGTCTTCATATCCAGTTTTAGATACTGTCTATTGACTTAAGGTGGATGACTGTGCTTTCTTAAATCTTCCCATTTCTCTCAGGATAATGTATCACAATTCCTGGTGAAATCCTTAATGTTTTTACTGCTTTGATTATGTAAATATCTAGTGTTGAGCACGAAGTGTAGGTGTATTTCCTATCATATAGTATATTCTAGGATGTCTTTGTTATTACAGTTAATAATTGTTTCACAATTTCATTTGCTTAGTCTTTCTGGAAACATTGGCTGGTTGTTCTCACTCTCCAGCAGCTTCCACAAAACTTTCAAATCATTAGCACATACCTGTCCTCCATTTAATGAACTTCTTTTTGTAGAAATTAAATTCCCTTCATGGATCCTTTCATCTTCCTGCTCCTGTCTGTCCGACTGTACTCAGCTGCTATGCTGCATGCCTGCCTTTCTAGGAATTCTTTACTACTTTTCTGTTCTTTATCTTCTGTTTCCTAGATATCATGTTTTCTTTTTCCTTGGTTTATTTCCTCAGTTTGTTAAGAAACATTCCCAGGAGGTTTCTGAGAAAGGAAGCATGGGAATAGGTATTTTCAGAGTTTGAAAGTCTGATAATGTCTTGATTCTGTCTTCACACTTGATTGCTATTTGGTTGGGTAGAGTCTTCTAAGTTACAGATATTTTCCCCTTAGAATTTTGAAGGCATTTGTTTCTTCACTAGATCTGGTCTTCCAGTATCAGTGTTGAGAAGTCAGAATTTTACTGCTGTCCCTTTGCTCTCTCCTCCGATCCCCTGAGGTTTTAAGATTTTCTCTTTATCCGTAGTGTTCTGAAATTTCACCATGACATGGGTCTTCCTCTCCACCCCCATTCATTGTGCAGTGTGCTTTCTTGGATTTTGGCTGTGTAAACTCATGGTCTTCAGTTTGGGGAGATTTTCTTCTGATTTCTTTCTCTGATCATTTCTTCTTTCATTTTGAAATACAACTGTGGAACTGTTAGTCAGATATTGGACCTCTTAAGTTTAATCCTATTGCTTATCTTTCTCTTTATCCTGCCTTTTGGAAGATTTCTTTGGCTTTATATCCTAGGATTTTTACTGAATTCAAGATTTTCTGTTCTATAAATATATAAATTATAATTTCCAAGAGCACTTTTTAATAGCATCTTCTTCTTGTTTCATGGATGCAGGTTCCTGTTTTAACTGTTTCCTCAACAGGAAAGAAGAAGTGAGGTTGAGGGGAGTGGTCTCATTCCTTTTCTAAAATTTCACCTAACCTTTTAGCCCTTTAGCCTTTGTTAAAATCAAACTGATCCTGAACTTAGTGTTTGAAACCGGGGATGATTTATGATTTCTCATAGTTCTGTGGGTTGGTTGGTTCAGATGACCTCTGACACGTGTCTGACAGTTGGCCGACTGGCTGGCCTGGCAGGGGCCTTCCCCTGGAAGGAATGGCTCATCCTGGTTTGGTGTGGTCTTTTATCTTCCAGTGGGCTAGACTGGGCTTTTTCCTGCATTCAGGGGGTGAGAAGGTGGGGCCTGCTCTTTCAAGAGGCATAAGCTTAGAACCGAGTATCATCACTTCCATCACATTGTGGTTTTCAAAATAAGTTGTAAGGCTAGCCCAGATTTAGGAGATGATTATTAAATAGACTACTTCTTGATGGAAGAAGTTGCATAGAATGTTTGGTTACTTGTCTACTCCACTGTTTCCCTTTTGGTGCCTCATTCCACTGCTTGTGTCCAATTTCAGAGCTAAGTCATTTAAATTTTCTTCATCTGATTTTGTGACCTCCTGTTTTGGTTCAGGTTTGCAGGTATCTCACAGTTGCCCAGAAGATGGAGCTTGTGTTTTGTTTCTTGTTCTTTAGACTGGTTGGGGTTAATTTTCAAGGGAAGTAGGTGGAAACTACTTTCACTTTAAGATTGGAAATATTCTCTGTGAAGATGAAAGGAGAGTACAGGGGTTCAGCATAAACGAGAGGACGGTTGTTCTTATTCTATCTGTGATGACGGATTCTTTTCACTTACATCAGGTATTCCATGCCTGGGCTGGGTTCTATCAATCCTTGCCTTCCATCAGTTTATAATCTGAGGATGTAAGATGCTCTTACAAAAATGGAACTACCTTCACCAGGCCTAACTTTACCACCATCTATGGAATGAGTAACACCTGGATATGATGTACTTTAAGCATCCTGTAATTTCCAGTGAGGAAGGGGCCACTTTGGCCTGGGTAGTTAAAGGAGGCAATGCGAAGGCAGATAGCAGAAGGTGGATGGGATTTTGATAACAAGAGGGTCTGGCCGTGTAAGGCCTTTGTTGATAGGACAGAGGCAATCTGAGCTAGGGAATGGTGGTTTAAAAAAAAAAAAAAAGTTGAAACAGAACTGGGGAGAAGAGATTGGTGAGTGGAGGTTCTCCAGTGGAAAATGAGTAGGGTAGATAGGGAGAACAGATTGTGGGTGTCCTTTCAAGCCACAGTAAGGGCTTTGTCATGTTCTTTAAGAACTGAAGAGTCTATTTTTTTCTTTAGAGCAGATGATCACTTGAGGGCAGGGGAGTTGTTTGAAAGGATGGGGGGAACCTGTCTCCAGAGAGGTGGAACTTAAATCTCCTACCTAGATGGCAGGAGATGAGAGATTGCTGGGTGCTGACAGTGGGAACTGAAAGGTAGGAATATCCTCAAGAGGTTGTTTTAAAGAAAAAATGGTGGCTTTGGGGATAGCTTGCCTGTAGAGGATGAAGTTGCATCCTAAGTTGGCTCAGTTTGGCTCTAGAGCAGATAAAGGATGCTGTCATGGACGGGATTGGAGAACATTGGGAAGGAGACCTGTCTTAGGGGAAGGAAGATGAAGGCATTGGTATGTATTGGGCTTGAAGGGGTGTTGGGACTTTGGGTGAGGATGTCTATTTAAGCATCTGGCATGAAAACTGGGGAGCTTATTTTATAACAGGGATGGTTCAGATCTTAATATTGGAGCAACTCTTGAATAGGGAGAGAAGAGAAAGAAAAGGAAGAGTGTACGACAGAGCCCAGGACCACGTGTGAAGGGTACCTTTCAGAGAATGATTGGAGAAAAGTGAAGATTAGATAGACCTGAGAAATAAGAGTGTGTGTGTGTGTGTGTGTGTGTGTGTGTGTGTGTGTGTGTGAAAGAGAGAGAGAGAGAGAGAGAGAATATGGTTCCCACTGTTGAGGAGGAAGAGAGAGCCTTGTAAGCAAATGGAATGGAAAGTTAACTTGTTATTACTACTTACCTCTTTCCAGAGGGTAAGGAGCAGGTTGGTCCTAACCATTGAAAGGTGAAGAGCCATGGTTTGGCTCCTGGTAAGGAGCAGCGCATTCTGAAGGAGTATGTGTTCTGAGTGTAGTGTTCAGCACTGTGGCGCTCCCTGATGCCTATGTAGAGAGCAGCAGTGTTGCTATTGTACACCGTCTAGGTGGATCCTGGACATGCCCAATCTTTCCTAATGACTTGAAGCCTAAATCTTTCCATGCAAACAAGGGTGACCTCTTTTCCTTTGCAAGCATTTGTGTTAACAAATGTTGGAGAAATGGGGTTGTGTCTCTTCAAAGCCCAGTAGATAATAAGACATTGTATTCCATTTAAATAACCACTTACAAGTTAGATATGATCCTGATTCCTAAATGAAATGGGATGAGGCTTAGCAGTTTTGGAGACAGGGATAGTTAACACAGTAATTGTGGCTATGGGATAATTCTGGGCCACCAGTACCAAGACAGACTGTTGACTTTCCTACGGTGGGACTTGTCAGTGGATTAAAGCCCGTGGCTGCAGACTGGCGTTGTTGGTTCAGGCTCTGTGCCACACACAGGCTTCTGAGCTGAGAGTCCTGCATGACCACTGGTTGGTTTGTAGGATTTGTGGCTTGGTCACTTGAATTTGGATGTCCGTATTGTAAACCTGGCAGTACTTTTTAGAAAAGTGAATTGAAGCACTTTTTAATAGAGATACAACTTTGAAGTATGTGTCCCATTGACAGTAGTACTTCATCATTATTCCAAAAGGGCAGCTTGGGGATATAGGCTGAATATGACCTATTTTGCTACTTATTTTATCTGAATGGTAACATGTTTGCTTATAATTGATAGATCAGCCAGTGTTTTAGCCCCGATGTGGCCATTCTCAGCACTGTGTCTTCTGTGAACAGGGAGGCTCATGCACCTGTACGCGGTGTGCGTGGACTGCCTGGAAGGAGTTCACAAGATCATCTGCATCAAGTGTAAGTCGCGGTGGGACGGCAGCTGGCACCAGCTGGGCACCATGTACACCTACGACATCCTGGCTGCCTCTCCGTGCTGTCAGGTTGGTATTGACCCTCCAGAGCGAGCTGCGCATGAACTCCGGCTTCTGTCCCCTGCGAATGCAGAGGAGATAGAGCTGCACCATTGTTCGTTCAGGAGAGGGCGAGGAAGATAGCGAGTGGCTCTACCGCCCCATCCCCGAGTCCAGGAATGATGGCTAATTTACCACGGTGTGACGAAGCTATTGCTGGGGCATTCTGCAGCCGTTGGGGGGCGGGTATTGTAGAATAGGGGGGTATTGTAGAATAATACATAATTAATGGGAATATTTTTAGGGTATTAAGTAAAAAAGGTAGTTTATAAAATGGTATAACAGTATGCTTCTATTTGTAAAATGTGACTACAGAAAGAGATCTGCTAACCTATAAGCCCGAGGTGTGTCCACATGCTGGGATGCTAAGTGGTTCCTGTCGCTTGTATTTTCTTGTTCTGTGTGACTAACATATACTTAGGTTCTAATAAGAAAAAGTCATTTATTTATTTATTTATTACGATTTTATTTATTTGACAGAGATCACAAGTAGGCAGAGAGGCAGGCAGAGAGAGAGGAAGGGAAGCAGGCTCCCTGCTCAGCAGGGAGCCCAGTGCTGAGCTGGATCCCAGGATCCTGGGATCATGACCTGAGCCGAAGGCAGAGGCTTTAACCCAGTGAGCCACCCAGATGCCCCAAGAAGAAGTCATTTAAAAGGAAGAAGAAACTTTTACTTTCTTTGGTGGACAGCATTTTCTTTTTGCTTCCTTTCTGTGGCGTAGCACAGTTACACAGGAACTGCCTTCCTCTACTGTGTTGGAGGCTATCGTGAAATGTTTGTAATCCTTTAAACATTGCTGAAAGGAAGCATTTTCCAAAGTTTAGCTGTCACCAGAGGAAAGGGAGGTAGTAGTCCGGGAAAACGGCGTTAAATAAGTTCATGGAAACACAGGAGGCAAAACAAAATCCTTGGAAGTATCTTGGTTCATTTCCAAGTGCTTGGAGGAAAAGAGAGCCTTGTTTTAGAATTCCTTCATGTTCTTGGGTAGGAGAGAATTTTACTTTGCTCTTTAGTCTCCAAGCCCGGCTTCTAATACAAATAACTATTAAGCACTTCATTAGTTACTACATAGCCTTGTATCTTTCGCACTATGGTGTGATTTAAAAAAAAAGAATATACTGTGATAAGCTGTGCAGGTTGAAGGAAGAGGTTGGCTGAGCGGGTGTTTCAGCCATACTTTGTCTATTCTAGTGTTCTCAAAAGAGAGCTACGGTCAGGAGAGACCTAAATGGCTATCCATCGCCTGTCATTTGATTCCTGATAGGGCTGACTTCTCGTATGCTATTCTCATATATTGATCACGTTTCCATTTTAAAATTCCATTAGCCTTGGAAATGAGATCTTTTTAGTCTTGTTAGCTGGGCCCTGTAGCATTTTGTAACACTCAACTGTGCTACAGCGCCAGCTCTTGGATGAGAGAAGCAGAAGGAAGTGGCTCCTCTCGTTGACACACACAAGAGAGGGTTCTCTTTTAAAGAAGTAAGGAAGGAAAAGAGTTTGGGGCCATTCATTGGTGCTAGAAAGGACGTGGGAGAGCTAGGTTAGCCTCCTTGTTTTCCACACGCAGTGGGGGTCTTTACAAATGTGGCACAGCCATGCTAAAACCTCTAACTCCCTGTCTGCTCCTCTTTCTGCTATACCACTGAGAGGCAGTGGGATTATTTCCTTATCTTTAGGGAGGAGAGCAGAATGGCATCCTGCCATAGCCAGCCTGTTGGTATTTACTATGTATTTCTTCCTTAAAACAGTGTGAGCCCAGACCTTTATTTTCTGGCCTTGAACTAAAAGTGGAAAACAATGTTTGATTACTTTTTGGCTTTTTTAAAAAAAATGTCAGTTAACTACAGTTCACTCTTGAACAACATGGTGGGTAGGGGTACTGATCCCCTGTGTGGTCAAAAATCCACCTGTAACTTTTAACTCCCCAAACACTTAAATACGAACAGCCTACTGTTAACCAGAAGCCTTACTGATAACATGAATGGTTGATTGACATGTATTTTGTATAAGTATTTTATACTGTATTCTTATAATAAAGCAAAGGAAACTTTATAAAGAAAATAAAAAGGAAAAAAATACATTTATAGTCCTGTACTGTATTTATTTTTAAAAAGCTGCTCATAAGTGGACCTGTGCAGTTCAGCCCATGTTGTTCAAGGGCAACTGTGTATTCACTGGGAAGGTGTAAATGTTAGACGCCTTTAAGGAATCCAGGAAGGTCTTCTACTAAGACTTTGAGCCAAAAAGAAGCTTAATGGTTAATTATTTGAAAGGAATAACAGATTAAAGAGAATGATTAAAGAGAGAAGTTTGCCCAGAATTTCACTTTTGTTGTTCAGAGCGATTAGTCAGCTAAAAGGGAATTTGTCTTAGCCACAGAAAGGTCGTCCGTATCATAACTAAGAAAGTGGGCTCTGGAATAAGCTTCTTTGGTCCAGTCCTCAGCCTTTCTGCTTCCTAACTATGAGGCCTTGGGCATGTTGCTATCAGTCTGTGCCTGTGTCTTCATCTAAATTCACAGACCACCACGTACCTCCTATGAGTGTATTGAGGACAAAATGAGATTATACTTTTTATTACATTTTTGGAATGAATCTAAATTGAGAGACTGTTGTATCTATCGTTTCTGGTTATTCCTTTAAGTTCCTGGACCTTGTGCTAAAAGATTCTAGTCTTGTGCTGTTAGACACCGGGGCACAAAGAATTTTCTTACCTGCGGTGGTTTCCCAAAGCCTCAGGATCCACAGAGCACTTCTTCCTGGATTGTTAATTTTGCTGGAGTATTTTTGGGAAAATTTATTTTTACATCAAAGGAAACAAGTGTAGTAAGGAGCAGAATGCGAAAATATGTATGAATTTTTAAAATAAACTCATCCCAGTCCTTGAAGTTTCATGAGGTCTTGAATGAGGGGAGTCAGCTTCAGCCTCTTCTTATAGTCCAGGGGGAGGGGTGTCCTGTTATTAGGGGAGCCTCGGTGGAGCAGTTCAGGCCCTCCGGGTTGGGAATTTTCCTCCTACCAGTAGGTCAAAGTGCTCAGGGTACCGCAGATCAGAGAGAAATGAGGAGTCAGTCTGTCAGAAGGATTATGAATGTGTGAATGTGTATCTTCTGCTCTGCCTCCCGTGCGTTTGCTAGCAAGAGTTCAGCCCAGCTGAACTCCGGAGCAGTTCCTCAGACCTCATGGTGTTGCGTTTTGGCGTGGGTGACGGTGACAGCATGGCGAGGGGGAGGGAAGGGCGCGCGGTGGTTGACTCGTCTGTGTTTCCCCACAGGCCCGCCTGAACTGTAAGCACTGCGGGAAGCCCGTGATCGACGTGCGGATCGGGATGCAGTACTTCTCCGAGTACAGCAACGTCCAGCAGTGTCCGCACTGTGGGAACCTGGACTACCATTTCGTGAAGCCATTTTCCTCCTTCAAAGTTCTCGAAGCTTATTGATGAAAGCTTTGCTTTAGGAATAGCTATTTTATTGACTTTATTTCTTTATTACATATCTTTTATAGGGAAACATTCTGTGACATGACTTTCTTTTCTAATTTAAAGGAGAGTTCCTTTGTATATGTGTGCCACTAAAATGGGGTTGGCCCCTTGCCCTCTCTTGACTCCTGAGTGTTAGTCTGTGGTCCTGACCGGAGCCCAAATGGATAATCCCGTGAGTCTGGGGTAGAGGTTCACTATCACTAAGAGTCTCTCTGACAGCTTTTAAGGTGGTGGGGAGGATAGGGTGGATTTAGTTAAAGGGATTATGGGATTATCAACTAAAAGCTTGGTGGGAGTTGGAAAGAAACTCTTATTAAAATGTTAACTGTCTAAACACCCACTTTTAGATCTGCTCTGGGCCTTGGGAAGAACATGGGACAGTGACTGTAAGTCTGTGCCTGAAGCGCTGGGAGTGTACTAGTCTGTTTTGGTTCAGTGTTGTGCAGGCACACTGACCTGCAGATAATTGGAAAGCAGACCCGAGTGGTGTTTCTATCACCTCTGTGATTAGGCAGGCAGTTTTCTCACTGAAAATTATATCCAAATTATAAGACATAGGAAAACTAGTGGTGTTGCAAATGTTTTTAGGTAAACTGACTTGTAACAGAGAGAACATACCAAATGAATTTGGAAGTGATGCACATGGACTCAAGGGGGCAAGATCAGGCAGAACCCTGTCTTTGGAATTGTGTCTTTGAGGTTGGTCAGATGAGCTCTTAAGGAGAACCCATGAATGACATGATTTGGGTGGTACTGATTTATGTAGGTTGCACTGGCCAAGTGCCATTTGATGTCAGATTCTTCTCACAGGTAAATCTCACAGCCATAGACCCTAACTGGTGAAATTCAGAACCATCATCACTATGCTTTTTCTTCCACAAAATTGTTATGGCCCCATTTTACCCATTTAATGCTGAGCTTCCTGAATCATAGTTTTGACCCCAAGAAGGAAAGGAAAAAATTGCTTTGTGAGGATATGAGGAAAGGAATAATGATTTTAATATTTCTTTTTAAAGTGTGTTTTCATTTCTCAAAACCACGGATTATAATATATAACAGTATTTTGAAAATAGATCATTCTGAAGCTCTCCATGATACTTCACCACTAGTGAAACAAGATGATAATTTGTATAACTTGATTAGTCAGAGCATTGGGCTTTCCAAAAATACAGCCTTTTGTAATTAGAGCTTGATGATTTAAATAGACTGATACCCTATACCATCATAGAATTGGAATTGGAATATGATTTCTCAAAAATGGATTTGGTAATTTCAAGTATTGTATGCATATATGCTAATAAAAAGCTGAAAATACATCTGTTTTATGGGTAGCCAAATTTGGGGTGATGTGAACAGTTTGTATTAGTCATGTGGTTTATACCATTTTTTTTTTCTCAGAAGAACAGCTGTTTTCCTTTGAGAAGTTTTTAGGTATTACTGCAAGCAAGTTTCAGTTCTACTGTATGAAATATTTGATGTTTTTTTTTGAAACAACAGAGCATTGAAGAACCAATATATCAGCTAATATTCTTATCTTTCAGTTTGGATGATTGTAATTCGGTTTACTGCCTCTCATTTGGTGTTTGATGGTCTGAAAAATATTTCACAGTGGGGGGAAATGCTCAGTGCCTCTACGAAGCAGCAAATCAATATTGGCCTGAAAAAGGCCTATAGGACAGAGCCCTTGCAGAGGTGTCCTTAATACATAGAGCTGTATTTGTGAGTTAACTGGTGCCCCACTGATTCTCTCATGTACCCAAGTATAAAAATTCTTGGGTTTCTCGTGTCTTGAGGTAATGTTTGAGTTTCAGTTCTGAATTTCAAATGGATAATAAAATATTTGTAATGCTGTTTTTTAATGCACCTAAAGTTTTATAGAGAAACCTGCTTATTATTATTCTGGATCTTAAAGTTTATGTGTAAATCATGTTCACAAGCCCCTTAGTCTAAAACTGCTGTGAGTGTGGTGTCTGATGCATTCAGTATTTTCTTCTTCTATTGGTTTATACTCTCCGAAAAATAAGTAGGAGGAGTTTTCCCTATAATTGGATAAAATTTGCTTTTGGCCTTTATTTGGACCACAAAGTTAGGATTCTGTGGATGCTGCAGTTCTGAAAAAGGAGAGGGATAAGTATTATCCCTATAGGATGATTCTCCCTGTAGGAGAATATTGTTTGCCTTTAAGGCATCACATTATCTTCTAAAGTAGAAAATCTGGCTTATTTGAGAATGAAATACAATGAGTATGCAACAGTGTGGAGAATAAATCTTATTTTGGAAATCTGCTCTCCTTAGTATTTTCACCAGATTTTCTCAAAGTACTTTGCTCTGAATACATCGGTGGAAATTGGAGTATGTCAAAAAAGATGACTATTTTGTTGTGGTTTGGATATTAAAGGATGTTAGTTACCCAAGAGACCCATTTTTCTGTTTTTCTGATAGACAGTGTTCAATAAAAGGAACCACTCATAAGTGATTAATAATTTCAAAGTGATTTTTTTTACCTGTTCTAACTTTTTAAAAATCATTTATTTTTTTAAGAGTTCTGTACCTGGAACAAATAAAATTTTACCTGCTTCAGTTCAGTGAGAAACCATTTCTGATGGCTTTATCGTTTCTCTTTAGGCTGACTCAGTTCTCCATTCTCTTCTGGTTGCACATGAAGCAAGTGACAATACCGAGTTTATATCAACTGCTTGATTAAAAGACATTGGCCATGAAATTGGGTGGTGGGATGAATTATTCCATTCAAACCAAGCCAGCGCTCTCCCCGGTCTTTAATTTCCAGGTTTTGCAGAAGAAGTTTATTTTCAGAGTAAAAAGTATTTTCATTGCTTTTGGGGGGAAATTAACTCATCAGGAAGGAATATTATTAGGTATTTAAATACTAAAACTAACAGGTGGATGCATAACATAGTAGACCATGAAGACTAATTTGCTGAAATTTTGTGTTTTGTCCCATAAGACCAATGCTTCACGTACAGTTGGTTCTCCTGCGCCTGGGTCAGGACCTCCACGTGGCTTCTCCTCTTTGGTCTCCTGGTTGCAGCTCTTGAGCAGTTTCAGTTGGTTGTTTGGGAGGACTTGAGGAGAAAGCGCTCCTGTTCAGTGTTTTGGTTCCTTTAATAGGATGCCGCCTAACCCAGCTCATCTCTGTGTCCTTTGACTTCATCATTACTCCAGGTAATTGAAAGAAAACATAAGGATGGGCATCGTTAAAACCAGCTCAAAAATATATTCTTGTCCTAAAGATTTCTTGTCAAGATGTCTTGGATTGCACTTTTGTTGAGGGAAGACAGTGTAAATAGTTAAAGAATGTGGATAAAACTGAAACATTTGGTTATGGAATTGTGTGTGGTGTTTGAAGGTTTCTGTTTGTGAAATGTATGTATTAAAAATAATAAAATCTCAGAAGCTAACATTGTACTCTCTCTTCGGTGTGTCACTTTATTTTTTTTTGTCTGGGCTTCAGGGTTTTGGAGCTTGGACCTATTTGATCAGAATAGATAGTGGGGAAGCGTTTCTGGGGTTTGAGCAAAGTCCTTTCTTGGTCACTGCTGCTGGTCATGAGAACCGCAGCCTCTTCATGCTGTTCGATGGTGGCGGGTCACATGCAGCCTACCTTTGCAATAAAATAAGCCTTCTATAGAACAGAGTTACTTCCATGTAGATGGTCCAAACTTAATTGTTCTGGTTATAGGGAGTTCTATTGAATGGGTAAACAGTCCTAGTCTACAGATTTTTCTTGGGTTCCCGTGCCTGTAACAATTTTTATAACGAGAAGACTTGATCACGTGCTGCTTCGTTTTAAGAAAATGAAAACTGAGTTGTGATTAAACCTCTTGTGACTTTATGCACTGTGGTCAGGTATGTTTTAGCTTTTAAATCTCATTGTCCCTTTCATTTCCACTGTCATTCTCAGCTAGTGGATTGAAATCCACAAAAACACTGGAACACAGGAGAAGAGGTGGAAATATGGGTGAGGGATGTGTCTCCAGTCTGCCAGTGGATTCAAAGGCTTGTCTTCCCACTTACTACAGACATCTCAGGCATAAATTTTATTTTATTTGAAGCCATAAGGACTCGGGATCTTATGGTTTCTGCTAGTGTAATTTACTCAACAGAACTTCTTTGCAGTTGTAAGAAAAATACAGTTCTTACTGTGGCAGAACAGAAAGAGGAAACGAAGTTAAGCAGTGATTGATAGGAATTAAGTTTAATGGGAGAAGAATCTTGTTTGTTTGTAGTGGTTTCCACTTCCTTAAATCCGGCTTATATTGTTTTCACTTAAATTTAGCAGCAATTAGATTCCTAATTATGCAGGCTGTTTTCTTGAGTGAAGAGGTAAATTTTGGGAGGAAAAAAAGCTTGCCTTGAGTTTGTGTTCTTTACATGTTTTGTTAGCTGGCCATAGTTGGGATAAACCTTATTTAATGAATATGAAATACCTTTGAGGATAGTTACTATTTTAAATAATTTTTTTCAAGGAATATTTTTTCCTGTAATGGCAGCCTTTAGCACTGTGGTAACGACTTCATACAAGCTTCATCTAGTATTGCTATGCCTCAGGGGTGGCAAAATAAAAATTAAGAAAGTACTTTGTTCGATGGAGTTCAGTAGGACGACACTGTTTACATTTGTTGGTGTTCAGCCAATGGAATCCGCTGCCATTACATCCTTTCATCATTTTCTGGTGAGGGTTACTATGCCAAGTAGTTCTGATATACAAAAATTTAGATCTTCAAAAATTTAGATCATATCTTAAAATCAAGTTTAGAGCTATCTAGTTACATGTCTCATAAACATAAGAGTAAAAACCCATAGCCATAAAAGTCTAGAATTTAGAGATGCCAGAATCTAGCACAAGGGTTATGTTTTCAGTTGTATTCACAATAGTATATGTTTGTTAAATTGCATCACTACTATTTTAGAGAGAAATGGAGGCTTAGAGAATTTAAATCTATATAATAATTCACATAGTTAATGGCTAAGAATATTAAGTCTGGGTTTCTTCTCCTAGCCCTCTAAATAATATCAATGGATGGGTACTTTGCTTAGAGGTGAGAGATAACTTTGGATTTATTTTCACAAGACAGTAGATGTAAAAGATATAGGCCTCGTTTTAGCCACACAGGTGCTAAAATGGCAGTAATTCTGAGCATTTTCCCTGAGCCGTTGTATAAGGGTGACACGTACTTTTGAAAGCATCCCTTCTTTTTAGAAGAAAACAAAGAGGAACACTTTTTAAAAAAGATTTTATTTATTTATTTATTTGACAGAGAAATAGCACAAGTAAGTAGAGCAGCAGACAGAGGGAGAGAGAGAAGCAGGCCCACTGCTGAGCAGGGAGCCCGATGTGGGACTCGATCCCAGGATCCTGGAATCATGACCTGAGCCGAAGGCAGCAGCTTAACCAACTGAGCCACCCAGGCGCCCCGAGGAACACTTTTATTAAAGGGAAAAATAATATTCAAAATCAGTAATTGTGTCTTCTGCCTCACTTTTTGTGCATTAATTTCTTGACATGTGTTCCCCTTTATTTGAGCATTGTTTGAGACTTGAGGTGACATTTTAACAGTCTGCACTAAGAATTCACCATTTTATTCACTTTGGGATCTGACTTTGAGTTGTTTGATTCTAACATGTCCAGCTATCAGATTTGATAGCATTGGTCTTTGCAATTTGGGCAGGGTTTTCCTTTTTGACTAACTTTTCAAACAGTTTCTCTTGGTGTGTTTCATTTTTGTTTTCTCACTATTTTGTCTGAAGCTCTGGTATCTCAGACTTTTTTTTTTTTTTTTAAGGCTTTATTTATTTGACAGAAATAGAGCACAAGCAGGGGGGAGCAGCAGGCAGAGGGAGAGGGAGAAGCTGAGCAGGGAGCCTGATGTGGGTCTTGAATTCAGGACCCTGAGATCATGATCCAAGCCAGAGGCAGATGCTTAACCCACTGAGCCACGAAGGTGCCCCTCTGAGGCTTTTTTGAGCTGCTAACCTTGAGCACTGTTTATTTGTATTCCACACAGCCTTAGGGGGGAAAAATGCTTGTTACATGTTTCTTTTAGCCACTTAAGATTTTTCTTTTAAATTTCTTTTCAGCGTAAGAGTATTCATTGTTTTTGCACCACACCCAGTGCTCCATGCAATACGTGCCCTCCCTATTACCCACTGCCTGGTTCCCCAACCTCCCAACCCTTGCCCCTTCAAAACCCTCAGGTTGTTTTTCAGAGTCCATAGCCTCTCATGGTTCATCTCCCCTTCCAATTTCCCTCAACTCCCTTCTCCTCTCCATCTCTCCATGTCCTCCATGTTATTTGTTATGCTCCACAAATAAGCAAAACCATATGATCCTTGACTCTCTCTGCTTGACTTATTTCACTCAGCATAATCTCTTCCAGTCCCGTCCATGTTGCTACAAAAGTTGGGTATTCATCCTTTCTGATGGAGGCATAATACTCCATCGTGTATATGGACCACATCTTCCTTATCCATTCGTCCGTTGAAGGGCATCTTGGTTCTTTCCACAGTTTGGCGACCATGGCCATTGCTGCTATAAACATTGGGGTACAGATGGCTCTTCTTTTCACTACATCTGTATCTTTGGAGTAAATACCCAGTAGTGCAATTGCAAGGACATAGGGAAGCTCTATTTTAAATTTCTTGAGGAATCTCCACACTGTTCTCCAAAGTGGCTGCACCAACTTGCATTCCCACCAACAGTGTAAGAGGGTTCCCCTTTCTCCACATCCTCTCCAAAACACGTTGTTTCTTGTCTTGCTAATTTTGGCCATTCTAACTGGTGTCAGGTGGTATCTCAATGTGGTTTTAATTTGAATCTCCCTGATGGCTAGTGATGATGAGCATTTTTTCATGTGTCTGACAGCCATTTGTATGTCTTCATTGGTGAAGTGTCTGTTTATAGCGACTGAAGATTTTTTATGGTCTAGGGGCTATCTCTTGAGCTAATATGTAGCGATACTCCAAATTATTGCAAAAGCATGAGTTGGCAATCAGTGCCTTATACTTGTTTTCATCATGTTAAGAGATCACATATTTTTCTGAAGCTCTGTTGACATAGCATGTGGTTGATGAAAAAGTAAAGCTAAGGTGAAGCCCCTAGGCTAGAGTTTGTCTGGGGCTCCAGATCCCCATAGCTCTAAAAAGAGACTGGTTTGGGCAGGGAGAAAAATGGCAGTCCTGAGGGCTATTGTGAATATTTCAAAAAGCTTAACGGGGATGTAATGAGACTGCACAGGATACCTAAAAGGTCAATTTATTTTTGGCAGGAGTTACAGCAACCTTGGTTATCTCATCAAATGCTGGCGGTAGCATAAGTCTCTGATGAATAATATATGAGAATACAAATGAATTATTACCCAATAAATGCTGTTCATTTTATAGACATAACCTTTCAGAATAGGATAGGGTGAAGTTAGGTGAGGGTGGTCTTTGGTGGAGGCAGAGTTGGGAAAATGCCATTTTTTAGAAGTGTCTACTTTTTATAATCCTTTTCCTTTTACCTATTGTGATACTTTTGCCTTATTTTTTCATACCTGCCCATCTCTTTCCTGCCTTGCCCTTTCTCCTGACTATCCTATTGTATCAAGGTTCTTAACCACTGGAATAATGGTAAAAGCCTCCTGATAAACCCAGATGTGACTTGGTCAATAAATTTAAAAAGTTAGTTAAAAATATAGATTCCTACAATTGCCATTGATACAGACAAGTTAGTTGATCACTAGAGGAATCAAGTAGACCTATATTTACATATGCGGCCAATTGTTTTTTGACAAAGGTGTAAAGAGAATTCAGCGAAGAAATGGCAGTGCTGGAATAATTTGATATCCATATGAAAAAAAACCCAAAACTAAACCTGGGTTTATACTCACACCATATTAAAAAAAAATTCAAAGTGGGTAATAGATCTAAGTGTAAAATCTATAAAAAGTTTCTGCACAGCAAAGGAAAGAATAAGACTAAAAGGCAACCCACTGAATGGGGGAACATATTCACAAATGACATATCTGATAAAGGATTAGTATCTAAAACATTTATTTTAAATATTTTATTTATTTGCCAGAGAGAGAGAGAGAGTACACACAAGCAGGCAGAGAGGCAGGCAGAGGCAGCCAGAGAAGCAGGCTCCCTGCTGAGCAAGGAGCCCGATGTGGAACTCGATTCCAAGACCCTGGAATCATGACCTGAGCCGAAGGCAGCGGCTTAACCAACTGAGCCACCCAGGTGTCCCTAGTATCCCAAACATTTAAAGAACTGATACTACTCAACACCCAAAGACCGAATAATCCAATTAAAAAATGGATTATTCGGTCTTTGGGTGTTGAGTAGTATCAGTTCTTTAAATGTTTGGGATACTAGGGGCGCCTGGGTGGCTCAGTGGTTTAAGGCCGCTGCCTTCGGCTCGGGTCGTGATCTCGGGGTCCTGGGATCGAGTCCCACATCGGGCTCTCTGCTCAGCAGGGAGCCTGCTTCCCTCTCACTCTCTCTGCCTACTTGTGATCTCTCTCTGTCAAATAAATAAATAAAATCTTTAAAAAAAAAATAAAAAATGGGCAGAAGGGGTGCCTGGGTGGCTCAGTGGGTTAAAGCCTCTGCCTTCGGCTCAGGTCATGATCCCAGGGTCCTGGGATCAAGCCCCACATCGGGCTCTCTACTCCGCAGGGAGCCTGCTTCCTCCTCTCTCTCTGCCTGCCTCTCTGCCTAGTTGTGATTTCTCTCTGTCAAATAAATAAAATATTAAAAAAAAAATGGGCAGAAGACATGAACAGACATTTCTCCAAAAGAGACTTAGAGCTGGCCAGCACACACAAAAATGCTCAGCATCACTCATTATCAGGGAAATGAGAATGGAAACTACAATGAATTATCACTTCATACCTGTCAAAATGGTTAAAATCAACAACAGGAGAAAAAAAAGTGCCTGCAAGGATGTAGAGAAAAAAGGAGAAACACAAACAAGTGCAGCCACTGTGGAAGACAGTATGAAGGTTCCTCAAAAAATTAAAAGTAGGACTACCCTATGAACCAGTAATTGTACTACTGGGTATTTACCCCCCAAAATCCAAAAACTAATTCAAAGGGATACATGCACCCCTATGTCTACTGCAGCATTATTTATAATAGCCAGACTTCAGAAGAAGCCCAAGTGTCCACTGATAGATAAATAGATAAAGAAGATATGTGTACACACGCGTGTGCACACACACACTAACATTACTCAGCCATAAAAGCAGAATGAAATCTTGCCATTGGCAACAACATGGATAAAGCCAAGAGTATAATGAAGGCTAAGTGAAATAAGTCAGAGAATGGCAAACTGATCACTCATATGTGGAATTTAAGAAAAACCAAACGAGCAAAATGAAGAAAAAAAGAGATCAAGAAACAGACTTTTAACTGTAGAGAACAAACTGATGGTTCAGAGAGGCAGTGGGGGGGGGGTAAGTGGAATGGGTGATGGGGATTAAAGAATACAGTTACGATGAGAAAGAAAATCTCCCACCAAAAACAATGTAAAATCTGAAGATGGATGAGTTGGATTTTATTAAAATTAAGAACTTCTCAAAGATATTAAGAGAATGGAGATGAACTATAGACTGGAAGAAAAGAACTTGTTATCCAGAATCTATGAAGAATTCCCCAAATGTAAAAACAACAACAAAAAGACACAATTTTAAAAGGCAAAATATTGGAACTGGCACTTTGCCAAAAAAAAAAGTGATAAATGAATACATGATAGAACATTCAACATAATAGTCATTAGGGGCATTCCAATTAAAACCACAACGAGGGGCACCTGGGTGGCTCAGTGGATTAAGCCGCTGCCTTTGGCTCAGGTCATGATCTCAGGGTCCTGGGATCGAGCCCAGCATCGGGCTCTCTGCCCTGCAGGGAGCCTGCTTCCTCCTCTCTCTCTGCCTGCCTCTCTGCCTACTTGTGATCTCTCTCTCTGTCAAATAAATAAATAAAATCTTAAAAAAAAAAAAAAAAACCACAACGAAACACCACTACATACCCATTGGAAGGACTCTGATTATAGAGGGAATACAAACACAAATTGTTGGCAAAGTTGCCAGGTCCTGAAGCGAACTCTCATTCACTGCCGATGGCAAACAGTCTGGCAGTTTCCTAAAAAGCTAAGCCTGCCTGTGCTATGTCCCAGCCGTTCCACTCTGTATTTACCCAAGAGAAATGAAAGCATGTCCACACACAGATTCGTTCACCAATGTTTATAGCAGCTTTATTTGTCACAGCCACAGAACAGAAACAAACCAAATGTCCATCGGCTGGAGAATGGACGAACAGAATGCGGGATATGTATACAGGAGAGCATCACTCAGCCATAAAAAGGAGCAAAGTATGGATAACATGCAACAACGTGGGTCAGTCTCAAAGTAATCATGCTGCAGTGGAAGAAACCAGAGGAAAAGAATACATACCTTATGATTCCATTTATATAAAACTCGAGAAAATGCAAGCAAATCTATAGTGTGCTCTCAGTAGTTGCCTGGGGCTGGGCTGTGGGGTATAAATGGGAAGGGGAGAGAGAAAATGATGACAAAGGGGTGGGAGGAAACTTTGGGCAATTGATGTGTACATCACCTTGATTGTGATGACGATTTCACAGGTGTATACATCCTTCGAAACTTACCATATATCTTAAATGTGTGAGTTATTGTATGTTAATTATACCTTCATAAAGCAGAAGAAATATCCTCCCCAAGGGATGACCTAGGCCATAACATTTTATCTAAATTAAAATAACGAGTACACATTCATGATAGATTCTGTTTGTTTTAATGTGATTCCTGCAATTATGGCACCATGCTGCCTTTGCTGCAAAATCTTTTGTGATGCATTCTCTAAGAATACTTCCCGGGGTTTTCTTTAAAATGGAACAAGAGGGGTGCCTGAGTGGCTCAACAGGTTAAGCTTAAGCCTCTGCCTTCAGCTCAGGTCATGATCCCAGGGTCCTGGGATCCAGCATGGGAATGGGGCATCTGGCTCCCTGCTTGGCGGGGAGCCTGCTTCTCCCTCTCCCACTCATGCTGCTTGTGTCCTTCTCTCACTGTGTCTCTCTGTCAAATAAATAGATAAAATTTTTAAAATAAATAAATAAATAAATAAAATGGAACAAGAACTTCAAGACACACGGTAACCCTTTGCCCTTTTGGGATTTCTGTCCCATATTCTTTTACTGTTTTATTCCAACATTTAATTCAACTGTGTGTGTGTGTGTGTGTGTGAGAGAGAGAGAGAGAGAGAGAGAGAGAATTGCCTTATTTCCAAACATCCTACTGAGTTATCGAAATGGTATTTTCTTTTTATAATTATGTGATTGATGCATGTACTATTTTTGTTAAATTACATTATTGCAGGGACAAATAGAACGGGCACAAACAAGTTTGGGAATAAACATGGGCTAAGTTTTGGTTAGCACACAACTGTCCAGGGCGCGGGGTAGGGGTGCGTGGGAACTGTGTGCAGGGAAGCCAGGAGTCACAGGCATTCATCACGGTGCAGCTTTATGACATGAGCTAGAGTCCGTGCATTTGTTGGATTGGCTAAGCAAACGTCTGTTGAGAAGGAAATCTACCGCTCAAGCTCTCAGTGCTTCCTTTCCTCGTCTGTAATGATGAAGAGTCCCCACCTGGGGCCAGGGGTGTTATGAAGGGTTATGTGAAGCAGTGTAAATAATGGGCTCTCTGCAGTCCCTGGCATGTTGTAAGTGCTGACAACGTTCCTTCTTATGGTCACGTGCGTTATTTCATTGTAAGTATTCTTACAATGGTAGGATGGGAAAGACCTCTGAGATTGGCTCACGCTGTGTATTTTACAGGTGAGGAAAATGGTTCAATACATCAGCATACAGGACTGCAGGCCTTGTATGTCACCAAAAGTGGGTAATCCTAAGGAGGCTCCCTGGGGGCTTCTCCCTAAAGGGCTCCTAGAAACCTAGGGAGCAAGCTCTCTGATCAGGTGGAGGAATTGCAGACCTTATCAGACCCCTAAAATAGCTTCTGAGAGGGTTCAGAAGGCTGGTCATTTTCAATAGCTGTGAACATTTTAAAATCAGTGAGTGTGTGAAGCAAGGCAGCAAGGTAAGAAGGCAGCTGAGAAGGTTGTGGGATGAATAAACAGAGGAAATCTGATTTATGGAGGTGGATTAGAAATTTTGTGAAAGTTGTGTTTGGTTTTCCCCACTTGGGTTTAGGTTCACTGAGACTTACGCTTCCAAAACCTACGTCTTCCTCGGCTGGAAAATAATTCATTTCTCCCCCTGGCTGGTGAAAAGGAACAACTGGCCATAGGTTTTGTTACAGCGATTGCTTCTTCCTTTGAAGTGTGCCCACGAAGGATGGCATCCACACTCCTGACTTAGTGCCGTGAATGCCACTTGCAAGTGATCAGCCTTGCTTGGAATGCGGTAGAACAGATCATGGTCATTTTGTGCTCATCAGGATAGCGCCTTCAGTGTCGAGAGTTTGCTTCGACTGGTCCCAACCCGCGTGGGGGATCTAGGTTGCAAGATGCACCTGCTGAAATGCTGCAGGGTCATTAACCCCTGACAGGCATCTGAGTTCGCTCCGTAGAGCAGGGCCGGTGTCTGCCCGCACTGATGCCGGTCTGAGAGGCAGGAGGCCTGGGTTTGAACTGTGCCTCGCACACTCAGGCAAACCACTCCATCTTTTGGATCCTGCTTTCTGTTATAGCATGAAAATACAAAGACCAACTATCTAATATTCTTAGAGTGAGATTTAATGAATTAATAGGGTAAATGAATTTATAAGCTCTTCAGTGAGACATAGACATGAGATGTTATTAAAAGGAGCAAGTCAGTGATATTCCATTTAATTCTACTTTAAGTATTTTTATTTGAGAGAGAGCATGCAAGCAAGAGTATGAGTGGGGCTGGGAGGAGGGAGGAAGAGCAGAAGGAGAGGGATAAGCAGATTCCACACTGAGCATGCAGAGCTCAATGGGGGGCTCGATCTCATGATCCTGAGATCATGACCCACGCTGAAATCAAGAGTCGGATGCTTAACCTACTGAGCCACCCAGGCACCCCAATTCTACTTTAAAAAGAGTACCATTGGGCACCTGGGTGGCTTGGATAGCTATGTCTGCCTTTGGCTCGGGTCATGAGCCCGAGGTCCTGGGATTGAGTCCCACCTTGGGCTCCCTGCTCAGCGGGGAGCCTGCTTCTCCCTCTGCCTCCCTTTCTCTGTCTGTCATGAATAAATAAATGAAATCTTAAAAAAAAAAAAAAAAAAGAGAGAAGCATTTATCCTGGATGCCTTTGATCCTGGGTGTTAAATAGCTGTGACTGTGTCACTAGAATTAGTCTTTCACATGTCAACCTTGACATGCTAAATTCTAGCCAGTTCAGCTTGTATTGAGATATACTGTTTATTGAACACATACTATGTGCACATACTTTTTGGTAAAAAAAATTAAGACTATTTGTTCAGAAGACTGATCTTCTTCAATAGCGGTGAAAATCTTTTAAAAACTTACTGAATTCTACTTTTGAAGTGTCATCATTCCATGAGAGGTGACAAGCTCCTTGAGGTTATGTACACCTAAAATAGTTCTTGCTGAGAATTACTGTGTTCATTGGTGATCTACCCTAACACTAAAATGAAAGTTTAAATGTAGATCCTTTTTAAAAGAACTAATTGAAATTCTAACAAAGCATTTGACTTAAAAGGTTTGCATTTTTAGGTTAAGAAGATTTTTATTAGACTGAAAGAAGTCTGAAAGAAATTTCATTCCTGGCATATCTGTCATTTACATTTTTGTCAGGTTTATTAGTGCATATGTGGCATGTTGTGTGCAGAGAAACAAGAGTTTTTTAAATAATTGTATTGGAATCTCAGTCATTTTCCAGATGCCTTTAATCTCGTGTCCTGTAGGTAGGATCTGGGCTGTTGTTCTTATTCTTTTAGAATTGGGTTTTTTTTTTTTAACATTAAGCATTTATATGATGCCTAGGGTAAGAAGCACTAATGTTTTATTATAGTTTTGGGGGAAAACATTGCAGAAGCAGTGATAGGCAAATTCTGTTTCTATTGCTAAAAGCTTTATGATTTTTTGTAAAGTTGATGTGCATATTTAGATTTGCATTACTGAAAATTTTAGAAAATATCTCTAGCAAATTAAACTACATGAGAAAGCGTATTCAAAATTGCTAAGTTTTAAAATTCAAAAGAGACTATTTTATCTAAGAAGAATAATGTTTAAAATGGTCAAGTTGAAGTTTTTGTTATTAGAATGGCCTCTATTTTGAGGTTGGAGCAAGTACTTAGGCAATTTTAGTTTTCTTGGTTTACACATAATTTCAGTTAACAAGATGCTAAATATGACTCTGAAGATTTCAGTATCTATTATTACACCCCAAAGAAAGGAAACCAGAAAGGTCTTGAAGTAAATGGAGTTCTTGGCTTGTGGAGATGTGCTCATTTTTGAATATATGTGCTTCCAGGTCACATTTCTAACATGGGTCAAGAAAGATTTCAACTCTTCAAAGGCAATACTGTCTTTGCAGCCAGTGGTGGGGTATGGTGGGGAGGTGCAGATGTGTGGTTGGGAGGGCAGAGCCAGGTGGAAACAGAGCTCTGACTGATTGCAATGTTAGCATTTAGCAAAGATGATTTGTTGGCATAAAGTTGCTCAGATGTGGGGCACAGAGAACTTGCTAGGCTATTGTGCTTTGGAAGCTATGTAATGGCACTCCATGTAGATGTCATTGATTATGCTCTCCTTAAGGGCAGGGACTATGTTTTCAACATTGTGTATGCATAGTGTCTAGTACAGGGCCTTACCCATTAGCTATCTGTTACATGTTAAGTGAACATACTGGAAATTCTCCATGTCAGAGGCATAAATGAGCTGCTGTGGGGGAATTCAGACAATTTTTTTCTTTTCACCTAGTATACTCTTCATTATACGTGTTTTGCATTTTTGATGTCTGCTCCTTTGGGGATTCCTTTTGGAAAATCAAATATCAAAATATTAAAAGTAAAGAAAATATCTGGATCATAAGGACTGACCTGTGTTCTGGGCCACTGGTAAAAATCACTTCATCTTTTACACCTTTAGGATAAAAGTGATCATGTTTAAGATTATTTAGGTAGTTAAGATTAAAAAAATTAGGAATGTCGGAAATAGAAGGTACCTTAAAAGTCCTTTCTGGAAAGAGAGGGAAACAGCACAAGGATTGTTTCGAATCAAGGACTCTTGAACTGGGCCACTCAATACAGTAGCCACTAGCTACGTGTGGTCATTCAAATTAAATTAACAAAATTTTAAGTTAAAAGTTCACTTCCTGGGTCATCTGGGTGTCTCAGTGGGTTAAGCCTCTGCCTTGGGCTCAGGTCATGATCTCAGGGTCCTGGAATTGAGTCCCGTATCGGGTTCCCTGCTGAGCAGGGAGCCTGCTTCCTCCTCTCCCTCTGCTACTCCCCCTGCTTGTGGTCTCTCTCCTTTTCTCACTCTCTGTCAAATCAATAAATTCTTAAAAAAAAAAAAAAAGTTCACTTCCTAAGTTGCACTAGCCATATATCACGTTCTCAATAGCCACATGTGGCTAGTAGCCACCATCCTGGACAGCACCCATTATAAAACATTTTCATCACTGGAGAAAGTTCTATCAGATTGTGCTGGACAAGACTTTTTCACCAAAGCTCTTTCTTCTCCACTTAGTGAATGGGTGCCTGGTGATGGGCCCATCAATCTATCATATATTTCAATAAATGAATTAAAACTGGAAACAATGTGTGAAAGGATTTTGTTACTTATTCATTTTTGGTTATCCTAGGAGGGAGGTGTATCCAGAGCTCAGGGAGGCTAAGTATGGTTCGGGTAAGTATGGTTCATTAGATGTTAACAGCCTGAAGTGAGCAGTCCCAGAACCATGTCACTGAGAAGGAGAAGAAAAGGCCTTATTTGGCCCTTGTCTGCCTCTTGGGAAACACCCAGGTTAATTTCAGGTGTCAGGTAACTTCTGAAGCTGGCATTCTTAACATTCCTGCTCAGTTTAGTTTCTTCTATGAGCCACTAAACATATACTTAATTTAGTTTTAAATAATCTAATACTGATGGATTTTTTTTGGCTTGGTAATGCTTTGTGAAACTTTTAACACACTTAATAGGAAATAATTTTTCTTTTGTGTTTCTGATAGATCACGATACTAATTAGATTATTCTAAGGGGGTAAGGGCAAAGTAAATGGAGACCATCTTGGTTTTTACTCTTGGTTTATTTATTCAACTAATTAACATTTCCGATAGCCTTTAGAGTCACAGGTGTTGTAGATTCACTTGATTACTTAATGCCAGCTGAGGGCTGTAAACAGCATCGAGGGAAGGAAAATCCTGGAGAAAGTCTTGGATTAGAGAATCAGCTCTTAAAAGCCATAAATCAAGTGTCCCCTTATTTATGAAGCCTACCCTGACCACTTTATTTAAATTGCAACTCCTCAGGTGTTCTTGGTTTCCCTTTTCCTGAACTACCTTTTTTTTTTTTTTTAAAGATTTTATTTATTTATGTGTTTGACAGACAGAGATCACAAGTAGGTAGAGAGGCAGGCAGAGAGAGAGGAAGGGAAGCAGGCGCTGGGCAGAGAGCCTGGTGCAGGGCTCGATCCCAGGACCCTGAGATCATGACCTTAGCTGAAGGCAGAGGCTTTAACCCACTGAGCCACCCAGGCGCCCTTCCTGAACTACTTTTTAATAGCATTTATAGCCTTCTGACTCATTTACTATGCTTGTTTTTTAATGTGTCTCTCTCCACTAAAATCTAAGCCTTTTGAGGGCCCGGGTTTTTTTTTTTTTTTTAAAGGAGGGAGAAATGGCGAGGAGGACGAGTGTCTGTTTCCCTGGTATATACCAGATATCTAGAACAGTGCTTACCACGTAGTAGATGCTCAAGAAATAGTATTGAATAAGTGAATATGATCACAAGGAGTGATGTTTCCATTTGATCCTTCCATTACAACTATTGAGAAGTTCACATTGACTTCCATCTGTTAAAACCAGTGGTCATCTCTCAGTTCTCATCATACCTAAATTGTGAATAGCATTTAATATAGTGATCACTCCCTCTTCCAGGACACTGCATTAGTGTCCATTTTAGTTTTTCCTCCTACCTTACTGGCTAGCTTCTTCTCAATCCCTCCTTAGTGGGTTCTTCTGTGTCTCCCCAATCTCTTAACAACCAGTGCCTCAGTGTGCAGGCTTCTTTGTTCCATCTATGCTCATTGCCTGTCTCATGGCTTTATAGATATATTAGCTAAGACTTTCCCCCTAAACTCTAGACTGCATTAGTTTAAAAGAGCATAACCCCCAAATTTCAGTGGCTTATACTTACAAACATTTATTTCTTGTTCATGGATTCGCAGTTCAGCTGCATCTCAGCTCCATGCTATGGGTTGGGTTCGGATTTTCTTTGTTCCATAGATGGCTCGTCACTCCTTGTCTTCTCATTCTCAGCTGAAGGTATCACCTCTATCTGGTCTGAACTAGTCTCATAGCAGAACGGGAACAAAAAAGCAGGTGGAAATTTTTGATGCCTCTGAATATGGTGTATATCACATCTACTCATATTCTAGACCAAAGTCAGTGTGACAAGGAATTATACTCTACCAACTGGAGAAGAAGTGAATTATTTTGAACAATAACATAACCCAGCAGAACGTGTATTATACATTTTAAGTTTAACATGTCCAATACAGAGGTGCCTGGGTGGCTCAGTGGGTTAAAGCCTCTGCCTTCGGCTCGGGTCATGATCCCAGGGTCCTGGGATCGATCCCCACATTGGGCTCTCTGCTCAGCAGGGAGCCTGCTTCTCCCTCTCTCTCTGCCTGCCTTTCTGCCTACTTGTGATCTCTGTCTGTCAAGTAAATAAATAAAATCTTTAAATAAAAAAACAAGAAAAGAAAAAAAAACATGTCCAATACAGAGTTCCTGATCTTCCCTCCACAACATTCCCTTCTTGCATTCCTGCCCATTTCAATTACTGGCAACTCCAGTTGCTTAGACCAGAATGCTTGGAATCATGCCAGACTCTTTTTTCTCCCCCCCATATTCTATATTCAGTGTTTTTGAAAATCTTGTCAACTCAGCCATCAAAATATGACTAGAATCCAATCACTTCACACAGCCCAGTGCTACCATGTGGTACAAGTCCTTCCTCACAGTTGTCTTGCTCAGCTTACTGGGATAGCTTTCTAGCCCATCTTACTGTGCCTACCCTGCCTTCTCAGTGTATTTTCAACATAACAGCTCTGCTGGAAACTGTGTAATGTTTCCTTTCTGGTCCTCAGAGTAAAAGTCAACATCCTTAAAATGGCCAATGAGAAATGACATGATCTGGCTCCCAATTATTTCTCTAAATGCAAAGTTTTCCACTCCTTCCCTTATCCACTCTGTTTCAGTGATGTCTCCTTGCTATTCCTCTAACATACTGATGTGTTTCCATGTATATTAGTTTTCTCTGCTATAACACATCACTATAAACAGTGGCTTTAAACAACACAAATTTAGTATCTTAGAATTCTGTAGGTCTGAAGTCTGACACAGGTCTTGTTGAGCTAAACTCAAGGTGCTGGCTGGGCTGCATCCTTTTCTGGGGGTTCTGGAAGAGACTCTGTTTCCTTGACCTTCCAGCTTCTGGAGGCTGTCTATTTTCCTCAGTTTGTGGCCCTCTTCCTCCATTTTCAAAGTCAGCAATGGTGTGCTGAGTCTTCCTCACATTGTATCCCTCTGATATAATTTTATACCCCCCCCTTCTACTTTAAGGACCTTTGTGAGTACACTAAGCTCAACCAAGAATCCAGAACACTCTCCCTATTTTAAAGTCAGCTAATTAGCAACTTTGCCCTATAACATTATCACAGGTTCTGGGGATTAGGACTTGGATATCTTTGGGGGAGCTACTACCTTAGCCACCATACCCCCTCACCTCCTCACGGAGCTTCTTCTTCTTTTTTAAAGATTTAATTATTTATTTGAGAGTGGGGATTGTTGGGGGTGGGGAGAGAACAGCAGGAAGGAGGGGCAGAGGGAGAGGGAGAAGCAGACTCCACACTGAGCGGGGAGCCCGATGCGGGACTTGATCCCAGGACTGTGTGATCACAGCCTCAACCTGAAGGCAGAAGCTTCACTGACTGAGCCACCTAGGCACCCCAGGAACTACTTCTACCTGTTGCTATTCTCTGCCTGAGCTACTCTCCTTTCACTTACTTGCAAATCATGCCCTCTCATAGGGTTGTACTCCTATGTTGTCTTCTCAGGTCTTTTCTGATTGCAGAAAATTGCAACTCCTATCCAACATTCCTTTTCCCTTTCCAGCTTTATTTTCCTTCAAGGCACTTAGAACTAACTAACATGCATTTATGTATCATACTGAATGTCTGTTTTCCCCACTAACATGTAAGTTCCATGAAGACAGATTTTTTTTTTTCTTTTGTTCACTGCTGTATGTCAGCATCTGGAACGGTACCTGGCACATAGTAAGCAGACTATAGATGTCTATTGAGAGAATGAATGAAGAGTTTTCATTTTCATCAGCTAGAAGTATGATTCATTACAATCAACTAAGGAAATCAGCCATCACTAACTGACAAATATTCCTTGAGAATTATGTCAGTAAGAAGATGTAAAGCAAATGGTTTCTGTGGTTTAGGAAGATTATGAATCACAGGAAACTGTGGAAACCTAAATAGATATGAGGTGGTAAAGTTGTTACATGAGGCAAAAAAGTTTTTCTTCCGGAAATTCATACTGTCTCTCAGTAAGTCCATCTCTGGCAATGTTTCTTCAATCATTGTTCCAAGAAGGGCCTACTTAATATTCACCCTACCCTTTCTTTACTAAAAGCCCATGATTTTCTTGAGGGAGCCAGAGTACTGGATACCTTTTTTTCAGGCTCTCTTGCATCTGTGGGTAGCGAATGAGCCATCTGTGGAAGTCTCGGGTTGGCTACTAGCGAACTCCTTCAGGGAGGCCCTGCTCAACTGGAAGGTCCCTTTGGGCCTTTTCCCTTTTTCCTTCTTCCTTCCTGGAATAAGAATGTTTATCAGAAGCAGCAGAAACCATCTTTACCATGATGTGAATGTAAGGAAGGAAGCGAACTATTAAAGACAATGAATCAGAAAGTTAGAAGGAGCTTGGGTGCCTGAAGACCATGGGGCTGGCATCTGAGTCCTGGGGCACTTACATCAGGGACTGCTATAATGTGAGATTAATAAGCTGCTGTGCTGGTTATTTTCCTTTTGCAGCCCTCTCCCCCACATCCATTCTCCACTCTGTCTTTCTTGATCTGTACTCTAGGAAGCTCCCTTGCCCTTTGACTTCTAGTTGGATTTGGCCCACTGAGGCCCTTGGCAGATCAATGGGGAAAAGAGAATGATGACTTTTTTCTGTTCCCACCCTGCTTACATTGTTTCTGTTCTAGTGGAGGCTCTGTTCCTCTGTGGCCCAAGGTCCTGCCCAGTAGCCCCCTTTCTCTGGCTCCAGCTTTGATGGGCTCCAGTAACACCATTCCTCCATCATCCCTTTGGTCTAGAGGTGGCAATGGCCTCCTGCTCTTGCTAACCCCACAGAGCTTCCCCACCCACTCACCCACTCCTTATTGATTTCCTTAATCCAGCCACACCTCTGTAATGGTGTCTTCCTTAAATTTTGTTCTGGTTAAACCCCTTTGAATGTGCCATCTGTTTTATGCTAGGATCCCTGATGTGTAGAGCTTCATGTTTCATGCCTCCTGCTATCCACAGCTGAATTTAATTCTGACTGATTGAGCCTTCAGGTGCCATGTTGTTTGATAAATATCTATTGTTATAGCCTAGATTCACACTCAATTCTGCAAAAATGATCACATTGTTAGTCTAATCTTTGCCTTAACTTTTCTTTACAAAATATACCATTTTACTTAACTTTCTATTCTAATCCTCCTGCTTTAGGTCACTCATTATATTTTTCTCCTAAACCTCAACCTTAGCTGGCACTCTAGGACTGTGATTGCCCCGATGTCTTGCGGGCAGCCACCTTCTACTTGATCTCCTTTTACTGGGCAAGCAGTTAAGATGGTTTGTTGCTTCTCTTGAGCATTGGCCATGTGTTGGGCCTGGAGGTCCAGTGGCGAATGGGACAGATGGCTCCATCTGTCATGCAGCTACTTCAACTGGCCACAAAGCCAAACGCTAGACAGATGCTTACTTATCTGACCTAGTCTATGAAGGAGAACTGACCGTCACGGGAGCATGCCACAGGGCACGTAATCCAGTCTGAGGGATTGGGCAGGGGAGTTGAGGAGATGAGGTTTAAGGGAAGACAAGAGTAAAGGTTGAGTAAGGAAGATAGCTAAGCCAAGGTCGGGGTGGGATCAGGATGAGCTTTCTCTGTAACAGATGCAGAACATACAAAGGCTTGATAAAGAGTAGCATGGTATGTTCTGGACTTGAGAGAAGTCTGATATAGTTGGAGCAATGTTGGATAAGGATGGTGTTCTGGGTGAAGGTCAGAATTATAACACCTGTGACACTTTATTAAGGATTTGAGACTAGCTCAAGGTGGTTCCTAAGAATGTGCTTCGCAGACCTCCAGTGACCGGGAGAGAAACCAAGGGTCCAGCTGCCATGAGTTGAGATTCCTTACCGTGTTGGCTCTGAGCCATGCTCACAATGGTGGCTCCCAGCCAGTGGCTGAGCACAGTGCAGTGATCAAGGGGAGGCCTTTCCTGGGAGACTCAAGGTGCGTGAAAGGCCATTTTCAACTCCCAGACTCCCCTGCAGCCTGCCCTACCTTCCTGAGACTGCATGCAAGGCCAGGTGCTCCCCCCACCTGGCTCTCCTCTTTCCTTCCCTGGGCGTCTGACTGCATTCTGGTCCCCAGCTCCCACAGCCTCCTCTGTCTCCCTAATTTTCTCTCACAGGCATTTCTGCTGATAACATCCTTGAATGTTCAATCCCATCTCGTCTATGATCTGGGCAACCCCTCTGAGAGGGACATTTACTAACTGGGCCTGTTGGGTCCATAATCAAAGAAACAAGACCGATACAAAGCGAAGGTCAAGCAAAGTTTTATTTTGCGCCAAGCATTGAGAATCAAACTGACTGGTCAGGGCCGTCTCTTACAAAGAGGTGACCCTTCCCCGCCTCACAGACTAGGTTTTATACAGCAAAAGCCATGTGGTTGAGCCTGCCTACACACACAGGTGGCCAATGAGATTACAATTTACCCTAGCCTATCACCTTGGTCAGAATTGGCACTCAAAAGGGGGGACCCACTCTCCCTGGTAGCTAGGGAGATAGTATGCAGTGCTCCACTGATTGGATGTCTCCACCTGGCCTGACCTGCCCTTGTATCTGGGCTTTGCAAGTAAGTTTCTCTGGGTAGGGGCAGGGTCAATCTAAGTTTACTGAATAAACAACAAAATGGCTCGCTCTGGCTAAGTAGACCCTTACAGGCCATGTCAGATGAGAGGGTATATAGGAGAAATAGAAAACCATCTCGTCCACTGTGTGGCTGAAGTACCTTGATCTTCAGCTAGGATCCTTCTCACACACCATGAAGGGACTCTTGAGCAGGAAAAAGCAAGGTAAGTGAAGGATTTTGTTTCTGTTTTTGTTTTAACAGTTCAGAGTTTTGTTTGTTTTGTTTTGAACATGCGTTATGCCCTGAATTTATAGCGAATGGGTTCCTTTCTATTGGTTCTCGTAAAGTGTGGTTCTCTGGGTGGAGTAGGCTGGTGCTGCCAATGAACCCGAGTAGCTTTCCTTTTGGCTTCTTTCTTTTTCTGATCATTTCTCATCATACATGTCTCGAAGCTACCTTGGCTCTTAGAGGGCTCTGTGTGCTCACCACGCACATTAATTCTCTTGGCCAGAGTTTTACCCTTAACTTGCTGTTTACAACAATGCCAACAGCATGCTGGGTAACACTGTAGACTTTTGTTTTGCTGTGCTAACAGCTGTGGGGCGTTGCCTTTTGAACAGTACCCATTCCCTTGATGTCCACCATATCCCCTTTCTTGTAGATTCACATGTATGTGGCCAAAGGAACAACTTCATGTTTTCTAAAAGGGCCAGAGAGCAATCAGTGGGGCCTCTGCTCTTCCCCTTTGAATTGGTCATTTTGGTCTCTTCCTGGAAGATAGTGAGTTGAGAAGGCACGTTTAGGTGTTTAAGAAAAGATTTCTCATTGCTGTGAGTAATGGTAGATGTGGGAAATGCTGGGATACTGGTGACCCCATGGTGAGATCCTAGAAGTGGAGAGAGTGGAGAGGGGTATTTGCAACATAAAGTCAGTAGGGTGTGGTGATTATTATGTTTGGTGGGAGGAAGGATAACTATTGGGTTTCCAGTTTTCTTCTTTCTCTGTTAACAAGGATTTCCTGAGTGACAGGTCCTCCAGTCCAGCCTGGACCTCATGGCCCAGTGCTTTACTTCCTGTCTTGCTAACATTATCACGCTTACTCCTTGTATCCTGGCTGGCATTTGTATCCTGGAGCACCTCCTCGGGGCCTCACACAGCCTGGGAAGCTGCTGGAGAGGCCCCCAAACCCACGCATTTGGGGACACTTCACCTTCCTGGTCTCTGTCCAGGTCTCAAAGTCTCTACCATTTTGTTCTCTTTTCATTAGTCTCCCTGCCATGTACTTCATGGCAAGTTTTATTTAAAAAAAAAAAAATCTCTTTATTCTCTTTAACCACCACCCATCAGCACTCCTGCTCCCTGTTCACAGGGGACAACCTTGCCTTTGACTTCACATTGAAATTCAAGGTAACAAATGAAAAATCCTTCAACTTCTTGCCTCCAAGTTCCCAAACTTCACAGCATCTGTAACTTTATGCCTTCTTTCTTATCTTTAAATGGTTGGCTATCTTCCTTTCTAATGTTAGTATCTGTTCCCTGTTTTCTTCCTCTGCCTCAGAGTTTCTGCAGCCTGATTCTTCCACATCTCCCTGTCGGTTGACTCCTCAAGGTTTGGTTGATTTATTTGTTTGGCCCTGGGAAAGAAGGACTTGAAACCGGAAAGCATGACCCCCTTCTCAAATTGGCTGACTGAAACGTATTGGGATAAACACTGGACAACCAGCCTGGAGAGGGGCCTGAGACCAGCCTCAGATATTAAAGCACCAGAGAAAATCAAATGCTTCCTACTTACCGAGAATTAACCTTTCATGTGTGCTCTGGCCCCTCACATTCCACAGGAACCACACCATAACACACTGCTTCCTCTCCCAATAGTCATATGTATTCCTTTATTTTTTTTTTCTGTTTTATTTTTAAGTCATCTCTACATCCAACGTGGGGCTTGAACTCACAACCCCGAGATCAAGAGACGCACTATCACAGACAGAGTGCCCCCCAGTGATATGTATTTTTAATTTCGTCGTTTTCTTTGGATTGAAATGACAGTATAGAAGATTTCCATCTGAAAGTTTCTCGGTCCTATCTAGTTACACAGGTCAGTTTAGAAACCTGATACTGACTTTATGAATAACCTAGTTGGCAACGATCATATCCACGTGTATGCGGTTGCACATTTTATCTTATTGGGCTCACCTGGGGCTGTTTCACAGGTAAAAATTGTGCCTCTGGTTTAGCTGATACTATCCCCAGCTTCTCAGAAACCTTGATAAAGTCTTCCACGGTTGCATAAATCGGACATTTCAGGAATTTCAAACTTTGAATGATCCTCTGGTTCCTCTACTCTTTTATTTTTATTTTCATTAATGCAACAGGACTTAAATGAACTTTGATCTTTCTTTTAAAGATTATTAAATCATTCAGGTGGGGCACCTGGGTGGCTCAGTCAGTTAAGCGGCTGCTTTCAGCTCAGGCTATGATCCCAAGGTCCTGAGATGGACTTCTTCATTGGGCTTCCTGCTCAGTGGGGGTGGGCCTTCTTCTTCCTCTCCCTCTGCCCCCGCCCTCCTGTTCATCCATTCATGCTCACTTTCTCTCTCTCTGTCAAATACATAAACAAAATCTTAAAAAAAAACAAACAAACCCATTTAGGTGTGTATACACAGAGCTCTCTTCAAGGCTCATCCTCTTCCTTACACCACAGGATGGGATCTCCTGGAACACATGTGAGATTGCAGGTTGATTTCTCTGGAAGACTTTATACTCATCATTGAAAATCTTAAACATTCTTCCCTGGAATTTACATTTACCTTCACTGACCAGTCTTTCTCTCTCTCCCCTTTCACAGCCTAATTCAAAGAATTGTCTGGATGTTCTGTCGTTAGCACTTGACTTACTAGGATCTAACTTCCACTCTTACTGCTTGGAGGAAATTGCTCTGATCTAGGAAGCCAGTGTCCCATTGTTGTTAAATACAAGTCATGCCTTTGCTCCTTAGCCTAACCTCTCAGTGCCACTCAGTAGCTGCCGTACTCCCTTTCTCCCAGAAACAGGTCCTTCCCTTGGTTTGCAGGGCAACACACTCTCCTGATTTTCTTTTTACCTCTTTGGAGGCCTCACAGACATTCTCTACCCACCTCTAGCGTCTTCTACTACCATCTGTGGGAGAGAGGAGAAAGAGATGGCAGAGCAGTCTGATAACTCTGCCAAGATGTCCTCACCCACCAATGTCCTTTCCTTATCATTCTAATTTTCTCATGTAAGGACTGTAGATTCTTGACCGATTATGGGGGTTTGAGGCCACCTCTTAAGAAAGTTCTGCAAAGATGGTCCAGATTCAAGACTGGGGGATGCTTTATCATTTGTACTCCATCTTGGGGTTTTAGTTGAAATTGGGGCAACAGGCAAAAAAAAAAAAAATCTTGGGGCACCTGGGTGGCTCTGTGGGTTAAAGCTTCTGCCTTCAGCTCAGGTCATGATCCTGGGATCTTGGGATTGAACCCCACATCGGGCTCTCTGCTCAGCAGGGAGCCTGCTTCCCTTCCCCTCTCTCTGCCTGCCTCTCTGCCTACTTGTGATCTCTGTCAAATAAATAAATAAATAAAAATCTTAAAAAACAATCTCACTTAATGTCCTATTAGACATGTGATCATTTAAAAAATGTTTTCGTTGGGGGTGCCTGAGTGTCTTAGTCAGTTGAGTGTCCTACTCTTGGTTTTGGCTCAGGTCTGATCTCAAGATCCTGGGTTTGAGCCCCACGTCAGGTTCTGTGCTCAGTGGGGGGGTCTGCTTGAGGATTCTCTTTCTCCCTCTCCCCCACCTCAAAAAAATGAATAAATCTTAAGAAAAAAATGTTCTCCTTGAAGTCTTACTTTTCAATCCAAACTGTTCTTTTCTCTAAACTTTAAATGCATCTTTACTGTTGTTTGACAAGCTACACAGTTTGCTGAAACAAAATTTTCATTAGTGTCTCAGTTTTTGAATTATTCTTGATGGACAGGGGAATGTGTCCTTGACTGAGTGAATCACTAAGTGAGGAACGACCATTAGATAGTTCCCAGAGTCAGGATGAGTTCAAGAAAAAAAAATAGGGTAGATTGATCTCATATTTCTTAATAGGTTGTTAGGTAGTTCGGGGCAGCATTTGCCAATATTGTGAATACGTGCTTCAACAAGAGATTTGACAAGAACTCTCATGGAATTCTTGTGAATGTGATAAAAACATAGTGTTGGAAGCAAGGACAATTGTGGTTGAGTGACAGTGTGCAGCATGTAGATTCATAACTGACATCTCTGTGGAAGAGGTTTTCTAGTGTTGTTCTGTGTGTGTGTGTGCGTGCATGCCCACGTATATGAATGTGTTTCCTTGTTACCGAAGGCCGTCTAGTCAGGTGAGTGTGGGTGGTGGATCAAGTCATTCCTGGGTATGGATGAGGATCTGTAGATAGCCTGCTGGAGGGCACAGCGCAGCTCTTGGCACTGAGAAAGCCCTCAGTAAATGTTAGCTACATTTGTTACTCACACGTCATTAGCTGTGCTTTGTAAAGGTGTAGTCCGTATGTTTAGCCAACTTGCAGGCGACATGAAGCAGCAGAGACGCTAAATACTCTGAATGACAAAATCAGATTGGGGATGATTTTAAAAACTGGAATGTCATGACAGATGTCATGAAGTGACATCTGTCAAAGATAAATATAAAATATGCTTGGAGGTCCCAAAAGCCAACTGAGATAGGATGGGGATAGCATGTCCCCTTTAAAAAAAAAAAAACAACAAAACAAAAACGTATTTACTTGAGAGACAGAGTGAGAGAAAGAGAGAGAGCATAGGGGGTAGGGAGAGAATCTTAAACAGCCTCCATGCTGAGATGGAGCCTGACGCTGGGCTTGATCCCACAATCCTGTGATCCTGACCTGAGTCAAAACCAAGAGTCCAACGCTTAACTGACTGAGTCACCCGGGTGCCCCAGGGATGGCATATTTATTGAGAACATTCAGGTTAGCATGGGGTCAGGATGTGATTTAGAAATACAGAATCTCAAACTACATTCTCTACTATGTACCCACTAAAAAATAATATTAGTTAAATGAAATAAAATAAAAATTTAGTTCCTCAGTTTTAGTAACAGCATTCCAAACACTAAACAGCCAAGAGTGGCTAGTGGCTCCTGAGTAGGACAGGGCAACTATACAGCATTTCTGTCATCACAGAGAGTTGTGTTGGACGGCGCTGGTCTAGAATGCTGGCTGTGCTCATGCTTTCAACATGGCACTGGTCAAACCACATCAAGGATATGGTTATGGTAGGATCTGGGGAACACATTCAGAGGGGCATAGACCAAATGGGGCATGTCAAAATAAAGAGCCTGGGGAAGGAGAGGGATAAGAACCATGTTGCGTGAGATGTGTTGAAAGGCCTGGCTGATTAGCTGGGAGAAGAGCCAGCACCTCCTCTGGGCTAAGCACCAAAGCCATCCCGCGGAAGAGAAATTAGAGGCTCTTGTAGCCTGAGGGGGTAGACCGAGGACCATGAGCAGAAGTTAGAGGAGGTGGGAATCATTACACTATGCAGAACCCATAATTCAGAGAGCTTCTGGAGTCAGACCACCTGTGTTCAAATCTTGAGTCATCTCCTGCTTGTTGGATGACCCTGGGCAGCCTCTGAACCTCCCTAAGCCTCGGTTCCTCATGTGCAGAGCAGGGTAATATCCGTATCTTCCTTAGCAGCGTGATTGAGGAGAATAAGCTATTATACATACAAAATAGTGTCTAACAAATGTAGGCTGTTATTACATCGTATTCTGGCTGATATAAGGAAGAATCATCTAAACAACAAGCGAGCTGCTTTGGAGGAAGTTCCCATCACTAAAGTGTTTTAAAGTGTTGATGACCTTTTGGCAGGGAGTCTAGAGGGCCCTGGAGCTCGGAGTGAGGTGAGAGATTGAATCGACGTTTTGAGGTTCCTGCCCATATTGGCATCTATGATTATTTTATTTTATTAATCCCAGAGTTTCTCAGCGGGGGAGGGCCCCCTCGGGTGTTCAGTTTGGCTGCCCAGCTGTGCATGTGTGAACAAGTCACCAGATTGGGTTCTGGACTTACTAGGGTGTTTACTTACTAACTTACGTAAATATGTACGCATGTATTTCAAGTAAGATTTTTCTGATGTCATTAGGCGTTAAAAATATTGACAAATGTATTTGATCGGTCAGAAATGTGCTATTAACACATGGAGAAGAGTTTGTGAATCCAGGGCAAGGATTTAGCCTCTGAGAGTTGTCATGGCAAGATTTTATGAGAACAGACCCAGAGGATGCTTATGGCATCCGCAAAGCAGCTATTTTGAGAACAAAATTCCAAATATATCATGTGTTAATTGGTGACTCAAAAAGCCCAATAATAAAGAAGTCATCATGACTTCTTCCTCTAAGCTTTGTGACAGTGTCCCTAGAACTCAGGGAAAAACCGAAAATTCAGATCCCCCAAATTCCATACTTTGAGAGACCCTGTGGAATCAGTCCTGGCTGGGTTTTTTGAGGGTGTGCTGTCAGTCGTGGAATTCAGACATAGGTTCCTCATCCCTCCATTGTTTGTCGAGGGGAGGCCATTCATCCTTCTGTCCTGGTGCCTCATGGGGGTCCAGTACCAGGTTAAGGACCTAATGACTGTTCTGTGTTAAACTCTGCATTTGCTGGCTCGCCCACTTCTCACTTAAGTGGAATGCAGCCTGGATCCCAACTGCAGTTTGGTTTCGTTTGTTCAGAGCAGAATAAACTTCCTTGAGACTTTTTCAGCCTAACTGTGGTCAGCAGTCACTGAAGTTGGCAGAAGACGAGGCCTACTTAATCGCTGTACAAAGGTGGTTTTCAGCGCGGTTGCTGGGTGACAAACAGGCCTGGGTTGGCCGCGTGGCTGGCTACACCCCCAGTGCTCCAGTAGGTGGCGCTCCCGTCCTCTCTGTGCCGAAGCTGGCGGGCGAGGAGGCTGCGGATTTGCGCAGGCGGGAGTGCAAATCGTCAACTCAAAGCAGCTCTGGTGGGCAGGCAGCGGTTCGAGCCCATTATCAGTGCGGGGGCAGCTGCTGCCCTCTGTCCCCGCTCCCAGGCAGTTTCAGAGTAAAGGCCTCTAGAAGCTGACTGGGAGACCGGAGACCAGGAGCAAAGCCGCTGGCTAACATAAGCGGATGAGGATTCAGTTATCTGCTTCCCGGCAGATAGTTGGGTCAGGGAGCGGCTTGGAAGCTGAGGGCAACCCCAGCCGCCGAGCCCCCCCCCCCACCCCCCGCGGCCCTTCCCCCCCATTCCCAGGCCCTTCCCTCCCCCCACGGCTCTGGAAAATCTCATCAAAATGGCCAACTCTCTAAAGCCTCATCTTGGAACCCAGTTAGTGAAAATCAAGAATATCTTGAACCACTGACAGAATTGTACTTTTCATCCCTTTGTGTTGGCTTTTCCCAGTCAGTCTTGATTTCTAACATTCTGTCTTATTGCTGGTAGAGAAGAGTATTGGCCCCTTGTCAGACAGTGCTTCTACTTGGGGGTAGAAAATATTGCCACCATAATTAACCTCCGTTTTCTGACAGCTGAGTTTCAACCAAGTTATGGACTGTGTTCCCCGAAAATTCATGTGTGAGAGTCTAACCTTCAGTGAGCTGGCATTAGAAGGTGGGGCCTTTGGGAGGTGATTAGGTCATGGGGTGGAGCCCTCATGAATGTAAATTCTTGCTCTTATAAAAGGCGCTCAGGAGAGCTTTCTTGCCCCTTCTGCCACATGAAGACACAGAGAGAAGATGGCCACCTATGCACCAGGAAGCAGGCTCTCACCAGACACAATCCGTCAGCACCTTGATGGTAGACTTCCCGGCCTCCAGAATATGAGAAATAAATTTCTGTTGTTTACAAGCCACTCAGTCTATGACAATTTTTATAGCAGCCTGAATGGACTAAGACTACCAACAATGTGCTCCCCACCCCCTTCATTCTAATTCAAACCTGTTAAATTCTTATACAAAGTGATGGGAACCCACGAGTCATTAGTGTTTGGTTGTGCTAGTCTCTTAGTTTATGGGAGGAGCATCTTTCACATTAGCAAATCCTTACCCACTGTAAGAGAAAGGCACTAGCTGAATCACTTGAAAATTTAAGTGGATACAAAACAACTTCTCAGAGGATGGATGCACAAGTTGGGATTATCTGACAATTGCCTAGCACATACACTGCTACCACCAATGGTGGGGGGGAGGGGTATCTTTAGTTTCTTAAGGCACACTTTCTGCTGGATCAGCTGTGGCCTCCAACTCTTTGGCACATGGACTACAACTTATTTTTCTCACTTCAAACCATGGTTGATATTTAATATTTTTATTATATAATAATAAAGGCCAAAATATTAGCTAAAACAATATAGATCCCTCATGGTTGCTGCTTACAAGAAACAGAAACTCGAAGGAGAAAAGGCATTGGAAATCATTTAATTTTAGAGCTCACAGGAAATACGATGACTCTCCAGAATCTCAAGAAAATAAAGTTGTTGCTCATAAGACTGGGTGGGATTTTATTTCTGGTAAAGGTGGAATCACTTGTTGCAGGGTGAACTTCCCTCCAAGAACAACTAGAAACACTGGAGAAATAATACAACATCTGTTTGAAGGCATTGGAAAACTACCCAGGGAGCAAAATTTTGAGGGGACATGTCCTCAAGAAAAGGAAAACAACAAGAAGAAGAACTACAATAACCGCCGAACAAAACTCCCAGAGAAATGAAATGATGATGAGACTTGTTTTCCCCTCAGGCACTTGCAAATATCCAAACTGAGGCTGAGAGGCTGAGAAGCTAAGTAAAGCTTCCTGCAGTTTTATGAAGTATCAGAAACAAAAATTAGAATTTAGCGTGAGCCAATGATTTAGGGTCCTGGCAAACACTCCAGGCTTTTGGTTGGGACCCTTAAATGACTATACCATGAGCCATAAGAAACAGATGACTCTTTAAAAAGGCAGAAGTCCAACTTCAAATCACTTCAATTTATGGTTGGATGAGGTAATCTGCTCGACCGTAACTGCCTCTTAGAAGCAAAAATAAGCTCCCTTCAGGAAGATGACCCTATCCAGAACTTTAGTTTTCAAAAAATTTTTAATAGAAAATGTCCTGTATCCAAACAGAAATCATTCAGTATAAATCGAGGCAAAATTATTGAAAACCAAGGGGAGGAAGCCCTGAAGTGATCCAGATATTGCAATGATCAGGCAAGGACATTAAAATAATTATGATTAGTGTGTTCAAGAACTTAAATGATGAGATAGAGAACTGCACAGGAAACTATAACAAATAAAATGGAATATCTGAATTTGAACATTCATATCTTATATCTATAATTAAGAACTCAATAGAGTAGCTTAACATGGCTTAGATATAGTTGAAAAGAGAGATCATAAACTGGAAGGTCAATCAGAGGACATAGAAAGGGACTGGATGGAGTTAAATGTACTAAAGTTTTGCTTTGGGCAGGAAATGGTGAATGTAATGCTACTCATTAGACTTGACTAAGTTAAAGGTAAATATTGAACTCTCCATGGTAACCACTAAAAGCATAATGAAAGATTGTATAATTAAAACAGTTAATCAAGGGGGGAAGTGGGGTAATAAAAATAATAAACACTCATAGTCCAAAAGAAGATATGAAAAGAAAGTGGAGGGGGGGAGAAACACAAAGCAGACGGAATAAATTTAAAACAAATAGCAAGACAGTGAGTTTAAATTTATATATAACAGTTATAACATTATATGCAAAGGTGTAAAAATTTCTCTTTAAAAGACAAATTGTCAGAATGGACAAATTACCATAAATAAGCTGAAAACCAAACCAAAACAAAACTCAAATCAGTGTTGTATACATGTGCATGGTGCAAATTATAAGATTTCAGGAAAGTTGAAAATAAAAGGATGGAAAAAGATATAGCATGTATATATTAACCAAGTGAAAGCTCAGTTACTTATATATCAGACAAAGTAGACTTTAAAGTCGCAAACATTTTAAAGATAAAAACAAATTTCATAATAAGGAAATAGTCATTCCAATGTAAAGATATCATAATCATACACCTAGTAAAATAGAAGGCAATACTTGAAGAACAAACTGGAGAAATATAAAAATACATAGTTATATTAAATAAAAACTTAAAAAATAACATGCAATTATAGTAGGATATTTTAACACACTTCTCTCAGTAACAATTAGAACTAGTGACCTAAAAATCAATAAGTTAATCAATCAAACAGGATGAAGATTTGAACATGACCTATAAAACTGACCTATTTGGTCTAGATAGAACATTGCCCTCAACAACTGCACATACAACCCTTGCCAAAATTGACCATATATTGGGCTATAAAGTTCCAACAAATTTCAAATAAATCACATAGAATATGGATTATGATCATCGCAGAATTAAGCTGCTAATTCAAAAGTAAAGATAAATAGAAAATTTTCTGTTTAGAAAGGAATCAATATACCTTTAAACATATGTCAGAAAGTGGGTACCTGGGTGGCTCAGCTGGTTAAGCGACTGCCTTTGGCTCAGGTCATGATCCAGGAGTCCTGGGCTCAAGTCCCTCATTGGGCTCCCAGCTCCACAGGGAGTCTGCTTCTCCCTCTGACCTTCTTCCCTCTCATTCTCTTTCTCTCAAGTAAATAAATAAAATCTTAAAAAAAAATATGTCAGAGAAAAAATAACATTAGAAAATATGTTGAATGGTAACAAATAAAATAGATCAAAACTTGTGGGATGCAGGGAAAAGCCATTTGTAGGTAGTTTTAAATACGTATATTAGAAAAGAGGAAAGGAAGAAAATTGGTGATCTAAATATCTATCTCAAGGGGTTAGAGAAAGAACAGCCAATTAAACATCTAGAAATTGACACAAATTAATGAAACAGAAAACAAAATGTACAACAGAGAAAATAAAATAGATAAAACCAAAAGCCAATAGTTGGTTTTGTGAACACTATGCTATAATTAAGAACACTTGGGTAAGACTAATAAAAGACACAGAGAGAAGGCATAAATTCCCATTATCAGGAGTAACAAATACTATAGATACTGAAGAATTTTTAAAAAATTTAAAAAGATGTCATGAACAATTTGTGCTAATAAAATTGAAAATTTAGATGCATTTAATATCTTGAAAAATACAGCCTCCAATAACTGATTTTTAAAAATGGGCAAATCTATGAAAAAAAATTAAATCTCTAACTTAAATCCCAGATAGCTTAACCAAAGAATTCTTTTAAATGTTTAAGGGAAGAACATTTACCATATTCAGTCTCCCAAAGAAGAGGAAAGTAAGAAAACTTCCCAACTCATAATGACAAGGACATTATAAGAGAATTAAGATTAATTAAAATTAATCTCTTTCATGAACATAGATGCAAAAATCCTAAACAAAATATAAGCAAACCAAATTAATAATGTGAAAAGGATATTACTTCATGACCACATTGAGTTTATTCCAAAGTTAATGCAACACTTTAAATAAATGTATTTTAAATGTCATCACAAAACACCAAATTAAATTTAATGAAAAATGAGCAAACACACCAGAAAATGATAAAATATTACTGAAAAATAATCAAAGAGATGTAAATAAGTGGAGATCTTTATTATGTTAATGGATTGGAAAACTCAAAATCGTAAAAATATCAATTCTTCCCAAATGGATTTATCAATTAAATCCAATCCTCATGAAAATCACAGCATGTGTGTGTGTGTATGTTTGTAGACTGATAAACTGGTTCTTAATTACACATGGAAATAAAATTTAAGAATAGCCAACACTATCTTGAAGAACAACAAAGTAGAAGACCTGGATTATTGCCTATAAAGACTTATTGTAAAGTTACAGTACTTACCTCTGAAACTAATAATACACTATATGTTAATCAACTGAACTTAAATTTAAAAAGAGCTACAGACATTACAACAATGTATTGATGCAAGGAGAAATAAATCAGTGGAACAGAATGGGAAGTCTAGAAAAAGACCTACCCACAAATGGATGTTCAGTTTACAACTAAGATCATTAAAAATGCAGTGGAGGAAAATGTTTTGCTTAAATAAGTGATGCTTGATGAATGGAGTATTCATGCAGAAAAAATTAATCTGAGTCTCTACATCACTTTCTCTTCAAAAATTCATTTTGGGTAGGTTGTGGATCTAAATGTAAAAGGTAAAAGAATAGAGCTTCTAGAAGATAACATGAGGTTGACAAAGATTTCTTAAACAGCAAACACATGTATTTGTCAAAAAGGTAAAGATTGATAAATTAGACATCATTAAATTGACAAATTCTGCTTATCAAAATGTATCATTATGAGAAAGCCACAGAGCCACAGAGTAGAAGAATTTATTATTATATTAATTAGTAAAGTCTTTCTAGAAGTACAAAGAACTCTATGAATGAACAAGAAAAAAACCCAGATGACTTAATATGAAAAAAAGTGGGGGGAAAACACAAATGTGCTTTTCACAAAAGATGATCTCCCCACTAGGCCAATGACTGTAAGAAAAGATGGTTCAACCTTATTAGTTATCCAGGAGAGGCAAATTAAAGCTACAGTGAGATACTGCATCCACCCAACTAGCTAAGGTTAAAATGGCTGATGATCCCAGGAGGAGGACAAGGAGCAACTGGAACTCTGATGCCCTGGTTGTTGAAAAAATTGGTACAATCTCTTTGGAAAACTGTTTGGTATTAGCCTCACAATTTCTGGAAGTATGCACCTAGGAAATCACACAGCAATATTATTTGTAGTAGCCAATCATTGGAAACAATGTGAATGTCAGTCAACATTAGAATGGATAGATAAATTGTGGTAGAGTCCTACAATTGATTACTATAGGACAAGGGAAATGAATGAACTACTCCTACAAGCATAACAACGCTTGGACACATGGACACAGTTCAGCAAAAAATGAGGCAGACACAAAATAATACATTAACAAAGTAAAAAACAAGTCAAAACAACACACACACACACGCACACACACACACAGAGGCAGAAACAAATCCATGTCGTTACTCATCAGGGCAGTGGTTTCCTCTGGAGAACAGGGTGAGGGGTAGTGATCGAGAAGGGAAGGGGGAACTTCTAAAATGATGGGTGGTGTTCTATTTCTTGACCTGGGTGGTGGGTTACATGGAAAAATTTATGTTGTACTAGTTCATCATTTTTGTGATAAGAGGCTTCTAAAGAGAAGCTGAAAAATTAAAATGAGAAATGAGATTTTTAAAACATTTTGATATACATTCAGTTATTACAATTTTAAGCTCTTTTCTTGGTGTGCCACACTTCACCTATTTGAACTTCTCGTCTTTGTGACTCAAAGCTCTTTGATTGTGAATGACAGCAACCTGACTCACATCCTCTTCACAAAAAGGGAAACTATTTGATCTGAAAAGACCACTGGATCCTGGGCCCAAATAGGGTTACCAGGTTTCTGTTTCTCCTCATTTTTCAACTCCACTCATTCCCCCTGGACTTTATCCTGCCCCCCAGGCCATCTCCTTGTGGGCAGCAGAAAGAACCAACCGTTCAATTGGACTGGACCCTCCGTGGTGAATTTAGGCACGTTGGGTTGGTGGGGTTTCTGTGCCCACAAACCCCGAGATAACATATGAGCCAAAACAGTGTGGCTGCCATGCAGACACTTCAGCTTCAAAAGTCAAATAACCTCGGGCCCCTCTTTCGAACAGATTGCTTATTGTTCCAGAAGCTCCTCTGTGGAAATCCTGGAGCTACCACTGGCTGAACCAAATCCTGCAGCAAGTGCTCTCCAGCTCTAGGCCTAGCCCTGAGGCCCAACCTGGCCTGGAGGACTAGGACTCTGCGATTGATGGCCCCATCCAGATTCTATGTATCTGGGAAAAGTGCTTCCTCCAGGGAAAAGATGCAGGTAGGCAAGAGCCATATGTGTGTTCTTTGTCAAATAATGTTTGTTTTCGCACATTAGAAAAACGGAGTACAAGCTGCCAAATTGCCCTTCCAAAGAACTCCTACAAATGGACAAGAAAAAGATGGCCCAATATTGTACCAACAATTCTTTTAAAATTATTTATTTATATTTGAGAGGTAGAGAGAGAGAGCATGAGCAGGGAGATGGGGGAGGGAGAAAGAGATTCCCCACTGAGAGGGGAGCCCAACTTGGGGCTCAGTCCCAGGACCCTGGGTCATGACATGAGCCAAAGTCAATGCTTAACTGAGTGAGCCAACCAGGCGCCCCTGTACCAACAGTTTATAAGTGTATCCATTTGCTCTCATCCTTGCTAAAATAGAATATTATGAATATTTACATTTTTGTCAGTCTAATGGGCAAAAGTGATAGAATATCTCCATTCTCTTACTGACCTCTTGTATTTTAGTCATTTACATTTCTTCTTCTATGAACTACCCATCATATTTCATGCCAATGGTATGCAAATGTGGGCTACATAGTGGGAGTGATCGTCCCTGGAAGTGAGGACAACTTTCCACTGGTGTTATTCAGTATTGCTGTGCATGGTGGTGGGAAAAAGCAGACTGACTAGTGGTTGGTTTCATTACTGTTTTTGCATTCTCCATAGACATTACCCAGGTCTCCCATCACCTGCAGCCTGGCAGGCTGCTCCCTCGGCCTCTCCCACCTCCTTCCGGGTTGTTTTGTCTTTTCATATTGCTTTCTGTGATTTCTATTTGTATCCTGAATATTAATGCTTTGTTCTATTTGTTATGACTATTTTTCCCCATTCTGTTCTTGTCTCAAATTTTGTTTATGTTTAGATGTTTTGTTTCCTTTGACTCTTGAAGATCATCAGTTAACTTGTATGGCAAGCAATTAATTTGTTATAAAAAAGCTTTCACTCTTGTTCCTTTGGGTATTGCTTTAAATTTCTCCCAGACTGATTTGGAGGATTTCTGGATCAGTTTTCTAATAACAGGCAAGGGAGAAGCCAGATGGTCCAGCTACGACAACACCACTAGTCAATACTAGATATTTTGGGAGGTGAATTGTATCATAGCAAAAAATCTCTCTGCACAAAGGATGAGTCATGGTCATGACTGACTGATTGGCTGGTAGCATCTGCAATCAAGTCTGGTTTGCTACCTCCATTTGCGATTAAAACATAAATGGATCGGACACTTTCTCTTTGGTTTTTAATTCAGAGAAACAGTCGTAATAGTCAGTGGCTCAGTTTCAGCTGGCTGATAGTTTAGTAAAGACATATATACATATATACATATATATATATATACACACACACATATATATATATATATATATATTACATATGTCTGCCATATAGATCTATGTTTGCTACTGCCTCCTGTGTTCCCTGTTCAAGCTGTGGCTGGTCTATGAGAATTTCTCCAGACATACCCGTAGCCTTGCCTGAGGCTTAGATTTGTACACCGATGGGAGCTATCACCCAGGGCTGGTAGTGTGTGCAGTTATTTCAAGAGCACCTGTCCCCCACACCTGCAGCTTCACTCACCTGCCTGTTTGCTTAGAAGGCAGACTGTCAGCCAAAGAAGAACAAGCCCTATGCCATTGTAAACAAGAGTGTCTAGTCATGTGAACAAATATCTGCAACAAGCCACGATCCTGTGAAAACCAAGCTAGCCACACGCCTCAAATTACATCTGTGGCATTGAGATTCCGGTTCCCAGTCTTCTCATGCACACATCATAAACTCGCACACAACAACACGCACTTACATTGGCTCATGTCAGTTTTTTTATGGGTAATTACTGTCACAGGTACTTGTGAACCTTCACATAGAACTACGTGCACATGGCACACACACAAAACTATACACATATACTGGCACATATTACACACATTGGCTCATACGTGCCCTCACATACAAGTATGCACTCATATACATTCACACAAATAACCATACACACCTTCCATAAAACCGTCCTTCTTGACCAGGAACATAACTCTTCCAGGTCTGGGTACCATTTGTGGTAAAAATGCCGCTGGAAGTCACCGTCCTGCTTTTCAATTGCAGAACGTTTAGGGGGGCATGGGGCCTCTCAACATTTCTCTCAGCCCCTTCCCTTGGTACCGAGTGCCCAGGAATCCTCAGGCTCAACCAGGCCTTCTGGTCCTGAGCCAATAGATTCAAGTTATACGGGTATAGACCCTTATACATAGACGGTCTTCAGGATTTGTTGAAGAACTCCAAGAATTTGTGATTTCTTCCTTAATACTGCTTCTAATTTTTAAAATTAAAAGCGTTTCTTTTATTTGGGTAATATCTTGTCTTTTCCCCTTTGCCTGACTTCTAATAGAAGTGCCCAAGGTGATGTGCAGATCTCTTAGAATACAGCTCTCCCTGGGCTGTGGAAAGCCCTACAGAAGTTCTTAAGTCTCTTGAGGACTTAATCAGAGATGCCAAAACCCTCAGGCATCATCCAGTCTAAGGCGAATGAACTGAAGCCCAGAGATGTTGTTATTTTTCCAAAGTCACCCAGTCATCTAGGGACTCTATGGCCTGATTCCTGGACTTGTGTTATCCCACACTTTCCACCTTGCTTAGACTTGAGCTTAGACTTAACTCCTTGATAAGGATGTTAAGAAAGCAAGTGATTGAACATGAATTCCTTTACACTAAGCATTAAAATAGTCTGTGAAGGATTATACTGGGTTGGGCAGAGCTTGGCTATCTTCTAATAAATCTGGCCTATGATATCACATCCGACTTATGTTTAGCCTCATGACTTTGGGTGCGATGAAAGGCATCCTTGTTGTGCTATTCCTATAAATTTGAATGCTGATTTTCAAGTCTTCTTAGTATATGGGTTCTCTGATTACTCCATGGCTGTTTGCATCTGCCTGGTAGATGTCAGATCAACCTCAAGTTCACATCGGTTTTTAGCCTGGCTCTATTTTATGGATATGCTATAGCTAATGCTGATGACCATCATTTCATTAGAGCAACAAAAGCACTAACTGTCTTGTTAATGTCAAACTTATTTTATTTATTATTTTAGAACTTATTTTAGAGCATTGACCTTTATTTAGCCAAGGCTATGATTTGTGGTGATATATGCTTCTTGTCACTTCATAAACCTGAGTTTGACCCTTTCTCTTATTTTCTCGGTTACGGCATTTGTATGTCTCTATAGAGTTGGTTCTTTCTTTCTTTTTTTAGCTGTGTCAAGTTTACTCTAGCTGTGTCCAGATTTACTTGGAAACGTGTATACACGTGGTGGAACATCCAAGTGCAAGGCATAGCACGACTTTTCCAAACAACGTTTGAGAATGCTGTGTATTTGTATTTGCATAGTCTTGTTTATTCTATAAACAACATAATATACTTCCATGTTTATACGGTAAAGTGTATAAGAGTTGAGTACATGGTGTAAACACTCAAATCTGGCAGCCGTTAATAGCTGTTACTCTCAATTGAACTACTGTCCCCTGCCCCAAAGACAAACTAAATCATGTTAAATAAAAAAGAGAGAGGATATAAAATACATGATGATAGAGAGAATGCTCACCCTGCTTAAGTTAGGGTGATGGATTTAGGGGTAATTGTCTCTTTTCTCTGTTTTCTACACATCCCATGATGTAATTTTATTATTATTATTATTTTTTTACAGAAAAGAATGCATTTATTATTTTAGAAGAAAGGCAAACAAGAAGAAAAACACTAAAGCAACCACACTGCGAAACATGTCTGTAAGAATCCCCTGGGAGGAAGCTGTGTTAATGCCGGCGTGGCTCTTGCTCCCTGGGGGGTCTTGCTTTCACAAAAGAGCCCATCCACCCGTGCGTCTCTTCCTTTTATTGCTTTTAAAGTTTTATCCTTTTTATTTTTCATTTTTGTATGAGCTCTCAGATTGGAAGTCTCTTTTTTTCTCTTCTTTCCCTCTCTTACCCTAATGTCTTCTTACTTGGCTTTTGTGATGGTTTTGTGTTATTTGACATAAAATGTCATACTGACTGTCAGCCCTGAAATAAGGAGTTTTATACCTCGGTAGGTTTTAATTATGACATGAGGTAATTGAACGTTAGGATATATCACTTTGTAAAACATTGATCTCGTTTCTTATCTCCTGGCAGAGTGAATCAGCTTCTGTGGATAATTTTGTGCCATGAATCAATGAACTTGTGGGTTTATTTTACTAATTAAGTGTTTCTATCAAATATCCTTATCTATACAGGAAATGATTTCTTCTCATAGTTTGTCCTTGTCAGGAAAGGAATAGTAATATCCTTTGAAAAAACAGGTATAAACTCACCCACAGGAACAGCATCAAATCTAGGACAAATTTGGTACCCATGTGTTCATGTGTGCATGTGCACCCGCGTGTGTGTTTGTGGGAACATTCACACACATACAGTAGCAACTGGTATTTGTAGAACTTCTCTTGGGCAACTACCAAGGAGACTTCACTTCAAGTATGGAAGATACAGCTTCACAGGACTGAGAAAAATCTTTAGTAACATCATTTATGAATGCTTCTATTCAAATGGAATGCCCTTGTGGGTGATCTAATGATAACTTTAACTTTTAGGTTGTGAAGTACAGAAATGTAAACAGTTTAAACCTTGTGAAAATTTTCCCTGTATACCCTACTTGCCTAGTCTAAATCTTACTTGCCAGTTTATGAAGGCAACAAATTTTAGAGACCAGAGTCATCATTTTTATTTCCTATCTTCTTTTAGGGAATTCTTTACATATTACAGCTCTACAGGCAAGGTGGGGCTTGAACTCACGATCCTGAGGTCATGAGTCTCATGCTCTTCTGACTTAGCCAGTCAGGCACCCTAATTCTTTATATTTTAAATTACTTTTATTTTTCCAAATTGCTGGATAAAACTGCGATTAGAGGAGAAGGAGCTGAGTACGTTTACCTGAAATAACTTCTCCCCTAATGATATCTTAGTCTTATTGAAAAGCAGCTTCTGTTTTAGAGCAAATACATAATACTTCATTATCTCAAAAAAAGGAGAGAGAGAATGAAAGAGCTATTTTAAAAATAACTCTAGATACATCTAGATAGATACACATTTTAAAAATGTGTATCTATCCAAGGCAAGAAGGAGCTTTAATCTTTTTTTTTTTTTTTTTTTTTCCATTTTAGCTAAACATTTCTCTTCTCCGAGCATACTAGGAAATGTTTTGTTCAAGAAACCCCTCCTGGAGCAGTACAGACTGGGAAGAGAGAATAAGCAAAAGTCAGGCCTCTTGGGTCTTACTAGTGAAACTCCTGGAGCAGTAAGAAAGACTGGGTAGAGGGTGCCTGTGTGGCTCAGTTGGTTAAGCTGCTGCCTTCGGCTCGGGTCATGATCTTGGAGTCCCGGGATCGAGTCTCACATTGGGCTCCCTGCTTGACAGGGAGTCTTCTCCCGCAGACCTCTCTCTCTCTTCTCATGCTCTCTCTCTCTCAAATAATAGATAAATAAAATCTTTAAAAAAAAATACCAGGTAGAGGTAAAATGAGCTCACATACCTGCTCCCTTACTCCTCAGAGTGTTTCTGAGAGCTCACATGGCAGGGAAACCCCTGGAAACAGTCTCACTGGAGACGGCCACTGAAGAGGAACACGGGCCACGTGATCACTGCCGGCAGCTGAGGGCCAGGCAGAGAAGTTGGGATTTTGCTTTCTCATTAGTTCTGGGCAGTCATGTTCTCTCTCTCTCTTCTTTCCCTCCTTCTCTTTCTCTCACTGCGCGTGCACGTGTGCACACACACACACACAGATACACACACTCCAAAAAGATGATCAAAGTGTTCATTAAATGTATGTTCTACTCAGAGACCAAAAATGTCACCACCAACAAAATAAAGCCAGACTCTTTCTTAGGTATTATTGACCCATGGAAGTAACAAAAGTAGGCATTTGGGAAGAGAAGTAACTTTAATAGATACATAAATTACATTTTTTAAATTTAGAAAACACAAACAATACTGGTGTTTCTGGAAAGTAGACTTGGCATCTCTAGAAGTAGTTACATGAACTTGATAAAGAATAGAAGTTCCTTATTCTTTCAAATCTTATGAGTTATTGTTATAATTCGTAAGGCTGAATTTTAATACAAAAGACTATAATAAAACAGTCTTTGAATATTAAAATAATCCTTCCAGAGCCTATATTAAGCTTTGCAAACTTTAGGCAAGGTATTGCATTGAAACTCAACCCAAGATATACACAGTAGTAAGTAATGTGTTGCTGTGAAAGATTTTTGGATGAAAAAAAAAAGAACTTTGGGTATTAGAATATTTGATTTACTGGATTTTGGCTCCTCTCCTCCTGTTTCTTGTGCAAAGCATTCAGACTGAGACCTTACTATGATTATCTAATCTTACTCCGTTCTTGGAAGTTTAGCTTCTGTAAATAGTAGGAAAGGAGACCCTCCTGGATTGTTATGGTGAGTATTTGGTTGTGAATGAAATGAATGTTTAAATCTCTAAGATTTCCAGTAATGTTGAATTTGGCTGGATCATCTGTAGTTATATTTCAAGCCTTTAAAAATCTATGGAAAAAAATAAATAAAAATATGTGGTTTCTCAAACAGTGATATGCTCTTTTTTTTTCATGATTAGCATTTTGTTCTTACCCTCACTGTCTACTTCAAATAAATTATGTGCAGTTTACAATTCTTGGAGCATATGGTTGCTGCCTACAAGCACTTTGTGTCCCCTGGCAGAAAGCCCCCTGCGACACTGAAGAATGGTTTTCCGGAGGAATAGTAGAGAATCTTGCCTTCATCCATTTTTCTATTTGAATTCAACTTTTAAGGTAGGGCTGGGTTAGACATTTTTTTTCATTTTCTCCCTCCTCTCCCCCTTCTTCTCTTCTTTGCCCTCCTGTTCTCCCTTGCTTCCTGTTTCATTGTTCCAGTCTCCCTCTACCCTAGGTTGAGTAACTTACGCCATCAGTGGTATTAGAGGTTCTTGTCCAGCAAGGATAATGTAATACTCATGTAGACAACCCCGGGTGTCTCTAGCTTTTGCCTTCTTCTGAGTCCTTACCTATTTGTCAAACCATTTTGAGTAGGGACTCATTTGTTCTTTGTAGGGAATTCCAAAAAGCAGATAACGTGTTGGTTTGTATGCTTCATCACTCATATTGAGATCCTGTGTGGACTTCTGTTTTGGAAAAATCATAGCTTTTAGTTAGCAATAATTGAGATGAAGGCTGGGTAAAATTTCCTGCAAAGTCTGGGGTGGGAAGAAGTTGGAAAAAATGTGCAGGTGCTTTGAGAATATACATTAAAGCCATGACGGCAAGAAGTGGTGGGAAACCCTCTGGAAAGAGAGATAGATGACAGGGAGGGAGCTAGGGACCTGGTAGGGGCAGGTGAACATTCTTTCTCAAAACTCCTATAGCACAGGAGGCAGGAGTAAGAGCATAGCCTTCTGTCAGTCTGACGACCCTCAATCCCTCCATGCCCTGGCTCACAACCCACTTCCAGTCCTTTTCATGCAGGTAGCCATGAGTGCCTGCCTCACTACACGGGGTAGCTAGGCAATATGCTGAGTTATGTCTGAGAGGCATCTGGAAGAGGTGAATGGTCTATAGCTGTGACTATTTCCCTTTTCAGCTTATAACCTCTTGTGACAACTTTGTGTCTATGTGTTCTCCACACTCGCAACGTGTGCAGAGTGCTGTTCGGACATTTGGTCAATTGGTCAATTGGTTGGATTTATTGATCTGCCATTCGGTTACTTGTTTTTGCCCAACATTACGTGGCCTAAATACTTGCCTTCTGAACCTACTTCCGATTCACAGAGCATTAGTCTACTCTCACCCCAAGCAAATAGGAGATGATTTTTTTGATTACCATCCAAATATTTTACCTGACAGAACTCCAAAAAGGGATGAAATGTATGTGTAATATATGTGTATGTGTGTATGTGTATCTATGTGTATATATTTGTATGTATATATATGTATATATATATAAATATATGTGTACATATAATATAAAATATACACATGTATATATAGGTGCATAAACTCATATATGTATATATTCACACACAAATGTATATATTCAGACACATACACATATATGTATATACATTCAAACACATCCATATGTATGCATGTATTATGTATATACTTAAATGGAACCTGGACATCCATTACTTGCTATGGAACCTATCAAAACTATATAGGGAAATAAAATGAAACATCACACTTTCTATATTTATATATTGTAGTGGAAGTGTTGAAACACCAAATCTAATTGTTGATTAAGAAACTGAAATAAAGGAGCGCCTGGGTGGCTCAGTGGGTTAAAGCCTCTGCCTTCAGCTCAGGTCATGTTCCCAGGGTCCTGGGATCGAGCCCCGCATCAGGCTCTCTGCTCAGCGGGGAGCCTGCTTCCTCCTCACTCTCTCTCTCTCTCTCTGCCTGCCTCTCTGCCTGCTTGTGATCTCTGTCAAATAAATAAATAAAATCTTTTTTAAAAAAAAAAGAGAAACTGAAATAAATACCATCTCAATGGAGAACTAATATGAATTTTCTATTTGTATGTTTTGTTACCATTTGGGAAAATTATACTATCAACCAGTGTTAACAGAAAAGCTGCAAATGGGTTATAAATTGAGAACAAATAGCACAGACTGAGAGCGCTCTGTACAACATTTGAAAATGTCTTGATTCTAATTAAGTCTCTTCCCTTAGACATCCCTAGCCCTTCATGCCTTTTCAGAAGACAATCTGTTATGATGAAGATGTACCGGCAGGAAGAAGAGCTTCGGAAGCACCATGAGGCTTAGTCTACTCCTTCCAGGTTGGTGTCGGCCCCTTGGGGCAGCCCCTCTGCCGCTGCTTCTGGTGGGGGTGGGGGCGGCGGCCTCCTGGGCCCACATGCGAGCACCCCAGCTGGAGTCTGCTCACCTGGCCTGGGGGGTGGAACCCCACCATTTGCCTCTATCGCTGGTAGGGGAGCCTCGGCGGGGGACTGCGGGGCCTGACTGGAAGCTTCTGCCTCGGGCTTCTGGGGCGGCTGGTCAGACTGGGCTGCTGCAGGGAGACCCCGGTCTTGGGCCTGTGCTCCCGACTCCGTGAGGGGATTCCCGGGCCTGGGGGGCAGTTCTGCCTCATGGTTTCCTTCGGCTTCCACTTGAGGAGTTGCGGGAGGCAGGGAACCCTCTGAAGGGCATAAGGGGCTCCGAGGGGACTGTTCCGGCTCCTGCAGGGCCGAGACAGCACCCCCTTGAGGACTGCCGGATTCTGGTTGGCTTTCTTTGGCCAGGTCAGGGGCTGACTCTGGATGATGAATGACCATGAAGGCTGTGGCCAGGTTTTTCACAGCGTTGTGAACGCTCTCGGCTTCCTTTGTGTCCACCCCCACGCCCCCAGACACGGCGGACTCGGGCTCTTCGTCGGAGGTGTGCTGACTTCGGTCGTCCGTTTCAGGCATTTTCGCGTCTCTAATTTTCTTGTACAGTTCATTTCTCTCTTCTTGTAAAGCTCGACAGAGGTTCTCCAGCCTCCCGATTTTCATGACGAAGCACTCGTATTCTTTAGCTCTCAGTGCTTTCTGTGATTTGAAAATAGTAGAAAGCGGGGGAAAAAAAGAAAAAAGCATAAAACAACAAAGCAAAATTGTCAGGATGCTCTCCGGAGACAAGCAAAACCATTTGCCCAGGAATCTGTCTACCAGACTCTGGGGCCTGACCGCAGAGAGGTGGCTAGACAGACACCTGGTTGGGGGCGTCACAGCTGTTGCTCCATTGTGTGTGGGACTCTGGTAGAGTTTTAATCACTGATATCCTTTCCTTTGGGAGAGGAAGAGGGCAAAGCTTTTCTCTGCTCCAGTCCAGGGCCTCCAAAATCTTAAAGTACATGCATTTTCTGCTTGCAAGACTGAGGCGTCTTCCAGTGGCACAATGAGATGGAGGGGGACATGGCTGTCAACAGTGCCTCATCTCGTCTAGAGAAAAACTGCTGTATGCGATTCCAGCGACTGTTTGATTTATGTTGGTGAATAATAAGCTCATCTCTTTGGAACTGGTTGCAATTTGGGACGAATTGTTAGAAGAGTAATTATAACGACAGAAACTCCCCACACACTAATGCATGATGCTGCCTGCTTCTCCTCTTTTTCTTTACAAAATGTTGGTGTGTTTCTGTATGAAATCATTCCTAATCATCTTACTCTTCGCCCCCACCTTTGTGCTACTTGGTACCCTTTAAGACTTTTCTTTCTTTCTTTCTTTCTTTTTTTGGCTTATTGATATGGAGAGACCTTTGCCTGTAAGCTCTGCTTCTTAGATCCAGGACCATGTATCTTTGCCTCAACATCTACAGAGCTTGACATACTATCCATAATTAAATGGCTGTTGGAAGAATTAAACAATACATACCCACATCTGTCTATAAAGTAGTACATACCCTGGGTGCTCAGGCTGGTGTCTTTCCTCAAAGGTTCAAATCAACTCACTAATATATTCTGCACCTGCCAAGTGCCAGGAACTGAGGAAATTCAAAGACAAGTAAGACAATTGTCCTGTCTTTAAGGAATGCAGCTGGGCAGGCATGGAGCTGATTTGAGGACAGCTTTGGACTCGGCAAGTAGGCAGGTGAGTTAGGGTCACAAAGCTCTTTGTGAGTCTGGACCCGATTCTATTTTGCTCTAAATATTTTTATTATAATTTCATTTGTCACATCTCAGAAAAAAATCAACTCTTTTTCAAAGATTATAATTTGTACTACTCAATCATAATTATCTTCTGAGCATGAATATTTGGACTGAACAGGGGAAAATAAGTTGGGGGAAGTCTTCTTACCTCTTCAATCATGTCCAGCAGAGCTTTGTTGCAGTTCTCAAACCGGGCTTTCCACATGGCTGTGTCCTTCTCTAACTTCTTCATTTTCTTAGTTGTCTACAGAAATTGGAATATTTTAATGTTAATCCTAAAGACTTAATATATCAAAAAAGGCTATTAGTTCCATATGTGATGCTAAGAAAAGTCCTTTTGTTTCTAGCTGCTGAAGCAAACAGGTCTGATGTTGCAGAATGAAGATTGAGTGGGGAGAGTCATATATATTTATGAATCATCTAGGTCAGTGTTGAACGAAGTTATTTGGACCAGAGCCCATTCAGGAAGAAGAAAGCTCCTTAAGTCTGTCCTTGTTTTGTCACTGTATTTTCCTTAGTTTAAAGTAAAAGTAGCTTTATTTAGTCACAGGGATAAGCTTGCAATTTAGACTTTTTTTTTTTTTACATTATTGAATAAGAGACTATCAGTGAGAAAGCTAAACAGGCTCTTTACCATTAAAATGTTGATACTATCTGGGCACATCTGAAAAGTTGCTATGCAACAACAGCTCTCTATTTTCTCAGTCTTTACATTTTTAAAAAAGTTCTTAGTTAAATACTAGTAAGTTATCATACAGTGTAATGTTAGGTGTACAGTATAGTGGTTCAACACTTCCATCTATTACCCCGTGCTCCTGACAATAAGTGCTCTCCTGCATTTCCATCACCTATTTCACCCATCCCCCCACACATCTCCCTTCTGGTAACTATCAGTTTGTTGAGAGTCTGTTTCCTGGTTTGCCTCCCCCCCACCCCTTTTCCCCCCTTTGCTCGTTTGTTTTATTTCTTAAATCCCATTGTGAGTGAAATCACATGGTGTTTGTCTGTGACTGACTTACCTCACTTAGCATAATACTCTTTAGCTCCACCCATGTTGTTGCAAATGTCAAGAGTTCATTCTTTTTCCTGTCTGAGTAATATTCCTTTGCATGTATAAATATACCTCATCTTCTATAACCATTCATCAGTCAATAGACACTTGGGCTGTTTCCATAATTTGGCTATTGTAGATAATGCTGCCATAAACATTAAGGTGCTTGTGCTTGTTTCCCTCTGAATTAGTATTTTTCTGTTCTTTGGGTAAATACCTAGTACTACAATTGCTGGATTATAAGGCAGTTCTATTTTTAACTTTCTGAGGAATCTTCATACTGTTTCCCACAGTGGCTGCCCCAGTTTGCATTCCCACCCAGTATGTAGAGGGTTCTCCTTTCTCACATCCTTGCCAACACCTGTTGTTTCCTGAGTTGTTAATTTTAGCTATGCTGACTGGTGTGAGATGATATCTCTTTGTAGTTTTGATTTGCATTACCCTGATGAGTGATGTTACGCATGTTTTCACGTGTCTGTTGGCCATCTGGATGTCTTCTTTGAAAAATGTCTGTTCACGTCATCTGCCCATTTTTAATCAGGTTATCCATTTTTGGGGTGTTGAGTTTTTTTTTTTTTTTTAAAGATTTTATTTATTTATTTATTTGACAGAGAGAGATCACAAGTAGATAGAGAGGCGGGCAGAGAGAGAGAGAGAGGGAAGCAGGCTCCCTGCTGAGCAGAGAGCCCGATGCGGGACTCGATCCCAGGACCCTGAGATCATGACCTGAGCCGAAGGCAGCAGCTTAACCCACTGAGCCAACCAGGCGCCCCTGGGGTGTTGAGTTTTAAAAGTTCTTCATATATTTTGGAAACAAACCCTTAATCAGATATGTCATTTACAAATATTTTCTCCCATTCCATGGGTTATCTTTTAGTTTTGTTGACCGTTTCCTTCACTGTGCAGAAGCTTTTTATTTTGGTGTATTGATGTATTCCCAATAGTTTATTTTTGCTTTTGTTGCACTTGCCTTAGGAAGTGTATCTAAGAAGCTGCTCCAGCCAATGTCAAAAAGTTACTGCCTGTGTTCTCTTCTAGGATTGTTATAGTTTCAGGTCTCCTATTTAGGTCTTTAATCCATTTTGAATTTATTTTTGTGTATGGTATAAGAAAATGGTCCAGTTTCATTCTTTTGCATGTTGCTGTCCAGTTTTACCAAAATCATTTGTTGAAGAGACATTCTTTTTCCCATTAGATTTTCTGTCCTGCTTTGTCGAAGATTAATTGACCATAAAATTGTGTGTTTATTTCTGGGTTTTCTATTCTATTCTATTGATCTATGTGTCTGTTTTTGTGCCAGTACCATACTCTTTTGATTACTACAGCTTTGTAATATAACTTGAAATCTGGAATTGTTATGCCTCCAGCTTTGTTTTTCTTTTTCAAGATTGCTTTGACTATCTGGGGTCTTTTGTGGTTCCATATAAATTTTAGGATTGTTCTAGCTCTATTGTGAGAGAGAGAGGGAGAGAGGGAGAGAGCACAAGAGAACACAAACAGGGAGAGCAGCAGAGGGAGAGGGAGGAGCAGACTTCCCATTGAGCAGGGAGCTGGCTGTAGCGCTTGATCTTAGGACCCTGGGATCATGCCCCTGTCATCTTCCGTTTCTTCCATCAGTGTTTTATAGTTTTGGAGTACAGGTCTTTTACCTCTTCAGTTAGGTTTATTCCCAGGTATTGCATAGTTTTTGGTGTTTGTAGGTGGAATTATTTTTTTCTTTCTTTCTTTCTTTCATTAACATATAATGCATTATTTGCTTCAGGGGTACAGGTCTGTGAATCATCAGTCTTACACATTTCACAGCACTCACCATAGTACATACCCTCCCCAAATGTCCATAACCCAGTCACCCCATCCCTACCCTCCCACCCTCATCAACCCTCAGTTTGTTTTGTGAGATTAAGAGGCTTTTATGGTTTGTCTCCCTCCCAGTCCCATCTTGTTTCATTTTTTCCCTCCCTACCCCTCACGACCCCCTACCCTGCCTCTCAAATTCCTCATATCAGAGAGATCATATGATAATTGTCTTTCTCTGATTGACTTATTTTGCTTAGCATAATACCCTCTAGTTCCATCCACATCATTGCAAACAGCAAAATTTTTTGATGGCTGCATAGTATTCCATTATATATACCACATCTTCTTTATCCATTCATCTGTTGAATGGACATCTAGTTTCTTTCCATAGTTTGGCTATTCGGACATTGCTGCTATAAACATTCGGGTGCATGTGCCCCTTCAGATCACTACATTTGTATCTTTAGGGTAAATACCCAGCAGTGTGATAACTGGGTCATAAGGTAGCCCTATTTTCAACTTTTTGAGGAACTTCTATACTGTTTTCCAGACTGGCTGCACCAGCTTGCATTCCCACCAACAGTGTAGGAGGGTTCCCCTTTCTTCACATCCTTGCCAACATCTGTCCTTTCCTGGCTTGTTGATTTTAGCCATTCTGACTGGTGTGAGGTGGTATCTCACTGTGGTTTTGATTTGTATTTCCCTGATGCTGAGTGATGTTGAACACTTTTTCATGTCTGTTGGCCATTTGGATGTCTTCTTTGCAGAAATGTCTGTTCATGTCTTCTGCCCATTTCTTGATTGGATTATTTGTTCTTTGGGTGTTGAGTTTGATAAGTTCTTTATAGATTTTGGGTACTAGTCCTTTATCTGGTATGTCATTTGCAAATATCTTCTCCTATTCTGTCAGTCATCTTTTGGTTTTGTTGACTGTTTCCTTTGCTGTGCAAAGGCTTTTGATCTTGATGAAGTCCCAATAGTTCATTTTTGCCCTAGCTTCCTTGCCTTTCATAATGTTTTTAGGAAGAAGTTGCTGTGGCTGAGGTCGAAGAGGTTGTTCCTTGTATTCTCCTCAAGGATTTTGATGGATTCTTGTGTCATTCATTTGAGTCTATTTTTGTGGGTGGTGTAAGGAAATGGTCCAGTTTTATTTTTCTGCATGTGGCTGTCCAAGTTTCTCAACACCATTTGTTGAAGAGACTGTCTTTTTTCCATTGGACATTCTTTCCTGCTTTGTCTAAGATTAGGTGACCATAGAGTTCAGAGTCCATTTCTGGGCTTTCTATTCTGTTCCATTGATTTATATGTCTGTTTTTGTGCCAGTACCATACTGTCTTGATGATGACAGCTTTGTAATAGAGCTTGAAGTCTGGAATTGTGATGCTGCCAACTTTGGTTTTCTTTTTCGACATTTGTCTGGCTCTTTGGGGTCTTTTTTTTTTTTTAAAGATTAATTATTTATTTGACAGACAGAGATTACAAGTAGGCCGAGAGGCAGGCAGAGAGAGAGGAGGAAGCAGGCTCCCTGCTGAGCAGAGAGCCGGATGTGGGGCTTGATCCCAGAACCCTGGGATCATGACCTGAGCTGAAGTCAGAGGTTTTAACCCACTTAGTCACCCAGGCACCCCTTTTGGGGTCTTTTTTTGGTTTCACACAAATTTTAGGATTATTTGTTCCATTTCTTTGAAAAAAATCATGGTATTTTGCTGGGGATTGCATTAAATGTGTAGATTTCTTTAGGGAGCATAGACATTTTCACAGTATTTTTTCTTCTAATCCAGGAGCATGGAACATTTTTCCATTTCTTTGTGCCTTCCTCAATTTCTTTCATGAGTACTTTATAGTTTTCTGAGCCCAGATTCTTTGCCTCTTTGGTTAGGTTTATTCCTAGGTATCTGTGGTTTTGGATGCAATTGTAAATGGAATTGACTCCCTAATTTCTCTTTCTCCTGTCTTGCTGTTGGTGTATAGAAATGCAGCTGATTTCTGTGCATTAATTTTATATCCTGACACTTTACTGAATTCCTGTATGAGTTGTAGGAGTTTGGAGTGGACTCTTTTGGGTTTTCCACATAAAGTATCATATCATCTGCAAAGAGTGAGAGTTTGACTTCTTTGCCAATTTGGATACCTTTGTTTCTTTTTGTTGTCTGATTACTGTGGCTAGGACTTCTACTACTATGTTGAATAGCAGTGGTGATAGTGGACAGCCCTGCCATGTTCTTGGCCTTAGGGGAAAAGCTCTCAGTTTTTTCCCTATCGAGAATGATATTTGCTGTGGGTTTTTCATAGATGGCTTTTATGATATTGAGGTTTGTATCCTCTATGCCTTCACTCTGAAGAGTTTTGATCAAGAAAGAATACTATACTTTGTCAAATGCTCTTTTAGCATCTATTGAAAGTATGATATAGTTTTCGTTCTTTCTTTTATTAATGTATTGTATCACATTGATATACAGATGTTGAACCAACCTTGTAGCCCAGGAATAAATTCCATTTGGTCATGGTGAATAATCCTTTTACTATACTGTTGGATCCTATTGGCTACTATTTTGATGAGAATTTTTGCATCCATTTTCATCAAAGATACTGGTCTGTAATTCTCCTTTTTGATGGGGTCTTTGGTTTGGGATAAAGGTAATGCTGACCTCATAAAATGAGTTTGGGAGTTTTCTTTCCATTTCAATTTTTTGGAACAATTTCAGGAAAATAGGTATTAATTCTTCTTTAAATGTTTGGTAGAATTCCCCTGAGAAGCTGTCTGGTACTGGACTCTTGCTTGTTGAGAATTTTTTTTTTTTAATATTATTTATTTATTTGACAGAGAGAGATCACAAGTAGGCAGAGAGGCAGGCAGAGAGAGAGGAAGGAAAGCAGTCTCCCTGCTGAGCAGAGAGCCCGATGCGTGGCTTGATCCCAGGATTCTGGGATCACGATCTGAGCCGAAGGCAGAGGCTTAACCCACTGAGCCACCCAGGCACCCGAGAAATTTTTGATTACTGCTTCAATCTCCTTACTGGTTATTGGTCTATTCAGGTTTTATATTTCTTCCTGTTTCAGTTTTGGTAGTTTATATGTCTCTAGGAATACATCCATTTCTTCCAGATTGTCAAATTTCCTTGTGTATAGTTGCTCATAATGTGTTCTTATAATTGTATTTCTTTGTTGTTGGTTGTGATCTCTCCTCTTTCATTCATGATTTTATTAATTTTGGCCCTTTTTCTTTTCTTTTTGATAAGTCTGGCCAGGTGTTTATCAATCCGATTAATTCATATAAAGAACCAACTCCTAGTTTCATTGATTTGTTCTACTGTTCTTTTTGTTTCTGTTTCATTGATTTCTACTCTGATCTTTATTATTTGTCTTCTCCTGATGGCTTTAGGCTTTCTTTGCTGTTCTTTATCCAGCTCCTTTTGGTGTAGGGTTAGGTTGTATATTTGAGACCTTTTCGTTTCTTGAGAAAGGCTTGTATCGCTATATACTTTCCTCTCAGGACTGCCTTTGCTGTGTTTCAAGGATTTTGAACAGTTGTGCTTTCATTTTCATTTGTTTCCATGAATTTTTTCAATTCTTCTATAATTTCCTGCTTCACCCATTCATTCTTTAGTAGGATGCTCTTCAGCTTACATGTATTTGAGTTCTTTCCAACTTTCCTCTTCTGGTTGAGTTCTAGTTTCAAAGCATTGTAGCTCAAAAATATATATGGAATGATCCTAATATTTTGGTACTGGTTGAGACCTGATTTGTGACCCAGGATGTGATCTATTCTGGAGAACGTTCTATATGCACTAGAGAAGAATATGTATTCTCTTGCTTTGGGATTGAATATTCTGAATATATCTGTGATATCCATCTGGTCCAGTGTGTCATTTAAAGCCTTGATTTCCTTGTTGATCTTTTGCTTAGATGATCTGTCTATTTCAGTGAGGGAGGTGTTAAAGTCACCTACTATTATTGTATTATTGTCTCTATGTTTCTTTGATTTTGTTATTAATTGGTTTATATAATTGGTTGCTCCCTTGTTAGGGGCATAGATATTTAAAATTGTTATATCTTCTTGTTAGACCGTTTAGGTATGATATAGTGTCCTTCTCATCTCTTATTATCATCTTTAGCTGAAAATCTAATTTATCTGATATAAGGATTGCCACCCCAGCTTTCTTTTGACATCCATTAGCATGATAAATTGTTTTACATCCCCTCACTTTAAATCTGGAAGTGTCTTTGGGTCTAAAATGAGTTTCTTGAATTTCTTTGAGTCCAAATGAGTTTCTTGAATTTCTTTGAGTCCAAATGAGTTTCTTGCAGACAACATATTGATAGGTCTTTTTTTTTTTTTTTTAATCCATTCTGATACCTGTGTCTTTTGATTGGCGCATTTAGCCCATTTACATTCAGGGTAACAATTGAGAGATGTGAATTTAGTGCCATTGTATTGCCTATAAGATGACAGTTATTGTATATCATCTCTGTTCCTTTCTGGTCTGTTAATTTTATGCTCTCTCTTTCCTTATTGAAATATTGAAAGGACTCCTTTCAATATTTCCTGTAGGGCTGGTTTGGTGTTTGCAAATTCTATTAGTTGTTGTTTGTTCTGGAAGCTTTTAATCTCTCATTCTATTTTCAATGACAGCCTACTGGATATAGTATTCTTGGCTGTATATTTTTCTCGTTTAGTGCTCTGAATATATCATGCCAGTCCTTTCTGGCCTGCCAGGTCTCTGTGGATAGGTCTTCTGCCAGTCTAATATTTCTACCATTGTATGTTACAGGCCTCTTGTCCCGATCTTCTTTCAGGATTTTTCCTTTTGTCAGTGAGACTTGTTAGTTTTACCATTAGATGATGTGGTGTTGACCTATTTTTTATTTATTTTGGGAGGTTCTCTGTGCCTCCTGGAGTTTGATGCTTGTTCCCTTCACCAAATTAGGGAAATTCTCTAATTTGCCCCTCTCTCTTTTTCTTCTTCTTCTGGGATTCCAATTATTCTTTTTTTGGGGGGGGAGAATCCCAATTATTCTAATATTGTTTCATCTTATGGTATCACTTATCTCTCAGATTCTCCCCTTGTGGTCCAATAGTTGTTTATCTCTCTTTTTCTCAGCTTCTTTATTTTCCATCACTTGTTCTTCTATATCACTAATTTCTTCTGCTTCATTTATCCTAGCAGTAAGAGCCTCCATTTTTTATTGTCTGTCATTAAGAGCTTTTTGATTTCAACTTGGTTAGATTTTAGTTCTTTTATTTCTCCAGAAAGGGATTTTTTAGTATCTTCCAAGCTTATTTTGAGCCCAGCTAGCACCTTGATAATCGTCATCTGACATCTTACTAATGTCCATATTGATTAGGTCCCTAGCTGTTGGTACTGCCTCTTGTTCTTTTTTCTGAGGTGAATTTTTCTGCCTCATCATTTTATCCAGGTAAGAATAGACTAGTGAGAGAACAAAATACTAAAAGGGTAGCAATGACTCCAGAAAAATATACACTAACCAAACTGGAAGAGACCTAAAACCAAGAGGTGAAGAAAGGAGGAGGAAAAAAAAAATATATATATATATATATGTATATATATATATATATATATACCCATACATACATACATACATACATATTAGACTGGTGAATAGAACAGGGCCACACACTTGATTTTGGGTGTATTTTGCTCTGTTAGAAGAAACTGCCTCCCAAAATTTTAAAGAAAGAAAAACATATATATACAAAAATAAGGATAAACATGATTATGGGAATGGAATATGACTGTAAAGATGAAAATTAAAAAAAAATTCTAAAAAAGGAATTGATAAGATAAGAAGTTGGTTGAAAAAAGAAAAAAAGAAAAGAGGGAAGAATGTGATCAGGCTGGAGACTAGAACAAAGCCATGCACTAGATTTAGGGTATATTTTGATCTGTTAGAAGAAACTGTATCCCAAAATTTTAAAGAAAGAAAAACCTATATACAAAAATAAGGTTAAATACAATGAAGGGATAGAATATGACTATAAGAATGAAAATTTAAGAAGATTTTTAAAAAGGTACTGAAAAGATAAAATGGTTTAAAAACGTTAAAATAGGGGTTCCTGGGTGGCTCAGTGGGTTAAAGCCTCTGCCTTCAGCTCAGGTCATGATCTCAGGGTTCTGGGATCAAGCCCCGCATGGGGCTCTCTGCTCGGCAGGGAACCTGCTTCCTCCTGTCTCTCTGCCTGCCTCTCTGCCTTGTGATCTCTGTCAAATAAATAAATAGAATCTTAAAAAAAATAAATAAAAATGTTAAAATATGAAAGATGAAAAATAAAAAAAATAGAATAAGAAAAAATTTAAAAATTTAACTTTGCAAGACTAAAGAATCATGGGAAAGAAGCCATGGATTCTATGTGCTGTATTCCCATAGCTCTGAAGTTTTGCAGGTCTTATTGATTGGTGAACTTGGTCTTAGCTGGATGTTCTTGCTGATCTTCTGGGGGAGGGGCCTGTTGCCATGATTCTCAAATGTCTTTGCCCACGGCAGAATTGCATTGCCCTTGCCAGGGGCCATGCTAAGCAATCTGTTCAGTTTTGCTCTCGGGAGTTTTTGTTCCCCGAATGCTTTCCGTACTACTTTGGAGGACAAGAACGAAAATGGCAGCCTCCCAATCTCCAGCCCCTTATGAGCTGAGAGCTCTGGGCCCCACTCCTCAATGCATCCTTAAAGAAAAGCAGTCAATCCCTCCCATCTCCCTCGTCTCCAGCAACACTCTGAGCTCACCCAGCCTGTGACTGTTTCTTTCTTTCTTCTTCTTCTTTTTTTTTTTAAAGATTTTATGTATTTATTTATTTGGCAGAGAGAGAGAGAGAGAGAGAGAGAGATCACAAGTAGGCAGAGAGGCAGGCAGAGAGAGAGAGGTCAGCAGGCTCCTCACTGAGCAGAGAGCCTGATGTGGGGCTCCATCCCAGGACCCTGAGATCATGACCTGAGCCAAAGTTAGAGGCTTAACCCCTGAGCCACCCAGGTGCCTGACTGAGTGTTTCTATCTCTGGTGCACAGCCCCATTTGGAGTCTCCAAAACCAGCAGATTCCTGCCACTTCTCGTACCACTCCTCCCAGAGGACAAAGGAGGGGGTCTCTCCAGATTTGCCACTTTTGGGGTCGCTGCTTGAAGAGCAGTGGCCTGATTGTGCCTTGGATCACAGTTTAAGGTAACCCCAAGCTGAAAACCCCCTCTCCCCCCCAGCTCCTTCTATGCAGCCAGCTTCCCTGCTCTGATTCCTGGGCTTTCTGCTGCACTCAGAGAGCACTGGTCTTTTTGTGATCCCATGGGTCCCGAGACCACACTGTCCCCATGAGGGCTCCACCCCCGCTTAGCCTCTGGAACGATGTCTTTCAGTGGAGCAGATTCCTAAAAGTTCCGATTTTGTGCAGTGCTTCTCTACTGCGTGCTGGGAGCTGGCCCCTCCCCACTGTAGTTTTTCTTCCCTATGTTGTCTCAGATTCACTTCTCCACACATCCTACCTTCCAGAAAGTGGTCAATTTTCTGTTCCTAGAATTGCTGCTCTTCTCTTCGATCTCCTATTGAGTTTGTAGCTGTTCAGGATGGTTTGATAACCATCTAGCTGAACTCCTGGGACCTGATGATATATATGTCTCCTCCTCTGCCATCTTGCTCCAGTACTGATTGGGATTGTTTTCTTAATATATCTTTCTGTTGATTCATTATTGGTGTAGAGAAATGCAATATACTCTGTGTGTTGATTTTATATTCTATGACTTTACTGAATTTGTTGACCATTTCTAGCAGTTTTTTGGTGGAGTCTTTTGGGTTTTCTATACATAGTGTCATGTCATCTGCAAATAGTGAAAGCTTGACTTCTCCCTTTCTGATTTGGATGTGTTTTATATCCTTTTGCTGTCTGATGGCTGTGGCTAGGACTTCCAGTACTATGTTGAATAAAAGTGGCGAGAATGGACATCTCTGTCTTGTTGCTGACTGTAGAGGGAAAGCTTTCAGTTTTTCCTCACTTAGGGTAATATTAGCTGTGGGTTTTCATATATGGCCTTTATTATGTTGAGGTATGTTCCTTCTGAACATGCTTTGTTGAGGGTTTTTAGCATATAGTTTTTAGTTATACTTTGTCAAGTGCTTTTTCTGCATCTATTGAAATGCTCATACATGTTTCTTGTCCTTTCTTTTGTTAATGTGATGTATCACATTGATTGCTTTGGAAATATTGAACCACCCTTGCAACACAGGAATAAATCCCACTTGATCATGATGAATGATTTTTTTTAATGTATTGTTGGATTTGGTATGCTAATATTTTATTGAGAATTTTTTATCTGTGTTCATTGGAATATTGGCCTGTATTTTTTTTTTTTTTAAGTGGTGTCTTTATCTGGTTTTGGTATTGGGATAATGCTGGCTTTGTTGAATGAGTTTGGAAGTTTTTCTTCCTCTTCTATTTTTTGGAATAGTTTGAAAAGAATAGGTATTAACTTTTCTTTAAATATTTGGTAGAATTTGGCTGTGAAACCACCTGGTCCAGACTTTTGTTTGTTGGGAATTTTTTAGTTACTAATTCAATTTCTTTGGTGGTTATCAGTCTGCTTCTTCCTGTTTCAGTTTTGATAATTTATATGTTTTGAGGAATTTCTCCATTTCTCTTAGGTTGTCCAATTTGTTGGCATATAATTTTTCAGGGTTTTCTTATAATTGTTTGTATTTCTGTGGTGTTGGTTGTTATTTCTCCTCTTTCATCTTTAATTTTACTTATTTGGGTCCTTTCTCTCTTGTTTTTGTAAGACTGGTTAAAGGTATATCAATTTTATTAATTTTTTCAAAGAACCAGCTCCTGCTTTCATTGGTCTATTCTATTGTTCTTTAAGTTTCTATATCATTTATTTGTGCTCTAATCTTTATTCTTATTATTAATTATATTAATTATTATTTTTCAAGAAAAGCAGACTACCACACACAGCACCTCATTTGGGTGTGTCTGGAGTCTTGGAAGCTTGACTACCCCACCTTTGCCTACAAATGGACCTTGAGAGCTTGTCTGAGGTTCTAGCAGGGGAGTGCAACTACTCGTACATCCCTGACTAAAGAATGTCCCTCTTCTATCGCAACACCCGCCTACCCAGCAAGATCCACTGAATTAACCCTCGTGATCGATGGGGTGATAGATGTTGCAGCCAGATCACTCTCACATCCTCTGCTCTAATCTTTATTATTTTCTTCCTTCTGCAGGTGTTAGGCCTTTTTTGTTCTTTTTATAGCTCCTTTAGGTATAAGATGAGGTTGTTTATCTGGTATTTTTCTTGCTTCTTGAGATAGGCCTGTACTGCTGTATACTTCCCTATTAGGACCACTTGTACCGCATCCCAAAGGTTTTGGTTTCATTTTCATTTGTTTCCATGTATTTTGAAATTTCTTCTTTGATTTCTGGGTTGACCCATTCATTGTTTAGTAGACTGCTGTTTAATGTCTATGTACTTATGGTCATTCTAAATTTTTTCTTGTGTTTGACTTCATAGCACTGTGGTCAGAAAAGGTGCGTGGAAAGACTTCAATCTTTTTGTATTTATTGAGGCCTATTTTATGATCTAATATGTGCTCTATTCTGGAGAATGTTCCATGTGTACTTGGAAAGAATATATATTCTGCTGTTTTAGGATGGAATGTTCTGAATATATCTGTTAAGTCCATCTGGTGTAGTGTTTCATTCAAAGCCACTGTTTCCTTGTATGTTTTCTGTTTAGATGATCTGTGCATTGATGTAACTTAAAGTCCCCTACTTTTTTTGTATTATTATTGATTAGTTCCTTTATGTTTGTTATGAGTTGTTTTATATATTTGTGTGATTCTATGTTGGATGTATAAATATTTACAATTATTATATCTTCTTGTTGGATTGTCCCATTTATTATTTATATAGAGCCCTTCTTCTTCTTCTTTTTTTTCTTGTTACAGTCTTTGTTTTAAAGTCTAGTTGGTCTGATACAACTTTTTTTTTTTTGGTGATTAATTATACTTTAATTTTCAACTTAAGTTTTGAATAGGTAAGACAATCATATGGGTCAGGTCTGATACAACTTTTGTTACTCCAGCTTTCTTTTGACATCCATTTGCATGATAAATATTTCTTCACCCCCTCACTTTCAATATGCAGGTGTTTTAGTCTAAAATGAGTTTCTTGTAGGCAGAAGACAGATGGGTCTTTTTTTTTTAATCCATTCTGACTCCTGTGTCTTTTGATTGGAGCATTTAGTCCATTTACATTCAAAGAAATTATTGATAGATATGTATTTATTTCCATTTCGTTACTTGCTTTGTGGTTGTTTCTGGAGATTTTCTCTGATCCTTTGTTGTCTCTCTCTTTCATGTTTTGCTGGTTTTCTTTAGTGATATATTTAGATTTCTTTCTCTTTGTTCTTTGCATGTTTATTAGTGATTTTTGATATATGATGATTACCACTAGGTTTATATATAACCTCTTCTGCAAATAGCATTCTATATTAAGATGATGGTTATTCAGGATTGAACTCATTCTTTTCTCCTGTCCTTCCTACATTTTAGATATATGTTATTATATTTTATACCTTTTTAGTGAGAGTTCCTCAGTTGATTTTTATGGAAATACTAATTTTTACTGCTTTTGTGTTTCCTGCCTTTATACTGTCACTTTAGGTCTCAACTTTGGACTCAAAAAGAGTTTCCTTTAATATTTCTTGCAGAGCTGGTTTAGGGGTCATGAACTCCTTTAGTTTCTGTTTGTCTTGGAAACTCTTTCTCTCTTTCCATTCTGAATGATAGCCTCCTGAATTGAGTATTCTTAGGAGCAGATTTTTCCCATTTAGCACTTTGAATGTATCATGCCACTGCCTTCTGGCTTGCCAAGTTTCTGTTGAGAAACCTCCGGCTAGCCTTATGGCTTTTCCTTTGTAAGTTAAGGACTTTGTCTTGCTGCTTTTTAAGATTTTTTTCTTTATCACTATATTTTGCAAATATAAGTACAGTGTGTTTTTGTGTTGGCCTGCTTTTGTTTATTTTGATGAGAGTACTCTGTGTCTCTTGGGTCTGGGTATCTGCTTCCTAATAGGTTTTCAGCTATTATTTCCTCAGATAAATTTTCTGTCCCCTTTTCTCTCTCTTCTTCTTCTGGGACTCCTATAATACAAATGTTATTACATTTGATGGAGTCACTGATTTCCCTAAGTCGATTCTCATGTTGCATGAGTCTTCTTTCTCTCTTTTGTTCAGCTTCTTTACTTTTCATTACTTTGTCTCCCAGGTCACTAATTTGTCCTTCTGCTTCTTCCAGCTTGCTGTTCATTGCAACAAGCCCGTTTCCAATCTCATTTATTGCATTCTTCATCTCTGGTTCTTTTCAAACTCTTTTATCTCTATGGTTTGATGAGAAGATATCACTGGTGTCTTCTCTTCTTTTCTCAAGCCAGTGAGTATTCTTATGACTGTTGCTTTAAGTTCTCCATCAGGCATGTTACTTATATCTGTTTTGCTTGGGTCTCTGGCTGTGGTCTCATCTTATTCTTTCATTTTGGATCAATTTCTCCATCTTCACATTTTGTCTAAGTCTTCTTCTCAGTGTTATAAAGGCCAGTTATGTCTTCTGCTCCTGAAAGTAAGGGCCTTATAAAGCAAAGGTCATATAGTGCCCAGAGCCTGGTGCTTCAGGGAAGGTCTCCAGTGTGTGCTGTGGTGGCTGGTGTCTGTGCTGTGCTGCTTCCTGCAGGTGGCTCTGCATTTATGCTGAGGGGCAGAGGAGGAAAATGGTGCTGGCCAGCTCGTTTGTTCCTGGAGAGCATTTCAGTGAATGCTGCCCCTCAGGGACACCTCTGAGAAGAGTGAATAATCTCCTCACTGTGTGCCCCAGGTGCTCTTCTCATCGCTGTTTCCACATTGTCTACCCTGGTTTTTTTGCGTGCTTCTCTCCAGCCAAGACTGCTGGCCTTAAAAGTCCAAGCTTTAAGACCCACTGGTTGCAAGAACTCACAAAATTTAGCCCCTCTCATTTTCCAAGCCCATGACTTGGGGAAATGCTCTCCTTGTGCATTCCTCTGTGTGTTCCTCTCTGTCACTCTCTCACCCTGCTCTATGACCACAGCTCCCTCTGCACTTCCTACATTCTTTGATGTGGCCCTCTTTTCCCTTTAGTTGTAGAGTTCATTCTGTCAGTGTTCAAGTCAATTTCTGGGGTATTTAGGATGGTTTGATAGCTATCTAGTTGTGTTTGTAGGATGACATGAACCTAGGATCCTCTTACTCCACTACCATCTTCCTGCTCCTGTCTTTGCATTTGTAGAGGGTGGTGGGATTCATATAATGCAATTACGTGCATTATTAACTTCATCCTTGAAACAGTCTCATAAGGAAGGTGCTGTTTGAACCTCCACTGATCACTGGAGAAACTGAGGCTCAAAGAGGTGAAAGAATATTCAGGGAGTTAGCAGTAGAGTGGGACTAGAGTTATTTCATTCCATTTAATACAACATATGTGGAATATCTGCTGGTCACCAGTAAGGAGCTGGGTATAGAAGATACAGAAGTTAATAAAGTTCCTCTTTTTTGAGGAATTTTTTCCTCTTTCCTCTTTTTTGAGCCTGAAACTTTTTGTTGGATCTCTGCTCTGCTTAAACGAAGTGAAGGTCAGGCATGTAATCAGGTGCAGTTTCTCTGGATGAACCACACCTGGACACTTGCTGCTCTGTGCCATGCTGTCTGAGGCTGTGTATGCATGAAGGCTAGAGACTGGGCCCAGGCTGTTAGCCCCTGGGCTCTATAGAGAAGCTAGGAGAGCCTTGAATGGCTTTTAATTTTGAGCATTTTAACAAGTTAGTAGTTTAGATACTTTTTAAAGTCATCAACTTCTTTAAGAATTTGATGAAATCTATGGAACCACACTCAAAGAAATGCAATATGCACATCAGTTTGTGTGTGTGTATGTGTGTGTGTGTGTGCACTAATTCTCAAGTTGACTTTAAAAGTCTATAAATAAATTCAGGATTAAAAGTTCCTGTTTTAATATTTATTCCAATCTCAAAAATAATTTTGAAATAAGCAAAAACACTTTTCTACTCTAATATTTACTCTAGTTTTAACACTCCATAGTGAAAAAAAGATTTTTGAAAAACACATAGAGCCATCCTGGAGTGAATAAGTTATAATTTTAACAAGTATTCACCTATTTATGTTGGTTCACTGAATTGTGAAATTTATCATATAATTTTAAGAAAAAAAATTTAAATTTTATTTATTTATTTGAGAGAATGAGCGAGTGAGAGAGCATGAGCAGAGGGAGAAGGAAAAGCAGACTACCTGCTAAACAGAGAGCCTGATGTGGGCCTTGATCCCAGGATTCTGGGGTTATGATCTGAGCTGAAGGCAGATGATTAATTGACTGTGCCACCCAGGTGCCCCAAGAAAATATCTTTAAAAGGATGCTTTGTGCACTTGAAAAAAGTTAATGCCACTGCCTGTTAAGAAACACAGTTCTGATACTGATTTTATTTTGGGAAAATATTGTATTGAATAAAATTTGAACATTATGTCTAATAATAATATTTAGCACATTATATTTGTAAAAGAGTATAAGAAAGTTTTTTAAAGCACATTAATGTATATTTGAACTTCATAATCTTGTGAAATAGGAAACGGAAATGGTATCTTAATGTATAGATAAGAAAAATAAAATTGGAAGGAAGTTAAGTGGATTGTCTTGTGCTACTTGAGGAGTGACAACACACCTAGAATTTGAATTCAGGCTGCCTTCTCAATCAAGGCACTGTCACTTACAACATACTACATATATTCTCTTCTAAGAAGGATTGCATGAAATGGTTTTTCTATTCTAAAATTCTCCTGTTGCATATTTTTATGAAAGTTGTTTTTTCAATCTCTAAAAATAAGATTTTAAAAAAATTAGTATAAACAATATAATATTAAATTGCCAGCTCTTGTCTTTTTTCCTCCCCGCTTAGCTCTATATGGCCTAGAAAAGGAAAGTATTCTTTCTCAGAGTGAAAATGTATCCTAGTGTTTTTGGACTCTTTCTGAGATCAATTCACCAGAAAAATACTTACTGATAAAAAATATAGTCTAAATCTTATTTGCATGTATAAATGTTTCATTACTTTATGAAATGCACTGAAGTATCTTAATGAGAGAAAAATACCCCCCAAAATACCCAAAAAAAACCCAAAGGAGAATTGCCTGTCAAAGTAAAAAATGTCAGGATTTTGTGGGGGATAAGTAATACTCACTTTATCCATTTCCTGTTTGAAAGTGGCAAATACCTCATTGCTTTTTGTTAGTGTGTTCTGGAACTCTTCAAATCTTCCAGAGTAGAGGGTAAGCTGTAAATAGGGAAAAAAGTGGATCCCTTTTAGGGTTGCTTTCAGAATGCTTCCAGAACAAAACAACATGTCATTGTTCATTATTTGAGAAGAAAAATGACTTAAGGGAATTCTCAATACAATGTTAGTAGTATGTTCAGTTCTTTTATTTACTGTGGGAATAACCTGAATCAGTGAGTATGACTGAAGTACATTTTTAAGGAAAAATGAAAAAATAACATGTGTCATCGCCATTTCATTATTATCGTAACTTTTACCAACAAACTTTTATTGAGCACTGAACATACATATTGACTCTATGTTCAAAAACATTTAACAAATGACTACTGTCTTTGAGAGTCTTGTGCTCCTGATAGGAAGCTATTCTCAAAGACAGCTTGACTGTGGGACAGTGAATGCAAAGTGCCAGCTCCATTAAGGATAGCGCCAGTCAGAGAGGGACGTGAACATGGCAGGTGATCACGTGAGCCATATTTCTGTGGGGAAGGCAAGCCTTACACTTACCTGGAGTGCGAATGTATACAAATGAAAAGAAGTGGTAGAAAAGGTAGACCAGACATGGGTGACTGCCATTATATAGCTTGGTCCACACTGAGCAGCCGCTATTTACATTTTAGTCAAGTTGGTTTTGTGTGTTTATGAATACAGTGTTCTAGCCAATAGCAGTTAAATGTCCCTTTTCATCAAAATCAGTTTATTATACCAGTTTTCTACAGATGGAAAGAATGAGTCTTGAGGAAGGAACGCCTTTTCTAATATGCATACAATACTAGACATCATATGGGTTAGGGTTGGCAAGGTGTGGCTCACCATGGGAGTGGTACCTTGTACCTCTATCCACATCCTTATTCCAAGGCTTGCGTTTGGGGTAGGAGTAAAGCAGGGCAGGGAAGGAGGGTGTGTTGCTAGTGACAGTAATGCAATAATAAAATGTTTTCGAAAATGATTTTAGAATAGCATGCTTTGAGTGAGTGGAGATTTAATATAGATGGTACATGTTAGTAAAGCCTGCATTTTCAAATGAGTATTTAGTACTGTTGGATGCCTGGAGCAGCTCCAACTCCTCAGATGGGCACCAGATGACTAGCTGGTAGTACCTGTGACACTGTCATTTCAAAAGCAGAAAAAAAGAATGACTGGAAGCCAGTAGATTGGAGAGTTCTCAGTCTTGGGGGTGAGAAGTAGAGAGAGTATGGGACTCAACCCCTAGAACCCAGAAAATCTGCTTATCTAGAATGGCTTATTCTCAAATGTTTGAGAATGGCAGAGATTTTACCATAGTAAACAAGAACAATGAAATGATAATATAAAACCTCTCCACAGGATAAATTTTTGCAAAGCCAAACAATGGCTGACCATCACCTTAAAATCACACCTTAGCTCTGCGAATATATGACAGGGCAACTCTAGTGGCCTAAAATTTGTTTCTCATGATTCCTTGGCACACAGATTAAAGAAGCCTGAGTAAAGGAGCATCAGGGAAGTCATGGCCAGGAAGGTACACCACGATTTTACACACACACACACACACACACACACAGAGCACATAAGACAACCCTTACGCATTAACTCATTATGTGCAATGCACTCTTGACTTATTCTATTCCATTCTGTTTTTTTGTTTTTTTTTTTCTTCAAAGTACTGGCTGGGATCCACTGAGTTGATTTCAGGGCCCCGAGTAGGTCAAGCCCCGTAATCCGAGAATAAGCGTGTATGGGACTGGCTACCTACACTGCACGTGATCTAGTGGTCTAGGGTGGGAATAACTACTCCAGAATGATCTTCTTCACCTTCTATTGCAAAATTCGTTCCTTTGCATTCTTGGTCCTATCTCCTGTTAAGCTTCTTTTTCTGACTTTCTCTCCTTTCTTTTCCACACTGCTCAGTAATTCCTGCAGAGTTACAGGAGGGTGGCATATATTGCAGTCTCCTGGGCAGGTCCTCCCAAACTCACTCTTGCAGCCCCGGAATTGCAGGCAGCCCACAGGAGGAGTGGGAGTGGGTGCATGCGCTGTCCACCTCCTGGGCACAACCTTGTCAGTATCAGCCCGGACAACCGCACCCAGCTTGGTCAGCTTCTGCTCTTCCTTTGGGCAGAACACTCTTTCGGGTGTATACGTTGGGCAGATTTTGTTTCCCTTCCTCTTGTTTTCTTGTGGGATGGAGAAGGCAGACACACCCCGAGTGCCAGGAAGCGGTGTCTCATTTCATTACCCCTTCTCCTGGCTTTTTTCTAGGGACCGTTTCCCCCCCCCCAACTTTCTTTCTTTCTTTTTAAATTACATGTAATATAAGATATACTATCTCAGTTATTTCAAGTGCACAGTTCAGTATTGTTACTTCTATTCATGTTGTTGTGTAACTGATTTCCAGAACTATTTCATCTTGCAAAACTGAAACTCAACACCCATGAAACAGTTAAAGTCCTTGTTTCCCTTCTTCGAACTATTTTTCATACTCAGCTTTTCTTCCTATTTGACCTCTTTGTTGTAGGTGGCAAAAGCTGTGTGGATTATATTTTTCTCAGGTAACCAACTCTAAGGCTCTTTACTTACAGTAACTAAAAATGGGCACTTCCTGTTTACTTTATGCCAGTTTGCTTGGTAGTACCTCCCCTCTCTACTATGCTGACATGGTGCATGTTTGGTTTCATGTGTCATATGCCTGCTCTTATTTTGGTATTTCAGAGAGGCATGGAAAGGACATCCAGAGGTCATCCACAGTACTTCTGCCAGAGGCAGAAATAGAACCAAACCATTTTAGGGTCAATAATAACAACAATTGCTCCAACATTTTCACTTTTAAGTGAGTGAGTGACACACACCGTCTTTTAATGGAGCACCGAATTTTAATGACAAACTTTCATAGCATATAGGAAACAGAAGCGTGCCTAGGAATCGTCTTAGCAAACCTGTGCGATTTGGTTTGGGAACAAGTCCAATTATTATAGTAGTTGAAGAGTAATCTCCTCTCATCCTCTCTACAGAAGGTGAGGACTTCGGGGTTTAAAGGCCAATTTACTCGGTGATCTTCCCCCTTGGGCCGTATTTTTGTGGCTGCATCGTTAGTACTGCTGACTTTCCACATCCACCATCTTCATCCGTATCGATCCAGTGAACACTCTATTTGTAGTGACAATTGCATCCCATTGATCATTTCTGACATTTACTCTGTTGCCTTGGTTTGTATAACTGAGAGCCAGACATCCCTTCCCTAAGTGAAAACCATGCCCTAAACTGGCAAGCTGTTGTTTTACGGCTGAAAGTGACTTCGCCTAGTAAAACACAATCTGTCCTTGTTATTTCCCTTGCTCAGACCATAGAAGTGGTCTCAATGGACTTAAGACCTTTGTTTCTGACCACCCCGCTCCTTCAAAGAAACTGTAAAACCAAAGGAAGTGTTCAAAGGCTAAGCACACTGACCTGTGGTAGATTTTTTTTCTCAAGGTTTAAAGGTTTTAAAAATATAATGTTGCTACTTTTTAAGAAGAACTTTAAACATGATTTAACATAGGGCTTGGAGACCTCTATATTCTTCTTGAAGATTAAGTTATTACTGGAGTTTTGAAAAGTGCCTTGAAGACAAGAGACATACAAGGGAGGGTCCTTGCAGAGAGCCCACATGATGGAAAGTACAGGATAAGTCAAGGTTAACCTAGCTTGGGGCCACATGGCTTCAACCCTGGAAGTTCTCTGCCTTCAAGAACTAGAGCCGAACAGGGTCTGGAGATCCTTTTCCAGGTGTTCTTCAATCTTTTTTGCCCCTACAGACTCCTTTTGTCTCATACATCCCTATGCAGATCCTTACCTATGAAATAATAGTTGTATTAGCTCATACACTAATTGTTAGCATTTTTATTAAAATTATCATTATCATTAGATTGCAAATTTAATTAGGTAGGGATTTTTGATTCTCTTATTGATTAGTATATCTCCAACACCTAGAATCTTGCTGAGCACTGAGTGGGTACTCAATCAATACTGGTTGAATTAATTATACTTCTTATGGGCCAGGCATGGAGCTAGGTGCTTTGCATGCATAACTTGAAAACAAACTGCATATATTACATATTCATTTACTCATTTTCCTTTTATAAACTTAACCAAACACATGAATAATTGCCATCCATAGCTGCTGAGGGAGTGCTGATAGAATGTCAAAAACAACTAAATTTTAGATAGTAGCTGATGCCTTGTATGCTGTTATATTTTGGAAATACTGAAAATTGATGAGGCTCCCAGAGGTCGGAGAACTCCAGCTTGGGATCACTGATATATTACAGTATTCTTCTTTTATGACAAAGAAATTTAGGTGTAGAGAGGTTCAGATGAATTGCATAAGGTCAGACAAATTCTGAGCAGAAGAGCCAGGACTCTGATCTTGGTCCCTGGACTCAGTCACTCGGTCCAGTACTGAGGGACAAGCAAGGAACATGGGCATGTCTAAAACCCCTGGTAGAAGCTTTTTCGTATTTGAGGGGGTATTGGTGGGATATTGGATCACACCTTTATGTTTTATTCTACAGGTCTTTAAATGCCTAGATTCTGATGCCAGCTGGAGACATGACTCTAGCCCAGAGCCTAGTGGTATTAACCTACCCTTCTCAGGTTCGTTATCACCATTTAGTATAGAGGAGTAGAGATTGCTTGTCACAAACAATGAAGAGCTTCAAATATTATCTATTGTACCCCTCAAGGCTCTCTGTTGTGAATGGGGTAGAGACAGGGTCAGGAGCCCTGCCCTGATTCTCTGGACTGTCTCCAAGACTGTGAGGTCACACCTTCTCTCCTCTTGCCCACCTCTGGTTAGAGTGACCACTGCCTACCACTCACCCCACAACCATGATGTGGTTGGTGGCTTTGTACTAACCTAAAGGATGAGCTTGAGTTGTAACTCTAGAGTTGAGTCTTTTAACCCTGGATCCTTTGATTTTATTGAGAGTAGGAAACATGCTTCAAATTCCTATTTAATCAGTATTTAAAAATGATTTTGATGTGGGTTATTTTATATTACTGAGGGAAAACAATTATTGTTGCATTGGGTTCACACATTGGAAAAGTCTGCTTTAGGAAGTTTAGATATGAAAATGCTATCTGTGGGGCGCCTGGGTGGCTCAGTGGATTAAGCCGCTGCCTTCGGCTCAGGTCATGATCTCAGGGTCCTGGGATGGAGCCCCGCATCGGGCTCTCTGCTCCGCGGGGAGCCTGCTTCCTCCTCTCTCTCTCTGCCTGCCTCTCTGCTTACTTGTGATCTCTCTCTCTGTCAAATAAATAAAATGAAATCTAAAAAAAAAAAAAAAAAGAAAATGCTATCTGTGTTTTTATCTGCAGTGATAAGATTTGTGATTTTGTCTCTTACTTTTCTTATTTGCCTCTTTTTTTTTTAAAGATTTTATTTATTTATTTGGCAGACAGATATAACAAGTAGGCAGAGAGGCAGGCAGAGAGGGGTGGGGGGAGGAAGCAGGCTCTCCACTGAGCAGAGAGCCTGATGTGGGGCTCCATCCCAGGATCCTGGGATCATGACCTGAGCTGAAGACAGAGGCTTTAACCCACTGAGACACCCAGGTCCCCTCTTGCTTGCCTCTTTAAAAATGAACAAGTATCCATTGAACTTGTTCATTCAGGCAATGAACAAGTTTTTTGGTTTTGTTTTTTTATAGTGAATAAGGATATAGCAGTGTGCACATAAACATTTACAAGTGAATTACACCAATCTGAAATTAACGCTGCAGAGCTTGGAAGGCTTGTGATTTCCTCACTTTTCGTGAGTTTATTTGCTCTCTGGGACTTATAGTCCTTGTAGCACTGGGATTCCCAGTGGGGGAGCTAGCACCACTCTATGGCTCAGCCCTGGGATGCCTCATCTGGAACAGGACAGGGAACATTTGCCGGAAGGGCAGAGCCCCGGGGGCATGGAAAAGATGGATAGAATCATCTGTTGCCTGAGGCTTTATTCTTGAGTCTGAAATAGGAATTCTTGCAGTCTCCTCAGAACACACATGGCATTACAAAGCCAAATCAAAATTGTTCCCTACTTGTCTGTTGTTTCTAGTCATTAACCACTGACAAGTCCAACTTCTGATAGCACAAAACTTTGGTGCTGACTTTATTTTTCTAATTTCCTTTTGTTATAAATCATATCTAACAAGCAAGGATATTCTAGATGGTACATCTGATCAGTTTACATTTTATTCTTGCTTTAGTAGGGTAACAGGGAGTAGAGAGAGAGAGGATGTTTTATGAACAGATAGGCAGGAGCCTGGACACCAGCTCATTCCAATTGGCCATCTCAGGGCCCTCACTTGTGTTTCAGCAAACCATCTGACTGGATGTTGTGTGGAGCATTTATTTTTCTTAGAGATAATATCGTGCTTTTATTTTTATTTTAAAATAATAAATATGAAGTTAGGGTTCATTTCTAACTCCTGTACCCCCCGGCCCTGCCACACATAAGGCCTGGTACAGACTAGCTTTGCTTCATACCCCATGCATTGTTGTCCCCCCTTCACCTGAGCCTGTAGGACTGTCTCTTGTTCCTTCAGCACTTTGGCCTGAAGTTTCCACTCTGCTGCCTGGTTCAGCAACTGTGAGGAGAGAGAATGCATGGAAAGACTGTCAAATTGCCCTTTACGTCACCATGTGGTGATGATTTGTGTATAAAACTTAATGACTTGCTAACTAACCCTTTTAAGTAATTTTTTGGCAACTTTGCAAAGTATCTAGGAAAGCTAAGTAAGCAGATAAACAGTTGGATTCTCCACTGAAAATCTGTGGTTCTAATGGATAAAAAAGAGAAAAATAACCTACAACTCAGGCACGAATCACACAAAATTTAACCTCCCACCAAATTCTGGAACCTCCTCTAGAAATCCTGTTCAACCATCATCCAGCCTCTGCTCGAACATTTCCAGAACACCTCCACCTGGGTCATTGGGGTGAGCAAATGTTTCTTTATAGTAAACTCAGAGTTGTCCTCCTAGACCATGGTTCTCCACCACTGCAGGCATCAGAATCTGCTAAGGAGCATGATAAAAAGCAGATCCCTCTCAAACAATGTCAACTGGGAAGTACAGGGTGTGATTATAGTCTATAATGAGAGCAAATCCCCAAGACAGTTTGGATGTTGGTGTCCCATGGATTACATTTTGAGAAACATTGGGTTAGAATTTTGACCTATTATGCCAAATCTTATAGAAGATTTATTCGGTAAGTCTTATCCCTCTTCCAGGAGGCAGCCTGTCAAATACAGCCAAGGCCCTCATATCAAAGATAGTCAGAATTGGGAGCTGATGGATTTAATTGAAAATGTTGTTCTAGGTATAAAAATCACACACACATATGTAAGACATGTTATTTTGGGGGTGCCTGGGCGGCTCATTCAGTTAAGTACCTGACTTTTGATTTTGGTTCAGGTCAGGATTTCAGGGTTGTGAGATGGAGCCCTGCGTTAGGCTCTGCACTCAGTGCGAGTATGGTTCTTCCTTCTCCCTCTGGCCCTCCCCCTGCTTGTGCCCTCTCACTCCAATAAGGAAAGAGAAAGAAAGAAGGAAAGAAATAAAGAAAGAAAGGGAGAAAGAAAGAAAGAAATCTATCTTTATAAAAGTAAAAAAACATGTTATTTCAACTTAAGATGCCTATTTATTTGTTTTGATAGAGGGCTGTGGTCTTTGTTTTGGGTATGGGTCTTCTGATTGGAATTCAGAGAAGCTTTTCATTGTTTGTTTTGTTTTTATAAAAATTATGTCCATAATGTGCCACATACAATTTATAATTTTTTTTTTTTTTTTACTTTTTAAAACAATAGTACTAGAACCTACAGACCTAAAGGTATTGCAAAGAAGCTTGATTGGGTAATTCTCTGGAGTTGTAGAGCTTTCTCCCAGTCTTTTATAGCTATTCCCACTCCAAAAATAGCATGTTTTGTGCTATTTGTCTCCATTTCATCTTTCAAAACCTTAAGCATAGTTTTCATAGAAACAACTCTTTCTTTTCACACTTACATTTCATTAGTTTCTTTGTCGTTCTGTTGGTTTTCATAATACAAAAGCAAGAATAACTGAAAGAAAAGGTTTGGGAGTAAAGAGCTGATTCTTGGTCACTGCCATCTTACTTAACTTGGGAACCCATGTACAGACACTCAAGTGGCTGTCTAGGCATAGGATTCAACATGCTGTGGGCATCTTTAGTGTGTTTACGAAGAGAATGATGGACATCATGGATTAATCTGGCTAGTCAATTAGGTGGCCATCAGCTTATGAAGTTTCTAGTATATGGGAAGACAGGCTGATTTCTTTCTTTCTTTTTCTTTGCTCCTATTTTAAAAAATGTCCACTTTTTGCAATCAGAACAAAAAACAATAAAGTCATCATTTAAAAAAACTTGGAAGCATCTTTTTTAGCATTCAAGTTTATCTTTTTCTCTTGGCTCAACCTCTCCATTTGTAAAATGGATTCTATCTGTTCCTCTATGCCTCTCAGTGAGCTATGAAGGTTAATTGTTAGAGGAGTGCAATCAACCCATCCCATGGAGGGCTGGGGAGCATGTGGAGTCCAAGACTTGTAGGCTCCTCTCTGGCCATCCGATCCCCTGCTTCACTGAGCAGGCTGAGGAGGCCAGTGGTGACTGGTGGTTCCCTGACCAAGAGGGAACAAGGTGGCTGCCTATTCCGCTTGGGATGAAAGAACCCTCCAGCTCTGACTTGATATTTCACTGCTTTCAATAAGAAGCATCACAGCTGGTACCTGAAGAACTGAGGGGGCTACTTTTTTTGGCCTCAAATCTGCTGCTTTGCTAAATGAGGGTAGGAAAAAAGGGTAGCACGCTAGTTTCTTGCAAAGGCTGGGTCACCTCAAAACTGCCCCTAGTTTCTTTCAAATGAAGCTCTGCCTGGTTATTCTTCTGTCAGGTCTTAACGTTCTGTATCAAAGATACTGCTATCCTGAAGGGAGCATAGTTTGCCTCAGAGGATAATTATGCCCATGGTGGCATATCAATTTTCTTGGATTCTGACTAATAATTAGATGCTTTATTTCTTATTTTGAGAGCCAGTTGTAGGTGGATTTAACAACATACCTTTTTTTTAAAAGGTTTATTTATTTGAGAGAGAGTGAGAGCAAGAGGGATCACAGAGGGAGAGAGAGAAGCAGACTCGCTGCTGAGCAGGGAGTGTGATGTGGGACCTGATCCCACCCCCGTGGGATCATGACCTGAACCGAAGGCAGACACTTAACTGACTGAACCACCCAGGTGCCCCAACTTAACCTTTTTTATTAAGAGCCCATGGACTTCTGATTTGAGATTATTCAGTGTCCATCAGGTTCTATTCTCTAAAATTCGTCCTTTGTTGCTATGTTTGCAAACTGAAGTTATGATTAAATTACTCTTCTAACAAATTGAAGTGATTCTAATCTGGTTTTATGTTATCACAGAGTTTGTGATCAGTTGCTAAATGGCCAAATTTGAATGATTGGTCCACTGACTGCATTTTAAATCTCTCTCCCCAGCGACAGACACACACTTCAATGCATGCCTCTGAAACACACCTCTGAGTGTGATGTACAATCACAGAGCTTAGGTTTTGGAGACAGACACACTGGAGATGTGATGTGTTGGAAGTGTGACCAACACATCTTGATCACTTAGCAGTGTGTGACCTTAAACAAGTCACATATCTTCTACGAGCTTCCGTTCTTGCATCTGCAGAATGGCCCTATAGCTGTTTTCACAATGTTTGGAATTAGTGAGAAATCATTAAAAGCCACCACTCAGTTTCTTAAACCCCAACCTCAGAAGCCATCCCTGACTGTTTCCTTTCCTCACTGTCACCATCTTCAGTTCAGAACACTGACTGTTGGTTTTGCACTGAAAACTTCTATCCATGTCCAGCTCGCCAACTGGATGTTGCCATGTGCCCAACCCAAGCCGCCATCAGGCTTCTCCCATATTGCTGGAGTAAGCTCCTTGTCCCTCTTCAGTTCATTTTCCACCCAGAAGTCAAGGTCATCTATTAACAGATGCAAGGCAGATCATGTCATTTCCTTAGCTAAAACTACCTAGACTTTCTCAGCATGTTTAGGGTAAAATCCAAACTACTTTTCAAGCATAAAAAGCTATACAACTTGGCCACTGGTCACCCCATCTAGAGTAGCTCTCTCCTTCTCCCCCTTTTCAGTTCCCCATTTCCCTAATAGCACCAATTATTATCTGAAATTTTCCTTCATTTTTGCTTGCCTATTGCCTGTCCTGTCTTAGTTAGATTCTAGTCTCCGTGCTGGGATATGGCCTTCTTGGTCTTGCTCACTGCTATCCCTCAGCACCTAGGATGATGCTTAGTATAAGACAGGTGCTTGAAAAAGTCTTGTTGAATGGATGCACGATGATTTTATGTCAAAAACTGTGTAGGTACCGTGCCTTCTGTGGGCTGGCCAATGTAGTTCTCTAGGGAAGCTCAGCTCCCTCCATCAGTCTAGTGCTCTGTGACTGTGGTCAAAAACAACTTTCTCAGAGGTTCTCTGACCCCCAAGTACACCAGACAAGCACACTGATAAGTACATATTCCTTCTCGCGTTTGTGTCGCTCCTCGGCTTCCTTCATCATTTCTTGGGCCTGTTCCAGTTTTGCATCCACCAACTTCTGCTGCAGTTCTCTGTGTTTAAATATTTTGTCCAGATGCTAAGAGAAAAGAAATGGCACATATCAAGCTTGACTTATTATTGGTGCTGAGAAATGTAAGATAAAAAAGTAATATCAACACACATGTTTTACAGGTTTTGAGATTTAAAGAAAAGGGAGGTGGGGTGAATAAATGCACTGGCATCACTTATGGCTTCGTATAAAATCATAAATTAGTAAAACTCCCTGCATTTAGCGCTATGCAAAGTAGTGGCTACAAAAGGTCGAGGTGCAGAGTTCAGTGATGTTAGCTCCAGAAGCTCCCAACTTTGTCTAAATGTAGCAACTACTAAGTACGATGCTGCTTATTATACTAGAGGGCAGACTGATGTATATTGCGAGAGCTATAGCACCATCACTGAGTATTTTGGCAATTTCTAAAACTGGTTTTAATCATATTCATATAATTTATCATAGTGAATTCTCTTCCACATTCTTGTCTCAAGGGTTGTGAGGCAGCTCTGGGGGGCCAGTCTGTGGCTCAGGGTCTGGGACTGAGGGGGAACCCCTCCCCACTTCAACTCTGTTGCTCTGGTGAGCAAGACAAAAGCCAAGGGTCATAGATGAATTGATATGCAAATGTGCTCCTACCTCCTCTACATCTTTTGACCTCTCACCCAGCTTAGTGAAGAGAAGCTTCAAATTCTACTTCAGTGCAAATTTCTTTGTCATTAGGAGGTCCCACTGACAAGAGGACCTATGGAATTCTAGCCTTGGGGCTTATCTAGAACCAGTCTCAAGAATGTACAACTGGTCTACCAGGCCATTCTTATCTGGGAATCTCTCTGAAGAGTATGGAAAAAAAAAATTTTTTTTTTTTAAGCTCCTTCCCTTTTGCTTTTGCCTGAACCTCCACTCTGGAGTAGGAATGATCTTGGTGACAAGGTAAAATGGTAGCATGGCATTTTGGCTTACTGTGAGGAGTTTCTTGATTTACCTAACTATTGTTTCTGTGTGCTATTGGCTCAGTTTTTCTCTTGATAAAATTTTAGCATGTTGTCAACAGAACCACTCTGATTATGTTCTGTGACACTTAAGGCAGGCTTTTAAAATTTGGGTGGGATGGGGTAAATAATATGATATATAAAAACCCTGAGAAGGATTCTGGAGTCTTAAAAATATATTAAATATTAAGATACAATTTTGGAATAATAAAATATCCTCATAGTCTCCCTAATGTAAAATACTGAGAACAAAACTCTTTTGGCTTTTGTGACTACGGGTAAGTGATTTAATCTCAACCTCTGCTTCCCACCCATGTAATGTGGATATGGTATTATCTAATGCACAAGATTGCTGAAACAATGAAATGACATATTGTATGTAAAGTATAGTACTCAGCACCTTTCCTAGCACAAACTCAGTGCTGAATAAATAATATTATAATTATTATATTATTAATACTACTATTGGTTTGTGGGGCTTATAGAACACAGACTGTGTAGATGACATTCAGATGATATGATGATTCTTAAGAAGGAGTCTGTGAGAGATTTCCTGGCTCTGTAGAAAGTGTTTTTGAAAAGCTGAGAAATACTATTTTCAAAGGTAACTGTGCTCATGGCCTACTACTTCCTATTTATTGCCTTTGCTTTGTAGTGATTCCAGTTTTATTGAAATCCCATATGGCTTTCAGCCAGGTATTTTGCAATACCACCTGTTTTATTTTGGCTAGTAAAAGATATCCAATCCTACATATTAGCCAGTTGAGAGGGCTGGCCATAACTTTCTTATTAACCAAGTCCCCCACCTTCACAGCCCAGATCTGGATCTATATATAGTGCCCCTAAGTTGTTTGATGTGGTTCTCACCTCCTCTCTGAGCTCATACTGATCAATGATGCTTTTCAGTTTCTCTGCAAGCTCTGTGTTCTCCTGACACAGCTTCATATTTCTCTCACTCTGCTGTTCAATCTGGGCCTGGATATCCGTCAGAGTTGTCTGGAAATGACTTGTGATCTCCTTCCTTTTCTCTTCTTCCTCTCGTGCCCGCTGAAGGGTTTCCTCCTGTGGATAAAAAGCCAAGTCTCTTGGTATGCTGGTTTATGTGCATCCAGGTTATAGAACTCAGGGTTAGGTGAGTGAAAGGAGATCAGTGTGGAAGATTAAGCAGGACATTTTTTCTCAGTTCTCTGCAGCTAAACTTGCTCAGGCCCAAAATAAATGTATGAGGATAAGTTTCAGTTAATGCACAGTTAAATGCACAGTTGCCCAGAGAAGGTGCAATGAGGGTCTTGAAATTGATAGTGATGAATAGGCACGGGTCTCCCATTGAGTGCTGAGTGCCTATACTGTACCAATTTCTATCAAACATGCAGTAGGTGGGTTTTGATCTCTTGGCTGTGGCCTGGAAAAAAGGCCATTCAGCTTTACTGATTGTTGAGACAGATCCTGTGTTACCTTGGTTTGGTATAGAAAGAAGAATAATAGATCTTATATTCCTTTATTAAAAAAAAAACTATGACATGTTAAACACATAATTGTATTATCCAAGTTTTGTAAATACAAGTGATCACAATATTAAACTTTTTCTTAGTAAGAAAAACTTTCATCAGCAAGCTTGAAAAGAAAACAAATTTAGCTAAATAGCTATAGATCATTTTTAGCAATTCAGGAATGTAAAAAGAAATCTTAGAAAATTTGCTGGATATTTTATTTCTGAAAGAACAATCAGGCCATGTGTCACATAGGGTAATTGAAATGTTCAATATAGATTTTGAATCTGAAAGCAATTTTAAGTTCCAAATTTTCTTTAACTCTCAAATGAAACATCTAATTTCCCCCTCTTCAAGAATTGGAAATTATCTTTTATATCATTTCTGTTCTCTTTTCTCCTAAATCAAAACCCTCCCTTCATTGCTAACGACCAACAATGTGCCCAAATTTCCCCCATATCTATATTGAGAATTATTTGCTTTGTGATGATTCCTCTCATTCTTTTAGAATCAAAGGGTTTAATCTTGCTATATCATACCAAAGATAGAGATACTGCTGAAAAATGATATAGGCATTTTAGGATGCCTTTCAGTTCTGACTAATTGTTATTATGAAAGCTTGCTTCATGGTTGGCAAGTAAAATTATACTGCATTTAGTTGCCTTCTGTGATCAAATTATGTAACAGGATTTTAAAAAAGAAATGAATTATTTAAATAGAAGTAATTGTGCAAATCCTTATTATGATAGTAGAATAATGTGATCAAAATAAAAACTGATGCTAAGAATTATGTTCTGAAAATACATTAACTTATCATTAGGTATCCCCTTTCCTCTACAGTATTAACGTATTCTCCTACTCCAATAAATCTCCTGATATCTGAATCATAATTAAGTCACAAAAACATTTCTTAGGGGTATTATAGGAAATATCCACACTTTCTAATCTGAAGATATTAACTGAGATGTTATTTCCCCGGTCTTTGTATGCCAACACTCACTATTTATATTTCACTAAGCATGATTATAGCCATTTGCTAAGAGTCACTGAATATTATATGATAGTAATTGTCTCCTTACTGCTTTAGCTTAGCTTAGAAGTCAACAGGTTCCTAGCTGTAGAACTATAGACCATGATCTGAATGCTGTTTGCAATGATAACTATTGCATCCATGAATGAATGAGTAAATGAAAGAAACACCCCAGGATAATCAGCAAGTTTGAGCTTGTCACTGGCAACTGACTACAGAAAAAAGGTGTGGGCGTTAAGATGGTTTAAACACAGGTCAAACCATTATAGTGCTGAATCCTGGCCCACAAAGTAGCATTTTGCATTTCGCAGTACACTCTTTCTCATTGGGAGAAAAAAAATCTAGTGAAATCTTATAAAATTTGACTCTTTTGGGAAAGAATTTGTAATCATTTGGATGATGTCAGGGAAAAAATTTCCTTATCAAGCACATTATTCAAAATGGAAATTAATAATGCAAATAAGATTGAAGGGCAAAATCTGAAATTACTAAGAAAACAGACTGTGCAAGTAGCACTGTGCATCTTAGAACTGGTGCTGTGCCTGGCACACCATTCATAGATACTCAGTAAATGCTTATTCAGTGAATGAATACATTGCTAATTTGCATACAGACATGAGTAACATGGACGAGGTGAGTCTTATAGTCCTTTCCATGTTAAAATTCTATGATCTCTGATAACAAGTCCTATTATTTACTAAAATCATATTCCCCAAAACACTTACCTATCTCTAACTAGCCAGTTCTTTTTCAGTATAGTTTGAAGTTCACATTTATTGCTTCAAATATATGAGTATTTTGTTGAAATAAACCCATGTCTCAGACCTTCATTTGTCTTTTTTTACATGATCCTAAATTGTGAGCTTTTGTGGGTTTTTTTTTTGACTTACTGAATAATCAATTTTAATAAAGAATAGTAATAGTTACTATTTGTGTGTGTGTGTGTGGAAAAGTCTGGCATGCATTCTTTTTCTATATCTTCCCAAGTTCCTAACACCTGGATTTTAGATGCAGATATACTTAGGTTGTTTTACTAGTATGGCCAAGGAAGCTCATACTGCTTTGACCCTTCTATGGATAATAAGTATAAGGTGTCGACAAAATGCAAGAAACAACTATTTAAAAACACTGGAGAACTGGAGATAGAGTCAGGCAAAAGCTAGAGGGAAGCTGACACCTATAAAAAAGGAATGGTATACTCTAAGTTTCTCTCTTTCTCTCTCTCTCTTTTTCTAGCTTGTAGCTTGAATGCAGACTGAAATTAGCATCTGCATGGGATGCGTAAAACTCTCATAGAAAACCTACCTACCATTTTTCCGATGTGAAGAATGAAGCACTCTGGACAGCTGTACCTCCTGGAAGATGACGAGAGAGTCCCAAAAAAGAGTGAGAGAGAGAGAGAGAAAAAGAAAAAGAACCCTAAATTCTGTGAATAAATTCTGCTCAAATCTTTGGCTGACCCTGAAACACATATGTGCAGGGCAGACTCAAAGCAGCCTATAAGAAAAAAAGAAATGAACTGAGTTTGAGCTGCTGCCCAAGAGAGGGAATTTGTAATTTGACTCTAATCAAGTTAAATGCCTGCTTAAAAAGAACGACGACAACATTCTCAGGGAGTATAGTAGAATCTATATGCTCCACAACACAATAGCTGCAACATCCAGGATAGAGTCTACAATGACTAGATGTATGAAGAGTTAAGAAAATGTGACCCATTCTTATAAGGAAAGATAATCAGAGGAAGTCTATTTCATAATGACCCAGATGTGGAATTAGCAAATGAGAATTTAAAAACAGGTATTATAAGTATGCTTAATGACTATAAAGGAAAATATTACCTTAATGAATGAAAAGATTGGAAATCTCAAGAAAGGAAAAAAAATCTATAAGAAAGAACCAAATGGAAATTCTGGAGTTAAAGCAGCAAAATATGAGATTTTCAGATCACTGGGTGGCCTTAGAGGACAATGGAGATGACAGAGAAAAGAATCAGTGAATGTCATGCTAGACCAATATAAATGATCTAATCTGAAGATAGAAGAAAGAAGATTGGTGAAGAACATACAAGAGACTGAAGGACTTGTGGGACAATAGCAAAAGATCTAACAGGGTTGCCTGGGTGGCTCAGGTCATGATCCCTTTATAAACATATGCAAATGTAATTCATATAACAATAATAGTTTGAAGGGGGGGTTAGTAAATGGACTATTTAGGTTGCAGTGTTTCTACACATTATATAAAGTGAGACAATATTAGCTCTAGCTAGACTGGAAAGTTACAAATGTTTAAGTAATCACAGACCAACCACTGAAAATACAAAGAAGTATAACTAGAAATCCAAGAGATAAATTAGTATGGAATTTTTTAAATATTCAAATAATCCAAAGGAAGATGGGAAAAAAGTAGAGGACTAGAAAACAGAGAGGGCAAATAGTGAATAAATAATAAAATAGTAGAAGCCTATCTAACCACACTAATAATTACACTGTATGTTAATGGACTAGTACTTTAACAGATATCGTAAGAATGAAAATAAACAAGATCTAACTATATACTGTCTATAAGAGCTTCACTTTATATATAAAGGCCAGGTTTGGAAATAAGGATGGAAGGAGATATACCATGCAAATGATAAGAGTAAGAAAACTGGAGGGGCTTTACTGATATCAGTTAATGTAGACATCAAGATAAAGATATTACCGAAAGACATTTCACAGCAATTAAACAATTTATCAAGGAGACATAACAATCACAGATGTTAGATTAATACTTCAAAACACATGAAGCAAACAGTTATATAATTAAAAGGAGAAGTAGACAGTTTCCCAATTATACTGGGAGATTTTTAATTATATTAGGAGATTTCCTCAATAATTGATAGAACAACTGGACAAAAATTCAGTAAAAACCTAAATGATCTAAGGCTAATTGTTGCTTATGCAAAAGTATACCCGACATTTGAAGAACATACCTTCTTTCCAAGTGTGTATAGTATGTTCATTGATAGATCATATATGATGGGCCATAAAAATTAAGCAACACTTCTAAATAATCCATGGGTCAAAGAAAAACTGAGGAGGGAACTCAGAAAATATTTTGAATTTGAAGCCTGATTTTGACACTTAATATATGCATGACCTTGGGCAACTGATTTAGATTGCCAAGTCTCAGTTTATTCAGCAACAAGATGGAGCTATTAATATTAATCCTTGCAAGGTTGTTGTGAAGATCAAATAAAACAACATATGTAAGGCACTTAGCACATGTTCTAGTGTAATAATGATACTTAATTTCATTGCCAGTAACTGGAGGCCATTGGTGAGGGTGTGTGGCTATACGTATCGGGTCTCCTATCACTTCCATCATTCTGTCTCTGAATGCTACTCAAAGAGCCCAAGCCACATGATCCCATTTTTAATTAAGTAATTATTTAATTACTTTTAAAAGGGGGAGGGGCAGCAGGAGAGAGAGAATCTTAAGTAGGCTCCCCGCCCAGCCTGTAGCCCAACATAGGGCTGGATCTCATGACCCTGAGCTCACCACTTGAGTCAAAGTAAAGAGCTAACCAATGGATCCACGTAGGCGCCCCATCCCATTCTTCAAATATCTTTGTTGATAACCTTTCTACTCTATCTGATTTAACTTTTATCTCCTTATAATATAACACTACTTCTGTAAACACACAGTGATATTTACTTGATTAGTATCTCAAGTACAGAATAATGCTCTCATTCCCAGGCCCCCATTTAACCTGCATTTCTGACTGTCCCCAGAGCAATGACTGAATAGATGCCAGAAGCCCTTCTCCTACAACTTGTGATCTAAGAGTTATAGTTCATCAGGCTGGCCTTCCATTTCCCAGATATCAGAAACCAATCTGTAATATGAGGAGCCATGATTCTCTTCCAGTTTTCTTCCGAACCCTGTTGTGCAGACTCAGCAGTGATCTTAATCTCTTGCTTCTTAAAGGATCTCCTTCTAAACACATGTAATAATAACTATCTCATGGAAATGTTGGTGTCTAATTAATTATTGTTTGTCAAAACCTTTAAGATCTTCAGCTGGAAAGGGCATTGTGGACGTCTGCAGTATTATATTGGAGAGCCCTGATTCTTGCTTCATTGAATGGAGCTAGTGTCTATGTGCAATCAAATTAAGCACACTGCTACAGGCTTATGCTGTAATTAATGAAATCCATACAGACTGAATGAAGTGATCAGTCCATTATCTTTAGATTAAATAATTAAGTCTGAAGAGCTTCAGTGGTTTTCCAAGTAGCTTCTTTTTCAGCTGACTATTGACTTTTTGGCTCTCAATCTTGCTGTCTAATGTCAGTTAGCTTTGTGTCCATTTTTCTCGTGTCCTGCAGATTTCATTATAATACAGAAACTGTTGTATTTCTACAAATTTGTATTTTAAACAGTAAAGCTGAGTCTTACCTTAACAATAAAACAAACTTGAAGTAATAAAAAAACAAGGGGGATGGCACACATTTTATTGGGAGCCTGCTCTGGGTCAGGTACTACAGAGCACCCTATTTATATGACCTCATTTAATTTTTCCCTGGCCACATGGTAATATAATATAATCTCCATTTTAGGGATGAGAAAACAGTCTTGGGGAGTTAAAATAACTTATTGAAGGTCAGAAACTCATGCTCTTTCCATGAGTGGGAGAAGCCTGTGTCTATGCAGCATGCCAAAAAGTGTGTTATTCAGAGCGGTGGTGATACATACCTTCAGTGTCTTGTTGTGTCTCTGCAACTCCCGGCATAGACTCTCCAGTTTGCTTCTTGCAAGGATAGCTCTGCTGTGCTCGCTTTGTAACTGGTCCTTTTCCTTTTGGATTTGTACCTGCTTCTTTTGTAAGAGCTTTAACTTCTTTTGCTCAGTCCGGTGTTCGTCCAGCTAGACACAAGGGGTGCAAACATAAAAGAAAATGGCAGGAATCGCTTTTGAGTTGACAGAAAAGCAGCAAAAGAGGAAATACCTAAAGACCACTCTATGGTTGTTGGAAACATTCTTTTTGTTATCGTGGCCAACTCTCTGCAATCAAATAAACCTCATAAATGGGCCCTTGTGATACTTGTAGATACGGCTTTTAGAACATATCATTTATAGCTTTTCCCTTATCATTATAACAATCCCTTCTTACTCTTATCGTCTTTTTGGTGGTCTAGAAATCATTTCCTTTCTCTTGAGTGAGAAAGTGACTCAAGGTCACTCTTGAATGAGTGACCAGTGACACTGGTCAATAGGGAAGGGCACATCTTGGAATCCATAGGCTCTCAGAATTCATGATAATGCCTTGCGTTGGTGCGATGGTCAACAGTGTGTCTGCTTGGTGTATACTTGGTCTCACAATTCTTTCTCAAAACAAACTTAGAGCAACTTTTTTTTTTTTTAAAAATAGGAAAGCATAAAACAGCTTCTTGGTAAAATGGAAGATGAAGTCTGTGGTTTGTGAAACAGGGGGAGAAGAGAAAGGACCTCTCAACTACCCAGCATCGGCAATTTTCCCCCAGAATTTCAGAAGTAGAAGCTACACACTTCAGTAGCATGAATGGCAAGTATCCTTAACATGTCCTGCCCTCTGACCACCCTATCTCCACCCTCCACGCTTATGGCCAACAAATCATGACATGCATGCTTTTGTCAACCATAGCTAGGGTCTCTTCTCACACTCCTCCAGCAGCTACCACAAAGTATTAGGGATGGCATGGAAAATGAAGCCCGCGTGCCATGGGATGTTCCATCTTGGGGAGCTATACTTCTGGGATAGAGTTGCAAGATAAAATGTGGGACATCCAGTTAAATTTGAATTTCAAATAATTAAGAAATTAAATTTTAGTAAAAGTGTATCAAAAGTATTGCATTGGACACTTTTAGTGAAAAAAGATTATTTATCTGAAACGCAAATGTAACTGGATGTCCTGTATTTCGCTTGCTGAATTTGGCAATGTTGAATGGAATTCTAGTTCCAGTGTGGGGAGTTTGGGGATCAGTCTACAGAAGCCACCAGAGACAGCATACTCCGGACATGTTGATCTCAGGTGGACAGTGAGGCTGTCTGCAAAGACAGCTCTTCGTCCAGAGCCTTTCCTTTGCTAGACTCAGTTCCCTGAGTGCCCAAATGACGCTTAATCCAGGAGTCGGTTTGTCCTGATTATGACCTTATTGGCTCAAGGGGAGGAAAAGCCCTTGAGAGACTGTTGGGGCTTTTGGACCCCAGGTGTTCCTTGTGCCCTATAGAGCCTGATACAAGTGATGACACACATGATATGAACACTCATGTGTGCCTCAGTTTCCATGTCTTGAAAAAGTATTTGTTCTTTCTGAACTAGCCAAACAAGACTCACATTCTCTTCAGTTCAAATCTTATCTTTCTCCCTTCCTCCTGCCACACAGTGACCATTGCTGGAGTAAGCTGGGGATATTCATACATGGTATTCTATCATCACATTTATGGGCAATTTTTATTTATTAGTGAGAATAGCGTCAGGAAAAATTGGACCCATATTGCTTTAAACATTGATTGAAATTGATTTCCTTCTTGAGATTCAATTGGACAGTCATCAATATTTTATTATATGCTTCTCGTGCTAACCTCCTGTTAACAGGAAGGATGAGTTTTTTCATTTTGGACTATAGTTATATTTGTACTTATATTTGGATTTTTTTTTTTCTTTTCTTTTAGAGAGAAAAAGTGGGGGAACAGGCAGAGGAAGAGGGAGAGAGAGAATTTCAGGCAGACTCCCTACGGGGCACAGAGCCCTAGGCAGTTCCACTCATGACCCTGAGATCATGACGTGAGCAGAAATCAAGAGTTGGATGCTTGACCCACTGAGTCACCCAGGCGCATCCCCAGGCGCATCCCCTCTTTTGTTTTTCAATTTTTTTAATTAAAAAAATTTTTTTATTTAATTTTTCATTTTATTTTATTTTATTTTTTTAAGATTTGATTTATTTATTTGACAGACAGAGATCACAAGTAGGCAGAGAGGCAGGCAGAGAGAGAGAGGAGGAAGCAGGCTCCCTGTGGAGCAGAAAGCCCGACGCGGGGCTCGATCCCAAGACCCCGGGATAATAACTTGAGCTGAAGGCAGAGACTTTAACCCACTGAGCCACCCAGGCACCCCTAAAAATTTTTTTGAGAGAGAGAGAGTATATTTGGATTTTGAATGACCTATTATCTCTTTCTGAAATTTACATATTATTGCCATTATGATTTAGACTTTGGGTCACAAAATTTCTTGTTGTGGAGGGCTCTCTTGGGCTTTGTAGGCTCTTTAGCCACATCCTTGTCCCCAGCCTACTGGATGCCAATAGCACCCCCTACAATTGTAACATTCATAACATCTCCAGACAGACATCGACTACTGCACCTGGTGGGGGAGCACTGCGCCACATGGATTTACCTGAGCACCAGGAAGAGGATACCCTACATGGGTTTCGTAAGTTGGAAGAGATGACTTCACTTGCTTATCAACTTGCTTATTATTAATGTTCTAGTTTTACTGCAAAATTATATACATTTGACATTTAGCTAGGTCTATCTAAATAAAAACCCTTAACTTTCTGACAATTTTTTAAAGCCTGTGGCTAATGTTATTCAAATACTTCAGGCTTGTGAATACATATATGGTTTCTTTTTTTTTTTTTTTAAAGATTTTACTTATTTATTTGACAGTCAGAGATCACAAGTAGGCAGAGAGGCAGGCAGAGAGAGAGAGAGGTGGAAGCAGGCTCCCCGTTGAGCATAGAGCCCCATTAGGGTTTGATCCCCGGACCCTGGAATTATGACCCAAGCTGAAGGTAGAAGCTTTAACCCACTGAGCCACCGAGGTGCCCCCATATATGGTTTCTTCATTCATGAAAGTGAACATATTGCAACCAAGTCAACTTCAGTCAGATTTCTTCCTGGCTTAGTGATTTAATGATGCAATTAGACATCACAGTGCTTCTATACTATTGTGACAGGCATATTTGATTTTTATCTGGTATTTTTCTTGCTCTCCCCTTTTTACTATTAAGTTAAAAATAAATTAATGCCAATTACTAAATCAGAATAGTATTAGTGATTTGTTGTAACTGCATTAAAACTGAGGACACTTAGAAAAACTACTTCTTCCAGGTCATGTGGTATCTTTCTAAATAAATGTATCCTTATTTGTTAATGAAAACAATAGTAGGTGATATTATGGCATTCAGAATCTGGAAGGGTGAGTGAGCTAGAGTGGCAGTTTGATTCAGCTTTGAATTTGATGATTTATTCTATGTTAGCACTTACATGTCAGACACATTTTATATTAATATCCAAATCAGTGAGCAATGAAATAGGTTTTAGTCTCCAAGTAAAAGATTGAAATTATTCATAATTTTTCCTTTCTGAAAAGGAAATGTAATGGGTTTTTGGCCAATTTTCTCTTATTCATTTTTTCTAGAATGACCTTTTGTATTTTAAAGTTTATTATAGGACATGGTATAAATGCCAATGTATAGTAAGTAAGGCTTGAGTTGAGCAGGCTCTCTGGAAAGATAACCTCCATCGGGTGACTCCTGACTGGGAAGGTGAGTAGGTGGAGGGAGTTCCTAGGGTGAACAGCTGTGGCTCAGGAAGAAAATCTCGGGCAGACGGGACAAGTGATGCTTCTCTCATGTGCTGCTGAGGGCTGCAGCCCCTTCCACAGCTTCCCATATGAGGCTGGAACGCTGCCCAGTCCAGTCAAGTATGGAGCATGGCACTAGAAATATGAATGGCTTTGGTAAAAGAAGGTAAATCGGAGGGGCAAAGGGAAACAATGTGGAAAATACCAAAGAGACCAAGGATGGACCCAGAATGGGGGCCTTATTTTTGGGAAAAATATTTTTGAAACCTAACTTATTTTATGGCATTGAAACTGCTCATGGATGGTTAATAGCTAATGTTAAACAAGCTGCAATAAAAACAAGTTGAAACACTTGATACTCACTTTATAAATGTTTGCCTTTCTTTTGGATAATACTATGACCATTTAAAAAAAACGCCTAAAAAACCAAAAGGCATTCATGCAGTTTGATTCAGTAATCCCAATTCTGGATTGGGATCATGGATCATAAAACGAAGGAGAAGGAACAGATCTAATGCATGACGATGTGTAGTGCAGCAGGATTTGGTAAAGCAAACAGTAGAAGGAATCCAATGTCCCCAAATCAGAGAACCAGGAGATGATGGCCACTCTATGGAAAATGACATAACTATTACAAAATATAATTATAAAGACTCTAAACTGCATGGGAAATTGTCTGTCGTACGAGTCATCAAAACTGGATACCAAATTATGTATCTACCTTATAATAGTAATTGTTATAAAAATTATATCTTCTTCTATAGCAGAACTGGGAATGAAGACGGATAAATCAAAGTTTGTGTTTTAGGTTATGGGATTAGTGATATATTTGCTTGTGTCTGCAGCATTTCTCATATCATCATGATATGGGGTTTACGTGATTAAAAAACAATTAAAAAGTGTTGGCATAGTTAAACAACCAGCCAGTGACTCAGGGTTCCGGAGTCCCTCTGGGCTTATTGCAGGACTGTTCAGCCCAAGAAGATGAGGCAAGATGACAGAAGAAAGGGAGGAACATGACCACAGGATGGGAGTTAGAAAAAGAAAGAAAACAAGTCACTTGTTAAACTCCAGTCCATCAATAGGGTTAAAATGAGGGGTTTGTGTGCCTGAAGTTCATTCAGTTTTGGAGGCTCTCTTTTAAAAACAGAGCACACAGAAAAAACCCCCAAAATTAAGAAAAGAGAATTGCATCCAGAGTCTCAGAGGGGCCCATGCCAGTGAGAGGCTCTGAACCAAACTTCATTAGCTGCAAGGTAGATCTGCCTTCGGCCTGCCGCTTGGGGAAAGTGTTTTGCTCTGTGGACTTAGCGTCATTCTCCTGTCACTGCTTGTCCAGAAGACATAAGTGAGTGAAAATTTTTTTTTAAAGAAAGCAACCAGGGGGATGCCTGGGTGGCTCAGTCTGTTAAGTGTCTGCCTTTGACTCAGGTCATGATCCCAGCGTCCTGGCATCTAGCCCTGCCTTGGGTTCCCTGCTCTGTGGGGAGTCTGCTTCTCCTTCTGCTCCTTCTCCTGCTTGTGCTCTCTCTCTGACAAATAATAAATAAAATCTTAAAACAAAAAAAGGAAGCCGATGGGAAGGAGGATCACATTGGATAGCGTCATGTGAGAGGATGTCACATCCCTGTGGAGGGTCGCACACCCTGGGCAGTAGTGCCCAGACCTCAAATGGCACTCCTCTCACAGAGAGACTGGCTTCACTGAACCCTCCTCTTTTTCCCAACTGACCCATTGGAAGAGTACTGGCGGGGAGGCAGTGCCCTTCACGGATTCTCTGATGTCTCTGAGTGGCTTCCCTGCCTCCCAATGGCCTTATTCAGAGGGACCCTGCCTGGGGAGGACCTAGAACTAGGCACAAAGCAACCCACATCAAACACTGCCACAGTGGGATGGGGAGAAGAACGTAGATCAAAGAGAAAAAATGAATGGTTGAATGACTGACTGACTGAATGAATAGAGTTTTCAAGCCCAAATGAAAAGGGGTCACAAGCTGAGGGTAGGAAAAATTCATTCCTCCGCCTTCCTGAGGGGGCTCCTCAAAATACCTAGGCACAAGAACTGAATGAAAGTTTGCCTTTAGGTTGAGTATATTTCTGTTTTCTTACAAACCCAAAAAGAACTTTAAAATATCTGCAATTTTCAATGATCTCTAATTCTCTCTTCTGTTCCCCAAATTATACATATAATTGAAGGCTAGACTCCAATAGACTCCAGCTCTATCCTCTTTCTTGGTTGTGCTGTTTTTCCTCAGTTTTTCTCTTTTTCCTTTAAAAAAAAATTCTGCTTTTATGGATTCTTGCTTTGGCTTGTGTGAGGTAACCAGCTAATGAGGTCCCCGAAAAACGAATGGCCTTTTCTCAGCTCCAATGAGGGCCTGAACCTCTCTGACACAAAGAGCTCATCCAAGATCTTACCAATTCGGCATACTTCTTGAATAAAAAATCCAGTTTTTCTTCAGGTGTTTGCAGCTTGTTCAGATTTTGCATCAGCACGTTGGCTTCTTTGCCTTTAAAGAAAACAAAACCCATCAAGACATTTAGAAAAATGTTTTGAAAATATTCAAAAGAATAAAAAATGCTGACTTCATATAAGTCACCTATTTCCCCCCATTGGTTAATTAAAAAAAAAAAGAGGTAGAGCAGCCAATCAAAACTTCTGACGCCCACCAAACTGCTGCATTGATGCGTGCGGTTCTAGACTTCCAGTCCAAAGCACAGAGTCTTGACAGTTTCCTCTGCCATTTTTGGGTTTTGGTTTTTGCTTTCAGTACTTTTGTTTCTCTCTTTTGGGGGGTAACCAGTTGTCTTGTTTTTCTGTGTGAATGCATTCTGTGAGGTTTGGATGAGAATGTTCCACTCATATTTCCTACCTAGCAGAGAATTAAATCAACATAGAAGGAAAACCAAGCCAAGACTTGGAAGGCCCTATCCACAGGCCTTTTTGGGTCTCTCGTGATAATGGGTTCAGCCTTCCTGGCCCTTCCTTCCTCCCACCCAGGCTTAATCTTTGTTGACAGTCTCCTTTTCTGATCCCACTTGGAGTTTATGCTACAGTTTAAGACTCATCTGTTCGTGATTATTTGATGGTGAATCTCGGATTCTTCTCTTTCCTCATTGTTCTTCCTTTTGTCTTCTTTAGCTCAGCCTCCCCATTTGCCTTTCTGTGGGCCTGGAAATGTTGTTTTAAAGTAGCCATTGGGCTGAGTGTTGGCAGGGAAGAGAGGGACCCTGGGGCCTGCATGTACCCCTGATGATATCTTTTCAAAGTGTCTGATCAAGGTGGAACAGAGTGACAGCCTGTCTGTCTAATTAGAATAGGAAGGTCAATCCACACAGTAGAGGCCATGTTTCCTGATGTAAATCTATGTGAGAATATTAACAACTTTGACAAGCTTTCCCCAAGAACAGGCATTTCCCTTTTGCTAGAATATTTGCTTTTATCCTGGAGAGGCAGATAAATCATGAAATTAAGCTTGCCAGATGAAATACAGGACATGGGACATAATTATACTAAAAAAAATTTGCATTGTTTACTGAAATTCAAATTCTCCTTGACATCCTGTATTTTTATTTGCTATATCTGCTAACTCTAATGGCATCAAAGAATTTTAGGTCTAGAAGGACTTTAAAGACGATTCAGACAAATGGTTAATTTTATAGATTAAAAATCTAAGGCCCAGTGAAGTCCAAAGTTACATAATTAGCACTGGCAGAGTCAAGGCTTGAATCCAAGGTTTGTCTACTTGCTCTAAATCACTTCATTCCCATGTGGAATTTGGATCCCAGGAAACTCAGAGAAATAAAAGGAAACTTTTTCTTAAAAAACATGACCTCATTGCTAACAGCTGGTTTTGTCCATCTCTGCCCAGTGAGTCAGTTCAGATTAGAGACATGGCCTAAGACAGGGAGAAGGTGGGTGTGAGAGGCACCCCACCAGCTTTCCAATTATGGCCTGTGACATATCGAGCCAGGTTTAAACTGGTCATCACTGCTGCCCCACCTCCCCTGTGCCTGTGCTTGGAGTTAGTTCTTAAGCAACCAGGAGAGATGTGCATTGGTCGGGACATCCCTTCCCCCTTGTCTTCAGTCTGGGAAAGGGGCCACATGAAGACTGTTGTCCTGAGTCAGTGCCATCTATTAGAGGAAAGAAATTGCTGTGGATCAGATTTGGCCCAGAACCGAGATCACGTTTGATCCATGGCAAGTTCTCAGTAAATGTCGGTAATAGTGGAACAAAGCAAAGCCAACGTGTGCACATTAGTAGCAGGTGAATTAAATGAACACTGTCCTGAAGACAACTCTGTGATTGACTTTCTGAATGACAGATCTTACTCTCACCTCTGCCTTTGAATATATGCTTAGGAAACCTCTCAGTATGATTATGGTCACATAAAACCATTATGTGTCTCATTTGGGGGAGATAGAAACATTTGAGTGAGTACAATAAGTCTCTTTTTCTCTCCACACCAAGTATCTTAACTTTTTATTTTCTTTAACCATGAGAAGAGGGTTTTATTTTGGGCACCCTCACAGAGGTATCTTTCTGCTCTCATGTTCTGTTATTTTGCCTAAAAGGTCAACATTCAGAAGCATCAATTTATCCTTCAAAAATGATTTTGCGGGGCGCCTGGGTGGCTCAGTGGATTAAGCCACTGCCTTCGGCTCAGGTCATGATCTCAGGGTCCTGGGATCGAGCCCCGCATCGGGCTCTCTGCTCCGCAGGTGAGCCTGCTTCCTTCTCTCTCTCTGCCTGCCTCTCTGCCTACTTGTGATCTCTCTCTGTCAAATAAATAAATAAAATCTTTTAAAAAAAAATGATTTTGCCCTTCAACAAAAACAACCCAAATATCCAGGAACCTGGAGATAGGCATGCACAGAATGAATAAATGTGTGACATCAGGGAGCTTAATTTTTAGACTTCCATTGGTTTGCCGGACTTGAATGCTGTATGGTATTATGATGGAGAAGAGAACTAGGAAAGAGATTGCTCATCTTCTTTTAGAGGCTGTAATTACAATTCCACAGAAATGAGGTCATTTGGTGATAGTGTCAGACACAAGAGACAAACTGACTTTTTTCCAGGAACATTTTATTAGGAGTGAGTGACCTGTCTTTCCCCCAGTGTGTCATTCCAAAGCAGTGTGATTGTGAGATTAGTCATAAAAAAAGTGAGGGACAGACCTGAAGTCCCCATTGAAAATGGGGAAGACACATGAAGGGCATATGGCCCTCCCTCCACAAAATACTCAGTTGAGTAGTAAGTCTACAAGGGGGTAGGGCCACATGAGCAACAAGAACGGCTGTGTCACACACGGCTATGGCCAAAGGCACAATTGTAGACCAAGGGAGTATTATACTACAAAGGAAAGATTTTTACATCAAAGAAATTAAAACACTTAAATTGAGATAATGAAGTCAGCTATATAAATGAGGATGGGAATTTTTCTTAAACTTTTGGCATAGTGATAACTGTTTATACTAAGTTTATGCAGATTTGATAAGTGTCTAAACCCTGACTTTTTCTCTACCAAAATTACCTTCTAGAAATTTGGGGCTAAAATTTGATCTTGGACACACAAGTGTGTCTCTCTTTTCCCTCCCTGCTTTCTATGTGTTATGGCAGAATCTTTTTTTTTTTTTTTTAAGATTTTATTTATTTATTTGACAGACAGAGATCACAAGTAGACAGAGAGGCAGGCAGAGAGAGAGAGAGGAGGAAACAGGCTCCCTGCTGAGCAGAGAGCCCGATGTGGGGCTCGATCCCAGGACCCTGGGATCATGACCTGTGCCGAAAGCAGAGGCTTTAACCCACTGAGCCACACAGGTGCCCCTGTTATGGCAGAATCTTAAAGCTAGAAAAGATTGTGAATATTCTGTTTCAAATGTTAGATCCAGATTCAAATTTCAATGTTAATTTTGTTTTCTAATACAATTTAAAAATAGTGACTCTGATACAAATAATTTCTGAGTATCTATGGATAGCTTTTGAGAGAAATAAGATTTGTGTATATTGATTATAAGGACACTGTATTTAAATTCACACTGGACGAAGGATAAGGGCTAGACCCTGGGTTCTAGAACAGACTGTGTCACTGAGTAGTTGACACAGTAACCCTTTTTATAGACTCTTCAACACTCTAGGCCTAAATTTTCCTCTCTATAAAATTATTAAGTTGACTAAATGGGTTCTGAGTTTAGCATTTAGGATTTGTTGATTCCGTGACTGGAATAAATTTAACCATTTTTAGCTTGATTTACACAACAATAAAATTAACAATGTTTGGATCGTATATTTGTCTTTCCAAAATGTTTTGGGGAAAAAACAACAACAGACTTCTAAAATTTATCAGGATTCTCTTATCCCTCATTGTTACTTCTCATAGTCTGGTTTTTGTCTGTTTTGCTTGGTTTTAATGGCTTATTAGTTTTGAAAATACTGCCTACTCTGTATTTTCTAGTTATACTGTTTTTATTTGGCCAACATTTTATATCTTTTGTGTTTTAGTCACTTTGTTTTATGCACTTGGAACTTTTGCCTCTCACCCAGTTGGGGAGTGGACCTGGACTTCTTACTAGGTCAGTTGATGATATGTTTGAATTATTAGTAATTTCTTGATCTAACTGTAAAGAAAACTTTCTTAAAAGGAAAAAAAAAACCTTTAAGAGTCTAAAAATGAAGAGATTATTCCAGGGAAAACAAAATAAAGCAAAACCTTATAATGAAAAAGAAAAATACCAAGAAGAACAGTAAGAAATGAATACATCTATTCCTAATTCTGATCAGAAGAGAGTGCTAATTACTTTGCTCAAGTTGTATTTTTCTGTCCCAATTGACCTATTTCTTTAAATCTCTCTCTCTGTTTAGGACCTGGCCTAAAATCTATCTTCCCTGTGAATCGACTCATGAACCTTGCAATCTCTGTTGATTCCTCTTTTCCCTGAATTCTTCTGGTCTCCTATGATCTCTTCCAAAAGTTTAGCGGTTGTATTAAGGCAACAGTTTATTCCCCCTTTCACAGTGAAACTAGAAATCAAGCTAAAAATGGACGAAACAAGTCATCTGGGAAAGGGCCCATTCTAAGGAAGATTAAGCAATTGGCTTTCTAAAGACATTTTGGAATCCACCATCTTAGTCAAGCTCCTCAGAAGGTACAATTGAATGTCACCTGTAAAAGGCAAAACCCATTAACTGAGCTATGGTAAATTCTCCTTAACCAATATACCAATTAGTTTGTATGTATCTTCAATCCTGCAATATTAGTGACTTCAGTTCTGCCCCCTTGCTTCCTTTATGACTCATCTCACAATCACATCAACTAGTTGAGTAACCTTTTTTTGTAGACTCTTAAACTCTCTAAGCTTCAATTTCCCTGTCTATTAAATTAGTGGGTTGACTAAATGTATTCTGAACTCAGACTGGACCTGTGGATCAGCTCTGTTTTCTTCCCAGGCTTATGCTTCAAACCTCTGATTTCCTACTCAATCAGTTATCAACCGGAATATCAGAAAGAATATTATATTTTATCATTGTTCTGTGCTTATTACTATGTGGTGCTTGTGCAGCCCACGTACTGTTGGCAGAGAAGTGATTAATAAGATACCGTGAGTCTGGAGTGGGTGGGAGAGGTAAGGGAGATACTTAAGACGTGTCAGAGTGCTGTCTAATGGGGACTCTGTTTTTGTCTCTTTCAGTTCAGATGGCCAAGGGGAAAGTGGCTCTATCCACTAAAGAGATTTAAAAACGTTCCTCTAACTGCTTTGGTGTATAGTGTGTTGATTGTGGGGAGGATATGAAGTCGCTCAGGGAAAAACAAGTCCTGGATACTTGGGTTGTAGAGACATTTCCCAAATAATCAAAAGTGTTCTGTAAAAGAAGGATCTCTTTGGTCCAATTAATCCAGAAAATATTGTAAACTATGCCCATCTATAGTGGAGATTTTCATTGTATATAGCAAAAGTCAAAGAATTCTGGCAGTAAGTAATCTTTAACTTTGTCTGAAATCTCAAATATGCCAAAGTATATACTATGGAAAATTTTGGGTTAGAGAGCCAGAATGTTTCATCATCTCAAAAATACCAATAAAGCAGATATTATTGGATAAACATGAAATAATGGAAGACTCATCTTTGATCAAGTAGATAAGCAAAATCTAAGGATATATTTTCAGGTGCTGGTAAAATGATTTACTAAAATTCTATAAAAGGCACAAATAGCTTCTAAAGAAGACCACCATCAGCACTTCACTTTTTCTTCAAAAGGGTGGAAGAAGAACTTTCTGAAACAGCAGAATCATCATTTCTGCAGTCTGTATCAAAATTGCCCCTGGTGCTTTGGTTCCACTCAAATCCTCCCAATTCTGAATTTCTATGCTCAGGAACAGCATTTTTCATAAATTCTGTATTTGGTTCTAATGCACAGTTAAGTTTGAAAACTACTGGTCTAGACGATCAACAGCTAGGAAGCCCGTTAAAGCTACTTACAGGCAGCTGAAATCATGTTTAAAATGGTGGTTATATATTTTCATCAGCCTAAAAATGTTTACGCCATAATGAAACATTACAGGGCTTAGAAGAATATGCCAATGGTGTTCAGAGACACATGTAGTTAGGGTGGACACAAGTGGGCACTGGCTTCACAAACATTGGTTCTTATCAAACACCCAGTTGAAATCTGGTCACTTGGAGAGAGTGGTGGAATTAGAGTTGTGGAATGTTTTCTTTCTCTACAGTTCTTTTGATTATCGGGTAATTAGATTATCACTATAGATTTTGAAATAACTCATGGAAGACAGAGAAGAAACCACAGTTGGTCATCTTTAATTTTAAGCCGACTTTTTTTCATATCCCCTCAATACAACACACACATATTCCTCTGTAGAAATAGTTATAAAGTGGTAAAGCAAAAGAATTTTCCATTAGGAACACTTGAAATCATAACCCTCCATGATGTGATTTTGTACTGTCTTATGGGAAATTTAACGATGGCTAATACAAAGGGAAGTTTCTGAAATGCCTTGGCTAGATAAGAAAAAACAGCTTTTGAACGTAGAGCAACTTTATTCTCTTTCCCAAAGATCCAGAACCCATGAGTGATTCCAGTCTTGCACTTTGCAACTTGGTAGATATTTTTAAAGTATTATTTGGGTTATTTCATTCTTTATGTTGGGTGAGTCAAATGTCCTATTTAAATGTGTCTTTTAGCCCTTCTTGAAAGCATTGCCCGCAATGGGTTTTAAGTGAGATAGTGATATCCCACGCCAGCAGACATATTTTGGGATTTATAGATACCTGGTTATTGGAATCTAAACCCAGTTCTGACTCCAGCACCCATGACCTTTCACTTTGCCACACTATCTTCAAGAAATGAGTAAGACATTATAGCTGTCCCTGATAGATTTTCTACCTCCCTTGGGAGGCAGGTTTATAAGCAAATGATTGATGCAGAAAATTTAATGGAGAAGTAAGAGAGGCGATGCTAACCCTTACTGAGCGTGTCTGGGAATGTACCATATAGAAGGTGGTATTTGCACAGAGTGTCACAGTGAAATTCACCAAGGAAGACAGGCAGAGGGGTTCTCCTATGTACAGTAACATGCTTTCACTAGTAGCTAATAAACTAACTCATCCTTCTTTCACAGCCATTTTTGGTGTAAAATCCCACATGGGCACCTAAAATTTTCCCATGCCTGTTCTTAGCACTATCCTATATAACAATTAGATTACAATTACAATTAGAAAAACAAGGTTTTTCTCTCCATACTTAGAGCTCCTTAACCAAAGGGTCTTGATGACTTATTCATCTTTGTGTACTTAGTACAGTACCTCATATAGACGAGGTATTAATACATATTTGCTGAATCAATAAACTAATGAGAATAAAAATATTTTGTGCAATTTTTGACGTTCTATAATTGATACTTTTTAAAGAGTTTTGTGAAATAAAAAAATATATATTTTATATAGTAATGGAACATACAGCTCAGCGATCTGATAATCATTTTACATATAAACCATCTCTAGATTTATATTTTGTTTAAATCCAGATTCCACTAGCTTTGCTTTAAGCAATTTCCCTTTCGTTTACTTGTTCATTCATCCTTATAACAAATATTTACTGATCACCTGGCATGTGTCATCCACTATCTTAAACACTAGGCATCCAGGGATGTCTGAATACACATGCAGTCCCTGTTCTTGAGCTAAAACCAGCTAGGGAAAGGGAAGACATGCATTGAGCAAATAATCACAGAAAGTAAATGTAACATTCTCATATACTGCTAAATGCTCAGAAGAAAAGATACAAAATACAACAGAAACGGAAAACAAGAAGACCTTATATAGAGTTGGGCTAAGAAAATGCCACTCGAATTGTGAACTAAAGGCTAAGTTCAGTGCCCAAAGGGCTGAACATGTAGGGATTTCTAGGTAGAGAAAATAGGATAAATGTGGGCCTCGTGGATCGAGCATGCTATGTTCAAAACACTGATAGAGAAGATCAGAATGATTAGCCATTAGTCAGTAGTAGTAGTGGTAGCGATAGGGGCAGAGAGTTCAGGAAGGAGATGCTATGTAGAGTGATGGGAGATAAAGCTAGGGAGACTAATTTCGGTTAGACCATTAGGGCCTGAAAGACCACGTTAAGAATTTTAGTCTTTGTCCTAAGAGCAGTGGGAAACCACCGGGGAAACAGGGTAGGTGAGTAACATGTTGAAAAGTTCACTTCTCTTCTTTTGAGAGGAAGCGGCTAAGCACAAGTATAGCAAAGGAAGTGTAGGGAGCCCCTACAGGAAGCTGTTACATTAATCCAAAAATGAGATGAGGATCTTAGTAAAGGTTGGAGGAAGTGCAATTCCTTCCTGATGAAGGAATCATCAAAGGAAAGTCATGCATTAGACCATAACTACTTGCCTAGTCCTTTAAGGATTTTCTTTTCCAATTTTTGCTCTTTATTGCTGACAGGCTCTTTGGTTGTGGTTGGTTCTCCAGAAGACAAGGGTTCTCTCTCAGTGTCTTCAGTGGCCTCATCACCATCCAAATCCTCATTGTCCAGTGGTTCTATGTTCTCAGGTGGCTCCTTTGCCTTGGCGGTAGCCTCTTTTTCAGTAGCAGACCCATAGGTGTTAATGATGTCTTCCAGTTGTCGATTTAGTTCCTCCGAGATATCTTGAACTCCCTGTTCAGACTGTACACCTGCCTTGTCCTCTGTTTTTTGGAGTGTGGTTGAGGAATCCTTATCATCTTGCTTCTCCAGGCTGTTTTGACTCAGTAATGAAGAACTGTCCCCAGGAGGTGTTGACTGGGGTTCTCCTGAGAGCTGTACAGAGTGATTCACCTCCATACTGGGAGTCGTATCTAGTGGTAAGCATAGTCAAGTTTTATATAGTTAACTCAGTTATATGTAAAAGGTATGGATATTCCCAAAAGGCCACCTACTCATTACAATTTCTAACATAAAATGAATGTACTTTCACAAACCATTGATGTTGCAATTAGTTAGGTAGAAACAGTGGGAAGCCATTTTTCCAAAGCAATTCACACTATTAGTATATTTTTGGTTTTGGTCTTTAATTCCAGTAGAAATTCCTTTCACTGACATTAATGGGATAATTCAAGATATTGTTTTTCATTTTATATTTATCATATTGCTTAAGCCAACTTGTGTTACCCCTCTCTTACATTATTCTATGTAGACTTAGGGTCATTGTAAGTACAGAGTTGTCTATATTTAAAATGTTTAAAGTGGTGTTATTTTTTTTTCAAAGTTAAAACATTTAATGCAAGAGCCACAGAATTACTAAAAGCACTCATAACAATAGCAGTCCTAAACTCTATCTAATTCATAAGAGAAGATCTGATAAATATGAGTACATTGATATAAGTGACTTACACTATATACAGGAAATGGTTTCTTGTTTTTCAAGTATTTTCCTTTTCTCAAATGAGCAACACATAATTATCCATCAACAAAATATGTTTTCTGAGGTTCAAACTAGCTTCATTTTTGGAATAAAATGGAGAATAGAGGAAGGTAAAAATTAACCAACAAACTACTTTGGAACCATGGTGATGGTCAAGATAATAATTTATTGAATTTCTATAATACTTTTTTGTTCCAATATAAAAACTGACTTTCTTTTAGGAAAAGAAAAAGATTACAACTCTTTTTTTCTCAGTCAAGAAGCTCTAGGATAACTTTGTAATTTTCTTTTTTAAGATTTTATTTATTTATTTGACAGAGATCATAAGTAGGCAGAGAGGCAGGCAGAGAGAAAGAGGGGGAAACAGGCTCCCCGCTGAGCAGAGAGCCCGATGTGGGGCTCAATCCCAGGACCCTGGGATCATGACCTGAGCTGAAGGCAGAGACTTTAATCCACTGAGCCACCCAGGCGCCCCTAACTTTGTAATTTTTAAGAAATAGCAATGTTTAACGAATAGGGAGGGAATGAACTTGAGAAATAATCCATATATAATATGGCCTCTTTGGAAATAGGGGCTGAAGGCCAAGCTGAGTCAAAGAATTCCAGGATTTCTGGCTATCTCTATTTCTCGAGTTGCAATAGAGTTGACTTAGGCCTTTAAGTGATGGTGCATTTTATTTGTAAATGGTGCCTAATGGTCATGTTGCTAATTAACAGCATAAAAATATGACGGGGTTCTCATAATGCACAGGTTTTGCTGTTGTGGTGGCCTGAGAGGAAAAACAAAAACATACTCTTTCCCGTACTGCACAGCTTCCTCTTTTGTTCTCAGGGCAGGGGCTGTAAAGTGCTTGGACTCCAACAAGAACGGAAAATTCAACCTACAGTCCTAGGCCGCCCACTTAAGTACTCATTCGCTTTGAAGGAAGTACTTTTTTCTCTTGCCCACTTGAATGCACCGACTTTATGATTAAATGATGCAGTAAACAGCCTTATTGTTTCCATCACAGGCATTTCTCTATCCTGACCCCTACTTGTTGGTACACTCATCTATATATAACATACGCCTCCCCTAAATCGGAGAAAGATACATGGCACCTGCTGTCCAGCCAGAAGTTATTTTAAGCTCTTCTAAAAGGAGCCATGGCATTGAGCCGTTCTTCTTTGCAAATCAGGGGAAGAGAATCCTTTTAAAATCAAAACTAAAAGCAGTAAACATGTACTGGCTTAAATACATATGTGGGTTTTAAAGTGTTAGGGAGGCTTCCGAGGATGGAATAAAATCTTAAAGTCAACCCCAACTTCAAAGCAATGAATTTAAAACTGACTTTCCACAGGAGTTTTAGTATGGCTAGTCTAACTGCAAAAGTTGGGTTGTATTTGATTTGTTCTTCATTCCTCAGAGGCCACAGCCAATAATGTTTTTAATATTAATTCCATGGATGTCCTCTAAACTCATAGCCCACATTTACTTTAAAACAGAATAACTGAATCTTTGTAAACCAGAAGACAATTCAATTCCTAAAAGTAGCCTCAAGATAAATCAACAAAAAGGAAAAAAAAAAGTCAAAGAATTCTGCTACTTTTAAATTGTTCCTTACCATATTAATTAACAGCAAGAAATTATTTTTAAATTTTATCTTCTTAATATACTTTACTACTTTTTTTCCTTCTCTGAGAATTTTTCACTTGTATGGGGAATCCAGCAGGTTATCACCCACATACCTTCCTGAGTAACACATTTCAATTATAAATAAAACAATGGAAAGTTCTTCCACAGTTCACGGGCAATCTCAAAGTTGCAAGTTTCAAACACCACAAACCGCACCCTGCAACTTCTTATAGGGCTTGGAGGAGTGTTTGTCGCACTTACCAGAAGACAAGGAGCTAAGCAGAAAGAGGAGAGGCAGGAGGCTGCGAAAAGCTAGTCAGAGAAGATGCGACAGCCAGCCAGAGACAGGCAGGCAGCTGTGTTCTTACAGGGGAGAGAGAAACGACACACACTCGCAGGCACCAAAGCGACAGGAGAGCAGGGAGGGGGTGGGGAAGGAAAGTAACAGTGTATGACACAGCAAGAGAGAAATACACCCAACTTTCAGTAGCTGCCTCCTGGTCAAGTATCTGAGGAAAGAGAAACAGCTGGTAGATCATATCAGACTCTCCATGTTTTGTCCTTTAAAAAATTTAAACTCTCACTATAGGCTCCTCTGTAAGTATAATTTTTCACTGTTCTTTTGGGCAGAGATCATATTTTCTTATTTCTTAGTTTATTTCCAGTGTGATCCATGATTCATCTTCTTTTTTTCCCCTTCTTATGCAAGTCTAATTAGCATCAGATTTCTCATAGGAAGCTTGTCGGGGAGCGGTGGGGGGAGGGAATCCAATGGCATAACAAAAAGGAGGTGGGAGAACTCCTTGAATTCTGATGTCTTTGGTTTGTTTGTAAAGTTTGAAGTACGAGTGGAGGGGGCTGTCTTGGGGCTGGGTTTGGTGGCATCTTCAGAGACTTGGTAATTGGTGTAATTGGCCTCACATCTCACACCTTAAGCATTTCACCGCCTTCACATCTCAGATAAGCCCTTGGGGAGGTAGTCACTTTTTCTTCCTGAATTGGAGCCTTTTCCACCAGCTGCTCTTCCAAGTTTTTCCATCCCTCTTATGTCTTCAATTTGCTCCTTAGTCCTCCTCAGGAAAAGAACCTTCTCTTCATTCACCATACAATGCCCCTTTCTCTTACCTACATCCATGCCCTTTTCCTTCTGTTTCTAGAAAACATGGGTCCTCCATCAGACCTCCTGCTCTTGGGACTGGCTGGGCATAATGACACCCATTGTGGTATGCAGAATACTGCCACCAGAGAGATGTCCACATCGTAATCCCAGGAACTGGTAACATGTTCCTTTACAAGATGAAAGAGACATTGAGACTATGCATATGTGATTAAACCAAGGATCTTGAGATGAGGGATTATCCATACTTATCTGGGTGGGCCCTGTGTAATCACAAGGATCCTTAAAGATAAAAGAGGGAAGCTGGAGGGTCAGAGTCAGAAAAGGACTCCAAAAGAGGTCAGAGTGATATGGGGCCAGAAACAAAGGGATTTGGGAAATTTCTAGAAGGTGGAAGAAGGAAGAAAGTGGATTATTCTCTAGATCCTCCAGAAGGAATGCAATTCTGCTGACACCTGATTCTAGTTCAGTGAAACCCATAGCGGAGTTCTTACCTCCCAAACTGTAAAACAATAAATTTGTGTTTTTTTAAAGCTGCTAGATTCATGGTAAATTGTTACAGTAGTAAAGAAAAACTAAAATATTCCATCCCCAAACATTTTCTCATACCTTTCTCTAAGTTACAATAGATAACTGTTCCCAACAATATGCATCATTTGATGATAGGGTTGGTAAACTAAAACGGGTGAGAGAAAAAAGTGCTTCTTTCTAAATTAATGTGTCCTTGGTGAGGGCCACAAATGGGTGGCATATTGGAGTGCATTAAGCAGATATAGTTAGATCTCTCAGTGAATACAAAAAGTAAGTCCGTTCTTCTCAAATTTAAGTACTATATGGATTAGCAGAATAATTTAATGTTGAAATTAATAAAGGAAAAAAGAGAACTTACTATGATTGAAATAAGTTGTTATATTATCCATTGTATCAATATGTACTAATGTAAAAATAGATATAAACTTCTGCTGTTTATTTTTTTTCAGTATTTAAATTTATTTATTTTTTCAGCGTAACAGTATTCATTGTTTTTGCACAACACCCAGTGCTCCATGCAATACGTGCCCTCCCTATTACCCACCACCTGTTCCCCCAACCTCCCACCCCCGACCCTTCAAAACCCTCTGGTTGTTTTTCAGAGTCCATAGTCTCTTATGGTTCGCCTCCCCTTCCAATTTTTTTTTTTTTAATAAACATATAATGTATTTTTATCCCCAGGGGTACAGGTCTGTGAATCACCAGGTTTACACACTTCACAGCACTCACGATAGCACATACCCTCCCCAATGTCCATAACCCCCCTCCCCCTCTCCCAACCCCACCTCCCCCCAGCAACCCCCAGTTTGTTTTGTGAGATTAAGAGTCATTTATGGTTTGTCTCCCTCCCAATCCCATCTTGTTTCATTTATTCTTCTCCTGTTCTCCTAACCCCCCATGTTGCATCTCCATGTCCTCATATCAGGGAGATCATATGATGCTGTTTTTATATTATAGTTTTATAATAGTTATTATATGATACAAATTTTAAATATATATTATTTTAAAAGCCCAAACAAAACCCCCCCAAAAAAACAACAAAAAAAAATGGACTATTCAAATGAACATTACTTTTATGTGACAGATAATATTTGCTGAACCCAAATTGCTACTTGCAACATGAATATGGCCTGCTGGTCCTCTTGAGTTTATGACACTCTTCTAGAGTGTACCTTATGAAATGACTTGATTTCTTCAACACTTGGTCCATCCACATGATTACATAATTTTCATACACATTACCTGTTATCATTTCAACTGGACTTCCTTTGATATGAATGTATCATTTATAGCTCTTTCTCACATTCTTGCTGTTATTAAAGTAATGTTACTTGAATACTCTCATCCTGGCCATAACCCTAACCCTAATCCTAACCCTAGATCTGAGAAAAAAATATAAAAAAGAATGGAATATTACTCAGCCATAAAAAAGAAATGAAATCTTACTATTTGCAATGACATGAATGGAGCTAGAAAGTATGATGCTCAGTGAAATACTCAGTCAGTGAAAGACAAATACCATATGATTTCACTCACATGTGGAATTTATGAAACAAAACACATGAATGGGGGGGAAGAGAGAAAGAAAGAGAGAGGCAAACCAAGAAACAGACTCTTAATTGTAGCATCCAAACTGATGGTTACCAGAGGGGAGGTGGGGGGATGGGTTAAATAAGTGATGGGAATTAAGGAGTGTGCTTGTGGTAAGCAAGGGTGTTGTATGGAAGTGCTGAGTGACAATATTATACACCTGAAACTAATATTAATATGTGTTAACTAACTGGAATTGAAACAAAAACTTAAAAAAAAGTAGCACTACTTCGAGCTAAGTTGATAGATACACATGTGATAGTGATGGCACCAAATGCCAGTTATCCAGGTAATCCAGGATAGACTTACACATTTTCAATTATTATTGAAATGAATACAAACGCACAAACTTGTAGCTCTCTAGAATCCACATCTCTAGCCTGGTAGAGGCCCAAAGAACTGGGCCTTAATCAATTGATTAATAATAATAGCATTATTATTATGGGCCTTACTTAATAAATTAATAATACTGTTATTTTTTTTAAGTTAAAGATTTATTTATTTATTTTTGTGAGTGAAGTGGGTGAGGCAGAAGGAGAGGGGAGTGGGAGAGAGAGAATCTCAAGCCGCCTCCCTACTGAGCACAGAGCCTGACACAGGGCTTGATCTGATGATCCTGAGATCATAACCTGAGCTAAAAATCAAGAGTCTGACACTTCACTGACTGAGCCACCCAGGTACCCCAGAATTCAGTGATTTTCCTTTGAGCTATTGTAAGGATTTTTTGGGGAAAATAACATTTTAATTTTTATGCAAATGGTATAAGAAAATAAAGTCTAATTTCTAATACCAATACAAAAAGTTTATCACAAGAAACAAGAATCCCTTGTCTCTCTCTCCACCCTGTTCCTTCAACCTTGTCATGTTCCCCAGGGATAGTAATATTAAACCAATCCAGGTATTTCTTTTTAAATATTTTATTTATTTATTTGACAGAGGGAGAGGTCACAAGTAGGCAGAGAGGCAGGCAGAGAGAGAGGGAGAAACAGGCTCCCCACTGAGTAGAGAGCCCGATGTGGGGCTCGATCCCAGGACCCTGAGATCATGACCTGAGCCAAAGGCAGAGGCTTAAACCACTGAGCCACCCAGGTGCCCCATCCAGGTATTTCTTTTGCGGTTTACTTTTTCGTTTATAAATAAGACACCTAGATTGCTCCCTGTCAACTCGTCAGTTTTTGACATTACCTATTGTCTCCCCATAATAATAAAGATTTTAACTATACCCTCTTTCCCTCATTTTCTTCATAAAATACAACTCATTTTAAACTAGTATTCTATATTTTCATTGTTGAAATATGTTCACTGCTAAATTGGGTAAAGCACTGTGATTATATATAATTCCATTCTTTTGTAACTTTTAGTTTTTCCTGGAGTTAATGATTACATTTTCTTTTCATTTATTTAGTATTGAGAGTACTCTGTATTCCCCAACTGCACAAAAGTTCTGTAAAATGCCTTGCTAAGCAATTTTCTCCAAGGTAAAATCTCTCAGACAATTTATACATTCTAGTATCTTCTTGGAGATATCACCCCCACATACAAACATCCCCAGAGACTTGACTTCTTGCTATAGTCTAGTTTGGGGCACAATCTTGGCTTGCTGCACAGCTGTGGTCCTAGCACTTCCCCTGATGTCATCCTGGGAATTCCCTTTATTTCTCTCTTGTTTCCTGATTCCCATTCTTCCTCTTTCATGTTATACTTCCTCATCTAGTGAAACATATTGTATGCTGGCTTTCTGAGAAAGCATTTATGGGGGACTTTGTATGTCTCAAATGCCTTTTTTGCTACCATTATACTTACTTCATTGCTTGGCTAGATGTAAACTTTTTTACAAAATGTAAAAAAAAAACAAAAACAAAACCTTTTTTTTAAATAAAACTTTTTTTTTTTACATATTTATTGAATTTTTAAAGGCTCATTCCCTTGTTTTTTTAGGTTTCCAATTTTTTCCTTGAAAGTGGAGTCATTTTTATTCTTGATCTCTTGTATGGTCCTTTTTTCTTTTTTTCCTTTGTGGAACCTTTAGAATCTTCTCTTTATCCCTTATATTCTGAAGTTTCACAATGGTAATATTTGATGTGCATCTTTTTCATGTATTGATACATGAAATCATGTATTGATACATTTTCATGTATTGGATGCTTAATGGGTTTTTAAATCTAGAGACTAATAACTTTAACTTCTTTCCCACGTTATCATTGTTGCTCACCTTCTTCTTCCTCTGGGCCTCATATCCCTGAATGCAGAGTCTTTCTGGTTAAGCTTCCCCAGAGAACAATCCTTATGTATCCCAAAAAGGTGGAAAGAAGTTACTTTAATTTGTGAGGTGGGATTGTGGACCCTTGGGTTTGACTGTTCATTCCCTTAATTAAAAACCAAAGAGTTAAAAAAAAAAAAAAACCACCAAAAAAACCCCCCAAAAAACCCAGCCCTACTACTACTTTTGATAGCAAACTCTATTTGCTGAGTATTAACCTCAAATTCTTTAGTCTTTTCAAAGTCTACCAGGAAAATTATTTGTTTCTAACTCTCCTGCTGCCTTTCCCTTAGCTCACTAACCCCTTTCCATCAAGCATCCTTTTTCTGTTCGATTATTTACCATTCTGTCTTTTGTTCTAGTCCTCATTCGTTATGGTTTGGGGTTTACAGATTCAATTTTTCTGGTTTCATTGGTGTTATAAATTTTTATGTCTTGTTCTTGTTTGCTATAGAATTTTAGAGGAAAAGAGATCAGAAAGATTTTTATAAAGCCATCTTGGAGTCAGGAAGATCTCTTTAACCATCACAGTGGTCCAATGATGAAATGTACTGTCAGCCAAAATCAAAAGCTTCAGTACCAGAAATATCTGATAGAGCCTTGGTTTTTCTTTCTTTTAGATATACTGAAGAAGAAATTTCTGCATAGGGTGTGGGAAAATTAGATGAAATGACTCATTTAAGACCTTTATCAAATATGCATTTATTAATTCTATAGTTCTTTACTGTGGATTTAAGAGAAGTAGAAATCATTTAATAAGTAAGATTATAAGTGTGAAAATCAGACAGTTGCATATGAACTCCAGATCTGTCTTTTACTTAGACTATATTTTATTTTATTTATTTATTTTAAGTAGGCTCCTTGCCCAATGTGGGGCTTGAATTTATAACACTGAGATAAAATTTTCATGCTCTTCAGACCAAGCCATTCAGGTACCCCCTTAGACTATATTTTAACTTCTTCACCTTCAATTTTCTTCTCTGTAAAATGGGACTACCTATTTTATATGGCTGTTTTGAGACCAACATAGTAAATGTGGTTTATGTAATGAACACATAATCTATGTAAACTGATTCAAGTAATGACATGTTGAAGTGAAACCTGTGAAATGGAAATTAATATTTTCTACACTAATAGCATTTTGAAATTGTTGCTATCTAGAAGCAAGGTTAAATGTGAGAATCTATTACATTATATCATGGTCATGGTATATACTTGACCTGGATTAGACTGGCTTGGGGTGAGAAGCAAATCTTTGTACATTCTGTTCCTACTCACCAGACGACACCTGTGTTTCTGGAAGGAGAAAATGCAGGATTGTGGTCAACAGAAATAATTTCCAATCAGTCTAAATACAGAAACCTATGCAGCAAATTACAATGTTCGATTCTTATGGTGATGTCTCTTTAATTTGTACTTCTTGTGTACAGTTGGTCTCCAGAAGTGAAAATTATGATTTACATCCTATGAAAAGACTTTGGTTTTATTACTTCTAAACAAGAATTAACCAACCAGGATTGTCTCTAGAAAGGGCAATGTGAGCTAGCTTTCATGAATAAAATAAATCATTTGAAATTTGCATAAATATTGGGTGCTCCACTTGTGCTTGGAAAGAGCTCCACTTCTTCAATAGCCTTATTTGAGCACACTTAAATTTTTTTTCATGATAATAATTTAATCATGAATTTCTTCTTATAAATAATGCAGATATGTTTTAGAGTAAGCTTCTTTACACTGATTCTCTGTTTAATCTGCATTAACAAGATTTTGCTACATGCACTGTACAAGGGAGATTTGGCTTGTGTCAATATTTTGTTCAAGGAAGCTCAGAATGAAGTCTGTCACATGTATAATTTTGGCTCTCTCATCTTTGAAAAGCCCCCCTCTTTACCAAATTGCTGAATATAGTAGAGATCTGGGAGCACGGGACTTTGTGTTGTCTTGTTCATTTAGAATGTGTCCACTGAGGGTAAAACTGAATTTTAATAGCTGCCAAGGGCTGCAGCAATGACATTGTCCTGAAATGGGCTTTACCATTCCAGCCTCTGAGTGCCTGCTTGAAGGACACATGGTTGAAGCATAGAGACATCTTTCTCCTTAGTCCTGTCTAAAACATGTGTCATCAGCGATTTGCCCGGCAGAGTTCCAGGATGTTCCTCAGGTGAGTATCTGTTTATTGCTGCAGACCAATAGGAAAATCCTGCTGACATTTGAATATTCATAACATAACTATGGGGACAGATGCTCCTGAACTCCAGGGGCATTGTAACTTTTGGTGTCCCCCTTCCTCTGGCTCACGTTCCCTACAGAAAACTTGGGCTATATAGCCCATTTGAAAGAACCGTAGTCACTAAATTAATGGCAACAAGAAGGCAATGATGCAGATCGAAAATACCAATTGCTGATGATCCCATCTTTGAGGTTGCCAAGCCACCAGTGGTTTTGGGCTGTGACTCCCTGTCAGGTATATCCCCCCTCCCCACACTTCCCCTCTTCTCATTCCTTCTTGTTCTGGGATTTGATGACTTCTGTGGCATCTGTAGAATCTTGGCAAGGGAAGAGACCTCACAGATTGTCTTACCATCTCCCTTGGGTTCAGGGGTTTTGTCCAGAGCCACCTGACCTGCTGCTAGGTAGATGACATTTTGGTGAAAAAAAATCAACCCTTCCTAATAAGACAGCACTACTTGTCAAGTGTTAAAGAACGGAATAAAGTCTTCCAAAATGATAGATCCATGGTGTTTTACCCCAAGCAATTGTGCCTCCTTTCAAAGGTTTGACAAAGGCTTGTCTTTCAAAATCCCTTTTTTGAGATTCGGTAACTAATGACTGCAAGGTGCATTTTTCTTTTCTCTGTTTAGTATCAAAGGTTCTTTTGATTCTCCTCTGTGAGGGTCATGAGTTCTTCTTTCCCCTACCTGAGTGTCATAAGGCCCCTTTCCCCCTGCTGATCACAGAGAAATTCTCAGAAAGGGTTTAAGGTTGAACTTGTGTTTAAGAAAAGCCTGTCATTTTGATGTGTTAAAAAACAGGGGTGTGGTGGTCACCTAGTTACAAGCTGGTGGGTTCTCTTCTCCTTACTTCTTGTAATGTAGTTCTTATTAGAGAGTCTGGACCTATTTTTAAAATTCTAAGTATGTAGCCTTTTCCTCCACAATAATTTGATGTGGTTGAGAGTAGCAGAGGTGATCAGCGGGATAGGACTGAGTGAGCAAATGCTTAGACCACTGACACTTTTCTATCCTCCTTATTATGTCTCCTCCTTACGTCCCTTTTGTGGTATGGGAGGCCTGGGCTTTATTGTTTTGGAGACAGACCATTAACTGAGTTTGTCTATCTGCCTATCTAATCTTTAAGAGCCTTTTCAGTTCTTAATAATCTTTAAGTGACTGGTTTTCCTAGTCTAGATTCATTTACCGTTTGTGCTCCTTAGTTCAGTTTCAAGGACTGGGGAGGAAGCACCTCACCTATTCTATTCATCTTTAAACCATTTAGTGGAACCCATTCTGTATCCATTCAGAATTTAATTAATCAGTAATGGTGCCAAACTGTAGTTGGATCCTGTCAGAGCTGGCTTGTTTAACCCCAGGGATCATCAATGAAACTAAAGGGTCTCCCCAGCTACAAAGCTGTCATGTCATGTCATGGTGGTCCTAGGTTCAACCTGGACTGTGCCAGATGGAATCATGGTATCTGGAAAGGACAAATTTCTACTTGCTTTTCTCATAGGTTTCTAAGAGAGTTTTGCTAAATCATTAAAAACATGATAGGGTGTGCCTGATCGGCTCAGTCAGTTGAATGTCTGACTCTTGATCTTGGGTCTTGATCTCAGGGTTGTGAATTCAAGCCCACAATGGGTGTGGGGACTACTGAAAAAATAAAGATAAAAATAAAGTAACAAAAAAATAAAAACATGAAGGGTAATTCAAGGGAATCATCTTGGGGATCTGTATAGCATCCCCAAGGGCAAAAGATAATATCTTTTAGCACTTTAAAGGGGAAAATGTCAACTATTATTAAAAAGTAGTGATACCTGGCTGTTGGGGATGTCCGTGCCCATGTCAACTTCTGCAATCTCTGCTGTTGTTCTTTGCGCTGTATCTACCTTCCTATGACAGCCCACAAGCCACCATATATCCCTCCTCTAGGGATGCCAGGAAGCCTTCTATCCTTTGTCTAGAAAAAAGAAGAAGTTCCTGTGGCATGATCACTACTTCCCTGTAGATTAGAAGAGGACAGTGTAACACTAATGGGTTTGGGTCCTCACCAAAATAAGTACTGTCCTGCAGTGTCCCACACTGAATGGGACAGAGGGCCCTCACCAGAAGAAACCTGTTCACGGAAATCGGTGCTTGAACACAGGCCAAACACTGCCTGAACACAAAACAAAACAAGCTACTGATATAACTTTTCAAAATTCAAAATTTAAAATCCAGAGATCTTAGAATCTGAAGAATGAAAAACTTTTGCAGGGTGGGGGGGAGGCAACAACAAGCCCAAAAAATTTTTTTAAAGGATTTTATTCATTTATTGGAGAGAGAGAGAGAGAAAGAGAGAGAGAGTGTTTGCAAGAGAGTGGTGAGGATGAGTCAGGGGGAGGGGCAGAGGGAGAGGGAGAATCCTTGCTGAGCTGGGAGCCCTCAGACAAAGGGCTCAATCCCAGGACCCTGAGATCATGACCTGAGCCGAAGGCAGACACTTAACCACTTAACCAACTGAGTCACCCAGGTGTCCCAACAAGCCAACAATTAAAAAAAAAAAAAATACACTTAATTGAAATGATGAAGATTTATTGGTCAAAGAATATATGAAGAATTTGTATTTGAATATTTTGTTTGAATTTGAAATTATTTTGTTTGAATTTGTTTGAATTGTTATACGTATTTAGCTAAAAAATAGGATGGCAACATAAATGTATGTCGATGAAGTTAAATGTTATATGAATTACGCTGCTTCAAATGAATTCTTTTTTATATATCATAGACTTAAGCTCAAAAAGAGACATTTGACTTTGTGCCAGTAGGAAAACTTAAGGCCGTGGAAGACATAGGAAGCTTGGGCCTGAATCAAATTTTGAGAGTAGGAAAAAGTGGCAGTTTAAAATCTGTCCTCATAGCAAAAACCCCAGCTCTAGAAAGATAAGGGTTGAATAACAGCAACAACAAAAAAATAATCTGGTGGGTTTTCTATACTACTTATTCCCAAATTGGGTAATTCTGTATTAAAAATCTGTTAAATTTTGAAGTGTAATCATACCTACAGTGTATTATGAGACTGGAAAATTTAATGTGATCTTGTGTTTTTTTCTGTAAGGTTAAATGACATAAGATTAGACTTCCGCATAAAAACAAGTGAAAGTATACAATTATGTTAGGTAAATGTACATAGTATTTCTATTGAACTTCCTTATTTTTGTTACATTCTGCTTATCTTCTGATATCTCAAAGTCATTTTTGGAGGCTTATATTCATAACATATAAGTAATGGGTACTTTTATTTACTCAAAGGCTCCTGATAAACTTGAGTTCTATACCGATGTCACCTGTAATTAAAGACATGTGGTTTTGATAAATGAAAATTTTTCAGATGATATATTCAAAATACATAAATTTTTTATCATAGGTTAAAAGAGAGACTTTGTGCCTAAACCTCAAAAGCCCAAGTTTACACATCATGTTATTTGAATACAAAGTCTTTCCTTGATCTCCCTACAGAAAATTAAACACTTTCAACTGACCTGGCCCTGGATGGAAGTGGAACTGGGAGGATCAGTGGGGCTCAAAAAATACAAATAAAACACTCCATGATATGTTAATTTGCTAAGGAAATGAGGAAATAGTGCATGGTATGTATAAGATGTGCTTGTGGCTCAGGTAAAAGGGTAAGATACATTTAAAGAGTATGAGGGGAAAGGCAAAATTTGGGAGAGCTGAAATTTAATTAAATGTGAGAAATTACTAGAAATTAAAGAGGAGTAAGAAGGATCAATTTGCCCAGCATGCACTTAGATAATGAATTTCTACTTCTAATTGCTCATAAAGTCATAGTGGATCAGAGGTCAAAACTCTTCCTATCATCTCAGAGTGGACTGGGCTAGTTCTTGGGCTCTCTTCCAAAGGTGAATATTGGCACCAAGAAAGAAGTAGTGACCCAAAGTCTCCACTTCCTCTGACACAGAATTGGCAGCTGTGAGGATACCAAGACTTCAGACTCAAAACCAGTTGAGACAAGTGAAACTTAAACGATTTGTCAAACAATCATCTCACAGCTATGAAGAATGAAGCCTTGAGAATGAACTTAGAACCAAGTAGCTGGAATGCACATCTTTTCTGGGATCATGCTCTCAAAATAAAAGTGACTGCATATAGAATGGTGAGCTTCATTCAAGACTTTATTGTTCATATTGATATTGGGATGTGTCTTTTGGAAGTCTTAGTCAACTAAAGAAAAGAAGTTATTCTTACTTATGTACCTTATGTCCTTAAGAGAAAATGTGCTATGATTATAGAATTCATCAAATTAAGGATGAACTTGTAATTTTAGAACAGGATTAGAAATATCAGTATAAACTTTAAAAATAAACTTTTGAGGCACCCAGGTGGCTCAGTTGGTTACATGTCTGACTCTTGATTTCAGCTTGGGTCATGATCTCAGAGTCCTGGGATTGAGCCCCACATCAGGTTCCACACTCTTTCTCTCTCTCTCTCTCCAAAATAAATAAATCAATCTTCAAAAAAGATAAAGAAAAAAAAAAGAAAACTTCTGTAGCTTTGATATTGAAATAACCTAGGAACAATGTTACCCCATGTTGCACCCTATTACTCAGTTATTGGTGTTTCTATTTTTTCATTAAAAGAAACTAAAGATCTTTGGAGAAACATCTGTCTATGCATGGTCTAGACATATAGCTTGTACAGTTTGGATCCTCTTCTGCCAGAAAGCAAGAAATCTTTCAAAATAAATGAAGTAATATCAGAAAGACAGGAACCTGCTTAAATGAAGCCACCACTAGTCAAAGTTGTGACATTAAAAAAGCCAAAGTTGTAACAAATCATCTAGTCAACTTATATACATTTAATCTATTAAAAAACCATGATTCCCTAATGATGAACAAAAAGAAAAAAAAATCACATGAAGTATTTGAAAGAAGATGAAGGGACTAGAATTTATTACTGCTAAGCTTTGTTTTTTACTTGGCATTATTGACTTGTTTATTGTACCTATAAAGATTACAGAAATTAGGGGCGCCTGGGTGGCTCAGAGGGTTAAAGCCTCTGCCTTCGGCTGAGGTCATGGTCTCAGGGTCCTGGGATCGAGCCCCGCATCGGGCTCTCTGCTCAGCAGGGAACCTGCTTTCCCCTCTCTCTCTGCCTGCCTCTCTGCCTACTTGTGATCTCTGCCTGTCAAATAAATAAATAAAATCTTTAAAAAAAAAAGATTACAGAAATTAGCTGATCCTCAATGTATCAGTTCGATGGCATTTTCTGACATAAGGTAAGAATGTCAGTAGTAAGGGGCACCTGGGTGGCTCAGTGGGTTAAGCCGCTGCCTTCGGCTCAGGTCATGATCTCAGGGTCCTGGGATCGAGCCCCGCATTGGGCTCTCTGCTCAGCGGGGAGCCTGCTTCCCTTCCTCTCTCTCTGCCTGCCTCTCTGTGATTTCTCTCTGTCAAATAAATGGAATCTTTAAAAAAAAAAAAAAAAAAGAAGAATGTCAGTAATAAGACTCCATAACTTGTGACTATAAGTCAGTCAATAGCCAAATTCCAAAATCCATTTGCATCACTTTTTAAATGATGCAAATGGGAAGGAATGTGTCCTGTGCAAGTGTCTTTAAAAAAGGAAAATGGAAGAGGCAAATGCCACCACGGGGAGCAAAAGAAGATCAATTCAACAGATGGAGCAGGACGAGAAGATTTGAAGGGGCAACAGCAAGGCTGTCAGCTGAGCCTGCTCATGCACATTGAAACAAAACCCCAAAAGATAACAGGATAGGACAAATCTTCAGACAAAAATAATGCAAGCAAAAGCAAAAAGGTTGAGGTGGCTCACTAAGAAACTATAGAAGACTGCCTGCAGAAACCAGAGAAACTAAAAGTGAAGTCCAGTTAGTGTCATATACCAGCTCTCACCTATGGTCCTTGGATATCTCTTCTTGCTAATCCAGAGGTATTTGTACCAATTCTTTATAAATGCAAATTATTGGTAGCTCTAGAAAGATTTTTTAAAATTAATTTTTAAAAAATTTTTTATAAACATGTAATGTATTATTGGCCGCAGGGGTACAGGTCTGTGAATCGCCAGGTTTACATACTTCACAGCACTCACCATAGCACATACCCTCCCCAATGTCCATAACCCCACCAACCTCTCCCAAACCACCCCCTCCAGCAACCCTCAGTTTGTTTTGTGAGATTAAGAGTCTTTTATGGTTTGTCTCCCTCCCGATCCCATCTTGTTTCATTTATTCTTTTCCTACCCCCCAAGCCCCCCATGTTGCATCTCCATTTCCTCATATCAGGAAGATCATATGATAGTTGTCTTTCTCCAATTGACTTATTTCACTAAGCATAATACCCTCTAGTTACATCCATGTCATCACAAATGGCAAGATTTCATTTCTTTTGATGCCTGCATAGTATTCCATTGTATATATATACCACATCTTCTTTATCTCTAGAAAGACATTTTTAAAGTAGATTTTGTGTATTTATTACAGAGAGAGAGAAAAAAAAATGAACATAGGGGAGGGGCAGACAGAGAGGAAGAGCAGACTCCCCACTGAGCAGGGAGCCACACGTGGGACTGGATCTCAGGATCCTGGGATCATGACCTGAGCCAAAGACAGATGCTTAACCAACTGAGCCACCCAGGTGTCCTTAAGGAAGGCATTTTATTTATTTATTTATTTAAAGATTTTATTTATTTATTTACAGAGAGAGATACCAAGTAGGCAGAGAGGCAGGCGGGGAGGGCGGGGGAGGGCAGGCTCCCCGCTGAGCAGAGAGCCCGATATGGGGCTTGATCCCAGGACCCTGGGATCATGACCTGAGCCAAAGGTAGAGGCTTTAAACCACTGAACCATCCAGCCACCCCAAGAAAGACATTTTTTTTAAAGATTTTATTTATTTATTTGACAGAGAGAGAGAGATCACAAGTAGGCAGAGAGAGGGGGAAGAAGGCTCCCTGCTGAGCAGAAAGCCCAATGTGGGGCTCGATCTCAGGACCCTGAGATCATGACCCGAGCTGAAGGCAGAGGCTTAACCCACTGAGCCACCCAGGCGCCCCAAGAAAGACATTTTAAAGGGGAGAAAGTCCCACCCCTTATTCTACTCCCCCCCCCCCGCTTTTTTTTTTTTTTTACATATTTAGGTAGGTGCCCTTTTTTCCCCCCTTTCACTGCAAATCTTCTTTAAAAAGTGAATGATTGTCTTTTGTGTCAACTTAACTCTCCATAGGCTGCAGAAGGGCAGTTTGAATAGCCTACAATATGCAGTGTAACTAAAGAACAGTTTGAAGTCATAATCATGTATTCAGTATGACAAGTATTTCAAATGACTTACTTTTTAAAAATCCATTTTTAAAGTAGAATCGTTTCCCTCAATGCTTGCTCCCTGCTCTTAGCTTTTCCATTCGAACTGTGACATCTTTGATGCTGGTACTCTAGTTTTCCTTATTACTTTTTTCATGTGCTGTCAAAGAGTAGAAATTTTTGTGTATATGCATTAAAATACAAGTTGGAGGGAAATTAGATCTAACAACTCATCAATATTTTAAAATATCAGTATTTGAGATCCTCTAAGAACAATTTGCCTACAAATTTTAAGATAGAAAGCTGCTGGAAAAATTGCTATGGATTACAGCTCATGAATTTTTAAACTTTCAGTGTTTATATTAAGAATTATTACAAGTAGCTTTATAGCATCTATGGACTGATCATGGAACACAAATTTCGATTATGAAAAAGATTAAATGGAAAAAGCATCTACATATTTTATGATATTTTCAATTTGTAAGTCTTTAGAGGCAAAGAGATATTTACATAACTTAAGAATCCCAAGCACATCAAATGGATCATTCTGGACAAGATCTGTAGATTTCTAAAGGTAAATGGAAGAATTAGAAATTGTTTATAATGTAAATCCAGGAAAGTGAGCTGGGTGATCACTTCTCTCAGAGTTGTGAAATTATGAACATGGTTACTGTAAGTAGAGTTTTGCATTAATTCTCAGGTCTTGAGAAGGATCTAGATCCTTCGTTTGTCTGTAACAGTAAATAATCTCTATTGATCAGGAAGGGAATCATCTTTCTAAATATGTATGCATCTTTTAATCTCCCGAAGACTTAGAATTAAGCAGAGAAAAACTTAAAAGGGTTGAAACAATTTATTAATATTAGTGTCAAGTAAGAACTGTAAGATCTACCTAGGAGAATAGCCATGATTGCAGCTTTTCATCCAATTTCATTACAGTGATGTATTTTGCCTAGAACCCCACTGGACTGTGTTTCTTGGGAACAAAAAGGGTGTCTTTTATCTCAGCATCAGATGGCAGAAAAAATTCAGTATGTTTATTCTTATTTAACAAACAATACGGGGATTTCTTCTTGAAATTTTGCTTAAAATTTAGAGCTTGGAGCTATAAATTTCTTAGAATGACTGATAAACAATGATATTTCTACATACAAGGAGGGGAAAAATAAACTGGTAATTTTGTTTTCTTTAGCGATGCATTTAAAAGTTATTTCCTTTCCTTCCTTGGAGATCCTGACAATAAGAAGCCATCTTAGAGGCTGCTGTGCACAGGGTGATTTGAGAAGTCCTCCTTGGTGAAGTGTTATTGGAGCTGAAATTCAAATGATCAGAAAGAATTAGCCATTCCAAGACCAGCGCAGAGGGTCCAGGCCAAGGGAGAGCAGGTACACCCTTAGCATTCTTATCCTTGACTTGGGCCTTTCCTTTTGCCTTCCTTACCCAGGCCCTGTGCTCCCTCAACCTTTTTTTCTTTTTAGACCAGGGAAACTGACAATCAATTTGGAGTAAAAAACCCTTCATTAGAGATGGGATACAGGACAGTCTTTAGCATTATTAAACAGAATATTTTGTGTCTTAGCATGAAGCATTTGTAGCTGGGTTCCTCCAGCCATGCCCAGAGATATCTCAAGGGAAATGGTTAGATTTTTGACTTTGAAATGCTCATTAAAGTGACACCTCCCCAAAAAGAAGGTATCTATCCCAAAAACAAATTCCCACTCCCACCATTCAGTCTATTAGATATAAATTTCTGACAGTTAAGGTATTGCTATTCTATTCATCTTTCCAATTATGAAGCCTTCAGAGCCATCTTCCCAATTAGTGCCAGCTACCCAATGAAGAAGTATTTTAATTATTAAAAAAAATTTTTTGGGGGGATAAATTTTAGTATCATCGCACTGGCAAATAAAAGGCCATTATGCTTCACTGCCAGACACCCTCAGGTCTTACTGCATTTTTTAGTAAATGCTAATATATAATAACCAATGAAATCATTATTTAAATAACAGTTAATCTAGAGCTAAGGTAAGAACACAAGTTTTCCAACCTCTAGATGAGCTAGCCAGCCCTATACCTTTCTGCCCACCACCCTGTCTTGTGTCATTGAGGACGTTGGTTGACAATGTGGCCCTAATGGTTTTTTGAAATCTTGATCAGTAGAAGCTGGAGAAACTTTTTTAAAAGTAGCAAACATCCAGGGATCCTACGTGGCATAGTCAGTTGAGTGCCCAGCTCTTGGTTTTGGCCCAGGTCATCATCTCAGGTTGTGAGGTGGAGCCCTGTGGGGAGACCCTGCCTGGAGCCCCCACCTGGAGCCTCCACCTGGAGCCCCGCCTCTGGCTCCGTGCTCAGCCGGTCATCTGCTTGAGATTCTCTCTCCCTCTGCCTCTCCACCACCCCCCCCTCAAATAAATAAATCTTAAAGAGAAAAAAAAAGACAGAATCCAGGATGACTAATACTGTACTATTCTGTTTGGTGTCATTGTTCTGCTAGGGTCTTTATGCAAGGCCCTTCCTATGGTCAAGGGCAGGACCTTCCTTGAAGATGTTTCTTCAGTCATCTTTGAGCAAGAGGAACAGATCTTAGGACCATAGACTTAAAGAAGGGTTAAAAAAAAAAATCATTCCTTCTCAACTTGTCTTGAGTGATCAGCACTCTTAGGTACACTTATATTCAGAGCATTCCTGGGGTTAGAATAACCTGACCCTTACTATGTTCACTCTGTCTGGGAGCACCCATATGGGCCCAGAAAGTAAGTTGAGACTAAACTGTGAGGGTAGCTTCCTCTAGTAGCATTTGTAGCATTTGTAAGACGCTTTTCTGAGGGTGCTACACATCAAAGAAACTACATATCCTTTCATCATCTGCTGCAGTTTGAACTTAGCTGCATCCCTTAGTTCAGGGAAAAGTCTGTCCCCTAGACTGGTTAGGTGTTAGCAATGGCCATTTTCCACAGTGGAGCTGCTCCTACAGAATGGAGATCTTGGAACTCATATCAGGAGAAGGGAAAGGGAAAGAGTGCCTTGACTAGGAGTTTGGGCCAGAAAGACCACATGCAAGATCTGTTGTGGAGCATATATGACAAAGTTCAGTAGTGCTTTCAGAAACAACTGGGGGCAGTTGATATGGGAAAGTTCATGCTGTTAAGGTTAATTTTGGGTACTAACACAGCTGCAAACTTATTTTTTAAGACTCCTACATTGCAGGTAGCCCTAGTATTCATTTATAAGATTTTTTTCCCCTATAAAATGGGATTTCAAACCTTACAATAATTTTATCTGGAACAATACTACATATTTTTAAAAATTTTTATTTTTTTTTAAAGAACTTGTTACTGGTATGAAAGAGAGTAAATTATGAGTAAAACTCATGATCTTTGAATTCTTTGGATGAAGGCAGCATCAATGTAATTGTTTGTCATCTCTTATTACTTATACGAATGACATAATAAAGAAACAACTTCTGAATACAAATTTTATACAAGTAGAATATTTATGGCATCCCAGAGAAGTTTGGGATTCAGATTCCATTTAAGTAGAATGTATTACAAAAACTGTGAAACACAAGGATGGATATCTAGGCAAGGGGGGTTGAAATTCTTCTGAGAATAAAACAAATGATAAAAGAAAAATAATTTACTCTGGCATAAACAAAAGGTATGCAGGCCAGTTTTTTAAAAATCACAGTTCCTTTCTTGTAACTTTAGAAATAAGCCATTTAATCAAGAGAACTATAGTGAATACTATTTTAGACAAAGAAGTTACAGAGAAAATTTGGATTATGAGAATAAAGTTACAGACTGAAAAGAAACAAAATGTGTATATGGTATAGGTTTTTATCAATGGAAAGAAATTCAAAAACTAAGTTTAATGCAGAAATGATAATAGTAAAATCTCTTTCACAGAAATAACAAATTAAAATGACAGGGTGAAAATACATTTGGTAAGAATATATAGAGAATAATGCAAAAATTTTGTAAGGAAGTTTCTAGCTATGGCAGAGTAGTTTATATCAGATTGACTCCCTTCCCCTAAAAAGAACAATTAAAAAAAATAAAATGTATTAAAATTTAAACTCCTCCCTCCCTGCTTTTGGAGGCTACAGAGAACAATTAAGACTATTAGGATTGGTGGGATCAAATCCTGGAAACAAGAGCAATGCATTGATGCAAACATGATCTTCTTTACTGGTGGTCCTCTCAAGCCGTTTTCCAATAGGTAAGTGGCACAGATGAGAGGATAAATGGAAAGAGAAGTCTTAGAACTTTTATTATGCTCACAAAGTTGGGTAGGCAGGAGTTGGGGTTCCATATGGCCAAGGTAGCTAAGACTTGAGAAGTCAAGACCTTGGAATAAAGGGAATTGCAAGGAAGTGAGTCTATTATTCTGCAATTATTTTTCTTTGGGGTATTTGATAAATTGCACAGGGTGAGAATGTAAACCCCCAATCAAAAGACACAGGGTATCAGAAGGGATAAAAAAACAAAACCCATCAATATGCTGCCTACAAGAAACTCATTTTAGACCCGAAGACACCTCCAGATTTAAAGGGAGGGGGTGGAAAATAACTTACCATGCTTATGGACACCAGAAGAAACCTGGGGTGGCAATCCTTATATCAGATCAATTAGATTTTAAGCCAAAGACCATAATAAGAGATGAGGAAGGACACTATATCATACTCAAAGTGTCTGTCCAACAAGAAGATCTAACAATTTTACATATCTATGCCCCTAACATGGGAGCAGCCAACTATATAAACCAATTGATAACAAAATCAAAGAAACACATCAACAATAATACAATAATAGTAGGGGACCTTAACACTCCCCTCACTGAAATGGACAGATCATCCAAGCAAAAGATCAACAAGGAAATAAAGGCCATAAATGACACACTGGACCAGATGGACATCACAGATATACTCAGAACATTCCCTCCCAAAGCAACAGAATACACATTCTTCTCTAGTGCACATGGAACATTCTCCAGAATAGATCACATCCTGGGTCCTAAATCAGGTCTCAACCAGTATCAAAAGATTGGGATCATTCCCTGCTAATTTTCAGACCACAATGCTCTGAAGCTAGAACTCAATCACAAGAGGAAATTTAGAAAGAACCCAAATACATGGAGACTAAACAGCATCCTTCTAAAGAAAGAATGGGTCAACCAGGAAATTAAAGAAGAATTGAAAAAATTCATGGAAACAAATGATAATGAAAACAAAACGGCTCAAAATCTGTGGGACACAGCAAAGGCAGTCCTGAGAGGAAAATATATAGCAGTACAAGCCTTTCTCAAGAAACAAGAAAGGTCTCAAATACACAACCTAAACCTACACCTAAAGGAGCTGGAGAAAGAACAACAAAGAAAGCCTAAACCCAGCAGGAGAAGAGAAATCATAAAGATCAGAGCAGAAATCAATGAAACAGAAACAAACAAACAAACAAAAAACAATAGCACAAATCAACAAAACTAGGAGCTGGTTCTTTGAAAGAATTAATAAGATTGATAAACCCCTGGCCAGACTTATCAAAAAGAAAAGAGAAAGGACCCAAATAAATAAAATCATGAATGAAAGAGGAGAGATCACAACCAACACCAAAGAAATACAAACAATTATAAGAACGTACTATGAGCAACACTATGCCAACAAATTCGACAATCTGGAAGAAATGGATGCATTCCTAGAGACATATAAACTACCACAGCTGAACCAGGAAGAAATAGAAAACCTGAACAGACCCATAACCAGTAAGGAGATTGAAACAGTCATCAAAAATCTCCAAACAAACAAAAGCCCAGGGCCAGACGGCTTCCCAGGGGAATTCTACCAAACATTTAAAGAAGAACTAATTCCAATTCTCCTGAAACTGTTCCAAAAAATAGAAATGGAAGGAAAACTTCCAAACTCATTTTATGAGGCCAGCATCACCTTGATCCCAAAACCAGACAAGGATCTCACCAAAAAAGAGAACTACAGACCAATATCCTTGATGAACACAGATGCAAAAATTCTCAGCAAAATACTAGCCAATAGGATTCAACAGTACATTAAAAGGATTATTCACCACAACCAAGTGGGATTTATTCCAGGGCTGCAAGGTTGGTTCAACATCTGCAAATCAACCAGTGTGATACAACACATTAATAAAAGAAAGAACAAGAACCATATGATACTCTCAATAGATGCTGGAAAAGCATTTGACAAAGTACAGCATCCCTTCCTGATTAAAACTGTTCAAAGTGTAGGGATAGAGGGCACATACCTCAGTATTATCAAAGCCATCTATGAAAAACCCACCGCAAATATCATTCTCAATGGAGAAAAACTGAGAGCTTTTCTGCTAAGGTCAGGAACACAGCAGGGATGTTCATTATCACCGCTGCTATTCAACATAGTACTAGAACTCCTAGCCTCAGCAATCAGACGACAAAAAGAAATTAAAGGCATCCAAATCAGCAAAGAAGAAGTCAAACTATCACTCTTTGCAGATGATATGGTACTATGTGTGGAAAACCCGAAAGACTCCACTCCAAAACTGCTAGAACTTGTACTGGAATTCAGTAAAGTGTCAGGATATAAAATCAACACACAGAAATCAGTTGCATTTCTCTACACCAACAACAAGACAGAAGAAAGAGAAATTAAGGAGTCAATCCCATTTACAATTGCACCCAAGACTATAAGATACCTAGAAATAAACCTAACCAAAGAGGCTAAGAATCTATATTGAGAAAACTATAAAGTACTCATGAAAGAAATTGAGGATGAAACAAAGAAATGGAAAAATGTTCCATGTTCCTGGATTGGAAGAATAAATATTGTAAAAATGGCTATGCTACCTAAAGCAATCTACACTTTTAATGCAATCCCTATCAAAATACCATGCATTTTTTTCAAAGAAATGGAACAAATAATCCTAAAATTTATATGGAACCAGAAAAGACCTCGAATAGCTGAAGGAATATTGAAAAAGAAAGCCAAAGTTAGTGGCATCCCAATTCCAGACTTCAAGCTCTATTACAAAGCTGTCATCATCAAGACAGTATGGTACTGGCACAATAACAGACACATAGATCAATGGAACAGAACAGAGAGCCCAGAAACAGACCCTCAACTCTATGGTCAACTAATCTTCGACAAAGCAGGAAAGAATGTCCAATGGAAAAAAGACAGCCTCTTCAATAAATGGTGTTGGAAAAATTGGACAGTCACATGCAGAAAAATGAAACTGGACCACTTCCTTACACCACACAGGAAGATAGACTCAAAATGGAGGAAGGACCTCAATGTGAGAAAGGAATCCATCAAAATCCTTGAGGAGAACACAGGCAGCAACCTCTTTGACCTCAGCCACAGCAACTTCTTCCTAGGAACATCGCCAAAGGCAAGGGAAGCAAGGGCAAAAATGAACTACTGGGATTTCATCAAGATCAAAAGCTTTTGCACAGCAAAGGAAACAGTTAACAAAACCAAAAGACAACTGACAGAATGGGAGAAGATATCTGCAAACGACATATCAAACAAAGTATCCAAAAATCTATAAAGAGCTTAGCAAACTCAATACCCAAAGAACAAATAATCCAATCAGGAAATGGGGAGAGGACATGAATAGACATTTTTGCAAAGAAGGCATCCAGATGGCCAACAGACACATGAAAAAGTGCTCCACATCACTCGGCATCAGGGAAATACAAATCAAAAACACAATGAGATACCACCCCACACTAGTCAGAATGGCTAAATGAACAAGTCAGGAAATGACAGATGCTGGCGAGGATGCAGAGAAAGGGGAACCCTCCTACACTGTTGGTGGGAATGCAAACTGGTGCAACCACATGGAAAACAGCATGGAGCATGGAGGTTCCTCAAAAAGTTGAAAATAGAGCTACCCCTTTCTCTGCATCCTCGCCAGCATCTGTCATTTCCTGACTTGTTCATTTAGCCATTCTGACTAGTGTGGGGTGGTATCTCATTGTGTTTTTGATTTGTATTTCCCTGATGCCGAGTGATGTGGAGCACTTTTTCATGTGTCTGTTGGCCATCTGGATGCCTTCTTTGCAAAAATGTCTATTCATGTCCTCTCCCCATTTCCTGATTGGATTATTTGTTCTTTGGGTATTGAGTTTGCTAAGCTCTTTATAGATTTTTGGATACTTTGTTTGATATGTCGTTTGCAGATATCTTCTCCCATTCTGTCAGTTGTCTTTTGGTTTTGTTAACTGTTTCCTTTGCTGTGCAAAAGCTTTTGATCTTGATGAAATCCCAGTAGTTCATTTTTGCCCTTGCTTCCCTTGCCTTTGGCGATGTTCCTAGGAAGAAGTTGCTGTGGCTGAGGTCAAAGAGGTTGCTGCCTGTGTTCTCCTCAAGGATTTTGATGGATTCCTTTCTCACATTGAGGTCCTTCCTCCATTTTGAGTCTATCTTCCTGTGTGGTGTAAGGAAGTGGTCCAGTTTCATTTTTCTGCATGTGACTGTCCAATTTTTCCAACACCATTTATTGAAGAGGCTGTCTTTTTTCCATTGGACATTCTTTCCTGCTTTGTCGAAGATTAGTTGACCATAGAGTTGAGGGTCTGTTTCTGGGCTCTCTGTTCTGTTCCATTGATCTATGTGTCTGTTATTGTGCCAGTACCATACTGTCTTGATGATGACAGCTTTGTAATAGAGCTTGAAGTCTGGAATTGGGATGCCACTAACTTTGGCTTTCTTTTTCAATATTCCTTCAGCTATTCGAGGTCTTTTCTGGTTCCATATAAATTTTAGGATTATTTGTTCCATTTCTTTGAAAAAAATGCATGGTATTTTGATAGGGATTGCATTAAAAGTGTAGATTGCTTTAGGTAGCATAGCCATTTTTACAATATTTATTCTTCCAATCCAGGAACATGGAACATTTTTCCATTTCTTTGTTTCATCCTCAATTTCTTTCATGAGTACTTTATAGTTTTCTCAATATAGATTCTTAGCCTCTTTGGTTAGGTTTATTTCTAGGTATCTTATAGTCTTGGGTGCAATTGTAAATGGGATTGACTCCTTAATTTCTCTTTCTTCTGTCTTGTTGTTGGTGTAGAGAAATGCAACTGATTTCTGTGTGTTGATTTTATATCCTGACACTTTACTGAATTCCAGTACAAGTTCTAGCAGTTTTGGAGTGGAGTCTTTCGGGTTTTCCACACATAGTACCATATCATCTGCAAAGAGTGATAGTTTGACTTCTTCTTTGCTGATTTGGATGCCTTTAATTTCTTTTTGTCGTCTGATTGCTGAGGCTAGGAGTTCTAGTACTATGTTGAATAGCAGCGGTGATAATGAACATCCCTGCTGTGTTCCTGACCTTAGCAGAAAAGCTCTCAGTTTTTCTCCATTGAGAATGATATTTGCGGTGGGTTTTTCATAGATGGCTTTGATAATACTGAGGTATGTGCCCTCTATCCCTACACTTTGAACAGTTTTAATCAGGAAGGGATGCTGTACTTTGTCAAATGCTTTTCCAGCATCTATTGAGAGTATCATATGGTTCTTGTTCTTTCTTTTATTAATGTGTTGTATCACACTGGTTGATTTGCGGATGTTGAACCAACCTTGCAGCCCTGGAATAAATCCCACTTGGTTGTGGTGAATAATCCTTTTAATGTACTGTTGAATCCTATTGGCTAGTATTTTGCTGAGAATTTTTGCATCTGTGTTCATCAAGGATATTGGTCTGTAGTTCTCTTTTTTGGTGAGATCCTTGTCTGGTTTTGGGATCAAGGTGATGCTGGCCTCATAAAATGAGTTTGGAAGTTTTCCTTCCATTTCTATTTTTTGGAACAGTTTCAGGAGAATTGGAATTAGTTCTTCTTTAAATGTTTGGTAGAATTCCCCTGGGAAGCCGTCTGGCCCTGGGCTTTTGTTTGTTTGGAGATTTTTGATGACTGTTTCAATCTCCTTACTGGTTATGGGTCTGTTCAGGTTTTCTATTTCCTCCTGGTTCAGCTGTGGTAGTTTATATGTCTCTAGGAATGCATCCATTTCTTCCAGATTGTCGAATTTGTTGGCATAGTGTTGCTCATAGTACGTTCTTATAATTGTTTGTATTTCTTTGGTGTTGGTTGTGATCTCTCCTCTTTCATTCATGATTTTATTTATTTGGGTCCTTTCTCTTTTCTTTTTGATAAGTCTGGCCAGGGGTTTATCAATCTTATTAATTCTTTCAAAGAACCAGCTCCTAGTTTTGTTGATTTGTGCTATTGTTTTTTGTTTGTTTGTTTGTTTCTGTTTCATTGATTTCTGCTCTGATCTTTATGATTTCTCTTCTCCTGCTGGGTTTAGGCTTTCTTTGTTGTTCTTTCTCCAGCTCCTTTAGGTGTAGGTTTAGGTTGTGTATTTGAGACCTTTCTTGTTTCTTGAGAAAGGCTTGTACTGCTATATATTTTCCTCTCAGGACTGCCTTTGCTGTGTCCCACAGATTTTGAGCCGTTTTGTTTTCATTATCATTTGTTTCCATGAATTTTTTCAATTCTTCTTTAATTTCCTGGTTGACCCATTCTTTCTTTAGAAGGATGCTGTTTAGTCTCCATGTATTTGGGTTCTTTCTAAATTTCCTCTTGTGATTGAGTTCTAGCTTCAGAGCATTGTGGTCTGAAAATTAGCAGGGAATGATCCCAATCTTTTGATACTGGTTGAGACCTGATTTAGGACCCAGGATGTGATCTATTCTGGAGAATGTTCCATGTGCACTAGAGAAGAATGTGTATTCTGTTGCTTTGGGAGGGAATGTTCTGAGTATATCTGTGATGTCCATCTGGTCCAGTGTGTCATTTATGGCCTTTATTTCCTTGTTGATCTTTTGCTTGGATGATCTGTCCATTTCAGTGAGGGGAGTGTTAAGGTCCCCTACTATTATTGTATTATTGTTGATGTGTTTCTTTGATTTTGTTATCAATTGGTTTATATAGTTGGCTGCTCCCATGTTAGGGGCATAGATATGTAAAATTGTTAGATCTTCTTGTTGGACAGACACTTTGAGTATGATATAGTGTCCTTCCTCATCTCTTATTATGGTCTTTGGCTTAAAATCTAATTGATCTGATATAAGGATTGCCACCCCAGGTTTCTTCTGGTGTCCATAAGCATGGTAAGTTATTTTCCACCCCCTCCCTTTAAATCTGGAGGTGTCTTCGGGTCTAAAATGAGTTTCTTGTAGGCAGCATATTGATGGGTTTTGTTTTTTTATCCCTTCTGATACCCTGTGTCTTTTGATTGGGGGTATTTAGCCCATTTACATTCAGGGTAACTATTGAGAGATATGATTTTAGTGCCATTGTATTGCCTGTAAGGTTACTGTTACCGTATACTGTCTGTGTTCCTTTCTGATCTACTACTTTTAGGGTCTCTCTTTTCTTAGAGGACCCCTTTCAATATTTCCTGTAGAGCTGGTTTGGTGTTGCAAATTCTTTCAGTTTTTGTTTGTCCTGAAAGCTTTTTATCTCTCCTTCTATTTTCAATGATAACCTAGCTGGATATAATATTCTTGGCTGCATGTTTTTCTCGTTTAGTGCTGTGAATATATCATGCCAGTTCTTTCTGGCTTGCCAGGTCTCTGTGGATAAGTCTGCTGCCAATCTAATATTTTTACCATTGTATGTTATAAACTTCTTTTCCTGGGCTGCTTTCAGGGTTTTCTCTTTGTTGCTTAGACTTGTAAATTTTACTATTAGGTGACGGTGTGTGGACCTATTCTTGTTGATTTTGAGGGGGGTTCTCTGCACCACCTGGATTTTGATGCTTGTTCCCTTTGCCATATTAGGGAAATTCTCTCCAATAATTCTCTCCAATATACCTTCTGTTCTCCTCTCTCTTTCTTCTTCTTCTGGAATCCCAATTATTCTAATGTTGTTTCATCTTATGGTGTCACTTATCTCTCTAATTCTCCCCTCATGGTCCAGTACTTGTTTGTTTTTATTTTGCTCAACTTCTTTATTTTCTGTCATTTGGTCTTCTATATCACTAATTCTCTCGTCTGCCTCATTTATCCTAGCAGTAAGAGCCTCCATTTTTGATTGCACCTCATTAATAGCTTTTTTGATTTCAACTTCATTAGATTTTAGTTCTTTTATTTCTCCAGAGTGGGTTTTTATTTCTCCAGAGAGGGTTTCTCTAATATCTTCCATGACTTTTTCAAGCCCAGATAGAACCTTAAGAATCGTCATTCTGAACTCTAAATCTGACATATTACCAATGTCTGTATTGATTAGGTCCCTAGCATTCAGTACTGCCTCTTGTTCTTTTTTTTTTTTTTTTGTGGGAGTTTTTCCGCCTTGTCATTTTGTCCAGATAAGAATATATGATGGAGCAAATAAAATAATAAAAGTGTGGCAAAGACCTCAGGAAAATGTGCTTTAACAAAATCAGCAGAGACCCCAAATTGTGGGGGGAGAATGGGGATAAAAAGAAGTTCAGAAAAAAATAAAAATAAAAGAAGAAAACAAATAAACAAAAAATATAAAAAAGGAAAAAAATATATATATTAGACTGGTGACTAGAACAGGGTCATCCACTTAATTTTGGAGGTATTTTGGTCTCTTAGAAGAAACTACCTCCCAAAATTTTAAAGAATGAAAAACATATATAAGGGTAAACACAATGAAGGGATGGAATATGCCTATAGAGATGAAAATAAAAAATTTTTTTTTAATTTCTAAAAAAGAAGTTGATAAAGTAAGTATTTTGGGAGAATAAAGAAAAAGAAAGTGGAGAGAATTTGCTCGGGCTGGAGAACAAGCACGGAGCTAGATTTAGGGTATATTTCAATCTATTAGAAGAAATTGTACCCCAAAGTTTTTAAACCCTATGTGTATACAAAAAATAAAGTTAGATACAATGAAGGATAAAATATGACTATAATAATGAAGTTTCAAAAAATATTATTATTATTATTATTTTTTAATGAAAGGTATTGTTAAGATAAACTAGTTAAAAACATTAAAAGAGTAAAGGGTAAAAGTTGAAAAATAATTAAGCAGAAGAAAAAAATAAAATAAAAAAAATTAACTGCAAGACTGAAGAATCATGGGGAGAAAGCCATGAATTCCATGTTTTGCTTTCTCCTCTTCTGGAATTCCACTGTTCTCCATGATAAGTGAACTTGGTCTTGGCTGGATTTCTTGTTGATATTCTGGGGGAGGGGCCTGTTATAGTGATTCTCAAGTGTCTTTACCCAAGGTGGAATTGCACCACCCTTACCAGGGGCCAGGTTAAGTAATCCACTCGGGTTTGCTTTCGGGAGCTTTTGTTCCCTGAACACTTTCTTTAGAGTTCTAGAGGATGGGAATGAAAATGGTGGCCTCCCAATCTCTGGCCTGGAGGAGCCAAGAGCTTGGGGCCCCACTCCTCAGTGCGCCCTCAGAGAAAAATGCTCAATCACTCCCATCCTGGCCTCTGACCACTCTCCGAGCTCACTTAGCCTGTGATCAAGCGTCTCTGTCTCTGGCACACATCTCCACCTGGAGTCTCCAAACCCTGCAGATCCATGAGCTCTTCCAGGAGGTGTCTCCCCAGATCTTGTGGGGACCCCACTCACAGAGCAGTGGCCTCTGCCACTGATTAAGATTCAAGGTAACTCTGAGTTGAGAGCTCACTCCTCGGCTTTGTCTCTGTAGCCAGCTTTCCCGCTCTAATACCTGTGAGCTCAGACACCCCATGATCCTTCTGTGACCCCGCAGGACCTGGGGCCACACTGACCCCATGGTCTATCTTCCCGTCACTTTGGATTCACTTCTCCGCGGGTCCTACCTTTCAGAAAGTGGTTGATTTTCTGTTTCTAGAATTGTTGCTCTTCATCTCTTCAGTCTCCTGTTGGATTTGTAGGTGTTTGCAATGGTTTGATAAGCTATATAGCTGATCTCCTGCTACTTGATGTCATCCCAGCCTGCTACTTCTCTGCCATCTTGACGCCTCTCCACACCCAACTTCTTTTAAGGAGGATGTTATCCACAGCCCATATAATTCATTGTTCACAATGACTGACATTCAGTAAAAATTATTAGGCATTCCAGGAAACAGGAAAAAATGGCCAGAACAAAAGTAAATCAAAGCAAACAGACTTTTGGTTGATCTATGTATCAGAGTTATCACACAGAAGCTTTTAAATAATTGTGATTAATATTTAATATTTAAGAAAATAGATAAAAAGAGAATTCCACAGAAAGGCTGGAATCTATAAACACAATCCAATCAAAGTTCAAGATTTGGAAAACACAAATACCAAAATTAGATCTCATCAGATGAATTTAATTTAAATTAGAGCAGAGAAGAGGATTACTGAGCTGCCAAGTAAAAGTGTTAAATGAAGGGATGCCTAGGTGGCTCGGTTAAGCATCTGCCTTCTGCTCAGGTCTGATCTCAGGATCCTCAGTAATTGAGTCCCGCATTGGGATCCCTGTTCAATGGGGAGTCTGCTTCTGCCTCTTCCTTTGCTGCTGCCCCCGCCGCCCCCCGCAACCCTGCTCATGCACTCTCTCTCTCTCTCAAATAAAATCTTTTTAAAAAAGTGTAAAATGAAAAAGACAAAAAATACAAATGAAAACAAGATATATCTAACAAATGGTGAGAAATTCTTATGTATGTGTATTTAGAGCCCCAGAAGGAGAAGAGGGAGAAAATGGGGAATAAGTAGTTAATGAGAATCTTCCAAAACTGATGCAAGATATCAAGCAAAGATTCAAGAATCTCTATAAAACCCAAGCATACCTAGGTACAGTATAATAAAACTGCCTAAAATTAAAGTCAAAAAGGAAATATTAAAAGCATCCAGAGGACAAAACACATCTCTTCTAAGGAGTGATGAAAGCCAGAGGATAATGGAATGCTATTTTTAACATGCTGTAAGAAAACACTGCCAACTTAGAATTCCTTTTTTTTTCCAATTTAGAATTCTGCAGGCAGCAAAACTATCTTTCCAAAGTGAAGATACGATAAAGATATGTTTTTCAGACAAAAATCTGAGAATATTTATTGCCAGTAAATCCACATTAACATTGATTAAGGTAGAGAGACTCTCAAATACTGAGTTATAAATGGATAGACTAAAATGATGAATTCACTAAAAGTAGTTAATTTTTTAGGGGGATCTGAGAAAATGCAGCATTGTTCAGGATTTATTATGTTTTGATGAGTACTGCACATTAATAAATCGCAATCTGGGCCACTTTTTAAAAATCTGAAGAACTTGACAAAGAACTATAACAGGAAACGATATGCAAATTTAGAAAGTCTTAGCAATAAACAGCACACTAAAATGGCCATTAGGTGGGTAGAAAGTCAAAAGATTATCAGTTTAAAAAGCACATTTCTACTACTTTGTAAATATTTTGCTTATGTCAATAATACAGAACTGAAATATTTCATAATTTGTAGCAGATACAGTGCTTCATGTCATTTTTAAAATAAATTTTCTTAAAGTGATTTGAAAATCCAATGTGTTAAATTATTCAATCTTTTAAGTAAATATGAATGCCCTGTTACCAACTTTCCTCCCCTCCACTTAAATGAGAGTTACCTAAGAAACAGCTTTTAATTAGTAATTAAGTCTATGTGTTTTCCAAAATATTACATAAAACATAGGTCCTATTTTACCAATGTGGGAATATAAATTTGATCTCACATCTATTAAAATTAAATTTGAAAATTAAAATTATAATAATTTTGAGCACTTATCCATTCTTCCTTTAGGTTTTCTGCTTCCAAGTAACTTCTCAAAACCACAAAGAATATTTACAGTGAAAGAGACAATCTCCTTTATTGCTAGCTGGTTATGACTTGCCAGTTTCAGTCCTGGAGAAACACAAATGTTGCCAGTGAACTGTCTCCTTTCCTAACATGATACTCTCACCAAAAATCCAAATTCTTGGACATGGGTTAGAGAAGAGGCACTGGAAATCTGAGGGAAGTTTTTCTCATATTTCAGTTTTACTAAGAATGCAGAAGAGCCTTAGCTATAAATGTTTCCATTTTTTCTTCCAGAAATCATACAGAGCAATGAGGAAGATGGGAAAGCATTTCACATTTGACCATAATGAAATTAAACTATAACAGAGAATACAGCTACAGAGCCAGCAGACATTAAAAAGATAATAAGAGAACACCACAAAAAAAAAATCCATGTGCATAAATTTGATAATGTACATGAAATGGACCAAATTTTAAAAATCTAAGAACTACCCAAACTCACCTGAGAAGAAATAGGTAACGTGAACAGTCCTATAACTATGAAAGATATTAAATTTGCTGGATGAAACCTGAAAAAGGAATGTCTAGTTTCATTGGCAAATTACATTGAAATTTAAAGAAATAACACCAATTCTGCATAATCTCAGAAAATCAAAGAGGAGAAAATGCCTCCCAATGCAGTTTATGAGATCAATGTTACTCTGATGCTAACACCAGACAAAGATGATACCCAAAAAAGAAAAACAAGAGGAAATGATATAAAAATAATCTACACAATATTAGCAAACTGAATTCATTAATATGTAAAAAGAATAATACAGTACAACCAGGAGAAAATGCCTCCCAATGCAGTTTATGAGATCAGTGTTACTCTGATGCTAACACCAGACAAAGATGATACCCAAAAAAGAAAAACAAGAGGAAATGATATAAAAATAATCTACACAATATTAGCAAACTGAATTCATTAATATGTAAAAAGAATAATACAGTACAACCAAGTGAGTTTTATCCCAGGAAGGCAAGACTGGCTCAATATTTGGAAACCAATCAATGCAATCTGCCATATAAATAGTCTAAAGAGTTGATACCTAAAAAAGCATTTGACAAAATTCAACACCTATTTAAGATAAAAATCTATACATGAATTTTGTAGAATTCTTCATAGTGACAAAATACTGGAAACAAAATGTCTTTCAGTGGATAAATGGATAAATACACCTTGGTATATCTAGATAATGGAATACTACTAAGCAGTAAAAAAGGACCAACTATGAATACATACAACAACTTAGATCTAAGGCATTATTCTAAGTGAAAGAATCCAGTCTCAAAAGCTGGTATACAGGAATCCAAGGATATGACATTTTCTGAATGACAAAACTGTAATGGCAGAGAACAAATCAGTATTTGCCAGGGTTTAAGAGTAGGGAAGGTATGATTGTAAAGAGATAGCACAGGGAAGATTTTAGGGATGATGGAATTGTTCTGTATATAGATTATGGTGGTGTTTATATGTGTTAACTCTTGTGGAATATGGACTTTTACATATTGGGATTTTATATAATCCCACAAGTTCAATATTACTGTATAATGATTCTTTTAAAAATAATTTAAAAACACATTACAGCCACATGGTCACCAAGAAACAAATCCTAAAAACTCTGTATTATATGGAAATATGGCCAAAAGTAATTGAGATCAGCGAATCTTCATGGAAATCTTTGATAAAGTATTGTGTTATAGAGAAGAATGGACAGTGTGAAGAGAGGCAGTGAGGAAGATATTGGAAATTACCAACAATATTCACTTTCAAAAGAGAAGGGCAGGGAGGCTGGGTGGCTCAGTGGGTTGAGGCCTCTGCCTTTGGCTCAGGTCATGATCCCAGGGTCCTGAGATGGAGCCCCACATCGGGCTCTCTGCTCAGCGGGGAGCCTGCTTCCTCCTCTCTCTCTCTCTCTCTCTGCCTGCCTCTCTGCCTACTTGTGATATCACTCTCTGTCAAATAAATAAATAAAATCTTTAAAAAAAAAAAAGAAAAGGGCACTCCTCTGAGTGAGCAGGACTGAGAACAAATAGGAATAATTACTGAAGGAGATAGAGAATATGTCATGGCACATGCAGAGATGGGGGACAAATGTGGCAGACCTCAGAAAGTACCGCTTTCTGAAAGGGAACACATGGGTTTATTTCCTTGGCTAACAATAGCCAGTGAAGAGATAATCATTCCCATCCACACTTCACTGGCCAACACCAATCATTTGGCCTCAACTTTCAGGGGAAGTACAAATCTACCATGGGGACAAATGACCACCACAATTCACCTTTCTGGTAATTAAATTCAGGCTACTTTGCTTCCTGCATGCAAAATATACTCAGCTCTTCTCTGGGGGTAATATCCTTAAAGTCCCATTCAGTCACAGTATGAAATTGGAATTCCAGTGTCTCTGGTGTGGGGTTGTTTCTTCATTAGGGGAGGTTCATAGGGGTCTCTACATCAAATCCAAGTGTGGATCCTCTTGATCAGGAAACCGAAAAGAACTAGATGATAATATTATCTGTCCCCTACTCCAAATTACAGTAATGGACAAATGGGGAGGGGCAGAGGAAAAGGGAGGGAGACAATCCTAACCAGGATCCATGCCCAGAACAGAGTCTGACTCTGGGCTTGATCTTATAACCCTGAGATCATCACCTGAATGGAAATCAAGAGTTGACTGCTTAACTGGCTCAGCCACTCAAGAACTCCTTAATAACACATTCTTAATGTACTGATGTAAAAATTGATCAAGATTTCTGGAGGTCAATACGGCAAAATGTAATAAAAGCTTAAAAATATTCATTCCTAGGATTTAGTTATTTTGCTTCTAATAATTTATCTTGAATAAATAATCAGAGGATGCTGAAATATTTCTAGTCATAAGAATGTTCATTACAGGCTTATTTATAATAACAAAAATTGGAAGCAACTGAAATACCCACAGGATAAAAATAGAATTATTACACATTTATGAACAGGAATGTTTTGTAGCTCTTAAGGACCATTTAATGACATGGGATCATGCTCATGATATAAGATCAAGGGGTAAGGTGAGTTAAAAACTGTCATTTTTCACTTTGAGATCATGCTAAATGAAGTCAGACAGAAAAAAGACAAATACTCTATGATCTCACTTATATGTAGAATTAAAAAAACAACAACAACACAAAAAACAAGCTCGAAGATATAGAGAACAGATTAGTGGTTGCCAGAGGCAGAGTTTGGGGTGGGAAGTGTCATGTGCGAAGGGGATCAAAGGTACAAATTTCTAGTCTAAAACAAATAAGTCATGGGGATATAATGTGCAGCATGGTGACTTTTATTAACGATATTATATTGCATAATAGAAAGTTGCTAAGAGAGTAAATTGTAAAAGTTCTCAACAGAAGAATAGAAATTGTAACTATGTATGGTAATAGATGTTAACTAGACTTATTGGTGTCATCATTTCTTAATATGTGCAAATATTAAATCATTATGTTGTATACCTGAAACTAATATAAAATGTCAATTATTCATCAGCTAAAAAATTATTGTTGTAGAACGAAATGTACCTTTGTATATATACACAAATGTTGACATACACACACACAGAAAAAAAATGTGAGGAAGCATGCTACACGGGTGGGATTATGGATAACTTTAATTTTTCTACACATACTTCTGTAGTTTTCATTTTTTTCCAAGAAAAGTCTGTTACTTTCATGAAAACTTTACTAAATATAAAATGTAAATTGTAACATCAGCAGAAGAAAGCATATGTAGGGTTAGAATGGGAAGGAATTTTATGACAATTAAGAAAATACTCTACTTCATGTATACTTCATTTGATCCTCCAGTATCCTAGAGAAGAAATCTGGGCAGGTGTTTTTATTTCTTCTTAACAGATGCCTAAAGTCATCTTCAGATAGTTGAATTATCTAAAGCACTGCATTGAACGGGTAGTAGCGCCAGAGACAGGACTTCTAGTCTAGAAGTTTTCACACCATTTTATGCCATTCTCTTCTATAGCAGACACTACTAGTGGTCTACATAGAATTTATAAAAATCTGTATTCTGGCCTCCCTTACCCCTTGGCTTATTAAATGAAACATACTCACATCAGCCCACTCAGGAGCATGTACTCTGGGCGGGGAATTTTCCAAAAGCAGATTATCTCATTTATTCCTTACACCAACGTCTATGTAAAAGCTATTATTGTTTTCATTTTCGGAGGGCAAATTTATGGCAGAGATTAATCAACTTGCCCAAGTTAACTGACTTCCCAAGACCTCGCATCTATCAATGGTGGAGACAGGATTCTCACCCAGGAGTTTGCTTTCAGAGCCTGTATCTCTTCTCCTCTCCATTTGTGTAGGCAGGAGCTACTGGGTGGCACTGCCTGTAGAGCTCTTCTGTCCTTTTCTGCTTTCACCTTCTTCCTGCCTCAAGTGGGTATATTGCCAGGAGCTATAGCGGCCATATTCCACCTCTGAGGCAAATGTGGAGATGGAAGCCATGCGTCTGGGATGGTGGAACAGAGAGGAAAAGGAACAGGGTCTCTGTTGATATCATAGATTGCCTGCTAGCTCTGGAAGACTTACTTCCAGTTTTCTACGTTCTTTAAGATACTGTTATTTGGGCTTTCTATTGCATCCAGGGGATTGTATTCTAACTGACACACAGCCTTTCAGTGTGGGAGCCTTGCAGAGCTCAGTGATTGGACCTCTTTTCTGTCTATACTGACTCCACCAAAATGCTTCCACCCCATCACCCTTTTGAACTCCAGATTTATATATCCAACTGTCTACTGACATCTCCACCTGGGCATATTTGATGGACATAAACAATTTTACATGTCCAAAATGTATCCCTTAATATTCCCTTCCAAAGAAGTTCCTCCTCCACCCCTCTACATTGTGGAAAATGGAAACTCCATTCTTCTAGTGACTCAGACCAAATGACTCCCCTCTTTCTTTCATTCCTCACATCTGATCTGGCACCGGAGTCCTCTCAGTTCTTTTTTCAGAATTCAATGACTTCTCATCATCTTCATTGCTATCACCCTGCCATAATCATCATTATTTAACCCCTGAATTATTAAGATAGTGTCTTACTTGTTACCTGCTTCTGCCCTTACTTGTTACCTGCTTCTGCCCTTGCCCCCTTCCATCTACTTTTAATCCAGCAGTCAGTGTGATTTTGTTGAAATGTAGATTATGTTGCATTACTGTTATGCTTAAAATCCTCCAGTGGTTTCCCATCCCCTCAAAGTAAAAGCCAAAGGTCATACATCGGCCTATAACCCCTGTAAAGCCTGGCCCCCTGTGACCGCCTGACCTCACTCACCTCTCTCTCTCATTTATTCCACTGCAGCCATGCTCCCTACCTTGTTTTTCTACCAACACTCCAACACCCTGCATTGAACTTCTGCATTTGCTGTTTACTCTGTCTTAAAACCCATTTTCACGGATGTCTATAAGGAGAGATCCTTCCCTTTCTCCATTTCTTCATACAAGTTACCTTCTAGCAAAGGCTTCCTTGTCACCTCTTTAAAATATCAATATTCCCCACCCCCAGGTTTGTGTCTCCATTGTTCATTTTGCTTTACTCTTCAGAATTCATCTAACGCACTGTATATCTTACTTACTTCCTTTGCTTGTTCTTTATCTTCTCTTCTAATCTGTGTTGCATGGAGCAGGAATTTTTGTCAGTTTTTCCCCCCATGCTGAATCCTGCATAAACATTTGCTCACTGAACAGCGAGTGTCTCAGGACAGAGAATCTTGGGGTAATCACTTTTTGGATGTCTGTTTCCCTAAATCCTTTTATGCCCTCTGGACCTTTCCTCATTTTCATGTATTAAGCCAGGATTTCTGTGAGAGATCAGGAGTAATGTCAGTTGTCTTTTCAGTAAGAAGCTACATTTTGGGTAAGTGACTATGTTTTTTCTTCACTTAAAGACATAGGAAGTAATTTTCTCAGTGTTGATGTTTGGGTCAGCACAAGATGAAGTAGAGACTTGGATTGATTACTGTATGGTTAGGACCTCTTTTTTGGTAAGGAACTTCTAGAGATTGATTACTGTGACCCAAGAAAAAACATTTGTTTACTGTTAAACTTACTTCTATAACAGTGGGGACATATGTGGCCTTGAGTTGGGAATGAATGGGAAAGTCACCAAGAATCATGAGATGAGGCACATAGTTTGTGTCTCATTGTCTTCCCTCTGCACATCTGCTCCACTTTCCTCTCTAGGCTTGCTTACTAACTTCCGTTGCTTACTCATAATTTCTGTTTCCTCTTCAGTTTGCAAAGGCTTTAATAGTCTACTACGGAACTGACTTTCACATCTGCTCCCATCCTTCACTTCACTGATTCAGCCTCTATTTCTCAAAATTGGTCCACTCTGGTTTCCAGTAGGCGATACTCCATGGATTGATTGCCTTTGTCAGGGCCCACCCCATGTCCAGTCTGGTGCCTGCAGGGTTATACACCAAAATATATCCTCAGGAGCTTTGAGCAGAGAAGGTGAATAGGAGTCCCCCACCCCCGCCAGCCCATCCTGTTTATTGTCATCTCCATACAGATGGGTTCTGTTCAGGTCATTGTGTACTTAACTCTCACAACTCTACTTTTTACTTTAAAAAGCACTCTGGGAGCACCTGGGTAGCTCAGTTGGTTAATTGTCTGCCTTTGGCTTGGGTCTTGAGATTGAGTCCCGCATGGGGCCCCTTGCTCAATGGGGTGTCTGCTTCTCCCTCTGTGATCACTCTCTCTCTCTGTCAAATAAATAAAACCTTTGAAAAACAAAAACAAAGAAAAGCACTCTGGGACATGGACATTAATTTATGATTTCTATCTTTGTTCACCATATCCTAGCACCAAATGTTAAACATGCAGCCTGAGCTTAAATTTGGTTTGGGAAACCCCAGGCCAGAGTTTGTCCAACTTCCTCTCAAGCTCAGGGGACAGAGAGTCTTTGTTTGACTAGTGTACCTAATATATATTTATTTTTGTCTCCGTTTGACTAGTGTACTTAGTGTCTATTTATTTTTATACTGTGACTAGTTTAGGACCACAGTTTATGAAATGCCTTGCTTCTTATGTTATTGTTTCTGGAGAGGAAAGTTCTATTAAATTGTTTTAATTTGAATATAGAATGATTTTTTAATGATTAAGGCCTATTTTGAAAAAAAAAAAAATCCTGAGTTGAATTCAAAGGTATGTCAATACTTCCCAGAGTCAAGAATATTAGACTGTTGTTCTCAATCAGATAGCATAGAGAAAATTCTGGTATATTCATGTTCTTATCTCACAGATGAACCAGTGCTGGAGTCTTGTCTTCTGCTGCCATAAAGAAACAGATACGGAATAATATGTAGGTAAGAGCAGAGCCCCACAAATTAGTCACATGTTGTTTTGCTTGGGATCATCATCTGTGACTAGAAGATAAAACGAGTTCCTTTTATGATACTATGTTTGATCCCTAATGTTCTGAAAAATGCTAATCTGTGTTTTTCACAGTGCAAACTAAAATATATATCCTTTAAAGAAACAATAGGCTGAACCCAACTGTAGAAATTATATTTACTTTGTAAATCAAATTTGATGCTAGCCTCTGCTTCTGTGGTCAGAGACCGAAACAATTTACTAACTGCAAGAGTCACTTCCTCATTCTTCAAGGGGTGTTAATTTTTATGCCCACTTATAACCACCATTTCCCTCAAATGCAAACACACAGAGTCAAATAATCTGACATTTAATTGTCAAATATTTTACATTGCAGTAAAACGATGGTTTATTTTAAAATCCTGGATCTAAGCCGAATGATTCCCCAAGTCAGTAGTACATCCTATTTATGAGGAAAAGAAAATGAAATGTTCTTAGGATAATCAAGAACTAGGAGAGATTTACTCCAGGCAAGACTGATGTGGTGGCATCAAAACAGCCTCCCTCCCATACTTCTCAGTTCAAGTCTCTCAGGTGGGGAATATTTCCTACTCCCACCAGAGCCTTGGGTTCCTGTCTAACCTTCACACCTGCTTCAACCACAGAACTGTGGACATTACTCACCGCTGCTTTCTCCCCTCCCTCCTCTGTGGAATGGCCACCTTTACCACTGCTCATCTATGAGAAAGTCCCCAGTACTTGTCTGCCTGCTTGGCTTTATCTTCCCTAGGCTGCAGGATTCACTTTTTGTATACCCAGTCCTAATACAATAAATATTTGTTGACTAATGAGAGAACAGCTCAGCCTCTGATAGCACCAAGCAGCCATGGACTTATTATACCTCTTTTGAAAAACTCACTTTACTAAAAATTATGACCAAAAACACATACGTAAATTTCTATTTCAGTCAAGTAACAATGAGAGACTAAGAGCAATCAGTCCGTCATATCTATTGCTCTCTGCCTTATTGTTGGCTTTATTTGACTGATCTGGTGGTTTAAACAGGTGTTCATTTCTGTACCATGTTTCTGTACTCCTCCCTCACTCTTTAAGCTGAGCCTTACTGGTTTTTCGGTTCCTCAAATGTGCCAGGATCTTTCTTGCCTCTGGCCCTTCCGCCAGCTTTTTTCTCTGCTAGGAATATTCTCCCTCTTGCCCTCCTTGACCTTGCTAACTCATACAGCTCTTTCAGAGCCCAGCATAAATGTCATTTTCTCTGAGTTGTTTTGCCTGATCCCCTGATATATATTGCCTTCCCTGTGTTCTTCCTCTTCACATCTTGTTTTTGAATTCTGCATAGCACTTCTCATTTTGACATATTTATATTTATATATAGATATTTATCTGACCTAAATATTTATTTATACATTTATCTGACATTTTTGTTCTGTCTGTTTAATATCTATCTCCATTTGGTAGGAAGTTCCGTAAGAATAAGGTTGCAAATTCAATGCCTAATATATAGCGAGTACTTAATAAATATTTGTTGGAGGAGTGAACACACTATTGGATGAATAGAGTGTCCCCTTCCTCCCTCAGAGTTCCATGTATGTTAAAAGTGTTGAACTTCCCTTGGAGAGAAGGAAACCATTTTTTTTTCTGATGGCAGTATATATAAATATAAATCAAGCAATGAATAAAGGCAAAATTTAGAGTAGCAATATCAGAAGACATGGAACATTTCATTTCAGGTTACTTCATTTACTATTAATCACCACTTAGATGTGTTTCCTTATATGTTTTTAGGGAAAAGCTTCAGACTTTTCTTTATGGTTTATAAACCTCCATACTACTCTCTAGTTTCACAATGCTTTTGGCTTTAGTACCAGAAAGTTCGTATACATGATTTTTTTTCAACTTTAATTTAACTATATGTAAATTAAGAAGGTAACATATATTTAAAATATGTTATTTTACCCTTACTTCCAAATAAAACTTGGAAATTTCATACTATTAAGATATTTCCCAGATATTAGACAAAGCAATTAATATGAAGAATGAAAGAATGATCAGAATTTTAATAGAAATAAATTTACTGCCACAGAAATCTAACATTGTATCACTAATGCAATATAGTTTATAAATACAACTTAACCTAAATTTGGCAATATATACTTTTAGTTTCCTAGTAGACAAGACCAAAAGGAAGTCTAGTGGATTCTAGAGGTCTCTTTAGATATTATGGAAGAAACATCTGTATACTGTAAGAAAACAAACAAGCAAACAGTATTCTTGACATCGTAAAGCAGGCAGAAATTATGTTCCAGGGGGAATTCCCGACATGGATCCATACAGAGGAGCAATGATAACACAGTGGACATTACCTTTAAATATTATTTTATATAAGACACAAAAGTTCTATGATTCAGACCATTTTTATATATTGGCCATTGACAGATACTGAAAGGATAGTGTTAAACTTTTGCAAAGACTTTTCAGGGAGGAGTTAAGAGACTATGTGGATGTTGCTTTCTAAGAGATGAACTAATCCGAGAGAAAAGCAAAGTTTATTAAGAAAAGAGATTAAGCAGAAATCAATATATACTTTTTCAAATATTAGTTATGATAATGGACCCTAAAATGAACAGAAAGAAATCATTCTTTTCTATGTCTCTTACTCAAGTTTCCACCCTGAATTTCTGGGTTCAGTAGGGCATTATTCTAAATTTGATTTTGGTTAGAATTATATTTTAAGAATGATTTGCCAAACATACCATTATCTGCAGGATCAACTGACTTGATATGCAGATTTTTCTTCCTATTGTCCATGTGGCCATCTTCCTGTTCAGAAGGCTGGATAGACGCTATTTAACTAAGATCTAAATAATATCCTTTACACACACACCTGCATACATACATACACAAAAACTGAAAGGGTTAAAATGTACTCAATTTTGAAAACATTAAAATTAAAACTCTGTCTTTCAGAATATTACTCTTATCTATTCTCACTCTGCCAGCATGTTAAGAATTTAAAGCCTGGTTTCTTTTATACCAAGATCATACAGGTGGGAAGAACACAATTTAAAGTGATTAACAAATACCAATATGATTCTGACTTTAATTTGAATACTTCATGAGAGTGAAGGAAAAATAAAGTAGTATTTTGTGGTCATCTTTTTTTTCCCCTTACAACAGAGTGAGAAACCCAGACCTGGCATCTGAAATCTGTCCTATACTTTCAAAAGAAGAAAATGCTCTAAAGAATTTGTAACTTAGAGTGACAGCAGAATTATCTTTTGTATATAAGATTGATTTCATAAAGTCCATTCTGAGGAAACTATACTTGAGATATTAATGAGAGTAAAGAATTGGCCAGGACTGAGACATGTCACTCAAGACAGTTTCTTTTTTTTCTTTTTAAAGGATTGATTGATTGATTGATTGATTTTAAAGAGAGAGCAAGAATAAGCACGAGTGGGAGGGGCAGAGGGAGAGCAAGAGGGAATCTCAAACAGACTCTGCACTGAACGTGGAAACCAATGTAGGGCTTGATCTCACAACCCTGAGATCAGGATCTAGGCTGAAACCGAGAGTCAGATGCTTACAGACACCTGGGTGCCTCAGTCACTAAGGGTCTGCCTTTGGCTCAGGTCATGATCCCAGGGTCTTGGGATCGACTCTGTGGTTGAGCCCCATGCCGGGCTCCCTGCTCTGCTGGAAGCGTTCTTCTCCCTCCCCGACTCCCCTCACTTGTGTTCCCTCCCTTGCTGTCAAATAAATAAATAAAATCTTAAAAAAAAAAAGAGTCAGACGCTTAACTGACTGTGCCACCCAGACACCCTACTCTCAAGACAATTTCTAAAGGATTCTGTAAGCAGAAGGGTGTCTTTGAGTCTTCATTCCTCTTGAGGTGACTGAGTAACTATCATCATCCAGCTCTAAATGTTTGTTCAAATAAACTATTAAATGGGAAAAATGTCTTGGAATTATAGAATGAGGAGAGATGATTATGACCTGTAAAGCTGTGTAAAATAATAGTAAAATAGTTGGTCAAAACTGGAATTTGTGTTATGATGCTCTCGTGAAAGCCATAACATGGAAACTCTGTTCCTAATCTACACTTATTATTGATCCTATTGGCGCTATTCAAGATCCTTCATTATAGTTCTTTTTAAAAAAAGTATTTGAATTTAATACATTGCAACTTTGCTATAAAACTGATAGTTATATACACAATTTATAAACTATGCACGTAGCTGTTTATGCTTGTGTTTGTTTTCTCTCAGGTTAATGAAAGTTCCCTTCCAAATCTTGTTTGTAACAATAATCTTATCAAGATATAAAATGTGTATGTTTTTTGTTGAGCAGTAGAGAAGCTCAAATGCCAATTAGGATTTTTTTTTTTCATTGCAAATATTTGAAGGTTGAATTGACTTAACATTTAATGTTTCTTTTGATGAAATGGAGCTAATTTTAGGTATTGCTTAATTCTGTGCTCAAACAGTACCACTAGGGTCCCTTTCTAGCATCTACTCTGTGGCCCTCAATGGACTAAGGTCCATATTATTCTACTCTTAAGTTCTGCAGAGAGAGAATCACTTCTTGTAGTTTCCTCATACTTCTGGAGATGCACACACACTCTTTCTGGGTCTCACTTTGGGTTACTGGGCCCATCCCTGCTTCAGCCAATCACTAGGGTTGGGCGGGGAGTCCATGGCAAAATGAGTAACTTGGCTGAGGCCCCACATCTGAACTAGAGTGACTATTCCCACACACTTGCTGTAGGGATGAATTTGTTCCCTCAAAGGAAAATTGGAGTATTCTTACCTACCACCATAAGGGAGATGGGATGCTCTGGGCAAAAAGAACAAATATTCACTCTAAGATGTAATGTGGATGTTCCAAGCACAAGGCCGGCCAGTATTTGAAGGCAATGACCTTTATAGGCCTCTTCATAAACTCCTTCCTCTGATCTAGGTCTTCAGAAATAAAGGACATTCATTTCAGTTGAGATTTTAAATATTGATGTATCATGTTCAAGAAATAATGATTCAAAGAACTTTTCTTAATAGTCCAAATATTCTTGTGGAACACAGTTATCCTAGAAAGGGTAACCAAGTGTTTATATGGTAAAGCCTTCCATATATGTATAAAGTTTCCTTCAACTTTTGAATAGGTTTTTCATGTATCAACTACCAATGGTATTGTGTGACCCAGTCTGTGTCTTGGGACAACCATAAAGTATCTTGATTTGGAAGTATATACAACCCACAATCACATTGACAACACGGTCTAATCACTTAGAAGTGTATTTTGGGGGAAACTAAAGGTCTCACGTTTCAGGCAGTTGGTCAACAAAGTCCCTATCTGAAATTCACTGATGGGGAGATAGATTTATTTTTCAATATCAAGTTTATAATATGAAGAATTTCTTTTCACAGCCAACAGTTACCTGTTTTTGTTTTTGTTTTTTTAAAATTTTTAATTCTTGGCTCCCAGATTCCAAGGACGAAGTGAACAACATAACTAAATTAGCTGATTCTGCATAAGCCCAAAGAGAAGAGTTCTATTTTAGAAAAATAATTTAATTCTAAATCTGTGTCTGAAGAAATGTCATATATAGGTTTTAGCTGTGAAACTGTTCTAAGAATCTAGCGGTATTCCCTATGGTCTTGATTGTGTTCTTCCTGAAAAGTTTCAATTTAATCGTAGAAAGGTTTGGATCTTTTGAAAACAGCAAGAAAATCAATTATCAGGGTTTCAATTTTCTCCGGGCAATTTTCACCATTTCAGCATGCCCAAGAGAGAAACGGCCTATAATTTTGTTATGCTGAAGAATTTGGCAAGCTAGCTAATGGTCTTACTAAAAGCAAAGAAATCCCTTTGGTGGCAAACACGCAGGAAGTTATGTCGGAATCATTTGAAGCCGTTGTAGAGAAGCTTTTGTTCTTGAAGAGATCCATGGGGATTTTCTTGAGAAGAAAGATGTCTGAATATTCTTAAACCTTGGACAGATTTATCAAATTCGCAGTTTCATTTAAACCTTTGCCAAATGTGACTCATCTTCCAACAAACAGACCATTCCTTAGGCGTCCTCATCTTCAGAAATCAACACTAAAAATCATCTTATGTTTCTTTCATGGCTGCGATGATGAAATCTGTCTCAAGAGAAAAATATTTGTATTGATTTTATAATCTTAGAGGCTATGACATACGGGTAAGGCTGGTACTTAGAAACATACAGAAAGGTTTTTTGGGCGGTTGTTGTTTTGTTCTTGAGGCGGGTCAGGGGAAGCTGGATGGTGAATGGAGTAGCCTGAAAACGTGAGTCAAGGTAAGACACAAGAACAAATGAAACTGAAATCACTGAACACTGGCGAATATGTAAGGAGATCAGATCAGACGACAGCAGCAAATGAGTAAATTTCGGATCCAGAAATACCTTTAATGGGAAGTTCTATTCGTTGTCTCCCAACAGAGGTAGGTGAAATAATAAATGTCCAAAAGGCGGGGCCATTGGCTCTGCAGGCACTTAGAACTCGTCTGAACAAAGCCCCTGCGAGATTTATGCGGTGAGTCATTCTGTAGACAGAAGCTGAAAAAGCAAGTATAAATATTCTCCTGACTCCCTCTGACCGCCGCCAAGTCATGTGCAGCCCATTCAAACCTCCGGCTGCCTCTTTCCTGCCAATCTGACTACACTTCTCCTTGACCAGAAAACTGATCATTAAGTATGAAAGCCTCCTTTTTTGGAGGGTACACATCACCTGACATTCTACTAGATGCTTATTATTTTTAAATAAAAGGTGTTAAACACTTGCTACGGGCAGGTGTTCACAGATGCTCTCTCATATTTGAAGATCGCTGTAATCTCTCCTGTTGCATAAGAGGCCATATTGCCCAGACTCCAGGCTGCTGGACTGGACTTCAAACCCCGCGCTACCTCTTCAGAAAGAGAGTGAACGTGGGTTTGGATTCGAATAAACTTGGCTGTAAAGCTGGGTTAGGTTCCTATTTCTGCTCCAGAGCCTTCAATCAGCTTGTTCCATCACCTCCTTTATCCTTGCAGTGGAATTAATTTAAATTCTAGCCTGAGACCCTTATCTAGGGGCTTGTAGAATTCACTCCATTACTGTCCGAATGAAATCATCCAGGAACCTGGTTCCTCCTAGCAGGGAAGCAAGCTGTTTTAATGGATGCAAACATATCAGTCTGGACCCCAATTGTGCATGAAATACAACTTTAAGAATTGTTTTATTATTAAAATTAATTTCTGTCATAAATGTTAATTTCCACCAGCTAGTGAAAAATTTCATTTAGCCAATTCAGAATAAACCTAATCAAATCAGGATTTTAAAAAATATATTATTTCAGGATTAATTCATTCAACTTAAGCTTCTTCCCCTAAATATCAATCTTGCCCAAGGGATATCTAATTTTAAGGAGGTGTCATAGATGATGTTACCTCTATTTGTGTGCATTTCTCCTTATTCTGAGAAGGGAAGCAGCAAGGTAGAAAGTTAAAACAGTGGCTACTAATTTATAAAGGAGTGTTGAGAGAGGTTATAGGGAGAGGTCATTGAGAAGACGTGACCACCAGTTGACCCCTGAGGGCGACCTGGGCAATCAGGTCCCCCCCCCCCTTCCTGGAATGTGGGTTCCGCTTTCCTTTCTTGCTCCCAGAGGCTGTTCCAAGGACACAAACTTTGGACAGTGATGTGTTGAGAACATCTGCAAGGCATACATGACTGCACCTAGTTAGGGGTTCTTTATAAAGTTTTAAGTTTGGCTAACAGACGTGGGGATCTGCTCATCTTGCTGCCCAAGACAAGCCTTGTATGTAAGTTCCCTTTGCTTTTTAAATCTGCCTCTTACCAACCTGGAGTGGTCACCTCTTTGTTCAGTCTCTCTATGCCCTCTGAGTACAGAGGCAGGTTTCAGATTTCACCCACGAAACTCCAGAGAGGCTTTCAAAGCAACAAGATCTTACAAGATAGTCTTGCTAGCAAGACTATCTTGTAGGATATAAGCCAGTTTGCTGGAAATGTTTATTTTCAGTTAAGTGCCAAATTGTATAACACCAGTTCTAAGGAAGACCTTGAAACTGTGCCAGCAGAAGCCACCATAAATTTGGCAGTGGCTGCTATAACCTTGAGGCAAGGTAGGTCTTTGCCATTGGATCAAAAGACAGTCTCTGTGAAGCTATGGGCTTTTGGAGCTTCCTTTGTAATTAAAGTTATTAGAAGATCAGAATTTTGTTTAGAAGCTTCTCTATAGCAATAATAAAAAAAAAAGACAATACATTTAACATTAGGGATTTGACTGCCCATTTGCTTTAAGATGATTCTAAGATGGACAGTTTTGGGAAATAGCTAGAGTTCACCCAAAGCGATCACTGTGATTCTAAATGATTGTTGATAAAATAGTGCCATTTTGTGGGATGTGTGCAAGGATTTGAGTAACAATGATACTGCATATAAGAAGCAGTAGTAGCTTGGCAGATGTGCTAACTTGAACTGGGGGTATTTCTGGAAAATTATCACGGGCAGTTTAATGTGTTGATTCCATAGCTTCATATATCAAGTCCCAAGCCAGTGGTTGTCCATCTTTGACAACAGATTTGATAATTTGTGGTCTTTGGCAGATAAAATTTGTGGACATTTGTCTCCCAGATTAACTCCCAGGGTTGTAAAAGCAGAAAAGAGGAAAAATAAACCTTGTAAAGTTTTTGGATGGTGACTCAAAGTAAATTTTATGCAATTGGGGAACATTAGCTTGCAAGATTTTTATTAACAGCTTTATTGAGGTATAATTGACATAAAATAAAATGCACATAATTAAAGTATAAAATTTGTAAGTTTTGACAAATATATAAATTGGTGCGCTAATCCATAGTCAAGATAATGAAAATGCCCATTTTTTTCCCCAGAAGATTCTCCATGCCTCTTGGTAATAATTAGACTATTATAAATTATGTAGACTATTATAGATTATTCACTGTTTTCTAAACAATTTTTTTCATCTTTTGTACATCTGAAAGTCTTTATTTCACCTTATTTCTTAAAAAATATTTTGCTTAGTATAGAATTCTAGGTGGACAGGTTTTCTGTTTTGTTTTTTCTGTCAATACATTAAAGATGTTGCTTCACTGTCTTCTCACGTGCAGTGTTTCCTACAAGAAATCTGCTCTCATCTCTCTATCTTTAGTTCTCTGTACTTAACAGGACTTTCGGTTTTGTTTTCGTTTTTGTTTTTGTTTCTTTTCAGCGTGACAGAATTCATTGTTTTTGCCCCACACCCAGTGCTCCATGCAATATGTGCCCTCCCTATTACCCACCACCTGGTTCACCCAACCTCCCACCCCCCGCCCCTTCAAAATCCTCACATTGTTTTTCAGAGTCCATAGTCTCTCATGGTTCATCTTCCCTTCCAGTTTCCCTCAACTCCCTTCTCTCCATCTCCCCATGTCCTCTGTGTTATTTGTTATGCTCCGCAAATAAGTGAAACCATATGATAATTAACTTTCTCTGCTTGACTTATTTCACTCAGTATAATCTCTTCCAGTCCTGTCCATGTTGATACAAATGTTGGGTATTCATCCTTTCTGAGGGAGGCATAATACTCCATCGTGTATATGGACCACATCTTACTTATCCATTTGTCTGTTGAGGGGCATCTTGGTTCTTTCCACAGTTTTTTTTTTTTTTTTGTTGTTGTTGTAGTTTTGCTTTTTTCTTGCTTTTACAATTTTCTTTGTATCACTGGTTTAGTAAATTCAATTATGATGTGCTTTGGTGTATTCTCTTTTCCTAACTCTTGTTTCTTGGATTCGTTGAGCTTGGATATGCAGATACATAGTTTTCACCTAATTTGGAAAATTATTGGCCATTGTTTCTTCAAATTTCTTTCTGTCACCCATTCTTACAGAGACTTCTACTACATACATAGATATGGTACCTTCAAGTTGTCCACAGCTCACTGACACTCTTACTATTTTTTCTCTTTCTCTGCTTTATTTTGGATAGTTTCCATTGCTATGTCTTCAAACCACTGAGTTTTTCTTCTGCAATCTCTGCAACTTTCTTCTGCAACTCCTTAAAATAAATTTTTACTGTGGTAAAAAACATATCACATAAAATTTACCATCTACCTATTTTTAAGTACATAGTTCAATAGTGTTAAGTATATTCACATTGTTGTGAAGCATCTTACCTATTTTTCTAATCTACTCTTAATTCCATTTGATTTGTTTTTCATCTCATTACTAAAATTTTTATCGCCAGAAATTTGAATTAGGTCCTTTCTATATCATCCGTGTCTGTCCTTTTGATCATATGGAAACACAACTCTTTCAATGTCCTTCTCTGCTAATTTTAATATCTTGGTTGTTTTCAGTTGATTGACTTTCCTCCTCATTAAGGGTTGTATATTGCTTCTTTGCATGCCTCATAATCTTTTATGGGATGCTGGACATTGTAGATTTTTTTCTTGTTCTGTGATGGATATTCTTATATTAGTGAAAATATTTTCGAGCATTGTTCTGGGATGCAGTTAGGTTACCTGAAAATATTTGATTCTTTCATGAGTTGTTTTTAAGATGTGGTCAGCAGTCCTAGTGTAAGGTTTTGCCTAGGTTAATCATCCCACACTAATGAAGTAAGATGCTTTACCAAATAGGTGAATTATGAAGTATTTCAGTCTACTTAGTGGGAAAAGGCACTCTTCCCAGTCCTGGGTGAACACTAAGCATGGTGAGTTCTAATCCTTCTGGCTGGTTCTTTCCCAGCTGCAGTCTCTAGTACTTTGCCCTGTCAACTCTAGCTACCTTGTTTTCCTGAAACTCTAAACTCCATCTCCTCAATGCAAGAGGTCTGCTTTGAGTTCCTGGGTTCTTTTTCTGTCCTGTGACCTGGAAATTCCTTAATTTCCACGCTAAGGCAATCATAAGATTTACCTGATTTCTTCCTCATTTCTCTGTCATTGATGTTTTTTTCCTGATGCCCAGGGTTAGACAAGAGAGTAAATCTGGTATCTGTTACTCTATCTTGGTCCTACGCAGAAGACCGTGGTGCCAATTTTGTCACAGACTTAGACTTACCGGGATTCTGTTTATCATTCTATCTGTTAATCATTCTATATTGCTTTTTCTGTAACCAGCAAATAATGTTTATGAGAAGATATGACAAGATAAAGTTTTGTAAGAGAACACAATACCACCAAGAATTTTTTTTTCCACCAAGAATTTTTTGTACCACAGATCTAATCAGAAAGTTCAAGACATGAATGAATAAAATATTATTTTCTCAGGAAAAACAGTTTTATTTATTTTTGGAATATGCAATGAAATAATATTTTAGACCCAACACATGATTCATCTTTCCAGCACAGCCAAGAACCTCAAACATAAGAGACAAGCAAGGCCCTGAGGAATAATAATTTTGGATAGTCTCTATTGCTATGTTTTCAAACACACTAAGTTTTTCCTCTGCAATTTCTAATAAACTCTTTAAAATAATTTAAAAATTATTTTAATTTAATTTAATTTAAATTTTAAAATTATTATTGAGCCAAACAGAAGTTGTCTGGCTCATCAGTCCTGGTGTGCGGCAGGAAGGTCAGAGCTGAATCTGGCTAAGTCTTCCACACTGTGGAAATCTCCTCTTTAAATAAAGAAATCATTTATAATATAAATGAGCAAACTATAGAAACAAGAGGGAAGATTTCAATTCAGAAATGGCATCTCATTAGAGGAAATGACTATACAGTTTTTATCGTTCATTGGTTTTAGGATATTGTAAGTGGGAACAGTCTTTGATTAATTTCTTGAAGTAAGAGTTGATGCAAGTGCCAAAATGTTCTTCTGTTCTAATCTACTAACACATGGTAAGCTCTGTGTAATGTTAACTATTATTATATATTTAAACAACGAAAAGTAATTCAGCAGACTGTAATCTGCACCCATAGCAATGAACATTTCTGTATCATGCCTGAAATGTTCTCCACTGTACTATTCTTTTTTTTTTAAGATTTTATTTTATTTTTTTTTTAAGTAATCTCTACACCCAATGTTGGGCTTGAACTTACAACCCTGATGAGGTCAAGGGCTGGATATCCTACTGACTGAGCCAGCCAGGCACCCCTCCACTGCACCAGTACTCTGAGTTGACTATGTTGCAACATTGTAGTCTTTCCTGTGCCTTCTCTTTACATTGTTTACCTTGTACATGGCCAATACATGTGATGACAGTGTTCTAGAAAAGTGAAGCAAAGAAACCTTATACTGGACATTAAAATTTGACTTTTACATTTACTAGAAAAGTCTTCAAAGAAAGAGTTGTTAGGGATTGGTGGTAGTCTATTGTGAAGTATACTATAAACATAACTGCAACAGGGGAGGTCTGAGCAGAAATTAAACAAATGGGGTTGGGAAAACATGTATTCCAGAAACATGTCATGGGGAAAATCGAAAAGGAGTCAGTACCAACTGCTAATGCTGGGGAATGCATCCCTCTGGGAACCACGTAATAACGATGTCAGCCATAGCTGAGGAAATTAACACTCTTATTTCCAAATGTACATCCCTTCTACTTGATTCAGTCATACTATTTTGATCTTTAAAATCCCTGTTTAAGGGGCACCTGGGTAGCTCTGTTGGTTAAGCATCCAACTCTTGATTTTGGCTCAGGTCATGGTGTCAGGGTTGTGAGAGTCCCTCTCCCTCTGGTCCTCTCAAATAAATAAGTAAATAAATAAATAGATGAATAAATAAATAAAATCCCTGTTTAAGACAGGATAGGTTGAGTTACACTAGAAATAAAAAGCTCCCCCATCTCTGCAGCTGAGCACAATAATTATTTCTTATCAATGCACAATCAGCTGTGGGTCCATGTGACTCCCCAGGACAACTGCCATCCATGTGGTTTTTCAGTGACTGAAACATGATCCTGTAACCTGGAACTCAGGATCTTTTAAATATTTATTTATTATTTGAGAGAGAGGGAAACAGAGAGCATGCATGAGTGGTGGGGGAGGGGCAGAAGGAGAGAGGGAAAAAGAGAGAGACTCTCAAACAGACTCCCTAATGAGCATGGAGCCTGACTTGGGACACCATCTCGGGATCCTGAGATCATGACTTGAACCCAAATCAAGATTCAGGCACTTAACCAAGTGAGCCACCCAAGGCATGCCCGGGACCTCTTCAGTTAAAGGTCAGAGGATGACAGAGACTGCCCTAGCCTGGAAGATATGTCACTTCTGCTCACATTTTACTGGACAGAATTAATCACATCGCTCCACCTAGTTACAAAGGAACCAAGCAGTAGAATCCTCTGTGAATAGGCAAGAAAAGGAGACCTGGATGTCAGAGAATTCTTGTGCCCAAGAGAATGGTCGAGTTTCATTCTTCTACATATCGCTGTCCAGTTTTCCCAGCACCATTTATTGAAGAGACTGTCTTTTTTCCATTGAATATTTTTTCCTGTTTTGTCGAAGATTATTTCACCATAGAGTTGAGGGTCCATATCTGGGCTCTCCACTCTGTTCCACTGGTCTGTGTCTGTTTTTATGCCAGTACCACGCTGTCTTGGTGATCACAGCTTTGTAGTAAAGCTTGAAATCGGGTAACGTGATGCCGCCAGTTTTGTTTTTGTTTTTCAACATTTCCTTAGCAATTCGGGGTCTCTTCTGATTCCATACAAATTTTAGGATTATTTGCTCCAGCTCTTTGAAAAATACCGGTGGAATTTTGATCGGAATGGCATTAAAAGTATAGATTGCTCTAGGCATTATAGACATTTTAACAATGTTTATTCTTCCAATCCAAGAGCATGGAACAGTCTTCCATCTTTTTGTGTCTTCTTCAATTTCTTTCATGAGTGTTCTGTAGTTCCTCGAGTACAGGTCCTTTACCTCTTTGGTTAGGTTTATTCCCAGGTTATTCCCAGGTATCTTATGGTTCTTGGTGGTATAGTAAATGGAATTGATTCTCTAATTTCCCTTTCTGTATTTTCATTGTTGGTGTATAAGAAAGCCACTGATTTCTGTACATTGACTTTGTATCCTGCCACGTTACTGAATTGCTGTATGAGTTCTAGTAGTTTGGAGGTGGAGTCTTGGGGGTTTCCATATAAAGAATCATGTCATCTGTGAAGAGAGAGAGTTTGACTTCTCCCTTGCCAATTTGGATACCTTTTATTTCTCTTTGTTGTCTGATTGCCGTTGCTAGAACTTCTAATACTATGTTGAACAAGAGTGGTGAGAGTGGGCATCCTTGTCGTGTTCCTGATCTCAATGGGAAGGCTGCAAGCTTTTTCCCATTGAGGATGATATTTGCTGTGGGTCTTTCATAGATAGATTTTATGAAGTTCAGGAATGTTCCCTCCATCCCTATACTTTGAAGCATTTTCATCAGGAACGGATGCTGGATTTTGTCAAATGCTTTTTCTGCGTCAATTGAGAGGACCATGTGGTTCTTCTCTGACTGCCCCATGCCTGACTTAGCCCTCGGTTTGGCTTTGCTAACCCTCATCTTTGCTAACCCTAACCTTGCTAGCTTTGGGTTAAATGATGCTTTGCTTCCCATGTAGCTCTACCATGAGGCTGTAAACTCTGCAGTATTCATCCTGTCTTATTTCCCCATGCCCTATGCACATAGTACCCAGTATCTAGTTAGTTCAATATTGTAAATAAATAACTGCTTTGGATAGTAACAGAAGCATCTTCAAATTTCCTTCTTGATACTGTCAGTGATTTCTGTTTTACTAGCTGTGGAAACATTCTAGCCTCATAAACAAACATTTCATAAGTGGCAGATGGGGACCTGGGAGACAGTTCCACGCCTGTAGGGCACAGGTACTGTGGATTGTCAACCACTCTCCCACTTCCTGACATTGGGGTAGTGTTTCATTTGCTCATTCCTCCCGATAATATTGTCATGTTTAAGAAAGACTGAGTATTTAAAATTTCCCTTCAACTTTTTCCTGACTGTAAAGGTGACATGTATACATCTAGAGCAACTGGAAAGTTCATCAAATGTAAAGAAGTCTTTGTTTCGGTGTCCAAAAACGATTGCATTTTTACAGGCTTGCATTCAGACTTTTATCAATACACTTTTTTAAAAAAGATTTTATTTATTTATTTGACAGACAGAGATCACAAGTAGGCAGAGAGGCAGACAGAGAGAGAGGAGGAAGCAGACTCCCTGCGGAGCAGAGAGCCCGACGTGGGGCTCCATCCCAGGACCCCGGGATCATGACCTGAGCCGAAGGCAGAGGCTTAACCCACTGAGCCACCCAGGCGCCCCTATTGATATACATCTTTACGTGGTTGAAATCAAACAGTAAATGAATTTTTATTCTGAACTTTTAAAAATTTTTTGTCACGGAATTTCTACTTTTCATTAAAGTCTGCTAAAGGGTCATTTTAAATGATAGCACTTTTCTTTCATGTTTAAACCATAATTTACAGAACCATCCCCTTAATAGTGGATATTTTCACTACATAAAAATAAATACTGTAATGAATAAACATTTCTCTATATGTTGGACTACTTTCTTAGGATAGATTCATATAAGAAAAGCAGAGAAATTGAAAGACATGAGCATTTATACACAATCATAGTCACTTTCAAATTAGTCAATAGTTTTAAATAAATGCTTAGGAGTAATTTAAACAGCTTACTATTTTCTCAGTCAGGAATATGGAAGATGAACTCTAGGGAGTTTTAAATACTTAGTTTTTTTATGTAGCAGTCAGAAAAAAAATCTTTTAAAAGTAGTTTCTATACGATCAGCATTATCTCATTGGGTGGGACCATAATAACATGCCCAGAATTTCCACACCGCCTTGTATAGCAGGTTCTTAACATTCAAGAGAGAGACAGCTGAACCCATCTGGAATTTTTCAAGTTACAAAAGTACTTTAACATACAGTTTTTCCCCCACAAATTTCCATATTTGCACTGGCTAACATTCTAGCTGAAATAGTTTCTTCAATCACTTTTTTTTCTTTCATATTCAATAAATATGGCAGTCTTTCACATAATAGAATCACTAATGATCAAATCAAGAGTCACATGGCCAAATTCAAGATTCCACTCTTTAATATATTTAAAACTTTATTTTTCTGACTAATAATTATTACTTTCTTAGTTCTCTTAACATTGTCTTCAATTTTTCCAACAGCACTTGCATATGGCTTGCTTTGGCCCAAGGTGTCCATGTTTAAACAAAGAAACGAAGTTTCTATAGCTCAATGTCAATTTTTGCTGATGAGAAGGGAACTACAAAGCCTGAACAATTTAGTTATTGGACAGTCCAGGTGCTTATACATGCTGAGTGACTACCTCAGGTATCATCCTTGAACATCCACTAATTCAAAATGACAATGTACTGAATATGTCAGAGATTATGTGTGGATGCATAGACATAACAATTAAATCTGTACATTCCAATGATCCCCATGATTTTTCAAAGCACATTAATAAAGGGAACAGTTATAATTATCCCCTTTGTCTAGTAGAAGAAGAATCTGAAGCCAATGAGGGTATAATTGTCTTGGCCAAGGTCAGATAGTCCATAAGTGAGACTGCTGGGATGAGACTCAGATTCAGGAATAGAGCACTTTAGAAACTGAATCTTCATTATATCCAGGAACAGATGGAATAGAGCTGAGTAAGACATTATTCTTGAGAGTCAATGAGATGTAAATATAGGTGGAAACAAGAGTAGGCAAGACAATAGGAAATCAAATCATCCTACAGAATAATCCTTACTGAATAATGACTGCACAAGAGATGACCTCAATTCACTCATGAAGGGAAGAAAAAGTGAACTGATGTCTTTGCCATGTGCTGGCTGGAGACGTGTGGAGGAAATAGCAAGCTGATTTGAGTTGAAAGCACATGGCAGGAGCTGGCAGCCTAATTTCTTTCCCCATCAATTTTCACCCCCACCCCTACCTGTACCCCACAAGGGACCTGCCAAAGTAGACATCCAAAATAAGTGTATCTCAGTTACGAATACAATGTTGTGCCATACAACTGAGTAGAAAAGGAAATAGATTTCTGATCTAGCTTTTATCTCCTGGGAAATTGTACAATTGTAAATAAGATCCTAGATAGAAGATAAGGATATTTATTACCTGGAAAGTTATCCATATTTATCTCCAAATATGGATATAATTAATTGGACAAACTTCTTTCTGTTTTTCTAATTTAAGGTTTATGTTCAAATGTTTTCTAATTTAAGGTTTATGTTCAAATACATCATTTCTGAATAATACATGCAATAATACAAATTCTGCTTGGTTAAGATTGATGACCTTTACTGAGTCCAAAACTAATTATTACTAAATAATTACTAAATAATTCTCAATTGGTAGCCTTCAGAGACAGAATCCCATCAACAGTCTATGTAAATTCTAATAGTTTATAGGACTGCAGTGGAAGTAGGACTACATTTTAATTTCTACTCTAATATTTAGGACCTCTAGATCTCAGTTTCTCCATCTGTGAAAGGGGGGTACAATGATATTTGCCCTTTCTGCCTCCCAAGATTATGTGAGGATCAAATAAGGTAAGAGTCATGTCCCTAAAACACTACTTTTGATATAAGATATTATTATCAATGTTGGTATAATCATTACTGGATATAGATTAGCTCTTTTTCTCCACAGCTTGTTTGTGAGGCTGGAGTGTGGTCAGTTTACTTTGACCATCCAAGGAGTATGTTAGAGATTAGATTCTGGCGCAGGGCGAAGGGCAGTCCCTTTTCCCCCAAACCAAATCTGAGTTCCTAGTAGGATTTCGTGTGTTCACTTGGGTTGATTATTCTATTTTTTGATGTGAAAAGTAGGAGATGATAAAGGGGGTTAACAAATAGAAGAAAGGTTGCTATGGCAAATGTAGATAGGCTTCATGTACATTTTCTTGTCTATCCCAGCTCAGAGATATCTCTTCCCATCCATCCTTCCATCCATCCAATGAATATTTACGAACCATCTACCATATGCCAGTTTGGGCTTCCTTTTAGTTTTCCTTCTATGAGCACACTGATGAATTTATGAAAATGATTGCTTAAGTTGCATGTGTCCAATGAGACTGAATTCTTTAAGGGCAGGAAATATGCCTTATAGTTTTATTCTGTCCTCTGTAATGCTTAGGATAGTGCTGGGAAAATTTAAGGAGCCATTAAACAGTTATTGAGTTTTTCTTAAAGGGTCATATATTATCTTTATGGTTGATTTTTAAAAAGCACTGTGTGGCAGGTTGAGTTTCTCAGGGAGTAGCCTCTGAGATGGAGATTAGCAGGCTGGGAGTTGAGTGGGAAGTGCTGTTGGAAGCAATGCCTGTGGAAGGGAAGGGAAAGGAAGGGAACCGAGGGGGTGAGGAGAAGATGGCCTTTGATGCAGCCCCAGTGAAATCCTCGGCCCACTCCATGGCAAGCTCTGACGCTAGGATAGCCTTTCGGAGTTGTCCTGAGTTGGGGCAAGGGAGCCAGTCCTTTGTACCAAACATTAACCCATCATTGGAGGCAGGCTGCCGTGGGAAAGGGATATGACCTTGAGTAAAGTAATGAGACCATTCTGAAAGAGAGTTGTCTGCTGTGGGCTGGCCGCTGACAGCATTCGCAGCAACTGAGGGAATAGGTTCTTCAGTCCTGAAGGGAAATCTGGGCTGCACCCATTGCTAATTGTAGTATTAGTGGAAGAGGATGCTGGAAGCTTCATCTGAGAGGGAAAAAAAAGTGAGTTTTACTGCTGGCACTTTATATACCTCATGTTGTTCATCAAAAAGAACAATTTTTAAGTCACTCACCAGTATGGTCTAAAATAGAAGTTCCCCTTCAAACATACATTTCAATGACACATTTTTAAAAAACCCAAATGGAGATGAAACTTGTGTTAGTATGTATTAGTCAGGGTGATTTGGTTTCACGTAATTGAACCCAACTAAAATTAGTTCAGAAACAGGAAATTGTATAGTCTCATGTAACCAAACTCCAGGAAAGGCAAAACTGCAAGTAGACCTCAGGGACTTAGATGGTAACAGATCACTTTTTTGTCTCTGCTTCTCTCTTCATATTGTCTTCATTGTCCCATTTGCTTCTTCCATACAGCTGGAAATATGGCTCACAGCAGTTTCCAGGCTCAATTTCATCACTGGAGAGGGATTAAAACTTGATCTCTCTATTGTGAAGTTAAAAACTTCCTGGGAAAGGTTTTTACTGGGTCAAGTGTTATCTGTGGACAAATTAGCTGCAACCAGGAAGATAAGGTATGATGATTGGTTCAATGCAGTCTATCTGGATAGTGCTAACTAGTCCCTGTGGCCAAGTAAGATCATGGGAGTTCTTGAGTTTATGCACATGACTGGTATGCAAAAGGGAGCATTTTAAGGAAGGGTAGGGCAAGCAATGAGTGGATAGAACAAAACATGTAGTGTATTAGATTTCTCTTATCCCCTTGTTTCAATCTTACCAGACTAATGTTATTTTCTTTTTGGCTTTGGCATACGGGTCAGTGCATCTAATCATGGAAATAGACCACATAGCTAACTATCAGTAAATTGTTCATAAATATTAGGTTCTGTTCATTTTGCACTGAGATTAATCACCTGCCAACATGTACATGATTTTCTTGGTTCAGAGAAATTGCTTATTAATCATATTAACAAGGGGATTTTTTAAGAGCTAGAAATGAAGACATAATGATTATATACTTCTTTTTAAGAGGATATTTATTTATATTAACAAATATCACTTTATAGAAGGAATTTACACCTTTATCAAACAAGCCTACTCTGAGTGATTTACAATATAATTTTGTTGGCTATACATCTTTATCATATGAAGCAGACCTATTTGAAAAATAACAATTTTAAAAATAGTCCTGTTCAGTTCCAGAAAAAAAAAATCTCGCCTTCAATTTCAGAAAGGATCAGTTTAGCCTTTAACTCTTCTAGTGTTAGAACTGCTGGTCCAATATCTATCTACTCCACCCCCAGGTGATCAGTTTAAGCCAACTGTGTTACTTCCATCCCACCGTCACTGTGTTACTTCCATCCCACAGTAAAACCAGTCTCAGTGGTTGGTTCAGAAAGGGCTGTGTGATGTGAAAATTTTCTCTTCCACAGAATGTGGGGAGATTTTCTTTTGGACACTGTTGTGTCTATATGTCACGTCTGCTCTGCCAATGCTACCTGTCACTAGTCCCAGTGAGGCCAACACTGAGGATAGCCCAATAGAAAGATAAGAACCCAAGTCCCTGTTGACATTGTTGAATCAATGAATTAACCAACCTCCGAGTCTTTCCTTCCATTGACTTAGGATGGCTGATACATCTCCTTATGCTGTAAACCAAAATCAGGTTTCTATTACTTCTAGCTGCATATTTCTTAATGTATATATAGTAGTCCCTCCTAGTCTATGGGGGATATGTTCCAAGAACCCCAGGGGATGCCTGAAGCCAAGAATAGTACTGGACCTCTATGTATACTATGTTTTTTCCTAAGTTCAATTTTCAAATTAGATGCAGTAGGAGAATAACAATAACTGCTAATAAGATAAAACAATTATAACAAAATACTGTAATAAAGGTTATGTGAGTATAGTCTCTGTCTCAAAATATCTTATTGTGCCATACCCATGCTTCTTCCTCTCATGTTGATGAGAAATGATAAAATGCCTATGCGATGAGATGTAGTGAAGTGAATGACGTAGACATCATAACTTAGAGTTAGGCTCCTGTTGACCTTTTGACATCTACTTCTGGACCATGTTGACTGTAGGTAACTGAAACCATGGATAGTGAAGCCACAATACAAATAAAGGGGGACTACTCCAATTGCAAAGTATGAAAGAGGAGCTTATTATGAAATAATTATAGTATTGTGTGATAAATACAAATAAATAGAGGTATCTACAATGTATAGGGGTGCCACAAAGTACAAACTCATATGAAAAGGTCTTTTGGAGCAGAAGACACCTGAAATGGATTTTGAAGGCCACCTCAACAAGGGGATGAAGATGAGGAGAGCCTTCCAGGCAGATGGAGCAACATATGTAAGATCATAGAGTCATAAAATAGGTGTTCCTGTTTAAATAACTCAAGTTAGAGCAAATAAAGAAAAGTCTGGGGATAACTCAAAGGAACAATGAACAGATGGATGTCATGGACACTGAACTGGGGAATTAGAAATCTGTTGGGGACAGATGTATCTTCTCTCCCTCTGTATTTGGGGTCATATGATCTCTTAGTATTACTTTGTTCTGACCGAGTGTTCCTCTCTAGTGGACTTCTGCAGGCTAGTTTCTCTGGTCTTTAATATGAATATATGACCCCAAAAGGACATCCTGGACTCACCTCAAGATGATTTCTGTTTAAACACTATGGTGATCTGACTATAGTTTCCCTGTCTCTTGGCTGGGATTTTCCTGGCTAGCCAATGTACTAGCCTTTGGATAGCTACTTGCCTATGGTCCAATCATTCGTGTCATTGGGAGATAGGGTCATTATGATATGAACGTGACTACTTAGATGAACCATTTCAGTTGGCTTGAGTAATAGGATCGAATCTAGAATAACTTAGAATAACTCTTCCTGAAGCAAGAAGCTTGGATGGTAGGGGGTAAAATCAGAGGAAGTGAGACCAGATAGGAAGTTACTGTGGTCAAAGTAAGAAATAGTGTCTGACCTAAGACAATAGGAGGGGGATGGAGAGGAGAATGATACAACAAAGGTGAGATGAATTCATTCACTCATTGACTTATTCATTTATTCAACAAATATTTATTCTTCTGGGTATGATGAACAACATAGACAAAAATTCCTATCCTCATAGGGCTCATAATTTAAAGTACGGACAGAATCAGGAAATAATTTGAATAAGTAAATTATGTATTATGCGAGATAGTGGTGTTATTCAGTTATGATAGTTATTTGTCAAATCACCCCCACACTCTCCATTTTTATTATCCTTATGGATTCTGTGGGCAGGAATTCAGAAAGGGTACCAGGAGCATGGTTTATCTCTGTTCTACAGCATCTGACGTCTGGAGCTTTTGCTGGAAAGACTTAACAGCTAAGGACAACTCAGTGCTGGAGAATGGAAGCACGTGGAGGCATCTTCACTCACACTAGTGGTTGTTACTGGCAATCAAGAGGGAGCGTGTTGGCAGATGCTCCTATACATGGCTTTTCTAAGTAGCCTGATTTCCTCACGGTATGACAGCCTCAGAAGAGTTGGGCTTGAGTTGGGCTTCTTATATTGCAGCTCACAGCTCCAAGGGCAAGTATCCCAAGAGAACTACAAGGAAACTCTATGGTGTTTTCTGACTCAGCCTCTGAAGATGTGTAGTAGATTCAGGGAATCCACCTTTAGATGAGATGAGTGTCTAGGACTTTACAGATTGATATGAAAACAACCATGAGGGCTCTGGAGAAAAACTGGGCAGGATCAAAGGATAGGGAATGCCAGGGGTGGGGGGCAGGGGGGAAACAGGAGATAGCTTTCCATTTTAATTAATGTGGTCATTGAAGAAGCAAAGGTTGTTTAGGAAGGAGAGCACATTTCGGGCAGAGGGACAGCAAGGGCGAAGAACTTATTGAATGCATTTACCAATTAGATTGAAGGGAGTTGAGGTGGATAAAAAGGAAGAAATCTAGGATTTCTAGACTTCTATCTTGTGAATCTAAAAAAATGGTTGTTCTATTACTAGGAATGTAACACAGGAGGCAAAGAAGAGAGGACTGAACGAGTCTTGGACACAATGTGCTTAAATGCTTACCAGAAGTAGTCGTCGTCGTGTGTGTGTGTGTGTGTGTGTGTGTGTGTGTGTGTGTGTGTGTGTTCATTCAGTAGCAGGCAGAATGTGGGAAGGAAGCTGGGGCTGAAGATCCAAGTATTGGAATCCTCAGTATTAGAACTCTTTCTGATGGTATCAACTTTTGGGAATTTATGGAATTGGCAAGTAAGGTGATGTGAGAAGTCTGGTGAACATCAATACTTAAGGGAAGAGCAAAGGGCTTAATATAAGACATCGAACTGGACTGGCTTGAGACATAAGAGGAGAAACAGGAGAGGGGAATGATTTAAGGGTCGGCGAAAGGCAGAGAAAGACGTAGCAACCTTCAAATCTCTTTCAGACTGGTGTACAAGAACCTACCATTCAAAATTTACGCCTTCAGTTTAAATGTTGTATGCTCTCCAGAGTTTCTCTCCTAAGATGTAAATGTTCCCAGTAAGGCAGAAAATTGAGCCACTGGTACTTGAGTGAAGGAAAGGCAGGGTGAGGGCACTTTGGAAAGGGAAGGGGATTGAGGGGTGGGAAAGTGGGGAGCTGTTCAAAGATACATATAGTCCATTTCCAATATCTATCAAACTGTAGTGAGCAATGGTGTCTTGGCAGAGGGTGTTGAGGCTTATCTTTAATTTTGAGTTATAATAGATCACATGGAATATTTTACATTTTAATAAATAAAACAAAGAGCAAGGGCCGGAGGCAAGTTCAAGTCTACGACAATCCAGTCTAGTAGGTGACCTAAGTATAAGTATGAACTTATGGACCTCCAGCTACACCTAGTGGCCAAGTAGTGAAAGGCACAGATATTTTATTTTAATAGTTGATCATGGTTCTTCAGCTGACCTTTTCCTTTACATATCAGTCAATAATTATTTCTTGGGTAGTTATGCATTATAGTGTACAGTTTCCTCTGTATAACTATTTTCAAAGACTCTATTTGTCATCTAGTTAGATAATCGATTCCCCAAACTGGAGGACTGTGATGGTATAAAACAGAAAGAGACTGTGTGTGTGTTGGAAAGCTGGGGAAAAGGATATAAAAGGGGATAGATGTGCTTGAAAACTTACAGTATTCAGCACCTGCTAGGTTCCTCTATTTTAGCTTTATATTGTCTTTTCCAGAAAATAAACAACAATAACAGTGATGATGATGATGGTCCAGGAAGAGTTATTCGAAGGAAAGAGAGCCCAAATATTTATTCTGCATCTGGTATTTATGGGGCTTGAAAAATGAAATTAACCTGTAAGAAAATAGAGCAGAACCTGAAGGAAGAATTGATCAAATTATTTTCAAAGCATAATATAAATACTTCAACCACTGTACCAGCCAAGAATGTTACATAGTCACCTGTATCTTTGCAAGTGGCTTTTTTTTTTTTTTTTTTGGCATTTGCTTACAGATTGAGAAATCCCAGTAGCCAACCTGAGCATTTATTATAGCAATGAAGCGGGGCATTCAGGGAGATGATTCCAACCATTGAAGAGTTGACCCAAATGGCAACACATTCCCGGAATCACATTTATCTTGGAAAAACAATGGCAAGAAGCAATGTAAAGATTTTGAAGAGGTTTTATGATATTCTACTGCAGTTTTCCAGAGGAAGCAAATGACAGGAATGGGTTTATGTTTCCCTCTTGAGAATTTGAATACATGATATATTAATTAAACATATATCTTCATTTTACTGATGGAGAAACTTGAGCCAACAGTGATTAAGTTACGCAGCTATTTGGTTGCAGAGCTAAGACGGCAACCCATGGTCTTTCCTCCTCCTGTACTATTCTTTTTACTACAATTATTAGCGGAAAATTTTCTGTTTCCATAGAAGAGCAAAGCAAGAGGAAATGGGTTTATATGTCTATCAAGAAAGTTTAGATAGATTGAGGAAGCTTATTTAAGTGTAAAGTAACTAAATACTGTATTTTCCTTATTTTGAGATGTATCTAATTTTTACATGCTAATATTCTGATATCAGCCTGACTCTTACGAGCTATGTTAAATCACAGTTGCTTCCAGGTGTATCAAGTTGTGAGCTAGTTCTGTTTACCCGGAAGAATCTAGCCATTGACATTGTGATTTAATAGGTTATGAAATCGACAAAGCTAAGGTATTCCCTTAATCTGCAAAAGAAACTTTACTATCCAGCAATCTGTAGTTCAGTTAAGAAATAAAAAGCAAAATCAAAATTTAAATCACTTGTACTATTTCATTTGACTTGAAGTGTGAACGAGGTGAAGCTGTTAAGGAGAGAGGAGGCAGACTCAAGCGCCTACGCTACTCTTGCACTGTTGGGGTGGAACTTAAATTTAGGAGAATCTTTAGACTGGATGTGAGAAGTGTAGACCCAAATGTGAATCCCAAAAAGAAATGGTATGTCGCTGTACGGAAAGCTCCATGTCATAGTTCTGTTAGTATACGTCATCATTTGTGTATATATAATGTAGTGCTTTTTTTCCCCCATGAAGCACATTACTAAATTGACTGATGAGCTTATAATCGTGACATCCAAGAATAAGAGTAGTTTGGTGTAGAATGGCAGTGTTACTATTAGAAGTGAGGTCTGGGAAACCACTCAGCCTCCTCCCAGCTGTATTGCCCTTGTATTTACTTCCTCTCCAAATAATAGTTTCCTTATCTGCTATTGGAATAAGGACATGAACCTTGCAGGAATAGTGTGAGGGTCAAAGAAGATTCCATACATAAAGAACCTATCACCATGCCTGTTGCATAGTAGGTGCTCAGCAAAGTCAGCTCAGTCACAGCAAGCTTAACAAAATGATTTGTCCGGCAATGCTGGCGAAAGGGTGAATTTCTCTGGTTTGGTAAAAACCATGTAGCCTAACCAGTGTTTCTTACCAGTTTAAAGTCCATGCCCCATTGGTCAAGAAGATTTTTAAAAAGTGCTACTGAAATAATATGTATTTAAACCTTTTTCCAAAGACATAATAGTAGGCTTTTATGTTTTTTCAGGTTACTGCTGGATACCTTCTCCCCATTCTGATCTGCCTCCTAGAGGGGTGGCCCCACTCAGCTGAGAACCTTTGTCCTGAAGCATGGTGGCAGACAGGGATCTAAGAAACATATAGATATTTATTTTAGGTTCATGTTAGGAGCATAGCAGTTCAATCGCCTTCACCTACTGGCTCCATTGTCCATATATTTGCTAAACACGTAAGATCAAGAGAAGAAAAATGGAACTAGCCATTATAGGGCATCTAGGATCTTCCTTCAAAGAGTTATTCAAAACAAATATAATGGGGCAATATTTCCAAGGTGACCTAAGAATTTTTTTTTTAAAGATTTTATTTATTTATTTGACAGATGGAGATCACAAGTAGGCAGAGACGCAGGCTAGGGGTGGGGGGTGGCGGAAGCAGGCTCCCCGCTGAGCACATAGCCTGATGCAGGGCTCAATCCCAGGAGCCTGAGATCATGACCTGAGCCAAAGGCAGAGGCTTAACCCACTGAGCCACCCAAGCACCCCTGACCTAAGGATTTTTATGCACAAGTTAAGTTCTGTGCGTTTGGCAGCAAGGGGATATTGTCATGAAGCAAAGGGGGTAGAAAACAAAACAACAAAACAAAGGTGGGTCACCAGAAATTTAAAAAGCCCTGTGCTCAAGCTAGTTAAAGAAACCACAAGGCCAAATTTTCTATCAGTCCCTAGGGAGACACAAAGAGAAAAGGCTTCAATAGTCCTGATCACATTTCCTCCACTCTAGCATCCTGTCCCCTACAAGTGTTCATAAAATAATAGCACACCCTGGAGTTGGCTGTCCTCTGACGACTTTTTTCTGGTTTCATGCCAGTTTGACTTTTATTCAAGCCTAAATCTCGCTCCCCACCCAGCTGTCAAGAATAGACCCACAGGACTCTTTAGCACCATTAACTTTTCAAAAGCCACTTGCCTATTTGCATATCTCCTGCAAGGCAGACCACAGGAACCTTGGAGCCGGAATCCCTTGTCTGCTTTGTTCGGCAACCCAAAAGGGGTCAAGGAACTGCTCCACTGTAGAGGGAAGAAGGGGAAGGATTCCAGGGTGGAGCACATTGGTGATACCACAGGAAAATTCCAAGAATCCTGTGAAGCACTGTCCTCACCCACGTTGTTCCCTACCTCACTAATCTTTCAGATTAGTTCAGCCGCATGAAAACCAACAACATAAAGGCACACTCATCGTTTACCTCATGTCTGCTTTAGTTCACTTAGCATGTTTTGGTTTAGTCAAGCAGATTCCTCAAAAAGTACCCCCAGCTGGCTCTTGGGGCCCGCTCTGACAACTTTAACACTCATCTTGGGCAAAGAAGAAGCTGATAAGGATCCCAGCACTAAAGAGCAATTATTTGTTCCGAGATGGAATGAAAGGTGTTGGCTGACGTTTTTTTCCCAAGGACAAACATGGATTCAGATACTCAACACAGTAGACCCCAATTGCTCTTAGCCTTTCTCTTATTATGTTCATAAGTAGCAAAATACTGTGGGAATTCACACTGACAGCTCTTAAGAGTCTTTTCAGTTCAGTATTTAGCATTCCTTATGAATTTAAGTTCTTCAATGAGAGGGAAAAGATCTTTATTTCAGGTGTCTTAAAATTTTTCAAAGGTATATGTGAGTCTTATTTGCCATAACGCAGACTACACTATTTATGAGCAGTACTGTAGTTGATAGAGAAAAGTCCTTATATTTCTTTTTCCAATTTAAATGAGAAGTATTGCCACCAGGAAAAACAACCATTTCTCTCCTCTCTGCGTAAAAATGATCAAGTAATTTAAGCCAGTCCATGGCAATGAAAATTCTGACATTGCCATTGTTTCTTCTATTCTGGGGGGGGAAGGCAAACAGAACACATGATAATAGGGGCTCATTGGCTAAGTCACTTACTTGCTACCTCTTGTTCTTGCTTCAACCTGCCTGAGAACTCTGATTCTGGTGATAGTGGTCCAGGACCAAAATGATAAATACCATCTCCGAAGCTGTGTAACACCTCTTTTCTGCTGGCAAAAACAGTGTGGTTGGAGAGGAGAAAATTGCCAATCGCTTGGGTCCTAAATTCCTTGAATTCTAAATGTATTTATTTTTTGGAGACAATGTTATCTGCCAAGCTTATTTTAAAGTAAATTTTACTCAATCAATTAGACAGCAACACTCATTCTCACTAAACATGCTGTGGCCCTTTCACAAGATTAGAGCCTGTGGCTTGGTCACATTCCAACACAGATAACTGCATTCTGCATTCCTAGATAGTTCCCTCCACCTTTGCAAACCCTTACCATCAGACACATTATTTGCACTGGTCCCAAATCAACAGTTCTGTTGTGAGGGTACAGAATATCAGCTTTAACTGCCAGGCTAAAACATTGCTCATTTTACTTTTATAAAAGAAAATTCCTTAGCCGATGCCTATCTTGAAATGTGAGGCAAATCTCAATTGTGCACATTTCATCCCAAGTTAAGGTCTTTTTGGTAAGTAAAACACTCTCGTTTGCATAAAGGGAGTTTACTTTGGAATCTTCTTTGCTAAAAATTTTGTTGCTTAAATATGTGCTCTTTCCTTCAAGAAAGAAAATGAAGCATTCAGAAATGGTAAACAAACAAACCGTAAAACAAAAACAAAAAATCCCTCTTGGGCAACTGGTTTTCCTTTGACCTTCTAAATAAATTCCACAAGGGGGCGAAAACACCTAATGGTCTGGGACGGCAAAGTTTATATTTCAAAGTCGGCCACCCAGAATAGATTAGTGGATTAATATTTTGCTCTGAAGGATCTGGCCTTTAATGTTGACATCAATTTATAGCTATCCCAGGCGTTTACAGTAGTAAAAGTCACGGAGACCATAAACTTCACAATAGACGTCAGCCTTCTGGTACTAGTGCTCTAGCCTAGCACCCCATAAACAGTGGTGATTAGGTAACTGTCCTTCAAAGACCCATCCATAGTTGTAACGGCTTGATCAGCCCTGGCGAAAATACTGCCACCAGGATTTTAGCAGCCACAAGGCAGACGGACAAGTTTTTATCAATGTGTCATTTTTCTGATGTGTTTCTATGATGTTCTTACTTATCATTGATCTCATCTTGAAAATCAAGCATGGAGTGTCTATTTGTGGACAAAGCTTATAGAACAGAAGCTCTCTTGTACCATATGAGAACTTTTTGAAAAACAGCCAAGGTACAGAGGTCAGATTTCCCCATATGCTATAAGCAACTTGGTAGGAAGGAAGACCACAAAAGGTTTTGCAAATGTCTGCCAGTAGCCCGGTGATCTAGGTCACTGTACAGGTTTCATTAATCAGGTTGTTCAAACAAGGAGTTATTTTTCCTCTGCTTAAGAGACCTGCCAGTATCACATAGAATCTGCGCAATTGTTGATCAAGAAAGAGTTTGCATGGAATAGAGATCATTCAAATGAACGGGGACGGGGGTGGGGGGAGGTTTGTATTTGCACTGAGGAGAAATTGGGCTTTGAAAAACCAGCTCCTCTGTTCGAGTGCTCTGTTCTGGCAGAGATGGGCTCAGGATCTAATAATAGTTACTTGGGCTCTGCATCTCCACATACGTGTTCCGGTGTTAGAGCAGCAGGAGGAATTTAGGGACAGAGCAGGTGTTGTGGCTTATTTTCTGGCAGAATAAATTGCAAAGGGTGGTGGCAAGACTATTCTTTTGCGTCTTTCTTTATGCAAAAAAAAAAAAAAAAAAGCCTCCAATAGCTTTCCTTTTTTTCCTGGCACAAGTGAAAAACAACAAGAATTGCTGTATTAATATGTATGCAAACATATTTTTTCACTTGAGCCTCTAGGAAAAAAAAAAAGAAAAAGAAAAACTTACTGTGAAAATGCTTAGCCAGGAAGATTTACTGCTGATTGCAGATTTAGTATTGACATATTTTAGCTGAAGAAAACTTCAGCTCAAACTATTAATGTGAGAAATCTGGATGTTTTTAAAAATGGGGTGAAGAGTTTCAAATGATTTTGTATTTTCAGAGGAATTATTTATTTAGAACATAATTTTGAATAAGAAAGTGTCAATTATAGAGGTATAAAGAGCCCAGTGGAGTGTGCATCTTAATTTTAATGGCTTGCCTTGGAAATAGAATTATAGAATGTAGGTGATCTGAATTATTCTGAAACCAGTCTTTCCGCCAGCCTCACTGTAATTTAACACTTCTGTTTCCTTCTCTGATTTTTTTTATTATGAAATATGGGATTTAAGATTAGAATCTGAGAGTCTAAATGAAATGCTCTTTTAAAGTATTATTTGTGAGATTTTCCTCCACCTCTATTTCTTTACATCTCCAGTGGGTCAAATATAATAAAAGACTGTATTCTTTCTTGAATGTGGATGTATTACTTTTATAAGATAAGCTAGGAAAACATGAAAGGAAAAACAAAATTCCATCTTCAAACTGGGATAACTTGAGAATTCAACAATATGACTTTTACTTTATCATGTAAGGCAAAACTCGACACCTACTTAACCATAATTGTGTCTTTTTGACAATACATTTAGGTAAAATTAAAACAATCTTATCCTTATGTCCTTTGCACCCCTTTCCTTTAACAGAAAAAGCTCAGAATTCTGGAAAACAGGGCATGCTTGAGAGGGAACATCTTGTGAAGACTGTAATTTGACCTTTGAATCAACCTCCCTGTGTAAATTTTAAGTATTGTAGAACAAAATAGAATGCCTCAAGGTGGAATTCTGCCCCCTCTCCCTCTTAGGACTATAAACCAGTCAGAAGCTATTTCAGAGATTAAGCTAGAAAATGTGTGCCTCTCCTTAGGACTTTTGCTGAGAAATAAAATTCGTCACTAGAGATAAAGGCAGATTTATGTTTAATGCCATCCTCATCAATCTCCCAGTATATTATCCCGATGTACTTTCATTGACGTAGTTGAATCAGGTGTCACCAGAAACACTCGGTTTTCCCCCCTCCCACACTGTGAAGAAAATATTTATGATATTTAGTGTTACAAACCTAACTCTGTAGTACACTTGAAAATGATGGCAATTAAGGAAAAAAAATGCTCTGACAACTTTGCAGCTTCTGATTAAACCACACCAAGAGGCATGCTACAATGGTAACAATGAAGCATTATGCCAATTATGTTAAATCCTGCTCTCCACTTAAGCTCATCATGACCTGTTTTAGTGTCCTGTAATTTATCCTTTGGAATGCTTACTCTCATCAATAAAGTGTTCAAGAGGAAAAAAGCCACAGAAAGGAACCCCCCCCCCCAATGACTTCTAGAAAACAAGTATTTCTTAACTTTTTATTGACATTGGCAAATTAAAATAGAATAAATTAACAAGTATTTTTTCAAAAAAATGTTTTGTACAAAAATACTGTCAAAATTTCCTAAAAAGCTTTCAACACAGTAGTATCTTTTCATGTACTGAATATAACTATTAGCACAGTGTCAAAAATGTTGAAGACAGAAACAAAATAAAAATCTGTGAAATGTTTGCCACTGATGACATTCCACACCCTATTATTGTCTGTACATATGGGGGAGGGGACAGCCAACTTGAAAGTGAACAGTATGACTTTTCCTGATCCAGAACGGTTTGGCCCACATCTGTTTAATCTTCCAGTTTAGCATATTTAAAAAATTAGTCTGTACTCAAATGCATAGTTAAAAAAATGAAGCGAGATGGCAGAGTTTGTGCAGTATTATCTGCCCTTCAAAGTTCATGCAACCAACTAACGCAATTTTTCCTTTCACTCGTAAATCTGAATGCAGTTCAGTCATTTGAAACCATCTACAAAATCCACAAGATTAAGCAGTTTGCCAAGATTAATATCTAACAGTTGAGCACTGGAGAAAGTGAAGAACTAAGGAGTAAAAACAAACAACAAAAAAGACCAAGTTAGCTAGATATTTCAACTACATAAGGGAGGTGAATGTCAAGGCTACAAAAACGAAACAAAAACAGAAAAAAAGAAGTGGCAGCAATTTTTTTAAACCAATTTGTACAAGTTTATAGTTTACTTTGTTTCCAAGTTCTCAAACCTTTCAAGATCTGAAAAGTGAGATACTGTGTCTAAGGGAATGTTTTTTAATTCACACCGAAGTTGGGGGGGCGGGGTAGGGAGGGTTTGATTTCTTTTTGCCGGGGTTTCGATCAAGTCAACAGCTTACTCTGCTGGGCTGCTGTTTGCACACGAAGTCCGTCATAAAATCAAACTCGTTTTGCCCCAGCCAGAGTTCGGGCAGCTCCTTGATGCGGTCCAAACCCATTTCTATCACTAAGGACATAAGCACTTCCTCGTCGATGAAATCAGTGTCTATGACATTGGGCGGCAGCATTGCAGCAGGGACGTGGGCCACGGAGGCGGGCATGTTGCTGCCGCTGCCGCCGCCGCTGCCGCCGCCGCTGTTGCCGCTGCCCGCGCCGCCACCCGAGGTGCCGCCCGAGCCGCCGGGGGTGCTGCTGCCGCCCGAGCCGCCGGGGGTGCTGCTGCCGCCGCTGTGCTTGGGGTTGCAATCTCGGAAGTGCTGGTTTGTCCCGTTCATCTGGTGGCCTGCAGCAGGGTGCAAATCCGGCATGTAGTGGTTGTGGGGGTAGGGGTGATGGTTGAAATACTGGTTGTTGAGCTTCTGCAGCTGCATGCTGGCCGGCAGGGAGCCTCCCTGGCTGGCCACCGGGGGGCCCATGAACTGGGAGTTGCTAAACCTGGCCGTGGGGGCCAGCGCGCTCGGGGGGTGCCCGCCGTTCACAGTCCCCGGCCCCATCGCATGCCTGATGCCGCTCGTGGCATTCATGTTGCCCGCGCCGTAGTGTATGTGCTCGCCCATTAGGGCGTTGAAGGCGTGCTGGGGCTGCTGCTGCTGGTGGTGATGGGGGCTCGGGAACTGCCCCATGCCCATGCGATGGGCAGGGTGGTGGTGCAGCCCACTGGTGCCGTCGGGGAAGCGCCCGTGGTTCATGGCCATCATATGGTCTGCCATTTCCAGTCCTGAAAGTGAAGAGAGCAGACGGTTAGGACCCGCGCCACACGTGCAGCCCACCGCGGTGCACCCACTTTTTCTCGCCTCTGGCGCGTAGGCTCCCCGGACGCACGTCGACTACGAAATCGCTCGCCCTCCCTGCAATCCTACTAGTAGCCTGTGCAGCCGGGCTCGCCACCACAGCGGACCTGCCACCCGCAACAGAGATGGGCGCTCAACAAACAGCCCCTTCCCTGCGAACCGGCAGGCGGACCCGAGCCCACACCCCCCTCTGCTCCCCGAAGTCGCCTAATAAAGGAAGTGCCCCGTAGCCCTGCCGCGAACTTCAGGCATTAAATCAGCCCTCCTCATCCTGTTGTTGCACATCCTGTTGTTATTCCCCAGCTCCGCCTCACGCTCTTCCTCCGGGCAAACCCAGCCCTCAGAGGACTGGGCTGGCAGGCGCCCCAGCCAGCTTCGCCCGCCGCGCTTACCTTCCGTCTTTGCGATTTCTGCTCCGAAGACCGAGGGCGGGATCGTCGGGTCCAGGACCGGCTCAGCAGCACATAGAGGGGACCTTTCTGGTGTGCAGGGCGCTCGCGGTCGCGATGTCGGCACCAAAGTCTTGCAGTGGCCGAAGGGGCAGAATCGGAGCCGTTCCCTTTTATTTCCCCTCTGCTGCCCTCACAGCTCGGTAAGACCGCCCAGCAGCTGCCAACAATGAGCTGTGTTTCTTAGGGCTTTGGCCACAGTTAATATAAGGGATTTCAGGAAGGGCGGAGCGAGCCTCCCGGGCGGGCGGTGGCAAAACGCGGACTCCGGAGCCTCGGGCACGCCGGACCGGGTAGGCGAGCCGCGTCCCCGCGGCCGGAGGCACGTGCGCAGAGGCTGCGGGCCCAGGCGCTGTCTCGCTGCGGCCGACTCTGGTTTCCTCCCGCCCCATAAACGCGGGATCAGCCCGGCTACCCCTGGAGCGGGGAGAAAATGACCTCTGGAGCGCTAGCCCCAAAGTAGCGCCAGTCCTGAAAGGAGCGAGGAAGACGCACCGCTCCCCTCTGGTCGGATCCCCCACTCCCAGCTCTCCCGCTTGGCTCACCTAGCGATCTGAGGTGCCTTCTATGGGAAAAGGGGGTTCACTCAGCGCCCCCTTCCTCCGTAGTGCTCTTATGCCTCCCCGGCTTTGCAACAGCCCCCATTCCCCCCCACCCCCGGGCCGCGAAGAATGGCTGTGTTTCTCCGAGTGGGGTTTTAAATCGCCGGACAGAAAATGCCCCTTCCCCGAACATACTTTCCTGGGCTGTGCCTTTGTGTTTTTACAGGGGCACTGAGTAAACCTGATCTAGATATTCGGCGTGCGGACGCATTTGTTTCCCCCTACTCCTTTCAAGGACAGGAGCTGGGGGCGGGGAGCGGCCGCGGCTGCAGGTGGACCGAGCGCGCTCGCGGGCCCGCTGCCTCCGCTCCCGCTCTTGGGACTCCGGTCCGCGCTTTCAGGCCCGCTCGCCGCTCCCGGGGTACGTGTGCTTCTGCTAAGTTTGCGTTTGCAGCTCTTGGTAGCTTTGGCATCCGAGCTGAGGCGTCTCTGCTCTGTAAACAAACTCAGCGATCCTCGTCCCCAGATCCACCTTTTTGCACATACACAGTTTCTTGCTTCTGCTGTTGCCCTTGATCTGGGAGGTGGGGGTGTGTGCAAACTCACACAGCCTCCCTCCGGTCTCTGCCTGACGATTTGGGGTTGATTTAGAAGCGAACGGGTTTGTAATTAAGAAATTCGAGGGCTGAGTGAAGCTGCTGTTGCTGGAAAGGGAAAACAAATAGATAACATGGTAATCGCTTTGTAAATAAAGTCGTTCTGGAGGTGGGCACGTAGCTGCACGTCCCGTATGGCACCGTGCGCACACACGCTGCCGAGACTCTTCCTTTTCAGTGAAATTGTTCAGTGGGGCAATAGGCGATAATAATAACCTTGCTTCTCAGGACGCGCGGCACAAGTAGCCCGGTCGTCCATTTGGCTCATTGACTTGCAAATAAAAAATCGCTTACACGGGTCTGGGCTACTACCCGGTCGGAGCTCTCTTGCTTTCTCACATGGGGAAGCCGAGTTGTTTCACCAACACCATGGTGAGACTGCTCCGAGGTTTTATGTTGCTCTTTATGTGCTAAAAGCGAGTTTAGCGCTCCGAAGAAGGACTTCTGTTCAGAGTTGTTTCTTCATGACTCGATAGCCATTGAAGACTTCCTGCTATGAAGAGCTAGTCCCCCCGCCCTCCACGCCTCCTTTTCTCCCTTCTTGCTCACAGGACTTTTTTAGGCCGTATTTTTTGAGGACTGGAAATTCTGATACATACATTTCCCCTTTCAGGAATTTGCAAAAGGAAGCGAATCCTGGTTTCGTTAATGTCTTACCTCTCTGTCTTCCTCTAGTTAGGTATCTAGATATATATACTTAGTGTACAAATATAATATTATACATATATATTTAAACATTGTTACCGTCTTCCTCTCTTTTTCCAGTCTCTTCAGCATTTGTAACTGTGTGCAATAATTTCTTTCGTGTCAGTGCAATAATTTTTAAACCTCAAAAATATTTACGTTTTTGGAGCCTTGTGCACAGAGTACATTGCATTGTTGGTTGCAATAATCCCCTGCTCTCGTGTCCACCCACCACTTTTACTTGTAGGTCATGGACTTGCAGTTGCAGAATCAGAGGCTGGGAAGAAACCTGCAAGTGCCACTTTGTTTCAAAAAATAGGCTCCTGCTGGTCAACCCCAGACTCAAAAATCCTGCCATAGATTGTTTACTTCCCTTCCTTACACTGCAGCTTCTTGCGACACAAGCACGGACTCCTGAATGTCTAATCTAAATTCCTCTTGGAACCATTAAGGAAAGGTGCAGCTTCATCCAGGCCCAGTGGTTTCGCCGGCTATTGGGAAATCTCTTCAAAGGTCACCTCCCCGCCCCCCACCCCTTAAAGGGGAAAAACAACAACAACAAAAAAAAGTTCTGGGACCAGCTTTAAAACACGGCATGCTTTGTGCATTTACTCATCTGTCCAGTGAATGTTCCCCAAGAGCCAGACACTTTCCTAGTGCCTAGAGAAACAACCAATATAGGAACTCATATTCAAAAAGAGGAGATAGACAAACAGGCCTAACAGGCCTCGGGCACACTGTAATAAGTGCAACAACAGCATTCAATGCAAGGACTTCTGGAAGTAAATGGGAGGGACACCGAACCTAGAGGTCTTCAGAAGGCTTCCAGTGTAGGTGGTACCTAAATTGAGGTGAATGGAAGTCAGGCCACCAGAGTAGGGGCCAGAGATGAGAGAAGCAAGGTTGGAGAGGTAAATCGGGGCTGGATCCTGTGGTCTTTGGTTCCCAAGCTGAGGAATTCAGGTTGTATCCTGAAGACAACGAGAAGCAGGTGAAGGTTTGTGAACCAGTGAGATGATCCCGTTTTCACTTTAGAGAGATCAGGATAGGACTGTGGAGAATGGATTGAGAAAATAAGCCTGGAAACAGGGAGTCCAGTTAGGGGCGGTTATAGTCACCTAGGGTACGCAGAGCCCCTTGTAACCCGGGCTTTATCCTGTGCGGTGGTCTGTGTGCATTCACCTTCACAGCGACAGACGGCTTTATTAGTTTCCTAGGGCTGCCATGACAAAGTACTACAGAGTTTGTTTATGTCACTCAGGCTTGAAGAGCAGGAATTTATTGTCCCAGTTCTGGAGGCTAGAAGTGCCATTTTCAAGTGCGACCAGGGTTGGTTCTGAGGGTTGTGAGGGAGAATCTATTCCAGGTCTCTCTCAGTTGGGTCATTTGCCGGCCATCATCGCCTGATCTCTGCCTTTATCTCGTGGTGTTTTCCTGTGTGCCTCTGTCTAAAATTTCCCCTTTTTCTAAGGACAGCGGTCATATTGGATTAGGTCCTGTCCCGATGACCTCACTTTAATTCAATCCCCTCTGCTGAGACCCTGTCTTCAGATAAGGTCACTTGCTGAAGTACTGGTGGTTAGTTAGGATCCCAGCATATCTTTTGTGGAGTGACACAAATTGGCCTGTAATAGTGTTGGAGACACTGAAAATCACAAGACCCCTACCACTGTGGGGGAAAAAGATGCTGCCTGGAACTCTTTTCCCAGATATCCTGCTGGCCTACACATTCATTTCTTCATGTTTCTGCTCAGACACTACTTCAGTGAGGCCTTCCTGACTGTCCTACCCAAATAGTAAGATCTCTGTTTGCTTTCTTACCCGTTTTGGTTTTCTTCTCAGCATTTATACCGATATGCTGCATATTGAATTTTTACTATCTTCCCCCTCCTAGAATGACCGGCCAAGGAGAGTGGAGACCTTGCCTGTTTGTTCATTCAGTGTCCAAAATAAGTCCTGGCATGGTTAGTCTTTTCCTGATTAGATGAATGAATGAATGAATGAATGAATGAATGAAAGCAAGAAGAGATACTGAGGGAAACTAAATGAAGGATTTATGAGAGGGATATCGGAGGGATATCAGAGTCACCTTTTCTGGAGAAGGTGACTTTCAAGGCGGGAAGGAGAAGAATCTGGAAAGAACAGCAGAGTATCACTGTCTGCATGTGGCTTTTCATGTACTTGAGCAAACCTGTGATCCCTTTGGGAGGATAGCTCATGGGCGGGGGTGGTAAATGATCTCACCTAATCTGTACTCAACAAGTAGGGATTCCTTTCATCACTTCAGAAGGGAGGATTTTGAGTTTCAGTGAAAAAACAAAACAAAACAACTTACACAAGATGACCCCCTTCTCAGAGCAGTTAGGAAAAAGGGAAGAGAAAGAGACAGACACCAGTTGGGCCCTTTGTCCCCTTCCCTTCCTCCTAAGACCTTGGCTCTAGGTCTTAGCTGGTGAGAAGAACGCTACTGTCATCTTATTTCACCATCTCCCTGAGCATGAGTTGTGACTCCCTTTTCTGTCTTGATGTATTTTCTTGTTCAGTAGAAATACAGCAGTTACAGGGCAGAGGGAGCAGGCATCCCTACAGGGGAGAGGGAGCAGATGTTTTTATTCAAAAGGAGTCTTTAAACTTGATGAAGTTGATACAACTCATCTGAGGAGATGGTTAAAATAAAGATTCCAGTACATTTTCTCTGGAACTCCTGACGTAGCAGGAGTGGGGCCTGCAGATCTAGGTACTTTTAAAAAAGCTTCCAGTGAGTTCTGACATTTAGATAGGTTTGCAAACCACCGATCTTGTCCCAGGTATAGCATGAGTGTAGTTTACACTCATAAGGCTCTGTCCCTCCCTTCCTACCCCACCAAGTACCATCATCTCCCCTTATCTCCCAAGATTGGAATTTTGCCCATCTTTGAAAGGTTCTGCTCAGGTGACACCTGCTGTTTCAAGCCTCAATCCCTCAGTGGAAAGAATTTGACTCCCTTGTTGGTCCCAGGGCACTTTGCTCGGATCTTCCTTTATAACTCATTCTTGCTTGAGTTATGAGTATTTGTACCTTCTCTGTAATGGCAGAGACTCCTTGGTGAGCCCCAAGGGGCTGCACAATTTCACGAGTAGAGTAACTTGTATTAGTCTGCTCAGGCTGCTGTAACAAAATACCACAGACTGGGTGTTTCAACAACAGACATTATTTTTCTCACAGTTCTGGAGGCTAGAAGTCCAAGATAAAGGAGTCAGCTGATTTGGTTTCATCTGAGGCCTCTCTCCTTGGCTTGCAGATGGTCACCTTCTTGCTGTGTCTTCACATGGTCTTTTCTCTGTGTATCCCTGAGTTGAAGCCCCAGCTCTCTCTGTGCTTCAGGTTTCATTAGGACCTACCAAAATGGACTCATTTTAATTCAACGAGATCTTTGAAGACTGTATATTCAAATATAGTTCTATTCTGAGATACTGGGGGATAGGGCTTCAACACATGAATTTCATGGGATGCAATTCACCCCATAACACACCTCCTGTGTAGATCCATTTTAGGGAATCGACATTTTATTAGTCTACAAGCTCAACAGGAAACTAGAGAACATTCACATTGGTTATGAAGTTGGATGAGATATCCTGGAAGGCAGAAGAAAACGTCAGTGACCTTAACTAATTAGAGAAATGCTCCATTAAAAACAGAATTATATTCAATAGGAAACACTTCAAAGGGCCCAGGAGGACAATAACAAATTGCAGGGGTATTAGGTGGGAAATTACTTGACTGGATATAACAAGTGTAGCCAAAAGAAGAAGAAGGAGAAGGAGAAAAGAGAGAAAGAAGGAAACAAACAAACAAACAAGGTGGGTCCAATCCAGCTGTTGGTTAAGTGGGAGGCAGCCGTGGAATGTGGTTATTAAAAAGGAAACAACTTAGAGTGTGTTGGGAGTGAGAACAGCACACGATAAAGCTGGAAGTAATCCTTTTGCTACACTTGGCTCTTCTCAAAGATTGTGGTTGGTTTGTAACTTTACATTTTAATGAAGTATTACAGAGACTGAGGAAGGTTCATTAAAAAAAAAAGGAGGAATATATTTAAAAGGGATAGGAAATGGGACTCATAATGGCTATTTAATCTGGGGAAGAAAAGCTGACAGGTTACTTAATACATATGTTCTGGTGTACACATAGGGAAACTAATATGGTGGATCCTTTCCAGATGTTTTCCTTTTCCACTGAGACAAAGAAGAAAGGAAAGCATTTTTAAAAGAGAGCTTGAGATCGGTGGTTTTCAAATTGTGTTCTGTAGACCCTGAGTGTTCTCAGCTTCGCTTTTACATGCTTTATATATTAAGGATTTCTCGTTTGAATTTGTTTTAAACATCGTCCTGATACTAAACAGTTATGAAATGAAAGCTTTAGATAACACAAAAATCATAACATTCTAATTCTAGGTGGGACTTTAAAAAGACTCTTATCCACACCCCTTCATTTTCTAAATGAGGAATCTGAGGTCCTGAGAGGTTAAGTGACTCGCCCGTAAAGGACTTCCTTAACATCAGGATTTTAAAACACCAGAGCAGATTATCAGAGGGAACTGAGTCTTCAGGAAGACTTGAGTGAAATAGGATAAGAGATGTGTTGAACGGCTTAAGTCAGCATTTCCCGACTGGCGCTAGGTATTATAGGTGGGTGCGTTGCAAAAGACAGTATCAATTTCTACTTTAAAAAAAGTGGGAAATAAAATAATTTAAAAGTATCTTTTCAGTTTGCAATGGAAGTTTAAAAATCCCCGAGCGTGTGCTGAGTGAGCCTACGGAGCTGGTCATAGACATCCCGCATTTGACGAGCAGGCCTTTAACTCTTACCCATCAGAGAGTGACATTTACTGTGGTACAACTTTGAGTCGCTTTGATTCTCTTTCACACAGGGATTTTTTTTTTTCCTTTTTCTTCTTTTATCTTTTTAAAACATTAAATTCAAGTTAGTTAACATGTAGTGTATTATTAGTTTCGGGGGCAGAATTTTGTGATTCATCAGTTGCATATAATACCCAGTGCTCATTACAAGTGCCCTCCTTCATGCCCACCACCCAGTTACCTCATCCCCTCCTCACCTCCCCTCCGGCAATGCTCCGTTTGCTCCCCACAGTTAACAATCTCTTATGGTTTGCCTCTCTCTCTGTCTTTATCTTATTTTTCCTTTAGGGATTTTTTTTTTTTTTTTTTTAAGAACGAAGAGAAATCGCCCTGAATAAAACAAATCAATGAGAAATATAATTGTGATTATTTTTCTGTCTATGACTTAGGAGGACGCTCACCCCATGCGGTGGTTACATTCCTATAATGAAAATTTTTATATAGCACCAATACATAACCCTAGAACTCAAAACTCAGAGGTGAAAGAGAAAACAATTGGCCTTCAATTTATTAGACATAAAGATTCAGCTGTCGCATGTAACAATAGTAGAGGTGTGTTTGCAAATAAGAGCTCCAAACTCTTTTCTTCTTATCTCATTAGTTATATTCGTTACAAACAAAACAAACAAATTCTTTTTAAAAACCCCAGTTGGTTTTTAAGTACAAACTGCAAGAACTGAAAGCATCAAGAAATGAAAGTGTTTTGTGTCAATTTCTGATGTCCCTATAGGTAGTTATATTTCATTCTACGCTTAAGCATGCACTTAGTACAAAATCCAGAGAGAGATATTGTCAATTTTCAGTTTGTCAACAAATGATGTTTTCCCTTAATAATTGATTCTTTGAAAAAAAAAAAAAAAGATTTCTTTCTTTCCGGGAGAGAGCATGAACATGAGTGGGAGGGACAGAGGGAGAGGGAGCGGGAGAGAGAATCTCAAGCAGGTTCCATGCTCAGCAGAGAGCCTAATGTGGTGCTCGATCCCATGACCCACGAAATCACAGCTTGAGGGGAAACCAAGAGTGGAAAGCTTATCCAACTGTACCACCCAGGCGCCCCTCCTTAATAATGGATTCTAAAGAAATCATGCAGTAGAAGTCCACGACATATGACAAAAATATATTTTTGTATATTTTTGTGTAGCAAATATTATTAAAGATCGGCTTAAAATAAATTCCACAAAATATACTTCAATAATATACTTATTTAAAACATAATAGTTTCTGTGAACTCTCTTCTTTTTATGTAGCATATGAACATGTTTTTCAATGACTAAAAGATGCCTAAGTGGCTCATGAAATAATAGGGAAGAGGACTCACAGGACAGAAATATTGAAAATTGCTGGTTTAAAATACTGTTTCTCAAAAGTAATATATGGACCCCCTTCAAGAGAAAAAGATCTCTAAGGCTTTAAGTGCTTACTTAAATTATTTTTATTTTATTTCTGAAGTATGTAAAAATAGAGAACAATATGTGTTCATATGGTTCAATATGTGATGTCACAACATGTGACATCCTTGTGTTTATAGCTCCTGTACAAGTATAATACTAGAACTTTTTTTTGGCATGCTAAACAAAAAATAAAACCGGAGAGCCCATAAAAATTAAAATTAACAGCATTTAATGGCAGATTTTTGTCAAAATCAAATCATCGCTTGCAAATCTAGCAACAAGAATACGTTTTTTTTTCTTCTACCAAGTTTGGCCCTCTGATGCTGTAGCGTGCTGTGCAATGAGAGTCTCTCTTTGAACTGCTGCAAAAACGTGTGCAAAGGCACCATGACTTCACTTGGTTTGCACATGGTGTGAATGTACCGCTTACGTTTTAAAACCACCTCTATTCTTTTCTTTCTAGTGTTTAATGTTTAAAATAATCAGGGACACCACCACAGTTGTAATCACAAATCCAAATTTAAAAAGATGATCATTTGGATGATACACAATATGCTTGCAATAATTTGTTAAAAATTACCGACAAAATGAAAACACAAAGAGTTCTTGAAGAGGAAAAGAGAATCCACCCCCCACCCCGATACTTTAAATATTATGAGGCTTTCCTGAACTCCAGTTGAAAACAAACAAACAAACAAACTGGTTTTGGTGGTATCCAGCTTTAATATCAAAAGGACTTTGGATCATATTATGATTGATTGTACTAAATAATTTGGATCCCTGGCTGAGGCAGGAGAGGGAGTGGAGAGTTTAAACTACTGGGAAGTGGGAAAGTCAGCCATTTTCTTTTAAAAATATGGATCTTCAAGAAACAACAAGTGTTAGTGAGGATGTGGAGAGAAAAGGACCCTCGTGCACTGTTAGTGGAAATGGGAACTGGTGTGGCCACTGTGGGAGATGGTATGGAAGTTCCTTAAAAAATTAAAGTAGACTACCCTATAATCCAGTAACTGCACTACTGGGTATTTACGCAGAGAATACAAGAACACTAATTTGAAGAAATTATGTTTATTGTAGCATTATTTACAATAGCCAAATTACGGAAGCAGCCCAACTGTCCATTGGTAGGTGAATGGATAATGAAGATATGCGTGTGTGTGTGTGTGTGTGTGTGTGTGTGTGTATACATATACATATATATATGAATATTATTCAGCCATGAAAAAGAAAAATATCTTGCCTTTTGCAACAACATGTCTGGATCTAGAGAGCAGAATGTTAAGCAAAGTAATCCAGTCAGGAGCATTCAGGTGGCTCAGTCAGTTAAGTAGCTGCCTTTGGCTCAGGTCATGATTCCAGGATCCCGGGATCAAGCCTCATGTCAGGCTCTTTGCTCAGTGGGAAGCCTGCTTCTGCCTCTCCTTCTGCCTGTCGCTCCACTTGCTTTTGCTCTCTCTCTATCAAGTGAATTAATAAAATCCTAAAAAAAAAAAAAAAAGCTAGTTAGAGAAAGACAAATGATTTCACTTGTATGTGGAATTTAGGAAACAAAACAAATGAACAAAGGAAAAAAAAGAGAGAGAGAGACAAACCCCAAAACAAACTCTTAACTACAGAAAACTATAGAAAATAAATAGATGGTTATGAGACAGGAGGCGGGTGGGGGGATGGGTAAAACAGGTGAAGGACCTTAAGAGTACGCTTATCACAATGAATACTGAGTAATGTATAGAATTGTTGAATCACTATATTGTACCCTTGCAACTAATATAACATTGTTTGTTAACTACAGTGGAATTAAAAAAAACCCAAAAAACAAAAAACGGATTTTTTTCCTATATCAAATAAATACATGACCCCAAAGTTATCTGGGAGTTCAGTCTTCTTTTGCTTGTTGATTCATTTATTCCTTCTTCCGTTCATTCAAATGCCTGTGTAATAACTAGATAATAACTAGATAAAAATGATTTATGTTAGTGTGTCAACTATTTGTGTTTCAAGTGATATTTTTGGAGTGCTTGTAGGTACTTTAGTTCTTTAAGTATTTTTTTTTAAAGATTTTATTTATTTATTTGACAGAGAGAGATCACAAGTAGGCAGAGAAGCAGGCAGAGAGAGAGAGGGAGAGAGAGGGAAGCAGGCTCCCTGCCTAGCAGAGAGCCCGATGTGGGACTCGACCCCAGGACCCTGAGATCATGACCTGAGCCACCCAGGCGCCCCAGTTCTTCAAGTATTTTAAACAATCTTGTTTACACCATTAATTTGTAGGTAGCAAGGGACTTCTAAGCTTGTTAGATATGCAGCCTAGACTGTAGAATCATTATGCAGGGGCACCAGAGAAGCACCCTCAGAACTTGGAGAGAAGATTATCTTCCAGAAGCGCAATGAAGGAGCATGAACATGTGCAAGAGAAGATCAGCATCTTCAACAGGAAAGACCCCGCTTCGGAGGTCTTCAGAGGCTTCAAAGGGTACTTCGAAAATTAGTAGTTGTAAGAATTCCAGGCACTGGGAGGGCATATCCTTGTTGTAAATTAATAAGCTACACTTCATCAGTCTTTTCTGGTCTATACTGGGAGCCAGTACAGCTCTAGATGGATGGACCAGCTGAGCTGAAGACTTTCTGGTGTTATGACCAAGGAAAGATACGGGTGCTGAAAAAGACCCTTTGGTCTTCCTCCCTTCCTGTTATCTCTGAACTACAACTATAATGGGTCTGTTGAAATGAGCTGATGTTCTGAACCATCAGGATCCTACTTACTGACCTCTTACAATGCCTTGCCATTCTATAAGGCTTTATGGTGATTTTGTCCTAGACAGCAGAGGCCCCGCATTATTGCTCCTAATATGTGTAATGACTTGTGATTTTCCCTCATGGCCCTTCTGACAAAATGGAGTTACACATTTATTTTGTACACTCTTTGATCACTGTCCTCATGAGGGCAGGGACCATACTTCTATCTCATCCCAGTGACAAAACACTGTATCCCCAGTGCAAAAACACTACCGGATGCAGAGGGGGTGATCACAAACCTTAACATTTTAATTCTTTTCACCATTACAGCTAAGTAATTGAGATTTAATTTAAAACTCCCTTTTAAAAAAATTGAAAATGTTTAACAGTTTTCTAATTGGCTACTCTCTGGACCCTCTAAAAATTTTCTCTATATAATTGCTAATCTAGGCCTAATAATTTAGAAGGATCTAATAAAAATTATTATTTATGTTGTCACAATGTTTTCAGTCCTGATGTTCACCACCTTTTCAAGATTCGAAATGTCCCCTCCCCCTACCCCCTGAATTTAAACTCTCCTCTTTAGGCCCCTGTTCCTGTGTTTTGTTTTGTTTTTGTTTTTTGTTTTTTTTTGCTTTGTGAGTGTCTCGCGATATCATCAGGAGGAAGAGAATTCTGAGCAAGAATCAGTTCTCTGCCTGGAGGGAGGGGCTCCTCAACACTGTTTATTTCTACCTTTAAGAGGCTATTATAAAAGTGGGTCCCACAGAAGAACCTGTGAGCGGTACGCTGGGGTACGCCCCTGCTATCTGGTGCAGCAGTGGGGCACCGTGATGCTCTCTATAAAGTAGGAATTGAGGCATAATTTCCAGAGCATCATAACACCAAAAAGTTGTGCTTTCCATGGACTTTCAAGCTTAGCAGGGAGCTTCCTTGAAAAGGAGAGAGACCAAAAAAAAGTGCAGACATAAGGAAAGATGACCAGAGCTTGTGAGGCTGGATGAACTCTGCTCTCTGAGATCTAAGGCAATCAGATACAAGCCGCAAGATTGGAACCCACAAAACGAAACTCATTCAGCCAACTCTGACAGAGAGCAGTTTTCCTACATGTCACCCCCTTACTCACACTGCTGCACCACACTGTCCTCCAGCCTGGGGACCAGAACTTACTTTCCTTTGTGTCCTAAATCCTGACCCAGTGTGATTTCTGAACAAGCTTTGTATGACACCCAAACCTATCCCCTTTTTACTGTACTTGGCTGAGAAAGGGACATTAATCCAGGGGAGGAGTGATTTTGACAGGTAAAACTAATCTCAGGAAGTAAAAGTGGTTTCACCAAAAGATCAGAAACGGTCTTATTTGTTTACATATAGACGTAAAATTCAATGACAGGCAGAAACTATGTTCAGGTATACACTAATTTGGTAAACAGCAAATGGGATAACTTGGCTTTACAAAACTCTTTGGGAAGGGACTCTTACAGTCCCTGATGATGCTTAAATGCAGCAGAGGTTCACTGAGGTTTGGGTCTGGGCTGCGATCTGTTATTCTCTGATCACCATTGGTGGTTCTCTGTTAGACCCCGTCTTGTACAACTGAATCATAATGGTAGTGATTCCCCTTGATGTAGCTATGCTTCTAAAATTGAAAGAGCCCAGGCAGCTAGAGCCAGAAAGTTTTCGGTTTTCTTTAGATGCATTAAGTTACCAACATTTTCAAAAATCTTTACCCAAGGGTCTCGCAATGGATGAATGGGTAAGGAAGATGTGGTATACATATGCATATGTTGGAATGTTATTCTGCCGTAAAAAAAGAAGGAAATCTTGCCATTTGCGACAACATGGATGGACCTTGAGGGTATTACGCTGAGTCAAACATGTCAGACAGAGAAAGAAATGTACAGTTTGAACTCACTTATATGTGGAATCTAAACAAAACAAAACTCAAAACAAAACAAAACAAAAAAAACCCTAAACTCATAGATACAGAGAACAGATTGGTGGTTGCCAGAGGCAGGGGGTGGGAGAGTAGAGGGTGGGTGGATTGGGTGAAGGTAGTCAAAAGTTACAAATTTCTAGTTATAAAATAAATAAATCCTGGGGTTATAATGTACAGCATGGTGACTGTGATTAATAATACCATATAGTGTATTTGAAAGTTACTAAAAAAAAATGCATCCTAAAATTTCTCATCGCAAGAAAAAATGTGTAGCTGTGTGTGTTTATGAATGTTAATGAGACTTACTGTGGTGATCATTTTGCAATGTATACATATATCAAATCATTATGTGGTACACCTGAAACTAATGTAATGTTATATGTCAACTGTATCTCAGTAAAAATAGTCCTTGACTAGTTTATCTTGTAGTTGGTACACAAAGTGTGACGACAAAATAATGGGAAAGATTTCACAAGCCACATGCAGAAATGTGCTTGATTCTTGCCACACCATGAATGCTTATAATGATACCTGAAGTAAACTCATAAGGTTCATGGAATCATAGGAAGTGACGAGTGGGAGGGCCCATGAAAACCGTCTAATCCATCCCATTTCATCTAGAGAATATAGACGTTCAGGCTAAGGGAGTTGAAATGACTTGCCCAAGACACAGAGACTCAAGATGAGGAAAGGGTGTACAAGAGCGTACGAACCATCTTGCGGAATTCATGCCTGTTGTGTATGTCTTCATGACAACTGAAGAGAACAGCTGCCATTAGAGAAAGCCTCCATGCAGCTGAACCCTTTCCTCCCATATGAACCGAAGATGGCCGTTGTGACACTGCCAGCATTCTTAGTTCTCAGGAATCTTTAGAAAGCCAAATCCCTATCAGAACTGGGGCAGTGCATACGTATAAGTTGTGCTGGTGGCCAGGAGGGTCCTCTGAGGCTGATGAAGCAGCAGGGACCCTGTTCAGACAGAGGTATAAATCAATCCACTGATAGCATCTTTATATTCTGCGTTCGGATTATTTTATGAGAAACATTTATAGTAGGCAGAAGCACTGGTTTGGAAAAAGCCAGAAGCAAACATGGTGCTCAAGAAGGTGGAAATCAGGAACAACAACTAGGATTCTGGAACACCTAAAGGCAAGCCTACAGCTCTGACTCAAGCAAAGACTGCTCAGTGGACAAACAGAATCTGAGAAAGAAAAATGCCCAATATGGAATATATTGACAAGTTAACCAAGCATTTCTCTTAACTCGATTGCGTCCCTTTATTGGTGCCAGAGAGATCACTTGATCACTGTTCTTTCCAAACTCCCCCTTTTATTATAAAATTCTTTTAATTCTCAGCACATAGAGTGAGGTAAGTCATCACCGGAATTTTAAGGTGTAAGTACACACGAAAGTGAGTGAAACTAGGAAGGACCACACATATTGTGTGAGATTAGCTATCTAGAGAAATACCTCAAGAGATTATTGATACACATTTCACTGGAGAGAACAGGAGTCACGTCTAGTCAATGCTGAGCAGGCTGTGAATCTCAGGGAGGCCCTCCTAGGACAATAGAGCAATGATGCCACTTTGGGAAAGCCAAAGAGTTGCATAATGATTAGAATCAACTATGAAACCTGAGGTCTAATGAGTTGTCTGAAGAAAAGAGGTTTAACTGAAGGTCAGCATGACATCTAGATGAAATAGAATCTAAAGAGTAAAAATTTGGCTGTGTTTAGCTGCCCTGGACAAAACCCACAAATTTTGGTACTTTGAGAAGTGTCATCCACTGTGTGGGAAAGTTTACTCAGTGGTTCTACCATAGTGTCTGTCAACTATCTCCTACGATCATTCTATTCCCTGTGCTGATTCTTTGTCTATCAGTAAGATTTCTGATAAATAATTTAACTTTTAAGAATTAGAACTAGGGCACCTAGGTGGCTCAGTTGCTTAAGCAACTGCCTTCGGCTCAGGTCTTGATCCTGGAGTCCCGGGATTGAGCCCTGCATCCGGCTCCCAGCTCCACCGGGAGTCTGCTTCTCCCTCTGACCTTCTCACCTCTCATGCTCTCTCTCACTGTCTCTCTAACAAATAAAAAAATAAAATCTTAAAAAAAAAAGAATTAGAACAACTAGAAGAAAATATAAGGAATATTTTTAAGATTTTAGGGTAGGGAAAAACTTAAGCAACATATAAAAAGCATAAACATGAGAAAAGATTGATGACTTTGATTATGTTAAAATTTAGGCTTCTGAATGATAAATGAGATAATGTTGAAAGACAAATAGCAGACTAGAACTGTCTATTTGTAACACAGACAATAGGAAAAGGATTATTACCTAAACTATCTAAACTATGTAAATATGCAAAATATGTAAAAATATGTTTAAGATATGTTATCAAGTTTATAATAAAAACAAAACCAAAAACACCCAATAGGAAACTGGGCAAAAAAATGAACAAGAAATTCCCAGTAAACCACAGGGAATCCAATGATCAATCAATCAATCAATCAATAAAAATAAATAAATAATAAATATATGATGCTCACATTCACTTATAATCAGGAAAACTAAGAATAAAATATTAATGAGATTTAGTTTCTCTTTCATGAGTTTGGAAAAATTAAAAAGTATAATACATTTGTTGTTCAGAAATATGTGGGCGAAAATGTGGGGAAGCAAACGTAAGTGTTGCTGCTGGAGTGTGGACTGGTACAGTCATATCAGAAGTCCCACACCCTACAAACTAGAAATTTTACCTCAAGATGTATACTTTAGAGACTCTCTTGTGCATATGTACAGGAAGGGAATGCATAAAATATGCTGTAGCCATACTACAGAAAACTATATAGCAGTTAAAAGAAATGAGCTAGCTCAGTCTATGTAGATATACAAAATGGTTCTTAGAATACTGTATTTTTTCAGCTTTATTGATGTATAATTGAGAAATAAAATTGTAAGATATGTTCAAAAAAGAATCAGAATAGGGTGATAACTGCAAAAAGATATTGTACTTGGTGGATCTAAGTATTTCAGCCATTGAAAAAGCATGTTCCTTTCCCATTAAAATTTAATAAATTTAGACATGAATATTTATTTTAACCAAAACTTGGTTGGGATGTGTCAGACCATAGAGTCTGTGAAGCACTTAAAAAAATTGAGTTTCTATACTTGAAACATCATTAGTTTCAGATGTAGAGTTCAGTAATTCATCAGTTGCCTCTAACACCCAGTGCTCATCACATTACATTCTAAAACATGGTGACCGCTGCCCACAGCTCATTCTCCATGAAGACTGCGCCCTTTGCTTCTGATGCCATTAATGCCAGGGTATCTTGGGCCCAATGTGGCTACCACATTAGCCACCAAACTAGTGATACCTCACTGGAAGTGCTCCAGACTCCTACAAGTTAGCTAAGGTAGTAAGATAAACTTTCCAGTGCCCCTCAATACATTTGAACCCTAACCCTATAGGCCATAAGGCTGTACAGGCTATTTTAAAAGTTCAGTTGTTTTTGCTTTTGACTTAATTTATTTCAGCGAATGTTGGTAACAACGGGAAGCTCAAGTTGCCATTTTAATTGGCCTTTATATATTATTTTATGTAATAAGAATAGGAAAGTTAACTATTAATTCACTCTATTGGCTACAGATCTCTCCCCCCAACTCTCCTCCCCTACCAAAAAAAAAAAAAAAAAAAAAAAAATACCCCACACAGGCACTAAGGGAGAAAAAATGAATAAAAAAGGTCTTTAGTGCTGACTGTTGGCTGTGATCAGCTGCCACACTGGATTCTTCTCCTTAGACAACACTGTGTCTGATGACTTAGAAATTGAAAAAGAGTGTGCCCTTGGGGGAAGTAAAAGGAAGGAAAAAAGGAGGCGGACTTAGTTGCTGAGTGTCCCTTACGTGCCATATATTACGCCATGTGCTTCCATCTAAATTTAATTTCAATATTATTTAATTTCAATTTATTTAATTTCAATATCAACCCTGCTAGAAAGGTATTCTTACCAGAGGCCCAGAGAGTGAAGTGGTTTGCCTGAAGTTACTGAGCTGCCAAGTAGCGGAGCTGGAGTGTCAGAGGAAGACTGCCCGATTCCACGGTCAGAAGGTTTTCTATTATCGTTTATTATTTTTAAAACAGACAGTGGGGTGGAATATGACTCCAGACCAAAGCTAAGTTTTGCAAAGCCAGCGTTGTTTTCTTGTTTCTCCAATTGCAGAAAAACTGCTCCAGAATTTTTTGGCCTTTCATCTTCCTTTTCTTCACTTTGAGAAAAGGACAATAATCAGCATTATCCTGAGTGGAACAAAACAAAATACTCCTTCTTCTTTCTACCTTCCACCTTCCCTTCTGACTTGGAATGAAAGAACAGCTTTCAAAGGATACAATGAGACAGAAGAATTTTAAGACAAGAATAAAACAGTGGAAGATAAACATCAGAGGAAGAAGAACAATGAATAATGATATCAGTAAACCCTAGGGGAAGCAAATGAGGAAAGAGCTTCCTGGTAGCCAAGGCAAAGGGAGAAAAGGTTGTGTTACAGGCCTTTCATTGTCAAATAAGGAAAGGACTACTCATTCATTAGGAAAGATACACTTTTTTTTGTTGTTGTTATTCCTACCTCTGAAAGAAATTTATCATGTAAGTTATCCCACAAGAAATATTGAGTGACGTGAGAAAATACTAGAGAATAGCTCTATTAAAAAAAAAAAAGCTATGATAAATTTTTTGCCCATTACAGATGTCTCTTTGACAGACAACTTTGGCTGAGAGGTGAGTTTTTATGTTCTGGTTGTTTATTCAACATAGAACACTAACTTCTGATATATTAATCAAAGAAAGTCTTTAATAGCCTTCTTCCATGATACTGTTCAGAATATTTCTCCCATAGTTTTATAGTGTAGGCCTCTTTATTCTTGTCCTGCTACATTTTAGATTGAAAATTCCTGTGAGAGAGAACCGTGCTGGCTCTTTGTGCTTTGCATAACACACACACACACACACACACACACACACACACACACACACACACTCTACAGCACATAAAGAACATTTCCATGGGGACTAGATTTTCATGTTCTGTACTTTAAAAAATCCACTATCAATATTTACTTTGGAAATAACAATAATGCAAGACATCTGAATTTTACTCCTTAACCCATATCTCTTCATCTGCCCTATGACCCACTGACATGTTTGTTTCTCTCATTAAAGCTCCTATTTATACTTCCAGATTGAACCATTCATGAGTATTTCTCTCTCTGTGTTTTTTTTCTTGTTTCCTGTGTCAAAAATCAAAACTTTCCACAGAGCACTTACTTTTGGACTTGAATTATCCATTTCTTCTTTTTCACATTTATTAGAATCATCAATGACTATTTTCCTATTAGTGACAGTTCCTCAGCTGTATTTCTACATCTGCTTTCTTTGAGGACAGCAGCATCCACGGAATCTGTGTACCTCTGATGTTTATATAGGGGTATGACTTTTTTTTTTCTTTTCCATGTAGAGTAAGTTTTACTGAAGTTTGGTGGAAGACCAAGGGGGAGATTATATTGTAACAGTGCAACCAATTTACAGCTGATTTCTAATATATTCTGTACGATTGTGGTGAAAGCAACGGATGTAAACACATTATAGAAGAGTAAAATTATAGGAAAATTAACTTTCCATTGTAAATAAGTAAATTTCATGGAAAATCCAGACATTAAAAAGAAAAAGAAACAAAAAAATGCTGTTTTCCTCAAGTTGATATTGTAGGTTTTTCTTCCACTGCTTTTCAGAAGGAGTTTCCAAGGCCTCCAGAGGAGACTGGGGTGAAAAATACAGGACTATCCCCGGCAGTGGTGATTGCAACACCACAGACCTTGAACTTCCATTTGACTAGAGTTGTGCTGGGAGTTGCTTCTAATGCCCCGGGCTGCAGGCAGCTGCCTTTCTAAATGCCAGTAAGACCAGTCCAACACCAAATTATCACGTCTGGGTGGTCTTCAGTAGGGGAAAAAAGCTGTTATTAAGAGGCTATGAAGAAACCATTTGGGCAAAAGGTACTAACTTCAAATATGGCACTTTGCTTTCAGCTCTAAGGGTCCTTTCCTTTTTTTTCCAAATACTTTCTCATTTCCCCACCCCCTTACCTAAGAACTTTCATTTAAAGCTGTTTTGGCTTTCCCTTTCTAAGTATCTATCCAGAAAATTCTTTTATAGTACACCTTTTTAGAGGAGTGGGACAACTGACGGTAGAGTTATATTCCTGGTGGACAGAATCCCTTCGGCATTCTCTCCTCAAGATTCCCTAGCTCTGGTGGTCTCCTTTTTCTCGCTTACACTTCCCAAGCTCCCCATCTCCCTTGGTGGCCTTGCATTAGCCTGAAGTCGGAGACTTCTGGCAAAAGGCAGTTTACAATATGTACTCTTCTTAAAGCCCAGCTGCTGTGGGGGGAGGCGGGGTGTGGAGCCCAAGCTGTGAAGACCGGCTCTGCTGGTGTTCTTGCCTGGCTTGAAGAATTGTCTTCCAAAGATCCCCAAGTGGGGACTGGGAGAGGGAAACTATTTTTCAAGATGCTTGTGCATATCAAATACGACTTCCTAGAGGCTCCTTCTAAGCTGCTTCTGCATTTCAAAGAGGGTTTATTTATCCCATTAGTTAAGTCATCACGTTTAAGGCAAAGAAGCTTTTTACAGGTGTGGAACTCTTTAGAAAGGGCTTTCTATACATTCCCTAGCGTGGGGCTGACAACCGAATTCCCACATCGGTTGCTATGCTAATTCGAAAGATGCTTTGTTGCTCTAAGGAGAAAAACAAACACTTCGGGAAGAGAAGTTCTCACAGAATAGTGTCGACCTGGTGTGACTGAACGAAACTAATATTTTTCTTTCCTTAGCAGATTCAACTTGGCAGTCACAGTTCTAACTATTACCACTTAGTGATACTAAGTGCCACTGGTGTCATCGCAATCATCCCCTTGTTGGCCTTAGGCCTTCAGTCTCCTATTTCTTAACTCCATCCCACACAGCTAAAGTGACCTCTCTAAATCATATCACGTCACTTCTTAACTCCCCACTTATATCACGTCACTTCTTAACTCCCCACTTAAAATTCTTCGAGGACCTGCAGAAGGCAAGGCCACCTTTTTAGTATGGTGGAGAAACCCTTTGGGCACTGGCTCCGCCATCTTGCCACCTTCACTCTCCCACAGTCAGTATGCTCTTTCAGAGCAACTGTGTAAGCACAAGTTACCAAGCTCCAAGCATGGAGCAGATGTTTTACAGTGCACTTTGATCTTCTAAAGGACTCTAGAAGGGGGTGTCCCTATTTTACAGGTGGGAAAACAGAGACCTAGAGAGGTGAACAAACTCATGTGAAGTCCTAGGCTTCTAAGTGGTGGAGCCCAGAGTCCCTCCTACGTGATCTGATGTCTCAGTCTGTGGGTTTAACCCCTACACTACACTGCCTCTCCTGCTGAACTGCTAGTTGTTTTTGTACATCCCATTCATTCTTTTCCATGACTTAGGGCTTTTTATGTCCTGTTCCCACTTCCTGGAAAGGCCGATCCCATTTGTTCAACTAGCTAGCTCCTTTTCCACTGTAACGTCTCTGCTCACTTGTTAACTCCTCTGGAAAATTTCCAAGGCTCCCCAGGGCAGTGTTAAGAAACAATGCCTCTGCAGCCATAGTGCTGAATGAGTGTGTGCTGTGAAGTTCTTGTTAAATTGCATTGGGTTTGTTCGCATCTCTATTTCCCTGACTAGACTGTGAGCTTTTTGAGGGCAGAGAATCTTGTATCCCCCCCATTGCTTCTTCAATGCTTAATACATGACTAATGGTGCTAAATAAATTCTTGTCAAATGAGGTGAATATAGGAATGAATGAACCACGGGGTGCCTGGGTGGTTAAGCGTCTGCCTTAGTTAGGCTCAGGTCATGATCCTGGGGTCCCTGGGGTGAGCCCCACATTGGGTTCCCTGCTCAGCGGAAGTCTGCTTCTCCCTCTCCCTCTGCTCCTCCCCCCAATCTTGCTCTCTCTCTCAAATAAGTAAATGAATAATCTTAAAAAAAAAAAAAAAAGAAGGAATGGATGGGAGTTGGGGGAATTTAATGCATACAAGGTTTGCTTATTCTTAATCACCCTCTGAAAGTCTGTTCTCTGGTGTGAACAGTCCCGTGAAAGGCTTCTACATCCCTCAGGGTCCTTAAAGATTGTAATGGACACCTTGAGCTATTTTCAGTATTTCAAAAAAGCTAACAGAAACCATTACATTAAGCTGAGATAAGTCCCTATAGGCTAAAAAATAAAATGTCAAGTTTCTTTGCTTTTGGCTAAAATCATATCAATTTGGTATGGTGACAGAGATTTTCTTTTAATAATCAGAAACTTTGATGGGCAGGAAAGGCTCTGGGTAATTAATAGAACAACGTGCAAGTAAGTTATCTGTTACTTAAATACTGCTAATTTCGTAGAAGAAATTTCTCAAAGATTGGAATCGGGAAAACTCCTAATAAATGTTATCCATCATGGTACAAATATGGGAAAGTCTGTGCTTTTGTTTTGGACTCATGTAGCCCACAACCTTCTTATCTGTGCAGAATCTCCTTTCCAGAAAGCTTAGGAAATCATCTTATTATTAGGCAAATATGACTTCTCTGTTGAACATTTTTTCTAACCTTTCCATTGACAATTGGATGTGAGAGTGATCTGGTTTCTTTATCTGCCATCTGCTGATCGTTAGATTTAATATAGCTTATTGGGTTGAACCGATGTTCGTCTAAAAAATTTCATTGTTAACCATCTTCCAAAATAAAAGAAAGAAATAATAAAAGATAAGAGAGTAAAGGAGACAAATGAGTTTTTCTCTCTTTCCTATGGCTTCTGGCCAGTCTATTTTGGTTATGAAAACAGCCAGCAGGCTACTTTATCAAAATAAAACCCAAATTCCCAATTTGCCAGCTCTTTCAGACTCAGTTTAGAATGCACCATTATTATAAATGATTTCATCCCTTCCTGTGAAGGCAAAAGTTCCTTCATTAGTAGTTCTGGCTCTGTCACAAACCTTTCCATGGACTCATTTGGTCTCGTGACTTATTATAAAATTTATAGTGTGTAAACATTGCCATAACCTTTGGAGCAGTAAACTCATCAAATCTTTTGTAATATCTCCTCAATCCCTTGTACTGTTTGGCTGACACTTTTTCCTAGGATTGTAAATATTCTTCCTTTCCTTGCTTACCACCATTCATAGATAAGGCTACTCTTTTCTTCATTTCTGGACCCCCAAAGTCAGAGTAATCAAGCTTCATAGAAGACCGCAATCAGGCTTTGAAATTTGCAGCATCAAACTCCATTCCATCTGAAGTGCAGCCATTACATATCTCCTCGTTCTACTTCATCCTCCACGGAGAAGCTAGAATTTTTGATTCAAAAGCCAAATTGGATTCCATCAGTCCCCTGATTAGAAATCTTTGAGGGCTCCTCATGGCTGCCATTTTCAACTCCAAATTTCTTGATGTGGTGTTCAAAGGCCCTTAACAACTTGTCTTCAAGGCTAACTTTTCAGGGCTATGGAGGTCCTTCCCCTTCCGACCAATCTGGATACTCGCCTTTCTGCAACATGACATGACCTTTTATACCTAGAATGGTCTTGCATTCCTGTATAATTTCTACCTGTCCTCCAGAGCTCTGCTCAAATGTTTTCACTTGTGGGAGTGTTTACTCATTCTTATAGCATATTATCTTTTAATTTGTATTAGAATTAGTTCTTTCTGCGCCTTCCTCTTCCATTCCCGTGAGCTCTTGGAGGACAGGGATCAGGTTTGACTTATATTTGGATCTCTAGGGTCAATCACAAGGAAGACCACAAAACTCAATTAATTTGGAACACTTTTCAGCATGCGAGGGGGCACTTTTAATGATTGTCTTGAGGTTACAGGTATAAACTGGGTTTACCTGGGCAATACAGGTAATATTTCCACCCTGCCTGTCACTTCAGAACTTTCAGTGTCTCCACCTTCACCTACTTTCCAGTTTTATCTTACCCACTCTCCTTCCCTGCCACCCGCATGGTACGGATACTTCATTCCAGCTTTGCCAAACAGCCTTGAGTTCCATGATGGTTTCTGCCATTGCTCTCTTTCTGCCATGTCCCCACATGGAAAATTCCTCTTTGTCTTTCAGGATTTTCTTATGCATATTCTTTAGAGAAGCTTCCCCCAATTTTCCCCAGATTGGATTAGGAGATCATTCTGGGATGATTGCCAAAAATAAGCAAGCGCTGCTTTGTATTATACCAGTTTGCTTGCTTATTTTCTTGCCTTGCACAGCGAGGGTAAGTTGGAGCTCTGTGAGGCAAGGACTGCATCCTATTCCTCTCTGATTTCCAGTCACTCTGTGCTACTGTAATAAATGGCAATTGGATTAAGCATAATTTTGGAAATGCCATAGCTTTTAGGTGGAAAATTCATAAAACTTTTTGTAACATCCCTCTGTACTATTTATTTAACATGTATTTCCAAGTCTGAAATTGCTTTTATATCCTGATAAATGTCACACTACTGTTTGTTGAAATTAATATGTCTGATACTAAATGCCAAATTATGATTTTATTTGAAATGTAACTGATCTTTGGGCTTTTGGGTCACCATATTTTTAATAGCTCCTGGACCTAAAATCTTCTAACTAGCATTCTGGCTTTGAAAAATTTTGAGGGGATGCCCAGGATTAATTTTTTTTGAAGAGTGTCAGTCTCACACAAAATATTTTGGGAACTTGGGGGAAAATTCTGTGTTCGTATGTGACTCAATTAGAAAACAAAGCATAACTTCTTCTTACCTCATAATTATTCTGTATCTTCCTGGCTCAACTGCAGCCAGTCTTCCTAAATCCTCAGCACCTAAAGGACTGAAATTTCAGAGGAAACACTGGAAATGGGATGAAAACAGGAATGATATATTTCCCATCAGAAGAACTTATGAAGCACATCCCTAACCTTTTTGCTGGTAAAAGACCCCCCCAAATCATCTACTTCCTCCTCTTCTTTCACTTTGGTCTACAACCAGGAAATGACACCAGTGGCAAAGAGTAAAAGCAGGTCTGATGTGCTCCCAGGCCCTGAAGAAAGGGTATTTAGAGAGCAGTTGATGGGTTTGTCCCATTTCCTCCTCATGGCCTGTGGTTTCTCTCATCCGTGGGAACACTCCTTGAATGAGCAAGAAGAATCCCTGAAATGGGTCACAATTTTCAGGCACCTAGCCCTGTGTCTATCACACTCTGACCCGCTCACAAACGTGGAATGAAAAAGACATGAAAGCATGCTTGCTTGGCAGTTGTTGTCATGAATTCCATCTGGTGGAGATTTTTGGAGATCACGAATCTCAACCATAAGATGAGGAGAGTAGGAAAGAGAAGGAAAAAAAGTGTCAAGGTACTGCACCTGAAGAGAATGAATATCGAAAAGAAGTTTCTGGAATTTTTGCTTATAATTGCTTTTTTTTTTTTTAAAAGATTTCATTTATTTATTTGACAGACAGAGATCACAAGTAGACAGAGAGGCAGGCAGAGAGGGAGAGAGGAGGAAGCTGGCTCTCTGCCTAGTAGAGAGCCCAATACCGGACTCGATCCCAGGAGCCTGATATCATGACCTGAGTCGGAGGCAGAGGCTTACCCCACTGAGCCACCCAGGCGTCCTATAATTGCTTTTATCTAGTCCCTCAGATTCTTCAAGATGCTGCTTATGCTCCTGTTGCTTGTACCCTGCTCTTTTGTATAGTTTATTTAGGAAATACTTAAAAAAAATGATGCTCCTGTGTCGCGGGCATCACCAGAGGTGCTGGGAAAACAGATAAAAGATGGGCCCCCTGCCGCTAGCTCAGAGCCTCTGTTCCGTATATGCAGACACCTGGTTAGAGAGATCCTTCATTTCAGGACTTGCCTCTGTGTGTGTGGCTTCAGTGCCCTTTATCTCTTTTGCCCTGGGTGTTTTATGAGCTTCTTCATACCAAATAACAGTGATAGTCCCACAAGGCCCAATTAGTTGAGAGGTTAGTATGTCCTAGGTGCTGTGATAAACACTGTACAAATATTATTTCGCATAATTCTCATGTCAACCTGAGGTAAAGATTATTTTTAGGTGGCAAACCTGAGGTGAAGAGAGGCTGACTGAGTTGTGTGAAGATATGACGTCACCAGCTGGTAAGCGTGCGGATGGCAGGCCCCTGAAGCCAGCTTCCCGGCTGTCACCCTTCTCAGCTGGAATCTTCTGCTGGCTTCTGGCAGAAAGGATTAGAACCTTCCCCAGCCCTTCGCCTCTGAATTTATAACTTGCTCCTTACTGAAGACATCAAATCTCAGACCAGGCGAGTGAAGATCCCTTTCCTGCATAGTCTGACTAGGTAAAGCACCACCACCAAGAATTACTGTTGCTATGTACTCATTCTGTTCCCAGATTCCTAGTTGCTCCCTTCCACTGTCCAGCCGTAGTTGGCTGGATGCAGGGGTTCCATCATACCCAACTGACTGCTCTGCTCAGGGCCCTAAGGAGAGTGAAACATGTAGCTCCTGCTGCCCCTCCCCCACCCGCCCAGGGCAACTGGACAAACAGACGTGACTGAATTATGGGGGGTGGTAACCAGCCGCCAACAGAAACCCCCGTAAGAGTTGGTGTAGAAACAGACTTCTTACAGTCTCAGATAGAAACGAGGTAATGTAGATTTTGGCAGGAAATTATTATTTTTGACTGATTCTCAAACCCACAGTTTATGCCAAAATTCATTTCCCCACCCCCAACCTACTCCACTTGCTTTTACAAGAACTTTGGACACCCTGAATTATTTTAGAAATTTGGGGAATATTCTGTGTTACTATGTGCAATAGGTTCCTGGGAAATTACTTCAAAGTGTAACTCAAGCGCAGAACAAGTTTTACTTGGATGTCAAACAACCTTCCCAACCAATGTACATCAGAATGCCTGTTTGCTATTTTTTAAAGATCTCAACATCTAGCCATCGAACAGTATTTAGATAACAAATAACTGAACAGAGCTTAGGACAGCAATGTCTGCTCATTCTCAGATAATGTTTCACATCGAGATTTTTAAAAAAAATTTTAATTTTTTAAAATTACTTTCCAGTGTACTAGAATTCATTGTTTATGCACCACACCCAGGGCTCCATGCAATACGTGCCCTCCACAATACCCACCACCAGGCTGGCCCAACTTCCCACCCCCCGCCCCTTCAAAACCCTCAGATTGTTTCTCAGAGTCCATAGTCTCTCATGGTTCATCTCCCCCTCCAATTTCCCTCAACTCCCTTCTCTCATCTTCCCATGTCCTCCATGTTATTTCTTATGCTCCACAAATAAGTGAAACCATGTGATAATTGACTCTCTCTGCTTGACTTATTTCACTCAGCATAATCTCTTCCAGTCCCATCCATGTTGATACAAAAGTTGGGTATTCATCCTTTCTGATGGAGGCATAATACTCCATCGTGTATATGGACCACATCTTCTTTATCCATTCATCCATTGAAGGGCACCTTGGTTCTTTCTACAGTTTGGTGACTGTGGCCATGGCTGCTATGAACATTGGGGTACAGATGGCCTTTCTTTTCACTACATCTGTATCTTTGGGGTAAATACCCAGTAACACACTGAGATTTTTGAAAAGGTACTATGGATATGGTGCTTTTAGATTCTAGATCATAGGTTCAAATGCAACCCAGATTAGTGATTATCATGTAATATTGATCTTTGTAAAATGAGCCACAGTTCTAACTCGAAATCTAAGATGTGGTTAGATACATTTTAAATATGGCTACCACTGTCAGAAATACCATTTGTAGTGAGCTGGGGTAAAATGCACATTAAATGTTAATCTTAAAAAAATAAAAGTGTTCAAATTTTATTAGACTAAATCATCTTAAAAGATGCACACACACACACATCTGTTTCTTTTTGCTTTTACAATTGCATGTGCTGATGAGAAATGTTTTACTCAGATGAAAATATCACCAAATGCATAATTTTTATGATCTACATAACTTCAGAGACTCTGCAGTTTAATATTTTCTACATGTGAAGAACCATTGTGACTGGTTTATTGGGCTTTATATGTTAATATTTACTTTTCCCACAAAGAATTTAGCAAATATTTTCCCCTTAATTGGTTATTATTTTCTCAAGAAATTGTCTCCTCTTAAAAATAGTTTTCTAAGATAGAAGGCAATTTTCTTTTCTTCTTCTTCTTCTTCTTTTTTTTTTTTTTTAAGATTTTCTTTATTTGCTAGAGAGAGGGAGGGAAAGAGAGCAAGTGAGCATGAACAGGAGAACCAGAGGGAGAAGCAGACTCCCCGCTCAGCAGGGAGCCCAACACCGCTCCATTCCAGAATCCTGGGATCATGACCTGAGCTGAAGGCAGCCACTTAACCCACTGAGCCACCCAGGTGCCCCTAGAAGGCAACTTTTCTAGATGAAGATCAAATTTACTCTAGACATTCTCGTTAATCATTCCTTCACTTATGAAGTGAATATTAACTTTGTCCCTACATGAGCATAGTACTTGCTACCTTAGGTGCTCTAGGAGGCTACAAAGCAATTTAATACATAATCCTCACCATCAAAGAGCTTGCAGTTGAAGGAATACAGTGCAGACCCTCAGTACACGTTAAGAAGGATGGAAGAGTATTTGAGATGTCACAAGCCTGTGCGTGATTATGTATTTACTGAATGCCATTGATGGTCCATAAAGGCCCTGAGTTCCTAGGAAGGAGAAATTGCTGTGGCAAGGAGAGGTTAGACGAGCTCCAGGAGAGGTGGGTTAGTATCTGACCTTGAAAGGTAGGAAGTTCTTAGGAGGTTGACAAAAGGTTGGTATTATGCGCCCAGATCAGGACCCAAGATTTGAGCAAAAGCCCAGTGATGGGAGTGAGCAAAGTGTAATTTTAAAGAATCAAGGTGCATTCTACTCAGACACGGCAAAGGGCTTGGGTTGGGTGCTGTGTAGTGTCTTTGGGGCTCAAAATTACCCATGAAGACAGTTCCCAAAACAACATGACAAAGTGTATGAACAATGTGGTGTTGGGACCTGGAGAAGCATGGATAGGTGATGGAGCTTGAGTTGCCATGTGGCCTCCTAAGGAGAAGTGATGATCCCCAAACATGGTGAAGAGTTCTTCCCCTTCTCTCTCTCCCACTACTTTCCTTTTAAATAAAAGAGGGGAAGACAGATAAGTATGAAACACCATTTTTGCTTTTGTTTTTACTCTCACATGGGTAGTAGTCTAATCTGTCTACTGATAAATATGCTCCCAAATTCAGAGAAAGGCCCATTCTTTGCTATTTTTAGTGGTGAATGTCTGATTCCAGTTGTAATGCACTGCAGTTTGGGACAGCTTTTTTTGCTAGGAAGGTTATATCATTAAAACTTATTTCCTTCCATCTTTCTTCTTCTCCCTAGACTTGAAAATGGTTAAGTCCCTTCCTCAAACTTTTCTGGGCTAAATAGCTTTATTATTTTAGTTATTTTCTCTAAGAGCTGTTTCTCAAACTTGTAATCAAGAAGAAAAACTTGATTTCTTCTTAAATGCCACACATTCTCCATAACCCACTGTAAAAATGTGGGACTAAGGACACTACAGAATACTCCAGGCTAGCCTGTATCTTCTGAGCACCAAGGAAAGGCCTCTTGTTTTTCTTTTACTAAATCCATCATGCTTTTAAGGCTAAAGCAGAAACACCAATAGTTTGTGTTGACTGTGACCTCCAGATCATTTTCTTTATGACATCACAAAATGAATCCTGCAATTGTGTGGTTTGTTTTTCTTCCCATGTGAATTACACTATAGAACCTCAATCTGTTTATGTCCACCCACTTCTCCAGCTCATCAAGATCATTTGCACTTCCATCCAGTTTTCCAGAGTGGAATGTACCACACCCACTTTGATGTCATCCCTGAACTTAATAACCATATTCTCTACCACCAACTCGGTCACTACTAAAAATAGCATCAGGTAAAGACCAATCGCTTTGGAATCCCATGAGGTATGCATCTCGGGGCTGACACTGGACCATTAATAATTACTTACCCAGAAAGGCCTTCTAAACACTTATGAGTCCACCTGATGAGAAGATAATTTCAGGAGCTAGTTCTTTAATTGCCCAATGTCAAGCAAGACAAAACTTAAAACTGACCAATAGTAGAACTGTTTCATATCTTTGCCTTCTACTCGGTTTCATCAATCTTGTCATGCTTCTGAGGAATAGCATTTGACTGACGTGATGGGATTTCTTTTTCGAACGAAACTGCCTCACTTTTTACCCGGCATGTTCCTGTGTGTATGTGCATGCATGTGCAGAGGTGTGTGTGTGTGTGTGTGTGTGTGTGTGTGTGTGCATGTGTGTGTGTGTTGATAAGATTGTAATGTATTTCTGGATCTGCACGTTAAGGTGTTGAGTCTGACTTTTTGAGTTTTCCTCTTTCTCTTTTTAAAGCCCAAGTGTGCGTTTCTCTTTTTGAGCCCACAGATACCTCACCTTAAGTTTGCAAAGATAATTGCCCATGATTCTGTGATGACTTCATTGAAATGCCATGCCATGGGGCTTGCCAGCAATTGTTTATTCACTCTGCCTTCCGAGCTTGCAGGTTATGCATTAGCATATGCATTTGTATATAATAATGATTTTCAATTTATTGAGTAAAGTCATCTGCTGAAGCGCTGTAAAAACCCAAGGATAAAAGCAATTCCTACCTCACATGTTTGTCATTTAACTGGGATAGACATGACAATTAAAAAATAAAAACAGAGAGAAAGGAAAAGGTCAGTCAAACTGCCAGACTTTGCTGGCAACTCGCTGGATTTTTCTTTGGCACAACCTTTGGACTGGAGCCATTTTGATTTAGAGGAGACCCATTGTCGGAAAAGCCTTCCTAGAATGTGAAAATTTTGACAAGAGGTCTGAAAAAGAAAAGGCAGCTAGTGAGAATCGTTGGAGAGAGAGCATACGTTTATATAGAAACAAACGGACGGTTCTCATCCCTCTGTTCTGTGACGGGGATTTTCAGTGGCTTCAGAAGGAATTCTGTATATGGCGGGTATGTAGGGGAAGGGAGATTGTTTAAAAGAGTCAACCCTTATTTTACCTGGCTGACAAACAAAAGAACCTTCCAGCCACACGAAGTTGGTTGCACAACTCACAACATCTTGGTTATGATAAGGGTTGTTGCTAGAGACTGCTGTTTCTGGTGCTTGAATTCTAAAACATTGTTTTCTACAAGCCGTGCTCTTTGTTGGGTGTTGTGACTCAGGTGCTGATTGTGGTTAATCTGCGCAGAGATGGGAATGGAAATGGAAATGAGTCCAATGGGGAAGTCTGGCTGGGTTTCTCCCTGGCCATCTGCATATTGTTGAGAAAGGTGTGTGCTGGTGTGGCCAGGTCTAGCCATGTAATCTCACATCACTCCATCCTCACTTTGACTATCTCCATCCCAGTGGCCAAGGATAAAGCCTGATACGGTGTCGTCTTTTCTTATAGTCTGCGCTGGGATCTTCACCTCTGAGATCACTCTTGGGATGAGTCAATAAAAGATGGCCATCATCTCCTGGAGGCCCCAGGGAGCAGTGTGAATGTACCTATAGGAGACAAAGGGTGAGTGGTGTCATCTGTTTTATTCTTTTCCCATTAGCTCATTGGACTCCTGTATTGTATTTCTTAACAACCAAAAGCCTGGCCCTAAGGACATGAGATTCCACGGCTAACCTGCAAAGTGGAGCATGAGAGGAATAGAGGGGAGATGAGGAGATCACGGCATGCTGAAGGCTGTATAGAGTGTTGTGATGTCCACAAAAGCAGTCTTAGTTATTAAGGGGTCATCCACAGAAGGCGGACATGGGTGCCAGTGATGTGGGCTGTGCAAAGGAGAGAATGGGGGGCAGTCCCCAAATTTCGTCCATCGCTGCTTTCTTCTTGTCTTTCTCCCTTTATTCTCCTGCATGTCTACTATTAAGCCTATAATCATGGCCATATTAAGTGTCTAAGCATACTGCTTTGTACCAAAGATCTCTGAATGAGGCTACTGTCTATTGTATTCTTTGTTGGGTGAAAGGTTAAAGCAAAGTACTTGTATTTTTTTTTTATTCAGTTCATTCAGGTTTTAATATAGAGTAGAGGAAAAGACAATAAAGAGTATTGTGCATTAGTACTCCCAGCTTCTTGAAGATATTGAGAGGCTGTAGCTGTATGTTCTTGCCATAAGTTAAAAGTAAACCTTCCAAGGCCTTGACTGACATCTTTCTTAGGTTGTTTAGAGAACTGAAGTCCTTTTGGACATTGGTATGCAGTGAGGTTTGAGCCTTGGCTGGCATAGAGATAATTACCAAAGCTTGGTTGCTGAATTACAAATCCTACTTACCTAATAGGCACACAATAGCAACTTCCATAATGGAGTAATATATTCCACAGCGGGTGCCAGGGAGGGCAAAGGGAATGTGTTACCCTGTGGTGGATCAACCCACCTCTTTGATACTGGCTGGAAACAGAAGTTGAAACTTGCCACAGATTGCATAAGTGATTCCTTCTGTGCAATTTGTCTAATTACAAATTTTTAAGTGTAGCGATCATTAGCTCCTAGGTGGAGAATTTGTTTTATTTGAATAGAATCCTGGTGATGTTCAGTTCCAGGATATATTTACCCTGCCTCCCAAAAGTGTGGTCAGTGCTACCTTGGTTTTTGATGCACAGTGCAGATTGGGGGGATTTTGTCATTTTATGCTGAAATGGCATTTCCTGCATTTTGCCATAAGGCTCTGACTTTGCATGTGGGAATGCATAAACCAGGGGCATGCAGAATTGACGTGGTGAGAGTCCCATGCCCACCCCGGCGAGGGCTTGTCTTGGCAGGAGCTCCTGCTGAATGTGAAACTGGAAGAGACCATCTCCAGATAACTCAGAGCCACTTTCTACACTGTTTGGAGTGCTGGGAAGCTTTGTTTGCAAACTCTAGTCTGGCTTTTGGCCTTATCACATAACAGGCCTCCACCCATTTGTCTCTGGTGAAGTTGCACTGAGCTGCTTTTGGTTCTGAATACCTTTGCAGGACCCTTTACTGGCTCACTGATGTCAGGGTTTGTGGTATTCCCAAGGAGTAAACTTTCAGCATAATGCATAACTCCCCTTCAGAAGGGCCTTTTAGTCCAATTTAAGAATTGTTTTTGACTAACTTAAAAACGAAGGATCAATTTAGTATGCCAGGAAGACCACAGTCTTTGGAAAGACCAGAATGGACTTCTTGGCTCTGTCTCCTGGTCAAAGTTATACAGTCTTTCTCAGCTTTGTTTTATCTGGGAGATGGATATACTATTCCTTCTTTTTTTTTTTTTTTTTAAAGATTTGATTTATTTTTTTTGACAGACAGAGATCACATGCAGGCAGAGAGAGAGGAGGAAGCAGGCTCCATGCTGAGCAGAGAGCCCGATGTGGGTCTCGATCCCAGGACCCTGGGATCAAGACCTGAGTCAAAGGCAGAAGCTTTAACTCACTGAGCCACCCAGGTGCCCCACACTTATTCCTTCTTAAAGATCATCAAAAGCAGTAAAGGAGGTGATGTGCATACGTAAAGAGACCAACACGGCTTCTAGTTTACATCAGTCACACGTCGTGCTGCAGTGTGTCCAAGTTGGCTTCCACTGGCGTGTGAATCAATTGCTAAATTTTCAGAAAGTTCTTGTGCCAGTCAGCGTCACTTTGGTAGCTTGAAATCAGCTATGGAAGTACAGATCAGACCTTGTCTTCTCCCTGGAGCGCTGGCTGTGAAACATTTACGAGTACACTGTTGGTAACAAATGTTAATCCCCCTTTGCTACAGCCCTAAATTATATTATAGACCTCCCAGCCTTTGTAAAGAGCCAGATAGAATTTGAAATGATCCTGTGAAGAAGACTTAAGGTAATCATAGTAAACTTCAGTCATTTTCCATATTGTAACACAAAGATATAGCCAGGGCCCAGTGAAACTGTCCTTTCTATTCTAAAGGACTGGAGAATATTCTGCCTTCTGAGGTTTTATGTTTGCTTTTTAAAATTTTTTTTTCCATCTCTTGTTACATCAGGATAACTGGTGTGTCTGTCTCTAAGAGCTCCTCCCCACTTACCATTTGTTATTTCTCATTATCTGTTAGCTGAAAAGCCAACTGTTGAAATAATGCATAAAGTAAATCTAACTGTACCAATTTTTAAAAAATGGGCAAAGAATCTGAATGGATATTTCTCCGAGGAAGATATACAAATGGCCAATAAGCACACGAGAACATGCTTGACATCAATAACCATCAGGGAAATGGAAGCAAAAAGCGTAATGAGATACCATTTCACACTTATTAGTGTGGTCCTAAAGTCCAGTTGTAAACGTTGATGAAAATGTGGAGTAACTGGAACCCTCACATGCTTGGGGGGATGTGACGAGGTGTGGTTGCTTTGGAAAACAGTCTGGCAATTCATCAAATAATTAAACACAGATCCGCAGACCCATACATATGACCCAGCAATTCCATTCTCAGATATATATCCAAGAGAGATGAAAATATATGTCTATATGGAAACTTGTATGTGAATGTTTACAACAGCATTAATTCATAGTAGCCAAAAAATAGAAACAATCTAAATGTCCATCAATTGACAAATGGAGAAGTAAAATGTGATATATCCACACAAAGAAATATTATTTGGCTGTGAAAAAGAATGTGGTACTGATACCTGCTACAATATGGATAAAGCTTAAAAACGTTATGCAAAGAGAAAGAATCCAGTCACAAAGATCATATGTGAGTCCATTCAAATGAAAGCTCAGAACATAGAGATAGAAAGTAGATGAGTGATTGCTTAGGGCTAAGGTAGGGTTGGGAGGAAGGGAATAGAGGAATGGTAGCTAAAGGATATGGCATTTCTTTCTGAGGTGATGGAAAATGGATTGTGGTGATGGTTGTGCATATCTGTGAATGTACTAAAAAGCATTGAATTGTGGGCGCCTAGGTGGCTCAGTGGTTTAAGCCGCTGCCTTCGGCTCAGGTCATGATCTCAGGGTCCTGGGATCGAGCCCCACGTCGGGCTCTCTGCTCAGCAGGGAGCCTGCTTCCCTCTCACTCTCTCTGCCTGCCTCTCTGCCTACTTGTGATCTCTCTCTGTCAAATAAATAAATAAAATCTTTAAAAAAATAAAAAATAAAATAAAAGCATTGAATTGTATATTTTAAATGGGTGATCTATATGCTGTGTGAATCAGATCTCCATAAAGCTGTTACATTACCATGAAGGTTTAATTCATAGACTGCAAGACTGATCTAAACCAGGGAAAATATTTTAATGCAATCAATAAGTTAATTAACTTACAAAAAAAGCAAACTGGTTTTGAGCAACAACCTGAAGGGTTCATCTAAAAGGGTATTGCTTGGATTTTGACATCTGTTTTGCCTATTAAGGAAGTCTTTTTCCCTTTGTGGTTGTACTCTGGGAGTTACTGTCTCAGATGAGTAACACCCACCTACCTGAATGAGTTGTTCACCATACAGGGATTTTATTTTTTTTAAAGATTTATGTACTTATTTGAGAGTGATAGAGAGAGAGAGGGGCAGAGTGGGAGAGACTTTCAAGCAGACTCACTGCTGACGGTGGAGGCCGACGCAGGGCTTGATCCCATGACCCTGAAATCACAACCTGCGGCAGAATCAAGAGGGGGACGCTCTATCCACTGAGCCCCTAAGGTGCCCCCCCCCCACAGGGATTTTATTTGCCCCTTTGGATGACCAACACTGAGCGATTGAATATATATCTCCCACTCCACTGGTGTGTATGTTTAGACTAATAGTTTGGATGATAGTGCTGTTGATATTGACGTTCACAAAATCTGGCATCTTCAGGGACTGGGGAAAGGTCAAGTGAGGGGTGGGGATGGCAATATGTATATCTACAAGTCAACATTGGTAGAACAAAGATAAATGATGAGTAGACGTAATCTAAAAATAGCAAAGAATTCAAAAGCTGCCTGTGTGTGTGTGTGTGTGTGTATGTTTACCTTTTCAAAGAAGCTTACAAGATACTTTGGGGCACAGAGTGTGGAGGTGAAGATACTTATGTAAAGAGTGACCCATGGTAGCAACTTTCCACTTGATGTAATGTTCTAGTGTTCTACCAACACCCAGCAAATTGTTCTGCCTTTCGTACTTTGCAGAATTGCTTTGAAAATGTTACCTTATGCCCTCTGTTAGAAAGAATGTACATATTTGAAGAGGAAAATATCTATGTGATCTGAAATGTTTTAATAAGCATTCAAATGCCTGTCTGAAAAAAAATACCATTTCTTAAGGATAAGCTGATCCCTTACAGAATAATTACAATCCACTTGCAAGATTACAAAAAAGAACATGCTATGCTGTGATTCTTCTGTAGCGAAATTCAATTTTTAGTTTCTATTAATGCTATTTTTACATTAATATTTGGTTTGTTCTTGCTCCTGTTTTATTGCTAGTCATTCTTCGTTTATTTTTGTTTACCACAGTACTGAGGAATTAGGTTTCAGGGAGAAAAACAAACAAGGAAAAAATACTTCTGAAGTTTCGGTACCACATCAATTGCCTCAAACATCGTAAATACAGGCTAAAAAAATGCCCAGACTCCAGTAGTTCTGCCTCAGTCCTCTGGCGAGGTCCAAATGCTGCGGGAAGGGACTCAGCCGGTAGCTGTTTCCACCATCATCCCTTGCCCTGCCTGCCCAATTGTGCGATCCTTAGCTTGAGTGTGGATGTCAATTTCTCGACAAGCACTGGGTCAATTATAAAGTGCTCGGCATTGCAGGAGAGCATTTCTTTCTGACCTCCGTCAGCAGGTGCTTGATCTCTGGAAGCCTGGGGATTGATTACCTCCTGGTAACCACAGTTGCCAGTCTCACTTAAACATTTGGGGAGAAGAGAAGGGCACAGGGGTGGGCAGTCTTATTGCTCTTGGTGGTCAGGTCCATTGATAAATTGCCGCTCGGGGAAGATGGAAAAAGGAGTGTGCAATGATTTGTGTATTCGGGAACTTTCAGGGTCAGGTGAATGCAATGACTTAACTATTGTGTTTACCTGACACTTGCCTTTGTTTTACTGGAGTTGGTACATGATTTCAATATTCGATCTTTGTGCCTCTTTCTGGGCTTGGAAGAAGATGTCAATAATTTGCAAATGGCATTTGAAATAATATTTATGAGACTTTATAAGACATACGTTTACTTATTTCCCATCTTAAAACAAATGGCAAATGGCAGTGGGAATTAAGAAGACAGACGAGATCTCGTGAGGCAGAACTGAGGCCCCTACCAGACCATAGCATCGCTTATTAGAAGAAAATTCGAATTATCTTTGATGTCATTTACAGATAGTGTCTAATCTCCCTACAATCTAAGTTGCAAATATATTAACATAGATTTTTACCTTTATGGAAAACTTTATGTGCCCACTATATTCATCTTCACTTCATTCAAATTCTTAATCATTGATAACTTTAAATATTTCTCATACGAGATTCTGCCTGTCTTTTCCCACTGCTTGGAATGGGTTTCCTGGGCATTATCAGATGTTTCTTTCTATTTTTACCATCTTCCTTTGGAAAAAGGTGATTTTAACTGAATGTAGAGCAAGCGGGCACCATTGATTTCCATCAAGACATTGGCACATATTTGCTTTCAATTTTACTGCAATTTAATAGTGCATTTGCTTTCTTTCTTTTTTTTTAAACCCTACTGAGCACCACGCATACATCTTCATTAAGTCGTCTTCCTTGAGCCTCAATCTTTCCCCTGTAAGTTTAGAACTAATTCAGAACTCACCCGAGTGGATGAGTAATTTAAATTGCTACTTCCAACACGCAGTACTTTGCACTTGTCTGCTCTGAGTTTCATCTGCCACTGTTTTACCCAATTACTGAGTTTGGATTCTGTGTTTCTCACATCCATCTGTGTAGATTTAGGGATCCAAAATAGTTTTGTTTAGTCGGCAAATTTCAGCTCCTCGTTATTTAGTTCATTTTCAAGGGTGTTAATAAATATCCCGAAGGATACCACTCTTACACCAACTGCTGATACCCCACTATTAACTCTTCTCCATGTTGGGAGCTGGTCATTTATGCTTTCATTCCCCCTCTGTATCTTAACTCACTTTTAACTCACGACTGAGAGCCTTTTACCCCTTGCCCAGTGGCTGGCAAGTTCCCTTAACAGTCTCTTGTGTAGCACTTCGTCAAAAACCCTTTGAGAGCCTACATAAATTACATATACTAGTTTTCCTTTATCTACCATTTTGTTGGCTCTGTAAAATTTAGCCTTAAACCTACCGAAGGCTCATAAACAAAATAACAACTTCCAAATGTTCCAGAAAGTTCTCTCCTCCTTTTTGGATAGGCTACTTTATCATCTAGTGCTGCTTTTTCTTGTTTTCCCTTAATATTAATTTTCTGTTTGTATCATCCCCTCTGCAAACCAAAGACATATTCCCGGCTCCTTTAATGCTGTGATGTAAACAGTAAGATTTCGAGCTACTTTACAAAGTAAATAAATTCCACTGGTTGGCCCCTTTGGAATTGTTGCTAACTCTTTCACTCCTTTGCCAGCTTGGTGGAAGTTTCAAGAAAGCAGATTTTCTCTTTGGTAGTTAACATTTAGCATGGTGGTTTCAAGGGCAGGACACCTTGTCAGGACTTTTTTCTCTTAAGATATTTATTTGGGGGGGTGCATGGGTGGCTCAGTCATTAAGCATCTGCCTTGGGCTCGGGTCACGATCCCAGAGTCCTGAGACTGAGGCCCACATTGGGCTCCCTGCTCAGCGCGAAGCCTGCTTCTCCCGCTCCCACTCCCACGGCTTGTGTTCCCTCTCTGTCTCTCTCTCTGTCAAATAAATAAATAAAATCTTTTTTTTTTAAATATATTTATTTGGGCCATATTCACTCTGCTCCAATAATTCCTCACCGTATGAATTTTTTTTTTAATGAAAAAAAGGGAAAATTGAAAGTGCGCAGTAAGTATCCATCAAAAGCTCTCCTTTGTCATCTCTGGGTGTGATCCCTCCCCAGAAGCTTCCCCTCATTTTGATGAGGGGTCCCTGGTGCTGGTGCCCTGGGGGGGGATGTGGAGGAGGATAGTGGGGACGCTGCATGCTGGTATTTACATTTACATGCATTTCAAGCCTTACAACAACCTTATGAAGTCTGTGAGGCAATTATTGTTATTAGTATTAGTAGTATTTAATTGTAGAGTAAAGGAGGCACAAGAAATACAGTTTGCCCAGGCCATGGGGACTGTGAATGACCCTAGACTAGATCCCGAGTTTGCATATCCTTCATCCAAGTTCCCTTCTGCTCTTCCGCTTTGCCTTCGTGGGCACTTCCATTCCTTTAAGTTGAACGTGTAAAAGATTTAAACCATTTAAAAAATTACTTGCAGGTTCTTATATACTATTTACTTCAAAGCCTTTTCAGGAGACATGCATTTCGAAATGTGGAGGGAACATATCCTTGCCCTTGTATATCTTACACCTGCCAGATCTTACCCTTTTGAAATGAAGGACATTTTCATTTTGGATTAATAGTAAGACTACATATAAAAGCATTTTGCTCTCTGAGGTAAGCTTTTCTTCAGTGTTTCAACAAACCATTTATACTTTTATCATTTTTTTCCCTATAGAAAAAAAAAATCTCCCTCATTTAAATTGTCACAGCTTGGGAGCCCTGCCTGGAATACATAATAAATGCTTGTAACACTTAAAATGAAAACAAATTTACCAGGGATGGCGGAACGACAACAAAGGGCAAGGAAAATATAAGTGCTTGGAAAATAGTCTCTCCTACGCGTATATTTTCAGCACTAAGTATTTTTATTGAAATTGCTGTTTCCTGTTCTGTTTGCCTCTTCATCTGGATTTTTGTTGGGGGGAGGGGGGAGGTACTAAAAATCTAAAGATCCGAAGAGAGAGAGATGAATCCTGAGAATTGTTACTTGATTTCTTGGGTTTGGAAGGGAGGATTTGGTGACGTTATACCGCATCTGAGCAGAAAACTGATTGACAGGGGCGCCTGGGTGGCTCAGTGGGTTAAAGCCTCTGCCTTCGGCTCAGGTCATGACCCCAGAGTCCTGGGATCGAGCCCCACATCGGGCTCTCTCCTTGACAGGGAACCTTCTTCCTCCTCTCTCTCTGCCTGCCTCTCTGCCTACTTGTGATCTCTGATCACAAGTAAAAAACCTGATTGACAAGTAGCAGCTAGAAGAAGCCTTCTCAGCCTTGGTACTCTTGACATTTGAGGCGAATACTTTTTTGTAGGGGGGAGAGCTAGTCTGTGTATTGTAGGATGTTTTGCAGCATTCCTAACCTCTGTGTGCTAACCTCTGAGTGCCCTCCACAGCTATGACAACCAAAAGTGTCTACAGATGTGGCCCCAAACCTCTGGGTTTAGAACCCTGACTTAGAGGCAAGTTTCTCAAGAAAGTGCTTCAGGACTCTGGTAGGGGCTTCGGCAAATTTCACACTCCTTCCCATGGGCAATCTCCCCTAGCCTTGTCTTAATCCCTGGAAATAAATTTGCCTCCACTGAAGCCTGCTTGCTCACCCAGCCTTTGCTTACACTCCCCATCCCCCCTACCCTCCTGAATCTGAAAGATCCATTTACTCTTGCCAGAGCTAAATAGAATTGACATAAACACTTTGAGAGCTTCCCTATTGGTTGGGTGGAACACATGACATTTCCTGAAAATTCCATGCTTCTCTCTGGTCTTAACCTATTACTCCTTTCTTTTTCCACCCAGTGTGAAAACTATGATAAAGTGAGAACCCGACTGGGAAGCAGCAGACCTCGTTGACCTTGGGTGAGCCAGTCCCTGCTCTGGGCTTTTGTTTTCTTATCCACACTTTGAAATGGTTGGACTAGGTAATACATCTTCATGGACTTTCAACCCTAGAATACCATGGTCTGAACATTCTCATTTTTTGTGTCTTCTTTAACCTGTCAATTCAGACGTGAGAAGCAACCCGTACCGCCTCGATGACACCAATTCACAGAACTATTTTTGCAAAAACATTTGTTTCGAGTTGTTTATGACAGTATTTCATCTATACCCTCCTCCTCCCAAACCTAACTTTATGAACCCATAATGAGAATTTTGGAAAACTTAGTCACATCCCTTGAGCTAGACACTCATTTGTTATAATGATTATATCAAGAAATTTTGAGTTTCATCACACATACATTAGTTATTTAAAGCAATGGACTAGGAAAGACATTGGGGGGAAGAGTATTTAAAAAAAATAGATCAAGTAACTACTACTACCAGATTTATTTGCATTAATTATTTGGATGTAGGCATTATTTATTTATTTGGATATAGGCATTTCAAAAATTACGAAAATCTGATTCATTCCTACAAATGTATGCATTCTTTTGCTACTGCTTTGACAATACTGCTGGGGTTCACTCTTAGGAAGAAAGTGACAATTCTGGCACTACAGGGACAGGAGTGACTGAGATGGGAAAGGCTTCCCTGACTCTGACTTGCTGGTTGTGTGACCTTGGCCAGGTCAGTCTTCCTCTTTGGGCTCAGTTTCTTCTCTCCTAAAATGGGAGAGTTGAATTTGATCTCTAAGTTCTCTAATAGCTCTAAAATTCAAGGAGTTAGATCAGAAGCGTTGGTGAGGAGCAAGGCTTTGGAACTCAATCGTCTTCAGCAAGGCTGAAGGAGAGCAAGAGCCCAGAACTGGGTCCTGCTGAAGGGGCAGACCATTCTCCTTTCCCTCCGGCGGGAAGAGGCAGGCAGCGCTCCCTGCCCTCACTGAGAGGTCTGGAGCTTTGCACACAGCAACCTCCCCACCCCCCGCACCCCAGCTCAGTGTCTGTAGATAAAAACAGCGGTTCTAGGAAAAGTAGGTGGGACCGTGCTTAGGAAAAAGCATCAACAGTCCCCGGGGAAGGAAGGGGATGACTCATGGGGGAGTCGGATATCCCTGTAGCTGAAGGAGCAAAGAGGGGATGTTGGTGTGCTGCTCCGTGGGAGGAGAAGTAGGCGGCATGAAGGAGGTGTGACTGGAGTGCTCTCACTCCAAAGATTCACAACGAAGCATGGCGTGGCACCATTCAGAAAGCAGAACCCCAGCTCCTGAAGATCTAGCCCTGTCCAGAGCAATCCTAGATTTCTCGGTGATGACGAAGTCTTGACTGAAAGAAATCAAACCATTGGATTTTCAATGCTGTTAAGGAACTGGCCCAAAGAAATACTTTCCTTCCATACTTCCAATCTTTCTTGAAGGTGCCCTGGGTGCTTTGCCTCATGATCCCATGACACACTCATTTGTCCAACGATGTTGACTGAGACGTCATGTGCCAGGTGCCGTGCTAGATGTTTGGGGCACATCTGTGAACAGACTGCCTGGTGTTCCTGCTCTCAGGGAGCATACGGTCTAGCTCAGGAGGCAGACGGTGCCCAGGAAAGATCAGAACGAAGTTATACAGCATGTTAGAAGGTGATGGGACCAAAGGATAACAAGGGGAAAAAAAAAAAAAAACCAGAAAAGGGGAAAGAAAAAATGGTGGTTTTATTTCATCTTCCAGCCTTGCTTTTCCTCTAGCTCCAACATTTGGGATGCCACTAAGTATTTTTTCCTTATGACAACTTCTTATTTAATTTTTTTTCACTGCTGACATGGCTATCTATCACTTGAGACTAATTCCATACTATGTCATGCCAATTTTATGAGCTGAGCCAGGTTAAAATGCCTTGTATTGCTCACTGACACATTTTCCAAAATTTCCTTTTAATACCTCCATGAGATGGGCAGCAGAGGGTATTATTACCTCCATTTTACAGATGAGGAGACCAAGGTTAAAAAAAATCTCTACAAAGCTTGGCATCTTGCCTTTTTCTCAACATTCCTTCATAGACTTTTGTAGTAGATATTTTTTTGCCCGTGTGTGTGCGTGAGTGTAAAAGTGTTAGCAATTTCAAGCAATTGGCTTCAAATAAATATGGGGAACAAACCTGGTCCTCACTGGGAACATCTAATATGGTGATTGCTTTAAGTAGATACACACGTGTTGGGATATTCGCATTCTAGGAAAATGATGGTTAAAAAGAAATTTACCTGAATGTGTGCTTGATGGTTGCCACTGTGGTTCTTGATAACAGGGTTATCCTCAGAGGCCACAAGATTTCCTTGGAGGGCAGGTGACCCACCCTGCTCATGAGGATGAGGGGATTTTTTTCCCCACAGCATGACATCAGTCAAGTGCAAAACTTTTTTTGTTCTTCTCCAGACTCTAATGGTAACTGGCGAATATTAGCAAATTGTGCTCCAAGCTCTTGTTGCTTACTTCCTGGGATTCAACCGTAACTGGTCTTCTGGAAATGAGCCCCGCCCTTGTGTGCAATCTGGGTAAGTCTTCTTTAGAGCGCGAACAGTACAGGAGAATGCAAATGCGAGCATGAGTACACACACACACACACACACACACACACACACGATTTCCGAAAGTTCCTGGGAAGTTTGCCTGTGTGCATTCAGATTATATAATTTGACAGGATGTAAAGGTGAAATTTTTTTTTTTTTAAAGATTTTTATTTATGTATTTGTCAGAGAGAGAGAGAGAGAGAAAGAGAGAGCACACGCAGGGAGAGCTGCAGGTTGAGGGAGGAGCAGACTCCCTGCTGAGCAAGGAGCCCAATTCCGGACTGGATCCCAGGACTCGGGGATCATGACCTGAGCTGAAGGCAAACGCCTAACAACTGAGTCACCCATGCGTCCCTACAGGTGAAAGTTTTATCTCTGAATTCCTTTGCTTTGGCCCCCACCTTCCCCGCCCCTTGTCCCCAACCCTGCAAGGGGCATTTTTCTCCTACCATGGGAATCTGTGGCAAAGCCTATATCCCCAGATTGGTTCTCTATAAAAGCTCTTGGTACCTTTTCATTGGTTGCTACATGTCCAGACCTATGGCCTAATTTCAGTGTTAGTACAACTAGAACATATTAAGGAAAGTAAATTTACTTCCGCTGCTGTTGCAAAAATATAATTATCTAATGTTTCTGAACACCAGCTATAAATGACTTTTATTTTGTAGCTTATCCTCTATAATCTGGAATACTGGTCTCACCGGTAATGTGAAAGACGGGGGCATTTCTCGCTCCATGACTTTACCACCGTCTTCTCTGCCTTAGAATATACGCCCAATACCAAATGACTTGCAACAAGTTAAAACTAGGCAGTGTGGCTCCTTGAAGGGAAGATGGGCTTTGACATAAGGGAGTGTAGGATTTCGAACTTGACATGACATTTTAGGAGTTGTGTGACTTTGACCTCTTTAGGTCACTTCTCTGAAGTTTAGTTTCTTTTTCTATAAAATGGGATAAGGGCTTCTTACAAGTTTTTTTTAGGGATTAAAAAGGATAACAGAGAAAGTGCCTGGCATTTAGATAGAAATGCTCAGAAAATGTTAGTTTTCATCTCCGTTTTCCACCCTCTTCCCCTCTATTGGATAGTAAAGCTTTCTTGGGAATGAAGTTTTTATGTGACAGGTTTATCTCTCCGTTAGGATTCCATACAGTAGGAAGAGTTCGTGGTGAATCTGTCTGCTCCCCACGTGTGGTTGGTGGAAGATGTATTCTCTTTACCGCTGTGTTGGTTCCAAGATGCTCTCATCTTAAGCAGCGGCTGAAGAGGACACCAGGGACGATTGGTTTCAGTATTGCAGTGGGACTGTTTGCCCTTTCCAATCCATTGGTTTGGGAATTAAGAGATCAGGTGTGTTCATCCAACTTGAAAGTGTGCTGGAGGGGCGCCTGGGTGGCTCAGTGGGTTAAGCCTTTGCCTTCGGCTCAGGTCATGATCTCAGGGTCCTGGGATCGAGCCCTGCATCAGGCTCTCTGCTCAGCAGGGAGCCTGCTTTCCCCTGTCTTTCTCTGCCTGCCTCTCTGCCTACTTGTGATCTCTCTCTCTGTCAAATAAATAAATAAAATCTTTAAAAAAAAAAAAAAGAAAGAAAGTGTGCTGGCAAAAGAACATACCCTCCTAGCTTCATCTCTCATGAATCTCATTCAGTCTGAAGTACTGTGCCAGAACTTTCCTCACCATCACCATCATAGGAGCCAGTTTCTGGCCAAGGACTCAACCTATAGTCGGTTGCTTGTTTTCTTAACTGATGGCTGGGAAAAGCACGAGGACTTCCACACTGAGGAGACAAAGACGTGGTTAGATGACTAGGGGCACTTTGAGAAAGTACAACAGGTCCCACCGAGATCCTGCCTCTTTGAATCAGGTTCAGAGGATAGTATTTGGTAGCCCCAGACGAGAGCTTCTACAGGAGACAGTTACAAACTGGTCATCTCATCCTTATAAGCTGAAGGGTCAGCACCTGCTTCAGAACAAGGCCTCCAGTATTAGAGAACATCTCCAAGTACATGGAACACTCCACACATTGCCTTCCTTATAAAATGAGAAGAGGCTCTGCAAGAAATAAAACACAGGTGAGGAAAGCTGACAAATCATTAGGAAATGTAAGATGAGAGTCAGACTCGACATGCTGTACTATCAGAAACGTAATGAGAAACAGCTCCATTAACTTCACGTGAGTAACTAGATGCATATACTCTTAGGACTTAAATCACAAGCAAAGAGGAAATTGCCTAAGGAAGTAAATAATTTCTTGATAGAGCCTTTTATAAATAATCATGGTTTGTCTCTGTTGGATATTTCATGTTTAAATTGTCATCAAAAGTTTCCATTTTAGCAACAAGGCATGGGATTGTGTTTTTATGATACGTATGAAAAGCTCCGTTCTTAGTAACATCCCTTTAGAATTATTCCTTTAATTCTATTTGCATCTGGAATTCACTGAGGAAACCCAGTAAACCAAACCAAAACAAACAGAGACAAAAATCATACATGATTGTGGGGACTTGTGCTCTTGCAGTGGTAATAACGACCCCTTTATGGTGAAGGTCAGCCTTCTGTGCACCGGGAGCACACAGGAGAACAAGTGTCTAGACGGAAGCTGATTTGCTCTGATAGGCCTACAAAGCAGTAGAATGATTTCTGTTTGCATCACTTTTCTCACACCACCTTTTTTTCATCGCATCAGAGGACCAACCTCTACTCCACGCTCTGTGAGCTAGATACGGCAGCCAGCATGAGCCACCTCGGCCTGGAGGTGGGGGAAGGCTGCAGGGCACCATTGGCAACAAGGTGCCAGCTGTGGCCCCTAAGTCAGGTGCAATAAGACTGGCCGGGTGGGGAATCCCTGCTATGGAGAGTAAATGCACGTCCAGGAACAGGTGGTGCTGCCTGTAATGACCGGACAATTGTCAATTTGCATTTGTGATTGCTTTTCCAAAGAGCAGAAAAAACAACAACAACAAAACACACACACACACACACACACATGCAAAGATACAGATTTCAACTCTGCCTGATTCCAGATCCTTCTTGATATCCATGGCAGAGACTTTCCTTTTAAAAGCAGATCTGAAATGTTCCAAAGGCTCAGGGAGCCAAGGCCAATCTTCCTGGATGTTCAGTCCATTCCCAGTCCCCCACCCCCACTTGTCTGGGCACCGCCACTGGCAGACGGAGCCCAGTTCCTTGCCACGCCCTGTCCTTCCCCCTCTAAGCTGCCTCTGTGCACGCTGCTCTCTCTGCCTAGAGAGCACCCCCCCCAGTCCTGTAGTCTTTCCAAGACCCGGATGGGCTGACCCCTCTTCTGGGTGGACCCCCGTGTCCCCCTGTAGATTAGAGCTATTTGCTCCTGCTGCCTTTTGCTTTTATTTGGTTTTTGCTGCTTTCCATAGTAAGGCTCGTATTTTAGTTACCTGCCAGCCTCCCCCACCAGGTACAAACACCTCCAAAGCCAGGACTTGTCTTAGTCATCTTTTTGTGCGAGAGCCCTGCAGGCTGTAGGAGAGTTTTTCAGCACAGGCAAGGCAAGGTCAATGCTGGCTGATACACCTTTTCCTCTCTATTTAGAGCCCGGTGATTCACAGTGTGAAAATAAGAGTTAGTCTTTCAGTCTTCAAACCCCTTGCCACTTTTTGAGTTTTTGCTGTGGTATCATATTGTGTCCAGGTCTTAGCTTCCAAAAAGTGTTTACACTTCTGCCCTGTAAGAGTTTAGGCCTGGGAACCTTGGGCTGTATTGTGTCTTTCATTTCAAATCCTGTCCATCAGATTATATTTTCCACATTGGCTTTTCCTTCACAGCCAAAACTAATTCTCAGTGTGTTCAGAGTCAGGGCTGAGTTAGTAAGAAGGGTCCTCTTTGTGCAGCCGGCCCTGGACCGGCATCTGCCAGAGAATTCCAGATTTGTCACCGCTCAGGGCTGGCCTTTTGGTTGGTGCCTAGCGAGGGTGGTTGTTCCTGCCGGCCAAGGACCCTGCTGGAGAAGTTGCCAGGCGAAGTGTTTGCTCTTCTTAGGATTTTTACGAATGGATTTTTATATAGTTCAGTGTGGATCAGTAATTTTCCACAGTCAGACTGCCACTGCCACATGGGTAGTTTCCCTTAGGTTGGTAGAATGCCTTCCGATAAGATACAGGCACAAATAAATGGCTTATGCATTAGGGACCTTTGGGTACCAGGCAAAGAAGACCTTTGGGTACCCCATAGAATGGGGTACAGCAGGAGGCATGAGAGAGCTGAAGAACCCAGAGTGATAGGTGGAATCAGGGTTCCAACGGATAAGATACTTAAATAACACACAGGGACCTATGGTTGCTGCGTATACGAATGATCTAATTCCTGGTATGAAGGAATGTGGGTTCATTGGAAACTCATCGAGGTTAGGGTGATCCTGTTGGTGCATTTCCTGGCAAAGCAATACATCTTAAAGAAAGATAACGTATATACCCGCGTACATGATTACAGCTCCTGTGTACTGAGCTCTTTCTAGGCAAGACGCTTTGTGCTTTACTTTACGTGTATCGTTCAGGTGTCGCTACAACTCTAAGAGACAGAGCCGATTATTTTCACTTTGCAAATAACCAAAACTAGGCTTCAGGATGTTGCATATCTTATCTTACTTGCATACCAAAATCTTAACTGACGGCTTTTCCAAGTTGTTCTTTTTCTTTGTTTTCCCAAAGACTGAAAGAAGTGAAGCAGGCCAAAAGCTTTTATTTCCACTGCTGACCAAGGACAAGGCTGTTGAAGAGGTCTGCTGGAGAAAAACCCATCAGTCGGGAGGACTGAAACCCTTTGGCAGAGATGTGGGAGGGTGAGCAACAATATTTTCTCTAAGTAAGAGCTGATGTTTTAGGACATAATACATACAGATTGGTTTGGTTCTGTGGTCCATAGTAACTTGCCCAATGTCCATGTCTATATTAACCCTTTGCTTCTGACAGTTCGATGACTGGTCTCAAAATTCTTGACCCAAGCCCGGTAAGCAAGCTTCTCTCTCCTGTGAGCATGGCATCAACAGATAGGGACATCAGAAGACCTGGGAGTGAATAAATTCCCAACACGGAAGAGGGTTGGTCCTAAGCTGCCTGCTCCTGAGACTTCCAATGGGTATGGATCTGTCTTTTGGTTGTACTTTTGGTATTTAATAAATCCTGAGCGGGGGTTGGGGTGTAGTTCCAGGTACCCATACATCATCTGGACAAGACTTGTGCAGCTCTGCTGTTTGGATCTTTCTTCTGCCTTGAATTTCATGTCTAAAGGACAAGAGAAGAAACCCCTTCCGTGTTTGTAGGTTGTGGGGCGGACACCAAAGCCCCGGAGTGTCTCTTAAACTTGCTCGTGTTACCATGATACTTGCTAGGCAACCGCTGGGTGCTCCTTCCCTATCTACTATTATCCTGGGGTTCAAAGGGGTGGGTAGTGAGGCTGAGAGCAATGGATGGCTCAGACCAAAGGTTGCAGGGTGGGGCCTGTTTCTTCACTGCTCCCTGCAGGGTGCGAAAGGAGGAAGAGGAAGGCCTGTGTGCTTCAGCCCTGAGCTCTTGCGCTAGGAGCATGGTGGGGGGAGGGGTGCACGCGCTGAGTCCGGGAGGCTCATCTTCAGCACTGGAAAAACTGAGTAAGCACTGGAGAATCAAGAATAGATGAGTAGTAGAACCACCTTGTAAAAATATCCGCTCATAAAAAGTGGGCCTCCGAAATGGAAATGCCCTGAAAATCTGCAAGTCTGGAAGATAAACTTCTTGAGTTTATCATCCTTAAAAATGCACACGAGAGCTAGGAGGAGATTCAGAAATAAGTTTGCAGAATCTGGAGAGAGAGAGAGAGTAGAAATGAGCCCCTGGTAAATTAGATATGAGGATTTCACAAGAGAATATCAGGAAAATTGAGGGAAACGTAAATAGTACAGAACACCTGTGATAATGTAATCAAGGGCAATAAATAATAGAGATTTTGAAATGATAAATTATGACAAGTCAAATTGGTAGATTGAAGTAGACTAAAAAGACTAGGAACTGAGTCCAGCCAAGCAGATGTTAAATGTTTAGAATTTAGGAAAGCACTTTGGGTGAGTTCAAAACATTTTACTTGCAAAATTAGTTCAGATTGATTTGGATATGAACATGCTGGAGATCAGACAACAAACATGGGTTCTCGAGAGCTACAAGGCACCCAGCAGAACGAAAGTTATAAGAGGGAGGAAATAATTTTTTAGGTATTTTTTTCTGTAGGAAATAATTTTTTTCTATTAGAAATAATCTTTATAAGGATCTGATTTTTTTTTTTAACTAAACCGTGAGGGCATAAAATAAAACAGAAACCAGGAGATGCCAAGAGAAAGGAATAAGCACATTAGATTCTGTTTTTGAAAAAAAAAAAAAAAAAAAAAAAGCAGTGTGAACTGGGATCTGTTTGTGCTGAAGAGAATCATGGAAGGCAGTGATGCAATCCTAACCATCCATTCATTCTGCAAGCACGTGTTCCCTGTCTCCTGGAGGATGGACACTCCTCTAGTGCCCAGCGCAGGCCAACCAAACACAGCCCCTGCCCTGGGTGCAGGCCAGCTAAACTTGGTGTTGAGGCAACCTCGGGAGCAGGGCCCACAGGCTCTAGGGAGGGACGCCTGGAGTCAGTGGGAACTGACTTGAGTCTTACGTTGTAATAATAACTGCTTATATTGTATACTGTTTTATACGGTGGGAAGTATCTGCATGTATTTATGCTTACGTGGTCCTTGTCACGGCTCTGGGGCACTGCAGAAAGTGTTAACACTTCTGGGGTCTATTTCACATCACCTCTCTACCATGTTTGACACGATTGGCCACATCTTTTCTTTGTGACATGCTCCCCTCTCCTGACTTCTGGGAGATTTGGCGCTCGTCGTTTCCCGTCCATCACCCTGGATGCTCCTCAGGTTCTGTCACTGCTCTTTGCCTTTAACCCATCCCGTAAATGTCAGTGTCCCTAACGGTGCTGTCTCCTGTTGTCTTCTCCTTCACTTTATACACCGACGCTAATGATTTACTCTACTCTTGAATTGGGAGTGGGGAGCTCAAGAACTGGGAGTGGAGAGCCCTTTTGGGGTTGGGGTTGGGGAGGAAAGGCATGGGAGAATTTCAAGGGGATGGTGAGTACAGTTGGAAAAAGCTTCTGGGGAACTCTGTTTTGAGCACCACTCACCCATATATGCTGATGATTGTATTTCCAGCCAACCTCTCTGCTGAACTCGGGATCTCCTGTCCTGTTTTCCTCCAGAACGTTGTGCTTGGCTGTTTCATCAGAACCTTATGCAAATGTCCCAGATGAAAACTCCTAGTGCCCATTCCCCCCACCCAGATCAGGAACGTGCTGCATTCTCTTCCATTCTCCCTCCCCACACAGCCTTGCTTCCTGTGGCATACAACCAATCTCCATGCCTTTTAAATAATATCTTTTAAAAATCTCTAGAATATGCCTACTTCTCTCTGGTCCCATTGACACTGCCATAAGCCAGAAGACCATCATCATTCTCCTAAATTATTGCAACAGGCTCCTAACCTGTTTCCATTCTTCTAGTCTTCAGCTCCTGGTGCATATTTTCCATGCGGCCATTACAGTAACTATTGTAAAATCAAAATCTGGCTATGGAACTCAAGGCCAATAGGTAAACAGGGAGAATGGCCCTTGAAGTTCATTGTCACCAGGCCCTACTTACTTGCACACCTCACCTCTGGCCATTCCCACTCCAGCTTCCCCTGGAGCTCTGCTTTGGCCATACTGTGTGCCTTCCCCAGATGTGCAATGCTCTCCCTCATCTGCCCACCCAGCCCCCTGCCCTGCTTGGCTCATCGCTCCTCTCCCTGAGCCCTCACATTTCAAGTGTCCATTTGGCAAGCTTTCCCACCCCCCTTCCAGCCACGAGTTTACTGCTCCCCTCCTCCTTTGCCTCCATAACCCCTTGGGTGCAGCAGGTCTCTTACATTGCCCTCCTGGAGTGTAAAAGGTCTTTGAGGAACAAAACAATTGTTCTACAGGATTTTACACTCAGAGCCCCCCAAATACCGGACACCCTGTTAATGTTTTCTAGATAAATGATGAGTGCATAGTGAATAGCCAGAGCTCAGAAGAAGAAATGGAGGCTAACTCCCATGTCCGAGTGATGGAGTGAGTCTTCTGATCTAGGATTATTTCCCATAAATCATATATTGATGCTCACAGAGACCCTATCAATGTATACAAGTTGGAATGGAATCTTTATAGCATGAGACATTTTACAGGCCTTTCTATTTTTCTGTTTTGCTACAGAACGGTAGTGTTCAATGACAGCAAGGGATTGAAGAGTCAACGTGGCCGACGGGACAGGGGCGATAAAGGGAGAAATGGGCTGGGAATTGGGGCCCCGCTGCCAACTCTCTGTATGTCTCTCCATCGCTCCATGCACGTAGCTCCTCGCAGGCTTGGCCTCCCGCTGCACCAAATGCGTGGGTAGGTTAGATGATGTTTCCTGTCTACCGCTGTCACTCTATTGTACTGCATGTGTCACGGTGCCCCTAAGCCACTTCCTCCTTCATAAGCTCAGTGAGAAACCAGTAGGATGTGTCCTGAAGTGTGACACAGAGATCTCTTGACTCAGGGATCCTGGACGGTGCACAGCTGAGGAGCAGCCCGGGCTGACATCAGATGTAGATGTTTTTCCCCAGTAGTAGATGGATCCAGTGTGAAGCGTGGGAGGTTGTCCTGGCGGCTCCCACAGTAGCCTGTTCCGAGGGTCTGACCTGTAGTTTGTCCCTGGATGTCGACAGGAAATTCCCTACTTCACATCTTCTAATGAGAAACGCACCCCTGGCAGGGACATGTCCAGACCCACAGAGGAGTCCCCTACCCTCTCTGCAACCGGCTGCAGCTGGCTGGCTTAGGTGGCATGTGTCACAATCCCAGCCAAATTGAAGACTCGTTAAAAACCTGTGGCATGGGACACCTGGGTGGCTCAGTGGGTTAAGCCTCTGCCTTCAGCTCGGGTCATGATCTCAGGGTCCTGGGATCGAGCCCCACATCGGACTCTCTGCTCAGTGGGGAGCCTGCTTCCTCCTCTCTCTGCCTGCCTCTCTGCTTACTCGTGATCTCTCTCTGTCAAATAAATAAATAAATAAATCTTTAAAAAAAAAAAAAAACCTGTGGCATGACGTCATGCAAAACCATGAGTTGCCATCAAGCTCTTGAACTGGGAAATACTGAAAGAATAAGGCACCCGACCCTATTCATTCTGGTGGTGGAAACAGGTGCTGAAAAAAGACAAGAGAAAGAAGTGCTAAAGTCAGGTCAGAACTGTGGGGTGTCAGGGTAACCTGAAGTTACAACGAGGCATAAAGTGGAGTTTGCAAAAGCCAAGAGGTTTTACTTATACCTAGGCGTTTCCGAGGGATGAGGTAAGTGATCTGGAGTAAAGAACAAGCAGGTCAGAAAGACGAGAATGGAGTGGACAAGGGAAGACCATGGGGGTCAAACCCACACGCTCCTACTGCTGGCATCTGGGTAGCTGTGTGGGACCTGCACAGTCTTCTGGTCCAACTTCATGCTCAGAAAGTTCTGGCCCTACCACAGTACCTGTTCTTACTTCTGTAAGAGGTTCTTTTTCTAGGGTGTATCCTTACAACAACCATTCATTCCTCCCTCATCTATATTTGTGGGACCTAGAAGAACCTGACACAGACACCCTCAAGGCAGGACTCCTTATTTCTGACATGTGGATTTGACCCCCGCAGTCTTTCTCTCCTTGTCCACTCTATTCTCGTCTTAATTCTTTGCTCTGGCCATTGGTAGGCATTCAGGGGTCTGAGGATCTAGGTCACTCCTTCTCCACACTCAGGCAATATTTTCATTTGCACAGCAGAGCTCCTTCAACAGGGAACGACCCAATTCCCCACACACTGATGCTGAAGGAAATACTGAAATTAGAGTTCTACAGTCTAGGGCTTATGGACTCTGAGGAAACTCTGGATGGTCTTCAAGGAGGTCTAGACATCCTCTGAAATAGTATGCAGCAGGTGAGTGTGTATGTGTGTGTGCGTGTGCGAGAGAGAGATAGAGAGATGCACTTTTCTGAGGGGGGGGGTGGTTTCCGTAACTTTAATCACAAGCTCAGAGTGATCCAAAACAAGTTAAGATCACTCATTTATCACTAGTGTAGCTGGGGTGCCAGTAGCTCAGTCTCTGGAATCAGAACTGTGGCTGAAATCCAGCAGTACCACTTACAGTCGAGATAGCCTTGAATATTTCTCTTCCCCTGTATCTTATGTTACTCATGCATGAAATGGGTCTACTACCAATAGCACTTACATAGAGGAGTGTTAGGAGGATTGAAAGAGATAACAGACATAATGTGCTTAGCACAGCTCCTGGCATATAGTGAATTCTTAGTGATGGCATTACATTTTTTATTATATTTAATAAGTATAAATGTGATCATGGCTTCATTGTCATATGTTTTCAAGCTCTGAATATTTATGTTTTATTACTGAGGATTTTTTTTTTTTTTTTGTCAGAGGACTAGGAGACCAGAGGAAAGGACCAATAAACAAATACAATTTTTCAAAAACAGAATTTTTATTCTCCAGTGAAGCATAGCAGGAAATGCTTCTAGGTGGGTATTTGTAGTTTATAAAATGTATAAATAAATGTATAAAATACTGACGAGGCAAATGTATCTATTTTATACTGATGATTGTCATTTTATATATCACCATAATCATTAATAAAAATGAGATAAATTTAAAGTCAGCTGCTTATAGGTTAGTGAAATATTGAAATGACAGGAGTTTCACTTAACTTGAAGAATTGTTACCACTTACCATACCCACATTTAATACCTGCTGGTTTGCCGTGGAAGAATAACTAAGAAACCAAATGTGCTGGCTTGGAGTTTATAGGAATGTTTCAATACAGCTGCTTTCACTTGATTATATTTCTTTAATGCCTGGTTTTTAAAAAATCAATTTTTAGGCACATTTTTGGCATTACCAATTAACTTGTGTAGGACAATGTGTGATCCACAGCATTTTGGACCCTGGCTAGCTATTTTATTTATTTTTTATTTTTTTTATTTTTTTTATTTTATTTTATTTTTTTTTTTAAGATTTATTTTTTTGACAGATAGAGATTACAAGTAGGCAGAGAGGCAGGCAGAGAGAGAGAGAGAGAGGAGGAAGCAGGCTCCCAGCCAAGCAGAGAGCCCGATGCGGGGCTTGATCCCAGGACCCTGGGATCATGACCTGAGCGGAATGCAGAGGCTTTTAACCAGCTGAGCCACCCAGGCGCCCCCTAGCTATTTTAGAATAAAAACAGAGATAGCCAAATAAACCTTACAGAAAATGTTAGGACGGGTGTTACCCGGTGTCCAAATGGGAGAGAGATGATGCTGTCTTCTCAGTTGACTTCAACTAAATACCCAGCGTGTGGAATCAGACTTCCTAGGAATCTGCCTGGACTCTTGGGAGTGGTAGGAAGGACCGTGGGGCAAGAGTGAGCCTGTAATCAGGTGCGGCCATCCAGCTGGTTCCAGCAGGTAACTCTTGGTGAGTCCTCCCTGGTGGAGAAAAATACATCCTCAGAGTTCCTGACGGGATGCCCTTGACTTTTAATTTGACAGGTGGTTAGTCAGGTGTATGTGAATAATCATTATACGGGAAACAACTCCAGCAAAACAAAACCCAACCCAACTCATGAATGTGAAAAATGTCATGTTTCCAAAATAGTGATGTCCAGTCCGCATTTTGGAAAGGGAAGAGGCACAGCACCGTCTTTACCAATGCAGCGCAGTGTACTTATTCTACCAAGCAGAAAAAATACAAGTAGAGAATTTTCTGGCCCTCATCCAGTAGCTCAGCCTCTATTGATTGGGTCTCTGACCTGCAGTTGCTTTAGTCGGCATGGAGAGCTGGCCAGACTTCACGTCTGGGTAGGACAAATGTGCTGCTACTCACAGATCGTGATTGTACTAGTAGTCATGACAATGATGATGATGAGGAGGATGCTTTTAGTTGGGTGCCCTTTTTGATGAATGTTTGCACAGAATTTTTAATCTAAAGGGCTCCAATAGCACTCTGGTAGTGGGCTTCTGTCTTACCTCCAAGAGTATGCTCCTTGTGTCGGTTGGCCACACCTGCCCTTGGCCATGCCCGGTTTAAGGCCAGTGGCTAGCACTTTGTTCAGGTGCAAGGCTGATGGGCAGCAGCTGTCCGTTCAAACAGGTTGAGAACTGATTCTGACCCTCATCCCGATCCTCCCTTAAGGCGTCCTCAAGGAGGACACTGGATTGGCCCAGTGTCCAGCCCAGGAGAGGAATTATTTAGGAACTCTATCAATGTTTGGTCAAGCTTTTTGTAACGAAAGCATAAATGGCTTTTTCATACAAAGATCAACCTCCTCTTTCCCCCTGATTCTCTGTGTGTGTTTTTTTGTTCTTTTGGAGGGGACTGAGACAAGTAGGCATTTGGAAAATTCTTTAATGCATTATTGGTACAATAGTTTCTCCCTTATCCCTGGTTGCTTTCTGTGGTTTCAGGTACCCAGGGTTTCATTCAGTCCCTCGTAGTCAACCTCCATCAAGAAGCAGGTGGTCCTCCTTCTGACATAATGGTAGAAAGTCAGTGGTAGCCTGACACTATGTCATGGTGCCTGCGCTATTCACCTCTCTTCATCTCATCAAGCAGGCACTTTAACATCTCTCATCATCACAGGAAGGCTAAATACAGTACAATAAAATATTTAGAGGGAGAGAGACCATATTCACATAACTTTTATTATAGTGTATTATTATAATTGTTCTGTTGTAATATTGTTGTTAATCTCTTACTGTGCCTAATTTGTAAGTCAACCCTTAGCATAGATATGTATGTATGTATAGGAAAAGACTTAGTATATATAAGGTTGGGGGGTCTTGGGAGGTATTGCTTGCAGATAAGGGGGGCAATTGTGGTTACATTTTATGCAACAGGAAACACGAACATTAGTATAATTTCAAATAGCTCCCAATCTGAATACTTTATTTTCATTCCTTTTCTATAAGGTTCTTCCATTGCACTGACTTTTCCTTTCCTAAATTTAGGCATGAGAATGAGACCTCTAAGTGATTCTTCTGGAAATAACAGGGTCTCCAGATTGGGTACCAAGCCTAGCATTAAATTGAATTTAGAATTGTTATAGTCGTTGTTTTTACAAACTCATTCTAGGGAGGGAAGTGGGGAGGTCTGTGGTGTGGCTTTGTTTAGTCACTCCCTCAGAATGATGTTTCCCATAGTCCCTTTCCCTGTATGGCTCCAGGATACTACTGAGCATAAGATATATTTAAAGAAATGCATAAGGAAAGCAACTCACAGGGGGTGGGCAGGTAGGGGGTGGTTGGAACTCCAAGCACAATGGCAGGTCTTTTGTGTGGATGCTGATCTGCTTGCTCACCTTGTGGACCACCCAAGGTCCCAGCTCCTCCAGCAAGAGCCGCTAGTCGGATGGACCTGCCCCCGTGTGGTACATTGCTTTGGCTTTACCGTGCAGATCACCTCTTCACTGATACTGAGGATGAAGAGAGACAGATGTGAGTTCCAGTTTGTCCTGGTAGGTTCCAGCTGATCCTCTCAGGTTCTAATTTGTCCTTGCTCTCCCGTACATCATGTGTTCTCCTTCCTGACTGCTGGTCCAGGCTCATGGCAACCTTATGCCCAGCACCAGCCACAGAAGCAACCTGTATGCACGTACTTTTCTAGCAGCTCCCATGCGTGTAAGGTTTAGCCCCTCTCATAAATCCCTATTCTATATTGTTCATGGTAGATTTGTTTCTCTAATTGAACTTTGATTGGTCCACTGTCCTTACCCTAAACAGGTACCAACATCCCTTTTCAAACAGTGGCTCTGGAGTTTCAGGTGCTATCTATACTCTCTAGGGGATCACCAGCCCTACTTGGGGGAAAGCATGAGGAGCTTTTTCTGTAATTCATCTGGTATGTTAGCTGACCTTGTACCCTTGATTTTATGTAACTCAAGTATTACACTATCCATGGGAGGGAAATAGCGATGGAGTATGGGGTAAAAATAGACAATCTCTTGTCATCAAAGAGCCTGACGGTATAGGTCAAGCTTATACACTCAAGGCAAAGAAATGGACAGGCTCAAATAACTGGGGACATGAGAGAAGTACAGACAACATGAGGACGGGGTAGAGTAAACCAAGGTAAACACAAGTTATGATTATAACAAATGTTTGTTGAATGACTGTATGAGAGGAGTTTGACTTTTTTTTTTTTTTTAAATATTCTACTCATTTATTCGACAGAGAGAGAGGTCACAAGTAGGCAGAGAGGCAGGCAGAGAGAGGGAGAAACAGGGTCCCCACTGAGCAGAGAGCCCGATGCGGGGCTCGATCCCAGGACCCTGAGACCACGACCCGAGCCAAAGGCAGAGGCCTAAACCACTGAGCCACCCAGGTGCCCGGTGTTTGACATTTTTAAAAAAGATTTTATTTATTTGAGAGAGAGAGAAAGAGAGTGCACACGAGCAGGTGGAGGGGCAGAGGGAGACGGAGAAGCAGACTCCTTGCTGGGCAGGGAGTCTGATGCGGGCCTCAGTGGGCGGGGTAGAGGCAGGGGTTGGTTTGATCCTAGGACCCTGAGATCAGGACCCACTGAAGTCAGATGCTTAACTGACTGAGCCACTGAGACACCCCTTGACATTTTTAATAAAAGACAAATCCAACAATATTCAACAAGAATATAAAATAATTCTTTGATCTGCTTTTACAATGCCTCGAAATGGCCCTTTTCATTTTCAGATACTGTTCTTCGTGTCTACGTACATTAGTTAGGTAGCTGGAATCACAGTACAGCAGCTTTGGTCACTCGTTGTCCCCACTTAGTTTTCATATGTATATGTAGTTTCCATATATATGTATGTGTATAATATACACATATATATACACATACATATATATATTTATATATATACATATATGTATGTATGTATGTGTATATACATATATATGTATAGATTGATTGACCTGGATCTCCAGGGAGGCTATGAGTATTTTTAAGGAGATTTTAAGCTTCTGTTCAAAAATGTGTTGTGTTTTCCACTCCAACTCCTGCTTAGATAGTTGGGCTCTGAATGGGACACGAGCTGTTTTGGAAATCGGTCTGACAAGCAATTGCTAAAGCAGCCTGTAGCCAAGGTGAGCCCTAAAACGTAAGAGCTGTTGCTAAGGGAACCACTAGGGAGACGTTTAGGGTGTAAACTTTGCTACTGTATTTAAATTTCTTGCTACGGTCCTTGCTTCCTGGACTTGGACATTTAAACAGTTCCAGTGCAGACAGGAATGTACGTGGTGACGGCTTTGGCGTAGTGGGTGGGTGGAGGGCACTGCCCCACCACCAGGGCGCTTTCTGGACTCAGGAATCTGCGAGTCCCAGGATGAATTAGCTTATAATTGCGGAAGGTCATCCCTGTGCAGCTGCCAAGGTTGCTACCTACCGGGGACAAGTGTTTTGTAAGCTGGCTAGACACACCTATATATGTTTAAGCCCAGGAATACAATGAAAATGAAACCTTACATCCAACTCCAATCCATTCAGCTGATAAAAAATGGAGCTGCTTTGGTTGAGTTTTGCCTGCGGGGACTGAGAATTTCTCTTGCTTGGCTTTCACCCCACCCTTTCTTATCCCTCATTCTTTTTCTCTTGTTCCTGAGGCCCACGTGGTTATAAGAAAAATAGCTTGAAAAATGCAGGTTTAGAACCACTTTAGCTCTTACTGCAAGGAAATTTGAAGTGTTAATGTTGGAGTCAGATATTTTGCATCTTTTTTATTTTCCTTAATCTCTTTGCAATAATAATGATCCTATAATAGCAAATTCTATAATCCCAAAGTCATCGTTCTTACAATGTGCCAGACCCTGTTCTAACCATATAGCAGCTCATTTAATCTTTCCAACAACCCTATGAGGAAGATATTACCATCATCCATCGGCTCTAAAACAGATTTTCCTCTCGCATCTTAGCATCTGTGAAATTGGGATGTGTCTTACTTTTAATGACATGTCATAGTTTAATTGGCAGCATTTTAAAATTTCTTAATGGAACATAAAATAATGGTGTGTTTTACAATAGATGGTGGCTCAGGTTCCATGAAATACAATATTACTATTGTATTCGTTTTCCAAATGAAGAGCGAAGGCACAGAGAGGTCAGGTGACTTGCCCAATATCCAAAACCCTGGCATTCTGGTTTAGGAGTCCCTGCTCCTAAGCTCCTTGAGCTCATCCTGGCATTCCTCTGTCTCTCCCTGTGCTGCCACGGTGGGGGGGGGGGGGACACCTTTTGCCTAGAGGCCGCACCATTGCTGACAGAGGATTTCATCCATTGGGTTGAGGACCTCTTCCAGAAGCCCTCCATGATGAGTCCCATGGCCCCGGCAGGGAAGAAACATGAAGAGTTTTCATTCAGCTATTCACATTCTGCTGGGATTTACTTATTATATTGCTTTTGCAAATGAAAGGCAGTCTTTTGGAGATGAAGCACAGGGTAAGTTTTGAGCAGAGGAGAGCCTAGAAGTGTAAGGGGTGTGCTAGAACTGATTCTGACTGGTTTGGAAGAGCTCGTACCAGCCGGTTCCTAAATCGTTGGTAGCTTGAAATGAACCATCGTGGAAGTGTTTACATCATAGCCATGGGCAAACATTGTGAATCAGGCCTTTTTGTGTATTTGTCCTTTTCAGAGAGCCAGTTTATGAGCACATCCCTAGATAGATGCTAAATTATTAACATCTAGCAGAAAGCCCTCATTAGTCAAAACAAAATAGTAGGAGGGGATCCAGTGGGGTGGGTATGAGAAAAGGAAGAGATACTCTGAAGTTTTCAAAATAGTCTCAATGTCAAATAATTCCACTATGATTAGAGTTATAGTGTGTGTGTGTGTGTATTAATTTAGTTTAGCTTCTGTTATGATCTTAGTATCTATAGGGTAGGAGACGAAGGATGCATATGTTATCCATCAGAAGAGCTGGTGAGGAAGAAAAACTACCTAAGGAGGGAGCACTATCTGCTTTTCGTTTTGCCCTCCTTGTTGAGAGGAGACGTTAGTGAACTATTTGCCAAGGGAAGTAGATGGCCAGTGGGGCTTTCAAGGCCATCCCAGAAGCATAGCCCAGAAACTCTATTAGATTCCAGAAGGCAGTGCTCAACAGGTAGGGAGGGATCAATAAAGGTTCCTGTATCATCACATTTCTTCCATGTGGGTTCTTTTGTTTCTCTTTTCTCCTTGGTGACTCTCAGTAGAACCCACAAAACAAAAAGCTGTGTGATTATCATTAGCAAGAAGAAAGAAGTGAGCTGCTGCGTGCCTTGGCCTGGAAAGAGAAAACTCCAGGGAATAGAGTAGATTACAGCAGGGTTAAAAAGCAACCCAACGCTGGCCAAGACCTCGAGTTTTTGGACAAGAGGAAAGGAAGCTCATGGGAGCTGGCTGGGGTTTGAAGAGAAGCTCTTGGGGCTAAGAGTGAGGGAAGGGAGCTCGAGTCCCCAAACAGGGGCTCTCTGGTCATCCTGGGGCCAGAGAAGACACAGGACATTGGTTGTCGGGGAGGGGAAAGAGAAGGGACAATGACTCTCAGGGCAGACTGGAGTGGGAGGCGAGGGTTATGGCTGCTTTACACGTTGCAAAAGACCTGCCCATTTATCATTTCCAAATTGGGCTATTTTAGGAAAAAAACCAACAAGAATCTTTGTGATTCTCCTCTACTAGAGGTGCCAGTGATTCAACTCAGGCATGGTACCTTCACGGATCACAGGATGGAGAGTAGCTGTTGGGCTCTTGGAAACTCAGAAGGAAAGGACAGGCTTCATGACCTAAGGGCTGGATAGTAACTTCTAGAATGACCTTCCTGACATCTTCCCCACTCAGAAAAAAGGGCTGCTCACAATCTATTAACAAATTTGGCTCTCATTAATAATTCTTTGAACTGGCAGAGCAATCCTAGCTGATTGAAAATAATTATCAGCCTCTCTAAATGATTAAACAGCATGTTTGGATTTTCACGTGTATCATCATTTTGATTGAATGATGTGTATGTGTGTGGGACTGTGTATTAACAAGGTATCTCTTCAAAGTAATAATAAATACTTGGTGAAAAAGAGTTGCATATTGCTCAGAGTAAAAGGAAAACGAAATCTAGGGCAGGTGAGCAAAAGAACAAAATTAGGACCTAAAATAAATTACGAGAGACAGACTGGGGCAGAGATAAAGTTTCATGGGAGTAAATGATAAACGCATAGAAAAATACTTATGACGTTTTACGCATAGCATCAGAAGATTGAAAATTCTGGTCAGCGTCAACAAATGAGGAGTGTAATTAATCTGGAACAGAAAGAATACCACAGATGTTTAAAATTATTTTTTTTTCTACTGACTCAGTCTCCTGCATATTTACAAATTGAAGGTTGCAGATTAATAGCCTCTGAGATTCGTGCCCAGTGGGCCCCGCTCCAGGTTTGTGTTTGCACTCAATGACATCCTTCTGGATTCAAACTCTTTCCCCTAATCAGAATATAAGAAAAATTAAAGCCTAAACCTGCTTTGTCTCACACGGGCCTCCCAAGTGTATTGCATTAAGGATTCACTAAGCAAGAGTAACAGACAAAAACTCCCACCAGAAAGTGCGGCCTCTCACAGAGGTGGTGCTTGCAGGCTGCTGTTCCTTGCTAACGTGATTCAGTTCGCTGCAGCCTCATTCATAACACAGTGATACTAACTCGTGTCTACCTGGTTCATTTGAATTCTGATTTTGCTGCATGCCTCCATCTGGATGAGCTCAACAGACTTTAAATGCTAGGGAACAGATGATGCAAACATGGAAGTTCATAACACTCCAAGGACATTTTATTTCACAACCCAGGGGAGCAGGCAAATATTTCAAGGAGAGGTAAACTAAGTCACCAAGCTGTTTTGCTGGTGATTTCTAGGTCTCCGGGCGAGTCGGAGGCAAAACAAACAGTAGAACCTTGGCAGAATGGGAAATTCTGCAGGATGATGTCACAGCCCTACCCTCTTGGAGGTTGTTTTCTTCCTCTCTCTCTCTCTCTCTTTTTTTTTTAAGTAGGCGCCGCACCCGGTGTGGAGCCCAATGTGGAGCTTGAACTCACAACCCTGAGATGAAGACAAGAGCTGAGGTCAAGAGTTCAATACTCAACTGACTGAGCCACTTAGGTGCCCCTCTCTTCTCCTCCTCTTCCTCCTTTTTTTTTTTAGTGCTTGTTAAATGTGAAATTTTTTTTTTCTGGAAGGGCAGTGAAAAACAGAGTGACTCCAATGGTTTAGAAGGAGCCCCATCTTATCCCCGGGAGCATTTCCTATAAGCAGTGCTGGCTGATGGAAATCCAAGAGAGCTCCAGTCAAGGACTATGATGATGGGGGAGTGGCACAGGTGGTTTATGGGGATGTGGGGGGGTTGGCACAGAGACATGGCAACCCCTGCCAGACCCTTTTTAACCTGGAGGGTTCATCGTGCCCCTCTGACTTGAAACACCAAGTGTCATGTGGGGTCTACACACATACCAGCCATCCCATAAGCGGGGAAGGCAGATATAATTGGCCAAATGGTGGGTTCCCAGCTATGGCCTTCTATTGCCTGGTTATGAGGCTGGCTGGTCAGAAGCCAAGTCTTCATTTCTTTATCTATGGAAGTTAGCAAAATAGGAGATTGTGAGACTAGATTGAAATGTTCTTAAAAAAAAAAAGGTGCCTCGTCTCTAAAAGTTATGTACTCACCTTTAAATGTTATCATGTCTTGTTAGGAGTTTTGTCCACATTTTCTTTCAAGATGCGAAAGGTGTTCTGAACGCACAGAGCATGCGCTTTGGGAAAGCGTTCAGAGAGATCCTGAGACATCTGTCTACCTAGGAACCAGAATAGAAATAGAAACCAGGTATAAAAGTAATTTCTCTGGCCTACAAAAGAGACATTGGGTGGATACGAGTAATCTGGCCCTTCCCCCTTTGCCTCTGCAAGTCCTTTTAATCATTCTCATCTTTTCTAGTCTTCCCAGTCACTAGGGTGTGAAAATATCAGCAATTACGTCTCACAGCTCCCCAATTCCTTCACTTAAGAACCAGGTCTTCTTTACAGAATGTTTCATCAAAATGTTTATTTCCAACCAGGAGGCTCAGCCATGGCGAGGGAGTGTTTTCCAGATAAAAGCTCTCTGGTTGGGTAAGAGCTGGCCTCACCCAGGGTGTCCTAAAACTGTCTTATCTTTTAACACATTTGCTAACTCCTTTTAGACAAAAGAAGGAAACCAAAACAAAATTGGGGCTAACAATATGGTTAGGAAGATAGGGCATCAGCCTTGTACCGGGGACACATGTTCCTGTGAAAACGAAAGAAACGTGAAGGGGAGAATCATTCGGTTTCCTAACGTGCAGAGTTGGTGGGACTTAAAATGAACCTTCCTCAGTCGACAGATGTAGGACTTGGGAACCACATGGAGCAGAGCGACTGGTTATATTTTCCAAAAACACTTGGCCTCTGATCCAAGAGCCGACTGAAACATTCCAAGGCAGATTTTTCTAGATAGTCCAGAAAAAAAAAATCCAGTATTCTCTTCGTATTCTCTTTCCTTCCAAAATTCCACTGTTGAGATTGCCTGCCAGCCCTTTCTGTTATTCTGATACATTATCAATTTCTGCTCAGTTTCTCACCCCGGCTTGTTCAGGACAGGCCTACTTCTTGGCCAAGTGCTCTAGGCAGGTGAATATTCCACAAGAGAATCTGGAGTCTGGCTCTGGCTAAAGGGGACCCTAACTCTGCCTAGGGACAAACCTCTGTCGCTGCCAGCATAGACCTTCATGTTTAGAACTGTGGACCATTTAGCAAACAGGGGTCCAAATTCTAAGTAAGGACCACCCCGTTCTCCGAAGCTACTCTGCCCCCAGCTCCTCCTCAGAGATGCAGGGGATAGCTATGTCCTTGGGATCCCTTCTCCTGCTACACTCTAAACTTGCCTCATGCTCTTTCAGCAAATCCACTAGACTGTCCTTACTCTCCTTTGCCCCCTCTTTTTTGGAATCTTAATTTCCTAGTCATTTCAAGTTCTATGGCTTTCAACTTTCTGCCCTACCCCCAGTTTGACTCTAATCCCCTAATCCCACTTCAACCAAGTATTGAGGTCCTTTGTCTCAACTTTCTTCCTCCTATAGGTTTTTTGTTTTTGTTTTTGTTTTTGTTTTTTGGATGCTTTGGGAAGTTTCATCCTTTTCCCCAAAAGTATATTTTGCTTATTTGGACATTTAAAAATGCACATCTTCTGGTTTCTAGGAGACTGGTTTCTCCCCCCCCCCCCCCCGCCCCCCCCACCTTTTTTTTTAATCACTAAACTTCTTGAAAGAAGTCTATACTTAGCCAATACTTAGTGTCTTCACATCTCATTAATTCCTCAACCCATTACAGTCTGGCTTCCGCCAACACCGCAATTAAAAAGGGTTTCTCACCAGCATCTTTCTCACAGCCAGTTCAATGGTCTCACTTTTCCTTGTCACCCAAGTTGACATTTATGCAACGTTTGACACGGTTGACCAGCCTGTTCTCATTGAAACTCTTTCCCTTCTCCTCCTTTGATGCCATCAGCTCTGCCTCTCCAAGCTTTCTTCTGGGGCTGCCTCTGCTGGTTCCTCCCACCTTTTGATGTTGTTTTTCCAGGGGACCCATCTCGGTTTTGCTCACGGGACACACACTGGCCCTGCTCTTAAGTTGTTCAACAGCCCCAGAGGCGTTCACAGAGTGGTCTGGCTTATCATTTCTCTCTGAACTTAGCTCATAATTCTCAGAACCTAGAGGATATTCATGCGGCCTCCTTCTCCTCCTCCACCTCATCGTTAAATTCTCTCTGCCTTTGCTCCTGCTGTGTTTCTGGTGTGCCGCGTTCCTCTCTCACCCTCCCTGCTTGGAGCCCTCCTGCTCATTATTCCAGACCAGCCCTCCTGTCGCTGCCACTTCCCCTTCAGAACATTCTCTGTCACTCTCAGGAAGAGTTCCTTGTTATTTTCTTTTGCCTTTTGAAGCATTTTGATAGTGATAATGACTAACATGAATCGAGTTCGTAGGTGCCAGTCTCTGATCTAAGCCCTTCTCTTAGCTGATCTCCTTCAATCTGCACAGCAGCCTCTGATGCACTTTCTGGGATCATCCGCCATGTTGGGATGAGAAACCCAAGACTCAGTGCGATTAAGTAATAGTTTCCCCACAGTCAAGTTTCAAACCCAGGCAGTCTGAGTCCAGGATCCTCATTCTGTCTCCCAGAATAAAATAGCTAACTTTTACCGAATGCTGACTTTGTGTGTGGATGTCTCTGTGTTCTCTCATCTCAACCCCAGAACACCCTTAGTAAGTAGTATAATTACTGTTTCTATTTTATGAATGAGGAAACTGAGGTGCAAATAGACCAAGCGAAGTTGCTTAGAACTGCATAACCAGTCAGGAGGCTCTTTATTTGCCTCTGTTATGGAACTTCTCAAATTGTTCTACAGTTATCCACTTAGGAGTATGCCTGTCACCCTTCTGTCAACTCCTTGAGTGCCCAGATGATGTCCTTGTCAACTTTTTAGGCCCTGTATCTCGTCACAGAGTGGAAGTTCTATAAATATGGAGAGAGAGACTGATAAACATATTGGCTATTATTGTCTTTGGTCATTTTTCTAGGACAACTGGCTTGCACCCTCTTTGTTACATGTTTTCTACAGCAAATCATTTTTGTGTGTGTAGCATTATGAAGCCGAATGTGAAATGCTGTGTCTGCAAACCTCCTTTTGGAGCAAAAATAGTTTCTGTTCCCAAAGGTAAAATAATTGCTGCCCTGACAGTCTGTATCCGCTTTCCTCTCACTTTAGTGTTTAGCTGTTGGGTCCAGATGGAAAGTTGAGTTGAAGAGACCCTTAATCTATTCAGAGAGAGATACCAAAATTCGCAGAGTGGAAGCCTATGGCAAATGTAAGTCATATCAGGGTTTGAAAAGAGGCAGTATCTGCCTGTCTCAGGTACTTGCTTGCTACCCTCCTTCCCTCCCTCCCTCCCCCTCCTTCCTTTCCTCTTGCTGTCCTTCCCTCTCTCCATCCTTCCCTCTCTCCCTCCCTCCCTCTCCTTCCCCTTCTTTCCCTTCCTTCTCCTTCCCTTCCTTCTTGGTCCCTTTCTATCCCTTCCCTCTCTTTCCTGTCCTTCCCTTCCCTCCCCTCCCCCCTTCCATCTCTGCTTTCTCTCCCTCCCTCTTCCTTTCTCTCCTCCCCTCCCCACCCCTCTCCTCTCCTTTCCCTCCCTCCCTCCTTCCTTCCTCCACCCTTCCTTCCTTCCTTCCCTCCCTTCTTCCTTCCCTCCTTCCTTCCTTCCCTTTTCTTTTTTCCTCCCTCTTTCCTTCCTGCCTCCTTCCACTAACTAGATTTCACTGCGTAATGATGTCACATAAAATCTAATATGCATCCCATGTCTAATAATATAATTTCCGTCTCTCCACTCTCTAAAACAGGTTGGTTTTGTAGTTTTAAAACCATAAAATACAACATTTTGCATCACTAAAGTCTTATCTATATCTATATTCATATACAGATATGATTTTCTTGTTTTCTCTATAAAATTACAAAAGTAATACATGTTTATTGTAAAAAACATCCAGAATACAAAGGTATTTTTAGTAAATTTAAAAATCCTTCTTTGCCACGTATCTTCACTATTATTCCTCTTCTTTTGTATGTGACACTTTTTCTTTGCATTGTAAGCATAAATGTGCATAAACACAGGTACATTGAGTTTTTAGGTTTCATAAACTGAGGTCATATCCTATGTATTAGGTTCAGCACATTTTTCATGTAACAGTATATCTTTCCATGTCTGTGTTAATAAGTCTACTTCAGTCTTTTTAATGGCTACATAGGTGTTCCATGTTAAGAAGTACAGACTTTATAAACCAATCCCACTTAGAAGAACATATGGATTGTGTTCCACAATGCTAACTATACACACATCCTTGTGCCTGGATGCAACAATTTTGTAGCTAAGTTCCTAGAAATAGAGTTGCTAGGTCAGAGAACATACACAATCAGTCTGATAGACTCTCCTTATGGTAGTTGGTCTCCGGTGACAGCACTCACTGAACCACACCTCCCAAAGTCACATCCTTCTATAGAACCTTCCCACATTAAATCTGGGCTGCCCATGCATACAACTTTAATTAATCTAGTTAAACCTATATATTTTAATCAACGTTGAGAATTAACCTGAATCTCTAACTTCTTCCCCCCCCTGCCCCAAATGACAAGACAGATAGCATCCTTTTACTTTTCCCTTTCCTCCTCTATTTCCTTTATTGTGATTACATCATTTGGAATTTTCTAGACTTACTCATTTTTAAAACGTTATTCCTCTGTTTCATACGGTATTTCTTAATAATTGCATTGAGCATCTTAGCCACATTATCAAAAATAATGCAGACTTAATTATAAGTGCTTTCTTCTTATCCTTTTATAACGTGTTGTACTTTTTAAAAATTCCTCTTTTGTTTTAAATTCCTCTTTTGTATTTCATATTTTATACAACCAGAGGAGATGTCTGGGTGGTAAGTTTCATATACCATTTCTTGAATCTCAATGTCTTTATTTTTATCTGGTTATGAAATCCTACATTCAAGGTCATTTTTTCTTAGATTTAAAAAGCATTTCTCAATTATCTTTTAGTTCTCAGTCATTGATATGACATATGATGGCAAACTGATTTTTGTTCTTTTAGGTAATCCTTTTTTCCTCCCCTTGGAAAACTGTTAGATTTTCTCTTTGTCCTTGGAGTTTGGCATTCTCAATAGGATTCATCTGTGTTTTTGTTTGTTTGCTCTTTAAAATTTTTTGACTCAGTACTTTGTCAGCCATTTTAAGAAAGGACATTCAGATTCTTGGATCTTAAAGTTCTCATATCAAGGGGATGCTGAATTTTCTTTTATCATTATTTTTTGCTTGATAGAAAAAAAAAGGAACTAGCGGAATGTGAGGAAAACCAAAACAATAGCCATAGAAGGAGAAATAACATTTGTAGGTCCATAATCTTAAAAAGTCTTCTCAACAGTTCTTTGTGTATACTTTATCATGATTAGCTGTTCTATTTTTTTAAGTTTTTTAATTTTTTTTTTTTTTTTTTTTTTTTTTTTTTTTACAACTAAACAGACTTGACTATCTAGAAATAATGTTATTATTCTTTCTGGTCATGAAGTCTATATAGTTATTTATAGCCAGACCCAACAAACTTCAATTGTAGAATTGATATATTCCTGAGGGGGAAAAATCTACTTTCTGTGCCCCAAAACCTATATTCTCACTCATTTCCTTAATAAAATTGGAGATGGGTTTGTCCTAATAATTTGGCCCCATTCAATATAAAATCATTTCAACAGTCTAATAAGTGAATTTAGATTGCATGTTTAGATTGCATGAATTTCTAAAGAATGTATTAATAATATATAACATAATATGCAAAATATCAACAGAAAAGCCTAAGTAACATTAAATAGCTTACATGTGTTAAAGGAAAACAGTGGGTCTGATTGAATGTCCATAGGCTAATCTTTATCAAATGTTGCCCTGTTCTGGGCTCTTCTCCACCCTCCATGTCAATATCCTTCCCTTAATCCTCACATCCACCCTATGGGGAAGCGCTGTCATGACCCCCAATTTACATAGGACGGAAGTTTGCTTAGGGCCACACAGTTGGCAAATGACCAATTCAGAATTGGAATTCGAGTTGCCTGATTCTTTGGGAGTGTTTGCTTAAGGTGCATCAGAGTAAGGCAAGTGTTGTGGAACCTGATCTTTGTACCTTGCAGTCAGAGAAGATGTTCTGGAGGTGGTGGTTTCCAAAGGGCTCAGCCAGGGGAAGAAGAGAGAAGGCATCTCAGGAAAGGACAATTTTTATGACATAGAAGAGTAAAGAATGTGACCTATTGGAGAGAATTATAGGTTGTTGTGTATGGATTCAGTATCTGTGTGGTCGTCAACTGCTCTGAGACATGGTTGATTTGATACTTTGGGTTTTATCAGTGTGATAGGTCCATGCACTTGTCCACTCAGAGGTTCACATCAGTGGTAAAGGTGATTGGAGTAAAAGAGCTGGTAGAAATCTGGTTGTTTTAATCATAGAGACATAGCTTTAAGATTTGACTTTTATTATCCCGAATCGGGGCTTAAATTACTCTGGATTTCAGACCCATAAGAATTCCAAATAGGCTGTCCACTTATGAGTAGACCCACGTTAAGGAAGAGTGCGAATGAACACCGAGAGAAAATGTTAGTAAGCAGTGTACTTTCAATTTTGAGCTGTCAAAGCATTTCCATGCACATAAATGAATCAAGAGCCAGTTGAATAGTTAAGAAAATTCTTTTCACAGAGCTCTTTAAAATTTAACAGGTGTCAAAGAAATTCTGCCAAAGAAGCTGAAGTATACTTTGTGTGTGTTTTATGTTCAGTGTTATTGCCCGGCACAAGGACAGAATGTGAGACCAAGTATTTTCATCCTCGGAATGCTTAAATTCCAACTCTAGGTTTGATTTCATCATGTACTAGAAATATCCTGGATGATTAAATTAATTCCTTGTAAAAGAATGCATCCATTCCTATAGATCTCATTCCCATAGAACATAATGAGAAACTTGCCGTCATGAGTACTATTGTGATTTTATTAAGCCAACCTACTGTATTGCTATGTGTCATGTTTATTTTGTGGGAGCCAGTGCAATTGTGTGAGTTAGGCTTAATTCTGTCTATAATTTGAACCCTTCTCCGTCAGAGATCTCTTGATCACTTTATGGCCTTGGTATCCCTTCAAAAACAAAGACCTTATCTCTTCAGCTCTCACTCTGAATTCCATTTGCCTCTGAATTCCAGTCAAAGAAAACTAAATAATCCAATTCCCTGTGAAATTTTTGATGCAATCCGATATTGACATGGATCTCAAGAGCAGTCTATGTGAAAAGCTCGCTCTCTGGCTGGATCGTTGCCCATACTGGTTTTTTTGTATCTGATTCAAAGCTGTTTAAAACACGGTTTCTCTTGAGTCTTTTACATTATCACAGCTTGGCTAAATTGACTGCAGTGGAAAACATCTTGGCATCCCAGCTTCATGAATTTAGGACAAGTAAGGGTTTTGTCAGAGAAAAGTGCTATGATTAGGCACTGATAGGATTTTTAAAGAATGTGATTCAAAACAAAGCTATTGTTTAAAGGATGGCTAAGTTTCTAAGGATTGACTTAGAATTTGGAGACCGGCTTGCATTTAGGACTTGAAAGCCTAAAAGCTTTCAAGTCCTAAACTTGTGTGCAACATCAAAGGGGGAATGGAGGACTCAAGGATGAACTCACAAGCCACAACATGTTTCCTGGGGCATGAACATTGTCTTTTTTACTCTGGCCCCTAAATTTTATCCTTCAGTGGCCTCCTATTACACCAATTCTCTTAACCTCTCATATGGACACATAATCTATTTATGCTTTTGTGTTGTTTTCAAGTTGTTTGCATGTTGTCTTGCCTGCACAACCAGATTGAAAGGTCCTGGAGATCAAGGGGCATGTTTTCCCACTGTTTTTGTGACTACAGCAGCATCTAATTGTGTGCTGAGTTCACGGGAGACTTCTGTCAATCCTTGTAAAGTGGAATCAAATTGACTAAGGAGCCTCGGTCATTCTTGACCCAGGGCCAGGACAGAATCCACAAAATCTATTGGATCTCATTGGCAGTGACCTCACATCTCATTTTTCCGTCCAAGTACTCTCCTGCTTCCCCTACTCCAGGCCCCCCTACTTCTTGCTCTCCTCAAAAGGCATCTTCATTTTTGCAAAATTTTTAGGCTTTTCTCACCTGTATTGCCTTTTCCTTTTCTTTCATGCCAAATCTAGGCATTAAAAGGTATTTTGTCAGTAATTAACAAGTTAGCAGATGATACCCGTGTGGTTGCCTAGTCTCAGCACAGGATTTAATCATTAAGAATATGCTTACAGTCCTCATAAGTGGCTTTTCAGCATATCAATTCAGTTTTGATTGAGTGTGGTAAAATTATCATTTTTGTTGGAGTTCAACCTTGCTTCCAAAGCCCAAGCTATTTCTTTATTGTTTTGTTTCCTCTTTTGTCTTAAAAAGGTATATTTCCACTGACCTAAAATCAATAAGTAGTTATTGCAAAGATTTGGGCAAATATAGAAGGACAACAAGAAAATGAAATCCATCCATAATCTCACCAGCCAAAGATAAACATTTTTAAAGTAATTTTCTTCCGGACTTTTCCTATGCAATGTATGTACATGATCCTTACTTCATAAGCTTGGATATATAAGACATGTTTTCTTATTTTCTTAAATCCAAATGAAATCTGACCTTATCCTATAGCCATCCTTTTGGAGAATATTACAGTCACCTTGCCAACTTTGAAACAATTTCACTGGTATTACAATTACCCCCAAATTACAAATCAACCCATGAAAAGTAGGTATTTTTATAATATTCATTCTCCCGTCTAGGAATATGGTATATCATCTTTATTCAACTTTCTTTTTGTATCTTGATAAATTGTTATAAGGGTTTGCTCCCCAGCCCCCCAGGGGCAGGGTGCTATTGATGGTGTGTAGAAGTCCTACTCTTTTTTTTTTTTTTTTTGAGTGATAGAGAAAGTGTGTGTGCATGTGTGCCAGAGCAGAAGTGGGGAGAGGGGCAGATGGCGACAGAGAATCTTAAGCAGATTCAGGGCTCAATGCAGGGCTTGAACTGATGAGCCTGAGTTCATGACCCTGAGATCATGACCTGAGGCAAAACCAAGAGTTGAATGTTTAACAGACTGTGCCACCCAGGTACCCCTAGAAATCCTACTCTTTCCTAAGTTATTTCTAGGTGTTTAACTTTTTAAAGTGCAATGGTGAAAATAATCTTTTTATCCTTACATTTACTATTATTAAAGGCATTATCTAAGACAGTTGATGAATTTTTTTTAAGATTTATTTATTTATTTTGGGGAGAGAGAGAGCGAGCGAGTGAGCAAGCATGAGTGGAGGGGCAGAGGAAGAGGGAGAGAAAATCTCAAGCAGAAAGCAGACTTCAGGAGCCCCACATGAGGCTTGATCTCATGAGCTGAGATCAGTACCTGAGCTGAAACCAAGACAGATGCAGGCACTAAACTGACTGCCATCCAGGTGCCCTAACAGTAACTGGATTTTTGTATTTACTTTATCTTCAACTATATTGGTAAATTTCTTATTAGTTGTATTAATTTTTAGTTTATTCTTTGTAAATTTTAAGTAGGCTACAGCACCGCTGGCAAATGATAATAGCTATACATCTTATTTCCATTTCATGTCTTATTACAGTGGCTAGAATACCAAGAACAAGACTAACAGTGCTGGTATCTCCATTTTAAAGAGACTGACTCCAGTGTTTCACAGATAAATATTATGTTAGCTGCGGTTTTGAGATACGCGTTCCTTTTTGTGCTCAGTAATTAGCAATTACCTTTATGTTCTCATTCAAAATGTTCTTTGAATGAGATTCCTTAAAAATTTTATAGCCACCTATTTAGAAAGCAATTGTGGTGGGAGTAAAAGTGTCATCATGGGTATAATTTACTAGTTTATTGATCATTAATAGGCAGTAGTAGGGTAATTATAATAATTAACATTTGTTATATTTGTTTGCATTAGTCAACTTAACCTACTTAGACTTCATTATGCCATTTATATTTCTGTATTTATCACTTATATTTGCATTTTCCCTTCTTCTTCTACTGGATCATAATCTTAAGAATCTTAAGAATCTTAAGAAGATCATAATCTTCTTAAGGAATCATATATATATGTGTGTGTGTGTGTATATTATATAGTATATTATATATACTATATACTATATATTATATATATAGTATATAATATACTATATATACTATATATTATAGTATATATAATATATACTATATATATTATATCATATATACTATAATATAGTATAATAATATATAGTATATTATATACTATATATACTATATATTATATACTATATAATATATACACACATATACATGATTCCTTACTATACTACTATATAGTATATACTATATATTATATATTATATATATTATATACTATATATACTATATATTATATACTATATAATATACACACACACATATATGATTCCTTACTATACTACTATATAGTATATACTATATATACTATATATTATATACTATATAATATATACACACACATATATATGATTCCTTAAGAAGATTATGATCTTCTTAAGATTATGATCCAGTAGAAGAAGGGAAAATGCAAATATAAGTGATAAATACAGAAATATAAATGGCATAATGAAGTCTAAGTAGGTTAAGTTGACTAATGCAAACAAATATAACAAATGTTAATTATTATAATTACCCTACTACTGCCTATTAAAAATATTTATATATAATATTATATATATAATATAGTATATATAGTATATATTATATAGTATATAGTATATATAATATACTATATAATATACACATATATATATGATTCCTTAAGAAGGATGTGTATGTATATAATACTTATTATATAATATATATATTACATGTATATATAATGTGTATTATGTGTACATAGATATGTATTATATGTATACTTTTTATATATACACACACATATACATACATGTTATATATACATATAAGTATGTGTGTGTGTGTGTGTATATAAACACACACACACTTTTTTGGGGGGGCAACATCTCACAGTGTCTTCTTTTTTTTTTTTTAAGATTTTATTTATTTATTGACAGACAGAGATCACAAGTAGGCAGAGAGGAAGGCGGGGGAGGTGGGGGAATCAGGCTCCCCGCTGAGCAGAGAGCCTGATGTGGGGCTCGATCCCAGGACCCTGAGAGCATGACCTGAGCTGAAGGCAGAGGCCTAACCCACTGAGCCACCCAGGTGCCCCACAGCATCTCACAGTGTCTTCTAAAGCATTCATATCCACGGATATTTGTTGTTGATGACTTTCTAACCTCACACTGACAATGACAATAATAGTGACTTAATATTGAATACTTACTAATTACCCGGGCAGTTCCAAGGACTTTATATGTCACCTTTCTTATATACAAAACAACCCCTCAAGGTGGCTATTAGTGTACTTTTTTCCCCATAAGGTAAACTGAGGTAGTGAGCAAAATTAAGCAGTTGCCTCAGGCAAAGCTAGGAGATGATAGAATCTGGGTTTGCACCCAGACATGTTAATCCCAGATCTGTATTCCCCTCCATATATGTTCATGAAATTGTGTAAGTCATGCTGATAAACTTCTTTAAAGGACATTCTAATCCAAATTATGCAACTTATGCAACTGATGCAACTAAGAGAATGGGGTAAGACTCAAAATGTGTTTCTCTAGAATAGCACTTAATTTTTGTTTTTGTTTTTTCTTCTCAAGACAGAACTTTTGCTTACTCAATATGAAATGGCCCTAAGAATGTTTTTTTCAGTAATCTTTATAACCTTTCCTAACCAGAATTACTTTGGTTAATCTCATAAATCTTTGCTTTGCAAAACTCTTTATTTTTGTTGAAAACAAAAATTATTTGATCCCTTTTGGCAAAAGAAATGTTTATAAATGTTCACCATTAGTAAAGTTACAGGGATGATGCCCATGTACTTTGAGTAGTCTGATCCTCAGATAGCTTTCCCAGGGTTTGCTTGCTGGCTTACTGTTAAACTTTCTGTACCTTTTTGTGTGCAGGGTGGTGGACACGCAGGGGCCTGGATGGGGAGTAGAGGAATGGTGCTCTGGTCCAGCTTATTATCAGTCACGTATGAGGCCACTAGAAAACCAGAGAAGTGTTCTTAACTATGTAAAATGCATGCAAAACAAAATAAAATGGGATTAAGATTTCTTCTAGGGTGAGAAATTTGTTATCCATAAGGTTGTGACATTACCCTAATTCAGAAATTGCAAAGATATATTTTTGAGAAACACCAAAACATCAAAATTGTTAAGCTATTTTGCCATTCAAAAACTCTTGACATCTTGTTTAATCAACATAGAGTACACTATTTGAAAATGTTAAAAATTACCAATTTAATATATAATTTAAACATCTTCAATTTTGAGTGACAGAATTATCATTTTTATGTTCCTTTAGAAAATACACATTGTTAATTCCTCTAGCTATACTTTAACTGCAATCACTTGTATGTTCCCTGCCTTGATCCCATATGTCCACAAATAATTAAAATGATAACAAAACAATAGCGACCTCCCAATTCCACTGTAAACACAGTATTTTATTTTATTTCTATTTATTTTATATTTTTTTATTTTTAGTTTTTTTAATTTTTATTTTTTAAAAGATTTTATTTATTTATTTGACAGAGAGATCACAAGCCGGCAGAGAGGCAGGCAGGTGGGGGTGGGGGAAGCAGGCTCCCTGCTGAGCAGAGAGCCTGATGTGGGGCTCAATCCAAGGACCCTGAGATCATGACCTGAGCAGAAGGCAGAGGCCCAACCACTGAGCCACCCAGGTGCCCCCAAACAGTATTTTATTTTATTTTCAAGATTTTATTATTTATTTGTCAGAGAGAGAGAGAGAGAGAGAGCGAGCACAGACAGAGTGGCAGGCAGAGAGAGAGAGAGAGAAGCAGGCTCCCTGCCGAACAAGGAGCCCGATGTGGGACTGGATCCCCAGACCCTGGGATCATGACCTGAGCCGAAGGAAGTGGCTTAACCAATTGAGCCACCCAGGCATCCCCCAAAACAGTATTTTAGAAAGAACATATTTCAGGTTATCAAACACTCATTTCACAATTTCACATTCACCAAAAAAAAAGTGATCTTTGCATATTTTTAATTTCTACTCATTTAGATTATAAATAGTTCTTGGAATTAGTACTTTTCAAAATCATCATGCTTCATTGAAAAAGAACTGACTTTTTCCCACATTCATTTTGTCTCTCTAGTTGTGTCTACCTTTAGTGTTTTCATTACAGGTTATTTTGGGCTATCTGCATAAAAGATGAATTAGATTGGAAGCCAAATTTCATTACTCCTATTACAAAGATAGGTCCAATAACAGATGCAACAAAATTTAACTATCATTTCCATCGGGATCACAGATGGTATTAATGTGGAAGACATCTGTGGCACAGGCCAGAGGAGAGATGGTTGGCTTCCTCTTAGAGTCAGGGCAAAGGATGTGGCAAAAAAGATCTAAGGACGCCATAAGGAATTCTAGCACTGCTCTCCTGCTCACACAGCTCATGGTAAATCGATTCTAACAGACTCAGAGACCATCTATGGGGGATCCAGGGACAGGCTGGGGACTGGGTGATCCTGAGTTTTTGCACTTGGTTTCTGCGAGAATCTAGAATGAAGGAGAGAGGTGATAAATTGTTGTACTTAGAAAATAGGAGAGACTTGTATGTAGAAGTGCTTTATCAAGCCAGAATATAGCCACAGCAAGTCTGATTCCTTGCACTATTGCTGAGGAGACTTACATGGCCAGAAATAAATGAAACAGCAGTGTAAAGAAATAAAACCTATGCTGGACAGATGAAAAGGAAAATCATGGGCTAGCACTGGACTGCTAATGGAGCGTGTTGACTGCAGGATCTAGACACGGGCTCAGATTGTCCATTTACTAATGTAGCAAAGATTATTCAGCATCTATTATGTGCCAGAAACTGTGATAGTTGCCAGGGGACAATGACATGCAAATTAAGCATGGTCTCTAACTTCCCAGAGTTTACCGTCTTGTCCAGGAGCATGGATGCATGTTAAGATACGAGTACGAATGTAAAAGGTGAATATATAATTGAAACCGTTTTTTGTTTTTATCATCTCAATGTTTATATTTGTATAATCCATCCTTTCCACTATTATAAGCTAAAAAAGTGTAACAATTAGCACTTTACATATATTGACTCATTTAATCCTTACACCACTCTGTGGCAGGTGAACTATTAATATTACCATTTTACAAATGAAAAAGCTGAGGCATAGAAAGATGGAAGTAATTTACCCAGGGTTAAACAGCTGCTCAGCTGGGAGCTGGGAACTGAACCCTGGCAGTGGAGGTCCAGAGTCTGTGCTCTTCATTGTGACTGCGTTGCAGTGATGCGATTTTTTGGTGTTAAATTTTATTCAGGACATTATTATTTATCCATTTCCCTTTTATTGGGTCATAACGTCCCTATGGGCTATGTCATTGATGTTTTCCAATTGCTCTGCATACGTAGACCTTTGGAATGTGTTAGTGATAATTGACCTCAGTAGGCAGGCAGTGAGGGTTATCATATTGCATAAATGGTGTTGGCAAACTTCCTTAAATGCAATTTTAATTCTGCTTTATAGCTGTAAGGTGACTTCAGTTAACAGGATTTTAAGGAAGGATAAACCCTGGAGAAGTAAGGAGGACCCAAGATTATCTTAACTCACACACAGACCAGAAAGTTCTTGGTGTTTGGGATATAACAATGCTCCCAGGGGGCCGGCAGGATACTTGGTGATCCAGTAGCCTCTCTCACTGGAGGCTATTCTTGGGATGGCACTCATTTGCCTGCCTTTTCTCCATAGTTGAGTTCTCTCTCCCCATTGAGTTTTGATAGCAAATACCTTCTTATTACAGGTCGCTTCCATTGCTTTGTGACATCTACTGCATGTTTGCTGACAAGAGTTGCAAGCCTCAGATTTCATTCCCCATGAAATAGTATCCACTGAGACCTGGATTAAGGCACCTAGTTTAAAGCAGAGGTTTGATGTTGGTCCTGCATGAGCTGATGGCTGGTCTGGAGCCATTTGCTCTTGCTTGACTCGGGGGCTGACCCCTGTCCATAATTTATGGCCAAGTTGTGATAATACTTAGCATTTGATGAATCAAGAGCTTTCTGAAAGAAGTTCTGGGTGTGTTAGGCACTCTGAGAATCTGAGAAGGGTGTAGTGAAACTGTCAGAAACGTCGCATTGCTTTTCCAGTATAAACATATTATTGATTTATTTCTACCTTGAATGCCTATGTGATTCAAGTCAGTAATTTGTGTGGCTGGCAGGCCAGAGAAAAGGGAAGGAATCTGTTTGTTAGAATAGAAAGAGAACGAGGGAAGAAGGACTATGAAACTGTTAGGATTTCCTAAATATTAAATTTTGAAGAAATTTCTAAAAATGGAGTGAATTATGTGGTTAATTGTGAAGTTGTTGATAACAAAGTGATAGGGCAGAAAGGAGCCTCAAGAGATTATCTACGTCATTTTCCTGCACCAAGAGACTAGAAGAGGTGGTTGTCAGCCATTTAAATATTTGTATTCAAGGGAAAACCCCCCAAATCTGCAGGATGACCTACTCTCAAAGAGACATTAAAATAGAAAGCCCGTGCATTCCCTTTTCCCTATTATCTCTTCCATTACTGTGCTTTATTTTCCTTTATTTTATTAGCTTCCATTGCTATCTGTCTACTACGTGTTCATGTGTGTGTTTGATTGTCATTGCCTTCCCCACCAGAATATAAGCTTTCTGTAATTGTTTGGTACACCGCTCTATCTCTTGGGACAGAAAGTGCCTGGCCTATGGTTGATGCTTATAAATATTTGTTGAATAAATGAATTAATTAATATATGTATTGAAAAATATCTGGAAGAATATACACCAAATTGTTAATGATAGCTACTTCTGGGGAATACAGTTGAAAAGCTGGGAGAAAACCAAAGGTGGAAGGAGGTGAGAAGGTGGACTTTTATCTTATAAATATCTATATTGTTTACATTTTGCATTACATAACAAAGTGATATTTGACTTGATGTACATTTTAACTTTTTAGGAATGCAGTCATTGCACAAGCAAGTAAAGGTGTAGATAGATATTATGTTGTAATGCAAACATGTTTACTAACGGCCTGTAGTCCTTTCCAATGAATGTGTCCAGTGCTCTATAGCAAATCTGGAAGTTCTTTTTCAGGGAGGGCTCATATTTTAAAAATCTATTTTTGGTATTCCACATGTGGTAAGAAATTAATATGTAATTATTGACTGACATGCTGGGCAAAATGGAACAACACTGATACCAATTTTTATAGTAGCAATATTTTCCAAATGTCCAGAAGCAGTTTTTCATCAGTACTCAGCAAATAGAATTGCTGATAAGAATACTTGCAACTATTTAAGAAGCAGTGGATCATAAACAATAAATAGAATCATTTTGTAAGGGTGAAAATGATGCACACATACTGGCTTTAAAAAAAAAAAAAAAGATTATGGAATTGTAAAATTAAAGATGAAGAGTATATTAGTCAGGGGCCAGGAAAATAGAGCCTGTACCAGATGTATTTCAGTAAACATATTTATTATGGGAAAATAATTACAAAGGTGTTGGGAAGGCTTAGAAGTCAGACAGGGGAAGGAAGGCAATCCAGAGATTAGCAATAGCAGGAGCGTTCTATCACCTTTACAGCTGGAGGAATCAAGGGCATTAGATAGTGTTACCTGGGCTCCACCAGATGGGAACTAGCACCGTCTAGAGACACAAAGGGAGGGAGATCCAGTAGGGGCAGAACAACAGAACGGAGGCTCTCTGATGGAAACTGGTTGGCAGGAGACTTAGTCATTAACCAAAGTAGATAGGGGGAAGAATACTCTGGCTTCTCTTTCTACTTCTCTCCCTCACATTTCCCACTAGTGCCTCCCACTAGCCAAACCCAACAGGAAATCAGTTGGAAGGGATCCTGGGAATTGTAGTTTACAAAGTTACCCCATGAACTAGGGTGCAGGCTGAAGAACAATCAGGAACAGTTCTGAGAATAAACAGGCAAATGACCTGAACAAATGATATGATAAAGAGAAAAACATATTCTATTCATGTAGTAGTCCAGTTTGGAATAAAATATTTTTAGATGTATTTACTTGTATTAATTATTTTGTTAAAGATTTTATTTCGAGAGAGAGAGTGCAAGTAGGGAGAGAGGCATAGGAGGAGTGAGGAGGGGGGAGAGAGAGAGCCTCAAGCAGACTCCCCACTGAGTGAGGAGCCCAATGCAGGCTCAGCCTCAAGACCAGGAGACCAGAGCCTGAGCCGAAATCAAAAGCTTGATGCTCAACCAAAGGAGCCACCCAGGTGCTCCCATATTAATTATTTTATACAGCATTTATTCAGGTATATTTGGGTGGGAAATAACTGTGGACTGAAGTACAGCATTAATTAGTTCTCAACCTTCTTAGATTCAGGAATCCTTTTCATAGCAATAGATAATATGGCCAATCCTCTATTGATTCTTTATTCCTATATTATTTTAATGATGTGCTGTAAAATAAGCACACATTTTTTTTTTTACTCACTCAATCTTAGGAATTCTTGTATTGTGACAAAGAATTCAATATTTTAAAAATATTTTTTTTTCTGAGTTGATCTAAATGGCAAACTAAGAGAGAGACTTTGAGGCTATATTTATAAGCATTTCTCATGAAGAATCTTTCTTGTCCAATAAATTAAAAGCCAAATTAGACATAACTGCCATTATATTTTCTCTTTTTAACTTTGGCTTTTGAAATATTGGAGACATTTCAATGCACTATGTAGGAATTTAAATTAAGTGAACGCACCTTATGGATCTTTTGAGGATCATCTTGAGGTGAATTTGCAGAATTATTATCATTTATTGCTTTTCATCAACTATATAATTGAGAAGATTCTCCCAGTGATTTATACCACCATAAAATACTTGGTCTTATTTCTATTAATTATGATTTGGAAGATGTAGTAAGTATAATGTTAATGAATGTGTTGAATGATGTTGGATTAATTGGAATGACAAAAACGCCTTAAGCAAAGAGTGATAGTTTGAGACTGTTGGCCAATTCAAAGATAAAACTGTTATTTACTCTGCGTCCTTAGAAATCTGACTGGTCCAGAACAAGAAATTAGGTCAAATCAGAGTGGTCCAGAGCAAGATGGTAGGTCAAATTTAACTAGCTCAGAGCAAGAAGTTAAGTCTAATCTTCAATCAACATTCCTGGTATTTTTTGAAAAACCTTTTATTATGGAAATTTCAAATATAAACAAAAGTAACTCAAAGTACTGTTCACCCAGGTTTGACAATTACCAACTCATAACGGGACTTGTTTGCATATATATTTTCTTTTATCTCCCCTTGAGCTCCACTGGATTACTTTAAAGGCAATCCGGGACATCATTGATATTGATATTCATCCCTAGTTTTAAGTAGCCTTTTGTTGGGGGTGGGGAGCAAGGGTAGCTTTCCATTTAGTGGTGTAGAAGGAGGGCCAACACAAAATTTATGCATTTCCCATGAATGGCTGTTATTGGTAGGCCATGGTGTTGGGAATTACCAGAGAATTACACATCCTTTGGTGTATTGTTCTAAATTTAGGCGCTAGGTCAACAATCTTGTAAAATGCATGTGTATTTCTTAGGATGGGAAACGTGTTCATTTTCAGAAATCATTACTATGCATTTTAAAATCAGACTCATGTACAATCATGTGGTTCAAGGTAGAAACATAATGAAATGGGATTTTGGACAGGAATATTTTAGAGATAATTAGGAGTGTTACAAAAACTTCCAGAACCTAGAACTTGTTCTTCACCAGTAACAGTGACATTGCCCTGGGAATTCTGGGGGGAGGTAGTAGGGGCAGGAGAAGACTTTGCGGAGAAATGAGCAGAGGGAAGGTTCTCTTCTGACTTTATGTACCCTCCTTGGAAAATGATATCTCTGTCAACAGCTTCAGTTATTCTCTGCATTGATGACTTTCAGACCTGTGTTTCTGGATCTCTCCATAGCCCAGGTTCAAATATATAATTCTGAGCAGATATCTTGCATACCTGTGTACAAAGCTCCTCATATTCAACATACCTGCAAGAGATCATCTGATGTCCCAAACCTACTTTCCCTCTCCTTTTCTTCATCTGTATGAATGGCGCCATCACCCAGTTAGGTGTCCAAGTTAAAAACTTGGGATTCGTGTTCTTCAGACTAATCAATCATCAGTTCTTGTCCTGTCTGTCTGTTAAAAGTCTCTCAACGTCTCTCTTCTATTGCCCTGCATTATTAGTTCAGACCTTTTTTTCTCTTTCTTTTTTTTTTTTTTCTTTTTAAGTAAGCTTTATCCCAATGGGGGGCTTGAATTCACAACCCCAAGATCAAGGCTTGCTCGCATGCTCCACTGAATGAGCCAACCAGGAGACTCTAGACTTTTTTTTTTTTTCGACCAGAACTAGTACTTACCTTAGCTTTCATTCACTCCCCATCCTACTATTAGAGACACATTGAATGTACAAACTCGGTATCTCTCTAGTCTCAAGGTCTTAAAGTTACCCTATTGTACGGCAAATAGGACCTGTTGTGAGCACTACTCCTTACGCCCATCTCCTCCTATTCCTTAATGATGTCACCACCTAACTATATGGAGATACATATAGCTCTCCAAACATGCCAAAATGCAGAGTCTGATTCAGAAGTTCTGCTTCAGATGCAGCCCGAGAGCCTGTACTTCTAATGAGATCCCAGCTGCTGCTACTGATTCACCAACCACACGTTAGGAGCAAGGCTACAGGATCTATTCTTACCCAATTCCTTAATTACCAACTGAGTCACAGCTATTCCTTCCCATTGCCATTCATTCAGGGTTCACTGCTGCATAGCTTTAGCCATTTTCATTCACATAACCCGTCAGTGTCTCTGTGACTAGGTGGCCTAGTCCTAGGTGGCCAGATTCTTCTTACCCTTCAAGTCTCAGCTCAAATACAACTTTCATTTGGAAAACCACCCTGACTCTCCCAGGAAGATCTGGACACCTCTCATCCTATGTGCATTATTGTTATCTTCTTCTGTGATGGCCCTAACGTTACATCGTGTATTCTTGTTTGTCTGTTTCCTGGTTCAAAGTGTTCTCAGCATCACTCATAGTGCCAGGCACATGGGAGCAACATAGAAAATATTTGTTGAAAATGGATAGATGACCCCCTTGATGACTTTATGATTGTTTTTTGATATCCTCGCAGAATTGCCAGTACTGTCTGAGGAACAAATAGTTCTAAAGAGTCCTGAAAGTTTCATGAATCACAGACCTTAGAGATTAATCATAATCCCATGTTAATAATGATGCAGTCACCAGAAGCTAAGGGTCTGTGACTGTCTGTTGTCAAGCTTACTAGAGCGGCCGCTGGGCGTTAAGCTACAATGGTCTTTTCCCTGCGGGCTTGTAGCCCAGGAAGATGATATGCCAGCATCTTGGCTGAGTGTCTGTTTCCCATGGAGAGACTCACATTAAACCAGGTTTTAAGGGGCGCCTGAGTGGCTCAGTGGGTTAAGCCTCTGCCTTTGGCTCAGGCCGTGATCCCAGAGTCCTGGGATCGAGCCCCGCATTGGGCTCTTGGCTCAGCAGGGAGCCTGCTTCCTCCTCTCTCTCTGCCTACTTGTGATCTCTGTCTGTCAAATAAATAAATAATTAATCTTAAAAAAAACAGGTTTTAAGACTGATATATATTTTGACAGTCCATTCATTGTGAAAAGACATGGCATTAAGAATCAGAATAGTGGAATCCGCATGATTAGCCCTTTCCTAGCTGGTACTAGGTTTTAAGGACAGTTAGCTCTTAATTCAGTGATATATATATATATATATATATATATATATATATATATATAGAATCTGAAAAGTAGGATTTAGATAAACTGGATGAGCAGCAGCATTCGGTTAAGATACCTTGAAACCTCCAAACCATAATAGGAAAGATCTTGTGAATGGGACCAGAGGGAGTCTGTGTGTATCTATTTCCACCGTAAGGATGAACTTTCAGTGGGACTGGAAATGCTCAAACTTAGTCCAATGAGGAAGAGATAGGGAGTGCCTTCCCCAGAGTACTTAGACGGGCCCTACCACTGTTCATCGCTGGGACTCTTCCTTTCCCTGCCATGAACCCCTTTTCAGATTGACTTCTCTTCCAGAGAGCAATTCTCCCCCTTTAAAGATGACTTTGTGTAACTCTGTCCCGTTCACCTCACTTGTTGCTTTCCATTACTACCAAGTCCTAGACCAGTAAAACCCCACGTGATGTAAAAGCAAACAAAGAAACAAGCCACTCTTCCCTCTGGAGTGAGGACAGACTGGCCTTACTGATGAAGGGAGTTGATGTTTGTAAGATGTGATATAGGGGTTCTCGAACATCTTTCAGGCCAACTTCATAGCCTAAAAAGGGAAGAAAAATTAATCTTCTTTACCGAATAGTATGCATTCAGTAATTTCTTTTAAGTTGAATGCAAATGACTTTGGGAGAGGTAACACTACTCCCTGTCTCCGGGAGTGGATTTTGTGCGTGGAATTCCCGGACAGAGGTGAAGAGCGGAGTACCCATCAGACTATTACAGATCTGAGTGGGTGGGCGGTCTGGAGGGGGTTAAGTTTCTGTTCCAAAGCCTACATGTTAGATTGTACTTTTCTTATATTGCCTTGAAGCTGCTGGGAGAAAGAGAGCCTGCCTGTACAGCAAAGACAGTCCTAGTACGTTCTGAGAAGAGTAGGAAGGGAGAGTCTGAGGCTGGAAACTGCACCTTGATGCTAGGGCTAATGGTTCTTGAAATCCGTTATCATGGCAAGTTGAAATTTCCCTCTTTTGGATATAAATGTTCACACCACTGACAGCTTTCTTTCCTTTCCTGGTAGTAGGGGAGCGACACAGTGATGTGTTTCTCGCTCCTCTGCAAGCATCTCAGTTATCCAGGAGTCTGGCTAAAATGCAGATTCTGATTCGGGAGGTCTGAGTCAGAGTGGGCGCCAAGTTTCTGTATTTTTTTTTTAGATGATTTTATTTTTAAGTAATCTCTCTACCCAATGTGGGACTCGAACTTCAAACTCTGAGATCCAGAGTCACATGCTCCATGGAGTTTCTGTATTTCCTGCACAATCCCAGCGGATGCTGCTGGTCCACACAACCCGGGGGTGAACAGCAGAGATGGCACGGTCCCTTGAGGCTGCTCCCACCGCCCCCTCCCCCCCCTTAAAGATCAGCTGAAGGAAAAGTTGTCCTTTTCTTGCCATTTGGTCTGTTTCACTGCTCTCTGGCTGCAGTCATTTCCTTTTGCAGAATGAACCATGTCACATGGTAGGAACCCTTTCTCTGTCCTGTGGGTTTGCATGGCCTTGGACACAGTGAGTAACTGGGAAGTGTTAAACAATAGGGATTAGGGGAAAATGAGTGGAGGGAGAGGGTACTCTGTGGGGGAGAAAGAGAGAGAGAGAGAGAGAGAGAGAGAGAAAAGTGTGTGTGTGTGTGTGTGTGGCTGGGGGTGGTGTAGGGAGGAAAAGGATATAATAGGTCTCATTGGAATGTGGAAATGTGCGTCTGTGAGAGACCTGTTAACTCATGTCTAAAACAGCATAACACCCCAGCATGGTTGGGCAGGTATGGTAGCAAAATGGAAAAAAAAATCTAGGGAATGCTAAAAAATACTCGGGGATAATATAACATCCCCCTGTCATGGCTTCTTTTCTCTTTGCTGGAGCAGGTTGGATATATCTGCTGTTCAAAGTTCGTTCTGTTCCCTCTCCTGCCTTGCAGAGATGAAGGGGAAAGCATTACAAAGGGAGAAATTTCTACTGTTTGTGGCCAAACAGTATTTAGGATGTCATTATTCCAGTTTCACTTAAGTCTTCTTTCCAAAGTATTATTATGTAATTTCTCTGCAGAAATCCCACTTAACACCCAACTGACCTTCCTGACTTTGCTCTTTCGCTTTTTTTAAAAACCTCATCTTGGTACAAATTACACATCAATGGTGGAGAATTATTTTTTTTTCCCTTAAAAATAAAACTGTCCCAGATTTCAATTGTTAACTTTTTATGTTCAGGACAGCCTCCCCACTTCAATTTTCTTCAGCCGGGAATTCCAAATGCATTTCACATTGTTCTTTTGTTAGCGTTCTCTTATTTATCAAAGTGTCTCCCACAATTATACCTCCTATTACGCTTTAGAAAATGAAGATATTTTAAAATAATTTAAATAGGGGCACCTGGGTGGCTCGGTGGGTTGTGCATCTGACTCTTGATTGCCGCTCAGGTCATGATGTCAGGGTCATGGCAGCAAGGCTCCACACTCAGTGCAGAGTCTGCTTGGGATTCTCTCTCTGCCCCTCCCCCCCTTTGGGCTCTAAATCAATCAAGGAATAAACATCTTAAAAATAAAATGACATAATGCAAATAATAAAAATCTCCAATAATCACATGGCAGTAGAAACACTTCAGAGAGTTTTCTCTTGGAGAAGTTTTTTTTGAAAAAACTAATCTTTCACCAGCCAAAAGACTCAGAAAGTATTTGGTAATCTGTCTATAAACTAGTTTTCTGTGATTTTTTTTTTTCTTTGTGATGGTGGGAAAAACAATATGCAGCAGCAGCAACAATAAAAATAAGAAGGTAAGATGTCTTGTGATTGTGATACATTTCCAATTTTCAAATCCAGATGTAGCCATGTTTTTCTGTTTTTCTATTGCGTTTACATTGCAAGTCTATTTGTGCAGTGTTGCAGGTTAGACATCTCTGTGGCAAGTTTGTATTTATTCAGAAGAAAGTGGCTTCCGTGGAGATGTCACTGGGAAATGTTACTTTCTATTCCTTGGACTATTTAGAATTTTATATGTGTAAAGTGCTATACAATCCCATTAGTGGTTATATGCATAAATAACTTCATGACTTGGTTTATTATTGTTATATCCATTTTATAGATGGTAATGCAGAGGAATGAATTACAGGGGAGTTGAAATGAGAACGTACAATCACAAAAAGTTTCCAAGACCGTTGTTTCTTTCTTTTTTTTTTTTAAAGATTTTATTTATTTATTTGACAGAGAGAGATCACAAGTAGATAGAGAGGCAGGTAGAGAGAGAGAGAGAGAAGCAGGCTCCCTGCTGAGCAGAGAGCCCGATGCGGGACTCGATCCCAGGACCCCGAGATCATGACCTGAGCCGAAGGCAGAGGCTTTAACCCACTGAGCCACCCAGGCGCCCCAAGACCATTGTTTCTTAACTGTTGACTGCAAATGTGTCTCTGCGTGTCAAGTATCTGATTTAAAAAATGAAATATCTAAGGACTTAGTGTCCCTGGGCCATGTCTGGGTTCGCGAAGGAAAAATGAGGAGATGTGAATCAATTACATAATATTACATAGAGAAAAATCCTTGTAGTAAGAAACATGTATTAGCTCAATGGTCTTCTCTGGGAGGAGCTCTGATGGATCATTGCTTGGCCTGTTTGTTTTCATAAATATCGCTATCCTGCCTGTTATGGTGCCAGGAACAACTACCTTCCACATTCTTCTTATAATTAGGATTCTAATCCTGAAAATGTGTCTATCGGATTCTTAATGATCATCTTAAGATCACACTGCTATGGCCTCAGAGAACCAGTTTTGGAACAAGAGAGTCTATCAGTAGAAAACTTCCAGTGAACTGAGTGAAGGTATCTTGACAATTGTGTTCCATTTGCCCAAGGCCGTTTGCACTGGCTTTAGAAAATTTAATCTAAAGTGAATGTTCTGATGGGAGCAGTGTGTCTTCATGTGCAGGAGGTGGGTGGGCTTCCTCACCCCTCTACCAGATGGTACAGTACCAGGGGTTCCCAATAAAAGCTGGCCTCTAACTTCAACAGGACTCTTGCCATGGCCTAGTAGAATGTAGACCCTCAATTAGTTCTTTCTATGGGGAACAAGCAGTCCTGTTGACACCTGAATTGTAGTCCTGTGACACAATTTTGGACTTCTGACCACCAGAATGGTAAGAAAATGATGTCACTGAATTTGTCCTAGTTTGTTACAGCAGCGATAGGAAATCAATATGGGTAACTTTTACCTTCACGGGCTCTTTCCTCCATTAAAAAATATTAAAAATTGTATTTCATAATTATGTTGGTACAAAGATATATTAATATCATATAGTAAAACACTTTTTGACCTAAAGTTCCCTTTTTTTTTCTGATTTTAAAAGAAATTAGAACATTTTTGTGGGTACCTAAAAGTATCATAGGCCAGGTATGCCTGATGAATAGGTTGGTTCTGCCAATGGACATGTCAATCTAATCTTTCCCATCATTCACCACATTGGATTCAGTGAGCCAAGTACATGCCACCTGGGGCATTTCAGAGATAAAGGCTCCTTGTTTGTTTGTTTGTTTTGTCTATTTTTTTGGGGGGGGGTGTCTAATCTCTTTCTGTTTGAATGGGGGAACTTTTACATTAGATACATATTTTGAGCAGGAAGAAATTATCCAAAGTGTCTCAAGTTACATGACTTCAGTATAGCCCCACACTCACTGTATCCACAATAAACCCACAATATATCCTGGTTGAATGAAGACCCTTGTCAGTCCTGTTTCTTGGACTATTATGCCTGATCAATATATCTTTATCTATGTTTGTTGCACATAGATGACAAAATGGATTATGGTTAAAATTTGAAGACAGACGATATAATATAAATATTCCTTATGTTTAAAGAGCATCTACAGTTTGTGAAACACGTTGTGTCATCTCTCTTTTGATGACCTATAAAAATCACCTACGATCTTAGGAGGAAAAATATTATATAATACATAAAAAATAGTAATAATAAGTGGTTTTATTTCAAGATAAGTTACTTGTCATTTATAATACTAAGAATGAGTAGTTATATCTGACTTCTGTCACTTTGACCTATGCTCTCCTGTGGAGGCAAAAATGTAAACCGTAGTTTGTACTCCTTAGTCATATATATTACTTTCCATACTTGACCTCTATGAATAATGATATATTTCAAGCTTATGACCATAAGCGTTAATGCTGTGAATTGGAAATTACAACATACCTCATTAACTGTTTCCGTTTCTCTGACAATTAGAAGCCAGAAAGGCATAATTTCCAGGTAAAAAGCAAAGTTAAGTGAAGGAAAGTTTGGAGACATGACAAAGAAACTTGTGGCCACGGGGCCTTGCTACTTAGAGAGCTGGTGAAGGTAAAAATAGCCACACTCCTGAATTCTGATCCTAACTCAGGCTTTGCAGAGTCTACTCTAATTTGGCACCATTCTGCAAAAGGCTACATCGAAAAGGATTTGTTTCTAGAGATTTTCAGGAAAGTAGCCAATTCAAACCGCTCAACTCTGTGAGATCATCCCTGGCCGGTAGTAAGTTCTTTCTATCATCGTGGAGCTTGCTTGAGAGCAAAGAATATCTTCAGACCTAGCTTCTAAATCATACATGTGCTGTCTACGTGTGCTTACGTCCATCTACACCGGCACCCAGGTCTCTACACCTGCCTTTCACTCCAAGTCCGTGAACTTACTCATAAGCTTGCAAGTGTCCCAGTCAGACCTGTTTAGTCCAGCTCTGAGAAGACAGAGAGGTAAGACAGACTGATACATTCCATCAAATTAATTCCTCATCTCACATTTGAAGTTTTGACAGGATGCCTGACCTCCAATGGCAAGGAGGAGGTCTTTTAGTCTGCTCAAGGGCAACCTCAGGGGCCGATTCTGTCGTTCAGAAAAGTGAGTTGCCCTTCAGAGATTCTCTTCCATTGTTCTTCCATCTCGAGTTCTTCCCTGCCTGGCCCTGGTGAGGTGCCTTTTAAAAAGTCGCCTTCATTCACGTTACACCCCGCCACACCTCCAGGCCCCAGGATGCTTACATCTGAGTTCCCAGCAGTCTTAAAGCCTTGCCAACAGCAGACAGAGGCATCCCGCTGAGCCCTGGGTGGTGAGAAAGCCGCGCCTTGCGCAATAGTGACCCACTTGGCACAGGGGCAGAGCCATCCTGACGGGCTCCAGAGACTCTTCCGTGGGTCCCCCCGGGATCGGCCCATGGAGAACAATTGCAAACAGTCACCCTGCCACAGCGCAGGGTCATCAGCAGAAACCCCAAGAAACAGGGCCCTGTCCCTTGGCATAGGGACTCATTCCTGTAGCGTGATTTAGCCGCTGTCTGAAAAGAGAGAATACTGCTAGGACCTGAGCTGGGAGCCATGAGGTGTAAAGAGGTCAAGTTGAAAACACGGGTGGGGGAGGGGCGCCTCCGTGGCAGAGTCGTGCTAAGCTGCTGACTCTTGGCTTGGCTCAGATTGTGATCTCAAGGGTCCTGAGATACTGCCCTGAGTGGGGCTCGACGCTCAGCAGGGCGTCTTCTCGCAAGATGCTCTCCCTTTACTACCCCCCACCACAGTCGCGAGCACCCTCTCTTCCTCTCTTCCCCTCCCCTTACAAATAAATCAATCAATCTCACAAAAAAAAAAAAAAGAAAAGAAAAAGAAAAAAAACAAGGGTGGGTCTAAACCTCCCCCCCCTCCCACCCCCCACTTCTTGCCCTGAGAAAATTATTCCAGTGTAAACTTTTCCTTTTAAATTTAGGATATCTTTGTGCAAGAAAAACTACTTTATTACTCAACATTAATAACCCTCACTTTGAACCTTAATTCTGAAAACCACAGAATTTAAAAAATGCCGTAAATAGCTGACATGGGCGTTCTTCCCCTGCTTTCAAAGGAATTGTTTTTGTAATTACTGTGCAGGGTGAAGTTGAATTGTCCCCCACCCCCTGCAGTAAGCAGGACAGTGTAATGAGATATCTCAACTCAAAACATCCCTCATATTCAGATTAATTAATTATGGAAAAGTTTCAGTGCATTCCTAATGCTTTTCTCAATCTTTTATTTTTTAAAGTCGTTGGGTCTCTATTCTAGTTTGGAGTACAAGTAAATGCCTGACATATGGTCTAAGCCAAATTCCAAAATGAAGCAAAAACAGTGCCTGCATATTTGGCAGGAATTTAAACCAGTTCAGGTCAGTGTCTGTTTCTGCCCAAAGAAGAGTTTCTGCATTTACACTGGGCTAGAAAAATAACACAGGAAAACATGGGGAACAACAAGTAATTTTGTAAGTTGCAGTGCCCCGCTGCCCAAAGGATAATGTTTAGAGCAACTCAGGGAATTATGGCCCAAGCTGCAATTTGGGTTTGCATAACATTTTGGGGGGCAGCGAGCAAGAGAAACAAGAGTGCGGACCACATTGTCGTAGGGAAATTGCCTTCTCCCTTCTGAGGCTCTCACCTTGCAAATCACCCTCTCTTAGGAAAAGCACATCTTACTTGTTAACTCCTCCCCTGCTCGCTAACCTTTTCAATCATCCCCCTTCTTCATTTCAGAATGGCCTTCGGAACAAAGCAGCGTTTTAAAGCCTTTCCCACTAAAAGTTCGCCCCTCCCCCCGCTTTAAAGAGGCAGTGTGGGGGTAATTTTCTCTTTTTGTAAATTTGTTTTTCTGCAATCTACTCTTCTGAAGCTGTCATTGTTTGGGGGTTGATGGATATTTCTTCGGAGATACCATCATATCGCTTGTTATTGTAACACTTATTGGTGATAAAGTTCAGACCAAAAATTAAGCAGCTGCAATGTAGCAGCACAAATTAGTTTAATGTAAGCAGTCAGGAGCAGCTGGCTGGCTCAGGACTCGAATTTAGCTGTGGGGGGAAGGGTTCTGTGACGCTGACAGTGTTTTTTTCCTCTACATAAACATTTTTGGCTGTTGCAGCTTTTGTGCTGATCATGTGACAGTGTCCCTAGGCAGATAATTTATTTCTGTGGCTTTCATGAGCAATCATTAACCTTCAGACACCGAGTTTGCTTTTTGCTTTGTGGCATTTGTTATTATTATTATTATTTTTTTGTATACTAACTAGTTTAATTCAGAAAGTGTCAGGAGAAAATTACAACCAATTTATAATAGACTGCAATGCATAATACTTATGTTTCTATTAAAGCAGACCTTGCTTACAAAAGCATTCTCATAGCTTAGCTGGCGTGTGTGGATCAGAATAATTATTTTCAGCATGGCTGTTGTGGGGATGCTGCTACCTCAGTGTCCCCTTCTGTTTGTCTGGCCGCTGCAAACTAGCCTTGCAGAAACTCCTTTAGGAGATCAACCCATGGCAGTCTCTGTGCGTTCCAAGGAGGGCAGAGCCCCCAGGAGCTGTCCATGGGGTTGGGAGCTGGGGTTTGGGGGGTGGGCCCTGCTCGGGTCTCTTCTTCCCTCAACAACTGACACACCAGCCTTCAGTCAACAGTGTGGCCGTTTGTATTGAATAACGAGCTAGAATATAGGGGATTGCAAAACAAAGGAATCAGAAACTGTGTCCTGCATAAATCAGAAGGGGGCGGGGGGGGGGGGGCGACAGAAAAGTATCATTTCTAACATCAACTAATCGCGCTGATCCTGTTTTCTGAATTTATCTGTTGTGTCCTCCTCAGATCTGTTTGTACTGCTCAGTCATTTCTGCCAACGAGTAATTCAGAAGTAAAATGCACAGGGTCACTCTTTGGTGTCTATCATACATGATATCTTCAGACACTTTCAGAATGCCGATTATCTCGTGGGTATTGTGTGGGCCCTGTTAGATATTCATTTATTCATTCTCTCATGGTGCAGGGTTGGGGGGGAACACTCAGGACCTACTTGCACAGAGGGATTTGATAAACTGTATTTATAAACCTCAATGGACTGTGTTCAGTGCGAAAAAGGAGGAAGAAATGTCCCGTTTTCTTTCCTACTCGGTTAAAAGGGTTCAGTGGTGAGAGCTGTTCTTAACTGATTCTAGTATTTCGTAGGAATAGATGTATGGGTTATAGAGCGTGGCATGAAAATTCCAATTTTCAAAATTTATGATTAAGAGTTCAAAACATGATACAGTCATTCTTTACACATTTGGAGGCACGGTCAGTGGGCTAGGTGTTTATTGTACTGGTGGAAAGCGAGGAGGAGCTTGACCAAAATGATGGAAGTGAGGAAGGGGAAGTGTTTGGATGATCACTCATATTGCATAAAATGCATGCGAAGGGGCCCATAGGTGTCATTAAGGTCTGTGACCCCCAGTGTTCTAAGAGTTATATTGTTGCTATGGTGGGGGGGCAGGGGTGTGGGGGGGAACTGGGGCATGGGGAAGATGCGGGAACTTCTTTGTCTTGCCACGAAAGAGATTTCTTTCCCAAATATAGGACCCTCCTGTTCTGGACTTCTCCTTCTTCCTAACTTTTCTTGCTCTCTGGATTCCAGCTCATGGGACTGGCGCAGCTGTCTTGTGACCTTGGTGCTTTCTCTGGTAAGTGGTTCACTCACTTAGCTGGGGACTTTTGTCTTCAAGGGCCCTTCCTCCGCATTGATGATTGGATTTTGTGACTGCGCTGGTATAAAGATGAGTCTAATGCAGGCTGGATTCACTTTTATGTACTCACTTTTATATCCTTTTACTCTTCTGATTTTAAAAGGAATGCAGCTGAAAACATTTTCATACATGACTAAGAACATTGAGGGCCCTGGGCACCTTGTGTCCTGTGGGTAAGGGAGAAGGTGGCCTGGGGGTTGGCACAAGCACATGATTGACCTTTACCCCAGGGGAGCATAATTTGGGTGAGTACAAGTGTGAAATGGCACAGGGGGTCTCCTTTCCTCAGGTTAAAGCAAGCACGGTTTGTCACAGACTCTCCCGATGGGTTCAACGTTTGGGGGAAGGCCCATCATGGGTAGCTCACTCTTATCCTTCCCTCTGCCCCCAGATTGGGATACTGTTGAACTCCTTCCCAGCCCTCCTCAGCCTCTCTTTAGCCCTGTGGGCTTCGTCTGAGCCAGCATCCCCTCGGACCCTGTTCTGGAATGCACTCTCCTTTTTTGCACTGCGTATCCCTCAGTGCCCAAGTTTTGCACATTCAGAATCCCTGCACCCAAGAGGTCTCTATGCACGCACTTTCCCCCTTGTACAAATATGACCCAACAGGGTTGTGTCAGAGCCTCTCTCTTTGGGTCAGCACCCCCTTGTTACTCTCAAATCAGCTTTGTCCTTTTACTCTTTGAAACCCCCTTGACTTGCCACTCCTTTAGCCCCGCCTCCCAATTTATGTCCAAGTGATCTTGGATAATTTATTCATTAGCACCGGTTTTCTCATTTATACAGAGTAGATTCATGATAGCCAACGATGCCCTGTGTGGGTACTGTGGGCCAGGTGTTGTGCTAGGGAATTTGCTGATTAATATGCATTGTCTCCTTCCAGCGTGACAAAGACTTGTGAGACATCGACTGTCATTAATCCCATTTTATAGGTGGGGAAGCCGAGGCACAAAGAGATTTACTAACTCACGTTCTCGCAGATGGAATGTGGGCACATTGGGATGCCCACCCAGGCGGTTGGAGGGCAGAGCAGGAGTTCTCAGTCCTTACGCTGTGCTGATCTTAAGCTCTTCTGACACCTACCTCAAAGACTTATTGTGATTCGCTTACGTAGTAAACACGTCTCCCATCTCCTCTGTGCCAGGCATGCATTGGTTGCTGTTTTTAGGAACCTTCCATTACAGCTCAAGGGATGAGTCAGGAGACCCAGAAGGAAAAACAGAAGGGTCAGCTGGTGCATGACAGGAGCCTCGCCAGTAGCAAGCAGAAAAGGTAGAACAGAGGCTGGGGGTGGGTGAAGAGGTAGCAGGGAAGGCTTGCTGGAGGAGAAAAGATTTAGACCTTAAAGGGAGGCTAAATTGTAGGTAAGAGACAAAAGCGGCAGGGAATTTCCAGGCCAAAGGGAAGGTTAGGCCGGAGGCCAGGTATTTTTCTGGTTTCAGCCATAAGCTTTAAAATAGTCAACACCTGGCAGTTCCAGTTTTGCTGAGAAACTTTACCCCCTTCTCTGAGTGGGTAGTTAACCAAGTGAGGACTTCAGGCAAGTAGAGAGCTGAGGCCATGATGGGAGTCACAGAAGAAACAGGAGTGAAAGTCCAAGTGACACTGTGGGGTAATGTCATTTATTCTTGTGCTGCTCTACTTGGTCATCATCGGTTACTGAATCCTATATTCTAAGCAGAAACTTCTTGTGAGATCAGGTGTGAAGAACCAGCTCCTGTCCTCGAGATCTGTCCATAGGGCAAAGGAATAGGAAAATCTGAACAATTACCATCGGACGTGGTCAAGGCGGTTAGAAAAGTAAGTACTAGAGGCAGAGGGAGCCCCGAGGATGGCGCGGCCGGCCTCCTCCGGTCTTTGGATCAGGGAACACTTCATGTTGGAGTCGCCACTTGAGATGTGTTTCGGAAGAGAAGTAGGTGTTTGCTAACTTAGCAAAGGAGAGAGCAGGGCAGCCTAGGCGGGGAGATCAACAGATGCAAACGAGTGAACTTGGGGAGCGGTGACTCATGCAAAGGAAGGACTCCAGCAGTTTGTTTTCGCAGGAGCTTCTGTGCTCCCTGGGGAATTTGGAGTCAAGGTGTGGCTGCAGGCCTGGTGAGATCGCAAAGGTAGGGTTTCCAGCAGGGGAGAGTCACCATCAATTCACAGGGGTAGGAGATGAAGGGCAGGAAAGAAGGTGGACAGAGGAAGTCCAGTTAGGAGCCCATGGTGATCATTTTGGTGCTAGGTGGTGAGAACCCGACCCCAGGGGGTATGGCCTGAGGAGGAGGGAATTTATTGAGACTGAAGGCTGACTGAGTATGAATGGACAGGAGGACGCCTGATCCCTGGGTTTCTGGGACATTGAGCTTTTGGATAAGGTGGAGATTTAAGATGAAGTCAAGAGACAATTGCAGTCAATTCTCTGAGTTTATGGTGGTTACGTTCTATAAGGTTGCTACAGACGCTGAATTAGAGAATATTGAACCCTTGCATCTTAGGAAAAATACAGGGTTAGGTTCCTGGCAGCCTCTGGTCACAACATTTTCATCAACTGATGAACATCTAGTCTTGTTTTTTGTGTGTTTCTATTTAAAAACACTGCATTAGTTAGGGTTCTCCAAGGAACAGAACGAATAGGAAAAAAAAAAAGCCCATCTATATGTCTATATATCTATGTATCTATATCTATATGTATACACACACACACACACACACACACACACCCCTCCATATATATTTATGGAGATTTGTTATGGCTAACCCAACTATATAGGCTCAATCTCACAACTTGCCATCTGCAAGCTGGAGACTCAGGAGAGTTGGTGGTGTTATTGCAGCATGAGTCGGAAGGCCTAGGAACCAGGGGCATCGAAGGAGTAAACTCAAGCCCTAGCTCAGATGTCAGGCAGGGGCAAAAAATGCTGAATTCCTTCTTCTTCTGCCTTTTGTTCCACTAGGGCTCTCAAGGGATTGATTGGGTGATGCCCACCCACATTTGGGGAAGGCAATCCTTCTTTGGAGAAGAAGGAATCAGAAGCAAATCTCATCCTGAAACACCCTCGCAGACATGCCCAGAACTAATGTTTAATCTGGACACCCGAGAGGGCAGTCAAATTGACACATAAAATTAACCATCACAGACACTCTATCAATATATATTGTTGATTCATTAACACTGAGATGACAGCCAGTCACATTGTAACTTACGCCTGAACAAAGCTTACTAATAAATATATTTTCTCCGAAAGGCACATCGCAGTCTTACACTTCGCAGCAGTAGACAACACTTCAATAGTATGTTTGGGGTGTTCATTTTAAAAGTGAAATCCTCAACAAAACACACCAAAAAATGTGAAAAAGACAGCACCAAATAGACCACGTGGAGTACACTAGTTTCGTCTGTGAAACCTTTACCATTGTCTCATTCTACCTCAGTGGGGCTGTGTGGGTCCAGCATCTTAAATTTTTCTCCCTTCTACACATGTTTGTGATAGACCGTGAAAACACCCTGGTTATGGATTAGGAGATTATAGATACCTGGCAACAAATAGACAAATTTGCAATTTGGAATCCACAAACAATGAAGATCTATTGCATTCACTTAAGATTTGAAAATTTTGCTTATGAGTTGCCTTTAAGTCGTGTAGTTGAACATCAGCAGAGAAGCTGAGCGGGAGAATAGATACTTGAGATATGTTAGTGTTTAAGCGGCTAAACATCGCTGACTCTGTAAGAGATTATGGGGTGTACGAGATAGTTTCGGTAGAGTTCAGCACATCATGCTGAAGGGCAGGGACAGAGGGACAGTGTCTGTTGTGATCCCAGAGTCATAGCATGGGCAGCAGCCTGGAGAAACTCTGGATTCTCATGAAGTGAGCTTCTCCTTGCCCCACTTCCTTCTGAACCCTGTGGAGGAATTTGATGTCAGTGGGGTTCTGGATGACGTCCCTGAAGGAGACAGGATTCAAGAGCTTCGCCGTACAAGTCACTTTCACAGCTCATGCTTCAAGGAAACCAAAAAGTCTCATGGTGGGAAGGGTGTGGGTCAGAACTTGGCAGTGAGCTCTTCGAAGAACCTGTATCCCATGATTTGGGCTGCTCTTTTGATAGGGAAAGGCATGTATCAGCTGCTCCGTCCTGGATCTCTTGGATCCCCTTCATATACTACACAATTTCTTTGAGACATGGGGCTTCAGAGAGTCACACTTTGGGGCCAGTCATCCTACCCTGATGTTCTTCCTTCATTTTAAGCTTCTGATACTTCCCTCCAACCCTGTCCTTCTCTGTGAACCCCATATCCTATTACCCATGTGTTTGGTGGCCCTTTTGTTTGAGTCTTTTTTTTTTTTCCACCATAACTCCATTCTCACAGACCCAGCTACATAAGCTAAAATAGTTAAAACTTTTTTTTTTTAAAGATTTTATTCATTTATTTGAGAAAGAGAGAGAGCACGAGCAGGGGGAGGGGCAGCCCACTGATTAGGGAGACTAATGTAGGACTGGATCCCAGGACCCAGAGACCATGACCTGAGCTGAAGGCAACCACTTAACCTACTGAGCCCCCCAGGCACCCCACTAAGACTTAAAAAAATGAGTTAGATTTGGTACCCAACCATTCAACATTTCCTTCCCTTTCCCCCCACCCCATGCTATATGTTAGGTAATGTGCTAACAGCTACATATTTATAGTGACAAATGGACGAGGTATGGTCTCTGTGTTCCCATAACTTACAGTGTAGGGACTATGGTCCAGTGAGAGGCAGGCTGGAGCCAGGACACCAGGGTTAAGCCCTGGATGGGCCACCATTTGCAGATATAACATTGGACAAGTCATTTTAGCTCTCAGAAACTCTCAGAAACTCTTCTCTATTTGCAAAACAATGAGTTTTGATTTCTCAGTCATTTTGTGGCCCTTTACGTTCAGTGATTCTATAAAGAAAAATACTCTATAAAGAAAAACACTATAAAGAAAAATACTTTTCTATAAAGAAAAATACTCTATAAAGAAAAACACTCTGTTGTGTTACAGGAGGGTGGCAAATGTTAGCACACTTGATTGCTGCAGGGACGCAAGACCTAATAGAGATCGTCTAAGTTGCTGACAGCTTTGAGCCCCCTACACACAGTATGCCCATCCCCTGCAGAAAGTACAGGGTGATTGTTAATTCTTGCCATGCAACAATTGAACCCTGAAGTCTTGGATTCTGTAGAGGGATTTACTGAATAGAAGGGAAGATGCCAGCCTTGGGGAGAGGATTTGATAATACCTTGCACGACTGAACAGCAGCTGGAGAGGGGCTCCTCTACCTCTCATTGTTATGCTCCGGTTTAACAGAATGACTCCATTTGAAAGCCACTGCTGTGCCTTTGTGGGCAGTTGCAAGAGCTCCTGTATTGTCCGGGGTCCCCAAGAACATCTTAGAGAGACCAGGAGACCACAAATGAAATACTGATGTTGAGTTACTTTACCAGAGGCAAACACAGCATGGAAATCTGTTGCGTGTACAGTAACTTCTGACAGTCAACTCTCTGCCTTCTCAGATACAGATCTATGGAGAGCGTGAAGCGAAGCATGAATCCAAATAAATATTGTTTTTCAAATAAATATTAGGTAATACCCTAGGGGAGGCTGCTGTTTCTTCTGTGCAATGCCCATGTGTGGTTCAGTCTTTCCCTATTAGCAGAAGGAAGCTTAGAGAGATGTTATAGAAATGTTTTTGCTACATTCTCCTATGTCTAGGAGAGGATGTTTTTTAAGGAAAAAAAAATACCCATCACAAAAGAACCCTCTTTTGTTTGTTTTATGGCTAAAGGATGGCTTTATTTAAATTAAGAAACCCTTGTGATACAGGGAGGGAAACAAGGTGAACCCACAGGGCAAGGCAGGGCAGCTGGTTTTGCCTTTGTCCTTGATTGGCTGTTTGACCTTAGAGATGAGAATACATTTGTCTAGCACTTTCTTTGAATTCAAAGTGCAAAGAGCCGTAATTTCTATACTTTTTTCTTACCTTGCATGTTGATTAATCAGGGTAAAGTATCAGAGTTCTCCACGAGACGGTTTGCTTTTCGTACAAGCCCGCTGAGTAGTATTCACTGAGTTACCAGTGGATTTGAAACTGTGATCGGAACTGAATTGATCTCCTGAAATATGCGAGTCATTTAGATATCTGGGAATACCTGGTCATTATAAAACGTGACCAACATTTTAAAGAAGTGGGTGCAAATACTTCTCTGACTTTAGAAACTCTGGTCACTTACATGACAGAGAAGGGATTCGGGTTCCTTGACATTCTCCGCTGACTGTTTTCCGTAGTGGTAAAGTGTTCCTTCTTGTTCTTCTGCTTCCTCTCTCTGGTTTTCTGCTTTTTACCCCTCCAGCCTTTTGTTCTTTCCTTGGAGGTTCCCCTCTTACTTACAAGTGTGTGGAATCAGTACTTTAAAACTTAGGGCCACCAGAGGCTGTGGGAGTCAGGTGACACAGTCTTTTGTTGGGAATGGCAGAAAGATTATGTTACAGTGTTCTAGTTCCCCAAGGAAAAGAGGCTTTTACCATTCAACAGTTTAGCTGATTAAGGAAGAGCCAGGACTGAGGGTCCTGTCTGAAGAGATAACAAACAAAACCCCAAAATGAACGCCATCTAAAATGCCAAGACATCGTGAAGAGTCTGCTATCAAAGCTGCAGCACTCAGGAAAGGCCGAGATAGTGTAGTTTCCATTATTAGTGTTAGCATTATTTTACAAAATGTATGGGGCACATATGATAAGGTCCATACATAAAACTGGCTCTCTTGTGATTTGGCAGATGAATTCTGCTAAATTTGAGGAAAAGTCAGATGGAAACAGAAACAATGGAGTAAACGGAAAAAACACTATCACTGAGTTGAGAAAAGCATCCCATTGTGAACAAGTAAATGAAATAACGCCAAATCACGTGGATTTACCTTTAACGTGGTATGGAATTATTTGCTTTTACTGTTACCAATTCGATTAATTTCGCTTCTTTTTAAAAAAACCTTTAAGGTTTAAATGGTCATCTCCTTCAAATGTCCCCTCATATTCAGTCCTCTTTCCAGGCCCTTCTCCTGGGTCACGACCTCCTTTCAGGCATCCCAACATTTGGCAGGCAGGCAAATCCTCTCCCGTGAGGGATCCTGAGCTTTTTGCTCAGCCCACTGTGGTAGCAGTTACCCTAGTACACATGTCCACTTATATGCTCTTTGCTGGCAGGAGGCACTCCTTAAAGTCAGTGGTCCCTTCTGAGTCGTCTTCACTCTCTGCACCAGCCCCTTCCCCAGCACCTGCCCCTCTTCATGTGACTGTTGACTTCCTCTTCTTGCTGAAATGTAAGCTCCAAGAGGACGAACACTCTCTCCTTCACCTTGTATTCTTAACATTTACCACAGTGATTGATCCTTTTTTATTTTTTATATTTAATTTTTTTTTTTTTTTTTTACGGTGATTGATCCTTAATGAAGTAAATATTCCACAGGGCGTCTGGGTGGCTCAGTGGGTTCAGCATCTGCCTTCAGCTCAGGTCATGGTTCCACGGTCCTGGGATAGAGTCCCACGCCGGTCTCCCTGCTCAGCAGGGATCCTGCTTCTCCCTCTCCCTCTGCCCGCTGCTTAGCCTGCCTTTGCTCTCTCTCTCTCTCTGTCAAATATATAAATAAAATCTTCAAAAAAAATTAAATATTTCACTGTCAATCCAAAAATGTGTTTTTAAAGAATTGTTTACGAAGTAAGCCAAGTTTTAAAAACCTGCATGTTAGCTTTCAATCAAATTTATCTCTGAATTGCATTCTAAATTGTAAATAGTTCTGTCCCTCCACCAACGGTAACCCCAAAGATTCCTTCATTTCCTTACACATGGTGTATCCTCTGCCTGGAATCCTCCACCCATGTCTTGTTGGCTAATTCCTCCTCCTCCTTTCCATCCCAACTGGCCTCTGCTGCTTTTCTCCCGCCCACCCAATCTGAAACTACTTCCCCTAACATAATCACTTATCACATCCCGATTTTTCCTTAACATCATTTATCAAAAGCATAAGAGAAAAAGAAAAGGTGTAAGAGATATATTTCTGTAATGGTTTGTTTCTTCGACTAGATTGTTCTCCACACGTGAATAGAAAATTTATATATTTAGTTTAGGATTATATTTCTAGCACTTAGCTTAGTGTCTGTATGCAATTAATATTTGTCAAATGGTGATTTTTCATTTGGTTTTCCTACTGTGTACAAGATACTGTAGGAATACATAGATAAATAAGATATTGTTTTTAACCTTAAGGGGAAATCCGTATTTCCGATGCCTTTCGGTTGAAGAAGACACATGGTGTGAAGGATAAGGAAGAATGTGAAGCTCTAGAAATTGAGTGCTGAAATGTTTTCTTTTCTTTTTTTTTTTTTTTTTAAAGATTTTGTTTATTTATTTGACAGAGAGATCACAAGTAGGCAGAGAGGCAGGCAGAGAGAGTGAGAGGGAAGCAGGCTCCCTTCAGAGCAGAGAGCCGGACGTGGGACTCAATCCCAGGACCCTGAGATCATGACCTGAGCCGAAGGCAGCGGCTTAAACCACTGAGCCACCCAGGCGCCCCTCTTTTTTTTTTTAATTTTATTTATTTCTTTGACAGACAGAGATCACAAGTAGGCAGAGAGGCAGGTAGAGAGAGAGAGGAGGAAGCAGGCTCCCCGCTGAGCAGAGAGCCGGACGCAGGGCTCGATCCCAGGACCCTGGGATCATGACCCGAGCCGAAGGCAGAGGCTTTAACCCACTGAGCCACCCAGGTGCTCCTGAAATGTTTTCTTACCATGAAATATATAATAGTTGTACATTTGTTAAACATTGGTTAAGAAAATTCATGGTGTAGAAAACTACATATTTATTCAGTAATGTTATTAAATAAGATTAGATGTTGTGAATCAGAACATTACATTATTTTGAGGGATTGTGGTATATATAGGGAGAGATACATACTGCCACTTTTTGCTAAATTTGAAGTTTGGTAGCTACATACATATATCAGTCTCCCTGCGCTAACAGTACCAGGGTCCCCAAACTCTGGTTTCTGGGTATCTAGGGCTCAAGATAAAGAAGATCAGTGCCTCAGGGATATTATCAGAAGGAGAGGGAGGTCCCAGCATGTGGCTGGAAGGATATCCATTCAGAGATTTGCCAAGTTCTAGTCTTCCTGGCATTGACATTTAAGTATGCCCCTCAGTTTGGCATTTTTTTAAAAAGTCATCTTTCTCTCCAAGGCTATCTGTATTAATTTACTCTTTAAATAACCAGTAGTTGCTCTGTATGTGTTTAGGGATGCCCATGTTTAGTTAAGAAGATACTGTTCTCCTCTATTTGCCTTAAGCTGTGATAGACAGTATGGAAATAAACATTTTGAAAGTACAACAAGCCAAAGCATTATGTAATAGGTAAAAGCAAACCCATAAAACATCAAAAAATGCATAAATATTTATAGTGTTTAGCTGCTAAGATAGTGAAATAAAAAAATAAAAGTACCGTCACCTTTCTTTTAAAATTTTAGTCAGAAAATCTTGAGATAAAGCAAAGAGGCCTTGTCGGCAATGAAGCTGATGTAACAGCCAACACTTACGCTGGGCTAAAGTGGTTCAGATACCATGCTAAGTGATTTGTAGATATTAATTCATTTAACCTTTATACCAACTGTAGTGGATGCTGTAGTGTGTCCAACAGATCTCCCCTCTAGGACAAAGCGTCTGTTCTCTCATTTCCCGAGGGGTTGTTTGCTGACAGCTTTTATCTCAATTCCTCTCTGGAAATTACCCTTGGCAGAAAGGAACTGCCAGGCCCAAGGTTACATACCCATCCAGGGGTAGCCTGCATCCAGCAATTGGTCCATTCAGGGGTACAAAGGTCCGGTTGACTTGCCTCGATTCAGGATATGTCTGCAGGGCCATTCCAGCCTCAGAGCTCTTTGTAGGAACAGCTGAGGCTCTGTTGCCACCGTGTTCCAGTTCTGCCTCACTGTTTTCTCAAACTGCCTTCCCTCCCTGCCTTTCTCATGTTTTTCCCGAGAGAACTTGCTACACCAATTTTTGTCTCAGAATCTGTTTCCTAGGGAATCAGACAGTCACATCAACTTCATTATTTTTCTCATGGTATTAGTCAGGCAACCAAGGCCCAAAGGAAGAATAATCAGCCCATAGTGACATGGTCAGGGTTCAGACCCCAGTAGCCTAGCTCCAGAATGAGCGTTTTTGGCCACTGTGCTCTGTCTTAAAATAGGACAAGGGAAACAGATGGGTTCTGCCTGTGCTGGCTCTGCCTGCTTCTCAGGCTTAGTCTTGCTCTGTGTTCTCTCACCTTTCCTCTTCCAGTCACGCTGGCCTGCCTGTAGTCCCTGTTCCTGGTCCTGAATGAGGGAGCGAATTCCTGAGGTGGTGGGGTTAGGACATTAGTATCAAGGCTGGAGATGATTAGACTCTTAAAGGAGGAATTTGACCACCACAAAGAGAAGAAAGAAGAAAATGTGACTGATATTATGGTTACTAATTTATGAAATAAGTCTGAGGTTCTCAGCTTGGCGCAAAGCGTTTTATGCTCAGCACCATGCTAAGTTCTTATTGTGAGGCACACAGGAGATAATGTCTGCATCCTTTGAAATTTATAACCATTTTGAGAAGAGAAAAATGGTGGATAAGAACAAAAGAACAACACGAGATAATATCTGATCAAGAGCAAGATAATGTGACATATAGTCTAGAGATGTTTGTGAGACGCTTCAGATGAAATGAGGGAAATTTAGCTACAGAAAATATTATGAAAATGAGATTAACCACTAAGAGTTAGTGGTGAGCTTGTGTTGCATCTTCATAAGTTGAAAGGGGAAGATCATTCCGGGCAGGGAAGCAGATGGGATCATGTAAAGAAAGGCGTTGTCTCATTTAATCTCCCATTTCTCTGAGACGAGTGCCGCAATCAGAATTTATGAGAAAGTGGAGGTGCAGAGAGGTAGAGTCACTCGCTGTGACTGTCCGAACTGGTGAGCTGTGGAGCCAAGACCGGAACCCAGACATGCTGCTTCCAGAGTGCATGACCTTAATCACCATCCTTCAGAGCACAAGGTTAGCGGTGGATCGGGTCAGGTTGTGAGGATGTTGAAATTGCAGGCTGCAAGAGTTCAGGGAGATCCGTTAGGCAATCGAAGACCTTCATAATCAGGGAAAAGAATGGGTTTGAAGGCAAACTGATGAACATTCTCATTCAGCGCTAGTCATTACTGGAAGGGTCGCTTAGCTATTTTAAGGCTCAGTCTTCTCTGTGATAAAAATGGGAATGACAAAACTCAACTCTTAAGGTTATAGAGAGGACTAAATATAATGTATGTAAAACAATGTGCATAGTACCTGGTATGATTGTGGCAGGTCCTCAGCTACTAGATGGCCGTTGCTGTTGTTTCAGTGTAGACTATTAAGCGTGGCTGCAGGCGCCTGGAATAGACGGGACCAGAGGACAAAATACTGAAAATGGAATTTTAGGAAGAGATGGCTGCACAGAGCACGATGGGTCGAAAATGGATGAGATGGGGGAAGGGGGTTGGATGCAGGTAAATTGAATACTACAAATTAGGGTTTACCAGTAGAAGAAGGCTATGTGCAGCTGGGCAGTGGTTGCAGGAGCACAGGAAAGTGGGGGAGACAGAGCCATACCTTAGAGGGAGAGTTGACAAGATACTGAACCTAGAAGACAAGAGAAGAGGCAGTGAAAAACAGCTAGATGATCTGATGCCCAAAAGGCTAACAGAAAGGTAGTATCATTGAAGGGGAAAATGGGGAAATTGAGGGAGACGCAGTAGTTGGGGACACAGTGATAAAGTAAAAGCTGAAGTGGAGTAACAGATGGGAACACCATTGAGAAGAATCTGAACAGTGGAGTGATAAAAAGAATTAAGAAAGCAAATGGTCCCATTCGTTTTGATCTTGAGAAGGTGGAATTTCTTCTTGTGGTCTTTCCGGCTAGAACTTGGAGGGAAAGAGAGTCAGGGAATGTGGCTGCATAGAACTGTTACATCCTTGCCTAAAAGGGAGCTGAAGTTGTAGGAATGGGTGAAATTGTGTTTCTAATGGGACAAGATAGAGTCACACATGCAGATGACAGGAGAGGTAGATCCTGCCTGCTTGGAAACCAAATCCCTTCCTGTGCGTGTTCGATATTATTCTTCCTCGGAAACCTACCGGTTCCAAGACTGACTCAGTGATTTTTAAGATTTCACTTAAGGATGTTTTAGAGTAAAATTTCAAGACCACTGTGTTTCTTCTGTTCTTTTACTTTAAGAGCAACACGGTGGAATGCCTTGCCAACACCAAAGGGTTCAGAAGAACTATTTCTGTTTTTCCAAAGGGCTTAATAAGGAAGCAGCTTATTCTCTCTGAGGAAAATGACACTTTGCAGAGGCCAAATATATTTCTGTAAATTGTGAAGGGTAATAATATTGTTCCAATTAAGCTCTTCATGCTCACAGTATAGAGGCCAATCTGACCTTCTACAAATAGGACAGTAGGAGAAAAAAGATGCTACTGTCAAAAATGTTCTCACCTGGAGGATAAATGTCACAAATAAGCAGTTGCTAAAAAACTCTAGAGAGGCTAGAAACATTTTATTTTTCCAAATGATGACTAGATGAATTTGTAAATTGAGAAACTATAGGGAGCTAGAATCAGGGAATTTGAATGATTTAGCCATGCTGAGCCAAGTGGCCTTTCTCAGAGTCTAGAATTTCTTATTTTCCAGTAACAAAGCCTTAAATCCCTCAGGCAAATAGTCCTAGAAAAAATTTTTCATTATCGGCTCATTAGATGAATTTAACTCTGAGCTCTTGAAACGTATTTGTTTTACTGAGTATTAGTGATGACTTCTAGAAGGTTTCCTCATTTTTTCTGCCGTAAATATGGTCTAGGTCAGGTTCTGATAAAGGTCCATCCTTTTTTTTTTCTTTTGGACTTATAAAGAATGATGGAGAACAAAAACCAGGAGAAGACTTTCCTTAGTCTATCTGTGAGCCATAATGTTGTCTATTTATGTGTTTTTAAAATACATAGTGAAAGATTATTTCTATATTCAGTGAAATATATTAGTGGTGTGAAGAAGGAGGAACTCACTACCGTACTTAAAATTCAATTAGCTTGGCTTCAGGCTTGGTGTGAGATTAACTTGCATACTGATTTTTTTCTCTCCTTAAATGCTCACATTTTATTCTCAACCATTAATATAAATGTTCACGATGAAGGATCAATAAATGCCCTGGAAACTTTTTTTTAATTAAAGAAATTTTGCCTGTTTAAGGAAACAAATGTACTTGGGAAAGAAATATAGTACAATTTCTTGCCTATTAACCAGGCATGTACTCATGCTACCTGTGGCTCTTTTGAGAAAACCTCTCATTTGAAGATTCCTAATTTCTGTTCTGTAACATGTTATACAATATTTGACTTTAGAGGGCAATTGTTTGGCTTTTTTTGGTGGGTGATTGCAGAGTATGCCAGTCAGGTCTGTGGTGGTAAAAACAGCAACCTAGCATCATACAAGGGCATCTTCCTGAGTGACACTCTTGAACCATAGCAGGTTCCCGTTGGAGAGTTACCCCTTCAACTTCTCTCATCTTCCAGGGCAGAAGCTCCAAGATGGCCCTTCTGATGGTCTAGATTCTCTTACACTTGGGTTCATCAGCCTAAATGTTTAATCCACAGAATTCATAAAAGTGGCACCTTACAGGGAACCCCATGGAACAAAGAACTAATGGGAATGGTGGTGGGAAGGGGCACAAGGAGTCAGGAGCTGGGGAGAGTAGTGTTAACCTTTTGCTGATTCTTTGTTTTTGTTTTGTTTTTTTTGTATTACAGTCTTGAGGTCTATGTGTATATACACATATATATAAATATATATATATATACATGTAAATATATATATAAATATATATATATACATGTAAATATATATATGTATATACACACATATATATAAATATATATATATATATATATTTATCATGCCATGAATTAATGGGGAATGGGTTCCAGCAGCTCAGGTTCCTTTCCATCAGTTTCCCCAAAGTGTGCTCCTCTGGGTGGGACAGGCTGGCGCTTCCACTGATCCCCAGAGCTTTCTCTTTGGCTTCCTTCTCTTTCTTCTCATTTTCCTTCATGCGCTTCAGGAAGCTGTCTCGGCTCTTTGAGGGCTTAATAAGCTCAATACTTACATTGATACTTCTGGCCAGAATCTTGCCCTTAACTTGTTTGTTTACAACACTGCCAACAGCATGCTGGGTAATATTGTAGACTCTTCCAGTTTCGCAGTGCTAATATTTGCGGGGCATTTCTCCTCGAACAATGCCCATTCTCTTGATGTCCACAATATCACCTTTTTTGCAGATCCACGTATGTGTGGCCAAAGGAACAACTCCTTGTTTCCTAAAAGGCTGGGAGAACATAGAGGGGGTTCCTCTCCTCTTCCCCTTTGTGTTGGTCATTTTGGCGAATTACTGGAAGTTGGCAGTTCTGGCTGAAAGGCTCTTTCTGATTCTAAGGCCACCTAAGGCTGATCTGTATTGCTGTTGTCTATGAGGAGGAGAGGGAAAACATCACCCAGATTCTTCTTACCTCATGAGTTTCTGTTCATGAAACAAGAAGAACAATTCCAACTCTGAGAATAGCCTTTACCCCTCAGGCATTATGTTAGGAATGGACACTAAATCTTGTTTCTCCATCTACCTGTGCATGCGTGGAGTTTCTTATGCCTGGAATAAGTTAGCAGCACTCCTGTCTTTACTCAGTGTCCAGCAGTGTATGAAAGATGACCCACTCTTATAGAGAATAACCAAGTTCAAGCGGATGATGTATTTTGTTTGTGAAGAAAAGGAAAAGCAATTTCTCATGAGAAGCCCAATATTTTTGTAAAGGTTGAATAGGATGCTGCTTAAGAAAATGTCTAGCTGCTTAAATGTAGAATGTGGAGAAGAGTCAAATCCAGGAAGATCCCTTTGCTCTAGTGTCTGTTTATTTTCGCTATATTATGAATTAGATAGTTCTGTTTGCTTTCAGCTTTTGTGTTCCTGTTTTGTTTTTCTGACTTGGTTCTCCTTTGACGATGTGAGTTAGGTCAAACCTGATGACCCTCCTCTTTTCTTACATGTTTTTTCATTCACATCGTTGCTGGTGCAAAGGCAGCTTCGTTTTCACAGATATCGGTTCTTTATTTGTGCACATACTTATATAGCACTTTGGTGAAGAAATGTTGATGTTTTCTTAGACTGTTTTACCTCTTCTATCACTTATCTGGTGGTTGTTATTTTCTGTACTTTCTTGTTGATGTTCCTTTTCAAATGAAAATATCCAAAGATTACGTGAGCTTTTTGCCTTGTTCCTGCTTAAGTTTATGAGTATTTTTAAAGAGGAATTAATTTTTTGTTTGTTTGTTTGTTTGTTTTGAGAGGGAGAGAGGTAGAGGGTGGGGCAAGGTGAGAGGGAGAGAGAGAATCTTAAGCAGGCTCCATACCCAGTGTGGAGTCGGCCTGGGGCTTGATCTCCTGACCCTGAGATCATGACCTGAGCTGATAGCAAGAGTCAGATGCTTAACTGCCTAAGCCATCCACATCCCCCAAGAATTTATTGTTTTAATTTCGTTAAAAATATTTCTTGGAAAATTAGTGAAATTATAATTACTTATTGAAATATTTCAAAAATACAGAAGTATAATACAGGGCACAAAGTGAAACTTTCTATATCCCTTTAATCCCACAACCCAGAGCTAAGAGTTGGACATATATTGTTCCAGTATGGTTCCAAATTTACCTTTATATCTATTTATCCATCTATCTATCTATCTTTCAATCAATTAATCATCTATCCATCTAGCTATCTCTCATATTTTCTTAAAACAAATGGAATATACTATATACAGTCAGTTATTATTATTTGCAATAGTTATAGTCTAAAAAATTGCTCTAAACACTAAATTAATGAATACTGAACCATTGCTCCTAGGTGAAATTCAGAGTTAGGTTCCTGTGAGCCTCTGGTTACAACATTTTCATCAACTGATCAATAAAAACACCTTTTTATATGTATTTCTGTCTAAAGACACCATATATCTATGTCTATATCTATCTATATATAAAACACTAATGTATATATATAGTATTTTATTTATTTATTTATTTATTTGAGAGAGACAGAGAGAGAGCAAGAACATGCAAGCAGGGTAAGCTGCAGAGGGAGAGGGAGAAGCAGACTCTCTGCTGAGCAGGGATCCTGAAGTGGGGCTCAATTCCAGGACCCTGGGATTATGACCTGAGCCATCCGGGTGCCCCTTGGTATATACTATTAACTCTTTAATACTGAACTCATGGCCAACAACACTATAACAGGTCTGAACAAAGCTCATCTAACACACATATTTTCTCTTATGAACTTCTTGTGCTTAAGAACACCAGATGGCTCTTAAGTACTACTTGGGGGGCCATTTTAAACAGTAAAGTCAGGGGAGCTCAGGGTGGTTCAGTCCATTAAGCTTCTGCCTTCTGCTCAGGTCATGATCTCAAGGTCCTATGATCAAGGCAGTGCTTGATCAAGCTGAGCTCTCTGCTCAGTGGGGAGCCTGCTTCTCCCTCTCCCATTTCACCCTGACTCCTGCCACTGCGCTCATGCTCTCACTCTCTCTCAAATAAATAAATAAATCTTTTTAAAAAATGGCAAAATCAAATTCAAAAAAATGTAGCAAATAGATCATAGGAAGGACATGTGTTTGTAAAGCAAGAGCTGAAATAAGAAGACAGAGCATCACCTTGTTCAACCTCAGCTGGAAACATGCACATTATGTGATTCAAAATTTTCACTGCTCTATGCATATCTGTGAATGATTAATTAAATTGATTAATTAAATCTGTAAATGATTAATTAAATGAATTAAAATATATAGAAATATATTTTAATGGGGGGGCGCCTGGTGGCTCAGTGGGTTAAAGCCTCTGCCTTCGGCTCAGGTCATGATCCGAGGGTTCTGGGATCCAGCCCCGCATCGGGCTCTCTGCTCTGCGGACAGCCTGCTTCCTCCTCTCTCTCTCTCTCTGCCTTCCTCTCTGCCTACTTGTGATCTCTGTCTGTCAAATAAATAAATAAAATCTTCAAAAAAAAATATTTTAATGGGTAAGCAGATTCACAAATACAGAATCTATAAATAATGAGGATTGACTCTATCTCTCTGCAATGTGTTTTTCTTTATTCAACAATAATTTATAGACATCCTTCCATGCACTTCAAGTTTGTTGAGAACCTGCCAGGGACTGTGCTTAGTGCTGGGATATTATGTTGAACAAAACAGAACAGAATCTATGTTCCTAAAGCTTCAGTTCACTATGGTTAGATAATGCAATCCTAGGTAGTGGTAAGTGTTCTGAAAAAAAAAAAAAAAAAAAAAAAAAAAAAAAAAAAGAACAGTTTTGGGGGTAGAGAATAACAAAGTGGTTAGAGAAAACTTTCTGATGAGGTGACATTTTGAACAAGATTTGAATGACTTAATAGAATCAGCTTACTAGATCAAGAAATGAATGAAGGTTATGCTTTAAGGCTGATCACCCTGCAGTTCCGGGAGGGGTTCTAGCAGTGGTCTTTGTAAAACTGGAAAATAGGATATTTTAAGTGCAGTCACATAAGATCACTGCTACTTTCCTCCTTGACTTGCCCTCTGCCATTCTTTTTCTTAAGTTGGGTGTTGTTAATAATGCACATTTTTGGGTATTGGCTAAGGCCGTGGTGTATTGTTCAGGGTTTAACAATGGACTCCCAGGAAATGAAAGCCCTGGTTTGTAACACTTCTCACTTTCCAAAGTGTAGATACTTCCACCATGGCCAATTTTAAGCTATCAGCATGAGGTCACAGGAAATGGAGTGGGAAGAGATGTTCACTAGCATACCATTACATAGTATTTCCACCATACAGATACAATAGATGTAATTTCAAGAACGTAAATTAACATGTTCCTTTGAACTTGCATTTTCTATAAAGTGGTAGTTAGATATAGACACTTGGTCAGATTTTTTTTTTTTGACGAACTATGTCATTGGTACTATCACACACATCCATCAGGAGATCCATAATGTATATAGTCTTGCCTTAAATAATTTGAGTATCCCCAGCCGGAAGGGTGAAGGACAATTATAAGCAATTTATTGAACATGCTTCTGGAACAGTGACTCTATTAAAAACAGGTAAGACTAACTTGCGTTTGTTGGAATGACCATAATCTTTTCAGGAAGTAGCATTACTTACCACAGTGATTCAAAGGGGAACATCGGCAGTACAGGCAGAGTAGATTATGTCACTTCTAGTCATTGGTGAATGAATGAACAACTTAGAGTCTTTTGTGTTGATCAATGTTGAGGTTAAAGGGTTGAACCTATGACTTCTAGATTTCTTAATTTTTAGGGTAAAAGAAATAGTACTGCATTTCCCTGTGCTAAAGGCAAAAAAAAAAAAAAAAAAAGATAAGGCTAAGGAGGGATGCTTTTTGATCAGTTTTTACCCTTTCGACTACCTATGGGATCTCCTCTCTGGTTTGGCCTTAATGTCATCATGAGAATAATTTTTGGCCTCAGCCATTTCAGTTTCTGCGCGTCTTGCTCTCCCCTTCAGCTGTGCCCTCCTGAGGTATTATTGACTTGTCTGTCTATGGCTCTACTCTATTCTTAAAGCAGACAATCTTTTCTCCTTTGCCTTCCAGAGTTAACACGGCCACCTCCTACTCCCTACTCCCCTCCAACAAACACATATACACCAGCACATTCTTATTCTTCTGCTATCGCAGATCACTCTAACTTCTGATGTCAAAATTCCATGGGCCCAATATGAGACTTCTGATGTAATGTGAAGAAATGAAGGTTAGGAACAGTATCCAGCTTCAAGGGATGGATCTGAAAGGAATGAGGAGAGATCTGAGTGTCTCAAGAATGGGTCTGGGATCATCCAGCACCCATGACATGGGCCCAAACACAAAGTAAATATCTAAGAGACACAGGAAGAATAATGACTGAGTAAGCCAAGTGACATTTTTCTTAGTGACTTTGGGGTCAAGTTTACAAAAACCTTATGTCAATTCTATGAAGATGTTTAAGGTTCTGTAAATTCCTAGTATTTCACCCAATGGATATGATTCCAAATCTCGCTTGCTGGTTGGAAATACTGGAAAGAGCCCGTGAGTTTGTCAAACTGGGCTCCAAGGGGCTCTGAGGGCAACAGAGCCACCTGTGTGACTGCAAGCAGTGGATGTAGGGGAAAGCTCACACCCTGCACCCATTGCCCAGTGTTACCCATGTCTGAGTCAACTCTCCAAGTCCCCATCTGTCAGCAGCTTAGCTCTATTATACTTGGAAGTAGCAAGTAATTTTTGAGATGCATACTAATGATGTATAGCATGCGCACAATGACTAGGCCCGTGGACATCCTCCCAAATTATTCTTTACTGACAATTAGACCCAGGATCTTGAGTATAGGCATGATGTGGCCACTGCTAGTACTTCGCCCAGAGCTCTTCAGAACACTCTTAATAGCCTGGGTCCTCTCCTGACTTCTGTGTTATCTTTTCATTGTCAAGTCCAACTTGAGACTGCCTTCAGAGGCCACCTGAACCATTTTGGCCATAGTGCAAAGAGCTACAAATGCCTGGAGGCTTAGGTTCCTTGGGGATGGTCCTTAGCCAGTGATAGTATGATAGGAGCAGAAGAGCCAGCTCTCTTGCCTCTAGTTGGGACAGACTCTGAGGCAAAATATAGACTAGGAGCTGTGTAGGATCCAGCTGAACCTACACTCTGGGACTTTGTCTGAAATGGTACCCTTATTTGGCTGTTGAAAAAGAAGTTCTTTTTCTTGCCTGTCCCAATTTCCTTCATTTCCTGCTTGGTTTCTCTTGGGAGAACTTCTTAGTAAGTCACCTGTACAGAAGGAATTCTTGTCTCAGGGTCTGGCTCTGGGGAACAAGTGGAATGTAAGGGGCCGCACTGAACACTCCAACAGCCGCTGTGGTGTAGGACTCCCTGCTCCCATCCTACATGGCCTAGGTCTCAGAACTTGGTTCTGTCCTTGATAATGTCCTTGATAATGATTATCAAAACTTGATAATAGTTTCCCTACTTCTTTTGGCTGGAAGCACAAACCCCTTAGGACTAGGACACTGCCGGTGTGATTAAACCCAAATATCTTTTATTTTATTCTTTCCAGTTATCCTTCCTGGGATTAGAATCTTCCCCTCATTCCTCAACTATTTAAGAAAATTCTTACATAGGTGGACAGAATTCAGGAAAATTCTCCCTTGCTCCCAGCTGGTTTCTACACAATTCATCATTGCCTGGAGTCACCAGGCAATTCCATCTCAGAGATGGGATCTGCTCCTTGGTTTGGAGTTAACTAGTGCCAATGACTTCCAGAACCATACTTGAATTGGCTAGATCCTGGACATACTGTATGGTAGCCATTACAGGGTTGGCCTTGGAGGACAGATCGATCAGCTCAGTCCTTCTTTCTGCTCTACTTGGCATCCTTTGCCTCCTAAGCAACTGGATGGTGGAACTTCAAGCATGGTGCCTCGTCAGTGAATTTGTGAGGACAGCAGCTGTGTCTACTTTAACTAGACACATTACGTCCCTAACATCTATTGCAGAACCAGTCTCAGTAAGTGTGTATTGAATGAACAAATGAACAAGTGTTTGCCAAAGTTACTGTAGAAGATTCGATTAACACCTTTGACACCTTTGACACCTAGCACATTTGAAACTCTGCTGCTGATATTTGAACACAATTCAGGGTGTGTCCAACAGGGTGGACAAAGTGGCTTTGGCAGAGGGTACTAAAAACCTGATACACATCCACACACACATGATCCTCAGGGTAGCATCATGGAGGATAATAGGCTCTGGTTCAGCTAGTTCTATCACTCTTTAATAATAAGCACTAATATTTACATTGTGTCACTCTGCACAAGGGAGTGTCCTAAGCATTTGACTTAAAATAACTCACTGTTTAACCTTCCCTACAACCTTATAAGGTAGACTTTATTGTCATCCCCATTGGAGAGAAAAGGAAATGGAGGCTAACTGGCTCAACATGGGGTGGCAGAACTGAGATTTGAACCTGGGAGAGCTGCTTAATTTCTACAATACCCACCAGAGTCTTGGTATAACATCGTGAGCATTTGATGCGACACTGTAGACGAGGCTGTAATAGGAGGTGATCTGACGTAAGAGTTCAGTGAAAGCAGCGCACCTGCCTCCTTCTGCTTTTTTGTCTCCAATGCTGTCTTTGTTTTACTCTTTCAGTTAATCTTTTATTTAAAAAAAATTCAAATAACTAACTGTTTTCAGAATTAAATAAATTAACATCCATGTACTCTTTACACCCCTTCAACAAATACCAACTCATAGACTTTCTTGTTCCATTTACACATCTTTCTGCATTATTTTTTTTTTTATTCATTTATTTGACAGAGAGAGAGAGAGATCACAAGTAGGCAGAGAGGCAGGCAGAGAGAGAGGAGGAAGCAGGCTCCCTGCGGAGCAGAGAGCCCGATGCGGGGCTCGATCCCAGGACCCTGAGATCATGACCTGAGCCGAAGGCAGCGGCTTATCCACTGAGCCACCCAGGCGCCCCATCTTTCTGCATTATTAAGTGAATTCCCAGCATATTATATTATTTCCTCCATAAATATTTCAGGGTAGATCTCCAAAAGATAACAACTCTTTAGTAACTTACAATCGGGCTCCTGGGTGGCTCGGTTAAGCATCTGCATTTTGGCTCAGGTCATGATCTCAGGGTCCTGGGATGGAGTCCCACGTTGGGCTCTCTGCTCATCAGGGGGTCTGTTTCACCCTCTTCCTCTGCCTGCCGCTCCATCTGCTTGTGCTCTCTTTCTCTGTCAAATAAATAAATAAAATCTTAAAAAACAAAACAAAACAAAACCACACAAAGTACCATTATCATATCCCAAAATACCTAAAAATCATTCCTCAATATCATTGAACATCCCAGCAATGTTTACATTTTCCAGTTGTTTCTCATACAATCCCCTCCCCCAACCTTCATAAATTTGTATGAATTAGAACTCAAACTAAGGTACATCAATTCCAGTAGGTTACTCTGTCATTTAAGTTTCTGATAATCTATGACTCTCCTTCTCCACAGTTAGATTGGGAAAGAATGGAGTTGGTTGTCCTGTAACTTTCTCAGGAAACTCTTCTCCTTGTAGCTGATTGCATCTTCCTGGTGATGTTTCCTTTTCTCCTCTGTTCCTTGTTTTTCCTATGTACTGATGGATCTAGAAGCTTGGTCAGATTCCATTTGGGTTGTTTTGTTTTGTTTTGGCAACACTACCTCATAGGTGGTAGTGTTGTGTCTAATTCTTGCAGAAGACACACACTTTCTGTTAATTCTCTTTTCAACAATTTGGCAGTCATTGATAATTATGCCTAGATTCACTAAGTCATTAGGGGTTGCCAATGGTGCTACTCATTTTTTATACAGAAGGCTTCCATGTAGAGAAACTTCCCTAATTCACTATTTGTTTATGCTGAGTTACAGTTCTTTTCAGGAAAGCAGAATAAATGCTTGATTTCTTCCCTTTACCAGGTTTCAAATAGTGTATTGGTTCTTGATCAACTCATGGATTCAAATAAGTCTTTTTTTCCATCACTTTTTAAAAAAATGAACCACTTAAAATTTGTAGAGAAGTTGACAGAGTAAATCCCTTACCTAGATGCACCAGTTGTTAAAATTTTGCCACATCTACTCTCTCTTTCTGTCTGTCTCTCTCTTTCTAGGAACTCAGGAAAGCAAGCTGCAGACATCATAGCAGTTCATCCTTAAGTGATGAACTTTTTTTTTTTTTTAAAGGAAAGCCAACATGTGACTTGAACTGGCAATCCCAAGATCAAAAGTTGAGCGTTCTATCAACTGAGCTGGCCAGGTACTCCTTTCCTAAAATACTTCAGCATATATTTCCCAAGAACAAGAATACTTTTCTACATACTCACAATACATTATCCTAAGAAATAAATTTACTGTTAAGGAAATAATATTTAACAATCCATATACCTTCCCATTTGTCCCATTAATGTCTTTTAAAACTATATTTAAAACTCCAGGAACCAATGACAAATCATGCATTATATTTCACATTCCTATAGTCTTTTAAAATCCTTTTGGTTATTTCCTCTTTTGGGATGGGTACCAGTTTGCCTGACTCAGAGCCCATTATCCTGCATTATGCTGCCTGGGGACAGGTAGGGTGGGAGAGGATCCTGTGTGATGCTGTTTACTTCCCTTTGCATCACATCAGGAGGTTTGTAAAATCACTTTGTCCCAACACCGGTGATGTGAAGCTTGATTCTTGGATTAAGTTGAAGGATGCCAGATTTCACAAAAGTAAAGGAAACTTTCATTTTGTAACTAAGAAGTAACATGGCATAGTGTTTTGAGAATGTTTGGATCTCTATACTCCCCAAAGGTGTTAGCATCCACTTCTGATCTGGCTGGAATCAATGATTACATTCCTAGTTACACAATGGTGATTTTCTAGTGTGAATATATATATCTTCTATAGTTGTTGGATATTTTTCTGTGAAAAAGAGTTTCATTACTCCCCCATTTTTTTGAGTTAACACCATGGACTCATGGTTTCTTTTTTGATTCAATGTATTATAATCTGTTACCACTGTTATTCTTTTTCAGGTCCACGTTGTTCCAAATTTGACCTGTGTGAGCTCCTTCAAGATAGCTCCCCTGTTTCTTTACCATATCCTTGCTGGTCTTCCAGCACATCCGGGCTTTCTGACTCAGTCAGATATTTGGGCTTACCTTGTGGCTCAGTCCTTGAGTAGGCATGTTCTCCAAGGAACCCTGGTTCTTCTCTGTGGATGATGGCCTTTAGAGATGGTGGCCGGGGGTCACGTGTCTTTATTGCTACTGGGATGTCATTAGCTCAGGCCCTTTAGGGAGAAAAGCTAGAAGATACCTTTCTTTTTTCTTTTTTGTTAAGTCAGGAATTCATAGTTGCCACTCACAGGACTTTACTGTACCACTCCGTATTTGTATCTTCTTTCTAGGGCAATGAGAACCTTGGTTCTCAACAGTATGGATACATTTGTTTATTCCTATATCACATAATCGTCACAGAGTTTTTCAGAATTGTTACATCAGTGCTTCTCCCAACAAAAAACCTATAGTAAAGTTCAAAATTTGTTCATGATTTTTTGTGTTTTGGGTTCTTCAACTCTCTCCCACCAAAATACTGTTTCTCAACTTGGATACTACTGACATTTTGAGCTGTATAATTATTGGTTCTGGGGGCGTCATGTGCATCGTGGGATATTTAGCCCCATCCCTAACCTTGAGATTTTGGATGCCAGTACTCCCTTTTCAACCCTCAGTTGTGATAATAAATATCTATAGACATCATCAAAAGTCCCCTGGGGGCAAAATCCTCCTCAGTTGAGAACTGCTTCACAAAGAGGCTACAGATGGCTGAGTTACTATTTCCAAAAGCTACATAAATTAATATTATTATGTTGTTATATTATCAATTTGATACTGATTTGTTTCAATTTGTGTTCAAACTTGGGATTTGCTTTTCTTTGATCGTTCTCAAATTAAAATTTATTTTCCTAATAAATAAAACACATACATGGTTCAAAAGTAAAAATTTGTAAAAAGAAAAAAAAAGATATATATTGTAAAGTCTCATTTCCATCCCTATCCTTGCTGCTATTTTCTGCCCACCAACTACAAATAGTTATTTTCATTAATTTCGGGCTTATCTTTCTTACATAAAATGTAGCATTCTATATACATTTTCTCTGTAACTTTATTTATGCACTTAAAATAGGTCCTGGATATTACTCCAAAACAATTAAGGGAGATTTTCCTCACCTTTTTTTTTTTTTTTTTTTTTTTAAGCTGCTTAGTACTCCATTGTATGTTTGGCTGTTGCATAGCTTAATCCCTTATCTCTCAGGGATGGGCATTTAGGTTGTTTCCAGTATTTTGATAATACAAAATTTTTCCCAGTGAATAACCTTGTGCCTATGCTGTTTTGGATATATGAAGACATGTCTTTGGGGTAGATTCCTAGAAATGAAATTGTTGGATCAAAGGGAGGGTGTATATGTAGCTTTGTTAGATAATGCTAAGTTCTCCCTCACAGAGTTTGTACTGGCTTGCATTCTTAGAAGCAAGATGTGAGGGAATGTATTGTCAAGCTTTGAATTTGCACCCATCTGATAGGTGAGAAAGTATCTCAGTATATAGTTAGTGTAGCATTGACTTGTATTTCTTTCATTATGAGTAAAGTTGAACATCTTTACAAATGTTTGTATTCTTTTATATCTTTGTGTGTGTGTGTGTGAACTTTTATTTTTTGCTCATTTCCACGTTAGGTTTTGGGTTGTTTCTGTCCTGCTGTTTTTAATAGACATTAATATATTAGGTAGATTAGATCTTTCTTTGTGATACATATTGCAAATATGTATCTCTCAATTTGTCATAAGTTTAAAAATTTTATTTATGATTTTTTGCCATGCCAAGTTATTTTTTTAAATTTATTTAGCTATGCTTCTCCATGTATTTTTTTCATGTCTGGATTTGAATCCTAATTAGAAGGCTTCCCCAACATCAGATTATAAAGATTTTCACCCATGTTTTCTTTTACTACTTGAATTACTGTTTTACATTTAAATCTCTAATGTATTTGAAGTTTATGCTGATGTACGGATCTAGCTTTAATTTTTTCTAAATAAGTTACGTTTTCCTTAAAACCATTTATTAAGATCAGTGACCTTACCTTTGGCATGTATTTGGTTCTACTTTTTTGTTCTATTCCTTGGCCTCTCTATTCATATTAGAGTATCATGTATGTATTTTTGTAATTATAGAGACTTTCTAGGGTTTTAAAATCTGGTAGGCTAGTCCTCCCCTGTTCCCACCTGGGTCTTTTTTTTTTTTTTTTCCAGAATTTTTATAGCTATTCTTGCCTTTTCTAAAAATATGAATTTTAGAACCAACTTGACTAACTCCAGCAAAGACTTGTTGGTATTTTTATTGGATTGCATTAAACTTATATAACTCAAGGAGAACTGATCAATATCTTTGTAATGTTGAGTCATCCTATCCAAGAGAAAGGGAAATGTTTCCATTTTTTGAAGTCAACTTCATGTCTTTTAGGATTTAAAGCTTTAAAATCTTCCTCATGTAAGTTTCATTTAAGTTTGTTACTTGTGTTAAATTTATTTCTGATTATTTTATCTCTTTTTTGGCTCTTGCAAAAGCATTAAATTCTCTGATAAGTTGTGGTTTGTATATTTAAAGGGCACTGATTTTTATGTATTAATTTTGTATGCTGACATCTTATGGATTCTATTGTTTTGTCTTATCTCTGAATGGTTTCCCAGGGATTCCATCATATCATTTACAAATAGACATAATTTAATTTTTATTTTCAAATTTTAATGGCGTGTCTACCTGGAATCCTCTTCTATTCTCTAGTGCTCTTTTTGCTGTTAATATGAACTCAAGTTATCTTTATCTTTTCTTTTTCAATAATGTACCTAGATGAACCCAAGTATGATGAACTGTAGGCTCTACAGCATCTCGGGTATGATCCTAGATACGGTGTTATTAAAAGTAAGAATGTGCCAGTATGTCTTCAGAGGAAGTTGTCACCTTCACCCCCAAATCAGGTCTTTCACTTCATTTCTAGATATTTCTCAGGTGCTCCTAAACCTGGCTTTGGCTCTGACCTTTTCTTTCTCCTTTTACCTTATATCATGTCACCTGCCAATTCATGCAAATTTCACTTCAACAACTTTTTTCCTTTTCCCTACATCCAATGGCTAATCCAGTTGGTGCGTACATGGCTAGATCCATTGCTTCCATTGGAGACCTCTGAAGGGCCATCTCAGCTTCAGAACCTCCTCTAGGATTGGCTCAGTCCTCTGCTATGACTGCATCTCTGTTTCCCTCTTCTCTCTGCTCACTGCTAACTTCCCCACTCCCTTCAAGATGCTTCTGAGAGCCCTCCTGAGTGAAGTCCCTGCACAAACATTTCAGAGTCTTGGTATGTCTCCTGGGGAATCCTACCTGTGACATCTCTTTTTCATGCAGACTGCTATACCCAGGTTTAGCATCCCCCCCCCCCATCCCCGACTTATTTCTTGCTTAGAATACTGCAAACACTTTCTAACTGGTTTCTCTACTCATGGACCTCCCCACCCCCCTGCCTTCTATAATTGATCTACACAACTGTAGACAAATTCTTTATACTCAAGCATAGCTTGAATCAGGCTGTTTTCCCCCTCTAAAACCTTGGTGGCTCCCTTGTCCATTTAATAGGTTCTTATTCTTTATTGTGAGCTTCAAGGCAAGTCCTAATTTAGCCTCCACTATTTTCATCTGTCATCCTCAACTCCAGTGTAAGTATCCAGTGCTTGAATACTTGCTGTCCTCCAATGTACTATAAAAATTTCTCCTTCCAGGGAACCTGGGTGGCTTAGTTGGTTAAGCTTCTGCCTTCAGCTTAGGTCATGATCCCCGGGTCGTGGGATGGAGCCCCATGTTGGGCTCCTATCTCAGTGGGCAATCTGCTTTTCCCTCTGCCTCTGTCCCATCCCTCTGCTTGAGTGTTCTCTCTCTCTCTCTCAAAAATAAATAAAATCTTTAAAAAGATTTTATTGTCTCGGATTTTCTCTCTTATATTACCTTTTTTTTTTTTAAAAGATTTTATTTATTTATTTGACAGAGATAGAGAGAGAGAGATTACAAGTAGGCAGAGAGGCAGGCAGAGAAAGAGGGGGAAGCAGACTCCCTGCCTAGCAGAGAGCCCTATGGGGGCCTCAATCCCAGGACCTTGAGACGATGACCTGAGCTGAAGGCAGAGGCTTAACCCACTGAGCCACCCAGATACCCCCTTCTATTATCTTTCCTTTATAAAATTACAACTGTATTTCAAGGTCTAGTTCAAATAACACATTCTCCGTGAAGACTTTCCTTATACCTCAATCAAATAAAAAGTCTTCATTGGTCATTCTCAATGCATTTTGTACCTTTCCTTGATATCTTCCTGACTATATTTACTCGTGTGCTTATTGTACCTCTTTATCCCCATTCCTATCCTACTGCTTCATTGATGGAATTCAATCTCCAGAGCAAGGTCTTACCTAAATCATCATTGCATTGCTTGAAGCAACAAGCACAATTCTTCATACTAGAGCTCCATAAATTATTAATAAATTCAATTGAATGTGAACTACTAATACGTTTGACATTTGCATGAATGCTTTTTATCTTCCCATCTTCTCACATTTGGGAGCAGAGGGCTTCATATGTGGGGCAATATTTCACTAAGGTTTTTTGGATGAAATAATATTTACACTATGTTTCTCAGTACAGTTTTCATTGGAAAAAGATCCTTGAATTTTTCTTAAAAAAAAAGTATCTGAACCTAAGGATAAAAGACTGCCCCTGTAGAGTAATGGCTATATCTTTTTAGACATAAACAAGAACTGCCCAGAATTCCTGAGGGTGGAGAGGAGAACCATGAGACCAGATAAATCAGATGATGTAACATCAGATCCATGGTGCAATTTCAAAACGCAGCTGTGGGGCAGGAATCTGGAACCAACCATAAGTTTCTTTTCTTTTCTGTTTTTCTTCTTGTAACTGAGGTGATATGGGTTTTAGTTTCCTTATTGTGTATAGCCGTTTCACCCATATAAAAATAGAGCTTTTCTTTTCCCATGCATCCTCTCTTCATTTTATTAATGAAATCTCTTTCTCAGGCCGATGAGTGATGTAATCCAAAGCACTCTCAATTAGTATTCGCTATTGCCCCTAACACTGCAATCAGAGACACTGAAAGTAGGGTGCTAATTAAAAATAAGCTTTTGGTGTTAAAAATAATATTTATGGAGGCAATCTGTAGAGAGAAAGAAATAAAATTGAATGAGATATCATACACCTCAAAATACATTTTTAAATTTTATCCATCTATTGATGTCATCCTGTTGCTCAGAGTCAGCTAATTACAAATAGTATAGGACTCGAAATGTACACTTCTCCTTTTTGGGGTATAGAGGTTTTTTCAAGAAGCAGAGTGTGGTTATGGTTGGATAGAACAGTACAAGGTGGTGTTTACATAGGATCTTTCATTGAAAGGACTTTGAGTTTCACAAGCATTGCCTCATGAATCCTTCCAACATCCTCAGGAGGTGAATGGAGTTACTGTTCCCATTTAACTAGTGGAAAACTTAGAAAAGAGAGGGCGAGAGCTTCATATTCATCAGTGACCATACAAATATGACCTACGTAGCTTTTTGGTTCTTGATGTTATAGCTATGCTTGTATAAATGCTAGATTTCTGTTTTGATTTTATGCTGTTGTCCTTTTCCCTTGCTTTTGCATTAGACTGTTTAAAAATTGTCACATAAAAACTTTGACAAAACTTTCTGTATTATGAAGTCCCATCTTAAGACTTCTGCTATTATAGTAATCATACTGTAACAGAGCTTTGTTTTACCTCATTTATCAAGAGGGTGCGTTTCTGTTACTTAGCCACCAAGAATATGGCCACAATCCCAGATTTGAACCGAGACTGGTGCTAGGTGAGGAACTGCTGTCACAAAGCCTATGAACATTGTCTTGTAGAAAACAGCTCCAGCAGGGGCGCCTGGTGGCTTAGTGGGTTAAGCGTTCTGCCTTCAGCTCAGGTCATGATGCCAGAGTCCTGGGATATAGCTTGGTATCTGGCTCTCTGCTCTGTGGGGAGCCTGCTTCTTCCTCTCCCTTTACCCCACCCCCCGCTTATGCTCTCTCTGTCTCATTCTCTTTCTGTCAGATAAATAAATAAAATCTTAAAAAAGAAATAAAGAAAGAAAACAGCACTAGTTGAAGCATTCAAACAATATGTGAAAAGTAAAGCAAATGATAACAGGACACTGATCCACTGGCATCAGGAAGAGATGACCATTGTAAGGGTTGGGGGAGGGGAGAGGTGGATGCTGAGATTATAGGAAAGATTTTCAATATTCTCAGGAAAAACAAACCTGTTTAAATGAGAGCAGCCAAGTTATTGAAACTGGTTTCTAGTTCTTTTTCACGGTAGTTTGGGAATGTCCGCCACCTTACACAGCTCTGAGACGATTAACAAAATGGCAGTGATAGATATGCAAGATTAATTGGCTGTGCTGAGAGTTCTTGGGGAGATTCAGTCAGAATTAAGATGTAGTCTGTGTATTGAGGAGACACTTCTATTTGTAACTTTATTTTGAAGACAAATATCAAGAATGGTAAAAAACAAAAACAAAAACAAAAAACGAAAAAAAAAAAATCCCTGAAGTAATATGTATCAGAAAATGAAGATTTCCTCCTGTCCTCATAAGGAAAATGAATTGCCTTTTATTCAACTTAAGTCTAGAGTCTTAACCAGTGAGTGAGTGAGATACACGTTGGCCCTCTGACAATTGCCAGGTCTTGACACTTGCTCATGATTTGTTGACAGGAACACCTGGTGACCGCAACAGAGGTGAGTGTAGGAGAGAAGGCATGGGAGCCTCACTGAGCTCGTGTAGCCCTCGTGGAGAGCCATAGGCAGGGTGCCAGCCGGACCCCATTAACTGGCCCTTGGTAAGTTCCAGGACCTAGATTTTTATGGACTCCACTTGGCATGAAATAAAGATGAAAAAGGGTTCAGTTTGATCATCTCCTTTATACCTATATATAAATATATTCTAAGGAGAGTACCTGATTGCACCATTTCTGAAATCCTGCACCTGAGTCTTTAAAATGAGCGACTACTCTGGACCCAGGGCTCATTGGTTCATTTGTCATTATGCCAAATCATTTTTGGCTCTCAGAGCCCTTGAAAAACATGTTTTGGAGATTCTGTGTAACATTCTGGGTGGGGTGGTTTCTCAAAGGCTCAATCTTAAACACAAAACAGAGCCGTAAGGCCAGTGATTAGTACGGATGCAAGAAGTCCGCAGATATGCTGAATCTGCACAATGTTCAGAAGGCTCTAAGCCCACGCGGGCTTGACCCGTCTGTCACCATGTGCTGACCCAAGAGGGCTGAAGGGTGTGGCTTACACAATCTTTACCCAAATAAACTCAGTTTCTGCAAAAAATGATGAGAATTTATGTAGATTTCTCTTAAAAAATTATGAAGTATTTCATACATATAGAGTAAGCGTAAATTAAAACAATACCATTACTACCCCTGTGTTTATCATTTAGCGTAAGAAAGAAAACTCCTCTAATCCTTTTGAAGCTCCCTATATTTTTTCTCCTTCCGCCTCACTCCAGATGTAACCACTGTCTTGATTTTTGTTTTTATCATTCCCTTCCTTTTCCTGACAGTTTTCCTTATAGTCCACAAATATATATAAAAATATGATATATATATCAATATATACACATTTGCTGTAAATATATACATATATATACACTATATGTTTGTAAAAATATAGAGTAAAACTGTAAGTAAAAGGATATTAGTGTACACATATATTCCCCAAAATGGTGTTAATTTCATGAGTTTTTTAACTTTAAAGGAAAAGTGTAATATTTTGTGCCTTTTTCTATATTTGCTTCTGTGTTCAGACTTTTATTGTGAGATTCATTCATATGTATGTAGCTCATCGGTTCTCTCTGTTCTTGAGTATTCGGTTGCATAAATATACCACAATTTATCTATTTACTCCCTTTTTGACTGACAGCCATATTGTTTCCATATATATATATATCTTGATGTTCACAGGCAAAATTTTCTCCAGGGTTTAAAAAGTGGAGTCACCGATCAGTGAAGTATGAACATATGCAACTTTGCCAGGTACTGTCATTCGTTTTCCAAAATCAGTAGATCAGTTCACACACCCACCAAGAGTGGCTCATGGTTCCTATTGCTCCATATCTTCTCCAACCTTTGGTATAGTTAGAGTTTCAAATTCTTGCCAATTCAGTGGGTGTAGAATGGTATCTTGTAGTGGACTTTGTACTACCTTCCCTTGTTTCGAAAAAGTTGGAGCTTCTGATTATGTGTTTCTCCTTTTGTTAAATGTCTGTTTATTTTTTATGCCCATTTTGTTATTTACTGGGTTGTTGACTTTTACTCGTCTGTTTTTAGAAGTTATTTCTGGATACAAATGCTTGTTTTGATTAGACATGTATGTTGCAAATATCTTCTTTCGATTCTTATCTTTTCAATTTCTTTTGACATAGTCTGTTATTTCTTTAATTGTTTTTAACCAAGGCAAACAAGTATTTTCTGTTTAATGTTTAAGGAGGTAAAACTAAATTAATTATGATACTCAGAACTTTTATTCAAATATAAGAATTAGAAATGGTGAAATACATTTGTGTTCATTATTTTATTTTATTTATTTATTTGTGTGTGTGTGTTTAAAAGACAAAATGGCAGATATATGTTTTCTGTCATTCTCTGGCATGATCTATTAAGATGATTATATCTGGTGTTAACCAAATGGATTTCTTTATTTATTTAACTGAATGCTGTTACCATTTTGGGCATATCCAAAAAGTCTGTAAAAAAAATAAAATAGAAACACAAATCTTTCTTTTCAGATCCAATTTCTGGGGAAAGGGCTCTATCCTTGTCTCCCCTTCCTTATAATTATTCGCTCCTTTTCTTCTGGTCATCTGGCTTCCCCTCAACTCATTTGGAAACTGATTTTTCAAAGATCACAAAGACCTTGTAATTTCCCAGTTGAATGGCCTCTTATTTAGAATTGCCAGATTTAGCAAATAAAAATACAGAATTTGCAGTTAGATTTGAATATCAGATAAAGAATAACTTTTTAGTGTGTGTCCTAAATATCCCAATGTATGTCCCCAATATTGCTCCTCATCCCCTACCTCCAAGTACATTCAGTTAAGGGCAAAATACTGTCCGTGCCTCAAGTATTCTTATTAATAATTCTGTCCCAGTGACTGTAATTCTACAGTGAAACAAAGATAGGAAATTTGGGTATTTAGCTCATATGATACCCTTATAGAAACAGAGAGCTCTGGTTATACTTTTTCCTAATCAAATGCTGTTCCACCAGTCTCCAAGCCTGACATTTCCCCTCCTGCGGGATTCTCCCAAGGCAGGATGATTGGGGAAGAAGAGGCAGCCTAACATAAATTATCCTAGTGGAAAGTGTGAGAGCCTCAGGGAACAGTTCTGATGAAGAGAATTCAGCTCTGAGAAGAACAGAGAAAATTAGGGTGGTGCATGGGTAGAGGATGGGGAGGAAAAGCATGGAATTGGGTTTGAGGCTCCCCTCCTCTCTTACCCTAAATCTCCATTACACACAATTCAGTCTTTCCCTAACTTTTCCTATCCTCTAGAAAGAAATGCTGGAGACAAATAAATATAAACTCCAGAAATGGAAATTAAAGCAACAATAACGTATCTTGAAGGGTTTCACACAGGTGAGAGAATGTGGTCAAAAGCCTTTCTAAATGAATGGCTTTTATTTGATTTGAACTTTTTTTAAAAAAATATTTTATTTATTTATTTGACAGAGAGAGATCACAAGTAGGTAGAGAGGCAGGCAGAGAGAGAGGGAGGCAGGCTTCCTACTGAGCAGAGAGCCCAATGTGGGGCTTGATCCCAGGCCCCTGAGACCATGACCTGAGCTGAAGGCAGAGGCTTAACCCACTGAGCCACCCAGGTGCCCCTGATTTGAACTTTTAATTGCAGTAAATTTCATGATGTGAATGAATTTGAATTACAGATTTTTCATAACTTGAAATTAGACTAGTATACCAAAAATAATGGCAACACTTAACATTTAGAAATAGCCTGGTATAAGACATCCAGATGGCCAACAGACACATGAAAAAGTGCTCCACGTCACTCGGCATCAGGGAAATACAAATCAAAACAACAGTGAGATATCAGCTCACACCAGTCAGAATGGCTAAAATTAACAAGTCAGGAAATGACAGATGCTGGCGAGGATGTGGAGAAAGGGGAGCCCTCCTACAAGTGGATGCAAGCTGGTGCAACCACTCTGGAAAACAGCATGGAAGTTCCTCAAAATGTTGAAAATAGAACTACCCTATGACCCAGCAATTGCACTACTGGGTATTTACCCTAAAGATACAAACGTAGTGATCCGAAGGGGCACGTGCACCCGAATGTTTATAGCAGCAATGTCTACAATAGCCAAACTGTGAAAAGAACCTAGATGTCCATCAACAGATGAATGGATAAAGAAGATGTGGTATAGATACACAATGGAATGCTATGCAGCCATCAAAAGAAATGAAATCTTGCCATTTGCGACGACGTGGATGGAACTAGAGGGTATCATGCTTAGTGAAATAAGTCAACTGGAGAAAGACAACTATCATATGATCTCCCTGATATGAGGAAGTGGAGATGCAACATGGGGGTTAGGGGGATAGGAGAAGAATAAATGAAACAAGATGGGATCGGGAGGGAGACAAACCATAAGTGACTCTTAATCTCACAAAACAAACTGAGGGTTGCTGGGGGGGGGGGGGTTGGGACAGGGGGAGTGGGGTTATGGACATTGGGGAGGGTATGTGCTATGATGAGTGCTGTGAAGTGTGTAAACCTGGTGATTCACAGACCTGTACCCCTGGGGATAAAAATACATTATATGTTTATAAAAAAATAAGAAATAAATAAAAAATTTAAAAAAAGAAAAAGAAATAGCCTGGTATGACAAAAACCAGAATTCCTAAAACCAAGAATCACTACTTCCTTCAAGGTTCTGTCTTTAGTCATTACTTTCAGTGTGGAAATTCAGTTCTTCACTGGAGACCCCTTTAGAAGTCACTGTTTTCTTGAAGCCCTTGTCAGTCTCAAATTTCAATGGGAGGCTCAGAGCAAGTTGGCATTTTGATTTAGGTCTCACTTACCACACAGTAGACTACGGTTTTTCCAAGTCCTGGTCCCCTTCTGCAACACGACTTCCTTATAGCAGGAGCCCACACCTTATCTGTAGTCACTTCTCCACTGTTCTTGGCGCTGGGTTGAGCTTAAGTTGACTTAAACCTCACTTAGCCTTAAATAAACAATTCATTTTGCTCGGCTTGACAAACATGGTTCTTGCAGAATAGTTATATATTACTAGTAAAATAAATTGGTAATATATTCTATCTGCAAAATTATACTTTGATAATCTGTCTTTGAGTACACATACATTCAAGTTTTGGAACACACTTGAAAGTTTCAAAGGAGACAGTTGAGTACTTGAGTGATAAAGATGTATTTAAAAAGCATGGGTCTAAAAAAATGCTTGACCAGCTAAGCAAATGATGGGTCTTTCTCTTATCTGGAAAGCCAGAAGACTTTTAACACGACATGACTGCAAGGAGGAAGTTTGAAATACAAGAAAGGTGGCTTTTCCTCCAAAGACTTCAGCTATATATTATCATGGATCCCGATTTATACGGAAATTGATGTGGAAATTGATGACGTTGAGCAACTTGCCTAAAGGGAGTCACTGACGAGAGCTGGGAAAAATCTCCCAGCCTGTGCTGTAACGCATAGACTGTGTTGACAGAAGTCAGGCTCTGCAGACTGTTTTGTAAGTGTAATGTTAGCATAATGTTAGCAAACAATAAAGCAACATCTGCTACAGACGAGGCCAGAGAAATCAGTTTTTTAAAAGAACAAAATGACCCGAGAGGGAGGAAGTGAATCTGAGAAAGATGAGCCCTATGGTTGCTAACATTTTCATTAGAAACTTATAGAGAAATGAATGTTCACCCCCTAAGAGTAACTCTCGGGGAACATCTGAGGCACCACAATTATTCCTGCACAATACCTCTCCATTCCTTGCCTCTAAATAGCCCAGTTTTCTGGTTACCCGACATGGACACAGCTTTACTGAAATGATGGGAGGAGAGGGAAGGAGCTGCGTTTCATGTGGGCAAAGGTGTATGGACACAAATCTAAAATAAAAAATATGCGTGACATCAAAGAGTGGTTTAAAGACTGTTCCCCCTTAATGTTTCTATGAAGAAAGTAAGCATGCCATTTAGATCATTGCTAGAATATTGAATTGCTACCATTGGCTTTCACAGTTTGAATAAAATATGTAACCAAATCCTAACACTCATTATAAAAACACATATGGAAAATCCTTTTTCATTCAGAGCAGACAACATAGAAGCACTATTTTAGCCACAAGAATGTGTCCCAGTGAATATGACACCAGAGCCCCGGACTGCTGTGCTGCTTTAATTTGCCACACAAGAGCTAGGATTTTTTTTTTTTTTTTTTTGCTTCACATTCCTCACAAGGCTCTATTTTAAAGCTCTTAGGCAAGAGGTGATGTGGGGACAGCATTGTATTCATAAAGATTTCAAAGATGTGGAGGTTCCCACTGTTTGACCTATTTTGCCACTCATGCGTTATATACTGTGGAAAGTTTCATGCATACAGCAGACTCATTAATGTCTAATATGTTCTCATGTCTCTGCATTCCTCTGTGTGAGTGTATATACATACATGTATATTTTGGGTGCAAATGCATACTTTTTCTAGGTGACAAGATGAATAATCTGAATAATATCAATTATCCATGCATTTTCATTTAAGATCTTAGTCACAGACCTTAAGAATTTACTTCTCAAATCCAGAATTCCTTAAACAAGAGAGTTAACTTAAAATTCAAGAAGGCACCCAAAGAATACAAGAACAAGAATTTGAAAAGATACATGTACTCCTATGTTTATTGCAGCACTAGTTTTACAATAGCCAAATTATGAAAACAGCCCAAGTGTCCATGTATAGATGAATGGATATACATATATATATGTATCACAACTTTATCGATATATGTATATATATATACACACACAATGGGATATTGTTGCTTATGTATTGTATACTCTCTCTATTTTATCATATATATTGTATTATATATATACACACACACGCAATGGAATATTATTCAGCTGTAAAAAGAATGAAATCTTGCCATTTGCAACAACATGGACAGAACCAGAGTGTATTACACTAAGTGAAATAAGTCAGTCAGAGAAAGACAAATACCATATTATTTCACTCATATGTGGAATTTAAGAAACGAAACAAACAAGCAAAGTTAAAAAAAGAGAGAGGAAAACCAAGAAGCAGAGCCTTAACTATAGAGAACAAACGGATGATTACCAGAGGGGAGGTGGGTGAGGGGAGGGTGGCACAGGTGGTGAGGTGAAGAGTGCACCGATCCCGAGGGGCGCTGAGTAACGCAGAAAATTGTTGGATCACTATATCATACACCTGACGCTAGTATAACACTGTATACTGGATTTAGCTATATTGGAACTAAAATAAAAAAAAAACCAAAACTTAAAAAAATAAATAAAATAATGGAGAGGGAAGAACATAAAATTCAAGAGGGCAACAGGAGTTAATTGTATAAAATAGAATGTGCCAGATTCTCTCTATCCTCACTGACTTGCGAGTCATGAGAAATGGATTTTGGAAGCTTTGTCGATTTTTTCAGGCCACCGATACCTTCGTGTAGTACGAGCCTAAGAAAGCATGTGACTATTAAAAGTAGGTAATTTACAACTTGGAGCAAATTATCTAGTAGCTGAATCTCACTTGATATGGTGTTATTGCCTCAACCTCAGAACAATCAGAGAGTTGTTTTCTTGAGGAATTAAGGCAATAGTAGGGGATTGGGTTCTGCCCATCATGTCAGTCATGTATCGATTCTTTCATTTGGCACATCTTTGTGAGTGCCTACTCTAAGCGAGGTATTGCTTTATGTGATGGTAGAGAATGTTGAATAAGTTTTTTAAGTTTTTTTTATTTGACAGAGAGAGAGATCACAAGTAGGCAGAGAGGCAGGCAGAGAGAGAGGAGGAAGCAGGCTCCCTGCGGAGCAGAGAGCCCGATGCGGGGCTCCATCCCAGGACCCTGAGATCATGACCTGAACCGAAGGCAGTGGCTTAATCCATTGAGCCACCCAGGCGCCCCAGAATGTTGAATAAGTTTGACAAGTCCATCTCTTGGGGTCCCTCTTTGTGTTTTAATGAGGGAGACAGAACAACAAGCAATTACATAGATGAAAAGAAGATGATTTCCACTAGTAAAGAGTGATATAAAAAACAAAACAAAACAGAATGGGGCAACTTTTTATGGAGAATTAGGGAAGCCTTCTGAAGAAATAACACTTGGACTGAGCTCTGCATGGTAAAAATAAAGCATCTTCTTGAAGGTCGGAAAGGGTGAGTGTTCCAGGCAGTGGGAAGAGTAAGTTTCAGGCCCCACGCAAGGCCACACCCGGAGAAGTAACCAGGCCTGAGTGGTGGGCCAGGAGGAGGCATGGGATAGAGGATGATGGCAAAGAGGTGGGAGGGACTTGGTTTTGAAGACCATGGTAAGGAGTCCAGCCTTCGTGACAAAAAGTCACTGGAGGGTTTTAAATTAGGCCCCTAGCTTGATTTATGTTTTGAAAGATGACTTGGATTTTTGTGTGGAGAACACACTGTTAAAGAATGATGGTAGAAGCAGTAATTGTGGCTGACATTCTATTGAGGCTTACATTGGGAGGATAGCAATGGTGATGGAGAGAAGTATCAATGGACAGAACAGGGATGTGTTTTGGTGAAACCTACAGGATGTTGGGTTAAGGGGAAAAGCGTAGCTCAGATGGCTCGAATATCCAGGTGTGCCCTGCCGTTCATTCACAGGGTAAGCTGGAGGAGTAGGTTGGGGTGGGTCATAGGGAGGTGATGATGGTCTGGGCCCAAATACAAAGTTCTGTTGTTTAAGTTACATTTGAGGTGGTGGTGAAACGCTCAGGTGAAGGTAAGTGATTGGAGGAAGAAAGCAGGGGAGTTTCTGATCACTGAATCAATGACAGTGCACTGGAGAAAGCTGGTGGAGATCCCAAAGAGGTGGAAAGCTTCCTCAAACCAAGGTTTGAAAGCATGGAGTCAGAATTACTAAATCAACTCCCTGCTCTGCAGTGTCATTAAAATCTCCTCCTTATCTTTAAAATCCTCTGCTCTGCCTTATCTTTAAAATCCTTTTGGTCCTGCAGGAGGGACAAGTGCCTGGGGCCAAAGGATTAAGGACAATTTGGAAGTGTTTGTAGACTCCACTATAAAAAATACAGTTTCAGCACAACATCCCCACCCGTCCCTTGTAGCGCACCTCGCCCACCAGTCTGTTTTTTTTCTAATCCATTTTAAACCACATTCCATGACAAATGCGCAAGGAAGAAAGCTGGTTGTTCTTGTACTGCTCACTCCACTCATCCTTCCAGGAGAACAGACTATATGTTTGTAACAAACCGGCAGAACTTTGGGTGGGAAATGTTTTTCTTCCCTGTTATCAGAATGTAGCCAGACTTAAAGAAGACTGGTTATCTATTAGTCTTTGGCATTCTAAACACGCGGGTGTGGACTCCCCACCTGGCTGTGGCTTGCCTGAATTGTAACCAAGATTGTCCCAATTAGGTTGCCTAAATGCCTGAGAAATTATGCTTTTTGGCAGTTCTACCAGAAGCCCAGTGCTTAAGCCAGAATATTGATAGTGTTGTAAATTCGTAAAGGACAGAACTGACATCTTCTAAGAATGAAACAATGAAGGGCAGTGAGTGCTTTAAAGATGAATGTAACAAAATCATAAACTCAGAAATGAGTAAAGGATCATTAGGGAAACAATGCAAATCTAAAGCATTTTTTAAAAACTCCTTTAAAAAGTCTTTCAGGCATAGTTTCAGTTGCATATGCAAAAATTCTTTTTTCTTGGCATTTTGCATTTTTGATCAAAATTCATTTATCAGAATGGGGAAAAATAAATTACAGGATTTAGAGAGTCACAGACCTGGGTCAGATCCAACCTTTGCTATCTGGGTTTATGACCTTGGAGAGCACTTCTTTGAGTTTTCACTTACCTAAAAATCCGGGAAATTGTAACAGCCCCTAAAAGCATGCATGCCTTGAATCCAGCAATTCTGCTTCTAGGAAATTAATTGAAGGGAAGGTTCATAGAAATCTACAAAGACTTATCTATGAACAGGGTTCATCTGAAGCACAGAAACATTGGAATTCTTTGAGTAGATTATGACATATCCAAATAAGAGAATACCAAACAGTGAGTACAGATGATTTTGTAGAAGAAATTTAGTGACATGAAAAACTGTAGTGAAAAATTAGAAAGTTATGCACAGTATGACTAATTTTGGAGGCATATTTATATACTCACTCAGAGAAGAAAGGCTAAACAAATAAGCCTGGTACTGTCAGTCGGGTTAGAATGGAGCAGTGAGACCTGGAACGAGGTTTGGTTTCTTCTTTCTACTCTTCTAGATTTTCCAAACTTCTTTTTGTGAATATGTACTAATTTTATGATTATTAAAGAAGCCTTAGATGGAGACACTGATATCCACCTTATACATTTGCGGTAAGAATTTAATAGCTGAGATGATTTACAAAATCACTTAGCCTGGGAGTTATCCGACATTCTCAATAACTTTTACCCAGTTTAGTCACTCATCGTGGATTCAGCTCCAACTGATTTTTGACTTAAAACAACCCCCCAGATATTGCACTTTAAGTGGTGAAAACTTGCCACTGTGAAGGCTATCCAACAGAAAGTACCATGTGCTGTGAAGGCAATGTCGTAAGAGATGCACCTGAAATGCTTTAAGTGCTGTGGTGGGGACCCTACAATTCGCATTTAAACTTCAGATGACTAACTACTTTGGAGTACTGATTTGGACACATACGCTTTGGACTGTTTGTTTAAGAACCTGTCATTACTATGTAGTCACATAGGGCACGTAGATAGATGGAACAATACGTACCTCAAAGTGAGCAATTAGTCTGTCATGATAAATGCTCCCTCTTCCTCAGGCTGATCAAAAGTGTCTTGACAGAGCCTCTTGTGTCATCCCCAAACACTGTGTGAGCCCTGCTTTTTCTTAGGAACATTCTTCATCCTGCAGAAATGTAGAGGGGAGCTTTTGTGGCCATGGTTGAAAGACAGCTGATACGACCCTTGTCTCTCTTCCTGGACTGTTTATCCTCCTGAACTCCTTGCCCACCACCCAGGTTATACACACAAACACATGAACGTACACAAACACACACACAGGCGCGCATGCACACACACGCAGTCCTTCTTACCGTCTTCTGTCCCCTCCTATCTCCCTTTCCATCTGCTGAGTTAGGAACTCCTCCTTTTTTTTTTTTTTTAATCTCTGTTTTAGCATTTGCTGCAGAATATTGTAAATACTACTTTGCTTATCTCACTCTTGCACTGGAGTTCCTTAAGAGATCTGTCACTTTTATTGCTCTCTCAGAGTCGTCGTTCCTTCATCTCAGTTTTCCACTGGCAGAGTGGGAACAGAAAGCTCATGTTCAGTGGTCATTCCTCTGCCTTGTGGGAAGAGAGTGCCTGGAGCATATTAGGTATCCAAGACTGGAAGCTATTGTGACAATTATATTATTTATTCACTTCTGTATTCTCGGGGCCTGGTGTAGTGCCTGATAAGTGATGAGTGCAAAATACATGTCTGGTGGATTAATGAATTAATTTATAAGTCTACAGGATATGGCTTTCAAATGAAAGGAGAGTGTCTTTTTGTAGTGTTTATAGACTGGGGCTAAGTGCACTTGCCCTGCTCACCCCTTTCCCTGTTGGGTGCTCATGCTGGGGCACTGTCTTTCTTTGGGAAATTGATTGCTCTCATATAGGTATGGCAAGTCTATTGACTGTTAAGTCCATGTAGATATGGCTTAATAGAGATAAGAGAGTTTCTTCCCTTGATCGTCACCTCCTTAATCTACCCAGTTTTTATTGTCCAGGGCCCAGTGTTCTGTCTTGTTAACCTCTCCACTCTCTGAGCTCAACAACCAGCTCCTGGCTGCAGTAATCTGATCAAGATGACGTCAGTTCTACAGCTAACCCCAGATCCCTCTGATCGGTTAGTCCCGAACTATTCGCTCCTCTCCATGTTGACAAAACCTGTGAGCTGATTTGCATTCCATCTCCTATCAGTCCCCTACTTTCTCTGAGGAAGATATTTGTGACTTATTTTAAGCCAGTGGAATCGCTCTGAGAGTTAAGTGTATTTTTAAGCCTTTGGGGAGCAGGCAAGAAAGACTGATTTAAGGATGGGGACCATTTCACAGTAATATCCCACAGACATTTCAAATTCGTGGTACGTTTCAGCATGTTAAGACACTAGAGGTAAAGGGGTCACCGTTCTTGGATACTAAACACTAAAGTACTCAGTAGCCAATGGCTTCTTAAAGCAATTCTGTAAGGTGCAGGTGACACACATCAGAAGCCATTGGCCGCTTAGGAGAATGTCTTCCTTTTCGGCATCTCCCGAACAGACTGCGGTCTCCTTGCTGTTCATCTTCACATGGATGCAGAATTTTGTGTTCTTTAAATCAGGACCTCTGTCTCTATGTCCTGGTCAGACTTCTTGCCTCCTACCAGTCCTTGCCGGTAGGTAGTTGACCGCTGAACCATCCTCTCCTCCAAAGATCATGTATTGGATCTGGGGCTCTGGGTGGCTTTTCAGGGGGAGCAGATCTCCATATGCTGTTGGTGAGAGGAAAGCCCTCTTGATTGATGATCTCACTTGCTTTCATGTGCTTTATTTAATTGAATCCTGGGTTCAATTAAATAAATTTGGTCCACCTACCAAAGCACATTTCCTCACTGAAAAACCCTACCAGTTCCAGGAAGTCTTCCAGATGGATAAGAACACAGACGTTTTATCTTGTCTCAGCATTTTCAAACCTTGCTATTGATTGTTCCCATCTCAGTATGCATCTAATACTGTGCCTGCTCCTTTTTTTTCATACTCATGCTGTGTGTAAGTCTGTGTCTCCTTGATTAACCACTATCTTTGTTTTGCTATCTGTATATTCCTATACAGGGATGCTGGTACAGAGGATTATTCTAGCCATAGACTGCATAGTTAGAATGGAAGGACTACTTTTCTTTTCTTCTTCTTTTTTTCTTTTTTCTTTCTCTCTTTCTCTTCTTTCTCTTTCTCTCTTTCTTTAGTTAAGATTTTATTTATTTATTTGACAGAGAGATAGGGAAAGAGCACAAGTAGAGGAACAGCAGGTAGAGGGAAAGGGAGAAGCAGAACCCTGCTGAACAGAGAGCCCGATGCAGGGCTTGATTCCAGGACCCTGGGATCACGACCTGGGCCGAAGGTAGCTGCTTTACCTACTGAGCCACCCAGGTGCCCCTCTTCGCCTCCCTTCCCTTCCCTTCCCTCCCCTTTCCTTCCTCTCCTTCCCTTCCTCTTCTTCCCTTCCTCTCCTTCCCTTCCTTTCCTTCCCTCCCTCTCTCCTTCCTTCCTTCCTCGCTTTCTTTCCTTCATCAGTGAAGCACTAGCTATAATTATGACTTAATAAATGCTTTTCTGTTGAAGAAACTCCTTCACAGTTAGAGACTGTACCTTCCTATAATCTGCCACTGTAGGTCATGAAGAAACAATGGTGGGATGTTAAAGCTGAAAAATCTGGAGTCATGTCTTATCAACAAACTGAAAACTTGAATACCTTTTAAAACAATTTCTTTATGTACAGGGAACCAGCTACTACTGGGTTGGGACTGAAAATAAATCCACAGTTTTTGACACAGATTGTGGAGTTTGGGTAAAAACAAAGAACTTTCTAAAATGCCTGAATTGCTCCAGCTTTGAGGGAAGGCACTGCTCCACAAATAAGGTAATACTGATTTTTTTTTTTTTCTGGTGGGGGCACCAGATTTTTTTATGTATATATATTTTTTTGACATATTGAATAGTGAGAAAAATCTACCACTAAGTTTTGGAGATACTGCCATAATTACTAATTTCACAGGGAAGAAAGATGATTGCAGTCATATTTTTGTCACTTTGCTGCTGTTATTCCTGGTTATAATTCATAGCGCTGTTGAATAGGAGTTGATATTTTATCAGGACTTACCAATAGGAATATGCACATGGAGAACGTTAAAGCTAGAAGGGACCCAAGAGCACTTTTGTTCTCTAAATAAGGAAACTGATCTTTAGAGGGGTGACATTTAAGATTAGACAGCTGACATATTGCAAACCCAAGCCATTGGATTCCCAGCCTAGTTCCCTTTCCAGCAAACCTCTTTGAGCTCTTGGTGCTGAAAATAAGGCAGGCTGGTAATGTTGAGAAATCACCCCCAAGTTTGCCTATACACAGAAGTCTTCATAGTGCTTCATTGATGCCTTCACTTTCTACAGAAGAGTTATTGTGGGCCTAGACAGCGCATGCTTGTGTATACGGAGCGTACCTACCCGGTATGTAAAGTAATGAGATACTATACTGGAAATTGTTGTTCCAAATGATGCTGAACCATCACTGATCTGGCCCATAGGCTTTTGTGAGTGAAGAAAATTAAATAGGATGATAGCAAATATTTCATATGGGGGGAAATGGTTGAATATTGGAGAAAGGTGCAAAAAAGGACAAATTTCCAACTTTCTGTGCCTTTCTTAGGCCATGTGAGTCCAGTGGCTGGGCTCATGGCTTATTGGCAGGGAGAGGGTGTCCCTCTATTTCTTTTATCCTCTTGTTTCCATCTCTCTACCCCTTGTCGAGTTCCAGAAGCTTCCATCTCCAAGTAAATGTAAAAGAAAAAAAATACTGTATATAACCTTTTCATGATCTTATTTCCTATTTCTTATAGGGACTAGGCTATGGAGATGATTGACCCATTCATAGATTAAAAACCAGAAATGAAACAAAACCTCTAAACTTTTTGTAAACTCTCTCTCTTTGTATTTCCTTGTAAGTAAGTCTTACTAGGCCTCGGCTGCGTCCCCCGCTCCCCAAACATTAGCAGTCACAGAGCTCCTCTTCTGCATCACTTAGAACTACTGAAGTGAAGGCAGGCCTGGTCCTCTGCTTACAGGCATTGTAACAAGGTCCTCATTTTGTTCCACTTTTCGGGGCAATTCCTTGCCCTGAAGCACAGGGCTTCCCTTCCCAAGAGACTCTAAAATGTACGTCTCTCTTCCAAAATTATGGGAATCTTAATTTGTAATAAAATCACATGAATGAGTTGTGGTAAGTTTTTGGCAGGATCTGGAAAATGATGGTTTCATTTAAACATGAATCACTAAAATACTGCTTCCTTCACACAGTTAAGTCAAAGCAGCCCTTATTGTTAGAATTAAGAGATTTCTTCCACAGATCTCTGTGCCTTACATAGACTTTTCAGTATGGAGGTCTGGGCACTAGAGCACAGAAAATGCTTCTCACAAATCGTCTTTTCTCTAAAACATAGAAGAAAGATGCATTGCTTCTCATTACCTTCCTGTGGAGATTTCCAGAGTATCAATAGGCTGATTATGACATGCATGAGTAAATACACCAAAGGTGAAAAAAGGGAGAAGTTGAGGAATGTCGTTTCCCCTGAGGGAGATTTTTTAGTAGTGTGGAGGGCACCGTGGTTGGGAGCTTTGATGGGATAGGAGTTTGGAATGTTCCCCAGGTTCCCTTGTCTTACACAGGACTGCAATCTGGTGCATATGGCGGTGGTGAGTCCAGGGATCCTTTGACGGTGTGTGGGTTTAATGAAATATCACTGGGAGCTTTGCTTTGCTGTGGAATCCATTGTTATGCCATAGTGCTACTGAGTCACATAAAGAATAAATACTGTTGTTTTCAAACGGTATTTATTTTTAAACATAAGTAGACTTGACCCTATTTAAGACGGTGAAGAAAAGGAAAATGCTCTCCCCTTTGGGAACTCCAAGTTTGAAAGACAACATGATTGGAAGTCTGAAGAGTAACTTTGGTTTTTCTTTTCCAAATGAAGGAAATTAAGACAATTTTTTCCTTTTCCGAATGACACCGATTTTTCCCTTCTGTTGCAAGTTAGCCTTTGGTGATGAGGTGATAAGGAAAATTAAGGAGATGTATGACCTACTTTCATGATAGAGAAAACCAGGCAGCTAACTAGAGAAAATAAACCTGATTGGAGAAGAAGGAAAGAAAAGTTTATGACATAAGTATTTTTTTCTTTTAGAGTAGTATGAACCAGTTATAAAATATCAGAGTTTCACTTGTTAGTACATCCTACCCTGTTTCTATTAAGACAATTTTTAGTAATTGTTGGGCTTGATTCTTTCTTTGAAGTAGGGTCCCATCTACTCTTCAAGTAGAATGAATGCCTTTCACACTGAATGATGTCCAAGGGGCGGAGTCAAGTCCTAAGTCATGATTACCCCAATGGTAGAGGTAACACACAAAGTGGGATCAGTTTCAAAGACTGTGTTAAAAAATCACTTTTATTCTTCTTTGATTTGGTTAAACATCCAGATGATATGTAGTGCAAAAGAGTACACAGTGAGAAGTCCATTTCCCTTCAACCTCATCCCACAACAATCTAGCTTTTCTCCTAGAGACAATCATGGTTATTGTTTTGCTTTACTGCTCTGGAGATGGCTTATTAGAGGCTTCTTTTAAAAAATACTCTTTTTTAATATTTCTGGTAAGATCAGGTCATAAGGCTCAAATGTTCCCATCAGTGAGAGGTATTTGGACCCCTTTTGGCAAGAGGGATGGGTATAACGTGAGATTTTCCTTCCAGGATGACAATGCCTCACGGCCACCCTGAAAGGTAATACAACCCCATTTTCCAGATGAGGAAGGCAGTGATCCCAGAAAACTGTGATTTGCCTGGTCCAAGGAGTTGTTACTAGTGGAACCAGAGTTCCCACCCATGCAGCCTGATCTGCTGGCGCCTTCTTTCCACCATCCAGTGATGCTCAATCAGCCCAAATGATGTCTTTGGCACCAGTTAGTCTTCTCCAGTGAGGGTGCATATGGGCTTTCTTCTTTTGAAAACACGTTCCCAAACAGTTTATAAGAAAACATCAGTATTATCCTAGCAAAATCCAGAATTCCAACAAAATAGTGTTGCATGAATTTAGATACGCACAGACCTGCAAACCTTCCTGACCTCCTCACAGCCCCCCTTCCCAACTTTGATGTCAGGTTTAATGGTTGTCACCACTCACAAGATCTCTCAGGAAGAGGCTGGGCTTAATTTCTTCCCTTCAGCCACAGTAAAACATACTAAGGCAGGTGATTCAAGGCAGACTTGCTGGGAGTGCCAGGCAATTAGTCATGATTTTTGGTATTCGTATCAGCAGACTTGCCATTTTTGCCCCCCTCAGTGCACCCCATTTCATCTTTGAGGTAGTGCTCCTGGCCGCAATGACTCTGAGACGTCCAGTGTTGTCAGGGATTCTCTTAGTTTCTGGTTTCACTGTTCTGAGCATTCTGACTTGTGTACATTCTGATTTGGTTATATGTGGCCTGATTTCTTCGAGGCCCTCTGTGAATTTGGCCATGATGGACATACAACATTTATTTTAGAATCCTTTTAAATTTTTCATTTTTTAAGAGATTTTATTTAATTACTTGATAGAGAAAGAGAGCACATAGAGGGAGAGGGAGAAGCAGGCTCCAGGCTGAGCAGGGAGCCTGACACAGGACTCGATCCCAGGACCCTGGGATGATGACCTGAACCAAAGGCAGACATTTAAATGACTGAAACACACAGGTGCCCCATAGAATTATTTTTTAAATAGTTATCATAAATAGTTTCTGAAGCATTACTAGAAGGACTTGTTATTCCCCCATTTGTATCACCGTATCACTTTAAACTGTCATTAATAGTTGGTTTGCAGTATCTGTATGCTACTACCCCCAATTCTTTGAGGGTAATAACTTGGCATTCATTTTAGTCCATGTACATAGTTCTGAAGATGATGAAGGAGGGAAGTACTTACTTTTTTTTTTTTTTTTTTTTTTTTTTTAGAGAGAGAGAGGGAAGCAGGCTCCCTGCTGAGCAGAGAGCCCGACGCGGGACTTGATACCAGGACCCTGAGATCATGACCAGAGTCGAAGGCAGCGGCTTAACCCACTGAGCCACCCAGGCGCCCGGGAAGTACTTACTCTTAAAGGAGATTCTTTCTGAGCGTTAGCATATCATCTATATTCACAAAGAATGAAGTGTTCTGCTATTTATCCCTGATCCAGTTACACAGAAACATTCCTTATAGCTCTAAATGGGCCTCTAAAAATTAAAGCCAATTACTACAATGTATATAGGATGCACTTTCTTTTCCTTGTTATGTTCAAAGCATAGAACATGTCTGACTCAGATTAACATTTCTCATGATTAGAATGAATAGTCATTTAAATTGCTTTGTAACTGTATCAAGGTTTGTTGAAGTACACTATTTTCTCAGTCTTGTAAGAAAGAGTAGTCTTGAGAGTAATATTCCTCATGTGCAACGTTAAAACAGACATTGTATGTAGCATCTCAATTCTCCCCCTAGAAAACATGCCTCAAGATAGTGAGGGATTTGTCATAGAAATTCGGGACTGAAGTGCATTGGTGGTTGAGGCCGGGCATCTCTGGAGACCCATTTGCCTGGGTGTCCTGAGGGACAGGCAGAAACTGCCTTCACTATTGAAGCCAGACCATTGCCTGTGGTGGGAAAGCTATGGTCTCCGTACGTAAGACAAAGCATTCCCAAGCACGCTCTTGTAGGATGTTCTTACCAGCTGTTATGGACTGAAAGTTTGTGTCCCCCCAACACTCATATGCTAAATCCCCAATGTGATTGTATTTGCAGGTAGGGACTTTGACAGGAAATTGGGTTTAGGTGAGGTCTTGAGGGGGGGCCCCATGATGAGGTGGGTGTCCTGATAAGAAGAGAAAGAGTTGCTAGAGTTCTTTCTCTGTCTACAACGTGAGGACACTGTGAGAAGACAACCGTCTGCCAGCCAGAAGAAGCTCCTCAGAAGACTGGGTCAGCTGGCCCCTGGATCCTGACGTTCCAGACTATGGAACTAAACTAAATAACCTAATAAATAAATTCCCGTGTTTAAACCACCTCGTTTATGGTTTCCTGTGATGGTAGCCTGAGCTGACCAGGACAACTGCATACGTTAATGCTACTCTAACAGTGAAATTTTGACTTATCCTCTTAACTCTTTACTCAGTGTTACTGTTTGCTAGACAGCCTGTCAGGTTCAAAGTCCTCATGTTATTCCCGGAAAACAGTTTCTCCTCCAGTATCTCCCAGTTCAAAGATTGAATCCTGGTAGATTTCCCTAACCAGGAGTATTTAGTGTTTTTGTTTTTGTTTTTAAATTACATGTCCTTGATAATTTATTCACTACACTCAATCAACAACACTATCTTAAAATTCTTTCTTTTCTTTTGTCTGTGCATCTCCATTAGAATCTTATCCTTGGGAAGGTTGGGGCTTGCTCTCTTCTGTTCCTCGGTGTATTGCCAGCAGCTCGCTAGCATAGCAGCCAACCCCAACAGGTCCTGAGTGGGTGACCGAGCGAGGAGCACTGCCCGGGTGTGATGAAGGTCAGTGGGTGAGAGAACCTCTGATTCAGGATTAACTGGGTCCTTGAAAAGAGCTCAGGAATTCTTCGCATGGTGTTTTTCCCAGGGTGTCTCTTTCCAGCCTCCTCTCCATTCCTTGTCTAGATACCGTCAAACTCATTTCCTTGCTTTGCTTTAAATGGACTATTCTAAACTGACCCATGCCAAGAAGACTGAACTAATAAAGTGGGCTCCCAGAGCGTCTCTGAAAGAGTTGATGGAAGATACTGAGGAATTCTTGGCAGGATTGGTAAACTTAAACAAATTATAATTTATACCCAGAACCAAGAAGAAATCTAGCACAGACCCAGAAGATTATGGTTTTTGATTCTTCTCTGCTTTAGGTAGACTATCACATTGGATCATTCAACACTCACATACAGAAAAGAGGGGGGAAAATTTTCTCCAATAAGCAATTAAAAGCCCTATATAATTGCCTTGCATTATGATGTAAATTTGCATGCAGATAAGGAGAAAAGTGTGGGTGGAGTATATGTAGATTTTCATAGTGTATTTGATAATTCGATTTTCAGTGGCATATCCCAATGATTTTCTCACTGGGGGAAAGAGGACGATTAGTCACAGTTGGGGAACCAACTTAAAAATAGGAAATGAAGGGTACTGTAAACAGACAATTTAGAACGGGGAAGTAGAAAGGGAGCAATGTTCAAGTCCTGCTTTTAACCAGACTTTTTACAAATGAATTTTAGTGTCTACATTTGTGAATAACATAAAACTTCTTGGGGCTGGACGACAAGCTAAAAAAAAAAAGAGACAAATGCAGAAAGTTCATAAATTGGTATAGTAGGGATACAAATGGCAACTGGGACAATGGAGAGGTTTTAGGTAAACACTGAAACAGAAATGGATATTTGTCAAGAGCTTACCGTGTGCTGGCCACTCTTCTAAGCACTTGGCACCTATTATTTTAGGTAGATTTATAATCACCATAGGAAGTCAGTGCTTTGGTTATCCTTATTTCATTAATGATGAACATCAGATAGTTAGTTTGCTCAAGATTACACGAATAGCTTGGATTTCAAGCTGGGGATCCCAATTCAAAATCTGTGTGCCTTACCACCACTCTGGGGAACTCTTCAGATACATGGAAGATGAAGGGAGTAGAAACCAGGAAAGAGACTAAAGATCAAGAAACTATTCAAAGAGGAAACTTCAAAGAAGAAAGAAGTTAAAAAAAAAATAGATTGTGAAATACCAAACCGAATGTTGTTCTATTGTCTTGTGTTATAATTAGGATGCATTTACATCTGGATTTTTGTGGGCAGTTCTAGTCAGATTAATTTAAGTTGGAACCAACCAATAGAAGAGGATTGGTGATAAAAATGGTGAAAGAAAGGAAAATGAAAGTTCGGGAGAAAGACCTTATTTCAGAGATAAAGTTTGAGAAAAGGCTGAGATGAGTATCTATGACATCATAACTGGCCAAGCAAATATGGGACATGAAAAGGATGTACTCACTTAGGAATAAACCCCCAGAGTTGGTGTGGGCGGGATATATGATATATATTGCTGTGTTTAAGAAATTACTAAGAATAATTATAAAAACTCCTGAAAATAGAAACAGGTCCAGCCTATAAGGCTGATGCCAAGGAGCATAGTCATGGGTCTTACCAAGCCAAGCATTTCTCAAGGAAAAAAAAGAGAGAGAGAGAGCACTGAAGTGGTCAACCATGGCTTTGAAGTCATACAGGCGAGGTTTAAGTCCTCACTCTCCAGGTCGCTGAGAAGTTATTTAATCCCTCTGAGATGTGGTTTCATCACCTGCCAACTGTAGATAATCATATTTCACTGGGCAATTGGGCCTGGCACATAATTGGCACTGAAAAAATGTTGGCTGTTACTGTGATTCGGATGACCCCATGTATGTCTTTGTGATGTGCTCCCCAAACCCTTTCTCTTCCCTGAGGCTGAAAGTTGTTGGGGGTTTTGATTGGAGTTTACCTGAAGTGAGATTCTTTGGCTCAGCTCTGAACTTCTGTTTGTATCTCTGTATGGACGAGGGGAAATCGCTGTGAGTACTCCGAATCTTGAGATGGTACAAACTTTCATGGCCTTCTCTTGTCAATTAAAGTGGCTTACCTATTTATTTCTTGAGTCCCTTTTCTTAATAGCTTATAATTATATAGTAGTCTCCTATGTATCTTTTCTGAATTTTGTTTTTTTGGTTGCTTGGTTTGTTTTGATGATCCTTTTATGCCCATAAGGTGAAAGGAGAAGGACAATATGTGTTTGCCTTTCTTGTGGAGAGTGGACTCTTTCTTATTTGCCATCTCTTATCTCCCAGATTGAGAACCCTTGAGTGCAGGGACCAAACACACTGCAAGTAACAAAAACAAGCATTCTCAAAGAAGCCTTCTGCAATGGAAATGACAAGCTGAGTCAAAGACAAAGTAGAGTGTGTTTATTATGACTCACATGTTGCCCTAGAACTTCAGAGTCTCTGCTCCATTTTGTTTAAATCAAGCGTGTCAGGTGATCTGGCCACAAGGACTTAGTGTGACACTAATATGCATTTTGCTGAAACAAGGTCAGCAGTCAGGGCTGGAAGCTGCACCCTAGGGAATTCAGCTGTGACAGTTGCCCAGAAAATTAGAATTTAGGAAATTATTTCCTAAATTTCAACATTTCTCATTTCTGGGCAACGTCACTTTTTTTTTTTTTTTTTCTCTTGCCTTGCGAGGAGATGACTCTTTTTCAGTTGACAACAGTGAGGATTTGACCAAAGAGAGAAACAGGAAGAAAGAAATTGTCCAGAACTTTGAAATTATGCATTTCCACTTCTATTATATTTATAATTTCAAAGAACTAGAGAAATATTTTGAAAAAGGGAGCACCGGCCAAAAAAAATTTACAATGAAAAGCAAATAGTTGATTAGAATTTGAGATTATGACTATTACTTTATTTGTTATTTTTGTAAGCTGACATCCACCTTAAAGACATAACTTTGGAAAAATGTATAAAATTAGAAACACATTGACAATAAAGCATGCTCACCCCATCTTCTTAATTTTTACCTCAGCCTCAAATTTTCTGGCCACCGTCACAAAAAGAAAAAAAAAAAGAAAGAAAGAAAGAAAGAAAGAAAGAAAGAAAGAAAGGGAGGTCACTGAAAAACAGCATAGTTTTGCTTAATCTTCAAAATTTCTTTACATGCTTTAGATGGCATCCAACTGGATCCTGGGGCCCACCAACATAGACACCTTGGAAATGATGCTTCGACATGTCTGGAAACACTGGTTTCTGAGATGGAAACCACGCAGAAATGCAGTCAACATCCATGTTTGCTTTTGATTAAAAAAAAAATTGAACTTTGAAAAGAATGTTTTTAATCAACTAGGGAAATATATCAGAAAATTTCAGATACATATTAAAGTTTATAGAGAGAAAGACAGAAAGAGAGAGGGAAGCAGAAAGGGGGGTCCCAGTGGAGAGTTACTGATGGGGACTGAAATGTGCATATTGAATTAATGAGACTCTGGACGGCTACATTTATAGCTGTGTTACCCAATACTTGCAACTATGTTTCTCCTTATCCTTCACAATTGCTAAAAAAGTTGCCAAGGTCACTCATTTTCGCTTTTTCTCCCTGAGTTTACCCTTGTCTTTTTAAGGCTGTCTTGAAAGTAGATTAGGTACACCTCGTACCCAACAATGACAAACAGGACATGGATAAAAAGGATGAGGGGCTGAATCTCCTCTTTTGTCCATGACGCTGGTACTACATTCTGGGTGAAACCTTTGTCAGCTGAGGCAAAATGCCTGCGCATTTGCTTTAAAATTTTTACATTTAGTTTTTAAAATTAACGTCCATTTTGGAGAGACTAGATGAAGTTGTTAATGTGTTCTCCAGCAGTGAAGGAAGGCTCCAGAATGGCGAACGGCCCAGGCTGCTTTCCTCACTCAGGGCACCTACTTTGCAAGGTACGTTCAAATTCCAGGTTCCTTGTTCAAATTGAACAACACTCAAAAGCTGATTGCAAAGTTTTTTTTTTTTTTTTCTTTCTCTCTCTCTCTCTCTTTCCTTTTTGTTTTGTTTGCCTTGTTTTAAATCATCTAATTAAAGAATTCTGGATATAGATTATTAACTTGTTTCCTTCCCTCCCCCATCCTCCCAGCTGTTTTGACTGCCAGGGACTAAGCACCACAGTGCTTTGATGGATTTCCTATTTTGATGGTAAAATCTTTGTTTTTCTTACAAAAAAAGATTTTCTTTGCTTCTAATAAAACTCTGATCTTGCCCTTCTGACTCCCCATTCCCAGCATCCCTTCCTTCCATGTTTCAGGAAGGGGCAATTAAGCAATCCTGTCATGTTTCTTCTGAAAGTAGCAAAAAAAGTGTCTCTAAGGCCCCTTGTGCTGCGTCACGACATAAATGCCTTTTCTACACCACCCAGAACACTTGAGTTAAGGCAGGAAGCCTGATTCTAAGCCACTACTGAACTAATCCCTGGAAAAACAGAAGTGTGGAAGAAGGGAAGAGCATTGAAGGAAAACAACATTTTTTGAGTAAAAAGTCCAGTCTTTCTGCCCGTTTATAGTTTAAAATGCTGACTCATTGGAATAAATTTGAGTTTCAGGGTACAATTTTTTTATAGGGGATTTTGTGATTAAATTCATTGAATAAACCCTTTCTAACTGTTACATGGCATGTATGTGGAGATTAAATTCTGTCCCCTTTCAACCCACTCCCCGATCCTCCCATCTATCAAAACCATTGTTATCTGATTTCTTTTCGCTAAGGGACCCTGGAAACACATTTGCCTTGGAGTCTGAGCACTTGAGCAGCTGAGGGAGGCCTATGTATTCCTGGACCCTGAGGTGCACAGGGAGAGAGAGCTCCAGAGAGCCCAAGGAAGGTGGCATTCCACTGAGTGTATAAGGCCCAAGCCCATGCCACCCCTTCAGAGACTAGAGGGAGACAGAGAAAAGGTTTATCCAGGGAAAGAGACCTCCCTTCCTTCCCCCTACCACATTTCCTTCCTCAGGTGGAGTTGAGCCGCCATTACTGTTTTTCCTGATGAGGGGAATTTGGCACTTGACCTGCTCTTCTTTAAGACTCAGTAAAAGGTTAGGAGCAATTCCTTTTGGGAGTAGGGGCTGTTTCTGAAACCCATGCCTACCCACCTCTGACTCCAGACCTCAGTCTTCTCCTTTTTATCCTCTCCTTGTACCACCTTCTTCGTCTCTCTACAGAGTGGACTCTCCTCCTCCTAGCCACTGGACTCCAAGAGTCTTGGCAACTCGTTGTAGCCTCCTATCTAGCTCTTAGGAGATGCACAGTTGTTAATTGAATGAGCAAACAAACTGTGGGAGCCCACGGAGCTCTTCTGACTCCCCGACCGTGCCAGGAAGCCCCATTTATGCTGAGCCAGATAGAGCAAGGCAGATACTTCTTAAAACAGGAGATACTTTGGAGGAGGTGGTAGAGGAAAACAGTGATAGAGGTGGTCTCCTGGTACACCAAGTGAAAGCCTTTGTAAGGGCCAAGAAATAAAAGTAAGCTGGGAATCTCTGTTTTCCTGGAAATGGAATGTTCTCAACCCAGATTCAGGGCTGGCTTGTTTTCTCAGCGTGGGCCAGTCACAGATGCAGTCGTGTCAGTTCTGGAGGTATTTTCCCCTTCCAGTTCTGTGCTGGAGTTGAAGCCATCAAAATGCTAGTATGAGGGGCACCTGGGTGGCTCAGTGGGTTAAAGCCTCTGCCTTCGGCTCAGTCATGATCCCAGGGTCCTGGTATCAAGCCCCGTATTGGGCTCTCTGCTCCGCAGGGAGCCTGCTTCCCTTCCTCTCTCTCTGCCTGCCTCTCAGCCTACTTGTGATCTCTCTCTGTCAAATAAATAAAATATTTTAAAAAAATGCTAGTATGATCTATACTAGTCGTCCAGTCATCTCCAAAGTTTCTAACTGTGCATTCTATGAGTAAAAAATTTATCAGCCCTCATATCCTCTTTCTACATAGCTATAAATCATATGCATGCACTACTTTTTGGCTAATGCATCATGCACATTATAAAATATGACTCATATAAATTAAATGAGACAAAAATATAAATAGAAATTCCAGTGTTTCTTCTCAGCCATGGATGGATCATTGTTGCACCCTCTGTGGCTGGCACACCCCGGTTTGGAGGTCACTGTGATAATGTGAACTTCTCCCACCTTCTTCAGTGTGACTTAATGATTTGGTTAAAGTCAGAGCATGGGGCTGTGGGCTGCTTATGCTTCTCTCTGCCTCAGTTTACCTTTCTTGATGATACAGCTTTATTTATCTCACAGAAATATAGAGATTAATGGACGATGGTACACTTGAGTCTAAAAGTGAGGTCATTTGTTTGGTATATTGTGGATTTATTCCTTCTAACCTGTACTGTTTTCTGGGAAAATCTTATTTCATTGAATCTTGCTGATTCTTCCATTAAGTGCCGATGAGGGTGTCATCTTCATCTTTGAATTGTGGAATTCTGGCCGTTGGAAGAATCTTAGTTGTGACCTCTAGTCTTGTTTTTACCCAGTGACAGGGGAAAATGAGCCATAAAGATGATAGGAGGTTTCTTGATAGGCAGATAATCCCTGTTGCCTGCCAAACTGACCTTTCCTCCTTTTCTTTAATTTTGTTTACCCTCCTCTGAGTGGCCACTTGCTTGAAGGCAGCCTGGGCTCCTTCTTCAGCCCCACGGAGTGTATCTTGATTAGGGTAAGTCAGTCATGGAAATTGCATTCATGAGCCTTGCTAAGTGATTGGGTTTATGCTTAGGCACAGGACATGATCAGTCCAAACTTCTTGGAAATTTCATTCAGATTAAAAAAGGGAAACAACTGGTAGATATCGCTTTGCTGTCTCTGCATCTCATCATCTACGTGTGACCTGGATCATTCAGTAGCCGCCTGAGGGGAATGGAGGGACACTCTGTCCAGAACACATGGCAGAGTAGGGACATGGTCACAAGTCACAGAGCAATCAACTTAACCATAGTGGGGCTTCCATAACTCTGGGTTTTGTGCAATGTAAAATAATAAATGCCCTCATTGCTTATATCACTGTTCTTTGCATCTCCTGATATTTGTAGCCAGATGCATTCTAACTAAAACGCATAAGTGAGGGGTTAGAAATGGCAGAAATGGAACAAGAAGCCAGAACTTTAAAATAGCAGGTAATATCCTGCTTGGTTTTTATTTACAAATAGCAGCTTGAAAGAATTAATTCATCCTGCATAGGAAGGTCAGTTTGTTTCTTTCACTTTAGGAATTTTAGTCCCTGTATACTTAGAAGATTCTGGAAGAATATAAAATTATTTGATATAGGAATGCTCTGCTTCTTTGTTTCTATTGAATGTTTGATTCTGATGACATCTTCATGGGTTTCTTCTGAGAAAACATTTGCTTTTTAATATTGAGCTTCCCATTCAGGAATACCGAGTCGCAGTATAAATTTCATCTATTGGCAAATATAACTTGCCTATGGAGGCCCCGGGCCAATAATCTCTCAGTGAATTAGAGGCAAAACGCCTGAGTGTGGAATCGGGGTAGTTGTACGTTCAAACTAAAACTCCATTTGCTGTTGGTCCAAGCTGCCTTTGCTGCTGCCGATTAGTTGGGACACTCAGAAATAACCCAGAAGCTTATAAACACAATGAGTGGTTTCAAATCACCCATAGACACCCATAGTAAATGGAAAGCTTTTGTCAACATCTTTAATGGTTTCAGTTGGTAAATTATTAACAGAATGTATGTGGAGTCCTCAGCGTTTCAGATACATTTCCTTTCTGAACAGGAACATTGGAGAACAGTCTCTCCTGCCAACTTGCAAGCAGCAGGTGCTTACTCCCAGCCCCTGTTTCCCTTCCTCCCTCTCTCAGATGGTGTGGAGTCTTCTCCTACTGAAGGGGCTTCTCTTCACATGGCTGAGGGGTCTTCGCTTCTCAAACGTGCTTACCCTTGTCCAGGCCCTGTCATGTGATTAGTTTCATTCCATTCAACTCCTTTCCTGGCATGTGGGGGAAAGATCACAATGGTGGGGGGGAGCAAAACTGGATTGCGGTTAAGAATCTGACACTTACTAACTTATTAACTTTTAGTAAATCACTTAACTTCCCTCAGCCTTGTTTTCTTCACCTGTTAATCAGGGACAGTCCTGCTGTATGTGTTGTCTGGATCTCCTACGTGTCACAATCGAGAGATAAAATCCTCTTGGAGCGGCTGGGAACCTTATGATTCTCAATATATTTACAAATTTTATTGCTCATGTTGATATTTTTCCTTCGAGGGAGGTTGACACACAACCACTCAAATGTTCCAGTTCTGACTGACTCAGTAGGCGGGAAGAATAAGTCCGCATGCCAATGAGTGGAGTGACCCATTTGATACATTTGCTGGAAAATATAGAGTGTGTTGTGGTTTTTACACTAATAGATGCTGAGAAGCTGATCCTGTTATTTTTCACAGTAACATTTCCTGGCTTGTACCTGGCATGCTAGGTAATGTCCATATGTTGGTCATACTCAGTATTCAAGGTAGAAAGGGGAAAGGCTCAGCAGAGCAGAGGAACGTTGAGTGGGAGGGACAGATTATACTTTTTTTTTTTTTTGAAGAGCACTAGCTATTATACTGTTTTGATTGTATCTGTGGGACAGGAGACACTATCTTGAATCAGAAGACAATAAAAGCTGTAGTCTGGGGGCGCCTGGGTGGCTCAGTGGGTTAAAGCCTCTGCCTTTCACTCAGGTCATGATCCCAGGGTCCTGGTATCGAGCCCCGCATCGGGCTCTCTGCTTGGCAGGGAACCTGCTTCCTCCTCTCTCTCTCTCTGCCTGCCTCTCTCCCTACTTGTGATCTCTATCTGTCAAATAAATAAATAAAATCTTAAAAAAAAAAAAAAAGCTGTAGTCTGACTTGATGACACTGGGAAAAATATGGAAATTTTCCCCATCAACGAGACGGAGATGGGAATCGTATCTGCCTATGTGCTACATGGGGCTGCTGTGAGTATTGAATGGGATAACACACAAAGTTACTAATGCTCGATGACGATGCCTCTCGTGTGTGTGTATTCATATTACCCAGTTTTGGGTATACCGAGAAGCCACACATTCAACTGATCACTTATTGATCACTTGTAAAATCAGTCCTAGGCTGTGAGGCAATGAACTCTCAGGTGCTTAGAATCTAGATAAGAAATAGAGAAGACAAGGGCCCAGAAAATAAGGCAGAGTACAGATGGAAAGGAAATAAAGATGCTAAATACAGACTATCATTGACTGTAAATCCTGAAGAGTACAGGTTCCCTGAGACCTGAAAAATTCATAGAAGTTTACTTCATAGGCAAGGCTGTGGAGAATGACTATGTTTTGAATTGGGGAAGACAGTCCAGGTGTCTGGTCATCAGGAGCAAAGGCATGCTGAGGAAGCAGGAAGAAAGCCAGACTGGCAAGAACCACCAGCAAGTAGGGACTGGCTGGGTGGCAAAGTTTGCTCATGCATTCTTTTTGTGGATGCTGTCATTGACTCCAATAACAATAGAACCTACCTGGTCATTGCTCATAAATTTGTGCTGCTTAGGACGGCAGCGGCGATGAACAGTGCTTGGGGACACCTCATTAACATGGACATACACTATGGGTTGGCCTTTCTCTTTGTAATGAATTACCTGTTGGGGTGCCTGGGTGGCTCAGTCCGTGGAGTGTTGGATGCTTGATTTTGGCTCAGATCATACAGGGTCTTGTAGTTGTGGGATCGAGCCCTGCATCAGGCTCTGCACTCAGTAGGGAGTCTGTTTGAGATTCTCTCCTTCCCTCTCCCTCTGTCCCTCATCCCCCAAAATGAATAAATAAAATCTTAAAAAAAAAATTTTACCTATTGCTCAATGACATTTACCGGGCGGTTTTGGTGTGCTAGGCATCAAGAAAGGTTATAAAGAAGGTAGAGAGCACACAAGATACCTGGCCAAATCATTCTAATTATGCACATAGGATAAAACACAGATGTAAAGAGAAGACATCTTTATCGAATAGGATAGCTGCCTGTGTTAGGAAAGAATGTCTTTTCTTGAGAAACAGCATAATAGAACACTGGGTGACATTCCCTGTTGTCAGCACAGGTGGGGTTGCTATGAAGTTGGTGTGTGTGCAGAGCCGTGCTTGGAAAACCTGAAATCATGGTTTGACTGTGCTTCTCCTGCAGTACAGAGGCCCACTCAGCCTCGGTGAGCAGTCGGCATGCCGCACTATTTCCTGTTTGCCTGCCAGGTACCCATCATATCCTTATCTTGCTCCATCAGAGCCGCATGATGTGTTCAGTGATTTCTTCTTTTTAATTCTCTAGCTCATCTTCTTTTTTATTCATGGAACGCATGTCTCCATTTATTCCTCCTTAGCCTGGCTCTTGGTGTAAATTGGACGGTTTCTCTCCCCCGTGACTGATGATTCTTTCTCCTCGGGACCTTCATAGTATTTTGGAGAAGGACCTCCGGATGCTCCCTGTTTCTTGCTAAGTGTTGGGGCAGACAACACCCCAAGAGGTGAGTTAGCTCCCTCTGCAATTCAGAATTATATGCGGAGAAAATATAAATGGAGATACCAAAAAAAAAAAAAAATGGTATCGGACTTGAAAAATGAGAGGAAGTCCCAGCTGTATATGGTTTTCTATGCGCTCATAAACGCAACTGATAGCAACAAGGAGAGCCACCTGTTTCCGGTAAGATACCGGTCAAATCTTTTGGAAGGTGAGGAGGAGAGACTGGGGGTGGGGGGTACTGGCTACAGAGGAGCTCCCCCCAACATAAGCTCCCTGGACGAGGGACTGGGTCTCTTTACTTCTCGGCCCAGGACAGCACTGGGCACGCCTTAGATGTCCTCTCAGGGCTTTGTGGACATGAATAAGTGAACAAACTCCAAAAGACTCCAAAAGATGGACTGGAGGTAGCTTCAAGCCTAACTTCCAGATCTAGCAGAGAATCGTTTTGGCTCTGGATTGACCTTGGACCCATCTCACGTTTTGGTAGTTTGGTGTTTCCTCTGGAATAAAACCACTATTTGAGACCTGAAGCCAGAAAGTAAGTGTGAAGCTTCTGCTCAAGAAAAACTATTGGTGGCTACAATGTCTTTTTATTCCCAGAGTTTTTTTTCTCTCAGACTCCTTGCTATTCATATTAGACTTCACTTTAAAATATCTTCAGAATTTTAACATTTACATTTTTTATATGAATTACAGCACTTAGCATGTGAAGCATTCAAAATCCATAGCTACTTATTTTCTAGATAAAAGATGCATAATTTCTCCTCGGACTAAATAGAAAAAAAAAATAGAAGAAAATTCATGTTGTAACTTTGTCATAGTAATGTCTTTGGGGCGATTGCTTTTTTTTTTTTTTAAAGAAAGATCTGTTTGTCTCATGCTCTATGTAAGAATGGACAGAAGATACTGGCACTTTCTTTGACTACAAAGGAATCATAGTTCGTGTCACTCAAACATTTTTTTCTCTCTCCTTTCTACCAACCCCAAAAATGGAAGAGAACAAAACAAAAACTCTAAAAAGAAAACAAAACTCACAATAATAGCATCGACAATAAAAATAACAATGAACAAGAGGAATTAGGTGGAATGATACCAAAATTAGATCAGCAAATGAGATTTCAGAATTTCATGTGGCATATATAATTCTAAGTAAGAGATAGTTTTCGATGTTGCTACCAAAGGAAAGTGGGTGAGAAAGAAAGAGGAAAAGAGAAAAAAAGCAAAACAAAGAAAAAGGTATGTGTGGGCCACTTTTTCTCAGCAGGAATGCCATGAGCATTTGGGATAAGGTGGTCAGTCGTATTTCACAAATACAATAAAAAAAATTCTGATAGAGATTGAAAATGGGTTGGATTCCTCTTAATTAATTGTACATTTTATCCCCACTTCCAAAATTCCTAATGTTTTAAACTTTTTTAAGAGAGGATTTCTTTCCTGTGATAGTTTATAAATGTCTCAAAGTGTGGGTGTATGGCAAACCATTCCAAATTTACCCTCAGAGAAATATTCTTTAATTTTGACTGTTCCGGTTCTCCATTTGACTTTTGCATGAGAATCCTCAAGCTCTCTCTGCAATTCTGTCTTTAAACACACATTCTCTTTGGGTAAACTAATTCATTCTCATGGCTTCACTGCTGTTGACAGCCTACCTTCTACACCCATCACAGACATTTCAACTGCTCTTCAGCCCCGTGTCTTGAGCAGGGGTAAGAAATCTGAATTTAGACCTATTTTCCTCATCTAAGAAAATTATGATAAAACTCGAACTCAGCTGCTTTTCTCTAGCTCCTTTTCATAAGGTCAATGATGCCATCTTTTATTGAGTTTTTAAATTTCACAAATATGAGTGGCTTTTTTTAACCTATGATGCTAAAGTTCTAGAACCAAACAGGCAGAGTCCCCGATCTCATGGAGTATTGTAGTCTATTGTAGTCCAGAGATAGAAAGGTATTGATAAAATATTCACACAAATGTATAATGACTAATAGAGATAAAGGCCATGGACAAACTGCAGATTCTTACAAGTGTATAATATAGATGCCTCAGTAAAAAATGACTTCCAAGCCTGTATTTCCTTTACTCCCATATTTAATTGATCATGAAGACCTACTGGCCACACCCCTATTTTTCAAGTTGCAGCTCTGTTAGGGGTCATCTGTTTCTGACCTTCAGATTACTCCAGCTGCATCCTCCTGGCAGACCATCAGCACATAGTTGCCATGTTAACGTTCTTAAATGTTCATCTCTGCACATCCCTCTCCAATCTGAGAATCGTCAATGATCCCCTAAGGTCTATGGAACCAATTTCAGGCAGATTTCTTTGCCTAAATGCTTTCACTGAACGCATTCAAAATATTTCTGTCACTACCTTCTGATTCAGCTTTACTCGTGCTGTTCTCCACACCCAGGGCTGCCTTCCTTCTCTTCGTTAACTTGCTGTTTATTGAAGTCCATGATTTTCAAATTGCGAACCTTGAAGGGAGAGGAAACCCAATTGAGGAATCTGGAAAGGGGAAAGGGTGAGATCTGGGCTCTGTTCTTATGGTTCTACACTGCGTTTCTGTGTAAGATTTCATTGGAAGGAAAGGGCCCAACGTGAAGAAACACTTGAAGGTCTATGTAGTATTGAAGATTCCAATTAAGATTCGTCTTCTCCCAGGAGCTGTTCTTCCCTAAGCCTCTCTTTCCCACGTTGACATTTCCCTCTACTTTTAACACTGTGCTCCTGGGTGTGAAGCACTCACTTACCTGTTGCCTTGCATTGCATTTTTAATAAACTGGACTCCTTGAACCCTATTTTTATGCTTCTTTTGCATCCCGCTGGTATGTGTTTTATGTTGGTATAAATGAGTGAATAAACCAACGAACACATGAGTACTCGATGGTTATTTTAGCTAGTGGAAAATTTCTGTTTCTAAAATTAGAGTTTCAATCTATTCTCCATTTTTGGCAACAAAATAAGTAGAAATAATATCAAAAGTGACATTCTCGTTGGGTTCTTGTGCTATATGAAGATGAATCCACACAGATGGTCAAAAAAAAAAAAAAAAAGGAGTGAGGGGGCTGTTGAGTGGAACTGAAAATGCTCTCTCTGAAACTTTTCATTCACTGGGATTGACCTCCTGCCCTGTTCTGTCCTCTTCTCTCCCCCCAAAGTTTACATGGGCCTGTTGGCTAATCTGTGACATGGAGTTTCAAACTTTGTATCTTACCTCCCTTAGGGCAGAATGGAAATCTCTTGTAAGTCCAAGGTCCCATTTGGTCAATTGTAATAATGTGAGTTTAATTGAACCACAAATATTGTTAGCACTTATTATTCAAGTCTGTTCCTGAACTATAAGAAAACACGGATCTATCCCAAATTCCCAACTGGGAACAAACAACAAAGAGAACAAGTCCCTGCAGTGACTTCTCCACTGAGCGCAAAAAACCACATCTGATAAGCCATGTAATTTGCTATAGCAATTTGTGCCAAAAATAAAGGCACCCTTTTGCAGAATCGCACATTTCTAAGAAAAACCGAACTCTGCCTCGTGCTAATCCAGCTCTTTTTCTTTGTTTTTCGAACTTGATGTTCACGGCTAAAAAATACCAGGTTGCGTCTTAGTCCTATACATCTATTCTACTGGCGGCCCTTGGCCAAATGGCAAGGCCCATCCTCTGCCAGTGCCCCCAGGCCTCTCCCGCTGTCACACTGAGCCATGAAGGGTGAGCTAAGGTGACAGCAGTGGTCTGTTTTACAACACCCCAATAACATGATGTCTTTAACAGCACAGCAGATTCTTGGCTGATGGCCCTGGTTAAAGGAAGAGAGGCACAGAATCTTCGAAGTCATCAATTTTAATGAGCACTGCAACTATTCCAGTAAACTAGATCCCTTTATTTTTGTTTGCTTGACAAAGAAACCTGATACATCCAAGACATTTATTCCTTTTTAGTTCAGCACCAGGACAGGAACTCGTTTTTTTCACCACCGGTATTAAGCCCCCAGTGGTGATAAAAATTCCTGTGCTGTCTTCCTGGAGGCAAAGAATAAAAGAAACTACAAGGGGAGAGGGAGGATGGTGGTGGTGGGAAGAAGAAGAAGAACAACAACAATACAGACTTCTGAAAACATTCAGGCTTTTCTTTTGGCTCAGAGGTTAAACATGAATTGTTTGAGTTCCCTTGGCCAATGTACCTCATAAGCTTGGATAGTTGTGTGGAAGTTACAACAGAAATAAAAAATTTCGTATGCATTTTCAAAGGCAAGAAATACTCAGTACTGTTTGGGGGGGTGTGTATGGGGAAGAAATAAGCAAATAAAGCCAGAAGAAATGAGAATTTGCCTAATTTATTTATAACTTAATGAATTAAAAATTTTGAAGGAATATTCTGAATTTTCTGGACAAATCACACTAGAGGTACTAAGTAATTCCTATGGTTCATAGGGAGATAAACAACAGGTAAATTGCTCGAGATGTTTGTGTATCAGAACAACAACCTGGCTTTTGTCTCTAATCTTTTTCATCTTTGTGCAAACTCACTGAACTCTCATTCCAGATCTGGAGGCAACAGGCAGGCATTTGTTTTAACTCCTTAAGTAAACTCAAGTTCTAGAATCGTTAAAGTTGAAAGTCCTTGTACAATCGCTAAATTGCAGTGCTCATTAGGAAGGGATTCGTAGCAAGGGCAAGCCGTGCCATCCCTTATGATTTTTTCAATCAAAAGAAAAATCTTCCTCTTCTCTCTTAAAAAATTCTTTAATATGGGGGGAAAAAAAACCCAGAAAAAAAATTACGCAAATGGCAAGGTAGTGACAGGACATCTATCAAGGTGGCTCTGAAAATTCCAATTTTTAAAGTGCGATAAAAATATCATTATTAATGAGGATTGACTTGGTTTTCAGAGCCGATATATTTCAAGGCTGCTAAGTTAGAGTGGAGTGAGAAAGCAGGGGTGCTTCAGAGTTCCCTCACTTTGTTTCTTCATTGATTTTTTTTTTTAAAGATTTTATTTATTTATTTGACAGAGAGAGATCACAAGTAGGCAGAGAGGCAGGCAGAGAGAGAGAGAGGGAAGCAGGCCCCCTGCTGAGCAGAGAGCCCGATGCGGGACTCGATCCCAGGACCCTGAGATCATGACCTGAGCCGAAGGCAGCGGCTCAACCCACTGAGCCACCCAGGCGCCCCTCTTCATTGATTTTTAAGTAACATGTGAGCACACTCAAATTGATGATTTTCATTTTGAATTAGTTTGGCCTCTGTCATGGAGAGCCTTCCATCTTTTCCTGAGTGTCAGTGTCTAATTCATCTTCATCAAATCCCCAGCAGGAAGATTTGGATCTTATTACTTTTTGTTTTAGAGTTTTACCGTTTACCGGAAATTGAGACACAGAGAAAAGGAGAGAGAAATCTATCCACATTTTCAGTCAACTTACCCAACGGCAGAAGATTGCCTTCCCTCCTGGACCTGGGATGGGACAGTTCCAGGAGGTAGGAGAGCTGAGACCCTAATCCAGTACTCCCTTGAGATATTTTGTTTGTTTGCTTGTTTGTTTTTGTTTCTTTCAGATTCCTGAAAAGTCTTAGCCCCCTGGTCTTTGTAAATTGGATACCTTGTACCTGTAGTCTTTATGGACCTAGATGTCCTCTCCATTTTACAGGTGGGGGATTAAGTCTAGGGAAAGCATATAGGATTGGCAAAACTGTATTAGATTTTGGTATGGGTAACTGTTCCCATGAAAGTCTTCTATTTTGCACTGTTTTCAGTCACTGCCAAGACTGGGGAAAATGACAAGGATGGTTTTGTAAAGTGTAACTAAAACGTGCTTGAAGAACCTTGCAGAAAGATAGTCCTGTTTAGTGTTTAGGTAAGGCCCAAGGTCCAACTTGAACTTCTCTAAGGACTCAGGGAAAAACACGTCAACACTGACAAAATCAACCGTCGACTAAGCAAAAATCTTTTCCTTTCTACCCTTGAAAGCTTCTTAACTCTCAGCCCTCTGCTTTTAACTGTGAGCCTTGCTGCACTGTGTCTGAGGACTCGAGCATTCTCCAGTCCTCTGGGAAGACACCAGCTTGTCCTCTCACCATGTGCCAAAGGTGGGAAAAAAGAAGAGCTTCAGAAACTGTGAACCAGGAAATTTTTTGTTTGTTTGTTTGTTTTAAAACGAGATTTGCCAACCGTGCCAAGAAATGTTGTCTAAGTTACAGACTATCCATCTTTATAATCACCCTTCCTTCTTCTTTTCTGAATCCTGCATTTTCACGGAGGGTAGATAATCTTTGGCATTATCCTCATTGGCCCAGCTAAGTTCTCAGTCTCTTGGGGGTCCTGCTGACTCTATAAACTTTCAGCTTCTAAATCCAGTGCTGGCTCACCCAGGAAGGGAAAAGGCAAATTGAACAATAAAATTCAAGCTGTAGCTTCCGTTGTGACTCAAGAGCAGAAAATGTTTTTAATGTCCAAGAGCACATAAGTGCCATTAATCACCAAGAATTTATTATTTCTCATTGGGGGCCCCAAAGAAACACCGTTTTGCCCAACTCTATTATTATTTGGAATTTGAAAAGCTTTTCAAAACTAATTACCTGATTGAATATTTACCTAGGGCTAAGAATTTCAGGAGTTCTTTCATAGAACTTATATATGCCAAAAAAGAGAAAGTAGCATTTCTCTTCCTTTCTTTTCTTTTTCATTTTTCCCTTGTGTTTCTCTTCCTTTCCTTAGTGACCCTTGCTGTGTCAGCCTTTCTCTGCATGATCAGTTTGCTGTGATCTATGGAAAACTCCCACCTCAGGAATTTGAAGCCTGTGGTAAGTGTTTTTTATTTTTTGAGTCCAGGCTATAGATTATTTTTGTTTTGAGAGAGTCTTAGAGGCTTGTAATATAGTCCCAGTTTTTTATTTTTTGAATTGCATAAATAAATTAGACCTTTTTCAGGGGGAGAGATTTTTGCAGGCATAAGGTCAGGATACTTTTCTATTGTATCTCAAAATGTTAAGTATTATTTGGGTGTTCACACAATAAGTTGATAAGATCCTTCCTTCCTTCCTTCTCTTCCTTTTCTTTTCTCTCTCTTTTCCCTTCCCTCCTTTTCTTTCTTTCATTACAGTACAGTAGTACAGTAAATCAACATTGAAAGAATGTTATAAACTCATTTGTTGGTAATTCTTAGACTACATTAGAATAATTGATTTGGTGAACCTAAGTAAATATTTACTACAACAAACCCACATTTCTTATTTCATGTGGAAGAGAGCTGCATTTTCTTTCATGCACAGAGATCATATCAAACCTTATGTTAAACAGTGGGAGCTTCAAATTCACTCTCTGGTTTTGGGGGGCATAACTTCTTGAGTAGTGAGATGACAGTTAAATTAGAGTATTTAAGATGCAAGGAAGAATTTTAAAAAGGTTTCCTTTTCTGGGTTAGGATGAACAACTTTAATAGTGCAGAGCACTGTAATTTCATATGCTCCGTCCCAACAGGGAACTGATGGAGAAAGACCACTGCATTTGTTGAAAGCCTGTGGTCTGCCAGGCTCCATACATATTCTCCCCATAGCACTTCAAGGTGGGCATCGTTATCCCTGTTTCAGAGAGGAAGGTACAGAGGCTTCGAGGGATTAGATGATGTAACCAATGTTAAAAGCTTAATAAATAGCAGCTCTAGGAAGATCTCTATGTGACTCCAAATCCATGCTTTTTCCCCATTATAACCTATTGCTTCCAATAGGTGAGAAGGCTAATTGAACATCTACCAGTACTGCCTATCTACACAGGTAAATGCACAGAGAATGCTAACTCTTTTAGTGGTCTGCCAACTGGAGGTGGGGGAGGCCATTGCCTTTGGCTAACCCATCTCTCTAAGAATCTTGAGGATGAACAATATGTCTTCTTTTTCTCGCTGTATTGCCTGAGGGAAATGAGCAGTTCAGAGAGGCCACTCCAGGATTTCACCCAGTTGCTGAGTGCTCAGGTTGAGGACATCAAACATATGCAACCACTGCTGTATCAAGTGCAGTGAAATAGACCAGAAACAGCCTGGACATTCCTGTGATCTTCAGCTGTGGTCTTTTTTCAAGGCGTTGAGTCAAGACAACCTCAACTGACAGGATCAGAACAAGTTCTCAGTGGGACAGGGGTGGTTCTGGGCCTAAGTGTAGTTGTAAAATAGACTTATTTTCTGGGATACAGGCTTCCCTCTCAGAGCTTTTGTCCCTATTACAGAAATTCCTTTCCCTTCAGCACACTGGACCTTCATACTCATTCCACTTTCCCCTTAACACACTCTGATGTGGCAAGCTATCACCTGGAAAGAATCTAATCAATTATATCACTACTTACAGGAATGACTCTGATGGTGGAATTTCAAGAATCAAGGGAGGCAAGTGAAGATGAAACTTCAAAGCAGCAGAGGTTTCTTAACACCCTTCGAAGTTTAGGATACAAGTGACCACTTATTCAGGAGGCATTCATGGGTGAGACTGATCTTGGAGGTTGATGGAGAAAGGCTAATGGAGGTGGCGGAAGGGTGCTTGACAAGAGTGTGCCTCTGGAAAAACAAAAACAAAAACAAAAAACCCAAAACCAAAACCCCAAAGTCGTCTAGCTGGCATGTTTTTGTTCTGGTATCTTCCAAGTCACTCTACTCTGGACTCTGACATTTGGATTGGAGTTGACTGTGGGGTTGGGGGTGGTGGTGGTGGTGATGGGGTGCTGGATGGAAGCATTTTCTTTCCTGAAGCTGGGTTCTCAGCTCTCAGCTCTCTAGAGGGCGACCAAGATGATTCCTTTTGTCATTATAACCTGGTCAGAGATCCTTCCTAGAGAAGAAGGAGTGATTATGAAGACTGATGGTCTAGACAAGGGAGAAGAAAAATGCAACACACTTTTTTAAAAGTAGTCTGCAGACTGGCTGTGATGCCAGTAGGATCTGATGAGGTTTTCCTAAAGCTTTTTCCATATCTGTTGCTTTATTGAAGTCCAAAACTTTTGGTTGTGGAGTTCAGGAATTTTCCTGGAGTGTCAGCCATTTACCCGCCCCCTCTTACTGACTGTGGATACCTAGGGCAGAAGGACGTGGCCAGTTTATAACATGATCCATGGTATCTAAAAACATTTTCCAAGAAGGAGCTTTCTTCCACAGCCATTTCAGAAGCACTAATATTTTATCTAGAGGGTGAAGAAATACTAAGAGCAAAGCCACTGTTGCAACCTGTGGCAGGGTAAGTAGATAATATGTTTCTTTTGTGCTTGAGGGGTTGGCCAACAATGTTTGTGGTAATTATAACTCATTTCTTGCTTAAAGGAGAAGGTGAAAGGGCTTGAGGAACACCTCTGTGTACTCCACACTGTGAGAAGGATGTGTTGAGAAACTAACACAAAAAATAAGCCAGATGAAAAAAACAAGGAGAAGGAGAAGGGAAATCTTTGTCAACAAGTAGATGTGATATATTAAGCAGCTTTTCCCATTGGTAGAAATTAGGCTTACTCATACTTCTTTTTGACTTGGTTTTTAAATATGCATCCTTCTGTCAGAACATTGCTCTAGTTGTTTTCTACTCATTTCTCTAAGTGTGCCTACCCCCACTGTGTTGTGAACTACATGAGGGTAGGCGTCCTCTTTTTTTGTATCCTTCGCATCAAACTGGATACAGAATAGTTTTGCAACAAGTGACTAATGAATGACTGAAATTACTTTTTATGTTATAGAATTTTAATTTTAAAACAGTCACTTCCCTGGGAATGGGACACCCCTGTGGGTCATCTCAGAGAATTTAGGGGGTGAGTAGAGCCAATAAGCTGACCTGAGTAAGGCTAGATTATGGACTAGTTGAGGAACATAATCTCATTTACCATAAAACAGCAATCTGGAACATGAATATGGTGAATTTAGCCAAAGGTGATTCCTCGAGGCAAAGAAGAGTACACAAGATTGAAGGCTATTGCCAGATTCCAGAAAGACATGCTCCTGACAGGGCTAGCTTCATGGGAGTGCAGCCTGTGTAGTAAAATGGAATCCTGTAGTCAGAGGGCCCTGCATGTGGTCTATGGTGTCCTTCTGCAGTCTTGAAATTCTTAATGTTTGAACAGAGACCTACAATTTCACTTTGCAATGGGCCCTGCAAATTAAGTAGCTAGTCCTGGCTACTAATAAGATGATGGGAGCCACAAGGGCCAAGACCAGAGAAGCTGCACTGGATAGTATCTGAGCACAGCAGGGGAAGAAGCAAGCACTGGTTGTAAGAACTCACCTTACCTGCCCCCTGAGGGTGTTGCAGGCACTGCATAGGGCAGATTTCCTGGAAGGGTGAATGATAGGACCACTGGTGAAGGAAAGACAGGTATCCTCTGGGGGAGGGGTGTTCAGGGAGTTAAGAAGGAAGACCCCTTTCTTTCCTGGGTAATAGGAGAAACAAAAAGGAGGGCTTGCAGGGCTGGAAGACTGGGGTAGTTTCAGGAAGAGTGGGGACATACTTGCAAATTCAGAGTGAAATAACCTGAAATACAGAGAAGGAATCTATAGGCATTTCTATTCTCTGTTCCCTAAATAGGGCCCCCTAGGAATGCCAGAATGACGAACCTGCAAAGCTCCATACCGGGGACAGATATTAGGATGTGAGTTGCAGAGCACACTAAAAATCCACAAAACCTCACCCTGGTTTCTAAGTATACTAGAGAGAAGGGAAGTCAGTGATTACATGCCAAGGAAAATAGCTAGGAAAACTCTTAGATTTCTTGATTTTGGGGGGTAATTTTTCACATTTGTTGTCATTAACCCATCTACTTCTCCATAGTAATAAAATGATACTGTCTTAACCTGGAAGGCCCTGTGTACTTATTCTGGGCTGTAACAAGAAAGGGAGGAAGGGAGGTGAGTCATATTTGTACTCTGTAGAATACCCTAGGCATAGCCTCCCTTGTAAAGAAACAAATCATAGGACATGGAGTAGAAGGGCACAGCTTTTCTTGTTTGTTTGTTTTGTTTTGTTTTTTGAAGGTAAACTCTTTGGGGACCCTATAAGGATGGTGACAACTGTGACACAGCTGAGGACGAGCAAGAGGAAATTCAGCTGTGTGGAAGCTTTATGAGGTTCTTCTCCTGGAGGGTAATTCCAGACATATTCAAGTAGAGGCATTATCCAGGCCCTGAGAGATTCCAAGAGATTCCTAAGCATTCAAAAAACGATGGAACTCTTATCTCAAGCAAATAAAACCACACATATCCTAACTCTTTGATAGTGAACTCTCTGCTGGTTGGGATGAGGTAGCCATGCATAAACCTGGTGTGGTCATGGGTCTACATGCTACAGCTTCTCAGAGCAGGCATCCAGATATGATGGAGGACCTGCCAAGATCACCCACCTCACCAATCACTGCTACTCTGATAGTTCATGTGGGAACAAAAGTTGTTGTCGCAGGATCTGCTTCTCTAGGATCAGGTTGGAAAGGGAAAACATGTAAGGTTGGGTAGGACTTTTTTTGGTCTTCTTTTGGTTTCTGGCCATGACTCTGGAAGAAGAAGGTGGGTAATAGCTGGTTACATAGAAGGTATCTAAAGGAAAGAATTTTGTCTTCTGGATCATGATAGGACTGTCAGTAGGTTGAACTACTGAAAATGGAAATGGGTACTGGATCAAAGCAGAGAACATAGTTAACAAAGATGAGTGAATAAAGGTCAGTAAGAAAAACCAAGACCATCTACCAAGTAGGTAATAAGGACAGTGGGCATGTCAGAGAAAGGGTTTGCATAGTAGAGGTGGTCCTTAGTAATTATCACTCTTTCATCTGTTCAGCAAATAATAGAGATGTTCACTAAGAACAGTATTTTGGGGGGCAGCTGGGTGGCTCAGTGGGTTATCCATCTTACTCTTGATTTCAGCTCAGGTCACGATCTCAGGATCATGGGATCAAGCCCCATGTCAGGCTCTGTGCTGAGCATGGAGCCTGCTTGAGATTCTCTCTCTCCCTCTCCCTTTGCCCTTTCCCCCTGCTAACTCTCACTTTCTCCCCCTCAAAAGAGAAAAAAGAATATTTATGTTATTAAAAGACTATATATGTCAACACAGAAAAGGAGGTGGCAAAAGACCTCAAAGTTTTAAACCCTAAAAAGAAATACAATGTTATCAAGAGGACTAAGGTTTAATGGGATAAAACTCAGCCTGAAAATATCAAGAGGAAAACATACTTTATTCAAAAACTGATATGGGAGAAGGAAAATAGAATAGTGCTATATATAACAAAGGTATGTATCTACTTAGAAACAAAGCTCAAGCAAAAAGGAAATCAACCAATTTGTTGTCATAAAAAATAATACCGCTCAAATCCCTTGGGCAGAGGAAAAAATACAAATATTGCTTTTAGGGTTAAATGTTGGTATGAAGTAACTCTGTAGTAATGAGAGAATCTGACTATCTTTTGGAAAATTAATTTCGATAAAATTAAAGTACTTGATATGTGCTTCACTTTCAATGTTCACATTTTTTATCCCCCAAAATATGTCTGGACAAGGGCAAATTGTTATTGATCTGTAATAAGATCAAAGTAAGTATTTGGATACTTTTATAGCAATTTTCATCATCACAACATTTTAATTTTATTTTACAAAATTAAAACCAATCCTTCACTGCAGATGCTTGAGAGTCATTATCATAGTTCATGATAAAATGCAATTCAGAAAATGTACTGCTCTTTGGAATACAGCTTATTGGGAAAGGGATTTTAAAGAGAAAATGAAAGAATGGGGGAATTTGAGAATATATTTGGCTATTATCCCAATGAGAAAAATGAGGGAAATCTTCTCAAAAGTAGTGTTATTGTATTAGCAGCTCTCCTGATGAGAAAAAGGGGTGACCCCTTTCTACTGAGTATTTATTATACACTGGACAGTTCTATTTAAATTATCTTATTTAATCTTTACCCTTCGGATAAATGATACTATTCTAGCTTTGATGGAAGGGAGCCGTAAAGTTCAGTGACTTCAGAGGGTTGCATGGTAGACCCCCAAAAGGTATGTCCACATCCTAATTCCTAGAACCTGTGAATGTTACCTTATATGGCAAGAGATATAATTAAGTGAAGAATGTTGAGAGGAGGAGCTTGCCATAAATGGGCCACACAAATTCTTATACGATTGACACACAGAGGAGAAGACGAAAAGGAAACAGACAGGGGTGACTGTAAACCAAAACACAAACACACACACACACACACACACACACACACACAAAACAACAACAACAACAACAACAAAACCAATAATGGCTGAGCCACTAGAAGCTGGAGGAGTCAAGGAACAGATTCTCCCTAGAGCCTTTGGAGGGATTGTGGCCTTGCAGACACTTGGTTTTGGCTTCTAGCCTCCAGAGTTGTGAGGGAATAAATTTCTGTTGGCTTAAGCCATTTCGTTTGCAGTAATTTGTTACAACCACTTTAGGAACCTAATATAGTGACTTAAAGAGACTTCTAGAAAATGAAAAATCTATTACTTAATCTCAGGTCTAACTCCAAGTTAGGACATGGTCTCATACACTAGGTTTCAATGTTCATTCCTCTACTCACTATACTTGGCTTTCAAAGTCTCCACTCCTTCTGCTGAAAACAAAGTGTCATAAACCAAATTAACAATGTTATTGTGAGGGTTGAATATGATGCCATATGTGTAAACTTCTTTGCAAATTGTAGAGCATTATTCAAGTACGAATTACCAAGACATGTTTCCCCCAGAGAGACTGAAGAGATGATGTTAACCCTTTCCATTGACTACCTGTCTGTTGCTGACGCAATGGCACTGGGTTGGCCGCACTCCTGCCATCGCAGATGGCAATGTGGTTGTACACCTCTCTCTGATGCACCGCCCTAACATCACATGCCTGTGCACATCCTGAGCCATTCTTTCCTTTCTCTCTCCCTCCTTCCTTCCTTCCATCCTAAAAAATTATTTTATTAATTTTTAGAGACAGAAGGAGAGAGAGAGCAAGTAGGGGGAAAGGCAGAGGGAGAGAATCTCAAGCAGACTCCCCACCAAGAGTGCAGCCTGACGGGAGGGGCTCGATCTCGCCCTCCGTGAGATCACCACTGGAGCTGAAACCAAGAGTTGGCTGCTCAACCCACGGAGCCACCCAGGCGCCCCCGAGAAATTTTTATTTGAAAGAAAACCTCAGAGCTACCATGCCAGAAGGAACGAATTGTTTCCTGAATATATATTTTTTTCAGTATTCAGAGGGACAATACTAAATAACTCTGTTCAACAGGTCTTTTTCACCTGTTTACCTACACTCTGCCTTGTTCTAGAACAGATTTAAGATGGATTGTCGACTACTATCACACAAGATGAATTCAAATGAAAAATAAGGGACGAAGAAAGGAGGGCAAGAGGAAAACAAGACTCGGAAAACGAAAGGAAGTCAGGAGTGGGACAGACTGGCTGCCATCGGTAAGGTCCCTTGCCCTCACCAGGGTTGGCTATGCAGTCATCCCTGAGCTTCCTTGTCATTAATAGGAACAAAGGGCTCTAAGTCAGGGTCCCCCTCAACATTCCCTATAGGTTGTGGTTTGAATCTCTCAGGGCACTGCCTATGGCAGATCAAGGCCCCAAAGATCTTGACATTGAGCATCTCAACCATTATTTTCATCTGAATTGAAAATAAACCAGTAAAGCATCAAGGAAATTTGTGTCTCTGAGGAACGTAACTTTCTGATGTAGTACCTAATATAAACTTGCTATAGAATTTATACTTGCAGAAACCACGGACATACTAGCTGTGCAGGATTACGGTAAATCAGATCCACCAAAAGCAATGACTTCAGTTTCAGCAACGTTCACCCTCAGCCCTTCCTTCTCGGCACTAATCAGGGTAAGCTTGATCTGCGGCCTTCTAAGCAGTGTCTGCTCAGAAGACAATGTTTATTCATTTCTTCCCTAGTACAGGGGGAAATACATTGTTTATAGAAAAGTGCCATTAAATTATTAAAATTCAAGTGAAAAAGAAAAGGCACATGTCTGTTTTTACCCCTACTGAACTCACTACTTGAAGACTAATTCAGTTACTGTTTTGGTGTGAATTGTGACCTAATTCATCACAGGGAGCCCTTTATGATGTTGCAGTGCCTAAAATAAAAGCATTTATAAGGACTATATTATACCATTTTGTAGTGAAAGTTGATGGTGGGTTCATAACCATAGCTGTCAAGCCACTTTAAACCTGAATTCTCACTCTCTGCTCTCTGGCAGGGGTTGGCAAACTTTTTCTGCAATGGGCTAGATAATAAATATTTTAGGCTTTATGGACCATGTGTTCTCTGTTGTGACTATTCAGCTCTGACACTGTGGTGAAAAAAACAGCCATAGAAAATCCACAAGCCAATGGGCATGGCTGCATTCCATTAGAATCTTATTTTTAAAAACAGGTAGAGAGGTATCTGGCCCAGAAACCATAGTTTGCTGGCCCTTATTCTATGATGTAGAACTTCCTGGTTTTAAGTTCTTGTTTGAGGTCCTCACCACATTCCAAACTACTTTCCAAGAGCAATGTTGGTTTGATAGTTTACCTCCCAGAACATGATGGGAAAGCCCCCCGTTAGGTGAGAAGACCTTGCATTTTGCAATTGATCATTGCCACTGGCATGCCAGTTACTTAAAGCATGGAGCTCTTTATTGCGTCAGTAAGACAGAAAAACCATATTCTTGATTTCCAGTCTAGCCTCAGCCTCGATATATCAGCAGCCTCCCAACTTGTCAAGTGCTGCCTTAAACACAGATAAGGGAAATCACCTACTGGTCACAGTCATTAATTCATGACTCTTGATTTAAAATGTTCAGCTTTGCATGAAGCCAGGTTATAAGAACATTTATTCACAGGTGTACAATGTTACCTTCCATCCTCTACAAGGACCCTCCCAGAATGACAGCGTGACACCACAACTTTATCTTTTATTAAGGATCATATAGAACAGTGAACGCTTGGAGAACATATTTCCTCTCTCGTAAAATTGCTGTTGGAGACACTTTTTGTTAGACTGTTTTGTGTCCTTTATGGGAAACTCTATCAGGGATCCCTCTTAGAGTTTAGCACCATGACAAAGTGTGTCCATTGTTACACTTCCTGTAATTAACCAGAGAGTGCAGCGTATCTCCTCCCGTGTTGCCTTCCGGTCCAGGATCTTAGCTGTTTCCAAAAAGCGAAGCTAAGTATATGTTCCATTGCACAGATTATATTTAGCCAAAGTTTTCTTACCCATCCATCTCTTCTTTTTCATTCTTGAGCTCTGCATCTTTTCCTAGTTTTGCTGTATCTGATCCTACTCGCATCTTCACATAGACTATCAAAGGTTTATAAATAACAAATAAATAATAAACTTGGGGCTTGTTGAACATGTTAAAGACCACAAAAGGGCATTTTCATCTGTGTTTGAAAATAGAAGAACAAGGAAGTGAGCACCAGGCTGCCGTGGCAGATGGTGTAATGATAACAGATAATAAAACTATTCAATTTGTAGCTTGCTCTCAAATTCTGTTGCAAGGAAAGCGGTCTGAAGGCTAGATGGGTAAAAACAAAGAGCTACCTTGAATTATTTTTTTTGAATCTTTGTTTTTTGGGGACTTTTTCTTGTCTTTTCCACCTTGTCTCATTGTCTCTTCACCCTGTGAGGTAGTCACAGTAGTTATTATCCTTCTTTATCCAGGAGGAAACTGTGACTCAGCGTTAAATGACTTGGCCACATTCACAAACAATGCAGGGAGGCAGTGACCTGCCACTCTATGCAAATGAGTGGAAGTCAGCTAAAGCCTGGTCACCTTAAATGAGTTTCAGCTGCTGTCACCGGGGGCAAGTGATGCCAGGCCACTCGGAAGGCTGAGGTGAGCCAAGATGCTCAAAATACCCTTTTTGAATGAGTGAATGGGAACTGAGGACTCATCTCAGGAGTTACTGAGATACTGCAGAGACCAAAAGATGAATGAATAAGGCAAATCTCAATCCATTTTTCAAGAAGAGAGAGAGATTCTGCAATCCATAAACAGGTCAGCTTTTTCTCAGAGGCCGTCCCAGACCAAAGCAAGAATGGATTCTTAAGCTAATGGTTTGTGAGTATTAACTAAGGAATGTGGTGGTTACTAGGAGTGAACATGGGTTTATAAGGAACATCATGTTATGCTGGCTTAATTTATTTTCTTGCTTTTGGGATAGAGCTCCTTTAAAAGGATCAGAGGATTGGCTAGAAAAATTAAAATTTCACAATAGCATAAAAATAGAATGACTCGTTGAACACTTCCTATATGCCAGGCCCTATTTGCCTTATTTTATTTACCCCCAAAGAATTCTAGCAGGTAGGTAGGTGGTTTATCTCTCTTGTTACAGATAAGGAACAGAGGATCCCTAAGAGCAAGTCGTTTACTCAAAGTCACATTACTAGTGAGTGACTGAGCTGGAACTGAAGCCAGATTTATCTGATTCAAAGCTGTTGACAGTAACAATTACACCATATTGTAGTTGACGCATAGTGGGCTCATGAGATCTGGAGGCTAAGGGAAGCTAAGGCTACGCAGGTTGGGTCATAATACCTTTAAGCAGACTCACAACAGGTTGAAAACAAACCTAGAGCACATGGATTGATATTTTGGCCTTGATCTGCTTAGCTTTTGAGTCAATGATTCAAAACCAAGGAGAGAACCCAGTCTTATCACTGCTATTAACTAACATTTGCATAATGTGTCCCATTTTGTGGAACACTTTCTTCTAGCTTGTCACACTTGATTCTCATGCTTTAAGAAGACTTATTACCAGCTCCTACACCCCTCTCTCCATGCCTACCCCATTTCTCTTTACAGTGAGCAGAATTGGGGTTCAGGGAAATCAAATGACTCAATCAGAGTCATATGGTGAATAATCTGGGGACTTCTGTTTTCTGTCACACTGAAACAGATATGGAGTCATGATTAGAAATAATATCAAGACATGCAAATGCTAGATCAAAACCATTTGGGATGAAATATGAAGGTGATGAATGTAAAGTCTAATGTTGCAGTAAAAAATGTTTTAGGTTGAATGTTCGAGGTAAGCCAACAATTCCTTATGATTACTCACAATGCTAATTTAATCCTGGCCTGGGTGAATGGAAGCATGTCTATATCATGCCAAGCAGTACTCCCACCAAACACGGACCCTTTCAAAACATACACGGAGCCTGTATTTCCTTGATTCGGTATTGATCAGAAACTTGGGCTAGGTAGAGAGAGTACCTAGAGGCAGGTAACTACTGTGAGACTGTGGGTTACATGTGCTGTTGCTAGAGGGCGAGGAAATGAATAGAAATTCTAATTTGTGGCAGACTTTTGAGAATGATCATGTAGAAGAGGAAGAATAATATTTTCTTCTGGGTTGGTCTAGGTCTAACAGGTGTAAGTGTCAGAAGGTCAGAGTTTGGCTCCCATAAAGGACAGCTCTAACAAGTGATCTGCTCCCAGGGAAATGAGCTTTGTGGTGAAGTTTTAATGCTGTGTCATGGGAAGAGTTCCCTCGAGGGTTGCAGTCTTTCTTGCTCTTCAAGCCATGTAAAAATTATAACGACTTATGGCTCATCCAATCTAATATTAAGTGACTGTTCCTAAATGTACTCTAGGAGTGTAAGGAAGATTCCCAGTTTGATTTCCACCTGGCTCCAAGGGAGGCCTGGAGTATAATAGATACTCAGTAACTATTTATTGAGATGAATCTCCAAAAGGTAAAGGAAAGGACTGAGGGCGAGTGGTGAAATAAGGACCGGGATACATCATTCCTGACGTAATTAACATTCCCTGGGTCATTGTGCATGAGAGGCAAGAGCTAGAAGTCCAGTTCCCAGTGTGTGTACTCCCCAGTGTCCTTGCTTGGAATGTGATTCCTCCTTGATTTTTCTCTGACTCAGCCTCTCACTTTGGTTAGGTCTGCTCAAAAGACACTTCCTCAGAGAGATGTCTATCTGAAGTAGCACCCCTTAAACTCCATCACTGCCCTGTACACCTACCCTGCTCTATGACTTCTTAGCCTTTTTCATTGCCTGATAATACAGCAGCACCCCCCCCCCCCCACACACACACAATGTCTCCTGTCATTTGAATGTTAGCTCCCTGGTTGCAGAGACTTTATTTTGTTTTTGCTTTTTACGGATTGGAATTCATCGCCTCAAAATTTATGTATTGAGGTTCTAACCCCCGGTACCTCAGACTGTGGTCTTGTTTGGAAGAGGAGTTGTTGCAGATGTAATTAATTAAGATGAGGTCACACTGAAGGTGAGCCTTAATCCAGCATCACGGGTGCCCTTATTAAAGGGGAAATTTGGACACGGAGACGAGCACACAGGGGGAATGTCATGTGAAAATGAAGGCAGAGGTCCAGGCAATGCTTCTACAAACCAAAGAATGCCAGAGATTGCCAGCAATCCATTAGAAGCTACAAGAAAGGCATGGAACGGTTTCTCCCACGCAGCTCTCAGAAGGAACCAACGCTGTCGACACCTTGGTCTTGGACTTCTGGCCTCTAGAACTCTGAGACACCACATTTTTATTGTTTAGGCTACCTGATTTGTGGTATTTTGTTATAGTAGCCGTAGCAAATTACTATACTGCTGCATCTCGACACCTAGAACTGTGATTAGATTGAGTAGGCATTCGATAAATATTTTCCAAGTGAATGTTGAATGAATGAATAAATTGGTGAATGAATGAATGTACGCTTCAGGAAAATCATCTATTCTTTTTCTAATCCTCTGTGTTGTCATTTGTAAAACGACATCTGCGACTGTCTAGAAGATTTATCCAGCTCTCATCTGCTCTGCTGCGTTCATAAAAAAAGAACTCTTATGACAGAAAAATTGATCATATATTAGAAGGTATCAAGGAAGCTTATTTAATCTGAATCTCTATTAAAAAATACAGACATGGTTTTAGGATGATTGAAATTTTAATTTGACCTGAGGCAAAAGTCTGAAATGAATAATTTCCTGAGTTCACGTTTAGATTTCAATCCTGTGTTTTTCCTTGACGAATTTATCTATTTATAGAATTCAGGTCAGCGAGACCGTGTGAATTATAGGCAATGTTATTTCATTGCACTCGAGGCTCAACTATCTTCCAGAGTAGAATCTTCCTCACTGAGAAATTGGGCCGTCAGCAAAGAAATGGTATCAGAATCATATCAGAGCAGAATATAGAAAATTGTCTTCATGGTTGAGAAGTTTGGGTGTGTCATTACCTGACACGATATTAAGTTTATCTACGTGCTTCCAAATAATGGTCTTTGAAGAAGGATCTGGATGAACAGACAATGAGCAGAGCTCCAGAAAGTGATCTGGAGGTGACTCGATTCATTAGCCTGGATTCTTTCTGGAAAACCCTGGCTAGCCAGAGTGAAGCTTATGTTTTCTCCTTTGAGACTGGCCTCGGTGGGCTCTCCAGGGCTGACTGACCCAGGTGGTTTTCCAGAAACCTAGTCCTTGCTGCAGAGCTCTTGCCGCATTTCCCTTCCAGTGCACCTGCAGGGTCATATTCTGTGAATATGAAATTTTTTCAGGTGTCTTATTATTGAAAGTTAACACCCTCCACTTGGCTCTTTTTCCTTCTCTTCCCGAACTCACATTTCCTGAGATGGATCTCCTCTGTAGTAAAAGACATTCATACCTCAGTGTGTAAAACAGATAGATTCGAAGGGGGTGGGGAAGGAGGACACAGAATTTTCCATGCCAACGAGGGGTTCAGCTCATCTGCCATTGGTAGTCTGCTGGGCCTTATGGGTAGATATTTTGAGCTGGAATTTTAGTGCTTTTGACTTCATCAGCTCTTGGGTTCCTCTTACTATCCTTACTTAGCTCAAGTCCAAGAAGCCCAACACACTGTTAAATGTATGAAATTGAAATCAGCAAAGAACAGAACAAGCCTCTTACTTTCCCACCCCTACCCCAGTTTTGCAAATGGGTCAATAAAAATAGTGTCCTTGATGTGGGCAAGAGTGTAAATTAGTACAGTGAAAACTCAAATAGAAAACAAATCCCCAGAACAGAGACTATTTATATTTCAAATCTTTGGATTACAGAGAGCAGTTAGAAGAAATCTTAAATGTCATCTAATTTAACTCACTTATTTTACAGATTAGGAAACAGGATGTTCTGAGTAAGAGATCTTCTGACTTGCAGACCCTGTATTCTTCATGTAGCTCTATATTTTCTTATCTTTAGTTTTTTTTTTTCTTTTAAAGTTTCTCCTACGTGCATTACCTCTGTGTGATCGAAGGCAAAAATATTTACAAAATAAGAGGTTGGGTGAATTAATCAAGATCACAGAGCTAACAATGCGAAAGGACTCAGATGAGAGCCCATGTGTCCTGGTTCTTAGTTCAGAGCTCTGAGATTTAATTGAGCATGAAAGCAAGCTCATTCTGAGTGAGCATTAGAAATTGTGGTCCCTAGACTCTTAGGTAAAGAATATAGCCTAATATTTGCTATCAGTCTCTATGGCAATCACTCTAAATTTCTTTTGGAGGCTGGAGTAATAGTCCCCATTTGAGAGTTTGAGGACTATCAAGGATCCTCTTCCCAGTAAAATGTACATACACAGTTTGCATACAGTTCAGGTGATTCACCTAACTCCTTAATTTGAGGACAGGCTCTGAGGAAATGAACCGATGTTCTGAATATTAATGTCTGCTAAAGTTTATTGAGTGTTTGCTATGTTCCAGGCATTATTCCAAGGTCTTTGCACACATGTAACACTTGAAGCAAGTTCCATTCTCATCTACATTTTACAGAAAAAATAGAAATATTTAAAGAACATCTGTTTAACACCATTTTTAAAAAGGTTTATTTATTTATTTGAGAGAGAGCGCATGCACAAGCACAGACACACAGAGGGAGATGAAAAGGGAGAAGCAAACCTCCCACTGAGCAGGGAGCCCGATGTGGGGCTCGATCCCAGGACCCCGGAATCATGACTTGAGCTGAAGGCAGACGCTTAACCGACTGAACCACCCATTGTTTCTGGCCCCATCATGCTTGGAATCCAATGAAGCAGACTGATTGCTTGTTTACATGGAAATGTGGCATGAGGCAAACAGAGATGGACATCGGTAATAACACATACACACTGAGTGTTAGGAGAATTTAAGAAGGAATTCAAGCCTGGACCACTAAGAAAACAGGTGCAGGGGGGCACCTAATGAGGGGTTGTGGAAGAAGGAAGTATGGCAGACCTTGCATGGGTAGTTAAATCCTATGCTAAAGGTCAATTTCAAAGCGTAAATCTCAAACTCAAACCAGGTCCATTTGCTCCCAAAGTCAGCCCCTGCCATGTTATCGCCACAGTTCAGTTCCTCTAACTATACTGACTCCTGTGATACTTCATAACATTCCATCTTACTCTCCTCCATGCCTGTAGGGAGGACACCTCTCTAATGTGCCCAAGGCAAGGCTTCTGGGAACTTCTGTGGTGAAGGACCATGTTTCAAAATTTTCAGTCTGTCACACTGTGTTCTGATATTTCTGTTTTTATTTTCTGCTAGGGAATCAACCTGTTACTCCCTCCGCAAAGCCTTGGACCCCCAGTGTGCCCCCCGTGTCTGGATGGGCTCTGAGTAGACACACAGAGAATCTTGGATAATCATGGGTTCATATGCCTTGTCATTTCCTGCCTCATCCTAAATGTGGGGGAGATTATGTGTCCGACTCTGCCTTAACTGGTGAAAAAATACTCTCTAAATCTACTTCTGAAAAATTACCTAAAAGTGCTTCAGCTCTCACTGTTGCCCCACATCTGCAGAGCCCTGCCCCCAAACAATTGGGCCTTTATTTCTTCTTTCCAGGGCAACAGTTAGCAGAGACATGTGACCCCCTCCCCCCAGGCCTGTGGCTGGAGCCCTGCCCAGCATGGCAGGGGTGGGTACCCAGGCCACATATGACTCGGAGTCTGTCGTCCAGCGGATGGACTTGATGTGACACTGCCAGCAAGCATGCACACACGACACATAGAAACACGGTGTTAATTTCAAGGTCTATTAGAATCCCAGGGCAGTAGAAATAATGGTTGATAGACATAAATGGTTGGAATTGGCAGGTTAAAAAGTCCTATTCTAAAAGCTTCTAGGAGATGTCGACAAACACTGAAAATAAATAAAGACAGTCTACGATAATAAAAATGTACTTGACAATGTGTTTTTGAATGAGCAAAGTGAGGGACTAAAGTGGACAACACGTGACTATGGTTTTTGCAACCACCCCCCGCCCCCCATCCAGAACTACTGATCAAGTCAGGCTGAAAACAGGCATCTGTGCACTTGTGTAAAAGGTATTGGAATGCATAGTGTTCTCAACGAATACATTAATAACTTCCAACATCCTCCACTTCTGGACACGATGTAATTAATTTTTGCATTGGGAAAGCAAGATAGTCTGTGGTCTGATATTTTCATTTGAAAGCAAGTGGGAAGACAAAAGCAAACAGGCTTTTTGGCTATGAGAGAATGAATGACCTTCCAAGTAAGGAATTTAAACTGGAGCTTTTGACTTCAGAGGGGAATGAAGCTAGAGAACCTTTTGATAGCAGAAATTTAAGGTGGAGAACTCTTTGTGGGCTATGGTACCCCTCCTCAAAGACCCCTGAGATGCACCCCCTTCCCCATTACCAGACCACTCTCAGGTTCTGACGTTTCTGAACCACTTTTGAGCAGGAAAACATTGTTGTTAACATTTTTTTTTCTTTTTTTAAGCTGGGCTGGCATGCCAGCACATGCTTGAATGCTCTCACAGTTACATATAAACTTTAAAAAGAGGCCCCCTTTCCCCCTAGCCTGACTCATACTCTCTGCATCATATAACCAGAGTTTGGAAAGGCTATGAAGAATGCACATGGCAATGGGATGTATTTTGTCTGGTTGTGGGAGTGATACAAACAGGTGATCTAATAGGGGGTGGGAGTGCGAAGTTGGGGGGGCGCAGGTAAGGTGGGGAGGGGTCACAAAGGTAGAAGGACAGTTTGCTTTACTTTTTGGCCATTCCTTAGGACACTTAAGATAACAGAACCATTGTATTTTAAAGATGGGAGAGATTTTAGAACTCGAAAATGGATATTTGGAGGTATGAATTGCCATTGTAAGATCATAGGGCCCAGCAAAAGATGTGGGAACCAGCCTCTGAACATACTGTGCATCCTTTAGACACTTCCCCTGCCCCCAAAATGTACACATAATATTTCTTGTACAATGTCAAAGTATTTATGGACTCTTTATATTCATCCCTGAACCTGAGGGTCTGATGGATTTTCTGTTATATTAGGGTTATCAACTGAGCATATAAATAATTGTTCAGATAAACCAGGGTGCAAGTTCTTCCTTTCTACTTAACTGTTTGAGCACAAGCAAGCATACACTGCTTCCAGGCCTCAGTTTCCTGATATATGAAATGGGAAAAATAATAGTACCTATTTATAGGTTACCGTGAGACGAAACTTGGTGTGTTTAAGGAAACCAGGTGCACAGAAAGTCGGGCAGGTGGGAAGGACAAGGCCACATTGTGACTGTGATTGTTCCCAGCCTCCCTCACTGAGTTCCTGCCCTCCCAGTTTGGCTTTTAATGGGCTACTCCAGACCTGGGGCTTCTGAATCTCTTCTTAGCTGTTTCGTTTTGTTTTGTTTTGTTTTACCTTTGCCTGCTTCCAGCCTAAGTCTATTCGCTTTCTGGCCATTCTCTTCTCCTTAAGAGTCTCTCCATCTCACCACATGTAAGGCAGCCAGTGTTAAAATGTCTCAATAACTTTGTTGTGCAGAAATCCATTAGAAGGAAGTGTTAGGAAAATAAGATTGAGCAGAGTGTGCTGGTGAAGTGCTTCTTTGCTGTAATGCAGATCAAACAATAGAAAGAGTGAAAATATTATGTCTGCTGGAACGGTTTTGAGTCCAGATTATTATTTCATCTTCCCTTTAATAATAATCAGGCAAACGACGTGGCTTGTTTTCTTTATAAGCTTATTTTTTAAAAATTTAAACTTTCACTTTGGAAAACTTTTATTTTTTAATATCAGTTTTCTCTGTTCGGTGTACTTAAATGACTTGCAACTTCTAATGATTCCGCCCACACTGGGACCTCAATCCCTTCCAATCTGTGTTGAGATACAGAAAGGTAACCTCAAGAGGAGGAGAGATGTTAAAATTACTGAGTAGGGAAACTGCTCACCCCACCCCCACTTCTGATTCCTGCTGTCCATTTTTTAGAGTGTTGGAAGTTCTCGTGGGGACTGGTACAGGGTGAATGATAGTGAATTTTGGAAACTGAGGGTCAGAAGAAAATTCAGGGTAAGACTCAAAGCTTTTCTTCTACCTGACAAATGTAGATCTGGAGACCTATAACCTCTCTTGATTTTTTGTGCCAATTCAACTCCTACCCACTTCTACTTGAAAGCAGGACTTCAAGGTACTTCACCACAGAAACCAGAAAGCAACCTTTAAATAGTTCCAGAACAGCCAAAGTCTGCCCTCTCATGAGGCCAACTACTGAGTTTAACTTCACCCACACAAGAATTACATGAGGAAGGCCAGGGGAGTGAGTTTCTGGTTTGCTGATGCTTTAAGATTAGAGGTAGTCATTCTCTTCTATGCTATCTTTTCACTATTGACCTGGTAGGGATGAAAGGAATTGCAAATGAGCATCTTCAAGGACTAAGTCTTCTTGGTAGGGATTGTAGTCACGTGACAGTTCCCCCAAAGAGCTGCAATCTGAGGGGACTTAAAAGGGGGCAGTGAGAGGCAACCTGGTTCAGTGGGACAATTCTGTCATTCTCTCTGCTCTTAGATTTGGGTTCAAAGTCCTCCTTTCTTATGTTCTAACTAAGGAGCCTGGGAAAATTACTCACATCTAGCTTTGTAAACTTTTCTTTCTCTATAAGTGGAGATACAGTCAATGTTAGAACCAATCCATATACAATATCTGACACATAGCATCAATTCCCTCGTCTTGAGACAGGGGGTTCTATCCTGGGTAGTGACTGTACCAGGGGAGGAGAACATGCCTCCTTATGACAACTTAATCTCCAGAATTAGTGGAGATGGAATGGGAGTGCGTGTATGCTGAGAGGAGGTATTTATACTCATTGAAGACACTCAACTTTTCCTCTAATCTGTTAAAAATATGCTAGAGCCTTTTTTCCTCTCCTTTTTTAGTGTCTCCTATGGATCTGTACCAAGAAATCATTGAGGCTGGTACAGTGCCCACATAATACCTCTGTCATCCAGGTGCTGAGTCAACAGAGTCACCATCCACTGGTTACTAACTTCAGCGTGATACACTAGAAAGAGAATTGAACTGTGTGTTACAAGGAGAAGCATCTATTCTACAAACACACGTTAACCCTTTCTCTGTCCTGACACTGGGCTGCGTGTTATAGACAAAAAAATGAGGGAATCTGAGGTAACATTGTTGAGTGAGTCTAATGCAGCCTTTCCCAGTTGGAATCCAAGGATTCCCAAGGATTGAGTGCTTCAGAAGAATTCTATTTTTAAAAATTTTGTTTCAATAATACATTTTAATAGTCATTTTACTAGTAGAAAGGCAGAACTTTTTCTTCCCAACTTTACTGAGATGTGATAGATAGACTGTCCTGTAACTTACAGGTGAATGTCACAGTGATGTGATACACTTAGACATGGCAACGTGAGTGTCACGGTAGTGACAGTCAGCGCACACCTTTATCATGTCACGTAATTACCATTTCTGTTTTGTGGTGAAAACACTCAAGATCTACTCTCTTAGCAACTTTTAAGTGTGTAGTACAGAATTATTATCTGTAATCACAATGCTGTGCATTAGCTCTCCAGAACTTATTCATCTTCTAATTGGAAGTTTGTACTCAATGACCAACATCTCCCACTTCCTCTACCTACTCTCCAGGCCATGGAAAGCATCATTATACTACGTTTAAACAAATTTGGCTCTTTTAGATTCCACATATCAGTCATACCATGCAGTATGTCTTTCTCCGCCTGGCTTATTTCACATAGCATAATGTCCTCAAGTTCCATTCCATGTTGTTGCAAATGGCAGGATTTCCTTTTTTTTTTTTTTTTTTTTTTTGTAGTGTAATATTCCATTGTGTAAATATATTACTATGTTTTCTTTATCCATTCTTCCATTGATGGACATTTAGGTTGTTTCCATATCTTAGCTACTATGAATAATGCTTCCCCAGTAAACATGGGGATACAATTATCACCTGTTTTCATTTCCTTTGGATGTATACACAGAAGTGAGATTGCTGGATCATATGGTAGCTCTATTTTTAAGTTTTTGAGGAACCTCTATACTGTTTTTCATGGTGGCTGCACCAATTTACATTCCCATCAACAGTGCATAGGCTTCCCTTTTCTCTGCATCCTCACCAACACTCGTCTCTTGCCATTTTTGATGACAGCCATTCTCATAGATGTGAGATGATAAGTCCTTGTACTTTTGATTTGCATTTCATTATATGTACTTCAGAAAAACATCTATTCAGTTCCTCTGCTTATTTTTTAATGAGATTGTTTGTTTGTTTTTGGTCTTGAATTGTATAGGCTCTTTATATATTTTGGATGCTAAACCCTTATGAGATATATGGTTTGCAAATATTTTCTCCCATTCTGGAGGGTGCTCTTTCATTTTGTTGGTGGTTTCCTTTGCTGTACTTCTTAGTTTGATGTAGTCTCATTTCTTTATTTTTGCCTTTATTATTTATGCTTTTTATATCGAAAAGAACCATTGCTAAAACCTATGTCAAGGAGCTTTTTTGAATGTTTTTTTCTAGGAATTCTATGCATTTCAGGTTTTACACATAAATATTTAATCCACTTCAAGTTAAATTTTGTAGTGGTATAAGAGAGGAGCCCAATTTTGTTCTTCTGCACATGGTCACCCACTTTTCCAAGCAAAACTTTTTTTTTTAATAACAATAACTCAGATCTGAAAGATACATTCAAAGGTTATGTTAATCTGCTAACTGAGACTATGCATACATGTTCTCAGGATCCTCAAGAAGTTTTCTTTCATTCACGGTACATATGTTATTCCAGAAAAACACTGTCAAATGGGTCTGAGTTTTTGTACTCCCTAACCTCTACCTAGGTGGTGTGTGATCTTAGCCAAGACACCCATTTAAACCCATTGGGCCTCAGGATCTTCTTAAAACAAGGTGCCTGGATCAAGGGAGCTCTGAAGCTCTTCCAGCTTAAATAGTCTTTGCCTCTATGACTATCCCTCTAACTGGATTGTAGCCTGGATTTCTTTGTAATTTCTGGTTCAGAGGAGAGAGCACTGGCCAGACATCGGATCCATTCTAATTCTCCCTTCAGAAATGATTACTTTAGAAATGACTGCTTTTAGAAATGATGGAATCCTTTTCCTTTCTATGTCTTGGGCCATCCACCTGAAACTTGTAAATGATAACCTGAAAAGAAAACCTTGAAAATAAGTGATAAACGTGCTTTAATGCTTTGAAATATACAACATTATATATTGAGGTCTGCAGTGACACTAAGGGAAAGGACAAATTACTATCCCTATGTTAGTCAAGATGATATAGGCTATGCTATGGCAACAAATAATCCCAAAGACTGACTCGTGTTACAACTCAGTGCAAGTTGGTGAGGCCTCTGCTCATCATAATCATCAAGGGATCCACCGCTGGGAGCACCATCAAGACTCATGGCTCCCAATATCACTGGAGGAGAGAAACAGGAATTACACCTTGTCTCTTAATCACTTTGCTGGCTAATACAAACCACATGGCTATGGCTAAGTTCACAGGGGATAAAGGACAACAATTCTGCTTGTGACGTAAAGGAGGATATCTTGAATATTTATGAAATTGTTATGATACTAGATCCTCACAAATGTAATATCACTTGCATGCTCAGTTTTAAACCTGGAGACTAAAATCCTTCTTGTAATTCCGGGTGGGAACTATTCAAATGCAAAACAACAAACAAACCAAAGTTGATTTTGGATTTGACCACATACATTTGTCAGAAGAGAGAGCTTTGCTGAAGAGGGTGAAGGAAGAAGAGGAAATTCCGCAGGTGCCGAACTGGTGGGTGCCATGATGGAAGAATAGGCAGGTAAGAGTTCTTAGCCCTGAGAATGTGCAAAAGGAACAAAACAAAATTAACTGAGGTGAAGATTTATGAAGCATGAAAGAACACAGAACAGCGATCAAAGGAACAAATGGTTTATGACAGAACTTCTCTATTAAGGATTCTGACGTGGAAGTCACGTTTGTGTTTCAAGTAGAATAATCCTAGATGAGGCACGGGGAAGCAGGCTTGGAATGAAAGAAATGTGTTCACATGGAGGAGAGGTAACAAACAACAAGAAAGTCAATCGAGGAGGTGTAGTAACTATTTGAATTTCTATGTCGGGTCCTACAAATTGGTTTTGCTGGTGGCATACCTTAACATTTATGACTTATTGAGATTGTCACTTCACAATTTACTCTAACCCAGCAGAATAAATGAAAATTCTAAAAGAGAGGGATATTTGAATCAAAACATGTAATTAGTTGATTACCTGCTTCGTAGAGGTAACGATGACTTTGCTTTCATGTGGTATTCTGTCATCAGTCTGGGCGGTGAGTAGTTCTAAATACAGTGGCTTTATAGTTCCTTTGAATACATTGTTCTTAGAATGACATCATGATGTGGGATAAAATATTAATTCCCAAATCACTGAAAACATATATTCAGATGTAAGTATAAAAACATTTTCAAAATGCCAAACATAACTTAAACCTGTGTGTGTGTGTGTGTATATATATATATATATATATATATATATATATGTATATATATATGTTGTCCAGTGCTGGATGACTAGTGATATTTACATTTATTCAAATTTTCAATTATTTTTCATTATTGTCCTTTATTTTGGTGTGTCTAGAGCATTGGCTACCGTCGAAATAGAAGTGAAACCCTACAGAGGAGAAAAGACAGCAAATGTTGGTGATAAATTTAAAAATACAAAGAACCTAGGCAGAGGGGAGGAGACAAAATTCCTCACGTGTGATATGAATCTTTTGAAATGACTCTGCATGATTTGGAAACAACAACAATTAGAAGGAAAAAACCTTCAGATTTAGAATGTATACAAGATGCTTAAATTTCTGTTGACTAAGAATGCAGATAGAAACGCATCTGGTGTGAAGAAAGAGCAACTCAAAGCACCAGACTCAAGACCACGCGTACCGTTTGCTGTCAAGTGTCACTTCGTAAGTGACTTTTATGCATAAGAAAGACAATATGTACATTAATGCTGATAGCAATGATAGAAATTTCCTGGTCTTGACTGCACTAATGTCTCTCTTTTTCAAAGTCTGTTATGGGATGGCCCAGCTGTGAAGAACCTGCCGTAATGATTGGAAAGAATGTTTTCTAGCTGTTTGAGATGAACATGGCCTTATGCTTCAGGTCCTGCTTCTGCCCATGTACAGAATCATAAATGGCAATGAAAAGCCAACCAAAATGCAGCTACTAATAGAAGTTATGACCAAGTTGCCTCATGACATCCTGTAAGGGCCAGAAAGCAAATGTAGGGGAAGAAAAACATCCTAGAATGATAGAGAGGAGAACTAACAGTTGTTACTCTTCTATTTCTGCCTGCTACCGCCCAGTTCTGATCGTGAGGGCTTAGATTATTTCAGGATGCCTGAATGGTGAGGATACGTGCATTCTTCATAGGCCTATGTCCATGGAAAAGTGTATTAATGTTTGAGAAACCCACTGTTATTGGAGAGGGAATGGCATTGTCAAGAAAAGGAGTGAAACGTTAGAAAGTCGCCCAGTTCTTGCCTGGTATATGTGTGTGAACATGAGTTCCCATGCCCATCTGTATCGGCAAACCTAGCAAAGGTGCAACAATAACAAGATGCAGAGTGACGCTAGGGTCTGGGACTAGAAGGGCCAGGGCAATGACTCAGGGATGGGCCTTTCCCTCCTGGAGCCTCAGAAGACCTATGGTTATTGCCTAGTTCTAGATAAGAATTCAGGTTATTATATAACATATTTTCAAAACATTCTTGTGAGATGGGAAGGTGGGAGCTCTTCATGGTCCCTCTTGCCAGGAGAGGACGGTAGCATCTGGGAACTTGCTACGTATGGTGGTGGGGCAGGCTTATCAGGTTAGCCAACCTTGGAGATCCTGTTGGGCAGAGAATATTTTCTTCTCTCTCCACTTTTGTTGTTTACTTAGCAAAAGGCACTCCACCCTCACTGCAAGTTTTGACACCCGCTGATACACTGTATGGCTACTGTACCTTGACTTTCAATTACATTAAATCCTATTATAATCATTTTCTTATAACAAATCCTCTTTAACACCTGAAAAGCTCAGCTCCCATGGGTGTAGTGTTATGCTGTCAAAATAAAAAACAGAGGAATCCTACCGGAATTGCAGTAGTTCTTGCATGTGTTTGAAAATAAGATCAACATAAGGGACTTAACACACTCTGCATTCAATTCTGGTAGCAAAAGAGAGAAAAGTTATTCTAAGGCATTCAAATATGGCTTGACCTATAAACCAGTGGCCTTAATTCAGTGATTTTAAATCAATGTGATAGCATGGTAAAATCCTTTCTCTGGGAAAGCCTTTCAGAAACGAGGTCCAGAATTCCTAATTATTACCATTACAATGATTAATGTAAGCAGAATATTCTGTATTAGCCCATTATAAGAACACACTGCACGGGAAGGTGTTCATTTGTTTGTTTGCTTTATTTCTTTTAATGCTTCTGGTGTAGTCACTAAGCTTAATTAAGTTTCAAATTTTTTAGGCAAATGAACGTGATGGATCCTCTTTTCTGCCTTGAATGTTTTTGACCAACGTCTGTAAGTATAGCTCAGAAGTCTGTTTTATTATTCCAGCTTTTTAGTGTATTCCACGTGGCTTGTTGCCACTTTGGGAAAACTCATGATTTTGAGCAACATCTTCAGGGTCGAAGAGGGGAGTGGACATCTTAGGAAAGTCACAGATTCTGCTAGCAGCGTCTTTTCGGTGTTAGTCATGCCTGTTGATTCTACACACGGACACTCTGAATTCCACCCAGGACAGTGAGAGCCCTTTCTGGATCAGCTGGTGGGAAGATGTCTTTCCAGTTAATCAAACCTACCCTAACAGTCACTGCATTCCATATACAACCAAAGAATTGTCTCTACTTTTATTATTTTCCCACTATGTCAGGCGAATGCATAGCTCAACTCTGATGTGTCAACCAGAAGGATCCAATTTCCTCTTTTCCTTTCGAGCCTTTCCTTCCAACTCACAGGTCGGTAAAATCTTAGCCCTTCTGGGGATAAGCGTGTGCCAGAGTTTAGTCATTTTCTTGAGGAACACAATCAAGACTATGGATGACTCTGGTCCCCCTAGATGACAGCTGGGTCTTTTGCTATAACCTGGGAGAGGTAGAGTTCTCTGCTTTCATAACGTAGCTTTGGTTCAGGCCCATCTTTCCAAGCTATGGGTAATGTGAGCTGGAACAGGTCGCAGAGGCTCTGGCAGCTGGCTTAACCTGTTTATATAAAGACGGAACACAGCCACTGATTAAGAGAGCCACCTCCTACTGGTTGGTTTTGGAGGAGAGCCCAGAATTTTCCATGGAGATAGCTTTTAAAAGTTAGGTCAGCATCTCAGTGAAAGATAAGAACACACAAGAAAGCCCTTGTGGGTTTCCCTGTCTTCAGAAGCCCCACTGTTCAGAAAGAGTTAGAATAGATATATTTGGCCAATAAAATGCCTCCACTAGGTTTATCTCCATGGAATGATAACTCTTCTTAGGAGTGATCCTCTGGTCTGAGGATAAAGTGGGTCAGTTTGAGCCAAGTTTCACATTTACCAGTTTATATGTATGGCCCTGGTTCTTCAAGGTGGACCGGTCAGTGACCTAAGATGAATTTGATGTCAGGACATTGTATATGGGAGATTATTTTCATCTGGGAGGGACAAGATTATAAATAACAAGAGACGACTGCTACTCAGTTTAAATCAGCAAATGATTCTAAGGGGAGCAAGTGAGGGGTGGGTAGGAAGCTGAGCGAGGGATTAAGAACCCGATGGAAGAATTATAGAGAATCAGCGCAGAAATGCTAGGACATGAGTGATTCCATGGATTTCACCGCCCCTAATTGAACACACCTGAAGAGGTCCTATTCCTGGAAAACTGAGAAAAATGATCCCAAGTCTTGGTGTGATTTGTAGCAGGAATTCTTCTCGTGGATTGGATTGTGACTCTGCATTTTTATTTATTCAGTAGGCACAGACTATTCCTTAAGTTTTCCGTGTGCTTAGAAATAAAGACAAGGGGTAATGCCAAAACACTACTTAAGCTGGATGGAGTCTTCAGTAGCTGGGGCGTGTGCCATTAAATGCGGTGATTGGAGGATATTCCTGCCCTCTAGTCTGTAACTTCCAGAGGTTAAAAAAGGAACATCCCACTTTTATAAAAGGAAAAAAAAAAAGCCCTTTGCATAGATTATTATATAAATAAATCTTCTTAACAAGCACTGCAGTTCTTTTTTTTTCAAAGCACAAAGAGTTATTGTGTGATTTATGTGAAAAGGTTATATAACTGTACTCTGTTACTTTAAATAGTGTTTTTTATTTAAACTGCCAACTTCTTCATCACCAGCAAAGAAAAAAAGTGCATATTTGCAAAGCACAAAGGTAATTTTCAAGGACTGTAATTAGCTCATGATAACTTTATCTTTTGTGATGTCTTTGCTGCAGGACAAGAAAAGAAATGGACTTTTTTTTCATTGTTAAATCTAAACTCTGGCACCTGCAGTGTGTCAGTTCCATTAGAACCAGGGAGAAAGTTTGAAGTATTATACTTGGTCAGGGGGAAATTATGGATGGACTAAAGTAACAGATCTTACAATTTTCACTTGGCTTCATCTTTCCTTTTACAAACATGACAAGGCTCCATTTCCCCTGTTCCTCTGCCCCAACTGACCCTTTATTTCCAAGATATTAAAAAACCTATTTAAAAACCAAACCGAATACATGAACTGGAAGATAAAAAACAACAATGAAATCATAATAAAAGAAGCTGGGAAAGTCAAAGTAAAAAATGAATAGGATAGAACTCTGGCAAGAGAAAAAAAAGGAAAAGAAGGAAACAACCTTTGAGGAAGAGGATGCAAATTAATTTAATTCATCCTAGGAAAAGCAGTTACTAAGAAAAATTTTATTTCCATGAAAAATTCTGTTTTGGGGGGAGGTCAGAGTAGATGTGCACACAGGTTGTGCACGTATGAGAGGGAAAGAGAGAGGGCATATTTGATAATAGGATCTATTTCTGTGATTGGTTGAGACAACAGGAGGTCAGAGTCACAGAATTTCCCCGGGTGAAGACTATTTACAAAGAGAGTCTAGGAAGTCTCCTTCCTAGGAAAATAGGCTGTTGTAGGCAGCGGAATTCCCTGAAGTTCTTAGTTAGAGTCCATTCCGGGATTTGGAGGAGGGTTTTCTTCTGAGAAATAAACTCCACCTTAGGAGGCTGCGATCGGGAATTCTAGACCTTATTTATCTCACCAGTGGACTCTAATCACATGAACAACAGGAAAATCTATAAAGCACTTAAAGTCAAGGAATGGCAGTGTGGCAATAGGCGCACAGGGTGTGTTTCCTGTGGCACTATGAGAACTGTATCACCTGTTTGGTCACCGACCTGGTTGCCGAGGTGGCAGTCTGGCAAACAACCAGTCCGAACAACAACAACCTCTTGCAACGGCCTGTGAAATCTTCGGGCATCGCTGTTCTCAGAACGTTATCGATCCTTCTCAGTTCAAACGTTAGATTTCAATTTTAATGGGAATAAAAACAACTGATAGGAGACAAGAAATAAATAAATACTTCTAGAGTTCAGGGATCAGATACCCACTTTTAGCAACTCTGCAAAGGGAGAAGGCAATTGATTTTTAAAGAGCGCCTTGCAACCAGCAGGAAGAAACGAGACAATAGCTGGCTTTTTCGATATCTTATGGACAACGATGCCAGTCAGTATGCTTTGCAGCAAGAATTCAGTTGGGAGCGTGATTGTTATATCTTTAAAAGTTCTATGGGATTGTGGAGCCTCTGCAAGGTGAAGTCGGCAGCATTTAGGATTCATTAACTCTTGTTGTCTGGGAAGGTGTCACATACACCGTTTCACAGATCAAATAAGAGAGGACTGAAAGCTAATTTCCCAGCCAGGAAGGAGGAAGTCAATTAAAAACATACAGATGAAGAGCGATCAATTTCCTTCACACTAGAACCCAAAGGAAGTGTTTTGAAATGTGTATTTAAACTAAGAAGTAGAGTACATATCAAAGGGAAAAGAAAAGTTAAACTGAAAGCCAAGCCCAAGTTAGCAATAATGGTACATACAAGAACAGGTGCAACCTTTTCTAAATCCACAACCGCCCTCTCCAGCTTTAACACGTGCTGGGAAAATCTCTTCAAACAGAGGATTCTTTCTCCAAGACTTAAGGGCTGTCTTGGGCTTCTAGCAAAGGTTGATGAGTAATAGAAAATCTTCCATGTGCTCAAAATAAGGATCAGACTAAAATTAACCCCACTTGTAGACAGAAGGTAGCCAAGATGACACCGTTATCCATTATGCTGAAAATGAAATGCTTCTCTTTAAAAGTGCAGAGACAAAAAGTCTTTCAAAATGAATTGTGTGCCAAGTTTTATGCAGGCTGGGTCACTTAGAGGGACACTTCCCTATTTCTGTCTTCTATGGACTCCATTTAGAACTTGACCAATTAGCCCTCTTTAAGTTTTTTGTTTTTTATAGTCACCTGCTCTAGAAATTCCAACATTTTGTATTTTTAGACGCTGGGGTCAGGGGAAGTGCAAAGAAGGTGACATTTTGTGCCTTCACAAGCAATTCTTTTTGACTTGAGCAGGACATGACACAATGAGTACTGAAAATGTTCCTGCTTCCCATTTTAACCCCTTAGGGTCAGAAACACAAAGTGTAAATACTCGTATACACTCAGGGGGCTCATCTGATCAGAATGAATCCCATTTAGGGAGACCAGTGGTCCCTGTCAGGAAATTCCTGGAGGTCCTACAAACCACACAATTAGACCGATTTATTTTCTTCATCTGCTGTTACTTAATTATAATCATAAAAATAAGGCAAAGAATCTACTTTCTAATTTGTTATCCCCCCCCACCCCATTCTAAATCAAGTGTTCTGTGAATCAGTTAGCTTTCTAAAGTATGTTTTTTCTCTTTTAAGGAGAGGAAGCATGTGTTCTATTGGAGGACAGAAACTCCCGTCTTCTCAATTACACTAAAAAGTTCAGCCCAGGTCTCTTAGAATAAATCCCATATGAGAGGAGGGGAGGATGACTTGAGAGAAAGAATGGAAAAACATACTGAATTGCATAAACATTTCAACTTTCAAATGGATACAGGCAACTCCTCAGTTGCAGTCACTCCTTATTTATGAACAGCTGGGTACACTTAAACTTCACCCTTCTTTGCCTTCTCCTTTAAAATCAGGAGGGGCTAACCCCTAGAGACCCTCATCTAAAGCCCGAAAGCCATCTCTCCTCATTGCATTTCATTCATTCATTTTTTCAGGCATTTACTCAGTAATACATAGTGAATACCTATTACGTGGCATGCACAGTAGTAAGCAGATATAGACCTCCTGGAGCTTACAGTCTAGACTGAAGAGCAGAAACAGCCTTTAATCTAACAATTACATGAATAGATGTTAAACCACAACTCTGAAAATGCAATGAGGGAGAAAAAGTCCATAGCGCTCTAAGAAGAGTAAAGAGGAGAAATTGAATCTGATCCAGGAGTTCAAAGAAGGTTTTCTTGAGGAAGTGATAAAAGCTGAAATGTGAAGATTGGATAGGAATTCATTCATCCCAGAAGGAAATGGAGAAACTTCCAGGTTAAGCAAGCATATTTGAGAATCTGAGGTGGATTGGGGCATGGGCAGGGAATAGAGGACCAGTGCAGCAGGGGAGAAGAGGCCAAGGACAGCCTGGTGACAGCTAAGGCAAGAGAAGAGCAAGACACATGAATCTGAGGTCAAAGTAGGATTCTGGTTTATCCTATCAGAACTGGGGAGCCATGCGCCATTTATGGCTTTTATCACAGTGCTGCATGCGGTGAGGAAGAGGGGTCATGGCTGTTCGATAAGTGGTATTAAATGGGGGGAAACATGCTCCCTTTCATTTCTCCACCTCAGCTTTTTCCCTGCCACCGTACCTTTACCTCAGATCTCCCAGATGCCCTATTTCTGCTTCCTTACCCTTGCTTACCCTACTCCTTACTCTAGGGTTCTTCAAACACCTTTACTCTGGGTCTCTGATTCATTTCTACACCATGGGGACTCTTGCCCTCTTGGCCGGAGGCCACAAAACCCCCACCCGTAATGTGGAGTTAAGGCAGGTAGGGACAGTTAGGTGAGGCATTGATTCAGGCCCCCAAAATAGAATCCGAATGTATTTCCCCATAGACCAGTAGTACACATAGTCTTCACTGTCTACTTCACCTATGGGATGGATGACATTGGTTTTGGAAGGCTCCTCTTAGACCCTCACCTCACAGGATGCTGTTTCTGTGGGAAGGTTGACTTTCACAAACAACTTAAAAATCTCGAGGCCAAAGGCATTTTTCTCATTAGGAACTGCCTTTATGTAAGGAAGTCCTTGTGGGGGGAGTACTTTAATGATATTTCCCCCACTTTCTTGTTTTTCATCCTTTGCATATTGAACTCAGTAGAGTGCTGGATTAATAAAAAACTAACCAAAGTAACGAGAGAGAGAGAGAGAGAGTGAGAACAAGCAGGGAAGGGGCAGAATCTTGAGCAGGACCTAGGCCCAGTGTGGAGCCCAACACGGGGCTCCATCTCACAGCTCTGAGAATATGACCTGAGCCAAAATCAAGAGCTGGATGCTTAACCAACTGAGGCACCCAGGTGCTCCCCACCCCCACCTTCACCTTTTTCTGTTTCAACTCTAGCTAGGAGCTGGTTAGGTCAATGATTTGATTTGCTAGTTTTGATAAAGTAGCCAGATTTGAACAATTTTTAAATTAAGTGCTGAATGGATATTTAACTCATTGTGAGCAATGAATCTTTTTGTACCTACTGAATTTTGCAGTTCAAGGTATACACCTGTGTTTGGCTGATAGCTGTTCTTCTTGCCCACATTTATCAGCTGTAAGTTAAGCTAGCCTGCTTTTTCTTTTTCAGTGAGGAATTCTTTTTAAAGCCTCATTCTCTATCTTCCCCCATTGGGAAAAGGGAAGGAATCCCTGGGTGAATTATTTATTCAACAAATACTGCTGTGCACTTACTATATGCTAAATACTACCTTCGCTACCTGTGCTACCATACAAAAGTCGGATGTGATACCTGTTCTTATGGTCATACGATTCACATCAGTGCTGTCTAGTAGAAATTTCTGTGATGATAGAAATGCATTATGTCTACACTGTCCAATACAGTAGGTGGCAGTCCCCTGTGGCTATTGAGTACTTAAAATGTGGTCAGGGTGACTGAAGATCTACATTTTTTGTTTTATTTAATTTTTTTACTCTTCTATTTTATTATTTTTTTAATCATGATAAATGTATTCTTACTTCCCATCCCTATTTTACCCATCCCCCATCCACTTCCCCTCTGGTAACCATTAGTTTGTTCTCTATAGTTAAGTGTCTGTTTTCTGGTTTGTCTCTCTTTTCTTTCTTTCCCTTTGCTCATTTGTTTTGTTTCTTAAATTCCACATAGGAGGGAGATCATATGGTATTTGTCTTTCTCTGACTTACTTCGCTTACCACTATATTCTCTAGCTCCATCCATGTTGTTGCAAATAGTAAGATTTCATTCTTTTTTAATGGCTGAATAATATTCCAAAGTGTGTGTGTGTGTGTGTGTGTGTGTGTGTATACATGTACACACACATATATATACACACCACATCTTCTTTATCCAATTATCTATCAATGGATACTTAGGCTGGCTGTTTCCATAGTTTGGCTATTATAAATAATGCTGCAATAAACCTCCAGGTGCATGTATCTCTTTGAATTAGTATTTTTGTATTTTTGGGGTAAATACCCAGTAAGATGATTGCTGGACCATAGGGTAGTTCTATTTTTTATTTTTTGAAGAACCTTCATACTGTTTTCCATAGTGACTGTACCAGTTTGCCTTCCTACCAACTGTGCAAGAGGGTTTGTTTTCTCCACATCCTCACAACACTTATTATTTCTTGTGTTTTTTTATTTTAGCCATTCACACCATTCTAGGTGTGAAGTGATATCTTTTTTTTTTTGAAGTGATATCTTATTGTAGTTCTGACTTGTATTTTCCTGATGATGAGTGATGTTGAGCACATCTTTTCATGTGTCTGTTGGCCATCTGAACATCTTCCTTGGAGAACTGTCTGTTCATGTTTTTTGCCACTTTTAAATTGAATTATTTGTTTTTTGGGTTTGTTGAGTTGTATCAGTTCTTTTTTTTTTTTCTTTAAGATTTTATTTATTTGACAGAGAGAAATCACAAGAGAGGCAGACAGAGAGAGAGGAAGGGAAGCAGGCTCTCCACCGAGCAGAGAGCCCAATGCGGGACTCGATCCCAGGACCCCGAGATCATGACCTGAGCTGAAGGCAGCGGCTTAACCCACTGAGCCACCCAGGTGCCCCCGAGTTGAATCAGTTCTTTATATATTTTGGATACTAACCCTTTACTATATATGTCATTTACAAATATCTTTTCCCATTTAGTTGTTTGCCTTTTAGTTTTATTGATTGTTTTATTCTCTGTGTAGACACTTTTTATTTTGATGTAGTCCCCGGAGTTTGTTTTTATTTCACTTACCTATTTTATTTAATTTTAATTAATTTAAATCAAAATTGAAATAGTCACATGTAGCCATTGTATTGGATAGTACCTGTTTAAGGGTACATAAAGACAGGTCTAGTAAGACGTAATGAAGGCAACCAGATGGAGCCTGGGAAAATTATTAACTGCTTACACATTGTAGAACTAAAGGTAAAAGTAACTGAGTTCCAGGTAATTGCTATTTTAAATAAGAGAAATGTGGGGTAAATGACATGCACACAATCTTCTGGGAAATAAGTTAAAAAGTCTTAATAAAGCTAAAACCCGCTAAAAAAAGATGTTCGACCATTTGCTGGCTTTTCTCCAAATTTACACAGATGCACCTACCTATTGCATTCCTCTCAAAAAGAACCCCATGAAGATTTCTAAAACCAAATATATGGCACTCTGAGCATTTTGGAAGTCATAGGGGATCCTTATATTATCATTGTGCTAGAAATCATTACTGAGCTGAGCTGCATAACAGGAAAAAAGTTGAGCTTTTAAGGATAAATGGGTCATGCAATGATTTAAATCACCATTGGAAAAAAAAATCTAGCATAAAACGTTTTGTTCTGGAAGAATATCACCCATTTTAGAAACCAGTTCAGAGAAACTCTTTGGCTAGAACAGTCTGTATCAGACAGTTGTTTAAAAGTTGTATGTTGTGTTACTGGTAGCAACAGGCTTCAGAGATATTTTGTAGTTGAAAGTCATCATACCTAGTTTGCAGCTGTTAATCAACAAAGGAATTAGGAAAAGAAGGGAACACTTTCCTTCATATTCTGAAAAGAACAAGGCCAGGAAAAAGCTTTCTTGGACTGGGAGGAGTGGATCATCGGTGTGGGAGAGGGTGTGTGGGGGGGATGGGAGGTAGGTGGGGGAGAGGGGGTGGTTTTGCAGAAATAGAGGGATGCTCTAAATGTCAGTGATCAACTCATGCCTCTTTTATGTGTGGAGAGACAGTTCAAGACAGAACAGAGCCCTGCAGCTAGTGCACAGGGGTTGGAAAGGAAATGAAAGCTTTGTATTCAATTGTTTCTAGAAAGCTAATAAGGGAAAAGAGACCACATACAGATAGAGAGGTGCACTTGGGGTTAGGCCTATGCAGAATCTGGCTTGAAGGCAGTGGATACAGTGTGGATTAAAAAAACAGCCTAATCTAGTCTGGGGGGAAGATGAAGGTTAGATTAAATGGTGATAGAGACAGGTTTTTTGAAAAGTATTTATGAAAAATTCAACTTTATACTATTTAAGAGTTGTAAAAAATGTACTATAACTGAAATAATGAAATAATAATTAATAATAATAATTAAATTATAATTATAATTAAATAATAATTAATAATAATTAATTTTCATTGACTTTGGCCCACTTGTGTCCATCACAGGAATCTCGACTAAAAAAAAAGTCATCTTCTTGCCTTCCACCACCTGGTGAGAGTCTACATCAAATATATTTCCCTACGACCTTTTTTTCCCTCTCACCTCTATATCTGTTTCCTTATCACTAGAATAAGAGTGTTAGTATCTTTTTCTGTCTGCTTCACAGAAGTAACAAACAAGAAAACAAATGAAAAACATTTGGGAAACTCTAGGACATATGCAAATATAAGCAATTTCATTTAATATTTGAATGGCAAATAATAGCCTGAAAGGTAAATCTGTGCACTTGCACACAGAGAGTGATTACAAAAAACACGGGGATGGAATTGACATGCCCTACTGTCCAGGCGAAGGAAAATGGCCAATGGAACAAACCAGAACATGTGTGTCCCATGGGTGCCTATTCACAGTAGGTGGATTTCTAAGTAATTGTGGACTTGTGAGAGAAAAGGCTGGAATAGAAATATTAAGTAAGGCCTAAGTTCTTTTCTGCCCATAATGACAGAAATCTAAAATATATACATTTTTTTAAAGATTTTATTTATTTATTTGACAGACAGAGATCACAAGTAGGCAGAGAGGCAGGCAGAGAGGGAGAGAGGAGGAAGCAGGTTCACCGCTGAGCGGAGAGCCTGATGCGGGGCTCGATCCTAGGACCCTGAGATCATGACCTGAGCTGAAGGCAGAGGCTTTAACCCACTGAGCCACCCAGGCGCCCCTAAAATATGTACATGTTTTTAATTATGGTGCAACCTCTAATGTGTGCATACTATTAGTTCCAGACACACATATAATTTTTTGTCTTTTCACCAGGCAACTCTAACCACTGTAGAAGATGAGCTAATACAAATCACTCTTGCTCTCCAATTCCCTAGAGCCAGGCTGTCCTCTGGTTCTTTGACTTTGAATCATTTATGTACTCCTTCCAGGGTATGGTGTTCTTAAATTTAGAATAAAGTCCACCCAAGGTCTTGGGTTCAAGGATCCCCAAATTCAGAGCACATGAAGAGCTTACTTTAAGAAGAGTTATTACTCAGAAAAGTAGCTGCAATGGGGCTTGATTTTTTTTTTTTTTTTTTTTTTTTAGCTCCTTTTCAGATTAATCCTTTCCTCTTAGTCATTGTAGGTTTTGGGAAAGAAGGTGAGACAATGGGACGTGCTTGAGGGGAGGAATAAGGTCCACAGAGCTCTGCTGAGCATCATGTGTACCAGAGGGTCTCTGAACCTCAGGTTCTCAAAGGAAATTCTCCTGATTGGAAAAGAGCAAACTCACATTTCTAAGTGCCAACAATGAACAGGGATGGGACCAGTCACTTTATAGTCCATCATTTTTGTCTGTTGGGGAATAGCAAGAGTTGAATGATGTCTTTGTTGATGCAATTTGACTATAAAGTGTATAAAGTGAAGTAAAACTCTGCCAGGTGAATCCAATTTCTTATTGACTTTCCCTCACATTAGACACCATCCTTGTGGCTCTGGCTGCTTGGCCATCCCTCTCTCCTGGAAGTGTCACTTTTCACATGCTCAATTATCTTAGCAAATTTGTGTCATCTCAGTCTTACCCAGGCTTACACGAAGGGATGTCGTCACCATCAGTTCTGTTCCAAATACATATTTTCCCCCTAAGTCTGGGAATTAAGATAGTGTCATTGTTTCCAGAGCCAAATGCAAGAAGGCCACGTTTGTGTTTCCGAGTCATCAGACCCTACCTGCTTCATTCCATACATTGGATCTGTGCTTTCTGAGTTTGCCTAGGGAGGGAAGCCCCAGGACAAGGGAGGAAATAGGAGCTGTGCCAGCAAGCAGTCAGGCTGGCGCTGTGCATCTGCGGGGCCCAAGTCCAAGGCGACACCCAGACTGTCCTTGTGGCTGTTTCTTTGCAGAGTCACTAGAATACTTGATTGGTTTTTTTTTCTTTTCTTTTCTTTTTCTTTTTTTTTTTTTTTTTGCTATTTCAGCAGCTCCCTTTATGAGGACTTGTTCTTCTCATCCACAGAAGCCCTTTTCAAACAGTACTGAGAAGACCGATAAGAAGGAAAAGCTTTCACTGAAGGGTTCTCAGAAAGAAAGCATTCGATTTCACTACAGGCCAGTGCTGCTCTGATTAGCCCAGGCCCAGCTGACAACAAGGTTGCCAGGCAGTCCTTGTCCTGCCAAGAGTGGTGGTGGAATGAAGCAACCATATGGTTTGTGTTACCGTTTTTTAGCTTTTTCAGGTTTTGAGAGGAGAACGTCACTGGCGATGATAATTCAGTTTGGAATGAATACATTTTCAGTGTAGACTTCGGCAACTGCTGATTTGTTTGAAAACCGAAAGTCCATAGTCACATATTACAATGTGGACTGGATAAAGCACAGGGTATGTCAAGATCCTACTACCTAAAATAATGAAGTTTCTGGCCAAATCCTCTTTTAGAAAAGAGAGAATAAAAAATAAAAAGAAAGAAAGAAGGAAAGAAAGAAAGAAAGAGAAAGAAAAAGAAATCTCCAGCATCTCTAAGCTGCTACTTACAGCCTTTATAAAGATAGCACAGGAAAAAGAAACCAAACAATAAGCTAAATTCTGCCTTCTACTTACACCATCTTCTCTAAAGTCAGAGTTGATTTTTTTTTTACATGCCTCAAGTTAAAACTTGCCACAGAGCAATCAATTTGTGTAAGTTTATGAGAAACCATAAAATACAAATGTTGTCATTGTAAATTTGTCATTGATTACCTACATTTTTTAGTTAAAAAAAAGAGAATTCTGGGTTTATTCACACGTTGAATTCTCCTCCTGTGTATTCTTGGAAATATTCTTCTCAGAAAGTCTGGGACACTAAATTGGAACAAATGATTCAATTCATAGAGAATTTTGCAAAGTCATATGGTTTGCTTGCATTGAGTTTAGTAAAGTACCTTATGAATTAAGCCTTTCCTCAAAGACACACATCCATTGCCCTCTCAGTAAGACCCATCAAGGTCCCATGGCATTGTTGCCACTTGTTAGCTTTTCAAGAAACATATTTTTGAAAAACTCACATTTTTCAAAATCATTTTAGCAGAATTCAGGTACCCCTTAGAATGCTATTGCCTTTTTAAAGCATTTTAAGGATTCTGGGAAACCCACTAAGACACTGCACTCCTGGAAACAAGATCTTTCTGTCAGAGGTTATAAAGCAGCAGAAAGCAAAAGAATCCATAGCTGGTGCAGTCACACATTTCTGGAAAGGCTTTCAAACAAAGAAGAAATATAACTTGTCAGTCATAATGCCCTGGCCTAAACAAAATGCAGTTTTGCTTAAAGAGACGCTGTCAAACGTAGTCATTTGGGCTCCAAAATTATGCTCCACAAAACACTAAATTAGTTTTGTCAAAACATAACCTTGGTTCTCAAAACATTGTCAGAACTTTCCAAGTTCAATAAAAGAAGGCAGTGTTTGTGGTTTATGTGGACATTGTCCTCTGCATACTCTACGTAGTATCCATCAAGTCATCCATATGTCTATCCATCCATTCATCCAATAAGCATTATCAAATTTTTATTAGGTGCCAGGCACTGTTCTGGACCTGGGACACAAAGGTAAAAGGGCACAGTCATATTCTCGAGGCTGGTCTTCCTAATGAGGGGATAGAGGTGAATAATTATTGTAATCAAATGCCATGACCACTGTAATGGACAGACTGAGCAGGGGAGAAGCTAGAGTGTTGCAAGGGCTGTAATGTTGCATTAATTCAGGATACTTTGGGAGCTAAACTGAAGACAGACCATTCTTTTCAGATACTCTTAATATTCAAAGAAGACCTAGTGTCTGAGATCACCTTCTTCTTCTTTTTTTTTTTTTTATGAAATGCACAATTAATGACACTTTCATAGGGAACACAGTGCCATAGGGATATACAATTAAGATGTCCAAACCCATGTTTCTCAGAAGAAGGAGCTTTCCTGGGAGAGGGAAGGGAGGACAGGAGAATATTTGGCAACTGTTGATTGGTAGGTTCTCCCACTAGCTGGATCTATGTATTTTTCTTCCTTTTCAAGGAAACAAAAGAGGATACAAATGAATGAGTGACATTATGGTATGGAAAATCCAAATCTGATATAATTTACTTAAGAGCAAATATTTTGATATCTCTTATTGTTATAGCTTATGCCTGAAAGATTTCAAACAGGTTGTGACTACTGGGCTGTTTCATTGCAGTTGACAATGACTTGTTTCAAAAGCTTGTCAGAGACATCCTTGAGGGGTTCCCACTCTCCCAAGGTTACATAGCATTTTCATGCATCACCTTGGGAACAAATTACAGAGAACAAGTTTGATTTTATATTTTCATTTTTAATGATGCTATGTGTCACCAGCCACATAAATGATGGCAACAAGCTCTGCCCTCCTACTTTCCCAACATTAAGAATGAGATAGTATGGTTAGACTCAACAGTTGTTTAATGGCTGGGGAAGGGACCTCTCTGCCACCCAGCACTCTCACAGGGCTCCGAAAGGAAATTCTGATAGCAAACCTCATGGTCTCAGGGCAATTCTTCCGAAGGCCTTTGAGTTCCAACAGAACATGTCGAAGGATGTAGCTGAGTAATTTGTCCATTAGGCCAGGGGTAGTGGTGGTTGGGGTGCAGAATTCTTATCCTGGAATCTGGAAGCTTAGATGACACAAAGACTAGAATATGTGCCAGACAAGGCACTATTCTCTTCACACGTGAGGTTAAAAGAATTCTGTCTGTACACATGACAGAATAGACTAATTATAGTAATTAATAATAGTAGACTATATGTAGAATTACGAATGATGTAGAATTTCTTATTTTTATCTTTGCATGATCCATTCAATAACAATCAATTGGGGCTGTTTGCTGATCTTTTTCAGACACCAACACTGCAAATTAAAAATCCAAGATCAGTGGTCCTTTGGTCCAATTTTCTCCTTCAGTCACTGAGATGCCACTGGTGCTCTAATAAGCAAATAAACTGTCCTAAAGCCATGAAGAGGCTTCAGACTTTACTAAACTAAAGGTGGGGAGTAAACTTACTGTTTGAAAATACGATTCTCGAAATCCCCTCCCCATCTGTCTCAGAATTTTCACTGGATGTTTGATATTGGCCAACGTTGCCTTGACTGCAGGCTATCAGGGAGCACTCAGGGGCTCAGCTCATGACCACACTCAGTGGCCAAAGGAGGTAGCTGCTTTCCAGCAGGTATCAGTAGGTCTTTCTGAGCCCACCTGTGTTCCTAGTGCATGCTGCAGCAATCCTCTTGGCTATTCTATGCATACAAGTCCATAATCAGTGTCTATTCAGTTAAGTTAAATATATTTTGTAAGTTGAAAAAACAGCCGACAAACAGAACATTCTTAGTTGTGTAAGTGTATTACACCTGTGAGTTCTGATCCACCAATGGACAGTGAACATCTATTGTTCATCTATTGTTACCCCATCTATTGTTGCCCCAGCAGAGCTCCCAAAAATGTCTGCATGGGACCAACAGAAGTGCTCCTGCCCATGTGGTGCTGAGAAGAGCCTTCTGTGCCCTCTGACTGGGAAAGGTAGGCTGGGATAGAATGGTGAGTCTGTGGATACAGTGTCCAATTTGTGAGGTCTTTTTTTCCATCTCTATTTCCTCTAACTTTCTGATGCCCAAAGGGGTGCTGGCCTTGACTTTCCCACCATTCCTAAAGGCCTCTTTCCTCAGTGCTAGACTTTGTCTCCACCATATTCCTTAACTCATTCTCATGCAGAATCCAGTTCTGCCATGGGCACTTCTGATTTCACTGTACAGCTTGGAAGCTGTGTCCCTTTCTTGTTTCTTAGATTGAACGCTTCAGATCAGGAGTCCTGCTGGGCCCTGGTCTAAACCAGCCTTGCTGCCCTTTCTTTTGTCTTTCCCACTCTTCCTGTCTTGGATTTACTCCAATGTTGCCAGCCCTTACCTGGCTTCCCTTTTGTTTTGGGGTCTGCCCCTCCTGCACGCTCATTTCCTCTTCTCTGCTTCCCTCCTGTGCCTTCCAGCACAATGGGATTGAGTGCTGGCGACAGGCACCTTAGTGTGAATTATTTTATTTGACCCTTTGTTGACAGCCAAAATGGACAATCAGGGAAAATAAAGATAGGAGTTTTGGAAACTTCTAGGGTGAAGCACAGAGAAAGAGGAAAGCAACCTTTGAGGAGAGGTGGAAAGACAGAGGCAGCAGAAATTGTGGAGATTAAAGTCCCGTTTGACAGTCTGCCTTCAACTTCTTCACACAGCTTTCCAGCTCTGGTCCCTCTGAACCTGCCAGTGTTTGCCCGGTGCCATTGTTGTTCCTGTGCTCATCCATGTCAGTTCTTCCATGCACTCCACACATTGCCAGCTCTGTGCCTGTCATATGGGAACAGCAGCTACAATGGTGAGTAAACTGCACTCATGTGGTCTCGTGGGAAAAGAGAGGGGAATCAAATGATCATGCTACAGAAAAAGGTTCAATAAGGGAATTTGTTCAGGTCAGTGCTATCTGGAAAAGTATACCTGGGGAAGTAACAAGGTTGCTGAAATTTAGTGGAAATGTAGGCTTTAACTCAGTGACTATAGAAAGAAATACTTTTACTAGAAGAAAGAGGAGTACGAACAAAAGCCCTGTGCTAGAAAGGAACACGGTGTGTGCAAAGAATTGAAAGAAACCCTGAATGTCTGGCAGGCAGAGTGGGGAGATACATTATAGGACGATGAGGGTGTTGAATATAGGTTTTTAGAAGCATGTTAAGCACATTTTTCTTTGTCCTAAGAGCCACAGGAAGTTATGTGACAGCAGTGTAACAAGATGCCACAACTTAGTGACTTAAAAAACAATAAACATTTAGTGTCTGTGTCTCACAGTTTCTGTGAATCAGGAGTCCAGGAGTAGCTAAGCTGGGCAGTTCTGATTCAGGCCTTTCATGAGGTTGCAATCAAGATGTGCGCCAAAGCTTTACCATTACCTGGTATCTTGGCTGGAGCTGAGGGTCTCCACAGTGGCTCTCCTATAAAGCTGGCACATTGATACTGCTCTTGGTGGGATGTCTCACCTCTTTTTATATCCACCTCTCCACAGGACTGCTTGAATATCCACAAACCGTGGCAACTGTCTTCCGCCATATCAATTGATGAGAGGGAGGGAGGGAGGGGGAGAGAGAGAGAGCGAAAGAGAGAACATGAGCCAGTCTCATAAATCACATAGGATTGCTGTCACAGTCTACTCGTTAGAAGTAAGTCACTAACTCCTATGAACATTTAAAGGGAGGACAATTCACCTACACTTTTTGAAAGAAGTAATGTCAAGGAATCTGGGGCATATTTTAAAATCACAAAACCATTAAAGGATACTAAGCAGGAATGGTAACATAATCAGATTTGCTTTTCAAAAACATTACTCTGAGTGGAAAACAAATGAAATAAGGGCAGTCTTGGTTAATAGATATTAGTGGGATCCAGGTATAAATTGATGGTAAGGTGGAATAAGATGGGGTAAAGATGAAGAGAAAGAGAAATGAAAGTTTCAAGATACATGCAGAAGGTAAAATGAGTCTTAGCAATTGATTGGACTTGGCAGTTGAACGGGAAGGGATATTATAGATTCCTAGGTTTCTGGTTTGCATAGATGGTTATTGTGGCATTTAGTAGTATGGAGAATGCTAAGAAAATGCCAATTTTGGTCTGTCAGAGGGACTGGGGGTAATCATGAGTTTCCTTTAAGACATATTAAATTTGAACTGTCTTTGAAACATCCAAGTATGGTTGTCAAGTAGTTCCTTGGTCATAAAACTCTGGAACTAAGATGATAGTTTTATGCTAGACATATAAATTGGTGAATTATCCATAGATAATCCATAGATAAGTAGGATATCTCTAGGTTTGTTGAGAACGCTAGAGAAAGAAAGAATGATATGAAAAGAAAAGAAGGTCTTGAGAGATTGGATTTTTGTCTAGCAAGTATTAACTCTTCTTCTTCTTCTTTTTTTTTTCCTATGAGCAAAGTTTACTTCCCTGTCCTATTGGTGCTGGCCTTGGCCATGTGATTTGTATTGACCAATGAGGTGTCAGCAGAAAGGACAGTAGCAGGTGCTTAAAATATGCAGAGGAACTCCCCTTTTGTGCTCTTTTCTTTTGCTTTGAAAACATGCCTTTGATAGCCACTGGTTCATGGAGAGATTAGCAGATTTGTGCTCAAATTTGTCCCCGAAGTGTGGGACCAAATCCAGCTAAGCCTGGCCTATATCAGTTGAGCCCAATTTACAGATCTATAAGCAAGAAAAAAAATGCTTATTTTTGTAAGCCAATAAAATGTCAAGATTTTTAGTTTAATTATGCAGCATTGTTTTGGTAATAGCTGACTGGTATGAGGGTCTGGGATCTAGTAGAAAGGAATACTATTTTTTAAAGTCCTTATATGCATTTTTTTAAGAGCAGTATTTATCTCTGATACATGACTGTATTAACAAAACCTAACGTAAAGGCTTGGTGGAACATCTCATGAATACAAGCCTGCATCACAATCTAATGTAGGTATGGCTGTTAATCTATCATGGATTTCTATAAGTCATGCAAACGTATTTTGTTTGTTTGTTTGTTTGTTTTTAAAGAGGGAGGGGGCAGAAGGAGAGGGAGAGAGAGTATCTTAAGCAGGCTCTACACCCAGTGCAGAGCCCAATGCCGGTCTTGATCTTAGGACACTGAGATCATGACCTGAGTTGAAATCAAAACTTAGCTGACTGAGCCAGCCAGGCAGCCCATTGCACCTATATTCTTACAATATAAGCTCCTCCAAGCATGTTTCCTCAATAACATGAAGAGGTTCCACGAAACTTGGATATAGCACTCATCAAGATCAACAACTGTATCCTTTCCTTTTCCTGGAGTACTTTTTTATTACAGGTTGTAAAGAAATGCTTAAGAAAGTTGGTGCTCTATCCATATACTATGTTAATATTTTAGACCATATTTTATTGTTGTTGTTAAAGCACATTTCAGGAGAACAAATTTTAAAATAAAAAAAAAAGTTATTAGTGGCAATAAACAGGCCTGTAAATAGTGTTTCCATGGAATGAAGGCAATCAAAGTGACTCTTTTGGCTACTATCATTTTCATAAAAGCTTTGATTAGTTATGAGGTAATTGTGAGAGATGATGAGTTAGCCTCAACGAAAGAAAAATAGTTTCTCTAGTTTAGCAGCTGTGGATCTTCTGGTAATTGTTGGAATATTCCTTTTTAGTACACTTAAAGCTAGCTTTTTAATGTTGCAGTGGAATGCTTCTTTTGAAATACATATTTTAACTTTTTTATTTATAACATTTTTCTTCAGTGTAACTCTAAACTATAGTTGAGAAGGACAGCCCTTGGATTTATGTGTTACCTCTGTTAAAAAGTAAGAAGACTCTATAGGAAAGGCAAAAAAGAGGCTGCATTGAAAATATTTGACTGTCACGTTTTGGTTATTAAAATGTGATTTCCCTCCTGACCAAGGTACTCATCTTAAATGTCCATAAAAATTGTGTGCCTGTGTGCACACAGGACAAGTGTGGTTGTCCAGTGTTTATGAGGGACATGTGAAATTATACCTTGCCTAGTTTGACCACAGTGTGAAATTTTAAAGTATAAACATGATCAAAAAGAAAAGTGGCTTCAAAAACAGAGAAACAACAACATTCCATTCTCCCAGAACCTTTTCAGTCTCTCAGTCAGACAGCTGCCCCCCACTCCCTTCTCCCAGCAGTCATTAGAAACAACATCCCATTCCCTACCCAGTCCCCCACTCTCCTGAAAGTAAAGGGCACCATCAATTTTGTGAAAGAAATTGCCAAAATAACAAAACTTATTGGAGTGGGTAATTTCTCACAGAACTTGCCAATCAGCTACAGATGCAAATCTGCCTTTCTTATCCCTCACTCTACCCCTGAGCGAGGGAAAACAACCTAAACCTGCAGGAAAAACCCTTTTCAGCCCGAGAATAATACTAACGACACCACCATCTTGGAATATTTTGCTAGTACTTCCCTTCTTCCTTCTTTATTACACCGCTGTGTGTATATGTGTATGTTGTATCTTTTTGCCTTTTCATTTTGTTCAGCGTCCAAAAAGGTTATGTTAGCTGAAAACATCACAAAAACATGGTTTAAAAAAGCAAACAAGCAGAAAAGTATGAAATTAAAATTGAATGTTTCTCTCCCCACACCCCTGAGCCCCTTTCCCATTCTCTTAGACTTCCAAATAACACAAGTTGTGTGAGGGAAAGAGGGTGTGTGTGTGTGTGTGTGTGTGTGTGTGTGTGACGGGGGTGGGAGGAAGAGAAAGAGTCTTACTATTGTCTTATTTTTAATTAAAAAAATATATATATTATACATATACAAACTCCTCCCTAGATGTGTCCTCCACCAGAACCCAAAAAACAAATAAACCCCCCAAACCTCTGATACTTAGAAGTCTAAGAGAATTGCTGCTTTAAAAGTCTTTCAAATTAAGCTCATTCCAAAGACTTTCCAGTATAACCAAACAATGAGAAACACTGGTATCCAGCCAGTCACAGCGTCTGCCATCTCTGATTTAATGTAATTTGATGACCATTAAGTCAAAGAGAAGACAAAAGTGGGTTCATATTTATAGGAAAACAAACAGACAAGAGATCTCCTCCATTGATTCATATTTAAATTTTCTTATTTTTATCTACTATTTTAGAAAATATATGTTTATTTTGTTTATGTTTAGGATAATTTTGTTGGTAGGATAAAGTCTCTTGGGCCTTGCATTTTCTTCTTAATTATAAAGGTTTGTGGAATGTTCTCTGAGAACAGAAACCCTTCCTCAAGGAGTTGTTTTTCCTAGAATATTAGGAGGGTCTCTACTAGGTAAGCAATGATGTCAGTGCAAATGTTTTAAGACTCTCCTTTCCCATCCAAGTTGGCTTAATATGTTTTAGTTCTACTACTTGACTGTTTTTAAAACAGATTGAAAAATTTGCTCACTGAGAGAGCAATGATTAACTAAACCTGTAAACTGCCATTTCACTTGCTATCAATAGCTTGAAAGAAAATCTAAATCCATGACTAATGGCCTGAGAGAGTCAAATACTTGTTTTGCGGAGCCTCTTTAGACCAAAGTGTCATTTTTGAGATCTTTAGTTTTCTTCTTTTCTCCCCATGTTACACTCTACCTTTTAAAAAAAACATACAAACTCTATTAATAATAAAGAAATATATTCCCACTCTTTATTCTCTTTTTAACTATACACTTAAGTGCCTGTGGTCAGTTTCTCTCTGAGGAGCTCTTCCTGAATTTGCCGGGACACAATTGTGGACTGGTTAAGAACTTGAGCCCCGGAGACTTCCTCTCCTGACTCAAGCCTTACAGGCCATATGCCTTATATTAACCTTCCTAATCTCTTTACACCTCAGTTTTCTCAACTGTAAAATTGGCATAAATTTATAATTATAATGTAAACTTGATAAGGTTCTGTATCTATTAAGAAAAATGTAAACAAAGTTCTTCATATAGTTCTGTTCCATAATGAGCCTCAATGAAGGAAAATTTTAAAAATACTATATATGAAATAAAAAATTTTAAACTTCCAAAGTTCCCACATAAAAAAAAATCAAACTCTGTGGCCCTGGATAAGTAAAGCTTAAATTATACCTCCAGATCATCCTATATCTCAAGGTTTATTATGTTGCCTATGAAGTATAGATTACTATAGTCTATTCTATACCAACCAGGATGTAACTGACAATTTGGGGATGCCCATGGCAGTATACTGGTCTATAAATGGAGGACAAGGTCAAAAGAAGTTATGCAGATCATAGCAAGATTTGCCCAAATGGCCTAGGGAAAAATATGTGTTCACGATTGAATTACTGATTGGCAGAGACCAAAAAAATGACTAGTATTTGGAGCTTACATTGCTGGATACAGAAACAGAACTCAGGGCCAAACAGATTACTACCTTCCCTTTGGATCTGAAAATTTTAAAATCTCAATAACCAAGACTGTACATTAAAGTTAGAACATAAATTTATATCTGTTCCTTTTCCTATGCATTTTGTCCAGAATTGGGCATTCATTCCTTCTGCAAAAAGTGTGTGTATATGTCTTTATTTACTATGGGCCAAACCTAGTAAACCTACTCTCAAGGCTATTGAAGTAAACCTGGTAATTTCACTAGAGCGTTTTGGGGTATTATTGGAGCCCTTCAGAGACGTCTACCACTCTTGGTGGGTTGGAGGTAGTGTCTGGTAACATGATTAGGAAATGACATCTGAAATCATTCTTACAAAGGAGTAACAGTCAGCAGAATTAAAGGGGAGAAGAGGGAGGTGGTGGAGAGACAAAATGAGCAAAGATGCAGATGTAATAGATTGGTAGATAGCTGGAGATGGATCCAAGGTCAAAGGAGGGTTTTTAATGAACAGGAGGAGCATGGGGATAGGTCAGGGGGAAAGTCAGAGTAAAGAGAAAGATTAAAGGCACAGGAAAGGTGGGCTGAATTCTCAAGAGGAGGTGGTGATAGCCTTTAACTGAAGGAAAAGCACCCCACCCAAGTGCTGGGGATAGAGAAAAGTCAGGTGTGGGGACAAACTCTGATAATTATTACTGATTTCACTCTGATTAGAAAATGGATTTTCCTTTGAACACCAGGGTAGGAAAACCTCTTTGTTTCCTTAGAATTTTCCTGAATGCAAAAGGAGTAGGGAAAAAAAGAAAACAGGGAAATGAATTTTGTAGTTAAATACCTGTCAATTCTCTATTTGGAAGATATTAACTTCAAATTTGTTTTTCTGTTTCATCCATCTTGCAAAAAAGATTTGTGTAGGTGTCAGTTGGCTGAAAACATTTTACATTTTTTATAAAAATCTAAGTGGTTTAAAAACTTGTATATACACAAGGCAGGGGCATTCTTCATATTATCAAATATTTGATTTCCTGTGAGGTTAACATTTTCATATTTTTATTTCTCTCTTTTATGAATTGTCAGTTTTGTCACCTGAAAGAAGGCTTTTTATGAAACACCTTCAAGCTAAAATAAAAAATCTAGGATCAAGAGAATTCAGGATGTTCTGATCTAGGGTGGATGAATTGGGAAAGCAAGAAAAAAATAACCAAGAGAGAAAAAGCTGCATGGAGATATAGACTCTCATATATGAAAGAGAATTCCGTGGCTCCTGGTCTAGTCAGTATCAAATGAATTAATCTGATGTGCAATTTCCCTGTGGAATACTCATATAGCATCGGTTTGACCACTTCTAGGAAGAGGAAGCTCGCTGCCACTTGAGGTTGCCCATTCCATTTGGCTAAGCACCCATTTCCAAAAATATCTTTGGTGTGAAAGGGTCAAGATTATTAATATACAATATGAATAGCTCATACTTACGGAGAGCTTCCTATATTGCCAGATTTAGTTCTAAGTGTCTTACATGTATTAAATCATTTAATGCTCAAAGATTCCTCGTAGGAGGCTATTTTCTCTATTTCACAGATGAAGTAAATGAAGCTCAGAGATGTTGGATAGATTTATCAATGTCACACAGCTAGTACATAATAGAGCAGGGCATAGCACCCCAAAATTCTAGCTCTGGAGCCCATGCTCTGAACTTCATCAATGTTCTTCCCTTCACCGCATTTTCCAAAGTTTTTCTTGCACTTAGATTGGTGAGGTAGAATCTAGTGTCACCCACTCCATTTTTTCCCTTCTTCATTTTCCAAGGACAGGTCCGCTGTTGCCAGACTATTTGTTTAGACTTTTGTGAGACAGAACCAGATACAGTAAAGAGAAGAATAAAAAGCAGATGGGCTAAGGGAAGACATTTCTGAGGAATATGGCACAGAACCAAGAGTATGAGAAATATGTTGGAGGGGAAAAGGAAATTTTAAGAAGAATCACTGGAGATTTTATACTTCATATAGTGCAAGAAATGCAAGGGAGGAAGTAGAATTACTCTTATGTCCCTTTTTGTTAGCTGGACTGTGTCTCTTGATTATGGCACCATTCTAACACTCAACTATGTAGAGCATGGATTTAGCAGGGTTACACATCTGTATAACCCCAATTTTTCTTCCCATTAAGTTCTTCTAGAGCCATCTGGCTCAGAGATACTCTTTCAATTTTTTAAGGATGCTTATCCTATTCGTCTTAAATTTTTTCTTGGCTAAACATTTCTACCAGTTATTTCTTTTTCCTTTAAAAAAAGCTTATTGTGTATAATTGATATACAATAAACTAAACATGTTAAAAGTGTACAACTAGATTAGTTTTGACATATGGATCTACTCACAGATCGTCCTTGTAGACAAGATAGTGGACGTATCCATCACCCTCAAGACATTTCTTATGACCCTTGTTAATACTCTCTCTTCCTTCTATCCTGTCTCAATCCCCAGGAGATGACTGACCTGCTTTCTGTCACTGTTGATTACTTTGTACCTTCTAGAGTTTCATATAAGTAGAATCAATCAATATATAGTATTCTGAGGAGGGTGAATTGGGAAGTCTGGCTTTTTTCACTCAGAATAATTATTTGGAGGTCTATTCCTGTCATAGTATATGACAGTATATGACATAGTATATATACTGGTATACCAGTAGACTATTTTTTGTGCCGCTGAATAACGTTCTGTTGTATGGATATACCTTATGTGTTTGTTCACTTCACTCACCTATTGATGGAATTTGAGCTTTCACCAGTTTTAGGTTATTACAAATAAAACTTCTGAACATTCATATACAAGTCTTTGTATAGACATAAGATTTCATTGTTCTTGGATACATAACTAGGATTGGGATGATTAGATCATATGTATGTTTAACTTAAAAACACCAACAAAAAACCCTGCTAAACAACTTTCCAAAGTGGTTGTACCATTAAAAAGTCCTACCATCAGTGTATGAGAGTTGCACTTCTCTACCTCCTCATCAACACTCAGATGGATCAGTCTTTAATTATAATAGATGCTCAGTGCTATTTGACTGTGGTTTTAATTTGCATTTATCTAATGACTAATAATGTTGAACATCTTTTCGTGTCCTTTTGGCCATTTGTATACTTTCATTGGTGAATACCTGTTCCACTCTTTTGTCCATCTTTTTAAACTGGATTTTTGTTTTGAAAGATCTTTTTCTTCTCTAGATACAGTTCTTGTATTGGACATATGATTGGAAAATATTTTCTCTAGTCTGTGATTTGTCTTTTCATCCTTTTATCAGTGTTTTTTGAAAATGATTTTTAACTTTAATTAAATCCAATTTACCAATTATTTATTTTATGGGCCCTGTTTTCGGTATTTTATCTATGAAATCTTTATTTAACCAAGGTTCACAAAGAAATTGTTAAACTTTCACCTAAAAGCTTTACACTTTTAGATTTTACACTTAGATCTATAACCAATTTTTAATTAATTTTTATATATGCCTTTATATAAGATGGAAGTTCATGTATTTTGTGTATAGATATTCAATTATTCCAGCACAATTGAAAGAGTATCTTTTGCTACTGAATTGCCTTTGCAACATGATTAAAAATCAGTTATTCATATATGTAAAGCTCTATTTCTTAACTCTATTTCACTGATTTATCTATCTTTACATGGTTACCTTATCATCTTGATTACTGTAGTTTTATAATAAGTCATATACAATAAGTCTTTTATAAAATAATATAATAAGTCAATAAGAAGAAATCAGGTATAATTAATTCTCTAACTTTATTCTACATTTTCCAGGTTGTGTTGATTATTTCAGGGCCATCACATTTTCGTATGAATTTTGGAATCAGCTTGTCCATATCTACAAAACAACCTGTTGCGATTTTGATTGGGATTGCACTGAACCTAGACTAATTTAGGGAGAATTGACATCATAATGGAGGGTTGCTATCTCTTCATTTACTTGGGTCTTCTCCAGTTTGTGTTAGCAATGTTTTGTAGATACTCAAACATCAGTCTTGCATATATGTTGTCAAATTTATTCCTACAAGATTTGTATTTTTTAATAATTTTTAAAATTTTAATTTTCAGGCACCTGGTGGCTCAGTTAAGCGTCTGCCTTTGGCTGGGTCATGATTCGAGGGTCCTGGGATGAGTCCCACATCCAACTCCCTGCTCAGCAGGGAGTTTGCTTCTTTCTCTACCCCTGTCCCTGCTTGTGAGCTCTCTCTCACATTCTCTCTTTGAATAAATAAATAAAAATCTTAAAAAAATTGATTTTCATTTTTTTTGCAAGAATATTGAAAACAATTGATTTTTTCTTTGGTGTTCTGCCAATTTAATAAACTTACTATTAGGAATAGCAACTTTTTTGTAGGTTCCAAAGGATTTTTTATGCACTCATTTTTGTTTAACAATAAGGAGAACTTATTGACTTATTACTTACTTTCTAATATGGTGTCTTTCTTTTTTATCCTAGTTGTACTATCTAGAACCTTTAGTACAACGTTAAATAGATATAATAAGTTCAGACATTGTTGTATTTTTCCTGATTTTTTTTTTATTTAATAAAGTTTTGTTTTCTAAAATGTACAGTTGGTGGATCTTGTTCATGCATCTCCATCAGCAGCTGGAGCATCTCCACCCTTGGTGTTTCTGGTGTAAATTACTTGAATTCTGTGCTTTGAAACCAGTTTAATAAGTCTTTTACTAAGGAGCTCCTGACGGGCTGCCCTGGCCAGGGAACCTTGAATCTTCAGTCTCTCAGAGACAACAGCTGGAGTTATAAGCTTATATTTGGGAACTTCTTTACAGAGTTTGTCATATGTCTCTTTATCAAACAGGACCAAATTACTGAGCTTGTCCTGAACTTTGTCTTTGGACCACTTCTTCTTTTTGGCCTTGCCCCCAGATTTGTTCACTGGGTCTTTGTCTTTTTTGGCCAATTTTCCCGCATCTTTCTTCTTCTTGTCATCCTTGAGGGGTTATAGTGAAGCGGGGAGAGCAGCATCCATCCTTATAACCTCACTAAGATGTCGGACAAAAATGAAGCGCTGCTTCCCCTACCGGCCCAGTAATCTCCACCCACAGTGAGCGCTTCCGGGGGTAAAGGGCGGAGCTTGCGGACGAAGGTCGGATAGTCAGGCGGGGACAGTCGTTTGGAGCCGCGCACTTCCGCACTTCCGGCACTGCCTGTGGCTTGCTGGGTTTGCCATTAGTTGTGAGGCAGGCACACTCTGCTATTCCCCGGCCCTGGGAACCAGTAAAGAGAAACAGAAAACAATCTGCCGGACCTCGAAAGAACTCTAGGCGACCCCGCTAAGCTTGGTACTTCAGTGCGCAGGCCTATTTTTCCTGATCTTAGGGGGAAAGATTAATTCCTTCATCCTTAAGTATGATAGTAGTAGTAGGTTTTCATGGATGGCTTTTATCAAATTGAACAAGTTCCCTTCTTTTTCTAATTTGCTGACAGTTTTTAACAGAAATGTATGTTGAGTTTTGTTAAATACTTCTGCTTCTATTGAGATGATCATATGGCTTTTCTTTTCCAGTATATTAATTTGACAAATAAATAGACTTTCAAATGTTAGATCGAAATTGCTCATCCATGTTGCTTTCCTGGGATGAACTCCACTTTTTCATGATGTACTACCTTTTTTATATATCATTAGACTTGATTTGTGAAAAGTTTAAAAAAAAATTCTTAACATTTTTATTTGTGAATGATATAGAATTTTTTGGACTTCACATCTTTATCTGCTTTTGGTTTTGGGGCATGAAAGCCTCACAGATTGACATGAGAAGAATTCCTTTTCAATTTTCTAGAAGAATTTCTACAAAATTGTTATTATCTCTTTCTTAAAATTTGAAAGAATTCTCTAGTGAAACAATGTGGGCATGGAATTTTCTTTGTGAGAGATTTTAAATTACCAATTCGTTTTCTTTAATAAGTATAACATTATTAAGATTACCTATTTCTTCAGTGACCTTTGGTCATCTATGTTTTTCAAGGAATTTTTCCATTTCATCTGTGTTGAATTTGTCAGCACAAAGTGCAAAGTATTTTCGTGTTTTCCTTTTTGTGTGTAGAATCTATATTGATATACCTTCTATAATTTCTCATATTGGTAATTTGCATCTTCCCTCATTTCTCTGATAAATATGGCTAGTGGTTAATCACTTTTATAGATTTTCTCCCAGAAGCATGTATTTATTTATTTTGTTTTCTATGTTTCACTGAATTCTTTTGGGATCCTTATTGTTTGTTTTATTCCATCCACTTTGTTTTTTTCTAGTTAGGGGGTGAATAGACTTTTTGTGCAAAGGACTAGATGTAATATTTTAGGTTTTGTGAGCCCTACATTCTCTGTCCAGCTACTCAATTCTGCCACCACAGCATGTATGTTGTGGTTGAATATAGAAGAATGAGTATGGCTGTGTTCCAATAAAATTTTATTTCTGCAAAAACAGTCAGCAATCTTGATTTGACCTAAGAGCTATAGTTTGCCAAACACTGGTTTGGTTTCTTATGGTTGGAACTAAGTTAATTGGTTTGAAACCTTATTTTCTAATACAGTCATTTCGCACTATAAATTTCCCCATAAAAATATTTTAGTGGCATCTTGTAAATTTTCATATGTCATACTTCTTTTTTCAGTTTAAAATATTTCTTAATTTGCTTTTGTAATTCTTCTTTGCCCTTTGGATTATGCCGAAGCTTGTTATTTAGTTTCTAGAGCTCTATTTTTGATTTATATTTTAAATCTTCTATATGGTCAGAGCTGACACTTTGTATGACCTAAATCCTCCTTAATTAATTAATTCACTATTAAAGTTTTTGTTTTTAAAGATTTATTTATTTGTCTTAGAGAGTGGGAGGGGCAGCAGGAGTGGAAGAGAGAAACTTAACCAGGCTCCATGCTGAACGTGGAGCCTGATCAGGGACTTTCTCCCATGACCCTGAGATAATGACCTGAGCCAAAACCAAAGGACAGTCACTCAACCAAATTTGCCACCCAGGTGCCCCAATCGTCTTAAATTTATTGAGCCTAGTTTAATAGCCCAGAATATGGTTTGCTTTGTTAAATGTTCCTTGTGGAGTTAAAAAGAATGTGTAGAGGTGCCTGAGTGGCTCAGTGGGTTAAGCCTCTGCCTTTGGCTCAAGTGGTGATCCTGGGAGACCCACTGAGACTCTGCTGAGCAGAGAGCCTACTTCCCCCTCTCTCTCTGCCTGTCTCTCTGCCTATTTGTGATCTGTCAAATAAATAAATAAATAAAATCTTAAAAAAAAAAGAAAGGATGTGTATTCTACTATTGTTGAGAGAAGTATTCTACAGATGTCAATTAGGTAAATTTGATTATAGTGTTCTTCAAGTATCCAATGTCTTAGATAATTTTTTTTCTACTTGTTCTACTAAATATTGAGAGAAGTAAATTTATTTTTATTTTATTTATACTTTAAAAAAATTTTAAAAAGTTTTTATTTAAATTCCAGTTAACATACAGTGTAATATTAATTGCAGGTGTACATTATACTGATTCAACACTTCCGTACAACACCCAGGGCTCATCACAGGTGCCCTCCTTAATCCCCATCACCTATTTCACCCATCTTCCCACCCCCTTCCTTTGATAACCATCAGTTTGTTTTCTGTAGTTAAGAGTTTGTTTCTTGTTTTTTTTTTCCTCTCTCTTTTTTTTCCCCTTTGCTCATTTGTTTTGTTTCTTAAATTCCACATATGAATGAAGTCATGGTTTTTGTCTTCCTTGACTGATTTATTTTGCTTAGCATAATGCTCTAGCCCTGTCCATATTGTAAATGGCAAGTAATATTCCAGTGTGTGTGTGTATGCGTGCATGTATGTGTGTATATTATACACCATATATACTATATCTTCTTTATCCATTCACCACCAGTTGATGGACACTTGGGCTGTTTCTATAATTTGGCTGTTATTGATAATGCTGCTGTAAATATGAGGATGCATGTATCCCTTTGAATTAGTATGTTTGTACTCTTTGGGTAAATTGTAGTGCAGTTGCTGGATCATAGGGTATTTCTACTTATAACATTTTGAGGAATTTCCATACTGTTTTCTAGAGTGGCTGCACCAGTTTGCATTCCCACCAACAGTAAAAGAGGGTTCCCTTTATACCACATCCTCACCAACACCTGTTGTGTCTTGTGTTACTGATTTTACAGGTGTGAGGTGATAACTCATTGTAGTTTTGATTTGTATTTCCCTGGTAGTGAGTGATGTTGAGCATCTTCTCATGTGTCTGTTGGCCATAGGAAGTTCTTCTTTGGAGAAATGTGTATTTGTGTCTTCCTGCCCATTTTTTTTTTTTAAGATTTTATTTATTTATTTGACAGACAGAGATCACAAGTAAGCAGAGAGGCAGGCAGAGAGAGAAGGAGGAAGCAGGCTTCCTGTGGAGCAGAGTGCCCGATGTGGGGCTCTATTTCAGGACCCCGGGATCATGACCCAAGCCGAAGGCAGACGCCTTAACCCACTGAATCACCCAGGCGCCCTCTAACCATTTTAAATTGGATTATTTGTTTTTTTGGAGTGTTGAATTTTATAATATTTTTATATATTTTGCATACTAATGGAGAGAAGTAAATTTAAATCTTTTGCTATAATTTGTATTTCTCCATTACTTCTTGCAGTTCTTTTAGATTTCATTTCATATATTTTGAAGCTCTGTTATTCAATGCATAAATGTTAACATTTTTATATTCTTTGGATGAATTGATCCCTAAACCTTTAAGAAATTATCATTTTTATCCTTAGATATATTTTTTAATTTGATATCCACTATGTCTTATGTTAATATAACCACTTCAGTATTCTTTTTGGTTAGTAACCATACCATAACCTTTTCCATTCTTTTACTTATAACCTATTTGTGCTTTTATATTTAAAGGTGTTTCCTCATAGTAGCATAAAATTAGCTCTTATTTTTTTTTTTGATACAATAATTTTTTTGGTACAATTATTTGTAGTGTTCTTTTCTGCTAATTCTAACATCTGCCATTAGTTCTAAGTATGATTCAGTGGAATTTCCCCCCATCCTTCTCTTTTTTCCTTCTTTTATATCTATAATTTTTCATGATTTCATTTTATCTCCTTTGTTGGCTTATTATAATTTTCTTATTTTAGTTATTGCTTAATGATTTATAGTATACAATTTAGCTTATTTCAGTCTACATTTAAAGGATTTTTACCATTTCATAAATAATATGAAGACTTTACTATAGTATACTTCCATTTTATTCCTCCTGACCTTTGTGATATTGTTACATACTTTATATTTTTCTTTCTTTTTTTTTTTTAGTTATTTTTTTTTTTCTCTGTGCTTCATTTGGGAAGTTTCTATTTCTATTTGTGTAAGTTTGCAAATCTCATTCATTATATATTTACTAAAACATTATGTAGTTCTCATTTCTTAAAGTTTGTTATGCCTTTACATAAATTCTTTTTAGCATGTTGAATACATTCGTCATGATTTCTTCAGTGTCCTTTTCTGTTAATTCTAACATTTGTCATTAGTTCTAGGAGTGTTTCAGTGGAGTTTTCTCCTTGTTTTGTCCTATTTTCCTTTGCATATTTGATAATTTTTGACTGAATGCCAGTCATTGTGAATTTTACTTTCCTGGGTGCTGCATAATTTTATATTTCTAAAAATATTCTTTTTTTTTTTTTTAAAGATTTTACTTATTTATTTGAGAGAGAGTGAGAGAGAGAGCATAAGAGGGGAGAAGGTTAGAGGGAGAAGCAGACTTCCCGTGGAGCAGGAAGCCAGATGTGGGACTCGATCCCGGGACTCAGGGATCATGACCTGAGCCGAAGGCAGTTGCTTAACCAACTGAGCCACCCAGGCTCCCCCTAAAAATATTCTTGAACTTAGTTCTTGGATACAGCTAAATATTGTGAAACTGTTTGCATTTATTTGTTCTTTCTTTTAAGATCTGTTAGTCAGAACCAGAGTAACATTTACTGTGGGGTTATTTATTCCCTATTACTGAATCAGGATCCTTTGAATTTACCCATGCTCTATATATTCTAAGATTTTCCAGTCTGGTTCATGTGAACTATTTCCAGCCAACTATGAATACCAGAAACTGTTTGCTTTAATCCTTTCAGGTGTTTCTTTCTTCAACATCAAGTAGTTTCCATACATGCATAATGTGGTTAGTAGTCTGCTGGGTACTTGAGGAGGGTCTTCTGAAGGTCCAGGAGTTTCTTTCTTTTCATCACTCTCCTTTCCAGTACTTTGTTAGGTGAACTCTATCTACCATGATCTCTTTGACTCTCAGTCCTATATTCTCAACTCATGATGTCTGTCAAGTTTCATCTGGGTTTCCTCACCTTGAGCCACTACCTGATATTACTCTCAAAACAGTAATCAGGAATAATCATAGAATTCACCCCCTTTTTTTTTCTTATCATCTCTCAAAAATCACTGTCCTTTGTTGCCTATTGTCCATTGTATTAAAAACGTGTGTCATATACTTTATCTAGTTTTCTGGGTTTTGTTTTTGGGCAGGATGGCAAAACTGCTCCCTGTTACTCCATCTGGGTCAGAATAATTTATCTGTTACTCCTTATTCATTACTCTCTGCACTGGGAATTCTCCAGTTTGCCTTTATACCTCTTCAAATGTATTACCTCTACCAGAAGACAGTATTACAAGTAACTTGAAATATGCAAAGGAAAGTAGAACTTTCTCTGTTATAATCTAGTCTTGATGCTCCCATGAGTGTAGCATAAAGACCATTCCTTTTTATCAGGCTCATCATACTGTGGCCTGTCAGTGTGTGTACAAAGAAGTAAAACCTCCCAGTATTCCTTACTTGTGTAGCTATAAGCTATACCCCCATCTTGTGTTTGTGCATTTATTTACATTTTTTATTTTTAGTTTGCTGAATTTTTATTTTTTAAATTGAATTTCACTTGGTTAGATTTTAACCAGGACTACCTAGTTCACAATAGGAATAACAGATTTTAGGAGGTATGTAGAATCAAAGTCTGGAGGAAGGAGTAGGGAGAAAAATCAGATTTATAGGAATAGACCTTAAGAAAGATTAATCAGGTTAATGATGTAGAGAGGAAATATGATGGTTGTAATAAGGAAAGAAAGAAAGACTGGAAGAAAGAAAATATTAACAAAAACCTTCAACTAGCAAAGACTTAGCTGACATGAACACTCCACAAATATTTTAAGTAAATACCTCACTCTTGGTGTGGAACTGGAATGTACTAGTTAGCAAGATCTGAAACAAAGACCTAGAGAGTCCCTGGGTTAAAGTAAAGTGATGAAAAAGAATTGCTGGAAAAACCGTTAATGTTTTGAACCTCTGCTAGGAGGATTGCATAAAAGTGAAGATTGTAGTTGAGATTTTCTACATCTTATCTATGTTGACTATCTTAGTCTTATTCAACTGAACTAAAATTTATTTGAATAATGTAAAGCTACTGTTTATGATGGTTGACGGGAAATAAAACTAGAGGATCATGGTATGCTGGTAAAGAGGGAGTGGGGAAAAGGTAAGACCCAGGTATATCATCTTAATGGAAGCAGTGTCATTCTTGCCATTAATCTGTACAATATCAATGTAAAAGTTAACCAAGCAATAAAATGTAGGAATTCATCTAAGTGGCAAATGAGGGTCTTTATGAAGCTGTTTGGTGGTTTGGAGGCAAGCATTTCAACTCTTTGGGATATTGGAGATGTCAGGGTTTGTTTTTATTGAAATTTTTAATTTATTTACTTATTAGAGAGAGAGAGAAAGAGTGGTGCATGCACGTGAGTGGGACGAGAAAGAAAGGGAAAGAGAAAGAATATCAGGCAGACTAATGCTGAGTGGGGAGCCTGATGCAGGGCTCCATTTCGTGACTCTGAGATCCTCACTGAGCTGAAATCAAGAGTCAGCTGCTTAACCCATGGATCTTGGGAATATGAGTGTTTATTATTGCTATATCCAAGAAAGTGTGCTATCTCCTTCTAATAACATGCTACTGGCCACCCTTGTGGAAAATGCCTTCAAAGGAGCAAAGAGAATTTTGGATAGGTAGAAGGAGCAGAAGAATGGGGCCATGACTGAATTTGCTTTTTCTGCATCAGCCAATATGCATTTCATGGGATGGGAAGACATTTTTGTAAGTGGTTGGTTAGGCTTAATCATGATGAGGCCACTCAGAAGCAGAGTGAACCGGAGGTGGAAGAAAAAAAGCCATGCCATCTGCAGAGTAGTTTCCCCTTCTTACTCATGCAGCAGAAATGTAAGACCACAATTGATAACTCAGCGACATTATATTTTGAGTCATGGTGTCCCCTAACTTTGGGAATTTTCCTTCCTGCATGGCCACAACAAACTTTTCCTACCCTGCTCCATAGGCTAAAACACACCCAAGTGGCAGACAAGATGCTCTAATCCCATACAGAATCTAAGGGAATTTCCATTCAAAAAGCATGTATTGAGCACCTACTGTGCACAAGGTACTATAAGAGATGGCTAAGTTTAAAGTTTCACAAACCAGCGTCTTTAATTTTTAGGAGCTGTAATCCAGAAAAGCAGCTAAAAAGTCATACTGAAGGTGGCAGAAAAGAAAAATAAAAACAAAGATAAAGACTATAAGTAACGAATATAGTATAGTGGAGGCCTAGAGGAGTGAGAAGTTGTTTCTTGTTTTGAAATAGAGGGAGGCTTCAGAGAGGAGTTAGAATTTCTTCTCAATTCCAAATAGTGACAAAGATTAAAGAAGAGAATATTATGTAAAATCTTAGAGCTAAGAAAATGTGGAGAATATGTGTGTTCTCCTGAAAAGGACATTTCAGGTGAGAATAGGAAACATGCTGGGGTCTACACTAAGCAGGCTGAACTTTGTTCTGTAGGTGAAAGGCAAACCATTGATGGACTCTAACCAGGCATGATGACATGGTGTAATTTTGCATATGGTAACTATGGTAGCTCCATAATGGTGGACTAGAGAGGGGAGGCAGGGAGATCAATCTGGAGAGAGGTGGAGGAATGAGAGCCAACTCTAGTGAGAGGAGCAGCAGAGCACCCAGGAAGCTTCGTGATGTGACACAGAATCCCAGAGTTCTAAGCCATGACCTTGGGGGAAGTTTCTTACTTTCTCTATGCTTCAGTTTCCTCCTCTATAAATCAAGGATCAAAATAGAAGCTCTTTCATAGGGCTATAAAGATTAAATAAATTGATATGTGTAAAACCCTTAGATCTGTGTCAGCAAACCGTAAGCACTCAATAATGTTATGTATTATTAGCAAGGCAGTGGTAAGAAGAGACACTAAGGAGTGGATTTGAAAGTTGTGCTATATAATTATGTCATTATTTATATTGGAATTATTTTCAGCTATTTGCCCACAGAATGTAATTCTGTCATTTAGTAAGCAAAGCAAGAAATCAAGTTGTTACCATAGTATTTATTATATTTTATTTCTCCTGATTTCTTCTAGAATATGTTTCAGACTTGAGATAATATATGAGGTTGCCCCTGAGATATATTAGTTTTAAAAATGAAATTGGAAATGTAGTAGGGCCAGTTGAGTTTTGTGGTCCGAGTTAGTTATATCTGAGATTTATCTATCTATCAATAATTAATTAATTAATTAATTAATACTTTCTTACATTGCTCCCAATCTACGAGAACTTAAAAATCTCAAGATCTTTCAAAGATAAAACCATGTAACCTTCATAACCTCTTTGAAGTAGAGTGAGTGTATTAATTTAGGTTTAGAATGGTAGTCCAACCAACACCTGCCCTGCCTTCCTTTCCTTCTTCTGCTCTACCCCCACTTCCTGAATCATTGCTGCAGAATGAGGGAGCGCCCATCCTGGAGATGTCACCCAGGAGCTGTGTGGGTGTTGACCTGTGTGCTGCTTTGGGACCTTGGGTAAAAGGCATCAGGCAAACTGAGGCTACCAACAGTGAACAGAGAAGCAGCTCTCCTTGTTCAGGACCAGGAAAAGAGGAAAATATGGAGAAAGAATCAATTTTTCTTCACTGTTTCCTGTGCATTCTGAAGTGGACTTATCTGTGGTCTAGACCACACTGAAAATATGAAGGTCATGATAACAGAGACATCTGCAGTCAACATCTAACTGTAAAATGTTTATCTTGATCTATTTTGGGCTTTAATAATAATCCAGGGCCTAGGAAAGGAATCATAGGTTAAGTGTCAGTGGAATGGCAAAATAACCAACGCACCTCTAAGGGAAGAACAGGAGTGTGGGATGTTCTTATGGTTCACGTCTCCTGAGCCATTTCTCAGGGCACCCTTTGGCCTTCTCATATTAGGGGCCCCTACTCAGCAGCAGACACCTGGCTACCTCCTTTCCCACCTCAGACAGAGGAAGTGCTCTTAGTGTTCACCCTGAATGCACTTTTGGCTCAGGTGAGTCAATGGCAGAAACAAAACAATTATGGGATTCTAGACATGCTACTGATACTTTCCTCTCAACGCTGCTGAGAAGAGGTTATCCAGCATCAGAAAGAGATTAATTCATGTGCAACCTTTAAAAATAAATATAGAATAATATTTGCTGGCAGGAAAATTTAAAAAGCGTGTGCGTGTATTTATTTTTTTCTATCAATGAAAATCATTTTTAGCTTTCAAAATAAGAAAGACCCTAACCCCCAAATCCACAGTAGCTAAGTGGTTAGAGTAGAGCCTCCCCAGATATCCCTTAGAATCTGATTTACATGAATGTGAAGAGATCTGGGAAATAATGCAGTTCTCATTTCCCTTTTGCCTTCCACTGTGGTCTTTTCATTTTTTCTTTTTTTTTTTCCCCCACAGAAAGCATGGGGTAGCAATCTTCTCCTTCCCTAAGAAGGATCCTGGAGTGTGAGTGACTGAATAATCTACAAAAAGGGAGGTTGAAGAGAGCCCCCCCCTCACTCCCCCTCCCCAACGCCTCAGCAGTTCCATGTGCCAATCAGCTTCCTGCACTAACCACCCCTCCCCCATTTTCCTGCCAATATTCCTTTAGGAGAAAGGGAAAACCAACTGAACTTCTAACACTTGGAGAAATAGCCCATTCCCTACAAAAGTGCCTGTGATTTCAGTGGAAGTGTTGAGTAGGGTGTGGAGGGTGCGTGCTAGAAGAATCTGTCCTTAGTATGTGTCATGTTCTATCCTAACCACTTTCCATCAGTAATGTCACAGGGTTAGTCAGTTTCCTGGCTTTTGCCCTCCCTGGCTTTCCATGACCAACGGCCCCTATGCTTGCTGTGATAATTTTCTCTGCACCGCTGACTTTTAAACCGACAACATAAGTAACAGTTACATTTACACAAGAGAAGGTGAGGAAATTTCAGGCAGGTTCCCGTGTTTGCTCATCAACTGACATTATTTGGGCCCCTTCTGAAGAAGGAAAGAAACAGCAGGCCACAGTATAATTTAAACAACAGTGACAGGGAGCCGGGCAAAGCCAGAAAATCCTAAGTGGTGTGGAACGAAGTGTGGGAAACTCTTTCTAGAATTTCACTGATTAACCATTGATAAAATAACAGAAGTCTATTTTTCGCCTCTCAGGGCCCCCTTTATTCACAATCTGAATGTGAAAAGTAAGAAATCCAACTTACCTAAGCTTTACACTGTGCTAATTGTGTGCGAAATGCAGTCATTTGAGAGTGTAGCTTCAAATATCTTTTCTGAAGGACTTGGGGCAGAGCAAGTGCTCTGTCACCTTCTCTCTCCCTTGAGGAGGTTATGAGGAGCACAACAGTGAATTCTTTCATTCTTACTGTTTGTTTTAGGGAGGTATATGACCTTTGCTTTGGGGGCTCTTCTTCCTCAACCCCTGCACTAACAGGGCTCCTCCCCTCCCCATTATCTTCTGGAGGCACATTTCCATGTCAAAGACTTCTCTGGAGAAAAAGCTACTTTTTCTTCCACCCCTTGCCTGCTTTGTGCCTGACTTACCTTAACTGCATCCTCCCCAGCCCTGTTCCACATTAGTGATAGCAAGGAGCAGAACCTTATTTAGAAATCAAAACCACAGGGGGGAAAATATCTGCTTCTTTCTGTGAAGGATAAGAGCAGTTCAATTGCCCTTGAAAATACCAAATTGTAAGAAAGATCACTATCTCTCGAAGTAAACATAGAAATAAGAGATATTCTTTAGTGAAATTGTAGGTTTTCCTTAGGAAAAATGGAATTACTAACACTGTTATACACAACTAAGTAAACCCATACTGGGCTAATTTAGAAGAATTTCTAAGGAATGAGTGAGTATAAGTTAACTTGTCTTGCATCTGTGGACTGTCTCCTGATATATTCGTCCAATAGAACTGATAAGTAATTTAGTTGGACACAAAGAAAATTCTCCAAGTTGTTACCATGTTTCTAGTCTTCAAAGGTTGGGTAATCCTAAAACCCATTACTGATTTTGACCTTCTGATAGGCCTTGGGAATTCTAAACCTATTTACTTCCAGCCATTTGCAAAGATAGAAGGCTTCCCTTGGGAACTGTTCTCTGGGATTTTGATCAGTGCTGTTTGGACCCAAGTAAGACATTCTCATGAGGCCACCAAAAACCCAAGAAACTCCCGCACAGATCACCTACCCATGAGGGGACTCAAGCTCATTGGCTCTTACCTGACACCAAAGTAGACACATTATTGGGCTTTGGAGAGCACTGGAAGATGGTCTTAGAGACAGAGGAAAAAAAATCAAAGTCTTCTGGTCCCTATTTATTTCTCATGCCCCAGAACTTGCCCTCTTCCCTTCTACACTAGATTTGAGTCATACTGAAATACTGGGAGTTCTTGAACAGGTCTGCTTTTTTCTTTCTCCAGATATTTCACAAAATATCCCTTTTCTTTGGAACGCTCTTCCTCCTCTTTGTTCCTGGCCAACTTCCAGTTGGCTAACTCTTATGTCCAATTAACTCCCGAGTCTTTGAAAACTCTGTTTGTGTTCCTCCTATATAATGTCACAACTGGCAGGAGAAACAAAACAATCATGGGGAAGAAATACAAGTTTCAGAAGCCCTCCAGTTCCTTGCCTCTTACCTTTTTTTTTAATTGCTGGACTTGGAAACATGGAAGACTTTTATTTTTGAAAAAGTTGATCCATGTCTCTCTGAAACCATAACAAGAATATAGGTCTAAAAGGAATGATTCTGTACTAGTAGGACTTTTAAGTGCTCTCTAGATAAGCCAGTTAAAGCAACATAAGAAGTGGTTCTCATTGTCAACCTAGAGCATTTATTTCCAAAAGATATCTAGGAGATAGAATATACAAAGCCTTGCTTTAAAATAGTTTATAGTCTAGCTGTGGGATATGGCACTTGTGTTAATTTTCTATTGTTGTGTAATGAATTACCTATGGACTTGGCAGCTGAAAACAACAGCCATTTATCAGCCCACAGTTCTGTAATTTAGCAATCACATGGTTCAGCCGTGCTCTCTGTGTCAGGGTCTCATACTCCAGGTGCTGGCTGAGCTGAGTTCTTATCCGGAGGCTTGGAGTCTTCTTCCAAACTCACTCAGTTCCAGGCAGTTGTAGGACGGAGTCCCTGTTTTCTTCCTGGCTGCCAGGGATGGTTCTCAGCAATTAGAAGCCACTCTCAGGTCCTTGCCATGATGAGCACCTCTCTATCTTCAGAGCCAGCATCCAAGAACCCTCCTTGGGTCAAATCCCTCTCACATTTCAAATCTCTTTCACCTGTCCCTTTTATGGTCTCCCTGAGGAGGTCAGAAAGGGTCAACTGTGACATAGAATATGACCTAAGCATGGGAAGGGTATCCCACCGTATTCACAGGTCCTACCCACACTCAAGAGGAAGGGATTATGCAAGAGTGTTGGTCATTGTGGGTCATTTTGGCATTCTTCCTACTCTAATACTCAATGGATAAGACAGAGTAAGAAGCCCCACTTGAAAGATGGAAAATATTACATGAATACAGAGTAGGGAGAGAAACTTACTATATATGCTTAGCATATGGTTGATGTTCTTTCAGTATTTGTTAATATGTGGGAAATACATATAACCTGAGTGATAATAGTGTATTGAACTATATTAATTGGAATAAACTCCATCAGTCAAATAAAAAAAAAAAACCCACTTTTGATCCATAATTTGAGTTGTTTGTTAAGTTTCTGGGTAGGGGAGAGTGAACTCCAAAAGGTGGCAACATGGGAGGGCTGGGTAGGTAAAGAGGTTTCACACATGTAGACATTTTGAGGCATTCTGGGTGGAGGAGCCAGATACTCGAGATACAGAGTACAGCTCATTCAGGAACCTCAGCAGGTAGCTTGGCCTCAAAGACAAGGACACAGAATCAGGCACAAGTTGCCCGGTGTTTTTCTAATTCAGTGAGGTGCTCTACTTACTCACGTGGATTACTGAATTTCCATTTAATATGTCATTCCCTTTGAAAGAGTTGATGGGTTTCTCTAAGTAATGTGCTAATAAACTAGTAGCTAGAGAAATAGACCTACCTAAACTGGAATTCAATACCTACTCGTGTTGGCAGTTATCTTCCAGTGTTTGGTAAGAGACTGAACTGTGGTCATCGAAAGTGCTTTTCTGGAATCACTCAATAAAAACAACAGGGACTCTTCCTTCTTACGTAACTCGATTTGAAGCAATTTCAGAACCTTATGGACAGATCTGTTTAGAGCTGTTCCCATTCTGTTTCACAAATGGAAATAAGCTGAAGTATTCAGAAGGAAATTGACTTGCCCAAGATCTTAGTAAATCACTTGAAGCAGAGGAAAGCAAATGCAATATCCCCTAATAGTTTTAAAATTTCTCAAGCAGAGAAGTCAAGGCTATATTGATACTCTAAATTGATGTCTACATATCTAAGTTGGGTATTAATTTTATGCATTTCCTTTTTTTTTTTTTTTTAAAGATTTTATTTATTTATTTGACAGAGAGAGAGAGATCACAAGTAGGCAGAGAGAGAGGGAGAGAGGAAAGCAGGCTCCCCGCCGAGCAGAGAGCCCGATGCGGGGCTCGATCCCAGGACCCTGGGATCATGACCTGAGCCGAAGGCAGCGGCTTAACCCACTGAGCCACCCAGGCGCCCCTATGCATTTCCTTAACAGTTCTGCATTGGCTTTCAAAATTCTCTAATATTGAAATCTTTGCCTCTATGCTTTATGCAGAAAATCTGGATCATTTATAAAGCAACTTAGTCGTTGAAGATTCAGATAAAGACCAACTGAAGATATATGTTTGGAGATCTTTCAGTTTAACCACTTTTATTTAATTATTAAATATATAATTGAGTTATTTGACTGAAGTGGGTTTATTTTAACGTTATGCAAGAAGTCTTAAGAACTTCCTCTGCAGTTCTTGGGAAAGAATATTCAAATTATTGTTACTTCTTATAGAAAGTTCAGCCCTAAGCACTCCAGAGGCGGTTTAGAAACCCTCTTCCACTGCTTACCACAGTCCTAGCTGTTAAAGGAGAAGTCAGAGAGGCACACAAGTAGAGAAGGATGGCTTATATAACGGAAGGAAATGCAAGTGTAGTCCCAGTAAAATTTCAGTTCGCTGCAGCTGAAGTAAACAAAGTTATATCTTGTTATGTAAGAGTAAAGGGTGAGTGTAGGGAAATACTTGGAAATCTATAGTCTGTATCTGGTTTTATAATGTTTTTCCTCATTCTGATGGTGATGGCTAATTCCCTTTGGAATATCACTTATGGAGATACTTGGAGATGTTTGGGTAAGACGAATTCCATCACACAAATGCAGCAGGAATGTATTTGGGGAATAATGTGCTAAAATATGACTGTAAGTGACATGATGTGGGATGTTTGTGAAGGACGCTTCTAAACCATGAGTTTGCATGTTTTGAGAACAAATTGCTGTTAAACTAGAATATCTTGTGTCTTTTCCTACACTAAGTAGGAAAACATAGGGCATTTTAAAATGGTGAGTTTTAAATTAGGAAACAACAGCAAAGTATCTACAGGGACAGGCTATGCCAAAGGAAACCCACAAACCACAAGCTGAGACATTGTTACCATGTGGACTGACCACGACAAAATGCTCACTCCCTGTCCCCTCCCCAGGGCTGCTCCCAGCCCAGTGCTAAATATCACTGTTGTAAAAAAGTCAGGGCACCAAAATGTAGCACTCTTTGTAGCTAGCTTTCTTCCTAGTGTTTGTTTTCTTTCTTGGCCGCTACAATCCTCTGAGAAAAATGAGAACGAAACGTGACCTTGGTAATTGTAAATCAAGAGCTAGAAGCCAAGGAAAGACTGCCTGTCAAAAGGATGGTGGCCAAGCTTGGTGGCATTTGCTATCTCTCTGGTGCTGTCACTGGGAGAGAGAGGTCAGGAAGAAGATCCACATCTAACCAAGCAAGTCTCTCCTTGCTCAGAAATTTCAGTGCCTAGATGGGAGTACGGACGGTCACTATCACTACTTTAGTGTGGAGGCTTCGGAACTCTGCTGACATCCGGCCAGGTTTTTAAGGCTCTGGGTTGAGAAAGGAAATATTGAGCCGTGGGAAAGCCATCAAATCGGGTAAAATTCTCTTTTCTCGTCTTAATCATCTACCACATGTAGAATAGTTGGGAGAATAAAGAGAAAATTGTTCTGTCTCGACAGTGCGAAGTTTCACGGATGGTGTCCTGGAACGAAAAAAGCATCTGACGTTTAGGCTCTCTCTTCTCAGTGTTTGAGAGAATATCATATCTGCAGTGCAATTGTTGCCTATAGAATTCTTTGTGAAAGTTCCGTTAATGAGAACTGTTTAGCATAAAAACTGATGTGTGCCTTGGACCCAATGGACCCAATGTGTGGAAAGCGCTTCTCCCGGATCGATATGTAGCTATTTCCTTCTTGTTATGTAGGTCCTAGTTTATACGCCATTAACCTGTGAGGTCTTCTGATCCATCTGGCCTGGTCACCCTGTAAGACACATTTTATTTTTATCACAACATTGGCCATTACCTGCTGTTTTCTTTTATTTTCTGTTCTGTTTGCGGTCTGTCCCCCCACCTCTCATTTGAATTGAAGGTCCGTGGAGGTGGCCACTTTGTCAATCTGGTTTATTACTGTTGTCCTGTTTCTAGAACATGGCCAGCCAATGAACGGCAGGTTCTCACTAAACACTTATGGAATGAGTCAATTAATGTGTTATACGATATAGATATATTCTGCCAGGATTGAATTCTTGGTTTCCCAGGGAAAGTTATTTGGTCTTACTATTTTGCCTCTCATCCTCTTTCCATTCACCAATAATGTTAAAATGCATACTGTTGTCCATGTGTAGGGGTTTATATAAGACTTTTTTTCTATGAGCTTAGAAAGGCTTTCTCTGAGAGGGAAGTGAGATTATCAGAGAATTTACTTTTAAAAGAAACAAATGAGAAAAACTGAGAATGGACATGACTAAAAAGGACAGAATGGCTCCTAGGCCTGTAAGATTTGCTTGATAATAGATACAATGTTTTATTAAAAGAAGAAGAAGAAGAAGAAGAAGAAGAAGAAGAAGAAGAAGAAGAAGACGACGACGACGATGACGACGACAAAAGCACTGGTTAGCCATGAACAGAGTAAAAAAAAAAAAAGAGAGAGTCTTGGATGTTGATGGTCCATTGCCTGCCGACACACCCAAGTAGCAAACATCTAGGGAGTGGGAAGCAGAGCTAACAGGCCTCTGTTCCTAGAGATGGTTCCATCTGACCATCTCAGCCTGATGCCATTAAGTATTTGCTTCTTTAAGACTCTTCATTTGGCTTCTCAGGGCCCCAGACAAACTTTCCAAGGTGATTTGGTTTTCCACACAGGTGTGCCCACCGCAGGAGATGTCCTAGCCACATGGACTTGAAGACTTTCCATTCCCTGCTGTGGTCATTGTTCGTTCCATGTAATTAACAAATTGCCCTCAGGTTTATAGATCTACCCTGTGAACCCAGTGACTGCGAACTGTCCTCGAGGGAGGTGTGCTGACAGTTCATTACTTCAGTGCTGCCTGGGTTCCAGGCAGTGAGTTCCAGGCAATGATCTGGGTCCCAGTCTGTTCACCAGGATGATGAATGACCTTGCAGCCCACATGCTGAACCAAAAATGGTATTTGAAGTTTTGAATGAATGTCCATCAACCATCCATAAAATTACTTAATAAATTAGTAGCTTAACTGAGTGCCATTTTCTCAATCTCTTGGTCCCAAAGGGATGGGTGTATGTGAAGTCTAAGTCACTATCCTTCCCTCTCAGCAGAAGGATAATGAATTTGCGGGACAAGCATTAAAAGTTTAGGTCCCTGGTTCATTCGTCCTTGTAATGCCTCTCCTGGAACAGATCTTAACATGGGACACAAGGAAAAAAGGGATACCTCCAGGGGATACCTCCCCTCACCCCTAAAACTGTGTAGAGCTCCCCATACCCATCTCTAGGTTCACAGCAAGTTCCTCAGCAGGGACCTGTGCCAGGGTCTCTGTTCCCAGGGTCCAGGGGAGCATGAGGAACCTCTGGAGGCAGCCTCTGTTTGCCTGTGTTTGGTTGCATATAAATACGACCAGACTTGGCAAAAGAACCAGCTGAGTGACCTGTAGCTTGACATCTCCGATCTCTGCTTTCTGAGTCCTTTTCACCAGGGATGGTGTCCTTCCTGATTTCAGTACCTCTCATCTTGTCATTTATGTTTTGATCAACTCTCATCTACATTGATGCCTTACTTCTCTCTCTTTTTTGTTTAAAACGTATTTCTTACTTAATTTTATTTTGGGACCAGAAAGCCAATGATAAGGAAAGGGACGTCATTTCTTTGTGTCAACATTCATGCTGTAGTTTGGTATAAGTTAAAGCAAGAAGGGCAGACCTTGGTGTCTTTTATGAAGGCAATAGAGTGAAACAGTTAGGAATTTTGACTTAAATTTAGGAAAAGCTGGTTTCAAAGCTTGTTTTGTTACTCACTACCTGTTTGATTCAGGGCTTGGTTTTTAGCCTCAGTTTTCCCATCTGCTAAATGGCAGTAGTAACTCCTTCAGAGTGTGGTTGTGAGGATTAGGCAGATAATGAATTTAGGGCTTGGTATGGTCTTTGGCTAGTTGCAAGCCCTGAATACACACTACTATTACTGTTCTAAGTGAGATGTCAGCACTCACTTTTATTATTTTTTTTTTCATTTTTTTTCGGTGTTCCAGAATTAATTGTTTATGCATCATACCCAGTGCTCCATGCAGTACATGCCCTCCATAATACCCACCACCAGGCTCACCCAACCACCCTCCTCCCTTCTGTCCAAAACTCTCTGTCCTCAGAGTCCACAGTCTCTCATGGTTCGTCTCCCCCTCCAATTTCCCCCAACTCACTTCTACTTTCCATCTCCCCATGTCCTCTGTGTTATTCCTTATGCTCCAAAAATAAGTGAAACCATATGATAATTGACTCTTCTGCTTGACTTATTTCACTCAGCATAATCTCTTCCAGTCCCGTCCATGGTGATACAAAAGTTGGGTAGTCATCCTTTCTGATGGAGGCATAATACTCCATTGTATATATGAACCATGTCTTCTTTATCCATTCGTCCATTGAAGGGCATCTTGGTTCTTTCCACAGTTTGGCGACTGTGGCCATTGCTGCTATGAACATTGGGGTACAGATGGCCCTTCTTTTCACTACATCTGTATCTTTGGGGTAAATGCCCAATAGTGCAATTGCAGGGTCATAAGGAAGCTCTATTTTTAATATTTTTTTAAAGATTTTTATTTATTTATTTGACAGACAGAGAGCACAGGTAGGCAGAGAGGCAGGCAGAGAGAGAGAGGAAGGAAAGTAGGCTCCTTGCTGAGCAGAGATCCCGATGCGGGGCTCGATCCCAGGACCCTGGGACCATGACCTGAGCCGAAGGCAGAGGCTTTAACCCACTGAGCCACCCAGGTGCCCCTATTTTTAATATTTTAAGGAATATCCACACTGTTTTCCAAAGTGACTGCACCAACTTGCATTCCCACCAACAGTGTAAGAGGGTTCCCCTTTCTCCACAGCCTCTCCAACACATTTATTTATAATATTACAATATTATAAATAAATATAATATTTATTATATTACAAGTTTATTGTCTTGTTAATTTTGGCCATTCTAACTGGTGTAAGGTGGTATCTCAGTGTGGTTTTGATTTGAATCTCCCTGATGGCTAATGATGATGAACATTTTTTCATGTGTCTGTTAGCCATTTTTATGTCTTTGGAGAAGTGTCTGTTCCTGTCTTCTGCCCATTTTTTGTTGTGATTATCTGTTTTGTTTGTGTTGAACTTGAGGAGTTCTTTATAAATCTTAGATATCAGTCCTTTGTCTGTACTGTCACTTGTGAATATCTTCTCCCATTCCGTGGGTTGCCTCTTTGCTTTGTTGACTGTTTCCTTTGCTGTGCAGAAGCTTTTGATCTTGATGAAGTCCCAGAAGTTCATTTCTGCTTTTGTTTCCTTTTCAGCACTCACTTTTAGATTCTTTTCAGTTCTCCTCAGACGAACCCTGCTGACCTTGGCCAGTGAGAACTGCTCCTGGGTTCCAGGGGGAACTCGGCAAAGGTCATGTCTATGCGACCACCTGATCTTTTACTTTCCCATCCTTGCTCTTTTCATTCTCGTAGCCCTACCACCTCTCACCCCATATTTCTCACCTCTAAGGTTTCCCTATGCCTCATCTCTTTTTTATGTCCACTCTATCGTGAGACGAATAGAGTAACAATTCTGTAGACACGCTCTTGATTTAACAGAGAAGCCATGAACTAATGGATGGAGTTTCCATAAACTTGAGGCCTTAGCCTGGAGTTTGTGGACAAACACCAAGGAGGCAGTGGATAGGGGCTATTCTGAAGAAGGGAAGAGTCTGGTAATGAGAGAACTGGGGAGAAAGAAGGGTAGGAGCAGAACCCAAGAAATGTCAGTCCCAGATATTGGGGGCTGGGTGTGAAACTTAGAGAACCCAGGTTGCTTTGTGATGGACACCATGCTGCCATTTTCCTTGTGTCTCTAGAAGCACCTGCACAGCGTTTGATATAATGCAGACCCTCCCTCAAATGTAGCTGGGTAATGATTAGTAGGGGGTAAAATCTGGGAACTTTGTTGTTTACACCAAGTGTATGACTGGAAAGCTGTTGATTCACCTGAATGCTGGTTACAGCCTTCCTAAAAAAAGCTTAAAGGCAAACCATTTACTCTGCTTATGTAAAAATTAGATATTAAGAAACATTTTTGGGAGCTGCTTCTGGTTTATTAAGGCCTAGCAACTTCATAGTAACCCTCCTCATTACATGTGTATCAGATTAACTTTGTTGTAAGTTTTGTTTGACTGTAATAGCAAACTTTGCTCATGCTTCAGACACATCTACTTGGAGCTTTGTGCACAAGTCACAACAGAAGCCCTTCTCAGGGCTGTGTCTTAGACCTAGGAGCTCCGACTTCATAGAATGTAGCACACATTCCACCTCTGTTCATTCACGAATTTAAGAAAGAAAGAAAAAAAAAAAAAAGAAAGAAAAGAAGAGAAAGTACATTGCTCAGAATTAAAGACAGAGCAATGGGAGCCAGAATGAGAACAGCCAGTGCAGAACACGGTGCAGAGCCAACTCCTGGGACATGAAGAATATGAGGCATTTGGAGAAGGGGAGGAGGAAGGGTGAGCAATGGGGCAGGGAGGGGTAGCACCGTGGGGCTGGTGGGAATCCATCACGTTCTCCTTTTCATGATGCACAGGTAATTCCATTGAAATCCTACTAAAAAGATATGGATTTCCATAGCACCCCACTCAGTGCCCTAAATTTGGAGCAAAAAAAGCCTGGGAAATTTAATGATCAAAAGCCTCTTTTTCTCCCCCACAGTTAAAGGAAGAATAAAAATTAGGTGCAAAATTAACTTTCCATCTCAATAGCATTTTTCCTTTTCATTCCCAAACACATGTTTGTAAACATAGTTTGTGCTTCACTGAATGTTTTTTTTCTAGTTCATGTCAGAGCTTCCCACATCTAACCACTTGCCGAGCTCTGTAGGTTCTTTTTTTTTTTTTTTTTTTCAATAGCTTTCAAATCTTCTGTCTTAGGACAAGTTCACCAGAAGGACATCTCAGGGGAAAGAGTCATGCACGAGTGATTTATTAAGGAGGTTCTTCTAGGAGAAGCAGGTAGGGGACTAAGGGAAGTAAAGACAGGGAAGGGCATGGTTTCAGTTGGTGCCAGGGAGAACTTTGAAGTGTAACTTATGCCTTGGAATTTGTCCCAAGGAGAATCAAAGCAACTAGGCCTTTATGTTTTATATTTTATAGTCACTGGCTGAGGGTTGTGGGATTTAAAGGGTTAGTGATGGTCACAGTGTGGAGGGGAGCATGTGGAGAGTAAATTTGTAGTCACTTTGGGGCGCCTGTGTGGCTCAGTGGGTTAAATCCTCTGCCTTCTGCTCGGGTCATGGTCTCAGGGTCCTGGGATCGAGCCCCGCATCGGGCTCTCTGCTCGACGGGGAGCCTGCTTCCTCCTCTCTCTCTCTCTGCCTACCTCTCTGTCTACTTGTGATCTCTGTCTGTCAAATAAATAAATAAAATCTTTTAAAAAAAGTTTGTAGTCACTTTGAGCTCTTTATGCAAGCCCCTCCAATTGCCAAGCAGTGTCTCTAAAGGAGAAGCACAGATGGGGAGGAGAGTATGTGGGCATTCAAACCCAAATGCAGCAAAAGGGGATACACAGAAATGTTACCAAGGATCTGGGTATTCTTGCTGATCTTTTCTGCCCACCATTGTCCACCTTTGGCTCATATCCCTATGATTATTTCTCTTTTGGTAGATGTCATGGGTTCCCAACCTATATTCTTGGATCCTCTAGTCAATCCTTGTGTTCAGCAATCTTTCTAAATTGCAGTCTTAGTAGGGCTAGTCCAGTGCTTAAAGCCCTTCAGTCATTGCCTCCTTAACACGGCTTGCCTGTTGCTGATGCTCTTGATCTGATCCCTGACCCCACACTCCTAGGACCGCCACCTGACAACCCTGTGGTAGGCCTTGCTGCCCTCTGACCTCTTGGAGCAATGCCCCCTGCCTGGAAAGACCTTCACCCATCTCCTCACCTGGCTCACTTTTATTTTCCTTTGAAGATCCAGCCTAATTTTCTTTCGAGCCCCACATTAGGCTCTCTGCTCCGCAGGGAGCCTGCTTCCTCCTCTCTCTCTGCCTGCCTTTCTGCCTAGTTGTGATTTCTCTTTGTCAAATAAATAAAATATTTAAAAAAAAAAGATTTTATTTATTTATTTGACACACAGAGATCACAAGTAGGCAGAGAGGCAGGCAGAAAGAGAGGGGGAAGCGGTCTCCCCGCTGAGCAGAGATCCCCATGCAGGACTCAAATCTCAGGACCCTGAGATCATGACCTGAGCCAAAGGCAGAGGCATAACCCACTGAGCCACCCAGGTGCTCAATCCAGCCTAATTTTCATGGCCTCTGACTTCCCACTACACTCTGGCCTCACACAGTTAGATTTGCCTCATTCTGTTTCCCCACCAGACTGTTTTATTTCCCCATCAGACATTTCTCTTTGAGAGAGCTCTGTGCCTTGTTCATCTCTGATCTCATTGTTTTTGGATTCTAATAGAAGACAAGGTGAAATGAAGAAGGAGTGGGGACCTGTCTTTGCAGGTATCTGCAGAATGAATGTGGTCTGCAGGTTTCAAAAGCCTCATTCTTTATGTGTTAGGTCATGGGAGCCAGGCAGAAGTTCGGTCAACTCTATGTGCCAAAAAAGGGCTGAAGGTACAATGTCACATGAAATGCCCCCTGCATGAGGACTGAGGGAATATTATTATCCAAGCCTCAGATGATCACATAGATGTCTCTGGAGATCAGAGGGACCCATTCTCTTATCAGAGATTTTCTGGCTTCCTGATACTTCTACCTTTCAGGAAAAAAAAAAAAGGTTGATTCCATGTTCAATTTGGCCATTGTCTATGCCAAAAGTGGCAGAGCAGGGCGCCTGGGTGGCTCAGTCAGTTACGCATCTGCCTTCTGCTCAGATCATGATCCCAGGGTCCTGGCATTTGTCCTCGAATTGGGCTCCCTGCTCAGTGGGGAGTCTGCTTCTCCCTCTCCTCCCTACTCATGCTCTCGCTATCTCAGTCACTCTCTCTGTCTCTCTCTCTTTATTTATTTAAGATAAGTAAAATCTTAAAACAAAACAAAAAGTGTCAGAGATATTTAAGATTAAATAAAACTTGAGACTGAAATCTTTTTGAAGGCCTTGGACCTCAGGCAAAGACCTGTCACTGTGCTAAGAATCAGGTAGGCAAAGATGACGTTATGATTTAAACTGTGCTCCCCCAAATTCATACGTTGAAGTCCTAACCTTCAGTACCCTACTTCGAAGTAGGGTCATTGAAGATGTAATTACTAAAGATGATGTCACACTGGGGTAGGGTGGGCCCCCAACCCAACTGACTGGTATCCTTGCAAAAAGACTGCCATATGAAGAGACAGACATGCACACAGGGAGAGTGCCACCTAAGTCTGAAGACAGAGATAGGGGTGAAGTATGTACAAACAGAGGTACCTCAAAGATTGCCAGCAAGCCAGCAGAAGCTAGGAGAAAGACATGGAACAGATTCTTTCTCACAGCCTTCAGAAGGAATCAACCTTGCTGACACCTTGATCTCAGGCTTGCAGCTTCAAGAGCTATGAGACAGTAAGTTTCTGTGGTTAAACCACTCAGTTTGTAGTAATTTGTTATGACATCCTAGCAAAGTACTACACTAACCCCAATCAACTCAGGGACAGACATGAAAGTCGTATGTTATCATGGGATGGGACTCAGAGCAGAGACATGTACAAGGTCCAGATGCCACACAGAAAAGACTGTGAGTTTTGCGGACATGTACACAGGTCAGGGCCTGGCGGGTGGCTAGGGTGGTGTAGAGCAAAGGTTGCAGAGTGGAGGAACTGTTTTGAGCTAGGTGTTGAAAGCCAAAGAGGATTCAGACTGATGTCTCTCCACCGCAGTCATGGCATTACAGATAAAGCCAACTACTGTGCAATATTACCCCCATTTCCTCATAATAAGTTTTGGCGGGAGCTGCACAGAGAGGCTAGGGCAGATATGGAAGCCACAGGGTGGAGCAGCCTGGCAGGAGAGGGTAAACAGCCTCCGACCCTGCGACCCTGCGACCCTGCGTCAGTGGGCTACAAGCTGGTTCCCTTCCCCACCTTTTTGTAGCACACCTTTTGTTCTCGCCTACCTTTTATCTTTTTTCCTTTGAGTAAATTTGTTTACTACCCAGAAGAGAACAGGGAAGGACTAAGCCAGTTGCCTGGGGCAGATGGTGCAATGTTAGTAAGGGACCGGCAAAAAGCAGAACTCCTCAGCGCCTGCCTGGTTTTTTTGTTTTTTCTTTTTTTTCCCCTTCACGTTCTCCAGCAAGGCTCTTCAAACTAAATAGTATAAAATAAACATTAATAAAGGGAAATTGAAACACAAGTCAACGGAAAAAAAGTCAGGGAAGGAACCCCTGACTGATTTAAATGATTTCATGTCTTCAGATCTAAGTGAATTAAATTTCATTTATGAAAGAATTTGCAGAAATGACCGATAAACCACTGAGGAGAAATTATTTTCAGTTTTTCATTTGTTTGTTTATTTAGAAATTTTGGATAATATTCAATGTGCCTGAAGCCTGGAGAAGAATAAATGTTGCTCTCATATTTAAAGAAATATAAAAGGTAAACTCACAGAAAGTGCTAGTTCATGTTGATTCCTTGCAGGCTTTTTCTTAAATGTTATTTTACCTATCCATAAACAAAAATACAAAGGAGAAAGGAGGGGGGAGGGGCAAAGAGAAAAATGAAGGAAAGGAGCCTTAGAGGGACAAAGAAAAGAGAAGGGGGAATAGAAGAGAAAAACCCAAGAAGACAGAGTCAGAGTTTCCTTCGATTTATTGAAAATTATCTTGGGACGGCTGGGTGGCTCAGTTGGCTAAGGGTCTGCCTTCAGCTCAGGTCATGATCCCAACGTCCTGGGATGGAGCCTTGCTTGGGCTCCCTGCTCAGCAAGAAGCCTGTTTTTCCCTCTCCCACTCCCCCTGCTTGTATTCCTTCTCTCGCTCGCTCTCTCTCTGTCAAATAAATAAAATCTTCAAAAAAGAAAAAACATTACCTTAATTTTACAGAGTAGACACAACTCAATTTGCCTACTACAGTTGTGACCTCAATAATCCTGCAAAATTTCATGATGGGCTAGTAAGTCAATATAATGTATGACCTGACTAAATGAAGGAGATGACTTATAAGAACCAGAGAAGATTAATTAAGAAAAAAAAAAAAAATCATGCTCAACTTGGAGCTCCCTTCCTTTCCAATTTCCTTTGCCTTGTCTTTTCTCATTTCCCCAGAGTGGAATCCACCATCATGTCACCCAGGGTTGCTGCACCATCCATACTGGACAGAATGTGTTGGTCAGTCTCCACGCTCTACCCCATGAATCTCTGGAAATGACTCCTACCAGGAGAACAGGAAGTGCTGGTCGTGGTGTCCCTGTCAGTCCCTGAGTTGTATTTTTTTTGCTCTAAGTTCCTCATCCTGATGCCTCCTTCCCTGGCTTTGTCTCCTTTCAGTACCCATACATCCTGGGCTTCGGAGTTAGTGAGAGTTAGCCACGTTCCCTTTGCTCCTGTTCCGAGAACCTTGCCCATCCTGAGAACTGGCTGGTGGCTTGCTTTTTGTCCATGGACGTCTCTAGGGTCTGTATCCTTGAATGATGGGTGGAACCAAGAAACCTCTGAGAGATCCACCTTCAGATGCACACTGCCTGTATGGACTACATCTGCTTTGGATTCTCAGGCACTTCGCCCCCATTAGGATCATTCCTGCTTCTTGAACTTCGTCACTGTAATTCCTTCATTCTGTGATAATTGGACGCCAACTCTTTGAAACATATTATTGCCTTAAGGTTAAAAGAAGGATAAGAATGACGGAGATTTTTATCTTTAAAAATATATATAAGTCCACTCATCTCTGTCTCTTGCTTTAAATCTTCTAAAGGTTTCTCATCACACTTTGAATAAAATCTCAACTCTTTACCGGGGCTTGCAAAGATCAACATAATGTGGCCACTGCCTACTTCTGTTCCTAAACAAGTCAAACTTGTTCCTGCCTCAAGGCCTTTGTACTTGCTTGCTCTCTTCCCTTAGATCTTCACATTTCTGGATTTTTCACTTCATGCAAGTTTCAGTTTACATGTAACCTCTAGGAAGAAGCCTTCCTGACTACCCTGTCTAAATCAGCCCTCTTGTCCCCCGCCACTCAATCTTCATTTTTTGGGCCTCCGTAACACTTAATAAATATTCTCAAGAATTAGGGTGTGTATTTATTTGCTTCCCTTGTTTATTTCCCCTTTCTTGACTCCCAGAATATATGCTTCATGAAAGCTTATTCCCAGCACCTGGATAGTTCCTTATACATGGTAGGTGCTCAATAAATGTTGAAATGAGTGAACGAGTGGATCCTTACTGACTACATGGCCATGGACCAATTGCCTCCATGGCCTTTAATCTCTCTCTCTACCATGTGGTTAACAATTCCCGTCTCAACAGGATTTTGTGAGAGTTGAATGAAATTACACAGGTAAGTTATCTAGAGCAGAGCAGGGAATAGAAAAGGCACACAATAACTCCCAGTTGGGCTTATTACGATATGCTAGATTCTAAGAAAGGCCATGGGAATACAGAGATGATTCTAATACAGTCCTTTTCCCCAAAGTGCTCAGTTGCTTTGTCTGAACGAGGATTAGAGACATTGCATGTTTTGGGCACCACACCTCCTCTGCCCTGCTGAACCTCTTCTGAGCGCCAGAGGCTCCCCAGGGCCGGTCACACCCAGTACTTGGGTCACCTTCTTGGGCCTGATTATCCACATTGCCCTGTCTTATTCTGAGTAAACAGCCAAGGTGCAATGACAACCTCCAAGATTACAAAACTAACCTAATTCCCTTTTATGGATGGAGCTATTAGACAAATACTTGTAGGTATATTATAGATACTCAGTATCTCTGAATTTCAGTAGAGAATATGACAGCCTTTTATTTGTTGTGTGAATGTTACAGATAAATGCAAGATTATGCCTCTTTGACATTAATGACTATTTAATTAGGTAAACTAAAAAACTCCCAGTATTTTCTCAGATCCAAAAGCACCCTTAAGATTACAAATTGTAGTGAAGTTTCATAGTAGGAAGACAGAATCCCCAAGTTAACTCGTCTGTATAAACAGACTTGATTATGTAGGGGGTTTCTAATTCATTCACTTCCCTATCAATCAGTCTCTGTCACTTCATCCTGGAGGGTAATGAACCCCTGAGCTCTAGTATCTCTATCTTCTAGTTAATTGAACAGAGCAACAAGGTTATCAAATGGTGTTGGTAGCATGACACCATTGTACCCTAAAGAGAAATAAATATTCATGCACGGAAGAAAAATAGCAGATGGACATATACCAAAATGTTAATACTGGAAATGAAATTTTAGGCATTTCTTTTCTTTTTCTATGTTTTTAAACTGTTCCACCTTGATTGTATGTGATTTCTGTGAGTGGAAAACAAAATCATACAAATTAGCTACATGCTTATAGGATGGGGGATAGATGACAGCCTGTGAGTGTTCAGTGTCAAGAAGTGCTCAGGAGCTGAGCTGTCTGTGCCCCACCAGGTAGGGTCTCCCAGGACATGAACCAGAGCTTCCAGAATGAGGGAGTGGGGTTGGGGGAGGTGCTGGCCCTGTGGCAGTGTGTGCCGTCTCAGGTCTCACCTTTTAAGAGGCTTATTTTGAAGTCAGATGAAGGAAAACTTGGCTTAATTTTAAGAATATATTGTGAATAAGTATAGCTGAGAAAAAAATGGCCATTCTTTCACAAAGGGTTTGCCTACACAGGGTGGGGAGCCACACAAGTGACATCTAGTGTGTCTTTCCAGGCTAGAAGCTGTACTGATCAAACCTGTTTCTTTTACTTTTCCATTATTCACAATATCTCCATGAGATGGGTGTTATTTCTCACCCAGCAAGCAGCTGATGCTAAGACAAGTTAAATCGTTTGTTGAATAACCCAGATCTTGTGATGTTTCTGGGCTGGGACTTGAGCCTCGATGTGCTTGGCCCCAAAGCCTCCAGGGTTCTGTGATGACACACTACTTTCTGACACTGTGATTCTGTGTTCCTTGCCTCACTTTCTCTCATCTTCTTCTTGTGTATTTCCTTACTTCTTTCCATGACTTATGCAACAATGGCATCTGGTGACATATTTGACTTTTATTGAATTCTTGATATTGACATTCAAAGGCAAAGAAATAGATGACTTACTCCTGGATAGTAGTGCTGTTACTTATTATTATTATTATTACTATTATCTTGACATAGTGGAAGGGGTTCTGGTAATAAAAAAAAAATTAGTGATCAATGTCTAGGAGAATCTTAAGATTATGTATCTAAAGATCACTTTTTCTTTGGGTGGGAGGCAGAGTGAGAGGGAGAAAGAATCTCAAGCAGACTCCCTGCTGCAAGGGGAGCTTGATGTGGGGCTTGATCTCACAACCCCGATATCATGACCTGAGCTGAAATCAAGAGTTGGGTGTTTAACTGACTGAGCCACCCAAGTGCCCCTCAAGATCACTATTTTTGAAATGTATATTATGAGGCTTTCAACAAGAAACTAATGGGAGACGATGGAACAACAAAGTAGAAGTAATGTGGTTCAGTGCTGCTCTAATTTTAGGTTCTCCAAATTTCATTGATTTGCAGTGTACACCTTCTTCTTTTTGTGTGGAATTTTTGATTCTTCTGCACGGGTTCCTCCCAAGCAGTAGTTTCCCTCTGTGTCCCTCATCAGGCAATAGCTCTTAATCAGGATGCCTTGATCCTTTGGTATGGTATAAGTTAAATAGCTCCCTAAGACCCACACATGCAGAGCCCAGCCTACAAATCAGTCTGATTGTCAAAATCCTTGAAGTTGAGACTCCCCGCATTTGAATTATATTGCTGCAGCCATGAGCTCAAGAAGAGTGGGTGTATGGGAACAGAACTAAGAAGGACATTAAGGCTTTGGTGAACTAAACCCTGGGCAGCATAACATGGAGGCTTTTATCTTTGATATAATGCATCTGTCAACTTGATGGGAAGTTGGGGCTACAGATTCTTGCCCTCGTGAGCCTCTGATGCCTTGCAGAAAGAGCCTAGGCATGAAAGTCAAACTCAGGGTAGAGTAAGTCCTAGCCATGCAGCTTAGTCCTACCCATGCTAGGATCATCTGACTGTACTTTATGATCTATAAAGTGGGATCATATTAACTATACACAAGAGTTTTGAGAAGATTGAATGATTAATGATGCAGAAAGAAGGATATGGAAATAAACAGGAAAATAGGAGCCAAACAATGGGTGAAAATCCCCCAATCAGGTCTCTGCTTCACAAATCTTTATGCTTGAGTTTTACACTGGTCAAACAATTCTGAACTGTTAAGGAGCTAGAGACGAAGCCTCATTATCTTGCCAGGCTCAGAAAAACTGTCTTTCAAATTGAGCAGCCTGATTTAATGGCCAAAACAGAAACAAAAGCAAAAAAATGAAACACAAACAAACCTGTGGGATTGCACATGAAAATTAAAGCCAATGGAAATAAACAAAACTGATTAACAAATAGTAAATCACTATTTAATCACATTCTGGGAAAAGCATTTTTGCACTTTATTACAGCCATTCTGTCTTTGAAATTATTGAGTTTTATCAAAAGAGCATAAAACTTGAAATGTTTGAGATTGAAAAATAATACATTTTTCATGTTTTCACCATGTCAGTGTCGGATTGGCAATGAGGGTAGTTATTAAAAACCTTAGCTGTGCCTGCAAAGAAGAAATGAAATAAAACATAAATTGCTTCATGAAATAAAGCTAGCTAAGTGATTAATAGTCAATAGTATGTGTTATTTATTCTACCATGGAGCAAGGGGCAGAGATGTTTGAAAATGACTGGTTAAATATCAGTCCATTTTATTTAATAAGTGATAGTTTTTTCCTACATTAAATAAAACTTGGCCTACTTATCCAGAACTCACATTTAGGCTTCAAATCCAGCTTTGGCTGAATAATCAGAAGCCATCATTGTAGACCAAAGCAGGGAGATTTTTTGGTAAGGATTTTGTGACATGGTTATAGAGAAGACCAAATGGATTTGGTTAAGGCTGGATGACTTACACAAAGTCCAAAGATAAATTTAGTTGAAAATTGGTCACAGGTAGCCTTGCAGTCTCAAAGGGCATTTCTGACTAGACAAACAGCATCTCCCAACATCCCTTCCACTGAAATAAACAGCCAAGTGTTCCCTCGCCACAGGCTGGGTAAATACTAACTAAACTGTCTGCCTGTATGCCAGTAGGAGCAACACTCCCAATTTTTTAGCAAAATATTTTTCCACTCTGGCCATCCAAGAAACTCTCCAAATCCAATACTTTTCAATGGACTTTTAAGGCTTCTCTATTTTTCTCACTATTTATAGCTTTCAGATGTTGGCAGATAGAGAACTGCATTTTCTTCAGAATAAACTTATAAATGGTGGTGATGGAGATTCATCAATGCCACATGGTATTAAGTAAGTTTTAAAACGATCCTTTTTCTTATGAATGTAAACATTGACAAAGACTAGAAAACAAATTAGAACCCTCACAGATATTGTATCAGAGGTCTTACTGATATTGTGAAGAATTTCATTGAGTGAGGACATTGGGGCTGGGCCCAGAGGGAAATCCCAGGCTGATTGATTAGGGCTGATGTGTGGAACGGTACTGAGAGGCTCAAGGACAGAAGTCCAGGATGCTGAGTTCTGCCCTCTCAATGCAGATAAGGCTCAGGAAGGCATAAAGGAAATATCAGATGTGTATAGTATTTAATAAACTTGGTCCTTCTAACAATCCTGGGCAATAGACAAGGTAATTATCCACTCCAATTCATGGACGAGGAAGCTCAGTTTTAGACAAATGTCTTACTCGACGGTTAGAATGTGGCAGACCAGGAACCAGAGCTAGATCTTCTGATGGCTAACCCTGTTTTCCTTCCACACTGCTCCACACTGCTGCTCTAAGTATTCAGCCCACAGGGTTTTACAGTCTTCCTGGAAAAGGACAACCAATTCACATGAAAGAGTCAGTGAATAATAAAAAAAGAGAAATTAGAGGGATCTATTTAGAGAATGAAAGCCAGAATTCCAGTTGCTAGTAAAGGATCACATTTGGCTGATTAAGAAGCAATAGTCTGGTATAACTGAAATGTGGAAAAGTCAAGTTTCAGTACTCAGTTCTATGGCTAGATAGCTAGTTGACCTTCGGAGTTCTTACTGTAGAGTTATGAGCCTCCTCTGCCCCCACCCCCGCCCCTCTGGTCACTTGATAAGAGAGCTGCTATTTTTCCCAAGAACACCTGTGCCAGGATTCATTATGGAGGCAGGACTTGAATGGGGAGACTGTAGCAAAATGGAAGAAAAGTAGAAAGGAAATACGGACCGGAAAAATAGCCTGAGCAAAGTTATGGTGGCAAGGGCCAGTGTGCTGTTTATCTGGGATGGTAAGGAGACGTTTGATAGATAGATACAAAACAAAATGTGTGGAGTATTCAGCAATTATTAAATCGATGTTATCCCTGTAGTTAGTTGGTCTGGACATTACAGGTTAAAATCTATTCAAATTATAGAAATAGTCTTCCTAAGACTTTCTTTCCTTATCTCCCTCATTCTGCCTCTTCCCCTTCCTGCGCCCAGTAACCTCCCTCCCTCCTTTCCTCCCTCCCTCCCTTTCTTCCTTCCACTGTGCCTGTTGTAGACAGACTACTCTGGAGTATATTTCAGCAGGGGTGGATTTATTTGTCTAAGGCAGGGAGGGTTGTCAAATACAGGCCATGCACACTGCCACACCCCTGCCATGACAGACAATACTAATCAATCACTGTGCTCTGGGCACAGCCTTAGGATTTGTTTCAAAGTACATGGGTTAGTTAGAGTTGGCACAAGTGATGAGAGCTATTTGCCAAAACAAATCGAGGACACAAATGGATCGAATATGGCTTTCCATTAAAAAAGGTTAAAGTATACTAGAAAGTGTACTTCCTTTACCCTTTCCAAATGCTTCCCCTTTGCTGTTTTGATCTCAGCAAGAACCTCAAGTGGAAAGAGACAGATGTTACTTGAAGTCATAGTGGAGGGCACTGAGAGTCTAAAAAGATTTTTTAGAAGGCAAATATGTCTCGTGAATGAGTTTCATTTTTTGAATATTTTGTCAAACAAATTGACTTCTGGACATTTTGATGTTTGCCCCTTTGTAAATTTGAATTTTCCTGGTACTAAAATTTGGTTTCTTAGGTCTAATGCAAATGTATGTGTACCTATATGCAGAGATTATGAGCTTGGTTTCTGGAACCAGAATTGGAATCCCAGCTCTGTCTCTTTTTAGCTGAGTGCCTTTGAACAGGTTAACTTGATCTTTCACAGCTTCAGTTTCTTCTTATTGAAAAAAAGAAGTAAGAGTCATTTCTATCATACAGGGTTCTGGTGAAGAGTAAATGAGATAATTCATGTGTAGCCCTTAACACAGTATCTGGCATATAGTAATAATAAATGTGAGTTCATGTGTGTTGTGTGGAGCTGATATTATCTAGGGTGAATTAAGGACTCTGATGCTCACTGAATTGTTTGGTGAAATGCTACATTTCTTTGCTTTTGTGAGTTTAAGTTAGAGTTTTAATACTACTTGAATTTATGATTTTTGGTGTGCATTTGAACTCCAAGAAAAATGTCCCCTCTTTGGTAGCTGATATTTTCAAACCGCTAGCAATGGAAGAAAAATAATCTGTCATTGAAGTAGATGAGAGTTGACATGATAGACTGTGCACTCTATCTTAAACACTCATAACATGCATAATATGGTCTCTATGGAATGAAAGAACTCCGTTAGAGTCCTTGCAGGCCCTTGTATCATGGCTATCATAGAGCGAAGCCATTATAATTCTAAAATAGCTATGCCTGTTTGGGGAATAAAGCATCAGGAAGAAAAGGCAGTCTGCACACATAACAATTGACACATTTAAGTTGTTTATAGACATGTGTGCATACATGTGCACAAATGTATGTAGATGTGATGTGTATATACCCACTGCACATACGTACGTGTGGTGTTTTAAAATCTGGTGTTTGCCATATTGTAACATATTGGCTAGAAATAAATTCTTTCAAATCTGAAATACTTGACTTTCCTGACTTTACTATTTTACTGTTCATATATTTTGTTTTGTTTTGTTTTATTTTATTTTATTTAGAGATTTATTTATTTATTATATATATAGAGAGAGAGAGAGAGAAAGAGAGAGAGAGAGAGATATGGAGAGCATGAGTGCACAGGCCACGGGAGAGGCAGAGGGAGAGAAAGAGAATCCTGAAGCAGATTCCCCACTGAGCACAGAGCCCAATGTGGGGCTCTATCCCAGGATCCTGAGATCATGACCTGAGCCAAACCCACGAGTCAGCTGCTTAACTGACTGAGCCACCCAGGTGGTTATTTGATTTTAGACAAATCTTCCCACCCCCAGTCTTAGGTGACATATTTAAAATGGAGATAAACATACTTTTATAATCTTTCATAGAAAGGATTCATGTAAAATATTACAAGTAAAATGCATAGTAAAATGTTTAACATATATTAATCTCTCAATTTATAGAGCTATTAATAATAATAAATAAATAAAACAAGTAATTAGAATAATGTCTACAGCAAGGAAAACTGGCTTTCAGCTTCATTACTCAATGTCCTGCTTTGATTTTATTTTATAGAATAATCATTTGGTAGCTTAAGTAATACATCATTCCTTAATTATAACTGTCATGTGAAAACTTTACTAATTTATGCCTCTTCTGAGAAGTATAAGCACTTGAGCAAATAATAAACTTCTTGACCCAGAGTTTCCTAATCCAAGAAGAAATCTACCTCATTGTGTTCTGGCATGGCCATTCCTCTTGAAAGGATGAAATCAAATAATGGATTTTCAGGTTTTTGCAAAGCACAAATTGGCCATGCAATTGGAGAACAGATATAAAATTATACATACTTATCAAATACTCACACATTTGTTGACTGACAGGTAACATCTCTAAAGAAGACTAGAATATTAGTACAAACAAATAATTAGCCCCATAGCAGTTTGTGATTACTAAATTCGCTAATTGCTTTTCTCAGTTGGAAGAATTGACTTGTATTTGTTTTTAATAAGAAAGTACAGTGCATGCTAAATTTCACCTTTAAAATTCATTGGTTTGGAGATAAACAGTATTCCCAAAAGACCTCTCAGTCTTATAACATGTTAGGAAATGTTCACAGATCCATCAAAATGATATGTTTCCATGTTAGGAAATGTTCACAGATCCATCAAGATGATAACATTTGGTCAATAGAATCTACTTGGAGAACCTGATACTGTTGCGTCTCTATTGCTCATGCTACTGTGTGTGTGGGATCACAAACGCAGGTTTCACCAAATGTTCCAGTATATACAGCCTCTCTGCTTGTCAAAATTTGGAGGCATTGTAGAACAGAGCCATCTCAATCCTCTTCATACTTCCAATAGGGAAAACAGCCATTGTGATTTACCCAATTTCTTGATGAGAAACAATGAATTGGTTTAATGGTTTAATTTTAAGAAGAGTGAATTTGGAGTTAGGAGACAAATCTACCATTTACTTTTATGTATATTTGGCTGATATGTTAAATTTACTATTTCTCCTTATAAAAGCGGGCTAATGATAACTACCTCACATGATACTTATGAAAAATTAATATTACATGAAAAATCACTTTGTAAATCACAAAATTAAGTAAATTTGTAAATTGGTAAAATAGTGTCCTAATCTTTCTGAATTATCACTGAAATTGAGATCAATTTGTGGTGTTTGAAAAAGTTACCTTTAATCAGGAATTCATCCACTCAGGTTAAATTTAGCTTTGAGCAAAAAAAATTCAAATATAAAGATACTTATTTTCAATTTTATTAAAAAATGAGAGTTCAGAGGTATTTTCTATTATTTGCAGGTCCTGATACTATATGCATGGGGGTTTGTAAGTAAAAATTTCCTCTTTCATCTCCCTTGTGATATGGAGGCCTAAAAGTGGGACCATGGGAAAACATGGGAAGGAGGAAAGTGAGTGAAAACAAAGTAAAAGTTAAGGGCAAGAGGTATGTGGTCAGCCACACTTGGGTTGTAATAGAACCTTTGGTACTCACTATTATTGTTTGTAGACAATATATTTTTTAAAGATTTTATCCATTTATTGGAGGGGGAAGAAAGAGAGTCATGAGTGGGGAAAGGGGGAGAGACAGAGTCAGAACCAGATTCCCTGCTGGGCAGGGAGCCCCATGTGAGTCTGATCCCAAGACCTGAAATGGTGACCTGAGCTGAAGGCAGATGCTTAATGGACTGAGCCATGAAGGTACCCCGACAGTACTTGTTAAAGACCTTATCAGATCTGTTATTACTTGATACCTCCCTACAAATATCATATGAAAAAATTATATGCAAAAATACTGATACTCAACTTGGCACTCAAGTAGTAGGGGAATTCTCTTTTTCTTCTACAAAGAAAAATGTCTAATCTTTAAAGTGGATGAAGTGGACCAGCCAGTAGAGAAAGGAAAAAGAAGAGTGATATTGTCATGATTGTTTCATGGTGCTCAAGACTGAATTGGAAGCATAGGGCTATGGGAAATGTTAATAATTGGAGGAGATGAGAGAGAATTTCTTTGATTGACCTTGAGTAATGTGGTAATAGAAAGGTCAGTAGTAAAATATGAATATTCATATATAGTTGACCCTTGAACAACACAGGATTGAATTGCTCAGGTCCACTTATATGCAGATCTTTTTTGATAACTATTTATAGTATTGTAAATATATTTTCTCTTCCTTATTACTTTCTTCGTAAAATTTTCTTTTCTCTAGCTAATTTTGTTGTAAGAATACAGTATATAATAATACATATAATGTATAGTGACTGTTTTTGTTATCAGCAAAACCTGATGGTCAAGAGTAGGCTATTAGTAGTTAAGTTTTTGAGGAGTCAAAAGTTAGAAGAGTTTTGGCTGTAAGAGGTGGTCGTAATCTCAGTGTTGTCCAAGGGTCAACTATATATATAGTGTTACTGAGGTATAGTTTCGTATCATATAATTTACCCACTATAAATACAGTTTAATGAATTTTTAGGAATCTTAAAATTTCAACCATTTCAACAATTATCCAGTGTCAAAACACTCCTATCATCACAAACAAAAAGTTTCCATGGCTTCTTTAGTTGTCAATCCCTGCTCCAGAATGCAGCTCTAGGCAATCACTATCTGCTTTTTGTCTCTACGGTTTTGCCTTTCTTTTTTTTTAAATTAAAAAAAAATTTTTTTAAGATTTATTTATTTGACAGAGACAGAGCAAGCAGAAACAGGGGAAGTGACAGAGGGAGAAGGAGAAGAAGGGAACCTGATGCGGGGCTCTGAGGGAAGACAGATGCTTAACTGAATGAGCCACCCAGATGCCCCAGTTTTCCTCCCTGAGAAAGGTCATATAAAAGGAATCTTACAACATACAGTCTTGTGTATGACTTTTTTTTTTCAATTAGCATAATGGATTGTTGGTTTATTAATACTGTAGGTGTATCAGTGTTTACTCATTTTTATTGCTGAATAATATTCCATTGAGAAGATATCCCACATTTTGTTAATCCATTCACTAGATGATGAACATTTGAATTGTTTCGGTCTGGGATTATTATCAAGAGTGCTGCTGTAAACATTCATGTACAAGTATTTGTTTGGACATGTGTTTTTAATACTCCTGGACAGATATCTAGGAGTAGAATAAAGTTATGTGGTAAGTGTGTTTAACTATTTAAGAAACTAGGAAGTTATTTTCTAATGGGTCTGTACCATTTTACATTTCTACTGGCAACATATAAGGGATCCTGTTTTTTCATACCCTTGTCAATGCTTGGTATTATCAGTCTGTTGGATTATAGCCATTCTAGTAAATGTGTAGTATAATCCATTGTGATTTTAATTTGCATTTCCCTGATGCCTAATGATGTTGAGGATCTTTTCATGTGCTAATTATCCATTTAAATGTCTTTATTAAAATATGTACTCAAATCTTTTTTCAGTTTTTTAAAAATTTTTATCTCTTTGTATTATTGAATTGGAAGAATTCTTTATGTTTTCTTTGTACAAATTTTTTTAATGAAACATTTGATTTGCAAATATTTTTTCCCAGTTTGTGGCTTATTTTTTCATTTTCTTAATGCTATTTTTTGAAAAAGAAATTTTTCATTGATAATGTCACCATTTATTATGTTTTTCTTTATGGATTGTGTTTTTGGTATCATATCCAAGAGATCTTTGCTTGACAAAAGGTCACAAAAATGATCTCTTATGTCTTATTCTAGAATATTTAGAGCTTTAGCTCTTATATTTTGAATTAATTTTTGTGTCTAAATTTATTTGTTAATACATGGGTATTCAGTTGTTCCAACACTGCTTGTTGATAAGCCTACACCTTATTCATTGAATTGTCTGGATATCTTTGTCAAAAATCAGTTGACAGAAGTAAAGGTTTATTTCTGTCTATTCGGGTACACTGATTGATGTGTCTATCTTTAGGTCAATACCACACTGTCTTGATTATTGTAGCTTTTATTAAAAGTTTTTAAATGAGTTAGTGTAACTTCTCCAGTTTTGTCCTTTTAAAAAATTGATTTGGTTATTCTAGTTGCTTTGCAGTTCCATATAAGTTTTAGGAGTAGCTTGTTAACTTTTTCAATAAACCAACTGTGATTTTGATAGGGATTTCTGCCTTTTTCTTTCCTGTGCTTTTAAAAATCCCATTACATGAAGATTATTATGGTTGGCATTACCAATTAGTCCCTGACACCCTATTTATTTGTCTTTGGTGGCCCCCCCCATTTATTCTTTAGGTTGAATATTTATTTGAGAGAGAGTGAGAGTCAGGGGTGAGGAGAGAGAGAGTGAGAGAGAGAGTTATTTGAGAGATAACTCTTATTTATTTGAGAGAGAAGGGGTGAGGGGAAGCCGAGCAGAAGAGACAAGCAGACCCCATGCTGAGTGTGGAGCCCAATGAGGGGCTCCATATGATGACTCTAAGATCATGGCCTGAGCCGAAATCAAGAGTCAGACACTCAGCCAACTGAGCCACCCATTACCTTTATTAATCTATCTTCAAGCATTGATTCTTCTTTCATCTCTAATCTGCTCTTGAGCCCATGTTAGACATTTTTCATTTTAAGTACTGTTTTTTTCAATTCCTAAGTTTCCAATTGCCTTGTTGTTGTTGTTGTTGTTTTTGTAGTGAACATCTCTCTACTAAGACTTCCTAACTGTTGGTGTGTTATTCTGATAGTTTACTTTAATTAATTACACATGAATTGAACTCAGTGTTTGTGCCCACTCAGAATTAGGCTCTATCAACTGCATCCCCCTCTTCCCTCCCATGCATGGGTCAAATTTTCTTTGATTGTCTTATAATTTTTGGCTGAAAACTTGACATTTTATATACTATAATTGATAATATATTGTATCAACTCTGTGTTCTGATTCACTTTTCTGTTTTTTCCCCTTTGTGTACCTTGTACCTTGTCTGTGTTTAAAATGCAAAATCTATCCCTCTATAAGGAGCTGCTAGTGTCTCTGCATAGTTTTATTCTTACTTTGATTTTTCTAACCTGGCTTCATAGGTGTTACCTTTTTATCTGCATAATTTAGGGGACAGCCAATAATTTGGCTAGAATTTATACTCTAACACTGTCAGCCCATAAAATATCCACCTTCTGGCAATCAATGTGCATATGCTTTGGGGAGCATGTTCACAATTCAGCTGGCTCTCAAGTTACCCTTAGTTTTAACTTTGAACTGGGCATTCTCCAGTTCCCCCCCAGCCTTTTTTTAAAGATTTTATTTATTTATTCATTTGTCAGAAAGAAAGAGAGAGAGAGAGCGCACATAAGCAGGCAGAAAGGCAGAGAGAGAAGCAGGCTCCCTGCCGAGCAAGGAGCATGATGCGGGACTCAATCCTAAGACCCTGGGATCATGTCCCAAGCTGAAGGCATGGGCTTAACCCACTGAGCCACCCAGGCGTCCCTCCAGTTTCCCCTTTGTATACCTGTAGTTTCCCAGTCAACTGTGAGCATGCAGAAGGCTTATCTAGTCTGTAACTGGTACTCTCTTTTCCAGGATCTTCCCATATAACTTCTGTCTATTCACTGCTTGTCCCAAACTTGACCACAGCCTTAAGCTAGTAAAGATGTGGGTTTTTCTCATTTATTCTTTATGTTATTTGCCAGAATCCTAAGTTTTTCCCCTGTCCCAAAGCAAATTCTTCCTTCGGTAACAAAGCTGCTGATTTTCTGCCCAGCTCTGCTTTGGTCACCAAATGAACAAGGGAAGAGGGCAAAAATGAAAATATCCCCAGGCAAGAAGGTCAGAGACTACAGCTGCTTTTACCCAAAGCTCTAGCAGTTTTTTAAGAATAAATGCTTCCTTTTTTTTTTTTTTATTTTATTTATTTGACAGAGAGAAATCACAACTAGGCAGAGAGGAAGGCAGAGAGAGAGGAGGAAGCAGGCTCCCTGCAGAGCAGAGAGCCCAATGCGGGGCTTGATCCCAGGACCCTGGGATCATGACCTGAGCTGAAGGCAGAGGCTTTAACCCACTGAGCCACCCAGGCGCCCCAGAATAAATGCTTCTTAATTTATTATTTGCCTTTGGTCACTTTCGAGACCTCTGACATGGTTGTTTATGATAGTTTTGTCCTGATTGTATATGTTTTATGAAGAAAGGATTCTCTGATTTCCTCATGACACTATAGCTAGAAATTCCTTTAAGCCTGAAGGTATATTTTTAATTTTTAAAAATCTTCATTTTAAGTTGTGGTTCCTACCTTCTTCCTTCTCTATATATGCATATGCATATTTATTTATGTATATAATCCTAACATTTTAAAGATTATCTGTGGAATATTTACCTTGTGAATGGTCCACAGTGACTCCTCTATTCTTGACATTATTGCCTAATTAAGGCTTTTGATTCCCAACAAAAGTGCATTGGAATTAAAGATGCTGAGTTTAATGTGTATTAACTTATATATGTCTATAATTTATAAATACATTAAATTTATATGGATAAATTTATATGGATAAATTGATTTTTGTTATCTGCCATCCTTATGCTATAATTTATTATTTTTTTTCTTTCAAAAGCATTTTTTCCTGCTTCATTTCTAACTTGGAAAAGCATTCTGGGGAAGTATCATTGGAGATGATACTTCAGGAAATATCTGGTACCTAAAGAAAATGTTTTCCAAGCACTATTTAAAAGCTATCTTCCTGTGCATCATACCACCATTATCACATTATCTCATTTCTATTCAAAGTGATAGTCTATATTTGGGACATTTGAAACAAGTATAGAGGGAGCAAAAAAGTTTCGCATTTGCTTAAATTAGTGCCACAAAGTACAACTTTTTTCACCTATTAAGTTTTAATAAATTATAAAAAATTAAAAAATAAAATCCTAATGATAAGGCCAATAATACAAATAGTTTCATAGGTTGCCAGGAACAGAGTATTAGTGTTAAAACCTGTAGAGGTATACCAAAAAACTGGACATCCTAGAAGAAATGAATATATTTCTGGAAATATACAAACTACCAAGACTGAATCATGAAGAAATATAGAATCTGAACAAATTTATAACTACTAATGAGATAGAATCAGTCATCCCAAACCTCCCAACAAATAAGAAGAGCAGTGAGAAGAGCAAGGCCAGATTGCTTTGCAGGAGAATTCTACCAAACATTTAAAGAATTAACAATAATTCTCAAACTCTTCTGAAAAATTGAATGTGAGAGAATACTTTCAAATTCTCTCTATGAGGTCAGCATTACCCTGGTACCAAAAGTAGAGAAAGGTCTACAAGCAAAGAAAACTATAGACCAATATCTCTAATAAATATTGATATAAAAATCCCTCAGATAAATGCTAGCAAACCAAATTCAATAGTACATTAAAAAGATTTTTACACCAAGATCAATCAGGATTTATCTCTGGAATTCAAGGATGATTCAACATATGAAAATCAATTAATGTAAAACATGATATTAACAGAATAAAGAACAAAAACCACATGATAATCTCAACCAATGCAGAAAAGGCATTTGGCAAAATTCAATACACTTTCATTATGAAAAGAGTAAACAAACTAGGAATAGAAGGAATAGAAGGAATAGAAGAATTACCTCAATATAATAAAGGTCATATATGAGAAGCATATAACTAACATCATATTCAAAGTTGAAAAACTGAATGATTTCCCTCTAAGATTATAAACAAGGCAAAGATGCCCACTCTCATCACTTGTATTCCGCAGAGTATAGAAAATCTTAGCCACAGCCATCAGACAAGGAAAAAAAGACATCGAAGTTGGGATAGAAAAAGTAAAATTATCTTTTTGTAGATAATCTAATCATATATAGAAAACTCTAAAGACCTCACATACACACAGTTAGAACTAAAATAAATTCAGCAAAATTCCATGATATAAAACTAGTTGTGATACAAAACTCAGTTGTATTTCTACATATTGAAAATTAACAATCCAAAAAGGAAATTAAGAAAACAATCCTATTTGTAATAGCATTAAGAATAATAAAATACCAAAGAATAATCTTAGCCAAGGAGATGAAAGACTTGTACATTGAAAACTACAAACATTGCTGAATAAAATTAAAGAAGACCCAAATAAATGGAAAAGATTTCCATGTTTATGGATTGGAAGACTTAATATTGTTAAAATGTCCATACTATCCAAAACAATCCACAGATTGAAAGCAAAAATTATCTAAAATCATAATGGTATTTTTTGAAAAATAGAAAAAAAATCTTAAAATTCATATGGAATTTCAAAGGACCTCAAACAGCTAAAATATTTTTGAGAAAGAAAAACAAAGCTGGAGGCCTCATGCATCCTGATTTCAAAGCATAAGTTTTAGTAATCTATAGAACAGAACAGAATAGAGAGTCCAAAAATATACCCTCATGTATATGATTGAACACGCAATGACAAAAAGATAGCTTGTTTTAACAAATAATGTTGTGAAATCTGGATATCCACATGCAAAAGGAAAAGTTGGACACTTCTAATACTGAATATATAAAAAGTAAATCAAAATGGATTAAAATCGGGGCACCTGGGTGGCTCAGTGGGTTAAAGCCTCTGAATTCGGTTCAGGTCATGATCCCAGGGTCCTGGGATTGAGTCCCACATCGGGCTGTCTGCTCAGCAGCGAGCCTGCTTCCTCCTCTCTCTGCCTGCTTCTCTGCCTACTTGTGAACTCTGTCTGTCAAATAAATAAGTAAAATCTTTAAAAAAATGGATTAAAATCTTGAATACAGAACTTGAAAATATGAAACTTCTTAAAGAAAATATAGGGGAAAACTTCATGAGATTGAATTTGGCAATGATTTCTTAGACAATACCAAAAGTGTAGATAACAAAAGTAAATAGACAAATAGGACTTGACTGGACTTTGAAACTTCTGTGCAGAAAACAAACAAACAAACAAACAAACAAACAAAAACAATCAGCAGGGCAAAAAGGCAACCTAATGGGAGAAAATATTTGCAAACCATATATTTGGTAAGAGAATGATATCCAGGAAATAAAAAGAACTCCTTCAATCTAACAATAATGACAAGAACAAACTCCCCAAACAATGCATTAAAAAATGGGAAAAAGACTCAAATAGACATTTCTTTTAAAAAGATATATAAATGACCAACAAGCATATAAAAAATGCTTAGCATCATTAGTAATCCTTGAAATGCCAATTGGAATAATAATAAGATATCATGTCATACCTCTTAGGGTGGCCACTATCATAAAAATGGAATATAACGGGTGTGGGTAAAGATGGGGAGATATTGTTAGGAATGAAAAGGATGCAGGCATTGTAGAAAACAGTATTGAGTTTCCATGAAAAATTAAAAATTGAATTACCATAGGATCCAATAATCCCACTTCTGGGTATATGTCTAAGGGAATTGAAACAGGATCTTGAAGTGGTATTTGCATATCTATGTTCATTGCAGCATTATTCACAATAGTCAGGAGATGGAAGCAACCTAACTATCCACTGATGGATAAATGGATAAAGAAAATGTAATGTGTCTGTGTGTGTATACATATATACACACATTTAATACTCCAATGCATGTGTGTGTATATATATATATTATTCAACCTTAAAAAAAGAAGGAAATCTTGTCATATGCTACCACATGGATAAACCTTGAGGACATTATAATAAGTGAAATAAGCCAGTTACAAAAAGACAAATACTTCACAATTCCATTTATAGATAAAGTACCTAAAGTAGTCAAACTCTTAGAAAGTAGAATGGATGCAAGGGTTTGGGAGGAAAATAAAAAAGGGAGTTGTTGAATAAATACAGAGTTTCAGTTTTTCAAGATGAAAGAGTTTCAGAAATTTGATGTACAACAACGTGCATGTACTTAATACTACTATACTACACATATAAAAATGCTTAAAATGGTAAATTTATGTTATGTGTTCCTTACCACACACACACACATGTGCGCACACACACACACACACACACACACAAATCTATGGAGGACTCTGGTTTTAGCTCTGATATATAATGCTTGGAGGTTGTCATTCTCATCCTTAGGACAGGAAAGAACTACACAAAGTGAAAATCAAAGACTTTCCTTGGACTGATCAGAGAATTGAGATCTCAGGATTAACAGCCACCTTGAAAACTGGAGACACAACTTCATTCAAAGGGTTACAGCCATTAAGATCTGATAACCTGGAGCAGAAGTCATGAGAGCCATGAACTTGTAGGCATACTTAAATGATAAGTCTTGATGAATTACTGGAAGCTGAACTTAGACTAGCTTTGGAGTGAAACCTTCTTGGTGGGGATGGGGAATGGGGCGGGGGGTAGGCTGCCATCTTTGGAGAAGCACACTTTTGCTGTGGACTTTCCCTCCAGGAACCTCACAAGGTTCTCAGAGTATTTATGTGAGAAAGATCCCCTCACAACACTGGCAGAAGAATAGGGAAATGTAATTATTGTAAAACATGTCTCAAGCATTTCCATCTGAAGGGCCTATTCTCCATGTAAAAGGTCAATTTGCCAGAGCACAATTCTGAAACCTTATCCCAGATGGTGGAAAGAGTTCCTCTCTACTCTTATCTCCACCAAACCCTCCTGCATTACCTGTGAAGGAAAAGAGAAAACATAGTTTTTCTTTGTTTGGAAATGCTTCAATGAAATGGATTGGGAATATTACAGCAAGAGGAGGGGCTGCTAGGGTGGGGGAAAAATCTACAGCAGTGGAATAGGGACAGAGATGTTCATGAGGCCCACAGGCTGGAGATACAAGCCTACTAAAACCCTGAGACTTAATAAAAAAAATTATAGAGCCCTCTTCATCTCTCATACTCTGTACTCTGTTGTACCAGATGGATAATATAAACCAAGGGGCAAAGACTCTTAAGAAAGAATGAAAGAGAAATGCAAGCTATGGCCAAGGAAAGAATAGGTAGACTTAAAGATAGATTAATAGAGGGACGCCTGGGTAGTTCAGTTGGTTAAGCATCTGCCTTAGGCTCAGGTCATGATCCCAGGGTTCTGGGATGAAGTCCAGCCTCAGGTTTCCCGCTCAGTGGGAAGTCTGTTTCTTCTTCTGCCCCTCCTCCCCCTACCCCTGCTCATGCTCTGTCTCTTGCTTTCTCTCTCTCTTTCAAATAAATAAATAAAATCTTAAAAAAAAAAAAAAGGTTAATAGAGACTTCCCAAACTGAAATACAAGGAGAGAAGATAATGAGGGGAGAAAACTCAGAAAAACAGAAACCTCAAGAACTGTGGGACAATATCAAAAGGTATAACATAAGCATAATTGGAATACAGAAAGAAAGAGAAAACTGCAAAAAAGAAATAGCTGAAGTGATAATGGCAGAGAACTTTAAAAAATTAATGACAGACACCAAATCACAGTTAACTGAAAGAACTCCCAATTGCCAAGTATGGCATAATTTGAACCAAAAAAAAAAATTTAATAACGTACTATTATGTTATCATCCAAAATATAAAATAAAATGTCCATGAACCCAAACTGATATACATAAATATTGAGTACATACATAAGTTGGTGAGAGTAGTAAACAAATTTCCCATACAGAATTCCAAATAACTTACACAGCCACTTCTCCATCAAGGCAGTAGAGCATAAACTTCACCCTTCAGAACAAACTGCACATAATGATTTTCTTCCAATGAGCACAGTATGGGAAGTAGGGAAAAAGAGTAACTTTTTGTGGAAAAAAAACTGGCTAATGCTACCTCAGCCAGGTGATCACTTCTCAAAAGTGGCAAGACATGTTGGTAGTGTATACTCCTGACATAGTGTGATGAGAATGACACTTCACCTCTGTGGTCTTCCTCCTCCCAACCCGCAACCTCTGACTAATCATGCCAAAGACATTGGATCAATCCAAACTGAGAGACATTCTACAAAATATTTGACCAATACCCCTCAAAATTGGCAAGTTCATCAAAAACAAGGACAGTCTGAGAAACTGTCAATAGTCTAGAGGTGCCTAAGGAGATATATACCAGATATAATGTGGCATCCCAGCTGGGATTCTGGAACAAGAAAAGAATAATGGATAAAAACTCAATAAATCTGAAAGAAATATGGACTTGAGTGAGTAATAAATATCAATATTGGTTCATTTGCTGTGATGGAAATGTACAAATTAAAGATTTTAAAGAGAGGAAGCTGGGTGCGGGCTATCTGGAGAACTCTATTATCTTTGCAGCCTCCCTGTAAATGTAAAAGTATTCTAAAATGAAAGTTTATTTTAAAATCCTATGAACTCTTTCTCATATCATGTATTAAAAAAAAAAACAACTCTAGATGGGCCAATATCTTAATGTAAAAGGAAAGCTCTAAAATATTTAGAAGAAAAAATTATCCAGTGACTTTAGATAAGTAATGATTTCTGAAACTGGATGAAAAGAGAGCTTACTATGAAAGCTTACTATGAAGGTATGCTTATGGTAAGTTGTACCTTACAGAAACTGACAACTTCTGTTTATAAATGCTGCCTTGAAAAATGAAAAGAAAGACCACAATTTGTAAAAACAATATAAATGATCAAGGATTAACATGGAGCACTTTAAAGAACTCCTATGAATCAATAAAAGTGAGTTAAAGTACTTAGAATAAAAGTATACAAAATAGATTAAGAGGCCTATTGCAGAGAGGAAAGAAAAATGGTTAATACGGGTATGAAAAGATATCCAACATCATTAAGAACCTGAGGAATCAAACTTAAAACACAATGAGATGTTATTCCATCACCAAGATTGGTTGATAAAAAATTGGGTAAATATAAAATGTTGACAAGAATGTGGAGTTTTGAGAAATTAGCTGCTGGTATGATTGTGAAGTTGTACAAGCTTTTAGAAAATTGATTTGGTGGTACTTAGGAAACTGAAAATGTGCCCTCCCTGCAACCCATATATTCCCCTTCTAGGTAAAACTTGGGAACTTTTGCGTGGTATATGTACAGCATGCATATATAGGAAAACATTGGTTGTAAAGGTGAAGACTTGGAAATAGTGGTTAAATATCTATTGGTATGAGAATGGATAAATTGTTGTCTCTTTGTATGTAGTGAAAATAAACAAAGTGGATGCATCAAAATAGATCAAGCTCAAAAATAATTTTGAATGATAAAAGCTAGTCCTGGAAGATTTCTTACAATGCGATTCCATTTATAAAAGGTTCAGGAACATATCAAAACAAACCTGTATTGTGTTTGGACACATATATATGGTAAAATTATATACATGCCAGAGCACTGAAGAATTCAAATGTCAAACATACCCCCCCCCCCCCCACCAGGACTTGTAGCTAAGTTTTACAGTTTTTCTGCCTCTTTCTCTGGCTATAGGATGTCAGTTTTCATTTTTCATTATGTTGAGTATGCTTCTAGCAATACTCCCCCATGCCCCTGTAATTTGCTGCGTTTTATTTTTGGTGGCCTGGGAAACCAGGAAACTAAGCTCACTAAAATGTTGCATAAGACAAGCAGTCTCCAGATTTGGGCCGAGGGCACTGTCTTATGAGCAAAATGCATGACCTTTTGCGCAAAGGCAATGTAACATTCATTCATTTAACTAGCATTTAGCAATTTCCTATCTCATTCCAGACTCTATTCTGGGTTCTAGAAAAATATAGCAATGGACAATAAGACAAAATTCCTGGACTTACATAATTTACAGTCTAGTGGCATCTTTTTTGGCTCTTGCATCTAGTCTAAGTAGACAAGACTGCTTCATAAGGCCAATTTGGGTGAATGAATCATTTATGTAAACACAAACACGTGCATTCCAATGTGTACATGTAGAAATACAATGTCTGTAGCCATGTGGTATTAACTTTATGTGTATGACTATAAACAATGAGTAATTAATTGCTGATTGGCCTGATAATGATGCTATGTGAAGGTAGGATGCTATTGTACCATTAGATATATTTTATACCCAAGATTATGTTTGCTACAGATTAACCAAACAAAGAATGTTTGATAGTAAAGAAAATATTTAAAGGGGTATTATTGGTATGCAAAATAGGCAATGTTTCCAAAGTTGGCTTGCAAAACATGAGGAGTGACACCCCAGAGATTCAGGTCATTAATTGATCGTCAAGGGGCATATGTGTTAACAAGGGCGGAGTAGGATTTTCTTTTCTATACTTATTTGCCATTAATCACTGATGTTGGGTAAGTTTCTCAGCTTTTATTCTATTTCTCTTAGCTAGTTCTTTATTTCTAAAAAAAATTTTCATCTGCTTCTAAATTTAATTATAATGAAGCAAAGAAATAAAATATCCATTCATCCAGGATGGTATATTATGATCTGTATTTGTGGTATTTATTATCCGTCTAATAGCAGCATGAAGTTATTTAACATCTGAATTCAAAGTCACCCTTCATGGATCGTTGTTCCAACTCTGTAACTTTGGTATCTGGTTCCAGAGACATGAACCGATTTCAAATGTCCATCAGTGGTCATTTGAAAACAACTCTTTTTTCACAATGTTCAGACAGCACTTGAGCACAAGAAGACACTTGCATTTTCTCATGGTATGATAGTGCGTGGCCTCTGGGCCCATATTCTGATTTCATCGGGTGAAAATAATGATTAATCAATATAAGAGTCTAGGTGGCATTGTAGGTTAATTCACTAGGAGTTAGCATCTCAGCTTGGGAGTTTACATAAACATCTGTCTCAAAATGAGCCCAGTGCTGAGATGTTTGTGGTAGACTGGTTTCCCGCTCCCTCCCCTGGTTTAGAACAACACATACTTTAAATAGTTTGATTCAAGTCAGATGATGGTTGTTTCTCCGGAGGAAAATCCCAGCACAGGGTCAGCAGGTGGGTTACAGATTAATGCTGCTGGGACATGCTGGCAGCTGTGCTCCAGGGTTGCTGATGTCTCTACCTCCCTCCTCACAGCCACTCGGGGCTTGCCAGTCGCTCCTGGCATTGCGGCTGTGGCTCTAATTTATTAACTCACTCAAACTGTAGTTTTAGAAGGCAGTGAAATAAACAGAATCAGGGTAAGCATGGAAGGCACATATAATGTATAAGGCTTATGGATAAAAAAGGATCTTATGTGTTACAGTTCTCAGTGATTAGTTTTACACTGCTTCACAAAGTAAACTCACTGTGGAGGTCATAACGAATGAATCCCTAGATGTTTACTAAACTCCTAAATTAAATTGCATTCTTAAATGTTTTGCAAATACATTGACTCACCTAATTAAATAGGAATGACTGTATGTTGCTACAGAGGATAGAATATTGAAGCCTTTAGGACTCATTTCAAATTAGCTATCCTTCTTGATTAACGAATTTGGCCCATTTAGGTTTTTTGGCGCTATGAAGTAATATTATACAAAGGGATGACTAAAACAAATATTTTTCATAATATGCAAAATAGAATGATGAGTTTGGATTGCTATCTATAGAAAAATGAAATGCATTTACCTACTTTGGAATTTTAATTTTGTAATAAAAGATTATACATTTTATTCTTATACATTTTGAAGAAATAATTAAAAATAAGTTTAAAAATGCTTTTCTACATAGGAAAACAAGAAAAAGATTAATTTGTCTTTATGTGTTATAATAAAAATACTATTAACAGAAGCATACAGAAGAATTCATATCTTGAAATCCTAATAACCTTAGAATTAAAAAAAGAAGCATTTGACTATGTACAGATAGTTCAATATAAAACTCTATTCTACAAGAATATAAAGTATGAACAAGTCTTATTTTTACCTTCATAGATTATTAATATTTGTTTATTTCCACCTACAATCTAATATTATGTCTAAAAATACTTTTTTAAAAAGTGGCATGAAACAGAAACTATGGATTTTATTCATCTAACTCATTCTTCTCCCCACTCCCCAATTTTTGCAACTTCTTCAGGCCTATCCTCTGCTTTTGAAGATAGTATTACTGATGCCAATGTTTATGTCTTGTGTAAGGAGGTCTCCTTTTTAAATTATAAAAATTTTCCTTAAAAACATAGATACCAGTGTGTTTTTTTTTTTTTAAGATTTTATTTATTTATTTGACAGAGAGAGAGATCACGAGGCAGGCAGAGAGAGAGGAGGAAGCAGTCTCCCGGCAGAGCAGAGAGCCCGATACGGGGCTCGATCCCAGGACCCTGAGATCATGACCTGAGCCGAAGGCAGCGGCTTAATCCACTGAGCCACCCAGGCGCCCCGATACCAGTGTGTTTTTGAAGAAAATTTTTATAATTTAAAAACTCCTCAGCGGAGAACTAAAAAAGAACATTTTTTTCTTTCTGTCGATATTACCTACTTTATTCCCTATTCCTGTCCTGTTAGCATTCATAAGAGCAGATTCTTGGACTGCAAAGGTTGCCAGCATACCATTTGCTTGTAAGAGACTATTTCCCTCCCGAGTTTCATTAGAAACTTTCTGGATGGCCTGAAGTCATCTAGGTATGGGATAAAGGCAGCTGTTGTTTGTGCCATTGACAAAGACAGGCCTTGGATTATAAACAAATCATTTCCCTATCATTTTATTAAGGGAAAAGCATGTGAAAGGAATGAGAAGGGAAACTACTTCTGGATTCTCAGCACTGTGTGTCTGCATTTTCAACTCTTATGATCATTTCCTAACACTAACATTCAGAAGAGAAAGCAGTTGCTTTTTTTATGTTGGTTATGAGACCTAGTGAATTCTTTTCCAAAGGCCACTGGGAATCTGAAGGCCTAGGGGGGAAAATTAGAAGATTTTTTTTTTTTTATCTTTTATTTCCCTTTGAAGAATTTTTAAATTTAAAAAATCTTCATGAAAAACAAAAATACTATATATTAAAAAAAAAAAAAAACCACACACACAACACAACACAACTCATCTATCTCAGCAGGGTCCCTGAGAGGATTCAGCTAAGATCACTACTGGAGGGTTTCTTCCTACTGCTCCAATAAGATGAGGAAATTTTAACTGCCGGAATTCTTCCAAGGGAAAATTTTTTGGGGAAAAAAAAAAGAACAGAAAAAAAATACACACACACACTCATATATATTCAAGTAACAAAAGACCTAAATGATCTTTTTTTTTTTCAAAAAAGTTTTTTAAGATTTTATTTATTTATTTGACAGACAGGGATCACAAGTAGGCAGAGAAGCAGAGAGAGGGAGAAACAGGCTCCCCGCTGAGCAGAGAGTCCAATGCGGGCCTCAATCCCTGGACCCTGGAATCATGACCTGAGCCGAAGGCAGAGGCTTTAACCCACTGAGCCACCCAGGCACCCCCCTAAATGATCTTCTAAGAAAATGAGTCCTGTTAACCAAAAGTCTCTGCTTTGTGGCATCACTTGGTGAGTTGGAGAGGAAAGCTGAAAGATAGTAGCTAGTCTGCAGGTGCATCACTCTGAAAAGAAAAGGGTGGGAAATGAATTTGGCATTCCTGAGCAAAGGGAAAATTTGGAAGGGAGGAGAGGAGAAATGAGGTTGCATACCATAAAAAGGAAAAGAAAACATCAAAAAAAACCCCGGTGTAACTTGGCTGAAGGTATATAGAGGGAGGAGTATTTCTGCTAAGGTTTAAGTTGTTGGCAGAGACTAGTGAGGATTAATGCCACTTTCTTCCTCCTCCAATAAAGGCTGCATTGCTCATTAACATTAGAGCAAATGCATTCTTCTGGGGGACATCAAGTAGGTGTTGAGTTCCACATGTGGATGTAGATGAAAACAGCAGATAGAGGAACTGACCTTGGGGATTGTGCAGCTGACCTTCTGGTCATAGTGGAACAGACCCTTTTCATAGTGTAGGAGCATACCTAAAGAGACTTATATAAGTGATCTTTTTAAAAAAATATTTTATATATTTATTTAACAGAGAGATCACAAGTAGGCAGAGAGGCAGGCAGAGAAAGGGGGAAAGCAGGCTCCCCGCTGAGCAGGGAGCCTGAGGCGGGGCTCGATCCCAGGACCCTGAGACCATGACCTGAGCTGAAGGCAGAGGCTAAACCCACTGAGCCACCAGGTGCCCTATATAAATGATTTTGAAACATCTTTTTCTTCATGCACAGAATTATATTGTGAAGCCAGTTTCTAAATGTGGACTGGAATGAAATAACAAAGATGAGTGTCCATTTATGTGGAACTCCAGCCAGACAACCTGGAAAGCTATTCACATCCCAGTTGACTCTATGACTGTGGAATATGAACAGTTGGGATCTTTGGTAATAGGTTTGGAATTAATTTAATTTATGGTAGTTTTAGAGGACCTGAAAAACTAGTTCCAGAACTTGCCTTGGCTATATGATCTTATGAAGTCCAGACTTTGCTTTACCATGTAGGAAGTAAGGAATATGCATAAATGACCCCTAAGGTCCCATCCAAATCTAATGTGATGAGTTTATCATTAGAAAAGGTTACTCCTTGAATGACTATAAATGTTGCTTTGATCTTTCTCAAGGCCTTAATTTTCCAAATGTTGTATACATTCTGGAAATACTAATCAAGTAGATCCATAAACAACCTTCATTCTAAAGTGACCTGCTAGCCACAGTAGGGCACTTCTGCAGTCTTAATATATTCTCTTCTCAATGGTATTTGGCTTTTGCAAAAAACATTTTATAAATAATTGAAGGATAAAATATAATTAATGAATGTAATAGTAGTTATAAAATGCTGAGCGATGAAAGCAATGCTAGTGACAATAAACTAGTTATGATGATGATAATAATAGTAATAAACCTAATCATAGCAAATCTTCACATCAACAGCACTCGTCATTCATAAGAGAGTTCTAAAACATTACGGCTATTTGAAAAGGGATTAAATTGAGAAATTTCATAATTCTTTAGATACAGAAAAAAGTTCTGTTGACTAATGAGCTGCATTCATTTGTTCAACGAAGGACTGCATTGGTAAAAGATTCAGACACAGTCTCATTTTCTTTCTTTCTTTCTTTTTTTTTAAATATTTTATTTATTTATTTGTCAGAGAGAGAGAGAGAGAGCGGGCACAAGCAGGCAGAGTGGCAGGCAGAGGCAGAGAGAGAAGCAGGTTCCTTGCCAAGCAAGGAGCCCGATGCGGTCGATCCCAGGATTCTGGGATCATGACCTGAGCGGAAGGCAGCAACTTAACGACTTCGCCACCCAGGTGTCCCCACAGTCTCATTTTCACGAAGCTTAGTCTTGTGAGAAGGCTCGATATTTATCAAACAAAGATCCAAACAAATGTAAAATTGCAGTGGTGATGTCAGTAGATCCTTCAAGGTAAAGAGGGAAGGCTTCCTTGAGAAAGTGATACCCGGCTGACACCTGAAGGAAGAGTAGAAATTAGCAAGGAAAAGCGGGAAAAGAGTGTTCCTAGCAGAGCCAGCTGTAGCAGGTTGAGGCACAGTGAATCAGAGGGATGGAAGAAGGGGCACTGTAGCCTGAACAGACCAATGGGAGTGTAGAGGCATGAGGTTTGTGAGGCAGAAGGCTAGACCATCCATGGGCTTGTCCTCCATGTTATGGTGGTTTGTCTTTATCTTAATAGGTATACTAAGCCACTGAAGCTTTTAAGCAATGGTTTGTAGCAAGGTGAGAGCTGACATGATCATAGTCAAGATTTGGAAAGATCGCACAAGCTGCACTTTGGAAAACAGATGGGAAGGAGGTCAGGTTGGATGTGGGAAGATTAAATAGAAGAGGATTACAGAATTCCAGAAGAAAGTTCATGTAAATTTGGACTAGGAAGGTGATGGTGAATGTAAAAAGAAGTGTCCAAATTTCCAGGACGGAGGCAGTGATTCAATTTTCTTAGCAAATACCTGGCAAGTTTTATCTATAGTTAGTTCATTATAGCAACTTTACTGGCAACTCCTACGCTTAATTGGAACCTTTCTCTTTCCCATGTTTGGATTTCTGGTAGGGTGGGAAATAAAATGGGATCGCCACAACTTTCCTTATTAATCACTTTGCCTTCTTCACTTTGGCTTTTGGACATGGGGTTTCTGGGCCAGGGTCCTCTGGCTTTACTTAGGCTGATCTGTCTCTCTCAGAAACTGCATGCCAAAGCTGGGCTCTACTACCTGGAGGGCAGTTGGTGCCTTCCATGTTCTGGGATCTACCCAGTCTATTCTGCCTAGATTGGGCTTAGTCATATGCTCTTTCTAACCAGAATTGTTGGAGTATGTGGAGGTAATGGAGAACCTTGGAGAACGTTATCTTTTCTGTGAAAAACAAAAGCTAAAGAAAACATTTACCTATGACCTTTCTACTCTTCCTTCCTGGCAATAATGTTTTCCCTTGGCAGACATGCTTGATTAGTGTATCCCTTCTGCCTAAATCTGATAGGAGGAGGATTACCCTAAATTGTACAAAGTAGAAAGAAGTTTTTTTCTTCACTTTTCTCTCTCTCTCTTTCTTTCTTTCTTTCTTTCTTTCTTTTTCTTTCTATCTCACTCTTGTTTGAGCTATTTGTTCCAGAAGAATTCTCCTTAGAGAGATTTTTTTTTCTTTCCCTAAGAAAATACCATTAAGGCTCTGCAGACTATGAATGATAGGCCAAAGGCCCTCGTGTCAGTCTAGATGGGAGCACGATCTATGAAACAGAGGCTCAATAGCTCTACTCTGGCAGGAATTTAGGGCTTCTCTGTTGCTGGCTCTGTAAGAGATGAAAGGAGAAGAAAGTTGAAGAAGATTTAGGAAGAAGGGATCCCAACAACCTGGGTGCAGACTATCCCTCTTTTTATAGTCAGTGAGAAATTTCCATGAAGTGAGGACAAATAGGTATTAAGGAAAAGTAATGTCTGAAATTCACAATGCAGATATTTTCAGCTCTGTGCTGTAATTAGTCGTTGGCCTTAAACTTTGGTAAAGCCCATTATGCAAAACAGCTTTTTGTTAGAGTTTCTTTGAGGGAGCAGGAGAGAAGAGACCAGGCCAAATGAGTGAAAATTAGACTAGAGAGGAAAGAACAGCTCAGAGAAAGGAGATGGGGAGCAGAGCACAGGGAATGGAATTGGTATCAGAAATTCCTAGTGAGCACTGATGGAAAAATGAATGCATCCTTAATTCCATGCCTTACATATTCTAAGACATGTTAAAGAAGGCACCAGAATATCCCTAGTACCAGAAATGGAGGCTTGGGTCACTTTACTTGGAGATTAAAGAGTTGTATTAGGGGACTAGAGAACCAGGGGCAGGGCGGGGAGGGAGGGCACGTTGGTTGTAAGTGGTTTCAATGTGTTTCTGGGGTAGAATCAGCAAGATGATGCTCCCTGGACCCTAAACTGCCATGGGATAGATGGTTGGGTGATACCTCAGGAGGCACTGGGTGCAGAACCAGAACACGAGACTCATGAACTTGCATATATATATATATTCGATTGGTAAACTGACTCCTCCAACCTCAGCACTATAAAATTCCACAAGAATCACTGAAGATTGCTCATCACTTTTCTCTGCTTTTGTTATTAAAGGAGGTTATAAGTTTCAAGCAAAGAAAACACCTAATTTGCAACAACACTCCAAAAGTATCAAGTAATCTCTCTGCAAGACACAGTCACATACCTTTTTGAAAGTTATTGCAATAACTTCTTGTGATAGTATTACCTTTATTTTGCTGAAGATGAAGAAAATTAAGTTTGGAGAGATTGTCTAAACTTTGGCTCCTGTGTTATGGAATCTCAACTTGAACCCAAGACTTTTGACTGCCAATCCAGTGCCTTTTTTTAAATCATGCCTGTTTTCCTGAATTTATTTTAACCCAAAAGCATTTGAGAGCAGGATTTTTTTCCCATTAACTATGATTTTCCCTATTTCCCAAATTCCAATATCCCATTACAGACAACTCTGGGTACAGAAGCATGCTATGAATCTAACTTGATGACATTATTGTAGTTTACATAATTTCTTTATAACGTAGAGTAACATTGAGTTACGAAACTAAGAATAAGTTGAGGTTCTTTACTTCAAAATTTATTTTCATGTCCAGTTAATTTTCTCCCCAGTAGGTAAATAATACATCATTTTAGAGAATTGTAAGAACATTCTCATTATAAGTAGTACTTTGGATTTACAAGAGGTTAGGGGAATAGCTTTTCAATCTGGTAATTTTTTTTATGTATTTACTTCCTGTTGGCCCAGAAACTCAGTGAAATTTGCTACTTGTTCCCTGAAGAAATTACTTCAGATCTCTATATTGATAAGACACCACATATATGCAGGTTTTCACTTACCATATTAATTCCAGGGAAATAAGAACAAAGCTATGTGAGATTTCATTAAAACTTGGCTTTATTCCTAGTTTCATGGGCTAGTGAATGCCCTGAAAGCTCACCTCCTCCAGCCCCTGCCTCAAAATTGCATGGTGTCTACATAATTAAAAAAAAAAAATTTTTTTTTTTTTTTTTTTGCTATTCTTAAATTCCACAATTTACCTTGGTAAACTAAATCTCCAGAAGACCACAGTTTCTATACTAAAACGCATCTCTCCTTCCAACTGAAATTAATCTTTTTCCATTCTCATGTGGCAGTTTCAATCTAGAACTTTGTGTCCTGTCTCCACTGGAGAAAAAACTCAGATAGTCAGTCCTTTCTGTGCCAAGATGACTCATAGATTCTATATCTGTAAGAGGTGAGGTTAGCTCTCAACTAGACCAGATACTTATGTTTAAAGACCATTTATCTTCTGGGTTTAATTTTGCATTCTCATAGCCACATTAATGGATCTCTTTTAGATTTTTGTGTTTTCTTCATTCATCCTGAAGTTGTGGATTCTAAGATTTTATGTGGCCATGAGTTGGTCTAAACCCTGTTGGGTCAACTGTACATTGCCTTTTGTGTTTGTGTTTTAATTCTAGGACAAGTCAGAAAGACTGATCTTCCATAAAGTATTCATTCTTTTAAAATTTAAAAATATTTATGAAGAGTGAAAAAACAATGAATACCGTTACACTGAAAAAATAAATAAATAAATTAAAAAAAATATTTATGAAGAGCCTGCTATGTGCTATTAGTCTCAGTACCATTCCAGGGTTTGGATTCTATCGGTGAACAAAAAAAAAAAATATCTGTTCTCTGGGAGCTTATATGACAGAAATCCATATATCATATGTATTGTGTGGCATTATTTATGGTCTATAATCTGGAGCATTTATACATCTGAATAGGGTCCCCTTCTCATATCTTTACAAGTTGGAGAGTATGGATGATGGGAACTCCCAGCTCCTGGTTTAGGAGAAAATAAAACTATGAATATACTTTCAAATGAAACATTGTACCTAAGGTGGCTACTTGTATTCTGATACTTCCCTGTGTTGGAAAGCATTTTGTGTGTTCACCCCATGTCTTACCTTCTTAGTATGACATTGTTTCTGGGGAAAAAGTGTTTTTCATCTCAAAAATTGGCTTGTAGTCAAACATTTGGGACATATCTAGTTTGTAAAGTAGGAATTGTGGGTCCACCTCACTAAATCTACATAGAGAATGAGTGTGGGTATGTTTTTGCATATTTAGACATACACTCATATATACATACAGCAAAAGCAAGACAGAAACTATTTATTAAACACATTTATTGTTTACCTTTTCTGTACAAAAGATGGTGCTGGACTCTTTCTTTCAGTAAGATTAAGGAGTGCATTATCGTTGGGATGAGAACCTGTTTCCAAATACGATTTAGAAAGTGCCTCATACACTTTCTAGTTGTTTAATTTTGGGGAAATCATTTAACTTTTTGAACTTCAGTTTAGTCATCTGAATATTTGGGTAGTAATTTCTAAGTTACAGTACTTGCTCTTGTTAGGATTAAATGAGATGATGTACCAGGCACTTGATAAATGCCTATTTTTAAAAGAGTAGATAGATCCTGCCCTATAGAGGAAGAATCAAACATGTGAATATGTCACTCTTGTGCAAGGTAAGAAGAGATACAGATGCTCGGGGTCAGGGAGGGATAGTATTCAGGATTTCTGACAGGCGCAGGGATTGAGAAAATGTGCTAGAGGAACTGGCATTTGAACAGGATAGGATTTACACACGAGGAAATGGTTAAGAGTAGTTGAAATAGAAGCAAGATCCTAAGTGAGGTGAGATCACAAGTAGTAAATACAGAGAAGTTTAAACAGTTGAGCCGCCCATGCACGCATCTTCTTGATGTTGAGGGGGATACAACACATGTACTGCTATCTCTGTCTTTTCAGTGTGTGCTGTGGGATTTAAGACAGTTACTTTTGACATGAGAACATAGTCAGTTCACCCAATATCAAATGTCTGAAAAGACTGGATTTTTCTTTCTGCCTTCTAATCCAATTGCATACTTAAAATCTGAAGAATCACCTTATTTCTAATTGTAAGTATTCCCTGTAATTGTTTTGCACAAGAGTCCTATAATTTCTCTCTCTCTGTCTCTATCACACACACACACACACACACACACACACACACACACATCCTACTGCCCTCAAGCCACACCAAACTAGTTAGGGCTTCTGACTCACCCAACTTGTTCATGTTTTTATGCTTTTACATAGATTTGCTCTCCGCCTGGAATGCTGCTCCATTTCCCCCTCTGTTTGTTTAAGGACCCCAACTCTACCTTCCCGACCAAGTCTAGTGCAGTTTTTTTGAAAAGCTGTTCATGATGTCTATGAGGAAACTAGTTTTTTATGCCTCCCTTGTACCCCAGTATTGGCACTTATGACCCAATACCACAATTAATTTTGTTCCTAACCATCTTCCCTATTATGCTGTGAGATCCCTGAGGGAAAGTCTTAAGCTTTAATAAGTTCTCATAAAGACTAACTTGTATAGTAGATATGTAGAAAATATTTATTGATCGACTAAGTAAATGAAAAAAAAACGTGAAGTGTTGCGGGACCTTTTTACTTTCTCATCTTTTCTACATATAGAATGACTGAGTTCAGTTAAGCAGAGCAGAGGATACAAAGAGAAAAAATGGAAGCGAAGGTGAGGAGGAAAAGTCTGGTGCTTTGATTTGTCTGTTTCAGGCTATTTTATAGAAAAATTATCCAATTCTTAAAACAGTGTCCTCAACCTTGGTTTCACCTGGAAATTTCTTACAAACTTGGTGCCTAGGTTCCAGTATTAGAAACTTGGATTTAATTGGTGTTCAGTAGCCTAAGTATTAGCTCCCCAGGTGATTCTAATGTACAGACAAACCTGAGACTCCTAATTCTACACAGCACAGACTGTTGTTAGTGCTCCCATCAGAATGAGGCTAAAATGAGTGAAAGGAAAGGGGTGTACAGTGTGTGTGTGTGTGTAAAGTTGGCCAAGGAAGTAAATTCATGATGGGCAGGTTAGGAGGTGCCTTTGAATCTATTAATATTTTAGAGTTTTGAAGTGAAGTCAAAAATAAGGAAGACTAGTGTTTATTAAGTATATTTACAAAGAGGCCACCCAAAGAGGTCATTTGAAGTCAAACTGTTCTGGAAGTGAGTTTTCAAAGTCATGCAGCTTTCACTTGAAAGTTGATTCATTTTTAAGCTTCTAATTTCAGACAAAATAAATACACAAGTAGATTATCTAGGTAATTGAAGCCAAACCTATTTTAGGCTCTAATTAGCCCCACTACTGCAGGTGAAAGTGAGTATTTTGAATTATTTAGCTAATTGAGGACAAAGCACAGTTTTAAAAAATCTGTTTTCTCTGGATAATTTGCAAGTATCATTGCAGGCTTAGTATCTTCATTTTCTGAGGAAAATGCAGGCACATGGTGTGGTGATGGGAACTTCACTTTGTAGCTAGCTAGCATTTATGTTGCCTAATCTAGGGTTTTTCTAAAATATAAGAAATAATTTTTAAAATGTTGCTTTTAGACAAAATATTGGCTGCATAATCCTATATTCCAATCCTAGATCCAATTGAATACTTTGAACCTCATCCAAGATTATCCAGATTACCCAGAATCAATGATGGGCTCTGATTCTCTCCCTTCACTGGAGCCTGAAATCTCTTGGCACCAAAACTAAGTTCCAACTGAATCAAAGGCTGGAGACTGAAATGCCTCGATAGGATAGAATTATTTTTCTTTCTATTGTTGTTTTAATGTGGGATGCATGAGAACAGTTTTTTTTTCTTTCTTTATTTAAACTTTTCACATATAAGGAAAGGCTCTGTGGAGCAACAGTCCTCATTTCAAAAGGCACTTGTAGGAGAAGAGTATTTCTGTTCTTTTTTTTTTTTTTTAAAGATTTTATTTATTTATTTGACAGACAGAGATCACAAGTAGACAGAGAGGCAGGCAGAGAGAGAGAGGAGGAAGCAGGCTCCCTGCTGAGCAGAGAACCCAATACGGGGCTAGATCCCAGGACCCTGAGATCATGACCTGAGCCGAAGGCAGAGGCTTACCCCACTGAGCCACCTAGGTGCCCCAGTATTTCTGTTCTTTATTCTGTATTCCAATAAAGGGGCAAAAAGCCATGAGAACTTGCTATAAAAGTGCTATATGTTCTGCTATCCTTAGAATGCATCATAGAGTAGACCCATCTTGAACTTGTCTATGGTAAAAAGGAACTAGGAGATCCTTGTTATTATAATCGTGAGATGCTGAGAAATATGGTAATATTTGACTAGAGATTAAAAAATAGAAAAAATAGATATTTGTGGAGACAATTCACTTCATAGCATAAAGTCCTGAATATGTACTTTGTGCTGATGATACTTTGATAAAAATCTAGTAATGTAACCTGAAATTTTATTTCTAAGTACCGTTTTATTTAAACAGCAAACCTCCATGGCTCCTCTATATTCAGTATAGAAATATGAAATGACATAGGTTTCACATCCTTTCACAGAGTTATATTTAAAAGTAGTTATTTTAATCCTCATTTACTAAAGAATAATGACTCACCAAGAGTTGTTCAGTTCTTTCCATTCATCTTATCGATGTCATGAGTTTATTAATAAACTCTCTAATATTTCAATCCTTTTAGTCCCTCTGGTTTTCACATTTTGGCTAATATGAGTCTGCTTGTTCCTGAGAAACGGGCATAGTCTTGGCTTCTGGGGACCTTCCTGGGTATCTCCTGCCCTGCACCCCCCGAGTATAAGTAATTCTACTAAACTGCTAAAAACTGCCATACTAATGATGTTGAGACCAAGAATAATTAGGTGTAGGAAATTAAAGGAAAGCCTTCTTACTCTCCTTTAACAACAGCCCATATTAATTTAATTTCAAATTTGAGAAGACTTCAGGGTCATATAATTGTCATGTGTTTAGTGCACATTTGCTGCCTTCAATAAAAATCTCTTGTTAGTATTTCCCAGTGTATTTTCAAGGAAATGGGTCTTTGAAAATAGTGTCCCAGAGAAGTCCTTGGACAGCTTGTACAAGGGTAGTGAGTGATGATGAGAGATTATGATAAAAGCTAAATTATTGAATAAACTGTGTGGTGGACACTTTCCTACTACTTTATGTGAATTAACTCTTTAATTCTCATAACAACCTAAGAGGCAGGTCCTCTTACAGTCCTTTTTCTCTAGATGAGGAAAAGAGAGGTTAAGTAAATAGCCTGAGGTCAGCGCTAGTGAGTGGAAGAGGTGAAATTCAAACCAAAGCATCTGCTTCCAACACTTGGCATCTTAACTATTATGCCATACTATTCTTTTCTAGAAGAGAGACTGTTGTAGTTAGTGGAAATAAGATTTTTTCTTGGAGATTTTATTAATGGCAGAGATATACGTATAAAACCAGATTCCCTAAGATCTCACAGAAACTTCTCTGTGATGATCTGACATGAGAAGCATTCTAACCCCAAAGGAATATTGACATTTACTTTATTAGAAGTGAATTGACAAATAAAGGATTCAGAATCATAGTTTAATTGCCGACTTCCTATACATCCTGAAAATGTAATTGCTGGAACTGAACAATTGCACACGGGGTCAGTCAGAGAACAAACTTTAGGTTGACTTGCAATGCTTTATGTTTTTATTTTATCTTATTTATTTATTTTCTAAATGTTACATTTTCCAGGAAGAAAAATCCAGTTACCTCAAGAAAATACATATTGGGATGTAAAAGTCCAGTCTGATACGTTTTGCTCAAATCCAAGAGAACTGCATTTATTCAAACATAAAATCATAAAGTAGAGTTCAACTGAAAATGTGGTCTCATGATAAATAATTCGATTGTAAAGGAAAGAAAATAAAATTTGACAGCAGGCATTTAAAGCTTATTTTTTGCATTATAAAATTTTGCAATAGAGCTTTAGAAAAATTTATAAGATACTTGGAGAACTATTAGAAACAATTTTAAATCATAGTTTTTAACAAATGTAAGGGGTTTCATTGTCCAAAAAACATCCGTGGTAGATTTTATATATATATATATATATATATATATATATATACACACACACACACACATACACACACACACAATAGTCAAAGTACTTTAATATTTTAACAATTGTCTGTTTTTCTTTGTTTTTGACTCAAGAGTTTTTGTTTTCTGACCTCTTTGGGTAGATAATATCCATTTAGGCAATCAAATGGATTGAAAGTTCGAGCTGCTATTATATTTTGATCATGACACAGTTGCTGAGAAATGAGATTCTTTATGATTTGGTTGCTGCTAAAATCGTAATTTAAAATTTCTGTTGTGTAGTCATGCTTACTTTCATTTTGATCTATTCCTTTTTCAATGGGATGATTGTTCTGAAACTATCTGATGTAGCAACTGAAACTGGTGGAAATACATGAACTGACGTCTCTACTATGTAAAAGTTAAGTGATTCTGCCTTGAAATGTGAATTTTGTGTTGCTCTCCCCTGATAAGAAGAAGATATAGTATTTTTCTGTTTTTACTTAGACAAGTATCATGTTACCCACGCTTGAGTCTTCCCTACCACTTCCACAATTTTTGTCTGCCACCTGTCCTGTTATTTATTAAATGTCTTTTTCATTGACTTATGTTTCTACGCAACCATTTTTAAGCAACAATATTTATGAAATGACAGATGTCATATACAAATTTAATATTTTTGCATTCCCCATTACTCCCATCACAGTGTTACAGTTCAAAATGCTTTATCTCTGTACCACCTAAAATCAACCAGAGTACTAATATTTGGGTAAAAACTCTCCTGGTATAACCACTGAATATTTAAAAGGAAAGTATTTTAATTTTTTTTATGTTTTTTTTTTCTTTCTTTGCTTTTTAAAGTTTGGAAATGGTGAACTGACTTGCCAACTGACTCCTTAAGAATTACTTCTCAATCCCCTTTTTTCCAATGTAGAAAGGATAGATGTTCTGTAACTCTTTGTCCAGAGCCAGTCCATGAGTTTTTGGTTATTCTGCCTTGGTTTGTCGTAACTCCACCACTTTCTCTCCTGCTGAAGAAAATATAACAGAATGCAAGTGAGGCAACCTTGATTTTCTGTATTTTTAAGAGTAAATCATTTACAAACTCAGTCCTTTAATTATGAGTAGTAAAAAACAATTTCCTTGCAACACGCCCCTCTACTGATTGCAACACCATGCTTGAGAGCCTCTGCTCTTACAAATTAAAAGGTGCTGCCAGAATTTTTATTTGTGCTTTAAATTCGCATTCAAGTAGCAGTGTGTGTGGGGTTATTATTATTTTTTTTAACTACAAATGATTGTTTTAATTCCGTTCTCTTTAATACCTTCTTTTCTCACTTTCAAAAATATGCTTTTAATCTCAGGATTTTTTTTTTTTTTAAAGAAGAGCACTATAATGAGAACTCTCTATGACCTGATAGATTATTATGGGGATGATTCTTGGTAATTATAGGGTAACTAATTCTTCTCAGTTTGCCTGAGACTTTTCTGTTTTTAACACTGAGGTCCCACTTCCTGGAAAATCTCTCAGATCTGGGAAAATGGGACAGTTGATCGCCCTAAAGTAGGCTAACTTATATTGAGAATGTGAGTGGTTAGGATTTTAGTTGGGTATATAATTTGGTAATCCAAATATTCAAATATGCTGAAATCCTGGACTTCAACCTAATGACCACAGCTAAAAATGGGCAAAGAGATCTCTGTTGCTCAACTTGTCCATTCTCTAATTGCTTCTCTAATGAGCTATCAAAAACACACATCTTAGTCACGTCACCGCATTGCATAATAAGGCTTCCCATTTATTTTTGGGTAAGTCCAAACTCTTGAAAGTGACTCAATAGGCCTTACTTGATGTAGTCCAATGGTTCTCAAACTTTACTCTTATAAGACCCACTGAGAAAAATTTTTAAAAATGCACCTTCATTTTAATGTACCCTTGATCCAAAGGGAATAAATCTGGAGAGGAGCTAAAAGCACTGAAAAAAAAAAAAAAAAAAAAAGAAAATTAGAGTGTGTGATTCTCTTTCAGAGGTCCTTGGACTACCTGTTCAGTGGTTATACCAGAAGAGATTTTACCCAAATATTAGAGAAAACCAACCTAGTTCTGGTTTTCATTTTTATATTTATCTCTTGCACTCTCCCCTTCCACTTTATTCTCTGAGCTTACTATAATTTATTTAAGCTTTTCAATGTTTCAGGCCCTCACACAAATGTAGAGTCTTCTACCTGAAGCCCTCTCCCCCATTTTTGTTTGCCAATCAGATTTCTACCCAGATATCCCATTCCCCAGGGAGCCTCTGCTGAAGCTCCCGATAAGGTTGATGTCTTCTGGGCATGCTCTATTAGGACCCTGCCTCCTCCAGACAAGTGCAGAGAGTGCAGGGTCATACCTGTCTCTTCCTCTGGTGTATCTGCCTTAAACTAAGTTCAATGCCCACAGACCCCTCTCATTGATCTTTTTTATTTATCTTATTTATGGTTGTATCTCAGCTTTTGCTCATTGTTGAACACATGTTAAGAGCTCAGAATTATTTATTGAGGAATTAAATTACTTCATTAATGAATAGATTGATGGATTAACACAAAGCCTTAGCTGGGCAGGAACTGAGATTTAGATGCATCTGGTATTGGGTTATCCCCTTCCAGACCTCCTTGTATCTATTGATGTGGTGTGTGTGTGTGTGTGTGTGTGTGTGTGTGTGTGTGTTTTGACTAAGGGAGTAATGAGATTTGGTTGTGGGAAGAGTGTAGGGCCACCTGAGGGGGAAGCAAAGGAACTAGAACTTACAGGATTAGAGAAATGTTGTGGTATTCCTGCCCAGCAGGACCAGAGAGACTGATTTGGAGCATGAGGAGAGAGAGGGGTAGTAGAGAGCGTTTCATCCAAGTCACAGAGGTTCAAGGACAGATGTAAAGCAGATGGAGTCACGGGAACAGGGTGCCACGTACATTCCCTGATACCACACACCACACATACCACACACATCACACTCATGTATACCACACACATACACCACATACTTCACACATACCAGTCATGTTCCATGCCACACATGCACACAAACACTATGCATCATACACAAACACACTACATGCACAACACACATTGTACACGTACTACTCATATCATATGTACACACACACACCATAAATCACATGTGAATATCACACACACATACCAGACACACCCCATTCATACCATACACACACACCACATATCACACACACACATAAGTTTTCCGTGTCTACCACCACCAAGGGTGCAGATTTGCCCCCGAGGCTTTGGGCCACCATTGTCAAGAGCTGGTAGTGCTTTCTTGGAGGGAAACAACAACGTAATCATCCTGCGAATGCATGAACGCCTGATCTCCCTGAAAATTCCATGAACAATCCTAAAGAGATTTAGTGGTGGTGTTGAAGGGAACGTTATAAGCTGAGATCTTGCATTGACAAACGGGGGGGGGGGGGCGCTGAATGCTATGGTAATTTGGACTTCATTTGTGAAAACGGCATGTTTGAATGAGGCTGAGAATAAATGAAATCCAGCATTTAGAAAGGACCCCAACTGGCAAAATAGGACTTTCTCATGGGACTGCACTGATAGAGCTACGTCCTGGGCTAGCTGACTTTTAAAGTTTTATTGCTTTCTGGACTTTTAATGTAAGTCATTGAATATAAAAGGCCCCACCATTCCTGACAACTGGCAATGGCTGTAGAATTCTTTTCCAGTCCTTGAGAAATGTCCACTGAGCCAGTGGACAGCAGGTCCTCTGGCCGATCTGTGTTGAACAACTAGAAGGGACCTTGATGGTTGTGGTACTGTGAGGCGCTGCCAGATTAGAGGGTGCCGAGCTCCTCTTAGCAACTTGGGAAGTAGTGGGGTGTGAACACACAGCAGATTTCTGCCTGGGAGAGACTCACAACTGTGTAAATGATGAGTGGTCAGAGATGCGGTGCGAACACTGCGTTTCCTTAAAACAGTATTGACATCCCCTGCTGAATGGTTTGATTGTGCTGCATGGCAATATGCAGACCTCCTCCCTGAGCTCTTCCCTGACTTCCGCACCTTGCCCTGTACTTGTAACAAGGAGAACTTAGTATTTCTGTAGAGGTGTCTTGAAATATGCCTTAAATCTAGGAAGAATGAAAATAAACATTTAAATGAGTAACCACAGTGAACATTTCTTAATGAAATAGCACCTAGTAGCCTGGAATTTCCATGGATATCCATGGATGTTAGGTCCTCTTATGTAATTTTCATTGCTGAGTTACACAATTGTAAATCGTTATTTTTGTTGCTATTCAAAATGGGAGAACATTATTCCTGGGCAATGAGGCAGGGGTGGGTGGGAACAATGAAATTAGAAAGGAGGAGAGGCAACTAGTAACAAAGTAATGTACACATTTATTTTAAAGATCACATATTTGACTTTTCAAAAAAAGAGAAAGAGAATGAGGGAAGGCAAGATTTGGAGGCAAAAATGAGGGGTGCCCTATTAAAATTTGGACATAAGAAAGTATGTCTAGCTGCTGAACTATAAACATATTCGATGGATCACATTAGAAATATGTAAATTTATCTTAACTGCAATTCTCAAAATGGTAGCAGTAAAAGGGCTTATCTCTTTACCATGACTATAATAGAATGATCTTATTTTTAAAATCACCTCTATCTAACCCTCTCCTAAATTCAGTACTATCATTTAGCCTCAGTTCTTGGTGAAAACACATCATTCCTCTCAAGTATGCTGGCATGAAAAAAATGTCTTCAAGTGACTGAATGATTGCAGAGTTGTCCATGATATGAAGAAAGATAATAGATGTGAGGACAGAAAGTAATGGAAATTGGTCAGCTATGGAAACATTGAAAAGGTTAAGGGACAAAGCACCAATGGTCTTCATCGAAGTGTGGTTCTGGGTAACCTGACCTAGGACTGCACGGCTTGCCAGTGTTATACGTCTATCTCTGTAAGTGGAGATAAAAGCATAGCCTACAGCTCGCCTACAGCTCTGAGAATTTGATGAAAGTCCACCTAAATCCCCTTGCTGTATGTAATTCCATGCTCGACAAATAATAACATATTTTCCAGAAATACTTTAACTTCCCATGTAGATATATCTATGGAGTGAACTCCATTGAGCATACATAGTCTGCTATGGTTTAGGGCCTAAACTGATATATACAAATTGGCTATTGTGGTTTTCTATACATTAGTCTTTGGGAGCTTTGTTAATGCAAATCTACCCTTGTGTTAGTCCATTTGGCCAACTAGAACAAAATGCCATAGAACTGGGTAACAGAAATTTATTTCTTATAGCTCTGCATGCTGGGAAATCCAAGAGCAAGGCACTGACATCTTACATGTCTGGTAAGGGCCCACTTCCTGTTCATAGACAGATGTCTATGTCCTCACATGGTAGAAGGGGAAAGTGAGCTCTCTAGGATCCTTTTCTATAAGGGTACTAATCCCATTTATTTTTTTTCCCCTTTTATTTATTTTTTCAGCGTAACAGTATTCATTCTTTTTGCACAACACCCAGTGCTCCATGCAAAACGTGCCCTCCCCATTACCCACCACCTGTTCCCCCAACCTCCCACCCCTGACCCTTCAAAACCCTCAGGTTGTTTTTCAGAGTCCATAGTCTCTTATGGTTCGCCTCCCCTTCCAATTTTTTTTTTTTAATAAACATATAATGTATTTTTATCCCCAGGGGTACAGGTCTGTGAATCGCCAGGTTTACACACTTCACAGCACTTACGATAGCACTTACCCTCCCCAATGTCCATAGCCCCCTCCCCCTCTCCCAATCCCACCTCCCCCCAGCAACCCCCAGTTTGTTTTGTGAGATTAAGAGTCATTTATGGTTTGTCTCCCTCCCAATCCCATCTTGTTTCATTTATTCTTCTCCTATCCCCCTACCCCCCCATGTTGTTTCTCCATGTCCTCATATCAGGGAGATCATATGATAGTTGTCTTTCTCCGATTGACTTATTTCACTAAGCATGATACGCTCTAGTTCCATCCATGTCGTCTCTGCCCTCATGATCCAAGCACCTCCCAAAGGCCTCACCTCCAAATACCAGCACATTGGAGATTACCTTTCAACACATGAAGTTGAGGGGGAAGGTGTGGAAATTCAATCTATAGCTACCATAGAAAGGTGAATGATTTCTTAACGGGCTGGAAAATTTAATTTCCATACCATAAGGCCGAATGGTCAGACCCTAGACTCTGATGAATTCCCCAATTTGATGCCAGCCTTGTGACTTCCTCACTGAGTGGCCAGTTTACGCCATGACATGTGACCCTGCAGCCTACCTTTCTTCAAACTGCTTCAATATGGTTATGGATAGAAAGTTCCTTTTCAGAAATACAATTCCTAGTGGTTGTATATAGAAATTTGATTTGTTAGTAAGCCCGTTTATGAAATATAAATGTGTAGTTATAGTTCAATTTAGGGAAAAGTCTTCTAATTTTTTTCTTTTGGGAAGGGATATGTGGTAGCCAACTTCCAGTGAGCATCAGTGTTCTGTAGTCCCTTTCAGGTGTTTAAGGGCTGGTCTGTGTGACAAATAAAATACAGTGGAAGTGAACCTGTGTGATTTTTAAAGACTGATTCATAAAACGCACTGTGGTTTCCATCTTACTGTCTCAGATAACCCAGTCTGGAGAAAGCCGGCCACCGTATCACGTGGACACCCAAGTGCAGAGAGGCCCACAAAGAGAAGAATTAACTTGACAGCCGTGTGATGGAGCCATTGTAGAAATAGGTCCTTTAGTTGTGGTCAAACTTTCAGGCACCTGTATCCCCAGCCAACATAAGACTTTATAACTTTATGAACAGCTCTGAGTTAAAAATGCCTAATCAAGCTGCTCTGAACTTCATGACATAAGAAAACCATAGGAGGGGGCGCCTGGGTGGCTCAGTGGATTAAGCCGCTGCCTTTGGCTCAGGTCATAATCTCAGGGTCCTGGGATCGAGCCCCGCATCAGGCTCTCTGCTCCTCAGGGAGCCTGCTTCCTCCTCTCTCTCTGCCTGCCTCTCTGCCTACTTGTGATCTCTCTCTCTGTCAAATAAATAAATAAAATCTTTAAAAAAAAAAAAAGAAAGAAAACCATAGGAGAATATAAGCGATTATTATTGTTTTAAGCCACTAAGATTTGAAGTGATTTATTATGCAGCAGCAAATAACTAATACAGAATTTGGTACCCTAAAGTAGGATGACATTATAAAAACCACAAACAAAAACACAAACAAAACACACAAAAAACAAAGCACAAAATCCCAGAACTGAGAGCCCAGAGAGAAGCGCCAACAACCATGGAAAAACCTTTCCAGACAGAAGGAGGATTAAGCTGCAGTCAAGGAGTTGGCATATGTACTAGAGAATAAGATCCTGGGCCTTAAGCCTGAGCTATTGCTGTAGTAGGATGAGAATTCCAGTGGCCTTGGGGTAAGGAGAGTGAGTGTGTGGATCCCTGAAAGTCAGGTTTTGGGCTGTGGTAGCTTGCCTCCACGTGGGTGTCTCATGATCCTCATTTCCTGCTATTCACACCTGTCTGCAGTCCTCTCTGTATCAGTCTATGCTTCTATAAAAGAAGACCGCAGACTGAGTGGCTTCTAAATAATAGAAATTTATTTTGCTCAGTTCCAGATTGTGGAAAGTCTAAGACCAAGGTGTTGGTGGATTTGATGTCCGGTGAAGGCCTGCTTCCTGGTTCATGGATAGACATCTTTTACACAGTGCTCACATGTTGGAAGGGGAAAAGGAACTCTCTGAGGTCTCTTTTATAAGAATGCCAATTCATTTGGGTTCTACCTCATGACTAATTACTTCCTAAAGTTCTTACTCAAAATACAATCACACTGGGGATTGGGTTTCAACATTTGGAGTTTGGAGGTGGGGCACACAAACATTCAGTTCATAGCACCTTTCCACACTGAATCAAGGTTGGCCCGAATGGCCAAAAATTATGGCAGAGATGATGGCGTATATCTTCTGAGGCTGGATCCTAAAAGGACCTGCAGCTCTGTGGGAAGCCGGCTGGCATTATGTGAGGGCACTCAAGCAGCTCTGTGGAGAGGTCCTCCTTGAGAGGACTTACCTTGCCAACACCAGCTTACCAATCATGTGACTGAGCTACACTGAAAATGGTTCCTCCATTTCTTTTGGGGAACTGCAGCTCCCAAATCACAGGTCACTGGGCTGTGATTGCAAACTCACAGGAAACTTTGATCTGTAACTACCTCACTGAGCCACTTCTGAATTCCTGACCCAGAGAAACCTTGAGTATGTGAATATTGTTATTTTAAACCATGAAACATTGATGTGATTTGTTGTATACTGGTAGATAAGTCACATGGAGGTATAAAGATGAATAAGTTTTCGCAGTTACTTAAAATGGATTCAGAATAATATGCCAGACAAATTTGGGTCACAGTCCCATATGGTACCAACAAACACTACCATTGTCGATGGCAATCGATGTTCTTTCTAGTAAAGAAATTGTTAATTTGACATTTATAAAGGATTAGAAGTTATTCATTCATTGCTATTATCACAAAAATACGAATGATAATAATGGCAAACCTTTACTTTGCTAAATACTTTGCAAATATTATGTCATTTATTTCTCATAACAACCCTATGATGCAGATAATGTCATGATCCCCACTTTTTTTGGATGAGGAAAATGAGATTTGAAGAGTTAAATATAGTGCTCCAAGGGCATACAGCTGTTAAAGGTCAGGTCTTCCTAATGACCAAATTTGTAAGCTCAGTTATCTCCTAACCAGTAAGCTTATAACCTCCTTATTCGAAAATTTTGCTTGGGGGATAGAGAGGTGTGAAAGTAAAATATAGAACATAGGTTCTAGCTGCCCAGGGTCTAGAGTTAGAGTGCCGGGGAAGTTGAAGCTGACCACATGAGCTCTTTCATTCTATGAGCTATTCTGATTTCAGAATTTCTAGTGTTAATTTATATAATGGAAATCACATGGATCACACTCTGGTGGTGATACAGGAAGATAAATGACATGACTACATGCTACAACTAATGACTTCTGGGCCTTGATTTCCTGCTTGCATTTCCTAACTGAAGACACTTACTGAGATCACAGGCTGTCACTAAAGTTAAACAAAATAAATCATGGGTTGTAAAATTAAAAACAATAACCTGATTTTATGGCTGTTTTGCTCAGACTGTAAGAGCACTGAGGATAATGGTCACGGCTGAACCAAGCTTAGATATTGCTAAGGCCAATTTTATGCCTTGTCATGCTTTTCATTTTCCTTTGCTTCAAGCTAATGGTAAAACAATTGGAAGATTGCTTTGAATCAAACATACCACAGCAGAAACTTTAAAGAAGAGAATATATTAGCTTAATAGCTCAATAAAGCAAAATTCAAATGTTCCTTTTGGCCAAAGTTTCACTTAATTTCAGCTCAAATTTTCCAGGATATCCTTCAGAAGGTAATGAATTGGCAAATTATTTGCCATTTCTAGTTGCATATTTAAGCGAAGATAAATCTTTACGGTTTTCATATTGAGAAGTTATGGGTGACTACTTCCTTTTATTGGAAATTAAAAATGCCTCTATCATCCACAAGCAAAAATGGTGTAGATGTATCTCTGATGACCTGTATGGAGGGTGGGGAGGTGTAGGTGTGGGGATGGGGTCAGGAAGGGAAGGGGCACAGAATAGAGCCAGAAGAGTATTGAAGCTCAAATTATTGTTACAGCTGAAATTTAGGCGGAGAAGAGGAGTCACATGCCTCTAAATCAAATTAAATCTCTATCCAATTGGGCATGAGATTGTATCTCAGTCATTTTGATACTCTAGGGTCATCAAAAAGCTAAAATGGTGCTTAAAAAATTGTGAAAGCCTCTCAGCTACTAGGGTCCTCATTTTCTGTACCTTACTGGTCCTTGGAAGTGGATGGCTCTGCTGTCTTAATGCCAAGTAGGCTATGATGGCGTTTGCTTCAGCTGTGACACACTTTCTAGGACCCAGCCTTCTAGATCTCCAAGGCAGCCATTTCTTTAAAAACTTTTGCTACCTTTCAAAGTACTGCCAGAAAATGAGGTATATAGCCTCACTACCAATGGGACCCTCCACTCCATTCCCTTTCCAGGGTAATGTCCAGTTTCCCATGGCTGTTTCCGCACCTTACCTATCAAAAGCACTCACCTCTCTCTACCCTTCCATGACCCTTAGCTTAACCTCTTTAAGGAATCCAAGCTTTCTGAATGGAAAATCAAAAAGTGGGCAGAAATGTTTTCAGGAACCTTCTACAACAAAAGCCTTTGAGACAAGAAGAACAAAGGTCTGGCTGCCTTTTTGGAATAAGGGAAAGGCAAAGAAAAAATTCAGGAATAAACAAAACTTGAATTAATATCTCAATATATTAACCTGCCTTACTATAAGGGTAAAGATTCCTTGCAAAGGGATACCAGGTAAGTAACCACTCACTGGCCATACTCAGATTGGCTCCAGAACAGTGAAAGTTCACTTGTTAAGTAGTAGCTATAAATTCTTCATAAATACTATTTGGCCATCCTCCTTACTCTGGGCAAAATTCCTTTAGGGAGGATGAACCAGTGCCATTTTTATATTAAGAGTAAGGGAAAATGAAGGATGGTGACATGTCAGGGGATTCCTTGGTGGGTTTGGAGTGAGTCCCAAGAGGCAATTGTATACTCTAATCTCCTCAGAGAAGAGCTTCCTAGGACAAATAAATGTTACCTCTGCATCAGAACAAAATATAGCGCTTAGTTTGCCACTGTTTGCTTACTGGGTCTATTCCTGGAAAAATCCCCTTGTCCAAAGTTATCAAATGAATTAGCTAAATTCTGGAGAAAGCTGCTCATACAACTGAAAAGGGCCCCTCTCTTAAACAACCTAATTTGAACTCTATCCTAAGACTTTGAGAAACTAGATCTGCATTTTTATAATCTAAGAGTTGAACATGGTCTTGCACAGTTGGGTAACATCTGACCTTGAAATGTTGTTGTAAAAGTCATGCTTCCCCCTTGCTGGCTTTGGCGTTATCTGTGCATCAGTGAACACTTTATCATGGTAACACTTTAGGAATGTGTAGAATGGTTAAGGAGCTTGAATGCCACAGCAGTTTCAAGCCTGCTGGGCTCTTGAAACCAGCTCACTGTGTCAATCGTTAGACGACTGTTTTACCACCTATGGTGCGGGAGAACTGATGTTCATGACCAAGTCAGTCTCAAGGGCAGTTCAAGGTGTTGGCTAACAAGGCTCTGGGCAGCTGATACTTTCCTCTTTGTGTATATTCTCTCATTGCTACTGAGATATGCCACAGAAGATGCTTATGTTCTTATTTTCATTTCAGGGAAGCTATTGCAAGTTGTTTGCAAAGTGGTTGGATTTAACTTTTGAAAATGAAGTGCTATATCATCATGGTTGTGGATACCGGCTTTGGTATCAGCCCTGGTTTCAATCCAGGCCTGCCCCTTACTAGCTGTGTGGATTTGGAGTCATACCTTTGTCTTTTTGAGCCTCAGCCTTCTAATATAGAAGATGGGTAGAATAATACCTTTCCAGACTGTTGAATGTTATACTGAAAGAGATCATGTATGCTATGCCCTTGAGATACTAAACAGCAGGAAGAACTCAAGAACTATTCTATGGTATTGTTCACTCTGTCTGTGAATGGGATTGCAAATTTACTAAAAGTAGAAGTCATACCTAATTTTGTTTTACATTTCTCGTGTCAACAAGAATACCAAGGGCATAGCAGTTAGTCAATAAATACTTGCTAATTTTGCTTTTTCTTTTGAAATTATCCTGCTCGCTGGCCCTCCTTTTTCTTTACATTTGATAGTAAGTCATAGAACATAGAGAAATACTAGAACTTTTTTTTTTAAATGTCAGCATCTGATAGGTTCTCTTAAAAAAGGGATTTTTATTATCATAATAAGAACTTCTGTCAACAGTCATTAAAAAAACTTCTCAATTGCATTTAGACAGAGTCTTCTAACTGGTGTTCTTTGAGTCTTCCCAGTTAAGATGAGCGCCTCATGTTATTTTAATAATCTGCCTGAGGGACACGTCTAGGCTACTTCTATCTTTGCAACTTTGTAGTTATTGATAAAATCCTGACTGAACCTGAGACACGTGTTTTATGCAATTGTGGCAGCAGTCTTCATGATGTGGAGTAGAAGCAAGGAAGGGTGTTGAAGAAAGGTAACCTCCAGGACAAACGATCCATAGCAGCTCTGTTAATGCCAGGAAGCAAGTGTTTGTTTGTCATTGCTTTAGATGGGAAAGCCTGTGTGAGATTCCAGGTCCAATTTTTGACTGTTTGAAGGGACAAAAGAAGTTTCCTTAGTTAAGGGGATGGTCATAACTGGTTAGTTTTTCAGTTCTCCTGAGTTCCTTACCGTATTAGGAGAAATGGAAAACACCCCTCAGTCTTGATGGAGAGACAGATATGTGACTTTTTTTTTTTTTCTGAAGAATTGGACTAAATGTATATATATAAAACACTGCCAGTGAAGAAAATCTAGACTTTAAGGGGTTAATATTGAAAAGGGAAGAAAAGATGAATATTAGATAGGTTTCTTTTTTTTAATGTATTAAATACTTTTAATTTTAGAATAGATTTAGGTTTACAGAAAAATTACAACGATAGATCGAGGATCCCATAAACCCTTCACCCAGTTTCCTCCATTATTGCCATCTTACATTAACACATACATTTGTCATCATTAATGGACAGATATTGATACATTATTATTAACTCAAGTCCATACTTTATTTAAATTTCCTTATATTTGACCCAATTTCCTTTTTCTGTTCCAGGATCCCATCCAGGCTGTTACATTGATACTAAAATTTTTAAAGAGCCAATTCCGTACCAGATGCACTCATGTCATCATTTCATTTAAGTCTGATACAGAGTGTATAGGGAAGCCCGGTTTTCTTATTTTAAGAATAAGACAGCTGATATCAGAGTGTAATTCACTTTCTCAGAGTAACTAAGACAGTAGTGAAGCAGTGACTCAAACCCGAGCCATCTGGTCTCAATCCCATTTTTTTCTTTCTCAGATCATGCTATCTTTTTTACTTGCAGTGCAATAATCACTTTTATATTTGAAAAATGTACTGCATGTATACTGTTGCATCCACAGTTTGGAAAATGTTTAAAACAGAATTCCCCTCCTTGCACTAACAGAAGTAGAATTTTTTGTGTGAATTTTCGTCCGATTTCTCAAAACCAGAGAGACTTATTTGGGCCACAAAAGTCTAAGTTAGAGCTGCTAACATACAATTGGTCTTTGAATGATAGATGATTTATTGCTGTGTTTAATGATGCCTTGTTTCCTTATTGAAGATTCCATGTCACAGAAGATGCATCTCAACTTTTATTTTACTCAGAGGTGACATAAAAGAATGTGAGCAAGGTTTTAGGCTGAGTCATATACTGTAGGAGGCATTCTATTTTTTTTTTTTTTTTTGTAGCTAACAACAAGGATACTCACAATTCACATCAGAAACAGAACACATGATTATAGGAAAGGGGATTCACGAGACTGTTCACAATCTTTAGTTATTTACATCAGACTTCATTGCAATTCAGTTACATGAAATCCCCATCCTAAAGTTCCAGCTCCTCTCAGATGTACAATATCAGTTGCAATGTGGTTGAAAATTGTGCCTTCAAAAATTTCAAATGTGCTGGAGAAAAGGGTCAAAAATATTGATGCAATAGAATAAATGGTTAGCTATTATTTTAGGCAGGTCTTTTTTTTTTTTTTTTCCTCTCACACAACTGTATTTCACCTGCTTAACAATAATCATTTAAAATCTTAAAGTAGTTCTAGAGGAGCCAAAGGTTTCAATAACAGATTAGAATTATTGGATGGCTATTTCTTGTGGTTAATAGCAGGTCTACTGTGTTGACTTAAAACATAAGAGGGTGATAGGAAATATCCTAACAGATATTTCCTCCTTCTGCATGAAACAAGGAAGTATACAAAAAAGCAAAAAAAAAAAAAAAAAAAAAAAAAAAGGGCAAAAAAACCCCTGATTGTTTGTGGTAGGTAGATTTTAATTTGTATCTATACTGTGGTCTTCTCACTTCATTAGGCTTAGAATTTGTGACTGAACAGCACTGTCTGAGCAGCCTGCAGCCTAGTTGGAGATGTCAGAAGCAATTAATTTCACAGATTTAAGATTTTATTATCACACATATCCCGTCGTTAGTTATCTGAGTGGACAGCCCAATCAAGAACGATATGTATTTCATCATCTCTTCCTTGTTGTTGTGCAATTTCAACAAGGGCTCCAGGAGCATCCCACTTTTCACGCCAGGAAGGCAGCAGCTGGATGAACAGTTAAATGGAGCAATCCAAAGTTAGAATATTTACTTCTCTTTCTAATTCCAAATTGTGCTGCAGAGGAAATGAGCTCTGTTAGACATAGTGGTCAGGAATCTGCAAAAAGCCTGAAAAATTTCTTTTTCAATTATGTTGAAATTCTCCAAAAAAAGTATCTAAGGGGAGCTTGTAGAATAACAATGACACTTGGTATTAATAAATAATTCCCTCATCTTCATATTTTTGGATGATGCATGAGGTAATCTGGTTCCTTTCCTTACGGGATTATGGTCTCAAGATGGAGAGTGATAACTTCTCTCTCTTTTTCAATTTCATGACAAAGCTTGAAATCATCATAGACCTAGCGCGGTGTTCCTCATTCAATCAGTGACAAATGGAGACCTGTGGGGTTTCCTTTTTGAGGCATATCATTTCACTATTTTCTCTGTACTTTGACAAATAGTTGTAGTTTTTTCTTGCCTGAGCTATTACAATAGCATTCTGATTGTTTTGCCTAATCGCTTTTTTCAAATCATCACCACAAAGCTTTTAGAAAGAGCAAATTTGATCACAGTTTCCCCCAATTAAAAACCCTCTGAGGGTTCTTACTGCCTTCAGGCATGAGCACAAATTCCCTGGTGAAGATGGTCTTTCACGAAGACACTTTTGTAGTCTCATCTCTTGGTCTGGTGGTAGGATGCTCAGGTAACATCAGGTGATTTCCCACTTTTCTTCTACTGAATCTGCTCCCTCAACTTAGAAACTTTCTGGCCTTACTCTCTTAAAGAATACATGAAAACACATCTTTTCGGATTCAGTATAATCCTAAGACTTTCCTCTCTCAAGATTTTCCTGATCCCATGGGACGACAAAACCACTCTCTTCTTTTGGCTCCCTGTGCACAAGTTTTTTTGTGTCCTATAAAATATTATGGTACAAATTGTTTATAGGTCCACTAGTCTCTCTACAGATTTAACTCTTCATATTTAATATGTGAATCAGGTGTCTTTTTCTTTTTATGTATACTGATGTCTGACAGGAGATCAATAAATGTCTGTCCTGCTCTTATTGTGGCTGATCACTAGCTTAGTTTAGGGCAGTGGTGCTCAAACTTACTGAATGTAAGGATTGCCCAGGAGTGGAAAATACTCAATTACTGGAACCGCAAAGTAAATCTGATTCAAAAGTACTGAGGAAGGAAACCAGAAAACTGACATTTCTGTAAGCACTCCAGATAATTCTGATGCAGATGTATGAGGAACAAACTTTGAGAAAAATGTGTTGCAGTTATTTATTTCTGTATGACCAGCTCCCTTTGGTAACATAAACAAACTCCTTAGAGGCATTAAAAAAAAAACTGTTTTATTATGCCCATGGATTCTGAAGGTCAAGAATTTGTATAAGACATGGGGTGGATGACTTGGCTTTGTTTCTTGATATCTGGGGTCTCAGTGAGGAAGACCCAGATGTCTAGGGTGACTTGAATGGCTCAGGGCTGGAATAGATAGTCCACAGTGTGTCTTTCATTGTGGTTTTCTCACTCACATGTCTGGCTCCTTGGCCAGGATGACTCAAAGCTTGGGTTTGCCTGAGACTGTCAACAAGAGAACCTACATGTGCCTTGGACCTCTCACAGGATGGCATCTGGTTTCTGAGAGGGACTTCCAGGTGAGCAAGCTTTCAAAAGAATTAAGCAAGAGCTATAAGGCCTTTGACTTCACTTCCCTTGTTTTTGCATGACTGGAACAATTGCAAGTCCATTAACATTCAAGGTATGTGGATGGAGACCCCAGCACTCTATGGGAGAAGTATCAAAAATATTGGAGGCCATGTTTTTAAAACTGCCACACTGATCTGAACTTTCTTTATATATATATTCTCCAGTGGATCTGTAAGCTATCTGAGGATAAAGATGGTGTCTTATTTAATTGTGAGGTCTTGGGACCTCAGACAAGCCTTGGTACTTAATATAAACCCAGTAAATACTTGTTGCTTTTAACCTATCTAAAGGTCAACAACTATAACCCTTCAATTACTGGGTATTATGGGGTATTGATCCAGAGACACTTTTTTTCAGCAAGAAGTTCTTTGTACAAGACAAGGGACTTGCCTCATAAAAGTTGGCTGATTGATTTTTCATTGCTACTTGAATCTCACTTCCACCACTTCATGACTGTGTGATCGTGGACAGATTCCTTAAATTCTCACTACTTTGTTTACTGTTACTCGTCCTTGATATGGAAAAAACAATCAGAGGTTTGGTGTAAGGATCAAATGAAATAAAGTTCTTTAGTAATGAGATGTAATGGAATTGAACAGACAGCCCTCTCATTATAAAGATGTTAGTATTCTTACTCTAGCCATCGACTGTTAGTGTTACTCAACCAACTATTAATGTGGCTAAACAGCTAAATTATTGTGAGACAGCCTCATAAGCTTTGTTTGTGTATATAAATGTGTACATATGTGTTGATGTATCAGTAGTTTCATAAAAGTATACTTTTTAGCATAGTCTATATTCAGCAAAGTACAAAAATCATAAGTGAGCAACTCAATGAATACATATGAAACACCATGTAGATCGAGAAAAAGAAGTTTATGTACCTGTGAAGCTTCCCTTGTCCTTCTACCAGTCATACTTCATCTTGTTCTTCGTCAGTGTGTTCTTCTGACTTCTACTACCACATATATTTTTTGGGCCTACTTTTAAATTTTATATACATGAAGTCATATACTACATAATCTTTGATGCCTGCTTTTTTTGGTTCCATATTACATGAGTGAGATTCACCCATGTTGTTGCATACAACAGTAATCCCTTCATTTTAATCATTGTATAGCATTCTATTATTATTTATAGATCCCACTTTGATCAATTTTTAAAGTTTTTGGCTACTATGAATAATGTAGCATGGATGTTCTTATACTTACCTTTTTGTACACATATGTATTCTTTACTGGGCCTATATGTAGTAGAGGTATTTCTCAGTTATGGAGTGAAGACAGTTTTCTGTTTTACCTTGCTGTTCTGAAGTGTGCATATATACACATATCTGAATATCTATGTAAATATGTATATATTTGGACAAGAATCTGCTGTTGAATGCATATCTTAAAAATATCTTTCCCCTCTCAGTGCCTTGCTTTTTTATTAATGTAATGATAGCTGCAGATGAATGAAGTTTTTAATTTTAATAAAGAACAATTTTTCAATCTTGTCCTTTATAGTTATTGCTATTTGTGTCATGTTTAAGAAATCTTTGTCTGGCCTAAGATTATGGAAATTGTCCTCTATGTTTCATTTTGCTTGAAAGGTGAAATTTAGGTCTGCAGTCACCTGGCATTGATTTTTGTCTGTAGAATATTATAGATGTCATTACTTTTGTCCCATATGGATAGAAAATTAACTCAGCACCAATTTTTGGAAAGATTATCTGTTCTCTACACTCTAATTCAGCCAGTCCAGTTTTAGACTCTATTCTGATTAATGGGTCTAATATCTGTCTTTGTCCTAATATCATACAGTTTACTGTCTTAATTACAAGAGCTTTAGCGTAAGTCTTGATACCTAGTAGCTTAAATTCTCCCAGTTTTTTCTTATTCAGGATTGTCTTGGTCATTCTTGGCTCTTCATATTTTCATGTAAGTTTTAGAATTAGCTTGTTGATTTCCACACACACACAATATCCTACTGGGATTTGACTGAATTTTTCTTAAACGTGTAAGTTAACTTGGGGAAAACTGACATTATTACAAATTAAATGGTATTCCAAGCACAGTATATCCCTCCATTTATTTAACACTTCAGAGTTTCCCTCAGTAATATTTTGTTATTTTTAATGTAAAGACCTTCCTTTATTTCAGTAAGTATTTGATTTCTAAGCATTTGATACGTTTAATGAATTGTAGATAGTATCAATTTAACATTTCACTTTTATTATTTTTGTATATATTATTTATATATACAAATGTTATTTTTACAAGTTTTTAACATCTAACAACCTTGTCAAATTCATGTAGGGAAATTTAATAGCTTACTGTAGATGGTTTTGGGTTTTCTAAATCCACAATCACAGCACCATGAATAGTGATAGTTGTTTCTTCCTTTTTCATCTTAAACATTTTATGCCTTTCCTTACCTTATCTCATTGATTAGGAATAACGGTAACATGATTTACAGAAGTTGGAGGCAGGCATCCTTATTTTTGTATCTGAATGGAAAAGAATAACGCTTTTAATATTTAGCTAAGTATGATTTTTGCGGTAAGAGTTTTAGAGATATATTCAATCTAGTTCAGGTTTTCCTTCTATTCCTAACTTGTTATACATTTTTGACATGAACATGTTGAATTTTACCAACTGAATTTTATCATTTCAGATGGTTATATATTTTTTTCTCCTTTATTCTGTTAACATGTGAGAAACATTAACTTTTGAATATTAAAATAATACATTCTGTAATAAAAAAGTTGTGATTTATAATCCCTTTTATACATAGCTGGATTTAATTTGCCAATATTTTGTTCAAGACTTGTCACCCATATTCATGAGAAAAATTGGACTATAATTTTCCTTTCCTTAAATGTCTTTGCCAGGTGTTCATGTCAAGATCATACCAGCCTCATAAAGCAACTTGGAAAATGTTCTTCCTTTTTTTTTCAGTTGTCTTCATTAGTTTGTGTTAGATTGCTGTTTTTTTTTTTTTCTTCCCTTCTGAAATGTTGGAAATAATGCAATAGTGAAGATACCTGCACCTTGAATTTTCATTGCCAGAGGTTTCTTTATTATGGATATATTTTATTTAATGGACTATTCAGATTCACTCTCCCTTTCCTGTGTCAGATTGGGTGAGTTGTGTTCTCTAAAGAATTTTTTGGTTTATTTCAGCTGTTTATTCAAATGTATTGGCATTAAGTTGCTCATAATATTCTTCTCATTATCTGTAGTGATTTTAAGATATGTAGAGATGTTTTCCTTCTTATTCCTGCAATTTGGCAATTTGTATCATTTCTTTCTCTCTCTCTCTCTCTCTCTCTCTCTTTTTCGTTCTTTCTCTCTTTCACTCCTCCTAGAGGGTATCATTTCAGGAAAGTAACTTTTGATTTTATTGGTTTTATCTGTTGTACCTTTGTTTTCTATTTTATTAATTTGTACTCTTTCTCATTTCTTCCCTTTTCAAGATTTTATTTGTTTATTTGAGAAAGCGTGAGAGCATGAGTCCAGGGCAGAGGCAAAGGGAGAGGTAGGCTCCCCATGGAGCAGGGAGCCTGATGTTGAGCTCAATCCCAGGACCTTGAGATTATAACCTGAGCTGAAGGCAGACAACTTAACAGACTGAGCCAGCCAGGGCTCCAAGCTCTTTATCATTTCTTTGCTTATATTTTCTTTATATTTAATTGTTCTTTTTTTCCATTTTTCCTGTTCTATGTATTTTTTCCTGTTCTTTATATTTAACTGTTCTCTTCCTACTTCTTGAAGTAGACATCTGGATCACTGTTTTTTGTTTGTTTTTGTTGTTGTTGTTGTCATTGTTGTTTTGCCTTTCTTCTTTTTTAATATATGCACTTATTACCAGAAATCTCCCTCAAAGTAGTGTTTAGCTGCATCGTCCGTTTTGATGTCACTTTTTTGATGTTATTCAATTCAAAATATTTTCTAATTTCTTTATTTTAAATTATTTTAGAATAGTATTGGTGAATTTTGAAACATTTTAGAATGTTTTAATTCTCTTTCCTATTGATTTCTGGCAGTAACTATAGTTGGCATAATTTATATCTTCTGAAATGTTTGAGAATTTTTTTTTTCTGAGCATATGGTCTACTTTGGCTAATATTTCATGAGGATTTGGGGGAAAAAGAAAAGTAGACTCTAGAATAGTGGGGAATAGTGTTATAGGTCAGTTAGGCTGTTTGTTATTCATATCTTCTATATCTCTATCAATTGTTTTTTGGGGTGGTTTTCTTATTCGATCATGTATTAAAAGAAATACACAAAATGGCTCAATTAATTTTGTGATTTTTTCTGGTTTTTCTCAGTGCTATTAATATTTGCTTTATAAATTTTTTTTAAAAGATTTTATTTATTTATTTGACAGAGAGAAATCACAAGAGAGGCAGGCAGAGAGAGAGGAAGGGAAGCAGGATCTCCACTGAGCAGAGACCCCGACGTGGGACTTGATCCCAGGACCCCGAGATCATGACCTGAGCCGAAGGCAGTGGCTTAACCCACTGAACCACCCAGGTGCCCCTGCTTTATAAATTTTTAACTTAAATGTATACATTTGTAGAACTGTTACATCTTTTTGATGGATTTAATCTTTTCATGACATGATCCTCTATCTCTAGCAATTCTTGCCTTTAAGTTTGCTTTGGTTGATAATAGCAAAGTTAAGTTGATTTTGTCTTGACCTATGTGTTCATGGTAGATAATTTTCATCTTTTTATAGTCAATATTTTGTGTTCTTATATTTAAAGGTGTCTCTTCTAAATAGCATAAAGTTGGGATTTTAAAGAAAATCTAGTCTGATAATCTTTGTATTTTAACTGGAATTTTTAGTTTATTTATACTTTATGTAATTTGATACATTTGGGTTTAAACTGATCATTTTCCCATTTGCATTTTTTAACTTTTCTTGTCTTCCTTTTGTTAATAAAAAATTTTTTTATGATTACACTTCTGTCTCTATTAGTTAGCTGTATTTTACTTGTACTTTTTAAATAATTACTTTAGAGGTGTAGTGGCTGGGAGTACAACATTCTTTCTTTATTATAGCTTATTATAATTTAGTACTTTTGCCACTTTATGGAAGATATGAGGTCCCTTAATCATTTTCATGTCATTTACTTCCTCCTACCTTTGTGCTTTCTTCAAGTATGTAACTCTATATGCTTTAAACTTTGTAAAGCACTAATATTGTTTTAAACAATCAATATTCATTTATACTTACCCACTGATTTGCTTTTTCCTTGGTCTTCATTTCTACCTGTATTTTCCTGCCTCTGGGATTACTTTCCTTTTGCCAGGAAAATGTACTTTTCATGTGGATCTCCTGGAGAAAAAATTTTTCAGATTTTTTTTTGGGGGGGTCTGAAAATATGGCTTTTATTTTTGCTGGTATAGAATTCTAGGTTGACAGTTATCTTCTTTCAACATTTGATGGTTTTTAATTCTTTTTCCCCCCTAGTTCATTTAGTTTCTGTTGAAAAGTTAACTGTCAGTTTTATTATTTCTCCTTTCAAGTAATGTACCTTTTTTTCCTGGCTCCTTTTAAAATATTCTTTATCTGCATTGTTTGGTAGTTCAAGTATTCAGTGTCTAATTATGTGTCTTGTTGTTGCTGTTGTTTTTTATGTATGTCTTGCTTTGGGCTTCATGAATATGTGACTTGATGATATTATGTAATTTTGGTAACCCCTTCTTCAAATATTGCTTCTGCTCTATTCTCTCTGTAGTCTCCTCTGGGATTCCAATTAGGGACATGTTAAACTCTTTTCTCATGTGCATATACTCTCTTTCATATTTTCCATCCTTTTTCTTACTGGATATATTGTCCTGATATTTACTAGTCTCCACACCTGTGTATGTAATATGTTATGGAATCTATTTAATGAATTATTACTTCCAGTTATTTTATTGTTTACTTCTAAAATTTTATTGTCTCATTTCTATAGATTCTAATTCCTTGGTGCATTCTTTATCTTCTTACCTATTTTCTTAAATATAGTAACCACAATGATTTTTAAGATCAGTGTCTGATTAACTCCAAATTCATGTTTATTGGTAGTGTGAGTGTTTCTACTCTCTGTGTTTCTATTTTAGATTTTGGCTGTTTGGACCTGTCTTCTGGTATGCCTGGTAAATTTGGATTGAAGATCAGGTATTCTGTGACTACATTATTTTATTTTCTTCCAGAGAGATTTGGGTGTACTTCTGCCCAGTAGTTAAAGGCATGGAAGATCATTTCAATTCAATCACAGGTTAAGATGATATCAACTCCTGTTTGTGTTCTCTTGTACTGATGTACTTATGGTTTGCCTTTACTCCTATATCTATATACTTTCACAGGTCCCAGCTGAAAATTTGGGGAATTTTTTATAGTCTCTTGTCTTCAATATGTAGTATTCTATCTCTCCAGCATGATACTATTATAGAAATCTTCAAATAGTTTTTCAGCCTTTTAGCTATAGATTTCTGTGGTTCTCACCTTATATAGCTTAGTATTTTTTTGAGTGCTAAAGACAGAAAAATGTGGTGAAAATGCCAAAATATTGAATTTTCTTCCACGTGATTCCCTTTTCTCCAGAATCTTGGTCCCTTATTTTTGACCAGTTTGGTAGCCTTGTAATTCATTTTGGTCTCTACAGACTTGTGGATTTGCTTAAACCTCTAGGCTTTCATTTTCTGCTCAGTTTCTTAGCCCCATACCACTCACTAATAGGCAAATATTTTAAGAAGAAATGCAGCAGAGAAAATCATGTTTGCCTCTGTGCTTTGCTTTGTCTCTAGAATATTGGCCTCTCAAGTCCTGATGTTTTGGTGAATCTCTGCTAGCTTCAAACACTTTTGTTTGTAATGTTACCTTTATTTATTTATTTTTTTAAAATAGAATTGGTCTGTTTGGATAGGAAAATTATTCTGGCAAGGAGATTTGTCACAGTTGGAAGTAGTGTTTTCCATATTGAGCACTTTGTGTGCTGCTTTTCAGAGATAAATTTCTCATATTTGACTCTTTTTTTCATGATTCGGAGTATGACTTAACTTGAGTGTGCTTTCCTACTTTTTTCTTAGTTCTCATCAGTTGGAAATAATTATGCATATCCTTACATGATCTGGTTTTAATGATCAAATATTGGGGCATCTTATTGAGGTTTGTGGAAAACAAAGGTATTTTGAAAGCAGGGTAAGAAATTAGTTTTTTTTTTTAATTCCCCAAATAATATGTGATTTTATGAGACCCTTTAGAGTTTTCAAAACTCTTGATACAGTTTTCATAGGAACTTGTGTCTAAAAAGGAGCACCAGAGATCTCACTCTTGGTAATATTTTTTCCCTCCTTCTTTGTAAGCACTGTGGAGAACAAAACAAGTGGGAGTGATTAGGAGGTATGCTATGAGCTCTAGATAACAAAACAGTGGCTTCATGGTCATAGTCACTTGTCTTCCAATCCTGGCCCCCTTTCCTAACAGTTTCCTAACTAACTATCTTCCTTGGAAAAGACATTTCGTTGCTCAGGGTTCTATTTTCACATTTGTGAAGTGGCCTTCTCTCATAAGACTTTTGTGAGGATTAAATGAAAGACATAAAAGGAAATGAACACAACGTGTAGCACAGAGTAGGTGCCCAATGAACGTGAATTCTCCTCTGCCTTCCATTCCACGGTGTCACAGAGACAGTGGAAAGTGACTCTTGGGAAAGGTACATATATCGCTGCCAACAGTCTGATGGCTAGAAATCTAGTCCAGTTCGTTAGAACTATGGGACAATGAGGCCTGGGTCATGGATTAAGAATCTGTGCATGCCAGCCAACCTATTTCTCATTTTTTATTATCTCTCTCTCTCTCACTCTCTCTCTCTCTGTCTTCCTCCCTCTCTCCCTCATTATGTTTTAAAATGGGCTCTGCACCCTGGATGTAATGAGCACTGGGTATTATATGCAACTGATGAATCACCAAATTCTCCCCTTAAACAAATAATACACTCAATGTTAACTAAATTGAACTTAAATTAAAAAATTAAAAAATAAAATAAAATAAAATACAGTGGCCTTTATATGGTGGTTATGAGGTAATAGAGGAAAAAATGTGTGCAAGGACCATGAACAGACACCTCCACTGCAAGGAGAAATGACTTAAAACTGTGCCTGGAAGGGGGATCAGGACCATCATCTTCACATACGAGGTGCAGTAAAGGACATAACACAAAACTGTTTGAAACTTTCTTCACGCCTAATTCTGTCCTGTGGCTTTATGGTAGAAGACAAAGAAGCCCATGGCACCTTTGCAAAGGAGCAGAGGTGACCTTGTTACAACCCACATTAACTATACAGTACTTTTAAAGCTTATTCTTAGAGCTAAGGGGCTGAGCAAGCTCTCGCTGAGCAGTTAATGGTTCCATATTTGCCTCCTGAATCTGTGTACTTCTGGTACATGACTCATTGCTTTCGGGTGCAATAACTTGAACTACATAAAACCAATTTTAACTCTAAATATAATTTTGACTCTTAGGGAAATAATATACAGCATGCATCACTTGAATTACAAAGTAGATAAAAATAGTTGGAATTAGGTTATCATCTGTACGTCAAACAGGGTGATTTCTCAGCTGCATTTTGAATTGTAGCATGTAGCGATTTTACAAGTAAAGCTAATTTAAATATAGCACACAGGCACACAATCCTCTCTAAGGTATTCAGTTAATTGAAGAATGATGCCAGTTTTGTTCTAAGAGTTCACTCTTATTCTTTGGCTTCTTTATTTTAATAAGGTTTTTTTTTCTTTTATTTTTTCTTTATTTCTTGAGAGTAACATATTTGCTATCCTCTGGTATCTTATGTAATTTAAGTTGTTACTTTAAATTGGCAGCATTCATGGTGTTAAGAAGACTGACTGTTGTTTGATGGATCATTAGATTTGGTTTTAGGGTTTTGCTCTCCCATTTACATTAATTGGTTTTATGTACCTTGTGCCTTGGTTCTTTTTCCCAGTTCACATAAATATTGATGTCATCTTCAATTGAAAGTTTCAGAAAAGAAATTAGAATGAGAAAGCTGGCTCCAATAGCCATCAGTTGCAAAACCAATTCCAGTCATATCTATCAAAATTAGCTACTTTTTCAGTACATAAAATCCATTTATGCAAAAGGAAAATCAAATAAACTCTCATTAAAAAATCTGTACTGTTTTATCCATTTCCATCATTAAAAAATGACTTTCTACCACTACCAGTCAAATTAGAGTATTTTCCTAATAACTCATATGAATAATCTATCAGTTTGTAAAATAAGTACTCTTCCTACGAAATTGCTTAACTGTTTAGGCTCTCCATTCATTTTGAGCTTCTTTTACATTCAGAGTCACCTAGTTTAAAATAAGATCATACTGTAGCTTTGTTAACATGGGTTGAGGTTTTAAGCATATCTATTTAATAAAGATATACTTGGTAGTGATCTTGTAGGACGATGAATGAGGATAAAAACAGTTTCCTGAGAGCTGAGTGCTCTGGAACCCGGAAGCTCTACAGCTAAATTGACGAACACATAAACCTCAAGAAGGGGGAAGTTGCGAGGGTAGTCCTATTTATCTGTCTAGACTTTTCTGACCTACCCCCAAACTGTTTTCTATCCTGCTTTGCTAAAAAGCTCTAAAAACGTACTGTCCACTAGAGTAGACAATCTGTGGCTACTGTTTTTAACACAGTTCATTTTTATAGCAGTTTTGGGTTCACAGCAAAATTGAAAGGATGGTCCAGAGAGTTCTCCCATTCCCCTGCCCCCTACATGCTCAGCCTCCCAATATCCAATGACTCATCAGAGTGGTATGTTTGTCACAACTGATGGACCTACATTGAGTGATACATTGTTATCACTCAAAGTCTGTAGTTTACATTACAATTTATTCTTGGTGTTGTGCCAGCTATAGGTTTGGACAAATGTATCATGTCATGTACAAAGCAATTATGCTATCATACAAAACTATTTCATTGTTCTAAAAATCCTCTGAACATGACGATCAACTCTCCTTCACCCCTAACCCTTGGCAACCCCTGTTCTTTTTACAGTCTCCGTAGTTTGCCTTTTCCAGAGTGTTATATCATTGGAATCAAATTGTATGTAGCCTTTTCAGATTGGCTTCTTCCACTTAGTAACATGCTTTTAGGTTTTCTCCATGTCTTTTCACAGCTTGATACGACATTTCTTTTTAGTACTGAATAATATTCCATTGTCTGAATGAATCACTTTTCAGTTATCCATTCACCTACTGAAGGACTTGTTCCTTCCAAATTTTGTCAGTTTTGCACCAGGAAGCAGACTTGTTGGGTTGTATGATAAAAGTGTATTTACTTTTGTAAGAAACTGCAAAATTGTCTTTCCAAGTGGCTGCATCACTTTGCACTCCTACTCCTAATGAAGGAGAGTTTCAGTTCCTTGGCATTTTGTGCTCATGTTGTGGATTTTGGCCATTCTAATAGGTGTGAAATGGAATCTTATTGTTTTTATTTGCATTTCCCTGATAAAACATGATAGAACATTTTTTTCACATGCTTATCTGTCAGCTGTATATCTTTTTTGGTGTGTGGTCTATTTAGGTCATAGGCCCATTTTTTTAAACTTAATTTATTTATTTGACAGAGAAAGATCACAAGTAGGCAGAGAGGCAGGCAGAGAGAGAGAGAGGAGGAAGCAGGCTCCCCGCCGAGCAAAGAGCCCAATATGGGGCTTGATCCCAGAACCCTGAGATCATGACCCGAGCCAAAGGCAGCGGCTTAACCCACTAAGCCACCCAGGCGCCCCCATAGGCCCATTTTTAATTGGGTTGTTTGTTTTCTTATTGTTGAATTTTAAGTATTCTTTGTATATATTTGATAACAGTCCTTCATCAGATATGTCTTTTGCAAATGATTTTCCTCTATTCTGTGGTTTGTCTTTTTATTCTCTTGAAAGTGTCTTTCTTTCATAGAGCAGAAATTTCTTTTTTTTTTTTTAAGATTTTATTTATTTATTTGACAGACAGAGATCACAAGTAGGCAGAGAGACAGGCAGAGAGAGAAGGGAAGCAGGCTTCCTGCTGAGCAGAGAGCCCGATGCCATGCAGGGCTCGATCCCAGGATCCTGGGATCATGACCTGAGCCGAAGGCAGACGCTTTAACCCACTGAGCCACTTAGGCACCACTAGAGCCGAAATTTCTAATTTTAATGAAATACTTATCAATCCTTTCATGTAAATGTCCAGTTGTTCCTGCATCGTTTGTTGAAAGGACTATCTTTTGTCTATTCTATTGCTTTTGCTCTTTTGAAAAAGATCAGTTACTATACTTATGTGGTCTATTTCTGCCCTCATTATTCTGTTCCATTGATCTATTTGTCTATTCCTTCACAGATACCACACTATTTTGATTACTGTAGCTTTAGAGTAAGTCTTGAAGTTGGGTAGTGCTAGTCTTCCAACTTTGTTCTTCAATATTGTGCTGTGTATTCTGGATCTTTGGCTTTTCCTTTGGAATCAGTTTGTCAATACCACTAAATAGAGAATTTTTACAGAAACTGAGTGACTCTATGGACCAAGTGGGGAGGTACTGAATTCTTGACAATATTTAGCCTTCTTTTTCTATGAATATGGAATATTTTTCAATTTATTTAATTCTGTAATTTCTTTCATCAGAGTTCTGTAGTTTTCCTCATATAGATCTTATACATATTTTCCTAGGTTTATACTTAAATAATTCATTTTCAGGGTGCTAATATAAATGATATTGTGTTTTAAATGTCAAATTCCATTTGTATATTGCTGGCATATAGGGAAGCTATTGCTTTTTGTATACTAATCTTGTATCTTCCAACCTTGCTATAATTGTTTATTAAAGGAATTGTTTTGTTTTGTCAATTTTTTTTTTTTAGATTAATTTACTGGAGAGAAAGAAAGAGAGAGTGTGTGCATATGTACACACATGCACAGAGGGAGGGGGCAGAGGGAGAGAAACTTTAGACTCCCCACTGAGTGAGGGTTCCCCACTTAAGGCTAGATTCCATGACCCAAGAGATCATGACCTGAACCGAAACCAAGAGTTAGATGCCCAACCAACTGAATCACCCAGGCACCCCAGGTTTTGTCAGTTCTTTTGGGTTTTCTTCATATGTGATCATGTCACCTGTGAAAAAAGGTAGTTTTATTTCTTCCTTCCCTATCTATATATCTTTTATTTCTTCTTTTCTTCATATTGCATTAGCTAAGGCTTCTAGTACAATATTGAAGATCAATAGTGAGATGAGGCATACTTGCCTTGTTCCTCCTGAAGTTTTAAATTTCTCTTCAAGTGTGATGTTAGTTGTAGGTTTTTGGTAGATATTCTTTATCAAGTTGAGGACGTTCCCCTTAATTCCTAGTTTATCAAGAATTTTGATCATGAGTGGGTGTTGGATTTTGTCAAATGCTTTTTCTGCATCTATTAATATGACCACATGATTTTTATTCCTTAGATTGTTGATTTGATAAATTACATACATAGATTTTCAAATGTTGGGCTAGTCTTATATACCTGGGATAAATTCCACCTGGTCATGGCATGTAATTCTTTTCTTATGTTATTTGATTTGATTTGCTAATATATTGTTGAGGATTTTTGCATCTTTTTTTTTTTTTAAATCAGATATATTGGTCTGTCATTTCCTTTTCTTGTAATGTCTTTGTCTGATATTGGTTTTAGGGTAATGCTGGACTTATAGAATGAGTTGCAAAGTATCCCTTCAGCTTCTATCTTCTGAAGGAGTTTTTTAGACAATTGATATAATTTCTTTCTTAAATGTTTAGTAGCATTCACCAGTGAACTCATCTGAGTCTGGTGTTTTCTGTTTTGAAAGATTATCAATGAATGACTCAACTACTTGAATGGATATAATCCTATTCAGATTGTCTGTGTTTTTCTTGTGTGAATTGTGGCAGATTGTACCTTTTAAGGAATCAGACCTTTTCACCTAGGTTATGAAATTTGTAATCATAGAGTTATTTATATTATTTGTTTGTTTTGTTTTTAATGTCCATGGGATCTGTGGTGATATCCCCTCTTCCATTGCTGATATTTGTAATTTGTATACTCTTTTTTTTTTCTTAGCCTGGCTGGAGGCTTATCGATTTTATTAATCTTTTCAAAGAAGCAGTTTTTGGTTTCATTGATTTTTTTCTATTGATTTCCTCTTTTCAACTTCATTGATTTCTACTCTAATTTTATTATTTCTTTTATTTTCCTTACTTTGGATTTAATTTGTTCTTTGTTTTTCTAGTTTCCTAAGGTGGAAGCTTCCATGGTTGATTTTAGATCTTTGTTCATTTCTACTATATGCATTCAATGTTACTAATTTTCTTCTATGCTCTGCTTTCTCTGCAGTCCCCAAATTTTGTTTTTGTTTTTATTTAATTAAAAATATTTTAAAATTTCTCTTGGGATTTCTTCTTTAATCCATGTGTTATTTAGAAGCAAGCTATTTATCTTCCAAGTATTTTGGGGTTCTCTAGCTATCTTTCTATTACTGATTTCTAGTTTAATTTCTAGTTTAATTTGTAGTCTCAGAGCAGATGTGTTATGATTTCTATTCTTTTAAGTTTGTTAAGGCATGTTTTATGGTCTAGAATGTGTTCTATTCTGGTGTCTATTCAGAGGTACCTCAGAAAAATGTGTGTTTTTGCTGTTGAGTTCAACTATGCCCTTACCGGGTTTTTGCCTTATGGATCTGTCCATTTCCCATACAAGTATGTTGAAGTCTCCAACAATAATAGAGGATTTATCTATTTCTCCTTGCATTTCTACCAGTTTTTGCCTCAAATATTGTGTCACTCTTCTGCTCGGTGCACCCATGTTAAGGATTGTTATATCTTCTTGGAAAATTGATCCCTTAATCATTTTGTAATGCCCCCTTTAACCCTGAAAACTTTCTTTGTTATGAAATCTGCTTCATCTGAAAGTAATGTAGCTACTCCTATTTATTTTTGATTAGTGTTAGAATCCTCCATCCATTTAATCCCTTTAATCTGTATGTGTCTTTATATTGACAATGGATTTCCTGTAGACAACTAATAGTTGGGTCTTTAGTGGTCCACTCTAACCATTTCTGCCTTTTAATTGGTGCATATAGACCACTGATGTTCAAAGTGATTATTGATATATTTGGATTAAAACCTCCTGTATTTGTTACTGTATTTTATCTGTTGCCTTTATTTTTTTGTTCTTATTTTCTTCTTCCAACATTTTGCTACTGTTTGTGATTCTAACTGAGCATTTTATATGATTTCATTTTCTCTCCTTTCTTAGCATATTGGTTTTCCTTTTTTATTTTTACTTGTTTCTAGTGATTCCTCTAAATTTTGCAAAATTTATTACTAATCCAAGTCCACTTGCAAATAACACTAAACCACTTTATGGGTAAGGCAAGTACCTTCTAATGACAATATAAGCCTAATTCTTCCCTCCTGTTTCTCGTACTGTTGCTGTAATGCAATAGAAATATATATATATATATATATATATATATATGTACACACACACACACACTTATACATAAGCATACATAATTGAATATATTTCCTAGATCTGCAATTGGTGTCTGACATTATTAATTTGAGGAAATGCTCAGTCACTATTGTTTTGAATAGATCTTCTGTTTCTTTCTCTCTTTTTTCTCCTTTTAGTATTCCTAAAAGGTATTTTGTAGAAAATATCTACCAAAAGGTATTTTGATATTCTCCTTTTGATATGCCTATGTAACCCCTTTAAGAGTTGTACCATGGTCCTTAAACAGTCTATTCTGTTGTACTTTTTCCTTTCTTTTATTTTCTTTTCCTTTTTCTTTTTTTTCTATTGAGATATCCTCAAACTATGAGGCTTTTTCCTTAGTCACATCCAGTCTACTAATAAGGCCATCAAAGGTGTTCTTCATTTCTGTTACAGTATTTTTAATCTCTAGCATTTTTTTTTTGGCTTTGTTCTTAGAATTTCCATCTCTATGCTTACATTGCCCATCTGTTCTTGCATGCTATTTACTATATCTATTAGAGCCCTTAACATATTAATCATAATTGTTTTGAATTCCTGGTGTGATAATTCCAACATCTCTGCCATTTCTGAGTTCTGGTTTTGATGTTTCTATATCTCTTCAAATTGTGCTTTTTGTTTTTTATTATGCATTGTAGTTTTTTCTTGATGGTTGGACATGGTATACTGGGTAAAAAGAATAGTTCTAAAAATTTTTTTAGTAATATGGTGGTAAGGTGTGGGGGGAAGGGAGGTATTCTATAGTATTATGATTAGGTCTTGGTCTTTTAGTGAACCTGTGCCTCTCCACTGTGAATGTCATTGTTTCTCAGCAGGATCTCCAGGGTGGGCTGGAATTGGGGTATTTCCCTTCTTCCATAGGGAAGACTGGAGTCAGCTGCAGTTGGGCATTTGCTTTACTCCAGATCATTAGGCTCTGATAAAGCCCAGGCACCTTAGGCTCTGGTTAAATAGTTTTTCCTGAGGGCAGACCTTGTCAAGAACAGAATACTCTGGCAGAATTCAAAATGATTTCTTTTCTCCTCCCCCTGCTGGGAGCAGGAGGGGATGTTCCTCTGATTATCACTGTGAGAACCTAATAGAGCCCCTGAAGGTAAAAACTCACAAGTCTGCCCCCCTTCCCTCCAACGCCTGGGTTCCCCCCTCACTCCCAGTGACTAGGTTCCCCTAGAGTTTTTAATCTTTCAGACTTGTTCACATTGAGTGTCCAGCAATTTGTCAATTATAGTTTACATCTTTCTACTTGAGTACTGGTTTCAACAGAGGTTGCAGCTCCTTGGTTTCTGCTCATGTAAGTTGTGATTCTGTGTGTCCTTCTGTCAGTCTTTCCAATTTAGCGGGCCACAGTTTGCCCTGCCATGTCACCTCTCTTATGGATCTAAGAAGACTTGTTGATTTTTGTTTGTTCAACTTTTTACTTTTTGTTAAGATGGAGTGGTGATTTTTCAAGCTTCTTAGGACAAGAAACTGAAAGTTACCTGACTATTTAAATTTAATTAAAATTAAATAAAATTTAAAATTCAATTCTGCAGTCATATTAACCACATTTCAAGGACTCAATATCCCCATGTGACTAGTGGCTGCCATGTTGACAATGTGGGTATAAAACATTTCCATCATCACTGACAATTCTATTGTATTACCCTGCTCTCTAGTATCCCATAACTCCTTCTGTCTGGCATGGAAACAAGTGATGAGAATTGGGAAAAATAAAAGAAATAATAAAGCCAAACTATTGACTATATTCAGAGCATTATCCTGGCTTTTTGGAAGACAAGGATTCTGGCAGTCAGACCCTTAACCATTAATCCGGCTTCCACTGTCATTATTTTATTAGTAATGGAGGTATTCATTTTTGTTCCCCATTTCACTTCTTGAGTTCTTTCCTGAAAAGACTTTGCTTATAGTCTCTGACTTATTTAATGGATGATTGTTAACATCCTTTGGCTTTTTATTATGTTTTCCATCTGTGATATATTGTGGCTTATCAGCACACCAGGATATTCACTCACACTTTGAGAGTGCTTTTCAACTACCATTCTGTTGCAGTTTCTTTCTCCTTTTTCAAAATTGAGGAGAGGCTGCCTTTTTAGCTCAGTTGATTATCAGTCTCCAGTTCAACTTGAGAAACACAATTGAACTAGTACTTCAAAGTTCAGCTTGAAAGGATCACGATTCTTGAGAATAGTGGTTCCTTTGCAACTTTCTCAGGAGGTAGCTCTTTTCTTTACCACACCCTTGTTCAATAGGCTGCAGAAGGTAGGATAGGTGTTCTCCTTGCTCCTCACTTCAACGTGCAAGCCATTATTTCTCCTTCTCCTCCCTAAAATCACAGCTTTGAATCTCAAATTGTTGGACCATACTCTCTCTGACCATACTGCCTTTCCTCGCTGCCTCATCCACAGAACCCCTGTTTACTTTCATATTTTCTCTGATGCTCCTTGATGTGAGAGGTTTTAACTCATTCCTATAGTCTCTCTAGCACTGCTCTCCTCATAAATCCTTACGGCTCCTGTACCACTCAGATGATCCTTCCATTCCTGGCCTTTCAGTTTCTTATCTACTCTGAATTTAAATAATTGACTACCATGGTCACCCGCTAGACTTTGTCACGCTAATATCTTTAACCCTTTCCTAACTATCATTTCAAGCATTCTCTTCTCTGGCTACTACTGCCTACCTTCCTTCTCATTTTCTCTAATCGTTTTACTTCAGTGGTACTGTAGGAACTCTAATTCACCTTTTCCAACTGCCCATTATTCCCTTGTCTTCTCACTTCTTACCTTTCATCAACTCCCTTTGCCTCCTTCTTTCTTCCTAAGAACTCTTCTGGCAAAACCAAACATGTTGCCATCCAATTCTCTTGTCTGCTCTGCACTGGCTCCAATATAGGCTTGAAAAAAGCACCCAATCTTCTCATTTTAAATTTAAGTCTACTGACTTCAGAGGGTCCCTCAGTTTTGTCAGGCAGTCAGGCTACATTCTCCTTATACATCCATTGCCTCTCTCCTGGATGACTGTTTTATGCATTTTCTTTTATCCTCAAAACTTCCTTCTCATTTGGTGATTTTACCAAGACAATAGTAGCAATCAGAAGAAAACTTCCACAAGTTCTGCCATTCCACTCCACCCACTTAGTGTATTTGTGTCTATTTCCTCTTCCTTTTCTTCTGTTGTTATGGATGATCCATCTGTGCTCCAAAGGCCACTTCCTTTTATTTCTGTACATGATCAATCCCACCACCTCTTGGCTTAGCCAAAGACATTGCTCCAGCATCTCTCCCTTCTCTGTCTCACACTGTCACTATTAGGCAACCTATTGGATTATTCTCCTCAGCATAAAAACATGCAATTATTTCTTCCATCCTTAGAAAAAAATCTTTTCTTTCCCTCCTGTTTGTCCCCCAGGCCACTACTTCATTTTTCTTCTCCCTTTCATAGCCAAATTACTCAAAAGTGTTTTCTACATTCACAACACTAATCCATCTCCTTTCATTCACTCTTGAACTCTGTTTCAGTCATGTTGTGAAATAAAGTGGTCAATATTTAGTCCCTATCTCATTTGAACTATCAGTGGGTTTGACACCCTTCCTCCTCTCCCTACTCACTCACTCATTTTTGAAAACTTGTTTCACTTAATCACCAGTAGAATTCAGTCTTCTGCATTCACTTGACTTCATGGGTCTCTCCTGAATTTCTCTTGCTGGTTCCACCTCATCTCCCTGATAGTTACATGTCAAACTGATACAGGCTTACGATCTTGGATATCCCCTTTCTCTTACCTACAGTAGCTTCTGTGGAGGTCTAATCTAGTCTAATGCTGTAAATGTTTTTACATGTTGACCATTCATCAATTTCTATCTCTAGACCAGATAATTTTTGCTGAATTAAAGATTAATATATCCATTGGCCTTCTCAATGATAAGCAATAAGCTCACATTTATATGTTTAAAACTCAGTTCTTGGTGGTTCCTACTCTTCACCCTGTTAGATCTCAGTTTCATGTTTACTTCCTCAAAGGAACATTTCTCCAAGGAAGGAGATCACAAAGAAGTAACTAAGGAAAAGAAAAACAAAAGTAGGTATAAAGGTTTTAAGGGACAGAGATGATAGAGGATATACAAGGCAAATCCTATTAACATAAATGAGCAATATTTACCTGAAATAGTCCATGTCCAGTTTTGGAGATGCCACTAATCTCTTCTAGTTGCCAAAATATCAAGCTTAAGGGTATGAGAAGAATTAAGAGCCTATAACACTATGGTTAAAAGTATGGGATTTGGGATCAAAATATTGCATCTCTCTTTCAGAGTCATTTCAACAATTACAGTATCTCACTCACAGGGCTTCTGTGAGAATTTAATAATATGGAATACATATTAGAAAGTAAAACCTTAACAAATGTTTAACATGTGGTGATAATGATGATGATACCCTACATATACCAAGCGGAATACTCTGGAACACAGAGGTAGAAGGACCTAATACTGCTTCAGAAAGTTAAAAATTGCTTCGCAGAGGAGGTAACATTTCAGCTGGCCTTTAAGGATGAGCAGGGATCGTCATGGAGAGTATGGACAGAAGGCACAGGAGACTAAATGAGCATGTTCAGAAAATATTCTAAGATAAATGTAGTTTGAGTGGGATGGGAAATTATCTGAAGTTGGAAATTTAAAAATATATATATATATACTTTATGTTAATTTTAAGACCCAAAATGTTGAATGAACATATTTCTTTAAATTGTTATAGCTTCTCTTTATTCTTGTTATGAAAGAAATGAATACTTTTTAGGGAAAATCTGAAAAAATATAGAAAGTATGTATGTATATATATGTGTAGGTATATATGTGTCTAACACACATCTGTTATAAATATGTATAATTTATAGGTGTCCTTTCTAGAGTTAAGCTCTATTTTTTGATATTTTAATATTGCTGTCTAGTCTTTTTCCTATATCCATGTGCATTTTTATATAAATAGATTATAATATGTAAATGGTTTTGAATTCCTTCTTTTCCCCTTAATATTCTATAGTAAATATATATTGCTGAGTGTTTACAATGTGTCAAACTTTGTACTACTTGTTATGTATATTATTTCTAAATGACTATGCCTTTATAAATGTCATGACAAGTTAGAAAGCTGAGATTTTTCATAGAACTAAATAAAATATTAGAATCAGGATTCAAACTCCAATCTGTCTGACTCCAAAGCACATCCTTATGGCTTTTAAAACATTCATAATGGTATTTATTCGCTACATTATGTTATTTCATTGTTCTAAATATACTATATTTTAAATGTTTCTCTATTATTGGGTAATTTGGCTGTTTGCAACTTGTCACTTGTTATAAATAATGCCAGTAATGAACATCTTTGGAGTCTATGTTATTTCTTGTATTTAGGGCTGATGTATTACAACAGATTCCTAGAATTCATTATTGGGTCAAAAGGAATGAGCTCTCAGCATATTGACATTTTGCCTTCCAGAAAAATCCATGGCATTTCTGGTATTCTATAAACAGTTTACTTTAATGAAAATACTCCCTACCTTGATTAATGGGCCACATATACAGTGCATTATTGATCACCTTATAATGAATTCACTATCATAAATGACCAAGTGCAGTACATTTTTTATTCAACCTGCAATTTGTAAAACAGTCACTGGCTAGAATAAAAATAATTTAAAAGTTGATGTGATTGTAGGTGTAGATAAAACCCCAGGAAAATATAAATTGTTGAAAAACAAACAAACAAAAAAACTCTAAATAACAAAAGCTGTAATAATGACAGTAAGATCAACTCCAAATCCCTCTTTCAACCTCCATCAAATGTGTTTGGTTTCTCAATAAACAATGTGTTATTTTCTAATAAAGCAAAGTTTGCCCTGTGCATTTTGTGAGGGATGACTGTTACTGGGAAGTGAGACTTTGATCACCTTTTCTGTTTCTAGGACATGCTTCTTCATTGGCAGTGACTGAAATTTATCCAAATAGACTTTCAAAGCTCCCAAGAGTTCTAAATTTATCTCACTCAATTTCTTTGGTTTAGAAACTAGTTTGGAAATCTTACAAGGCCAACTTGTCTTCAGTAATTTCTAGTGCTTCTTGTTTGGGGCAGGCTAGAAAAAGCTCTGAAAAGCTGCTAAATTTGGTGCTTGGCAGAAACCATAATACACAGGGAGAAATACATGAAGTGTAAAACCTAAAATATCAAAACTCTTTGACATTTCAAAATAATTTCAAATGTACAGAGATGATAAAATCATAACATCTGCATACATCAACTGTCTGGACAACTTATATTAAAGAAAGAAAAAAAAGGAAGTATTAATGGGATCTATACCAATCATTTTATAAATCTAATGTTTGCATATGAATGGGGTGATTTAGCCCAAGGGGAAAAAAGTCTATATATTTTTTTCCTAGTGATTAAAAACTGTATTGGAATGTGCCAAAAATGAACATTTACTTCATGGACCTGCAAGAAAGACTCATATTGGGATAAAAGATAGAATTGCTTCCAGAAGACCTTGGTTTAAGTCCTGGCTTTACACATGTTTAGTGTATAAGTCAGGGGCAATTTACTTGAATAGTCTGCATCTTAATTGTTTTATTTGTAAAATGGAAACAACAATATGTACCACCCTGAATTGTTCTGAAGATCAAAATGAGACAATGTTCATGAAAACCCTGCAAAACCTCTAAAACCCTATGTAAGTATGAGGTGCTATTTTTTTTTTATCTTTGATAATTGTAAATAAAACTAAGAGTTCCTGAGATTGAGTGTGAGGTTTGCATGAAGTTTAAACATTTTCGTTATCTTTTGAATTTGGTAAAGAGTACTTATTAATTAGATAGGAATGTTGTATATGATTATGTCTTAGGTATAGAACTTAGGCAGCTGTTAATAAACTATTTCCCCTTCTTCCAATCTGTCACAGAGGAAATGCAGTTTTATTAACCAACTGCTCTTTTCAGGTGACAGGAAAGGGGGCAGTGAAAAATAAATTGTCCTTAATAGCATGGATCTGACCATGGCTTTAAGTACAAAAATGATACATGAGCAGATAATAAAATGGCTGAATTCTAGGGATATATTTAGACATTCTACTCCCTCCCCCACCTTAACAAAGTAATGTCACTATGAATAGAGAGAGTTTGGCAGAGATGAAACAGTAAGAAAATGACTGTTCAGTGTTTGGGGAAATTCCAGGCAAATTGGATATTAAGGGAAAACCCATAGATAGGTATTTGAATCCAGTCCCATTGCTGGTCCTTAGGCTCCCAAGCCAAGTTCCTTGGAAGGATAAGTCAAAAGTGTCCTCTGATACTCAGATGTCCTTTCAAAGGCAGTATGCGCATGGCCAAGAGGAGATTTTGACTATGCTTCTGCTGCCTTTGGCTGGAGAGCTCATGTTACTACTAGTAATAGGCTTTTATTCAAATATCTGTCTGTGAGTACTTGCAGTCAATGGAAATTGCTAGTGAGTAACAGGGGATGGATTTGGCATTGCATTCTGAAGACTGGAACAACTGTTTAGTATTTATTCTGCCTCTAAACCTGTATTTCAAATATTTGTTCGTCAGCCAGATAACTTTTCCTTGGTAAATATATTTATGAAACCAACTTAAAAAAAAATGTTAATTTGTTGTCTTTCAAGACTTTTGACTGCATTTTTATTTCAGGATTCAATTTACTATGCAAATATGAATTAAATGTTAGTCTTCTTTAGCCTTGGGAATACAAGATTTTCTTTTTCTACTTCTTATGATAAAAACATATTCTAATTTTTAAAAAATTCTAGCCATACAAAAGGTAATGGAGTAGTTGTTGGTTGATGGGTCTAGTGTTTCAGTATTTCAAGAGGAAAAGAATTCTGGAGATTGGTTGTGCAATAATGTGACTGTGTTTAACATTACTCAACTCTATACTTAAAAATGGTTAAGATGGTAGATTTTTTTTACATGTATTTTATCAAAAAATTGTTTAAAAATTTTTGTAAAGTTAATGGAATAAGAATGAAAGTATCCCTTTTATCTATGCCTTAATTCTACTTTCCTTCCCAACCCTGGTTGGTCTTTCACATGGTCTTTCGTAGTCCTGTAACCTTGAATGCAGTTGTAGATTTTGGGAGCAAGGCAGCCCCATTTTGATCAAAACAAAATTTCACAAAGAATCCCATTAGTAATAGTGGCTAACAGCTTCATTTTTTTAAATGACATCATCTCACAAGTTATTGCCAAATGAATACATTTTTCTGTTCACATTACTTTGGTGACTGATTCATTTTTATTCAATGGAGACATTTTAAGCTCATATGAAAGAGTCACAGAAACCATCCCTGGGGTTTTCCCCTACTGTGACAGCCCACTCAGGGACCCAGGAGCACCAGTAAAGGAAAAGAAAACTTATTTAAGCTTGTCATCTAATTAGTGCTTATTTTCTTTTAGATAGTGTCCTCATCCCCATATACCTGCTTGTTCCATATTGACAAAATACTAGCAACTTGGGTGCTCGTGGCCCTGCCTGGGGTGGATCTGCTTGAATAACTGTTGCATGTCCTGTTCCTTGTTCTCTGAGTCATCCCTTCCCCAACTGCGTGTTTTTGCCAAGACGGTGCACAAACAAGTTGTTCATTGTTTAATCTGTCAGTGGGGCTGGGGCTTAAAGCTTCTACAAGCTTCAGGTATTCAATTCTACTTTCTCTTTCTTGTCTTTCCTTTTTAAATGCTTTTGACTTCAGAGAGAATGTCTTCCACACAATTTTCTAAAAGGAAAGATCTCTGTGTGTGAATTTCCCATGCAAATAAAATATGTATTTTCAGTTCTCTTTATTTGTTGCTAGAGCAAATAAATATTGGGAGTTGTGGTTCATACCTGCTTTGCAGCAGTGTGCTCATTAGATGCTTGGTGTGAGTGAGAAGTGTGATGTGGCTGCTAGGGGTGCCACTGGACTTTAGATGTCGCATGGGAGAACCACAGGGGAGACCATACCTGGAGCATGGTGGGCTGACCCAGGCATCACCCTGACTTTAGCATCGGGGGCTTAGAATTCCAGGAGTTGGGTGAGGAAACCTGAAAGTGCTCCCCTCATTAATTTAATCATATGTATTGAATTCCTAAGACTTTTCTAGGCAATGGGGATTATAGCAGTGGGGAAAAACCAAACAAACTGGTCTTTATGGAACTTCCATGCTGTTTGGGGGACAGACCATAAACAATCAGACAAATCAACAAGAAGCTATTACGTAGTGATATCTGCTAGGAAAAGAAATAAGCTGAGTAAAGGGACTGAGAATAATGGAGGTGCTATATAGAGTGGTCAAGGAAGGCCATTCTGATGAGGTGACACTGAATAGATACCTGAATGCAGTAAGGGCAGAAGCTGTGGGTTACCTGAAGACAGAGTATTCCAGGCAAGACAACATATCAAAAGGTCTTGAGATGGTGTGTGTCTCCAAAAACTCATGTGTTGAAACCTAATCCCCAATGGGGTGGCATTTGGAGGTGGCCTTTGGGAGGTGATTAGGTCATGAGGGGGAGCCCTTATGAATAAGATTACAGCCCTTATAAAAGGGAACCCAGAAAGCTCCCCCATCCTTCCATTATGTGAAGACAACAGTGAAAAGACAGCTGTCTCTGAACCAGAAAGTAGACTCTCACCAGACCCTGAATCTGTTGGTGACCTGATCTCAGATTTTCCAGCCTCCAGAACTGTGAGAAATAAGTTTCTGTTATTTATAAGTCACCCATTCTATGCTATTTTGTTATAGCAGTCCAAATGGGCTAAGATGGGTGGGAACATTGGAGTAAGAAAACTTTGAGACTAAAGCAGAACAGGAAATTAACAGTGGTAAGAAGTGAGATTGGAGAGAGAAACTTGTGGGGCTTGAGAGGAGCACTGCTTTTGTTCTAAGCCTGATAGGAAGGTGTTGGAAGGTTACCAGCAGGAAAATGACTGATTTATTTCACCGGACCACTCTAGCTACTGTGCAGAGAAGGTATGGTAGGAGGACTTGAAGACAGCGTAGACGTTCAACTGGTAAAGGAAGGTGAGGGGTAGGGAGAGGAACATTGCCATTGCTTCAAATGTTTAAAGTACTTCTATGAGTAGGAAGGATTTTTTCTTTTCTATATCCTCAAATAAAATATGCTGAAGTTATTTTAAAAAAAAGAAATTTTAGTTCAATTCAAAGAAGGACCTACTCTAAATTTACTTTTTCTCTGAATACGAAGTAATATTTTTTTTTAGGAAGTGTGTAAGAAAAGAGTAAAGTATAAATAAAATATACTACTCATAATCCCACTGCTCAAAAATAACTATTAACGTTTTCTGTAAGTTTCCAGACTTTTTTCTGTGTATGCGAATATGAATTAAAAAATATTTGTGTCATGCAAATATTGTTATACTGTTCTGTAACTTAACTTTTTACTTACCAATCTACCATGGGATATTATGCATAATTTTTAAAGAACTGCATAGTACTCTTATAAACATGTACCATCATTATTATAATCATTTTGTATAGTTGAGGAATCAAGTGTTTTTTCCAGTTTTCTTTCTTTCTTGTTATTATAAGTAACATTGTAAAGGACAACCTGGAATATGCATCATGGTGTATATCTTTGGTAATTTCCTTTGGATAGATTTTTAGGATTACCTGATTTAAAAAGTATGCACACTTTAAAGGCTCATGATTTATATTGTGAAAGTTTATACCAATTTCACACATCTACCAATTACCGGAGCAAACTCATTGCTTCCCAGTTTCTTGTCTGAGAAAACTAAATATGGAGCAAGCTCCATTAGGAGGAAGTGAGTTCCATGTTCCTGAAGGCATTTTAGTAGGTGCTGGAAGGTTACTTGGATGGACTATTATCCAGGGAAATCTAGTTGAGTATTTGAAGTGTCAGTGAAGTTTCAGAATTCCTTTCCAAGTTAAGAATGGAGGTAGAGGAAAAAAAGAGGGAAGAATGTTGAATAATTCTGTTGCCTGTACTCTGTTCTATATATAGATGAATCAGTTGATTTTGGTGATGGTTTACATGAAGCAGTTAAAAAAAAAAGAAAGAAAAAGTAAAAACAACAGTGGGGTGCTTGTAAGCAATTTTCTACAACTTGTTGGAGGTTAGCATTAGCAAAGGCCAAGTAGGATAACTGAGGTGGAGGTGTGCTTCAGATAATAGACACTCAATGTAAAATAAATGTTATATAAATGAACAGAAGGGGACTATTAGTTTTTCTTAAACTTTTCTATGTGTAAAACATAACATTACCATCTCCATCATTTATCTAGTGGTCTGTTGACTTAAGTATGCATTAGTTAAAAGTATGAAACACACTAATTCTATGTAGTTTGCTGGGTTCCGGAGCTACAACATCAAATAGAACATGATTTTTGCCCTAATGAACTTATTGCCCACAGTGGGAGATGGGCAAGAAATTCAGTTAACTTCAGTGTGTGAATGCTACTATTAATATTCCACAGCATACATGGCATTTTATTGCAAACAGTGGAGAGGTATCATCATACAAATGTTCATGGGGACAAATCATGCCTAATTTCAGAAAAAAAATTTCTGGACTAAGGATTGGGAGATCTAAGTTTACATTCTTTCTTGGATACTATCTGGTTGGATGAGGTTGGGGAGCTCATTTAACCATATCTGAAATAAATGGGAAAAATTGTATTTACTTAATATGGTTTATTTTTAAAAATTGAATAGAATAGTCTGTGAGAGTAACTAGCACAGTAAAAGGCATGCACAAAAGCTTAGTAAATGTTAGTTGAATCATTGAGACATATGAATAGTTTGATAGAATAGATCTTCCCAAGAAGTAATTTCATGCACAGCCCACCAGAAAATCACAGAGTGAGACAGTATTTATTGAAACTGGAGATAGATTCTTTTGCTATAACCAATGCATTTTTGCCAAATAGTATATCCTACATAAATCTGAGGTTAAGATCATGAATTGTATATGAATTTTCATGAAGTTAAGATACAAACTCAGATGGATCGCAATTGGATAGAACTCAGGAAGTCAAATAAAAGTTTTCTATTCATAGCACACACTGACAGGAGGAATTTCTCTTTGCTAATTATCTCATGTCCTGAGCAGCAGCACAGAGATGATTGCTTTGTGCCTAATGATTAAGAAGGTCAAGTTAAATTTACAGATAAATAGAGCGAGCATTCAATGTGCCAAAATACCTCTTCAAGGAAGGACAAAAGTGCTCCCAAATAGTGAACGATTAATAGAAGTTATTGTAGGGTATTTCGGTGGGGGAGGTGAAATTCAGGATGTTAGCCTCTCTCGAGATTCTTCTCTGTCTTATTCCAGATTGACTTCTCCCACATGACATCAGCTCTGACAAATAGAGGAAGCCGGTGCTGTCTCCCAGGTTGTACATGGTACACTGGGGACACAGCAGTGAACAAGACTGCCAAGTACTGGGCGTTGTGTTGCATGGAGTCTAGCAGGAAATACATCTCTTTAAAAATAAGCACCAAGAGATGACTTTTGTGCAAGTGGAAGTCTAGGAAATTAGGACAGGGTCTGGTGCAAATGGTACCCGGCCCGGAGTGCTTTTAAAACATGGAGTGAGCTCTAAGAAGTATCTTCTTATAAAACTGTGGTCAAAGAGATTATTTTAGGTTTCACATGGGGTGGTGGTATAGCAATTACCAGAAACTCTTCCTGCTGTTCTGCATGTAGAGGACCTGAGCAATTGATTTGAACTTAATGTCAGTTCAGCCTTAGATCCCCCTGCCCCAATAAATAAAGCCAAATCACAAAGGGGAAAACAGTCAGCTTCACTAGTAATCAACAAGTGAAAACTCTTTCTTGAAGCTATCAAATTAAAGATTTAAGTGATCACATTCAGCACTGATAGCAGTCAAAAAACTCGTGGCTGGCAGGAGCAAAAATTGGCACAATCTTTTTTAAAGGCAATTTGGTACTATGTATCAAGAACCTTAAAAAACTCCATAGCCTTTGATCCACTGTTCTAATTCTAAGACTTGATCCTAAAAAAGAATCCAAAATATCGGGAAAAGATAATTTTATACAAATATGCACATCACAGAATTACTTAGAACACTGAAATTATGGAAATAACCTACTGCCTAACAACAGAATCATTGATTAAATTATGTGCATCTCCATGAGACGTGGGACCAATAAAACTGGTAGTTATAATGCTTCGTTGAAATGTTAAGAGAAAAGCTTACTTTTGGTTTCCCATGAAAGAAGCAACTCCTAACGCATTTATAACATGCTAGCGTTTATTTAACAATTCAGCACATTGTGCCATGTAACATCTAGTACTGTGGGTTTTAGTTTTTAAATATGCACTGTTAATTAATACGATCGTAACTATGTCAAACAAAATAATAAGCCTCAAACTTCGCAAAATCAAAAAATACTGGAAAGAAATCCACCATTTTGTTAACAATGGTTGACTCTCAGTGGTGGGATGTGTGATGTGTGATTCTTTCCTTTCATTTTTCTTCATTTTCCAAATACCAAAATTAGTGTATATTACTTTGAGAATGGACATATGGACATCAAGCCTGAGGAGGGCTTTTTTTTTTAACTTTTCTGAAAAAGCTGTCCTGTTTTCTGGTCTGTTGTCCTGGGTGAAAAGAAAGCCTGAAACATCGACTTAATAAATAGGCTTCTCATGGTTTAAGAAAGTCAGAGACCCATAGAATCCTAGGGTTGAGAGGTCACTAATTTCAAGTCAATACCACTTTTTCCAGAACAAGAAGACAATTATTGAGTGCCTACTATGTGTAAAACCCCTTTTACATTAATTGCCTATCTGCTTTCCACAGGCAAATTCCTATTCATTCATCCTAGAGAAGAGTCAAGCATCATCTCCCTTATATCCATGTCTTCAGCTTTCTTCAGTCTTCCCCCTTCTCTGCTCCAGGTGATCTGAGCTTGGGCATCTTCTGTATGTTTCAGAAGAGGTTATATATTGAGAGCTTTCTGAGGGCAGAATTTGTATCCCTAGCTGCTGGCACCCAGTGAACACGTAGACTGTTGAATGAACAAGTGAACGAGTAATTACCGAAGGCACTATTTAGGTGCTCTGGAAAGATGGAAAGCAGGATGAGAAATGGTATTTGCCCTCAAAGATTTTATGAATAATTGTAATGTAAAAAGCTAATTAACAGTGCATATTTAAAAACTGCAAAAGACAGCAATTGATGTCAGATGGCTCAATGTGCTTGTTAAATAAAGGGTAGCATGCAATTAATGCTTTAAGAGTTGTTTCTTTCATTGTAAATCAAAAGATACTGGGAAAGTAAGATACCAAATGGCTCAGATGTACTTTTTCATGATTAAATTATGTGGTTTTGTTTTATGATTTTTTTAAATCAGTAAAACAACAGACTATTAATAATGATATTTTCTGCATACATAGATTTAAGAAATTATCAAGAAACCTTTTATAGTTTTTTGTCATGATTAATTTACCAGTTCATTTGTAGCTGAACAAGTGTCAGAAAATGTAATGTCTTCCTTAAAATATATGTTTCTTTTTGATGAAGTTGTATGGCTGTTAGTCTTTATTAGTTGTTGAGTTATCTACCACATAAGTTGACAAGGTCAGCTCTTCAGAAGGCTTAGGACTGGTTGGAAAGAACTTTATTCACTTTAGTAAGCATGAATATCTAGAAATTACATGTTCTCCTGGATGGGCAGAAATGGGCTTCTCACTGTTGTCTTCTCCATAAGAGGGGTTATGTATTACTGCAGCAGTGAAGAAAGGAGATCCTCTTATGTACTGTTCTCCTCACTGAGTGGGTGACTTGGCAAGTTTTCTAGATCATGTCAATTTACCTTCCTTTCTCCTTCAACATGCAGGTAGGCATGCTAAGGGTAGAACTTTCCAACCTTTCTATTGTTTCTCAATGTAAATAATGTAAAAAATTCAAATTACGTTAATTTTCTTATTTATGAAGAAATGTTTTCCCTTTTTACACCTTCTTTAGTCTATAAACATAGGCCACAGCCTTTCAGAGCCCTGAACAGATGGGAGTAGAGTTCAGCTATGTGGATTCTGTACCATGAGCTTCCTACTAAGATGATTAGGGCATGGTGTGAGTTGACTGTATCAGTCTGTAAATATCTCTGAGTAATATAGATGTAGACATTTTTCATTATGCATAAAGGATATTTAAAACAAACACGATCTATCAAAATTTTGGGTGCTAACTGTAAACTAAGAAGAATATAAATATTTCAATGCTGCCTAAGAAAATGTATCTATGGTCAAGAAGTTAAAGAGAGATATCAACAAAAATAACTTGTTTCTAGTATAGTAGAAAATTGCAAAAAATGAATTTCATACAAGCAAGCAAGACATTGAATTACCATAAAGTAATCATCAATTATACATAAAGTTTAATCTTTTATCATAGCATGTGCATTAGGATGGCAGTAAGCTGGGCTCCAGGAATCCACTGTGCTGGGCATTCTTTGTCCACCACCTCAGTGGCTCTTGAGGGTGATGCTGAGATGGTGCCTCATGTCAATTTGGGAAAATGGGGGACTGTTGCAGCATGCAGAAGTCCTGAGAGCTCAGGGGAGCACCATGGTATAATGAGAAAATTATTTATAGTAGAAATCTGAGAACATCTAGAGTGCTAGGGGCATTGACAAACTAGACTTCCCAATGGAGGAAGACAAAGTTGATGAGGAAATTGGAGTGTGGGCTACCTAAGGCTAAGATAAAGTTTCAGAGCAGTCCCTGATAAGAATTTTTCAACCCCTGAGTAGCTGCCACATGGCAGAAGGAATAGCCTACAAACAGTATTTGTTTCAAAAGACAGAACTCAGGAGGGTGGGTGGAACATTAGGGAAGCAGATTTTGATTTAATATTTGTGTAACTTATGTTTTGAATGCTACTTTAGGACACAGCATGATGTAGTGAAAAGTCAGACCTATTTCCAAATCCTGTCTAGCTCTGATTCATGATGGCAATATCTACTGTTGAGGCCAAAGGTTGGTCAGGCACATACAGGAACTTGATGATTTTATGTCATTTCTTTTCCACCCCAGCTGTGGTCTGGTCTTGTTCTCTCTCAAGAAGGAATTTCAGCCATGGTATGCTTCCCAGAGTCAACTTGTATCTTATCCGTAGTGTAAGCTGAATTCAGTCAATGTTATCCTGTAATCTTAATGTCTTACACAGAGATCTGTTTTATTTTATTTTATTTTTTTTCTTTTCTTCAGTGCACTCACTGATTCAAAGGACTCAGTCTGTCTATTGAGTCTTTCAGAGCCTACTGGGATAGAGGGAAGCATGGAAGACTGACAATGTGTTCTATTCAAAATGGCCTTATGTCTGACACCCACTATTGCCTTTAGGTCAAATTTATGTTTCTTGAATCACTCTTCTATTGGTTAGCCTGACCCCACTACCTTCACTGGCTTGAAAAGCACATCTGAAGCCTAGGGTTGCTAGGCTTCAATTTAAGACTCAGTGCTCAATTTAAGACTCCTGCCACATAAAGAAAATGTTTTAATAATTAGAGTTAATCTCAAGGGGAATGATGTAGCTCAAGAAAGAATAACCTCTTTCCAAAGGAAACATGCAAACAGAGGCTCAACACCCATGTGAGGAATGTGAAGGAAATAATTCTATATGAAGGAAGTGCAGAAGTGTAGGCTAAGTCTCCAATAAGGTCCTTCTCATCTATAATGTTTATGGGTCTCTGGGCAATTCTGCCACTATGTTAATATTCCTTACAGGGTAAGTAAGATATCTACAAGCAGCAAGAGTGAGAAGATTGAAGGAATATACACAGGTGCATACACAAGCTCATGGAACCCCTGTATAATGCTCTTTTGTCAAAGAACTGGTTTGGTTATTTCTTTAGTTTTCTCTTAGGGATTATTTAACCCCATTAAAAGATGTTCAGCAGCCTTTAGTACACCCAATAACTTAAATATAGAAGGAACTAAATATGTGAATAAATTAACCTGGAAGATTGCCACTTTCCATTCGTTTACTACCTTACATGACAAGGTATCTTGTTAAGAGTTCATTTGCCCTACCTTTTCAAATGGAGTACAGGGTTCATGACTAACCTTTTCTTACTTGTGACTCTCAGGGATTCTAGTTTTTTGCCCAGCTTCAGAAGATGCTCAGTTAATGATTGAAGTCCACTGTTTCATCCAGAACAGGTTGTAACCCTCACTGTGCTTGATCTAAAATGTCTCTTTTATGATCTCTGAGACCTGGGATGGTCATTTTTAATGTGTGAGAATAAGAATTTTGAGTTGTGCAGAATTTTGAATTTTTTTCCTGTAACACACAACTCAGAAGTAAAATGGTTTAAAGTAAATGGAACAAGAAGAAAGAAGACCCTGAATTCTCATTCTAGTTCTACCAATTTCTAGCCATATGGTCTTGAACCAATTAATTCACTTCTTTTGAATCTCTGTTTCTTCATCTGCAAATACCATTCAAACTGAGCTATAGTGGTATTATTTGCTTACTGAAGGACAAAGAGATGTTTATGTACTACACTCTAAAGGTCAAACAGATGGGATTATTTTAAATTGAAAGTGCATGTGTAGGAGTCATGCCTTTTGTGAGCCACATAAATCCCATGGGGTCTGGTAACTTGCTGTGCACCCAGCAGGAACCCCAAAAAAGTCTTATGATGGTAATAAACATGGTACCATAAAATAAAGCCACATTCAACACAAAGAGAAACCTGAGAAAGAAAAATGAAGGAAAAAATCTAGACTTCATTTCTAGGTACTTTGTGTGACTTTGAATAAGTCATGTTACCACTTTCAGGTCTTTAATCAATTTATGAAAAGAACCAAATGCTAACAAAAGGGGGGAGGTATATAATAGAAAGAGCAGAAATTACTGAGCCAATGGATAGGAAGTACAGCACTCTGAAACGCACGGCATCTTGAAATTCCTGGCTTCCCACCTCTATTCCCCTCAAAAGGATAGAATTCCCATAAAAGCTGGTGTGGGACAATGCTAGTAGAGGCATTTATGGGAGTTGTTTAGTAGGATACAGGGTACGTTTGAATTGGGAGGGAGCTAACAGATATTTTAAACTAAACTCTTAATTTTATAGTTGGGAAAGTAAGTCTCACAGAAGTTATGTGAATTCTTTAAAATCATATGATGTATGAGAGGGTTAGAACCAGATTTAAAAGGCTGTGAGCCAGTGGGGGATCCATCTCTCTGTTCTAACCTATTTTGCTTATTTTTTAGTTTACGTGAGAGAAGATAATTTTATTTTCTGAATGTCTTAGTTTTAGATGGTCTTCTTAATGCCCTTTCATTTCATTCAGTAGAAACAAAATGAATCTAGAAAGGAATTAGTTTCATAGACTTAATGCCAGCCAGGAGCTGTCCGTTGTTGGGCATTGGTTTTACAATCTTGCTACAAAGTACTTGCTTCCCTTAAAGAGATTTCTTTTTCATTCCTTCACATTGTTGATGTTTAGCAAGCTTCTTAGGGAAAGACAACACATTGTAAAGATATACATAGACATAAAATAAAAATGAGGAGTTTGATTCATGACTCATTCCTACAACAGCCTTAACATAGCACTGCCCCACAAATAGTCTCCTCCATTGGACATTAACTGCTGTCAGTTTTTTCTTTTGTGAAATAAACAGATTCTGTCTTAAAAATAGATATTTTCTCTGTTAAGAAGTTTTTACTCCTTGAAAGCCCTCTGTTCACATCTGGGACTAAACGATAGAGAGAGTGGCTTCATACGGAGGAAGGAATAGAAATGAGAGTAGACTCTACTTCCCTCTCCATCTGTGCATGTATGTGGAATAAGGTTTATAGCAGAGTCCAGAAAACTAGGTGTCAAAGTCAATGTTTGTGTCATCAAGAAGTCAGGAGGGCTCCCTATGCTTCTTGTAATGTCTCGAAAGCTCTTAATCCTTTTGGAAATACTTGCTTGGTCATAAGACAAGTCAAAGAAGAGACTTGTGGTCACTTGGATAAAGTATAACAAAGGGAACTGTCCTTAATAATACTAAAAAAGAAATTTTTGTTTAGGTCTGGTCTAGGAAACACGCCACTTGGAACTTTTTTTTTCCTAAAAGCAAAGTGGCTCCCCCTCTCCCCCAAATCCAGTGAGCCAAGCCATGGTTTTCTGTTTTTAAAGCTACTGACTTTCCACTGATCTCCATTTACATTAAAATTCCCACATACATTCTGCATAAGTGAGGAAAGATTAACTGAGTCCCATTTGACACAGGAAGACACAGGACAGACAAATGAAATTGTCCCAGGGGAGGGAATAATCTCTCCAGCCCAGCAAATGATCTTTCTATCCTATTGTATGACTCTCCCAAAACCTGATTTCAAAATAAATGAGTCTATCCCTGAAAAAGGAATACCAACTTTCCAACTGGCAATTACAAAAATGCCCTAGGCTGCATGTGTCTGATGAGTGAGTGTCTAGGTTATGGAAACAGAGATACCCTCTTCCCACTGCAATGTTTGTGTTGATAGGCTCTGTTTGGAAGATTAATTCTCAATGTCATCATTCATGAATTTACAGGGAATGAAAAACAAGAGGAAGGAAAGCAGTGAAGGATGTGCTAATGTTATGATGTTTTGATAATATTTTCAAACCCTAAATTTTTCTACCAATCAGACGATGTCATTTAAATTTAAGACTGCAATAACATTGGCTTACAGAAATATTTTCGTTTGTGTGATTTCACCCATTCTTGATGCCAGAGTTCAAAAGGGTGTGTAAATAAGGTGGGAGGAGTGACAATGTATCACTGACCACCCCACCAACTACAAGAGTAGCTCAAAACTGTTAACAAGTCTAAGTTGAGAATGAGCTGAGGCTTGTAAAAAACAAACAAACTACTAATTAGTACAAAAATGACTTCAAATGCAATATTAAAAAAAAAAAGAATAGTAATGGAGACCCAATCGTAGCACAAATAGTGTAATCTTAATGAATGTCACAGAGAAAGCAGAACTAGCTAATTGGTTCTATTGACATCTTCTCCATCAAGGATCTTCACACTGGAAACTCATGCATACACATCACCATTATGACTGAACTGAAGTCTTAAACTGGTAAAGTGATGGTAAGAAGATAAATTTTAAAAATCATGTTAAGTATCTAAACTCAGAAAAGTACATTTTTGGAACACAGAAATTTTTAATATTGCCTCACAAAGTGTGTCTAATACGGAAAACTACAGGAAATACCTGCCCACTTCCTGGCAACTCCAGAACATAAAGAGAAGATGGTGATCTTAATACAATTTTCTGAAGACTTTCTAGAAAATTACACTAAGCTTATCAGTTTGTTTTCATGACTTAGAAGTATTGGGAGTAGAAAATGGTGATAATTAGAAATCAGCACTGACTTATTAAAATAATTTGTGCCAAAATAAACTCATTGCATTTTTAATAGTCTTCAGCCCTCAGTGTGAAATTTAATGGAATATTAGGTTATACGTGTAGAAAGAAGTGGAACTCAAGTCAGGGGAGAGCGTGTTCCTGTGAATTTGTAACTGTTTGAAGAGCTGCATGCAAGGTGTCATAAAATCATCTGTGCTCTGTGGGGAATTCCCTATGGTTGTGCAACAAGAGTCTGAACTTGGCTGGCACTGTTGGATATCTTTATTAACAAGTTCAATGAAGAATTAGGGGTAAGTCATGATTATCAATTCTGTGTCATTCACCAAACTGGGCAATATATAGAATCTACACTATGTGGCTGAAGGGGTACGGGGCTTGGAACTCAGAGTTGGATTTTGAATTCAATTTGAATTCCAGCTCCATTTCTATCTTCAGTTGTCTGGGCCTTGACCTCCAGCATCCTCCTTTGCAAGGTAACCACTTGGTAGTGGTAGGGCTGTAAAGATTACATGAGTTAATGTACATAAAGTGCTGAACTTGTACCTGGCACAAGTCAAGGTCTTTTTCTCTTCTCTTTCTCCTCCCCTCTTGCTTGGAATATAGATTTCTAGAACGAATTTAACCGAGTCAGCTAGTGGTTTGGTTTGCACAGAATTAGAATTTAAATAATGATTGCTATCAGTGCATGAAAATCTGCATTACTTATGTGCCTGGCCAAAGAGGAGTTTGTTTGTAGAGGCTCAATTCAAATATCACTACTTGTAGTTTCTGGCTGATTTTTTCAGTGCTTCTACTTAGCAGAAATTAACACAAATCCCTTGTTATGTGCTATTTCCCCTTCTTTCTACACAAAAGCCAACATAACTTTCTTTCACAAAAATAAGGAATTTGCTTTTCTCACCTAACAGTGTATTCTGGTGATCTAGACATCTAGTTACTCATTCTCTGTAATAACCCTCATCAATTGTCCTAGGTTTTGCAGGGTCAGTAGGAGTTTGCCAGGCAGATGGTGGAGGGAGTGACTTTCCAATATGGGGAAACTGGATGTGTCAGAAACCACTTATTCAATTTTTTCAGCAAATGTTTTATTTTTTAGTGCTCTATGTGCCAGACCATAGGCTGAATATTTTTTGTTCATTATGTCATGTAATCTTCATCACAACTTTATGAGGTAAATAATATCATTACCCTCATTTTACAGATGAGGAAGTTGAGGTTAAAACAACTAAGTACGTTATCCGAGGTCAAAAGTTACTCAGCAGAAAGTCAGCTTAAGAGCCGGTGTGTTTTATTCCAGAGTCATGTTCTTAATCACATGATTGGCTTCCCGTATACAGGGCAGGAAATGATCAGAGAGGGTTCTAGATGTGGGAACAGTGTTGTAAAGTCCCTCAGGGGTGAAGGAGCATGACATGTAGAGGAACTGAAGCTCTACTTCTGTTGATAGAACTATGAGTAGTATCAGTGCTTGTATTGTAGGAGCAAAGTAGGAAGCATGGCAGAAGATGAGGCTGAAGATACTGTCATGGCAAGGGATCAGGAACCCAGCAGAAATATCTCTGCTTGGGCCTGATAGCAGTGTGAGCACCCTTAGCCTTCAGTGGGAACTCAGGAGAAACTTGCTTTGTCAGGCCTGAGGCTGGGACTGAGAAAGAACATGTAGGCTATGAGACTACAGGTTGCATGGGGTAATTTGCCACAAGAAAACAATGGACTTAAATGTGCTTTGTGGGTAACCTAGAGTGGGACCGCGGATTTCCCAGACAGTTGGCTGGTGACTGGTGTTCCGGAAACTCTGTAAATCCTTGATCTGGCTCCTGCTGGGATAGGGAAGCATACCATGTGTAGATCTATCTTTTTTGGTGAATACTAGTTGTGGTGGTCTTATAATCACCAAGCATCTTCATTTTTACACCTCATTATCCCTTTAAATTGATTCAGTGTGGGAAGCTCTTCCCTTTACAGTGATTGGCAGCCTCCATAAAATCCTGTGGTCACATTTAGGTAATAAAGAGACTTATTTTTACTTTAAGTCACCAAACACTATCACACTGGAATCATCAAGATGTCCATGTACAATTTGCTATTAGGTAAGTAGAGTAAGATTTGCTTCTTCATTCTTTTATCATGTGGTGATTTCTACTTCCCTTCCCTCTTTGGCTAACTTCAGATTCTGAATCCTTCCTATACTGGGGATGAGGGAAAGTGGAGAGAAAATGTCCCCAGTCACCTTCTCTTCTCCTGATGTTTGGGTATTACCCTCTCTCTGAACTTGGGAGGTGGGCGAAAGGAGCTCATTCTATCATAGACACTTTTGTACATTCATAGAAGACCCTCCTCTCCAACTCACACCCAAATCAATAAGGGTCTCTCGCTTATACTTCCTCTTGAGAAGGCTTAGCCTGATTACATATTCATCCTTTAGTCATGATGCATCCAGCATAAGCTCCAGATTCTGCCAACATATGAGTGAACAGCTGGACCTTCCTTCTGCAGGGACCTATGATAGCCCTTTGCTGGCTCAGCTCTGTTCAGGCTTCTCCTGCATGCTCCCTCCAGTCTTTGGTCCACACTCATATATTCCTGGCCAGGATGGTAGGCCTGCTGCCCCATCTCAGTACAGCAGACTCCTTCACATCCCTGTGGAGGACCAGCCCATCTTTGTCCTTAGGGTTTGTGGTGGGAATCAGACAGCACCTAAACTGCAGAGGACAAACATTAAGTTCTGGGAGTAGTCCCAGTGAAGTTGCTTTTCTTCAGTATGAGTTAGGGATCAGTCTCTCCACTGCTCTTTCCAGAGAATTCTTCCTTGAGTTATTACTTCAGAGATCTCTAAATTTGAAGTTAGGGCTGTCTCCTGCTCTCCTGGACCAGAGATGGGTGGTTGTGACTCATAGCAAAGGCGTCTGCAAATAAATCTTCTCCTCTCCAAAAATTCTCTTCTAATCTCCAACTAGACCCTTTTACACTTTAATGTCATTGAGACATCTAAGAATCAATTAAAGTAGATGTTAGCCTCTTACTTTGGAATATTTTTACTTCTTGGTCTATCTCCCTGTTTTGAAATGTGCCTGGGCTGAAACTCTATTTTAATATCAGTTACATTATAGATATTCTAACCCAAATGACATCTTTTCCCTCTGCTTCAATCAGAGTGCTCTTTTTAGAGTACATACATGATCTCCTGCTTTGAACCCCTCAATGAGGACACCTGCAGTGCTACAGTATGATGAGGAAGACAAAAGCGCACACGTGCACACGCAAGTCATTACAAAATCAGATGTATAGAATGCTGAGGCAGAGAACAAAGAGGGTAGAATGCTGAGGCAGAGAACAAAGAGGGAAGAAGTGAGTGGGGAGGAGCCAGGCTCTCTGCCTCCCAACCATAGAGCAACAACATATAGTCAAGAGGATTAAAAGCATAACTTCAGACCCCACAGTGCCTGGGTTCAGATCTCAGCTCTGTCACTTACTAGCTGGTTGACCTTGTAAAGTTACTTATCCTTTCTGTGTCCTGGTTTCCTCATTTGTAATGGGTATGATAATAGTTCCTGCACATAGTTGTTGTATTAAAGGAATTACTGTTTTTAAAGTGATTGGAAAAAATGCCTGACATACAATAAGTACTACCTAAAATTTCCTAACTAATTATAAAATACCACCCTCTTTGTCTACAGGTCTTGATCTTTGCCCAGCTGACTCAGAATTACCCTTTGTTATTCAGCTAAGCCATGCATCTTCTCTTCTGAGAAGCTTTAAATGATCCTAAACATTCGTTCAGGCATCCCTTTTATGGGCTCTCAATGTGTTGTATACATATCACTATCACCACAATTACCCCACTGTATTGTAACTGACCTCTCTCCATAAACTAGAAACACTGTATTGAAAGCAAAGGCCGTATCTTAATCATCTTTGTATGACCAGATTATTTGTTACCCATTGAATATGGGATGGATGGATAAATAAATGAATGAGCCACAGAGAAATAGTGATAGATAAGGAAATAATTACGTGCTTGCAATTTGATATTTTTCTTTCAAGATAGGAAGAGTCTTCTCCAGTTTGTTAGATATCTCACAGAGTCTATGTGACATCATTGCCTCCCAAGACATTTGTAAAAGAAGGAAGTTTGAAGATTCATCTAAGGTTTATATTTACCAGCTGAGTTTGATTAATTATTCCATCTCAGTATTTACCATTTTTGTCAAATATATTAAAAATAGAATTCAACAAACATTTGTGGAGTGTCTTTCTGGGCAAATCAATGTGACAGACATAAACATGAATAAAATATGGCCCCCTACATCTAGAAACTTATAGTCTAACAGAGAAGACAGACACATAGGAACTTTCAACACAGGCTGGAATATAACAAAAATAGAAAGATTGGAAGTTCTAAAGAAGAGGGATTTCATTTATTACCATTTCTTCGTAAAATTTTATTTTTTAAAGTGAAGTCTCATTTCCAATTACTTTGTCTTTTTTGATTTGTTATTAGCTTTTTTCTCCTCTCAAAGTTAACTCTACTAATTGTGCCTGAAGAACAATTTCTTGATGATATAGTTCACACAGAAATCAGCCTATTTTACAATAGTCCTTTGTTTCTCTTTTTCTAAATGCACTTTTTTCATCTTTTGAATAAGCCTAGACTAATTTGTATAACATTTGGGTTCCCTGTATAGGATATCAGTGATGTCAGTGTAGAATTTTAGAACTCAGAAGAAATTCAGAGGTCATCCAGTATAAACTCCCTCTTTCTTTCTCTCTTTTCATTTTCTTTCTTTCTTTCTTTCTTTCTTTCTTTCTTTCTTTCTTTCTTTCTTTCTTTCTTTCTTCTTCTCTCTCTTTATTTCTCCTTTTTACTTTATTTTATTTTATTTTTTTCACAAAAATCTGAAAGAGGCCTAACTTGAACAGCAAATCTAGTTACTAGAATAGACAAAAAGAACTCTGACATCCTGATGCCCAGTACAACTATTTTTTCCATGAATACCACACTGCTTCTAGAATAATTTTAGACTATAGGAAATGCAGTCCTGGGGAAGATATTTATAACAAGTCTCTGGCTCATTTAGCATGCCGTTGTTTGGGATATCCAGCTGCATGCTTTGTTCTTGTCGGTAATAAATTATTTCCTGACAATTTGGTTGACAAACAGGATTCCAGCCCCAGTGATCTGCACACATCTTTTAAAAAATGATCAGGTTAACTCTTCTAAACAGCCTTTTTGTCCTTCACTTATCTTCTAGCATGAAGAGCAGTAAGAGTCAAGATCTTCAATAAGAGTGTAAATCACACACACAGACAGAACTCTGTTTATATAACATTTAGGGTGAAGGTACCCTTTTATGAGCCTTTGTAATCCAATGGAGATTCTCTGAAAGCCACAAAATCTCTCCTCTGCCCTGAAACTAGCTAAGTTTGCTTTTCTAACTTCCCAGTGGGCGAGGATACAAAGTATGTGGACATTTCAAATGTTTGAAAAGCAAAACAGAATCAGGAGGTGGGGGTGGGGAGGGGAATGTAAGGGTGGCCAATAAGGATTCTTTTACAACTCATATTTCTCTATTGAAAACTGAGATTTCTGGTCACATCAGGGCAGAATAATTGATAGCAGCTGCAGATGGGATGGTTTGAGCATGCATCTCCCCAGGCAATATTTTCTTTGGTATTCTCTATGGTATGTTGTAAAGTATAGCAGTTCAATATTGAGCCATAGTTTCTCTCCTTAGCTAAGTAGACTAAAACTATTTGTTCATGTTTCTTCACAAAACTTGCCTTGTTCTGTGTTCTTCATTCGCCCATCTCTGGCGGCCATGACATTTGTCTGTCATCAATGTTAGCGATGATGGGAGTACCCTTCTGCAGGATGCGGTAAGCAGCAGAAAGTGAATGAACACAGAATGAAGACAGGCGGGCCCTATCTTGGCAAAAAAACTGGCCTCTTGAAGTTAAGAGCCCTTGGCCTGATTAGTGAGGAGCAGACTTTCAAGGAATGCCTTCTCTTTCAGCTGCCATTGTTAATAATAGCAAGATAATGCAGAGCAGGTTGATCTTTGAGATGCTTGATGGTCTTAGCACAAGCAATAAACAAGTTGGAATTAAAGAGACAGTCATTACTTAAAATGGTGTAAAAGAGTCTAGTATATTTCTCCACAGATGGATTAAAGGAGGAAGAGGGGAATTTTTCCAATATGGACCCTCTTAAAAAGGCAGGTCTCTGATTTCTTCCATAAAATGTTTCTTTAAGACCTTCACATCTCTTCCCTTTAGTGAGGAGTTCTCATTTTAAATGCTCTTATTATGATAAATAGAATGCAAAGGGTATGAAAAGGCTATTAAAATAATTATAGAAGTTCAGGTCATAAATTACCTGTTGATTCAGGCTGTCAGCAGGTAAGTCAATTGCTTCAGTGTTAAGACTAATTGGCGAGACTAGAGAATTGGTTATAAATGACTTCAGACATCTGGATCAGATGTAAGCCATCATCTTGGCCAGTGAGATCCAACCTGCATTGACTATTCAGGCCCCATCTGAGCAGTAAACTTTAAGTGTTATTGTGTTGCTGAAATTTTGTGATATCAGTTTGCCACTCTGCTACAGAGAGTGATGGGATAAAGCATGTCCACCATAATGGCATGGAATAATGGTGACCAGCAACCAAGAGGTCTCATCTGAGAGAACACAGCCAAATCAAAAAGTTAGCTAGTTAATGTTTACCATGGATTGGGTTCATCAGTTACCTAAATTATTTTCTGATCACTATGCTCAATAAAACTTACATTTAACCAGTTTTGCATGCTTTCTAAAGTGCCTAACCTAAAAACTACCATCCTGCTCAAACTTTCCCTTCCCTGCCCCTTGCAAAAACATAAGACCAAGAATGGTTTATACTTCCATTTTGGCATGCATGTATTTATGTATCAGTGAATTGTGTGAAAAGAACCAATAGGTTCTGAAAATAAAGAAACTCCTGAGACTAGAAAAATGCAGGGTCTAGCCAAACCTGGAAATGAAGTCAGCAGCAAGGCACCCTGTTCTGACTTAACCCTCATATCTTTTTGACTCACTTAGCTATTGTCTTCTCTCTGTAAACATTGCTAATTGGTTAAAAAAACAATAAAATCAGGATAGTGAACAAAACTCTGCCTTACTCATTGACTTTTTCTGGTGACCAGCAAAACATTCTCAATGTGACAGTGGGATTATTCACTTCTAGATAAACTTTTAGTCTTTTACATGAACTTCTGATAACTTCTTACTTCAACAAAGTAATCATCTGAACTATAAAATTATACCCATGCCAACTATCTTACGTAGTTCTGTGGTTGCCTGAAAAGGAGGTATTCTGCAAAAATAAATTTCCTCAATATCTAAAAGTTACACTTTTTAACTTTGAAACTTTAAAAATATTTGATTATTTTTGTTGAAACATTTATAATTATATTTGAAAACTTTCTGCTTTCTTGAACATACTAAAGAGCATATTAAGTACAATGCCTTAGGACTCAGGTATAACTATAAATATAAATGTACCAATGCACTTATGGCCCATTAAAAGTTTGGAAAATTTTGTCTTTCAATAAATCTCTTTATCGTCCTAAATTACTGCATTTTATTTGTCGGCTTGTAGTAGTTTTTCTGTTAGCTATTTATCCTTGTCATTGTTGGAGTGCTTGCTCTGTTACTCAGTTCTATCCCTTTTCCATTTACAGCTACTAATCTACCATGGTCTAGAAAATACATAGCTAACATTCTTAAAATTGAGAACAGGAGAAAAATGCCTTATGAAGTGAATGGGCTTTACCACCTGGATGTCAGGAAAATTAGTTTAGTTCCCCAGAGCGCTTATTTGCTCGTGTAATTGAGGGACAAAATTAAAACAAAAAATTATTTGTTTTCAGATGACATTAGACTCTTCATGTGGGGAAATTCTTTGATATCTGCATAAGTCTACCACTAATGTTCCAAGTGTTTGGTATTCCGGTGAGTGTAGAATGAATATACTTCTAATACTAAGGTCTCTTATAGGCATGCAAAGTGTGCATTCTAGCAAATATTCTCAGGTGGCTGCAGTGTGAGGACAATGCGTCAGAAAGTGAATGCTAAAAAGGTTGACACATATCTTGTGTCATATTGTGGCATATACGTTTTGTTTTAATATTAATTAGCTATTTTTAGTTAGAGTGGGTCCAGTAACAATCGTCTAGTTATTTGTTTCTGTTTACACATCCTAAAAGGAAGCTTTAAGCCAAAATTCACTGGCAAAGAAAACAATAAATTAAATGAAAATTAGAGATGGACAACTTATTGCCATATAGATGGATGCAAAAATCTCAAAATATTTATAAATATGGGAGGATTCCATGAAATCTCTTGCTGAGTTATTAAAAAATGTTTACCCACTTGATTTAAAATTTTCCCCTCTTGTGGAACAACTGAAACATTTAATGTGTGTTTTAGACTTGCACTCAATATATTAGCTTTTCTCATTATAAGAGAGCACTTCATCCAAAAATCTCAGGATGCTCTGATGTCTAAGGCATATTACAGACTTCTTAACAAGCATTTGTTTTCTTTTATTTCTGATCCAGGAAGCTTCTTGAAGTAGGTCACAAGTAAACTTGAACTTTAATTGCATTTTGAAATTAAGAGCATGTTCAAGTGGTGACTAAAGTTGAAAAACAATGTATGAAGTACATTGTTTTCTTTTCAAATAGAAACTTTGCAAAGTCATTACTTAGAAAATTGCCCAAGAGGGGAATGTCTGGGTGGCTCAATGGGTTAAAGCCTCTGCCTTCCGCTCAGGTAATGATCCCGGGTCCTGGGATCAAGCCCTGCATTGGGCTCTCTGCTCAGCAGGGAGCCCGTTTCCCCTTCTCTCTCTGACTCCCTCTCTGCCTACTTGTGATCTCTGTCTGTTAAATAAATAAATAAAATCTAAAAAAAAAAAAAGAAAGAAAGAAAGAAAGAAAATTGCCCAAGAGAAATATATGCGAATTTATATTCCTTTAAAAAAATTATTTGGTCAAATTGATTTTTCTTTAACATTTTCTACATTTTTTCTAAGTTGTTAAATTGTATTAAGGCTGTTGACATAGTTATATGGTCCCATCTGCCTCTGTGGGGTGTGCATGTGTGTTTGTGCACGCACACATGTGTGTGTGTTGGGGGTGGGATGGCTGGATAGTGGAGGGTGGGTCTTGAAGGAGAAAATGGCGGTTTGGAGGTGTGTTTTCAGTGATGTGTTCAGGAGCTGATGTCTACCTTGGGAGTTGATTGCCTTCAGTTTTGACTGACAACAGTTATTTCTCTTTTTTCTTCCTTCCTTCCTTTCTTTCTTTCCTTTTTTTTTTTTTTCTAAAAAAATTCCCTAACACGTCAAGAGATCGCAGGATCAAATTAAATACACTCAGTGGGAATTGTATTCATGTTGCGAAGAACTGTGAGAAGAGTGGATTTAGCCAGCTTGGGAGATAGCTGCTGATTCCTGCTTTGTCATCACATACAGTAGTTTCTTTACCTCTTTCCTGTGGCTAAAAATGAACAACAGTAAATACAGAAACCATTTGCTCTGCATTCTGCCATCTTTCTGTGTATTATGCAACAGTTTGGCTAATCGGGCAGAAAGTTACTGAGTTTGACTCCCAGGAGAGAAGCCAGTTATGTGTATCTTATTATAATGTTCAACAAGATCAGCTGCACTTTAAATATTAAAGAAGTGTTCTTTAAGGCACTTTTTCTGACCTTTAATGCAATTCATTTTACAGAACATGAAAAACAAATCACCAGAATAAACTTCCTGAATTGTATTTGTGGGCTAATTCTCAATCTACTTATAAATATTATTAGGAGTATTGGCTAAATGCTACCACATGTTGGGGCTGAATTTTTAGAATCACAATACCATACACATTACAAAATAAATGGAGTTAGCTACGTCTATCATCCTTAATTATTTCAACTTTATACTTGTTGTGTGTTATGAAGGTTATTCCCCCCTAAAGTACATGTGCTGTGTGTAAATTATTAACTCATTAATTTCTGAGCTCCTTATGCCCCAAGGACACAACAGTTTATTTTTCTCTAGCTTGCTGGTCTCATAAATGTGGAAACTGAAAGACTTATAGCAGGAAATCAGTACTAGGACCAAAAATAAAATTCAGGTCTTTTAGCTCTTAGTGCGGGGTTGAAGAGCTTTGGCATAGAAATAAATTATTGCTATTTGTGGGCATGACATCAATTAAGATTAGGAAAGTTATTTTTGACCTGCCATTATTTTTAATTATTTTAAATTGCTTTAAAGCATAAATAGGACATTTTGGTTTGGGGGAAACTTACTGCCCTTAGACCAATATCATTCAATTGGAATTCACTCAATGAATTTAGTAATAGACTGGGGGTAGGATAGAGTTCGATGGAGTGAACATAACCAGGTTTGACTCTCCAGTCACATGTGTACCGCAAGTCCAGTGGGAACCTCCTGCCTGATGCTTGGTGAAAGAGGGGTCAGGATGTAACTAGAACCAAGAGGAACAAGCTCTGAAAAGAAAAGAGCAAGTTTATGATGGCTTTGTATTACGTCTTTAAGAATTCTCCAGAGGCTTCTCGAGCTATTTGACATTTTCTGCAAATAAATTTTCTGGTGTTTGTGCTATAATGATATGCTTAATAACAGCTTGTTTTAGGATCATCTGTGTAGAATGCATTACAAATACACTTTGAGGATATGACTATAATAATAACAACAAGACAGAAGGTAGCCGAATAGAACAATAATTTGACAAATACTAATGAAGAGTTTACCAAAGCAACATTGATTTAAAGGGTGCAGATAAAGCCAAGGAAATAATAGAATAAAGAACACCCAAATAGGTGCAGTTTGTGTCTACCATAGAATCCTTCAGACAATATTTTACATTAAAGCATTTTCTTAAAGACCAATTAATTCTTTAAGGAGTCTCTAAGCATTATTGTTACTTTTTTCTGTCCTTAATATGCTCTGAACACCAAAATTGCTGTGAGAATTGGTGCCATTGTAATCATATTCTATAAATATATTCCCAGTTGCATGAGTTCACAAATGAAAAGAACAAGACAAACGACCCATGGATGGTGCATAAAGAGAATGCAGTGGTTTTACACTGGGGAGACAGAGGTAAGGGAGAACAAAAAATAGGAAACTATATTTTTATTAATGATGTTTTTCCTTTACCTATGTAGATTTGGCATCTCAACTGTGGAAAATTAATGGACAATCATAAATATGAGAAAATTTAAGGCCTAAGTGGTCATTTCCATAGTAGAACACAACTATTGATTGTTTTCCAGAGTAGCTAGGTATCGTTAGTTAAGGTCTGTTTGGGGATGAGTGACAGAGTAGGGGAAGATGAGTAGTGCGGGCCCTGTTGAGGAGTTAATGAGTGATGCTCTTGGTTCTAGTGGTTCTTCATCCGGGCTGTTCATTAGAATCTTCTGAGAAGCTTTTAAAATAGACTGATGTCCACCATACCTACGTGCCCCCCACCCTCTCACTGGCCCGTAAGCAACAAGCTTGCTCTAGCATATTTTTATTCAGTTGAGACTGGAAGACAAACAAAAATGTCATCTTGGGGCAAAATCAGAAGAGCAGATTCTTAGTTTGCAAACTCTGGTATGGTAACCAGCGCTGAAGATTACCTAGAAATAGTGATGAGAGGAAAAGCCAATGGGAATATTGTAATATAGAGGGGACCAAGATAGAAAAGACAATGGATTAACAGAAACAATGGGGGAAAAGCATGCCATTTGTGGACAAATATGTCCAAGGAATTTAATAAAGATGTATAGAATGTAAGTGAATATTTTTAAGAGACCTACTTTTTTCTACGTATGGATGCAAAATAGATAATTGGTATTTCTAGGTTAAATTCCCCAAAGCCAGCTTTTTCACACTAAATTTCCAACAACTGCTAACAACTTCCACTCCCCGTTCATTCAGAAGTCTCTGAAATTGGTACCAGACAAAGAAAGCCCTCAGGCATTCTCAGCAGGCCACAATATTCTGGATCAATTAAGTAAGAAAGGAACAAAAGGACTAAATTGGTAAACCATTGGTAAGACTGAGCATATCTATGAGGTTTCTGCTCTGAAACAAAAATAGTTCAAGAGTTAGGCAATTTGTGTGAGGTTTCCGAGGAATCTTTATTTTGCAAGATTTGTAACACTATGTTATTTTGGCTGAGGCTACCATAAAAACAAAGTCATTTCAAACCGTGCAATGAAAATCTTTGCACTTTTTCTGTGTTCCAAGCATAGGGGACTACCCATCATTCTGCAAATATCTGAGGCCAAATTACCTTTGCTCTAGTTGTTTCTCTTTTTGGAAAGTCTTCGCCCCTTCAATACCATCTTTAAAATCTCACTCCAAAAGGCACGTTCTCTGTAACACTTCCTATCGTTGATGAAAACGATATCCAGTTAGGCTCTCATCCAGAATGCACACTTCTTTAATACCACCTTTTTTGTGTTGTTTTGTTTACTTATCTCTCTCTCCTTCTGGATAGACAGAGAGTAATTCAAGGAGGATTTATAGCCAGTGTCTTGCAGAGTGTCTGTTTTTAATTGCATTGGAAAGCTAACCCTTCTGTTGGGTAACCAGAACCCCTAATGAGAGCTCAACAAATGTTTGTTGCATTAAATCGACACCCTTCGCCTACTTGGAAATTTTCCCTTTGGCCTGTCCCTGTTGAAGCAACTTTAGTCATGTCAGTCGAGTCTGTCCTGTGGTGTGTTTTTGTGTGAGTGTATTCATCAGCCTCAAGGGGTGTATGAATCAACTAAAAATATATGAAAACTTTTCTTGTTTTTTTGCAGCACATGCATTTGAAGGAAGGAGAAAGAAGGTCTATAACTTTTATTAGATTCTTAAAGTGGTCCAAACTCTAAAGTGGTTTAATGAGAAACTGAAGGCTTTCTCACCGAATTCTGAAATAAGATGAGAATGGCCATTGTTATTGTTGCATCCTTATTGGAAAATAAAAGGCAAAACATATGACAATTGGCAGTGGCAGTATGACAATTTACCATAGAACAACATCAAAAAACAACAACTGAAAACAAGTGAAACTTTACTAAAACTAATGGAGTTTAAGAAAGTGGCTAGAAAGTAAACACGAATTCAGCTATATATAGGCTTTATTATATTATAAAATCATTTGAAAATATCATGAAAAAAATCCCATTCATCAACAATAACATAAATGTAATACATAGAAATTTAATAAGAAATTTGCAAGAGATCTATCAGGAAAATAATATAGCTTGACTGAAAGAATAAAGAAGACTTAATAAAGCTGTACCATATTCCTTGGTAAGATGACACAATATTGTAAAGAATCCAAGTAAATATGTGTAAATAACCCCAGTCTAGCTAAAAATGCAAATTTATGCAATAATGAGATACATTTTATCTTTCAGATTAGCAAAGCTTAAAAATAGGTGGAGTGGCATATTTTCTTATACATTGTCGGTAGGAATGTAAATTGCTATAACATTTTTGGAGGAAACTTGGAAATATGTAGCAATATTTTAACTTTTAACTCCTTAGCTCTGTTTTTAGAAATCTATCTTCCGGGGAATATCCAACCAAGTGACTGTAATATTGCCATATCAGAAAAATTAAAATATTTGTCAATAAGAATTGGCTAAAAAATTACTTTCCATTTATGTATTGGATTTTAGTGAAATACTGGACAGACATCAAATGAATGTGGCAGTTCTATATATCAAACAAAAACATTGTCCTTGATATATTGACAAGTGTACAAGGCAAGTTGAAACACACTGTCTGACATGGCTCTATTTTTGTTTTCCAATAAAAAGTCTGTGTGTGTGTGTGTGTGTGTGTGTGTGTGTGTGTGTGTAAATGCATGGAAAGAGTCCTAGTAGGAAATAGACCAAATAGTGGCCATCTTTGGAAGCAAAATTTCAGGGGTTTTTCATTTTTTAATTTGCCCAGTGCCACAACTTTTGAAGATTTTTACAATGATGATATATATATATATATATATATTTAATCAAAAACAGGCATGACCATATATCTATCTATCTATCAATCTATCTATCTCTTCTCTAGGTTTTTGTCTTATGATTGTGTGGCTTCATCTTTATTTTTCCTATGCTTAAACTTCAGGACACAACCCTTTTTAGGGGAACTGCCTAAAGATGGGCCCTTGGGAAGATACAGAGAATATTCATTATTTCAGAGTTGAGCAAAATGAATGATGGAAATAACAGCGCTAATGACAAGAGAGAGACTGAGATTTTCTTGGTCAGCTTTTACTGTGCTCTCTTCCCCTCCCTTTTATCTTCTGCCTTGAGTGGAAGTCTTAGAATATATGTCATTAAAGTTCATTGAATTATGAAGTGCATACATGAAAAAAGGAGAAAAGAGTACCAAAGATACTTCTCCTTCACCAAAAGAGAGACACAATCCTCAAAACGTCGATGCTTGGCAAGAGCTCCTTTTAGATTAAAATTTGAAATTTTGGATTGAGAGTTTTGCTTGATGAGTAGGGAGGCAAAAAAAAACCTTCCAAATGAAACAAAAAATTAAATTGGAAACATCAGAAGTATTTAGAGAGCCTTCGTTGTTGGTTTTCAAAGTAGGTACTACCTCCCCATTCCCCCAGAATTTTTTTTAAATGCTTTTCCAGAACTACTTTTTCATTGCATAACCTATTGGACATAAAGAAAATGTTCTCATTGTTACCAATACTGAAGCACCTTGAACAAACCCTATCCTTTCTTTAATTTTATTGCCGTTTTGATTGCGTGATTATTTATTTCAACATTAAGGAATATTTCTGCTTTTAAATTTTCAACTGATCAGGCTCACAATGAGTTATTTTAAAACACATTCCAAATATTTTATTTCGCCCAGCTTCATGTTGACAGGTACAATAGTCCCATCTTAGCTTCTGTTCACACAGGAACACATTCTGAAACCCAATTAATAAAAGGTAGAGCTCTCTAAGCTCTGCAGAGCCCAGCACCCGCTGAGCGAACTGTCAAATGTTTGCCACGGTACTTAGAGCTGTATTATGGCAAAATGAAAAAAAAAATAAGCATGGGAGTGAAATTAAAAACTCACAATGAAATAGTTGATTAAGAAAATTAAGCCATTTAACACAGACCCATGCGTCTGCCTCCCGGAGGAAGCCTTGGGAGGTAGCCGTGAAGCAGAGCCAGCTACAGTGTTTGTCCTCTATGGCCACGACTGCTTAATTTTATTCACAAAGGACTCCTTTGGCATTCATCTAAATTTTCAGACCCCCTTTCAGATTTATTCATAAGTTCCCTTTTTCCCAGTGACCCCAACATACTTGGTGCTGGGAAAGGGTCTGTCAGCAAGTGGCAGATATGCACCTACACCAGAATGAAGCCTTAGGGGTCCTGAGGCCCAATTTTAGGTAGGGACTAGGGCTGAGCTCTCTGTCTCCCTGGGCCAGACATTTTAATTGCTGGGTTTTTTGTTTTTTGTTTTTTGTTTTTCTTTTTTTTTCTTTTCATGTTTAAGGGACAAGGGGGAGGCATGTGTGATAAGGGAAGCTTTGAAGGGATAGCGATGAATAGACCTGGCTCAACATTACTCCCCCTCCGCCTCGGCTTTGTGTTAAGGATTGTTAAAGTTGTCGTGAGCAAAATCAACTATTTCTGTCTTTTAAATACCGAGTATCATACACTTGATCACGTTCATCTTTTTCAGCTCCATTGCCAGGAAGCTTAGAACTTCTTTTGAGGACGTTCAGCAAGTTTCATCAGCAGAATGCCCCTAAACCGTGACAACATCTTTACGTGTGAACCGGGATGAGTTTTTTGAGGCGTGTGTGTAGTGTCTTTCACTATGGATGATCCTCACAACAACATCCCTTCAGTAAAAGCAATTCTACTGATGTCTACACAGCGAGCTTCGCGACTGTAATTTCTCCTGGTCAGGCTGAATTTGAGTAGAGACTTGCAGAGTATCTGCCCAAATGAGGGACTGCTTTGTCAATTCCGTTGGACTAGTAAGTGTTGTGATGACAAATAACCAGGAAATCTTAGTGGCTGAAAATTCCAGGGTTTTCTTCTTGTTCCTGTAGTCTATTCATCATAGTTTGACAAAGGAGTACTGCCCATGGCAGTCATTCGGGAACCCAGGTGATTAGGGGCTCCATGCTTTCCTGATCACAGAGACTGATGGAAAAAAAAAAACACGGCAAACCACACACTGACTCTTACAACTGCCCCAAACACTTGTTACATCTACTGACTTTTTACTGGCTGAAGCAAGTCAGCCACGGAGCCAGGCCGGTCTCTCTAGGATGGGGAAGCATAGTCTTCCCGTAAGGGTGTGCCTGGAATACTGAGAACAACAGTACAAGTTCCGACAACCGTGCATCCTTAACAAAACAACTCTAAGGAATGATTTGCTCAGCTGACATTTCCCAAGATCTTGGGTGACAAAAGCCTCCAAATTGTCTTATTTCCTATGACTCTTTGAAATGCAGTGTTCTCTGCTGGCAGTTAAAAAAATAAGAACTGTCTGCCTTCATGGACAGACCAGCTGGAGGTAGAGTTGATGCTCTATACTGAAAATGCAGCAGCCTATCAAAACCCCCAGAATATTCTCCATAACTAACATTTGTATTGTTTCCATAGCATAGACCTTGCTTTTTCCCTTGTCTAGTTACAACATGCCCTTATAGGTGTAATGATGGTGTCTTTTATGATTCACCCTGGCCATTCTTTTGTGACTCCTCCCATCAAAAACATTCAGTGAGTCCCAGTGGCATTCCCAACATATTTGACACCTTGACTGGGTCATTTTTATAACACCCTTCCCCCAGCCCCGCTGTGTGATGAAATTATTTTCGTGTGGTAAATAATAATCAGCATCATTTTTTCATCTTCTGTTTTAAAACAACACACAAAATGAATGATTTTATTTTTTTTAAATATTTTATTTATTTATTTGACAGACAGAGATCACAGGTAGGCAGAGAGAGAGGAAGGGAAGCAGGCTTCCTGCTGAGCAGAGAGCCCGATTCGGGGCTCAATCCCAGGACCCTGGGATCATGACCTGAGCCTAAGACAGAGGCTTTAAGCCACTGAGCCACCCAGGCGCCCCAAATGATTTTAATTTTAAAGATTACTCAAATTCATGGGATATTTTATGTGTGAACTAAGATTTGCATTTTTCAGAAGAAAATATTACACTTGTCTTTTGAATTTAAAAAATAGAAAACTCCAAGTGATCCCATAGAATGACATAAGTGAAGTAACTCAAGTTCTGATTTTTTTGACTCAACAAACCCAGCTATGTCCCAATGCAAACTCAAAAATTCCCAATTTACCCTTGGATTCATGCAGCTGAGCATGGGTGTGGTGGGGGCCCACCACAGAGTAGGAGTTTGCTGAAATTACTTGTAGAACACAATGTTTAGGAAAGGGTAATGACTGAAATGTGATCATTCAAACCTTCCCGTGTATTCTTAAAACATAACATTAATGGCAGTAAATGTTTAAGATGAAAATGTACACTATATATATATATATATATATATATTTTTTTTTTTTTTTTTTTTTTTTTTTTGAAGAGGAAGGGTATTTGATCACTTCCTTATTTAGAATTACAGGCATGAGGTGATGATTAAAATCAGAATGGCTAGGTTTTATTATTGTTGTTCAAAATTTTCTATGCATAGGTCCTTGTCCCACACACCTATTGCCTATACCCGGGACTACCTCCTAACAACACATTTAGTTAGCCCCATGGTTGACATAATTGGGTGCAAAGCGATGACCCTTAACAAAGTTCTCTGTCATGGCCTCAACATCTTTTTAGCCTACTCCTCCACAGCTCCTCTCTTGTGAAAATATCCCATCAACTAGAAGAGTGGAAATATCCTGCTCCTTGAACCTGCCTCCTTTTTTTTTCTCCCCCCAGTACTTCTCCTTATTTATTCATATCGCTCCCTCTGACAATTTAAGTATAAAGAGCACAGGCTAGAGCCAGGATTTCCTGGGTTTAAACTTCCTCTCTGTAGTTTAGAAATTGTGGGATCTTGGGTGAGTTAGAGAAGCTATCTAGGCCTTAGCCTCCCTACCTGCAAAAAAGTAATGACAAAAGCCCCTTTTGCACGTAATACTGGGTCATGTGAGGATGTAAAATATATGCGGGATTATATGTTACAATAAATATCTTTTTTCTTTTATCTCCCTTGCTAAATTTCACAGATCCAGCACTTAACAGAGCTTGGTTCAAAATAGGCCCTCACAGACCTTGACCACTGAATCAAACAGATCAAGCCAAATGATATACAAGCTCCAGAGGTAGATGGTAGAGGCTTGCACTCCAGTTCTTTCTATAATTACCTCAGCTGTGAGCCTTGAGCATTGTCATAAGAAGAAAATCTTGAATATTTCTCACTTGGCCTTTGTTCCTCTTCTTCAGCTGTCAAGACCTCCCTCACTTAGAGCAAACCCTGCGACCAAACAAGGAGGCAGCAGACGCATCACTGGGAATGGTGACCACACGGGAATCTGGATGAGGCGTCCATTTCACCTTCGGAAACATCTCAGCATTTTGAGCAGCTCAGAGGTCAGGAATGCTGTTGTCATCGGGGTTAGAGCTGCGTCCTGAATAAATACCAAGTAAGGAGGAAGATGACTCAGCCCTCAGAGCTGCCTAAACCTCATACTCCTCTGATATTTTAAGCAACAGAGAGTGGTAAGCAGCTGTCAGATATCTTTGCTTCTTTGTTCAGGCAAAGCTTAGCCTGTTCCATTTAGAAAGAAAATATTCATCATTTCCAGCCAATTTTAACTTCTCCTTTCTTAGAATTGTTATTGCACACATAGTCTGGACCACACAACTTAGTTTTATATAGTTTCATCTCATTTTCTAATTATTTCCTGATTCCAAGTGGGTATAAGGATAGCTGTGGGAAGAGACTATACCTTGTACTCCTCTTATATTCTCTCCAAACTTCAAGATTAGTGTTGGGTCCCTAGCAGGTGGTGCAAACACCCATTTCATTTGTACAGGACTTTAAAAATGAACAAGTTACTTCTACATTCATTCTTGCCTTTGAACTTCACCACAACCCCGTAAAGTTAACTGTTGTTATCTCTCTTTTATCGGCCAGGAAACTAAGGTTCAAAGAGATTAAGTAAGCTGCCAAAGATCATATAACTAGTAATTAGGAGAGCTTGAATATAAATTATTTTTCTGAAAATGTATTTATGTAATATGAACTCCACGAGTTAAATATAAATTCTATTAATTCCATCTTAAAATTTTGTTTGATGAGACCTCAATTAGAAGACTTTTAAAAAATATATATTTAATTTCTTTCAAGGTATTGGATTCCCATCACCCACAATTTTTCCTCTGGCTCTGGAATTTAGAACACCTTTTGCAATTTGTACAGACATAGAGCTAGAACTTAATTATTTGCACACAGAAGGATTCATCTGTGCCTATGCAAAATGAAATGTCACAGGAGAATTCTGCCTAACAGAAAACACAAATTCATTTGTATTTTGATTAATATGTTCATAGAAGATATTCAGAGAATTCACACTATGTTGGAGGCATTATTATTTATCTTATAGTTAAGGAAGGGTCAGCAACTGTGGTTAAAGTGAGTGAAAATAATGTAAGTAGTTGAAAGTGTTAGACTCATTTGATTCCATCAACAGCCATCTATGAGTACCTGCATTTTCTATCAAGGTTGGAGAGTAGTTTTGAACACAAAATTGGGGAAAGTCGGATACTCTGGGAGTTCAATCAAAATAACTCAGTTTTATACACCAAAATGATGCAGGAGGAACGGAAGAGCTACCTAGCTTTTTCATTTTGGTCTCATGTTGCAAATGGACAGCAACTCTGAGACTGATGGAAGACACTTGCCTCAATTATTATGTTATGATTCATAGATTCCCGGTATGGAACGTAATTGAGTATTTTGTCTTTAGAGGCTTCCTCCTTCAGTTATTGCTAGCCTAGAGTAAATAAACATCCTATTTATATCAACTAAGTAATCATTTAAGCAAATTAAATGTTAAAGCCCATTAAAACTATAAAAAAACTTGAATTTCAGTATGGGTAAGTGCAAGTACAACAATTTCATCTTCCTTTGAGAGATTATTGAGTATGATGTGCAAACATTTCATGTTGCCTGTATAATTAATGCCCTTGGTAATTTACCACACCTTTTACTTTATTCATGAAAATTGTAAAGAATTAACTGTAAATGGATATTTGAAGAAGTCGACTTAATAGATCACCAAAGTAAGGAAAGAGTGGTCCAGGGAGGTGTGGGGACTAGGAGAGTACTCAGAAGATCATGATTGTAGCTACAGAGAAGTCTCTGTCTCCTGGTTTAATCCCTCATCCTACTCACTCTGCATTAACCTGGAATAGATCACTGTGCTTCTCTGTTAAAAATAATGTACGGACATTTAGATTGATGATTACTGCCGCATTCAAGGTTCTGTAAATAATGATAACATTACTGTCTGGCACATTATATAAGATCATCTAAATTATAAGTAGAAGATGTATCATGTCGTGATCAAGTCTAATACATGTAATTTACGGGCTTAATTCTCACTGTTTTAAGTGTCTGTTGAAGAGGGCAAGAAAAAAATCACTCTTATCCAGACAAATATGGGAAGCCTGTGTCTTTTTCTAAATCTGGAGTTTAAGAATTGTGTAATCCAAAGGAAAATCCCTCTCAAGGGGAAAAGTGAAATCATTTGCAGTCCCCCCTCCCACTAGATTTCATCGAGCACATTTTGTGAGCTTAGCATGTGTTGGACACAATGCTGAGTATGATGGCCATTGTGGTAGGAGGTGGAAAAAAAGTATTGGACATCTGCCTTGCTTTCACTAGTACCACTAGCTCATTGAGGAAAGTGTGACAGTCTGCCTTTTAGTTTTGGCTAGGGAGTATCCTGAAGTGTTATTAAAAATTCTTGTGTTTAACTTTCCTTTTGTCCTCTGAGTTTTATGCTTTTTGTTGTTATTCCCTGCAAGCATATTTAGCCAATTTTATTCTTTCTCTTAGATATGACTATCTGCCTTTTAAATATTTCTTCCTCTGCCCAAAGAGCTTTATCATTTCTTATCATCTTCTCTCTTTTAGACTCCTGTTATTTTTTTTCACATGAAAACTTTGAACTCAAACTTGATAATTTTTCCTTCTGTTAATATTTTGTAAGTTAGTTTGCAAACCTACCACCATCGGTACCTCTTGGTGTGCAAAACTCAGTTATTCTTATTTCCACTTCATAGCTTCTAACATATCCAGTAAAGGCCATCCTTTCGTTTTGTTATATTCTTTAGTCCATTTCTCTATATCTTTTCTCTTACAGGCGATCATTAAGCATTCCATGTATTAGATTGAACTTTATGAAATTGATATTTATGTAGGTCAAAAACTGTCAAATATCAGCAGTTTCATGCGATTCAACCAAATCTGTCTTTCCAAACCATGTTTGTTATTAATATATATATATATATATATATAAATTTGAAAACGTGCAATGTTTTAAGTATAGGTATGTATCTATTCTAAATGAATGCTGCCAACCTCTATCAAATACCAAGTCTATATAAACCAGAGACTCTTCCTCGGCTCTGTATTCTTCCACTGGTATTGACTGCTGCACATTTGTCATAAGATACAATGACTTTGCTTCTTCCCTGATATTGTTTTCGATGTTCATGGGTCTTTATAGTATTCTTAATAGATTTTAGCTAATATTTAGCAACTGATCCTCTAATATTTTAATTTTTTCCCCTCTCTTAGTCTACTCAACTGTCCCTTAGATTTTACCAACCCTACATATCAGACCTTCGGTTGCATTTTTCTGTTGACTGTTATAATTTTCATAGCCAAGGGCTCTTCTGTTATGTTTTCTCATTGTTCCTTTGTGATAAAAATCTTGTTCTTGATTCACAGATGCAATACCTTCTCTTACCTTATTAAAAATAACAGTAGCTTTGCTTCTTTGTTCAGTTTTCTTCTCCTTGCAAAGTCCCTTTTCCTTCAACTTGCTTCTCATCTCTCTCATCCCTCATGCCTGGTCATATTTAAGAGTGCTGTTTTGTAAAGATGACTGCAACTTGTCAACTGTGGACTTTAGTGTAGCCTACTGGCTATCTTGTCAGGGAACATGCAATATCAGTATCTTAATGCTTCTCCTCTTTGGTTTATCAATGTTCCCCGAGAAAAATCTTCTAATTTCCAGCCTCAATATTATAAGTCTGGGCTATTAGTGTCCTTCACTAAGTAACTAAGAGAGAGAGGAATGGAGATCTCAAATTCAGTGTATCAACTTTCCGTTAATTCCACTCTTTGAAGCAGGCTGTTTCATGTTTCCATTAGATGTGTTGCTCCCAAAGTCAGGGAATCTTTGTTTTACTATCTCTAGGAAAATCTGCTTCCAGTTCTTCTGTTGGGTGGAGTAGGGATTCTTACACAGAGTGGAGGCGGTCCTATAGACATCTGTTTCATAAACAGTGTTATTCAGTCATCTTTTGTTTGGTTTGGTTCTACCTTCACCCTCACTTTTAGAGATGCAGGTGCTGAAAATACCTGAGTGTAAGGGAAGTTTCGTGAGATGAATGAAAGTTTCTCAGATTTCTCTGCTACCAGCTTGGGATTCTCTTTTTTCGTTTGCTAAGCCATTTAATATGCATTCTTCTGTTTCTCATCATCTGAAGCTTTATTGCTATTCTTTCATCCTCTGTTCTCTTTGTCTTTATAGAATTTATGCCTCAAAAGATCCCTTCACCATTGTTTTATGAGGTTTATGGAGGGGGTGGATAAAAGGCACACATCCAATCCCCCATCTTTAACTGGAATTCCCTGCTGTTATTTTTTATTATTTCCTTCTTGTTTTGTGGTTTACTTGGTCACTCTTTTACTCTGCTTTGAGTAATCACGTACCTCATTTATTTAAGTCTTTCTTGGTTCCTGATAAATGAATTTAAAGTGAAAATTTGTCTCAGTACTACTTCCTTAATTTGACCTGTAATTTTCAGTTATTTAAGTGTAAATGTTCATAATTTTTCATGTGTCTTTCTCTTCATATTACATTTACATTGCATTTTTGGGTAATATTCTAAAGTTTCCAGTAACATGGAATTATGAAAGTTGTCACTTGCTAATTTTTTATTTTATTGCATTGCAATCGGATCAAAAGGTCAATAGATATTGATTTGGGGGGTTATTGAAACTATTTTGTGACCTATTGCTCGGTGGGTATTTTTTTTTTTTTTGGATAGTCCATGATTATCTGGGAAACAAAACAAAACAAAACACGACCATTCTCTGTTGAGTGAAAAGATTTCCAGGTAGTGATACATCAAGTTTATTCATCCTCAAATCGTTTTTACTCTGTATAACTCCTTGGTCCTTCTTCATGGTTCCTCTATCCTCCCCCAAACCTAAAAGCCTCCCTTTCTTTTTTAACATCTGTAGGATTACAGAAAGAGCAGCAACTGCAAGAAATTATAATAGTGCTCCATTCTGTGAGTTTGTCTGATCCTTCTACTGTTTTATTAATGCAATGCAATTTTGGCTGTGTGCATTTTTTCTGTTTGGCTGTAGCAACAGGAAGCGTCTGTTCTTTGTTAATTCTTTAAATGGTCTATTCTTAGGTGTTCAGAGCACCCTCAGGTTCATGTATAAGTAGTACCTTACAGTTCATCCTACCAGTATTTTTGGAATTACGATTAAGCGCCTGTCCTGTCCAGATGATTCTTACATTCTAAAATTAAGTAAGCAATTATAGAGAGGTAAAGGGGACTTTAAAGAGACTCACATCAAGTATTTTCATTTTATAAGTAGAGAAACTGAGGCCTAGAGAAGTTAAGTAACTTTTCTAAAATTCTACAACTAGCTTATCTAAACTCCTCTGGTTGGTTAACTGGACCATTAAACACGTTTGTCAACTGGAAATTGAGGATAAAAAATGTCTTCATGGACGTAATGATCAAATATGATAATGTTTGTGAGAGTATTTTAAGCAACAAGAGGATTTTTTATTATAGCGCAGTAGGTTTCTTGATAGCAGGATTCTTCTGAATGCCTGATGCATATAGTAACTATGATTGCTGTTATTATGTATCAGGCACATGTGAAGGTTTCTGATTTCGGGAACAATTAAATATCCCACCTCTCTCAGAACTTCTGGTTTGGTAGAAAAGGCATTAACATAAAAGAGAAACCCAATAGAGTGAGGCAAGTGCTTTAAGAGAAGAAAGCTACAGGTCAGAGTTTTTCTAGGAAGGGAGTATCCATCTCCCCCAGGAGGTCAAGAAAGGCTTCACAGAGGACAGATTATACTCTCCCACACCTCTGAGTCAACACTGAATCCCTTGGTTAAAATGACCATTTCTCCTTTATTCTCTGATGACCATTCCCAGGGAACTGTGAGGTTTTTTGTTTTGTTTTGTTTTCTTTTTTGGTACTTCTACAGAATATTGTGAGAGTGGTGGTGTAGCAGAGAAAGAGGTTTCAGAATTAAGCTGTCCTTGGTTTTTAGAAAGCCTACATAGATCTTGCAGAAAATGGGGAGCCATTGGAAGGAAATATTTATGTGTAGTAATGGTCTTGTCTTAAGTGTATTAGTGTATTCTTGAATATATTAGGTAGGTTTGTTTGCTGGACGTTCATAGGAAAACATTTTATTATAATTAGGCTTAGGGTTGTCATTTCTTTTTATCCATGGCCATTCCACATCCATGTACTACCATTTTGCTAGTAAGTTTATTACAGTGAGATGCTCAGAATCCAGGTAGGGAAGAGAAGTGAGGAAGTTGATGAAGACCCTGAGAGAAACTTGGGGGAGTCACTTAAATATTCCCCAGATTTGTCTATCTCTCAACATTTTTTTCAGATTTTCCTTTATATATTGTTTCTTCTCTTTTTTATCCCTACTTTTTACCTCCCACTTTCTTTCTTTTCCCTCATTCTCTCTCTCTGCCCTATTATTTCTATCCTTGCTTCCTTCCCCCCTTCCTTCCTCCTTACTTTACTTCTTTCCTCTCTTCCTCCCTTCTCCCTTTCCTCCCTTCCTCTCTCCTTTCTTTCCCTTCCTGCCTATTTTTTTTTCTTTCTTTCCTTCAACACAGAGACTACTTCTATATTTTTGTTCCCTTCTTTCAGATCTTTTTGGGTAAAGGTGGGGTTATAGCAGTTCAAATTCTGTATCATTACCATTTTCATTGGTAAACCCTGAACTATCTGGGGCTCATTTCAGGCTGTGACAGAATCAAAATTCTAAACATCTAGACTCAGATTTTTTTTTTTTTTTTTTTTTGGTATTTCAGTAGTTTACACATAATTTATTCATTAGGAAGAGAAGTCAATTTTCAAATGATGAAATCATTATCAACCCAAATAATTGCTTTTTCAACCACTGAACAGATTTTAGTGTTTTTTAAATTTTTTTAAAAAAATTTTAAAATTTAAAAATTTTTAAATTTTTTAAAAAGATTTAATTCATTTGAGACAGAGATACAGAGAGAGAGAGAGCATGAATAAGGGGAGAGGTAGAGGGAGAGACAGAAGCAGACTCTCTGGTGAGCCAGGAGCTCAACATGGGACCCAATCCCAGGACCTGAGATCATGACCTGAGTGGAAGGCAGAGTCTTAACCACCTGAACCACCCAGGCACCCCATAAATGAAATTCCATAAGCAGAAAAATGTTGAAGAGCCCATGGTTTCTCATGTTAGTTCAGAATCACTTGGATTTGTATAACTATCATCACATATCCATCCAAAATAGCAGCCCTTGGTTTATTTAATTACTATTTTACATTCTTCTGTAGTTATATACAAGTGGTAGTGGTGATATGACATGGTTTTTGTTCTGAGTTTGTATCACATTTGTATTGTTTTTTTAAATTTTGTTTTGTTCCAGATTTGTATTATGGTTCTTTTTCCTAATTATTTTTGCCTTTTTTTCTTTGAACCAATTTTATATATACATATATATTCAAAGGGGCAGAGAATTGTGTGTTTGTCCAAAATAATATGAAATTATGGTATCATGCAGTTTTAAATGATGAATAAATGTGTTCTTTACTTTCAACTTGCTTACTTTAGTAATTTTAGGGCTATTCTATTTTCTTTTATAAAGTGTAAAAAGTCCAGCATTATGGCTATGTGTGTGTGTGTGTGTATGGTGGGAATCTCACAGTGATTTCTAGATATTAAGTGGTTTGTTCAATCTGTGAGGAGGCAGAACCAGAATTAGAACTCAGATCTCATGAGTCCTGATACGAATCTTCCTTGACTCACAGTAGGATTATGTCCTGATAAATCCATGAGTTGAAAATGTATTGAATACAGCTAACCTATGGAACATGGTAGCTCACAGTCTAGCCTGCTTTAAACATGCTCAGACTCTGGGGCGCCTGGGTGGCTCAGTGGGTTAAAGCCTCTGCCTTCAGCTCAGGTCATGGTCCCAGGGTCCTGGGATCGAGCCCCGCATCGGGCTCTCTGCTTGGCAGGGAGCCTGCTTCCTCCTCTCTCTCTGCGTGCCTCTCTGCCTAGTTGTGGTTTCTCTCTGTCAAAGAAATAAAAAAAAAACTAAAAAAAAAAGAGTCTCTTTCTAAAAAACATGCTCAGACTCCTGACTTTAGACTACAATTGTGTAAAATCATCAAACACAAAGCCTATTATATAATCAAGTGTTGAATAGCTTATGTTATTTGTCAAATACTAAATTGAAAGTGAAAAACAGAATGGTTGTATGGGCCCAGAATAGTGGGAACTGTATAGGTTGTTTACCTTCATGACTGAATGGCTGGCTACAAGCTTCCCAACATCATGAGAGGAGTGTCCTACCACATATCACTAACCCTGGAAAAGGTCAAAATTAAAAGTACAATTTCTACTGAGTGCATATCATTTTTGTACCATCATAAAGTCAAAAAATCCTAAGTTGAACCATCATAAGCTGGGGATATCTCTATACTGATCTTTGTTCTCTACTATTCTCCCTTTTGTATAGTTAACATACTCAATTGATTGCCTTGGTCTCTGAAGTTTGAGTATGATAATTTCAAGGCGTGAGTTTAGCTCAACGTGAAAGTTGTGAAGGCACGGATCAGGAGAGGTGGAGAACCACTACAGATTTGGTCGTCACAAGGTAGGTCTCCTGTCTCTGCTCAGCAATCAAGGTATAAGTCTTGGAGTTTAACAATTTATCATCACAAATTTTCAAACAAAATTACAGAACAAAATATTTTATTAGGTCAAAATAAGTTTTGGATAATTTATGGGGTTAGTTTGTGCACCCCACTTCTTTCAAAATGTAACTGTAATAATGAAGCTCATTTTCTTGATATCATAAAATGAGGGACATGGAAAGTCCTGAGTGTTCATTTATTTTACTCCCTTGAACTATGATAGTACAAAACTTTTTCAAGTAGATGGATACCTACTCTGCTTTGAAAAGACTTCATAATCTTAATTCAATTCCAGTAGACAGATATTTAGTTATGCTCTTACAGAGATCAGTAAGAGATGGTCTCCAAATTTTTACGGAGCTTAAAATTTGAAGAAATGTTATGATCAATCCTTTTTATTACAGACAGATTATGATAATGGTCATCAAATACATATTAAAAGAATTTGTTCTGGAAAATCAGAGTGATGACAGCATCTGTAGCTTAGGGATATCAGGAAAGGCTTCCTGGTGGAGGCATTAAGATGAACATTGAACACTGTGTAGAAATTCAAGGATGTGAGGTGGAGGAGATTGGGGGTGAAGCGCATGTACAGGGCTAAGGCCTTGAGTCTCTACAATATGTGACCTGATGAGGGAAGGGGCAAAGGTCATGGTAGGGAAGTCCTGAGAGGCAAATCTGTGCAGAGAATAGAGATAGAATGGAGACAAGCTTAAAGGCAAATTGAGAATTTATAATTTATTCTGTTGGACAGTTCTGGGTGATCAATGCAGGATCTTGAGCCAAAGAGCAATCCAATGAGAAGAATACTTTAGAAAGATCAATCTGGTGAGTTGTGTAACAGGAATCAAAAGGGAATGTGAGTGGGAAAAAAGTGGAAACTTTTTTCAGAGTGGAAAAGAGATGTGAGGAGGGTGGCGATAGAAGGGGATCTGGAGAGAAGTGGTTGATGGCAAGAGATTCCCTCGACTTGGCAACCTATTTGAGAAAGGAGCAAAGGAGATGAAGTTATAAATAAATAAATAAATAAATAAATAAATAAATAAGAAAAGAAAAAGAAAAAGAAAAAGAAAAAGAAAAAAGAAAGAGACCCCTCCCTAATGTTTCTGGTGGAGGTGGGGGGGTGGGACTGGTAGGCTGGTAGCTCCCTGGGAAGAACAAAGAGTTCTGAGGGGGAGCTTTTGAGGAAGGGGTGAAGGTTGTGGATGGTGAATAAAAGATTGTTTTACATCTAAACTAAAAGCGGCATATGTCAGCTTAAACCACTGGACAAATAAAAGATTTAACACCTGACCTTTGGGTTTTCATGTGGCCTATGGGATGGTGTTGCCTTTTGCTCATGGTCTGGGTTTTATGAGCACGTCCTCACTGAAAAATAAGTAGCCCTTTCTCGCAGTTGTAACAATATTCTAATTTCCTGAGCGGGGTTGTGTGGGGGGAACAATAGCAAAAACCCGATAGCAATACCGTGGACAACCGGTGGCCACAATGGTGGCGAGAAAATCTGGTAAGGACAGGGATTTCTTGGCCTTCTGTCGCTCACCGTTGCACAAAATGCTGCGCATTATATTGCTTCCCGCCTGGTGACTCCATGCCAAACTTCAGCCCGCCCAGGGTCAGGGCTTGCTGGGGGTGCCGCCGGCTCCATTGTGTGTGCCGCACTGGGATCAAAGCATTCTTTCCCCTTCCTCATCTACCTCTTCTCCCTACTGCTTGTCTGCCTTCTCCTGCAGGGGGTCAGGCTGGCCACATTTGCACGTCTCAGTGCCTAGCCCTTTTATACAAAGTTTTCTTTGTTAATCAGGAGAAGTACATGCAAATCCTCTCTATGTACAATGAACTTCTTTGAGAAGAAGGTGTGACAGTGATATAATGACCTGGTGAATTTTCAGGCAAGGAAAATCCAAATATCTTGGTTTTATTTTCCAGAGATTAGTATTTGAGGGGTGTGTGTGTGTGTGTGTCTGTGTGTGAGTGTTTGTGGGTGTGGAGATGTGTGTCCTTTTGCCCACATTCTTCCTCTGGCAAATAGCGTCTCTGTGGAACAGAGTTCTTGAATTCTCTCCTTTTCCATGTTCATACTGGAATTATCCTTAATACTTGAGTGTCAGTGCAAGGAAGCTTTGTTTTTGTTGAAACTTCAGGATATGGAATCTGTCTGACTTCAGCCTGGTTGATAAGCTTTAATACCTCACCTTGGTGTGCCACTTTGGCCGTCCCTGGCGAGGGTCAGGAGGGGTACACCCGCCACCTCCCTGCTGTCAGTGATAAAGCCAGATTGAACCGAAACATAAGTACTGCCCTCCTTCATGTTTCTCTGCAAGATATTAATAAAAACACAGTGGCTGTTCATTCTATTTTTCACTTTTCCTTGTCACTGTTTCTTGCACCAATCAAGCAGTTAGTAATCACTTAATTGAAGTACAGGTACGTTTGGAAGCAGTCTTCTGGACAATCCAGCAGTCTTTGGATCCGGCTTGCACTTGAAGATCTTCTTGGACGACACACGAGGTAGTTACCAAACATCTGAGAAAAAGATGGAAAACACAGAAGTCTGTGCTGTGTTTTATTTAATTTCTTTTTCTTTTGTTGGACAGTAGAAGCAAGAAGATGGTCCCTTTATTTGACCTCCTCTCCATGGGAATCGTAACTATAATGGGTTTAATTAACTATGTGGTATTGACGTAATTAGTTATCCTGGTGATTATACTTCTTTAATAAAAGCAGTTCATTTGAGATGCATTGGTGTTCTGGGGTGGCTGAGCCCCACACCCATATTTCATAACTGTCTAGACACTGGAACCATGTGCATATTTTACCAACAACCCTTGAGAGAGGTTATCTTGCATGGCTTAAGGTAATTGGGAACTAATGATTTTGCCCCCTGGTTTCAGACTCACTCTGAGCAGAGAGCAGAGAAACTGTGGGGGGAGGGGCAGCAGCTCATTCTGAGTAAACTGAAAAGGAGGGGGAAGGGCTGGGTTTTGGAAACCGTATGCTCTTAGGAACTGTTTCTCTTTAAGCTAGCAATCAGAAAGACAGTAACACCAGAGGGATTTGGGGTGTTTCATCTACGGGTGGACTGTATAAATACACTGAAAGAAATGTACACAGTGTATACAGACATATGCTCATATTAACAGGAATTCTGGCTGTACACATGTCTATTAACAAACACGCACTCCAATTCGGTATTAGAAGTAGATCGCTGCTTACATTTGGTCAGCAGGTGACTGGCAATGTCCCTTTCACACAGCGCAGAGGACAATGAAGTCAGACTGTATGGGAAAAAAATAGGGCAAATATAAAGGAAGAAATATATAATGCAAAAATTTCCATATGAACATGTCAATAATAATATCACAAGAAACCCCAAAGAAGAAGAGAACAAAAGCAAAAAGATTATCTAGCTGTGTCTGGACCCGTCCACAAAAAAAAAAAAAAAAAATTGTGTCTGAACCCCCTTAGCCTCCTCACTATTCAAACTTGGGAAAGGGAGGAGGAGGGAGAAGCGTGGGGGCGGGGGAGACAACGATATGGACGGAGAGGGGGTTAGAAACCTAGCTGAAATAGACTCTGCCAAGAAATAATAGGTTTTGAGCACAATCTCTTTTGCGGCTCGAAGTGCTATTTCTTTCCCAGTCTGTTTTATTTGACTCTTTTTTTTTTCCCTCCCAAAGATGTGCTTTCCCGTCACCTCTTCCTGCAGCTCTTTATCCTGCAGTGCGGAGCCGCCTCCCCTCCCTGTCTCCTAGTCTAGAGACACACACCGAAATCACCGCGGGCATTTGACTGCTTGACGCAGCGCGGGAAGAAACACCGGGGGTCATCCCAACAGCCAAACCGATAAACAAGACCATCGCAAAACCCAACAAATGGAAGCGAAGTGCCTCGGTGGAGGTACCTGCCAACAAGACTTGTTCCTATGCCACGAGGGATGCTCCGGCAAAAGCCTCCATCCCTCATTAAATCAATAAAATCAAATGTCCTTTATCTTAAGCCTCGGCACTATAATCCAGTGGCAAGGAGAGGGGCCCAGGCTTTTCATCTCATTGTTTCAAAACAGGTCGTTTGGTTGGAATTGACAAAAGGTTCATTCCGTTACCTTTGTGGAAATGTCAGTAAAAAGGCAGGTGCTGGGCATTTGGACTCTTTTGCTCAGCAGAAGAAAAAAAAAAGAGAGAGAGAGAGAGTGTGTGGGGAGGGGGAGATCTGTGACAGGCTAACTACATGTACTGAAGCTTTCTAAGACATTTTGTTTAGCTTGATATTGTGCAGCAGTGAGGAGAGAGGTAGGATCTATTGTGTCAGCTGCATGAATCACCGGATTGAAGTCTAACAGCCTCAGATCCTCTTTTATACAGTAGAGGGGAGATTAAAGCAGGGAGCTCATATGTCACAAAATAGAGGTACAATGCAGTTCTGGCTTGCTTAGTGCACTCAGCCAGCATTTGATCCAAATTTAGCCAAAGGAAACGAAGGAACCTGTGCTCGCTGCTATCAGCCGGGGAGGTGGCAAACGTGGGGCTGTAATACCCAAATTCCTTTCCTGTTTCCAAAATGTCATCTCTCCTTTGTCAGCTTCATTATGACTGAATCTATGTATAGTCACAGACCAACTGGAAACAAACAAAAAACACTGAACCCTGGCTAAATTATTCTACACCTGCCTCTTCCTAAGCTGGGTAATTGATATGGAGCACAGGGAAGTTTCCTCTCCAGGACTTACAACCTCATTTGTTTAACAAGTATTTGCTGAATGCTACAGTATATTCTAGAAACTGAAAGGGATACACAAGGGATCTAACACATATCTTGCTACTTCCAAAAGCTTGCAGTCTGGCTAAGAAAACAGGCAGACAGACAGACAGATAAATACATACAGGCATGCTGTCAGGAACAAAGGCAACGGAGTGTTTTGTTTAATGAGTAACTATGGGTGCATAAAGGAGAAGTGCTATAGGAATTCAGAAAGAGAGAACTCCGAGTGGAAATTTTTTTGAATACAGAGTAGAGGAAGGGAAACAGTTCATGCTTGGAGTACTGAGCCCTTTGAGAAATATCTTACATGTGCCGCGTCATGAAACATAGAGTGTGTACAGAGTTGTATTATTATCATCCCCATAGACAAAGAGACTGGAGCCCAGAGAGATAAGTAACTTGCCCAGAGTCACATGGTTAAAAGAGGCAGAGCAGGGATTTTAAACTTTCAGCTTATTTACTCTTTACCACTTCCCCAACCTGCTTGGCAAAAGACTGGAAGGAAGGCGTTCTGAAGGAGCCATCCGCCTAGCATCTCTCCCCTTCCCCCTTGCTAAGTGATTTCTCCACTTGGCCTCACTGAAACTTCCAGCTCCTTAATCTCTGTTGCAGCTGAATTATCGGCCACTTTCTCTGTATTTAGATTTCCTTCCCTGGACAGACTTCATGGTCAAGTCAGTAATAAAACTTTATTTCTAAAAGAAATTTTAGTGGTGGCTTGCCTACGGCCAAGTAAGTTCTTATTTACCGACATGAGATCACAATTTGTCTTTTGAAGCCCAGCCCCATGACCCTTCTGGGGTTTTGCCACACCCATCACACCCCTGCTATTTGCTTTTCTTCTTACTTTCTAGAGGAGACCTCCGGCAAGATGGAGGTCCATGCAGCTCTGGTCATCTGCACGTCAAGGCCCCCTATGACGAGTGAGCAGTCACATCCACTCCCTGACAGGGCTAGGCGTCTCTTTCTGAGACTCTCAGGAGCCATTCCAGGCATTCTCTCTTTCCAAGTCCTCAAAGCAATTGGTAAATGATCTCCTTTTACATCCTAGTGAAAACACTGACATCAACTGACATGGGATACCACCTTTTCACCTGAGCACATTCTACCTCCCCACTCCCAGCTCCCTCACTGCCCTGCCCAAAGCTGGAAGAGCTGCCCCTCAAAGGCTTCCCTGAACCAACTCGTAGGATTGCTGAGGGGTTGCTTTGGGGGCTGGCATCCCTCTTAGCTTTCAGGGTTCCCCCATTCTGTTTCAGAAGTCCAGGGTCCGTATACTACCCTATATTCTTCAGTGAAAATCTGAACTCAGAGAAAGGCCTAAGAAACATGGAATTGTAAAAATCTTTAAGGCTCAGTATTATTTTCCTCAGCGCAGGAGTTTTTAAAATTTTTATATAATAGGATCAAGGATCCACATATCAAAGAAACACATTTATAATTGTGGGATATCAGGCACCATGGAAAAGGAATAAGGCATTTGGGGAGCAAAGGCCATCAAATCACACCACCTAATGGGTGGGTCATCTCTGTTTGTACATGCACAGCCTGCACTGCTGATTAGCTCAAAGCCAATTCTTTGAACTGGAGAGATTCTTCCATTCCTTTTACCTCAGGATGGACCTTGTTCTTGTGATTTTCTGGCACTTTCTCTGGCTTTTTTTCTTCTTTACTTCTTCACTTTCCATAGCTGAGGATACATAAGTTTATTCAACTTGATAATTCTTCCTTTGATTCTGTTGCATATGTTGAATGATTGTTCTTCTCCCCTCTTTTACTGACCAGACTTTATGTGCATCTTCTATACATTCTCTGCCTCTGTTTCTCAGTGACTGCTTAGTTTTAAAAAAGTTTGATTACTTCAGCTCAACAAAATTTCTTGCCCTGATACCAAATACTAAGTCCCAATTCTTCTTGATGTCTTTCGGAAGAGGTTTCAACAAAGAAAAGAGGCACCTGGGTCGCTCAGTTGGTTAAATGTTCGACTTTTCATTTCAGCTCAGGTCATAATCTCAGTCTTGAGACTGAGTCTCATGTTGGGCTCCACACTGGGAATGGAGCCTGCTTGAGATTCTCTCTCTCTCTCTATCTCCCACCTCACTCATGCACTCTATCTCTCTTTAAAAAAAAAAAAAAAGGTAAAAAGAAGAAAAATAAAGAACGACATAGTAGTTGTGTATTTAACAACATGCAAAACCCTGTGTGTTTTTATGAAATAGATTAAGTCCTACCCTGAAATAATGTAAACTTTTTTTTACATGTATGAATGTTCATGAATCAGTCAAAAGTTTGTTTGATGCAAGATAATTCTTTATGATGTGTGACTGTGTCAATCATTGCAGGATGTCTAGCATTCCTCCCCCAACTCCCATCACTACACACAATGTAAAAATATCTTCCACTATCACCGTCAACCCCAAATTTCTAAAATCCCCCTCCCTGGGTGGCGTGGTGCAGCACTAGATTATCTAGATTATCTCATCTCCAGCTACTGGCGTTTCTCTTTTCCTTCTCACTTATCTGATCCCTCTTTTTCTTTGGGTGGGCTGTTTCCCCTTTTTCCTTGCAGTTTTAACTGTGGCCAGTCTTCAAGGTCCTCGCTTACCTATTACTCCCTCCCCCCTTCCCCCACCTCTTTCCCTATCTTTTGCTTTGCTTTATTGAGACATCATTTATATCCAGTATGGTTTACTGATTTGAAATGTACACTTAAATGTACACAGTTGTGCAACCATTACCGCAATCCTGATATAGAATATTTTTATCACTCTAAGAGGTTTCTTCTGCTTCTTTACTTAATCTCTTTTCCACGAACCTAGTCCCTGCCAATCACTGATCAGTCTTCTGTGCCTAGAATTTATGATACATCAAATCGTTTATTCATTCACTCCTTGATGGATATTGGAGTATTTACATTTTTGACCTATTTTTGAATAAAGCTGTTCTGAACAGCTAAAAATATATATTTTTATTTCTCTTGGGTAAATGCCTACAAGAGGTATTGTCAATACATGTTGTAAGTATATATTTTAATCATAGGAGACTGCTTTCAATCTCTTTCAAAGTGGATGTACCATTTTGAACTCATGCAAGCAATGCATGAGTTCCAGTCTACAACCTCATCAACTCTAGGTATTGTTAATCCTTTTGAATTGGAGCAATGGTAGTGGGCTTATGGTGGTATCTCATGGTGGCTTTAATTTACATTTTTTCTAATGGTAACTGATGTTGAGTATCAGTTCATGGTTTTTGGTTTTTTTTTTCTTTTTTTTTTCTGTGGAAGTGTCTGTTTAAATCTTTTATCCATCTTCTAATCGGATTGTTTATCTTATTTGTGAGTGGTATGAGTTCTTTGTATGTATTCAGTGTGAGTCCTTTGTAAGCTGTATGTTTTGAAAATATTTGTTGTAGATAACATGTAATTGGGCCTAGCATTTTTTTTCCCATTTTATTTATTTTTTCAGCGTAACAGTATTCATTCTTTTTGCACAACACCCAGTGCTCCATGCAAAACGTGCCCTCCCCATTACCCACCATCTGTTCCCCCAACCTCCCACCCCTGACCCTTCAAAACCCTCAGGTTGCCCCAACCTCCCACCCCTGACCCTTCAAAACCCTCAGGTTCTTTTTCAGAGTCCATAGTCTCTTATGGTTCGTGGGCCTAGCATTTTTATCCTCTCTGACATATTTGCCTTTTAGTTGGAGCACTTAGATCATTTTCATCCAATATAATTATCAATGTGATTGAATTCAAAACACCTTGCTTTTTTTTTTTAATATTTTATTTATTTGACAGACAGATCACAAGTAGGCAGAGACACAGACAGAGAGAGAGGGAAGCAGGCTCCTCGCTGAGCAGAGAGCCCTATTCGGGGCTCGATCCCAGGACCCTGGGACCATGACCTGAGCCGAAAGCAGAGGCTTTAACCCACTGAGCCACCCAGGTGCCCCAAAACACCTTGATTTTTGTTTTCTTTTTATTTCAATTGTTCTTTATCCCTGCCCACCCCACCCCTGCCTTTTTTTTTTTTTTTTCTGTTTTCTTCTGTTGGAATATTTTTATGACTCTTTTTTATTTCTATAGCTGGCTTTTTAGTTATACTTCTGCCTGAATATTTTTCTTTAATATACCTTTTGATAATGAATTTTCTCAACCTTTATTTGTCTGAAAAAAGTCCTTACTTCATTTTTACTTTTGATTGATATTTTTGCTGGATATAGAATTCTAGGTTTACAGTTTTTGTTTGTTTTGCTGTTTTATTCCTTAGAGTACTTTACTGGTATCACGTCTAGCTAATGCTGCTATTGATGAGAAGTTATCGGTCTTCATTGTGCTTGCTCCTCTGTCCATAATGTGTCTTTTCTTCACTGACTGCTTTTAGATTTTCTCTCAATCATTGGTTATTAGCAATTTGATTATAAATCCTTTAGTGTAGTTTTCTTATAATTCTTCTTGATGGTCATTGACCTCAGATTTGTGGATCTGTGTAGTTTATCATTTTCATCAAATTTGGAGCTTTGGGGGCCGTAGTTCTTAAAATATTTTTTAGTATCTCTTCTCTTTTGGGTACTCCAATTATATGTATATTCATTTGTTTGATATTGTCCCGCAAATTGCTGAAGCCCTGTCTTTAGAGGGCTTTTTAAAGGCTTGTATTCTTTTTTTTTCTATTCGTTTTGGATAGTTACATCTTTGAGTTACTGATCTTTTCCTCTACAATATTTATCTATTATTAATCTTATTGGGTGTGTTTTTTATTTCAGATATGGTATTTTTTACCTCTTGAAATTTAGGGTTTATTTTAATTTTTATTGTTTGGTTCTTAATAGGCTATTTTTAGAACAGTTTTGGGTTTACTGCAATATTGAGCAGAAGGTACAGAGATTTACCATATATCTTCTACACCAGCACATGCATACAGGTTTGTTTTTTAAGTCACTTTCATGTGTTACCTTCTTTAATATAGAGAATAGATACATATGTTTAAATTATATGTGTGTGTGTATGTGTGTATGTTTATATATATAAATATATATGAGTTATTATAAATTTCTGGTCTCTTAATTCTTTTACATGTGTGAAATCTGTGTCTGTTTATATTAATTTATTTTTTCTACTGGTTGTGGGTCATTTTTTTCTTTTCATTTTTTTTAGATCAGGCAATTTTCAATTAGATATCATATATTGTGAATATTATCATATATTATGAAATATTAATAAATGTTTTTTTCTACTTTTCTTGATGCTCATTTACTAGAATCAAATTGGTAGCTTAGGCTGCAATTGGAAGTTTCTGGGAGGTTGGTGGGGTGAAATCAAGGGCACACTTCAGTCTAAGACCAATATTCTGATAATCTAAGGCTACTCCTGAACTCTAGGAACACTACTCATGTTCTGCACCTACCTACATTGGGTGGTGGGAATATTAACCATCCCTGGTTTTGTGTGAGTGCTGGTTTTTGCTTAACCTACTGATTTCCAGTAGATTTTTCTTCAGCCTTTGGTAGTTTCTGCTCTGTATGTGCAGAGAGCACTCCCACAGGTACTTGGCGGGGCTCTCTCTGTAGTCCTTAGAACAATCTCTTTGTGCCTTCCTCTTTGATATTCTGAACTATAGATTTTAGCCACTTTGGCCTCTCTGAATTACAGGCAGAAATGTGGGGGCAATTATAGGGTTCACCTCATTTGTTTCCTTTTTTTCAAGGATCATAGTCTTAAAATGTGTGCTGTCGAATGTTTCAGAATTCTTGTTTAATATTATTTAATTGTTTAAGATAAGAGTATAAATCTGATACCTGTTTATTCATCATGGTCAGAAGAAAATTTCTCAACTGTTCCTGAAGGACCTATCATTCAAACAACACATTATTTGCCTTTGTGGAGCTAAGACCCAAAGACTAACCTCAATCTATGACCTCCTATTCAGCCCTATTGTTAGATTTCTAACTGCTTGTTGGTCAATTCCACATGAGTTTCTTTCTTGTCAAAATTGATAACCTCTTTCTATTTTCCTAGGGTCCACCAAAGGAACTAGTGTATGTGTATGCATATATATACATTTTTTTTTTTTTTACCAGATATTCAGGGTCTTAGTATTAAAGCTATTTTTGAACCCTTGTGCTTCTTCACTTTCCATGGATCATCTGTCACTAAGCCCTGCAGATTCCTTTAAAATTTCACATCTGTCATTGGGCACCTGAGTGGCTCAGTCCGTTAAGCATCTGACTCTTGATCTCAGCTCGGGTCATGATCTCAGGGTCCTGAGACAGAGTCCTGTTTTGGGATCCATGCTTAGTGGGGAGTCTCTTTGAGATTTCTCTCCCTCTCTATTGCTGTCTTTTCCCCACCACTCACATGCACTCTCTTTCTCTAAAAATAAACAATAAATCTTAAAAAATTTTTTTTCACACTTGTTTCACTGTCTCTATACCTTTCCACCACTGTAGTCAAGAACTTTGTCACCTTGTGTTTTTAATATGCAAGTATTTTATAATTCTCTCTTTACTCTAGCTTCTCCTCACATCAGTTCAATGGCACAAAATATTATTCATTGCCTAAACATGCTTACAAATTAAAGTGTAAAGACTTATACCAGAATATCTGACATTAAATAATTCATCTCTGACCAGCTTCTTATAGCTTTTCTTCCAGTCCTAGCTTTATCTTCCATTTCCCACAAAATGTCCACAACATTCTAGTCCATGGTGTCTCCTCAGTTCTTGTAAAATCCAGTTTAATTTCCACTTACAATAGAAAGGTTCTAACATGGATCTTTCTATAATCTCTGGATTGATATTTTTTCTTTCTATGCATATCAGCATTTAATCACATAGTGTTGTAGAAGATTAGTATTTGCCTGAGTGTGATCTCCTAATTATTCCATTCATTTAATTCACATCCATGCTGTCAGAGCATGTTCAGCAGGCAAGAGACCAACCTCTGACCTTCCAACTTCCAACCTTCAGTTAAGCATACAACTTCTTTTTTTATGCTATATTATCTTTTCTACCTACATTGTTTTTTTTCTAATTAAGTTCTGTATTATGGAGCTAAATGAATCAAACTGAGAAAGTTAACAAAGAAAAGAGGAGAAAAGGCAACTTTCACTTCTTTGTAACAAGAAAGTAATGAGAGTTACTTTTATAGTTAGATACAGATAAAAAATACAGATATATAGATGAAGATCTGCTGAAGTACTATAAATATAATTCCAAAGAGATTTCCAAACATTTTCAGGTAATTTTTTTTTTAAAGATTTCATTTATTTATTTGACAGACAGAGATCACAAGTAGGCAGAGAGGCAGGCAGAGAGAGAGAGGAGGAAACAGGCTGTCCGCAGAGCAGAGAGCCCGATGCGGGGCTCGATCCCAGAACCCTGGGATCATGACCTGAGCCGAAGGCAGAGGCTTTAACCCACTGAGCCACCCAGGCACCCTACCTTTTTCAGGTAATTATAGTGACATGAATATGTATCTATATACCAAGTATCCTATTGTTAAGCACTTTATTCTGGGAAGAAGTATCGATACAGTGATTAAGAGTATAAGGGTGCTCATAAGCTTCTCTGGGTTCAGATATCAGGTCTGAAGCTTGTGAGATATGTGACTGTAGACAATTTGTTCTCTGTTCTTTGGATTCTTTGTGTATAAGATGGGGATAGTATTAATCCTTACTTCACAGAATTATGGTGAGGTTTAAGTGAGATAATCTGTGTGTCAAGTGGGCTAATGGCAGGAAAATTATATTTGGTAACCTTTTCAAATCTGTTGTTAATTAACAAAGAGAAAAAAGTTTTGCCTGAGATGGTTAGAGTTTCACTCTTTTGATTCAGAAGAAGATTTAATTCTGGCTATGATGCAAAGGTTTTGACTGTTGAAAGCAACAGCTGGGTTAGCCATCAGAAATTCACCATCAGTGAAATTGAGTTCATTTAATTTAGACAAGTTTTTGACTCAGTTTGTCCATCTGTTCTTTTTTTCACATATATTCTCCTTCAACTATACTTGTCCAGTCCCACAAACTCCAGCAAATTTCAAATCCGCAACCCAGTGTGTGGTATATATAGATTGATCTATCTATTTTTCTAGATATCTATAGAAAGATTAATTGCTTTGAATCTCAGTCAACACACAATTGATCTGACAAATTGATTGGTCAATTGATTTGAAAAAAAGAAAGAAAAATGTAATCAAATGGTTATTTAGGTACATGGAAAAATTCTATAACACTTCCTTAGATTTTCCTCTTTTTACTTCTAACTTCAAACAAACATGCTTGTGCAGATGTAGTAATATATAGCTAACCCTACCATTATCTGTGGCATCTTCAGACTGGCTTCTGCTTATCTTGTATCTATCATAATCTCTTATCATGAAAATGAGTGTTCATCCAAGTAAGCATCTGTCCACTGATCCATTAGTAGCACCTTGACAACATAATCATAATTCTAACCAGAAGGAGTTTAGTAGAGGCTGTTTCAATCAGGAATTCAACATTTTAGAGAGGCATAATGCTTACCAGAAAAGACATCTAGGTCAGAATTCATCACCTTTAATTTTCAGATTCCTAATTTTGTTCTCATCTCACATTGTTCCATCAAACCATCATCAAGCAACACTGATTAAGTATTCCCCCAGCCTACAACAGTGTTAGAATTCTGATGATGTAAATTAATTGGCTATGGTTTCAGTCATTTGGAAATTATCTGAAAGGTATTGCTTCCAAGCCTCTTCATATTTTAATTTTTAACCAGGTTAAATGTTAAAATATGTGGTAAACTCCAATTTAATAATAGTCTGATTTTTATTTAGTTAGATTATAGTTAAAACTTAGGGTGTTTTTCAAAAATTTTACAGGTCTTTCATCATTCAGGGATGTAAAACTTGACTGTTCATAGTCAGTGTATAAAACTGGTGTACAAAAGTTGATCAAGAGATGTATTAGAAATAATATTTTTAGAAGAATAAAGTTCCAAATTTGGGACTGACCAAATAAAGTCTAAATCAGGTGCATTTTGGTGGTATATAAAAAAATTTTTACTGCCACTGTTACTGAGGCATTTTTTTATGCATAAGAGAGACTAGATAGCGTTAAAGACAGTGTGGTTGGGATTTATTGGTAATTAAACATCTATTGGTCCTTATTATGTGCCAATCACTGTGTTTTCTATACGTTATTTCATTTATTTCCCACCACAATTTATTAATTATTATTCTTGCCATGATTTAGATAGGAAATGAGGTTAAATTAATGGCAGATCAAAGATTCTACTGCAGTTCTGTCCAATCCTGAAGGCTGAACATGATAGTGCATTGTGTATGTGAATATCATCTACCTCTAGTAGTACAGCAGAAGTAAGGTTAAGAATGGCTGTGCTTGGGGCGGCTGGGTGGCTCAGTGGGTTAAAGCCTCTGCCTTCAGCTCAGGTCATGATCCCGGGGTCCTGGGATCAAGCCCCGCGTTGGGCTCTCTGCTCAGCAGGGAGCCTTCTTCCTCCTCTCTCTCTCTGCCTGCCTCTCTACCTACTTGTAATTTCTGTCTTTCAAATAAATAAATAAAATCTTTAAAAAAAAAAAAGAATGGCTGTGCTACACTATGGGATAGATAACACTAACTCATATCCATAAGATGCTGTATAGTTTACATGGCATAGTCACATTTTATTTATTTTTAATTTTTTTATTTCCTTCAAACCTCATTATATTACTGTGAGATAGTGTTATTATTACCATATCCATTATATAAATGAGGAAATTGAGAATGAGGAGTGTTGAATAAATTACCTAAGTTTGTACAGCTGGTAAGACACAGTTCCAAGATAAAACTCAGACCTCTAACCTAAGTTCCCCTTAGTATATCCACTACACTTCAATGCTTCTAAATGTAAACATAGCAGTTACCAAAATCAAGGATGTGTATGCCCACATGGACTAAATAGAAACTTAAGTTGCTGTTGTTTATTTCCCTCTTGTAAATAAATATATCAAGAGACAATCCTGGTAGACTTTGGGCTACATAGCATCTAAAATATTCCATGAAAAAATTTTTAAAAAATCTCTGAATTATGAAAATAAAGTATATATACACTAAGCCTGGCATAGAGAAGATCAACATCTGGCTCTTGGTCTGGCAAGGATATTGTAATTGGAAAGTTAAAATGGGGAGAGAGAATATTTAAAGAGAAATATCACTGCAGAGTCCTTGACATGCATTCCACAAAAGAGTTAAGAGGGATATATAACTAAAAAGAAAACACCGTCAGATTTCCAAGGCACAGGATTTAGCTATAACTGTTTTATCTAGAGGTAGACCAGATAGTTTTTCTTTCTCATGATTTATAAGGTACAAGAAATAACTTCCCTGTCTAGATTATTTTTGCCATTTCCAGTGACTGCTGTCTTCATCATTAGACTTTATTTTTATGGATTGGAGGTATTATCTCCAAGAAAATTCATAAAAGTGTCTACTTGCCTCCATGGAAATCTATATTGTATATAAATCATTATGAAATTGTTTTTAATCACAACTAGTAAGGGAGAAGAGAACATTGCACTAATGTGAGGAAAAGTAGACAGAAAAGCCAGAAATCTATGCCATTCTATTGGAAGGAGAGGCCCAATTTTGGTGCTGGGAGACCATCATTCATTCACTTAGTCATGCAACAAACGCACAATGAGGTCTTGCCATATGTAAGATGCTGTCCTAGGTGCTGAGATACAGCTCCACCAACTGTGAGGTTGTGTTCTCATAGCAACTTGAAAAGAGCAGGGTAGCAGTATGTGCTAGTCTCTCTTCCCCCATCCTCCCTAGCTTTCTGAAAGACATTGTCAAGTCACCAAACCTAAAGTATTTTGGGTCAAATGTATTTCACCTGAAAAAACAAGCAATAAAAAAATAATGATTCTGGAAAGAATACATTTTTGGAAGACACCTTCACTTCTTTTTCTTCTGGGCAGGGTAGAGGGTTCCAGGATATGGAACAGCAAAGAGTGGTAGAATAGATTCAAAACTTAGAGCAGAGAATATGTTTGCGAAAGATATTCTGCAGTCAGACATATTATCCCAGAAACTGGTGAGGGCTTAAGAAATGTGAAATGATACCTCTTACCCTTGAGAGATTTCCCAGGTTAACTCAGGTTCTTGTTATGCCAGTATTATTTCTGATATATTAGTTACACAGGTGGCAAAATGCCTTTTGCTAACAGGACCAATTCACCATAAGAATTTCACTCATGGGGGATATTTCCCCTGCTTTTCTTTGTCCAAGGAGATAGGGACAACATGAGATGGAGATTCAAAGGGGAGACACAGACTCCCTAAATTTTGAGAATGGAATTTTATAGACTTGAAAAGAAGTATATGGTATAATAAATAAGTTTAGAACAGCAGTTCATCAAGTATGGTCTGGGGACTCTTGGGGCTCCTCCAGACTGTTTTGGGATGACATGCTATCAAAACTCTTTTTATAATAAGATCAAAATGTCATTTACTCTTTTCATTCATTGTCTCATAAATGGTTGTTGGAATTTTCCAGTGGCTTGACAAGATGTTTGATAACGTAACAGATGGAATGGGGAAGTAGATGAGGATCCAGTTGCATCTATTATGCAAGACACTTAAGGTTTTTGTAGAAATGTAAAATAATGCCACATTTCTCACTATTTTTTAAAAATATAGCTGTTTTGTAAAAATATGTTATAGGTGATGTGCTTGTTAGAGCTCTTTTAAGACAAGTTAATAGTTTAAATTTTTTATATTCTGTTTAATTTCTGCTATGATGTACATAACATATAACATACAGAAATACAAGTTCATTGGAGTCCTCAAGAATTTTTAAGATCACAAAGGGGTCCTGAGCCCCCAAAAAAAAGAGAGAGAGAGAGAGAGAAAGAATTGGTGCCTTATTATATTAAAGGAAAATAATTTTCAGACATTCGTTGGAATGTAAGGGAAGAAAATTATAAATTAGCTTTTGCTTTTCCTTAAAAGTAGATAGAAAAATGAAGAAAGAGTTAGAAACAGAAATAGAAGCTCTATATTCCATGAAATTACGGAAAACCTAAAATTCTGATCTAAAACACTTCAAGAAGAATGGCTAAGTACAGTGAAATTTAGACTAGCATAAGAGAAGAGAAAGTGACACCACAAGATGGCTGCTGCTGAAAACATTGGGCCAAGATGGCGGAATACACAATTCTCCTAATAGGTAGTACATCTTAACTTATCTTCGATTGTGATATAATTCATATGCCATAGAATTCACCTTTTGAAAGTGTATGATTCAGTGGTTTTAGTACATTCACAAGTTTGTGTTACCTTCACCACTATCTAATTCTAGAATATTTTTGTCACCAAAAGAAACCTGTATGGATTAGCTGGCATATCTCATTCTCCCCAATCTCTAATCTACTTTCCACCTCTGTGGATTTGTTATTCTGGACATTTTATATAAATGGTATCATATAATATGTAACCTTTGTGTCTGGATTATTTTATTATAATATATTATATTATAACATATTCAAAATCCATCCATGTTGTGGCATGTGTCAATTTGTCATTCATTTTTTGCAAAATAATATTCTATTGTATTGATATATACAAATTGTCTATCCATTTATTGGTCAGTGGACATTTGGGTTGTTTCTTGGTTTTGTTTTGTTTTACTCTTAGGAATAATGCTGCTATGTGAATTTGAATCTGAATTTTTCCATGGACATGTTTTTAATTCTCTTGTGTATGCATCTAGGTATGGATTTTCTGAATCTTATGATAACTTTGTTTAACTCTTTGGGAAACAGCTAAACCATTTCCAGAGCATTTATGTCATTTTACGTTTCTGAGCATGAGTGAGAGTTACAATTTCTTTGCATCCTCACCAACACTTAACCATCTTTTAAATTACAGGCATCTGGGGCACCTGGGTGGCTCAGTGGGTTAAATCCTCTGCCTTCAGCTCAGGTCATGATCTCAGGGTCCTGGGATCGAGCCCCTCATCAGGCTCTCTGCTCAGCAGGGAGCCTGCTTCCCCCTCTCTCTCTGCCTGCCTCTCTGCGTACTTGTGATCTCTGTCTGTCAAATAAATAAATAAAATATTAAAAAAAATAAATTATAGGCATCCTTCTGGGTGTGAAGCAGTACTTTTTATTTGTGTTTATCTTACTTTTTGTTTGTGTTTCCCTCTTCTCATGTGTTTATTGGTCATTTATATATCCTGTTCAGAGAAATATCTATACAAATGCTTTGTCTATTTAAAAAATTTTGTTGTCTTTTTATTGCTGAGTAATAGGAGTTTTTATATATTTTAGGTATTGTTCATTTATTAGATATATGATGGTAACTATTTTGTACCATTCTTTGAGTTGTCTTTTCACTTGTTTGATGCTGTACTTTAATACACAATGTTTTACACTTTCATGAAGTCCAATTTAAAGTTTTTCTTTTGGGGGCACCTGGGTGGCTCAGTTGGTTAAACATCCAACTCTTGGTTTTGACTCAGGTCATGATCTTAGGGTGGTGCGATCCAGCCCTGTGTGAAGCTCCACACACAGTGTTGAGTTTGCTTGAGATTCTCTCTCTTCCTCTCTCTTGCTCCCTCCCCCAAATAAATAAACAAATCTTTTTAAAAAATAAAGTTTTTCTTTCGTTACTTTGCTTCTGGTATCATATCTAAAAAAAAAAAAAAATCACTACTTAATCCAAAATTACAAAGATTTATGCCTAAGTTTTCTTCTAAGAACTATGCACTTTCAGCTATATAGATTTAGATCTTTGATCCATTTTAAGTTGATTTGTGTATATGGTATGAGTTGGGGGTTCAACTCTATGACTTCGGATTTGTATATCCATTATTTCCAGTACCATTTGTTGAAAAGACTATTCTTTCCCCCATTGAATTATCTTGTCACCATTGCCAAAAATTAAATGACCATAAATATAAGGGTTTCCCCCTCTATACTCTTTATTCTATTCCATTGACCTATATACCAATGTTATATTATCTTGATTACTGTTGCATTGTGATAAATTTTGAAATCAGGAAATGTGAGTCCTCCCACTTTGTTCTTTTCAGGATTATTTTGGCTATTTTGGGTCCCTTGTGTTTCCAAATAAATTTTAAGATCAGTGTATCCATTTCTACAAAAAAAGAGCAGCCAGGATTTTGATAGGCATTTCATTGAATCCCTGTTGGGGATTATTGCTATTTTATCAATCTTGTGGCTTATCCTTTATCCTATTAGCACAGTTTATTACATTGATTAATTTTCATATGAGAAACAAATCTTGCATTGCTGGGATAAATTTTATTTCGTAGTGTATAACTTTTTGTGTGTTTCTGTATTTAATTAGTATTTTGTGGAGGATTATTGTGCCTATATTCCCAAAGTTTATTGAGTAGTAGTATTGTTGTATGTCTTCAGTTTGGGAATCCAGATAATACTTACTTCATAGAATGAATTGGAAGGATTACCTTCTCTTCTATTTTTTTGGAAGCATTCCCTGTGTGTGTGTGAAGACTTGGTATTAATTATTTCTTAAATATTTGGTGGAATTCACCACTGAAACCATGTCATTCTAAAATTTCTTTTTTCTCCTGTGGGAAATTTTGGATTACTAATTCAATTCAAATTTCTTTGCTTATTATAGTTCTTTCCAAAATTTTATTTATTCTTTTTTTTTTAAAAGATTTTATTTATTGCAATGGAGAGAGAGAGAGAGAGAATGGCAGGGGGAGCAGCAGCAGAAAAGGGAGAAGCAGGCTATCTGCTGAGCAGGGAACTGGGGTGCAGAACTTGATCCTCAGACCCTGGGATCATGACCTGAGCCAAAGGCATATGCTTAACCAACTGAGTCACACAGGTTCCCCATTGAAAATTTTTATTTATTCTTTAGTGAGTTTCAGCAGTTTATCTCTTTCTCAGAATTTGTTTATTTCATCTAGGTTATCTAATTTGTTACTACACAATTTTTCTCATAATCTGTTATTTCTGTATGGTCGGTAGTAATGTCTCCCTTTTCATTCCTGATCTTTGTAATTTCAATTTTCACTCCCCTCTCTTGGTCAATCTACCTAAAAGTTTTTACTTTTGTTAGTTGACTTTTTCAAGGAACAAACTTGGATTCATTGATTTTCTCTCCATTTTTTAATTCTCTATTTTATTTATTTTTCCCATGATATTTATTATTTGCTTCCTACAACTTTACTGGCATCTAGTTTATTCTTCAAATTTACCTCTAAACAATACTTTAGCTATAGCTCATACATTTTGTTTTGTTATGCCTACATTTTCATTCATCTCAAAGTAATTTCTTTCTTTTTTTCTTTAATTTTATCTATTTATTTAATGGAGAGAGAGAGAGAGAGAGAGAGACAGCAAGAGAGGGAACATAAGCAAGAGGAGTGTGAGAGGGAGAAGCAGGCTTCCCAGGGAGCAGGGAGCCTGATGTTGGGCTCCATCCCAGGACCCTGGGATCATGACCTGAGCTGAAGGCAGACACTTAACCGTTGAGCCACCCAGGTGCCCCTCAAAGTGCTTTCTCATATCCCTTGTGATTTCTTCCTTGACCATTTTTTTTCTTTTCTGGCATATTGTTTAATTTATATAATTGTGAGTTTCCCCAATTTTCTTCTGTTATTAATTTCTAGTTCATTCCTATTTGCATGATTCCAGTATTTGTACTATTATTGTCTTATTTTAGACCTAACCTATAGGGAATGTTCTGTGTGCACTGAGAAATAATATGTACCCTGCTATTTTTAGGTGGAGTGTTCTTGAGATGTCTACAAGACTTGTTGATTAATAGTGTTGTTCAAGTCTTACTTGTTGATCTTCTATGTAGTTGTTTTATCCCTTATCAAAAGTGAGTTACTGAAAGCTTCAAATATTATTGTTGACTTCTCTTTTTCTACCTTCAGTTTTGTCAATTTTTACTTTATGCATTTTGAGATTCTTTTGGTAAATGAATATACGTTTATTTAAGTTGTATCTTCTTGATAGATTGAACTATCATTACAAAATTGTCCTTTTTTGTTTTCAGTCATCAGTTTTGTCTTCAAGTAAATGTTATCTGATATCCATATAACCATTCTAGACAGTTATCGGCTATTGTTTACATGATATATTTTTTTCTATCCTTTTATTTTCAACTTTTTTGTGAGTTTGAACCTAAAGTGTCTTTGAGTCTAAGTTATGTCTCCTATAGATGGCGTGTACTTGAGTCATATTTTTAGTCTACTCTGACAATCTTTGACCTTAGATAGGCATATTTAATCCACTTGTAGTTAATTTAGTAATTGATAAGGTGTGATTTACATCTGGCATTTTTCTATTTGTCTGTTATGTGCCTTATGTCTTTTTACTCCTCTTTTCCCTTTTCTATTCTTCATTTCACTGTGAATTCCTCAGAAGTCTATTGACTGTTTTTTTTCTCTCTGGCTTATGGTCCATACTTGCTTGTCTCTTTGGGTGTCTCACAATTTTTGTTTAGAAACAGAAGATATATCCTAAATATTCCCTTCTTCAGAGGTTGTTGTTGTTTATTTGTTTTCTGAATGACTCAACTGACCTAACTCTGTAAAGTCAGCATTCTCTGCTGGGTGTGGCTACTGAGTCTGTGGGGTTAGATTAGTGATCAGCAAATGATTGCACAGAGATTTCTATATGTAGAATAAATACAAGAAATGTGTAAGATCACTATAAAGAAATTTGGGGCATTTTCCTGAGTGATGCAAGGACTTAAAGTGAACCTCATAATATTTTTAGATAGGAAGATCAATATAATACAAATATCAGTTTTCTTTAAATATAACACAATAGCAGTAAAATGTTAAGATGATTTTAGAGGATCTAGACAACATGAATCTTGAATTCATATTAAAAAACAAAAAAGTAGACAAAATTCTAAACAAAAAAATAACATAAAATGTGGTTATCTAAATTAGAACTATGTGGCAATGGTAAAAAAAAAAAAAATGGGCAGATAGATCAATAGAACAGAAATGAAAGTCCAGAATTACTTCAATGCACAGCCTAACATCTCAGATCAGTGGACATGCACAAATTGAATAAAGTATTGAGTTTTTATTCTTGAATAAATTGTGTTTAAAAAAAGATAGTCATATGGAAATTAATAATAATAAATCAGAAATATTATAATTTAAGATTATAATATTTTATATAATATATAATAAATTAAAATTATAAATTTATTTTAATAATAAATTATAAATATATAATTCTGATATATGCTACAACAGGAATGAACAGTTAGAGTGGCAAGAATTTTTAAGTAAGATATAGATTTTAATAATCATAAAAAGATAAAGATTGAAAGATTATTTGGCATAAAAATTATGCTTAGAGAAAAATCACCATTAATAAAATTAAAAGACAAAAAAGAAACTTGTAGAAAACCATTTACTATTTATAATTTCTATAATGTATTTAGAAAATAAAAAAAATCAATAACCCAATTAAAGTGAGTGAGGGATATAAGGAAAAATTCAAAGAAAAGAAAATACAATTGGCTTTTAAAGATGTGACTAGGTACTCAACTTACTCATAAGAGAAATGCAAATAAACACAACAATAAAAACCATCTTTTACCTATCAGATTGGCAAAGGGCAAATATTTCATAACACGTGTTAGCATGGGTGTGAGAAAACTGGTATGTTTCTGGTGGGAGTGTGAATTAGGACAGCTCTTACTGATCACAACCTGGCAATATTTATACAAATTATTAAAACAAATACCTTTTAGTTTGGCAGTTACACCTTTAAGAATGTACCTAACAAATATGTGTATACATTTGTGAAATAACACACCTACAGAGTTATTCAGTACAGCATTGTTGATAATAACAAACACAATAATAACAACTTGAAAATCTGCTTACAGGAGTATGAATAAATTACATACAAAGAATGCTATACAACTGTGAAAGGAAAGAAAGAATTAAAAAGAAGAAAAGAAAAAAAAAGGAAAGAAAAAAGGAAAGGAAAAGAAACCCTTTATATATTTGTACAGATCTCCAAGATAAATTTAAAATATACATAAAATCCAAAGTCAGAATAGTACATATAGAAGGTGTCACTATTTATGTAAAGAGGGAAAATAATAAATATTTTTACTGCTGCACATGAGGGAAAATACAAAACTGCATTCACTGTAGGGATGGGGACTGGAATGGAAGTCCTGGGGGATAGAGATTCCGCTGCTTAAAGTTTAAACACTTAAACACTGTTCACGCATTACCTATTCAAAATGTAAACAGAGAGATCATAAACAATTACAACCACTACTAAACAATAAATAGAAGGGAAAAAATGAAAACTTTAGATCCAAACTACATTTTGGAGGCAGATAAAATTATTAGACACAGCTAAAAATACAATTAGGGAAAGCAGACATTTGATTAAAAATGAGCAAATTTGGGGTACCTGGGTAATTCAGTGGTTAAGCGTCTGCCTTTGGCTCAGGTCATGATCCCAGTGTCCTGAGATCAAGCCCCGCATCAGGCTCCCTCCTCAGCGGGAAGCCTGCTTTCCCTATCCTAGTCCCCCTGCTTGTGTCCTCTCTCTCGCTGTGTCTCCCTATGTCAAATAAATAAATAAATAAAATCTTTTAAAAAATGAGCAAAACTAGGAAGAAAAAAAAAAGAAAATTTCAAAGAATTAGTAGAAAAGTGTGTAAGCCTCTGCAGTATCAGCAGATGGGAAACTGTCAATATCCAGTAAAGAGACAAAATTTCCACTAATACCTTAAAAAAATTTCCTGGAATAATTGAAGACATTCTCCAGCTGAGAGCAAAACATGTCACAGGAAAAACTGATGTAGGTTGGTTAACGCCAAGTCTTTCCTGAGAAAAATTATTGGATGTAACCATATCAGAACACTCCTGTGAGCCTCAGGCAAAGGCAGGAAAAATAGAGCCTGATATTTAGGGAGGAAAAACAGTAAGATTGGATTTAAACTTCTCCAGAATCACATCCAGTGCTAGCAACTATGGAGCAATGTCTACAAAGTTTTAATGATAAAGAACATCATCATATTTTATGTTCAGCTATACCACTGTGCAATAATAAAAACCGCTGGAAAATATTGTCAAACATACAAGAAATCAAGACATATTGTTTCCATAAACATTCTTGTAAAAACTACTGGAGGACAGACTTCAGCCAACCAAAATATGAATTTAAAAGTCAAGATACATGGAGTCATGGTGAGTAGTGAATCCATTTAAACATTCAGCTAATGCTAACAACTGTGGGAATTATGCTTATGGAACTAACTGTGACAATTTTACACCATGAAATTGTAGAAATGTTATAACTAATAAAAGCAGAAGGGTGAGAAAATGAGGGGAAGGAGCATATGTAGTTAACATGGCTTAGAGAAGGTCATATTTCATAATGTTTTTAAAAGTGAACTATGAAAATATGGTGAACTTGGAGGAAAATAAGCCTGGGACATGACTTGTTCTAATATTAGCTGTGTTCTAATATTAGCCTATTAGGAAGATTTCTTCTCCCTGTCTTTGGTGCATAATTTAAAAAATTTTACATATGAATCTCTAATGGTTTCCACAGTATCTTCTTATGATAGAAGGCCAAATATCCAGGGCTTCTGCCTATCTCAGAAGTCTAATGACCAGACCTTAATCAAATGAAGATTTCTCTCATGCAAAATGCTGAGTTGTGATCCAGTAATTCCACTTGTAGGAATATACCAAAAGAATTGAAAGCACAGGCCTGAAGAGGTATTTGTACATCTAGGATCATAGAAACATTGTTCACAATGACTACGACATGGTGGCAAATGAAGTGTCCATCGACGTATGAACAGATTTTTTTGAATGTGATATATACATACAATAAATACTATTCAGCCTTAACAAATAAGGAAATTCCAAAATACGCTATAACAGGAATGAACCTTGAGGAAATTATGCTCAGTGAAACAAGCCAGTCTCAAAAAGACAAACACTGCATGATCCCTCTTATATGAGGTACTTAGAGTAGTCAGAATCAGAGGGACCGAAAGTAGAATGGCAATTGCCATGAGCCAGGATTAGGGGATAATTGAGAGTTTGTCTTTAATGGATATAGTTGAATTATGGAGATAGTGATGATGCTTGCACAATCTTATGAATATATTTAATACCACCTAACTGTACCCTTAAAAATGATTAACATGTTAAATTTTATGTTATGTATATTTTACTATAATAATTTTTTTTTTTTTTAAAGTTCAAGGTTAGGTTGTTATATTTGTCAAGCCTCCTAGCTGGAAACATCAGAATCCACTCTACGTAGTTACACAAGAAGGGTAGCTCATGGAATCCTTGGAAGGACCAGTGTTACAAGAAGCAGGCTAAGCCTTCAGGAAAGAAACTTCTAAGGCAATGTCCCAATTCTGGCCTGATAAAGAAGTTCCTGCCACCGTCCCCAGATTCCTGGGTGATACCACTTCATAGACCAGTCAGCTCCCGTTTTGTAACTGTGGTGAGGATACACTTCTGGCTCCGATCTTGGGTATTGCTTGGTTGAGGATATTGGAGAGTGCACTGGTGCTCAAGGCAATTCCAGACAGAATTCCCAGGTGTAATTTAGAATACTCACACAACTTGTAACCCTCCAGAGGTTAACTCTGACTTTAATATCCAACATGATGGAGCATATCTCTGTGAATTTATTTCTAAGTTCTTCTGGTCAGATTATTCTGCAATCTGCTTCCTACTTTGCCAATATCCTTCAGCGTCTGCTTTCTTCACTCAGCCCCTGACCACCATTCTTGCGTTATTCGTAGGCACCACTAATCCAAGATGTAGGGTATCTTACATTCAGGCTTACCTGAATGTTTGAAGACAGCACAGAGCAGAAAATAATTTCACCATTAACAGAAGGCATAGACCATACTTTTTACTAAAGGTTTGTGATTGGTGAGGCTATTTAATCAATAAAGCAGAATTATTTTCCAATTTGATGTCAGATAGTGTAGTAGAAATGTACTGAGCATCTTCCATCTTGGGGACTTTTTCACCAGTCTCATCCCTCCATCTGCTGCTCTCTCTACCTTGTTGCTCGCTCTCACCTTCTGTCTCAACGACCCCATCTCAGCAATTCCTTCTATTCATGTGCCTCTTATTCTCTTGCATGTGCTGCCAATAGGAACTTAATCTTCTTGATTATCTTTTTGTTTTACAATTTTCTTCCAAATCATGTCTTAGGGAGGGGGGTTTATTTTTCACACCATAGTAGATTCATTGAATTATTTAAAAGAATAAGTTTTCCTTCCTCATACAAGTTACACCCTCTTACCTCTGTAAGTAAAAGGCCTATCTCCAGATTTTTATTTTGTAATATAGCTACTTTGCCCTCCCTCATAGAGTAATAATAAAAAATTAGTGGTAGAGATTGAATGGGAAACTCAAAAAGGGATAAAAGATGAAATTAAGATTTGATTTTAATAATTTTTGACTTGTATACACAAAACTAGTAGTACATTTGCTGAAAATCATTGATGGACTTCAGTGTATATTTTATTCCTTGAATTCTGGAAATCAAACCAAATTCATTCCTTTTGATCTTATTTTTACGTATGTAGCCATTTTTCTTTGATCTGATATAGTAACGTCTTCAAATTAAGTCCCTGCTACTTTTCTGGTTATATGGGCAGATTGCCGAAATCTGTAAAATGAAACTAAAATGAGCATCACCATCAGATCCACGTTTTGCCAGTTCTCTAAGACCAGCATTAAGTATGGGACACTCAATGTATTGGCAGTGAAATGGGACTTTATCCAAAAAAAAAAAAAAAAAAAAAAGGCCAAACCTAGTGATGATGCATGATGATAAATATGGAAGCTGATCTTCATTTACTATGGGGCCAGGAAACAGGCAGGATGTAGCTGACATATCTTAAGCCTTTCCCTGTTTTGCTCAAAAAGAACCTGGAGTAGACTAAAAACTATTGCCCATGTATCAGCAGATTAAAGAGATCACATTTTTCTTTGTTTTATTACTTGTATATTTATCAGCGAGAAGAAAATTTGATGCTCTGGATATTAGTATTATTCCCACTTTTGGTAGTTTGGCTGAGGGTTGCCTCAGCAGGCTTGAGTTAGACTTATCCAAAAGTAGGATAGCAGTCACAGACTGAAAAAGCACCATTTTTTAATACTTCTCCAACCATTGCTACATAATGTATTGTGGAGTGAGGGATCCTCTCTACTAGAATGCTAGCCATGGGATGTAAATAAGGATCATTTGTGACTGCTCTAAGTGGCAAGGTCATGGAGGTCGGATGACTGCTTGCACTCTACTATTTCTCTGCTTGTAATTCCTCATCATCCCAATAAGTCCTATATCCATACCATATGGCACCAGTCATTTGTATCTGCCATCCGCTTTGGGCAACAATATTTCACAAATATTTACTGAGTGACTCCTGTATTCCAGACACTGTTTTAATTCTTGAGATATCTCAGTGAACAAAACAGAGTTCTGTCCTTCTTGGAGTTAAATTCTGGTGGGTGGGGGACAAAACAATAAATGTGACAGGTAAATTATATACTATGTTAAAAAATAGCAGTGTTTTGGAAAATGGAGATGTAGAACAGGGTAGGTGGGGATCAGGTGTTGATGTCAGAATTGGGAAACAGTGATTGATATGTAGCTCTGCTGTGAAGGAAATGTAGTATCCATAAATTCTTTAAGGTAGACTTGGTGGTTTTTTTTCATCCATGTAGCCCTTACTCATAGTAGGTGGCTATAGACTGCTCATCAACTTTTGCGTTGAAGTTAAGAATATAAAAAGTGATCTAAAAAAAAAAAAAAAAGTGATCTGTCAGGTCTTACACGTAAGTCACATTACCTCAGCACTTTCCTAACTCAAGGACATTCCTCTGCTTCTGTGAAAAAAATACCTGGCACCTACTTATTTTAAGGAAACCTCATTAGGAAATAATGTTCTATGCCATCACTTTCAATTTCATTAATGTCTCCATTGAAGACTGGGTCACGGTGCTGTTTTCGGCATCTGGCAAAACACTGCAGACAGCTGAAGAGCAGTTGGCCACTATTCACCCAGGAGTAGAGGATTCAACAAACCATCAGTCCACGTTTCAAAATGGATATAGTTCTTGTTGACAAAAAGAAAAGAAACACAGATTTTGCGAAGAATCGGAGTGTCTTTTTATATGGTAGCTCTGAAGACCGAGTTCTGTTTGAATTGTGACAATAAGGAGATATAACTGCTGCTCCTAATCTTCACCTTTATGCTGCCTCTATGAAGATGTGAACAGACAGCTGATGAGCTTTCAGTCAGCTTCCGTTTTAATTAGAGATTATGCCGCTCTACCTGAATGGCCCCCAATTCAGTGGTTTAAAAAAGATAAGTCTCATTTTGCTTCCAAGCAAAACGTGATGAGTTTAAGTGACAGGGGAAGATGTGCCATCATCTGGGCATTTTCTAAGCCTGCATGATCAAGTCCAAGGTTCTGTCACGTTCTGAGCTCCAGCTAGCAGGTAGGAGAAAGAGAGCAGAGAAAAGTCACAGTCAATATTTTAAAATTCAGACCTGGAAAAGGCAGACATCACTTCCCCTAACAATGCTTTTGTGAGAAATGTATCTCTTGCCCATATTTACCTGCAAGGGAGACTGGGAAACAGAGGGCAGCAGTGCAGTCATGGGCTAATTTACGGAAGAAGAGAAGAGTATATTTTGGTGGGCAATTTGCAGTTTCCTCCACAATCTCTGAATCAGTACAGTGTAAGAATGAATGTTTTATGTTAGGATACATTCATGCATGTGGAAAGGCCATTATAGGATTATGGCAAGAAAAAGCTGTACATGCTTATCCCTGCTGTTCCTTTGGAAGCTCTTACAAAGCAAATTAAAACTTTTAATGTTCCAGTACTAACAATGTAAGGTGGTTTGGTAAACACTGCTGATTTTCAGATGATTCCCTCTAAAGGTCACAAGAGGGTCTACATGTGACAGAATAAACTCAGAAAATTCATGATACACCAAAAAACCCCCCCAAAAAACAAAAAACAAAAACCCCCTTTTAATTTGACTCCATTCATCTAATTTGGGAAGGGCACTCAACTGTCTCAAAGTCCTTGATGCCATGCCTCTTAGTTGATATAGAGGACAATGACTCCATTTTTTTATTCCTTTGCAAAAGGACAGGTAGAAATCACTGTCAAATTTATGCTATTTATAGTGGTATTTATAAGATAATTTAGGGATGGAAGAAAATCTTGACAAAATATTGCTGGAAATCATATGGCTCAACTCAGTGAATCACATCGTTGGCTGAGAAATTATTTCTTGGTTATAAAAGTACTCCAATTGTTTTTTGTTCCCTAAAGCTGATCTTGACAAGGAAACTGTGACTTTCATTGATCCTTGGTGTGGAGTACTTTAGATGACCTGGTTCAATAATGAAAATTAAAACCAGCAAAGATTGGTTTGGCAGGCAAGAGAGAGATCATTGTGGAATGAATGCATTTAGAGTTTAACCAGATGATAATCCTCCAGCTCATCTCAATATTTTTTTCTTTATAAGTCCGTAAGATTTTAATCTGGAATGACCAAATAGAAGTATTCATTCAGCATAATTATACACAGAGAAAAGAAACATCAATTCAAAAGCAAATCTACGTGGTATTAAAAATAGAGGTGATACCTAGTTCCCTTTATTAACATCTGTTTGCTCAGAATGTCTAATAAGAGACAAAACTCTATTTTTATATGCAATTTTATAACAGGCAGACAAAATGATCTCCAAAAGAGCAAATAATGTATTTGTGGAATAAAAGGAATGTAGTGGAAAAGCATTATCACTAGACTGCTCCCAATTTATGGACATTGTTGAGTCATTTGTCTCTGGAGCCCAGTTTCCTCTTTGGTTTAAAATGAGAGACAATTATGCTTATTTTTCTGAAATATCATGACAATCCAATGAGGTAATGCAAGTGAACATGTCCTGTAAAGCATAAAATGCTGTGCACATATGAAGTTTATTTTATTTTCTGTAATTCTAAGACAAATGATTTCTTAAATCGTATCATTGCTGTGCCCTGAATTGTTATTAGGCTGAATATGACTTTCACTTACCCTATTCGACTGTGTCCACAGTTTTCTCTCACCTCACCTGCTATTCTTGTTCTGTCTATGTTAAATCCTACCCCCCGTCAAAATCCTATTTCTCTTATTCCGCAAATGCTAATGCTGGCACCATCTCTTTGCCTACCAGATAAGGAACACTGTCTATTTGTGTTCCCTTGTTAATCTATTGACCTTTAACTACAGTTGCTTTTCATTAAGAGAGGGCATGTACTTTGAGGCAAACATTTTCCACTGGTTTAATTTTAGCTGTAGGAGAGAGGGGAGGTATATCACCAAAAGGGGTGACATACACAGAGAGGAGGAGAAAGACTCTCTACAGCACATTCCTCTGGTATCAGCTGATATTTAATTTTCTGTAGCAAAGAGCTATGCTGTACTGTTTTTATGGAAAACATGGAAAGAGGTAAAACAATAGAGCATTTCAGCACTCTCCCAGGAGGGAAACTGCTGGAGCATTCAGAGCACAAAATAAAAATCATCTTGAATAGACGTGTTTCACAGGGTATTTATTAGGATCCCAATTCTGCCGGTTTTTAACTGAATAACTTTGGGCACATCAAAAGCTTTCTGAACTTCATTTTCCTTCTCTGTTTGGAAGGGATAACTGTGATTTTTCATATGTGTTTATGATGAGAATTAAAAGTACTACTGCAGGTCAAAAGCTCTGGTCTAAAGTGAGTGTTTAATACATATTATTTACTTGTACATTTATAAGCAATAACTTTATTTATTTATGAATCTATAGCTCTAAGTGGATATTGGCCATCTGCCTTTACTGAGCTCCTGAGAGCTCAAAGAAGAGGCACACTTCATTTGCGGAAGACTTAAGCTATGGATACATGCAGTCTTATGAGTACTGGAGTCCAGACTCCTAGGAAAGTGAGATTTACTACTGTATCATTCAAGACTGGCAGACATCCAGCCTCTGATTAAACTGAACAAGGGACAGGATGCTCACTAGCTATCAAAGCAGTTCATTCATTTCTAGAACAACTCTCAATATTAGAAAGACCTTGCTTACAGTGTATTGAAATCTACCTCTCCAGAATTCTACCAATTAATCCTACATCCTTTAATACTGTTAAAAATGAAGTTGAATCACCATGTTGGTGATGGTGATTTTCATGGAACACCTGTTAAAATACTGAAGACAATATCATGTTAGATTTAAGTCTTTCCTTGTTTTAATTCTTAAATTGATTATCTTATGATTGAATTTGCAGCCCTTTACTAAGCCTAGTTACCCTAGGTGATTTTTTTTATTTTATTATTTTTTTAAATGTATAGGAACCAGGGTTGGAACACAACACTGTATGTGTGGTTCAAATACAATGAGCCTCTTTTCTTTTTTAATTGGCACACTGTGCATTTATAAATGTAATCTATAATGCAATCTATATTTACACTCCACTAGGAGCACCACATGCTTTTCATTCAAAACAGGACACTTTTGAGAGTGGAAGATGTGTTATTAGCAATTACACTTGGGAAACAGACATACACTGGGATTATTAAGGCTAACAAGGACAAGTTGTCATCCTACATCAAAAGTGTCCTCCCATTCTGTTACATTCTCTTTCTCTCTCTCTCTTTTTAAATTCTCACCTAAATGGCCTCTTCTCTAGTTTACTGTGGCAGTTCATGGAATTTTATGTAATTTCACAAGTCTTGGTCTATTGTATTATACTCTAATTACTTTTAATAAATATACTTTTGGTAAACACAATGTTCATTTCTCTATTTCAAATCTCATTAACACACCAGGTTTGTGTACTGTCTTTTGTAAAAATTGCAAGCTTGCCTTCTTATAGCATTCTCTGTACATTAGAATATAATCATCTGAAACTGTTAATATTACCCTGGTGTTATACTTTTCTGTGGAAAATATGCTTTACTCTTGAAAACATATGCTTCCCATATATATCTGCTGCTTTTGATTATTCCCAGCTTCATCAATTTATCTGAGTAATTGTCTCTCTTTTTCAAATGTCGGGTTAACACTTTTCAGATCAAGCCTACAAATAATTATATTAAATTATTTTTGTTTAATACTTCATACATTACAAATTGCATTTGTTTAATACTTCATACGTTGCAAAATTGCTTTTATATTTGCAATTGAGTGTTCCAACAACTCTTGAGAAAGGCTGAAGAAGTATAATTATTTCTTCTTTATAGAAGAAGATATGTATGACTTAAATCCAGATTTTTAATTTCTATTCTGGTGTTCTGATGCCACAATGTTCTTTTTCTTTGTTATCATTCATTAAATACTCTCAAACTTTGGCCTGATTTTACCTAATGGACTTCTGAAAAAAATAAATAGTTATTCAACATCATCTAAATATTTTAATGTATTAAGTCATGAAACTCAACTTGAAGAAATTTACAAATAGTCCATGGGACTTCATATTTTTTTAAAAAAGATTTATTTATTTTAGAGAGAGGGGGAGAGAGAATCGGGAGGAGGGGCAGTGTGAGAAGGAGAGAGAATCTCAAGCAGACTCCCCACTGAGCATGGAGACCAATGTTGGACTCCATATCACAACCCTGAGATCATGACCTGAGCTGAAATCAAGGGTGGGTCACTCAACCAACTGAACCATCCAGGCACCCCAGGTCTGCACATTTTTGTCTTTCTCCTCATGGAATCAAAATCACCAGATACAGATTGTCTCTCCTGATATGTTTTTTGCCTTATTATTTGTCCCCTTTATTATTTGCTTCATGTGAATAAGCAAAACTGGTAGAGTTTGGTGGGTTCAGGAAGTACAAGCAAGATTTCCACCAGATGTTACACGTTATTGTACTTCTACATTATTTTATATCACGTTGACACATGAACCAGTCTAAATTCATTTTCTGAGATTCCCTGTCACTATTAGACCATGGAGATACCTCATCTCATTTCAAAAGTATCTTGAACTTGTTAAGCATTCTTAATGTTGTGTGAACCCAGCAACATATTTCTTTAGAAGATCCTGGTTCACCTCATTGGGAAAGTTTCTCATGAAAAATATGTGGATCTAATCACATAGGTTTCCTCCCCCTCCTTTTTACATTATTCTGTTCTCCAAAGTTTTGAGGTTAATTTCACTTTCTTCAGTTCACTTTGGCCTTTCTTTCTGTTTTCTCTGTAGCAACCTTTCATATTTTCTAATACATCAAAAAATGGAAACTTTCCTCTAATGTTCATCTTTTTTTCTAGGAGATATGTTATCTACAATACAAGCTATAGTGTAGTTTCCTTCCTGCTGGCCTTTAAGACCAGATGTTGCAGTGAGGATGAGTAGTGGAGATGACCCAGGCTTCCTCAAAAGAGACCTTTAATCTGAATGTTCCAGATATTTTCTTACTCATTCTTTTTCATCTCCCTGCTGCCACTGTTCAGTTTTGTTCTTTTGGAAAGATTGGAACCCCAGAGAGAGAAATATGATCACTTTATCTCAAGAATAATATACTCATGAATACTCTCTTTATGACTCCAAGTCCAGTTCTGATCCATGAAAAGTGAACAGCGTGGCCTTGGACCGGGAGTCCAAATCCCAGATCTCACAAATTAGCCATGTGACCTTACATTAGCCACATAACCCTTGTGAGCATCAGATTCTTCATCTTTTGAAAGTGAAGGTGTGGAACTAGTTGTTTCCCAAGGTTTTTTCCTATTTTGCATAGCTGATTCCAACCATTAGCAAGGCATTTCCTGTGTGGCTTTTTGGTATCACACATCTCCTTGGTTAAAAGTGCTGTGCTTGTTGACCAGGAGATGGTAATTGATTTTTCAGTGATATTGCTTGTAAGAGAATGATTTACTTCTTTTCACCTCCTAATGACTGCTCATGAAGATTTTTCATTTTATCTTAACATTTGTTTCACATATTACTTTCTAGAGTATTAAATGCATAGAAAAATCACTTAGCTGGAAGAGATTCTTTTTTAGCTTTCACATTTATAACTCGTCATTTAGATTCTGGAACTCTAAAAGATTTGTGGACTTTAATATTCTATACTGTTCATAGTGCGTATGTGCAAATATATTTGTTCATGATGGACTCTAGATACCTTCAGGGTAAGAAATATGCAGCTCTCAAAGGTAAAAGTCTATATCTAATTTTAGATGGCTTCTGTCTCCTATTTATCACAAGTTTTTTTTTTTTTTTTTTTTTCCAAATGCCCAATATTTTCTAGGGTCCAATATTTTACAAGCCCTGCAGCATCACAATGAGATGGGTAACAAACCAAGTTATATTTTATAGATACTAAAACTGAGGCACAGAGAATGCATGTGATCTGCTCTGGCCCTCCAGCAGCTCAGCAAGGAACAGCAGAATAAAGATCAAGAAAAGAAATAACCTAATTCCTCTGTGATTCTCTTTTGCTGAAGATCAGAACACCACAGGGCTGAAAGATTCTCCGAGAAGCTAACAGCCCACTATCTCTTTGTAGTGAAGCCCGTATGTGAATTTATCCAGTAGAGATGTCAAGTTTCTGACTATAATCCGTACCAAGTGTTTAGCATTCTTCATTACTAGAACATTCTTCCTCAGATTTCGCCATCATCTATAACCATATCCCTTCACTCATCATGTCAAGTCTCAATCCCAATAACAGCCATCTGATGAGGTTGATACCATAATTCCTCTCCTTCCCTTCAACCCACCCTGCCCAATTCATTCTACAGGCTGCATCCAGTGATCTTCCTTAAAACAAGATCATTGTGCCACTTGATTTTGTAAAGTGTGTAAAGACTTTCTGTTTCCCACTTTCACAGCACATTTGGTCTATAATTCTCTCCTTGGATTTCAAGGTCATCCACAAATGGGCTTTGCTCATTATTCAGCCATTATTTCACTATCAAAACCCCTGTCCTGATCCTGATGTGCAGGTCTCTCTCTCTCTCTCTTTTTTTTTTTTTGCCTTCATCAAGATACCGCTTTGCTTTTGCACTTTCTGCTTTTCATCCAGGGTTTCCTTTCCATCTCTTCATCTACTTAACTAAATTTTACTCCTGTCATGCTCTCCTCAAAGCCTTCATTGACTGCTCTACCTGTAGCAGTCACTTTATGTTGTTAATGAGAATTGTCCTTGTGATCAGTGTTATCTACCATCACTCTCTCATTGTATTTGTGTGTCACCTTAATTCATCTAAGGCTATTGAGCTTCCTAAAGTGCTAAGATTTTGTCTTCTCTTTGTCTTAACCAATATTGCAAAGCACAATAAATAAAGACCATAAGTAAAACCAAGTTCTCAATAAGTACTAGTTGGTTCCTTGAAATTAAGTGAACTGGATTCATAAATTCTGTGTGTGTGTGTGTGTGTGTGTGTGTGTGTGTTGATGAATGGACTTTTTACTTTTTTGGGAAAAAAGCTCGTAGATAAGCAGATGAGTATATGTAGTTTTTTGGATTATTTTGAGGAGAGTGTATCTTCACTTATCACCTGAATTTCAAATTCTTCCCAGAGTACTTTTTCCTTTAAAGGAAAATTGTTTGGCAAGTATAAGAGCAATATCTTTCCCACTGAGGTGCTGTGGCCTTGGATTTCCACTCAAATTTCCTGTCATACTCTGAGCATCTTAAATCCTTGTCTTTCACTCCCTGCAATACAGGACTAAATCTTGCATTTAAATATTGTATGAACTAAAATGGCATATGACTAAGGTTCATACTTTATAAATATCAGGAATTCATTTGAAAATATTGGCATAATAATATACACTTAAAAAAATGGGGAACAGACCTCACCATAGAGCAAAATGAAACAATCTTCATTTTGTGAATATTGTTTTGCTCTAGAAGTTATGTAATATATATTTGCAGTGTCTCAATCTTAAAATATGAATGTTTCTTCAATTCCATGAGGTTGTGTTTGGAAATGATGAAAACTGTATTACATAAAACATAAAAACTCATACATAGGTCCTTTTGAGTCTGAGTTAGAAGATTCTGTTCATCTGACATAGTAGTCTACCCAGCAAAAATTCCTTCTTAACATCTGCTCAAACTTTGTTCATGCTCTTTGGAAGATAACTGTTGCAAGCCTCTAATTTTGTAATGCTTTTTCTTTATTAAGTTGAAACTTATCCAGAGGAACCTCTACCCACTGCTCCTGCATCTAAGCAGCATTCTTCAGTAGAACTTTTTTTCTATGATGAATGCATTCTTTACCTGCACTGTCCAATATGGTAACCACTAGCCACTATCTAGCTTTGGAAACTAGTGACTTGAGAAAATGAATTTTCAATTTAATTTTACTTCATTCAAATTTAAACTTAAGTAATCATATGTGGTGAATAGCTACTGTATTGAACAATGCAGCTCTAACATTTTGCAGAATGAGCCAACAGCCATTTTCATATGCTAACTCTTCAGAAAGTTTAAAAGCAGTTAATCTTTGTATTTTCTTTTTAGGACATTTTTGTTTCCTTATTAATAGATATGCACTTTAGAATTTATTTTGTTGTGGTTGCTGCTGTTGTTATGATCCCCTCTTTTTACTAAGATCCCTTCCAATATGTTGACTCTATGATTGTGTCTAGATGTTTCTTGGAGTTGTTTAACAACTGCGGTTTTGATGTACATAGTGTTCTGAACTCATGGAAAGAAACAAATTGCTGAATTTGGAGGCATTCGAAGACACAGGGCACACAAACAGTTCTCAGTTGGGAGTGATTTTGCCCAACAGGGGACATTTGGCTATGTCTAGAGATGTCTTTTGATTGTCATGAACTGAGGGAAGTTGCTTCTGATATCTGGTGGATAGAAGGCAGGAGTGCTGCTCAACATGGACAGGACAGAACCCTTATGACAAAGAATTATCCTGCCAAAGATGTCAATATTGTTGAGGTTGAGAACGTTTGGTTAACATATTGTAAGGAAGAAGTATCATTTATTTAGACACATGAAAATTTCATTATTTGAAAAGAGAATTACACACTATTGCTTGCCGAGATGTACCAAGTATGTGAAGTTTTATACACTGCATGTTTGGCTCTGAATTCCCTCTTCCATGTTAAGGGCTCCATGGGGTTAGTGAAAATACTCATGAATTTACTAATCCAAGAAGATCTTGGGAAGTTCTTTATTCCTTCCTTCTTTCCTTCTGAAACTACCATTGTGGATCTTGTTGCTCTTTTCATTATGAGTCATAATATTAGTACTTACCTATGCTTTTATTTTCACAAACACTATCTGCATTGTGACAAAGCTGCTGATAAATAAGGAGGTCAGTTGAAAATGCAATATTGTGATGTCAACTTTTTCAGATAATATTCGATGGGACTCCTTTTTCCTTGGAATATTTTATTTGGTAGTGTGAGGCCAGTTAATCTTTCTCCCTCATCTTGGGGCAGGAAATAATTAATACAACCTGGGAAGAGCCTGGCGAGTTGGTCAGCATGAAACCTGACACCTAGTGAAATGTGCTTCGTTTCCGGTTTCAGCCCTAGCGTGAAATTTCCCGAAGTTCATAGAAAGGTTCATCAAATCTTGGCAAATCTCTTCGTAAACTGCGCAGTGTCAAATTCCAAAAGAAATGTGTACGTTTTACCTGGATTCAAATTTCAAGTGTTAAAGTTTCAGCAGGCCAAGCCAGAAGGCTCCTTGCAATATTGAGGAAAATCCCAGGTTCTGATTGTGGTAATTTATTGGAAGAGACAATCAACTGAGAATAAAACCTCCAGGGAGGCACATTTCATGGAAACCCATCCAGACTCTTTAAAACACACAGGAGTTTTCAATGGAACTGGATGCTATCACTGTACCAACAATTTTACATTGTTCATTATCACATCGTATCATAAGGTTCCCACATTCAAAGCCAAGTGAGGGGGAAAACACTCTCCCAGAGAGTTTTGCAAAGTTCACACGAAAGAGAATAATGCATGGGACATTTCCTATCAAGTTTCAAAGAGTGGAAGAAAAAGTACAATGATAAGAATCAAGAGAAAGTCCCCAAAATATTATTCATGAAATGAGCTTTAGCAGGCTGTGAAGGTAAAGAGAGAAGTCACATTTCCAAGTTCTAATAGTAGTTCTGGACTTTGAAGTAAAAAATGTAGAAAACCTTGTCCTGATTTGAGCAGATTCAATGTTTGATGTACTGCACACATTTTTAAATTTTCCTGCAAAACTTTCATACATTGATTCAGTACCAAAGGGCTGTTTTGTCCAGTTCCCAGGGGCACTAGCAGACAGGCTGATTTCAGTCCTGCTAAGTCAGTGAAGGAAAGCTGCCTTCCCAGTGTATTGCTCCTTTTAAAGGAGCTACATCCTGCCAGGCCTTGGAATCATTACAGCTTCATGATAAAATTTCTGGCAATTTAATTAACACAAAGACATTTGAACAGTTTCTAATGTTTTGTAATCTCCTTCTGAGTACCATATAATCAAGGACATTCAACTGGAACAGAATTAGCCTACTTTAAAGACACCCCAAACAAATTCATACATGCTGAAGTTATTTAATCATTGGTTCTGAGAAATGGATATGGTTAAGATGATGAACAGAGTTTCTCCATAGTGTATTCGATTGAAGGGAGTGCTCCTATAGAGATATTGATCTCTGGGATAAATAAAAACACTGGGGGTTAAAATCACATTGATTATTACTAACTACTGCTCCTTTTTCATTGAAAACAATACAGGGTCTTTCAAATAAGTTCTATAGCCACAAATCAAAGACCATTTTTCCATGTCCAAAACATTGGGGAAAAAATGTTATCAAATCTATCTTTTCAATCACTCCCATAACATAGGTAGCAACCGCTGTCAGCAGTGACACGTGCTCACATGAAGAGTAATGATAGGTTATTCTATCTTGGTCTTTTTGGTAATCAAGCACTCTGAAATTGTGATTGATCGCTGGCTCAGAGTGAATTTTTTCGAGAGCGATGTTCCAAAAGATTTCCTCAGGCCAAATCTAAAATAGCGCAATGGAAAAAAAAAAAAAATATATATATGTATACATATATATATATAAATTATATATATAATTATATATATATATTTATATATATATAAATTTACCCCAATAATTGATGCTAAAAACTAATTTTCAAAATATTCCTGAGGAAATCATATCATTCAGTGTAAATTACTAGGGCATTGTTCTAATTGTTTCAATAAAAGTACTGATCTTAAAAATAATCTGGAGTGTTCTGATTTGGCTGATGGTGAATGGGGGTTATAACCTGGGAAAATTCAAAATCTATTCAACAATGCACTGGCCTCAATATCTTTCTTTGGAATGAAAGAAAGCTGTGAATCAGGGCTTGAACTGATTTGTAACACAAGTACTATGATTGCCTCTCAACAAACAATAACGTTTCCCTTTGGCCACATGCAGACAATTGGTGGCCCAGTTGGGTGAACTGATCCTTTCTGACATAGGAGAAGAGAGTGTGCTTATAAGGGGCGAGGAAGAGCTGAGTCATGTCAGCACAGGAATGAGTGATGGGACCAAGTCTGAATCACAATAGGATTTTCTATAGCTTCACTTCCCAGGCCCAGTAGAACGAAGGACACGTTTTTCTCCAGAAAGTCACAGAACAACATAACACAGTATTTTCCTAGAAAAGACAGTTTGGGATCCTGCTATGCTGAGAGTAAAACAAACCTGCCAATTTCACCTGCTTAAGCCATCCACTGACATGAGACTAAAGAATTGCTCAACAAAATTAATGGCTGATGCTTTAAAAAACTAAGTGGAAAGAAAATTCTGCACCGAGGGGGAGTCAGTTTGAAATTTATGGCAGTAGAAAGCACTTTAATCAAAGAGCATAGCTGTATTTTAAAAAGATTGGATAATTTTATGATCAATAACAGTATTTGTAAGCCTGTATGCTAAAATGGGGAAAGCAAATCTTGTGCTTCAAAGCTGAAGCTAGTTGCTTCAGGTGTCTAGAAGGAATGTTTCCATTACATACATCATTATAACCAGCCCAGGCAAATTCCCATCTATTTCTGCTTCTATGCGAAGCATGAGGAATTGGTCACTGCAAGTGGCCTATGACTAAGTTAAATCTCTGATATGGAGATTGTCTGGGCTCTTTTCCCATTCGCTATTAAAGAAGAGAGGTGCGAGGTCTGTGTGGGGCTGGGTGGGGCTCAGATGGGGAAGGCAGAATGTTACGAGGAGTTAGTTTCTTCAGATTTGAATAATTTGAAGCTGACAATTGTATTTCCATTACCCTTTGGTACAGGAGTGAGAGAAGGAAGGCAAATGCCAAAGAATGATGTCAGCTAAATGCCCAAGGTTTAACCAAGTGACAGAGAGCCCAGGGGCTAATTCTATTTCCAATACATACTGGCATGAGCAGACAACTCGCTAAAATCCCCATCATCCAGTATGTAATCCCAGTTTTTCTGCAGTGAAATTATGGCGTTGACTTTTAAAATCACTTATAAAAATGTTGGAGGAAGTTTAGTGTAAAAAAGGCTTACCATGACAAATAAGAGTGGAATAGTAATTGCACCCTTGAAGAGACCAATCTAACCAGGTCCTTTGCAGCCCAATTCCAAGAGCATCACTGAAGAGCACAAAGAACACTACTGTAAGGGAGTTTGACTCATCAGGATAGATCATAACAGGTATCAAAGATTGCACAATACTGAGGCTGAAAATCATATTATTATTATTGCTCCCCAGCTTAAACTAATAGTAGGAAAGGGCTGTCCGATTGATAGTTTTAAGAAGTGTCATTGAATTATTTTTAAGCAGGCTGATTATAACCAAAGGCTTCAGCTTCCTCATCCTTCAAGTGGTGGAATTATAGGCAAATACACTCTATCCCCAGAAGTGATTTCTTATCTTTTAAAGGTCTCCTATAAATTGAATATTTTGACTACCAAATGGTGCCCATTAACACCAATGCGTCAGCCATTTTAAATCAAGCAGTAATCTATAGAACCACAAATAAAGGTGTCTCATTCATTCCACTGAGATCACTGCAGGGGAAAAAGAGAGAGAGGAATTGGATGCTTTCTTTAGCTAAACAAACCATGGCTAAATAAAAATATATGATCACCATTAGGTTTCTTCATAAGCAAATGCAGCTTATTCTCTCATCACTATCTCGAGAAACTTAAAGAATAGCAGACTGGAACCCATTTTTCCCAGCAGCATTACCCAGTGCCATGCCTCAGCGGAGAAACAGTGAAATAGGCCGTGTCTCTTGCATGAAGTATGTTGGTAAGTGCTTCCATTACAGGTGAGCTGCGTGTAAATGCAAAAGGGTTGCCTTAATGTCTCCCACCTGGAAACAGGAAATACTCAGTAGTCATTCCCATCTATCTCGTGCTGGGTTTTACATTAATAAGGTAATGCCTTTAAGTTCTCTGAGGTTTCAGGGAGAAAGGCACATTGGGAGGAGAGTAGTTATTATTTCTGAGACCTCCTGTCTCGAGCCAGCTTAAAGGCTGAGGGTCCCAAGGCGGTGCTGTAATAGCAGCACTAATAATGTGCAGTTACAGCACATCTCACGTGAGGCACTCGGAAGACATTATACACATTTATTCATTAAACCTGAACACACCCTGGAGATAGGTTAACTGCTATTATACCCCTTTATGCTAAAGTAAATGAAAACAAAGAGGGGGGGAAGCAAGTTAGTCAAGACCATCTGATGAACCTGTAGTAAAACTGCAGTGAAGATGGTGTCCCACTCCCTAGTGATTCAGTGAAAAGCTTGGCCTCATTTGGCATGAGCATATGCCTGTATGTATATGTTTATTTAATTTTATGCCATCTTGTTCTAGAAATAGCTGGAGAACACTTATAATTATATTTAATACAGCTAGATAACATAAATTGAAAATAAGTGGTTGGAGGAAAAGACCCAAGGAAAATAGGACTATAAAAATGAGAGGAAGCTGGGATGAAGTATGGTTTGTGTTTTATGTGACCAATGTTCAGCAAGTGCTCTTATCATTCAACTGTGTATAAATGGTAATGCATAGCCTCAGTTTCCCCTACCCATGTGCTGTGGGAAGAAAAATTTTTGTGCCCCAAGAAATTAAGGGCTACAGAAAACATTAAAGATTTGTAAGACTAGATTTCAGATTGCTGAGGTGAATCAGAGTATCATCAGGGCCCTATAGACTGTCAGATCTAGTGGCATCTTTTTGAAAGGGTAAATGGAAGAAAAGTGTGACATTTTCCCAACATCTGGAGTAGTAAACAGCAGAGAGAGTGAGATCAACTAAGAGGAACACTGGTCACCGGCAGCAGAATGCTCTATTCCCCTTGGAGAGATTGAAGGTCATGGGTGAATTAGTGCCACAAATGGGTCAGTGACTCATGGTCTGGGCAGAGTCTGTAGGTGACAAGGTATTTTGCATCAGCATGGACAGCAGCTGTGGATCAACATAGGGCTGTAAACATAGTTTGCCTCTATGTAAGGGCATCAACCCAGATGAGCAAAATGCCAATCTGAGGAAGGAGGGCAGAACTGTATGTATATGTGAGATGGCTCTCTCCACCCCTATCCATCAACCTTGGCTCCACCTTGGGAAAGACAAGGGTGATGAATGTCTTGGTGTTTGGAAAGTGTGGCTATTCTTCCAGTAGAGGGAAAGGGAATTGACTAGAGTCACCTGAATATAGTGGAACATCCAATGAATGGAAGGAAATTCTTCTTCCTGAGGATTTAACAAGACAAAATATATTTTCATTAGACTAGTATGGTTTTAATTAATGCTTTCTTGGGAAAATGAACTTCTAAACCCTTTTCTTTGGAGTCATGACACTAACTTTATCGTTATTTTTTTGTTGGCGTATATGTATATATATGTGTTTTTATGTTGTTGTTTCTTTAAGTATCGATCTAGTATATGGAGGTAAGGGTTTTTCCTGTGGTGGAACACCCATGGGTGGAGTTTAGATATCCGGTGGGAACTTCAGATCTCTTAGTTTCTACAGAAGATCAGCTTGAAGCCCGATTCTGTCTTCATTCTTTCTGTGCATGCATTAAAGCTTTATTTCCCAGTTACCTCAGACTTAGGGTCCTGCCTTCACTGAATTAATTTGGTTGAGGTCATTTTGCTCTTCTTCCACATATGGTGTCTCTATTTTGCACCATCTCACCAGATGTGAAATTCAGCCTCAATCTCCTCTGAAAATTCTTAACTCATGAAGAACTTTGGAATATAGTAAATTTGAGCTTTTTTTTTTTAATTGGGAAAGAGTTTACATTCCAAAAACACAAACGATTTCAAGTTGGACACTCAAAATTCTAACTCATTCATTCATTTCTACAACTGTTATTAAGGCTTACATTATGCCAGGCACAGTTCAAGATGCTTGGGGGTTTATCAGTGAAAAAATTGACTAAGATTCCCACCCTCCTGGAAATTAAATTACAGCAGGTGTTTGAAGAAGCCACTGTGCATCTCCAGAGGGTTTCCTGGACACAGGAAACACAGGCTGTACACAGGCTGCAATCTCCCTCAGTTTCTCTGGCTCTTTTCTTCCACACCTCTCCAGAACAAAAACAAAGTGTTCAGACCTTCTCATGAAGAATAATTAACTATTAATGTGGTGCCTTAGCTCTTTTCTTAAATGATACCCTAAATGATATGATAAAATATTTTCTTAGTCAAAGATACTTATTCACTGAGTAGTAATTTTGCTAGAAGTGGGGGGAGATAATATTCTTTTTCTTCTGTTATTTTAGTATAAGCAGCTTAAAATATCAGCTATTGACTAATAGGAGAAGAAACCTCTTCTTTATGGTGCCATTGCTTAGTTTTTAACATTGCTTAGAGAGCAACTTCTCATCCATAAAGTTTTCACTTGTCAGTTTCTGTACTTCCTGCAGTCCAACCAGGATCACAGACATGCTGCATTAGAACACTGCCAGAGTTAAAATGTGGGGAAAATGAAAGCTCTGGTTTTATTCCGTATGTTACCACTCAGCACCACTAGTATTCTGTTCATAAATAATTTTAATGATTTTAAGAATATTTTCATAAACAAATTGGTCTTTAAAAGGTGAAGAAGCATAGAGAAGCAATCCACCCACTTTCCAATGGCCCTGGTAGTCCAACATATGAGCATCCAGCAGTCTTGGTGTTCATATCCAAGGATGACTAACTCTGCTATATAAATGTAGGCTAGATTAATGTTCAACAACAAACATATATCCACTCAGAATGAGCCTTGACTAGGGAATGTATGTATGAAAATAAAGATAAGTATTATGACAAATCTCCTAGAAAAAGAAATGATTCAGAAACTGTAGATATGGGGTTGATGGATATTTTAAAATTCAATTCTCTTCCAAAGAAATGGTTTTACCACAATACAGAAGACTGAAAGATCTCAGGCATTGAGTCCCAGAAGAGAAAAACAAAGCAAAACACTGCTTTTGAGAGAAAAAGTCATAGGAAATTTACTTAATTGAAAAAGGGTAACTGTCAATATTTGTGGGTAGATTATCACCAGTTAAAGAACTGTCTTAGGAAGAGAAGGATTACCCAGACTTGACAATCTATCTATACAAGGCAGTACTGTCTGGAAATGGATACTCCACAGTGTTCAAGAGCAGGTCATCTGTGCTGAGGTGGAGTTGATTGGCAAATCAGTTAAAGGGTTATTTGTTGCTGAGAATGTTTGATAATGGTTGAGAAAGACCTGAGGGTCCAGTTTTCAAGATAGAAACGTTAATTCTGAAAGGCTGGAGAGGGAGGTACTCACTAATAAAGTGACAAAATCCTTGTAGGGAGAGAATTCCTTCTAGTTGGGGGCATGGCAAGGATCCCCAACTAGAGCTCTGATGGGGGAAAATTTCATTTAGTAATAATATAATCAGCTCAAATGCAGAGGGCACCATTTCTTTGAAGTAGATATATAATCATTTCTTCTTTCTTCAGATTGTCTAAATTCCCTAAGTTACTGACCTCATATGTCCCATAAAGAGATAGAAAAGATCATTAAAGAAAGTCAGCCTCAGGCACTTACCTGTGCCCAAGAAAAAAAAAGATGAAAAAGTCAGAACTGTCTGATATGAATAATATGGGTTCTAAAAAGCTTTGAAGTTTGCCCAGAGATGACAGATAACCCCACTACAAAAACAAAACAAATGACAACAACAAACCTCTTGATTAACTATTACTTTGATTAGCTTTTCCTAAATCCTCACAATAACAAAATAGAATTTGCATTTCCTGACCCACAAGAGGATTTGTCTATGATACCAATAAACATGTGGGATCCATTTAGAAATGGACACATTTAATTTAATTAACATATAGCAGTTACTCTATGTCAAGCATATTTCTTACTCAACCGTCAACTCACTTAACTGTCATAAAAGTGTAGAACGTAGGCACTACCATTTCTGAGGGCAGGCTGTCCAAGCAGAAGCAGGAGCTCAGCTATGAGTTATTCACTAAGTGTCTTTCCACGTATAGGTATAGGAAGGTTCGGTGCTGGCCAAGGATTTATAAGAAACTCAGGCTGAAGTTATTGCATGGTGGATGTCCCTCAGGCAAGATGTCTGACCAACCATTTCCACCTGCCTGTCAATGCATGCAAATTGCCAAAACAAACATGGTGTAAGATCTCAGAATAATATAAATAGCTCAATAAATAAGTTGCTCTATCTATGTAGAGAAAATGATAATCTTAAGGATATCAATTAAAGATATTTCTTATCTCCTGAAGTAAGTTTTTTGTATGTGTGGGGGCGATAACCTTGAAAGAGACTTAGGGATTCCCTTGGAGGAGAAGAGAGAGCCCTAAAGAGACATGTAGAGAAAGAAGGGCTTCAATCTCAGCCCTTTGTCATTATTATCATCATTATTATGATCAATTATTAATTTCATCATCATAATTATTATTGCTACCTTGGTGCTTATCTTATCAAACATTATAAAAATATACCTTAAAAAGAAACAGAGAAGGTAAAAGTAAAAAAAATGTTAAGGCAGTAGAGGCTTACAGAAGAAAATCAAATGTAAAAATTGAGAATAGTAGAAAAGAGAATAAAGTAAGAATGGGTATGAGAGAACTAAAATTCTAGTAGAATAAAATGTTAAATTTGGAAATAAGATTAAACAAATGAGATTTAAAATAAAAGATAAAAGAATGGATCATTAAAATTATAAAACTAGAGATGATTAAAGAATAAGATAAAATACTTAAACCCAAAAGATAAAAAGTTTAAGTGTAAAAATAGATAAAACTAAGGATTAGTAGGAATTAATCACTAAGTAGGAAAAAATTAAGGCATTGAAACTAAAAATAAAGAGGCTTAGAGAAAAATATGTTAAGAAGAAATTAGAGAGCTATGGAAAGAAAAATATGGGAAAAAAAGTCTCTGAACAGTTTGGAAATGAGTCTTATTTAAAATATTTATATAATGAGTCCTTCTTATGTTAACAAAAGGGCAATATCCTCTGGGTGTTGAAATTGAGGGACGAAGATAGGAGGTAAGTTACAACTTGACCAGATGCTGAAACCCCTCAGAAATCCTTCTAAGCTGTGCTATGTCAAAAGGCAAGTCTCCTCAACACAGAGAACTGGGACCACCCCTGAGCTTCTTCAGACTGATCCTAAGATTTTTTTTTTAATTATTTATTTATTTTTTATTTTTTTATAAACATATAATGTATTTTTATCCCCAGGGGTACAGGTCTGTGAATCGCCAGGTTTACACACTTCACAGCACTCACAATAGCACATACCCTCCCCAATGTCCATAACCCCACTCCCCCCTCCCAACCCCCCCCCCCCCAGCAACCCTTAGTTTGTTTTGTGAGATTAAGAGTCACTTATGGTTTCTCTTCCTCCCAATCCCATCTTGTTTCATTTATTCTTCTCCTACCCAGCCAAATTCCCTATGTTGCATCTCCACGTCCTCATATCAGGGAGATCATATGATAGTTGTCTTTCTCCGACTGGCTTATTTCACTAAGCATGATACCCTCTAGTTCCATCCACGTCGTCGCAAATGGCAAGATTTCATTTCTTTTGATGGCTGCTTGGTATTCCATTGTGCATATATACCACATCTTCTTTATCCATTCATTGTTGATGGACATCTAGTCAAACTTTCCATAGTTTGGCTATTGTAGACCTTGCTGCTATAAACATTCGGGTGCACGTGCCCCTTCGGATCACTACGTTTGTATCTTTAGGGTAAATACCCAGTAGTGCCATTGCTGGGTCATAGAGTAGTTCTATTTTCAACATTTTGAGGAACCTCCATGCTGTTTTCCAGAGTGGTTGCACCAGCTTGCATTCCCACCAACAATGTAGGAGGGTTCCCCTTTCTCTGCATCCTCGCCAGCATCTGTCATTTCCTGACTTGTTAATTTTAGCCATTCTGACTTGTGTGGTGATATCTCATTGTGGTTTTGATTTGTATTTCCCTGATGCCGAGGGATGTGGAGCATTTTTTCATGTGTCTGTTGGCCATCTGGATGTCTTCTTTGCAGAAATGTCTGTTCATGTCCTCTGCCCATTTCTTGATTGGATTGTTTGTTCTTTGGGTGTTGAGTTTGCTAAGTTTCTTATAGATTTTGGACACTAGCCCTTTATCTGATATGTCGTTTGCAAATATCTTCTCCCATTCTGTCAGTTGTCTTTTGGTTTTGTTAACTGTTTCCTTTGCTGTGCAAAAGCTTTTGATGTTAATGAAATCTCAATAGTTCATTTTTGCCCTAGGATCCCTTGCCTTTGACGATGTTCCTAGGAAGATGTTGCTACGGCTGAGATCGAAGAGGTTGCTGCCTGCGTTCTCCTCAAGGATTTTGATGGATTCCTTTCTCACATTGAGGTCCTTCATCCATTTTGAGTCTATTTTCATGTGTGGTGTAAGGAAGTGGTCCAGTTTCATTTTTCTGCATGTGGCTGTCCAATTTTCCCAGCACCATTTATTGAAGAGGCTGTCTTTTTTCCATTGGACATTCTTTCCTGCTTTGTCGAAGATTAGTTGACCATAGAGTTGAGGGTCTATTTCTGGGCTCTCTATTCTGTTCCATTGATCTATGTGTCTGTTTTTGTGCCAGTACCATGCTGTCTTGATGATGACAGCTTTGTAATAGTGCTTGAAGTCTGGAATTGTGATGCCACCAATTTTGGCTTTCTTTTTCAATATTCCTTTGGCGATTTGAGGTCTTTTCTGGTTCCATATAAATTTTAGGATTATTCCATTTCTTTGAGAAAAAGGATGGTATTTTGATAGAGATTGCATTAATTGTGTAGATTGCTTTAAGTAGCATAGACATGTTCACAATATTTATTCTTCCAATCCAGGAGCATGGAACATTTTTCCATTTCTTTGTGTCTTCCTCAATTTCTTTCATGAGTACTTTATAGTTTTCTGCATATAGATTCTTAGCCATTTTGGTTAGGTTTATTCCTAGGTATCTTATAATTTTTGGTGCAATCATAAATGGGATTGATTCCTTAATTTCTCTTTCTTCTGTCTTGTTGCTGGTGTAGAGAAATGCAACTGATTTCTGTGCATTGATTTTATATCCTGATACTTTACTGAATTCCTGTACAAGTTCTAGCAGTTTTGGAGTGGAATCTTTTGGGTTTTCCACATATAGTATCATATCATCTGTGAAGAGTGATAGTTTGACTTCTTCTTTACCGATTTGGATGCCTTTAATTTCCTTTTGTTTGATTGCTGAGGCTAGGAGTTCTAGTACTATGTTGAATAGCAGTGGTGATAATGGACATCCCTGCCATGTTCCTGACCTTAGCGGAAAAGCTTTCAGTTTTTCTCCATTGAGAATGATACTTGCGGTGGGTTTTTCATAGATGGCTCTGATAATATTGAGGTATGTGCCCTCTATCCCTACACTTTGAAGAGTTTTGATCAGGAAGGGATGCTGTACTTTGTCAAATGCTTTTTCAGCATCTATTGAGAGTATCATATGGTTCTTTTTCTTTCTTTTATTATGTGTTGTATCACATTGATTGATTTGCAGATGTTGAACCAACCTTGCAGCCCTGGAATAAATCCCACTTGGTCGTGGTGAATAATCCTTTTAATATACTGTTGAATCCTATTGGCTAGTATTTTGGTGAGAATTTTTGCATCTGTGTTCATCAAGGATATTGGTCTGTAATTCTCTTTTTTGGTGGGATCCTTGTCTGGTTTTGGGATCAAGGTGATGCTGGCCTCATAAAATGAGTTTGGGAGATGCCTGGGTAGCTCAGTTGGTTAAGCAGCTGCCTTCGGCTCAGGTCATGATCCCAGCGTCCTGGGATCGAGTCCCACATCGGGCTCCTTGCTCAGCAGGGAGCCTGCTTCTCCCTCTGCCTCTGCCTGCCACTCTGTCTGCCTATGCTCGCTCTCTCTCTCTCTCTCTGACAAATAAATAAATAAATAAATAAAAATCTTAAAAATGAGTTTGGAAGTTTTCCTTCCATTTCTATTTTTTGGAACAGTTTCAGGAGAATAGGAATTAGTTCTTCTTTAAATGTTTGGTAGAATTCCCCTGGGAAGCCATCTGGCCCTGGGCTTTTGTTTGTTTGGAGATTTTTTATGACGATTTCAATCTCCTTACTGATTATGGGCCTATTCAGGTTTTCTATTTCTTCCTGGTTCAGTTGTGGTAGTTTATATGTCTCTAGGAATGCTTCCATTTCTTCCAGATTGTCCAATTTGTTGGCGTAGAGTTGCTCATAGTATGTTCTTATAATTGTCTGTATTTCTTTGGTGTTAGTTGTGATCTCTCCTCTTTCATTCATGATTTTATTTATTTGGGTCCTTTATCTTTTCTTTTTGATAAGTCTGGCCAGGGGTTTATCAATCTTATTAATTCTTTCAAAGAACCAGCTCCTAGTTTCGTTGATTTTTTCTATTTTTTTTTTTTTTTTGGTTTCTATTTCATTGATTTCTGCTCTGATCTTTATGATTTCTCTTCTCTTGCTGGGTTTAGGGTTTCTTTCTTTTTCCTTCTCCAGCTCCTTTAGGTGTAGGGTTAGGTTGTGTAGATCCTAAGATTTTTCATGGTGATTTTTGGTCATCCATTTATGTGGTTTACACCATGTTTAAGGCAGGGTCCTTAATTCTCATAAGCACAGCTCATAAACTACTAGAGTATCCACTGATGAACACCAGGAAATCTGAATCATGAGCAACTACCAAAACTGCAAATTGTTTCTCTATTAAACCTCCTTTCTACAATTTGTAAATTAATCTTCGTGAAAAATATGTTTTTAATGGTTATAGGATTAGGGTAGCATAGATGACCACTCTACATAATAGATATTTTATATTTGCCATTTTTACCATATCAATGAAGTTGTTTCCCAACACCCTAAATTTTAAAAAGATCCTGTTGTCATGAATGTGAACATTGGCCTTCCTTTACACCAGATGGATCTGTATCACCGGATGCCTCTTCCCTTTTGGAGAGCATCCTTTCTTCCTTAGTTTGAATAACCATCTCCATTTGCACATGCATGAGGTCCAGAAAGCGGTTCTGCCAGCTTGCCCACTTAGCAACAGTTAGTGGTTTAAGAGTGGTGACCTCTTCACAGTCCCTCTGAGAGACTTAACCCCCTAACATGCAGATCCACTCAAGAAGTGAGAATTTTGCCTAAATCATCCAATCAGAGGCTTCCACTGGGATTTTCCTAATCTGAGCCAGAGGGGAGAAGGACCTAGAAGTCTAGAAGGCACTTCAAACATTGAGAAGAAAACGCTGAAAAAAATGAAAACAAAGTGTTATGCCCTAAGAAGTCTTAAAAGTAAGAGTGCCTCTTATTTTCTGCTTTCCTTGTTCTTGCTATAATTTGGTCACGGGAGCCAATAAATTCACCTTTTTATTGAAAAGTTTTCTTTTATATGCAATCAGAAGAGTTCTAAATAATATATGTAGTTTTGACTGAAAATCCTTTATCTTTCCTTTGTCTCTTCACAGCGCCTTTGTGTTTTTTGCTCCAAGGTGCAGATTGTTACTGATGGCCCAGTCTCTGAGCTCTCCATCCCAGGCTGAAATGGCTCTGCTGGCTTTTGCAATCAATAAACACAAAAAACACTCCCTGCCTCTGATGTTATACTCAGGAAGTGTCCACTAGCTGGATGGTGTGGACCTTCATTTAAAAAGAACACTCTTAGTTTTCCATTTATCATTTTGGTTAACTTGAGCAAACTAGTTTGGATTTGTATGGATTCAACCGACGTTAATTTGTGCTCTTTCTCAAAGTCCAGGTCCCACTGTGGAAATGATTTTCTTATGCCAGATTTCCTTCCTAAGAAATACTTTTTTGGGGGGACCCTGCTATCACCATTTAGACACTAGAAAATCTGAGAAATTTGTCTATGTATGTGTCAAACCTCAATTTCTATGAGGGAAACTCAAAAGTTGAATAGCTCCTCAGCCACATAGTGTGTCTGGGATAAGGTGAGGAATCAAGTCTACAACTCTGGTTACAAAGTCCAACCTTTCTACTCTAGCATGTGGAAAAAATATATACATCTGCAGAAGAACTCTAAAGAAGAACAAATGAAATCAACTATTGTGCTTTGGAGAGTTCCAGAAAAATAAACTTTCCAACATTATCACTATGTTATCAGATTAAAAAAAAAAGTGGGGGACTTAGAGTCAATCAAACCCAATCATTTTTTTTTTTAATTTCCTCATATGAGCAAACCATCTAGCACCATCCCCTGAGTAAAAGAAAACTTAAGTTTAAGGAAAAGTTACTAGTACTGAGAATCTACCATGTTTCATTGATTATAAGAGGCCCTCAGTTATAAAATGCATCATTATTATATCACTCCTGTGATGGTTAATTTTAGGTGTCGCCTTGACTAGGTATCACGTGTGGGTACCCAGATATTTAGCTAAATATTATTTTCTGTGAGAGTGTTTCTGAATGAAATTAGCACTTTAATTGGTAGACTAAATAAACCAGATTACCCTCCTTGATGTGGAGTGTATCCTCCAATCCACTGAGGGACTGGATAGAACAAAAGGTAGAGAAGGGAGAATTCTCCCCCTTCTGGGTGATTGCTTGAGCTGGAGCATTAGTCTTCTCCTGCCTTTACAGACAGACTTTTATGATGGGCTCCCTAGTTCTCAGGGCTCTGGACTTGACTGAACTACACCATCAGCTTCCCTGGGTCTCCAGCTTTGCAGATAGTAGATCAAGAAACTTTTCGGCTTCCTTTGTGTGAACCAGTTGTTCATAATAAACTCAGTAAGTCGGCCACTCCCTCTCATCATCTCTCAATTGATAGGTAGATAGATGCAGATCTCTGTCTGCATATATCTCCTATTGGGTCAGTTTCACTAAAGAATCTTGACTAGTACCACCAATAAGAAAGATAAAAGCTGTCAACTTAAATATCAAGGAGTTGGCAGATTTTTCCAGTAAATGGCCAGGTAGTAATTATTTTAAGCTCTGAGGTCTGTAAGGTTTGTATTGCAGTAACTAATTTCTGCCATGTCAGCAAGAAAGCAGCTGCAGACAATACAGACACAAATGGACATGACTGTGTGTTTCAGTAAAATTTTATTTATGGATGCTGAAATTTAAATTTCATAAAACTTACATATGTCACGAACCATTATTTGTCTCTTGAATTTTTTCTAACCATCTAAAAATGAAAAACTCATTTCTAGAAGCATACAAAGGCAAGTACTGGGTGGATTTGATCTGTACCACAGTATGGTTTCTTATCTCATTAATACAAGATGCATCTAGACTTCAGAGATGTTAGAATATAGAAATACGTGCATCTTAGATTGAAATGTGATAGCTACCTCAATATTATCAAGTACTAGATCCTTTGGATTTCCTCGAGTTTTTGATAATAATAATAAATAATAATAATTATAAATAAATAATAAATAATAATAATAATAAATAATAATAAATAATAAATAATAATAAATAATAGATCTCTACAATGTTTTGCCATCTAGCGTTTGGCAATCAGCAATGATCACTAGTGAGCATAGTTTGTCCCTTCTGAGAAATAGAGCTGGATGTGAAATGGAGAAAGTTGAAAAGAAAGTTAGTGAACTCCTGGAGTATGGGCCAGTCTCTGAGAATCTGAGATTGGGCCAGTCTCTGAGAATGTTCAGGGAATCATAATATATACCATTTGTATATCACTTTATGGTCTATAAAATATTTTTTTTTTCTCATTTTATTTATTTTTTCAGCGTAACAGTATAAAATATTTATGCATATGTTGTTTTACTGAATTTTCACCATGAATTTATGAGGCAACCACGGTAGAAATTAAGCTGCAGATTAAAAAACAAAAGCAAAAACAAAAACTCTGAATTAGAGTTATGTATCTAGTAAGTAGACCTGATCTCTTTTGACTATATAGTTGTTCTTCCTTTTTGCAAAACGCATATTCAAGTGTTTCTGAGAATGAATAGTGAGCAGACGTATTTCAATGTACTGGGGAAAAGAGATGAGGAAAAAGGGTAAGATCCAGTGTTCCTAGTACTTCAAATAATCCCCACCACTTAAGCAAATTGAAGGAGAGAGAGTTTTCTCCCTCATGATCACGGTTGCAGGGTCATAGTCTCTCTTTCTTTTTCCTTGAAATATTGGCTTCAGTGGAACCCACTACTCCTTAGCCAGTTTTAGTCAAAGCTATTTTCAGGACACTGTCTGTGTATATCTAAGCCAAAATGTGACTGGCTCGTATATTAAATTTAAACATTTTGACAGTTATCTCTGATTTCACTTCCTAGTTCTGTTTTGTTTCTCTTCCTTATTTAAGCCAAGTAATCTGATAGCGTGGAAATAGCAAGGATTTTGGACTCAGGGAGTTGAAACCCAGATGTGCTGTTTATTAGTTTGTGACTCTCAGCAAATTACTTCACCTGACTGAACTCTTTCATTACTCTTATTTTAGGAAGGGAGTAACGTTGACATCGTAGAAAAGTTATGAATGACTTAATACATAGAAAGCCCATAGAAACATGCCTGGCACCTAGTAGTATGTATTAGGTATAACTGTAAGCATTGAGTAAGAATCATATGTTAGACATCTAAAAAAGCACCTGGTACCTGACAGACAATTTCCTACAGAGCTAAAAAAAAAAAAAACAAGATCTTTCCTGTATGGATTCTTCACATTCCCCTTTCTACCCAGCTCAAAGGTTCCACCTCTGTTCCCCACAACACAGAAAACCTTACTAACTAGCACAGCCCCAGTCACTCTGGTTGTTTGCTTTACCCCTCTTTTTCTCATGCTTGCACTAAGGACTCTGTCAATAAATTACCCCAGCTCATACCTACCATTTATACAATTAATAAATGATTTTATCTCTTCCACTCCAATAAAACCTTTTCTTTTTTCTTTATATTTCTACTTGTATTAGCTTTTCTCTTAAAGACTGAATATTTGATGACCCCTTCATGCACATTTTGATTTCTATAAACCCAATGTCTATTTCTCTGGCCTTCATTTTATTGGCTCTCTCAGCAGCATTGGACCCTGTTGACCTGTTGTGTCTTGTTTTTTTTTTTCTCGCCTTGCACACCACCTCCATTCTTATCTGACCTCTCTGCCTCTTCTGCCTGTGTTCCTCTTGTAGACGCCTCATTCTCTGCCGAACCAGTAAATATTAGAGGACCTCAAGTTCTCTCCTAGGGAACTCATCAAAGCTCTTTTCTCATCAAAGTTCTTTTTTGCCCGTTATTTGTTTTACTTTTTAACTTTTAAGATTTCTATTCTTCCCTATTTCTGGGAGCAGAAATCCAAGCTAAAAAGCTCAACCTGATCTGCATCCTTCATTCCCCTAGGTCTAGTCCTTTTCCAATGCGTCTGTGTAATATGTTTGATAAATTACCTAAATTTTCACAAAACAGAATTAATCTCATACTTACAAAGTCTGTGTAATTTAATTCCTGCCAACCTTTCCTTCTTCCATGAATTCTATATTCCAAAGATAAATGTTCCACTTATTGTTCTTAGAAAAACCCATAACTATGAGAAGAAAGCATCTCTTTTTCCCTTAAATGAAGACTTAAATGAATTCCTGGTGAGAATTTTGAAGAGCCATTACTAGAATGGGTATTTGACAGACTTTAATGTTAATAAGAAAACATCCATTAAGTGATGAATTGGTTCTGTTCTGTTCTGTCCTTGATCAGATTTACTCCAAAAAAGCAAAAAAACAAAAACAAAAACAAAACAAACCGACAAACAAGCAAACAAAAAAAACCAAAAGCCAGGGATGCCTGGGTGTCTCAGTGGGTTTAGCAAGGATCAGTTCATTCTACGTAGGGTCCTGGGATGGAGTCCTGCATTGGGGTCCTGCTTTTCCCTCTGCCTGCTGTTCCCCCTGCTTGTGCTCTCTCTCTCTGAAAAATAAAATCTTAAAAAAAAAAGCCCCAAACCTCTTCTTTATCATTTACCAATTGCTGTATTAACTAACCACCAATCCCCAGTGACATATGTCAACACCACTTATTTCTTTTGTACCTGTAAGTTGGTTGGGGGTGGCCAAGCTCTGCAGGGGGCTCTGCATCAAGTTGGGCTTGGCTCTTCCCCATGGCTTGGCTTCTGGTTGGCTCCATGTGTACTCATCTTGGGGCTCAGGCTGAATGGGCAGAAGCTACTCAGGTAAAGAACTCTTCATGGCATTGGCATTAATGCAGAGAGCTAGCCAAACCTCATGAGCTGTCTTATCACTGAAGCTTGAAACTGGGTCCCTGTTGCTTGTGCTATGTTCTGTGGGCAAAAGCACGTTACACAGAGGCTTCCACACTCAAAGGGCAGGCAGGTGATTACCCTTTTTGTGGAAGGAAGTGCAGAGTTATATAGCAAAGGTAAGGACACCAGGAAGCATAAAGAATTGGAGTTGCTAATTCAGCCTACCATACCAAGTCCATAAGAATGGGATGGTGAATTAATCTTCCATGTGGGATTCACTGTGGTAGTCCCTTTCTCCCTTCTCCCCTCCCACCATGTTTTTCCTTCAGAGATGAATTTCATGGATCAGGAGAAAAACAGGAGACATTCCTGGAATGTCATTTCAGAATACATTTCTGGAAATACAACTCAAGTGATCAAGACAATGGGTCCTGAAGAGGTAATTGTGTGGTCCTAGACATTCAACACCCTTTATCTTACTGCACACCTGGGATGGAATAACAGACTCAGGTAGGGGGGAAAAATGAATTGAGAAAGGGGTTGGATTCCTGCAATGGGTAGGAGTAAGGCTTTCGGAGAAGCAAATTGCTTTACCTAGAAGTTTTGAAGAGGTGTCTAGAAAAGATTGAAGCCAACCTCACTGATGGTGAGCGATCAGAGGAGACAGTTTTTGTCCTCATAGCATCTGACACAGTATTTCACACATAGTTGGCTTTCACTCTGTGGTAGACTGTGAAATAGAATATTAGAGATCTCTGATTTACTACAGTTAATAGAAAGATTAATGCAATTTGCTGAAAGTAAGTTATAACAATGCAGAGTCTAATATACATAAATTCTAGTTGATGAACAGATTTTTGGGGAGAAATGCCAATTCAAGTAAAACTTTTTTTTTTTTTTTTGCCATTGGCAAGCGTAGGTTTTACTGATAGTTTATAAGTCATTTTATAAGTTATTTTTCATCATTGTCAGTTTTGGGAAATCATATGGAGGGAGACTGTGGTTTAGGGCAGAGACAGAACATTCAAGAGCTTTGGTTTTCTCTTCCTGGGCCTACGCCTGGCTTTTTGTGTGACTTTGTGTGACTTTGAATAGGTCATTCAACCTCTTTAAGCCTCAATTTTTCCTTCTGCAAAATGAGTCCTTTGAAGCACATAACCACTCTATTTTTTTTTAATTTAAATAAATTTCACAGGTAGTTATAAACTTTTCCTGTGAAAGTAAGCCAAGTTTAGACAGATATAGAGGGAAAGGAATTTTTCTGAGGCTGTGGCATATACTTAACAACTTTATCTTTTAGTTTTTATGACTCACTCTTGGGCACAGGCATTTTATGACTTGTAACAGTTTAATGGTCCTGCTGGGTTAACTCCTCCTGCAGGTTATGTTCCTCTTCCCTGAAACACATGCCACACCTTCCGTGTGCTGAGAAGGTCAGATGAAAATGTACTGCCTGTGAGGATAGCTTCATCACATATGATGGACAAGGCACCAGGGAGAGCCTTCTTTTTCCAGCGCCTTCCCTTTCTCTCCATCCTTGCTGCCTGCAGAAAAATGAAAAACAATTATGTCTCTTGCACCATGGAGCCAGAAGTACAAGAAATAAAGAGTGACTGATTAAGGAAAGGGGTTTTATTCCAGGGTGAAAACACACACACACGTATCATCAGTAATTGCAAAATGAAGAAAAATGGTAATGAATGATTAAGCAGAGTAATGCAGTCATGATAACAATAAAAACCAATGAATAATGCGATTTTATCTTATTTGTAATAATATGACTGCTCATCTTGATGAAGTGTCCCCATTTTGACTGTTTCCGACACTCGTGTAAGCACTGTGTGGCTTTTCATTTATTTCCCCTAAGAACCCAGATGAGAGGCTGTGACTCTGTTCTCTTCCCATATCCTGAGAATTATGTCTTCACTCCTTTCCTTTCCAATTATACAAAATGCACACTCACTTTTAGTTTCCTCTGATGTTTCCAGCCTGGGATTAGCACCAACAATGCAATTGAATCCTCAGGAATGTTCTTGTTGTGACAGCGGGTTCGAGCTGTCAGGTGATTTCATGCCAGTTGGCAATCCCTTGGGTATTCAGATACCTTCCCCACCCCCCGATAACTGGAGCAATCACAGTGGAAAATTAAGGCAGATGATCTTGAATGGAGAGAGACTGACAGAGGAGTAGAAACACCAACACAGCAACCCCCCATACGTAATAGGAGGGCTTGTTTCACCAGGCTGTTGTCCTCAGTGCTTTTGTGAGGTGGATATCGTAGATGTTGAACAGTTTAGTCTAAGAAATCGGTGCCAAGGAGTTACAGCATTTTTGGAGGGTCCAGATTGCTCCACTGGTTAGAAAGCATCTGTGGGTTCTCTGATTCGTGAGGAGCTACAAAGGTGGCAGAGTAAATGATACCTTTTGCTGAGGCTAACAGAGAGGCAGAGATAAGCGAGCTGCCAGGGAGCCCCTCCTGCTCCACCCTCCACACAATGCGTGTCACACTGAAACAGAAATAATAAAAAACTTGGAGACCTTTGAGCCTATCAAAGGTAAGACCTTTGTGTTTTTGTTTCCCATAGATTCGGTGCACTTGAGTATCATTAACCCAACCTACAAGTGCACATGATTACCTAAAAAAATCATCTCTTTGTCTTTCAGTCTGTGTTTCTTATTGGTAGGGAAAGAAAGGTGTGTTTTAATCTTGTGCAGTGATTCAGAGATTGGAAGAGGACCTTAAATGCCAAGGGTCAGATCTATTTTAGTAGATTCAAGGTATCAGGATAGATTCCCCGTGTCTACGGCCATACCACCCTGAACGCGCCCGATCTCGTCTGATCTCGGAAGCTAAGCAGGGTCGGGCCTGGTTAGTACTTGGATGGGAGGATAGATTCCCCGTGAAGCGCAGAAAGCCCCTCCTGGTTTTCAAAGGAATGTAGATTAGGTTAAAACAAACAGGCTGTTTTTCAAGAAAATGGGTTTATGCCATCCATGTACAACTGCATAGGACTACAGTTTATGTAAAAGTCAAATACATAAATGAAAGTTGGCAAGTCTTAGCACAGGAGAGTTGCAGTGAGTGGACGAGATGAATAAAGAGGTTTGGGAATGGCTGGGCTGAAGGCAGACTTGTTTTAGCTACCAACTTTATGTCACTCTTTTTTAGGTTAAAAAACAAATTTATGTGCATTCCTATTTTCTCCTCTGTACAGTTGTGAGTCAGGTCCTATCATCATTCTCCTTTTATATATGAAGTATATGTTTTGTCGCCATGTGATCTAGTCTACAGATTCTACGTTTTGGTTCGGTTTGACAGGATTAAGCCTATGCTTAATCCTAATTTTACTGTTTACTAGTTGCATTCTCTTGTCAAGTTAGTTCTCCTACATGAGGATAATGTTATGTGTCTCAAAGGGTTATTAAGATTTCCTGCTTCTCTCCTGTACCTGTTTCCTAGTTGGTCGCTCCCAATGTCCTCAGGCTTCTACATTCACATTACACATATCTTGGTTCAGTCACTTGTCTCCTCTCCCTGGACTTTTATAATAGTCCCTTCCTGCCTCAAGCCTCTATATTCCCTTTACATAACACTGTCAAAGATAAATTTCCAACATGAAAATCTGTTATGCTATTTCCCTGCCTTCAATACGCTGTCAGCTCCTTATTGTCTACAGAAAAAAGTCCAGACTCCTTAGTGTGAATTGCAAGGTTCCACCATTCATTTGGGCCTAATCCCACCCACCTCCTGCCAGGCCACTGCCATTACGCCCCTGTGCTATGACCATTGACATGACCTGTAGGCCTCTGAAAGTGGCCCACCCTTTCCTGCCTCTTTATCTCTGTAGCAGCTATGCCCTCTGCCAAGAAGGCTCACCTTCATTGTTTCTTCTTGGTAAACTACTTCTCCCTGAAAATCCAATTTAACAATGATATTCTGTATAAATCTCCCCAGTTAGTTAGTAGCTAGATATACCAAACTATGATAGCACTTTGTTCTTTAGCTCTTCTTTCTTTTCAGTTAAAGTTAACTGTTATTTTTGTCAGTTATACCTGCACATGTTTCCAAAGTCAAGTGGTCCGACAGGATTAGAGGAAAGAACGAGCTCCTGGGCTCAGTCTTCCCTCTTGTCAGCTTATCTCTCAGAGGCTGCCCTTTTCAATGCTTTTAGTAGTTGTATCTAGTCACATTCTTCTTTCTAATGATATGATTATGGTACTGTTTCTTAATTTTTTTCAGTTTTAGACCTTAATTTCTGAATTTCTCCTGTAACTTCCTCCCCTTAGTACCATCCTACCTCCAATGTTCAGTATTATTTTAACCATGATTTGCAGGTGAGCTATGCCATATACCATGACTACATTTCTTTTTCGTATTGCTTTTTACTTAAAACTTGTAAGTGAAGATGTTTATGCACCTACCACTAATTTCTTCAAAATTCCTTGTTAGAATTTCAAACCTATCAGATAAGTTCTTGTTTTTCCTTTTTTTCCTAAGAAACATCCTTTCCAGAGGCTTCCATTCTGTAGTTTCTACCTGGACCATATTTTCCATAGGTCTACACCTCACCTCTTGTCCCAGAATGTCCCTTCATCCTCATGAGGGGAGTGTTCCTACTCTCCCGTGTATGGTTGATCCCCTTTGCTGAATCCCAAATATCCCTTTCTCCATAACAATTTTGTTGACATGCCTTTTCTAGTAGGTCACTAAGAAAGGATGGATGAAGGTTAAATTTTTTGAGACTTTGCAGGTTTAAAATACCTTCATTCTACTCCTGCACTTATTTGATAGTTTCTTAGATACAGAATTCTAAGTAGAAATAATTTTCATTCAGAATTTTATCTTCCAGTGGTGCATCTGAGAAAACAGGTGGCACTGTATTTTCTGATAATTTATCTGTCACTGACAAGCTGTTTTTGTTGTTTGTTTAAAATCAAACAATTTTTTTTTTAATATGAAAGTTTGGAGGATTTTCAGTATACTTCTGGTGGTCCAAAATGTTAACAACCTGCTTTGATGTCGGTCATTTCATTCATTGCCCTGGGCCCTTGTTGGGACATTTTTTTATTCTGGAAACCCATGTCCTTTGATTCTGATAAGTCTACAGAATAATTTCTTTGGTAATTTGTCCTCTCCATTTTTTCTATTTTCTCTTTCAGGAACTCTTATAGTCAGATGATGAATCACTTTGGTCTTATATTTTTATTTTCTTTTATCTTCTATTCCTCATCACTCCATCTCTCTCTGTCTCTCTCTCGTTCTACTTAAGGGAGCACCCTCAAATTTGTCTTCTAGCATGTCTATTGAATTTTTATTGGTTGTACCATATATTTTATTTTAAGTGCTCTTTTAGTTCTCTGATTTTGGAAAAAAATTGTCTTCTTATTGCATGAATTCAATATTTTCTTATTATAAAGATACTGATGATAGGCTTTATAGATTTCTTTTTTTCCTCCTTCCTTATCTTCCAAGTTTCCTTATGCTAATTATTTATGTTTGTCTGTGTCTCCCATCACATTTCTTTGATTATTTAGCAACCTACTTATATTTATTAATGAAGTATTGAAAAGCTGACTAGAAGATCTGTATTTATGGGTGGGACTTATTAAATGCTAGACTTTCCAGTAAAGGATAAAGTTGAAATTCTTAATATGGGGTCCTCAAATGGCAGCATTTGTAGGGTTTTTTCCCTCAGAATAAGCCTGAGGGGCAATTGTTTCTAGAACTTTGCCAAGCAAGGAGGCTGGACCAGTGTTCAGAATATAGACTTTTACTTAACCCTCCTCTTTTAACAATTGAATCCCAGCTCTCATCTGGACCTAGTTTTCTTACATCCAAGGCTTCTGTCACTCAGTGTTCCTAGAAAGTCAAATTCTAGTCTTCTCCCAGGGTTGGGTACGGGACTATATTTCTGAGCCGCTAAGGTGCAGATTTCCATGAATTTCTTAAATAGACTTCTTTTAGCTGTATACTTTACTTTCGTAGGTATTTGCCTCCATATTCCAAGGCTTTCCCGAATCCTAGTGAGATTTGGTTCATTTCTAGAGTTTCCTTAAAATGGGATGAAGTTTCTTTTTTTTTTTTTTTTTAATATTTTGTTTATTTATTGCTTAGCGAGCGAGCGAGCGAGAGAGAGAGAGCACTAGCAGGGGCAGCAGCAGGCAAAGGGAGAAAAAGGCTCCCTGCTGAGCAAGGAACCTGATGTGGGACTCGATCCCAGGACCCCAGTATCATGACTCCAGCCTAAGGCAGCCTCTTAACTGACTGAGCCACTCAGGCATCCCAAGATGGGATGAAGTTTATGTTATATTAGTGATTACTTATTCTTCCTCTCAGGCTTCCAATTTAAATTAAAAAAAAAAATCTTTTTCTTGTTATCTGCTCTTTCTTTTTTGTTTACCTCTTGAGTATGTGCTTTAAAGGAGCAAATTTAGTAGGAAAACAGTAAATATCTGTTCAATCTTCCATATTTATCTGGAACTCCCTTTCTTTCTTCTTTTAATTCAGTCCATGTCTACATATACTAAGACTAGGCCTTAAAATAGAATTAATTATTTCCATCAGCTTTGGTCAACAATTTTGTTTCTATTTTTCCTGATTTAAGCAGGTTGTCCTATAATTCAATATAGTTAAGTATTGTAATTTGCTCTTATGATAATGATTTTGAATTTTATCACTGGGATAAGAAAAATTGGTTATGAGACTGGCATCTATCTATACAACTTTACAGAGGGGAAAAAAAAACGCTTTATATAGTGGTATTATAAAATGTTGATATGAACTTTTTTCATCCCTCTGTACTTGCCTGTGGCTACTAACAGTCACACTTAAGGATACACATTTCTTCACATTTACAATGTTTTCAGCAGCAAAGACCTGACTACTAAACAGAGGGAGCTGGACCAGATCACAATTTTGTGATGGGCTTGTGAGAAACTTTGTTTCCCATTTTATTTGTACTTACATTCAGCCCAGCTCATTCTTGACTGTTTCATGATCTGGAGACACACATTGCTGATTTTATTGTTCAATGCCTTTCTTCTCCTTTTTCTTGTGGAATGAGTGATGTTCCACACGGAGGATTAAGATATATAATAACAAAACAGAAACTCTCACGTTTAGCTGTAGCTAGATTTATGGCTAAGTTTATGGAGATTACTTAGGGCCGGGAACACATGTCCAAGAACGTCTCTGGAGTTACAACTCTGCATGGAAGGAGATGCTATTACAGACTGTGGACAGTAAACACCTCCAAGGTTGTGTGTCACTTCCTGCAGGCCCATGAGTCTTTCTGATTTAAGTGGAAAGGTGTCTGTTAGTAATGCAAACAAAACCTAGTTTAACCTCTGGTTTCCAACATCTGGAATACTTATTCCTGTGGCAACTGTATGGTTCACTGAACACTCACTATTCCAATGGTCCACCGAAGCACAATTTTGGCTTGAAAGGAGTTTGCCTGTCTTGGGAAAAAAAAAAATCCGACTCAGAATAGTTATCACTGAGAATGCCAGAAGGATTTGTGATAACAGCGTCACCACTGACTCCCCAGCTGGGCTACTTGGATTGTGCTCTGGTGAGAGCCTCCTTTCCTAATGACATGAGAAAAGACACAGAAAGAGCCTTCCTTTGGACCTCATCATGAACAGAAGACTTTTCTTGTTCCCTTCAAAGACTGTTTAATCCATATACTTAGTTTCAAATTTTTATTTCTCTGTGTCTGAATGGAATCCAAGTAATTTAACTTTGATGCTTTTCAGAAATGTTAAGTGAGTCAAGTATCTTCTTTTTGATGTCCCATATTCCATTCTTGTATTTTTATATACTCAGACATGAAACAAAGGTTCACTAGAAGAAATAGATAGCTCATCTGGCAACACACACCTGGGTCTTTTTCCACGGCTTCTGGGAACACACTATTTCTCAACTGCTGAAGTAGAATACAAAGTGTGGTTACTACAAGCTTGAGAATGGGGGTGGAGAACAATGTCATAATGGCACCAGGGACCATGGTCGGGGAAGTAGCAAGACCTTTACCCAGCAGAGTTAACTACAAGCCATAAAAAAATATCTAGGAGCAGACCTGAGTGCAGAATGGGTTCACTTAGTTATTGAAACCAAAGTATGTGGCTTAAGTTCCTGGTAATGACTTCAGGGCTGATTGACTTGTTATTTCTTGGTATTTCTCAGTGTGTATGATTGTCTTTCACCATCTAAGGATAAGTTGCAAGGCACAGATACTACGCAGCTTCTGGGATTTATTCCTCCTAGCCAGTGGCAACTTGGCATTTATTGGTTGAAGCCCTTGGGCAAGTTTCAAAACACTGCCTTGTGAAAGTGTTATGAGCATGTTCTTGAAGCCTTAGTGCCCTCATTCAGCTCTTTGCAGCTGAAGACTCCTTTTATATGCATCGCCCTCCTAACTGGGCATCCTGGAAATTTCCATCCCTCCAAACCTCTCATTGGATATTAGTAATAACCACCAGTTATATAACAGCTTGCAAATCTTAGTAAATATCTGATCTCATTGGTCTTTTTCTATGAAGCAGGTATAATTATGACTACTTTACAAATAACAAAAGTGAATCTGAGGAAAGTTGGTTTAGCTAAGGTTGCATAGTAAACAAGTAGTAGAGGTCAGCTCAAAATTTAAGACTTTAAGACTCCCCAAAATTTCTTTTTTTTTTTTTAATTTTTAGCCTAGTATAAAGATGTTTTAGTTTCTTTCTCATCAGAGAATAAGAAACAGAGGGCAAAATAACTCATTTATAGAGTAAAACAATAGCAGATAACAAAAACAATTCAGTCCTGAGTATCTATCTATTATTACCTGTATTATGTCCATTGCTGTGTTAAGAACTATACACCAGTGGTTTGCAAGAGCCCTTTCTTATGCCAGTTTGGAAGGAAGTTTTCAGCTGTCTTCAGCAAAATAAGATAAATTAGAACTCTCTTCACACATACATACCACCTCCCCCCACATATATCTTCATTATGAGATTTCTAACCTCCTTTCTGTGCTTAGTTTTTCTTCTTAACAGTATCACTACCTAACATTTCATATTTAACTTATTTACATAGCTTATTATTTGAAACTCTCCATAAAATCTAAGCTTCACGTAAAGCAGGGCTTTCTGTCTGTTGCATTTATCCTTACATATCCAACAGCTAGAGCCATGCCTGGCCCACAGTAGGTACTCAAATGTTGAAAGAATCCAGAAAGGTGGATGAATGACAACTTAATGCACATAACAGAAAACAATCAAGTCTTGACTCGCACAGTATGAAATCTAGCCACAAACGGAATTCAGAGAAGAGAGAGAATTTAAAGCTATCATGTTCAAAGATTTCTGAAGGGAAAAACAAAAACAAAAACAAACAACAACAACAAACAACAACCCAGTGGGGTAAAGTGGAGTTGTATAATCGGCACTGGGTTTGGGTAGTTGAAAAAGATCAGGGAGATATTAAAGCTGGAGAAGAAACGGTAGTAAGCAGATGTAAATGGTTAACAGCAGAGACCCAACCATTCTTGGAGTAAACTAAGTTGTTTGTGTCTCCTATTTTTTAATTCACTCCGGGGTTGTTTAGCTAATAATTTATTTTTTTAAAGTGACATTTCAAGGAGCCCATGTTTCCACATTTGTGGAGACAAATTTATTTGGGTGCATTTTTCTTTGGTTCTGAACACAATGGTCAAAACAGAGAGCAGAAATCAATGGTTTAATACAGTAGAAAGAAAAATGCGTTTTGCGAGTGGGTCTAATAGATCTAGGGGATAGAAGTGAACTGGAAGTGAATTATATGTTTCAGTATTTACTGCTGGGCTGGCTGACAAGTGAACAAACACCTTCATAAATTAATAGCTCCTAATTGTAGCTTGAAAGGCAAATAAATGGATGGTTTAGATTTTTGTCTCCTTTCATGTTTAATGTTATGAAATATGACTCTTGTTGAGTTTTTCTTGCTTGGAAACATGGAGCTAGAATTCAGCTATTTTTCCAATGATTTTGGCTAAGTTAGTCCCTTACTTCTATACTCCCCTGATTTAATATAAACAGCATCTCATGTTCATTAATAGTTTGTGTCTATTTTTTACATTAGAGACAGTGACCTAATTGAATGGGTCATGATACTTTTTGATATGTGACATGCCACTGGATTGCAAAAAAATTTTAGTGTGACTTCTCCCTGAGTTTCTTGGACTGATATGAACATCTTTGAGATTACTACTAGATTGTCCTTTTTTTATTCTAAGGCATTTTGATCATTACTTGTTTCCAGGTTTTGTATGGTGTCTCTCCTCCAAGGAGCTCAAAGCAAATATGGCAAATATGAACAAGTTTTCTTTTATCAGAATGTTTTGGTCTGGAGGAGGAAAAATGTACTACTAATTTCCTGTCTCCGTATGTCCCACCAAAAATTTAGCTGAACACCCTTCTCACCTTTCTTTTTCTCTAGGTTAAGGGGTTTTATTTTATATGGAGGCTTAGCAGGAACAGCTTAGACTTTGAATTACCACTGAGGAGGCTGAACCATTAAAATTAAAAATTTTTTTTAAACAAATTAAAACAAAATGCAGCAGAGAGCCTTCAGGGAAGGCAGTGGTAGGCACAAGGCGGATTGTCAAAAAATGCTGTAGGTGGTTACAAAAATCCTTTGCGAGGCTCTTTAGCCAACACAAGTGGGTCACTTACTTTTTCCAAGTGAAGGCTCTCAATGGGGACTTTGGTTGCAGACTCACTAGCCAGAGCTGTCTCATTACAGGAGATGTGGCCCAGGCTATGAAATGTTTATTTTGTAACTAACCCCTTAGGCTGTGAATGGAGTGGTTTACTATTCCTCCTTGTTCTCCCCTGGCTTTTTTTTTTTTTTTTTTTCCCTTCCCTTAATTAAAGAAATCACTGTTGAATTTCAGAAACCTCTCCAGAAAGAAAGAAAGAAAGAGAGGGAGGGAAGGAGGGAGGGAGAGAAAGAAAAAAAGAGAAAGAAAAGAAGGAAGAAAAAAGAAAAAAGGAAAGAAAGGGAGGGAGAAGCGAGGAAGAGAGGAAGGACTAAGGAAGGGACGGAAGAGGGAGGGAGACAGGAAGAAGAAAAAGAGAGACTAGTCTTGACATGCTATGTCTTTAACTCATTCATTCTTAAAGATTATTTCCAGAAGAATGATTGTAATCTTCAGTGACCTGCTTTGGAGTGTGTATGTGTTAATGTGTGTGTGCAGAACTTAAGTAGAGAACAGTATGGTGCACATAAGTGTCCTTAGGTAAGCAATGTCTCACCAGCTCACTTTTGGACTTACTCCCTAGGACAGCAATGTGTGGAAAGCTGAGTGGAGTATATCCTGGGGTGGGGCAAGGGGTGGTGGTGGAATAGGAAAGGTTTTCCTTTTTAAACAGTGATTTGCTGAAGGAGAATAAAACATGAAATTTAGTGAAATCACACACAAAATTAAATCATTTATAAGCTATTAGAAAATTCTAAACTTTGAATTTGGTTTGGATTTCATTTTTGTTTGCAAAATAATTAGGCAATGAAGCCACGCTATTTGAAGGGAACGTTTGATTGCAACATATCACACCAAAAGAGATAAATAAATACCTCCAAGAAAGAGAAAACTGCATGAGATGACTGAATAGACTGTGATCTTAAAACACGTATGCAAGACACCTTTAAAACACAAAACTCACACTTGTTTCCACCCACCCCAGAGTTACCATTTTTAGCTATTTTTTTAGTAGTCAAAGTAGATGGCTGGTGAAAACATATTCTTCATTTTATAGAGTTTAGAATGATGGGAAAACAAAATGTATCCAAACATTGAGGTTCTGATTTGGAAAATGCGAGTAATTAGATCTTTAGGTAGGTGATTAGAACACTTGCAACCCTTGTTTCATGCAATAACTGCATTTCCCATATGTTCTCCCACAATGAAATGAAATTAGTGGTCTTTTTTTAAAAGATTTTATTTATTTATTTGGCACAGACAGAGATCACAAGTAGGCAGAGAGGCAGGCAGAGAGAGAGGAAGAAGCAGGCTCCCCGCTGAGCAGAGAGCCCGATCCTGGGCTCAATCCCAGGACCCTGGGACTGAAGCTGAAGGCAGAGGCTTTAACCCATTGAGCCACCCAGGTACCCCTATTTAGTGGTCTTAATCTTGCCCTTCAAGATTAAGGATTCATAGTTTTATGTATTCGTAGTTACATATGTTCTGAGAGTTTCAATAATTTGTTGTAGAATCATTTGCCTGGTCTCAGTATCAGACACAGGCTCATGGTTCCTTAACCAGGGCTGTCTTATATGGCTGTGCAGGCTGGATTGGGCACAACTGCATGAATCACCATGCAATGCAAATAGTGTTTTCTGAAATCATCCAGTGGTTGCAATGTAATATTCACACTGAGAGGGCACTCAGACACCTTTGTGTTGGAATATAGTGGTGTGAAAGTCACGTTGGTAATAAACTACAACTTACTTCCTAATATGATCCAAACAATTCAAAGAAAGACTTTTACTAAGCATTTTATGCCAGGAACCAAAAAAATTGAGTAATAATTTATCCCAAGAGGTATCCAGAATCTCCTGCCTTTACCTTTCTTCTCTTTCATACTTCACTTAACTAAAAATATTAATCTTGTGGCAAAGTTTTGTGAAGCAAATCGTCATTTTGAAATACCTAATTTATCTCTTTGATGAGCATCACATGTTATAGTTCAGATAGTTTTTTAATAAAAAGCTGACACATTGCTATAGAATTCTTTATACTTCAATGTATTTGATGTAAATCGTTACAGGAGATGCTTACAACAATGCCATAGAAGAGGAAATGGGACTATCATTCCCATTTTACAGACAAGAAAAGCATTGCTCAGAAAAACAGTTGCTTTCTTTAAGGTTGCCCAGAAGCTAAGGACAGATTCAGGATGAAAATTGAGCTTTCCTAATTTCATTCAGGCTAATTGTTTAATTTTTTTATATTAAATAATAAATATTCGATATGTATATATGTATCTGTGATTTTTTTTCCTTTCCATCTTTTTCTCTGTCCATTTTCTTTGCGTTTATTAGTGGAGTAGTGAAATTGGAAATATACCTATCAAATACTGAAGATAAGGAAAACATTTAGGCTGGAAGAAATGTTAAAAAGGGTAAAGATGCATACTGGAAAATTGATAAAATTATCAATGATCTCAAGTTACTTTTCTCTTGATATCACAGATTCTTTAAGATCATCAATATAAATTGTCAAATGAAGTCAATAAATGCAGTACATCTCCTCCCCCATCCAAATCAATGGATAACAGTACAAACTGTGTTATTTGTAGCTTTCCCTTATTAATAAGTTTTTCTAATTACTGAATACATAGTAGTTTTATAATGTCTGGAAATCTTAAAAGATCTTTTCTCAGTGATTGAAGTGTAGTAATATTGATTGGATCATTTTGCCATCTTTATGTCTGACATTGACCCCAGTAAGTTAAAATTGCATGTGTTGGTAATAGGTGATCTTTAGAATTAGACAAAATGAACCATTTGCCAGTATTAGAACCAGTTGCTCAGGCTCTGTAGGACTGACCTACATTACTTCTTAATACATCTCTTTGTGAAAAGGTAATTCTAATATTACCACTGACCTACCTATTACTTAACCTCATTTATTGAATAACTTCCATGTGCAGGATATTTTACTAGATAAAGACAGAGTAAAAAGGAGGAAGGGTTACTTTATATGAACATTGAACTTTATATTACAGAAATAACACACTAATTTATGGCTCAGTGTTAGAGCCATGACTATCTTTATTAAGAAAATGCATGTTTTGTACATTATACTGAAACTAAAGCTTAATAACACAAATAATTACTAAAAGCATATTTTAAACGTATACTAGAACAACTTATTTTATGAAAATAAATGATTGTAGGTGATCTTATTCATGTTGCCTGAGATTCTAAGCATTTCTGTACAGCATCTTTGTAAAGTATGGGTCAGCATAAAATTTTTTTTAAAGAAAACTATATTCAACTACCATCTATCCATGGAAGAAATAATAGATTATGTGAAAGTGATAAATTTTAATTTTCATTATGTCAGTAATGAAGATTATGTATTGACATATTGACTTCATTTTTTCTCAGAGTTTATTCATAAATGTCTCACTATAGAAACCTGTGTGAATAAAGGCTGAATGTAAAAAAATGAGACACACTGGATTTAGAATACTATGTTCTGATTCCAAGCTGTGCCTCAATCTGAACCCCTCAGCCCAACATGTTTGTTGGAATCCTCCTAAGACTGGAATTTCCTGGGAGATATCCAGTACTTCGGGGTCTATAAACACCAAAATAAACTGCCTTTCTTATAATATGTTATATCTAGTGCCAGCTGTTTCAAGAAGTTTATAGGCATGGAAAAAGTAACTCAATTTTGGGGGAGAAACTTACAAATTTGATTTATTTTAAAATTTAGCCAAAATTTCATCTCAGTAATATAATTTCTTTGGAATGATTTTCTTTTGCTATTAGTTTTAAGTATGACAAATATGATCTAAATAATAAAATATTATTCTATACAACAAATTATGGCAAACAGGATCCCTGTGGGTGGTAGAATTTTCACCATAATAGGGGCTTGTTTCATCATAGATAGGGACTCCATGTCCATTATATGTGTGTATCCATATGAATATATACACATAGATTAGGTTAATCTCTAAAAAGTGTCTGAATTTGCAGATGTTTCTCTAGTGTGTATAACTGCAAAACATAAACAAATAGAAAGAAATCATTTGTTAGTGTTTTGGTAACAAAACATGTTTGATGACAAATGTAGACACATAAAATTAGCTTACTCTTCTATGAGATTTTTCTAAAATGATATATGAGAAATATCCCATAACATTGATTTTCTTCTTTCTCCTTAATAAAAAAAATCTTGAGATGCCTTGGTGGCTCAGTCAGTTGAGTATCTGCCTTTGGCTGGGGTCATGATCCCAAGGTTCTGAACTCGAGCTTCATGTCGGGCTCCCTGCTCAGCGGGGAGCCTGCTTCTTCTTCTCCCCCACTCATGCTTGCTCTCTCTCTCTCTGTGAAATAAGTAAATAAGATCTTAAAAAACAATAAAAAAATCCTGATGTTTTTAGGTCAGCCCAAGCTAGCCCACTAGATGATAACATTTCTCAGCCTCTGTTTTCATCCAACAGTGGCCATATGACTAGGTTATGCCCAATGAGAATGAAGTAAAAGTGTTTTGTGTAATACTTCTGTAAGCTCTCCTTATAAAGATAAGAATGCTACATTTCCTCTATTTATTTTTCTTGTTATTTAGAATGGGGCATTTGGTTGGTAGCTTTAGCAGCCATCTTGGGTTGGCACATGGTGGTCTTGAAAATGTAAACCATATGCTAAAGATGGCAGAATGATAGCTAAAAACAAAAGACTGGGAAAGTCATTGAACCATAAATCTGCCACACCTACTTTGGATACTCTCCTTTCAGACTTCTAATAAAAGAGAAATAATCTATCTTGTTTAAGCCACTATTATTTGTAAGATACCTGTTACATACAGCTGACCAAAGTCATAATGAACTTGGTACCAGGAATTGGGTCCTGTAAAACAGAACCTAAGATGTGACATTGGCTAGGTGAATTCAGTGGAAGGAAGGTATTAAGTACTCAGATATTGAAAGTTGGAAAACTGGTTACCATAATACGTGACTGTAAAAACTATATTGTTGCCTGCTATATCTTGGAGACTGCATGCCATCATAGGTACAGTCATTGAAAGACTGGTGGAAAAAACTCAAAATATTAGCTTGCTTTGATTGTCCCTTGGTGTTTTCATCAAGAAAGATAAACTTGTGTTAGAACCTATCCACAAGAAAGCTGAAATAGAGGGGATGAAGGGAAGAACTTTTTGCCTTCAGCTTGCAAACTAAGTTTGATTTACCTTCCTATAATTTGGAATCTAGTCAGTTTGACAAAAGAAAACCACATTCATATACCAAGCTGAATTCTTTTCCTCTAAGTTTTCTTAACTAGAAGCCTACTGGCAAAAATCCCATTCAGAGTGTTGAATTTTACCTAAGTAGTTTGAAAGGGTCTCAAAAGTAAATGTCAGTATCAGTACATTTGCTAGTAAGTTAGGGATAAGAATCTTCAGATTAAAAGCTATTTCTAGATATGATCTTTATCTATGGTTACCCCAACACAGAACTGACCATATACATACAAAGTCCAGAAACTTTTGGGGTGGATCATACCTAACAAGGTCTGGAGGAAGAAAAAGTTACCAGGGCTCTCCAAAAAGGGCTCCCTTCCAAAGGAAAGGAGGGATTGAGTACTCCTTTGGGGGAGATACATAAGATCAAAGAAAGTTGGAATCTTCTTAGCAGCCAGACACATTGGCATGGTCTGGTGCTTTGGGTAACAATGACTGAATATGTGAGTGTGAACCTAGATTCCTGACATCTCTGAAGTCCTGGTAGAAGTCACTACTGTGGCCCATGCAAGATTTGTAATCACTGTGACAATCATAGTTTTGTGAGACTGTGTGGAGACAGTCTTTGACTTCCATATGCTGCAGAAGTAAAACATCAGCAATATCAGTCTGATGTCTGATTCATTTTTCTCTGCACAGGAGATTTAGAGGAAAAGTGAAGCCAACTTGGACTAAGTAAGATCTGGCATTCATAGGATAATATAGCTGAGGAGAGATACTGGACCATCCACTATTAAAAATGTGGTAGTTCAAGAAATTACTTAAATATATTTTTCAAAAGTGATTATGTTTCCATCTAATGATGGTAAAGCTGGTTATCCTGAGTACAGTGGAAAACGGCTTCTACTACTAACAAAATTTGAAAATCATTACTCTACAAATAGGTTTTTAAGCTGAAATACAGTATATGGGTTCTTGTTCAATATAAAGAAATTGCAAAAGAAATATTTTAAATAAACCAATCTGATGCACAGTATGGGTTGGAACAATATCTACCAAAACTTTTAGCATCATAGTTCGTACAGAAAAACCTATTATAGCTCACCATGTGAACAGATGAGGGGGCTACTACTCTTGAGTTGTGGTCTACCAGCCTGAGAGGCTGAGGGAATTAATATTTTGGACACATCGGAAATTTTGCTGGAGTGTGGGCTAGGGTATGTTGGATGGAAACATCTATTATAAGGTTGGGCTGATATGGAGATATTTGGTGAGAAACAATATAAATGTAACATGGAAAAAAGATTTCCAGCTACTAGCCTGAGAACATCGGGGAACTGAGCTTGGAACAAATACTCAGTTCTAGAGAAGTTAATCTGAAGTGACTGGGGAACATACAAGAAGAAAAGTCCTTAAAGCCGGGGAGAATGGTAGGAAGTAAGCAACTGTCACAGTAGTTGCTTAAGGCAAAGAATTATGCAGTTACTGATATAATGATTTGGTGATGATACAAGGACACTGCTACCAACATCATCAGTAACCTGATGGTTACTTCAATCAGTAACCTGAACTTGGAGAGTAAAGGACAGTTTGAATCCCAGGCTCTGCATTGGCTACCTGTGTGGCCTGGGGCACATCACACACTACTGTGTCCTTATCTTTAAAAACATTGACAGTAGTAGTATCTACGTTCTAAGCTTATAGTGGATTTTAATGTGATCATTTATGTATTGTGTTTGGCAGAAAATTTGGTACTAAAAGGGGTCTCAATAGATGCTAGTTATCTCCAGCTACAAAATCTCTCTAAAAGTTTTCAACTTAACCTGAGACAAATCAATGGAACCATCATAGACTAGCTTTAAAATGAAAGATTACAGGAAAAAGTAGATAGGCAGTAGTCAACAACTTTTCTCCATTCTCTTCTCTTTGTTTCCCTCTGTCTCAGCTCTTCACACTTCTCTCCTCCTCTCCTTCCCTCTCCTTTGGCCCTTAGTAAAAATTAAGAATTTCAGAAAATATTTAATTACCATAATAAAATTATCCTGGTGCCTGCAAAGTGCTTGCTTTAAAAGAAAGAAAGAAAGGAAAAAAGAAAATTGTTTCCCTTTTTTATTCCTTAGTTCTATTCCTTAGTTCTTTATCTTTTCTTACTATTATTTGAAATGGGAACATGAATCTATTGTTTTTTATCCCTTTGACTGATCTCAAGTGGTCCCATCCACATTACAAATCTTGTATCTAGTTCCTGGAGAATAGGATTATAATTTAACTAGAATCATCAAGATACATGACTCCAGCCATTCAAACCATTTAAACATACAAAACACACACACACACACACACACACACATTGTTTTGTCCAGTAGTTTCTGACTAAATTTTCTCACTCATGGAAAATGTACCTACACCTTAATCTTGGGGTAACCCCAAGTCAAAGACCTCTCTAAGCTCTTTTATCCCTATAAACCTCTTTCTAAAACTCTCAGAGCTTGCTGCCATTCTTTCTTACCCATCTGTCCTTAAAAAAGTTTTGACTGAAATGAACTCTGTTTTCCAAGAGCTATGAACACTTAGTAAGAAACATGTTTTAAGTTCAAGGGCTTCCTCTGCTTTACTTCTCAAAGATGTTACATCTGTTTTAGAGTTTTCCTACAGCAGAATCGTCTTTGTTCATTTTACTTTAAATTTCTTTTCACTGAAGAGTATTGTAGTCTTCATTCAGGTAAGTGATTTACTATCAATGATCAGTGATTTCCAAGTGTCAAGAATTAACCTGGTATGCCATAAAGTCCTTCAAAAATTTCAAAACATCAACCTAAATCCACTTTGATGTTAATAGAAATGTTTAGCAAGATGCTTTTTAGAAAGCATAGTAAATTTAATTTTTTTTTAATCATAATAAATCATTTAAAAATAATTTCAATGTGTGACTTTAGCTGCTTTTGTAGCCATTCTAAAACACCGTTAGAGGAAAATTTCTTTCCCATCCATCAGATTGTGTTAAAGTCTTCTGTTGCTTGTACAACATTAAAGTTATCACAATCACTTAGAATTACCTCTTGTTTTTTAAGATTTTATTTTTTTATTTGCCAGACAGAGAGAGAGAGCAAGAGTTCACAAGTAGTGGGGAGCAGCAGGCAGAGGGAGAAGCAGGCTCTCTGCTGAGCAAGGATCCTGATGTGAGACTCATCCCAGGACCCTAGGGTCATGACCCAAGCCAAAGGCAGACGCTTAACCAACTGAGCCACTCAGGCACCCAGAATTATTGAGTTCTAGTGAGGCTGTATTTAAATGAGATTTAAATCTTGAGGCTATTTTCCCATTTTTATTGTTTAGTAAAAATCTGACTACTGCATATTAAGATGGGATTTGCTTTACCGTTTGCCTATTATGATTTTATTTTGCACTAATTTGAATCCTATTTACTAATTTCCTTCAAGATCTATCCAAAATTTAAATACTCATTCCTGGGTGTAATTCTCTTCTAATAAACATGAAATTTCCAACTGGAGAGAGGCACATTTCTGGAGTTAATGTCTCTCCTTGGGAAATGAAAGGAAGGAAAAATTTCTTTAAGGATTTGTATGGGAAAACAGAGATGATAACTGTCTATGAGCTCTATGTTTTTTTCTCTGTTAATCTCATTTTAATAAATGCAGAACATTGCCTTTTGCCCATTTTATCCATGATGAAGTCATTCATTTTTATTTCTGTTAACAGAGAATTTACATAAAAGTTGTAGATAGGTTTAGTTATTAATACTTCCTGTCTATGTATATTCAATTGTATGTGTCATGTACACATTTATTTTTTGAAAATGTAGGTTTTTATAGTGAATGTTTTAAGATGGTAACATAAGATACACTTGAGAACATGTTTGCATTTAGATTCTCTAATTTCTTTGTAACTCTAAGTACCTATTGGTTTACTGTGGCTTTTTTATTTTTCAAGTGTTTCTGTTACCTCTGCTTTGATACTTGCATTTCTGACTTTCTTTGCTACCACTATTTGTGGAGTAGCCACAGGGAAGGTACCTGTATTCCTTGTGATATTGAAGCAAATAAATCATTTGCCTTTTTGAGGAGGGGAAGAGCAAGCAATTTTCTCACCTTCTTTGATTCCTTTCCTTTTTTTCTGCAACTTTGATATATCTAACAGCTCCTCTGTAGACTTCCTCCTTCTGTAGTGCTAAAATAATTTCTCATTAGCCAGACAGTCAACACAAAATTAATGCCACTGCAGCATTAGCTAGTGGTAGGGATGGGGGTTTAAGTGACTGAGGGGGCTAGTTTCAAAGAACTAGAAAGCAGCAGCTTTCCTGTGAAGAAGCTGAACTCTCAGGGCAATAAGGCACAGAGGAAGTAATGAAACTGAGCAGTGTGTCCTCAAGTGCAAATTGACACAGGACAGATTGAGAACGCAATGCTGTGAGGAGAAATGCAAGGGGAGATGTTAATCTTGTAGATGACTTTGCTGATGCTCATCAGAAAAGCTATCTCCCCAGGTGACTAGAGAGGAAGGAGGTGCACATGCAAATGAGCGAGTCTTACCTGAGTCCCACCTGAATTTGCTTAACTTGCTACAAATGTAATAGGCAATGATGCAAAAGTTCACCCTTTGGAGAGGGGAGGATGATGAGGAAGGAAAAAATCGAGTGAAGAATGTGCCAGAACCTGTTAGCGTCTCAGACTCTTCACACATCATTCTGTCAATGAAATTTTCATGATACAACTTGGGAGGCAAATGTTATTTTCTCTTTGCAGATGATCAAACTGAGGATCTGAGAGATTAAATAATTTGACCAGTGCTCACACAAGATGCTTATGATGGGGGCCAGGAGTCATTCTTACTCTCTATGAGCTGTATGTACTTATAAGTGCATCATATTCGCTGTGAATACATAAAAATTGTCTTGGCTACCTTTCATGTTACCAATGGGCATACATTTTTTGTATTTGTATTTTAAAGAAAAATCTCCTCCATTCCCTCACGTTAGAGAAAAAAACTCACATCAACAAATTAGTAGATCAGGCTGGAGAAATTCAAAATCAATTTAAAAATATAAACCGTACCCAGATCATCAGTATTTGATTATATGTTTTGAAAGTATTTATGTATCTAAAGAAAAGTGTAATAATTGAAATATTGGGTTGTATGAGGAAGTAGAAAAAGGTCATCATTATCAGTGTCCTTTCTAGTACTCTCTAGGAAAAGAACTACCTGTTCTGAGAAATGGTATGTCTAGACACAGAGATAGACCCAATTGACGCAGACACTTTAGGCACTACCATCAAACATTCTCTTCATCTTTAAAACCCTCTCTTTCTCTCCTTCTAATTCAGTGCTCACCGGGGCATCTTAGGCTAAATGCCTGTAAAACTTCTACAGAGAAAGAATGTCTTGTTAGCACTTAAATCTCCAAAGTATCTTAACAAACTGGTACGGAACTTATCATTCTCTGGGAGTGTGGGTGCTAGGAATTCATTCTTTAGAAGAAGTTTCACTGTGGGGGTGGGAAAAGTCAAGTTCCTGGATTTGAAATTCAGAGCAGGAAATTCCCCTTCTGGGGGACTTTGAGCCACTAACTGGACATCCCAAGGTAGTATGGTGTCCGGTGACTTTTTCTCTTCGAACTTCTTCACTGATACCCATTGAATCCAGGGCAACTTTCAGATTTCTAAATTGCAGCACAATATATACTATAGTGTTTTTGTGGGAGGGATTTAAATATTTACGCTCTATGTAAAGAGGACATCAGTAAAATATTACATAAAGTGTGAATTAGACCAGAATTTTTATAAAGATTTTATTTATTTGAGAGAGAGAGAGTCAGAGAAAACACAAGAGGGGGGAGGGGCAGAGGGAGAGAGGGAGAAGCAGACTCCCCACAGAGCAGGGAGTCCAAGGCAAAAAGGGGCTGGATCCCTGGACTCTGAGATCTGACCCCGAGATCATGACCTGAGCCAAAGGCAAAAGCTTAACTGACTGAACCAGTGCCCCTAGACCAGAATTTAATGCAGACACATTTTATGTGGAAAATATTTAGATGCTAATGTATGTACTGAAATCTCTTTCCTACATTTTTTTTTTCTATATCTGGAGAAATACCACATAATGGTAAATATTTTCTCACCTAAATACAGTTGACTGTTGAACAATGCCAGGGTTAGGGGTGCCAATCCACTGAATGATTGGAAATTCACGTGTAACATTTGATATTCTCAAAAACCTAACTACTAATAGCTTATTGTTGACCAGAAGACTTAGTGATAACATTAACAGTCAATTAATACATATTTTGCATGTTATAGGCTTTATATACTATGTTCTTATGACAAAGTAAGTTAGACACAACAGAATGTTATTAAGAAAATCATAAGGAAGAGAATATCCATTTTTAGTATTGTATTGCATTTATCGAAAAAAAAATCCATGTATAAGGGACTCATGCCGTTCAAACTCGTTGTTCAAGGGCCAATTGTGGGTCTAAATGGCATGAAATTTTGCTCAGACGTCTTTTTTGTTGTGGTTAACTTATTTGGAAATGTGAGTGACTTAACAGTGATTCTATCAGGATGTGATTTTCTTTGGAAAAAGTTGTTTCTATTTTTTGAAGAATAGACTTTGCAGAATGGAGATGGAGTCGGAGGAGGGGAGGGCATGTGAAAGTGTGGGATTATGGGGAAACCTCAGATTTTGAAAGCAACTCAAGGGGCCCCTTTAGGGAGAGGAAATAACCAGAGAAAAAGAGAGAGAGAGAAATTCTCAAAAGAAAGAGAGAGAGAGAGAGAGAGAGACGGAGCAAGAGAATGAAGAGAATGAATATGCTAAGGAAAAGGAAGAAAAGGTAAAGACGAAGAAAGTTCTTTCTGTGAATTGTAAGGTACATGATCAATATCTCTTGGATATTTGGATATTTATTAAAACAACCGATTAACTCATGTACTGCTTTCAGCTTGCTGTTTCTCTCTGCCTATCCTTACTTGCTAAAACATTGAGTGTCCTTACATCTGGGAAGCGCATCTGGCAAGAATATGTTTATGATTCCTTTGCTGGTATTCAAAGTAGAAATTCTCAACCTGCTACTCAGCTGTTTTTGGGGATGGACCTTTTCATTAAAGGGGCTTGTTGGTATTATTTGGAACTGACGTTCAGACTGTAATTCCCCTGAGAAAACAGTAGTCTGTCTGAGCATTCTCTTGATTTCAGCATGCTCATGTACATTGTTATTATCATTTCAGCCATTTTTTCTTTTTTAAGATTTTATTTATTTATTTGACAGAGAGAGAGGTCACAAGTAGGCAGAGAGGCAGGCAGAGAGAGAGGAGGAAGCAGGCTCCCTGCAGAGCAGAGAGCCCGACGCAGGGCTCGATCCCAGGACCCTGAGATCATGACCTGAGCCGAAGGCAGCGGCTTAATCCACTGAGCCACCCAGGCTCCCCTATCATTTCAGCCATTTTATGTGGTCATTAATTACTACAAAATTGAACCTCAGTTCATTTTGGAATCCTGCAGCTATGACTGTCATTTTATCTCTTTGAAATATAAATATTCCCTGTCCAATATTATGTCTGTTTTACAGAGGCTGAGAATTCTATTCTCAAATTAATGACCTGTTTATTTAAATGATGACGATCATCCTCAGAAGCAGAGGAAAACCATTTGTTGAATCTGACAGCCTGATACATTCTTTGTGTTTAGCCATTGTTCATGAGGCTTCAGAGACTCTGAGAAGTACAGTTGGAGGTCACCTGGGAGGCCTGGTGGGTGGATACCTCATCTCAGCCCACTCTCCTACCACATCCAGAATGCATGGGAATCTAGTCTCTGTGTGAACACATGGAGAGGCAAGATTCTCATTATTTTATGAAGCAATCAAGGCCATTGTTGGACAGTTTTGATGGCTAGGCAATTCTTCATAACAGGAAACTAAAATCTGTCCCTGTTTCTGGGAGCAGGATAAAGCAGTGTTGTTCAGCTTTCCTATAATAGTCCTGACGGCAGAAGGCCCTGTCCAAACTACCCCCAACCTCTGCTGGGTTAGAAGATACCTGGACATATTAATGTGAGCATTTTGGTTCCATTGTCAAGACCATGCCAATCATGATGCAACTTCTTGGGGGTCTATTATGTGCCAGGCTCTGTTAGTCTTAAATATCTACTCTTTCTAATCCTTATAATGAATCTGTGCCATATGCATTATCTTCAAGATACAGACACCGAAACCCAGAACCAGTATAAGATAACGTGGCACCCCAAGAGGTGGAGGGGGAGATGTTTGTAGTTCTGCCCATATCAAAGCACATTTTTTTTTTCTTCTCCACATTATGTTTCCTCTCTGTGTCTTGCATTGATTAATACTTGCTTCCAGAGGAATTAGGTTCTTCATGATATAATTTCTAGACTTTCGTCATCCTGATTATGGCTTCTCTCCACACCCTGAACATAATCCAGTTGTCAGTAGTTCGGTATTGAAATGCAGATTCAAGCACGATCTGTGCACGTGTGAGCTAACCAGCAGATCTTCCATGAAACACTGCTAAGCCACATGTTTCTATACATGCAGACTATATTGAAAGCAATGTATCTAAATTTTTTCAAAGGGCTTCCTAACTGGTTTTGCACCATAGATCCTTATGTCACTGGTTTAAAATGTCCATTTCTCAGAATAATGTTTTTAAGTGCATAAAATATAATGCATGTAATTACAAACCAACAACTTATGTAAAAATACAATTATAAAGTACTGAAAAGAAACTGAAGGTTTAGTGTTATACCATGTGTATGTACACATCTCTTTATTCATATATTATTATAAGACCTAGTGGTGGATCCAATAATTATACTAATTTTGAAATAGTGGAGAATAAATACCATTTTGAGAAATATATGCAAAAATTATAATGTGATAGGAAAATATCTGTGATTGCTGTTGCTGACAAAGTTGCAGTACTACTAATACTACTGTGATATTTTGACTATTTTCATAATGGAAGACAATGCTGAATTTCAGTTGGAGGTTAGTGAAAATTACCATACATACTTTTTCCCCCTTCAAGTTCACCGAACCCCTTGAATTCTATCCATGGACTACTAGATTGTTGTGAATCTGTTAGCTTACCCTTCATTTCTAGTTAACTAAAATTACCAAGCCTTTTATAAAAGCAATATACCTATCCAATTGATTATTTAACTTACAAGTAAGATTTAATGTTTATCTTTTTTAAATTTTAATCCTATTATTAAGATTAGCATTTCAGGCTATTAAGATAATTTTGAATGTTGTTTGTTGTTATTTCTTCTAGCTTTAGGACATCCCTTCTATCTTTAGTCAACTTACCCATTTGAAAAACAAGATTGGGGACCCTGGATGGCTCAGTCGTTAAGCAATCCAACTCTTGATTTTGGCTTGGGTCATGATCTCAGGGTTATGAGATGGAGTCCCACATCAGGCTCTGCACTGGGCTTAGAGATTGCTTAAGATTCGCTCTCTCCCTTTGCCTCCACCCCCTACCAAAAAAACAAAACCAAAACAAAACAAAATAATAAAAAAAACAAAAAACAAAAAACAAAACAGAAAAAAGACAAAAAAACCCCCACAAAAACCCAAGACTGTTCTGTGGACTAAGGTTTTGAACAACATATTAGAAACCACATTTTGGTTAATAAAATCCTTTTAATAAATACTTTTTTGGTATGTGTCATGCAGCTATGATTCTATATAACTGTATAAAAAATCAAGGATATCATGAAGCCATGTTTAGTAACTTTTGAAGGTTAGATTCTTTATATTGGCCTTCCAGTATAGGCATCCATATAAATTTAGAATCCAGTGACCCACATAAAAAATAAAATAAAGGCTAATTTACATAACTTTTTCTTAGTGAATCATGCCAGGCTTTAGTGTTCACAGTGCTATTTTCTAAAAGCCTACCTAGTTGGTGTCTGTTTAACAAATCATTCTAGAAAATGGCTGGGGATCAACTTCAAACTCACTACTTACTATGTGAACTCTGGAATTCATCTCATTCTCTTTTCTGAGAAGTAGGACAACTATCTTTAAGCTTCGATACAATTTGCTGGATTCTACATATTTTAACTTATTTACAACAATAAAATGTGCTTATAATGTCTCATAATCTGGCTCCCTTCTTTCTTCTTTCCGTCCGTCCATCCGTCTCTTTCCTCTTCCCTTTCCTCCTTCCTTCCTCCCTTCCTTTTTCAGTGTGGAATCATGTCAGCTACTGGGTTACACAGGTAAGTAAGACATGTCCCTAAAGTCAAAGGACTCACATCTTGCCTTCCATAGAAACACTGACCTTCTTGGACTTGATATTTTAACAGTTGGTCCATTTTGGAGGAGCTGCTCTTCATAACAAAGATCAATTCTGTCCAGGATATGTCCTGATGTTTTTTTCATCTTACCCTCCTTTCTCTCAGCTTGAAACTTCTAGCATACTTGAGAGCTGCGTTTGAGTTTTTTTTTTGATAGTCATCTATTAGCATTAAAGCATTTTTTTTTTCCTTAGCAGTCAATTATTTTTGGTTACCTTTTAGCATTTTGGGGAAGTTTCAGTTAGATTTCGCTTTAGCTTTCTGGCACCAAACTAAGCTTTCCTGGTTGTGTATCATTCATCTTCTACTGTTGGTATACATTCATTTTGTATATGAGCTATGTGTCGTTTCCAGGATAGTAATTTTTCCACTAATTTTATTATTTGAAATTTATTTAATAATGTGTTTAGTGTGCTAAGAACTTCCTAATATAGTATATATCTACTAAATAATCAGTTCATGAAAGAAAATGTTCAAATTTGTTATATACACATTTGATGATTGTTAATGGTAAAGTTTAGTTTATAAACAATAAATATGTGTAGGTTTAGGACAAAATTTTAGATAATGAACAAAATTATTAATTTCAGCTCTGTTTGTCTTCATTCCTCTTTCTACACTTTGCAAGAATTTTTGATGTTGCAATATGCTCTCTGAACACTGTCTTTTGTTTTATTTACTCTTCCCATTGATTTATGTTGAATAAATTTATTCTGTATAAAAGTTGATTAGTTGGGTATAGCAATACCCTTGTGAAATCTATCATAAATGCAGTGTGAAAATCTTTGTAAATTTGATCACATAATAGTAAATTCATTTCTTTCTTTTCCTCTCTTATTCAGTACGAAAAGTAGCCTAATAACATGATTGCAAGAAGAAGATAAAATATATTTGCAATGTTAATTTAAAGAAGTGGGCATTTCTGTCATTTCTGGTTGGGATACTTTTTTATTTATCTTGGGTACTTTAGATAGCTTTGAAATTAAAAAATAACAGAACATTGCAGTTCATAAATGTATAAAACAAAGCTGTATTTTGTTTGTCCTGAAGCATTCTCATCTTTTTGCTACTTAATGTGTGTAAGTTGGTATATGCCATGGCCTAAGAACTCTTCTTTGACCAAAGGCAGAATTTCTGGGAGACCGCCATATGATAGGGAACACTCACTAAGATGGAGAACTCAACCTGTTAGATTCTGGATTTCCCAGTGAGCCCAGTGATTTCAGATGTCATGACCAGGTCACCCTCACATCTGTGTGTGTGTATGTTATAGGCAAACATTTATACAAACCCCCATAAATATACTTGGTCCCCTGCAGCAGAGAGTCAACATTTTTCTTTGTCTCCATCTTCTTGATCCCTTTTGTTACACGTGGTCCCCACAGAATTGCCACGGCAGAACAATTAAAACCTAGATACAGTACATTAAATGTTCTCTAAAAGTACTAGTTGTGTTTATATAGCATGACCACCCTGGAGGGAATTTTCAACAACTGTCTCAAATCACTGTCTACTAAGTGTTCCCTTGTTGTGTCCACAAAATGAAGTGAAGTGAAGCATTAAACATTTATTGGAACAATTAAAAGATACTTGATTTTGACTTTCAAGCATCTCATCATCTTTTATTTAACTTAGTGGAATCATTTTAGGTATAAGAGCTGAATTACCTGAGTCATCATGTATTTACTTTTCATATTTAGTTGAACATTTCATTAGTTTCTGGGATATTATTTTTCTTTTTATCTAAACAATTCCATAGCAGGTTATTTGCTTCAGTAGCCAGAACAGGAAACAACATTCGGCATCATTTTACACTGTGGAGTTGCACATGGAACCTTAAGTTCTCTACCGACATTCATAGTGAAGGCTTCTTGGAGGACGATTTTGGTCACCTACAAAGCAGTATTTGAGAGGCTCCAGGAAAACCTTCCAGATCACCAATAGCCTGTGACAAATGCCTTCATTCCGCTGTTAGTTAGTGTAATCCTTATGCAAATTCTTGGGTGAAAGAACACATTAAGACATAAATTACCTAGTAGAAATTCATTTTATTAAACAGGTTTTGTTTTTCCTCTGAAACAGGGATGTTGGGTCAGAAATCAGGTCTTGGGTGCTTGGCAGGCAAAGGCACACTGGGAAAGGGACTGTAAGTAAGAAAGGGCAGGGATGAAGAATGAGACAACTCTGAACTATGTCATGATTTCATTGACAACTTGTTACCCAATTCTTGTAAACTGGTATTACTGAGTCTTCAAAGAAGGAGGAATCCATGATGGAGGCATGTTGAGGCCCGAGGACACAGTAGAATGGCCATTTTTATAAGGCATGGAAATGTAATAAGAGAAGGTTAAATAAATCTGGACATATGTATAACTGTATTCTAAATGAAACAAAACAAAAAATCTGCATAGCATACCTCTGAGTTTTACCACTTTTCAGAACATGCTGGCAGGGTTTGAGAGGAAAATGCTCGGGCAGGCTAAGTCACACAGCCTATTTTCTTTCTATGTCTACATGAGTCCTTATTTAGCATCCTCTGCATATAAAGCACAAGTAAAGTTCATTTCATTTCTACATCACTACTCTGCCATTTAGTCTCTCCGCTGGGTCACATCTTTCTCTCAGATTTACAGCTATTGCTTCTCTTGACCTCCATAAGCAGGAAATACCTCCAGATACAGAAAAAAAAAAAATGTACTGCTGAGTGTTCAGAATCCTTGCTTCCCACGGCGGCCAACCGGCATGACTGCCTCAGCACTGGACTCCAAGAAGGTTAGAGCGTACCTTGAATCAAAAACGGTGGCTCAGTGGATTAAGCCGCTGCCTTCGGCTCAGGTCATGATCTCAAGGTCCTGGGATCGAGCCCCGCATCGGGCTCTCTGCTCCGCGGGGAGCCTGCTTCCTCCTCTCTCTCTGCCTCTCTCTCTGCCTGTGTCTCTACCTACTTGTGATCTCTCTCTGTCAAATAAATAAATAAAATCTTTAAAAACAAAAAACAAAAAACAAAAAACAAAAACAAAAACACCAGCCATGTGCGGTGTCAATTTCTTTTTGGAGGAAAGTAAGATAGAATTTCTGACTTTAAAGCACGATTTTGTCATGAAGCTTTCTGCCATGTGCTTCTAAGGAGACACTGCTCCTTGGACTTCCTGAAGTCATATCCCTAGCAAATTCCAAGTTTTATGCTCTGGCAATAGGGGATGCAAATTAAAATTGCACTGAGTTCTTCTCCTTTTCTTTTAAGCCACTTCAACATAGCTTGTAATTGGTTTGGAGGGATTGTTTTTAAAAATAACCTTATAATATTTGCTTAAAATGATATTAAGGATGTTTTACAACACCTAGAGGACCACTCTGCACTTGAGTGGTGGTTACCTTTTTTTTTTTTTTTTCCATTTTCATTTGCATCTCCCGCTGTAAGAGTAACGGTGCAATTTGGGAATCCTTCTGGGCCTCAGATATTGTTTCTACAAGTTATAAAGTACAGTGTAGAGTAAGGTGTTGTCTAATTTATTTGATCAAGCTTAGTAGCTAACTTGGAAAATTGGCCTTCTCAAGTGATTTCTTACAGGACCTGTCTGGTGTGCCAGCATACACTGGAAGGGCTCTCTATTGTTGCTCTAGCTACATCCACTCATTTAACAGAAGGGTTGCAACATTACATTGTTCTGCTGCATATTTCAGCTAACTCGGCATTTTTTCTAATAAACACAAGATGGGTGGTTGAACGGTGTCCTTTTGTTGATTGGGATGATCAACTTTAAAACGTTCCAAGATCCACTGGACCGAATTAGAAGACCACCAGAAACCCTGGAAAAGGCAGGGTCAGTGCCCAGACACAGAGCGCTTGTTCCTTCCATGGGTTCACTGGATGGTGTTCTCTGCTGTTTTTTCTGTCCCCTTTCTAGGAAAATGAAAAAAAAAAAAATAAAAAGCTTTTCTTCACACCACTGGACAAATTACCTCAGGATAAATTGAATCCTGTTTACAGCCCAGTGGTTTTATGTAATCAATTTTTTTTTTTAAAACCTGGTTTCAAACTGGAACACTTCAATAATACCAAAAATCTGAGTGGTGCTAGAAGCCATCCTTCTCCCAGATGGTATGGGTAAAGAGCAGTGTGACTAAAACTGAAAGTTTCCGTCTAAGTTCTGGCTTGCTTTCACCAGCAGCGTGGCCTTCAAGGGTCCTGTATAACTCTCAGTATCAATGCCTTTTTTTGGCATAATAATACCACCTCGGTGTGTTTGTTTGTTTTGTGAATGTCACTGACACAATGTGAACATGCTTTTAAATTCTAAAATGTTACCAAATGTCGAATTATGATTTTGATGATTCTTGTTCTCTTCTCCATAAACTGGTCAACAGCCTCACTGATGAGCCATCCTCTTTGTAAGCTTTATTGTATTGACAATAGCTGGATGATGGGAAAAGGAGGACAAAGGGGGGCTGTCAAATGAGACAAAGGAGACAGCGAGGACACAGGAAGAAAGACTGGCATATGGTGAGGTGGGGGAAGGGCAAGGCACAGAAGATACTGGTCAGAGGAAGAAACACACAAACCCACATACGTGCAGACACAGACACACAATCAAACATGCTTCTGGAGAAGTAGCTTTTCCATGAAAAAATGGAGAGTAGGGTTGAAATGTTCCCGAATGATTTTTTTTTTCTTTTTTGCCAATTGTTGTCTTGTAAAATCAACTGTCAATTCCAAAATGGCAGCTGCAACCATGACTATTTAAAAATTTAATCTCTGTCTCATTTTGTGGTTGAAAAGAGGCCTTTAGATGATATCTTACAGGTTTATTCTTAGGCCTTTCCCTGTAATTACCTATTAAATAGACGAGTCCTCGTGTCCACCAAATACCTGGTTTAAGATGGTGCTCTGGCTTCTGAGACATGTGAGCAGTTCTGGAAACACCCTCCAGGTGACATGATCAATACATTTCTCACCTCCAAGTGGCCCTGGAATTATCTGAGCTTTGGTTAGAATGCAGATTCCGCAGACCTTCAAACCTACCACATCAGCGTCAGTTTCCGTAAGCCTGGGAATCTGCATGACGAACGAGATGTTTTTAGGTGGTAGCTGCCCACACAGCAGGGTGACAGCCCCTGCTGTGTGGACAGCTGCAAAGGCCCAGCAGAGGGGCAGCCTCAGCAGGAGGAGCTCCAGACTGGCTTCGAAGCCCAAGGCTCCCCAGCAGTTGTTCTGAAGGCTTTTCCCTGGAGGAAAGGTACAGGGTCCTTCAGCCTTTTCCAAATGAGAAGCTTAGAGACACTCCAGGGGCAGTTTACTCCCTGGGTTTCTTTGCCTTTTATTTTTCATCTTGAGTCTCACTCAGGCCTCTCGGTTTCAGCTTGCTGGTTTAGTTTTGGTTACGGTTGGTGAATCACAGAAAACACGAGGCATTTTTATCTGCAACTTTTGGTGCGCTCTAGGACTACGCTCTGTGTATTTGGACTGAAGGAGTCTCTTTTCATGATTTGGGAAAAATGCAGAAGAGAAAGAAAACTTGATATTTAGCACAGAGGCTACTGTCATGCATCAATCTACATCAAAAGAACCGGTGGCTTCCGGCCCGCCTCTGCTCGCTGTCTGAAGCCTTCACAAGCCTCAGACCATGCTAGGCTAAGGAAATGTGCGGAAGTGTGTTTTTCACAGGAATTAACTCTTGCAGCTAAACAGGCCCATCAGGCTGCTTTAGATTCCTTACCTCATAAAGGGCCATGCTGTGTTTTCCTCGTCCACACTGGTGTTCTGTTTTGTTATAACTTTGCAAATTCAGTGAATGTTTTGCAGGTGAGGAAAAAGAAAAAAAGCCCATGGAATCTTTATTGCCTTATTTAAAAAAAAAAAAAAAAAAAAAAAAAAGTCTGTGGAGCAAGAAAGAGTGTGACTGCATTTTTATTTATGGTCAATAAGCCCAGAAGAATATGTGGTAAACCTGGCTGAGACCGTCACAAAGCAAATCACCGGGTCACATGAAATATTACTAAATTCTATAATTTCTTTTTCTGAAAATAGTTTCTCTGTATGGAGTTGGAAAAAGAAAATTACATTCAATATTCACCTTAACTGAAAAGCAGCTGAGTGTGGTGGCTGATATCCTATAAATAGCAGATCTGTGACCTCATTCCTGTTCTCTCTCCCTTGTTTAGCTGTTTCCAGTTTCCAGCTGAATAGAAAATTGTCAATCATCTGGTGAATCTGGGCATATAGGCCAGCTTCTGTGGAGAATTCTGACCCAGTCCTTGGTTTCCTGTAGTCAGTCAGGTACTGCACCTCCATTTAAGCAAAGCTGGTCGTGGTCTGTGTCTGTTGCTTTTTGCCTACAGTGCACAGGTAATTGTGATTGTGTGGAAATGGCCTTTCCTGACCTTGGAAAACTGCTTAACCTTTCAGAGCCTCAGGTTATTCATCTGTAAAGCGAATATGGTAGCTGCCTCTCCCTCATGTCAATGGAATGCTTTGAGAATTGATTAGATAGTGTGCATAAAGCAAGTTGACCTCCTCAAGAAGGAATACAATGTATGATTTTATTTCTGGTCTCCCAGCTCTGCGGCCAGGCCTCTCTAGTACAACGTGGTCATTCTCTGTGCTTTTGGACTGCCTGGAGAGGAAATTCACACCATTCAGGGCAAAAACAATCCACTCCAGTTTCTAAATGGTGGGGATTGTCTATCTACGGAGCACAAATTCAACAGATGGTTGCCAACCTTCCACTTGATTTTTGTGGCTCTTTAAACTGGGTTCATTAAAACTTCAACTTGCAGACAGCTTTGTAGAGACTCGAAGGGATGTAGGAAAGACAGTGTGATATAACGGACCCAGCCCAGGTCTTACGTCTCCTGTTCTTAGAAGCAGTGGTTAAATTAACTTGTAAAATAACAAACAGGATCACTATCGATAAGTAGAAGGGCTTGCTTCCCACATGTTTGTAAATCTCCTACTGATGGCAACATTTTGGAACATCGCTAACTAATAAGGATGTTTTGCAGAATACGAGCACAACCGTTTCATATTGAATTTCAAGTTCCCTTTTTTCAGAAGGCGGAACACGAATGCCTACCAAGGTTTTGGGGAAACAGAGACCAAATCTGTTTCTGTTTTTGTTTTACCATCTTTGTAGAGACGTATAATGCCATGGAACTTTTTATTTAAAAGTTGGCATGACTCATTTATTCTTTCTCCCTTTCTTCTGTGGGCATGCATGCAGACATGTACTCAGTATTTAGCTTGTGAAGCTTTCATTTATTTAGCAAATGCCTTGGTTTATTGAACATTTTGACTATTTCCTTAGACTGTTTTGTTGCAAGAAATAAATGTGTTCTTTAAATGATTTATTTCTTTTTCTATCAACTTGGGAACCAACATAAAATTGACATTCTCAGAAAACAAAGGTGCTGTAGAACTTGAAAACATTTACTCTGAAATAAAAATTTGTGTTTACTTAGAGCTCAGTTTCTGTTGAAAAACAAACATCACAAACCCTCAGAAAAAGAAGAGAAGCCCCCTGCTGACACATTCTCTCATTGACTGGTGATGTTGGCTCCAAAGAGCAGTTTGGGAAATGGCAATCAGGGAACAAACTGGTCGGGTTTTATTCAATAAAATACCTTTTTAAAAAAGAAAATTCTTCTCAAAATTCAAGGAATTGCATTTGAAATGTGTGAAACACAGAGGTGCTAGTTAGTTTTTGAAAAACGAAGAAAATGGGATTGTGCCTTGCTCTCATTCCTATGACATCAATCCAGTTTGAAGGACAGGAGGTCACACTACAATGTGTGGTGTTATGTGTTGAGAGAGACACATAAATAGGAGTATGACTTCTCTGTCTTCTACTGGATCCTACAAACCTAGTATGGGCCTGACCTGAGAACTATATACTGAACTATATATGCACCAAGATGGAAGTATGTGGCTAAGCATAGTAAGGGCTTATGAAACCTTGACAGTGGACCAGGCACAGAGTATTCTGTGTATTAACTCAATTTATCCTCAGGTTGGCTTTATGATAGTCTTTACTCTACAGGTGAGAAATGGTACAGAGTGGTTAAGTCAGTAGCTAAAGATCACACAGCTAGAGAGCAGAGCTGAGATTTGAACCCAAGGAGTCTGATTCTAGAGTTTATCTCTTGTTAATCTCTGATAATTCACTTTGTGTATTAATAATAATAATAAGTCCTTAAGACCTTGATAACTTAGCACAAAGATAATTTTCTGAATTGTCACAGTGTTCTCATTTTTCAATCTCTACTTTCAGACATTTTCAAGCTTTATTTTGCTTTTCATTTCTCTAATGAGTTCTTTTATTTTACTGTAATATTCTTGAGTCTATATGTGATCCAATTTAACTCAGTTCATGAGCACTTTCTTTTTGGTTGCTGCGGGACTCTATAAAATTACTTAAAGCAGGTATAAATCTCTTTTCCACTTAGTTTTAACTTTTTTTTGACATGAATAAAATATATGTTTTAAATCCTATTTTTAAAGAATAATTTCGCCTACTTATAATCGTATCTGTGTTTTCCTCTCAAGATTTTTAGTAGGAAATAGTGATTGTTGGGTCTTTTCGATGTTGATGTTCTATCTTCACCATCCGTTCCTGATCTGGGGGTATTGTGTTTATTTTTTTTACTCCTCCATTCATACATTAGCAGAATTGTTTATGATAATAAAAGGAAGTCACTTAAAAGCTTCCTAACCATTTATAAAACACTAAAATTAGAGCTTTGATATTTAAAAGAGCATGTGTTTGGAGAGTAAGTTTATGGGACCCTTCCTTTAGGTCTTGGCAGGATTTATATGTGTATGACTAGGCTCTTGATTTATCCTCAAACAGAACAAATTAGGGAACTTGGCTCTATACTACTCATCAGGATTTCTAATTCAATAATAAAAACAATCTGAAGAGTAGCACACTGACAGCCTTGTGAAACATTAATAGGAAAAGCCTCAAGGTGGTAGGTCTGAAACTTTTATATCATTGCAACACATACCTGTTACTTACGGTCTTCCCTGGAGCCAGTCTGCTGAAGTGGAATCTTCCCTTAAATGTTGTCCCCACCAATCTGAATGAAGAATCTAATCCACCCTTGCAACATGGTATTGATTTTGGTAGCCTCAATACTTTCATAGTAGAGGTTCATTAAACAACAACAATAGCAAGACCTCATTAAATGAGAAAACTAGGGTGAGTTGCCCAGTTTCCTTTGAAACTCAACAAACCCACCTACCAGGTAGAGAAATTTCCCAGAGTGCTGAGGAGTGAGCCTGTGTGTCTTTGAGTAACTAGAGCCTCGATTACTCCACTTATCTGGAGCTAAGTCTTTTAAGCGGTACAAAACAACTGAATGTATTTTTAAAGCTCTGATAAAGATTCAGAAGGTGAAAAGTTTTTCAAATGAGTCATACCACGTACCAAGATGACTAGGCAATGAGTCCTCAAAAGTATTTTCTCCAGAGGATGCAGAACAGTTTAAAAATCATAATCAGGAGGAGATACTATTACTGGAACTTGTTAGAAAGCCAGAATAAAATAAGAAAATGCAATGAATATCTTCATGAGAATTTGTGGAAACTTGACCCTTCTGTAGATGTCTCTATGTTCTCTAATTTTGCTCATTTTTTTTTAAACGAGTATTATTACTTCATGATTTTCAATCTCTAATTTTCCACTTTGGAACCAATGAATTGTTAAGACTTTCAGTTGTCTTGGACATTTCTGCTTGCAGACACTAAATGCAGACATTTCTTGCAAGATGTTTGGCAGAAAAATAAGGAAAAAAGATAGTGGCTGGAAAGAGAATTACAGGCAAGGGAAGTTCAAATGAGTTTTCAATTCAAATGAGTTTTAAATCAGGATCTGAGCCTCCTTTCTTCCTCTATATTAATTCACAAATTAGTTCTTGTAATCAAATGAGCCGATTATCTGCCAAATATACATCAGGCATTGTACTAGGATCTTGGGAAAGACAACTTTTATTTATTTATGTGTTTTCACGTATATTTATAATTTGCCTCATTGCACAAATTTGACATAAGAGAAATGAAAATTACTTTTAAGTTGCCCTTCAGTGATCAAAGTCTACCAAAGGATAGATTCAGCTACAGAAAAATTTCAGTACAATATAAGTAAGTGCTATTACAAAGAGATGGGCAAAGCAGTGTGGGAGCACAGGGGGCCTACGGACTATATCAGCAATCTGTTGATTTTCAGCTGCTTCTTTCACTAAGTCTTTAAAATTTATGTAATTTTACCACATGCCCCAGGAGAAGCCTAGCTTCCTAGACTAAGCAGAAAATTTAGAGTAACCATACCACAATCCTAGATGAATAACCTGCTTAGTAAAGGGACTCTGATACATTTATTAGATCCACAGGCAATTTTTAGTTTGTCTGAATCCCCATAGGGCAAAAGCACAGATGGTCTAGAATCAATCTCTAAAGATTTTGAGCTTATATGTAAGAATCGACTATGCCCAGAGATCTTCGGTGTTTAAGCAATGACTATTCTAAGATCCTGCTATTATAAGTAAGGAAAGTATATTTTTCTTTCAAATTTTTCAGTTTCAATGGTGATATTTGTGTGTTTGTTTCCTCTGGAGAAACAAAGAAAAAGAGGAAAGAAGGGGAGGAGATTGTGGTCTAAGGATAGCAAATAATTCTTTGCAGTATGTGTTCTTCTGCTGGGACAGAATTTCATTTTCTATCCATTTTATTTAAAAAAAATTTTTATTTTTATTTTATTTTGAGTTATTTGTGGTTATAGTTATATGTGGGGAGACCAGAAGATGAGGCTGAGTAAAAACATAGGTAATTATCTGGCCTCCTTTTTAACTTTGCTCTAGCAAATGAAGACAATTTGCCTGGGATTGAGTGTGAGCAGCTTGACGTGAACAGGTAAAGTCAAATTACATAGTACCTGGCAATAATATTTTGTGTTGTGCTAGTAGCTTTAAAAATTTTTGTTAAGTACTTTTTTTATTGCAGCTTCTCCTACACCTTCCGTGAAAAGTAAATTCATGCTGAGTCTTGGCAAAATTCATGCTTTGTTTTACTTCTGCAGGAGTGCAAATGATAAAAAGTTTTAAGACAGGAAATCCAGAGATTTTCTATATTCCCATCTTAGGCTCGTGTTATAAAGAGATCCACTTCAAGTGTGTATTTTAATCTCAGTAGTACAAAGGTCAATATCTTTCTGACTGCCTGTTCTATCTCCTAATACAAAGAGTTAATCACAAGTATTTCCTCAATGAAGTGATGACAGATGTTACCAAAATGTCCGTATTTTTTATAAATTAGTTCTACACACACACACACACACACACACACACACAGTGAAATACAGCAAAAACTCTTCTCTTGTTTGAGAGGGAGCTCAAGGTGGCCCAAAACTCAGTAAGGATCCCAGTGCACACTAAGAATTAGGCAGCATTTTTCAAATTCCAGAAGGAATCACTGAGAGGAGGGGAGCAGAGAACTCTCTCGGAGAGTGAGAATTGGATCTTGGGGGAGGGGAAGAGAATGGCCAGCTTTTTATACCCCCTTCTTTTATAGGAAAAAGAGCAGCCAGCAGAAACTAGATGAGGATCAACATGGGGTGAGGGCGGAGGGACTCGCAACCGCTGAGACAGTCAATAGGCAGATTGTTCATCGCACATTGCCAGAAGATTAGCTGAGCAAAAGCACAGACAATGCTGATTAGCGACTTGAAATGCATCAGTTCTTACTGGGGAGAACAAAGCCAGTCCAGATCACTGCCCTACAGCCTAACTGCAATAATGGAACCCAGCTATGCTCAACATAATGTTTAGAGCTGAGAAATGTGGGCAACGTGTCTATCTGTTTGTATTCACTAAATTTCTCTCATCTTTGGAATGGCCTGGAGAGATACATATCTTATTTCCACCAGGTTCTCAAGGGACGGTAGTCTTATAATCACACCCCCACATATTTCAGCCCCTTGCGGATTGTGCATTTCATTCCATTTAATCTGAGAGGGCAGATATCATTGAATTGTCACAATTTGGCCTCTTTTTTACACTGACCTTGCAAATGCAGGTGATCATATTGGGAAAAAATTATTTTAAATTGTTCTCAAAATTATTAGTTACTTACATAAAGAACTGGTAACAACCGTTACAAATATATTTGAATATTTTAAAGTTATGCAACAAATTAGAGAGTATTTGCCTTTTATCCTTTCTACAAATATGTTTCAGACAAAGCCTGTGTATTCTTTGTTTTTATCTTGACCTCCTTTCTTATTATGAGTCTGGAGACCTCTGGTGTTTTTTATTCCACCACCTTGCCTCAGAGCTTTGGTTTGGACACCAGGAAATGGAATATGACCTTGGGATGGCACTAATTCTAAGACAGAAATTTTAATAGAAAAATCTTCGTACGCAATATTACTGAACCCATGCAATGTAGCCTTTCCACTTAACTGACATTATAATTAAACCTAATAATAGCATCTCCCTTTACATTTTCTTTACATATGTAAAAATAGTCTTAGTATTATTTATAGATCTGTGTTATTCTTTACAGGAAGGCTTTCTCTTCCCCAGATAAAGGAGCTTTACTTTTGTCATAATGCTCTTAACAGGATTCATCTAGGGGAAAAGCAGTATAAGGCTGATGTGTCTTTCATGATCCTCACTGACATTTTACACCTTATTGGGCTTGCTGTTTCTCTTCCTTTCCTTTTGTTCTTTGTATTTTTAATGCTCAACCCCCTCTGACTTACTTTATTTATGCATTTTCTAACACCTGATTAGGGAAATAATGAAAAAATTTTCAGAATATTTTATAGGAATAAAATTTTCTTTTTTGAAGCTAGCCATGCTACATTTAAAATATAAAACATATTGGAAGAAATTATTTGCACCGAATTTAAGAGACAATAGATTGTTAACCATAATATATTAAAAACCTGCAAATAAATATTTCAGAAAAAAACATATAAAAAAACCCAATGCCAAAAGCAAGCAGTAACCATGAATAAATAATTCAGAGATGAAATGCAATAACAAAGAAACTTGAAAAACATGCTCATTCTCACTGGTGAACTATATTAAATACAGACTGAAAATAAATCACGATGATATTGACAAAAATTGTAAAAGATGGGTAATATCCAGTGTTGGCAAAGATACAGAGAAAAGAGTAATAGCGTAGTTTGATAGTACTCTATTTTTGGATAATTTTCCTGTATCTATCAAAATGTAAAGTTGTGTACTCTCTCATCCATTAATGCGATTGCCAGGAAGTCATTCTACAGAAAATTTAGATGTGAGCACCAGTACTTTTTCCCTTCTTCAAGAATGTTTATAGAGAAACAGTGAATTGGTGGAACTGCTGACATTCACAGCATGGAATATTAAATAACAGTTAACAAGCATGATGTCCTAACAGAAATACCTATGCAATATATTGAATCTCAGAATGGAAATGATGAGTCTCAAAAACATAAGCACAGAATGATCTCATAGACATAAAAAAGAGAGAGAGAGAGTGAAAAGAAAAACCACCTATCTATGTGTATAAAACTATTACAAATACTTTGAAGGATAATACAAAACTGACATCCAGGTAACTCTGGGGAAAGAAATAGGGTTATAGCAAAGAAAGATGAGGAAGAAATTGTGAAATTGTTCTGGATTTTTAAAACAATATTTTATTTTGGTAACACACACCAATAAAAAGAATGGATGTTCAAATGCATAAATTAATTCAAATTAAGCTAATGAGAATGTTAGCTGGTAGAGTTCTGCAAAAAATATGTTTTCATGAATAAATAAGAACAATGGGTTACTTGTGACTAGATCATCATATAGTTATAACATTTGTCTTGAAAACGTGAACTTTTTTCCAACACGATTGATGGATTAGGGAATAATTTCAGTATAATACAAGTGTTCTATTCCTTTATGTTTGATTTTATCCATGAGAAACACCAGGTGAATGCAGAGAACAGCACGGAGCTCAGCTGAGTCATGAGGAAAACACAACACTCTCTCTCACACACACACACGCATACACACACACACACACACACACAGATATGCCTCAAACATTTGCTGCTTATCTCAGTCACTGCGTGTATTATGAGTCACACCCATGTACATCTGTTGTTACATTTTCCATCTGATTTTAGATAACCCTCTCTGCTTCACAATAACTCAGAACCAAAATTCTCAACAGTCACTTCCACAAATAAACTTCAATTTTTTTCAAGGTAAAGTGTCATATTTACTGGAGTATTTATATTTAGCTAAATATTTCATGTGCGTAGAGCCACACTGCTGTTTTTATTAGGTTTCTATATTATTTTTAGTGTGTCATTGGCAAAGCTTTTGAGTGTTGTGCTCCTTAAACCATTTTTCCCATAAGCTCTGTTATTTTTATTGCATAATTTTGCATAGCATGGCACTTTTTAGGAATGTCTATGTTACATGATTGTAGAGCTGATTCTGTTCTCCGTGTGATAAAGCTGTGGATCTTGGAGGCTGGTACTCTGCTTTGATGGAAGTCAAATAAGTAGCATTTGTAGGGAGATAATAATCTATAGGTGTCTCACTTTTCTGCCCATCTTCAGAGCAAAGGCACAACTCTGTGTCTTTCTACAAGATGATCTTTTCAAGTGTTTATATAGCAAACAGTCTCTGCAGTTAGAGAAAGTATCTTTCTCTGGGCAGGTATGTTTGTAACACTGAAAGATAGAACAATGAGGAAGGATGCTTGTTGCCCAATAGAATAGATTTGGTTCCCTAACCCTAGGATTTTTTTCCTGCCGTCAGTTGTCTGTCCACGTGTCATTTGACCCTCGTTGCATCACTGACGGGGACTGAGGTTTTGGAGAAGCAGTACAAAAATGCCAATTCTTTAGCCACTAATATTGCTAATACACTTCTCTTTGTTGTTGACTCACAGTTTCCGTGTCTCTTGTTAACATTCATGAGGCTGTCGCAGATGAGCAGATTGACTTGTAAACAGGGTAGAATCTCAGTTTTTGGCAGTATTTTATAGGATATCATGGTATTACAGGAGCCTTTATAAAATTATTGTTGAAAATAGTTCAGGACTTTATTGCTAAGATAATGATCATTAAATACTATCTTTATGGTATTACAGGAGCCTTTATAAAATTATTGTTGAAAATAGTTCAGGATTTTATTGCTAAGATAATGATCATTAAATACTATCTTTTTTTCTTTTCTTTTCTTTTTTTTTTTTTTCATTTTGAAGGGTGATGTATCCAATAACAGGAAACTAGAGGGTGTGTTTAAGGACTTTTGAACTAAACAACATCTTTAGTGGTCAAAAAGAGGGGTGGAGAATATTTCTGGTTTTCATTTTACTTGATTGAATGAATCACTCTGTGTTTACAATACTTAAAGTAAGAATTATGTAGGTTAACATCATTTTGGTCCACATAATTGGTTATCTTTGAAATTCTTAGAACCAACTTACCCTTCACTGAAATGTAAATAATTCTGCTATAGTTTCATTTATTTAATTGAACAATAAATATTAAGTTTCTATCCTATGTAAAACACTATAAAGGATACAAAAATGGAAGAGATTTTCTGTGCTTTCAAAGCTTTGCACTCTGGTATGGGATAAAACAAAACAAAACATATACATTTTGCATTATGTTCCAACATGATTAGGAACAAATAAAGGATTGCAGGTGTTCTGAGGAAAGAAGGAGAGGAGAAGACATCAAGGAGGAGGTGGAGTTAAATTAGGAAGGCGAACATCTGAAAAGAGGGAAAGAGTGTGTGCAGGTAAAGTTAATGACCTAGTGGAAGAAAATTCTGAAAAGGAGAATTGGGACGAGAGTCTCAGTTTTAACGAGTCGTGAGTAGTTAAGGATATTTCACTGATTCTAAGACAGACGTTTTAAAAATTAGGCCTCCTCTCTAATGCATTTAATAATCTATGATATTTTACAATATCTGGTATTTTATAGTTGCTTTAAGTGTGTTAGTGGCCATTATATAGCTTTACAAGGATAGTTGTTTGCCACTTTCTGATAACATCAAGGAAAGTTCCAAAAGAATCCATTTTAGATTAATGTCGAGTATATTCATGTGGTTGTAGGATAGAAACATAGAACCTTGAAAGGGACCTTTAGAATTTGTGGGTGAATCTTCTGGCTAGCCCACTTTTTATTTGTCAGGTACTAATAACTACTGTTTAACCACTAGCATAGCATTTCAGATTTTCTCCACTGCCATATGTAAATCGTACAAAATTCCTGAGACACAGATCAGCTCCACTTTATGGATAAGAAAAGAAGGGTTAAGACAAATCTTTTAAGTAGAGCAAGGACACTAAAATTTGGATTTGGGTAGTTTGGGGATTTAAAACCAATTCTTGTTAACTCTCAGAACTGTTCTCTTAATTATTCAATACCTTCGGCATGTCTTTGCTTAATGACACATGGTGATGGTGAGCTTTTTTAGTCTTTCGGAGACAAATGTGGAGAAGAGGTGATAGGGATGTCAGAGAAGGCGTCTATGAGAAAGTAACTCTTCAATCTAAGATTGATCATCTGTTTTGTTACTCACCAAAATGAAAAAATATTATTTTATATATTCATATTAATGTCATTACATATTAATTTAAAGCTTCAATAAATTCAATGCAGGGATGTGTTAAAGCTACCATTGTAGTTAGTCTGCTAAAAATGTAACCATTACATGAAATTTTCAGCAGCTTCTCCTTTAATTAATATTAGTAATTTGATTTAAAATATAGAGCAAAAAGATAAATATTTTATTTATTTATTTATATATTTCTAGTTTATTTTTTGCATGATTTTCAATTAATACATGAGGGTTGAGGCCCAGACAGGTTGGGTGTTTTGTACAAAGTAACACAGCAAGCCTATATGGAATACTGGGTTCCTTAATAGCTTTAATATTCAATGCTAAGTAATCAGAGATACATCATCATTCATGTTACATAGCAAAGTTGGTCATGCATTGGCAGATTCAATTGTTGAATTGTGACTGAAATTTCTGAGTAAAGATCCACTTATAGTCGTTGCAAACCCCAAACATCCCATCCTTCAAATTCCTTTTTTCACTCCCTCTAGTGTTTAAAATATGTTGTACATTTGCTTTTCCATCATCACTTTTGTTCTACATCAAAGTCAATTCTGGGATTGGATGGCCCTAGAATGACTTTATAGAAATCTTAGTTTTCAACTAAAAACCTCAATGTCTTGAATGTACTTTGCTTGTCAAGAACCGATGTGATAAACTCAAATTAAAATACGAGTCAAGATATTTTACTAGAATGTTACCAGTGGGTGAAGTGGCAAAATGAGATGATGTGCTGGAGAGCACCAAGGTGGTAATTGTTTAGAATTTTGTTTGTTAAAATATTCTTTGGGGTTAGGACTCTTTTAATAATCATTGCTTTCCTAGCTAAGTTTTTTGTTTTATGTTCCACTCAAACAATAAAACCTTGAATATTTCGAACTTATATGAAAACATCAGATCTTTAGATCTACCTCTATATTCTTTCCCTGAATTTGATTTAAATTACTAAATTGGACTATGAATTATATAAAAAGGATTAGATCAAGTGGTCATGGACATTTTATAGTTCATCCTGAACTTGAATCATGTGTTATTTTCTTAACTTGTAAATTATGTGCTAGGTTAGAATATTCATTTGGGAGTTATTCAGCATGAATAAATCAAGCCAACTTCATATTTTAGAGAAAAAATTTTAGATTACTTGAGCAATAATCATCATAATTAGAAGTAGTCATGATAGAACCATGATATGTGAGGGAAAATAGACAGTATGACAGTGTGTGCATGGTATATCTAGATGATTCATAATTATAGACCTGAAAATTCTCAGTAAAAACTGATAAAACAATGAGTCTCATTGATATTACCATTCTACTAAAAATGTTCTAATATCATAATTAGATAAGCTAGGCATATCTTTTTTTATAAAAACTAAAAATATTGAGAAGTATTTTAGTAAAGTCATGCTCTTCTTTGAGAGTTAGATTCATATGCATTAGTTGTATATATTTTAGATTTAGTCAAGAAAATTTATCATATCACTTTCTTCTGACAATGGATGAAATTAGAAAATTAAATGTTAAAATATACACATTTTAATATACATAAATGGGATGCAATATGTGAAATCAGATGTGATACCATATTTATGGTTATATATATATATATATATATATATACACACACACATATATATAATGATAATATTATTTCAAATGTAAACTTCCCATTACCCCCTTTGGAACACTGGCATGTCAAGGATGACTGACTGTGGTTTTATTTGTATGACAACCGAATGGATCCTCACAGAGACTTCATAGTTGAACTGATGAAGAAGGTTCTCAGTAAAGGGTAACAACAATGGGCAACCCCTTCAACTTTTGCATAGTTCTGCATAGGGGCAAAAAGTTACCATAAGAGGGTAGTTTTCCAACTTGGCCCCTGTCAACTCTAAATTTCCCAAATGATCACCTAAAAATCTGTTGTACATCAAAGCTACATTTATTAGATTTACAGCAGAAGAAGGAAAAATGTGCCTGAGAGACTTAATATTGTCTCAGAAAAGTCAGGGAAGAATTTTTCTAGCCTTTAGAGTGTAGGCTGGATAATTTTAAGGTCTTTCAAGGTAAAGAGTCTTTGGAGAGTAGGCAATATTTATAATAGTTTTGGTTTGGTCATAGAGAAGTAAGGATCTTGAAGAACTTTTTATGTTCAATTTTGTTTTTAAGTAAGCTAAAGTTCCAATGTGGGGCTTGAACTCATGACACTGAGACACAAGCTCTACTGACTGAGCCAGTCAGGTGTCCCTTGAAGAACTTGATGAAGAAGTTGTTAGCTATAAGAAATAATTAATTATTATTGGTTTACAGTTTATCTTCTAGGAGCAGATGTTTTCTGAAGCAAGCAGCTAGGTTATCTTTTCTTGTTCTCAGTATTGTGTAACACAATAATGAGACAGGAATTTATGCTTGATGATCCAAGTGGTGTTTCACTTAGGGGCAAAGTTGGTTTTAGTTCTGTCTCCTTATTGGTCATTTTTCAGTATAAGCTGGAAGAGAGCCTATTATCATCTCAAAAATGATCAGTCCAGAACTGCATCACTGTAGAGTGTCGAGAACTTCTGATGATATTTGTCCCCATCTCTGTATTTGTCTAATTTTCATGTTTTTGAAGTGGGAATTTTATTTGTTGGAGTATTATCCCATAGCAAATGCATAGCAGCATTTAAGTCTGTAGAGATCACAAATTTGAGAACTGCAACACAAATACAAAGAAAAGGACTATGATCATTGTAACATATGTCTAGGCCAGGAGCTAAGGGTTCCCAAATTAAAACAAAAGAACAAATCCACTTCCTAATCCAAAAAGTCTATAGAATCATATAAGGGATATTAGCCAAATTATCTTTCTTCATGATTTGTTTGTTTCCAATATTTATTAGTAATATACTTGCAAGATAGGTAGGTCTATAAATGTAGCTTTCTTTCCTTCAGAAAGCAGTTCTTTCATCTGGAGAGCTCAGGGTTTAAAGCGATTCTTTCAAACTGTCACTATAATTTTCATGAATCTCTTGGCCTTTGTTAGAGACAGAATAAAGTCCTCCAACTGCATCCACCTCCCAATTCCTGGAACCTAGGAATATGCTATCACATGGCAAGAGAGAACTAAGGTTGCAGATGGAATTAAGAATACCACTCAGCTGGGGCGCCTGGGTGGCTCAGCGGGTTAAAGCCTCTGCCTTCGGCTCAGGTCATGAACCCAAGGTCCTCGGATCGAGTCCCACATCGGGAACTCTGCTCCTCAGGGAGCCTGCTTCCTCCTCTCTCTGCCTGCCTCTCTGCCTGCTTGTGCTCTCTGTCTCTCAAATAAATAAATAAAATCTTAAAAAAAAAAAAAAAAGAATACTACTCAGCTGGCCTTACAATTGAGAGTTTATCCAGGTGGGCACAGTGTAATCACAAAGGCCTTATAAGTGAAAGGAGGAAGGAGGACAATTACAAAGAAGGGATTGTGACTATAGAAACAATGATCAGAGTGATGAGATTGTTGGCTTTGAAAATTGAAGGAGGTCATGAGCCAATGAACGCAGGTAGCCTTTAGAACTGGGAGATTCAGGAGATGAATTTTCCTCTAGGGACATCAGGAGGATCTCAGCTCTGCCAATGCCTGGATGTTAATTCTGTGATATGTGTTTCGGACCTCTGACCTCCAGAACTGTAAGATGATATTATTTGTTTTGTTTTAAGTCACTGAGTTTGTGATAATTTGTTGTAGAATTAATAGGAAACCAATATAGTCTTAGTGACACAGTCCTGTTCATCTTCTATTCTCTGAATGATAGCATGTGTAATTTCCCCCCTGTTTAAAGAGAATTTGATACAGAAGAAAACAGTTCAAGTTTCCTCTTAGTGGTTAAAGTTTTTAACTTAATTCAAGGCTCAATTTTTGTCTTTGAATTAAATTATGTCAAGATCTTTTTTTTCTGGAGGCAGGAAATAGGCCAGAAATACACTTGATGATATCAGAGGATACACTGAAGGCAGGTGTCAGCTTACCAACATAACAGATACTTGTTTAATTTGCAGGTAATAGGCAAGAAACTTTTGTGTCATAAATCTAATACTAGAAGAACATGTAATGATATATTTTTAGTCAAGATATATCTCTATAATTTTTAAACAGCATTATAATAGTTGGTGTCATTCATCAATTACAGTCCTAAACCAGGTGATGAATTTTTAATACAGAGACCATCAGCCAGAAAAGTTAGGGTACAGCTTAAGTGGTATGCCTTTGAGTAAGGTCTGTAAAAATGGGATAGTTTTCAAATATATATTATCATCTTTTCCTTAGCTCTTTGCAGAGCATATAACTCCTGTGAAGGTTCTATGATTCATTCTGAGAGATGTCTCTTTTTAGGTTTGACATGATTGAGAATTTTAGATTTCTACTTTTCTGGTTTCACATACATATATATATATTTGAGGCAAAACTGGTATATTACATTATATAAGTTTTAGGTGTATGACATTATAATTCGACATCTCTGTGAACTACAAAGCGATCACCACTAAAAGTCTAGTTGCCATCCATCATCATACAATTGAGCCCTTTCACCTATTTTGCACAGCCCTCACCCCCCTTTCCCTTAGGCAACCACCAATCTGTTCTCTGCATCTATGAGTTTGTTTTTGTTCATCTGTTTTTTATCTCAAATCTTCTTTATCCATTCATCTATGGATAGACATTGAGGTTGTTTCTATTTCTTGACTACTGTAAATAATGTTGCAATAACGATATGGATTCATATATCTTTTCAAGTCAACATTTTTATATTCTTTAGATAAGTGTTCAGAAATGAAATAGCTGGATCATAAGGTAGTTCCAGTCTCAATTTTTTGAGAAATCTCCATACTGTTTTCCACAATGTCTGTGTGAATTTACATTCCCACCAACAGCGTGCAAGCATTCTCTTTTTTCACATTCTTACCAACACTTTTTATATCTTGTCTTTTTGATAACAGCCATTCTAACCAGTGTGAAATGATACTGTGGTTTTGATCTGAGTTAATAGTAATGTTGAACAACCTTTCATGACCCTGTTGTCCATCTGTATTTCTTTGGAAAAAATGTCAGTTCAGATCCTCTGCCCAATTTTTAGGTTTGTTTGTTGTTGTTGTTGTTGAGCTATATGAGTTCTTTATATATTTGAATATTAATACCTTGTCAGATCTGGGATTTGCAAAAATCTCCCTTTTGGTAGGTTGCCTTTTTGTTTGATGATAGTTTCTTTTTCCATGCAGAAGTATTTTAGTTTGATGGAATCCCGTTTGCTTATTTTTATTTTTGTTTCCCTTGCCTTTGGAATCAGAACCATGGAAATATTGCTAAGATCAGCTTACTGCCTATGTTTTCTTCTAGGAATTTTATGGTTTCAGGTCTTACATTTAAGTATTTTACACATTTGAGCTATTTTTTTGTGTGGTGCAAGATAGTGGTCTAGGCTGGCTCGCTTTTCTTTCTTTCTTCCTGCCTTCTTCCCATCCTCTCACCCTCTCTCCCCCTTCCTTCCTTCTTTCCTTTCTTTTGCATGTGGCTGTCCAGTTTTTGCAACACCATTTATTGAAGAAACTTTTCTTTCTTCATTGTATGTTCTTTAGTTCTTGTCATAAATTAATTGTCCATATAGTGTGGGTTTAATTCTGGGATCTCAATTGTTTCATTAATTTGTGTGTCTGTTTTTGTATTAATGACATAGTGTTTTGATTATTATAGCTTTCTACTGTAGTTTGAAATCAGGGACCATGATACCTCCAGCTTTGCTCTTTCTCTTAAGGTTGCTTTGGCTATTCGAAATCTTCTGGGTTCCATACAAATGTTAGAATTATTTGTTCTAGGTCTGTGAAAAATGTCATTGGAATTTTGAAAGAGATTGTGTTCAATCTTTAGATTGCTTTGGGTAGTGTGGGCTTTTTTTTTTTTTTTGAAAGATTTATTTATTTATCTCAAAGAGAGAGAATGAGAGAAAGAGAGAACAAGATGGGGGAGGGTTAGAGGGAGAAGCAGACGCCCCACTGAGCAGGGGGCCTACTGTGGGACTCGATCCTGAGACTCCAGGATCATGACCTGAGCTGAAGGCAGTCCTTTAATCAACTGAGCCACCCAGGTGTCCTTAGTTATTAAATGTCCCCGGGTATTTTAACAATATGAATTCTTCCAATCCATGAACATGAAATGTCTTTCATTTAATTTTATCTTCTTTAACTTCTTTCATCAATGTTTTGTAGTTTACAGTGTACAGATCTTTCACCTTCTTGGTTAGTCAGTTATTTTATTCCTTTTGATGCAATTATAACGGGATTGTTTCCTCTTTCTGTTAGTTCATTATTAGTGTGTAGAAAAGCCTCAGATTTTTGTATGCTAAATTTTTATCCTGCTACTTTATTGAATTCATTTATTAGTTCTAATTGTCTGTGTGTGTGTATGTGTAGTGCTTTACGATTTCTATATATAGTATTATGTCTTCTGTAAATAGTGACAGTTTTAATTCTTCCTTTCCATTTTGGGTGCCTCTTATCTTTTTTCTTGCCTAACTGCTGTGGCTAGAACTTCCAATACTACATTGAATAAAAGTGGCAAGAGTGGGCGTCTTTGTCTTGTTCCTGATCGTTCAGGAAAAGCTTTTAGCTTTTCATCATCCAGTATGATATTAGCTGTGAGTTTGTCATAAATGGCCTTACTGCATTGTGGTACATTCCTTCTATATCCACTTTTTTGATTGTTTTTGTCATAAATGGATGTTGAATCTGGTCAAATGCTTTTTCTGTATCTATTGAGATGATTATATGATTTTTAATCCTTCATTTTGTTAAGTGGTATTAATTTGCAGATGTTAAATCATCATTGCATCCCTGAAATAAATCTCACTTGATCATTGTGTATGGTCCTTTTAATATATTATTGAATTTGGTTTGCTAATATTTTGTTGAGGATTTTTGCATGAACACTCCATTAGTGATACTGGTCTGTAATATTCTTTTTCTGTGGTGTGCTTGCCTGGTTTTGGTATCAAGGTAATGTTGGCTTCATGAAATGTTTGCACATGTTCCCTCATCTTCAATTTTTTTTCAAAGAGCTTGAGAAGGATATAAGTATAAACTCTTTTTTGAATATTTGGTACAAATTACAATAGAAGCCAGCTGGTCTTGTACTTTGTTTGTTGAGAAGTTTTTCATCACTGATTCAATCTCCTTACTAGTAATTGGTCTATTGAAATTTTCTATATTTTCATAATTTGGCCTTGTAAGGTCCTATGTTTCTAGGAATTTATTCATTTCTTCTATGTTGTCCAGTTGCATATAATTGTTCATAATAGTCTCTTATGATCCTTTGTATTTCTGTAATGTTAGTTGTAACATCTCCTCTTTTATTTTATTAGAATCCTTTCTGTTTTTCTCTTGGTTAGTCTGGCTATGATTTGTCTTTTTTGTTAATCTTTTCAAAGAATCAACTCTTGGTTTCAATGTTTCTTTTTTTCTCTTTTTCAGTCATTATTTCATTTATTCCCTCTCTGATGTATATTATTTCTTTGCTTTTACTGACTGGACTTTTTTTGTTCTTCATTTTCTAGCACTGTCAGGTATAAAATTTGATTGTTTTGTTGAGATTTTTCCTGTTTCTTGAGGTAGGCCTATATTGCTATGATCTGCCTTCTTGGATTCATTTCTGCTGCATCCAAAGACTTTAACATATCATATTTTTTTTCACTTGTCCATAGTGAAATTGATTTCTTCAATGACCCATTGGTTGTTTATCAGCATGTTGTTTAATATCTATATTTTGTCTTTTTTTTCCAGCCTCTTCCTGTAATTAAATTCTCATTTCATATCATTATGGTTGGAGAAGATGCTTGATTATGATTTTAAGCTGCTTGAATTAATTGAGAATAGTTTTGTGACCTAACATGTGATCTATCTTAGAGAATGTTCCATGTGCTCTTGAAAAGAATGTGTATTCTATTCCTTTTGGTGGAATGTTCTGCATGTATCTCTCAATCCATCTGGTCTAAAGTGTCATTTAAGGCCAATGTTTTCTTATTAAGCTTTTGTTTGGATGATCTATTTGTTGATATAAATGCGGTGTTAAAGTCTTCTATTACTATTGTATTGCTGTCAATTTCTCCCTTGAGGTCCATTAATATTTGTTCTATATATCTTGGTGCTCCTATGTTGAGTGCATGTATATTTATAAATGTATGTCTTCTTGTTGGATTAACCCTTTATCATTATATAATGCTCTTCATTGTTTTAAGGTTCATTTCACCTATGAAGAAAACTATACCAGCTTTCTTTTTGTTCCCATTTGTAGGGCATATTTTTCTCTATCCCTCATTTCAGTGTGCATGTCCTTAATTTTGAAATGAGTCTCTTATAGGCAGTATACTGATGGGTCTTGTTTATTTTTTTTATTCATTCAGCCACTCTATGTGTTTTGTTTTTTTGTTTTTTTAGATTTTATTTATTTTTTTTTTTTTATTTATTTGAGAGAGAGAGAAAGAGAGAGAGAGACAGAGAGAGAGAGTATGTGGGGCAGGGGAACACAGAGGGAGGGAGAAGAATCTCAACAAGATTCTGTGATGAGTGTAGAGCCCCATGCGGGCTTGATCTCATGATGTTGAGATCATGACCTGATCCAAAACAAAGAGTCAGACACTTAACTGACTGAGCCACGCAGGTGCCCCTTAACCATTCCATGTCCTGGATTAAAGTGTTTAGTCCATTGCCACATATGTGGCATGGTGGTAAATGGGGCTGACACTCAGACCAGCTGTGACATGTGACCCCAATGAGGCAGGAGTAGGCTGGGTTGTACCCAGAATGGCTGCAACACAGTTATGCTGGAGTATGGGAGTAGACTGGGTTGTCACCTGGTCTGGATGCTATGTCTAACTGCTGCAGAGGTGGGTGGGGTTTTCAGCTGGGTGCATCCACTGACTGTAGCAACTTATAATGGCAGTTCCAAAATGCACCCATCAGTGCTAACCTTAGCAAGGTAGGATGAAGTTACAAATATGGTGCTTACCAGTGTCTCCATCCTCACAGAAAGTCCCAGTAGTACCCTGCCTTTCTAGTATGCACTTTAAGATTAGTAGGTGGGTCTCCTTCACATATGGTTGGCACTTTTCAAATTGGTGTTTTTGTGAGGGTCCTGGGGAAAGTGAGTCTGCACACAGGTCCTTTAAGAGAGGGCTCTCTGTTCTCTACGGTTCTATGGTTTTACTGGACGTAATTCCCATTAGTTTTCAAACCCCAGCACTCAGGGGTATCACCTCTTTTGTGTAAGATCTAAAGGTTGAGGTGCCTGACGTGGGGTGCAAACCCCTTATTCCTTAGGAAAAGGTCCTGTGCTTTTGAGACCTCTCCTGATTGTGTATTGTTAGGTGTGGGGTGGAGTTTTTGCTAGTGAGATGATGTCTCTCTCTCCTATCCATGCTGATGCTGTTTTTTAGTCATTTGTTATAGCAGCTTTGTTCATCCATTTTTCTGGGATTTTTCAGAGTAAATTACTCCATATGTAGTTGTATATTTATTGTGTCCACGGGTAGGCGGGAGTTTAAAAATTTTCCTATGCAACCATCTTGAACCCTCTATATTGTTTGTAATTTTAAAAATTGCTTAATGGCTTAATCCAATTACTAAGGAAACCAAAAGATTAATTTACAAGTGACTCTTATCAAAAGAAACTTGGTAACATCTAGGAAAATGAGCACAAACCCAATAATCATTTTGATTGTATGTTTTTTGCCAAATCATAAGCAAATTTTAGTCAGGTACTGAAATTATACCAAAGAGAGACGAAGAACACTAAAGGCAATATTAAGGATAAATATAAATGTCAAAGTTAAGAGATAATAAGAGTCTGTTAAAAACCCAGAACCTTATAATAGCGAAGAGGAAAGAAAATCAGTGAGAAAACAAGAAATAAAGCATGCAGATTGAAGTGTAACAATCTGTGGCTCTTCTTTATGAATCTTGCCTAGAAGCTGTTTATAGTCATCTTTATATACACAAACTTTGAGTGGAAGCTTTATCTTCCCAAATGTCATCTGCTTTTGGAAGACTCCTAAGAATGTCTTTGGCTAGAACATGATTCATAAAAGATGTTTGTGTTTTCAACTGAGAAATGTGAATCTAATGACCAACACTTTAGAATTTTATTGTTGTGTCAATGGTTAATAGTATCTGATATAGTCTTTATCAGATAAACAAAGTTTTCTTGTCATGAAAATTTTATATTTACAGTATACTGTTAAATTTGTTTTCTTTTATTATTTATACATCTCTGATTCAATATTAAGATACCTTTTTATGCTATATGTTTAGATACGCATCTATGCAAAGGGATGATAAAGTTGAAGTTTTTAATCTTATCTTTAAATATAATTAGCTAAATCACCTACACACAATCAGTATATATGTTTTAATATTACTATTTCAATAACCTAGAACTCTTCTTTTAAAAACCAGATAAACCATATTTATTATCCTGTGTACATATACCCGTTTTTCTGTATTCATTTATATTAATTATAGCCTTTAATTAAAGGAACCAAGTTTTTTGATGTGTAAACAGTAGAAAGAACAAGAAGGTGGTATATCAATAATTATTAAGGCAATTTTCCCCCATAAACACATATTTTATGCAACTGGAGCGTATTTTAAACTGTCAGAATAAACATATGTATAATATAATTTAAAGGGAATTATACATCCTACTCCATAGGTACCCATTCTATGTATAAAAGTAAGGAAAAATATTGTTTAAAATAATATTTAGTGAAAAAATAATATTTAGTGACCAATGTTTATAGTACTTATTTCATATTTAGAACTTGTATATAAAAATAATTTATTAAATATAGTTATATATGAGGCAAACTTCTCCAAGTTAACTATAAATCTGGAAATTTATGAGTTAATTTAACACATTAAATCCTTTTAATTTTTAGCATAAGAATATACAATATTATAAAAAAAGAATCCACAATATTAAAGAGGTATCTATTATTCAGCTTCACTTACACATTTTAATGTAGGTGTATAAAAATAATGATAATTTGCAGAACTCATGGAATTGGTGTAGGAAGTTTAAAAAGCTTAAAACATGAGAAATTAAACCCAAACTATGTGTTAATTAAAATATTGTGCTTGCATTACTTTTTCTGGTAATGATACTATGGAGAAGACTAAAATTATTGTCAAATTAGAATTAATCACTCTTTTTTTTTTAAAGATTTTATTTATTTATTTGGCAGAGAGAGATCACAAATAGGCAGAGAGGCAGGCAGAAAAGGAGGGAGGAAGCAGGCTCCCTGCTGAGCAGAAAGCCCAATGTGGGGCTCGATCCCAGAACCTGGGACCCTGACCTGGGCCAAAGGCAGAGGCTTTAACCCACTGAGTCACTCAGGCGCCCCTAGAATTAATCACTCTTAATTTGACTAAGTAATCATCTATTTATATTGCATGAACTTAAAAAAAAAATGAACTGCTGTATTTATACATTGGAAAAATAAGATTCTGAATTCATGTCAGAAGCTCTGTGTGCTTAGCTTTTCTTTTCATCTAACACGACCATTATCCAATTCACAGATAAACTTTTTCTTCTGATTTATAGTTTTGGCAAGAAAAAAAATAACATTAGAACTATTTGTTTTTGTTTTTGGAAATTACTGACTGCTTATCTGAGCTAGATGTTCCTAGAGTATGTACAGAATAACAAAACACACATTGTTTTAAGAGATTATTTATTTATTTGAGAGAGAGAGTGTGAGGGGAGGGGCAGAGGGAGAGGGAGAGAGAGAATCCCAAGCAGAATCCGTGCTGACCATGGAACTCCATGTGCGGCTCAATCTTATGACCCTTAGATTGTAACCTGAGCTGAAGGCAGGGGTTGGATGCTTAACCAATTGAGCCACACAGGCAGCCTCCAAAACACTTATTTTTTTTTGATCAATTACTCTCCAAATTTTTGCAAGAAACAAAACAAAAAAAAGAGTAGGAGAGGAAAGGAGAAAAAGTGAGAAGAAGAGTTTTCAAATAGATACTAAATGATCACTGCAAAAGGCAAATGATCTTGTTCTCTGCAAGAAGAGAAGCCTGAGGTTCAGGAGAATGCATTTTTGTGCGCACACACACACACACACACACACACACACACACATAGAAAAAGAGAGAGGAAATTATTATAACTGATTTAAACAGAAACTCAAACTTCTTGCTGCTTCATCAAGCTGTGTGCTTATTAATTGTACATAAAACTTTGAAATATGGTCACCAGAAAGGGAGAGTTTCCTATTCCAAACAAAGAAATCTTTCATCAAGACAGACAAATCAGTCTGAGAATCTCTTTATAATCTCTCTATTTGTTTTAGTGTCTCTCTTAAATAAACATTCTTGTTCATGCCAAAAGTTTCCCAAAGTGGCTATTGAAATTTTAGGTTTTCTTGGGTAGGATTATATTGGAGAGACATACACAAGAGTGAATACATAAAAAGAGACCCTCATAGATTGCAAAAGTCAGAAGGAGGTGGTAGCTCCTACTTTGTGTCTTTAGACCTGGGCAAAGATGAGTTGTTAATAGCTGGGAGCTCAGGGCAGGCAAAACTAAATAAAGCATTTCTAAATATGCAAAGACAAGGCTCAGGAAAGTTCTTAAATGTTTATTTTAAATCACCTTTATTAACACATAACTTACGATAATAAACTATATTCACTCCAAGCATACTGCAAATTTTGTCCAAAGGATGCCAGTCTTACATGAGTTTTTGAACTCTCTAGTCCTTGGGGATAGACTTACTGGATCTATGTAACTTCTCTCCCTGTAGGCTTTCTCTTATGGACTCCTAACGGTGGGCCAGACAGGAATATAAATCAAAATCAAAATGTTAAAAAAAAAAAAAAAGGAAATGTTTTCTAGTTGCTCATTGAAGAATTCATAAAATGCTTTATTCTTCATTGAGAAAGTAAAAAAAAAAAAAATATGTGCTGATGAAAGGAAACTAGAGTTTAGACCCAATTCAGGTCATACCTCACTTGGATTTAGAAGATCCCCTTCAATCTCAACTCAGAGGATGAAGAGCTCCTCATAATTTCTTTTGAATGGAAACAAGTAATGTGGCTCCACTGGGAGTCTAACTCGGGATTTTCTACATTTCAAGCAGATCTGGTGATTATACCATGGAACCTGAAGGTCCTGCTTAGAGAATCAGGGAGCCTCAGGGGAATTCGGTTCTGCAGGTATTGGGGAAAGCAATGAAAATATAGATGTTGATTAGATCCTTATGAAAACTCTAGGTTTGTATACTACTGACTCCTTGAAGTCCCATGGAAACACCAGTTGGTCAAGGGGGGAAGATGTGTATTAGATAAGGAAGAATACCATCTTTACAAAATCTTAGTAGTGTTTTAGAAGGGAAAGTCAGGTAGCATATCAAACAGGGTTTTTAGACCCTGGACAGGAAATATTTTCAATCCCATCTTGCAAAATAGAATATTATATTTTGCTTTCAGGATTGTTTCATGTATGGGCAGAAAATTTTGTTTTCAGTTTTCAAGCCCCATCTCCCAACCTCTGCTAAGGAACTTGTTTCAGATTTCCAGAGTATAGAACTGTTGTTTTAATTCAATAGAAGTGTTGTAAAGCTGGGTTATTGTAATGACTCAGACCTCAAAGCCACTCTATTTGGGAGGCCAATAATAGGCATTATCCCAATGATTTCCAATTAAATTAGCCATATTTTTTAGTATTTGTTTGTTTATTTGACCGAGAGATGGATTTATTTATTTATTTATTTATTTATTTATTTATTTGACAGAGAAATCACAAGTAGGCAGATAGGCAGGCAGAGAGAGAAGGGGAAGCAGGCTCTCTGTCGAGCAGAGAGGCCAGGGCTCAATCCCAGGGGCCTGAAGTCATGACTTGAGCAGAAGGCAGAGACTTAACCCACTGAGCCTTCCAGGTACCCCTTTTTTAGTGTTTATTGATTGACATACATGCAACTTTACAGTGTAATGATTTTTATGTATATTTGTGTTCTATTAACACATTAATTCCATAACCAACAAATAAATAATCTTGATTTTGGTCTATAGATTTCATCCTACTACCACCAAGTACACAGGATGGGATTCATTACTGGAGGTGAAGTCAGAGGAGGAATGCATTGACGTAAAGGTAATTATGGTGATGACCATGGTTCTGATAACAAAGTGGACAATATTAAAGACACACTTGTGTTATGAACCCACATCATCAGAAACAATAGTAAGGCAGAAGAATAAACCAAGAAAGGAGACAAACCTTCACAAATGTATGAAAATACCAGGAATGTCCTCAATGGATCATCTAGAACTTCAGCATGTTTGAGGTCCTAAGGAAATAAAATAAATTTCTAGCTGACAGTGGTTTTAAGGAGAAAAATGATTAATGACCACGCCTGGAAATCTGAGCCACTCTGGGGCCATATAGAGAAGAAAAAGCATGGAACGTGCTAGAAAAGAAGAGAGTTCCAACAATTACCTTTGTATTGTCATTGTCACCCATATTTGCTTGATTGAGCTCTCTAGCGCCACAGAGTTGGAAGCTAAAGGGACGAAAGTCTCATTTACACACACACACACACCCACACACACACACACACACACACACCTGTTGAAATCTAAGGGCAAGTCAAATGCATTATGATCACAATGCTTTAAGAATAAACAAATCTGACCCCTAAAAACAGGCGCCCTAACAAAAGTCTGAGAGCTGATTTAAGTAGCTCTTGAAGCAAACACAAATTTATAAAGAAAATACCATTCCCATGGACTAGTTTGAAAAAAATGATTTTTAATTTTAATTTGGTCATTCAACCTTTTAAAAACAGTTCTGCCTCAATTTATAAAATCACAAAGGTTACAGCCTTTCAAACTTCTAATTACTTTTCACACGTGTCAGTGCTTTCTGATAGGAATCACCAGCCCTAGAAATTGCAGGACCCATGACCAGGTGCTAGGAAGCAGGTGGCTTTATCAGTTTCAGTAGGGTTGTGCTTATACAAATACTAATGGCTAATCAGGTTTGACCTATTTTACTTGGATGGAAGAAACAACATGGCTCTCCATGTGATTCCTTTCTCTGGGACAGGGATGGCATCTGCTAAAGATGGTCTTCGAAGGTCAAGAATCTTTAGTGTTCCTTTAGTGGAAACTATCTGCCCTTTATTTCTTATAAGGGAACTTAATGTCAGTCCTTCACAGCTTTCTGGGGGAAAATAACCTTTGGGTATCATTCTTGAACCTATTAGTCTATTCCCTGGGGCTTCGGTGAATTCAAGGAAAAACACTAACCTGCAGTCATCCAGCCTGGGGCTGTAAAGTTGTCAGATCTCATAAGCTAGGCATAGTGTTTGGGTCTGGCCAGGACTTGGATAGGAGAACTCAAAAGAAAAAAACAAAAAAAGTTCGTGGAACACACATCTGCTATGCACCAGATGGCAGCTGTTATTTCATCTCCTGTGGAACTTTTTCCTATAATTCTTGTTACATTTCTTCTACTGCAGTACTTATGGGTTTTAAGGGGAAAAAGCAAAATATTTGGGGGAAAAAAATGAGGTGAATGTAACATTAAAACCAAGGCTTTAATTGTTCCAAAACTCAGGATTTGCAGAGCGAAAGTTCCCACAGCAATCCTCCAACTGTGCAGTGGGTATTATAATGGAGTCCTCATTACATAATCACCAAACCCCGGGTAATGTTACATAGTGTTCAGCAGATAAAGGGCACAAAATAATGGAAAGGAACTGCACTTTTTCTCTAATCTTAGATGTACAGAGCGTATTATGTTACTGCATAAATATTACATGATCATGTAACAAAATATACTAATGAAATACACAGATGCAAAGCAAGAGTGCAAGGGTTGAGATTGCACTGGGAACAGTTAAATTGATTTTCTTATTCTTTGCTAATTCAAATTCAAACTTAATTTAGCATTTGTGTCTTTTTATGAGAATATAATATGTCATGGGAAAACTGACAATTTTTAATGGTTTATAAAATGGTGCTTAGAGTCCTATAGACATAGAAAAATATCATTGTCTTTCACGTCCCAGGTTTCTGTTCCTGACTATGTCTTAAGCATTTCATTATTGACCTAGAGGCTAATTTCTGCACAGTGATTCTTCCTGGAGAGCACCACATATCTGTTCTTTATATTAGGGACAAAAAGATTGCCTTTTGGGGTTGGTGGGTTTTTGCCTACGTTTGTTACTTACTTGTATGCAGATTTCTCCGCCTATTCCAATAGACACCTTCTGCCAATTGATTAAAAACACATTTACACAGCACCAACTTGTATGAAGAGCTCTGTTCTAGATTCTGATGTGACAGAAAGAAATCATCATGGTCCTGCATTGAAGAAATTAAGACCTCCAGTTGCTGATGGCAGTGTTAATCATACTCATTTTGAGTCAGTATTGCATTGTGTACCCTAAACATAGCTTTGATGGTGCTGGCATATTATATCTTATTACATTTTTTCTTTCATTTTACAAAGGCTCTATTTTATGCAAACATGTCCTATTATTCCTACCACTATTATTTGGTCGTTTTTTTCCCCCTATCTTTAGATATTTTTATTTTTTGCTTATAAGATGTTTATTAACATTTTATTTTCTTAGGGCATTTTTATGTTCTATGTAAAATTGAGGGCAAGGTACTGAAATTTCCCATATGTTCTCTGCTCCTCTGCATTCACTGCCTACCTACTTATCAACATCCCTCACCAGAATGGTACAGCTTTTTTTTTTTTTTTAAGATTTTATTTATTTATTTGACAAACAGATCACAAGTAGGCAGAGAGGCAGACAGAGAGAGGAGGAAGCAGGCTCCCTGCTGAGCAGAGAGCCCGATGTGGGGTTCGATCCCAGGACCCTGAGATCATGACCTGAGCCGAAGGCAGAAGCTTTAACCCACTGAGCCACCCAGGTGCCCCCAGAATGGTACAGTTTTTATAACTGACAAAGCTACATTGTCACATCAAAATTACGCAAAGCCCATAGTTTACATTACAGTTCACTTTTAGTGTTGTATATTCTGAGTTTGAATTAGTGTGTCATGACAGGCATCCATCATTAGAGTATCACACAGAATATTTTCAGGGCTCTAAAAATCATTCTGTGCTCTGTCTATTCATTCCTTGCCATTTTGACCCCTAGTACCCAGACCCTGACAACCACTGATCTTTTTAACTGTCCTCTTTCTGGGTTTTATCTTTTCCAGAATGTCATGTTGAAATCATACTATACATAGCCTTTTCAGATTGGCTTGTTTCACTTGGTAATATGCATTTAAGATTTCTCCATATCTTTCCATAAGTTGATAGTACCTTTCTTTTCAGTACTGAATAATATTTTATTGTCTGAATGTACTACAGTTTATTTATCCATCACCTACTGAAAGACATCTTAGTTGCCTCCAAGTTTTGGCAATTATGAATAAGGCTTCTATAAACATTTGTGTGGAGATGTTCGTGTGGACATCAATTTTCAATTTCCTTGGGTAAATCCCAGTAGGAATGTGATTCCTGGATCATATGGGAAGTGTATATTTAGTTTTGTAGGAAGCCACTAATTATCTTCCAGAGGGGTTGTACTCTTTTGCATCCCTATCAGCAATCAATGAGAGTTCTTGTTCCAGATCCTCACCAGTGTTGTCCATGGTTCAGATTTTGGTCATTTTAATAGGTGTGTAGTAGAATCTCATTGTTGTTTTAATTTGCATTTCCTTGATACTATAGGATGTGAAACACCTTTTCATATGCTTTTTTGTTATCTGCATGTCTTCTTTGGTGAGGTATCTGTTAGGGTTGTTGACTCACATTTTAATAGGTTGTTTGCTTTGTTATTTTTGAGCTTTAAGAGTTTTTTTTGTATTTTGTGGATGACAGTCATTTATCAGGTGTGTTTTTTGCAAGTATTTTCTCCCAGTCTGTGGTTTTTCTTCTTGATATCATCTTTAATAATTTTAATACAATTTTAATCAATTTTAATAAAATAAATAATAAAATAAAATTTTAATAAAATCCAACTTATCAGTTATTTCTTTCATGGATAGTGTCTTTGATATTGTATCTAAAAAGCATCATCCAGTTTTTCTCCTATGTTATCTTCTAGTTTTGTGTTTTACATTTAGTCTACAATCTATTTTGAATTAATTTTTGTAAGTTCTGTGTCTAGATTTTTTTTTTAAAGATTTTATTTTATTTATTTGACAGAGATCACAAGTAGGGAGAGAGGCAGGCAGAGAGAGAGAGAGGAGGAAGCAGGCTCCCTGCCAAGCAGAGAGCCCGATGTGGGGCCCGATCCCAGGACCCTGGGATCATGACCTGAGCGAAAGGCAGAGGCTTTAACCCACTGAGCCACCCAGGCGCCCCACTGTGTCTAGATTTTTCTTTTTGCATGTGTATGTCCAGTTGTTCCAGTACTATTTGTTGAGAAGACTATATTTGCTCCATTATACTACGTTTGACCCTTTGTCAGAGAGCAGTTGACTATATTTATGTGGATCTCTTTCTGGGCCCTTCATTCTCTTCCATTGATTTGTTTGCCTATTCTTTTACCAGTATCACACCATCTTGGCTACTGTAGCTTTGTACTAATCCTTGAAGTCAAGTAGTGTCAGACCTCCATCTTTGTTCTCCTTTAATATCATGTTGGCTGTTCTGGAGCTTCTGCCTCTCCATATAAATTTTAGAATTGGTTTGTCGATATCCAGAAAATAATCTGTTGAGATTTAGATTGATATTGCTTTGATTTGCTTTTGATTGATATATGCATTATAATAATATTGAGTCTTCCTATCCATGAACACGGATATCTCTATTTTCTTTAGTTTTTTTTTTTTTTAATTTCATTCATCAGAATTTCATAGTTTTCCTCTTATAAATATTGTACATATTTTGTTAGGTTTATATTTAAATATTTCATTTCTTTGGATGCTAATGTAAATGGTGTTGTGTTCCAGTTTCAAATTCCACTTGTTCATTGCTGGTATGCAGGAAAGCAGTTGTTTTTTATATACTAATCTTGTGTCCTATGGCCTTGCTGTAATTGCTTATTAGTTGCAGGAGTTTTGTAGGTTTTTTTTTTTTTTTCCTGTTGGTCATTTCTTTCTGATTTTTCTACATAGATGATCATGTCATCTGTGAATGGATCCCAATCTGCATACCTTTTATTTTCTTTTCTTGTCTTTTCTGCATTAGCTAGAACTTTCAGTGTAAGGTTGATAAGCAGTGGTGAGAGGGGATATCCTTGCTTTGTATCTGATCATAGTGGTAAGGCTTTGAATGTCTCACCATTAAAAATGATGTTAGTTATAGGTTTTTTTGTAGATGTTCTTTATCAAGTTGAAGTTGTTCCACTGTAGAGTTTACTGAAAGTGGATATTGGGTTTTTCTCTCAATTAATATGATCAGATGATTGTTCTCTCTTAGCTGATTGATATGCTGGAGTACATTAACTAATTTTCAAATGTTAAACCAGGCTTGCATACCTGAGATAAATCCCACTTAGTCATGGTGTATAATTCTTTTCATACATTGTTAGATCTGATTTGCAAATATTTTGATTAAGATTTTTGCTTCTATTTTCATGAGATGTATTTGTCTATAGTTTTCTTTTCTTGCAATACCTTTGTCTAATTTTGATATTAGAGTAATTCTGGCCTCATAGAATGAATTAGAAAATATTCCCTCTGCTTCTATCTTCTGGAAGAGATTGAGGAGAACTATATAGTTTCTTCATTAAATGTTCGGTAAAAATTCACTCGTAAACCTATCCAGCCCTGGCATTTTCTGTTTTGGAAAGCAATTACATATTGATACAATTTCTTTAATAGATATAGGCCAATTCAGATAATCTATTTCTTGTTGTGTGAATTTTAGCAGATTGTGTCTTTTAAAAGCCTGGTTTACTTCATCTAGGTCATCAAATTTGTGGGCATAAGTTTGTTTGTAATATTCTTTTTATGTCCATAATGTTCTTTTAATGTTTAGGGGATCTGTAATGATGCACACTCTTTCATTTCTGGTATTACTAATTGGTATTCTCTCTTTTTTCTTAGTTTATCTGGCTAGAAGCTTATTAATTTTATTGATCTTTTCAAAGAAATAGCTTTTGGTTTCATTAATAGAGCTTTTTCTCTATTGAGTTCCTGTTTTCAATTTTATTGCTTTCTGATCTAATTATTATTATATATTTTCTTCTGCTTCTTTGAGCTTAATTTGCTCTTCTTTTTCTAGCTTCATATGGTAGAAATTTAGATTCTTGATCTTAGATCTTTCTTTATTTCTAAAGTATGCATTCAATGCTATAAGTTTCCCTCTATGCACCGCTTTTGCCATAACCTACAGATTTTGATTAAGTTGTTTTTGGATTTTCATTTAGCTCAAACTACATGTTCTTCATAGATATGTTCACATATATGGTGCTTTGTGTGAAGTTACCCTTAGTCTTGTTTTTAGCATGCCACTAATATCAGTATCTGGCAAGAAAACAACTTTAGAGAATTTCAGAATATCAGAACTGGAAGCAAAGTTAAACAGCATCTAATTCTTTTTGAAGATGAAGAAATTGAGGTTCTGGGTTACCCAAGATCACAAATGTGTTAGCAGCAGAGCAGACCAAAAACAGCTCTCCTTGTCAATGTGGTTTATCTTCCCTGCACACAACTACTGGAGACTGGGTAGTGGTTGGGTATGTGGTCACAGAATAAATATTCTTTCAATTACCTTTAGTTCTTAAGAAGGAGAGTATGTTTTGAGTAAGAAATAGAACAAAAGTCCTAAGTAGATGTTGATGCATGAAAATGTAGACCGAAAAATGTTTCTAAATAAACATTTTCATTTATCACTGCATCAAGTGATAAATTTTTATTTATTCATTTCCACTTATTATTTAAAACTGCAATCTGATCTTTTAAATATTTTATTTGTTTTAAAAATATTCCTTAGAGGGGCGCCTCGGTGGATCAGTGGATTAAGCCGCTGCCTTCGGCTCAGGTCATGATCTCAGGGTCCTGGGATCGAGCCCCGCATCAGGCTCTCTGCTCTTCAGGGAGCCTGCTTCCTCCTCTCTCTCTGCCTGCCTCTCTGCCTACTTGTGATCTCTCTCTCTGTCAAATAAATAAATAAAATCTTAAAAAATAAAAAAAATAAAAATATTCCTTAGATTAATTTTTATTATTTTTTATTATCAAAGTCCACGATAGAATTACAGCTTGTTACAGATAATTTGGTTACTTTATCCTATATCCCTTTAGGTTAATTTTGTAATTCAGTTATCAAATAACATATACCTAGTGATTTTTTTCTAGTTAATCTAGTACCATAGGAAAATGTGCTTTATTAACAATGATCTAAATACACTAATTTGAAATATTCAATTTTAAAATTAAAGAAATTGTTTCTAAATATTGTGAGGGGCAAACATTTTTTAAGTACCTTTGGAATGTTGATAACACAGAATGCTCATGACCTATTGAAGGGTTTTGTTTAAATGTTTGTAAATATAAATTTAAATTTTTCTTGATTGTGACAGTGTGCTCTATCTCCAACAAGGAAATAATGAAACAAAGGGAATAACTAGTAGTAAGGAAAACACCAACTGAACTACAGTCTACTGTACTAATTTTCAATGGAATCAATTACGAGATATCTGAGATAAAGTATTAATATTTATAGCATAAAACAAGTGTGCAGTAATAAACAAAAATAGATATAGTAATAAAGTATTACTGTACTTGAGATATTTGCAAAGATCTGTATTCATATATTATTGTGGGGAATTGGAAAACTGCTGGCCAAATAGTGAAAGCCAAACAGTGAAAAGTACTGAAAAAAATATGGTTTTAAATACTCTCATATTAAGTTTCTACTTATTAAATAGTTCTACTTTTAACATTCTTGTTTATACTCTGTCACTTAAAGCTAATATAAATCTCCAAACTTGCTGAGAAAGTTCTGTTCAGCAGTCTAATAAGAAAAAGACTTTTGAATTGGTCCAATGAAGCAGAATTTCTTTTATTAATCAGAGAAAACTTCAGTTCTATCATCTTACTTTCTGCCACATGAGGTATAATGGAACATACCATGAATGTTGACAGTTTTATTTGCAGTATTTAGTTGTTAACACATTTACACAATTTTTTTTTAAGTTGGTCCCGCCATAGTTCATTTTTATAGCCATAATTACTATGTCTGCAAAATCGGGTTCACACTTTTACCAAATTTGGCTGATTTTTGCCTTAAGTTAAAATCTATCATAACTTTGATCAAGTATGATGTATACTGTTATGGACATCTTTGAAATGACCATCTGCATGGGATTTCCGAATGATTTTATCACTGAGGATCTGTTAGCTTTTAAATATGCCCTAGAAAATTCCCAATGAGACAAAAACGGGTTTATTTATTCAGTTAACTTATGATTTTAGTTCAAAACACTAAAAACACCTTCTTCAAATTAATCATTTATTTAAAAACTGTTTCTTCAGGATATTCCTAGAGCAATGTTCCCACGGGTATATTAATAACTAAGTAAACTGCTTCTTTGGGCTTATATTTCCATTTAGACACTGTTCTATTTACCTAAAGTATTTCGGTTTTAGCTAGCACCTTAAATTTGACAAAATACTGTGATATCTAAAGGATGTCCTTTATAATTATTTTATCATATTGGTACAATTTACATACTTACTCAGACTTTGTTACTCTCCCAAATCATTGTTCAGTGAGAGAAGCATTTGCAAACTCTACTGTACTATTTCACTCTAAACATGCCTCTTCTTCCTCTGTTTGTTTACATGGAAAGATCAAGATAAGTTAGTGTGTGATTACAGGAGGCATGATTCATTAACTTCCAATCAGATGCTGAGAGCAAAGTCTTTGGCAGAAAGACAAATATTTGAAAAACAATGTGATTTTAAAGCAATGTAAAGCAGAGTGTCAATGCCACTGATCTGTAAACTCTGAGGAACTCCTTTCCCAAATATCTATTCCTCTCAGCTAGATACATTCACCTTATTTTTCTTGTCCAATGGATTAATCAGCTCTACCCTATTTAAGTGTGATCATTTGTCCTCTATAAATTCATGAACTGGAAAGGCTTGCACAGGAACCCTATACTTTCAGTGTTTCAGTTCTAAATTCACTTACTGCTCAAATAAACACTTGCCATGCATCTGTTGTGTGCTTGGTACATTGATAAGGATGCCCATTCCTGTGAGTCTCAAAAATCTCTGATAGGTTTTTAGTATATCCAATTATCTCAAAATTCAGCATTTAGGGGTGCCTGGGTGCCTCAGTGGTTTAAGCCTCTGCCTTCGGCTCAGGTCATGATTTCAGGGTCCTGGGATCGAGCCCCACATAGGGCTCTCTGCTCAGTGGGGAGCCTGCTTCTTCCTCTCTCTCTGCCTGCCTCTCTGCCTACTTGTGACCTCTCTCTCTGTCAAATAAATAAATACAATATTTAAAAAAAAATTCAACACTTACTATGACATTTTGTTAATCATTGAATTGACTGAGAATTGAATACATCTTCTCCCTTTAGAGTGACAATACATAGTCAATAGAAAGAATGTTTTCAGAGTAACAGAAAAGCTCCTATATACCAAAGTGTACTTTTTCCTCCTAATATTTAATTTTGAATAGTTTTTTTTTTCTCAATAGGTAAAAATTCCACAATCTGTATTAGTGACCTGATTATAGTACAATGACCTATGACTTTCCTTTAGTACTACTCACCTTTTATTAGATTGTATTCTGACACTTGTCCCTTGATGTTCATTCTTCTGTCAGGATCCTGTTGTTTTGAGTTTTGGTCTATGAAAAGGTCCACAGATTTTACTACAACACTAAAAAGAGAACAAACAGATAACAAACAAACAAAACAGAGCAAGCTTTAGAAATCTTTTGGAAAGGCAGCAGGACTAAGTGTCTATTTTCCTGGACAGAAAATATTTGTCATCTGGAACAGAGTGCCCCAACCTTATTTACCCAGAAATGACATTCACTAGATGAGAGCAGACATTCATTGTTATTGGATGGTTGGGCCAGTAGATCTCTTTTCTTTGCTTTTTCTTTTTGAAACTTAAAAAGAAAATTTTTTTGAAATGAAAAATTGAAATGATAATTAATGCAGATAAAAGTAAAAATAAAATAATTGAAAAAGAATTCTAGCTAATGGACTTGATCATTTTTCTGAGGACTTAGATTAACAACCAGGGACTTCTCTCAGCTACACCCCCGGAAATCCAAAGGCTCCTGGGAACAACTACCAGACCTGTGAGAAGATCAAGTGGGGAAAAACAACACATACATTTCTACTTCAAGATTCTAGGTACTTTTAAACCTTACCACTCAATTAAACACTTAGAAAAGGCAACATTTCATGTTTATCTCATAGCCTTCCTGTGCCTGGTAGATCATATGTGCTTAGAGACTTACTAACCCAAATTTTATAGAAAAAAGTTTCTTTACCTTGAAAGAAAATACTAGTAATTTTTTTCCCTCTTAAGCACTAGAGAGATTGTTAACAGAGTCCCTCCTGTTTTTTAATTTTTTTTTTTAATATAAAGAATGAAAGAGGGGCATCTGACTTGATTTTGGCTCAGATCATGATCTTGGGGCTGTGAGATCGATTCCTGTGTTGGGCTCCACGCTGGGTATGGAGTCTGCCTAAGATTCTCTCTCCCACCTTACCTCTCTCTTCCTCTCAAAAAAAAAAAAAAAAAAAAGAATGAATGATGATTTTTATATATCATTTTGTTGCACAAAAAGAACTGACTAGGATGACTTATAATGGCAAAAGGTATATGGAGATACACATTTAAAGCAGTAAATGAAACAAAGAAAGCAAAGTGCTGCATAGTAGTTATTTCTTTACTTTAAGCCAATAAAACAATATGTTCCAAACTGTTTCAATCTGCATCAAAATATCTCCATTTTAGGCTTGCCATAGACTCAATCTTCCCTCTCACTTGACATTAAATCACCATTAGTAATATTACTTAATCTTTTCACAACAACATTTGGACATTGTCTTGACATAACCAGAATTAAAGTAGCCAAGAAGGCTGCTAGAAGACTGTTTCATTTCAGTTTTTATATTAATATAAGAAGTGTTCATTTTGTGATATGAAAGAAGGGTCTCAGAGACTTTTTTTTTTTTGTTAAAGATTTTATTTATTTATTTGACAGAGAGAGATCACAAGTAGGCAGAGAGGCAGGCAGAGAGAGAGGAGGAAGCAGGCTCCCCATGGAGCAGAGAGCCTGATGCGGGGCTCGATCCCAGGACCCTGAGATCATGACCTGAGCCGAAGGCAGAGGCTTAATCCACTGAGCCACCCAGGCGCCCCGAGACTTTGAAGACTTGTGATGGGAATGGTCTAGAGCAGGGGTCAGCAAGCTATGATCTATAGACCAGAGGTTTGTTTTTTATATAGATAACATTTCATCAGAACATAGTCATGCCCATTGGTTGACTTACTGTCTATGACTGCTGAAAAAGGCAGAGTTAAATAGTTGTGACAGACATCTTGGGGCCTGAAAATCTCAATTATTTACTATTTTCTATTCAGGAAATTTTAAGAAAACATTCCCTGACCCATTATCTTGAAAAGAACTTTCCAATAGAACAATTTCACAATAGTACTCTGTGTGATAATGAAAATATTCTATCTGTGCCATTTAATCTGGTAGCCACTGGTCACAGGTGGCTAATAGGTACTTGAAATGTGACTAGTATGACTGAAGAATTAAATTTTTAATTTTATTTCCTTGAAATTATCAAAATTTAAATTTGAATAACCACATGTGGCTAGTGGCTACTATATTAGCATAAATATAGACATTTCCATCCCCATTGGGTTCTACTGAGCAGTGCTTCCTTGGACCACTTAGGAAACTGTCTTAAAGAGGTACATGATAAATCACGTGACTGTTAGCAATCGGAATGGGGCTAGTGAAAATGAGAAAGTAAAGTTTTAATTTTTATTTCATTTTAATTAATTAAAATTTAAGTAGCTACTTGAAGCTAGTGGCTAGCACAATGAGAACAGTGGGCTATAGCTGTAGTCCTCAAATTTTGACATATAGACCAGGGTCAACAACAACTGGGAACTTTTAGAAATGAAAATTCTTGGTCTTTACACCAGATCTACTGAATCTGAAACTCTGAGCATGGGCTTAGGAAACTACATTTTAATAAATACTCCAGGGCAGTGTTTTTCAAAATTTATCATCATCAGAATCATCTGGCAGATCTGTTGAAACCCAGATTGCTGTACCTCACACCCAGAGTTCTAAGAAGTTTCCAGGGAATGCAAAATGCTGTTGATCCAAGGACTATGCTTTGAATAGCAAGGGTCTAAGGCAGTGGTCTTCAGTCAAGTGTATGTTTGGACAATCTATTGACTTGCAGGAAAACATGAAAGTTTCTGTTTCTATTTACTTTTCACCTAAAGGAAATAAATCAGGCTTTATTAACATGTATTATGCCCTTGGTTTGTCCTTATGTCAAATGGTCAAAATGCCGATAGGTTGACTATAGTCTCATTTAATTTTTATTTTTAATTCTATTTTTTAAAATTATGAATATAGTAAATTTGGCTTTTTTTTCTTTTAGTTCGCAGTTTTATGAATTTAGGAAATGCATAGGTTCGTATAACCACCACCATAATTTGGATCTAGAGCAGTTCTATCACCATAAAAAGCTGTTTAAGGCTGTCTCTTTACAGTCATGCTTTCCTTCACGCATAATCCCTGGAAACCACTTCTCATTTCTCCATCTCTACAGAACTGTCTTTTTGAGAATATTATAAAAAGGAAATCATAAAATATGACCTTTGGAGACTGCCTTCTTTGACTCAGCATAATTCCTTGTTCCTATTTACTGCTGAGTAATATTACCTTGTGTGACTATCCATGGTTTATCTATTTACCCGCTGAAGTTTATTTGAGTTATTTTCAATGTTGGCAATCATGAAAATAGCCATTTAAACATTTGTGTGCAGGTTTTTAAGTGAACATAGTTTTCATTTATCTAAGGTAGATATTCAAGAGTGGGATTGCTGGCTCACATGGTAAGTATATGTTTAAAGTTTTTTAAAATATTTATTTATATGAAAGAGAAAGAAAGAGAGAGAGAGAGACAGGAGGACAATGGGGGTGGGGGCAGAGGAAGAGAATCCCAAGCAGACTCCCCACCCCCATGAGATCTTGACCTGAGCTGAAACCAAGAGTCAGATGCTTAACTGATAGAGCCACCCAGGCACCCCAGTATATGTTTAACTTTATAAGAAACCATCAAAATGTTTTGTGGAATGAGTATACCATTTTGCATCCCCACCTGTCATACATGACAGTTCTAATTGTTCCACATTCCTGTCAGCATTTGGTATTATCAGTATTTTTTATTTTAGTGATTCTAATAGGTACAGAGTGGTACTTCATTTATGGTTTTAATTTGCATTTTCCTAACAGCTAATGACATTAAATATCTTTTTATGTACCTATTTGCCATCCTTATCTTTTCTTTGTTTTCATCTGCAAAATATCTGTTCCTCTCTTTTGCCCTTTTGTTGACTCATTTATTTTCTTATTTTTGGATTTAGAAAATTCTTTATATATTCTGGATTCAAGTCCTTTTGGGTATGTGATTTGGAAATATTTTCTTCTACTCTTTAAACTTCATATGCTTTTAATAATATGATGTTAAATTTCATTAATTTTAAATTCATTAATTTTATTAATGTAAAGCTACATTAAGTTGATTAATTAATTACATTACCTAGTTTAGGTAATGGACAAAATAGTCAAGTGTATTAATAAGATTCCTGTCACAGAAACTCTGTCTGAGAAATGACTAGCAAGGCAGACACATGGAAACAAGAAAATGGTGCAATTGACATGTGTCCCTAATAGAAGCTCTTTATTATCCAAATTATGAGGAAACTATTGTCAATGGTAAGTGATCTGGCATATATAGCTGTAAATGTGCCATTTTCTATAAGGAATGAAAAAGCAACGGCTCAATTTTGAAAGATATGTGTGCTCTAGAGAAAGTTAAGAAAAAAAAAATCATGCGAGGAAAATTTGGAGTGATTTTGTTGCTAAAAACAATGTGACTATGTCATCTATTTAAAGTCTCACATCTGAATACCTAAAAGCTTTGGAAAAAGGATTCCCAAGCCTTTTTTGATATATTACAGCTGAGGAACTTCAAATTTGTCTGCTTGTCACAAGTATAAAATTATAACCCCTTCAATTTTTTTCTAAAACAGCCACAATTCAACACAATTCTTCTCAAAATTATTGGGTGGGGTTAAAAAGCTAGTATTCTGATTTTATAAGACTATTCCTGTCTTTGAGAGGTATCATTTTCAGAAATAACAGCTACAAAAATCAAGAACCAAAATAAGGGGTGCCTGGGTAGCTCAGTGGGTTGGCTCAGGTCATGATCTGAGGGTCTTGGAATTGAGCTCCCGCATGGAGTTCTCTGCTCAGTGGGGAGCCTGCTCCCCACCTCCTCTGCCTTCCTCTCTGCCTACTTGTGATCTCTGTTTGTCAAATAAATAAATAAAATCTTAAAAAAAAGAACCAAAATAAATTGAAGTTATTACCACACACAACTAGTACCACACACAACTAGTTTTTTAAAAGAAGTCACTTTCAAAATTGCTTTCCCTAAAAACAAAACAAAAACATTAAAACTGATAATACATTTTCTGAAAGCAAAATCTTTTGTATCATCAATAGGGAAAATGAAACTTCTTTAGAGAATATGTATATCTTCCTTATTTCATTCTATTAAAATATTTATTTGCAAGTACATATATACATGTTGTGATACTGTGATTTATAATAAGAAATATACATATATTTGACCTATGTCCCTGTTCCTGGCCCAGACCTTCTAAAAGTCCTGAATTTTTTTAAGTGAGGAGAACCAGAAATGTGTCTTTTGCTATGTGAATAGGGTAACTTTTCAAATATTCCTGAGTCTCCTAAGGGTGAGGACTGGTTACCAGAGGAACTAACTGTGTGTTAGAGGGTTAGAACTTTCAGCTCCATTTCCTATCCCCTCTCCACCTGTGAAGAGGGAAAAGGGGCTAGAGATTCAGTTCAATCTTCAATAGTCAATGATTTAGTCATTTGTGCTTATGTAATAAAGCCTCCATAAAAATCCAAAAAGAAGGAGTTCAAAGAGCTTCCAAATTGGTGAACAGGTGTAGATTCAGGGAGAGTGGGGATGCTGAGACAACATGGAAGCTCTTTGTCCCCTCCCACCTACTTTGCTTTATGCATATGGCTGTGCCTAAGTTATATCCTTTTATAATAAACTGGTAATGTAATAAGTAAACTGTTTCTCTGAGTCCTGTAAGCCACTCTAGCATGTTAATGGAACATGAGGAAGAGGTCATGGAAATCTTCTGGGAACCTCCCTATTATAGCCAATTAGTCAGAAGCCCAGGAGACAATCTGGACTTGGGACTGGCATCTGAATTGGGGATGGTCTTGTGGGCCCTTAACCTCTGAAATCTGATGCTATCTCCAGGTAGATAGTGTCAAAATTGAGTTAATTGCTTGGTAGTGGGTGGAAAAAACAAAAACAAAAACAAAAAAACCCCTACACATTTGGAATCAGAATTGAGTGCAGAATTGTAATTGTATAAATATGTTAGTTTAAATGATTTTATGGCTGGGGCACCTGGATGGCTCAGTGGGTTAAGCCTTTGCCTTCCGCTCAGGTCATGATCTCAGGGTCCTGGAATGGAGCCCTGCATCGGGCTCTCTGCTCAGCGGGGAGCCTGCTTCCCCTCTCTCTCTGCCTGCCTCTCTGCCTACTTGTGATCTCTCTCTCTATCAAATAAATAAATGAAGTCTTAAAAAAAGGTTTTATGGATGAGGTGGTGATCACCTCATCAATAAGTTTTGAGACCTCTAGCCAAGAGCATGACAAAATTCTTGAGAACAGGTCTTCATGGAGATTCTGTTTGAATACCCCAGAGAAATAAGGATGAAAGAAAGGAGTGGGGATAGGCAGTGTCATGTAGTATGGACATTTCCTGGGTATCTACCCTGAGGCTATTAGGCCAGAAAAACTAAGGCGGAGGGGGGAGGAGGAAAGGGAAGAATTACAAAGTTGAACATAACACTGAGCTTGTCTTCACAGATAATGAATTCCAATGAGAGGGTCAGAGATTTACAATTTAAAACATCACTTACTCTGTAATTTTGTCAAGAGCTTTCTCTTTGGGCTTTCAATGTTCTTGAGAAGACTGTACCTTGATAAGAGTGATCTGTATCTTTTGGATGCAGACAGCAGGATAAAGATATCTGTTGAGTCAATGTTATCCATAAATGCTGTGACCACCAGACCAGATGGCCTCAAGGTCAGATCCAGGACATTCTCTCATTCTGTAAGCAGCAACAAGATGCTGTAAAACTAACTTTAATCAAGACAACAGAAACATTTGCATGAACCTAATTATAATTAAATACATAAATACTCCAAAAGTTTTGAAGTTATACAGAGAATCATAGGTGAAATATGTGAGTAAAGAGAATAATAAATTTAAACTTGAAAAGCAATAATTCTTCCAACTTAAAGAGTTTAATTTCTAAAAAAAAAAAATAGGAAGCAAACATAACTTGTTTCACATAGTTTTAGTTAGGCCTCAATACTTCTTATATATACAGTACTTTTTTTTTTTTAAAGAAACAATCAAAATGGCATACAAAAGAAATGAATAAACAGTGTTGAGTGATCAGTGTTGAGGAAAGAAGAATGGAAGACTTGAGATCTGCCTAAAAATGAAAGGAACATTGGTGAGTAGACATAGATTGATTACACTCATTAGTTAATAAGTAGTTTTTTAAAAAAGATTTTATTTACTTATTCTAGAGATAGAGAAAGTGAAAGTGACAGAGAGAGAGAAAGAGAGAGCATGAGTGGGGGTAGAGGCAGTGGGAGAAGGAGAGAAAAAATCCCAAGCAGACTCCATGCCAAGCATGGGACTGCATGGGGCATGACCCCATGATCTGGAGATAATGATCCAAGCCGAAAATAAGAGTGGGGAGCTTAATTGGCTGAGCCACCCAGCTGATTAGAAACAAACAAACAATAAATTAGAAAAAAAAGTCCTCCAAGAAATATAATAAGCTGTCAGGGAAAATGTTAGGGAAAAACTTTTCAAGGATATGTTTGGAAGATAACCTAATTTTTCAAACCCTACTATTAAGTACGTGGTGAGAATAGGTACACATGTGGACTCCTTAGCCCCCTACACTGGAAGTATTTTCTTGTCTCATATGAAAGCCAACTTAATTGTTTCATCAAACCTTTAAATTTGCTGGAGAAGAAAGAGTGAGTTGAAAGTGGAGCTAGCCTGTATGCTTGATAGCAGTTGGACTCATTTTATGCTCTATGAAATTAATAAACACATACCATAGAGTATTTAGAGACCTTGATGTGAGAAAAAAACAAAACAAAACCATAAATTATTCATTTCTCCTACTTTTCTCTTATAGAGTGACTCTTGCCAAAAGTTCTTAAAATCTATTTTATATATCTGTTTGACAAGTGTTTTTTTTTTTTTTTTTAAACATTCTGTGGTGGTTTAAAACTTAATTGTTAATCCCATTTTATGGTTGGGAAAGGAGACCAAGCATCGTATTCAAGACTGAAGAGAAAGAGAAGAAAAATGTAGAGGGACCATGAGAAAAATAGGATGAAATATAAAGCCTGTTGGTCCTTTTGTCTTTCCTCAGGTCTTTGATTTATCAGGACTGTGCCTTATGAAGTTACGCTCAATTGGCAAAAATATTACATCCCCAAACATATTAAAAATCAAACCCCTGCCTCCTCTTCTTTCCTACTTCCTTCCTAGCCTCACTCACACCTCCCATCATCTGTGAACAACATGTCACTGTTCACACGTTGGCGAATGAGGTCTCTCAGGGTGTTTGTCACTGTCATGTTTTGATTGTTTGTCTACAGCACCCAGACTTTGTTCCATCTTTGGCACACAGACATTGAAATGAAATGGTATGTCGGGAAATCCAGGTTGCCTTTATAACAAAGAGCATGTTGCCTCTTTACGGAACAATGAAACACGATGAATAGCTATTCAATTTTTTGTAGTACTTCCAACACTGGATAAAGCAAAAATCTGGCCCAATGTTGAGAGTGGCTATCTCTTTTGTAGCCACTACTGGAATGGTTAATTACTTTGTGGTTCTCGAAGAAGCAACAATGAGCAATCTCCTGCCACTGCATCCCAACCCAAAACAAAACAGACAGTTCGCACTCCACAGCTGAAACAGATGGTTGCTTATGGCGCTGACAAAGCAAGCATAAACCATAGAGGCTTTCTTCTCTGCTACAGCCCCAAAGAGGTGAAAAGAACACCTTCTTTTTAGAAGGACTCATACACACATATCACCACACCATGCCACACCACACCAGCTAAACTCTAGCATGCTGTTGCCTCATAAACTCTTGCAAAATCTTTAGCCATGCGAGATGGCATTCAGGGGAAATTGAAATATGACCCTGTGCTTTTCTACAAACATGAAGAATAATGGACTTTAAAAATATTTTGGTGGACAGGATAGAGGAAAAAATGCTCCCACTGCAAACCTGCCTCTGACTTATGGATGACAGTTTTTCAATCTGTTCATTTTTAGAACTGAGAAAGGCAGAGAATTTATTAGTATGTTGAAAAGTCACAAAACTAAAGGAAAGGTATTTTCAGATTTCAAAAACCAGTTCTCTTAATGAAGATTAAAAGCTCAGGTATGTGTCCTTTGGCTCAACAATGGTTAAATACGCACTATGGTAATCGACAATATGTCTTTCCAAGATGCTCATGAGGTGGAAGGCAGGGACAAGTTCAAGGATATTCCAGTGGCTACCCAGAGGAGATCAGTCATGAAATGAAGGAAAGGAGAATGTGAACTAAAACTCAAGAAAACCAACGTTGCTTCAATAGCCAATACTTTGGGACATTCTTTCAAAATACTTTAGTGTCCCCCTGGCTTCAGGTATTAAACACTCGGTCATATCGGATGGTAGCTAGAACCTGCTAATAATCACAGAAGTGCTGACCTTTGTAGAACAGAAAGATGTCTGACTGGCTTTCAGAGCCCTGAGAAGCTTCCACTGTCTTCTTGCTCCTCTGTGACTAAGAGCTTGAGCTGTCAGCTCAGGGGTAGGAATCCACTGACAAGAGGAACTGCAGATTTTGGAAACTTGCTGGAGGCCTCGGGAAGAAGACGACCTCCAAACTAGGTCTAAGTAACATTTGTGCTACTCAAGTGATCAGGATAATGGAATTATCTCCAGGTTGTACAATTTTCGTGAAATCAGTTAAACATTTCTACTTTGTATTTGGGTCCCTTTTCCTCATCAAATGCCCATTTTATTGGACAGGCTTTCTCTTCCCCTTTCCACTAAATTTAATACTTCCTTTTTCTAATCCACTGTATAATCCAATTTTTCTTTTTATTACTTTGCCACGTCTTTCAGTTGCCTGCCCCACCTTTAGACTTTCCCATTTGATCTTCTTTATCTCCTATTTTACCTGGGGGAGCTTGTACTCACCAGGCCTCAGCTGCCACCTGCCGCACGTGTGAATGACCCCTCATGTTTCTCCACCTTCTACGCTTTGCTCTGTTGTACCCACTTAGCTTTCTTTTGCCTTTCAGATACAACCAGCTGCACACTACAGGAGGTCGATATACCCCAGATGCATGGGAGTGGAGGAGTGTCATAAAACAATTTATTGTTGAGTTTCTCCCCAAAGCATGTCTTCCTGACCAGTTTTCTGTTCAAATGGCCAGTATGTCTTTTTATTCCAACATCTCACTTAGAATTGGGGAGAGCATTTCACTTCTGCTTCCCCCTGTTTATACAGCCCCTTGACAAATAAGCTTTTCTTTCTTTTTTTTTTTTAAGCCTTGCACCGACCAGCTTCACAATTCACCTCTTCCTTTCTAATGTTCTCTCTGAGCCAATATATTTATCACATCCTTTTCATAATATCCTCTCTGACTTTATCTACATTGCCTTTGCTGTTTAACCCTGTAGAATTGCCTTATCATGGCATTGTTTTGGGGGAGCCAGCAGGAGATTGGTCAAATTTTTCCCCTCCTTACAGTCAGCAGTTGAAGGGACTAGGCAAAGGGGAAGTTATGAAATGTGATTTATTCTCTCCTTTCCTTGAAGAGAATAGTCTTACCCCCCTAAAATCATCTCTATGTGAAAGTCCCTCTTGCGTTCACTCCATTCTCTTGTCCTCGTTTTTTCCCGTAGGCTCTTTTTGTCATTTCCAGTGAAACATTCATAGCTGAAACATGTTTCCTCCTGTGTAACTGTGTGTATCCTTTTTGTCTTTTTCATGTTCATTCCAGGAAAATCAAGCTCTCTGTGTTTGAAATGTAAACATTGCTTCTTGGTGTTCCAAATCATCAATTATCATGCCTCTAAGTTATACATAAAATTTTGATTCCTCAATCTGGACTTTTTAACTTGAATGTTTTAGATGAACTGATGTCTATTTCTGGCGAATGATATAGCTATCATTCCATTTGGATGTTCTGCCCCAAGGACCTGACCTGTAGGGTCTTATTTTTCTGGGATCTGCTGATTCATCATCTCTACTGTGGTTCACACAGAAAAGTGGGTATGTCAGGAACTGAGTAGAATACCGTTCACTGCCAAGTTTCAGGTTATCTGTTTTAATGATAGATAAAAGTTCTCAGGAAACAGCTTCTGTTGTCCTCAGCACTTCAAAAAAAAAAAAAAAAAAATCCTTGCAAATATTTACTTCAGTTCTCCAGTGGTCATCTTCTGTAAAGCCAGACTCTGTATTTTAAAGAAGAAGCCATTTTCTGAGAAATATGCTTCTGTGATTGCTTCTTTCGTTATTCTATAATATGTCAACATCCATAATTGGAAATTCTATCCCTCCTTTATGGATGTGAAAAATACAGCAGAATGGATCCATGCTCCATTATGACAGGAATTGTCTTTCTGCTATGGTGGCTTATAAATAATAAACAACACTTTGCTTGTGTGAGAGTGTGCCCATGAACTAATATATTAACCACAGGGTGACATACTTTTTATTTAACCCAGATGTCTAGATGTAGTACCTTGCTCCAAGGACTGAATGTGAAACTTGGATATTGGGTTTGAAGGGAAGTTGATGGAGATGCTGTGGGGGAGAACTCATGGCCATCCTGAGTGTTCACGTTTGGCTCCACTGATGACCACTTTCCAACTCATGGCACAATCACAAGCAAAACTCAGGTTGCCAGTTCTGTTCACTGTTCTGCTTTGAAAACATAACTATTACTTTAGTTATTCTGCTATCTTGGGATACTGTGGTGTAAGAATTGCTTTGAAGTGCTGAGTTCTTTTCTTGCCATATAAATATATAGCTCATTTGAAATTATTAAAGCACAGTGGTTCTGTGTTTTATTCTTTATTCTCACATATGCTCATACATACACACAAATGCCTATGCTTTCTTCACTGTCTTAAGTGTAGAAAATAAAGTTTAAGGGAATTTTTATAGTCTAAATGCCTAGGTAGTGTATTCACTAAGGATTTGGATACTGGAGGCAGGCTGAATTTGTATACTGCCTCTGTGATGGCTAATTCTATATATTAATTTGGTTAGGCCATGGTACCCATGGTACCATTTGATCAAATACAGTCTAGATGTCGATATGAAGGTATTTTCTTTGGATGTGATTAACATAGATCAAATACCATCTAGATGTCAATATGAAGGTATTTTTTTTTTTTTTGGATGTGATTTTTGGATGTGACTGAAGTAAAACTAATCACCCTCCATAAGATGAGTAGGCCCCATCCATTCAGCTGCCAGCCTCAAGAGAAAAGACTGACATTCCCAAGGAAGAGGGTATTCTGTTAGCATCCTGCCTTCAGATTCTAATGATAATATCAGCCCTTTCCTGGGTCTCCAGCCTTCCCTATAGATTTCAGACTTGCCTGTCCTCACAAACATAAGCTAAGTCCTTAAAATAAATCTTTCATTTTACACACACAACCTATTTGTTCTGTTGCCCTGGAGAATGCTTTCTAATACAGGTTCCATCATTTAATAGCTTTGTGACTTTCAGCAAGTTATTTAACATTCTGTGCCTCAATGTTTTTATTTCTGAAATGGATATCATAATAGTACCTATATCATCAGGGGAGTCATGAGGATTAAGTGAATTAATATAAATAAGAACAGTATCTGACACATGGTTAATTGCTGTGTGAGTCCTAGACATAATTGTTACTATTTTTATCATGCATAATATAATTATATGTATTTTTTTATTATCACTTTTAGCAATAGGTGTCTAAAGTTCTACTTGCATTTTCAAAATTTAATATTTTGTTTATAAATATCAGTCTTTTGGTCTGTTTTTGTTTATTTCATTTTTTTCTGCTCCCAACCATTTTCTAACTTGCCAAGGTATAGGAGAGATTCTGAGGGTTATGTCGTGTTAATTCGGCAACAAATTTTATTGAGTCCTTACTCTGTGCCAGGCTCTTTGCGGGAGATTAGATATCCTAGTGGTGAACAAAATAGACAGGTCCCTGCCCAAGGGGAGCTTACAGTTTTTGAGGGAAGATAAACAGAGACATTACATGGGATTATGCAATGTTCAAGAGAAGCTGTGAGTTTTATGGAAGAATAATCTAGATGTTCTATATTAGATGTAGGAAGGGTAGTCAAACGAGTTTCCTTTGAGACTTTGAGTCTGAAGCTGGAAGACTGAGTTTTATTCAACTGCAGGAAAGGGTCAAGAAAGGCTGGGCCAGTAGAAGAACTCTGGGTATCTGGACTGAAGCAGTTTGAAGTTAAGACATTTGAGGGGAAAATGGAAGACGGTTTTGGGACAGAGAAGTGGTTGCAGTTGGATGTACTTCACCTTCAATTTGTAAAAACCCCAAACCAATCAATCACTGTAAAAGTCCAGGACTCATTCCACTCTAAAGTATATTATTCTGAAATCTAGTATTGCTCTTGTTCTGGAATCTATTCTTTTTCTTTCTTGTTTTCTTTGATAACAACTCTTGTGTTTTCTTACTCCTTAATACCAAATTATGGTTTTTACCTTGTATAAGATCTTCTCTCTCCTTCCTTCTTTCTTTTTTTTAAATTTCTTTTTTTTAATTTAAATTCAATTAATTAACATATAGTGTATTATTAGTTTCTCCTTTCTTTTCTTTATAATTTCTACATATTAAAAACTTTCTTCATTGTGAAGTCTGGGAGGTTCCAGCTAACTGGGGGCCCAGCTTCATTTTGGAATATTTTCATAAGGACATTTGTCCTTAAGTCATTCTGGTGTTTGTGATAGATAGTATATATAGATATATATTATATAGATAATATAGATAATACATATTATATAGATAATATGTATATTAGATAGATAGTATATACATTAGATTGATAGGTTATATGTATTAGGTTATATATATTAGATAGGTTATAAATATAGATGCATTTTGCATATAAATATAATTTACATATAAATTGTATTTATTTATAAGTACATAATTGACATATAAATAATTTATATAGAATAGATTAATTATATACTATCTAAATTATATACATATGCATAGATACACATATTTTTTAGAATATATATTTAGATAGATAGATAGATAGGTCCTGAGAGAAAAACTAAGGAAGATTTTTTTGGGTCTTTATTTTGTTTTTTTTGTAACCAGTACAGTGTTAAACAGTTTTTATATTAGTCCTGCTGAGTAAGGTTCCTGCTAATGGATTTTGCTTTGGGGGGAAGTTGTGAGGCTCCGTTTCTCACCCTGATTACTAATTATTATTGCCTTTGTCTTTCAGTGCTGTGTGGAGATCATAGAGCTTTATTTAGACTCAACGTGTAGACTCTCATGATAATTTTGAGAAATATTTTACAAGATTCCACCTTCTCATGATTTTATTTGTGGCGAGTTTATATTTATATATGGAAATGTTCAGTTAAATCCAATCTATGGCTCGTTACAAATGTGGAACGTGTGTGTGTTGATCTTCCTGCTTTCCTCACAGTGCACCTTTGCCTGATTCAGTGTCTGAACTAGAGGCTGTTTCTCCTCAGTCTTCCCTTAAATCCTGTCTCATATGCCTCACAATTAGAGTCAGTTGAGGAGGTGAACTAGCTTGAGACCACTGAGTGATTTTACATGCCATGGGCTGCCAGCACATTGTGAATCCCTAGGGATCCGTGGAGCCCATTACCAACCCAGTGAATCACTCACTCTGTTTGCTTTTCCACAAAAAAGAAATGTGCAGCTGCTTACTTCTGCCATGGACTTTGGAATTTTGTTCCCTTTTCCATCTGCCTTTTGTGTAAAGAAATTCTGCCTGAATAATTACTTGTCTGTCCCCTTTGCTCATTCCCAACATCATCATTCTTCAACCTTCTGTTTCCAATTAGTTCTTATCTCAAATGGCTTATTGGCATCAATCTGTTCTCAGCATCACCAAAGTGCACAAAACTACCCTGAAACATAGGGGAATCTAGATAAGGCTGAGACTTACCAATCAGTCCAGTGGAGTCTCTGCATTTCACCCCAATGCGTTCCTTTTTTTAGGAAACCTGAGATAGGAGATGGTGTCGAGACATGTCATTGATATAGCACATTCTGGAGCAAAATGACATGCGTGAGCATTGCAGAGACTCTGTAAGGTCTGTGAAAATAGCCATTGTTGGACATCTGGTGTCGAAAAGAGCTGTTTCAAAACAAGTTCACAGTGCTAAATCATGGTGTAGACAGTTTCCGAGCAGCTGTCCACTGCTGGAGAGGGTGCCCTGAGATCTGTTTGTCAATGATTGCACTTTAAGCCTTGCTAGTCACTTTGGTTACAAACCTTTATTCTACAGTAACATGGCTAAAATTGGGCCAAAAAGACACTGTTGTCATTATTAGCCAAGTAGGTATAAAGAGAAAGTGGTAATAGGCTCAGTCAAAAACAAAAACAAAAACAAAAAAGTAAAACAAAGCAAAAAAACCCCAAAACCCAAAAACCCAACCCCCAAAAGTGTGCCCGCACACACGTATGTGTGTGCACACGTGTGTGTGTATATATATACACACATATATATATAAAACTTTTGAGCAGACTAATGAGCTTGTTTGTTTGAACTATACACAAACAAGTCCAAAGACTCATGTTTGATATCCATTTAGTTACCTATGCTCAGAAAAAAGGGGTCTCAGAAATTATTTGTACAAAGTACTTTCTGTATAGAAACTAACATCCAGGAGTATTACATGGCTTTTCAAATGTCATAGCTAATTAATGGTAGAACTAGCATCCTAACTTTTCTCTTTTAACTCCTAGTAGATTGCTCATTCTAAGAAATCTCATTCCAAGACCATCTCTGGGAAAAATAGTTTAAAGCATAGCCAGACTTTACATTCTATGAGGGTCTGGATTTGCCTTCCTCAGCATTACTTAGCCCCAGGATCAAGTGTAATGCTTAAAACATAGGAGATGTTCAACAAATATATTTACTTTTTTTTTTTTTTAAAGAGTGGAGAAATGAATCTAATAACAGTAAGAAATTAGTTCGTATGAGTGCCTCTTATGGGGGAGACACTTTTCCTATGGTATTTCATTTGGATCTCATCTTGGTAAGGGAGATCTGGGACAATTTCATCTTCCTAGACTCTTCCAGGGAGAAACCACTTTACAATGAGATTTAAACTGGTCACAAAACCATCTGTTAAGAAATTTAAAAGCTGTAGGCTTCAGATATAAAAATATCTGAGGCTTTTGACTCTAACCCCACAGTCTGATTTGGAAATCGTTAAACATTTAGGATTGGATTTTAGCTATCATTTAAAAAGCTGTGTTTGGCTGGGGTTGCCTAGCCAATGGTAGACCCCGTCTTCTTGGTCACCCTTGACAAATTCCACCCTTAAACACTTCCTTACTCTAAATGTGATCAGGCTGCCTCCTACCCTCATTATATCTAGGCTCTACCCAGGCTCTACCCAGTTCCACTGAACCTATAAGACTAGGGCCTTTTTTGAGTCTTTCTCTGGGATAGTCAGAGGCCAGACCTAAATTTGGCTTGACATTCTGCTCATATCCTTCCTGGGATCTTCTGATAGAAGTTCTGTTATTCCTTTGGCTTGTGAGAGAAGAACAGGGTTCCTAAGGGTAAGTGGCTGTCAAGATAAGACTGTCGTCCTTCTTTGTTGTCAGTGTATCCCATGCCTGGTTGGAGTGGTAAAGATGTGTAACCCTTAACATCCCTAGCTGATTGGAATTCTTTCCCTTTCCTTATCTTCTCAACATTGGAGAAAAAAGGTGGCATTGAAGTTTGCTTGGGCTTTCATTTATCCCCTGTGAGTGTCTGCCTCTATATACTGGTACATTAATGAAGAGGGAAATGAAACATCATTTACTCCCCTCTAGAGTAGAAAAGTTGACTTTAAACATGAGATAGTTGTTATCAATCCTATACATGAATGAAGAAATCAAGGTTTAAAAAGATTTGTAGGTATGATTTCAAATTCCTTCAACTAGTAAATCGGAGAAAGCAAAATTAGCATACAGGTTAGTCTAATTAAGAAGTCTAAACTGCCTTTACATGAGAGAAGATAAACAGGTATGAGAGTCAATACCATCTCCTTTTTGTAGATAATAAACGAGATAAAAGGAAAGCAATAGTTGATTATAAAATTATAGTCCTCATTTATACAATGTCCTGAGAGAAGGAAGGAAAGGCATTGCGCATTCATATTTATCATATAAACACACTCAAGGTCAGCAAAATTTCATGATAAAGTCATGCAAAGTGCTACTCTCTTAGCATACGCTCAGGTTTTGAGACCTTCTTTCATATTTTGAGACTCTGCCCCCACTGGTACAAAATGAGCTGATGGTGTCAAGTCATGGTCTACTAAGAAAACATGTTAGCTTGGTGCCAGAGAGAAATCACTAGGTTTCACTCATTGTAGCAGCTCCTGGAGTAACTGGTTCACTGGAGTTCAGTTTAAGTAAAAATTTAATTCCATAAAGATTATCATGAAAATATTAGCAAAGTTTTTCTTTAGGAAATTGTTTTAGATAGTCTTTGTGAAATCTTTTTATCCAAATTCACCTAAAAAACAATTATAAGTCCTAAAGGTTATGGACAGAATAAAACTCATGATTTTTGTGGTTCACATTGCTAGTCCAAGTGAGAGATATGTTTGCTACCCGAGCTACTTCTCTACCTCTTTTATTTATGTATATATTTATTTTTATGTAATTTCTGGCATTTAGAGACCAAAAGTTTTTTTTAACAAAGAATTATAAACTATTCTTCAGTGGAATAAACTGGAGACTTTGCTTTTCTGAAAAGAAAGAAATACCTACTTCTGGTGCTGGGACTGTAATATTCAGAATGCTTGCTAACTATGGCTGGTTGATTGATTGAATGATTTAATATTTGCATTGTCTTTTGGACATGGTGCATTCACCTTCAGAGAAGCTCCAAGGGAGGCATCATCCTTGCGATTATATAGAGAAAGAAACTGAAGATAATGACGCTAAGCCATATGGTCAAACTCACTTACCCAATATTTGTCAGAGCTGAGATTAAAACCCAGGTCTAACCATAAAGTCTCTTGTAATGTCCAACTACATTTTGCTAGTTTAAAGGAAAGTTTCAAATCTGAAGCTAATAGTTTCTTTTATAAGTGATAGGCAACAAAATCACCTTTATGGGTTGCATGTCTAACACCTGTCTTTCTTCTAAGCAAATTGTGGAGCTTTGAAATATGGTTTTGATGTTCTAAAATCTCCAGGAAGCCAATTAAACACGTCAGTGATGCAAGAGTTTCAGTGACCACACAAGCTACATGCATGTGGGGCAGAACTTTGACACGTCTACTGAACTCTTCTTCAAAATACAGAGCCATTTTCTGGAGAAATACAAGACAAAGCAAAATAACAAAAAACAGATACTATCTGTACACCACTTCATGTGCGTATGATTTGGATATTTACTATGGCAAACTTATAATGGTTTTATTCAGTTGTCATAATAATATGCCATCTTTGTGTCTGGTAGCATGACTGGCAACTTAGTATACCTAAATGATCTGCCATATATCTTCTACTGGGAGCTCAGGGAGATGCTGATATTCAAGCAAGATATTTTAAGTAATTATTAATTATCAGGTTTTCAATACTGTTTATTATAAATTTCCATTAATGCCATGTTGCAGGAACATGCATATCTGTACCCTTTCTTTCTGTCACCTTTTCCTTTTTCTCTCCATTTCCCAGCTTCACCTCTCACACTGCCGTTCCAGAACTACAACTTTTAACATGCACTTGGCTTCAGTGTCAGAGCAATATAAGGAATAGCCATGTGGAACGTCTTTATATTGCTTGTAAAATTGCTATGGGGGACATTATGGAGCTCACTGCCCTTATATAAAGAGTGTTTTGACAAATTCATCTTCGAACTCAGGGATAGGAAAGTTTGCCTCTGTTGATGAACTGGTGTGCTTTCTTTCCGTAGAAAATGATAGCCCTGTAATCCATCATGTTGTCCCTTTGCTTGGGCTGTTAGGAAACAATACACTAGGAGTTGGCCCAATTACAGCACTATTCCTCAGGTAGGATTTCCTGCCTGCATGCTTCCTCTGGATTTTCCTTTGGTGTTTATTTGTGGTCATTATTTTGTCATAACTTTTTTTTTAATCTTTCTGTTTTTGCACATTTTTAAAGTAACTCATTATTTATTCTTGTTCAAATAGGTTAGGGCATAAGTGAGTTAATAGAATTATGTGTATTTGCAGGTGTGTGTGTTTGTGTGTGTGTGTATGTGTTAGAGAGAGAGAGACATTTCTCAAAATTCATAAATTATATGTTATTGCTTATCTCTGTGTAATCATTATAAAATTATTCAGACTGCATGGTGACATGACATTGTCCTAGATAAATACAGAAAAAATACAGCAAAAAATCTAAATTTGTGAGTTGGAGGGCCATGAGACTATATTAACACTTAAAATTGTGTGAGTTCTGCCTTAAAACTTCCAAGGCTTTATGGAGGTTATATAAGAAAGTGGCTGGAGAGGTCAACCAATCTATTACTCTAAACATAGATCACAATTTTCTGTGTGCCTTCAATTAAATTTAGCAAAACAATATTTATTTATTTGTTATTTCTTTTGGTCCCAAAAAGGATTCAAGCAGTTATGTTGATAGAAACTAAGTATCTAATTGACATGTGATTAAATTAGAATAAAATTCATGCTAAAATGGATAAGACTGAGAGTTTAATGGATTCTTTACTTATTGGTGTTATTACTTCTAAGTAGTTCAGTACTGTGGCTTTTACTTAAGAATGGAAACCACCTTCTCTGATTTAATGTAAACATTTACTTATAGATGTTTATTACCGGAGGTTTGCACCTTTTGACCATGTTCACCTAGTTATAAAATACATGTCATGGGGATGTAAGATACAGCACGGTGATTATCATTAACAATACTGTGTTGTATATCTCAAAGTTCCTGACAGTAGATCTTAAAAGTTCTCATCACAAAAAAAAAAAAAAACATTTGTAACTACTTGGTGATGGAGGCTAACCAGACTTATTGTGTGGTCATTCACAGTGTACACAAATAGCAAATCCTTACATTGTACACCTGTAACTAATATCACGCTCTATGTCAATAATTCTCAATTTTTTTAAAAGAAGGTGTTTTTTACTGTTTTAGTTTATTTTTTCTTTTTTGTAAATGTGATATATGTTTTCTGGTAAGTGGTTCCACAATACAATCTAAATCTAAAATGATTTCTAACAGAGAGTAATTAAAAAAAATCAGAAGGATCTAGCAGAGTAATACTGGGATTAACAGGCATGGCTGAGAGACCAAGCTCCTGGTTTATGCCATTTTATGATTAACTGAGGGTCAATTTTGTTTGCTGTGAACCCATGTATGGCAAGGCAAGAGGAGCTGGCATTTTAGGAATGTGCTTCTACGTGGGCTTAATTTTATGAAACACAGTGAAGTTTCTCTCTCTCCAGTTCCTCTCACACCTTCCCCCCCCACTCCAGGCCCGAAACACACATTCTTTCTATCTTTTGTTTAATTCCTTTTCTTTTCTTTTTTTTTTTTTTAAAGATTTTATTTATTTATTTGACAGAGAGAGATCACAAGTAGACAGAGAGAGTGAGAGGGAAGCAGGCTCCCCGCCGAGCAGAGAGCCCGATGCGGGACTCGATCCCAGGACCCTGAGATCATGACCTGAGGCGAAGGCAGAGGCTTAACCCACTGAGCCACCCAGGTGCCACTTTTGTTTAATTCTTAATGCGGTGTCTACATTCTCCCTCACTACCTTCAACTTTGCAGCTGCCTATGAATGAATAAGTGCTAAACATTATCATAGCTGATACAAACTTAAACAATTACCTTTTGGAAAATATTTACTTTCAAATAGGAAAACCAATCGGTAGATGTATTACCCAATGGCATGGTGTTTCCGGACTGATGTTTAGTCTCCATCATAGACCAGAGGCTGATACTGGAGGAAGAGATTTCTGTGATGAACTCATCAAAATCACACCACAGAATTGTCTGGATCTGCTGTCATGTATGTCATTTGGAAATATGAATTTTTACTAACTTTCAATTCAGTAAAGGGAAATCATTGATATTAAAGCAAGATATTTTGAAAAAAGAAGTTATCAGATATATAACATCAGTTTTAATAATTAGCGTGCTCCTACAGAACACTATGTGCTTTTCTTAAAATAAAAAATAAAAAAGAATTCTGTAACCCCACCACCACCAATGAGAATTTTGCAAAAGTTCATATTCCCTCTTCCCTTCGGTTTGGAAATTCTGAATCGTCTTCTGCACTTTCATCAAATTTGCCAGCATATTTTTTCTTTCTAGTGTTGGAATAAAATACTAAAGCATTTTAAAAATTCGTCCATCAATTATCTTTTCTTTTTTTCCTTTTGAAAACTATTAACCTCTTCTTCATTGATTTTACTCTCTCATGGTCAAATCAACTTACCTGTATTTGTTTTTCACAGTTCAGTGTGCAGGAATGAGCAATGATTTCCTTCATCAACCATCCACCTAAAAAAATTGTTTTGCTTGTTAGTCAGTATAAATTGCTTTCCTGCCAAATCATAACATATTGGAATGCAGGATTTATTGCCCAATTTCATTCTCCTAGGTTTTCACTTGTCCATTACAGAAGCATAAAAATATGGGTCTCTGATGTGTAGGATGAGAATAACAAAGTTCCCAGTTCTCTTCAGTTTAGCTCACAGGTACAGCCTTATCTCCTTTTTGTTCCCTGCATTAATCTCTCCTCTATCTCATCTGGACGGCTTCCTCGATGTGCTTTTTAAGCCTGGAGTCCTCTTCATTAACGTGTTTCTTCAGTTACTGTCTCCTAAATACTTTCTTTAATCTATGGGTGTAAAATGAAACTTTTTCTTAACCTTCAATCTGAGCTACTCATATGACTTCAATCGCTTGAAGCTTGAGTATAGATTTTTGTGCACTTGTATACTTGCCTTATATTCCTGAATGGTTATGAGGTTATTCCACCACCAATATTTATCATTTGACGTTTATCACATGACAGATGCTATATTATGGACAGAGGATACTAAGAAAAGTAAGAAACAATCCCTGCCCTGGAAATTTCAGTTAAAAGGAAGTGTCGAACATTTTCATGAATAATTAATGTACAATATCATCAAAAAGAGGAAATGACAGAGTGCTAATGAGACCCAGAGACATATCATGCATGTCATAGATTACTTTCATCAAGATGATGACATCTGAGTTGGGCCTTGAAGGGTAAAGTTTTTAGAAAGCAGAAGGGCATTAGTAACAGATTTTCAAGGGGAAGAAATGAGCATAGCGCATTTAGGTGACAGAAATAAACAATCCAAAGTTCCAAAAGTTTCATAAACTAAAAGTCTTGTCTTTACTCTTTTGGTGTTAACCCTGATCTGATTTGACCTCAGTTGTTAAGAGAACCTCACTTGAACTGGCATTTAGGTGATTAGTCTTGCTTTATTGCAAATTCATTGATGTACTTGATTATACGGTGTTACCCCAGACCTCTGGTCATCTAAATTTGGGTACTGAATTACCATTCCAAAATCTGAGAGATTGTAAATTTTAAGGCACGTCTGTTCCTACCACTGTTGGATAAGAGATGATAGGGATATAGGATGAAATTCTGTTAAAGATGTTAAGGTGGAGTGAAAAAGATGAAACTGGAAAGATAATTTGGAGCCAGACTGTGTAAGATATTTTATTCAAAGGCTAATGAGTTTGGACTTGCATCTATAAACATGAGAGGAAGCATGCATGGAAAGCCTGGCTTAATATGATTTTCAAGGCCTGCATTTTATATTTTTATTTTAGGCTTTAACAATGATATCATATCCTTTATGAAACTTTCTTTATTCACAGGTACAACTAATCACTTGTTTCTGTTTCTGCTTTATTCAGAGGATCATGATAATAGAGCAGATTGTATCACAGGACTTACTTGGTTTGTTTCTCCATTGAATTAGAACGTAAACTCCATCAAGAGATCATTTATTGTAATTCATTCGACTGCTTTTGTTAATTAATTAATTAATTATATTTTATATGCTTATTGGCTTGCCATCTTCAGTGCACTCTGGCTATGACAAAATATCACAGACTCGGTGGCTTGTAAACTGTAGAAATTTATTTCTCACAGTTCACGAGGTTGGGAAGTTCAAGGTAATGGTGCCCGCAGATTTATTATCTGGTTAGGCTTGCTTGCTGTCTTGTAGATGGCTGTCCCCAACTCTAAACACCATCTTGCTGAGGATTCGGTATGAGCATAAGAATTTTGGCGGGGGGGTGGGGCACAAATATTCAGTCTATAGCACTGACCTACAACCCTCCTTTTACCAAAAGGATGTAAGATAGCCGGCCCCATCTCTCAATAGCTTTGTATTGAATTCATTAATTTAAATAAATACTACATTTAGAGGGCTTTAATCTAGCGCCGGGCGCTATTCTTAAGGTTTTACAAAAATCACAAAAACCACCTTATTTAATCCTCATGACTATCCTATGAAACGGGCAATATGGTGATGCTCATTTGTAAGCTGGGGAAATAGATGCTCAGAGAAGCCAATGAATCTGTTTCAGGCCACACAGCTAGCAGCTGTTAAAGTCAGAGCTTTTCATCCTAACCACGAAACCACACTGTCTTTTCATAAATGAACTCTGCATTCCCTGGACCACCGAGCAAAATGTCTCCCATGAAATATGTTCTCAAGGTAAATTTGTTGATAGACTGGATGCACACAATTTGATATTTTAAAATGATAATTGGCCTGAATTAGCAAATGCCACTTTCTTCTTTGAGCAGCTTCATGTCACCAGATTCTAAGAGCCACAACTGGGGAGTAAAGGCAGATCATGCAGGTACATCCTATAATATTTAGAAATAGGTTTGAATTTTAAATACTCAAGTAAGTCATGTTCACTGTAAAACAAACAAAAAAACTGAAAAATGTCACAGTACCCCTTAATTCCTCTCCTTAGATTTTATTTCCCAGTCTGTTCTCTGAGCAGTTGAGTTTCTGCATTGACATATGCATTCATTCATTCACATACGTACATAAAAAATAGCTTCACATATGTCATATAAAACTGTTGATTCAAGTGTCTTTAGAAATTTTAGCGTAGTTGATTTAATATAACTTATTCATATATCAAAATTATGGCTGCCATAACTTTTACAAATTTTAGTAATCTAGCAAGGAATGTTCAGGGTTCTTCCTTTTGGCAGAAATGAGATACCAGCATAGCTCCTGCATTATTTAAAATATTATTGTTCATTTTGGTGCTTTGTGAGGTAAAACGTTTTGCCTGACAAGGCAATATGGGGTCTATTAGGAGTTCGTTGTGGTTTAATTTGTCACACTTTTTAATGATCTACAAGAGGGGATAAAAAAAGCACTCAATTAAATTTATAGATGATGCTAAATTGGAAGATGTTGAGAACATCTGTAAAGGTAGATATTTAAGGAAGTTAGAAATATGTGAAAGAAATAGTAAAACAATATTTAGGTTGCAAAATATTGATTTGAATGTGTTAAAGGCTTATTAATCAGTGTACCAATTACTCATAGGAAGTGGAAGAAGGCATAATGACTTCTGCTCTTATGATGTCACATGACTGTAAAACTAACATTAGTTAGTTTTAAGCATTAGCAACATTTTAAGCATAAGCAACATCAGTTCATACCTGGTCAGTGTACCTTATGAATCTCTTAGAAAAAGTAACTCACAAGTTACCTACTGTTCTTTTGAGGTCATACTAAGTTGTTTCATTCTAGAGAAAAAGCTAAGAGGAAATTGATAGTTAGTGAAACCTACTGTCCTTGGTCATTTTATTTGCCTGGATTGTTTCATGTGATTCTCACCATAACTGTGTGGAGAAGGTACAGTGTTAACATTTTTGTTGTTCATTCTTATTTCAGTTTGTATCTTCATTTGACAACTTATTTCCTGTTGTGACATTTTCTCTTAAAAATCAGACTTGTGTGTGAACTCACATTCAAATATATATACATATTCAAATAAGTAAAAAAAAGGAACAAATTTTTACTTTAATTAAACTTTAAAAATTAAAATGCAATGCTAGACTGGTTACCACTCATAAGCAGATGAGTGATTCCTAAATGAGCCTAATTATGCAGAGAGAACCATGGAGAGTTGTCTGATGAACTACAGTAATAATGACATGTGTCCATAGTTTGTTGTTGTGTCAATGCCAGGCATTTGTGAAATATCTATTCATCAGGCGATACTTAGTGAAAGTGTTTAGCCATTATAACAAGGTACATGCAAATGAGCTTCCCATGAGACTTTGCAACAAATATTTAATTAGGTATACAAAGAAACAGTTAAATATACAAACACACGTTACAGAAAATTGGCTAGTGTGTATGGTTAATTTTGTCCACATTAATTCCTAAATAGCTCCATTTAGTAACATATATCTTTATCACATGCCTACTGATGGAAATGTGTAATTTTACCTGAAAATTAATTATGTTGAATTTCTTGAATCCTCCTTTTCTTACTAAAAAGATAAGAAATATACTGAGTAACATAATTTGGATTTTTTAGCATTTCATTTGTAAATAAGGACTGTAAAATGTCAAAACTGAAATATCTATTCATCAAGTTGGTACAGAAAAGGGAAATTCAGAGACTAATATACATTAGAGATGTAGGTGACAAGCATTAGTTATCTGTCATTGTGCACAAAGAATAATACTGATCTCTATTTTTAAAATTACTGTATTTATTCAAAAATACTTCCATTAAACTGTTTAGTTTCTTTACTGATCCACTAAAATAGACATACATTTCTTTTCTTAAATCAAAACCCATTAATGACATTTGCCTTCTGAGTGTTAAATGTCAAGAAAATTCTCTTTTATGAACCTCTGTCCTTAAAAATTATTTTATGGTCTTGCCTTAAATTATAAAGGTATTCTTAGGGAATGCCATCAGGATAAAGTTTAAATTTTACTTTTTTAAAAAATTTTGTTTTATTCTTTCAGAAGAAAGATTCATTGTTTATGCACCACACCCTAAATTTTACTTTTCTGTAATCATCACACTTTTTCATATCTTTTGAAGCATATTAATTTTTGTCATTATATCTGTATTTGCTAGTCACATAATGATTAACAAAGCATTAACAAACATTTTTGTGTATCTAATAATATCATAATAAGATACTTAAAAACACATTCAGAATTGTCTTTTTTTCAGAGATTTAAGGAGTGATCACAACTATTGTGAAGTAGTTTACAATTTCAAGCAAGTCTTTTGATTTTAAGTATTAACTCCTATTCTGTATAAATCAAAAATACTTTCCGTCTTTTTAAACAATAGTAATTTTATTTTTAGATAATCAGGAGGAGTTACTAGTTATAGCAGCTGACCGGCCAGCCTTCCCAACACCATTTGCATCTCTGAAGCCCCAACGACAGAAAGGAGTCTTTTAATTGGTGATTCAACTTTAGTGGAAACATGCATTTAGGAAATGAGGCCTATACTGTTGTCTTCACACCAGGCAGACCAGCTCCTGTTGTCATGGTGATCCTCTATAGCTTGCTAGAGCCAGTGATGTGGAAAACAAGATGGCTTCCTCGTTTATTTAGCCTTAAAGAAAGTTGCAGATATTAGCAAATGATTATTGAATTAAAAATCTTTTTTTTTTTTTTTAAGATATGTGAACATTAAGTTATGTGGACATTTTTGCCTTGGGTAAAACTTAACTGTCTCCCAAACTTCTAAAATTACCTATGTTTTTCAAGGTAAAAGAATTATTGCCTTTCTTTTAAATGTAAATATCTTAAAACACTGCCATCCCATGGAGCTATGCTTCAAGGATTTCAGTTCCTGTATGATTTCTGTTTATTTTGGATTAGCATGAGGGTTATAGGATGACACATATTATATGTAGGCTTTATTGTATAAAAATAAGCTGCTTCAACAATTTCAGTGCTTGTAAAGGGGCCCTATCTACATCTGAAAGAGACCCTGAGTTTTCAGACTGGATATCAGTAATGTAGGAAAAATGCAGAAAGGAGTCACTCTAGCTATCAAAAGTGAGAAACAGTCCCTTGGTACTCACAAGTGAATTTTCAATCATCAGCTTAAAAATGGTACAGACAATAATCTGAGTGACTCCTTAATAAATATTTGGACACAAAACAATCTTTCCATTTTGAGCCACTCTACCTATTTACTGAACTGAGAAAATCTCCAAAAAAATTTGTAAACAGTAGAGGAGATAAAAAGATTAAGAAGCTGGTACTTTACAGTTAATGCATTAATTGTTCATACTACATTTTCTTGTGAAAACAAGCACATGGAAAGAAATGCAAAATTTCCCCCAAAGTACAATATGTATTTCTAAAATCCGTATGAACTTTAAGCAATGATCATGTATTACAGAGTGCTTGCACATAATAAATTTGTTGATTGCTTATTTGATTATACTTTCTGGAAAGTGATGATTAAATTAGATATGTATTAAATTAGATAATATAAATTACATACGTAGCTACTCATATTAATTCATCATTTTGATGAAGAGCTGTAATGTTCAATAAAGATATTGATATCAAAGACTTAACTTCACAGATCCCATTTTCCAAGCCGTTCTTTGGGAGAATGGTGTCCTGGGTGGTGTTAATGATGTTCTCTGTGATCAGAGAGTTTTACGGTCCAATTAGTTTGGAAAGGGTTGCATTTTTATCACTCTTTCTGGTGGTTCAAAATGGACTTACATACTAAAGGTGCAGAGACGTTCTATAGTAAAGAGTTCTGTTTAACCCGGTGTTCCCCAATTTTTTTTGGCTATGGCATGCTTTTCCCTCCTCCCCCACAGAATATTTAATTCTATCTGTGGCGCACTGTTGGTTTAGAAACACGATTGGGAGCCATAGTTTTATTAGGATATGTTCTGACACTGTCAAGGCTCTGATTATTTCCTCATGACCCTGATCAACCTCTGCTTTATAGTTAGTCCCTCAGATTATTGTCGGTACCATTTCCTTACTTAACATGCTTAAGCCTGACCACTGAGGTTCTTAGAGAATGTTTACATGGTAAGTGTGAATAAAAGTTCTCTACACTGAGGCTGTGCCATGGTCTGAAGTTCTACATGTTTATTTTCCACACCCTTTTATCATCTTTTCTTCAAACTTTTTAGTAGAAGTAGTGGCAATGTTTTGTTTAAAAAAAAATGGCTTGGGGGATATTTTGGCTCGATATAACTTTTATTTTAGCATCTCTGCCTGTAATTCTTGTGCTACTGCTCGGCAACACAAACTGTACAAAGTTAGAAGGTTTAGTAGGAAGACAAAACTATGGAAAATCCCCTTCCACCAGAGCTGAGCAATAATTAGCAATAACCATATACGCAAGGGGACAGTGTTGTGGAAGCAGATGCCATGGCTCATGGTGTGAAAGTTGTAAATATTTTGTAGGAAGCTTTTTCTTATGTCATACCCTACACCAAATATTGAACATTTGGAGTTGTTGAAGTAAACTTAAAATTTACTGAGAACAAAAATAGTTGAATAGTAAACTTAAAATTTATTGAGAACAAAAACAAAATTTATTGAGAACAAATATGTTTTTCAAAAACATAGCAATTTTTCTATAAGTTCTCACTGTCTTATGAAGGTTTTGTTAATGTTTTTGTGCTGTTGATTACTGGGTTTAGATGAAGCATAGTTGTTCCATGAGACTCAATGACTCCAATGGATATATAGCTTTCGGCTTTTTTGTTTTGTTTCAGGAAGAGGACAAACCAACACTCAAAGTTCATTTGACCCTTTCTGATATGTACATTTCATAATTGATCTCTCTTTTAACTTTTGCTTTTTTCAGAATCTGTGAACAGGTGGAATCCTCAGGTGCAGCTGCCTGGGCTAAGCCCTCTTGATTTGGGAAGCACAGAACTTCATCAATATTGGGGGCCCATTGCCTGTGTCATTTGCTTAGGGGAGATGAGAGATACCAAATTAGATTACTTACTTGCTCAGTTGGAGGGCTCTCCTCCTCGTATTACTTGTAAGCATTGAAACATTTATGGAGCACAGAGTACACAGACAAGAGGGATAACCTAAGGTAGTGAGCTACATAAAAGGACTAGAAGAGTAGTCAATGAAATGCAAAAAAAAAAAAAAAAAAAAAAAAAAAGCCAAAGTAAAATAAGCAAGCAGGTGTGTAACGGGACAGAATTGTGAGGTAAGAGGGATAGAGGGGATAATGGTTCACAGACAGAAAGATAAGTGTTCACAGAAACAACCACGGACTTTCACGTGTAAAACACTTTCCTGGGTTTTCAGGGATTTTTCATTCAATGAGATGAGCAGAGGCCTTGCACAAAGGTGTCAATTTCCTATGCAGAGGCCCATGTCCCTTTCTGGCCTTTGCCCTGGCAATTGCTACCTGCCCTGTGGGAGTTGTCAGCTCAGGTAATTCCTATTGAATATCCTAATTACTGTCTTTTTTTTTTTTTTTCTTTTTCTTTTTCCTATCCTGTGGCTCCTTGCAGGGTCGAGGAAAAGGAACAATACAGACACCAGGAAAAAATATTTTCAACACATGAGCAGAACCTGCCTGCCTATATGCAAAAGTCACCCAAGCCATGCTTTAGTCTTCGTTAGACGTTCTCTCGAAACTTGCTCTTTCTCTGATTTTGGCTTCAAGCTCTCTATTCCCTACAGCCCTACTGCCTTTGTAATTTTTAAAAAAAATATTTATAGTCTCTCCAATGTATTTTCTCCCAAATTCCTGTACCAATACAGCAGTCTTCTAAACCAACATTTACTATGGCAATTATCCTCCTTTTCTACAAAATGAAGGTGAACAAAAGGAGAGAGAAAACTCAAATTTTGTTTCATTTTTCTTTAAAATACGAATTTGCAGCAGGCCAAGGTTTACGCTTTTAAAAATCATTTCCCCTCCCCACAAGCAACTCATGTTTTCCCAGCAACGAAGAAAATGAGTTACTCACACAACTGCTCAAGTTACCTCATCACATCAGAATCAGGTGGGGGTGGGGAAAAGAATCATTTTGCTATGAATAACCCAGAAGTGAGTTTTTGCAGGCTATCAGTTAGAATGAATATTGTAACTGCAAATTAGTTGGTTTTAGAAAAAAAAATGGAAAAAGAAAATGTTGAATTACTTGTGGAGATAAGGTTATAACTATGTCAGGTCTGTTTAAAAGAAGTTAAATATATTGCTTCTTCTTAAATTTAGTTTCTCCCAGATAAATTATTTCTTGAGTCAAGTACATGGAAAACAACTGACCACTGATTTTGGGGAAGCCTACCAATTCAAATATTTAATTACTTTGTCTTTTCCTTCCTCTTGAATTCTGAACAAAAAGAACTTTTATTTTTACCTTTTAAATCAATTTCTAGTTTAGCTGCTTGCTTCCTATACCTGAACAAAGTGTGACTCTTGATTCAACTTCACCTGAACTGAACATCCAACTATAGGCCTAATTTAGAAGGTTGAGTGGCATCCAGTCAAATTGAAAAAAATTACTCAGTTTATGGCAGAAAGAAGTAAAAGTCTTCTGGGAAAGTAGATGAACTTCAGAACCTGTCCCTTAGACTTCAATTCAGAGAAGGACATTTTCAAACCTTTTAATTTAACTCAAATGCCTTGTATGTCAATGAAATGTGATACTCTTTTGAAGGGTATTAGGTTGAATATAAAGATTTTAAATCTCCAGGGAGAACTTTCATTAGTGGGGTTTTTGTTTTGTCTTGTTTTGTTTACAACATCTGGCCCGTGACTTTTAACAGGCTGAAATTAGTGTCTTTTTCTTTTTAATTTTCTATGCAAAATCTATTAGGAAGATTACCTGTGGTCTAGAAAAACTAAATAAATCCCATACTACACGTCCTTTTAAATAGTCCTTTGTAGTTCACATAGAATACAAGAGCAATTTTTATGGTCTGGAAAAATTTGAATTTGAATTCAAACTGTAAGGAGCCCTCTCTGCTTGCCAGCATGGTGGGGTATGAATTAGCCTGACAGCTGTGCCCCGTTGGGACGCTCTACGCTATGCAGTAATTACGCAAAACAATCAAAATCCACTTTCTGGGAGGGTTTTAATCTAAGGCATAGAAAGAGAGGTATTGCAGTATGATGGCCACAGAGCCACAGAGAAAGGGCAGTAAACAGAAATCGTGGCACAGTAGACAGCAGGGTATTCAGAAGCCACAGCAGAGGGAAGGGTTGGAAAGCAGTGGCAGGACAGGAGGAACAGCTTTAGGAGATGGGATGAGCTACCGCAGCAGGGGATCACTGGAGTCCTGAGCAGTGATTGATTGTCAGCTGAAACGTACTACAAAACAAATGCCTACTATAGCTCTTAAGCTCCCTTGCAGTTAGCTACGGCTAGGGCTAGGTGAGTAAGTTCTGTCAGTGGACTCTAAGCAGAAACGACATGTGGGAAGCTTCTTTGGGGTACCTACCCAGATATTTTATTTGAGGGAGACCTAAAATTCTATTTTGTGTATGCTACTACTTCCCCCCCCGCCATTCTACTCCTATTCTTTTGCTCAAGCAAACCTAATTGTAAGTGATACCTGTGGTAGAAAGAGTACCTAGGAAAACCTACCTGTTTGAATAAGGGAGGACACATGTAGATTCTGAAATTATTTGATGTATGCTTTTGTAAGAAAAAATTTCAAAAATAAAATGTACTTTTTTATTTCTGGAAATGCTTAAGTGAAGACTTCATATCAATTTAGAAGACACTGGAGAGACGATTTCAGCATTTTATGAGGTTGTTGGACTATATGATTACTCTGACCTTTCTATTCTAATACACGTAATTATAGTTGATAGATAAATTAAGGTGTCTGCATTGCCCAAAGTATATTACAAGAATAGTATACCTACTTGTTGTTGTTGTTGTTGTTATTAATGTAGAAAAGAAACTAACTTAGTTTTTCCTTACAAATAGTTGGCCATGTCTTTACCAGGTGACTCTATGTCTCTAGCGGGCTCCTGATCCACATCTTTTCTCCCCAAATTAGAAATGAGATAAAGATGCTAATTATTACCATTCTATTCAACATCATAGTGAGATCCTACTCAGTGCAATAAACCAAGAAAAAAGATAAATACTTAAGAATTGTAAAGTAAGAAGCAAAGCTGTCAATTTTTTCACAGGACTGCGTACTTAGAAAGTCCAGACAATTCACAGATACAATAATAAATTGATGGAGAAAAAACCTGATAATGATGAACAGAAAATCTTGAAAGTTGTAAGAGAAAGAAATATATATAGGGGAATAAAAATGAGAATGGCTAAAAATGTCTCATCAGAAACAAATGCACATTGAAAGACAGGAGAATGACATTTGTAACCCCATCCCCTCAAAAGAAAAAAAATCAAAACTGTCAACTTGCAAGTCTATATTTGGAATTTTGAAATAATTTTTCAAGATTTAAAGAGAATTAAAGATTGTTACAGAAAGAGCAAGAACAGAGAGAATTTATTGCTAGTAAATCTGTACTTAAAAAAAATGTTAGAGTTAGCTCTTCAGGAAAAATGAAAATAATATGAGGTAGAAACTCAAATACAGGAAATATAATTAAAAATGCTATTTTTAAAAACAGTTACAAATTTAAACATTATGGAAGCAAAAGTAGAAGGAAAGGTATTTTATAAATATGTAGAAGTAAAAAGGCCTAAAAAACAGTGCACAAAATGGGAAGATAATATAACTAAGGGTCCTTACATTACTAGTGAGGAGAAATAATATTATTTGAAGGTATTTACTGTGAGAAGTAAATAATGCATATTCTCAACTAAGCTTAAGTCAAACAAGAGTAAAAAAACAACACCAAATAAATAAACCAATAATCTAAAGTGGAGGTAAACTGGGATATTGAAAATATACAATCAAAAAGACAGGGAAAGAGAAAAGAAGGCACAAAAAAACCAGAGTAAAATAGATACCACATTACAAAATAATAACTATACTGTAAATTATGTAAAATGTAAAAGATAAACACTCCAATTAAAAGGCAGAAATAGGCTAGATAAAAAGCAAGACTCTAAAGAAACAAATCTTTAAATATAAAGATTCAGATTGGTTAAAAGTAAAATTTGGAAATGATAAACCATACTTGCATGGATTATAAGTGGAAGAGAGTATTAATACCAGTAAATACAGGCTTTTAGATAAGAGTTATAGCAGAGATAAAGAGGGCTATTTCATAGCTCATCAAAAAACGTCAGTACAATATACATATCTGTCTCATGTTGTATGCCAATATAAGTATTGGCATAATAACTGATAAAAATGAAGGAAAAAAATAGACAACTTCATTATTATAGTTGGAGATTTCAACTCCCATCTGTCAATATGGATAGAACAAGTAAATAAAATCAGTAAGTTTACAGAGTATATAAACAACATCATCAACCAAATTGCCTTATTGACATTTGTGGAATACTTACCCAAAAATAGCAGAATACACATTCTTTTCAATTGCACAGTGAAAACATACCAAGACAGCAAATGAAGAACAAGGCATAAAAAACTTAGAAGAGTTGAAATAATATTGTCTTTGACAATAGAATATTTTATTTTTTTATTTCTTGTTTCAAATATTTTATTTATCTGAGAGAGAGAGAGAGACAGCACATGCAAGCATAAGCAGGGGAGCAGCAGAGAGAGAAGGAGAAGCAGGCTCCCTGCTGAGCAAGGAGCTGGATATGAGACTCCCTTCTAGGCCCTTGGGATCATGAACTGAGGGGAAGGCAGCCACTTGACTGACTGAGCCACTAGGTGCCCAACAAAAGAATATTTTAAAATATCAATAACAAAAAAATGTGGAAAACTTCAAATATTTAGAAATTAAATGACATATTTTTAAGTAATTGAAAGCATACAAATCACAATGAAAATCAGAAAATATTTTGATCACAATGATAATCAAGATGCAATATTTGAAAATTTAAGAGATAAAGCAAGGTTTAAAGGAAACTGTATACCTTAAATCCTTATAATAGAAGAGAAGAAAGATATTTAAAACAAAAACATTTAAGATTCCATCTTAAATAAACAATAAAAAGAAAAAAAGTAAACCCAAACTAAGTAGAAAGAAAGAATAGGGAAAAGAGCACAAATGAAGTAGGAAACAAACAATAGAGAAAATTAATAAGATCAAATGGTGGTTTTCAGAAAAGATCAATGAAATTGATTAATCCCTAGCTAGATGGAGGAAGAAAAAGTTTAAGGGAAGAAACAAGTTACCAATATCAGAAATAAAAAAAAAGGAGCACCATAATAAATTCTATGTACGTGAATAGGCTAATTAGGAAATACTATGAACAAATTTATCCCAATATATTTTCAAATAATAAATGACATGAAGAAATTACCAAATCTGACCCAGGACAATAAGAGAAAGTCCAAATAAACTTACACTTTTTAAGGAAATTGTTTCTGTCATCAAAAACTGTTTTACAGGGGCGCCTGGGTGGCTCAGTGGGTTAAGCCGCTGCCTTCGGCTCAGGTCATGATCTCAGGGTCCTGGGATCGAGTCCTGCATAGGGCTCTCTGCTCAGCGGAGAGCCTGCTTCCCTTCCTCTCTCTCTGCCTGCCTCTCTTGTGATTTCTCTCTGTCAAATAAATAAAATCTTTAAAAAAAAAAAAACTGTTTTACAAAAAAAACCTCTGGTTTTCAAAGATCTTTAATGGTGAATTCTATCAAACCCTTCAGTAAAGTTTAATCTCAATCATACTTTTACTCTTTTAGAAAATCAAAGAGGAGAAAATATGTCACAACTCATTTTACGAGACAAGAATTGCTCTGATACTGATAGCAAAACAGACATTACAGAAGGGAAAATTACAGATCAATATCCCTCATGAGTATGGATGTAAGTATACTTGCCAAATTCTAGTAAATTGAGTCCAGCAATATATAAAAAGGATAAAATATTACTACCATGAAGAGTTTATTCTAGTAAATCAATGTTGATTCAACATTTGAATATCAATTATATAAAATAATAAAGGGGAAATTTCAGATTATGTCCTAAATACAAAAATAGTATTTGACAACACTCACTTGTTTAAAGATTAAACAAAACTCAGTAAACTATGACTAGGAAAGAATTTCTTGAACATGATAAATGACATTTATAAGATTCCTGTAGCTGAAGTTATATTTCATGCTAATAGAGTGAATGCTTTCTCCCTAATATCTAGGAAAAAAGGAGGGTAAATATTCTCACTGCTTTTTTTCAGCACTATACTAGACATCCTAGCTAATGTAATATGGCAAGAAAAAAAATTGTACAAATTTTTGTCCTTTTTGGTTTGTTTCAGTGATTTCATACATAGAAAATTTTAGAAGAATCAACTAAAAAACCTACTAGAAATAAGTTAATTTAGCTGGATATGTATGTGTAGTCTTCATACACACACACACACACACACACACACACACACACACATTTATTATATATATAAGAGAAATAATAATGGAAATAATCCAATTTTTAAAAAATGGGCAAAAAACTTAGCACTTTATAACAGAAGATATACAAATGGCCAAAAAGCTCATGAAAAGATACTGAACATCTACATTCATCTGTGAAATAAAAAATTAAAATCAAATTAATACCATTACTCACCCACTATAATCGTTAAAATTTAAAAGACTGATTATACCAAGTACTGATAAGAATATGGAACTCTTGTGTTATATGTCATGGTATAAAATGGTACACTTTATCTTATATAAGTAATATCTCAATAAAGGTGATTATAATAGTTCTTTAATATATCAACAAAAAATTGAAATGATTTTTATATATTTTATTCATTTAAAATTTAAGTAAGATTTAAAATTTAAATATATTACTCACAATGTTTTCAAGAAATACCAAATATCTAGGAATAAATCTTACCAAAGAAATGAAATATTTTTACACTGAAATCTGTAAAACTGAAATAAATGGAAGGATATTCTGTATTCAAGGATTGGATAGCTATTACAAAGATAAGCAGTTCTTTCCAAATTGATCTATAGAGTCACTACATTTACAATCAAAATCTCAACAGGCAATTTTGTAGAAATTGTCAAGCATATTCTAATATATATATTAAAATGCAAAGATTAAAGAAGAATAGTGGAGTCTTGAAGAAGAATAAGACCAAAGTTTAAGAGTTTACATGACTGATATTAAGTTTTATAAAGTGAACAGTATAGTGTGGCCATATCACACACACACACACACACACACACACACACACACACAATATACATATATAAAAAATAAATTAAATTATATTAAATATGTATAAATATATAATATTAAGTTAAATTATATTAAATAGTATAAATATATAATATTAAATTAAATAATATTAAATAATTAAATAATTATATTAAATCATATTAATATAAATAAATATTATTATAGTAATATAAATTATATTAAATAATAAATAAATAATTAAATATATATAAAATAAATTTGTTTGTGGCAAATATATATATTTGCCACAAACAAATTTTCCTAATGTATGACAAACTTTCACTGCAGTATAATGCATAAAGATGATCTTTTTAAAAAAAGATGCAAGGTCAAATGGATATCTACATGATATCTGCACCTCACACCCCCAAATAAATTCCATACTAGTTGTAGATCTACTTGGTGATCAGAAAAGTCAATAGAACTTTAGAAGAAAATGTAAGAAAACCTCTTAATTTGGGATAGGCAAAGAATTCTTCAATAGAAAACAAGAGAACTCTGAAGCTTCATAAAGGAAATATTGATAAATGAAATTTTATTAAAAGCATCAATAAGAATCTGAAAGGCTAACACAAAAAAGGTGACTCTATTGCAATACATATGTCCAACAAAGGACTTTTAAACAGAACATATAAAGAAATCCACAACAGTAAAAAGAAAATTGTAGACAATCCAATTAAAAATCAGCAAAAAATCCAGGAAGTATTTTTATAACAGGAAACACAACTAATAAGCCTATAAGATCTTCAATATCATTAATCATCAGAAAAATGCAACTACTAGTCACTTTGAGAATCCACTGCAACCCTAAATGACTAAAATTGAAACAAGCAAACAAAATACCTTGAAAATACCAAATATAAATTTAGTGAAATTGGAACTTTAGTAGATAATGGTGGTTTAAATTGGTATGACTACTTTGGAGAACTCCTTGTCATTATATACAAAGCTGACCTACTCATACCCACTGATCTAGCATTTTCACTTCTCAATAATAGGTGAAAACTGAGGTCAGCACTAATAAACAGTTGAATGGATAAATATTTTTAGTATAGTCTTATAATGGAAAATGGTACATGGATTCATCTCATATACATTATATTGTACCGAAGAAGTCAGACACACAAGAATGCACACTGTATTATTCCATTGATCTAAAATCTTGTGATAGACATCAAAATAGTAGCTACTTCTTAGGGGGCTTAGAGAAGGCTCCTTTGGTCCCAGTAGTAGTCTCTAGCTTGATCTGGGTGATGATTACAGTGGTATGTTCACTCAACAAAAATTCTTCAGTCTGTGTATTTAAGATTTATATTCTTATACCCTTATAAAAATGTTTACAAAACATGTAGTTCGCAAGATAGACATATACAAAAAATGTTAAGGAGAGTTAAGAATCTGGAGGAAGGGATGGGAGAAGGGAGAATGAATGGTCTGAAGATGGGATTATGAAATGTGGGCTGAAATCTGAAGAAATTATCCTAAAGATTTCAAATAATGTTGTTTTCTGGTGTGAAGGAGTCATTTAAAAATCCTCACACCCTACTGAAATTAATGCTGCAATAAACACAGGGTTTTTTTTTTTTTTTAGTAGCAATAGTTTCTTTTTTTATTTTAATATACTTTAGGAAACAATATACAAAGCTGAGCTTTCCCACCATTTCCAGGTAACAGAAGGAAGCTCCAATTACACAAATTTAGCGTTTTGTGATGGCTAAGAACAGCAGTCAGCACCAGACTTGAACAGTTAGCTACAACACAAACATCCTTCAAAATGAAATGTCATAATAGCAAGACAGGTTAAACCAGGGTTTATAACAAATGACAACCACTTGGGAAGTGACTTAATCATTCTTGTTGAATTTCGTATTTCATTAAATATCTTATACACAATTTCCTGTTAATGTGCTTTAAACAAAACCTCCCTTAAGGAATTATTTCAATTAAGTATAAATATTCAACAAGAATAGTTCTGATAAAGAATCCCCAGGTAGTTCAAATTCTAATATGCACTGACCGAAGGAAAAGAAAAATAACAATTTTTTGTTTGTTTTAACATGTTTATTACAACAGATACAATTCACATCTGACTAGCTTTGTTTCCTCTTTCCCCTCCCACAACCATGTTCATTGGGCCATTTCCTTATATGTGAGCAATCAATGTACTTTCAGCACACATGCCCAGCAGTACTTTTAAGTCCATTCTTACAGGGTGCAAATGGATCTCAATAATTTATACAAACAAGTGGGTTATGCTCGATCACTGCAATTTCAAGCTACTGTACACAGGAATGAAAAGGTTATAGAAAAGTGCCATAGCAACAGTGCCTTAAGAAAGGAGAAAAAGAGGATCCCTTAGAGTTACTGTTTTATTTTTTGGGTAAATACCCAGTAGTGTGATTATTGAATTGTAGTGTAGTTCTATCTTTAACTTTGTGAGGAACATCCATACTGTCTTCTAAAGTGGTTGCACCAGTTTGCATTCCCACCAACTGAGCATGAGGGTTCCTTTTTCTTCACATCTCGCAAATATTTGTTTTTTCTTGTGTTTTTCATTTTAGACATTCTGACAGCTTTGATATGATATCTCATTATAGTTTTGATTTACATTTCCCTGATGATGAGTGATGTTGAGCATCTTTTCATGGGTCTGTTTGCCATCTATATGTCTTTGGAGAAATGTCTCTTCATGTTGTCTGTCCAGTTTTTAATTAGATTATTTGGTTTTGGGCTATTGAATTTGTTAAGTTCTTTATGGATTTTGGATACTAACCCTTTATCAGCTATATCATTTGCAAATATCTTCTCCCATTTGGTAGATTGCTTTTTAGTTTTGTTGTTTCCAAATTATGGAAGCAGCTTAACTGTCATTCACACACACACACACACACAGGGATATTATTCAGCTGTGTAAAGGATGAAATCTTGACATTTGCAACAAAATGGATGGAGCTTGAGAGTATAATGTTAAGTAAAATAAATCTGAAAAAGACAAATATCTTATGATTTCACTCATATGTGGAATCCAAGAAACAAAATGAATGAGCAAAGGTAAAAAAAGAGGAGAGAGAGAGAGAGAAAGAGAGAGAGAGAGGCAAACCAAGAAACAGACTTCTAATTGTAGAGAACTGATGGTTGCCAGAGGGGAGATGGTTGGGGGAATGGGTGAAATAGGTGATAGGGATTAAAGGGGACACTTATCATGATGAACACTGACTAATGTAGAGAACTGTTGAATCATTTTATACATCTGAAACTAAAATAACACTGTATGTTAATCATAATGGAATTGAAATAAAAAGCCATAAAACAAATCCTCATATGCAAAGAGTGACCGATGTTGGAAATGATTATTTGAGCATCACAGAGATTTGATATTGTCACCTTACTATTTACTTACAACACACTTACCTCTAATGTCCAGCTTGATTTCTTCCTCATTCCTGCTTTGTTTCTCTTGACAGCTTCAACCCATTTAAGAAACAAGGTTGTGCAAAAAGAATGAATACTGTTACGCTGAAAAAATAAATAAAATGGAAAAAAAAAAAGAAAATCTGATGAAAATGGCACAGGAAAAAAAAAAAAAGAAACAAGGTGTGAAACAGCTGGACTCTATGCAGTCTCTGAGCCTATGGTTAGATGTTAACAGACTTCTGTCCTTTAAAAACTTTATAACACTTACGATTTTTCACCTTATGAATTAGCATTCAATTATTGTATTTGTCAAGGTACTTAATTATTGCTGTGTTAAGAAAAACAACAAAAATACTTGAGTACCTCCACACAATAAATGAATTTTTCACTCTCACTCATACCGTGGTCAAATGCAGGTGCAGAGGCAGGACTCCCCCTTAAAGTGGTGTACATGCCATGTCTTCTCCTCGAAGAACTCCTCACCAGTCATAACCTGGTAAAAACTATGTCTTCTTTTTTCTACGTGCATATTTTCTCACCTCTTAAAAATGACGGAGTGTATTAAATAAATAATACATGAATCCATCTTCTCCCCCTGTCCTTTTCTTACCCACCATGTCTTTTTCCCTGCAGCTCTTTACCTATAGTCTTCCCTTACATTATAATTACTTTCCACAAGTTTTTTTTTTTTTTTACTTTTTCATATTCAAGCTTTCCATAATCAATTATTTTTAAAGACCTCTTACTTAGTGGTACAGAGAATTGTAAACAAAATACATTTATTGAAACAACAGACAGGAGATAATTAGCTATGTGTACAGGTGGTAATGACAGACTTTTGGAAGAATATAGCAAATAACAGTTTGTGGAAATTAGTTTTCTTTCAGCTAGGATGATTTGACAATCTTTGCCAGAACATGCAGAAATTTTATGATGAAGAGCTAAGCAAAATACTAGCCAATTCTTGAGTATTTGCATATCTGACAGCTTCTATTTTCAGATTTTACTGATGAGATTAAACATACTAAGTAATAAAGTACTTTAGGAGTTCTTTTCTAAGTTTTATTTGATTTTATTCTCCCACAGTACCAGCAATGAGCAGGAAAGCGTTTGTAATAATTCTGAGATAGTAGGGAAGTAGGGTTCAATCAGAATGGTGCTTTATTACCATATGTCCAGTAGGCCCACCTGTCTCTAGACTATGTGAGAAGAACAGAAGATTCTGAACCATGAAGTAAAATGGGTAATGTGGAAAACTTCCCGTTTTCCCTCAAACTGTCACAGGGTACCTTCATTATTCAAGGCCCGAATTTTTGTTACTTCTCAAAATATACATGTATCAATGTCCAGATAGAGTCACCCAAAACATTACAAAGGCAGACGAGAATGGCTTTGAAGCTTATTTACTTTAGCCTTACCGACCTGTGCTCCAGTAACTGAATTGTTTGATATGGGTATCTATATACTTAAAACGAAACTTCAATTTCAGATTTTGCTGAAGAAATAAAATCTGCATCCTTTAAAACTGTTTGTATTATACTCGAGTTCAAGAGCAAGATCTCAAGGGCAAGTATTTGAAACATCTAGGGCAGTCATAATAACCTTATGTTATTTTTCTTAAGTCTAATAAAAAACTTATAGATTAATAAAGATTTATAGCTTTCATGCCATTTTTCACCTCCATTTTTGTTTTTCATTATATGGAAAAGGAAACTGAGATTTGTAAACACTAAGTATGCTGCCCAAGGTCACTCAACTATTAAACTCCACACAAGTCTTTTGGCTCCTAGACCAGTATTTGTTCCAGTACACTAAACAGTAGTTTGAAGAAAGAGAGAGAGGAAAAGTGAGAGGCAGAGAAGCAATAGAAGGAAGAGATAAAAGGAAAAGGGCAAATATGCTATCAATTTCCACTGTGAGGACATGTATTATTTAAGACCTACGAATTACTGAGCTCTACTTTGAACAGACTGTTTCCTTATATCATTTTAGCCTTAAAACAAGTCTAGGAATTAGATCACTTATGGGAGAGAAACTGGAGGCTTAGAGAGGTAAAGTAAGTTAGCCAGTATACATGACTCAGTAATTGGCAGAGCTCAACAAAATCTCAGGTCTTTCAGTTAAGTCTACCATTATTAAATGCAGAATGTTTGAATAGCATAGCAAAACAGGTATGCTTGGATATATGTATGCAGATCCTCCTAGACATCTCTAGGTGGAAGAATTTTAAGACAATTAATGTTTATGTGAGGAGTTTATAAATGTCAATATAAGTATTAGTTACTAGACTAAAAACAGACACTGATTGTTTTTAATACATTACCTCATACATAGTCTGTATATCATTTGAATGCCATTAACTTATTTTTCCACTTATAATTATCCAGCCAAAATTCAAACAAATATTTATTCTACAGCTACCATGTGCAGGTTCATTGAAAACGAAATCATTACAGATTCTTCCCACAAGCTTACAGTCTGATAGAGGAGATGAAATGTCCATAAAAATTCATATAAATCGCGATAATGGCTATGTATAGTACTATGCTTTAGGAAATGAGAGGAGATAGTGATTGTTGCTTGAGAGTTCAGTAAAGTTTGTGTGCGATCAGTAAAGGAACTTTCTTTCAAGCCACTGGAAAGGTGCTGGTGGCAGGTTCTGTCAATCAGACAGGAAGCACCGCGACATGTGGAAGTTATTGCTGGGATGGAACTTGGAGAATTCAGATCCCGGATGTGACCCAAGGACGAGGGAGGAATCAAGAGATCTCAGTAAGTGTTCTGCATCTTGGTGCCCAAGAGAATGCAGGGAAGGACAAAGGAAACATCTTAGGTGTTAGACTTAAGAGATTTGTTTCCTGATTGTATTATATGTACTAGTAGGGAAACCAGATGACCCTGAAACTGACAAACACTTATTTACTTTTAAATATTATTTGTTATAAAAATAATTGCCTAAATCTTCCACGAGAAACTCAGATTCAAGACATCACTATTGTTCTTGACTATTCCTTCTTCCTTGTCACCATTCTCTGGCTCCTTCCTGAGTCCTTTCAGTTAGTTCTACTGCCGCATATCTCCTGTCCTCTTCTCTCCTTTCTGAGTACTCCCACGTTTTTCTGGATTGGGGCACCATGATGCAGAGGTATGCATACCCGGCTTTTCCTGCCAGGCTATTTCTCACCCATAAATTGCCAGGAACTCAGGCTCCACCCACGCATCGTATTTCCTCTGTACTCTGACATCTTGTTGCCCGGTCTGCTGTGTAAGCAGCTCCCAACCCTAATGCCGTCGTTGCCTTGGGCTGTTGCTGCTGTCATCACTTGGCATGCTACTCAAGGCTGAATTCTGGGTGTTTGGCTTGGGCCACTATGTGAAGCAGTGCTGTACTCTGCTTAGGACTGGTTCTTGTCCCCTTTGTCTGTATAGGATTGAAATGCTATGAATTTATTTTTGGATGAGTTCCTGTTAAGACCTACAGAGGAGAACCTGCAGAAAGACTGGTAGAGGAGGAGCAATAGCCCTGCATCTGTTGTGTTGGGCTCTTTTGGAGGGTCTCCACTGCAGTACAGCTTAATCCTCAAAGTGTCCTTCCTTTTGTTAGGCTTTAGCTGTACCCAGACTTACTCCCCACAGGACCTTCTATGGTATAAGGGTGGCAAGGTTCTTAAAACAGCTATTTGCACCCTGTGCGATTGCTGTCTTCAGTCCGCATTCTAGAATGTAACTCAAGGTGCTAGGCTTTCTCATATCTCATTGTGAATTTTCTCTTAGAGTCTCAAAGAAACTGTGTTTCCTCCTCTTCACCTCTGTATCTGGCATTTGGCTTCTTTTTGAGTCCTGCTAGCCAAATAAACCTGCCTGAAGCCCAATCGTTAGTATAATTAGAATTCTTTTCTAAGGAGGGTGCTTAGCCTTCACAAAAAGAAGTCAATGGTAATGGTAATTGGTTTGGAATTATATCATGTCCAGCATCGATACCCCATATTCAATCTTCTTAGGCTCAAGAGCTTATGATATATTAACTAAATCTGAAAGAAAAATAATCACTTAAAATACTACTACCCCGAATTGATTTTTTACACTTGCTCTCTCATATCTCAACATTTATATTTAGAAAAATGGCATTAACCTATTTTCTACCTACATTTCTGTGTGTGTGTGTGTCTACCACAGAAATGTAGATAGAAAATAGGTTAATGCCATTTTGTGTGTATGTATCTATATAAAATAAATTGAGACATGACTGTTTCTTAGTTATCTCTGCTAAAAGTTAAAAGGCCATGCCTGCTCTATCCTAATGAGGTCCTATTAAGAAGCTGGTAGCAGCTACCAGAGGGAAGTCTAGGTACCTGGGAAGAATTAAGAAACCTTTCTTGAACTTATTCTAAAACCTCATTCCCTCTTCTATGGCTGGAATTTAATTACCTTTCTGTGCTCCTTGAAGTGCCCCTAACTAGATAGGAAGACAGGAGACCTCAAAGCATTAAGTGAAACTGTGCAAATCTCAATTTATTCTAGTTTAAAAAATCGTGTAAATTGCTCTCTAAAACATCAGTCCATGTTTGTTTCTAAAAAATAAACAACAATGTTAAACCCCCCTAATCTCTGAGCAAGATTTGTGATGCCAATAGGTTGGTCTATGTTGATGGGAAGGCCCCATATCCTTCCGGGTAGAGAAACTCTGCTTTGAAAGTGATTTTAGACAATCGGAAGGAAGAGATCCAGAGACGGAGTAACCAGGGAAGAATTATAAATATTATAAATATTTCCACTCTGAACTATTTGATCATTTTCTTTTAGACTTTTCTTTCTTTCTTCTTGTGTTTGACCTCCTTGCTTGATTTTCTAATGCCTTTGACCCCATAGAACTACATTTCTATTTCTCATTGTGCGTTTTCTATTCTTATCTTCAACTTTTGCTTCTCCTTAGACAAAGCTTTTCTTTTCTAACAATTTGACTTCCCCGTTGCTCCAGCCATTAACTTTTGCTGACTCCTGAGTTTTTAGTTTAGACTCCTTTCTGCCACTCACGAAACCTATTGTGAGCAACTCTGTTTTAATAAAACTCCTGTGGTTTTTGTATCCCAGGATAAAGCTAAGGGGATAATGGAAAGCCTGAGAATTCCTTAACTACAGCTACTTCAATAAAAGTGAAAGCAACTTGCACCTGAGCATTAGGGTGAAGGAAGCTATATTTAATCTGAATACTTTTCTACAAGGCACATTTGACATCACATCATTTGTTATCTTTTCTGGAGTTGAAAGGCTCCGCTTCATGGACACTTTTCTAACAAATATTTAGACATTCCAACATTCACATTGACGAATGGTCCTATGGCTTTACCAGTTAATGAGAGACATCTAATTCAGCACTTAACCCATAAGGGGACTTTGATGTAAGTTTTCTAGGACATTTCATCAGAAATAACCAGACTGAATCGATTCTGCCAAGTGAGAAGACCTCGCAAGAAGACTGGTTGTCTAGGGGAGCAAGTTGATACCTAAAGAACATTGCTCTTGTTCTGTGTGCAGTGTTTATAAAAATATTATCAGCAGTGCACATTTTTAATCTAGTGAAAATTTGGCAGCACCTCTGAAATCCTTTCTAGCAGAGCATTCAGAATGACTTTAAATAAACAGAGCCAGCAGCCAGGAAATGCAAACCTCAGCAAATTTACTGCAGTAAGTGATAGCAACCAAAAGGCTCTTATCCTTGGTTAGAGTTAAATAATTTACTCTTCACCACCATTAAATGTTTTAAAATGATCTTTGTGTGTGTTTATATGTGTGTGTTTAGTTCAGTATAATTATTCCTTCTTGCCATTCTTGATGTTAAATCCTGAAAATGGATCATGGTTCTCCCTAGGTTATTAGTATATAATTTGCTCTCCAGTTAACTGCCCTGTCCTGAATGTACAGAGCCACAGCTGTGAATGAGTCCCACAGTGTCTTTAACTAATTAGCAACCAGACACCATTAAATAAAAAAGTTAGACTGGAGCCTTAAACTGGTAGGCTTCTACAAGCATATATAAAGTGTTTTATTTTTTAGGTTAAGTTTAACAGCACATTCTAACAGCATGGACTGTTCCACATATTTATCAGTAGGCTTTTTTCCCCATTTCTTTTTCAGATACTTCTGTTCTTAATTCATTCTTTTTTTTTTTTAAGATTTTATTTATTTATTTGACAGAGAGAGATCACAAGTAGGCAGAGAGGCAGGCAGAGAGAGAGAGTGAGAGGGAAGCAGGCTCCCTGCCAAGCAGAGAGCCCGATGTGGGACTCGATCCCAGGACCCTGAGATCATGACCTGAGCTGAAGGCAGCGGCTTAAACCACTGAGCCACCCAGGCGCCCCCTTAATTCATTCTTTTTTTTTTTTTTTTTTTTTTTTTTTTTTTTACTTTTACTTTTTTTTTTTTTTTTTTTTTTTCTCATTTTATTTATTTTTTCAGCGTAACAGTATTCATTCTTTTTGCACAACACCCAGTGCTCCATGCAAAACGTGCCCTCTCCATTACCCACCACCTGTTCCCCCAACCTCCCACCCCTGACCCTTCAAAACCCTCAGGTTGCCCCAACCTCCCACCCCTGACCCTTCAAAACCCTCAGGTTGTTTTTCAGAGTCCATAGTCTCTTATGGTTCGCTTCCCCTCCCCAATTCTTTTAAAGAAAATCAGAAACATATCTTTTCATAGTCATTCTACCTACAGAGATTTTTACCCTTTCCTCCCTTTCCCCTTTCTCGTAGGTTAAGAAAATTTATGTGTTTTTCCTTACACAGGAAGAATGCCAGAATGTTACATTTCAAATCACTTTTCCATTTTATTGATCCAACTTTCATTCAACAGACCGCTTAATCTGTATCTTGAAATCCACTAGGCAATCAAGATACAGCGGTAACACGCATTTGGAGGATTTAATGGATTAATTAATTTGGAACACAGGCAACACTGCTTGGCATGTGGAGTTAGTGCTACACACATATCTGATACTATTATTACTGTTGTTATCTTGTAACTGAGGTTCTAAGAGATGGAAGCGATTTGCCCAAGTCATTAGGAGTATCTGGTTAGTATTTGACTGAGTTTTTACTTATAACATTTACAATTATTATGTTACAATTATTTCTCCCCTATTTTCTTGCAAGATAAGCAGGGTAAGTACAATTATACCCATTTTAGAGTTAGAAGAAATTTTGGATCTCAAGACCTAAGGACTAGCCACAGTTCTAGAACTAAGCAGTGCAGAGCTTGGAATACAATGTTTAATTTGAATATCTAGCTTAGTATGCCCACTATAATATCAGGAATACACATATAAAAAGATGATTCTCAGCATGTATGCAGTTGATGACTTGGATGCCCACTGCATGGGTTCACTGATACATTGATTTTTTAAAATAAATACCATACACTACTGTAAATGTATTTACTCTTATGATTTTTCTTGGTAGCATCTTCTTTTCTCTAGTTTTATTTTAAGAATACAGTCTATAATACATATAACATACAAAATATGTGTTTATTGTTTATGTTATTGGTTAGGCTTCTGATCAGCAGTAGGCTATTTGTAGTTAAGTTTTGGGGGAATCAAAAGTTATGGGTGGATTTTTTAACCATGCAAGGGGTAGGCATCCCTAATCCCCCACTGTTCAAGGGCTAACTATACTTGGTGAAATAGGAGTGAGTTTAAGGCTTTGACACGTATGTATTGATTATCATTACTCTTTTAAAAATTCACTCTTAAAAACCCGAAGCTTAAAAATATAATTAAGCATGATGAGCCATCATTATTTCTTGGCAGGATTGCCCACATTAACAGTGAAGGCTTATTTCCCATATTCTCTTATTCTCTTATTCCAGAAATATTCATCTGTGAATCAGAGCATCCTGGTTAATCTCTTTTATATTGATGGAATGCAGTGATACTTGCATTAAAGTATAAAACTCAATGTGTGGTAATAGATTTATACCAAATGACAGTTTCAGTTTCAAGAAGGAGATAAGGTATTTAATAATTATACTCCACAACTGCAAAGTTCATAATCTGAACATATTGTGTGAAGTACCTAGGATACCCAATTTACTTAGTCCTCCTGCATAAGAAATATACCTAAATACACATTAGAAAGTATGTACTTATAGGTGTTAGAATTTGTAATACTGGAAAATTTAAGATATGGTCTTAGTATTCATGGTCTTAACAATTGATTTTCCTTTTCAGAGAACTGAAACTTAGATTTCTTTTAATATTCTAGTCAAATTTATTTTCAGGGTTCACATGCTGGCAGAATGTTGTAAAAATTTACTATGACCTATTAATATGATAAACATACTGATTTTTATTATTTGTTATAGTCTCCCTAAAATTCCCATACTATCCTATTAAACATAAAGTTCTATATATTTTGGCATTAAACTAAGTTGTCATAATTCTCCTTTCAAGTGTGAAATCTTTATCTTTTTAATTAAGTGTTAATCAATGGTCCTTTATTGTATTTGAAGTAGTATATAAATTTCCCTGAAGATACCAAACAACTGCTCATCTTCATTCCCGGGAAAAAGTATTTTTTAACGGTCGGATCGGGCCATGTTTTATTGAACAATGAATTCATGTTGATATGAACAATGCAGTATGTTTTATTAGGTCATTCCTACGGGAAGTGATGATTCAATCTCTTGAAAAAGTAAAATAGTTCTTTCTTCATAATGTCAAGCAATTGGTGAATGTTTTCTCCTTTGATAGCAGATTTTTCACTGAGTTCACTGAATTAGTGTTGGTCATTATTTAGACATAATAACCCAGTGCTTTTTTAAGCCAACACATTGCTGATGTAAGAATATATTTTTGGATTCTATTTGAGCAACTGTAATACTAAAAAATAAGATTCTTACCTGATGTCTGAGTTCTTAGCATTGATTATTACCTCTTCTTGGAACAACTGTTTGGTGTACCAGTAGAGCTTGCAAGCGAATTCATGACTTTATAACCCAGATAAAACTATTTGTCTCTACCATTATCTTCCTTCTCTTCCTGCATTTCATAATCATCTTTTCCTGGGGCAATTTTAAGACTTCCAGAAGTCCACAGTGCTCTCATTATAAATGCACTACACACATTATATCAAACATGTTAAAAAGTTTCCTTTTCCCAAATAATGTAAAGTTGATATATAATTGTTATATATGTGTAGGATACAATGGTTTAGAGAATGTAATATTATAATTTGTAAATTTTTATATATTTTGATTATTTAATTTTGCAACTTTCATTTTTAGATCCAATACATGTTATGTTAAAACTTCAGATGTATCTCTGGGTCCTTGAAAAATTACAGCACCCTTGCCTTGGGTCTATGGTGATAATAACTCTTTTCCTTTGCTCTTCTGCTTCTACTTTACATTTTAGACTCATTTTTCTATCACTTCCATAGGCTATTTTTTCTTTCATTGTCATTTTCATGATCTGCTCCAACAATTTTATTTTTGACATCTTTTTTCTACCTTTCAAAATCTCGACTACTTGTCACCTCTTTTAAAGTACACTCCCCCCTCCACCCTTAGGTTCAGTTGTATCTTCTCCCCTTTTATTAGTATGTATAAATGATGTTTTCTTAGGTGTCAGTTTATGTGAAGTGGAATATATATTGTGTTTTCCTGGAGAATCAGTTTCTTCATCATTCCGTTTTTTTCCCAGATGGGTATATCACCACTGAATATCCTCTAAACACTTCGTTTCAGTTGTTGTTAATAGTTACAGATATCTATTGACTATTTCTTCCTTTCTGATTCAGCAAGTCAACAAATAGACTTTTGGGACATTATATACTTTGCTAAGTTCTTAAATTTAAATTCAAACATTTTAAAATGGAGGACATATTAGTTTTCTAGTGCTTCTATAACAAAATACCAGAAATTTGGTTTCTTATACAACAGACATTTATTTTTCTCACACTTCTGAAGTCTAGGCATCTGAGATCAAAGTGCCAGTGAGGTTGGATTATTTCTTCTAAGGTCTCTTTCTTTGGCTTGTAGATGGCTGCCTTTCTTCTGTTTGTCCATTGGTGTCCTCTTCTTACAGACACATAAATCATAAGGGATTAGGGCCCACCCCAATGAACTCATTTTCACTTTAATTATCTTTTTAAAGATCCTGTCTCTAAATACAGTCATGTTCTGGGTTAGTGGGGGTTTAGGACTTCAACATGTGAATTTTGGAAGGAAAAGTGACACAATTTGGCTCATAACAGAGGGTGATAATAAACAAAATAAATGTTGTGACCCGCAGTATCCATACCACCCATACTGGTAGTTGTTGTCATGAAGGGGTGAGATTCTAACAGCTATGATGAAATCACTTTGGTGAGGGGAGTATCTGGACTTTTACCTATTATGCAGGACTGGGCAATGTTCTTTTCTACTATAACCTGAATCTTGTAAAGGCTTTTGACCCAGATGTCTATGTATTTAAATAACAGTAAATAGTATATATAGCCATGTGTTATTAGCTCAGGTTTGAAAAAGTCCTCCCTGTCCTACCCACTCATGTTATTCAGTTTCCCAAATCTTGAGATTTCATTTGCTTTGTTTATGAGGCTAAAGTTGTGAGATACCCTCATATTTCCAAGTTATCACCTTCCTAATCTGCTCTCTACTATTCCCATTTTTGTTGTTCCTACTCTAAACAACCTAAAATGGATAATATACTTATCTTTCGGCTGCTGACAGTTTGGTAGAGTCTAGTGTGCCTCTGTTCTGTGCTAGTCTGCTGCAGTTATTCTAACACAAGACATATCAGAACTTCTTTTGTTGTTCTGCCCACTTACTCTAACACAGTTCCAGGAGCTGGAACTATAGCAGTGAACCAGTCAAAATTCTTGTTTTCAGGTTGGTCCAAGTGTCGGGGCCTGAAGTGTCCTCCTGATCACTTTCCCTCCTTGTGTCTCTGTAAGCAATCCATTCATCAAGGATTTTGTATCCAAGTTCCAAATGTTTGTAACCCAAGATGATGAATGCTGCCATGGATGTAGCTGGTGCTAGAAAGCAGATGAAACTGGAGGAAAAACAAACAAACAAACAAAAAACAAAAAATCCCACACAACTTCTCAATGAAGTGTTGGAACTCCAAAACATACCTAAAATACTTTATGCAAAAGTAGATGCAGTTAAGGAAGAAAATCTGAAGCTAAAATCAGAAAATCATGTTCAGGGACATTATATAGAAAACTTTACATCACCTTCTAGTGTTTTTCAAATATCTGACACAAAAAAACAAAGAAAAGTTAGGGATTCATCCCTTTCTGTTTTATGGAAGTGCTGCCAATCTTTTTTTTAAAACTTGGATCAATTCCAAATGTTTGTGGCTTAATTAAATAGTTATGAAGATAATGTCAGATCTAGGCAAAATTAGGAACATAATAGAAGACTTCCATGGGTTTGTGTATTATATTAGTCCATGAAAATGTGTAAATATAATGTAGATACTTTGTAAATAGTAGTGGATATATTTATGGAACATGAAAGTAAATGTTTGATCGAATTTGCTTTGACTTCTAGGGTTAGTGCTCTTTTATTATAGGCATAGTAAGAAAAACAAAAGAGTAACCATTATGTTGTGAAAAAGTTAGGCTAAAATGATGTATTGAATGCACAAGTGTATATATCCTATCCACCATTTTGTGCTTCTTCTCCGTTTGCTTCTCTTTCCCATTTCCCTTCCCCTAAGGTAAAAAAAATTAGTTTCACATTTGTAAAAGTAATTTCAATAGTTAGTCATCTATGAGCGTAGCCTAAACTCTAATTGCTAAAACACAACCAAAATAAGATGTTTTCTCACTTAGGGCTTGCTATATTTGGTAATAAGATAGGACTGTTGGTTTCTCTTTAATCAATTAAAAACATACCTATAAAAATGAAAATTTTTCTTGAAATTGAGTTGTAAAATTGGGAAGATTTATTGTTAAAAGTTTTCTTTTAACTAATACACTCTATGTTAATTGACTTTAAATTAAAAAGAAAAAAAAAGCAAAACAAAACAAAAAAGTTCCTCCTGGTACAAAATAATCCATTTGGTATCTGAAAAGGTAAACTCTGGTTTTGCCTATGTCTGAAATTTTGAGGAAAAATAGAAATACAATGGGAAAGTACTTGGTAAACAGTAGTAACTAACTCCAAATGTTTTTACTCCAGATCTGTGTTACCTCTGGCACAGATAAGATCTTTGGGGAATATACATGAAAGTGGATTAAGATGGACTAACCTTATATAAACTTCATCTAGAAGAGAATGGTTATAAGAGTTTGGACTGAAGGTTTATTTGTAGTACCCAGCAGATCAACTTTTGCAAAATCCCTTAAGAGTTAGTATCCAAATCATGAATAAAAAGGGAGAATTTTACATGTATACTAATTGATTCTTTCTTGTTACTTTATCTCATTTCATCTCCAAAAATTTTCTGTGAACTCTACTTCTTTGCAGACTTTTAGTCATTCTTTTTTTTAATTTCTGATTTTTTTTCATTTTATTTTATTTCTTTTCAGTGTTCCAGAATTCATTGTTTATGCACTACACCCAGTGCTCCATGCAATATGTTCCCTCCTTAAATACCCACCACCAGGCTCTCCCAACCCTCCAAAACCTTCAGTTTGCTTCTTAGAGTCCACAGTCTCTCATGGTTTGTCTTCCCCTCTAATTTCCCCCAACTCACTTCTCCTCTCCATCTCCCAATGTCCTCCGTGTTTTTCCTTATGCTCCACAAATAAGTGCTCATGGCGGAAGAATAAACATTGTTAAAATGTCTATACTACCTAGAGCAATTTATACTTTCAATACCATCCCAATCAAAATTCCACCAGCATTTTTTAAAGAGCTGGAACAAACAATCCTAAAATTTGTATGGAACCAGAGGAGACCCTAAATTGCTAAGGAAATGTTGAAAAACAAAAACAAAACTGGGGGCATCACATTGCCTGATTTCAAGCTTTACTACAAAGCTGTGATCACCAAGACAGCATGGTACTGGCACAAAAACGGACACATAAACCAGTGGAACAGAGTAGAGAGCTGAGATATGGACCCTCAACTCTATGGTCAAATAATCTTCAACAAAGCAGGAAAACATATACATTGGAAAAAAGGCAATCTCTTCAATAAATGGTGCTGGGAAAATTGGACAGCTATGTGTAGAAGAATGAAACTCGATCATTTTCTTACAACATACACAAAGATAAACTCAAAATGGATAAAAGACCTAAATGTGAAGCAGGAATCTATCAAAATCCTGGAGGAGAACGTAGGCAGTAACCTCTTTGACATTGGCCACAGCAACTTCTTTTTTTTTTTTTTAAAGATTTTATTTTATTTATTTGACAGACAGAGACAGATCACAAGTAGGCAGAGAGGCAGGCAGAGAGAGAGGGGGAAGCAGGCTCCCTGCTGAGCAGAGAGCGCGATGTGGGGCTTGATCTCAGGACCCTGAGATCATAACCTGAGCCAAAGGCAGAGGCTTAACCCTCTGAGCCACCCAGGTACCCCTGGCCACAGCAACTTCTTTCAAGATATGTCTCCAAAGGCAGAGGAAACAAAAGCAAAAATGAACTTTTGGGACTTCATCAAGATCAAAAGCTTCTGCACAGCAAAGGAAACAGTCAACAAAACAAAGAGGCAATCCATGGAATGGGAGAAGATATTCACAAATGACAGTACAGACAAAAGGCTGATAGCCAAGATCTATAAAGAACTCCTCAAACTCAACACACACAAAACAGATAATCACGTCAAAAAATGGGCAGGAGACATGAACAGTCACTTCTCCAAAGAAGAAATAGAAATGGCTAACAGACACATGAAAAAATGTTCATCATCATTAGCAATCAGAGAGATTCCAATCAAAACTACATTGAGATACCACCTTCCACCAGTTAGAATAGCCAAAATTAACAAGATAATAAACAACGTGCATTGGAGAGGATGTGGAGAAAGGGGAAACCTCTTACACTGTTGGTGGGAATGCAAGTTGGTGCAGTCACTTTGGAAAAGTGTGGAGATTCCTTATGAAATTAAAAATAGAACTCCCCTATGGCCCTGCAATTGCACTACTGAGTATTTACTCCAAAGATACAGATGTATGAAAAGAAGGACCATCTGTACCCCAATATTCATAGCAGCAATGGCCACGGTCACCAAACTGTGGAAAGAACCAAGATGCCCTTCAATGGACGAATGGATAAAGAAGATATTGTCCATATATACAATGGAGTATCATGCCTCCATCAGAAAGGATGAATACCCAACTTTTGTATCAATATGGATGGGACTGGAAGAGATTACACTTTTAGTCGTTCTTTAACAATTCTTTAAATTTTAGGTAGATCTCATTAAGTAAGGAAATTAGTATCAGAAATAATGTAATAATGTTAAATAGAAAGAGAAATCCATCAATCCAGCTTATGGTTATTAGATTTGGGCTACTTTTACTCATGAAATATTTTTTTTGTGTCAGTGTGAGATTTGATAATTGACTTTAGCTGTATGAATGTATGCAATAGTCATATCATGAACATTTTGCATTCATTTTGTGACCTAATTTGCAAACATTTAAAATTGTGTTACAATTTTGCTTTGCTGTTTAATAAAAACAAACAAACCCCAAAAAACAAAAAACAAAAAACAAACAAAAAACCAAAAACTGTTTCAGAATTATTGCAGAGTGCCTGCAGTTCTTGGTCGCCCTGCTTTGAAAAATGAAGAGGTAGATCAGATGAGTGGCGGGCAGCAATCAAAGTTTATTGAGGATATTACAAAATTTCCCAAGAGGGAGGAGACCCAAGAGGGTTGTCATTTGGCATTTAAATCTAGGGGTTTTTATGGGCCCTTTGGAGTGGATTGTTTTAATCTGATTAACTCTCCATTTACCTGTCACCCAATCAGGTTTTGGTCCACATGCTCATTTACCCATCAGGTAGCTGTTCGGGTGGGAATGTATGGTGTTTTGTTGTCGTGGGGACTAAGATGGCAGGCAGCTGGCAGCTCATGCCACTGCCCTAAGGCATGCCAGCCGCATGCTACCAGATCAAGTTCTTTGTTTAGATAATCACTGGTTGTTGAGCTCCACTCTTTCCCCCACTCCCAAAGTGGGTTAGAATGCCCAAGGCCATTGCCTTCCTTTCTGTCTCCTATAAGTTGGAAGTCCTCCCAGTAGGAAAACTTAAAGCTTAAAGCTGGGACATTGAGTAAAGCTTAGAATAACAGAAGGGGTCTTTTTCCTTTTAAGGGTAGTTTACTCCAAGTTTGGAGGGGACCTTTGTTCCTGCCAGCCTTTCTTGCAACACTCCTTTGTTAAAGATAAAAAACAAAAATTCTTGTCTTCATAGAGGTTTATTCTTCTGGAGGGGTGGGGGGAAAAACAGGTAAGCAAGAACGTATAAGAGCTATGGGTGGAGGAAGTGGCTTACTATATTATAATAATAGGTGGAAAACCCCCATTAATAATTTGATGCTGCTAATGGAATTGTTAAGACTAAGATATGGATTTCAGGAGAAGGATATTCTAGACTGAGAGAACAGTAAGTTCTTAAGGGGAAAGAGAGTTGCTTCTCACATTCAAAGATGTCAACATTTATTCATTCAACAAATATTTAAATATTTTGTTAGTGCCTACCATGTGCTAGAATGTGACCTTGGTTCTCATGACTCAAATGTGAACAAAAACAGATAGGAAGAGAGTGGTCAAGTGAGTAAATGGACTTTAATTATATTAATACATATAAAATTATAATTATAACACATGGTGTGGTTGGGGAGATTGGAGGAATGACAACTTCTAATAGGAGAATTTGAACTGTCCAAGCAAATTAAAATTAGCTTTGTGGCAGAACTGATACTTGAAGAATGAGTAGGATTTGCCTAGATGAGGAGGAGAAAGTATATTGACCCATAAGAAGTATGATCAGATTTGAGTTGTGAGGTCCCCCCACCTACCCAGAAAGTAGAAAATACTGTGTGGGGAGTTGCTCCCAGAAAATTCTAGAGAACATTGCCCTTTTGTATCCTTCTGCCATGACCCAAGGTAAGTACCACCCCCTACCCCTCATAAACCTGTCCTGGAATATTAAAAATAGCACAGGGTCTCCTGTATTGATTGAGAGAGTTGTTTGACTAAGAGGTAGGGTAAAACACTGCCTTCAAGGTGAGGAAGAACTGTGTCATGAAAGGTGTGTCCTAGAAGAGTTTTGTGTCTTGAGCTGAGCTGGAAGGGAAGGTGGAGATTTGGTATCAGGGGAAAAGTGATTGCTTTACTTGCTGTGGAAAGAGTCACAGACTTAGAGAAGCAAGACTTATGGTTTAATAATCAGTACAAACCAGGCTGACTGTTAGTCTTTCTTTAAAAAGTAATTGTGGTTCTCTCTTTCTTTTTCTTGAGTTTAGAATACTATTATTTACATCCGCTCCTCAAATCTACACTGTTGCCCTTTTCCTATCTTTCACATCACATCTGGCCCTTTCCCCTTCTCAGAGCTAAACCTTTCAATTAGCCTTCATTGTAATTAGAGTTAGTTCATCTCTTATCCACCATTTCACTTTTCATAGTTTTATTTACCTGTGGTTAACCGTGCTCCCGAAGCAGATCAATCTCTTTCTGATATATTGGTAAGGTCAATAGAAGTCAAACACTGTCACAATGCCTATGTCATTCACTTCACTTCATCTCATCAGGTAGTCATTTTGTCATCTCACATAAGCACATGAAGAGGGGTACAATAAGAAACTTGGAGATAGAGACAGACCACATTCACATAATTTTTATTACGGTATGTTGTTATAATTATTCTATTTTATTACTAGCTATTATTAATTTCTTAGTGTGCATAATTTATAAAGTAAATGTTACCATAGGCATGTATGTATAGGAAAAAAATTGTATATATAGGGTTCAGTATTATCTGCAACTTCAGTCATCCACTGGGGGACTAGAAATGTTATCCCCATAGATAAAGGGGGATATGTACTATCTTTTCAAACTAACTTGTTGGCCTCTGGTTATCTACTCTTTAAAACAGATCTTATTTACTTAGGCTTCTTCCATGTCTGGTTCTTTTTAATTTCCAATTCAATTAAAAATATTTTTAGTATTATTTTTGTAGGATCTCATCTTGCAAATTATCACAGATTGTTCTTTCAACACAAAAGCTTATATTTGAAGAAGCAGAAAACTTATATTTATTTTAACTAGTCATGTAGATAAAAAATGACAAATGAAAAACTAATTTCCTTTTATAGGTACTTATTTAAAAAAATATATATAAAATATACATGTATATATACATATTAAATATCTATATAGATAGATAGATAGTTGTACATAAAATTTTCTGAAGGCAAAGGATTTGGCTTATTCAGTGTCCATACTCAGCACCCAGCTAGAGTCTGGGGCTGTAAAAAGTTTAATAAATTATTACATACCTAATAAATGGGGAAAGGGCAAATGAAGAAAGGTCTGCATTGCAGATCCCACCGAAGGCTGGGATCTCATAAAGAGATCATGATATTTTATGTGGGTTCTGTTCATATTTATTCTTGACAAAGTCTTTTTAAATCAGTGTTTCAAACTTGGGTGTGCCTCAGTATCACCCACACAGGGGCTAGGTACAGCATGGCTTCTGGGCCCTGCACCCAGAATTTCTGATTCAGTAGGTCTGAGGTGGTTAATATCTAACAAGTTCCCAGGTGATGCTGCAGTTCTGGGGATGTTGCTTTGAGAACCACTGTGTTAAATGTAGTATCACAAAAGGATGAGGAGATAGGAAGAAGGACTGAGACTTTATTGGTCCCTTGACTAAGCACATATTTTTCCTCTTGAAGTCTGGCTCTCCACTCTAGTCAGGCTGCAGAATCTCCTCTTGATTTTCATCTACTGATTTCTATGTTCATCTCAATCATGGGTAGGATTAACATTTTGAGGGGAGATTAACATTTGATTTCTTTTTTTTTTTCCTTTTTTTTTGAAACCAAGAACACAAACATAGAAGATCGCAGTTTCCTCAGGTTTTGCTACTCTGACCCAGGTGAACTAATCAGTACCCCTAGGTCTTTCAGAGAAGTGACAAAGAAGTTATAATAACTTTCCAGATGGAATGAACTAAAAAAATAATATGTATGTAATACTTTTTTGAGGTAGCACATCAGATCAGGAAGGGCAGGATGGGTTGTTTAATAAAAGGATTGAGAAAATTCATTGACTTTTATAACACACAGCAACATAAACTCTAGTATATTAATTATATGTTTAAAAAAGTATAGAGACTTGAAGAAAATAAAGGTTCACCTTAAAAATTTGAGTTTATTTGGATAATTTATTTGTCTATAGAGTGTTTAAGTAGTGTCAGATAGGAAAAACTTTTCTAAACAGGAACCCATGAAAGCAACCATGAAGGAAGATTGACAGTTTTGAGTAAGTGAAAAACTGAACAAGCAAATATACACAAAGAGGTACTCTGTCAAAAACCACAATAAACAAACCTGCTGTAGAAAGGAAGAAAATTATTACAAACTTTCTAAAGTATGTTTTAACTGTTTCTATCACAGGGTGTTGGAGATTTTACCTTTTGACAGATTTCAAATAAATTATTCTGGGGAAATATTTATGGAGGTGCATAAATGGACAATGTAAGGACACACAACACACACTGCCAATGCCAGCAAAACTTTGATAACAACAATAGAGAATTGGATACATGAATGGGGGACAGTGCTGGATTAAAATATAGAAAGTAGCTGAAAGATTGTTGCACATAAATACTGCCTGAGAAATATGGGCACAATGTAGCATGTAATGAATAATGAGAAAAAGAAACAGGGCATAAGATTGCATGATTCTCTTTTGGTTTTTAAAATATCTGTTTTCAGGATAAAGATTGGAAAAAGAATCACAACTTTGGAAGTGTTTATTTACTTCTGCATTGTAAGATTACATGTGATTTTTTTCCTTTTGACTTACCTGTTTCCTGACTATTTTACAAAAACTTGTGTGTTTTTTTTTTAATTAAACAATGTGAAACAGTTTGTACAACTGTATTCTTTTTTTCTTATAAATAATTACATAAAAGTCCTGTTAACCCCATCCTCATCCTCAGCTTTGAATTCTTTCGTTATGTAGAGAGGAAAAGTTGAGAATTTATCTCTGGGTCTTTAGGAATTTTCACAATTCAAAATGGATTTGGTTGGCTGGCCAATATAAACTCCACTCCATGGCCCTCTGTTCTCCCTGTCCGAGTTGCTATGTGAAGACATAAAAATATGTTTCTCCATGTTGGTCAGTAGAAAATGTTTCAGAGGAAAGATCCAACTGTGCTGCTCTTGCATCTGTCTTGCTTAATAACCCTCTTTCCCTTAATTGAGAAAGAAAAAAAAAAAAGGATGAAATGGAAAGAATTGTATTGGTTTGGAAAATACTTCTAGAGATCACTGTCTCCAACTGTACTTGTTCTTGCTGTCTGTTATGGTCCATTAGATAAACATGGTGTTCAACAGCCAGGCGGTTGTTGATATATTTGGCAACACTGATAATGTGATCTATGTTTAGGAGGAAGTGGATGCGTCATTCCGTGGGGGCATAGGTTTTCTGAAAGTAATTGTTCCTTTCCCAAGGAAAAGTTAGTTAGGTCATTGAACTTTAAGTTTCGCTATGAGTTTGAGTATTTTTAATTTGTCATCTGTACTTTTTTCTATTGCTGTTATTGGAATTTTAGATTAATCTTTGGGCTTATTCTCAGAAGCAGCAAGTACTAAGTGACAAGAAATGAAAACCTGGTCACTTCTGACTTAGGGTATAATTAGAGTAATAAGGAAAATGAAGCATCTTGTTAATCTGAGCATATTTCTTAAATATCCATTAATCACAGCTTTTAGTGTTTTTATTTGTGACCTACAACTTTAAAAGCATACATAGAAAAGAGCCTTAAATCTCAAAGTTTTTTCTCACATATATATGTCATTATACATATAGTCTGTGTGTGTGCATATGTATATTATTATATATGGTATATATATGTACATAGACATAGTCTCTATGCAGTCGGTGTGAGTGTGATGTATACAAACACACACACAGAGTGTAAAGACTATATGTATGTATGTATGTAATATATATAAACATGTAGGTAACATATATTCATACATATGTTTATGCACAGATTATACATAGAGAGACCATATATACCTATGCGCTTGCATAAATGTTGTGTGTATATAATGAAAGATAAGTGGAAGAAAGGAAGAACCCCAAGAGGAAACCACCCTTAAAAGGATTTTACACACCCTGGAAGGAGACCTTACCCCTTCCCACATGATAGGTAGATGATAAAGACCTGATTGGGTGACAGGTACTTAGAGGGTTAATCAGATTAAAACAGCCCATAAAAATTACCACGTTTAAATGCCAAATCGGCCACCCTCTCGGGTCCACCTCCCTCTTTGGAAGCTCTGTACTATTATTGCTCCGTAAACTTTGCTTTGCTGCCCAACACTCTTCATTTAGTCTACCTCTTCACTCTTCAAAGAACCACAGGCACTAGAAATCCTGTAACACACACACATACACACACACACACACACACAGATATTTATATAAATATATATAAACATATATATGAATACATATGAAACATATGTATATATACTTTTTCTTTATACATAGTCCCCATAGAAGGGATTTGAACACATTTTATCAAATAAAAATTTGGACATAAATGGGCATGAATTAGGAGAAGGAAAGGAAAAGTGAATTGGGGGGAATTGGAGGGGGAGATGAAGCTTGAGAGACTGTGGACTCTGAGAAACAGACTGAGGGATTTAGTGGGGGGGGGGGTGGGTGAGCCTGGCGGTGGGTATTAAGGAGGGTACATATTGCATGGGGCACTGAATGTGGTGCATAAACAATGAATCTTGGAACACTGAAAAAATAAAATTAAAAAAAGAATTTAAAAATGAAGACCAAGGACTGAGATTCAGAGAATTAAAATAAATAAATAAATAAATAAATTTTTTAAAAAGGCTTGAATTCTGGGACAATGGAACGCCTTGTTGTGTCCAGCTGAGTTCTCAACATCTTCAGTGATAGATTTCTGAGATCTCTCTTAGGAGGTGATTCCATTATCTAACAGTTTTCATTGGGAGGAAGTTTCCCAGAAAGGCTTAATGTTCCTCTTCTCAACTGATTCCATTAAATCTCATAACACCTACCCCCCACCTGAGCAATTCCTCGCCTTTGGGCAGTTACTTTGTTACACAGTGTAACAGTGGAAGCAGTGGAAGACAGTAATCAGCTCTTCAGCTGTCACCAAGTCAGGATGTTTTTAGCTCTTCTGATCCTCCTTTTTAAGTGGTATAGGTATGTGTACACACATATGCATATCACACGTACACGTAGTCACCATTGTGGCTTTATTTGGTGTTTATAGAACACCCACATCTTTTCCCTATTTCAGATGTGCTATTACCTAAATTACATGAGAAGCCATTTTCAGTTGCCTTTTTTGTGAATTCCGTATGTTCACAAGTGGCCACTGACAATGCACTAGCTTTCACCTGCATTTTGTAAAGGTTGGTTATATGTGACCGGTCAGAGTCTAACCATCCCTCAGCTCTGGTGAAGGTTGCTTATGACTGTAGTTTGGGGTGGAGACAATGCAGAGAAAGTAGAATCTATAATAGATGGCTTCAACCCCATTCAGCTCCATTAGGAATGGGAATTTTTTTTAGGGGGGAAGATAGATATTTTATCCATCTTTAAAAAAGTGACATTTGAAATCAGTTAGGGTAGTTGGGGCCTATAGTCTCTACTATCATGACAACAAGCTGTTATTATTTTTAAATTATTTATAAGTATTTTCCTACCTCATGCAGCTTATTTTTACAGTGTACATTTCAGGGTTTTAAAGCTAGCTCATTGATGAGGAAAGAAAGTGAAACTATGCTCACCCTTCTGCCCATCTTCTCTTTTTCTTCTTTTGGCCTCCATCTCCCTGCATCACTCCCTTTTTCCTCCTGCTCCTCTGTTCTCTTTCCATTTTCCTTTGCTGCCTTAAACCCCAGGTCCTCTGTTTCCTTCTACCTTGTTTTTCCCTTCTCCCTATCTGATTTTTTCCAGTTCTCCTTTGAGGAGATTTATTTTTGGCCTTCAAGCACCATGTTGCTATCAGTCCTGGGGTTTTCCCTGCCCTGGGGATTATTTCCTGGGCCCTTCCAGGGGGAACTCAAAGTCTGAAGGAAGGATCTTTTTTTCTTATCCTCAGATCACTTCTGTATCATAGCATGGTCTGAGTACTAGATGATCTAGACTAAATGGAAAAGATTTCCTGATTTCCTAGAAGAAGTATTTTCTTAAGTATCAAAGATCAGGCTTGACATCTTTATTTATCTTGACATTTATTAATCTCAATCAAATTCTACTCTGTGCGTATAAAAACAAATGAAATTCGATGCAGTGACCTTAGAGGTTTTTTGGTTATGACCAGCCTCTTTAAAATATACTCAATAACATCTCTCTAATTAGAAGTAATTTAAAATACACAGGTATCTTAAAAAGCATATTTATTTTGAGTGAGAACTGGTGTTGTTATTTTTTTTATCTTTTTAAAAATATTATTTTATTTTTTCAGTGTTCCAAGATTCATTGTTTATGCACCACACCCAGTGCTTCATGCAATACGTGCCCTCTTTAATACCCACCACCAGGCTTACCCATCCCCTCACCCGGCCCCCTTCCAAAACCCTCAGTTTGTTTCTCAGAGTCCATAGTCTCTCATGGTTTGTCTCCCCCCTCCAAGTTCCCCCAATTCATTAATCTTTTCCGTTTCCTAATGTCCTCCATGTTATTCCTTATGCTCCACAAATAAGTAAAACCGTATGATAATTGACTTTCTCTGCTTGACTTATTTCACTCAGTATAATCTCCTCCAGTCCTGACCATGTTGATACGAAAGTTGGGTATTCATCCTTTCTGATGGAGGCCTAGTATTCCATTGTGTATATGGACCATATCTTCTTTATCCATTCATCTGTTTAAGGGCATCTTGGCTCTTTCCACAGTTTGGCGATTGTGGCCATTGCTGCTATGAACGTGGGGGTACATATGGCCCTTCTTTTCACTACATCTGTATCATTGGGATAAATATCCAGTAGTGTAACTGCAGGGTCATTGGTTAGCTCTATTTTTTCTTTTCTTTCTTTTTTTTTTTTATAAACATATAATGTATTTTTATCCCCAAGAGTACAGGACTGTGAACCGCCAGGTTTACACACTTCACAGCGCTCACCATAGCACATACCCTCCCCAATGTCCATAACCCCCTCCCCCTCTCTCAACCCCACCTCTCCCCAGCAACCCCCAGTTTGTTTTGTGCGGTTAAGAGTCATTTATGGTGGGGTGCCTGGGTGGCTCAGTCATTAGGTATCTGCCTTCAGCTCAGGTCATGATCCCGGGGTCCTGGGATCGATTCCCACATTGGACTCCCTGCTCGCTTGAAGCCTTCTCCCACTCACCCTGCTTGTGTTCCCTCTCTCTTTCTATCTCTCTTTAAAAAAAAAAGAAAAAAAAAGAGTCATTTATGGTTTGTTTCCCTATTTTTTAATCATGAAATAGTCAACCTTTGTCTAGCCATCCTAGGCTGTTCTAAGAACTGTGAGTGTTGTACAACTTATTATGAGTTACAGCTTTCTGAAATTTGAAACTGAGACCACAAGCACAAATGACTATATATTTTTTGTCCCATTTTTATTGTTCAGCCAGGTATTAGGAATCTATTGTTATATTGACGGAAGGAGAGCTATTGTTGAAAACTCATTAAATTATTTCAACCAAGACTGCCTGATAACTATTTTGGCCATTAGTAATTACCAAATCAGCTAGGAAAGTCATTTATTTCTGTTTTGTTGATTCAGTGAATAATTTTCACATTTGTACTTTACATTGCAGGGCAGTAAGGCAGGGTCTCTACTGCCAGACAACTTGTTTTTGTCTGTGACTATTTGTATCTGCACCTTGTCTCTTCCCCATCTTAGCTGGATGTTCTTGGGAAAGTCATTTAGCCTTTTTTTTTTTTTCCCTCTTCATAGAAAGAATAAAAGCATAGAACCAAATTAATAGGGGTATTTCCATGACTAAATGAGGTAATCTATGAAAGCACATTGAATACTACTTAACACATAGCAAGTATTATGATGATAAAGACAGGAGTCCAGATACTGCCAGCCATCCCAAATAACCGTTTTACAGAAGAAAGGCTCTATACGTGCCAAAGATTAAGACTTGTAGTTTAAAGTTTAAGGAATCTGTTTACAAGTAGGGAAAAGAAGAACAAAACAAAACACAGTTCCTATGGGCCCATTAAACCTCAGTCTTCTCTGTTCAAGTCCAGCCCCTTTAATCAGTTACCACGGCACACTTGTCAGCTGACATACCTGCAAGGTGACTCACCTTATTCCAATTAAACTAGATCGAGATTAAAAACAAACAAGCCAACAGCTGGAATGTGACATGTGGGTCAGAGTCTTATGAGTCTAGTGGGGTAACTCAGCAGAGATCAGAATGCTCTTCAAAAACCAACAACCAACGGGCACATGTCTCTCGGCATGCTTAGAGTCTACGGGGCCAAATGGTGGAGTCTCCTGGCAGTGCCAAAAATTCTTCTTTGATGACACAGAAAAGAAAACTTCTTTCAAAGTAGTTATGCAACCCGAGAGAACACAATGCATCCACTGTGTGCATCCTGGGGCTGTCTATGAACACATTATTTCTATATTTTTCTCTGCCGTAAACTTCAACACTGAAGACCAACATTATTTCAAGTAAACACTCTACTTTTTCTTTGTAAAAACATGCCACAGAGAGCACAAGTTATTACTTCTCTATTCATTTTCCTGATTAAAGTAGAGATTTCTATTTTAATAGTCAATTATATCATAATCTGAATTTGCCATGACTCTTTTTTTTAACATTTAAACACTCTTCGCACTGTTTTATTTTTTAATACTCAAATATAAAAATAAAGCTTAAAAGATATAAAACAATTGGTCATCTTATGAAATCTCATTAGGGAAGGAGTAGTTATTCACTCCATACTGTTGGCATTTCTCAATTTCAGTAATCATTAATATTTTTAAAAGCTGCCAGCAGATGCTTACAACATTTCTTTTAGATACTATTCCCATCAAAGACAGATTTCAATTATCTCTTTAATTCTTACTATCATTTCTCTATTGTTTTTGAAGTATTGCTAATTCTTCCATGTTCATTTGTATTCTGTAAGATTCTTCTGGTATCCAAGCAACTCTTTATAAAGTGACTTTTTTTGTGTGTATAGATGACATATTCAGAACATAATCATGCATGTAAATATACATATTATACATGTATTTTTTAAAATAATTTTCATGAAACTACTTAGAAAGAAACCCAAACTTTGGGAAGAGACATTTTTATTTTATTTTATTCCTGAAAGTTCTCTCATCTGTGTCACCCTACCTATCTAAAAAGTTCAGATGTCTCTCTTTCAAGGACATTTTTTTTAATGATTTTTTTCTCTTTTTAGAAGTGATTCAGGTCATCAAGATAATTATTAAAACAGAAAATATAAGAGAAGAAAATAAAAACCTCCCCAAATAATCATGGTATAACCAAGGCAATAAGGTGCCAACTCAGTAAATGTGAACTTGTATAGTAGTTCAGAATTGGGCAGATAGCCAAAGAACCAGTGAGGTAACCTGCTGATTTGATGCAAATGAAAAACCCCAATGACTCCTTATGTTCATCTTGACTGAGAAAACCATTAGAGATTATTTCACTTCCACTTTCCCTTATGAAGCATATCCTTGAGACTGACACATGCAGAATTTTTAAGAATATATTTATGTAAAGTATACAATTCTTCTGTGAAAGCAACTGCAGCTAAGACTTTAAAGAAGTGTGCTCAGGGTGGGGAAGGGAAATATGTGAGTAGAGATTTGCTCATTTATGACTGAGAAGAAATACAGCAGAGTAATGATGGGTACATAGGCTCTATCAGTGGGCAGCAGAGACACTTGGAGGTTGTGCCATTCAGGGTCGGGTCATCTTTCTCTGCTGCAGTCTCCTCATCATCAAAAAGGGGATATCAATATCAATCTCTCTCTCATAAAGTTGTTCTAGGATTACGTGAATTCAGCTTCATAAAATATATACAGTGCAGGGCGCCTGGGTGCCAAAGCTTCTGCCTTCGGCTCAGGTCATGATCGCAGGGTCCTGAGATGGAGCCCTGCGTCAGGCTCCCTGCTTAGCTGAGCATCTGCTTCTTCCTCTCTTTTTGCTCCTATGCCTGCTTATGCTCTCTCTCTCAATAAAATCTCTCTCTCTCTCTCTCTCTATATATATATATACACACACACATATATGTATAAATGCACACACACTATATATACACACATATATGTATAAATGCACACACACACACACACACTATATATATATATATATATATATATATATGCATATGGTGCTCCAAATAGTGTCCAGTGTTTATGTTCTATGTAGTTTTCTTTGTTTTTTAAAAATAGACTAATTTTCAAAGCAGTGTTAGGTTTAGAGGAAAATCTCTATACCTTCTCAGAGATTTCCTATATACCCCTTGCCCCACACATGCATGGCCTTCCCTACTATGTACATCATTTACCAGAGTGAATGTTATATTTGTTACAACTGATGAACCTACCCTGACTGTCATTATCACCCAAAGTCTCTAATTTACATTAGGGTCCACTGTTGGTGTTGTACATTCTATAGGGTTTGACATATACATTAGGACATATAATTTAATAATAAAAAAGTGGCTGGAGTGTTAGGGGTTAACTTGTGACACTTTTGGGGGGTTGTTAATGAAATTCCTTTCCATAAAGAAACTGGTAATTCTCCCTCAAGCCCCTTCACCATCCACTGAAGGTTATGATGAGGGAGTCAATTAGTGGTTAAACATACATGACCTCATGGGGAAAAATGTGGTTTTTGTAAGAGGAAATCATGATGACTGGACTATTATGGTTCTTTGTAAGGTCATGACAAATGGGAAAGACACAGATAAAATTTAAACCATATAAAAAGTAAAAGTCTTTGTATTAATGAAGATAACATTTTGGTATTGTTGCATTTTGCAGGAGACTAATTAGCTTGTAATGAATAGCTTGTGGTGAATTCTGACAAAATAAAATGTATTATTTTGGAGAAAGGGGAATGATGATATGAAACTCACTGCCTAGAAGGAGAATACGTTGGAAACATAAATGAGTGTAAGATCAATTTAGAGAAGTTGATAAATTACTGATTAGTGGGAGGCAGAGATTTACTCACTTACACCCTGGAGTAGATACCCATGCAAATATAACCAATATCTATATCTTTCATGGTGCTACTTCTCAACAGGCTACCCTACTAACATACTAAATGTGCTTTGCCTCAGTCATCTGAAGCAAAGCCATACAGAAGCAGACCTGATGGAGACAATGTTCTAGAAAGGAAACTACTAACAAAAGGGGTTTGAATTCCTTTGAATATCAAAATCTTGACTACAATCGCTAAGAGAATATGATGATATAGTCATATAAGCCAAGACCAAAAGAAATCTTTGTGTAATAACTATAGAAAAGTACAAATGCTTTAAGTGAAAATACTGGCTCTACAATAAGAAATAACCTCATCCACAGGGTGAGGCTCCTTTTCTCCTGATCTGCTATTCATGAGTCCATTTTCATGTCAGTCAACATAGTCTGTTGTAACTGCTAATCTAAAATGACAGTCTTCTTCTTCTTCTCCTTCTCCTTTTTCTTCTTCTTCTCTTCTTCTTTACAGTTTTATTTATTTATTTGTGAGAGAGCACAAGCAGGGTGGGGAGCAGGCAGAAGGAGAGGGAGAAGCCGGCTCCCCGCTAGGCAGGGAGGCCACTGCAAACCTCGATCCCAGGACTCGGGATTGTGACCTGGACGCTAAGGCAGACACTTAACTGACTGAGCCACCCGGGTGCCCCTAAAATGACAGAGTCTTCTTTAGAACTGGAGAAATCCATTAATTCATTCAGCAGACAGTTCCCGAGCATCTACTACACGAGGAAATCACAAGTCTGAAAGTGGGCAATAAGGACAAAGCTCATGCCCTCCTCTAGCCAAGAGTAAATAAATGCTGGCAGTAAGAATGAAAGAGAATTATGTGCACGTTACAAACTTGGCTAGCATAAATATGTGTCACAGATTTAGAATGCTCTGTAATGAAGTTCTGATATACCTTATCTATTTTTCTCCACTCAGCTTACAGTGAGGACACTTACAGAACACTTGTCTTTGTTCTGCTATAGTGTCAATTTCTTTTCCTTCATTGTCCAACATGTGCACATGCCTGGTGTATGGGGACAAAAGTCCATGTGCACTTTTGGGTAATTCTCTGTTTCATATTCCTGAACTGAGATTGAACATATACTGGAGATTTTTGTTACCGTTTGTGTCACTTTCTTGGTGTGTACATATGCAGGTACTCAGGGCTTAATATCAGTTGAGTCCTTTAATGCTATGTTGCTGGAGGCTTTGCTTCCTTCCAGTATGCTACATGACATGTGGCTCACTTGTTTGCCATATTTATTATCCAGGGAAATGCTGGTCCCTTTCTCGTGAATATTCTGTGACCTGACTTTCCTTCTGCGTGGCTGTGTAAGGAGAGTAAGACAGTTAAACATCATTGGACTGACAGGATCACTTCCTGCCTGATTGGAGTCTAAGAAGAAACACCATGGAGATTCACACATGGAATGACCACACTTTGGCTAACACTTAAACCCACTGTTTCCCTCCTCCCTGCCTTCTCCTCCTCCTCCTCCTCCCCCCCCCCCCGCCCGGGGATTCAGCCGCCAAAGTGATGTCCCATTTACTCATGCCCAATGGTATGTGGCGTGCACTTCCAATATCTTCAGTGAAATATTATGCTTTCTGGTTAATTGCTGTGATCATTTATATCATTTCTTATTAAAAATATACATACAGCTCTTAAAGAAGAAAGAGAAGGGAAAGGGGGGGAAGAAACTGCATCTTAGAGGTACTTGGGTTGCTTAATTTTTTTCATTTTTTAATCATCACATTAATATTTCCTTATAATTCACATTTTAAATAAAACAAAACTAAGGTTCAGACCGGTTGACTAATTTACTCACATTGCACGGTGAGGAAGCAGAGCCAGTGATCTTTCTGCTACATAGTCAGTTCCACAATGTGGAGAACTAAGACTTCAGTAACACTAGCCAAGAAACACTGCATTAATTTTATGGATGGATCATGCAGGGTAGTTTTGGGTTCTGAATGCATGCATCATTGGCATACCTTTTTTTATTTTGTGTGGAGAAATGGAGACTTATTAACCACTATACAAGACTAAAGACCGGATATTTAAAAAAAAAAGATGTTTTATAAATGTGCAAATGTTTGCTTTGGAATACACTGAGATAGCCCTTAAATTCCTTTCACTTTACCTTTCTTCGACATCTTAATCTTAATTACACATTTTTTTTATTGAGGTAACAAATTCCTTCCTCTTTAGATGTGTGCCCCACAACAACACAGAGCCCAGAACATAAACAAAGACACATTTGGGACCTCCTGCAGAGACCTATATCCAAGATCAGCAGATCCTGCAATTTGCTATTTCCTCCTCTCCCCTTTCCTCTCCTCAGATGGGGCTTATGTAAGTCCCCCTGGGACAATGCATGTATGGTTTCAGGGAGAGGTCTGAAAATGCTGGCTGGAGCTGTTATATTAGACCACAGTAAAAGAGTAAGTGGCTAATACTTAATGTTCAGCAAGCTCATTTATTGAATCCCAAATATTAATAAATGAGGGCAATCGACACAGTTTGACACCAACACTTTGGAATTTATGACTTGTAACCGGAGAGGGAATGATTCTGCCAGAGCATCTTTTCAACTTTTTAATATAATTGGGAAGCTTGAATCTGCTAAACTGTCTATGAATTTCCTGTATTTGCCCCAATTTGCTCTTGAATGTCCACAAAGCCTGGGACTTCATATAAAACTTCAGGAAGGAGTTTGGTAGTTTAGTTTTTCTTTTAATATCTGAAACTTGCAATAGCGTGCACTACAATTTCCAGGCAGCTTAGGATCATTAGAGCAAAAGCCATAGAAATCCAGCTTCCTATTTTCACATTGTAGAGTTCTATATTAAGGACCACGAATGAAGAAACACACATCAGATGAGTAGTTTGTCCTTTAAAGTGAAAAGCTCCCTTAACCAGGACATTCAGAACCTTCCCAAAATGGACTTGTTTTCAGCTTGTTCATCTTTTCCTCCTCCCGACTGTTTTCTAAAAGTTCCATGTCCATTTTTGGTGACAATTTATTATTTGAAGTCATCTTCCAAGAGAGAGCAGGAAATGTCTTTGTAAAAAAGAGTCTGAAACAAACTCTGTGTGCAAAACAAATGTATCGCAGATCAGTAGGGACAGTTCCTAAGCAGACGGTGTTTTAAAAGTTTGCCTGAAAGAATGTTTGGAGCCTGGAACATATTTTTCATAGAAATATTATGAATGGTTGTTCAGTTCTAAGGTCAATGCTTGGAGGCCATGTGTCTTGTGGAGTAACTGTACTGTAGAACTGTTTTACTCATACTGTTCTGTGATAATTTAGGGTACTATTATGGCCATAACACCCTCAAGACAGTGGCTATAGGGTGCTGGGTAGCGTCATAAGCAGGACAGAATAACCCAGCTACAGCAGCAGTGAGCTGCTATTACTCCTGACATAAGGGGTAAGGACTGAGGCATGAGCATGTAAGTTAGAATAGTATATGGTTTTAATGATGATAATGATCTGCTCAAGTAGGTTTGGCCCTTTGGGGTAACTTTCTACCATTTTTCTTACAAACATACTTAATTAAGAGTCTTATAGTGTCAGCAGTTTAGATTAGGTCAGCCATAGGATCCTGGGGAAACACCTGTCTTAGGAAAATATGGCCAGCGTATGGCTTATACTTTCCTTCTCTACATTTACTTGCTTCCTGCTTCTTTACGACTCTGTGCATCTGCCTCTCCCTATCTCTGCTGTGGCCCAGTGTTAGGGCTCAGATTGTACAGCACACTGGTCAGCTAATCATGGTTTAAGCAGACTTCTTAGGTGGTTCGAATGTGCTCCGAGACGAGGAATCACTGGACTGGAACTTGTGCACTTAAAGTGTATCTGGCCCCTATTGCTTCACCAACAATCAGCATAATTTGCTGTCTGCCTACCCTCCTTCTACATTTCCCACTGTCATAAATCCTTCTCGTGCTGCTCTGAGTGAACATGCTGGGAGACTGACCTTTTTTCTCTTAGACGTCTTGTAGAGATATAGGCTTGGTTCAGATGCTGTGCTTTGGCTCCATTTCATTACACAGCGTTTCCTTTTTTTTTTTTTTTAAGATTTTATTTATTTATTTCACAGACAGATCACAAGCAGGCAGAGAAGCAGGCAGAGAGAGAGGAGGAAGCAGGCTCCCCGCTGAGCAGAGAGCCCCATGTGGGGCTCAATCCCAGGACCCCGAGATCATGACCTGAGCGAAAGGCAGGGGCTTAACCCACTGAGCCACTCAGGTGCCCCATACACGGCATTTCCTATAAGGAAAAGCCTTCCTTCCTTTGATTTGGCATCCACACCATTTATATTCAGGATGGTAATGTGGATTCGAGGGCAAAACACAGTTAATGAAAAGAACAATAAATCCTTTGTTGAGGGGCTGGAGACTACCACAATTTGATTAAAATATCTAGCTGTATTAAATCAGTAAATCTCAGTTTCTGAGCAGGCCAAGTTGAATTGCCCAATTGAGAAAAAGCAGGATGCCGGGTCCTGCTCTGAGACACTAGGAGTGGAGGCCGATCGTATTTCAGAGGGGGACAGTATGAGCATCAGAGTTAGCAGAAGGAAGGGCAGAAGGGAAAGATATCTTACTAGCTCCACATCTGCTTTAGACAAGCTCTCTAGAGGTCTTTTGCAGATCCGACATTCATGGCTCAGTTAGTCTTAAGGCCCTCAGTATCTAGCATATTGCCAAAGGACAATTAGTGCCATTTTACCAATCATAAAGATAAGTTAGGCAAAGAGAAGTGGATTAAGCATTTGTAATATGTGCTTCTTAAACTGCAATAGGGAAGTCATTTTGGTGGGCAACGATTAGCGTTAATGGAACAGAAAAAGCGGTACAGAATAAAATCCATCCAAGCAAATCGCATTGGGTAAGGATTTAGTTTATTTTCTGGATTTCTCTTTCAGTGATGTAGATGTGTATTTTGGGTCATGATGCAAAATGTGTCTTTTACTGAGGGTCTTGGTCAAAAGTTTTAAAGCTATTAGTCTATACTAATAGTTTAGGTAAGATGTATAAAACCAGTCATTTTTTATAGGCTTGGATTAGAGGAATAAGACCTATGGGTACAGATTATTGTCTCTCAGGTTCTACACCTATAGCAAAAGCTGGCTTCCTCAGGGGGACAGAAGCCAGTAGACTCAGGGCAAGGAATTAAAAGTATGAACTGCTCATAGGCATATATAAAATAGAACCACTTGTCCTTTGATATTATGTTATTCTGTAAAAACTGAACTCTTTTGTAAATCAATAAGCAGCACTGTTAAATACTAAATTATTATCCAGATAATACCCAGAAAATATTTGCCAATATTATTTGATACCTTCTCATTAACACTCAATCATTCTTTAACCTAATCATTTTTTTTTTCATAGAAATAAATACAAACTTTCAGTCTGAATTATTATTTTTTTTCTCTCTCTCCTTTGGGCCAGTCTGCCACTTTTATATTTAGCTTTCTTCTTCTGTCTCCTTTTCCACAAAATTCTGTTTTCTTCTTCCATGGCCTTTTGCTCCAATCAGAAGGGAGAGAGAAATGGGATGGTCTTTTCTCTCATGATGGTCTTTTTCTAATCAACAGTAATTTTCTTTCATATAAGTATTTCTTTCCTCCTAGCCCCCTTTGAAGCCTGAAGCTAGTACAAAAGCTAATTTGAAATTAGCATACAATCGGGTTCCTTATTAGTCTCTATAGGCATTTTTTGCAGATGTATAGCTTGGTCTGGGTCACAGATCCCTGACAGAAAATTGCTTTTTTTTTAAGTGTTTTTTAATATTTTTATATATGTGCCCGAGCACATATTTCTTTAGAATGTGTAAAAATATTGCTCAAGGAACAATATGGTGATTAAGGAGAGATTTGAATAGATTCCTTCATAGTCAGTACACTTAACAACTTCATTTTCCACCCAACATAACTTTCAGGAGAAATAGTAAAAATGACTCCAAAATCCACACCTTTCAAAATTAATGGTAAATATGTCCTGATCAAGTACAGCCTTCTGTTTTGACTATCTGTGAGGAAAGCAAGTCAAAACAGATTTAGTACATAGAAAATGTCAGTGAATTAGACCAAGCCTTTTCTTTACAAGAGTCTTCTTGAATTATCTATACATATTTTTAAAATTGTAACATTTATATTTAACCTATTGTCACTAATACCTATATGAGAAAATTTTACCTTGGGGTCCATTTATCATCTGAAATTTTACCTATAGTGTGTGGGTATCTGTCTGGGGAAGTGTCAATAGTTTTTAATGACTCACTTTTTTAATGTGTATAATTGATAATTGGAATGCAACCACCTTAAAAGTTGATTTCTATGAGTTGTGACAACTGTATACACCTGTGTAGTTTTTATTTAAAAAAACACAAAAGATTTCCATCATCTGGAGTTTCCTGGACACCTTTTCCAATTAATTTTCCACCTACCATAGTGTGACTACTTACTGATCTTTATCACTATAAATTAGTTTTGCTTATTTTTTAAACTCACCTTAATGAAATCATATAATATACATTCATTTCTGTCTAATTTCTAAAGTTTTTGAGCTTCATTATGTTATTGCATCTATCAATAGTTAATTCCTCTTCACTGTTGAGCAGTGTTCTTCCATATGACTATATCACAATTCCACTATCTTCTTTACTAGTGACAGACATGTGACTTGCTTTTGGCTATTAATAAGGGTGCTATGAACATTCTTGTACATGTATTTTTGCGGACATATCTTTTAATTTTGGGGGGGGAGTGTAACTACCTAGGAGTGGAATTGTTGGTTCTTTAGGTAGATATTTTAACTTGATTAGAAACAGATCTGTGGTATTTAATAAACTCTCAAAAAGATCTCTACATCCCAAATTTAACTTTTTTTTAAAACATTGCTTTTAGGACATGTGTGCAGATGTTTTTGGTTATTTTAAAGTTTTTTCTCACTTTTCCTCCTCAGGCTTCAGTTACTTTAAAATGAGTGCTGGACTGTGTCCTATTCCATAATGCATTAGTGCATTGGTACATGTTGAAATGAAAAACATTTACTTTTAATTTTTAATAAATTCTTGGATAATAGCTTAATCACATAATAGATAAAATCCACTAGAATATAAAGTTCATGAAGGCAGAAACATTGTTCTGTTCACTGCTGTAGCCCGAGCACTAGGATCCTAATTGCACAGAGCAAGTGTTCAATAAACATGTGCAAAATATATGAGTGAATGGAGTATTAGAAATATGTTGGGAGGCATTCTAATCACTTTAAGTGTTTCACTTAATTCTCACAGCCAATCTTTGAGTTAATTTCTTTTTTTAACTCTTTTTAACTCCCTTTTTTTAAAGTGAAGAATTTTGGCCCAGAGAGGTTAGGTAACACTCCCATTTTCACATAGGAAACAAGCTAGGATTTGAATCCAGGTGGTGTGATTGCAAAGCCAACAATTTGAGCTCATTAAGAAAGACTGCATGTTTGTGTGTCTCTTGCTCTTTATGTTGTGTTTCAAGAAGCCTAAAATAACCTTCTCATATTTTCTAGCTGTATTTTTTTGGAAGGAAAAATCCTGGAGAGGAAATTCCACTAACTGGTTTGGAATGGTGATTCTTCCACTTTTATTCTTAGAACTACATGAATTTTCCTCAAAATTACATTCTGGTTTATTTCCGTAATAGGAATTGGGGGTCCCATTTCACTTTTACTATACGTGAAAGATATGAAAGTCCACCTACACAATTCTAGAATACTTCTGTTTTCTTTTATCTAATTTTCATTTGGTTCAGGTAAGGCTGAAAGTTTTGGTGTTTCTTATGTAGGTTAAGAAAAACATTGAATCCAAAGTATGCGTTTGCTGTTATAAAGGCTATAGTGTAGACCCCTTTGGGGGTGTCATGGATTTGGGGACATTGTGATAGGGTAGTATTATTTTCATAATTCTTAGCCATTCCTCATAACTAAGTTTATAGTAATGTAAGCCTCCACCTCTTCCATCTTTTCATGGGATAGTGTGGTCCCCTCTAGCTGCCAGGGAGGTTGATGATGAGCCAGTACATTCTAATGAATTGGCTTTGTCATCAGAGCTTACATTTGGTTACTGTTTCCAAAATTTATCCCTTGCTATCTCTGCAAAAATTCCTCATATCTGAATCATGCCTCTGCTTTTTTTGATAGAAAAATGTCAGTAAGTGGATTCTGATTAATATTTATCTCTATGTAGCCAAACCGGGACCAGATAGGCTTCAAACTGGCATTTGTTAATGAAATTGCTCCTCAGTTATTACATTAGGAGGAGATGCCCCCTCTTGCTAAGACATACTGACCTAAAATCCCTCCAAATGCTCACCTGCCTCCCACGAATGCCTTAGAGGCAGCTCTCTTTTCCTGTATCGAGCCAGCGACAAATAAGTTTTGAGGCTGGAAAAGAGTGACCAGAAATTGGTTTGTAAACCTAAATGTGATAATCATACCTGCTTTTGCCACAGTGAAAATAAATAAAGGAAACCTCATTTAAACTGGAGTTGGGCAGCCCTGAAGAGGGAGATTTCATGCACTACCACTCATCATACTAAGCAGACCTTGCACTTTCCCATATAAAGAAACTTACTTTACATACCTCAGTAGAAGGAAAGAAGAATTTGTCATTGCCCAGCAACAACCTAGCCAATGAGAACTCAGCAAAACAGCCCCACTCAACTTTCTCCTTTCCCCTATAGAAGCAAGCCCCTCTTCTCTGTTCTTCAGAATCGCCTATGGTTTGCCATAGTTGGCTTTTCCCAAATTGCTGTTCTTCTGTTATCCCTGAATAAACCCATTTTTCTGGTAAAATAACTGGCTCTTTTGCTTTTAATATCAACACTATCAATAAAAGAAAATTCTCCCATCAAAATTTTGTGTGGTTACAACGTTTTGACAGAATGCTTTAACCACATAAAAATGGTCCGTACCAAGAAAAACCTAGCAGTCCTTATCTTCTTAGCTTGGCTAACAAAGTTTTTAGATCTGAGATTCTTTAAAATTAGGTCCAATTTGTTCTCCAAGGATTGGGATACAAAACAGTCCCCAAATCATTAATATTTATTATTCTAAGTGACAAGTAAAGCAATCTTTCTTAAGTGACAGTCCCAAAGAAAAGTGCTATGAACCAAACAAATAAATTGTTGTGGTTGTTAATCCAGTCACTTCCTTCTTCCTATAGAATAGTCCACAAAATAAAACCAGGGCTGTTATTTTACCTAATACTCTCAAATGCCAAACAAGATTATGATTCCTTGCCTATGATCTCCTGTAATTCTAACCAATTCTGTGAAAGTGCAGAGCTGTTTTGGCATTTCACGTTTCTGCTGCTTCATCATCAAAGCCAAGCTCTCTTGCTGCAGCCTCTTACCACATTCATAGCACAGACGTCTCTGAACAACCGTGTTTTCAGTCATCTTTTCAACAGAGGACTCTAATCGCGCGATTCTCAAATGCCATACCAAATTTAGGTTTTGCTGACACTTCTCTGATTTTCTAGGATTTAAAACATTCTCAAATAAAGTCTTGAAGCAAATGATGACAAGGTGTTTTCATGCTTATGTAACCCATCTCGGAGTTATTCCAGACTCAAGATGGAATCCTAACCCTGTACCAAATAGAAGAGAAAATAGTACATTATTCTGGTAATCAAAGTAATAGTGTTTTCAGGTATTCTGTGTCATTCTACTGTCCAAAAGGAAAGCCAAAGAACAAGAAGTTAATGTGGATGTTTTAAAATAAAGGCATAGAAATGCTGTTTTTGCTTGAATTTTGATTATTTTTTTAATACATTGAATTTCTGTGCAGTAGAAATAAGGGGACTCCATGAAAGACTCTGTTAGATTTAGCCTGGGTATAGAGGGAGGACCAGTGCACTCTGTGACTGGTGACTACTCCCAGTGCACCAGGTGACTACTCCCTCAGGGGACATTGTCCAGGAACTACTGAGAACCAGAGGCTGAGGTCTGAGTTGGGAGAATTAAGAACACGGTTGACTCTGTACATGGAAAACAAAGAGAACAACCCACTAAATATTTTCTCCAACACAAACTTTAAAGTACTCACCAAAAAACACTTTATGTACTTAGTCATTAACTTTGTATGTGTAGATAGAGGTTGTGTGTTTAGAAGTATTCGTTTGTGGAATTTGAGGTGATACTTTCAATGGGGTTGTTTAAAGTGTAAATAAAATCGAGCAAAGCTTCAATACAATATTTATATAGCAATTTAAGGGTAACAGAGTTTTTATATGTATTGTTCTTTATTTATTCTTCCCATAAGACATTGCAGTTAGGTCTAAATTATCATTCCTAATTTACAACTGAGAATACTCAGGTTCAATTGCCCAAAATTATACAGCTAATAAAGGTGACAACAATGTCCCTACTTAAACCTACTGCTGGAGAGGTCACATATTGAATCTCTTTACTGTATGTTCTGTTTTCTTTTTTCCTGCTTCTTATGTTTCTTTTGTAGCAGACATATTTTTTTTTTTTACAATTCTCTTAAAATCATTTGAAGAATTTAGATCTTGCTCCCACGGCGTGATTTTTCTCCCAAATGGCTTGATATGTGCGTGTGTATAGGATTGCACATCTTATTTATTCTGTATGGTTTGGTTTTTTTGCAGATATAGGATGGCGTACCAATTAGATCGCACACTATTTGACTTTAGGAATCTTACATTCAGATTAAGACTTTGCCTGTTTTATGGCATGAGGCAGATGAGAGCTGGACTGGGCTATAAGACCTGTCTAACTGGGCTTGCCAGATACTGGGGACTGATCCAGCTGGGACCAGTTTGAATGACAGAGCTGGCGCATGAGGCCCAAGTTTGGTTTCAGGAATTTTCAGTCGAGTAAAATGAAGCTCAGAGTGAGTAAGCTAGGCTATACTCACATCTCGAGTCCAACTGACAGAACTGATCACCTTTCGGGGAATCCTTTCATGTGTATGAAGCGGCACAACTCTTAATTCTGGAGCAGTCCTATAAGGGTACGCTATGGATGCTGTTTGCCTCGCTTTGCATCCTCTCCTGGATTATTCACTTATTAGCCCTATGACCGGGGAAGAGATATCCTTGGCAGCTTCAGTTTTCATTTTAATAAGCTTCATAGGATTGCTGTAGAGATTAACGGAAATAAGACTTGTAAAATTTTTGGAACAGTGCCTAAAACAAGGTAAGCACTCAGCAGAGGTTATATATTACTGTTGTTGTTATTTTTGTTGTTATGGTTATATTTAATTTGGAGTAGTAGAACTGGTAAGAACTGCAAAGAAATCAAAGGGAGTGGAGAAGTATATGTATGAGGTAGGTAGTTTCCAAGCAAGCTTTGAATGCTGGTATCTGAGGAGCAAGGCAGATATTCAACAGTGTGAACTGAGGCAACATTAGAGAACAAAAGGAACAGATATATTGAAAACACACTGACATCAAGGATGAGCCAAGGGGATGTTACTGAACAGACTCAGGGAGCCCAAGAGACTGTGCTGGATTGGGGTCTTATGTTGAGCCAATTTGTATGAAGAATAGTATAGTTTGAGCCTACATGATATTTGTAGGCCTATAGGCCTCACATCCTGATTGGCCTGAGAATTAGGACAGGATTAAGTTGGAAGGCCTAGTTTGGGGGTCTGTCTGAAAGAAAAAAGGTAGAGTCTGGGAGAAGGTCTGAAATGAAGTGCTAAATTCTTTTCTATGAACACTAATCACTGTAAGAGTTCACAGGAAGAAGAATAAGTCAATAAAGGTGGGAGATATTAATTGTGACTATGGGGCCAGAGCTGAATCTTTGGTGATGAATCAGTTTTGTGTGAAGAGTAAGCAGAGAAAGAAGAGGAGTAAAAATTGCCAAAGGCCCTGAGACTGGGATGAGGATGAGACATATTCATAAGTCAGTAGCGTTCTTGGTCTGATTCATACACTGTTGTAGTTATAAAGTCCGTAGGTAGGAAAGAATGGATTAGGGAGGATTTTATCAATCCGGCACAAAATGATGAGGAAGGCAAACCAAGTAATTAATGATTTTTAACAGAGAAATGAGACATAACACCAAAAACCAGGACTTACACATAACAGGAAAAAATAGTTTGAGACACAGCAAGATTATGGAAAACCATTTTCTGAATACGTACTGTGGACCAATATGACATGTATGATGTAACTTAATTTGTTATTACAATCTTGTGTTTAGGTGTTAATGTGACAATTTTCCTAAAAAAAGGAACTGAGGGCTTAGAAATGTAAAGTTACATGCCCAAGGAACAGATCCAGGTGTACTTGATTCCAAAGCATGCTCTCTTTTCCTGTGCAGGGCAGTTGTTCACAGCACTGTAAGGGGTGGGGAGAAGCCAGAATGATCCACGCAATCAGAGATGCAAGTCCAGATGAAAGAAGTGGCATGGGACAATACAACTTTCTCAACAAAAGTTAGCTTTCCTTCTCTTTCTTTTCCAACCGCAGCATTTGTGTCTTTCTTGTTGTCCATCCCATTCACCTTGTATTCAAGATATTTTTATACCTGTCTTATCCTTACTATCCTTACTTCTGCTGTTTTGTTTTGTTTGTACTTGTATTCCAAGTTCTTTTTGTACAGTATCTTAAAACACGTCATCAAGGGATACTTGTGAATGAGTGCACCCTCCATAGAACGCAAGATAAGCAAACTTTCAAAGTCAACCTGGTTCTGGGTTAGAGATTCACAACTTATCACTTCAGTGCTTTTAACCAATGCACATAATTTTTTTTTTAGAATCTCAGTTTCCTCACCTATTAAAAAGTATGAGAATAAAACATTATGCATGGGATTGTGGAGATGAAAGATGTCAAGCATAAGTCATACAAAGTTCCTGAATCATATGGAATAACAATGAATTTAGTTCTCTTCTCTTTTTCTTTCTATGAATTGAACTATTAAACATTTCAGAGAATGTGTCATAGAAAAATGAAAGTACGTGAAGAAAAAAATAATAAAGTTAAGTGTATTCATGAAAATGGAAGTAAATAAGGAGAGTGGTTTGACTGATGATCATTCTACAAATCATGGTTAATGATGCTTTGTTCCAAAAGCTATATATATTAGTCTTTAGACAAAACCTCAGACCATAACCTGTACATTCATTAAACCTGAAATAGGCAAATGGATTGTACTCAAAAGTCAATAGACTGAAGAAAATCACTTCTTAAGGAACATTTTCTATTTATTATTGGCCCATTTGGACCTCAAGGATAAAGGATACTATTTATCAACTAATTTATACAGTGATGAGAATGAGAGAGAATATAATGGATGAGAGAACCAAGTTGAAGAATTATTTCAATAGGCTCAAATAATGGACCAAAACTAACAAGATAAAATTTAATGGGGATCCACATTGATACCTACATTTAGGTTCATGCTATTAATTCCACTTATAGGAGAGAAAAGACAAGTCCAAGAACATAATTCATATAAAATCTATCTTGGAATTTTTGTTGACCCAAACCAAATGAGCTTATAATATGAATTGATTGTGAAAAATAAGTACAGCATGAGATATGGGGTTTAAAAAAAAAAATGAAACTGGGGGCAGTGGAACATTTTTAAAGGGTTTGTAATATTTTTTCTACTAGTATTAATTTAAAATCATCTAGTTGAGAACCTACACCAGTCAAGTATTTCCTTTTAATGTTTGTCAGTGTTTCCAAAGTCTTTGAGCTAATAGATGTGTTCACCCCTGTCCTTGGGCCAAAATCCTGTCTCCTTCAGCTTGGTATGTTTTAGTAAATACACCTCTTCAGCTGCCCAGTGAGGTCAAGGAACTTAGTGCTGTGAAATGCAGATGTAGTATTTTGTTATTTTACATGTATTTTGTATGTATTCACATCTAGGAGAATGGGAGATGGTGTCTAGTTCCAAGCATGGAATTTTTTCCCCCCAAAGTCAACTCTTAACTCTGACATTTTTCAACTTACTCAAATTTCTGGGATTCTATTATCCTTTGAAGACTCTCAGCGTGCCCGCTGTGGGCCTGGGGAGAGCAGCTGTGAATGTTTGCTGCAGCCATGGTCACTGGCTGTTCTAGTTAGGTAAGCAGTGCTAAAGCTCTATGTATGTTAATTGTGAATGCCTTGACCATCACTACCTATTTCGGTGCTCAACATGAGTCACCTTTGAACAACTAGCTTTTTACCCTACTCAGTGACATGCTGCCATCTAGAGTCTCATATTTGGCCAAAAATGTCAACAAATTGGCCATAGCTGCCTATTTCCCATTGTTCCATCTCATGGACCTGTGGGTTCCAAAGTCAAACTCACAAACAAAAAATAAAATCAAGCAACCTGACTTTTTTTTTTTTTTTTGCAACATTCAGTACTGAAATATTGAATTTTTGTGTTGCTCATTGATTCTTCTCTTCTTCTGGCTATCTTGTAGGGTGCCACACTTCAGGTGAGGGAAAGAAGGTCTTAGACTTTTTCTTCTCTGGTGAGACTATTCTTTTAGAATGGTGAGACTAATTTTTTGGACAGCTAGTCAGGAAAGGTAAAATTTATATAGAAGTCATTAATAGTAGGGTTTTCCTTTTGGATTCATGCACATATATGTGTGGGAAGAGTGAGGGTCCACTGCAGCACAAAACTCCATGTTTGGCACCACGGTAATCACTCTATAGATTTGCTTCCAGTATCGTGTATCTTCCATACACTTATATTCATACACTTCCACGATGAAATCATCAGGGATGAGGGTAATCTCTGCTCTTGGATACCTGAAATCACCTTCAGCCACTATGCCAAGTCCCTTAATGATATATACAGATTTCATTGAGAACATTTGGTCAAGATCACACTTCCATGCTTTCTCACCCAATGAACATTCATTGTTCATTCGTAATCCTGAATTACCGAATTAAGTGAACATATACACATCAGTGGGCATATTTGTACATTTATCCTTTATTGAATTCACTCTTGCTAAATCACCGGAGGAGTATTTCTTCCCAGAGGATAATGACAAAAGTGCCATCAAGATGATTGAATGGGTTGAAGGCCAAGCCCTTTGAGGAATATTTATATGAATCGAGGATATTTCTCTTGTAGAAGTGAAGAAGTGAAGACAGTAGACGTGGTGATTATATATATGAAGGGATGATGTATAGAGTGGATTTCTGTTTAACATTAGAGAAAAGAACTCAGATCCAGAAGTAGAATTTTTAGTGAGGCAGATGAAGCAAGAGGTTTAAAATAGCTAGAGCTCTTTACGAAAATGAATTCAGCTGCCCTTATGAAGCAGTGGATTCCCTGTTATCAAAATGCTGTAAACTGGAACTCATAGCGATCTGACAGAAATTTGATAATAGATGTATAATGGAGGTTTCTTTCAAATTAAAGCTTCTTGAGTTCTATGTGTCTAGAACCACGGATGTTCTTTACAATATTTCTAACTCCTACACATTTTTAGAAGGTTTGCTCTTCCTTTAACTATTTCTGGCACTCATCTCCAATCCTTAGGTTTCTGTGTTCAATAATATGAATAATTTAAGTGAGTAAGCTGAATAGCCAGTATTACACTCTGTAGGTATATTTCTCAACCAGATCTGTTTCTTTACTTTGAAAAAAAATGCAGCATCACTTTCAGCAATTACTTTATTACTGTATCTTCTTCCTGAGTGGGAGGATGCTGAATAAGAGAAAAAGTCATTAAACATAGGAAGTGACACTAAAATTGTTTTTATTTGTTGATTCATAAATCTAGGCATAGGCATGTTTGCTAATATAACCTGTTAATTAGAAATACTCATCACTTGTAAATGTTTTATTATTCCAGTCACTTTGATTATTCACAGTTACACGGAACTCAAACTTGCCAGGGTAAAACACAAGAGTCATTCTTAACTTGATTGGTTATGGAATAAAACATTTTGAAGATGTACTTCTAATTTTCAGTTTGAGTGATACTTTAATCTTGATTAAGAATTGATCAATAGAAATCAAATTTCCCAAATCCAACTATTAAGACACCACTTCTTCCAGCTTTTAAAAATGTATAAGAACTTAGCAAGTAGTTATAACATAGGGATGTTGCTTTATGCTGTTTCCCTTTTTACTTAAATAAAATTTTATTTAGGAGGAGGATGTTAAAATATGTCTTTCATATAATATGATGTTAAATGCAATTAAAATCCAAAGAAGACAAAGTTGGAAACTGGATAATTTTTGGAAACATGAAAAAAATCATAGTCATAGCATAATGATATTTCTCAACATGTACGGCATAAAATCTATGTAGCTATTGAAAACCTCCAGAATGTAGGAAGATACCTCCTCCTTTACAGATACTCAATAAAACTTTGTTAAGTGTTGAATAACTACACTCAACATTATTACAGTTGAATTTCCATTCTTTTAGGAAATTTTCACTATTCCTGAACATTGTAGGGTGATATTCTTTTCATGGGAAGCAGAAAACAGACACAGTATATTATGATACAAAGCAAAATACTCAAGTCATCACAGTAATTTGATTCATTAATTATGATTAGAGATTGGGAGACAACCTTCATGGATTAATCTGCTGCAGTTTAGGGAACTGTAACTATCTGTGGCTTAGAACTAACTTTTATATAGATAAATGCCGTGCGGTATTGCCGAATTTGTGCTATCACATAAAATATAAAAACTTACAGTTTTCTTGGTTTATTAAATAATTTCCATTTTTTTTCCTCTCTGTAAATAACCTAGTTAGATATTACACACTATGGTAGTAAATATTCCATATACCATGTCCATATGGTTATACATATTATTTGAATGAAAACTAAGATAAATAAGTGGTCTGTCACATCTATACTAAGGTAATTAGTGTTTATAAGAAATAGAATATTGTTTTTAGTACTCTGAAATTAGAAATCCATTAAGTAATAAATTCTGATAGGTAGTCCAAACCTAGGTCAGATCTCTGCAATGTTTTAGCTGAGTAGGTAAGTCAGTACAACTCTCAAAATGTGCAGTTGGCAAAGTGCCCTGACCAAATTCAGAAAACATGCAGTATTCAGAGAAATGAACATGTAGAGTTCTAGAAAGCTGAATAGAATTGCAGTCATAAGCTCCCAGGGATAATATAATCTTGTTTTCAGAAACCATTTAGGCAGACAATTAAGTGAGCTTGCATATAAGGTTGACTACAGCCTAGAAACTTTCCTAATGTCAAAGTGTAATTCTAGGTGCTTGATGACAGAAAGCATTTTAAAGGAAATAAAATACAGAAAATAGTATTTTACATACACATACACACAAGCCAACATACTGAGATTTGCGATGTTACAATATTAGATTTTTTTGTTGTATTTTTATTTACCACTCTTGGGTACTTAGGAGTCATTTTGAGAGAATATCCGTGTAGTAGTTAATTTTGATGAATGGATTGATAGATTATAGGTTGAGGACAAGGAAACACTTCTCATCTCTGGGATGTCTATTCTGAATTACTAACAAATGTATTCCTTTTCATCATTAATGTATAGCCTTCGCTGCTATTCCCTAGAGCTTTACATTTAGAGCAGTTTGAAGCACAATTTAATTTAAAAACATCTGTGCCATTGCAGAAATGATACATAAAGTTCTTCAGAACACACTCAAGGAAGTAGGAGAGAAAAAGAGCAGGAGACAGGAGAACTTAGCAGTGCTTTGTTTTCTCTTGTGCATTAATTTGAAGGTCTTGGGGGAGGGTTGGGGAAAAGAGTGCAGTTACACTAACATTATAGGCTGGAAATTCTGCCACATATCCATTGAGAGAAAAATGCCTTAAAAATATTTTTAAAATGATTTAGAGTTGGCTAAATCCAATGCATGTTTTTACCATGAATTTTCCATTTAGAATGTTTTAAAAATCATAGATTTTTAAAAAGAAAATGTAACCATATGTTACTGATTCATTCACACTTATCATATTGTTTTGTGTGAGCAAGCTGGTGTCCAAAAAATTTTAGTTTTTCCAACCAGGAAGTCACATTTTTACAGCACCAAAAAGGACCTTGAACCTGGAAAGTTTCAAATTTCATTTTAAACTCAGAACCCAAGGAATTTGAGTGGGTTCTAAACTTGGCAATGTGCCTTCACCCTAGTTAACATATTGATGGAGTTATATATTCACGAACATATGGGTTAAAACTGGAGCTGTTAATTCTGTTTTGATATTGATGCTAGATATATTCATTTTGACTTCCTAGTTTGTTTTCCACAAGGAAACAATTGGCCACTTGTTTTATTATTTAAAAAATTTTTTATATCGACCATATCCTTAAATATACAATAAGTGTTATCAAATATGTAACAAAGCTGGTGTACGGAAAATGCATAATTTTCCCTAAGGGTTATTTGCTAATATGGAACACAGGCCTCTAAAATGTGATGAAAGGAAGGACTGTGGAACAATGGGTCAGGATGGCTAATTTTATGGGGAACACATGCATACAATGTAATTTAAAACACATGCTACAGCAGTTATAGTAAAAGGCTCAAAGAATTAGAATGGAATTCTGCTTCATAAAAAAAGAAAACAGTTCGCTCTTTCTCCTGACAAAATTACATTTCTCCTCTACGAAAGAGATTCCATTCACTAACGGTTTAACAGTTGCAAGGCCCACCCACAGGCCTCCTGTCTATTCTTTCAATGTCCTCTTCCAGGTATGCCCCATCCACTGTGGCTGACTATTGAGAGATGTGACGTGCAATTAAAGGCAAATGGTCTAATATGTATCTGGCATCTTTTTAATGCAATATCTCTTAACTGTTTTTTCAAGACTAAAATATAGCATGCTATTTATTTAATCTCTCTCTTATGCAATGTGCTATGGTCTATTAACATAGGAATTTTAAGGGAGAGGAACAAGTCATTCTATCTATTCCTCTGTTTTTAGACAGACACTTCAGGCTTAAGGTGCAAGCCTAAATAAAGCAAGCCAGATTGTTGAATGTGCTACTTTGAAGATCTCTGAGGCTGGCTAGACAATAAACTTGAAAGCAATCGGCTGCAATAATTTCATCATGATCTTTTTATTTATGCTCCTCCCCTCCAAAAGAAAAAGTTTCTCTCTTAACTGTGATTTAAGCTTATTTTCTCTTCCTTTAGTTAATCGTTTATGAAGATGCAGAGCAAATTGTTGGCAACTTCATCATAACTCTTCATATCCTTAAATATAAGTGTTAATCATCAAAATTCAAAGAAATTTTGGAAAATTTTGTTGACATAATTCTTATTAAAAGTTTGGAAAAAATAAAGATTCATATAAATGATCTCAGACTTTTTCTGTAGTCTCTTCTGCTTTATTTCATTTTTTTAAAAGATTTTTTTTTCATTTTTTTAAAAGATTTTATTTATTTATTTGACAGAGAGAGATCACAAGTAGGCAGAGAAACAGACAGAAGGCAGAGAGAGAGAGAGGAAGAAGCAGGATCCCTGCCAAGCAGAGAGTCCGATGTGGGAGATGAACCGAGGACCCTAAGATCATGACCCGAGCCGAAGGCAGAGGCTTAACCCACTGAGCCACCCAGGCGCCCCTTCATTATTTATTTAAAAAGTCAACAATGAATAATTGTATATATTGTTTTTTTTTTCCCTTTTTATTTATTTTTTTTTTCAGCGTAACAGTATTCATTCTTTTTGCACAACACCCAGTGCTCCATGCAAAACGTGCCCTCCCCATCACCCACCACCTGTTCCCCCAACCTCCCACCCCTGACCCTTCAAAACCCTCAGGTTGTTTTTCAGAGTCCATAGTCTCTTATGGTTCGCCTCCCCTCCCCAATGTCCATAGCCCGCTCCCCCTCTCCCAATCCCACCTCCCCGCAGCAACCCCCAGTTTGTTTTGTGAGATTAAGAGTCATTTATGGTTTGTCTCCCTCCCAATCCCATCTTGTTTCATTTATTCTTCTCCTATCCCCCTACCCCCCCATGTTGCTTCTCCATGTCCTCATATCAGGGAGATCATATGATAGCTGTCTTTCTCCGATTGACTTATTTCACTAAGCATGATACGCTCTAGTTCCATCCACGTCGTCGCAAATGGCAAGATTTCATTTCTTTTGATGGCTTCATAGTATTCCATTGTGTATATATACCACATCTTCTTGATCCATTCATCTGTTGATGGACATCTAGGTTCTTTCCATAGTCTGGCTATTGTAGACATTGCTGCTATAAACATTCGGGTACACGTGCCCCTTCGGATCACTATGTTTGTATCTTTAGGGTAAATACCCAGTAGTGCAATTGCTGGGTCATAGGGTAGTTCTATTTTCAACATTTTGAGGAACCTCCATGCTGTTTTCCAGAGTGGTTGGACCAGCTTGCATTCCCACCAACAGTGGAGGAGGGTTCCCCTTTCTCCACATCCTCTCCAGCATCTGTCATTTCCTGACCTTAATTTTAGCCATTCTGACTGGTGTGAGGTGATATCTCATTGTGGTTTTGATTTGTATTTCCCTGATGCCGAGTGACGTGGAGCACTTTTTCATGTGTCTGTTGGCCATCTGGATGTCTTCTTTGCAGAAATGTCTGTTCATGTCCTCTGCCCATTTCTTGATTGGATTGTTTGTTCTTTGGGTGTTGAGTTTGCTAAGTTCCTTATAGATTTTGGATACTAGCCCTTTATCTGATATGTCGTTTGCAAATATCTTCTCCCATTCTGTCAGCTGTCTTTTGGTTTTGTTAACTGTTTCCTTTGCTGTGCAAAAGCTTTTGATCTTGATGAAATCCCAATAGTTCATTTTCGCCCTTGCTTCCCTTGCCTTTGCCGTTGTTCCTAGGAAGATGTTGCTGCGGCTGAGGTCGAAGAGGTTGCTGCCTGCGTTCTCCTCAAGGATTTTGATGGACAGAAATCAGTTGCATTTCTGTACACCAACAACAAGACTGAAGAAAGAGAAATTAAGGAGTCAATCCCATTCACAATTGTACCCAAAACTATAAGATACCTAGGAATAAACCTAACCAAAGAGACTAAGAATCTATACACAGAAAATTGTTAAGTACTCATGAAAGAAATTGAGGAAGACACAAAAAAATGGAAAAATGTTCCATGCTCCTGGATTGGAAGAATAAATATTGTGAAAATGTCTATGCTACCTAAAGCAATCTACACATTTAATGCAATCCCTATCAAAATACCATCCATTTTTTTCAAAGAAATGGAACAAATAATCCTAAAATTTATATGGAACCAGAAAAGACCTCGAATAGCCAAAGGAATATTGAAGAACAAAGTCAAAGTTGGTGGCATCACAATTCCGGACTTCAAGCTCTATTACAAAGCTGTCATCATCAAGACAGCATGGTACTGGCACAAAAACAGACACATAGACCAGTGGAACAGAATAGAGAGCCCAGAAATCGACCCTCAACTCTATGGTCAACTAATCTTCGACAAAGCAGGAAAGAATGTCCAATGGAAAAAAGACAGCCTCTTCAATAAATGGTGCTGGGAAAATTGGACAGCCACATGCAGAAAAATGAAATTGGACCACTTCCTTACACCACACACGAAAATAGACTCCAAATGGATGAAGGACCTCAATGTGAGAAAGGTATATATTGTTTTTAATCCACACACCTGCAAACTAGAACAATTGCTAAGTTGCGGGTTTGACTGATATGGTAAAGACAGTGTGATCTACCTTTTGATAGAATTAATCAGGCTGTGCCAAAAAGTGCTTCTCCAGGTGGGCTGGTTTCTCCAGCTTTTGAATTTCATCCACATGGTCTACATTGTTGGTAGTTCTCTGATCAACATGGCATTATAAGTACGCCCCCTCTGCTGTCCTCAGTGCCATGTCTTCAAACAGGAAGTAGATTTCATGCTCACTTTCTGCTTTCCAATAATGTGCCTGAAGCCTCAGGGCTTTAATTCTGACCAGATCTTTTGCTTGTAGATGTGAAAGACATTAACTTTTTCTAATCTGTTTATCAACTTCATAACTTTATGGACCTGTTTTATTGTTTTAAGAATTTTTTGTTAACGAGAATGTTTGCAGTAAGAAAATAAAAATAACATAACTTCATTTGAGATAATTATGGCTAAAATTTTTAGTGTATTTATTTTCAGTTTTTTTTTTCCTATCTGCATTGATTATCTAGAAGGGATGAAATTTGTTGTAGACTTCATTATTTTAACATGTCAATGTATTTGTTTTTCCACATCATTAAAATAATTTTAAAGACATGACTTTTATTAAAATATTGACTGTAGTATTTCATTAACTTAAAGATTCCTTTCTTGTTGAAGTCTTCAATTCCTTCCAATTTTTTTTTTTCATTTTGGAATTACAGGATCAAAGTATGAGATCTTTCATTCTGCTTAATGTTAACAAATTCATTTTAAAAAAGGTGGCTCTATTTATTCCTCCACATGATAGGTAAGAGAGAATAGTTTGTCACACCTCACTGGAACTTGGTGATAACATTTTGTAAAATTATCCATTTTGAAAATTGAAAATATTGTCTTTTTATTTCTTTCATTACCAGTGAAGTGGAATAGCTTCTCAAGTATTTATTATTTGTAATTTTCCTTAAATTTTGGATCCATATCCTTTACAATTTTTCCTATTCATGTTTTTATGTTTTACCTATTTCTTTGTTAAGTGTGTGTATTTTTGTATCTGTATATACTATGCATATATATTTTTTAATGCAACTGACATATTTTTATTTTGAAAACTGAGGGACTTAGCTTTTATGCAGTGAAATTCATCATTTTTTTTCTTCATGAGCTTCTACTGGTTTCATGTTTAAAAAGTTTTTTCTCAGGGTGCCTGTGTGTCTCAGTCAGTTAAGTGTCAGACTCTTGATTTTGGCTCAGGTCATGATTTCAAAGTTGTGAGACAGAGCCCTGCATCAGGCTCTGGGCTGAGTGTGGAGCCTGCTTGGGATTCTCTCTCTCCCTCTCCCTCTCTAAAAATGAATGAATGAATGAATGAATTAATTAAGTAATAGATTTTTCCCCCCAGGAATGTTTTATTTTAGTCAGAATACCTATTATACTTGTCATTCACTGTTCATCATGGGCTACATGCACCTACAAAACCAAGGACTTTGGTTTGCTTTCTTATTTTTTCCGAATAATCATTGTCTAGCAGAATTCCTGGAAACATATTAATGACTAATTACATTTTTGGTAAAAATCTAGATGTAATTCTACTGTGTTTTCCTTTACTTTTTGAAAAATGAATAGGATCTTATTTAAGAATTAAATAGGGTCCTTGAAAGGTCATGACAAACAGAAGGAAAGTAAGGGATAGAGGTTTGTCAAAATTTTGCTGCATGGGTAATGAAAACATAAACAGAATGGAAGAAAAATCAGAATAAATGTACTGAGAGTAAATAGTTCTTACATTTTACTGAAATTTTATGTGTTAATTAAAAAGATTTTGAGACTGGAATATGGTAATACACACCTTTTTCTTAGGGTAACTTGTTGTGGTTGGCAAAATTCTGAGATGACCCACAAGGTTCATCCCCTTCTTCTCTGCTTTTCCTGTCAGGTGTTCATGTCCTGTATGATCTCCCTCTCTTCAGCATGGGATGGACCTACGAATATGGTAGAAGTCATTTTCATGACTCCGCTACATTATATGGCCAAGATGAAGAAATTTTCAAGATGGAATCAAGGTCCTTAATTAATTTAAAAGAAGGCTTAGATCTTCCCTGAGATCAGATATCCCATTTCCTCTTGGCTTTAGAGAAATAAGTTACCATGAGTTCTACAGCTGCAAGGAAATGAATTCTGCCAGTCATACCAGTTTGGAAGAGGATCCTGATCCTCATGTGAGAATGATGTCCTGTGCACCACCTGAACTGCAGCCTTATGGAGTCCTGAGCAGGGGACCCAATTAAGCCATATTCAGATTCCTGACCCCTGGAAACAGGGATAGCTGCTCAGTTTGTAGTAAGTTGTTATGTAGAAATGGGGAATGAATATGCTTGGAAATTTTGATCAAATATATTAGAAAATTTGTAAACCCTTTTATCTGAGAACTTGAAATTTAGTATAACCTAAGAAATAATTACGATTTCTACTTAGCCATGAAGATGTTCAAGTGTTTATAAAACTGAAAAACTAGAAACTCCTTAAGTAGACAGTAGAAGCACAATAGTTAAATACTGGGCTTCAGAGATAGAGATGGTGCGTTGAGACATGTATTTATGGTCTCTTTTACCCTGGGGTTCCACTGGGAATAATGAATGAATTCTATCACAGGAAAAAAAGAACAGAAACTTCCCAGTAGAAAAACTGCCATCAGCAAAGGAACAGAGTAGTGAGTTATGGGATACCTTCATTCTCAGAACACAGACTTGTATGGTAATGGTAGAATGCCTTCCAATGTACAAAGAGGCTTGCAGATTTGCATCAGGTGTTACACGGGGAGGGTGAGGGAGAACACGGACTCTATAGGCTGACAGGTAGTTCTTCAAATTCTAGCTCTCCACCACATGATGTGGCCGAGAGAAAGTCAACTTTTAAGGTAGTGATGCCTAAGTGAAGTTTGTTGTGAGGGGTAACAGAGAGGACATGGGGAATCACCTGACACCATGCCTGGCATGGTGGGTCCCTGTTTCTGACCTCCTGTGCCATCCTCATGAGATCTCTGTGGAGTAATAAGAAGAATGATTAGCCTTATTTTGTGAGCAAGAAAACTGAACCTCAAAGATGTTAACTTATTTACACTCATCAGAGCTAATACGTAGTGGACTTGGATTGTCTGATTTTTAGCTCAGTGATGAGAACTCCCCATGATGACTAAAAGTTTATGTATATATGAAAAGAATTATGATGTGGGGTTTTTATCAGTTGAGATCAGTGTTTGGTCCCATGAGGCTTCATAAGATGCTATTTCACTTGATGAATTCAGCCCGATCTAGTCTGTTTTTCGATGGTGTAGGCTCATAGATATGATTTTCTGAGCACATAGAGGGAGTATATTAACCTTTCAGGAACAAACTCACATTAATTAATTTCACAAGGGAAATTCCTTAAGAAGAAAGTGTTTTCCTAAGGACTCTTTCTCTGTAAATCTAGTGCCTAGCACAGAATCTGGAACAAAATGGTATCTACATTTCATTTTGTTGTTAAGACCCAGAATGCTATTTTTTAAATTTATAATAAAATATAAATGCCAAGGTCTTAGATACTCACACTCTTTGAATAAAGAAAAAAAAACATATAAAACCAAATAAGACTCAGCCTTCTGAGTATGGCATTCAGACCAAGGAACATTGAGCCTTTCAAATATTTACTGGCTTTGGGCCTGATGTATTCATCCCAAGAGAGATGCCTGGAATTTCTCCAGTGCATGGCCCCACACACCTTATTCTTAATGGCTTTACATGTCTCTGATCACATCCATCCTGCATTGATTTTCTAGTTTAACTTTCAGATGGCACCTTGCTTTCAATATCTACAGCTTATTTTGCTGCCTGCCCTCAGTCTAATGAAGTGGTTTCAATCTTTTTACCTCTGAAAACAAAGAGTGGGTGACATTCACTCACTGGCATCCTAGTTAGAAAGCCTCCTTTCCCTCCTACTCAGAGAAGGGTATCAGAATGCAGCTGAGTGAGAGTTATTTCAGGATAACCTTGACTTCTCTCTAACTTACAAACAAAAGTAAATCATTTGCAAACTTTGAACTATTAATAGTAACAAATTACTTGCAACAGAGCTTACAACAGATGTGACATACCACTGGATCTTGACCTCTGTGTCTAGTGGAGAAAATAAGTGGCTGTTTTGATTTCTTGGATTTCTCATATTTAAGAGGACAGTAACACACATAAAACACAATTTTTAATTTTACTTATAAGACATAGGAAGAAAATTTTGTATCATAAGGAAGACTACGTTCCTCAAACTCCCAAAGAAAGGAAAAATTGGATCAACTATTTACCAGTGGGATATTTTTTCTATGTGCAGAAGAGGATAAGGAGGACATATATATTTTATAAAAATCATAGATCTCTGCCATCTTTTTAGAAAAAAAGAAGAAAGTAAAAGGGGAAGAAAAAAATAAACAAACTCCTTATTTTTAGGCTCTTTCAGCTTTAAGAAGACTAAATATAAACCCACAGTTTTCCTTTTTTCCCATTATGTAAAGAACTTCTAATTCTAGCCGAAGTTTGAGCTAGGATCACTTAACTTTGAGCAGTACTTTGTGTTTTCTCATCCTCCGCTTGTATTTGTGGGTCAAAAGAGAAGTCATTAGGGACTCGTATTTCCTGTCTCATCTTTTCCTTCCTCCTTTCTTAAAACTTTGTGGGAAATCAACTTTATAAAACACTGAAGAGAGCTGTATGCATTAACTTCTGAAGAGTCCTCCATAATTCTACTTACCTATTTCCAAATAGACTTTTCTCCCAGGGCAGAGACGAGAATGAATCTTAGTACAGAAGAGAAAGATCGCTATATGCAATATTTTATAATCTTTCTCTTAATTGAATGTGAGTTCCTATTGTTTTACTTTTATCTATTTATAACCATTTCTTGGAATACTGCCTGTTCTCTCTCCCCACTGATAATTCCTTAGAGAAGAAATTTAAGTGAATTTATTTACCAAACTTTGTAACTGTTGGAATCTGTATCTACAACTCGTGCAGTTTCATTTTTCTTTCTGAAGTATAAAATATTCCGTTTTGAATAAAGACTCATCTTTGACTGAGAATGCAGACATGGAACTATCTTTCCATCTCAAGCATGTAGTGTGAAGCTATTGCCGAGTAAGTAGTTCAGGACCTTGTCCTTTTCTTCCTTTTTAAGTTTGATTCCTCTACTGCAGTGTCTGAGTGGATGTGGCTGACAGGTGGCATTCCCTCATGGCCATTCTTAATAGCTAATGGAATAAAAGAAGACTTTATAGCATTTTCTAGGACAAACACCGAAGAATACGAAGGAGGGAATAATACATTACACAAGACCAAGGAAATGTTTTTATCTGTTACCCTGAAAAAGGTAATAATAGATATTGAAAAGGCTGAGGGTTTTAATGATATTTTGCAATTCACTATTAAATATACAAGTAACTCATGAGAGAAAAAGGACAGAAAATGGAGGAAAAAACGAGAGAAAAATAAAGGAAGGCGCATGCAGGGCCAGGATGTGGGTGAGATGACCCACATTCCCAGGTACTTAGGGGCAATGCTTTCCCATACACAAAGGCCATCAAGAGTTTAGTGTTCACAGGGTGCTCAGTGAAAAGAAGGTATTGTCAATTCTTTTTTTTTTTTTTAAGATTTTATTTATTTGACAGAGAGAGAGAGATCACAAGTAGGTAGAGAGGCAGGCAGAGAGAGGGGGGAAGCAGGCTCTCCACTGAACATAGTACCTGATGTGGGGCTCTGTCCCAGTACCCTGGGATCATGACCTGAGCGGAAGGCAGAGGCTTAACCTACTGAGCCACCCAGGCGCCCAGGGATTGTCAATTCTCTAAGAAACGTAACAGTCCTGAGATTGAGGCTTTCTTCCAAGGTACTTGAAGTTTTAGTTGACCTTTTCCTCCTCCATTTCTAAAGATATTAGAAATATATGATCGTAGACTTTGAAGCAAAAACAGACATGTGTAACTGAATCAGCTCAGTACTTTTCCTTAGGGCTTCCCTGACAGAGACCTCACCTTGGCCCTGACTTAACGTAAAGGCCGTTCTAAATAAGTTGGACAGATTTGTATGCAGCATCTTTGAAGAAAAAAAATATTTTTAAAGATTTATTTATTTTAGAGGAGGAGGGAGGGGTTGAGAGACAGGGAGAGAGAAACTTAAGCAGATTTCCCAGTCAGCATGGACCCCAATAAGGGGCTCAGCCTCAGGACTCTGAGATCACAATCTAAGCTGAAACCAAGAGTTAGACGCTTAACTGACTGCACCACCCAAGAGCCCTGAAGACAAAATTTAATAACACCAACCCAAATCTACTCACAACTGGTTCTAATACCACAGCAATTTTACAAGAAAGGTGGGGACTTTGAAGCCAATCAGTTTCTTCTAGACTTTCATCCCCGTCAGCTTCATACATCAACCAAAATTCAATGTTTCTGACTACCAATGTAACCCTTCAGTTATCTTGGTCCTGCTGTGGGCCTGTTTCCTCTTGACTTTTCATACAATTGCTCCTAAACATTTTTCTCCTGCCATTGTAAAACTCTATTCCTTCATAAATAAATTGATTTCATATCTCAACTTCTTCATTCAGTACTCTCCCCTCCTCCATTCTTACCTAAATCTGGCTGTCCTGCAAGACCATTTTTTCTGTGACAGCGTTATTATTTATTTATTTATTTACTTACTTATTTATTTGATAGAGAGAGATAGATCACAAGCAGGCAGAGAGGCAGGCAGAGGGAGAGTGGGAGAAGCAGGCTCCCTGCTGAGCAGAGAGCCCAGTGCAGGACTCGATCCCAGGACCCTGAGACCATGACCCGAGCCAAAAGCAGAGGCTTAAGCCACTGAGCCACCCAGGCACCCCTCTGTTATAGCTTTTTTGAGAAAAACACTGCTCTTTCTTCCATACTCTATGGCCTGTGCCCATAAGTAGCAGGATGTGGCACTCTTAAATTTTAGAGGACTCAGATCAACACATCTATAGTGTAAATGAAGCTGACCCAGTTGTAATAAAGTAGAACGTAGTGGAGAATGTAATATACTAGAAAGAAATAAATGCCTCATATAAAAATGGCAGCTACTTTGGAGCTCAAGAAAGTTCTGCCATTGAGGTCTGTATGTAGACTCTTGCCAGATCTTTCAATTTTTCCAAAGAAGCCAGATATTCACGTTTTATTTATGATATATTTATATTTCAAATATTGACAACAAATTTAAAATATATGAACCATGGATTAAATAAAACTTATTTCTAGGCTAAACATGCCTTGTAGCCTGCAAGTTTGTAACATTCTACCCTTTATCAACTCCTTAAATATGCCTTTTTTGTCTATATAAGAAAACCTTCCTTCTTTGACACTATGAGATTTGGCTTTATTAACCTTATCAACTTCAATCTTGACCTGTGGAATGGCCATCTAACTCTGCGTGCAGATTTTTATTCTATACTACTTACCCTTTATTCTGCATGTCCCTTCCTTTCATTTATCGATGGAGGTGACAGTTTTGGGTTTTTGTTTGCTTGTTTGTAAAAAGCCAGATAGTAGTAGGGAGTCTCTCCTTCTCTGCTGTTCCACTTTCTGTGGTTTCAGTTACACATGGTCAACTACTGTCCAAAAACAGATGATTCTCCCAACAGATCTCCAGAAAGTCAACAGAAGCCTAATGCTATGTTACAATGTCTATGTAATTCGTGACATTTCATCTTATCTTGTGGATATTTTATCATCTTACATCATCACAAGAAGAAGGGTGAATACAGTAGAATAAGGTATTCAGAGAGACCACATTCATGTAACTTTTATTACAGTAATTTTAATAATTCTTTTATTATCGGTTTTTGTTGTTAATCTCTTACTGTGCCTAATTTGTATACTAAACTTTATTAGAAGTACATATGGGTAGGAGAAAGTACAGTATATTTACGGTTCAGTACCATCCATAGTTTCAGGCATCCACTGGGGGTCTTGGAACATATTCTTCTCAGATGATCTCAGAATATACCATATTGCTGACTTTGTGGGCCATATAGTATGTGGCAACAGCTCAGTTGTCCTCTTGTATCATAAATATAGTCATAGACAATACACAAATTAGGTGAAGCTATGTTTATGTTCCAAAACAACTTTAACTACAAAAATTGTTGCTAGGTTGGGGTTGGCCAGTGAGTCATGCATATTTTGCTCATCCTTGACCTCAACGATGAAGAAAGAGTTCCTGACCTTGGCATATAAGACCCAGCATGGTTTGTCTTCTGTCATTTTTGTCAGCTTTATCTCTTATTCTTTTCCTGGTGAGTTTAACCAGTCATGATATTAGGTATTCTCAATACTTTTTACATGCCGGTTTCTCGTCCAAAAATTGACTTAAATTTTTTAAATGACCAAAAAAAAAAAAAAAAAGAAATTAGAGGTAGGAAACTTCATTTTATAGATGAACAAGTTGAGTCATAGAGAGAGTAATTGTTTTGCCCAAGGTCACACAAAGGATAAACAGAAAAGTTAGGACTTGAACCCAGACTGTCTGGTTTTTGTGGTCATGCTCTGAACCACTCTTCCATCTGGCCTCTCTGAGGTCTCTCCAAAATCCTTATGTTGGGGAGACTGTAACATGTTGTTCTATGCATTATGTTCCCTTTATCTGATAATCCCCTTTCTACTTCTGTCTAGGAAAACTAGATCAAGTGCTTCTTCTTTGGTAAGACTTCCATTACTCCACACCCCACACTGACCAGGTTTCGATTACTCTCTGTTTTGGATATGTATCTATTTCTAGATTACTGTACTGTAATTTAAAAAAAAATTCAGTACTTATCTATTTTGATACTAGTGATCTCTTTCAGAGTTTATGTGTTATTCATAGTTTCATAGTTCCTGATATAGTATGTGAATTGAATTCAATGATTAATTTATACCGAAGTTTTTCACTATTTCTGATTTATGCATCACTTCTTATTTTGGTGGAAAGACAGAGTCTTGGTTTGGTGTGTCTCAGAAATAGATCTTAAGATACAGAGTAACGTATAAGTAATTTATCTCGGAAAAGAAGAAAGCAGTGGTAGGAGAATGGGGATGTGAGACAACAGAGAAAAACAGCCTCTGAGCTGTGTATTATCAAAGCTCTTACACTGTGGTCCACCAGGACTCAATCCTGCAGGGGAAACTTTAAAAGCTAGCACAGAACATATACCTCAGAACCGGTCTCCCTATGGGATAAGGTTGCTGGGGTATTTATACACCAATTCTTTTCATTAACTGCTTAAAGTCTACTCTCAGGAGAAGTTAATGCACAAACATATCCAGAATGCTGCACAGGTGGGCAAAGCAAGTTTTGTCAGCTTGAGAAAGCCCTCCAGCACAGAAATGCAGTTGTTGGTAGCTGCAAGTCCAGCTATAGTGTGAGGGCTGCCATATACGGGCAGGATGCCCACAGCATCTGCTCCAGTTTCCCTCTAAACTTCTGAAACAGATTGTAAGGAGAGGAGAGAATTTTTCTGTTTCCCCTTTGGTAAACTGAGACTCTTAAAGGCATCTACAGAAGTAGAATCTCTCATAATAATTACAGTTTTCTTTATTTCATGTGTTTGAGGAAAATATCATCTCTGTCAGACTAGGTGACCTCTGGAGTACTCTGGCAAACCTTTTCTCTGCTTATCTTCTGGGACTGTCTTCCAAGAGTGCCTTCAATCCCAGGTCTTTGATTAGTGGCATATTTATATATTTTCTTGACACAAGAGTCATTGCGTTGTCATTTCTCTCACAAATATTACTCTTGTCTAAGGCAAAAATTTCAGTTGCTGTTTATAATGATATTGTAATGGTTTATACAATGCTCTAGGTGTTCAAACAAACTCATGGAAGAAGAAGACATAATGGTTGCCTTTTAGAATGTATAGAGTGATGACTAGGGTAAATTTTTAAAGTGAAATATAATGACTGTTGAAGAAAAGAAAAATGCAAAGCCAAAGAGGGTATAGTGGAAAGATTGACTAGTTCCCTTATAAGAAAAAAAAATTAATTGACCTAAATTAAATTAAAGGAAGTTCCTTGTCATTTGAGTATCCCAAAGTCATATTATGGGCTGACTTTCAAGTTTCTAATTTTTTAAAACAGCACTGTTTGGGACAAGAATCCTTAACCTGAGATCTTCTCCTTAAAGGTTGACAGTGGAAAGACCATTAAAGCTTTTTCTTAATTCAGATCTTGAAATAAGATGGCCTCAGCTGGGAGGGAGTAGAGAAAAGGGATTTAGAAGACTCAGCAAGTGTCATGGACAAGGATATTGGCTATCTGAGAAGACAGGGGCAGAGACAGATGGATGAGTCCATAATGAGGCTGAGGTTTTGAACTTGGGAAACAGAGTCAATGGTTTCACCCCATGCGAGATAAGACAGCCAGGCAGGTGGTGAGGAGCTGTGAGGTCAGCCTGGACAAGATCGAAGCTGAAAATTGTCAGGACTCCTCCAAGTGGAGTTGTACAGACTTGAAACTCATACCACGGGGCACCTGGGTGGCTCAGTGGATTAAGCCGCTGCCTTCGGCTCAGGTCATGATCTCAGGGTCCTGGGATCAAGCCCCACATCGGGCTCTCTGCTCCGCAGGGAGCCTGCTTCCTCCTCTCTCTCTGCCTGCCTCTCTGCCTACTTGTGCTCTCTCTCTGTGTCAAATAAATAAATAAAATCTTTAAAAAAAAAAAAAAAAAAACAGAAACTCATACCACCTCATCCCCTTAGAGATTAATTGGTTCTGCAGGGATTCAGTAAATAATGTTAATGATGATAATGGTGATACTGACAACAATAAATATTTCCTTTTCCACAGTTATTATTTTAGGAATTTCTCACACTGCCTGGCAGGATTCTGTTGCATGTACTAGAAGCTACCCATTGTTTTGGACAACCTCATGTTCCTTCATTCTCAGCCTTTATAGGCCCTCTTAGTACAAGAAAATGTAAAGTTTAGTAACAACAATAAAAGTGCAAAAATGATTATGTCTACAGATGGATATGGAAGCTGAAAACTGTTAAAATCACCATTTTTTCCCCCAAGTATCTCATTAGAGAAGTTTTTCTTTTTTGCACACTGATGTAACTAGAGGCATGATTCACTTAGTACCTAATATGTGCTAGGCCCTTCACACACATCATCTCCAGTTCTCCCAGCTGGCTGCTGTTTTGCCTACAAGGAAATTGAAGCTGCATAAGCTGATGTGTCCGTGGCCTCGGCTGACTTCTTTTCTCTAGTCTTCTCAAGTGTTATTGCCAGGGTCACATTTTAGCAATAGGTGTTCCCAGCAGTTGGTAAAGAACAGAAGGAGGAGTCAAGCATGTCCATTCCCTCTGCTATACCATGTGACCCTCCACACATAGCTACTGTGTAACTGTTAGCACCTGTATTCTTCATTATCTATATTTCTGTGTTTGTCAAGTTTCTCCAGGGAACCAGAATATACATAAAAAGCATATATATACACATATATTATATATATAATTATATATATATTTGTCATAAGAAATTGTCTCATCTCACTATGGAGGCTGAAAAGTCCTACGATCTGCAGTTGGAAAACTGGAAATCCTAGGAAAGTCAATGTTTCAGCTCAAACAGTCCAGAGAATTTCCTTCTTAGTCTGCCTTTTTGTGCTATTTATGCCTTCAGCTGATTGGGTGAGGTCCACCTGCATTGGGGAGATCAATTTGTTTTACTCACTGTATCAATTCAAATGTTAATCTCATCGCCAAACTTCTTTAGGGACATACCCAGAAGGCTTGACCAAATATCTTGGTGAGTATCTCAGCTCTCTGTGGTTGAGATATTGGGTCAAGTTTTACGGGTCAAGTTGACCCATAAAATTAACTGTCACACATTCAACCTCTCTTAGGTCCTTTATTTCATGCTCAGCTTCTAGTCTCTCTGATTTTGTTCACTGTGTGTTCTCAATTTCTCTGACAGCTCAGCTCATCAAGAGAATGTGAAATAATTAAAAGAAGAGGAAAAAAGGAAAAGCTTCCGATTGCCTTTCTCTCGACATCACCTTCTTTTCTTTTTCTTTTTTTTTGTAATTTTATTATTTTTTTCAGTGTTCTGAGATTCATTGTTTATGCACCATACCCAGTGCTCCATGCAATGCATGCCTTCCTTAATACCCACCACCAGGGTCACCCAAACCCCCACTCTCCTCCCCTCCAAAACCCTCAGTTTGTTTCTCAGAGTCTGCAGTCTCTCATGGTTCATCTCCCCCTCCGATTTCCCCCAACTCACTTCCCCTTTCCAACTCCCAATGTCCTCCGTGTTATTCCTTATATTCCACAAGTAAGTGAAACCATACGATAATTGACTCTCTCTGCTTGACTTATTTCCTTCAGCATAATCTCTTCCAGTTCCATCCATGTTGATACAAAAGTTGGGTATTCATCCTTTCTGATGGAGGCATAATATTTCATTGTATATATGGACCATATCTTCTTTATCTATTCATCTGTCGAAGGGCATCTGGCTCTTTCCACAGTTTGGTGACTGTGGCCATTGCTACTATGAATGTTGGGGTACAGATGGCCCTTCTTTTCACTACATCTTTATCTTTGGGGTAAATACCTGGTAGTGCAATTGCAGGGGACATCACCTTTTTTGTCCCTTTCGCCTCTTGTAAAACTAGGAGAATAAATCTCTTTCTCTGTCTCTTAGTCTCCTCTTTCTTCTAAGTCTCTCTTCCATGTATCTCTTTGTTTCTCTCCTTTCTATCTCTCTTGCTCTCCCTGTTCTCTGTCTCTCTCCCTTTCAAACTTGAAATTTGGTCCTCACTCATCCCATTGATGTGTCTTTTTGATGTATTGTTTTAAATTCATCCCATTACATTAACATTTTTGAAGTGCTTTATGTTTTATATTGGGCTTCCCTATGCAGTTATCCTATTTAATTTTCCAAAAAACCCTCCTAATTAATAAATAACATTTCAAGAAGTCAAAATAGAAGTTTTGCCATTGACAAAAAGCTGAAGATCCATGACTGGGACTCAAGATTTTATCTGCCTTCAAAACTTCTTCACTTTTTATTACCTTATCTCAATAAATTTTTCTGTATGATAGTTTTGATGTGCTTTAGCAGTACTAAAAGAAAGAGAATGATAAAGACAATTTATTGAACTTCATTTGCTAGGAAGCAAAAATATAACACCATTCAGAATATTGTCAACTCAGTAAATTAACACTCAGTATGTTTATTCATTTAAAAACTTGCCAATTATCATGGAAGGTCTTCCAATATATCATCAAATTGTAATTCTTAGACTTTAGGGAGGCTGCAATAATGCTAGAAATGATAATTTTAATGTATTACATACCATTAACTATGTATAATATATCTATAATATATATGAATATAAATTACAGCATATGTAGTAGGGTAATATTTTCATATTAATCAAGGTGTTTTTTAATCCCATATTTCTTTGTTGTTACAAACTGTCTCTGTTCCCATCAATTCAGGCTTATTACTGTCCAAATAGGGAAAGAGTCTTCCCAGACCAAGAACAATGATGCTATATACTTGGCTTTTAAAGACAAAGGTTTGTGAAGAAAACTTGGTTCCCAAGACCAATATAAAGAGATTTCTGGAGTATAATCAAGAGTTTATAGGAGGGATGCCTGGATGGCTCAATCTGTGAAGTATCTGCCTTTGACTCGAGTCATGTTTCCAGGGCCTTGGGATCGAGTCTTGCATTGAGCCCTTTGCTCAGCTGGGAACCTGCTTCTCCCTCTGCTTGCTGCTTCCTTGTTTGTGCTCTCTTTCTCCTTGACAAATAAATAAATAAAATTTAAAAAAAAGAGAGAGAGAAGAATTAGAAATAGGATTGTTTATATTTAGAATAGAATACACTGCTTCCTCATATTTACATCCATGGAATACTAGGAATTGAGGATAGAGTGAATCTTTGCCCCATTCCTTGAGTGAAGCTTGGTATGAAACTTGGGCAGACAGCAGGCATCAGAGACAATTATTTCACACCAACATGGTACAACACAGTAGGTTAGAAATTGTAGATAGTCATGTCTCTTTTTTTTTAAGATTTTATTTATTTATTTATTTGACAGACAGAGATCACAAGTAGGCAGAGAGGCAGGCAGAGAGAGAGGAGGAAGCAGGCTCCCTGCTGAGCAGAGAGCCCGATGTGGGGCTCGATCCCAGGCTCGATCCCAGGACCCTGGGATCATGACCTGAGCTGAAGGCAGAGGCTTTGACCCACTGAGCCACCCAGGTGCCCCAGATAAGTCATGTGTTATCTGGAACTCTGTGGGGAAATTTACAAATGCACCCTACGTAATAGCAAAACAGGGTCAGTAAATACAGAACAATGCATAGGGCATCAGAACTAAGAGACCAGCTTCCCTAAAAGCAGAGTCTAAAACAAAAATTCGTGTGCATATGATTTATTGAAGAATGTTCATCAGAAAAATCTGTAAGAGAATTGTAGATGAAAATATTGCTCTCCAAAGATGGCAATATTAACAAGTGACTGAAGGCATGTGGGTCAGCACGCATTTCAGCAGATGAGAACACAAAAGGTGGCTGACAGTGATCTTAATGAAATGTAGATACTTTCAGTGAATTTCAGTGTGGGATTACTGTAGACTGTATGTTATCTACACCCACTCCAAAATAATGATATGCTAATTGAGGAAGAAAAAACCAGAGGTTTGTGGAGAAGGAAAATCAACCTGCTTTATTTAAGACAACTCTCTTGAAGTATAATTTACATGCCACAAAATGCACCCATTATAAGTGTACAGTTGAATGATATTTAGTAAATTTATAAAGTTAAAACATCCTCCACAATCGGTTTAAGAAAATTTTCTGCATACCAAAGTTTTCTTTACTACATACTTGCTGTCAACCCTCAGGGAAACACTAAGGTGCTTTCTGTATCTATAGATTCACCCAGGATTTTGTGGGGGGAAATTTCACAGAAGTTGAATTACACAATATGTAGTCTCTTGTGTCTGGATTCTTTCAATTAGCATAATTTTTAGACATAATTCATATTGTAGATGTTCCAATAATTCTACATTTTTATTGCTGAAGAGTATTCATTGTATAGATATACCACATTTTCTTTTTCCATTCATCAGATGATGGGCGTTTCAATTGTTTCCAGTTTTGGCCTATTGTGAATAGTGTTGTGATGAATATTCATGCACAAGTATTTACATGGACATATGTTTTCATTTTTCTTGGGTATATATCTGGGAGTGGAATTGCTGATTAGAATGGTATGTTTGTGTTTAACTTATTTGGAAATTGCTAAACTGTTTTCTGCCAGCAATGTATGAGGCTTCTAGCTTTTTCATACATTTGCCCACACTTGACATTGTGTTATTTTTATCATATCCACTCTAATAGGTATTTAGTAGTATCTCTCATGGTTTTAATTTACATTTTAAAAATGACTTACAGTGTTGAGTATCTTTATATGTGTTTTAATGTGTTGCTGAATTAAGTTTGCTAGCATATTTTTGTGGGTTGTTCTTATGTTCATGAGATATACTGGTCTGCTGTTTTCTTGTGATGACTTTCTGGCTTTGGTATCAGAATGTTTCTGGGTCATAGAATGAGTGGAGAAGTATTTCCTCCTCTATATTTTTAGAACATGTTTGTGTAAAGTTGATATTATTTTATCTTAAAATATTTGATAGAAATCATGATTAAAACAGTCTGGGTCTGAGCTTTTTTGTGTGGAAAATTTGTAATTATTAATTTTATTTCTTGTTATAGATTTAGTTCAATTATCTGTTTCTTCTTTAGTTAGTTTGGGAATTTGTGTCTTTCTAAGACATTGTCCAAAAATACATAAATTATTTAATCTATTGATACTGAGTTGTTTGTTCATATTACCCTATATTTTAATTTCTGCAGAGTCAGTAGCAATGTCCCTTCTTTCATAACTGATTTTGGTAATTTTTGTTTACTTTCCCTTCATCTCTGTCTCTCTTTTGGCCAGTCTAGCTAAAGAGTTATCAATGTTACAGCCTTTAAAGGACCAGGTTTTGCGGCTCCTGGGTGGCTCAGTGGGTTAATGCCTCTGCCTTCAGCTCGGGTCATGATGCTGGGGTCCTGGGATCGAGCCCCACGTCGGTATCTCTGCTCGGCGGGGAGCCTGCTTCCTCTTCTCTCTCTCTCTGCCTGCCTCTCTGCCTACTTGTGATCTCTGTCTGTCAAATAAATAAATAAAATCTTTAAAAAAAAAAAAATCTTTAAAGGACCAGGTTTTTATTTCATTGATTTTCTCTATTGTTTTTCTTTTTCTACTTCATCATTTTTTGCTCTGATCTTTATTACTCCCTCCATCTGTTTATTTTGTATTAAATTAGTGCTTTTTTTTCTAGCTTCTTAGGAGAAAGTTTAAATTATTTATTTGAGATTTTTCATTTTTTATACGATATGTATTAAAGTTATAAATTCACTCTAAGCATTGATTTACATCCTCCACATTATTTTGATGTATTGTAACACATTGTTTTTGTTTTCATTCACTTCAAAATATTTTCTGATTTCCTTTACAATTTCTTTCAACCATGTGTTATTTAATTTCCAAATATTTAGGTATTTCCCTAGGTTTTTTTATTGTTGATTTTTAATTTTATTCTATTGTTACTGTAGAACATATCTGGAATGTTTTTAATTCTTAAATTTATTGAGACGGTTTATGTCCTAGCATTTGTCTATACTAAAGAATATTCTATATATTCTTGAACAGAAAAAAAGTTTTTTTTGCCTGTTTTAGGTAGAGCGTTTCATAAATGTCAGTTAAGTTAGTTGATACTATTATTAAAGTCTTCTTTATCTGAGATGATTTTTCCATGTTGTTATATCAGTTTGAGAATGGAATAATGAAATTTTCACTGTAATTGGTACAGGGTCTATTTCTCTTTACACTTTTGTTGGTTTTTGCTACATGTAAAATGGGACTTTTTATGTGTATCACATTTATAATTATTATATCTTCCTGGTGACCCTTCTGTTATTATGAAGTGTTTCTTTTTATTTCTAGTAATATTTCTTATTTTTTTCTTGCTATTTCAGCTCTTTGATACATAAAGTGTTGAACTATGAAATTCACATACTATATTTTTTCCAGATCATTTGCTTTTCATCCATCTGTGTCTTTGAATCTAAACTCTCTCTTGTAAACAGTGTATATATATGGGTTATGCTTTTTTTTTATTCCAGTCTAATAATCCCTGCATTTTGAGTAATGTGGTTAGTTCATTCATATATAATGTAATTATTATTCTGGTTTGTTTATTTTCTAGATGTAATGTCATATTTGTTCCTTTGTTCTACCTTTTATGTTAAAAAATATTTTTAGTGCCTTATTTTATTACTGTTTTGATTGTTTAAAGATAGTTTTGAATTATTTTTTAAGCAGTTGATCTAAGAATTATAATACACATTTTAACTTTATATAGAGTCTATCTAGGTGATGTAATTCCAGTAAAATATAGCAACTTAATTCCAATACAATGTAGCAACTTTCCTCTAACGTAGTTCTATTTCCTCACCATTTTTGTGCTATTATTTTTAGATATATTATATATAAGTATGCTATGAGCCCCCAAAAAAGTTTTGTAAGTATTGTAATTACTGTTTGATACAATGTTATATCTTTTAAAGAAATTATGAGAAGAAAGGAAGAATATTTTATACGATCTTTTACATTTATCTACATTTTTAGCATTTCTGGTGCTCTTTAGTTTTCCATGTAGATTCTGGCTACTATCTGCTGTCATTTCAACCATTAGAATTTCTTGTGGGGGAGGTCAGGTAACATTTATTTCTCTCAGTCTTTGTTTAAATCAATTATTTATTTTGCCTTCATTTTTGAAGGATAGAATTGGTAGTTATTGTGTTCTTTTTTGACTGTAATTTTCTTACAGTGGTTAACATATTTTATTCCAGTGTCTTCTAGCATTATTATTTCTGTTGGAAAGTTACCTATCAATTTTATTGTTGTTCTGTGTATGGGATGAATTGTTTTTTCCTTTCTTTTCAAGGTTTCCATTTCTCCTCTGGCTTTCAACAATTTGACTATAATGTATCTAGTTCTGAATCTATCTTTATCCCAGTTGGGTGGGTGCCATTGAACTTCTTGGATTTATAGATTAATATTTTTAAATTCAATTTGTAAAATTTCTGTCCATTATTCCTTCAAATATTTTTCTTTTTTTTTTTTAAAAGATTTTATTTTATTTATTTGACAGAGAGATCACAAGTAGGCAGAGAGGCAGGCAGAGAGGCAGGCAGAGAGAGAGGAGGAAGCAGGCTCCCTGCTGAGCAGAGAGCCTGATGCGGGGCTCGATCCCAGGACCCTGAGATCATGACCTGAGCCGAAGGCAGCGGCTTAATCCACTGAGCCACCCAGGCGCCCCCAAATATTTTTCTTATCTTTTGTCTCTCTCTTCTCCTTCTGGGACTCTCATTACAAATATTTTGTTATTTTTGATGTACTCTTACAAGTAGGTCTTTGAGGCTATTAAATTTTCTTCAATCTTTTTGTATCTATTCTTCAGGATATATACTTTCTATTCACTTATCATCAAGTTCACCTGTTATTTTTTCTGTGCCATTCTCAAATTTATGCTTTATTTATTTGAAAAAACCTATTTCTTCATTTAATTTATTATTTGTTGGTTCATTATCAAAATAATTTTCTTTCTTTAAATCTTTAAATGAGGTTTACTTATTTGGATATATTCATAATAGTGACATTGATACCTTTATTTGCCAAATGCAACATCTGGGTTCAGTCAGACTTATTTTATTTGACTATTTTTTTATTCCTGGATATGGGTCATTTTTTCCTGTTCCTTTGCAAGTCTGATTTTTTTGTTTTTCTTTTGAAACGGGACATTTTAAGTGATATATTTAAGAAATTCTAGATTCTGATTTTTTTTTGTTAATGGCTTTAATTATTTTCTCTTTTCTTTTCTTTTTTCATTTCCTGCACTTAAAAAGGCTTCTACTATCTATTGATGAAGTTTTGTATGGGTTGGTGAGTGTTTTCAAAATTCAGACATTTTTTTGATTTGTTCAATCCTTCCTTTTTGTTAGGTCTTCTTAGGTCTTTCTTTCATGAATAAACGGCCTCTCTGTCAGCCATGTATGTGTACAGAACATGGACTCTCCAACGTCATTTCTTTGTGTTTACACAGACAAAATCAGGCAATATGTATGGTGGGAACAATTGTGGTTCTCCTCTGCATATACCTGCCATCTTAGCCAGGATGTAGTGAGAAATTACCTGGTCCATCTATGGTTCTCTCATTTCAAGAATGTCCCTGCTAAATTTCTAGTCCCTGATCTGCTGCCTTCTACAAGTGGAATTACAGCTCAGGCTAACAGGGCTGTATGCTTTCCTATTCTTTTTCTACTAGGCTTGCTGCAATTGCTAACAGTGCAATTGAGAAGGGAGTTTTTGCCTTTTGCTCAAAACAAGCCAGTCCCAACCAATAGTAAAGTTGTTGGTTTTCATGGCCAACCCTGCTCAGTATCCTACCATCTGAGCTATGGATAAGAGATAGGATGACCTCAAAAAAGAACATTATACATTTTCACTTTTCTTACTGGATGGTCCGCAGCTTTTCATAGATAAACATTTTCTAATTTGTTTTTTGTTCTTGGTTGATATTCAGAACCCTTAGATAACTATTTTTGACAATTTTATATAGTTTCATAATTTTTATTTATTTATTTTTTTACTCCATCATCACTGGAAGTTCTAACCCTTGACTTACTTTTAAACGATAACTAATTGCAAAAGTTTAAGAATTACTTATGATAATTAAAAATTACTAAATTAACTATGGTTGGTTAATGGAAGCCACAGATTCTTTGTATTTTATCTGTTAAGAGGTGGAATCTATGTTCCTTTCCAATACTCCTCTCCCACCTCTCCATAACTCCCTTGACTGCAGGAGGCTTTGTGGAAACTTTGACTTATAAAATACAACATAGGCGACTCTTAGCCAATTGCAGGGCCTAGGACTTTAGAGACTGGCACTTTCCACTTTTTTTTCTCCTTTGCAAAACTGTTACTATGCTGTGAGGAAGAAGCAATTCTATGGAAGGGCCCTGTGGAAAGGCACTAAGATACCTGGCTAATAGCCTCAGCTGAGTATTAACTTTATGGCCATATGAGTAAGCCATTTTGGAAGTGTATCAACTAGGCCCAGTTGAGCTAACCCAGTTAACTTAATCTAAAACACAGACGAGCCCTTCCTGCCAACACCTTCTCAAATTGTAAATTTGTGAGCAAAACAAATGATGATTGTTGTTTTTTTTGTTTTTTTTTTTTTTTTTTTTATTATTATTATTTTTTTTCCCTTTTTATTTATTTATTTTTTTTTCAGCGTAACAGTATTCATTCTTTTTGCACAACACCCAGTGCTCCATGCAAAACGTGCCCTCCCCATCACCCACCACCTGTTCCCCCAACCTCCCACCCCTGACCCTTCAAAACCCTCAGGTTGTTTTTCAGAGTCCATAGTCTCTTATGGTTCGCCTCCCCTCCCCAATGTCCATAGCCCGCACCCCCTCTCCCAATCCCACCTCCCCCCAGCAACCCCCAGTTTGTTTTGTGAGATTAAGAGTCATTTATGGTTTGTCTCCCTCCCAATCCCATCTTGTTTCATTTATTCTTCTCCTATCCCCCTACCCCCCCATGTTGCTTCTCCATGTCCTCATATCAGGGAGATCATATGATAGTTGTCTTTCTCCGATTGACTTATTTCACTAAGCATGATACGCTCTAGTTCCATCCACGTCGTCGCAAATGGCAAGATTTCATTTCTTTTGATGGCTGCATAGTATTCCATTGTGTATATATACCACATCTTCTTGATCCATTCATCTGTTGATGGACATCTAGGTTCTTTCCATAGTCTGGCTATTGTAGACATTGCTGCTATAAACATTCGGGTACACGTGCCCCTTCGGATCACTATGTTTGTATCTTTAGGGTAAATACCCAGTAGTGCAATTGCTGGGTCATAGGGTAGTTCTATTTTCAACATTTTGAGGAACCTCCATGCTGTTTTCCACAGTGGTTGCACCAGCTTGCATTCCCACCAACAGTGGAGGAGGGTTCCCCTTTCTCCACATCCTCTCCAGCATCTGTCATTTCCTGACTTGTTAATTTTAGCCATTCTGACTGGTGTGAGGTGATATCTCATTGTGGTTTTGATTTGTATTTCCCTGATGCCGAGTTTCCAACCCTGAAAGTTGACAGGACTCAATTGAGAGGAGTTGAATAAACAGAACGTGGCTGACCTGTGAAAAACTGTGGCTCCTCATTCTGCGGAGTGAAGAGGATGGTGAATACATAGGGAATAGCCTGCTCATGTCTTCCTAGCAACACAAGCTTGATGGCAGGACTCTGATGGATGGAGGAATGGCCTGGGGAAAATCTTCTAAAGGGCTCTTCCTTGAGACCTGGGCAACAATGCCAGGTCAATATGTCTTATGAGGAAAACAGAGGCTGTGACTGGAGGTGCTGCCAGGAACAGTCCTAGACTATGATGGCTTAAGGGGGAGAGACTCTTACATTGGAACACATGCCCCAGTCATAATAGATTTTTGCTGTCCAGGATGGTGGGACTCAAAACTAGATGCAATTTGATTTTATAAATCAACACAAGTGATTTTTCCTCTCCCTTAACATCAGTTAGAGAATTTAACAACCATTGCTTATAGTGATGGCCAAAACTCTAAACTATTTTACTGACCTTGACACTTCTGAGAGATCACTAAGATGTGTTCTATGCAATGCTATTTTTAGACAGATTTCGTTAATATTGTTAATCAATGTTCTCTTCTAAATAGTTGAGAATACATGTTAAATTGTACTCTGACTAAATCTTTCCAAAAATTAACTCGGAATTTTTAAAAAATGAAATTTCCTCCTTTAAGAATGTAAACGTAGCCCCTAGATGTCTAGAAAATGTCTAAGTCTGAAACCAAAATGACATCTGTGAAGTTGGATAAAAAATCTAATTCATGAGCTAGAGGGCAAATATCATGAGGTAAGAAAAATTAATGTAATTTTGCAAATTCTTAGGGCTAATAAGTCTATGCTATTGGCAAAGTTTAATCACATGCTCATTACACTGCCCTATGCTTTCATTTCCTCACTGAGAATGGAATTTAGTCTTATCAAACTAATTCATATGAGGAGCACAGTCCCAGGGTATAGAAATCCAGATCCTGGGGTGCCTGGGTGGCTCAGTGGGTTAAAGCCTCTGTTTTAGGCTCAGGTTGTGATCCTAGGGTCCTGGGATCGAGCCCCATGTCAGGCTCTCTGCTCAGCAGGGAGCCTGTTTTCCCTCCTCTCTCTCTGCCTGCCTCTCTGCCTACTTGTGATCTCTCTCTGTCAAATAAATACATAAAATCTTAAAAAAAAAAAAAAAAAAAGAAAGAAATCCAGATCCTTAGAGTGGCAATTTCTTCCTAATGTAAGGAAACATACATACAAGAGAGGCAGCTTGAATAAGACACACTCCCAGAGGAAATTGGAAGTTCTCTAATAACAACTTAATTTTACTTCCTTAAACTGAAAGAAAATGTTTATTTCTTTTAAAATAGAGAAGAAAAGTCACTTTTCATGCCTAATATTCTACAACTAGCATCCCTTTGCTACTTTTGCATGAGTTCTTTTTCTTCCTCAAAGTTTAGCTGGTAGGCAAAAGTTTTGATAACCAATAATTTCCGAAGTAAAAATGGTCATTGGTTAAATCAATGGAATCAAAAACTCAATCATTACATTAGTGATACTGAAAACAGTATCAATTTGGAATTGCAGGATGTGATAAATTGTAAGCACTACTGATTACACGCACTCACACACCACACACAAGGTAGACATTTTCAGGAACTTGGTAACAACCTCACCATCTATAGTCATTCACCAGAAGCCCAGAGTAGTAATAGTCATAGTGTCTTTCTGAGTCCAGTTTGGACAAAGAAACAGTGATATTTTAAAAAGATAATACGAAATCGATGTAGAAATGAGGGCTATGTCAACATGTCCATCAGAGATTCATATCAAATTAAGACCACCAGGGTAAAGTTTAGTGGGAGAACATGATGTCACAGAACTCCAGGCTGCTACTGAGCTCTGCTGTCATGAACATCAAATGGGTTTTATTTGTAGAGCAATATTGAGCATCTGAGTGAAGTCTTCATATAAACAAAAACTCTGAAAAGAGTACTTACATTAAGAAAGGTGTGTGTATATGCCCTTGGGAGGTATGGTACTCTTCTAAGAGTACATAAGATTTGGGATGGATTGTTTTATTCTATTTCATCACAGAACTATATGGTAGATAATTATTAATGGGTTAAGTTTGGTGAGAAAGATATCAAATGATTTTATGTAAAATAATAAGCATGCAAATTATTTTTTGTGTTTTATTCTATTTATATCTTTATGTAGGTCATGCTTGTGGACCATGTGATCAATATATAGGTATCAGTTAACTGATATTCAGTTACATTAATACATAATTTTTCATAGAAACATAAAAGTAATTAGAATCATGTCACAGCTATATTCTTACTTATTTATAAGTTTTGGCTTATAATGGAGGTGTTTTGGCTTATAATGTTTTAAATGTTTTGGCTTATAATGGAGGTGTTTCTAATGACCTTTTGGAAGTTACAGTTAGTATCTAGAAGAAAATAAATAGCCTGATATAACTTAGGTCTTGAAAATGATGGTAAACATCTTAGCAATAAATACTATTACAAAGAAACATTCACCATAACAGTGATTTTTTTTTTTTTTTTTTGGTCCTGGAAGTTGATACAAAGAAATAATGTTTTGTTACCTTGGTTACAACAAATTCTGTACAATATGCCTGGTTGGTCTCCAAAGGGACTACATGTATGTTTGTGGGTAATTGTGGGAGGTAGTAAAACAGAGAAGTTGATATATTTTTGCAGATTTTTTTTGTTCTTCTTTTAAGTAATCTTTTTTTTTCTTTCTTAAGTAATCTTTTGTGGAAAGCTGTTTTTATCAATTAAATGAAAATGTGTTTATGCAAATATCCTTCTCCATATAAAAACCATCCTAGGCATACCTCGGATTACTTCTCAGATACTCCTAGACACACAGCATTTGCTTCAGGAAAGGAAATAACAAAGAGTTTTGTGGTCAACATGAACACTGAAAGTGGCTCTGCGTTCTTTTCCCAGCTGTGACATGAAAATGACTAGGACTGAACAAAAAAGGTGAGCTTGGTGGTGGTTATTATGGAGAGCACGTATTACATGGAGCACTGGGTGTGGTGCATAAACAATGAATTTTGGAACACTGAAAAAAATAATGAAAAAAAAAAGAAGAGAAGACTCTTTAAGTGGAGTTGTTTCCTCTTTTGTGTGCCTTCTTTGCCTTGAAATAGGCACAAATGAGTCATCCCTGTGTGGCAGTGAGGAGACGGAAGTGATGAAACACTAAAAAAGCCAGAGTATAAATTCTCTTTCTTCCACTGTAGTTACTTCTTTGGGACAATGGAAGTTTACATTTTGGCCACATTGTCCAAGAGTGACTCCACGTTGAGGAAGTAACAATGACAACATGAGCTGTTTCCCCATCCTCCCAGTTATGTGCCATAGAAGAAAGCAGGAACGATGCTGTCTCCCTGTGGTGTTTCCACCACCTCTTCATCTGCAGCCCCAGAAGTAGCCTGGTGCAGAAAAATAAGTGGTAGAAATGTCCTTTAGGAGCCCATCCACCCTTCTTTCTTTACAGAATTCTGCTATTTACTGACATTTTGGTGGAATAATGGATGATTCTGTAAAAGGACTATGTTTCCCAGTTGCCCCGGTGGCTATTCGATGTGGCCTGATGACCAAGTTCTTGACGATGGGATCTGAGCATCCGTGATGGTGTAACTTCTGGGTCATGTTCATAAGTGAAAAAGGTGTCCCCTTCATTGGCCTTTTCCCTCTTTTTGTTGATGAGAGCAAAGGCATGATGGCTGAGGTGGAAATAGTTATCCTGGACCATGAAATGGGAGACATATGTTGGAGATGGCAGAACAACAAATCAGAATTTCTTCAACAAACCAGTATTTCTGGTTGCTAAATGTCTTTCCTCGTCCTAGACTACAATGCTCAAACTTTCCATGGGTGAGAAAGAAACTTCTAAACTTATCTAGTGCACTATTATATTGGATCTCTCTGTTACGGAATTGGGGAAATGATACCCCTAAACTTATAAATAGCTAAATTATAGCTTCTCAAACTTTTATGTGTAAACAAAGCAGCAGAGATTGTGTTAAAATGCAGATTCTGATTCAGAAAGTGTGTTGGATAAGGTTTATATGCCAATATGTCTAGGCTATGGAGTCTGGTTGTTTAGTCAAACACTAGTCTAGATGTTGCTGTGAAGGTGTTTTGTAGAGGTCATTAACATCTACACTCAGCTGACTTTAAGTAAAGGAGTTTACTGTCAGCAACATGTGTGGACCTCATCCAATAAAATGAAAGCCGTAGCAAAAGGTGAGGTTTCCCAGAGAAGAAGGCATTGAGTCTCAAGACTATAACATAGAACTCTTGCCGCAGTTTCCAGCTAGTCTTTCTTATGGAATTCAGGTTTGTTGTTTCCCATAATCACATGAGCCAATTCCTCAAAATAAATCTGCACAATCACACAGACACACAGACACACACACTCACACCTCTTATTTGTTCTATTTCTTTGGAGAACTGCAACTAATACAATAGGTCTGCAATGAGACCCGGAATTCTGCATTTTTTTTCTTTCTCTTTTTTTAAGATTTGATTTATTTATTTGACAGACAGAGATCACAAGTAGGCAGAGACAGGCAAGGAGAGAGGGTGAAAAAAAAAAAAAAGGAGAGAGGGTGAAGCAGGATCCCTGCTAAGCAGAGAGCCTGATGGGGGAGCTCAATCCCAAGACCCCGAGATCATGACCTGAGCCGAAGCAGAGGCTTAACTCACTGTGCCACCCAGGCGCCCTGAGATTCTGCTTTTCTAATGAGTTCTTGATGCTACTGTTTGAACCCTCTGCTTTGCATAGCAAAATTCTAGAGAGCTGGTTGTCAGGAAACATGTGTTTTAGTCTAGACTTTGACAAAAATGTACTGTGTTAGGCCTGCCATTTAACGTGTAGATCTCATTTCCTCATCTTAGAGATGAGAATGTTGGACTGAATGACCTCCGTGGCCCCTTTCAGCTCTAATACATTATAACTCTGTGATGTGAACCCTCCTGCTAGAGGCCTGGCTGAGAAGGCAACATAGGGCTTGAGCAGGCAGCAGGGCTGACCCCAGAGGTGCATAAGACTGTGTGACCACCATGCATGGCATCTTGGAGAGGTGGCACTGGTTTTCTGTGAAGTTTGTCTATGTGATGGTACCGGTGGCTCTTCAGCTGGTACTTATAACCAGAAAGCTGATGCCTAAGGAAAGATAGTTATTTTTTGCCCCTTTGATTGGGAAGAGAAATTCAAAAGCCTGATCTCTTTTCTCAGGAAACCTATTTCTCAGTGCAAAGGACAAAGGCAAGTCTGGTAACACAAGGCAGCCGCTTCATGTTCTTTCCTTAAAGATTACATACATCGGCGCGCCTGGGTGGCTCAGTGGGTTAAAGCCTCTGCCTTTCGCTCAGGTCATGATCCCAGGGTCCTGGGATCGAGCCCCGCATCGGGCTCTCTGCTTGGCAGGGAGCCTGCTTCCTCCTCTCTCTCTCTTTCTGCCTGCCTCTCTCCCTACTTGTGATCTCTATCTGTCAAAAAAAAAAAAAAAATCTTTAAAGATTGCATACATCACATTATTTTTAGAATAATGTTACATATGAGAATAATACACTAATGAACTTACTTATTTTCCAAGCTTGGGCATTAATAGAACTTGGATTTGGAAAATTTTATTTAATTTATTCTTTAAGCACAAGAACAAAGAACTTAAATTATAATATATTAAAGTTATCTATTTTAATGTTCTCATGCCCTGTAAACAAACCTGTGTTTTAGAATCAGATAGATATCCCTTCTGATAGTATGACCGGTACTGATCTGTTAAACTTTGCTTTCTAAAATTCTAAATTAAAAAGGCGTTTATTGTTATCTTTTGGAACCACAGCCAAAATGAAACTCTAATCATTCTTTAATGGTGGGAATCTATTTCCACTTACAACAAAGAAAATTTGTGTATAAAATAGGTGCCTTAAAATGTACAATATGGTCCAGTTGTTACATAGATAACTTTAATTGGGGGATGGCAATTCTGCCATTCACTCTGTCATTGTCGCAGCTCCCCTTCATAAAATGGCATGAAATATTTGTCTACTGCCTTGCACAAAATGCTAATAGATTGTTTACTGATGGTGTTTTGGTTAGACTCATAGCAGCAGAGTAGCAAATGAATGATGCTCTAGGAGCATACATTTACTTAGTCGAAATAAAGATATATATATTCACACACACCATATGTCTGAGGTAAGTGGGTTTCTTATCTTTTATCTTTTACCTGAAACACCGCAGGATGTGTGGTGTGTTCATGCCAGTGTGAGTTTGTGTTTGTCTATCTGCATTTGCTTTGCATGTGTATTGAGTGACTGTGTGCACATGTGTTAGATTGGGGTTCGGGATGGAGAGAAAGGAGCTAATTTCTCCTTCCTGGCATGGGAATCTGAGTGCAATCAAGAGATTTAAAATCATTTCCTTATTTTCTTGGTGTCAGACACTTTTTTGTCTCTTCCCCTCCTCCTCCTTCTTCTAATACATGCTACTGCCTTTTTTTTTTTTTTTTTTTTTTTTTTTTGGTCTCAAGGGCAAGGCTGATAAAAATATAAAGGCACGGAAGGTACTTGGTCTGAACAAGGAACCTGTTGCTGTCTCTCACCGAAGTACTTTTCTTTCTCAATACTTGAGTGTGGGGACAGGAAGAGAAGTAAGGATGCAAGGGGAAAACAAACAAACAAAAAAACCCCCAAAAAACCAAGTGTACGAAAACTTGCATTCACCTTTATTTGAGCCCAAATAAATTTTGCTTTCTAAACTGTCCTGGGAAAGAAAGACAGGACAGAAAGCTAAAGGAGACAGAACTTGGCATTAGTGTATTCAGCTCTTCACTTACTATGTTAATAGAGGTCTGTTTGCTCTAAAGGAGGTTGACATAACCTTTTATGAACTATCAATGATTTATTAGAAATGTTGACATTCTTCATTCTCTGAAAAACATGCAACATCTTTCGCGGCGTGACGAAAGCACTGTGGCAGTCTACTTTGTGGTTGTTTGGGTGTTTGGTTTTCAAAATTACGTTTATGAACTTTATATAATATTGAGAGTTGAATGAATGTCAAAGAATGTGGACATCTAGCTTACATTCATTGCATTTCTTCTGCTTTGATTTTAATTTATAGAAGAATGACAACATTTGAGAGCTTCTGGAGAGTGAAATCAGACCTTGAAAACTTTGATTTAACTTGGAGATACAGCTTTTGCATATACATCAGAATTGGCTGTATTGTTTAAAATTGGTTAGAACATTGTTAACTGATTTTCACAAGGAATTAGCTTCATTTGGTGGAAGAATTTATATTCACCCACTTATGATTGCTTCATTCTTATCACAGTGTTGGTCTACTGAGAATGTGGGATCAGCTGTGTATCTTTGGCCCTCTATCGAGCCCTGACAATATAATGGACCTATTCTGTGGTTAATTCATGGTTTCTGGTATGTCTCCAGCAGTTTAACAGATGGATCTGTAGTCAGGCTCCTCTCAAACTCGTTATTAAATATTTATAGAACCATATTGCAAATAGACCCAGCTCTGCCCCTGGAGTTCTATGCATGGATCTCTGGACCAGGGAGAATATCAACTTGGTCAGCTGAAGGAGGAGGACAAAATCTTTTTTCCGAAAGTTTTCAGAAGCATGTTGCATATTTCCCTTACACACAGCACGAGACCATGCCTACTCCAGCAGTATTCTGTATGGTAAACAGAATGTTATCTTGAAAATATGAAGTTATTTTCCATGTGGGAAGATAAAGATGCCCGCCGAATTAATAGGTAAGTCTGAGTATTTGGAGACAGGTTCTATCACTTCAAGAAAAAAAATGTGGGCATGAATAATGGTGCCTTTTGCTTAAGTAGTGTATATATATATATATATATATATATATATATATATACACATATATATATATATATATATATATATATATATGGAAAGTTGCCAGGACAGTGTTAATGTGATGAGTTTGTGAAAAATGAATAGATTTGGAGATCTAAAAACACTTAAAATAAATATCATCCATTGGACATACAGAAGAAGGTGTTAAAGTGAAAATGCCAAAGTTGTTCAATTTTTAACTGAATCAAGGCAGGGGCAGAGGAGTGCATAGGATGTTCACTTAGACAGAGAGGAGATCTGGTGTTCTCAGAGGGGCTCAGTCTCTGCACACCAAATAGCATTTGAGCTAAGAACAAAAGATAGTGGTCACTGGGCTGTAGACTTATGAGAGAAGACTCTGGAATTCTAAGATGTGCTGTAGTTCTTCTAGAAAAAATGTCAAGACCACAATCCTCATGCTGCATTTATGAGTTATATAATCATTGGGCTAGGGGAGACTTTGTGAGCTTCCAGCCCATATCATTGTTTTTGGACAGTCCCCTTTGAAATTGTCCCAAAGACTTAGAAGCTAATCCAGGGAAATGATATTGTGCCAGACTGTAACCACATACTTAATTTTAATACCACAAGATAAATTACTAACTCTATCCTTTAAAGGTATTTCAGTGGTTTCAGTAAAATTTTCAAGATATTCTTATTTAAAAATTTAAATAACAGTGCTAATTTGGCAGTATATGAAACCATAAATGTCCTTTTTTTCTATGCTGACTCCTTGACTGAAATCAGGTTGTATTATGACAATAAATGCACTTTATGGTAAATAATACTCACTACCATTAATACTGAACTTGCTGATACTCCTCAAACTAACAGAGTTACTAGCTATTCTTCCATGCTTAAAAGAACCTTCTTTTGTTTCCAGTTCTACTGACTTAGCTGCTTATCACCAATATTCTAAGGTCTCCAGGGCACAGTATTAAGAGCTATTGAAAGGTTATAGAAGAAATAGACTCTTGACCAGTTCTTGCATTTTGAGGGATTTATAATATAGTAGTGGGGAAAGGAAGAGAAGGTGTAAAAGACCTAGGAACATGGATGTTGAAAATTGAATTTGATACAGTGAAGTGTACACATACAGTGAGTGTATGTTATGAGCAGATAGGGTTAATAGAGCATTTTCTTAGAGATATGCTGATATTTCTGTAGCACTGTGAATGCTGGTTGTTTCTGTTTGTGCATTGGTAAGAACTAATGAATATTTTCCAGTGATAATACGTAAGGTAATGCTATGGTCCTCCCTCTCTCTTCCCATACCTCAGTGTGACTATGGTAGAAGATGGGGCCTTTGGAAGGCGATTAGGTTATAAAGGCAGGACCCGCATGAATGGGTTAAATGCCCTTATAAAAGAGATCCCACAGAGCTCCCTGGCCCTTTCTGCCATATGAAGGTACCACCAGAAGTCTGAGACCCAGAAGAGAGTTCCCACCCAAACGTGTTGGCATCCTGATCTTAGATTTTCAGCCTCCAGACATGGGAGAAATAAATTTCTGTTGTTATAAGACAGACACCCAGTTGATGATATCTTACTACAGGAGCCTGAACAGACTAAGACAGGTAGGATCTTTGAAAATATTCTGCTCTTAGGGTACGTTGTTGAGCATTACAGCTCTGGAGCTTTGTGGGTGACAGTAATTATTAACTCTAGCTATTACTATGGAGAACATTTAAGTGAATATGTGTGCAAGGTTAAACACTTCCTCACCCAAGCATATCTATAAGAAATACTGTATTTTGGGGAAAGGCCTGGGTGAAACATCAGTAAGACAATACTGTGCCTCTGTTGACAACACACAGTTTTCAGATGTCCTAGGCACCCAGGTTGCTCTAAGTGCACCTAGAGTTTTTCAGAGTTACCTCACTGGAGGGGGTGAGTAACTGTATCTTATAGCTTGAAGGGCATTTAGCCCTTCTAGAACCCTGCTCTGAAGATTCCTAGCCATATTTATTAATCCAAGGGAATGGCTTTGTAGATAAAAGGAATAGGGTGTGGTGGGGTTCTAACGGTAGGCCTTAAAATTGAAGCCACTCTCCTGATCTCTCAAAGGATGCTGAACAACAAATGAAGCTAGGTTATATGACATTTGTATAATTTTATATAAATTCTCAGAGGTGGAAAAAATTGAAGATTATCACACCTGCTTACACTTGAGATGTGGGAAGAACAATGAACAGATACAGAGGTTCTATTTGCAGTTTTCAGAAAGAAAAGCAATAGAAAGAATGGTTATATTTTAGGATTTGTTCTGGGATTATTTTGGGTTTTTATTTGTCTTCTTAGAAACATAGTTTCATTATAGAAAAAAAAAACTTTTGGACCTCATTTTGAAAGAGAGATGATATTTTCCTGTTGTATAGAAAGAAGACCATTGTGGGAAGTCAATTTTATTGTCCACAAAATCAAACCAATAAAATGTAAAAAGTGTTTTCTTTTCTTGAGTTATTAAAACTCATAACCTCAAAAAAAGCACATTTCTTATTTTTCTTGTTTCAGAGTTCACCAACTAAGACAGACTGAGCTGGGCCATTATCGTTCTCATCAGTTTAGATTTATATGATGCATGCATTGAAATGAACATCTGGACAGTTAGAGAATACATTTCATTTGCAAGCCCTTGTAGCATTTTTCCCCCCCCATATTTGGAATGTCCCTTTGGAAAACAGCATTAAGTAGGAAAACAACATCCAGTAAAAGAAAAATACTTTTAAAAGCAAAAATTACTAGAAATAAGATTTTCAACGGGAATTTTTTTGCCCTCAATAAAGATAAAAGTGAAATCAGAAAGTACCATACAGAAATAAAAATGATTGCCTTTTTGGGTTTTATCTCGCAACCAGAGAGCTGGTGAACTTAAACTCAGAGGGGACTTTCAAGGCAACTAGATGTTAGCACAGTTTCTACTGTCTCCCTGGCCTAAATGGAGATTTTCAGCCTGGCTAAGTATTGCATGGAGACATTCAATCCAGGTGCTTTATGTAGTAGGCTTGGTGATTCAGTGTGTGGCATTTAACAATGTGAGTCAGAATTAAATGAATGTTTCAGTTTTATAGTTGGGGAGCTAATAGAAGAGCCACATCTTAGATGAGTCATTGAGCACAGATCCTGCTCCGGGCCACTTGCTAAAGATTGTGCAATCATTTTCACAAGCAGCTAGGATGATAACCTTGATGTTCTGCCCTTTCTAAGTTCAGATGATCCAGCTGTTCCTCTTTGCTTCTCCAAAATAGATTTGAGTTACAGAAAAAACTTCTATCTTCATTATTTTTTTCTGTATATATGCTGTGCTTTATTCTTTACATGTGAATAATGCAGTTATTATATTTTGACTCTTAGTGTATTCTGCTACAGATAAACTACACTTGTTATTTATAACCCCTCTTTCCTTCAAAAATATTTGAGGCAGCTTAGAATAAAAGACACGGATATACTAAAACTTTTCAAGCAGGAGCAGATGAATGTGATCATGGGGCTATGGTAGGTCAAGATAGCTATACCAGAATTTATAGGCTAAAGATAGCTCCTGAAACAGAGCATCAAATTTAGCTTTAAGCTTTCTGAACATTATTTTCAACATGTATCATTTTGCTTTTTTTGTAAATGTCAGTGTCTGCATTAGTTTCTCCTACTTTTTTTTTAAGGATTTTATTTATTTACTTGATAGGCAGAGATCACAAGTAGGCAGAGAGGCAGGCAGAGAGAGAGAAGAGGAAGCAGGCTCCCTGCTGAGCAGAGAGCCCGATGTGGGGCTCGATCTCAGGACCCTGGCAATCATGACCTGAGCCGAAGGCAGAGGCTTTAACCCACTGAGCCACCCAGGCGCCCCGAGTTTCTTCTACTTTAGAATATAAACTCAAAAGGGGGCTGGTACCACTGTTTAGCATAGTTTATCAGTCAAATGGCAAATTTTATTGAGGATAGTTGTTTTCAGAATACTCTGTGAAGTTTGGGTAAGTAGGGTGAGACATCAAAGGAAAGGAGAAGCAATCACTTGTCTCTATCCTCCATGAGGTCACCAGTCAGTTAGATAAGACAGTTGTACACTTGAGAAGTCTCTTACCACAGAACACAAAACCTAACGAATGTTGTTAGAATCCTAATTGGGGATATGAGCGTGGGAAAATATAGCTCTTAATACATGCACGGGCTGCTATTTGTCTGAACAATAGGAAATGAGAAACAGGATGCTAATTTTCTAGGGAAGGTTTTCTCTCCTATACTAGGCTAATGCATGACTGCCCCAGCATAGCCACCACCAGAGGTACTGCAGCATGCTCTGTGTGCTTGGGATGGGGTGGCTGAAGCACGGTCTAGTCATATGATGGACTAAGGTATATTTAACCTATGCATCCCTATATAATCTGGGAATTAGAAAAAGGAAAGAAAATAAAGAAGGAAAAGAGAAGGAGAGGAAGGAAAGAAGGAAAGGGAAGGAAGGAGAGAAGGAAATAAATTATGGAGAACTTGATGAATCTCTTATTATGCCAATGTGAAAATCATTAAGGTATATTTTTTGTGTCTTTTTTTTTCTTTTCTTAAGCTTAATTGACAGAGTTAGATTTTTGTGGTTTTATGGAATGATAATAACATATATTTTTTCCTGAGTTTTCTGAAGTAATTTTTGAAAGACGAAAGATTCAAACAGAGAGAGAGAGAGAGATATTATTAGGTTTATTAATGGTTAGCTGGATTGAAGAATGACCTAAGTATATAGCCATACTAGGCTTTTGATCATGTCCCACGCCAATCCTTGATATGACCTAACTGAGAGACTATTTGAGTTTGTGGAGGAAATATAATTACCTAGATTTCTTTCCTTGTATCTGACAAATTGGAGACATAGAGAGACACTAGTCTCCAGATCCATCTTTAAAAGATAAGCCTGGGGGCACCTGGGTGGCTCAGTGGGTTAAGCCACTGCCTTTGGCTCAGGTCATGATCTCAGGGTCCTGGGATTGAGCCCCACATTGGGTTCTCCACTCAGCAGGGAGCCTGCTTCCCCCTCTCTCTGCCTGCCTCTCTGTCTACTTGTGATCTCTCTCTCTCTCTGTCAAATAAATAAATAAAACCTAAAAAAAAAAAAGATAAGCCTGGCCCTGTACCAAGTGTGCCTGCTAAATGAAAGAAGGAGCTCCAGAATGTATGGCTTCATAGAAAAATCCAAAATGAAGGAAGGGAAGGGCCTGTACCACATGTATTCTTTAACTTCTGGTTTTACCCATCCCAAATAAATCACATTACCACAAATAAACCACACTGTGGTGAGGGTGAGTTAGGGTGAGGATAGGGACCAGACATACCCATATAGTGTGGTCTCATCTCTTTATGCCCAGTAAGATCACTTGGGAAACTAAATATACAGTTCTCCACCACGAACACACACATGCAAACATGCCTGGGCCCACGTGGGTATACAGCGAGTTGAAAAACAGGAGAACAGGGAAATGAAAACTTTCCAAACAGAAGACTTTATTGAATTTATAGTAATTGGTTTGGTGTACAGTAGAGGTTCAGTTGATATTCATTGAATGAATTACTAAAGAATATATTAGATATTATTAACCGTAGGTGAGGTTCTCCACATTTAACTCAGTACCACATTATAGTGAACATGATATTCTCCTTGCCTCTGCCCTGAGAATTCTTTGTGAGGCTCCACCTTTGTAGCACATGTCTTGATTAATATTTCTCAGAACTAGATTGGGCTGGCAGGTAGGCTCAGTGTTTGTAGGGAGTTACTCTATAGAAAACAGAAGGTAAAGATGGGGGATCTCTGGGAAAGGGGAAAAGAAAAAAGATTGTGGCAGAAAGGTGAACCCAACAAGGGGATCCTTAGTGTTGTAAAATGTAACCTGTCATCCTATGATCACCAAAATTTTCATTGAAGTCTATAATGCCCACTAATACTTTTGTATGAACAATTTTCTCATAGAAATTAATGGGAGGGTTGAATTCCGCATTTGGGGGTCAAGGGTTAAGCTTGCTTTACTACATAGAGGCAAGTGTGGCTGAAATCGGGTTGTATAAGGATCTTGAATGCATCAGTTAGCACCCCTATAGATAAATGAATACTGAATCTATATTCTTATTAAAGCAGATTTTTCTACAGAGAATGTTAATGTGCCTATTCACCCTATAGGAAACTATAAAGGTCTGGTGACTGTGGCATTACATCAGAAATACCATAATAAAGCAATAAAGTTACCAAAATGTTCATTCTAAAATAAGTCATTTTAAGCCTTGAAGCATGAATAAAAAATGGAATAATACTGAAACTTTTATCAATTTTCACAAGTTATAATGGATATTCCAATTATTTTGTATAAATTACATTACCAATTCTAAAAGTTGCATAAATTTTTAAATTTCTGGAAGGAAAAAGTGTTATAATTTGACTTGCAAATATTTTTACAAACAAAACAAGCTTTAGAAATGACAAAAATGAGAATAGAATATATACAAATATAAAGTGTTATTTAACATACTGGGATAGCTAAATCTTCTGTGAAGCTGAGAGATGTGTACATGCAAGAAAATATCAATTTAACCACTATTGTTTGCAAACTTTGTCTTTCTACACATAAATGTGTCTCTTCCTTTCTGTTTGTGCTGCCACCAGCTTAGAGTGCCTTCATTTTATCCATCCGTCATTATTATAATCAATTTCTTTCTGAAACTCAAACCCAACTCAATGTTAATTTCTTCGAATACTCTCCCATTTAAAATGATAAAAGTACAATATATCTTGTTGGTTTCTTGTAGTTTCCAAACATTAGTCATTCAGAATTTGTATTTCCGACTTCCTGTTGGCTCGGAATGAACTTTTTATTGTTACCAAAGTCCCTAAAACTTGCCCATATACACATTTCCCTTTTCCTCAGAATTTTGTAGACCTTTGCCTCTAATCTTTTAGCCTGAAATGGTGATGTGGAGAAGTTTCAGAGGATCCTGATTTTATTTTCTAGTATGTGATTCGGGTTACCTGGAGGTAGCTTGGAGAAGTCTTTTTATTTGAAATTCAGCAGTAAACCAGCATGTGTTTAGCATGTGTTTTAGAGTCTTCTGAATTAATTTTGCCTGAATTGGAGGGATTTCTCTTTATCGTAGCTGTTTTTGCTTCATTGTCTTATGGAAATTTTCTTGTTTTATATCCTTTAATATGTTTTTGCTTTTATGGTTGGATTTTAGTCTTCAAGGAAACCATTTATGTTACATAGGCTCAACTTTGTCTTGAACATTGTCTCCCTTCTTTTCTTCCGTTTTCTTTTCTTTGTTTTTCTTTTGTTCCTTCTTTCTTTTGTCCCTCTATTTTTTGTTTTCTTCTTCTGCATTCTCTAGCACATAGAGAATAAAAGGCTCTTAATTTAGAGCAGCAATTTTTTAAACTTTGTTTATTCTATTTCTTCTTGCTTAATATTTATTAGTGCATTCTATAATATTGTTGCTTTGGACATCAATTTTCCTTACTATTGAGTTGGATGCTCTCTTTTTAGTTCTTTCCATTTATTTTTTGAACAAAAATGTCTAATTTTATTTCTCTATTGCACAAATGCATTTGTGAGGATTTTTTCTTCTTTCTTTGCGTTGTGTTTTCTTTAGACACAATTGTTCCTTGATTTGTTCCTGTTTTTCCCCCATTTTTAATTTATTTATTGATTGATTTTTCTCCTCTGTGACATCTTTGAATTGTTGGCTTGCAGGTTTTTAAAATTTTGCTTACACTTAATATGAATGATTTGGTACAGATTATCTGATTTGTGGATTGTGCTGATAAAATGCAAACAGTTTCTTTTACTTCTCTTCCCACCATGGTCGTTATTTATTTTGGTTCCTTTTCCTTGGAACTAAAACATGAGAGCACAGGATATGAAAATGAGGTAAGTTGATGTTGATCTTAAATCATGGTTTCCTCTAAATAGTAGGGTTTTCATCTCGTTTCAATTAAATTATTCTCTATTCGTTGTGAACTCCTGTAAACTTAACTATCTCTATTTTTAACATTTCCTCTTTTTCACTATCCCTCCCAGGAACTATATACTACTACTTGTCAGTTAGAAGAAGAAAAATTCAAGGATACAATCTCAATTTGCTTCTCTAAAAATTGGCAGTGTCATTGCATATCATCAGTATGTAATTGAGCATTATTGTTTCTAGAATTTTTGTGAAGGTTTAGAAGCCAACTAAGTTACCCACACTGCTCTGCTTTATTCTAGCATCTTCTGTTGCTTCATTATAGATTCTCATTAATGTTTATTATTTTTAGTTTTACATATTTCCTTTTATATTGCTGCTGATAATTCTTCATTTTTAAAATTCTTTTCTTTTAAAGTTTGTTCATCTGAGAATACAGAATGGAAAAATGGAAATGATGTGATCTGGCTTCACTCAACCATCTGCCATCTTTGCCCAAACTTTCAACAATCAACTTTTACTTTATTATTCACAAACTTATCTAAAGATGTACATATTTTTAAAATTTCAGCCTAAAATACTACTTAGACAACAAGTCTTACATATTTATTACCTGTTAAATAAAGTGATTTTCCTCTTTTATGTACCCTTGTGCTATAGCTTTCTAATTTTAATGTGAGCTACATTTGTGTTGTCAGGGTGTATTGTGTAAGTCTGCGTAAAGTCCGTCCATATGGTTTATTGTTTTGCCAAATTTGTTCACGGACCTTGTTATTCTTTGTTTTAAAAGTCAAATACTTTTTTACTTGATGCTTTCACATGCTGATTTCATATCATGCTTCAAACTCTCTCATTATGTTGTAGAAGATTTTTTTCATTATTCTATGAAATAATAGACATTGCAATGTGCAGATAGGAAGGAGACGAGGTTTTATTTACTTAAACAAAGATAATCACTTAGACCATGCCTTTGAAAGGTGGAGGGCGATGTTGTGGGAAACTCTAATATATGAGGCATACTAAGCACTGATTTAAGAAGAAAAGAGAAACAAAATTAAGGTCAAAATACTTATTTTGTATAATTTGGTAAATGAAGAAAATTAGTGGAATTTATTATTTTTTATTGTGTAGCTCCTAAAAAAATGTTAGGTTGTCATGATTTTTAGTTTCCCAACTGGTAGCCTTGGTTTTGTTCCCATTGCCATTGTCAGCACTGGCTAGTTGTAAAGTAAAGATGAACACTGCAGATGGCTGCAGGGGGGTACAGCAGAGGTCATGCTCACTAGGGACTGGACAGCCAGGGGCAGAGAAGTTCTCCATATGCAGTAAGTACTCTTCAAATTTGGGGGTAGTAATGATGGATTTGTTTTGTTTAAGTTATTTGTGCTTTCCCCCTCTTTATTCTAGTGTTTAAGATGGTTAAACACAAGTTTTTTTCTGTGGCATAACTAGTTACACTTTCCACTGAGTTTGTAGCTCCTGTTTTTGAGAGGAAAAACACCAGGCAATATGCAAAGTCTCCTTAAGTGAATAATCTGAATTGTAGAAAGGATCCACTGACTTCTTTCTCAGCAGTGATTTTCCATCTGAGTGGCTCCTGGGTGGTTAGTGAATAAAGCTATGTTGGTGCTGGCTGGGTGCAAATTACTTTCTTCTGAAGTTGCCTGCTTTGTGGCATTACCTGCCTATAGCAAAACAAGACCCCTCCAGTAGAGAAGTCTCTTTGGCCAAATATCAAACAAATTAACCTTTTAGTATATTCCTAGGAGTCTCTCAAGAGAAGGAACACTCTGGTGACATCACTGATGGCAAAGGTTAGCCTAAAAGTAAAATGAAATCATCAGGCCAGGCAGGCCCTGTGGGAGAATCAAGCCTTGTAATGAGATAGAAGGTTCCTAGGAAACAAAGCCTTGTTGCAGGAAGAACGCTTGCAGAAGCTAATTGGGGTAAGCTTTTGCATCAGTGCTGGTACACCGCATCACTTACAGCCTTGAAGATAGTTGCAATGGTGTTCAATGATTGAGTCATTCCCAATTTTAGCAACATAGGCGGAACATGAATTACACAAAGAACATGCACTTGAGTTTGTCCTATCTGTGACTCCAGACTCCAGCAAGATACCAGTTCTCAGACTGGCTGGTGTTGGGGTTGTTTTTCTGAGAACTGCAGGGACTGGGGCAGCTGACACTTACAGGGTCTGCTTATTTCCCTCCATTCTAACTAGTGCCATTTTTGCCTTGTCATCTTGTTGGTGTCTCCCCACCCCTCTCCCCTTGCCCTCCTCCACTTTTTTTTTTTTTTCAAAGTGTGGACTCTATAAATGAATGCAGTAATTGTTCTAAGTGATTTATGTGTTGAATTAATAAAAAAGTAATCTAGTTACGAGTCAAATAAGCTGTCTTAGCCTATCTGGTCTACTATAACAAAATTCCATAAACTGGGTGGCTTATAAATAACAGAAACTTAATTCTTATGTTTCTGGAGAGTGGAAAGTCCAAGATCAAGTCATCAGCAAATCTGATGTCTGATCAGAGTCTACTTCCTCATAGCTGGACATTTTTGCTATAACCTCTCAGGATGAAAAGGGCTGGGGAGCTTTGTGGGGTCTCTTTTATAAGCACACTAATCCCATTTCACTAATCATCTTCCAAAGGCCCCACCTTCTAATACCATTACCTTTAAGAGTTAAGAATTTTCAACATATGAATTTTGGGAGGACACAACCAACAGAGAACAGTGTCAGCTGAGAACACATTCCGCCTTGGTGCAGCAACTCAAACCAGAAGCCGACTGTGTTTGGAGCAGTGGAAGAGTGAACAGAGAACTAACATTTTACTATTTTACTTTATCCCCAGAAAGTCACCTCAGCTTTGATACACCAACAGCTCTTCCAGCACTTTCTAGGATATATCAACTAAAGGCTTTATCTTTCAAGATCTCTTTTGGTTTCAAAGAGCTGTCATTTTTTGAGTAACAGAATGTCGAGGTAATTAAGCATCCAGGACTCACCACTTACTACCTGTGAGACATAGGCATGGTACTTCAGCTCTCTGGGCCTCCCATTGCTTTTAGGTAAAATGAAAATGGGGGAACAGTGTCTGGCATGTAAGTGGCTCTCATCATAAACACTATCTATTATTTGGAGCAAAAAGGGAAGGGTGTGGGTATGAGAGAGTTGTTATTCATTTTGGTAGTCATAACTTCACTAACAAAAACAGCTTAACATTTTTGAGCATTTATCTGTCTACCAATATAATGTGCTGAGCACATTATATTGTGAGATGTCTTTAAAAATCCTCCCCATCCTGCCCTATATTCATTACACAGGTGAGGAAGCATTTAGGTAACATCCCAAAGATACTAATGCAATAAATAATTGTGCATTAAAGAATAGCAGAAAGAAACTCTAAGAGCAGGCTTATCTCATGGAAACGTGTGTAATGATAATGAGTCATCTGTTTTAATCACATCACTATAGCTATCCTAAACCAAACCCTTCTCTTGAGCTCACATTAAATCTGTTTATTTCTCATATCTGGATTGCTTTTACATTCTGCACCAGCTAATCTCTGGTCCTATTTCAAGTCAGAATCTGGATATTATTTACCATCTGCCTCCAAGGGATGCACTTGCCAAGTCCCTTAATTTGCTATAATTGGCAGGTTTTCAGTGTACATAATTTATATCAAAAAAAGCTATCCTGAAAAAGGAGATTAATTAAACCATTTCTTCTGGGTCCCTAAAAGTGCGGCAGTTTCCAAGAGGATGACTTTAAGGCCTTAAGGTCTTCTGTGTGTATATGCTGTCACAGCTGAGCACATTAAAAATGTATGTTGGGTTGGTCCCTGGTGCCTCTGAGCTGGTCAGAAAGATGTCATTGGCACCTGGGTAACATCACAAATACTCACTGAATTAAGCAGCTCACATTTGCATTCGAGTCTTTTGTTCCAAGCTTTCCAGACACTAGAAACTACTAGACTGCAGGATAATTTATGGATACCTCTGTGTTGGCAATTCTGTCACTGATATGATAGGAAACACTAGAAAAAATACACCCAGATGTACAGAATTCTAAATAGAGTAAGTGAGAGACCACAAACTGATTTAGACAAGCAGCACATGTGGCTAGTAAATAGACATTTTACAGGATTTTTTCCGTCTTTTTCTTTCTCAGCCTTCTGCTAAGCTCATGGTCTAAAATGGGGCATGCCCTAGGCTTTGTGGAAGCATTCTGGTTCCTCCCCCGCTTTAGAATAATGCCATCCTGGGAGTTCATTCCTTAATCCATGCTTATCAAAAGTTGGCAAGTTTATTCCGCATTCTAAGGAAAGGAACTTCGCTGTTTTCTACCCTTTCCAGAGTGGTTTTAAGGTTTACCAGTCTGTGGGTAGATTACATAGACCAGCACAAGAATACACATGAATTTATTACACATTTTTCCTTTCCTAGAATGCCCCTCTTCCCATCCTTGTCTAGTTTTTCTCCTACTTTCCAAATCTCAGCTCAAATGTTGCCATACTTGCTGCCTCCCCATTTGGACCCCAAATGAAAAAGGAGCCTTGCTCTGCTTCAGAAAATATATCTGAAGCTTAGAAATAAGGCAAAAATGTCCTGGGGGAAAAGCTGCCCAAGTAATTGGGGGAATGTACAGAGGCCACTGTTTACTCTTAATTAAAAATCTCAGACCTTGTAAGTTAGACATTAACTTACAGCTTTTTGCATAGTAGAGATACATGTGGAACGGTACTGTAAAATATTACCGGGCAAGACACAGTTTTGTTATCTACACATTAGTCTGATCCCAAGTTTGTCTCTAGCTAGCTAGCTTCTGAAATGCTCTTTGATCTGCTTATAATACCTGACTCATTAATTACTGAGCTTAATAAAACATGTACATTTTATATGTGGGTGAAGATCATGTTTTTGAACTCCATGAGAACATAGCATGCTCCACACTCTTCTAGATTGACTTCTCTCTCTTTGCCACTCAGTGGTATGTAAGTAAGCTCCATGAAATTGAGCTCCTAAATGGCAGTCCATGACTTTGGACCCTCAGTGCCTTGTGTACTGCCTGATGCCTGAGACACCCAATAAAAGTATGTTCTATGAATCAATTGTGATGTGGTTTAATTCCCAGTCACTCAATTGGCCCTTACATCATTGTTTCAGGTCACTGCAAGGACTCTATTGCTCAAATAACAACTTCTATTTTAGGAAAATATAGACATGGAGTCAGAAATGTTGTGAAAGTCTTTTGTATGACTTGATGAACTCTATGTTTTAGCTTCAGTCTTAATCCCACTTTATTACCCTTATTTTGCATTGCAGTGTTTTTGGATTGAAAGTAGATCAAGTTGCACAATATTCTTCTAAGCCTGGATACTTTGCAAAGACAAGTAGAAGTTTGGAAGATAGTTTTACTTGTCTCTCTCTCTCTCTCTCTCTCTTTTTTTAATGTTGCCTCTAGTTGCTGTGGCTGCTTGAAAGCATGAGGAAAGTTGTTGGTTTTAGTGTGTGTGCACATGTGTATGTTTAAAAAATAATTTGACCCTTTGTAAGAAAAAGAAATTCCGCATAAAGTAGTTTCATGCCTAATCTCAAAGTATCAGCCTCTATTGTATGATGTTTGGTTTTAAAAATAAGTGCTTACTTGGGGCACCTGGGTGGCTCAGTGGGTTAAAGCCTCTGCCTTCAGCTCAGGTCATGATCCCAGGATCCTGGGATCGAGCCCCGCATTGGGCTCTCTGCTCCGCGGGGAGCCTGCTTCTCCCTCTCTCTCTGCCTGCCTCTCTGCCTACTTGTGATCTCTGTCTGTCAAATAAATAAATAAAATCTTTAAAAAAATAAAAAAATAAAAATAAAAATAAGTGCTTACCTAAAAACATTAATAGACATTTGATTTGCAATTATATGTATTGAATATTGATATGGAAGATCAAATCAAAATCAGAACAAATAAGATTTCACTAAATATCTTATATATAATCTCTTTAAAAATCTACAGGTGATTTCTGTGCAGTGTCTTCTTGCCCTTTTCTTTCTCCTATACCAACTACCATAATAATACATTTTCTGCCAGAGTATACTTTAAATGCCTATTTTGTCATTCTGTGTCTATTTGGAAATGTACATAAAGAGTTCTGAAGAGGAATATTGACTAGGATGGTTTTCGGAAACTCTTTGGAAATGATATTATGTCATAGAGAATTAAATATGCTGCCAGTAGCTATCCAACATTTAAGACAACAAAAATTAAATAAGTTCTCATATTTAAGAACATAAAAATAGCCATTGGTTAAGTTTAAACTCTATCCACTGTCCAGGGATTTTTAACAGATGAAACTTTGTGAAAATCCACAAACATTAGCTTTTCCAATATTGTTAGGGTTGTGCTCTAGGCCAGAAGTTGGCAATCATTTCTTGCATAAAAGCAGACAGTAAATATTGTTGACTTTGTAGATGATCAATGTCGGCGGCAACTATACAGCTTTGACATTTTAGTGCAAAAGTAACCATAGACAATACCTAAACTAGTGGACATGGCTGTGTTTCAATTAATAATAGTCTATTTTCAAAAACAGGTGATGAGCTAGATTTGGTCCATCCACCATACTCTGACGACTTCTGCTTTAGACCATCCTCATAAATCAGTTTTCTCCAGTTGGTCCATAGAATTAAAAAGTCACTATTTTTGCACTCTTTTGTATTTTGCAGAGTTATGAGAAAATGAACAACCAACACCTAAATTGCTTTGACCAGTAGCAGATAAGACAGAACTGTGTGTCTTGGTCATTTTATTCAAGAATCTAAATATTCGCTTAATAAAAATGGGTATCAAAATACTTTGGAAAAAAAATATTGCATGCAAGGGAGTGTCTCAATATTGAGGACCCATAGGGTGGTGGGAATGAGGGAATAAAATGTCTATCTAATGTTCCAAAGGTCTCATTAAGTATGACCAAGTTTCTAGGCTGTAAACCTATTCTGGGGATATGTAATTTTATCCTTTACCTCAGGCAATTGCATCTAACACATAGAAACTACTCGCATGTTAATTTCAGGGCTAGGTGATAACTTGACTGGTGTTTTCTTCATATTACAGGAGAGTAAAAACCTTCAGGCATTTTCTATAGGACATACCGAAATTTACCACTGCTTTCTTGCAACTGAAACTCAATACTAACCTCATTAATGATTGAGTACATTGGGGATATCTTTTATGTCAGGGATACTTAACGCATGAATTTGGTGTGCATTTCATATCCAATTCATAATGGGAAATTGAACAAATGAATGAAGAGAATAACATACAAACTGTAAGTCTAAAGTCTCTGTCCCAATTCCTGAAACCAATATGATGAGAATGAATAGGCTCTAAATAGGCCAATGAATAGGCTCTAAAGTATGGTGATTTGGAGAGTAGAAATAATTATTTTTTTTGCATTAAATTCCATCACTTGGTATTGTCCAAAAGGCATTTGGTTGCCAATTTAAAGAATATCTTAATGGAAACATCCTCATTTCTGATCTTTTCCCAGCTCTATGTCCTAAAGAGAAAATATCCAGGAACTTCAGCTAATTTAAATGTTCTTGCCTTTAACCTTACTTTGACCTTCAAATTTAACCCTGGGTTTGTAGCTCAGAACCTGGAGCAAATCCCACCGTCATGGAATTTGTTGAAAGTGCAAGGATTACTTAGGTTCCTAGGACCTCTATAGGAACTGAGGCATCTTTTTGTAGAAACTTATCTTTTTGTATTTTTTTAAGCCATCATTTATTGTGTATTATGCACTTATAGGTGCTTTTCACATACTGTTAATCTAGACAATTCTGGAAAGTATAAATTGTTATCTCTTTTTGACAAATGTGAGTCTCAGAAAGTCCCCATAACTTGCCCTAGGCCACATATGCAGCACAAAGGACAGATCTGGGTATCAAGCTGAGGTCTATTTAGCAGGAATGCTTTTCTCAAAGATACTGTCGTTTAGTACCAGTACTGTGTAAATGAAAGGCGTATACAACATATTATTTAGGGGAAATGGTAAGATCCTAACTACCACCTGCATGATATTCCTATCATTAGAGTCTCTGGTTTACATTACAAACTCTTCCAGTGGGGCTGGCCACAGCCACCAGAAGGCCTTTATGAAGATACCTCTATGTGAATTAATGAGTCTTTCCAGTGCTTTCTCATTAGTCCCAGATAGTCAGCCAGATTACATTATATTTGGGAGGAAGAAAGGACAAAGAATCTACACAATGGGAAGGAGGATGTCCAGTGGCTTTATGTTGGGAGATCACTGATAAGCAGGAAAGTCCAAGACAGTGTTTCTCCACCTGAAGACTTTAGATCTTCTGAAGCTGGAGTGTTTTCTTTAAAATGTAAATTCCTGGATTTTGTCTTTGAATAACCTGAGTGCAATAGATCTCACTGGGTGTTTAGGGATCTTTGGAATCACCATTCAAGTTTAAGAACCACCAATGGAAAGTAGGGAGGAATATCTGGAGGGTCTAAAGGATGACATAATTCTCAGAAAGAGGAACTTTTGGGAAGTTTCTAAAAACTGAAGCTAAATACAATAATGTACCAAGAAGTCTTGTGTGCCTGGGAAATGGTGGGCACAGGAAAACCTCCTGAAAACTGCTCCCATTGAAAACTGCTGTAAAGTCAGAGTAGGGGTCGTGCCTCTAAACATGCCAAGCATTCTTTTTTATTTGGTTTTTGTTTTATTTTTACTTGCATATTTAACATTCATGGACAATAATAGTTTTATTAAACAAAAAGCCCTTCGCTCATTATTTAATGATTGCAACATGAAATTGCACAAATTGAGGCGATAGAAGATACAAATCAAACTGAATTAGGCAAAATAGCATAGTTAACCAGGTAACATTTCCATAGATGTAAACAAATATATTATGGATAATGAGTTGAAGGAATTGGTATAAAATTGAATTTAAAGCCTTAATTTAAACAAAGTATGTTCTCTAGTTTATACCAGATCAATACACATGGTATATGAAGTTTCATAAAATATGATACAGTACATTGCTTCCTCCACACACCATTCACTATTTTTATAAGTGCATAATATTTTTGGATGATAAATATAATTAAATAGAGCAAAGCCATATGAATTACAGCCATGAAGACTTTTTTTAATAGTATTACAGCCTTGCTACAGAGCTTGAAGGGATTACCACTATAATATCACGGAAATGTACTAGCCCCGAGGGAATACATTCTTATTGTCAGTTATGGATTTTGTGAGCTTTAAATTAGAAAGAAAGTGATATCATCTTTTTCTTTGAAAGCAAGAGAAGGAAACTACTGAAAATTATAAGTAAACAATTAATGTTAACTTCAAATATAAGGGTTTTTGAGTTTGTACACAGCTTGCTCCCTAGTTAAAGCCAAATTCTATATTGCATGCACAATTGCATGCAAATTGGACTTAATTTACTGCATGCTTTGCCTCTTCAATTAAATAAAATGAGAAGATGATTTTTACTTTACAAGAGTAAAAATTCAATGTGTTAAAATGTTTTACTTGTAAATTTTCTATAAAGAGCTTGTGTACCCAAATGTTTATTTGAAATAAGTCATTTAACCAGTATGTATAGAAGGCATAGTTTCTGCCCTCAAGTAGCTTATGGACTCAGTGGGAACAGAAAATACACTGGCATGGTAAATACTGATTCTAGGTTTATCTTCTCAAAACACTTTTTTTCTGTATATTTTCTTGTTCAAATTGTATCTAGTCTTCAAAGTCTATATCATTATTCTGTAATATGCAGTCTAAACACTTTTACATCATATATTAGTTTCTTAGGACTACCCCAAATAAGTACCACAAACTGAATGTCTTAAGACAACAAAAATTTATTGTCTCTCAGTTCTGGAGGCTAGAAATCCAAAATTAAGGTGCTAGCAAAACTAAGCTCCCTCTGAAACCTGTAGGAGAGAACCCTTGCTTACCCCTTCGCAGCTTCTGGTGGCTTTTCAACAATCTGGTGCACTTTGTCTTGCAGTACAGCATTTTAGTCTCTGCCTCGCTTATGGCATGTCTTTTTCTCCTGTGTGCTCAAGTTTACTTCTTATAAAGACACCAGTCACATTGGAAAAAGGGCCCACCCTACTCCACTATGACCTTATTTTAACTTAGCTAATTGCATCTATAATTAATTTATTTTCAAATAAGACCACATTCTGGACTATGAGGGTGAGGACCTTAACATATTTTGGGGGGGGGCAGCAAACAATTCAACTTATTACATGTGGCAGTTAAGTCCTTCCACCATCCTGCTGGTTCAGCCTACCTTCCTTTCTCATTTATCACAGGAGAAAGAACCTGCCAATGATTGATTTCCTTCTCTGTGGCAAGCACAGAGTCCTTGGAAGGGCCTTGCAGAGAAGGGATTATTATCGTCATTTTACTGGTGAGGGATCTGAGGCTTAGTGAGTTTGTATACATTGATCAAGATTTATTTGTTTTTCAGATCTTAGCTCGAATTTTACCTTGTCAAAAAAGCCTTCCTGAGAACCCAGACAAAATTAGATTTCTCTGATACATATTCTGATGGAATCCTATATTTTTCTTTCATAGAATTCCTACCATTTTATAATTGCTTAGCAACTGATCACTTGATTAATGTTTGACTCTCTGTTTAGACCATGAGCTCCATGAAGTAGGGCCTGTATATTTCCTTCACTGGGCATATAGACACTTAGTAATGTGGAACTAAATGTTTGAATGAATGACTTCCATAACAGGTAAATGGTAAATTAAGATTTGAAATTTTTATTCCAAAATCCAGAGTTGCTCTACTTATAATAATTAACAAATATTTACTAGACACATGAAGTGGGATAAACACTCTGCATGGCACTTGGGCTGTCAAGATGAGTAGACCAAGTCTTTGTCCCCAGGTAGTCCACAGGTTAGTAGAGAAGACACACAAGGGGAGGGGATAACTAGCTTCTTAAATCTGGGGAAGGACAATCAGGGAAAGCTATCAAAGGGCATAGTATTAAAGTCATATATTATAAACAAAGAGACCAATTCATCAGTAAAGTGTTCATCACCAGGCAGAGAAATAGGTATAAAGTGAACATACTCTTGGGAACATGGTCACAGAGAGGTAGATAACAGAGAAGGGTTGTTTGTTGACTTAGACTAGCTTCCACTGAAAGAACTTTTGGCTGGGCCAAATTGGTCTACTTATGACCTCATCAGTATATCCCACACACTTCTGACTCAGCTCAATGAAAAGCAGAGTTTTCTAATTATTAGAGCTTTCAAAATCTGGAAAAAGTGCTTTTTTGTGGTGGTGAGCACCCAGTCCAGTGAAGATTTTCTAATGTCATATGAGTGACTAATTTAGTCCTATATTATATTATTGCTTCCTATCCTTTTTCATGCCATAGCACATATAGAAAATAATATTTCTATGGCACATTGAAGTCATAACCAGAAATATTCTATTTGAAAGGTTGGAAGTTGATACTTAATCTCATTTTAACTCTTTCATGACATAACACATGGGATGTTCTAGCATAGGAATTCAATCTTTCCAGAATTTTAGCTCTAGGAGCAAATAAGATATTCTCTAATTCTGAGGTTCTTTAAATAGAAACATTATTTTTCCATGTTCTTCACATAGAATCCAGAGTAATGTATTAATTGGTACAAATCAGAATCATGGCACTTTCTTTCATAAATCCCCATACTTATTTCTTAAAGTGTTTCAAAGAAAATCCAGAATACTTACCTTGAACTAACATTCCCAGCACAGTTTGGTTCCTGCTTGCCTTTCCCAATTAATTTCTATAACTTTTCCCTTTTGTCACCATAATTCAGCATCAGGAATTTATTTCAAGCCTTCAAATAAACCAGATTCAGTTCCACCTCAGGGCCTTTGCACATGTGGTTACCTCCAAAGGCAAAGATACAGGTTTACTCTCTCATGATTTAATCCTCAGTTTAAATGTCATACCTCAGTGAAGCTTTCCCTGACTTCTATGCATAAAGAAGTTTTACTTATTATAGTCTCTGGCACCACCTATTTTTTAAAAACAGATCAAATAGTGTGTTTTAAAATTTACTGGTTTATTAGTCTCCCCTTCTTTACATCTACCATCCCACCCTTTCCTTGACCTATATGTTTAACAAATCAGAGAGGTTGCAGAGAGCAACAGAGAGGTGGCCCTGTTCATCATTGTAGTTTCAATGTACACAATGATGCCTGGCACATTGGGGTAGCCTACTACTTACGAGTTGAATGAGTTAATTAAAATATTTCAAGAACCATTTGGCAAATAGACAAACAGGAATATCGTAAGCCCACAGAGGATGGGTATTTGGTGAATGAAATGATACAAAGGATTTAAAGCAGTGATCACATCAGGGTGCAGCAACTGAGACAAATTTCATGAAGGAAGTTCTAAATGCTCCTGAAATGTCAACATATGAAACTAAGAGGGGATGTGTCCAAGTGTGGGGGGTTATGGAAGTATTCTAGAAGAAACTGATCAATAAAGTACATTGTTAGATAGGAAAAAGGTATAGTTTAGAAACAAAAGAGATACAGTTTGAATTAATTATAGCAATAGTCCTCCACCAAAGGTGATTTTGCTCCCCAAGGGACATTTGGCAATATCTGGGGACAGTTTGGTTGCTACAACTTAGGGGCGCTAATGACGTCTACTTGGTAGAGGCCAGGGATGCTGCTAAACTGTCCTCAGTGTACACTACAGTCCATCCCAACAAAAACATCATCTGGTTGCAAATGTCAGTAGCAACAGTTATGAGAAATACTGGATTTTAGGAATATATAGGAACATTAGAGAAGATAAGGCTGAAAAAATTAGTTAACGCCTAATAATAGAACTGTTTAAATATCATGGTCAGACATTTACTTAGTGGGTAGAGGGCAGCCAATGTTGGTTTTAGACAGAGATGTGATGGAATCACAGCAGGACTTTGGAAGGCCTGACATGGCACTTGTATGAAGCCAGCCTGAAGCAGGGTGGGAGGCTACTTTAATGGTCTAGATGGGAGATTAGAAAGCTTTGCACCAGAGAAATGCCAAGGGGGATAGAAAGGACTGGATATATTTACATTATTTCAGAGTTATGATATTCATGGATTGCCAGTGACAGAATATATCCATTTTAGTTAAGAAGTCTTAAATATACATTCCTCCATCTCTTTGATTTAGTTCACATGGGTTTTGAAGGAAAATACCGCAAGTCTTGCTTGACTTTTTTTGTCCATAAATGCTTGGAATGCCCCTGAGGTTTCTTCAGTATTTCATATCACATGTTTTCATCAGTGAGTGGAGAATTTAAAAACATGTATTGTAATCACTAACAACTCTGGCGCTTCAATGAAGGAATTTGTTATTGCACCATATTTGGGGATGGGACGGGTGGAAAAGAGAAAGTAAGAAGAGGGGAGGGAGAGAGTGAGAAGGAGAGGAAAGCAAATATAGCAAACCATAATTGTCTCAGAATTTTTCTTGTAGAACATTTGTTTACAGAATACTTGAAAGATGAGGATATTTGAAAAACAGAGTTATGGGATCTTAGAGTTGGGAGGTTATCTAGTCCAGTCTTTTTTTTATTCAAGCACAAAATAAAAACATTAAATAGGATGGCTGACTACTCTTGTCTTAAAGATTTTCAGTGCTTGGCCAGCTGCCAGGTTGTTCAAAATCTGTGTTCACATTCGCAGTGGGTTTCTAAGATTTCAAGATATTGGCAACCTGACAAAAGTCTATTTCAAAAGTAACTGGTATCTTTATTAAGGTATGACAAATGAACTATGAATAAGTACTGTGTGAAAGAGCCAAGGTAAAAATATGAGGTAATTTTTATTTGGATTTTACTCTTTATTAGATGTTTTACCAAACCTCAGCAAAAAAAGCAGCTTTGCTGTCTGTATGTTACTTTCTCTAGTCTAGGAAGAGCCAGTTCCTGTGGTGAACAAAAATCACTTGCACATCAGCAGGAGCCCCATCATCATCCTGACGCCAGCGCTGGGAATTCTGACCTCTAGGTAGCATAGCATGTTTTACCTTATGAGGGCAATAGGCCAGGCCAGACACTGTTCTTCCAGCTCACAGATATGAGGGAGGGAAGCTGAGCTCTGAGCCTACTGGCTTGGTTCAGGATTTCAGAGCACATTTAGTTCACTTACACTATTGAAGCTTCTGGATAATGTGCATTTTAAATTACTCAAGCACTTTGATTACAGAAGTCAAGAGCATATACGGTCCCTTGCCTTTTCCATTGGACATGTAAGCTTTAACACCCCTGTGAGAGATGATGTCTGGTCAAAATGATATAATTCATAATAAATGGAGCCCAGGGGAAGGAATTATTAATAAGGACTAGGTAGGAGTAGGGAGAGAAAATATTGTGTCAGTTATTAAGTTATTAATATTAAGTTATTAAGATCGAAGCTTAATTTAGAAAAGGGTGATTAGTAATGTAAGCTTAAGTTCTGGATACCTAGATATGGTGACATATGGCCACATTGGAGATATAGCCAGGGAGAGAGTAAAGGATATCTTTGTACAACATGCTTCTAATGAATGGAGGCCTGTACAAATGTTAAGTCATTCTCGTTCATGTTCTCATTTCTGGGTCTGCCTTTTCTTTATTTATCTCAGCATTTCCACAAAACTTTGTGGAATAGACAATTACTACTCCATAGTCAGCCCTAATTTTGCTGAGATAATTTATGTCTTCTTTTTCTTTACAAGAAAAGTTCCAGGGGAGACCTTAGTGGGTACAACTAGAAATTCTTTTTTACATGTTTGATATAACTACCAGAATGTAAAACAAAGAATATAAGTAATCAAAGATACTTTATTCACAAATGGCAAAAAAATTTTATCTAAAATAAAAGATCTTCAAATCTACCAAAGTTCTTTGGTTCTTGGAAAACAATAAATAGATTCTTATTAGAGTTCTATAGTGGTTTTTTTTATATTTTATTTATTTGACAGAGAGAAATCACAACTAGGCAGAGAGGCAGGCAGAGAGAGAGGAGGAAGCAGGCTCCCTGCAGAGCAGAGAGCCTGATGCGGGGCTCGATCCCAGGACCCTGGGGCCATGACCTGAGCTGAAGGCAGAGGCTTTAACCCACTGAGCCACCCAGGCGCCCCCTATAGTTTTTTTTTTAATTTTTAACAATCAGTGGTGACACTAGAGCCTCTTGTCAAAAGTTCAATGATGACACTATCAAAAACAGCCAAGACCATTATAAAGTACATAGGTATTCTCTTTTCTACCTTTGAAATGTCAACATGTGCTACTACATATATGTGCGCAGAGAAGAGTTTCTTATTGGATGATTTTCCAGGTATACAGCAATCACTTACTAGTTACATGATTTTATCTTACGTGTATACCTCTGTACTATTATTTATCTAAGATATTTTAGATATTTTCCCCTTAATTAAAGCTATGTAAACAAGAAATCAATGCTTTGCCAAAAAGCATGGATATTGCTAGTATCTTCCATACACATATCTCATAATACATCATCTAAAATCATGGCACAAGTACTAGACTTTAAGAAACTTGATGTTATGTTTTCATGTTACTAACATGATGAAAACTGCATTGAACTCTCCTATGTTAAAGAGAATATGTTGGCTGATTTTTATTTTTGGGTGTGTGTGTGTTTGTGTGTAAAGTTCACTAATTATCACTGGTGTGAAATATGGACTTCTAGTTGTTAGTATATATAACAACAACGAAATTGTAAAGCCAATTACAATAAAGCTGTGAAGGATGTGTTCTTGCAACAAAACACATGGGATTTTGGTTCCAAATGGAAAAACACCACCGCTGGTATTCACTTCATCAGTGAGTAACTCTAAGAGAGCAAAAGGCCACAAAACAACACTGAAGAGAGAAATAGGCAGTGGCCCTGCCTGTCCACTGATCAGATTGTGCTTGTCTTTTCAAAAAGAGAGAAATTCATCCTTTTAATAATTTCCTTAGAAGATAAAGCTAAGCCAAGTTGGCTCTCCAGCCAGCTCTTGTTTGTGAAGTGTAATTCTGTGGTAATGAGCTGGTGACAATGTGAGGAAAATAGTGTAAACATTCTGAAAAACAATTCCAAACATGACTAAGATAAGAAAGAAAGAAAGAAAGAAAGTAAGAAAGAAGAGAAGAATGAAGCGAGGCAGAGAGGGAGGGAGGGAGGGAGAGTAGGAGGGAGGAAGGGAGGAAGAAAGGAAAAAAAAAACCAAAACTTCTAATTACCACTTGAGAGGAGCTAAGAGCATGATGGACATGCACAATTCCCTATCAATATGGGTATAAGACACCAGTTGTGTATTCTAATGCCCCTTCCTTGCTCTAGAGATGTCCCATTCTGTTGTAAGTGAATGAGTCCTCAGTCATTCTCAGAAGATTCCAAAGTACTTGTATCCTTTAACTAACTTCAGTATTTTCCGAGTAGCTGATAGATCTCTTCCCATCTACAGAAAAAATGCCCAAGACTATGGAATTTGCATTTTTTTTTTTTTTAATTTGAGAGAGAGGGAGAGTGAGCACGAGAGGGGAAAGGGTCAGAGGGAGAAGCAGACTCCTTACTGAGCAGGGAACTTGAAGTAAGACTCGATCCTGGGACTCCAGATCATGACCTGAGCGGAAGGCAGACATTGAACCAACTGAGCCACCCAGGTGCTCCACACAATTTTTATTTTAAGACATGTAAAACTCAGCAATTGTGGAAAGCAATTATGGGAAAAACATATGCTTACTAACTCTAATGTCTCTTGCTCCTTTCCATTTATCAACAGGTAACCTTAATTTTTACAGCTTGGAACGGCTGGGGAGAAGCCAGAGCATACAGTTGGCTGTCGTGTTTCCCATAAGGAAAGAAACGGATTTCCTTAGTTGTAGAAAACAGATATGGGACATTGGGTTTTCTAGAAGAGGGAGGGAGATGTATGATCAAAGAAGGATGAAGGGAAATTATGTTGGTTAAATAGCTCAGAAAAAAAAGGAGGCTCAGGTTTGTGTTGTTGGCAGTCAACAATAGAAAGGGAACAAAAAGTTGATTTTTCACTATACAGTGTATTTTATGTTGCACCTAACACCATGTACTATTCTGGGACACTTGGCATGCTTATTTCTAGTAACGCAGTATGGATTGTCTTGTCTTTTTCCTGAGCTGAGGCAGGCAAAGCAATTCCAAACATACCACGTTGGAAAAGAGATGAAAAGAGATTTCAGGACATTTGATATTTGCATTAAGAACTGTTTGCTGCTGCTGGCTTTTCTGGTGAGTTCTAGTTGGAGCCCTTTAATTTGTTAGTGAACCTGTCAAAATTTCAATACAAATATTTGTAATTCTACCAGGCATAACTGGTTAGTAGGATTAGGAAAAGTTATGTTCTTTCCTGCTCATCCTTCTTCTTATCACCTTCTGTTCTTCAATACCTTCTACTTTAGTGTAGCAGATAAAATAATCCCCAAGGTTTCAGCTTTTGATAAAGCTTTTTAAGACACAAGTGCCATTTTTCTTTTACAGGTTGGACTGCAAAAATAAGATGTGATCTCATGCTAGACATTACACTCTGTTTATGCATGTACCTGCTCTTCAGTAGTTTTGCTATTTAGAATCCATAAACTGCCAGTTCTCTGGTGCATATTACTGATGATATTTTCCTTGCAAGCAGTAGTTTATGTCTGGCGTTAATAAAAAAATCCAGGTTCTTCAAGTTTCAAAGCCATCCTCTTGACAAAGGTTGTTCTGCAGCTCTTGGACATCTTCTAGGGAAGTATATGACAGAGGCCACAATCAACCAGTTTGTATTCAATCTTTTTCTTCTCCAGAGGAAATTCAGAAAACTGGGATCTTGATATATAGACCCATGGCACCAACTGTTAACTATATGACACTACTTGAAGACTTTCAAAACCTTTCTAAGTTCAAGGTTAAAATTTTACCTGTTAGAACATTAGGTAATTGAATATAACCTTTTTCATTTTTTTCTGTTGTTTTGAATTGTAGGCAAACCATGCAAATAAAACATAACTCAAGAGCCTGGCTGTTAGCAGAAGTTCTCTCAGCTCCTAATATGTTACCTTTTTCCTACAGCAAAGTTAGCTTGTATGTTTAAAACATGAAGATGATTCTATGCCTTCACTTATAGAATTTTATTTTATTTGGACATGATAGTTGGAAATTTTATACACATGGATAAATGGGGAACTGAAGACAGGGTACTTAGAAATTATAGAATTATATAATAGTATATAGCAATGCCTGAAAGTTTCTTATATGTCAAAATGTATTGCCTGGAAATTGTTTTCAAAACTATAATTAAGAATACTTTGGAAGTATGAATACCAATATATCTGTTTTTAATCCTAGGGACTTTTGGGAAATCTCAAATCACTTCACAGTTGGAACAATGAGACAGTAGAGAAGGAGATGAATGAGATCACATGGAAGGGTAGAATAGAACTCTAATGGAATATAACTGTGCCATCCATGGAATATTTGATTGCTTGAGTCTCCAGAGTATAGACATAAGCCATCAAGGCTCAAATCTAGTAGTTTTGGCCAATTAAGGACACAGAGGAATAAGGGAGAAAGGCAAAGATAGCTGTAATGTCCAAACTCTCAATAGGTCACAACGTGGGGTTAAGAATGTTAATTAATAAATTACAAGCTAATCCTGTGTTTCTGATGCTGTGCTCAGAACTTAATAAATATTACCTAAATGAACTTCATAGCAATGGTATTATGGAGATTTGACTCGCACTCCATTATACAGATGAAGAAATTGAAATACAGATAGGTAAAGTAATTTGTTAAAAGTCTCATGACTTAGAAGTGGATTTCAACCCCAGAGAACAAAACCCAGAAAAAATTCTGATCTTAACTAATACTTTAATCTATTTCTTGGACATCAATTATGTTATTAGGTACATACATAAATGCATACTCTGTAGACAGACTACACCAGTAAGCCAGAAACGAGGCAGAAGGGCTACACAAATAGGTTTTCCTTCAACTGATAGAAAAAAGTTCAGGTTTGTGGTTACCAGAGAAGGGTGGTAGAGGGAGAACAGATTGGATGATGGAGGTCAAAAGGTACCAACTTTCAGTTATAAGATAAATAAGTACTAGAAGTGTTATGTACTACATAGTGGTTATTTTTAATACTGCTCTATGATATATTTGAAAGTTGTTAAGAGAGTAGATCCTAAGAGTTCTTATCATAAGGAGAAAACATTTTTTTTTTCTTTTTGTATCTAAATGACGTGAAGGATGTTAAATAAACTTACTGTGGTCATCATTTCACTATATATATATATATATATATCACTATATATATATATATATATATATATATATATATCAGTATGCTGTATGCCTTAAACTTATACAGTGCTGTATGTCAACTATCTTAATGAAACTGGGGAGGGGAGAAAGAACAGGTCTTCCTAAAGCATCAGAGTTTTTTGTTTGTTTTGTTTGCTTTTTAAAGAAGAGGTTTTTTGTTCCTTTCATAGACAAAAGTAGTAGATTGGGCTTCCTCTGGCCTATTTGGAAGCCCTGATTGTGTGGGGATTACCTGGAGTCTGGGAGAACACACTTACTGTTTGTGTCAGGGACAAGGTTATGTCTTTGAAGAAGGTTGTATTATCTGGAGCCTCAGCAGTTTGCATTAAAAGGCTTAGGCATGGAGCTCAGACCCCATCTTCCTTATCATTTCTCTCTTTTGGGTTTGGAGTAGGGGTCCTGCTGAGACAACTCCAACCATAGTACATAAACTGTCTGATTGTTTTTATCCTAACCGGAGATTCTAGAGGACCCAAGTGGTCTACATGACAAAGGAAGCTAGCAGCACTGTGGTAGTCTAATGCACCGAACAACAAGGTCCTTAGGACTACAGGAGTCCAGTGATATCTTTAGTATAGTGTTGCTGCAAAGTGAATCTCTAAGCACCTAATCCTATTTTTGTGTTTCTTCCATTATATGATGTGATCAGTGCTCACCTGGAAAGAAATCACAATACATTTACCAATCAGCTATGCTCCTGGGGAAAGGGGCTAAATCTGTGAAGTCACTTAGGCATGCAAGACATTGATTGTTGCAAACTATGCTTGCTAGTCACTAGACTCTCTCATGGAAGTTTAATTTTCTTCTGGAGATATTTCAGCACTATTTTTCTTGCTTCTTCTCATCTCTGATTTCATTCTTTGGAATTTTTCCACATTTAAGCATTCCTTATTGCTACATATAGCTCATGGAATTTTTTTTTCTTCCACTCCCTTAACTACTTACATATTCCAAAGAGCTGCAGTTTTTTCCAATATCAAATTTAATTCTATTGCCTTTACAAACTGCTAATTCAACTGGGTTGAAACTGTGACCAGCTCTACCAGGTAGTGTGTCATACAGTAGTGAACACTTAGAAATTCTAGAAACTCAAGACATGAAATATGGGTAATTCCCATCCCAAGTCAATAAGAATAATATGATAATGAAATGCATTCATAAATAAGTAAAAAGCCAGAGTTTGAATCTCAAAATCAATTACAAATCAATATAATTTTTCTGAGTACTTTCCTCCATAGGGGGAAAAATGTATCTCTCTGATGGTGAACATTCAAACATAGGCTTCGACAATACCAAGACAGATGGAAGTAATAAAATGTGTCATTTAGACAAGTCACCAGTAAATGTTTTACCTATATTTTATCTGGACATTTTATTGTTACTTGGCCTCATTAACCTCAAAGTAATAATATTCTCACTTTTTTTCTTTGAATATGTTTTCTGTTTCCTATCTTGCTTGTTTTTTTTTTTTTGTCCACATGCCCCTTAACTAAAAAATAATAAAAGAAAATGTCATAAAAGAATTAAAATAATGTGGAGACTCATAAAAGGAAACTTAACAGTTTTTAAAGTCTAAGAGAACTTTTCTTTAATTTGCCCCTTTTCTTGGCAAGAATTATTGAAAACAGGGTGACAATCTGGTTCTCATTTTTCTTGCCTTATCACCACATAAACCTTCATTTAATAGACTAAATTAAAAAATAAGTATGAAAAACCTTTTTCTAACACAGAAAAAGTAGAGGTATTTATCTGTATCTCTCTGTGTGTGTGTGTGTGTGTGTGTGTGTGTGGTTGAATAGTATGGTTTGATGGATGTCAGAAGAAAATGGCAGCTTGACACAAACTGTCAAATTCTGCATACACTTCATGTCTGGGTGATCTCCCATGAAACCCATGTAATTGAGCAGCTGTATAGATCCTGATGACAGTCCTCACTTGTTTTCTAACTCCTTCTCTAACGTCAATTTTCTCTCTGTTACTTAAATTTTTTCTACGCAAAGTTTACAAAGGAGTCAGTTTTAAGATAATGAGCATTACTTAGAAAGGTACGAAATTCAAAAAAAAAAAAAATTGTTATTCACGTTTTGCTTAACTTCAGACACACTGAGTTGCTTGTTCAAGAATCCAGAACTTATCTCTGAATCAGAAGAGCTGAAGGTCATTTCTTACCAAATCTAGTGTGTTTGTGTGTGTGTGTGTGTGTGTGTGTGTGTGTTCCACCCACATGTGTATTTAATTCACACAGCTATTCAAAAATACTTATAGAACTTAGAGAATTGTATAGAACTTCTCCTCCTGTGACATATCTGTTTAAATTCTAATGGTTTCACTGTATCTGTCTCTTATTCAAAATGTAGCTTCAAATTCTTGATCTTCACTGATCTTTTTCTAGCTTAGCCCAGCTGCAAGCCCTCCAATGACCAATCCCAAAGTGCTAGTGCAGATTTCTTCTGTTTTTCCTTTTATTTGATATTAATGTTCTTTTACGTTTCTGAAGGGCGAGCAGTATATATTCTGTGTGCTACATGCTAACCAGATGTCCCTAACCAAACAAAAATTCTTGCCAGGGGAAAGGGGAGAAAAATGTGTAGAAATCTTTAGCCAAATGGACTGAGTGATTTTCCGTACTGACCACAGTAACACATGGGAATTCATTCTGATGGCCTTGGAGTCTCTGCTAATTGTCAACTAGCTATACTGGTAAAGTCTCTGTCAATTTTCTTTGCAGCTAAAGTGGCTTTGAGATAGAACCAAATTTGGCATTAGAATTGCAGATACACATGAGAACTTGTATGTGTAGAACAAACAATTTCTTGCTGCCTATTGCTTGTGGGAAGTTTGCCAAGAAAAAACAATTTGCTCTGCTGCAAGAGCCCAGCTAGCCATTACTGGAGAATGTTTTTCCAAGATTGCTTATCAGTGATTTTAATAGGACTCAGAGGTTTGTGTGGTTGCAGAAAATGTTAGTTACTTTTTAAAAGCCCAAATTTCTCCCCATTTCCCCCCATAAGCCTGAACTCTTCTAATTTTAATGCAATCAGCAAGATTCGCACCTCCCTAAATGAGTAGATAGTAATGGATAATTAAATGCTTAGATAAAATGGATTTAACTATTATATTGCTGTTCCAAATAGAAAACTGTTCAATTCAAAGAGTCTCCTTGGTTTTATATGAGAGTTCAAGCTGTTACTTACTAACTTGGTTTTGCAATTATGTACTCTGTTCATGAGAGGATTCTGTTGGGAAGATATTTTTTTCCGTGCCTCTTCATTGATTGATTGATTCATTCATTCATTTAACAAGTATTTTTTTTGGCAGGAATTATTCATTTAAAAAGCATTATTGGCTTATACTGAACCATAGAAAAAGAAAAGATAAAAGCACAACTCTTGTCTTCAGTGAAGTTAAAGTCCAGGTGACTGGAATGCAAAGAAAGAACCACGATTAAAGGTAGTAAGTAAAATAATAGTATACGCTGTGTTCAGCATTTCAGCTTGAATCAAAACTCCATGTAGACACTTTTGTTGTGAACTTTAAACATGGCATAGTGTAAATATTTATGTATTTAGAGTCTGACAAAACAGAACATCTATCTGGGCAGGTTAACTCAGTTATTTAATCATGATGTCATGAGGCCAAAATCATGACCTGGATTCCCAAACTAGAAAGTCTTCTTTGGAAAGTGGAAAATTCCACTGGGTTTTTAGCCTGATCTTATAATCCTACTCAGTGGTCAGGAGTAACTTAGGTTGAAATTGTGCACTTCAGGATCAATCCAATAAATTCTTTTCCAATGGAATATGGACAGGGATTGTTCTTTCTCATCATAAGGATGCATGATATATAGCATTTGGTCAGAAAGTAAATTAAAATTGATGAATAATATGCATGTCATTAACACATTAGTTATTTGATACTAGATATTCCCCCAATGAGCTGTTTTTTTTTTTTTTCTTTCTTTCCTTTTCCTTTTTAAAGATTTATTTACTTGTTTGGGAGCGGGCAGAGGGAAAGGGACCCTGATGTCACCAAGCAGAAATCAAGAGTTGTATGCTTAACTGACTGTGCCATCCTGGTTCTCCCCCAATGAACCTACTTCTGATCCAGGACTCTCCACAAGCCAAACTATACTGATAAGATAGATGATAAATTTGCTAGAATAGATTTAAATGTTTATTTCTGAGAAGGCTTTGAGAGAGGGTTCAATATTAAAAAAAAAAAAAAGTTTGCCTTAGAGATATTTCGTAATCACCTCTACTTTTCATGGTAACGTATACTGGGGAAGTCCCCCTTGTGGAACCCTGCCTGCTACTTTCTGGTGCCTGTGGCCAGCCTGAGTATGGTACCTGCAATGCTAATTCTCTCCTTCTCATCTCTCAGACTAGTAGTGGCAGGAAGTGTAAATATTTACTTTTCCTTTATTAGTCTCCATTTCCTAAGTCAAGACCTACCAGGTTAGAGGAAAAGGCTCTGCTCTCACTTTCACCTTTAGAAGTAGGAAATTAGCCATTAATTAGACTAAAATGCAGGCATTACTTGTAAATTTGTCTGAGTTTTCTGGTCTCATTAGTGCTATTCTGGACTACATGTTAATGAGCATAGCATAATTATAGAGTAAATACTAGGCAACTACAACCAGAGTCAGAGTTTCGGGTATCAGATGGTAACAATCAGAGAACAAGTAATCTCTGCTCAGTGAGGGTGGTCTTTCTTCAGTTTGAGTTGATTTATTCTCTTTTCCCCTGTGGCTAGTGGCTTATATAAAAGTCTTTTCTTATAATACAGTTGGGAGCATATTAGAGAGGTGGTAGTACTGAGAAGGGAAGACAGGGATGCTGATGAGAAATCGTTCATAGCACAGTGAGAAACCTGACATGCCATGCAAATAAGAAAGTCCTGCCAGGGAATGATTAGCCGTTGCCATTTGCACTGAAGGAATACTGGCTTAGAAATGTAAAAGGTGATAACTTTTTAAAGCATCAGTTGCATCTGTCCCGCACTAAGAAAATGAGAAACTGAAAATTACCCCCAGTGAAGATTTGACACTACGGTAATAGCAATTCGTGGAAAACTGGCAGGTGAACATGGCATGGGACACCAGTTCAAAATGAAGACTTAACAAGAGATACCTTTGCTAGTTGCCAGTTTCCCTAATTCCCCAGTGAAGAGAAAGATGGGGAGTGAGAAAATAAAGTTTACATAAAGTGTTTCACAATACTGCAGGATGGCATTTATAGATTCAACATGTGTTTGACTTTTCATGAGCAACAAGCCATCCATGTTAAATGGTACCTGTGATTTGCATTTTGCTGAGGCATGCATGTGCACATGCTGGCGATATAATCAGAACGTACTTCACAAAGCTTCTCTGAGCAGATAACCTTGGTTCTCACCAGGTGTCCCTGCATATTGTTTGGAACATCACAGTAATTGGCCTGCAGTGTTAGGTCCTAGAGTTTTTGCTTAAATTTATCCAGATCGGTCATTGAAGAAGAGTAGAAAGGCAATGCCAGCAACTAAAGGGAAGAGAATGGGCCCCTGGGTGGCTCAGGTTAAGCTTCTGCCTTTAACTCAGGTCATGGTCTCAGGGTCCTGGGATCGAGCCCCGCATGGAGCTCTCTGCTCAGTAGGGAGCCTGCTTCCCCGTCTCTCTCTGCCTGTCTCTCTGCCTACTTGTGATCTCTCTCTCTCTCTCTCTGTCAAATAAATAAATAAAATCTAAAAAAAAAAATAAAAAAAGGGAAGAGAAAGTGAAAAAAAAACTTTGTGTTTACTTAGAAGATAATATATTTTATTAATCCTATATTCTTAGACTTATGAGGAATATGAAGGCCTTGCTTAAAATTTTCAATTGAATTTTATTACCTTTCCTGAGATTTGTTGTAAAAATAGAACTTATGAGTTTGGGAAATTATAGTTGCTTCAAGATGGCAAGACTCAACTGTGTATTTCTTTTTCCATAAATTGTGATCCACTGAGTAGAAAGACAAGCTGAGCAGTCCACTCCTTATTACAGCATGGCACTTCCACAAGACAGATGTTATTTGAGGAGGCCAGGATATTATGGTGTTGGGCCTGTGAAAAAATTGTTAAATGAATAAGTGTGTTCCCTGTCTCCAGCCCCACACCAATACCCCTTTCCATTTGTGTATATTCCCAGCCACATTTGATACCCTCACTCTGGTCCCTTGTTCTGTCCAGCTAATTATTGCTGTCCGCTATGTTCTCTTTTTCCTTGTCTCCAGTCAACAGTGCTTTGCTTTGCAGGCTTCATTTTTAGGGTCAGTATTGAACTAAAATGAAGTCAGTAAATTTATCACATTAATCTACATCTTTAAACTAACTAAATAAGGCTAGAGGAGACTTTCAGAGATGTTTTCCCCTCCCAGGTAATAAAGTATATTTTTATATGAATATTCATAGGTAATAGACCTTCTGATGATTCTATTTAAACAAAGGAATATGCATATCCCAAGACAGATTATGTTATGCAAGAAGGATATTTTAGAGAAGGTGGGGATTTCACATTACCTTCCTATCAAAGTATCATGTAAATGAATGATCAATTTTGTTGTCTTAAGGACTCACTCATTTAATTGGTTTGAAATCATATAGTGCAGAAAGCCCAGGAGGACAATACCAAGTTGTCCTCAGCACTCACTTTGTACAGATATCGATGCAATAGGATGGGAGGGCAAATACACAGCTACCCACTTTCTGACTTCCATCTTCAAGGTGACTTTTGGCAAAAAGGAGAAACCTAGAATTCATTATTTTAAATCATTTGTTACCTGAGTGGATTTTTAGATCATATTGTAGAGCTATTATGATTCACCATCATAGGGCAGAGGGCAACATCTTCTGACCTGGGAAGAGGCAGTGGATATAATATCGGTTGAAATAAGCTTCCTTTTTTTTTTAAGATTTTTATTTATTTATTTGACAGACAGAGATCACAAGTAGGCAGAGAGAGGAGGAAGCAGGCTCCCCGCTGAGCAGAGAGCCTGATATGGAACTCGATCCCAGGACCCCAGGACCATGACGGGAGCTAAAGGCAGAGGCCTTAACCCCCCGAGCTGCCCAGGCGCCCCTGACATAAGCTTTTTAAAAGGTATTATTTCTAGATTAAAATTCCTCAGTCACAATCTAACCTTTGTCAAAATTTTATCTATAAACGCCTTGCTGACCGTATATTGAGTTTTCACATTTTGCATTTCTGTCATTTTAACTAATAATATTTGATGCTACTCCCTGGCATCATATTTCTACTAATTATTCTCTAGCTGCTGCCTGTATTTGCCCGCTGGCAGGCAGAGAAGCAAATGTTTGTAATTCCAAGTCTCTAGAATATTTGAATTTGATCAGTAGCAAAAATATGTTTCTTGTTCATAAACATGATTCCTGTCAAGCTAAGCATGTTACAGTGATATGTGCAACTTTGATTGCCACCTGTCTTTTTCAGAGCTGTTTGTTCCTATGATTTTTATTCTTCAGATATTATTTGTTTGCTTATTTTGAGACTATTTTAAAAGAGAGAGAATGAAGCATATACCTGTCAGCAGTATTTTTTTTTTAAATCACATAGCACAGCAGTATTGATTTCATCAAAGCATAAAAGACTAGGCATGAAAAATCTTTTTAAAAAGTACCCACATGCCCTCAGTTGAAGTTGTAAAACAGCAGACAGAAATGTCCAGTTGGGTTTTTTCAAGACCCCGATAGACATAGAACTTGTCTTGCTTGGCATTTTTTTAAGAAGAGACTCAAATTTATCTTGGAAGGAAGGTTGGTCAATTATAATCAGAGTATGCATAGGCATGAGAAAATCAGTACAAATTCAAAATTATGTATTAACAACTAGAATTAATTTTTACTAAAGCAAGAGTATTTAAAAATATTTTCTTTAAGTTTTATTTTTTGCTGCTAAAGCTGGAGAAAGAAGAAATGACCTAAACTTGTGACTGTTCCTGATAGACTTTGCATATTGGAAGATCTCTCAGACTGAAAAAAAGAAGGATATAATCACATAAAATCCATATGATCTCTAAATAAGAAGCATCCTGTTTTTTGATGAGTTTGATGGCAATCCTTTTTTTTTTTTATGTAAGAATGCGATGTAAAGAAACCACTTGTAAAGGGTTTTTCTTAATAGGATACATGTGCCTTAGTTGAGAGAGATGATCTTTTCATAAGTGTGTATTTGGTAACTGTCTATATAGAAGGGCTTTGAATATTTTATTGCCTTCCCTTACTGCTTTGAAGTTATGATGGCATCTCTAAAAAGTATAAAGAACTCATTTGGCATATACTTAAAGATCTGCATATCTAATCTGGAGGGTTATGAAGGCTTTATCATAGAAAAAGACATATTAACTTTGTCATTGATTTTTTCCTCTACTGTTAAAAAGTTTAGATTAAATTTACAAAGCTGTTAAGTGGTAAAGAAATATTTGCAGAACTTATTTGTAAGGAATTACACATAAATGAGAAGTTAATCTTTTGGAAAATTTTCTCAGGATTTCAGTGTCAAGAGCCAGTTGTTGAGAATAATATAATACATTTCTGTTTACAAAGCACTTGTTAAATGCATACTCTTATTGACTCACAACAGTTTTGTGACCTTGCTGCTGTTATCATCCTTTTTTGAAGATGAGGTAACAGAGACTCAACTACACCCTCTTAGGCTTCTGCTTTTCCCTTTGTGTTGCAATAATCCCTGCACTATATCACAAGGCTCCTGTTTGCCTTGTTGTCCACTTCCAAAACCACCAAGAGCCTGTATATTTTCAACATAGTATACTAATATCAACTTCTTGCTTTTGAAGAGTTGGATTTATTTTATTTAGACTTTCATTTTTAAACAAAATAAATTAATTGTAATGATTTATAGCCTCCTCAGACAATGGAACAATGTCTGGCACATAGTAGAACTCACATCCTGGTTGAATGAATGGATCAACTATATAAGATGTAAGGGGAAATATTTTAAGGAAAAATTCCATGTGTGCACTAAGAAGAAAACCATTTGGAGGGCAGAGAAAACACAAATGGAAGCTGGAGTCATGTAGTTACTTGAGGTATGGTTCATGAACAAGCAGCCATCAGCATCACCTGGGGAACTGTTAGATATGGAGGCTCATGGACTCATCCCGAACCTGACATAGTGAACTGCTGTTTTATAAGATTCTAGGTGATGAAGTATGAGGATGACTGTGTAGTGAAATGATTTTCTACTCTGATTACACATTAGAATTACCTGGGGAAATAAAAACAAAATAACATGACCATTCCTCATTTAGGTGTCATTTAAATATAATCTCTGGATATGGAGTCTAAGTATACATGTTTTCTTAAAATTCCACTGATGATTTCAGGATACAGCCAGGATTGAGAACCACTGCTCCTCAGTGAACACCAGAACGTCTCAAGCTATTGCTTTCAAGACACTAGATTTAGGGGCCCTTGGGTGCCTCAGTCAGTTAAGACTCTGCCTTCAGCTCAGGTCATGATTCCAGGGTCTTGGGATAGAGAGAGATCTCTGATCAGCAGAGAGCCTTCTTCTCCCTCTCCCTCTGCTTCTCTCCCCTCTTGCACTCTCTCCTCTCTCTCTCTCTCTTTCTCTCTTTCAAATAAATAAATAAAATCTTAAAAAAAAAAAAAAAGACACTAGCTTTAGTGTAAGATACTCAGTCTCAGAGAGCCCAGAGTTACCTGATGTGCAATAAGGTGGGGGGTCATTCAAAGGTCTCTCAAACCTATTACATTCCTAACATTCAGTAATTCAAAGAAAACAGACACCTGTCTGTAAGTCTTTCTTAGTCATGTTGAAGGTTCTTCACCTGTTTGGCTTTATAGTAATGTTTATACTAAGGAATTATCAACCATTCAAAAAACTCCCTCCAAACTATATAAAACTGCCTTGGTCCTGCTTCTTTAGGACACGTCCAAGCCACTTCCTTTTGTCAGTAGGTTCAAATCTAATCATTTGTTGAGATAAATTTTGTCCCTGGGCAAGAAGAGATCTGTGAAGACCTTGACTAAACACCAGCTTAGTTCTTGCTGCTAGAGATCTGAGGTTTCACCTACAGCTACGTCCTTGGCTGTTTTCATGAATTTTCTTGGATTCTTCTCCATGGCCTTTTATCTGGAGTAAAACCCCAAGAAGAACAGTAATAGGAGAGATAAAGAAAGGAAGTTCAGGAGGGGCAGTATGAAGAGAACTGCCTGTGTTTAAAAGGCAGTGAGGTGCTCCTAAAAGTTTGCGATTATCTGAGACACTAAAATATTTGTTGAATAAATGAATGAATGATGGTATAATAAGTACTTAAGAGATCAGCACAGCTGGCTTGGTTGGTAAAGAAGTGTAAGTAGACTAGTGGCTTAAATTCAAAATGTCAATAATAAGTTGGATGTTAGTGGCAATAAAGGACATAGAAAGACAGAAAGATGAGGGACATGTTGGAATATAATTGAATGAGGGACATAATGTATCAAATTAGAGTGGTTTTTCTCAGACTGGAGCATGTGTAAGGATTACCTGGAGAACCCATAAACACGTTGCTTTTTTTCTACATCCTGAGATTCTAATTTAGTGATGATACAAGACCCAAGAATTTGCATGTTAAGGAAGTTTCCAGGTGGTATTGATGCTGCTGGTCTAAGGCCACAATTTAGACAGCGGTGCATTAACGTTGGGGAGCTGGAAATTAGAATATTTAGTTTTCAATTTTGTTTCTGCAAACTACCTACTGACTATGATATCTCAAGCAAATCTACTACTAACCTAGGACAATGTTAAAAAACTACAATATACCATTTACTTGCAATCTTATTAAAATGCAGATTCTGATTCAGTTGTCTGGGATAGGGGATCGATTTCTGCATTTTTAACAAACTCCAACATGATACAATGTTGTTGGTTCATTAACCAGACAGGGATTTGCAAGTTCTTAGGCCATTATTTCTCTTTTATTTCATATGCTTATTGTTACAATGATAAAAGCATGTAATTAAAAAAAAAGTTTTCAAATTATGGAGTAAAGTGTAAATGTAAGGTGGTAGTAGTAGACTGATAGAGAGAAAAAACAAAAGAAAAGACAATTCTGCATTTTGAGCTGACTAACTAGGAGAATTTTGACACATTTATAGAAATAGAGAAGTCAGAGAAAAGAACTGGCTTAAGAAAAATGTTGATTTGAGGGAAAAGTAGCAGGCGGTTGAAAACACAAGACAGAAATAAGTTTGAAAAAAGATTTAGTGTTGAGATACCAATTTTGGAATTGTACACATATGATTGAATGATATTTTTGAATATGTGGGTGTGTAGAAAGACAAGAGATTAAGTACAGAATCTGGGGAAAGGATAACATTTGGAAGGTATGAGAAGGAAGGGTTATCATCAGAAGATAGATCGTATTCAAGCACCTTGTCATAGAGTCATTATTTGTCCAATCCTGAACTGTATCAACAGATGCTACTTGAGTATGAGAGTTACTTGAGTTTTCTGGGCATTCCCTACTTGAACATTATGGAGATATTTCATTTGTGTAAGGGGTTTCTAAGCAGCAGTACCACGGATGGTGGAAGATACGCATCTAAAACTTACTAGTGTCTTGGTCCAAGTCACAGGCATTGAGAAAATAGAGCAGTTAAGGGAGGTCACGAATGTTATAAAAGATTAAAAGAAGGAGAAACGAGGGATTCTGCAACTGGTTATCCATAAAAAGATGTTAATTTCTTGTGTTGTCAAACATTTCAGGTACCTGAACATCTATGAAGCTCAAGAAAAGAAATGTAGTTTAGTAGGTTATGGACAATAGCATTCTCACAGAAATAACAGATCTGTTAGGTAGAATAATAAGTGAATTAGTTTATTATTAATTGCATAGTTTAGAAGAAAAACATGATTGGTTTTGACTATGTCACGATATGTTATGATATTCCTAAGGATGCTTCTAAATAATGGCCTTGGATACTAAGAAAGGTTAATAAGAATTCTTTTCCATCATTGGCTCTTTTGCTTTTTGGGTACTTTTATTTTCCCTCTGAAATTTTAAAGTGTGCAGTGTTAGAGTCGGGACATTTTAAAGTTTGATTTGCAATCATCTAAACTCCAAATCAACAGAGGTTTCTCTCTAACATTGATTTACTCTCAGAGGGTCATTCATGAACATATTCATTACAGACACACTCCACGAATATTCAATAATACATCAATCACTGAGCTGTTTACATTAAGAGACACAATTGAAATTGAACAATATAATTCAATAAAATTGCTGGTCTTTTTATTTATTCATCTAAACCCGAGTTGCTCAGTCACTGTAAACAGATCCATTGAAAACAATTCACTTTTCTGTTGTTTCATGATTGATCTTCTCAAACACATGATTATTCTTAATTCAGACAAAATATTTCATTTCTTTAAGTACATGAAAAGGAATTAGAGCCAGCTGAATGCAATAAGGGATGAGGAAGGAAGACGCTCAATAAAAGGAAATCAAACCTGTTTACAAGTCTGGGATCTAAACACTTGTGAGGTTTGTGGTTTTGGAAACTATATTCATATGTTAGAGGAGAAAATGATGAAGTCTGGATAAACATGAGTTTAAAATGGCCTGGGTCAGATTTTTATTCCTCCTCGTACCCTAAATACCACTTTTAAACCAAGTTCCCCTTAATTTCAAAGAGATCCCATTCAGGCAAAGCACCAACGAACAGTGTAGGGAGAGAGAAATTCATTTTCTTTTTTTCTGGGCCCATCAAGGCATATCTCTTATTCAGAAGACAGGAGTTAAAATATGAATGTATTCATAAAAACAATTAACGTATATAGTGATCATGAGATACATCAAATTATCATCTCATGAAAGTGGTAAATCTTGGTTTCCTAAATCTGTTTTTTGTTTCCAGTTCTTCCACTTTGAATATATGATATTGAAAATATGCTAAATGTGGGCCTTGGGCAAATCAGAAACAGAGATTGGTAAAACATTAAGAAAACAGTTTTTCTTATTTCAATTTAAAATGTTGTGCTTATTTAGAAGGTAAAGAAAGTTAATATAAGTGCATTCTGAAATCATAAGGATGACCATCTGCTAGGCAATTACTATCCTGGAGTTTCAGTGTCCCTTAGGCATATGTATTTATTTATTTACATTTTAAGCTTGATGATTTTTTTCTAAGGGAATGAGAACAGACAGTTGAAATTATCATATACTGTAATGCAGTATCCATACATGCAGCAAACTGCACACTGTGTATGCAGTCATTTTGGGACAATGTAACTTCAGGTGATGGGTTACCAAAAACAATGGCAGACTATGGGACTCTCTTAGTTTGTAGGCTCTGAAATTCTGATGACTGGAAGAAAAAAAGAAAGAAAAGAAAAAGAAAAGAAAAAGAAGGAAGGAAGGAAGGGGAAAATGAAAGGAAAGAAAGAAAGAAGGAAAGAAAAAGAAAGACTGAAGGAAACTGGCATTTTAATTCCATGTGGCTCAGTTTTTAGTTGCATTCAGACACTTCTATTTTTATTTCTTCAAGCTGGGCCCATTTCCAAGTAGGAAGCTGTGGAACTATTGCTCTCCCGCCCACATTTAGTGCAATCCCCTATAATACTAAGGTTAGGTCAGCCTTTTCCCTGTCTCCTGCATTAAACTTACAAATAGATCAGATTTCATGATAAGGAACAAGTGAAAAAGGACAAAAGATTATAAGTGAAACATTGAACCAGCTTGACTTGAATTAGAATTGAATCAACTGCATAATCTAATGTTCACATAGAGCTTTGGCCTCAGATCCTGGTTGGTTTCACCCCATATCATTTAAGTTATTCTTTTCTTCTTCCTTTTAATTTTTTTTTTCTCCTTGCCTTGCTGTGTTCTGATGCATTTAAAAGGATAGTTCTTTGTGTTTTATGCAATGGAAAATTTGCTGTTCAAGTCTTAGCCTTGAAAGGCACTGACTGTATCTAAAAACAGAAAAAAAAAAAAAAAAAAGCAAGCATGCCTTTGCCTCACCTCCCATTGGTTGTTTGGAAACAGCTGTTTAACGCCAAGTTTGTACTTCAGTCTTATCAGCCCATTTGGTGAGATCAGAATGTGCCTGAATAATTCTGAAGGTTAAAATATGTTGACTGAGTTGTCTGCTGCTACCATTCCAGAAGGCCAGCTAATACCATCACTGACTTGTCAATAGCAGCCAGACTCTGGTTCTGCCTTTCTCACGATCATGACACACAGTGCAAGTATTCCTGGCTTCTATATATCATAATCCCTGCATGGTATGTGTCACACTGAGGATAAGCACAGTGGGATGGCTTGCCCATGGGCCTGACAGATCTACTAGCATACAGAATTGTCCTTCCAATACAAAACACCTTATCAGATTGACGTGTCATGATTCAGGGGCTGAGTTTTTTTTATTTTGATCCTCTTTTCCTCAATCCAAGTGTCTTATTTACAGGATCTATAACATTTGCCTGAGAAAACTATGTATTGTGATTTTTAGATTCAATCTCATAATTATTTTAGTCTTCATAAAATGAGCTCCCCTGGTCTTGATAGCTATTTGAGTTGTAGGTGTTCTTTCCAGTTCTTTCTTAGAGTGCAGCCTAAAATCTTTCATAGCACAAGACAGAAGAGGCTTTGATTTTATTATAATTATTTAATCATTCAGTCTTCTTACAGAATTGAGTCATGCCACATTGTTATTGTTACATAGCAATTAAAAAACACTCACTGGTCCACAAGAACTTCTAAATATTGCAACATCTTCTTGCATAAGCTCATGCTAATGATACAATATTCTTAGCTTAGAAGCATCTATGATAAAGATGCTAGGTATTAATCTTACAATTTGTGGTGTGTTTACATTTATTTTCAATAATATACAGTGTTTTGTCCGTTATTTATTCTTACTTTTACATGATTCCTATCATTGAAACACTCAGGGACTTTGACAAGTGTGCTGTGTTAGCAGAAAATAATGTTTAAGGGAGAAACCATATTCTTTTAGTTGACTACTTCAATACAGCAACAATTGCAGTTACTCTATGACTTATTGAACAATCATTATAAGGAAAGAAGATGAAATAGATCAGCCAATCACTCAAGCCATAGATACTGAATATCTGTTCTGAATGGATTTCTCTCCAAGGTACCATGGGAGACCCAAAAGAAATATAACTCTCATCCAAGAGGCAAAAATGATGCTTTCAGGATAAACATAAATTTTGAAAGGATAGTAACTGATTTTTATTCATTTTCCCTCTAGTTTCTTCTTTACACTCACAACTTCCCTTGGTCTCAAACAAATGTCATTTGGGCAAAAGAGCAAGGAGCTATGTGGACAATCAATATTGAACAAAATGTTTATCAGATTTAGATGATTTGATATGCAATTATTCTGAAGATCAATTATATACCATACTTAGTGGTCATAAAACAGACCAAATCATATTCTTATATATGTGGTACATTTTAGTTTCACTCATGTCTTTTCTCTTTCTAGTTTATTTTCTTTTGCATTAATGATACTAAAAGTGTGCTAAGTTAGTGAATTTAGATTAAGATATCCATATGCGTGTTTTTCAGGCAAAGATGTGTCTATAGGACATTACTGATAGAATTGTTTATTATTAGACTATATTTTAATGTTTATAATATTTTGACTTAAGGAATATTTTGTAATTTTTTGTTCATTGGGAAACACTGCCAAAATTTCTTTTGCATTATAAGCAGTTATTTGAAGGAGGAGTGGTATTAACCCATGAACTCTCTCCACTAAACTCATCAGGAAATGGCTGCAAAGAAGGAATTGTCAGGTGGGGCCCTTGAGTCCTTTTGGGAAAGAGTGGTCTCCTTTTGGGGATGCTAAGAGGGGTTTACTTAGGAAGAATTGAGAATCTTCCTTTCTCCCCACCTCCTGCTGATATTCACGTTACTTGTTTCAGATGCTGTTTTCATCTTCCAAAGTTACATCCCACATTTATAAAAGATTTTGTTCAACTTTGGGGGATTTTCCTATTTATAAGTCTTGCTTCCATTCAAGATTCATTAAGATGTTTTAGTATCTACTCTGGTAGTTCATTCCCTATCGAATCAGGATGAGTTCTTTTTTAAAAAAAGATTTTATTTATGTATTTGACAGAGAGAGAGAGAGAGAGAAAACACACAAGCTGGGAGAGTGAGAAGCAGACACCCTGCTGAGCAGAGAGCCCAAGGCAGGGCTCCATTCCAGGACCCTGGGATCATGACCTGAGCTGAAGGCAGATGCTTAACCAACTAAGCCACCCAAGTGCACCAAGATATGTTCTTTCTAAAGTTCTACAGGTTCAGAAGTTATAGGATCTCCACCCAAAGTAAGCCTTCAAAACCCTCAAGGTAGAGCTAATGTGTGTGTGTGTGTGTGTGTGTGTGTGTGTGTGTGTGTGTGTCTGGAAGAGAAAGGTATATTGAAAAAAAAAACAGGCTAAAATGTACAGTAAGGTTTAAGGAACTGTTGTGAAGATAAAACTATGCAATTACGACCAAAGTCCCACAAATACAAAAATAATCATCGTTCATCAATGATGAACGTGCATTATTCCTAAAAAGGATTGTTTTACATTGGATTTTTTTCCTGAACCCAATATGAAAATAAAATTTGAAAATTTAATAATTTGAAATGTGCATAGAGTACTTTGCATTAAAAAAAATACTGCAACTCTGTACTTTTAAGTCAATTAACTTCTCTGATTGCAATTTCTTCTGCAAAGCCAGGGGGTTGAATGAGGTATTTTAGATTTCTGCAATTTCCAGGGTTGAATAATTCCGTGGTGAATTTTATGAAACTTCCAACATCTTAATTTATCAACCTAGTTACATATTTGTGTGCAGGCTCTTCCTAAAATGATTTCACACTATTGATTTTGTAATGCTTCCTTAACATTCAGAAAGACTTAAAAATAGAGGAGAATGGGCAAGAGGCAAGAATAAGACATAGTTCCTGAAGCCCAAAGAGCTAAAAGATATTGTAAGCAATATAATTTTGAGGGAGATTTAAGAGAAAGTCATTGCATTTTTCAGTGCCTCCTTTGTAATCATGCATATTATATATGATAGTTATTCAATTTTTACAACAGTTCTGAAGTAAATATTAATATCCAATTTGTACTGTTTGGTAAACTGGGCTCAGCAGAGCTCAAGATCCAGAGTCAAGAAGTCACCCAGCTAGGGTATTTGCATTTGAGAAGCTCCAAAGTTTGCATCCTCTTACCAGAACACAATATGATTTTTGTTTATGAGGACAGAATAGCAAAAGGGAAGTGCATGTTAGAGACTGAGTAGCACATACAATAAAAAGCTTTATATCTAGGCTCCCATATAGTTCCAAGATCAATAATACATTTTATTAACCTTTGAGTTTTTATTGAAACATTTCTTACTCAGAACAAATGAAGAGAAAGTACATAAGACCATCACGGTGCTAAGAAAGACGTATGTCTGTTGATTCTGTACTATTAAGTGATATTATAATGCTAATCATAATACTAAAATATTGACTAAATAAATAAGGATCCAAGCCTTGAGATAAGGTCATCATCTTTTCTCATAACACAGAAATATTTTCACAAGAATGATATGCACATAAAATTTACCCTCTATAAGAGATTACCTAAGAAATTATTATTATTTTGCAGAAGGTTTGTATTGCACTTCAAATCCATTAATGAATATTGAGGGCTTTGTGTTCAGATGTATGAAATGAAGGATAGTTAATGTTTATTCCTATAATAACTAAGAAGCTATCAAATATTTATTATTGGATTGAGACAATGGAAAGGGCGAGAAGGAAAAATGAGTCTATTTTTAAAGAAAGAAAAATGCAATTAAATCTTTTTGGGGTAGAAGAATTTTCAGAATTATTATAAATAGAAGGGCCTATCTCAGCTTGATTACTTCAAAACAGCTTCCTGCAACCTCCCACCAAGTAGATGAGCAATTAGTATAATCACAGCAATAAGTCAAAGACACTTGCTGTTCAAACTTGTGTTGCAACTCTTCCTTCTGGCATTGCTCCTAGGCTATTCCAGTTACACACACACAGACACACATGCACATATTTAATAAAATTGTATTTGGTAAAAGGCAAAATGCCTAGGAATGACTTCTTTTTTGTATCAAGGTTAAATAAAGGACACTGAACAAGTAAAGCTGTGCTGAAAAGAACAGTAGCCAAGGCAGGGATATTCTTATATCCCAAACAGTCACGCAGATGGAAGTCTGGCCAACAAAACCATAAAGCATCAACTCTAACTGTGAGTCAATCTGTCAGTGTGAGTACAAGGTGACTCAGGGAAAGATTGAATTTTGTTTTCTGACAAATACTCTGAGGTTCTAGTCATTTATGTATGTTGGATATTGTTGGCAGAAAAGAATAAAAACTAATTCACAAATGGGAAAAGTGAACTTTTAACAATTGATTATTTAAAATAGAGTAAGAGTAATCAAGTGAATTAAAAAATTTTCAAAAGATATATATTAAAAGTACTCTGTGTCTACTTATCAGTTTGAGAGACTGCTATAATATTTGTATGCCTTCTGCTTTTGAGTTGATTCAGTACAAAAGGTATTGTTTCTAAGAAGTAGTGGAGTAAAATATATTTTGCAATGCCAATCACATGATCTTTTTGCTTTTAGAATATTTAATTTCAATGATTGCTTTAAATCGCATCTATTTATTCAATTAATTTTTACTCCAAGCTCCCAAGTTATTGGTTTGTTTGGGTAGCTGATGCCCCATTATGATTTTTCCCTAGTTTGGATGTTCTTCTGCAGGTGTTTCCAAATGCTTCCTTCCTTTTCTCAATTATTAAGAAAATTCACAAACACAAGGGAAAATGTCACCTTTAATTTTTGGTATAGCAAAATACATTGGGTAAGTTGCATCTATTAAAAGACAAACAGCAAATTCCTTTGGTTATGATTTTTCATCATGATTATATATTGTTTTATGGTCAAAAGAAATTGGACTTTCATGGGTAAATGATGTATTGGAAATCTGGAAAACACTGCAGTACTTAGTTTGTGTTCTCCGGGGATAGCATTTTTATACCCTTGAAGCATTTTGTTTACTGAATACATGATTTGAAGAAGAGAGCTTATTAATAACACTAAGAAATATCAAGACATAAGATCAAAATGGAAAAAAAAAATAGAGAAGGACAGAAGATTGGTTTGCAATAGTGCAAGTTATCCTGAAAGTAGATACGTAGAAAGAAGAACAGCAGGAAGAGATGAAACTTTAGGCACAGAAATTAAAGGTCAAAGGTCAATACCATATAAGAATCTGAATCAGCTAGCCAAGACAGCTGACTGACATCATGCTTCTGAGTACAAAAGGAAAAGAAAAATAGAAATATTTAAACATATAATTTATCATAGATGCCACATCATCATGGTACAGCTGACTGAAAGAAGGCAGTTGTATTAATATAAATGCATTATCATTTGGCATATAAAGGCAAATAATTGATAGTCTTGTGATATTTGGCTTAAATTTGAAGAAAATCTCAGTTTCTAGTAATGTAGGTGTTATGATATATCCCCCCAGATTTATATACTGAAATTGTAACCTCTAATACCTCAGAATATAAATTTATTTGAAGGTAAGGCATTTAAAGAGGGAATTAAGTTAAAAATGAGATCAGTAGAGTGGGCCCTAAGCCAATATAACTGGTGGCCTTATATGAAGAGGGAACTTGGACTCAGACATGCACAGAGGGAAGACTATGGGAAGGCAGAAGGAAAAGATGTCTAAGGAGAGAAGCAACAACAAAAACCAGCTCTGCTGACACTTTGATCTTAGGTCTTCCTAGAGTTCAGAACTGTGAGAACTCATATAAAGCACCCAGTCTGAAGTACTTTGTTATGCCAGCTCTAGAATACTAATACACTGGGTCAGCATTTTAGCCAAAGGATATTAGAAGGAAGAAATCCCTATAGAACATGAAAAACTGACTATTCCTTTGATGGACCCAAAAATCTTCTAGATTTGTCCTGATGCAAGTGCTCTGCTGGTCTAGAGGCTTCACGACGGTCTTCATTGGTATTTTTTCTTACAAACTTGGAGATGAATAATAATTACTCAGAATGCTGGATAGAGAAAAATTAAAAAAAAAAAAACAACAAAAACAAACTGAGGGTATGTGTGTGTATCTAGAATCCTGCAGTGAGGGATGTTTTATGACTGACCAATGATGTCTACCCTGGGTGAGGGGTAGGAAGTAGCCTCTCATATACATATGGTGCCTTCAAATTAAATCACAGCTTTTCAAAAATCAAATTATCTTTTGGGTATGAATCAGATTGTTCATGGCTCATCACTCTGATCATCTTGGACTTAGAGTTATTTCCTTTATCTTCCCCATTATTTATTTAACCAAATAAAGAAGCTTAGATATAAATGGAAATTATAAAACAAATTAAAAATGTAAAGTGTTGGAGACTATTTACATTTTTTTGAGTGAGTGGGGAGGCATCCTACAGTTACTGCTTTCTAGTAGATGAGCTCCTTCAACAAAATGATAAAGCTAGATACAGTTACTACTTCGAAAGCATAGCTACTTAAAGAGTTGATGTCCATGTTTTGCAGAATTTAGACCTCACAGAGTCATTTAATATTTAATATGCAACAAAATATGGTAGCTATTACAGTAATCATCTTCTCTGGAGCCCAAAGGAGGAGGAATAGTAATATATGTCCCTGTCAATTCCCACATATTACCTGCATTCTCAGAGGTTATAGGATTCTTCCCTCTTGGCTTTTGGAATATGATGTAAAGACATGCCACTCTTTTTTTTTTTTTTTTTTTTTTTTTTTTTGATGCCCTTCAGTGACTGGAGTTAATGCTGCTAAAATCAAGCCCCAAGAGGCTTCAATTCTCTCACTGAGGAAAAAGAACCTCTGAATCTAAAAAGATTTTTTTTTCCATTCAGGTCTGCCAGAGAGTTATTCCTATTCTCTTTCAGCAGGGAACCTGAAGAATCTGAAACAGTTCTCCTTGCTCTGGGCTCATGGTGTCAGCCTTGATGCTGACCAGCAATGGATGCTCAGCAACTGTTAAAGGAATTTTTTGAGGGGAGGAAGGAAGCTGCATAATTGGATTGGGTTAATATTGAGGCATCATTTTGGGAAGGATGCTTTGTTCATTTTACAGCTACGTTCCTTTCCAGGTAAAACCTTCTTCCTTTGCCAATTATTGGTTAATCAATATTCTCAGCACCACCATCCAAATCCCTACAATATTCAGTGTTACTTTAAACACTGGATCTACAACAGAAGATCTATCATTCTGCTGAATATTTTGAAATTAGAGACTTTTAGATAAGAGAAAAGGCAATTCAGAGGTGGATAAAAGAATATTACAAAATAGCTAGGAAACTCTCAATAACTCTCTTCTTCATATTATTTTTGTATTTCTCTAAATTTAGTTTTTTTGACTTTAAAAACTGAACTAAATTTGCTTGGTACTTTCTAAGTACAGATGTTTTTCCTACCCTAAGGTAATTAGTCACGAATTAATTATGGATATGCCTTTTCTTCTGTGAATCTTTGAACAATTTGCAGTCGTTCTTGGAGATAGTTATTCTTGCCCTGATTTTACAGATGTGATACTAAAGCAGAAAATGGTGAGGTAATTTACTCACAGTTTCCCAGAAATCTATACTATGTCAACTTCAAATTACAAATCATAGTGCATGCTGGAGCATATATTGGGCTTCCCTTTGATTAATAGACCAGAGGCTGAGCTTGATGACCTCTTGAGGAGGCTTTCAGCACTGTAATACTAGAATCTTAATTCTGATGAATGGTCTTGATGGTAACTAAAACCAATCTATTCCTCTATGCTCTAGTTCAAAATTTAAGACAAGGCACTCACTCATATAGAATGACATTTTTCCTCCCTACTAATTTGTAGAGAAGGAAATTCACTTCTGCCAAACATTATTACATGCTGATTTATATGTGAGTGTGGGTTGGTAGACAGACCTATCTCATTCATACGTTTGTTTGGAAACTCTACAGAGATTTTGAATTGGGGGACAGACAGAGTGGGAAGTTTGGTTTTAGTTAAGTGAATGACATGTTTGTACTGGACAAGGTGATTTAAGTTCTCCTAAACTTCCAGTTTGGGCATGAACTGACTGTACTCATGAAAGAAGCTGCTGATATTCTGATTTTTTTTTTTAACTAAGAATAATTAAACAAGATGCAAATTTCTCAGCAGATCTGTGTGACTAAGGTGTGAATATTCTCTTTTTAAAATTAATAAATTGATTTTGTGTAGTCTTTTGTGTTAGGTTAATCTTATTTGTGACTAAATAAGGGGAGACAATACTTAACTTTTTCTTCATTATTGCTTTTGAACTCTATAATGGCAGACTTAAAATAAAGAAAGAAACTGCCCTGCATGGAAATATGATAATAGTTATTGTGTGTTCTCTTCTCCTGAGCATTAGGTTGTCTATCCTATGGGAAGTATATTAATCGCCCCAGAAACCTTGCTGGAGAGTTAGGGTGAATGTGGGGAATCTGGTGATGAGTTAGAACTTGGAAGAGGTCTAATTTTTTGTCCCTTTTACTGTTGCTCATTTGAACAAAGTTTGGAATCTAGAGTTTCATCTTCAACCCTTGGTGGCATATGGTACCTTTATTTGATTTTAAGTGCTCTCACAGGAGATCTGTATTATAATTGTTCCACATCTAAGAAAAAAAAAAAGTAGGAGATAGCATTAAAAAACAAGTTTAGAACAATAAAGCTCACTGAGAAACATAAATATTATTTTGATGTTTTCAGAAATTAAAGTGTATTTGAAAGTTTCTGGGACCATGTAGTAAAATATGACTGAAACTGACCAAAAAATAAGAAAAAAATTCCTAAAGATAGCTCATACTTCACAGCTTTATTCAATAATGATGAATAAAGACAACATTTTAAATATCATAGACCACTCTTTTCTTTGCTGTTCACTGAGAAAGGGGACATCACTTTCTCAAGTTATCTCCAGATTTTAATAACTTGATGTCTGTCTTGTTGGTTTCAATACTTAAAAATCTTTGTTTTTAAAAAATGATACAGATGTTTAACAGAAGATTTTTATCTTGTATTTAGGTATTGTCATAGTTTTTCCAACTGAGACAAATACATTTCCCTTGATGTTTTGAAGTGATTTTCACATATAGATGAAAACTTACTTATGTAATATAATTGGTAGAATCTTTAAAGATTAGTCTGAAAAGCAAACTCTTATAAGAATATGAAGTTGTCACCTTAATAACATTCATTATGTTAATTTTTAATAAACATCTTGGCATGTAAGTGTAGGAAGTCAAGTAGAATTCAAGTTACAATAGCACTGAATGGGTTAGGCATAAGACATACAGAACCTAAGGTTTTAAATATAATTCAATGTTTTCCTTGAATATAGTAATTAATTAGTAGCTAATGTGTTCTTTTGGTTATAGTATTTAGTCTTAAGTTTTTATATTCTAAATGAGTCTGCATCTTTGAGTTGCTTTCAGAAAAGAAGTAAATGCTTGGAAGAAATGACCAAAAATCTAGAATCAGATGGGAAAAAATCTTCCCAGTTTTTATAAAAAGAGGCCCCAAATTCCATTGAAATACATATGGGCAGCCACATTTATACCCAGAAGTATGAAATACTACACTATGGAACACAAAACATTTTTATAATTGTTTAATTTCAAATACATGTAAATCATATTAGAATCTAAAATAATATGTAGATTCTATTCAAAAGTCATATAAATCTTTGTCTTTCAAGTTCATATAGTATAGAAAACTCAGATATTTTATTTTTTCCTTTTTTCTACAGATTTATTACCCAGTAGGTTTCAGTTAGTTAATATTGAAGAGGGATTCAGGGAAGGATTTCTTTTTTTTAAATCATAGAAGCTAGTGAATATGCTCATAAACTCTGATAGATATTCCAGTAGAAGAATAATGAGGCCAAAAAGTGATGAAATGAGTTCACAGGCCTGGAGGAGAGAAACAATGGAAACAAGGGAAATGGATGTTAAAGCTGTATTATCTACAACCGGGTAAAGAAGGCAAATTTGGAAATTTGCTTTCTAAACACTATGAACACATTGTTTCTCTAATATAATCTGGGGGCATGCCGAATTACCCTGTTTTTTTTGGTTGTTGTTGGGTTGTTTTTTTTTTTTTTTTTTCCCGGTGATATTTACAGACATGTATAAATGGAGAAATGCATTTCTGGGAGTTTGAATAGCTTTGTATGTTGATATATTAACCTTTGGGTTTATTCTTCCTTACTTCTTTGTCCATGATTTTTCTCTTTCTGCACTGGCCCAGGAGAGTTAGAAATTAGCAGGAAAGCAAAGAGTAAGTATCAGTCATTATTCTGTTAGTGTGTTGATTGGTTTTCTCTTTTGTTTTCAAACTTACAAGTAGGTTTCTGAAGTACTCATCAGAAATCACTGGAAGTGAAGGGGAGCAAAGCATTCACTGAGTTGCTGTAGTGCTGCAATTATTGCTAGGAACAGAAAACACTGGGAAAATGGAGCCTATGCATCAGACCACCTATTGCCTTTTTTTTTTTTTTTTTTCACCTATTGCCTTTTAAGAGACCACTGTGTCACAGCAGTAGTGTGGGTCTGCACTGGCTCCTCTCGTCATAGCTGGGAGAAGTTGCCAACAGGACTTCTTTGACTGTTGCTTGTCAGTCATCTGACAATATTGATGGCTGCCTGTGTCCCAAGACGTTGTCAACCCTGTTTGTACTTTCCCCTTTCCATTGTGTAGCATTGCACAATTATAAATTCCCCACATGAGACATGGGGTCTTGATAGCCAAAGTGAGCACTTGTTCTTTAAGACCTTGGGAAGTTGTGACCCCTCAGACCCTTGCTACAGTTACACATTGGGGATATGTTCAGTACCTTTTGGAAAAGAAATATAAAAATGGCAGATCTTTATGTTTAGGTAGTACCTTACAATTCCCAAAGCCCTTTAATATCTTCTTCACTGTTCCAGTTATGGTAAGTCGTAAGGCCTGAAGTTTATAGAGTTTGGAGAGCTTTCTTTAAGAAAAATAATAAAAAGTTATAATTTCAAAATAAGTAACAGAATAACTTCCTTTAGAAAGAGAAGTTACACAAAATTACAAAATTTAAAAGGTTGAAAATATTACAAAATCATAAAACCTTTTGAAAAAACTAGGTATTTTTAAGAATCAGCTGCCCAAAGACAATTTCATATTGTTTATATTTTTGCTACGTATATTTTTTTAAGATTTTATTTATTTATTTGACAGAGATCACAAGCAGGCAGAGAGGTAGGCAGAGAGAGAGGAAGGGAAGCAGGCTCCCTGCTGAGCAGAGAGCCCAAAGCAGGGTTCGATCCTAGGACCCTGGGATCATGACCCAAGCCAAAGGCAGAGGCTTTCACCCACTGAGCCACCAGACGCCCTGCTGCATATTTTTGATTATACATATGACAATAGTCTACAATATTTTCTAAAGAGAATAGAAATATAATCTAGCCTTTCCTCTAACATGGTTAATCCTTTCCTTAAAAATTAAACATTTAAAAATTTAACTAAAATAAGAGAACAAATAACCTGATTTTTAAAAATGGCTTAAACATCTAACCAGATATCTCACCAAAGAAGACACATAGAGAGCAAATAAACATATGAAAAGATGTTCCACATCTTGTGTCACTAAGGAAGTAAAAAATGAAATAACAATGATACCACTATACACCTGTTAGAATGGCCAAAACCCAGAACAGTGACAACACCAAATTCTGGCAAGGATGTGGAACAACAGGAATTCTCATTCACTGTTGCTGGAAATGCAATATGGGACCACCACTTTGGAAAACAGTTTGATGGTTTCTTAGAATACCAATTGTACCCTTAACCATACAATCTAGCAATCACATTCCTTGGTGTCTACCCACAGAAGTTGAAAAACATATGTCCACACAAAAGCATGCACATGGCTTTTCAAAGCAGCTTTGTTCATAGTTGCCAAAACTTGGAAGCAACCAAGATTTCCTTCAGTAGATGAATGGATAAACTGCAGTACATCTAAATAATGGAATAATATTCAGTGACAAAAAGAGCTATCACACCATGAAAATATGTGGAAGAAAACTAAATGCATATTACTAAGTAACTGAAGCCACTTAGGAAGGCTACATACTATGTGATTTCAACTATGTGACATTCTGAGAAAGGCAAAACTATGGACGCAGTAAAAAGATCAGTGGTTGTGAGGCTATGGGGAAATCAAGGAGTGGTGGTGGTGGGGAGGATGAACAGGAAGAACACAGAGGATTTTTATGGCAGTGAAAACACTGTATATGATACCATAATGGTGGATACATGTTAGTAGACATTTGCCTATACCCATAGAATGTACAACACCTAAGAATGAAATTTAATATAAGCTGTGGACTTAGGTGATAATGATGTCAATGTAAATTAATCTCTTGTTAAGTGTGCTACTCTGATGAGTGGTGTAGATAGTGGCAGAAGCTATACATGTGTGGGGGCAGGGGGCACAAAGGAAATCTCTGAATTTTTTTCTCAATTTTGCTATGATTCTAAAACTGCTCTAAAAGAATTAAAACCTTATAAAATTACTCTAGCTCTAAATTTTTTTAAAAAAGCAAATTAAAAATAAATTTAAATTTTTGATATTTTAGAAAAGTTTACTTTAGATTCACTCTCATTATTAATAATGTCGATAGGAATTTTAAAAGTTGTGGTCACACTTAGAAACTGTGATCATGTCAAGAAAACTTCTATAAGGCTTTTTTCAAATATGAGTCTTTGCCAATATACTTGCTTTGTGTTTCTGATACAAATTTGTGCCCTACAAGCACAGAATTTCCAATAAATTGCATTGTGTGCAATTCTCCTCCAAAAGGGGAAAATGGTAAATTTATAATTTATATGCTACATTTTCAAGAACTTCCATTTTGATCTGACATGATAAGAACATAATGCTCTATTTAGCATCTTATACAACTACTGCTTGGAAGAATTTTCCCACAGTTATTCCAGCTCTATAGATTTTAGCATTGTTTTTCTTCCAATGCTTACACAGTTCCGGTGCCAGACACCACAGGACACATTCATTGTGTGCTACTGCTCTGGCCTTGCACATTGATCGGTGTCATGATGCCAAGAGAATCAATGGGTGGCAGGAGTTTTCCTGCCCAGGAAAACTATCCCAGGCTGCACATAGAGAGAAAGCAATAACCTAACGATATGTTGAAGTGACTATAAGCCACATAGCTATATTCTACCAAGACCAAACAAAATTATCCTCATACTATTACATATTTCTGGTGAAACAACAACAACAACAAACAAACAAGCAAACAAACAAAAAAAAAAACCACCTTATACAGAGTGGCGTAATTCAGTTATGTTTTCACTGCTTGCAGTTCTGTGGGTCAGACATTTGGGGTATAGTAGGGATGGCTTATCTCTGTCGCATGTGGTGTCTATCTGGAGTGGTTCGACTGGGGCTAGAAAACCAAAGGTGGTTTTACTCTTGATATTGGGGGCTTGGTTGCTACTGTGAAACTGAAACACCTTGATTTTCTTTTATGTGGTTTCTCTCTCCATGATATCTATGGATATCTCTCTATGATATCTTATTCACTATGGTCTTTCTCCCCACATGGCCTCACTCTTGGTTCCAAGATTGAAAGAAGAAGCTGTAATTCTCCTTAAAATAGGGCTTTAAGATTTTGTTTCTGCAACATTTTACTGATGAAAGCAAGTCACGAGACCAGCGCAGTTCCATTTCTTGAAGGGAAGAGCAGTATAGTCACACTGCAAAGGAGTCTGGACAAAGGGAGGAGTGATTTATTGGGTCCCATGTTTAATGATCCACCACAATCCCTTATTCAACTTCCTTTTGGCTTGATTCAGAAACGTTTACAAGCATTGCCTTAACACCTACTTCAAGAAGTTTCGTGACTGACGGTGAGGTAGTTTTAAACAACCACTGTTAATGAACCCCAGTTTTAGAAAGTATAAAAGTATATATGACCATGTGAATACACTTTGAGGGCCTACACAAGCTTCAGAAGTTTGGAAAGGTCTTGTGCAAGTGAGGAACCCTGAGGCCCAACCTCATGAGCATCAGTGTTTAACTGTCTTTAGGCTTTGGCATCCACTCTTGATTAGGCCAAGACTGATAGTTTCTCTTTCACTCCTTTCCCCATGTCTAATTAATATGCAAACACCATTGACTCAACAGTTAAAAACATAACCCAAATTCAACAATTTCTAAAGATTTTAGCACTAGCACGTTAGTCTAACACATCAGCATCTTTTTCTAGGGCTCTTAACATAGACTCTCATCTAATTCCTCAGTGTGATTCTTGCCTCTTAGTAGTAGTCAGATTGAATTTTTCAAAGGTAAATTGAATCATATGACTTTTTTGTTTTAAATAATTTTGACTAACTCTCAACACATTGAAACATATTTCAAAGCTACTCTGTACTGACCTGTTGTGGGCTACCTCTATGAGGTGATTTTCTACAAGTTTCTTTTTTCCTTTTTCACTCTTTTATTCTTCTCCACCTTTATTTTCTTAACCACCACTTGAATATGAGCTTCTTGAGAATAGAGATTTTTGCTCTTCATCTCATCCTCTGGGCCTTGCCTGGCACAAGTTAATGTGACATAATAAGTAAAATAATTTATTTCAATTTATTAAATAAATGGATATTATATAGTTGAATTTTAACAAAAAATTGTATAAGATATATGTTCTTTTCAATGCATTAGAGAAAAGAGATTCTAAGAAGTGAAATGACCAAAATCACCTTAAGTGTAATGCAGAACTAGGGTCCAGATATTGGGTTAGTACTCTTTCTACTAAACACTTCTTTAAGAGTTTTTTAACATAATTTTAAGGCTATGTTATTGTGTTGTTTTTTTCTTCTTCTTCTTTATTTTAAAATTTTATTTTTAAGTAACCTCTACACTCCAAGTAAGGCTTTAACTTACAACACCAAGGTCAAGAGTTGCACGCTTAACTGACTGAGTCAGCCAGGTGCCCCTGAGGCTTATGTTTTAATAAGAGATTAAACTTAGCACATTTTCTTACTGTTAACTTTATTTCTAAATCTGTTTTGAATATTTTATTTTATAATTATTAGCAAAATACTTGTAAAGGGGTACTCATAGGAACTTGCCTTTGGCATACCACGTAGTGGTCTTTAACTTTCGGTAGAAAACACTTAGGTATGGATTCTACTCCATACTCATTGTTATCACAGAGCTAATGATACAATTCAAAAGTAATGTGGTAGTCAATTTTGTTTTCTCAGATGATTCTCTCTGAGAAATTTTATTGAGTGACTATTTATGAAATTCCAGAAAAGAAATCATAATCTTTTAGGAAGTCACCATCTCTTTTTTATTTTATGTGTAAGGCACAGGATTTGAAAGTTCATATTTAGCATCTAAGAATGATACTAACAAACCTTCCAGATCTCCTTATGGTGTTGGATATCACATGGTTAAACTGTGTTACTTTTTAAATTGGGATCATCGAGGCCATCTAGAAATAAGACCTGAGGAGAAATGTGGGTGGGTGGGGAATATGTGGAAGAAAGGAGAGAAGAGTGAGAACAAAAGAGAGAGAGCTTAAGAGTGGCCATCACATAAGCATCCTGGTTGTAGATGGTGCCAATTATGCTCAGTGTCAGTTTTTTTCTCTGTAGGATATGGATGGTGAAGTTTCTCAGCTGTCCTGGGGAGTCAGAGCATAGATTAAAGCAAGCTGCCTCAGGCTCCAGGCAGGGGGAAGCAAAACAAGAACTAATTTCTTTGCTTTGAAAAAAAAACAATAAGCAAATAAGTAGTAGGTTTAATAAAGAACCGGTGAAAGCTTTAAAGTATTTTCATGAAGGCTTCTAAGCATACATTAGTCCTATCCTCAAGATACACTTATATCATGAGTCAAATTGTCTCTAGAGATCTATTAGATATGCTGACTAATTTCTTAATAAGCTTTGGAAATTAGCTTATTCCTTAATAAGTCCTTAAAAAATGAGCAACCAACATATTTATCAGGTGAGCCGTGCACACTGGGTAAACACTATATGTATATTATTTACTTAGGTCATTGCTCTGATCTTTTATGAATACTGTCCGATGTCTGGAGAAGAAATACATATTTCTCTTTTCTTTTATAATTCTTAAGCCAAAGGCAAGATTTCTACTTCCATTAAAGATTTAATAAATTCAAAAATAAGGAAATTGCATATAAAAAAAAAGGCTAGATTTCTCTTTAGGCCTTCCACATTAAAATAACATTAAAAAGGATGAAAACAAAGCCAATTTAACTTGTTTTCCTACTTTCTCACTTCTTGATTCATACTCTTCTGTCTTCTATTAATTTTCACCAGAGCTAGATCGTGTTTTCTCTTAACTCTCAAATTCCCTCACTTTTGTTGGTTTAAGCGGTACCCACAGGGGACATTTTTCAAAGTGGTATGCTAGGATTTAGCTGTGGGAGGCCCATTAATACACCACATAGAATTTTACCCCATAATGACATTTAAAGAGAGCTATTTGTTTTGACTGTGTTCTTTGTGTAGGCCTGAAGGTTACCATAGTAAAACCCCTTTGGCAAATGTGCAGTCAGAAATTTCTGGGTTAGAGTGGTAGGGGGTAAGAAAGAGGACAATTCCAAAATATTTCATGAGTAAAATCCTGATGAAAGGGAGAGTCTCTGGGGCCTGGTTTGTTCCCATTTCCTGCTCTGAGAAACAAGAGCAAATGACCTTCAATCTCAGCTCCCTCTCCCTTCAGAACACTGTACCTCCAAATTTTAAACTTTCTGATTCTTCCTATAAATTGGATTTTATGATATTATTGGTCATTTTTTGTTTATGAATACTGAGTTTCTTGGCTGTAGTTACAGATGACCAGGAAGCCAAACACTTTAGAGTTGGTGAATAGGGAAGGACTGTGAAAGCCGATAGGTCTTTATTTCAACCCGTAATTTGGTATTACTGATCAGCTGAATAAACTTCGGTTAGAGACTTAATTTCTCTGGTGCTCATTTCTCCTTCATCTGTAAAAATGGAATGATCCTACACATTCTAGCAGAGTTCTCATGAAAACTGCTTAAGATGAAGAAAAATTAATAAATAAATAAAATCTTAAAAAAAAAAAGATGAAATTTCCCAGCATAATCCTTGGTCTGTGGTAAACACAGATGAATGTTTGTATCCCATCTCTTCTTAAATTTGTTACCATTTTGATAAAATAAGCAAAGGGAAATGAGCATTCTCTTTTATTACAGCAAATTTTTTGCGAAGTCCTATAAGGAAAAGAAAACAATGCCACCATGGTTCCTGAAGATATGCAGCTAGGTGAGTGTCATTTGACCCTGCTCAATCTGTTTTGTCTGAATTCTATCAGGTATGTCCAAATAATATAACATCCTCTTCTATTGTGGTTGAATGTTCACATTATGTCTTGATGATTCATGCATTTGAAGGGAAATTGAATTAACCAAGGAGAGAAATAAAAAATTTAAGAATAAGTTTAACAAGATCAATTCTTTTATAATTGGACCACTTGCTCTCAGCCTTGAAAAATAGCATTTAAAAAGGTGTTCATGGTCTGTGACTATCATTTGTAAAGTGAAAACTAAGTTTCTTGCCCAAAGGCTCAGCTGGAAATGGTGTCTTTTTGAAAAGACTTTTTAATTCTAAAGAATCCTACAGCATCTATAGAGCATGTTTTCTCCTAGATTATTGTTCTGTGACTATCCTGCTTTAAACTGAAAGTATGAGAAATTATCATACACTCAACTCCTGGTGCTTAGCCTTGTCTTTATCAAAGCAGCATTACTTTTATTCCTGCAAATGAAGATAATGTGCTATAGCTTTTTAGGGCTGACAAACTACACTGCTACTTAGCTGTGTGACTTTAGCCAACCCACTTAACATTTCTCAGTCTTAGTTTCTTCATCTATCAGATAAGGATAATGATTCATATGTTTTGGTGAAGGGTTCATGGGCTGAACAGTTATGGAAAATGTCCTATATGTTGGGGTGGGAGCTAGGTTCCAAAGATGAGGGCCACTGAACAGTCTCCTGAAATTGACATCTTTGTGTAGTTCTTTCTGATACAGAATATGGACTGCCCTTGCAATGCACTTTGACACAACTCAAAAGGAGAATGGGGAACCTTAAAGAAAATGAAAACAAAACAAATTAAAAATAAAATAAGTAAAAAAAAAAAGGAGAATGGGAAATAAGGGGGCATTTTACGAAAAATAAAGACCATCAGCAAAAGCTGCAAAGGTAAATTTGGACATGCTTATAGAATAATAAGACAAACTGAAAAGAGAAGAAAAAACATATTTGAAAATGAGAGAAATAAGATTTGATCGGCAAATAAAGCAGAAATGACATGAATACCAATCTGGGTCTAAACCTTAAGAAGTCCTAAAAGTGGGACACCTGGGCAGCTCAGTGGGTTAAGCCTCTGCCTTCATCTCAGGTCATAATCTCAGAATCCTGGGATTGAGCCTCACATCAGGCTCTGTACTCAGCAGGGAGCCTGCTTCTCTCTCTCTCTCTTGCTCTGTCAAATAAATAAATAAAATCTTAAAAAAAAAAAAAAAAAGAAAGGAAGGAGGGAAGGAAGGAAGGAAAGAAGGAAGGAAGGAAGGAGAGAGAAAGAAGTCCTGGAAACACCAGCTTCTGTGCTGTTAGGAGACTTGAGATGCCATGTAAAATCTGGATACCCTGCTAGAGAGAATATGTATAGAAATACTTGGAAGAGGTCACAAGGAGAAGGAGAGAGAGAGAGGCCAAAACATCCCAGTAGTTGCCCTAATGTTCCATTTGAGTATAGACTTCCAACCATTTCCACCAGTGTCTTGAATATGTGAGCCCCTATCTGCCACCTGACTGCATTTCATTATAGACTCCAAGCAAGACAAGCAGAGAAATCATGGAGCTAGGCATCCGTGAACCCACAACATTGTGAGAAATAATAAAATTGCTGTTTTAATCGACTAAACTTTGTGTGAGTCTGCTATTTGGCAGGCAGTAGATAACTATAACAGCTGGATAGTTTGCACATATGTACTCTTCCCACTGCATTTCTCTCTGATTCTTCATGTTTAGTCCTTTGGTCCTTGGTCTTGTCTTTTTTTTTCCTCCTCCAGTATACTCTCTGTGGACAGCTCGCTTACTCTTACAGCTTTAAGGTCTCTGTTCATGACTCTATAATCTATCTCTCTATTCATGCCTTTTCATCTGTTTTCTGGAACCATACCTCTGTCAGCTTAATGAATGCTTCTTTTTCTTTAAGTCTTCACCATAATCACAATAGTCTTCCATTTAAGGATTTCCATCATTATCCATACAAATGTCAAGGCTCTCCACATTCTGTTGACATTTACTATCAAATCTTATTTCTTTCATTGTCCAACCAACATGCTCTCGGTTCTTGTCAGTCAATCTACTCACTAGCCCATAAGCAATAACTCCTTTTATGTCTTTGGTGATTGTGCTACTTTTTTGAAATGTTTTAATTATATGTCCACTTATATATCTAGCTTTTTTCCATTGTTCTGAATATTTATTAATCCTCCAGTTTTAACTTGAGTCCAATATCTTCTGTGACTTTCTCCCAACTTCTTTTTCATTGTTTTTCTTCATCTTTGTTTCTGGATTGATCACATAATTTCTGTCTTTTCATATATTATTTTACACATTGGTTAGTGGGTATTTGTTATGGGCTACTAATCATTATAGGTGTGGGTTTGTCTAATATTGAAGATTTTCTTTCTTGATATTTTACTTTAGAGCAGAATATCAAGGTGTAGGAAGACATTTAGAAATTTGACATTTTAGTGGTTTCATATGGCTCATGTATGGAGGACAAGAATTCAGAGGGCAGGGAAAGGTAAAATATTATGAAAAGTGATCTATGTCAGTCAAAAGATTTTGTAGTCTATCCTGTAGATGCTAGAGAACCATAAAAAGATTTTGGCAGGATAGTAGAAACCACTGGTTTATATATTCACCAAATAAAGCTGCTGCTGTCAAGAGAACAGCATGAAAAGTTGTGATTTGGAGATAGGGGGTGTGAATAAGTGAGATGAATGGGGATGCTAGAGGAATTACTAGGTCAAATGAGAGATGATAAGAATAGTGGAATTGCAGAAGGGAGACTAAGGACACTTAGAGGTCTTTGGGGGGAAGACTCTCCAGAACGCAGTTACCAATTGGATGAAGGAGAAACAATGAACATGAATGGCAGATTTCTGATTTAGTTAAAGGTGGTTCCTACACCAAGATGGAGAATGCATAATGTAAATCAAGAAAATGAGGGGTGGGAGGGTGGTCATTTTTTTCAGATGCCTTAAATTTAAATTATCTTTTGGACATATAAGTGGAGATATTCAGAGGGTTATGGAAATATGGGTTTGAAGTTGAAGAAAGAGATTTTATGGAAGAATATAGATTTCTGGATCATTACCATAAATGTGATAATAGAAATCTTGAGAATTAATGTAATCTCTCATAGAGAGTTTTAATTGAAAATGGATCACTGAAGACCAGTAAGATTTGAAGATGGAGGAAGAGGAAAAACATTTAAGGTGTGAGCAGATACTTCAAAGAAGGTAGCATTGGTCAAGTATTACAAGCCTGTGGAGAGCCCAAATAAAATAAAATATAATGAATTTAGTTTGACTCTCTGGGGATTTTATTGAAGGTACATTGTTTTCAGTGTAGGCTGAAGGCAGGAGCTGCAATGACTTGAGAGTGAATGGGAAGTAAAAACGTACAGCGTGGCTGGAAGGAAATGGAGGTAAACTGGTTCAGAGGCAAATGTAACCAGCAGGACTTCTGTTTAATTATTTACTTATTTTAAGATTAGAGACATTTTAGTATGTGCATCAGGGAAAGAAACTTGTGGGAAAAAAGAGGCTAAAAATAAAAGAGCTTGTGCACTTGAGCATGAGAGGAGGGAGAGACTGATAATTCTTTTTAATATTTGCTATATTAAGAAAACTTGTACTATTATATAAACTTTGTATTTTAGCCAAAAGAAGTTTCTTTTGAATGTATTTCTTTCTTTTCAGTAGATCAAGGAACACAATCTCCCATTCAATCACAAAATGTTTAAGAAAACAGAGAAGTTTATTTTGCTGTGTGATTTGTTTTTAGATCTATTTCAGACTGAAATTAAGATGCTACAGTTTACTGGCCATGACTATAGGTATACAATTATGTTAGAAATGTAGTTATCACATAAACTTATTTTTATGTTAAGTTGTCCCACTAAAAATCCTTTAAATGGTATATTTTTTTCTTCCATATTGAAGTCCAAGTAAATTACCGAGTAATATAGAAATGAATAAAAAACCATGATGATAAAATATTTCAAGTACTTAGAATTTTAAATTCTATAGGGAAAGCAACATTGTTATTGCCACAGAATGCCTTCTCAAAGGGACAGTGCAAGAGCCTGAAACAATGAATACTTTTCTGTTATGGTATATTTCATGAAAAATATAGCAAAATAGATTTTGATTTTAAACTAATTAAAGCAATGACTATATTAACCTCATTGTCACCCTTCTCATTAGAAATTATTAGCTAAGATTTACTGAATGTCTTCTACATGTCATGCTTACTACCAGGCAATTTAAATTTTCTTCCTCTTTATCCTCACAATTAACTATGAAGTAAGAGTGAACGGACCACCATTGCTATCAGATACTGGGAGGAAAAGAGCTTTTGCCTTATCACAGGAAACAAAATTCAAAACCTTTACCACTTAAGCCTGTTTTTTGTTTAGCTGAGGGGGCTGCCATTGTTCACTAAGTATCAGTGGCTTCCTCTTCCTCTTAGGAGATGTGAGGGGGTGAAATTTGAAATGCATATGATGACTATAAAGTATCTCTTTCCTGAGAGGGTAGCCTTGCAAATTATAAAGATAAATAATGAACTATCCTCTTGTACATTGGGTTAAACTGTGTGTGTTACTTGGAGAGTTAGGTTTGCACCTTGAAGGCAAGGGTGTGTGTGTGTGTGTGTGTGTGTGTGTGTCTGTGTCTGTGTGTGTGTATGTTGGGTGCTGTGAAAACTATAATCTTGTAATTTAGTGGAATAAAAGTATGAATCTGAAAATTACACTGATCTGGTAACACTAAGGTAGCTATCACTCAGCCCAGATTCTTTTGTGGGACATGAAATTTATAAACCATCACCTTTTATAAGTATGGATTTAGATTAGGTTTGGGTCTTATCTGGTCATCTCAGACTCCAAGCAATAAGCTACTTGGCAAGTGAGTGATGTGTCTGGGTAAGGCCATGCTCTATTGGTAAAGGGTAGTGTTTCCTAACTGATAAGTAAAGAGTCACATGGTGGAACTTCGAAGACGAAAATTCTCTCTTAGTGAATTATAAACCTGAGCATTGGGCGAACAGTGAGGAACTGAAATATTCCCAAAGCAAGGGTGTCATTCCTTGTGGAATTACCTTTTTTCTTGGAGTAATGTGCATATCCTTTTATTTTACTTACCTCATACGTTGTATGTCTACCTAGGTTTTTGTTTTGTTTTGTTTTTGTTTTTAATTCTTCTGATACAGATTTAGAGCTTTGTATGGAAGAGGTTTGGAAAGAAGCCAGACATCATTATATAATGGAGAGTTTTGAATAGAATTGGAGGAAATATCAGAGGAGGAAATATCCAAAATATCCAAAAAGTTCTAGTATTGTGTTAACAAATATGACAGCCACTAGGCACATGTTCTACTATTTAAACTAAGTTAAGGTGCTGAAGTATACAATACACACTAGATTTCAAAACTTAGCTTGAAAAACAAATCCTCTATTTTTATTACTTGTTGAAAAACAAATATTTTGAATATAATAAGTTAAACAATATATTTTATTAAGATAATTTTACTTGTTTCTTTTTATTATCTTTTTAAAAATTTATGTGTTTTAGAGAGAGAGAGAGAGAGCGCATGAACAGGGGGAGGGCAGAGGGAGAGAGAGAGTCCTCAAGTGGACTTCCAAATGAGTGCAGAGCTAAGGTGTGACTTATTTCCAGGATCCCAAGATTATGATCTGAGGTGAAATCAAGAGTCAGATGCCTAACTGACTGAACCACACAGGCACCCCTCTTTTTATTATTTTTAGTGTAGCTACTAAGAAATATAAAATTACGTGTATTGCTCACATATATTTCCATTGTACCATGCTGGTCTAGATTGAATTGGCAGGCAGTGAACTGTGGTCCAAAGAATAGAGAGAATACAATTTTGAATGAAAATTGACAACTGTAGAGCACAGACATGACAAACTGCTTAACAAACTTAAAATTTTTCAATATATACTAGAGGGAGATAACCCATAAAAGGGGTGGGAAAGTTCATTTGTCAGTTACATATATATGATCATTCAGTTTTATAAATTAGTAAACTGAAGTACAGAGAAATATAAAATAGTAAATCATCTAAAATCAGATGAGTAATTTCTCTTTCAGCTATTCCTAATATTCTGTTGTGTTTATCTTGGGAATGTCTCAGTCAATAGTCTTCAATTTTCTAATTGTGTGAACATTCCCTTCTAATTATAGAAGAAATAATAAAATGCTCTTTAGGTCTGTGGTGGAAAAAAAAAAATCTTTTTTTTTTTTCTCTTTTTGTCAGAGAAGAAAATTTGTTTTCTAAGTTCCACAAAAACCTGTGGAGGGTTTTCATAGAAAAGGTTGCTCTTGCCTGATTCAAACAAAGGTCATCAAACAGGTGATGGTTGTAATTCAGGTCTCTCTATACCCCAAATTCTCACATCAATCTATGTTTATAGTTTATATATTTTATACAGTTAGATTTTTTGTGAATGGGTTGTACTTTTTTTTCCTATTAAAATATACTATAGCTTCTGTTATGTGTTGGAAAAATACAGAAAAATGCAGAAAAAAGAATATGTTAAAAAAAATTTATCCCATCATATTTTAAAACATTTTAAACCATTTTATGTATATGTGGATACGTTTAAACTATGTATATTGTTTTTATAGTCAATTTATCTTTCACTTAACATTTAATCTATAAATTTTTATTTCCCATGAAATATTGTTCCAAAGCAGCTATTTTCAAATATGGGTCACTTATAGGCCATTGTGAAGGCAGGTAGAGTCTGAAGTGGATCTACTTATATCAGTATTCTATTCTGCAATTCTAGGGTCACTGAGGCATTATTTGAAGAGATAATAATAACATATAATAAATACATTTGGATGTATTTTATTTGAAAATATTGTTTTAAAAGACTACTTGATATTCTCCTCCTCCTCCACCTCCTCCTCCTCCTCCTCCTCCTTCTTCTTCTTTTAGATAGAGAGAGTGTGCACACAAGGGATGGATGGGGAGTGGCAGAGAAAGAATCTTAAGCAGACTCCACGCCCAGCATGGAACCCCTTGCGGGGCTCAATCTCATGACTCTGAGGTCATGACCTGAACTAAAATCAAGAGTCGGGTGCTTAACCAACAAGGCACCCCAAGACTACTTGATATTCTATTGGTTTGATACCCTATTCCTTATTTGACCTATCCACATTTTAAAAATATTAGAATTTTTCTTGTTTCATTTTGATATTATAAATAGCAATATAGTAAATATTAGTTCATCAATCTTTTAATGTATTTCAGATGACTTTGATAGAATAAATTTCTAGAAGTTTAATCATTCAGCTAAATATTACTTCCCATTACTGGTCAAACACCTGTCCTAACTTTGTATCAGCGTATGCTACCAGAAACGTATGCATTTTCTATTTCACTGAAACACTGATTAATGTACTATAGTTTCAAGCTAATTCTATAGTTTGCAATGCTCTTTCATTCCTTACATTTGTATTGTTTTCTTTAGTAATAAAACCACACAACATGGGCGCCTGGGTGGCTCAGTGGTTTAAGCCTCTGCCTTCGGCTCAGGTCATGATCTCAGGATCCTAGAATCGAGTCCTGCATTGGGCTCTCTGCTCAGCAGGGAGCCTGCTTCCTCCTCCTCTCTCTCTGCCTGCTTCTCTGCCTACTTGTGATCTCTCTCTGTCAAATAAATAAATAAAATCTTTAAAAAAAAAAAAAACAAAACATTTCATATTTCACTGCTGTCTTATATTTTTTCTTCTTCTATAAATTTCTGCTCCTATCCTCACCTCAGCTTTTTCTATTGAATCATATCAATTTCTTAGAGCTTTTTATGAAGAAATATATTAAGCCTCATTAATATTCTTTATTTTTGCATGGTTTTATTTGCTTTTAAACTCACATTTTAAATTGTGCTTATAATATTATTTTGATGTATGGAAGTATTGAATTTCAGTCACATAAATATTTGCGAGGTTTCCTTAAAAAGATTATCCTTTACATTTATGATTAAGAAGTCTTCCTTACTCCATGATCAGATAAATTTCCTTCCAGTCCCTTTAATCCATAAGCTTTTTATATTGATACGTTAAAGTCATCTGTATATCTGTGTGAGGGAATATAAACATGTACTATATGAACTAGAGAATTTTAAAAAAATATTATAAAGAGTGGTTGGCTTAGTTGGCTAAGTGTCTGTCTCTTGGTTTCAGCTCAGGTCATGATCTCCTGGGTCATGAGATGGAACCTGAATTGGGCTCCATACTCAGTGGGGAGTCTGCTTGAGAGTCTCTCTCTCTCCCTCTGCCCTTCCCTCCACTCATGGACATGAGCAGTCTCTCTCTCTGTCTCTTTCCCTAAAATAAATGAATAAATAAGTAAATCTTTTAAAGAAGAGTAAATTGAATGTCTTATTATCTAAATTCTATACTCTATTACCTCTGAATTCTGTAGTGATTATATTTTAAATTTTAAGTATACTTGGGTCACTTTGAAGGAATTTTATTATTTTCAAAAAAGAAAAAAAAAAAAGAAGAAGAGGAGCAAAGGCCCAGAACACTACTTATTAATTTTTTTAAATCTTATTTTTCAATAATCCAGACTTCCAGATATACTACCTTTGTGTCCTTATAGATCAAATGTATACATTGAGTTGGGGGAGACTGGCCACATTATTGTTAATAGATGTTCTCATGGCTGCTCTGTCTGTTTAGTCATTTTTTAAAAATGTAATTTAGCTTGAAAATAATTCTCTAATAAGAGACTACATGTCTTTTAAATGTATTAGATATTAGGTATTACTGTCTATTTGTGCATATATGCATATATTAAGCAGTTTCTTAAACATCTGTAAGCATCGGTTAGAACATATGAGATTGGGAAATTTTTTTGCTAGTTAAAATATTTTTCACTTGATTCCCTTAATTTAATAATAATAAAGGATCTGAACATAAATTGCTTTTCTCCTTTATAGTGCTTTATGCTTTATATTTGTATTTGTTTTCCTTTTAATTTGGTGAGAATTTTCAGAGAACCACCTAATATTAGGACCTATGGTTACTGCCACTGTTTCTGACTTTCATGAAGAAATATTTCTGGTGTTTCCCAATGGGCCAAGGATTCAAGATAAATATTCTTCATGTTCCTTAACTATATCCTTTCTTTGTTTTTCAAAGTTTTCCTATCAAGAAAGGGTGACCAGGGATGCCTGGGTGGCTCAGTTGGTTAAGTGGCTGCCTTTGGCTCAGGTCATGATCCCAGCATCCTGGGATCAAGTCCCACATTGGGCTCCTTGCTCAGCAGAGAGCCTGCTTCTCTCTCTCTCTCTCTGCCCACCACTCTGTCTGCATGTGCTCACTCTCACTCTCTCTCTCTAACAAATAAATAAATAAAATCTAAAAAAAAAAAAGAAAGGGTGACCAAATTTATTGAATTGATGACTTACCAGCTTCTATCAAGATGATCTCACAATTTCATTCTCCGTTGACTAATTGATACTTCTAATTAAATTAATAGGATCTTTAATATTAAACAAACTATGTTTCTATATTCAAACATCTAGATCATGAAATATTCTTTTGATATATTACTAAACTCCATCTGCTATTATTTTACTTAGGGTTTCATATATAGAAACACTATATTTTCACAATTGAGAGTGTTGTTTGGTTTTCTTAAAATTTCCTTGCTTCATTTGCCTTATCTTTGTCATGGTTCTGTTCTGGGTGATGTTCGCTTCATAAAATTAACTATTTTCTGTTTGCTATGTTCTGGAAAGAACAAGGACCCTATGAAAGAACAAAAACCCTATTTAATTTTTTTCTTTGAATCTTTTTTTTTCCTTGCCATCATTAAAAAAAATCTAATCACTGTTCTTCTCTAATTTATCACAATTATATGGGGAATATTTTAATTATTTGTGTTCTTCGAGTCTATAATTATACTCCCTTTCTTACATCTAATGTGTGTATGTAGATTTTTCTCTATCTGCTTTCCTAAATTCAACTTTCTAGGTTTGTCTCTTTATTGCTATTTCAAAATATTTGTTCCTAACCTTATTTATCATTTGAAATGATAATTTCTCATATATTCTTAATTTATCATTCTTAATCTCCTTATGTTTATTTTGTATCTTTTGAATTTATTGAATTGCATTTTAGGAAATAAAATATTTAATTTTATGTTGGTTTTTCTTGTTTATTAACAATTTCTAATTATAAATATGTAGCTTTGTTTTTACCTTTGACCCAAGGATTTTATGTGAAAATTATAAAAATCTGCCATGCTGGTTTCCTTGTTGTTGTCACTGGTTTTATTATTTTTAATTTGTTATTTTATTACATTTTGGACAAAGATTTTTGTCAGTATTATAGTATTATATCTGCTTTCTGTCTATTTGGGTTTTTTTTTTTTTACATTTGTCTTATTACAACTTTTATTTTTATAAATATTTGAAAGGCTGCTTTAAGAGAAAGCAATCTCTTCAAATGTAGGGTTTAGTAAAGGGAAATCTATTAAATCAAACTTATTAATTATTCAAAGCCTTATAGTCTTTTTTTCTAAGTCTTTCTTGCCATATCTGTTTCCCTTATATTCTATGTCTCACTCAGACAATTCTTTTTTATTGCAATTCATACTTTTAGCATTTCATCTTTCTTATCTTATTTCACATAATCTGTATTTTAATTGAATTTTAACAGGCTAAAATTTATTTTTTTTGTAGCAAGTTATTTGGCATATTATATCCTCTTCTCTGCCTATTCTCCTTTTCTGACTCACATAGAGATTGAATCTATATTTGAATGTTGTCTGTCCCTGGAGTTACCCTACAATGAGTTGTTTAGATTCTCTTTGAATTCTCACTCTGTTCACCTGGTTGTGTTAAAATCACCTTCTTAGATTCCATGTCAGAGGCTGATTTGTAATACTAATTTAAAGTTCTGTAACTCGAAAGAAATGAAAAGAGAGGGCAATAAGCATGTCTGACAGGTCAGTCTTTGCTGTGATTTTTTTTTTTTTTTAAATAGACTTCTTTCCATTCTACTACAGACAACTTGCTTGCCTAGTTTGTACTGATACCTGAGGCCAGAATTTTGTGACTTTAAGTATAGTTTCATACTGAGCCATTTAACAGGAGATTCTTCCTGTGAAAAATATCCCCTCCTGTGTGATCCTTCACTTAGAGTGGCTTGGCTTGAGGATCAGACTAATCTGACTTTGTTAGATTCTCCCCAAATCTACTACATGTGTGTGTGTGTGTGTGTGTGTGTGTGTGTGTGTGTGTGTATATATATGTATATATATATATATACATATATATACACACACATATATATGCCTCAGCTGTGGGCAGAGTTTGAATTTTTCTCATGGAGAACCTAAAACTTTAGCCAGGGTTGTAACTATACATCTGTTGTACATATTCATAAATATTCTTCAATAGTTAACTAACTAGAACCTCATTCAGGCAACTTCAGTGGTGGACCTACTGATGCGTATTCAACCTAATATTGGGGGATTCAATATTTTTCTAGGATTCTTGTAATTTTAGAGTGCTAGAACTGTAAGAATGTGAGGCAAATTCACAGAGCCCAATTCCTCTGCATGTGGAGAAAGCTTTCCACAGTATGACAGGAAGTGGGCACTGACTGCTCATGGTCAGCAACCTACTCCAATACTTGCTCATCCCTCCCTGCATGGGTACACTTCAACCAGGTGACTTCTGTGATTATTGAAAGTCAGTTGGATTTTTCTTGTACAAATATGCCATTTGTATTTATGCATTATAATTACAAAACTTAATGGACTATTATGAAAATTAGAGACATTAATGTGATCACACAAGATGGTGTACTTAGTAATTGTTTTATTTTTCTAAGATGGGAACAACTCTTCTTAATCATCCAAAGTTAGCCACATTTTAAGCAATACCCTGCCTCTCTGGGCTGGGGTTTTCTTCACTTATCATTGTATGCATCATACTAACTATATGGCAAATTCCAGTCCTGCACTTTGATTCTTTGCTTTTAAAATTTCTCTTAACACCTAAGGTCATTTGAGTTAGGTTCTATAACATGAACATGAAAATACATGACAAATACACATAGTTAAGTAACCTCATGACACTCAGAGGATGATACTATGAGTGAATATTAATATGCAGTTTTATCATTCTAAACATAAAATAGTCAATGACTAAATGGTTATTTTTTTTCCAAGGATTTTGGATATACAGAAGAAACCCTTAACTGATCTGCAGGTTAATAGGCTATCTGATGATTCAAGGATCCCCATTCTCTCTATAACTCCTGCAACTGACCGATGCCTATGGCATGGTGTGTGCTACTGGTTAGTAAGCAGATCTCAAAAACCTACCTTCTATGTGTATATATCTGTAAAGTGACTTTTTACTGTTTTATTAGGTCTATTATTGATTATCAATAATGTTTTATTTTTTCTCAACATGTCATTATCTGTATATTGTTAATAAATTTAATTGACTATTATGCAAATTATAGAAGTACAAATGTGAAAATATTTGTGTTTTTTGATGAAAACAAATTTCACTGCTTTGTAAAGCTGTGTTAAAAGCAAGTTAAATTTAGTGGGATTGAAAGTGCTATAAATTATGGGAACATTTTTGCTCAAATCTAGAAGATTCTTCACATAAAACTGGAATTTTCTTTAAACTAGAATTGTTATGCAAGAAAGATGACTAGAACCCTAATAAGCAGATCCATATTCAAAGAAGATAACTTTTACTACTGCTAAAACATTGGTGAACATCTATGGATTACAACTTTAAGTCATATACCATTTTTTATAATTCTCCATTCTAACTACTTTTTTAAAAAATTGAGTACTTCTTGGGGAGCCTGGGTGGCTCAGTTTAGTTTAGCATCTGCCTTTGGCTCAGGTCATGATCCTAAGGTCTTCAGATGGAGTCCCACATTGGGTTCCCTGTTCATCCGGGAGCCTGCTTCTCCCTCGCCTTCTGCCTACTGCTCTCTCGGTTTGTGCTTTCTCATTCTCTTTCTGTCAAATAAATAAATAAAATCTTTTAAAAATATTGAATAATTCTTATGCAAACTTATTTTTGCTACATTTTCTAAAAACACCATTAACCTTAGTAGAGTTCTATCTAATTTCTGTTTTGTGGTGGTTTTTTTTTTGGTTTGTTTGTTTGTTTTTACAATGTCCTATTCCTTTTTCCCATTGCACCTCTTTTAGTTCATTAATTTTCAAAATCCAGAAAAAGACAAATCATTTTAGTGGATAAATATTACTAAGTGTCATGAATCCTTGTGTTTCTGTTTCTGTTGAAGTTAATATGCTTAAATAGAAAAAAAAAATATGCCTCCTTAGAGAGGCAATGGCCTGCAGACTTCTCAGGGGAGGCAAGGTAGGCCTCTCATAATGTGCTGGGAAAAAGGCTCTCCAGATTCAAATTCTGACCTTGCCATGTGCTTCACTGAGTGACTGTGTAGTAACTCAACTTACTGTATACTCTGCCACCATTTTCCTTTGGCCAAAAAGAAGAAAGCTGTATTACCTACTTCATTGGGCTGTTGTGAATGCTACATGAGTTAATACAGGTAAAGTCTTATAGTACAACCTCATTATCATGAGCCATCTGCAAATCTATAAATGTTTTGAGTTCCCAGATTTTAAAAACTAAACCCAAGACTTAGAAATGTAAATATTTATTTTATCCTATTTCTAAGGAACAATACCCATCCTTTTGACAATATTTTGTTGATAATTTCTTTAAAAGTCACAAATGTGCGAGTGTGTGTTAAATATAGGACCAAATTAATTAGAAAGGAGTACTTTTATATGAGAAATGCTGCCTGGTAGGCTGAAACAACATCTTCAGGGGGAAAAAAACAAGCTCAAGGGCTGGATTATCAAATGTAGCAGCTCAGTGGTTCAATTCATACCTGACAGGCTTCAAAGACTCTCTATGCAAATTGATCTCCCAGCTGCAAGGGTAATTAACATGGGTTTGTTGCGAAGATCTGTTCTTCTATCCATTCTTCTTCATGATTATTTTAGTAGCTTAACAATTGTCTGTAACTACTTAATCCACTCTTAGAGCACATATAAAATTACCTCACTCTTGCGTGTAAAATAAGACTTCTACCCTCTTCAAAATGCATGCTGCCTACTTGATATGCTAAGTTTGGCACACCAGGTGGAGATGCAGGAAAACTGGATGCAGGCAATATAGTCCTTTTACATTCTGATACTTATTTGAACCCATCCCTTTTGATCTTCTTGGCATTGCATACTTATTAGTAAATTTGCTGTTAATATTTCTTCTTTGTTCATTAGCAATGAAGTGTGTGTGTGTGTGTGTGTCATGTGTGTGTGTTGTGGTGGTGATTATGGGAGGAATATTCAGGTCAACCATGAGACCCTCAAACATAACTAAGCTTCTCTCTTGCCAAAGAGAGCCATAAAGCTCTTAGTAATTCTATATATGATATCACAAAGAATCATGTTCAGAGTTTTTCACAGACTCATCAAAGTTCCTTATGGGCTTACAGTATCTTATTCAAAGGGCATTTTCACAAAATGTTATTCATTCAGCCCTTGAATAAGGACATCTCTATGAAAAGGATTTGCAATAGCTCAGTCCTTAAACAAGAACAAAAATAACTCCACCGATTATATGTTTTACAGAAAACAGTTGTCGACGTTAGGCTTGTTAATTAAAATCTAATAAAAAAGAAATAAATTATACAAAGTTTATCTCAATGTTGACTCTGTTTAGAAATGGAACAATTTAGGGATGCCTGGGTGACTCACTCAGTTAAGCAGCTGCCTTTGGCTCAGGTCATGAAATCAGGGTCCTGGGATCCAGTCCAGTATCAGGCTCCTTGCCTGGGGAGCCTGCTTCTTCCTCTCCCTCAGCCTGCCACTCCCCTTGCTTGTGCTCTCTCTCTCTCTGACAAATAAATAAAGTCTTGAAAAAAAATGGAACGATTTAAAAGTCAATAGCTTACTTCAATGATCCTATTTCACCTTCCTGTATCACTGATGCATTGAGCATTCTATTGCAAGATTCTTTCATGGTATTTTTTTCTTTTCTTTTTACTCTTAATGGAGATTAAAGTAAGTTCCATTACTTTTTTCTTATTTCAAATGATGTTTTTATGTTTCGTTGTACATATTTGTGAGATTTTTCTCTAGGTTTAAACTGTTAGGGTGATGGATATGTATTTTCAGTTTTGCCAGGTTTTGTCAGTTACTCCCCAAAGGGTTAAACATACGTACACTTACCACCAACTGTGAGAATTCTCACCACCTCTTGGTACTGACTGACGTTTAAAATGTTGCCAATATAATTACCTATGAAATAATATCTTGCCATTTTAATTCTTATTTTCCTGATTAGTGAGGTGGTTGGGCATCTGTTCAAAATTTATTGGTTTTGTAAGATTTCTCTTCTGTAAATTGTTCTATGTATCACTTGCTCTATTTTGAATGAGTTGTCTTCATATTTGTTTGTATTAATTTTTATATTAGATACCTATCCATTTTGGTCTGTAAATTGTACTTTTATAATTTAAGTGTCTTGATGTGTAACGATTTTCATTTTTGTTGTTGACAAATTTGTTCATTTTTTTCCTTTATGATTTTTACTTCAGGGGAGTGGATTGAAAATGCCTTCTATACCACATTGTGATATATTTTCTTCATTATGTTCTGAAAGTTTCAAGTTTTAATTTTTTTAGAATTTATTTTGTTTATACTTGATTATTTGTGCATGGTGTAAAGTATACTCTTCTTTTCCTGCTATCATGCCCTTTGTCCCATACCATTTATTGAATGATCTGTCCTAATCTGCTGTTTATCTTCTTATAAATCAAATTTACTTTAATGAACCATTCTGTTTCAGTATACACTACTTTGTAATATAGCTCTCTTTGTTTATTCTTGTATCAATTTCATAGTCTTAACTGCTTCAACTTTAAAATATGTCTTAAAATCACCTCATTGATTTTCAAAAAAGTTTATAATTATCCTTTGCCCTTTTCACATACATTTTGGAATTGATTTGTCAATCTCTAGTCAAAGTTATATTCGGAGTTTAATCGGAATGTCACTGAATGTATAGATTAATTTAGTGGAAAACTGATATTATATTTTTTCAATTGGGTTTTCTTATCTGTGAGTATAGTTCACATTCCTACTTACAGATTTTTATGCCTTTCCATAAAATTTTATGATTTCCTATTATATTTCAATTAGATTTCTTCTATGGGCTCTATGTTTTGTGTGCTATTATAAGTGATATTATGTAAATATTAGTATTCTAACATGTATTGATCTGAGGTGGAAATTATCAATTTAGCTTTTATTCACTATGTTCTTCAACTCATTAATTCTTGTTATTTTTATGTAGACATCTTCAAGTAATGGAAATTTTGCTATTTCTTTCTTAATTTTTTTTAAAAAATATATTATTTATTTAACAGAGAGAGCACAAATAGGCAGAGAGGCAGGTAGAGAGAGAGGAAGGGAAAGCAGGCTCCCGCTGAGCAGAGAGCCCGACGTGGGGCTCGATCCCAGGACCCTGAGATCATGCCCCGAGCTGAAGGCAGAGGCTTAACCCACTGAGCCACCCAGGTGCCCCCTTTCTTAATTTTTTATTTAGTCATTTATGCCTTTATTTAATGACACCCTCAACAAGATTCTCATAGACAATTCTGGGTACGAGTGTTTATTTTGATCCCAATTTTCAAAACAGTGTTTGTGACAATTCTTTTTTATGTGTATTTTTTAGCAATTGATTTTGATGGAGAGCTTTTATTGCATTTGGTTTTGTTTCAATTCCTAGTTTCCTAAGATGTTAAATTTTAAAATAAATAACTTTAATATATCTGGTGAGACAATAATTTTTCTCCTTTAATCTGCAAGTGTGATGAATTATGTTGACATTGTTATATATAAAGCATCTTGTATTCATTGGCTAAACCCATCTTAGCCACGGTGCATTTAAAAAATAAATTGATACGGGGCGCCTGGGTGGCTCAGTGGGTTAAAGCCTCTGCCTTCAGCTCGGGTAATGATCCCAGGTCCTGGGATCGAGCCCCGCATCGGGCTCTCTGCTCAACTGGGAGCCTGCTTCCTCCTCTCTCTGCCTGCTTCTCTGCCTACTTGTGATCTCTGTCTGTCAAATAAATAAATAAAATCTAAAATAAATAAGTAAATAAATAAATTGATACTACTTTTGCTAAAATCGGCTTAAATTTTTTGATTCTGTGTTCATGAGTAAGGGAAAAATATAATTTTCTTCTCTATTACTCTCCATGATATTTTTTTATATCATGGTTATTATAGCTCCATAAAATAATGTCAGAAGTATTTCCTATTTTTCTTTTTTTTCCACTGAAAGAGTTTGTATCAGGATAGAATTACATGTTCAGAAAAGTCAGTAAAACACCTCCAGTTTTGTTCCTTGTTCTTTTACTCACAACCTATTGTTTAACTCCTGTGTCTTACTGAGATAGAATAGGTAGTGTGGTTCTAGAAATTACTAACATTTTCCTGGTAGAATATTCTCATTGTTTTATTAATCCTTAGGTCCTTCTATTACATAAATCTTTATTACTGTATATATTATTACCCCTGATAGTCTATTGTTATCTCCACTCTGTCCTCTACTTATACTTTTTTTGTGGGGTGGGGCTGTCTAGATGAGTTTATCCTCTCTCAAATATTTCATAGAAATCAGAATGTAGCAACTGGGTACAGAAAACTGCAGGTTTGTACATGTTAATTTATTTACATCTGGAGTAGGCTCTCCTCCACATCAGACACAGCCGCTGCAATTGTCCAGTGCCTCTTTGTAGATGCAGCCCTGGACACCTTTGGTACAGCACACTTGGTACAGGGACTTCTCTTGCAGGAGGTACATTTGTACTCTTTGCATTTGCAGGAGCTGGCACAGGTTCAGGAACCATTGGTGGAGTTGGGGTCTATCTCGAGTCAAGGGGAGGATGATGGTCCAAAACCGGTTAACACAGGGAGACACTGGTGTGGCCTGGAGGTGTGGTCTGATCTTCTTATATCTTAAGATCTCAATGGTTTGTGTGTTTGTTTGTTTATGGACTTGGGAGCATTAAAGACATACCTCAAACATTTCCCTTCCATCAAACTTATCCTCATTATAAAATCATACTGGAATGGCTATGGGATTTGGAGAATCAACCCAAGGGGGATTTAAATTGTACATTAAAATTGAGATTAATTTGAAAAAAAAAAAGGTCTTACAGTCAGTTTTGTTTCTTTATAGGAGTAGCTTCCACGGGTGCTGCTACTGGCAGTGGTGTCATTGAGATCCAAAGGGCCAGGTTCAGAGCTCATGCTGTAAAACGGATGTTTCCTTGAGCAATGAAGGCCATGGCCAGCAGGAGAAAAGAAACAATGCTTATAATCACAGAGCGAGAAACTGACCTGTTGGAAATTGTAAAATTGTAAGTGCAATTGTTTCTCCAGAACTCGTAAGAAAAAATGAGATGCTTTTCTGTTTGTAGTATAGACATATGCTTGAAGAAAGCAATTATAAATACACGGTATGTTTTTTCTATTAGGAATCACACAAAACAGAATTTATTAATTTCTGTGTTCTAGTACATAAATCATAGTGAGACTACAGAGTAGTATGTTTGTGTGAGAAAGATGGGTGTTTAATGTCTCCCAATGTATTAGGTTATATTTTAGCATATAGGACATACCTCTTTGAAGCCTGGCAGATCTGGATAAAATGGAATGGCCACCAACACAATCAAGTGGTCTGAAGGTAACTATTTCCAGTGACCAAAATTTCATATATATGTATTAATGAGTCAATGTAGCAAAAGAGTAATATGATCACATATGTTCTGTTCAACATAGTGGTAATTTCAAAATGTCTTTAAAATGTCCTGTGTATACCTTAATTTTGATTAAATTTATATATATATATTTGAAAATTCACCCCTCAGAATAAAACTTATAACACTGAAATGTCAAAAATGTTTCTTAATTTGGATGCTACTTATCCATAACAAGTTTGGAAACTGAAAGAAACTTTTCTCAACTGTCAAATTATTTTTTAAATATTCATCAGTATTATTAGAAGAAAAATGAATTTGTCCTTATATACTCTCTATAGAAAATTGTATCCAGAATTTTCAGACAAGGATGCAAAGAATATGAAGCTAAAACATGGAGAAAAAAAAAGTATTACAGATATGTATTAAACAGGTAATTATAAAACCACTGTGGTATTTTATGTATGATCTATTTTATACATTTGACTCATTTCACATTCTAAATTTTCACTTTCATACCTAAATTAATATTTTTTAATTATTTAGAGATTTTCTTTTTTGAAAAACCTCAAATACACAGAAAGTTATAAGTAAACTACAAAGAATTTATTTTTCTTGGACCATGTTTGCGATATTAAAGCTATAGTATTCCCAAATACTTTGATATATTATTTATTACATAAAATATCCTTCTATATAGTCACTACGCAATGATCAAAATCAGGAAAGTAACATTAGTGCATTTGTACCATTACATCTTCAAACTTCGTTCAGTTTTCCTTATTGGCCCAGTAATGATCTTCACAACAAAAGAATTCAGCTCAGGATCACATTTCACTTATTTGTCATGTGTCCTTCAATCTCCTTCAATCTGGATCAGTTATTCATTTTTTAAAAAAATGATTAATTACTATTATTATTTACTTTCAGGATCTTGACACTTTTGAAGTTTATAGACCATTCACTTTGTAGAATGTCCCTCAGTTTGGTTTGTCTGGTGTTTTTGTAATTAGATTATGGTTAGGAGTTCTTGGCATCAATGTTAAGAGTTGTAATACTGTTCTCATTGAATCGTGTCCTGTGGACCCAATTGCTTTGTCTCATTATTGATGTTAATATTAATCATTTATGTTGGCACTTGCCAGACTCCTTCACTAGAAAGTTAATCTTTTTTCCTCTGTAATTAATAAGTACTTTTCGAGGAGATAATTTTAGACTCATTTCTAATCAATACTTCAATGTATTAATTATTTCATTTGTACCCACTCATGATTTGCTATTTTATACAACTGGTTATATTCATTATTATTAGTTATCTTAATGCATAAATTGTCCAATTTTAGACCGATGAGAACCTCTATTCACTAATTTCTTTGTACCTTTTCCGAGTCCTCATTACTCTTTTAGCACTCGTTTCCTTTCTTTTACAATAAGATATTCCAGACAAATTTCTGGTTCTCCCCTGCTTCAGCCCTGGATCAGCAATTTCTTTAAAGAGCCTTGACTCTTATAGTGGAGGAAAGTATTTAGAGACCAAGACCTTTGTACAAGGTATGCTCATTATTTTGGTATATACCAACACTCTCTGTGCATGGCTACTTATCTTGTTCAGCTCTACCTAATACATTTAGATTAAATTATTCAGGGAAAGCAGGTAAGAGGATAAGAAGCAGAACAGGAGAAACTGTCAGTTTGAATTTTTTTCTTAAAAAGTTTCTCCTAAGTTGTTTAATCTTCAGGACACTTCTCCCCAAATCCATCTGTACTAACATACCATATAAATTATTACACTTCTTATTTCTTGTTTCTTTTCCTCACTAGCATATAACTTCCAAGAGGACAAGGATTATTATCTTTTTTTGTTCACTGATTTATTCCAAATTCTTACAGAATTTCTTGATATCTAACAGGTATTAAAAAATTATTTGCTGAATAAATGAATAAGTGGGCTCATTTGATTTATTTCTTCGGGATCTATCCTCTAAGTCAGTCTCTCTCTCTCTCTCATCATGAGTTCTGTCTCTGTATTTAATGTATGTGTTCTGAGATATACTTGATATTCCAGGTAGTTATTTCCATTATAATTAGTGGCATATTTAAATGTAAAATATGTGTGTATGTGTATATATATAATCTGTGTGTGTGTATATATGTAGATATATACAGAGAGATACATATCTATCTATATATATAAAAGTCTGTTTGTTTGTTTGTTTATGCAAGTAATCTCTACACTGAAATTCATGACCCTGAGATCAAGAGTCTCATGCTCTTCTGACTGAGCCAGCCAGGCACCCAAATGTAAAATACAGTTGGAAAATGATAATATCATTTCAGAATTGCATTATCTTTTATAAGTGTATTTTTAAAATTACCATCTACCTTAAGAGCTGCTACTATTCCACAAAGAGACACATGAATCCTCAAAAAGTGCCTTTTAAATTTTAGTGGAAAAAAGACTTCCTACAGGTGGGTTCAGTTCCATAGGTATATGTTTTGGCTAGTACGCAGTGCTTTTTCTGTTAATTAAAAAGTTGCTTCTTCTTCTGGGTATGTGTGGCACCTAAGAAGGTGCACGGCTTAACAAGTATACTGGGATGAAATTTTAGGTCCTCTATGCTCTACTGGCTGTCTTGAGTAGTGCACAGTGTAAATAATTTTACACAATGGTCCCATGCTTCAGTTCCAACAACTCTAATTTTCTAAGCATGTACTTGGTTTCTTCCAACCTATTTTCCTATTTATAAGTGCTGTGCCTCTGGGAATGGGTTATTATTTTTCTCTGTCTCCTTATTAGAAAGCAGGTCTAGCTTACTGTGTTTTTCAAGGGGCTTAATCCTGTGACTATGACAAAGCACAGTAGTCTCTCTGTCTGTACGGGGAAGGTACAGCTGAAGCCAGAATGCTAGTTTTCCCGAGAGCCACCAGCACATACTGCCAGTGCTCCCAGGCCTCCTTGTCCTCTTTCAGCTTCAAGCACTGTGTGGGTTCAGCCCATCTCACTGGATCCAGGGATGTTTAGTGATGTTGACTTTTTGTACTAGATACCCATGTGTCTCTCTTAGCATCACACTCCTTTAAATAGTTTCCTGGATTCTGATCTTACTTTGGTGTTCTCTCTTGCTGATATCCTGGGTGTGTTCCAGACTACAAGAAATAAAGTTTTATACAAGTTCTCCCTGCTGAGGCTCCTCTAGTGCCCCAATTCTCATTGGTACCCAACAATCTCCTGCAGACATTTAACTGAACAGTAGACATATTGCAGATGAGAATGGAGTATTAGGGTAGGCAAATGCTGAAAACTATCCCAAATGCCACAGCTTAGAAGTGTAACCAATTAGTATATTTCTCACTCATATGATAGTTCACTGTGGTGCACTGAGGTTGTGGGGAGTACTGTGCTATTCAGTCATTTAGAGACCTGTGATCCTTGTGACAATCACAGTGTGGAATACAAAAAGAGTGATGGGTTGTGTAAGGGATTTTTAGGCCGATCTGAAAGTCACATGAATGATATGAACTTATATTCTATTGGTCAGAACTTACTTATATTATGTTTTCAGTGTAACTCCACATGAGTTGGGAAGGTAGTATTTCTGTCAACCCAGTAATAAAACTGATTAGATTAGCTAATGAATAACATTCTATCTAAGGTAACAAGTCACATTCTGCATACCATCTTGGAACCATATCCTCTCCCCGCCCCACACAATGGTTTTTAATAATGGGATAGAAAATAATTAGAGATAGTTGTATGATGGGTAGGTTGGGGAATACTGCAACAGGATATATGAAATGCTAAAGCCTAAACTAGAGAAGTTATGGTCTGAATAAAATTGAGGGTAAGATGAGGTAAGTTTTACATAGGTGTAGAGAGGAATTAGAAGATTTTTGGAATCAGGGGCCGAGTAAGAGAGAGTTGACATGACTGCAAGTTTTACTGATGGCGGTAGAATAAGGGTGCCATAAACTGAAATGAAGAACACAAAAGGAAGAGAGACTTTAGGTGGAAAGTTATGAGCTCCATTTTGGAAAAGACAGACTTGAATTTCCAGAAGGATTACAAAAGATGATATCCAGACGGTACTTAGAAATGTACTTAGAAAAAGAATCAGGACTTGAGATTTAATTGGTCATTTGCATAATCATGAGAGCTTAATTCATGCAATTGTTAAGAGAAATGATATAAAGCTTAATAAAGAAGTCAAAAGGTGGTGATTCTAGAGGGATCCTGAGAAGGAAAAAGAAGAAGGATTAAAGAGAAAAGACAGCATTTGCTGTGAAAAAGAGACACCTCTGTAGTCTATGACAATGGAGAGAGAGGTAAAGAAAAGCAATATGTTAATTTTCTTGTGATGGAAAGTGATTTGTTCAAGATTAGGAACAAAATCTTCAATTTTGTTTGGCTCGGTGTTTTTGCTTCTTTTTTGCTGAACAGATCTTTGCTACCTTATTTTCTTCAATAGTTTTATAAGATTTTTGGAAAAATTTGCATTACTCAATTGGACAAAGACAATTTTTTTTTAAAAAGATTTTATTTATTTATTTGACAGAGAGAGATCATAAGTAGGCAGAGAGGCAGGCAGAGAGAGTGAGAGGGAAGCGGGCTCCCTGCCGAGCAGAGAGCCCGATGTGGGACTCGATCCCAGGACCCTGAGATCATGACCTGAGCCGAAGGCAGCGGTTTAAACCACTGAGCCACCCAGGCGCCCAAAGACAATTTTTTTATTATAAAATTATTTTCAACTTATACCTTAAAAAAGGATCACTGGGTTTATTTGATCCAAAGATCTGTTCTTGATTTCACATCCCTAATTATCTTACACTGGGCAAATGGCAACACATAAACAGTAAGTTATTTGAGAAGAGAGTCCCTCTAAAAATGGAAGATGAAAAGTAATTGAACTTATAGAAATATTACCTTATAGTCTACAGTTAACCACAAGATAAGTTGATTATGATATATTAGTGTTTCAAAAGTAGTATAGTAGTTATGAAGCATTATAAGGATTGTAATATCCATTCATTCAGGAAGCATTTTTTTGAAAATTTGTTTTGTTCTGATCATTGTTCTTGAACCTGTAGATATGTAGGCAGAAAAGATACAAGCTCTACATGTAAGGAGTTCTAATCCAGCAGGGAAATCAGTCCACATATGAATAATTAATTTGCAGTATAATAAATGCTTATAAAAATATGTCATAATGTTGGAGGGGCTGAACACTAATTTAGCTCTGCAACATATTGAGGTTATTTAGTTTGGAACAAAGATATACAGGTGCTCCATTGTTTTATTTTGCTGTCACTGCCAGCAGTAAGTAAAAGGAGAGGTTTTTCTATGATACCGCCAGCAGTTTAATGTCTATTGTTTATATGAAAATGTTAGACTGTACCAGGGGATGACATTTCGGAATGTAGTTAAAATTTTTAGCCTAAGGGGGCTGAGGCATAGCCCCACCCACTGTGGAAAGTGTCTTCCAATACCATCTGAGCAAAAGGGCTGGTAAAAACACCTGAAAGCCCTATGGCCCAGTAACACTCAAGCTGAGAGGGATAGAAAGAGCCAATAGTTTGCAGAGCAAAGACAGTGGCCCTCTTTGGCCAAGGAACTTGGGATGTGGGTTGAACTGAGTTAAGACAACAAGCAAGACAAACCATAAATGACTCTTAATCTCACAAAACAAACTGGGGGTTGCTGGGGGGAGGTGGGATTGGGAGAGGGGGAGCGGGCTATGGACATTGGGGAGGGGAGGCGAACCATAAGAGACTATGGACTCTGAAAAACAACCTGAGGGTTTTGAAGGGTCAGGGGTGGGAGGTTGGGGGAACAGGTGGTGGGTGATGGGGAGGGCACGTTTTGCATGGAGCACTGGGTGTTGTGCAAAAAGAATGAATACTATTACGCTGAAAAAAAATAAATAAATAAAAAGGGAAAAAAAAAAAAAAGACAACAAGCAAAGAGCTTTAGTGGTTTTAGTGCTGCTTCTCCCACTGCGCCTAGGGAGAGAATCTGATTCACAGTCCTGCTCATTGCTGAATACAGCCTTCAGCCTGCCCAACCAGAGCACTTAAGCAGAACACGTGGGAAGCTACCTGGCCCAACAAAGTTGGCAAACTCTTAGCTAGACTAACCAAGGAAAAAATAGAAATGGTCCAAGTAATAAAATTTATAAATGAAAAAGGAGAAATTACAACTACCACCACAGAAACTTACAGGATCAAAAAAGCTATTATGAACAACTGTGTGCTAACAAACTGAACAATCTAGGAGAATTAAAAAAACTCTTAGGAAAATACAACTTATCAAGACCGAATCAGGAAGAAATACAAAATCTGAATAGATCAATTATTCAGTAAGGAGATTGAATCAGTAATCAAAAATCCCCCAACAAAGAAAACCTCAGAAGCAATGGCATCATTAGTGAATTTTACCAAATATTTGAAGAAAAATTATCATCAATCCTTCTCCAACTCTTCTAAAAGAATCAAAAAAGGAGAAACACTCCCAAGATCATTTTATAAGGTCAGCATTATTCTGATACCAAACCAGGAATAAATACTACTAAAAGAGAAAATTGCAGGTGAATATCTGTGATGAATGTAGCTACAAAAAAAAATTCTCAGTGGAACACTACCAAACAGAATTCAGTAGTACATTAAAAACATCATTAATCATGTGAGATTTATCCCTGGGGATGCAAAAATGTTTCAACATATGCAAATCAATTAATATGATTTATCACATTAATAGAATGAATGATCATCTTAATAGATGTATAAAAACCATTTGGCACAATTTAACATTTATTCAACATTTATTCATTACAAAATATTTTAATAAATTAGACAAGGAAGGAATATATCTCAACATAACAAAGGCCATATAAACATATAAAGAACTCACACAACTCAATAGCAAAAAAACAAAAACAAATAACCCAATTAAAAAATAAGCAAATGATTTGAACTGACAGTTTTCTGAAGAAGAGATATAAGAGGTCAGCAGGTATAATAAAACCACTTAGCATCACTATCATTAAGGAAACGCAAATTAAAACCACAATGAGATATCACCTCAGGCCTGTTAGAATAGCCATTGTTGGGGCACCTGGGTGGCTCAGTGGGTTAAAGCCTCGGCCTTCAGCTCAGGTTGTGATCTGGGGGTCCTGGAATCGAGCCCCACATCAGGCTCTCTGCTCAGCAGGGAGCCTGCTTCCTTCCTCTCTCTCTGCTTGCCTTTCTGCCTACTTGTGATCTTTGTCTGTCAAATGAATAAATAAAATCTTAAAAAAAAAAAAAAAGAATGGCCATCATCAAAAAGACAAGGAATAACAAATGCTGGTATGGATGTGGAGTAAAGGGAACTCTTGTGCACCGTTGATGGAATTGTATATTTGTGTAAAGACCATGAAAAATAGTATGAAAGATCCTCCGATAATTAAAAATAGTACTACTAGATGATATAGCAATTCCACTTCTGGAAATATATTCAAAGGAAATGAAAACACTAACTTTGTATCTGCACCCCTGTATTCACAGCAACAATATTTACAATAACCTAAGTGCCCATCAATGGGTAAAGAAGCTGTGGTGTGTGTATAGAAGGAAAATTATTCAGCCATAAAAGCTGAGGAAACCCAACAATGTGCAACAACATGACCTTGAAGGCATTGTACTAGTGAAATAATTGACAGAGAAAGATAAATACTATATGATCTCATTTACATGTAGAAGTTAAAGCAAACAGACAAACTCATAGAAAAAGATATCAGACTTGTGGTTACCAGAGGTGGGAGTTGGGAAGTGCTGAGTGCATAAGAGGGAGATTGGAGGAAGGTTGGCAAAAGATACAGAATTGCAGTTACAAAATAAGTAAATATTAGGGATATAATGTACTGCGTGATGAATATAGTTAACACTGCTGTATGTATGACATATAGGGAAGCTGTTATGAGACTACATTCTAAGAATTCTTATCACAGGAGAAATTTTTCCTTTCCTCTATTTTTTCTTTCTTCTTCTTTTTTTTTAATCATATCTATATGAAAGGATAGACCTAGCTGAAACTATTGTGGTAATTATTTTACAGTATAGTTAAATCAAACTGTCATACTGTTTGCCTTAAACCTATACAAGTCAATATTCTATTCACCAAGTATTTCTCAAAAAAATAGGGAAAAATTTGGACAACATATGAAGATAAAGAGGCAGTTAAGAAAAAGAGAGATCATAAATCACATCAGGTTTTGGAAAATTTTGTAATCATACAAAGTACATTCAGCATGAAAGCATTTAGAGCAGAAATTATTCTATCCATGCTCGTATGAAAAAATATTGTCCATGGTATTTCTAAAGCAAAATATTATATGTCAATGTAGCATTGCTTGTTGGCTATGTTGGATTTTGTTTTATTTATTTAAAGATATTTAAAGAAACAACTTCTCCACTTTTCTCTGATTCTTATGATATATTATACTCTGGAAATAACATTTCTAAATTTGGGTTCACTAGGTGGGAATAACAAAAGAAAGTAGCCAATTTTTTCCAGAAAAATTTTTCAAGATTTTATTTATTTTTATTTATTTGTCAGAGAGAGAGAGAACACAAGCAGGCAGAGTGGTAGGCAGAGGCAGAGAGAGAAGCAGGTTCCAGGACAGTACGAGCAAGTGGCCTGATACAGGAGTTGATCCTAGGATCCTGGGATCATGACCTAGGCCGAAGGCAGTGGCTTAACTGACTGAGTCACCCAGGTGTCCCAGAAAAATTTTTCAAATGATAACATCATTTGATGTTACATGACAGTTTGAAGAATTACCTCAGTGAAAGAAAAGGTATATGCCAAACATTTTTTTTTTCCCAACCTGGACAGAGTATCTAAGTAACTGGCACGGGAGGGTTTGGAAGTAGGGGTAGAACAGCAAATTCGTGGTGGTATTTGTGAATGCTTCTCTTTCAGATTGTGTAACATATGAAAAAATACTAATATCCATTTTTATAAAATAAATTCTAATGTCAAAATAATAACATATTTGGGGCCTGGTATTCAACATTACCAAGATTAAAAATTTATTTTAATTAATACTTTAGATCATTTGTTTATTCATTCAACAAATATTGAATTAAGCAATTCTCACTGTACCTAGAACTAGAAATATAATGAAGATCAGATAGGTATGGTTATCTGACCATGGAGTTTAACATCTAACAGGTGAGATGACCAAGTAAAAATGAAATTGAATAGGTATAATAAGTATCTTGACGAAGGATGAGCAGATGCCATGGGATCACCTAGCAAGAGCACCAAATGTGGTGTTTTTTTTGTTTGTTTGTTTTGGTCTTTTTTTGTGTGTGAAAGTGCACATTTGTGGTGTGTGTGTGTGCGCACGCACATTAGGATATTTCTCAGAAGTAATGAAGTTTATGTTGGTATTTTAAAAATGAATAGGAAATAGAATAAGTAGGACATAGGTTTGAAAACTAATGGTAGGAGGTGGGAGTATGGAACAATGAAAGGAACAATGCTATTTTTTAATTTTTAAATTTAAATTAAATTATTTAACATATAATGTATTATTAGTTTCAGAGGTAAGGTCAGTGATTCATCAGTCTTATATAATACCCAGTGCTCATTATATCACTTGCCCTCCTTAATGTCCATCATCCAGTTACCCCATTCCCTCACACCCTCCCCTCTAACAACCCTTAATTTGTTTCCTATGATTAAGAGTCTCTTATGGTTTGTATCCCTCTGATTTCATCTTGTTTATTTCTTCTTCTCTTTTCCTATGACCTTCTTTGTTTCTTAAATTCCATATGAGTGAGATCATATGATGATTGTCTTCCTCTTATTGACTTATCTTTCTTAACAAAATACACTCTGGTTCCATCACATGGTCCCAAATGTCAAGATTCCTTTTTTTTTTTTTTTTTTTGATGGCTAAGTAGTATTCCATTGTACATATATGCCACATCTTCTATATCCTTTCATCTGTTTATGGACATCTGGGTTCTTTCCATAAATTGGCTACTATGAACATTATTGCTATAAACATTGGGTAGCAGGTGCCCCTTTGGATTATTACATTTGCATCTTTGGGGTAAATACCTAGTAGTGCAATTTCTAGGTCATAGGGTAGCTCTATTTTCAACTTTTTAGGAATCTCTATATTGTTTTTCAGAGTGGCACCAGCTTGCATTCCCACCAAAATGTGAGAGGATTCCCCTTCTTTTGCATCCTTGCCAACATCTGTCATTTCCTGGCTTGTTAATTTTAGCCATTCTGACTGGTGTGAGTGGTATCTCATTGTGGTTTTTGATTTGCAATTCCTTCCTGATAAGTGCTATTGAACATTTTTTCATGTATCTGTTGGCCATTTGTATGTCTTCTTTGGAGAAATGTTTGTTCATGTCTCCTGCCCATTTCTTGATTGGATTATTTGTTCTTTGGGTGTTGAGTTTCATAAGTTCTTTATAGATTTTGGATACTAGCCATTTATATGATATGTCATTTGCAAATATCTCTCCTATTCTGTCAGTTGTCTTGGTTTTGTTGACTGTTTCCTTTGCTGTGCAAAAGATTTTTATCTTGATGAAGTCCCAACAGTTCCCTTTTTGCCTTTGTTTCCCTTTCCTTTGGAGATGTCTCTAGCAAGAAGTTGAGGTCCCTGAGGTTGTTACCTGTGTTCTCCTCTAGGATTTTGATGGATTCCTGTCACACATTTAGATCTTTCAACCATTTTGAGTCTCTTTTTGGGTATGATATAAGGAAATAGCCCAGTTTCATTCTTCTGCATGTGTTGTCCAATTTTCCCAATGCCATTTGTTGAAGAGACTGTCCATTTTTCATTGGATATTCTTTTCTGTTTTGTAGAACATTAGTTGACCATAGAGTTGAGGTGCCATTTCTGGGTTCACTATTGTCTTTCATTGATGTATGATTGTTTTTGTGCCAGTACCATACTGCCTGATGGCAGATCTGTAATAGAACTTGAAGTCTGGAATTGTAATGCCACTAGTTTTGGTTTTCTTTTTCAACTTTCCTTTGGCTGTTCAGGGTCTTTTCTGGTTCCATACAATTTTAGGATTATTTGTTCCAGCTCTGTGAAAAAAGTTGATGCTCTTTTGATAGGTGTTGCACTGAAGGTATAGATTGCTTTAGGTAGCATAGATTCTTTCTTCCAATCCATGAGCACAGAACATTTTTTCATTTTTTTGTGTCTTCCTCAATTTCTTTCATGAATGGTTTATAATTTTCTGAGTACAGATGCTTTGCTTCTTTGGTTAAGTTTATTCTTAGGTATCTTATGGTTTTGGGTAATCTTATAAATAGGATTAACTCCTTAATTTCTCTTTCTTATGTCTCATTGTTAGTGTACAAAAATGCAATTGATTTCTGTGCATTGGTTTTGTATCCTGTCACTTTGCTGAATTCATGTATAAGTTCTAGCAATTGGAGTGGAGTCTTTTGGGTTTTCCACATAGAGTATCATGTCATCTGCAAAGAGTGAGTGTTTGACTTCTTTGTCAATCAGATGCCTTTTATTTCTTTTTGTTGTCTGATTGCTGAGGCTAGGACTTTTAGTACTATGTTGAACAACAGTGGTGATAGTGGAGATCCTGTTGTGTTCCTGACTTAGGGGAAAAGTTCTCAATTTTCCCCCTTGAGAATGATATTTGTTGTGGACTTTTCATATATGGCTTTTATGATATTGAGATATGTTCCCTCTACCCCTACAATATGAAGAGGTTTTTTTTTTGTTTTGTTTTGTTTTTAATAAGATTTTATTCATTTATTTGACAGGGAGAAATCACAAGTAGACAGAGAGGCAGGTAGAGAGAAAGGGGAAAGCAGGCTCCCCGATGAGCAGAGAGCCTGATGTGGGACTTGATCCCAGGACCCTGAGACCATGACCTGAGCCGAAGGCAGAGGTTTAACCCAGTGAGCCACCCAGGTGCCCCTACACAATCAAGTTTTAATCAAGAAAGGATGATGTACTTTGTCAAGTGCTTTTTCCTCATCTATTAAGAGGATCATACATTACTTGTCCTTTCTTTTGTTTATGTAGTATATCACATTGATTTGCAAATGTCGAACCACGTTTGTGGCCCAGGTATAAATCCCACTTTATCCTGGTGAATAATCCTTTTAAGGTATTGTTGGATCCGATTGGTTAGTATTTTGGTGAGAATTTTGCATCCACGTTCATCAGAGGTATTGGTCTGCAGTTCTCCTTTTTGAGGTGTTTATCTGGTTCTGGGATCAAGATAATGCTGGCCTCATAGAAAGAGTTTGGAAGTTTTCCTCCCTTTTTTTTTTTTTGAAACAGCTTCAGAAGATGCTTGGTAGAATTCCCCTGGGAAGCCATCCAGCCCTGTACTCTTGTTTGTTGGGAGATTTTTGATGACTGATTTAATTTTTTTGCTGGTTATGACTCTGTTAAGGTTCTCTATTTCTTCCTGGTTGAGTTCGGTAGTTTATATGTCTCTAGGAATTCACCCATTTCTTCCAGATTGCCTAATTTGTTTGCATATAGTTGCTTATAAAATATTCTTAAAATTGTTTGTATTTCTTTTGTGTTGGTTGTGATCTCTCCTCTTTGATTTATGATTTTAGCTATTAAGGTTCTTTTTCTTTTCTTTTTGGGTTTATTGATTTTATTAATTCTTTCAGAGAACCAGCTCCTAGTTTCGTTGATCTGTTCTACTGTTCTTTTGTTTTCAGTTTCATTGATTTCTGCTCTCATCTTTATTTCCTGTTGTGTTTAGGTTTTATTTGCTGTTCTTTCCCCAGGTCCTTTAGGTGTAAGGTTAGGTTGCATATTTGAAACCTTTGTTGTTTTTTGAGAAAGGCTTGTATTGCTATATACTTTCCTATTAGGACCACTTTTGCTGTATCCCAAAAGATTTGAACAGTTATGTTTTCATTTTCATTTGTTTCCATAATTTTTTTAAAATTCTTATTCAATTTCCTGGTTGACCCATTTATTCTTGAGTAGGATGCTCTTTAGCCTCCATGCATCTGAATGGTTTTCAAATTTCCTCTTGTGATTGAGTTCGAATTTCAAAGCATTATGGTATGAAAAGATGCAGGTAATGATCCCAGTCTTTTGGTACCAGTTGAGACCTGATTTATGACCCAGTGTGTGATCTATTCTGAAGAATGTTCTAAGTGCACTTGAGAAGAATGTGTATTTTGTTGCTTTAGGATGGAATGCTCTGAATATATCTGTGAAGTCCATCTGGTCCAGTGTGTCATTCAAGTCCTTGTTTCCTTGTTGATCTTCTGCTTAGATGATCTGTCCATTTCAGTAAGTGGGGTGTAAATTAAAGTCCCATACAAATATTATTATTGATGTGTTTCCTTAATTTGTTATTAATTGGTTTATATAATTGGCTGCTCCCATGTTAGGGGAATATTTATAATTGTTACATCTTCTTGTTGGATAGACCCTTTAATTATAAGATAGTGTCCTTCCTCATCTCTTATTACAGTCTTTGGCTCAAAATTTTATTTATCTGATATAAGGATTTCCACCCCAGCTTTCTTTTGATGTCCATTAACATGATTGATTGCTTTCCAGCCCCTCACTTTCAATTTGGAGGTGGTTGTCTAAAATGAGTCTCTTGCTGATAGGATATTGATGGGTCTTCCTTTTTTTATCCAATCTGCTATCCTGTGTCTTTTGATTGGGGAATTTAGTCCATTTCATTCATAGTAACTATTGAAATATATGAAACTAGTGCCATTGTATTACCTGTGTAGTCCCTGTTTCTGTATATTGTCTGTGTTCCTTTCTGGTCCATGTTACTTTTGGACTCCCTCTTCATTTAAAGGATCCCTTTTAATATTTCTTGTAGGGCTGCTTTAGTGATCACAAATTCTTTTAGTTGCTGTTTGTCCTGGGAGCTTTTTATCTCTCCTTTTACTTTCAATGACATCTTAGCTGGGTAAAGTATTCTTGGCTGGATGTTTTTCTCATTTAGCACCCTAAATATATCATGCCAGTCCTTTCTGGCCTGTCAGGTCTCTATAGCTAGGTCTTCTGCCAGTCATAGGTTATAGACCTCTGTCCCAAGCTGCTTTCCGGATATTTTCTTTGTCTCTGAGATTTGCAAGTTTCATTATTACACAGCAGATAAAAATAGGTGTTGACCTATTTATATTGACTTCAAGGGGCTTCTCCTGTGCCTCTTGGACTTGAAGGACTGTTTCTTCCCCAGATTAGGGAAGTTATCCACTATAATTTGCTCAAATATACTTTCTGCTCTCTCTCTCTCTCTTTCCTCTTTTTCTGGGATCCCAAATTTTCTAATATTGTTTTACTTTATGGTATCACTTATCTCTTGAATCTCCTCTTGTGATCCAGTGGTTGTTTATCTTTTTCTCAGCTTCTTTTTTCTTCACCATTTTTCTTCTATATCACAAATTCTGTCTTATGCTTCATTTATTCTAGCAGTTAGAGCCTTCATTTTTAAAAAACAGATATTATTTATTTATTTGACAGAGAAAGAGCATGAATAGGCAGAGAGGTAGACAGAAGGGAAAGGAGAAGTAGGTCCCTGGTGAGCACACAGCCTGATGTGGAGCTTGATCCCAGGACCCTGGGAACATGACCTGAACTGAAGGCAGATGCTTAAACAACTGAGCCACCCAAGTGCCCCAAGAGTCTTCATTTTTTATTACATCTCATTAAAAGCCTTCTGATTTCAACCTTATTAGATTTTAATTCTTTTATTTCTCCAGAAAGTGATTCTCTAGTGTCTTTTATGCCTTTTTCAAGCCCAGCTCGTATCTTTATAATCATTATTCTGAACTCTAGTTCCAACATCTTACTTATATTCATACTGATTAGGTCCCTGGCAATCAGTATTGCCTATTGTTCTCTCTTTTTTTAAAAATATTATTTATTTGACAGAGAGAAATCACAACTAGGCAGAGAGGCAGGCAGAGAGAGAGGAGGAAGCAGGCTCCCCGCTGAGCAGAGAACCCGACATGGGGCTCAATCCCAGGACCCTGGAATCATGACCTGAACTGAAGGCAGATGCTTAAACAACTGAGCCACCCAAGTGCCCCAAGAGTCTTCATTTTTTATTACATCTCATTAAAAGCCTTCTGATTTCAACTTTATTAGATTTTAATTCTTTTATTTCTCCAGAAAGTGATTCTCTAGTATCTTTTATGCCTTTTTCAAGCCCAGCTCGTATCTTTATAATCATTATTCTGAACTCTAGTTCCAACATCTTACTTATATTCATACTGATTAGGTCCCTGGCAATCAGTATTGCCTATTGTTCTCTCTTTTTTTAAAAATATTATTTATTTGACAGAGAGAAATCACAACTAGGCAGAGAGGCAGGCAGAGAGAGAGGAGGAAGCAGGCTCCCCGCTGAGCAGAGAACCCAACATGGGGCTCAATCCCAGGACCCTGGAATCATGACCTGAGCTGAAGGCAGAGGCTTTAACCCACTGAGCCACCCAGGCACCCCTCTTGTTCTCTTTTTTGAGGTGAGTTTTTCTGTCTTGTCATTCTGGTCAGAGAAGTATAGATAAATGAAAGAACAAAATACTAAAATAGCAAGAATGACCCCAGAGAAATATACACTAAACAAATTAGAACAGACCCAAAATTGAAAATAATGATAATAATAAAAATTAGAAAGAGAGAGAGAGAATAAAATCAGACAGGTGAACAGAATAGAGCAATACACTGGATCCTGTGTATATTTTGGTCTGTTTGTTAGAAAACTAGACTCCTAAATTGTAAAGAAATAAAAACGAATATTTGTACAAAAATAAAATTAAATACAATGAAAGGATAGAATGTAATTGTAAAAAGGAATGGTTTTGAAAGCGGTCATTGCTTACTTGTCCTCAACTAAGTAATTTAACATTCAGATTATGTGTCATTTAACTTTTAGCTTGAAATTCAGTGACTTAATTAAATTAATTTTGAGTGGTTAATTTTTTTTTCTGCTTTGCAAGTTTTATGACTCCAGATTAACCAGACACTTCACAGCTACAATTTATCTATTTTCATTCTGAAGACTGTCCAACATTAAGAAAAAAAAAATCTCTATCTAAGGGCAAGTTGAGAATTCTCATTGAGCATAAAGTTAGAGATTCAATAAAGGAGAATTTTGACTTTCAAAAGATGTGTTGGCTGAAAAAAATATACTTCTGCAGTTTAGATTTCTTTTGTGCAATAGAATAAATAGAGGGCGTGGATTCTAGGATGATAAATGAAATGCAGTTTTTTTTCAAGGTCTGAGGTGGGGAAAAGTTCAGTAGGAGAGCAAGTGATGGTGATATTGTAGTGAATTCTGATCATTGAAGTAAACCAACCAGCAGGGGATTTATCTCTGCCATGTTGTAAGAAACATATTTAGGGGGAGAAGAGGAAAAATATTAGAATCTATACTTTCATTGAAGATTTTTCCACAAATATTTACTGAGTATTATCTGTTTGGTGGATACCATGCTAAGCACTTTAGGAGCTCAGACTCTAATGGGACTGGAATGTACGAAAAATCAATTATTCCATCAATATTAATAGCAATAACTCATGCCAAGCAGGTGCTTACTGGGTTCAAGATCCTATGTTACATCTTTCACATGGCTTCTCGGATTTAACCCTAACAAAGTGTCAGAGATGAGTGCTATTATTAACCTAATTTTGTAGAAAAGTAAACTGAAGCTAAAGAGGTGAGATCACCATATCACAGGTCATTCAAGTATCACAGTAACTGCAATGAGAAGTGAATGCATGACTTCACTCTCTGAATTTTTAGATAGATATTTTATTTTTTAATATGTTCAGATATGCAAAATTAGTACAGCATGCTCTTATATCTCTCACCCAGTTTTAGGTGTGAGAGTCTCCTAATATTATTGTGTTATATTTCTGTGACAACTTTGTCTAAACTGCAAAATGCATATTTGTACATTGTTGTTAATTAAATAGCACACTTTATTTGAATTTTACCAGTTGTCCCTTTTTTCTGTTTTAGGATCCAGTCCTAAAATGGTATATGGGATAGGGTACCATATTATGTGAAGTCTAAAGACAGAGTGCAAAGAAGGTTACTAAGTATAGGAGTGTCAGGAAGGATGATGTGGGGAAGAGACAAAGGAAGACTTCCAAAGAGGAGATGATGCTTCAGTTGACCTCAGGCTCAGGGAGATTTATCCAAGCAAGAAGCAAGGGAGAAAAAGAAAAAAGGAGGAAAAGAAAAAAAAAAAAAACATGTAAAATATGCTATAATTGGGTGATCATGAGTAGTTCAAAATGATTGAAGCAAATCACGTAGTAGAAAAATAAGAGGAGGTGAGACCAAGGAGTTAGACCATGGTGGAGAGTTAAGGACTTGTTTGATTACCATGGTCAAGAATTTTCAACTCATGTTACAGGTTTTCAAAGTTATGGAAGGATTTGAGCAGAAAAATAATATACTATCATTTTTGAAAGGCAAGTTTTATAATATTATGGAAGTATAAAACTGGATTGGCGAAGAGAGATTAGTTAGGATCTATGTTCACAGTCTAGTTGAGAAATAATAATAATGATGAGGGACTGAACAAAGTCTATAACTAGGAGATATGGAAGAGGGGTGTCATAATTTAAAGATATGAATGACTTTTAGTTAAGATTACTTGAAAGAGATTAAAGCTTCAAATCACTCATTTAGTTTTTTGATGAATGATTGTGCTATCCATCAGGATAGGAAATGAATAGAAGCAAATAGGAATGAGAGTAAGATTGTGAGTTCAATTTTTCACACGTTTTTGTGTTTTGTGTTTTTTGTTTTTCCAAAGGTTGTTTGGTACTGTCTTTAGAAAATGTCCAATTGGCAATTGAAAATAAAATTATGGGGAATCATGTCTAAGATGATGACACAGTTAAGAATTTTGCATCATATTTATGGGTGTTAAAACTAGGCTCAGTGAGAATGTACAGTGACACTAATTGAGAATCCAGGATTAGGGAGGAAAACAACTAAGAATGATCTGGAGAGGGAAGAGGAAAAATGTGGTGAATGCTGACAGTGAAGGCAGGAGTGAAGAGAATCTCAAAAGGGAAATGCGGTCAACTTTGCTAAATGTTTCACAGTAGTTGAATAAAATAAAGAATAAAAGTTAGACACTTTGACTTCAGCTCCAACATGTTAAAATCTTGGTAGTTATCACACCTACCCCTACAATAAGAAAAAGCTGCACAAACTGAAAATCAGTGACTTTCTGGACCTATAAAAGGGCCAAGTTTATAGGGCAAATTTTCATCCCCAAATGTGGAGAGTTCAGTGAAACCACAAAGTGAAGGCTGACGCTTTTTACCAGAAGCAGGGCACACTGGAGCCATAAACTGGTTGCAAGACTTAAATGGTAATTTTGACAAATTGTGGAGGCTGAATGTGAAGTACCCTGATAGAAGAAACCGTTGAGACCCCAACTTTCATGGGTTTTACTTTCAAGAACATCACCACATTTTCAAGGTAAAGGACCAAGAAAGACCCCTTCATGGCTCTGACAGCAGAAGGGGAAAAGTAATCGTTATGAATTAAGTCCAGAGCATCCTTCCTAAGAAAGGTTTACTCCAGGGGAAATGCTTTACCAGAGTCCTAGTCCACTGAAGGGTGGGACATTTCCTGGATTTCAGTCTTCCATAGATTTTTTTGTCTCACACAAGGGTGGGGGAAAAAAAAAAAAACTTAAAAATACTGATGAAGGTAACATTGTAAAAATATAGGAATTACTTTTTTTAGTTTTAATTAATTTAAATAATCTCTACACCCAACATGAGGCTCAAACTCATGATATTGAAATTAGGAGTCACAAGGTCCTCTGACTGAGCCAGTGAGGTGCCCCTGGGAATATATTATTTAATTATAAGACTGTAAGAAGTGTCTTTTCCTTACAACAGTCTTCAATAAATAACAGTAGATTATAGATGAAGGATCTGTAAGAAATAGACCTTGTCTGAGGAGTAGTACAAAGAAAATGCCAGTACCAAAGGCGGAACAGAAGTAAGGGTAGGAGAGGACCTTGAAGCCTCTGACACCTACAGGTACAGCAAACATTAAACATAGCACATCTCCTAGCCATATTAACATAAACCATTACACTAAAGTCCTACTTATCTGATTTCCTATTACTCAAAGTATCATGTCCATATCCAGATTTCCACAAAGATTACAAGGTGACCTAAAAGGCAGTAAGGAAAAACAACAACAAATTACAAAACCCACAGTATGAAGAAATAAAGCAAGAATCAAAAACAGACTAAGGTACAGATTTTAGAATCAACAGACAGGATTTCATAATAAAATGAATAAGATATTAAGGACCTAATTAAAAAAGTAGACAATATGCAAGAGTAGATGGGTAATATAAGTAAAGAGATAGAAACCCTAAAATAGAATTGAAAGGAGGGTTAAAAGTCAAAAACACTAACAGAAATGAAGAATGCCTTCAATGGCTCATCAAAGCATTGCATATGACCAGGGATAAAAATCAGTGAGCTTGAAGAAACATCCGTAGAAATTTCCCAAGATGAAATTTCAACAGATAAAAAAAATAAAAATCAGAAGAGAATATCCAAAAACCAAGATCATTTCAAAGGTTGTAATATATACATACTTGAAATACTGGAATGAATAGAAAGAAGGGAACAGAAGAAATATTTAATAAATAATGGTTGGAGAGTTTCCAGAATTAATGATAGATACTAAAATATAGTGTATAGGTACACACATAGACCCAGGAAGCTCAGAAGACACCACACAGGAGAAATATAAAAAAATTTGACAGTCATGCACACACATCACATTCAAACTGTAAAAACCAAACACAAAGAGAAAATTTTGAAAGCATCCAGAGAGGGCAGGAAATACCTTATAAATGGTGGAATAAGGGCAAGAATTACACTGTTCTCCTTATTAGAAATTGTGCAAACAAGGTAAGAGTGAAGTGAATTTTTTAAATAGTGGAAAGGAAAAGAAATCCTACTCATCTAGAATTCTACATCCAGAGAAATTTTACTTCAAAATGAAGGGGAAACAAAGACTTTCTCATACAGACAAAAAGAGAGATTTCATCACCCTGCAAGAAATATTCAAAGAAATTCCTCAGGAAAAGGGAAAATAAATGATATAATGAGAAAAGCTTTTTACCCAAAAAAAAAAAAAAAAAAAAAAAGCAGAACGTTGGATAGGATAAAGATAAAATAAATACTTTGGTTTTCTTGCTCTTAATAGATCTAAAAGTAATAATTGCACCAATGTATTGGATGATTATAGCATACGAATAAGTAAAACAAATGACCACAATGTTATAAGAGACAGAAGTAGGTAACCTATAACAGTACTCCTTATTCCCACCTGTTCCTTATGAAGTAAGGTGACAGAAGTAACACTTCTGTCACTATTAGGGTGTTCATGGGTAGGATTAATGTCTTTATAAAAGAGGTCCCAGAAAACTCCCTCACCCCTTCTGCCATGTGAGATTTTAGTAAGAAGATGGTCATCAGTGAAGAAATGAACCCTCATCAGGCATTGAGTCTGACATCACCTTAATTTTGGACTTACAGCTTCTAGAACTGTGAGAAATTTCTGTTGTGTATAAACCATCCAGTCTATGCTGTTTTGTCATGCTGGTCCAAATAGACCAAGGCAAGTAATACCTAGCAGTCCATATTTTTACCCCAACTATTTAGACAAGGAATCTGTAAGTCAGAGAGACTTGGTAATTTACCAAAACTCACACAGCCAGTTGGTGACAACGTCAATTCTCAAGTTCTGGTCTGTTTAACTTTAAGGTTTGTGCTCTTTGGTCTGTATGGACTGGACTCTGAGACTATGATCTCTGGGCTGATCTGATGGCACATTCTCAGATGGACTCAATTTTCAGCTATCGCTGTTTTTGACATATGATATGTAAGAAATACATGCATAAGAATATTACATATAGGGGTGCCTGGGTGGCTCAGTGGATTAAGCCGCTGCCTTCGGCTCAGGTCATGTTCTCAGGGTCCTGGGATCGAGCCCCACATTGGGCTCTCTGCTCCGCAGGGAGCCTGCTTCCTCCTCTCTCTGCCTGCCTCTCTGCCTAGTTGTGATCTCTCTCTCTCTGTCAAATAAATAAATAAAATCTTTAAAAAAAAAAGAATATTACATATAAAAGTGAACATTCCAATTGTATGTCCACTTCAAGTTTTCATTTGAGTGTTTTGGTGAATGTATTTTCAAGTCTTCTCAAAACTGGGAAAATTGACTGACTCTGTCAGATCATTCTCAGTAAAAGAGAAAATGAACCACAGGAATGAACACAATTACTCTATTGATATGTCTTCTCTTTGTTTGAGTTACTGCTATGACCATGTATTTTGGTTATGAAAACATCTCTTTCCTTTCAACTTTCGTGGTTCCAACTCCTCCTTAGGTAGCTCACCCAATTTAGGTTCTTCACCAACATACTGGCCCCTGCCATTACTTGCTCATTCTCTGTCTACCTCATTGCCAGCCCCACAGAAGCTGGGAACTACCTGGATTTCTCCAAAGCTCACATCTTCCCTTGGCATGTTATACTCAGCTCTCTGGCTCTGAGGCTACTTTCTATCCAAACAACAAAACTTACATTCAGACACCCATCCCAAGAGTGGCCTTTGTATCTTCACACACTGCAGCACTCACTCCAGGACATTTAACTGTTCTGTTATCCATTTATGTGAAATGACCTGAAGTACCTCTGGGAATGGTAAGAGCAAGGTCAGAGCACAATGGACGTGATCAGCTGGGATTTCTTTTGAAAACACGGTACTCTCATTGTCTTATCCTTATTCACTTCAGTGATCAGCAGGCACTCTAATTCCTGCTCCAAGGAGAATTGTTTTATCTCCATTCTTAATAAAAGTTTAATAGCAGACAGAGCACTTTGGTGAGAGCTCACGTTAGTGAGATTTTTATTTCACCTAATATACCAGGATATTATGCACTTGAGTAATCTATGGGCTGTTGTAAATAAAGCAAACAACATATATTTACAGAACTAAGCAAACTGCATTTATGATGCTATCCTTGAAACTTTGGCACTCTGCTCAGTTATTGCTCTCTCATTAGCGTGCATCAGTGAGATGCTCCTCTAATTAGCGATAAACTTACTGCTGAATAGCAGTCATTTCAAATACTGTTTGTTATTAAAACAAATACCTGGGAATTACACTATTAGTACAAAAATCAATTCAATTTTAAGCCTAACATTTAAAGCACACTTAACACCCTCGCTCTGTATGCAACATGCTATCAGCAGGTTTCCTTTGTATTTGAGGACCTCCAACAAGCCAGGAACATACATGTAGTCAAGAACTAGATCAAGGGATTTGCCCAATTTTTATAATTACTTTAAGAGAGAGACAGATCGACAACATTTTGGGGGAGGTGGAAATGCTAGTCTCTGTATCCCTGCTTGGATTATCTAACAATGAATGTTTTGAAACATCCTGTTTCAAGCATTGAAATCAGAGAAATGATGAAGATGCTTTTTTGACTCAAGAAACAACATATTGAAGGAGTGGATTGAGGCAAATAGGTAGACCTCTGTATATATAAATGTACTGCATTATAGTTGAGGCAACCAAATAGGTACCCAGAGTACTCTGATAGCATTGATGTATTTAGGTTAAAAAGAAAGGTTTATGAATTTTTAATTTGATTTGGCTTAAATGTAAATAATAAAATATATGACATTTGGAAGATGGCATCACATAATTTAGAGACAATTGGAGTAAATTCTCCATTTTCTTACCATCTCTGCCATTTGTTAGCTGTGTAACCATTTTTACATTTAATAGCTGGGTAACCATGTACCTTGGTGTTCTCATTTGAGACATCTGATGTGAGTCATTAAGTGATGTCAGTAAAACTTAAACCCTGGTGCCTGACAGGAACAGGCTATCATTAATGTCTGCTTCTTTCAATCCCTTTTCTTTTTCTCCATCTGCTTTCTACTTTTTCCTCCTTCACCTCAGGCACCTTCATCTAGAATTCCAGGCCTCTTCACTGCCCTCCAGTCTTACCACTCTTCCATGTTCGAGTCATTTCTTTGGTCAGCAATGGCCGCCCTTTCCTTGGTATGTCAGAATTCCATCATTTCTTCAAGGTGTCCCATGAATACTGCTTCCTCATCCAGGCTTATCTTGATCTCTCCCACTTAATCTTTCCTTCTGAATTTTCATTACACTTTCCACATTTTTTTGGTTCTTGTTCATATTGCATTGTGTATTGTAGTTACATATGAAGTTGAGAAACACTGTAGTAGAAGGAAAGACCCAATGGAGGAATTGACTTATTTGTTGAAAACATCTTAAGGATGGGGTTAAATTGTCTGAAAGATCTATAAATTCAGTCCTTAGCATGGGGCCATCCCATGATTATTTAGGTTCATCCATTAATTAAATAAAACTTCAGATGTCCTTGGATTCAAAATATTCTTTTTTTTTTTAAGATTTTATTTATCTATTTGACAGAGAGAGAGATCACAAGTAGGTAGAGAGGCAGGCAGAGAGAGAGGAGGAAGCAGGCTCCCTGCGGAGCAGAGAGCCCAATGCGGGGCTCGATCCCAGGACCCTGAGATCATGACCTGAGCCAAAGGCAGCGGCTTAATCCACTGAGCCACCCAGGCGCCCCAGGATTCAAAATATTCTTAAATGAAATTTACCCAACTGGATAGTACAAAAATCAAAAATCGAAAGACTAAGTGTGTATTGAATCACTATAGGACCAACTGATTGACTAAATATGTTCTTTTCTAAACAGAATGAAGAAAATGTTTTTGTTCAGAATCATTTTCTTATTAGACAAAGAGCTCATTATACCATTCACTAGAGTTTGACTTGGACTCAGGAAAGTTCTAAATTGGGGAAAAAAAAATAGACTTTATCATGCAATTGGATCTTACATAGTCTATCAAAATCATTTAAAAACAATATGTAGGGGCGCCTGGGTGGCTCAGTGGGTTAAAGCCTCTGCCTTCGGCTCAGGTCATGGTCCCAGGGTCCTGGGATCGAGCCCCGCATCGGGCTCTCTGCTTGGCAGGGAGCCTGCTTCCTCCTCTCTCTCTGCCTGCCTCTCTGCCTAGTTGTGATTTCTCTCTGTCAAAGAAATAAAAATTAAAAAAAAAAATAAAATAAAAAAAAAATAAATAAAAACAATATGTAATGACCTGAGGAAATGCTCATATGGAACATTGAATAAAAAATATAGGATGCCAAATGATATATGATTTAAATTTAATATCCAATAAAATAAAATGAATTAAAATGTAACAAAATCTATTAAGTGACTTATGTCTAAGTAAAATAAAATGCTGATAATTTTTACTTTCTCCTTTTTATTTTTCTGTATTTTTATTAATTTTCTTAATAAATGCTTGTTACTTTTATAACCAGGAAAACAATGAAAATGTATTTTAAGTAAAAGTGTGGTTCTCAATCGGGGGTGATTTTATCCCCCAGAAGGCATTTGGCAATTTCTGGAGACATTTTTGTCACAACTGTGGGGAGAGGCTGTGCTGTTGATACCTAGTGAGTAGAGGCCAGCAATGTTGCTAAACTTCTTGCAATGTACAGGACAGCATCCATAAGAAAGATTTTTTTGGCACAAAATGTCAATAATGCTGAAGGTGAGAAACACGGTAATAGAAGGAAAGACCCAGTGGAGGAATTGACTTAGCAAACCATGGTGCATCTATCAGTATACTGGGCTATTGTGCAGGTCTTGAAACTTATACTGTCTAAATATTTATGGAGATGACATTCCAATCAGTGCTTTTTCTCATGATGAATAGTCTATAGTTCTTCATACAAAGGCTCTTTAGTATGTTCTAAATTATTATCCTTTGTTGTGTACATTATTTACTTATGTTCTTAACAAGGAGAATTCTTTGGGGACATGATCAGCAGTCATTTTTCCATTTCCCTCAACATACTTTACACAGTACTAGTAAAAGGAATAAATTCTATAATTTTTATAATAAATTTTTCATATCCCCTCAATCTAAGTACTCTTTCCCTTGTATGTGAATGAACTCCAACTCAAACAATGTTCCTCAATAACTGGTCAAATCAGCATATATGCTACAACTCTGTAAGTTTAAATCTATCTATCATCTATCTATCTGTCTATCTATCTATCCATACCTATCTAAAAACACGACAGTTGAAAGGTGAAGTAAAGTTACAAAGTTGAGTTAGCTCCAGGAAACTTAGAAACTCAGAGCATAAAAGCAGCAGTCTTTAATCCCTCACTTTCTTACCCCCTGTGTGTCTATCTCATTCTTTCAGGCATACCTACATAATGAGGATGACTTTTGACAGCTCTGGGGTCACGTTTTATATACTCATGATGATTGAGAAAGGAAAGGTTTTTTCATGACGACCTAACATTCCATCAGAAAAGATCCTGCAGAAAGCCATTGTCTCACCAGTGTTATGTACTTATTCTTGTACCAAACTATGGACAGGAGTAAAAGTAATTATAAATGGTTTAACAATGCCAAAGCTTGTGATAAGTTCAGTTCTGTCATGAGAGGAGAGAAGAACATGGTGCTGGGTGGACAAAGAAAATAATCATCAGAGGGGATGCCTGGGTGGCTCAGTGGGTTAAGCCGCTGCTTTTGGCTCAGGTCACGATCTCAGTGTCCCGGGATCGAGCCCTGCATTGGGCTCTCTGCACAGTGGAGAGCCTGCTTCCCCCTCTCTCTGTCTGCCTCTCTACCTACTTGTGATCTCTCTCTCTCTCTCTGTCAAATAAATAAATAAAATATATATAAAAAAGAAAAGAATCACCATGGAATTTTATTGGAGGTATTTTATTAGCATAATAATGGCTCTATGCACTCCAGGGTTTGATGTTCTTATGATAGGTATTCCCTCATGCCTTGAAGATAATATTTGATTTCTTAAATAAAGCTTTTTGCTTTCATATTATGTATTAGTGTTTCGGGGGAAAAGTTAAACTTTGTCCTTTTTTTTTTTAAGATTTTTATTTATTTATTTGACAGACAGAGATCACAAGTAGGCAGAGAGGTAGGCAGAGAGAGAGGAGGAAGCAGGCTCCCTGTTTGAGCAGAGAGCTGGATGCGGGGTTCGATCCCAGGACCCTGAGATCATGACCTGAGCCAAAGGCAGAGGCTTTAACCCACTGAGCCATCCAGGTGCCTCATGTCTTTTTATTTTAATTCTCTATAGAGGGAACATAATGTCTTCACACTTAATGTTTCATGATTTTTTGTGCATTAAATATTATGTAGGATAAACAGTATAAAACAAATGTGAGTAGGACCACTCAGTTATACTGCCCAATTAGGCACAGAAGTATTACATAAGCAATCCCAGAAACTTTGTCTGATCCTTGGTATTTCAGGAGATTATGTGATTATGTTGTAACAGCTTCAAACCAATTCAGGATTTCACTTGGAGGGAAAGGCTATATTTAACTTTAGCAAACCCAGACCATACCAAGATTGACATACAATTTCCTGAGATGTTTCACTGACATCATTAAAATTTCTGCTTAGAGGAGGATGGCAGCCAGGATAATCAACAAAGATGCTTTCAAGATAACTAAAATGAATTCTATAATTTTGTGATTAAGTCGTATTCTTTTAGTGGGCTTATGTTCCTGGTCTATGACCTAGATAGGTGTTTTGTAGTTCCTCCTGAGGAACTTCCCTTTAAATAAGACAAGAAGGCTATAAAGGTGCTGAAGTCAGGGGAGTGCCCACCCTTGGGCAGGATGTTTCTGGTAATGTCTATACTTACTCTTACTCTGGATAGTATGTTTATACATGTTCTGTAGAGTATTTTGTGTCTATTCCAAAACGGTTACTTTTCTCTCCTTTCATCAGAAAAAAACAAGGGATTTTTCTTTATTATTCCTCATGAGAACTTGTTGGGGTTCTTGGAATTTAAATTTGTGAAAGTGTTGGTGTTCCCCTAAGTCTGCAGCCCCAAGAAGTTTCTCATTCTCCTACTAGTTCATCAGCCTTTAATAATTTGTCAAAATTACCAGGTAAATCTTTCTATGGCTCCATGGACATTTGTTTCAGGTAGGTAGATCTGTGTTGTGATTCTCTGTATTCACTTGACGCTCCAGATTAGGGGGGAGTCAGTTTGTCCTGTCATGCTACTTTTCTGATGGGTTCAGATACAGTCATTGATTTCACTTTGTTCAGCTTGATTCTTTTAAGAATAAGAGTGATGACTTACAAGCTTTTTACATGTCAGAATTGAAAGAAAAATTCATAAATAATCTTTAACGACACTGTAATGATTTAGATTATATTTTAAAATCCAGTGAAATTCATATCAAATATTGTACTCCTGGTAATTCTAATTCTCCTCAAAAATCCTTAAACATTCAAGAAAATGTTACTTAATAAAAATGCTTACTTCCATTTATGCAATCTCCAGAGAGCTATCAAATTCTTTATGAATATTGTACACATGGTAACTCTTCTTTTATTCTCAAAAATCTTTAAACATTCAAAAAATGTTATTTAATAATAGTAACTCTTATTCCCCAGTATGCAATCTCCAGGGAGCTATCAGCCTCTTCTTTGATCACTGCTTATAGCAAGAAGAAATTAATAAACAAACTCCCCTCATTAGTTGTGATTTTGAGATTTGAATCTTTCCAAACCTGAAAATTATTCCAAATGATAAAAAGCAGCACCTGCTGTTCTACTTTATTTTGCAAATTATTATTATATTATTATTTTTGTTGTTGTTTGAGTTTCCCTTTTGTTAAAGAGGTACCATTTAAAGAAGTCGAATGTAACTGAAACAAAAGAGAGGTAGGGATTAAAAATTTCCTTAGGTGATTAGTTGAGATTTATCAGTACTACACAAGTTTTGTTTTTTTTTTTTTTTTGCAATTTACCCTGCCAAGTGTAGTACTTTTTGTATTTTTATAATAAATCTAAACATACAATGTTCTTCCTAAAATTTATATGCAATAACAATTTTTTGAAAATAGACTTATGTTCATTTTAGTTTGCAAAATATTATGCAAAGTACAGTGTTTCTTAACAAAAAAATTAGCTATTAAATCCAGTAGGATGTAAAAATATAAACAGCATAATTACATATAGTTGTTTTTTCTCAAGAATTCAAGGGTAGTTTTACATTAAAAGTCAATCAGTATAATCAACCATATAAAAAACTAGAAAAGGAAAACATGATGTCCACTATAAGAGACATAGGACTAGCATTTAATATAGTCCCAGATCCACAGAAAATAAAAACTTTTCATAAACTAGGAACACAATAGAATTTCCTTAACTTGATAAAGGACATCTATGAAAAACCTATATAAAAATATAACATCATAAATAATGACAAAAGACATAAGTCAGAACTTGATACTATTAAAATTTCACTTCTCTTGAAATTGATAAGTTTCATGCAATCCCAAACAAAGCCACAATAGAATATTTTGCAAAAATTGACAAACAGATTCTAAAAATCGTAAAAGCATACAAGAGATGCAGAATAATAAAAAAAATTAAAAAGAAGAATAAGTTGAATGGCTACTACCACTCAATTTCATTTGTATCAAGCTCTAAAAAATACAAGCTAATATTTAGTGACTAAAATCATATTAGTTATTATCTAAAGAAAATTTAAATTTTTAATTTTGGGGTACTAGGCCTAACTAAATAAGAAGTGTACTTTGTTACTGCCGGGGCTCATGTTCTCATTAGGAAGCCATTGGCAGAGTGGCATAGTTAATAAGTAATGAAGGTGGTAAGAAGGAGTGGTGTCCAAAGATCAAAAAGCTCTGAACAAAGTAACTAATGCTAATTTCTTCATCTGATAAATCCAATATAAAACTTATACTTATTCTGGGGCACCTGGGTGGCTCAGTGGGTTAAAGCCTCTGCCTTCAGCTCAGGTCATGATCCCAGGGTCCTGGGATTGAGCCCCGCATCGAGCTCTCTGCTCAGCAGGGAGCCTGCTTCCTCCTCTCTCTCTCTCTCTCTCTACCTGCCTCTCTGCCTGCTTGTGATCTCTGTCTGTCAAATAAATAAATAAATAATTTTTTAAAAATTACACTCATTCTGTATCTTGAAATGAGATTGGCAAACGAGTGCATCTCAAACATTAAGACCTTTGTGTTGAACAAGCAATCCCCTTCTTTTTCTGAGATTCTTTAATTTCAGTGCTGTTTTGTTCTTTACTACCATTGAGCCTTTATTGAGCTAACATCATGGACGTCGATATATTAAATATATAGTGACAATAGGATGTTGGTTTGTTCTTACTCAGAAGACTGAACACAACTGTTCACCTACTCACTAGGTGTATTAAATATATCTATTAAGGGAAGAGGCATCTTTTGCTAAAGTGCTGGAAAAAACAGTAGTATTTTCTCTTAGAATAAAGGATGTCTTATAATTTGCCTGAGAAGGGAACTTCATAGGAGGGCTATTCTGATTTGGCCCGTGTCCTTTATCTTTAGATATCAGATGGCATAATTTCTAAGGACTCCTTTTAAGGGAAATGTTCCATATCATTGACCCTCTGCTTTATTAGACACTCCATTATACTAGTAAGTAGATATAAATACATACATCCAGAGTTGGTTATAGGCTATTCTGTTAGTTTGCTTGGGCTGCCATTACAAAATACCACAAACTGGCTGGCTGGAACAATAGAAATTTATTTTCTCACCATTCTGGAAGCTAAAAGCGTGAGATCAAAGTATCGGCAGATTTTATTACTTCCTAGGCCTATCTGCTGGACTTGTGGATGAGTAGTTTCTTGCTGTCTGTTTGTAGGCTTTTCTCCCTGTGCTTGCGAGTAAGTGCCTGGTGTCTCTCTGTCTCTGCATCTTAATCCCCTGTCCTTATAGAGACACCAATCAAATGGAATTAAAGCCTACCATAAAGACTTAATTCTTAATAATCTCTTTAAAGACCTTATCATCAACTATCACCTGAATTTTGGGAAGAGGACAGAATTCAGCACATAAGAGCACTAAGTCTGACCCTGAAAGGAAGAATATGAGCTGATGTCCCTAAGTTCTCATTGTTACAGGGAGAGTTCTTAGAGGTGACATGTGGAAAACCAGTTCACGAGTCAAGATGATGAAACAATGAATATACTTCCTGACAGATTTCATTACTAGATACTGACTCTTGGAATTCTCTTGATTATATTATCTCATCGTGGCTTTATGAGATGATTTTTTGAGGGCTCTTCTTAGTCCATGAATATAAATGAAAGAAAAAGAGTGAGGAGACAAAGGGAAGAATTGAGTGACTTCAATTTGTACTCAGCTGGATCCACTTGCTGAACTGATTATTATTTTCTATCACTAATACATTATTTGCCCTTCCTCATTTCCTCTTAAGAGTTTATTCACATGTACACATCAAATGATGGCATGAAATACCCAGGACTTTCCAACAATGAAATCAAATTGCTCTTTTCATAACTGTTAATGATAGACATAAGTGGGTGTGAATTATGGTATACCACTATTTTAGTTGTTTTATAATAAAATAATGCATGATGCATGCCTTGAACTTTTTAATGTTAATCTGTACCTGTGCTTATGCAGTGTTTTATAACATGCAGTTGACTATCTATTATTGTGATAAACCAAAAAAAAAAAAAAAAGAAAGGAAAGAAAAGAAAGTGAAAATCAAGGTCATTTACTCCAAAAATATAATAAGCTTACAAGCCCCATTGCAATTGCTTACAATCTGTCTTGATGGTGAGCTGATGTAAGATGTTTGGTATGAAGGGGAGCTTCAGAGACAACACATTCCAAAGTCTGAACACAGCAACCTTCCTATGTATCTAGATAAATTAGGCTTTAAGGCTTTTGTTTACTTTTTCTGTGAAAAACAATATCTTCCACCTCCAATTATTTGTAATCAGAGTATATTGAGTCATATTCTGTGCAATTCCATCTAGGAAATGAAAATAAAAAAAAATTGATGGGTATTTACAGACTAAGTTATCTCATTTAACATATGCCTTGATTTAGGGAGGAATTTTTTCTTTTTCTTTTTCTTTTTCTTTTTTCCTTTTGTTTTCTCTCTCTCTCTCTCTTTTTCTTATTTATTTATTTATTTGACACAGAGGGAGAGAGAGATCATAAGTAGGCAGAGAGGCAGGCAAAGAGAGAGGAGGAAGCAGGCTCCTTGCTGAGCAGAGAGCCTGATGAGGGGCTCGATCCCAGGACCCTGAGACCATGACCTGAGCCAAAGGCAGAGGCTTAACTCCCTGAGCCACCCAGGCGCCCCATCTCTCTCTTTTTTTTTTTAACTTTGGCGAGAGGAATGTTTAATAGGATTTATAATAAGGTCTTCTTAAGCATGAAAAAAAAAAGAAAGAAAAATAAATTCCTTTTCAGTAATACAACCATACTCAAAGAAATACAAATTACAGGTAAAACGAGGTGTCCTGTGGGTAGTTAACAAATGAGCAGACTTTTACAATGAACACAATTCTTTCAAATAACGGTCTCTTGCATAAATCTGTCATTGAGAAAACTATCAACAAAAATAATAATAGAATTTATAACAATAACATTAAAAACATATGTTGTTTTTGTCTTTCATTTCCTTCCAAGAAGGCCAGTGTCCTTTATAAATCAGTGTTTTAAATCTACATAATCAGTGGGATTAATCTGTAGCATGTATTAGCCTTCATTTTATTAGCTGCAAAGACTTCTGTGCTGAGAGGAGGCTTGCCTGAGATCATGTAGGAGGTCCACAGAACTAAAGGGTTTAGGATCTGAGGCTTCCAAACAAGGGCATTACTCTTTAGATAATACTGTTTCTCAGCACATGTAACTTACAGCTTAACTAAAAATTTCCTCAGTTCTGAAGCTTTTACTCACTGAAATAACGGAAAATGTATAATGGCTCATCTACAGAACATTTTATAGCCTGTAATTAAGACTCTATGAATCAAAATATATAGTGTTAGCTCTATTTTTTTTTTAGCAGACATCATTGTAAATGAGGCACCTTGCATCTGCTACCGAGTTTGGCTTGGAAAAGCTACACTCACTTTTTGCTTACACAGAAATTTTATTGGCTAAAAATTATTGATACTTTCACATAGAATGAGTATAGATGTTTAGCAAGAATAGCACACAATCATGTTATTTTCTCATGCTCCCATTCTATTGTGATTCAGTAATCAGTGAACATAATTGTCACCTACTTAAGGATATGCTTGAAAATATATAGTTCCAAATTACTCAAGTCATTTTAGCAGCATGCCTAATTTCCTATACTTCATTAAATTTTGTCACTTTGGCAGTTATGTTAAATCATGAGCAGACTGGAATTCCTGCAAGGGTCAGGCCAATACATAATTGTATGAATTAGATCTGGGAGAAGGACATAGGCAAGGGTGGGACCTGGGCTGAGCTAAAGAGATCATGCATCTCTCATCAGAAGTCCAATTCAATTTTTGTTTAAAGACCTTGTCAAGCACATATCTATGAGGGCTTGCCTCTTGCCTATGGATTTTCATCTGGCAACTCCCACAGTGAGTGCTTGGCTTACTATAAGTACAACTCCAGGATATTGCTACTTTAGTGACCTGAAAAATTTAAACTGTTGTTTATAAATACTTAACTTTAAACTTAAATTGGAAGGAACTGTATCATTAATGAAGAAAAGTCGTTAATGTAGTAAAAACAAATCAATTGTTAGGTAATTGCTTTAGATAAAAATCCCAGGTGATTGGTGTAATCCATATGAATTGGATTGGACATCAGAATGGTGGTTTGAGAAAAATAAGTCAGAAAACAAAAGGGCAAGTCGTAATTTCTCACCATTTCTATGAACCAAAGTTCTCTTTTTTTGCTTATCCTACAAAGCTAGTAATGTGCATCAGTGACACAGAACTGCTTCCTGGATTTTAGTTTAAAGGCCTCATAGATCCAGAATCAATAATGGTACTAATTTCCACAATGGCTAAAATGCTTCCTGAGATTGTGTATTACTATGTAGTATGTACACATCATTCAATTATACAAATGAGAAAATATAAATAGAGGGAGACTAAGGTAGCTTTCCAGAATCACACATGAACACAAATTAGAAGGGCAGATATCAGTTTTATGGTCCCTTGCATCACTTACCTATTCTTTTTTTTTTTAAGTTTTTATTTAAACTCTAGTCAGTTAACATACAATGTAAAATTAAGTTCAGGTGTACGATTTAGTAACTAAACAGTTGCATACAACACCCTATGCTCATTACAAGTAGACTCCTTAACCTCATCACCTATTTAAACTATGCCCCTACCCCCTCACCTCCCCTCTGGTAACCATCAGTTTGTTCTTCTATAGTTAAGAGTCTGTTTCTTTGTTTGCCTCTCTCTTTTCCCCCTTATGATCATTTGTTTCATTTCTTAGATTCCACAAATGGATTAAAGACCTAAATGTGAGAAAGAAATCACTAAAATCCCAGAGGAGAACACAGGCAGTAACCTCTTTGACATTGGCTATAGCAACTTCTTTGAGATAGGTCTCTTGAGTCAGGAGAAACAGAAGGAAAAATGAACTATTGGGACTTCATCAAAATAAAAAGCTTTTGCAGAGTGAAGGGAACAATCAACAAAGCTACAAGGCCATCTACAGAATGGGAGAAGATATTTGCAAAATAAATTCATAATAAAGGGTTAGTTTCCAAAATATATAGAACTTATAAAATTTATAAAAGAAAATTTATAAAGAACTTATAAAATTTATAAAGAACTTATAAAATTCAGCACCCCAAAAACAAATAAGCCAATTTAAAAATGGGAAGAAGACATGAACAGACACTTTTTTTTTTCATAGAAGACCTACAAATGGCCAACAGACACATGAAAAGATGCTCAACCTCACTCATCATCAGGGACATGCACATCAAAACTACAGTAAGATATCACCTCACACCTGTCAGAATGGCCAAAATCAACAACACAAGAAAAAGCAGGTGTTGGCAAGGATGTGGAGAAAGGGGAACCCTCTCACACTGTTGATGAAAATGCAAACTGATGCAGCCACTCTGAAAAACAGTATGGAAGTTCCTCAAAGTGTTGAAAATAGAACTGCCCTATAACCCAGCAATTGCACTGCTAGGTATTTACCTAAAGAATACTAAAATACTAATTTGAAGGGATACACTTACCCTGATGTTTGTAATAGCATTATCTACACTTAACTCATTCTTAATTTGTCTTTTGTACTTAAATCTTTTTGGAAGTTTCAGAGTCCATAGTCTCTTATGGTTCGCCTCCCCTCCCCAATGTCCATAGCCCACTCCCCCTCTCCCAATCCCACCTCCCCCCAGCAACCCCCAGTTTGTTTTGTGAGATTAAGAGTCATTTATGGTTTGTCTCCCTCCCAATCCCATCTTGTTTCATTTACTCTTCTCCTATCCCCCTACCCCCCCGTGTTGCTTCTCCATGTCCTCATATCAGGGAGATCATATGATAGTTGTCTTTCTCCGATTGACTTATTTCACTAAGCATGATACGCTCTAGTTCCATCCACGTCGTCGCAAATGGCATGATTTCATTTCTTTTGATGGCTGCATAGTATTCCATTGTGTATATATACCACCTCTTCTTTATCCATTCATCTGTTGATGGACATCTAGGTTCTTTCCATAGTCTGGCTATTGTAGACATTGCTGCTATAAACATTCGGGTACACGTGCCCCTTCGGATCACTATGTTTGCATCTTTAGGGTAAATACCCAGTAGTGCAATTGCTGGGTCATAGGGTAGTTCTATTTTCAACATTTTGAGGAACCTCCATGCTGTTTTCCAGAGTGGTTGCACCAGCTTGCATTCCCACCAACAGTGGAGGAGGGTTCCCCTTTCTCCGCACCCTCGCCAGCATCTGTCATTTCCTGACTTGTTAATTTTAGCCATTCTGACTGGTGTGAGGTGATATCTCATTGTGGTTTTGATTTGGATTTCCCTGATGCCGAGTGACGTGGAGCACTTTTTCATGTGTCTGTTGGCCATCTGGATGTCTTCTTTGCAGAAATGTCTGTTCATGTCCTCTGCCCATTTCTTGATTGGATTGTTTGTTCTTTGGGTGTTGAGTTTGCTAAGTTCCTTATAGATTTTGGATACTAGCCCTTTATCTGATATGTCGTTTGCAAATATCTTCTCCCATTCTGTCAGCTGTCTTTTGGTTTTGTTAACTGTTTCCTTTGCTGTGCAAAAGCTTTTGATCTTGATGAAATCCCAATAGTTCATTTTTGCCCTTGCTTCCCTTGCCTTTGCCGTTGTTCCTAGGAAGATGTTGCTGCGGCTGAGGTCGAAGAGGTTGCTGCCTGCATTCTCCTCAAGGATTTGGATGGATTCCTTTCTCACATTGAGGTCCTTCATCCATTTGGAGTCTATTTTCGTGTGTGGTGTAAGGAAGTGGTCCAATTTCATTTTTCTGCATGTGGCTGTCCAATTTTCCCAGCACCATTCATTGAAGAGACTGTCCTTTTTCCATTGGACATTCTTTCCTGCTTTGTCGAAGATTAGTTGACCATAGAGTTGAGGGTCGATTTCTGGGCTCTCTATTCTGTTCCACTGATCTATGTGTCTGTTTTTGTGCCAGTACCATGCTGTCTTGATGATGACAGCTCTGTAATAGAGCTTGAAGTCCGGAATTTTGTTGTATAAACAAGAAAAAAAAGACACATTTTTTTCTTAAAAGGATGGTGAAAAGATCTATTATGTAAACATTAATTAAAGGAAACAGGAGTGGCCCAAAGGAAGAGAAACCCCTTGACCTTACATTTGACACTCCACCTTAGACCATTTCCTCTTACCCACTAAGGCCAAGACCTTCCCCTGCATGAATGCCCTCCTCACCTTAACTGAGGCCCCATACCAGGCTGCCCTTCTATAGGGACATCCTTCTTACCTGCTTGGACTCTGACCTCCCATGCCAGATCACTCTCCATATGGGTGTCCTTCTCATCTTCTTGGACTCTAAGCAGCCTGCTCTAGCCACTGCCACTACCCTCCCCCACTCCCACCCCCTCACTACTTTAGGATACAATTTCTTAGGAGAGGAAAGGAAGAAAAAGGAATATGAAGAGGAAGAGGAGGGAGAAGAGAAAAAGAAAAAAAAAAGGTATTGCATTAAAATTTTTAAGATACTAGGGGCACCTGGGTGGCTCAGTGGGTTAAAGCCTCTGCCTTCAGCTCAGGTCATGATCCCAGGGTCCTGGGATTGAGCCCCGCATCGGGCTCCCAGCTCAGAAGGAAGCTTGCTTCCTCCTCCTCCTCTCTCTCTCTCTCTCTCTCTGCCTGCCTCTCTGCCTAGTTGTGATCTCTGTCTGTCAAATAAATAAATAAAATCTTAAAAAAAAATTTAAGATACTAGTTCAGATAATTGTTAATATCAGTATTTTATCTTCCAGCCTCAAAGCACAGAAGTTTGGCTTTGAACTCAGAGTCTTTCAATTATTTGTTCAGGTGTTTGAGACTTAGACTGAACATTTGGAAAGTTGAAAACCAAATGCATATTTCATTTTATTTTTTGGTATCTCTGAACTTGTTTGGGAATAATAATCATTTAATTTTGTTAGGTAGCATTATGTTCAATCAGCATAAAAATAGTAGTCTAGTCATAGGAATATTCTATTTGGACTTTTGCTCATATTTAATAGATTGATATAATACCTCCAAGTATAGGTAAGGGTTCTATCTGTAACTTCTAATAAAAATTTCCTTGTGTTCTTTATATGTTAAAATTCTATTACTTGGTTGTATATAAATGTACATTTAATATTTACACAATTATTTATAATTGTGAAAGCTTGTAATTGTATATAAATATTATCAGGTATTCTCAAATAAATACAACACCTTTTGATAATATTATGAAACAAAATACTGGGGGGACTTTATATCCTTTTTGAGACTTATATACATACAACTTTATATCCATAAATGTCAATAAAATTTGAGTAATAATCTAAGCTATAAAAATAACAATATTATACTCTTATTCTAATCTTTTTTCTAATGTTTATAACATTCAACAGAAAAAGTTAAACTGCAATTTAAAATTATATTTAAAATTTTTTATTTAGTTTCACTAAGGCCTGAAATAATGTTGCTAGACTTGCGGGGTGGGGGAGAATCCTAAGTGGATCTTCTTCAAATCATAAAAGGAGAAGGTAGACATTGACCCCTCAAAAATGTGTTGTAAAAAAGAAAAACTGCAAAGTCAAGTATGATAATACTCAGAATAAACTAACATTGATCAAAACATAATAAAGCATATGTATATAGTTTAAAGGTTTAAAAAATGAAAATGTAAGAGGAAAACAAGGCATCTGCCAAATATGTGACTCTTCCAAGGCCCTATGTTAAAAGCTTCATTTTGTACCTCAAATACTTGTTATCTACTGCAGGAACAATCTAAGTGAGAAATTATGTTCCCAAACCATAAAATTCAAAATTAATTTCTGTTTAAAGTTATGCTTTTAAATGAAAATTCAGATCTATTTAAAATTCACTCTATAATAGTAATTTTGGCTCTATTCTTTATTTGGCCAGTTAATATTTAGCTAAAATGTGTATCAGTAAGGGCACCTCTACCTCTGCTTGAAAAGAAATCTCTTTCAAAACACATAGCAATACCTAAAAATTTCTAACAGCCCACTATGATCTAATCTGTCTTTATTAGAATAGCAAAAATTACATTAGATCAGTTTAGCTGAAGTTCATGGAATAATCTAGTTCCAAATTGTGTAAATGTAAGTGTCCTCCAAGGATTTATGGTACTTCTTGGTTCTAGCCACTCCCAGAGCATTTACAATTTCTGTTGAGTGTGTTGCTTTATGTTTTCATGCAAGCTTCACCAGAATCATAGGGCACAGTCACGGTAGTGCAGATTCAATAACACTTTCCTTTGTACTTTAAGAGTTACTTTATTTTTTTAATTGCATTTGGTTTCTCTGAGTCTTCACCAATTCTTTTGGGCTTTCCAGAATATATTAAGATTTTAAAACACTAAACTCTGATGTTTGAAACCTAACAAATGAGGAAAAGTCATACTGGATTCCTACAATAAATGCACTTGAGATTTGTGTAAGAGCTTAGGTTGGATGTCCTAAAAAAACAAAATTAAATGGTAAATCACTTTACTATCAATTTTTGTCTAAAATCTTCATTATCATACTTTTCTTTTTTCAAATCATTCAGCAATTGCCTCCTTGAACCGTTAGGTTTTTTTTGTTTTGTTTTTTTTTTTAAGTGTTGGGTGCTTAATGAGTCACATAAAATTAATTCAAATTCTTTCTCTATGTCATTTAATTTATTCATCATGACTACGTGGAATTAATACTATTAATATCAGTATTTCACAAAAGAGGAAACTGATGTTGATTGAGGCTATTTTGCCACCACTGCCCCTCCCCCCCCCAAATATTCTAGAATATGCTAGAATATGTAGATCTGGATTGGAACTAAAGTATCATTCCGAAGCTCAGGTCTTTATTCATACACTCAGAATACAGTTAGCAGAACTGGTAAAATATATTATGTTTTACATAATGGTGACACTTAATTCTGAACAATTACATCTAAATACAAGAAGTCCCCAGTGAAGACAGGCATTATTTGGCTTAGGATGAAAGTACAGTAATGAAGAAGTAGTTGGGGCAAGATGGGTGAAAGTAGCATTGAATGAATCTTAGAAACCTTTCTATAACTTAGTTCATTGATTTCCACATTTTATTGTTGAGTCTTAAGATACCTACAGAAACTCAAAATGAAGGTAGAAGAAATAAGGTTCCAAACATGGGCTCTGAAGCCCCCGTATCTGGACTCAAACCTTAACTCTTTCACTTCCCATTCACTTTGTCAAATTACTTCTGCGTAAATATCTGTGCCTCAGTTTCCTCTCTGTAAAATGAGGATAAAATAACCTATACCATAGGGGTGCTATAAGGAATAAATAAAATTAATATACTCAGAATACTGGGGCTGATACATGATACTGAACTGGTGTATAAATATAAACTATTATTTAAATATATAGAAGAATAGGGGCGCCTGGGTGGCTCAGTGGATTAAAGCCTCTGCCTTTGGCTCAGATCACAGAGCCCTGCATCGGGCTCTCTGCTCAGGAGTCTGCTTCCTCCTCTCTCTCTGCCTGCCTCTCTGCCTACTTGTGATCTTTGTCTGTCAAATAAACAAATAAAATCTTAAAAAAATAATATAGAATATATATTTTTGTAGCTGATAGGAGGGGACTCTTCAGTTGTAGCTAATGTATCCTCTCAAGGGGGAAAAAAAAACAAAAAACATACAGTTACCTGGCTGCAAAATGCAACAAAATAGCCTCACCAAAAATTTATCTAGATTTCTCTGAGAAATAGAATATATCATTTAACTTGAGCAAGTCATGTGATTAAATTTTCTCAAACTCATCTTGGAGAGGTTCTTAGGGTTTCCTGGTTAATGTATCAGTTTTCTCCTAATTCAGTTTAAGAAGGCAGGATGAGTTCCCATTTTCAAAAAGTTTAAAGTAGAATGCCTATTGGAGCATTTGCTCTGAGTGATCAGTATCTTTATTGCCTTTGGGAATTGTTTAAAAACAAAACAAAACAAAACAAAACAAAACAAAAAAATTCTCACCAGGTTGTCCTCCATAGCTAAATGTACAGAGGAAAAGTGTATACTTCTAGCTCAAAGATGATGTGGTTCATAAAATGTGAGGAGGGGACCATTCTGATATAGTGACAGGTTCTGAATTTAGTCTAAGGTACATGGGCAGTGGGATCCTCAGGCAGAGTCATCTAGCTTTTCTTAAAAACTGAGAAGGATATTCCTTTTTAATCACCACAAAGAAAACATCGGAACACAAAGCCTGAAGACTGTTCTTTTCAGTATAAGGAACACATGTAAATTCAAGTGGTTCATTTCTTCATTTCTTCATGACCAGTAGAAGCACTTTCCACAGTGCTGTCAGAGAGGTTACCAGATCATTAAGACCCGAGACAGAAGGGGCAGATGCAATTTTTTTTTAATTTAATTTTTTTTAAAAATTTATTTATTTGTCAGAGAGAGAGAGAAAGAGAGAGCACAGGCAGGTAGAGTGGCAGGCAGGGGCAGAGGGAGAAGCAGGCTCCCTGCTGAGAAAGGAGCCTGATGTGGGACTCGATCCCAGGACACTGGGATCATGACCTGAGCTTAACTTAACTGACTGAGCCACCCAGGCATCCCCAGATGCAAATTTCTTGAAAGAAAAGGATAAATATGACTGTATAAATGGTTCATATATTTGATTTTAAAAAGTGAAAGGCTGAGATTGTACAACTGGGTGAAGGTCAGGCTGTAAAGGGGTGTGACTAAGTCCATAGATGACCTTGTCAGGCCAGCCAGAAAATAGTTTGAGTATGAACTAAGTCTAATCAGGACAAGGAACTTGAGGTCGCAAAATGGAAACTGACATTTGTGTGCAAGGATGAACTTGGGGTGCTGTGCAAAAGAGTACTTAAGATGCCTATTTGGTTAATTATACTTTGACCTTTTCTTTTTTCTAATAGAAACATTTAAGCTTTACTTTTTTTTTTTTTTTGAAAGCTATGTTAGCCCTGTCCCACAAGCTTCCCTAGGTAATATTTTCATTTTCTTTTGCTTTCAAGTCTTTTCAAGTTTTCATTTTGATTAATTAGTTGACTATTGCTATTTGGAAAATGTTCTAAAATATTAAAAAACTTGCCCTCTTTTTAAGGCTTGCTGCTGTCATTCGTGTTGCTATTCAGTGTCAATGATGATCATTTTCCTTTCATCTCTTGTCAAAGATCCTGGTCTGTATGATACCAGACTTGCAAAATGTCCACTTAGGTTGTCAGTTTTCATAAATATTCTATATGTGCTGGAGAGGAATGTCTATTATACCAAGTTATTTAATCCTGATGTCAAATCTGTATTGTCACTAATTTTTTTGTTTGCTGCAGGCATTGGTTACTGGAAGAAGAGTATTAAATATTCTCACTAAACTGTAAATGAATTAAGTTTTCCTTACATTTTATCAGTTTTTCTTCATGAGTCTATTTTTCTCTCAGAAGAGTTAAGAACTTCTCAGCTTCCGATGAATCCATTCTTTATGTTGTGTGTTGAGATTCAGCACCCTTACCGCTGCCATAATTAACAACATCAGCTGTCTTCTGTTCAGTGTTTCCTAACTGATATAACATTTTTCATTCTTTTACTTTAAAACTAGTTGTAATGTTTATTTATTTATTTATTTATTTAAGTAATCTCTACACCCAACGTGGGGCTCAAACTCACAGCCTTGAGATCAAGAGTTGCTTGCTTTTTTGACTGAGCCAGTCAGATGCATCAAAACTTGTAATGTTTATAGGAGGAACTATTTTAAATATCATGGAGAAGTTTCCTAATTTTAATTTTCCTAATTTTAATTTCTAATTTTCTTAATTTTAATTCTACCCTACTTTCTTTCTTTTTTTTTTTTTAAGATTTTATTTATTTATTTCACAGACAGAGATCACAAGAAGGCAGAGAGGCAGGCAGAGAAAGAGGAGAAAGCAGGCTCCCTGATGAGCAGAGATCCTGATGTGGGGCTCGATCCCAAGACCCTGAGATCTGAAGGCAGAGGCTTTAACCCACTCAGCCACTCAGGTGCCCCTACCCTACGTTTCTTATTATTACTTGACTTGTGAACTTACTTTTATTGATTACTGATATATTTAAATTATTTCTACAATACTTGTTTACATACTCTTTTGGTCATTTTGCATCACTTTCTATCTTCCTGGGATTATTTTTATTTATTATGGCTGTTGTTGTTATTATTATACTTTCTTCGACCAACTTTGGCTTGGAAATTTAAACCTTAGGTTGAAATGCAATCCTAGGGGCGCCTGGGTGGCTCAGTGGTTTAAGCACCTGCCTTTGGCTCAGGTCATGATCTCAGGGTCCTGGGATCGAGTCCCGCAGCGGGCTCTCTGCTCGGCAGGGAGCCTGCTTCCCTCTCACTCTCTCTGCCTGCCTCTCTGCCTACTTGTATCTCTCTCTGTCAAATAAATAAATAAAATCTTAAAAAAAAAATGCAATCCTAGGTTTAAATTTAAACCTAAGGTTTAAATTCACATACTTCTTGACTAATACAAGGATTAAAGAATTGTAATCATACTTCCACACATTATAAATGTTAATCTTGTGCAGGACTTAATTATTTTCTTTTTCTCATAAGTTAAGCATTGCTATTATTGTTTAGAGTAAGTGTTTATTTAGATTACCCAAATATATACATTTTTCACCATTCCTTCTTGCTACTCAGATCATCCTTCTAGGATTATTCTTTGTTTCTAAATTACGTCTTTTAGAATTTCTCCTAGTAAGGTTCCATTGTTGGTAAGATTCCCATTTGCTGTGCCTCTTTTTTTTTTTTTTTTAAATTTCAATTCTAGTGTAGTTAACAGAATTATATTAGTTTCAATATTATATTGTACATTAATACTAGTTAAGTTAGTGTACAATATAGTGATTCAACAATTCCATATGTTATTTAATGCTCATCATAAGTGTACTCTTAATCCCCATCGACTATTTCACCCATCCCTCCACCCCCTCCCCTCTGGTGGCTGTCAGTTTGTTCTCTATAGTGAAGATCCCATTTTGGTTTTTTTTCTTTTTTCTTTCTCTTTATTTACTTGTTTTGTTTCTTAAATTCCACATATGAATGAAATCTTATGGTATTTGTCTTTCTCTGACTGGCTTGTTAGGCTTAATATTATACCCTCTAAGTCCATCTATGCAAGTGGCAAGATTTCATTCATTTTTTTTTTTAAGATTTTATTTATTTATTTGACAGAGAGAGATATAGTGTGGGGCTCGATCCAAGGATGCTGAGATCATGACCTTGGGCATGCTGCTTAACTGACTGAGCCACCCAGGCACCCTGATTTCCTTCTTTTTATGGCTGAATAATATTCATATATACATATATATATATGTTTGTGTGTATACATATATGTGTATATATATACACACATATATTATAGAATAATATATATATAATATCTATATACACACATATATTATAGAAATATCCCAAATGTCCAATAGATGTGTGTATATATATACACACATCTATTGGACATTTGGGATATTTCTATAATTTGGCTATTGTAAATAATGCTGCAATAAACATAGGGTTGCCTATATCTTTTCTCATTAACATTTTCATATTCTTTGGGTAAATATTCAGTAGTGTGATTAGTGGATCATATGGTAGTCCTATTTTTAATTTTTGAGGAAACTCCATACTGTTTTCCAGAGTGGCTGGACCAGTTTGGATTCCCACCAACAATGCATTGAAGGTTCCTCTTTTTCCACATCCTCACTAATGCTTGTTGTGTCCTGCACTGTTGATCTTAGGCATTCTGACAGGTCTAAGGTGATATCTTGTGATTTTGATTTGCATTTCCCTGATGATAAGTGATGTTGAGCATCTTTTCACACATCTGTTTGCCATCTGTATGTCTTCCTTGGAGAAATGTCTGCTCGTGGCTTCTGCCCATTTTTAAATTGGATTATTTGTGGGTTTTTTGGTGTTGAGTTTTATAAGTTCTTTATATATTTTGGATACTAACCTTTTGTCAGAGATGTCATTTGCTGTGCATCTTATATATAAATATTCACTTCTTTTTTTAATTTCTGGGAAATTCTCTCCTTAAAATATTCTTCCACTCCCCCATTATCTTTATTCTCTTCCTATATATCTGATTAGATATATGTTACACCTTTTCATTCTTCTCTGTAGCTTTTAACCTTTATTGAGTTTCTCTTTGGTGCAGTTTCTATAGTTTCAATTTTTTCCATGTTACTTTTAATTATATAATGTTACCTTTGATTATGTGATATTAATTTTAATTAATTCCTTTTGATGTTTTATTTTTACTAGTTGAATTCTGTTTGGGTTTGTGAACACTAAATTGAGAAGTTGATTGTGGTATATACATATATCAGATTAATACAGACTACTAAAAGTGAGTTTATTGTAACTGTGAAGATAAATGAATTTAAAAAGTAATTTTGAGCAAAGTAAGACAACAACCACATGAATAAAGTGTAATTTTATGTATACATAATTCAGTTATAAACAAAATTAAATATAATATTATTTAAGAAAAGTAGGTAAAATTAAGTGAATAATTATGTTATAACTCAAGTCAATGGTTGCTGTGGTACAAAGGGAAAGATCTTGATTGGCAAGGTTCGCACAAAGATCTTCTAAGGTTCTAAAAACATTCTCTCTCTCTTTTTTTAATTTCTTTTCAGTGTTCCAGAATTCATTGTTTATGCACCGCACCCAGTGCTCCATGCATTACGTGCCCTCCATAATACCCATCACCAGGCTCATCCTACCTCCCATGCCCTCCCCTCCAAAACCCTTAGTTTTTTCTCTGAGTCCTCAGTCTCTCATGGTTCATCTCCCCCTCCAATTTCCCCTAACTCACTTCTTCTCTCCATCTCCCAATGTCTTCTGTGTGAAGAGATTATTCTGAGTGAAATAAGTCAAGCAGAGAGAGTCAATTATCAATGGTTTCACTCATTTGTGTAGCATAAGGAATAACACAGAGGAAATATTCTCTTTCTTAAAAATTGTGTGGTGGTTACACAGATATGGACATATATCTATTTTTTATACTCATACACAGACTTTATTTTGTTGTGTTTTGAATCCTTCTGGCTTTGATTATATCTTCTTTCTGATTTATGGTCTAGGTTTACTCATTAAAAAATTTAAAAGAAAGCTGTTTATTTATAGTTACTACAAAATCTATATACAGTAGTTGAAATGTCTAAACTCCTTGGTTATCTAATTCAGCCATGTGTTCTTTGTGCTTACTCTCCCTCGTGTTGATACATATCTTTCTGTATTGTGAGTTCACATCCAGCTGAGTTTTATCTCTTTGTTTTTTTTTTTTTTAAGATTTTATTTATTTATTTGACAGAGATCACAAGTAGGCAGAGCAGCAGGCAGAGAGAGAGGGGAGGAAGCATGCTCCCCACTGAGCAGAGAGCCCAATGCAGGACTCGATTCCAGGACCCTGGGATCATGACCTGAGCCGAAGGCAGAGGCTTAACCCACTGAGCCACCCAGGCACCCAAGTTTTATCTCTTTGTATCACAGGAAATCTGAGTGGCTATGAATCCTTATAGAGACTGCCTTAGGGCCTACTGACACAGAGCAAACTTGAGTTAGTTTTATAATTTAATTTCTTAACTTATACTTGTAAGAAATGTCAATTTAATTTCCATCAGTGTGAAGGCAGGTCCAAATTACACATTTTTAGGGAAGAATCTACTTTATTTTATTTTTCTACCTAGAGTCTCTTTAAGACAGAAGTTTCTCATCATGTCTACTTTCTGGAAGGTGAACTTTTGCTAGGCCATCTATGCATTAATGTTGAAGTCCTCTGAATGTCCTAACTTTATTCAGGTGATTAGTTTCATTTCTCTATGTTTGGATCCCAATGTCTTGTCTTTACTCTCTGGTTTTGTTTTTAACAATCAGGATTCTAGATTATTGGGGTACCTGGGTGGCTCAGTGGGTTAAAGCCTCTGCCTTCGGCTCAGCTCATGATCCCAGGGTTCTGGGATCAAGCCCCACATCGGGCTCTCTGCTAGGCAGGGAGCCTGCTTCCCTTCCTCTCTCTTTGCCTCTCCCTGCCTACTTGTGATATCATTCTCTCTGTCAAATAAATAAATAAAATCTTTTAAAAAAAAGATGCTAGATTATTTGGATCAGTATGAATTATGGCAACTTCAAAGCAGCTTCCCGGTTTGGCATCCTAAAACCTTTTAATTTTCCAATAATATTTTCCAATAGTCTTACACAGATTCTGTTTGATTGTTTTTTAATTGGCCATTATAATTATTATATAGATTATTATTATATTAGTGGAATGTTTTTATACAAAATAGACATTAATAATTAATAATTAATTAATTATGCAAAATAATTAATTAATTATACAAAATAGAAAAAATTAATAATACAAAATAGACAATATTATGTAATATATATGAAATATATAAAATATATACTTTATATGTTCATATAAATATTTTATTTTATTAAAATTTTATTATTATTATTATTAATTGTATTATTATTTTATATTATTAGGTAATTATAATTATGTTTTATAGTTTAGAGACTATTTTCCTTCCTTTATTTAAAAATCATTCTTGTTTTTATTTTAACCAGCATTTCCAGGTAGTATTTTGTAAAAGCAAGGCATTTACTATCTAGTCCTAAATAAAATAAACAGGGGAAAATGATATTACAAGTTCCTTTCAGTTCTAAATCTACGCATTGAAAAACATGAGCCATGTTAATACACAACTGTAGGATGGCCACAGTATATATACCCTGAAGTCTTAATACATGTTAAATATGTGACGAAGTTGTAATCTTCATGTCACTAAGGTCTGAATAAATTTTAAAGAGTACCTACACCATCAAGCCCTGTTGTAGAGTAGAGTTTTGGACTTAAAATATGAAGATCTTAGCATAACATTCATTTTTTTAGTTGTGATATTAAAGATTCTGTCATTTTCTACTAAGGTTACTGTTAGATTTCCATAGGTTACCTCTTAGGAGTTAAAGTCCACATGAGATATATGTTCTATATCATACATATGTGTTTAAATATATATATACACACACACACACACACACACACACACACACACATACATATTTGGGCATTTCATTGGGACCGGGGAGGGAGGCAAACCATAAGAGACTCTTAATTTCAGGAAACAAAACTGAGGGTTGCTGGAGGGGTGGGGTGAGAGATAGGGTGGCTGGGTTATGGACTTTGAGGAGGGTATGTGCTATGGTGAGTGCTGTGAATTACATAAGACTGATGATTCACAGACCTATACCCCTGAAACAAATAATGCATTATATGTTAATTTAAAAAAATTGTGCATTGATAGCTTTGAACAAGTTCATTTTTATAGATAATAAAATACACAAATTTCTACTTCTGTGCTCTCATTAAAAAAAGTAACTCATGATTTTCAATGCAGTAGTATGTTGACTCCCTTTGCTTCAAGATGCTGTTGAATCACCTGGAGATGATATGATCCTGGTTGAGAGAAAGCCAAAGAAGTATGTATCTCTTACACTAGAGTCACCAGGTTGTTAGCTTGGCCCCAAAAAGTGGTCACTGAGGGGTGAGAGATAAACTGATGATTTTTATCAGGCCAGGGATTGTAAGGAACAGAAAATACATTTCAGTGTTGATCATAGGTGTCAGCGACTCTAGTGTCTGGCAAGTCACAACTACACAGTTGTGTCTCCAAGGCCTGGCAGACCGTCTGATTTGCCCAGCACACTTTTTAAAAATACAGACTCTTCTCTAGGACTTAAATAGAGCAGTTCTGGGAGAGGGCACAGGAATCTGTGTATTCATTACTTTCATGATGATCTGGTCATGGAGATGACATAGGAAACCACCTCTGTGCCTAGGGGAACTTTTCAGGTGCCCAAGGTCCCAGAACTCACTGGTCCCTGTGATTCCAACATAGTAGGCTAATAACACTATATTTCCTAACCCTTGAGAAGATTAGCAGGACCTGGGAATCATGAGCACATAGCTTCCCAAGAGCATGAGAGGCTGCAGTTCACTCCCCCTTCACTACTGCCAGGGCCTGTCTGCTGTTACTACACTCTGAACTGCAGTCGTCTTGCACAAGCACATGTGTACCTCGTTGTTCTCCTGTGCTGGCTGAACTTCTAGACAATCGAGGTCTTGTTAAAAATTGACCGTCCCATAAGAATTAAAAAACTACTTTGTGAAAGGAATGAATTTTGAATTAATTGTTGCCTTTTCTCCAGTTATCTTCACCCCATCTCCCAACCAGGGATATGTCCTATCAACTGCAAAATGTGTAGTTGCCATTGCCTTTTTGGAAGCTCCATCATTCACAATTTTCTACATCACCCACTATTTTTTGCTGCTTCTGCAAGCGTGGTGGGGTGGCACTGTATTTTTTTAGTCTACGTTGACAGCATACAATATAATGGTTCATTTAGGATGGGTTTTATGGGGCCTGTCAAGATTTAGCTGTGTTTTGCATAGTAAATGTAATATTAAATGACAAAATGCATCATAGAAGATACTTCACAACCATCAAGGTGAAAGCAGTGAACGTGTGGAAGATTACTATGCATCACAAGTGGTGAAGCAGCTAAGATAATAAATAAAGTATAATTGAAATCCAGGGGGCTTTGAATATTAGTGATGTAACAACTCTCTGATCTACAGTGTGTGTTACGCTGTGTGATCTACAGTATGTGCTGTAGGAAGGTTGGCTGTTCCTCTTGTGTGTTGGTCTCTTTGCACAGCCCATGACGTGCTGAACTTCATAACCTGCTGCTTGATTTTTTTTATTTTAAGATAGGAGCTAAGTCATCATTGCTTTGGGCAAGTGTGTTATAAAAATGTTTGTGTTTAGAAGTGAGCTAATTTGATTAGAGAACCAAGAAATCTGCTCAACAGTGTAATGGAACATCAACTAAATCTAAACTGGCAAAAGCCAGGACTTTGAAAATTAATGAATATTCAATATTGACATGCTCTGAAAATAGCTGTCTCAAATAGAAGGAGGTAAAGAAGGCAGGAGGGAAACGGGGGCGTATTCTATAGCACTTAAGACATTTTTATTTCTGTCAAATAATATTGTGACAAAAGAATCACAAAATTCAGTCACCACAAAAATTTATAACTGTATGAGGTCAGGGACAATGTTTTATTATTTTTGTGTTTCGTGACCCACAAAGTCCATATCTCGTGTATTTTACCTTGCACTGTTTCAAAGAGTGGGTAAACTTTTGCCAAATGAATGAAAAACTCTATCAGCATGTATTTCATATTTATTGGATGCAGACAGGGAAGCAGGTTTTATGACAATGATGAAATGGCAGCTTGTTTTTAAAAAGTAAAATGGATAAGGAAGACATTACGTATATCTGTAAAACCAAGGGCCAAAAATATGAGAATAAGTAGGCAGCCAGGGTATACTTGCCTTGCTAGAGGTCAAATATTGATCTGGAACATCAAAATGTTATAAATATACAGAAAAAAATTTCCCCCATTCATCTTATTTAAATAAAAAATAACATCTCCTATATAAAACCTCAAAAAACACCTTCACCAAAGTAAACATAAAGAAGAGAGTAAGAAAAATTCAGCATTTAAATATATAACACTGTTTGGCCAGTTCTACAATGAAACTATTGCCCATTCAGTTGTCCAGACAAGATGTAAGACTTTTATGTATAGCAGTTAATTTATGTTCTGGTTTACTTTCAACAACACAGGAATAGTTCAGTCCCTGGCTAGACACTGATTCTTAAACTCTCCTTTTCTGCATAGCAAACTGATCTGAGTAGGAAGTAGGTTTGTTCAGGTAAAGGATGAGGTATGGCAGAGTGGTAGCAGGACTGAGACATGGTAATGGATATGATATTCAAGTGTCCTAAGTAAAATGTCTAACTCAACGAACATTTATTAGTTTCTTTTAGATATACAACAGTGTGCTAAGCGTAGTGATTTACAAAAGTGAATCAGATGCCGGCCCTGCCCTTAAGGATCTTAGACTGCAGTGGAGGAAGTAATTCACAGGCATAAATAGTTAAGAGGGAAGGAATTTCTGTCAGGGAAATTATCTCTTTTGTAGAACAGATTCATTCTTTATGTTGACAAGACTCAAATTTATATTTCTTATCCTGTGTTCCTGATTGACCATATGCATTTGGTCTGATAGTGCCATATACTATCTGGGCATTTTCAACTTTATGTACAAAAATGACCCTTTATCTATTTCCCCCATTCCCACATAATTGGCCTTAGTGCTTAACTTCTTTGGCCTTAACAAAAGTGATTATTTCCTAAAGAACTCAGGTTTGCTATTCTGAAATGTTTTATCTCTTGGTTGACTACATGTCCCTGTTTAATGGGCGCTAATCCTACTAAACATCTATTGTCTTGCCTTATATATTAGTGGAAGTTTCATCACTTCCAGAGGTGTTTAGTTTTGGATGATAAATTATATGATTACACTCTGTATCTTTCCTCTCATGTTTCTTATTCAGCTCTCCATAATTAAAAGACTCTATGTATCCATTTTTCTTCACCTTTCCTCTTAATCTACTCCCCCTGATCAGGTTTATATTCATCTTTGTCCACATGTCTTTACAGTCCTTTAAACTTTCCTTCTTTTGGGGCACCTGGATGGCTCAGCCATTAATCATGTGCCTTTGGCTCAGGTCATAATCCCAGGGTCCTGGGATCAAGCCCCACATCGAACCCCATATCGGGCTCCCTGCTCAGCGGGAAGCCTGCTTCTCCCTCTTTCACTCCCCCTGCTTGTGTTCCCTCTCTCGCTGTGTTCCTCTCTGTCAAATGAATAAATAAAATCTTAAAAAAAAAAAAAACAACAAAACTTTCCTTCTTTCTTTTTTAAGTCTTTTCCATTACCAGTCCACCAAACCAATGAAAGAAATTTTAAATGACATTTTCAACATACCTTGATCATACTCAAAAAACATTTTGTAGTTCTTTTATTCATGTTAACCAAACTTTAAAAAGTCTGATGGATTTAAGATCTCTATCATCTTGCCCCCACCTCTCCTGATGGTTAAACCTTATTTCTCATTTCCCTTAATGTTTCTTTCTAGTGTGATTGGGCTATTTTCACTTTTTGTTCTTTTTTATATTATTCCTATACCCCTGTTGACCATATGATCAGTCATGGTCCTGGCAAGAAAGAGTACTTTCTATTGGGTAAATTGGAATGAGCCTGGTTAGTGGACAAAGTATAAATCTGGCCCTTAGGTTAGTCATGGTGGGGAGTTCTGAACATCCCTATATCTAAATGGGTAAGGGGAAGAAGCAGTTACTGGAACCAGGGAAGACAGTCCTTTGGGGAAGACTGCTTAACAGGATCTGTGGGATTTTATGGATGGACATAGTCAACCCACAATGAATTACTAGAGGACACAGAATTGGGGAGAGAATTTCCATGACATGCTTCTCCATCTGTCTGCTTATTTTCTTGTAGTTCCTTTTAATGGCCAAGCCCAGCCAGAAATCAGAGACACAAGTGAATCCAAGTAGTTGATACATGTTAGCTATTGGAGAACAGTCCAGGGTGAAGAAAGGCAGAGTGTGAATCTGAAAGAGAATATATAAGATATCTGGCACAATTCCAGCTTGTACAGTGAACTCTCTCCTACTTAGTAGACCCTATCACATAGGATTTGGGCATAGAAAACCTAAATCCAAATGCCAGGGTAATAATTCTCTTCATCTATCCATATATTCTATATGCCCACTGTCTCATATTTGGATTTATGCTAATTGACCCTGGGGTCCAATTAGAAAACCACAGAACCTACAGACTGAGAAACTGAGGCCTACAGGTTTCTTTGGAAATGTATGGGAATGTGGAATATGATTAAATGGTGGAAGAACTTTATACAACTTTACCTTTTTCTACATTTAGAGAGAAGACTACTTGTATTTATGATTACTGTTGAAGAATTAGCCAGTGACATATATTATCAGAGACTATGATTCATCAACTTCTTTAGTTATTTTCCATGGATGTTAAGTGGGGTGGGTGGCAGCCTTTTATAATAAACACATGTGGTAATGGGCTCTAAATGAGAGGAATGGGAATAATTGGTTCATCAGTTTTGTGTTCTTTGATCTTTACAAAAATGATTTTCGTATTAATTACTTAAAGGCAAAGAGAGGATAAGTGGAAAGGTAAAGTTGTACCACACAAGTTTCATGCACCTTTTTCCTAGTGATCCATTTTTTTTTTTCCTTTTGATAAAAACCTATCTCAATTTTTGGTGGGGATGTGCCCTCCCTACAAAACTCATATATTTCAGAGGAAGTTGAACCCCTCTGCAGCCATAGAACTAAAGCTTCATTGACTTAGGGTAATCATCATAGAGTGACTGATGCAGAGTTTTTGTTCCAAATGCACCCAAGGAATTGAAGGTGACCTTCCCTAGGATTTCTAGAAAAGATGTTTTTTTTTAATTCTTCTTATAGAACTACTTTGTTATTCTTCTCTCTATGACATTAATGAGAAAGAGGAGAATTTTGGGAAGCACCGTGAACCAGTGTTGGGCCTTGAGGACAGGAAGTCGCTAAGAATGGAGTTCGCACGAGGAGGCAGAACTGAAAACAAGAGAGAGGACACTCTGGTCACAGCATGTGAACTGCCAAAGCAAGGTTCTCTAACAGGAGAAAAGGAAGTTCAGAACATTTTGTTCACATGAGCCAACGCATCTCCTTTATAGTGTGGACTATTGTGACTTGAGTTTTCTTTTATAGCAACTGAAAGACTATGTTCATAATAGATTAGAACCATGTTAACAACTTAATTTTTAGTGGCTTCCTCCCTCAGTTTGGTCTGCTGTTCATTTAATGTGACTTTTTAAAATGCCCGTGAACTAACTAATCATACTCTACCTTTAAAATAATGATATGTAGCAGGTTTTAAATATAAGAATCATTTTGAATTTGCCCAAGTCTTATATGAATATTTCACATATCTACAAACATTTGTCAATACCAATTATCTCTATTACACATTATCTGGGACAGACTGTGCCTATGCAGATTACATTAAGTTAGCACCAGTATATACCAGTATATGTGTATGTGTGTGTGTGTGTGTGTGTGTGTGTGTGTGTGTGTGTGTATAACAGTGAAAGATAGGGGATGAGCACTAAGGAAATAGCTGGAGTTAATACAAACTGTGTTGGCTAAGTAGAACATTTAAAGGCTTGCCCTTCTTAACAAACTCTTGGTAACGTTTTCCAGGTACTAAGAACTTTACAGTTTAAGAGTCACTCTGGTATTTCTTCAGCTAAGGAGTGGTACATTCCTTAAAAAGAAGGAGACACCTGGGGGCACCTGGTGGCTCAGTCAGTTAAATCTCTGTCCTTGGCTCAAGTCATGATCTCATGGTCTAGCATCAGCATCCGCCTGCTCCACGGAGTGCCTGCTTCTTTCTCTCCCACAGCAACTCCCCTTGCTTGTGCTCCCTCTCTCTCTCAAATAAATTTTTAAACAAACCTTTAAAAAAAAAAAAAAAGAAAGGAAGGCGATATAAGAGAGAGAACATTTACTGATGTAGTCCCCCTGTGGAATTCATCAATCTTCACTGGGTTCTCTATTCCCTTCAGAAGCTAGACAAGTTGGGAAAAAAAACAAAAAAACAAAAAAAAAACAAAACAAAAAAAAAACCTCTCAGTGAAAGCAAAACCTATAGGATTTGTAGAAAAAAGCCCTACTCAATTGTATAACTAATTAAACTTTAAACTTTTTACTTATTACCATAAGCCACAATCAAGAGGTATTCAGTTCATAATTTGAGAATTAAATATTGTTAGGATGAATAATAATCAGTAATTCTCATTTGCTAACATAAAACATTAAAAAAAAATCATTTCCTCCAAATGGCTGAACAGTTTTATATCAACCATGACAAATTTAATCATAGGAATCTTTTAGCAAATTCATATAAGTTTATTAACTTAAAAATGTATAATAAAAATCTTAGTTCACAGTAAAGATCACTTTAGTTTATTAAACTTAATTAGGATCACTAAATATCATAATATATACTGCTCCAACAACCAACAATTAGGGAAAACTATTTCTGAATGTTTGGTCAATTACTTGCTAATCTGCAAAGTTCAGTAATACGGTTTCCTGCCATAGTAAATTGAAGTTTCAATGTAAAATAGATGATGCATTCTTTTGGAAATTCCTTTTACAACACAATTAACCTCTTCACCTTTTAGAAAACACATTGTTAGCATATCGGGATGCTATTTAATTTGACATGCTTTGTATGGTAGTGATCAGTGCCAAATAACATTTTGTATTTCTCTAAAATTTATTTTACATTTGTAAGGCTTTCAGCTACTAATTACACTATACTTCAATTTTTTTACACAAACCTTTGATCCAGAATATAATAGTAATGTGATAGTATTAACTCAGTGTATTCTGGTGGAGGAATCACTTTCTCAGATGCAAGAGGGCTGTTTAAGGAAATAAACAACAAAAAAGTCACTTGGAATAACCATAGAACTTACCTTAGATGGAATTCCTACTACAAAACACATGCCCCGCTATTTCTCTTGTAGAAAATGTTTCATTCAAGAAGTAATAAAAATGTCCCACAAGTACATATGAATAATGAATAAAGAAAATCATAATCAGGGAAAAAAACATTAATACAGCAGTAAGCTAATGCTTTGAGAAGGGGTTTATTTTACAGCTTTAACTGTAAACTGTATTATTTTAGAGCTTATATTAAAATTGGAAGTGCTCTTACAAATGATTCACTGCCAGTCTCTACCCATGCATCGGTTTCTGTTATAAGACTGTTGTTGAGGGGAAGGCCAGTTTGTGCTTGAACACCTCCAGTGAGAGGAAATTCATTACCTTGTAGGGCAGCTCATTACCTTAGCTGTGGCATATTCTTTTATAATCTAGTTAGCTGCATACATATATGTCACCTTTCTTTGATTGTAAACTAAAGATAGAGACTAACTCTTATTCAGACTGTTATCCTATTTTATTATCTAATATGGACCTATCCATATGAAAGGTGCTCAATTAATATGTGTGATTTGACGATGCGCTAAGATGGATGTCTATCAGGTAGTTCTAAAAAAAGTCCTAGTTTTGGGGCACCTGGGTGACTCAGTGGGTTAAAACCTCTGTCTTCGGCTTGGGTCATAATCTCAGGGTCCTGGAATGTAGCCCCGTGTCAGGCTCTCTGCTCAGCGAGGAGCCTGCTTCCTCCTCTCTCTCTGCCTGCCTCTCTGCCTACTTGTGATCTCTCTCTCTGTCAAATAAATAAATAAAAATCTTTAAAAAAAAAAGTCCTAATTTTGATTCCTTTTAATGAATCACACAAGTTATTTTTCACTATGATCAGGCATACATACGACTTAAAAACATAGATAATCAACATGTGTTTTTATTTTACTCTACTGCCAATGTGACTTCATTTCATGGATTCTCCTCTTGTTGATTATCCTTTCACTGATACTTACATTAAATGCATCTGAAGTAGATGAATTGTGTCACACAAACTTTATTTTATCACACTTGGGAGAAAAACATTAACTGAGATGTTGGTCATAAAAATTCATTGTTTCAGCAGCTGTTTGGTTATAAAATTATTGTACTAAAAGCTTATAAATATTTACCACATATTCATTTGGAGGGGAAATGGCATGTCATAGCTTTTTACTATTTTTAAATCTGATTTTCAATAACGAGTTAAAATAATATTTTATAAACCCCTCTTATAAATTTGCTAAAAAATCATAGTTGAGTAAAGAAAAAAAAAAATGGCCCAGAGTTCAACAGCTGAATTTTGAGTACTAATCTGCTATTTTCTGTCCTATGACCTTGGAAGATCATTTAGTTCTGCAAAGATTGATTTTCTTATATATAAAATAATGAAGAAGTACAGGTCCTGTCTAATTCAAAAGGGAGTAATAGGACTAAGTAAAACATTGTGCTTAAAGAACTTTATAAAATGGAAAGCCCTCTCTAAGTGTTATAATCACAAAGAAATTTTACAACCCATTCCCTACCACCAGATTTAAGGACTGTAAGAAGTTTGGCAGACATGTTATGGATATTAGAGTTTTGCATACTGCCCAGAGTCTACTAGATTTGGTTGACTAGGGCTCAAGTAGTAAAGTTGTCAGCAGAAACAAATAAGGAAATCACAGTACGTCTAATGCATCTAGCAAATCAAATATAGATATTTCCAGAGTAGTATTAACTAATTCTAAGTTTTGTAGGGACCATACATTACAAAATCCACATTTGCATGTTTTTAAATCAAGGACAATGAATCACAGTAAAATAATCCTTTATTTTGTCAGAATTATTTTTTTAGTGGCTCAAATATTCATGAGGTGTGCCTAAAATGCTACAATGCCCTTACCTCACACCATATACAAAACTTCACTCAAAATAAATCAATAGCCTAAATGTAAGAGCTAAAACTATAAAACTCAGCAAAAAACATAAGGATAAATCATCATGATGTTGGATTTGGCAACAAATTTTATATATGACAACAAAAGTACAAGCAACAAAAGAAAAACAAATAGGTAAATTATATGTCATAAAATTAAATCTTTTGGGCATCAAAGAACAGTTTTGAGAAAGTGAAAAGAAAACCCAAAAATCAAAAAAATATATATTTTAAACCATATATCTGATAAGTATCTAATATTCAGAATATAGAAAGCACACTTATAACTCAACAACAAAAAGACAAAAGTCAATAAGATGTGAACAAAGAGCTTGAATAGACATTTCTCTAAAGATACACCAATGACCAACAAGCACATGAAAAATTTCTCAAAATCATTGGTCATTAAGGCAATGAAAATTAAAACTACAGTGCTTGCAACTAAGGTACTATTATATGTCAATTATACCTCAATAAAAAATAAAACAAAACAAAAATACCTATGAGATACTACTTCATACCCACCATAGCTATAATAATGAAAATAATATTTTATATTATCAATATATACTATTGACAACATAGAATATATAGCTATAATAAATAATAATAATCAACCAACAATGAGTATTGGTGAGGATGTGGAGACATTGAAACCCTCATGTATTACATTGCTGAAAGGGATCTAAAATAGAGTAGCCATTGTGGAAAACAATTTGGTAGTTTTTTCTTTTTTTTTAAAGATTTTTATTTTATTATTTATTTGACACAGAGAGAGAGCGAGATCATAAGTAGGCAGAGAGGCAGGCAGAGAGAGAGGGTAAGCAGGCTCCCCACTGAGCAGAGAGCCTGATGAGGGGCTCGATTCCAGGACCCTGAGATCATGACCTGAGCTGAAGGCAGAGACTTAACCCACTGAGCCACCCAGGTGTCCCTTGGTAATTTTTTTAAAAAGTAAAATGTAGAATTACCATTTGGCCCAACAATTCTACCCTTAGGTGTATACCCCAAATAACTGAAAACAGGTGTCCAAACAACAATTGCATATGAATGTTCACAGCATCAGTGTTCACAATAGCTAAAAAGTAAAAACATCTCAAATGTCCATCAACAGAGAAATAAAATATGGTATATACATTCAATGGAATATTATTTAGCCATACAGAAGAGTAAAGTATTGATATATGCTACAACATGAATAAACATTAAAAACACCATGCTGAGTGAAAGAAGCCAGACATAAGAGGTCATAGATATGATTGGATATGATTCCATTTATGTGAAATATCCAAAACAGTTAAATTGGTAGAGACAGAAAGCAGATTAGTGCTTGCTAAGAGGCTAAAGTAAGGGATAATGTAAAATGACTGATTAATGGAGAAGTTTGTTTTGGTTTTTGGTTTTTTGTGGGGAGGAGTGATGAAAATGTTTTGAAATCTAATACAGTAGCTGTACAACAACGTGAATACACTAACTCCCACTCAGTTGTAAGATTTAAAAGGATCAATTTTATGTTATGTGTACTTCAATAAAAAGAAAGTCATTTTACCTCTAATTTTCAATCTGGTAAAATGAAAAGTAAAACAATGCAACATTTCCTAGATGATTCATTTTCTGTGTATATTAATTCCAGTTTTCAATTTCAGTTTGAATAATAAATTGTGTGAAATGCACATGTATATAAACTTCAAGAAAAATTTAATGGCTTTTTATACATGTTAAGATATGGCAGTAAAACTTCTTCCTGTGTTTTCTGGCCTGTTTAGGTTGTCATGGGGTATAATTTTGAACCCCAGAAATAATCTGTTATTCAGGAGCTCATCCTTTCTGCCCCCACCTCAGCAAGGGGAGATGGTTTTCCAGAAATTTGAGGAAGTTGAAAGAAAGGCAACTTAATCATGATATACTTCATATTCAGAGACAGAAAGAGGGGCAGAGGCCACAATATTGAAGGAAAGAAAGGTTTTGTTTGTTTGTTTTTTGTTTTTTTAAAGCTAAAGCAATACTTTTAAAGTAATGGCTATATTTGGCATAGTTTGTCAATACAAAGAAGTCCAGTGAATATAGCAGAAATATTTTATAATTTTATCTTCATTTAAAGCTAATATCTTATGTACAAACTACAAGAGATTCCTTTAAAATTTTTCTGTATCTAGTTTCTTCATGGGTTGACAGATGTTAAAAATACTCTTGAATTAAAATACTGTATTATTAGAGCGGGAGTAAATGAAATCAAACCATGCCTGTATCATAATAGAAGACTAAAAGGTTTGCTTTTGCAATTCTCTCAAAGAAGGAACTTATCACCTTAATGTCATGTGATAAATGATACTCTAAATCAGGTTCTCAATTTTATTTATACTGACATTTATATTGGGAGTATAGCAAGATTTCTGAAATACACCATTTTATTTTATTTTTTTTAAAGATTGTATTTATTTATCTGAAAGAGAGAGCATAAGAGAGAATACTAGAAGGGAGTGGGTCAGAGGGAGAAACAGACACCCTGTGGAGCAGGAAGCCCAACGCAGGTCTGGATCCTGGGACTCCCGGATCATGACCTGAGTGAAGGCAGTTGCTTAGCCAACTGAGCCACCCAGGCATCCCAGGTTTAAAATAAACCATTTTAAACCATGTAACCAATAAAAATACATTTCGGAAAATTTACTGTAGCAATATATTTATTGTTGGAATATTTAGGAAAATGCTGACCTCAAATTTTTGTGGAAGGAGACAAGTATAAATAAATTTTATCAAATTAGTTAATACAGGATACTAATCAAGCTGACCTATTTGATCAAACCAAATGATATTTTGTTAGTCAAAAGTAAATACCAGCAACTATATATATTTATTTTAATAATATTTAGTCTTTCAAATTGCTTCTAATAAGGATTGTAGGCCTACATTTTTTCTATTTGATTTCTTCAAATGAAAATATTGTATTTTGTGAGTCTAGAATATTTTCAGTATCTGTATTTATACAGTGTTATATTTATCAGGATCCTGTGATAAAGGTGACAGAAATAGAGCCCACACTAATTTAAACTAAGCATAAAGAAAAACAGGGATTCTTTGACTTAAGTGATACTAGCTTGTTGATTTAATTTTTACGCCAGTTCTCTCCATTTGACCAGAAGCTACATATCTATAAACAAGTGATTGATTATTATAAAAACAAATAAAAATAAAACACTTTTTTTTTCTAATTTCATGAATTAATCTCAGGAGGTCTTACAATGACTGGTATGAGTTATGTTTCTTTTTTTTTCTTTTCTTTTTTTTTTAGATTTTATTTATTTATTTGACAGAGAAAGATCACAAGCAGGCAGAGAGGCAGGCAGAGAGAGAGGAAGCAGGCTCCCTGCCGAGCAGAGAGCCTGATGTGGGACTTGATCCCAGGACCCTGAGATGATGACCTGAGCCGAAGGCAGCGGCTTAACCCACTGAGCCACCCAGGCGCCCATGAGTTATGTTTCGTATGCCTAAAATAACTGCTCTGGTCAGAAGGTTGAAGCTTTTTCATTGGTCCTCCTTGGTGTGCATCATTGCACATGGGAAACAAGGCCCTGTCTGGACCTTATTAATGGAGGAGGGATAACTCCCCTCCTTTAACATAGATCTCTGTTGTAAGAAGAGGTGAAAATGGAGGCAGGAAAACATAAGCAAGAGAGTTCCAGTAGTATACTTAGTCTGAAATAATATCATTTATAGAGTTCGTCTTTAGGATAAAGTATGCCAAGTAATGTATAAAAGTCTATGTCATAACTTTGATGGAGTTACTTTCAGTTTACAAGGGGCATTAGTATATCTAATAGCCTGTGCAAAAACTGACATTTTAATAAGACTTTTAAAATATTTTTTTTATTTAAGAATAGTTACAGATTGGGGTGCCTAGCTCAGTGGGTTAAAGTCTCTGCCTTCAGCTCAAGTCATGATCCCAGAGTTCTGGGATCCAACCCTGCATCCAGCTCTCTGCTCAGCAGGGAGCCTGTTTCCCCCTCTCTCTGTCTCTGCCTGCCTCTCTGCCTTACTTGTGGTCTCTGTCAAATAAATAAATAAAACCTTTTTTTTTTTTAAAGAATAGTTACAGATTTAGAAGAAATCAGAAAGAGTACAGAGAGGTCCCATGTATCCTTAACCCAGCTTCCCCAGTGATTACATCTGATTAAGTACTTAGAGCACAACATAAAATTTAGGAATTTGACAGGAGCACAATGTGTGTATGTAGGTCTGGTTCACTTTGCCACATGTATGGTTTTATGTAACTGCTACCTCAATGAGATACAGAACTGTTTTCCCTCTACAGAGATCTCTTCCTGCTACCCCTTAATAGTCAGGCATATCTCCTCCCTCCCCAAATCCTCAAGTCCTGCAAGCATTAATCTGTGCTCCATCGCTATAATTTTGTCATTTTGAGAAAGTTATATAGATGGAAACATACAGTATGTAACCCTTTAAAATTGTTCTTTTTTTCACTCAGCATAATGCCCCGAAAACAAAACAAGTTGTGTATATTGTTAGTTCATTCCTTTTTAGCACTAAGTAGTAATATTTCAGGTATGAATATACCACAGTTTGTGTAGTCATTCACCTATTGAAGAATATTTTTGTTCTTTCCAGTTTTGTACTATTACAAATAAAGCTGCTATGAACACTTATGTTCAGGTTTTTTGGGTGACACAAGTTTTCATTTTGGGGGAAAAATGCATAGGAGTGTCATTGTTGGATTGCATGGTATGTGTCTGTTTTCTTCTGCAGGAAACTACCAAATTATATTATTCAGAGCAGCTCTATCATTTTACAGCCCCATCAGCCATGAATAAGAGATCCAGTTTCTCTACCTCCTGGCTAGCATTTTTTTCTGTAACTTCATAAATTTTAGCCATTCTGAGGTGCCTGAATGGTGCAGTCAGTTAAGCGCCTGACTCTTGGTTTCAACTCAGGTCATGATCTGGGTGTCCTGGGCTCAAGCCCCACATTGCACTCTACATTCAGCATGGAGTCTTCTTGAGGTCCTCTCGTCCTCTCCCTCTGCCCCTCGGGTTCTCTTGCTCTCTCTCACACTCTCTAAAATAAATAAATAAATCTTTTTAAAAAAATGTAGACATTCTGGTACTTATGTTGTGATATCTTATTGTGGTTTTAATTTGCATTTTTTAATGGTTAGTGATATGATTATTTTATCATATATTTATTTGCTGTCTGTATTTCTTTTTGGATGAACTAGCTTTTTTTTTTTTTGCCCATTTCTAATTGGATTATTGCTTTAATGTGTAATTTTGAGAGTTTTTTTTTTTTTAAGATTTTATTTATTTATTTGACAGAGAGAGAGATCACAAGTAGGCAGAGAGGCAGGCAGAGAGAGAGGAGGAAGCAGGCTCCCTGCGGAGCAGAGAGCCCGATGCGGGGCTGGATTCCAGGACCCTGAGATCATGACCTGAGCTGAAGGCAGCGGCTTAATCCACTGAGCCACTCAGGCGCCCCTTGAGAGTTCTTTATATGTTACAGATAAAAGTCATTCATCAGATATGTATTACATATTTTTTCTTCCAGTCTATAGCTTGTTCTCCAATCTTCTTAATAGGGTCTTTTTTAATTTTTAATTTTGATGAAGTCCCATACATTGATTATTTTCTTTTTTAGACCATGATTTTGGTATCATGTCACAGATCTGTTCACCAAGCCCTAAACCTCAAGCTAACCCCTATACTTTACATAAAAAATCAACTCAAAATGATCATACATTTCAATGTAAAGTATAAAATTATAATTCTAGAAGATAACATGAAAGATTTGTTATTTTTATGTAAAATTGCTGTATTTCCTCCTTAATTTAGGATTTATTTGAAAATGCAGGTATGCCAGGAAATATTTAGAATTGCTCTGTGTAAACTAAAAGGGAGAAATTATTAATGGCAAAATACTTCAGATTCCTATCAAAATAAGTCATAATCTCTGTTTATCTTGCTCCCTTCCTGACATAAATCAGGACATTTCAGCAATAGCTGATGAGTTATTCCCTAATCCAAAAGGTATTAAAACAGACCCCCAAGTAGTCACAGGCATTTCCATTATAATGATATAAAGATCTTGTTAATCATAATGTTTGTGCCCTCAGCAGTCATTGCTACTTTTTGACTGAGATTGAAAGTTTCTGAGGTAGAAAACTACTCTGGGGATGCAGGGTGTTCCTAGGCATTCCTGGTGGAAAGCTGCATCTCAGTGTTCTGTTTGCAGGCAGTGCTGAGTGTTTTACAATAGGAGCACTTTCTATATTGAGGCTGCCCCATATTTGTCATAATACAGTCAGGCCAAATTGAGAGTGGCTGAAAGGAAATGGTCTTTCCTTCCTCCTCAAGCTGTATTTATAATTTCCTATTCATTTTTAGTTCAGCTACACTGGTGTGGAAATTTTCTTCTGACTGGGCAATAAAACAAGTAAAATTTATTTCTCAACAGCTGGTAGATAAAGTTGAGAGCACCAGTTAAAATAATAACAGAAAGCGCTGGGATTTGAATAAAGGAACTTCTTTTGCAAGCATACAAATGGAAATTAATTCTATGATTCTCTTTTAACAGAGTATGTTTAATCCATAAAAGCTATAATTTATTATGAAAAAAATATACCCTTGCCTTTTGGCAGTTTGGGGGGGGTAGGGAAGTGTACGTTTATGAGATCCCAAAGTTTTATTTATTTATTTATTTATTTATTTTTAAGATATTATTTAAAATCTTAAAGAGATTGTGAGAGATCATAAGTAGGCAGAGAGGCAGGCAGAGAGAGTGGAGGAAGCAGGCTCCCTGCTGAGCAGAAAGCAGGATGTGGGGATGGATCCCTGGACCCTGAGATCATGACCTGAACTTAAGGCAGAGGCTTAACCCACTGAGCCACCCATGTGTCCCCAGAGTTTAGTTTTAAATAACATGATGTGATTAAATACAAAAGAATTTGGTAACTGACAGGAGACTGGAGTTAATGGTACTCACTGAAGACCAGCTTAAGCTTAAGTTCTCTAGGCTACTGTATTGACAGAAATTCTCAATGAATCATTCAGAAAACTCAGGAGGGGCTTGAATATGTATAAATTGTTGCCAGGCTAACGTTGGAGGCCATTTCTGTTTTAAAATGGGATAAGAGTATTGAATGGTAGTGTTGGGTAAGGATGAAGAAAAGGTAACATTTTTTACTACTGCCAGCCTCCTAGAGATGACTTGAGAGACTTGTTTTGGGTTGCTGTGGGTATCTCCTGGGATGCTAGTGACAATTATCACCACCCAATTTATTAAATCTCAATAAGAATGTTTCCATCATCTCTTTGCTAAGAATTTTTAAAATGTAACATTTTCCAGAAGTACTGGAAACTTTACTTATGTGCCAAAAATAAGAGTGAAATTGACTAGAAGCAGAAAGTCCCTGTCCAAGCTGAGGAAATGCAAAAAGTAAACAAACGATATAAATAGAGAAAGAATGTAAGTCTGTGGTTTGCAGTGACGTCTGGATGTCCAGTTTAAAGTTTTGTGCTTTATTCTTAACCTTACTTACAAACTGAGTAAGATTGCAACAATATACATGCCCAGTCTGTAGTTACCGGAGCATTTCATAAATATGTCATTCTGGAATGTTTTGGGATTCGAATCTTGAAAACGATCACCTTATCAAGAACAACTCATTTTAATTTTCCTTCTTAAATTCATGTTAGAGATGATAGTATATACTCTTTTAACCTAAACACACCTTTCATTGTGGTTTATAGGTTCTCCAACCCTAAATTCTGTTTGTTGGTGGTGGTAGTTACCATTTGAAAGTCTGATGCTTATAGATTTTTGTGATTATTGTTTGAGTTAGTTTAGTTTTGTTTTTGGCCTTAAATCTTCAGGATACTTATTTTTAAACACAAGTGTTCAGAACCTAACAAACATGAAATATTTTTAGGTTCCTCCTTGCATGTTTTTTGAGTTGAGATTGTCCCAGGTACTGGTTATCTTGACTGTTAATGTATTTAGGAAGATCAAAAAATTGAAAATTACGGTCAATACCCTATAATTTATATATTTATCATTCAGTATTTTATTTTATTTATTAATTTATTTATTTTTAAAGATTTTATGTATTTATTTGACAGAGAGACACACAGCCAATGAGAGAACACAAGCTGGGGGAGTGGGAGATGGAGAAGGCTTCCCACAGAGCAGGGAGCCCAATGCAGGGCTCTATCCCAGGACCCAGGGACCATGACCTGAGCTGAAGGCAGACAGCTTAATGACTGAGCCACCTAGGTGCCCTGATCATTCAATATTTTAAAAGCGCAACAGTCAGCTGTGTAAATTGAGACAAAGATGCTGGCATTTTCTTTCTAATGCTTTAGGAAGCAGGTTAAGACTACCACAGATGTAGATTTATGTTTTCCTAATAAAGATTTCACTTGAAATGTAAAGCAGTTCATTTCCTTCACATTCTGTGCTTGAAATTTTATGACATTGACTCCAATTTAAAAATATAAGTTACAAAAGTTTGTAGTGCATACATTTAACTGCAAATCCTTATGATTTTATAATTTCTTATGGAAATTATTAGACTCTCATGGTTTCAATTTAAGTGATTTAAGACCAAGAATGAGATAGATGTTAAATCTCCCTCACAGGGGCGCCTGGGTGGCTCAGTGGGTTAAGCCGCTGCCTTCGGTTCAGGTCATGATCTCAGGGTCCTGGGATCGAGCCCCGCATTGGGCTCTCTGCTCAGCAGGAAGCCTGCTTCCTCCTCTCTCTCTCTCTGCCTGCCTCTCTGCCTCTTGTGATCTCTCTCTGTGTGTCAGATAAATAAATAAAATCTTTAAAAAAAAAAAATCTCCCTCACATTTGGGGCCATTATCTGCTATTTTGAGATATGTTTCCTGAAAAAAAAAAAAAAAATCTCAAGAGTCATTGTTACTGTAAAATTTGGTCTTTCTTGCTTTACTATACATTGTAAAATATCACACTAGTCTTTTTTCTCTCTCTTTCTCTGTTTCTTCTATTTATAAATATTTTACAACCAACTATTATTATGTTTTTAAGATCTTCTTTATTTGACAGAGAGAACCACAGAGAGAGAGGGAACACAAGCCGGGGGAGTGGGAAAGGGAGAAGCAGGCTTCCCATGAAGCAGGGAGCCTGATGCGGAGCTCGGTCCCAGGACTCTGGGATCATGATCTGAGCTGAAGGTTGTGGGTTAACCACCCAGGCATCCCTTACTATTATTATTATTATTATTACTATTTTATGTAAGCTTTACACCCAACATGGCGCTTGAACTTACAACCCTGTGAGTTTTATCCTAAACCTATTGAGTCAGTGGGTTGTCCCTACAACTATTATTTTAATAAAATCTTAGAATGCTATTGATAAGAAAGGACCTTAGATACTATTTTGACTGGTCTCTATGTTTTACATATGAAGAAGCTAAAATCTGAAAGTATTATTCTGCAGGGGAGGAAAAATACCTTTATCCTCCTATCCTTTTTGTTCTCAGCTGGGTCTGTGTGACAAAAGACAAATTAAGAAAAGAAAAGCATATGCAGTTATTTAATGTAAACTTTACTTGATGTAGGAACTTCATAAGGAAATGAAAAACACAGAAACAGTTAATCTGAATGTTTTTATTCCAGGTTTGATGAAGTGTAGAAAGTAGTAGGAAACTATGGTAGAACAAAAAGGGATATGAGCTAAGTGTAGTAAACTGGGGGAAACTTAGCAAACCCTGTTCATTCAGATTTCTCTTGCTCTCTGTCTTTTGAGATAAGGATGACCCTTTTCTCTGGGCATAAGGAGGATACTTCTCACATGAGATCTTATGACCTGCTTCGGGGAAAATTCTTCCTATTCCTGCTGTTTCTCATATTTCTCCAGCTTAAAGTAATCAATATGCCAAGGCACCATATTTGTGGGGAGCATGTCTTGGGCCCCATCAATGCCCTTTATGTCTTTTCTAAAGAAAGTGGGGACAAAGCAAAGGTCATCTGTTGAGACAGGTAGTTTTTATAACTAACCATTTCGTTCATTTTGAAAGTCCTCTTGGTCTCCCTGTTCTTTAAAATCCAACTGACAATTTCCAGAAATTTCATGGTGGAAAAGTTAAGAGGCATATATGACTCTTTTCTAACTATGTAAAGGTAAATATAATGTATTGAGTCTCCAGTAATGGGTGTTTATAATTAAATTGAGGATTTTCACATTTTAGGACATTTTTAAAAAAATAATCTTTACCCCCAATGTGGAACCAGAACTCAGGACCCCAAGATCAAGAGTCTAATGTTTTACTGACTGAGCCACCCAGGAGTCCTACACTTTAGGACTTTTTAAAAATGTATTTTTTCAGACTAATTTGTTAGGGTTGTAAGCTCTCTATGAAAAGCTAACATAATCTTCAAGAAATAATTTTGACAAAATTTATCACTGAGTACTGTTATTTTGTTCTTCAGAATATCTTGAATTATCTAGCTATCTCTTTATTTTCTACAACCCTAGTCTCTGTTCATGTCATAAAGAGCATGGCTTACTAGAAAAAGATCATTTTTGATTCTGAAATATCAAAATTCAAATTCTATCCTGCTAGATGTATGACCTTTGGAATTTACTTAAATTTTCTGATCATTAGTTTTAATATTTCTAAAATGAGAACTATACTGAATATCTCAGGTGATGTGAGTGATTTTTAATATTTATTTTGCTTATTGATGTAACCTATGGATGTTTGTTGGGTAGTGATTTAATGATTTGTTGATTGAATAATTATTTCATTCCTGTTTGAAGAGACAGTTACCGTTTGTATTTGGTGAAAGGTGAAAAAGCAACTTCATATGGCTGTTTTAGCAATTGACTGAAATTATAACATGCATAAAGGACATACAACTGCTTAAATGTTAAAGTCAGTGAGAATTCTTTGAAATTTGTACATGGGGTCTTTGAACTTACCTATTACCCATCTCTCATTTTACCAAAAAGAAAACTTAGCTTAACATGGTGGTGATGACACAGAAAATCAATGTCAGGTCTGGAACAGAACATGGATCACTGTACTTTTAGTTTCTAGCACTTTCCATAATATTATGCCACCTTTCTTAATAAAAGGGTGATTATGTTGGGTTGAGGTATACTAGTATTTTTTTTTTTTAAGATTTTATTTATTTATTTGACAGAGAGAAATCACAAGAGAGGCAGACAGAGAGAAAGGGAAGCAGGCTCTCCACTGGGCGGAGAACCCAATGTGGGACTCGATCCCAGGACCCTGAGATCATGACCTGAGCTGAAGGCAGCGGCTTAACCCACTGAGCCACCCAGGCGCCCTATACTAGTATATTTTAATAGATATGTCAAGACCATGAGAATTGCCAGATACCTGCTGTAAGATTTTATTAAATAATTAATCACATATACATTAGGATGTGTATTTCTTCAGATGTTTAATCATTAAATTGATATAAATTAGAATTATTTTTTAAATATGTTCTCTACAAAATTAGGGAACATTAGACCGGAAAACATCACAGACCATTTTCTTGTGTGTTAGAGCAAAGCTGGATTATTTTCTGCGACAAAAATTGACTCTGATGATATGTTATCTCCTCTGTGCATATCAGTGTAGAAATGAAATGAATTTCTAACTGTTCATATGTTGTGGCTAGTTTCTAACTGTTCCAAATGAGGTGTCAGTCCTATGACTGTCATATGGTATGCCTTAAATTGGCAATATATTATCCCTGCTATTCAGGTACTAACTGGAGTGTGACTTTAAACTAACTGCCCCCACAATTCTTACCTATTAGGATTTATTTTGGGATTTATTGGAGATTGAAAAATATGTCAAGATTATCTAAGACATTCTAAAACTTACTCCTATATCAAGTCAGCTCTTCATAGACATCCACAGCGGGGACCATATTGTTTTGGCTAGTCCTGGGATTGCTTTCATTGAACCTCACTTTGGCTTTTGTCTCCACCCTCATACTGGTTATGCTGGTGTCTTCTGGGATGGACTCATTTACTTGAGGAATGCCAACACCATTGCCTTTTCTACTAATCAGTACTCACCTCAGGGGACTAAAGGAAAAAAAAATTGTGTCTGTTCTTATTAACAGTTGTAGATATGATTGTCCTTCACTACTGTTCTTGGTTCTGTGATCCCATCTTACCAACTCTGTTAACTTATGAAACCTAATTTTTTCCTTATTCTGTATTTGGTTATTACAATCATCATCATTAGGATATGCATTAGCATATCCTAAATATGCAAAGGCATATTTACAATCCAAATTCTTACAAATTTTTGTATGGCATTCATTGGTATGTTAACTTTCCTGACTTCACCTCTTCTTTTCTCTTCTTATTTTCATCACTTATTTATTAATTTTTTTAGCTTGTTAGGATCCATGTTATTTTATACATGGCCTCAAATAATTTTTAGAGTAGATATTTAAATAAATAGTATTTATTATCCAAAATGTATGTCACTGAGAAAGTGGTTTGATGTAGCTGCTCTCATAGATAAAATGTAATTTTGTAAAATTTTCAAGTAACTGAAGAATCTTTAGAAAACAGAGGTAAAGGGATGTGTACCATTTAAAGGTAAAGTAAATGTATAACAATGATGATTATACTAAAAGTAATAGATCAAGAAGAGGAAGATGAGGAAAAATGAAGACAAAGATAGGAAAGGAAGAGGAAGAAGAACATAGCATGTGCTAGGCACTGTGAAAATAAAACAAAACAAAACAAAGCAAAACAAAAAAGAGTTTCCCTCTATCCAAATTGTACTCAAGAAAAAAATGGCTATTAGAGAACTTAAGTAATTTTCCCCATGAGAGACAACTTAGAAGTTACAAAATCAAACTCTTCAACTTTGCTACCAAAACTTTTTTTAAGTCAAGAACAATATGAATTCAAATTTTATTTTATGCTTTTCCTTTGGCCTAATTCATTAATCTCACAAGTAAATTGGGATTCAATTGAGATTTCTAGTATAATCTGTGCTACTACATCCTGAGAGAATTTAATTCCATCCTAAAATGACATTTGAAGCCAATATTTATAACTGAGTCCTATGTCCTTGCCAAGTTTCCTGTGCTAATGATCTTAAGCTTCAATAACAGCTGTCATGTAGATGAATTGCAAGGTACTTTGGGAGCTATATGAACATATCGCATAGCTTATATCACAGATACATTTTCTCTATCACCCCTGGATTAAAATGTCACCTATTTTAAGAATACTTAGCAAAGCATAAAGAAAAACGTGAATAAAGAAAAACGTGAATACATATACCATGGCCAAGTGAAAATTCAGAGTAAAAATTAAGGTTGACAGAATGTCATTATCACACAAATTAGACTGGACATGGAAATTAATCTTTGGAATTTATAAAAGATAATCATCATTTCTTTGTATTTTCATCCATTTCCTTTTAAAAAGAAAATACAGGAAGAAAACTAGTTATCAGCATTTTATGGTTAATTAATTCAGGGGTTATTCAATGGCATAAAAGATTTTCATATAATTCTGAAATAAGTAATTTAAATTTTACCTTTACTATGGCATACTAAATATGTTATTTTTATTATAATTCTGATTTCTATCCAATATAAACAATAGCCTCAATGTATTTAATGGCTTTTAAAATTAGAAAAGAAAACATCCAATTTTATACATTCTGTTTTGATAGAAATCACTGTTAAGGAATATCCACCAGTTAGGCTTTTCAAGCATGTCTGATCATAAGAAACTTGTTAAGAATCTAGACTCCTGTGCCCTCCCACATAATATTGTATCAGACTTCTAGAGGTGCTTCATAACTTTGCTCTTTTTTACAACTCCAGTTAATTCTTTTTATCAAGGAAGTGTGGGAAATAATGTTGAAGGTAATATTCGCAGTGGGAAAGAAATACAGTAAGTGTATGAATTAGTTGTCCAGAAGCTTAATTTAGAAGGATATTTACTGCCTTCTGTAGAATGCTGAGACCCAGGGATATCTTGGGATTCAAGGTCTGCAGACATCTAAATTCATCCTACTTATCTATCTATCCTCATTTCTCATGATCTCTGGCTCACACTTTTTAACTGAGCATCAGGAGGTAATCTGTAGTTCTTCATGCATACAGTGTGTTGATTTTCATTCCTATGTCCTTACCAAGTTATCTCCTTGACTCAGTACTTTTCTTCATTCCCCTCATCCTCACCATTTTGGAGGGGGGGGAGGCTGGTTAATTCTATTCATTAAAACTCCTTTCATATGTATCCTTGTTCCTTGTTCTGTCTTCCTTCACACCCTCCCCATAAACTACTTTTCAACATCTGAGCCTTCATAAAATCCTAAGCATTATTCAACCAGAATTTACTTCACATAATTGTGGCTTTAATGTGCCCTTTCCCCTCACTAGTTGAAGATATTCTGAAGGCACTTAGGAGGACTTTAGTTTCACTTGTCTGGCAACTTAATCTGGCACATAGTAAGTGCTTAATACATGATAGTGTATGAAAGGATGAAAGGATGGATGGGTAGCTAGATAAATGGTTGAAATGAGCAGAAAAATCTCATTCCACAGAGTGGAATTCAGGGTAAAATGTACAAGAATAGAGTCTAGATTTGAGTGAGTTCTAGAGCAGTACACACACAGGTTTTTTAGTAAGTCAAGCTGGGTACACTCAGGGAAGCACCAGAGAACCCTATTCCTAAAGGCAAGAAAACAAGTGTTTAAAGGTCAAGTGCTTGCTATCTTCCATATATCTGTTGGAAGCTCAAGGGAGGAGACTGTGATTTTGAGACCACCTTTCCTTACTTAGTTGTGTGTGTGTGTGTGTGTGTTTGTGTGTGCACGTGTGTATGTATTTTATATCCTCTTCTACTGCTGAAACAAACTGGAACAGAATGAGGCTTCAGTGTAGCCATGGGCCACACCTGGAAGATCCTGAAAAGCCCATACTGATTAGTTTCAGTGCAGTTGAGACTTGCTCTTTTATTTAGAGGACAGGAGTCTTGGAAAGTAGGGTGTAATTTGCCTCCCATTTGAGGAACTGGATAAAATCTAGATGTACAGTCTCAAAAACAAATTAAGTTATAAATTTATCAGGCATAGCCTTGGTTCAGTGTTCTCAAGAATAGAGAAGAATGAGGTGGGTCAGAGGGTTAAGTTCTTCTCACATAGACTATGAGTGATATCACAGCTTGTGTCCTCTTGATTTGTAATGGAAATTAGACCCAGTAAGGGGCATCTTACCTTTTAAGCCATGACATTTTTAAAATTATACATTCTAAGCAGGCTGGATATTTTAAACAAAACACCATTGAAAATCCAGTTCATCAGAGTCACTGCACATACTCAATTGCTGATTTTTATATTGTAGTATTTTTGGCTCTAAAATCATGATGAAATAACACCAAAAGCAAATGGGCCATATTATGCACAAATTGTTTGCTAAATCTAAATTGCTAAATTGAAGCTTTTTCCAGCTGTGTCAGAACAAAAATATATTCAGCTACAAATATATGGAATTGGGATATTTTGAAGATGGAAAAATATACTAGGGTTCCATTACAAAACTGATAGAAAAAAGATATCCTTCCTTTAAATTCTGTTTTTTACACAGAGGAAATTTATATTTCTGAACAAATCCTTTCCACATTAACATTTCCTAGGACATGTGTCCCATTTGGTCTATAAACTGCAAAAATGGAATTATGAAAGAATAAATCTGCTCATTTCACAAGAAGGGTTGGATGGCTTCATTATAAAATTAAAACTGGATGTCTATAACACAGAGTACCTTAGGGTTCTATGGGATGCACAATGACTCAAAAATTTGAAATTATTACCTAGATTCTGAAGGTTCATACAAAGGTTACTTTGCAAATTTACTTTAGAATTATGGTACCGTAAAAGCTAAAAACAAATAAAAAACTTTAATCCTGTGTTTCAAATTTAAGTGCCTAGAAAATAAATAATACAACAGAGTGTTTTCAGACTCTTTATGAAAGAGTCCCACTTTTGCTTTCGTCCAGTCAATTTGTAGGGTATAAGAATAAGTAGCCCATTCCCATCCATACTAAATATATATATTCAATTTTTAAGAGAAGTTCAAAATCCAAATTTTCAGTGTATTTTCCCCATTTTCAAGTAGCTATGTGTACCAAACAGTTGTCATCTGTGAACCACATTTGTTATTTGAGTCACCTATTTGCCATATATGTTTCAGAAAATGACACTTTTGCAGGTGGTAACTTAGCTAAACCATCCCAGGCAGAGCTTTCTCTTTTGCTTCTGAACTTCTACCCCTTTCCTCAAGGCCCACTTAAGCTCCCCTTGGTCACTCCCACCTCAACATCTTGGTAAGTTCAGAGGAAGTTTTGATTCTTCTAGTAATCATTTCCCCTTCTAAAGTTTGTAGTACTCTCTGCCTCTGCATTCCTCCAGAACATTTCTTTGGTCCCATCTACTTGGTAGGAATCATATATCACTTCTTGATGTCTATCACAGAACCATTTTGTGCTGTTCACTAATTTATACTTTTTTAACTTGAGATAAAATTCACCATTTTATTATTTAAAATATGCAATCCGGTGGTTTTTAAGACACTTACAGTGTTGTAAAATATCACCATTATCTGTTCCAGAATATTGACATTACCCCAAAGGAAAATCTTTCCCTATCAAGGAGTTATTGTCCATTTCCACCTCCCTCCAGCCCTTGACAATCATTAAACAGTCATTCCCTTAACCTCGGGCAAAATCTAGCCTACTTTCTGTTTCTCTGGATTTTTCTATTGTGGACATATTATATAAATGGAATTATGCAACATGTGGCCTTTGTTTCTGCCTTCCTTCACTTAGCATTATGCTTTCAATATCCATCTATGTTGTGGCCTATGTCATTATTCCATTCCTTTTTATGCTGAGTAAAAGTCTATTGTATGGATAAACCCATTTTGTTTATCCATCCATAAGCTGAGGGACATTCAAGTTGATGCCTTCTTTTGGGCTATTTTGAATAGTGCTACTTTGAACATTTGTATACATGTTTTTGCTGGAACATCTATTTTTATTTCTTTTGGATGTACATCTAGGAGTGGAATTGCTAAGTTTTATGGTAACACTGTTTTAACTTTTGAAGAATGGTCAAATCTTTTCCACAGTGGCAGGGCCATTTTCTGTTCTTATTAGCAAATGTGTGAGAGTTCCAATTTCTCCACATGCTTACCAACACTTGTTATTTTCTGTTTTGTTTTTGTTTTTGTATTTTTATCATAGCCATTTAGTCAGTATGAAGTGATATCTTGTTGTGGGTTTAATTTGCATTTCTCTAGTGACTGATTGTATTAAGCATCTTTTTCAAGAGCTTATTGGACACTCAAGTGCATCTTTTATGGGGAGATGCCTATTCAAGTCTTTTGCCAATTTTTAAATCAGACTGTTTGCCTTTTGTTCCTGAGTTTTAAGTGGGCTTATATATTCTAGATAGACCCATATGGGTGTTGGATTTTGTTATGTGCTTTTGCTGTATCAATTGACATAATCATGTGGCTTTTGTTTTTCACTCTTTTAATACAGTGTATCATTAACTGATTTTATATATTGACTCACCCTTGAAATTCTTGGACAAATTATCCTGGGGAATCTTTCCATGTCCACTACAGATAAATGTGTATTCTACGGTTGGTGGTGAAGTATTCTATACATGTCTGTTGAGTCTAATTGGGTCATAGTGTACTACTCTATTTCCTTGTTGATTTATTGTTTAGTTGTTCTATCTATTATTGAAAGTAAGGTATTGAAGTCTAAAACGATTATTTTAGAACTATTTCTTCATTTCTGTCAGTTTTTGCTTTACATATTTTGAAACCCTGTTGTTGAATATATGTTTGTAATCGTTAAAAATTCTTAAAAACAGGCTGTTTTACCAATATGTAATATATAATATATAGTCTTTCTTTTCCTCTTGGAACAATTTTTGCATTAAGGTTTATTTTATCTGATATCAGTAGAGCCACCAAATTTTTGGTCTCCATTTGCAACAGATCTCCTGTTCTATCTTTCCACTTTCAACTTATTTTTCTCTTTGGATTTAAAGTTAGCCTGGTTCTGGGTATTAAGGAGGGTACATGGTACATGGAGCACTGAGTGGGGTGCATAAACAATGAATCTTGGAATACTGAAAAAATTAAATTAAAAAAATTAAAATAAATAAAGTTAGTTTCTAATAGATAGCAAATAATTGGATCTTTTTTTAAATCTATGTTGCCAATCTTTGACATTTAATTGGAAAATTTAATCCATGTATATATTTAATTTAATTAATGATAAGTCAGACTTACTTTTGTTATTTAAAATTTTTTTTCTATTTCTGTTTTTCATACCTTTTATTTCTCAGCCCCTCCATTACTACTTCCTATTGTTTTTATTTGATTCTTCTTTATAATACTATTTTGGTTCCCTTCTCATTTCTTTAAATGTTTATTTTTTAGTTATTTTCTTAGTGGTTACCTTGGGGATTACAATTAACATCTTAATTGATAACAGTCTAGTACCAGTTAATGCCAACTTAATTTCAATAGTATATAAATTTGCTTCTATGTAACTCCTTCTTATACTATTATCATCACAACTTATATCTTCACACATGTGTGCTCATTAAAATAGATTAACAATATTTTTATGCATTTCTTTTTTAAAGTACATGGTATAAAAAGAAGAGTTACAAATGGAATAATTCATGGGAATAAAAGGCACAGCATAAAGAATATAGTCTGTGGGGGCACCTGGGTGGCTCAGTGGTTTAAGCCTCTGCCTTCGGCTCAGGTCATGATCTCAGGGTCCTGGGATCGAGCCCCGCATCGGGCTCTCTGCTCAGTGGCGAGCCTGTTTCTCCCTCTCTCTCTGCCTGCCTCTCTGCCTGCTTGTGACCTCTCTCTCTGTCAAATAAATAAATAAAATATTAAAAAAAAAAAAAAAGAATATAGTCTGTGATACTATAATAGCATTGAATGGTAACAGATGGTTAGTTATACTTGTGGTAAGCATAGCCTAACATACAAATTTGTCAAATCACTGTGCTGTACACCTGAAACTAATATAACGTCGTGTGTCAAGTATACTTAAATTAAAATATTTAAAAATTACAAAGTAATAAATTAGTAAAAATGAAGAAAAGAAATGAGTAGTTACAAATCACCAATACAATCATACTGGCTTATGTATTTATCTATGTAGTTACCTTCACCAGTATGTTTATTTCTTTCTATGGTTTTGAGTTATTTCTAGTCCTTTTACTTAATCCTGAGGACTCCCTGTAACATTTCATATAGGACATTTCTGCTACTGCTGAACTCTAGTTTTTGTCTATATAGGAATGTCATCATTTTTGAAAGGTAGTTTGCCAGATAAAGAATTTTGGGTGACAGATTTTCTCTTTCTTTCAGTATTTTATTAAATATCTCTTCCTCTGGCCTCTATACTTCTGATGAGAAATTGGCTGTTAATATTAAGGATCCTTTGTATGAGACAATCTACTTCAGCCTTGCTACTTTCATAATTTTTTCTTTGTCTTTCAACAGTTTTCAAGAAACCTTAGTGTGGTCTGTTTGAATTTACACAAGTTTGGTTTGTTGAGCTTCTTGATGTGTAGATTCAGTCTACAAATTTGAGAAGTGTTAGACATGAGTTTTCAAATGTTATTTTGGCCACTTTCTCCTTCTCCTCACTTCCTGGATTCCATTATGTGTATGTTGGTATGCTTGATGGTGTTCCAAAAGTCTCATTTTTCTTTACTGTTTTTCTTCATTTTTTTCTTTCTGCTTTTCACATTGGGTACTCTCAAATGGCATATTTTCAAAATCACAGATTTCTTTTCTTCTATTCAGTGCTGCTATTGAACTGCTTTAGTGAAATTTTTCTTTCAGTTATTATACTTTTCATCTCCAGAATTTTCATTTGGTTTTAAAACAAATTTTCTTAATTGATATTAACCATTTGGTGAGATACTATTCTCCTGGTTGCATTTATTCTTTTTCTTGGTTTCCATTATCTCTTTTAGAATATTTAAAAACAATTATTTTAAATTACTTGTCAGGGAAGCCCAATTTCAGGGCTTCTTCAGTAACAGTTACGATTAATTTTGTTTTTCCTGTGAGTGGGATGAACATTCTTGTTTCTTTGTGCGCCTCATAGTTTCCTGTTGAAAAGGGGGATATTTTGAACATTACAGTGTGACAATTCTAGAAATCAGAGTCTTCTCCTTCCCAAATTGTTCGTTACAATTTGTTTTGGTAGTTGTTTGTCTAGTTCTTTTTCTAAACTAATTTTGATATGTCTACATTCTTTGTTTTTTGTTTTTTTTTTTGTCACTGACATGTCTGTTTGTTTCTTCAGCTTTGTAGTCTGTAAGAGATGTGACAGAAGTTTTCTTAAGTACTAAGAACAAAACAAAAAAAAAAAAAGAAGAAAGAAAGAAAGGAAAAAAGGAAACAAAACAAAACAAAACAAAAAAACCCCTCTCCTTATCTTTTCAGATTGACTCTGTGTTAGGACTCTCTAATGCTTGCCAGGTAATTTATAGCTCTGCTGTAGCCTTCACTTCCTGTCCACACAGAGTCTTAATTTCAGCTGTACGTGAGGTTCTTCTTCTGAGGTTTTTTTGAGCATGCATTCAGACTTAGTCATTTTCATGAACTTCCTCCCTATGTTTCTCCTTCTCCAGCCTCTTAATTCCCAAGTTTCTGATCTATTGTTTGTCTCAAATATTATACCTTGGTAGAAGTGTCCATGGTGTCCATGGCTAATAGTTTTAGCTTTAAATGCTTTCAACAAACAGTGCTAGAGATGCTGTCACAATCTTGTGGAAACTGTGAGAGAGATGAAATGCATCAAGCACCTGAGATGATACTTCAGAGACCCACCAGACAAGCCAAAACACACAGCCACAATTCTTTAAGAACAAGGTCTGTATTGATCCCTTTGGTACCAATAACCTGCACTAGTAATACAGGTTGCCATCTTAAGGCTGCTGCTAAACCTGATTGTGCATATTGCAGCCATATAAGTTAAAATGCCCAGGTAAAATCTCTTACCAAATCCAACAGTTTTTCTCTTCATTAAATATTCCCGATTGTTGTGTTTTATTCGATTCCAGAACTCCAAAAAGAAAGTTAATTCTGACAGTTTTTGCCAGAGTATTTCTTGCTTTTGCAATGTGACAAAGTTTTGAAATTTCTACTCTATTTTTCTGATGTCACTCTACATTAACTTTTTATTATTGATTTTAAGTTATAGATGGAATGGATACTTCTTATGGTCTAGACTTTTATTTTATACTACTTTTCATGATTTTCCACTGTAATGTTTAGAATTTTATTTGTAATAAATATTGAAAAATAATATTGAATCTTGACTATAAAATAATTTCCTTTTTAGTCTTAAATAAATTTATTATGGTAGCATTAATTTTCCTTTGCTCAACTGTTAGTGAAGATAGAGAAAATATGCTCATTATATTTTTCATATTATCTTTCTTAGTGTACACTGAGTACACTTTAATTTAATTTTCCCATAATCTTATCAACTCTAAAATAAACAATTTTTCAGTCCTTCCTCATTGGTTTTACTTTCTAGCCTAAATTATCCAGATAAGGACTGGAAAATAAAGACCTATCTCATTTGGCTAAGTTAGCAATCTTCAATTCACTTGGGAGTTGAGCAATCATTTTGCAATGAAGTTTAGTTTAGAATTTTTTAATTGAGTGTGATAATGTAAAATAGTAACAAGAATATTACCCTTGGGAATGATGTTTCTTCCGTAGTACTAGTAGCTGACCATAGATATTTATGGTTGATTTTTTGGGTTAAGGTCATCCCAAGCACCAGTGAAGATAGATCCAGAGTGAAGACTGACAAACTTAAAAATGATACATTCTGAAAGACCATTTCCCTATTTTTATATCCACTAGCAAACATCTGTAGAGATAGAGATAGTGGTATTATTGAATGCTCTATATTTATTTTCATGGCAATATTTCCAGAGTACTTTTTATGTTCTAAGTAAATTTCCAGATGCTTTCTAATAATTATTTACTAGCAAATAAATGCTAACACCTTAAATTAGGTCTAGTGTTCCCATTTTAGTCAAGGAAATGAAGCATCAGAGATGCTGAGGGACTTGTGCAGTGCGTGGTAGCCATAGGGTAAAGCACTGTAATCACCCTTTAAGAAAGATCTTGCCTCAAGTGATCATCTCTGATTGCAGTGTAGCTGAGGATATGCTTTCCACAGAAAGCTTCAACCAATGTCCAAAGATAGTAGAACAGGATGCTGTGATTTCTGCTGAAGGCAGGATTTCTCTCCTGACAATTTTTACCTTAGAGATCATCGTTGGGCTTCAGACTTTCTCAGACCTATACCACAGTCTGAGTCTCTTCCTTCTCATTTGTTCCCCCTTTTATTCCATGGCTGTCAGACCTGCACCACAGACTGAGGACTTTTCCTGCCCACTTCTGCTTTCTTTTCTGTTAGTTTTCACCTAACTTACCTAAAATAATTTGTACTAAAATTATTTTAGTACTTTATTTGTTATAGTATTTATTTGTACTAAAATTTTGTACTATAAATTCTGTTTTGGCATTTTCTTTCCAAAGAATCCAAACTGACACAAGGAGGAAGAATGATATATTGGAAGAAAGCAAGAGTTATTTATTTATTTAGGGTGGTTGTTTGGTAGATGTTGTTATGTATGCCTGGATTTTCATTCTGTCTCTTAACAGTGCAGTCCTTTTGTATAACAATACTGTTTTTATAGAATGAAGACAATCATGTCTATCTTGTAGAATTGTTGGACATCTCTTTTTATTATTATTATAAGCAAATAATAGTAATATATAGTAAATATTAGGAGACATATGTAAATAATAATAGATCACATATTAAGTATTGGTTCTGGTTAGAAAAATTAAATAGTTCCCAAAACTGTGACCTTTCCACACTGTATGACTCTTTCTGACATCATTCTAATTGATAACACAGTCTTTTGATTTCTTAACATTTAGTTGTTTTTTCAAATAAGGCATTGAGCTGATAGTGTCACTAAATGTTTGGATTGGTGACATACTGTAGTGATATACAGTTGTCTGTATAGGAATTGGTAATATTTGCTAACAATCAGTGTGTAGCTCTGTATCTCTGGAAATGGCACCCACATACATTCTCTACTCAGATATTTTCTAAAGGGTTTAGTTAAAGAAACACATGATTTTTTTTTAAGGTTTATTTATTTGAGAAAGATTCAGGGGAGTGGCAGAGAGATAGAATCTTCAAGCAGACTCCCTGTTGAGTGTGGAGCTCAGTGCAGGGCGCCATTCCAAGACCCATGAGATTCTGATCAGAGCTGAAACCAAGAGTCCAATACTCAATTGACTGAGCTACCAAGGAGCCCTGGGGCTACACAATTTAAGAATAAAATACTTAGACCTAGGTTGAGAAAGTCTGCTTTCAAGTTTGATTCATCTCACCAACAACGATTTGGGGGCAATCATTAACCCACACATAACTCTAGTTTCCTTTTTTTTTCCACCTAGTATCCTTTACACAATGAAGGGGTAGGGCAATTTATTCTTAAGTCCCATTAAGCTATGAAATCTAAAATCTGACGATAATCAGTTCTCTAGAATTTATACTTTAAGACTACAAGTTATATCATAATATTCCTAGATTTTCATTATTGTGCAGTTGGTTTTAGAAAATAAATTGAGGGTGGATTTTTAAGAAAATAGTCAAATGGATGGTCATTTAGTAATAGTTTAGTAAATTAAGTAAGAAAATTAATCATTAAACTTTATAATTTGATCCTATTTATTTATAAAAGATTGCTACAATAGTAATACATATTAGAATTAATAGAATTTTAATAAAATTCACCAGAAAATATTAATGCTAAAGAAGAACTTTTCTATAGCCCCTTTCTGAAAGAAAAAAATTAGGGAGAACATGCACAAATTTATCATGCTAGAGATGTTGAAACAAAGAGATTACAATAAGGATGATCTTTCCATCCTGCCTCTAAGATAGAAGTTATGCTGGAGTTTTTATGCTATGTAGTTTGCATTGACATAAAAAGTATGTATAATGTTCATGTGTGATAATGTCATCCAAAACAATATAGTTTCGGGCTCTTAGCCAAACTGAGGGAATCACATTTTGCTTCTGGATCAATGTCATGTTTGACATTAAAAGCCCAGAGTTAACATCAATAGATAAGAGTAGGTCACTGGTAATTAAGGATGGAAATGCCACCCATCTACAACAATTGAAACCTCACTTCAAATTATCTGAATTCAATTAGAAAAGCCAGAGGAGGTAGATATAAAAACAGTTGCCTAAAGACAATTTTAAATTGTATGGTTCAATTCAATACTGTGGTTAGTCATTTAGTGTCTATTGCGAACCAGCGGCATTGTGCCAAGGTCTGCAGATCCAAAGATGAATAAAATATGGCCCCTCCCATCAAAGAAGAATGACTTATTAGAAGACATGAAGCTTAGTCTAGGAATACTGAAGGTCAATTGATGCAAGTTTCTATTTCTTACTGCATAAATAGGACAAATAAAGAATATTCAATTTGAGCAAAAATACTAAATGCCCAGAAAGATAGGTAGAAAGACAGAAATAATAACATATCAATAATAACATACCAGACAAATGCAAATAAATCTGCTCATCTAAGGGTTTATTTTGCATGGCAATAATGGTTTTGCATCTTGGTTGGCACTTACAAATTTCATAGCATCAAAACTGAATCATCTTAGGATGAAAGAAGCAATAATAAAAACAGACTCCCCCTTCCAATGTCTGTTTCTGTTTCTCAATCTCTATTTCTCCTTCTATTGTGCACATACATGTGTGCGTGTGCGTGCATCTACTGCCCAAGTGGCACTGATACTTTATGACTTATTGTGGTGGTAAAAATCAACGCAGAGCTATATTTGGAGAATCACTATTTCCAATGAGATTGCTGGTTAAATAGAATGCTATTCTAGCCAACACTTTTAGAATATCTGGGGTAATGAGGAAGCTTCTACCCTGGAATAAAATGAGAATAAAGAATAGCCAAGTAATGATGTATTATATGTTGGCTAATTGAATTTAAATTAAAAAAAAAGAAAAATAGCCAAACATATTAGATTCTCAAATTATGGATTTGACTTATACATCATGGGATATATTTTGGATAATAAGATAATAAACTTCTTTATCTTCCTTCATAAATCCTATTGGTTCTAAGACAACACAGTGACAGGAATATGACACTGATGAATGCCATTTAAATACAACTGTCTCTTAGTGCTTAGAAACAAGGAAGTGATGTTTAAGACATGTAAAAAGTCTTTAGGTATATGCCAAGGGTGCAGAGATCTGGTATGTTGTGTTTTCCTGCCTGAGTTAAAGGCAGGTGTTCCACCAAACCAGCTCTACAGGAAATATTGAAAGGGGTCCTCTAAGCAAAGAGCCTGAAAGTAGTAGATCAGAAGGGTACAGAGACAATATACAGTAACAGTCACCTTACAGACTAATAATGGCACTAAACTCATATCTCTCAATAGTTACCCTGAATGTTAATGGGCTAAATGCCCCAATCAAAAGACACAGGGTATCAGAATGGATAAAAAAACAAAACCCTTCAGTATGTTGCCTACAAGAAACTCATTTTAGACGCGAAGACACCTCCAGATTTAAAGTGAGGGGGTGGAAAACAATTTACCATGCTAATGGGCATCAGAAGAAAGCTGGGGTGGCAATCCTTATATCAGATCAATTAGATTTTAAGCCAAAGACTATAATAAGAGATGAGGAAGGACACTATATCCTACTCAAAGGGTCTGTCCAACAAGAAGATTTAATAATTTTAAATATCTATGCCCCTAACGTGGGAGCAGCCAACTATATCAACCAATTAATAACAAAATCAAAGAAACACATCAATAATAATACAATAATAGTAGGGGACTTTAACACTTCCCTCACTGAAATGGACAGATCATCCAAGCAAAAGATCAACAAGGAAATAAAGGCCTTAAATGACACACTGGACCAGATGGACATCAGAGATATATTCAGAACATTTCATCCCAAAGCAACAGAATACACATTCTTCTCTAGTGCACATGGAACCTTCTCCAGAATAGATCACATCTTGGGTCACAAATCAGGTCTCAACCGGTATCAAAAGATTGGGATCATTCCCTGCATATTTTCAGACCACAATGCTCTGAAGCTAGAACTCAATCACAAGAGGAAAGCTGGAAAGAACCCAAATACATGGAGACTAAACAGCATCCTTCTATTTTTTTTTTAATTTTTTATTTCTTTGACAGAGAGAAATCACAACTAGGCAGAGAGGCAGGCAGAGAGAGAGGAGGAAGCAGGCTCCCTGCCAAGCAGAGAGCCCGATGCGGGGCTCGATCCCAGGACCCTGGGACCATGACCTGAGCCGAAGGCAGAGGCTTTAACCCACTGAGCCACCCAGGTGCCCCTAAACAGCATCCTTCTAAAGAATGAATGGGTCAACCAGGAAATTAAAGAAGAACTGAAAAAATTCATGGAAACAAATGATAATGAAAACACAACAGTTCAAAATCTATGGGACACAGCAAAGGCAGTCCTGAGAGGAAAATATATAGCGGTACAATCCTTTCTCAAGAAACAAGAAAGGTCTCAAGTACACAACCTAACCCTACACGTAAAGGAGCTGGAGAAAGAACAAGAAAGAAACCCTAAACCCAGCAGGAGAAGAGAAATCATAAAGATCAGAGCAGAAATCAATGAAATAGAAACCAAAAAAAACAATAGAAAAAAAATCAATGAAACTAGGAGCTGGTTCTTTGAAAGAATCAATAAGATTGATAAACCCCTGGCCAGACTCATCAAAAAGAAAAGAGAAAGGACCCAAATAAATAAAATCATGAATGAAAGAGGAGAGATCACAACTAACACCAAAGAAATACAGACAATTATAAGAACATACTATGAGCAACTCTATGCCAACAAATTTGACAATCTGGAAGAAATGGATGCATTCCTAGAGACATATAAACTACCACAACTGAACCAGGAAGAAATAGAAAACCTGAACAGGCCCATAACCAGTAAGGAGATTGAAACAGTCATCAAAAATCTCCAAACAAACAAAAGCCCAGGGCCAGACGGCTTCCCAGGGGAATTCGACCAAACATTTAAAGAAGAACTCATTCCTATCTCCTGAAACTGTTCCAAAAAATAGAAATGGAAGGAAAACTTCCAAACTCATTCTATGAGGCCAGCATCACCTTGATCCCAAAACCAGACAAGGATCCCACCAAAAAAGAGAACTACAGACCAATATCCCTGATGAACACAGACGCAAAAATTCTCGCCAAAATACTAGCCAATAGGATTCAACAGTACATTAAAAGGATTATTCACCACGATCAAGTGGGATTTATTCCAGGGCTGCAGGGTTGGTTCAACATCCACAAATCAATCAATGTGATAGAACACATTAATAAAAGAAAGAACAAGAAACATATGATACTCTCAATAGATGCTGAAAAAGCATTTGACAAAGTACAGCATCCCTTCCTGATCAAAACTCTTCAAAGTGTAGGGATAGAGGGCACATACCTCAATATTATCAAAGCCATCTATGAAAAACCCACCGCAAATATCATTCTCAATGGAGAAAAACTGAAAGCTTTTCCGCTAAGGTCAGGAACACGGCAGGGATGTCCATTATCACCACTGCTATTCAACATAGTACTAGAAGTCCTAGCCTCAGCAATCAGACAACAAAAAGAAATTAAAGGCATCCAAATCGGCAAAGAAGAAGTCAAACTATCACTCTTTGCAGATGATATGATACTATATGTGGAAAACCCAAAAGACTCCACTCCAAAACTGCTAGAACTTGTACAGGAATTCAGTAAAGTGTCAGGATATAAAATCAATGCACAGAAATCAGTTGCATTTCTGTACACCAACAACAAGACAGAAGAAAGGGAAATTAAGGAGTCAATCCCATTTACAATTGCACCCAAAACTATAAGATACCTAGCAATAAACCTAACCAAAGAGGCTAAGAATCTATACACAGAAAATTATAAAGTACTCATGAAAGAAATTGAGGAAGACACAAAGAAATGGAAAAATGTTCCATGCTCCTGGATTGGAAGAATAAATATTGTGAAAATGTCCATGCTACCTAAAGCAATCTACACATTTAATGCAATCCCTATCAAAATACCATGCATTTTTTTCAAAGAAATGGAACAAATAATCCTCAAATTTATATGGAACCAGAAAAGACCTCGAATAGCCAAAGGAATATTGAAAAAGAAAGCCAAAGTTGGTGGCATCACAGTTCCGGACTTCAAGCTCTATTACAAAGCTGTCATCATCAAGACAACATGGTACTGGCACAAAAACAGACACATAGATCAGTGGAACAGAATAGAGAGCCCAGAAATAGACCCTCAACTCTATGGTCAACTAATCTTCGACAAAGCAGGAAAGAATGTCCAATGGAGAAAAGACAGCCTCTTTAATAAATGGTGCTGGGGAAATTGGACAGCCACATGCAGAAAAATGAAATTGGACCACTTCCTTACACCACACACGAAAATAGACTCCAAATGGATGAAGGACCTCAATGTGAGAAAGGAATCCATCAAAATCCTTGAGGAGAATGCAGGCAGCAACCTCTTCGACCTCAGCCGCAGCAACATCTTCCTAGGAACAACGGCAAAGGCAAGGGAAGCAAGGGCAAAAATGAACTATTGGGATTTCATCAAGATCAAAAGCTTTTGCACAGCAAAGGAAACAGTTAACAAAACCAAAAGACAACTGACAGAATGGGAGAAGATATTTGCAAACGACATATCAGATAAAGGGCTAGTATCCAAAATCTATAAGGAACTTAGCAAACTCAACACCCAAAGAACAAACAATCCAATCAAGAAATGGGCAGAGGACATGAACAGACATTTCTGCAAAGAAGACATCCAGATGGCCAACAGACACATGAAAAAGTGCTCCACGTCACTCGGCATCAGGGAAATCCAAATCAAAACCACAATGAGATATCACCTCACACCAGTCAGAATGGCTAAAATTAACAAGTCAGGAAATGACAGATGCTGGCGAGGATGCGGAGAAAGGGGAACCCTCCTCCACTGTTGGTGGGAATGCAAGCTGGTGCAACCACTCTGGAAAACAGCATGGAGGTTCCTCAAAATGTTGAAAATAGAACTACCCTATGACCCAGCATTTGCACTACTGGGTATTTACCCTAAAGATACAAACGCAGTGATCTGAAGGGGCACGTGTACCCAAATGTTTATAGCAACAATGTCTACAATAGCCAAACTATGGAAAGAACCTAGATGTCCATCAACAGATGCATGGATAAAGAAGAGGTGGTATATATACACAATGGAATACTATGCAGCCATCAAAAGAAATGAAATCTTGCCATTTGCGACGATGTGGATGGAACTAGAGCGTATCATGCTTAGTGAAATAAGTCAATCGGAGAAAGACAACTATCATATGATCTCCCTGATATGAAGACATGGAGAAGCAACATGGGGGGTTAGGGGGATAGGAGAAGAATAAATGAAACAAGATGGGATTGGGAGGGAGACAAACCATAAATGCCTCTTAATCTCACAAAACAAACTGGGGGTTGCTGGGGGGAGGTGGGATTGGGAGAGGGGGAGGGGGCTATGGACATTTGGGAGGGGAGGCGAACCATAAGAGACTATGGACTCTGAAAAACAACCTGAGGGTTTTGAAGGGTCAGGGGTGGGAGGTTGGGGGAACAGGTGGTGGGTAATAGGGAGGGCACGTTTTGCATGGAGCACTGGGTGTTGTGCAAAAACAATGAATACTGTTATGCTGAAAAAAATAAATAAAATGGGGAAAAAAAAATAAAGGCAGGTGTTCCTTCCAGGTGGTGTAGTTGGTTTTCTGGGAAGGGAAGGATACAGATTGTTAGTGCTAGTAATCACTAATAACTACCAAGTGCTCACTATGTGCCAGGCACTGCATTGGGTATTTTGCTTTGCCTTATCTTTTTGCCTTCCATTCTCATAAGAGCACAGTGAAGTAAATACTGTTATTATTTCTTGTGTACAAGCAAGGCTGCTGAGACTGTCAACCCATTTTCGGGTTATTCTTACTCCATAACATGCCTCTCTGGTTAGGGTGCTAAAATATATACAACGAATTCTTATAAATTTGCTTCACTTGTTTGAAAATGCTGCTTTCAAGGTTCACACATATATCTATTTTGTTGTTTTACTCAGGGGCCATGTTACAGGAAGGATATGTTTTCCAAACAGAATGACTGTTTTGTTCTGCACCAATCATTTTCTATAACCTGTGCAATTTGTTGTCAATAAGTCTACATATTTTTATATTTCTTTTTGCCTATTTTAAAATATCATCTGTTGATGTTACTCTAAATACTTTCTGCTTTAGTATGGCACAACTGCACATGGATTCCTAGATAAATACACCATTTAAATATAGTTCCCTATTTTTCTCATCCTTTGTAGACAACTTTCCCAAAGGTAAAATTTTAAAGCACTGATCAACCCAAATGAAAAATATTTGAAAGGCAGATAATAATGATGCCGCTAAATGCTAACTGTTACCCAATTATTTTGTGCTACTGTACTAAATCCCACCTGCAAAGACTGGGAATCAATTATTTAATGCAGAACATTTAAATCAAATGTTTGAATCTGGATGAGGATAAAAAGAAATTCTGAATATGTTTCCCACATAGATCTCAGTACCATTACAATACGCTGGATGTTTTCCAATCCAGCCATTAGACCGTGAGTCTTTTTATGTGTCTGTGTAAAGATCTCTATGAGTACCTAAAAAAATATATTCTTGCTAGCATTCTGAGCCTGCTGCTTACCCACAACTTCATAGCTTGCATGCTCTTGAGCAAATAATTTAAGGTGTCTGTATCCCAGTTTCTTCATCTATAAAGTAAGAGGCTGGGTCAGATGACCCATGAGATCTATGCCAAAACTAAAATGTATTGATTCTGTAGCCAAGAATGATGGCTTACTGGAACTACTGTGTAGTTTAAACCAACTGCTATTAAATTGAAAGTATTCATTTATTTTTCCATTTTCTATAAAAATACTTTCACAATATTAGAGAAATCACTGCCATCTCTATTAATAGTAAATACTAAATTCCCACTTGCCCTGAATTCTTAGATAGCCATTTTTTTATATACTTTACAATTTTGAGCACACATTTTTCACCAAAGAACAAAGGTTTGTGATTAATTAGTTGTGATCATAAGATGCAATTCAAGAAAATGAGATGCCAACACACTGAGGATGCAGAGCAGAGGAGTTTTTGATGGCAATGTTGAACAATGAAAGCAAGACAAGCAAATTCCTTCCTCTGGACCTTCTGTTATGCTGGAAAAATACATCCCATTTTGTGTGCAAATTGTTGCTTCAGTTTTCCATTATATGAAGCTAAATTCACTTCTAAGTAGTCAAAACTTAAAGTTATCCACATGTTAGAATAAAATGAAATTTAAAAATGATCAAATCTAATTGCTAATCAACACACATAGTGTTATTATTTCTACCTTTGTTTTCTTGTGATTGATGAGATAGATGTTTTTATAATATCTTTCAGTTCCATGCACTTATTTTTATTATTTTTGTTTTTCATTTAGTGATAGTAAGTATAATGGGTAAATTTTTGCAGTTAGAATTTAATGGTAATCCTTTTCCATTGGCAAGGCTTCTGTGATATTTGGTATTTATTTTCAATCCCTTCCAGGATTTTTTTTCTTTGTGCAGATGATGATGAATAATAATTCAAAATTAGTTATTTGGTGAAGAGCATTTCTAAGAATATTATATATAATATAATATTTCAAGAATATTATACTCCTGGATTATCAAATCAAGGTGTTGAAAGTTCTTCAAACAAAACAGAAGCATAGTATACTGACAGTTTCCAAGTCCCATGTTGAATCCTAGAGGATAAAAATAAGTCTATTTTTATATAAGAATAATAACATTTGATCTGATTCCCATCTAGTCCTTTGAGAATAATATATTAGTCACCTGGGATACTTCTGAGATACCAGGTGCATTACTTAGCATTTAACACAAAACCAGAGGAGCCTGGGTGGCTCAGTGGATTAAGCCACTGCCTTTGACTCAGATGGAGCCCCGCACCCCGCATCGGGCTCTCTGCTCAGCGGGGAGCCTGCTTCCCCCCGCCTCTCTCTCTCTGCCTGACTCTGCCTACTTGTGGTCTCTCTCTCTGTCAAATAAAGAAATAAAATCGTTAAAAAAAAAAAAGACAAAACCAAATCCAATGACTGAGTTCGTCAGAATGCTAGAATGGGCTTCTATACACTTTTAGCTGTCATAATGTTTTCATAGGAAACACCTTCTTTTAGAAATAATTATTTTACAATTTGTACACACATTTGAAACCAGGTCAAGAATATAAAGGGCCCTTCAAAATGCGTTCTAGGCCAACCTCATGCATTGGTTAACTATACATCTGGTGATAGAAAACTCCCTACTTCTCACATAGACCCATTCTCTTTTCTTTCACAAGTCCAACTAATGGAAAGTGATCATTTTGATATGATATCTACCTCCTAATTATGATCATTGGTACTGTCATTCAATCTCTATTTCAACATTTTGTTTACACAGTATCTTGGTACTTCATTGAGACAAAATATATTACATAAATATTACATTTCAAAAATGTAAGAGTCTAGTCTCTTTCAGAAAGTGTGAATATGGTTAGTCTGCCATTACTTGAGCCAAGTAAACACATGCTGTCTTCTGGTGATTGTTATTCATTTTTTCTATACTCATAAATCATCTTTTTAAGTTGTCTGCCTAGTTTCTTACTGGAGCTCAATGTCAAACAAGTTCATTTCAAGTTTACAGAATACTTTGGAACATATTGCATAGTTATCAAGTCTATAAGTTCCATAAAAACCTGTGGATATATAAATAATAGAAATAAGAGTATTATTTACAAAGTGCATGACTTATGGCTTTAAAAACAGCTTATAGTATGGATTTACCATTTTTTAAAAATTCAGTAAAAGAAAGACTATCTCTTTAGTTAGATTAACAATATTTCAGAATTAGTAAGAAATAAATAATATTTATTTATTTATAATACATATATAATACTTATATATTATATATAATACATATATAAATATTTATATATTTATATATGTAAATAAAATAGAGCTTACATTTTTAGACAATATTAAAATCAGTTCCATATAATTGATTCTCACAGAATACTTTTATTGATTTTTGCCAATCTAGTGTATCCACAGGCAATAGTTGCAACTGATGAGAGAATATAATCTCAACATGATTGTTACAGGATATTTTCATTTACATGAAAAAGCAAGATGAAAATGAAACAAATATGCATGTCAGAGCTTCACTCATTTGTCAATGGTATGAGAGATGCCTTTACTGATTTGGATAATAGTGAAAGTGCATCTCCTCAATTTTTTTTCTTCTAGTCACAATAGAATGTCAACAGTCAGCAAACATTTAGTTATCACTAACATTTTTCTCCATCATTTTCTGTTTTTATTTTTACTTTTTAAGATTTTATTCACTTGAGAGAGAAAGCTAGAGAGCACAAGCAGGGGGAGTGACAGAGAGAGATGGAGAAGCAGTCTTGCCACTGAGCAGGAACCCTACATGAAGCTGGATCTTAGGACCCTGGGATCATGACCTGAGCCAAAGACAGATGCTAAACTGACTAAGCCACCAAGGTGCTCCACTCCATCATTTTCTTAAGTCTAGAATACAAAAATGGTAAGTCAAACTTTAATTTGTAACTTTTACAGATTTTCATGCAGTTAATACTCTGACCCTGAACAGTATCATTTGAATATCAAATTGGGAAGAGATGTGTAGCAGTTCACCATTATTTCTTTTTACTATATAGATATAATAGATGTAAATAACATTAAGAGAAAAAGATAAGCAGGAAATGATCAGTTTTGAGTAATTATTACCTTTATGTTAATTTTAAATAAAATTTATTGTGTGTTTATAAAATTTTAACTTCTTAAAGATTTTATTTATTTTTCAGAGAGAGAAAGAGAGAGCACAAACAAGCACGGGGAGTGGCAGCAGAGGGAGAGGGAGGATCCCCACAGAGCAGGGACCCTGATGAGGGCTCCATCCCATACCCTGGGATCATGACCTGAACTGAAGGCAGATACTTAACAGACCAAGTCACATAAAGTTTAATTTTTAATAATGGTTATGTTTAGCAAAGTGCTTGCTATATTCCTGACAATTTATCAGTGTGGTCTTGCAATCTACAAGTCAGTCACACACACTACAAGATGAGCTTTAATAAGAGCATTCCGGCTAGATATTTTTTTATTTTGTCTATTCTCAAGAATGAACAGGAGCTTCTGGAAAGGAGTGTAGTGTCCAGTTAGGAAGGTGAACTCTGAAGCTGGATGGCCTGCTCCACCCACTTGGTGGTTATGTATCCATGAACATGTTTCTTAGTCTCCTTTTGTTCCAGTCTCCTCGGTTATAAAATGAATATAGTAATAATAATATTAATTTCCATCTCCTGCATAAATGAGGTGATATATATAAAATGCTTAGGGCAAAGTCTAGAATGTAGTCAATGCTCAATACACATTCCTATATTATAACTGGATTTTAAGGTAAGATATAATATGGTCAGATTTACAATTTAGGAGATCATTCTGTCTATTGTATGGAGTATTCAACTGTGTAAAAAAAGTACTTAAATACATGTTGTGTCTCCCTGGGAAAACACAAAATGATTGTTCCTGAATTCAATTTGTTAGAATGACAGACACAATTAGACAGATTTTGAGAGATGTCAAAGATAACTCCAGGGTTTTTGAATTAGGTAATTGGAGGATTTCCTCTTCACTGAAGAAGGAAATGATGGAAGAGAATCAGTTTTAGGCCAGGAGGGAGATCAGTAGTTTGGTTTTAGAATTTTAAGTTTGAGATACAATTAAGAGTTTTAGGATCTGTGAAGCAGGTTGATGGGGATATATATACAGAGTCTGGAGGAGTCTGGCTATAGATACATATTTTCTCATTATTGGTATAAAGATGGAGTTAAAACTGCATGGTGGATAATACTTCCAGTAGGTCAGAACATATGGCAGAAAGTTGAGAAATCTGTCTGAAGAACATCTATGTTGAGAAGTTATGTAGAAGAAGTGACACAGAAAAACAATTATCCAAGGCAGAGTTTATTATCTATCCCTATTTCATTGATAAGAAAACTGAGAATCAGTTGTAGATTTTTTAGTAAATTTGAGGTCACACATTCAATAAACAATGCAGCTGATATTCAACTCAGTTTCTTCCTGCTCAAAGGCTCTTGGTTCATCTGCCACACTTACTGAATCTCTTGCTATTAACTCCAGCCTTTGGATGAAGTGAGATGTGTTTAGCATTCAGCATTTGGTAGATTCTTCCCCTACTGCTTTTCTGCACTGAAAGAGTCATCAGTGTATACTGTATTTTTTATTATGTATATACATATGTATATACAGTGTATACTGTATTTTTTATTATGCAATGAAAAAGAAAGAAACAGAAAGGAGGAGAGACAGAGAGGCAGAGAGAGAAGGAGAGGAAGCTAGAGAGAGATGGAAAACATGAAGATCCTTTTCTTTTTCTATAAAAGCAATTTATTCATTTGTATATATAGAAGAGTAATGGTCCTTTGAACATCCTCAATGCTTTCTGAGGGACCATGTTTTGTTTTTGATAACTCAAAGAGGAAAGATAACCTGTTGATATGCAGCAAATGGTACCAAACGAAGAAGGCAATAAAATACATCATTAACTGCCAAATATTCAAATACAAACTGACCTTAGTATACATGTTTCAAAGGGAAGCCAAAAAGGGGAGATTAAGTTAGAACTGAGAGTCTGGAGAAGGTTGAGGGAGGTGTTCATTTACTCCTACTTATACTATGCATATAAGTCTGTAATCAGAGCTTCACTTTCAAAGATGCTTGAACTCAAGCCAGAATTCAAAATGAAATTGTATAAAACCATGTCTAAGGAACCACAAAACATCCAATAAGAGGTCAATAAAGTGTATATTTTTCAAGTACTGTGTGGGTGGTATGCATTACAAATCTTCTTAACTAAAGAATGGGAAAAGCAACTAAATGTTAAAGCTCCAGTTCAAAAGTGAATAAACAAAGAACCCAGATGAATATAAAATGCTCAATTTTATAAGTGCTGCAACAATTGAAAAAAGCATTAATTGCTCATTCTAACCCAAAGATCCCAAGAGTTATATTCTTTTTATAGTAGGGAAAAAAATACCATTGACCCCAGAATACTTTGTATTCAGCTCAAGAGATATCCATCTAGTGATGTTACTATTGTGATGAAACACTGGGAGCATTTTTGTTTAGAACATAGGTGCGTTTCCGACAATGCTGAGAACTTGGAGTAAATAAAAAACAGATGAGTGATACATTGAACACCAGAGTCATGGTTATTCAGCATGTGTATGTGATTTGCCACTTGAGGAGATTTAAATCTGTATCAGTATATTCATAACTTGCCTCTTAATAGAGGAATAATATCTCTATTTTTTAAAGAAGGACTGTGTATTACCATATCTTTCAAATGAGGAAACTGAGGCAGTAAGTGAAATGGCAGTTTAAAATTTACCAGCAGAAGCACTCTCCCTTTAGCTGATGGTTCATTCACTTGAAGTGAATTACCTATTCTCCAGAGCCCCATGATGGTCCTCGCCAGGGTAATTTATTTCCAAGAAGGGAGTACTTTGCTTTTAAGAGGAAGCATTTTTACTTATTGTATTGTGGAATTGTGTCTGTTACTAATATAATAAGAAATATATATCCTGACTACACTAGCATTAAGTCAAATACTGTGTTCTGTTTTTCCTTACCAGATGTTTTATAGCATGTAAGAGTGTTAAAGAAGATTGATAAAGCTAATAAACTTATATATAAACCTATCAGTAAAGGATTATAGAGAGGAAATTCAACTTCAATTTGGAGTACTTTGTAGGGTTTTGAACATAGGTTTTACTCTACTTTAGCTTATTTCTATTTATAAGGAACTATTTTTATCCCATGTTTCACAGCATTTATGTTTACGCTAAGAAAGAGAAATACGTGCAAAGGTTTTAACCCAATTTCCTCACTAACTCAGCTCTAATGAAAATATTTTGTGTCTCAGATAACTTACATCTTTAAAATGGAAGTATACTATAGTCAATAAGGTGATAATCAGTTTTATTGAATCTGATTTAGTTCCTCGAGAAAAAGGATTTTTTAAATTTAATTTAATTTAAATATGTGTTATTAAAAAGAGAGGAGGCTTAAATAATTTTCTTCTAGGTATGACATTAGTTTAGCTGTTGGAAATAAAGACATGACCTACAAGGTGAATGTACAATAAATGTAGTTATTTTCCAAATTTTGAAAAAGTACACGTGGCTAATATATAAATCATAATCATAATCATACATTCATAATAAATACATTAACATCACTTAAATGTTGACACAGTAAAAATCACTTCTAAGATTTTGATGACCGTTTCTAGAACTCTACCAATGACATACTTATGTAAACTTAACAAAGTCGTATAGCACAGATTGCCTTGGATAAACATTTTGTACGTTTTTCGGTTTTCGGTCTATTCCTCACGATTTGTGGTAGTGCTTTATAGAGTCTTAATAAAAATCCTGGTTGGATATATATTTAGACCATTTACATTTAATTTATTGATATATTTGGATTTGTATCTAATCTATTACTACATGTTTTCTATTTTTTTTTTTTTTTTAAGAAAAGCTTTCTTCCTTTTTTTTTTTTAAGATTTTATTTATTTATTTAACAGAGAGAGACACAGTGGGAGAGGGAACACAAGCAGGGGGAGTAGGAGATGGAGAAGCAGGCCTCCTGCTGAGCAGGGAGCCCTGAAACAGGGCTCCAATCCCAGGATCCTGGGATCACAACTGGAGCCAAAGGCAGACCTTAATGGACTGAGCCACCCAGATGTCCCCACGTTTTCGTATTTTTTCATAGTTTCCTATGAAACTAGGAGTTTCATATTCCTTTTTTTTCCTCTTTATTGTTTTCTTTTGTGTTCATCAAATGTTATTGCTTAACTTTTTCTCAACTAAGCTGTTAATATAAAATTCTTCATTATTCTTTCAGTTTACTGAAATATTTTACATTAAATATTTTTATTCAAGATATGACAACATGCATACTTGACTTACTGTAACCTAATATAAATGATGTTTTACCAACTCCATTTTCCCTCACTCCCTCTCTAGTGTTTTTATTTTCAAGAATTTTGGTTCTACATATATTTAAAACATTATAGAGTACACTTATTTATTTTTATACAATTTTAATTTTTATTTTATACTGTCTTTATTATTCCTTTTCTACCTTTCTGTCTTTTCTTCTGGTATCATTTTCTATCTGACTGAATAATTTCTGTTAGCATTTTTTTAAAAGATTCATTTATTTATCTTAGAGAGGAAGGGAGGGAAAGAGAGAGAGAGAGAATCTCAAGCAGACTCCCCACTGAGTGTGGAGCTCAACTTCATGAAACTGGCTGAGCCAAAATCAAGAGTCAGATGTTTAACCAACTGATCCACCCAGGGGCACCCGCTCTTAGCATTTTTGAAATACAGGTCTGTTGGTGACAGTTTCTCTCAGTTTTTGTTGATTCAAAATATCTTTAATTTGTTTTCATATTTCATAGAAAATCTTATAGCATATGTGATTTTGAGGGAACATTAATTGCCTTCAGAACTTTAAAGATGCCACTATATTGTCTTCCGGCTTCTACATCTTTGTAATATTTCAGCTGTCAATTGGATTGTTACTCTTTTGAACATTATGTCTATTTTACCTTTTATTACTTTTAAAATGGTCTCCATCTCTCTCTTTTTAAAAATTTTATTATTTTGACTATGATGTGCCTCAGTGTATTGTTTGATTTGCTTTGATTAGTATATATCTTACTGGGTGTATGTAAGGATTTTGGGTTCTGTGATTTCATATCATTAATATTTTTTAAACTTGTTATCTCTTCAAGTAATCTTATTGCCCAATTCTCTCTCTTCAACTAGAACTCTGGTTAGAGGTGGTGCTGCTCTTTTATATTCCATTGGTCTCTTTTCTGTATTTTCCTTTTACTCCTCTTGGTGTCAGCTTGAATTTTTCTTTTGACCTGTTCACTAATGTTCTTTTTCTTATAGTAGTTTGCTATTAAAATAATCTAGTCATTTTCTATTTCATATATTATATTTTCATTTCTGTAAGTTCTATTTTATTATATTTTTAAGATTCTAATTCTCTTATAAATTTCTCAGTATTTTATTCTGTTTTGTTCATTTTTTTTTTTCTTGAAGAAATGAATCATGGGGCACCTGGTTGGCTCACTCATTGGGCTTCTGCCTTCAGCTCGGGTCATGATTCTGGGGTCCTGGAACCAAACCCCGCATCAGGCTCCCTGCTTGGCAGGAAGCCTGCTTCTTCCTCTCCCACTCCCCTGCTTGTATACTCTCTCTCGCTTTCTCTCTGTCAAATAAATAAATAAAATCTTCAAAAAAATGAATCATAACTATGTCCTTGTTTATTAGATTTGGATCATCTGAAGGTCTGATTTATTTTTTTGCTTGTTTAATCATTCTGTACTTTCTTTTGACGTGAATTTTAAAATTTCAATTATTATAATTGAACTCCAAATACTGTATATAAAAACATCTGGAGACTTCATGTGATATTACATTACACTAAGTAGTTCCACATTTTGATTTTCCAAGCAGATACAGAAGGGGACTGACCATCTCAACCTAATCAGGGTTTAAGCTGAGTTATGATCAGGATGCTACTTTGGTAACAGTCAATCTATATTCTTTGTCCCCATTTCTAGGTCATATCTCTTCAAGAACTTCAAGTTGTAGCATATTATGATTATGAGGCAACTTCTCTGTGATTTTTTGCTTCTTAATACCAAAGACTGCCATCAGTGAAGCTAAGTATTATAAAGAATTGGGTTTCATTTTGAGCTTCTTATCTAGCTCAACTTTATAATTCAGCAGATGTCTCTGGGAGAAAATTGGCCCTGTGTTTGATGCCTTCATATTTTCAATTTTTCACTCTAATAACAACCCTCTTCTTTGGTAAAACCCAGATAATTTCTTTTAAATATTTATTTATTTATTTGAGAGGGAAAAAGAGAGCGCAAGTGGGGGGAGGGACAGAGAGAGAATCTCCAAGCAGACTCCCTGCTGCGCACAGAGCCTGAGATTGATCTCAGAACCATGAGGTCATAACCTGAGCTGAAACCAAGAGTCTGACACTTAACTGACCGAGCCACCCAAGTGCCCCCAAAACCTGGATTCTTATCCACTAACTACCCTTAAAATTAGCCAAGGCTCCAGCAACAATGTTATAGATAGTTGATATACTGCCTCTGAAGAATAAATATTGTTGCATAATACATTACCACAAATTTATCAGCTTAAATCAACATATATTTGTTGTTTCATAGTTTCAATGGGTGAAGAGTTTGGGTCCATCAGCTTAACTTAGTCCTCTGCTCAGGGTTCCACAAGTTTATGGTCTTGCTGGTGGCAGGGCTCTATTCTGTTCTTGAGCTCAGGATCCTTTTACACACTGGGCTGATTGTTTTTGGAGAATTCAGTGCACAGGGATCAGAAGCAATTGCAAAAAGCTTCCCCTTATACCTTCTCTGGGTGGTTTTGTAACTGAATGTCTCCAGAAAGACACTTCTCCCAAACAACTTTTCCTTCATCACAGAAGGGACTTAGTAAGGTCCAGAAGGCAAATTTCAAGCAGATCCCTCCTGTATAGTTTCATGATGATTTCTCTGTCATTCACATACCTCAGCTGTGCCTTCCTCAACAGATTCTGGAGCTCACTTATGGGTCTAGAACCTTTTCTTTATATGCACTATCATAGCCGCAGGAGTGGTGGCTGATCTCTGTATCCGTTATTTCTTTATTTCTTATTATTTATTTATTTATTTATTTATTGTCTAAAGTTATCTGTACTCTTTAGTAGTCAGTCTTATTACTCCAGGGCCCTGTTATAGTTAATAATCCTTAATATTAAACTTGCACTGTTCAAATTATTATGTGTTTGGACTGTGGCTGGTACATTTTGTATTTGTTTTTAATGTTCTGCTACTGCCAATTATTAACACATAATTGATGATACTTGTTCTCTGTAATGAAGGAAAAAAAAAAACAAATCTAGAATTTACATACATTAAAGAGTAAAGTGAGCCACTAAACACATAAGAAAAGAAAGTGTGAATTAGAGATGGAATTTGAGAGAAAGAAAGGGATTTTGTAAAAAATCATAAAACTAAAAATAGAAAAGATGGCCAAATATTTTGTTAGGGGAATATAATGATGTAATATAAAGTTAAATCAAGAGGAAATGACTAGAATATATCTAAATTTACATTTTCAGCTTCTCAGCCTCATGGTTAAGGTAAACTAAACAAACAAACAAACTAAAATTCTCCCATGGAAGTATGTAATGTACTGAACAAATAAACATACTTTTGAAGAAAAAATTCATGGCCAAAATGTAAGGAAATCAGCAGGCCCAAATAAAGCAAGTCAAGCAAAGTTGTGGGTTAGTCCTGAAGGCTTCTGCCATACCTCGTATGACTAGAACTGAGATGAATATACAGTTTTTAAATTATAATTATTATATTTTTATTAACATATAATGTATTATTTGCTTCAGGGGTACAGATCTGTGAATCATCAGTCTCACACAATTCACAGCACTCACCATAGAACATACCCTCCCTAATGTCCAAAACCCAGCCACCCTATCCCTCCCCTCTTACCCCTTAGCAACCATCAGTTTGTTTCCTGAGATTAAGAGTCTCTTATGATTTGTCTCCCTCCCTGGTCCCATCTTGTTTCATTTTTCCCTCCCTTCCCCCATGTCCCCCACCCTGCCTCTCAAATTCTTCATATCAGAGAGTTTATATGGTAATTGTCTTTTACTGATCAACTTATTTTGTTTAGCATAATACCCTCTAGTTCCATACATGTCATTACAAATGGCAAGATTTTGGTTTTTTAGTTGGGTGCATAGTATTCCATTGTGTGTGTATATATATATGTGTGTGTGTGTGTGTGTGTGTGTGTGTATACACAATGGAATACACATATACACAATGGAATACTATGGAATATATACAATGGAATGAATATATATATATATATATATATATATACACACACATACATACATACATATACACAGCTCTGAGGAAGTGCCACAAAGGCAGGACTTACACACTTGGCAGTCCCTGGTAAAACTGAACATGCATACACTCAATGATCCAGCAGTTCCCCACCTAGCTATTAACCTTAGAGAATCTTTGCACTTTTGCACCAAGAGACCCTTATAAAATTATTTACCTCAGCAAATTCAGAAAAGTCAAAAGTGAAATGCCTTAAATTTCTGCCAAAAAATAAATAGGTCAGTAAATTGTGGGATATTCATACAAGGAAACGCTATTCAGCCATCAAAAGTGTATTAGATTGGCTATTGCCAAACTATGGAAAGAACCTAGATGTCCATCAACAGATGAATGGATAAAGAAGATGTGGTATATATACACAATGGAATACTATGCAGCCATCAAAAGAAATGAAATCTTGCCATTTGCGACGACGTGAATGGAACTAGAGTGTATCATGCTTAGTGAAATAAGTCAATCGGAGAAAGACAACTATCATATGATCTCCCTGATATGAGGACATGGAGAAGCAACATGGGGGGGGTCAGGGGGATAGGAGAAGAAGAATAAATGAAACAAGATGGGATTGGGAGGGAGACAAACCATAAATGACTCTTAATCTCACAAAACAAACTGGGGGTTGCTGGGGGGAGGTGGGATTGGGAGAGGGGGAGGGGGCTATGGACATTGGGGAGGGTATGTGCTATCCTGAGTGCTGTGAAGTGTGTACACCTGGCGATTCACAGACCTGTACCCCTGGGGATAAAAATACATTATATGTTTATTAAAAAAAAAGAGAATTTGGAAGGGGAGGCAAACCATAAGAGACTATGGACTCTGAAAAACAACCTGAGGGTTTTGAAGGGTCAGGGGTGGGAGGTTGGGGGAACAGGTGGTGGGTAATAGGGAGGGCACGTTTTGCATGGAGCACTGGGTGTTGTGTAAAAACAATGAATACTGTCACGCTGAAAAAATATATATCTATCTATAGCACAGCACTAGAAGCATCTTTATTTTATTAGAGAATATTGCTCTGATTTATAGAATGTTAACACAATGCAATCATTTTCACCCTTTGAACTTCTTAGGACTGTTTAAATATCATAGTTACATAAAAGTCAATAAGCTCTCTTTTAAAAATGACATTTAAAACAGTTTTTACTGTTTTGCTCCAAAACATTTGATTATGTCATCTTTTGTTCAATAAAATGCTTTTGATTAACATAGTGGTTGTGAGTATGAGTGTGCATGTGTGTGTGATTGTGCACGTGTTTGTAATTGGGAAGAGAAAAAAAAAACAACAGAAAAAGGAACACTAAAATAATGACTGAAATGTTCTAAAACTAAGACTTCTAGTTTTCTAGATGATGAATATAATGGATAAATAATTAGAGGAATTTGACCTTGAGCTAATAAATTGTGCTTACTTGAAAGTGAGCAAAATTAATTTTATTTTCACAGATTCCTCACTGATAAAACATCATGTCAGAATATAAATATGGTCAAAATTGGAATTTTGCAGCCTATCTGTTACTTTTGAGCTTAGATTGCTGGTTTGATTGCCTCAAAATATTTTATTATTTTCTATTTTGTAATATTTAAAAGTGCCTAACATTTTTTCAAATTAATTATTTCATTTAATTATATTATGAACCATGTATTAGGCAGGGCTTATGAAATAGTTTAATTGATGAAAGAGTGAGACAAAAAAAAAACAGAGAGAAACAGGCTTAGAAAAAGTGTATTTTGCCTAAGACCAGCATTTAAGAGCTCAAGCCAAGATTTTTTGGCTATTAGTCCTTCATCATGTTGCCTAAACAGTAGAATGGCATGACATTTTTTTCAACACTAAACTGAAAACAGCGTTTCCAGGTAGAATTGGAGTGGGAAGACTGGAAACTAGAGGCCATTGGGAGATCTGTTAAAGAATTCTAGATGGAGGTAACAAAAGAGTGAATTTAAATGGTAGCTGTGGAAATGGATCCTGCTTCCAGCTTCTTAACTGTGTCCTATGTCCTTTAACACATTTTCCATGAGAACTAGTTTGATTGAGAGTCTTTACAATCCTTTTAAAGGTCTCTCTGGTGTTTTTTACAATGAGCTGAATGCGTTTGGATAATCTCTCTGATTTATCTAAGCTTAGTAAAATGTTCAATAAAAGTGGACTATTTGAATTCAGAGAAAGAGCACAGACTGCTGTTAGATTTTTGGAATGTTTTCTAATTTCAACATATAAAAGGATAACAAATTAAAGATTCAAGGAAAAGAATATATTCTATGGGTTTCATCCTACATAAAACACTGAAGTTTGAGGTTTGGCCAGAGAGCTTTTGTCTATTTGCAATCTCCTCAGTCTCAACTCCACATTTCTTCCTGTTGCCTTGGTTTATTTACACATGGGCAAGTCAGGCTGTAGTTAGGTGAATATTTCCTTGTGGAATATAATGTTTATTTGTGCATGGTAGGGAGGAAAGGACACTAATCAAGAACTCACAAAACCTGTATTCTAAGCCAGGCTCTGTTACTTTCTTAAGTTGTCAAATGACTTAGGTTAAATTATTCATCCTTTATCCCTCAGTTTCCTCAAAATAGAGATTATAGATTATTTTATTCACTTTCTTTTTCTTAGAGTTATAGATGCATGTCATCAACTAAGCAAACAAGCAGAAACTAAATATTTAAATCTCTTGTAAATGATAAATCAGGGGCTAATACATCTTATTTATTTGTATGTCATAAAGTATATGGTCAGATTTGACAGATAGTATGAAGTTATAACTACTGATTCAAGACTAACTGGTTACCAGGGGAAGCCAATATGTAAATAAATAATTATATATCAATGTATCAGATACTATCGATTGACTCACTAACCACACTTCCCACTCCCCTTCAACATGCTTTTCTCTTCTAACAGTGTGTGAAGCTAATAGATATATTTTTTAAGTTTTTATTTAAATTTCAGTTAGTTAACATATAATGTAATATCAGTTTTGGTGTACAATGTAATGATTGAACACGTCTATACAACACCCTGTGCTCATCACAAGTGCCCTCCTTAATCCTCATCTCCTATTTCACACATCCCCACATCCACTTCCCCTCTCGTAACCATCAGTTTGTTCTCTATAGTTAATTGTCTTGATTTGTCTCTCTTTCCTTTTCCCCCCCCTCTTTGCTCATGATACTTTCTAGCTCCAACCATGTTGTTACAAATGGCAAGATTTCATTCCTTTTTTATGGATGATTATATTTATATATATTCTTTTCTTTATTTGAGATATCTTCTTTATTCCATTCATCAATCATTAATCTATGGACACTTGACCTGTTTCCATAATTTGGCTATTGTAGATAATGCTGCTATAAACATAGGGGTGCATGCATGGTGCATGTATCATTTTGAATTAGTGTTTTTGTATTCTTCGGGTAAATGCTTAGTGGTTCAATTGCTGGATCATAGGGTAGTTCTATTTTTAACTATTTGAGGAAACTCCATATTGTTTTCCATTATAGCTACCAATTGTATTCCCACCAATAGTGCAAGAGGGTTTCTCTTTTTTTTTTTTTTTTTTTTTTTTTTTTTTATTTGACAGACAGAGATCACAAGTAGGCAGAGAGGCAGGCAGAGAGAGAGGAGGAAGCAGGCTTCCTGCCAAGCAGAGAGCCTGATGATGGGCTGGATCCCAGGACCCTGGGATCATGACCTGAGCTGAAGGCAGAGGCTTTAACCCACTGAGCCACCCAGACATCCCAAGAAGGTTCCTCTTACTAGGAACAATTGCTTTGCAGCTAGGTTTCTACATGCAATCTAGGAAATTTTAATACTCCAATCCATAAGACATTGGGAAGCTAGAGATAAATAATGTGAAATTGCGAGATGACAGCTACACCTAGTTTATTACTTGGGGTTCTCCAGGAACACAAATCAATAGCAAATATTACATATATATATACACTATCCCATATAATTGTGAAGGGTGGCAAGTCTGAAATGTATAGGGCAAGCCAGTATACCAGAAATTATGTAAGATTTGATGTTGCAATACTGAGTCCAAAATCTGCAAAACAGATCAAAAGGGTGGAAGCTGAAGTAGAATTTCCACATTGTAGTCTTGAGACAGAATTTCTTCTTCTTTGGGAAGCCTGTATTTGTTTATATAACCTTAAACTTATTAAATTGAGGCTCATCCACATTATGGAGGGTAATCTGATTTATTCAAAGATTGTAAATGTTAATCACATCTATAATCACCATCTATGATATTGTTTGACCAAACAAATGGGTACCCCAGCCTTAGCAACTTGGCACATATATAAACACACTTGAGAAGAAAAGATTTAGGGCAGCTTTGTTAGCATTTCTACTGTCTAGACTTAGGGGTTAGTGGTATAGATGCTAAACAATGGGTCACAGGAATAGCAAAGATTTCCATTATTATGATTGTGTAGAAACCCAGCTGATTTTCCTGGGTATCTAAGACATTTTTTAACTACTTGCTAGATGCTGCCTGATTCATGAATTCTTTTTTTTTTTTCATTTTATTTATTTTTTTCAGTGTAACAGTATTCATTCTTTTTGCACAACACCCAGTGCTCCATGCAAAACGTGCCCTCCCCATTACCCACCACCTGTTCCCCCAACCTCCCACCCCTGACCCTTCAAAACCCTCAGGTTGCCCCAACCTCCCACCCCTGACCCTTCAAAACCCTCAGGTTGTTTTTCAGAGTACATAGTCTCTTATGGTTCGCCTCCCCTCCCCAATGTCCATAGCCCGCTCCCCCTCTCCCAATCCCACCTCCCCCCAGCAACCCCCAGTTTGTTTTGTGAGATTAAAAAGACAACTATCATATGATCTCCCTGATATGAGGACATGGAGAAGCAACATGGGGGGGTAGGGGGATAGGAGAAGAGTAAATGAAACAAGATGGGATTGGGAGGGAGACAAATCATGAATTCTTTAATAAAGCCAATTAGATCTTAAAACTGATACTGTTGAGATTTTTGTTCTTTAATAGTCTACAACTAAGAATCCTAACCAAAAGAGAAATTTTTTCATGCACCATAATTTAGAGAATATGGGACCTAGAATTGGTTTTCCAACCTAGATTGTATTTGAAACAATGAGAATCCAGTTAGTATTACAGAATGAGTTAATGGAAGTCCATGAGAGGCAACGTTACATAATTACTTAAATGATCCCGCTCACCATTTTGAATCAAATTCCTCATAAAGCTAAGGCTTTAGCAAACCGAATGGACACTGTGACAGATCATGTTTAAAGGCAGGAAGGAGATAAATAAATTGTGAGATAAGTGAGTTGTTTCTAAGTGCCATAGGGATCTTAGGGGAAAATAAAACTATCAGAAAGTTTCTCATGATTGAAAAGAAAGAGAAAGAAAGAAAGAAAGAAAGAAAGAAAGAGAAAGAAAGAAAGAACTCTTATTCCCAAAATTGCAATACTGGTATCACCAAAAATAAGATGCAGAATTTAATTTTGAGATTGCTAAATTACAATGATTTGTTGGTTGAATTCACATCCTTGTAAAACTTAACACATCATTTGGGAAAGAGCTGCAAAATCTGTTGAGTATGAGTTTCAATGGATTCTGAAGCAAAAGACAGAGAAGTATAATACTGACAAATTTATTTTCATAGGGTACTTAACAATGATTCTGGACCCCATGTGCTAGAAAGAAAAGCTGAGAGGGATTCTGTTTGCTTAATTAATTGGTCTATATCCAGTCTCAGAAGAGGCTTGTACTGAATTAAATGTAAATAACAAAATCTCCTTATGGAAGAATGTAGAGAAAAGAATGCAATAACTTAGCTAGGAATTTATTATGTGCATCCCACTCATCTACCTTCAAATACAGTCCTCATGATATCCCAAAGATATATTGCTCTCCAAGGCATTTGGGAGAAGACCAGCATCTTTGAAAAGTACTATTAACAGTTGTTTTTTGTAATGTGGGATGAAGGTGGGAGACGCTGCCACTGAAGTGGATTTTCTTATTTCAGAGTAGAAAAGGATAAATATCAGTATTCCACTGCCAGACAAGATGGCATGGTTATAAAGATGCGCAGCAGAGAAAGAATGGTAATCAAAATATTTTGGTCCACATAGGTCTTTGTTGACTTTTAATTTATCATGGTGTCTTTGGTACCAACATAAGTAGGTAGACCCCTAACATCCTACTTGATTTATCTAAGTGTCTCCCTCACTTAGAAAGAAAGAAAGAAAGAAAGAAAGAAAGAAAGAAAGAAAGAAAGAAAGAAAGAAAAGAAAAGAATGAAGGGAGGGAGGAAAGAAAGAAAAAGGGAAAGGGAAGGGAAGGAACTACTTTTAGGTATAGCAAAAAACAGAGGCCTGAACTGAGCTGCAGAATAGTCAATTTTTCCATCTTCTCAATTGCCAGAACTAAGTTTAAAGATATAGGGCCACTTGAAAAATGCAAATTCACAACAGTTTGAGGAAGATGTTTAAAACATGACAAGTTGTTTATTTTTTAAAATTTTATTTATTTATTTGGGAGAGAGAAAGCATGAGAGGAGAGAGGGTCAAAGGGAGAAGCTGAGCTGGGAGCCCTATGTGGGACTCAATATTGGGACTCTGGGATCATAACCTGAGCAGAAGGCATTTGCTTAACCAGCTGAGCCACCCAGCACCCACATTACAAGTATTTAAAATAAGATCTTTTCCTATGCTCTCTCAAAAACATTTATGACCACTTACCAAAATAATTGTGCAGTAAGAAAAAGATATGACTAGAATATTTTTGATTATTGGACAATGGACACAGTTATTACTAATTTCTGGATACCAAGAAAAATAATCTTTCCCTCATCCAGTAAGAGCTAATGATAGAAAAGTAACAAGTGAAGTTCAGCCTGGGCTTATATGATGCAGGACACCTGATATCTTCCCTAATTCAAGTCCCTTGCTTGCTTTTTTTTTTTTTTTTTTGAGACAGCTTGGTTTTAGAGAATGATGGTAGATTATTGTAAAATAACACATTTAAAAAATTATGTACTATATGACTCTTGAATGAAACAAATAAGTACCACCATTCACCTTGGCACTTGATATACAATTATTGATTTGGCCACCTCTCTATTCCAATAAGTCAAGAACACTAGAAAGAATTTATTTCACTTGGCTGGAAAAATACAAAGCTTTCAATGTCTAACTTTAGATAGATGTCATTTTTCTAACTCTGAGCCATAATTTCATCTTCAGAGAACTTTATCATTTCGACATCCCCTAGAACATCAAACCAGTCCTTTTCATTAATGACACATGTGAATAGAATCTAGGGAGCAAGAAATAGCAGGTACCTAGGTGCTTTGATTAAATGCATGCAGGAAGATAGGAGTCATCCAGTAAGGAAATTCAAATCTCAAAAGCTTAGCAAATTTTCCAAGGATAACAATAGTCTGGAGTACACTAGAAATTTTTTCAAAGTAAAATCACTATATTTTGCTCCATCTAGTATTTGAAAGTAAGTTAGTTTGAATTTTGGAGGCAACATATGTGACATTTGGCATTTGTGTAATCTCAATGTATTTATTGGGTAATTAAGCTATCAGTTTTTAATTGGGCCTAAACACATAAAAAGACTTTCTAGCTTATTCAGGCTGTTGTAAAAACAGTTTTGACACTTAGCCCTTATGACTCAACAGATTTAGTGATGTTTGAGTTGTTTGTGACTGATTGGGAGGCTGAAATACAGTGCATAAAAAAAGTCCTCCCAGGAGGCAACACTTTGAGGAGTACAGATGATTTTTCCACTTTGATTAGGAGTGATGAACAGGGTGTGGCACCATTTAAATTCATGAGCTGTATCTAGTTTTTGGCCAGATTATCAGGGATTTGGAAGAATATATTTGGAAGATTAATGATTAATGATCAGGTTTGAAGAAAAATTATATAAATGGGTCCCAAATTCAAAATATCTGTGCCTCGTGTGAATGATCAGCAGATAGCCCTGTCTGTAGAAGAATCTCTCAGTAATCAGCTGAAGACTAACTTTTTTGGTCAGATAATCTCTTTCTGTACTCTCCCAGTTCTTATTTTAGTGATTTTGAACAAAATGTCATGATAGTCAGGGCAAAGTATGAGGATAGGCTTACAAACAGGAGAGTTCCCTCCTCATGGGTGTTATTTATATTACTGTTCTTGAGTGTCCAACCTACCAAGAGTAGGGACATACACAGAAAGCTAATATAGCATAATAATTTGAGAAGACGAACTAAGAATTTGGGAGAAGTTCTGTTATGTTGGACCCTTCCATTTTGAAAGTGTAATGATTTGTCCTCATTGGAATTGACTTAGTCTTGGTATTGATTTTTTCTTTCATCCTTTCAGGCTTCTGCTAGCAATATTATTCATGGATTTACTTATTTTCCTATTTTTTGTCACCAAAAACCAAATAAAATGAAGCAAAACATAACTCTTGACCAAGGAATTCATTTTGCCACACAAAAAAAAGGAAATTGTTAAATGCTCATGAGATTAATTTTAATTTAAAAAATGTAATCTATCTCCAAGTTTCCATTGATTTATAGAAAAGAAGATGTTTATTTAAGACTAAGTAAGGAGTCAGATAAGAGACAATGCATTAAAGTATTTTGTGCTGTTCTATAGAGTGCGCAACAATTTCTTAACCAGCAAACAATATGTGATAATATTTTTCCCACAATTAGAATGCATGAGTCTGGAAACTAAGGGATGGAAGAAAGAGTGATACTTTCATTATAACACTAAAATGACCCATTTCTCAAAATTTTGCTTCCCAAACCTTTGGCTTATTACAGGACTAATTATGAAGTTATAGAAGACAAGGAATCAATACTTCCAACAATGAATGCATTGTTGCAATTGAAAGGGTAGTTGAGAAACTCAATCAGTCAATTATTTGCTTTTCACACCAGTAGATGGCTGGGCCAACAGGCAAAAGTCTCAAAGTGATGTTTCCTGAGAGCAAATGGAAAATGTATAATGTAGTGGGAAAAAGTCATAAATACAAACCATATCCTTGTGAATAATTCCAAAAATTAAAGTCATAGTAGATACCCATAATTTCTTCTTTACTCAGTTCTGTATACACTTAGATGTATGCATATTTTTTACAAACCCATTTCCTTATTATATTATATGTGGACAACAATTAAATATAGCTTAGTACAGAGACTAGAGGATATTAAACCAAGATTGTGACTGATCTGCAAACAGAAAAAAAAAAAATCACCTAGTAATGGATGTGGTAGGTAGTGGTATGTAGTATGTGTATGATGTGTATGTGGTATGTAAATAATGGATCTACACTTTTCTTGAGAGCTGAGACTTTCCATAGATACTTCATTTGACTTTCCATAGAAACTTCACTTGTATGGTGAATAGTTACAATCTATTAGGCAGGATCACATGGTTTTTGTTAGAGTTGCTGATTTGCTTTTGAATATGGAATGATGGGCCTGTTGGGGAGTGAGAAACCAAAGATTTGTTTTGTGATAGTTATTGCAGATTGGCAGTGAGTTTTCTATTACAACAATTTCAGGAAAGCAGTTGTGTTTACTTGCTGTCTGTGTTATTCCTAGTTGTATAGCTTCCAAACTTATTTCCCTGGGCATTTCAGGACCTCTGTGAGTTCCCTAATTCCTGTAGTAAGTTCCATTCTTCAAGTATACTCTCTTAAGATTGAAACTTAGAAGGCTGATTGATTGTCTAATTCATCCATTCATTGATTCATAGGAGAAGTAATTATTGCCTGCAATAAGACTGTTGAGTAGAAAATTTCCTTTTTCCAGAAATAGAAAATGAGAGAACCGGGGAGAGCAGTAGGTGAGGAGTATGAGGAGTACTCTACTTTGTAATGAAGAAAAGAGATCTCCAGAATTCTGTTCCTCAAATCACCCTTCCCCACTGCTTGTGTCCTTTCTTTCCCTGTTTATCTAAACTAGAAGACTATGGGAATTTATACAGATTAGAAAACAGTATTACGGTCTGAGTTATTGAATTGGAGTCGGTGCTAGTAGTTTGGACAGGGGAGGGAGATACTTGTCTCTTCTACCAAAACTCAATAAAGAGTAGGGAGGATAATCATTTATAAAATTTATGTGTTTATTCATGAAGGTAAGATTGATATCTCAAGCCCTAGTTGTGCATGCAGCAGACCTGATGAAATGCTCTGAGCCTACATAACACTAGAAAGAGAAACTGGAAACCTGGAGAAAGAGGGAGTAAGAAAGAGAGAAAGGTCAGAAAAGAAGTAGCATGATTTGGCATGATGGATATTCATGTTTCCCTATGGAAAGCCATTGGCTAAGCTGCTCTTACCCCACCCAAGAGATTCAGTACAAGGTCAGATGGAAGGGTATAAGAGATCAATTCAGGGAAAAAAAAAATCTTACCTGTGAGTGACCTGTGCAGTGGGGAAGACCCCACAGATTACCCTTAAAAAGGATATCATCAGCAGGCACAACAAGAACCAGCAAAGAATTACAATTGTGATTCCTTGTTAAGTAAATAAGTGCTTGACCTTTTCATCTCACCCTTCTGGACAAGTCCAAATCACAAAAGAACTAGAACCTATAGGAGAAGACAAGAATGAAAGAGCATATCGAGCTCCATAACCCACCTGAGTTCCCTTGGGCCAATATCTTGGATGGAGATAGGATACAGAGAGCTGTTAAATCACATGTAAGTTGGAAGAATTGGACTGGACTAGATACATAGTTTTCATAACCAAAAGTGACCAGGAAAATATGGAATATGTGTGAGATATTAAGAGACAGGAAAGAAAGATGTACCATAGCCCAACTGTAAGTCAATAATTAGAAAAAGAGTATTTTATGTTTCTATATTCTCCAAAGTCACGCTGTTTCAAGATTCATTTACATTACTAAATGATGTATTAGTGGAGTAATCAAAGTGATTTTCATTAGGTACAGAATAAGAATTTGATTCGGCTGGTAAATCCAAAGGAATCCAGAGTTGACACTGAAACTGAGTCTTGAAGGTTGACTAGGAAATTCTAGTGGAGAAGAATCTGGACAAGATTGTCAATTAGATGAGACAGCAAATGCATTAAGGCTGAAATTTTGTGATTGGGCTAACACACCAGGGACAAAAGAAATAAGAGGAAACATGATGGAAAATGTGAGCAGTGTGTGGATAAGTTCTCAAAGTCTCTTGGTCTGGGAAATACCATGATCAAGTGCATATTTTGAGAGATGGGTGTGACCAGATTGAGTTTGTAGTAAAAGAGGAGATTTAAGAGTCTGAAGAGATCATGAAATTTTTAACTGAAATAAGTGGAAAAAGGTGGAAGGAGGGCAGTTATACAAGGTTTTCAGTGATCAAAATGTGAGGACTTGTAGGTAGGGGTTGGTTGTGTAGAGGAGATGTATGGAGAATGATAATGAAGTTTCTAATTTGGACTGGGTTTTTTGGTGGGCACATTAGATGTAAGCATACATATTAAGATGGAAAATTATTTCTTTTTCCTTTTTCCTTCTTTTCTTTTTATCTTTTTCTCCTTCCTTTGCCTTCTTCCCCACCATATCTTGTATACCATTTAATCTTTCTGTTTGCATTTTATTTTCCACCTGATTTCCCAATAAGAATTTGAAGTGGTTAATAGTTACAGTTGTTCTCTTTGTGTTGTTCTAACATTTCTTTTTTTTTTTTAAAGATTTTATTTATTTATTTGACACAGAGAGAGAGAGATCACAAATAGGCAGAGAGGCAGGCAGAGAGAGACAGGGAAGCAGACTCCCTGCCGATGCGGGGCTCGATCCCAGGATCCTGAGACCATGACCTGAGCAGAAGGCAGAGGCTTAACCCACTGAGCCATCCAGGCGCCCCTGTTCTAACATTTCTAATGCTAGATTATCATCCTTTTTTTGTTTTTGTTTTTGTTTTTTGTTTTTCTCCCACAGTTTTGTAGCACTGTCTAATTGTCTTGGGAGATTAAGAACCCAATTTTGGTTTGTATTCCTAACATTAGCATTCTCATATGCATGTGGATAAATTGATATTAAAATAATTATACTGAGCAATAACCAATAATCAATGTTTGTGCCTTGCTAAAATTATGCCTTGGTATAACTTACTTCTAGTTACCTCATTAAAAAAATCATACAACAAAATTTTTATATGTAAGAAAGATCTGTATTCATGGATGGTTTTAGATACAATCAAATATTTTAAGTCATAATATACAAAGAACAAAAAATAAAAAAAACAGAAATGATCTTAGGAACATTGACTTGGTAAACAAAATCTTGACCATTTATATGTTTTAAAATCATTGACAAATTAAAAAAAAAACCTGCATTGTCTAGTTTTTCTTTTGGATTCATTTAAAATGTGATTTATTCATTTCATCTATTAGTTCAAAAAGGAGGAATTTGATTTGCTATGGCCCAGTGCCACTGAAAAGAGAGATGTGTCAATAATGTAACGTACTTAATAGATACATAGTATTATAACTAGATGAAAAAAATCAACATGTTTATTTGTCATCAAGCTAAGGTCAGTGAAAATATTTCTATGTAATGTAATATATCATCATGGGATGTCATCTTGAGAAGGTCAATTTAAATAAGAAAGAGAAACTTGCAGCCTAGATGAAAACCACAACCAGTCTCCAAAGAAATACAAGACTGTAAGTTGTGTTTGAATGGAGGAATGTTTGATAATTGCTTTCATTAGGTAATTTCTGGGATACTACGGAAACTCTAGACTGTTTTTGTTGGGGGAAGTGGGGAGCTTAATTTGGTCTGCATAATGCTAGTCCCCTGCAAGGAAAAAAACCCAGTTAAAGGGACATAAACATACTTTAAGTGTCATCATATGTGCTCCTAGAGCATAAAAACTTTATTTAGCATAACCTTACCACTCATAACTGCAACCAGGGCTGGACTTACTTAGAGAAATATTGGAGATTTTCCAGGTGACCGGTTAGTTAACTGGCCCTCCTTTGGGGATATGGTAGGAGAAGTAAAGGAAGGAAGATCGGTTTACTGATGTTCCTGAAAACTATTTAGAGATATGGCATGGTGGGAATTTACCAACTTTTCCTTTGGGTATTATTGTACATAATTGAATGATCCAGGTTCTTCTAGTGTCCAAGTGATGCCAGGAAATAAATTTAGCAGTGGAAGGAACAGATATTTTTTTCTCTATATAATTTGGCACAATGCTTAAACCAATTAACATCCACAGAGAAGAAAGCTGAATAAATAAAGCAACTTTTATAAGGTACAATGTCTTTAAAAGTAAAATACTAAGAAAAATTATGCAACATAATTTACACTTGTTATGTAGTATAATTTAAGGAAACCCTTCAGGGTTAATATGATGCATTAAAATTCTGTGGTGTCAATAAAAAGTTAAAAGCAAAATCCTATATTAATACTTCTTTCACAAGCAGGTGTTGTAAAGAGTTACTCAGAGGTTTTGAGAATAAACAAAGAAAGTATTATGCATAATAATCATGTCACGAAATAAATGTGTTTTGTTTAGAAAAGATCTTTCATCTTCAAAGGTTTTAAAAGTCACAGCAGGATAAAAATGTCATAGTTCTTGTGTACAAATCCTTTCTTGTACTTTAATTTAGAGAGCTATTTTCTTTTCCCCAAAAAACCTATAAGCACCCTTCATATGTTTAGCCTTGAAGGTGTGAAGTATTTTCAGTTAAATATCTCCCGTTGGGCTACATAGTTTTTCACAAAGCAAATACTCTTAAATTTTTATACATTAAATATTATATAAAATTTCTAGAAAATTAGTAATTAGTAATTTTTTCAACAAACATTTCCTTCATATCTGTCAACAGTAACCACTCCTCCTCTTCATGTCCATATTTTTTGAAGAAAAACCTTCTCAAATAGCTTAGTTGAAAATTTCACATTCTTTTGATTTCTCTTCCTCTCCTTTATCCTTATATCTGCTCATTTGATTTCTTTCCCTATCCTTTTTAAATTCACCTAGTCATTCAAAAATCCTGATATTTCTATTTTTAAATGACTTATTTATATTCTATTCACTCATTCATTCCAGAGGAAGTAGCTTGGTAGACAGTATATTGATCCTGAACACTTTTTTTTAAATTTTTTAGAATTACATATAAGAATTTCAGTATTTTGAAGATATTATAAATTATATAGTATTTAAAATATTTTGGTTTCCAGTTGTTCAATACTACTATGTAGTAAAGAATATTGATCTCCTATTCTGTGACATTACTAAGTTGATTGAGTTCTAAGAGTTGTTTTGTAGATGTTTAGGGATTTCATACAAAGACAAATATGTCACTTGTAAATAAGAATAGTTTCTTTGCTTTTTCTTTTCCTCCCTATGGAAAAGCCTTTCATTTCTTTTCCTTATCTTATTGCACTGGCTGTAACTTTCAGTACATTATTGAATAGGTGTGATAAGAATGAACATCTGCATAGAGTTCTTAATGTTATGCCTATTCAACTTTCACTGTAAAATATGATGTGATTGTAGATTTTTGTAGATGTTCTTTTTCAGATAGAGGCAGTTTTTTTTTTTCTATACCTAGTTTTCTAAAAAAAAAAATTTAAATCAAAGTTACATGTTGAATTTTGTCAAATGTGTTTTTTGCATGTATTGATTCAATCATGAGATTTTTCTTTTTTATTCCATTAATATGGTAAATTATATTGGTTGATTTTCAAATGATGAACTGGTTTACATTACTGAGATAAACCCTACTTGCTCATGATGTGTATTTCTTTTACATACTACTGGGTTTAACTTACCAATATTTTGTAGAACAATTTTTTCTCTATAAAGTTTTATTTTCTTGTAATCTGTCTGGTTTTGCTATCAAGTCAATTTGCCTTACAAATTAATCAGGGTGTTTTCACTCTTATTTTCTGGAAGAGATTTTTTGGAACTGGTGGTCATTTTAACTTTAAATGTTTGACAGAATTTACCAGTGATACAGTCTGGGACAGAGTTTTCATTTTAGAAAGACTTTCAAGTATGAATTCTATTTGTTTTATCTATATCTTCATGTATTTATCTTATTATTTAGGTTATCTACTTCTTTTAACATGAGTTGTGATAGCTTGTATTTTTCACCAAATTGGCCCATTTCATCTAAGTTTTTGAGTATATATGTGCATAGAGTTGTCTATATTATTTACTGTCTTTTCAATGTCTATTGATCACCAGTGTTATTTCCTTTCTTTTTTTTTAATTTTTAAAAGATTTTTATTTATTTACTTGACAGACAAAGATCACAAGTAGGCACAGAGATAGGCTGAAAGAGAGAGGAGGAAGCAGGCTCCCAACTGAGCAGACAGCCTGATGTGGTGGCTCCATCCTAGGACCCTGAGATCATGACCTGAGCCGAAGGCAGAGGCATTAACCCACTGAACCACCCAGGCGCCCTTATATTTTTTTAATGGTAAATTACTTGTTCTCTTTTTTGGTCAGTCTAGCTAAAGGCTTATCAAGTATATTGACCTCTTCAATAAACCAGCTTTTCATTTCATTATTTTTTCTTTTATCAGCCTGTTTTCAAATGTGTTGATTTCTTCTTTTATTTTTATTATCCCTTCCCTTCTGCTGTTTGGTATTAGTTTGCTCTTCTTTATGAAGTTATTTAAGGTGGAACTTTTATTATTCATTTGAAATTTCAATTCATTGAAACATTTGAAACTCTCTTCCAATGTAAGCATTAATGGCTATATATTTTCTTTTTCTTCTTTTTTTTAAGATTTTACTTATTTATTTGACAGAAAGAGAGAGAGAGAGAATCATCACAAGTAGGCAGGCAGAGAGAGAGGTGGGGGGGACAGGCTCCCTGCTGAGCAGAGAGCTTGATGTGGGGCTATGTCCCAGAACCCTGAGATCATGACCTGAACTGAAGGCGGAGGCTTAACACACTACCCAGGTGCCCCATAATGGCTATATAGTTTCTTATAGGCTTTTATTTAGCAGCATCACTCAAAACACTTTTATATCCCTCAGATTTTGATGTCATATTTTAATTCTGGTTCACTGAAAAATATTTTCTAATTTCCCTTGAGCTTTCTTTATTTATAAATTATTTAATAGTATGATGTTTAAGTTTTAATAATTGAGGAATTAATTTCTAGCTTAATTTTTATTCTTGAAAATATACTTTGAACAATTCCTAACATGTTAAATTTAATAAAGCTTGTTTTGTAATGCACAATATAGGGTACAAGTGCATATAAAAAGAATTTCACTCTTTTTAGGTGATGTGTTCTCTATGGTATTGTTAAAATATTTTATATTTTTACTGATTTCTTTCTATTTCTTTTACCAATTACTGACAGAAGTGTGTTAGGGTCTATAAGTATAATTTAATCTTTATCTATTTATTCATTTCCTCCTACCTGTTTTGTTTTATACATTTTGAAACTCTATTATTAGGTGCATACACACAAGACTGTCATATTTCTTGAAAATGACAACTGACCCTTGTTGTTATGTAGTATTATTCTTTACTCCTAGTGATTGCTTTTTGAGGCTCTGGTTGTTATTCTGAGTTTGCTTTGTCTTCAGCTTTTTTTTTCTCTCTCTTTTTATAAATTGTATTTACAAGCTATATATTTTTTCATCTTTTTATTTTAAACTTCCGTTCACCATTATGTTTCTAGTGCATTTTTTTAAGATTTTATTTATTTGTTTGATACAAAAAGAGAGAGTAAGCACAAGCAAGGGGAGCTGGAGAGGGAGAGAGAGAAGCTGACTCCCTGCTGAGCAGGGAGACTGATGCAGGGCTCAAACTCAGGACTCCAGGATCATGACCTGAGCTGTAGGCAGACTCTTAACTGAGCCACCCAGGCACCCCTCTACTGGTTTCCTTATAGGCAACATATTGCTGAATCCAGTTTTCTTTTTTAGCTGATCTGAAACATGTCTTATAATCTATGTGTTAAAATCATTTACCTTTAATGTGATTACTTATATAATTAGATTTATATGTACCATTTTATTATTAGTCTTCTCTTTGTTCCTCTACTACTTTCGTTTACTTGTTTTTCTTTTCCTGCCTTCCTTTGAATCTTTTGAATAATTTAAACTCAATTCATTGAATTTTTTTTCTATTACTGTGTGTGTTTGTGTGTGTGTGTGTTCGTTTCCTCTAGATATTAAAAAGCATAATTTGGGGACATTGTAACATACATAGAAATAAACATATATTTGTATAAAATAATTTTATCTGATATTTCTAAAATATTACTTGATAATGTCTTCTTTCCTTAGAGTAACTACACATTTCAAAAAGTTGAACAAACAATACTTATGACCACATGCACTTATACCTACAAACAAAAACTTTGTATAAGGCTTTATTATGGTGAATTTTATAAAAAATATTTTTAAAGGTATTTTGGTGTATATATTTTAAGTAAACTTCAAATTCAGTAAGCTTGAATCTTTATGGAAATAATTTTCATATTTGATTTTTAATTTTCACAAAACTAAGATTCTATTAAATTATAAAACTAACCAATAGTCCATTGCATGCTTATATTGTACCCATACAAGTGGTCTCTATGCGATCAGTACTATATTTAGCTTGTGTCATTAAATTATTTGAGGAATATGAACTTTAGTTCATATAAAACTTATAGAAACACAGAAAAACACTTCAAGAAAAAGTAAAGAAAAAGAAACAATTTTGGACTTTTTAAAAAAATCAAGCCCATGTTACAGTTCTCCCATGCTTACGGTTTTTTTTTTTTTCTGCATATAAAGTGACCATCAGAACTAGAGCTTCACAGACTAAGAGTAGTGACATTGCTAGTGATCAATGGATAGAAAAATAAGCATTCAAACCAAATATTGATTATTGAGGCTAGAGATATTACAATAGCAAAAATAGTCCAGGACTACTGGATCAAAATATAAAGTAACTTGAAACAGGTAAGTGTAAACATGTAAAGGTAATAATGCTATTAATGTTATAGACATATCACTACTATGTTAAGATGATGATGATGTTGATGATGATGATAACATAACCATAATGGAATTTTATATTTTATATTTCTTATTAACTTATAGATAAACAAAATAAATGTTATTAAAATTTAAACATTTATACTTGAATAAAATATTTTAAAAATAAGTAAAAAGATCAGATTTCAAAAAGTTGATACCAGCCAAGAAACTCCACTCATCTTGATACCTTTCATGGTCTATTCCAATAATCTGTCCCTATCTGTATAAGGATTTGTGTGGAAATAAATACTAGATAATAAACAATGGTTTACATTCATTAAAGATACACCAATAAGATTTTGTTACATAAAACAATTTTTGAACTAAGAGAAGTGATTTGTGGTTTAAAATGTTTTCAAATACCTTTTTAAAAAGTTTTTATTTAAATTCCAGTTAGCTGACATACAATGTAATATTAGTTTCAGGTATATAATATAGTGATTCAACACTTTCATACAGCACTCAGTCTGGTAGGGCTTACTGTTTTTATTTATTTATATATTTGTTTGTTTTGAGTCTTTTTCAAGTTTTTATTTATATTCCAGTTAGTTAACATGCAATGTGACATTTGTTTCAGGTGTAGAATTTAGTGACTCATTACTTACATACAATACCCAGTGCTCATCACCAATACGGCTTACTGTTTTTAAATCATTGCTAAGAATAAACACATAATAACCCAAAATAATTGGTTCTTTCTACCAATCTATTTATTTCAGTTATATGTGTGATTTTACTTTCAAGATCCTGTCAGATCGTAATTGGAATGATCACTTGTGTTTCTGAAAATGGAAACTTTATGACTCACATAAAACACTCTAGAAAAAGAAGTAATATAACAAACAAATACACTGCCATTGCAGGCTAGATATCTTTCCCCCTCCCTTCTACAGTTTCTCTTTGAGGAGAAGTCTTCTGTTTAAGGAACAAACTAACAGAGACTAAAGAGTACACTTTTTCCTCCTGTTGTCCCTTGTTCTATCTGAGTCAAACTTTGTTCACTGAATCACTGTGAACAGCTTGGCACTAGGGAGTATTAACTTTTTGGTAATGCTTCTCTTCCTTCTTTCCTTAATAAAACAAAAAGAGACATGCATTGCAACAGAATAGTTTCTGATGTAGAGAGGACTATACTAATAATACTAGAAAGGCTGAAACTCAAGCACCTGTGTTCAACTCCATTGTGGTACAGGAAAACTGTCTTCCATAAGCCCTGAGCTCTTATTCTTGCTATGTGCTGGGAATGCCGAGACTTGACTATGCTCTTTTCCTGGATTTCTCAGGGCTGAGTTTGTAATGAGCAATCTTTTGGGATGGCATTAAATCTATCTCCAGGCACAGAACAGCCTTTCTTCCATTTATTAAAAAAGGACTAGAGTCTCCATACATATCCTTTCTGCAATGCAACCCACTGTAGGTATAGATATCCTTTATGGACTTTGCTGTGGATGGAATCAGGTCCTCCCAAAAGTGTTGAAGCTCTAACCCCCCAGTATGACTATACATCTGGAGATCAGGTCTTTAGAAAGTAATTACGGTTAAATGAAGTCGTAAGAATAGGAACATAATTTGATAAAATTGTGGGCTTATCAGGAGATGAGAGAAATCTCTTTCTCTCTGCACCATGTGAGGACACAGGGAGAAGGAAAGCCTGGAAGAGAGCTCTAAGTAGACAATCACCATGCTGGCATTTGAGCATTTCCCAGCTGCCCAGAGTATAAGAAGGTAAGTTTCTAGCATATAAACCACCAATCCTCTGGTCTTTTATTGTAACAGTCTGAGCAGAATAATATGGACCTTTGTGTTGGTCCTGTGGAATTTGAACATGAGGACTATGGGGAACTGTCCAAGAAAAAAAAATGAAGCTTTATTACTTTTGTTGTGATTAATAAAATCTTTTATATCTTACCCAGGAATCTAATGTTTTTAACCAATACCCTGGAAATAATAACAGGTTAACTTGTTAGCTTGCAAATAGGATAAAACCTTGGACCCAACACACTGTTTTCCATTAGGATGCCCACTTTCAACCTAAAGCAATCAGCTAGTAAGTGCTAAAAATGATGATGATGATGTGAGGACGGTGATGGTAGAATCCTCCTGTCCCAGCAGCTATGATTACAGCCACGATCATGCATAATGAGCCTTATTCAGCAATTTTTTACATATTATCCTAATAAATCATAACAGCAACCCTACAAAGTAACTAATATTAAACAAGGGGCTTAGCTTATCCAATTTATATTTTTTAATAGATCATTCTGACTATAAGGTAAACAATGGAATCGGAGTAAAGTGAGCAGCTCTTGAAATAGTCCGTGTAAAATGTAGTAGAAATTCCAACTTGTGCTATGATGATGAAAGATACTGTACTGCATCCTTATTAATAGTTCTAAATATTTGTGAGATGCCCAGAGTCCAGTTATAATGTGGAAAATTTAATACACTCAATTCATGTTACTTATTTTACCTTGTTGTTCAACGTTTCAGAATTTATTGCTCTTCTTTGATTTACTTAGATTAATCCCATATAAATCAAATTAAGTTAAAGTCTTGACCATGCTATGTCCAAAGCTTGAACTTGTATTTTTGAGTGGTGTTGTAGTCATCCACACTTACTCTGATGAATGGAATCTGAATTCTCAGCAAGTGATCCACGCTGACTGCCAGTAAGGTTGATCCAAGTAATTAGATTATATTTATTATAATGATGTAGTTTCAGCCCCTTTAAAAATGTTTTCATAGGAATTTTTTTTCATTTCCAAAATGTACATGTACTTGGGCATTAGCATACATTAAATTTATGCAAGGAAATGTGTTAATTTCCAGTCTTTGTCAAGGCACCACAGCTACAGCCAAACCCTCCCCATTCCTCTCAAACTGACTAGATTTTTTCCCTCTTATCATATTGTTTTTATACAGGCTGTGGAGAATGAATGAGTCTCTGATTTTCAGTTTCCCACACTTTTCTCAGGTTAAAGGGTTATGCTAATCTCTATTTCTAAGTGGCTATTTTCTATTCTCCTTGTGTGGCCAGAAGGCATTAGTAGGTATTTACAAAGTCACCTGCCCAAGAGGACTTTGACCTCTTTACACCTCTTGTAAATTCTTTCCTTTGGCTTTCTAGAAGCGCCTCTTCCCTGGCCCCCTTGTTTATTCCCCACTTCAGTACTTCACAGTCTAATACACAAGTGTAAGGCTCTTTGAATCAACCACCTGCTCCCTATGACTCCTACACCAAATTTTGCAAGGAACATTTAGTCTCTGTGGTGTGTGTGTGTTTTTTTTAATTGCTCTTTAAGGAGATTTATTTGCAAGAAATCTGTAGAAAAGTTTAGCAAAGAACAGAGTAGCACAAGCTATTCATTCTGTTTTTGTTCTGAAACATGTCACCAAAAACTCACTGATAAATACTAAAAGCAAACCTAATGTTTTAAGTGAAAAGTGGTTTCTTGAAAGTTGTGTCAATTTCCAGAAGAAAATTATTTACTGATTATATTTTATATTTATATATACATTGTGGGACTAAATTTTTCATAGTATTTTTATTAAAAATTACTTTGATAAATAAACTGAAAAAAATTTAATGTTAATTTTTGCCAAAAGTAATGTTGCTTTATTTATATTTTATTTATTTTATTATGTTTTAAGCTGTTGAGGACATTTATCATATATTCCTATGGTCTATAATTTGAAAAGGGTCCACTCACTTTAGTATTTATTAGTTAGGGATTGATTCATTATGATCTGCTAACCAAGTCTAATTCAGTTTCTTGTTCTGCCTATTCATTTGTTTTTTCTCCTTTGTGGAAATATATCTAAAAAACAGTTATGAACTTTTTATTCCGTAATCTACCTCTGTGCTCTGATCATCTGAATTAAAAGATCAATAGGATATGGCCTCAGGACAGTCAACTCTACTATTTCATTAACATAGTTTCAAGATGGGAGACTAGTATTAATATTGTCTACCTAATTGGTGTATTAGGAAAACTAATTAGTTAATAATTGCAAAGACAATTTAAATAGTCTATTTTATCCCAAGAAATGCACACATAATAAAGGAAATGCAAACATTCTTTCAAACCACAAGCCACGCTGTATTTAAAAAGCTAAGATATTCAATGTAAAAGTTATGTCAGAATTTTCTTTAATGAATAATTCAAATTTAATCCATTAATATTAACCTTTTCATTTTAAATATAGTCTGATGTCAAATATATATCAAACAAAAACCCCTTAGAGTTAGTATGCCCTTTGACCAGAATTTTTGCTTCTAGAAATTTATTCTAAGGAAATCATAATGAGTATGTGTTAAGGTCTAAAGACAAGAATATATATCAAAACTGAATTTAAAATAGTGAAAAATAAACAAATGAAATGTTCAACAATAGGGAAAGCTAAATAAATTATATTACAGTCATAAGTCCAAATACTCCTCAAACATTGGAAATCATGGAAATATTTGACTATAAAAATTCATTTAGCATATTGTTAATAAAATAGTTATAAAGAATCTGATTACATTAAAAGATATATTAAGTGATATGATATCTAGAGTCTGCTTTAAAACATACTACTATAAAAACAATAAATACGAGGATAGATAAATCAATATTGCGAAAGGTGTTTATGATGGAGTTGCGTGAATGAGCACCAGGGGAGTTATTACACTATTCTTTTCCTTTTATGTGTGCTTAAAGTAAATTTACATAATAAAAATTAAATTTAAGTGACTTCTGTTTAGGAATAATTAGAGGTGAGTTTGCAAATTTATGTATTAATTTTAGGAAAAATGAATCAATACTTATTTTTGCTTAATTTTAAAGTATATGTATATGTATGCATATACACATTTATACACATGTAAACATTTATATTTCTATTCATAAGTTTGAAATAGGACGGGACCATTCATAAACTTCTTATTCTTTTATATTTTTCCATACATATACTTTTTTATTAACATAGAGTGTATTTGCTTCAGGGGTACAGGTCTGTGAATCATCAGTCTTACACAATTCACAGCACTCACCACAGCACATGCCCTCCCTAATGTCCATAATCCAGCCACCCCATCCCTCACGTTTTACCCTTAGCAACTCTCAGTTTGTTTCCTGAGATTAAGAGTCTCTTATGGTTTGTCTCCCTTCCCAGTTCCATCTTGTTTTCCATATACTGAAGAGAAATTTTGTATCATCATTAGTTAAATTTAGAACAGTTGTTATGAAGACATATGGAGTATAGTAACAAATTATTTTTCCATCATATCAGGACTTTAAGTATGAAAACCTTTAGTTTACTAATTACCCAAATGGTCAGAAATCACTGACTATGTCTAGGACAGAGGATTTTAATAAATAATTCTTTCAGGAATTTGTGAATACATTTTATTGATTGTGAAATCAATAGATCATTTCTAATGAATCTAGCATGTTTAATGAATAAAGGTTTGATCCAAATATTACAGCTAAAGCAGTGAGACATTTATATTCCAGAAGGCAGGATCACTTAAACCCTGATTAGTTAACAGACTGTATTCATGAGAACAGTGTATTGATTTCAATGGCTTTATTGATTTTCAGTCTGTTGAACCTAGGCACCTTGCAAATTTATGGGCTGGCTTCATTGACTGTGTTTTGATGTAATATATAGTTGTTTTTAGAAAGTACCATAAAAAGTTTCTGGCATCTGACCTTTCTTATACAAGATCATTAACCTGTAATTTTTTATTATTTACAAAGTTCTTTCATAGAGGAATAGTAAAATGAGTAATTTTAAGTTCTGTTTTGTATAAGAGGGAAAATCAAAAGCTGGGCACTACTGAAAAATCAAATATATTTAAAAGACATTTTCCTTAAGAATTTAGTTTATTTGAAATATAACTTTCTAGATGAAAGACTTGACTAAGAGAACTGAAGTCAGCCCCTGTCCATGCTACTATCTGCCCCAGTGGGTTAGTTGGCCAAAACTAGCAAAGTATTACTAAGACATGGATCTGATAAGTATTTTTCTTTAAAGTCACAGCATTTCAATTCTTTCAAATCAAATTTTCTGAGTGTTCTGTAAAATTTTGATTCTGAATATTTAGATACTGTGAATTCAATTGATATATGTCACATAGTTCAACACTATAGAAACTAATTCTACTTTTATTATCTCTTATATTTTGAATCACATAAAGTCTTTAAAAGTTATTTAAAAAATGTTTCTTTGACCAGTCATATCATTATCAACAATGTCTAGAATGATTAATGAGATTATTTAAAGTCACTCTCTGTGTTTCACTTAATCTTTCTTCCGAACTTCAGGTTGAAATTTGTTTATGCTTTTCGTGACCTTGAGTATAGATATATCTGTTCAAATTTAGCCCATGATTCCATTAAAAAAAAAATTCTCTATCTACTTTCATTCGTAACATCAACACTGGGTATCTCAACAGTATTTTATTTTTTGTATTTGAATAAATTTCTGTTCATTTCATGTCTTTAATATCTTCCAGTAAAATTAATTTCTTTCCCTCTGTATTCTTATCCAACTAGTTAATACAAGTGTTAAACTGGACAGCACTGTGGTTTGCTGATAGATTTCCTCTTCTAGATTGGCACTGATCCATGAATCAATCAAGAAATAAAGACAGAACAAATATCTATTGGCAGTCTAACATATGCCAGGATTTTGCTCCATGATTAGCTTAGCAGCTAAGAACTTTATTGTTGAATTTTGCTACGTGGGTTAGAATTCATTTAACCGTTCGTAGCTGCATGACTTTGATCAATGATTTAAATTATCTATACATTGTTTCCCCAAGTATAAAATATATAACTACTAGTTACAAGTAAACACTTTTAGGGTTATTTTTACAATAAATGGATTAATACATCTAAACCACTAGAACAGTGTTAATCATAGTAAACCTCAATACATACTAACTATTGCTCTGTCATACCTCTTAAAATTTATAGTCACATATTAGTATTTAAATTTCATGTGATTTCATTATTTTCAAAATCATATTTATATTTTATGCATGGTCAAGTATAAAATGAAAAGAGAGACCCACTCTCCTTTTAAACCACTAGTTACAGTCTCCAAAGATAAAGGCCACTTATACTCCCTTGGGCAAGTCTCAGATGCTGTCTATGCATGTATACATATATATGAAAAATATATAAATTTATATAAAATATAAAATATAAAAATATATATTTCTATAAAAATATATATATAACACATATAGTATGCATATACTATGCATATATGCTTCCTCTTTTCTTTCTAACACAAATTAGAGCATACTCATAGAGGCTAGCCTATATTTTATCATTATTTCACTTAATATATCTTTACAGTTCTTTTTCTAAAAGATTTTATTTATTTGAGAGAGAGGGGGAAGGTTCAGAGGGAGGAGGGGGGAGGCTCAGAGGGAGGAGCAGACTCCACACTGAGTAGGGAGCCTGGTGTGGGGCTTGATCCCATGACTCCCAGATCATGACCTGAGACCAAGGCAGATACTTAACAGACTAAGTCACCCAGGCACCCCATCTTTACAGTTTTATATTTTACCATATATAAGAGGATCTCATTCTTACTGATAGCAGCCTTGTGTAAATTTAACTAGCCTCTTTACTTATAGATTTTTAAGTTGTTTCTTTCTTTTTTTAAATCTAATTAATGTTGTGATAATATGTGTGTATGTATTTGAATACATGGGTAAATATATCTGTTGCAAAAATTCATGCAGTTGGACTCTCTGGTTTACTGAGAGGTATCTTTTAAATGTCTTATAGATACTGTTAGCCTACTGTTAGAATATAAATATAATAACAGTATAAATTTTCAACAATGGTATGTGATTATGTGTATTTAATGCGAATGTATTTTGACATTCTATTTTAACAGCATAACTATATTGTTTTTCATTTATATGTTATAATTTCTATGAGAATACTTGACTGTTTAATGTTTTTTAAATTTTACATAGTCAGATGTGTCTTTGTATGACTTCTTCTTCCATGATTGTCATTTTTTAGTAATCTAAAGTGTTAGTCTCTAACACTTTTTCATTTTGTTATTTTATATTTAAATCTTTTATTCATTAGAAACTTTCTTTGGCATAAACTATAAGTGAAGAACCAAGCTTTTATTTTCAAAATAATAATATTAGTGGACTTGATGGTGTTTACTGCATGAACCATATTTGCTCACTGTTTTGAAATATTATTTTTTGATTTTATTTTATTTTTATTTATTTGACAGAGAGAGAGAGATCACAGTAGGCAGAGAGGGAGGCAGAGGGAGAGGGGGAAGCAGGCTCCCCGCTGAACAGAGAACCCGATGCAGGGCTCCATCCCAGGACCCTGGGACCATGACCTGAGCCAAAGGCAGAGATCTAACCCTCTGAGCCACCCAGGTGCCCCTTGAAATATTATTTTTATCATTAACTAAATACTAAATATTTTCATGTCTCTCTATTCGGTTCCAGTGATCTGTCTATTCTCAAGCCAGGCCCTTAGTTTTAGACTACTATAATTCTTTAAATTATAATATATAATTCAGAGAGTCCCCATTCATTACTCATCATTTTTCAAAATTTTTCTAATTATTCTCACATAACCCTAAGTATTAGCTTCTTTTATCTTTCCAAAAAGATGTTGCTGACATTTTTATTGAGATTTAATGAGAGTATTTTAATTCTTAATAGACCACTTTAGTTTAATAAATAGAGAGCATGATGGGATAATATAATTATTTTTACTTTTGAAATAGAAAAATTATTTTTATATATTAGTTTTACAATTAGCCATCTTACTAAGTCTTCCTGTGATTTCTAAGGCTTTTTAAAGTTAATTTGTTCATGTTTTCAGCTATATAATCATATAATATTTAAAATGATAATGTTCCTCTTGTTTTTCAATTTTATACTCAGATTTTATTCTATTCTCCCTTAAATTGTCTATAGCTATTATAATGTTAAACAGTCATTGTTCTAGAAGTTTCTTTGTGTTGTTTCTGATTTTAATGTCATTTGTCATATAAATGGTTTTCAAACTTTAGCATGCAACAATTTATATGGAAGGCTTGTGACAACAGATTGCTCGACCCCACAATTAGGGTCTTAACTCAATAGGTGTAGGGAGAGATATGAGCATTTGCCTTTCTAACAAATAGCCAGGTGTATCTGAAGTTGCTGGCTCATAGGCCAGACTTAGAGAACTGCTTAATATCATCATGCTATTAAGCATAAACATAATGCAGGATTTTTGTTTGAAATATACTTGTATTTTGATTATATTAAGAGATCATGTACTCCTTTTTATTAAGAGTTTTGTCAGAAATAAAGGTGGAAGTGTTCTAAATCCCTTTGAAAACTCATGGAGCTGACAAAATTGTTTTATTTTTTTCCCATTAATATGGTGAATTTCTATAATAGCTATTTTAAAATTAAAACATATGCAAGAAATTGATGATAGCATTTTACTTTTTTAATATGCTACTACTGCACTATAATTAATATATTGTTTAGAAACATTCTTTTAATTCATTAAATTTTTATTCTTTTTCTGAATTGTGTATTAATATTTTAATTGTCCCATAAATATAATTTGAGAGATTTTCTTTTGTATATATGTTCTGGAAGATGAAAATTCAGAGTAAAATTATTAGTTTCTTGAAGTTTTGATAGAAATCACAGAGAAGATCATCTGGGTCTGCCATTCTTTGGAGAGACTTTGGAACTACACCAAATTTTGTCCATGTCATTGTTATTTTTTGTTGATAATACTTGATAATTTTTATTTTCTTGGAAAAAGAAGTTCTTTTCTTTTTCTTTTTTGTTTGGATATTAACAACATACTTCTAAATAACACATACTCTATGCAGCCTAACTGAACAAAATAAAAATAAATAATAAATTTTAAATATTTAAATATTTTAAAATGTGTTGAATTAAATGAAAATCAAACTGCAGCTTATCAAAATTTGTGGGATACAAATAAAGTAGTCCTTAAAATGAAAGTTATTGGATCAAATGCATATATGAGAAAAGGGGAAAGATCTAAAATTAATAATCTAAGACTTTATTTTAGAAAACTAGAGGAAAAAATAATATATCTATACACACACACATACATACATACATATATACCTAAAGCAAGCAGAAGAAAAGTAACAAAAAATATTAGAATGGGGTCAATGAAAGAAGAAACAAGATATATATAGAGAGAGAAAAATCAACAGAAGCAAAAGTTCAATAATATTGATATATCCATTTCTAGGCTAACCAAGAAAGAGAAGAAATTAAATTTATCAGAAATTAAGAAGGAGCCATTCTTACTGATATTATGGACATTAAATGTGAACAGCACTTTGCTCACAAATTTCACAATCTATATGAAATGAGCCAATCTCTTGAAAGACACAATCTGCCAAAATTCATGCAAGAAGAAATAGGTAACCTGAAAGACCCACATCTATCAGAGGAAGCAAATCATTGTCAATAACCTTCCACAGAATAAATGAACAGTCTCATGTGGTTTGACTGGTGAATTCTATTAAAAATTTAAGGGGAAATTTTATATATATATATATATATATATTATATATATAATATATATATATATATATAATTTTTTTTCCTATAATCTCCTCTAGGAAACAGAACAGGGAATAGTTTCTAATTCAGTCAGTGAAGCCAACAATACCCTAATAATAAAAGTAAAACCACTATAAAAAAGAAAAGTACAGACCTATCCCTTATTTATACTGGTGCAAAAATCCTCATCAAAACATTAGCAAATCAAATCAAAGTATAAAATTTATACACCACAGGCAAGTGGTATTTAATTCAAGTATGTGAGTCTGGTTCAGCTTCCAAAAGTTAAATATTGTAATCTATGACACCACAGGCTAAAGAAGAAAAAGCAGATGATAATATTAATAGATGCTGAAAAATCATTTGACATCATTCCACATCATTCCAAATCATTCACATAAGAAGCTAAGCAAACTAGGAATAGAGAGGAAATTCTTCAAGTTGATAAATAACATATAAAAAAAGTATACAACTAACATGATACTCAGTAATGCTAATTTCTCTATAATATCCAGAATAAAGCAAGATGATATTTCCTATTTCCATTCCTATTCAACATCATACTGTGAGCACTAGCTAATGAGTTAAGAGAAAGAAATATTCATATTGGAAAAGAAGAAATAAAACTATTCTTTTTGCAGTTGGCATAATTGTCAATGTAGAAAATCCTCAAAATTCAACAACAAAAAACCCTAGCACTAAGAGTTGTTTATAGCAAAGTTGCAATATTAAAGACTAATATGCAAAAGCCAATTGCTTTTTTTTTATTTCTTATTTTTTATAAACATATAATGTATTTTTATCCCCAGGGGTACAGTTCTGTGAATTGCAAGGTTTACACACTTCACAGCACTCTCCATAGCACATACCCTCCCCAATGTCCATAACCCCCTCCCCCTCTCTCAACCCCACCTCCCCCAGCAACCCCCAGTTTGTTTTGTGCAATTAAGAGTCATTTATGGTTTGTCTCCCTCCCAATCCCATCTTTTTTCATTTATTCTTCTCTTATCCCCCTAACCCCCCATGTTGCATCTCCATATCCTCATATCAGGGAGATCATTTGATAGTTGTTTTTCTCTGATTGACTTATTTCACTAAGCATGATACCCTCTAGTTCCATCCACGTTGTCGCAAATGGCAAGATTTGATTTCTTTTGATGGCTGCATACTATTCCATTCTGTATATATACCCCATCTTCTTTATCCATTCATCTGTTGATGGAAATCTAGGTTCTTTCCATAGTTTGGCTATTGTAGACATTGCTGCTATATAGGGTGCACGTGCCCCTTTGGATCACTACGTTTTAACTTTAGGATAAATACCCAGTAATACAATTGCTGGGTCATAGGGTAGTTCTATTTTCAACATTTTGAGGAACCTCCATGCTGTTTTCCAGAGTGGTTGCACCAGCTTGCATTCCCACCAACAGTGGAGGAGGGTTCCCCTTCCTCTGCATCCTTGCCAGCATCTCTCATTTCCTGACTTGTTAATTTTAGCCATTCTGACTGGTGTGAGGTGATATCTCATTGTGGTTTTGATTTGTATTTCCCTGATGCCGAGTAACGTGGAGCACTTTTTCATGTGTTTGTTGGCCATCTGGATGTCTTCTTTACAGAAATGTCTGTTCATATCCTCTGCCCATTTCTTGATTGGATTGTTTGTTCTTTGGGTGTTGAGTTTACTAAGTTCCTTATAGATTTTGGATACTAGCCCTTTATCTGATATGTCGTTTGCAAATATCTTCTCCCGTTCTGTCAGTTGTCTTTTGGTTTTGTTAACTGTTTCCTTTGCTGTGCAAAAGCTTTTGATCTTGATGAAATACCAATAGTTCATTTTTGCCCTAGGATCCCTTGCCTTTGGTGATGTTCCTAGAAAGATGTTGCTGTGGCTGAGGTCGAAGAGGTTGCTGCCTGTGTTCTCCTCAAAGATTTTGATGGATTTCTTTCTCACATTGAGGTCCTTCATCCATTTGGAGTCTATTTTCGTGTGTGGTGTAAGGAAGTGGTCCAATTTCATTTTTCTGCATGTGGCTGTCCAATTTTCCCAGCACCATTTATTGAAGAGGCTGTCTTTTTTCCATTGGACATTCTTTCCTGCTTTGTCGAGGATTAGTTGACCATAGAGTTGAGGGTCTATTTCTGGGCTCTCTATTCTGTTCCATTGATCTATGTGTCTGTTTTTGTGCCAGTACCATGCTGTCTTGATGATGACAGCTTTGTAATAGAGCTTGAAGCCCAGAATTGTGATGCCACCCACTTTGGCTTTCTTTTTCAATATTCCTTTGGCTATTTGAGGTCTTTTCTGGTTCCATATAAATTTGAGGATTATTTGTTCCATTTCTTTGAAAAAAATGCATGGTATTTTGATAGGGATTGCATTAAATGTGTAGATTGCTTTAGGTAGCATGGATATTTTCACAATATTTATTCTTCCAATCCAGGAGCATGGAACATTTTTCCATTTCTTTGTGTCTTCCTCCATTTCTTTCATGAGTACTTTATAGTTTTCTGCATATAGATTCTTAGCCTCTTTGGTAAGGTTTATTCCTAGGTATCTTATAGTTTTGGGTGCAATTGTAAATGGGATTGACTTCTTAATTTCTCTTTCTTCTGTCTTGTTGGTGTACAGAAATGCAACTGATTTCTGTGCATTGATTTTATATCCTGACACTTTACTGAATTCCTGTACAAGTTCTAGTAGTTTTGGAGTGGAGTCTTTTGGGTTTTCCACATATAGTATCATATCATCTGTGAAGAGTGATAGTTTGACTTCTTCTTTGCCGATTTGGATGCCTTTAATTTCCTTTTATTGTCTGATTGCTGAGGCTAGGACTTCTAGTACTATGTTGAAAAGCAGTGGTGATAATGGACATCCCTGCCATGTTCCTGACCTTAACGGAAAAGCTTTCAGTTTTTCTCCATTGAGAATGATATTTGCCCTGGGATTTTCATAGATGGCTTTGATAATGTTGAGGTATGTACCCTCTGTCCCTACACTTTGAAGAGTTTTGATCAGGAAGGGATGCTGTACTTTGTCAAATGCTTTTTCAGCATCTATTGAGAGTATCATATGGTTCTTGTTCTTTCTTTTATTAATGTGTTCTATCACATTGATTGATTTGCGGATGTTGAACCAACCCTGCAGCCCTGGAATAAATCCCACTTGATCGTGGTAAATAATCCTTTTAATGTACTGTTGAATCCTATTGGCTAGTATTTTGGCGAGAATTTTTGCGTCTGTGTTCATCAAGGATATTGGTCTGTAGTTCTCTTTTTTGGTGGGATCCTTGTCTCGTTTTGGGATCAAGGTGATGCTGGCCTCATAAAATGAGTTTGGAAGTTTTCCTTCCATTTCTATTTTTTGGAACAGTTTCAGGAGAATAGGAATTAGTTCTTCTTTAATTGTTTGGTAGAATTCCCCTGGGAAGCCGTCTGGCCCTGGGCTTTTGTTTATTTGGAGATTTTTGATGATGGTTTCAATCTCCTTACTGGTTATGGGCCTGTTCAGGTTTTCTATTTCTTCCTGGTTCAGTTGTGGTAGTTTATATGTCTCTAGGAATGCATCCATTTCTTCCAGATTGTCAAATTTGTTGGCGTAGAGTTGCTCATCATATGTTCTTATAATTGCCTGTATTTCTTTGGTGTTAGTTGTGATCTCTCCTCTTTCATTCATGATTTTATTTATTTGGGTCCTTTCTCTCTTCTTTTTGATAAGTCTGGCCAGGGGTTTATCAATCTTATTAATTCTTTCAAAGAACCAGCTCCTAGTTTCGTTGATTTTTTCTATTGTTTTTTTGGTTTCTATTTCATTGATTTCTGCTCTGATCTTTATGATTTCTCTTCTCCTGCTGGGTTTAGGGTTTCTTTCTTGTTCTTCCTCCAGCTCCTTTAGGTGTAGGGTTAGGTTGTGTACTTGAGACCTTTCTTGTTTCTTGAGAAAGGCTTGTACCGCTATATATTTTCCTCTCAGGACTGCCTTTGCTGTGTCCCACAGATTTTGAACCGTTGTGTTTCCGTTATCATTTGTTTCCATGAATTTTTTCAATTCTTCTTTAATTTCCTGGTTGACCCATTCATTCTTTAGAAGGATGCTGTTTAGTCTTCATATATTTAGTTTTTTCCCAGCTTTCCTCTTGTCATTGAGTTCTAGCTTCAGGGCATTATGGTCAGAAATTATGCAGGGAATTATTCTAATCTTTTGATACCGGTTGAGACCTGATTTGTGACCCAGCACGTGATCTATTCTTGAGAATGTTCCATGTGCACTAGAGAAGAATGTGTATTCTGTTGCTTTGGGATGAAATGCCCTGAATACATCTGTGATGTCCATCTGGTCCAGTGTGTCATTTGAGGCCTTTATTTCCTTGTTGATCTTTTGTTTACATGATCTGTCCATTTCAGTGAGGGGAGTGTTAAAGTCCCCTACAATTATTGTATTATTGTTGATGTGTTTCTTTGATTTTGTTATTAATTGGTTTATATAGTTGGCTGCTCCCCCATTAGGGGCATAGATATTTTAAATTGTTAGATCTTCTTGTTGGACAGACCCTTGGAGTATGATATAGTGTCCTTCCTCATCTCTTAATATAGTCTTTGGCTTAAAATCTAATTGATCTGATATAAGAATTGCCACTCCAGCTTCCTTCTGATGCCCATTAGCATGGTAAATTGTTTTCCACCCCCTCACTTTAAATCTGGAGGTGTCTTCACGTCTAAAATGAATTTCTTGTAGGTAACATATATTTGGGTTTTGTTTTTTTATCCATTCTGATACCCTGTGTCTTGATTGGGGCATTTAGCCCATTAACATTCAGGGTAACTATTGAGAGATATTAATTTAGTGCCATTCTATTGCCTATAAGGTATCTGTTACTGTATATTGTCTCTGTACCTTTCTAATCTACTACTTTTAGGTTCTCTCTTTGCTTAGAGGACCCCTTTCAATACTTCCTGTAGAGCTGGTTTGGTGTTTGCAAATTCTTTCAGTTTTTGTTTGTCCTGGAATCTTTTTATCTCTCCTTCTATTTTCAATGATAGCCTAGCTGGATAGAGTATTCTTGGCTGCATGTTTTTCTCGTTTAGTGCTCTGAATATATCATGCCAGCTCTTTCTGGCCTGCCAGGTCTCTGTGGATAAGTCTGCTGCCAATCTAATATTTTTACCATTGTATGTTACAGACTTCTTTTCCCGGGCTGCTTTCAGGATTTTCTCTTTGTCACTAAGACTTGTCAATTTTACTATTAGGTGACGGGGTGTGGACCTATTCTTGTTGATTTTGAGGGGGGTTCTCTGAACCTCCTGGATTTTGATGCTTGTTCCCTTTGCCATATTAGGGAAATTCTCTCCAATAATTCTCTCCAATAGACCTTCTGCTCCCCTCTCTCTTTCTTCTTCTGCTGGAATCCCAATTATTCTAATGTTGTTTCGTCTTATGGTGTCACTTATCTCTCGAATTCTCCCCTCGTAGTCCAGTAGCTGTTTGTCCCTCTTTTTCTCAGCTTCTTTATTCTCTGTCATTTTGTCTTGTATATCACTAATTCTTTCTTCTGCCTCATTTTTCCTAGCAGTGAGAGCCTCCATTTTTGATTGCACCTCATTAATATCTTTTTTGATTTCAAATTGGTTACATTTTAGTTCTTTAATTTCTCCAGAAAGGGCTTTTATATCTTCAGAGAGGGTTTCTCTAATATCTTCCATGCCTTTTTTGAGCCTGTCTAGAACCTTCAGAATCGTCATTCTGAACTCTAGATCTGACATATTACCAATATCCGTGTTGATTAGGTCCCTAGCCTTCGGTACTGCCTCTTGTTCTTTTGTTTGTGGTGATTTTTTCTGCCTTGTCATTTTGTCCAGATAAGAGGATATGAAGGATCAAATAAAATACTAAAAGAGTGGCAAAGAACCCAGAAAAATGTGCTATAACCAAATCAGAAGAGACCCCAAATTGTGGGGGGGAGAAAGGGGATAAAAAGAGGTTCAGAAAAAAAAAAGAAAAAAATTAGAAAAAGAAAACAAATAAAGAAAAAATATAAAAAAGAAAGAAAAAATATATATTTTAGATAAACTAGTCAAAAAACGTTAAAAAGAAAAGGGTAAAAGTTTTAAAAAATTTAGTAGAAGAAAAAAAAAGAAAAAAAATTGAAAAACAAATTGAATTAACCACAAGACTAAAGAATCATGGGGAGAAAGCCATGAGTTCTGTGCTTTGATTTCTCCTCCTCTGGAATTCTGCTGCTGTCCTAGGTATTGAACCTCCTTTCCTTGATAGATGAACTTCATCCTGGCTGGATATTTTGTTGATCTTCTGGGAGAGGGGCCTGTTGTAGTGACTCTCAAGTGTCTTTGCCCGAGGCAGAAGTGCACTGCCCTTACCGGGGCCAGACTAAGTAATCCTCTCGGGTTCGCTTTCGGGAGCTTTTGTTTCCTGAACATTTTCCATAGAGTTCTGGAGGATGGGAATGAAAATGGCGGCCTCCCAGTCTCTAGCCCGGAGGAGCTGAGAGCCCAGGGCCTCACTCCTCAGTGCGCCCCCAGAGAACAGCGCCCAATCACTCCTGTATCCCCGGCCTACAGCCCCGCTCCGAGCTCACCCAGCCTGCGACCAGTTCTAGGTAACCCCGAGCTGAGAGCTCAGTCCTCAGCTCTGTCTCTGTAGCCGGCTTCCCCATTCTAATACCTGCGAGCTCTGTGACACTCCGACACCCCCGATCCTTCTGTGACCCTGCGGGACCTTGGGCCACGCTGACCCCGCATGGGCTTCAGCCTGGTTTAGCCTCTGGAGCAATGTCCCTCAGTGGAACAGACTTTTTAAAAGTCCTGATTCTGTGCTCCGTTGCTCCTCCACTTGCCGGGAGCTGGCCCCTCCCCCCACGGTCTGTCTTCCCGTCGCTTTGGATTCACTTCTCCGCCAGTCCTACCTTTCAGAAAGTGGTTGATTTTCTGTTTCTAGAATTGTTGTTCTTCTCTTCGATTTCCTGTTGGATTTGTAGGTGTTTGCAATGTTTAGATAAGCTATCTAGCTGATCTCCTGCTACCTGATGTACTCTCAGCCTGCTACTTCTCCACCATCTTGACTCCTCCCCCAAGCCAATTGTTTTTCAATGACAGCATTGACTGATAGAAATTTGAAAGTAAAAACAAAATGTCATTTATATTAACATCACAAAACCGTAAGTATAATTTGTTAGAAACTGTAATTAGATAAATCCAAGAATGTCTAAATAAATTGAAAGATATTTCACGCTTATGAATAAGGAGACTCAATATTATTAAGATGTCAGTTCTTGGGTGCCTGGGTGGCTCAGTGGGTTAAGGCCTCTGCCTTTGGGTCAGGTCATCATCCTGGGGTCCTGGGATCGAGTCCTGCACCAGGCTCCCTGCTCAGCAGGGAGCCTGCTTCTCTGTCTCTCTCTGCTTGCCTCTCTGCCTACTTGTGATCTCTGTCTGTGAAATAAATAAATAAAATCTTAAAAAAAAAATGATGTCAGTTCTTCCCAACTACACCTATAGATTCAACATAATTGAAATCCTAGCAAGTTATTTTGTGGATATGAAAAAAACAATTTTAAAGTGTATATGGAAAGACAAAGATCCAAGTAGTCAACACAATACTAAGGAAGAGCAAAGTCAGAGGACTGACACTACTTTACTTCAAAACATACTGTAAAGATGTTAATAAGAACAATGTGGTATTGGTGATCAAATACACAAACCAAGGGAACAGAATGGAGCTCAGAAATAGACCCACACAAATACAATCAAATGATCTTTGACAAAGAAGCAAAGGCAATTCATTGGAGGACATTAAAGGAGTCTATATATACCTTTCCAAGAAATGGTGAAGGGAAAACTGGATATCCAAATGAAAAACAAAAAGTATATATATACAGATCTCACACCTTTTAGAAAAAATTAACTCAAAATGGAATATAGAGCTATATATAAAATGCAAAAGTATAGAACTTTGGAGGATAATAAAGAAGAATGATTTTTTGAAATGAATTTGTTTATTTGTCAGAGAGAGAGGGAGCAAGAGAGGGGGAGCAAGTAAGCTCCCCCAAGCAGGGGGAGCAGCAGACAGAGCAGGCAGAGGGATAAGCAGGCTCTTAGCTGAACAAGGATCCCAATGCAGGGCTTGATCCCAAAGCCTTGGAATCACGACCTGAACCAAAGGCAGACACTAAGCAATTGAGCTACCCAGGCATCCCCAAAAATTTAAGTGATTTTGGGTTTGGTGGTAATTTTTTAGATACAACAGCAAAATAACCATCCATAAAAGAAACAATTTAAAAATTATATTTCAACAAAAATAAAAACTTTTCTGCTAAAGACACTCTTAAGAAAATGAAAGAGAAAACAGACTAGAAGAACATATTTGCAAAAGGCACATCTGATAAATGACTGCTATCTAAAATATACAAGGAACTCTTAAAAAAGTCAACAATAAGAAAACAATTTAGTTGAAAATTGAGTAAGAGATCTGAACAAACACCTCCCCAAAGAAGATATACACATGGCAAGTAAGCATATGAAAACCCATATCATATGTCATCAGGGAAAAGCAAATTAAAACAACAATGTTTAGATATCACTAAACATCTATTAGAATGGCTACAATTTTTAAAAAATGCCAATACTGAATGCTAATAAGATTGTGTAGCAACAGAAATTCTCATTCGTTGTTGCTGGGAATGGAAAATGGCCAGTCACTTTTCAAGATAGTTTAGCAGTTACTTGCAAAGTTTCACATAGAATTATTGTATGATCCAGCATTGTTGTCATGGATATTTGCACAAATGAGTTGAAAATGTAAGTCTGCACAAAATCCTGCACACAAATGTTTATAGTAGTTTGCTTGTAATTGCCAAAATAAGAAGCAACAACAATATTCCTCAATAGTTGAATGGATAAAACAAGCTGATTCTTCTGCACAATGCAATGTTATTCAGTGACAAAACAAAAAGCAAAAAACAAAAAATTACCAAACTATGAAAAATATGAAGAACCTTAAATGTCCATTGCTAAGTGAAAGAAGCAAGTCTGAAATATTACCTACCATGTGATTCTATTTATATAGCACTCTGGAAAAGACAAAACTATAGAAACATTTAAAGTACATGCTAGAAGCTTGGGAAAGGAAGTGAGGATAAAACGTGGGATTTTTAACCTGGTAAAATAATTCTGTATGATACTGTAAAGATGAATATGAAAACATATGCTTGTCAAAACTAATAGACTAGTACAGCACAAAAGGTGAACTCTGGTGTGAACTATGGGATTTGGTTAATTTTTAAAAAATACATATAATTAAAATTCTACATGGGAAAGTACTTACAATAATTTATGTAAAAGTATGTGTGTATGTACCTGTACATGCATTAAAAAATACTCATGTACATATAGTTAATGTAATCTTTTTTTTTTTTTTAAAGATTTTATTTATTTATTTGACAGAGCGAGATCACAAGTAGGCAGAGAGGCAGGCAGAGAGAGAGGAGGAAGCAGGACCTGCTGAGCAGAGAGTCAGATGCAGGGCTTGATCCCAGGACCCTGGGATCATGACCTGAGCCGAAGGCAGAGGCTTAAACCACTGAGCCACCCAGGCGCCCCTAGTTAATGTAATCTTAAAGGGAGTTGGGGTTATTTTCTTATACCCTTTCTTATGCTTAGTTCTTTTTCCTGTTATTATTTCATTTTTTTAATCACAAAATAGGCTAACCTTATTAAACTACTAAAATAAATGCTAATTTTTATAAAAGATTTATTTATTTTGAGTGAGAGAGAGTGCACGTGAGTGGGGAAAGGGGCAAAAGGAAAGGGAGAGAGAGAATCTCAAGCAGACTCTGTGCAGGATTTGGAGCCCCATGTGGGGCTCGATCTCAAGACTCTGAGATCATGAACAGAGCCAAAATCAGGAGTTAGGTGCTTGACAAACTGAGACACCCATATGCCACCAAAATGAAATAAATGCTAATTTAATGATATTCAGTAAAATATACTGGGCATAGAGTCTGAATCATTTACTAGTTTGTGAAGTGTATTAACGGGCACCTAACAGTGGATCTGCTATGGACTAATTCAAAAGGTATGTTGCTTCTGTAATATTTTGCTTCTCCTTGAAGATAAATTTCACTCTATTAATGAATGGGCTTGTTCCTATGATCATGATATTAAAGGGAATCAAAAGGCACTCTTTTATATTTTCTCAGTTCGATATATTTATTATTTCTGTGAATAGTCTTCATTTCACTTTTATGTAGCACTTCAGTTGAGATTGATACAATTAATTTTTAGTCATTATTTAATAGCATATGTTCAGGTGACAGGCTCTTCTGATATTTTCTGGGTTTCAGGATGTGAAATATTTCTGCATAATTTTTATGACTTGTAAGAAGTGACTTGTTCTAAGAGAGTCAACACTGCCATATTTGTTCTCTGCTACTATTCTTATAAATTAATAGCTTTGTACTAATTTTACTTGACAAACCATCTTTTGTTCCATTACATGTAGGATAAAATCCAGATAAAGCAATCTTTTGTTTTCGGCGTTATTTAATTGCTAACAACAGATCAAATAGTTTCATGTGCAGGTGTATTTGTTTTTCATATTTCAACACCCCTGAGGGAGGGGCACAAGTGAAGTCTTATAACACTTCCACAGTGTGTTAGTTATACTACCACTGGATACCATTCTTCCTATTTTACTTTACTCAACTATTTTCTAACACATTTAGATAGCTTTATAGTTCTTACATGATTTAATAATTCTCTTTTTTACTGAATCGGGACAATTTTAACTCCAGTATTGAGGAAGAACCAAATATTCCCTTTTTTGGTTAACATATATGTTAACATAACAGTACACATATGTTAGCTATTTAATGTAGCTGTTATGTTGTACATATTATGATATCTCCTAAAGAATAAAATAATTATCTTAGGATGAGGTATTACCATTGTTATGCTGGTAAATTTTTTTTTTAAGATTTTATTTATTTATTTGACAGATGGAGATCACAAGTAGGCAGAGAGGCAGGCAGAGAGAGAGGAGGAAGCAGGACCTGCTGAGCAGAGAGTCAGATGCAGGGCTTGATCCCAGGACCCTGGGATCATGACCTGAGCCGAAGGCAGAGGCTTTAACCCACTGAGCCACCCAGGACCCCAATGCTGGCACTTTTTTAACAATGAGCTCTCTTAAAGAAAAAAGAAAATATGGCCTTGATTTGTAGTATTTTTTTTTTCAAGATGTACATAGTCCCATCCTGGCCTATTATGAACTAATAAAGTGACATCAACTGGTCTCCACAGTTCTGAATATTTAACAATTGTCACTCCCATCCCAGTTTCATCACACATTGGGGGTACCTATGTTTCAAATGTAATATCAATATTGAGAGGTTTTGGACTATCCCTATTTCAGCATATCTTCTTTTTGAAGGAGTCACTTCCCAATTAGGCAAGGATATTTCTTTTTTTTTTTTTTTTTTTAGTTTGTTGAGGATTTTGTTGTTTGTTTATTTTTAATCGTGAAGCATTAGTGCATAGAATTATACGGTTTTCCTAAAGCCAAAAGTGAGCTGCTTTTATGCCAGATTACAAAAGTGGAATTTGCATTCTCTAACAAAATTTACTGTTTTTTTTTTCCCTTTTTATTAATTTTTTCAGCGTAACAGTATTCATTCTTTTTGCACAACACCCAGTGCTCCATGCAAAATGTGCCCTCCCCATCACCCACCACCTGTTCCCCCAACCTCCCACCCCTGACCCTTCAAAACCCTCAGGTTGTTTTTCAGAGTCCATAGTCTCTTATGGTTCGCCTCCCCTCCCCAATGTCCATAGCCTGCTCCCCCTCTCCCAATCCCACCTCCCCCCAGCAACCCCCAGTTTGTTTTGTGAGATTAAGAGTCATTTATGGTTTGTCTCCCTCCCAATCCCATCTTGTTTCATTCTGATAGTCTTGTTTTATGCTACTTAAACTAACCAAGCTCTTTCTCATTTTCTCTGTTACCTAGGTATTCTAACAAAATCAATCAGTTAGGTTAATTATAAATTCTATTATGTAAGGAATTTGTTTTCTAAAAACATGAATAGAAACAGAATCTTCATATATTAATTTTGATTTTGGTCCATAAAACAATTGCATGGGAGTTATCATATTCTCATAGATATTATCACAAAAAATTTAAGTTTATAGGATACTATAGGATTGTAGGATCCTTATAGGACTAAGGATACTTTGGGAACAAATGAAAAAGTTGGAATTTTTACTTATAATATATTTTATATCACTCTTTAAGATTAAATATGATTATGCCCAAGTTGCTCTTCTTCCTTTGAAATATAACCAATAGTGATTATTTTAGCTTTGCACATTTTCAGAATTTTATCTTCTTGCTTGACCCTCTAGAATTAGAAACATTTGTTAGACTACAAGTCTTAGAGATCCATGCTTGATTTGTTCAGCTTCCATGAGGCAGAACAAGGCTAATGTTTAACTGGGAATGCAAGGGATAGTAGCTGGACACTGAACTCACTGATAGGATCTTCAAGGAATAGACTAAAACAGTTCCTGGCTGGATGTCTGGTTTTGCTTAGGGAGATGATTACTTGTACCAGCGCAGCCTTCTTTATACTGATCTTGGCTAAGAACGTTACTGCCGTCTGTCACCTTCTATCTGAAATTTATCTACTATTTCAGTTTTTGCATTCCTTAGGGCAATGGTGTTGAAGTATCCATTTAATAAAACCCTATAGGTTTTTTTTTTAAAGATTTTATTTATTTGTTTGACAGAGAGAGATCACAAGTAGGCAGAGAGGCAGGCAGAGAGAGAAGAGGAAGCAGGCTCCCTGCGGAGCAGAGAGCCCGATGCGGGGCTCGAACCCAGGACCCTGGGATCATGACCTGAGCCGAAGGCAGTGGCTTAATCCACTGAGCCACCCAGGCGCCCCCCCATAGGTTTTTTTATAAACAGAAGCCATAAATAATTTGGAGGTGTCCCTGTTGGTTTCTGAGATTCTCACCTTCATTTCTAAGTCTAGGTTATTCCTATCAGTCCTTGATAGAGCATGACATTTCTATTGCATTATATAAATCTACTCATATGTAACTCTGAACTACAACGATGATCAAACAGCCATGTGAAGAGTGGACAAATAAATGCTGTCTTTCTATATCTAGTATTTCACAAAACTCTATTAATAAAGTTTCTTCGATGTCTTAGGATAACAGAAAGTCCAGAATTGGGATTATATGAGCAATGAGAAGATATGTCCAGACAGATGTATAATAGCAACCCACAAGCCCATAAAACTTTTTTTTTGAGGTGATATGGAAAAACATTTGTTAACTAAAGTTACCAAGGCAGAACAGAAAAGTAATAGGTGCAACTGTAAGAAGAAATAATCAAGTTAAACAGTAGGAGAAAATATGGTTTATCTTTTCAAATATTAAAAGATATTTATAGAAATATCTAGATTGACCTCTTTTAAATTCAGTTTGAGGAATGCTATCCCTCTCCCCTCACTTTAAGCTTATGAAGATGCTGGCTATGAGCTCTCCTTGGGGAATTCAAAAGAGAAAATTTTCTTGACTTTCCCTTGAACCCATGTTCTTATACCGATGTTAGAATAACAGCAGCTGCTCTCTCAAATCATGAAAATCCCAAGAGATGTGGTTATACTTGGTGATTGTAGCTAACTTATCTGCTCTGGGGTTAGAGTAGCTTCCTCTTCTTCCTATGTCTGCAAAAACTTTTTAAATAAGGTGCTGGGAGAAAGCATAGCCAGAATCTACAGCTGTGTTAGGAGCTCCATTCTTTCATGGTTTGGGGTTAACAGAGCTTGTAAGACACTTTCCTGTAAGACGGCAATACTCATTTGTCACACATGATGTTTTCTTTCATGTACAGGGATTTACAATTCTATAACACTCTTGGCTTCTCACGGGGAAAGAACAGTGACTTACCTGATAAATGAGTTTAAGAGATAAACAATGCACTTGTTCTTCCTCCCTTCAGCTCAAGGAATATACCTTCTGTGCTGTTCCACCCTACCATAACTTTAGTAAGTTTTATAAACAAAAAGAGTTAGGGAGGAATTTTATGGCACTGGTTATGACCGAGAGTATAGTAGGATACAACGTCTATCAAATTATGCCATTTAACATTAAGAAGACCATCACTGCAAAATATATCTTTGCCATGTTCTGTAACCTAGCCTTTGTTGGTAATCAGTATTATTTTTCTCTTTATCTGCTTTAAATCTTTCTCTTACTTAGCAAATGGTTTAGCACTCAGACTGGGAAAAGAGTGTGTTATTATTAGACCTTGTATCCCTTAACATAGAAGCAAAATTTGGGGGAAATTGAACAAATTATTCCTAACCTTTCAACAAGCACACAGTAGCATCCCAGGTTGATGTTACCCAACTATGTTACCAATCATCAAAGTTATAAAGGATCCTTTTATCTTGATTTAATTTGACTTCTTTTCTAAAGTAATTTCCAAGGCTGTTTATGTCCAGAAGTATTTTAAGTGGTCACTGAGTATCACAATTTACATCCTACACACACTATAACTGAATCTAACAATCAGTAATAAAGAAGAGGAAATATAGTATGTCAATTATACTTCAAAAAATAAAACAAAAAATAACATTGATATTTAGTTTCTGCAATCATTAAAATGCATTTAAGAAATAATATGAAACACTTCATATCAATAGATTTAATAATTTAAATGAAATGGAGAAATTCTTCAAAAACTAAAGTTTTCCCAAACTGCTACAATAAGAAATCAGAAATATAATTAGTCTACTATCTGTGAAAAAAAAAAAGTTAAAAGTCTTATTAAAAACACCCGTGCAAAGGACATTCCACATCCATGTTCTTTCTTCAGAAAATTCTTCCAAATATATAAGGAAGAAATAATACCAATCTTACACAAACTTTTCCTTAGCATGTAAAATAAAGAAGAAAATTCCTTACTTATTATGGGTTCTAACAATATAGAAAGCATGATACATAATGAAAAATTGCTTTATTTTACTAATGCAAGCATGGTTGTCCATTAAAAAAATCATTCAAAGCAATTCAGAACAATACTAAAGAAAGGGTAAGCTCAAAAGGTTTATTAATTTGGAGATATTCAGATTATTCATAGAAAATGTACAAAACTTGCCCTCAAGTAGCTCATGGTTATGTAAGCAGATAAATTACCATCAATATTATGAAAGGGCTATTAAGAAGTGACATGAACAAAGAGCTGTGGAAGCTAATATTTCCTGGAGAAATCAAAGACCTTATCAGAGAACAGCATTTAAATCATGCCTCCATTCCTTTATTCAGCCAGTAATTATTTACTGAACATTTTCTATGATTCAAAATGGATTAGGCAGTAGGGAAACAAACATAAATAAGAACAAGTTTTATAGTAATTCTTTTTAAATATAATCATCACACATTTAATATTTGTCTTTATCCATGGATATAGCTTTGTGAGAACAGAAATGCTTTCTAACTTGCTCACTGCCGCACACCAGTACCTATTATGTTGTCTAGTTCATCAAAGAAAATGCTATAATGATGTTGTACTCCCTAAAATGGGTGTGTACACAAAGTATAGTGGGTCATATAACTGAAGACTGGGGACAGGTTATATGAAATCGTTATAGATGTCATAATGAATGAAATTCCAAAGTAGGGTTAGAGGTCCAGAGGTGGTAGGGAAAAGAGAATGCAGTAGAAAAATTCATTCTGAGAAAGAAAAATGAAAGTGATTAGAAACATCCTGTTAGCTATATACTTCTTTGTTTTATTGTTTAATGATTGTCAGAGTTATAGTATTAAAAAAAACAGGAGAAGAAGGGAAACTTTTAAGATGAGTGTGTGTATGTGTGTGTGTATTCATGTGTGTGTGAGCGAGAGATGGACAGTGCTTACCATTATAATATTTCTTTCCTCTGCTACTCATTTACCCCCAGATGATTTGCTATAGGACCACGATGCCAGTCCTCCCATAACACTGCTCTTGCCATATCCTGGATGTTAATGCAATGCTAGACCTTTAGAAAATTATAATGTGAATATGCCTTGATACTTTATAAAGTGGTGATTCTAAACTTCTTTTATGAGAATCAAGAATCTTCCCTCCAGGAACAAAAAAAATGAATAAAAAATATATATACATGGACATAAAAAGAATTCTTACATACAATTTCAGTGTATTTATGAAGCCCCTAAAATCTTGGACCTGAGTGTTAAAATAAGGCACTTAGAAATTGTATAAAGTGGATCCTAGACAAATAAATAGTTGCGTTAATTGTATCATTGAGGTCACAATAGACTCTGGAATTGACACTTTGAAACTAACACAGGACTTACAGTTCTGTTATTTACTCCTTTGTTCTTCCACATTTGACACTCCTAAATCACTGCAACTTTACTTCTAGGATTGATATTCCATAGAAACTCTTCTCTTTGTATCAGCATGTACAGAAGAGATGTGTAGGAGATGTTTCTTTAATGTTATGCAGGTGCATATCTCATGTTGAAATTTAAGGCAAACAAAAGAATATGTTTACTATATAAAAGAATATTCTAAAAAGTATTTTGTGATTATCTCACTAGGAAAAAGAGATAAGATTCTATTATTAATGTTTATGTTCAGTGATAGTTTATGCTTCTTGAATTTTATAATCAGAAATTATAGTACTTAGTTTTGACTGTAAATTTTCTTAATTTCTATGTATTCATTACATTTTGTTATTAAATTGTGCATTACAAGGAACCACTGCTTCTCTTAGCTGATCTAAGGAGAAACTGAACCCAATCTTCATATATAACAGCTTTAGTCCTTCAAGACATGTGGTGCCTTAACCACTATGAGACAAAATACAGAAAATTGTCTCACTGGCAAGTCATGTTTCAAGAGAAATCATTAACATTTTACTGGATATATTCCCCTCGATGAATATTCCTGTTAACTTTTCTGCATTAACTGGAGGAGTTTGGATATATGGAACTGTGTTTAAAAATTGACCTACCACAGTGAACGTGACATATCTATAGGAATGGTTCTAAAAATAAAACTGACCTTACCAAGTGTTGACAAGTTACAAAGCAACTGAAACTCTAATATATTATTGATGAGATTGTAAAATGATATAGCTACTTTGGAAAACAATTTGATGGTTTCTTGTAAATTTACCACATACACTTATTATATGAACCAACAATCCCATTCCTAAGTATTTATTCAAATAAAACAAAAACCTACCAAAATGAATGGATAACTAAGTAAATAGGAAATATATATTTACATAAAAACCTTTAAGCAAATATACATGTTGACTTTATCTGTAATTGCAAAAATCTGGAAGCAGTCTAAGTCTAAATTCCCCTCAACTGGAGAATAGATCACCAAACTGTATGTGGTATATCCATATAATGGAATATTACTCAGCAATAAAAAGGAATGAGCAACTAATACACCTGACAATATGGAGGAATTTCGAATACATTATGCTAAGTAAAAGAAGCCAGACCCAGAAGGCTATAAGTGACAGATTCCATTTTTATGATATTCTTGCAAATACAAAATTATAGAAATAAAAACAAATCAGTGGTTAAAGATAATATTTTAGAGTAATAGAGATTTTTTGTATCTTGATGTGTGTCAAAGCATGGAGAACTATACACTAAAAAGGGCAACTTTCCGTGTATGCAAATTACACCTTCATAAAAAACAATCATCTGTGTCTCTATCACATGATTGAAATAAATACTTGAACTTCATTCTGTGTTCTAAAAGAAAAAAGGGAAGGTTTCTTGTTTTTCTGGTTATAGATACAATGTTTTTCATAGATAGTTTGATATGCTTAAATGTTAATGCAGATTTCAAAAAATAACTAAAGGAGGGCATTAATACTAACAATACAAATTTGGAATTTTACTGTATCTGTGTTTATACTGTATTTAATGCAGAAAATAACATATGTAATGACATTTATTTGCACAGTATCTTTTAAGTAGGCTTTTCAAACACTGAGTAGGTAGAATACAGAGTTCAATATTAAATTAGCTGTAAGTCTAAAATAAGCCTACAAGAAATTTTATTCTCAGTTTTTGTGAAAATCTAGTTATCCTGCAACATTTACCATAACTTTATGTAGTGGCTGAAGAGTGGATGTTTTCTTAATTTTACAGCTTAAGAACCTGAGGACCATGGAAGTTTAAATAAATGACTCAAGAATATAAACCTCTGAAAAGAATGAAGTATGTAAAAAATCCTGGTGCTTTCTGTTCAAATCACATGCCTTTCTCACTGTAAAAATTCTCTTTTTCTCCTTGTTATATATTAAACTTAAAAAAAGGACAAAACATAAATATACCTTGTTCGAATTTTGAAAGTATTTTTCCTTAAACTAGGTTTATCAATTATATTTTTACCATTTCCAATTATTCAGGAAGTTATAGTACCTAAATATTTACTCAGGCATTAACATGGACTCTATTACTTACACAAGGATAGATTTCTTTGAATTTATTATACTTTCCTTTGAAATATCAATGTGGTTTATTTTGTACAATTTTAAACTTTTATTTATATTCCCACTCCCATTCTTTTCAATAGTTGTTCTATATTTTTACTACTTATCTAAATACTTCTAAAAATGACTTCTAGCTTTCTTGTTTTATCATTTAATTTTGTCTTTGATTTTTTAAAACATGAGACTGTCAAACTAAACCTCTTCAAATGCACAGTCTTTCCCTACTCTTGCTGTTCTGTCCATACTGCTCCTTCCCTCCTAGTCAGACGAGAAGTGTTCACTGTCCTGTTCAGGATCAATAATTCAAATGGATTTCTATATGTTCATCTTCCCAGGTACATTGCTCCATCAATGATACCTTCTTTGGACTGTATTTTCACCATCTTGCTCTTTTGCTTTGCGCTAAAATCAAGTTTGAGACTCTCCACTCTTAAGAATAAGGAACAATGATAACAGCAAGAAAATAACAACCACAAAACAAAGTAAAACCTTTCCTTTCTTGTCTCTCTTTCCACCTTTATGTTCTTTTCTGCCACCTAAGCCCCTTGTCCACTTCTCAACCTTGATGGCATATTAATACTATATAGGGATTTAAAATATTTCAAATTCATTTTTCTTCACTACTTTTCCCTTATCCTAGAATGATTTCTTTTAGGAAGATCTAGTTATTTATTGACATACACTTGTCAATGAAAACAATAAGGCTTAGATAGTTTTAAAATAATGATTTTATTGAGTTACGTTGTCATGTTGAAAATACATGAAAGTTTTGTACAATAACTTTTTTAAAAAACCTTAGCATTTTCAGAATTATAAATTTAGGGCCCAACAACATTTTTCCCTCCTCCATGTTATATGAAGTGTGGTGATGAATCGCTATGTGGCAGTGCTTCATGGGAACTCACTGAGGATGTGGCTTGTCTGGGCCACATTTCACAGAAGAAAATTCCAGATACTTGCTCACTCCTAGACGATGCATTTATACCAGAAATCAGAGCCCACCATGTCCTTTTACTTTGGAGTCAATAATAGCAATAGCAGGTCCAACATTCCAGTACTAAGAATGAAGTTGCCTTGAAAATCAGAGTTTTGTTTACACTGAACTCTCAATATGTTCGACTGGAAAGACAGAGTTATAAAGAGTGTAGGAGGAAGACAGTAGAAAGATGAATAAAAAACAAAAACACTTCGCTAAGCTATTAATATGGCTTTGGAGATCAGTCATTATGACAGTCCAAAAAAATCCTATTGATCAATTTAATTTTGCTTTGCTTTTGTGATGATGATTTTGTACTTAAAGTAAACAAATTAGACCTGAACTGTTTCAATTTTGTAAGATATATCACATCCCCCAAACTGTGCAATGCACATTTGAATGGAGTTTGATTAAACTAGACAGTAGTGATTCACACTTATTGTGAGATTGCAAAATAGGAAGGAAGGTGCCAGCACAATATTGAGAATCTAGGGTGCCAATTCACGTTTTCACTGCTTCAATGTATAATCAGCTGTTTTCTCAGTTTCAAAAGCACATCAGAACAAGGCATTCATAGATGACAGTAGTAATAACATTTATCAATTGATACCTATAAGTAGATTTCATTTGGGAAGTGTATTAGAAAACAAGGGCCATGTTGAAAAGGATGAGAAACACAAGACTCACCTATTTTCTCAAGAACTACATTTCCCTGGGCAGGAGAGGAGGTCATTTCAGACTAGTGTCAAACTAGAAATTAAGTTTAGCCCATCATGGTTTTAGCAGGATCCTCTGACTTGGGGTCACATGATTACGTAGGAATTATCAAAGATGTAGTTATGGTTTCAATAGTTTTATCTCAATACCTATACTGAATCCATGTGTGTATCTTGATCTCTATATCTATATAGATGTGTAGACACAGAATTTTCTAGACCATACTACATAATTTCATTTACCACAATTTAAGTGAATTGAACTCACATTGGACTTTCGTTTCCTTCTCTTTCAATGAGATGTTTCAGCTGCATGAAAATAAAACAAGCCTTTCAATTCTTATAAGAGATTATTGTCCATGCACACTTGTATAATTTACTAGTTAATGCCTAGAATCACCAAGATTCACCAGCATCTGTCATTTCCTGACTTGTTAATTTTAGCCATTCTGACTGGTGTGAGGTGATATCTCATTGTGGTTTTGATTTGTATTTCCCTGATGCCGAGTGATGTGGAGTTCTTTTTCATGTATCTGTTGGACATCTGGATGTCTTCTTTGTAGAAATGTCTGTTTATGTCCTCTGCCCATTTCTTGATTGGGTTGTTTGTTCTTTGGGTGTTGAGTTTGCTAAGTTCCTTATAGATTTTGGACACTAGCCCTTTATCTCATATGTCGTTTGCAAATATCTTCTCCCATTCTGTCGGTTGTCTTTTGGTTTTGTTAACTGTTTCCTTTGCTGTGCAAAAGCTTTTGATCTTGATGAAATCCCAATAGTTCATTTTTGCCCTGGGATCCCTTGCCTTTGACGATGTTCCTAGGAAGATGTTGCTGCGGCTGAGGTCGAAGAGGTTGCTGCCTGTGTTCTCCTCAAAGATTTTGATGGATTTCTTTCTCACATTGAGGTCCTTCATCCATTTGGAGTCTATTTTCGTGTGTGGTGTAAGGAAGTGGTCCAATTTCATTTTTCTGCATGTGGCTGTCCAATTTTCCCAGCACCATTTATTGAAGAGGCTGTCTTTTTTCCATTGGACATTCTTTCCTGCTTTGTCGAGGATTAGTTGACCATAGAGTTGAGGGTCTATTTCTGGGCTCTCTATTCTGTTCCATTGATCTATGTGTCTGTTTTTGTGCCAGTACCATGCTGTCTTGATGATGACAGCTTTGTAATAGAGCTTGAAGTCTGGAATTGTGATGCCACCCACTTTGGCTTTCTTTTTTTTTTTTTTTTTTTTCCATTTTATTTATTTTTTCAGCGTAACAGTATTCATTCTTTTTGCACAACACCCAGTGCTCCACGCAAAACGTGCCCTCCCCATTACCCACCACCTGTTCCCCCAACCTCCCACCCCTGACCCTTCAAAACCCTCAGGTTCTTTTTCAGAGTCCATAGTCTCTTATGGTTCGCCTCCCCTCCCCAATGTCCATAGCCCACTCCCCCTCTCCCAATCCCACCTCCCCCCAGCAACCCCCAGTTTGTTTTGTGAGATTAAGAGTCATTTATGGTTTGTCTCCATCCCAATCCCATCTTGTTTCATTTATTCTTCTCCTATCCCCCTACCCCCCCATGTTGCTTCTCCATGTCCTCATATCAGGGAGATCATATGATAGTTGTCTTTCTCCGATTGACTTATTTCACTAAGCATGATACGCTCTAGTTCCATCCACGTCGTCGCAAATGGCAAGATTTCATTTCTTTTGATGGCTGCATAGTATTCCATTGTGTATATATACCACCTCTTCTTTATCCATTCATCTGTTGATGGACATCTAGGTTCTTTCCATAGTCTGGCTATTGTAGACATTGCTGCTATAAACATTCGGGTACACGTACCCCTTCGGATCACTGCGTTTGTATCTTTAGGGTAAATACCCAGTAGTGCAATTGCTGGGTCATAGGGTAGTTCTATTTTCAACATTTTGAGGAACCTCCATGCTGTTTTCCAGAGTGGTTGCACCAGCTTGCATTCCCACCAACAGTGGAGGAGGTTTCCCCTTTCTCCACATCCTATCCAGCATCTGTCATTTCCTGACTTGTTAATTTTAGCCATTCTGACTGGTGTGAGGTGATATCTCATTGTGGTTTTGATTTGTATTTCCCTGATGCCGAGTGACGTGGAGCACTTTTTCATGTGTCTGTTGGCCATCTGGATGTCTTCTTTGCAGAAATGTCTGTTCATGTCCTCTGCCCATTTCTTGATTGGATTGTTTGTTCTTTGGGTGTTGAGTTTGCTAAGTTCCTTATAGATTTTGGATACTAGCCCTTTATCTGATATGTCGTTTGCAAATATCTTCTCCCATTCTGTCAGTTGTCTTTTGGTTTTGTTAACTGTTTCCTTTGCTGTGCAAAAGCTTTTGATCTTGATGAAATCCCAATAGTTCATTTTTGCCCTTGCTTCCCTTGCCTTTGCCGTTGTTCCTAGGAAGATGTTGCTGCGGCTGAGGTCGAAGAGGTTGCTGCCTGCATTCTCCTCAAGGATTTTGATGGATTCCTTTCTCACATTGAGGTCCTTCATCCATTTGGAGTCTATTTTCGTGTGTGGTGTAAGGAAGTGGTCCAATTTCATTTTTCTGCATGTGGCTGTCCAATTTTCCCAGCACCATTTATTGAAGAGGCTGTCTTTTTTCCATTGGACATTCTTCCCTGCTTTGTCGAAGATGAGTTGGCCATAGAGTTGAGGGTCGATTTCTGGGCTCTCTATTCTGTTCCACTGATCTATGTGTCTGTTTTTGTTTGGCTTTCTTTTTCAATATTCCTTTGGCTATTTGAGGTCTTTTCTGGTTCCATATAAATTTTAGGATTATTTGTTCCATTTCTTTCAAAAAAATGGATGGTATTTTGATAGGGATTGCATTAAATGTGTAGATTGCTTTAAGTAGCATAGACATTTTCACAATAATTCTTCTTCCAATCCAGGAGCATGGAACATTTTTCCATTTCTTTGTGTCTTGCTCCATTTCTTTCATGAGAACTTTATAATTTTCTGCATATAGATTCTTAGCCTCTTTGGTAAGGTTTATTCCTAAGTATCATATAGTTTTGGGTGAAATTGTAAATGGGATTGACTCCTTAATTTTTCTTTCTTCTGTCTTGTTTTTGGAATAGAGAAATGCAACTGATTTCTGTGCATTGATTTTATATCCTGACACTTTACTGAATTCCTGTACAAGTTCTAGAAGTTTTCGAGTGGAGTCTTATGGGTTTTCCACATATAGTATCATATCATCTGCAAAGAGTGATAGTTTGACTTCTTCTTTGATGATTTGGATGCCTTTAATTTCTTTTTGTTGTCTGATTGCTGAGGCTAGGACTTCTAGTACTATGTTGAATAGCAGTGGTGATAATGGACATCTCTGCCGTGTTCCTGATCTTAACAGAAAAGCTTTCAGTTTTTCTCCATTGAGAATGATATTTGCCCTGGGATTTTCATAGATGGCTTTGATAATATTGAGGTATGTGCCCTCTATCCCTACACTTTGAAGAGTTTTGATCAGGAAGGGATGCTGTACTTTGTCAAATGCTTTTTCAGCATCTATTGAGAGTATCATATGGTTCTTTTTCTTTCTTTTATTAATGTGTTGTATCACATTGATTGATTTGTGGATGTTGAACCAACCTTGCAGCCCTAGAATAAATCCCACTTGGTCATGGTGAATAATCCTTTTAATGTACTGTTGAATCCTGTTGGCTAGTATTTTGGTGAGAATTTTTGCATCTGTGTTCATCAAGGATATTGGTCTGTAGTTCTCTTTTTTGGTGGGATCCTTGTCTGGTTTTGGAATCAAGGTGATGCTGGCCTCATAGAATGAGTTTGGAAGTTTTCCTTCCATTTCTATTTTTTGGAACAGTTTCAGGAGAATAGGAATTAGTTCTTCTTTGGTAGAATTCCCCCTGGGAAGCCATCTGGCCCTGGGCTTTTGTTTGTTTGGAGATTTTTGATGATGGTTTCAATCTCCTTACTGGTTATGGGCCTGTTGAGCTTTTCTATTTCTTCCTGGTTCAGGTGTGGTAGTTTATATGTCTCTAGGAATGCATCCATTTCTTCCAGATTGTCAAATTTGTTGGCATAGAGTTGCTCATCATATGTTCTTATAATTGTCTGTATTTCTTTGGTGTTAGTTGTGATCTCTCCTCTTTCATTCATGATTTTATTTATTTGGGTCCTTTCTCTCTTCTTTTTGATAAGTCTGGCCAGGGGTTTATCAATCTTATTAATTCTTTCAAAGAACCAGCTCCTAGTTTCGTTGATTTTTTCTATTGTTTTTTTTGTTTCTATTTCATTGATTTCTGCTCTGATCTTTATGATTTCTCTTCTCCTGCTGGGTTTAGGGTTTCTTTCTTGTCCTTTCTCCAGCTTCCTTAGGTGTAGGGTTAGGTTGTGTACTTGAGACCTTTCTTGTTTCTTGAGAAAGTCTTGTACTGCTATATATTTTTCCTCTCAGGACTGCCTTTGTTGCGTTCCACAGATTTTGAACTGTTGTGTTTTCATTATCATTTGTTTCCATGAATTTTTTCAATTCTTCTTTAATTTCCTGGTTGACCCATTCATTCTTTAGAAGGATGCTGTTTAGTCTCCATGTATTTGGGTTCTTTCTAGCTTTCCTCTTGTGATTGAGTTCTAGCTTCAGAGCATTGTGGTCTGAAAATATGCAGGGAATGATCCTAATCTTTTGACACCGGTTGAGACCTGATTTGTGACCCAGGATGTGATCTATTCTGGAAAATGTTCCATGTGCACTAGAGAAGAATGTGTATTCTGTTGCTTTGGGATGAAATGTTCTGAATGTATCTGTGATGTCCATCTGGTCCAGTGTATCATTTAAGGCCTTTATTTCCTTGTTGATCTTTTGCTTGGATGATCTGTCCATTTCAGTGAGGGGAGTGTTAAAGTCCCCTACTATTACTGTATTATTATTGATGTGTTTCTTTGGTTTTGTTATTAATTGGTTTACATAGTTGGCTGCTCCCACGTTAGGGGCATAGATATTTTAAATTGTTAGATCTTCTTGTTGGACAGACCCTTGGAGTATGATATAGTGTCCTTCCTCATCTCTTAATATAGTCTTTGGCTTAAAATCTAATTGATCTGGTATAAGGATTGCCACCCCAGCTTTCTTCTGATGCCCATTAGCAAGGTAAATTGTTTTCCACCCCCTCACTTTAAATCTGGAGGTGTCTTCGCATCTAAAATGAATTTCTTGTAGGCAACGTATAGATGGGTCTTGTTTTTTTATCCATTCTGATACCCTGTGTCTTTTGATTGGGGCATTTAGTCCATTAACATTCAGGATAACTATTGAGAGATATGAATTTAGTGCCATTGTATTGCCTATAAGGTGACTGTTACTGTATATTGTCTCTGTAACTTTCTGATCTACTACTTTTAAGCTCTCTCTTTGCTTTCAGTATTTCCTGTAGAGCTGGTTTGGTGTTTGCAAATTCTTTCAATTTTTGTTTGTCCTGAAAGCTTTTTATCTCTCCTTCTATTTTCAGTTATAGCCTAGCTGGATATAGTATTCTTGGCTGCATGTTTTTCTCGTTTAGTGCTCTGAATATATCATGCCAGCTCTTTCTGGCCTGCCAGGTCTCTCTGGATAATTCTGACGCCAATCTAATATTTTTACCATTGTATGTTACAGACTTCTTTTCCCAGGCTGCTTTCAGGATTTTCTCTTTGTCACTAAGACTTGTCAATTTTACTATTAGGTGACGGGGTGTGGACCTATTCTTGTTGATTTTGAGGGGGGTTCTCTGAACCTCCTGGATTTTGATGCTTGTTCCCTTTGCCATATTAGGGAAATTCTCTCCAATAATTCTCTCCAATAGACCTTCTGCTCCCCTCTCTCTTTCTTCTTCTCCTGGAATCCCAATTATTCTAATGTTGTTTCGTCTTATGGTGTCACTTATCTCTCGAATTCTCTCCTCATGGTCTAGTAGCTGTTTGTCTCTCTTTTGCTCAGCTTTTTTATTCTCTGTCATTTGGTCTTCTATATCACTAATTATTTCTTCTGCCTCATTTGTCCTAGCAGTGAGAGCCTCCATTTTTGATTGCACCTCATTAATATCTTTTTTGCTTTCAAATTGGTTAGATTTTAGTTCTTTTGTTTCTCCAGAAAGGGCTTTTATATCTTCAGAGAGGGTTTCTCTAATATCTTCCATGCCTTTTTTGAGCCCAGCTAGAACCTTTAGAATTGTCATTCTGAACTCTAGATCTGACATATTAACAATGTCTGTATTGATTAGGTCCCTAGCCCTCGGTACTGCATCTTCTTCTTTTTTTTGTGGTGAATCTTTCCGCCTTGTCATTTTGTCCAGATAAGAGTATATGAAGGAGCAAGTAAAATACTAAAAGTGTGGCAAAGACCCCAGAAAAATGCGCTTTAACCAAATCAGAAGAGACCCCAAATCATGGGTGGGAGAAAGGGGATAAAAAGAGGTTCAGGAAAAAAAGAGAAAAATTTAAAAAAGAAAACAAATAAAGAAAAAATATAAAAAAGAACGAAAAAGTATATATATTAGATAAACTAGTTAGAAAACGTTAAGAAAGAAAAGGGTCAAAGTTTTAAAAAATTTAGCAGAAGAAGAATAAAAAAGAAAAAAAATTTGAAAGAAAAATATAATTAAATTAACCGCAAGACTAAAGAATCATGGAGAGAAAGCCATGAGTTCTGTGCTTTGCTTTCTCCTCCTCTGGAATTCCGCTGCTGTCCTAGGTATTGAACTGGCTTTCCTTGGTAGATGAACTTTGTTCTGGCTGGATATTTTATTGATCTTCTGGGGGAGGGGCCTGTTGTAGTGACTCTCAAGTGTCTTTGCCTGAGGTGGAATTGCACCACTCTCACCTGGGCCAGACAAAGTAATCCTCTCGGGTTCGCTTTCGGGAGCTTTTGTTCCCTGAACAATTCCGTAGAGTTCTGGAGGATGGGAATGAAAATGGCGGCCTCCCAGTCTCCAGCCTGGAGGAGCTCAGAGCTCAGGGCCCCACGCCTCAGTGCGCCCCCAGAGAACAGTACCCAATCACTCTCGTATCCCTGGCCTCCAGCCCCGCTCCGCGCTCACCCAGCCTGCAACCGGTTCAAGGTAACCCCGAGCTGAGAGCTCCCTCCTCGGCTCTGTCTCTGTAGCCGGCTTCCCCGTTCTAATACCTGGGAGCTCTGTGACACTCCGACACCCCCAATCCTTCTGTGACCCTGCGGGACCTTAGGCCACGCTGACCCCGCATGGGCTTCAGCCTGGTTTAGCCTCTGGAGCAATGTCCCTCAGTGGAACAGACTTTTTAAAAGTCCTGATTTTGTGCTCCGTTGCTCCTCCGCTTGCCGGGAGCTGGCCCCTCCCCCCACGGTCTGTCTTCCCGTCGCTTTGGATTCACTTCTCCGCCAGTCCTACCTTTCAGAAAGTGGTTGATTTTCTGTTTCTAGAATTGTTGTTCTTCTCTTCGATTTCCTGTTGGATTTGTAGGTGTTTGCAATGTTTAGATAAGCTATCTAGCTGATCTCCTGCTACCTGATGTACTCTCAGCCTGCTACTTCTTCGCCATCTTGACTCCTCCCCCCTCTCTTTTTAATTTCTTATGATTTTAGACACCCATTGTTAATGTGTCACAAATAGTGCACTAGACAGTCATTATCAGTGATCCCTATAATTTGGTAATAAATCTAATATTCTACTCCCTCTATAAGTTACAATATAATAAAATGAAATTAGACAAGTTTTCTGTCTATACATTTAAAGTCTTTCTGTGTTTGTTTTAGTGATGATTTCCTAAGGCTTCACATATGTTTGATCTTATTAGTTAGCATGAATGTTTCTCTCAGGTAAAAGTGCTTAATAAGAAGTTTAGGCTATATTTCATAACTGGATAGCTAATTCACTTAGAGGTTTTTAATTTTTTTTCTTGAGTTTTCCCTTTATTTTGCAAAGAAAATGTATCACTTTCATTCATATTAAATAATTTACAGTGATTAAATTTGTTAAAATTATTTAACTTACTATTTAAATGATTGACACATATTTAAAATTATTTGCAGAAAAATAACAAAATTATAGTGAATTTAGGAAATTATTTTAAAAAATTTTTGATATATTGGAAGGTCAGAAGAAATGTTGTATTGACAAAAGAGTTTAATTATTGGCATCAAGATTCTTTTCTTGAGAATTTTAAATTTATATTAGTGTGATAAATTTATGTTATTTCAAGTGACGATTGTCTAATATTTTCTTTAGTCAACTTTTCTAAAGTGAAATATAAAAGAGTTATTCAAACTACTGATACATTTTAGCTTTCTTAAAGGTGAAAAACAAATAAAAAATTAAAAATGGAAAACATGGGTTTGAATTCTCCACCCTATGACTTATTAGTTGGAAAACACATAACTTCTTTTCTTCTACCTTTCTATAGTCTCAAAGGGCTATTATAGAAGCAAAGGAAGCCATGAATTATGTGTTTTTTGGACTATAAATCTGAGGTTTCATTGACTTTTCTAAATTCTACAGCAGTCTACATGGAGACAAACATACATACACCATGTTCAGCCTGCCCTGACGTCTGACTGCTGTTGGTTTTAAGAGTGTCCAGAGAGAGCAACCTTGGTTGACATGGAATTTGGTATTTCCGTGATGGGCACTCTGAACCTGGTCTTCTTCAAAGTCTTCGAAGTCTTGTTTAGCTTCAAGGGTAGTTCTTATCAAACATGGAAGAAAAAGTGAAAATATACCATGTATTTCATACGGAAATGTTGAAAAACTACCTCCTAGCAGGGTTTCCTGAGGCATTTTTTGGTTTTGCTGAGACATAACTCTAGGGAGAGCATGATCTCAAATCTTGATTTCAAAGCATCATTTAGTGAGAGATAGTAAATTATAATATAGAGACTTGTTTGATCTGTCTTTAGAACTAAAATTAGAGCTGCTTATAGGAATCAAAAGTTCAGGACAGTTGAGTTAAAACTGTAAAAAAGGCTTCAAGAGAAACGATAGTTTTTGTGTGTGTTTTAAGACATACATACAGAAAAGTCATTTAAGCTGTGCTTCTATTAAGTTACATCAAATTAGGTTTGGTTCTGTTCTTGACAGGCATAATGGCATTAGATTTGTTTTGCCAAATTATGTTAAAGAATGGAGGTAGGGGGGTGCCTGGGTGGTTCTGTGGGTTAAGTATTAAGTATTAAGGGTTATTGTGCCTTTGGCTTGGGTAACAATCCCATGGTCCTGGAATCCAGTCTGAGTATGGCTCTTGGCTCAACAGGGAGTCTGCTTCTCCCTCTCCTTCTACCCATCCCTCTAGCATATGCACACTCTCAGTTTCTCAAATAAATAAATAAATACAATCTTTAAAAAAAGAGGAGTGGAGATAGAATTTTCTTGAGTTACTGTGAACAGTTTCATATTTGGACTCTAAATCATCTACCTTGGTGAGGACAGAATGTCAGGAATATTGATTTGATAGTCTTTAAAGAGGATTAGATTGAATTCTTTTATTTCTTTTACTTTAGGATTCCTCCTTCCTTTGTGTTCATGTTGTTTTGCATTTGATCATTTTCCAAGCATTTACATTTTTGCTCACATGAAGATTATTCTGTAACCAAGCAATATATACAAATATTTAATGCTGGGAATTGTTTTTCTTTAGATAGAACGTCAGAAATTAAGTAGCCTTTTGCAAAATGTTTGGTTTCTTTTGTGCAGCATAGTGATTACATATCCCATCGATATGGAACATAGATTAGGTGTTTGAATGCTTTGTACCTCAGCCATTTCTACAAACATGTGTTATTAAATTTAAAAATAAGTTCTATTTTTCCAAACTAATTAGTAGGATTGCAGGATACTTAATTCACTCATATTATCTTTCCAACACTTACTATTAATCTTTATTTCAATTAGTAATTTATGATCAAAGTAAGTTAGGTATACAAAGAAATTTTTCCTGAATTCTGCTCTACTTTTAGATGAAGAATTTGTGCTGTGAGAAAAGCATATTTCAAATCCCTAAACAGTGAAGCATTTAATAATTGATAATTATTAAATTAAATAATAATTGATAACCATATAAATATATTGTATTTCAGTCTTTAGAGAAATGGTTTGAAATTTGGGTAAATTTGTGGATTTCTGTTTTTTGTAAATTTTTTTTAATGATAGAAGCGAGCATTTGTTAAATGCTTATTATGCCAGATCCTCACGATATATTATTATTTTAATTTAACAACATCAATGATGGAAATGTTATTATTATCTCCTTTTAATAGTAAAGAAAGTGCACCTTAGAGAAATTTGGTTATCTTTCTAAATCGACCCAAAATAAATGGCCATTAAGTGATTTATCAACCTTCATTTGAACCCAGGAAGGCTTTTCATGTACCCAGAGCTCCTAGCACAGTGCTATGGGATTCTTTTCCTGAACTCTTCTAAGACTCTTTTGATCACCATTAAACCCATTAAAAAGTAAATATATTTAATATTCAGTTATGTATGGTGAAAGATGGTAGTATTTTTTTTATTTGTTTATTTGTTTATTTACAGCATAACAGTGTTCATTGTTTTGGCATCACACCCAGTGCTCCATGCAGTACGTGCCCTCCCTATTACCCACCACCTGGTTCCTCAACATCCCACCCCCCCCGCCCCTTCAAAACTCTCTGGTTGTTTTTCAGAGTCCATAGTCTCTCATGGTTCATCTCCCCTTCCAGTTTCCCTCAACTCCTTCTCCTCTCCATCTCCCCATGTCCTCCATGTTATTTGTTATGCTCCACAAATAAGTGAGACCATATGATACTTGACTCTCTCTGCTTGACTTATTTCTCTCAGCATAATCTCTTCCAGTCCCGTCCATGTTGCTACAAAAGTTGGGTATTCATCCTTTCTGATGGAGGCATAATACTCCATTGTGTATATGTACCACATCTTCCTTATCCATTCATCCGTTGAAGGGCATCTTGGTTCTTTCCACAGTTTGGCGACCGTAGCCATTGTTGCAATAAACATTGGGGTACAGATGGCCCTTCTTTTCACTACATCTGTATCTTTGGGATAAATACCCAGCAGTGCAATTGCAGGGTCATAGGGAAGCCTTATTCTTAATTTCTTGAGGAATCTCCACACTGTTCTCCAAAGTGGCTGCACTAACTTGCATTCCCACCAACAGTGTAAGAGGGTTCCCCTTTCTCCACATCCTCTCCAACACACGTTGTTTCCTGGCTTGCTAATTTTGGCCATTCTAACTGGTGTCAGGTGGTATCTCAATGTGGTTTTAATTTGAATCTCCCTGATGGCTAGTAATGATGAACATTTTTTCATGTGTCTGATAGCCATTTGTATGTTTTCGTTGGAGAAGTGTCTGTTCATATCTTCTGCCCATTTTTTGATATGATTGAAAGATGATAGTATTTTTGTGTATAAATACAAAATAGAGCAATTAAAACTTTTGGCTTCGAAACACAAAATTATTCTTGTTTATCTTTGGATTTAGATTTGTTTCCTCTGTTAGGACCATTAACAAAAATAACTCAAATTCAATGAGTACTCGCAAGTGGGTGTAAGAAGTCTGGGAATATGTTGAAGAATGAAGAGGTCAGAGAGTGGCTAAAAAATTCACTGTAAGATATCCATAAGACACATTAATAAAAATGTATTTCTGGGTTGTTTTTATTGACCATAATTACATGTAGTTGGATGTTTTTCCAAATGTATAATCTTTTATAGAGGAGTCAAACACTCCCAGAAAGAACTCTGGTTATTAAAATCAACACAGATTTGAGAGGAATTTGATTTTATAACATTATGTTGATTTATAAAGAAATAGTCAATTTGCAAATGTAGAAAACCCAATTCAGAAAAGAAAACATTTTTGTTTTTATCCCACTGGAGACATTTGAATCCAAAGGATAAAAATACTGCTAGATAACTAAGAAGTTTGGATTGAGAAGACAAGAAAGTCCATTCAGATGTTTCCTTGATCTGGTGGTTCACCTTTCCTCTGATTCCACATTCAGCAAGCAGCTTTGGGGCTAGTATCAGTTTATCAATTACTTTAAAATGAAGACACATGAAAAGATGCCTAACATCTTTCATCATCAGGTAAATGCAAATCAAAACTATAATGATATATCACCTCTTAGCCTGTCAGAAGGGCTAACATCCGTGAAGAAAATCAGAAGTAATTTGTTATTAATAATAAAGTGTTGAATTTTGTAAATGATTTAGTTTTTACCAATTAAATTGGGTCCAAGTTTACTCATATAATAACACTACCTTGCTTGTGTTTCAATAAGCCCTCTTTTAGCTGGAAAGAAATTGTGGAATTATAACCTATCTACAATCTTTCAACTGTATCCAAACCTTGCTGTATCCAGGGAGTATGTCTTTAATATGCATTGGGGCAGAAAACAAATCAGAATTGTTATTCTAAGCCTTTATTGGCCTCTCACACTTCTGGTCCACATGACAAGCCATTAAAAACATGGAAAATTCTTGGGACTAAATAACATAGTACAGTATCATCATTTTTAAATATTGATATCTCCTGATATCACTTTTATAGAAATATTTTTATAATGTAAAAAAGAGGGGAAGGAATAAATTCAGAAAAAATTCTGCATATAATCTAAATGGTTTCTCTGATTTTGGGTCTTCTGAATGAGTTTAGAAGACAGGTTCTGTGGTTGAGATAGTGGTGCACAGGTTCAGTGCGCCCACAGCAATAGCTTCTTTTCTTTTCTTATTAGTTGCTTTGTTTCTGTTAGTGTTTTGATCATACCTCAGATTCCTCAGTGATTTATCAAGGTGGTGTAGACTCAAAAAGACTTTGAGGGTAAATAGAAATAAATTTCTCATCCATTATGAAGTCTTCATTAATTTCCCTCTGCAAAACCTCCACAAGATGTTTTCTCCTTTTCTTATGTTACCAGCCACATGTTGTGTTGCAAATCAGCCATTTATGAAATTGTTTCATCTGTCTTTTGAACTGTAAGATCCTTAGGGATAGAAACTCTTACTATTTTTATTGTCTCACGTTTTCTTTTTTTTTTTTTTTAAAGATTTATTTATTTGACAGATAGAGATTACAAGTAGGCAAGTAGGCAGAGAGGCAGGCAGAGAGAGAGAGAGGAGGAAGCAGGCTCCCAGCCAAGCAGAGAGCCCGATGCGGGGCTCGATCCCAGGACCCTGGGATCATGACCTGAGCTGAAGGCAGAGGCTTTAACCCGCTGAGCCACCCAGGCGCCCCTGTCTCACGTTTTCTTACAGAGAATTTTTCACAGTGGGCACACATTAAAATCTATTGAGGGAATGGTGTTGTTCATATTAATTTAAGTAAGATAATTATTAAAGCCTGAGGAAATATAACATACCTGAGTATTTTGGATTTTTTCCGATGAATAACCAAAATCTTGAAGAAACTACATTTTCATTTGTTTTATTAATTTGATAGTGATTTTCTTAATATAAAGTAATGCTTTGAAATACATATTTTAAGTAATAATTATTAATTTTTAAATTAAATACATTAACTATATGTTAAACCTAATTAAAAATAACCAAAAGAGAGGTAGAGTAATAACATAGATAATTAAATCTTGTAGAACAATGATTTTATTGATTTTAAAATTCAGGAATATTGAGAACATTTTAGCCAATATCTTCAGCTGTTTCTCTTTTCAATTTTTTTATTTGGATTTTATTGTGTATACATAAATATGGTATACATGTATATGTGTTTATATACATATATACATGTGAGCTATATAATATATTTGGTATGTATACATATGTATGTGTGTGTGTGTATGTTGTTTATTCATCTATCAGTGGACACTCAGGTTGTTTCTATGTCTTGGCTATTGTGAATAATGCTTTAATGAACATGGAGGTTGAGATATTTCTTTAAGATAGTAGTTTCATAGTATATAATATGTCATATATATTATAGACATATCATATATTATGTATATTGTAGTTAATGGAATATTGTTCAGCTATTTTAAAAAAAGGAAATCTTGCCATTTGTGATAACACAGATGCATCTTGAGGGCATTATGCTAAGTAAAATAAGTCAAAGAGAAAAGGCAAATACTGTATGATCTTGTTAATAAAGTGGAATCAGATAAAGGGCTAGTATCTGAAATCCATAAAAAACTTATCAAACTCAACAACAAAAGAACAAAAAATCCAATCAAGAAATGGGCAGAAGACATGAATAGACATTTCTCCAGAAAAGACACCCAAATGGCCAACAGACACATAAAAAAATGTTCAGCATCACTTGGAATCATAGAGAAAAGAACAAAACCACCATAAGACACCACCTCACATCACTCAGAATGTCTAAAATTAGCAGGTTAAGAAGTGATACATGTTGACGAGGATGTAGAGAAAGGGGAACCTTCTTACACGATTGGTGGGAATGCAAGCTAGTGAAGCCACTCTGAAAAACTGTATGGATGTTCTACAAAAAGTTGAAAATAGAGCTACCTTATGACCCAGAAATTGTGCTACTAGGTATTTATCCCAAAGATACAAATGTAGTATTCCAAAGGGGCACCTGCAACCCAATGTTTATAGCAGCAATGTCCACAGTAGCTAAACTATGGAAAGAGACCAGATGTCCATTAACAGATGAATCGATAAAGAGAATGTGGTATAACACACACACACACACACACACACACACACACACACACACACGCATACACACAAAGAATACTACTCAGTCATGAAAAGAAGAGAAATCTTCCCACTTGCAAGGGCATGGATGGAACTAGAGGACATCACACTAAGTGAAATAAGTCAGAGAAAGACAATTATCATATGATCTCACTCATATGTGGAATTTAAGAAACAAAACAAAGGATCATAGGGAAAGGGAGGGAGAAATAAAACAAAATGAAATCAAAGAAGGATACAAACCATAAGAAACTCCTTTTATTATTATTAATTATTTTATTAACATATAATGCATTATTTGCTACAGGGGTACTGGTTTGTGAATCATCAGGCTTACACACTTCACAGCACTCACCATATACCCTCCCCAATGTCCATAACCCAACCACCCTCTCCACAAACCCCCTCAAAAGACTCTTAATCATAGGAAACAAACTGAGGATTACTGGAGAGGAGGGGGATGGGAATGGGCTGCTTGCATGATGGACATTAAAGAGTTCATGTGATGTAATGTGCACTGGGTATTATATAAGACTGGTGAATCACTGATCTTTACTACTGAAACTAATAATACATTATATGTTAACTTGTTGAATTTAAATTAAAAAAAAAGAAAACTAAAAAATTAAAAATAAAACTTTAAAAACACTTAAAGAAATGAAAACACCAAACTCATAGAAATAGAAAGTAGATTTGTGGTTACCAAGGGCTGGTGGCGGAGGATGTGGGGAGATGTTGGTCAAACAGTACAATATTCCAGTTATGAGATGAGTAATTTCTGAGGATCTAATGTATAGCATGGTGACTATAGTTAATACTGTATTATATCCTTGAAAGCTGCCAAAAAAGTAGACCACTCACACAGCAAAATACAATAATTATGTGGGGATGATGTGTATTAACTAACCTTATTGTGGTAATCATTTCATAGTACATGCATGTATCAAACTATCACATTGTAAGCCTTAAATGTATACAATGTTATATGTCGATTATATCTCAATAAAAGTGGGGAAAACAGAGAGATAGACTATGATATTTCTATTTGTCCTATTAGACTATTATGCTTGGCTTTTCATCTTTATTTTGTAACTAATTGACTGTGTGATTTAGGGCATTTAGCATCTCTGAGACACATTATTTTTCTAACATGGATGGGCTGTCAGTCAATAGTATGCAGTTCTGCAAAGTGTGGATGTTTATAAGTGAGGAAAAAGAATTATCTGTGATACCAGCTCCAATCTGATGAATAAAATAAAATAAAGAATTAGAGAAAGATGCAGGAAACAAAGAGATGTTTTGCAAAGTTATTGATTTTAATTTAAGTGGAAAGGACATAGTCATTACTATGTTTTATTCTAAAAATGACCTAAAATTAGCATTTTGAACTTAAGATAAAAATCCATATATAGCAGTGATTGTATATCCACATTTTTTTTTTTTTTGCAAATTCAAATTCCTGTACCATAGACTTCACCATGATCTTCTCTAGAAGGAACACAGGTTTTCTTAATAATTCTTAGACCTACATACATTTTCTTAATGGAAGAGGCATTCTTCTGTGAGAGTTTCTGTAATGTGAATATATAGCAAATAACACTGCCCTTATTTTCCACTATAAATTTTGCATCACCAGAAATAGGTTCTTCTATTGTCTCTCAACAAATATTGCTTTAATAATTGCATATCCACAAGCAAAAAGGTAGACTTCACTTTCTACTTTGTACCATATACAAAGATGAACTAAAATAACCATGAGCCTAACTGTAAAATTTAAAACCAAAAACTTCTAGAAGTGAAGGTATGATCTTGAGTTAGGTAAAGTTTCTTAGACATGATACCAAAAATGTGATCTATAAAAAAACAAATTAGTAAACCTGGTTTCACTGAAATTAAAAACATCTTCTCTTTGAAAGATTCTTTTAAGAGAACAGAGAGAGGAGCCAGGAAATGGGATAAAATGTTTACAGGTAATAAATCTGGTAAAGGATTTACTACAGCACATATAAAGGATTTTAAGAAATACAATCTAATAAAAAGTGAGTATTTATGGGCAAATACCTAGTAGTGTGATTACTGAATCATAGGGTAATTCTATTTTAACTTTTGAGGAACCTCCATATTGTTTTCCACAGAAGCTGTACTAGTTTGCATTCCCACCAACAATGCAAGAGTTTTTCTTTTTCTCCACATTGCTGCCAATATTTGTTGCTTCTTGTGTTACTGATTTTAGCCATTCTGACAAGTGTGAGGTGATATCTCATTATAATTTTAATTTACATTTCCCTGTTAATGAGTGATGTTGAGCATCTTTTTATGTGTCTGTTGGCCATTTGGATGTCTTCTTTGGAGAAATATTTATTCATTTTTTCTGCCCAATTTAGATTGGATTATTTGTTTTGGGGGTGTTGAGTTGTATAATTTCCTTATATATTTTAGACACTAATCCTTTACTACATATGTCATTAATAAACATCTCCCATTCTGTAGATTGCTTTTTAGTTTTGTTGATTATTTCCTTCACTTGCAGAAGCTTTTTATTTTGATTTTACTTTTATGTAATCAATAGATTACATAAAAGTATGTAATCAATAGATTGATATGTCAGAAGACGTATCTAGAAAAACATCACTTTGGCCATGTCAGAGAAATGACTGCTTGTGTTCTCTTCTACATATACATACACAATGGAACATTACTCAACCATTAAAAATAATGAAATCTTGCCAGTTGTAATTATGTGGATGGAGCTAGAGAGTATAATGCTACGTGAAATAAGTCAATCAGAAAAACAAATACCATATGATTTTGCTCATATGTGAAATTTAAGAAATAACAACAAAAGAAATAAACAAAGGAAAAAAAGAGAGAGAGAGGGAAAGACAAATAAAGAAAAGCACTCTTAACTAAAGAGAATAAACTGATGGTTATCAGAGGAGGGGTTGGAGGATGGGTGAAATAGGAGATGTGGATTAAGGAGTGCACCTTTTGTGATGAACACTGGGTGGCATATAGAACAATTGTATCCCTATACTGTACACTCGAAACTAATATAACACTGTATGTTGACTATACTGAAATTTAAAATAAAATTTAAAAAAAAGAAATAAGTAAAAACACTTAAACAGACTTGATTGAAGAAGACATACGGATGGCAAATGTACAATATGATATGGTGCTCAACATCATTGATCATTAGGAAATGGAAATTAGAACTACAAAGAGATGCACCCACATATCGATTACAATGGTTCCATTCCAAGTGTTCCCTAGGCAGAAGTCATCAGAACTCTCGGACTCTTCTAGTGGGAAAGAAATGGACAAAAACCAGTTTGGAAACAGTTTGACAGCATTTTATAAAGTTAAATGCACACCTGCCATATGATCTAGCTATTCTTCTCCTTAATATTTATCCAGGATACATGAAAGTGTGTCTCCATATGCATATACATACATGTTCACAGCAGCTTTATTTTTCAGAGTCTAAGGCTGGAAACAACCAAAACGTCTGTCAGCAAGTAAAGGGTTAAACAACTGGTGTTGTATTTGTATAGTGGAGTCCTACTCAGCAACAAACATGAAGGAAGTTGACACACACTACAACATGAAGGAGACTTAAAATAATTATGCTGAGTAAATGAAGCCAGACAAAAGAAGATTACATACAGGATTATTCAATTTATCTAAAATTAATATATAAGGATAGAAAAGAGATCAGTGTTGGTCTAGGGATAGGTTGGTTATAATGAGAAGTTAGAATTATAAAAGGACACAAGGAAACTTTAAAGTATTGTAAATATGTTCATTATCCAAATTGTAGTTACGGTTTCTTGAAGGTGTATATATGTCAAAACTTAGCAAATTGAACATTTTAAATAAGTACATTTTTTATAGGTCAGTGATATCACAATAAAGGTATTAAAATGTTTCTAAAATGAATTTTACAACATGATAAAACTTTTCTAAAATGAATTTTTAAACTTGATAAAAAATTTTGAGAATTTCTTTATATATTTCAGCTTGTTTTGATTTCACCTTATGGCTCACATTACTAGAAATACTATTAAAAAACAAACGGGGTGCCTGGGTGGCTCAGTCGGTTAAGCATCTGCCTTCGGCTCAGGTCATGATCTCAGGGTCCTGGGATGGAGCCCTGCATCAGGCTCCCTGCTTGGTGGGAGTCTGCTTCTCCTCCTCCCCACCCATGCTCTCTCTCACTATCTCTATCTCTTTCTCAAATAAATAGAATCTTAAACAAACATATTTATATTAAAGCATATTAAATATATAGAAATATTAGATAAATATATATCATTTAATGTATATTAAATGATATATATATGCACACACACACACACATATATAGCCCCCCACTTTGAGGAGCTTTTCTAATTTTGGTGGCAGAGCAAGCTAGTTTCTTTAAAAATGTTCTCATGCTGCATATATAAATTGATGCAGGATAATATTTTAATTTGCTGCTAAGGTAGGAACAGTATATCAGCACTCAATAGGGACCAAAATAAACAAGTGATCACACAAATAAAACATTAAGAAGCAGGTGAAATTAGAGCCATGAACTATAGATGACTTTGAAAGGATGAGAAACTGGAGACCAAGACTAGCAGCCCATGCAAAGTTGGGAATTCAAGCCCGAGGATCCTCAATTAGGCCTGGACCCCACCCCCCACTCTATGGCGCTATCCCTGTAGTGAAGGGATGGGCTAAGAAAAAAAAATTCCATCAAGAAAATAGATCCTAACAGGAAATTTGTTATTTCCAAGGTTGCTACAGGGGAAAATATTATTAATATCACTCTTTACAGACAATTTATAGTCATTAGCTTGCTCTCATATGAGTCTGGTGTTCAAATGTACACTAACTACTTAGTCAGGGAAACCTCAAGCTGAGATATTAAATTAACACAGTGTTAGGTTGGGAACACTATCTGCCATTCAGCAGAGGCCAACACAATCGTGTCTGGTGGAAATGCTCTCTGGGGTCCCACAGGTTGTGTTCCACCAAATATGTGTTCCCAGTGAGACAAACAATTACCAAACACAGAAGGAAACCTATCCTGATTAAGCTTCAGCAAAACAACACGAGTTCTTGTGATGAAGTTATCAGATAAAGCATTAGGTACTGTATTTTAAATGTGTACAAAGAAACAGCAGAATGAAAGATAACCAGGGCACTGAGAGGCTATCTAAAATGATCAGATAGATTTTTTAAAAAGAAACATATACATTATATGTGTAAAATCTACAATTCTTAAATTTAAAAAAAATCAATGAGCGTGGTGAATGGAAGATTAGCCATTTCTAAAGAGAGTGATAGTAAACTGAAAGATAAAGTTGAAATAATAGCTCAGAAAAGAAGACAGATAAGGAGATGGAAAATATGAAAAGGAAATTAAAAGGCAGGAACATTAGATAGGCAAAAGTCGTCATATCTAATTAGATTTCCAAAAAAAAAGTTGAGGGAGAAGTGAATGGGGAAGAACCAATATTCAAAGTGAGAATTGTTGGGAATATTATATAACAAATAGAGACCAAACATAAAAAGTACAATGTTTGCCAAAGAGCAAAAAGTAAAAGAAATTTGTATGTATGTACAGGGGGTGAAACTTGAAAATATGAAATAAAACAAGGATATTAAAAAAGAGAAAGAAGAGAAAGGGCATATTATATAAAAAAAGAAGTAACAATTTGAATGATGACTAAGTTTTTAACAGCCATGAGCCAACGTAGTAATGTTCAAGTTCCAATGTTCCCAGAAAAAAAATAAAGTGCCAGACAAATTTATAACCCCCATACTATATCTTTTAGAAATCAAGACAAAATGCAACCATTCTGAGATAAGCATATCCTAAGAGATCTGACTACAAAGAAAGAAATAGGGAGTGACATAGTCAGTGCCCAGGAGCTAATCCTCTATGAAAAGGAAGGATGCTAGTCTACTTCAATGGTAGTGCTTCCTCTTTTCTACAAATTCTGGAATAAAATTGCCTGGAATTGGAGAACTGAATTTATATCTATTTGATCCTGAACAAGTTATTTAAACTTCTAGTACCTATATTCCTTATCTTTAAAATTGGAATAATAATAATAGTAATAATAATAATAATATCATCTAAGGCATAGGATTTTTATAAGAATTGAATGAATTAATACATGTAAAGAGCTTACAGTAATGTTCTGCACATAAAGCTAGGAAACTATTATTGTGGTGAATATTGTTGTCATTGTTAATGTTCTATATTTCCAAAAAATTTACGGACCAAAATCTCCCCAAGTTACTGTTACAAGACTGCATTGATAGTCCAGAAATGGGCAGGAAAGTGCAAGAAAGGAAAATTAGAAGTCAATCAGACTCAAAAAGGTTCAGAAATCTTAATTAATAAAAGTATAAAATTTTTGGCAAATTAAGCCTCCCAATATACAAAATACATATTTATATCTGATCAAGTGACTTTTGTGCCATTAATACAAAGATGCTTTACCATCTTTTAATGCAGTCTACTTATTTACTTAGTTTAAAAGAGGAAAAATTCAGATCATCTCCATTGATTAAAAAAACTTATTTGAGGCAGTAGAACACACATTCATGCAAAAAGACATTTAGAGAAATAGAAAAAGGCAGAAATTTCCCTAACCATATGAAGACTTTTAATAATAAATACCTAGCAATTCATCATAGGTAGTGGTGAATCCTTAGGACTAATGTATTTTTTTAAGGTTTTTTTTTTTTTGTGTTATTTAAATGTATGCTGTTATTTTTTTTTCTTTTTTTTCCCCATTTTATTTATTTTTTCAGCGTAACAGTATTCATTCTTTTTGCACAACACCCAGTGCTCCATGCAAAACGTGCCCTCCCCATTACCCACCACCTGTTCCCCCAACCTCCCACCCCTGACCCTTCAAAACCCTCAGGTTGTTTTTCAGAGTCCATAGTCTTTTTTAAGGTTTTTATATTTATTTGAGAGAGAGTGAGATAGCATGAGACAGGAGAGGGTCAGAGAGAGGGCTCTGCTGAGCAGGCAGTTCAATGCAGGACTCCATCCCAGGACTCCAGGATCATGACCTGAGCCAAAGGCAGTTGCTTAACCAAATGAGCCACCCAAGTACCCTAGAACTAACCTGTTTAATGACAAGACCAAGACTATAGTATCTACTATCACTAATTCTAATCTATCACTATAAAACAAAGCAAAGAGAACAAAGAAATAAAAAGGGGTTATAATCAATACTGCCACAGTGAATAACTCTAAGAGGCATATCACGTTTAATATGGAATAATGCCTCTGGAAAACACTCCTGATTTTAAGATAGGAAAGAATGAGGTAAAATTGCCATCATTCACAGATAGAGATTGTCTGTTTAACAATCCAAGTTATCCACACAAACTGTTAGCACTAATAATAGACTTTAGCAAAATCAATATATAAAAATAAATAGCATTAGTATCAGGAAAAGTAATTAGATACTTTAAAATAATATCAATTATAAAACATCCCATTACTCAAAAAATATGTTTTTTCAAGAATATTTCTACCAAAAAAATGAAAAATCATCTGGAAGGAGGAAAGTATACAACTTAGTTGAAAGATAATTATTAAATGAAAAGATAACCCAGCCTTACAGATGGGAAGTCTCAATACCACAAATATGTCAATTCTCCTTAAATTAATGTTTATATTTAATGCAATTGTTAAAAAATATTAACAGAGTTCTCTTTCTAACTAGACAGAGATAACTTAATCCTGAAATTCATATAAAAGAGAACAGTGCAGTTAATCTTGAAGAATAAAAGAAGAATATTTGCATTACCAGATAGAAAAGCTTAGGATAAAGATATAGTGGTATTAGTATAAAGATACACACATACATATATACAGAAATACGTATACATACAGAAATGTGTATTTGTATGTATCTGTAATACACATAGGAATGCACATCCAATGATAATATGCATTCATGCAGTGTATATGAATACATATACACACATATGTGTGTATATGTCTATACATACTGTATGTATGTCTATATGTATAATGTGTCTCTACAGACTGTATGTGTGCATATATATATATATATATATATATATATATATATATGTGTATATATATTCTGTTACTTCTGAGCCTCGGTCATGAAAGGCCATACCATTGGCTTTCCCAGATCTACAGCTTAATGACTGCAAATCTTGGGATTTCTGAGCCTCCAAAGACATATGACCCAATTCCTTATAATCTCTCTCTTTCCCTCTCACATTTCTCTTGTGTCTGTCTATCTATCTATCATCTATCTATCATCTATCTATCCATCATTTATCTACCTATCCTCTATCTATCATCTGTCATCTATCTATATATTTACCTATCTACTTATATATCCTATCAGTTTTGTTTCTTTAGAGAATACAGATGACTAAAAGCCATGAAAGAAATATAGCAAAATATTGAAATTCAAGTGGTCTGGTTTTTGGTTCATGAAGATTATATTCTTTTCTTTATACTTTTCCTTACATTTTAAAAGTAAATCTTAATATACTTTAAAAATTTTAAACTACAAATAAATGCAGTGTGATCATTGTTATGGTAGAAGTATACAGAGCAGTGTCATACATGATGGGATAAATTCTAGGCAAAGAAACCTGGGTATGCAAAGCAACAACACTCTGATGTCTGGTGGCGTTCAAATTGAGGAAGCTGCATAGAATCCTCTAGATCTTGCACAACCATTAATGCACTTCACCAAGTGAATGACTTGATCAAGTTTACATTTCGGAAAGATTCTGGCAGGGCAGTTGCAAAATAATGGGCACCATTAAATTTTAGGAGGCAATCACACAGGCTTGAACCAATGTAGTCAGTGAAGATGGAGAGAAAAATACCGAATCACAGTGATATTTAGGAGTTAGAATTGAAATAATTTGGTAATCCCTGATGTGCCAAAATGAGGGGGAGGGTGGAGCCTGGGAAGATTAACTGCCTCTCTGTTTAAATTCAGAATGAATTTAAGTTGTCTTCTCTAGTATATGGGATACCAGGGAAGGATCAGGCTTGGAGTAATAGAGGATGAGCCCAGTTTCTAGACCCTCAAGTGTGGTGGTACTTCTGTGGGACATTCAGGAAACTACCAGTGGCTTACAAAGGTATCCAAGCAAACAACATGGCTGTAGTGTAGGGGAAACAAAAGGGAGGGGGGTTTGAGAATCTTGCCATCCAGGGCAGAACAGAATGAGGGTGATTTAAAAGTGTCCATATAACTTACATGGTACTTTTTTTTTTTTTTAATATAAAGTCTCACAAGTTATTTCAAACATTTTCCTTAAGGACCTACTTTATAATATAATCCTTGCTTTGACCTGCAGTAGAAGCAAAAGAACAGATTGTGTCCCTTCAACTCTGTTTTCAAGATGTGTCAAATTTTCTGTAGTGGTAATCATGCTCTCTTAGCTCTGGGAAATTGCACACTTCATTTGCCCTTCTTTTGCCCTGCCAGGAACACCCTATATTTCTCTCCCCTCCTCACCTAGGTTCGCAGAGTCAGTGTCACCTCTGCAAAGGAAACTTCCTGTTGACTCATGATTCTCTCCACTAAGGTTAGGTAAGCTCCTCAAGAAGGAGATTATCTTGGTTGCTGGGATAACATCAGTGCCCAATATGGTGTCTGATAATCAGTATTCAATAATTATTTGTTAAATATTAGATGCTGTTTATTTAAAATGTAGATCAGGGGCATCTGGGTGGCTCAGTGAGTTAAAGCCTCTGCCCTAGGCTCAGGTCGTGATCCCAGGGTCCTGGGATCGAGCCCCACATTAGGCTCTCTTCTCAGCAGGGAGCCTTCTTCCCTTCCTCTCTCTCTGCCTGCCTCTCTGCCTACCTGTGATCTCTTTCAAATAAATAAAAAGTCTTAAAAAAATAAAATAAAATATAGATTATGCACACTGGGGGCTAATAATCAAATGTTAGTGTAGCATAGTTTGCCTGGAATTATTCTTGGTTGTTTTAGGCATGTCTCTCCAGTTAAATATAAACACCTCAAGGTCAAGGATGGTATCTTTTCCTTTTTCAGCATTGTCCATCCTACCTGACATGTAATTTTTATAGTAATCACTTGAGCAATAGTTTAGTCTACAAATAAGATTATCCATTTTGGACTCTGTATCCATATTAAATATTCTACTGCTAGTTATCTGTTTATTTGGGGACTGATTTCTCCACTAGGGCCTATTAACACCTCAAAATCGGGTTTGTAAACCTGGTAAAACCTGATGATTATGAGCTATTCATAATTTGTTAGTTCATTTATATAAAATTTATTTTTTAAAAAATTATTTATTTGAGAGAGAGAAAGCATGAGCTGGGGGAGGGGCAGAGGGATAAGGAGAAGCAGACTTCCCACTGATCAAGGAGCCGGATGCAGGACTCAATCCCAGGACCCCAGGGATCATGACCTGAGCCAAAGGCAGATGCATAACTGATTGAGCCACCCAGACACCCCTAAAATTTAAATAGAGGAGCAGAACACTTCAAGTTAATGGCTTTATCTGGTTATGATTTTAGAAAGAACATAGAAGTTGCCAACCTTATTTCTCAAATTTTTATGGTTGAAAGAGAGCCCTTCTTCATTAGTTCCTTAATTTTGGAATTATTTAAAGTGCATTTTATTTAAAGAAAAAAGATTTGTTTCATCCAGAATGCACGTGGAACTTGAATTTTAAACCACTAAAATTTTAATTCTGAATTTGTGTTTTGCTGTTAGAACTAGGGATGGGCTGACTTTGTTGATTTAATTCCTTTTTTTTTTTTTCTAATATATGCCTCTGTGCTTGAGAAAGAGATGGAGAAAAATGAGAGGGAGAGAGAAAGAAACAGAACATTTGACTAATGACCTTTTGAATGGATCAAAACAACAATCTATTTATATCCTCTGGGAAATGTTTATCCCTTTGAAGTCATCTCACAGTCTCTTTATCCTATGTGGCCTTTTTAGGTGTTCCGTTTTAATCCTGATCTAAATAAAGAAAGTAAATGTTGCACAGGATCAAATTTACAGTCTAGCTAAATGAGAAATCCATTAGGTTGGGAACCTTGTAGAAGTTGTATTGCTGTGGCATTGATTTCTCTTTCCCAGTATCAGCCTTGCCATATATCCATTAAGCACACCCTCCTTCCTGTCCATCTGTCCATTTTATTCACCTATCATCACCTCCTGGAGCGCCACAGGTGCCCCCTATAGCACATCTCTAAGTAGAACCATGACTTTGATGGTGAAAGACTCATTGTGAAGCCAACAGAATCCTAAAAATTCCCATGTGCTCACCATTTTCATCACTGATAGAACCCCTGTAATCACAGAACATAAAACCAACACAAACTGTAATCAATATTAGTAAACAGTGCTAAGATTTCATTACACCACCAACTTAGACATTTAAAGTTTATATTAGGACAGTTCAGATCAAATAAACACAGTCAAGCAGATTTCCTTTTCTAAAATTCACTCACAAGGATCATTTTCCTTTCTGATATTGACAGAAGGAAAAAAAAACAAAAAAGAAAAAAAAATGAAAAAACACAAGCAAACAACAAACTCAAATTTTTCTTTTTGAAATGGAATCCTTGAAAAGAATAGTTTAGAGACCAGCCAGTCAACAAAGTTTTATCTTGCTAGGCTCCCCTTTTTGAGGACCCAGACATGTGACAGGGCTGAGGAAAGAGCCTTCTCCAAGTAGGGGTGGAATTAACAGATTTGTTAAGTTGTGGTCTTTTTATACATTTGATTACACAGATCTTAAAGAAGAATTTTGGCTTTAATCGGCCCTATAGAAACAGGGAATAATAAAAGCAGAATTATGAGCATGGTGGCCACATACCTTATCTTTCAAAGCAGGACACTTCAGAAAATGGAGAGTCTCTTAAAATTATGGCAGTGCAAAGAGCATAAACCAGAACTACGACCATGCCAGGAATACTGAGACCTATGGTCATCTGATTATGAGGAGTTGGCAATTAAAAATGGAATGCTAATAGAATCTGTTAGAACTGAAGGACTAGGGTTTAGTTTGGCACACAGTGATATTTATTTGACAAATCTGATTAATAAATATGAAGCCAACCTCCTATATTAATGTGGAAGGTGAATAATTTGATTGGAGTTATTAAGACCATTAAAACTGATTGCTTTAAGATTTGTTGTTATTCTGTTAGATTAAAAGATAAATCAATGTCAGCGTTTTACTGGGACCCTCCCAACTAAATCAATCAATGACTGACTTAGTGTGTGCCTTCTGTTTCCAGTTATTTTGGTTTCATCTTCACAGGCTGATTTTGCCCTTGTAAGTTATTCGTTGTTTTTATGTAGAATGTGAACTATGTCACTTCTTCTGTTATAGTTGTTGAATATTTTCATTCAAAAATATGTTGTTACTTTGCTTGGTGGAATTGAGACCTTGCACATTTTTAAGCCACTTAGAAGAAACGTATGTTTCTTCTGTATGATTTATAGAACAAGCAAACAAAGCATGACCTTTCCTGAACTGATTAACAGTGCTATTCTTCAGAATGGCAGTTTACTATAGATTCATTCACATTGAACGATTTTATAAATGTGTATAGGGTATAATACAAATATGTAACATGAAAATATAATGGGCTTGAAATAAAATTTGAACAAAACATTTATATTGTACTACTATAAAATAAAGCTCAAATTATTTTCCCCAGCCCTATTTTCTAGGCATAAAAAAACCCACTTTATATAAAATTTGAGAACGTCATATAAGAAATGATTTTATTTTTAATTCTAACATCAACATATGCTTCATTTTTAGTTATAGATTATTTCCACACACCATAAATTGATAACCTGCCTTAAAATGGAGTAGAATTTAATTTACCTAGAACTAAATGTGGATAGATAGATTTTTAAAATTTTCTTCTGATAAATTTTGTTTCCCTTCCTGTGACCCAGAACATTGTGTGAACAAAAGAAGAATAAAATATGAAGTCATTTGAAAATCAATTCTAACCTCTCAGGTTGGCACTATTGCAGTCACAGAAAACACTTTGAAACAGTATCAAATTACAGTTTTTTTTTTTATTTCTGTCTTGCTAGGTCAGGCTCTTTCAAATCAAGTAGGATAGGTTTAGAATGATACAGTTATCACACTTTTAAAAGATGAATCCCAGAGCTCACAACATAGTAATAAAAGCCTTACACATAGAAGATGAGCTCATGTACCTGAAAATAACAGTCCTCTATTGTTGATATGGCCATGGCTGTTGGTATTGTTTACTTGAAGTTCCTTGAAGGAAAGGGCCACCATTTCTGTATATCTCTGTGCTCCAACTCCATGTGTTAAACAACAGCACTGGTGAGTGTTTTCTAAATGGAATGGGAATATATAAAACCAAAATTTCAGTATTTTCAAGTCAAGAGAGTATTACTGTAGTTATATAATATTTTTACTTGTTTCTTTTGGTTAAAAAGCAGAATTATGTGAGGTTCCTCCTTTCAAGGGAATTCTTCAGAAAACCATGCTAAATATGTTCTTCCCTTCCTCTTCCCCCACCCAATATTTAACTTACCACAACTTCATGCTTTGGTGGACATTGAATAAGTATTTCTGGTCAATAGTCACAAGCCAAGTATTTTAAAGTCAAGTTGTCTCTTGTTCAGGACATCCATGGTCCTATTTCCTTTAATATGGAGTAAATTTTCAGGTTGGACTTTGTTTCAGCCTTTCTTTATTGTGTGAATCTCAACTTATTTACATATAAGTGTATATAAGGAAACACTGTTAACATGGAGAAAACTATTCCTAGAAAAGAATCCAGAAGTAGGCAAAAATCTCTTTTTGTGTCCTCCCTGCACATCTTTTTGAGCAATTTCCCTCTGGCCCCCAAGGAAGCCACTATTTCCTCATTGCTTGAGTTTCTTCCTATAGTAGCCCAGAATGCAGGAAATGTATATTGGAGTTTCCTAACTGATGTTTTATATTTTAAACAAAACTTGGAACTGCAATTTTGAAACAATGAATACTATTTAGCCATGCATATGGATGGCCCCCAAATGAAAGCATGACTGTCTCTTAAAATAACAAAACTATTCAGACAAATAGACAAGCTGACCTTTGAAGAAGGCTCAGTTAATATAATCATCTTTTATTTAAAACCTTCCGCAATGACCATCTGAAATAAGAAAGCAAAGGTCAAGCCAAGGCCATATTTTAAATTTTCATTTTTAACCTAAGGCTATTAAAGCCAAATGAAATTTAGAAAATGATCCAATTTTGTTTCAATATTCATACACAAGGACAATTTATCTTTTAAAATGATCCAATCCAGTTTTTCACTGGATGGGTGAGGTGGGATGCTGTAGAGTTTTGCAAATTAATAGGATCCAGATATGGAGATGAAAGTTGGAGCTGCTACAGTAGAAAATCTGTACATCTGCCTATATGTTGTTGCTACTGATCTGCTTTCTCTATTTCCCATATACTTAAATGATAAACCGTGGAAGCATGCAGTGGTCTCTCTTTATCTCATCTAGGGCATGGCCCAGCTGGTTTTCTTGGGTGCTCAGAGAGTTGAATGTGACATTATGGCAGCAGAGCAATGAGAAATAAAGCAATTTCTAATAAAATAATGGTAATTTTTTTGAAGGTGGGCTGAGAATCATTTCATACTTGAAAGGCATGAAGCCATTTTACTACTAGCGAAGGACTCCAAGAAATAGGATAGAAAGAAGAAAGAATGACTGGTAATCTTTTTCAAATCACTCTGCCCCAAACTACTTCAAATAACTAAATACAAAGAGAATCCCTAAGAAGGTAAATACATATAAGAGGGAAACATATCTGTTTCATGTCAGACAACACACCACCAAAATCACCAGAAAAAAATAGTCAAGTCTTCTGTCCTTGATAACAATGACGTCCTCCTGACTTTAAACTGTCTTAAAGCTCGGAAAAGAATGTGCAGGGTTTATTCCAATAAGCACAGAAAAGAGTCTTCTTTTTTCATTTGTCTGGCTTTTTGATATTTTTCTGATGTGTCTCCTGTGAACATTGTTTCTTTCAGATATTTCTATTTTCAGAACTAACTTCTTTCCTTTAAGTAAAATGACTGCAATAAAATGCGTAGAATTGATTACTTTGAAGATTGATATTGTTAAGGTTGATGTTCTTTCTATAGCCATATAGAATCATAACAAAAAATATATAAGAAAAGACAAGAAAATAAAAGATTTCACATGCTTCTTTACTGATGATACACCAGCTTTAACTAAAGAGTGTGTCCCATGATAATCTTAGGATTCTTTAATATGACTTGTTATATTTTCTCTTCTAAGTTAGATACCTTCTTTCTCCTCACCCTAAACAATAGGACCCTGCTAGGGAAAGGATGCAAAAAATCTGTAGCCAAATTTTCTAAAAAATTTAGAGATGATATTAATAAAGGACTTTTTATTAGTCAGAGTAGGCTGGTCCCACTGAGATCACGAACTACTCCCATATCTCAGTGGCTAAACAGAACAAAATGAATTTCCTTCTAATTCTACATGTCCCACAAGGGTCAGTGCAGGGTGGGGGGGACTCTGCTCCACTGCATTGCTCATGGATGCAGGCTGGCAAAGATTCCACCATCATAAAGCTGGGCTATGTAGAACTAAGTAACTCATAGCTTTGGCAATTTAATGCTTGGCCTAGCTGTGATAAACATCATTTCCATGTATAGTTCATTGGCCACAACCTGTTGCAATAACCTGCCTATTTGCAAGAACACTGGGAAGCTTAATCTTCCAAGATATTAAGAAAGAAAGGACAGCTGGATACGGTTGCATTCTAGACTTTTCTATTCTGCAAACATATACAACTGCCTAGAGAGAGGAATTTGTGCTATGTCACTGTGGAAATATAAACTAAAAAGCTAGACTGTGCCTAGACTGTGGTGAACATTGGTTGTGGGGCAAAAGAATCTTTACTTGATCTTATAAGCAATGAAACCCACCTATTTTTGAGCCTCAGAAGCTGCTCATGGTACCATTGAAAAACCCTGGGGATGGAAGCACTCTGCTTCTCCTTAAAGTGATTTACTCCCCACCTAAAGTCCACGCCCTACTGCCTCCTCCTACAGGCCAAATTTGAAATGCTTTTTGTGACATTTAGAGGGAAATCACGTATCCAATAACTGCTTTGATAAAGTTAGTCTAGCTTCAATGTGCAATATGCACAGAGGTTGAAATTACGATATTTTTAAAAATTATTTCTTTTTTAAAGATAGTGAGAGCTTAAAGGTGTGACAGCAGTGGGACTAGCAAGTATCTGGTAAGTGCAGGAAAATCCAGACATAAATAGTAACTAAGAGAATAGTTTAGTTAGCATTTGAAAGGGATGAATTAGTAGTTTATATGAATTCATGTAAGAAAAGTATAGAATACTGCCTTTAGTGACATATGTATCTTTTTATATAACATCCAGTCCATTCTTCATGTCACTGTCCATCATTGTCTTTCTGAAGCACAATTCTATTCCTCTCTTTTCCCTGCTAAAATATTTATAGATCCTCATTATATGGAGTGGCATCTCCCAACATGTGCTAATAATATTACTTCAAAATGAAGTTTGATGGCCAAATCCATTGGGAAATACTAGGTCACACAAAGATAAGTAGTGCCTCTTCCAGAACTGATGGTAAATCTCTGAGCAAGGGAACAGCATACATTGTTTTCCAAAGTTACTTGACCATACAACCCTTTACTTTTCTTTGAAGATGCATATTTTTGTGTATGTAAATAACATATTGCAAATAAATTTGAACTACTTAAATACAGTTTTGAATTGAATTCTTCAGTTGGTTTCATAGTGAAGTAAAAAGTAAATAGATATTATTTCCTCCAGAAAGATTTTAAGATGGAAAAAGCAAACTCTGTTTTGGCAAGAGTAAGAAAGAATAACATGGCCTATAATGATTGTCTGCACTACACTAGAACTGATAGAGAATTGATAGAGTTGGTCATTTTTGAGAGTTCTTTAGGACATTAAACACTGAAATTTGGTGGTACAATCAGTACAGAAGTATGTGTTGGTACATTTCAAGCATGACTCTCAAGTTTCTTTCTCATGTAACTATCAAAGAGGTTGGGAATGGTGAAATAGGAACTGATAATAGGTAGTATTTATTAAGTATTTACTATGCCAGGTAATGTTCTCAATTGTTTTTATTTAACTCACATAATTTTGGAATAAATGTAAAGTTTTGTATAGGAGAGAACTAAGACAGAGGTTAGATAAATTGTCCAAGATTTTGAGCTTTTAAGTGGTAAAACCAGCACTTGAAATCAGATATTTGACTAAGAGCTCATGTTCCTAAATGCTATGCTGTAGAAATAAATATGTAAGTGCATAAATTAAAAAATAAATGATGTGGTGATGAAGTGGAGTGGGGGATCATTAATTTGGACTTGTACAGTTTGTGGCACCATTTGAGTGTTTAAAGAGAGAAAGTAATTTAACATAGAACTCTATAATTCAAATAAGAAATTTGGAGATACAGATTTGGAAATATCTGGCATAGAGATGGTTAAAGAGGCTAAACGTAATCGTTACAAAAGTTCAAGGAAATGTGTGCCAAAAACATAGTTTCATGTAATAAGTGGAGAATAAAATGTCACTGATGATCTTAACAAGAGCTATGATGTGTGGGAAAAGAAAGCTAAGGGTGAATGGGATGAGTAATGGGAGTTGAAGAAAAAAAGATATTTTCAAAAAAGACTTTTTAAGAATTTATGAATAGAAAGAGAAAGTAGAAAAAAGTGAGAACAAAGTTTGTTTGTTTGTTTAATGGGAAGAATTCAGCATTTTTAAAGCTAAGGGGAACAGTTTTTTTGAGAGGGAAGTAAGAAAAAGAATATCCAGTACTTAATGCTTCCTGAAAACCCAGGGGAGTACAAAATCTACTAGAAAAGAGGAGGAGACACAACTTTGTCAAGGAAGAACATCCCCTATAATATAAAAGGAGAAGGGTGGAAGATAAATGGGTGGCCATAAACATATGCCAACAAGTTAAGTTGTGTGGTATGGAGGGGCACCTATCCAAGTTATTAAGGCATATAAAATTAATAATATTGAAAAGCATTGATTATTCATTTATAGCATGGATCATCTCCACTTAATTTGCCTGTATTCATTCAAATATTTTTTATGTCTCTTAGTAAATTTGATAAGTTTCTCGCTACTACGTCTTATACAAAAGATTTAAAGGCCCCTTTCTTCATGGCTACCCCTGTGGTTTAATTCTAGATTTGCTCACTTCACTCACTCCATTCTTACAAGCTCATCTGTTCTCTCCCTTCCTCAACTTTTTTAAACCGCATTTATTTGGAAGATTTGGGGAGTAGGTAAAATGTCTTCATTCCACAGAGGAAATGCCTTAATTTTTTGTTAGCCTAATGCCTCTGTTGCTGAGGTCACCAGGAAATATATAAACATGACTATGACTATTTATTTGCTTTATTATGGAGACATTTCATAATTAGCAAGCCTGTCCTACATAATGCCTTCCATATTGAGAGTACTCTATAATGTTAATTTGTCATCATCAAATTGTTTATGTAGCTTCTTTCTCAAGCCCTTTGGGAAATAATACCCTGATAGTGGTACAATATTAATGAAGAGTTGCAAACTGTATTGCAGTGTTATGAAGAAAAGACAATTTTGAATTTTTAGATTTATGTTTTCAAATAATGCCTCCCCTCCTTGTAAACTCTTACCATTAGATTAGCCCACAGTCAAAAACATGTTTGTGTAGAAAACTAAGTGATATGTTCTTTATTAATTCTAAGGTCTGCAGAAACTTTAAGCTTTCTATCTTTAATGTGATGTTGAAATGGAAAAAACAGAAGTGTGGAATAGGTAGAAAAATAAAAGGCAGTGAAAATAAAAATGACAAATTTAAACTTCTAGCAAATAAAATTGAAGTCAAATTTTTGTTAACTCAGCAAACAACTTTTATCAGACTCTGTGTTCTAAATGTAAAACAGCATACAAGCCCTCTCCCCAGCAGGACCTACTAGGGTCCTGGGGCAAACGTTTTCAGTTTGATTTTAAAATCTTGATATTAGTTTTTTGTTTGTTTGTTTGTACTCCTTTTTCTCCTTCACACTGCTGATAAGTACTGATTACCATCTTTCTTTTAGTCTTCCTGTGATATGATATCATATTTCTTATATATTCCATATCTTCATGGACATCTAAAAGAGCATTGACTAAATACATATTTCTAAAATTACCATGGTTTTGTTTTGTTCTTATTAAGAAGAATTGTTGTTCTTGAATAAATTTCTAGAAAGTTATTGACACAAGTGATATTTTAAACTGTTTATACTGAAAGTTATGATATTTCTCCTAATTTAATTATTTTATTATTTTGAAAAATTATAGCTTACTTGGAGTAGTAACAAATAAATTATAGAAGTGAAGAAATTGAATACATAAAATCTCATGTGACATGGGAATAATTAGCTCTGAAAGAAAAGCAAGTTAAAACATGTTGGTAATAGGGGCACCTGGGTGGTTCAGTGGGTTAAACCTCTTCCTTTGGCTCAGGTCATGATCTCAGGGTCCTGGGTTTGAGACCCACATGGGGCTTTCTGTTCAGCGGAAAGTCTGCTTCCTCCTCTCTCTCTGCCTACTCTTCTGCCTACTTGTGAGCTCTCTTTCTCTGTCAAATAAGTAAATAAAATCTTTTAAAAAAAAACAACCTGTTTGTAGAACTTTCATCTTTTACTAATAATCTCCTAAAATCACCCAGAGTTTTAAAGTTAGGATACTTTTTAGAATATATTCATGTTGATATATATAGATAGATAGATAGATATATCTATATCTATATATATACACACACACATATATGTATATATATATATACACATATCTCATTCAAGTTAAGAGTGTCTTCAGTTTTTAAAGTCAGGAACCACTACTTATCCAAAGAGAAAGTCAATTTTGTGAAAAGCTTTTGGATTTGTCATTTTGTAAAGTGACAATACTATAGATAACATCTTTTTTTTTCTTTTTTTTGTATCCTTAGTATAGATGATCTTATACTACTTCATCTATTTCTGGTTTCTGTGGTCATTAAAAGAGTGTCAAGATTAGTGTGCAGTGTGTAGTCATAGAGTAATATTAATTAATCCATATGCTCATTAATTATAATGTAAATACTTATTGATAGCATATATGCTGGATGTTCTAAGCAAGGTTTTTAAATGCAAAAATTAATAGGCTTTTCTTTTCAAAGGATTATAATTGGTGAAATAAATAGGAGCATGCATATATAAATTAAAGCTGTGGGAACTAGGTATCATAGTATTTGTATGGACAAAGTTCTTTCAGAAATCAGGGGAAGATAAAATTCTTTCTAAGGAATCCAGGCTTACCAAAAGATAAAAATTGAGCTCATCCTAAAAGTGAATACAGATTTACCATGTGCAAGAGAAATGAGAGTTAGTTCAGGAACAATATACCATGCTATTTGCTATCTGGAACTGAGCCACTGGTAGGCATATTCCACATGAGGAATTGTATTGGCTGGCTGGAGTTTCATGTCTCTGTACAGGGAAGGAAGGTAAGAACTGTTGGTTTTATTCTGTAGATGATAAAGAGCCAACAATAGGTTTTTGAGCAGAAAGTAACATGAACATCTGTTGGTCTTAGGGAAATAATTTAGGTGGCAGGGTTGGGGGTGGACTTTTGTAGAAAGAGACAATAGCCAGATCAGTTTTGAAGACATTGCAGATACTCTAGTGAGACATAATGAGGACCTCAGTTAAATTCTGGATGGGAAGTAGTTTGTAAAAGGGGCTACCTTAAAAAAAGTCATTCATGTAATAGCTAAGAAGACCATTTCCTGTTGAAGGACAGAGATTTGATGCCTTAATGTAAATGTAATTTGAGAAATATACCAAGTAAGGTATATTGATGGTAAAGGAAAGAAAATAGGGAAATAATACAAGCAAAAGGGGAGGAAGGTACTAGAAATTCCTGAATGTGGCTGAATGCTTAATAAAACAGATGGCTGGAGGTGCCTGGGTGGCTCAGTCAGTTAAGTGTCTGCCTTTGGCTCTGGTCCTGATCCCAGGGTCCTGGGATGCAGCCTCATGTTTGGCTTCCTGCTCAGCAGGAAGTCTACTCCTCCCTCTTCTCTCCCTCTTTCTCTTTTCCTACACCTGATTTTTCTCTCTTTCTCTCTCCCTCGAATAAATAAATAAAATATTTAAAAAAAAAAGCTGCCTGATGTATGGTGGAATTAAATCTGCATTTTATCTATAAAGTAAGAATTTAACTGTTGTGAAGTTTAGACAAAAAGTGGATAATATCACATTTTGGACTGCCCCTCTGAGACTGCTTTAAGAAACCATTAAATAAAATGAATGTATTTTCTGTATTTTAAAACTTAACAGAGAAGAATCTCCAGTTAACATTGGAGAGGAGCATTTTCAGGAGTATGGAATCTTATTTATTGTTTAACGCTGAATTTTTCTGTAGGCTGAAAAACCTATAGAGGCTGGCTTTCACCTTCCTTGGATCTGGATGGTTGTTGAACAGGAGGGGTGCACAAAGTAAGCAAAGAAACAAAATAATAAATTTACAGAGTATCATATTTGTTTACTGAGAATAAGGTTTGCTAATTCTTTTCATTGCCTCAGTATCCTTGAGTGAATTGAAGCGAGGTTGAGCCAGAAGAAAAATACTTGTCAAATTACTGTTGATATTCAGGTGGATAATGGCAAAGTTAATGTAGGGCAGGTCTGACCATGACATAATTAAATGTTATTAATTATTTTTAATATTCGAGATGTTTGGGTACTGCTGTCAACAAAAGCACATGACTAGATAAATATATGAAGCTTTTCGACTCCAGGTACTCCTGGAAGTCTTAAAATCCGGGGAAGGGAGAAGATACAAAAATAAATTTGATTAAAATCCTTAGGGAAGGGGTGCCTGGGTGGTTCAGTCAATTAAGAGTCTGCCTTTGGCTCAGGTCATGATCCCAGGCTCTTGTGATCAGACCTTCATCCAGATTCCATGCTCAGGGGGAAGTCTTCTCTCTTTCCCCCTACCCCTCCACCGGGCTCATGCTCTCTCTCTCTTGCTCACTCTCTTGCTCTCAAATAAATAAATGAAATCCTTTAAAAAAATCCTTAGGGAAGTAATTTAAACACGTGGATATCAAGCTCCTATTTTTATATGTATTCTTCTGTTGTTATTGCTAACAGACAATGTATATTAATTTAAGTACTCAATATAGTGATTCAACACTTCCATATAACACCCGGTGCTCATTGTAAGTGCCCTCCTTCATCTCCATCACCTATTTCACCCATCGTCCCACCTGCCTCCCCTCTGGGAACCTTCACAGTTTGTTCTCTATAGTTAAGAGTCTGTTTTCTTGCTTTGCCTCTCTCTCTCTCTCTCTTTGTTCCCTTTGCTCCTTTGTTTTGTTTCTCAAATTCCATCTTGTTACAGCTCTTTGTGTTGTGGGGTCTTGCTGGGAAAAACAAGATTCCTGTTGTGGAATACAGAGCTACTAAATACCTAGACCTACACATCTACCACTCATGATTGTCAAATTTCACTCTCTGTACACTGTTCATCCCTCAAGTTCCAGGCTATCTTTCTATCTCTAGACAGATATAGCTAGAATTCAGTACATGTTTAAAGGTAGGGTTTGTTAGTCCTTATTTTCTTAAGGCTACTTTATTTGAGAGTGAAGACGCTAATTTTTTTAAAGATTTTGTTTATTTATTTATTTGTCAGATAGAGATTAAGAACACAAGCATGCAGAGTGGCAGGCAGAGGCAGAGAAAGAAGAAGGCTCCCCTCTGAGCTAGGAACCTGATGTGGGACTCAATCCCAGGACCCTGGGATCATGACCTGATCCAAAGGCAGTGGCTTAACCAACTGAGCCACCCAGGTGTCCCAAGATGCATATTTTTATGTACTGTATTTTCATTTTATTGTGGAATCTCAGCACCCTTTCAGTTACTTAAATCTGTTTGAATGTTTTGTATTGCATATCATCGAGGAATTAATCTTCAGGGTAGTGTAGGGCATTTTCCCCCATAGGGAATGACCTGGCGGCTTACAATTCTGCTTGAGAAGATTTTGCAGTTGAGGTTTCTCAACACACATGCAGTTGAGCCCAGCACAAAGAGTTCTAACTCTTAATGTGATGTGTTGCATCATTTTGCACCTTTTTAAATTTCCTAAATGACTCAAATCCTTTGGCCTTTGAAATGTGTTTTAACTGGAAAGATGTAAACAGCTCATTTAACCTGACCTTCAAATGTTCCTTCCTTTCTCATTCCTTTGGTGTGAATATAGCACAGTCTGTTAGTATCGGCTGTAGCTGTGAAGTGGTATCCACCTTCCCCCAGCTCTTCCCTGTCACGATGCCAGTCATGCTCCGTCAATACTGACAAGCAATTATTAGTCTTTGTTTCCTTTACACTGTATATTGGCAAAACAATCATTGAAAGGAATTGTAGAGGTAGAAACCATTATCTTCTCACTATTGTGGTAACATAGCTTTTAGGCTTGCTGAGAATATCCATTAGTTTTGTCCTCTTATCTAAAAATGATTTCTTCTTTGCTTTGTATTGCTCCAGGAGTTGAATATTTCACCAACTTCTGCCACATTAGAGATGGATACTTTTATTTCTTCAACAGCTGGGATCTTTTTCTTACTGGCCTTTGTTCCAGGCTTAAAGGTATTGTTGGTTCATTTCAATTTCAGTTGTATTAGCTATAATTTGGATTTTATTTTAAAAAAATGACTCTCAAGAGTTTATTTTCATTTTTTTTTTCTTTTAGTATTAGTCTGACCTCAGTCTACTGAGGCAAATTCATCTGGAGGTATACTCATATAGACCATGCATATATACAGATAGAATAAGAATACTTAGCTAAGGGGCACCTGGGTGGCTCAGTGGATTGAGCCGCTGCCTTTGGCTCAGGTCATGATCTCAGGGTCCTGGGATTGAGCCTCGCATCGGGCTCTCTGCTCCGCGGGAGCCTGCTTCCTCCTCTCTCTCTGCCTGCCTCTCTGCCTACTTGTGATCTCTCTCTCTCTGTCAAGTAAATAAATAAAATCTTTAAAAAAAAAAAAAAAGAATACTTAGCTAAGTGCTTTACTCAAATTAGACCTAAGAAAATTTTGCCTTTGAAGTTTTGATTATATTAGACCTTGGAAGTCAAACAAGTTTCTCTAGGTAAAATTATTCATTCGAATTTTATGATAGACTCTCAAGTTCAGTCATTTCTTAAAGGTTTAACTTGTGGAAATAAATCAAGACCACCCAAATGAGAACAAACAAAGGCTAAGTTATTCAGAGCTTGCTATTACAAGCCACTATCACTTGGGTTTTGCAGAGACTCAAAGACAGGCAGGGGAGAGAATACCTTTATAGCAATAAAAAGAGAAGCTTCTAGCATGGTCTGATTTGAGGTCACTGGCATGGGGAAGCTGCAGATGAGCTGTCTTGAAGCAGGGCATCCTGTGTGATTATTTGAAGAGCATACTTGGCTTTCTCTGATTGATCCTGAATTGGGAGCTAGGCAACAGTTAGAGAAGCTGGCACTCATTGACCAAGTCCTGACCATTCTGGGCCAACTGCTACAGAGATTATGGTTTGTTGTTTCCAGCAGATTGCTGACAAAGTCTGTGGGTTATTGTTCTATTGCCATATATGGTCTTGTTGTAACCATTCTCTCAATCTCTAGAATGCATCTTTTCTGGAAATAGATTTTTCTTTTTTAATATCAAAACCTAGCAATAGTAACAGCAATGCTTTGTACTCTGCTTAAAAGTGACTGGGAATTATTTCTATCTAATGGTTGTGTTAAAATCTATTTATTTATTCTTTTTTTTAAAGTATAATGAGTCTGTGAATAAATAAAAGTACTTGATTGAGAAGGTATATTTTATTAATGGGTCCTGTGAAGAGTGTTCTCTTACTTCAGTCATGGCTTTGTAGTCTGCATGACCTTGAAAATGTCATTCAGTCTTGCCAAAATGTATTTTATTAATCAAATTGGGGAATATATAATCATGTTATTTATGTGCTCTTGGTTTTTAAGATTATTAAGTCATTGTAACATAAAATACAAATAAGAAAAAATATTTAGGAAAAAAAACACAATTAAAAGTCAATCGGAGAAAGACAACTATCATATGATCTCCCTGATATGAGGACATGGAGAAGCAACATGGGGGGTTAGGGGGATAGGAGAAGAGTAAATGAAACAAGATGGGATTGGGAGGGAGACAAACCATAAATGACTCTTAATCTCACAAAACAAACTGGGGGTTGCTGGGGGGAGGTGGGATTGGGAGAGGGGGAGCAGGCTATGGACATTGGGGAGGGGAGGCGAACCATAAGAGACTATGTACTCTGAAAAACAACCTGAGGGTTTTGAAGGGTCAGGGGTGGGAGGTTGGGGCAACCTGAGGGTTTTGAAGGGTCAGGGGTGGGAGGTTGGGGGAACAGGTGGTGGGTAATGGGGAGGGCACGTTTTGCATGGAGCACTGGGTGTTGTGCAAAAAGAATGAATACTGTTACACTGAAAAAATAAATAAAATGAAAAAAAAAAGAAAAAAAAAAGTCATCAGGGTTCTCAAGATAGTATAGGATTTTCAGGGAAGTGATGAGCTAAGTCTTTCCCAGACAAGTAATTTTGTATCATTTATACCACAGGGACAAGATGAGGAGAGTTTCCATGAACCATGAGATGTTGGGTAAGTAGGCAGGAACTGGCAAGGGTTTGTTTCTATCATTTATATATGTAGATAGAATACCATTATTTTTTAAAGATTTTTTTTTTTATTCTTTTAAGAGGGAGAAACAGAAAGAAGTAAGAGCACAAACAGGGGTAGGGTCAAAGGGAGAGGGAGAAGCAGATCTTCACTGAGCAGGGAGCCCATTGTGGAGCTCAATACCAGGATCTGACCTGAAGGTAGACATTTAACGGACTGAGTCACCCAGGTAGCCCAGGATCCCATTCATTTTAAGAAGAAAGAGTGCCCAACTTTTAGGGGTCATCAGTGAGAAATGGAGAGGTGATTATCAAGGAAAAAATAAAAACTTCCTGATAGTATCTTAGATTCCTTTTTTGTGCTGTGTGTTTCTATGCTTCAAGTTGATATAAAGGTATATTCAAAATCATTACATAAATCATTCCTCAGCTTCCTTAATCATAGCTTAGATATGACTATTGATTAATGTGTTTCTAAGGATTGACTGAACTCCATGGTTGGTCTCAACTTGTCGTCCCCCTCCTTCCTTACATAAGCAATTACATTTTAATATTACAAATATCAAAGTACCAATAGAGTTTTTTAACTGAAGTTATAAACATCATATTGACCACTTTAGGATTATTCTTTGTAGATTTACACTTGAAAGAAAATATCATAAGGGATTAGTCAGTATTTCATAGGGAATGAAATTGTTATCCAAAAATTATTTTTCTACTGGAAAAAATTTTTCTACTAAAAAATATTTTTTAGCATGATTATGTATAGTATGTAGATTTGCCACTGAAATTTGAGTGTAAGCATAGATTTATTCTGCATTTTTGAATAGTAAGAATGTAATTGTATATGCTTACATCTATGTGTATTTTCTTTTGGCAAATTGACTTTACTCATCAGACAATGATAAATATTAAGGAATGGTTAGTTGAAGTTAAGTTATGCTATAGAGATGTTTTCAGTAACCATGCTATTCCAAATCTCAAATAAAATAGATTGACTCTTGGTCATAGTGACCACAGTCATTCTTTCCAATGTGTTTGATTACAATACTAGGTAGGAAAGAAAGACATCCTCTTTGTTGACTGAAGTGCCCTGCAGGTATAAAATAAAGGTGCCGAACTTAAGGCCTTTTAGAGATGAAAAATTTCCAGAGTGAATTCTCCAAGGATGTGTAGCCCATTGTACTCAGCATAAGGATCTAACATTCATGGTATTTTTGCACTTGGATTGAACTATTGATGAAAAAGAGGAAGCAAAGCGAGGGAAAGTGAGAGAGAAGATACCTGTAGAGTGGGAAAGGTGGCCACAAAATGAACAAAATTAAAGAGAGAGACTTGATTTTGAAAATCTCACAGCCACAGAATGAGTCAGATTCATGCAGTGATACTTATATGGGCCCTTTCTCTCTGTTCTCAGTTCCTTTCTGGTTCAATCATTCTGGTAAAAATCTTTTTCACTTCTTTTATCTTCCATGGGTTGACAATACCGTTGGCAGAGCTAGGCATGTGCAATGAACATGACTATTGTTGCTTTCTCTTTAAATGGAAGTAATCCTCACTTGAACCCAGAGCACCTCCAAAACACACTCAGAGGTTAATTGTGCATGTTTAGGAGTCTTCGAAATTAGAGTTTTAATCTCTGTCTATATATTTGACCTTTTCTTATTTTACATTAAATGTAAAAACGGTTTGTAATCAGACCAAACTGAGTAGCTTGCAAAAACAAATAACAAACTGAACATCAGTTGTGCAGGGTAATATTTCATGTAATCTTCTTGGCTAGACTGCCTTCTTTATCCATTAGTATATAAGTGCCAAATAAACCTGGTCCCTGAGTTCTTTGAATGAATGCAAACTGGTAAGTACCTTGGCCAGTAATAACTGATAGGCCTCTCTGCTGCATCTTTTCTACTTCTCACTGACTTTCATATTTGTGATAAAATACCACGTCTCTTCATACTGTCTGCTAGCTCTCTGTCTTCACTCATTCCTTTATTCATTCATTAAATCATTTGGTTTCATTTCTTAAGTGACTTCTATGTGCTATACTCTATTCTAGAAACTTGAAGACATCTGTGAACAAAACAGACAAAGATACCTGCCTTCATAGAGTTTATAGTCCAGTGGGGGTTCTAAAGAAGTAGGTAAAAAGCTATACACATTTTAAACAAGCATCAAGAATGTCAGAAAGTGGGATACCTGGGTGGCTCAGTGAGTCAGGCGTCTGCCTTTGGCTCAGTCATGATGTCGGTGTCCTGGGACAGTCTCACATCAGGATCCTAGCTCAGCGGGGAAGCCTGCTTCTCCTTTTGACTTGTCTGTCACTTCCCCTTCACAAGAAAGTGAATTATAGGATGCAAAAAAGTAGAGCAGGAGGAGTGAGTAAGGACATGCCTTGAGGTGGTATTCATCACTGTGTTCAACAGTTTAACTCACACAAGCCTGGGTGAGAATGTGCGATAAAAAAGGCAGGAAAAAGGCAGGGAAGTAGAATGGATGAGAGAACAGGCAGAAGGGACCAAGTAGAAACTCTAAGTTGGGAACATGACTGGCATCATCACAGGAATAGTGAGGAAGCCAGATGGAGTGTGCCTGAGACAAGAGTTGAAAAGAAAGGAAATCATGAAGTGAAAGTAATCAGCTCATGGGCAGTCTTGTGGGTCATTGATTGAACTTTGGCTTTTGTCTGAAAGAGGGAACCATTAGAGAGCTTTGACCTGAGGTTTGACACTAACTTAAACTTTAGAAGTCTTGCTCTTGTTGCTACTTGAGAATTGGTTCTAGTGACCTAGTGAGACAAGAGAGATGCTGGAGGGTTAAGAGGAAATTGTGATTAACTCCTGAGGAGACTGAGTGTGGGACCAAGGAATTAGCATTCAAAAACGGCAAAAGTGATAAGATTCTGCAAGTATTTGAAAGTACAGTCAGGAGTATTTCCTGATGCAAAGGATATGAAATGTGAGAGAAAGAGTAGGATCAAAGGATACCAAGTAGGTCTACTTCTCATTAACTTTCAACAACCATTCCAGATCAAATCTCTGGATTGTGCATGTTTATCACCAGAGATGCCAGAAAGATACTACCTGGTCTCCTTGCTTCCACTTCTACTTTACTACATTTTATTCTTACCACAGCAGAAGAGTTATATTTTCCAAATAAAAATTACTAAAAATCTGCATTTAATTTTTTCTACTTAATAAAAACCATAACATTCTTAACATGAAGTTTAAGGTGTATTAGCAAGTAGGATCTATGTACCATTCTCTCCGATTTTTTATTTAATCTCTCACCTCCTTGCTCACTATCCTTCAGTCACCAGTTGCCATCTTACTGTTTCTAGAACAGTCCAAACTTATTGCTTCCTTAGGATCAGTGCTGTTCTCTGTGATGGAACATTCTGTCGGAGTTTTCTATGGCTCATTCCTTCACACGCTTGTTATTTCCTATGTCACTACCTCTTCTGACCCTGCAATATCAACTCCCCAAAATTCATGTTCTCTTTTTATTGGACTCAAGACTTCCCTGATTTAGTAAGGTCATGATCCCAGGCCAATGGATCACAAGAGGAAGTGGGAAGTACCATTTTCCATTAAATACTCCCATATGAGGTTCTTCAGTGTCTTTTTACTTTGTGGCCAGCTGGAATGCAAATAGTCCCACAGTGAATTTACATAATACATTGAAGATGAAAAAGAGTTAGCCAGTCTTATTCTTTGAATAACATGGAGGAGTGTACCCTACCTAACCATTTACCTGCCCAGTACTATTATGTGAGCAAGAAACACATTTTATTGTGTTTAAGAAATTATGTTTGTTAGGTTCTCCAGTATACTTTTCAAAGTCTATTTGCCTACAGTTACCCTGATGATGCAATGCACAATTCAAGATAGCACTTTTTTTTGCCATATTATTAATTAGTATCTGACTTTATCTGTTTATTTCTCTGTTGCTTAAGTATTATTAGTATTTGTCTTTCTCTGAGAAATATAAGCTTCATAGAGGCAGAGGCTAAAACCATCAGGACTGAAACATTCTGAATATATAAAGATCTATGGGTCCACAATAAATTTATCATTACTGGAAGTGCCTAGTTTCAACTTCTTTTTAAGAAATCTGAAAATAAAGATTAAAGCATTTTTACTATATTCCACTAACAGGCACATTTCAAATTAACAAAAAAGCCTCAACTGGTGAAGAAAAGTTCTTCTTTATAGAAGATAAATACAGAGTAAATGTTAATATTGGAAAATCTCCATTATGAAATCTTAAGGAAAAAGATTCATGCAGAGACTGCTAATTTATGCCAAAATATTAAATAAAAGTTTTTTAGAAAATTTACTAATATATGTAATGATAACAGAATATCAGATTACTTCCTAGTAGAAGAGTAAGCTTGTACTACTTTACAATGAAAATATCAGGCTATCACTACTTTAACCCTTTGTGATCAAAATTAGTTTCATTTTTCTTTCAATGTAATGAATTATGAGGGATATAGAATCACTTCTGAAGTTTTTTCTTGCCAAAATCTTTACTCTGATTGTCATAAGTCCTTTAGATATAAATTTAGATGAAATATGTTGTGTAGAGTAACTAAATAAATGCTATCAGAAGGAAATAATTAGACAATTCCAGAAGGAAACACTAACAAACCAAGAAGTTAGGGCATCCTAAAAGATAACTGGCTTATTAATCTCTTCAGTAAGTCAATGCCATTAAAAATTATATAGTTATGACAGACTAAATGATAACTAGGACAGGATTTCCACTTGTATTAAATGGCTCAGATAAAACCAACCACAAAGACCAACTAGGAAATATGGACAGCATGCTAAAAAGATAGTTGCAAATGTCACAGAGCTGCCAAGATGATGAGGATGAAAAGACATATTATCATCAAAGGAATGATAAAACTGAAAGCTGACCTCTTAATTAAGGCAATGAAAACAAAAGACAATATAATGATATTTTCCAAGTGATGAAAGAAATAAATGACTACCTAGGATTCTATCCTTAATGAATGTATCTTTTATTTTTTATTTTTTTTATTTTTAAAGATTTTCTTTATTTATTTGACAGAGAGAGACTCAGAGAGAGAGGAAACACAAACAGGGGGAATGGGAGAGGGAGAACCAGGCTTCCCACCAAACAGGGAGCCCGATGCCCTATGCAGGGCTCAATCCCAAGATCCTGGGATCATGACCAGAGCCAAAGGCAGACACTTAACAACTGAGCCACACTCACCCCTGAATGTATCTTTCAAAAAATAAAGGAATACTGAAGGCATTTCAGACAAGCAAAAATGAGAAAATTTGCTACAAGCAGAGCTGCCTGGAAAGAATTATTAAGAGAAGTTTTTCAGGCTGATGGAGAATGACCCCAAAAGGAAATCTGACAGCTCAGGAAGTCATCAACAGTGGAGGAAAAGATGTTTATGTGAATAAATCTCAATGAATACTGACTGTACAAAATAATGATCATGTTTCAAAACAGACATATGAAATTAAATTATGCAGCAAAAATAGCAATAGTTGGAGGAATAAAATGACTTAAAATGTTCCAAAGTCTGTATATCTAGAGAGTGAATATGCAACTAATAACTTACATTTGAATGTAATAACTTGAGAATCTATATTGAATAAATCTCTAACATGTAAAAATGTGTATGTAGGGGCGCCTGGGTGGCTCAGTGGATTAAGCCACTGCCTTCGGCTCAGGTCATGATCTCAGGGTCCTGGGATCGAGCCCCACGTCGGGCTCTCTGCTCCGCAGGGAGCCTGCTTCCTCCTCTCTCTCTGCCTGCCTCTCTGCCTAGTTGTGATTTCTATTTGTTAAATAAATAAAAAAAAAAATGTGTATGTAAAACTCTAATTGAAAGAAAGATTGAAAATATAATGAAACTATAAGCAAACAGAATCTTTAAACCTAATGTATTAGTATTTTCATTAAATGTAAATGAACTAAATGTCTCAAAAGAATAACATCATACTGTTTATATTTAATATGCTTCTTCTGAGACAAAATAAACTTAAAGCTACATAAAGAGATGGGAAAGAAAGGAATGCAAACATATATTCTATCGAAGTATTGACCAGGTAAAAGCTGCTGTAGTTGCATTACTATAAAGCATTAGTAGAGATAAAGAAGAATTTTATTATGCTAAAATTTCAAAAGATAAAATTATTCTAAACTTTTATGAAAAATATGTATAAAGCAAAATCTACAAAAGTAAAAAGATGCACATAAAAAATCCATAGTTGTGGTTGGAAATTTGAAATTTCCTTTGTAACTGATAGAATAAGCAGATAAAAATCAGTAAAGATATAGAAAATTTGAAAATAGTTAATAAACTTAACTGGCTAATCTATTACTGCATCCCAAACCTTGAGATTACATATTCTTTAGTAGGGTACATGGGCAACCTTCCAAAATTGATCACATGGTGGGAAAAAGCAAGTTTCAAAATGTCATATATTCAAAAACTACATAATCTGTTCTCTTAACACAATTGAAATAAGTTAGAAAACCATAATAAAAAAATAATGAGAAACTACTCATATTTTGGAAACTTAAACAATGTACCTTTAAATAACCTATGGGTTAATGAATAAATCATAATAAAAAATTGAAAATATTTGACCTTCATGGTAATGAAATCATTATTGATCAAATTTGTGGAATGAAGCTATTATCATGTTTGAGGAAAATATATAGCTTAAATGCAAATGTTTACTACAGAAGATAGACTGAAATGGAATTATCTAAGGAGCCATCTCAAAAAGCTAGAAAAATAATAATTAAACCTAAAGTAGAAAGAAAATGGGAAATATAAAAACTGAAATTATTAAAGTAAAGAAAGTGGACTATGGAGATGATGATAAGAACCAAATGTTATTACTTCAATAAAATTTATAAAATTGATAATACTTTGTGAGACTCATCAAGAAAAATGAAGAGAGAAAAGATCACTAGTTTTGGAAATGAATAAGGGGGTGGAGAGTACTACTATAGGTCTTACAAACCTACAATGAGAATATCATGAACCACTTCAGGCCAATTGGTTTAAAAATTTATATATATAAAGCAGACTTTTTTTTTTTACCAAAATTTATACAAATGAAATTCAAGAATTTGTAGTTCCCTATCTGTTAATTAAACTTAATCTGCAACTGCAAGCCTTCCTACAAAGAAATCTCCAGACCCAAATGACTTCTTGAGTCCCAGATGTTTATTGACTAGGAATAAACATTTTCAATTTTCCATGAATGCACCCAGAAAATGGAAAATAGAGGGAACAATTTCCACTCTAGTTTATGAATCTGGTGTAAACTTGATAACAAAATATGGCATGAAATCCATTAGAAAGAAATAGTAAGGGCATATCTATTCATGAGCATTGATACAAAATGCTAAATAGAATATTAGCAAATTGAACCCAAAAACATAGATGAAGGATAACTTATTATAAAAAAGTGAGTCTATTCTAAGAGTGTAAGTAATTATGTGATATTTGAAAATATCTAAATATAATAATTCACTGTATTAATGGAATAAAAAAGAAAAAAGATAATAATATGATTATCCTAATAGGTGCAGCAATAGTATTTGCTAAAACTCAATATCTATAAAATTTGTTAGCAAATAAAAAAGTATTTAATCTAATAAATATATAACTGTAAAACACAACCAACATTGTAATTAATAATAAATTTTGAGATATTTCATCTGAGATCAGGATGAAAACAGGTTGACTACATTCTTTTAACATTGTAATGATGTCATAATCACCAGTGCAAAAAAGACAACTGAGGAAATAAAAGATCAAAAGAATTGAAAAGGAAACTATAAAATACTCATTTAGTGATAAGTTATATATATATGTATATATATATATGCTAAAATTTCGAAGAATCTATGAATACACTGTACCAATAATATAGCAGAGTTTTTAAATTTTAGGTAATTATACAAAAATAATTTGTATTTTTATACACATGTCAAACATGATTAGGAAATGAAATGATGCTTTTTAAGTAACATAAAAGAAATCTAATATCTAAGGAAAAATCTAATAAAAAAATCTATGACTTCCATGCTGAAAACTACAAACATTATTTACATTTTTTAAAACATTTTATTTATTTATTTGAGACAGAGATTGAGAGAGAGAGAGAGCAGAAGAAGGGGCATAGGGAGAGGGAGAAGCAGACTCCCAGTTCAGCAGGGAGACTGACGTGGGGTGTGATCCTAGGACCCTGACATCATGATCTCAGCTGAAGGCAGACAGCTAACTGACTGAGCCACCCAAGCGCCCTTATTTAGATAAATTTAAAAGATGACCTGAGTAAATGGTGTGTTTTTTGAATGGGAAACATTAAAAAATTGCCAGCAGAGGCACCTGGGTGGCTCACCTGGGTTGTGCATACTCTGACTCTGGGTTGTGGCTCAGGTCATGATCTCGGTTTTAGAATATTAAGCCCTGGATTGGACTCTCCGTGCAGTCTGCTTGAGATTCTCTTTCTCTCCCTCTGGCCTTCCTGCTTGCTCTCTCTCTCTCTCTCTCTCTCTCAAGATAAAATAAATAAATCTATAAAAACATTTACAAAGAGTGTCAGTTTTTTGCAGGTTGATCTATGTATACAATACCAGTAGGTATCTCCACAGACTGATTTTTTTTACTGTGAAAGACAAAGGAAGCACTGTTTCTGAAATACATATTGTCATTCAAAGACCAAGGAAAGCCAAAATACTCTGTAGAAGATTAAGGAGGAAACTCTCAACATAGTCTTAAGAGATAGGATAGCAGTTTCATTTAGGGAGGAGTGTTGGGATATGGACTGAGATGGGGACAGACAGGGAAACTGGCACTTCTGAAATGCTAGTTTATTTCTTGACAAGAATGGCAGTTAAATAGGTGAGGTCAATGAGTGGTAACTCATTGACTCTGTGCTTATTATAATTCATGTGCTTTTCTGCATGTATATTTCAATTTAAAAAATGTTTAAATCATTAAGAGATAGTACAGATGTGTGTCATGTGTACTCCTTGAATTAGTTCTTGTTTGAAAAAAGAACTGCAAAAGGATTTTGATTGCTATTGGGGGAATTTGAATACAGATTTATTTTTTAAGATTTTATTTATTTATTAGAGAGAGAAAGAGCATGAGTGGGGGAAGGGAAAAAGGGAGAAGAAGAAGGAGAACAGCAGGGAGTCTGAAACGATGCTTGATCTAAGGACTCTGGGATCATGATGATGAGGGAGCAAAGGCTAGCTGAGGACAGGCAGAAGCTGACCCCCACAAACCCACCATGGGATATATGTGATGTTCTTTAGGCACTCTTGGGTTGCCCTGAAGGAAGAACAAATAGTTAATTTATAGAGATTACAATCCTGCAGGACAGGAGTCTCCCTCAGTTTACAAAAGTGTTAGCAATTTATGAGAACAAAGCATTTCTATCAATGGCTTAGATTCCAGAAGAGAATGTAGATACAATTAAATGTCTTTATAATCTAAAGCCGATTGACAGATACTTAAAGTGTACTGTTCTTCCAGGAAGCTCCCAACAATCTTATTGTTAATGGTTTACTAGAAGGAAAAACAACTTTAATTTGACAATGGCAGGGTCTTAGGTATCCTAAGAGTCTTCTTTAGCATAAAAAATCCTTTTGAAACCTCCTTTTTCCTTACCTCCCCCAACCTTACAGTATATAATCAGCCACCCTTCACAACCTTGGTGCAGCAGCTCTTTCTGCCCACTGGTCCTGTCCCTGGAGTTTAATAAAACCACCATTTTGAATCAAAGATGTCTCAAGAATTCTTTCTTGGTTGTCAGCTCAGGACCTCACCCTACCAAACCTCACTTATATTTCAAAACCCCGTCAATGACCTGAGCGAAATGCAGATGTTTAACCAACAGAGCCACCCAGACACCATGAATACAGATTTTTGCATTCAGTGATAATAAGGAATTACTATTAATTTTGTTAAGTATAATGATAGCATTGTTGTTCAACTGAAAGTGGTTTTATTTTTTATAGTGATATGTTTTAAAATATTTAGAGTTAAGAAACACAATTAACTTATTTTAGAATATTTCTGCAAAATAACTTTTGGTACAGAAAATATGGCAAAATATTAACCATTGCTGAAATTAATTTATGGTTATATGCTTTTTCATTATGCTATTCAGTATTCTTTTCAAAATGCATGAAACTTTCATTATAGTAATAAAAACTAAGAACTTAGACTAGATTATTTCTTTGTTGAATATTTGCCTCATTTGGGTAATTATTTATTGAATGTATGTGTGAATGAATGAATGAAAGAGGGACTGAACTAAAGCCAATCAGGAACAAAAGGGGAGTTATTACTGAAATTCAAAATAAAATTTTACTAATCAATAGATAGAATTGAGTATTATTATAGCAAAACTTTTAGGCAACATATTGATGAAAAAGAAACAATCCATCTGAATTTTCTCCTTATCTAAGTGGTTTATGTTAGCATTTTTAATCTCATAAATTTGTTTTTATTAAATATATACATTTTTTCATGACTGAAGTTGTTTTTCCTTGGAGTAAGGGGCTGTTCATCATCCGAAAGTAGTTATCAGACTTCACATGTACACATAGATGCTGTCTATAGTTGAGTCTTGCCTGAACAACTAGTTCCTGGGTTATAGCCTCGAAGTTAGCACAGTTTTTCTTTATTACACCTGATATCTAGTTACCTTTGTTTGATTTGTCTTTTGTTGTAAAATGCTGCATAATAGATGCTGGTGTAGAGTGGGGCAGGAAAATACATCAATTAATTATTGATTTCTAGTTACTTGGGGTAATCATGTCTGTAGTAAAGGGAGCTTTTAGAACATTAGAGCCATGTTGAGCGGAGATACCCTGGATGGAAAGAGATTGTTTAAGTCCTCCTGTCCTGACTAATGGGATGCCTTTAATTGAACTGTAAATTCAATTTCAAAACTTTTCAAAATGTTCTTTTTTTTTAATTTTTTTTTAAAGAAATGGAAACTGGAAGAGAAAAATCTTTTTGTGACAAAGTCTGGCATGATGCCCACTTGAATGTAACTCTTATAAATTCTCAGTAAATAAGCAAGACAAACAGACACCTAGTTCTTCCAGAGCTTGTATATATAGCAGATGCCTTGAAATCTATAATTATAATTCACACTAGACTTTAGGAATTGTTTTAAATTAACATTAACCTCTTTCTCCAGTAAGGATAAGTGTCTCTTAGAATATGATGTTTTCTGCAGGCTGCTCTTGTTTCCAGCCAAGAAGCTTTATACAATATTTACATTCAGCCACATTCTTGTAATTATACCTTTCCTTGAAGCCATTAGCAGTATTGAGAAAATGATTCTTTCATTTGGAATTTGTTTTCCAGCTAAGTCCCAAATTGTTACCACAGAAAAGCCTACATTCTCTGCCCTCCACAAGTAGCACATTTAGACCTAAGAATTTAAAGGCTAAGAAATTTTAAAGGCTATACCATGTAAACAGAATCTCAATTTAGAGACTTTTAATTGTCTGTACTAATGGAGGTTTGCATAGCCCAGATAAATTGAAGCCAGGGAAAACCTGAAGCTTCACTTAGCATCTGATTTTAACCCTCATTTTCTCTTTTTTTTTTCTTTTCCTCCCTCTGGCTAGATCTCAACAGTTTAAAATGAACAGTAGAATTCAGCTGAATTGGACTTCTTTGTCTTCCTTGCTTTCAGCATCCTCTTCTTGAGATGAAAGTCATAACAGAGTGGTAGTGAGGAGAAGGGGAAATGGGAGGAGATGAAATAGGCCCTGGTTGCTTTATACAGTGGATAATTCATTATGGGATAATGGAGATTTCCTTATTTAACTTATAACAGCATAAAACAATTAAAAAAATTCTTTATATGGTGATAAAATGCACAGACCACAGACACCGGTGTTTGTGTGAGTGATTTGCTTTCAATATTTTGTCTAGTCAGAGAATAAGAGGGTAAGAATACAGAGTGGCTAGAGAACATTGTGTATTTAGCTTCAAGAGCCTTACCCAAACAATGCAATGATGTTTAGTTCCATAATAGATACCAAGAATCATTTATTAGTTATTACTCACCAGGATGATGAGTTGTCTTAATGCTTCATTCATAGCCTTCCAAACAAATGTTTATACTGCACTATTTACATCGTAAGGCAATAGGTGGCATATTGGATTGATTTTTCTGTCTTAATAGCAGAACATTTGCAAAGATGAGCCAGGAAAATTATCCTGAAATAGCTGATTTATAGTATGTTATTAAAGGCTACCAAGGCACTTGCTGTAAAGACTCTATGAATAAATTTATGTTTTTCAAGACTCTTCACACATAACCGAAGTCATTTTCAAGTTTGTGGACAAAGATAGTTACTCTTAGAGTGATAAGTACATGTATTTATTTATGTCTCTGGACCATTTTCTGCTCTCATGCACAAGGCCATATACAAGTCAGTGGGGATACCTTAGTGAACAATATAGATAAGATCCAAGCTTAGATGGAGTCAGCTGCATTTATAGAACACTGAAAATGTGCTTGACACTGATTTAAATGCCCTAAATGTGTTAACTCATGCCATTCTCAGAACCACCCTATGAGGTAGGTTAGTCTTATTTTACAGATGGTGACATAACAGTAGCAAATGGTTACATATTGTCCTCCAGGGCTGCACACGTGATGAAGCCTAGATTCAAATCCTAATAAAGTGGATAGCCTATGCTCTTTACCATGCTATTTCTCAGTGTGAGCACAATGGAGCTTACATTCTAGTGTGTTATTAATAAAAAATAAGAAAATAAGTGAAGAAGAAAATAGTCATTTAAAAGAAAAAAATTTTCTAATTTGGATTCTTTACAATGTTACCAACTTTGCAAACCATAATAACTAGCAAGAGCAATTTGGGGAAAAAAACAGAAACAATAACAGAAAAAAATTAAGTATTGTTTTAAACAATAAATGAGACAAATGAGGCGACCTTGGGATACTTCTTGTGATTGAATGAGATGATTCTCTGCAGATCATGAAAGGGGGAGCTCTGACTTCCTCAAGATGAATGTATTTTGTATTATGTGACATTGGCCAGTTTCTCAGGATAGGGAAACTTTGCAAATGAGAGTATTTTTTTCTTTCTTTTCCTAAAGACATCTACAATAAATCTATATTTACCTTCATCTAATCCCAGGCACCCCTAGGACCAGGGAGAGGATTGAGTTACAAACTTCTTGGAAAAAAATGTTTTTTTTGGAAATATCTGGAGAACTGCTAGACAGAGTTCTAGATTTCATGAGAGACACAATTTGCACTGCACTTGTGTTAGAAATAATAGACTAAGTTGTATTGTATTTCTAACTCCCAAATCCCATTGTTTCAACAAAATAAAAAGTCATATTTCATATACTTCTTCAGGGATACCTCATATAGTATTCCCAAACTGACAGAAGTTCCATCATTACATAATTATACCATATAAAATGGAATTTACTGGGTCACCTCAGCAATAGAAAAGATATCACATTTTTTATGCTTGGGCTTAGAAACAGCACATGTCACTACCACCTACATGGCCACACATAGGTGTATGGCCTCTTTGAAAGGGATAAAGAAATTGGGATATCAGGTGGCAAATTTGTTGAGAACAACTGTCTCTGTCACAATACACTTTCTAGTGTATACACCAAATATTCCTTTGCTCCCTTTTCCCACACTTACAACATGATTTGTCCCCTCCAAAGAAATTCAGTCCACCCAAAATCAATCCAGTCAACATCGTAAGCTCAAAGTCTAGGATCTCTGGGTGTTGTGTACTATTTTATACATCAAGTTTAGAAGTTGTATATCTAGCTCTAGAGTCCAGTGAATTCTAAAGGCAAGTTACCTTTCTAGTATACTATAGTGGATTCTACAAAGTAGTAATACAAAGACAATATCCATGGTAAACACTATCATGTGGGAAGAGGAATGGTGAGTGCCACAGAGTAGTCACTGGTACATATTATTTCCAGAATCCCACTGAACAAATAGAATGAGGACCCTCATTCCAAGGGTAGGAAATGTCCCTTAAAGAGAACCTAATTTTGCTCACTTGTCCACTCTTCTTAATGGTCTTTGGTTCTGTTGTAGAGATATTGTTTCATTTCCTTGGCCCCATCTAAGGTGAGCAGTGGGGAAAATGAGCTAATTGAAGAAAATGAGCTAATTAGGAGCTGAGCAATTTTCTCAACTCACTCTCTGTTAAATGAAGGTTAAGTTATGAGGAGGCATAGTATTTTTTGGTCCAGCTTTTTTTTTTGTATGACAGGTAAATTATCTCAAATATATAATATGTTCCTTATTTTTGTGATTCCAGTCCATTTCAAGTAACAACAGTTACTGAAGTACTAACAGTACTTTCCTAGCTATAATTCTTAGATCAATTTTATTCTTCTGCCTTCCTGTCTTTGCATCTTTTTCTCTTGATACAAAGAGTTACCTTGAGAGTTTCAGGTTTTTTTCTTAATCATATTTTGCTCTGAGCTAAAAATTTCAAAACAGACTAGACTGTGACATTTAAAGTTAGGACAGTGATTACCTTAGTGAGTGGGAACACAGAGAATATAAGGCAAATTTCTCAGAGCACAAAATATTTTATTTCTTGATCTGGTAATGCAGATCTATTCATCTTATGAATATTAATTGGGCCATATATGATTTGTAAACTTATATTGATACCTGTCATGCTATAATAAGATACTTCAATAAGATACTTTAAAATTTACTTTAAAAATATAGTAAAATGAGTTATAATCATTATTGATAGACTAGCTATCTCAGAACAATACTCCAACTTAGAACAACGAGAATATTTAGTCCCAACAATGATGGGAAGGGATGGAATCTTCCATCTTGGTTCAGAGAATGTTGACAGGGAATAGCTGAGGAGACAGGAATGGGTATATGCTTTCATTTCTCTTGTGTAAATGCTTAGAAATGGGATGACTGGGAACAGTTGTAGATGTGTGTTTCACTTTTCCAGAAATTTCCAAGCTGTTTTGCAAATTGACTACCCCTTTACATTTCCAAAAACTGTGTGAAAGTTCTAGGTTGTCCAAATTCATGACAGTTTCCATTCTCTCTCTTTTTAATTTTAGCTGTTCTGATAGGGCATAGTAATATCTCCTTGTGATCTTAATTTGCATTTCTTTAATGACAGACAATATTGAGCTCCTTTTTATGTACTTACTTGATATCCATAAATCTTTTTGCTGAAATGTCTGTTCAAATAACTGCTTATTTTTCACTGGATTTTTTTTTTATTGTTGAGTTTTATGAGTGTTTATATATTCTGGATATAAGATCTTTGTCAGATTTCATTTGCAAATGTTTCTGTGCTTCTGACGATAATTACCTGTATATGGCAAGAGTCATAGTTGCTCAGAAGGCTGCCTCTAGTAGTATGCTATAAGAAGAATACAGAAACAAAATAATATGAATAATTTGGGCAACATGGAGGCCACAAGGAACACTACTGTGAAATGCTCACAATCTCCTTAAAAGCTGCCCTTAGAAGACTTCCTAGACAAAATGGTACCTGACTTGGGCTTTATTGGATTGGTAAAATAGTTTGATAAATTAATGCCCCCATGCATTCATTTGTGTCATTATTTTCTTAAAACCCAAGGATCTTTTTAAGGAAGGTACAAAGCATCAGGAAAGTATCCTAACCTCTTCTTTTTTGGTGTTCAATGCTATTATAATATGTCTGATGGGCAGAGGCAACCCAGGTTAAAGGGCTTCTTGAAAAAGACAATGATGGGGCGCCTGGGTGGCTCAGTGGATTAAGCCTCTGCCTTCGGGTCAGGTCATGATTCAGAGTCCTGGGATGGAGCTCCACATTGGGCTCTCTGCTCAGCGGGGAGCCTGCTTCCCCCTCTCCCTCTGCCTGCCTCTCTGCCTACTTGTGATCTCTCTCTGTCAAATAAATAAATAAAATCTTAAAAAAAAAAAAAAGAAAAAGAAAAAGACAATGATGGTCTCCAAGTACCACTCCATCTTAAACGAAGGAAGGTGGAACTGAAAATCAAGAGTCAATACTAGAACTGAGACTCTAGAAAGACCTGGTTGTGGGCACTGTTTGTGACTGATGGTAAGTTCTCTCCTTACTGGTGTTCCTTTAGATCAGGGATGAACAGTCATTTTTTATAAAAGGACCTATAGTAAATATTGAGGGTTTGATGGTTGTATATAGTCTTTGTCACATATTTTTCTTCATTGGCTTTTTAAAAATTTATTTATGTATTTGGCAGACAGAGATCACAAGTAGGCAGAGAGGCAGGCAGAGAGAGAGAGGAGGAAGCAGGCTCTGCTGAGCAGAGAGCCTGATTCGGGGCTCGATGCCAGGGCCCTGGTATCATGACCGGAGCAGAAGGCAGAGGCTTAACCCACTGAGCCACTCAGGCGCCCCTCTTCATTGACTTTTTAAACAATTTTTAACAATCTTCTTAAAGTGTAAAAAAATTCTTAGACAATAAGCCTTAGAAAAATAGGCTCCAGACTGACTGGCATACATGCTGTCATTTGCCAGTTCCTTCTCTGTTGAACTGGAATTCACATGTCACCCAAAGAGTATAATATGGGGGACCAAGACAATTTTGGCAAGGAGCATAGTTGAGATGGCTTTACCCTGAAGAAATGATTATCTCCTTTTACTTCCTGAGGTACCACTCCATCACATATAGCCTCACCAGAAGAGGGTTTTATACAAAGCTGTCAGGTGACTTCAATATCTTCAGGCTCCACAGCAATTTCTTTGGCTATCAGAGTATTGTTTTTGATCTTAAAAGATCCAAGGGCAAAATGATGGATCTACTTAAAGAATAACCAAGTGTACTGCTGATAAAAACCAAAAATATAGAGTGGCAGGACAAAACAAAACAAAACACAAAAACCTGAGTTCTTGCTCTTGCCCAGCAAGTAGAAGCAGTAATTTCAAGAAGAACTGATTCAATGAACCACTTTATTATTAATTTTTTTTTAAAGATTTTATTTATTTATTTGACGGAGAGAAATCACAAGAGAGGCAGGCAGAGAGAGAGGAAGGGAAGCAGGCTCTCCGCTGAGCAGAGGGCCAGATGCGGAACTCGATCCCAGGACCCTGAGATCATGACCTGAGCTGAAGGCAGCGGCTTAACCCACTGAGCCACCCAGGCGCCCCTTTATTATTATTTTTTATTATTTATTTATTTATTTGACAGACAGAGATCACAAGTAGGTGGAGAGGTAGGCAGAGAGAGAGGAGGAAACAGGCTCCCCGCCGAGCAGAGAGCCCGATGCGGGACTCAATTCCAGGACCCTGGGAACATGACCCGAGCAGAAGGCAGAGGCTTAACCCACTGAGCCACCCAGGCACACCATCAGTGAACCACTTTAATAAGTCACACGAATCTTGGGAATACTTGGATAGAAGAACTCTGAAAAAGCCTTGATTCTTTGCATGCTGGCCTTGGCATTGCTGGGGTAGTTATATCTGTTACATGTAGATCTATATTTGTAGGAGAGCTTTGGCAAAATATTTTTGTGGGATTTCAAACCACATAATAATTTTATGTCCATGGAGTGTTACCAAGAGTTACAAATTCTCTGCACCTTAGTTCACTCATATGCAAAAATGGGCAAAATCACAATCATCATCATCATCATCATCATCATCATAGTACCTGCTTCATAGAGTTGTTGTGATATCTAAATAAAAAAATACATATAAAGTGCTTATAGGAGTGGCTGGCACACTCTAAGCCTTCAATCAAGCTTAGATATTTCTGTAAGATGAAAAAATTTTTAAAAGCACTGAGTATATATATACACCAAAATTTTAACATGGCATTTCTTTGGTTCATGGCTATCAAAAATTCTAACTTTCATCTGTGATCTCTTCTGTACTTTCCAAATGTTTAACAATGGCACATAAAAGCAGTGAGTGATAATATTTTTCATGGAGTACATTATCACCATGATAGTCTGATTCACCTAGTTAAGTATTTCTTCTTCTTTAAGATTTTACTTATTTACTTATTTGTCAGAGAGACAGAGAGAGAGCACGCACTGGCAGGCAGAGGCAGAGAGAGAAGCAGGTTCCCTATGGAGGGAGGAGCCCAATGTGGGACTTTATCCCAGGACCCTGGGATCATGCCTGAGCCGAAGGCAGTGGCCCAACCAACCGAACGACTCAGGCATCCCTAGTTAAGTATTTCTGAGTGTAGATCTTGCGTGGTGTGATTGGAGTGAACCTCACTAGTATTGGATTATGCCCTATATTATGAAGGCACAACTGCTGGAAAGTTCTGATCTTAGCATATCCTATTCTATAATGACGCAAGGAGGAGTCTCAAAAATTCACACCTCCACAATCAAGAGAAGGAGCTGGCAAGCGGCCAACATAGCCCATCAGTCAGTAAAGTAAGGTCGGGTTCTTATTTATTAAATAATCCAAGTACCAGTTCCAAACCACAGTCCCCTCAGAATTTCACTAATCCACAGTTTCTCCATCATGTTCAACATTGGGAGCCGCTGCCATTGCTACTGTTACAGGGGCTCTGCACCGCTCCGGTTGATTTGAAACAGAGAAGGAAGCTCTGTATGATGTCAAGCCACTTAATGATTAATTAGTGCTCCTCTCATGCATCACATTAGGATGCTCTTGCTGGAGTCATGATTAACTTTAGAGTTGCAGGTGTTGGAACAAACACCTCTTAGCAACGCTGTATCGTCAAATGCTGTGTTTAGGTGTCATCATGTTTGGTGATTTAATTGCATTGCTGGAAAGTGTTTGCTTTCTATTATACTTAAAACAACATCATTATGGAAATCCTATAGGTACTTATGGAAAAAAAATAAATGTAAACACATGCAACATAAATGTAGCAGTCTCCCAGGGTTATTTATATTCATGTATATGTATATATTCATGCAATTTTCTAGCTTTTGTTAGAAACCCATTTGTGAAATCTATTTGAAGAAATGCAAGACATATGCTTATATATTATATCTCAATTTTTGCGACAACAATATTACAAAAGTATAGATAAATTGAAAAATCAGAGGCAAGGTTAAAAATCTTACAACCAAAGTAGCTGAGAATAACTAAAAAATGACTTTTTATAATGAAAAATGTTAAAGACCTCTCTTCACTCTTCTTAAATTATTTCCTTCAGTATGTTCTCAAATGTTTGGGTTGCTGCCGACACAAATTTTAATAACCCATATGATATTGAAAATCTGACATTGGGAAATATATTACAATACATATATAGCTGTGGGGAATAGGTCATACTGAGGTTAGCTCATACCTATAGATTTAAAAAAACCTAATGGTTCTTTATTTTCCACCTAGATTTAAACATAGCATTATTTCCCAAGTTTTAATGCTTATTTAGGACAGAATTAATTAAAAAAAAAGTTGTAATGCTTATTTAGGACAGAATTAATGAAAAACAAGTGATGCTTTGTGTATTTGATTTTTTGTATTACAGTCAAAGTGCAAAAATTACTAATTTTCAGTGCAAGCAAAGGTGCATTGTTGTTCAGTAAAAGAACAAGAAATAATTGATATTATCAATTAGTTCCATCTTTATTGCTAGTATTACTATGAATTTTTGTTGATGACCTGAGATTCTGCTAGGTGATAGATTGCAGGGATGTATAATGGAAATGAGGCAGTGGAGGCAACTTTTTATTTACATTACAGCAGAATTTTGTTAAAGCATAAATGATTCATATATACACACAAATTCCCAGACATGTGAGGAGTAAATGAGGTAATGAAAAATAAAATTACTTTTGAAATCATACAACACTACATAAATCTAAAGTATTATTGCCATCATTATTATTTATTTTCATTATTTTGATTTTACCTTATAAAAATCATGTCTCCAACACTAGAGATAATACCTGTAATTTTTCCATTTGCCTTTTCCAGAATGTCACATGAAAGAAATCACAGGGGACAATGAGGGATAAATAAGCAGAGCACAGAGGAGTTTTAGGACATGAAAATACTCTGTTTGATACCATAATGTTGGATACATACAATTATACAAGAGCATACAACACCAAGAGTGAATTCTAACATTAACTATGGGCTCCAGGTGATTATGTGTCAGTACAGGTTCATTAATTATAACAAATATACCACCCTGGTGGGGGATGGAATAGTGGGGGAGGTAAGCTTGCATGGAGATGGGAGGGTGTATGAGAAATCTTTGTATATTCTTCTCAATTTTACTGGGAACCAAAAACTGCTCTAGGAAAAATAAAGTCTTAATTTAAAATAAAAAACACAATAAAAGGAATCATAGATTATGTATCTTTCTGAGACTGTATTGCTTCACATAGAATGATGCATTTGAGATCCATCCACGTTGTTGGTATGTGGATCACTTGTTCACTTCTTTGTAATTACTGGGTAATACTCCACGGTTTGGACATACCACAGTTTATTCATTTGCCACGGGAAGGATATTTGGGTTGTTTTTAGCTTTGGTGATTACAAATAAAGCTATTAGACATATTTGCATGCAGGTTTTTGAGTGCACATATGGCTTTGTTTCACCTGGATAATGCCTAAGGGTCAGATTGTTGAGTTGCATAATAAGCATTTCTTTAATTTCATAAAAAACAACCAAAGCATTTTTCAAAGTGACTACCATTGTACATTCCCACCAGTGGTGTCTGAGATTTCCAGTTGCTGTTTATCCTACTCAGTATTTATTATTGACAGTTTCTTTCATTTTAGCTATTCTAATATTTGTGTGGTGGTTTCTGACTATGGTTTAAATTTGCATTTTTCTAATGAAATAAAGATATTCAACAGTTTTCATGTGCATATTTGCTATTTCATATATCTTCCCTTATTGATGACATGACTGTTTAAATTTTTGCCCAGTTTTAAATATTTATATATATCTATATAAATAGCTTTCTGTGTTTAAATAGTTAAATTAAGAAAGAGTTAACAAAATCAGTTTCTATAAGTTTTTCGGTAAGATTTATAAAAAGAAGAATAAAGCGATAAAACATTTATTGTCACCTTTAAATTTTGAAAATAACAGAAATCTCAAAAGAAGGAAGTTACAGAAGAATTTCAAAGAAATAGAAACTGAATTTAGTGGCTTTATTTATCCCAGCAAAGTATGGCCCAAAGGTACTAAGAAGAATGCTGCAAAAAGAACAAGTTATAGAAAGTAAAAGCACACTTAGCTTAATATTAATCTCTTAGAGGTATGGAAGAGTAACATGTGGAGGTTGAGTGGCTAAACTAGTTTTTAAACTAATATTGAAAATTCAACAGAAACAAACAAAATCTTTGGTTTACTTCCTATCTAAGATGTTACCTTCTATGTGTTGAAGATATCTCTGGCTTTTCAGAATTTCATACAATTTTCTAGATCAATAGTGCTGTGAATGCCTTTCTTTGGAAGTGCCATGTATTATAATCCAGAGGAGTGATAATAGAGGATACATATCTATCTATATAGCTGTATCTATCTATCTATTTATCTGTAGATATATTTATCTATATGATAGAGATCTATCATATTATCATATACATGATCATATATTTTATATATGTCTCTATAAAATATATAGATATAAATTTTATATATATATATAGAATTTATTTATTTGAGAGAGAGAGTGAAAGAGAATAATGAGGGGAGCTGAAGGCAGAGGCAGAGGGAGAAGTAGGCACCCCTCTGAGCAGAGATCCCCCCCAATATGGGGCTCCATCCCAGGACCTAGGATAATGACCTGAGACAAAGTAGTCGCTTAACGAACTGAACCACCCAAGGGCCCTGAGGAGATATTTTCTAAAATACTTAAATTGAAATCCAGTCTTTCAGAACTATCATTCCTCATGGAGAAATTCAGTCTCTGCAAATTGTATTTTAGAGGTTTTACAAATAAATTATAATAGCTTAATAATGTTCTTTGGCTGATAAATGTTGAAATGTTGAAAATACATACAGCTCTAACATGACACACTCTAAGACTCATTTCAGGGAGAATCTCTAAGGTAGTTTTCTATTGCACCTGATATGTAAGTGTTTGTTAAGCATATGTTTTGTTGGAGTGGCTGGGTTTCTCAGTAGGTTAAGCATCTGCTTTCGGTTTAGGTCATGATCTCAGGGTCCCGGGATCAAGTCTCAAATCAGGTTCTCTGCTCAGTGGGGAGCCTGCTTTTTTCCCTCTCTCTCTGACTGCCTTTCTGCCTACTTGTGCTCTCTGTTTCTCTCCTACCTCGCTCTCTCTGTCAAATAAGTAAATTAAAAAAAAAATCTTTAAAAAGAGCAAACATGCTACACTAATGGTTTTGTTGTAACCCTGGAACATATTTTGATTTTCCACTAACTCTACAGGAGAAGTTGTAGTATTCTTAGTATTCTGTTGCTTCCAGAAAACAAAATCTTCCCAAGATTTTCCTTCCTGAATGGTGTTTGATACATTTACAATGATGTTATTTTCCAGAACTTATACTGTCAGAAATAAAAATGTGTGGATTTCCAAGTCACACTGAACATACGCTTGAATGAATCAGATTAATGATGAAAATAAATACACATGGGGAATTGAACAGTGAAAATGGTTGACTGATTTTTTTTTAGCTTAATGGATTTGTCTATGAATTATGTAATATCTACTACCATTATTCAGAAGAATCTTCTTTCCTGTTTTTAATGGATATATAATATCTAATGATCAAAAATCCTATCTGGATGATATTTCATTACTTTTAAAATGAATTAATCTCATCTATTTTTATCCATAAAATGGGAAGCCATCAATATAGCTGGAAATAAGGTCATGCTAACTTGCCTAATAGTTAATGCAATGTAGCAATACTACAAATGTTGTGTGGAAAATACCATGCTCAAAAATAGGAATACTTCCAGATGTTTCCTCATAAAACCCGTGGATATTTCAATCATTTGCAGAGAGGGATCACCTGCAATCAACAGGATAAAAAAGATACTCATCACTCTTTAATGTAATTTTGTGGCTTTCTGAAAAGAAAATATCTCTGCTATGTTTATCAGAACTGTTCATCCCTGCTCTGTGCAAACTGAAGTTAAATGTACAAGATTACAAAAAAAAAAAAAAATGTACAAGATTACAATACACACAACACACACACACACACACACACACACACACCCCACACAAACTTGCATGCATGCAGGCATGTGTGCACACATACTCAAAACAGAACATTTGGAAGAGTGAGAGGGTATGTCCATAGATTAAGCACCTCCCCTTAGCACTAAAGCTTTCAGCTCATAAACAAAATCTCTGGTAATGGTTTGTCTCTCTTGAATCAAATTTCTATTTAAAACCTTCCTTCACATAGATCATATGATGATCGTGAACTCCAAGAATGTTGTGACTTATTGCCTCACTGATCATTTAATTGGAACCACTTCTATTTTTAGGATATAGCTTAGTCACATATTTGGGATCCTACTATGCTGCAGGAAAGTTTTTTGCTTCACAGTAACTTGATCCGACCTAAGTAAACCATTTTGATCTTATGTGGGTGGGGTTTTTCTCCTATAGTCAATTTCTCCATTGTAAAATCATGGGATTTTCTAAAAATCTCTTTTAATGTTGTTTGAAAGTATTTATGTATTATCATAACAATCCGTTGTTAACAGTAAATCTAGGAATAGGTTAAAGATAAGTGTAGGGAAATTTTTTTTAAAAAGACATGTCAGCAAATGAATCAGAAAGACTTTCCATTGTTCCAAAAGTTGTGACGACCGTGGCTTTTAGAGAAAGACTGAAAGATGACATGCATGCTATGCATTTTCCCCTCAAAAATTAGTTGTTCTATGAGGAGAACTAAAACTATTCCTAACAAACCATGTAGCTCGAGTATTTTAGCTTTACCCAACTGTTACGATTTTTATAGTTCTGAAAATCAAGTATTTTTTGTCATAGGTAAGAAGCTGATGACTTTCTTGAGACTGCTGTCTGCCTGAGGTGGAGGGAGTGATCGCTTTGAGAAAGAGGATGAAACCATTCAGGTGCACCATGGTTGCTGCTTGTTCTGAGTTTTCAGCCTGTGACATAGGCATGAACACTTCCAATGCGAGTGATAACTATCCTTGGACACTTTGTGATAAACTGGTCATAGCACAAAATTTCTTGGGGTAACAGAGAGAACCAGAAGTTCTGTCACCCACCGACCCCTAGAAATGTGCACACAGTGAGTTCATTTTGTTTCTTTAAAGATTTTATTTATTTATTTGAGAGAGAGACACACAGAGATAGTGAGAGAGAGCAAGAGCAGGGAGGAGAGGGAGAAGCAGGCTCCCTGCTAAGCAGGATGCCAGGACCCTGGGGTCAGGACCTGAGCTGAACATAGACGCCTAACTGACTGAGACACTCAGGCGCTCCAGTTCAGTTTTTTGGGTATTTTTTAAGATTTCATTTATTTATTTGACAGAGAGAGAGAGATCACAAGTAGGCAGAGAGGCAGGCAGAGAGAGAGGGGGAAGTAGGCTTCCCCCTGAGCAAATAACCTGGTGCGGGGCTCCATCCCAGGACCCTGAGATCATGACCTGAGCCGAAGGCAGTGGCTTAATCCACCGAGCCACCCAGGCACCCCTCCAGTTCAGTTTTTATTTAACATCTTCATCCATTGCTTCAATTAACACACCAGAAAGCAGTCAAATGTCAAAATTACTATGTGTCTCCCATCCACATCTGCCCCCTATAGGTGCACAGGTTTGCAAAACTATTGTTATATTTTATAAGAAAACCACTTAGTGAGTTTTCTGATCAGATATTTTAAGATTCATGGATCTGAAGTGCCCATTAGAAATTATTATCCTGGAGGAATTAAGGGGATGGATTTTTCTATTCTGATAGGGTTTTCATAAATTCACTATATAACATGAAAGAAGAAATCATAACGTAAATTCACTATATAACATGAAAGAAAAATATTTGCATATTTTAACAAGGAATAGAAATAGAAAGAAAACATTATCATATAAATTATTCTTTTTATTCTAGTCGAAAAGTGTAACAGACCTGTTGTTCACTTTTGTTTTCCTGTATTAAGACTTGTGCAAACATTGTAGTGTAGTGAGCAAATTAACTGAGTGGTACTCAATTTGACCGTATATCTAGAGACTTCAAGTTCTTTTGCCAGGGGACCTCTACTAATTTATTTTTTGACTAGAAGTTCTTCCGTGTAGTGACTTCATTCCCTTTAATCAAAATACTATTTTGCTTCAATTCATGACTGCAATTTAATTAATATACTTGAGAGGCAGTAGGATACATTTTTTGGAGTTTGAGTATCTCAGGAAGACAATCTTATTTCCTTTGCTAGACCATTTAGTTCCTTCCAAAATATTGACATTCTTCAGATCAAAATATTTTTCTACCTTGTATAACAGTAAAGTCTTCAATGTACATTCTTGGTGGACTTAGCATAGTCCATTAGTAAGGAATCTGCTTGTATAACTGCATTGTGTAGAATAAATACATAAACATGCAGACTGACTAGTAGAGAAGAGAGCATGACCTGATTCAACATAACATTGCCTTTGAATTCCAGGAAGTAAGAGGAATGGTGTCTCAGTCAGTGTGGGCATCTCTAACAAATTACCGTAGATGGGATAGCTTATAAACAACAGAAATTTATTTCTCTTAGTTTTGCAGGCTGAGAAATATAAGATCAAGATGCTGACAGTTTCAGTGTCTGGTGAGAGCTTGCTTCCTGGCTCATAAACAGCTGTCTTCTCTCTGTGTCCACACAGGGCAGCAGGAGTGAAAGGTCTCTTTGACAAGGCGTGGATCTGTTCCTTAGGTCCCTCTCTGCCTTCCTGATCTAATCTTGTCCCAACAGACCTCACCGCCTATTACCATCACATTGGAGATTAGGTTTCAAACTACAAATCTGAGGAGATATATTTACCATTTTCTTTTTTTATCTGCATAGTATCTTAATAACTGTCCTGTAAAATGAAAGAACAAAATCAAAGCATAACATTTTAATCATTGATAATCTGAGTTTCTAATACAATGAACTGTGGCATGGGTGAAATTTATTGAAGTTGTTATAAATCTATTCCGATTGTCTTTTATTTAGATAAACATATAAAATGTGAGCCAGAGTGGTATTATTATTCTTGAGGTAAGTTCTGATCATTTTATTTTATTATTGTATTTTAATTTTTTTAAAGGATTTTATTTATTTATTTGACAGACAGTGATCACAGGCAGAGAGGTAGGCTGAGAGAGAGGAAGGGAAGCAGGCTCCCTGCTGAGCAGAAAGCCTATGCAAGGCCAGATCTCAGGACCCTGGGATCAGGACCTGAGCGGAAGGCAGAGGCTTTAACCCACTGAGCCACCCAGGCGCCCCAGTTCTGATCATTTTAAGTCATACATTTTAAAAGATAACATTGTTGCTCTTTGTCATATATAGATTCTTCACCTATGACTCATTTCTTCAGTAATGGCTTTTTAAATTTACTCTTTCCAAATATTTATGGATCACTTTTGTTCTTTTACTAAAGTTTTACTGAAGTTTAAAAGCATAAAAGTATCCTTTTGAGTCACAACATATGACTCAAACCCAACAAACCTCCCCTCCTTCTAAAACCAAACCAGCCAAATGTTTTCGTCCCCCAAATTATTAAAGTGACTTGAGGAAACACACCAGACTACGTAAAAAACAAAACAAAACAAAACAAAAAAAAACCAATACTGACTACATCAGATAAAGTACCTGAAATGAATACTGCAAATAGGAAAATTTTATTGAAGATCCAGAGGTGAAAGACATTGCTAGGGAAAGTGTCTGAGAGTAAGAAGAAGGGATGAGAATTAGCAATGTGGATGAAAAAATAATTTTAAAACGTAGGAATCTGTCCCAAAAGCCCCTGCCATAGGGAAGTATAAAGGTGAAACTAAATTGAGTGCTAAATGCCTAAGTGTTCTCTATTTCCATGGGGGCCTAAGATCCAGTTGACTGGAGAGAACTATAAATAGAGCTAAATCTTGTGATACAAGTGGAAACAAGAATATCTTACTAAAACAAATGCAAAGACAGCAAAATTGCATGAAAACAAGGTTAAAAAAAAGGATAAGTGATTTATGGGAAGTGATATTAATTTTGTGATAAGTACAATTATATAATATCCTAATCTTTTTTTTAAAATTAACATATAATGTATTATTAGCCCCAGGGGTACAGGTCTGTGAATCGCCAGGTTTACACACTTCACAGCGCTCACCATAGCACATACCTTCCCCAATGTCCATAACCCCACCCCCCCTCCTTCCCCCCCTCCCCCCCTCCCCCCAGCAACCCTCAGTTGTTTTATGAGATTAAGAGTCCCTTATGGTTTGTCTCCCTCCGGATCCCATCTTGTTTCATTTATTCTTTTCCTACCCGCCAAACCCCCCACGTTGCCTCTCAACTTCTTCATATCAGGGAGATAATTGTCTTTCTCTGACTGACTTATTTGGCTCAGCATAATACCCTCTAGTTCCAACCACATCATGGCAAATATCCCTAATCTTTGATTAAAATTACACACTGACAAAACTGATGTCAAATGACGGAAACATTATAACAATATTTATACTTTTACCTTCTTTTCATAGTTTTCTATGGTCCCTTTTGTGAAGTCCAACCAAACATTGATATTAAAGCTTCATTTCTGAGCAAAATCAGATTTCCTCATTATATTATCCACCAAATATTTGATGTTAAATTATTTAAATGTTGCCACTTTAACGATTATAAATTTGGTGTTAAACTTTTAGGTGTGTATTTATATTATAGACATAAGTCCTTGATCTGTCATACATATTATGAACCTGCTTTTCAAATTCAAAATGTATCTATTGACATTAGTCAAGGTGGCTTTTGATATCAAATGTTAGAAATTTGTTTCCCATCCATAATCTGCTGAATTTCCAAGGTTAGTTAAAAATCGATAATCTTTATCCAGGTTGCACATTCTTCTCATAAAATGTCTTACAACTTTTCAAATTAAAATTTTCAGTTATGCTAGCATATAAATTTGAGTAAATCATTAACATGTTTAGTCTTAATTTCATCGCTTGCAAAAAGAAATGATGATAATATCTTGGTTCTACTGTAAAAATCAGCTTTATTATAAAGGTTACATCTCACAGCATATGTAAACAAATCCCGTGGTAGACTATAAACACTATTGCAAAATGCAAGTTATTTTAATAAAGTTATAGGAAGATAATCAGGAATCATAAATAAACGACTTCCAAAGATGTTTTTTTCAATCTTTATGGAAAAGCTATTAAATTATAGTATAATTCCAGGAGGCAATTTAGTGCTTGATATATTTGCTAATCAATTTGGATATTGCTGCCTAAGGATTTATGTTTTGTTTGAGTTGTTATAAAGTTATAACTTTAAAATCTAGTTTACTTTATATGAATTTATGACCTCATTTAAAAATATTCTAAGCCACTTTAATGTTCTCAGGCAGTGGTGAATTTCATGAGTTAATGATACATTGGGTTAAGAAGAATTTCCTGTTTTCTGTTTTGGGTGCTTTGCTGTTTTTGCAGTGTGCCTCTAATTTTATGAGAAAGTTACATGGAAAAAAAATGTGACAGTGTGAGGCTGTGTACCAAGTTCCTTTGGGATAAACGATCTAGCTTGTAAATAATTTTAAAAAGTTTTTTTCAGGAAGCAAATATTTAAGGGGAGAAACAAGCAAAGATTTGTTTGAATAAATAAATAAAGATCAATGTTTTTAGTTATAAAAGCAGCAACACTTCTGTTCCTGCTCAGACTTCATTCATATCTTCTTCCTGACTAATCAAAATCAGAAAAGGGAATTTATGGAAATTATGTTTATGGTGAAGTTTTAGCCTCCCTGAATAGGTCATTTTAATTTGGCCTCACCCTGCTCAATCTTCAGCTACCTCACTTCCTCCTGCCTGGAGCTCCCTGGGATCAGATTCCAACAGGGACTCTCAAAACCCCCATCGCCAGACAGATGTCATTTCCTGGGACTGGAATTCCCTGTCCTGACCTTCTTAGTTTGAAAATTCCTTTTCTGTTTTCTTCTGATCCCTCATGTGACATTGGCTTTTCTGTGACATCTTCAAGACTTGCCTACTCCTAATCGTGACTCATATCTCTTTGTCCCATGTTTCTCTGCCTTTTATATTTAGCTAAGTTCTGGTCTTTAGCTATGTCTGCTGAATGATAATTTTTTTTTAGTTTTAGGATGAAAACTTGAGCAGGCTGTTTTTCTTCTCAGTGAGCGAACTTTATACAGAAGCAGAGACACACAAATAATGAAACAAAAAGATACATCTTAATACCTTTTCATTTTCTCCTGCAAATCCATGGGATGAAATTGGGAATTTCAATTCCTGACCACCCTTTGTGCTGTAGGGAAAGACTATCTGCGAAGGGGCAGGATATGCTCACCTGACAGTGATTGTTCTGAAGAAAGAGAAAATCTTTTCATTAAGCAAAAGAAGTATGGGAACTTCTCTCTGAGAGATTCAGAATGCACAATGGCAGCCACATGGCTAAGGCTGAGACCTGTTTTTCAGGCTGCACTGGAAAGAGGCCTTAACTAACCTTTCCCTTCAGAGTATGAGTCTTAATGAAAGCAAGCAGACTGGACAGGATGCCTGCTTGCTTCAAGGGTGGCCAGTGGGGTGCCCAGAAATTTACATGTTGAGACTCTTTTGGTGAAAATACTAATTCTTTTAAAAAGTCAAAATGAAAGCCAAACGTATTTACATTTTAAAGCATCAGCAAAGAAATCTACATCCAAACTATAGTATTACAAGCGAGTTTCATGAGCTACTTAACTTCATCTACTGTAGAAGACATTCTACAGATTGAAGAAAATTATTTTGTAAAGTGATATTTCTTGGATTTATGCGATCTCAGGGAAAGGTGGTATTCCCAGGGACCTTACAGCAAAACACCTTCTTGTGCTGTATTTTAAATTATTTATTTGGTTGTACATTTCCCCCACTAAACCAGGAGCTCCTTGAGGTCAGTAGGATGGAATGAAAAACACATGGACTTTGGTGTGACTTGACCAGGTGTTTAACTACTGGCTATGTGACCTTGGGCAAGTTATTTAACTTTCTGAGCTTTGTTTTTGTTTAATCTGTAAAACCTCCCAGAAATTATTTTGCAAAAGCCTGCCACATATGACATATGGTACATATCTGTGGATTGAATTAATGGAATAATTAATTCACTAATCGTTCTACATATGAAAGGATTTTCAATGCTATTTGTTAGTATTGGTGTGAGAGTGAGCAAAAACATTCTAACTTTAAATTTAAAATGTGCTTTATAAAATCATATGATAATAGGTTGTTCAGAAAAATTTCCAGGCTACTTATCCTCAGTAGTGAGGCAGAGGGGGCATTTCAGAAACATTTAGTTCCTATGCATACTAGGTTGACTCCAGAGGGGCTCCTGTTAGGTTGGAAATTTCTTTACAAGCCTTGTAAGTACCATAAGTAATGGTACTTATTCTGTTATTATTACTGTATTGAAATATTGTTAATTATTTTTCTCATAGTCTCTGTATCCAATGTAAGACCCAATTTTTCAGCCAAATAAGTCCATCTGCAAAGGATGAAACTGTAACCTGAGATTCTGTGAATTTTTAGGGTCCCCAGAGTCTAAAGCTGAACCTGGAAATCACCATGATTTCCCACTACAATTTATGCTTGGGAAATGCCAGCATTAGGAAGATGGAGCATGGTCAGAAGGAATTAAAGTTGAATGTGAATTCATTATCTTCAGAAGTAAATTTTGTCTCATTTGAAATTAATGTCTGCAATTATTCAATGTGTACTGAGTTATGAAGTCACAAGATAGAGGAATCAAGATGCACAGGGTAACTTCGGACCTTGTGTGTTTTATAGTCAGCTGGTGTCTGTATGGTGGTTAATTAAAAAAAAAAATAGGGCTAACTTCAAGCTAGGAAGATATGTTTGCTGACAGAAGCTTGTGGAAAGAGACGGACTTAAAAGGAGCTACTTGTTTGGAGCAAGGAAAAGTTGCTATAAAGACAAATATTGTCAGAGTGCAAGTCCTGTGGTTAAGTTCAGATGAATGAACACATCACTTTTGCAATCATAGGAAGAGCAGGCTAGGAAGACTAAGGAGTTTTGTCTGAGAAGTAGAAAAAGGAATTATTTGTGGAAGGTTTATGAAATAGGGTGAGCATTTTTAATGAAATTTTTATTAAAAAGATGGATTTTAGTTTTTACATCTAAAAAACAGAAAATATCCCCTTCTTCCACTTCCATTCCATTAGCAGAACTGGTGAAGCATTTTAATAGTCAAGAGTTCAGTTCTTATCCCCCAACTCCATCAAGTAGGAGAGGTGCAGAGAGCACTCGGGACTTCACATGGAATATGTTAATCTGATGCATAGTGTCGTGCTTTGTTAATGGTTCTGATACATCATGAAATACCTAAATTTTCTTATCTTTAGATTTGCGATGTTTAAAATTCTCTTGGGAACAGAAAAAAGAACATTATCCCCGTCCTTCTCCCCACACACCTGTCTGGATAGTCTCCAAAATTCCCACACTGAAACTTTCTTCCTCTTTTTAAAATTTGACCCATACTCATTTTGATATATGCAAAGTTACCAAGGCAATTAGCTGAAACCAATTTGATTTTTAAATTTTCTTATCTGACATTACACAAGGAGAGCTGCCTTATTATTAAACATAAAATTTCACTATTTCTTTACATCTGATGATAAATGATGTATCACTGGGGAAAAGTGTCATGATTTTTTTTTAACATTACAAAATTGGATGAAATTTGAACTTCTATTCCTAAAAATAAAATGATTAGATTATAATAATTGTCTCATAAATTTTAGATAACATCCTCAAATGGCAAATCTGTCATTGTCTGATACATAGCCCCCAAATCCTTTTATGGAACAATTAGGAAGCCGGAACTCCATCTATTATTTTTTCCATTATGTCATCTTGCTTGGCGTGAAAATTGAAAGAGCACTGAATATCTGAATATAGCATTCTATGTTGGAAAGAACGCTGAAATGGAAATAAAGGAAGTCATGTTCCAGTCCTTCTAGGACTAAAACAGCCACAAGAACTTGGGCCCATCATTTAACATCTCTGCATTTTTATCACGTATAAAATAAAGAAGCTGGACTAAATGGCCCATTTTAGATTTAAAAAAAAAAATCAAGTTATCCTTTATCACCCAGGCCAGATACCCAGAGATCAAACTCAGGGAACTGGGAGTCATTCTAGATGTGAAATCTAGAATGATCTACTACTACTTTTAGTAATTTCCTACTACTCTTAGTTTCCAATTAATGGATATAGACCTTTATCTCTTGCCTGCACTACTGGAACAGTCCTTCATGTGTTTTCCCTCTGTTTCCTCAGCGTTGCTGACCTCCAGTGTACCTTTGGCCATGCAGCCTGAGAGCTCTCTGTAAAACAGAAAGTTAAGGATGACTGCCCCACTTAAAATGATTTAGCAGCACCACCTTAGAATACTAGTCAAGGCCCTTTATAATTAGTCATCCCTCTGCCTCACTTTCTGGTGTCAGTTCTTTTTATTATTTTTTTTAGAAGATTTTATTTATTTATTTGAGAGAGAGAGAATGAGAGAGAGAGCATGAGAGGGGAGAGGTCAGAGGGAGAAGCAGACTCCCCGTCGAGCAGGGAGCTTGATGTGGGATGTGATCCCAGGACTCCAAGATCATGACCTGAGCTGAAGGCAGTCGCTTAACCATCTGAGACACCCAAGTGTCCCAGGTGTCAGTTCTTACCATAATATTAGCCCATCCTTTGATCACCTTGCCTTCCTTTCCCCTAAATCCCCTCCCTTATGATGGCAGCAGGGAAGGTAAATCTTGACGCATTGGTTTAGGTTGCTTTCACTCTCTGGGCTACTCTTCTTTCTGTGCTGAACAGAAGTCCTAATGAACTATTTCTCTTGAGATTGATCTTAAGCATCATTCTACTCAAGGAGAATTTTTGCTCCTTTCATTACTCCACATCACCTCTTTAAAGGAGAATTTGTTCCTCTGTTGTGCCCTCTGACTTGTACTTATATCACAGCACCTATTTCATTTGATTGCTGTATGTCGTTATGTATGCCTATAAAGGTGCTTATCTCATTTTAATTTTTATTCTCAACTCTGAGAATTAGAGCTGATGGCTTGACATCTGTGTTAAATGCATGAGAATTGCCATTGTAAAGGTAAAGCACTCTCTCTTAGACAGCCTTTGATAATAGCATAATTTATTTATATCTTATTGACTCCATTTTTTTGTATATGTAGAAAGAAGAATTTATGGAATTTTAATATCAGATTCTGTAAGTACTGGTTAAAAAGTACACGGAGATGTATATCTAATGGTTTGAAGAATTAATATTTCTACTTCGTTTATCTCAGTGATCTGGTGTTGTAAAACTAGGGGTTAATTTGGAGTTGTCTTAGCACAGGTTAAGAAAAGGGCTGGCTTATATTCTGTGACATCTTTTGAAATTTCACTGTTAGATGCTAATATAGTAAGAAGTCTAATGTCTCATTGTCTTAAATGACATACTTACATGAGCCAATTGTATATGTGTAATTTTTAAATAAAATTATCTTCTTTCATTTTTTTTTCTTATGACCTGCGACTCAAACCATATTCTTCCTTTCTTTTTTTCCCCTTAAATATTTATTTATTTATTTATTCATTCATTCATTCATTTATTGGGGGGAGGGGCAGAGGGAAAGAGAACCTTACGCAGGCTCCAAGCCTAGTGCAGAACCTGATGAGGAATTCAATGTCATGACACTGAGATTATGACGCAAACTGAAATCAAGAATTGGACACTTAATAGACTGAGCCACCCAGACACCTCTCTGCCTATTTAAACATTCATTAAGCAACATCTCAGCCACTCACTGTATTAGAAACCTGACAATCGAACATGAACATACAGGGACATACACATACACATACTGTCAAAAATTCTGAAGCTTTATACTCTAAGAAAGGCAGAGGAATAAAGAAACACTTTTTGCAATATAGTTACTATTACAAATCAGAAGATGATGACAACATCTCTTTGTGGTAATACATTTGCAGGATTCTTAAGACTGATGTAATTCAACAGGCAAACAAAAGGAAGAACGTATTTCTGGGAAGAGTAGACACAAAGACTCAAATGTAAAAGAATACTACCTTCAGTTTATCCAAAGTGCAGAGTTTTAGGGGGAGTAGTAGAATAGGAGACAGAGAGTTAGGTGTTCATAGGTGATTTTGTGAAATCTTTCCTGCTATGCTGAGAAGGATTAGGGCTCCTTATACAATTTACAGAAAAAAGGGAGTCATTGAAAATATATTAATAGGAAAGGGAGTGTCATATGAGCCTTTTAAAATGGTTACCTTGTCTGTAGTATGGTCTGGAAACTGAAGAAATGAAGGACAGTTAAAGGACTCTTGCAGTAATTCAAGTGAAGATTGATGAAGGTACATTGAAACTTGCTCATAGGAAAGGAGAGGATAGAAGGACCTAAGAGATTTATTTTAAAGTGGTAAAAACAGGAATTAGTGACTCATTAGGTGTAGGAGATGGAGAAATGGAAGGCAATATATTCATTTTGGGGTTAGGAAAACTACAAATGTTGATGCCTACAAGGAAATAATACTAAAGAGCAAAAAATAAATGAAAGAAGAGTTTGGGTTTGTTTGTATTATATTTGGAATGCCTTTAGGGCATAAAAGTTATATTTTGAAGAAAATAAGAAATATAGATCTGTATGAGCTAATATTCTATTAGCCTTAGTTTAATAGAAAACCCACAATCTGACTTAACCACACAGTTGCTAATTTTCCTCATCTAAACATAAATCTGAAGATGAGAAGTGGCTGGTATCCTTCTGCTGCCCAATTACATTAGGACCTGCATTTCTTTCATTACTTTGTTTTTGTTGTTGTTGTTTTGTTTTGTTTTGTTTTCTCATTCTGGTCACACAGTGGTTACAAGATGGCTTTTCTCCATTTCTGTTCTACAGTCATATTCTAAGCAAGAGGGAGAAGGATGGGAGGACAATCATAAAATCTGAAACAAAATACTTTGGAAAACTCCCCAGAAAGAAGACAATTTCTGAAAAGTAGCATGAAGAGTTCTGCAGATGTACTTTTCAGCAAACAACCAAAGGCAATGATGATTATTTCTTTAACAACAACAACTGCTATAAAATCTCTGGAAATTATCTTAAGATAATGTTGCAGATGAATTTTCTTGAATTACTTATTCAAAAAAATCAAATAAATCTATAAAAGAGTAATATTCTATCGCACTTAGCACCCTTCCTGGACACCCAGCACATCATGATGGAAGCTCTACACTGATGCATGTAACAAAGAAGCCGGGTCTCCCTCTCTCCCAGCTCTAGTCAAGGCCTACAATAGCTCTCCATGAGGAGCAGGCCAGAAGCATTTCTAATCCTTCCCAGCACCATGTTGCAGGAGGTAGATTTGGGCAAGTACATTGTGCCCTTGTCTCCATTCAATGGTAAGACTCTACCTTGGTACAGGCTGAGAATAGTAGGGCTCTAAATACCTTTGCCCATTTAGAGTTGAGGTTCTGTGCTAGGAAATGAAACTATGGAGTAGCAGAGACACTGACCCAGTCCAGAATGCTTCTCTTTAAGAAGGGCATCACCCAACAGAAGGGGCTGCTATCCCCACTCCCAGTTCTAAGTCAGTGACTCAGATATTTTTGCCTCAAGGGAAATGTAGGCTATACAGACAGAGTTCTCCCCAGAGTTCTCCCCAAAGTAACTGATTTAATTCTCCCCAGAGTACCACACAGAGTGTGATGTAGCTCAAGCCTGATTTTGCTCCCCAAGGGGTGGGAGAATTGAGTGGTAAACAATTAAAGAGAGGTCAATATTTGTATGTGCAATAGGCTAAAATTTAGGCCAGCTGGTTTAACAGGGAAAAGTTAGTTAAGAAAGATCATCCTGGAGTCATAACAAACCTCAAAGACTGGCAGCAGATTTATTGCACAATTTGTGCTCTAAAGCATTGTCAAAAACAATGGGACAATAGCTAGCAGTTAGTAGTGGTTAACAGCTAGATATGATATCAAAAAAGGGACAGATTAACAAAGAGTTAGGGAAATGAAACTGTCAAAGAAAACCCTGCTAAAGCCATTGTTATTCAAGGATGACCATGAACATGTCATGCATATTAGAGCTTTCACACTTTGGGGAAAATGGGCTTTGTTAAAATAATCCAGCTAAATCACTGAGTAAATACACAAGCCAATGACAACAATAAGCCCTGCAGAAAGGATATGACCCATGCACGGAATGAAAATAGGCAACAGAAACTGCCTTTAAGAGGGCCTCCCTGATAGTCTTATCAGATAGAATTCAAAGTAACCACTGTAAGTATATTCAGATAACAAAAGTAAAGCATGTTTAAGGAAATAAAGAAAGTTATGATGACAACCTCCCATTCAGTAAAGAATGTGAATAAAAATACAAATTTTAGTCATAATAAATAATTAAAATTATAAAAATAACAAAAAGTCAATTCAGAAGTTGAGAAGTACAAGGTTATAAATGAAAATTCGTTAGAAAATCACGAGTCTATTTGAGCCAGTAGAAGAGTTAGCAGACTTGAAGATAGATTGACCACAATTAAGCAATATGAAGAAAAGAGAGAAGACAGAACAAAGGAAAATTAAAGAAACCCAAAGAAAATGTAGGTCACTGTTAAAATGCAGTGGGAACACTAGTAAGAGAGGAGACAGAGAAAGCAACAAAAACGTATTGAAGAAATAATGGATGAAATCTCAAATTTGATAAAAATGTTCATCTATGCATCCAAGAATCTCAACAATCCCCAAGCAGAATAAATGCAAAAGATTTCTAAGACACATTATAGTAAATGTTGAAAAACTAAGACAGAAAATATCTTGAAAGCAGAATGGCATAAGTAATTCAATATGTACAAAGGCCTCCAGTAAGATTAATAACTGACTTCTCATCAGAACCAATGGACACAGAAGGCAGTGGGATGGCATATTTAAGTGTTAGAAAAAGAGAAATATCAACCAAGATTTTATGTCCAGGAAAACTACATTTCAGTAATGAAATGAAAAAATAAAAAAGAGAGATTTTGCTAGATTTGTTAAATTAACAAAATAGAGAGGAATTATTATCAGTAGACCTGTCTTCCTGCCTTAAAAAAAAAAAGGTAATTTCTTTAGGCTTAAATTAAGTAATCACAAATACTACTTCAAATTCTTGTGAAAATAAAAATAATTATATAACTGGTATATATGGTAAAAGTAATCTACCTTTAATTACTTGTAAATGACAGCATAAATTTGTATTTATTCAAAAAGGAAGTGGTATAAAATAATATTTATATAACTGTACTGTGGCCTATAACAGTATAGAAATGTATACTTGAGAGCAAAATAATGAAGGTGAATGCAAGTAAAACTCTACTGAATTAAAGAAATGATACCAGATGGAAACTCAGCTCCATAGGAAGAAATGATGATAACAGATATGGCAAATAAAAAGTTAATATAAGAAACTCTATAAATATATACTTGTTCTCTTCCTCTCTCAGCTTCTTTAGAGGATGTAAAATTATATAAAGTAATGCACTAATAGTTTTCTAACATATATAACTAACTGATATTGAAAAGAAAAAGACAATTGGAGGACTTTGTACTTCACAGTTTCAAAACTTACTATCAAATACCTAAATATAAGAGCTAAAGCTATAAAATATTTAGGAGAAAACATAAGGGTAAATCTTCATGACCTGAGGCTGGGAAAAACCTTTTTAGATAAGACACCACAGCATAAGAAAGAAAAGTAAAGAAACTGGACTGCATCATAACTAAAAACTTTTTTGTTTAAGAGAATGTCAACTAAATCAATCAATCAATCAATCAACCAAGACAAAGTACAGAATGGGAGAAAATATTAGCAGCTCACGTAATTGATATGGAATTTATATCTAGAATATATAAAATGACTCATAATTTAATAATGGAAGACAAATGACCCAACTAAAAAATGGTCAGAATATCTTGTCAGCAATCCTCAGTACCACTCTTATGTTCTGTAATTCACTAAAAGGTCTCATAGAGCTCAGAAAATTTGCTATGCTCACAGTTATGGTTTATTACACCAAAATAACAAAGATTAAGATCAGCAATGGATGACACTGAATAATATAGAGTCCATGAGAGGCCAAAGCGGAGTTTCCACTGTCTTTTCTCATTGGTGCCAGATGAACAGACTTCATTCTCCTAGCATTGATGTTGACAATGGCACAAAGTATCGCCAACTAGGGATGCTTACCCAAGACTAGGTATCCAATGTTCCTCGAAGTCAAACATGTAAGCATAAAATATGGGTGGGTTATTCTTAATTACTTAGCATCCACTCACTCCAGAAGTCAAATTAATATCAGATGGTCCAAGTCCAGGCTATAAACCACATTTCAGCATCAACTATCTGGTGTAGCTCATATAAACAAAATCTTTTATCAAGTAGGATATTCCAAGGTCTTAGCGGTTTTGTCCCAGAGCCAGTCAAGGAAAAGAAGGTTCTTTGTTTTTTGGAATGTGTCAGGTTTGAACATCACAAATAACCCTAGACTGAAAAGATCTGATAGACATTTCTCCAAAGACAATATATATATTCTTAATAAGAATGTGTAAAGATAGTTGGCATTTTTAGCAATCAAGGAAATGAAAATCAGAACCACAATGTAACAGCATTTAATACTCAAGAGGAGGTTATAATATAAGATGGATTATAACAAATACTGTTGAAGATGTGGAGAAATTGGAACTCTCATATACAGCTGATGGTTATGTAAAATGGAGAAGTGGCTTTGATAAAAGTCTGGCAGTTCCTTAAAAAGTTAAACATTAAAATAAAAAGTTAACATAAACAAAAAGTTTAAGAGTTAAACAAAATGTTACCATTTGTTACTAATGTTTGTATATGACCCAGAAATTCTATTTCCAACTGTACATACCCAAGAGAAATTAAAATCTATGTCCACACAGTAAGTTAACATGAATATTCATAGTAGTATTACTCATAATAGCCACAAAGTGGTTGTGACTCATATACCTATTAATTGATTAATGGGTAAGTAAATACAATCTATTCACATAATGGGATATCATCATTAATAAAAATGAATAATGCTACAAAATGGATACATGGATTCCTTGAGAACATTATGTTAAATGAAACAAGCCCATCACAAAAGACCACATATTATCTGATTGCATTTATGTGAAATGTCTAGGATAGTCAATTCCATAGGGAAAAAAGTAGATTACTCTTTGCCTAAGGCATAGGAGGTTCAGGGATAATGAGAACAAAGTTTTTTGGGGGGAGGTTAATAAGAATGTTCTACAATTGATTGTAATGATGGCTACATAATATGTAAATATTTAAAAGCGTTTAATTTTATAGTTAAAATGTACAAATTATAGAGTATGTGAATTGTATCTAAATAAAGGTGTTATACAAACAACATTTACAGAAGACATTTGTTTATATCTCATCGGTCAAAAATTTTATCACATGGCCATTTCTTGCTATAAGTTTGGAGGTAGGTGTGGGGGTGGCTATACTCAAGGAATAAAAGAAACTTTTAACTTGGTGTCATTGATGATCCCATGAAATTTTGTAGAAGGGGAAAAGGAGAATGGATATTGAGTAGGTAAATGATAGTATCTCCAACAGAGTCTAAAACTTTGATTAGCATGGAACCTCACAATCATTAGGGTAGAAGATAAATGCTCCCTACCCCAAAACAACAGAAGTTGCTCCTCTCTAATTATAGGCATCAAGGAGTATTTTTTAAAAGAACCACATTTACTATCATACTCTTATATCCTGGTATTTGTTAATAAGGGTGATTTTCTATTTATTTAAAGCATATTATTACTCCAGACACCATGGACAATCCATACACATGTAGCCATGAATATTTATTAGGTGCCAGAATATATACTAAATAAATACATAGTTATATATAAATGTTATATTATATGCTACATACATACACCATAATACATGCATTTTATATGTAAACATACATACATAAAATATGTGTATATATAATAATACCTCATAAATACATTTTATATATTTATATAATATATTTTATAAATACATATATTTATAGAATATAGCTCATAAAATGTATTTATGAGGTATATTATATATACACATATATATAATAATATTTAGGTTCATCTACATAGGGATGCAGTGTGGAAAGCCTGTCTATTGAAAAGCCTCAAACTTATTGGTCAATAACATCGGTTGTTGTCCTGAGTGGGAAAATATTAACTTGGTCAACACCATCATGCAACTAGTTAGCGACATAGCCTGACACCAGAAATCTTTATTCTTTTTTTTTTTTTTAAGATTTTACTTATTTATTTGACAGACAGAGATCACAAGTAGGCAGACAGGCAGGCAGAGAGAGAGGGGAGTAAGCAGGCTCCCCACTGAGCAGAGAGCCTGATGTGGGTCTCAATCCCAGGACCCTGGGATCCTGACCTGAGCCAAAGGCAAAGGCTTTAACCCACTGAGCCACCCAGGTGCCCCAGAAATCTTTATTCTTCCTTAGGTTAGGGTGGCTCTTAGAACTCTGTTCTTTGAGAGAGGAAACAGAGCTACACACTCTGTATCTCCATCTGCTAAATTTATATGTCAGATTATATGTCAGATTATACTTTTTAAAGTCCATATGGATTCATATTCACTCCCTCCTTAAAACATTCATTTGTATTTTATTGATTATCTTAATAATTCTAAATAATAAATTCTGCAGCCTGCTATTTTTCACTGTAGTATTATTCTGACATTTCTAACATCTCCTGCTGCTGGTTGTTGTCTTCCCATGTTTCAAATTATGTTACTTTTGCTGCCTCAAATGGGACTGATGAATTCCTGTGCCTTTTGTTTGTGTTCCCTCTACCTAGAATTCCCTCTCTGACTCTGAACTTTCCCAAATCACCTCACTCTTTAAGGTGCACTATTGATTATATTTCTGTCATACTGTGTTTGCTTACCTTTTCAACATTCCGCCTTTCAATCTTGTTTAATCTGCAGTTTTACATGGCATTTATGTTAATTTGCTCAGGTTATGAATATTTGAGTACATTTTGCTATGTAACTAAGATTACAAGCCTTCTCATTGAAGTAACCATATCCCCATTTATGTCTCTAAAACCTGAAGTTGCCCAAGGAAAAAGTTCAAGACTTCAAATTGAGACACTTAGTGAACTATGATTGAGAGATACTACATACAATTTTTGAATTTAATTATGCATTAACACCTTGTCCTTTACCAATATCCAGCTACATATCACGTTTCAATACAAGAGAAAACAGGACATGTAGGAGATGACTGTGGCAATACAAGTGTACCGGGGATCAGGAGGATCCTGAGGAAATAAACACATTGCTCAGTGAACTGGTACAACATATAAAAGTGATCTCATGAGAAAGAGTTTCAAAGTCTGACTACCCTATTTGAACTCATGAGGTTTTTTAGAGTCTGTTCATTTTCAAAGTGAAAGAGTTCCAAACATAGGCTTCTGCCCCCTTTAGGGATTAAAATATTCATCCCAGTGAGAGGATAGTGCAGCTTTGAACAAAATCAACCACTTGTGGTTAGCAGAGAGGATGCTGAGGTCTTCACCTTGTTTGCTTCCGGTCCATGTTCATTCAGCCTTCTAAATATTAAATATAGGAAAATTGTCAATTATATGTATGTTTAAAAATTAATTAATCTCTAGATCCTGGGACCAGGTATTACTTTCAGTAATTTTCCACTCATTCAAAAATTTTTTAAAAATTATCTACAACACAGTTTCTTAAGTTCTACTAAACCTAGTGCTTTCCCAGGGTGCCTGGGAAACAAACAAACAAACAAAAAACTAGTGCTTTCCCTGCTCACAACAGTGTTAGAATTGACATCTGGAGAGCTGTAGGGTAATGGGAGTCTTTTAAAAAACTAGTTATTCTTAAAAAATCAAAACATGCCGCTGTGGTACATACAGCCCTACATTGTTCTTCTGAAACATGAGAAAAAGAAAAAATGTTTAAGTCATATGACGGATTATTTTGGTTAATGTGAAATGTTCATCTGACAAGCTTATTGAGTTTGATATGTGTGCATAGCCCCACAGCGCATCCACAGTCTATCCGATCTCCCTTGCTCTTCCAAAACAGACATCGATAAATGTGCCATCTGAAAAAAACAAAAATAAACAACAACAACAAAAACCCAAGGAAAACACCTGGAGTATTAAAGTGTTTTAACCAGTATGATTTATGTTAATGGTACGGAAGAGAATATTTTTTGGTTCGCAAAAACATAACAGGCAATTGATGTGCCATATTGCAGTATGGTTTTAGCTATCAACATGTCAAGATTTAGTCTTGCTGTTAACATTTTACGATTTAGAAGGCTATAAGAATATGTGCAGTGTAGCAACAACACAGGCTTCATTCTCTTTGCTATATTTATTGGGCTTTCATTTTTCCCCCTTTTATAGAAGAAATTGAAAAAGAAAGAGAATAGGAGAGAAAGACAGGCATCCACTCAATATATTTCATTTTCTTTATTATGTCAAGTAGTGAGAAATAAAAAGACAGAGAGCTGTCTTAATAGCCTATGCTCAGACCAAAGAGGATTCCAGACAGGGAGTCACAGTATATTTTTATTGGCTTATTATCTCCAACAGATAACTTGATCATGTCAAAAAATGTACCACTTGATCCCAGATCTTCATTAATTACAAGAGCCCCAAGGTTAAGGATGTATTGTGCATGCTATTGGATTGGGAGTTCCTGGTGATGTTACCATATATACAAGTAACGATGAGTGACGGGCAGGGGAACATCATCAGAGGCTCAGATATTGCTCCTCAAGTTTAATTCTACCAAGCAGTGGATTCAAATGAAAAGATAAGCCTTTAAGGCTGCAGGAAGCAAGGTTAAGTTGATGCATAAAGAATATGTTAGGGTAAAATATTAATTTATTACATAATAAGGACTTAATCTCTAACAAGGCCACTTTTGGCTGGTCATTATTTTTTGGCTTTACTGAGATAATTGGTGGTCCTCCAATATTGGTGGTCCTGAAAATACTGTCAATATCAATATTTATGTAACCATTGAGTCTCAAACTCAATTCCAGACATAAGGAATTAAATTAATGAGATACGTAGTATAGGTACACATTAACTTTCACGACCAAGTGAAATACCTTAGACCCAGTGTATACTTTTAAATGATACCCTACAATGAGCCAGATGGAGTTATTTTTTAAATAATTCTATTTTACAATTTTTTGAAAGGAAAGATATTCCTTTTAAAATGGAAACAGCTATTCATCAAAAAGAGAGAACATTTTGTTCTTGGCTTAGTTTTTCCATAAAGAACTCAGCATAAGCAGAAGAAAGAAATTCTAGAATCTCTCTCTCTTTTTTTTCTCCCTTGCATGCAAGATTGGAGTCATTTGGACTTAAGAGAGAAAGAATACTTTTTAAAAAATGTGTGAGTGTGCATATGTTTGTGTGCGTGTATGTGTGCATATACCATTAAGTGCATTCTCACATGTAAAACTGACACCATTTTCATCAGTAAAATAACCCACTTTTTTTTGTCTTTAGATCCTACTCTTTTTCAGCATATGCAAGAATATACTTTAAAGCATGTTGCATTGGAATAATTAAATGGTGGCTAGGTAAGTAATCATCATGTTCGTCTCAAAATTGACCTAACAATAAACAGGAAGACTTGCATGTGTATGTGTGCTTGTCAGAAAGAGGGTTAGGGGATGAGAAGAAAAGAAGGTGCAGGAGCAGAGGGGAGGAAAGTAGAAGATGAATATTTAGGATCAGGGACATATATTTTTAAATATGTAAGACAACAGATTTCATGTTCTTAAGTTGAACGTTCTTACCAAAGCAAAACAAAACAAAACAAAACACAACAAAACACAAAAACTCCCCTCCTCCCCCAAATCCACAAAAGAACACAAGGAAATTTTGGAGATGATAAGTATGTTTGATACCTTGGATGTGTTGATGGTAAACAGGTATATGCACATGTCTAAACTAATCAAGTTTTTGCATTAAATTTGTGACATTTTTATATACCAATTAAATCATAATAATACTAACAAAAAATGAATGGAATATTTTCTCCTACACAGAGAGCAGGATAAACAGGAAAGTGTCAGCCTTCACTTGGGGAGTCATTCAGCTGCGAATTAGGTGTATAGATTGCTCCAAAATAAATTTAAAATTTACATGGAAGAGTAAGTCATTCCAAACACTGGTATGTTGATTATTGCTCACTCAATCACCTCCCTTATTTAGTGGAAAAATTCAAAATAGTTTTTTAAAAGGTAAACTGCAGAATCGTTATACGTTTGAGTTGTCACGACCTTGCTGTCAATGTCTATCACCCCAAATACAGCCCATTCAATGGCCCTGTTATCACAAGGTAGAGATATTCATTCAGCCTCTAGGACAGTATTTGTATTCTTGCCAAGATGTTGAAATGAGTATTTCTTATGTGTTAAAGTAGCAGAATTTAATTTCTTGTTTCAAATAGCAACATGATTTGTGCTGGGCCATGGTTAGTTTATGAGTTTGTGGAGCTTTGAGACTAGGAACTTGGGAACAGGCCTTTTCTATTTTTGTATAAATAAGATAATAAATGTGAAAGTACCTGGTACATACCAAGCAAATATTCTACTTCAAAACCTTATGGGAGGGGCACCTGGGTGGCTCAGCGGGTTAAAGCCTCTGCCTTCAGCTCAGGTCATGATCCCGGGGTGCTGGGATCGAGCCCCGCATCGGGCTCTCTGCTTAGCTGGGAGCCTGCTTCCTCCTCTCTCTCTGCCTGCCTCTCTGCCTACTTGTAATCTCTATCTGTCAAATAAATAAATCTTTAAAAAAAAAAAAACCTTATGGGAACAGGTGGGATATAAATAAATAAGATAAAACATTAATACCATGTATTGGGCTCAATTGAAGAAAAAAATATATATATATACACATAGATACAAGGAAAAGTGTATTTCAAGTATGGAGATTAAATATATACCTGAATGGATCTGATACATTTTGCCAAGTGCCCCATACTACTACAGTACATAAAACAGGTCATTGTTAAATTATTTACAAATGATAAGCCATTAGAAAACCAATGTGGTGTAAGAAAATATTATTCCAATGGAAAACAAAATTCTTCAAAGTGGTTATAATGAAAGGCCTAGCAATAGCCATTCCATAAAATGAATTCTATCTAACAGCATAACACCCCATAAAATGAAATTGTGTTCTCTCTGTATATGTCAGTACTGATGATATCTAATCAATAACCCTGCTACTGTCAAGTTCAGGTTGAATTTGTAAGGAGGAAAAAAAAACATGTTACATAGGCTACCTATATTATTTCATAAGGAAACATTCCTTTATTTTAACCAAAATATCCTTTCAGAAAAGGTTAAGAGAAACAGTTATACTTTTAGGTGAGGTATACATTTTGTGACTTGAAATATTTTTAATATAGCTTGAAATAGGCTGAATGGAGAATTAAATATTTCATGTCTCAAAAACAGTTTAACAGCTTTGCTTTACCTGTTTTATAGTATTTACATGATAAGTAAGAAAAAGTGGAGAGGTATTTTCACTAAATGTACAGCCATTATAGTCAATCACGAATATCAATTCTGTTATTTCTGGAGATTAAAAAACAACACATTTTTAAAAATTTGTAGTCTTTTATTAGAACTGAGTATTTTAATGTATTAATAACAATAATATTCTTGTTTAGAGCTTTGTGGTTTATAGTGTTTTTTTATAATTATAGTACTTATTTAATACTATGTATTATGTATGCGCTATCTATATACTATGTACCATGTATTAAATATACATTATTACCCTATAAGTGTATTAAGAAACTGAGATTTTAGGACTTTAAGAGTTTTGTTAAAATTTAAAAAAATAATAGGAGGTGAGAATCATAATTGTACCTCCATCAGTCTTATTCCCTGTAACCATAATAGTATGCCCCACAAACATTATCCCATTAATTATGATGAGAATGATTCACTGTTACTCACACACATGTTTTACTTCTTGGTCTCCAAGTTTTACACTTGGTCTCCACTTTTGACTATCTTCCATTGACTTTGAAAGTTCACTTACCCTTAGACCCAGCCAAAGAAACCTGTTTTGTTAAGAAAATGATATTTGATATCCCCAAGTGGAAATGTGTTCTTTCTTTCCCTTTTGTCATTACATTTCAATTCTTTTTGAAGAACTCTCCTTCAGAAGTCCACTCTGGGGGCGCCTGGGTGGCTCAGCGGGTTAAGGCCTCTGCCTTCGGCTCAGGTCATGATCCCAGGGTCCTGGGATCGAGCCCCGCATCAGGCTCTCTGCTTGGCTGGGAGCCTGCTTCCTCCTCTCTCTCTCTCTGCCTGCCTCTCTGCCTACTTGTAATCTCTATCTGTCAAATAAATAAATCTTTAAAAAAAAAAAAAAAAAAAAAAGAAGTCCACTCTGTCCTGAAGTTGAGTTACTTTGTGTTCATAGCCCCTAGTAGGAAACATAGAAAACATAATATTTTTGACACTCAAATACCATGTTATTTGTTACAGTCTCTTCTACCACACTTATTTGAAGGTTTCTGCAACCACATAATACACATCTAAAATAACACAAGATATGAAAATACTACCCTAGTGTAGAGTGTCTCTTGAATATTCCCTTTAATCTTTCATCTTTCACTGCTCTAATTCTACCGATTTGTCAACTCTTTTCTTTCCAACTGTTGAAGCACTGAAAGGATACGGCCTCTAGTCTCATTTTACCCTCCAAGATATATTGTCCAACTTGATGCCAGACTTACAATTGGAAAATATCACCATCTGGCTACAAATGCTCAATAGCTCTCTACTATTCTCAGAAAAATCCAAGATCTGTATCCAGTAGGGCATATGAAGCCCTCCATAGTTTGGCTCCTCTGTTATTTGTAATACCTCTACCTCCTTCTCTCTCTTTCTTTCCCTCTCCAGCCTTGTCACAGAATAGGTCAAGCCCATCTGCGGCTTTGTAAAGTAAACAGCCATTTTCCAGAAAAGCCAGGGAAGAGTAAACATTCCAAGCAGAAGAAACAACATGAGTAAAGATAGTGATTTGAAGTGGCACAGTATGTACCATCGAGAGTCGCGGGACTGGAAAATGTGAAGGTTGCTTTTATTTTGAGCCTTCCCTGATCTTGGTTTAATAAAATTAATTATTCCTTCCTTTGTATCATCAACTGTGTCATATGCTGTCATGTTTATTTCTCTAGTGAAAATGGACCTTCAGGATTGGATTTGTTTTGTATTTGTTTTTGCAAAACTAGAACCAAGCACATAGAATGACTCATAGTAGGCACTTACATGTTTTGTTAAACTATTGAACTGTTGAGAAATGATTCAAGAATTTACTAATCAATTTCAGGATCTTAGATTACAAAAAGTTTTAGAAAAACTCTTGATAAAGTTTTAAATATCATAATGCAGCATGTCCTGTTATTACAGCAATGGTGCTATGTATATAAAATGCTTACACTAGACTTTGTGACCCCAGTGGCTGCAGGGACAGGAATTTCCATGAATATTAACTTTTTCAAAGCAATTAAAATTAATCACAGGCAGGCATCTCTTGGCAAGTTGTTGTATGGAGAAGCGAGAGGAGGAATCAGACTCATGGGCAGTCACGGAGGAGAGGGGGCCCACACACTAGTCCAAAGAACTTGGAACCAGGGCGCTAATGTTTTTCTTATTGGAATGTAGGAAGAAGCTTTTCTATCTTAAATGGGAAGATTTTGTTTTTTCCCTCCTGGAGTATCTCTGCTTTTAGATTTTTTAGGTTTGCATGAAACTCGAAACTTGATTAATGGCAGCTGAAACACGGCACATTAAAAACAAAAAACAAGATTGTTAAAAGACAAAAACAAAAAACAGAAAACCTAAAATAAGTGCTAGGAATAGGAGTGCCTCATGGGAGAATTTAGGCAGTCATCAAGCATAGCAAAGGATCCAGCATAACTAGGCAGATAACAAAAACCAAGAATAGACAAGAGTCAGGAAATAATATGGGTAGTGGCTGTCAAAAGACATATATTCCTATAATTATGGTGTAATCAAAGATTATATTTTGAAATAGTTTGTTAATATCCATGCTTTATACTTACTAATCTTACAAAAGATAAATTACAGAACGAAAACAGAAGGAGATAGACTTATATGTACTTACAGACACATATCCAAATTGTTCTATTAAGTAAAAAACATCCATTTGTTGAACAGTATTTAATTACAATTTTGAATAGTAATAATCACTTAGCTTTCTTGGATCCCACCCAATTATGACAAGTATTTCACATTATTTATCTTATAGTATAATGTACCTTTTCTTACCAAGAAGTTTCAAACTGTCTTTCACCATTATGAAAATTGCCATATAAATACATCTTTTTCACCACACTGGATGTACCAAGTGAGTAGAGAAAATGTCTATTTTTTCTCATTCTTTTGTGTCACTTGTCTAGCATAGTGCCTATGGAGGCAAAGGTCAATATTTGTGAAAGGAATGAAGTATATACATAGAAAAAATGAGTACATATTTACAAAATTATATGATTATGGTGATTTTGCTAAGGACTTTAATTTCCTATAGTATACATTTCATCACTGTAAAATTTCAACATGTGAGTATTTATGTTTGCAGTAAGCTACTTTGTTAATCAGAAATGTTTATCCTGACCTATATACAGTTAATCCATGATGAAAAAATGTTTGCTGTGACTGAAGTTCATTTTGTTAAAACAGAATCCTTATGAAAAAATTGTAATAGTATGAAATAATATCAGAGGAGAAGAAAATCGGTTTAAGAATTTTAATCAAGTGAACTTCTAAAATGTTCATCTTTGAATAGTAAATTTAAATAAAGTAAATCCAAGGGTTGAACTGAAGCTTTATTTAGAAGTGTTATTTCATGCAAATGAGGATTTAAAACTTCAAGATCAAAAAGTAAGCCTATTCTTTAAGAAATTACAAACAGGGCTTTGCTTTTGTCTACTTTATTTTTTGTGCTATATTTTTATGTATCTAATTATAAAAGGATAGTAATATTTGTAATTCAGTTTGTTTTTATTTTTTTATTAATAGACTTTTTAGAGTGGTTTTAGGTTCACAGCACAATTGAACAGAAAGTACAGAGTTTTCCATATACCTGCTGCTCCCCCCCCACACATTCATAGACTTCCCTATTATCATCAATCCCTACCAGAGTGGTACATGTGTTACAATTGATGAATTTATATCAACACAGCCTTGTTACCTACAGTCTGTCAAATTTACATTACAATTCACTCTAGATGTTGTAAATTCCATGGGTTTGGGTAAATGTATAGTAACATGTACCCACCATTATAGTATTATACAGAGTATTTTTTAAAAGATACAGATGTAGTGAAAAGAAGGGCCATATGTACCCCAATGTTCATAGTAGCAGTGTCCACAGTTGCCAAACTGTGGAAAGAGCCAAGATGCCCTTCAACAGATGAAGGGATAAAGAAGATGTGGTCCATAAACATGATGGAATATTACTCAGCCATCAGAAAGGATGAATACTCAACTTTGCACCAACATGGACAGAACTGAGGAGATTATGCTGAGTGAAATAAGTCAAGCAGAGAAAGTCAATTATCATATGGTTTCACTTACTTGTGGAACACAAGGAATAACAGGGAGGACATTAGGAGAAGGAAAGGAAAAGGGAATTGGGGCAAATCAGAGGCGGAGATGAACCATGAGAGACTGTGGACTCTGAGAAACTGTGGGTTTTAGAGGGGAAGGGGCGGGGGCATGGGTGAGCCTGGTGATGGGTATTAAGGAAGGCATGTATTGCATGGAGCACTGGGTGTTGTACATAAAGAATGAATCTCGGAACACTGAATCAAAAACTAATGATATATTTTATGGTGACTAACATAACACACATACACACACACATGCAGATACTCAAAATTCTCTGTGCTGCTCCTGTTCATCCTTCTCCCTAACCGGCGCCAGCCACTCATCTTTTTATGATCTCCATAGTCATGCTTTTCCCAGAAGGTTATATGGTCGTTATATAGTAAGCAGCCTTTTTAGGTTGGCTTCTTTCACTTAATAATGTGCATTTCAGGTTACTCCTTATCTTTTCATGATTTGACAGTTCATTTCTTATAAGTGCTGAATATATCCCATTGTCTGAATGGACAGTTTGTTTACCCATTCACTGGCCAAAGGACATCTTTATTGCCTACAACCGTTGGCAATTATGAGTAAAGCTGGAATGAACATTCATGTGCTAATTTTCTGGGAGCATATATGTCTTCAAACTTTTTGGGTAAATATCAAGGGGCATGACTGATTGTATGGTAAGAGTATAGTTTTGTAACTGCCAAATAGTCTTCTAGGATGGACATACCATTTTGCATTTCCCACTGGCAATGAAAGAGAGTTCTTACTGCTTCACTTCCTTGCCAGCATTTGGTGTTGTCAGTATTCCAGATTATGGCTATTCTAATAGGTGTATAGTGGTATGCCATTGTTGTTTTAATTGCTGTTTCTCTGGCATTTAATGAGGAACACCTTTTCAGATGTTGATTTTCTATTCATATATCTTGTGTGATGAAGTATCTGTAAAGGTCTCTGGCTTATTTTTTAATTGCTTGTTGTCTTATTGTTGAGTTTTAAGAGTTCTTTGTGTATATTTTGGATAACAATTCTCTATCAAATATGTCTTTTTGCAAACATTTTTTCCCAGTCTGTGACTTATCTTATAATTGTCTTGATAGCGTCTTTTGTGGAGCAAATTTTTTTAGTTTTAATCAAGTTCCACTTATCAATTCTTTCTTTTATGAGTTGTGCCTATGGTATTACATCTAAAATCCCATGGTCAAACACAAAGTCATCTAGATTTTCTCCTAAGATATCTTCTAGAAGTTTTATAATCTTATATTTTACATTTAGGTTTGCGATACATTTTGATTGATTTTTTGTGAAGGGTGCAAAGTCTATGTTTACATTTTTTTTTTTTTTGTATGTGGATATCAAGTGGTTCCAGCATCATTTGTTGAAAAGACTATTGTTTCCTCTGTTGTATTGTTTACTTTAAAATGTTTTTTACTTAAAAAAAATACAGTCATCCAAGTAATACCTGTATCGTGTTAAATAAATCACCTAATTTCTGCTTCATATCTTTTTATTCCTCATTCTGTATCAGGGGGGTGGGGTTTAACTGACCTATTTCTTTTATTAGTTACCCCTATATTGCTAAAATAATAAGTTTATCTAACCATATTCTAATTTTTGAAATTATCTATATTTCCTATTTTGATACTTAAGAATATAACATTCTCTACGTAAACCCAATTATCAAATACAGATGCTTCTATCTCTTTCTAAAGTGTTTGTTATGAACAAGGCTATTCTAACCACTGTATCCATATCAATTACACATAATAGCCACGTAAGGTGGGTGCTGTTATTATCCCATCCAAGTGACTGAGGTGAACAGAGGTTAATGATTTGTCAATTGTCAACAACCAGCGGATTGTGGGGTCAGGGAAGTTGATTATTCGAGCTGACTCTCTTTACCATGATCTCTTAATCCGTAAAATCTCTTAACTTCTCAGTTGGTAAAATGAGGATTTTTTTTTATTCTATAAATATTCATTTCTAAATTTAACAGTTGTCTACCATTGTTTTGAAATATAGTTGCCACAGCCCTTACAATCAGGGAGTTTTTATTCCAACAGAGAAATGAAGGTAAGTAAACAAAGGACCCGGGTACTAAGGGGATATGATAGGAGTACCAGAGCACCTGCTGTAAGAAGTCCTCTCTCAGGACTACACAGAGATCTACAGCAAGAGAAGAGGAAGTTTTTTAGGCACAGAGACAAGTTGATGCTTAGGCTAGAGAGCAGAAAGCAGTTTATGTATTTATGAATAGAAAGAAGTCAGGGTGATAGGGAAAGAAGGGACATGAAAGAAAGTTAGGGTCAAAGAATCAGAGGGAGGTCATGCTGTTCTTTGCAATACAGGCACATCAGAGGTTATCAAATGCCATGTCTTTTCCATACTCATTGTCCCTGTAGAGGAACACAGTGTTCTACAGCTAAGATTCTTTTTTGCTGAGAGATTTTCCTCTCTGGAAAGCTAGGCATTCTGGAAGCACCTGAGTGTAACCTTTGGCAGATGAGTGATGAAAGTATCTTAGGCAGTTAGGGCTTCTATAACAAATTATAGACTGGGTGCTTAAACAACAGACATTAATTAATTTCTCACATTTCTGGAGAGTAAGAAATCCAATATCAAGATGCTGGCAGATTCAGAGTCTGGTGAGAGCCTTCTTCCTTGTTCATAGAAGGCTGCCTTCTTGCTGTATCTCAAGTTTGAAAGAGGGATCATTGCTCTGTGTCTCTTCTAGGCAAATACTAATGAGGGCCCCTCATTCTCAAAAGGCCTGACCTCCAAATACCAACACATTGGGATTAGGGTTTTGACATATGAATTTTGGCGAGACACCAATATCCCAGTCACAGCAGTATATATTCTAGTTTTCTTAAAAAACTAGTAGTAATACAGTCTGGAACACTGTAATAAAACAATCTGAAACACATTCTACATCACCTTTCAGAGGTTTCAGGATCTGTTTCTGGGGAGACCTGGTCTTAGAAGCATTAAATCTAAAAACTTGGATTTTATTCCAGGTTTGTTAGGAAGCAATAGAGACTTCTTAGAAAAAAAAATCATGATATGAATTACTTTTTACTTAAAAATGTCACATTAGCTTCTTTTTTTAAAAAAATGAGTTGAGAGGGAGTGATGCATCCTGCTAGAATATTCCACTATGATAGACCCGATATTAGAGTATATTGAACTCACTTAATTCATATACAGGAAAAAATAATGAATTCCTATGTTCTGAGGGCAAGTTGACAAGATCTAAGGTCTTGGGAACTTAAATCAAAGATAATTTTTAGATTTTAGCTTACTGATATTGCTGCCATTTATACAGGATGAGAAAAATTGGGAGAGAAACAAGTATAAAGGTAAAATCAATACATTTTTTGGTCCATATTAAGATTAAGATGCCAAGTATTCAGCCAAGCAGATATTACAGATTCATCATCTGGAGCTCAGAGATGTTGGTAGTAGAAATTCAGCTTCAAGAGTTACTGACGTACAGAGACCCAAAGATCACTTGAAGGACGTGTATACAGAAAAGAAAAGTGTGATCAGGATAGAATATTGTGTTTCTCAGAAGATGACATGCTTGCAAAAAAAGACTTAAGAAGAAGAATTTTTGGAGTAAGAGCAAAACCTATACAGTGCTGGGAGAAACAGCCTTTCAGTCATAAGGGCTCAAGAGGCATCAGTAGACATGGGTTTGTGCTTGGGACATGAGTGGTTACCTTGCCAAGGTCAGGCTCAGTCAAGTTTGGTAACAGAAGTCTGATTGAAGACCATTAAAAAAAGTATCCATTTATTCTTCATAAATGACTCTTAATCTCACAAAACAAACTGGGGGTTGCTGCGGGGAGGTGGGATTGGGGGAGGGGGAGCGGGCTATGGACATTGGGGAGGGGAAGCGAACCATAAGAGACTATGGACTCTGAAAAACAACCTGAGGGTTTTGAAGGGTCAGGGGTGGGAGGTTGGGGCAACCTGAGGGTTTTGAAGGGTCAGGGGTGGGAGGTTGGGGGAACAGGTGGTGGGTAATGGGGAGGGCACGTTTTGCATGGAGCACTGGGTGTTGTGCAAAAAGAATGAATACTGTTACGCTGAAAAAATAAATAAAATGAGAAAAAAAAAAAAAGTATCCACTACAACAATGCCAGGTGGAGAAAGAAAACAGGGATTTTATGTATCCCTCAAAAAGAATTTGCTGTAAAGCAGAGCAGAGAAAGGGGCTGATCCCTGTGTGTATGCAGTCAAGGGAGATCACTTTTTCTTTTTCTTTTCTTTCCTTTTCTTTTTTTTCTTTTCTTTTCTTTTTCCTTTCTTTGACTTTCCTCTTTTCTTTTTCCTTTCCTTTCCTTTCCTTTCTTAAGATGGGCCTTGGGAAATAGTTGAATATTTATAGAATATATCCAGTTTGGGGATGTTTTACCCTGTTTTAGTTCTTTTTACTGTTTATATGAGTGTTATGGACTAAGTGTTTGTGTTCCCACAACATTTATGTGTTGAAACTTTACCCTCAGTATGATGGTTTTAGGAGGTAGGGTCTTGGTATAGATGAATTTATGACTATGGGGTCTTCATGATGGAATCAACATCCTTCTAAGAGTCACACCAGAGCTTGCTTCCTCACTCTTCTCTGCCGTGCACGGATGCCATGAGAAGTTGGCAGTCTCCACCCCAGATGAGGTCCCTCACTAGAACCTGACCATGCTGTCACCCTGATCTCTGACTTGCAAACTCCAAAACTGGGAGAAGGAAGCTTCTGTTGTTTATAAGCCACCCAATCTGTGGTGCTTTGTGATAGCAGTCCAAACTAAGACAGTTTCATTTATTTTTCTTTTCACACTAAGCTGACTGAATTGATAGTTTTACTATAACTGTAATTAAATCTTTATAATGTTTGGTTCTCAGGTTGAATGAATTTTAACACTAAAAAAATCACAAAGAATACTAATGTTACTATGACTCTACATTATTTAATTTATAACTGGGAGCTATAATTATCATTTTCTTTATTTCATATATATATTTGGTTTCTCTAAAGAATCAAATTGCATTTCTTTAATTTCTATTCTACTTGTCTTTATCATTTATTCATTTTTTGTTTCAATTCTCTGTCTAATTAAGGGGTTTTTTTGTTTGTTTGTTTGTTTGTTTTTTCTGATTACCTCCCAGTACTCTCTGCCCTCTGCTCTTGTGGCTCGTGGTTTTCTAGTCCTTCTTTACTGGTTAGGAACTCTCTCCTAGAGATACCCTAGGTCTTCGCATTCTCCTTTCCCAAGTTTGGATTACCATTTTTTGTACCTTGCTTTATTCTGGCTGACTTCCACATTGGCTGAAGTACCTTCGTGGAACAGAACAGGGCATACATATTCTGAAATTTGTATTATAAATCTGTCTTTATTCTATATTCATTCTGAATGACCCTTAGCTTGATGCATAATTCTAAAATGGAAACCTATTTATTAAGAAGTTTGAAGGGGGGCATCTAGGTGGCTGAGTCAGTTAGGCATCCAATTCTTGGTTTAGACTCAGGTCATGATCTTAGGGTCCTGGGATCCAGCCCTGTTAGAGCCCTGTTGTTGGGCTCTGTGCTTAGCACAGAGTCTGCTTGTCCCTCTCTCTCTTCTCCTCCTCTCTCTTTCTCTCCCTCCCTCTTGAATTAATAAATAAAATCTTTTATTTTTTTTTCCATTTTATTTATTTTTTCAGCGTAACAGTATTCATTCTTTTTGCACAACACCCAGTGCTCCATGCAAAACGTGCCCTCCCCATTACCCACCACCTGTTCCCCCAACCTCCCACCCCTGACCCTTCAAAACCCTCAAGTTGCCCCAACCTCCCACCCCTGACCCTTCAAAACCCTCAGGTTGTTTTTCAGAGTCCATAGTCTCTTATGGTTCGCCTCCCCTCCCCAATAAATAAAATCTTTTAAAAAAGAATTTTGAATTTTAATATTTTTTAATTTATAGATTTTATTTTATAGAACAACTTTGGATTTGCAGGAAAACTAAGCAGGTAGTACCAAATTCCCATACACTCCTCTGACATAATTTCCTCTATTTTAGCAACTTTCATTAGTGTGGAACATTTGTTAAAATTAATGAACCAATATTTATTTACTATTATTGAAATCCAAAGTTTACATTGAGATTGACTCTTCATGTTGTAAATTTATGTGGGTTTTGAAAAATGCATAGAATTATGTAGCCATCATTACAGTATCATACAGAAGAATTTCACCACCTTAAGTCTCTTCTGTACTTCATTTATTTATCCTTATGCAGTCCTCACTTCTTCACCCACCCCTCCCTATACCCAAGCCACAGAACTCCTGAAAATCACTGGGTTTTTGTTTTCGTTGTTGTTTCTTTTTGTTATTTATTTATTTTTAATTATCTCTAGTTTTGCCTTTTCCATAATGTCATAGAATTGAAATCTTTCTATGTACTTTTTTCAGATTGGCTTCTTCATCTTAGCAGAATGTGTTTATAGTTCCTCCATGCCTTTTTGAGGCTTAAAGGATTGATCAATCTTTTTATTATTGAATGGTATTATATGGAAGTACCACAGTTTATTTATCCATTTATTTATTAAAGGACACTTTGATTGCTTCTAGCTTTGGTGTTTGCAAATAAAGACACTATTAATATTCACATGGAGGTTTTTGTAGAGATATAAGTTTTAACCCAACTGGACAAATAATTTTGGAGTTTGGTATTCAATCATATGGTAAGACTATGTTTAACTTTGTAAGAAACTACCAAACTATCTTGCAAAGTAGCTATACCATTTTCCATTGCCTCCATGAATGAATGAGAGTTCCTGCTACTCTACAATTTTTCTAGAAGTTGATATTTGTAAGTTTTATGGATTTTGACCATTCTAATAAGTATATAATATTATTTCATTATTGCCTTAATCTGAAATTCCCTCATGAACAGGATATTGAGTGTCTTTTCATATACTTTATATCTGCATATATATTTTTGGAGAAATATCTACTCAGCTTTTTCCCTCACTTTTTAATTGTTACATCGTGGAGCTGAAATGGGAATTAAAGTATTTTTAGTGATTTTTTGTAGGCTTATAATTCTTTTAAAATTTGATAATGGTATGACTAATATTTTTTAAAATTAATTTTTCTTTACACTCAATAGGTTCCTTAAATATGTGTACTCATGCTCTTTGTGAGAAATTGAATTTATTTTCTTTAGAAAATATTTCTTAACATTACTTCTTTTTCTTTATTCTTCTAAAAGTCATATTACTTGAGTGTTGATATTTTAGATTAACCATTTATGTATTTCATCAAATCACTCATGCTTACTTTTTGTTCTTCCAATGAGATTTGAGTTTATATTCAACCTACTTTTCTACAAATTATCTTGTTCCCTCAGTATTAATTTTTTCCACAGCCTTTTGTTTTCTTGTTCAATGAGTATAATATCTTCTTTTGAAGATTATTTTCTTCTAAATATGTAGTATTATTGTTTACTCCAGAATAATTTTTCTCCTTTTTCATCTTGGTCTCTTTTCCTCCTGTTACAGGATTTCTGAAATGTTTGGTGATATTATTTTCTATCTGTATTGGGAAAAATGAGTCTGTAAAATGCTGATGGAATCTGTATGTGGGTGAGAATTGTTCTACTGGCAGATTTGGTTTCATATTAGTCAGAAAGTCAATAATTATTATCAGGAAATCCTAAATGTCAGAGGGTAAAAACTTTTCTCTGGGTGTTCTTTACTTCTGGTAGAGAAGTTATGGAGGAGAGTTTATACAATCAGGATTTCATTTCTTCCCGTTTCCAGCCCTCATTCCACCGTATTCCCCATTATAACTGCAATATGCAAATTTTGGTCTTCTCCAAAAGCTGAAAGGTAGTTCTCCAGGCTATAACTCTTGCTTAGTATACTCTTATACTTTTCAAATATAACAGCCTATTTGCTTATGTCTATAAATCAACTATGTCTTTGTTTATATCTATCTATCTATCTATATATATATAGCTATATACATATATCGATCAGTCCACCTATCAGTGAATGAAAATTAGGAGTCTGAGAAAAAGTAAATTTGGAATAAAATAACATAGCCTAATAAAATTCTTATTTGAATGTGCAAACCTGTAAGAATAATGAGTAGAAAGGAAATCAAACCGGTTGCCAGGAAAAAAAAGAAAAAAAGAAAAGAAAAGAAAGCCAGAGTTTTCGGATCTGAAAACTCTCATCATAGACATTCAAGGCAAGCCTGCTCCATGAGTTACTACTCCATGAGGCACAACAGCATATTAGAAGTTCATAACTGTGAGCCATGGACGTAAATAAATGTGACATCTCCATGGCTTAAGGAGGGACATTCATTACATTCATGAAGTGCTTTGTCAGAAAGCTACATTGCTTGCTAAGGAGTATGAAGTGTTTGTAAATAACATCTAAACATGGAGAGAAATCTGGTGGGAGACACAATGAACTTAATGAAGATCATTTCAGGTCAAAATTGGGCTTTTCTGGTCATGATTATATAAATATTGCAAAGATCTCACTTCCATACATCTCTGCACACAGACACCCAGCACCATTATGACTGTCTTACTCTTTAACTTACTGTCAGCAAGCTGGCACACCCTACCTGAGCCATCAATGAATGAAGCAAAGGTGTCATTTATGTTTCTAATAAAGCAAAGATCTAATGTAAATTAAAGCAAATGTTCCTTCTGCTATCCTGGTACTTTAAGGTCAGCCTTCTCCACAGAGGGAACAAACATTCATCTGGAAAATTTTAATATCTGTAAACAATAGAAGTCTAAGCTGTTACCAACTCTACTGTTCTTTTGGACCCACTTTTTAGGTAGTGACAATGTCTCACTTCAATCTTTTACCCCTTTCCTCCATCATCATTCTGTCCTATGATTAAGTTCGCCTGTGCCCATCAGCTTTTCAAAATAACAACTATTAATTTATATAATTAATTTCTTTTGAGGGGGTAGCAGCTTTAAGAGTTCTTCTGTGTATTGGAGAGTTTGTCAGGGGTCTTCAGAAATTACAGATCTTTAACAAAAGGGGGGTATCACTAATAATAAGGAAAAAGACATTGTTACAAACTGGCAGTAAAGATACCCCTTCTCATTTTCTAAGTACCTGGGAGTTGGGTCAGGAGGGTTTCTCAGCCGCAACTTGAAAATCAGCTCACACAGCAATTGATACTTACATGTAAGGCTGCCTTAACTAAAGTAGCTACAAGTTGAACATTGCTGATGCATGTCTTACTTTGCAGGGACACCTGCTCTCCTCCTCCTAGGCTTAAAATAACAGTTACAACAATAAGGTCAAAAGAGATAAGAAAATAACCCCCATTAATAGAAACAGTAATTGTCAATAAAAAGCATTACTATTAAGAGTCCTACTTCTGAAGACATGGTGGAGCACCTGTATGTATTTTGTGACACATACTCAAGAGACAGTGCATTAAAACTGATATATTTTGGCTTTGAATTTCAACCTCTGATTTAGATTACTGACACTAGGAGCCTAGGTAAAATTAATTTGGAAATCGATGTCAGTTCAAAGTAGTTGGAAATATATCTCTTGGGGCTGCCAAGCTGCACACATTTCTGGCCTAGGAACTGAGGAAACTGGACCAGGAGGTCCAGAAGAAGTTGCAAGAGCTATCGCCCCACCTGCTACCCACAACTACAGGATGAGCATGCAGGTCAGCTGCACCGTGTGAGCCTCAGTGGCCAGGGTGCCTCTCAGGAAACTTCAGAGTATAAAGACTTCCGGTTTACTTCTCTTTCTACATTCTCTACCTTGCACATATATTTCTTGTGGCTAACCCTAACCAGGAATCACGTAGAGAAGGAAATTCTGGAGAAATGTAGTTGCAGCTTAGCTAAGTTGAAACCCTACAAAACCAATGATTAGTAATAATGAAAGTTTGCAAAATTGCCCAAGACGTGCATTCTCTCCTGTTTATGCAGTTGCTCTACTGAGCAGTAGCTGAGTAATTAAACTCTCACCATCAGAGGGATCATTATTAAACCCAGTTGGTGCTCTCAGAAGTGAAGTCAAGCATGATACTTTATGGCATAGTACCCTGTGAATTCCTACACTCTATAAGCAGCTAGTGATTCTTTTGATGGCACAGCAGTAAAAATATACATTTTCTATCAGATGAATAATGCACCTATATTTATAAAAGCTAATAAATCCCCTCGCTTTCTCCCCAGTTCCTTTTTACTGCATTTGTACATGCACGTGTGCACATATGCTCATACAGGCACACACCCACACAACACATAGCCTGAGGTAATACCAAAAATTATCTTGATATTAAAGAAAAAAAATGTTCTGGATGAGCGTATTTAAGTAAAGTACTGTGAATGCACACAGAGATAACACATGTGCAAATAAAATGAAAGGAATTCAGTTTTGATCTAAAGGTTTCATCGATTTTTCCTAAGCAGGATTGTTAATTACCTGCACCGGAGCTTAAAATAATATGTGCAGTAAGTTTCAGGAGTTATCTTATTAAATGAATATGTTATTTGTATTCTATATGGAAATGAGCTTATGTGTTTTGACTTTATGCATGAGGCTTGGACCCCCTGGGTATCCTGTGGGAACCAGGCACAGCTGATTTCTTCATCTGCAAGGCAGAAGCCTGACAGCCACAGATGTGAACTGCTCCAGCTTTAGGTGTGAAAGCTGCTTTGTGAAGCCAGAATTCAGGCAATTAAGCAAGTTCCCCTCCTGGTAAGCTGGTAGTTAGCCAGGCCACTGTCAGTGCCGCCCACCCTGCTGCAGGCAGAGGGCTCCGTGAGAGGGAACACCTGAAGCTTCTTGCTGGGCAAGAACAAAGACTCAAAACCTAAAATGTTAAGGACTTCCTTTAGAAAGTCACTTGAGCCTTTAGCTCTGAGTTCTACAGACAGATTCAAAATAAGCATAAGGAATCCAAAATGGAATAATCAATAATCATGTATCACTCCTTTCAGTTACCAAGCATACATATTATGCACTGCAGATACATGAATTGCATACCATATTGCATCTCATTTAATTGTTACAACTACCCTGAACAGTTTTTATCAATATTGCTATTTAGAGACTAGGAAACTAGATCAGAATGGTTCACTACTTTATTGTTGGCTCTATAGACTGTAAGAAGCCAAGTCAGGGCGGAAACACAGATTTTCCTAGCAGTCCCAGGGTCCACTTTAAATCATTTCTAAGTAGGTAAGACACATATGAGTTAGTAAAATAAATAGCCAATTTTACTGGGCTGTCTTGCACAGCTATCTTATATTATAGCACAGGATTTTTAAAAGACTTATTTATTTGAGAGAGAGAACAAGCAGGAGGGGCAGGGAGAGAGACAAAGAATCTCAAGCAAACTCCATGCTGAGTGTTAAGACCAACGCAGGGCTTGATCCCTACTATTGGGTTACAGTTGCATCACTTATGAAACTAGTTTTACCTGGTCTTTATCCCTCCATTTAGGAGTGCGTAATATTTGTGAATTGGCCCATAGCATTTTCCTAATTTTTAAAATAAGAGTTAAAATTGTGAATAATCACTAGAATACAAATAGTTATTTGTTCTTGATGAGGAGGAAAAAAAAAGAAAATGAAATCTTAAGCAACCATATTATCAGGAATATGGTCCGGTACTTATATTTGTCATTAGCATCAATGAGATTGCTGTAGATATGACAGATAGGTAATGTATTATTCCCTTCCAAAAGGGAAGATGGGAGTCAAAGTTAAAGAACTTTTCACACTTTCAAGGAGAAAGGAAATGGTCTAGCTGGGATTTGAACACAGGCCTGCCTGATTCTCAAGATAAAGGCAGAAAGTTAAGAAAAAAAAAAAAAAGTTCTGTGCATCTCCTATGGCATACACTGCAATCTCTACAGGCATTGTTTTCTCTCTTTACAACAACCTTAAAACTTAGTGACTAACTGTCACATTTTATAAATGAGGAAAAAGGAAACAAATTAATATAAATTCTCTAAAATCCCAAGACTAGTAAATTGACAGAGAAGAATCAAATATCTGACTTCAGTGTTGGCGTTTCTTCCACTAACAGATCCCCCCATTGCTGGGTATATACATGGAATGTAATCAACACACAGGAAATAAATGACTTTGTTAAGACAATAGAGTAAACACAATTCATGGAACAGTTAAAGATTGCTGAGCCTTCTAATACCTGTTAGTAAAATAGGATATAGTTTGGTGAGTTCTTTTTCCATTAAGCTTCAAAGAATACTACACTTTGAGAGTTTTCATCTATTTTTTTCAATATTCTCATAAACACAAGGTTACATTCAATGCTCATCAGAAAAAAAATAATCTTTGCAGTGAACAGGAAATGTAGTTACATACAGGATATTACGAATTGCATTCTGACTTACTCTTTTTTTTTTAAGATTTTGTTTATTTGACAGACAGAGATCACAAGTACACAGAGAGGCAGGCAGAGGAAGAAGGGGGGGAAGCAGGCTCCCCGCTGATCAGAGAGCCCGATGTGGGGCTCGATACCAGGACCTAAGATCATGACCTGAGCCAAAGACAGAGGCTTAACCCACTGAGCCACTCAGTGAGGGTTATGCATTCTGACTTACTCTAAATGAAAGGGAATAAAAGAAGACCTCAAGGAGAACCAAATTAAATACATACGTTATTATCAATAAAAGTGTATAGAACAATAGGTTTGCTTAAAAACGTTTTTTGTTCAGAAAAGTCTACCCTGACCAAGACCAATTATTCCTGCCTAAAGTTATGTCAGCTAATGCTTAACACATTACCACTTCTGCTACTCCATAGGACTAAAAGTTGATTAAATAATATTAAGTTAATACAATATTGATGATAAAGTTTAATGAGTAGAAATAAAGTGTTCAATCCCCCCATTAGAACTTTTTGGCTTTAATTTTAATTGTCTCTCAAAATGAATTACGGACATAAAGATGTCTCTCTCCCAGTGGTGGAACTTCATTTCCATGGACAACCCCATCCGTCAGGCCACCATCACTGGACTTGAAGTGGGTAAGATTATTGACTCCTCACTTCCAAAGAACAGGGTAGGGAAAGAAAAACAAAACAAACAAACAAACAAATGAACAAAAACAAAAAATACACATGTGCTCATACAGTGGAAAAATCCGTGCAAATCTACCCTAACCAATGGATGAAACAACTGTCTGAGTTGGTTATGCCATGTGAGTATCACGTGTGTCTAAAATGATGTGAAAAGAAGAATACTTATGTCTACACTATTCTTGCAGAAATCCATAGCCCTGGTGTCATCATAAGGAAAACTTCAGAGAAGCCCAGATTGTAAGGCACTGCAGGACATATCAGTACTCCTCCACACTGTCACAAGTCATGAACACCAAGAGAACCTGAGACCAGAAGAGACCGAGAAGAGATAACAACTAAATACGGTGAAGCACACTGCATTGGATCCCAGAACAGAAAGAGACCATGATGGAAAAACTGATGAAATCAAAATAAAATCTTGAGTTTAATTAATAGAAATGTGCCAATGCCAGGTTCTCAATCTTGAGAAAGTTACCATGGATGTGCAGATCATGGATAGAGTTGAAGCACCATGTTTAGTCCTCCCCAATTACATCTTTTGTCATTTCACAGGAGTTTAAGTGTTAAAATTAACTTTCTTTAACATTTCCACGCATATCTTTATGCCTTTATTGGATGTGCATATATCTTTTTAAGTAGTTTTATATTACACGCTTTTTAAACTTCACATAAAAGGTAAATATTTCTACAAAATTTATTTTGAACAGTGTATAGTATTAAAAATGTATGTATACATATATGGGGGACTTTTGTCCATTCATTTCACCGCCTGTAGTAAGTATTTCAGTATAAGAATGCATTTTATTCTCCCTTTACCTATTAATGGAAATTTCAGGTATCTCAGGTTTTCCACTATTTATGTTTAGAAATAATAATGCCTATGTAAAATTCTGTACTGATTCCCTTAAGAATAAGAGTTTCTCTAGAGAACAGGGCTCAGCCACCTTTTGCTTAAAGGGGTAGATGGTAGGTTTTAGTTTTCCTGGCCAAGAGGTGGTATCAAAGATATTATGTAGGTACTTGAATATGACTTAAAATATTACCATTTAAAAATATGGAAACCATTCTTAGCACATTGGCCATAAACAAATAGGACAACTGGCCTGGGACATAGTGGGCATAGTTTATCTATTTTATAATAGAATCCTAATCTAGAGCATATAAAGGGTATAAAAATTTTGGATCACAAGTTCTGTAGATATTCAATTGTATAAGATATTACTCCAAATAGATGAACTCCAAAATAGATGAACCAATTTACCATCTCAACAGCATTACATATAATTTGGTGTTGCTCTCCAGTCTCCCCAATATTTGATAAAAACATCTTGCCAGTATTACAGTATGAAAAGCTTTCACTCTGGTGTTAATTTGCATTTCCCTCATTACTGTTAAGGTTGAACATATTTTCATGTTTATTTACCATCTGTGTTTTCTCACTACTGAATTTCTTGGTTATATCTTTTGTACATCCCTTCTTAGGGAATGTTTCTCTTTTTTTTTTTGTTAATATGGAGTTTTTTATGTATTTCATGAACTAAGTATCTTTTTATTATGACAATATGAATGGCAAATATCTTCCTATTTTCACCTTCTTTTCATATTTTATGGCAATCTTTATGCACATAAGTTTTCAATTTTCATGTAATTGAGTTTAATAATCTTTCCTATGCCAATACCATAATATTTACTCATTTATTTTCTTCTAAATTTTAAATATTTGCGTTTCATATTTAGATATGAAAATCTAAATTTTCTGGGTCGCTTTATCTATTTAAGTAAAATCCAAATTTATTTAATTCTTTTATTAGCATGACCAGTTTTTATAGCACCATCTATTAAAAATTACATATTTTTCTCATTCATTTGCAATGCAATTTGTGCATACATCAACAGATAGTTCATTCTGTTAAAAAGAATTGTGTTGTGTGTGTATTTTTTTTCCCCCCATTTATTCCTGATCTTGTTCCAGGGGGTCATAATTATAACAACTCTAGTTATTAGTAAGACATGTCCTTCTATCTTGGTTTTCTTCCCCAAAATTGTCTTGGCTCTTCTGTTCCCTTTTTTATTTACATACATTTAATAATCAGGTGTTCATATTCCAATAAAATCCATGTCAGGATTTTTATTTATTTATTTATTTATTGTTAAAGACTTTATTTATTTATTTGATATAGAGAGAGAGAGATCACAAGTAGGCAGAGAGCCAGGTAGAGAGACAGGAGGAAGCAGGCTCCCTGCTGAGCAGAGAGCCCCATGCAGGGCTTGATCCCAGGACCCTGAGACCATGACCTAAGCTGAAGGCAGAGGCTTAACCTACTGAGCCACCCAGGTGCCCCGCATGTCAGGATTTTTATTGGAATTATTTTGGAGTTATAAATTATTTGGGGGTACTCAATATATTAATCATAATATTACAGCACGTGGTTGTGATGCCTATATTTGCCTTTCCAAAGTCATTTTAAAAATTTCAATTTTTTTTCATAAAGGTCTTATATAATTTTTGTTAATTTTCATTGGTACCTTATATAGCATTTTTTTAAAAAATAGAAATGCCAGGTTTTAATGACTTATTTTTATTCATTTTTTAAAGTATTTTTTAAGTTTTTATTTAAATTCTAATTATTTTTAATTTCAATTTATTTAAATAAATTAATTTTTAATTTAAATTCTAATTTTATTTAAATTTAAATTAGTTAAATTAGTTAACAATATAGTGATTCAATACTTCCACACATCACCAAATACTCATCACAAGTGTATGCCTTAATCTCCATCACCTATTTAACCCATATCCCCCATCCACTTCCATTCTGGTAACCCTCAGTTTGTTCTCTATAGTTAATAGTCTGTTTCTTGGTTTTCCTCTCTCTCTTTTTCCCCTTTGCTCTATGATTTGTTTCCTAAATTCCATTTATGAATGAAATCATAGGGTATTTTCCTCTAACCAACTTATTTTGCTTAGCATAGTACTCTCTAGCTCCATCCATGTCATTGCAAATGGCAAGATTTTATTCTTTCTTGTGGCTGAGTAATATACCATTGCGTATATATAACACATCTTTATCCATTCATCAGTTGAGGAACACTTGAGTTGCTTCCAGAATTTAGTTATTGTAGATAATGGTGTTGTAAACATTGGGTGCACGTATCTTTTTGCATTAGTATTTTTGTATTCTTTGAGTAAATACCTAGGAATGCGTAGTATTTTAAAAGGTACACTTTGCAATTCTGGCCAGTGCTTAGGATTACAACTAATTTTAGTATACTGATTTAGTGTGTTAAATATTAATATATTCTAATAAATGTCTATCCTCCTTTAAATCATTCTTATAATTTTTGATATAATTTCTGAGAATCTTTGCAAAAGCAATCATATTGATAATACAATTTTGTTTTTTTTTTTCCAGTGCTACTATTCTTATGTGTTCATCTTATTATTTGATATTATCTAAAACAATGATCCTTAACTGGTAAAAATTTTGCTTCCCAGGGAACACTTGGCAATGTCTGAAGATATTTTTTGTTATCACAACTGTGAAGGGTGCTAGTAGAATCTAGTGAGTAGAAGTTAGTGATGCTGCTAAATATCCTGCAGTAACATGACAACCCTCTACAACAAAAAATTATCTAGCCCAAAATGTTGACACTGTTGAAATTGAGAAAACTTGATCTAAAGCCTCCAGTACACAGCTGAATGCAAGTATTATAATTCTTCTTATTTTCAAAGGAAATGAACTTTTTAACATATTACACTAAATATCATGTTTCCTAGAGTTTTTTAAGAAGATGTCCTTCATGAGGAATATTCATTAACTTTTATAGATAATATTCTATATTAAAGAATTGTCAGTTTTTAATAATTAATATGGTAAATTGATGAGTGGTTTTCTAGTGGTTAAACTCTCCTTGCATGCCTCGAATAATCTCAACTGAATCATGATGTAATATTTATTTTATAAATTACTCTATCAGTTGGGTAGTATTTTGCAAATATTTGGTAAGCTCTCTCTGTAAAGTATTCCCCCCTTATCATGCATCATACATGTGCCTGAAATGCAATTCTTGGTCAATAGCATTAAATAAAATGAATTTTAAACAAAGCTTATACCGAAACTGCTATGTGTATAATCCAGAGTAATTATGTGACTTTGTGTAATAATGGAGTCATTATGGGCTATTTTCATTTTACTTTCACCTGTTCCACAGGTTAGTTTCTCTAGTAACAGATGTTAAAACAAGAATTTGAGATACATCATTTTATTAGTGATCATTAGCTATGAGGAGAAGAGAGAAAAAGCACTATTTGGCACACAAAAAAAGTAAAACTGCAATGCAAGCCAGTAAAGCCTTAGCTTCCCATGGAGAGAAACTCTGGAGTGAATAGTGTCCATCAGAATGCCTCATGTTGAGTAAAAATGGCAGGGCTTTTATAGCACTACCTTGCTCAGTCATCACAGTCATAAACCAGGAAATGGCATAGGCTCATGAGAAGGGTTCTTTGCAGTTGAGACAGACTCTGAGGGAACTGAGACTGAAGGCTCTCTGTCAAATGTACTCTCATGAACTGGAAAGTGAATTCTACCTTGAATGGAGATCTGGGTGGCTTATCTCTGGGTCTACCACACCTTGTGTACCTGAGAACCATAGTTCATTGTATGGACAAAGGTTATAGAGGTATAATAAGGAAGCTAAGTAAATCTCTGTGGTCTCAAATTTGAATCAGAATGTCATGTGAGGGGCGCCTGGGTGGCTCAGTGGGTTAAAGCCTCTGCCTTCGGCTCAGGTCATGATCCCAGGGTCCTGGAATCAAGCCCCTCATCGGGCTCTCTGCTCAGCAGGGAGCCTGCTTCCTCCTCTCTCTCTGCCTGCTTCTCTGCCTACTTGTGATCTCTCTCTCTGTCAAATAAATAAATAAATCTTAAAAAAAAAAAAGAATGTAATGTGAACTTGAGGTATTTTATCTCTGGATATTAAATAAACCTCTTGGTTTTCAAACCATGAAACTAAGGAAATATTTTCTGAAAAAAATTTGCATTCATATTAGGATTTCCAGTAATTTTCATTTATTATTATTTCTCTTTGAAGTAACTTTTTATTTTAAAACATTTAGATTTTAAAAATTATGGTAGAGATATTACAGTGAATTCCTATATTCTCCTTGTGCTGTTTTGTGGGTTAAGTAGTGTATTCCCCAAATACTTTCCAGTCCTAACCTTTTGAATGTGAGGGATAAGGGAGGCAATTCTTGCCTTATTCTTGATCTTAGGAGGAAAACCGTCAGTTCCTCCTCACTGAGTATAAAGTAGGCTGGAGTTATTTTTACAGATTTTTTTCTTTTTTTAATCACATAGAGGTAGTCTTCTTCTATTCCTAGCTTGCATTATCATGAGTGGTAGTGGATTTTGTTAAAAGCATTTTTTTTTTGCACTAATTAATGAGATCATAATATTTTTCTTCTTAGGTCTCTTGATATACTAGATTGTATTGATTTGTTTTCTAATGCTGAACCAACCTTGATTCCTGAAATAAATCTTTCTTTCTTGTGGTATGTAATTTTTATATACATTTTTGGATTTGCTTTGTTAATATTTTGTTGAAAAAATTTGTCTATGATTAGAAGAGATACCAATCTCTAGTTTTCCTTCCTCATAATACCTTCATCTAGTTTAGTATTAGGGTAATAATGCTGGTCTCACAGAAAGACTTAAGAAGTATTGCTTTGGCTTCTAAGTTCTGAAAGGGATTGTGAAGATCTGGTACATTTCTAAACTAAAATGTTTGATAGAATTTACAACGTTATTTCTACTCAATGATTTTTTGAGGAGAATGTAATTAAGTTATAATTCTGTAATAAATATTAAGCTATTCAAATTGTATTTTCTCCTTTTGTGAGTTTTGATAATTTGTCTTTAAAGGAATGGTCCATTTCATCTAAATTATTGAGTTTTGGACATAGAGTTGTTTATAGTATACCTTGATTTACCTTGTAGTGTCCATGAATATTGATAACTTCTCTTTCACTTTTGGTATTAATAATTTATGTCTTCTTCTTTTTTTTTTTTTTTCTTCTTGCTTAACCTGGTTAGAGGTTTATCAATTTTATTGATCTTTGCAAAGACCAATCCTATGGGTTTGCTGATTTTCTCTTTTCTTCTTTGCGGTTTCATTGTTTTTTAATCTAATTTTCATTATTCCTTTTTTTCTGCTTAGTTTTGGCTCAAATTTATCTTCTTCTTCTTCCAACTTCTTGAGTTGAAAGTTTGTTATTGATCTTAGATCTTAGATCTTTCTAGCTTTCTAACATTTACATTCAATGCTATAAATTTCCCTCTAAACATTACTTTGCAGTTTTCCCCAAATTATGATAAGTTATATTTTAATTTTCACTTAGTTCAAAATATTTTTAAATTTCCCTGAATTTTCTTCGACACATGTTTGATTCAGAGGTAGGTTGTTTATTTTCCAAATATTTGAGATTTTCCAGCCATTTTTTTCATTATAGATGCAGTTTAATTTCTTTGTGGCATGAGGACATGATTATACAATTTCTATACTGTTCAATTTGTTAAGGTGTATTTTGTGCCAAGAATATGGTCTGTCATGGTGAATGCGACTTTGAGTTTGAGAAGAATGTGTCTTTGCTGTTTGAATGGAGTCTACTATAAATATTAACTATATAAATTTGAATAACAGTTCTTTTCAGGTCAACTATACCTGACCTGATTTCATTGATTTTCTGCCTGTTTGATCTATCCATTACTGATGCTAATGATTACTGGCAGTAACTAAGAAAGTGGATTTGCATCTTTTTCTTTTCAATTTTATCTATTTTTACTTCATGTGTTTAGATAGATGAATGAGAACACATTTAACATTGTTATATCTGACAATTTTACTTACTACGAAGTATGCCTCTTTTGAAACTGATATACTTACTCCATATTTCTTTTGATTTGTGTTAGCATGGTATATCTTTTTCTATCTCTTTCTCTACTTTTAACCTATCAGAACCTTTTTATTTAAATTGTGTTTTTTATAGACAACTTACAATTTGGGCCTTTTTTTAAATGTACTCTGACCATCTCTTTCAATTTGTGCATTTAGATCACATTTAAAGTGATTATTGATATATTTAGATTAATGTCAACAATATTTTTAACTGTTTTATATTATTGCCAGAAACTTCTTTCTCTGCTCTTAATTAAGCAGTTTTTGTTTTTCCATTTTATCTCCTCTTTTAATGTGTTGTTACCTCTTTATAGTTTCCCTAGAGCATATAACATACAATTAATAATATACATTTTTACTAATCTAAGTCCATTTTTTTTCCAAGTCCATTTTTAAATAACCTTATTCTGCTTTGTATATAGTACAGGTGCCTTAAATAAGAATATTCCAATTCCTCCCTCCTATACTGGCGACACTCATGTCCTTCATTTTACTTAATCATATGCTATAATCACCCAGTATGTTGTCACAGTTATCAGTTTAAATAAACAGATCAATTCATGATTATGAAAAATAGAAGGTGTTCTTTTACTTTTATTTTTCTGAAGATCTTTCTTTGTGGAATGTCTCCCAATTTATGTCTGCCTATTATTGTGTCCCTTCCAGTGCATCCTATCAATTGGCACATGGTATTGTTTTGTTCTATTTTTTTCTGATATTAACATTGTTCTCTGGGTTAAGAATGTGTGTACAAAGTTTCTCCAGTGCATATTTTCTCTTTGTAAAAATAGTAAACACTTTCTTTTTTTTTTTTTTTCTTAATTTGACAGACAGAGATCAGAAGTAGGCAGAGAGGCACACACAGAGAGAGGAAGGGAAGCAGACTCCTCACCAAGCAGAGAGCCCAATGTGGGGCTCAATCCCAAGACCCTGTGATCATGACCCGAGCCGAAGGCAGCGGCTTTAACCCACTGAGCCATCCAAGTGCCCCAAAAGTAGTAAACACTTTCTGAAGGGAAGATATCCCACATGTTTAATTCTTCAGTGTCTCCTCCCACTCTACTCTTCCCACAGCTTCCTACCCCAACTCCATCAAAGTTCCGACCGCTTTCTTGGCTATGGCTTAATCTTTCTTTAGGGTACAAAAATGACTTCTTCAGACCTTTGGCTTAGTTATAGTCACCTGTTAATAATGGCAGCATCATCTCAGACTCTAGCAGGAGCAGTAGAGAAATAGATCTCCACCTTCACAAGAGCAGGGAAGATGCATGAGAATGTGCTGATTTTTGTGACATGATCTTTCCAACTATTCTTTTCAGATGAATCATTTCTTAATATTAAAGAAAAAAGTGCAGAGGGGCCACGGAAATTTAAGTAGGAAAAAGCCAAAGACTGCCCTAAAAGTTGAAGGCCCTGCAAGTGAGGTTGTGGATATAGAGGGAACAACGTGCTATGTGGTGTAAGACCCAATTCACTGTCATCTTTCATCCACATGATAAGCAGCATCGGGTACGTGACCTCTAATAAGCCTTGACAGGGTCAGGGCCCTGGGGTTGAGTACAGAGATCTACCCCCATTCAAGGTACACATTGTGGAGAGCCTTCAGTTTCTGGGGAAGGTTGGAGATTGAGAGTTAGTAAACACGGGGATATTATTTGTTCTGGGACTCCCTGAGTTTGACCAAAATTAGACAGAATCAGACTCCATCAGAACCAAATTTAATTTCTTTATGGTGTCAGCTGGGGAATCATAGTGCTTAGCCATTATCCTTATAAGTACATTTTGTGTTAGTGAATATCTTCAGAGAAGCTTGGAAGTAAAGAAAAAAAAAATGGGAACATCTGACCTACAACCCCTGCCAAAGACAGAAGACCTTAGTTAAGAAGAGAAGACGTGAAGAATAAGACCATTCTGTCCCCTAAAGTTAAATAACTTGTTCCTGTCTTAATGAGGTTAAAGTTGGACCTCTGAATCTCAGAAATGCACCCTCACTAGAGTTCAGAGCTCATAATGCACTGCTAAGTACATAACAGGAACTCGGTTAATGTGTATACAATCAAGGGAATGCTATGTTGGGATACAGTGGAGAGTTACAGTGAAGCCTCCATATGTTAAGTTACACATATCTTATAGCAGAAAACCATCAAAGAATGTGTGTCCCATATAAAAAATTCAGAAGTGTTTTTCTCAAACCATTGTTTTTTTATTTTTTAGTAATTATGATCTAAGGCTGTGTTTCTCTTTGCCTTTTTTTTCTAATTCAAAATTTAGAACTAAAATTAAGCCTTACCTTATGTGATATACTAATGCCTAGGGCTATTCTCTGGTTTTATTATTATTCTATTATTTTCTCACTTATATGGCTAATTTTTATAAATATATAGAGACAGATATAGATATATTGATATGTATATTAATCTGACATTTTCTTTTGCACATACATATCCCAAAAATAATATTTTCCCTTATTTTAAGTCTCTAAAAGATGTCAGATCACTCAACTGTTTCAACTTTTAAAGTAAATTAATGCTTGTGGAAGAAATATAAATCAGAGCTTAATTATATGCTTATATAGATCACTTGACAGAATCTGTTAAAACAAAAAGGCTAGAAATTTAGCAAAAATACACAAATGTTAGTGTTTGATATCCTACAAAATAGAACTAAATGATTAGAGTGAAGAGGCATTAATTGGGTCATAAACCTGTAAGAAACATGTTTTAAAAACTGTTTAATGCTCATAATCATGGACTTATAGGTAGGATAAAATTTCTAGGAGAACATCATAATTGAATTCAAAAAGCATTATGTCTTAAGTATCATGAATGTCAATGAACATGGTGTATTCTTTTTAGATTACTGAATGGATGTTGTCTGGGATGATGGTAACTGTGCAAATTAACAACAAGAATGGTTGAAATGTGAAGAGTGGGAAATGTCTGTTGAATTATAAATAGATGCAGTTACCTAAATTAATAATGTTAATATCAATAAAATATTTCATTTAATCTATATCCCTCAATTTATATCTTTATCTGTCCCTCTCAAAAAGAAATATAGGGGGTGCTTGGGTGGCTCAGTCGGTTAAACACCTGACTCTTGATTTTGGCTCACGTCAGAATCACAGCTCCAGTTACGAACTCAGAGTCTTGAGATCAAGCCCCACCTCATGCTCTTTACTGGATGTGGAGTCTGCTTAAGATTCATTCTCTCTTTCCCTCTCCCTCTCCCCTCTACCTCCTGCTCTCAAAATAAATAAATAAAAATTTATATATTTAAGTTGGCCCACAGCATTGTTTACTGATTATTCCAGTGGAAAAAATAGTGAGAAAAGGCTTATTATATCCATATATTTGGGATGATATCTTTGATTCTTTGTATTGCATATCTTTTATATTCTACTTTAAATTGTGGAATACAACAAATAAAGTAATAAAAATAAATATTAATATTTAACTATTATGGACTTTGTAACAGTATACACTTACATAATGGATATTTCTGTTTAATGTAATATCACAAGTTACTTAAATATTTAAGGTGCGAATGTAGTATTCTTTTTTTTTTCCCATTTTATTTATTTTTTCAGCGTAACAGTATTCATTCTTTTTGCACAACACCCAGTGCTCCATGCAAAACGTGCCCTCCCCATTACCCACCACCTGTTCACCCAACCTCCCACCCCTGACCCTTCAAAACCCTCAGGTTGCCCCAACCTCCCACCCCTGACCCTTCAAAACCCTCAGGTTGTTTTTCAGAGTCCATAGTCTCTTATGGTTCGCCTCCCCTCCCCAATGTCCATAGCCCCTCCCCCTCTCCCAATCCCACCTCCCCCCAGCAACCCCCAGTTTGTTTTGTGAGATTAAGAGGCATTTATGGTTTGTCTCCCTCCCAATCCCATCTTGTTTCATTTATTCTTCTCCTATCCCCCTAACCCCCCATGTTGCTTCTCCATGTCCTCATATCAGGGAGATCATATGATAGTTGTCTTTCTCCGATTGACTTATTTCACTAAGCATGATACGTTCTAGTTCCATCCATGTCGTCGCAAATGGCAAGATTTCATTTCTTTTGATGGCTGCATAGTATTCCATTGTGTATATATACCACATCTTCTTTATCCATTCATCTGTTGATGGACATCTAGGTTCTTTCCATAGTTTGGCTATTGTAGACATTGCTGCTATAAATATTCGGGTACACGTGCCCCTTCGGATCACTATGTTTGTATCTTTAGGGTAAATACCCAGTAGTGCAATTGCTGGGTCATAGGGTAGTTCTATTTTCAACATTTTGAGGAACCTCCATGCTGTTTTCCAGAGTGGTTGCACCAGCTTGCATTCCCACCAACAGTGGAGGAGGGTTCCCCTTTCTCCGCATCCTCGCCAGCATCTGTCATTTCCTGACTTGTTAATTTTAGCCATTCTGACTGGTGTGAGGTGATATCTCATTGTGGTTTTGATTTGTATTTCCCTGATGCCGAGTGACGTGGAGCACTTTTTCATGTGTCTGTTGGCCATCTGGATGTCTTCTTTGCAGAAATGTCTGTTCATGTCCTCTGCCCATTTCTTGATTGGATTGTTTGTTCTTTGGGTGTTGAGTTTGCTAAGTTCCTTATAGATTTTGGATACTAGCCCTTTATCTGATATGTCGTTTGCAAATATCTTCTCCCATTCTGTCAGTTGTCTTTTGGTTTTGTTAACTGTTTCCTTTGCTGTGCAAAAGCTTTTGATCTTGATGAAATCCCAATAGTTCATTTTTGCCCTTGCTTCCCTTGCCTTTGCCGTCATTCCTAGAAAGATGTTGCTACGGCTGAGGTCGAAGAGGTTACGAATGTAGTATTCTTAAGCAACACATTTTGTTCAGTTTGTGTGAACTGGAAAATACTAAGAAGCATAGCTCAAAGGCTTCGCATTGTTTTTCAGTAAATAGACTGTTTTTGGTTCATGTTGGTGAGATGGAGATGGAGACAATATTAGAGGATTGACATCTGGTTCCTATGTATTTGTAAGGTTCTATTTATAAATAATATAAACAATTTAAATTCTTTATGTGTTATCTATTCATGTCTATATATCTTGTAAAAATTTTTCAATCACTATTACAGATGTGGGTCCTGACTGAGTTCCTTTCTGTTTCTTCCTTCCTCTCCCCTGCATCCTCCCTTCACTCTTCCTTTTCTCTCCTTCTTTCCTTCCCTTTTAACATCCATGTGACCTTTCTCAATATTGTTGTTACTACAGTCTTATTTGCAATGATTCAGTAGTTAAATCACTTTCTCTTATTTCCTCCTTCTTTGCAGCTGTGACATCAGGCCAGTGAAAATGAAATGTTACAGTTGACAGTGTTTAATATTATTTGTTCCTATCACTGTTAACACTTCTATTATTATCAAAACGTTTAGATCAGCACTGTCAGTTCCAAAGGACCTGCTGACATGCCATGGGAAACTTTGATAAACAGTTCTGCTGAATTTTTTTCTCTATACTTCATAGTCCTTGTTTGAAAATCATTTTTTCTTCCTCAGGATATTTATTTTGGAGAAAAAAAATTAAAACCTTGGTTTTTAAAAAGCTCATCAATTTCTGCTTCCTATACCTCTGTTTTAATTGAAGTTTTAATCCTCTGTTTCTAACCTCACAACTGGTTGCTTGGAGGTGATTATGATGTCACAAACAGAATTATTGTAATTCAGGGCAGGGAATAAGTCATAGATGATTTTCTAAGGAACAAAGATGTCATTTTCCTGTAAATATGTCAGCCATTTCAAAGTGAGAAAAGGGAATAAAAGACATAAATATGAGATCTAATAATACCGATTATTAAAAGAAATGGCTTAAGATCAAAATTTCATATGAAACATTAATAGCTTTGAAAAATTTGTATAAACGCTTCATGTTTCTTTTCAAATTCTGAAGTTCTTTGAATATATGTGTGTGGGTCTGCAAATTTAAAGCATGTTTATATTGGTATACCCTCCTCAATCCAAATACCTAACTGAATGCTTGAAGTGACTTCAAACAAAGAAGACTGATTTCTTCTTTGGTTTGCAGAAACCAATGTCATTTGGTAATTGTACTTCCCATCCTCCATTGTATTTGAAGGAATGATATCCCAAAACAGTAGAGTTGTCGTCAAATTGTTTATCCTACATGATTACATATTTGCTGGGAGATTTTATCAATTGCTTTTTTTTTCTAAGTAATTTAAATCTGAGGAATTATTGAGCAGATTTTTAATATCTTCTGAGAGCCTTCTTCCCCTTAGAGGGTAGAGTGGAAAGTATGTCCAGTATGTATTGTCCAGTATGGGGCACAGAGTAGATTTTCACTTAATACTTGCCAAGTTGTGATAGAGAACAGATGCTTTTATGTCTGAAGAAATATGTTGCCTTGACAAAATTTGAATGATCTTAGTTAAAGAAAAATTTTCCTTTCACCCTGCCCCCTCCATGCCACAATGTTTTATAACTCAACTAATGAGCACATAGCTCCAGCTGGGTGCAAGATCAGAAGGAAACACTGCCTGAGAGTCTCTTGGCATTTTGGACACATAACTGTCACCTTTGAGCACCAGTCAGCCAATTTCTCAAACCAATGGCACTGACCTGCTTGTGGAATCAACTTCATTAGTTTATGACCACAGCTAACCTCCAGCTTGTACATATTTGGGGATTTCTTATGGTCACTGATGACATCATCATTACCAATTCCAAAGGACACTGTTCAGGAATCCTAGACCCTTAGACCTCATAATTAGCCAAATTTTTTCCTGCTTATGTCTTTTTTCTAGGATGTCTCTCTCCTCTGGTTTTCTAACTTTTTATTTTTTCCTTGCAAGTCTAATTTGTGTGTCATATTGTCAGCTATCCCTCAAATTATATTTGACTCTTTTTTCCTTTCCCTTCTTCACTCTTGTTTGTAAAATTATGTCCACATTCATATCTTCAAATACCTGTTCTATTTTGATGACTACTGCATCTTCATATAAAGCTTTATCCATTTTCTTGAGATTTGCCCAGTACAATCGTGATCAACTGAGTTTTGCTAACCCAAAGCAAAGAGTGGTCATCTTATAGATCACTCACAGGTGACTATGTCCCAAATTCTTCATCTCCTACTAAATTATATCTATTTTTTTTTCCTACTTCGGAACCTAAATATCATCCTCCTTTTTCTTTGTGCCCAGTCCTAATAATCCCAATGAATGGACAAGTTCTGCCAATTCTAGTCCCTCAAATAGTCTCAAATCTGTTCTTTACCCTCACCGCCATAATCACTGTTATGTTCTTACGTTAGGTTGCCTGGAACCCTGCAACACTTTTTCTAGTAACCATTTCCCAATATTTAATCTATCCTTTGAACTACAGAACTACTATTCCAAATATGCAAATCAATTATATCATCTTCATGTATGAAATCCTTAAACTCTTTCCCATCTGCATCAGGGGCTTCTGATGGAGTTAACTAGTTAATGTTACAGAGGTAGATAAATTGGCTCCGAAGGCTGGCTTTTTCCCTTACTTAGCTGGTGAATTTAATAAATTTACTTGACCTCTCTGTGCCTCATTTTCCTAATCTGTAATTTAGATATTAATATTGGACTGGGAGAAAAAATGAATTAATTTCTACAAATCTGAAGCAATACTGATGGCACCTGGTAAGTCCATGATAAAAATATTCATTGTCACATATAATTTACCATCACCATCATTAATATCATCCTTCTAATCATCAAAGGGAAAAGACTGGCATGGCATTCAAGACTTTCATATCTACCCTTGTAGCCCTTTTCAGTTTCACACCCTAATAATTCCCCATAAATGCCTTTGAAAGCATTTTTCTGTTCTAAATAGGATGTCTGCTCTCCCTGCTAGTCTTCCTGTCATAGATTCCCCTTATCTGCTTATAAAATCTATAGTTTATCCTCTGAGTCGTCATTCAAATTCATCCTTGTGAAACTTTTAGTAATGCATAGAGGCAGTCAGGGACTCTCTTTGCACTCCCATACTGCCATATACATATTTCCAATATTCAATCATTTGATTCTTATTTCTTTCCTGTCTTTCCTAGAAGGCTTTGAAGATGTTGAAGGGCAGGAATTCAGCTTTATTTAGACTTCCAGTGCTGTGCAGAGTGTTCTGGGATGTCATAGACACTTAGAAAGATTTTTAATAAATGGTATATACTCACTAGTTTCACCTTATGAATTGACTGTTTGAAATAAGCCTATTTTTACTTAAGCAAAGAAGCCAGGTGGTCTTTAGAAGGAGTCTTGATTTAACATATACTTTCTAAAGTGCTTTCTTTCTTCTGTTAGAGTCATGCTGTACTAATGCCTTCCTTTACAACTCACATTTGTTCCATTATCAAATATAGATTCTAGCTCAAAAAACGCCTTGAAATTCAAGCCTTTTTTTCTCCACCCCAACCCATCAGTTCTTGCTTAGCTGCTAGTATTATGTTCCCAAAAGGAAATCTGACATAGTCCCTCCTCGGCTTAAAGATTCTTTAGAACAGGTGAAAGTGTGCACTATCTAGTTCTGAATGCAAAGCAATCTATCTCTAGAAATTTTCTTTAGTCTTATTTTCCATCATTACCCTAAACTACACTCAACTCTTTATATCTCACACCACTGGGTAGACATGAGGAAAGTCTGTTACTTGCCTGCATCATGGTATACACTCTTACATTTGCCGGAAATGCCCAACGCTAGTTGTCCTCAAATCTCCAGTTCATTTATCACTTCATTCTTTCTTCCATCCATTCACTCATTAACTTTATTCCTTGGACAAGAGCCATCTTCAATTCTCTGTGTTGGTATACCTCTCCATTTTTCCACATCTTCACCATGTCCACCTCACCACAATGCCCTCCCCACCATCCCCAGGCCCAGTTCACTCCGCAACCTATCCTTATTTTCCATTCTAATTCCTCCCGCTAATCTCTCATTTTAGAAATTATTTTCTCCTTCTTCATCATGAACTTCACTCTATCAACTATGCCTTTTCTTTCCCATATTTTCAGCCATATTTTTTTTTTCTTATTGGATCTTTCCTGACAGCATAAAAATATACCTACCTCCCACATTAATAAGCAAACAAAAATTCTAAGCCAGAATATTTTTACCCCACATCTTCAGGACATCACCATCTGTGTCTTTTTTATTACTAGATTTATTAAATTATGGGTCTACCTTCAAAGTCTCCATTTCTCTCACCCCAGCTATAGTCCCAAAAAACTCCTAATGAAAAAAAAAAAAAACTACTCATCTTTTCACTAAAACAGTTTTCATCAATTCTGTCAAAAATGTCTTTATTGCCAATACAATGGTTACTTGTTTATCTTTAAAAAATTCACCGAATTTAATAGTATCTGTTTTTCCTTCCTTGAACCATTCTCCTGCTTGACTTTAAGGATTCAAACTTCTCTTGGCTCTCTAATTATATTTTCTTATTCTCTTTTCTTAGAGTCACCTTCTTAACTTTTCTTATGTTACATACTTGCTCCATTTTTAACTGACCCTGGTACATAGCTATTTAATCTGATTTGTAAAAGATTTCAAAATCTTATCTCCTCAACAACTTTTAAATTATCTATTGAGTTTCTACTTGCATAGGTCAAAGTACATAAAGTTTAACATTAATAGAACAGAAGTATCGTCTTCACCCAAGTTTTCTCCTTGTCTTTTACTTTATATTTTGGTGATTGATCTCATTATTTATTCTTCCTCTCAAGAGATAACTTAGAATTATTCCTGTATTACTATTACTCTCAATTCCCATATCCTGAAAATTCTATCCATGTGATATTGGTCATTTGTCTCCATCTCTTCTCTTTCTTCCAACCTGAGTTTTGACTCTCATCTTTCTTTTGTGGAGGATGCCAATGGTGCTTTGACTCATTTACCCATCGTCAAGCTTCATTTCCCTTCATTCATTCCATAGTCAAAGGACAATTCTCTTTCAAAAATCACTTTGTCACTCTCCTGCCCCATATTCTTCTGTACCACAGTCTTGCTTTTATCTTCCCAAATCATTTTTTCTAACAGTAATGGAGGGAACAGTTGCCTTATGCACCCTCCTGGGTTGTCTGCTTATCACAACTTCTCTATGTCAAGTGCTTCTTTTATGTTCTTCTCCCCTATTCTCTTGCCTACCCCATCTTGTAGTTCTACTTTTCTCCACTGGATCTTTGGTAACGAGCTCCATGTGATAACTAGATGGGTTCCAGGAAATTCTAGTCTACAATATAATTGATCTGAGGCAAGTTTCCTCTCGGTAGCATCTGTGCAAATGCTGAGGGTCACTCCATATGAATTAATTTTGTTCCTATGCCAATTCCTCAATCAACTGGAGTACTGGGTTGCTGGTATTATAAAACTGGATAATATGCTCACTGTTGAAGAGGCACTGTATCAGGAAGGATCCTATACAGTGATTGGTCTGACCTAAGGCACTGTACTTGCCTGTTAAGTTTGGGGTGGAGTACTACTTGGACCATGGATTGATAGGGCAGAAGAGGTGGTCTTCAAAAGTTAGGTGTGAGCAGAAGTAGAAATCTCTACACTTAATCCTACCCTTGACTGGTCAGTCATAAATAACAGGTTTGTGATGCATTTCCTAACTTTTGTCTCCTAGTTTGGTTTAGATAGTGCAACTCTATGTCTCTTTGTCTATAGCAATCAGTGCTCAAATATATAACATGTTGTTATTAGTTATAGATCATAAACTCCTAATGGAAGAGACCTGTTTATCGTCACATTTGTATCCCCAGCACATGGCCTAGTGCCTGTCCTTAATTTGGCACTCAATAAATGCTTGCTTTACTTACAGAATTAAACAATAAATGAATACCATATTCTAGATCTTGGGTTAAACTTCAAAATAAAACCTTCTCTGACTTCTTCAGAGTTAAATGTTCCACTCTTTGGACAACTTTTTAGTGGGATTTATCTATTTGCATTTGTGTTGCTGGAAAGTATCTTATTAGTCTTTGAGCAAATACACTTTGCTCAATTATGTTTGGTGAACAAATGAATGAATATGTGAGTGAGTGAATACATGAATGATGAATGGAGGGTAATTTACTTCCTCAGCTCTCCTGTGCCTCATTAAACTCTATGGATTCAGACAGAAAAGATTAAGCAAGAATTCCATCATGGTGCAATTGAGAAACTAGTAGCCCTAAGAAAGCCAAGTTACATTTACCATGGAAATTTCTCTGTGACCTTAAGAATGATAGAATAGAATTTGGGTCTCTGACTCTATGTGAAGGGATCCTTTTGCCAAGTTGCATTGTCTGAATTTATATTCAAGCATCTCAGTTTTCACTCAGACACTGGAAAATTTTGGCTGTGTTATATAAGAGAATCAGGATGCATAGTTGATTTCTTTAAAGAATATAACAGTTAGAGTCTAATAAAATTTCCTTCTCCTTCCTTTTATGTACCTTCACTTTAAAGGTGGAAAGAGAATGTTATTTGCTAGACTCTAGATAGGACACACTTAATTTCTAATCAATTAGGTTTTAAGTTATATAAAAACTATTTTCTATAGGTTGTTACTCTCATTTATTCAAGAGAGGCAAGAACACATGCATTTTTTTTCTTTATAGAAATAGAAGGCATATAAAGAAATACACAAGCATTTGTTCTCATTTAAATGTCAACTCCCAAACTATCCCTTTCCCAAATTTTGACATAGTGAGAAATCATGACTATTTCTGGTGCTGCTGTGCTTCCTGCCAGGTTACATTTCTAATATTCCCAAATTCAAAAGACCAGGAAGCAAACACATTGGTTTGTACATATTAGATATTCAATAAAGATTTGCTGGTCTCAGCTGAATATAAAATATTAAAATCTCTCCACCCTTACTTTTTTTCCTTTTCCTTTTTAAATTTGGTTTTAACGTCTTTTTTTTTTAACGTCTTGTTTTTTGTTTGTTGTTGTTGTTATGTTTTTGTTTTTGTTTTTCCTTCACTTTTAACCTCTTCTACTATTACTCGTCTGTGACCTTGGGCAAGAACTTCCTTAATTAATTCTCATCTGTTAAATGGGGGAAATAATTTATTCCACATGGGTTGAATATAGACACTGTGCAATGCAGTGGGCTAAGTACCAGAGGATGGCAATTAATGAGATAGATACAATTCTATATATTGCTCCACTTATGGACTAATCAAAATACAGAAATATAGAAACTTATAGCCTACTGAGAAAGATCATGCTGTTTTAAAAGTTTAGTAAGTTTAAACAGAATTATGAAGTTTTATAGGAATATTTGACAGGGATGAACAAGCCCTAGGATGATGTTGAAGATGGTTATGGTTTCTTTTTTTCTTTCTTTCTTTCTTTTTTTTTTTTTTTTTCTGGAAAAAAGATCCTCAAATGAGTTTTGTTACCTTTTCTAGTAAGGCTAAAATTTTGGAAACTAGTTTTCTCAATGTGTCTGGATTTGACCAAGAAGAACCATTTAGTTTTAGTTTTATTTGAACTTGCTGTGTGTTTTCTTAAATGTGCATGTGCTCCAGCAGTTCATAGTTAGGCTCATTTAGGAGCTTAGAGTGCTCATATAAAGCAAATAGTTAAATGATACTTCACAATCAGTAGTTTACATTGCATAATTTCTGCTAATTTACAATTCAATTTCCTAGGAAAATATAATTTTAATGATATGGAGTATACAAAGAAACATCTGTTGCCACCCTTCCTTTTTCTGGAGAAGCCCTACATTTTAAATCTGTGTATATTAGATGCATCTTAAATCTTAAAGGTCTTCTGAGAGAAGCTTCACTACGTCATTGTTATTTTTCTAATATTTTTCCAGAATATTAGGATTGCTAATTCTTGTGGTACTTTTCAGGCTCTGAAGTTAACCTTTCCTGAATTTGTGATTTCTGGTCTTTATTTTTTTAAATTTTGAAATACTTATATATTCACAAAAAAATTGTAAAAAATAGTTACAGAGAGGTTGTTATACTCTTCCTCCAGTCTCCTGCAATGATTCTATCTTTATTATTATATTAAACTATCAAAAAAAGTAAAATATACTAACATAAAGTGTCTGTATACTTTTATGTTGAGTCATTTTATCAAATGTGCATGTTTGTGCAACAGCTACCCCAGCCAATATACAGAATTACTCCACCACCATATCTTTGTCTTTCTGCCTCTTATGGTCATAGCTTCCAACTTTCCCTCTATTATCCCTAAACTCTGGCAATCACTAATCTGTTTTCCATCTCTATAATTTTGTCATGTCAATAATATTGTATAAATGAAATCATACATTCTCTGACCTTTTGAGATTGGCTTTTTTTCACTCAGTGTAATGCCCTTGAGATACATCCAAATTGTTATATGCATCAAAAATATGTTCCTTCTTAATGCTGACTAGTATTCCCTGGTGTGTTTGCTACAGTTTGTTTAATCATTTACCAATTGAGGTATGTTTTAGCTGTTTCTAGTTTTGGGCTATTAAAAATGAAACTGCTATGAACAACCATGTACAGGTGTTTGTGCAGCCATAAATTTTTATTTTACTGGGATAAATGCAAAGACATTTCTTTTTTGCTAATATAAGCATTTAGTGCTATAAGTTATTCTCTCTGCCTACTTTAGCTGCATTCAACACATTCGATATGCTTTGTTTTCATTTTCACTCAGTTCAGTGAATTTCCTTAACTTCTTTTGACTCATGGCTTATTTAGAGGTGAATTGTTTAGTTACAAGTGTTTGGGGATTTTCCTTTCATCTTTCTGTTATTGATTTCCATTTTGATTTCACTGTGATCATGGAACATACTCTGAATAATTCATTTATTTTGAATGTATTGAGGTTTTCCTTTGGTGGAGAATATTGTTTGTCTTAGTATATATTCCATTGATTCTTAACAAAGTGTTTTTTACTATTGTTTTGTGGAATATTGTATTATCATATCTATAGATGCCGGTTAGATCTTGTTAGTTTATGGTGACTTTTTGTTCTATATCTTGATGATTTTTTTGGTATATATATATTTTTTTAAGATTTTTTTTTTATTTGACAGATAGAGATCACAAGTAGGGAGAGAGGCAGGCAGAGAGAGAGAGAGGAGGAAGCAGGCTCCCCGCCAAGCAGAGAGCCCGATGTGGGGCTCAATCCCAGGACCCTGGGATCATGACCTGAGCGAAAGGCAGAGGCTTTAACCCACTGAGCCACCCAGGCGCCCCAGTATATATATATATATATATATATATATATTTTTAAAGATCTTTCTATTCGAGAGATAGAGAGGATGAGCTGGGGAAGGGGCAGAAAGAAAGGGAGAAGGAGAAGAGAAGCAGACTCCCTACTGAGTATGGAGTGTGGAGCCTCAGGGCTCCATCCCAGGACTCCAAGATGATACCCTGAACTGAAATCAGGAGTCTGATACTGAACTGACTGAACAACCCAGGTACCTCTTTTGGTATAACTTTCTATCAGTTTTTGAGAGAAAGGTGTTGAAATCTCCAGTTAATGTTGTTAATTTTTTTTCCTTTCAATTCTATCAGTTTTTATTTCAGCTGTATTTCGCTTTTATTTATGAGTTAGGATACATACACCTTTATGATTTTTATGTCTTCTTGCAGGACTCAATGTCTCTCTGTGACCTCCATAACTTTTTGCTCTGAAGTCCACTTTATCTGATATTTATATAGCCATTCTTGTTTTCTTTTGATTAATGTTAGCACGGCTTTTTCCTTTCTTTTACTCTCAACCTACTAAGTTCCTTTTTGACAGCATATAGTTTGGTAATTTTATTCTTGAATCTGCCAATCTTTGTATCTTGATGGTGTATTTAAGTAATTTATAATTAATGTAATTTTTGTTACGTTAGGGCTTAAGTCTGACATTTTATTTTTTTTTGTTTATTCTCCATTTTTTCCATTTCTCTCTGATGTTTTGCCCTTTTTTAGTTACACATTGCTTCTTTAGAGTTTCATTTTATCTGTAGTGTGTTTTTGATTGTGTTTTTTCATAAATTTTTTTAGTGATTTCTCTTGTTATTGTATTATATATACACAAAATTTATCATAGTCCAAAGTATAGAAAACCTAACTTACTTTACATGTGCTCTTTTGCTCTTCCTCTTTATAATTTTCTTAAGTATGTCCTCTGCATAGATGAACAACCACATAAGATAGTGTTATATTTTCATGAATGCTGCCATTATACATATTTTATTATGTAATAACAATAATTATAATTCTCATGCCATTTGAAATATTTTTGTTTCTTGGTATGGTGAATGGTTTTCTTTTTTATTTAAACCTGGGTATTTGGGGTCTTTTAATTTGAGAATCTGGATTTTAATTAAATCTTTTGTTTTCAGTGGCCACCTCTGTTCTGCCTGGGGAAGAGGTGGTGCCTCTTTATTACTTCCAGGTTGGTGTGGAAATCCAGTTTCCCTCTTCAACCTCAGTTGACACCTGTTGGGGGAGGGAGGGGTAGAGATCCTAGTTATTGCTAGGGTAGGAGAATTTGCACCTTGCATTAGGTCTCTTTTGATGCTACCCTACCTAGGAGGAGAAGTACCTCATTCTGCTTCTCATATGGTCCTTGTGTTTGGGGTCACTTACTGCCTATTGGTAGTAAAAATTTTGATTTTCCACAGTGCTTCTTTGATACCACCCCAGTAGGGAAAGGCAGAGTACCCTATTACTGCAGGGAGCGGTTTCTTACTTTCTTTCTAACATCACCATAGGACAGGGGGTGACTCATTATGGCTTAGCAAAGAATACAGTACCTGTATTAGTTTCCTAGGACTACCATAACACAGTATCACAGACTAGGAACCTCAAACAACAGAAACTTGTTTTCTCACAGTCCTAGAGGCTAGAAGTCTAAGATCAAGGTGTCAGCAAACTCGTTTCTTTTGAGGCCCCTTTCCTTGGCTTGTACATGGTTGCCCTCTCGCTGTGTTTTTATACTGATCTTCCCTCTATATCTATGAATGCAATCACATCCTGAGGTACTGAGGTTAAGGCTCCAACATATAAATTTAAGGGGACACAACTCAGCCCATAAAAGTCCCAGTGCCTCTTCTAGAATATTCTGATTCCACCCAGCATAGAAGTTAACATGATTTATGATAGCCTGGCTAGGGTTCAAGTCTGTTTTTTCCATTTAGCCTTTCCTAATGGCATTGGGCCTGGGGGCCACTCCACCCCCCCCCCCCCCCGCAATATTTCATTAAAGTAGAATATTTACTGGATAACAGTTTCTATTTTGTTAGGCCTCTCCTGGTCCTTTGCTTGTGAGAATAAACATTTACTGGAACACATTTTTTGTCTGTTGTATTTGGGTCACCCACTTTTCTAATACCAATTCTGGGACATTTAGGTCTAGAAGAAAACCCAGAGAGCTCATTGCTATGTTTTTCTTCAGGTCCAGTGATCCCCAGTCTTTCTTCTTCCCTCCACCTTTCAGAATCTCATTATGTTTGCTTGAAAGGTAATGTCCAAAGTTCCTAGTTGTACTTAGTGGGAATAATAGGAAAACTAATTCTACTCCATATTTCTAGAGTGGAACTGCAGTAGAATCAATTTATAATCTTTTGAATGATACTTTTCTGCTAAAGCTTTTATTTGTAACTGAATTGCTTATTTATTTTATATTTTTCCATTGAAAAATAATTATTCTATTTGTGGGTTATTTTCTTGATACTATAAAACCTGAGCTTGTATGAATCATTTTAATTAATTTTAGCACTATTAAAGTTTCATTGGAGATTATTTATTTTTTCAAAATAAAGGTAATGACTTATAATGATCATAAATGATCCAAAAAATTATATTATATTTTAAAAGTTTATAATTCTCATTTATACACAAAGTTATAATAAATATAAGAAGAAAAACTCATTGGATAAATACTACCAAGGTGTTAAAAGGAAAAGTTAGCATGAAGAATATTTTGCTAGCCTCTGTTCTGTCAATGGGCTCTAAGCTAAACTTACAATGTTTGACTCTAATCATAATCTGTCAGATCTTATATTTAAATATTTGGCTTGCTTTTCACAAGTAGGTGGGCTATAATTACTTCCTCTGTTCCTTCCTTGGAACATACATTGCTCCAAATATACGGTTTCCTCCATTGATGAATCTGATAAAATACCAAACATTCCATGTGGGATAAATCAAGATGACATCAACATCTGCAGTGACATTAACAATTTACCAGAGAAGAAGGAAAGCAAACTTTTCTTGGCTAGGCATTTTATATTGATTATTTTATGAAATATTCACACAACTATAATGTTTACTAAGATTATTATAGAGTTGTTCTGCTGTGACCTATTTCTATACTTTTTAGCAGCTAGTCCCCTACCCTGGGACAATTTCCTTCATCTTTTTTCATTCTTCCTTCTTTATTTCTTTTTCTATCTTTCCTTCTTCATCTCTTGCCATTCATCCTGTCCTGGGAAGGGGAGATGATTCTTGAGTCCAGAATCAGTGTCCTCTCTTGTTAATGATAGGCCCTTGGAAGATATTTAGAGAGTGGGAGGAGAATGCTGTTGGGTTATTTTCTCATGATCCTCTTCCTACGTTGCTGCAAAGTGTTTGTACCTCTGCACCTACTATGACAGCTCTGGTTGGTTGGGTTTGGGGGGATTTTCCATACAGAGGCTTTTGCGGGATTCCAGGAACTCTTTCTTCCCTTTCCCTTTAATTCAAGGATGTCAAGTATTTCCCATTGTTGCCAGTTTCTTATCGATTTCCCTTAAACCTACCCATAAAATAGCACTTTTAATACAGTGTCCTGAATTACTAATTTGAGTGTGTCATCTTTTTCAAGTTTTGTTAAATAAAGACAGATGTATCCATATTTGAAATTTCAGTATTGATCGCTTCAGTACTGATATCCAGTTTCAAAATAACTTACAATGTGATCTATATAGTTAATATTTTATAACTTCATGTAAAATGCTTGTATATTTCTCTTAATGTTCTAGGGAACATTGCATTTTAAAAATATTGTTACAACAAATACAACTTCCAACATGCTTCATACCTCAAACTGCTTCCTTGGCTTAATTCAGAGAATAGCATTTACTTTGTAAATTTGGAATCCAACATTTTCATGACTAGCTTAGCCTAGTGAAATCAATCTAACATATTAAACATAACAAAGGCTGGTATCTAGATAAAAACAAACAAAACAAAGAATTTAGGGTACTATATTATCCTTGGAATGCCATTAGATTACAGTTCCATTTCTAATAATCAGTCTTGTCTTCTACCAGGAAGAATTTCAAGGACTTTAATAAATTTATCCACTTCTGTGATGAGTCTTAATTGACTTCATTGGTTTGGCATATATGTTTTGCCCTGTTTTAAATTAATAATATCTTGTGTTTGATAGTTAGCTGTGTAGAACTTGGCTTACACAGACTTCTTGGTAATTATTGTTCCAAAATTTAATTTGTTTTGCTCTTTCTGTTCTCCAGAAATCCAGAGTTCGGCTGCAAATTGTGCTTCTGGGTGTTTTTAAGGTAGATCTTCTGTTTTTGACCAGTCTTGTTTCAGTTTCCTACAAGGCCAGCTGCTTAACTGTACTGCCCTCATCCATCAACTCTGCGTGTTGAAACTCACAAAAGTGAATTGCTCTTAGCATTGCATCCAAACTGGTAACTGGCTGACATCCAGTTTCTCTTTGTTGGTGATTTTGTATGCTAATATCCCATAGATAAATGTCATTGAAATTGTTTAAGAAGCATCCTCACAGTTTTTTTCTCTCCACTTCTTTTGGCTTAAGAGAATACTGGAAAATTTAAACCTCCAATATAGTCAGTACAGAGACAAATTCAAACGTAATTGCTGGTGCAAAACAAGGCTTCATAAAAAGACTAGCTTTCATAAAGAGACTAAGTGTGAAATCTTTTGACTGTAAATGAATAATGGAAATAATTACTGTTCAGTTTCCTTTGTCATGATCATAGATGTCTATATGACATAGACATTATCTGCAGCATTTTCCAATACCATAAACAACACTTTTGACCTAGAGCACACTCAGAATATAACTTATTATTTCAGTATTTTCCTTTTCTGTCACCATTATTCAACTCGATGAAAATAGAGCTACCCTACGACCTGGCAATTGCATTACTGGATATTTACCCCAAAGATGCAAATGTAGTAATCCGAAGGGGCACCTGCACCCCAAATGTTTATAGTAGCAATGTGCATAATAGCCTAACCATGGAAAGAGCCCAGATGTCCATTGATATATAATTGGATAAAGAAAATGTGATACACACACCCACACACGCAATAAAATACTACTCAGCCATCAAAAAAAGAAATCCTGTCGTTTGCCTTGAAATGGAAGGAACTAGATAGTATTATGCTAAGCAAAATAAGTCAATCAAAGAAAGACAATTAATTATATGATATCACTCATATGTGGAATTTAAGAAACAAAACAATGGATCATAAAGGAAGAGAGAAAAAATAAAACAAGATGAAATTGGAGAGAGAGAGAGACAAACCATAAGAGAACCTTAATCATAGGAAACAAACTGAGGGTTACTGGATGATGGACATTAAGAAGGGTATGTGATGTAATGAGCACTGGGTGTTATATAAAACTGATGGATCACTGGCCTCTGCCTTTGAAACTAATAAGACATTATATCTTAATGGATTGAATTTAAATTAAAAAAATCATTGTTGAACTGTAGAGAAAACATGATTGATATATAAGTAATGGAGAGTGATGAGGAGTATGAAATTCTAAGATAATACAATGGCAATATTAAGCACTTTTTGTGGATATATATTTCAGTCATTATAATTATGGAAGCAGATCCTAGACTTTCTCTGCTCTTCAAAGTTGACAGCATCATCCCTGATTGCTGGTGATTTGAACAGCAATTGTAGCTTTCTTTGGAAATGAACGATAAATAAGTGGTTACAACATATTTTGCATAATGAATTCCAAATTCAATAAAATTGTTAAATTGAACTAAAAAAAAATGACAGAGGTGCTGAGATTGGAACCATGAACCATCAAAGCACCAGTCTCCCAGAAACCTGTTTTGGTAGGATTGATGCCAGATTCATAGATGACTCAGAGTGGGCAGTATAAATAAAAGGATAGAAATCAATTTTGGGTGAGGCTGAACTCCCAACTCTCAGACTGCCTTTCTCGTTTGTATACTATCCTATTAAAACACATATTATTTTAGTAAAAACAGCATACACATCTTTTGATTTAGTGACAGATATCTGCAATTGTTACTTTTACATTGGCAAACTCATGAAAGGGGAAACTTGACTGGAATATCTGGGGCAGGTGGAAAGTCCAGGAACTAATTTATTCATAGGTAAGTAGAGATTGGAAGAAAAAAAATCTGTCTGGTAGCCACTGATGGATCTATGCGAGATAGATTCTCCAGTGGTTTTGAAGTATGAAAGCACAAGAGTCGTCATCAGTCATTTAGTACTTTAGTACATTGGCCTGAGAATTTATGTGGGCAAATACTGAGTATACATTGGCTCAAAGGGGCAAATGCGTATTTTAATCACATTCACATAACCATCCCATGGGTCTCTACTTTCTCATAGGCCCACAAATAGTTAGGAGGGTATAAGTCTGCTAGAGGTTGTTCAGCGTGCTGGGGGGAAGTATTTCTTTCCTCACGGAATTTACATTCTAGTGATTAAGACAGATAAAAATCAATAGTCAAAGAGATATAGATATATTATGAATTGGGTTGAATTCCAGGAAGAAAACTAAACAAAACCAAAGCAGGGAGAAAAAGAGGAGACTTTTTTTTAGATAGGGAAGGGAGGAAAGACTTTCTGAGGAGCTGACATTGAGCAGAGACCTGAATGGGAAAGTGGGCCATGTGAATATCTGGGAAGAAAGTATTCCCTGAAAATAAGGCCTCAAATCCAAAGTCTCTGAGGCGAAAGTGGGGTAGGTGAACAGGATCGATTGGTAAGCAAGGGTGGAGAGGAGGAAAGGATGGTGAAAGCGCAGTCAAAATGTGCTGAAGCATTGTAACATCACCCTGTTAATGTAGCAGGAGCTAGGGCATGATAGGGAATCATAGGGCAGAGTGAAGGGTTTAGTCAGAAAAGAAGAGGAAAATACTTGAGAGTTGATGGGAGGTTTTACATGGGGGTGACAAGATCTAAAGGATCACTCTCACTTCTGGGTGGGCAATAGACTATTGAGAGGCAAGAGTGAAGCAAAGAACCAGTTATGTGGAAATTGTAATAGTCTAAGTAAAGGATTGTCATGCCTTGGGCTAGACAATCTCCCTTGATTATTGGCCATCCTGGCAGCAGGTTTGGATAGTCTTCGGAAAGAGAGGTGAGCACATTACAGAAAGTTTGTGCATGTGGTTTGAAGAATTTAAGGATCTAGAGTCATTCTGCAGCCAAATATTCATGTCCCCCTGGGCAGAAAATGTAAACTTCCTCTACTACAACCTCCCACTTCAATTTGCAGGGTTTGAACTAAATTATCACAATAACCTCCATCTCTGACTATTTGTGCTTCTCTGCAGACTAATGTAAAGGATAAAGAATGTAGAAAATGTGCAAGCATCAGGATTTTAATACAACATTGGAATGTCTTATGTCAACCTCCCACAAATTTTCAAGAAAACATTAAGAACAATTAAGAACTATTACAATGTGGAGTAGAAAGTTTAGGAGACTCTTTTTGGTAGTTTTTTGTTTTGTTTTGTTTTTTGGGTTTTTTTTGCAACGGATAATAAATGTGCAAAAGAACACTTTTAAATTTATTCCCAGGAGCTTTTTCATAATTTTTGTTTGATTGTCTGTAATTATGCAATCCACAGTCTCCAACTGAATTAAACATCCCATAACCATTTTAATGATTCAGGATAGAAAGTAAAAATTGCAGACTTTAAATTCTGTTTCAATATGATGACTCTTGAGAATTTTATTGACCTTGGTGGACCTTTTGGAATTTGAGTTCATTTATAATCAAACTAGGAAAAAAATGTTTTGAAATGCTATTTAGAAGCTTAAAAGAATTATTGGACCCTGAATAACTTTCATTACATGACATTTTGATAAGGTCATCGTAAATGAGTCAGAAACATGGATTACATTTCGTTTAGAAATACACATCGCTTCACAACACATTTGGTCCAAATTCGTTTTGGCTTTTGCTGAATCCCAAGTGTTTTCCCCTCCATTTTTTTTTTCTCTTTAGATTCTCCAAAAGACTTGTTAAACCCATAATCTAGGTGAGTTCATCTGCCTCACTTTTCCACTGAGTTTTGCCTCAGGCTTTTCCTTAATAGCCTGTATCTGTAGAGCAGAGACTCTTATACTGAGAATCACGAGAAGCACAGAATCTAATAAAAGCATGGGAATATATTTTTTTTTTTTCTCCTCTTAAACACGGAGAGCTCTAAGGGAATGATATTGTTCCAGAGTACTGACTCAAATCGGGTCTGTATTTGAACTCTGTGATTATGAAATTTCAATTAAAGCTATAAAAAGCAAAGCTAACAGACACCAGAGCATGCCAAAGAAAAACAGGATGTTCTTTTTTGATTGGGAAATAATTATCTAAGTTCAATGGCTGGGTGCAGGTAGCTGAGTTTACATTTGCTTCTCCTCATTATAGAAACAGTTGAATTATGGTAAATTTTCCCCAAGCAGCAAAGCTGTCATTCAAAAGGGTGATTTTATTGGGGTGCAAATCCCTTTAGTTATTGCTTCAGTCCATTTTTAAAATGGATTTGAAGCCTGTGGGGAAAGTACAAATTAAGACGGATTTTTCTCTTTATGTGAAGAAACCCGCCTGTCTTGTGCGCAACAGCCCCACCCTAGTACCTGCAGGGCGCTCATCTGCTTCTGGAAGCCCTGCTATCTCCTTCTTTACAGAAGTGAGATGGAAACACAGCTAGCTCTCTCCTTCTTGAAAATCATTACACTGATTGCATTATGTCTTCAACAACAGGGCTAATATGCCCACATATTTATTATTACTCAGTGATGGGAACATGGGATTTCAGGTTTGAGGTCAAGTGTAAAGGTACTCAAATTTTTTAGGATTGCAGAGGTGTACTAACATGAGTGCCTTTCCATTCTTTTACCTTGAAGGTGGAGGGGAGGGAGAATGCAACTCTTTAATATTTGAAAAACTGACTTTTTTTTTTTAACTTTTAGCCATTTGAGCATCATTCCTCACGACTAGTTCATTGTGAGTAGTTGCTGAAGACATAATATGCATAAGTATTCTGCTTAAAATAAACTAACGGTTTGTACTATAACTACTTAGGACCTAAAATGGTTCATAAGGCTTGTGAAAGATTAAAATATTTATATCTGATCAGCACCATTTGAACTAGATAATATGGAGAGGAAAACAGAATCAGATATTATTACTCTCTTCTGGACATGAAGGCAATTTTTCTTTCTTTTTGACACTAGGAAAATAACAGTTTAAAACATATCTTAGAAACAGATCTGTTGTGGAGAATTCAGTTTAGTTTTTAATTATAACAATGATTACATTAAATATTTTAAATAATCCATAAGGATTTTGGTAAGTATATTATATAGCACACATGTACAAATATGAATGATATATTTATGAATACACATATCCACACACATATAATACATTATTTTCAGAACTTAAGTGACCTCAGAAGATCATGAATTCTATGCTTTTGGTTCATAACAGCATAAACATCATCAATGCACATTAGATATGATATACACATTATAGGTGACTCTTGAACAATACTTGTTTGAACTCTCTGGTCCATTTTTAGGCAGATTTAAAAAATAAATACAGTACTCTAAATATATTTCCTCTTCCTTGTGATTTTCTTAGTAACATTTTCTTTTCTCCAGGTTACTTTATTATAGGAGTACAGTATATTATACATATAAAATACAAAATGTGTGTTAATTCACTGTGTATGTTGTTAGTAAAGCTTCCAGCCAGCAGTAGGTCATTACTAGTTAAGATTTTGGGGAATCAAAGTTGTACACAGTGGTATCCACACTTGCGGTGAGCATCGCATAACTTGTAGAGAAGTTGAATCACTAAGTTGTTCACCTGTAACTAATACAACATTGTGTGTGCCAACTGTACTCAGATTTAAAAAAAAAAAACAAAAAACTGTTTTATGCAGATTTTCATTTGTACCAGGCGGTTTGGTCAGTGTGCTTAACCCCATATTGCTCAAGAATCAACTGTATTTTGATATAACTTAGAGAAATATGTGTCATGAGTAATCTTCATTCCACATCTAACTTAAACTTTTACTATTTTACCCTTAGACCTTTGTCATTTTTTCAGTAGAAATTGTCACTTGAACAACAATATTCCTACATATTCTTAATACTTGCTATTGTCTGGTTCTGAAATCTCACCCGAATCATCCCTGCAGTCTCTCTTAGATAAACATTGTGATCTAGGCTGTTCATCAATCTCACTGCTATCCACGCTGTTCTTGTCTATGTTAAGTCACACAGAAGGAGCTAGGTAATGATCTGAGTAAGTTCGTGTATAATTGGAGGGTTACATTGATTTCCTTCTGTGTACTTTCTTTCATTCCTGGATTCTGCTTTACTCTTTTCCGGTGGTGAAATATTGCTGAATTATCTTCAAATTATGGCTTGTTCTGAACATAGACACTGCTTTTTATTAAATTTCACATAGAACAGTTAATGATTATTTAGTATGTCTTCAGTTTTGTTTTGTTTTCTCTAAATGTTTATTATATTTGATTTCTTCCACCCATATCAATCAATTCCCTGATTTTGGAAAGGTAAAATTTTTTTTTAATAATTATAAAAATTACCAGTTATGAAACACTAGTCCTGAAATATGCTCTATTAAAAATAGTTTGGAGCACCTGGGTGGCTTAGTTGGTTAAGCATCTTCCTACAGCTCAGGTCATGATCCCAGAGTCCTGGGATTGAGCCCCACTTCAGGCTCTCTGCTCAGCAGGAAGCCTGCTTCTCTTTCTGCACTCCACCTCTGCTCCTGCTGTGTATCCCTTTCTCAAATAAATAAATAAAATCTTAAAAAAATAAAAATAAAATTAGTTTAATGATTTAAATATTTGTCATAAAAGGTGCATATAATGTCCTTTTCTTATATATTTATGGTGTATATTAGATTACTAAAACTTCAGAAGTCTTTATAATGAAGAAATCTATTTAATTTTTACTCAGAATTTTTATTTCTGTTTTTAATTAATTGATTAATTAATTAATTTATTTTTAGTGAGATAGAGAGAGAATCCTAAGGAGATTTCACAAACCCAGCACAGAACCTGAGGCAGGGCTCAATCCTATGACTCTGAGATCATGACTTGAGCCAAAATCAAGAGTTGGGCCCTTAACCAAATGAGCCTCCCAGGCACCCCTAGACTAAGAATTTTTAAAAGTTCCACAAGCTTTCTATAGAAATATAAGCTACTCGGATCAAATTGTCGCTTGTAGGATTTAAATTCGGATGATGGGGATTGGAAAAGTAAATAATTACACACAGAAGCAGTATGCAAGTCTTATTAACTGTGGAACATTGTAACACAAATCAATACATTTACATTGCTTAGAAACAAAAATGTTTCCAGTTTAATTCCATGAAGTCCAAACATCTAAAATTCTATGAAGTGCACTTGCGCAATTGTACCAATTTGGACAAATATTGAAGTTAGGTCATAACTATAGATTTCATTTTTGGGGGGGATATTGCAAAGCTTTATCTCCAGTTTATTATTATTTTTAAATTGTGCTTTTTACTTTTGACATAATTTTTTTTTTAAGGAGTCAGATTTACTCTTTGTTTTTCCCTTTGGTGTTTCTTCCATTGTTCTAGTCTAAGATCAAATATATTTCATCCTAGTTATCCCATGACTTTTTCCTTGTGGAAAATTCATGTAATGACCTCATTGACCAAAAATTTGCTTATGGTGTAGATATTGAATTAACCTTGGCCACTTCTTACCTTCCTCTTGTTTCTCATCAAGCCTAAGGCAACCTATACAACAAGAGTGATGATGAGTATTATTATTTATTTCATGCTAATAGGGGAATGTTTCAAAAGTGTCACTGTTTAATATAATGTTTGCTAATGGGGCACCCGGTGGCTCAGTGTTAAGCTTCTGTGTTTGGCTCAGGTCATGATCCCAGGGTCTTGGGATCCAGCCCTGCTGTTGGCTTCCTGCTCAGTGGGAAGCCTGCTTCTCCCTCTCCCATTCCCCTTGCTTGTGTTCCCCCCTCTCTCTGTCAAATAAATAAAATCTTAAAAAAAAAAATTAAACTCTATGTCCTCCATTTTCAGGGGTCTATATTGACCACTGTTGCTCAAAAATGGCAAGTTTATTTCTACTTATAACTTGATCAAGTTCTTCCTGAGAAATTACTTTTTAGTTTTATTTATTAAAATAATTTTTAGCACTTTTTGAGATATTCAGGTTTTGGTTTTCTTTTTTCAACTGAATTGTATTAATCAATTTCTGAATGCTCCTCCATGCAAGCTTTTCTGTGATAAATTCAACTTAATCATGATATATTAATTTTTAACAAAACATTTAAAGCGATTTACTGCTCTTTTTTTTTAAATTTTATTTATTTATTTAAGAAATAACAAGAAAGAGTATGAGCAGGAGGGAGAGGGAAAAGCAGGCTCCTAGCTGAGCAGGGAATCCAACATGAGGCTTGATCCCCGGACCCTAGGATCATGACCTAAGCTGAAGGCAGATGCTAAACTGACTGAGCCACTCAGGCACCCCAGGAATTTACCATTTAAAATGCATGGGATATTTAATGTTCACTAAAATATAAGCTCCATGAAGGCAAAGGTTTGTGCTGGTTTTGTTAATTAATGTATTTCCAATTCCTGACATGATACTTTGAGCAGAGTAAGAACGAAATAAATGTTTGATGAATTAATAAATGCATTAATAAATTAGTATAAAGTTCTATAATTTCCTCCCCTTCTGTTTCTTTCACTTTCTTTTATTTGCTTGCTACTCTTTTCTGATATTGTAGTATAACCATAGGAAAATAATGAATTGGGGGCTTTTCCATATTTTGCTGAGATTTGGAATATTTTCAGTAATTTTTTCCTTGAATATTAGAAAATTCACTTTCAAAGCAAACTAAGTTTTATTTTACATTTTTATTACATTCATTTATATACTTCATGGTCAAAATAATTTGTCTGCAAATACTGAAAATCTTACTTCTTTTGTTTTTTAAACTTACATACTATTCATTTCTTTTTATTGCCACATTGCATTAGTTAGGACTTTCAGGACAATGTTGAATAGAAATAATGAAGACTGGAGGAGTGCCTGGGTGGCTCAGTTGGTTAAGCCTCCAAATCTTGGTTTCAGCTCAGGTCATGATTTTAGGGTCCTGGGATCTAGCCCAAGCCTAACTGAGTCTGGCTCACTGCTCAGTGGGGAGTCAGCTTCTCTTTCTCCCTCTGCTCCTCCCCTTGGGGCTGGCTCTATTCTCAACTTCAAAGGAAAATGTTGAATATTTTACTGTTAAATAATCTTCTGCTTATGAGATTTTTTGTAGACACTTACCAGATTAAAGAAGCTGTCTTCTATTATTAAATTACTAAGATGTACTTCTTAAACATCAGTAAAGTTTAGTGTTATAAAAATGTTTTATCCTGGTGTGCCTGGGTGGCTCAGTGAGTTAAAAATGCTTTATCCCATCTGAGACAAATTCCCTATTTTTCTCTTTTTTTCTCCTGCCAAATGTGATGAATTATTGCATTGATTAGTTTTTAAAAACGTTGAACTGTTTTGGCATTCCTGTGTAAAACCAACTTGATCATGATGAATTTTCCTTATTTTTATGTGCAACTACATTGTATTTGTTAATTTTTTTAAAACTATCTTTTTTAAAAAATTTTATTTTATTTATTTATTTGACAGAGAGAGAGGTCACAAGTAGGCAGAGAGGCAGGCAGAGAGAGAGGAGGAAGCAGGCTCCATGCTGGGCAGAGAGCCCGATGCGGGGCTCGATCCCAGGACCCTGAGATCTTGACCTGAGCCGAAGGCAGAGGCTTAAACCACTGAGCCACCCAGGCACCCCGTATTTGTTAATTTTTAATTTTTTCTTATTTATTTCTTTGTTTTTCAAGTGTTAATCAGGTTTTGATGTTAAGTTCATGGCAGAATATTCTAGAATAGGAGTTTTTTAGCATTTTAATTATAACATGATTTTGTTTCATATTTTAATTGTTTCTGTTAAAAAGTCAACTATTTTATATGTTGTTATACATGTCAATTTGTGTTACAAACACAAGAATACATTTTAAAATTATTAATTATATGTTTTTATATCTTTTAAAGCAGTTTAGAGGAAAAAAGATAGAATATAAATCTATTTATCATCTACCCATCATCATCTGTTTCCTTATTTTTTCCTATTTTCTTCTTAATAACTTCATTAGAATTGTTAGTTTTTTAAATGAATTGACCTTTTTATTATTGTGAAATTTCACTTTGTTCCTCTCTGGTAATATCTCGTTTTCTAAAATAACTTTGAAATTAGATAGCTAGCTCTATTGTATTATACATTAGTATTACCCTAGCTCTGTTGACTATTGTTTTCATGGTATATCTTTATCAAGGCTTTGACATCACTTTATCTATATCAGGTATTTAAATTAAGATCATTTTAGACAGCTTAGAGTTGAAGCATACATTTTATTCAACCTTATATTTGCTTATCATTTGAATACTCAAAAATTTCTATTTAAAATGCAACATTTATCTTGTTTTAAGCTTTCATAGGGCAGTGGTTTGTTGTTGTTTTTTTAATTTAAAGATTGTATTTATTTCAGAGAGATCGAGAGAGAGAGAGAGAGAGAAAGTGAAGGAGCAGGAGCAGAGAGGAAGAGCAGAAGGGAAAGGAGAACCAGACTGCTCCCTGAGCAGTGAGTCAGACCAGATGGGTTTAGGGCTCAATCCCAGGATCCTGGAATCATGACCTGAAACAAAGGCAGACACTTAACTGACTGAGCCACCTAGGTGCCCCAGGGCAGTGTTTCTTCTATGGTAATTTATATTAATTAATAATTCTCTTGACTTTCCATGGGCTAGAAAGTCTTCCTACTTATTTAGAGGAAATATAATTTATTCACAACTCTGGGAATTAGTCAACCAACAATTTTCTGGTGATTATTTTTCTCCCTTCACTTCACACATACATATCAGTATTTGGCCAAATATTTGATGGTAACCTTTTGAAAAGTCTCTTGTTTTCTATTTCTCTGTTCAGTTCCCTCATCTCTGCTATGTTTCCCCACAAATTCTATCCCTGTTGGCCTCTCCACACTTTGAGCTCTGTCTCTTCAACTCAGTGAGATCATTTGGTTCTCTAGTTTCTCCTTCCCTAAAATAATGTGGCCTGGAAACTGTCTCCAGGTAGCAGACTGAAGCATCATATGGCTCATCAGGCTTTCTGCACTTTCAGGAATATAACCTTTGACTGCCTATTGTCCAAGGACTGAGGATATTTATTTCATCTTTTTTTTCCCAGTTTGTACTAATTTTTATAGATAGGACAATTTTTATACCTTTTTTTATTTTGTGAATTGAATGTTTACTTCTTTTTTTCAGTTTTTTTTATAAACTAATGAATGAATTTAAGGTAATACATAATTTTTTGATCCTGTGAGAACTCTTTTAGTCACGTTTCACATTTTTAAAAATATTTCCCATATTTTTATATACTTTCCTCTCATAATTAATGACTAATAACTGGTGTGTGTTTTCATTTTTTAATCATCAAATTCAATTGTGCTTTGATACTTTGCCAACACTCTTTATTCCAGAAGAATTTAATGTACTGTTTTATCACCCATTCCATTACCCCACAGTACTTCTATAAACTTAGATTATCACTCTTTACTTAAAATTACTGGTCATTTCATATTCTTAAGTATTTATTTTTTAAGATCATTTAGCACTCATTCACTCAACAGACAGCACCAATAAGTCATTGTCTAAACACATACCGCAGAGCAGTGACTCTCAAACTATGTAGTGAAGGAAATTTATTAAAAGTTCATTATTTTGGGGCACCTGGGTGGCTCAGTGGGTTAAAGCCTCTGCCTTCGGCTCAGGTCATGATCCCAGTGTTCTGGGATCGAGCCCCGAGCCCCGCATCGGGCTCTCCGCTCTGCGGAGAGCCTGCTTCCTCCTCTCTCTCTCTGCCTGCCTCTCTGCCTACTTGTGATCTCTGTCTGTCAAATAAATAAATAAAATCTTAAAAAAAATTTAAAAAAAAATTAAAAAGTTCATTATTTTTCTTTATGTCCAATTCATCATGACCCAATTTCAAGTAAAATACTGGAAAACAAAATTATAAAAAAACAAATCACAAAACTGTAAGATTCAATTTTAAAATATTAAATGGGATAATAGTGTATGTACTATTCAGTTTATTATTTATTGAAGATTCTTTAAAAGTTACTAAATATTTACTGTTCATTTCCGTATTCATCTCATCCTGAAATAATAGTATATATAATGTACTAGGTCCACAACTCATTTTGAGTTGTTCTGCTTTAGGGCTTATATGCCTACACATTGGACTGGGGCGGTGATGGGAGTATTGGTTTGTGTGGGAAAATATATTCTTCATTAAGGAGTGATTGTAACAGAATAATCAACTGGCATAAATTTTTAACCTCTATGCTCTTTTTGTGTGTGTTTAATCATTGACTCTCATTCAGAAGATAAGAAAAAATATATATATATATACATGTTTATGTAAAGAAAAATAGTTGAACCACTTCAAGGTAATCTGACATATACTTTCCTTTGAATCTTGTTCATCTATCAGCCTTGACCCTGTCCTATTGATGAATGAGTCAAATTCTTTATAAAGCTTGAATCACTGGCTAGTAAATACTCAAAAAAAGAATGGCATTTTTTCTGTTTCAGACTACTAATGCTTTTTTTTTTTTTTAAATGAAGTAGAACCAATGTTGCCTGAAAAAAATTACCATTGTTACACCCTGAATAATTACCTGATTTCTCTTATATTTTACTTAAAACTGTTATAGCTCATGAAAAAATGGAAATTTCACTTGTTATTATGGGTAATTCCTTTATCAGAATTTAGATTTTTTTTTCTGAAATCACAATTCTATAATCACAAGCTACACCATTATTGGGTTATCCATGTCCAAAGAGTAGAAAAATTATTAAAGGAATATAATTTATTGTCTTTGGTTTTAAAAAACTAAATGCAAATCTTATTTAGAAGAGTTCAGATCATAGCAGAATATGCTGTGTTTTTCAACTCCTATGTACAATTAGAATATTTAAAAAAAGTTATCTGCATTCTATTATTGAGCTCTTTGTGGTAAAACAGATAAAATATAAGATGCCATCTAAATTTTACTTTCAGAAAAATAACACATATCTTTTTTAATACAGTTATGTTCCATGTAATATAAATCTCTTTATTTGCTAGAGATGGTAATCATAAATTTTATTAAAAAATGTATTTGTTTTTAAAGTCTCAATGACTATTAAGAGCCCAATTTCAGTAAGAACTATTGTCACTTATGAAAGAGAACATTTTGTTTCTTTCTTTAAAGTTTTATTTATTTAGTTATTGGAGAGTATGTGATGATAGAGAGCGGGAGAGAGGGGTAAGTAGACTGTGTGCTGAGCCTGCAGCCCAACAAAGTGGAGCTCTCTCAGGACCCTGAGATCATGACCTGAGCCATAATCAAGAGTCAGGTGCTCAACCAACTGAGCCACTCTGGGCTGCCTAGAATATTTAATTTCTAATATGAGACCCTCCAGTTCTGCTCCCTCATCTCAGCGAAGAGACTGTATCTTATGAATTGTGCAAGTATAAAAATGTTGTAGACTTTATCAGCCTGATGCTGAGACACTGAAAATATAGACAATTGCCCTATAGGACTCACAGTAGACTTTTTACAAGCAAAAAATAAACCTTTGTTTATACATAAAACTTTGTTGTATTAAGTTCCTGAGAGGTGGGTAATGATCGTTACCACAGCATGCCTCACCTACACTTATTGTTGTCAAAATTATTTTCAAGTGAGGCCTTCTGTACTTTGTGATCATGCACCCTGAAGGAGAACATTCAAGAAGTAAAGTAATACTTTACTTCTAGAAGAAAAATACATAAGTAAAAGAAGTAAATTATCATCAAATTCTTTTATGTTTTGGTAAGAAGTTAAATACAGGTTTTGCCATTTTATTGATGCTTATATAATTTCATAGGTCATGTTTTCATGAGGATTAGAGACAAAAATGAATTAATTGAGGTCTCTTTAAACTCTTAATCTAATTCGCTGAGTAGCACCCAAAATATTAAATTGAATTTGCATATTCTATTGCCATAAATTTTGAGAGGGACTTTTAATTTTTTCCAGGAAAGTAAATTATATATGTCGGATCCTTTGAAAATTGTGACTGGTTCTCAAAGTAGAATATTCAAGATAGGTTGGAAATTAGGGGTTACCTTGTGAGAAAAGTCACTGTCATTTTTTTTTCTTTAGGGATATCCCATGGTTATTGACATTATGCTGTTTGATCTAAAATGAGGAAATGACTTATTTGTGGAGCATAAGGAATAACACAGGGGACACGGGGAAATGGAAAGAAGTGAGTTGGGGGAAATTGGAGGGGGAGACAAACCATGAGAGACTGTGGACTCTGAGAAACAAAATGAGGGTTTTGGAGGGGAGGGGGTGGAAGGTTGGGTGAGCCTGGTGGTGGGTACTATGGAAGGCACATATTGCCTGGAGCACTAGTTGTTGTACATAAATAATGAATTCTGGAACACCGAAAAGAAATTAACAAAATAAATAAAAATTTTAAAAAAAAGAAAATGAGAAAATTGGTCAGTAGGATAAAGAAATAATTTGAATGTGTCTGACTTTTCCAACAAGGAACAGATTTACTATCCAAGTGGCAAGTGATTATTTTAGTAAGTAGCAGGTTAACAGAAAATCCAGTGATGATATCAACAAAATGTGGTAGCAAATGAGAGTACTAATGGAAAGACTGGCTCACTCCTGAACCATTGAAATAAAACTTTGTATAATCCCTCTAAAGTTTCATTTGTAATAAATCCACAAGGAAGCAACATTGGCTTAGTCATTCATGGTAGACATTCTCAATTCCGTCTGCATATTATAATGTTCTTCAATGAGTTTTTTTTTTTTTTTAGAGAAAGTGTTCAAACCTCTCATACAGAAATTTCAATTTAGTAGACTTCCTAAGAATCTGATCTTTTAAAGGTTTCACTGGTGATTTTCATAATATTATCAGTACTACTAGAAATTCTTTATGGTTTGCTAAATATAACTATCATAATACACATTCATAATTTGTAGAACTGGAATATACCAGACTGTCTTATTAAAAGAATCTTAGGAGCATGATAGTAAGGTGGATTTTCTTTTAACTATGCCTGGATATATTTAAAAACATATTCAGAAAACAAACAGAAAAATGAAAAAGAAGAAATATAAAAAGAATAAGGGAAGATGTAGCACTGGGTATTATAGGCAACTAATGAATCATTGAACATTATATCAAAATTAATGATGTACTATATGTTGGCTAATTGAATTTAAATTTTTAAAAATACTAAATAAAATCACACTTCTGAATACGTAACTTCAGGAAAGTATGAGAATTAAAACCGCACTCCAATTAGAAAGGCATTCTTGTAACTATCCTAATTATAGAACTTTATCTATACAGAATGATAGCCATTGAATCATATCTTCATTTATTACATCTTAATAATATCTGCTATTCCTTAATTTTGTCTTATTTGTGTTATATCCCCAGGTTGGTGTCTCTGTTGCTCTGCAACAATTATCTGACAGAGCCATTTTTTATATAAGCACTCAAAAAAAAAAAGATTTAAACAATGCAATTTATAAATGAGGCATCTTATTTGCTTCCATAAATGCTTCATAGAATAAGCAGGATTTATAAAATAGCAAACAAGACTGAACTATAAAATCTCTTAAAATAAGTATTTGGAATATTATTTGTTATCACTTAGTTAATGATTTGATCAACATAATTTAGTGATCAAGTATTACCAATGTCAGAGGGCAAAAGTTTTGTATTTTTAAAATTGCATGTAAAAGATAACTTGAATTAGGGGAACCTGGGTGGCTCAGTCAGTTAAACATCAGTCTTTGGATCAGGTCATGATCCCAGGGTCCTGGAATTGAGCTCCAAGTTGGGCTCCCTGCTCAGGGAGACCTGTTTATCCCTCTTCCTCTGCCTGCTTCTCCCCCTGTTTATGCGCTCTCTCTCTGTCAAATAAATAAATATTTTTTTTTAAAGAGAGATAACTTTTTTTTAACTCTAAAAAAGAAATATATGTATATGAATTCTATACTTGCTTAAACATTGAAGTTCCTTGGAATCATTGAAAATCACTAACATAATTAAAATTAATTCTGTGGAATATTTTAACTTGGCCAGGTTCTGTACTTCAGAACTTCTTTCAACCAATAACTTCTGGCTGAGATAGATATGTTATCTATTGTAATTCCAAAAATGTGTCCACTTCGAATACCATTTTGACCTTAATAAGTACTGAAAATTGCAAACTAGGGGTTTACAGTCTTTGTTTTACCATACACACATATAATTTTCCCATGAAATCTTTATTATTAATCCAATCAGATTAACTGAAAAGACTTTTATATAACCACTAAACATCATAACATTTTTAAACATTGCCTTAGTCTCTTCTTCATGGCTATCTAAGATTTAGTTTATTTGGCTCTCAGTGGTAATGTACATAAATAAAAATCTACTCACGGTATTTAGCTCATTACGTCACCTTTAGAATTTCTTTCTTTCTTTCTTTCTTTTTTTTTTTTAAGATTTTACCCATTTATTTCACAGAGAGAGAGGCAAGCAGACAGAGAGAGGGGGAAGGAGGCTCCCCCACTGAGCAGAGAGCCTGATGTGGGGCTCAATTCCAGGACTCTGAGATCATGACCTGGAGCTGAAGGCGGAGGCCCCCACCTACTGAGTTACCCAGGTGCCCCATCACCTTCAGAATTTCTAACCACAGAACTTCCTACAAACTAGTGTACCCATCTATACACAGTGAAAATTAATTATTTTTCTCAAATAAATTGAACTCCATTGGTTGGTATTTCCAGAAGTCCTGTTTTTCTTTTTCTCCTTTCCTTTCCTTTCCTTTCCTTTCTTTTCCTTTCCTTTTTTAAACAGTTTATAGATTTCCCTTCTTCTAATTATGCTAACTTTAAGACTAAATTTTATACAGAAAGACTTTCTATTTGGTATTATGTATCACATGAATATTTCAATGAAATTTGTGCTTGAGAAGTCAATATACAAGCTGTAATAATTAAGATAAATTCATTTCATAAAATGTAAACCAACCATGATTTTTATGAATAGTTTTTATGAATCAATATGTGTACATCTCATTTAAAAAAATAATATTTCCTATAAGTCTCAATAGCAAGAACGTAGAATGATTTGAATTGTTTTGATATATTTTAAGTTAATCACCTTAATTTCCAGATGTTAGAAGGAAGAAATGATTGCAAGATCTGTTACTAAAATACATGTTCTGATACTATCACTTTCTTTTTCCAAGTGGAGCATTTTGTTTTCTCATCATAAAATAGGTTATACTAATTGTTCTTTGTATATTCCCTACTGGTTCACATTTAGTAAAACTGAGTGGATAAAGGTAAGCTGAAACTTTTATCCATCTGTTGACTATTGGTAATTAAAGGTGAGCAGAAAACTTTTATTATGGTTCTCGGATTTTATTTCAAGTCTCTGAATATATCTGTAAGAAATTAGTTTTTAGATATGTAAGCATTGCTTGATGATGTTTTCTGTATTAGACTATTCTTATTGATTCTTCAGAATAATAATTCATGTTATTCTAAAGTTAATAGAGATATTTCCATCTTTATTTGTGCTATTCATAAAGACATGCCTCTGCTAGGATAGAAGCCCTTCACAATTTATTTTTACTTCCTTATCTTCTTGGTTATCATACTTGGATAATCTCCTCTGAAATAAGTATCAGCATTTAGAGGTAACATAAATGTACAGCAATCCTTTAAGCTACACTTAGCTAACAGATTGTACTTTTTACAAGCCAATTCATGTTTATTCTTTGATAACACACTTTATTTGAAAACATAATTGTTCACTGAGATTTACCAGCTATAAATGTGTGTATATTTTTAAGCTGAATGTAATAAATGGATTTCATAGATATATGAAAATAAAATAAAATAAGCTGTGGTCTACAAGAGAGCTTTTATCTAGTATATATTTCAACCATTCAAGTTTCAATTTGTTAAATTTTTTATATGCATTTTCCAATATCACATGTAATATTACAAGCTATGATTAGAAACAAGCCTGGGGGACTAGATGAATCATGGGGTTGCTAATAGGATATTAAGTCTTTTATATCCACAGAGTCATTTGGTTGAAATCTAGCCAACATTAATAGGGTACCATATTATAATTTGCCAAATGAAATGACTATGTTATGAGATTCAGTTCTATTGAAGAGGGCTATAGAGTACTTTATACTGACCAATGTAAGATTACAGGTAGTTCATTTTATAATCCACTAGTGACTATTCATAATTGCCCTGTGAAAGATCAATAAAAGTCCTTAATTAGTATTTAATATGAGATAGCTCTGTGTGATGGGTGTAAATATCAGCTTAGAAAGAATTAAACATTTTAATATCCTATATCATAAGGATATTTTTGGAGACACATATTTTCTTTAAATGTACTAACTATAATACAATAACATGGAGTTAAGTCTCAAAATATAGTGGAAAAAAAACAACGAAGAGAACAGTGAAATTATTGATCAAGTTACTTATCTCTTTAAGAAATTTTGTGATCTTAAATATAAAAAGTGACAAAATAATGTTAACTGGCCCTTTGACATAAAGGAATTAGTTTATAGTGGGTAACAATTGTAAGTATTTGTAGAACTTTATGCTTAAAATTCAAATGATTGGCTTAATATTAGTGTCATAAAGGCATAACAAAATTATGATTTTGATTTTATTTCAGATTTTTACATTTTTTCCCATCCATTCAGTCTTATATCTTACAATGTAAGAGAGCTGTTTTAACATGCTCCTGGCATAAAGTATAAAACACATTGAAAGATAAGCACATTTTAATGTACTTCTGGGCATTAAGAACATGAACAGTTCTCTAAGTCATTAATTTGCTAGTAATTCTCTTCTGATGAAGAAATTTGCCAGTGGCTCTGATCTAGGATCATGACCAAAGTAATATGATAGATTTCCATGAGCCGTACATGAAAATTAGCTTCATTAGCCCATAGTGGTTGTTTTCAAATTTGTTCTATACCCAAAATACCTAGAAAAGATTAAACCTCCCTATGACAATAGTAATAGGCAATTATTCTCAAATGAGAGTGGGAACATGGTACATATCAAAATCTCTTAGAATTAGGGGTAGGATTTCCTCAGATGTCACTTCACCTTAGAACATCACTACTTCCCAAACTAGGAAGATTCTTGAAGTCATAGAGGTCTATAGTTCAGTGGAATTTCTACTCATATGGCTCTGACATTTATTTTTATTTGGAAAAAAGTTTAATAACCTTTGTTCCAGTATCATGCTATCAATTTGAAACACAAAGATAAATTTAACATAAGTCATACCTTTATAGAATACAAAACCAATAAGTATAAATGAGTAATTAATGTTATGTTTTGTGGAGTGATCCTCAAAAGCTCTAGGGATTGAGTCAGGCTTTCTAGGGGAATTGAATTTTAAGCTGAACTTTGAACAATGAGTGTCTTAACCAACAAAAACAGGGCAATAGATATTCCAAAAAGATAAGGAGAAAAGGGGAAAGCACCAAAAACTGAGAGTATGAGAATTTAGAAAACTATAACTAATTCTATTAATCTGTAATTCCTGGTGAATGTGATTGACCTTTAGAATATAACCAGAAAGATTAATTGAGGCAAGAGCATCCATACTCACCCAAATTTGAACATAGTAGGTATTAGGGCACAGAATTTTTGTGATTTTGATTCAACTAGGGGTTTAAGGACCCCTTGACACTTGGAATTTAAAGTCCATTCCTATAGGTTAGAGAAACATAATAAATTATATTATCTTAGAGAATGTGATGGAATAAGAACAAAGCATAATTCTTGCATATCCGAGCCACTAATAGAAAGCCATTAAAATAAAATATAAGAAAGCATATACAGTTACTGTGGGAAGAGAAAGGGATGGAACCTAATTTATTCTGTAGTGGAGGTCACAGTGGTTTCTGAAAGGTGACACATGATATGAGTCCAGAGGATATGCAGGAGCCAGCAAAGCAGGAATGAGTGGTAGGATTTGGACTCATTGCAAGTAGAAGAAGAAGTTAAAGAAAAGTTACAGTGACATCTTTTAGATGAAGTCACATGTATTGATTTTCTTTTTTTTTTTTAATATTTTATTTATTTGACAGAGAGAAATCACAGCTAGGCAGAGAGGCAGGCAGAGAGAGAGGAGGAAGCAGGCTCCCCAAGGAGCAGAGAACCCAATGCGGGGCTTGATCCCAGGACTCTGGGATCATGACCTGAGCCGAAGGCAGAGGCTTTAACCCACTGAGCCACCCAGGTGCCCCACATTTATTGATTTTCTACGGCTGTGTTAGAAACTACCACAACTTAGTGAATTGAAATAACATACTTTTATTAACGTCACAGTTTCCATGGGCCGGGGATCCAGGCATTGTTTAGCTGGGACCTCTGCTCAGGGTCTTACCAGGCTTTGGTATGAATGTAGACTGTACGACATTTCCTTTTCTTTTTCTCTTTCTTTCTTTCTTTGATTATTTATTTACTTATTTGTGTGTGTGTGAGAGAGAGAGAGCACTCACAAGCAGGGGGAGTGGCAGGCAGAGGGAGAAGCTGGCAGAGGGAGGCTCCCCTCCCTGAGCAAGGAGCCGGATATGGGACTGGATCCCAGGGCCCTGGCATCATAACTTGAACCAAAGGCAGATGCGTAACTGACTGAGCCACCCAGGCATCCCTAGGCTGTGCTGCATTTCTTTATGGAGTTTGGGGTTTTCTTCAAACACATATGATTATTGCCAGAATTGGATTCCTTGCAGTCATAGTACTGAGGTCCCTGTTTTCTTCTTGACTATCATGTAGGGCTGTTCCTTGAGATGTGACCCTCATGCAAGCCCTCTATTACAATGCAGCAGCTTACTTCTTCAAAGCCTGCGGAGAATCTCTTGTTCTAGACAATCATGGAATGATTGTCCAGATTAATCATGAGAATGGCTATCTCATCATCTTTGTAGTATAATGTAATGAAATTAAGAGAATGACATCCAATCATTTTGTCATATTTTTTTGGTTAGAAACAAGTAACAAGCTCTGCCCACACTCAAGGGGAGGGAATTATACAAGCCCATCATTCATAGGAGTTCGTCTTAGATTCCTGCCTATCACAGAGCATCAAGAGATCCTAAAAGGGATAGTGATAGGTTTGACAAAACAAGCTTGAATCTGAAGGAAAAGCTCTTAATTTTTTAAATTAATTAATTATTTTTTTAGAGATAGAGAGAAAGAGTGGGAAAAGAGGGGGGGAGAGAGAGAGAGAATCTCCAGCAGACTCCCTGCTGAGAGTGGACCCCCCCCCCCCAAACCTGGGCATTGAGCCCAGGACCCAGAGATCTTGACATGAGCTGATATCCAGTTGGATTTAACCAACTGAGGCACTTGGGTGCCCTGGAAAAGCACTCTAAATGGAGGCACATGTAAAACAAAAGAGAGGAGGATGTATTCTATACATTTTGATGGATAAGAAAAGGAGTTTATGCTATATTATTATAATATTTTGGCACAAAATATAATCTATAGATTTACTGGCTTTCTGATTAAGAAGCTAAGTCTCTTTCCTCTACTTCTATACTAGAATGTGAATGATTATTTGGATTTTGTTTTGTTTTGTTTTTTAATTAACATATAATTATATGTTTTAATAACATATAATTTCAAAACATAATTATTTATATATATATACACACAATTATTTATTTAAATAATAACATATAATTATTTGTTTCGGGGGTAGAGGTCTGTGATTCATTGGTCTTACTACACAATTCACAGCACTCACCATAGCACACCATCCCCAACGTCCATCACACAGCCACTCCGTACTTCCCACCCTGCCTCCCTTCCAGCAACCCTCAGTTTAACTGCTTTCTGAGATTAAGAGTCTCTTATGGTTTGTCTCCCTCTCTGGTTTCATCTTGTTCTATTTTTCACTCCCTTCCTCTATGATCCTCTGTTTCTTGAATTCCACATATCTTGTTTCTCAAATTCCTCATATCAGTGAGCTCATATGAAAATTTATCTTTCTTTTATTGACTTATTTCACTTAGCATAATACCCTCTAGTTCAATCCATGGCAAATGGCACGATTTGGGGGGTTTTGATGGCTGTATAGTATTCCATCAAATAAATATGGCACATCTTTTTTATTCATTCATCTGTAGATGGACATCTAGGTTCTTTCCATAGTTTGGGTATTGTGGACATTGTTGCTAAAAAAGGGGTGCATGTGCCCCTTCAGATCACTACATTTGTACTTTAGGGTGAATACCCAGTAGTGGGCTTGTTGGGTCATAGGGTAGCTATATTTTCAGCTTTCTGAAAAACCTCCACGCTGTTTTCCAGTGTGGCTGCTTCAACTTGCATTCCCACCAACACTCTAGGAGGGTTCCCCTTTCTCCACATTGGACTTTTTTAATTACAGTCTACAGATATACTGTAAATGTTCTGTTTCTGATGAATGCTCAATTTATTAAACATAGATAATATTACTAATTAATTAAATATGCATGTTCTGTACCAGGCTTAGCACTGTACTTAATCCAAGTTTATAATACTGACATTTTCATATAGATGTACTATTAGCATTTGCATTTGCTTAGGGAATATGGAAAATATATTCATGTTGTTTGCAGCAAAATTATTAGTGCAATGCAATGTAGATCAAAGGGGAGGGTTCAACAAAATGAATGTAAATAATTCAAGATAAAGTTAAAAAGGAAAAGTATTTTTCTTATGATACTTTTTCATTAATGTTCTAATAAAGCCATTAAAAACAAAATATTCAAACAATAAGATAAGAATTTATTAAATAACAATTACCATTTGAACAGCAGACAAAACTTGAGATGAAAACCTGGATTTTATTAAGTAAAAATGGAAGAAAATTTTAAAATCAGTAATTCCCATTCTGTTCCAAAGTTTTCCCAATTTTTAATTACATATGCCAATTATTTAAAAAAATGAACTTTGATTTCTAGTTTCTAGGCTAATAATTTTCTCTCAAAGATAACAAATAATTACTCATCTGTCCACCAGTATTTCATTGAAGAAACTGCCTTGAATCATTAAAAAATAAGAAAATCTACATTCTTTGATCTTGTACTTCAAGTACCAGCAAACATTCCCATTATTAATATTCTAAATTGTGAATATTTTATATTTTCCTACAAAAACCACATTCATTTGAGCATGGATCACTAAGGTCAAATCATGCTAAATTCCCCACTCCAGTTGTAAAAATAAAACAGAACACAAGCAAACAAAACCCCCCACAACTCTTAATTCCCTTTCTATAAAATATAAACGCATTGGAAGTGGATGTAAATACCAAATTAAAAAAAAAAACCAAAAAACAAAAAACTCCCAACCTACTATGATATAAAGCAAATGGTTTATTTCATTAATCCTTTCAAACTTTCTAGAACATAGGTATTTTTATCTCTCCTCTTTATTGATCAAAGACCTGAAACACAAGATCTGCCATTTTGTATACTGCAAAACAAAAACTTCAATCTAGCTTTATTTGACTCAAGGCTGTATTCTAAGTGCTCCCCAAATTCCATTCTTGGCTAAATGCTAGTTCTGAATGAATTATGAGTGCCAAGGTTTTGCTAGCTCAGTACCAGGGCTGGTTAGGCATTGTCTGTGATTCCTGAAGCCTTTGAACTGGTCACTTCTGGGTGGATTCCAAAGGTGTAGCAGAAATCTGGTCATTTTCTGTTTAAACCATCACATTAAAATTTTGGTAAGTGTTGTTCTCTGCTCAGAGAATTCCATTGTGAAATGCACAAACAAAACATTGGATAATAGGAAATTTAGATTCTAGTAAGGCAAGACATTTTTTTAAAGTAAACAAAAATACATCAGAAATATACAAAAGTACATTGAAAGCACAATTCAATTATTGTTAAGCATTAAGAAGAAAATACAACAGGGTAACATGATAGATAATGTAAATAAGCCCCACTCTACTACACAGAGACTGGTGAATGAAGGTTCTTTTGATAGGTGATATTTAAACTGAAAATAGAACAATATGAAAGAGCTAGTTATTTGGAAATCTTGGAGAAGAATGTGTTCAAAATATAATAGCAAGAGAAAAGTATAGCATAGCATCATGGGAAATTCAGGTATTTTGTTTTATAAAATGCAGTAAGATAATACACCTAAAAATGCCCTTAACGTTGACATTAGGTGTTTAACCTATGAGACGCAAATGGGCCTTTATTATTATTCATTAAGTAATGAATAATTTTGATTATCATTCCTGCTTGCTATGAGATATTTGAGTGTATGTATGAATACTCAATTTGTCTTTTTTTTTTAAGATTTTATTTATTTATTTGAGAGAGAGAGAGAGAGATCATGAGCAGAAGGGTGGGGTAGAGGGAGAAGTACACTCCTTGCTGAGCAGGGAGCCTGACGCAGGACTCAGTCCCAGACCCCTGGGATCATGATGTGAGCTGAAAGGCAGACACTAAAGTCAGAGCCACCTCTGTGGTGCCTTATAATGGCTGAAGGTGATTAGTAGCTCTTGGATAGATATGATATTAATTTATTCAAATCAATTTACTCACAACAATGATTATCAATGCAAATGTTAACAATTAGAAGTTTTTGTTTGGGCCAATTGTGTTACTTACTAAGCTCTCCCTACCATCTGGTACCAATGTTGGCATATCTGAAGCGTTCACTATAACTTTGTTGATTTTTCTGGTTCTATGTACTTGAACTCTTGTAGTAAGAAATTATTTAGCTGAGATAGTCTAGGAGTTCCAAGCTAAATATGGGAAGTTAGGTTAAATTTGAACTTCAGATAAACAAAAAAGTCATTATTTAATATAAATATTTCCCAAATATTGCATGTGACATACTTATCCTAAAAATTCGCTGAATATTAATTGTGCCTTTATACAAATAGAAGTAAAGTGATGGCAAAAGGAAACATATGGTATATGGAGTCCTGCATGGTAAATGGAAATTTGGGGATTCACGGTTATATTTGAAGAAGATGCTGTTATGGGAAAAGCATAGCTGCTGTAGAAGACATGACTAATTATGACTTTTCCCTCAACAGATTTAACTTTTGTCTATCTGGGTCAGAACTAAAGCTTAAATTAAGTTGCTTTTCTCTGATATTTATATCACTGACCTGCATGCAGGATTAGATTAAAATGATCCTAACATACGTAAGACTTCAGTGAATTAGAAAGAGGTAATGCATAAGAAATTTACTTAACTTTGGTCATTATAATTTCCTACCTGGAAGCATAACAACTAATATATATTAATTTACCAGGTGTATCATAACAAAGTACGACAAACTGAGTGTCTTAACGAACAACAATATTTTGTTTAATAGTTCTGGAGTCTGGAAGTCTACGACCAAGGTGTGAGCAGAGTTGATTCCTTCTGAGGGCTGTGAGGGAGCATTTGTTTCATGTCTCTCCTCCTAGCTTCTGGTGGCTTGCTGGCACTCTTTGGCATTTCTTGGCTTGCAGAAATATCATCCCAGTCTCCATCTTCATCTTTTCACCGAGTTGGTATGTCTTGTCTATGTCTAAATTTCCCCTTTTTATAAAGGTACCAGTCATATTTGATATCTACCTTACATGAGTATGATCATGTCTTAATCAATTACATCTTAAATTACACTTTATTTTCCAAATAAGGTCATATCCTGAGTTACCAAGGCCTATGACTTCAATATATGAATTTGGGGTTGGGAGGGACACAGTTCAACCTGTAAAAGCACAACAGAAAGTTTTGGACATAAAAGTTCCAAAAATCTAGGGCCCTGGATTTAAATTTGGCTCTTTATGATCCACACTATCTTTGGCAAATTTCTTAATTTTCCTGTCTCAGCTGTATAATCTTCAAAACAGAGCTAACAACTTCAGCTTTCTTTCTTCACAGGAATGTTCAGATAATCACAGGAACTTGTGAAATTTTTATAAAAATTATCAAGTAAAATATAAACCGGTCCCTTAGCAACTTCAGAGGTAAAAAATCTACAAATCAAAATATAGCTAAGTGAACCCAGCAATTACACTACTGGGTATTTACCCTAAAGATACAAATGTAGTGATCTGAAGGGACACGTGCACCCGAATGTTTATAGTAGCAATGTCTACAATAGCCAAACTATGGAAAGAACCTAGATGTCCATCAACAGACGAATGGATAAAGAAGATGTGGTATATATACACAATGGAATACTATACAGCCATCAAAATAAATGAAATTTTGCCATTTGCGAAGATGTGCATGGAACTAAAGGGTATTACGCTTAGCGAAATAAGTCAATCAGAGAAAGACAACTACCATATGATCTCCCTGAAATGAGGAAGTAGAGATGCAACGTGGGGGGTTTGGGGTGTAGATAAAGCATAAATGAAACAAGATGGGATCAGGAGGGAGACAAACCATAAAAGACTCTTAATGTCACAAAACAAACTGAGGGTGGCTGGGGGGAGGGGGTAAGGAGAGGGTGATTGGGTTATGGACATTGGGGACGGTATGTGCTATGGTGAGTGCTGTGAAGTGTGTAAACCTGGCGATTCACAGACCCATAGCCCTGGGGCTAATAATTCATTATATGTTTATAAAAAAATAAAAAAATGAAAAAATATAGCTAAGTGAAAATAACATCATTTGATTTTAGTGTCTGAAAATGGAACATAAAAAATAACTTTGAATCATTCTCAGCTACTCTACTTTGTATCAATACAGTCACCAAAGGTAACTAACTATTGCTAGTCCATTCCCTTTTCTCTGTCAACATAACCATTGGCTTTAACTATTAAAATGATCTCTCCATATGCCTGGGTGGCTCAGTTGGTTAAGCATCTGCCATAGGCTCAGGTCATGATCTCAGGGTCTTGGGATAGAGTGCTGTGTCAGGAGATGTCAGGCTCTCTGTTCAGTGGGGAGTCTCTTTTCCCTCTCCTTCTGTCTGCTACCCCTGCTTGTGTGGTCTCTCTCTCTCTGTCAAATAAATAAAGAAAATCTTAAATACACACACACACACACACACACATACACATACATACATACATATATAATAATCTATCAATAGGACTTTCAATATACATTCCCTATCCTATGTACCTGTCTTCGTTCTTTTGTTCTTTTCTTTTTTTTTTTTTTTAAGATTTTACTTATTTATTTAACAGAGAGAGAGATCACAAGTAGGCAAAGCAGCAGGCAGAGAGAGGGGGGAAGCAGGTTCCCCACCGAGCAGAGAGCCCCATGTGGGTCTCTATCCCAGGACCCTGAGATCATGACCTGAGCTGAAGGCAGAGACTTAACCTACTGAGCCACCCAGGCACTCCCATTCTCTTTTCTTAATATAATTTTATTTTAAAAAATATGTGAATGTGGCACTAATGTTAGGAAGAATGAGAAGGGCCATTGTTTTGATGTGCAGAGATCTATTGGTGGGTGCAGGAAACAAAATAGAAAAATTCTGGAAAGCTTTATAAGAAATTCTATTATGTTTTTATGTACTAATTTTAAACCATGAAAAAGAAATAATAAGAAAAAAAAGGAAAATTAGAATCCAATTTCATTTGTGAGTAAAATACAAAAGAAAAAAGACAATAGCAAATCGATCCAGTAGATTAATGTCCCATGGCCAAGAATAATTTACTCTAATAATACAAGAATGTTTTAAAATTAGAAAATTTATTTGTTTCATTATATTAACGGTTCAAAAGAGAATTACTAGGGTGCCTGGGTGGCTCAGTAGTTAAGTGTCTGCCTTGGGCTCATGTTATGATTCCAGAGTTCTGGGATCAAGCCCCACATGGGGCTCCCAGCTGAGTGGAAGCCTGCTTCTCCCTCTCCCACTCCCCCTGCTTGAGTTCCTTCTCTCGCTGTGTCTATCTCTGTCAAATAGATAAACAAAATCTTAAAAAAAAAAAGAGAGAGAGAGAGTGAATCTTTTAAAAAAAAAGAGAGAGAGAGAATTACTTAATTATCTTAAGCATACAAAAAATCTGGTCAAATTCAGCCTCCATTTCTTATTTAAAAAAAAACTATACTGAATTAGATGTATAGTGGAAATGTTTTTAAATGCATGTACTTGAGCCATAAGCAAACATTGTCTCTTATTCACCAAGTTTTAAAATTCAGATGCACAGAGAAGAGTATTATAATTAATTGTAGGAATATTGCAATGAACATTCATGTATACTTCTTGGTTCTCCATCTTTGAAATTTTTTCACATTAATTTCTCCTCTCTTCTTGCAACCATTTGAGAGACATTTTATAGGCAGGATACTAATTCATTCCTAAATACTTTATTATATGTTGCTTAATATGAAAGCATTCTCCCCCATGATCTTAGTATAATGTTCAGTCTCAGAAGATTAAACACCAACAAAAACCCAATATCTACTATTTTCAATTTCCTCGTTTATCTCATTGTCTTCCATAGCCGTTTTCCTCACTCTTGAATTACATTGCATATTGTTGTTTTGCAACTGTAGTCTCTTTTAAGACAGAACACTTAACAGCTTCATGTGTGTGTATGTGGTGTGTGTGTGTATGTGTGTCTATGTGTGGCATATTTTGAGGAAACCAGACCAGTCATTTTGTGTCATGTCTGTCAACTTGGATTAGTTAGTTTCTCATAGACTCAGTTTAATTTTTTTTTTTTTTTTTTTTTTTTTTTTTGCTATTGCCTGTTCCATTGTCTCTTTCAGGGATGCATACTTGCAGATACAGAATATCACTTTATCTCAGTTTGGCATTACTTTCGGTTAGCTTATTGGCTTTCTATTGCTATGTAACAAATAACCACAAATTTAGAAGATTATTTAACACAATACAAATGTATTATCTCCCAGTTTCCTAGGGTTGGAAGTTCAGCATGTTTTAGCTAGATTCTTTGCTCAGGATCTCACCAGCCGAAATCAAGCTATCAGCCAGCTGTATGCGGAGGCTCCACTAGAGAAAGAGTGGCTTCCAAGCTCCCTCACTCTGTTGGCAGAATCCATTTTCTTGCAGCCATATGACCATGGTCTCCATTTTCTTGTTGTCAGGGAAGATCACTCCCGGCTCCCCAAGGCTGCCTCCTTCGGTGCCCTCCATCAGTGATTCTGAAACGGCAAATATGCTTCTTTGTTGCTCAGATCAGATGCACATTCCTCCGTCTCCTCCACCACTGACCAGCCGGAGAAAACTCATAGAACACACACTTCATTAGGTCAGACCTACCAAGGATAATTCCCTTCTGCCCTATAACATGAGATAATCAAGGGAGTTCTATATTATCATATTCATAGGTTCTGGTGCACAAAAAGAGAAAGGGCGTTTCACTAAATAGTGGAAAACTTTGGACCATCTTAGTATCCTGCCTATTACAACCAGAGTTTATATAATTTAAAAACAATTGGGATTGAAATTATTTAGTCTTTGAAAGCTAAAGAATTTACATGTAAATTTATCTGAAACTTGTCTTTTTTGTGGATAGTTCTTTGATACATTTCTTTACTTCCATGGGAATTAACCTAACACTAGAGTTGATTTTGATAAATTTTCCCTAGAAAAATCACACATCTTATCAGGCTTTAAAATTTGTAGGAAATTTTGAAAAAAAAATCCTTTATAATTTTTATTATGATTTTGTTTTAACAGTCTCATTTATTTCTGATTTTGCATATTTATCTTTTTTTTAACTGTTACCTGGTTTTTCGAAGAACAGTACATTTATTTATTAATTAATTATACTTTTTTTCTGCTTTTAATTTCTTGAATTGCTTATTTTATCGTTATTATTTCCTTCCTTGTACTTACTTTGGACTTTACGTTTGTTTTCTCATTGATCTGGGAATTTAACTCACTTAGTATTCTTCCTTCACATTTATTGATATACATGTTTAAGACTATGAATTCTTCTCTGATCACTATTGATGCATTATGTTTTCTATGGTAACTCTTAAATGCTGATGAGTAGTATTTTCATTATTATTTTTTAGAAATTTCGTTATTTTGGTTGATAGGTTTATATTTGCCCTTCCCCCAAGACATGTTTAATAAATACTTTTTTTTTTTTTAAAGATTTTATTTATTTGACAGACAGAGATTACAAGTAGGCAAGAGAGGCAGGCCGGGAGAGGAGGAAGCAGGCTCTCTGAGGACCAGACCGCCCGATGTGGAGCTCAATCCCAGGACCCTGGAATCATGACCGAAGTTGAAAGCAGAGGCTTTTAACCCACTGAGCCACCCAGGCACCCCAATAAATACATTTTTATTAATTAATATTTTTAGCACCTAACAGTTGTTTAAAACTCAATAAGGATCCTTTTTGCCCTCCCTCTCACCTTTCTTTTCTTCCTTTCTTCCTCTTTTCCTGCCTTTCTCCTTCATTTCTTCCTTCCTCCTTCTTCCTTTCTGAGTAGTTGGGTTATGTACCATTATGTAGTGACAAGCAACATTGCAGGCACAGATGTTGGTGAAGGGAGGCACAATAGTGGCTTGGTGCAGGGAGGCTGGGACTGAGTTGAGAGAGAGGAATACCCATGCAAGAAGGATACCCACGCAGGCTGCTGATGTGACATATTGAAGCCCCAGTGAGGTGAAGAGCAGGGGTGACAACAAAGGATCAGTTACACTTAGGGTGTTTGATCTAATACATAAATATAGTAAGGATAGTGGCCAAAGTTCTTATCATCAGAGAAGGGAATTACCTATATGGAAAGGGAGAAAACTGGAATAAAATCTGTGAAATTAGATACTAGATATTAAAATCAGCGTGAACTCAAGTTTTCAACATAATAGATAAATAAATAATTAAATGTGATGCCTTCCAATGCCTTCACTCTTCAGGGTCTTAACTCATTTTTTTAGAATTTACTTTCAAGAAGCTTACAGTCCAGACTGGATGTTAAACATACACATTAAATTCGAAGAATGAGATATAAATTAAGAACTGTCATAAAGGGTAGACATAAAACACTAGATGAGTTAGTATTTTGGAGAATGTGCTTTCTGACTGGGGAGTATAAAACCTGTAAAGGCAATATAAAACATATTTGAAAGCATGGCTATGGAGCCAGACTCATAATTTAACTTTAGACTCTACATCAGTGGGATGTAAGATTTCAGGCCAGGGCACAAGGACTCAGGTTCATATCTATAAAATGTAGATACTCATAAAAATAGGGTTGCTTGGAGGCTTAAGAGTTCCCAGAAAAATGCCTGATACATGGTAAAATATCATATCATATTATCACTTAAGACAATTGGTTTTAGAAATATTGGTCTGGGGAGAAATGAATTGATGTACAAGAGAGACATACATCACATTAAGATGGGGCAAACAAGAAACAGGTTAAGGAAGCTATTTTCCCCTTTCTGAATTCCATGATCTGAGTCAGAGATGTGTTAGAAATAAGCTGTAGAAGGCCTTGAAGAGTCAGAAAAGAAGGCCATGGATTAATAAATGGGGTGTTACATGGCTCCTTCGGTCTCTTTTTCCCCATTTCAAGAAAAAGGAATATCTAATATTTTTCTCTGTATTCTTTAAATAGAAATTTCCTGTTGATCTTATCAAGTAAGTACCCATCTCTCTCTCTCTCTATATATATATATATATACACGTGCACACACACACACACACACACACACACATACATCCACATATACATCTATAGATCTATACATACATACATCTATAGATGTAGATGTATATGTGGATGTATATGTGTGTGTGTGAGGGTGTGTTTTGTGTATGTATGTATTTTTAAAAATTTGTGTGTTTAGGGGCACCTGGATGGCTCAGTGGGTTGAAGCCTCCGCCTTCGGCTCAGGTCATGATCCCAGGGTCCTGGGATTGAGCCCCGCATCAGGCTCTCTGCTCAGCGGGGAGCCTGCTTCCTCTTCTCTCTCTCTGCCTTCCTCTCTACTTGTGATCTGTCAAATAAATAAATAAAATCTTTAAAAACAAATTGTGTGTTTATTTATTTTAGAGAGAGTGAGCATGAGTAGAGTGGGAGAGGTGGGGTGGGGAAGGCAGAGAGGGAGGAGCAGAGGGAGGGGAAAGAATCCCAAGCCGACTCAGTGCTAATCTTAGAAATAACTAGGGGCTCCATCTCAGGACCCTGAGATCATGACCTGAGTTGAGACCAAATGTTGGACGCTTCATGAACTGAGCCACCGGGCACCTCAATACCCTGTCTAGCTCTTAGTGTTGTCTTTGTCCTTAAAATGAACACTCTCACTTTAAAAAATGCTTTTAAAATTATAGGTATATAGTCATGATATTGTAATTGTATGGTCTTATACTTTTTAATGCTGTCTTGATAAGTGTAATTGAACTACTTGTGTTATTTTTGCTTTTTATTCCTGGAACAAACTTCTATATTACAAAATATATTTTATTATAGTCATTTTACAAGATTTTTTTGGTCTTTATCTATAATCATACACAAGTTAAAATGGCTTACCTTTTCTTATTATCTCTGTCATGTTTTAAATAGTGTTTTAAAGTCAACACTATATTTACTTTTTAGAATAAGTTGAAAAAGATATTCCATTTTTCTGTGTTTTAAGATATTTTCTACAGTTTCTATTGATACTAACATTTTTACATAATTAATTCACAATTATTATCCTATTGTCTCATTGATATGTCAATTTTGGTAATTGCCACTTTTTAATAGAATTAGCTAGGCTAGGGCACCTGGGTTGCTCAGTGGGTTAAAGCCTCCCCCTTCAGCTCAGGTCATGGTCTCAGGGTCCTGGGATTGAGCCCCACATCAGGCTCTCTGCTTAGCGGGGAGCCTGCTTCCCCCTCTCCCTCTGCCTGCCTCTCTATCTACTTGTGATCTGTCAAATAAATAAATACAATCTTAAAAAAAAAAAAAGAATTCGCTAGGCTGTGTATAATTTCAGAAATGTTCACATATACAAACACTATATTTATTTATATTATCTTCTCTCTCTTTTTTAATGTCTGCTAGTTTAATGAAATATTCAGAAATTTTTGAGTGAGTACTGAGAATAAAGAAACAGTTTTTGTTTTGTTTTGTCAGTTAAACTTTGTATTAACTTGAAATTTTTGCCTTAACTTTTATTATTTCTTATTTTATTATTTTTCTTCCCTTACTGAATATTGTCCTTTGGTGAAACAAAATTCATGTTGAGTTTGTTACTTTTTTCTTATTATTTTTTATTTATAAAATTATTTAAGTGAGGGGCATCTAGTTGGCTTATTCAGTTAAGCCTTCAGTTCAGGTCATGATCCCAGAGTCCTGGAATCAAGCCCTGTGATGAACTCCCTACTCACTGGGGAGTCTGCTTCTCCCTCTTCCTACCCCACTTTCCCTCTCCCCCAAACCCCCACTCATGCTCTTTCTCTTTCTTTTTTTTTTTTTTTTCAAAGATTTGATTTATTTATTTGACAGACAGAGATTGCAAGTAGACAGAGAGGCAGGCAGAGAGAGAGGAAGGGAAGCCGGCTCCCCGCTGAGCAGACAGCCTGATGCGGGGCTGGATCCCAGGAGTGTGGGATCATGACCTGAGCCAAAGGCAGAGGCTTTAACCCACTGAGCCACCCAGGCGCCCCATGTATATATTTCCTACGATTTGTTTTTCTCTTATTATTTTTATATTGCAAATGTCATGCATGTTGATTATAGAAAATAAATAACAAATAAGAAATTGTAAACCACTGTTAATAATATCTAAGAAATGAAATACTAAACCACTTAGGGTGTATTTCAATTGTTTCTTTCCATGCATGTTCACACACAAACTGATTTAACTGAGAACAATATGATTCTAAATTTTAACCTCCTTTAGTAATAGCCTATAATATATAATGATATCTCTCCTGTGTCACTGAATGGTCTTGTGTTACATTATGTAAATGGATTCAGAGTGACCCCCTAAGGCAAAGGCTGCCTGTGTTCAAGATCCCAGTTCCTCTTCCAGGATACATAGAAAACTATATTCCCCAGCTTAAAAAATGTGTCCGACTAAATTTAGAATACTACATATGCCATTAGGATCATTTTGAATAGTTGAAACTAGCAGCGAGATCAGCTAATGTCAAGGCTAATAATGTAAACAGATTTCAAAAATCCCTGTCTGTGTACTGTTTGATAATTGAATCATCCTGATTTGTCATTGTCATTAACTAACATAGAAATGGACAGACAATTAAAAAATGTGGCCTGCAAACAAGCATTTCTTTTAGTGCATATCCCTCTGGGGAATCCAGAATTTAGAAAGGTTTACCTGACATTTTCATCATTGTCCTGAACCACGAGATTGGTTTTGGTTTTGTATTCAGTTATTTCTGAACTTCCCAATTCAGCCCTCATCATTTTAACAATTGATAGTCCAGAAATATCAATGTGAAAAATCTCTGGTGATATCCAAAAGAACAAGATCTCATGAAAAATAAGCCAATGCACAAGTCAGTGGCTCCAATTATTAAAAAAAAAAAAAAAAGGTAAAAACCCCAAATAACGACTTAATTCTTAGGAAAAGGATGAATCTATGCATATGATACACTTTTTCCTAAAATAGCCTTCAGCTGAAAAGTCAGGGGCTGGCAAAGTTCTGTATACCTCAGAGAAATGACCTTAATAACCTTTCAATTTCTTTCCTCCTGCTTCACTTTTTTTTCCCCCTCTCCTGGTTCACTCTTATTCTGCTGCCCAGCTATGATTTTTTTTTTTCCCCAGTTGACATCCCATGCAAACCAATGTTGTTACCTTTGGTTATGATTTTATATTTTAACCTTATTTTCTCCTTGACATTTACCTTATCATCCGTGATCTGTTTTTCCCTAGCAGAGGGCCTTCTCCTCCTTCTGTGTCATATAATAACAAGATCAAAAGGGTAGACGTGGGATGCTCAGAGCCTGCTCTCTTCTTCTGTAGTTCGGTCTCCAAGGTTAGACCTATTATTATTTCACGTTTACCTCCTTTTGAGTTGTGCCTGTGGAACAAGTAATAAATGTCTTCTAAACCCTCCCATTTCCCTTTTCCCTTCCCTTCCCACTTTTCTAGAGTTTTAATGGCCAGGAAAACAAATACTATTTTGACATTGCGTTACTAGTCATATATACAGACTTGGTTTTGTATACAATGATTCTTCTGGGGTTAGCCTGTTCTGAGAAACAGTTAATAGAGATAAATCCCATACATTTTTTAAATGATACAGTTAGACCTTTTGTTTTTCAACACTCTCTTTCTCTTTCTATGAGCAAATTCTTACTATAAATGTCAAGGAAAGAAAATGCCCTGAAAGATTCTTGTCCTTTCAGTTTGAATGTTATGGCTGTACTTTTGAGGAAGACTGTAGCAATATTTTATATTCCAATTAAAATATGAATTTTATTTCACCTCAAATTCTCTTGAAACCTTATGTGTTTCACACTGGAAAAGATATTTATATGTAGATAATACTGCTACTAATAACTTACTCTAACAAATGTAACTTACTCCCCTCAGAATTAGCTGTTTATAGTTTAGGGTATATCTGGCCAAGAGTTATTCAAAGTTCTAACTTCCTCTTATACTAACTAGAACACTGTGTGGGCAGCTATGTTACTCAGCAGTATTACCCATCCATGAGGATGAGTAATCCCTCCTAACATTTTCCAAAACCTATGTATGTACACATGAATTGCCTTAAAATTCTCTTCGCTATTTTTTAGAGAAATGGGAAGAATGTGAAAACATAAAGAATATTTAGAACAAGTGCTAATCCCAAACAGTTTAAAAATAATAACAAACTACATGGGGATTTCAATCTGGGAAAGATATACTGGTTGAAGAATTTAAACATCTCAATCTTTCATTTTTGCATTTCAACAGTAATAGCTGGGGACTAATTTGAGATGACTGTAGAGCTAATTGATGTAGCGGAGAGGGTGCATTTCTTATTTTTGTTTTTCATCGAATCAGGGACTTTGCTGTTTTAAAATAATATGCTCAAGACTTATTTTTGTTAAAATGTGACACAACGATTGAGTATTGAAGCCTCATGATTAGGGTTGATACACAAAGTTTTAGAAGATGAGATTGTACAATATAATGGAAAGTTACTAAGGTAAAGAACAATTTGATTTCTTGTCCTTTGAAGTACTTTTCAGAATGTATTGGTTCTTTTGAACAAAATCCTATATCTTTAGTGCGTATTAGATTGCCTCCCTGGCCTCATTCTTCAACCACGTCCTTACTATGGCCTTATAACTGGTGAAGTGTATTTCCTACCCTTGACTTTGGAATTGGTTTTGTAACTTGCTTTAACAAATAGAAGAGTCACGAGTGACCATACACCATTTGGAAATTGGAGATTTAACATGCCTTCCTTGTTCCTTTTTACCTTTTTTCACTTCTGCCGTCATCATAAGAAGAAGAAACTGTGCTGCTTAATCTATCAGTTAAAAGTGGACAAGTGATACAGATGCAGCACAGCTCCCCAGTGTTGCCCAGTGATCTTTATTTAGTAAGATGCACATCAGTTCTAGCCACTGCAGATGAAACACATCCACCCAGTTGATCCCTGCTTAAACCCAGCTGAGCCTCACAAAGTTGTGTATGTGTGAGAATAAGTGATTGTCGTTTTAGAAAACTAGGGTTTGATTTAACAGTGTTAATGGGTATAATGACATGCAATAAACAGCACATATTTAAAGTACACATTTTGATGAGTTTTGACATATGTATATATCCACAAAACCATCATCACAAAATTGCTATCACAAGATAATGAACATAATGATCACTCCCAAAATTCTAAAATTTGCTCACACTACTTTGTTTATTTGTCCTCCCCACAGCTTACTGCCCCCCTCATCCAAGGGCAACCACAAATCTACTTTTCATTTCCAGAGTGATGTTTTCTAGGATTTTATCTAAATGAAATCATGTAGTAGATACACTATTTTTTTTTTTTTTTTGGTCTGCTTTTTGTCAGCAAATTTTCTTTGAGGATCATCACTGCAGTAGCACATATCAATAGTTCACTGCTTTTGATTTCTGAGTAGTTTCTTATTGTGTGGATATTCCACAGCAGTCTTACTCATTTACCTTTGATCACTGTTCATGTTGTTTCCACTTTGGGGGCTACTAAAAATAAAGCTGTTATGAACATCCAAGTACAACACTTTGTATAAATATATGATTTCCTCTCTCTTGAGTAAGTGCCTAGGAGTGCAATGAATGGGACATATGGTAAATGTATATTTAACTTATTAAAAAACTGCCAGACTGTTTTCCAGAGTGGTTGTAGGATTTTATATGCCCAGCCATTGTGTGTGAGAGCTCCAGTCTATCCATATCCTGGCCAATGCTTGGTATCGCCAGTTCTCTAAATTTTAGACACCCCTGGTATATGATAATATATCCTCATAATTTTAATTTGCATTAACCTAATAAGCAGAGTCATGGAACACCTTTTAATGTACCTATTGTCATCCATATATCTTCTTCTGTGAAATGTCCAAATCTTTGCTACTTTAAATTAGGTTGTTTGTTTTCCGAGTGAATTTTGTTAAGTTCCTTATATATTTTGGATAGAAGTCTTTTATTGGTTATGAACTTTGCAAATATTTTCTCCCAGCTTATGACTCTTTTTTTCTTAGTGACATTTTGATGAAATTCTGTTTATCGATTTATTCTGTTATGAATAGTACTTTGTGTCTTCGATCAAAGGAATTTTTTATAAAACTCTGGAAATTTGTTACACAGATTTCCCCCTATGGTTTCTACTAGAAATGTTACAGTTTTAGGTTTTAAATATTGGGCTATGATTCATGTTGTGATTCATTATATATGTATGTGGCATACAGGTCAAGATTTTTTTTTTTATTTGTGCTTATTTGCTCATTCTGTGTGTTGTTATTCACTAGTTCTAGCACCATTTGTTCAAACCATAATCCCTTCATCATTGAATTGCCTTGGCATTTAGCAAAAAAATAAAATTGAGCTATGTTATGTTTCATTGTTCTATTTGTCTAGCTTAACTCCAAAATCACACTGCTTTGTTTACCGTGGCTTTATCATAAAACCCGAAATTGGGTTTTGTTAGCCCATTCACTTTGATCTTTTTTTCATTTTTTATTTTTTTAAAGATTTTATTCATTTATTTGACAGAGAGAGAGATCACAAGTAGGCAGAGAGTCAAGCAGAGAGAGGGGGAAGCAGCCTCCCCACTGAGTAGAAAGCCCAAAATGGGGCTCAATCCCAGGTCCCTGAAACCATGACCTGAGCCAAAGGCAGAGGCTTAACCCACTGAACCACCCAGGTGCCCCAAAGTTTTTATTTTTTAATAGTTTCTATGTCCTCACATATTTATATAAATCCTAGAATACACATATCAATTACTTTTAATAACCTACTGAAATTTTGATTGGTATTATATTGGTTCTATAGATTAATTTGGGGAAAATTGACATTTTAATGTTGATTATTTTATCCATGAACATGCTGTATCTAGCCATTTATTTAGGTCTTTTAAAATTATTCTTATATCTGTTTGCAACCATTTCTCTCAGCCATGTTTGCAGTTTTTAGCACACAGTTAATATAATCTCTTGTCTAGTTTATCCATAACTGTATTTTTGATGCAGTGTAAATGGTGTTGTCTCTAGATGTCTGATTTTTAGTATATAGAAATACATTTGATTAGTATATTGATCTTGCATCATGCAAACATTAAGTTCACTTATTAGTGCTAACAGCTTTTTGTGTAAATTCAGCAGGATTCTCTACATTGATAATTATGCCATTAGCTAATAAAGAAAGATTATTGCTTCCTTTACTGACTATATGTCTATAATTTATTTTTCCTTATTTTTTTCCAATAAAAAGCAAGCAAACTGTTGCTGGAACAATCTACACTATGTGGAATAGAAGTGGTGAGAGTGAATGCCCTTTTTTCATTCTTGATATTCAGGGAAAACATTCACTTTTTCACCATCAAATATGAGATTATCTGCGTTGCTTGGATTCTGCAGATACTAAACTGGCACAATTCTGGGTCTCACTTCATTTTTTCTTAGATCACTATGGTGCCTAGTGTCAAATATCACTAAATCATCGTTTATGTACTTTGCCTGTTTTAATTTAGTTGTCTCAGATATAAAGGTTAATCTAGTCCTTGTTACTTGATCTGGGCTGGAAATGAAATTCCAGTTTAATTCTTGATACAGGCATGAAAGCAATTCAACAGTGTAAGAAGAGTCTTTTTCACAAATGATACTGGTACAAGTTTATAAATGTACAGGAAAAATAAATTTTGATACCTACTTCACACCATACAGAGTTAACTTGAGTTGTATTATAGACCTAAAGATAAAAGCTAAAACCATAATACTTCCATTAAAAAAAAAGTAGCAAAAAATTTTATGTGTGCATCATTTCCTCAGAAATGTCACAAATACCAATATAATTTCATCAAAATGAGTAACTTTTTGTCATCATAAAGCACCATAAAGAGTAAAAAAATGTAAGCCATAGTTTGGTAGAATATTTGACAAGCCACTCACTTCCTGAATTTGCAAAGAAATTTTATTAATCCAAAATATAAAAGATAAACAATAGAAAAAAATTAAGAAGCCAAAAACTTGAACATGTACTTCTCAAAATTTTATTTATATACACATACATATATATGAATGACCGTTAAGTTCATAAAAAGTTGTTCAGCATCACTGGTCATGAAGAAAACGCAAATGCAAATTATAACCTGTTACAGTAGGCTTTTGAGCTACTCGTGTATCAATCTTACTAAGAGGTTTAATTTCTGTTTTACCCTAGAGAAGTGTCTACAGAAAGAATTGTGTAAGAAACTTTGTAGTGGCTTTCTTCATAGGAGGTAAAGGCTGGAAACAAGGCAAATATTTATCAATAGGAGAACAAATAAACACGTATGATGTCTTCTGAGTACAGAATAATACTTTCCAATAAAGACGGAGTAAATTACAGATACACAGAATAACACGAATGGAAATTAAACCATTATTCTGAGCAAAGAAAATAAGACACAAAGTAGTACATACTGAATAAATTTAATAAACATGATGTTAAAGAATAAGCAAAACTTCAGTGGTATAAATAAGAATGATGTAGAACCCAAGTGGCTGGAAGGGGCATGAGGATACTGTTGGGATGGAAGTGTTCTCTATACTCTAATTCTGCTGCTGGTGGCATGGTTTACACATTTATTAAAACTTAGAGAAATATACTCTTAAAATCTGTGTATTACATAGTATAAGTTATATTTAAATATAAATAAAAATCAATGCAGATAAAATGATAGAGCTTCTAACACTAGAACATCTCATAGTAATTAAATTTTAACACTGATGTAGGATCACATATATTTAGAAATATATTTGCTCGTAATTTTATGATCTAAATATAAGCACTTGAAATTGAGTGTCTTTATCAATGATGGACATTTTGGTCAAACATTGTATAGCAAATAACTTCACAAAGCATTCTGTGTACCTATTAGTCTTCCCACCATTACAAGAAAGACAATAGGTTGATGTAATAAATATAATGATATATAAGAGATATAATACATGCAACTTGGGCAAACTCTGCTTAGGATTTGAAAACTAACGGATGTCTCCACATCTGTGATTTCCTTAAACCAGGAATTGATTACAAGATTACAGAAAGGAAGTGTAAATTTGAAAATTAAACTCTATAATATTATTCTTATCTTTGTTTAGAACCAATGGATTTTTGGTCCATTAAGGCATAATTTTGGAATTTGAGCAATGAATAATTTTTTTTATTTTCATTTAATAAATATTTACAGTATGACTATGATTTTCAGTACTAGCCTAACTTAAGTTCCTGAGGGTACTGGTTGGAAAGAGAAGGATTACACACTCAGAAAAATTAAAAGAATGAATTATAATAAGTACTATCAATAAAGCAAGGTCTCTCTGATATCACAACTTTTGAAGTGAAACTTAATGGTTGAGATTGTGGGAAAAAGCATTCAAGTAAAGAGAATAGCAAATATGAAGGCTCTAAAGTAAAATGATATTAAAATATTTCAGTGGCTCCTGGATGGTACTGTTGGGTAAGCCTCCAACTCTTGATTTTGGCTCAGGTCATGATCTCAGTGTTGATCACCGAGCCCCCTATGGGACTTCTCACTGAGCTGGGACTCTGCTTTAGATTCTCTCTCTCCTTCTCCCTCTACCCCTCCCCTGCCCATACTCTCTCTCTTTTCACTCTCAAATAAATAAATAAATCTTAAAAAAAAAAAAAAAGTATTCAGAACTGGAAAGAAGGTCACTCTGGCTGGACCATAGAAGACAAGGTATTGCATGACACAGATAATGTAGCAGCAGGTAGGATCTTAAAATGAGGTCTGGAGACCCATAAAGGAGTTTGACTTTTAATCTAAGGAAAATGGGAAGGTATTAGAGTATTGAGCAGTGGTAGGGAGGGACCTGAGTGACATTTTCAAAAGATCACTTTATTTGTGTAAAAAGGGATTGTAGAAGGGAAAGATGGAATTTATTACAGTAATTTGGGTAGTCATTGACAGTCTTCTGAGATAGAGGAATACATGTGCCAAAACTTATGTTTTGCTAAAAAATATTCTTCCCATTTATCAAGAGAAAAGCTGAGTAATAGACTTAGCAAGTAAGTATTCTAGAGATAGTTTTGAGCCAATCTCATATTCTGTTTTAGCTTCTTACTATGTTAGCACTGAAAATATTTGAAATTACTATTTATATTGTATCCTGTATTTTTAATATTTCCTTTTTTTCTGTCTTACAAATTTTCAAGCAATATTATGTAACATTTTCTATCTTGGTACACCTATGAAAGTGAAGTATTAAGATCACACCAAACCTATTTGTAAAAAAAATATAGATTAGTTTCTAAAAAATTTCTTTCTGAAAGTAAAAAAAAAAAAAAATACTATGGAACAGAAATAAAATTATCCCCTTATTAAATCATCTCTTTACTATGTTACCATAATTCCTAATTTTGTTTGCAAGATATTATGTTCATAATAAGTGCTGTATATAAGTAAAATATTTGTGTATATATACATATACACTAAGTTACTAATTATCACATGATGTGTTTACTTGATCCACACAAATTCATCTGGTAAACAACCATGCCTAACACTTACTTAGGATGTTATTTGCACCAAGGAATTAGGCACATGAAAGAAATTCAGCAATATGTATTTAATAAATTGCATATTCTATGCATGAATGTATGTGGGGGGACTTTGTGTTTATCTGTCTAAATCATTAATTCACAAGTACAAGTTAAACTTTTGTCACTTATTTCATTAATATTTGTGTTTTCTATTTTCATATTATGGAAATAAGTAATGATTACTATGGATACATTCTATGGTAACCTATGATTTATGTTCATTATAAAGCCATTCTAGTTGCACTATTCACTACAAATATCAGGTGCTTTCTATATTTTTATGTCAATATTATTCTGAATAATATTTTTCATCTGTATACTTTTCATAGTCATAAATATTCTGAAGTCAATGAGTAAGCATATTTTCTATTACATGAATGATAATGTTCTAAGTTTGGAAATCTGCTATTGTAATAGAACACTTAATACCATTAAGTTATATTGGTGATATTTTAATATTACTGGACTGTCACAAAGAGAGACTATATGAAATACACTGAAATATGCTTACATAAATTGGTGAAGCTAAGAATTTCAATATTTTCTTATTTGATTAGGACAGAATATGAAGAGCTTTTTTTTTTTTTTTTTAAAGATTTTATTTATTTATTTGACAGAGAGAGATCACAAGTAGGCAGAGAGGCAGGCAGAGAGAGAGGAGGAAGCAGGCTCCTTGCAGAGCAGAGAGCCCGATGCGGGGCTCGATCCCAGGACCCTGAGATCGTGACCTGAGCCGAAGGCAGCGGCCTAATCCACTGAGCCACCCAGAGTCTAATTGCTACACCTATAGTGTTGGATATTTGTGGCATGCTTTGCATTGTTTATCTCTTTATCCTGTACTTTGTTATCAACCATGTTTATGTATGAATATATAGAAAGATAGATTCAGAGGATTTTTGGTCAAGTAAGGCATAATTATGGAATTTGAACATTTTTTTTTTCTGATTCTGAAGCCATAACAAGAGTCACTGAGTTATATTTTAGCTGTGTATTTGAGAAAACTACACTGCATAAACTTCAAGTAAAGCATAAATGGGGAAGTTGATTTATTTGATCAGATATATGCCATTATTCCTCTGGGAGAAAAAAAAAATGATGCCCATCCTTCCAAACAGTAAGTATGATTTCAAAACAAAACATTGACAAGGGATTCAAATTCTAAATGCAGCCTTAAGAATTTTCTGGACTAGAAAATGCTTGTTGGTATTGAATGAATTTTACTTATAGAAACAAATAGGATGGCATTGTTTTAGCTCCTTTCTTGGTAATAGCTTTATTCTGCATTCTTCCTCAATGTAACAATACCCTGTAAGACAAGAACAGAATATCTCTGTGTTCAATCTTTTGATTTCACCTGAAATGAAGTTACTCTGCCCCTAAATCAATATCTCAGTGCTGAGTTGATTACATGTTTGACGTTCGTAAAGGGATGAAAGAATTCTAAGATATTGCTCCTGTGGTAAGTGGGAATGTGAAGGATCAACCCAAGTTATAACTACACAGAGTTGTTATTTTTTTTTTCTTTTCTTGTCAGACTATGCTGTACACAGAACTGGTTTGGGAAACTAACACCTGTTGTAAACTGTAATGAGTGAAAAATGCCACTCAACTGAGAGATTTTTGGTTGGGTCAGAAAGAAGTAACAACCAGAGTTGTCTTCTCAAGTATACAAATTAATGTACAAAATTAACTACCTTCTTAATTCACTTCTAACCTTGAGTTAACTCTCCAAATGATTGTCAACACTTTCTCCATGAAAGAGACATTTGCTCTTATATTACTCTTGTCTATATTTAGAATGGGGTTAGTGTTGGTAAGGGCAAGGGGCAAGATGTACCAACAAGTCAGTATGCATTGGCTACAGTGTCATAGAAAAGGTATGGACTTCTTGAAACAGGAGGGCAGAAAATAACAGATCTCATCTGGATGAATGTGACCAAAGAAAATCCTGTCCTGTCTTCTTCTGGTGAAGTGGACCACAACACTGCATGGTCTAGGGAACATATAACTAGATAGGACAATTAGGAAGGTCATCCAAAGCACCTCATTTTCTTTTATGTTTTCCTCATTCAGCAAGAATATAACCATATATGAAAGTAGGTTAAACAGGCATTTCTGATACAGTCAGTTAGGGTGATATCTTCAAAGTCTCTCCCACTGGTCTGCCTCTTTTAGCATTCAATGTATAATTGTCAACAAACATAAGGCTGATTTCTCCAGAAGGTCACTCTTAAATGCCCTTCTGTGGCTTGAGAGCATTTAAAATTTACATTTAATTGTGCATTGGTTTTTAAATTTAATAGCTGAGTGATTTTCAAACCACATTCCACAGAACTCCAAGGTAGCCCAGGGACAACTATGACAGGCAAGGGAGAGATCAATTGTTGGCCTTCTAACGTATTTTAACAACAGCTTTTCTACTTTTATGAGTTTGTGCTTTCCCATATCATTTTGATTGAAGACTACTTACTGCTAAAATGTGATACAATATAGGTTAGGTGTGGGGGGAAATGTTGAGAAGTAGGGTAATTTTGAGTTCATTCCTTTTCGTACTCAACAAATTGTTATTGAGCACCTATGTGGCTTAAAACAACAGCAAGCCACAAAGGAAGGAAGGGATTCTCTGGTGCTTAATGAAACCTGGGTAAACAGAACAGTAGGTGGCTACAGTGGTGACCTTGGTAAGGCAGTAAAGATAGAAAAGGGTGGGGGGATGAAGCCATAAATGCAAAGGTAGACAAAATTAAGTTGGCATCTGCTCTGACTGGAAAAAGGTTAATGACTTCCAGTAAGTGAAACTACATCATAGAACTGTTTGTTTTGGTTTTGAGTCTTTACTATCATAGTTTATACCTTTAATTAAGCAAAAGCATTTTTGTGAGGCCTCAATAACTTCTGTCATTCAATACCACATCATATATAATGGTATTAATTAAAGTGTTAAAGTGTCAAATATGCAATATTTTACTTAATAGCTTTGACTTCCCGTGATTTGTGACAAAAGAAAGTCTGGGCAAAATTTTCATAATTAACCACCTACATTAATAATTCATTCGTATGTAGTTTTGAAATTATGGGTATTAGCTTCTCTTTAAGGTGTATTAATGGCCCATAAGTATAAAATTATATTGCATATTATACAATAATTTTCTCTTTGTGGCAATTACTTGCAATTTCAACAGGACTTCTCATTTGGGGTGGGGAGAGGGACACAAGTAACTAAGTTAGTAAAAAGTTCCAAGTTGAGTATTTCTATTTTAATATACAGCTAAAATGTTTTTGGTTTATTACTTCTTAAAAATTTTTTTAGACTAAGTGTTCAAATTCATGCAGAAATTAAATTAAACTAAGCATGTTCTTACAATAGTGATTAGAGTAATACTTTTGATTGCTATTTTAATAATCCTTCAAAAACTGTCAAGGGAAATATAAGTCTATATTTGAAAAATAGACAATATAGATACAAAACTATATTATTTGGCCAGTATTTTTTGTATTTTTATATTTTTAATTTAACATAAGACAGCAAGTTAGCCCAAATATTGTGTAATGAAAAGATTGCTGAACAGGGATTCACATGACTTGGCTTCTAACCCCCAAATCTAATTCATGATCTTGGAAAGATTATGCAAACTTTTTAAGCCTCAGATTCTAAAAAGTTATAATAAAAGGGTGATTTTGATTCTTTTCAATTCTACGGATGTAAAATTTTGCTTCTGAATAGTTGCTGAATGTTTTCCCTTTATTTTCATGAAACAAATCTTAATGTTTATAGAAAATGTGCTTCATTAAAGTTATTTTCTCTTGGAGATATGTTTGAAGCACGCATCCTGCTGAGAATGACTTCAAGATTTTGCTTTGCTTGCCCTGATGCTAAATAATGGTTCAGGGACTTTGAGAAGTTCTGCCTTATTTCATGAAAGAGTACAGAGTTACAGAAATCATCCTTGCATTTTCTTTCAGCCACAAACTCTGTCTTTCTAATGGGTGTAAGCAACACAACTTGTATTTTATATAGACCTAAGTAGATCTTAAATAAACTCTCATTAGATAGATGATCAATCGATCGATCGAGAAACAGTATAGAGAGATAGATGGGTGATTATCAAGTAAACATAATATATACAGAGTAATGGTTACTTGAAGTTGAGAAGATGCTCAAACATAGGTCAACATACTACATGATATGTCCATGAAAAAAAACTTACAATTGCAGTCTGGCTAACCAATCACTGATTTAAATCACATAGCTTAGCTACATAGACCAGGGAACTCTGGTGGAATGACAGGTAGGAAATCATGCCCAGAGCAGTGAGGATCTAGGAAAATAGGAAATAAAAAAAAAAAATAGTGAGGATCTAGGAAAAATAGAAGAGGCAGCTTTACTGTCCTCATAAGGTAATGACAAAAAGTATGTCAGCCAAAAATCTAATGCAAACTTTGTAGAACTGAGCCATATTACACTCTGTCTCAGCAACATTTCATATTCAAATGAAATCTAACATTGAAAAAAAAACTAACATAAATTTAAAAAATTATTGAAATTTCTGAAAATGTGAGATGAGATTACATGTCATGTATAGCCTTTATATGAAATATAAATATATTTATTTATATTATATTATAATATATAATATATATTATATATTATAATATATTATATATAAATTAAATATATTATATATAAATTATTTATATTATATATAAATAAATATAAATATATTTCATAAATATATGAAATATAGCCTTTATATGAAAACTTCTCTACATACATTAATTTTCAGTGTGACAAAGCATGTCATAGCTTCTGTCCTTGACATTTAGTCTTTTTTTTTTTCAATATTTTATTTATTTATTTGACAGAGATTTCAAGTAGGCAGAGAGGCAGGCAGAGAGAGAGAGGAGGAAGCAGGCTCCCTGCTGAGCAGAGAGCCCGATGCGGGGCTCGATCCCAGGACCCTGGGATCATGACCTGAGCTGAAGGCAGAGGCTTTAACCCACTGAGCCACCGAGGCGCCCCAGACATTTAGTCTTTTTGCTCTTTCTTTATTCTTTAACTATTTTACCCACATTGGCTTCTTTCCCTTCTTCTGTATGTATGTATGTATGTACGTATGTATATATATATATATGTATGTATATATATATATACATACACACACACACATATATATATATATATATATATATTTTTTTTATAGTTCTCCCTTTGCCCCTTGAGGTCAATTGGTCTAGACTTTCTTTTTTTTTTCCAATTTATTTTATTTTATTTCTTTTCAGTGTTCCAGCATTCATTGTTTGCTCAATACGTGCCCTCCGTAATACCCAACACCAGGCTCACACAACACCCCAACCCCCTCCACTCCAAAACCCTCAGTTTGTTTCTCAGAGTCCACAGTCTCTCATGTTTTGTCTCTAATATGCTTCTAATTCTCTTCAGTCATAACTCAAATTATGATAACAAAGAGATGTGTAAATCTTCCCATACTAGTAATAGCTTTTTTCATTATTTCGCTAACAAATACAGGGGTGTGAGATAAAAATCAGAAACCCAGTATAAACATGTGTCAATAACCTAGAGGTCCAATAGGAAAGGAAGTTGGAAGCCTCAAGAATTCTTGACAGCAGATATTACATAGGTATTCTGGTTATACTAACCCAGTGATCCGAAACAGATGTGCACAATTATGTGAAGTGAGCTACAACTTCAGACAAGGTAGAGACCTGAAAATTGCATCAGGGTAGAACTTGAAGGCTTTCAGTTCTAAGTGATTCCATAGTGGGGCGTGCAGGATGGGCAGTTAATTCCAGTATCAAGAACCTAGGGTGAATATTCCACTAAACAAATTATGAACTCAGCAAGGAGAAAATGAAAACAAAGTATCTTTAAGATGCTGTCACATGTACCCATGATTCTGATCTCCTCTGACACTTTCTCATCAACTTTAAGAAGTTGTGCTCTCATAGGATTTAAAAATGGTCAGGGCTTGTTTTAAATTTATTTCATGATGATTGTGACCACTTTGGTGGTAGTGATGCAAAAGGATCTATCAATTAATATTATAACAAGTAATTTTAAGAAACAATTAACTACCTACGATATATATGTTTAAGCTGTATACAATTGTTGGTATTCAAACATTTTTGATGTACTAAAAAGACAAATTCCTATAATTTAAAATCATAGCTGTAGGCAATTAACATTCACCAAAAACCTTCTATGATCTCTCCTGCATTTCATTCATACATGGTGGAACATAGAAGAAGCAGGTACATGAATATGCCTCCATGAGCATTCCCTTGAGAGCTTCCCACATTGATTCTGTATGTTAGCTGTGACCACCAGTGGCAAGTTCCTGGAAGGTTCTGATTTGGATAGCAGCAAAAGTCTCTAACTATGTGGGACATATCTACAGTGGTAGATCTGAAATCTGACTGAACTCTCCCCAAGCTTCAGTTCCTTTGAACATCCTATTGGATTTATAAAAATTAACTAACTACATTAAATTGTCTTATACTTTGAATATCTAGAACATTTCTGTCTTCCAGCAGTACCCAGACTGAAAAACAACTGAAGGCAACCTTGATGGAGATTTTGTTGTAATTTAGGCAATAACAATCAATGATAAAAATATTCCTTCTCTCCAGAAGTTAAAGAAAGTCAAGAATATTTAAAGAATATGCTAAGAATATTCTTATAATAAAGAATAAAACAGGGGCGCCTGGGTGGCTCAGTGGGTTAAGCCGCTGCCTTCGGCTCAGGTCATGATCTCGGGGTCCTGGGATCGAGTCCCACATCGGGCTCTCTGCTCAGCAGGGAGCCTGCTTCCCTCTCTCTCTCTCTGCCTGCCTCTCTATCTACTTGTGATCTCTCTCTGTCAAATAAATAAATAAAATCTTAAAAAAAAAGAATAAAACATAGAAAAGAAAGTCAAGCATATTTAAAAATAATTAAAATTTAAAAAAACTAAAAATGAAAAATACCTAAAATAATGATAAAGTTATTGAGCATGAGCCAAACACAGCTTTTAAGTCTTATATGTATATAACTTATATAATGCTTAAAACAATCTGTAACATAATTTTATCCCCATTTTAAAGATAAGGAAACTGGGATGTGGAGATTTTGAGGAGCTTGTTCAAGGTTGCACAGCTCATCAGTGATGGAGTCATGATTCTAACTCGGAGCATCTGCTTCTGAACCCATGAATCAGTGTCTTGCAGCATCACCTCAAAGACAAGAGAATACAAATTGTCATAGAAATGCAGATATAAATGTAATGAGTTCTGTTAAGTAGACTGGAAAAAATGAGCCTAAGATAGTACCTCTAGTTGTTGGATTTGTTTAAAGAGACATTTGTCTGGCAGAGAAGTGAGTGTGAGGAAGGATATCTTGGACTACATACTTTCAAAGTTGCAGAGACACAAAAATTAATATGAAATATTTAGGAAATGTTGAGAGGACAAATGTACCTAGAATTCTGTCTCCATGCAGTAGGAGGAGAATGAAGAGGCAGAGATGGTAAAATAGGGTACATAGTGAGTGACTTTGAATACTCTCATGAAGAACAAATTCCATCATTTCTTAAAAAACTTTGACTTATCTTTAAATGAAATCAGTCAAAATAATTAAATCATTCTAATGTGCTTGATTGCAAATGAAGGAAAATGAGGGCATCACATGCTGAGTAAGACATTCAGTGCGATCACACCATCATCAGACAATGAATGTTATGAAAACTATTCAAGATGGCAGGACTGGCAGATTTGTTGTGTCCTTCTAGGTGTGTGAACTGTGACCTATGACAATTCCTTTACTGAGTTTTAGCATCTTTAACAAACATGGCTTTTGTGTAACACAGAATGAGGAAAACATGCCAATGATAAGTTGTGAGAGGGTAGAGTTGGCAGGTTGTTAAATCTATGCAGAGTATCTTGCTAAGGCAAAATTTTCAGCATAGGGCTGTTAGCCTTGAGGGGAAGTAACCAGGAACATTTGCGTGGAGTGTTCACCCTCAAAATGTGTCTTTGATAATCTTTTGTGGCATAGAAAAATAATAGTTCTTGTATTTATGTAGTTAACCTAACACTCTAACACACTTCTTTATAGGTTCATTATACAATCATTAACTAGATTTAGTACCTTAGCTGTTCCTTTATTTTTCTTCACTTGAAATGCTCTTTAAACATTTTTGAATCTACAGGTTTCCCTTTTACCAACTTCTTTTCCTAACAACCTATATGATAATTATTTCCATAGTTTTTTAAGGACGTGATATTTTTCTTAAATGTCTTTAGTCCTATATCACCAAACTTACTTATCTGAAATAAATGTGCAACACATATTTTGCTAATAAAGGTACTAGATTTTGTAAGTGGGATCACTTATTTGTAGATAAGAATAAAATTATTAATATGAATTATTTAGAAGCATCAGTCACACAAATTGATAGTATTATTAGAGTACATTCATATCAGTCAAATTAATTTTATGTACTTTACAGCCATTAGGAAAAGACATCTTCAATTTCTGTTCTATTTATGGGCTTTAAAATTAGCATGTATCTTTCATATATTTCAGTATAAATAAAGACTCTAAATCATTACAAAACACTGAGGTCATAGTGAGATGATGATCTCAAGGGTATACAGAAGTAGACAATCCTGTTAAACATTCTTTTTTTTGTCTTCTGTGACCTGCTAATTACTTAACATAAAAAGAATGATACACTAACTGAATAAATTAGCTGATAAGCAAAAAAAAAAAAAAAAAAAAGAAAGAAAAGTGATGGCTAAAAAGATTTATAATTTCAGAGTCCATAGTCTCTTATGGTTCGCCTCCCCTCCCCAATGTCCATAGCCCCCTCCCCCTCTCCCAATCCCACCTCCCCCCAGCAACCCCCAGTTTGTTTTGTGAGATTAAGAGTCATTTATGGTTTGTCTCCCTCCCAATCCCATCTTGTTTCATTTATTCTTCTCCTATCCCCCTACCCCCCCATGTTGCTTCTCCATGTCCTCATATCAGGGAGATCATATGATAGTTGTCTTTCTCCGATTGACTTATTTCACTAAGCATGATACGCTCTAGTTCCATCCACGTCGTCGCAAATGGCAAGATATAATTTCTCAGTTATTTTTGTTTTTTTAAGTTTTAACGAATTACAATTTGGTTTCAGGTATTTCTCATTTCAGTGATGAGAGTATTTAGTATATCAGAACTTTGATTCTTAGTGATAAGAATTTAAAGTTATATTCACATTTTCCAACTAGAAATTATTTTCATTTAAAATGTGTGTTAAATTGTTTTTATCCGTTTTTTTAGTTACAAAAGGCAAAAAATAATGTTATTTCAAGTATATTTATCAGTATAAAATATTTAACAATGAACAAAATATATTGTTACAAAAACTTATAGATATTTAACGAATAGCTAAATAGTGTGGAGTTTATCCAGACAATGGAATATAATTCAGCACTAAAAAAAAACTAGAAATTATGAAAATGTTATATACTACATGATTCCAACTATATGACATTCTGGAAAAGGCAAATTTATGGAAAGCCAAGGTGGTTTTCAGGGATTGAGGAATGGGAAGAAGGATGAATAGATGGGACATAGATGATTTTGGGGTTGGTGGAAATACCCTGTATGATACCATAATGATGGATATGTTTCATTATACATTTGTCTAAACCCATGCAATGTAGAACACTAAGAGTGAATCCTAAGGTGTAATTACAAATATTTTATGAAAGTTCTTTAAGGCAATAGAAAGAAAAAATGCATAAGGATTAAAAGTAATACATAAAAGTCTTGTTATTTATAGATTTTATGATTCTGATAAAAAGAAATATGTTATTAGAATTAGTGAATTTAGCAAAATCACAGACTATAAGGTCAATATACAACAGCAATCATGGCTCTATATACCAGCAGAAAAAGTTAATAAAAGCAGATATTTTAAATTTTATAATTTATATATTTTTAAAATTCATAATTTTTGTTTTAATAGCCCAAATATATAATTTATAAATATATAATTTATAAATATATAATATATATATAATATATAATATAAATATACAAATATATAAGTTATATATTTAAAATGGTATTGAGTACATCAAATACATATGATAAATTAAGAAAACATGAGGAAGGCCTCCACAAATAAACCTGCAAAATGTTATTGACAGAAGAATATGAAAGGGTATGCTATATTTATGGATTTGAGAACACGATAATGTAAAGATGTAAGTTTTTCTCAAAATATTCTGCATATTAGCTACCATCTTAATCAGATTCCAACAAGATTTTGTGTGCAGAGTGTGTGTGTGTGTGTGTGTGTGTGTTAATACAAAGGTCTACACAAAACCAAGCTGATCTTGAGAAGGCACAGAGTGGAAAGACTTATTTTTATAGCTATCAGAAGTTATTTTAGAGCTCTTTCTCCGCAGTCTTATCTCAAAATGGCACTTCACTGAGGCATTCACATAGAAAATATGTTGCTTTGTGTAATGCAAATTTACATTTGTGACGGAACTTTGATGCTGTGGCCTATTAGAGAGTTAAACGACTTTTTCTAGTTTAACCCAGGTGATTATTTTCATTCAAATAACTCTCTAAAATATAACTTTATAGTTTCCTTTAAGAAATCCAATAAATTTGTCACTAATTTTTTCATCAGGTTTGAAATTACCTTCAATTTAACTTTATCAGCTTTATAAATAAGAACAAATTTAATATACCTGACATTTGACTATTAATATACAGATTAAAACAGTGCAATATTGGCCTAGAGATGGAAAAAATTAGACTAATAGAATATAGAAAATTAGACTAATGCAAACATGGACAGTTTGTTTACAACAAAGTTATACTGAACAGAAGAAAAAATTATCTTTTCAATGCAATCATGCTACATTAACTGGATATGCTTAGTAAAAATCTATCTTGACCCCCGTTTTACTCTCAATTAACATGGAGATTTCTAGTTATAAAAAGATAACATTAAGAGAATATGATGCTAAGCAATATACTGGGCAATAATAATTTGTAATCTGACAAAGTGCAAGTCTTCTGAATATTTAAAAGACCCCTACAAATCAGAAAATAAAGAAAAAAGAAAAAGACAAGACTCTTACAAATCAGTGAGAATGGTAGAGAAATCAACAATCAAACTACTCATCAAATGAATCATCAACCCAATAATAAAATGGACAAAAGATAGAAAGAGGCATTTTCCAAAGCAAATATCCAAGAATAACCAAATTATATGAAATCATGTCCAGCCTCCTTATTACTCAGGGGAAAGACAAACGAGACACTTGGAGATACCACAAAACAATCACACGAATGGTTTAAATTAAAAAAACTGACTATCATTTGTTGGCAGAAATATGCAACAATATTGACTCTCATTGTACTTCTGGTGGAAGTATAAATTGGAAAACTGATAGGGAAAGTAGCCCAGTGGTATCTACTAACATTGAACATTTCTTATCATATGATGCAGCAATTTGACTCTACGGTTTATACACAACAGAATTGTGTACATATATACAGCAAAACACATTTGAAAAAATGTTAGTAGGAAAATTGTTTTAATAGCCCCAAACTGAGAGCAAGAGTTAAATGGACAAATTGTGGGTAGCTTTGCACAATGAATACCATACAGTAATGAAAAAGAATTAATGGTCTTGACCACAACAGCATGAATAAAATGGCAAATATCTTGGAGACAAATTCAATTGTCCATAAACAAATTGATTGTAACATTTTATTTATATAAAGTTATAAAACAGGAAGAACTAATATGAAGTTTGAAACCAGAAGAAGATCAACCTTTTGAATGTAGGGTAGAGTAATCGTTAGCAGGAGGCACCAGGGGAACTGCTAGGGTGTTAATGGTCTCTCTCTCTCTCTCTCTCTTACCTTTATTGTGTTACATAGTTCAGCAAGCTATATGTTTTCCATTTGCAAAATTTTTGCATGCATGATATTTAAAAAATTTTAGGTCAGATACATTTAAAAATTACTTTTGGTAAGTGTGTTAAAATTTAATATATTCTAGAATTTTACAAACCATTAATACATTAATTTATATTTTGTCTCTAAAAATGTACTGTATTATGTACCATTTTTCAAGTTTACTTCTAGGAAATACATATTGGGAAATACTCACTTGTGTGCAAAATTATTTAATATGGCATATCAAGCTCTTTCTGATCTAATGTTTACTAACTTTGTCAATCTCTGTTTTCTCTATTTCTTGGTTATTCCTTATTTGTAAACCCTATTCAATTACGTGCATTCCTCAGACAAACCCAGCTATGTCTTTTCTCCATATTTTACCATACAAATGATTCCTCTGTCTGAAATATTTTTCTATCCATAACATAGGTAAGCTCTAAGTAATTGCAAGGCTCAAATTTTCATCTCCTTCAGAAAGACTATCATAATTCACCTAGTCTGTGTTAAATGTTCTCCTTTTGCTTCTCTTAGTAACCTGACCTTATTCTATCATAGCACTTATGATATTGATTTGAAAATTAGAGTATGAATACCATGAAACTATCTCATTCTTCTTTGTATTTGATGCATCTATCATAGTTGGCACAATCAACGTCAAATTAGTCAATTTATTACATTTTTGAAATCAAAGAAATTGTAACCTTCCTCTGAATTCATAAAGTGGGAAAATAGAGGTCCTTCCAAGCTACTGTGACTTTTCTATTAGGCACAGGAAACTAGAGGGACTCAGAGTCAGTGTCAAAAACCAAATATTCAGATACCAACACATTGAGATTTCATCTTTTTGTAGAAAGCAACACAGTGCATTTGATCACATGGAGACATTCACTTTATTTCTACACTGATGCAGCATTTCTTTGGTAGTGGTAGCAAATATCTCCAGCTGCAGATTTCCTTACAGATAAGGAATTACATATTTTCTATGAGTCTGTGTTTTTGTCAGATTGCTCGGTCAGCACATGAATGAATGTGAAATATGCTTAAGTAAAGCAGTAACCAATGAGAGATCAGAGGGCTGATTTTCTGCTCTGTATTTGGTATGCTTTCAGGGTTATTATGAGGATTATTTTATTTAATATAGTGAGGAGCTTAGAACAGTGCCTGGCATATGATAAAGGCTAGGTAAATATTAACTATTATCATCATTTTCTTTATTGTCTAGTTAGGATTCTTTTTCTAGTATGAAAACAACTTTGAAGAAACATATGAAACATACAGTATCTGTGTGAGTCAATGTTATATTGAAATGGAGAATAATTAGGTAATAAACTGAGTATCAACATTAAAATGATATCAGTGAAGAATGAATAATGAACCTTAAATTAACATCAGTCTCTTCTTATTTTCATTGTACTAAAATGTGTGCAAGAGTTTACATGTGCCTGGCCAACTGGAATGGGTATAACTTAGCCTATAATGCCCCCCCCCCCGCTACATTCTCTGCTACAGGTATAACGAAATTTTGTTCCAATGCTCAGGTGTCATTGATTGCTTGTAAATATGAGTAAGAATAATAAATCATACAGTTCTAAGTTTGAAATGGTGCTATTTTAAATGAAAGATTAAAAAGTGCCATTATCTTTGAAAACTTTGAAATGTAGCTTTCATCATAGCCTCAGGGTCATCCTAAAGAGTGCAAATTAGTTGGGCAGTATTATGTCTGCAAACAATTTTCCATAAAAACTGGGAGTCTGATATTATCTACATCAAAGAATTTGTAAAAGAGACCTTTCTATTCTTCTGTAATGATCCATAGACCCTTTTAATGTAGCGTACATTAAGAATCTTTAATTCAGAAAAATTGGTTATGAACTGTGCAAACCGTAGCAACACAAATCCTATTTAGCATGATATTGGGTTTTATCTCCAAAAGAGAACTGGCTAATGTTAATTCAGTTTCCAGTTTTCAATAAAATGATATTTATTCTACAAAATAAAATGGATAGGTTTAATGACACATGCATATGTATTATGGATTAGATAAAATATGTTTTTATTAAAAATGGTCTCAGATGATCTATATTCATTAGCACTCTCCTATTATAAAAACTATGTTTTAGATAATCTGTTTCTTTTATACCAAGCACAATTAATTATCGGGGTATTTTTTCCTGTGGTTAATTTTATGTTTCTGTTATTAATAGAATTAATTATGTGATCATATGTTTTAATTTTAGAGCTGAAAGATGTGTTATAATTTTATTTTTTGCTTAATGTTATTTTATAGGTATATTAGTTTCCTATGGCTGCTGAAAGATAGTAACAAAAATTAAGTGGCCTAAAATGACAGAAACTTACTGTTCCACAGTTCTGGAGGCTAGAGAAGTCAGAATTCTATAGGACAGAGGCATGGTCCCTCTGAGACTCAGGGTAGAACTTTTCTTGCTTCTTTCTAGCTTCTGGTGGCCATGGACAATCCTTAGCATTTCTTGGTGTACAGTTGTGTCAGTTTACTCTGTTCCTTTTTTTTCTCTGCAGGACATTCTCCCTGTGTGTCTTCACATGACTTCCCACTTCCCCTATCAAAATTTCCCCCTTTTGTAAGGACACCAGTTACATTGGATTAGGGCTCACACTAATGAATTTAATTTAACTTGATGAGCTCTGTATAGACCCTGTTTCCAAATAAGGTCACATTTTGAAGTACGGGGGATTAGGACTTTGACATATCTTTTGAGGGAGACAGAATTTGACCCATAACAACTGGTGTCAACTTCACTTGAGGATGTGGACAATTGATTGAGTTCCTTCAATTTAAAAGACATTGGGGTGGGAAGAATTTATATAGCATATCAAATACAACACTTCTAGATCAAATTGGACAGTAACATATTCCAAAATTTAAGAAAGTTTTCATGTTCTCTCATGCACTTTCATTTTAATTATTAAGAAGAAAAGCAAAACCTACTCTAATCTGTATAATATAATTCTATCCAGACATAGGGGCATGAATAAGCCTGCTAGGTTCTCTTGAGTAGACATGTTTAAGGACATTAAAAATGTACATATGTCATGAAAAGGATACAATTCAATTTCCAAAAGATTACACAAATTTCGGTTGAACTTTAATTTTTTAAAGGATTTATTATTTTTTTTTAAGGTAGGGGGAGGAGCAGAGGGAGAGGGAGACATAGACTCTCAAGCAGACTCCCCACTGTGCATAGAGCCCACTGGAGAGGTTAGATCCCAGGACCCTGAGGTCATGACCTTAGCCAAAACCAACAGACAAACTCTTAAACAACTGGACCACTCAGGCACCACTGAACTTTGATATTTTTGATATAGTAACATAGGTGTTTTATTCTTTGAGATTATGTTTTTTATCCAACAGTATTCATGTTGTTATTGTTTTTGTTATAGAACTACCGGTCAATTTGTAATATAATCTTTCTTAATCTGTTGACTCAAATTTACATTCATTTCTGTCAAAAGTCATTTGATATAAAAGAATCTATTCTCAAGCTTTAGTATAGAAAATGAGTGTTAGAAGATACTGAATAAAGTTTCTCAGGACAATAGTTCTGTTGAGGTTTTCAATAATGTTAAATAAAAAGCAATTTTATTGATTTGTTGGTATTGCTGGCAAAATGAATTAATTTCACTCTACTTCATGGAAACAGTTGGAACTATCTACAACTCTGGAGCTATCTTATAAAACATGCTGTTACTGCAGCAAAACTAAGTTGGAGAGGATCAGATGAGTAAAAATTTATTATTCTTAGAAGAAAACATCTATCATGAAATTCTATAAATGTTTCTTAGAGATATCTATGTGAATATAGATTGACTTCTCTGAATATGATTGACCAGTGAGTTTCTGAGAAGGCCTGTTTCTAGATAACATTAAACTCAATGGAAATGGGGTGCCTGGGTGGCTCAGTGGGTTAAGCCTCTGCCTTTGGCTCAGGTCATGATCTCAGGGTCCTGGGATCCAGCCCTGTATCCAGCTCTCTGCTCAGTGGGGAACCTGCTTCCCTCTCTCTCTCTGACTGCCTACTTGTGATCTCTCTCTCTCTCTGTGTGTCAAATAAATAAATAAAATCTTAAAAAAAAAATAAACTCAATGGAAATAAAAATGGGATTTTATCATCTAAAAATTCTAAAAATTTCCAAATAAGAATGTACTAATAATAATTTAGTTTTTAGATTCACACTGATTATTACTCATTTGCAATATCTCTTTTTTGGTCCAGTAACTGTTATGCAAGAAATACATTGATAAACTGGGCCATATCTACGAGAGGTAATCTTTATTACAAAAGGTGCGGTGGCCTGTAATTTGAGGAATGTTGAAGAAAAAAATCAGTGTAACATACCAATAATATGTACTTGGGTGATCTGATAAGGAATGTTTGGGGAATATTGATCATATTTATAATCATAATTGCTGTAGATTTGAAAACTGCATTGCATTTTTAAATGATTTGAATGGATGGATGGGGCTTGATAGAAGGGAAATTTTATTGAGAACCATCTATATGAAGTTTCTCAGCATCTTGACTAATTTTCATATATCATCCTTGGATTAATTATTAACATTTTAATCTTAAATTTCCCCAATTTTAACATCCAGGCTTCTCCACCAGCTTCACCCTCAAAATCTCTGCGTTTGTGAATTTGCTCAGATTTTTATTCATATGGGATGGTCTGCTTCCGGAGAAAGAGTTTTCTATGTGAATAAATAGAAAAGCTGAGTGAAATCCTGATAGGAATGTTGTCAAAGTGATTCAAACATAAGAGAATACAAGGGGAAAGAATATTTCCAAAGGGAGCACTGTACAGTTTCACCCAGGACACATGTTTTTACTCCACATTTGTGGAACTGAAATCTTCATTTACTAAAACTTTCCAGAAAATCCTCATTTACACAAGCATTTTAGGTGTGATGCTTGATTAGCACAGTATTAAAGGAGATGATATTATTTTAATTATTTTTACATCTGTATCCATCATCTGTTCTAGGATGTGGTGTCACCAGAAATACTTGCAAAAATTCTCAACCTAAGGGTGACATCGAATAATGAATAATAATAAAATAGAGCTCAAGCAAATGGGGAGTTGATTGCAATGTTAAGAATGTAAGAAACCCAAATTGTAGATACACAAGAAAGTAACATAAAGACAGAAAATTTTATTTTTCCAACATTTTAGGTATATTGCATTATTTAATTATCACACACACAAAAGAACTTTTTTTTTTTTTTTTTTTTTTTTGACAGACAGAGATCACAAGTAGGCAGAGAGGCAGGCAGAGAGAGAGAGAGAGAGGAGGAAGCAGGCTTCCTGCTAAGCAGAGAGCCCGATGTGGGACTCGATCCCTGGACCCTGGGATCATGACCTGAGCCGAAAGCAGAGGCTTTAACCCACTGAGCCAGCCAGGTGCCCACAAAAGAACTTTTAATGTAGGCACAATTACCTTTCTAATTTTATAGATACACAAAACTGAAATCTAAATTCTGGGCTATCAGGTAGTTTTTAAGTGGCAGAATGTTGGTTCAAATTCAGCTCTATTTTCATAAACTTTCGGTAATTCATTTATTTCTGTGCTCAACTTTATGAAAACTGTATGCCAAAAACTAAGTGTCTGAGGATAAAAAGCATAATTTTATTTTCCTATAGACATGGATCATAGGTTTTTCTAAGATTCTCAAATGGGGTCTGCAAACCAAGAAAGGTTTGTGCAATAAATTTCGTAGGCATCAATGAAGAATCTCAGTTGAAACAAACAAATGGTTTTAATTTATGTAAATTAGGGGTTTTCAAATTCCTGTCGATTCCTATGGTTTCACTGAGATGCTGTTTTAGTGATTTTCTTTGAATTTCACTTTGGATATTTATTTTTAACTCTCCTAAAAGCTGAAATAACACATAATTGACACACAGATGTGTTGCATGCCAAATCTTAATAATTTGCATCAATCAAAACATTAACTTGTAGTGCTGATTAATAAAATTTCTTAAGTCATCACTCATTGAAAATTATTCCAAGATTATAATGTAAGGTATTATCACAATTTACATGTCTGAGTCAGGTTTTATGGCTATTATACCACCTCCCACTCAAAAAAAAAAAAAGATAGCCTTTTTAAATAAGTTACCTGATGAGATAAAATCTTGTAGAGCTAGTCTGGCTGCATGAAGCCTCAAAATGTAGCTAATCAGCAGTTTTCTAGATTGCTGAATTATTACATTACCCAGGTTATAACACTTTTCTTTTTTCCTGAAGTAGAAGAGACAATATTCCAGCTGCATGGAAGCGAGGAGGATATATGGAATCCACAAGGTTATGGATTGAAGTGTGTCCACACAAAATTTCTGTCTTGAAATCCAAACCCCCATACCTCAGAACACAATCCTGTTTGGAGATATGGTCTTCACAGAGATAATCAAGTTAAAAGGACCTCATTAGTGTTGGCTCCTAATCGAAGGGGAGGCGAACCATAAGAGACTATGGACTCTGAAAAACAACCTGAGGGTTTTGAAGGGGCGGGGGTGGGAGGTTGGGGGAACCAGGTGGTGGGTAATAGGGAGGGCACGTATTGCATGGAGCACTGGGTGTTGTGCAAAAACAATGAATACTGTTACGCTGAAAAAAATAAATAAATTTAATTTAAAAAAAATGAATACTGTTTTGCTGAAAAAATAAATAAATTTAATTAAAAAAGGGTTAATGAAACAAGATGGGATTGGGAGGGAGACAAACCATAAATGACTCTTAATCTCACAAAACAAACTGGGGGTTGCTGAGGGGAGGTGGGATTGGGAGAGGGGGAGGGGGTTATGGACATTGGGGAGGGTATACGCTGTGGTGAGTGCTGTGAAGTGTGTAAACCTGGCGATTCACAGACCTGTACCCCTGGGGATAAAAATACATTATATGTTTATAAAAAAAAAAAATTGGAAGGGGAGGCGAACCATAAGAGAATATGGACTCTGAAAAACAACCTGAGGGTTTTGAAGGGTCAGGGGTGGGAGGTTGGGGGAACAGGTGGTGGGTAATAGGGAGGACACGTTTTGCATGGAGCACTGGGTGTTGTGCAAAAACAATGAATACTGTTATGCTGAAAAAAATAAATTAATTAAAAGCTAAAAAAGAAAAAAAAAAAAAGGAGAAATTTGGAGACAGGCATGCACACAGGGAGGATGTCATGTGAATACCAAGGAGGGGCTCAGGATGATATATCTCCAAACCAGAGAAAACTAAGGATTGCTAGCAAATCACCAGAAGCTAGGAGAAAGGAATGGAAGTTCTCCTTCATAGACAACAGAGGGACTTACTCTGCTTACATGTTGATCAGACTTGTAGTTTCCAGACTATGGTACAATAACCTTTCCTTGTTTTAAGCTATCCATTCTGTGTTATTTTGTGAAGACTGCTCTAGCAAACCAGTACACAAAACTCTTTACACAGTCTTTTCTCCCCCCAAGTTTTTATTTAAATTCAAGTTAGTTAACATACAGTGTAGTCTTGGTTTCAGAAGTGGAATTTAGTGATTTATCACTTCCATATAACATCCAGTTATAAGTTATACATCCAGATCCTTTTTGAGACTCAGTTGTATCCTTACATTCAGTGGTAACCATTGTCAATTTCTTAGGACTTTGAAGGTTTTATGGTTCAAACCGAATCACTCTTTATTTCTCCAGTGTTAGTAGTGCTTTCATAAGCCTAAAAAATCAGTTATAATTTGTCTTTTTACTTTACATTCTCTACTTTCAAATTTTGTACTTTGTATCCACTCCCCAATTTTTGAAGCCTTTAGGAAATTTTCTTTCTATTTTGGTGGGTTTGCAGAAGGAGAGGACATAAATTCAAAAGTTCTGTCTTATATACAAAAATTGAAAACTTTATTAATTGACTTAGAAATGAAACCATTATAATTAGAGCATGTTAAATAAATCGGCAATGAAATATTTGTTTTACCTTTATGTTATATCTTTACTGAAAAGAAGATTCCTCTGCCAAAAAAAATTAGCTCAACTAAACTATGGATTTCATGTAAAAACTTTTTGAATCTAATGATGTAAAAAATTATCCTAGTGCTCAGTTTCACTCTCAAGTATAAATATATTTCTTTTTCTTTTATAACATATTTATACAGTACATTCTTAGGTCAAGGGAATCAAGTGTGTAGATTTCTCAAACATCATGGTGTCTTCAGTCTTAGGTATAATCTTTAGCTGTTAACATTAACTTTTCCCATTCACGATAACAACTATCAGAACTAAATCAGAAATGGAAACAAAAAACTCAAAAGTAATAAGTGCATATAGATAAAATACATACATTTTTCTTCTTACAAGTGCCAATGGCTTTGCATTGATAGAACTTGATATTCCTGGGTGGCAGGTTGGACACTCATTTATGAAGGGAGTGTCTGTAAAACACGGGGTGAAAGCATCATTCATTCATTCATTCATTCATCTTTAGTGATGGACAGTATTACTAAACTTATGATTTTTTGTGGAATGTCCCTTTAGTGTTCAGCTTCATGTACTTGTAAAATGGCTGACTAAGATGAAATCTACATACCGTGGTTACTGAATAGTTTTCCCCTTCAGTCAGCTTGTTTGCCTTATGTATTGACCTAGTCATATTATCAGATAACTAACCAAGATACTAGAATAGAGAGTCTTCAAGTTATTAGCTAATCGATGTGTTCTTACTTTTCAAATGCGTTGTAAACTCTCAAAATAGGATTCCATCCTGCTGCACTGCCAGATAGTCTTCCAGACCCATACAGGGGAGGCTGTTTGTCTTTGGAAAACTTTTTAATCTCTCTAAATATGTTTGATGGAACTAAGGATCCAATAAAACTGTGATTTTCCCCTGAGTGATTCCCTGCATTGTATTAGTTTGTATAATTTCTGGGCATCATGCCGTAAAAGTCGACTATTTGTTTTTCTTTAAATATCTGAAAACTACAGTGTTTGTGTCAATCTTGGTTCAATCTAGGATAAACCAAAATATTGTTTTCAGAAGATATTTTCATTCTGACTTTTTCCTGTGGTTATCAAATTGGATGCAGACTCTGTGTCCCTACTTAGCCCATGTATGTCTTTGGTGAGTATCTTTAAATGATTGCTGAGCTTATAACAAGCATAGTTGTAATGATCCTATTCCAAAAGAATTATGCATAATCAGGTCATAACAAGGGCTAAGTATATGGCATAGGAAAATTACTCAATGGCAGAAGAACCTTCAAACTAAAGCCAAACCCTTTATTAGTTTTCTTTGTTTATAGAATGTGGTCACCATGGCTTTCATGTGAACTCTGTAGAGACTGCTTTTATGAGCTGGGAGCTACAATGTAAGATAGCTATCCATGTTTCATGTATGTACACATGGACCTATCTATCTGTCAGCCTAACAATGTATCATCTATCCACTTATTTTTCTGTAATATCATCTGTTCCAGAAGTGAACTGTAACTATTACCAACGGATCATGTTTAACAAGCCTTATGAAGATACCTAATATTTGTGATTTATTTTAAAGGTATTTTCTATTATGTTGTAGAAGTTAAAATTGTGCCTTTGCAGCTTGTCCCTTAAGAATTATACAGTTTTAGAGCTGATGTTTATAAATTTGAAATTGGAAAAAAAAATAAAATGAAACAATTACCTATTTTTCATCCTTACTCTAAATTACCAGGCTTGACCTTTCCATATGAGTGAGCTCTCCAGAGTGTTTAGAAATTTATTTTCTCAGGAACCTCCCTTTTAGGTTATTTTCTTTTTCTGCCACATAAAGTTGATTCCTTTATCTTCTTTACAACCATTATATCCAATGGAACTCTGTTAACTTGCCCGATTGAATGATGATTAGTGATCTGCTTTTAAAAATCTCAAACTAGATCATGAGCTACTACTGGCAGACTGTGACAGTTTTAATTATTTATTATCTCTAGTACCTGGAATAATGCTGCAGTTGGAATAGAGAATAAATGAATATTTGTTAAATAATGTTTCTTTTTTTAAATAATATTTCTTGTATATGATTAGTCTAGCTGGTTTTAATTGTAAGAGAAAAGTAATGAAAGCCATTCAAATCTTTTTCTCGTTGCTTTTTTAAATAGAACATTGGCTAGCTAGGCTTCCAATTTCTTAAAATAAGAAAAATAAATAATGCAATTCTTTAAATTTCTTAAGTATTGATATATTTTAAAGATAAAAGGATTCATTGGATAATTAAAACAATGTCATCTAGATCCCATTCAATATTCCCCCAAATTAACATTTTGTACCACTTCTTTTCAGTAATTTATATCTCTTCATAAAGGCATTTATGTTTCATTTTTCCCTTCTTCTATGACTCTCTGCAGCTCATTCACATCTATCCCAACTCATGCACTTTAAGTTGGATGAAGAGATCTTTATTATTCAGAAAACCTAATTCAGGTGCATTAACTTTTAAACTTTTCTACATGTAACAATTATCAGTTTATTATTATTATTATTTAAAATTTGTCAAATTCTATAAGGTTTACCTTTCACCATATAAAAATAAAGAACACAAAGTAAATAAGAACTTATTAAAAATAAGAATGTAGAAAATTTTCCCTCATTCTGAACCTTCATAAATTAAACAACCATTTAATTTTTATTAATTTTCTATCTTGTTTCCCCTGTTTTTTTCATATTAAAATATCTTGTATATTTTGTAATGCCTTATTAAATGACATTTCTATAATGCCATACTTTATAATATATTCAGATGGGTGTATGTAGACATGTTGGATTTCTTTGCTCCTTTCTTCATTTGCTGCAGCTTTTATGTGATATATATGTAAGGAAAAATACACACAGCTACTATTCCAGTTATTCTATTAAACCAGCTGAAACATCACCAATAATCGGCTTTTTAAAAATCCATATACTTTCAAGAGCTTTAAAAATATGTTCTGAGAAATCAAGATTTACTCTCACATAAATTACTAATGTCATTACTATAGGTCAGATATATAACTTTTTAAACTTAAAATGTGTACATATTTGAAGTATTGTGAATAGCTGAAGTTATATCCTAAGTACTTGTGAAGAATATGCAGGTCAGCCCCAAAATGACTCTGTTTGGAAATTTCAACCTTCAGTCACAATATATTTTTGGAGTTAAAAATCAGTTCAGTCACAGCACAAGGAGGATGACTGAAGGCTTCAGTAATGGGCTATAAAATCTTTCCCATTTAGGTCACTGATTGATTTGAGACTGTCACCAAGGTAGGTAGAAAAACAGTGACTGCTGCCATATAAGAACTGTCAAATCATGTGAAATAAGAATATGGTCTCAATTCTAGTTGACATAGTTCCTACTTACCTATCCCACAAGTGCCTTCACGCGTGCAGGGATGGACACACGAGTGTATGTGTGCATGCATTAATGTGCACACAGACTTCTTGGGTTGCTTTAGAGCAGAATGAAATTATAAAACTATTCTAGGGTGATTCTGTTCCCTGAAGTTGTAGGACAGAATAGAAAATATTGTACTTAATTTGTCCAAGCAACATTGTCAATTTCTCTTCTAGAATTAAAGTGGTGCACTTTACCAAGGGAAATCTTAGCTCTGATTTTTATCCCTTTGCAGGGTATAGTTGAAGTGAATTTCTTTCTTCTTTTACCATAGGGCTCTCCAACGCTATTAAATATTTGGAAGAAGTAACATTTTGTCTGAATGATTCTACGAAGTAAAAACAAAAAAAAAAAAAAATGAGAGAGAGAATTTAGTTTGATCAGCAAAGAATGTAGAAATTTACTTAAGTAGTAAAGAATGCGGCTGTCTGACTTTGGTATTATGTTACACCTCATGGTTCAGGCATCTTGTTTGCCTTAAATGGTTTCACAAGCAGGAGGGTTGACCCAGAGCAGATTTTGCAGTGGCTGCACAGAGCGCAACTAAACAGCAGATTTAATGAGGTTGGAATTTCACACAATGCCTTATTCAAAGAATCCTGGCTGCAGAGAAAGCAGTTGTGGCGAATTGCAGTTGCCTATAACTTTGCATCAAGAAGCAAAATCTTTCTCCACAGTTTATAAAAGATCAAAAATAGATTCCAATTACACTTAGTTTTTAGATTCAAACTTCAGATACTGGGGAGCTGGGAGGGATGGAGGCTCATGCCTTTCCTTTGTTAGAATTAAGGAATTCAGTTCATGAATCAAAAGTATAGAACTCTACTTACTCCTCTAAAGTCAGGAAGGATCAAAATGTTTCCTGATCTATGTTGACACACTGGAAGGCTTCCTTTTGTTTTCCCACTTCCTGTCTTTGTGCCCCTACCCCCTTATATAGCATTTCTTGATTTGCTTGTGTGTCTCCCCTGCTGAACTTAGAACTCCTAGAAGACAAGCATTGGAGCACCTGTAAACACTTAAGAAATGTAGAATGAATGTTGAATGAAAACAAATATAACCCCTTTATATACTCTATGTGAAACTGAGACATAAAATGTCAGACATTTTCACTCTATCATTCTCTTAAGGAGCATCAATGTAAGATGTCAATACACAGCTCATCTTTCCATGAAGTTAATCACCAGTTTTCATTTTGCAAATTTAATATTCAGTTTTAGGAAATTTTCCCTTCCTTTTCCCCACTGGGAAATAGTCCCAGGTTTGTCATTGTTTTAACTCATTATTTTAGACCTGGGAATAAAACTACAATAATACAAGCAGACCACCTCAGCTGCTAGGTTATTAGTGTTAGGAGTAAGAACATCTTCTTCTTAGATTAGAAGTGTTGGACTTTGAGCATTTGTATGTAACTATTGTTTAACTTTGAATCACACTCTCTCAGAAAATCATATGAGCCTGAGGGGGTTGAGGTAGGAGTAGGGAGTATAGTGATGATAATATCGATCATCTATATTTGGACAGTTTTGTCTGCCAATAAATAAATAACTACTAAACAAATAAATAAAATGGAGAGAAAGAAAAGAAAAAAAGATGGAGAAGGACGGTGGGGGAGGAGGAAGAGAGAGAAAGACAAACTGGGCAGGAGGCTGAAACAACAGGTAAAACAAACTTTCTCCAGGAAACTAAACCAGAGCATCCTGGGTAGAAGAAATGATCCGGTGAAAAACACTGCTCCCATTCCAGTTGATTTCTAGTATGGTTTTCCAGTGTTTGTCTTTTTAATGTTTACATAAAGCCTTTATTCAGGCTTGACTGGAAGTATTGAATGCCTATTTCACTTTCCACAGAAAGATTTTTTTTCCCCCAGTTGGTGTCATTGAATGGTGGTCCTCAAATTGGGATTAGACAATTTCAATGGAGTCAATTTATAGCTCCTTGCCTACTGAGAGATATGCTTTCCTAGAATAGCATGGATTTTTTTTCTTAAATTCTTTTCCTTAATTTAATAACTATGTACAAAAACAGAAAGACAAAATCTTCCACTTATTCATCCCATGAGACATAACAAATTATTATTTATTGTTGTCATGGATGCCTTCATTAAGACACATTAATCCCACCACGGAAGCTTTTGTTTTTCTGTTTTATACGTATTTCTGTTAAGAAAGGAACGGGAAATAAAACATAGTACATTTCTCTTCTTGTAGAATGTTCTTAAATCAGATATACAGTAGATTGTTGGTGGTAGGATTGATGGCAATCTTCGTTTAATGGCATCATCTCTGCCAAACCCCTACTATTTTCAAAGAATGCATTGTTCTTGAGAAAATATATGGTTAGAGTAAAGCAGTGTGATTCAGCAGGAAATAATAAACTCTTGAAAATGGCTTTCATTCACATATTTAATGTAAACAATTTTTAAAGTTATTTCAATCCCTATTCCTAAGATGCATCATTAGGAAGAAAGAAAAGAAACTATAAATATTGAACATAATGCAGACTACTTAGTCTAATATTTTTTAAGGTAATCAGAATACTATTTTGGACACCACATTTTTTCAAATTATAATGGATAAAAGTTACAGATAAGGAATTATTTACCTTGAATGTGATATGCCTTATTCAATAATATAGTTAAATCTTATCAAATCCTATCTTGAAATATTTATTAATTATAAGAAATGATCATTTTACTTTATTTTAGTTATATGTTAAAATGTTTTCTACTTTCTATTAACAAATAAAATCTTAATACTAATTTAAGACTATTTTAAATAGCATATCATTTCCTCCATTAAATATACAGAAAAATTTTGACCATGGTGTCTAAGTAAAATAATATACTATTGTCATTTAATTTTTCCCAGAACTGAATGTCAGAGATGAACATGTGAATGAATATACCTTCTAAAATAATTTGTTACATCCTTTGTTTCTTAAATACTGTATAATTTGTTTTTCATTATATTAAATTATTACAAGTAAACTAATGAGATATAACATAAAATTCACCTAACTTAAATTAATTACAAAAATTCACATCATTTTCATTTTATTTAACTATTTTTAATTATTTATTTTATAAGATGCATTCTGGAATTTATTTCTCTCTTTCCCATATATTTTATTTTATTTTTATATTTTTATTTAAAAGAAAACATTATTTCTTCAACAGAGAGAGACACAGCGAGACAGGGAACACAAGCAGAAGAAGTGGGAGTGGGAGAAACAGGCCTCCCACTGATCGGGGAGCCCGATGCCGGCTGGATCCCAGGACACTGGGATCATGACGGGAGCCAAAGGCAAATGCTTAATGACTGAGCCACCCTGGCGCCCCATCTTTTCCACATATTTTAAATGCATTCTAACAGATGCATTTGAGTTAAAAAGATAAAGAAAAACTTTTCCTCATACAAAAATTTTGTCTATTTTGGCTGATTGGTAAGGCAGTGAGAATAAGCATCACTTCAACAGTTATGATGTCAAAGACAAGTCCCTGAAATGAGCTAAATTAGGAAAATTATGTTTGACAAAACAAACAAAAAAGTTTAAAACACATGAAAAAAAATTTTATCAGAGAAATTGGCTTGTTTAAAGTGTCATTACTTCAGTGTTTCCAATCAACCAATTCTGAGAATCTTATGTTAATCAAAGTGTCTATTAAAAATTACTAATTTTAATTAATGGTGATTTGATAAGCCTTAGAAAGTAAGGGTTTTAAGTAGGTGGTAAAACCACCTAAGAAAAAAGTTGGCATTGCTTGTGCCTTTCTAAATTTGAGCATTCAAAATAGTTTAGAATTTTACTCCTACGTGTATACCCCCGGAGACACTTGCATGTGAACTGCAAGAGACCTGTGCGAGACTATCCTAACAACAAAAAACTGAAAATAATCCAACACCCACTGGGGCAGACTGGATGAATAAACCATGTGTTATTCATACCTTGGCATATACGATAGTAGTCAAAATAAATGAACTATAACAATGTGCCATAACATGGATCGATCTTAACAACAAATAAATTTCTGGGAAAACTTATTTGAACTGCTTTACAGAAATCAAGAAAGCAAATGACATAAAATATAGGATCACCAAAAGACAAACCGGCCTGAAAAACAGTCTGTTGGTTTTAAATACCTGGTTTTCAATGTAAGTGATGTAATTGCTTACTGAATTCTCTGTTGGGATAGATATTTAAAAGTCATATTTGACTTTGGGACTACACTATGGTATTTTTAACATAGATGGTGTTAAAGAACTGAGTGTCTTTTCGAAATAACAAAGTACTTTGAACTGGAATGATCTCAGTTTGCCAGTGTTGAGCCTGTTAAGACAATTGCAGTTGATTATGATCAAGGTGGAAAATATGGTTATATTAATAAGGATGTGTACCAGTTATATGTATAATATTTTAGACTGTAGGCAGTTTCAAAGAGTTCAATTTGCCCAGATTAGAACATTTTATTGTATTGCATTTGCAAACATTATCATTTACACATGGTACTATGAAGTACAGAGTGGCAGTTCAAAATGTTTCTTAATGAGAGAAACTTAATGTACATATAAACCAACACCCCTCTCTGAACACAAATATTGAATTCTTTTACATTCAAATAAATGCATTTATTAAATCCTAGAGCTATCTGTTATTAAGAGCAAAAACAATGTAAGCTATTTAAGAACTATCAGAACTCTGACTACTGGGTAGGAAACTGCATTTATTTTTCAATCGATGAAAATTAGTAATAATATTCAGAATGAATTCTAGTTAATAAGCCCTTATTTACACTTACTGAACACAGAGCAATATGCGTTTCAGAAAACCTAGCACATAATTCAGTTCCTCCTGCACTCTTTTTCCCAAAATTTCTTAATTTTCCCAAGATGTAAAATAAAATGCTACTGTACTACGAACATACCATAGATGTCATTATCTCTTTAGTCTAGACAAAACCAGCCCCAGGCAAGACTGTGAAAGGAAAGATTGGCATTGACATCACCAGACCTACTTTAGGCAGTTTTTCCCTCCTCTTCAGGGTACTTTTCTTTGCATCCTTGAGGAACTCCATATCTTTGAGAAATTCCCTGACCCCTGCCAATTAAATCTGCTCTCAGCAAAGGGCTCAGTCTCACTTGTTCATCCCTCTCTGTCAATTTAAGGAAAGGTATTACTTTACCAGAGTTCCTGACATTTTAAACCATTTTTCTAATTGTAGCATCATTCGATTTATCCCCTGGAAAGACAGATCAACTACCTAAGTCGACTTGTCTTCTAATGTGAAAGTCAGATATGCCTTGGCTTTTTGGGAGGAACAGGGAGGAGGAAACTTATCAAATAACCATTTCTATAAGCAATCATGGCTGATTGAAAGATTAATGCTGAATTAGTGATTCTGGGGGGCTCCCAATTGAACATCCTGACTACTCAGTTGATGATGGCAGTTACTGTATGCAGGGCTTGTCATTGTTTGCAAATCTATCTCAAGTTTATGACCAGTAAAACACATTGTTCATACTGATCCCTGTCAGCATTAAATGTTTGGCATTGGAGTAGCTCCTCGGCTGTTATCATTTCCCAGGTATTAGCATTGATTAAAGCTCACTCCATTGTCTCCTGGAAACCTTTCTTCTTCCCACATTGGATAGGATTCTTTGGCCTATTTCACTTCGATACAGAGCAACTTTTTTTTTTAGCATTCAACTCTTTCCTATGCCCATGATGTGATCAAAACTGCACCTGAGAGCCTCTTTGGACTGTTGGGATTGGCTACACCAATTCTTTAACTTAAATCGTTTCCTAATTTTGTTACATTAAAAACTCCATAAAGGTGAGATTTATGTAAGCCCAGATGTATAGTGGGTACCCATTTTATGAGTAGTCAAGTATTTTAGCAGCAGATCTTACTAACTATAAAAGAAAGGAGAGTATATACTTTTTGATTGATATCACTGTTTTAATTTAAAAAAAATGTGTCTGAAGAAGAAAATCCTCTGGTTACCATAACTCATTCTATACATAAGTAGGGATGGAGCCCGAGAGTTGCAAAGGATTATAGGGAGGCATATTTAGTGTGCAAAAAAAGATCCACCAAAAAGATGTTAAACAAGCTTAGGAGGGATATATAGAAAAAAAATTATAGAGATTTTTTTTCTGATTTCATATTTATATTATTGATAAGGGGGAAATGCATGCAAGCTAACTAATACATGAGTATTCTTACATGGAGGTGGGTATGAATTGCCATTATATGTGAATATCTGCCCCCCCACACCTCTTTCTCTTTTAGGTTCTCTCTCTCTCTCTTTTCCTTCTTCCCTCTCTCCCACTCTCCCTCTTTCTCTTTCTCACTACTCTCCTCTCATCCTCTCTCTCTATCTCTTCTTTCATCAGGGATTGCACACTAAAGTACTACTTTCGGAGAATTTTTTCTAAGAAGTGAAGAAGATTTGCATTTCTTCCTACTTTGTTTAATTCTTTCAATAGATGCATGAAAACATAACTATTGACTCACACTATGAAGTTTCATTACTATAATTATTTATTTCTTTTTCTTGATTTATATTATGAGGTTGGCTTTGACCTTGTGACCTAATAGCAGAAAAACTTTATATTGTATTACCAGTATGTTAAGCCATCCAAGTCTCTGTATGTAATTATTTATGAAATTGTATTAAAACATATGAAAATCTGTTTCATTAAAATTATTTATTTTAATATACTTTCAAAAATTAAATTAAGTATTGAATGTTCTAGCACATAACCTCCAGATGTACTCAATATAAAATTAACAAAGGAGGACCATAATTAAATATCCGTTCATTAAGGAGATTACAGAGAGCACCAGCAATGTAAAGGATTGTGGTAAATAAGGTTACATTAGTGAAAATAAATAAATAAATAGGACTAGTGCAATTATCATTATAAGCACTGGACATGCAACAAACTTCTTTACATGCCTTCAGAAATTCACTTAAAGGTTGCTATGTTGATGGATAATTACACTCCACTATTCACCTGCCGACCTCCTCCTGTAGGCTGGACTCCATGATGAAGATTCATGACTGATGTGTTTGAACTTGTCAGTTTTGAGAGTAAGAAACTTTTTTGTTTTTCCCGAGTTTATCCTAAAGTAGCTTTAGTAATTATAAAGCTATAACAAAGCTGGGGCATGATTTAGAGCTTTTTAAATTACGGTGAGTTTGGACTTGAATATTCGTTCAACTTGTATTTCACCGCATCGAAAGGAATCAACATTTTTCTTGAAAGTTGCTGCCATGTAAAGTGGCTGATTGCAAGTTAAGAATGTGGCATCCTGTCTTCTCATTTAAAGTCCACACATATAGTAGGTTTGAAGAGACCTTTCTTTTTCTAGGAAACTGCATGTCTGCAAGCCCACTTTGCAATTATGTATATGGGTATAAACCACGTTTCTTGCTGCCATAATCTTCTTCCTATAGACTTGCAGAAACTTTCTTTCAAGAGGTTTTAGAAATATTTGTGGAATACTAAGCCTGTGGTAGAGCTGTTCTTTTCATAGAGAAGATGTAAGATGAGATGCTTCTGGGTATTTGAATAATAGATTCAGAGCACTACCAGTTCAAGTAATATTTAATAATTTAAGTAATACATAAATGCAGAGCTTTGAATGAAACAACAAAGGTATACCAGGAGAACATCTTATTAAAGGAAATTTTTATGTTATTACACAATCTACTCAAATGTATTGAAACTAAATAGATATAAAAAGATTTTTAATCAAATAGCTTTTTTTTAATTGTTCATGCATACATTCATACCTAAATATTAAGTTTGGAGCTCTCATTGGAATGATTACATTATGATGGTCAAATAATTTTTAAACTGTGGAAATGTAAATGGGTATTTTTGTATTGAGCTGCTGTCACAGCATACCACTAACTGGGTCACTTAAATAACAGAAATTTATTGTCTCATAGTTTTAGTGACTAAGAGTCCAAGGTATTGGTATTGATGGTTTCTTTTCAGGGCTGTGGAGAAAGGATCTGTTCCACACCTTTCTCCTTGGTATATAGAGGGCTGTTTTTCCTTCATATCTCTTCACATCATCTTCCCTAAGTGTGTGTCTTTGTGTACAACTTTCCCTTTCTTATAACAACACCGCTGTAAAAACCCTACCTCCAAATAAGGTCACATTCTGAGATACTGGGGTCTAGGACTTCAAGTTATGAATTTTGAGAGGACATAATTCAACTGATAACCAGTTTGTTGAGGTATATTTTACATAAAATAAATAAACTTTTTTTAAGTCAACACAAATATAATCCCTCACCATCAAGATACAGAATAGTTCCATCACTCCAAAATATCTCCCTGACTCTTGATAGTCAACTTTTTCCACGATGTGTGGCAACTATTGGTTTGTTTTCTGTCCTGTATTCTTGTCTATGTAAGGATATCATGGAAATGAAATTATATAGCCTTGTATCTGGCTTCTTTCACTAAGCATAATGTTTTTGAGATTCATCCATACAGCTGCATGAATCAATAGAACATTCCTTTCTCCTGCTAAGCAGTATCCCGTTGTAGGGATGCACCACAACTGGTTTATCCATTCATTTATTAGTGAACCTGTGGATTATTTCCAGTTTTTTGACTAAATAAAGCTTTATAAATATTTGTGCATAGGCCCTTTATGGGAATATTCATTTTGTTAACCTTTTTGGGTGTGGTCTCTCAGTCATAGGGTAAGTATACAGTTAATTTAATAAGAAATCATCGAATAAATTCTTAATCTCTTTTGATGACTATATTATAAACTGTTTACTTAAAATTTTTAAATTCTTAATCTTGATAACATATTTTTATACCTAGCACTTTCATTTGACATTTTCTATAGTTTCTATCAGTCTCTTATAATTGCAAATCTATTTATAAATGTTTTATTTCTTTTTTATTAAATCCTTCAACATGCTAATTATTGTTATAATCCAGTCTAATAAATATTATATTTGAGTTTCCTATGAGTCTGGTATTTTCAATTGCTTTATTTCATGATTAAGATTTGTGATTTTTTTCTTTTATTTTTATTTTTTGTGTATTCCATAACTTTATTGTTTGCTAAACATCAACCACCCAAAGGTAATAGAAACTAAGGTCAAGAGCATTTACCCCTAGTAATGGGCACCACAGTTCCTCTGTCAAGCCATTAATGTGGAGAGTTAGCAATCTAATATGTGTTTGAGATAGGTTCGGGATTTGTGGTAGCAATTTTTTTTTTAAGATTTATTTATTTATTTGAGTGATAGAGAGTGAGCAGAAGGAGGGGCTGAAGGAGTCAGAGAATCTAGAGCACACTCTCCGCTGAGTGCAGAATCTGACATGGGGCTCAATCCCAGGACTCTGAGATCATGACCTGAGTGAAATCAGGAGTTGGGTGCTTACTTGAGAGAACCAGCCAGGCACCCTTGTGTTAGCAATTTCATCTTTGGCATACTATAGGCTTCAAATTCCTCCTGTGGTTGGTTTTCTCTTTGTGTTTATATTCCAGTCTTGGCCTTCCGCAGTTCCTGTACCTTTGTGCCACAGATAGAGTTCTTCTCCTCACTCTTACCCTCAATAGCCTTCTGTTGCTAGGCTCACGATGGGGAAGTTATTCTGCCCCAGCCTCAGTCTGGACCTTCTTAGCATTACTGTCCTTTCTCACTATGGCATCCATCCAAACTCTGCTTTTTATCTCTGATATGCTTTAGAGAAGAGGTTGTTTTATGAATTTTCTTCAATGATAGGAGACCGTGTTTTACATTGGGGGAGAAAAATGGACACAGGAGTTCTTCCTAGCCACAAATGTAATTGGATTTACTTGCCCTCCCCCACAAATAGCATATCTTTGTTTGGGCCCTCATACAAGGAAGTTTTATTACCCTTCCCCTGCTGGTCTGAGGACCTTGCTTTATATGTCAAGGTGTCCCCAAAGCAGGGAATGTGTAATACCTAGACCTCAGTGATAGCCTGGGGACCCCCAGGCTTCTTCATACCTAGGCCTGTGATGAGGACTCCTTTCAGTCTCTAGCTCAGGCTCAGATCTTTTTTATCAACACAGAAGCCCATTGAAAGGAGCTTGAATATCCATGCAAAATATGTTCAGAGATCCTGATTATTCTACACTAATATATTAGCTCATACTCAGCATTTATGATTTAGTTATAATTTGAGCTGATTTAATTATAGCTATTATTATGAAGTCCATACACCCTACCCCCACTATGAGCTGTCAAAATTTTAAAATTTACATGTCTCTTTCTTCTTTGGAGAGACTTGTCAGTCTTTGGAATTCAGTTATTGTGGTGGTCTTGTAACCTCAGCTTTCTGAAAGTTTTAAAAGTATGCTTTTGTAAATTATCTGTTTCATTGTAAAGATTTTCTCCTGTGTCTTTCTACATCCTAAGTGAGATAAGTCCAATTACTTTTTAATTGTTTGATATTTTCTATAACCTGAAGTTCAAACAATAAAAGTTCATATCAAATATTAACTAACCAGTTAAAAAGCCATTTACTTGAACTTGGAAGAGTATTTTATTTATAAGATAAGGATATTCAAGCATGAAAAAATTTCCATTGGAAAAAAATAAAAACTATAGAAATAAGATACAACTTTGAGAACATTGTCTTAGCCTCTGTCTTAAAAAATTAAAAATTCATCAATATTATGATTTATATATATACTTTTACAATTGCTAATAATCACATTCCATTTTCCTATGGGCTGCCAGAGTGATGTTTCTAAAATCAAAATATGATTATGTTATCTACTTGCTTCCAGTATTCAGTAGATCCACATTGCTCTTAGAACAAAGACATATCTCCTTATTGTGTCTCTTAAGGCCCTAACAGGCCCAGGGCCTGCATATCTTTCTGATGTTATCTCTTTCCATTCTTCTCATTACATTTCACACTCCTGTCATACTGACTTTATTTTAGTTCCTAGAATGCCTTATTCCTTCTTTCCTTTAGACATTCACAGATGCATTACTCTCTAAATTAATCCATCCTCCTCCAGCCATCATACCACCCTCACCAGCTAACTCTTTTTATACCATTATGACTCAGTGTAGAAATTAGTTTTTCTAAGTAGGTTTCGCCAACCATAAAAGATAGATGAGGTCTTCTGCCATAGGGTTCCATAATGCTTCTCAATTCATCCATTATAGCACTTTCTATTGTTACTGTTATTGTTGCCTGTTTGTTTACCCATGTTAAAATATCATAAACAATGGAAAGTCCAGACCACATCTCTCCAGTGTATTCTTGAGTTTTCCAAATCCTAGACAAGTCCCAGAAGTATACTATGCATTTGTTGATTGTGAATGAGTGAATGTTCTTCCTATTTGCTAGTACAACTGTCTTTTTTTTAAGCCATAAAATATTGAACAATTTTACCTTTGCTCTTATTTTCCAGATGAAATCTTTTTCTTCCAAAATTCGTTATTAGTTTTTTGTTTTTTTTTTGTTGTTGTTGTTGTTTTTAATTTATTTGACAGAGAGAGATCACATGTAGACAGAGAGGCAAGCAGAGAGAGAGAGAGAGAGGGAAGCAGGCTCCCTGTTGAGCAGAGAGCCCGATGTGGGGCTCGATCCCAGGACCCCGAGACCATGACCCGAGCCGAAGGCAGCGGCTTAACCCACTGAGCCACCCAGGCGCCCCTTTTGTTTTTTGTTTTTTTTTCAAAATTTTCTCATTTTTCCCTTACTCTGAGGCTTGGTGAGTAATGTTACTGGGCAAAATGTACTTAAAGAAAAACTAGGATTTAAAAAAAGGGTGACATCAGAATTGAGTCTCATTTAAACTATTCTCATAGCACAGTGAATGGGGTGACTCATTTCCATCAAATTGTGCTTAAGAAATAAAAATGAACAAGTTGACTTTATATTTGAACACATTTGAATAAAGGGATAGCTTTGTTTCAAAAAAGGCTTACTCACCATTTCACATTTGCTAGGGTGTATGCGTACATGTGCTTACCCTACAGCAACTTCCAATGAGGTTGAGTAATTCTATCCAAATTTATTCTTTGACCATGGAGTACACCCATTGACAAGAAAGTCTAATTTGTGGTTCTGCTAATCAGGTTGAAATGAAGTATTGGCCTATTCATTTTTTTTTAAATGAGAGGATCAAATTTCAGTGAAAACCATGTTTATGTATCAGAAAAAAAAAATAGTCTCTAAGACTGACCATAAACAATTGAAAACTTATGTTCTTAAAGTATTTATAGATTTATGACAATTTTAAATATGATCCAAGTTTCTTAGAACCACATATCAAAAATATATGAAAGGTATGTGTTAAGATAATATAATTTAAAGAAAATGGCAATGATACTTAAAGGGACTCAAGAAAATTTCATTACCCACAACACTTAGGTGTTTGTTTGGTTTTTAGTTATAATATTCACAAAGATGGGATATGGGTTTGCTACGCTCCCTAAGACTAATCTAACTACCAGTGAAAGGAAACCTCAGATTTATTTCTATCACACATGCAGTCATTTACTAATCGCATATTAACAAAACACTCTAAGAGTCCATATGACCTGTTCTTTAATGCTGATACATTCCAATTCTTTGTAATTGCATGTGCTCTGACAACACCCTGCATAAAAGATTCAGTAGAGTCAGCTGGGGCAAGATTCTAGAAGCAGGCTTAGATATCTTTCCAGTCAGAATAAGGCAACCAGAAATCTTCCAACCTAATGTTTGGACATAGGACTTTTAGCAATAAAACCTCAGCTACCATCCCTAAGAGTAAAGGTTCTACGCCTCCATGGATTCTCTCTTTTTTTTTTTTTTAATATTTTATTTATTTATTTGACAGAGCCAGAAACAGCGAGGGAGGGAACTGTGCAAGCAGGAGGAGTGAAAAAAGGGAGAAGCAGGCTCCCTGCTGAGCTAAAATCCAGCCCCTGGGCTGGAGCCCAGGACCATGAGATCAAGATCTGAGCCAAAGGCAGATGCTTAATGGCTGTTATACCTTATTTAAATGAATTTTAGTAGAGCCTTGAAAAGATATTTTTTCAATCCACATAACTCAAGTTTCTTTAATTTCACAATGAGTCCCCATTTCTATTATTCAGTATGTGAGTTAATGGACCGGTTTATCAATAAAACCTATTTGTGCTATAATGTTAGCTGATATTTCTAAAATAAGGATTCTTTTTTTGAGAAAATGATTGTAATTAGAACTATCCATGCTTTCTGCATCATGAAGAAGATAGCATGCTAGCTTGGTTTTTTTTTTTTTTTTTTTAGTTGTGAATTGATTTGCCCAAGCCTTAGAAATAAATTCACAAGGGAAGGGAGAACTTCCCTTTTTCCATCTTTATTTAATGTGTGTGTTTTGTAAAGTATTATTCTCTTTTATATTTTACATTCACTTTTATAATTACCTTAAACTTTGATGAAGGAAGTCCCTACTTAATTGTAGTCATTTTCATTGTCAGGAGATTGTGTGTAATCCTTCAGGGACTACCTAACTAAGATTCATAGTGCTCTGATTTGAGAGGGGAGCAATTAAATCTATTTTTGTTTTATAGTCAAATGAGCAAAGAAAGCTTCATTTTAGAGAATTTGATACTAAGTATATCAATTAAGTATGTAACCAGAAACAGTTACTGTGTTTATAATATGAAAAATTTTGTATGTGAAAATATATATGATCATGTTCAAATATGGGCATATTTAGATTTCCTTTAAAATGACTAATTCATTAACCAATTCAAATATTTACTGAATCCCCACCATGAAGTGGGCAAATTCAGATCCTGGGTAAGAAAAAATAATAAGAGCTGAGAGATTTTGAGAAAGGTTGAGAGAGAGAGAGAGAGAGAAAGAGGAATAGAGAGAGAGACATAGAGACAGAGAGAGATGGGAGAGGAGAGGGGACAAAGAGAGTATTTGTTAAAGTGCTAAACAAAATGTGTTCAAGATAATACAAAAGGGAGCTGAGGGGAGAAAAGATATTTCAGGTATCATTGGAAAAGAGAATTGACATGGTCAGTTTCACCCAGCTGTTCGCAGCAGTCTTAAATGTAGTCTTGATTCCTAGACTGTAAACAGCAGCTGGAGTAATTCAATTTAGTTACAAGCATTCATCTTCAGAAACAAGTTTGTTCTGTGTGATAATAAACCAATACATGTTTTCTCCATATTTTATGGATGGTTGGCTAGATTTGTAACCAGGTGACCGAGTTCTGGCCAATGATGTGTATGTGAAAATGTAGGTGCTTTGGGAAGGCAGTTTTCTTAAAATTTGTAATTCAGGTGGAATGTTCTTCTTTTTAATCATTTCACTTTTCTTTCTCTTTTTAATCATTTCACTTTTTTTCTCTTTTGGTCTTAGCTCTGTGGTGTAATGACTGATGCTATAGCCATTATGGTGATTAGAAGGCACAACCACAATTAGAATGATGACGGACAGAGACAGAGATAACCCAGCTCTCTGAAGACTGTTGATGCACATATCAGCTTGGCTGTTCAACTTTAGACTTATCCATGAGAAAAGAATAAAGCCTCCCCTTGATTTTAGCCTGCTACAATTCTTAACATCAATCAGACTAGAAAAATAAAGGGACCTTCTAAAACTTGGAGTAAACTCTGTGTTATTGTATCTTTCCTACACTAAGAAAATATTTCCATACAATTTTCAACTTTATTTATGGGTAGTAGTTTCAGAATTTCAACAGGGTCCACCCTAACTGTGCATGACTTCCACTGAACCTGATTACATCTTTAAAGATGCTAGTATTTCCTAAAAAGGTCATGTTAGAGGTACCAGAGGTTAGAAATTAAACATATCATTTGGGAGGGAAACAATTTCATCCCCAAGACTAACACTACTCCAGACAACCCCATGTCAACTCTGGATCTGCCTTTGGTTTCCACTAAGAGCAGCAAGAATCACTTTTAACTGTCAACAGATATATACCGAAGTTAATGATTATGGAGACTTACTGTATGACAGTGTAGTAAGCTCTTTCTAAGAATTATTCTTTAACAGCTTCCCATTTGTAAAACTAATAAAGCTTTTTTTTAATATACTGTAAACAAAGCTGAAGTAACTAAGATAAAAAGTATAGAAATGGATCAATGGCCCCTTTTTCTTTCTTTTTTTTTTTTTTAACCAGTAACATGAACACAAATCTTGAAATAAGAAATAAAGAATAAGTTAAAACAGAAAGATGAAAAAATATATCTATCTGTTGCTGTGTGAGGACCTTACTGGGATTCTGATCAAATAAAGAAACTATGAAAAAACTTATGATACAATTGAGGAAGTGTAAATACTAATTTATAATTGATATTAAGGTAATTATTATTAATTTTGTTTAGATGTGATTATGGTTAAAGACTATTTTTACAGAATTTTTCCTATCTCTTAGAAATACCTCTTGAAATATCTACAGATACCATGCTCTGATGACTGGGGTTACTTCATAATAATCTTGCCTGAGAAGTTATAAATGTAGAAGATTGACCAGGAATTGGTCCCTGGAGATACTGATTGATGACTACATGGATTTCATCATAACATATCTTCAAATTTGGGGTATATTGGAAAATTTTTTAAAGATTTTATTCGTTTGACAGAGATCACAAGTAGGCAGAGAGACAGAGGGGAAGCAGGTTCCCTGCTGAGCAGAGAGCCCAATGAGGGGCTTGATCCCAGGACCCTGAAATCATGATCTAGGCAGAAGGCAGAGGTTTAACCCACTGAGCCACCCAGGTGCTCCGGGATTTTTCATATGGACAGAAGCCATGTGTAGAAAATAACATTTGGGAGTAACTGGGTAGCTCAGTTGGTGAAACCTCCAACTCTTGATTTCAGCTCAAGTTATGTTCTCAGGGTTGTGAGATTGTGCCCTGTGTTGGGCTCTGCACTGGATGTGGAGCCTGCTTAAGATTCTTTCTCTCTCCCACCCTCTGCCCCTCCCATCGTTTTCTCTCTCTCTAAAAAAAGAGAAAAAGAAAAGAAAAGAACCTTTGGTGTGTAGATACGGACACTGTATTTCTTTGTAACAAACTATTTTATCTGAAAAAGAGGGACAAAAAATGCCACAACCATATCAAATTTTACAACTTAAAAAGTTTTTATTTTTTAAAAAGATTTATTTATTCATTATTTGAGAAAGAGAGAATGAGCAGGAGGGACAGATGGGGAGGTGAAGGAATTTTAAGAAGATTCCATGCTGAACGCAGAACCCAACCTGGGGTTCGACTAGGGTTTCATGCGGGGCTCAATCTCACTACACTGAGATCATGACCTGAGCAGAAACCAAGAGTTGGACACTTAATCAACTATGCCACTCAGGGGACGCCTGGGTGGCTCAGTTGGTTAAGCGGCTGCCTTCCGCTCAGGTCATGATCCCAGCATCCTGGGATCGAGTCCCATATCGGGCTCCTTGCTCGGCAGGGAGCCTGCTTCTCCCTCTGCCTCTGCCTACCTCTCTGCCTACTTGTGTTCTTTCTCTCTCTCTCTCTCTCTGACAAATAAATAAATAAAATCTTTAAAAAAAAAAAAAAAAAACCAAAACTATGCCACTCAGGTGTCCCTACAACATAAAAATTTTTAACATACTTTTGCAGTTATTACATTAAGTCCACCTAATAACAGTGGACTAGTAGTCAAGAGTACATAGACATAACTGGGAAAACTATTTTTGTTTAGATTATCAGAAGCATTACTTTATTTTCTTAGGAACCAGCATGAAGAAATGCATCTTAAAGAATTTATGTGTGATATCTTGCCATCTGGAAAATTCCTACGAGAATGTTGTAACTCTCTCTCTCTTTTTTTTTCCCTCAAATCTTATCTGTTTTCACATAAAAACTGTTATTTCAATCCCAAAAAAGGTAATATAAATGAGTTTTTTTGTGCAGCAAGCTCACTAAGAATTAATTTATAAGGCTGATGGCTTTGGAGACACAAAATGAACAAAAAAGAATCTTCAGATATGAAAATAAAAGAATATCATCCCTTTGCCTTGACAAGGAATATAAATCAAAAACATTTTAAAAACAGTACATCTTAAAGGAAATATTCAAGTGAATGTTTGTGGCATTATAAATGGAAACAAGAGGGGTCCTGAGGCCTGATATTCTTTATATAAGGGAGCTAGAGACATCAAAGAAGAGAAATGGTCAGGAGATACAGTGCATAACAGATACATGACCTTTGTCAATTACTCCTTTGTCTTAAATGAAATTCTGGAAAGGCCACACATTCTGTAACTGATTCAGTTGTGTAGAAGTGCTAAGATGTAGTTATAAACCACCGAAGAGATTTCATTCTGTCTTGTTAAAGAAAAAAAGTGAAAGAAGAAAAAAGTGAATTAAAAAGAAGTTTTAAAAGCTTAATAAATATAAATGGATAAATTATATTTTGGGTGTAAGAAAACAGCTGAGAAACAGTGTGGCATAATGAATGGTTAAAATGTTCAGAATTTCTAATAAGATTACCTGACTTCAAATTCCACCTTAGTTATTATCCACACATGTATCTCTAAGACTGGACTTTTCTTTTCTGAAATTGAGTTGACATGGATTGTGATATTATCACATTTAGATGTGATAATACATATAATATGTCTAGGATATTGCCTGTCATACATTAATTGTTTAATAAATGTTATTATTTATCATCATCATTGCCTGTTAGTAATATGTCATTATTAGCTGATGCTAATGTAATGATAAAGTATGTAAAATTTATGACAATAAAATTGTATTATGACTAAGTTGGAATACATTTTCAGATTCCAAGAGGATTCACAAAATTTGAATATTAGCTGAAATGGTTATCAAAATGATCTCTGACAGGGGAGCATGGGTGGCTCAGTAGGTTAAGCAGCTGGCTCTTAATTTTGGCTCAGGTCATGATCTCAGGGTCCTGCCATCAGCCCCAGGTAGAAATGTTCTCTGACATATCTCCAATTATCCTTCACTGTACAACCATCACCATGTAGCATGTTGCTTCTTGTGAGATCGAGAACTCACAATTCAGCCTTTCTGGGTTAGAAGTAAGGTACATAAAAACATGGAGTTTTATAGACTTACCATATTTCCAAGATATAATTTGGAAAATGTAGGAGTAGATCCGGACCAGGGATCCCTAATGCTCGGTGGTGGATGAAAAATATGTATCAAAAATATGTATCATCACAATCTCTGACTATGCCTTCATAAGAATCACAGATCCCAGGGGTCTGGAGACATCTTACTGTGGATGGCCAGAAAAAAGACCAGAGCAAGGCAGATGAAGGAAACTTCTGTTTTTAAAATATTGGAAGCCTCAGCATGCCCTTACCAAATAGAATCCCATGCTAGTACTTTTTACTTTTATTCCCATCCCCTCCATTCCACAGTTACATTTCCCCTTAAGGATATAAAAACTAGTGAGAAATACAGCAACTCCTTTGACACTAAATAATTGGGTGCCACTGGTACAAAACAACCCTGAAAGAGATAAACCATAAACTGAGAACAGCAGTCCAGATGAGTTTTTCCATCAATTCTTCTGTTAATTCAACATTTGTGCTAATTGCAGAAAGTAGTGTGAAGCCTCATAGGTGCCATAAAACGTATGCTATTTTTCCATACAAAAACCTCATCAGTTCTTAAATGGCTAAACCAAGCAATCCTTACAGGATCCAGGATTCAGAAGGAACCTCAAGAGACCCACAAGGTATTTATTGGTGTTCCTATGGATGTCCAGTGAGTTTGATAGTGTATCTGGGATACTTGCAAAAAGTTGTCAGAGGTCTCTCAGGATTCATAAAACTCAGATTTGCATAGATCACTCCTTTGCAAATTAAAGGATTGGAATGGGTCCCTATGAACTTTTGCAGTATCCAGAGCTCCAGCTAGGTGGGGCTTTACTTGCCTCAAGAACCAATGGATTTTTCTCTGATTAGGTCTCTCTCTCTCTCTGAAGAAGGCAACACTGAAAGATTATACATAAGACAAAGGTGTAACTTGGAAAATTTTGTGGTTTTACTGAGGACAGATAAAAAGAGACATCAGTGACCATAAAAGAAATAAAATTAAATTACAAGGTAATCTTTGGGAGAAGCAACATTATCAATTGCATTGAAAAATAATATTTCAATTCATCCCAGAAATAGATTAATGTGTTTAATTTTCTTCATATAAAATGCCTATTGTTTTTTAAAACTATTGTTAATGGAACATTTCAATTTTGCTTTTAAAGAGAATACTGTTAATCATGCTTAAAATGAATCCATCAATTAAATCTTAAATATTAAAATTTTAGAAAGTGTCATTTATAGAATACATGTAAATATTATTCATAAATTACATAAGGTAAATATGGAATAATAATAGACATATGCTTCTTCTCCAAATTTTCAGGGGATTTTTATTCTGAGACACAACCTAATCAATAAACCTTCTAATAGAAACCTTTAAACTCTAAAATCCTAAAGTTACAACATTTCCTGTTTAGGCTATAAACCTTCATATTCAAGGATCATGTGTGGTGTGTCTATAATGCTATTTATGAGCATGAAACATAGCACTGCTTTTTATCCAGAGGCATTACGGACAATGCTTGATGTTGCATGAAAATCCCATTATATTAAATCCATTAATGATATATAAAAATCTTACAGTATAAATTTCCATCATATTAGTGATACATCATATCACATTATAGTTTTCTTGTCATTAATATTGTGCTTATGCCTTTAGCTAGCGTTAAAAAGGGAATTATTAATAACTTGTAACAAGAACTTTCTAATTGTCACATTGTTCTACATGTCTCTTTAGATACCAACGGGTTGCCTTCAAAGTAGAGAAAAAAAGAGAAATTCATGTGAGTTTGAATTACATAATATGCATGACTAACTCATCTGAATGTCCAAAGGGGAGCTGTAAAATCAAGATGAAAAACAAAATTTAAAATCCTATGACCTCATAGTTAATGTTTGAGTGTACCAATGGGATTAAGCAATATTTTATTTTTGCTCTCTAAAATAGACTTTTCTTATAATCAGAAATATGATGTTTACAATTTTTCTCCTTTCTCCTCATTTTTCTAGGTTTTCTTCTTGGTTGATTCTCTGCTCTATCCCTTATTTTTCAATGTCCTGTCCCATTGGTTCATCGTTAAAGTTTTAATACTGAACTTTTGCATATAATACTATACAAACGGTATTGATTTTACCTGTCTTTTAATTATCCTCTTTAGTCCTATCATCCTAACTAATTCCACTCATCTTAGTGGTTGTGACTTGCCTTACTGATAATGCAATAAGGGCTTTCCTACTCTAGCTTATGGCATTCTAAGGACTTCTGGGGAAGTGCTAAGGGGAATGTCATATTCTGTCATCTGCAATAAATGAGTCCACATGTTCTATGACTAAACCGAGTATTTAAGGGTGGCATTTGTGATCTTATTAGGTTCTGGCTAGTAATTTAGCATTCTTTTCTTTATTTTCTAATTAGAAGAATATTAAAAGCTCAATATGAGAAGAATATTAAATGCTCAAAACTATACCAGTGTTCAAAAAAATTTTAAAAAGGAAGTATTTCCTCCCTTGTCATAATTACTCATTTCTAGTTTATTTCTTTTCATATTCATTTATTTCAAAACAATATAAAATTTGACATAGGACTATAAAAAATATTTGCCAAATTAAAAACTATCCAAAAAAAAAAAAAAAAAAAAAAAAAAAAAAAAAAACTATCCAAATCAAGGAAAGGTTATTTATCATTAAATGTATTTAGTCAATTTATTGTACAGATTTTTTGATATAGCTATATGTATAAGTAAAAAAAAAAGTTCTAATATTGTTGAGAAGATACACACACACACGCACAATAAGCTTATAAAATCTCTTTGCCTTGTAGAAAGATTAGGCAACCAAGCTCTACAGTCATTGTGGCTATCCCTATCTCAATACCTATTAAGAAGGGTAGATCATTCTCCAAATTCATCTGTAAAACAATGGCAGCCCCAGTGATCTATTACACAGACGTGCCTATAAATAAGACTAGCATATAGAATGCCTGGTTATATAATACATACTCAATTAATATTTGCTATCTTTGTAGGCATTGATACAGTTAATATAAAACATACACAAGCTCACTTATTTTATTTGTATCCTGACCACCTCAAAAAATTTGAATCGACATAGAGATTTAAATGTCATTTACGAGAAGAAATTAGAGAGAAATATAAAAAAGGGCACAGGGTTCTCTGAATGAAGTTAAGAGGGTAAATTAATGAGTCTACAGTGAGCTGACTGTAATTAGAAACCCCGTTTTCATTTTCGTTATGCTTCCTGAGAGCAAATGCAAAAGTGAAACTTAATGCACTGTATTGTTTTCTTCCTTTCTACAGTTCAAGACAGGCTTTTCCCTCCTGTGGCTTTGAGAAAATGATACTAATTTTTCAATTTTATTTTATTCTTGACCCTCACTTTCCATTTGTCTGGGATCTTCTTTTTATTTACCTTATTCTATATTCTATGCTATTACTCTTGGGAATGAGAAGAGAGCAAGCTGTCTGTGCCACAGGATCCCATCATGAATAACCATGAAATAAGCAGAGACACTGTCACATCAGCCCTTTATAAGTGAAAGACATAATAGTAAACAATCACTCAATAATATGCATTTCTTGGGTTTTTAATAATTGTTGATATTCCATTTGTAACCTTTCTATCAAATAAGAATCTGATTGAAGTTTTAAATTCATTAGCACCGAATTTTACTTATAATTACTATTACTTTAACATTATTCTTTTACTTCTCAGTGGGTCTTCAAACAACTAATTAGCTTATCATATAAGGATCAATTTAATGACATTAAATATTACAAAGTGGCATTTCATAGAATAAAGGATAGTCAAGAGATTCACCGTAGAACAGTTATTAAGCAGGGAGTCCATGTGGGTGGGCATGAAAGGAGCATATAATTCAGAGTGTAGAGAAGCAGGTGGGAGTAAAGTGTGTCATATTACTTTGTGAGCAAAACAGAACATGCCCTTCAGTCACTGTTTCTCTTCTGCTAGGAGGTAATATTGCTGAATTTTTTGACCTTCTTTGTATTTCTATCAACATTAATGCAAATACATAAGCAAACAGACCATCATGTACTCATGTACTCCAGCCTTTAAGACATCTGGAGGTTCTGATAAATATTCACATAATAAGCAGATAAAGAAATGGTATCCATATTATTTTATCATTAGCTGGTGTGTGTGTGTGTGTGTGTGTGTGTGTGTGTGTGTGTGTGTGTGTTAAGGGAGAGGACATCATTTGTTATAATGTGTTATTTGCTAATATATTTATAAAAGAGTATTAGAATGAGTCATTATTATCTGGAAACCAGATTCTCCCCTGAGGCTTCCTCACTTTGGGTAACTTAGCTGTTTGCATATTAACCATTTCAGGATACCGATGACTCATGCCTATAAATAACACTCACCACTGAATCCTAGTCAAGCTTCCACGCATACAGAGAACACTAGGGAAGAAAAAGAAAAGGTACTGCAATTTACATATTTTGGAATGCTTCTGCTAAAAATCTCTGTCAACCCAGACTCAGGACCTTTAATGTCCACAAGTCACAGGGTCTCTGAGGATGAGGCCATTTGTCTTTCAAGCCACAGCAAACTTGAGCAACCTGTGCTTGAAAACACAAATGTCTACATTTACCTTTGGGCCCTGCAGATCAGTGCTGTTAGAGTCCAAGTTTCAGCTCCCTGGAACCCAGAGTTCACTGGTATGGGTAGTGACATCACGATAGTTTAGTGATACTGCTATCGATGGTCTGTGTGCTATATTCTAAAATGATATCAATGCCTTAGGATTTTTTAAAAGCCTCTTTGTTTCTTCCCCCTGTAGTTATTTTCTATGCCTGACTATAGAACAGACTTTCTAAGTGAACTTAAAGTACATAACAAATCCTCTGTTTCATTCATCTTCTGATCCTCCACTCTGTCCATAGTAAAATGAAGCTGATAAGCATGTTTGGAAAATCATCTTGGGTAGAACATGTTTTTTTCCTCCAAAATACCCAGCCCACAAGCTGCCTTTGTGGATGACAGGTAAGCAAATATGTTGAATGGTCAGAAGCTGCTGAAAGGTGTTTCAGCTCAGAGATGAAGGATCTGTTGTATAAAAGTTCTCCTTTGTTCCTCAGACATCATCTCCACCCACTGGAAATAATTGCTGAGGATTTCCATCCTGATTATGTCATTCTATCTTCCCTTCTGTGTTCCCTGGAAATGAGAAAGGAGCCAGCTGTCTCCATAACATTTGCATCATAATAATCAAATACTTGGAAAACTTCATCTAAAATAACATCAATATCATTATAATAGTTTTTGCTATCTGATATGCATGCGTGTAATAGATGTATAGATTGGATCTGATTTAATGAGCCATTAAGTTCATTCAAGAAATATAATAGCAACATCATACATAAGAAGCCTGGACTGACTGAATAGATTGGGAATCTGAATTTTAATAGAAACTGGTTGCTCAATTAAGAGGCAGGTGCTGAGATGGAAATATGTTCAACCAGATCAATGGCTTCTGAATCATTCTGAAAGCATTATTGGTTAGATTTTTTGATAGTTATAAAGGTATGGGTTTTATGTGTGCATGCCAATATAGATGGACATCCCTGTACAATGTATACATGTGTATTGATTACACATAGCCATATACAATAGTAGCTTGATTCTTAAACAATTCTTGATAATAGCAACAAAGATGAATTGAGATTATCTCTAAATTTGTGGTATGCATTCATCTTTCATCATTATATTGGTTAAGAGCACAGACTTTGGAATTGGGTTCAAGTACTACTTCAAAAAGCATTGCCTCAACTGTTCTAGAGACCAGAAAGCTCACAAACCTGAGGCAAATTAACCAAATGTAAAATTGCATTTTGGGGTAGGGGAAAGTGGTGAACTAAATACTTAACACTTTGTCAAAATAGGGATGCTTCCTATAAATCATCTATGCTTCACTTGATTTGCCATTCAATGGATGGGCTATAGCCTGATATTCCAGTTTTTTTAGGAAAAGTCAAATATGTTGGTTGGATCTGAAATATACAGAGTCATAAATTAAGCATTTATTTAACAATATGATTATACATTGAGCTCTTAGTCCTGAGGTTTTCCTCCCTCAAATTATGTATGCAGAATGAAGGTATTAATGTTTAACTCATGGCATGTTCTTGAGGATTCTAAAAATCAGTTAAAATAGTTTTTGGCATCTAGTAGGTGCTCATTAAATTTAACAATTATTATCCTAACTAAAGTATTATTGTTTTCAAATTGTCTAATTACTCCAACAAGTACTTCTGGCCTATTATTTTCCAGGTATCATGAAAATGTCCATCCAGGTGAATAGAAGAAACTCTGGAACCATTTTCTTTTCTTTGGTATTGAGCTGCTGCATATCAGCTGTGACCCAGATTTGTGTTTGTCTTATAGAGTAACTTCATGTAGGATCTGCAAACTGCAGTTTCACAGAGATGTGTTGGTAAATGTTTAACAACTTCTGTCCAAAAAGAGGAGGAGAACAAGACAGAGAGTGTGTCTGAGTGATGTGGAGAAGTCCTGATTTGTAGAAACTGCCAGTTTGCACGGTGTAAATACTTCTCCTGTGGCTGATTTCAAGCTATCAGTGCAAGGTCACTGACACAGAATTGAGAAGAAATGCTACAAGTCACTTTGAGATGGCTACAGTATACTCTTGAATATAAAGCTTGCAAGTGATGGGGTGCAGCAATTTGAAAGAAAACAATTCTTACATTCATGATGAGGATTGAACTCCAACAGAAATCTCTTTGTGCCAAAAAGTCAAACATGATTTTAAGAGGATGCAATCACATCAAGTACAAGTTAAAACAACATCATATTGAACCTAAAAATAAACGAGAAATAGTTTGTTTTGGACGAGAAGGAGAAATACAAAATAAGTATAAAGAGACACAGTTTACTCTTTTTTCTTTTTAACAGACATGTAGATAACACTATTATGTGTCAGGCATTAATCTAAGAACTTTATAAATACTAACTGATTTGAATAATAATTCACTTGAAAAAAGTAACTTATTAAAATGAACAGTATTGGAATATAATCATACTTTGACAAAAATAGCCATGTTCTACAAAAAACTAGAAGCGTTTTGCTGTGTGGAAGCTGGAGACCAGATCTATAAGATGGAAACTGGAGTCTTCCCCAAGAAGTTTAAGAGACTGAGTAAGGAAAATGATGAACATAGAAGGACATTAGATTCTTTTAACTGTAAGTAAAATAATATAATAAATAAAAATATATAACTAACAGAATAAAATAATACAATGAAAATAGTTGTGATTTATAAAGCATGCACATCTAGATGGCTTAATTTTTGTGGTTCATATTTTCATTCTTATTTTGAGTACTTTACTGTGTGACAGGTGCTGAGTTCATTCACGTGATGGAGAGCACAATGAAGGGAAGAGATCACTTCCCAGGTTCCCAGCTTCCCAGGAGTTCTTAGTGTAACTGGGAATTTATATTCTTTGAAAGGTAGAGCTAGTAATATCAGCAGCCATGCCCCACCAAACCCTAAAGCTTGTCAGCTTTCAAATAAGTTTATATCTTATTCATACAAATTCTTAAGATTTTATTTATTTGAAAGAGTGAGTGAGATGGAGAACATGAGCAGGGGGAGAGGGAGAAGCAAACTCCTCCTGGAGCAGGGAGCCACACATCGAACTCAATTCCAGAACCCTGGGATCATGACCTGAGCCAAAGGCAGTTGCTTAACCTACTGAACCACCCAGGCAACGCTATTCATAAAATTCTAATGTGGATGTTCCTCTTCAACAAATAATCTACACCACAAGGTCATTCAGGAATCCAGGCAAATTCCACCACATGGCTCCCATCTGTTCCTAAAAGTTTTTTCCATCAGCAGATGGGGAAAAAAAAAAAAAAGAGAGCGAGAGATATTGGTGGGTCACGCAAGTGGATATCAAAGGCCATATATGGAAAAAGGCACATATTACCTCCACTCATTCCCCTAATGGCCATATCCAATTGCAAAGGAGGCTAAGGAAAGCAACTCACTTGTGAACTCTGAGGAAAGAAAAGTGAGTTTGATAAAACCAAATTCCCTGGCACATATCCAAGTTATTCAGCTAATGCTTACAATCCTTTATGTAGATAAAATGTTTGCATCCATTTTTCAGATGAGGAAACAGAAGCTAAAAAAAAAAAAAGATTAAATAACTTGACTGCCCAAGTTAACACACTTTGTTTATGTCAAAGCTGGGGTTTTGCTACATGAGAGTAGCATGTCTCATGATTTTGCTACCTGAGAGTCCGTATGTGGAGGTTTCTTGTTCTTGTTTGAGTTCTTTTGCTTGTTTTGTTTTTAGACTTTGGGGAAAAATACTTTTGGTGATGTGAATCAAAAATTTTTCAAAGTAAACAAACTCCCCAACATTGAGAATTTGCTCTACTCTCAGGAAACCAGCAAGACCAAATCGCAAAAGAACATTTGCCAACCCTTTACTTTCTAATACGGGAATTTTTTGCAGAGAGTAGAAAAATTTTTTGATAAGCTCTCAAGAATAGGCTTTATACAAAACATGCTCTTCTAAATAGAATAGCACTTGCAATTGGCATCAATAAGACATAAACTGTTTCCAAGGATGAAGTATAAGCTTTAGTGAAAAACACAGAATAGCTCTCTTATTGTGGTTCAGAGAGGTATTTGACATAACATTCTGCTGCCTTTGGACACTAATAAAATATAGGTTTAGAAGGAGGGTAAATAATTACAGATTTTTAAGCTTGTACTACAAATTCTACCCAGTTCATGCCAATCTGAAAATTAAATAAATAATTTTATTCAAGTCTATGCAATGAAACTACATTTGTCTTTGAGTTGTCATTCAGTTTTCTATGACAAATTCTTTTTTTTTTTAATATTTTATTTATTTGACAGAGAGAAATCACAACTCGGCAGAGAGGCAGGCAGAGAGAGAGGAGGAAGCAGGCTCCCTGCGGAGCAGAGAGCCCGATGCGGGGCTCGATCCCAGGACCCTGGGATCATGACCTGAGCCGAAGGCAGAGGCTTTAACCCACTGAGCCACTCAGGCGCCCCTCTATGACAAATTCTTAAAATACCTTCCATAAGCAGGTAGAACGTAATGAAATATACTTAAAGCATTTTAATCGGCTAATAGAAAGAGTGAAGAATATTATGAAAAGATTTATTTTATTTATATATTTAGTTTTATCAGCAACTGTGAATTACAAGCAGGTATATTCACATACACCAAGTGATAATCATAGTAAAAGAATTTTACACTGTAATAATCAAATATTTTTATTAAGCTCTTGGACTTACTGGAAATGTATTTTCTTTCTACTTTGGTAGAATGGCAATAGGCACTTAGATCTCAGATCAATAGATAGAAATGTTTATTTTACATAGAGAGAAGCGAAGAGATTTTATATTGTCTTAAAACTCATTTTGCTGTGTCATGAGAACTCATTTTGAAGTATCTTTCTTGTCAGCAGTAGTATTTTGTTTCAAACTAAAGCAGAATGTGTTTCTCTTTTGAGAAAGCATCTTAAATAAGGCAGACTTCAAAACAGCATGTTAGACTTATTTTTATCACTTAAAGCTTTAATTTTTTTTTTTAAAAGAGGGATGGTATAAAGAAATGAGATTTAAACTTCCATGCAATGAAATTCCATACCTGAAGTTTCCTACAAAAACAGCTAGCTGATCAAAGATGGTACCATTGTCTAGAATTTAGCACTGGGAAGAAAATAAGCAAGATTCAAGTGTTTATAGTTTACACATCTGTCTATTTAAAGGACTTCCAACCCCATAGCCCTTTGCTGTTGTCAGGAAAGAAATGGAAAATTCAGTTACAGTCGTCTACTTGGTCTATCATTATTTAGGATGAAAACACAGTTTAGTCATTCACTAACTCAGAATTCTCTTTTTAGCAACTTAATACAGTATCATGAAACAACTGCCACAGACGGTTTATAACAAGACTTTGTGCCAAAAATACATCACTTGTAAGGAAAACAGGAAACAGCAAAGAGAAAGTCAACTTTAACCAGTTTTCTGAGTCACCTCTTCCTGTGGATTCATCTGTCACAAAACTCCACGTATTTATGAGTTTAAAGTGTGAATTAGAGGAAGGGGTTAGAGCCTGAGAGGGCCCTTAATTGGTCTAAGCCACCAGCTTTTCCAAGGGCTAGTTCTAAGCCAAATGATAATGTGGTGAACAACACCTCTTCTCTCCTTTCTATGCTCAAATCCCTACCTTCTAGGCAACCAGGGCTCTCATGCTTTATCTGGCTTCCCAGGACTTCATCCTTTATTTACCAAAATGAGTGCAGTTAGCTACCATGATGATTCAGTCTATTAACATGATAAACTAGTGCCAAGTGCAGATACCACTTGTGGTTTTTTGAAAGATTCTTTGGAATTGCACCAACTATTTTGGAACTTTTTCAAGGAGAAAGATAGTCAATGGGTGTAATAGTAACCAAAATTATGTTCAGCATTTGCTATGTTTATGTGGTGAACTACTTGTCTTAGATCATCTTATTAAAGCATAACAACAACAAAAACAAAACTCTTAGGTAATTATTATATATATTAAAATTACATATGTAAAAATACATATTTTAGTACAGGAGGAGATGGAGGTTTTAAATATTTGTAATATTCCAGGAGATCCCTAGCTGAAGTAGGGACCGAGTGCAGGCTGCTATGAGTTCAGATTCTGTCATTATGCTGATACATGTGGTTATTCTTCATGGGGATTCGCTTGACTATAGGAAATCATGTCAGAGGTCCCAGAGAATGCTCTCAAAATTCACATACATGAATGAAAATCTCCTGATTCATGTCATTGTTTTGGCATCATATATAGGTCACAAAAATTTCCCAGAGGATTTAAATACACACTCTGATTAAGGACACCATCCATGTCTTCAGGTATGTGAAGACTTGAGTGAACATTAGTGTCATTTGTGGACTTTTTTTTTTTTTCCACAAACAAAAGAGTAACTGGATTACAAATCCTCCGATTCAAGTACTAGACATGCCTCCTGCCAGAAGGTACAAGTCCATCACAGGAAGTGCAGGACTTTTGGGAATTTCTCTGGATAAATTTCAGTTGTAGCAGGAAGAGGCCCTTCAGGACCCATTTGGGACAGATTTTTGAGTGGGAATGAAAAATTCGGTGCTCCAGAGTGACTTGAACCTGTCTTTCACTTTCCAGACCCAATGTTTCCATCACGATTCTTTCTTAACAATACCTGCCAGCCACATTGTTATTTAAGATGGATCCTGAAGTAAGAAATCTGGTTCTCAGTCTTGCCCCACCCTTGCTGCTCCTTCTTCTTCACCTTTTCCTTCTCCCTCTTTTCCTCCTCCCCCTTCTTCCTCTGTCTTCTCTTTCCATTTGAGGGACAATGGGGGTTCTGGGGTTCTATTCTGGAATGCTATATCAAAACAGCTATGGCTACAGGTATGAGAGACTCCAATTTATAGAGTCTTTGAGAAGTCTCCCTTGCTCAGGACTCCAGCCCTATTTCCCTGGGTGTCCAACAAAATATGTCCTCTTTTTTGTTATTTTCTAGGTAGGTTTTATAATTGCCGTTCTTTAACTGTAGTTGCCTTTCTGATATCAAGTGATTTCTGTTGTTGGTTCCATTAGACGCTTGACCAGTATAGTTGATTAGTTCCTTGGGCACCTTGATGAGGAGCAGTGCTAAGAGTAGTGGGAAGTGTAATGAATTCTTCTGTTCCAGGCTAGTTGCAGAGCAGCAAAAAGCCTCAGTGCCAACTGATTTAGGCTCCAGAGAAGACCCCTCTGCCCCTTTGCTTTCTTAGGGGCACTCAATCTCATGGGATGGGGGGATTTAGTCCATGTCTTCATATTCTCTTAAGTACCTTCTGAGCATCAACATGCACTTCAGACTGCTGTAGACCTTCTGCAGTGCTCCAAATGAGAGTCCAAAACAGATACCATTCAAGATACTAAAGAATATTGAATCATAAGTTCATAGTACATACTTATATGTTGCATCCAACCACACTAATAATGGATTGAGTCTCTAGAAATAATATTTTAAAATATTTGTCCATCTTTTACACCTCATCTTTTCCTAATTGTTCCTTTTCCTTTGGTCATTCAGGCAGGAGGGGCCAGGAGGGTGAAGATGTGAAAGTTGTCAAAGTATCTACCTACTTCCCTCTGGACTACCCACACATGAGTCAAGGCTTAAGAGTATAAGCTGGGACGCCTGGGTGGCTCAGTGGGTTAGGCCGCTGCCTTTGGCTCAGGTCATGATCTCAGGATCCTGGGATCGAGTCCCACATCGGGCTCTCCGCTAAGCGGAGAGCCTGCTTCCCTTCCTCTCTCTCTGCCTGCCTATCTTGTGATTTCTCTCTGTCAAATAAATACATAAAATCTTAAAAAAAAAAAAAAAAGAGTTTGCTAAGTTCCTTATAGATTTTGGATACTAGCCCTTTATCTGATATGTCGTTTGCATATATCTTCTCCCATTCTGTCAGTTGTCTTTTGGTTTTGTTAACTGTTTCCTTTGCTGTGCAAAAGCTTTTGATCTTGATGAAATCCCAATAGTTCATTTTTGCCCTTGCTTCCCTTGCCTTTACCGTTGTTCCTAGGAAGATGTTGCTACGGCTGAGGTCGAAGAGGTTGCTGCCTGCATTCTCCTCAAGGATTTTGATGGATTCCTTTCTCACATTGAGGTCCTTCATCCATTTGGAGTTTATTTTCGTGTGTGGTGTAAGGAAGTGGTCCAATTTCATTTTTCTGCATGTGGCTGTCCAATTTTCCCAGCACCATTTATTGAAGAGGCTGTCTTTTTTCCATTGGACATTCTTTCCTGCTTTGTCAAAGCAAACTCAACACCCAAAGAACAAACAATCCAATCAAGAAATGGGCAGAGGACATGAACAGACATTTCTGCAAAGAAGACATCCGATGGCCAACAGACACATGAAAAAGTGCTCCACATCACTTGGCATCAGGGAAATACAAATCAAAACCACAATGAGATATCACCTCACACCAGTCAGAATGGCTAAAATTAAGGTCAGGAAATGACAGATGCTGGAGAGGATGTGGAGAAAGGGGAACCCTCCTCCACTGTTGGTGGGAATGCAAGCTGGTGCAACCACTCTGGAAAACAGCATGGAGGTTCCTCAAAATGTTGAAAATAGAACTATCCTATGACCCAGCAATTGCACTACTGGGTATTTACCCTAAAGATACAAACATAGTGATCCGAAGGGGCACGTGTACCCGAATGTTTATAGCAGCAATGTCTACAATAGCCAAACTATGGAAAGAACCTAGATGTCCATCAACAGATGAATGGATACAGAAGATGTGGTATATATACACAATGGAATACTATGCAGCCATCAAAAGAAATGAAATCTTGCCATTTGCGACGACGTGGATGGAACTAGAGCGTATCATGCTTAGTGAAATAAGTCAATCGGAGAAAGACAACTATCATATGATCTCCCTGATATGAGGACATGGAGAAGCAACATGGGGGGGTAGGGAGATAGGAGAAGAGTAAATGAAACAAGATGGGATTGGGAGGGAGACAAACCATAAATGACTCTTAATCTCACAAAACAAACTGGGGGTTGCTGGGGGGAGGTGGGATTGGGATAGGGGGAGGGGGCTATGGACATTGGGGAGGGTAAGTGCTATCGTGAGTGCTGTGAAGTGTGTAAACCTGGCGATTCACAGACCTGTACCCCTGGGGATAAAAATACATTATATGTTTATTAAAAAAAAAAAATTTGGAAGGGGAGGCGAACTATAAGAGACTATGGACTCTGAAAAACAACCTGAGGGTTTTGAGGGGTCAGGGGTGGGAGGTTGGGGGAACAGGTGGTGGGTAATGGGGAGGGCACGTTTTGCATGGAGCACTGGGTGTTGTGCAAAAAGAATGAATACAGTTACGCTGAAAAAATAAATAAAATGGAAAAAAAAAAAAAAGAGTATAAGCTGTGTTTGCCATGGCTCAGCACTTCGGGGGAGAAGCAAATGCTTCCAGACACCTGAAGGCACTAGAGATTTAGACAATTGGAAAAATATTGTTGGGCCATAAAATAAGAATACTTCATGAGGTGACCACTCAGGATCAGATGATAGAACGTTGACTACAGATGATGACAGAGTGAGTAAGAAAGGACCTCAGGCCATGTGTCCTTCTGCCCATTTCATGCATTCTGCATTTTCACAGGAAATCTTCCATAAAACCAGGGAAATCCTTAATTGGCTGATGAAAAGTCACCAAGAGCCAGTGACATAAAAGAAATTAGTTAAATTATACATTATTATATAAAGTTGCATCTCATACATACTTGTTTTTCAGACTGAGATTGTGATTAGGAGACTCTGCTGTTGATGATAATGACATCGCTCAAAAGGTGTACTCAACACCACATGTACTGTGGTACATGGCATAGACTGGATAGGTGGCAATGATAAGCTTAAATCGCATGTAAATTAACATCCAATCAGTTCTTTGGGTTTTGGGAATACCTTGAATATTATCCAGGAATCTTTGTTACCATGTCTGTTTGCTGCTAAAAAATTTTCCATTAGGACACTATCATCCAGGATTTTCATGTATACAATTAAAAAACTTTCAATATAATGTGTTGTCATAATTCAGAACTAAAACTATTTTAAAATAATTATTTCATGTAGATTATATTTGTATAAAGGAATAATTCACTTTCTAACATTTATGTATAAGGTATGAAGAAAATACAAACACATTTCGAAATTTATGAAAGTCAACACATCATTTATGCTTAAAAGGCAGAAGAAGACTACAGAGAAGAAATACGAATGAGAATTTGAGTTACTTAGAAGACTCTCATTTAAATTACAAACTAACTCTGTTACAGGAAATTTAGCTTAATTATTTAAAAATAGGTCACCATTCTATTTCTTATTGTGTCATTACTCCTCATAAATGACTGAATGATTTTTCTTTCAGTTTTTTTTCATATTATTTTGTGTGACTGGCTTTTATTGACTATTCATAAAGTATACTTAATAACCTCAGATATATTACAGATTCTCAATTAAATATGCACAATATAAATTGAGTAGGAATATAAATATATCCTTCCAATTTTATTTTAGATTACCACCTTCCTGGTATTGTAAGTATATTTTTCCTAATGAATTAATGAGGCAGAATGATATAATGACTTGAAGAACACATTAAGGTCCTTCTCTTTATCTTGATCTGTGATAATATATCTGGTTAAAAGATTAAGTTATTTACAAGTTTCTGACTGACATTTAAAGTACTCTATTATGCTCTCTTGAGTCTTATTTCTCCATCATATCACATTAATTAGCTTCTCTAAAATATGGGCCACCTCTTCCTTACACTGGAATTGCCAGCATCCATTACAGTGCCTGGAACATAACAGGTGTGCAATTATAACTCTGTTTTCATCATGAGTCTCAATATCTTTGTCACTGAAATAACAGTTATGATACATTGCGTCGCCATGACAGGAGGAATAAATAAAGTAATATATTAATTTTAAAACTTTTAATGTATAAAACAATACTAATCTTATTAGATTTCATTATGTAGATTCTATTTATCCTTTAAGATGTACCTGAAAACATTTATTCTCTCTCAAGTTGTTCTGATTACCCAATTTTACAATTTTTCCTTTCCAACACTCCAATTCTCTCTCTCTCTCTTTTTTTTTTTTTTTTTAGGTAGTAAATTTAAAATAGACTAATGCCATTTTAGAAACAAGAGAGACCTTAGTCCCAAATATACATTATGTAGGGGAACAGACTGAAGCCCGGAGAAACACTGTGGGAAGAAATGGATTCTTTTGACTAGGGTGACTGCTCTTTCTATGATTGTACATGATGAGGAACTGATTGACAGGTCATGTTAAAAACATCTCAATCTCTTTATCTATAAAATCAACCACATTAAAAGACACTGTCTAGAGAATGTTGTGTTTCAGGATGGATCACAATATGTATGCCATATTGATTCTGCAACACAATTGTTCATTCCTAAAGATGTTACAAATAAATTATACACCAGGGGAAACTGCCTTCAGAAAAATGCATCTGTATTAGCAGATGGCATTCTTCCATTTCATAAGGAAAATGAAGTTATCAGGCATGACCAGCTTTAACCCTACTTCATCAAGAAAAGAAACATCAGTACTCTTTCCTATGACCCTAAGCTAAGGGGGAAAAGTTCTCATGTCTGTTCCAGACAGAGTTTTAATTCTCAGTATTTAACCAAATCCTTTTCTGTTTTCTCTGGTGCTTTGCTCCCTAAATTATTCTCACTTTCTATTGATGTTTCATCTTTTCCCTCACCATTACCACATTTCCATTAACATACTTCTGTTTTCTAAATAAGACTTCTGGACCTACAGTTGCCGATTGATAGCATCAACACTTCCTCTTCTTGGCTCTTGAAAAGGTGTCTTTATTTTTTTTTTCTTTTTCCCAATTTGATGCTTGCTATCTAACCCATTGCTTTTAAGCAATGTATCCAGGTTTTGCAGGATATGATCATTGATTTTATGTTTCACCCTTTTTGGAACATGGGTGCCCAAATATTTGGCTAAATATTATTTCTGGATATGTCTATAAGGTATTTCCAGACAGAGTTAGCATTTAGATTGGTGGACTCCATAAAGTGGTTTACCCTCCCTAATGTAGGTGGTCATCATCGAATCCTTTGATGACCTGAATGGAGCAAAAAGGTGGAGGCAGAAAGAATTCATCCTTTCTTGCCTGAAACATCTGTCTTCTACTGTTCTTGAGGATCTTGGTTATCAGCCAGATATCTGGACCAGAATCTAATCATTGGCTTCCCCCTTTTCTCAGGTCTTTGAACTAGAACTTAACTATATTATTTCTTTAAATAAATAGAAAGAATACTAGAAAGCAGAGTGAAAGAGTTTCGTGTTGGAGTGTCAAAAGTGTGAATTAGAAAAGTTGCTGTAACTTAAAAGAATATGGTATGTGTTTATAGAAGCCAATAGGAACCATATGATCAGTTATTTCAATCTTTTCTCAAGTAAACTAGAAAGTGACAGAGTGACATAAACTTATTTATCATAAAAAAAAGAAAAGTAATAATCTGGTTGTTGCTTGGAGGATTGGAACCCAGGGTAAAGGAGGGATAATACATATTTGCTGATCAGAATACAAGTTGACACAAAAATGCCAGTTGGGAGGCTACACAATTTTCTAGGAAGTCTAGGCTACTAGAAGTGAGTTAGAGAAGTGGATGGATAATAAATATATTTTTCAGAGGTATAGAACCAACTGGGTTTGTTGATGGATTGCATATGGTGGTCAAAAGAAAAGGCAAATGAATCTCAAAGCCATTATCCTAAGTAAAGAAGTTAAACATGACTACATATCTGTATGGTCCATTCATATGAATTTATAGATAAGAAAAAACTCTAGTGGGAAAGCCAATCAGTAACTCTCCAGGGCTGGAGGTCAGAGAAAGGGTGAAGTCTAAGGTTTCAGAGGAATGTTTAGGGTGATTGGATTTTTCTATATCTTGATTGTGGTGAAGGTTACATGGCTATACACAATTACTCAAATTCATATAACTATATTCCTACACTGTGGGAATTTTATTGTATGTAAATTATACCACAACTATTAAAATAGTCAAATATAGGGGCGCCTGGGTGGCTCAGCGGGTTAAAGCCTCTGTCTTCAGCTCAGGTCATGATCCCAGGGTCCTGGGATCAAGCCCCGCATCGGGCTCTCTGCTTAGCGGGGAGCCTGCTTCCTCCTCTCTCTCTCTCTGCCTGCCTCTCTGCCTACTAGTAATCTCTATCTGTCAAATAAATAAATCTTTAAAAAAAAATAGTCAAATATAAATTGGGACATATTTTCATCTGACATTATAGATAAGGAAATTACTTAAGATACAAAAAACTAGTACAATTTTAGTATACCAAAATGCTCCATAAACATATCTTCTAAGAATATAAAATACTATTAAAAAACTAAGCATATAAGAACATGAGAATTACCAAAAGAAATTTAAATGGTTAAAACATAAAAGTAGTCTTGTGGTTTCAGTTATTATATGTAAAATGATGGGAAGTCATTCCTCTTTTTCTTACAACATGAAGACCGTGGGCAAGAAAAGCTAAAATCAATGCATTTTTTTGGACCTATCAGAAAACTTGGGTCATAGAGCAAAGTACCTTGAAATCTGGAGGTACACTCAGGGAGATAGAATACTTGAAATCAGCTCTCCTGGAGCAGAAATCATTAGACTCTATAAAACAGTAGAAGGACCTAAATAATATTTTTGACATTTTTCTAAAGGCTGTGGGTGAATTACCGTGAGAATAAAAAGCTCCTGAGGCTGTAGGGAATAATACAAAGTACATTCTTAGAGCATAGAACAATTAAAAACTAGAAATCAATAAAAAGGAGGTACCTTAAAAATCCCCAACTATTTGGGAATTAAATAATACATTCCTTAATTCCTGTTATTAAGGAGCAGCCTAGGAAATTCAAAAGACATTTTGAACTAAATGAAAATAAAGCTACAACTTACAAAATTAGTGAGATGCATCAAAAGTGGCCCTTAGGTTGAAATTTATAACTCTAAATAATTAAACACACACACACACACGAAAGATATACCTTATATAATATTATATTATATAATGTATTATATTATATAGAAAACTATATTATATAGAAAACTAGGCAAAGAAAATGAGAGCAAAAGTAATGATAGACTTTAAGTACAAATCAATGTAATTGAAATTAGGAAATAATAGAGAATGTCTTTGAAACCCAAACTTAGTCCTGGAAAAAAAAATCACAAAATTTAATAACACTGTTGCCATGTAAACCAAACTGGGGGTGGGGGGGAAGAAAACAGGACTAAAATAAAGGTCTTCATTACTGATTCCATTGACATTAAAAGATAGTAAGGTAATACTTTAAACATTATGCCTATATTTTGATCTCTTAGATGCAAAGGACTAATTCATTGAAAGATATAAATTATAAAAATTCACTCAAGGAAAACTAGATAACTGTTAACAAAATTGAATTAATTGTCAAAAAAAAAAAAATCAAAACCCAAAATACCGGGCCCATATATTTTCAACAAGAATTGTACCAAGAGTGAAAGAAAGAAATAATATCAACTTTACACAAAGTACTTCCGAATACAGTGGAGGAGGAACAGTTTCCAATTCATTCAAGAGACAAGCATAATTCTATTTCCAAATCTAAATATTGCAAAAAAGAAAACTACAGACTCATATAGTCTCATAATCATAGACACAAGAATCCTTAACAACATATTAGCAAATTCAATTCAGCAACATATACAAATATAAAACATCATCACTAAATGTTACTCATTGGAAGGCAAGCCTGATTCAACATTTGCATATCCTTATAATTCCTCATATTAACAAAATAAATTGATTATATCCATATGTAGAAAAAGTGTTTTATAAATTTCAACAAGCTTCATGATAAAAATTCTCAAAAATGTAAGCATAGAGGGGCATCTGGGTGGCTCAGTGGATTAAAGCCTCTGCCTTCAGCTCAGGTCATGATCTCAGGGTCCTGGGATCGAGCCCCACATCAGGCTTTTTGCTCCATGGGAAGCCTGCTTCTCCCTCTCTCTCTGCCTGCCCATTGGCCTACTTGTGATCTCTGTCTATCAAATAAATAAATAAACTCTTTAAAAAAATGTAAGCATAGAAGAAAAATTCTAATTAAGGTTTTTATATGAGAAACCCCGTGTTTTTTAATGGATATTGACAAAATGATTCTAAAATTTATATGGAAATGAAAAGGATCTAGCATAGATCTAGCATAGAGAACAACAAAGTTGAAGGAATCATAGTATTTGATATCAAGAATTACTATAAAAGTACATTAATCAAGATAAAAATGAGATTATGAAAGAATAGACGTATAAGTAAATGCAACAAAATTGAGTACCCAGAATAGACCGACACAATATAGTAAATAGATTTTTGAAAAGGATCAAAAAATGTCCCTGGAACAAATGGGTGTCCATATGCCAAAAAACAAACAAACAAAAACAAAAAAAAAACAAAAAAACCAAACCTAGTCTTGGATTTTATACCATTCACAAATATTAGCTCAAAGTGGACAGTGGACTAAATATAAAACTCAAAATATAAAACTTCTACATGGAAACTAGGGAAGAAAACTTTGTGACTTTGGGTTTGGTGTTGAGTTTTCAGATATAATGCCAAAAGCATAACACATGAAAGAAAAATATGATGGGCTGGGCTTCAATAAAATTAAAAAAACAAATAAACAAAACTTCTGCTTTTGGAAAAGAAACTACTAAGAGAATGAATAGACAAGCCACACAAGCTTGACTATTTTGCAAATATTATAACACACTTACCTGGTAAAGGTTTTGTATCAAAGAACTCTTAAAACTCAACAATGAGAAACAGATATCCCTATTTAAAAATGAACTAAATTGCTGAAATTCACCAAAGTAGATACAAAAAGATGGCAAGGTAAATATATGGAAAGATGCTGAACATCTTCTTTTTTTTCCCATTAGGGAAATGCAAATTAAAACAATATAAAGATATTACTACACAGCTATTAGAATGTCTAAAAGCCAAACAACTGGTCATCGTCAGTGCTGATAAAAAAAAAAAAAATGGTACAACTGGAACTCTCTTTAGGTCCTGCTGAGGAGGCAAATGATAGAGCCACTTTTTAGAAGACAGCCTGTCAATTTCTTATAAAGCCAAACCTAAATTAACATATGACACAGCAGTCATACTCCAAGGTATTTTCCCAACTGACTTAAAAATGTATTTCTATGCAAAAAATTGTATGTAGATGTTTATATCATCTTTGTTTATAATCACCAAAATTAGAATCAACCAAGATGTTCTTTAATTGGAGAATTCATCAATGAATGAGCTGAGATACATCAATACTGTGGAAGGCTGATCAACAAGGGAAAAGAACGAGGTATTAATTCGAGTAACATGGATGAATTTTAAAGGCATATTTCTAAGTATAGAATCCAGTCTGAGAGGGTTATATCTTGTGTAATTTCATTTACATGACATTTTGGAAGAGGCAGAACTATAAGTGATAGAGAACAGATTAATGGTTGCTAGGAGTTTTAGAAAGGGGAAGCATTACTCTGGGGATTTTGGGGATGGTGAAACTATTCTGTAATGGTAAATATATGACACTATTTGTTTCTAAAAGCCCATATCATGAGTAAACCTTTAAGTTTGCAAATTAAAAACAAATTTACTGGGAGGGTGGGGGATTTCTGGACGGATTTTAGACTTTAGCAAAATATCTCTCTTACAAATGTATGACACAAGCATACTGAAGGCGGTAGGAAGAAGGGCATTGACCTCAGCAAATAAAAAGAACTGGAAACTGTAATTCTAATGACAAAAGGAACTATACATAGCACGCTAGTCTAGCTAGTAATGTCATCTCTCATGGGGGTATGAGTTAGCAAATTTGAAACTTCTGCACATAGATACTGGAAATGATCAAATGAATGAATGGATGGTGAATGTCAGGAGCCATACATGTATATTATGAATATGCATATGTGTACATAAGCACTGAATACACGTGTATGTGTGCCCACATGTGTATGCATATGGACTAAAAATGTAGAGTTTTATAGATATAGAAAGCAGGGAATTAATATTGACCAAATTTCGAAATATGTTTATATCATAACTCTTCTGAGTTTTACAGTAAGGATGGATCATTAGTCTATAGTATTTCTTTATTTCTTTGCTGCGATTGATGTTTCTAGTCTTATTTAATAGCTGTAGTGATGTACTTTATGTTGCTATATGCTGAGCTCGTTTTGACAGATTCTGCAGGGAAGTTATTTTGCACAGGCTGGTAATTGGGTTTAGTGACAGGCCATACAAGAAAATGGATCTTTAACCAAATAATGTGATGCACAGTGTGTTAATTCCAAATGATTTCTTCTGAATGCTAATTTGTTTCTCATTATATCATTATTACTGGTTTGGGGTGTTGAGATTTTTTTAAAGACAGTTTTGAGTAGTTTGGGGATCACAGCAAAACTGAAAGGAAGACACAGAGATTTCCCACATATCCTTTGCCTCACAAATGCACTGCCTTCTACCTTATCAACGTCATCCACCAGAGTGGTACATTTGTTATAATTAATGAATCTACATTTTCACATTATAATTACTCAAAGTCCATAGTTTACCTTAGGGTTCACTCTTGTGATGTATGTTCTATTCGTTTGAACAAATGTATAGTGACATGTATCCATCATTACAGTATCATGCAGAGTATTTTCTCTTCTCCTAGAAACCATGTATATGCCACCTTTTCATTCATGTTGGATTTTATTTTGTTTTGTTTTACTGACTCTGCAAATTAATATATTTATAACTTACAAACCTTAATATGATTTATAAACCTTGATAAGATGACCTCCTAGGAGCTTTTCTTCCACCAAACTGAAACCAAATTCACTTGTGTCATTCTCAGTTCTTCCAGATGCGGGCAATACCTGAGGAGTCATGTGGCACAGTATACACATAAAGCAAGAAAGAGAACAAACAGCCTCTGATTGAAAATAAGCAGATTTCATCTCTAAATCTGTGGCCTGGCTCCTTGGATTCCTGGTTTCTGCATTTCTTCAATTTGCAAACATCTACGTTTACTTCTTTCTGTATGTATATTTTAGCTTTTATTTTATTTTATTTATTTATTTTTTTGGTGCTACGTCATTCCCAGCTTGACTATCTTTCAGAATACAAAATATATTTGTGGATTGCTCTGAAAGTTTAGGTTTTAGACTTGACCTAGATTATGAGACTTTGAGAAATTCCAAGTTCCTGACTTTATACAAAACTTTTTTGAATTGCAGTGATCTATCTAAACGATAGTCTAAAATGCTAACATTTCTTTGATTTTGTAAACCAAACAGAAATTACATAGAAATTGGCTTAGAATTTAATTGGTGTCTCTAAGAAATGAATGGGGAGCTGAATCAAGTGCATTACTTGCTCTTTTTCATTTGTTAAACCCTACGGTAATATTTTTATCTGATCTTACTCTGCTTCTAAAATATAACTGCAACGATAATTATGCAGCATAAATTATGTTTTGTATTCCGTATGCTTGAGAAGTTCCCTTACTTTGAGTTATCCTGTAGCAATGTCTATCTTAAATCGTGTCTCCAAAGAGGCTTAGAAACATGTCTCCTTTTGATTATATTCATTAAATCAAGGAATATTTATTGTGTTTAAAGAACTATTCTAGATGTTAGGAATAAAATAATGAGCAGAAAAGACATAATTCTTGCCTCACAGATCTATCAGCTGGAAAGGCAGATCCTATCAATTACCATAATAGAAAAATTTCAAGGCTTGGGAATACATTTTTGTACAGTACTTTGAAAAAGCATTGCCGAAAATAGGGGTTACATAAGACTGAGATGCTGTAATCAAACAATAACCTAGATCATAAGCTATCTTTAAAAAACCAGTTTGTAAATGTCAAGTCAAACTAAATTTATTAGAATTAGAAGTTCCAGGTAAAAAGGAACCCGGACATACGTTATCTGCAATTAAAATTTATTCATTTTAAAGATTAAAATATTTTCATCAAATCAAATCCCAAGTGAGTCTCCAAATGCTCTAGTTTTCCTTAATAACCTGTATCTTGTGACCTCCATGTATATAGGAGAAATACCTGGTCTACTGTGTCTATATTTTAGCCTTTATAATCTTTTGGAAGTAATACATTTCGTTGTATTGTTACCTTTTGTGTGAAATAGTGATTGAATTCATTTTTCCTAGGTTTATGTGTGTGAAACAGTAATTGCATTGATTTATCATAAATTTATCAAAGGAAGGACTCCCTTTGTACTGCTAACTATTTTTACTTAGCCCATACCCATTTTATCAGGGTTATGCATTAAATAGAATTTATAAATATTTAAATTTATAAAATACCTTAAGCACCAACTAGGTGCTGTAGTAGATAATGTGGGATCAGCAATACAAGTAATTAACTGAGTTCTTATTTCACAGAACATTGAGCTTCATTTTGATGGGGAAGGGGCTCTAAGTCAGACTTCATACAAATAATTAAACAAGTAGGTATGTAATTGTGACAAGCAATATGAAGGACAAATTTTAAAATGCTATCAAAGTGGAAATAGAAATGTGTAAATCAAGAAGGGGTGTCACAGAAATGATCTCTAAGTTAAGGAAAGTGAATGCAAGGCAAGAAAGGTGAACGGATGTTGAGAGGCACTGATTTAGGTACAGGTGGTAGGAGGAGGATTGGATAGAGTGGAACAACAGGTGGGGGTAATACTAAGGCCTTGAACCTAAAAGGACTGGACGCTGTCCAGAACCCAACATGCTTGTAATGAAAGAGCAAATGAACAGAAAAATTGTCCGCAACAATAAATCAGATAAATCTGGACTTTGCAGGTTATACATAGTATATTAATTTAAAGAAAACTGCATCTTTAAGATTATATTTGTTGATCATGTTTCTTATCCTTTCACTCCTTTTTTCTTAAATAATCTCTACACCTCACATGGGGCTCAAAATCATGACCCCGAGATCAAGAGTCATGTGCTCTAATTTAATCAGGCAGGCACTCCAATTATGTTTTTTTTTAATGTTAATTTTACTGCTGTTCTAGCAGAGTATTAGAGAGAGACAGGAATAGAACCAGACATCAATTAGAAGGCATTTAAAATAGTTCAAATAATTTCTAATAAAAGGAAAAAAGGGGGGGACATTTGAATAGAAATTTACTTAAGTGGGGATGGATTAAGGTGGGTGATGAGAGAGTGGTTTCTAGAACACATCTCAGATTTCAGCTGTGAGCACTGGATGTGTAGTGCCGTTCATTGCTCACATAAGGAAGACAGAGAGAGAAATATGCTTGAGGGATGATGCTGAAAGTTTCACACCGTATGTTTGTGGCATTTATAAGACACCAAAAAGATGATCTCAGACAGATGTGTGTTGCAGAGCTTCAAAGAGAAGTCAGGAATAAAATGTTTGAGTCATCTGCATATTTATCATGTGTGGAGTTATGGAAGTGGACAGTAACCAAAGAGAGAGTATAGAGTAAGAAGGAAAGTGGCCTCATATGGAGTCCCAGGTAATGGAAACTTGAGTAATTTCCTGAATTCAAGTTGAGGGAAAAATGACAATAAACATGTTAATAGACAGAACCAGAAAGCTGGGCAAAGCACCAGGAGAGTTTTGTGTCTCTGAAATGAAGTAGAATGTTTCCAAGAGAGAATGATTAATTGTGCCAAATGTTACTGAGAAATCCAGATATTTTAAATTAAATAATAAACTTCATTGCCCCATTCACATTCACATTTTTATTCCCTCACTATTTTTCCCTAACCTAGTCCACTTCGAAAACAAGATTAATTTTTTTTTTAAGATTTTCTTTATGCATTTGAGAGAGAGAAAGAGAGAGAGCATCAGCAGGGGGAGGGGCAGAGAGAGAAGCTGACTCCCTGCTGAGCAGAGAGCCCAATATGGACTAGATTCCATGACCCTGAGATCATTACCTGAGCTAAAGTAAAGATAGAGGCTTAACAGACTGAGCAATCCAGGTACCCAAAACCAAAACACATTTTGGTCATTTTCATTTGTGTTGTTTTAGGAAGGTTATTCATGTTTCCAAATAGTTTGTTTAGACCTTTAGTTTTTGATCCATTAGCTTAAAATACATTCACCTTTCTTAAGAAATATATTTTTTCACCATATTACAAAGATATTTATATTTCAATACTTTTGTTTGTAACTGTAAATTCTTTTTTTTTTAAAGATTTTATTTATTTACAACAGAGAGAGAGATCACAATTAGGGAGAGAGGCAGGCAGAGAGAGAGAGGAGAAGCAGGCTCCCTGCTGAGCAGAGAGCCCGATGCGGGCTCAATCCCAGGACCCAGAGAAGATGACCTGAGCTGAACAGAGGCTTAACCCACTGAGCCACCCAGGCGCCCCTATAACTGTTAAATTCTTGAGAATCCAATTTCTAATCCTTTTGTTAGCTCTTAAATTCTTGAGAATCCAAATTCTTGAGAATCTAATCCAATTCTTGAGATGATTTACTGGAATCATCCTGTAATTTTGTTTGTTTGTTTCCAAAAATATGATGACATTGGGTCTTCATTTTTAACTGATAATTTATATCGATCTGCCTTAAGATCTTATTATCCTTTATACTTCTTTAGAACACACATTAATTTTGGCTCTCATTTTTCCTATCAATTTTTTCCACTTCTTTTTCACTTGACTTTTCTCTGTCTTTCAGAAATTTGTCAAAATCTTTATTCTGCTTGTATCCATGCTTACCATCTGCAAACACACACAGGGTGTGTCTATTATTTGTCTATTTTGTACCTATTATTCCAAAGCTTCCAGGAGATAACAGAGGCAAATTTATGTACTCAGTCTTTCTGGAACTAAAAACTTGACCATTGGATTAGCAAAATGGGCTATCAGAGTGGATTTAGATACTGACGCTGGTGGGAAAGCTTGAGTCCTGAGCAAGTGAGCTACTGAAGAAGCCGGAGAAGGGTAAACACAGAAGTGGGTATTGGTCAGGAAGGAAATGACATGATGCAAACCCAGCCAGACAGAATTAACTTTTTCCTTTGAAGTTTTCAGTCCCTTTATTTCTTTGGAAATTTTAGATGCGTAGAGATTTGGACATTCCACAGAAATGTGGGCTTCCAGTATGGTATAAATGCAGAAGAGTATTGTTAGTAATTCTCCAAATAGCTTGCTTAATGATGATGGGCATTTGTTATATTTAAATACAATAATCCCTCTTTTCTGCTGTCTTGAAGGGTATGGCTTGTAACAATTCCAAGGTCCATAACCTATGTAAAAACTGGTATTTCCAAGCTGAACATCCTCTGCGTATAATTTAGATTTTTTTCTAACTACCCCAATTTAAAATTAATTTGCCATTTGTAAGCTGAGTTACAAAATATTCCTGAGATCACTTAGCACCAACAAGACTTTGCATTACACAGAAAAGTCTTCCACAAACTTTGAGAGTCCCTTATGCATTTTTCCTCTAAATCATTTATAAAAATGTTAAATAAGGCATATGCTGGCACTCCTCCCTAAGGAGCATTGCTGTTTACACTTCTTTATTTAGAAAAGTGCCTACTTATTCCCAACCTTTCCTCTTGTCTCTAAGCTAGTTTTGTATCCATGACAAAACAGTTCCCTAGATCCCATGTATTTTAAATTTTTAATACATTTTGGTACATAATTTTATCAATAAATTTTTTAAGAAGTCCCAGTAGTTATTATTTTTATTGACATGCTTTTGTACTTTTTTCCCCTCCCTTTAAAAGCTTTGGTGATTTACTTTTTAAGGCTTATATATATATATCCTTTTTATGGGACCCATTAACTATTTTACTAATACATATTATTTGCTCTCTTTATTAGATAATCTACTAGTTTTCTTGGAATATCATTGGACCCTATTGTTTATTTTAGAACATCTTATTCCAGAGGAATGAGAGACCAATCACCTTAGTCATCCATACGAATGGTTTTTCTTCTTTTTTTTTTTTTTTAACTTCTTTAGATATTTCCCTATAGCTCACTCAGACAGAGCTAGACATGTTCAAAGCATTTACAACATTATTTCATGGACTATTCCATACTTTTCATAGATCCCATGTAAGCTATTTCCTTTTTTGACCTATCCTAAAAGTAGAAAATCCCCATTGAGAGTTGTTGGAGACTGAAACTTAGATTATTTGGCATATCCTCAGCCCCTTATTCACTAGTCAACCCACTTGAGGAGAGGTTGTCAGATAATTTCAACAGGAGTGTAGTAAGTCTCCCAATATCAAGCACATGATTACATTTTGTCTTATAATGCATATTACAAACCTACAGAGTAAGCAAAACATGGTTGCATGTAATCCATTTCACATAATGTCCTTGATTCTCAAAAACAAAGCTAAACTATTTTTATCATGCAGTTAAAAGAAACAGCCTTGGGTGTTTGCTATGCTCCTTTTCCCAGAGCTACAGCTGATAGAGGCAGGTTAATATAAAGTACTTGGTCCAATTAACATTGTTTTCACGAATACTCACTTAGTGCATTTATGCTAGATGGAAGGATGTACGTATACTGCTCTTTCCTGATTGCCTCTTTGATACTCATTACAGGTAAATTGTTCCAGATTCTTGTTCCTTTAACCTCTCCCACAAGCTGTCTGAGTTGTTTCGCCACCTATCCCTTCTGCGTTGTGACACCCAAATTTTATGGGAATGGTAATCCGTTTACTAAAATGAAATGTAATAAGAATATCTAGCCATTTTAAATTAATAGATTTGGCTCATTAAAAAATTAATAAATGCAGTAAAGAGACACTAAGTGAAGAGCCTGGGTTTTAAGAGGATAGGCAAAACAGTTGGGACAAACTCAGTTTCCATCAACTCAGCAGAATGGGGTTCCTGAAAGGATTGCAAGCAAGCCAGCACTAGTTACCAACATGGAACAGCACTTCAGGCTTATGTATCTTATAAATAATGAAAACCCTTCCCAGATTCTGGTTGTGGTTTGGCTTCTCCTATTGAGAGTCAGTTAACGGTTATTTTATGTTTTTGAGTCTAAGTGTTTTAAGGATATTTTGGGATCCTGAGAAATTATATTGAGCCAGAAAACTGAATGTGTGATTTTTGTCATAGAACTTGAAGGATACCTAAAATTTCAATCAGGCAGAGATGGAAGATGAGTGAGGACATTTGAGGTAAAAAAGCAGTGTGTGCCGAGGAGCAAAAACCAAGTAATGTTAGGATGGAAATAGCTAGTTCTGCTTGACTGCAAGGTAGACTATATATGGGGCACTAATGAGATTTAATTTAAAAAGTGCATTGTGAAGATTGGGGGTGTGTGTATAAGCACTGACAATAGAAAGCCATTTGAGGTTTTGAGAACAAGAGTGATGATCAGAGGTGAGCCTTAAATCTGATTACTGCATGTTATGACGGTTGGAGCACAGAGAGGCTAGAGGCAGGTCACTCATGAGATCAAATATCGGCCTTGCTAAGAGGTTATGAAATACATAGAAGAATAATGTTTTGGAGAAAAAAATAGTCAATTGATGTTTTATTTCCTGTAGATCTTTTTACCCTGTAGTTTCCACCTATTGAATATATGCCATGCATTGCTTCAGAGGGCAAATAGGTACCATCTAGTCAGAACAAAGAAGTCATTGCTCAACTTTGGGCTTCAAATTATAAATATTTTTTTGGATACAGTTTAGAGTTATTGGTACTTTTGTTCGTCTTCTCTGACAATTGATTGGGCAGTTAGAAGCCATAAATGATGTGAGTATGCAGGCTCATCAGATTTCCTAAGGGTGTGTGTCTACAGGGCAGACTTTACCAGTCGCAGCCTTACGTATCTTTTAAAGAAGGCTGTGATATTTCTTTTGTTTTTCTATTCCAAATCTGACATTTTCTTTCAAAGGAAGTTTGTATTGGCTCACTCTCACCTCGTTATTTAGAAACAGAGCTTCTGAGAACTATGCTCCCCAGAGAGGGATAGATCAATGTGGGAGCTCACATTTGTTTGAATGTATGTCAGGTAATCATCGTACAGTCCCTGACTATTGACTGAGCAAAGAGAAAGTGAAAAATTCTGATACTTTTCTATTGGAATCACAAATTCTAAGGATATTTCTGAAATAAAATTAAAAAGTGAGTTTTTTTGCTTATGTTCAAAACACAACTTGTTAATCCACGACCCATAAAAATAAATTGTGGTTTGGATGATCATTATACCTGAAAGGCTTTATTTAACATTGCACTACTTTATTTCTGTATTGTAATTTTCCCATGGGTAGCTAAAATTACTATTTGATATTGTTCATTTCTATGTTGCCAACTTCTCTAAATATGCATTACTTAAATATTTTGATATATACTAACGCTACTGCTTTCATGTTTATATATATCCCAAAATGGAAACCTAAAATATGACTAATAATAGACCATAAAAACCAGAGCAAAGTTATTAAAACATGAGATTTTGTACTCTTTCTGATTCCCAAGGCCAAGTGTAAAGGCTCAGTCAGTTGGTTTCCCTTTGATATGAGATAATTATTAATAATACTTAACTAAGACTTGAATAATGCTTTATAACTTTTACAGTGTTTTAATATGAAGCATAATGTCTTCATGATAGCCCTTTGCAGTATCCTTTGTTCATTTTTCCCTCAGTTCATTGAGCCCCAGTGGGATTAAGTTACTTTTCCATGATGACAATTAGAAACGGGGAGCTGGAACATGTTTCCTTCTCTGTCTAGCTGTGTCTGGGCTCTTTCCCTAATAAAACCTCCATGTTGCCTCTCTCCATGCCTCACCCCAGCAGCATCACTTGTTCCGGGCTTTTCTCCAATCAGCTGCATAGCAATTGCAGCTTATGGGCACAAATGGGCTGATAGGTGGGGATCAGTAAAGAGGAAATAGCTCATAGCATTTTTTTTTTAGCAAGTCAGTATCATCATCTCTGTGGATGGCCTCCTGCCTGTGGATTTATTTCTTGAGTGAAAGCATCTCTTCAGCTTTTATGCAAAATGAAAGGATCATTATGAACACCAATTTAAATTAGAGTAGGCAGAGTAAATCTGTAAAAGACAAAAAAAAATTAATCACCTGTGGCAACTGTCATTTGAAGTTATCCTTCCCCCATTCCACTCCAGCTCATCCACATAAACACAAAGAGAGATCATATTGTTTACTGGTATCAAACTGCAGAATTTGGCTTGCCTTAGGCATTGCTCTAGCCCAGAATCCAAGCCGCCACAAATATCAATTTGGAGTGCAGCTTCAGCTCTAGTGGAAAAGCTGTCACGGGGAAGGCTAAAATACTGAGAATGCTGAGCTACTGACATTGCTAAAGATGATCATGAAGACATTTATCCAGCTTCTCCTGCCTCCCCTTCGCCCAGCCCTTCAGAAGCTTATGTCAAGTGTGACAGGCTAGGTGATGAATGGGTAGAAAGTTGACAGGTGACGACAGGCGGCTGAGTAAGTGAAATCCTCTATCATTAATTCTTGTGATTTTTACCTTTCTGACACAATGAACTGATATTAGAATGTGCGACTAAATAAGCCACACGGAGAAAACTCATTCACTAAGAAATTGAGTCCAGAACAGAAAGCCATGCCCTCAGTTCGGTCAGGCTTCTCAATGGCTGGACTTTGGGAATGCACGACATAATCAAGTCTACATTATTTAGAGTTTAAGTGGGATGATTAGCTGAGTTGTTTTCCCCAGGAATATATATCTAGTATGCTTAGCTCAAAGTCATGAGTCAGAAAAATCCCATTTCTCATAAATCTCTTCTAGACTAGACTCAAAAAGAAATCAGCTCATTGGAATTTTGATTAATGAGAAAAGGAGAAAGGTTTCAGGGTGAGTGCTTTGTTCTATTGATGTCCATGAAATGTTGGTGACTGCCTGACACATCCCAGTCCAAAGCAATTGAAAATCATTTTAACTTTGCTTTGTTTTGAGAGGCTTAGGGGTTATTGAATTGAGAGAAATTGGACTGAAACAAGTAATTTTTTTGACACAGGCCACTAAACAGCTTGGAGACCAAGAGCCTTAAGGCCCCAAGCAGGTCATTTAGTACAGAGTAGTGCCTTTCTCAGGGGGTCATTTCTCATATAAATATACTGAGAAACAGAAATATTGGTGATCTTCCAAATTCCTTTACATGTCTTTATATTTTGCAGTCAGCAATTAATGGCAATAAGGTTTTTGCCTCCACCTCTCTGTCACAATTAAGATCAGTACGGATAGAGGAAATGGTAAGGTCGTAACCCCTCTTCAGAGTAGGGAGCAGAATTTCATGATTCAAGTTCAAAAACACACATTTCTATTCTAGATAACATATCATCCTTTTTGAGGACCCAAAGGAATTACACTTGTCAGGATTTTTAAATATCATAATACTGGAGTAGAGACTGAAAACAATTCTTACATTACTTTTCTACTTTTTTTTTTTTTTTTTTTAGATTTTATTCATTTATTTGACAGACAGAGATCACAAGTAGGCAGAGAGGCAGGCAGAAAGAGAGGAGGAAGCAGGTTCTCCAAGGAGCAGAGAGCCCGGTGTGGGGCTTGATCCCAGGACTCCAGATCATGACCTGAGCCGAAGGCAGAGGCGTTAACCCACTGAGCCACCCAGGCACCCCACTTTTCTACTTTTTAAACATAGTTTTATGATCATAGTGTTTTGTTCTTTGCATTCTTTTATTTGAAAATTCTCATTCTATTTAAAGTATATATTTCCATTACTAAAATAAAAGTGACCTAATTAAACCAATTTTCAACTCTTTTCCTCTTTTTCCTGAAATTATGATACTATGACTTACATGCTGATTCTTCTTGATTTAGGACATTTTATTTTTTATAATTCTTTAAATATTTTATTGCAGTTATATTTTTAAGGTATATATGTGATGTTTCCTATTTTGGGGACTCCTGTAATGCTCCTTCTTGAAAACTATATTTGGCATTATCTTTAGTCATTAAAGATTTACATCCTTTTATAGTTAAAAATTTTTATGTCAGCTATCTGTTTTTCTTATCTTCCTGTAACATCTTCTTGGGAAAATTATATTTCTTATTATACATGTTTTAATAATTATTAATACTGTGTATTACAGCATATTTTATGATGGTGAGATATATGTAGCTTCACAAACAAATTCATTTGTACTCTCTGGATTTTTGTTACTACTTTTTTATATACTTAACTTATGTTTATTTTAAACTTTATCTTTTTAATTTTGTTATTTCTAAATCATTATTGCTCTACTGTTGAGGCAAAATAGAATTTAAAGCATTACTCAGCTTATGCTTTCTTGTATCTCAGAGGAATTTTAGAATCTGTATTTTGGGGTCAAATCCTTACCCATGAAATCATAAACAGGTTCTAGATCTTCAAGTTTGGCCAAGAAAATTAATGACTAGAACCTCAAGTTCCTTCTGGAATATTAGCTTAATAATTATCTACAGTGAATCTTAAATAAGGTAAAATATATTTAGTGCTTAAGAAATAGCATAGTAAGTCCTCACTAAAGAGAAGTTCTACTTTTTACTTTTATTCTAGATTCTAGGGATGATTTACAGACTACAAAAGGATAAGTCTCCTCTCAGTTTAAGTGATTTTATTTGGGGTATTCTGCATAGCACTTGGGATAGTAAAGAAAATCAAGAATTGTTTCTACTCTCAAGGAAATTTCAGACTAAGGAGACAGAGGACATTTCTAATGAATAATAACTCAACATGACATGTACTTTATAAAAGCATGTAGCATAAAGAAGTGAATAGGAAGAGTGACTCACCACTATTGGGGGAGGGGAAAGTTGGGATAGCAACTTACTTATCATGAACAAACTTGTCATGAGCAATTTTGAGAAGAATGGATATTGCTTACCAGATATCAAGGTGTGAAGAGGGGAAGAAAATTCCAGGTGAAGTAACATCATATAGATAGGATATATGTAAAGCCATATAATAGAAAGATTTTAAATGTAATAGAGAGCATTATAAATATTGCAAAAAAGCTTAGTCAAATGTGTTGTATGTATTTTAAATATTAACAAAGACATTTCATTGGTTTATAATACATTTTCATTTATGTAAGAGATTTGCACAGTAGAGTAGAAAGTACAAAATTAAGGTCACCTTTCACCATCAAAATATTGATCTCTGTTAAGGATGTTTCTTGCAGCCTTCTAGAAGTATTCCATGAATATGGATGTCTATGTCAGGATTCACCCACAGGCAGTTTGAGGCAAATTGTTCTTGGTTTTGTATGGACAACATGGTAGTTTAAAATTTGAAAACTAGGGGTGCCTGGGTGGCTCAGTGGGTTAAAGCCTCTGCCTTCAGCTCAGGTCATGATCTCAGGGTCCTAGAATCAATCTCCGCATCTGGCTTTCTGCTCAGCAGGGAGACTACTTCCTCCTCTCTCTCTCTCTGCCTGCCTCTCCACCTACTTGTGATCTCTGTCAAATAAATAAATGAAATCTTTAAAAAAAATTTGAAAACTAAATCTGAATTCACTTAAGTGTGAAATCCATCCTACATTCTACCACTACATCTTATTCTTTTACTTAGCTACAACTAATAGTAATAATACTTGCAGGTCTTTGAAAGAGAGCTGTGGAATTGTGACTCCTGAAAGTGTGTGGATGTATGTGTGTGTGTGGATGTATGTTTTGTATGTGTCTGTGTATGTGTTTTATGTAAAGAATCATATTATACTTCTGTATTCCACCTTGCTGTTTTTCTTCATATTATGTAGTGAATATTTTCATATCAGTACCTATAAATTTACATGATGCTTTTAAAATAGTTATATAGTATTCCTTTTTAAGGTTGCATCATAATTTATTCGACCAGTCCATGAATAATAATCATTGTTTTCTTTTGTTTTGTTATTAGGACAGTATTGGAAGCAAGATTCTATACATATAAATTCAGGCATTTATGTGAATGTACCTATAGATAAATGTATAAGAAGGGATTTAATTGGAAGTTTTGGGGATATCGACCATTTGTCCCTTCAATGTTTTTTTAACTAATGATAAAGTGAAACACAAAGGAAAAGGAAAATAAAAAGAAGCAGTTATTAATGATAGGAAATGCCCCAAATTCCACAAATTTGTGGTTCACTGGCAAAGCTATATTGAAGCACACAGCTGGAATCTGAAGTCAAATAGTCCCTTCCCTCTACCCACTACTGTCTAGACCTGACACCACTCCACGAGAGAGTCTGGTCTTGCTAACTGGGACATGCTAGAAGCCAGATGCATGGTAGATGGCAAGCCCATTGCACAGATCCATTCACCTTTTGTTTCTGACCCCAGATGATGATCACATGCAAACAGGAGATTTGAGTGAGACCCAGCTAGTACTGCTGACACAACAAAGAACAGGAAGCACTGGAAAGTAGTGGAATATATTTTAAGAGAAAATATCTTACCTATTAATGAAGAGATCTCGTTTTGTTTGTTTGTTTGTTTTTGTTGCTTTGTTTTGTTTTGTTTTTAATTTGGATAATAGTCGATGAATTCCTTTCAAAAAGTTTAGAGCAATTTAGGCTCAACTAAAAATCCTCGGCAGTATTTGGTATTGCTTAACATTTACCAATCTAACAGTCAAAGGAAGTTTCCCTAATTGTTTAAAATTGCCTAACTTTAACTATGAATAAAGTTGAGGAGGGTCTTTTGCCATAAGTTTATTGACCATTTGTATTTTTCACCTCTATTAAACTTTTATATATATAACTTACCCTTTTCTAGGGAGTTAGTATTTATTTAAGCAGCCATAAAAAAAGGATGAGATCTTGCCATTTACAACAACAGGGATGGACCCAAAGGGTAGCTGCTAAGTGAAGTAAGTCAGACAAAAACAAATATCATTTGATTTCATTTATATGTGAAAAACAAAACAAAAATGAGTAAACAAACAAACAAAACCAGAATCAGACCTATTGAATTCAGAGAACAGATGATTGCCAAATGTGAGGGGTAGGGGAATGGGCAAAATGGGTGAAGGAAAGTTGGAGATATAAGCTCCCAATTATAGAATGAGTAAGTCATGAGACTAAACGGTACAGCACAGGGAATATAGTCAATGATGCCGTAATAGTGTTTCTGGTGACAGATGGTACATACACTTGTGGTGAACACAGCATAATGTACAGAGTTGTCAAGTCACTATGTTGTACACCTGAAACTAGTGTAACATTGTGTGTCAACTATACTCAAATAAGAACGAATAAGTAAGCTTATCATCAAGAATAAAACACAGACTAGACAGATAATTTTATTGGGCCTTGAGTTTTCTTACAAAACATTGACCAAAATGTAATTTCATTATATATTCCAAAGTGATAGGAATGTCAGAGAAAAATGTCGCACACTCCTTAGTTCACTAGTATTGAGTAAAATCTTCATATCCTTATCTATTTTTGTTAAATTAAATTTCATAAACATGAATGTTTGGAGTAAAATGAATGAAATTGGGGAAAACTTCAGAAAAATCTGTGCTGCATTTCAAATATTATTTATTGTAAGGAAAATTATATTGTTTTCTGGTTATTCAATTTTCCCAATACTGTAATGAATAATTCAAAAATTTTCCACCAATTGAAATACCATCTTTATGAGACACTAAATTCCCATATAAATTTGGGGACCTTTCTTTTTACAAAAAATATTGACTTTTCTGGTTATTTCTCTGCCTATACCATACTCTTTATAATAATGTAACTTTATGATTTATTTTTGACTGATGATATCTTCCTCTTCAGATCTTTTTCTTTTGGTTTTTCTCACGTCTTTATTTTTCCAGGTGAAATATCAGAATCATTTCCAAAAAGAGTTGATAAAAATTACATAACGATCACATTCTCACAGCGTTGAGACTTCATATCCAAAACATGTGTTTTGATTTTTTTAAAGGAAATCTTGTACATGTTTATAATTTTTTAGAATGAAGTTTCTGTTATAGTATTGTTTTCAGTATATTTCACAAAGAATAGTAAAGTAAATGTGGTTCTACTTGCCCAATTTTTACTAGACCTGCAGTATCAATTTTACCTCCTTATGAGTTACTGAGCTTAGTTCTTGTCTCTCTCATGGTTGTATGTGTTTTAAACACTAGTTTTGGGATTATTTTATTGTTGGTGGTGTAATATGACTTAAATTATCTTCTATGACTGGTCCTAGGCTACTTTTCCTTTTTACACATCAGTGCTCTTAAAGTTGCCATGATTTTTCTCATGAAGACTACTAGAAATGTCACATAGGAAAACCCAGGAACTGCCTTGACATATTCAAATAGCTCATTTTATTTTTTTATCCTGCGCTCATTTAGAATGGATATCTTAGTTGTGTTTTTATATTTTAGCCTTTCATCTGCTGATATAACATTTTATGAAATATTCAGGGTTACATTTTTTCTAAAAGATTTTATTTACTTATTTGACACACAGAGAGATCACAACCAGGCAGAGAAACAGGAAGAGAGAGAGGAGGAAGCAGGTTCCCTGCTGAGCAGAGAGCCTGATGTGGGGTTTGATCCCAGGACCTTGGGATCATGACGTGAGCGGAAGGCAGAGGCTTTAACCCACTGAGCCACCCAGGCGCCCCCAGGGTTACATTTAATATAAAAACATTCTAACACTAATAACCATCCTACATTTTCCCTTTCATATCATAGATTTTATAATAAAGTCCATTTAATTATCTTGTTCTTTCTATAGAATAGCCTCTGCTGAGCTTATCCAACAGTTAAAACAAGTGAACTGGGGAACAATTTGGGTGTCATATACTTTCAGAGGAAGGTAATTCTAAACTATAAGAAAAAAAATGATGCAGTTTGACATATAAGATGAAGTCAATGTGATATAGTACATGGAAAAATAGCACTGTCTACTTTTGGAGCCAAGAGTACCTTCTGCACAAAGAGTACACAGAGGGCTGGAAGCTATGCAATATCTTCAAGACTGTAGAAGAGTAGCCATCTTTCCTTAGAGGATTTGTTGCAGTCAGCTTGTACTATCAGGTCATAAGCCAGTCATGGGAGAGAAGGGAAGAAGAGCAGGCTTTGGAGAGGATAATGAAGATCTTTTAAACAGGGTTAGTAAACAGGCCAACATTAGTGACCAAGCAAGCAGGCTACTTGCTGAATAGTGTACATTTACTTTGTGTATCATAAACACACACCACACACACACACACACACACACACACACACACATATACACACACACACACAATTGCAGTTATCCTGTGGACTGGACTTCTTAAGCATTTAAAAATTTGCATTCTGTTAACAACATTGACCACCAAACCTTAATAATTTGTTTTCCTTTGTATTCTCATAGGACTTTCCTGTCTATCTAACAGTTTCATGTTTCTGAATTATCTTTTTAAAATTTCTGTCTCTTACAATTAGCCATGATCTTGAGAACAGAGACCTGTGTAGCTTCAGCACTTAGCTGAGATTCTGAAATTGTAAAGCTCTAGCATTTTTCTATTTTTATTGTTGAACTTTTAATGTCATTGGAAAATGTTTATTGTGGAACATGTGAGACTGAGCCATGGTGATTTCCCTGCTACCTTAAAGCTAATTTACGCTGGATTTACTCTTGTAATGATTCTAAAATCTATGAGAGATGGCATCAGTCGGCTATACTTAGAAGGGGGCCTTTGTTGAGAAGAGCCCTCCTCTCAGGGAGTAGCTTGAGCTGCAGACATCCTGTCCACTAGAAGATGCCATGGCATACCCACAATAGAGTTGCCCTTCTAGATGTATGTAAAATTTATATAATTTCTAGATATTAAAGGTTTGGAAATTTAATTATATTATTCTTTGCAGAAAATCCCCTTTTCACTATGAAAAACTTTCTTTTCTAACTTCTTTGAACTCAATTGTAGAATTAAATATATACTAATTTTACACTCTACCCTGCTCCCAGATGAAGTTAAAGAAAAAAGTATCAAAAGTGATCACTAAGCTGATGAATTTAGATGAGTGTAATTTTATGTAGATTCTGAAAGAGTTGGTAATTAAGAGTGAGTTTTATTTCAACTTCATTCTTCATTTGCTTTTAATTGTTATAGCAATTTAATTCCAAAATTCATAAGATGGCATCTTTCCCTGATACACCTGCAAAATTTTTAAAGTTTGTTCAAAGTTTAGGTAGATTAAGAAATAAAGGAGGAGGGGCACCTGGGTGGCTCAGTGGGTTAAAGCCTCTGCCTTCGGCCCAGGTCATGGTCCCAGGGTCCTGGGATCGAGCTCCGCATCGGGGCTCTCTGCTCAGCAGGGAGCCTGCTTCCCCTCCTCTCTCTCTGGCTGCTTCTCTGCCTACCTGTGATCTCTGTCTGTCAACTAAATAAATAAAATCTTTAAAAAGAAAGAAAGAAAGGAGGAAATACCAGACAAAAATCATGATGCATCAGAAGACTACATTTCTGGCTCTAAAATACTGAGTTTATGTATTCCTGAAAAGTTATATCAATATCAAATCAATCTATTCAAATGTCCGATCTTGTATCAAATAGGAAAACTGCCCCTGAACGTAGAAAAAAATGTGTAGTCATATTATTTTCAATTTATAAAATATCCCAGTTGCCCATGGCAGGTATTTATCATCACAATAAGCAATAGTTTCTATTAATATTAAATATATAGATCTTAAAATGCTTTTTCAAACATCTCCTTTGGTTCTGAAATCATATAACACTGCAAGAAAGGTTTATTACATCCATGTTAGAAGTGAGGAAATTAAAACACCAAGAGTCGAACTAATCAAGGAAACAGGGTTATTACATAAATTGATATTAAAATCCACTTATTCTGCTGCTTTCTCCACTGTGCTCTACTGTAAGCTGCATGACATTTGGAATGTTAATTAAACCTTAAGATCTTCCAGACATATAAACAAATAAATATATATCCCACATTAGGAAGATACAATAGTTTCTTTAAAAAGTCATAGATTTTCATAACAACTTTTTAAATTATTTGAGACTAAGACTTAACATTAGACCATAAAGAAAGAATTGCAGAAGATGTTAATTAATTATAAACAATAATAACTGTGCTAACTAAGGCTGTTACATAAACAACATTTAAAAGCTATTATGTGAAATGAACTTTGGTATTTAAGGAAATGGTAAAAACCTTGGGTTTAAAAATGTATAAAAATAAGTAGGATCCTTAGGGACTGGATAGAGCCAGTAGTTTTACCTATAATGACTAGAATATGTGATCAAATACCCTCATATTAATTTTATTAATTAATAATTAAATTATTAATATTAAATTTATTTTAGAAAAATACAAACTCTTAAATGATTAAAAAACTGACAAACCTAATAAAATGATTTTATGTTAAAAATAAAAATGCAGTGTGACTCATTAAGTAATAGTTATCTCAATTGGAAAATACTTTTAAAACATTCTTTAAAGGAAATTTTATTTTTTCTAAGAAAATGTTTTTCATTATTTTTTACTTCTGTTTCCCATGCTCAGGAGACATATCTAGAAAAAACTGCTACAGCTGAGTCAAAGAAATTGCTGCCTGTGGGTTGTGTTTTTTTTTTTTTTTCTAGAATTTTTTATGGTTTCAGGTCTCACATTTAGGTCTTTAATCCATTTTGAATTTATTTTTGTGTATGGTGAAAGTGGTCCAGGTTCATTCTCCTGCATGTTGCTGACCAGTTTTCCCCGCATCCTTTGTTGACTAGACTGTCTTTTTCCCATTAGATATTCTTTCCTGTTTTGTCAGAAATTAATTGACCATATAATTGTGGGCTTATTTCTGGGTATTCTATCCCATTCTATTGCTTTTTATTCTGTGGCTGTTTTCGTGCCAGTACCATACTGTTTTGATTACTACACCATTGTAATATAACTTGAAGTCTGGAACTGTGATGCTTCCAGCTTTGCTTTTCTTTTTCAAGATTGCTTTGGCTCTTCAGAGTCTTTGTGGTTCCATACAAATTTTTGGATGTTTGATCTAGTTCCATGAAGAATGCTGTTGGTTTTTGATAGGGATTGCATTAAATGGAATGTGTAGATTGCTTTGGGTAGCACAGACTTTTTAACAATATTTGTTCTTCTAAACCTTGAGCATGGAATGTCTTTCCATTTCTTTGTGTAATCTTTAATTTCTTTCACCAGTTTTTTATAGTTTTCAGAGTACAGGTCTTTCACCTCTTTGGTTAGGTTTATTCCTAGGTATCTTACTATTTTGGGTGCAATTTAAATGGGATTATTTTCTTAATTTCTCTTTCTGATGCTTCATTGTTTATGTATAGAAATGAAACTAATATAACAATGTTAACTAGAATTGAAATAAAAACTTAAAAAATATATTTTTCATTATATAACATTTAACTCCCATTGGGGTATATCTCAGTGGAGCTTGCTGAAAGTCAACAGAGAATTTAAGAACATTCACTATAAAAACGATTCTAAAGTATGAATCTATTCTATAAAATAATTGTAAATAGATATTTATTTCTTTGGGAATATGAATAAATCCATCTCACTAAGACAGGACAGAATGCTTGACAGTTTCCCAGGGAATCAAAATTATTGCACCAGAAAAACTTCAGAATAAAATTTGAATATTTGGCATATTTTGATATTAGTTTAATGGGAGCTATTCATGATGGAAGAGAAGGAGAAAAATACATAAAATTCTCATATTAAATTATCTTTCTACTTCAATTCATCTTATGAATAACAATAATAAAAACCAGAATTGTCTGTCTTAAATATAGTTTTAAAGAACATATTGTTTACATTTCAAATCAAATTTGCATAAAACTATATAGAGAAAAACAGATGAATAAATAAATCATAAAATTCAAAATTAAAGCATCTAAAAATAACCCGGTTCTATATGTTATTAACATCATTCTAAAATTTACTTTATGTACACATATAGACTTTCTAATAGTGATAGTTATGCTATAATACTGCTTAATAAAATATATCATTTATTTTTATCTTAATTAAACAACAAAACAACTGAAATGAATCGGAAGAGGATTAGAATGGCAAATAGTAATGTTAAGTAATGTTTTCTAGTTCAAGAGATACAGTTTTTAAAAGACCCTTTTAGGGGCGCGTGGGTGGCTCAGTTGGCTAAGCATCTGCCTTTGGTTCAGGTCATGATCCTAGGATCCTGAGGTCGAGCCCCACATCAGGATCCCTGCTTAGCAGAAGTCTGCTTCTCTCTCTCCCACTCATCCTGCTGTGTTCCCTCTCTTACTGTCTCTCTGTCAAATAAATAAATACAATCTTTAAAAAATAAAATAAAAAAATAAAAGACTAAAAGACCCTTTTAATAGTAAAAAAAACTGATTCAGTCTTTTTTTTCTTTTAGATTTATTTTATTTATTTGACAGAGAGAGATCACAAGTAGGCAGAGAGGCAGGCAGAGAGAGAGAAGGGGAAGCAGGCTCCCCGCCAAACAGAGAGCCCAATGCAGGGCTCCATCACAGGATCCTGAGATCATGACCCTAGCCAAAGGCAGAGGCTTAACCCACTGAGCCACTCAGGCACCCCCTGATTCAGTCTTTTAAAGGTTTTCTTAATAGGGTTTTAACTACTTTTAGAGAATTTATTGAATATTACTATAGGAAATACCATGATTGTTACTGTTGTCTTTTCTTACTCTTCCATTTAATTTATTTTCCCATTCTGTTGCTTAAATTATTAATACTTTGCTGAAGTATGTAATATTGACCAAGTGTTCTGCTGCCATTATTCCTTAGTAATTTAGTCATCTTAACATTCAATATTTAGTGCAGTTAATTTTTGCCATTCTGTCTTGTATAGTACATCTTATTTTCTATTACATTTTTATTTTGAAATAATAGTAGATCCACATGCAATTGTAAGAAATAATACAGAAAAATCCCATGCATCCTCTTCCCAGTTTCCCTTAATGACAGCAGCTTAAAAACCTATAGTTTGATAATACTGACATTGATAAAGGCAAGACACAGAATTTTTCTATCACCTGAATTTTCCCTCATATAACCTTTTACTAGCCACAACAAATTCCCTACTGTTTCCATCCCTTCTTTGATATCTGGTCACCAATTATTCTCTATAATATCGAGAATGGTATATAAAAAGAAACATGCCATATTTAACTTTTTAAAAATTGTTTTTCACTCAGTGTAATTCTCTGGAGATTCATCCAAATAGTTGTATGTCTGAACAGTTTGTTCCTCTTTATGGCTGAGTATGATTCTATCATATGGATGTACCACAGTTTGTCTAATTTTTCACTTATTGAAGGAATGTGGCTTACTTCCAGTTTGGCACTACTCCAAACAGAGCCACCGTGAACATGTTTTTACACAAGTTGTTGTGTGAACACAACTTTTCATTTCTCCAAGAAGAAAGACCAGAAGTGCAATTGTCACTGAGTGCAACTGCTATGTATAGCAAATACATATGTGGCTTACTGAGACAGGGACAAACTGTTTTCAGAATAGCAGACCATTTCACGTTTCCACTAGCAATATATGAAAGAGTTTCTCCATATCCTCACAAGCATTTGGTATTGTCATTATATTTTACTGGAGAAATTCTAGTAGGGGCATAGTAATACATAATTGTTTTAAATTTGCATTTGCCTAATGAATAATAATGTTGAATATCTTTTTATGTGTTTTTGCCATCTGGATATCCTCTTCAGTGAAATGCTCTGTCATTTATTTTGCTCAGTTTATAACTAGATTGTCTGTTTTTACTGTCAAATTTTTCAGAATTCTTTATATATTCTTGATGGTAGTCCTGAGTCAGAGATATAGCTTGGAAATATTGTCTACCAGTCTGTCGCTTGCCTTTTCACCTCTAAACAGCATCTTTCTCAGACTAAATGTATTTAATTTTAATTATATCCAATTTATCATGTTTTCCTTTTATGGGTTATGCTTTTGTTATCAATTTATATTTTTCTGGATATAGATCATGACTATTTTCCCCTATGACTTTTTCTAAAAGTTTTCTAGTTTTACATTTGACGTTTAATTGTATGATCCATTTCTAGTTAATTTTTTGTATAAGGCTGAGATTTATTTTATTTTTCCAGCACTATTTATTATGAAGCTTGTTCCTCCATTGAACTTCTTTATTATGTTCATCAAAAATAAGTTAGACATATTGATTTGGGTCTATATCAGGGTTCTCTAATCTTCCACTGATCTGTATCTATCATTGCACCAGTACTATTTAGTTCTGACTACTACAGCTGTATAATAAAAGTTGAAACTGGGTAGATTGATTTCTCTCATCTTATTTTTTTCCCCAAAATTCATTGAACAAATCAAATTCCTTTGATTTTCCATTAAAAGTTTTGAATAATCTTGTCTATAACTACAAAAATATGGTGATTTTCTTGGGTATTGTATTAAATCTGTGTGTCAGTTTGGGAGGAACAGACACATTTATTGTTGCACCTCCTGATCCAAAAACACATTATGTTTCTCCATTTATTTTGATATTCTTCTATTTCTTTTATCAGCATTTTTTCCCCCAAATTGTCCCACTTTTGGCCATGGGGGCTTTTTTAGTTGGTTCCTTGTCCCTTTGATATAGCCTCATCATTTGTGTGTGTGTGTGTGTGCACATGCATGTGTGTATTTATAACTTCCTTTTATTTTATTTATTTATTTATTTATTATTATTTTTTTTAGTTATTTGCCACCTTAATGTTGGACTCAAATTTATGACCCCAAGAGCAAGAGTCACATGTTTCTCTGACTGAGTCAGCTAGGCTCCCCTAACTTCCTTACTTTTAGACGCTACAATCGCTCCATGGCCATCTCTACATGTCCTGCCCCAGACCTGCAATCAGTTATTTATCAGTTATTTATATATTTATTTACATATAAATATATAAATATTTATTTATATATTTATTTACATATAAATATATAAATATTTATTTATATATTTATTTACATATAAATATATAAATATTTATTTATATATAATATATATTATATAAATTTATTTATAAATTTATAAATATAAATTATAATATAAATATAAATTTATATAATATAATTTATATTATATAAATCAGTTATTTATCCTAGGACCCTAGATTCCTTCAACTGGAGAATGGTATTAATAACCAATATCAGGTTTCTAGGTACATATGGCTACTGGGTCTTGCTGCCTTTCTGCCTTTACAGTTGACAGAGTAAGGAAACACAAATATCTATATTTACCCATGTACATACACTTGAGTTAAATATTTCTGTATTCATCCATTTTATTTATATTAAAATAAAGCATACTCTCACTGACTTTTGAACTCGACCATTAAACTACATGAATCATTTTAGCCTTCTGCCTTGCTTAATCAGTAATCTCCCACACCAAATGAAAAACTTGGTTTCTGTCTCCCACCACCCACTTTTGTATTTGTTCAATTCCAGTTAACATAAACAATTGTTCCAAAATTGTCAACCCATTCCCTTACAAGAAATGACTTTATTACTGGTTCTTATTCACAGTTCCCTTTGTCTTTAATCTTACGGTAACCCATTTCCAAAATACTGTAGGTCAGCTGAATTTTCCCATAACCTCCCCAGAAAGTTGTTTTACACATTTGTAATAGGTCGGTGTTTTTTTGTCACAATCTGCCTTCTATTCTGGGATCTCCTGATTTTCTAGCCTCTTTTTTACAGCAGATCCTTCAGGTAAACATCAGAGAGAGGTCAAAACCTGTTTGATATTGAAACTGCAAGACTATGTTTTATTTATTACTGTAACTGATGATATCAGGATGGAGGAGCATACAATTTCCTGTTGGAGTATCATACATAACTATTTTATAAGGACTCAGTTAAAGGCTTACCCTAAAGATAAGAGCATTATGGACAATGAGGACATTTATAAATCTATAGGTCCTTATCATAAAACATACAATCTCTGAAATATTAATATTAACATTATTTGTCTTTAAAAACTTGATCTTGGAAAGACTGAACATCTCTCTTGAGCTGACAATTTTTTCCATACAAATATTAACATGGTACTGAGCTAATTCAGAAATATGGAGCATACAAAACAAACCTAATTATTTCTACCATCTTTATTTTTATGAAGTGAAATATTAAAGCTTTTTTTTTATTTTCTAGGATCTCTGTTAAATCTGTAAGATAGTTTTAGAGGTGAAAGACATCATGAAACTGTGACTGTGTGGCTCATTTGGTTACATGTCGGCTCTGGTCATAATCCCAAGGTCTGGGGTCAGGCTCTCTACTCAGTAGGGAGCCTACTTCTTCCTCTCCCTCTGCCTGTCATTCCCTCTGCTTATGTTCCCTCTCGCTCTGTGTCAAATAAATAAATAAAATCTTAACAACAACAACAAAAAAGACATCATGAACGTGTTTTTCTTCTCTCCTTCCTTTCTCTTTTATTATTTCTTTTCTTTATTTCTTTCTTGGTCCTGATCTTGAGAAGTTAAAATCAAAAGAGTTGGATCTGGCTCCAAAAGCAAAGGCAACAAAAGTAAAGAGGGACTACATCCAACTAAAAAGCTTCTGCACAGCAGAGGATATCGTCAACAAAATGAAAAGATAACCTACTTGGATGCCTGGGTGGCTCAGCTGGTTAAGTGGTTGCCTTCAGCTCAGGTCATGATTCCAGGGTCCTGGGATTGAGTCCCATTATCAGGCTCCTTGCATCAGCAGGATCCTGCTTTTCCCTCTCCCTCTGCTGTTCTCTTTCTCTTTCTGTCAAATAAATAAATAAAATTAAAAAAAAAAAAAAAAGACAGCCTACTGAATGGGAGAGTATATCTTCAAATAAGGTATCTGATAAAGGATTACTATTCAAAATATATAAAAATTCATACAACTCAATAACATAAAGACAAATGATCTGATTAGAAAACGGGCAGAGGATTTGAACAGACATTTTCCCCAAAAAAACATAGAGATGAACCAATAAGTATATGAAAAGATGTCGAACATCATTAATCATCAGGGAAATGTTAATCAAAACCACAATGAGATATCATCCCACATCTGTTAGAATGGTTATTATCAAAAAGAAAAGAAATAGCAAGCATTGGCAAGGATATATAAAAAAGTAAACACTTGTGCACTGTTGAACATGCAATTAGTGCAGCCACTATGGAAAACAGTATGAAGGTTCTTCAAAAAATTAAAAATAGAACTTCCATATTATCCAGCTATTGTCCTGGGTTTTACCTGAAGAAAACAAAAACACTACATTGAAAAGATATATAAACCACTATGTTCATTGCAGCATTATTTACAATAGCAAAATATGGAAACACCTCAGTGTCTATCACTGGATGAATGGATAAAGAAGATATGGTATATATACTCAACAGTATACTACCCAAACATAAAAAAGAAGGAAACCCTGCTATTTGCAACAATATGAATGGAACTTGAGGGAATGATACTAAGTGAAATACATCAGGTAAAGACAAGTATAACATGATTTCACTTCTATGTGGAATCTAAAAATATGAAACAATCAAACAAAAACCAAGCTCAAAGACATAAAGCAGATTGGTGGTTACAAAGGCAGGTGAGCGGGGGAGGGGAGAAAGGGGTAAAAAATTACAAACTTCAAGTAATAAATAAATCATGGGGATGTAATGTACCACATGATGATTATTGTTAATAATACTTTATTGCGTATTTGAAAGTTGCTAAGAAAGTAGATCTTAAAAGTCTATCACAAAGTAAAAAAAGAAACTTTTTTTAAGTAATTATATATGGTAAAATAAAAAAGAATTTACAGGAGATTTGACTGATAGTTTGAAATATGCTCATGGACACATGCAAATAGTCACTTGGATATCTACTTCATCTGTGACAACAAAATATCTTAAAAATGAATAAAAGAGTTAACACAAGAGAGAAGCTTTTATATTATTATTTTACAATGTTTTAAAACTGTATTGCTGTATTTTGTAATAATCAAGCTCTGATACAGTCACCACAAAACAATCATTCAGGTGATATTTGTTATCTCTTTAATAGCTGTATATTAGGATTTAAGGAGTACTTTTCATTTGCCCATGTTAAGATTTCTAAGACCAATTTACTATTTTAACAAGACAAAAGACAAATTTTAAATATGTATCAACATAGTGCCTTCCAGTAAATATTGCATAAGTTTCTCCCTCTAATTTTTACATAATTATCTTGTGAATAGGACCAGAAGTGGGGCATTTTTAAAAATTTAAACTTATTTCTTGTTTTTTTTACAGACTTATCCATTACAAATAAGAAAAATGAAATTACATTTCCCCAAACACTATACAACATGAAAAAAAATCCATATTTCGTCCCTTGCCATGCTCTCTCATATTCTAGATAAACTGAGGTTTTTTTTGGGGGGGGGGCAAACTTCTCCTCATTTTCCTTGAAAAAAATCACTTACTTACCATACATAAATAGTTGTATTTTCTATCACCTAGGATGGTCTCAGTAACTATTACTTGTAACTTTCAACTTCTATTTCAGGGAGAAAAATGGAAGATACGATGTAAACTGCCCGTCCTACTTAAGCATTTTAGCAGGCTAAAAAATACTACAATAGAGGTAAAACTTTTGCAAGTCACATCCATCCCTTTTATAGCTTCTTAAAGTGTCAAAAAATGTGTCAGTTTAGCACCACTTCTTAAAGTTATAGACTTCTATAGAACATAAAAATAAGAAGCAAACATTGATAAACTTTTGTCTGCATTTGTTTTTGTAAATAGCTTTATTTAACATACCACAATCATTCATTTTCACCTTGACTGTGGCTGGTTTTACACCCACTACTCATATTTAAGTAATTGCAACAGAGCTTATCCTCAGCAAAGCAATATATATTTATTATCTAGCCCTTTATAGAGAAAGTTTGCCAACTCTTCATTTAATTATAGAAGGATTTTAAATGTGTTAATTAAATTATTCCAAGGTTTTACATTATTACCTATGAATCTTAGAAATTATGTTCAAGAAGATATGCAGTCAGTTCTGTTCCAACACTTGTTCTGAAAACATCAATTTGTTCCAATGCATTTTATATATGGAAAAATTCGAGCATGCTGAAAATTTTGCTTTTGTTTCTGCAAAATTTATTCTCCAAGAAACACTACCTGAAAACAGGAAACGACAACAACAACAACAGAAACAAAAGCAAAAAATACTGCACCTAGCTGAACTGACCTGCATAGGAACACCCAGAATACTTATACACATGCCTCAAACATCTCCCAGCTACCTCTGTCTACTGTGGTGTTGTGAGCCACACTTCCCTTAGCTGGTGTTACAACTTCCCATCAGATTTCACATAGCCCTCTTTCTACCAATTCATAATAATCACGAGCTGCAATCTCTTTCACACTCACTTCCCCAAGCAAACTTCTGGTCTTCTTCAAAGAAAAAGTGCCAGAATTATTGTAATATTCATGTATCTGTTAATCATTCCATATGTGAAAAACAGTGCGTTATTTTACTAGGCTTTTCCAACTGTGTGTGCGTGTGTGTGTGTGACTGTGTGTGTTACTAACAACGTTTCTAAATGTTGTATTCTTTTTTTTAATCTTTTTTTTAAAAGATTTTATTTATTTATTTGACAGACAGAGATCACAAGTAGGCAGAGAGGCAGGCAGAGACAGAGGAGGAAGCAGGCTCCCTGCTGAGAAGAGAGCCTGATGTGGGGCTCCATCCCAGGACCCTGGGATCATGACCTGAGCCAAAGGCAGAGGCTTTAACCCACTGAGCCACCCAGGTGCCCCTACGTGTTGTATTCTTAACTTCATCTTTTCTCACAAGCCTTGTGGTTTTTATTGTGAGATTTTTGCACAACCCAGTAATTTTTTAGGAATACATATATTCCATTATAGCAAACTGGCTGCATCTATACCTCTGCTTCCCTATCTATCTGATTTCTCTCAAAGAATTCAAATTAACATGTATTTAATCCCAGAATGTATCATATAATGGATTTATATAATGTTCAAATTAATGATTCTTCAATACGGCTATTTTTTCAACAATATTCAAGAATATGTTAAAAGCACATAGTCTGTCAGGTTCTATAATTCTAATAATTACTAATTAGAATTCTCCAAATGTCCTAATATGAATGCAAAGTGAGATGGATTGTCATGAGGCGATAATGTTTATATTCCTTTTATTATCTCCCAAAGCAATCTGAATTGAAATGAAGCCCAAATCCATGCCATGGTTTGAAGTTTCCAGAAGAATTCTGGTAATACCTTTGTGAACTAACTTCTGGGATATTTTGGACACTGAGACTATGGTATTACTAATATTGAAGGTAAATACTTCTTTTAAAGATTGATTGATTGATTGATTGATTTTTAGAGGGAGAGAGCAAGCAGTAAGGGCGCAGAGGGAGAGGGTGAGAGTGAATCTCAAGTAGATTGCATGCTGAGTTTGGAGCCCAATATTGGGCTCAATCTCATGACCTGAAGTCATGAACTCAGTGGAAATCAAGACTCCGAGGATTAACTGACTCACCCACCCAGGTACCATTGAAGATAAATATTTTTTAAAATTTCCTATTAGATACAAAAATGCCTGAATTTACAGATTTTTTAAAAGGAAATTCTCAAATGTCGGATATTTCTAATTTTTTTAAGCAGCAGTTAGGAAAACATTTTTCTCCAATTTCTTCAGGTACCAATTTTTTAAACAATGTGTTTTAAAGCATACTCTTTTCTTTAATTGTGCCATTGTGAAGATGTAAAATCAGTTTTCCTATGAAGTGTATCATGGAAGTCTACTGTAGGTATTGTATTGTTCAGTACCCTGAGAAGAGTGTCTAAACAAATCTGAATGCTGAGATTTTGCACTCTTTGGTCAGATTCAAAAGACAGTAAGTATAGAATATTTTAAAAATATTTTTAACTTGAGCTAACTTTGTATTAAATTATGTATAAGGAAAAATGGTTCCCTTTGTGCACAGCATGTTTAAACTGCTTATTTAATTGGTTGTCTCTTTTTTATTCTGATTACAAGTTAAAAAAAAAAAAGCCAACCTTCTTATAAGTATTCATTTTATTTTGTGTTCAGTGGATGCATTTAAAGAATTAATAGCCATAAATACATCTACATTCTCAATCACTTTACTAGTTTATATAGTTACACTATATAAACTATATATTGTACTATATTATTATTACACTATGACACTATATTACAGTATAACACTAAAGGTGTTAGGGGGACTGATAAGCATAAAAGTAAGTCGAGTTAATTTTCTGATTTCACAGAAAGACTAGTCTTATAATTTTTCAACTGATTGAAGAATATGGAAACAAACTTCAAATTAAACATATAGTGTGGCTTAGTGAAAGCAGAATTCTTATTACACTTCAGAGGTGACTTATTTGTGTGTATATGTGTATGTATATATACTTGGTTAAAAGAAAAAAAATAGTTTCTTTATCAATTTTGGTGTGTATTTCTTGGAGTTCCAAATGCCATAGATTCCAACAGACAGGGTAAAAAATAAGAATGTGTCTTTATTTGAACTATAGCCATGATTTAAACAATGAATAGACAATTGTATCAAATATCATATTTTAAAAATTTGCCGTGTCTACCACAATATACTGTTTCCTTTGAGTATTCTAGGTTCACACACACAGAAAATGTCATTCTGAGTTACAGCTTTTAATTAAGTTATTTATATAATGGAGTCAATGAAAGCTTAGAATTTATTAGAATGTATTTATTTTGCTACACCCCCAAAATTGTGCTGTTGATAGTTTCATTTCCCATCTAGGGAATAGATTATTAAATCCGATATTTACTATAGTAAATTTTTAGATTTGTAGATATTTACTATAGTAAATATCATATTTGTATAATAAATATAGTGTAAACACTATCATGAAAAAGAAATATCGCTATGAAATATGATAGGTAAGTTACTCAAGTATACTGCTTAAGAAAATGACCACGTATGCTATGTATAGATTGCCTTTAAAAGAGGATAATTGACATATGTGAATTTTTTGGATAATAAATTTATACTGGGACAATTTGTGCTTTTTTTGATAAGTTAGAAAAAATGTTGAGTTTTCTTGTACTATAAGGGTACTTTCAGGAAATTAGATATCAAAAAGTAAATTTGTTAAAAATACTAGACAAGTCAGCTTTGGTTGAACAACTTTTCTTAGATACCACTGTTGGGAGATAGTGGGTTGGAGAGCTGCACTGTATAGTATGTATAACAGATATTGTACAAAGAGTCTAAAGGCATAAATAGAGTAAAAGGACCATTTGCCAGCAATCAACAATATATCCTTTCCTTACTGGATACTCTGCATCTATATATCTCAGGTTTGGTAAATTACTCTTTTAGGTTTAGCTTCTCAACAAACTTAATACCACTAAGGTAAAAATAAAATGTAGTGGGGGCCTGGGTCCTCTACCTTCGACTCAGGTCATGATCCCAGGGTCCTGGGATCGAGCCCTGCATCGGGTTTTCTGCTCTTCAGGGAGCGTGCCTCCCTCTCTCTCTCTCTCTGCCTGCTTGTGATCTCTGTCTGTCAAATAAATAAATAAAATCTTAAAAAAAAAATATATAGTAATGTTTGTTTGTTTCATTTGCTTCATATTCCTGGACTTCTTTCAAGTAGACTTAGCTTTTTTTTTTTTTTTGGTAAAAGTGAAAATTAAGAAAAATTATCAAAATTTCTAAATGTGTGTGTTCTTACTGGCTCTAATAAATACTGTAAGAAAATAAAAACTCTGTTTAACTATCATGATAAACAAGATATCTACTTGCATTGTTTGCCCTCATACATGTTAATACAATCAGAGAGGAAAGGACATTTGGCCAAATGGTATAGATGGTAATTACATTCCATTTTCAAAATAGAAACTTTTAAACTGAGAGTCAAGCTCATATTTAGTGTTCTTAGACAACTAATTTGTTAATGGGAAAATTTATAAAAGGAAATCAAATTTTTGAATAGGAGAGACGTGAATTAATATGATTTGTCTCATGCAACAGATGGATAATATGTGAAACTAGAAAACAAATCTAATTTACTCTATGATCAAAGGATAATTCAGAAAACAATCTGCCAAAAACCAAGGAATAAATCCAAAGAAATAAAATATAACCTATCAGCTGATGAACATTAAGTACAAGAACTGACCTTAGGAAAACCACATGAGAACTTTCCTGACTTCAGAAGGGCCTGTGGCACCATACTATATATATCACCTATAAACATTTTTTAAGTGTTCCTGAGTACCTAGCACAGAGAGGAAGAACCTAAGTAAAAAAGCATTGTTCTCAGAAAACTGCAATAAGAATGACCTTTTTTTCTTTCTGTAATTGTAAAAACATCATTTTCACTTTACCCTGATTTACGGAAATACCTCCAATAAAAAAAAAAAAAAATCTGTCACTATTATACAGAAAATGATCTTGGGTAAAAGATCTGCCAAGTCCCTATTCCTTCTATTTAAACTAATAAACTATTAAGTTGTCCTTCCAACTAGACACTAGAAGGAAATATACATGATTACATAGCTCTGTTCATTTTCAACATAGGAAAAATTAGGAAAAAAATGTTGACTATTTCATCAGCCAGTAATCATAGAAATCCTATCTGGTTGTAGGAAGGAAAAAAAAGAATTGAGGAATAGGGTTTCAAGTAGAGATGAAGTTGAGTGTGTGTGTGTGTGTGTGCACACTCACATGCTCACGTGTGTCCATGCGTGTGTATTTACTAACATAACGCCATGCTTTACTTTAATGATCTCTTTAAAAATTTTACATATTTCAAAATAACTCTGATGTCAAAATAAAATAAAATACATTTCAGTACGGAGAAGCCTACCAAGGTCTAAATGTCTAAAAATGATCTTTTTTCATGATTTGGCTTTTATACATGAATTGGCTGCTGCTAAACCCACTCACACATTTTTACAAGGGCCTCAGCATCTCCGATTGCCCTTTTCCTCATGTCTCTGCTTTGGCCATTTCTATGAAATCATGTTCCTGCCAACCTCTGTCTACAGTGAATACCCCCATTATTTAGTAACTGAATGTTTATGATGACTTGTAATCCCATACTGCAACAACGTGCAGTAGTTCTTGTTTTGATGAAGGCCCAGTGTTCATGCCAGAGACCGTGGAGACAAAATAGCAGCGGTCCTGATTCACAACTCTTCACCACTTTGGGCCCTTTACACATTCTTTCTGAATTTCTGATCTAGTTAGATATCCCATGGACTGTTTGTATTTGGTATATCATCTTCCTCTTTTGCCTGTCTCTGGAATCTTTTTTTGTTTGTTCATCCTATTTTGCTCCCACTTTAACCCATCATCTCATCTGATTCTTTTTCATCCTTGACAGGTCAGTGTTGATGAAGATGGAACCTGGAGAGGTGATATCATGAGACTCACAAAGTGTCACTTTTTATAGAGATGGTTCTAGTTTGACAGAGGTTTGTCTACATTTCTCAAGATCTAGATTAATTTTAATAAGTCTCCTTTTCCTGTAGTGGGGCCATAAATAGGGAAATTTTCTCTTCTCTATTCATTTATGGATCTAACCTTTAACAAGTCTTTCCTGAAAACTCCAGGAAAGATTTGTGAATCTAACAGAAATCACTGAGATGCATTCTTTAATAAATGATGGAACCCTAAATAGTCATTACTTATATAGTAATTCATAGTATTTATAGAATCTTGGATTTTTCCCCCACCAGATCCTGGTTTGTCCATCCCAGATTCATGAAAGAGGGATTTTCCTTCCCTTCTCTTCTTTCTTTCTTTCTTTGTCTGTTATCTAAAATCAACTTTGATTGTCTTGTAAATGTTAGGTGACTTTTAGATCATAAATTCCTATAGCAGCCACCAACTAAATTCGTACTGAGTTCTTTGAATACAAAAGATTAAAAAACACTTCAGCTTTTTAGTATTTAGCAGAGACTTTTAGAATTTCAGCTTTTAGTAGAAAACTATGCTTGTTCACAGTATGCATGTTGGGATACATATTGAGCTGTGGTTAGCTTTGTCTAGGCAAATGATCTCAGTGATATGATGTGGGTTAATTATTTCCCATTCCGACTTTATAATTTAAAGACGATAAATCATCAAGTTCTAAAATAGAGTGAATTATCTCTACACAATTTCCCAGCCAGTCATTACACTGCAAAACGTTATTGCCATGAAAAACACCTCATAATATTCAAAATACAGATTATTTAAAACATAGCAGAAATTCAAGGAGAAAATGTATTGCAGTCAACAATATTTTCAAACTGAGCTTTAATGGTCATTACAAACTCAAACGAGTTCATAATATGTGACTGAGTAGTGAAAAGCTCTTTATCCCATTACCAATCCCTTGAGGCAAATTAAAACAATTGGAAAAAGACCCCACAGCACTATAAATAATGTGTGTATATGTGTTCAGGAGTAAGGAGCCATCTAATGTGATTTTGTGGTGGTATATATTAGGGGTTTTCATGGCATATAAAGCGAGTTTAAATTCTGTGGTATTCACAGATTGTGAACCTTCATAAAATCAGTGGTGCAGGCAGTAGGCACCTCAAACGTTTCTAGGGAATTGGTGTACTTATCATAAAGCAGTCACAGATGATAATCTGAAAACTCTAATTACAGGCTTATTGCAGTGTGAAATCTTTCATCGGGAAATAATGCCACAGTATACATTTAGCTGGTATGTGTAAATATCAATGACAATATCAATAGATGGAATCTATCCTTTTAATACTCCATATTCATTAGATACTCAAACCCACAATTCACCTTTTTCTGTAAATGATAAATATTCTTTGTTGTTGGCATAAGGAGCTATCGGCAAACAGCTTATCTTAATTATAAACAGTCATACATTTCTTTGCTGCAGAAGTAGGTCACACTAACACCTCAGTGTGATAAAATAATTTTGTATCTTATACCCCACCCCCAACATGTGTTGGAACTCCTTGGCTACCATATGGGAGCCTGCCATAAACTGCGTTCAAACAAGCTGCACCTGTGTGCCTCTCCGGGCTGACGTTGCATGTTGCGTGTGTTCATTTTCCAGAGATACAAATGGTATGGAGTGAAGGGAGCATCGCCCTTGGGCATTCATTATGCCAGTGATCACCTGGGAGTGGCCAATTTGAAACCACCTGGGCGGTAAGAAATCAACAGATCTGTATAAGAGGGTGACAGCCGCAGGGCTTAGTTTTGCAGAATGTCATTTAACATGAATGAACTGGAAGTGCCTAAGACGGGGGCGCTTATCGTGGAGAAACACTGGGCTCCTACGGCCACACAGAAAGCTCAGTATGATATTGTTCAGCATAAAAAAGGCAGAAGGGCAGCAAGCAATGCAGAAAGTGACAAACCATTAAGCTAATCCTATAAAGATCTGGCCTGTCAGGCAGCACATTTCCTGAATACTTAGAGAGCATGAGAGAGGCTTATTAATGGTTCATCACAGTTCTTACACTGCTTACATGGCTAATATGCAAACACTGCCCTTTCTTAGTTGGGATTTTCAGCACATCAGGACGTCACTTCCATGGCTACTGTATTTTTTTTCCTCCTGGGTAATTGAAGCATTACCATAGAAGACAATGATTGATGATGTCTTTAAAGGTCTAAAAAAGCACAGGCTATTTTTGAAACGGTGCCATGTCTATATAAGGAGAGAAGAAAGAACAGTCTGAATTCTACAGTCCGCTAGAGCAACAGCAACCAAGAGCTGAGGCTTATATGGAGCACAAGGCAACTTTCATTTTTTTGTTCTCGCTCTGCACTCTTTCCCTCCCCTTTTTTTGAATCTCTGTCTACCGCCGGTTAGCACAGGGATAGTCTGGAGTTTGTCAGATGCTCAGAGTAATTAGGCCATCTTGCTAGGAAAGTGCGACTCTGCACCTCATCTCTGGGAGCTGCAAAGCTCTTCTCACCTTGGAAAGCTGCTGGACTGAGTTGAGAACAGGAAATAGTGGTGGTGCCCGTGGGATCGCTTTGCATTTAGCACAACAGCTTTCTTGGAGGTATTTACAGTACTTAGGAACTATTATCTTGTTGCACGTGCAAACCTTCCCTTACTGATTATTCGCCTTTTTCTCATCTTCAGTTCTTATTTCAACCTTTTATGGTGTTGATTCAATCCAATAAACATTTCGGAAGAATCTGCAACACCCTGCTAGGTACTGGGAATAGGAAACTAGTTTTTATGTAGGTTTTTATTTAATTCCTGGAAAAACTCAGTATTGTAAGATGGGCACACATGATAACAAATTTCATTTTAAAATTTTTGTGTTTCCTTTTCTTCTTTTTTTACATCCATGTCCAAATAATGGGTATAGACACAAGAGAAAGGACTTATTTTTGAAGGCTACGAGAGTTTAAGATAGAAACTAAATATCAGTTTAAGTCAGTTAATCTCTGTTCACTCAAAATTATCTTCAAAGATTGAAAAGCTAGGGCTTCGTCCCTTAAGTTACTTGAATTGCTCCCCAGTATTTGATTTAATACATATTTAGTACTTGCCAAATACGTAAAGTCATGAAACCTAATGAAAGCAAAAGGAAGCAGGCTATTAAAATTGGGTTTCGCTCCTGGGTTGTTTTTTTTTTTTTTTGGTCTGTTTGTTTGTTTTGTTTCTTTGTTTTTTTTTCACTCAGAGCACTGCTGGCCATGTGAGCTTGGTCAAGTTACCTAAATTTTCTAAGAATTCAATCCCTCATTTATACAATGAAAATAATACTTGGCTTGCAAATTGTTCCAAGTATCAGAAGAGAAAATACAGAGCACAGTGTATGACAACAGTAAGATGTCAAAAAATTTATATTCCATTTGAAATTGAGCAGAAATTGTTCTTGCTCAGCATTATTTTTTGGTAGATTCTCTTATAATACATACAGATCTCTATTTTATCCCCTCTCTCAGACTATAGAACTTCCTGTAAACAGGAATGATATATTTTATTTCAGAAGTATTTTTCATTGGTTGATTTTTCCATATTCCTCATGCAGAATAGCACATGAATGTGCCTGATAATATTATAAGTGAAAATTAAGATGGAGGGGAAACAATTGAAGTAATTCCTGTTTCGCGGAGAAATTGAGGCAAAAGGGGATTGAGTATCATTAAAAATAATGGAAAAGAGGAAAAATTGAGAGAGGAATAATAAAAAAGAATAGAGGATCAGGATAGAGGCCCTAAGCCCCCAGGAAAGAAATACTACTTTTCAGTCTTGACCAATTTCACAAAAAATGAGAAGGATGCTTGGGTGGCTCAGTCAGTTGAGTGTCTGACTCTTGATTGTGGCTCAGGTCATGATCTCTCAGTATTGAATTGAGCCCTGTGTTGACTCCCTGCTGGGCTTGGAGTCTGTCTGCGATTCTTTCCCCTACCCGTCCCCCTGTTCTCTCTCTCTCAAATAAGTAAATAAATATTTTTTTTTTTAAAGTGGGGGGAGTGGAACATTATTCTTCTCTGATTCATAAAATCCTGGAGTGTGGCTTCACAACAAACTAAATCAGCTTACCATGTAATGTATCTAAAAATATCACTTTGTATTTCCAGTTTTCTTCCTCAAAAATCGTCTTGTTCTAATGCTCCTTCTCATATTTTTCTTCTCTTCATATTGTTAGCCAGGCCTTCTCCAGCTACGTGCTTATTACTCATTTTAAAAACTGGTCTATGGCTCACTGGACTCCAAGAGCAGAAGTTAGCCCAAATCGTCTCTGACCTTCAGGAAATCAAAGCTAACTAGAAAAAAAGGTCTTCTCAGGCTCAAACCTAATTCAAATACATACTTAAGTGATCATTGTATATTCTTTTTTTTTTTTTTTTTTTTTTTTTTTTATTTAACAGAGAGAAATCACAACTAGGCAGAGAGGCAGGCAGAGAGAGAGGAGGAAGCAAGTTCTCTGCGGAGCAGAGAGCCCGATGCGGGGCTCGATCCCAGGACCCTGGGATCATGACCCGAGCTGAAGGCAGAGGCTTTAACCCACTGAGCCACTCAGGTGCCCCATCATTGTAAGTCTCTTTAAGTCTCTGACAGTAGTGACTATGAGAACATTAACAGAAGATTCACATTAATCTCTCAATATATTTATTTGCCCATCTAAGCTCTAAACCTAAAATTAAATTTTTATATAATCTTAACCAAGCTGATATAATGCATTTTTTCCATTAATAGTTTTATTCAACTGTCAGGATACCATGCTTTCCATGGCAATGGAAAGTTAATTCGATTCACTTGTGATGTGCTTTTAGGCTCTGAAGTTACAACGTAATGAGGTAGTTTCTCCTCAGTTTCAATGTACTGCACGGCAGGGTGATCCTGGGGGTACCTCAGGGCTCTTGTTAAAAATGCTTTATCTGTAGGCCCCATCCCCAGCATGGGCACATACAAAATGTGTCATTAAATTTCAGAAAAAAAAAATGTTCATGGCACAGAGAAGAATCTCCAGGATGCCTTGGAAAGAAGAGCAGCGAGAATGACAATCGCTGTATACACATTAAGTCTCAAGATATTTTGGCCATTTGGTGATGTGTGTTGGATATAGGAAACTTCCTTACAAGCCACCTCAGAGGTCTTTCCATTTCTATTACTCGAACGTTTACAGTGACAGGAAATGGATGACTGTTAGAATCCATCACAAACAGAATAAGCCTCATAGCTAAAAGAATTGTTTTAACTGATAGAAAGGATTAATGAATAACTAGCTGACTACAAGTTCCCTGGGAAATCTGGATATATCTAAAATAAAATCATTCTTAGGGGCTGAATTACATCCCTCCAAAATTCCTATGTTGAAGTCTAAACCTCAGTATCTCAGGATGTAACTATATTTGGTGGTAGAAGAGGTAAGTTAAAATGAAACTGCAAGTGTGGGCCCTCATCCAATATGACTACTGTCTACAAGAAAAAGGGGAATTGGACACATAGAGAGACCCCAAGGGTAGGTGTGCACAGACAGATGACTCTGTGAGGAAACAGAAAGTAGGAGGCCATCTGCAAGCCAAGAAGAGAGGCCTCAGAAGAAAACAAACCTGCAGACACATTGACCTTAGACTTCTAAATTTCAGAATTGTAAGAAGTAAATTTTTGTTGTTTAAACAAGACACTCTATTATGGCAGCTGTACCAAATTAATATAATCAGAAACATGGAATTATTTATCAACATCTACTTGAGTTGTTCAAAGTATTTACCATATTCTTTAAACCGTAACGCAACCAATATAACAATATTGATTACTTTAATAACCATTCTTGAACCTTGGTCTCTGTTTCATTTTGCATTGTTGTTAACCCTTGTATTCCTTTTTTAAAAAAACTATTTTAAACCACTACTATGCAGCACTGAATGGCTTTGTAAATTAGATTTTACTGCAGACTTGATGACCTTTTTTAATGGATTTAATTTAAGATTACAAGGCAAAACAGTTCTTATATGCAAAACTTACATTGCTATAGAGTCATTTTGACAACTGAAGTTTTTTTCTTTGTTTTCTTTTGTTTGTTTGCTTTTATTGAAGTATAATTAACATGTAGTGTTATATTTGTTTCAAGTGTACAATATAATGATTTAACAATTCTGTACATTACTCAGTGCTCACCATGATAAGTGTAGTCACCATCTGTCACCAAACAATGTTATCACCATCTTATTGACTATATTCCCTATGCCTTACTTTTCATCTCTATTTGTAATTTTGTAACTAGTTTGCACCTCATAATTCCCTTTATCTATTTAGCCCACCACCCTCCCATCCCCTGCCCCAGAAACCACGAATTTGGTCTGTCTTTAAGAGTCTGCGGTTTTGTTTTTTTCTTTCTGTGTGCATTTGCTTTATTTCTTAAATTACATATGTGAGTGTGATCATATTGAATTTGCCTTTCTCTGTCTGACTTACTTCACTTAGCATAATTCCCTCTAGGTAAACCCATGTTGTTGCAAATAATACGATATCACTAGTTTTTAATGGCTGAATAGTATTCCATTGTATTTCTACTCCCCTCATTTAAAGACATGATTTTTCTTTTTTTTTTTTTTTAAGATTTTAGTTTATTTATTTGGCAAAGAGAGAGAGAGAGACAGCGAGAGAAGGAATACTAGCAGGGGGAGTGGGAGAAGCAGGCTTCCCGCCGAGGAGGGAGCCTGATGTGGGGCTCGATCCCAGGACACTTGGGATCATAATCTGAGCCAAAGGTAGATGCTTAATGACTGAGCCACCAGGCACCCCATGATTTTTCACACTGACCTTTCCCTCTCTTCAACCATTATGGCTTGGTATTTTTTTTTTAAGATTTTATTTATTTATTTGACAGAGAGAGAGATCACAAGTAGGCAGAGAGGCAGACAGAGAAAGAGGAGGAAGCAGGCTCCCTGCGGAGCAGAGACCCCAATGCGGGGCTCGATCCCAGGACCCTGAGATCATGACCTGAGCTGAAGGCAGCAGCTTAATCCACTGAGCCACCCAGGCGCCCCATGGCTTGGTATTTTTAAGACATTGTGTTTATATTCCTATCTCCTTCTACATTCTCTATAAAGGAAATTTCATATACTTTCACACCTAAAACTGTCAAGTATATGTTTAAAACCTCCAAATCTATGTCTCCATCCTCATCTTCTTTTAAATCTGATGAACTATTCTCCTATAATTTGTGTCATATGATGCCATGAAATGTTCCAATGTCAGAATTATTGAAATGTTCCAATGTCAGAATTATTGGAATCCCTGAGGGGGAGGAGAAAGAAAGAAGACCAGAGGATATAGTTGAACAAATTCTCCATGAAAATTTTCCCAATCTGGGGAAAGGAACTAGCATTTGTGTCCTAGAGGCAAAAAGGACTTCTCTCAAGATCATAGAATCTAGGAGCACCTCGAGACACCTGATTGTGAAACTGATGAATCATAATTTTAGACAGGAGCTCTTGAAAGCAGCTAAGGGGAAGAGATTCCTTATGCACAGAGGAAGGCCCATCAGAATAACGTCAGACCTGTCTACAGAAGTCTGGCAAGCCAGAAAGGGCTGGCAAGATGTACTCATGGCACTAAATGAAAAGAATATGCCACCAAGAATACTTCATCTAGCAAGACTGACATTCAAAATAGATGGAGAGATAAAGAACTCCCAAGGCCTGCAAGGTTTAAAAAAGTATGTGACCACCAAGCTGGTACCACAAGAAATATTAAGGGGGGTTCTATAAAAGAAAAAAGAACACAAGAGTGTCATAGAACAGAAATTTATGGAGACAATCTATAGAAACAAGGACTTCACAGGCAACACTATGTCAATAAAAACGTATCTCTCAATAATCACTCTCAACGTGAATGGCCTAAACGCTCCCATAAAATGCCACAGGGTTGCAGATTGGATAAAACGACAGGGCCCATCTATATGTTGTCTACAAGAGACCCATTTTGAATCTAAGGATACATCCAGACTGAAAGTGAAGGGATAGAGAAGCATCTTTCATAACAATGGGTCTCAAAAGAAGGCTGGGGTAGCGATTCTCTTATCAGATCAATCAGATTTTAAACCAAAGACTGTAGTCAGAGATAAGAAGGACACTACATCATTCTTAAAGGGTCTATCCACCAAGAAGATCTAACAATTGTAAATATTTATGCCCCCAATACAGAAGCAGCCAACTACATATGACAACTGTTAATCAAGATGAAGAGTCATATTGATATGAATACATTAATAGCAAGGGATCTTAAAATGCCACTCTCAGTAATAAAAAGATCATCCAAGCAGAAAATCAATAAACAAGAGCACTGAAAGTCACATTGGACCAGATGGACTTCATAGATAAATACAGAACATTCCACCCTAAAACAATAGAATACTCATTCTTCTTGAGTGCACATGGAACTTTCTCCAGAATAGACCACATACTGAGTCACAAATCAAGACTCAACTGATACCAGAAGATTGAGATGATTCCCTGCATATTCTCAGACCACAAAGCTGTGAAACTGGAATTAAACCATAAGAAAAAGTTTGGAAGGAATTCAAACACCTGGAAGCTAAAGACCACCTTGCTTAAGAATGTTTGGATCAACCAGGAAATCAAATAAGAACTTAAACAATTCATGGAAATCAATGAGAATGAAGACACTTAGGTCCAAAAACCTATGTGATACAGCAAAGGTGATCCTAAGGGGGAAATACATAGCTATCCAAGCTCCCTCAAAAAAAAAAAAAAAAAAAAAAAAAAGAAGAAAAAGAAGAAGAAAAGGAAAGAAAAATCCAGAATACACCAGTTCTCTCTACACCTTAAAGAACTGAGAATCAACAATAAATTAAGCCAACTCCACACACAAGAAGGGAAATGATCAAGATTAGAGCAGAGATCAATGAGGTAGAAACTAGAGATATAGTAGAACACATCAACAAAAGTAGAAACTGGTTTTTTTTTTTGAGAGAGAATCAATAAGATCAATAAACCATTGACTAAACTAATCAAAAAGAAAAGAGAGAGGACCCAAATCAATAAAATTCTGAATGAAAAGGGAAAGATCATGACTAACACCAAGGAAATAGAAACAATCATCAGAAATTATCAACAGTTATATGCCAAGAAGTTAAGCAACCTAGATCAAATAGATACATTCCTGGAAACCTATAAATTTCCAACACTGAATCAGGAAGAAATTGACAACCTGAATAGACCAATATCTAGTAATGAGACTGAAGCAGTGATCAAAAACCTCCCAAAAAACATGAGCCCAGGACCTGACGGATTCTCTGGGGAATTCCACCAAACATTCAAAGAAGAAATAATACCTATTTTCCTGAAGCTGTTTCAAAAAACTGAAGCAGAAGGAAAAATTCCAACTCTTTTTATGAAGCCAGCATTACCCTGATCCTCAAACCAGGCAAAGACCCAACCAAAAAGGAGAATTTCAGACCAATATCCCTATAGAATACGGATGCTAAGATTCTCAACAAGATCCTAGGTAAGTGACATATATTTTTGAGTTACAAAATCAGACTCTTCTTAAGCTTTAATGATTTGCCTTCGCCTAAGGTATATATTTCAAACTCAAGATCTTAAGGATTAAATATTGATATTTTAGTTATCATTGTGAGAAATGCTACTTCTATTTTATGATTCTAGATTTTCAGGACCACATATTCAATCTATGGGAGAAATAGCACGGCACATTAGTTGTTGGACGAGAGCACATAACATGACATGAATAACACACTAAATTCTTAGTGTGATTTCTTCTAGCTAAAGATATGTCTGAAATACTAATAGTCCATTTACCATTCTATAAGGCTGGTTGCTTTTGGGAACTCAAGTACATAGTAAGATGAATGAATTTCTATGAACATCAGTGCATTGTCTTACTTCTTTTGTGATATAATTAGTTGTTTTTGTTTGTTTGTTAGTAAGGGATGTCATGACAGGGCTTTATTACAGTGAATAAGATATTCAAGGAAGGCACTGTTGGTGCTGCTGTCATTAACTTTGCAGTCAGGAAGGAATATCTTTGTCCACCATAAATGTTTATTTCAATGAAGACAAGTTGCTAAGCCCTCCATAACAGAAGGATCCAATGTAATCAACAGGCCATGTGGGGCAGGACAGTTTCTCCTGAAGTAAGGTAATGTGTTAAAAATTCAGGTTTGGTTCAGTTCCGACCAAGCAATGGCTATATTCTGACTGACCTTAGAGAAGAGAGGTTTATAACATTAAGCCAAATATAATTTTTATCTACCATGGCCACTTCATTATGTAAACCCATTTATAAGCCCTAATGTGGTTTTCTGTCAAAACCTTGGAGACATTGCTGTGATTCTCTTACTGAGACATCAACAGACTCCTTACCATATTCAGGTGCTTCCAGCAACATTTAATGTTGAGGTTTAAGAGCAAGGGGAAGAGTCATTCATATCACAATAAGTAATATGGGATAGCCAGACAACCGTCATGTTTTTTGGATTTCACTAAAGCTTAGAACAATATGGACTAATTCATCAAGACATAAGTCTCTTAGTGGCAAAAGTTACCTGGTGTTGTACTTTGAGCTTATAACAAGGAATATCCCATTATGAATCAGACACTGGACCTTAGAGATATCAGACACAGAATAGTATTTCCTCTGTGATTCTATGTGACTCAAATTCAAAATCTGAAAACTTAAATGGTGATTGATCCTGGTAATCTTTGGCTTGGGGGAAGATGAACAATAGTGAATGAGTAGGTACATAAGAGGACTTGGGGATTTTTATAGTTTTCTATTTTTTTATACCATGTGGTAGGTACAAGGGTGTGTTCACTTTTTGAAAACCTTTTTGAAAAGTAGTTTACTTATGATTTTGATTTGCTTTTAATTCTGTCATATTGTTTTATTTTTTAAAAAATCTCTCTAAAACAACAACAATAACAACTAAGTAGGTCTCGTTGAAGAACTAGAAAAGCACAAGCTGCAGGCTAAGCATACATAATGAATACCCCAAGATACCCTCCCAAGCTGGCTGGAAGGGAGCTAAGCAGTCCTGCCGCCTGGCAAATCCCAGAATTATCCTGCAAAATAATTTTTGAGGAAATGCACACCACAGCTTCTGTTACCTCTGTTCCATTAGATTAGGGCCATGCACAGAGCCTCACTTAAAAATCTCAGTCATATATTTTTTGAGTTACAAAATCAGATTCACACATGCTTTTAATCTTATTGTAAGAGATTGTAAAAGGTAGTCTGTTTTCTTTTGTTTTATGATTCTTCTTTGAAATGTGACAATCGTGGATGACAGATGATATTGCACCTATTTTGGGTTATTCATATCACCGCACTCTTCAGTCTGCAGACTGACCTTACCCTTTTATACCTTCAATTTTAATAATCATACTTCTACTAATTGTATAATGCTGTCCTAACATCTTAATTGAGAAAATTCCTTAAAAATCTTTAAGGACCAACTTCTATGTCACCTATCTTAAGAATTTTACTTTATCCCTACAAGGTAGAATGGGTGTTTCTTTTTTCTGTGCTGTCATTGTATGATAGCTACCCAGTTCATGCTGCTCTAAACATGTTGAGTAATATTTATCTCCTCTGTTATATTAGGAAGTCCTTTCAGAAAGAAACTATGCATTATTACTCTCTGTTATTTCCATATTTATGATCACATCTGGCTTTCAAAATTCATTTGCTAAGCATTTATTAAGTGCATTCTATTTGCCAGTCACTGAGGTAGATATGAAAATAAAATCATGACACAAAGGAAATTATAACACATAGGTCTTATATTCTAGATCAGGAGCCATAAATGTAAACAAGCAATTAAAATAATGTGAAAATATTAAAATAGAAGTATAAACAATAGTCTATGGGAACACAAACAGGATGTCAAGGAAGGTTTTACAAAGGTCTTGGACAAATATTTGTAGAAAGTTGGGGTGCCTGAGTGGCTCAGTGGGTTAAAGCCTCTGCTCAGGTCATGATCTCAGGTTCCTGGGATTGAGCCCTGGGATCAAGGCCTGCATCAGGCTCTCTGCTCAGTGGGGATCCTGCTTCCCCCAACCCCCGCCTGCCTCTCTGCCCACTTGTGATCTCTGTCTGTCAAATAAATAAATAAAATCTTAGAAAAAAAGTAATTGAAATTAGTTGACATATTTAGCTTCTTTAGTTTTCAGAGAATTCCACTGCTCCTTTTCAGCCAAAGTAAAAGAAATAAAATGAAATAGAATATTTATACACATTTATCCGCTATAAAGCAATATAATAACCTCCTAGATGGTAGATTGGGTTTCTTGCTTTGTATGGTCAGAAGAAGCTGAATCACCCCCCTCATTTCCTAAAACAGACAGATAATTAAAAAATAAATTAATTTAAAATAGTTTATTTATATTTATATTCTATTTATATATTCATTATGTGCATGCATATTTGTCTAAATATCTACATTTGTATGTCAGCTTCTCTATAACATATTTTAGAGTGTACATGTGTGATATATTGATAACAAGCAGCTGTTCTATAAAATAGATTCTACTTATAATGATGGGTAGCCAGGTGATTAAGACCAGCCTTCTGACTTGGAAGAACTAAGAGCTGAATGAAATAATTTTAAAAAATCAGTTTAAGAGTGGGGCACCTGGGTGACTCAGTGGGTTAAGCCTCTGCCTTCGGCTCAGGTCATGGTCTCAGGATCCTGGGATCGAGCCCCGCATCAGGCTCTCTCCTCAATGGGAGCCTGCTTCCCCCTTCTCTCTGCCTGCCTCTCTGCCTACTTGTGATCTCTGTCTGTCAAATAAATAAGTAGAATCTTTAAAAAAAAAAAATCAGTTTAAGAGCACTGAAGAGTTAACAAGACATTGAGGCCAAAATCTTAGGGAGGAAACAACAAAGTTGTTTGTCCTTTAAGGAAATTTGCCAATTAGTAAGAAAAAACTGTGAAGATGAAATGCAATTTTAGTGGCCTCATCGGCTACAAAGTGAAAATCAGAGCCTGAAATTTATGGAAGCTGAAAACCTTATTTATAAAATACACTAATTTGAATTTACTTTGTGAGTTAAACTGGGACATTAAGCTATCACAAAGGGATGATCCTATAGGTCGAAGAGATACCTGAAGTGAATCCATGTGTATTGCTCACTTTTGCATCTCTATTGGGTGAAGGAATTATTAAGCCTCAAATATGGATTAAAGTGAGACCGGTAACATCTCCAGTCCCCTCACATAAACAAAAGATTATTTTTCCTGAAGGAGGAGTGAACTGTATTAACCATTTTACTCCTAGAACAAATTTTATATATTTTACTCCTACAATATATTTCAAAATAAAATAAATGACTCCAACAGGCAAAGATAACCAGACTCTTATGGAAATAGATACCATGGGTGAGACATAGAAAATAAAACAGAGAAAATAACCATTGTTGAAAAAATATATATTGAATTCATCAGTCAGAGATTATAAAAAAAATCATTTCTATGGTTTAAGAAATAAAAGCAAATCTTAACTTTTTTTTTAAAGAACATAGAAAGTAGATTACAAAAGGAACCAAAGAGAAATTCTAATAATGGAAAATAAAATGACAGTAATTTTCAGTCAATAGATAGATGTCAGTCCCGATTAGAAATAGCCAGGGAGAGAAATAAGAAACCATATAATAGGTCAGTAAGAAATGTTCAGAATGCAGCTTGAAGCTAGCAAGAACAAAAAGCACATCAAGAGAATGAGAAGACAAGCCACTGATGGGGAGAAAACATTTGCAAAAGATACATCTGATACAGGACTGTTATTCACAATGTAAAAAGAACTCTCAAAACTAAACAAAAATAAGACACACAACCCAATTAAAAATAGACCAAAGATATTAACAGACACCTTACCAAAGAAGATATAAGGATGGCATATCAGGATAAAAGAGGAGACTCCAAATCATGTCATCAGGAAAATGCAAATTAAAACAAGTTACCACTACTTAAATGCTTCAGATCTGGAACACTGACAACAGTGTTGTCAGTGGCGAAATACTGGTGAAAATGTGTGAAGCAACAGAAACTTTCATTCATTGCAGATGGGGAATTCAAAATGATACAACTATTTTGGAAGACAGTTTAGTACTGTCTTATAAAACTAAACATACTCTAGACATTCAATCTTCCAAATGTATTCTGTTACATACCCAAAGGGGTTGAAGTATATTGTATATACCAATGTACATTGAGCAACCTACACAGTGAAGTTTATAGAAGTTTTATTTATATTTACCAGAACTTGAAAGCAACCAAGACATCCTTGATTAGGTGATGTGATAACAACCTGGGGTAGTCCCTGACAATGTAATATTCAGTGCTAAAAAAGAAATGAGGTATGAAGCCATAAAAAGACAAGGAGGAAACTTAAATGCATATTATTAAGTAATGAAGCCAATTTGCAAAGGCTATACACTATATGATTCCAACTATACAACATTCTGGGAAAGGCAAAATCATGGACAGTAAAAAAAGATCAGTGGTTTCTAGAGGTTGAGTGGGAGGGATTGACTAATAGGCAGAGCACAGAGGATTTTTAGGGCAGGAGAAATACTCCATATGGTACTATAATATACGGTACTATATGGTATATTTGTTCAAGTGCATAGAATGTACAACACCAAAAGTGAACCATAATGGAACCTATGGATTTTTGATGATAATGATTTGTCAATATAGGCTCATCAATTATACAAGTATACCACTCTGGTGGGGACATTAATAACGGGGGAAGCTATGCATGTTGGGGCTCAGTGTATGTATGGGAACTCTCTGTACCTTCTTCTTAATTTTGCCGTGAACCTAAAACTACTCTGAAAGATAAATCTTTAAATAAGAAAAAAGACAAAAAATACAGAATTCCAGTTAAGAGAAAAGGTATCTCTAGTGAAAAATTCTAACATATATCTAATTGATTTACAGAAAGGAAGAAATATTGGAGCAAAGAACAAAAATTCCAGATTTAAGTGAGATTTTTACAGATTTTTAGAAAATACCAATTTATACAATCAAGATGTCTAAAAAGTCAAAGAAAGAAAGAAAACTATGACTAGAAATGTAATTGTCAACCTACAAAAATCAAGACAGAAATATCTTGAGAGCATCTAGAAAAAAAAAAAGAATTTTCAAAGGCCAACTGACTTTCTATAACAGTGGAGGCCAGAAACCATCAAAGAATAGTACCAGTATGCTGAAAAAACTTGCTGGCATGTAGAATTCTGTAGCAATCAATGTTTCCTAAGGAAGAGGTTTGAATAAACATATTTTAAGGCAATAAAACAAAACATGTTGAGCAGAAGAAAAATTACCTTTTTATTCATTTTTGTAGACTCACTTTTCATTTTATCAACACTTTCAGCAAAATAAAAAAAACAAATACTTCAAATGAGGGTAAATCCAGGTGAGCTTTGGATATAGAAGATAATAACATTAAATATCTCATTTGGGGGCACTGAGTGGTTCAGTGGGTTAAGCCTCTGCCTTTGGCTCAGGTCACGATCTCAGAGTCCTGCTTCGGGCTTTCTGCTCGGCAAGAAGACTGGTTCCCCCCTCTCTCAGCCTACTTGTGATCTCTCTCTCTGTCAAATAAATAAATAAAATCTTTAAAAAAATAAAAAAAATAAATATTTAATTGGACATTAAATATATGAAATTTTTAAAAATATATAACACCAATATCAAATCTGTTGGAAAGATGGTAAAATGAGTTTTGTTTATCTCTAAATATGTTTCTTAGACTATACAAAATTTGGCTAAAATCAGATTAACATTAGATTTTTATAAGTTAAAAATACATGACGCAGTTGCTAGAGTACTTACTAAATGGGCTAAAATAAAGTATATATTTTCCAAACAAACAGGGTAAAATTGGAATAAGGCACACACACAAAACAAAAATTTCCAGAATTTTCTCTCCAGTTTGTCTCTCTCCATTTCTTATAGATTTGGTCATTTACATTTACATTACATGCATACTGTTAGAAATCTAATGAGCATTTATATATAAACACTTGTTTTCTTAACAAAATGATACATTTCATTTAAAATAATACAAATATTTTTATTTTTACTGTATTTTATTGCATTCTCATTGCAATTTACATCTCTGGTTATTTCTTTATTAAGAAAAAACCCTGGGGGCGCCTGGGTGGCTCAGTGGATTAAGCCGCTGCCTTCGGCTCAGGTCATGATCTCAGGGTCCTGGGATCGAGCCCCGCATCGGGCTCTCTGCTCTGCAGGGAGCCTGCTTCCTCCTCTCTCTCTGCCTGCCTCTCTGCCTACTTGTGATCTCTCTCTCTCTGTCAAATAAATAAATAAAATCTTTAAAAAAAAAAAAAAAGAAAAAACCCTGATATCTAATACACCTTGGATACACAAGGAAGGGAAGAGAAGAAAATATTACAACCTCTCATAAGAGAATCACTTGGCATTTATTTTGTCACTGTCATCTGCACATTACTCTTATCCTTACATCACTCTTGTCCTTATGTCTCTCCACATTAAGGTAAGCATAGTTGAGATCCATTTAGATCTTTATTGGTAAAATAATATTATAATATGGTTATTCTATTATATATAAAATTTCTACTCTGCATTTATTTATTCAGTCACGCAGATATTCATTAATTCATTTATTCAAAACTATTTGGCTCCCAACACCATTGTATGTCTTGGGTGTTGGCATGTAAAAAGACTAATCTTTAAAAAAGAAGTCTGCCTCTGTGAATATTGCATTCTAGTAAGAGAAGATACAAAACATACAATGCAGATGACTAGGTAAAAATATAAAGTATGTTAGTTGGTGACCAAAAAAGAAAAAAAAATATGTAGCAACAAAGGAAGATGTGGGTATCAGGGATGGAGAACTTATTTAGATAGAGCAAGGCAAGTCTTTGCTGGGAATGAGACAAATGTGTCAAGACCTGAAGCAAGTGAGAGTATACCATGGTGAAATCTAGAGCTGGGTCATTTCTGGAAGAGTGAACAAATATTTGCTGCGGAAGATCTAAAACAAAACACAAACTAGAAATGAATTGTCCATTAAATTAAGAATAAATATCATTTGGCATAACATGATTCCATTTATTATCTTAGATTTTAAATCCATTTAAATTTATTACTAGATTTAAAATTATGTTTTATCAGTGATGGCATACTGACATGTCAAATAGTAAAGTTTTAGAATACCACTTTATCCATGCAATTCTGAGAAAGTTTTTTGAGAATGGCATGCTGAGATATTTTCCCACAACAGTGCCATTGCTATGCACACGAGAGGAGATCCATTTCAAATGTTTTGAAAATATATGGTATATGTGCTACTTCACTTTATAAGCAAAATGGTCATTGTCTTACATAACAATTAATTGCTGGGTGATTATCCAAGTATACAACTAGATTGGTACCTTAACATAATAACACTTATTTTTGCAGAATCCATTACAGTTCTGAAAATGATCTTACATATCAGCCTACTTGATCCTTATATTAATGCTCTAAGTAGACAATAGGGTGTCTGTGTTTTATACACTTCAAGCAGAAATTCCAACAACTGAGGTTGCTCAGGTTGCATGTAAACCGTATTAAAATCAGAGTTAGAAACATAGGCTTTCACATGCCTCGTGTAGTATTCTTTCTACAAGTCTTGCTGCTGACATATTTCAGAGCATCGAACAACAGAAATTCCTGATATGGAAGATAAATGAATCCAAATGAGTACCTTCTTGTCAGTTGTGAAAATTAAGAAGTTTTCATTTTCTTTCCTAATAAAATCTTTGTCTGCATTAGAAAATGTCCTAATTACTTTAAGTAGAAAAATATGCAGTGTATTTTTGTGGTAAAGGGAATGATTTTAATAGATTACATAAAAGGTGTTAATGTAACAAAAACAATGTATAAACTGTATAAAGTAAATATTTATGACAAGTTTATATTTTTAAACAACGAACATTTTTAAATCCATGATCCAAGATATGGAATTTTAAAATCCCCTCATATTAAGATGCAAAATGAGTGTGTTCACACATCCATGTTTAAAGTGGGTTGTTTGTTTGTTTTCATTTTGAAATTGCTTTGGAAGATTGCATATGCTTTTTGCCATTTAATGGAAGGTGAACAATTTTGTGTTTATCTTGCCTGGCTGTTGTATAATATTAGATCTGAAGTCTTGTAGTGATGTTTTCTGGGCCTTAAACAAAAACAACTAATATCATCAACTACTTCATCGAAAGTTGAACGTCAGGTACTACATTAAAAAAAATAAATGCAATATCTTCTGGATTCAAATTTTAACACAATAAATGGTAGACAAGCCTGAATTTGTCCAAGATTTTATGAGTGACAGTAACTAGTGAATTAGCTCCTTGTGGCTATTCTAACAAATACCACAAACTTGATCACTTAAAACTCCAAAATTTTTTTCTCTCACAGTTCCTGGAAGACAGAAGTCTAAAATCATTTTTATTGAGCCAAAAATCAAGGTGTTGACAGGACTGTACTCTTTCTGAAGATTTATAGGGAAATCTGTGCCTTGCCTCTTCCAGATTCTGGTGGCTGCCAGCTTTGCTTGACTTGTGGTCACACCAAGCCAATCTCTGCTTCCTTGGTCTCATTATTTTTGTCTTTTCTGTGTGTATCAAATCTCCTTCTGCTCAGTTTTGTAAGGAATGACAAATTGGATTTAGAGCTAACTGAAATAATCCAAGATAATCTGTCCGTGTCAATATCCTTAATTTTATCACATCTGCAAAAACCTTTTTTCCTAATAAGGTAACATTTACAGGTTCCAGGTCTTGAGACTGGGTATGTTTGGATGGTAAGTATTCAGCTTACTACCAGTAGTTTTAAATTAAAAACAAACAAACAAATCAACAACAACAACAACAACAAAATAACCTTATATATACAAGAGAATGGAAATAAATTATTACAGTGCAATTCCAGTGTTTCTTTTACTACTGCTACTGCAGTAGTTGCCAGAATTATAGAAATGTAGCTCTCTACCACTTTACCAATGGCAATTTAGTCTAAGAATAAAAGTACTCAATAAAAGAAGATAGTATCTTTTATGAAATCATTAACTGATGATGCATTTTAATCACATTTACTTTTATAGTTTAAAAACTCTGAAAATCAAAATGAGATTCCAATTTTCATTTTTTCACAGTTAATGTGGAAATATGGTATTCTAAACTATGGTACAACTTATACTCTCATACAGTGTTCATGGCATTTTACACTGTCATAAACTTTTTGGAAATATTTTAGCTATATTCATAACAAATGCTTATAATTTTGATATGCTAATTCACTTCTGGGATATTTCTTAAAGAAACATTCTTAAATATTAAAAATCTGTAAGAACATTATACTTTTAATAATAAAACTTTGGAAACCAAATGACTTGAAGGTAGAGTGTCACTCATGTTATGGTATAACCAGTCAATTTAGTAAAATATATCCATTGAAATTATGTTTTTTTTTAAATAATGAAGTAACAAGGAATTGAATAATAATAATAAATGTCATGAGATGGTACAATACCTGAATTTAAAATATATTTTTATTGTAATGATTGTATTTTATACAATAAAGTTATAACAAAGAAACATATTTTAAATGTACTTGTTTTTCTTTCTGATGACTTATCTTTAACTCCTAATTTTTTTAGGAACTTCATTACACTATTCCTAAAATCATTATACAAATATACTGTTTTGGAAAAGTCATTATTATATAGATGATTTTTTTAATTCCATTGTTGGCAACTTTCCACGAAACTACTAAGCTCATTTTTTTTTCCAGTTTATATCTTGTCATTACAAGCAGAGAACACTGGCAAATTCTTATATCCATGTTTGAACAGATAGAGCTTTATCAAACCAAAGATAGATACAAACTTTCTTTGGAAATCTAAGTCCACATTTAGTACCTGCATACATATTTATTGCATCCATAAGTTATAAATAGTAATTCCAAATATATCTTTTTTGTGCAATTGTATCTTTTTATACAAACTTTTTATTTTTTTACAAATTTTATATATAAATACAGGATTTTTCCTTATTTGTGCCCCCTGTGAATAAATTTAATTATCTCAGTGTTATTTTGAAAGTCACTTCATTTATTGTTTAGCCATTTTGAGAGTCCCGGAATCAGTGGTTTATTCATAACTTAAACATTCTGCCCTGGAATCATTGGCTTATTTATAACTTAATCATACCATTGATTATTTGTTTGAAGAAAGTTCTACCCATTAAATTCTTAATCTGGCTTGACATTAACTATTTATAAATGCCTCTACAAATATTTGTAATGCCTCTTCAAATATTTTGGGAGATTTATTCTAGTATTTGATCACACTCAGACATAGATTCTTTTTTCTTTTTACCTAAACTCATACTGAAGGATTCACTTTAGGGAAGAAATTATTTTTTTCCTTCCTCTCTTCTCCCATATAGATAGGCCAAATCCAAATTCACCAAGTAACCCTGAATAGAATGGGGATAGGGACAAAGGGGATTCAGACAACAGAGATCCCAAGCATCCATCAGTCAGTTTCTCCAGAGTTCTGAACATCTTTTAAACCTTCATATGATCTAAGGACTTGAGACTTTCATTACTGACTGGTATCTAGAAAGGCTTAGTTTATACTATTGCTTAACAGCTAATGCCTGCACATGTTTCAAAAGTCCTTGTCTCTGTACATCTGTTTACCTTTAGTTGTCTTGATCCTTACTATTATTTTTGAAATTCCTAGATAAACAAGTTTAACCATTACAGCCCTATACAGCTTACAGTTCTGTTGTATTTCCTATGAAAAAAAGTTATGTGTCTCATGTAAATGGATCCCAAGCCCAATACTCTTCTTCCTCGATTTGCAGAAAGTTAATGTCCATTTCATGTTCCTCAGAGTGCATATTCACTTTATCTTCATCTTTTATCTTCAGTGTGAGTTTTAAAATGGTAGTATTAAATAGTATAAACTTGATCATTCTCTCCAGGTTGCTCTTCTTAATCTTTCCTGACAGTATAAACTTGATGCTTCACCATAACTTCACTTCATTTTGGAGGAAATACATCAGTAATTTCTCAGAAGAGAAAGCTTCCAAAGTTTCCCTAAAGTAGAAAGCTGTTTTACAACTAAATGATGTCCTCAGACACCTCTATTTATATTCATAGCACACACTTGGTTTACTGCTAAGAGTGATAAGCAAGTTCCTATGTATAAGATTATGAACTAAAATGAGCAGAAATCTTAAAAATATAAAAGGAAAGTTTGGCACTATTTGAATTATTTCTAATGTCAACATGGAAGAGTCATATACAAAAGAATGTATGGCAAATGATTTTTGTTCAAAGATTGATGGGGAATATGCAGATAACTTTGTGGTGTTCTGAAGCTATTCAGTCAACATCAGATGAATTATTTCATCGTATTTCCATTATTCAGAATTTCATAGATCTTAATTGTGTCCTTTCTTCTCTGCTATCACAATGCCTATTGTGAATGATTGTGTAATAGAGTATCCTTTAGCTGATCCGGGACCAAGATCATTATTCTTGATGTTTCCTCCCTTGATTTTAGAAATTTGTGGCTCTGACGACTACCTCAAGCTTTATAATGTATCTCAAGCTAGTGTTAAATTCATTTATACTAAAGATTAAAGACAAAATAATGATTGTTTCTGACTATATTAAAAGCTTTAGACTTTTAAAATTATATTTGAGGTTCAAAAAGTTTGATATTTTTTGCTGTGTAACGTAGACGTTCTTATTGTGACAAAAAGCATAGATGTGTAGGTAGGCAATAGATAAGCATGCAGATAGAGTTATTAATAGAACATACTTTATTTTCAAAAGACCCATGAGAAAATTTAACACTTATTAATTTGTTTTCCTTTTATTCATATTTTAGGTAAAAATTTTGCATTACTAGAAAAGTAGATGGTTATTTCTAATTAAAACACAAATACAGTAATTACAGTTTATAAGCTATTATCCTGAATCTACACTGGATGAGTTTGAACAGCCAAACAGCTATTAATTTTACTGTTCAAAGAAATGCTCGTAATCTTTTTAAAATGTCATATAAAATATTCATTTCTAAATGCCCTACGGTGATTTTTGAATTTATTTAAAGTGGGCTGTTGATAGCTCTTTTTATAAATAAGCAATTACAGTGAATATATCATGGCCCATCACATTATACATTCTATAATTTCATGGATGAAAGGCCTACAGCTGATCTGCATAAACACAGTGCATATCTCAGCAGGTGAAGGGTTTGATTACACAGGATAATCAGTGTTATTATTTATAGTAACTATTTATGTCTGTTATTTATTAAATCTCTAAGATCAGGTATCTATTTCTCTAGGAGATATATTCAAGCAATATATAAAGAAGATATAAACCTTTTGAATATTTTACAAAATGACCTGAATATGGCCTTTTACATCTGAATTCCCAGTTTCAAGTACTGTTAAGCTGGTCAAAATTAGGTTTTAAATAACATTGGTTTCCCAGGTATTTTGGAACTTAAATGTGTTTTATACATTCAATAGCAAGAAGAATTTTCAAATTCAATATATTCACCCAATTTAATATGATCAAATTTGGTACTGGTGGAAATCTCACCCTACTTGTTGTGGTAAGTTACGTTTCTCTGAGCACTTCCTTTGAGTTATTTGCTTAATAATATTTATGGAGACAGGAGCTGTGCTGCTCACCGTTAGTGATGTTAAAGAGATAAAAGAGCTCCCATTTTTATAACATTTATCTAATTACAGTAGTTTTGCAAGTTATGAGGAAAAGATACAAGGAGAACATACCATAATAGGATTATATAGGTAGTGAGAGAGGTCTGGAAATATGGGTAAGGACTATTCAATGTCCAGCAGGGTGAGGTGTACATGTGTGTGCTTTGGAGGCTGAGGGTGAAGGAAGAAGACTGGAGGCTCAGGTCATTGCAAAGAGAAAAAGCAAAAAAGTGCAAATCTCCTTAGGCTACAACATAGTCTCACATTCTCATTCTTTCTGTGTTTCTGTATGTGTGTATTTGTGTGTGCATGTGTGTACACGTGTGTGTGTGTGTCTTTGCTTTGGAATTATAGCAGGCCAGTGACCCAGGGGATACTTTATTTACAAATGCATAAAGCATACCTTTAATGTATTGCTGGATCTATAAGAAGTAAGGAATACACTCTTCCTGAACAAACAAAACTTGTAAGTTGACACCATCTGAGAACCTTAAGCTAAAGCAATATTCTGGTAGCCGTGAAAGCACATATCAATATCAGCATTAACCCGATGAACAAGGTTTGATAATGATTTCACAGTAAACTTGATACTCCAACGGATATTAGCAGCATACTCTTTGCCTATTCTCCAATCCAAGCTGAGCTAGCTGTAGAGAAACAGCTTCAATTTAGACCCCCAATCCTCCCAGAGTTCAAAATCCAAGTTTATAAATAAAATTCCATACATATATAGGAAAATAAGCCACCTTGAATGAGATTTAGCAGAAACAAAACTGATTTAGATTTCAAAAATATTACAAAATGAAGTTGCCTGCTTAAAGTACTAAAAGTCAAATGAAATAAATAAATGGATTATCAAGCAGAAAAATGCTATTAAATAGCCAGAGAGATGTAAAACAAAATCATAAAGAGCATATAATAAAAATATTCAGTATTGAAATACAAATACAGCCTTAATAAATGAGATAAAAACAAATAACTCCAGCTGAAGAGGCAATGATGCCAGAAATATTCAGAATACAGGACAACAATAAGGAATTGAAAAATAAAATGAATACTGTTACGCTGAAAAAATTAATAAAAAGGGAAAAAAAAATCTTAAAAAAAAAAAAAAAGAAAAAAGAAAAATAGGAAAGGTATGATGAAAGTCAACAGAAATTTCTATTATTTATTTAATTGGAATTCTCAAAGGAAGAAATAGATTGAAGAGAAAAGAGGTAATATTTGAAGAGCTAATTTCTGAGACATTTCCAGACATATATTTATAGATACAGAAAACTGAATATATACCAAACAAAAAAGTACTTAGACTCAGTCACATTTTAGTAAAAATAAAGTACATTACAGGAAAAAAGAAGATATTTAAAACAACGAGAGAGCAATAAATGAAACAACTGGGAAAATAACATGCTGATAGAAGTCTTTACAACATCCACAATAGAGCCATAAGATACAATTACACTTTCTTCAAAATATTGAGAGAAAGTAACAGTTAGCCTAGAATTCTCTATTTAATAACCACAAGAATCTTTTAAGAACAGAAGGAAATTAAGGACATAGAGATAAATACAAATTGAAAGACTATCAACAACAGATCAATAACAGGTATTATTGTAAGAATACCATAAGAGTGCTCCTCAGGTATACGTACAAGTAATCGTACATTAGAATACTGAAATATAAGAAAAACACTCAGAAAATAAATAGGTGAACATTTAAGTAGATCTTAGCAAACCGTATAAGGTTATAATCAAAGTCATGGTCAACATTATTGAGCTAAGAAAAGAAAGAACAATAATGCAGAACGTAAAATCATGTGAATTTGGAGAGGAATAATTGGAGTAAGAAATGTTTCAATTCCTCATGTTGCTAAGAGATATAAAAATATTGTTCATTTTAAAATATTCATTATAATAATCAAAGGTACCATTACAATTAAAAAATTAGGCTGCAAAATTTCCAACTGAGAAAAAGAAAAAAAATAGAAATGAAATGCCCCTAAATCAAACCTAACAAGGCAACAGAAGAGGGGAAAAAGAGCAAAGAAAGAGTTCCATAAGGGAAAACAAAAAGTAAGGTAAGAGAAATGAAACTGACCATGATAATTAATGTAAATTGTTTAAACTCACCAGTTGAAGGCCAGAGATTGTCAGATTTTAAAAATACATCCAAATACTATTTATTAGAGATCTAAAACATAAAAATTTGAAATTATTAGAAGTAAAATGAAAAAAAGATATACCAAGAAAATTCTCATCAAAGGGAAGTGGGGAAACATAGAACATTTCACTATATAATAATAACATTTTTGACATCTCTAAACTAGTAATCATATAATAAAATTGCCTCAAGTTATATTGAACTATATTCCATAGAATTACTGTGAAAAATGAAAAAAAATCCATTTTCATACTTAAAGATTTCAATGTAACTTTCTTATTTGTGATTGGCCTAAGAAGATACTTAAGACTTGAACAACATGGTGGAATAGTTTTATTCAGTAGATATATATAACCCAGCAACCAACAATTAGTAAATACATATTGTTTTAAGTTCTACATAGCCATAACAGCCATATTCTATGAAACCAAAACAGTGAATAAAATAAATTTTAAAAAATTAAGTAGGTGATGGACATTAGGGAGGGTATGTGCTATGGTGAGAAAAAAAATTTTTAAAAAAGCACAGTAAAGAGGCACCTGGGTGGCTCAGTGGGTTAAGCCTCTGCCTTTGGCGCAGGTCATGATCCCAGTGGTCCTGGGATCGAGCCCCACATTGGACTCTCTGCTTAGCAGGGAGGCTGCTTTGCCCTCTCTCTCTGCCTGCCTCTCTGCCTACTTGTGATCTCTCTCTCTCTCTTAAATAAAATAAATAAAAATCCTTAAAAAAAAAAAGCACAGTAAAAAAAAAAAATAAGTAGGATGTCAGTAAAAAACGTTCATACAAATATATCCCCATGTGTTTGGAGATTACCAATACACACAAATAATCATGAGGTCAAGAAGAAATCATAATGGAAATCAAACCTTACTTTGAATTTTAATAAACATATGATATGAAACTTTGGACTCAGAAAAGGTGGGTCTTCAAGGAAATTCCTCTTGTGTTAGATGTGTTTGGAAAAAAAATAATTTTTTAAAATTGAATGATGTAAGTTTTCAACTTAAGAAGTCAGAAAAAAATGCAAAAGCAAGAAGACACAGATACAAATTAAAAAATGAAAAATTTCAAAGATATGGGGCGCCTGGGTGGCTCAGTGGGTTAAAGCCTCTGCCTTTGGCTCAGGTCATGATCCCAGGGTCCTCGGATCGAGCCCCGCATCGGGCTCTCTGCTCAGCAGGGAGCCTGCTTCCTCCTCTCTCTCTGCCTGCCTCTCTGCCTACTTGTGATCTCTGTCTGTCAAATAAATAAATAAAATCTTAAAAAAATAAAAAATTCAAAGATATGACAACAAAGCAAAAAGTTAGTTGTTAGCAAAGATAGAAGTAGAAACTGGGGCAAAACTGATGAGGAAAAGAGAGAGGGGAGAGAGTATAAGGTGGGGGGATACTGATAAATTCTATTGGAAATTAACTGAGGCTATAATTATAATTACAGCAGTTAATAAGGTAATTTATATCAATAATTCTGAAAATTTAGGTGTAATGGACAAGATCCAGGAAATATAACTAAAAATGGAAGAAAAAAATGGAAAGATTTAATTGAAGTTACCATTTTTTTTTCCAGAAAGAAAATAAAGTCAAAACTGCTTTACAGACAAGTCTAACAATTTTGAAGCGGTATCTCATAGCCAAGTTATACAAATTTTTGTGGAGAGAATATTTCCCAAATCATTCTTTAAAGATACCAAAACCAGTCAAGTACAGTTCAAGAATGGACATTACAGCTCAAAATTACTCATGTACATTTATTCTAAATCATAAATGAAATAGTAGCAATTTAATCTAGTGATGTAAACTAAAAAAGAGCGATGGGTATATATTATTATGCTTAGGTTTGTACAAGTATTGGTTAAATTTAGAAATTCTACAAAAATAATTGACAACTTTTGCTAATTAAAGGAGAAAAAAAAGGATGACATTAGAAATGCAATAAATTCAGTTGATAAAATTCCACATCTACATGTGGTACAAACTTTAAGATTAGTAGACTTTCTTATCCTCATAACAGTTGTCACCAAAACCTACACATCATTGTTAATGTTGAAAATTAGAAATATTGGGGCGCTAGGGTGGCTCAGTGGGTTAAGCCTCTGCCTTCAGCTCAAATCATGGTCCCGGGGTCCTGGGATCAAGCCGAGCCCTACATCAGTCTCTCTGCTCGATGGGGAGCCTGCTTCCCGTCTCTGCCTGCTGCTCTGCCTACTTGTGATCTCTTTCTCTGTCAAATAAATAAATAAAATATTAAAAAAAAAGAAAATTAGAAATATTCTCTTTAAAACAAGGAACCAAACAAGGATGTGCGCTATTACGACTTTGAATTGACATTTTAGTGAAGGTGCTGACTAGTTCAGTAAGATCAGAGGAGTAGATAAAGGGTTGAAAATGGGGAAAAAAAATTTAATTTGTGAAGTATGCATAATCACATACAAAAGAGAATGAGGATCTACTGAAAGAATTAATCTAAGTTGCTTTGTGTAATTAACTCGGAAGACAGACTTCGATGAAGCTTGTGGAAAGTGAAAGTGTAGTATAACGGTGTCAATTAGTTTTTTGCAAAACTAGAATGTGAAAGGAATGAGGAGAAATTAGGAAGTGCTTAGAGAGAGCTCAAGTATTAAGAGGAGATTTAGTGTTCTCATTGTTCACGTTGTTTTTGTTTTGAGCCTTGAGCATGCTTATATGCTGAGTGAAAAGGCTTGACTGAGATCATCAGCTAGGTTGTAGCCAAGGACCCTGTGCTAGAACTCATGACCAGTGATTTGAAATCTGGTACTCTTACTACTATATTGCCCTACTTTTCCTTATGATTCATGGTAGACACCTGCCCATTAACATGATTGTTCATATTTCTTTGACATAAATTCTCACCCAATCCATCGAACTCTAATTGGAAGTCAAATAGATTGGGGTCATTTTATTAAAATAAAACAATTTACAGTATTTCACACATCTTCATTGAGTATATGGAAATCTGAGAATAATGTTCTCATTTTAGGGAATTAAACTTTTAATTCTAGATAATGGGATAGTTTATAACCTTAAGCCTATATCCAGTTACTATGATCAATGCAATGATTCAACAGTGGTACTCATGTTGCTAAATTCTTTTCTACAGATAGTCTCACAGCAAGAGTTAAAAATCACTTGGAACTTAGAAAGCCAAACACACCTGTTATAATTTTTCATCATAATATGTTTAAAAACATTCTGCCTTGTCCAAAAGAAATTTCCATTTCTGCAGTACATCAGTAGCTCTTGGGTGACAAGAAGTGGTTTGTGGGTCTGGCTGTCCTCCATATTCACTGTGCTCCTTCTGACTGCTTCATGATGTAAACTGTACCCAGCGTATCCTAACTGCTATCTGCCATCAGTTTACTAAATCAGTACACTGAATTTTCTGAAAACATAAAGATTCTTCAGATAAAATATATAAAATATTCTGGTTTAAAATAAATATACTTTGTCTCTTTTTTTTTGCAGAGCAGACATTGCCCTCATAGAACAATATTAGAACACAAATAAAAAGGCTGATAAAAGAAGAGAAAAAATTGCCAAAATGAAAGGAAGTTATTAGTGTTTCCACCCAAATTCTATAACCAGTGAAAATACATTTTAAGAATGAAAGTAAAATTAAGACAGTTTCAGTTGAAGGAAAACTAAGACAATTCATGGTCAACAAATGTACCCTAAAAGAATGGCTAAAGAAAGTTCTCAAAATAGAAAAGAAATAATAAAAGATGGAATCTTAGATGTTAGAAATGAGTGAAGATAAAAAGATATAGTAAAGATCTAAGTTAAATACTGTAAACTATTCTTTTTTTTTGACTACTTTAAAATGTGTTTGACAGTTAAAAGCAAAATAAAAATAATAATATTATCTTATGGAGTTTTCAATGTATGGAGATGTAATATATAAGACAAATTTAGCTTAAAGGGGGGAGGGTAAAAGAGTCTATGTATTGACAATTTTTCTACATCTCAATAAAAGTAAAATTCTGGTTCTAAATAGAATGTGAAAAGGTAAGCATGAAATCTGTCATCTCTGGAACAGTCATTAAAATGATTATACATAGTTAAATACTAAAAATAACAAGTGATAAGGAAAAATAGAATATTTAAAAATGTTCAGATAGCCCATAGAAGGCAGTAAATGGGATATAGAAAACAAACACACAAGAAAACAAATAGTAAAATGGTAGATCTAAATTCAAACATATCAATACATATCAATAATTGCATTAAATGTAAATTGTCTACACATGTTAATTAAAGCAAAGAGATTCATAGAACGGACATTTTAAATTATACAATTTTATACTGTCTACCATAAACTCACTTCAAATACACAGGTATAGGTAGCTTCAAAGTAAAAGGATGGGGAAAAATTTAAAAATCAAAAGAAAACTATTTTCCCCTAATATTTAATATTAGGGGGGAAAGTATTTTAGGGCACAAAGAAATTACCAAGAATAAAGAAAGACATTATTTAATTATAAGATTAATGATAACTTTTGATAAAAGGATTAATAAGACAGCAATCCCATGGATACGCACCAAAGATTTCAAAATACATGATAGAAACCAATAGAAATAAGAAGAGGAAAAGAAAAAGTCATACTTATTATTGAAAACAGGAACACCTCTCTCTTGGTAATTGAAATCAGCAGAGATTATAGAACAACACAATCAAACAATAGTATCTGATTGACAAAAACAGAATTGTCCTCCAAAACAGCAGAATACACATTCTCCTCAAGTTTACATGGAACATTCACCAATATGAATCATATCTGGAATTATAAGACAATATATTTAAAGTAATGAAATCATTCGAAGGTTACTCTATGCCTATAATGGGATTAAATGAATTCAATCAGAAATCAAAACAGAAAGAAAAATTTCTATTTTTCAGAACTTAAATAACATGATTCTAAATAATCCATAATCATGGATTGAACTGTATTTTCTCAGAGTTTATATGTTGAAGCCCTAACCCCCAGTACCTCTGAATATGATGGTATACAGAGATAGTGATTTAAAGAGGCAGTTAAATTAAAATGAGACCAAGTATGGTGGACACTAATAGAATCTGATTGATGTCCTTATATAAAGGGATTTGGATATAGGGAGAAATATGAGAACTTCCTTTGCACAGAGGGACAACCATATGAAGAAGCAACAAGAGGGTGGCCATCTGTGAGCTAAGAACAGAATCTTCAGAGTAACCAATCCTACCTGTCACCTTGATTTTGGACTCTCAGACTCTGGAACAATAAGAAAATAAATTTCTAAAAAAAAAAAAAGAAAGAAAAGAAATTTCTACTGTTTAAACCCTGCAGTCCATGGCATTTTGTTTTGGCAGCCCAGAAAACTGATACAATCGGAGTTAGAGAGCTAGTCTTTTTTTTTTTTTTTTTTAAGATTTTATTTATTTGACAGACAGAGATCACAAGTAGGCAGAGAAAGAGGGAAGCAGACTCTCTGCTGAGCAGAGAGCCCAATGCAGGCCTCTATCCCAGAACCCTGAGACCATGACCTGAGCCAAAGGCAGAGGCTTAACCCACAGAGCCACCCAGGCACCCTAGAGAGCTAATTGTAAGGGAAATTTAAAAAAAGTTAAGTAGAATGAAAATGAAAATGCAATGTCATTTGTAAGGTTCAGGTAAATGGGCACTTAAAGGAAAATTTATAGCCTAGATGCTTATATTAGAAAAGAACAAAGATCTCAAAGGGATAATCTAAATTTCTCTTTTAAGAAATTAAGAAAATAAGATAAAAATATACCCAAAGCGGGGCGCCTGGGTGGCTCAGTGGGTTAAAGCCTCTGCCTTCAGCTCAGGTCATGATCCCAGGGTCCTGGGATCGAGCCCCACATCAGGCTCTCTGCTCAGCAGGGAGCCTTCTTCCCCCTCTCTCTTTCTGGCTCTCTGCCTACTTGTGATCTCTGTCTGTCAAATAAATAAAATCTTAAAAAAATATATATACCCAAAACAAAAATAGAAGGAAGACAATAATAAAGCAGAAATCAATGCTGAAGGGGTAGAAGGGGGAGGAAGAGAAGCTGGTGGTCAAAAGAGAAAGTCTTTGAAAACAAAAACAGTTTCTCTGGAACAGTTAAAATTGACAAACTCCTAGCAACTCTGACAAAGAGTGAAGACACTAATGGCCAATATCAGGAACTGAATGAGGAGACAGAACAACAGACCCTAACAGAGATTAAAGGTGTACGAAAGAATGCCACGAAACATTTTTATTTATAAATATAACAACATGATTTTCAAACTATGTGTTCTTGCATATTAAAATAATGAACTTTAAAACTATATTTGTTGTAGTTTTGGAACAAAGTCTGAAGCCTAACTCATTTTTCTCTAGGAGACTGTGTGTCTTACTCTCAAGAGAAACCCTGAAGAAATAAATGCTGAAAACTCAGTGGGGCAGACATGGGGATTGTAGATAGGGAATTCTAGGGAGAGAAAAAGGAAAACTAATCATTCTAATTTTCATTCTGTGACTTTAATGCCCTCCTCCTGCATTCAGGAGCAGATGGGCCAATCTCTTCACCTTAACTTTGCTAATTATATTACAAATGTAAAATCGCACTTTTTTTTTCTTACTCTCCTGAAACATGAGCAGGCAAATATGTGTAATTTTCACAAAATTTTACACTAGTTTGTGAGGTAACCTCCTTTGCAATGTAGTTGGTTCAAGGAAAGTGGCTACAGGGACTTTTAGAGCTCATTCATTTACCACTCACTCTCTATATTTTACACTTCTCAATCCATCACACTTGGGTCATTTTTCTTTTCTCAAAGTTTTTAGGATAAGTTTAAGACTGGGGCTCAACACTAAACATGTGTATTTCTCTTTCTCCTCTGCATCTCTGAATATGAAAAAAGACCATAAAGGTGATATGTTATAAACATAATATCCTAAATTAAGCTACAGGCTTAAAAAACAGAAGAGAATCTTTTGTAGCTCCTGAAAGAATTTTTCACTCTCACTTTTCCAATTTTTGATGTAATATTGTTTAATAACCTGCTATTGTCTTAATAGAATGGCTTACCACAGGTCAAACAATGTGGACTTCTATGTTGTACATTTAAAATAGTACCAAAGATAACATCACTTGAAACATATTCAACTAGATAGATGTCTGCCTCTACAGCTTCTGGGATACAGATATAACATTTTTGTGTATCAGAAAATGAGGAAGTTAAATGACAATTTTAGCACTAAACACTTTTATGTATTTGATAATATACAGAAAAGCAAATGGGAAATGAAGGCCTTAGAATTTTCCTGTGTTCTCAAAACTCCTGCAAATATTATCCAAATAGTAAGAAGAATGCTTTTATAAGTGTGTCATCATGTAAAAATATTTAAAATATTTGAGTTCTTGCAAATCTGAAAATAATGGTTATACAGAAAATCTTTCCTTGAGTCAGTGTTTGCATTCTTTCTTTTTAAGATTTTGTTTATTTATTTGACAGAGAGAGATCACAAGTAGGCAGAGAAGCAGGCAAAGAGAGAGGAGGAAGCAAGCCCCCCGCCAAGCAGAAAGCCTGACATGGGGCCCAATCCCAGGACCCTGGGATCACGACCCGAGCCCAAGGCAGAGGCCCCAACCCACTGAACCACCCAGGTGACCCTGCTTTCTTAACCATTAGCAATATCAATATTTTCAATATAATATCCATACAGCCATATAGCAAATAAAGACTTATGTCTATAGGTCTCTATCGAATACAGCCTGGACTACTAAGTTATCATTTGATTAGTATGTATACAAAACTATAGATCAAAATAATTTGTTGATTTTGGGGGGGATATAGCAGTTTCTGAGGTAAAGCAATTCCATAAAGTCGTCATCACAAGATAAGCCTTTGTTTCTCTTTGCATGTTCCCCTTCTATGATGCCATGGTTGTCAATAATGACATGAAAAGCAGTCCCAGAATTAGAAGGGACGCTCTGCACTCTGAAATCTGGTTGAGATATTTCCTGGTTCGCCTTTGAATATTCCAGTCAGGAATATTCAATCAGGTTCTTAGAATTTACACTCAGTTCTGTGATACGATTTCCGGGTACATATCAAAAAGAATTCTAACTATAACAAAACAAAACAAAACAAAAAACTAGGAGAATGGTTGATATAATTTTAGGTGCCAATAACCGTAAAGTCAACTTGAAGCTATAGATATCTTTTGCTAACAATATTTTCCACATATTATTGCTTTTCTGACTCCTAAGCAAATATTTTTCAAAGGAAAGCGAAGATTACAGCATCATTCATTTTCAAGGAATTCATCCAGTAACCAAGACTTGTGAGCTATTCTCATCAGAGTGAAAACAAATAAGAACATAAACAGAATAATGACATTATTTTCATGCACGAAATAATGTAGAAATGGTTTTTCATGCAGCAATCTTAATTATATGTACTCTAATAAATGATATCATCTGGCCTTGTTAATTCCAACACTCTTCCTAACTCTTAGAATCATTATTATAGGTCCGCTAAATTGAGGATACCTATCCTAGATTACTTTTTCCACTTATTATCTAACATACAGATCATTTATCATCAGTTCATTTAAAAGCTGGATGCCTTTGAAAGTCAGAATATTTTTTGGTAATATACATGGATGTATGTATATACAGATATATCTATGTATGCATAAATTGTCTTGATTTATCAAAACAGATTAATTTTTTAAGTTTTAAATTTTTCTTTCCTTTTTTTAAAGATTTTATTTATTCATTTGAGAGAGAGAGTGTAAGGCAGTGGGGAGAGGCAGATGGAGAAACAGATTTCCCACTGAGCCAGGAACCTGACATGGGGCTTGATTCTGGGACCAACGAGATCATGATCTGACCCAAAGGCAGAAGCTTAACCTTCTGAGCCACCCAGGTGCCCCAAGTTTTAAATTTTTCTAAGATTAAATTTTAAATTAAGAATATGTCTAAAATAGCATATAATCTAAAGAACTACAAGATTTTTTTTCTGTATAAAAAATTAATTGAACAAAGATTTATTAACTCTGTTCTGGATTCTACTCTAGTTGTCGAAAAATAAAATAAAATAAAAACTAAAAACCAATGAATAAAAATGTGAATAACGCTGTACCTTTCCCACCAGAACTCATGTTTTAGGTAGACAGAACCTTAAAGGACAACTTTAAATGAAATAGGGTAGGTGCTGTGATAAAGACATGACCCTGAAGCTAAACACAAATACATGGGAGTGATTATTCCCACATAGGCTTCCACTAACGGCTTTCCTCAGGAAAAAAAAGTGTGGGGAGACAGAGCCAACATGGGAGAATACGTAGTTCACAAGGCAAAGAATTAGATATTGTCTGGAGACACTAGGAGCAACATTAGCAAAGGCATAGCATATTAGTTTCCTAACGCTGTTATAATCAACTAGTGCCAATTTATTGTCTTAAAACAATACCAATTTACTCTCTTACAGGTCTGAGAGCTTCTGAAAGTCAGAAACTAGAGGATCAGAAATTAGTTTCTCTGGACTAAAGTCAGGCTGTTGATAGGTCTGGTTCCTCCGGGAGGCTCTGAGGGTAGAACCTTGCCATTTTCAGTTTTCAGTGGATATTTGCATTCCTTAGTTTGCAGTCACTTCTTCTTTTTCAAAATGCATCACGCCAACTTCTGCTTCCACCATCCTGTCACTATATTAGCTTTTCCTCTTTCAGTCTGAATTTTCCTCCATCATTATGATTATATCAGGCCACATATCACTCCAGGATGATCTCCCCATCTTAAGATCCTTAACTCTATCACATCATCAAAGTCCCTTTGACCCATAAAGCCACATTTACAATTTCCTGGGACTAGGGTATAGACATATTTGGGGCTCATTATTTAACCTACCACGTGCAGTTTGACACATTTAGACACACAAGGAATTCTATATGATGAGAAAGATGACAGTCTAGAATATAGTTTGATGAATCTGAAGAAATAGTTAAAGACTAGATGATTTTCTCAAAATGAGAGTCAGTAACCATTACAAGTTCAAAGATATATGTCCTTGATTTCAGGGGAGAAGCACAGCATATTAGACATGAGAATCCTACAGATGTCTTAAAAAAAAAAAAAAAAAGTCTTCACCTTCATAAGTGACTAACACACAATCTATGCACAGTTTGGATTTTTTGAAGGTTTATTGATGACTGGACTTTACAATTACACATTCATATATTAAATCTCAGTAACTCTTATCATCTCCTTGGCATTGTGGTACACCTTTAATTAAGAAGGTTAAATTGGACTTAAAACATAAATGATGTTCCTGCCAGATGAATCCTAATTATATCATGGTAGCTGAACAAAGGAACTCTCACATAGAGCAATGTGTTGGAGGGCTGAGTCATCACATGACATACGGACTATGGAACACAGGTACACAGAGCTCAACAGAAGCACATCACTGTTATTCGGCTTATTTAGCTCTGTATGCTTACTGTGAGCACTATTTCATTTAAGAAAAAGAAATCCCAATTTGGTACATTAAATTAATATATTTATTTTGAATTGCTTTAGTTTTTGCCCACTTGTTTTTGACAATGTTATACAAATCATTATATAAGAATAGGAATATCATATATTGATTCGTGTTTGTACCTTTTAATTATGCTTTAGAAAAATTAGACTGTACTTGGCTTTTATGAGATTTGTTTTCTTTCAAAAGTGATTTATTATTTGAGAAAATTTAGAGTCATAAATATAAAATATTAAGTATTAAAAATATTAAATATTAGAATATTAAATATTAGAAAAAGCCCTCAAAATAATAACCTGTTTCCATTTTAAGAAACTAGAAAAAAGAGATAAAAGTATATCCAAACCAAGCAGAAGGAAGAAAACATAGAAGAATATAGGAATTGAGAGAATGAAGTCCAAATCTGACTGCTTGGTCTTTTATTCAACCCTGTCACTTATAAACTCCAAGAACTTGTGTTAGATACTTAACCTCTCCATGCTTCCACTCCCCCATCTGCAAGACAGAGTATATAATAGCACCTACTTCCCAGGCTGTTATGAGAATTAAAAGTTCTCTGAAATGTAAGAAACAGAAATTAAATGAGAAGTGCTTTGAACAATTCTTGGCACATAATAAGCTGAATCAAAGCATGGCAATCATATGTTCCAATTTTTCCAGGGTAGTCTCAGTTTAGAATTTATTATGAGTTTTTTTATTTAACAGTGGAAATAGTAGTGGTAATCATTGCATTAAAAGAAGGCACTTCTGCTCTGCCTCATCTAGAAAGATACAGTCACTCTTACATGTTGAAGAACACCAATGATCTATGTCTGTTTTGTTTTCAGTGAAGGGCAACTAACAGTTTCCCCCTCAACAACAATTTATGGTGTGTTCTCTGATAAGGTATTAGATAATGCTCATCTGTAAGCTACTTGGTATAATAGTTAAAGGTATTGTGGTCTATAACAAACCTTATGAGATATAGTAAACTGCAAGGTGTAGAGATCAATAAGAAACATTAAAATTATATGCTAGAGATAATAAAATATTTGTGGGAAATAAAGACTGGGCTGTCTTCTCTTAAAATACTAGAGTGTAGAATAAACCCTTCTGCTATCACAATATTGCCATGAACACATATTGAAAAATTCTTTACAAGATAAAACTAAGGCAAATGGAAGTATTGTATAAGATATGATACATTATGTTTAAGCCTTACAAATTTGGCTTAACAATTTAAAAATAAATTAATATATTATCATTTAATGACGATCCTAATAGATGCAAAAAAGTTTTGTCAAAATCATCATCCAATCATAATAAAATCAGTTATCAACCTAAGAACAGAAGGAAATTCCTTAAGGTTACAAAGTTATTTATGAAAATGCATGTAGCACATATCATTTGTAATGCAAAAACATCATCTAGTCAGCACTATACTAGATGCTGAAAAGCAGTATGTTAGTGGCAAGATAGTAATGTCAAGAAAAACAAACACAAATAGAATAAAGTCATTATATTAACATCTGATTATCTATGTAGAAAAAACAAAAGAAATTACCACCAAGGGGTGCCTGGGTGGCTCAGTGGGTTAAAGCCTCTGCCTTAGGCTCAGGTCATGATCCCAGGGTTCTGGGATCGAGCCCCGTATCAGGTTCTTTGCTCAGCAGGGAGCCTGCTTCCTCCTCTCTCTTTCTGCCTGCCTCTCTGCCTACTTGAAATCTCTGTCTGTCAAATAAATAAATAAAATCTTTAAAAAAAAAAAAAAGAAATTACCGACAAATTATTGTAAAGAATTAGGAAATTTTATAAAACTTTTCAAAGCTGTGGGCTATAAATTCAACGCACAAAAAGCAATTGCATTCATACACACTTGTCTCAATCAGGTGGAAAACAAAATTGTGAAAATAATATACGACAGGATAAAAAGTGTAGCTTTCATTTCTATATTAGGTTATTTATGTATCCAAATCAGTTACATTTGAAGTCCCCACAGAATTACTTTTATTTTGGGGGCGCCTGGGTGGCTCAGTGGGTTAAGGCCTCTGCCTTCGGCTCAGGTCATGATCCCAGGGTCCCGGGATCGAGCCCCACATCAGGCTCCCTGCTCAGCGGAGAGCCTGCTTCCTCCTTGCTCTCTGCCTGCCTCTCTACCTACTCGTGATCTCTGCCTGTCAAATAAATAAATAAAATCTTTAACAACAAAAAAAGAATTACTTTTATTTTGTTCATTTTCTATGTTCTTTCTGTGTATGAAATTAAGGGGATGAGTTTAAATTGACATCAAAGAACAACCAAACACTCCTAAAGAAGGAAAAGGGGGTTGGTTTGGGGTAGAATTTGTCCTAACAGCTATAAAGAATTATTATAAAGCTGTAATTAGTAACACAATGTGGTATTGAAACAATAGAAAAATCATACAAATGAACAGCCCTACACATATGTGAACAATTGTTTCCTAATAGTGTTTTACTAAAGACCAGTGGAAAAGAATGTACTTTGCAACAGATCCTACTGACACCATTGGTTATCTATATGGAGAAAATATAAAATTAGTCCCCTGACTGATGCCATAAACATGTTAATGACTGAAAGATAAAAATAGCAATATTTCTGATGACAATTTAGGATCATATCTTTATGAAATTAAATAGAATATAATTGATTAAACCCAGTATTACTGACAATTTCAACTATATTTCAACTACATTAAGTATCAATCACTGTAGCATGAAAATAGAAGCCACAAACTAGAAGATACACACAACACACAGAAGTGATCAGTACAAGTATCCAGAATGAATGAATAGCACCTATACATCAGGTTAAAAAGTTAGGCTATGATAAAAAATGAGAAAATATATAAACATGCACTTCACATAAGAGAAAACCCAAATGTCCAATAAGCATGCAAGATTTCCTATCTGATTTATTATCAAGAGCTTGTAAATTTATAATGTGATGTATGATTTTATGCCTACTAGACTGGCAAACATGGAGAGTCTGGGGATATCGAGTGCTGGTGAGGATATGGAGCCATGGGAACAATGAGGCACAGCTGTTGGAAATGGAGATCAGTGGGCCACTTTGAGAAAAATTTGTTTTCATATGGGACATTTGAAGATGTTCATACTCTACAATCCAAGAATTCCTCTCCTGTACATGTGCACCAGAACCCTAGTTCTGGTAACACATATCTAGTAACACATATAATAGCAAATGTGAGAATGAAAAATATATTAGGATGAAGTCACAGAATAGAAAACTAGATATACATGCACACAGTTATATACATGAATATTCGGAACATAATGACTAAGGAAAAAAACCAACTGAGCAGAACACACACTGCATAATCCCCTTCTATGCAAAAATGAATTAAAAAAAAAGTAAATAGCATTTTCTTAGAAATACAACTTTTGTGGTTAAAGTATACAAAAAAAAGGAAATGATGAACATACAATTTGGGTTACTGAGAATAAAGGATGAGCAGGGTAAGATACACAGAATTACAGTGGTGAGGCTGTCACTGTCTGTCTTTAACATTGATCTCACTACCACGTATGCAAGCATTCATTGCATCAGTGTTCTTTATACCTTACCACGCATAGTTTAAAATATTACTCTGAATCTACTCACTATTTCATAATTTTTTAAAAAGTTCCTAATATCTATTTAAAGCTTTAGAAGAAAACCATATACCTTTCAATAGGCTTCCATAGAGAGATGCAAGCTTTTGTAATTTCTTGTCTGTTCAGGTTTCTTGGATGTGTGAATCTTGTTTGACTTTCCCGTACCCCTGATGGAACTCAGAGCATATCTAAGGCATTGTGTCTATTTTAACAGTGTCAAACAATTAAATCTTCACAGAGAGTGTTGTTCTTTTATTTAGTAATTTATTCATCTGTCAAGTATGTACTATTTTTAAGTCCCTTCTGTATGTTGAGCATGAGGAAGGCTATTGCCCTCTCACTGTTTACAATTTTAGTGGCAGAGATAAAACTACTCCGAAGACAGCTCTTTTGCAAAGCAGTAAGGGAAGAGTGTTGCCCGAGTAGCAAAAATGCAGGTGCTACAGGAATTGAAAGGTGGAAGAATGATTGCTGGGGTAATAATGCAGCTGTTTCAATATTAGAGCTGCCTGGGGAACTTCAGATGCAAATTTCTGAGACTGGGATCAAGAACTTGGAAGAAAGTCTCAGGAAGGAAATTGGAATGTCATAATAAGGAAGTAAGTGGAAGTGAGACTTCCTTTAAACAACAGCTGTCAGATTCTCTCTGGTGAAGCAAAATACTGCTTAGACAGACCGAGTGGCGTCCATCATCTCATCCGTGAGTTCTATTTAAATTGACATTCTGACCCTATCTAACTATGCAGACTTCAGTAGTGTGCTATAAGTTCAGGCACACAACACACGACATACTGGTCATACAGGGATTATGGCAAAGCTGTGCATGCATGAGCGTGTGTGTGTGTGTGTGTTTGTGCGGTGAGTTAAAGCATAGAAGTTTGTACAGTATGGAATGGGAATGGGGATCCCTTCATGGTGAATAAACACAAAATGCAGCAAGGAGTGTTCAGTACCCTAGATTAAACCATATTGTATTGGTCTAGTCTTTCTTGTGGGGAGGTTACCTGATCTTTAAGAATCATCTGCAAGATTCCTTGATATAGACATCAAATCCTAAATAGGTGCCTGATCTTTAGATCTGCATTTCAAATTTCTTCCTAGACATCTCCACATGGTTTAACCAATAAACATTTTACCCTTGATATGTTGAAACAAATTCTTCATCTGTCCTATTTGACTTCCCTTCGTCTTTTTTTTTTTTTTAATTAATGTTCATGTCACTTTCTCAATTCTTTATCCTTAAAATCAACAAAGAAGTTTGCAGTGAGAACTTTTCATTTACCACTTGGGGCCAGTTGCTAAATTCTTTGGTATGTCTCTGTAAAGTCTTCTTCATTCTTCGCAGCCTTGATATTTTCACGGACATTGCACCAATATGGACTCGTGATTTTTCTCAATGTATGTACAGTTTCCCATTTTTTAATAACCTATCTCTTCCCATCAGGTCTCCTTTACAATCCCTCACAATATTTTGTCTAAAAAGTAAATCCAACTGTATTTTACTCCTGCAGAAAATCCTTCAAAAATTCTCAAATAAAGACCCTTCCTTCCTCTTATACTCAAGGCATCTAAATGGATCTAAATCTCAAGGCTACTCTAAATTTCCTCTTGTTATATTTTCTATTCTCTAGTCCAGCTGATCTTTTTGGTAGTACACAAAATAACCTATATTTGCTTCTTCTGATTCTGTCCGTGTTCCTTTACATGTCATCCCCTCACTCCATATTTATCTATCAAAGTTGTCTCAAGCCTCAAGTTTACCAGATAGAAAGGGCTTTTAGCTTGCTCAGCAATAAATTCTATATTTCTTTAAAAAAATTTTTGTGTCTGCAGCATGCCTGGGTGGCTCAGTTGGTTAAGTGTCTCTCTTGGCTCACGTCATAATCTCAGCGTCCTGGTATAGAGCCCCACGTTGGGTTCTCTGATCAGCAGGAGTCTGCTTCTCCCTTTCCCTGCTGCTCCCCCAGCTTGTACTCTCTCTCTGTCAAATAAAATCTTAAAAAAAAAAAAAAAAGATGATTAATTTTTTTTTTTTTTTTGTATGTCTTGTTAGCCACTTAGCTATCATGGCCTTCTTATATATGTCCTTATCTTCACCTGGTGCTCAATTTTAAACTCCTTGTGCTCACTTTGTCATTGATACGATGAAATTCCTTACAGAGCCTATACATATCAGGCACAAAAGGAAACACAGAGGTTGAAAAGATAAATAAGACAGTCCTATAGGCTCATATGCCATCAGTATGATGTGTATTATCTCAACAAAAGTCTTCAATGTTATAGGTATACATAAACTATTTTGCTTATTTTAAATTGATAGTATCCATGAGGTCATGACACTCCCTTCTGATCTAGGATTAAATTTCTTTAAATCTTTCTTCCCTCCAAATTTCAACATTTCTTGACTTTTTAAAAAAATCTCTCTGTCCCCCCATCCTCCTCTGACACATATTTTTGTAGATTTTTTATTGTTATTAAATACAATGTCCAATACCACCTATATAGCACGGTCCTGTGAGAAAGCTGCATTAACAGCTCATCTGCTTGTATCAATTAAAGAAGTAAAATTATATGTAGCAACAATATTGAATTTGAGGGACATGACCCGAAGAGGTTCCCCAGTCAATAACATTAAGCCATTTGACTTGCTCTTTCACTTCCACTCTATCACCTGTTCTATCTAGTGCGTTCCCTTAAACCTCTTGCAGAGAGTAGAAACTATTGTTTACTCTGATTTTCCCTTTATCCCTGAAATGAGCATACACATGTTAAAAATATGGAAACTTTTAATGCTACAACTTGTGAAAAGAAAAAGAGAGACAGCAGTTAACTAAAAAATATCAAATATTGGACAAAAAAAATCATTACGAATCTCTTTTCTGGAGCTTTCAACTTTATTAATCTAAGAGCTTTTTCAGATTGAAAAAAATACAAAACTAAATGATCTTTAAATTCCAAGTGTTATGAACTTATATAATATTACTTAAATATATATATAAACAAAACTTATTTTATTTGTAGCTCTGAATCTCTATTAAACTACATTTTAAAATAAAATACTGAAACTTCCCACCATACCAATAAAATTCAAATTAACAACATAAACTTAATATGGCATGTATATTAAGATATTAAAAAAACACAATTAGCAATGAATTTAAAAGTATAAAGTAGGCTTTTTGACTTTTCTCATTTTTATTTTGATCATGCTGACCATTATTTGAGTTATAAGCATATCATTGCCATTTCTTTTTTGCCTTTAAAAAAACTAATAATTTTAACTATCAGGGAATTATTTCAAAGATTCAGTTAATTCAATCACAGTCATAAAAATACAAAAAATAATTTGAAGTGTGAAGTCCTTTATTACATATTTAGTATCATAATTACTTGTAGAAAAATTAAATCTTATAGCATCTGCTTGTGAAATGATTATGATACTGAATGCTACAGGACAGTTCTGTTGAGTTCTGCAGAGTTCAAAGACTGTGTGTCATTTGATGACTTAATTTTCCCACTTACTCTTCCTTATGTAAATGATTGTAAAAGCTTTATTTATACAGCTTGCCATGAGGTAATTTGTCCTTTACTTGGGGCCAATGAAAATGCAAACTCCAGAATTTCAGTAAAGTAGCAGAACATGGTCATAAGTTGATCATACACACAATCTGTGATATGTTTATATAGATTTTAGGATTATTAAGTAAGTGCAGAAAATTCAATAATGTTCATAAAAATATCAAGTAAATCTCTAGAAATAATAAGTGTGTCAATTCTTTCTTTTATAACCCTCCTTAGCACTTTCTCATTTTCTTAGTCCTCTGAGGATAAATATGTATATATATAAATTTTTATATAATGTATACATATAAATTTTATAAAATTACACACACACACACACACACACACACACACACAGTCATTTATAAGATTTCTCCAGATTTGAAAGTTATTTAAAGCACAAGGTAGATCCAAATTAAAATGAGAGCTTTTCTGTTTTACACAGGAAATATCTACTTTGGTCATTTCCTGACAGTTACACAATCCAAAGTAAACTAAGTATATCTTAGATATTTGAAGGAAAGATCTATGTGGGAATGAAAAATGAAGAATAAGACTTGTAGAAGAGCTGAGTTATCTGTTCATTGATTAATAAACAATTCATCCAGTAAAGGTTGCTAGAATATCTATCATGTGATGATTCTGGGGCAGTTTTGTCATCATATACATTTATCTACTTTGATTTTAATTCTCTGGAAATGTTACCACAAAAAGTAAGTAATTAGGGCTCTATGTTCTATAATTCTATTTATGTTATATTTGCATTGTTTCTCCCTCTTTTTAATAAACTTCAGTCTTTAATTATATGCATATGTGTGTATTTGTGTGTGTGTATATATATACACATATTTATATATGAAATGCATTTTATGTGTGCTCAAACTGTATCATGAGCCTATGATTCTACAATTGTTATCAATATATGAAGTTTAGTATTATAGCATATTTTACACATTTTCCAGACAAAAATAAGATGTAATGCATTATTATGTATAATAGAAATTCTGAAGTTCTGAGGCTATAAATGAAGATGTATATGAAATAAGGCACAGAAAAACAATCCCAGAACTCGTAGGCAAGTAAAAGAATAAAAATGTGATAAAGTTAAAGGAAAGTAAACTAATATTATTATTCCTATAAGGTTATTCCTACAAGCAAAATGTTTTTAAATTAGCAATGGAAAAGGATGGCCATAATGCATATCATTCTCTCCAAAACATGTTTAATTCAGCCTCTTGGAGTTCTTTTGTTTCAAGAAAATGAGCTTCTGATTTAATAATTTTGGGAAAAATAGTACTAACTGTATCTTCAGTGTAGCTCTACATTCATACAGCAAAAGGCATTAGTTGTAGGAGAATTTGTTAATATCTAATGAAAACATAAAAGCAAGATATTCACTCAGTTCTAAAATACAATCAATTTTTAGATGATGAGAACAAATTTAATTTTGGAGAGCAGACAATTTAGTTTATGATGTAGCCTACTTATTTTAGCTGTTTTGTTTTGTTTTGGTCCTGATCAAATGACATGAGGAAGAAAAATACAGTTGGTTTTGTTAAAAAGAAAACCACAGGCCCAAAATGGTGGCTCTTGGGTTAAGGCCCCATCAGTAAACCAAGACTTAAAAGTAATCTAACTGAAGTTTCAAACCCCTAGAAGTGTAACCTTTAACCAGTTAACATGAGGATTTCCTTCTCAGCAGTAGGAAATTTAGTGAGAGATCCCTTCTGCTCCTTTTAGGAAGGTGATCTTGACTAAAGCAATGGATTCTTTGCTCATATATTTTCTCTACTTCCTCTGCCCTAAAAGCTTTATTTTTCTGTAGCCCTTTGGAACTCCCCTTTACTTCCTAGAGAGGCTCCTGCCAGATTCATGAATCAATTAAAAAAGTCAATTAGATCTTAGTAATTTACTCAGTTGACTTTTTATTTAACAGTATTTACAATCTTTGTTACTAACACATGGCCGACCTCATGGTATAGATTAAGCTCTTTAGCAAACGGCTTCTTAAAAGCAAGCTCTTGTTTTTAGATTATGTTGCAAGTCTATCACTGGCAAGGTGGGTGAGTGAAAGGACAGATCTGAGTAATAAGAAATCAATCTATTGAACTAAAGTTTCATTCTCCAGATTGACTTTGATTGTTGATGCTTTCTCCATGACCACCCTGCTGCCTTCCATACAGCATTTTAAGATAAACTTAAAATTTGCCTGTATCTCTCAGAATTAAATATGACCTGTAAGATTTATGGCATATGCAAATTCACAGGCATATGGCGTAAATAAATTCAGCTGTGAAAGACATTTTTCATAGTTACTACATGAAACTTTAAGAAAAAAAATGAGTAATCAATTCAATCCATTGTTATGAAAATGGGATCTATGCTCTCCTCTTTTATCCAAGGCCCTATTACTTCATGTAAACAACTGAAGGACATTTGTCAACTTTGCTCACAGTTCAACATAGTCAGTAGTATTTCTCTCCTCTTAAACTGACTACTACTCATGCCTCTAGGACCTAACATAGAGAGATAAACTTATTGTTATTTAAAAAAAAAAAAAAAAAAGGAGGATTTAGCAATTTCCCAACTAATTTGATCAAGTAGTGAAGTCAAACTTTATAACTCATGTCAATATCTCCTTTATTTTAGATTAAGTTATCTTATTTACCCATAGGCCTTGAAAAAATTAAACAGATAGTGGTAATAACCTCTTCTACTTTTTCATACGGTATAGTCCAAATAAAATGAATCAACATAATAAGGTTGAAATAAGGTTGGTTGTCTGGTAGTTAATCAGCATTCAGGGCATACATGTATTACTGACAAACTTATATGTATTATAAGAATTTTTATTTGCCTACCTAGTTCAAGAGCAACAAGCTGTCCTCAGGAGTCAATTTTACTATTAATAATTAAACAGACTTACATAAGCTATTAAAACTGCAAATAATTATAGTTGATTATGTACTCTTTTACCCAAAACAGGTTCATTCACTGCGCGCCAGGATGTTGAAACAAACTAATTATCTTTTTTTTTTCTTACAATGATGAATTTTTTTTTTTCCAGATCATCGTTTTCAAGAGGCCAAAGGATTTTTCTAAAAGGTGATTTTAGCAATGCTTACAACACCTACTAAATTTGGTAGTAACTGGGACGCCTGGGTGGCTCAGTCCTTGAGCATCAGCCTTTGGCTCGGGTCATGATCCCAGAATACTATGATCAAGTCTTGCATTGGATTCCCTGCTCAGCATGTAACCTGCTTCTCTCTCTTCCACTCCCCCTGCTGTGTTCCCTATCTTGCTATCTCTCTCTCTGTGTCAGATAAATAAATAAACTCTTTAAATAAATAAATATATAAATAAATAAATACATTTGGTAGTAACTAATCATATTGTAGTTTGAAAGATAAATGATGCCAAATGTAGAACTAAAATAGACTATCTTCTAATGTTCTCATTAAAAAAAATACAACTGCCTCTTACTTCATTTAGTTAACTCTTTAGCAGTCTGCATTATCTTTCCTACATATAAAGCCTGTGATACTTTCTGAAAAAATTAAGTAATATAAACACAACACATTTTAATGCTTACTGAGCTCAGACACTCCAGGTACCTTTGTAAGTCCAGGAGGCAGGTGAGCTCCACCTGCTCCTGCCTCCAGCACAAAGTCTTCTGTCATTGGCTTCTTCCATTATAAGAGATGCTGAAAGGGTACAAGCAGTTAAGAAGCAAACCATTTTACAACTCTGTTAAAAATGAAAAAGAAAAAGAAAAAACTGAATTTTTGGATTTTGAAATACTTCCCCTATTTTTTTAGAATGATGAATCTTTTTACTCCTATGAGTGAAATTACTTTCCAAAATGGAATCACCATGTGGAAGAGATGCATGAAAATCATTAGAAGCATAAATGTTTATCATCAGAAGTTTAACAACTAAGGAAAATGAAGAACTTGTCCCTTCTCAAACTTGAGGTCAAAGGTTGACTGTTCTGTTGTCTTGGTAATTTTAACTTACAGTATCTTCTACTTAAGGTGCTCCAGGATGGCTTAATCAGTTAAGTGTCAGCTTTTGCCTGAGGTCAGGATTCCAAGAACCTAACAACCAACCCTCCCTGCTGCTCAAGCTCTCTCTCTTTCTCTTTCAAATAAATAAATAAAATATATAAATAAAATAAATAAAATCTTAAAATTAAATTAAATTTAAAAGTATCTCATACTTCAAAAAGTTAGATTAATATTAAAATTTGATTTACATTTCTAATAAATTGTTGAATCAAATGTAGCTTTTGTTGGTTACCAGCTGGGTAATTATGGTTAAGTTATGTGCCTTGTGTCTCAGTTTTTTGATCGGTAAAATAGGGCTTAAAATACTTCTTATTCACAATGTTGTCAAGGTAAAATGCAACTACATGGGAAAATGTTACGTCCATGCTAGGTAAACTGTAAGTATTACAAACACAAATTCCATTTAACCTACATTTCAAAATCATAAAAGGAGCTATCTTTAAGAAAAAATTTGCTTTCTATTTTAATAATGTAAAAAGTAAATGTCACCACTCAGTTGGGATAGTCAACCCAAGAGGAAGAGAGACAAAGAGATGTAGGGACAAAGCAAGTGTGAAGAATCCTGTCAATATGCTTTGCTCCAGACTGGTGGCCACTGGGAAGTGTAAGCCCAACACTTTATTTCACAAAGAGTTTTTAAAATGTGCATAACTCATACATTCCCAAGCACTTCAGTTTGCACAAAATTAACATATAAAAGCCTGGAGAGACAAGACTTAGAAGTAGTTTTTTGTTGTTGTTGTTGTTTTGTTTTGTTTGCTTGTTTGTTTGTTTTAGATTTTATTTATTTATTTCAAAGAGAGAGAGAAGAGAAGAGAGAGCCTGAGAAGGAGGGAGGGTCAGAGGAAGAAGAAGACTCCCAGCAAAGCAGGGAGTTCAGTGTGGAACTCAATCCTGGGACTCCAGGATCATGACCTGAGGCAAAGGCAGTCAGCTAACCAACTGAGCCACCCAGGTGCCCAGAAGTAGTATTTTATTAAAACTAAAAATAGCAACTAATAAAATATTTTAACAAGAATAAATCTGCACTAAACTCAAACAGCAATCTTTCCGGAACACAGGAAGCTTTCCATGAAAAAGGAAGTCAAGCAGAAAAGGAAAATTCGTGAAAATCAACAATACATACTCCTGACATTCTCTATACCAACATATTGTAAATTAACAGAAATTTCCCTTTTCCAAATTGTAAGTTCATGCCATCTTGAGTTCATATTGTTATGCCCGAGTTTTCGCGTCCGAGAGACCACCAAGGAGCCAAGCACTGATGCAATCACACGGGGGTTTATTTGACATGCTTAAGCTTGGATCCAAGTATACCTGACGCAGAGGTGTAGGGACTGACCCCGAACCAGATTAGAGTTAGAGTTTTTAAAGGCAGAGTAGGGGTGGACTCTGCAGTGGATGAGGACAAAGGGGATTAGGGACGGCGTAAGTCTCTAAGGAATTTTGGAAGCAAGGTCTCCAGGACCTTGAGGGGCTAGCTATTGTTGGGAGAAAGGTTATTTATTACCAATAATAAAAATCTTCTCAAGAGACCCTTTAGATGTATATCAGTGGGCCCAATACTTGGGAATGATTCTCAACACTATCTTGGAGGTTTAGAGATAAAGGAATTGTTAAAGTAGACTTACCGGATCCTGGTCGGAATGTTGGGGTAGGGGGTTGGTCAGGCTAGGATTGTCCTTTAGCAAAATCTCAAGGTGAGGGCAGTTAAGTCCCCAGGGGAGAGTCACTCTTTCTGTTTCAAGGGCTTGTCAGTAGGTGAGGAATTTTAATGATTTTCTTCTGCCTCTGTGTCCCACATCAGCTAAACTTGAGGTGGGATGGCCTTAATTTTCTCGGCCTCCACAATATATGCAGTTTAACAATAATTTGAAGGCCAAATATCTTTTGAAGGAGTTATTTTCCTTACTCTTGAGGACAATAGCATATTGGATTTTCAGTAATTTTAAGGTTTCTTTTCCTTAAGACATATGATGTATAAAATGATGAATGCAGTAAAAGCTAGTCTTCCTTCTGTGTCTATTATGAGCTAGGCCTTGTGTCTATATAATCTTTAATCCCCCGAAATCCACAAATCAATTATTTTGGCATTTTACAGCTGAGTAACCTGAGGTTCAGGGAAAGTCTACATCAAAACATGTTAAAAATAAAATATGTAGGTGGGGTTCCTGGGTGGCTCAGTGGGTTAAAGCCTCTGCTTTCAGATCAGGTCATGATCTCAGGGTCCCAGGATCGAGCCCCGAATCGGGCTCTCTGCTCAACAGGGAGCCTGCCTTCCCCCTCTCTCTCTGCCTGCCTCTCTGCCTACTTGTGATTTCTGTCTGTCAAATAAATTTAAAAAAATAAATAAATAAATAAATAAAATAAAATATGTAGGATTAGAACATAATGTTTACAACAATAACACATACATTAATTTCAATATGTTATTGTTTTCACTGAGGAAATGTTATCTTCTTTGCTTTTGTCCATCATTGATCAAAATAAAAACAGATTACAAATTTTTATAAACCTCTGATAGTGATACTGAGTTATTTTTCTATATCTTATAAAACATAAAATTGGTCTTCTGATATTTTCTGAAGAATGTTTATTACTTTATAACAATTTTAGCATATCTTATTTATATAATAATAATATACTCATCATGGATTACACGGTGCCTTTAAAGGAGAAAATCGTAATGACTCCAAATTCAATAACCAGTTAGAACATCTATTGTCTAAATCAAAATATGTTTCAAAATGTTTTTAAATCTGAACTTTAAAAATTAACAATATGCCATATATATTTTCTGCATATGTATTCTAAATGAGCTGCTTTCATACTTTAGTGGTAAAAATCTTTTGTTCAAAGAAATCTGGAGGAGAACTCTGATAGATACAACCACAAATATGCACTTGATCTCATTGAAGGGAAGAAGAGGAAGAGTTTGCCTAATTTTGCTGCTGCTCATGTTGCCTGCCTCCCCACCACAGCTACCTGAAGATTCTCAGTGGAATTGGCCTTCCATGGATAATTCTTTGAAAACTCTTCTTCTACATCATGTTATTTAATGATTATGACTCTATCTGGTTGGATACCTCTAAATAAACTAAATAAACTGTTACAGAGATTCAGAATAATAAAAATAGTAATGAAAATCATTTTTATTAAGAGAGAAAAATCATCAGTGTTTGTTCATGACTTAAAAGAGAAAATCAACTAATGACTAAAGCATTCCTATAAAATAAGCATGAAGAGATTGTGTCATAGAAATGCTCTAACTCTTGAGAGGAAGGAGAAAGCCTCACATTATGCCTGGGGAAATTTCTGGGCCTTAAGACAGGAAAGGGAAATTCAAGCCAAGCACAGCAATTTCACTGGGTTGAGAAGACAATAATCAAGGTTTAAAATGCTGTTACAGCTGGAATTTATGGACCAGAGTGGGAATCTCTACAGAGAAAAAGTTCTACAAATCTACACATGGGTCTTTGTTACAAACCTAATCTCCACATGCCCAGGCAGGCTGCACCAGGCTAAGCAAGAAACAACTATTAGTGATCTATAAGCTGAGCAGTTCCTAAAGACAATATGGCTGAGAGATATTTGAGATACCACCGCCAAAGTGGAGAGATCTTACTGAACTCTCATAGTTTCCAGTAAGGAACCTAGAATAAAAAACTTCACAGGGTTAAACTTGTCTCATAATGGCTACTCTAGACTCACCATAAAAAAATTCAAAAACAAGTCTCAAAAAGATGAAGCTGATTCTTAAGTAATTTAACTGCAGTCTGCCTAAATAAACTTTAACACTCATTAAGTTATAGAATAGAATTCAGACACTAGACAATGTAAGCACCAATATTTTTGGTGTAGGATCTAACTAAAAAATAACTAGACATTCAAAGAAGAAGGAAAATGTGGCCAATAAACAGGAGAAAATAAATCTCAGACATGTGAGAGACAATGGAATTAGCAGTCAAAGACTTTAAGTGATTTGATTTTGGAAAAAAAGATGTAAAAAGTTAGAGAAATTTTAATAATGATTGCAAGATTTACTGTGATGTTGGCATTAGTCAATGCATGAGCACTGACATGAGGATAGATAAATAGATCAATGCAACAGAATAAAGAATTCAGTAATACACCCACACATAATAGTCAATTGATTTTTAAAAGCAAGTGCTGAAATTAGTCATTGAAAGAGGGCTGGTCTTCAGCAAATGGTGGGAGAAAAAAATGGATTTGTATTTGGTAAAAGAATGAAACTTGACCCTTAAAAGATAACACACCCCCAAATTAACTCAAAATATAAAAATTAAAACTTGTACATAAAATGGAAACAAATCTTGAGGTAAACTTCCTTGAAGTCCTATTCTTTCTTAAACAGGACTTTGACAGCACAAACTATAAAGAACAAATTGATAAGTTGGATTTCATTAAAATTAAACATTTCTGTTCTTTGAAGGACATTATTAAGTAAAATGGCAAGTCAGAGACTATGATTAAATATAAGAAAATATATATTTAACAAAAGTCTTGTATTGAAATATACAGAAAGAACATTTGGAACTTAATATTACAACAGCAAATAAACCATTTATTTTAAAAATAAGCAAAAGAGTGAACAGACAGCTTATGAAGAAAGGTAAGTGTATAGTTAACTTGCATTTACAATGGGATGTATAAAGTAAAAACTAAATGAGGTGAAACACATAGTAAACAAAATAAAATTTAACAGATTTAGCAAGTATGTGGAGCAACTGAAACTTTTGGAAGTTGATGGCAAAAGGGTGAAAAGGTATGACCATTTGGCAAACATTTTGTCATTTTCTTATATGATTTAACGTGCATATACTATATATTCAACAATTCCACTTGTAAATACTTACCTAATAGGTTTTTTTTTTTTTTAAGTAGGCCTACAAAAAGACTTGTACACAAATGTTCATAGCAACCTTATTCATAATAGCCCCCAATAGAAACCACCCAAGTATTCAGCAATTAACGAATAGATCACAAAAATATGATATATCTAATAAAGAGAATATCCCTTATTATTAAAAAGGAACAAGTTACTTACATACACAACATAGATGCAGTCAAATGCTCTACCTCTGAGCTATACCTCCCATACACAACACAGATCAATGGAATAGAGCTATACTTTGAGTGAAAGATGCAAGATGTAAAATGGTATCTACTGTATAATTCCATCTATATGAAATTGATAAAGGAGGAAACCAACCTCTAGTACCAGAAATCTTGCTGGTCAATTTTGGGGCCAAATATAGAGTATAGAAATTAGTGCAAAGAGGTATGAGAGAACATTTAGGATGATGCAAACAGTATATATGTTAATGGCGGAGATTACTTTGGGTTCAATTATTTGTCAATATTCACTGAACTATACACTTAAGATATAGGTAAATTACACTTGAATGAGTTGTTAAAGATACATAGATTAGGAGAATCTCTTTTCCTGTGCTATAAAAGGTATATAATAAAGAAATTATTTCTTTCTTGAAAGCCTGAAAGAATCACAGGAGAACACATATGTGTTTAAGCAACCTTGTTGAAGTAGTTGGCTTTTTGCTTTCTTCAATCTTCTCTGATAGATGTTTTCCTCCTTTACAAATATTTTGCAAAATTATATTTTCTAGACTATGAGCTATTTCTTTATGACTTCCTTGTTTATTTTATAAGCTAAGAAAAATGGTGTATTTTCTTTTAAAAATACCTTTGTTACCTATATTCCACTTCTCATTTCTAACATTTCACAACCCTGTTCTTTTTTTTTTCTTCTTCTTCTTTTTTGAAGATTTTATTTATTTGACAGAGAGATCACAAGTAGGTAGAGCAGCAGGCAGAGAGAGAGAGACGGGGGAAGCAGGCTCCCGGCTGAGCAGAGAGCCTGATGCGGGGCTCGATTCCAGGACTCCGGATCCTGACCCCAGCCGAAGGCAGAGGCCTTAACCCACTGAGCCACCCAGGTGCCTCTCACAACCTGGTTCTTTTTTTTTTTTTTTTTTTTTAAGATTTTATTTATTTATTTGACAGAGAGAGATCACAAGTAGCAGAGAAGCAGGCAGAGAGAGAGAGACGGGGGAAGCAGGCTCCCTGCTGAGCAGAGAGCCAGATGTGGGACTCGATCCCAGGACCCTGAGATCATGACCTGAGCCGAAGGCAGAGGCTTAACCCACTGAGCCACCCAGGCGCCCTCACAACCTGGTTCTTAAAGATATTTTTATGGAATGGACATTAGAGAAGGAATTCAGAGCACAATTAAGATCACACATTTTTTATTCCGAGAACCGGAAGCTCAATGCTTGCCTTTTCCTACTTGCTAATAGTACCCAATCTCAGCACTGTTGGGTTTTACTAATAAAAAAGACTCAATAGTTGGACATCTTTTGCTCACCTCAGTGTATAGATGCGAATTCATACCATCACCATAATTTACTTTTCTGCCTCCTTAGTTTTTGCTTTATCAGTATGCCAGATATATGGTAGATGTTGCTTACATGTTCATTATTTATGTGTTCTCCAATCTCTTTTTTACTTTCCAGTTGGTTTCTCTAAACCTATGAGGCAAAAAATATCCCTCAAGCTGGCCCGTAATCATTACAACCCTATCAAAGTTTCTAATCTATCCATGAGGACACAAATAGCCTGCAATCTTTACATGGTTATTCATATCTCCATATTATTAATTTTATTATATAATCAATCTTCATTAATAGACTACTATAAACTCCTCCTCAAGTTGTTTATGTGTTGAAGATGATGCCAGATATCACTAAAAGGTTTTTTTTTCTGTTTTGTTTTTTTTTTCTCTTTAAAGAAACACCTTTGATTTGTAATTCCCATGACTTTTGGTACTAATAGTCTCCATAACAAAGCGCTAGTTAACATTTTCATTTCTTTTTTTAGTTACTAATGCCTCTCTCTGATCTATCTCAATATAATAAAGCTTCTCTCTCTTTTTTAAATAAAATTATTCATTTTAGATTTTAAAAAATAGAGCTTTAGAAGGGATTTGTGAATATACATAATCTCTGGTTTCAATGTGATATGAGCTTGATTTTTTAAAAATGAATAAATAATGCAGTTAAAGATGGATGCAATGTGGTAGGCATCTCTTTCCTGTGAAAAGATCTCTTTCAAGAGCTGGCAGCAGACAAATAGTGTCCCATTATAAAGGTTTTAACAACAATAACAAAAGACTGGCAGAAGGAAAGCAGCTGAATTGAGTGTCCAGCATAAATGTGTATATATATGTCCATCATATTTATATGTTGCAAACACATTCCTCTTATGGAGTTTAATTAGGTAAACATTTAGAAAAAGAAGGCAGTTGATCGAAAGCTGTATCAAAGTCATATTGACCTGAAAAACAGAAAAAAAACAGGTTTAAAGGGAATACATGGAGAAGAGATCTAAAGTATTTCTCTCTTAAGGATGACATTATATTGATTCTCTCTTGTGATCTAGGTTTCTTCTATTCCCCATGAGTGGCATCTCTTAAAGACAGCTTTTAGACGAAGGGAGAAGAAAGTCAGTAGTAACGGACTCTCAATGGCATTTCAGTCTAAAGCTGGTGAAGGACATTCTCCCTATGAGAATCTTAGTAGGTATAAATTTTAACTCAATTACAGTTACATTGCATCCTCTGTTTTATTCATTGTTTTTGAAATGTGGAAATGAGATATCTTTCTCATCATCAATTATACACCAAACACCTAAAAATGTGTACGGTATTCCATATTTGAGATGTGGTTAAACTTCTAATTACAACTCTGTTGACTTAGGAAGACATATTGAATGATACGTAGTCTTTCTCAAGATTCCATTCTACCTTCTATTTCTTTTTCTGCTCTGAATGTCAGAGTGACAGGCTCAAAAATATTATAACATCTACAAATAAAATCAAGACCTTGAGATTCTGACCTTTCATTCTTTGATATTTTAAAAGAATTTTCTTGAGAAATTGCTCTGAAAAGCATTGAGAAATCTTTTCTACATGTACCAAAAATACATCAATGATAGACTTATTTAGGTTATATTAAACTCATTTCTAATGTTAATGATGGCTACATATTTGGAAGTATTTCCCAGGAACTCTACCCACCTGGTTATGGTTTAAAATATTACACATTTCCATATTTATGAGATGGTTTAATAACTCCATTTAGGAGCTGAACAATGAAATAGATGACTCCATGATAATACCCAAATTTTCACAGTCTTGGCTCAGTTACAATGCCAATTTTGCCTATGCAAAAGAGGAATTCTTGCCATTATTCATTTAATGTTAAGATCAATAAGTACTGATTATGGCATTTATCCAAAAGGTATTACATAGGCTTCAAACCAGAGTTAAACTGCTAAAATCCACAGGGTTTGCAGAGGTAAGCTAATTACACACTAGTCTTAGTTTATATGTTATATGCTTTGTTAGTCAAAATCACTTGTTGGAAGGGCTTATTTCAGTTTGCCCATCTTCACAAATGCAACTTAAAGTTTTGTTTTTAAAAAAATTGTTTTTTAATGTAGTGATTATTCTAATATGATAATAGAAATGATTAATCAACATGTAAAATAGCATTTTAATAAATTGTTTGATATTTAAGAGAATGCGTAATATTTTTAAATTTCATTAATTTGGGCTAATTTAACCCTCATGGTTGCCAAAGCAGTATCTATATTGTAAATGAAACCAGTAAGTTTTACTAAATATTCAATGAACATGTATAATCAGCAAAAAATTTTAAGAAAGAATAGTTTGTTCTTTTTTTTTATATAGCTTTTGTTATACTAACTTTCTAATTTATCATTTCTATTTCTCTTCATTTGTTCTGTGGATTCAAGTTACTATCTGGAATCATTTCCTTAGCTCAATACTTACTTGCAAACACCATCTTTGTGCTGTTGTTGGTAAATACATTACATTTCTTCAGGATACACACTCAACAAAACATTATATACATATTGTCCTATTCAATTATTTTCTAAATCAATTTAAGAGAAGAAAGACAAAAAAGCACTTATACTATATTTTGTAGTTACATAATTACTTTTTCTATTGTTATTTGTTTTTCTATGTGGGTTCAAAATACTATCTGGGGGTCACTCCCCTTAGCCTGAAGAATTTCCTTTAGCATTTCTTTTAAGGTAGGTCAGCTAGTAACAACTTTGGCAGGGGGGGGGGGGGGGGTTGTTGTCCTTCTTTGAGCACTTTCAGTATGTTAACCTTCTGCTTTCTACTCTTCATGTCTTCTGATGAGGACTCTGTTTTGTCGGAGTTCCCTTGTAAGAGAGCAGTCATTTTTCTTTGACTATCTTCCAGATTTTTTCATCTTTAGTTTTTAGTATTTTTATATGTGTCTGTTTGTGGGTCTCTTTGCATTCATGTTGACTGGAGGTCAAAAGGCTTCATGGATGTACAGATTATTGATTGACAATAAATTTTGAAAGTTTTAAGTCATTTCTTTGAAAAATATTTTGCTTCTTTCTCTCCTATACTTTTGGTGCTCCCATTACACATTTGTTGATGTGTTTAGTGGTACTCACCTTTCTCTGAAGTTCTCTTTTTCTTTTTTTTAATATTTCTTTTTCAGCTTACATCAACTCTATTGATCTATTTTCAGTTTCACTGATAATTTCTTCTGCCAGCTTAAATTACTATTGAACTCCTCTTATGCAGTTTTCATGAAAGTCAGTGTACTTTTCAACTGCAGAATTTCCATTTGATTCTTTTATAATAATCTCTCTTTATTTCTTCATGATGTTTTTCTTTAATCATATTTTCCTGCATTTCCTTGAAAATTTTATAATGTGTTTATAATGCATACTTCAGCATCTTTTGTTGTTCTTTTTAAATGCTGCATTTGGTCACACAGTTTCTGTGGCATGTTTGTTTGTTTCCTGGTGTGTGAGTCACTTTCTTATTTCTTTGAATTTCAGAAATTTGTTGGAAATTGGATATTGTAAATAATGTATAATAGTAACTTTAGGTACTCCCTGACTCCAGGTTTATTATTTTTGTTTGTTTATTGACTTAGGCTATAATATATTAGTAAGGTCTACTTCCCTCCCTTAGTATTAAGCTTTTTATATTGTACCTACAGACAGAGTACCCTGAGTCACCTTGGAAATAGCTGTTTTTTTCAGGGCTTCCTTTCACCATCTCTTTCTTTGGATAACGTTGAGATCCATTAATTGCTGTTGAGATCCGCTAATTGAGATCCCCATGGTTGAAATCCACTACTTGTTATCTCATTGCTTTTTTATTTTTTTTTCTTTCCTTCTTTCTTTTTTTCTTTCTTTTTTAAATTCAAACATCTTCGAATAAATGGTTACAAATATCCATTTTTGATATTGTTCTGATCCCTTCCTTCCTTCTAGCTGTTTCTCTCCCAGTTCTCTCTGGAAAATAAGCAAGCCGAGTTTAGCCCAAATCTTTAATGAATTTATGAATCTCCTCCCAATTTCCTTTCACTACATCCCCTACTGTTTTGACAGCAAACTTGGCTTCAATTTCTCCACACCCTATTGCAAATGTAGTTTGTTATTTTTGGAAGAGACACAGAGCTCTTTTATGATTTTCTCTCCCTTCACCCTCACAAAAATTCTTTAAGCCACATCTCTGGATCTTGGGGCAGAAACAATAGTTCATTTCACTCTTAGGGTCATCCCTGCTCTAGGAACTGAATGCTAGGTGGAAAGGAGAGTAATATGAGGTCTTTTCAGCTTGCCACTCCAACATGGGAACATTGCTTTATAGACCTAGAAAATGATGACTGGGGCCCCAAACTCAAGACAGAAATCCTCCCAGTAGTGTGGGCTAGGTCAAAATAAAAGGGAGCCTCCGTTTCTTGCTAGAACTTTGACAAAGTTACTTGTAGGGCAAGATGAAAATGCTGACATTCTGACCCTTTGGCAAGGTAGACTTCCAGCCAGAAGATCAGAATAGAGGTAGTCCTGAGTTCTTAGCTCCACTGATCTCAAGTGGAGTTTCCTTTTCTCCAAATTACTGAATTACTGAATTTTAATTTGTTTTCCTGAATAAATATTTTATTGGCTATAATATAAACATCATTTCTAGATATTTTAATGGCTGTGGTCTTACTGTTTGTATTATTTTCTTTTGTGTTTGGGTGTTGTGTGTGTAATTTCTCTCTTATTCCACTGGGAAGTGAGTCCACAGATCTTATCATGCTGTTATGCCAGTGATGATATGTGACTTTTCCTTTCCTTATTTTACGTGTTTTGAATAGCTTTATTTTGGACGATAATCTTCAAATGTCTCTTTAACTTGGTCTTTTTAGAAAAATAGAGCATAAGACTTATTTGTCATCACTCATAGAGACTACAATCATTAATTCCATCTTCTTTATTTGTAATAACACATTTAATTATTATATTAATCAAGAAAATTAAATAGTTTTATAACCACTAACAATTAATGTTAACACCAGCACTAAGAAATAAACGGTTAAACTGCAGTAATGTTCTTGTTTTAGAGGTTCATAGAGACAAATACGTTTCTAATAAATGTTTAACGGTCTTCATTAAGCTCTCTTAGAACATTAAAATCATCTAAAATTGCTACAATAATTAGTCTTCTAAACAGCAGAGTGAGCACAAGTAGGATTGATCACTTGCCCAGATTAAACAATGCAGCCTCCAACATTTTGATGACTCTCTCTAAAAACAGAAGCCATCATCATATACCCTTTTATATAGAAAACAATAATGTCATGAGAATATCAATTCTTGGACACTCATTCTTTCAGATAATATCATATCAGGCAATAGATGAAATATTTCAGCCCAAGTACACATAGAAGATCAACACACTACTAGAAAAAAAGTATTTTTCTGGAGGTAACATAGCATGAAAAGCGCAGAAATAAAATAACAATCTGAGCTGCCATTGTTAGGGTTGCAGTCACTTGGATGATTATGGGCTTTTGAAAGATGGATACATTTTGACTGTTTCAATCATAGAAGATACGGTCAATTGACTTGTAGAAGGGCTAGAAATGGAGTTTCGGATTCCTCTGTTCTATTTTTACCAAACTATAGGAGGACAAAACCATTCATGACTTATCTTTAGTGTTCTGAGGTTATTTTATGGGCATTTGAGTTGCAAATTGTCTATTATCATGGAGCTTAACTGAGGCTAAGATTGCAAAAAAGGTTTTGAGTTTCATACAGAAAAGGAGATAAAGTTGCAATCAAAAGATCTTTTCCTGATATTGGCTATCTATTTCCTAAAGCAAAATGAATTTAAATATTTCTCTTTGCTTAAACTGAACCAATGCCAATTAGTCCCAGCAGTAATAATGTAAGTTCATATGAGTTTCGAGACTGAGGTAATTTAAAAGAAAATATCAGAAGTCCAATGGATGCTGATAATATTCCTTCACTAATGACTTAGATGTGCACCGATGACTCTCAGGGAAATGGTGTAGAGCAGTTTTCTGAACCTACAATATATCATACAGAATGCTCTTCAATATATCACCCAACCTAATTTTCTATTGGGGTGTTTTTTTAGTCTCTGCACTTTTTTTGGATATTAAAATTTCATCCATCTGAAAAACTCAGCAGCCTTTCTAAGAGATGTTTGCATTTCTTTTGGAACATTTTGTTATTTATAGCATCTTATGGCCTTTAAACATTGGAATAATTGTCTTGAGAAATTTTTTCCAGTGGCTAAAAGGACTAAATTTTTACCCCCTATCATGCACAAATTAACCATCTCTTTGAAAACCAGGTAATGATTTTTTAAATGTGCAATTTAAAATTTCAAACCATATTACCATTTTCCTCCCAGAAGCTTCACTGTCAGTGACTTAGTAAAACCATCATTAATCACAAGATAAGCTACAGTCATGTGGTGATTGTAATTTGGTCCCATGGAACCAAAGACAAATGATATGGAATACTATTAGCAATGATAGCTTTAATGTAGACATTCATCATGGACTCAGGTTCACTTGATGTGACTTTGGGATAAAAACAGGGGAAATTGCCTAGCTGTTGAAAATTCTATTGCTATTAAATCATAATTTTGACAAAATTGTACAAAATAAGAGTGGTAGATTTTGTGTTTCCCATTTTTCACTCTTAAAAGACAAAATTGCAGGGGGCTTTGAAGAACACAGATGCAGTGCAATTAGAATAGTAAATCCTGATTAGTTCTTATCTATCTAATTGCTAATAATAGAATCTGAGGTTTTGGCAAGCTGACTATTTATAGGAATCACAAGGCTGTTACAGCCCCTCAGAACAAGTAGACTTCTCATAGAATCTAAGAAGACACACACATACATACATACACATGCACATGTACCACACATGCACCCCTCTAATATACACAGAAATTCTTACATCAGTGAAATATTTTATTGGTCATGAACTTTTTTGTTTGTTTTTTAAAGATTTATTTATTTATTTATTTGACAAAGATCACAAGTAGGCAGAGAGGCAGGCAGAGAGAGAGGGGGAAGCAGGCTCCCTGCTGAGCAGAAAGCCTGATGCAGGGCTCTTTCCTAGGACCCTGGGATGATGACCTGAACCGAAGGCAGAGGCTTTAACCCACGGAATCACCCAGGCACCCCGGTCATGAACTTCTGAATATACTGTTTCATAATCTCCTAAAGCAACAGAACACAATTTTTAGGAAGAGACCCTTGTTACCTACTTCAACTTAAGTATTATTCAGTGGTCACATTTAAGAAGATATTTATACTTGCAAAGATCTACTCATTATTATTAAATACTTACCTTATAAAAAAAATCCTTAATGTGAACTGAATGCAGTAGCAAAAGTAAGATTGCAGTTCACAACTGGAAATAAATAATGACTATGGCCCGCAGCTATCACCTAAAGAATATATGAGTTATGCTTTAATTCTTCATGTGGAAAAAAAAATAAATCTACTACTTAAGGAATAAATCAAGGTAATGCCACTGTGTACTTTATTTAAGTTATTTAATTTAATTTATTTTTATTGTTTCTGCCACCCAACCTACCTGCGGAGCTTGTTCAACTATGTCTGTCTTTGACCCTATAAGTTTAGCTGTTTTCTTCCTTGCTTTGTTTGGTTGAGTTATCCAATCACATCCATGTTCCCAGGGATTCAAGGTAATTCTATGGCATAGATAGAGTAGACCTGATGTTAAATCTTAAGACATCTGCAGAGTCAGATTTGAGGTCTGGCCCAACAAGTCTTCAGGTCTTTCAGAGTTGCATTCAGTGAAGGAAGTGAGAAGGACTCTAACATTCTATTTCCTTGAATATTTTTTTAAAGATTTTATTTATTTTATTTAACAGACAGAGATCACAAGTAGGCAGAGAGGCAGGCAGAGAGAGAGAGAGGAGGAAGCAGGCTCCCTGCTGAGCAGAGAGCCTGATGTGGGGCTCGATCCCAGGACCCTGGGATCATGACCTGAGCAGAAGGCAGAGGCTTTAACCCACTGAGCCACCCAGGAGCCCCTCCTTGAATATTTTAATACATGTGTATTTTTTTGGTTGAGAAAGTGTCTCAACATTTCAGTTGTGTAGATGCCATTTATAAATGTATCTTTTATTTCCTATAGATCTATCTACATTGCATGTAGTTTAATTTTATCTATATTTTGGCTGTTGATTTCTTAGGTTGGAGAGAATATTCCTTAGTTCTTGGGAACCTTGAAGAATCAATGCGACTTTTGCTTGAATTTTATGTCTTGTAATTGGCCCTATGATCAGGTTCTTAGCATCATGAAAAGGTGGTTTCAAACATCTAGACTACAAAAAAATATGAGCTTTTTATAAATTGATGAAAAATCCCTATGGCAAAATAAATTTGAAATTGAAGGTGCCTAATTTTGAATTCTCTTAAAGAATCTGCTGCAGGAACATAAAAGGCAGAAGGTTCTAGTGGTAAGTATAACAACTTGGAGTCTAGCGTCAGACCACTACAGACATGCTAGATTTTGTGAAATTGGAGAAAATATTTAATTTATACAGCAGATATTTGTGAGCACTGTCTAATTTTGTTAGGGCTGCCATAACAAAGTATCGCACACTGGGTGCATAAGCAGCAGAAATGGATTTCTCACAGCTCTCTAGACTAGAAGTCCAAGATCAAAGTATCAACAGGTTTGGCTTCTTTTGAGGTCTCTCCTTGGCTTGCAAATGACTACCTTCCTGCTGTAGTCCCCACATGGTCTTTCCTCTGGGTGTATGTGTTCTGGTGTTTTCCTCTGTGCAGGAGCACCGCTGATATCTCTCTCTGTGTCCAAATTTTCTTTTCTGGAAGAATGCCAGTCAGATTCACTAGAACCCACCCTAATGGCCTCGTTTTTAACCTATTACCTGTTGAAAGGCCCTATCTCCAAATATAGTCACGTTCTGTAATACTAGGGGTTAGAGCTTCAACATATACGTTGGTGGGTATCATAATTCAGCCTGTAATAGTCACCTTAATGGAGCATTGAGAATACAGCACTGAATGAAATAGAGAAAGTTTCTGCCATCCTGGAGCTTATATTTTTCTACTTACTATCTGTAAATCCTCAATTTCCTCATCTATATAATAAACCTTACTGCTTGTCACTGGCATTTATGTTAGATAATGGTCTAGAACAATTAAGATAGTTCCTAGCCCATAGCAAGTCTCAACAAATCATCATGAGAACTGTGATAATAAAACATGTTGCTAGGCATAGAAATGTTAGATTTTAAAAACCTTCACACACCCTCTTCTAAAATTTCATATGAGGTGGTTGCCTTCAGGCAATGACAAGGTTGCTGCCCAAGTGCTTTATTCACAGGTCCTATGGATTATTTCATAAAGTCTCACTAAATTATTTGCTTTCACTACTACTACAATTATAGGAGTCACTGAGTTTCTGTAAATGATATGAGGAAATTTCATCTAATTGGATACTTAAATTCCTCTTTGTTTCTTCTTGACAGAGTGGAAAGTGCTATTTGTTTAGTTCTAGTTTATTATGCTTGGGTCCAAGGTAGAATGGTACTGACCCCTTCTGGTTAACTCTATTACGAATTCTTGGGAAATGTATTTTCAATTTGTGATATCTCAGTGCAATCAATTCCTTTCAACCTTGGTATCTTTGGTTACAAAAATCCTTCTCCAGAATTTTTTCCTTTACTCTTTGTGTATATTCATTTACTCAACAAAAATATAATTTGTGTCTAGAGTGTACAGGTAATGTTCTCAGTGTTGCAGATACAGAAGTAAATAAAATAGATGAAAATCTCTAATTTCATGTCCCTTATATTTAAGTGTTTGATTAGTATAAGTTTTTCTGTGGAAGATGCTGTTTATGCACACTGTTCCACTTCTAAGCAGTATCAACAACCATCACTGTAATTTAGAAGAAGGTATCGTAGTCTTCACTGTGAAGTTGAATATAAACAACATACTTAACACTTTTTGTATAAACTTTCATCCTTGAATCATAATCTAAAAATAAGTATCTTTGCAAATTTAGTTTTGTCCAGAATCATTTTGCTTAGATGCTGGAACATGATAAAATTCCTTAAATGTACTCTTAGGAAATTATCAAGTTGCTTTATCCTAAATCTTAGCATGTATGTATCTCTTAAATATCCTTGTTTCTTACTGCTGTTTAGGGTCATCCCTGTCATTAATTTAGTTCAGTCAATTGTCATTTCTTATATTTATTACTGCAAATTTTCAGCCTGTTATAATAGACTATACACGTTGCAGAAAAGATTTCAGTTTCAAAATTGTCAACTAACCTTCACTTCTCACTACCCCCACATCGTACTATGTTTTCAACAGGATAAGTAAGAGGAACTTTCAGTTCCTCAAACATGACAATCTACACCCCTAATACTAACTTTATTTCTCAAACAGAAAACTGCACCGGAATCCATTGGTGGATTTTTTTTTTTTTTTCTTTTCTATTTTTGGTTGTAGTGGGAATGTTTTCTGGTGATCTTGTCTCTCTCACCAGACTCTCTAAGCTGGGAGCTAATAAAGGTGGTGATAATGTTTTACTCATCTTTGTATGCTCAGTTTCTTGCATAGTTCCTTCTTCCTCCCCCTTGGTTTATTTTAATAAGTCTTCTGAGTCATATTTTGTATATCATATAATTTATTCTTTTCAAGTGTTTTCAATCAGTTCAATGATTTTTTGTAAAACATTAATTCAGTTATTGTGAAACCATCACAATAAATCCATTTTAGAACATTTTATCACCCCAAAATGACCATGTATTATTTATATGTATGCACTATTTGTACTTCTTCCTCCCTCCCCTCTCTCTGGGTAACCACTAATCTACCTGCTGTCTTTAAACTTCATCTTTTCTCTATATTCCATATAAATTGAATAATAAAATATGTAGCCTCTATGTTTGCCCTCTTTCACTGAACATGTTTGTTTTATTTCTTTGTCGTTGTTGTTTCTAATTTTATTTATTTATTTGACAGAGAAAGAGTGAGAGAGTACAAGTGGGTGATGATGCAGAGGGGGAGGAAGAAGCAGACTCCACACTAAACAGAGAGCCTGACACGAGGCTTGATCCCAGTACCCTGAGATCATGACCTGAGCCAACAGCAGATTTTAACTAACTGAACCACACAGGGACCCTGAACATGTTTGTTTTCTTCACTAAAATGTTTTTGAATTTCATTCATGGCATAACATATATCCATAGTTTGTTCCCTTCTTTTCTGAATAGTATTTTATTATATATATATTTGGATTATTATCATATATATACTAGAATATTTCTGGATACATACAAAATATGTAGAAAGAATATATATAAAATCACTTCTGCCACTCTCTGCTGAGTCAAGGATGTCTTAATTTCTCCTTTACTTATGAAGGACAGTTTTGTAAGATATAGAATTCTTGGTTGACAGTCTTTTTCTGTCAAAACATGAATACATATTCCTACTCCCCTCTGGCCCACATGAGGGTTCAATTCAGATGGGTCAGCTGCTGATCTTATAGTGATTCCTTCTACATGATAAGCAATTTTTCTCTTTATGCCTTCAAGCTTTTCTCTTCATCTTTAGAGAGTTTCATTAGGTTGACTAAGAAGTATCTAGGTGGGGATCTCTTTGAGGTATTTCTACGTGGAGTTTGTTGAACTTCTCATATGTTTAGCTTAAAATTATTTTTTATTAAATTTGGGAATTTTTCATCTTTTTTTTTTTTAGATTTTATGTATTTGAGAGAGAGAGAGAGAGAGAGAGCGAATGTGAGGAAGAGGTAGAATCTGAAGCAGACTCTGCACTGAGCACAGAGTCTTATGTGAGGCTGGACTTGAGAGATCATGACCTTAGCTGAAACCAGGAGTTGGATGCTTAACAGACTGAGCCATTCAGGTTCCCCTTGTGTCTTTTTTTTTTTTAAGATGTTATTTACATTATTTCTTCAAATATTGTTTCCTGTTGATTTACCACTTTATTCTTTATTCATATGTGCATTCTTGATGTTGTCCCTCTCATCTTTAAACTCTATTCATTTTTCTTAATTCCTTGTTTTTTTTTTTTTTTTGGTTCCTTAATTTGGATTTTCTCCCTCAGTCTATGTTCAAGTTCATTAGTTATGTTTTCTTCCAGCTTAAATCCACTGCTGTATCCCTCCAGTAAATTTTTATCTCAGTTATAGTACTATGCAGCTTCAGAATTTCTATTTTATCCTCTACTATTATTTTAATGAATTCATTATTGTTTACAATCATAATAATTATTATTGTTTTATTATTATTATTTCTATCTTTTTGTGAAGTTCCCTAGTTGGTGAGACATAGTTGTCATACTTTCTGTAAGTTTTGTGTGCATAGTTTCATTTCACTGAGCTTTGTGAGAACAAGATGAAGCTATATGATGTCTTTGTGGAATCTACTTTAAATATAAAGGTACAGATGGTTAAAATTAAAGAGAGGGATAGCATCAATCAAAAGAAAGCTGAAGCAACATATTAATGTTATAGAAAACAGACTTAAGAACAAGGGATACTTTCACAGATAAAGGGGAATTACATGATGATAAAGAAATCTGTTCCTCAAGAAAACATAACAAACCTTAATGTCTATGCCCTTAAAAACAAAACATTAAAATACAGGGAGCACAAACTGACAGAACTGCAAAGAGAAATAAACTAATCTACTATAATAATTAGAAACTTTAACACCTCTCTATCAGTAACTGATAGGTCAAGCAGGCAGGAAATCAATAAAGATATCGATGAACTGAACTGCACAAATCAATCAGTTTTATCCAATTGACTTCTATGGAATACTGCATCCAGCAACAACAGAATACACATTTTTCTCAAGATCACTTGGAATATTTGTCAATTCAGACCACATTTTGGGCCAGATGACTCACCTTAACAAATAAATTAAAAGAAAGAAAGAAAGAAAGAAATTGGAATCCTACTAAGTATATTCTCAGATCATGCTGGAATTAAGGTAGAGATTAATAGCAAAAAGATAGCTGGAATATCCCTAAGTACTTGGAAATAAAAAAAAAATACACTTCTCACTAGTACATGGACCAGAAATAAATCTCAAGAAAAAATTTTAAAGATGTTTTGATTTAAATAAAATGATAATACATGCTACCAAAAATTGTGGGGATACAGCAAAAGCAATGTTTAGAGGGAAATGTATAGCATTAATGCATATATTAGAAAGATCTAAAATCAATAACCTAAACTTCCACTTTAGAAATGTAGAGGAAGAGGGGTGCCTGGGTGGCACAGGGGGTTAAGCCACTGCCTTTGGCTCAGGTCATGTCTCATGGTCTTGGGATCGAGCCCCACATTGGGCTCTCTGCTCAGCTGGGAGCCTGCTTCCCCCTCTCTCTTTGCCTGCCTCTCTGCCTACATGTGAACTCTCTATGTGAGGTAAATAAATAAAATCTTTAAAAAAAAAAAAAGGAAAGAAGTATACAGGAAAAAATGCAGATTAACTCTACAGCAAGCAGAAGGAAGGAGATAATAAGAAAATTAAAGCTAAAACAAGAAAACAATACAAAACATCAACAAGCTAAAAGTTGGTTATTTGAAAAAAAATCAATAAAATTGGAAAACATCTAGACATGTTAAGCAAGAAAGAGAAGAAATAAACTACAAATATTAGAAATGAAAGAGAAGTCATTTCAACGACTCTCATATTTGTAGGATTTACTCCATGATTTATTATATTACCAAGTGAGATTTATGCCAACTTTAAGCCTAACTCAACATTAAAAAAAAATACAATTAATAAACTATATCTATATGTTAAAAAGGAATATCATATGATCATTTCAATTGACTCACAAAAATACATTTGACAAAATCCAAAATCCATTCAGAGAGAGAGAGAGCAGGGAAGCAGCTCCCTGCTGAGCAGAGAGCCCGATGTGAGACTCAGTCCCAGGACCCTGAGATCATGACCTGAGCTGAAGGCAGAGGCTTAACCCACTGAGCCACCCAGGTGTCCCCCAAAATCCATTCAGGATAAAAATTCTAGCTAACTAGTAATAGAGTGAAACTTTCCTCACTTAATAATGAACCTCTACAAATAATCTAAAGCTGATATTATACTCAGTGGTGAAAAACTAGATATTTTTCCTCCTGAGATAAGGAACAAGGCAAAGATGTCCTCTGTCACCATTCCAATTCAACATTATACTAGAAATCTAGGAGGTTAATAAGAAAAACAAAGTATACATGAATTGTGAAGAAAAAACAAAACTAGTCTTTATGTACAGATGACATGACTATGTAGATAACACAAAAGAATCTACACAAAACCTCCTAGAATTAATAAATAAGTATTATGAGTTTGTAGGATACAAGATCAATACAAATATTAAAAGGTCAATAGCTTCCCCATATACCAGTAAAAAACTACTAGAATTTTTAATTAAAAAGTACCATTTATAATAAATCCTCCAAATGAAGTTTTTAGGCATAAATTTAGCACTAAACTAAAAAACATAAAAGAAATCAAAGATCTAAATAGATAGAAATGTGCTTATAATCTATATTTTTAAGATGTCAATTCTTCTCAACTTAATATGCAAATTCAACACAATACTTATTATAATCTCAGCAAGTTATTTTGTTGATATTGACAAATTAATTCTTAAAGCTATGTAGAAAAACTCCATCACATAGCCAATAAAATCCTGAGAAGAACAAAGTTGGAAAACTCACACTATCCTTTTTCAATATTTACTACAAAGTATGGTAATCAAGACAGCATCATGATGGTGAAAGAACAGATACATAGATCAGTGGAACAGAATAAAGATCGCTGAAGTAGATCCAAGAAATACGGTCAATTGATTTTTGATGAAGAAACAAAAGCAGCAAGAAGAAAGAAAAGTCTTTTCACCAAATGATGGTAGAACAATTGGATATCCACACGCAAGATTATGACTTAGCCCTATACCTTACATATTACACAAATATTATGTCAAAATTGATTATATAACTAGATGAAATAGAAAATATAAAAGTTGTAGAGAAAAAATAGGGAAAAAAACCCTGCAATTTGGTTGGTAATGAGTTGTTAGACACAAAACCAATTATCATGATCTATGATAAAAATGTCATACGTCATTAAAATTAAAAATACAGTGTTAAGAGAATAAAGGAAAAAAAAATTCTGACCAGGAAAAATACTTACAAAATCTATGTTTAATGAAAATACAAAGAAATCATAACTCAATGGTAAGCAAATAAAGAATTTGCATTGGTTTCTTGTTTTATTGTAACAAATTACCACAAATTTCATGGCCTAACTAAACAAATTTATTATCTTAAGTTTGCCAAGTAAGAAGTTAAAAAAAAAAACCAACTAGCAGTTATGCAGTTCTTGAGAAGATGTATGGTAGAGTCTCTTTATTTGTCTTGTTTACCTTCTAAAGGTTGATCCTGGTCCCAAGTGGCTCCAATCTTTGCTTCCATCATTACAAATCTTTCTTTGTCTCTAATTCTCCTGCTTCCCCTTTTTAAGGTGCCCTGAAATTACAATCAGCATGTCCAGATAATCCAGGTTAAATTTTCCATCTCAAAATTCTTAATTTAATCACACGTATAAAGTCATTTTTTTCCTATTTGGATTTTGACAGATTTCAGGGTGGGGAGGGTTTATTCTTTTTATCACAAAATCTACCTAGAAAAGAGCAAAAGATCTGAATAGACACATTACTAAATATATATATACATATATATACACACGCACGCAAACACACACACAGATAACCTATAAACATGTGAGAAGACCCTTAACATTATTTATATTAAAGAAATGCAAATAAAAGCAACAATATGATACTACTACACACCTGTTAGAATGGCTGAAAGCCAAAAAAAAAACTTGACAAAACCAACTGCTGGTGAGGATGTGTAGTGACAGGAACTCTTATGTACTGCTGGTGGGCTGCAAAATGGCACAGCTATTTTGAAGACAGTGTGGCAATTTCTTACAAAGCTAAACATAGTCTTACCATAGCAATTACACTCCTAGATATTTATCCAACTGATTTGAAAATGTATATGTACACAAAACCTACGTGTGGGTTTTTATAGCAGCTATTTCATCATTGCCCAGCCTGGAAGTACCCAAGACATCCCTCAATAGTTAAATTAAAACAAACAACAAGACAGATTATGAGATACTGAAATACTATCCAGTGATAAAATGGAATGAGTTATCAAGAAATGCAAAAGCATAGATAAATCCTAAATACTTAACTTCCAAATGAAAGAAGACAGTTTCAAAAGGTAAAACCATAGATAAGATAAACAATTTAGTGGTTTCTTTTAAATTTTTGGTCAGGCTTTTGTCAGCCCCAACTGTCCTAGATTATGTTACCAGCAAAATCCTGTTGTTTTCAGTATTTCTTGGGAACAGGGTTTTGTTTTTGTTTTTGTTTTTGTATTGTTGTTACTGTTTTGGGGGTCTGTGTGTTTGTGTCCCAAGTTAAATCAGATAGCTACAAAGCTCTGGAAACAGAGACTTTCCAGAAAGTATTTTTTAATTTTTTCAAACTATAGACTATGTTCTGGAATGGGGTTTTCAACAGCTTCAAAAGCTATCAGTCATCTCAATTGGCTGTAAGCCTACTGGCTTTCAGCCTACCATGCCAGTGAGCTGGGGAGTGAGGGAGAATGAGAATAGCTTTAAGTCAGAATGACATAGTCATGCTATTGTTATTAATGCCCACCAGTACTTCATGAGTAGATTTTTCCACTTATTCTGTTAAATTGGTTAATTTCTAGAATTCTAAAATGCTTTTTAAAAAAATTTTCTCAGTATTTTCATTACTTTTTTGGGAGAACCATTTCACTGAGGTCTTTAACCCCTCATTCCAGAAGACAGTCTCTCACAAGCATTGATCTTGATATACATATATCAAGATACACATATATATGTATATACACACACACATACACACACACACACACATACATATGTATATATAATGGAGTAGAATAATGAATGCAACTGGACAGAACTGCTATAGCAAGTTGTCATCAAATAGATTCTGGGGATGGGGAGCACTCATGTGCCAGTATTAACGGTTAAGATTTTTGTCCCGTAAGTAAGGGAAAATCCTTCAACATTTTGAATAAAAGAACAATCTGAAAATAAAATTTGTAGAGTATTCTGGCAACTGTAGAGAACCATGGAAGAATGCTTTGGGGGGCGCCTGGGTGGCTCAGTGGGTTAAGCCTCTGCCTTCGGCTCAGGTCATGATCCCAGGGTCCTGGGATCGAGCCCCACATCGGGCTCTCTGCTCTGTAGGGAGCCTGCTTCCTCCTCTCTCTCTGCCTGCCTCTCTGCCTACTTGTGATCTCTGTCTGTCAAATAAATAAATTAAAAAAAAAAAAAAAAAAAAGAATGCTTTGGTAAAGAGAGGCAGGTTGGGAGGTTTTTAAATATATCTGGCAATAAAATGAAGAGTCATGAGTTAGTGGAGTCAATAGAAATATAAAGAATTATAAGAAATATTTTTTAAGGAATCCTTAATGGAAGTTTGAGATTAGTGAATAAGAGGAAGATTAAAAGCTAAAATCTGAAATGCCTTTAAGTTTTTAAGTTTGAGCTTGGAGAAATTGATCCATTGACAGAAATAAGAGATTAGTGTTAAAAGGAGAAAAATTAATTGAAGAGTTTGAGTTTATATATTGATGGAATATGCAAGATGAAATTTTCAGAAGAAAAGTTGGAAACATGAAGTTTAGAATTGAGTTTAGAGGTTACAGTTTGCTAAAAGAGATTAGCAAATAAATAGATGTGTAAGATTTGAAGCTGTGAGAAAAGAGCATTTCTAAAAAAGCAACACGATATTTATAAAGAAGGACCTTGAAACATACAAAAAACCCACAGTTTTGAAGGTGGAAATAGAGCCTGTGAAGGTAGAAATTGTGGATAGTTTGTTATGCTCTTTCAAAGGTATGATGGTTTCCTGGGAGGATAACAAGTTAGAACATGTTTATTACAGTTGAACCCAGAAAAAAACAAACCAAAACAAACAAAAAAAAGCACTTGGATAAACAAAGTGGGAGAAAAGAGTACAAGAGAAAGGACACATTTTTTAGAATTTTTGCAGTTTTAAAAACACCCTAGTGTTATCTTGGATTGGAACATGGGAGGGGGAAAAATTTAATGGCAAAACAGGTGAAATCCAAATCATGCTTGGAGTTTAGCTAATAATTAATCATAGTAATAGTAATAAAAGTATTGCTTTGTCTCTCTAGTAGGTAACTACCCATCCGCTATGGAGAATTGGGCGCCTGGGTGGCTCAGTGGGTTAAGCCGCTGCCTTTGGCTCAGGTCATGATCTCAGGGTCCTGGGATCGAGTCCCGCATCAGGCTCTCTGCTCGGCAGCGAGCCTGCTTCCCTCTCTCTCTCTCTGTCTGCCTCTCTGTCTACTTGTGATCTCTCTCTGTCAAATAAAAAAAAAACAAAAACCAAAAAACATAAAACAAAAAACCAGAAATAGAACCAAGACAGTACTGATGTGTCAAAAACTACTTGGTGATAATAAACTTAAGACATAGATTTTTATTTGAGTTCTCGTATATTTGATTCTCATTGGGTGGAAATGTGACATATAGGGAAGAATTGAAATTATTTCAGCTCTCAAGAATAAGAGCTAAATATTTATTTCATAGGCATAGTTAAAATTTTTGATAGACCTCTGTAGAATGAAGTAGTCACTTTTTAAATATTTCTTTTATATTTCGTGATCATAGTGACACTGAACAAACATTTCTGACTGGTAATGATGGAGCACAAGCTAATAATTTTACTCAGGAAATGTTATTTTTAATGTTACCATTAGATCTACAGCTACAATCAAAACATAAAATCACATCCATACTTGGTTTGATTCCGTTTTAAAATCAGGATAATAAAATACAAATGCTTTTTTAAATACACATTGAATTTGGTGTCAATTGAAACTGCTTATAGTTTTTCATTAAAATATGTGTGGTTTTCACAGTTTATTGCTTTATTATAGAAAAGACATTTCCTTCCAAGTAGTGCAAAATGTTAATGTTACTGAACCAACAATCTATTCTCAAGTTCTGACTAATATAATTCAATATAAATTCTGTTCCATTACCTCATCAACACAGCATCTTATGTGTTCAGGAAAAAATATTATAACATTGACATCAACTTTAAAATTGCATGTCAAATATTCTCTTTCCTTTAAGGCGTTTTCTGGAGATCTACCTGACAGAACTCAGGATCTCCTTCATTTATTTTCCCCAAATAAACAAATAGTGAACAATGTTTGTCTCATTTCATTGATTCTATTTGTTGTTTACTATCTTCTTAACTATACTTTAAAATAAATCTTCACAAATTGTTGACTTCAGAGGAATTTCAATATCATCTCTGAAACCTTTATTACCTAACAGTAATAAAAAAATCTAAAAAGAGATTCATACATAGATGCCCTTTTTGTTTTTAAATTTTTGAGTTACAATTTCTGGAATTTGTATTTTTGCAATTTGCTAAATATACAGTACAAAAATAGCCTGCTTCTGTGGAGAAAACCTCTGCCAAGGACTTTTTGTTTTATCTTTATGATGAATGCAGATTCTCCATTAAAAAGCAAATTTTTTCATCTCAAATGTTGAATAACTTAAAATAACCCAGTTGGTTAAAATTAGATACTGAGGAAGGAAAAAGACACACACACACATGTGAATATTTTCTGGTTCTATAGCAGTTTTGCTTGATTGCAAAATAAAACTGTGTTAATCACTTAACATATAAAAAGCCAAATGAGTCTTGATATTCATGTTGATCTGAGTAATGCTACTTTATTCACAAACGCAAAGTATTAAACACACTTTTTCTATAATATTACTGCATATTAAATTAAGCCAGCCTTATTTTTAGACAATGGAAAAAATTACTTAGCAGTATGACAGAGCTTTCTTCCCACTATAATTATACTCATTTTCTTATTTTAGCCCATATACTGCTTATCTTAAAAGATGTCACTTGTAAATTCAGGGGATAATTTTATCCAAAAGGTATGAGTTCTCCAGGTATTTGTGTTAGACTTAACTATAGCTCTCCCATTACCTACTTAGTTCTTTTACTCAAGCTTTTTTTGTTTTCCACTCATTGAAGGGAAATTTTCCATAAAACCTAATGTATAACTTGCAGCTAAAAATATTGATTTCTCTAAAAACATTTATGGTATTACTAATGAAGCCAGGTCTTTAATAGAAAAAAAAAAAAAAAACAATGACAATAATAAAAAAAAAAGAAAGAAAATCTAATGACTGGGTTATTTAATAGGTGGAAAATAAACTGTTAACTTCAAACCAACTGGATACTGTGATAAATACGTTTTTTTTCAACGTTAGATCCATGGATAGACTTCATTCAGAACCACCTGCAGGCGTTTGCTAAAAATGATTGCTGTGGCCTTATCCTACATCTCATAAATCAGAGTAACTAAATTTAAAACAGCTAACCAAGAACACTGTTGTATGCATGAAAGGTTGAGAATCACTGGGTTAGAAGACAAGCCATATTATAGATGTTCTGTATTTAAGTCAGTTCTCTCTTGTAGGAATTTGTAATTGATTTGACAATATTCTTATTTAATGAAACTCCGCAGAAGGCTAATTGTGCTGCATTTAGTTACCTCTCCAAGCTCCATACCTCCAGTGCTCAATTCTTTGCGCTAATCCCATTTCATTACAAGAGTCTCAATGACATTTGTTTGCAGATTATTATTGGAATATCTCTCAGTCCACTGAATGATTTTTTCTATTTTTAAACATTTTTGGAGAGCAGTGCTTTATTTTGACTGCATTATAACTTTTAAGACTTGTTTCATAAAACCAACAGTTACTAAAATATATTTTTATTTTCCATTTTTAATACTTATTTATTTATTTAAGAGAGAGAGAAAGAGCACAGGGGCAGTGGAGGAAGGGCACAGGGAGAAGGAGATGGAAAATCACACGCAAACTCCACACCGAGCACAGAGGTCCATGGGGATGGGCTCCATCTCAGAACCTGAGATCAGGACCTGAGTCGCAATCAGGAGTCCTTTGCTTAATTGACTGAGCTGCCCAGGCCCACCTTATTTATTTTTCCTAAGTGATGGCAACAAAGCATTAAACCAACCATGGAACCCCATGGGATCTCACTTGGTTGCATGGAACCCGATGAGATCTCACTTGGTTGCATGTCCATAAGACTGTTTCTCAAGGGAATATTCACATGAATTTTACTTAGTAGATAGCCAAAATATCATTTGACAAAATTAAAAAAAAAAAAGAAAATGCAGATTTCTTGTTTGAGAATGAGCTATTTATCTGCTTATTCCTTATGGATATCCGAAATTTGAAAATTTTAAACAAAAGTAAGTCTGAAGCTGTATAATGTCATTATGAAGTCATATTAGTTTTAGAAACCTATTTCTTGATAAAGTAAGGACAATTGATTTCTTCAACTGATTGTTTCTTTTTAAGTAAATTTCCGATCTTTTCAACCTCATTTTACTCATGTCTAAACCATGCTAACCAAAATAAATCTAGTCTTGTAGAATACTGCTTCTGTATAATAAATATTTAATTTGGCAGAAAATAGAAACAATAGAAGATGTCCAGGTAGGTCTTTGGCATCCAGTTAGGGTAGAGGTAAATATCTCAGGCATGATATGCAATCTTTTAGTGAAAATAGAACAAATATTTATAAAACTAGAATACTAATGCAATACAATCAGAAAAGGTATTCAGCACATTCCTGCTTTTCATTTCTTTGCCACTGTAAACACATTTTTAAAATTCCAGTATTTCTAAATACACTCTCCTCTCATATGTTGCACACAGAGACATTTAAATAACTATGTAGTATGGGTAAAACAGAATAACCTTTAAGATTTCTGCCAGCTGGCACTGAAATGAACCTTCAAAATCATTGTTTTCCCTTTTCTGAAGGACTCCCTGAGGAGTACATTGAAAACAATTCTGTCTTGCTGTCGAACATAGTTCATGCATCAACTCCAACCTACGACACAGAATTCCTGCAGTCTATTAGCCTGAATAATACGCAATGTATGCTCAGAACACAACTTTAGCATTCATGTTCTATATGTACATGTATGTTGAGATTTAGATCTTACCATTTATCAATATAGGCTATAATGGAGAAGAAGCTTAAGAAAATATACCTAATGGACATGACTAAATGTATGAACGCTGGTAATCAAATTACAACTCAGTACTTCAAACAGTTGTATCAAGACTAACTGTGGCTCAGTGGGTTAAAGCCTCTGCCTTCAGCTCAGGTCATGATCGCAGGGTCTTGGGATCCAGTCCTGCATCGGGCTCTCTGCTCGGCAGGGAGCCTGCTTCTTCCCTCTCTCTCTGCCTGCCTCTCTGCCTACTTGTGACCTCTCTATCCAATAAGTAAATAAATAAAATATTAAGAAAAAAAGACTAACTGTGCCACACTGTCTTGTTTTAGAAAGAAAATAGACATTATATTGTGATAAAGTATTCTACTCAAAACATTTGTTCTTGCTCTTTTTTGCCTTAAATTCTCAACGTGGTATAACCCCTTTCATTATGTCTTGATTGCCATATTTTAGTTTGATATTATCTCATAAATTATCCCTCAAATTCTCAAATAAGTAACATTAAAAGATTTTGTTTGTGTTATTGACAAAATAATTTTTTAAAATTATGTACCCCTTTGAGGATATTTAGTTTCCATTTAAAAATCTTACTTTATATGTTTAAACAGATGCAAAAATGCAATTTCCAGCATATTGAAAATACTGTCATCTCCAAATAAAACTATTAAAGGTTACTTTTTTAAATTGAACCAATTAGGGGCGCCTGGGTGGCTCAGTAGGTTAAAGCCTCTGCCTTTGGCTCCAGTCATGATCCCAGGATCCTGGGATTGGGCCCGGCATCGGGCTCTCTGCTCAGTGGAGAGCCTGCTTCCTCCTCTCTCTGCCTGCTTGTGATCTCTGTCTGTCAAATAAATTAATAAAATCTTTAAAAAATAAATAAATAAAATAAATTGAACCAATTAAATCTAAATACCAAAGTATTTTGTTTGCTACTATCATCCATTTTACACATACATAAATGAACTCTTCTTTACCAGATAGGATATTTGCATTGTGCCTTTTCTTCCTACTTTTCCATTTCAAATTCTCCCACTTAATTTTATGCTAATATAATATAACATATCATTTAAAATATATAATTGATTACCCAAGCATATAGGAATTTAAGTGTAATTCTTAAGAATATTAATTTTGTATGACTGTAAGCCTCTAAGGGCTCTAATTTTCACTCTTGATTGATTATTTTTATAATTAGAATTAGTACACATGTGATTAAAGCTTCATTAGTATATTACAGTTTTTGATAATAGTAGATGGGACCGTGTTTTGGTTATAATCCATCCATGCATTCAATGCTGAGGCTTATTTACTGCTTAAGAAATGATTCAACATTATGCAAAATATTATTTTTTAAAATTTTATGGCCATAAGCACCAAGAAGGCTAATATGTATGTGCATGTGTATATGTACACATGTATATAAATTGCTACAGCAGTGTCAAAGCTGCACCTTCCTTTTGGTTTGTGATAGAAAAGTCAAATAGTGAAGAGTCAGCAAAAGTTATTTTTAATGACCTATCAGCTGACAACCTAAATAGGTCCTATGTTTTCAAGTTAAGACATCACCTGATTGCAAAAGGATCCTCATTGTTCAATGTCAATTTAAATGTCACATCTTACTGAAAAATTTCTCTGACTCCTCAGACTTGGCAATTTGTTTCTATTCTACACCATTGCCTTGCTTTATCTCCATCAGCCAGCATGGGTTTTCTAAAAAACAATCTATACTCTTGTTTAATTATTGAACTTCTTAAATATAAGAATATGCTTCTTATTTATTTACACATTTTGAATGAATAAAATAATAAATGAATATAAACCCTTTTTATTATATTCATGTATAACCATAGCTGCATGATATATAAAGAATTCAAATTCCATGGTGACACCCTTAAAGATATTTGTTGCTTTCTAAAATAATGTTATTTACTCAATAAAATCTACCTTATATATTCTTCATTATTATGTGCTGCTGAATTGAGATGTATAACACTGAATTGTAGATGTCATTTATTAGAAATGGCTTCTGATTTTAACTGAAAAGCAGCATAACACAAATTCGTGGGATAGCAGCATGTTATGATTGATTTAATAGTTTGGAGGTCAGATTTTCTTTCATTGACTATGTATCCTGGGCAAATTACTTAATCTCCCTATGTTTCAGTTTCTTCATCTGTAAAACAGCAGTAATAGCAGCACCCAGTGTATCAGTTTGTTTTAAACAGTAAAGAAGATTATAAAAAATTAAGTCATCAGTTTGTGTCTGCCTACCATAGTTTAAGTCTCTAGTAAATATCTTAATCAGCTCAGGCAGCCAGAACAAACTACCGTAGACTGGTTGGCTTAAACAAGACGTTTATTTCTCACTGCCTAGAGGCTGGGAAGTCCAAATTCAGCATGCTAGACGATTCTGTTTCTGGTGAGAGCCCTCTTCCTGGCTGCCTTCTCTTTGTAGCCTCACATGACGGAGAGACAGAGAGAACTCTGGTTTATTTCTCTTCATACAATGTTACTATTCCTATCATGGAATCTAGTCACAACACTTCATTTAGAATTCACTACCTCTTAAAGGCCCTACCTCTAAATACAAGCACTCTGAGGGTTAGAGATGCTGGGGTTTCATGTAGAGCATGAAATCAGCCATAATACCTTGCTTGCTAAAATGTAACACAGAGCACTGAGGGCTGGGAAGGTTTCAGAAAGGGCATAGGCCTTTGGAATGGCAAGGGGAGTTGCCTTCCCCGAGGCTTTCTTAACCCAAACAGCCGCCCTGTGATCTAAGAGACATTGTCCCTTAGGCTGTGTTTAGCAGAACAAGTAGAACTCGCAGAACATGCAGATTAGCATATCATTCTCATTCCAATAAACAGATCCTCCTAGTTTCAGGAAGACCCCTTGTCACACATCCTGTGCTTGAGAAATAGTGATAAGGATTTGTGATTATCCAGACGGACCAATAAAAGCTGGAGCAAAAAAATAGCAAAGGGTGTTCATCTCTGAGCATTGACCCCCCCTTGCTTTCTCCTCTCTCTCCCAGGAAAATTTCAAGTAATCTTTCATCCATCCGTCGATGCAGAGATTTCTGGCCATTCCCAGCAAGAGCTTCAACATATGAATTTGGGGAGGACACATTCAGTCCACAACAGTTAAGTAACATGTATTCTACTTTCTATTACTTTTACTTTTCCCACCATCGTCCCTTCTATAAGTAGCACAGTAGTACTTCATCATTTTAACTAATGTATGCGGCCAGTACTCTAAGTACAAACAAATATAGCACAATGTAATGTATTCGTGGCTAGAGAACTTGTATGCAAAAAGAAATATAATAAAATTCCACCTGTGGTGTGTGTGGTGAATATCAAGTAGTGGAATAAATCTTAAGAGCATCTACACTTAAAGGCAGGTTCAGTGAGTGAACACTTGAGTGAGTAGATGAGGTGGGGCTTGAGATAAATGTGAAAGTATGGCTTTGCATTTATTTTTTTTTAAGATTTTATTTATTTATTTGACAGACAGAGATCACAAGCAGGCAGAGAGGCAGGCAGAGAGAGAGGAAGGAAAAGCAGGCTCTCTGCTCAGTCGGGAGCCTGTGCGGGGCTCGATCCCAGGATGCTGGGATCATGACCTGAGCCAAAGGCAGAGGCTTTAACCCACTGAGCCCCCAGGTGCCCCATTGCTTTGTATTTAATATCTGAGACTGTTCTCCACGCAATCACATCTTTTGAAATCCTAATGTAAATTGGCATAAATGTTGTAATAATATCCTCCTTGCAGGGCTGATGGTTTCTGGGGAAAGGGCAATGGGCAAAATTCTCTTCCTTCTCCCTTTCTTCTTTCCTTCCTACCTTACTTTCTTCTTTTTTTTTTCTTAGTAAATGTGATTTATGAAGGTGGGTTCATAGGGCTGGACGCAGGACATGTATCTGTGAGTGCACGCACTGTGTGCGTGAGAGTGTGTTTGGCTATAGAATGTTATGTCATGAGTAACAAAGGCTCAGTTCTATTCTCTGACTTTATTTGAGATTCATCACTATTTACTGAAAAGCTAAAAAAAAAAAAAGTCAAAATGTGTAAATTCCATAAAATCCGCATTAGAGCAGTAATTTTGTTGTTGTTGTTGTTCCCTAACATCAGATTCCGGAAGAATATCTGGCATATATGCAACACTCAATAAATATCTGTTGAATTAATTAACGATTATGTAATATTTTGTGTGCTTTATGTATAGCTTGCCAAGCCTTTAAACTATCCAATTTATGGGCTAAAGAACTATATCCAGAAATAAATGAGATGTCTAAGTAACCCCTTCTTTCACTGATTTACTCATCCTCATCCACTTATTACTGACCACCTACAATGATAATGTTACAACTTTTGTGAATAATTTTTCATTTATTCAATAAAAAAACTATTTTTATCATATGAATAAATGATATACAACTCAAACTAAATCATGTTAGATGAATTGCAACAGGCAAAAAAGAACATTTAATTTTCAGTACTCAATCTTTCTCCATTATTCTTAACAAGGATTCATCACAGTATGAACTGAATTGGTGAGCAACAACATTATTATCACTATGTATACATCAAATTTTTAGAGGATCCTCTAGGTTCATTTGAGACATGAAAAAAAACAAAACAAAACTAAGGAATCTATATCCTTGATTTAAGAAAGCCATAGGTCCATTCTGAATTGGTACAAATTCAATAATAAGTAGTGAAATTTCCCTTTCCTAGTGATTCTAGGTCAGTTCTTCACAAATTCATGTATGTAGTTTGGATACAAATTGATACCTAAGTTGTACATTTTTCTAAGATCATGAGTAAGTATCAAGCAGTTTATCCCTCAGAGGAGTAAGCATTGCCTTATTTAAAATAATCATAGCGAATAACTTAAATCCAGTTAAGTACACATTTGATTGGTACCTGGACTCTTAGAATATACAGAATAACTCCCAAAACACCAGAAGCACCACCCCCCCAATTCCCAACAGTAATCAATATTCTGCTCTCTATTACCATATATTGGTTTTACCTGCTTTTAAATTCATGAGTGGAATAATACAATTTGTATTATTTTACATCTAGCTTCTTTCATTCAAAGTTTTGTCTCTCAGATGAATTCATGTTGTAAATAGAATTACTTTTCTATTTTGTATTGCTGTTAAATTCAGGATTCTGCTACTATCCAGAAGTAAAGGGACCCTGTGAAAATCTGTAAGCCAAAATGGCATAAAGCAAAGAAACAATTACCATTAACTTATATGGAAAAAATTTTAAACTATAACTACCCCACTCCCCCCCGCCCCCAATGGACCCTCTCTTAAGCTTTCTGATCTGCTAAAGGATGCAGAGCAAGTCTAGATAAAGCACAGATGCTCACAGACACAGTTCAAAGCTCTGGCAGTTTGACACTAAGATGCTGAACATAGCTCCAGGAGGAAGGAGTTTGGCGGGGCCAATCTTGCTGTTCAGGATGTACATTTACTCTACAGCTCCCTACAAAACACTGAAAGCTATTTTCGTTTTCCATCTTTTTTCATAAACATGAAAATCCCTTCAGATTTGTTTGAGTTACTGATAACAGGTACTATTGTACATCTTTTATGAAAATGAAGTGGCATAATATTCTTCCACCTTCAAAAGTGGGGAATATCTGTATTTCATGTATCAATACACCACAATTTATATATTTATCTTATATTGTGAACTATTTACATTCTTTTACTGTGGGCTATTATAAGTAGTTACTAGGAACATTTTGGTACATAGTCATTTTGTTTTGTTTTTGTACACACTCAATATTTTCTGTTTCTCCCTAGGCTTCTAATTCTAAGATCAAAAAGGAGGCATTTGTTTTACTTCAGAAACTACTACCAAGTAATTTTCTAACGTGATATGCCAATGTGCATTCACACCATCCTTGTACCAGAGTTCCAGGTTGTGCCATATATTTAGCAACACTTGCAATTATAAGTTTAGCCAGTATTATGATTACATATTAATATCACTTTGCAGTTTAAATTTGAATTTCTCAGAAGAAGAAGAATGATGAAAACTTTTACATATGCATATCAGCCATAAATGTATTCTTAGCTGATAAGTGCCTGCTCATGTTCTTTGCTTACTTTATTTTTTTTTTAAGATTTTATTTGTTTATTTGACAGAAAATAAGAGAGAGAGATCACAAGTAGGCAGAGCAGCAGAAAGCTGAGCAGAGACCCCTACATGGAGCTTGATTCCTTGACCCTGGGATCATGACCCTAGCCAAAAGTTGATGCTTAACCTACTGAGCCACCCAGGCACCCCCTCCTCTGCTAACTTTAAAATATGGTTCCCTGTTGTTATATTACTCATGTATTGCTGATTTTTGGATAGAAGACTTTTTTTTTTTTTTTTTTTTTTTTTTAAGGCTTTAGTATTTCAAATATCCCCTGTCAGTCTGGCTTGCCTTCCAATCTTTTGATGAACAAAAGTACGAATTTTAATTATGAAATCCAATTTATCAACTTTTCTTGTGTGTTTGTGTACCCTAGTTAGCTTATCTTTGCCAACTCCAAGGTTATGAAGATATTTTTCTATGTTTTTTCTAGAAACTTTATTATTTCACTTTCATGAGAGGCTATGACTCCACCTTGAATTGATTTTTGTAAATGGTATGATGTAAATGCCAGGTTTGGTATTTTTTCCTCTGCGGCTTTCTAATTGACCCAACATCATTCAATGAAAAGCCTATCCTTATCCTCTCTGAATACCACTGGCCCCATTGGAACAAATTATATGATCATATATGACTGATTCTTTTTCTGGTTTACCTATTCTCTTCTATTGGTCAGTTAATTTGTCTGTGTGCAATAGAGCACTGGTTTAATTATTGAAACTTTATAATAATTATTGATAGCTGGGTAATTTGATTCTTCAATTTACTCTTACTCAGATCACTTAAAATAATGTAAGTACTTTGCAACCTCAACCTCATAGGAAATTTACAATGAGCTTGTGAATTCATACACATACACACACAATAATGCATACAAACTGCTGGGAATAAATATAGTAATAGACATAAAATAAAGCTTTTAAATCTGATAAAGAGAATTAAATAATATGTTCTTTAAAGATCATTCACCAGTATTTTGTATATATTATTTTTTTAATGACCAGTTATGATCAGTAATGAAATAGACACCATGTTCCTGTGCTTTATTTTCTCTATATAAATACTTCTTTAATTTCTGCATTGTTCTTCAAAATCTATTTTAGGACAATAGTTTTCTCATGTTTAAATTACATTTAATTAGTGGGTGCCTGGGTGGCTTAGTCAGTTAAGCATTCAACTCTTGATCTCAGCTCAGGTCTTGATCTCAGGTTCATGAGTTCAAGCCCCACATAAAAAAATAATAAAATAAATTGCATTTAATTAATATGCTGTGATATTTATTATGTATATTATGTATAATGCATATAATAAATATCAAGTACCAAATATGTGGAGTTAATGGTTTTTAATTTAGATGTTTTTATAAATTTAAGTGGCCCTAGTCACTTTAATTAATAATTAATTTTGTTGACTTTTTCTATTTTTTTTTAAGTACATTGAATTACATGTAAAATTTAAGTAATACAAGTTAAATGTATTGTGACTTACCTATACAAAAAAAATACTAAGGAAATTGTAGAAAGTTTGTATAATTTGATTCCAAAGTCTTTAGAAGAGGGATACATAGAGGGAAACATTACCCATAGTTACTAAAGTCCAAAGGGAAGACTATAGGAAATTAGGTCATTTTACTTTTTGTTTTACGTATTTCCATGTTGTTTGAGATTATACTCTATAGTTTGTTTTTATAAACAGTGCAGTTGACCCTTGAACAATGTGGGAGTCAAACACACTGACCTTGAACAATGTGGGAGTCAAACACACTGTGCATATGTACAGTCAAAAATTGATGCATAATTTTTGACTCCCCCAAAATGCAACTAATCAGTCTACTGTGGACCAATACCCCAATAATGTAAACACATATTTTTTATGTCATATATATTATATCCTTTATTCTTGAAATCAAGTATGCTTGAAAAAAGAAAATACTATTAAGAAAATCACAAAGAAAATACATTTACAGTATTGTACTGCACTTATCAAAAATAATCTTCATGTAAGTGGACCCGTGCAGCTCAAACCCCTGCTGTTCAAGGGTCAGCTGTAGTCACAATACAGCATATTCTTAAGAATATCTCAAATATGTAATTAATATCTCTTTGTATAAAAGGAATATGAATGCACTGAAATGGTTTCTCATGAGGTAACTGAAATTCTTGAAGGAAAAGATCCATTTTTGTCTTTGTTTCCCAAAGCCTAGCTCAATACCTGAACAACAGTAGGTACTATAAAAATCATTGTTGATCTCAATCTGGAAGCAATACATCTTATATTTTTTAGACAGCCTATTTGTCTAGATAGAGCATCAGAATTTCTGTGAATTTATATACAACTTTAAATGCTCCTACACACTTTTTAAACACCTAAGAGTTAAAATAATAGTATGGTTTCCTAACAAATGACTCTTACGGAACATTTGAAACTAAAAGTTGTTGACATATTTGTTACAGTATATTTTTTCAACCACTGCACATTCTATAATTTATGTTACTCACTCATCAACTTACAGACTACCCCATATCCTATGTTCTAAAATGACCTAAGTGACTTTGGCTTCAAAAGGAAGCAGCAGATGAAAGTGAAATTTGTGGGACAGGGTGCACTGAGTTTGGACAAATCAGTGAAGCTATAGGAAAAAGATGATGGGTTTAAACAGTATTTGGAGTAAATGCAGGTCATTGGGAAACTGGTCTATGGTGAGTGGCTCTTGAAATTATTTTGGTAAAGTGTGGTAAAGTCTATGGGTGATGTTGGCAGAAGGGTCATCCAGGGATTCCCATCAAGATACTAGGTGTAGAAAGTGTTCATTAACTCACTGGAATACTTTGAGTAATGGCAATTTGCAGATGCGCTATTTCATTATTGGAACTCCTTCTTGAAGCATCAGTCTAGTTGTTTACCAAAAGTTGATGCTTTTGTATCAGTGGGGAATAAGAAAGAAAATTCATACTTATTTCAGTCATTTTTACATGATGAAGGCCTCAGTGATTCCTGAAAATACTGTTGATGCACTTTTTTTTCTTATGACTTTAGCATGGTTCTCAGCCTCAAATGTAATGCCTCATCAGTATTGATTTTACTATATTTTCTTATGATTTATGTTTCCATATCACATGAGACTAAAACATTAATGTAGCTTATATAGAATTTTTATTTTCTTATTTCTGGAAATCTTATTGAGGGAATTATATAGTCTCATGTACAGATAATTTTCCTTATATTGAAAAGAATTAACTTTTTTTTTTATTTTTTCATTTGCTTAATGTAGCTGGGTTGTTAATTTGTAGCACATTGGTGGAAAAAACCACAGCAGGAAGCTTTTGGCTCTTACTAAGATATGTAAATTACAGTAATAATCTTTGCATTAAAAGTGATAAAATAAACTTAATGCGTCCAACCCTGCAGTTGCTATTCTGAACCAAAAAAGAAAAAAAAAGTACTTTATGAATAAAACTGGAAATGTTCAACTAAATTGTGTAGGGCTGTTTCCATAGATGATAATCTTCAGTTATTCTTAGAAACCTCCTATGAAAACACAATGGAAACATTCAAAATAAACTGGCCTATCCCTGACCTGACGTTTTGTGTCACCATTAGTAGAAGCTATAATTGAATAAGTATCATATGCATATTAATATATAATAAGCTAAAATCTGCTTCCTCTTTACCAAAAAAAAAAAAAAAAGGCTTAAGTGGGCCTTCTGAAACATGAGGGTGAGTGAATGTCTGAAAAGTTGCCTGAATAGTTGCTAAAATTGCCAAAGTTTATTTGAAATAAGGTTCCCAATATGACTTTCTAAGATGCTTGTGATCATGTTTGGGGAAAAGGGAAACAGGAACACTGCAAATCATTACTGTCCATTAAAAAAGTTTCAGGGGAGCCTGGGTGGCTCAGTGGGTTAAGCCTCTGCTTTCGGCTCAGGTCATGATCTCAGGGTCCTGAAATCGAGTCCCGCATTGGGCTCTCTGCTCAGCAGGGAGCTTGCTTCTCCCTTTCCCTCTGCCTGCCTCTCTGCCTACTTGTAATCTCTGTCAAATAAATAAATAAAATCTTAAAAAAAAAATAGAAGAATTTCAAATGATTTTCTTCTCAATGGTGAGCAGAGTCTTGGAAAAGGGATGGATAAATATTATTAGTGCCGGGAGGAGAGAAGAATGAGCAACACCGGAGCGTGAATTATGACCCAGATGTGGGCTATGACGGGGTAGGGCACACAGGGCAGAAGGAGAATAATTACTGCCTGGAATGCCATTGGCCTCCCAAGAGACTCCCTCTTGGGCTCACCCTATTCGTGACTCTCTGGTGTCAACAACAAAAACATAAACGACAATAAAAGTAGTAATAGAATTTTTAGAATATTTACTATGTATTTTTGAAACTTGCATGAAAATCTTCTCGTGTGTTACTTCAACTTACAGAAACAGGTGGTGGTATAAGAAGAAACTTACAAAGCTGGGAGAATGAGGCTACAGTTTCCCAAAGAAGGCATTATTTTTCTCTAACTGAATTTTACTAGCCAAATGACCATATTCCGTAGAAGACCAGAAACATTAAAAATTTTACATGCACTATTTTTACATGCATTATTAAAATTTTACATGCTCAAAATGTAACTTGTCCAACAACTCTTCCAGTCTCTGTTCAACTTTATTTTAGAATATCCCTGATTTAGAATGGTTCTTCGCAGAGTATCGTGCTTAAAGAAACAAGAAAATGTTTTAAAATAAAAAAGCAAGTCTAGGGTAGATTTTTTTTTTCCTTGATGTTTAGAAAGATATTTTTGAAGCCTTGGCCTAGTGCTCTAAAGGTAGAAGGTTTCTCCCTCTAATGAGAATTCCAGTGTAGGCAAGACTGATTCAATTCACATTGCTGTACTGGTTGTTTATGACCGGTGTCTGTTCTGAATGGGTACATGTGTACTCTGATTGGTTGGTACTTATTGTACCAGTTATTATACACAGTGTTTTGAATAACGCTTTAGAGAATAACTGACAGAAAACTTGGAAGTAATTATCACCTCATCCAAAATTCCAATTATGTAGGAACTTGCATCAGAGTTGTGGGAAAGCTGTTATATGTATCCTATATAAGCAGCAGCTGCCCTTTTTACTATTGCTCTGTGGAGAAATAATAGCCCAAGGATGCCCAAACTCTTCAGAGTATAAATTGAAATATTTATCAAGCTTTCCACGCTTGTTTATAGGAGTCCTGTTTTGACACACAGAGATAGATGTGAATACTCTTTCAATTACTTTGTAGTTTTGCTTCTTACAAAGTGATGATTACTACCCATTTTAATGAGGAGAATCTCAGTCTCTGAAGGCTTATTTACATCAGCCTAGAAAAATAGGCTAAAGGGATTCTCTACTTATTCTTTCTATTCAAAAATTTATTAAACACCTATTAATATGTAAATTTTCATGATCCATGCTATGACTGGTTCAAAAAAGACAAAATAGAAAAATAAGTTCTTGCTCTGCAACAACTCTCAGTGTATGAAAGGATGTGTGCAATGTGTCTTCATTTAATTCTACATTTCTTTAAGGTTGCAGGAAAGCATTTGATTTTTTTTTTTTTTTTTTAGCATTTGAATTTTTAAAGCAAGATTTAGACAAATCATTAGGAAATACCTCCTGACTATGGAAATAATAAGAAAACAGAAATGCATTTATAGAATGTTTATTGAATGTAATTTAATAAGGAAATCAACTGCCTGCCTTGAAACAAAAATAAATCTGACATAACAGGGAACATACCAGATAAATTCAGTTCACTGTTCCATGCTACAGGATGCTTGGAGGAAGAGCCTTTTAGAATGGGGGTGTGAGGGAGGCACAAGAAATGCAGCTAGGAGGATGGCAAGGCCAGTATGAACATAACTTGTATGGATGCTGTGAAGATTGAGCTTTATACTGCATGGGAAGACACGAACAAGTTGTAATACGGAGGTGGCTTAGCTAGATTTCGTGTATAGATGACAGTCAGTAGCTGTATGGATCTGAGGGTAGCAGCCTTCAGGTGGACATATTAATTAAGACGTCATGCTTGTAGTTCATTCATAGGTGAGCAGGTGGAATACAAATTAGTTTTAATTAGGAATATTTCACCAGCGTAGCTCACATTTACGGGGGACTAATAAAACTTGGGTATGCAAATAAGGTGAGATTATCTTTAGAAGACCTAATTCCTTTCAGTGGAGACCTATATAACACCAGGTCTTCACTCACCCATTTATAACTGGGGAGCTTCTGGGTACCTGAGATCAACTGAGGGCCAGTTCTTGTCTCAGCTCTTCTCCAGGCCCCCTGTTGAATTTGCTCAATTGTGAGTTGAGGCTCACTCCTGCACAACAGGGGCCCACTATGAAGATTCTGATGTTTGGGGCAAGCAATTATCTTCCAACAGGGATTTTATTTCTACCAAGAGCCAATAGCAACGCAGCATCACCAATATAGAGAAAAGTGGGGGTGGGGGATTAAAGAAGGTAAAACTCCAGGGTACTTTTAAGCAACAGCTTGTAAGTGGACAGCTGTTCCTACTTCTATAAATATTCTAGACAAGAAGTTACACAAATGCTTTTGTGGTTGCTCATTGTTTGAATAAGCATGCAGCTTCCAAGTTTACCACTATAATAGCTAACATTTGCTGAGGACTGTTCACATGCTGGGCACTGTCTTAACCACTTTTTACGTGTATTGTCTCGCATAATCTCCCCAGAACTCCATGGAGTAGGTGGTGTTTGTATGCCCATTTTACAGAGGGTAGAATGTAAGGTCACACAAGTGTAATAACATGTATAACCCCTCTACTTCTGGAGAGTTTGGTAAGAAATGGGACACCTTACTTATTGGGCCTTGAGTCTAGACTCTCATATCTCTTGATACCATTCATCCATTCCAAGTTTAGGTCACAATGCTAATGTGGAGTGTTTAAAAAATACATAAAGTAGTAAACTAAAGAGTATGAATTGATTAATTAATCACGGGAAAGCAGTCACAGCTGTTTTGGATCATGCTGGTTATATTTACCAGAACTAGCACGATTATTGAGAACAGAAAGCAGGAGCAGAGATGTTGATTGAAACTGCAGGGGAACTTTGGTAGGCAGAATATAATTGCTCATTATTTTTATTTGTATCTCCCCATTTCCTTGTTTCTCTTTCCCTTTGTTTTTTTAATAATACTCAACACTTCACATGAAAACACATCCTTTTCATTGCTTATATATTTAGCCAGCCCTGCAGCTTGTCTCATTCGGAAGTCATAATCAGTTTCTAATATCATTATAATTTCCACAGTAACCAGTTAGGGTATCATAATCATACAAATAGGACTTTAGTAGAAACAGACGAACGAAGAAATAAAACACTTATTCTTATGCAAACCATTCTAAGCAATAAGCTAAAAGAACACTAAATACAAAAAGATAACTTGCAATTTTAGACATTTTCAACTAAGATCTTCTAGCACCATCTCCCTGCTTCATAAAAGTTATATTGAAACTCGGTCTCATCCATGCACCCAACAGTCTTCCTTTTATACCAACATTTGGCCTCGTTCATCTTATTTATAATGTAAAGAAATTTAAAAGAGGTAAACATCAATATTTTTTGCATCTGGAGAGTCCTTGAACATTAAAGAATTTTTTTGTTTCCCAGCAACTTAAAAATGAAACAAGAGATGATTATGCACCGTTTTTCTGTCCCCTGATATATGTCTGAATACATTACCAAACAGGCTACAGGCTGTCGATGGAGTTTTTGATGCTATATATTTAATGACAACTCTGCTTTTACCAGAAACAGTAGAAACATAAGATTATTTTAACAAATACAATTTGACAAACATACGGTGTGTGCATCTGCTCTATTGTATTTTATTTTAAATAAATATATGGATGCCAGTATATTATCTCTTCTAAAATCATTGAATTCAATATCAGATATGGTTTAGATCAGGAATCAGCACTTTTTTTGTTTTGTTTTTTGTTTTTTTTACAAAAGGTCTAATAGCAAATATTTTTGGCTTTTCCAGCCAGGCAGTCTCTGCAGCAACTAGGTAACTTTGCTGTTGCTGCTTGAAAGCTGCCATAGACAGCAGTAAGTAACAGAATTTGTGAGGTTGTGTTCCCATAAATCTTTGTTGACAAAAACAAGTGGGGAGCATAGATTTGGCCTGAGGCTGCTAGTTTGCCACCCTGGTTTAAAGCGTGTTCTCAGCATGAAAACCTCTACAAAACAGAGCTTTGTTAATGTTTACTCTAAATCATTTACTGTAAGTTTTTTTTCAAGTTTTAAATGAGTTTCAGTTATGATGTAATATTATTGAAAGCAGGAACATTTTAATAGTTTGAATGGGTGAGTTGTTTGCACCCTCCCATCAGAGATATCTGGCTAAAATGCAAATATGATTTCTAGTAGAAATTGGGGTCTGGATCATGGTCCATGATGCTGACTCATAATTTCAGAGATGTAAAGGAGAAGCAATTTACTCTCCTAATTTTTACTAACTCAGGAACATTGGGTCTCTCTCCCAGTCAGAAAACTGCTGCTCAAACTACCAAAGATGAATTGTGCTCTTCTGAGGTGGCAGAGTATTTTTCTCATTCTTTTCTTTTTTTTTTTTTTTAAGATTTTATTTATTTATTTGACAGAGATCACAAGTAGGCAGAGAGGCAGGCAGAGAGGCAGACAGAGAGAGGAAGGGAAGCAGGCTCCCCGCTGAGCAGAGAGCCTGATGTGGGACTTGATCCCAGGACCCTGAGATCATGGCCATCCACAACATGAAGCTTGCCAGACTTCCAGCTTAATATCTGAGCCTTCTAACCCAAACAGGAAGCCATCATATAGAAGAGTGTCCTGAATTTTATCTTTCAGTATAGTGAGGATGCAAATGAGATTTATCTTATAATATTCTATTAAAAATATCTCATTATTTTTCACTATCTCTCTGTTGTTTCTGTCAAGAATAACAATTAAATGTTAAGAATCAGGGGTGCCTGGGTGGTTCAGTTGGTTATGTTCCTGCCTTTGGCTCAGGTCATGAACTCAGGGTCCTGGGATTGAGCCCTGCATCTGGTTCTCTGCTCAGTATTCTCTTTCTCAGTTTCTCTCTCCTTCTGCCCCTTCCCCTGTTTGTGTGTGCTCCCTCTCTCTCAAAAAATCTTCTGAGAAAAAAGAATCTTTAAAAATTTTTTAAAATGTTAGGAATCATATTATTGAGTAATAAGTGAGCTTCAGTAGGCTAATTATTTTTGATTGGTTTAATCTATGAATTCAATAGATTGACTGAATTTTACAGTATTTTAACTTTTTAGAATCACGACACATCTTTCTACATTTTTTTCTTTTGTATTTATAAAAAATACATACATATTTTTCCAAAGACCACAAATCTTTTTTTGTTTTATTGTAGTTGTTGCTGGCTTAAGAATAATAACAACCTTCTTTTCTACTTCAGTGAGCTATTGAATTTTGTGTAGGTACCTAATTGTAACATATGGCACTGTATTTTTAATATGGAAGATTTTTCAAATTATTTCTTTGGGATTTTTGTGTTTACCCATACTGTGTAAATAATAAACTTTTATCTTCTTCTACTCTAGATCTCTTATTTCTGTTTCACTCTAAATGAAGAAAACATAATTTTCCAAAATTAAAATAATAAGATAGATATCCAGTCAGGATTGCCAATTTTAATAGATATTCGACTGCTATTTCATCATTTGCTACAATTTCCTTTGCTGAAAGCAAATTTATTTTTTAAAAGGAAATGTCTTTGTTAATTTTTCTCAATATTTTTGAATAGTATTTTGTGTTGATTTGATCAAATAAAATTGGTCAAATTGCTTGAGAACAAAATGTTTTTAGTTAACTAAGTAATATAGTGAATTATCTTAGTAGTTCCCTTACAGAATGTATTTACACTTCCTTTTGAAGATTACTAAAAATTACTAAGCCATGCTTTGAAATTATTTCTGTGCTAATTATTCTAGCTTACATATCTATCTTTTCATATTTTGATTTATACAGCTTCTTATCTCTTATGACCTGGAACAATTTATAAACTCAATTCATTCATTCTGTGAGAAGTAAATGTTCCATCAGTGATAATTATGGAACATTTTATAAGTTATTCTTAATTATTTATTCATAGATCTGTGTTGTGCGTGAAATTACATATTTGTTCAGAAAATTATTTCATTGACGTTTTTGACTTAAGTTCAAGGAAATTGTGGATACAATTTTATGCAACTTGTATTTATAATCATTTTTCTTTACAATAGAGGTTTCTCTTGTGTGTCTATTTAGCTAATTTTTTAAAAGAGTCTCATCTTGGATGCATGAATGCCATTATTTTTATAGAGGTGTCATAATAAAAATAAGGCAGTTGAGTAATGGACAGAATGCTTCAAAGAAGACATAACTTAGAATTCACACTCATGAGTCACTGTCATCCATTTCTGGTGTATTAGTTTTCTATTGCTACTCTAAAAAATTACTACAAACAGTGCCTTAAACAACACAAATTTATTATCTTCTTATTCTTTAGGCCAGAAATCTGGCATTGGTTTCATTAGGCAAAAATAAAGATGATTTTGGATCTACTAGGAGAAACTGATTTTTTTTAGCTTCTAGAGGCCAGCCACATTCATAGGCTTACGGCCCTTTCTATCGTCAAAGTCAGCATGGTGGGTCAAGCTCTCACACACTGAATCACTCTAACTCTCTTCTTCCACCACTCTTTCTTAACTGAGAGGACCCCAGGTAATTCGATTGGGTTTATTCAGATATCCCAGGTTAATCAAGACCCTTAACCTAATCACATCTGCAAAGTCCCCTCTGCAAGACCCTTAACCTAATCTCATTTACAAAGTCTGAGTTTCGAATTAGGATATGGACAACTAGAGTGGGTCAATATTCTGCCCACCTCATCTGTTTCCTTTGTCCTTTATGTTTTCAGAATCAGGTCAAGTCGCATACCTTTTGTAAAAGAAATTAATGTACACGAGTCTGATGCTTATCCATGATTAATTTACTTTAATCTTTGTCAAATTTATTTTTTAATTGGTTTCTAAGCATGTTCCAAAAAGTTGTTCAGCTCTCCATGGTTGGCCAGAGATCTATCTACATAAATTATTTCACTTGGACACATTTGTGTTAAATTATAAATATTCCCTGTGTTAATACACAGATTGTGTTGACAGAATTTGTTTGCTTGAGTTGACCATCATTTTAATCATGCTAATTACTTTATTAGCTCAGTAAACAGTCTTATATTTGGAAAACATTTTATAATGCCACTTAAAGAAAAAGATGAGCAGATATCAGATCATAAGAAAGAATGAAATTTTATTATGTTATATATGCTTAAGAAAATATGTGCTTATCAATGCTACATTTAAAAGTTCTACTTACATTAGTAATTAACCAAAACCTTTAGAAAGTGAACTCTCGATACAATGATTTTAGGGAAACCTGCTATCTGAACTAAACAATGACATTTACTCAGATGCAGCTCAAATCCAAATTTCTTAGACTTCTTAGAAAAATTATGTGGAGTGTTTTTATGGAATCTGGGCTGTTCAAGAATCGGTTCCTGGGGCGCCTGGGTGGCTCAGTGGTTTAAGCCGCTGCCTTCGGCTCAGGTCATGATCTCAGGGTCCTGGGATCGAGTCCCACGTCAGGCTCTCTGCTCTGAAGGGAGCCTGCTTCCCTCTCACTCTCTCTGCCTGCCTCTCTGCCTACTTGCGATCTCTCTCTGATAAATAAATAAAATCTTTAAAAAAAAAAAAAAAGAATCGGTTCCTATTTGAGAATAAAAGAAAATTTTCCATTATGTTGCTTTAGAAGATTTAACAAAAAAGTGTCACCACTTAATATGCCTTTTAGTCAAATTCTAGGAATTTTCTCAGTATCATTATGTTATGATATAGGTTGTTAGTAATGTAAGATTTACTTTATACATTGAAGCAGATTTCTCATTACTATAGCTTTAAAAATAGTGTGTGTAGGTAAATAGATGAATAGATAATAGATAATATATTAGATCAATAGAGATCTGGAGGTGTTTAAATTGTGCGACTTTAGTCTATATTTTGTGAGTTATATTTGAGATAATCATCATCCACACATTATTATTAGTTTTTCATGTTCTTTCATATTTGTTTCATGCAAAACTTTCTTATGATATTTTGCCAAAAAACAAAAAATGCGGTGGGAATGCATAATGTTTGAGTCACCATGGAAAAGGATTCAGTGGCTCTTTAAAAAGGTAGAGTGACCATGATACTGATATTTTAACTCTGGGTATATACACAAAAGAACTGAAAATTGGCACTCAAACACATGTCTACAGCAGCACTATTCATAATAGCCAATACATAGAAGAACTCAAGTGTTCATCAGTGGATGAACAGAAAAACCCATCGTGATACATGCGTGTATAATGAAACACTGTTCAGTCATGAAAGGGAATGAGGTGCTGATACGTGGTACAACGTGGATGAATCTTCAAAACAACTAAGTAAAAAAAGCCAAACATAAAAGGCCACACGCTTATTTTGTAAGTTCACGCATTTGGAATGTCCGTAATAGACAAATCCACAGAGTCAGAACATAGATTGGTGGGTGCCAGTGGCAGGGATGGGACTGGGGAGAGGGGAGAGGGATGAGGAGAAACTAATTAATGAGTGTGAGGTTTTACTTTGCAGAGATGAACATGTTTTGAAACTAGATATAAATGGTGATTTCACATTGTGGATATTCTAAATGCCACTGAATTGTTCACATTAAAATGGTAAATTTTACAGTATGTGAATTTCACTTCAATAATTAGGTTTTTTGGTTTGTTGGTCTGTTTGTTTGTCTGTGGTATAAACAGTAAAACTTATTTAAGACTAGGACATTTAAGGTCTTGTTTTCACAACTCTGATGGGGGCTTCTGACCCTTAGCCTTCACCTGCTCAAGCTGTATCCACATACACCTTCCACTCTGGACCTTTGCACTTCAATGACTGCAGATAGGTGTTTCATTGCTTTTCAATAACAACCACATCTCCTCTGTCCATTTCTTTAAACTTCCTCAACTATACCTATACCCCATTTGACTGTAATCCTTATCAGAAGCATACTGAAACTCAGAAGAGGTAGTCTCAGCTCTTTTGCCTATACACTGAACATGAAAACGTATTTTGCTACCTATACTCGGGGCATAGTGTGGATACTCTACTGCCTTCCCTTGACCCAGACTTGACCAGAGGGTGTTCCAACATAGCTGTCCTGCTTTCAGATTCCAAGTACAAATGAAAATTCTACTGAAAACATTCCAGAATTTGGAGATCTATTTCTAATCTAAGGGGAAGTCAGAATCTGCTCTGCCTCCTCACATTTTTCTATATCCTGAGTACATCACAGGAAATATTTTTAAACTGAAAAATCAAGATGTAATCCCTTCTTTGATTCCAGAATTTGAATCTCCTCTGAGGCAACATGTGACACTTACTATGAAAGAAATAGGGACTAAAAAGAAAAATGTGGTGATCTCATCCACACATGTAAGACTAAAAAAATGTGATTCTTAAAGTAATAGAGATTTGTATATAGATGTTGATTTCCCAGGGGTAGGTTCTTCACCATTTCACATTATTGCATCTGATGATTACAAAACCATTATATTATCCTATCTACCTTTTGTACCTATTATCCTGGCAGTGAGAACCAGGAAGTCAGAGTTCAGGAAAAGACAGTATCTTTCTTTGAAAAACTGCCAAGAAACATTCCTAAGCAACGGCACATTGCTCTGTCCCCAAATAACTGAAGAACATAATGGCGGTGATGTAAGATCTATGATAGCACAGCACAGTTTGATCAGGTGTTCTGACGGATGATCATAGGGATTAATAGTTGACTGTCTATTGGTCAGGGGATGTAGCACTAGACCTTTCCCTTCCTGTCTTCACATATTTGCAGTGGGGCATTGCATATTTTCTCGTCACATGGAATCTATTTCTGCACCCCTTGATGCTAGGTTTTTCGTGAAACTAATTTTCACCAATAAAACATTCAGATGTGACAAGGGGAGACTTGAGAAGCACTTGCACACTGAGCTTGCTTGCTTGCTATTCTTGGATCCCTTTGATAGCCATGTGGATAAGCCTGAGCTCATCTGCTGAAAAACTACACAGAGACCACACAGTAAGAGACCCTTCTCATCCCAGCCATCTCAGACAAGGCCATCATAGTCCTCCCAGCCCTGGAAAGCCTACTAACTCATTGCAAATTCTTGAGTAAGTCTAGTTGAGATCAACTGAGCCTGGGTGAGATTTGATGAACCATCCTCCTGAGTCCAGCTCAAATAGCTGACCCACAAAATCTTGTGCTAGATAGTTTTTTGGATTTCTTTCTTAATCACCAAAAGCTAACTAATAAACCTAGTGATCTTTCTATTCAATCACTTACTTCCCATTGCATTCTGCTTCAATTAAGTAAAATGTAAATTATATAAATTGCCATTTATTGAGCACTTATACATAAAAAGTAGATCACTAAAAATTGTATACGTACAAAAACACCACTTAAGGTTTGTGATATGGACCAAACTGTATCTCCCCCAAATCCATGTGTTGTAGCCCTTACCGCCAGTGCGACTTTATTTAGAGATAAGAGTCTTTAAGGAGGTAACTAAGGTTACATGAAGTCATATGGATGGTGCGATAATCCAACAGGACTGATGTTCTCATGAGGAAGAGGCATCGGGAATGTGTGTGCATGCACACACCTACACACAAAGCCAGATAAGGACTGCCAAAAAGCAGCCATATGAAAACCGAGAAGAGAAGCCACAGAAGATACCAAACTTGTTGACACCTTGCTCTTGGGCTTCCCAGCCTCTAGAACTGTGAGAAATAAAAGATTATTTTGTTCAGGTCACCCAGTTTGTAGTATTTTGTTATGGAACCCTGAGCTGACTATTACAGTCTGCATTATTGTCTTCTTTCTGTAGATGAGACAAGTAAGTCTGGAAGGACTTTATCCATCTGGTCCTCAGTCATCAGCTATTATTACACAGAGACAAGATTCTAGACTAGGTCATTTTGATGGTGAAACCCAGGTTCTTAGCAACACAGAGGAAACAGTGTGCTTTTTTTCACTGCTCAAACAATATCAATATTAGCAAATATGATAAAAATTTAAAAAAAACCTCATAGCAAATATTTTTTCCTCATAGCAAATATTAAAGAAAACACTACTTTGTCCAATAAAATACAATAAAATGGAAGATGAAATACAAAACATGAATCCAGAAAAATAAGTGTTTAGAGTGTGCTAAGAAAGGAAAAGAACTCAGGAAGAGGATGTTCATCCATGATCCATTGAGAACAGAGACTGTGATGACCTATTTGGTTTCCTTTCTTCACCTAAAATTTTATAATAGTAGTTTTTGTGTACCATCCCAACTTTCTGACATTTCCTTTTTAGTAATTAATCCATTATGTAACCTTTCTTTTTTAATGGTTCTCCTCTTTTCTGTCAGTGAAATGACTCATAAGAAGTGGCTTCATTTTACCAGGCCTCTTCTGTAAGGGCTCCATGTTCTACATTTAGGCCAAATAGGGCTGCTGTTTTCTTAATTTGCTAAGGCTACCCTATTTCCCTGTCTTGTTAATTAATTCTCTGGCATGGGAGAATCAAACAGGACTCTGAAAGTATCTATTGGTGCTTGGCTACCCCTGGAAGGATATCATAGAGGAAGGATTGATTAGCTCACTGGTAAAAAAAAAAAAAATAAAGTGAGAAAACTATCCCGTGGCCCAAATCAAACATTTCTCATAGTCAATCAATGATCAATTAAAATTAGTGAAAACCACTTAATAATCTTTACTAGTGAATTTGGACAAAAATTTTATTAAAAACTGAATAAATACTGAATATGCTTAAAACTCTTTCATCCATCAATAAATGAATTGTTCTTAAAGTTAAATACCAATTTTTTAAATATTATATCATGAAGCACAATTTCTGTTTAATAGAATCTGATTTTCTACATCTCTATGTTTTTGTTTTTAACTTGGAACTAGCTGGTAGCATTTTTGTTTTTTAAGATTATCAAGAGATGAATAGAAAATGCTATTAAAAACCAAGATTTTCACATGTAAATTGCCCACAATTTTTAGAAAAATTAGTTTTAAAGCTTACAACATATTTTTGTAGTAAATCATTTTTCCTCTCAACATTAGTGTTTAATTTGAATATGCTATACTAAATATTATACTAAGTGTTCACAGTATCATAATTTTTATATTCTCCCACTTATTTTGTGGGATAAAAATGGCTTGTCTGCCTCATTTATGCCATAATTGGTTAATGTTTTTAGTGCCTTATGTTTGGGTTACTAATATACATGATCATAATTCATAACTCTCTTGAACCATGACTTGACTTTTTTTTTGAAGATCAATTTCTCACCAGTTTGTGATAATTGCTTTGATAATGATCTAGTTCATCATAATCTGATTAACATCCAGTACATATAAAATATGCATTCTCTTAGTATTTTAGGAATACTAATGGAATTAAGAAATAAAAGAGGTTAAGTAACTTATCAAAGAAAAAGTACTAGTAAGTGGGACAGTAAGGATTTAAATTCATGTTAGTCTGGATCAAAATTGTGTTCTTCAATGTACATGGACTTAGAATTTATAATGCTATGCGAAATAGGTCAGTCAGAGAAATACAAATACCGTATGATTTCATTCATATGTGGAATTTAAGAAACAAAACAGATGAACATATGAGGTGGGGGGAAAAAAAGTTGGGGAAGCGAAGCATAGAGACTCTTTTTGTTTATTTATTTATTTGTTTATTTGACAGACAGAGATCACCAGTAGGCAGAAAGGCAGGCAGAGAGAGGAAGGGAAGCAGGCTTCCCACTGAGCAGAGAGCCTGATGAGGGACTCGATCCCAGGACCCTGAGATCATGACCTGAGCTGAAGGCAGAGGCTTTAACCCACTGAGCCACCCAGGCGCCTCAAGACTCTTAACTATGGAGAAATAAACAAAGGCTGCTGGAGGGGGTGGGGCACATGGATTGGCTGAATGCATGATGTGTATTAAGGAGGGCACTTGTTGTGATGAGCTCTAGGTGTTGTGTGTAAGTATGAATCACTAAATTCTACTCCTGAAATAAATATTACACTATATGTTAACTAACTAAACAGGAAAATACTGTTCTTAATCAATATACTACTCTCCTGGGTTTTCAGTATATATATTCGTTTTTTACCTGATTTCATAAAATTTTAATTTGTTCTAATATATGTCAAATATATATGAAGAAAATGTATATAACTGCTTTTAGAGTAAAATAAACACTCTACAATCTATCTTCAAGGTTTGCAAATTGAATCAAAGTTTCAAAAAGGGCAACTTTTTTCAGCTTACAGATTTTAGATTATTTCATCTCTAGGTTTCTAAAATGATTTAGACAGAATTATTAACTTCTAAAAATTTAGAGAAATGGGAAGTTTCATATATATATATATATATATAAAGGAATTATACATGGACAGTAACCACGCCTAACCAATTCAACCAATTCTGATTATGCTGTGGGTCTTGAGCTGTTCTCAGGAGATCAGGGCACACTTTTAGATGTAGTTCTAGAACACATTCCTGTGAATTCAGACTAGATTCTGATTTTACAAATCTTCAGGCAAAAACTGACAAGGAAGTAGGACCTGAGTGCCCTCAGAAAGACCTCTGAAAATGTTAAATTTTACCTCTCTTGGAGGACAGGGAAAGGAAGCATTAGAAAACTTGAAGAGGTATGAAGTGGGAAACTAAGTTTCAAGACACTTGGAAATTTTTAGTAAGAAAAATAGAAAATAAAATAAAAACGTGAAAACTATGAATTTTGGGGGAAAAAAAGTCCCCGTGCTTGGTAGATCCAGCTTATGTGTGTGACTTTGGGAAAATATAACTCATGAGTTTTAGGGTCTTCAATTATAAAATGTAGATCAAACTATCTTTCTTTTAGAGATATAAATTGCCTAATGCCTGAGACTTACTGGGCCACTGCAAATTTCCATACCATCTTGTCTACATAGAGGTTAAACAGGTCATGGGCTTTGAAAAATTTTAAGAATCATAAGAAGTTGTGAAAATAGTACAGAGGGTTCCAAAGACCCTATACTAAATTTTTTTTTACACTGGTAACATTTTACTAACCTTAGTACATTTTAATCAGGAAACTGACACCGTTACATAACTATTAATTTCATATCTTTCCAGAACTCATCAGTTGTTACAGGTACTCAGGTGTGTGTATGTGTTTGTGTTGTAGTGTCTATGTGTGGTCTGTGCAACACATGTGCGCATGTGTTTGTGCTATTTGTGTGTGTCTGGTGTATATGATGTGTTTTGTGATATATGTTGTGGTATATAGTACTATGAAATTTTATTATATGTATAGATTCATGTAAACACCATCACAATCAGGATATAGACTATTCTATCACTACCATGAAATTTCCTTACTCTTAACAATTTTAAGCCACATCCTTACTTGATCCTAACCCTTGACAATTTGTCTATCTTCTCTCCATTGTTATATATTTGCCACCTAAGGAATGTGATATAAATAGAATCATATGTATCATATGTAATTTTTTGAGACTGGCTCTTTTCACTAAGCGTAATGTCCTTGAGTTGACCCAAGTTATTTGTGTAAAAATAATTTTTCTTTTATTGCTGACTAAATTTCCATCTTATGGTGTATCATGGGTTTTTAAAACCATGTACATCTACCCACTGGAGAATGTTTGGGTGGTTTTCAGTTTGGGATATTGCAAATAAAGCAGCTATGAACATCATATAAAGATTTTCATATCCGTAAGATTTTATTTTTCTCAGATAAATACTTAGGAATATGACTGTTGGGTTGTAAGCTAAGAGTATGATTAACTTTTTACAAAATCACCAGAGGGGCTGATTTTCCATCCAGAGGGGCTGTATCATTTTACATCCCTAGCAGAAATATGTGAGAGATACAGCTGCAAATGCAGTTGCTGATGGGTGTTATTTTAAGAAATATAAAATATGGAATGATTTCTTCTCTGACTTCTTAGGACTAAAGGGAGTTGGTCATAAAATACATCTGGAAAAAAATTGCTCAACTGAACGCTAATACTGAGAAAGCAGGACACATATGATTCACTCTTATGCAAAATGTTATTTCCTCAAATGATTGAGTAGCTAAATTGACATACAATTTGACTGAATGGAAATTTATATATTACTTTCTATATTAATCAGATGACATTCTTGTTTCTGTTCAGAACAGACAACAGATTTTATTGTGTGAATTCATCCTAAATAAACCAAAATTCTTAATTTCTTCAGAGATTCTTGTAAATATGATCATTCATTAGCAGTATGGGGCAGGGATACTCTATCTGGTAAGGAAGCATTAGCAAGATTTGGAATGTAACACAATCCCAGCAGGCAATTAAGAGTTGCATTAAAATAGCTCCTACTTAATGAACCCAAGTGTAACACATCTTATATTATCTTCATAGTGAATAAAGACAATCCTGGGGAACAACTTCATGGCAGCAGAAGGCTGCTGCATTCATTCTTCAAGGGAGCCATTTTAAAGTGTGAAACTAATTCATTCCTAAATCAATGGGAAAAAAAAAATTCCCAAACATGTTAATGTAATTTTCATTTCTTCTATTTAGTTAATTATAAAACCATAGATAAAAGAATTTAAGAATGAGATATCCAAGCAAATAATGTTGAACTACTGTGTTCTTAACAGTTTAGCATCATTTATCACAGTTAATGAAATCAAAGATTATAATTGTTTACATTTTTGGTATACTTAAAATACTTCAAGCAAGGGAAATCTTCTTTTATGGTAACAATGTATTTTAAAACTTTCCTCTTATCACTCTATGTGTTTTTCTGAATTTACCTTGTTTTGTCAGCTAAAAGCAAAATGAATAGAAAAATGAAAATACTTTTCGTCAAAATAAGTAGCTATGCAAAACTGTGGATTTTCTCCTGTGAAATGGTAAGACAGACTTTGAGAGTCATTGTAAAATACAGTAAATTTAGCATTGCCAGTAAGAAGGAAAGAAAAAAGAATGAAGAAAATTACACATGATCTCACTGATGATAGGCATGAGGCATGGATTGAGATGGGCCAGCCAGTGCCACTGAGGAGCTCACAGGGCTTGATCTGTTTTTTCATCATGTAAGATTGAGGGTGGCTGCTGGCCTCCCACTTTTCTGACTTTGTGTCCTAATTTTCTCTCTCTCTTTTTTTTCATATTGCACTGTAAAAAATAGTGTTTATTTTTGCAGTCATGTAGTGCCTATAACTTATTTGTTCTTTCCCCTTAAATTTTATGTGTAAATTGGGAAATTGGAAGTGGAAAGTTTCAACAAAAATTAAGGTGGGGGAGACAAACCATGGGAGACTGTGGACTCTGAGAAACTGAGGGTTTTGGAGGGGATGGTGGGGGTGTGGGGGAGCCTGGTGATGGGTATTAAGGAGGGCACTTATTGCATGGAGCACTGGATGTGGTGCATAAACAATGAATTTGGGAACACTGAAAAAAAAGGTAATAAGCTTCTTTGAAATACTGTTAAGAGCAATAATCACCATAACAAACACAAGCAAGGAGGGTTTTTTCCCTCTAACAGTAAAGGCACCATAATATGTTTTCATTTATGCTGTGTACCTTTAAGGTAATCAACAGAAATAAAACAAATGTATTCCTTTCACTGATTATATTTCCCAAGGCAAGTTTATTATATCACAGTAGCTATAAATCATCAATTTAAAAGTAAATATAGATATTATTATGCACTAGGGTGCCTTTCTATGAGGATTAGAAATGACTTGATGATAGAAATTTATACCTAAGTATTTCAGAAGCAACCATAGTAAAAACATTTCTTTCATTATTATGATACGCAACAGAAATTAGTTAAAGGAACATTGTAAAACATGCATTTTAGGGCAAGCTGTTTATCAGACCCTCTCTTTGGACCTGAAAGCCCAAGTTAAGCACATTTGACTGCATACTGTAAAACACTTAAGATCAAACTCAGGATTGGGTGAGCTAGACACAATTACTGGTGTCAGCAGTTTAAATATAGTTCTTGCTGAGAACACCTTCAAGATAACTGTTCAGACCCATTCATTTTGCCATGTAGAGGCAATAATTGGTAACTGTCAGTGCTCCCTACAAACACGAGGCTCCTCCAAGAATAACCCAGCATGATTAGCTCTCAGCAATTGGCTGCACTTTTGCTGACTTCTTGTGAGTGGTTTTTCACACACAGTCACAGATAAACCCACTGTAACCGAACCCAGCTGATGACTCATTTCATGGCTTTCTGCTTGTCTCTTTCAAAGCTGTATGTTGTTTCTGTTTTAGGAAGAACAAACATCTATTTTTAACAAAAGGGTGCCTTTACTACATTATTATTCAGAAGAGGACCAAACATGCATCTTATCTTATGTTGTGACATGCAGAACATTCCTGGGTTTGTTTCCATAAATATACCAAAGTTTGACTTAAAGGAACAATGTCAAAATGACCTTCAAACCTATCTATAGACTTTTGTGTGTTGCTAGAGTAAATGCAGAATTCAAATTGAGTTTCTCTGCAAAGTGCATTTTGGGAGGAGACATTTCCAGAGATTATAGATGGCTCAAAAGCAATTTAATGCTGGGTACACTTGGGGTGCTGTCTGATTCATGAATAATGAGGACACTTGCGTGTTCACTTGATATATGGTATTCAAACAGATCTCAATGAATATTTCTTATGGAGAAGGCGTCAGCTGGAGTGGTTGTGTTTGGGAGATTTGCCTCAGAAGGGTTCAGAGTTTGAAATAATGTAAAATGAGGCTAATTTTCTTTTACAGGGCAAGATATTATTTTGCTTTAGAACTTGTTAAGAAATGAACACTGTTAAAGTTGAAAATTATTCATAAAATTTTAAAAATAAAATATTTTTATTATTGTAATAGACACCTATCATCTTTTGGTCCATATTTCATCAAAATAACACAAATCTGGCTTTTTGTTTAAACTTAATATACATAAAATTCCACACCAATTATTAGAAAATCTGAACAAGACAGTGTAAGTTTACCATGAAGGCAAGTTAACGACCAAACCATTTCCACACTTTGCCTTCAGTCCTATAATCAAAATTGGAGTTTTTATTAACTGCACGTTAAAGGAGTACAATCAACTGTAGTCTAACTCCAAGTGTGTGTATGTGTTTGTGTGTGTCTTGTCTGGTGGCAGGTGGTCACAAGTCTGAACACAAGTCTGAGTGCATGGACTTCTGTTGTTTGGTTTTGTGGTCTGTTTGATCTCTATCAAAGATTTTTATTTTTGTTTGTTTTACACTTGATTTTTCCTTTAGTATTCCTATAAAGTAACTGACTATTTGAAATAATGAAACAAGTTATAAACATTTTTTATTGTTTCTCCTGCTGCTGTTACTAATTACCTATTTCTTAATGTGAGGGTTTTGAAGGAAGTCTAGACCACTGATGTTAACAGCCATGGGTTCATTTTCCATTCAAAAGGAATGACTCTAACACATGTTCTTCCAGTCTGATTTCTTGGATATTATACATATATAGTACAAATAAACTCTTTCCTCAGAAAATGTTACTTTCTTCTGTAACATTTATTTAAAATATTTTATTTAAATTACAATTCTCCTAGCTCCCCTTGATTCCCTTCATTTTTCCATTTTCTGCAGCACTTATTCCTCCGTAAATATTATAAAATTTGATTATCATTGTGTTTATAGTCTATCTGCCCTCATTAGAATGTAAGTTTCATGAAGACAGAAATTTTTGCCTGCTTTGTTTATTGAACTATATATAACACCTAGGACTGTTCTAGAACAAATAAGGTATTTGAAAATATTTGTTGAGGCACCTGCATGGCTCAATCAGTTAAACGTCTGCCATAGGCTCAGGTCATGCTCCCAGAGTCCTGGGATAGAGCCCCATTATCAGGCTCCCTGCCAAGCCCTCTCCTTCTCCCTCTGCCTGCCACTCCCCTTGCTTGTGCTCTCTCTGTCTCAAATAAATAAATAAAATCTTTAAAAAAGGAAAGGAAAAAGAAAATATTTGGTGAGTAAATAAAAGAACATTTACTGAGAGTCTGAGGTAAAGATTTGTATATATAATGCCTGGCATATAAATTCATATGCTTTCTTTTGCTTTTCATTATAAAACAAAATTTTAAATTAGATGTTTCAGAGACAATGAATCTTTCTGGAAGACTATGAAATACTACAGCAGAATTATGATTCTCTAGAATTTTTGTCCAGATAGCAAAGATAATTTTTTCGGAAAATGAATTTCTTAGATAACAATTTTATGGTGTGTGTAATATAAATGTGTTCTGTTTCTAAAGCACAGATTTCCTTTTAGATCTTTAGAAGTCCTTAAAGAACTCACAGATCTTACATCAACTTTGTAGGCACTATGAATCTGTAAAAACTGTGAGATAAGTTGTAGGATTTCAGAGTAGATTAGAATATGAAATAAGAAAATGATTGAAACTATTGTAAAAATGTTTAAAGACAATACTACAGATTAATATAAATTCTAAAATAACTTTATCCTTAAGGGAAAAATAAATTTTATATTAAAGTAGGCATTTGCTTATTGGATCCATTATATAAGAGGTAGAAAAAGGATTGAGAACTAGACCAAAAAACAAAAACAAAAACAAAAACAAAAACAAAACAAAAAGCAAAAAAAAAAAAATAAAGCTATGATTTATGTAATATGGAAACCCACCTAAAGTGACATAAAGTTTTTTTTTTCCATTTTATTTATTTTTTTCAACATAACAGTATTCATTGCTTTTGCACAACACCCAGTAATCCATGCAAAACGTGCCCTCCCCATTACCCACCACCTGTTCCCCCAACCTCCCACCCCTGACCCTTCAAAACCCTCAGGTTGTTTTTCAGAGTCCATAGTCTCTTATGGTTCACCTCCCCTCCCCAATGTCCATAGCCCCCTCCCCCTCTCCCAATCCCACCTCCCCCTAGCAATCCCCAGTTTGTTTTGTGAGATTAAGAGTCATTTATGGTTTGTCTCCCTCCCAATCCCATCTTGTGCCATTTATTCTTCTCCTATCCCCCTAACCCCCCATGTTGCTTCTCCATGTCCTCATATCAGGGAGATCATATGATAGTTGTCTTTCTCCGATTGACTTATTTCACTAAGCATGATACCCTCTAGTTCCATCCACGTCGTCGCAAATGGCAAGATTTCATTTCTTTTGATGGCTGCATAGTATTCCATTGTGTATATATACCACCTCTTCTTTATCCATTCATCTGTTGATGGACATCTAGGTTCTTTCCATAGTTTGGCTATTGTAGACATTGCTGCTATAAACATTCGGGTACATGTGCCCCTTCAGATCACTATGTTTGTATCTTTAGGGTAAATACCCAGTAGTGCAATTGCTGGGTCATAGGATAGTTCTATTTTCAACATTTTGAGGAACCTCCATGCTGTTTTCCAGAGTGGTTGCACCAGCTTGCATTCCCACCAACAGTGTAGGAGGGTTCCCCTTTCTCCGCATCCTCGCCAGCATCTGTCATTTCCTGACTTGTTAATTTTAGCCATTCTGACTGGTGTGAGGTGATATATCTCATTGTGGTTTTGATTTGTATTTCCCTGATGCCGTAAAGTGACATAAAGTTTTAACAATTTGTTTAGGCCTGAGTATTCAGGGAAGGACAAAAAGGTATGAGGTATATTTTGGGATTGATATAAAAGTTTTGTACCTTGAATTTGATGACATTTTCATGGATTTTTATACCTGTCAAAATTCAGAAAGTGATAATATTTTAAATGGTTGCAATTTACTGTACTTAAATTGTCAACAAATTGTTGAGGAAAACCAAAAGTCAGTAAAGATCTTTTACCAAAAAGTTATGAGAATGTATTGACAACAGATCTACACTAAAGAACATACTAAATATATATATGTGTGTGTGTGTGTGTATATATATATATATTTTTCAAGGATTGAAAAAATGATCCCTGTTGGAAACTTAGAGAAATGAAGAAGAGTAAATCTAAATAAATATTGACTGTATTAGCAACAATGACATCTTGTTTTATTTTAAAATATATACCAAATTAGGGGCATTTAGGTGGTTCAATCAGTAAAGTGCCCACCTCTTGGTTTTAGCTCAGGTTAGGATTTTCAGGTGATAAGATGGAGGCCCTGAGTCACTCCCTGGGTTCTGCATGGTGTCTGCTTGAGACTCTTTCCCTCTCTGCTCCTCCCCTGCTTGCATGCACACTGTCTCTCTCTAAAACAAACAAATAAAATCTTTAAAATATATACCAAATTGAATATGACTGCAATGGTATATATTTGTGAGAGAATGACAATTTAAATTCTTCCAAATTGCTTACATTGCCCAGGAATAGGCCAAAAGTACCAGAGAATATTACAGGTAAGTCAGTAAAGAATGCATGTTGTAATCTCTTGGCTAGCATTAAGCAGTAATGGAAGAGTGAAATATATGTAAACTAATGGGCAGGGGAGACATAATTAAATGCACACACATATTCAAACTCAAATATTCTAAAGAAAGGAAGGGGGAAAAAAAAGAGAACAGAGAATGGGTGGGCCATATAAACAAACAGCAAGATGGTAGGTTTCAACTCAAACGTATGAGTAATAAACATCAATTTTCACATGGCTAATGTGCCAATTAAAACAGCTATTAGACTGTACACACAAATTCACACACACACATAAGTACAAAGACATGTAAGAAAAATAAACACCATAAAGATAAAAGGTTAATTTCATGAAGAACATAAAAAATTCTACATTATATGAACCTATTAACATATTCTCAAGTAAATGTAGAACAAATATTTATAAAACCAAAAGGCAAATCTACAGTTATAGTGAGTGATTTTAATATACTTCTCTCCATCACTAACGGAGTAAGTGACAATTAACAAGAATATAGAAAATTTTAATGTGATTAGTAAAATTGACTTATTTGATTTATATAAAACATTGTTCACACACACAAAAGCAAGATGTTCAATAGTTAAATTGTACATGAAACTTTTTTAAAAAATGAATGTACGAAGAGACCCAAAGCAGGTCTCTGTTAATTACAGAGGAGTAAAATTATAGATATGCTTTATAGCTAAAATAAAATTAAGCAATAAATCAAAAACAAAAAGATAACTAAAAAGTCATGATTTGGAAATTAAGAAACATATTTCTAAATAAGTCATAGATCAAAGTGAAATAAAAATCGGAATGATAGTTTAGATCAATCATAATGATTGATTACACATAACAAGTCTTATGAAATACAGATCAGTTGTACCTAGAGCAAAATTTATGGCTTTAATTGATATTTCAGAAAAAAAGAAAAGTTAAAACTCAATGAACTATGAATCTCAAAACATTAGAAATAAGATTTCTAAATTAAATCCACAAATATAGAAGGGAAAAATAAGAGTAGAAATTAAAAACAGAAAACACATATATAACAGATAGAACCAACAGAGTTAAAAATAGTTCTTTGAGGGGTGCCTGGGTGGCTCAGTGGGTTAAAGCCTCTGCCTTCAGTTTGGGTCATGATCCCGGGGTCTTGGGATTGAGCCCCGCATCTGGGCTCTCTGCTCTATGGGGAGCCTGCTTCCCCCCCTCTCTCTGCCTACTTGTGATCTCTCTCTGTCAAATAAATAAATAAAATCTTAAAAAAATATATAGTTCTTTGAAATCTGATCTGATGAGAGTTACCCAGAAATGAGAGAAGGCACAAAAAAAAAATTGAAATATCAGGAATAAAAAGAGGGCATTACTACAGATCTTGCAGATTATTAATATTTAAAAAGTATAGCAGAAACTGGGTATTCATGAATTGAAAGATTAAAAATTATAAAAATGTGAAATCTGGCCAAAGTTAAATATAAATTAAATGCAATCTCAACAAAAAATTCATTTTTCATATGTTTTGGAACTTCTTATAACCATCCCTCGGAACAATGTACTGCTTACAATATAACTGATGATAAATTATAGTAGTTACCAAGCATGCTTAGATATAGCCCTAAGAAAAACAAGTACTGGCAACAGGCCTCTGGGGGAGAAGAGGATATATGTCCTTGAAACAGAGCAGCTGGGAACGTCAGGCTTACTCAGGATGGAATGCCGCCTGCTTCATTTTCCTGTTATCTCCCCTTACCCGGAGAGCATCAGCAGTTAGTCAGACAATCCTCTCGTTTAAGCTTGCTCACTATAGGTCATGTACTACGTAACCAGACATAGTTTGCCTTTCTTCTTACATATCTGCAAGACTCATGGTCAATGTGTAATCTGCTCTGGCTTCTTTGTTGTTTGTTACTCACTTTCTAATAAACATAAGACTAAAAAGTTGTTGGGGGCGGCAGTCTTTTCTGCTGTCGTCCGGTGCTCCCATTCTTTTAAAATTAACTTGTTTGTGCCTTATTCTTCTCCCATGCGCCATCAGGAGGAGGCAGCTTCTCATGATGATTTATAAAATACTGTCAACAACAGTCAGTTCGTTCTTGAAGAAAACCATGATGGAAGATCTTATTTTCCTGGATGTAAAAGTTCTATAAATACGTATTAAATAAAATAACATGGCATTGACTCAAGAATATCTGAAAAGAGCAATGAAACAGGATAGATTAAGAATAGACTCGGCATATCTGATTAGTTTATTGACCAAACAAATGCCAGTATAAAGAGATGGGAAACCGCAGTATTTTTCAACAGATGGTATTGTGTCAATTAATTAACCATACAGAAATAAAAACAAAGAAACTCTGCCTTTACCACACAAATAAACATTTGTTTTTTAAGATTTTGTTCATTTATTAGAGAGAGAGAGCACAAGCAGGGAGAGCAGCAGGCAGAGGGGGGAGCCTCAGCCGGGAGCTAGAGCAAAGAGCCATATAGCAGGGCTAGATCCCAGGACCCTGGGATCATGATCTGAGCCAAAGGCAGACACTTAATGACTGAGGCACCCAGACGCCCCAAAATAAACATTTATTCTGATTGAATTACTGGTCTCAATGTAAAAGGGAAAATAACATATCTTTTTGAAAATAATATAAGAAAATATTATGGCCTTTAGGTAAGATTTCTTAAATACAGTATGACTATACAATTCGTGTTCCATTTAGAACATATTTTGAGAGTGAAGTGGAGGTGTGATCAACAATTATACTGAGGCATCAACCACAATTTTTTTCCTTTCTTTTTTTAAAAGATTTTCTTTACTTACTTGACAGAGAGAGTGAGAGAGCAGAAGCAGAGGGAGCAGCAGAGGTAGCAGGAGAAGCAGGCTCCCTGCTGAGCAGTGTTTCAAGCAAACCAGGACATGTGGTCTGCCACATAAATAGGGCACAGAAAGCACTAACCTTAAAGAAAAAAACTTATACATCGATGACATTAAAATGCATAACATTAAGAATACATAAAATTAAGAGTAGGAAAGTAAAAAGGCCAAGTCGTATAATAGAAAAAAAATATTTGTATCTCGCTTCCATAGTAAATTCCTATTAAAAAAAACTTAAACAATGGAAAAATGTCAGAAGAGATGGGAAGGAACATCACCTGTGAGGGAATTCAATGGTAAATAAACATGTTAAAAGCTCTACTTTATTAAAAATCAGAGAAATGAAAATTTTAAAAGAACTGACAGTATCAAGTATTGACAAGGATGCTGAGTAACTGGACAGTTATATGTTAGTGGTACACCACCACTTTGGAAAACAATTTGGCATTATCTAAGGAAGTTGAAAACTTTCTACTATGATCTAGTAGTTCTGTCATATTTCCAACAGATACATTTGTAAGTGCAAACTTCAAAAATGTTCATGTCTGATTTAATTATAATAGCTGACAACTCATGTCCCAAACTGATACAATCCACTGTGATATAGTCATAGAAGGATTAAAAGAGATATATATATCTCCTTTATATAATATATATATGAAAATAAATAACTCTTAACACACAACATGGAAAACTTCACAGATTCAGTGTTGGAAGAAGCCAATATGGATTTATACATGTTACAGGATTTCTCTAAAGTACAAATATAAACTACATATTAGAAATCAAGATAGTGGTTTCAATGGATGGTACAAATGGGAACCTATTCTGAAATGGGTTTAGGGGGTTTTTATGGTGCCAGCAATGTTCATTTTTTTAACTAGGATGTAGATACATGAATTGTCCTGTGGTAAATCACTTCACAACTACTTTATATTCTATTTAGTTTTCTGTATTAGTAACAAGAAAAAGATTTGGAAATGACAAAAAATACTTGAAAGAAAGAAAAAGACATAAGTGTGTGTGTATGTATATACTGAATATATTTACATATTCAAATATATACATTTAAATATTGATATATTTGATAAGTAAATAACATGCATATGTAGTATTTACCACATTTAAAGAAATTAAAGAGATAAAACAAAGACAGGTCTAGCTTTTAAAAATTAGATGAAGTGTCTTTTAAACTAAAACATACTATTTATAAAGAAGGTGGTTGACAACAAGTATATTCATCAGGAAAATAAATTAATAATGAATACAGAAAATGACAGAGTTGCCATGGATAAAATAAAACTTTTCAAAATTATTAGGAAAAATGATAGCTCCTCAATTATAATAATAGGTTTAAACAAATTTCTTTGAAATTACTGAAGTAATCAGGCAAAGATTCTTAAGTACATAAGATGTGAAAGACTCAACTAACAAACTTTATCAAGGGATCACAGAACACAGGCACCAAATATAAAGAGAAGATCTCATTATTTTTGTTCCAACCCACACAGAATTGTCACAGAAAATTACTATGCAGTAATCTGCATAAGCAGTCACAACAACATCAAAGAAGCATTAACAAAAGCACCATATTCACTTGCTATAGCAATTAATTGAGGGAAAATAATGTTCCCCAAAATTCGATAGGCTCATAAAAACCAAACTCCGTCTTAATAAGAAGGAGTATAAAAAAGATGGAAATTATACCTTAAGTAGGATTGAACTACAGTGAGAATTCTGTGGAATGAAGAAAGAATGCTATTTGTAGGCTTAAATGCTTATAATAACAAATGACAAAGAATGAAATATTGATAATCTGGCCTCTGGCTCCGCAAGCCAACACATTAGAAAAAAAAAGAGACCAGAATCAAAGGAAGTAAAATAAATCTCAATCAATTTTTAAAAATGAAATAGAAACCCAAACAAAAAACAAAAGCAGACTCTAAAAATACCAGGAATTGGCTAAAGTTGGTACAATTGATCAAGAAAGATAGAGAGAAGGCCCAGATACATGACATTAGGAAAGTAAAATGGGATATAGATATGAAAACACATTTAAACACCATATGAAGACACGAATAATTAATTTATACACTATATGAGAAAAACCTACGGAAAACTCTATTTCTAGGGGAAGAGAACCCAACAAAGCTATTAATTAAAATAACTAAAAGTGAGGTTAAAAAAAAAAAAACTATCCACAAAACAAATAAACACATCTAAATCTCAACAAGACAAAGTGGCTTTTAGTTCACTGTTATTAAACCTTCAAGGAGCAGATAGCTGCTCCCTCATATGCAATGCTTAAGAGATTCAAAAGTGAGAAAATTTTCCCAACACTTTTAATGAGTCTTGTAAGCTCTTGTTACAAATCAGGAGAAAAAAATGTCATCATGAGAAAGAAAAACCATGTACATAGACACTGATATATATCCAAAATAAAATGCCAGCAGTCAAAATCAGCAAGTGGCATAAAACCACGAAGCAATGAATAGGTATGATGCATTTCAAGAAAGTAATAATTTTATATTGAAAACGTATTATGATATTTGCCACATTAGCTTCTTAAATTATCAAAGGATTTCAATTATCTCAATGTAGAAAATATATCAAACACTTATTTACTATTAACACATATACATAAACTCACATAGCACACACCGACCCCCAAAACATTAACCAACAAAAACCTCTTAGCAAACTAAAGCCAAAAAGGGACAACTTGAGCAATGGGGTCTTATCAAACAAAATCTGTATCAAAGAAATAGATTTAAGAGTAGGAGGTGAATAAAATCTAGAATGGGTACAAAGTAGATTTTAGCAAAAATTTCTCAGAACAAATACATAAACAGAAATGGCAAAAATGTTTATATATCATATATCTGAGTGGTGAGTGAAGTATATGTTGATACTGTTCTATAAATTTTAAGTAGTTCTTTTTTCAACAAATTATTGAAGCAGGGAGATACAAAAGAATATATAGCATTATGACACAAAACTCAAAAGCTATTAAGGAAAATAGTTACCAATTTTAATTCATGCAAAACCATGTGAGACAAATCATCAACATGTTGAGATACCACTATTACATATTTCTTGTAATTAAAAATTAAAACAATATACAATGTAGAAATTTTTAATTCTTTAGCTATTCCGCTGAAAATTATTTGTAAATTATGCCTTTTTAGCATAACTATATTAAATTTTTTTGCTAATATTGCAAGGAAAAAAAAGGTTAGGATTTGTGTGTTTATCGCGTGTTGATTTTAACCACTGATTAAATATGTTTATTAAAACCTATTTGAGGGGCGTCTGGGTGGCTTAGTGGGTTAAAGCCTCTGCCTTAGGCCCAGGTCATGATCCCAGAGTCCTAGGATCTAGCCCCCATCAGGCTCTCTACTCAGCAGGGAGCCTGCTTCCCTTCCTCTCTCTCTGGCTACCTGTCTGCCTACCTCTGTAGGTCAAATAAATACACAAAATCTTAAAAAAAAAAAAAAAGAAAAAACTATTTGAATACCAACCCAGGCACTATAATTTTTAATGTGGATTCATAGTATTATTTTAAGGAAATTATTTGTCATTATTAACAATTAAATAAATAAGATATTTATATGATTTATAAAATTATATTTTCCTATTTATTAAAAACATGTGTTTATCAAGTCCTCAGATGATTGGAGTTATTTGACAACTAATTAAACACCCCTACAGTAAGTATTGCAAATCTCACTCTGTAACTGGAGTTGTACCTACACAGTAAATATAGTGCCTACTTATGACTTGTAAGTTATTACACTTTACATAGTCATCTCACATTTGTGTCATTAAAAGCACTGAAACTAATTTAAGATTAAAATTGGCTTAGAATAAACCTCAAACACTTGTTGTATAGATTTTTGGTTCCAAAATAACAATCCTAGATAGGGCAAGCCAGCAAATGGTGTTATACCAGTCTTTTTTGTTTTGTTTTAAGATTTTATTTATTTACTTGACAGAAAGAGAGAATACAAGCCGGCAGAGCGGCGGGCATAGGCAGACAGAGAGGCAGGCTCATGCAGCAGGGAGCCTGCTGGGGGACTCTAGCTCAGGACCCTGGGATCATGACCTGAGCCAAAGGCAGCTGCTTAACCAATGGACTGGGCCACCCAGGCACCCCCAAGGCAGTCTTTGATTTAAGATAAAAGCTAGAAAGTGCTAGAGGCATCTTCAGTACAGATTATATGGAAAGGAGACTCAAAAATCGATGGGAAATCATCAGTAACATTATTGCTGAGTTGCCTGTCCCTAGTCACCAGGTCTATGAAATCTTATTTTCCTTAACTTACTCTTCATTAGCTGCCTGAATCTAGCCCTTTATACTCCCCACCGGACAATTTCCATACATGCAGGAAGAAGTCTTTACACTTCAAAAAATTTTAGAATGTGTATAGAAGTTTTGTCTGAATTTCTTCAATGTCAAGGAAATAAGATAATCCTCTCTTTTTCTTTTCTTTTCTTTTCTTTTTTTTTTTTTTTAAGATTTTATTTATTTATTTGACAGAGATCCCAAGTAGGCAGAGAGGCAGGCAGAGAGAGAGGGGAGGAAGCAGGCTCCTCCATGCTATACGGTGCTTGATCCCAGGGTTGAAGGCAGAGGCTTAACCTACTGAGCCACCGAGGTGCCCCAAGAAGATAATCCTCTCCTCCATTAGTCTCTACTTTTTAAATAAGTACTTAAAGCATGTGTATTGAATGTATAACCAAAGGGAGATTATAAAAATAACTTGTGTCTATGTAAGACAATTCTTTTTAGGATTGAAATTGTATGATATAATATAGTGAGTTGAACTTCTCTGCAGAGAAGTTTGATATAATAACCCACAAATTTGGATTATAATATATACACATTTAGTCAAGCCAATATCAGTCTTTCAAAAAGGCATTTTAAGACTTTATTTTCTTTTAAAAAATTGTTACTGTGATAAGAACATGTAATATGAGGTCTACCCTCTTCACATATATGTGTGTGTGTGTGTGTGTGTGTACAAGACAATATTATTAACTATAGACATAACATTGTAGAGCAGATCACCAAAACTCATTCACCTTGCATTACTAAAACTTCCTGCAGGGTGGTTAACAACCCCCCATCACCCCATCTTCCTCTTTGCCTGGCAAACACAGTTTTGCTCTCTACTTCTATAGTTTGAATATTTTAAATATACCAAATAAATGCAATGATATTAGATATGAAAATTAAAGACTATCCTTTGTTCTCCTAAAAGAGGATCACTCTCTTGACTTTGCTATGCATGGAGTATAACAGTGAGGTGATAAAATCAGTGCCCATTAGAATTCTCTCAAATTTGTATTTCTCCAAAATGGTAAATTCTGGCCTTATTTAAATGATCAACCTTCCTCTGTCTGTTTTATATTTTCATCTTGCAATATTCCTATGGCAAAGGCATTAAAAAATAGGTGTTTTGCTTTCCACTAACTGACTTAGTTACTCAAAAATATGTCAAAAAATGATCAGAAGAAATTTATTAAATTATTAAATCCTTCTAACTGGGGTGCCTGGGTTGCTCAGTCGTTAAGCATCTGCCTTCAGCTCAGGTCATGATCCAGTCCTGGGATCAAGCCCCGCCTTAGGCTTCCTACTCAGGGGGAAATCTGCTTCTCTCTCTTCCTCTGCCGCTCCCCCTACTTGTTTCTCTCTTTCTCTCTCACTGTCTCTCTCTGTTAAACAAACAAACAAACAAACAAATAAGTCCTTCTAACTGTGGACTTGCCTAAAACTAGTGAGAATTAGTTCTTGACCCCCTGGATCCCCAGCCTCTTCACTGTGCTCTCCTTCCTTGGGTACCTGGTTATTTTACATCACCTTCCCCTCTTTACCTCGCAACCTCAATTCTCAGAATAAGAAAAGAATTAATTTATACTACATTCTGAATGACTCATTTCAACTTTTTGTGTGATCCTTCCCAGGGAAATTTGTATTTCATGAAGTTCATGAAATACTGTTTTAACAGTGGCATCAGTGGTGTGGTGGATGAAGTATTATTTTGAAGTAATAATGTCTTTCTGAGTACCTCAAAAATAGTTGTATGTCCAGACATGGAGTGTCTGTTCATGAGGTGAGTGTTCCCTAGAATATACAAGTGTTGCACTGGAAAAGACATGTGGGAGAAAAGGAAAGTCAGAGTACAAGCTAATCACAATAGAAGCACAAATATTAAGAGAGTTGCAACACAGTTGGAAAAGGGTTTTATTTAGTCTCAAAATGTTTCCTTTTCACATAAACATTAACAATACTCTATCATGAGCCAAAATGCAAAATTTACATTACAGTTGTTGATTTAAAACCATTTATCTCTCTTCCACAATCTCTCTCATATCAGAGAATAAAGTTTTGCCTTCAATTTTCTTAAAATCAGCTTAAATAAGATTTCCTCAAAAGTTTACTATTTAAAACTTGAATTTCTTTGCAGAGGGTCCATGCATTCTTACGATTTTAGAGCAAGTCTAACAAATCCATCCCTTCCCTGTTTTACATGATTTTCAGAACTCTGCCAAAATCACACATCTGGCTCTTTGCCTGTGCACCTGATGTTATCTCGAGAGAAATTATACAAATTAAAGACAGATATGCAAAAAGTCTCTTTGAATTCAAAGCAATAGAATATATATCTAAGAAAACAAAAAGGGTTACGAGAAAAGGTAAAGGACATTAGTGATACTAAGCTAGGAAACTAACAAAACAATGGCAGTACAAAATAAATGGTGTGAAAAGAAGATTTGAAAACAATATAAAGTGCAAAAATACACTGTGAGCTATGAAGAACATTAAAGTCATTTTCTTTGATCTCTATGTGGGGCTTTGGTCATTAGCTCTTTTTAATTTATTTTTCTTAACTTTTGAAAATAGTAAGACCTTGGCATATTTCCCAAAACTGTTATCTCTTGCTTTATTTTTGCGACCGTTGCATTACATGGAATCATGTCTTGTCCTGAAGATTCACATTTACTCCTTACTTTCTGGGCTGATCGTCAGAGTTAGGCATTATTCTCCACTGTCCTATCACTTGATTCACTCTCCACAGGTCTTTTGGAGCTAAAAATGAAATTATTACCTCTTCTGCAAGAACGTGCTTTCTGATCCACCATGTTGCATATTGCTTAGAAATAAGAGTTAACTTGCTCAAGATCGATTCCTTGCAAAATAGCCTTTTGGAGAGGGAGTTTGTCTTTCAGAGAGCTTCAGAGCTCTCTAAAGATATAGTAGAACAAGAACCAAGATCAAAAGTATACCACACCAGAAAGCTATAGTTATTAACCTTGGACATTATCTCCTGATCAGACCAGGGGTATACGGATATCCCTAAACCACAAGTGCTGAAGTGAAGGAATCAGGCTGCAGGCTAGAATGTTGCCATATCACACTGGCTTTGCATCCTAGCACTCACGATGCCAGAGGAGGGTAGTGTTCCCTAATCATGCAGTCTAAAAACCTCACAGCTAAAAGGTTAGAGTCCCTCTCCTGTAGTTAGATATCCAACCCTGCTAAATCCCTGCATGCTACCTCAGAATGCAGTGGCACTGAAGGACCTACACATCTCCTGCCTATAAATTTTCCTTAGGCCTGGGATGTATATTGTCTAGTATTACTATAATAGTCTTTGGCATGATCGACTTACTTTCCAACAGGAACTTAACTGATGTCTCTGATTTGATCTTGACCTAACTCCCATAATAAAAACCATTATTTGTGGCTTTTTTTTCCTGCTTATGTTACAGTAAATAATTTAAATTTAACTACAACACATATACTGTAAATAAAGTGCACGTACCATAAGTACACACTTCTATGAATTTTAGCCCATATATGATGGTAATATTACCAATATTACAATCATAAATCATGACATAAAACATTTCGACTTTCAGACAGTTGAGCTAATGGACTAAAACCAAATCTCTCCATGTATCCAAAACCTATAGAGTTCAACCAAAGAACAGAAACAACATGCATTCTACATCCTCAGCATAGAAAGATAGAAAACACTAAAATTAGGGAAAAAATAGTACTAAAACTTAATGAAGATAACAAAAAAATCACAGAGCAATGTCATTTATGAAAATCTATACAAAATCCTATAAAATATAAGCAAAAATAGCCCACAAAATTTTTTAAAAGGATACATCATTTTCAAAATGATTTTATTCCCACAATGCAGGCTGGTTGAATGTTAGGGTATCTAGTGGCATCACTCACCACTTTATTAGATCAAAGGAAAAAAACACATTATTATCTCCACAGATATGCAAATAACCTTTAGCAAAGTTCTACATTCTTTGATGATTAAAAAAATGTTCAATAAAATGAGAATTAATGGGTACTTTTTTTCTGATTATATAGCCTTGTCAAAAGACTATCATCTCATTTATAGGGAATTTTAAAGGCATGACCACCAAAATCAGGAAAAAAAATAAGGGTGCCCACTATCTCCACTACTTTTCAACACTGTACTTCAGATTTGATTTTATTTTTTTCAAAGGTTTTTTTTCTCTTTCTTTGTTTCTTTCTTTCTTTCACAGAGAGGGAGAGAGAGACAGAGAGAGAGAGAGCACAAGCAGGAGGAGAGGCAGAGGGAGAGGGAGAAGCAGACTCCCTGTTGAGTGGCAAACCAAATACTGGGCTAGATCTCAGGACCCTGGTATCATGACTTGAGCTGGAGATAGATGCTTAACCAACTGAGCCAGCCATGTGCCCCTGTGAATGTAAACATCCAAGTTCTAGAAGAAAACAGGATAAATTCCTCTACAAATAGGCTTTTAAAACAAAACAAAACTATTTGTGACTTAAAAGCCTAATACTATAAATGGAGACTGATAAATATACAATTAAGATTGCAAAGAAAACAAAATACCATAAAGATGATCAAAAGTCAAATACTTTGGAAAAATATTTCTAACATAAACTACAGATAAGGGAATGACAGATTTATAAAGTCATAAAATGTGAGGAAAATTTTCAATAATGTAATTTAAAAATTGCTGATTACATGAAAATGATTAATACATATAACAAAATTGTTCTTAAAATATTCAGCTCCAGTCATAATGAGAAATTAAAACAAAACTGCATAGAGATACCATTTCTCTCCTATCAGATTGGCAAAATTATAACTTTTTGAAAACATTTTCCTGGTAAGGCTGTGAAAAAACAGATACTCAAAACAATGCAGATGGGAATGTAAATTGAAATAACCATACAGAGAAGAATTTGACAGTGTATAAGAGAATCTGTTTTTCTCTCTTTACCTGGTAAACTTCTTCTAGGAGTGTAGCCTTCGTGAAAATACATATGCACAAATTTATTCAGTGGGTCATTATGTGCAATAGTACAATATTGAAAAGTGAAGCCTCTAAATGCTCAGACAGAATATTCCTTAAAGAAAGTATGGTATATTTTCTCAATGATGTACTATAGACACATAATGTGGAGTGATTTCAAAAAGGCAATTTCAAAAAAATTGCTCTAATTTTGTCACTTTGTGTGAGAATGAAGGGAAATTATAAAAGTGTACATGAATTTACTTATTTTGCAAGAGAAAACATAGGAAGCATAGATCAGAAATCAAAGAGATCAGTTCGAAGGGAACAATTTTAAAGGGATCAGGAAGTTGCTGAATTTTTTTTTTTTTTTTTTTAGTGTGGCTTTGGTTTTTGCAACCATGTTAATGTTTTATCAAAAATTAAAAAAAAAACCAAAACTGATGAAGAAGAAAATCTTTAGCAAAGACTATTAAAAAGGATCAATAAATGTTTCAAATGAATAAAAACAGAATTAATCCAACTATCTTATATATTATTTTGACTATAGAAAAGACTAAAGACTGGGGTGCCTGGGTGGTTCCGTGGGTTAGTGCCTCTGCCTTCGGCTTGGGTCGTGATCCTGGGGTCCTGGGATCAAGCCCTGCTTTGGGCTTTCTGCTCCATGGGGAGCCTGCTTCCTCCATTCTCTGCCTACTCGTGATCTCTGTCTGTCAAATAAATAAATAAAATCTTTAAAAAAAACTAAAGACTAAAATAATCATAAACATTATTAAACTCTAAGTGTTTTTATTTTTTACCATGGTACTAGTTTGTCCTTGAAACTTCCTTCTGTGTATACTAAGAACTAACTAAGAAGCAAAACCTGAGAGCCCTGTGTTTTAAGCTTTGAGAAATGAAATTAAATGAAAAGGAAAACATTTATGGTATTACATTGAAATTGGAAGGATCCATTTAATAGGTAGAAATAGATATATAGATATATTTTCTAGCTCACTATACTAAAAGCGCCTAGAAATTATAATCCTTTAGTGGAGATGAGCACACACAGAACCACTATCTATTGTTATAAATACAATTCTCCACCAAAAAGAAGAATAGCACCTTAGGAAAAACATGCTAAATCAAGAGCTAGGAGAGGATAATGCAAGAGGAGATTGGACCATCTTGTGCTAGAAACTACACAATTGTTCAGAGAATAGCGAAAACATGAAAAAGATACAAAAGTCATTTTTTTCCAATGAGATACATTGATAAAAAATACAATGATAAAATACAAAATATACAATGATAAAAAATTCATTTTTGTAATGAATTTTAAATTGTTTAACATATATTTTTAGTTTACATAAATGCTGTTGTCAGACATCTTAACACTTTTCTTACTTACTCCATTCATCACCATCCCTTGAAGAGACATTAGTTAACTGAGGAATGGTACTCTCTGGTGTGAATTTGTTACATTTAACTATCCACTTTTTTTTTCCCCGTGGAAAGTTTTTTTTTACTATTATTATTACAATTATTTATTTAAATTCTAGTTAGGTAACATATATGGTGAAATTGATTTCAGGCATAGAATTGAATGATTCATCACTTATACATAACACCCAGAGCTCACTACAGCACATGTATTCCTTAAGACCAATGACCCACCTAACACATCCCTCTCCAGCTTCCTCCATCTACCCTCAGTCTGTTTGCTACATTTAGGTGTTCCTCATGGCTTGCTTCCCTTTTGTTGTTGGTGGTATTGTTTAATATCCCTATGTTTATCTGTTTTGTTTTTAAACTCCTCATATGAGTGACATCATATGGTATTTGATTTTCTCTAACTGACATAATTTCATTACCATAATGAACTCTAGCTCTGTAAACTTCATGGGAAATGGCAAGATTTAATTCTTTTTGGTGAGTGTGTAATATATATATATACCACATCTTCTTTATAAATTTATCAGTTGATGGACATTTTGTCTCTTTCTATAATTTCACTACTGTTGATAGTGCTACTATAAACATTGAGATGCATGTGCCCCTATGAATCGGTATTTTTTGTGTCCTTCAGGTAAATACCTAACACTGTAATTGCTGTGTTAATTGGGTGAGCCTGGTGGTGGATATTATGGAGGGCATGTATTGCATGGAGCACTGGGTGTGGTGCATAAACAATGAATGCTGGAACACTGAAAAGAAATAAAATAAAATAAAATGGAAAAAAAAAAACCTTCAAACCAAAGGAAACCCTCAATACAAATGATGACCTAACAAATGGGAGAATATATTTGCAAATTTCTTATCATTTGAAAGCCCAAAATCCATAAAGAATGTATCAAACTCAGCATCCCAAAATCTAATATTCCACTTAAGAAATGGTCAGAAGATATGAACAGACTTTTTTTCCAAGGAAGACATACAGAAGACTAACAGATGGAAATATCTTCAACATCATGTAAATGCAAATGAACAGCAGGATGAGATAAAATGTCATTCAACATCATGTAAATGCAAATCAAAACCAGGATGAGATACTACCTCACAACTATCAGAATGGCTAAAATTAACAAAACAGAAAAAGACATGTTGGTGATGATGTGGAGCTAGAGGAAGCCTCTTGACACTCTTAGTCATTATGTAAACTTGTGCAGTCACTCTGGAAAACAGTATGGAGGGATGACCAAAATTAAAAATGGAACCTATCCACTCTTTAAGCAATGAACGCTTTATTTGTCTGTAACACACCACTATCAAAAATAATGATTCAATAAAGAAGTATCTTCCTGTATGTCCTTAGAAAGATTCCTGTGAGATTTTCTTTGAGATATATACTCCAAAGTGGACTTGCTATGTAATAGCAAATGGATGTATTTAACTTGATGAAATAATGTTCGATTGTTCCACTTAATGCTTGGATAAGTTTTATATATACCTACAAGAAATGCATAAGAATTACTATATCCCCATATGCCAGCTAATAGGTGGCATTATTCAGCATTCTAGTCCTTAACATTCTAAAAGTTGTAAAATAATATTCTTTTGATTTTTTGGATATATTGTGCATAATGAATACTTTTTATATCAAGCTATTATTATATTAGTAAGTTAAATATAACATATAAGAAATCCATGAATTAATTCTACAATGTTTTATTAAATGAAATTAAAGACAACAAAGACAAAAAAAAACACTATGCCAATAACATTGTTTTAACCATTAATTGGAAGGAAGTATTTCAAGGATTGTTATTGCTTCACACTGTGTACAAATAACATTATAGCAATTTTTCATAGAAAAAAAAAGTCTCTTACCATTAAGAAAGTTTTAGATAAATATGACATTCACCATTATAACATTAACATAGTTAAGAAGTAATTGTATAAACAATGCTATTGTTTTAGCTATAAAAAACAGAGTTTGTATCCCATAGATAGATCAGTGTAAGCCTGGAGGTGGGTATTAAGGAGGGCATGTATTGCATAGAGCACTGAGTGTGGTCCATAAACAATGAATCTTGAAATACTGAAAATAATAAAATAAAATTAAGATGTTAAAAAATTAGGTCAGTGTAAGTAGTTAAAATGAATGCATTTTTGAATGAGCTCCTAGTTTTTTAAGTCTCTATGGAGAAGTTAACGATTCTTTAGTCTCCAGAAAGTGTAAAGGGACTATACCAAAGGGGAACATAATTTGTCACCCCAAAATATGCCTCTTTGGCTTAAGGATTATTTAGGCTGATTGTTTTTAAGAAACTGCAGACAGAGGAGGAGCTTTGGGGAAAAAGTAAGCTACTCCTTTGTAACTTTTATCATAGAATGGGATTATTCTGAAATACAACTCAGAGGATCCCTTGTGTTACAAACTACTTGTGGTCTCACACTTGTGTAAATATAATCCAATCTTCATATCATACAATCAGTCACACTAGTCCGAAGATTAACCACCTTCTCTCCTATTGATTAAATGGTATAAGAATTTTTTTTTAAAATGGCTATGCGAACTCAACTTTTAATTTAATGGAATCATGTTGTACCCTGCTAAAAGCTTTTCTCCTTTGGGAATAAGGCCTATGAACCAGTAAATCCCAAATTTAAAGGGATGAAAAGCAAATGTTTTGATAGTGGATAGTTACAAGTAATAATGAGAGGAGACAATCATCCCACATTTTAATTTTCAGACTTGTGAATCTTTTCTATAAAAAGAGAGTGAAATATATTAGTCTGTAATATTGAGCATATGTCCTAGCTGATGCTACTAGCCTTTCAATATGTTGTCATTGAGATGTCAGTATAACTGAGTCTTCCAAAGTTTTTCCACCAGTCTAATATGGCAGATACCTCATGTAATTTATCTCACGCATAACACTTCTTTCAGATGCAAGCCATTTTGTCATAAACTCCTCAAGCAAGAACAGAAGTGACTAGGAAAAAAGCCTGACTAATGTCCACAGAACAGGTTATTTTGTCCATCTGCAAAGTAATGTACTTGTGTGGCCATTTATATAGAACACAAATATTTTCCTATTCTATGCCTGGTGAGAAACGTCCATATATATACATTCTCTGTAGATCCCTTTCTCATCAACTTTTGACTCACTTTACTTCCAAGTCTCAGATTAGCCAGTTAAACCATTAGCTATCATCTATGAATTAATATAGAGCTATAATTATGACCATCTGTATGGTCAAGTAAAGTGGACTTTCCAGTTCATGGCACAATTTTTGTCCACTGTCCTTTAAGGTTAATTCTGAGTTGAACTATTGTGCTTTTCTGTTCAACTTTGAATGGAGCCTATATTTGTACAGAACCATTTGTAATTGAGGCCCCATATCATATATCTCTCATCAAATGGACTTGGGGAACTTCCCTTCGGGTTATAAGTGGGGGTACAAAGAAGGAAAAAGTGTAACAAGTATCAGCTGTGGAAATATGAGTCACATGCTCATTTAATATCCTTATACTTCTTAGGAAATCTAGAGCCCAATTTGTATGCAACACCTTGCTGTGTTGTTGAAGGTTTGCTATTCATGCACAAACTTGATGTTCGGTAGGTCATATCATACGCAGTTTATGACAAGTATGTTGGGTTCAACAGTAACTTGGAGATTTGTGTCTTCCATCTTTACCTTGTTAGTCTTGTTGGAGGTGGACTAATCTTACTGATGTTTTCAAAGAAACAGCTCTTGGTTTTATTCTCTTGTTTTCATTAATTTCTGTTCTTTATTTTCTTCCTTCTACTTGATTTGGTTTTGCTTCGTTCTCCTTTTACTATTATCCTAAGGTAGTAGACATTGATTTAAGATCTTTCTTCTTTTCTTTTTTTTTAAATTTAATTTATTTATTTGACAGAGATCACAAGTAGGCCAAGAGGCAGGCAGAGAGAGAGGAGGAAGCGGGCTCCCTGCAGAGCAGAGAGCCCGATGTGGGGCTCGATCCCAGGACCCTGAGATCATGACCTGAGCTGAAGGCAGAGGCTTTAAACCACCGAGCCACCCAGGCACCCCAAGATCTTTCTTCTTTTCTAATGTGACCTTTTACTGCTATAAATTTCCTTCTCAGCATTGTTTTAGCTACATTTCATAAATTCATATATGTTGCATATAGGTATTAATTTGTATCTACGTATTTTATTTTTTTTTTTTTTTAATTTTTTTTTTTTAATTTTTTTTCCCCTTTTTATTAATTTTTTCAGCGTAACAGTATTCATTCTTTTTGCACAACACCCAGTGCTCCATGCAAAACGTGCCCTCCCCATTACCCACCACCTGTTCCCCCAACCTCCCACCCCTGACCCTTCAAAACCCTCAGGTTGTTTTTCAGAGTCCATAGTCTCTTATGGTTCGCCTCCCCTCCCCAATGTCCATAGTATCTACGTATTTTAAAAACTGTTTTGAGACTTCCTCTTTGACCCATAGGTTGTTTAGAAGTGTGTTATTTAAGCCAGTTGTTTGAGGGTTTTCTACTGTTTTCTGTTACTGATCTCTAGCAAACTAGCATACTTAGTATTGTCAGAATTTACTCTATATGGTTTTAATTCTTTTAAATTTGTTTAGGTTTTTTAATGACCTGGAATATGGTCTATTTTGGTAAATGTCACATAGATGTTTCAAAAGAATTCAAAAGAATTCTACTACTATTGCAAGGAGTGTTCTATGATTGTCACTTAAATTCTGTTGTTGGATGGTGTTGTCAATTTCTTCCATTTATGTGCTAATTTGTTGTCAAGTTATTCCATCAAATACTGAGAACAGGATATTAAATTCTCTTGTTGTGATCATAGATATGATTATTCTCTTTTAATTTCTGTCAGTTTATATCTCATATTTTATTTCATGAATTCTGTTGTTCAATGCATACACATTTAGGATCATTATATCTTCTTAATAGATTTATCCATTTCTCATTAAGTAATGTCCTTTATCTCATAATTTTATTTGGTCTGATGTCTACTTTTTCTGATACTTCTTTAGCTATTACTGTTATTTAAAATTAAAGTTAGAACTTTTTTTTTTTTTTTGGTCTTTTACTTTATACCTACCTCTGTTGTCAAAAAAGAACTATGTTTTTTACAGATAGCATATAGATAGGTCATTTTTTCAATTCACTCCATCAGTCTTTGTCTTTTAGAGTATCTTAGTTCAGACTGCTATAACAGAATACTATAGATGAGGTAGCTTATGAAAACAAAAATTTAATTCTCACAGTTCTGGAGGCTGGAAGATCCTGATCCTGAGATCAGGGTGCCATCATGGTCAGTTTTGGTGAGGATATTCTGGATTATAAAAGGTTGAATTTTCATTTTCATTGTATTCTCTTAGGGTAGAGAGTAGAGCAGAGCAAACAAGCATTCTAATGACTCTTATAAGGGTACTGATTTCATTCATGAGGTCTCTGTCCATATGGCTTCATCTAATTCTAATAACTTTCCAAACACCTCAGCTTCTTATACCATCACACTGAGGGGTAGATTTTCAGTTTTGGCCAGATACATTCAGTCTGTTACACTAGGTAGTGTAACTTATATATGTAACTTAGTACAACCTTCTAATATTGCTCTCTTACTACTTTGAGTAAAGTATTGAAACTTTAATTTCATTTAGGTTTCTTTTTTCCCCCACTTTTAAAAAATTTAATTTAATTTAATTTAATTTTTTATTAAAAATGTTTATTGTTTATGCACCACACCCAGTGCTCCATGCAATACGTTTCCTCCTTAATACCCACCACTGGGCTCACCCAATCCCCCACTCTACCTCCCCTCCAAAACCCTCAGTTTGTTTCTCAGAGTCCACAGTCTCTCACGGTTTGTCTCCCCCTCCAGTTTCCCCCAATTCACTTCTCCTCTCCATCTCCCAGTGCCCTCCATGTTATTCCCTATGCTCCATAAGTAAGTAAAACGATATGATAAATGGCTCTCTCTGCTTGACTTATTTCACTCAGCATAATCTCTTCCAGTCCCATCCGTGTTGATACAAAAGTTGGGTATTCATCCTTTTTTAATGGAGGCATAATACTTCATTCTATATATGGACCATATCTTCTTTATCCATTTTTCTTTTGAAGGGCATCTTGGCTCTTTCCACAGTTTGCTGAGTGTGGCCATTGCTCCAATGAACATTGAGGTACAGATGACCCTTCTTTTCACTACATCTGTGTCTTTGAGGTAAATACCCAATAGTGCAATTGCAGGGTCATAGGGAAGCTCTATTTTTAATTTCTTAAAGAATATCCATGCTGTTTTCCAAAGTGCCTGCACCAACTTGCATTCCTACCAACAGTGTGGGAGGGTTCCCCTTTCTTCACATCCTCCCCAACACTGTTTGTTTACTGTCTTGTTGATTTTGGCCATTCTAACTGGTGTAAGGTGGTATCTCAATGTGGTTTTGATCTGAATAGCCCTGATGACTAATGATGATGAACATTTTTTTCATGTGTCTGTTAGCCATTTGTATGTCTTCTTTGGAGAATTGTCTGTTCATGTCTTCTGCCCATTTTTTGACGTGATTATCTGTTTTGTGTGTGTTGAGTTTGAGGGGTTCTCTATAGATCTTAGATATCAACCTTTTGTCTGTAGTGTCATTTGTGAATATCTTCTACCATTCCATGGGATGCCTCTTTGTTTTGTTGACTGTTTCCTTTGCTATGCAGAAGCTTTGGATCTTGATGAAGTCCCAGAAATTCATTTTCACTTTTTTTTTTTTTTGCCTTTGGAGATATGTCTTGAAAGAAGTTGCTGAGGCCCATGTTGAAGAGGTTATTGCCTACATTCTACTTTAGGATTTTGATAGATTCCTGCCTCATGTTGAGGTCTTTTATCCCTTTTGAGTTTATCTTTGTGTATGGTGTAAGAGAATGGTTGAGTTTCATTCTTATATACATAGCTGTCCAATTTTCCCAGCACCATTTATTGAAAAGACTGTCTTTTTTTCCCACTGGATATTTTTTCCTGCTTTGTCGAAGATTATTTGACCATAGAGTTGAAGTCACCTCACCTTTTAAATATAATTAAGAATTTCCTCTATGTACATTGAACACCATTATCATATACCATTCTTATCTGAATCATCAAACATGATTTAAGAAGCACATGAGAAATAAGCATAGTCTAATGTGTATATTTGTATTTGAAAATATTTTGTTGTTTTTTCCTTCTAAAGTTCCAAGTTTCTTCTGTTTTTGTTTTCTATTTTGAAAGTGTGCTTTAGAATTTTTTTTTTTTTTTCCCTAAAGAGCAGGCTTTAGTTTCCCTTTGTCTGCATATGCCTTGATTTCTCTTTAATTCTTAAAGGACATTTTTGCTAAATGCATAAATCATGGCTGATAGATTTCTTTTCCTTCAACACTTGAAAAATGTTGGGCCACTTCCTTCTGGTCTCTACTGTTTCAGATTGGAAATCTATTGCCACTCAAATCAGTGCTTACCCCCAGGCAATGTGTTCTGTGGTTGTTTATAAGATTTTTGTCCTTGTCTTTCATTTTCAGAAGTTTATTTATGATGGTCTGGCTTGGATTTCTTTCGTTGTATCGTATTTGGAGTTTCTCAGCTTTTTGAATTGTAGGTATATGTCTTATATTTGCAAAGTTTTCGGCCACTATTTCTTTTAATATTTTTTTAAATACACATTTTTTCACCTCTACATTGGAACTCTGATGATATGTGTTTTAAATATTTTATTATTGTTACAAAGATCCCAAGACTTCTCATCATTTTTAAAGTCTATTTTCTCTGTATTTTTCAGAGTAGATTTTATTGATCTGTTCTCATGTTCACTGGCTTTATCTTACATAATCCCCACTATATTATGGTGCTAAGACAGTTTTCTTTTTCTTTTCCTTTTTTCTGTTATTAATTTTTCAGTTCCATAATTTCTATTTGGTTCTTTATGACTTTTATTTTCTTTATGAGACACTGTATTTTTTTTCATTTGCTTCAAGGCAATTCACAATTATTATTGAAGCAACAGTATAGTAATTGCTTTATTTAGTTTTTACTTCAAGTTTGAATCTTCTTGTTGCTTGGTATGACAGGTGATTTTTTATTGTGCCTCAGTAGATTGGATATTGCTAGGAGACTCTTAGTGCTAATATATCTATTTTATAGGCTCTGTCCTGGTTTTGGTTTAGCATATAGTTTTTAGGGAAAACAAAGGTAATTCAAAAGAATCCAGGTGTCTGCTAAGTACAGGAACATCTGAAAACCTTTGGTGTAGGTAGAGATCATAGTTCAAATGAAGTTGTAATGTGATGTATCACACAAGAAATGGCCTGGTACAACCTCTGTCTAGAAGTTTCCCTTCCTCAGATATGCCCACTTTGGAACAGGAACTTTATTACACATTTTGTGTAATTTTGATTACACATTTTGTGTAATTTTGATTACACATTTTGATTACATATTTTGCCCTTTTCACCTGTACAAATTTTTATTTTGCTTATGCTTTTGCAAAAAATAGATATTCAGATAGAATTTAAAATATTAAGTTTACTGTAAAATTCACAATGTGTTTTTCTTAGCCCAAATATTTATATTTGAAAATTTAGCTATGTCTAAAAGGATTAGCAAGTAAGATTAGTTTTAGAGAAGATACAAGATAAAAACCTTACTCATTCTCAATCTAATATGAGAAACTGCTATTGTAGTACTATTTTGCATAATAAATGGCCATAAATAACACAGTGACTATTAACTGAAAACTCAATGAATAAACTCAATAACATCTATACAATGGAGTTCTATGCAGTTGAAATTAGAAAGGATGAATTTTCCTACAACTATCATTTATTAGTTCTCCATAATATACTGTCAAATATGTATATAAGGAGTTGTGAATAAGTGTGTATGTATGTTTACTTAAATGATAAAAATTTCAGAATAAACTACAATATTTTAAAAAAATTATCTATAAATGAAAGAGATATGGTAAAGATGGATAGAAGGTTACAATATCCATAAAATATTTTATATACTTTAGAGTTATAAAAATGTTTTATAGGTATAAAAACAAAATTGAAATTAAAACTGAAATGAAAATAAACAAAAAAGTGTCCTACATCACTTAAAAAATAATAATTTGATTAGATATTCCAGGTATAATTTATTTGCAGGACAAAAAGAAATGTAAAATATTTTCTCTGTTTTCAATAATCACAGATGATGTTAGTATCTATATTTTCATTCTGAGAATAAAGAGATTGAGTATGCATTATGGGAAAGCAAATAAGTAATTATACTTGTCTCATTAAGAGCTAAGATTTATGAATGGGAAAAACGCTGCAGAGATATAAGATTGATGAGTTAGGTAAAATCTCTGTCATCTTTAATTTGTACTGAATGCAGAAGTGTGAACTCCTAATTTATATTCTCTTCAAAAGAAAGGAGGAAAATATTTTCTAGTTGTAGCCATGGTGGGGGGGATAGTCAAGAAATGATCGAGTAGCAATGAGCAGCGACTGTGGACACGAGCTATACAAGATAGGCCTCAAACACCTTGTCATTTCAGAAAGCAAGGAAAATAAAAGGCTATCAGGGTAAACTGGGACATGTTATAGTGAACTTGTAGTCAACTTGAATAATCTTCTTTCATAAGCCAAAGATGGAGCAATATGAACATCAATATGAATTGTAACTGCAATAGATTAGAACACATTAAATGTATTTATATACATGAGTTCATAACAATATAGCTTTTTAAATGTTGTTTTTAAGGTAGATACTATTTTAAAGGTACTTTGACAATATCTCTCATTCCATGTGCTTTTCTTACAACCTAACTGTCTTTAGGAAGTGGGAGCTATATGTCTTCCCATGAAGCTAGATGAATCTTTCTGACTATCTCCACCCACTGAATAGTATCAACCTGAAGCTATAGAACTTCTAAGGTTGTCCTCAAAATGCAATGCACTCCCCCTCTTCTTCTCTTTGAAAAATTTCTGTAGGTGTGGTAAGTCACCATGTAAGCATTTTTACTCTTATCATAGCCTGGATGGGTTATCAACAACAGAAATAAACTTCTCACAAATCTGGAGGCTAGGAAGTCTAAGATCAAGGTATCAACAGACTCAGTGTCTGTGAATGACAGACCTGTTTCCTGGTTCACAGATAATTGTCTTTTTGCTATGTTTGCACCTGGTAGAAGAAATGGGTAAACTCTCTGAGGTTTCTTTTATAAGAGCACTAAGTTCTATTTGTGAGTGCTCTGCCCTCATCACCTAATCATTTCCTAAAGGCTCCAACTCTAATGCTGTCACATTGGGAATTAGGTTTCAACATCTAAATTTCAAGAAGACAAACATTCAGTCTATAGCAACTACCCTCAGGCTGACATATTGTTAGAAAATTCAAATTAACCCATATTGAAATATCACATAGACAGGCCTAATTCTTCACACACAGAGAGAGGCGCCTGACCAGTCGCCAACTATTTAGTTTTCTGCTGTACCGGTTTTAGCAACTGCCTATCTACAACAACATTAAAGGTCTCAAACACCAGATTAGGGTTCTCTACCAAGAACTCCTCAGCTGACCCTTCCCTGATTGTGTTTCATCCAAAGATGAGAGGTAAATGATTGCCACAGTTTTAAGCCATCAAGATTTAAGGGTTTTTTTTGTTGTTGTTTGTTTAGTTTTAAGCCACAACAGTAGATAACCTGGAACAGTCACATTAGGAAGTTAGGAAAACAGCACTTAAAAACAAAAACAAAAACAAAAACAAAAACAGGTAAATGAAGGGAAAGAATCCAAGGATACATACTGCATTTTCTGTACAAACTATAAGTGTAATCAAATAGTTAGTGATAGAAGTTTAGGTTAGAAAAATATTCTGCTGGGGCTCCTGGGTGGCTCAGTGGGTTAAAGCTTCTGCCTTCGGCTCAGGTCATGATCCCAGGCTCCTGGGATACTGGGATCAAGCCCAGCGTGGGGCTCTCTGCTCAGCGGGGGGCTCTCTGCTCAGCGGGGAGCCTGCTTCCTCCTCTCTCTCTCTCTCTCTGCCTGCCTCTCTACCTACTTGTGATCTCTGTCTGTCAAATAAATGAATACAATCTTTTTTTTTTATTTTTTAAGATTTTACTTATTTATTCGACAGACAGAGATCACAAGTAGACAGAGAGGAGGAAGCAGCCTCCCTGCTGAGCAGAGAGCCTGATGCGGGGCTCCATCCCAGGACCCTGAGATCATGACCTGAGCCACCCAGGCGCCCCTGAATAAAATCTTTAAAAAAAAATAAAGAAAAAGAAAAATATTCTGCTAATAATTGATGAAGAATGATTGAATTTTATAAGGTTACTTTCAAAGCACTAACATGTTGGTTGTCTAGGCAATGACCATTAATTATTGATAACCAGGTAACTACATATTATGTGCCTCCTGATGGAGAAAGCAACAGAACTTATAAAGAATTCTTATTAAAAAACAAAAATGAAGGGGAAGAAATCAGAGTAGAAGATGAACCATGACAGATTATGGACTCTGGGAAACAAACTGAGGGTTTTAGAAGGGAGTGGGGTTAGGGGATGGGTGAGCCTGGTGATGGGTATTAAGGAGGGCATAGATTGCATGTAGCACTGGGTGTTATATGCAAATAATCATGGAGCACTATATCAAAAACTAATGATGTACTGTAGGGTGACTGACATAACACAATAAAACAACAAACAAACAAAACTAAAACAACAAAACTTCAATCAGATAAATCTTCTAGATGTAACTTCAGTTTCCAGGCACTGTAGTCAATGTTGAACTGTGTTAACTGGGAGATTCTGCAGGACAAAAACAACCCTGTTCTTTACTAAATAACAAAGAAACAGAGAGAAAAGAACCTAAAGATTAACTTAAACATTTTTATTTTTGTTTTTACAATTGAATCAGATACCCAGATAAGGTCCAAATGTTCAAACTGGTTGATATGCCCGTTACATATCTTTTTAAGTTAATCATGAAACGTTCACAGCAACAGTGTACTTGATAATACATTGAGATTGTATTTTATTTATCTGTATCATATTGATATTGTATTTTACTTTACAAAGAAGTTTTTATTTTTTACAGCTATATGTTGAAATGTATATCTTGGATTTGCTCAAAAATTTTTGAAGGAGTGGTGGAAAAGAGTACAAATAAGATAAAATAAGCCACAAATTGAACATTGTTAAAGCGACAGTACATGACAGTGTTTTTTCATATTAGTCTTTCCCTCTTATATATATATTTGAAATTTTTCATGATTAAAAAATGATGATGGGAGGCACCTGGGTGGTGCAGTGGGTTAAGCCTCTGCCTTCGGCTCAGGTCATGATCTCAGGGTTCCGGGATCGAGTTCCGCATTGGGCTTTCTGCTTGGCAGGGAGCCTGCTTCCCTCTCTCTCTCTGCCTGCCTTTCTGTTTACTTGTGATCTCTGTCTGTCAAATAAATTTAAAAAAAAAAAAATCTTAAAAAGAAATAAAAAAAATTAAAAATAATGATGGGAAACCCTCTGAAATGTACATTGATCTCATAGAAAATACTAACTTTCATTGTTACAAATATAATACACATTCATTGCTGTGAAGATTTTGTTGATAACATATAAAAATTTAGTCTCATTGGCTCTATTTCTCCTTTTCATTAGAGATAGAAATGCAAATAAACAAGAAACTCTACATGCAAAAATATAGTTTTGACCTACTGCTAATTGGAAGGGGAGTTCATCTATTTCTGGAAGGTAATTTTTATAATAAGTGTCTCCTGTGTTTTCCTCATCAAGGATTCAGTGTCTAGAGGGAATCGATATCTCACATTCAGAACGTGAACCCTCTGGTAGAAGAAAATAATTCCATTTTTATAAGTATATATACACATAAATATGATTTTGTGTCTGTGTGTGACTATACTTTAAAAATATATTTTTATAAAAAAATATATTTTTATAAACTAGCACTACATTTTATACAGAAAATTTGCCTTTATACTTCATATTTTCCTATTTTTATCTGTTTATGTCTTTCTTCTTGTATTATTTGGTCCATTTTGTGTTATTTTGATCCAAGCACATAGTCAGCATTTAGGAACCATCATTTTCACTTAAATCTAGGGATATTTGTCTTTGCAACTTAAGTATAATCATCTGCCAACTTCTATACAATTCTCTTTTTTGTTTGTGACAATAAATCAGACTTACAAAAAATATTATTAAAACAGTTTCTCTGATAATTTTTTTTCTGTTTTTATACATTTATATGCCTTCCTAAACTTCATCTTATATACTACCTATAAACATGTAATTGTTGGATAGGGAAACTGTATTCAAACATTTGCATAAATGGAAGACAAAGAAATATTTCCACACTGCTATTTCATGTGGATTCTGCCAGTGAGTGATGAACCTAACTGTTAAGTCCTACAGACTTCAGTTATTATATCACCTATACAATGTTTAGGTCAAGTTTGCATCCCTGGTCCTGGGAATGAGGCATCTCTCCAGAGAGGTAAACCCTCAAGAGAGGAATTGGGAGATTGGATGCTCTTCCACTGTTATTTACCAGCCCAGCTCCAGGGACAGAAAGATACTGTGCACAAGCTAAATAGAGGTCATACAGAGGTGAGTAAAGTTCATGCAAAGGTAAATATAGATAACATGTTCTGGAGTAAATCTTAATTAACGGATCTTTAGGGAAGGTTATATTGTGCTTAAACTGACTACTTACATCCCAGGAACATAATCAACTAGTGGTTTCCCTTTGAAACACTGAGTACTTGTATGTATACACATCCAAAATAACCTCAGCAGTGAAGTGTTCTTTTAAACGTCCTCATTAAAATACTAAATTTGCACATCTATCTTACTCAGGAGGGGAGTTTAGTTGCCTTATGGTAGAAATTATAGATGAGAGATCATTTTTGGTGAACATATTTCTAAAAATATCTTCCTGAGCACAAATGTAGTTCATCAATAAGTGAATGGAATAAAATTAAGTACCAGGGTGCAGCTGTTATATTCATGTACTATATGTGGAAAAAAACAAGCAACTATAGCAAATATATATTTAAATCTCAAAGATAATGAGATAGAAATGATAACTTACACGTGCAGAGACCTCTAAAAGTAATTATTATTGAGAAATTCTTAAAAATAGTGTACAGAGAAACTTTTAAGAAACATGGAAGATAGTGCCAAGAGATAAATCTGGCTTAATACCATTTCTGACATGATAATTTTATAAAAATCTGATAACAACCCTATAAATTTTTAAATACTTTTATATTTTATATAGGTTAATAAGATTTTGCCATATTACAAGGACATTTAGAATATTAGTGATTATTATACTTGATATAGATTATATTTAGCAAGAGCAAATCAACAATCTCAGAATCCCTATCATAAGATATTCATTACTGTGAGTAAATCAAGCTGTATTTAGCCTAAGATGAGTTTTGACTTCAGATGCATTTTCTATGCAATCATTTCATCCATCAACATCTAGTTTTATCCTCACAATGGGAACTGAAAAGACTACTCCTTCTTCAGTCTCTTCTTGGTGATCACTGATAGAGTGATGGAGGGAGTTTCAGAAGTCTGGAAATACCCTTGGCTTCCAGCTCCATTTTTGGTCACTAAAAACACTACCATACTCTCATTTATTGGACTTATTAAATAACTTGTGAGAGGAAAAATAACATTTCACACAACTTCAAGGAAATCTAGTCACAGAGTAAAAGTTTTTGTATGGCAAAGAGAATGAGAAGTCAGCATGATGCCATACACATTCATTTTCAGTTTGTGCAAGATTTCCACTCTTTGCCTCTATTTTTAATCAAACAAATAAAACTAGGAACACAAACCTATGAATACATATATTTTTTAGTCATTCTTACATCTAGTTTATTATCCATATCTCCAAAGTGACTGGCAAGTGACAAAGCAAGTGTGCCAAAAGAAATTCAAACACTTTATGCTCCTTCCTAGAGATCTTTGTGAACAAAATTAGTGTCTGGATGGAAATATAGAACTCTCATGTGCCTAAGTTCAAGAACCTCAGAGATACTGTATAAGGAATTCTGAACTCAAGAAGGAACTGTTAAAGGAAATGCATTTAGAATAGATAAAATGACATTCTCTGAAAATATCCCTAGGCTTTCTATGAAAATGGAAAATGCAAACATTTATTTTCATCAACACATCTGATTAAGTGACTTTGTAAGATAGATATCCATTGTGAGAACTGGAATGCAGTTTTTGATGTATATGAATTTTTGTGGCCTCTATCTTACACATATATACCAATTTGTTTCTGTCTTGAAGATATCATTTTATGAAATAGTGGTAATAGTTTTTCTAGTAGGGCACATTATCATGGCACATTATTAACTAGTGAGTGCTGGCAACATATGTATTTAACAACCTAGATTTGACCAAAAATATTGTTACTGATTTTTATATCTATTACATATAACATCTGTTATAAATTATAATATTTATATGTGTGTGTGCTTTCTATGAAGCATATAATGTCTAAGGTTACCTGGTATTTGGCAAATCAGGTGATGAACCTATGCTAAAATGTCGAAACTTTGTAGGAAATTTGAAATTCTGCAATTTGCTTCTTTTAAAACTTTGTTGTTGACAGGTTTTCTTATTGAACTTCATCAATTAATTACGGATTAATTATTATTATTTCAAATTTGCAACACCTTTAGGTAGTAAATGGGAAATAATTTTGCATTCTCTTTTATGGTTTTATTCATTACCATTTTAGCTGCCACATGATATTCTCGTAATATCATATTTACTAAAAATAAAACTCTTCAGGTTACAGGGCTTCTGTTGTCCACTTTTTTGTGGGTGTTACTTGTTTAATAACTAGTTGACCTCTTGTTTTTGTGTATTCAGAACATTCAAAATACTACTTTTATTAAATTTTACATGAAAGGATTCCTGTGTATGATAAACTATATGTTATATATTAATATGAAACAATTAATCTATTTAATCTATTTGTAAAATCTGAATGTATTCAGAATAAATGGTAAGTGATTAATTTTCTAAGAAACTGAAAGCTAATTATTATGTAAAATTGAATTATATTCCTTAACAAATCTCATGTTATCATTAGGCACTTAGAAATTTCCTCAAGCTCATGAAGAGAGAAGATCAAATATATCATAAGATGATTTTTTAAAATAATAAGCCTTAAAAAATTAGGCAGCACAACAGTGTGATATGCTATAAATTAAAATGTTAATTAAGTAATAGCCCATTAATTATATACACAACACATACACACATTCTTCTATTGCCTCTACATTGGCTGAGGGATGCTACGTGGATTGTTTGTTTATTTTTTGTAATATGCTATACCTGCATCTTCAAGATATATTAAAATACCATGTAAATAATAATTGTATACATATTCAAAGCCCTGAACTCTTTATATGCCTTTAAATATTCTCTGTGTGCCTTTGGACTAGTCATTTAATCTTGCTAGACTTCAATTTTCCTATCAGAATATTGAAAAATACCGAAAAAAATGTTGAAAAATACCTATATCACAAGATTAACTGATAGCAAGCATACGAAGTCTTCATTATAGCACATATAAATACATGTTCATTATGTTTTTTAAGATTTTATTTATTTATTTTGACAGAGAGATCACAAGTAGGCAGAGAGGCAGTCAGAGAGAGAGAGAGGAGGAAGCAGGCTCCCTGCCAAGCAGAGAGCCCGATGCGGGGCTCCATCCCAGGACCCTGAGATCATGACCTGAGCCGTAGGCAGAGGCTTTAACCCACTGAGCCACCCAGGTGCCCAATACATGTTCATTATGATAATATAATAATACTATTAGAATTGATGATAAATCATTTTATTTCATTGTCTAGACCTCATATTTTCAAAACCCATTCTATTTTCTTAATATCAAAATAGTCAGAAAAGCTCTTTTCCTAAAAATCTTTCTTGAACCAAAGTCAAAGATTTCAAATATAATTAAAATGTCATTTTATTTGATGATTGTGAAAACAGTCACACAGATGTAGTAAGAACCAAAAGTCAACTATATTGACATAAGTCATTAAGCACTGATTTCCTTCTGCCAGTGATATGCTTACTGCCCTCTGCCTAGTACTTTTCAAATATTAATTATATCTAGGCATTAAGATATCCATGCTGCTGTTCTGTATTTTATTTTCCATTTTATTTCTCCCAGCTTCTCACTATGCACTCAAAAATAACAATTGCAATTTTTTAGGAGCAATTTAGCATAGGAATAGTTGAGCCCCAAATTCAAATAATGATTCGGCTGTGATGTTCTTTAAGTGCAAATAAATTTTCTTGGTTTTCTAGATATGGGAAAAAGATATTGACATTTTCAAACTTGTTCAGAAACTTTGAAATTATGAGGTATATGAAAACAAACCCAATGAGCTACTTATTAAAAGCAGTGATGCACAAAACTCAAAAAAAGCAATGATGTTGATTCCATTGCTCTAATTTACTGTGTATGCTAATAAATATAACACATTACCCCAACTCCAAATTTGGCACAACTATTAGCTTTTTCTCCAGTTAAATTCTGTTCACAAGAAAATAATGTGTCATCTTTGTTTTTCTTCTCCTTTCTACAAATAAAATACAAACAAACAAGCAAATAAAGCAAGACAATAAAACTTAATTGTATCTTAAATTGTATCTTAATTGACCACTCAATTATTCAAAACTTAATTATTTTATTTATTGACTAAAACATACTACATTTTGGAAATGAGAAAATAGAGCAGTCATAGACCTTTGACTCTGTAGGCATAGGTTATCTCAAATTAAGAAATGTTGACTTTATTTTGAAAGAAATCTTAAAGAAACAAGTTACAGAGTAGTTGCCAGACTCAAAAGCTATATTTTCTTTTGAGGGTAACTTCTTCCTTGAGCATTGCTGATTATATTTTTAAAAAGGAGAACATTAGTCTCAGAGTATCTCATAATAATCTCTGTTACTAGAGATTTGAATCATTAAAAATGATATTAAAAGAGGCTTAGAGTGTGCCATCATGAAAAGTTCCCTGAACCTGCTCTCCAGTAAAATTGGTATTACTTAAAAAATAAATTGTTTAAACTCTCAGGATATGGTTATAGGAACATACAGACAATGAAGATACATTTATTTAAGAAAATCTAATGTAATAAAAGTAAGAATCTGTGGTACTTATACTGAGATTCACTCCCTCACTTGCTCTTCCATACTCAGCAAGATAACAGTTGCGTTACAGATGAATGCAACCAGAAATACTGAGTTACCTCTTCCCCTAGCTCCTGATCAAAGGGATATATCTTCCCAGGAAGCTAAGACATGAGCATTTTTCCAGCTTAACCCAGCTACAGATGCTGAGGCTGTTAAAGGTGAGGAGCCTCAAGAGGTGGGAGTTCCCTTCTTTCACTCATGTTCAAACTTGTGTGATAGAATTTCTGTCCTGGGTGCGGTACCCCTGAGAATACTGGTACCCTGATCATACTTGCCCAGTTCTTAAGATACTGATTCCACCCTGGGAGAGTCAGGTAAGAAGACCTCAGGCTACTTCTCTCCACTACCCCAATCATACAGCTCTCAATTCCTAAAGCAGCTTTGTAACTCAGAGAGAAGCACACCATTATCCCTATATCCATCTCCAGAGATGTGACTCAAGCGTTTTTTCCTTGGGTAGGGGGATGTGGAGGGAGAAAGAAGCAAGTCTTAAAAATTATAGCTCCTAATATCTTCCTAAAGGAATTGAACTTGAAATAAAGTTCAAGCCTAAGAAATGAACAAACAAGCAAAAAAAAAAAATAAAAAAAGGTGCAAGTTGTGATGAAGGGGAATTAGGAGATTAGTAGGCTAAACTATAAGCTAATTAACCTTACTGGAAGAACCAGAGAAAAAGCCAACTGGGATAAACTCAACTAGGGTCTAAAACTTTTTTTAATCAATGATCTCGGGAATTATCTCGTCAAAGGAGCCTGAATTTTATTGGTTTTGTCTGTGGATCAATTTATGCCCAGCATATTATTGAACATTTTACAACAGTTAATTAGCAATTACTGGAACATAACAGCTGGATGAGATCAGGGAGAAAGAGACAGCCAAATACTGGCCTGCCAGAACCACTGTCATACCAGAGTGATTGTAGGAAACCCAAGCCTATACTCCTTTATTAGTGTGCTAGGTCTGCAGTAAAAAAGTACCACAAACTAAGGGGCTTAAACAACGAAAAACTAGTTTTACAGTTCTGGAGGCTAGAGGTCGGAAATCAAGGTGTTAGCAGTATTGTTTTTTTCTCAGGACTGTGAGAGAAAATCTGTTCCATGCCTATCGGTTTCCTGGCAATCTTTGATATTCCTTGCCTTATAGAAGCATCATTCTGATTTCTGCCTTCATCTTGATGTAGCGTTCTTCCTATGCACAACTCTATGTCCAAATTTCCATTTCTTAAAATAAAGACACTAGTCATATAGTATTGGGTCAACCCAATCTGCATCCTAAATTAGCTAATTAAATCTGCAATAACTTTACTTCCAGATAAAATTACATTCCGAAGTACTGGGGATTAGGATTCCCACATACAAGTTTTGGAGAGAAACAATTCAATCTATAACAGCCTCCATGAAGAGAAACATCAAAGGCTTAAAATTTTGTAGGAAGAAGAATAGGCTCCATTAAAATAATCGAACCATTCAGTAAGCAACAACAAGCAAGTACAAATAACAAGTTCAAGAGGGAGCATACCCAGAGTTGCTACAATATATTATCTAAAACTTCCACATTCTAACAACAAAAATAAAACACTTTTTTAAAAAAAGGTCAGGTGGGGACAGAATCTGACTGTGAGAATGAACAGAATTTAACAGGAAAAAAACAAAACAAAACAAAAGAAAACAACAACAACAAACCTCCAAATTACCATTGCAAGTATGTTCAAAGATTTTTATTTTTATTTTATTTTATTTTTTTATTTATTTGACAGAGAAAGATCACAAGTAGATAGAGAGGCAGGCAGAGAGAGGGAAGCAGGCTCCCCGCTGAGCAGAGAGCCCGATGTGGGACTCGATCCCAGGACCCCGAGATCATGACCTGAGCCGAAGGCAGCGGCTTAACCCACTGAGCCACCCAGGCGCCCCTGTTCAAAGAATAAAAGGAAATCACTATTAAAAAGTGAAGATGTGATGACAATGTCTCTTCAAGTAGAAAGTACCAATGAAGAGAAAGAAATTATAGAATACAGTGGAAATTATGGGGTAGAAAGTATAATAATTAAAATGGAAAATTTGCTAGAGGGACTAAATAGTAAATTTGAACTGGCAGAAGAAATAATAGATTTGAATATAGAGTGATAGAGGTTATGCAATCTGAAGAAGAGAGAGAAAAATAATGAAGAAAAATGAACAGAACCACTGAGAAATGTGGGCATTATTAAGCATGCCAATGTAGGAAAAATGGGAGTACTAGAAGAAGAAATGAAAGAGAAATGAGCAGGAAAAAAAAATATTCAAAGACTTAATGGCTGAAAACTTCCCAAATTTATTTAAAACAATAAGTTGAAGTTCAATAAAATCCAACTAGGAGAAATGCAAAGAGAGCCACAAAAAAATTCACCATTAAAAGAAAAAAAAAATGTTGAAATCCAAAACAAGGACCAAATCTTGAAAGCAGCAAAAGAAAGACGACTCATCACTTAGACAAGAAAACTCCAGTAACTATCAGCTGTGTTCTCATCAGAAACAATGACAGCATGAGGGCAATGCAATAACATATCATATTCAAAATGCTCATAAAAACAATCAACCAAGAATCCTATTTACAGCAAAGCTATCTTTCAAAACTGAAGGTAAAGTAAAAACATAACCAGATCATCAAAAATTGAGCAAAATTGTTGCTAGGAGACCCACCTTACATGAAATACTAAAGGAAGTTCTTCAGGCTAAAAACAGGTTAGTACAGACAGCAATTTAAATCCACACACAAAAAAAACAAAGAACACCAGTAAAGATAATAATGTAATTATAAAAAAATATATAAATGCACATTTCTTCTCCTGTCTTCTCATAATTGATTTAAGAACCAATTACATAAAACCAATAATTGGATCTATAACAGCACAAAGGAGACAGGTGAGAGCAGATCTGTACTGCGTTAAGGAAATTACTCCAGATGGTATGCAAATCCATAAGAACAAATAGAGAAACAGAAATGGTAAATCAAAAGGTTAATATAACAAAAGCTATAAAAATATACTTGATTTCTTTTCTCCTCCAAGCTCCTTTAAAAGATATAAAATTATGTAATGTAATAATTTCAACTGTATTTTTGGAATTGTGGCATTTATAGATGTGATATGTAGAACAATAATATCACAGGAAGGAAGGAAAGGGGATAGAAGAGTAAGATTACTATGTTTAACTGGAATCAAGTAGTATAAATCCGAAGCTCATATTGATAGCGTAGTGCCTATGATAAGCCCTGGAGGAATCACTAGAGAAGTAAGTAAAAATATACAGTGAAAAAAATCATTAATGAAATGTAAGTGCAACATTCAAAAATATTCAGCTATGTCAATAGAAAATAGTGAAGGATTAGAGGAACAAAAAGACACAAGACATGTGGAAAATAACTAGTAAAATGACAGTCACAAATCCAACTCTAGTAACAATAATATTAAATTAAACATTCTGAGATTAACATTAAATTAAAAATGTTAGATTAAACCATCCAGTCAAAACACAAAAACTGCAAGACTGGATAAAAAAACAACATCCAACTATTTGCTCAAGATCCAGCTTTTTAAGAAATAACACGAAGTATGTTCTCCAACCACAATGGAATGAAACTAGGAATCAACAGCAGAAGGAAATTTAAGATATTTGCAAATATGTCCAAATTAAGCAACACAGTCCACAATAGCCAAGAGATCAAAGATAAAATCTAATAGGAAATCAGAAAAATACTTTGAGATAAATGGAAATGAGAGACAATATAGTAAAACTCACGAGATGCAGATAAAGCAAAGCTTAGCATGAAATTTAAAGCTATAAATGGCCTAGACTAAGAAAAAAGAAAGTTATTAAGTAAGTGACCTAACCTTCTACCTTAAAACAAAGGATAAATAGAAGTAAGCAGGAAGAAGATAATAAAGATTAGAGCAGAAATTATGAAACTGAGAGTAGAAAAACAGTGAAGATCAGTAAAAGTAAAAGCTGATTCTCTTAAAATATCAACAAAACAGAAAACTTCAGCTTGATTGACCAGAGTGACAAAGAAATTTTAAAAAAGGGATATTACTACTAATCTTAGAGAAATAATATGATTATAAAAGAATTCTATGAAAAATTGTGTGTCAGTTAATTGAATAGCTTAGATGAAATTAAAATAAATTTTTAGAAATACACAAACTACCAAACTGATTTAAGAAGAAAAAGATAATCTAAGTTATATCAAATGAAGTCATTTAATTCATAGTCCAAATGGAACCCAAAAGAAAACCGAGGTCTACAGAGTTATACCACTGCATTTTCCCAAACATTTTAAAATAGAAATAACACCAGATATTCACATAATTTTTTATAGAAAGTAAGGAACACTTTCCAGCTCATTCCAGGAGCCTATTATCCTGGTATCCAAATCAGATAGAGACATCATGAGAAAAGAAAGCTATGGACCAATATTTCTTTAAAAATATGGGCAAAAAATCCTCAACAAAATATTAACAAACTGAGTCCAGCAACCAAGTGAGATTTACCCCAGGTATATAAGGTCAACTTAACATTAAACATCATTTGGTGTAATATATCAATTATTTTTTTTTTTTAAATAAAACAAGATTATTTCAAAAGACAGGGAGAAAAGGGGCCCTGGTTGGCTCCGTCTATAAACACTGGGACTCTTGATTTCAGCTCAGGTCATGATCTCAGGGTTCTGAGATCCGGCCCTGAGTTGGCTTTATGCTGGGTCTGGCACCTGCTTAACAGTCAATCTCTGCCCCTTCTTCCCTGCTCACACTCCCCATCAAAAATAAATAAATAAATAATAAATAAATAAATAGAGGGGGAGTGGGGGGGGCAGACATTTGACCAAATGCTGGATTTGGCCAAATCCAACACACTTTCATAATAAAATACTGAATAAACTAGAAACTGAAGGGAACTTCATCAACCTAATAAAAGGCATCAATGAAAAACCCATAGCTAGCATTATATTTAATGCTGAAAGATTGGATACTTTCCTTCAGAAAATCATAAAAAAGACAAGAACATCTATTCTCACCACTTCTGTTTAACTTCATACTAACAGTTCCTGCCAGTGGAATTAATCAAGGACAAAAAAAAAAAAAAAAGAAAAGAAATCCTTCCATATTTGTGCAAAACTACCTTAACTACCTTCACAGATAAATATTTTTTTATTCACCAATGATATGATTTTTTTTAAGATTTTATTTATTTATTTGTTTATTTGAGAGAGAGAGAGAGAGAGCAAGAGACAGCACGAATGGAGTGGGAGTGGAGGAAGAAAGAGAAGCTGACTCCCTGCCGAGCAGGGAGCCTGCTGTGGGGAGACAATCCTGGACTCCAAGATCATGACCTGAATTGAAGGCAGATACTTAACTCACTGAGCGACCCAGGTGCCCCTAGATGACATGATTTTTCTGTAGAAAATCCTTAGTAGTCCACCAAGAAATCCGGGAGGACTAATAAATGAGTTCAGTAAGTTTGCAGGACAGAAGATCACATACAAAATTCAATGAACATCCAAAATTGAAGAACAATTCCATTAACAATAGCATCAGTAAGAATAAAACATTTAGAAATAAATAGAAAAAAATTATACTCTAAAGGCTATAAAGAATGATTCAAGAAATTAAAGAACATCTACATAAATGGGGAAACATCTGATGTAATACATCAAAAGATTTAAGATTGTTAAGATGGCAGCATTCCCCAAATTGATCTGTGGATTCAACCCAAATCTTATCAGAATGCCAGATGGCTTATCTACAGATTCAACAAGGAGATTCTAAAATTTATATGGAATTGCAGTGATTAAAATAACAACAAAAATGTAAAAAGAAACCAACCAAACAAAAAAAGGTAGGAATACTCACACTTCCTAATTCCAAAACATAATACAAAGCAACAGAAATCAAGAGTTAGCAGTATCATAAAGACAGATATATAGATCTTTATAGGAATATATAAAGGAACTATAAAGGAATAGTATTGATAGTGCAGAAATAAACCCATGTGTCCATGGTCAACTTATTTTGTAAGTTTCTAGACCAATCAATGTAGAAGGGATAACCTTTCAAGTTGTGCTAAGACAACTAGATACTCATATGCAAGAAAATGAAGTTGAACATTACTTCAGACAAAAATTAATTGAAAATGATTCTATATGACTTAGATCTAAAGTTAAACATACAAAACTCTTAGAAAAAGAGGGAAGACTCTTTATGACTTCACAGTTGGCAGTGCATTCTTAGATAAATAACCAAAGAAAAAAATTGATAAATTGGATTTCATCAATTTTTAAATGTTTTTGTATTTCTACAGACACTAACAAGGAAGTAAATGACAACCCACAAATGGGAGAAAATATTTTTACGAATTTGTATCTGATAAGGGAATTTTATCTAAGAAATATTAAGAAATTTTACAACTCAATAATAGAAAGTCAAACTCATAAAAATGAAAAAACTAATTAAAAAGTACAAATATTTCTGGTACCTTCCTCCCAAAAGATATATCCAATGAAATCATGAAAATATCTTGACATTAGGCAATAGATAAATGCATATCAAAACCTTAATAGTAAAACACTTCCCACCCAGTAGGACAGTATATACATAGAATTGAAAATTTATGTCCACAGGAAAAATTGTACCTGAATGTTTGAAGCAGAATTATTCATAATAGTCAGAATCTGGAAACAATCTAAATCTCCATTAACTGATGAATAAGCAAAAAATAGTAGTGTATCAGCCATAAAATTCAGCCATAAGAAAAGTGTGATGATACATTCTATAACACAGATGAACCTTGAAAATATTATGTCACTTGAAAGAAGCCAGTCTCAAAAGAATGCTTATTTATATGAAATCTCCACAACATGCAAATCCATACAGACACAACCATATTAGTGCTACCTTATGTTTGGGGGGATAAAACAATAGTATTTAAAAAGTGGTATTTATCTTTGAGGTGGTGATGAAAATGTTCAGTAATTCTGGTGATGGCTCCACATATGTGTGAAAATACTAAAATTCATTGAAATGTGCTCTACTTTAAATGGGTAAATTTCAAAAACGTAAATAAACAAATGGGTGAATTCCACAGTATGTAAGTTATATCTCAATATAACTGTTTTTAGAAAACAAAACTGTATTAACTCTTTTGGTAGATTCATTTATAGGCCCATAATCATATTTATATTTATATTTATTTCCACTATACCTTTATTATTTTTCTTACGGTAGATACTTTCCATCCCCAACACTTCTACTCCATCAAGCATAATTTCTCCATAATTTTCTTCTTCTTCAAAATTCCTGGCACTAATATTGTTGCATATTTTTTAGGAAAGTAATCAGGAAGGGAACTTTCATCTTCAAATATCCAACACAACAATACTAGCTTGGACTCTAGCCACATATTTGCCATTTACCATTTACTGACTTTGGTATATCATTTATCCTTTCAAAAACTCAGTTTGCTACCTATAAAACTAAGGCAAATTTTTATCTTTCTGGTTTTATTTTGAAGATGAATGGGACAATGAACATTTAAGACTTCCAACTTGAGCCTAAATAATATACACTTGGTAACTATCTACCCACATTACTCTTTCAACACCAATCATGTTGCAGCCATCTTTATATATAGATCTGACTAGGTAGATAGGGATTCATAAAAGGGATAATCCCGTATTTGATAACCTCCTTCTTTTGGGGTGTGTGTGTGTGTGTGTGTGTGTGTGTGTGTGTGTGTTTTGCAGAATTCGATTAAATGATTCGGTTTAATTTTAACTTTTTACTAATAAACCATTGCTTACATTAGTGCCATAATGATTAGTCATTAATTTTAACTTTTCTGAATATCAAACTCTGAGCAACTAAATATATTTGAAGATAAAAAAATAGAAAATATTGTGGTTGCCAAGGGCTGTGGGGAATGGGGAGTTATTCGTTAATAAACTCTCAATTAAGCAAGATGAATAAGCTCCTGAGAACTGTACAACATTGTATCTATAATGATACTGTACATCCAAAAACCTAAGATAGTTTATGCCCAAAAATAATTTCTTAAAAATAAATTAAGGCCCCATGTTAATTTTTCTTATTATGTACTTATCACCTAAATCTTATGCTTTATTTTTTCAAACATTAGATTTTGTTTCTGTTATGAGAAAAATGCTTCCTTAATCTTTGAAGATACTGGAGATTGGTAGTCAAGTGATTTGTTTTCCTTATAGAAAATGAATGTATGTATATTTGCTGTGGATTTCCTTGATAGTAATGCAGTTTATAAAATCCCAATAATTTGTAGACATTGATGAGTAAATCAGTCTGAACTAAAGAAGGAAAACACGAATTATTTCTAAGCCTAGTTGGACCTGATGTAATGAATAGACATGGATCTGGAGTCCTTAAAAATTACCATATTTTACAAATTAACTGTTTTTTTTTAATCTTGTAGTAAGTTGTTATTAATTGAATTAGTAAGCTTTTGTTTCTTCTGAGATCATAGAAAGGTAAACTTCATTCTAGCTCAGGTTAAATAATGGAAATTCTGAATTCCTAGAGTTTACATATTAGTGCTCAAATATAATCCATATTGTTCACTTCTGTTTGGCTAACACTGAATAGGGGTTCCTTAGTTTTAAATTTTAACACATACATCTATAAACTGTCTCAGCACAGTAGGAGGGCAATTTTGTTTTATTATATCCTTCTTGACTTCTTGCCTTAGATGCTTCTCCTCCTCTCAATAAATATTAGTTGATGGTAATTCCACTGTTAAAGACCTCTCAAATAGCAACATTATTTATCCTGTAATATTAATGGGGCACATCAGAAGTATGACACATAACTCAGACTTTTTATTTCAGCAATTTTCTATTCTATTTACTTTAACTGGAACCCCTAGAGTTACAGTGCTTTATTGACTTAGTTTAAATGTGCAATTGTTACTTATGGGTTAAGCAGGTAGGCTGATTGCATTAATAAAAATTGATAAGTAGGCAGGTTATCCTTCCTAATTTATTTCCATGGCAACAGACAAGCAACCGTGCCTTGTTTCTCAGGAGCAGAATGCTAATAATCAAATGTTCCTTACCCAGATGAATATATAACCCAGTTTACTGATATAAATGTCTCGACAATGTGTATATTATTGAAGAGAAATACACATTAATTCTGCATCTAAGTTACATGATGGATATGCTCAGGAGAATGAAAAAAATGAGAAAGTTCCTCTGAAACATCAAAATTGTTCATTATAGTAATGTATTTTAAATAGTGTATACAGTGAGCAATTTAATTCTCTGACACTTGCATTGTTTATTTCAGGAGGTCTTGATATTACAGAAAAAAATATACCAATGCATAGTTATTTTGACATCTCAGAAAATAATGGGTCCTGCCCAAGAGTTCAATTAAACAATAATCCCTGGGAAAAATGGTCATTACTAGCAGTTAATGATTGGTTTGTTAGTTAATGGTCCAAGGCAAAGCTGAGGGCGGTTAAGACTCTAACAAACGAGTTGTGAATTGTAGCAATGGCTTGTGAATTGTAGTAGTGAGGGATTTAAAAGGATTTTTCACCTGGTTATAAACCACCATTAATGGTTTATGATAGTAATAATGTGCTTTTCAAGACTGATTATAAGTTAGGACAGTCTCTGAAAAAAACTGGTATTTCTAGTAAATTGACAATTGATTTTCTTCTGATATTTCCAAATACCATAAATTTGCAGGTTTTTTTTTTTTTGCTTTAGAACATATGTATCTATATTATATGCATACATTGTTCATTTGTTCAAAATATATGTAATGTTGGCCAAGCCATAAATAGCATTCCTCTCTTGCAGCTTCCTTGGTGAAAAATATTGTGTGGATTTCTATTAGTGATAATTGTGTATTTTCCTTAGGTTCCTTGGATGACAAGTTTTGACCTGTGATATTAGTTTAACTTTATCTTGAAATGAGATCACCCACAGAGTTTTTACTTAAAAAGCTTTAAGACTATAGAATGGGCTCTTGAATCTTACACCCCCAGAGCTCCCACAGAGGAAAAATGCCATTGGCTCTCCTGGCCCGCAACCATGTCCTCATGTGTTCACGAGTAATTTAACAGAATAAATGTGCTATAATCAGAATTTCTTTACCTAACATCAGCGATATCTTATCGCTTCCCTATTTTAATCCACAGGAAATTAGAGTTCATTAGTCTGGGTACTTGCCTCACAAAACTACTTTAATGAAACTATAATAGCTTCTGGGATGCAGGAAGGCTTCATCTACTCTTAGAATTAAGACTCTGTACTCAGCTTCAATTAAGTCTGAGTCTGTGTAACTGACAACCACAACTGGTCAACCAGTGAATTGATGGGGGTGGGGGGAACCAATGAAACTGATAATTTGTCTCTTGAGATATATTTTTGAAAAAAAATTAATTGGTTTCTTTTAAAATTAGTTTTCTTTTCTTTTTTTTTTTTTTTTAATTTCTTTGACAGAGAGAAATCACAACTAGGCAGAGAGGCAGGCAGAGAGAGAGGAGGAAGCAGGCTCCCTGCCAAGCAGAGAGCCCGATGCGGGGCTCGATCCCAGGACCCTGGGACCATGACCTGAGCTGAAGGCAGAGGCTTTAACCCACTGAGCCACCCAGGCGCCCCTAAAATTAGTTTTCTTAATTCACTGAATTCACATTTTGTAGGTATCAGCTAGAATTTGGAATTGCCTTCAATCAGAGAAGTCATGTGGAAGAAGGATTAGTCTAATTCACTATAAATACAGTGGACACATATTACCAAATTAAATTATTCAATTAAAATTTTCCTTTAAACCACAGTACCTTATTAAAGTGTTCTACACTTAAATATGGGGATTTGCTTTTGTTCAAAGAACATCCCATGGAAGAATATATTTTGATAAAAAACAACAAAACAAAAATCCTCTCTCTTCCTCTTTCCCTTTCTCTCCCCTCACCCCTTCCCCAGCATCCCATCCATTTCTCCCACCCAACAACTATCACTTGATGAGAGAGAGTTAACTTTACAAAAGTAAAATGTGAATCACACAGGCTAAATGACCTCTGAAATATCACACAGGTCTAATGAGCAGATCTGGGATTTAATACAGTTTGTGTGTTGTGAATTCAACACACATGTTTGTTTGTAGAACAGGAAAAATTCAGAGGGAAAAAAAATAATAGCAAATGTGATCCTGGATATAATTTTAAGATCTTGCAAAAAATTAGTTTTTATTAACTAATAATAGCTGTTATTAATTAATAATGATTAATATAACCAACAAATAATAATAGTTATTTTATTACTAACAGTTTAAAGCTAACACTTTAATATTCAGACCAAGTGATTATATTACTAAAGGAATACTCACCATTCAAAAATGTCAGTATTAGAGCTTTCCTCCCCAAGCATGATTTTATTTTATGAATAGTCTAAAGACAGTAAGGCACTCTACATGCTCCTGATACATTTTAATTTCAGTATAAAACCGACAGCAATTAAGACCTAGCAAATCTGGCCCTATAGGTTAGAGCAGATTTTGGGGAGAATCATCCAATTAATACATACATACAGAGGTGAAGCTTTGGGTGCATGAGGAATAACTAATTTATACTCTATGTTCCAATCTCATCCCTGTTTACCAAACCAATCCATTATTCATTGGTAATTTAGTTTCTTAGTAATAATGCATATTTGTATTCAGAAGAAACAAAATCCTTGACATTAGATAAAGAATTGATGATACGTAAATAATGACTATTAGCCCAATAAAGACATGCTGTCAGCAGAATATCTTCTATCTCTTTCTAACTTAATTGGGAATGCAATGCAGTGTGTACATTATGTTGTTCCAATTAATTCAAATCATTCCTAATTGGGATCTCTTAAATAACTCCCTCCTGGGTCTAGAGAGGAAATTGAATCAAGCATTAAATCAGGAAGCCATCTTTATCTTTAAATATATTGTTATTCATAATCAAATATGTTGATGCTGATGTTACTGAAGATTAACAAAAATTTGTTTTCCTGCATTATGTAAGGAAAGAGGGACAGGTTAGTTAAAATCATGGTTAACTGGAATAAATTCCACCTGATTAAGGAATATGATCCTTTCAATGTATTGTTGAATTCAGTTAGTGAATAGTCTGTTGAGGATTTTTGCATATATGTTCATTAGTGATAGCTGAAAATCAATAAACATGATATACCACATTAACAAAACAAAGGATAAAAATCTTATCATCTCAGCAGATGCAAAAATGCATTTGGCAAGATTCAAAATACATTTATGATAAAAACTCAACAAAGTGGGTATAGAAGGAACATACTACAATGTAATAAGGTCATATTTGATAAACTCAAAGCTAATATCATATTCAATGATAGAGAACCAGAAGTTTTCCTCTACACCTTTACTCAACATAGTATTGGAAGTCTTAACCACAGCAATTAGGCAAGAAAATACATAGAAGTCACCCAAGTTGGAAAATGAGAAGCCAACTGTTACTATTTGCAGATGACATGATACTATATATAGAAAACCTGACGATTTCATCAAAAAACTATTCACAATGGAGTATTATGCCTCCACCAGAAAGGATGAATACCCAACTTTTGTAGCAACATGGACGGGACTGGAAGAGATTATGCTGAGCGAAATAAGTCAAGCAGAGAGAGTCAAGTATCATATGGTCTCACTTATTTGTGGAGCATAACAAATAACGTGGAGGACATGGGGAGATGGAGAGGAGAGGGAGTTGAGGGAAACTGGAAGGGGAGATGAACCATGAGAGACTATGGACTCTGAAAAACAACCAGAGGGTTATGAAGGGGCGGCGGGGGGTGGGGGGGGTGGGGGGGGAGGTTGAGGAACCAGGTGGTGGGTAATAGGGAGGGCACGTACTGCATGGAGCACTGGGTGTGATGCTAAAACAATGAACACTGTTATGCTGTAAATAAACAAATAAAAATTAAAAAAAAAAACAAACTATTAGGACTAATAAATAAATGCAGTAAAATCACAGAATGTAAAATTAACATACAGAAATCCATTATGTTTGTATATACTAATAACAAGCTATCAGAAAAAGAAATTAAGAAAACACTTCCACTTATATCAACAGGAAAAAAATCTATGAGAGTACTTTAACAAAGGATGTGAAAGACACTGTACACTAAAAACTTAAGACATTGATGTAAGAAATTGAAGATGTCATGAGTAAATAGATAATCCATGTTCATGGATTGGAATAACTAATACTTTTTTTTTTAAAGATTTTATTTATTTGATATATAGAGAGAGATCCACAAGTAGATAGAGAGGCAAGTAGAGAGAGGGGGGGAAGCAGGCTCCCTGCTGAGCAGAGAGCCCGATGTGGGGCTCGATCCCAGGACCCTGAGATCATGACCTGAGCCGAAGGCAGAGGCTTAACCCACTGAGCCACCCAGGCGCCCCATGAACTAATACTTTTAAAGTGTCCATGCTACCTAAGACAATCTTACACATTCAATGTAATCTCCATCAAAATGCCAAAGCCATTTTTCAGAGAACTAGAACAAATAATTCTAAAATTTGTCTAGAACTGTAAAAGACCCTGAATAGTCAAGGCATTTTTTTGAGAAAGAATAAAAGTGGAATTTTTAAATTTTAAATTAAATTAAATTAAAAATTTTTAATTTTAAACTATACTATGAACTAGAGTAATCAAAACTGTATGGTACTAGCATGAGAAAAGACACATAGATCGATGAAATAGAATACAGAGCCCAGAAATAAATCCATGCATATATGGGCAATTGATCTATGAAAAAGAGGAAAGAATACACAATGGAGAAAAAGTTTTTTCAATAAACGGTATTGGTAAAACTGTAAAGCTACATGCAAAACAAAGAAACTAAACTACTGTCTTATACCATATACAAAAATAAACTCAAAACAGATAAAGACTTGAATGTAAGACCTGGAACCATAAAAATCCTAGAAGAAAACATAAACAATAAGCTCTTTGACATTGATCTTAGCAATATTTTTTTGGACTAGTCTTCTCAGACAAGGGCAACAAAAACTAAAACAAATGAGGTTATATCAAATTAAAAAGCTTTTCCATAGTAAAAGAAACCAACAACAAAATGAAAAGGTAACCTACCTAATGGGAGAAGATATTTGCAAATTCTGATATAATAAGGGGCTAATATCTAAAATATATGAAGAACTCACACAACAATATAAAAAAATAAAAAAACTTGATTAAAAAATGGGCAGAGGACTTGAATAGATATTGTCCCAAAGATGACATATAGCACAACAGGCACAAAAACATGTGTTTAACATCATTAAATCAAGAAAATGCAAATCGATTGCATGGAGCACTGGGTGTGGTGCAAAAACAATGAATACTGTTACTCTGAAAAGAAATTTTAAAAAAGTGAAAAAAAAAAACTTCATAAACGAGAAAAAAAATGCAAATCGAATCCACAAAAGATAATCACCTTACACTTGTCTGCTTGGCTATAATCAAAAAGAAAAAAAAAATGTTGGCAAGGATACGGAGAACAGGGAAACTTCTTACACTGCTGGTAGGTATGTAAATTGGTGTATTCACTATGGAAAACAGTATGAAATTTCCTCAAAAAAATAAAAATATACCCATACGATCCAGCAATTCCATTTCTGGGTATTTATCCAGAGAAAAAAATAACACTAATTCAAAGACATATATGTATCTCTATGTTCACTGCAGCATTTTTACAGTAGCCAAGATATGGAAGCAAACTAAATGTCCCTTGATAGTCAAATAAAGAAGAATGAATGAAATATTACTCAGTCATAAAAAGGAATGAAATCTTGTCATTTGTGACAACATGGATGGACTTAGAGGATATTATGCTAAAGGAAGTAAGTCAGAGAAAGACAAATACCATATGATTTAATTTATGTGTGAATTCTAAAAAACAAATGAACAAAACAAAGCAGAATGATACTCTCAGATATAGGAAATGAAGTGTTATGAGAGAGGGGAGGCATTGGGGTACAGCTGAAATAAATGAAGGAGACTAAGAGATAAAATTTTCCATTTATAAAATAAATAAATCATTTATTTATAAATTATTTTATTTATCCCCATATTTTACAATGTGGGGAATATAATCAATAATATCATAGTAACTTCTTATGGGGATAGATGGTGACTAGTCTTCATGAGGATCATTCATAATGTATAAAATATCAAATTACTATGATATATACTTTAATACAATGTTTTATGTCAATTATACTTCAATTAAAAAAAAGGAAACTTGGGGTGCCTGGGTGGGTCAGTCATTAAGCATCTGCCTTCAGCTCAGGTCATGATCCCAGCATCCTGGGATCGAGCCCCGAAACAGGCTCCCTGCTCAGCAGGAAGCCTGCTTCTCCTTCTCCTGTTCCCCCTGCTTGTGTTCCCTCTCTCACACCCTCTCTGTCAAATAAATAAATAATCTTAAAAAAAAAAGGAAACTTATTGTTAACTCATAGTGGTAAAAAACAATGAAATACTAAACACATAATCATTTCTATGGGGAATTTGAGTTACTTGAAGTACTTATGGGAGAGCATCACTGATTGGAATACAAACCTAGACACAGCAGATGCTGGTTTCACTATGTGAATTAGAACACATGACTATGAATGATGGTATAGAGACAATATTAGTGGCAAAATATGTAATGGGAAAGAAGGCTTAATGTTAAAATAATAACAATAATCATACAAAGAAAGTTGGCAATAGCTTTAATGGGCAACCACAATGTGAGGAAACAAAGGGGCTTGTGGGGGTATAGCTCAGTGGTAGAGCATTTGACTGCAAATAAAGGGGCTTGCTTAGTCTGTGATGGGGAACATTCCTACCTATCATTCAGAGCACACCTGGGAGATTAAATGACTTTCTATGTACCATGTTTTCAGAAGGTATCAAGAAAGGTAAAGGCTTTGAAACTGATGTCATAAGAGTCAGGTCACAGGCCTATAACTACTTAGTGTAAAATAAAGATTAGGTTAGGGTAACCATTTTCAAAATTTTAAAATTTATGACTTGGAAGAAGAATTACATTTACTATTGTTCTTTCCTAATGATTTCTCCCCAGTCTGCCTTGGATATTGAGAGCTCATCTTGTTGGAAGAGAGGTTTTAAAGAGCCCAGAGCCAGCTTGTAGAATTTTAACCAAAGATAATACAGAATGACTATTATTCCAGCAGAGCTGTTGAAGTCTAGGGATGTGGTAAAATTACTCCCATCATATTTGGGTGAGGAGGTTGGGGGTAACCAAGGCAGTGTAGATAATGGGTAAATACAGTCAAGGCACTTCTGCTTCTGTCGGTTAAACTTTGATTGTTGCTAGTCACTTGATTTCTCTGGGCTCAGTTTCTTCAGTATATAATTGTATTTTGTAGGGACTTTATAAGGACTGTACTTATGCCATGCCATGCTTATTTGAATCGGCTTAATGTCTACCACGTGAGGTACTGTTGAAAGTCTGAAGCTAACAGACTAAACACAGTGACAATGCATCTACACATCTAAGGATATGCAGAGACTTTCTAGCTCTTCATCATAATTGTGTTCTCGTCTAATAATGCACACAGATAATCTACATTTCCCAGCATCCTTTGAAGTCAGATGTGACTAGTGACTGAGTCCTAGCCAATGTGAAGATAGTAAAAGTGATGTGTGTCACTCTTGGGCCAAGAGCATAGATACTTTGAATGTAAGTGCCTTTGCTTTATTTCCCACTCTGTCTAAACATGATGGAAAATAACCCATGATGATAATTTGTAAACAAAGTGTCAAAGATAGGTTCAGCCTCAAGATGGAAGGAGCCATCTGGAGAACAGCTTGTTGATGGCCAAGCTCACTTACAAATTCATGTGAGCAAGAATTAAAGTTCTAATTTATTAAGTCACTGATGTTTTGAGGCTTATTAACTACTGTAGCTGGTGTTATTCTAATATGAAAATCAGAAAAATGTGGTATTACTAACTGAAACCTAAATTATAATATTGATCTAATTCAAATGCAGATTACACACAAATCCATATTAGAGGATGAAAAGATGAAGTCTTGTATTTTGTGGTTGCAAAATACTTGGTAAATATGTGACTTTCAATGACTTTTACACCAAACCATGTGCACACTGAGCCTGTAGGTCTCAGCCATGGATACAGATTTAAAGAGGTAGGATGAAATGTGTGTCATACAATTTGATAGAATTTCTACAAATACAATAGAAGTTAATAATGTCTAGAGCACAGATAATATAAAATGTAGTAAAATAGGGGCACCTGGGTGGCTCAGTGGGTTAAAGCTTCTGCCTTCAGCTCAGGTGATGCTCTCAGGGTCCTGGGATGGAGCCCCGCATTGGGCTCTCTGCTCAGCAGGAAGCCTGCTTCCCCCTCTCTCTTTGCCTGCCTCTCTGCCTACTTGTGATCTCTGTCTGTCAAATAAATAAATAAAATATTTTTAAAAATGTAGTAAAATAATTAGAATGGGATGAGTTTTTATTATTATTTTTAATATAGTTTATTTAATTATAAGTATATAATTTATTATTTAATGACTGTGATTAACAATTGCCTCACACAATTCCTGAAAATTTACAGATTGACTTTTGTGATCTGGTAAGAACTGATTCTCACACAAAACGCTCAATTGATCAGTTCATAGAAAAAATAAATGAGTTTCATACGTTTTAAACCACTGGCATTTAAGAGTTTATCTCTGACTACAAATAACATTGACCTTACTAAAGCACAGTACTGTATTCTTTGTTCAGAAATGGCATGTGCCTTCAACTTACTCACTGTTCCTCTTGGGTGGTAGGGAGTCGCTTTACAATACCTCTACTCTCTGAGACCCAAGGAGCTTGTCCTGGTGGATGGCATTTCCCTTGGCTCAAGCAGGAAGATTTTCACCTGGGGCAGTAGATGTGTGTTTTGAAGGTAGCAGTGTGATTCCTGAAATTTAACACTAATAGTAAAATCAACATCCAATAGTGCACAGTATAAGGTTTTTATTATCACAAAGCAACAGAACCATAAACTTTACATACTTTGAGTACTCTGCACCTGTATAAATTAGGGACAGCTGGAGCAACCTCTGAGCAAGTGGAAAGCAGACAAAACAGTGCATATGCAGCAGATAAATATGCGTAATTCATTCGTGTTTAGTAATAAGTGTACTATTAGGGGCACCTGGGTGGCTCAGTGGGTTAAGCCGCTGCCTTCGGCTCAGGTCATGATCTCAGGGTCCTGGGATCGAGTCCCGCATCGGGCTCTCTGCTCAGTGGCGAGCCTGCTTCCCTCTCTCTCTGTCTGCCTGCCTCTCTGTCTACTTGTGATCTCTCTCTGTCAAATAAATAAATAAAATCTTAAAAAAAAAAATAAGTGTACTATTATATTGAACAATGTAGTTTGATATGATCATTGGAAATTTCTGGCTGGAATCAGAGAGTTTTCAAGTTGAAATTTGTGTTTCTGTACCTGGCAGAAAACCCCCTTATCTGTAAATCACAACCAACGAGATCATAAAACCAAGCCACACATAGGAGCAGAAATTCTAGGTTACTTTCTTTGCCAAGTTTATTTTTTCCTTGCCTCTGTCTCCCTTCAGTTTAAAAAGCCTCATCTGATTTACCTATACTTCATAAAATAGAATGTTGTTGTGAACAATGAACAAACAGAACAATGTTATCCGTTGTTTTGTTTTGTCCTGTTTTTGGTTTTTCCTTATGTAACTATTAGAAAAGGATAGCCTAAGAATGGAGCACCCACCTTTTCCCCACCTTCCCATAGGATTAGTACCCAGGCTTCTTCTTATAGGAGGTCTGTACTTTTTCTACTGCATTGATCAAGAGACAGATTCTGCTGACATATTCTCTGACACACTTAACTGATTCTTTGGTGTTATATCAGGTATAGATCTGGGCACATGGATACAACATTTTAGTTACCCTACCAAATCTCTCATAGGTACTCCCTAAATAGATTGAGAAACCACCATTCAGGTTTTGTTTTGTTTTGTTTTGTTTTGTTTTGTTTTTTTACCTACTTTCTGTAGGTAGGTGCTAATTTCCTCTTTGATACTCGCCAAGGAACAGATAATACTAAATTGGATATCAATCCGTGGGTAGAGTATAGAATATATCTCCCCTTCAGAACCTGTGTGCCACTAAGAATATATTTCTGATACATTTTGTTGCACATTTCTGAATTCAACTGGCAAATTAGCTATCATAATGAAGATACCTTCTTAGAGCAGAGAGAATTGAGCTACACCATCTCAATAAGCATGAATGTTTACAACTACTGTGTATAAATGGGTAGCTTGCATATACAACCATGGTAGAGGATAATGAAAGCACATTATTTCTTTGAGATAAATGTCATATATTCAACGGTCTGGATTACAACAGGATTGTACCACCTACTTCTGAGGGTACATACTCAAAACAAAACTGCCAAAGGATCTATGCACGTGTTTCTTCATGGAGCCTCTTTAAGGTCATCTGTGTCCTGAAAAACTATGCTTCCTTGCCAGCATCAGAGCTCTCATTGTTGGTTGATAGAGTTCTCTGGAGATGGACCTATGCCGAAGTCTTTGAGGAAAGGTGGTTCTCTAGTGGACAGCTGAGGTGGTAACTCTGTACCAGACTCCCTTCCACAGCAAAGCAGCCTTCCTCATTTTTACTTATGTCCTCACATGCAGACACCAGGGAAAGGATTTCCACAGCAACTGGTTTCTCCAGTCCTTCTGTTTCCCAGAGGCCAATCCTTCTTCCCACCTCTGTAACACTTTCTGGTCAGCCATTTCCAACCAGATTCCCCAAATCAGATTCAAATCAAGTATTGTGTTCTCTAATGAAACTTTCAAAATACAAAGAAAATAATTGAAATTGTCAGTAGGTCAAGCTGAAGAGTTCACTTCTCTTTAATTGGATTCGGGTGTTTAGTTGAGGTAGCTGTAGCTCAGCGATTGCAAATCAAGCTTTATTTTGAATATGCTTTTATTTAATGCTGCAGAATTGCATTTCCAATGACAGAGAGATGTTTATAGAGAAAAAGAACCATGTCTAATGGGTATTGAAATGCAATTTCACAGACATTCTTGGAACAGTTCCTCTAATAATATTACTTTACACTTAACTAATTTATTTGCTTAATGGAAAGTTAGCAAGAAAGCTAAAAATCAGAGAAATAAAAATTACCCGGGCCATTTTCATATATAAAACATCAAAAAAAATAAATACATACATACTTTCAAAAACTGGTTTGCATCTTTTGACCAAAATAGATTTACATCAGCATGATTGCCACATAATGGACTGTTATTTAAAGAATTTTTTTGAAAGGTGAGTCAGCATAACAACATTTCCTGTGAGGGCTTGTTTTATTATGTCAGTGACTGTAAGAGAGACTAAACCATAAGAGAGTACTTCCGACTATAAATAGGTTATATATTCATATACATAACTTTTTTCGCACAATTAGGAACCTAAGCAAATATTTTGGCATTATTTTTAACACAAGGAAAATATTCAAGGAGAAGCAGAGAGAAATAAATACCATCTAGCATTCCAGTCCTAAAATGGAAAACAACCCAAAGCCTTTCTGTGAGTATTTAAGTAAAATATTTCAATATTGCCTGCTAGGTGCTTATGCACTTGCACCTGCATTATATTGAGTCAGGGAAATTACTAGGATAATACCTAAACCCGAGGAACAATAGAATGTTCCTTTCTTTTCTTGTCCAGTGAAATCCGTTAACTACACTGGAACATTATAAGAATGATACTCTTCACAAATTAGTAAATGTATAGCTATTCTTACTTAAGTTAAATGCATTATATGAAACAGGTAGAGAAGGGATGATAATCCTTGAGGTACTTATTCATATGAGTTCAGGGAACCTGTTGTGTTCTAACTCAGGCCATGTTCCCAAGTAGCGTGGATAATACATTTTTAAAAAATGTGTGTTTTTCACTACACAATAGTCATAGAGAGGGCAATTTTATTTTCATTATTCCAGATTCTATAAGCATTCATCCTTTAGTCTCCGCTTGCATAGAAACTGAGTGGAAGAACTTGTTAGTTCTCAAGTCTATCTTTTTGCTTAATTTTTTTCTCACTATTGCTAACAGGGAGTTATAGCATTTCATCTTGAATATTGCTATTAACTACTTTACAAAGTAATAAACTTCATTAAAGGAAAATGTATACAATTTTGGCATAAAAGCTCAAATCTATCACCATATCTATTTCCTATAACATTTATCACCTACAACTCCAGTTACTTTAAGTTTCCCTGTGAGCCTGACACTCTAAGATAAACATTCTTTACAAATTACCTCTTAAGCACAGAGAATAAAGGTTACATTGATTACACTAGCCCAGATATTGCATATTCCCAATATTGCATCCTAAGTCTGTATTTGCTCTTTTTAAACTCATAACATTTAATGATATTGAACTTGTCTACTAAAATCTCTAGGCCCTTCATAAAGCGTTTCTGCCATATAGGTCTTCCTTATGCCATGCTTAGAAATTCATTATTGATTACACATATGGTAGTTATCAATTATGGTTTTGATGGAAAGTTCACACAGAGTCTTGTCTCTAATATGTTTTATTCTAACAATTGGTCAAAGTTTTATCTCTCTTACCAATTTGATAATCATTCTTTGTATGCCTTCCTTCTAAAGAAAGAATGAATATTAACTCAGTTAAACTAGAAGTTTTGATCAAGTGATCAAGAATCAACCAAATTATACTATTATGTAAGCTAATTTCAGTCTGCACAGAGACCCATAGTTTACCAAAGTGAGAAGAAATTTAGAGATAATTTAACCAAACATCACCTTTTAAGTATATATGAAGAGTCTTGGAGAAATTAAATGGCTTTCTCAAGAAGGTTAAGCATTTGCTAATAGCAAGCCGTACCATATTTATTTGTAGTACCTTCTATTTCAGGAGGAAAATTCAAATATTCTTACACCAGAATGATAAGCTATGGAAATTGATTGTGGTTGGTTATTCAATTATATTAATTTACCTAGATTGTAAAGAATAGAGATAATAAGAATTATATTAATATCATACTTTCTTGAAAAAAATGAGCAATGCAAATATTTTATTTTCCCCTGTTAATTACCATAATGTTTCCTGATGGAAAAAATGTATCATTTCCAGATGTTCTGTGTGAGAACAGAGGGCAAGAATATAAGTTAAATGTGCTTCTCACTTAGTACTTGGAAAATAAATAAATGAACTCTGGGGTCTATACCAATCTCAGAACATTCTGACCTTAGAAAGAGCTTTATCACAATATTGGCTACTGGCTTAGTTGCAGGAATAACTGTTTTGTTAAAGCTGAGAGAAGAAGCAAATAAAAGTTCATGATTTATTGATCTGTTGTTCTGGCTGGCTTGAAATAAGTGAATTGGTATCAATTCTCTATGTGTATATTGATTATTATATAAAAGGACCTGTAAGAGGGTCAGCTGAATACTGTTGAAAGTGGCTAAAAATGTTTCCTGATAAACCTTATGAGATTTTCATGGGGTCAATTTTATTTGAGCACTACTTTCTTGTTTTTGTTATTTTCAAAGAAAAGAGAAATTTAATTTAAGTCAGGTACAGCTCTTCTTACCTGTGAATCCAAAGGGATCAATAATTCTAATGGGCTGATGGTAAATCTCCAAATTGAAAACTACAATGGCTAATTCAAGTTTCATAGCTAGTATCTAATTCTCATAAATTCTTAAAGTTAATTAAATTAAATTTTTAATGAATGTTATTCCACTAAAGAAAAATTGGAAACGGCATGTTGTTGTTACCTTCATCTGAATCTTTCTTCACATTGCTTGATATGTAAGCCTTACAGGCATTGTCAGTATACACATGGGAATATGTAGGGTAATCATTATCTAATTTTATAAATGTTTACAACATAGTAGTTATTTCCAGAAAACATCCCCAACAAGTAGAATAGAAATAAATAGAATTCAGGTTTTCATTTCCATTTAAATTTTTTAAAAATCTTGATACATTGACAAATTAAAAAAAAACAATAAAAATATATGAAGTATAATGGAGTTCTCAGAAGATCATACATATAATGAATATATACAACTACAGACCAATAGGTCTGGTATTATTATTTCAAACATAAGGGTTATTACTGTACATGATGTCATTTTCTTTTGATTTCAAACAACAAAGTACAATTTTCCATAAGTTTACCACGTAGTTTTTTTTTCCTCCTCTAGAAAATTCAATGTAAATTCACACAGTGTAGAAACTATTTGTGTCTAATATGCAAAATATACCTTGTTCTAGATTCAAATAATATAAATCATCTCTTTACTTCACCTTGCATAAACGACTAGCAAAATGAAAGGTTTTGCATGGTTGGGAATTTCTTCTTCATTTCTTATGGTAGTCCTAAGCATTGATGGACATCTAATATCCCAGAAATCCCCCAATGCAATGTGTGTTGTATTCCCAGACATTTTTACAAAAAATTATACACATAAATTTCTAAAATACCCACTTGGTGTGCCTCCATTCTTCACAAAAACCATTATATATACTTTATGTTATAGATTACATAGTATTTATTACATAAACATGAGCAAACAGATACAGTCACTGCCATAGTATCATTATAAATAGAACTAAGAACTGAGAACCTAGAGTAAAACCATGGAGAAGATTTCAGTTTAAACATCTGAAGAATGTAATGTGCTCCTGGTAAGCAAGCAAGTAGAGTAAATAAATTACCCAATTGCAATTTGACAGAAAGCAATTCTTCCAAAGGTTAATTTATAGGATGGCCAAATCTTCAAGAAATAGCATAAAATTTTTTCCCAATTTAGCCCTTTCTTCAGTTATTAATTCACACAAAAATACTTCTATAACAATTTATACTTCTTGTTGTCATCCAATGTCACTTTATTTGAAGAAAGAAAACTTGTGGATCTTATATTATGGTTGTTGTTCATGTCACGAGGTCAAGAATTTTATAAATGGTAGGATGTATTTTATTCCCATAATGTTTTCATTTTCACCTACATTTATTTTCTTACTGTGCTGATTTACAAACATCTAATCCCATGCTCAATGATCATCTTTCTAGATTATCTTACATGGAATTCCTGCATTTAACTGTAAAATGACTGTAAGATGAGTAATATTTCAACTAAATTTAACTTCTATTATGAGTTCTTTCTTTCAGTGTTCTTGGTAATGATTTATAAGCACTTGCTTGTCTCCATTGGAATGACTGAGGATCATGTTCATGTCTAATTAATTGAATATTTGTATCTCCTAAAATCTGTAGCTCCTTGGAATAGTACCCTATATATGATCAATGAACAGGTTTAGCTTCAGTCACTCGTCTCTGAAACTTGAATCGGAAGCGTATTTGACAGACTCTATTCATGTCTACCAATTAGGAAAATCACCAGCTGGGTCTGGCAAATTGTGCAGAAAAGGGAGTAACAAATTAAACTTCAAGTACAATGATTGCCATCATATATATAAAATAACCGGTTAATTTCTCCTTTTCTTTAATTTTCCCACTAGGTGTGTGAGTGCCATATCACTGAACTATTCAATTAATCATTTTTAATGAATGGACTGGTTAATTTGAGAAAGCAACTAATGCAAAATCTTTTTAAAAAAATTTTCCCTGTAGAATCCTATGCTTGTTGGAACTGATTACATCATCAGATAAATTTAGACTGAGTTAAACACAGCCTGTGTCTCTGATGTCATACCACTGAGATACAGAAAGACATATTAGAGGAACCATAAGCCCTAATGGAATGAATGGTCACTGTATCCTTTCTCTTTTTCTTTGATAATTCCTCTTTATTTTTCCTATAGTCCATTCATACTTTTCCCTTCTATTCCCTTCAGCTGTTGTTTCAGAATATTGAGAGTTAAGATCCTTTAGTACTATAGTCATAGAAAATGGAGAAAATAAGATGGCCTGCTCTGAGCTCCTACCACTGTTGCTGTTTTGGGTACACAACATGGGAGAATCATAACAAGCACATATCAGGGGTGCCTGGGTGATTCAGTGGGTTAAGTCTCTGCCTTTGGCTCAGGTCATGATCTCAGGGCGGTGGGATCAACCCCCGCATTGGGCTCTTTGCTCAGCAGGGACCCTGCTTCTCCTCTCTCTCTCTGCCTGGCTCTCTGCTGACTTTTGATCTCTGTCTGTCAAATAAATACATAAAATCTTAAAAAAAAAAAACACATATCAGAGGAAGGGAAGGACTATGTGTGAGGTGACCATTTTCCTGTTCATAAAGCATCTCAGTTACAATTAAGTTGATACTGGTGTACCTTATTTGTTTATTACTTTTTAAAAGATTTTATTTATTTATTTGAGAAAGAACGAGAGAGAGGGAGAGAGAGAGAGAGAGAGAGGAGCTGGGTGAGGGGCAGAAGGAGAAGCAGACTCCCTGCTGAGCAGGGAGCCAGATGCAGGGAGCCAGATCCATTATGGGATTCTGGGATCATTACCTGAGCTGAAGGCAGATGCTTAAGGGACTGAGTCACCCAGGCGCCCCTGGGCTACTTTATTTATTAGCATTATAAAAATCCTTTTTTATTCACATAAGTTTCTAGCATCTGAGGAAGTAAACAACTATTTAACTATTAAGGTGAAAATTATTCTCCTCCTTAAAAAAAAATCCAAGAAAAAGAAAACAAACAAACAACAACAACAACAACAACAACAAAATGTTTTAAAAGTATTGGAAGGAGTCTAAGGAGAGCAGATGAAAGAAATTTGATTGTATTTTTTCTGTTGGCTTTTTTGTCTGTTAAAATACTCAGATGAAGCAATTTCAATGCATCTTTCCTAATGTGGAAAGGCTGATCAAGCCCATCTTTTAGCCATTTGTGCTTCTTGCCTATGTTTCCTGGAACTTTGCACATTCTAAGTATAAGTAAAAAATGAAAAGTACCTATTGAAAAAAGTTGCTTTCAAAATGTAGTTCTACACAATATGTGCAGAACAAATGCTTTTGAGGTATTGAAAGATAAGTTGTCTGACAAACATTTTTATAATCTGATTTTTTAATGAAGAAGCAAAAAAAGCAATCTTTGAAAAACAGAACAATATAATTTTAATTCGTATTGCCTTAATGGCTAAAGACCAGAGGCAAAATAAACCAAACAGGAAGAGAAAATAGTACATATGGGTAATATGACTTGGATAATGTTACTAAGGAACCATAACTTTTGACTTTAATAACTTTAATATGATTCAATTTTCAATTTTACCATTATAATGACTCACATTCCTAATTATCACGTTTTTCTGCATATCACATTCCTCGTTCTTGGGATGTTGCTAGCACTATTTCCTAGTTAGCACATTTATTTTATTTTTGTCTCTTAAAAACATTCAAACATTTCAGTATAATAACTTTCCAGCTGTATTTTACATTCTTTGCTCAAGAAATTATGTTTTTATGAAGAATGCTAAACTCCCAAGCATTTCATATCTTAAAAATGTTTAGAGAATTGTATTTTCTTTTATTCAGATGCATTTGCAATTTAATTTAAATGACCAACATAATCAAAGTAATTAAACGTATTGAAAAATCTATCTTCCTCTCTCAGTCTCAGTTTTCCTTAAATTTGTACGTGGTATGTAAACAAAGACGAACTTTGATTATCTGTGCCTCATGAAGTATGTATGTATTATGTATTATTTGAAACCATAAATAATCATCTAATCTTTTTAAAGATGCATCTCTGGAGTATATTAAATAATGCCTCTGGAACTGATTTTCCTTCTTAAAAAATCATTAAGGCAGAAATGTTAAAGTATGTCTTTATTTAAATAGCAGAAATACCAATGACATCACGGATGCCATTTATGAAGAAGATCAAAGTACAGTTGTTCTGGATGAATCAGAGGGCTGTCTTCTGCTGTATAATGTTGTACTTTTCTCGTAGCAGATTGTGAAGATCAAAAATTAGCCCAAGGATACACAAAATACTATGGGAAAATCAGTCCGTTGTCAAACTTATTTATTTATTTATTTATTTATTTATTTATTTTTGTATTTCCTTGGTTTATAAGCCAAGAGAAGGAGCAGTGCTGTTCCTTCCTGCCCTTCAGTCTACTTTCCAATGCACCCAGTTCATCCTAGGCATCTACAACACTGTGAATATCTCTCTCACCACTCTCATGATATTTCAGATTTTTTTCTTTGTATGCTTCTTTGCAGCTAGGTTGTACTCTCCCTAGATTCAGAGACAGTAGCCACCATGGGTTTTAAATCCCCATTTGCTAACACCATGTTAGACACATAGTAAGTACTCGGGAAATGTTTGCTAAATGAATTGACTTAATGAACCATAATTGATGAAATATGAAAATGAAATATTAAATGAAATATATATTTAATAATCAGTATATATATAAAATAATTGGTTCGGTAATGATATTTTGCAACTAATAATCCATTTGTGTACAATCAAAAGGTTTTGGCTTGTGCACCTATGGACTCAATAAAAAGGCTTCTTTCACACGCATAAACAAATCTCTTCACCTATAATTTGGATTTGGACAAACTTACTTGTTACAGATTGTTCTCTCCTCTCCAATTTCAAAACTTCCCTCACTGAATATTTCCCTTCAAAAAATAAATATACTCAAGTTTGTTCAAAATTAAACACATGCACATGGAAACACATTCCCTTAATGTCATTACCACTTCATTTCTCATCATTAAGCATGTAATAGCAATGGGCTACTATTTCATATTCACTACCCTTTCATTTATTCTTCAACCCATTGCTTATGTCTTACTCAATATCACTATAATGTATCACTTTTGGCTAGGAAAAAATAATATGGCTAAAAACAAAAATGATCATGACAATGACAATAAACATGAAATGATACTGAGCATTATGCTGAGCAAAATAAGTCAATCAGAGAAAGACAGTTATTATGTGATCTCTCTGATATAAGGAATTTGAGAGTCAGGGTGGGGGGTTGTGGAGGGTAGAGAAGGAAAAAATGAAACAAGATGAGATTGGGAGGGACACAAACCATAAGAGACTCTTAATCTCATGAAACAAACTGAGGGTTGCTGCGGGGTGGGAGGGTAGAGATAGGGGGGCTGGCTTCTGGACATTGAGGAGAGTATGTGTTCTGGTGAGTGCTGTGAATTGTGTAAGCCTGATGATTCACAGACTTATACCCCTGGGGCAAATAATACATTATGTGTTAATAATAAAAAAAAATTTTTAGTCAGGGAGTCAGGACTTAAATTCAATTGATAGGCTCCAAAGCCCATGTTTTTAACCACTAGAGCATAATGACTATCACCAAAGGGTAAAGACCTACTGACTTCTTTCCAGGTCTAACATTTTGATTGACTATTTCCCCCTTTTTATTTCCTAAATTTTGGTGAAGTTTTATTCTCTCTTGATCTTTTCTCCCTTTGGTTTTTGTTTTAAAGCCTTTTCTCACTGGCCATTAAATCCTGGTGTTTCTCAAAATCATATACTAGGCTCTTTTTTCTTCTTATTCCACACTTTTTTTTTTTTTCCCTAGCAGATCTCATTCATTTCAGTGGCCTCAATTACCATCTCCATTTGGGTGACTTTATAATCTATTGCTTCTATTCATTTCTATTTACAAAACTAAAGACATGTACCTAATGACCTTGGAACATTTCTACCTGGATTTTTCATGGTCTTTGAATTCTCAATGTCCAAAGCTGAGTAGTAAACACAAAATTAGAATGACCATAATAAAATGGTTAAGATTATAGAGAACTAGTTCAGGCTCCTGGGTGGCTCAGTAGGTTAAGCCTCTGCCTTTGGCTCAGGTCATGATCTCAGGATCCTGGGATCAAGTCCCACATGGGCTCTCTGCTCATCAGGGAGCCTGCTTCCCCCTTCTCTCTGCCTGCTTCTCTGCCTACTTGTGATCTTTCTCTGTGCATCAAATAAATAAATAAAATCTTTTTAAAAAATTAAGAAAAATATTATAGAAAACTAGTTGGATAATTTCAGAAAAGAGTTGGAATGTATACAAAAATCAAGTGAAAATTACAGAGATATAAAATGGAGACCTAGCTTCATGCTTGCTACTGAGTCATGGAGGAGCCTTAACATCTAACCATGGTAGCATCAAGTCATCAGTCAGCCCGATATAGCCATCATTAATAGCATGTTTCAGACTTAAAGCCAAAAGTTGGGAATGCACAGAAAGAATTTATTATCAAGTGGAAATGATACATAAGAGACTAAGCTCAGGCATGTGTGGGACATATAAGCAAATTAAGAAAGTAAATTTTATTTCGCTGTCCCTGATTCCTGCTACAGTGCCTCCACTCCATCCAACACTATCTATGCCTTCATGATCTTTACAACTACCTAATTAAAGAACTAAAAATTGAGCCTGTTAAAAAATGGGTCATACACAGTTGAATGACTCCAGCATTGAAGTGCTTCTCAGGGATGATTCTGAAGCAAAGTAATAAAAGAGAATCTTCCCAGTGGGTGGAATTCTGAGTGGTGCAACTTTTTTTCCACTTTCACTCACCACTTTGTTCAGAAATACAAATGTGCTCTGACGCATAGGCAGTTGCTAACAGTTTGGCTGAATGTACAGGACCTTGGAAGGAATAGGTTGGAAACTTGGAAGTCTGGGGAAGATAAATGAGGATAGATCTTTCAGAACTGACACAGAATTTGAAGATATTTGTGACTCAGATGAATAGTCACCAAAGGACATACCCTGCAGGGAAGGTTCTCAGCAATCAAATGGATACAACAACTTTTGGATGTTAGTCAGTTTCTTTCTCAAGCCAGCATAGTACTTGATCAATGGAGTTGTAACCAAGTTTTCACAGTGTGAGGAATAGAAACAGTCAGGATAGGTTCAAAGGTAAGTTCTTTCTCTTACCAAGGTTGACTATGGTCTTCCCAATGCTGAGTACCTAGTATACCAGTAGAGAGTCCAATGCCAAGCCCCAGATATGACACCATTCCCAAAGAAACTAGCCAAATTCTATTTTTTAAATAAAGATTATATTTATTTTTTCATCAGAGAGAGAGAGGAAGAGAGCACAAGCAGAAGGAGTGACAGGAAGATGGATAAGTAGGCTCCCCACTGAGCAAGAGCCCTATGCAGGACTCCACCCCCAGACACTGGGATCATGACCTGAGCCTAAGACAGATGCTTAACCAACTGAGCCACTCAGGCATCCCAACTGGCCAGATTCTTGAAGGCAGTTTTATTAACTGGCCTTCTTCCTCAAAAGAGGGAGATGGGATATTTCCTCACTGGGATGTGCAATCCTTCTGGGTATAGATTTGTCTTCCTCCCAGTAACACTTCTGCCAGCACTACCATCAATGGACTCATGGAATGCCTTATCCACCAGCATTATATGCCACATAGTATTGCTTCTTGTTAAGAATTTCATTTCACGAAAAAAGAAGTGATGCAGTTGGTTCATGCTTATAAAATCCACTTGTCTCACATCACTGAGAAATGATTGTCTAAAAAATGAAGTGGCTTTCTAAAGATTCAATTATAGTGCCAGTTGGAAGACAATGACAAATTGTTGCCATCAGAACACATTGACAGAACACATTGACAGAACACATTGACAGAACACAGTTGACAGAACACATTGGTCTCAGAATCAAAGAGTGGAAGAGACTTTTCCTACTGTTGTATTCATTAATCCATTGGTGGAATTTTTGCTTCTTGTCTCAACAACCTCAAGCTCTGCTAGTGTGGAATTATTTTTTCCTTATAGAAGAATGCTACTCCCCATCTACACAACACTGGTTTCACTCAGTTAGGAAATGAGACTTTCACCCCACCAATCTTGATGATGCTGACCCAACTCAGAAAAAGGGGGTATTGGAGGTGATCTTTACACGGTGATGCATGACAAGGGTACAGTTTTCAGTTACAAGACAAGATCTGAGGATACAGTGTAAAGGAAGGTAACTGTAGTTAATAATACTATACTGTATACTTGAAATTTGTTGGGAGTAGATCTTAAGCATTCTTAGGGGGGGAGAAACAAGAATTTACTATGTGAAATGATGCATATGTTAATTAAATTGATGATGTTAATTATTTCACTATGTATATGAATATTAAATCAATATGTTGATTTAAATATTAAACCATACTTAAATATGTATAATTTTATTTATCAATTATTCCTCAATGAAGCTGGGGGAAAAGGGTTTTCCTTTAAGTTTGACCAATTGATCATGATTATGAAATTGATTTTCAGTTTTATAATGGGGGCAAAGAGATATATACATGGGACCCAAGGGAGTAACTGTGAGTAACTCTTAGTACTTTTATGTCTAATAGTAAGGATATAGTAAGCAAAAAAGGTAGAATCTTGAGGGCTTATTTATTATTTATGGGATGACTGGGTCACCCATGTACTAAGGGTCACCCATCTACTAAAATCCTTACCAGCTGAAACCTTTTTTTCCTAAGAGTAAGAGAATATGGAAATGTTGTAAAAGAAAGAAGTCTTATGTAAGTGCTAACAATGATCATGACCACTTACTGAAATATGAACTATTGATTAGTTCATAGTTTCTCTTTGCTTGGTATAATTATTAGTGCATATTAGTTCTATTTTTCCTTTCATTTTCATTTTATATATATAGGTGGTTAATTTTGGAATTTAGTCTTCAGATAATAGAATATTTTATACAACTGGGACTGAATTTGATTAATGGCTAATATAGACAGTGAATGCTGCTGGGACTGTGGGTCTCATTTTGGTGAAAAGAAAGGACTTCACACCTATGTATTCAGGATACCACTTTATTAGGTAGAATCATAAAATTTTTTATTTGCTGTGTGGAAATTCGTGTTATTATTAGGCTGTTTTTCAACAGGACAGCCAACATGTAGGATTTAGGAAGGCTGGTGGTGCTCATTTCAGCTCTCCATATGGAGAAGTTGTGGCCTAAGTGTAGAATGTTTCTCCATGACCCAGCACTTTGCTCTTCCATAACAACTATGGCCACCCCCTCCAGAAAGATTTGCCCACTACCATGTGGAATTACTTATAGACCTCTAGTAAATTTCTTTACCACTGGCAATCTGTATGTTCTTATGGTAGCCATGCCTTTGCTGAAAATAATCTGAATTTCTGCCTTATCAGAGGACCTTGTCTTAAGTTCTTAGTTCCTTTCTGTTCACTCTCCCTCCATTTTAGAGGTAATAGCTGCTTTCTGCTTTTGCCACTTCAGAACCACTTACTATTTCTCTTTAACTTATCTAGGAGTTAACATTTATATTAAATTCTTCCTGCTTCAATTACTAATATACCTTTTATTTCCTAACTGCATCCCAACTCATACAAATACTAAAGAACTTTCTCAGGAAAAAATAAATGTTTGCATCATGATAATAGCAAAGAGACCAAGAAATGCATGAGAAACAATGGGAAGGCTGAATATAAACACATACCGATTGAATTGTAATGTCTTGTGAAATTTCTAATAATTAAGGAAGAAAATACATGGAAATAATGGCACAAATGGTAGGAGGAGGATTAATGCAGTTAAATGATTCTTCAATGCTTGCACTTTTCCAGGAAATTTTAATAAGATGCATATTGTATCACAGAAGATAAACCCTAAAACAATAGTATAACTATGTATAAATAAAACACTATCAAGGAAAAATACTGAAAGATAATAATGGTAATATTAATGATGATAAAAACCAACAATACTTGTTAGAGAAGAAACTGATCAAGTAAAGAAAAATAAGCATGCATATCAGAAGTAAAAATTTGAGAAATTGGTTAAAAACTAAGATATAATAATTATTATATTGAAACTAAATTGATTTTGAAACTGCAATTCAAAGACATTTCATCATAACAAAGTAAAATCAAAGCCTAACTTTGTACTAATATTTTCAAAAATCAAGATATGTAATAACACAGAAAGTTAAAAAAAAAAAGGGCAAAAAATACTTTCCATAATAAACCTGAAAATTTCAGTCAATAAGTGGGTTGTTTCAAAATTATAAAAGATTCAATTCTTCATATTTAAAATTTATAGACCTATTTATAAGGTGTTAAAACATATGAAGTAAAATGACTAGAACTATGAAAAAAAACAGACAAACCCACTTAATGGTAAAATTTAAAATATTAGTCTCAATACCTAATGAAAAAAAAAAGAAAAATTGAAAAAATCTATAAGAATATTTCCTGTATTTTACTGATGTCTCTAACAAGTTTCAAAATGTTCTTCTATCCTTAAGATGATTATATCCAAAATCATCTTAGATGATTTTCCTTTTTTAACCATAATATAGTATTAAATTTTGTCAAATAAATTTTCTGCATATTTTGGAATCATTACATTATATTTTCCCTTAATTTTAATTTTTAATTTGACTATTGATTTTTGGTTAATATTAAGCCAATCTAGAATGTCTTGTGTGAACCCAACTTGATTATTACTATAATGTGTTTTTTTAATGCTTTGATGAGTTACATTGTTAATTTGTTTATGCTATTGCATTTATATTCATAAAAGTGAGTGGCAAATTTTTTTACTGTCTTTTTCTAATATTAATATCAATATTCTACTTGTCTCAGGACATTTGTTGAAAAGTTTTTTTTTTTCTTCAGTCCCTGGAAGATTTTATGTGAAATTATAATTGATTCCTTCAGTGTTTGAAAGATAGGCTCTAAAAGTTTTCTGGGACCAAATATTTATTTCTTTAAAAATTAATAACTGAAAAAAAATTAATAACTGAAATTTTAAATGATTTTGAATTGTATGGTTTTATAGTTCTTCTTGAGTAAATTTTGGTAAATTATATTTTTCCTAGGAATTTAATTATTAGTTTTTCTTACTATTAAAAGTGATTGCATTTAAGAGAGATACTCTGTTGATTTTGACTGGACATTCATATATACTTTTTTAAAGAGTTGAATGATAGAGCTAATCCTTATCTGTAAGTTTTGAATTTATATTTTTTCTTCACATATACAAAACCATATTTTTGCACCAAAAAATAATAAATATTACATTGTATTTCAACATCCTATTATATTAGTGCTCTGCAGCTTTTAAAATTTATGCACCCTTCTAATCTTAGTAATGTTTTTGTCCTTGTTCTTTTATTTATTCATTGTTCTAGGAGTTTATTTAAGCAAGAATATTTTCATTTAGTGAATAAAAATATTCTATCAGTAGAGCACAAAACCTTAAGAAAATATTTGAAAAGTATTTTTAGAAGAAATTTATTCTAAAGGAATTAACATTCCTGGAAAATCATTAAAAAATAGCTCACTTTAAATTATAAAAAAGTACCTTGTATTAAGTTTATACAAAGTGAAGAGAAAAACTACTATGGGAAAATCTAGTCAGCTGTCTTAGCTTATTTAGACCACCAAATTCACTATAATTAGATTTAGTTAAATTAGTAGGATGATGGTCAATTTTGAATATATTTTTACATTTCATTATATTAATGTCATTCAGTTTTATGACTGTGTATGATTTCAACTTCACTATCTGGTAAACAATGAACTCCAATTTTTTTTAATATCTTAAGCAGTATAAAAACCTTATTTCTTGTTAAGATTATAATTTTTTTTAAATTTTCCTGTCTTAATATTATTCATGGTAAATATTAAAAAATATCACCAATATGAACAAAAGGCTTTTTGCGGTCCTTGTTAATTTTTTTCCTTATGTTGTGTTTTTTGTTCCTGTTATTTATTTATTTCATAATTAAAACTGTGTATTCCCCCTCTCTGTTTCACCCACTTTGCCAGACTTCCCTACTTTCTCCCCTCTGGCAACCATCAAATTATTTTCTGTATTCATAGGTCAGATTCCACTTTTTGTTTTATTCATTTTTTTCAGATTCCACTTATAAGTGTAATTATATGGTATTTGTCTTTCTTCATCTGACATAGCTCACTTAACATATATCTTCTAGGTCTGTCCATGTTGTCTAAAATGGTGCAATCTTATCTCTTTTTTTTTATGGCTGTGTAGTATTGTGTGTGTGCGTGTGTATGTGTGTATGACATCTTCCTTATCCACTCATTTATAGATGGACACAAAAGTTGCTTCCATATCTTGACTATTGTAAATCATGCTGCAGTAGCATAGGGGTGCATATGGTTTTGACTATATCAAATTTTTACTAAAGAATGAAGATAATTTTTGCCTTTGTTAATCATTACTATTATATGTTTTCATATAATCATACTATTATATGTTTTTAATGTTACTATTCCTCTTATTTTTAATGTCCTACTTTGAATTATTCCAAATTCTTAATGTTGTTGCTTAGCTAAGTAATTCTGAATTTTTTTGAATTCTATACATTTTTAATCTAGTGTTATTCTTTTGTTAAATTCTCAATGTTTTCCAGTTTTATGATTATTTCATCTTTGGCTCATGAGTCTATTTTTATTGCATAATATTTCTAAAGTACTCAAGCCTTAAATGTACAGCTTGATAGATATTTACCAATTTTAATGACAATTGAATTATCACTCAAATCAATATATAAACCATTTACAGTCCCCCACAAGTTTCCCTAAGTTGATCTCAGTTGATCTCAGCTCCAAACCTCTTCTCAGTCCAGTATATAATCTTTTTGATCTGACTTTTTTTGTTGCTTATCATTTCATCTGTGAGATTCATCTACGTTACTATACATTTTACAACTATATACTCATCGTATGGAGGTACTGTTATTTATTGTTCAACATTATTACTGATAAATATTTGAACTATTTCTAGACTTTTAAAAATTTTCTTTAAGATTCATTTATTTTAGAGAGAAAGAGAGCAGGAGGAGAGGGAGAGAATCTCAAGCAGATGACCTGCTGAGTTAGTGCAGAGCCCTCCACAGGGCTCCATCCCATGACCCTGAGATCATGACCTGAGCCAAAATTAAGTGTCAAACAAATCACTGTGCCACCCAGGTGCCCCTAGATTTTTGATTCTTTTTTTTTTTTTTAGATTTTTGATTCTTAAGCATAAAAGTTCTATGAACATCTTTGTGTATTTCTCTGATCAACATGCACTCTTTTCTCTGTGGAATATAACTGAATTGAAATAGAATTGTGAAACTTTTAGAACATACGAATATCTGTGATATATACATATTATACAGTGCCTAAATAATATATTCTATTTGTTGCAAAATTACTTGACATTGTTGATTCTAGCTTTATGGGCTATTACATTACAGTTTTCATAAATGTTTTCTCAGTACTCTGACTTTTCAATTCTCTAATTGGTGAATGCCATTAGCTCAGTCTTCTTAATATGCTGTTAAACTTACTATGTTATTTATGATTATTTTCATCAATTTAATCTATTTATAGGATATATTTTTTAAAGCACCCATGGGGTGCCTGGGGAACTCTTGGTTTTGGTTCTAGTCATGATCTCAGGGTTGTGATATTGAGCCCAACCTACATCAGGCTCTGTACTCAGTGGGAAGTCTGCTTGAGATTCTCTTTTTCCCTCCTTCTCAGGCCCTCCCCCTCACCCTCTCTCTAAAAATAAATAATATTTTGGGGCACCTGAGTAACTCAGTCAGGCATGTGGCTACCTTCAGCTCAGGTCATAATCCCAGAGTCCTGGGATCTACCCCCATGATGGACTCCTTGCTCAGTAGAGAACCTGCTTATCCCTCCCCCTGATTGTGCTGTCTCTCACTATCTCTCTTTATTTGATATTACATATCAAATAAATAAAATCTTTTTAAAAATAAAAATATTAAAAATTTTTATTAAATATTAAAATATTTAATATTAAATATTATTTAATTAAAATATTATTTGAATCGTATTACTATTATTAAATATTTTAATATTTAATTAAAATATTAAATTTTTAATAAATTAAAATTTATTAAAATAAATAAAATCTTTTAAAAAATAAAAATAAATAAAAAATATTAAAATATTAAAAGCATTGAGTATTTTTAGATTTGGCCATATTTCCTTCAATTTCTGGCAAATTTTGTTATACAATTAGATACTTTCAACTTTAGGACTGTTACTCATTTGTGAATTAAAACTTTCATCATTATAGGGGCGCCTGGGTGGCTCAGTGGTTTAAACCACTGCCTTCGGCTCAGGTCATGATCTCAGGGTCCTGGGATCAAGTCCCGCATCGGGCTCTCTGCTCAGCAGGGAGCCTGCTTCCCTCTCACTCTCTCTGCCTGCCTCTCTGCCTACTTGTGATCTCTCTCTGTCAAATAAATAAATAAAATCTTTAAAAGAATAAAAAAAAATAAAACTTTCATTATTATATAGTGATACTTATTATTTTTAGTCATCAGGGTTTTAGTTGTGTGGTTTTTACTCTGATACTAGCAACAACACCTTTTACTTAGTTTTTGCTTGGTATATATCTTTTTATTCTTTGAAATTAAATTTCCATGTCTTTTTGTGCTATTCAGAGAATATGTATTCAGAGAATATATATTTATATTAGTCTGAACTTCCTGATTTAAAAAATATATATTTAATTAATTTATTTTTTTGAGAAATAGAGAGAGACAGCACAAGCAGGTGTTTGAGAGGGGAGAGGAAGGAGCAGAGAGAGAGAGAGAGTGAATACCAAACAGGTTCTGAGCTGGATGCAGACCCTGAACTGGGACTCAATCTCAAAACCCTGAGATCATGACCAGAGCCAAAATCAAGAGTTAGTCAATCAACTGACTTAGCCACCCAAGCACCCCTGAACTTCTTGATTTTTAAGAGTTAATTTAATTTTAGTTCACTTAGATTACTGATGTGTTTACATCTATATCTATCTTAGAAGCTATTTCCAATCTTTTTTACCTTGGAGAAAACTTTGAAAAAGTTTCCATGTCTTGGGGAACTCCTGCATAAAAATTATTATGTCTACACTATATAGTATACTAAGCATGATTAATAAATTGTGGATATAATAATCCAATAGAAGTTACCAAGTCTTTTTGAGTAAAGACTAACACTTTTCTATGGATTTGGTTTTATTATCGCACATTTCATGTAGAGGTTTTCCATCCTGCTACTAAAGTAAATTAATAATATAGACAGCTGAAAATTTTTTGTCCTTTTTCAAAAAATTCAACCCCTTCCTAGGACACCTGGGTGGTTCAGTCAATTAAGCATGCAACTCTTGATTTATCACAGGTCATGATCTCAGAGTTATGAGATCATGCCTTGTCTCAAGCTCTGTGCTGGGTGTGGAGCCTGCTTGAAATTGTCTCTCTACCTCTCTCTCAACCCTCTCCCCTTTCCCCAAACTACCATCAAAAATATAAATAAATAAATAACTCTCTACTTTTTTTTTTTTTGACTAATCCAAGCTGGCCTAAAAGATTTATTATAAATGTCTATTATTTAGAATTCTATTAAGGTATATGTACTCTAAGATATACAAAACAGTTCTCCCTTTTCCTTTCCCTTCTTAAAACTAAAAATAACTTTTGATCAAACTTTCTTGAAAAACAAGAATGCGAGTATTGAGCTTATCATACTTTTCTTGATATTAATTTCTTTTTTTCTTTTTCAATTTTGTATAACTCATAAAACAATTATTTCAATAATTATTTGAATTTGATATTATTTGATTGTATTATAACATGAATGGATTGCTTTGGTTGAATGGTAAAACTACTAAAGTCATGAACCAAAGCCAATTGATTAGAATCATAATCTAAGATATAATGCAAACGTTTTGAAAAGCAATTTTCTAAGTTATATGATCAGACTCAGTGTCTGAATTATAAAGCTGTTAGGCACATATGTTAGTTATATGATCTTTTGTATCATTCTATATACACATAAAAGTTATTTTCAAATCAAATATAAAGAATGAAATTTGTAATGTATGAAATGTGAGGTTTTTTTTTGCTGGGCATTTATTCAAAGCTAGTTCAAACTTACAATAAACATACATGATTTTCGTTTTTAACTGAAATGGGATAATTTCTGTTCTTAAGCCCAATGACTGTAAAATAAACAGAAGTTTGCATATAGATTTAATAAGTTAAAAGCTGCATTAAAATGATCAGTGCTATCTTCTGACAGCAAGGTATTCTTCTTCCACAGAAACACAGATCTTGTCTAGAGGCAGATTAATAGGTCAAATTTTGAATGTATTATCAGTCTGCAGCTCACAAAATATATCCTCTTCTTTTAAAGTCAAGTTCTCAGGCTGAACAGAAGTGACAGAGAAAGGATCTATCATTGTGTTATATATATTTTAGTTGAGTGGGAGGAAAAATACTGTTCAATGTTCTGAACTTCTCCAGATGTTTTTCAATAAGCTTTGGGCCTTGCTTATATCCTTCCTCACTCCAAACCCAAGCAGCAGAAATATTTCAAGATTTCCTTTTGTAACATGATTTTTTTAAATACAAATGATGTCTCTAATTTCAAGTACAAAAAAAACTCATCAACTGGAGAAAAAAATCTCTAGGACATAAACCGGATCACATGATGAAAAACGTCTGCCAATTAGATTGGTTATTTTTTGGACTTTTTTCATCTTCAAAGCACTCAGCCAAGTCTGGACTACAATTTTCTTGAAAGTGCTCCTGTAATTTCCCTTTCAGCTCATACATCCTGTTGGGAACTCTTTGTCCATTATACCACTAGATTCCTTTGTGTAGCAGGACTGTGTGTTTATGCCTGTTTCCTAGGATTTTATGCAGTTTTATAAGAGTCTTGGAGAGTTAGTCTCTTGGTTTCATAAAATTGACCATTACATGTGGCAATATTCAAAGATTATCATTTCATTTCCATGAGGTCTTTTTTTGACATCAGAAATTTTTTGCAAACAGAGCATTATTTTAGGACAATGTTTGGACTTCAGTTTTACAACAGATGTGAAATCAAGGAGCCAGTAATTGAATGGAAACCTTACTATATATGTCAGTGCAATTCTTCCAAGACAGAATTTATATTCAACACGTGAAGATGGAACATTAAATATATGTAGTCCTTTGTTTCAGGGCACTCTGCACAGGAAATTTGAATTTGAATTCCATCACTGTTTATAAATACTACAAATGCCACAGAGTGGCATTTATTGGTGAAATCCTTTGACTCATGAAGCTTGACATTGAAGCTCTTGTTTTTCCAGTTTATTACACAAAACCTTTTCAATTTCCTGGGATATGTGATCAATACACTGATTATCATTCTCCTTGAGAGTGACACTTTTTCAAAAAAAAGTTTTTTTAAACTTTATTGGAATTTTTTTTTCAGTGTTCCAAGATTCATTGTTTATGCACCACACCCAGTACTTCACATAATACGTGCCCTCCTTAATACCCACCAGCAGGCTAACCCAAACCCCACCCCTCTCCCATCCAAAACCCTCAGTTTGTTTCTCAGAGTCCACAGTCTCTCATGGTTCCTCTCCTCCTCCGTTTTCCCCCAATTCACTTCTCCTCTCCATCTCCCAATGTCCTCCATGTTATTCCTTATGCTCCACAAGTAAGTGAAACGATTTGATAATTGACTCTCTCTGCTTGACTTATTCACTCAGCATAACCTCCTCCAGTCCCACCCACACTGATATAAAATTTGGGATTCATCCTTTCTGATGGAGGCAAAGTACTCCATTGTATATATGGGCCATATCTTCTTTATCCATTCGTATGTTGAAGGGCATCTTGGCTCTTTCCACAGTTTGGCAACTGTGGCCATTGCTGTTATGAACATCGGGGTACAAATGGCCCTTCTTTTCACTACATCTGTATCTTTGTGTTAAATACCCAGTAGTGCAATTACAGGGTCTTGGGTAGCTCTATTTTTAATTTCTTAAGGAATCTCCACACTGTTTTCCAAAGTGGCTGCACCAACTTGCATTCAAATTTTCATTCAGCATATTATCTTAGCAATTTCCTCACTACAATGTTACATGCTGACATTATCATGTTTTTACCAACTGTGTGACTTACCCTTTTCTGGAGAATAATCTCTAGTATTATATAACTTGGTTTCTTTTTATAGGGTAAACTTTTTAAGAAAAACTTAATTTTTAGATTCTTAAAGCCATATAAAATAATCAGTACCATCATTTGTCAAATGATTTCTAAATGAGTGTCTTTAATTTTTCTGGAAATATTGTTGCATTTCAAGTTGCCACAGATTACACAAAGAAATATGCCAAGTTGGATATTAGTCAATGTAACCCACAGTTATAAAGCTTTCATTATAAGGACAGGTTTTGTGTGTCTCTTTCCACATTGGCACGTGATTTAGAAGTTTGTAATTTTTCATCACCAACATTATCAGAATCGCCCATGGGTCCATCCTTGAATCATTTTACATTTCATATCTCATCTTCACAGATAACCACACTGAATCATCAGAAACAATTATAAAATACAAGAGCCAATAAAATAGAAAATAAATAGCATGCTATAGAACCAAATGTGAACATTATGGGGCAAAAAGCATTATAAAATTTGCTGCTAACTGATAATCTTAAGTTTTCTTAACATCCTTCAGGAGAGAGTTTGAATTTGTTCCTACTAAATGTTGAGTTTTTTACTGACCTGAGATGACTCTAAATTCTCCTCCTGTAATTTTTTGACACATGTGGTATCCAAGTTAATTCTGTTACATGTAGCATATTATATGCCCTAGAGATGGCCACTAATTCATAATGCAACTTGTTGTGCTGACTAGTTGATGCATTTAGTTACATTATTTTGTTCCCTGTACCCAAAGCCCCATTAAGAAAGGCTGTCTCTTCTGAAAAGCAGGGTTTTTTTTTTAGTTCACTGTTGTTCTTTAAGGCCTAATCTTTATGAAGATGTCTTTTTTTGATCCTTCTTGTCAATCGGTCATAAGCTCTATTGCAAAGAAAAAATCTTTATTTCTTGAGTTTTAAAATATGTTTTATATTTGTGGATTTCTTCCTTTGTCATTACCTCAGTGATGCATTAAAGACTTGGCTTTTGTTTGTTTTGTTTTCAGCATCTCTGTTATTTCAGTTCATAGCAATCTCCATCATGCCTCTAGAAATGTAAATGTGCAATGCACTTTCTACAAAGCAAACACTGTAGTGCTGTTTCCATGATTGAAACTGTTCTGTCGTTTACATTGTACTTAAATTACAAATTCCTCTACATGCATGGCAAAACCTGCCGTTATCTGGCCCTGCTCACCTCTCTTGTCCAATTATTTTCTCCTCCCCTTTCACTACCACTCATTCTTTTCTAGCTTGCTAGGCTTTTAAAATGTGGTGACTCTCACTGTTTCTCTTTTCCTCAGTTCTGAATTTAACTCACTCCTAAATATCTCCCAAGTGTTTGCTGGGCATAATTTTGATCTAGTAGCCCCTTCATCCTTTCTCACACACTTCTGCCCACTTGCCTTTCTATAAACTTCTATAAACTAAGGGAAGACTTAGAGAATACAGCCAAACTGCATCATGTTTACCTTGTTAGCTAACTTTCTCCACAAGTAAGAAATACTCCCCTTGAGGTGAGGTCATTGCATATATATTCAGTATATGCCTCCAGATCCCAGCATGAGGCCATAAATGTAGGAGAAATTGAGGCTGTGTGGAAAAAAATGAAAGTATGATATTAATTATACATTATAGTCCAAGAATAGGTAATAGGGGTGTGTGTGTGTGTCTATGTGTGTGTGTGGTGTGGTGTAGGTGTGTGATATGTTTGAGCTAAGATTTACTGTTCACATTAAATATTTAAAAGACATTTCCTTGTCATTATAAAAACTAAAAAAATGATCTTTTCTGGCATGTCATTTGAACACTTTATTCTGTTTGTTCATATAATTATCCTTATTTTACAACTTATTTACTCTGTATCATATTTTTACAGGAATCCTACTGTTGTCATAAATTTGGTTAGCATATCTAAGTATTTATGTATCTTATTCCACATTGTATGCCTATTGCTCTTAATCTTTGGGCCACAAGTTAGTTGTAGCATGTTGGCATCCCCATTATACAACCATAAGTATTACATCGAACAAACATAATTCATTAGGGTACAAGCATAAAAGACTTTTCTTTTTTTTTTTTTTTTCTTTTTTTGGTTTTCTCACTACTGCCTGGAGCTCTATTTTCTGGGAGAAATCTTAGACAGTCTTCATAACATTTTCTGGTTATTCTGGGACAATAAGTCTTACAGGCATTTTCATTCCAGGAAAATTCTCATTTTGGTAACAAAATTGCCATTTGTTGCTGAACCTTCTTTCTTCCCTCCCCCAGGATAGGCCTTCTTTAAGCTAGAAACTTACTGAGAATAAAAGATGCTGTCAGTTTCCACTCCTCTCCCTAATCTTGTGCTAACCTTATTGCTGCTACTTCTGTACTCCTTCGTCCTCAGTCCCAATGCCCATCCCACAAGGCTGCCCAGAGTTTCACGACAGTGAAAACACGGAACAGGGAGAGAGACAGAAGATAAGTCAAAGATATTATACTAAATATGCATTGAACATCAAGAACATTAAATATCTATGTCTACTAGGAAATGTAGTATAGAGAGTAAGAAAGGTGTAGCGATATGAGAAAAGGATTTTCTTGTGGAAAACTGTATTCATATCTGTTATACTTTTTGCCTAGTTTGGCAGAAAGGGATGTTCATTAAAAATCACTACAAGTCTCTCCTCCTCTTGTCTCTGTTTCTTTCTGACTATTGGCTTCATTATCGGAAAAAGTGTTCTACTCAGCAGTTCCCATATCTCACAACAAAAATATTTACCATCAAAGATAGGCTCAGACATGCTCTACTTGGTCTCAAGTCCAAAATTCATAGTTTAGTCACATATATATTACACTAGGTATAAATCCCAAGAGCAATAAGCTGTGAAGAGGGAAATATATTTTAAAATGTAGTTTCTATTTGAACCACATATTTAGAGAGAAGTGTTACTGCACAAGAGAATTGGATGAATGTGTTAGGAGTTTTAAGCAGACAAGTCAATATCTAACCACTACAAGGTGGTGGAAGTAAAAAGAAAAAGATGTCTCTTGGAAAGCACTACTACACTTTTGTGGATAGTACATTTTATAAGGACTAAGTCCTTAAAAGCATGATTATATTGAAATAAGTAGCAGATCTCAGTCATTGGAAAGTGATACTTTGATTTTTAAGAGTAATGGGATGATTTTTTTTTTAATTTTTTATTTATTTTTTATTTTTTTATAAACATATAATGTATTTTTATCCCCAGGGGTACGGGTCTGTGAATCGCCAGGTTTACACACTTCACAGCACTCACCATAGCACATACCCTCCCCAATGTCTTTAACCCCCTCCCCCTCTCCCAACCCCACCTCCCTCCAGCAACCCCCAGTTTGTTTTGTGAAATTAAGAGTCATTTATGGTTTGTCTCCCTCCCAATCCCATCTTGTTTCATTTCTTCTTCTCCTATCCCCCTAACCCCCCATGTTGCATCTCCATGTCCTCATATCAGGGAGATCATATGATAGTTGTCTTTCTCCGATTGACTTATTTCACTAAGCATGATACCCTCTAGTTCCATCCACGTCGTCGCAAATGGCAAATGTTTATAGCAGCAATGTCTACAATAGCCAAACTATGGAAAGAACCTAAATGTCCATCAACAGATGAATGGATAAAGAAGATGTGGTATATATACACAATGGAATACTATGCAGCCATCAAAAGAAATAAATCTAATTTTTTAAATTATTCTTTGAAAGGGAAAAAATAATTGATTAAACACATCTTAGAATTAAAAAAAAAATTAAATGCCCTCTCAGCATTGTTCTTGTTGACTTCATTATGGGATTTTACTTCTATTCTGAGTCAATAAAAAAGTTGCCTTTAGTGCTGACATAAAAATAATAAGCTGCCATATTCCCAAATTTCACAATTGAAACATTGCTTTGTGGCATTTAGCCACTCTTAATGGTCTTTCTTGTTACTACTACAGTAAATAATCTAACAGACTATCATAAATAAATTAGTCATCTATAATTTCACTTATAAAATTATGAAAAGCCGAAGGACATTTTGAAATTAAAATTTAAAATTGTCATAGAATTCTTAATTTATGAACCATTTACAAATAACCAAAATCATAGAATGTCCTCATTTTATGATTTAAGATATTAAAAATGTTACCTTATGGTTCACAAGGAAATTTAGGCCTAAATAAACTGAAATAAAAATATTGCAAATTTCATAAATTGGCTTTCTAACCTGCTTTCCTGTCTATAGGATACCTGTGAGAAGGAAAGAAGTTGACAATAGCTGATTTTCTCTTGAGCATCTTATACAAAGACTTGACAATCATCATAAAGCTAAATGATTAACAAACAAGACTTTTTTCTATATTATTTTCTGTATATATTCTTTATATATTCTTTATTACATAAAGAAATTGTGGAGACAGTGTCTTATTATTTTGGCAGTTTGTTTCTGTTAATTCACAATCTATAATTTCAAGCAAATCAATATTTTAGCTATTTTAGTTGTGATACCCTATATCTATCTCAAGCTATACATTCAAATAAAATTAAACTCAAAAAGCTCCCATTAAAGTGAAAAATACATTTATATATTGATAGTTAATAAGTTAATAAGGAAAAAAACATTTCAAAAGAAGGTAGCTTGGATAGAGTCTTGTAATAAACTCTGCTTTTTAGTTCTTTATATTGCCTAATGGAAATAAACAATAAAGGTCCATAGGTATAAAAATATCCAGGAAATGGTCAGAGGTCTGTACCTGAAACCCAGGAAGGTGAAAACTTATATTTGGATAATTTCACAGAACCTATTCTCCACCAATCTATATCCTTAATAACTTTGGCTTTAAAATTTCTAGTATAGCTAGAGCATATTTTAATAGGATAGATTGCACCTGTTCCATGTGCCTCAAAAATAAGAATTGGAATATGTTCCTTTTTATCAAATATAGAGCTATGTTTGAACGCTCTTCCTGAATATGAAGCTTGTCCTGAATTATACAATCACTAGAATAAAAAGAAAAAGGATTTGAACAGGCTATTTAGGATTGTCCTGGAAGGATTTGAAAGTCAGATGTTAAATCAATGTTATAATGAGTTAGGACATACAAGATTAGGTCAATGGAAAACAGAACACTATTAAGACAGCACTAGATGGAGTTGCTATTTTTGCAAGGTGGTGGAGAACTGAGAAAGTGAAATCATATACTGTTGCTTTTTACTATCTATAGCATTTATGTTCTGTAAAGACATGAACAATGAATTAGTGAACACTGAACCACTACTCAGGTGAAAATACAGGGTTAGGTTTCTATGAAGCTCTGGTCATAACATTTTCATCAACCAATAAATACATAATCTTGTTTTATGAGTGTTTCTGTTTAAAGACACCTTATTTAATATACATTGTTGATTCATTAACATTGGACTCATAGTCAACAGCACTAAAATTTTTGCCGTAATAAAGCTTATCCAACATATGTATTTTTCTCCAGAAGACACATTTTTTTCTTTCCTTCTGGACATGGGTAGAGAATATAGCTCTTTAACACTAGACTTAGGGAGCACCTAAGCAGCAACAAAATGTGTAAAATCACAAAAATCAAAAAAGCATGTCACTAATAGACTAAAAGTATCCTTGTTTACACTATGATAGCTGAGCAAGAAGCCAGAGATCACCATGTTTGACCTCAGCCAGGAATGAGCATGTTGGACAACTCCAATCTTTACCATTCTGCATATCTGTTATTCTTTACAAAGTTGATGTGGGACTAACAAATAAGTGGACAAATTCAAAAAATATGGAATTTTCAAGCAATGAAAATTACATTTAGATTACATCTAAAATTACATTTAGATTATATCTAAAAGGGAGACCAGTTATGGTGATATTCTGGAACCATACTCTGTGTGTTGATGAGCTAGATTAAATATAAATCAGGAAGACTTTTTCTAACTTGACTAAATCTATAGGACTGAAGCTCAAAAGATACTGCATGGGCTCCTTTGCTCCTTTGCTCTAGTTTCTTCTCTTAAGGGATTGTGTTGCTCTAATGTCAAATATAAAAATTATAATAATAATTAATTTAATTAAATAAAGGAAAGCTTTATTTTCTTTATTGAGCACTGACAAAACAAGAAAAAAATTATACAAGTTTTGGAGTAAACCCTACTCTTCCTAGTTCTCCCCAGTGCATGGGATTTCTGTCACTTGGGAGGTCGCAGATGCATGGTGATACTAAGATCCTTCATTTCATGGTGAGACTGAGAAACATTCCAAAAAGGAAAAAGAAATGAAATTACAAAGTAGCTAAATAGTGGGAATACAAAACTGAAGAAAAAATTACTATGTCCCACGGATTTAAGAGGTTTTATTCCATCCAGAAACATTGACATTTCTACTCCTAAATATTCTAACACTATGAACTTTTAAAAAAAACTGTCCTCATTTTTGGGAGGTTTGAAAACCCGGAGCAGTTATTAAAATCAAGTAAACAAGAGAATATACAATTAAGTAGAATTATGAACTATATTGTCTGATTTTAGCTTGGAAAAATCAACAAGGAATTTAAAAACCTTCCTACAAAGAAGCCATAAGTGAAGATAATATCAAAACTGTAATTCTTACAGAAAAGAAAAATGGCACATACACCACCTCTTCTTGTTTTATGATTCATTGCCTCCAATATAATTAGGTAAAATGATGATTTTATAGTAAGATTCTATCTACATAGCAAAGCCAAATTTTAAAATTATCATCAAAATCATTTGATAATATGGCTATAAGTCTAATACTAACCAAAAACATTGCCCTACAGTTATTTTGTTTTTTTAGATCTAGTAATCATCACAACTAGCAAAATATTTTAAAATCAAGTTAGGAAAAAGACAGATCTCTACAACTTTTTAAAACTGTTTAGGTATTTAAAACCTAATGGTAAAAACAAAACAAAATAAACTAACAAACAAAACCTGACTAAAAAAATTAAGCAAAGGACTCTAATAGATGTATCTTCAAACAAGGTAAACCGATAGCCAATCAGCAGATGAAAAGATGCTCAACATCTAATCATTAGGGAAATGCAGATGAATACCACAATGAGATATCACACTATCACCTCACAATGATGCCATAAAACAAACAAACAAACAAACAAAAAAAACAAAACAAAAAACAAAATAGGCAAACAGAAAATAACAAGTGTTGGCAAAGATACAGAAATGTCAAATTCCTGGGCCAAATGTTGGTGGAAATGCAAAATGGTACAGCTGCTATGGCAAACAGTAAGGTAGTTCCTTAAATAATTAAAAATGGAATTACTATAGTCCAGCCCTACATATACATCCAGAAGAACTGAATGCAAGATCTCAAAGAAATATTTTAACACTCATTTTTATTGCAGTCTTATTCACAATAGTCAAAACGTGGAAGCAATGGAAGTGCCCATTGATGGATGAATGGGTGCATAAAATTGGTATATACATATGATAGGATATTATTTAACTTTTAGAAAGAAAGAGAATTCTGATACATACCACAACAGCCAACCAATCCCAAAAGGGTAAACACTGTATTATCCACTTAAGTGAGATAAATGGAGTAGTCAAATTTATTGAGACAGAAAACAGATCAGTGGTTGACAGGGGCCGAGGGGTGAGTGGGAAATGGGAGTTATAATTTAATGAGTATAGAATTTCAATATCACAAAATGAAAAAAGATCTGGAGATTGGTTGAACAACAATATAAATGTACTTAACACTACCTACCTGTACATTTAAAATTGTTAAGATGGTAATTTAATGTGTATTTTGCCATAACTAAAATTTTTCTAATCTAATGGTTATGCAGTATTTGCAAAATTTCACCAAATATAATGGTGCGTTTAAAGCTCTTTGTAGATATTTTTCCATAATATTGATAGATAAAAAGACATACCCCACTGGGGGAACACTCCTCTTTGCTGATAAAAATGGCTGACATAATAAGCAGCAAACAATTTGGTCACTTGGAAATGAATTCCCGTGTCAGTAGACACTATTGAAAGTTATGCAGAAAGAAATGCTGAATATTGGGAAAAACATATACACTAAGAATCAAGTGTAGATTTTTAAAATATTTTTAGTTTATGGTGCTTTTTACCTTTTCCATTAATTATAAAATATACCAGAATATTCTTTGTTAATAATGAAATAAAGATATATTAAGAAAGTATATTATTGATACATTTTCAACATATTCTGTCCATATATTAGAGTAAAAAAGGCATATGTGTAATTTAATTTAATTTATTTAATTTTTTGAGATAAAATTAACAAAATTTTTTGATATTTAATTTTTTTGAGATAAAATTAACAAAATAGCTTCACATACGAAAATTTTTTCACAGTATATTTTATGAAGAAGCAGTTGCAAGATTACAAAAACTCAAAGCCATAAGTGCACAAATTGTTATCAGTGTGGTAAATCTTCCAAAAATAGATCCTCAACATATGCTAGAATCATTATAATACTCTATGATAAAATAGAGGGACACCAAGAACATTTTTAAAAGAGGCTCTCTGTTTTTCAAGTATCCCAATGCTTAAAATAACTGTCAAACTTAAAGATACTTTAAGTTTTTTGTGTGTATTTCAAATGTTAAATATTTTAGAATTGACAAATGACCAACTCTTTTTTTTAATGTCACATCAGTTATCATTTGATTAACACTGTCACTGCCTTAGAGTCTAGAATATACTGCCAACAACAAATTACAGGACTTGAGGAATAGACGAACATATATCTGAAGGGGAATGGGGATTTTAAGCTATGGTTTTTAATGACTGATTATGGTGAATTTGCTTGGAATGTTTCCCCTTCTGACTAGGCTGACATAATTCATATGAGCCTTCTGTTAAAGTAACTTGAGAACGTAGACCCTAGACTAGATGGCATGCATTAAGTTACCACCTCTAATATTTACTATATGGTGTATTTCAGGACAGTTAATTTACATATTTGTATCTCAAATTCTCCACCTGCAAATTGTGAGTAATAAATATTACTACATAGTAATTAGAAGAGTGCCTGGTGTGGAAACAACTTTCAATACCTAAGTACAACTTCACTGAAGTTGTCACAAATTAGACTCTTTTTTCAAATATTCAGCTTTCAATAAATACCACTCTCAACTCCCAGCACAATTAAGTGGATTGTTTCTCACAAAAAAAGGGGAGAAAAAATCCACCCAGTCCTTAGATTTTTGTCCCAATTTAACCTATGAATTTTCTGAGACAATAGAAATTTATTTTTGATAACACTTCCATAGAAAATATTTATTGCCTCACAGGGTATTCACGGAGCAGTTCAGCTTCTAGAAGTGCTAAGGATCCCAAATTACAAGTCATTGTAGCTATAGTGGAGAACCCAGAGAACCTCTTGCCTGCTTAATTATGAAAGTCCCCTATCCATCAATTATAATAGAATACAGCTAATACCGTAATAGTCTGAATTAAAATAAAGAATTTTTTAATCACCACAACCAATTAGATAAAGAGATTTTTAATGTTGCAGGGTTTTGCCTCCAATCTTAACCCATCATACAAGAATGCTGCCTTTCTGATAGAAATTAATATCTTTTCTCCAATCTCCAACTTCACGTGATGATTTGGTAGCAAATTCACTCACAAATATGTATGTAACAATATTTGGCATGAAAAAGTATTGCAAAATAAGGAGAAAAGAAAGTCATATGTAAGATTCTGAAGAATATAAGTAGTTCTCTAGTCTATTTTTTATAAGAATCTTTTAAAAATTGATAGACATCATAAATAAAATGTAAGCATACACAGACTATGAAACGAAGGAGAAATCCATAAAGAGAGATCAAAATTAAGTGAAAAGTCAACTGGTTCAGTTTAAGTGAGAAATATAGAGCCATGAAAAGATTGCAAGAAACTTAAAATGCGATATCTCATTTAAAATGTATGAGGGAAACAACATGTAACAGCCACTGCCAAAACTTTTACCAGTGATGTAAGGCAGGAAAATAAAAACAATGAAAATATCAAAAGATAATTTTGATGGAGAATGGAGACCTAATGCTAAGCATTGCTGGTGTCTCTGAAAAATAAATAAGAATATTTCAAAGAGGACATCTTAAAATCTCTAATCAGTACATAATCATAAAGATTTGCTTCAAGTTGTTTTATATTAATCTCTAGTCTAGGGGCGCCTGGGTGGCTCAGTGGGTTAAAGCCTCTGCCTTCGGCTTGGGTCGTGATCCCAGAGACTTGGAATCGAGCCCCACATTGGGCTCTCTGCTCAGCAGGGAGCCTGCTTCCCTTCCTCTCTTTCTGGCTGCCTCTCTGCCTGCCTGTGATCTCTGTCTGTCAAATAAAATAAATAAAATCTTAAAAAAAATCTCTAGTCTAATAGTATTGCAGCAAAAATATGAATTATGCATTTCAACATCATTGAATTTTAGAGGTTCAGTTTATGACTTCGTATATGGGCAATTTATGGACACATTCTGAGAAGAGAAAGGAGGGTTAATAATGGGTTGTAGCCAATCTTTGTGTAGGACGTAACATGTGCTAGATACTGTTCTAAGTGCTTTACACATACTGATATGTTTAATTTCAAAACAACTCTAATCTTCAAAATAACCTACATTCCAGATAAGGTAATTAGATAAAAGAGATAATGAACTTAAATAAAGTCTACCCAGGTAATAAGTGGAGGAAACTTGAACTTGCATCTGACTTCTTGTCACCAGCATTCATCTTCCTGATCAGAATAGCCACAAGAAGCTACATCAGGGCCTGGAATTTTCTGTTCTATCCCCATAATATGAAAAATGTCTAATACTGTTTTTGAAATTGTGGAGAAAGTGGAACCATCTTACACTGTTGATGGGAAGTTGAGCATTCCAGAAAACACTATGGAAGGGTCTCAAAAAGTTAAAAATAGAATTACCCTAGGATCCAGCAATTGCACTACTAGATATTTACCCAAAGGATACAAAAATACTAATTCGAAGGGGCACATGCACCCTGATGTTTACAGCAGCATTATTAACAATAGCCAAATTATGGAAAGAGCCCAAATATTCATCAATTGATGAATTGATAAAGAAGATGTGGTATATAATAACAAATTTTTAAAAAGAAGATGTGATATATATATGCATATATATGCATATATATAGCATTCATAAGTATATAAATGTTAACCATAAAAATAATGAAATCTTGCTATTTGTGACAACATAGATGGAGCTAGAGTGTATTATGCTAGGCAACATAAGTCGGTCAGAGAAAAACAAACTGTATGATTTCACTTATATGTGGAATTTAAGAAATGAAACAGATGAACTTGGGAAAAAAAGAGAGAGGCAAACCATGAAAGAGACTCTTAACTATAGAGAATAAACGAAAGGTTGCTGGAGGGGAGGGGAGTGGCAGATACGCTAAACAGGTGATGGGTATTAAGGTTGGCACTTGCTGGGGTGAGTACTGGGTGTTATATTTAAATGGTAAATCACTAAATTCTAATCCTGAAACCAGTATTACACTATATATTAACTAACTATAATTTAAATAAAAAATTGAAGTACACACACAGAAAGTGTCTGATACATAATAAAAATATTTTTTAAGATTTTGTTTATTTATTGACAGAGAGAAATCACAAGAGAAAAACAGAACAGCAGACAGAGAGGGGGAAGCAGGCTCCCCATTGAGCAGAGAGCCCGATGTAGGGCTCGATCCCAGGACACTGAGACCATGACCTGAGCTGAAGGCAAAGGCTTAACCCACTGAGCCACCCAGGTGCCCCAAACAATAAACTTTTTAAGTAAATATATATTTTTACCTCAAACTCATTAACCATATTTTAAACAACCTTACTGGCCTAATTAGTTATGAATGTTAAAACATTTAAAAATTGTACCTCTTTTATATTCTCCATATCTTCGAACAGATTTTATTTTGTATACTTGGTGCTTTGTAAACAAAAGACATAAAAAAGTCATGACTATTCAAAGAAATTATACTGCCTCAAAATTTAATTTTAGAGATATAAATGGCCATCTATGTTTTTATCTTAACCCCATTTTTAACTTATCTTACTCTGTGCTTTCATTGTCAACACTTTTCCTCACTTTTTATTTTTCCTATAAAAATTATATTGTTGGACTTTGATTTTTTTTTTTTTTTGAGAGACAGAGTGAGCATGTGAGCATGGAGGAAAGAGGGAGAAAGAGAATCTTAAGTAGGCTTCATGGTCAGCAAGGAGCCCCTGGCAGAACTGCATTGCATGACCCTGAGATCATGACCTGAGCCAAAATCAAGAGTCAGAGTCTTAACCAACTGAGTCACCCAAGTGCCCCTACAGGATCCTGATTTTTAAATGAACTCTTACTGCCTTGGTTTTAACCATTTAACTAATGCATATTTGTTACCATATTGGTATATTTCAAAGCATCTATTCATATTTATTCTCATTAGATGTTATTTTTACTATTTGCTATGCTTTCCTTTTGCTGGTGTTTCTCTTTTTTTACTTTTGACATGAGCTTTAATTTTATTAATAGTTATCATAAAGCAAAAAAAAATGGAAATGTTTCTATAATTATCAAAGTCAAAAATATATAGTTGTTTGATTTTTCCAAAAAAGAATTTAGCATAATTGAACAACCATATTTTCCAGTGTCTACCTCCCACCATTGTAAAAGTACTGAGATTATACCTTGAAACACTAATATTAGGCTTGGTTTTGTCTAGAAATTCATAAGTCTTTTCTTTTGGGCATCCATATTGCACTAGAAGATGTCATCTGTTCTATAAGGGCTACAAAAACAAAGTTGGTATTCATATATGCACACACACATGCATACAGACTTAAAAACTGGGTCATGACACTGAGATTCTGACAGTCAAAAGATTCCACCACAACAGAAAAAAATCAAGTTTATGCCAAATTAAAGTTTAGAAAGAAAATATAAGGAGGAAGATAGTCCCCTGCTTTGCTCAGAGAGGACTAGATTGGGAGTCAGTCTCATTGGGAGTGAGAGGAGTATTGCCAAGTGACTTCAAAACAAGACAAGGATTAAAGACCAATCTAAGGTCTGAAACAGGAAAGTTATTTATTTTTTCAAGGAATTTCCTTCTAATATATAAATGTGACTTTATTTTCCTATCCACCTATTTTTTCAACTCTTCTGTAACACAGTTATTAAATCATCACTTCACTTTCTACACAGTGTGGCTACTTCATCCCTCACTTTTAACTTCCTTTTTTCCTTTGTATTTTTCAACTTAAAAAAAAATGTTGGCCATCACTCAGTAAAGTCACTCTTACATTGTCAGTAGGGTTAGATAAAGGAGAAAAAACTTCAGAAACCAAATAAGCAGTAGTAAATAGAAAAAAAAACTAAAGTCAAGAAATGAAGGAAAGTATTTGCAAGTTGGGTTAGAATAGGGAGTATCATTTACCCAGATCAAGCATTAAAAGATGAAAGTGATTATAAAACAACTATTCAAGATTGGAACTTGATATATGTCCATGGAATGTGGGACATTGAATTTCAAAAGTGAAACCTTTTTAAATGAAGGGTTTGGAATTATGGTCCAACATGAATAGAGTAGACAAAGCTGAAGTTTAAGTTTATTGTATTTACAAGTATCTTGAACAAAATATTTCTGCACATATTTAGCATTGAGCTTCCAATTCGCAGGCAGAATTTTCATCTTTCTGTGCCATCTTTTGATTTACTTACCTTAATTTTACACAAATCACTCTATATCCCAGAAATATATATATTAGAGTGTGTAATAAATCATACATAATAGAACAGATTATAATGCACACAAATACATACATGTCTATTCTGCAGTATTAAATATATCTATGTTTAAGAAAACTGTATAATTATGTAAGTTTTAATATTTTAAATATCTCCAATATTTTATACTTTATTATTTTTTTAAAGATTTTACTTATTTATTTATTTAGAGAATGTTGAACAGGGGAAGGGGCAGAAGAAGGAGAGAGAGAAAGAATCTTCAGTAGACTGTAGACTTGATCCCTCAACCCTGAGATCATAAACTGAGCTGAAATCAAGAGTCAGACACTTAACCTACTTGAGCCATGCAGGTGCCCCATGAACCTCCAGTATTTAAAAAGAATCACATACATTAATTTTTTGTCTTAGCATGCTTGTTTGTTCCATTTTAAATTTATAATTAAGTTCAGAGAAGAGGCTATAATTTGAAGTATTTAAGAGAATATGATTTCATTTTAAACATTTTTACCATAATTAAGAACACTTAATCTTAATTATGCACAATTTTAGTAAACATATGGGAATATTATTTGTAAGAATTGCATATATGTCATGTCAGAAATTTAACTGCTTGAAATTGTCATATACTGAATTCACAATTGTAGTTAATAGTATTTAAAGCCTTTAATTTATCAATTCACTTTTGCTTACTCACAAACATCACTGAAACAATTCTCTACTCTGTCACCATTTATTTTCAAAATGTTTCACTCTTTTTTTTTCCTATTACAAATTTTCTTTCCCTTCTCACTGCAAAACTTTACTCATTTGGCTTCTAGGAATGATAATCGCCTGTTTTTTCCCTCGACTTCAAAACTTTTAACTTCTGTGTGTTCAGAGGTATATTCAAAATTCTCTTCTATTTTTACTTACTCTTGTGATACGCTCTGTATGATCTTAAGCCAAGTTTCTAACTTTGTTTTTCTGCCTGCCTTCCCATCTGTAAATTGGGGTCACTATACCAAATCATAGAATTATGCAGACTAAGGGAATTAAGACACAATTTAAAAAATGAATAGCAAAAGTTTCCTTAATATGAGCCATATATATGTTCTGCTGTTATTAGTATCAACTTATCAGTCATCCAGTCTCATGGTTTAAATACCTTTTACAGACTGATCAATCCCAAGTGAGTATCTTGAGCTCTTCCCAATTCCAGATTCACATAAGAAACTTTATCTTCCCTGAGTGGCAAAAGTTCCAAGACCTCCAGTGGTTGCCTAAAACCACAGATAGTACCCAAATCTAACTCTGTTTTTTCCTATACATACATACCTACAATAAAGTTTAATTTATAAGTTAGGCACACTACAAGATTACCAATAACAATAATAAATATTATTAGTAATTAAATATAAATAAATATATTGTAATGAAGTTTATATGAATGTGGTCTCTCGCTCTCAAAATATCATATTGCATTGTACTCACCTTTCTTCTTGTGTTAAGAGGTGATAAAATGCCTAGGTGATGAGAGGAAGTGAGATGAAAGATGTAGGTACTGTGATATCAAGTTAGGCTACTACTGATTTTCTGAGGATACATCAAAAGGACTGTTGTCTTCCAGATCACTGTTGACCACAGGTAACTGAAACTACAGAAAGCAAAATTGTGGATAAGGGAGAAACTACTATATTTCCATTTGAGTATCTTCTCAGTCTGTTAAGGCTACCATAACAAAGTACCATAAATGGAATTTCTTACAGTTCTAGAGGCTGGAAGGCTATTGAGATTTACCATCTATGCATATTCAAATTTTATCATTTGTTGCAAGAATGATTTTTGTGGTTTACCCATTGTAATTGTTTTACCTTTTTAGTATCTTTTAATAGGGAACAGCTCCCTCCATTCCCCTGCCTCTTTCTCTCACAGAAGACTCTAAAACAACTGTCCTGTTTATCCTGAATAGCTAATGTTATGAGGAAAAAATTAGTATATCCCTCTTGAAGTCCTAGATCAAGAGATCCAAATTTAAGATAATCTTGCTATAACAAGCAGAATTCCAATTTTTGATTCTTAAATTGTTTATATTATCAAGATGGGATAACGTTACCTAAAATAAATGTGACCAATTGCAATAACAAATTCTTAGAAATTATCTCTTAAATGTTCATAGGCTATTAGGTTCTTTTTGGTTTTATCTCCATTATTTAAATTCTAGACATAACTATAAGGTTTTTCTATCCAATACATTTTCTTCAAATATTTTCACCAGAAAAGTAATGTAATTTTCCAGTTCTATGAAAACTCACACAAATACAAGAAGTCATATCAGATGATAGAATATGAGAAGTCATGTCATCTAGGGATAGAACATTTACACTCCTTTAATTTCTTAAGCCATTCCTTCAAATTCTATCCTACAATTATTGTCAGATTGTACATAATGGGCAAATTGTCATTTATCATTTAAAACCTAGCTGGATTTTTCAGAACATTGGTTCATCCTCCTTATTTTAGTCACTCTATATTGAAACTGTGTAAAGTCTTCCAAAAATATCAGTTTTATTCTATAGTTGGTATTTACTCTACATTTTTGCTGAGAGTGACATATGCATTAAAAAAAAATCTATTACTGTGGATATGGTGGTTTATTTTTTCCTTCAAAGAAAAACCATATAGAGCATTGGAAACATTTGCCTTGTGCATATCTCTTTGGATATAGATGAAGTTGAGAGGAATATAGATAATTAAGGAGAACTAGATATGTTTTCCTTATCAAACTAGGAGAAATACAGAATAATAAATGTTTTTATGTATTATAGACTTTTATATTCTTAAAAGTTTATGTTCTAAAATAATTCCGCTGATATTCAAGAAACTTGTTTACTAATTTGGTCACTCATTTATATTTTTAAAAAGAATTTAAAACTATTTTTTTAACTGATTACATTCAGAATTTCTCAGCATTTCCAAGTGCTTTCTGAATGAGGAATTTGAACTCAAAAGACTGTTGACAGAACAGACTTAAGTACATCAGTGCAGGCACGATATGTTGTCTCTTCTTTGGAACTGTTCATATTGTTTTTCTTCCTCTTGTGGATGTTTATTTGAAGGATGAATAGGTCACTCTTAGCAGGAGAGCTCTTCACGTGACTGCCAGATACTGAAGACAGATGAGTCAGTTCCACACAGACTACAAATTATGCATGCTGGATAAATCTATATTCATATTTGCATTTGACCTAAGCTTCAACTTTAAAAATAGATTTAACAGAAATTATACGGAAATTCAAAAATTGTTTTGCTAGGAAGCAAACAAGTTATGCAATGCAATTTAAAAAAAGAATGTTCCCTCTGCTAGAAAGAGATCACATTAGGAGTGAAATGCTATATGTCAGTCTGAGCTTAAGCCCAAATTCAAGAACATATTGTACACAGAACTTCTGAAATCTATTTATCTACTGTGTGATGGATAGCTATTGCTGCAGTTCAGAGACCTCAGGGCTTTACTGCCTTTCCACTGTTTGTCATTTTAGAATATTTTTTGAATGGAAAGTTACGCGGCTTTCAGGGCCAGTGGAAAATAGGCCAGAATGTCGGATGCTAGTTAGAGTATAAGAACCTAGGTTTAGTAGTCAAGAAGCTGGTTTCAAATCATACATCAGCTACTCACTGGATCTCAATCATATTTACAAATTAGTATAACTGCCTTAGTTTGTTCATCAGTAAAACAACTAATAATGACCCTTGCTTCAGAAGGCAAACCTCAGGTATGCCCTACCTGACATTATCTTGTAAGGGACTTAGCGCACGATCTTAGTACATACTTGAGACATGCTAGTCTTGTTTTTAATGAGGTCTTTTTACATGCCTTATTGCACAATAAGTGTATAACACACAAACTGATTTTTATAAAATTTTATTATGTGCTTTATTATGTGTTTCATTATTTGTGTATACGGGGAAGAGATCTCAGAAATATTTGTCCTATGTCTTTGCCCAGTATACACAGATTAGAAAAAAAAACAACCTGCTTTCAACAAGGAGCTGCTCCTAATTTAAGAAAAAAAGAAAAGAAAACAAAATGAAATCTACAGTAAGCAGGCATATGATGGTGGATACTGCCTCTAACCTGAATTCCTTCTTCTTCCTTAAGGCAAAAGGAGTTGCTGGAATAGGGACTAAAAATATCTCAATTTGAAATTCCACTTTTAAAAATTTCTTTCTTTCTTTCTTTTTTTTTTTAGTGTGTATCTTCATTATTTTCTAAACTAATTTGAGCTTTCAAAAAAAACGAAAGGTCTATAGAAAAATTGTTGAATTTGGGGATTTTACATTTTTAGTAAATTTTTAATAATAACCAATATTTTAGAGAATTTCATATACATAACTCTTACATTTTTATGAATTGGTCTCATCTTTTTAATTTTACAAATGAAAAAACTGGTATATGATAGTTCAGGGATGTTTTCTCATTTTTATAGAGGGTAGGTGAAGGATTCAGAATTAGAATCTAGATGTGACCCACGGGGCAAACAATGTTGCTTTGTGGTAGAAGAAAATCAAGTGTTCATCAAAATGCAGAGCCCGATCTTTCTGGGGCTGTATAGGAGAATCTGAGCAAGCACTAAGGTTATTTACTAGTTCCATCTTTTTTGGTGAAGTATTAAATAACGAGAGAATTCACCCAAATGTGTGTATATTCCAATAAAGATATTGACTTAACAACATTTGCCATTCAGATATTCTCTTCTGAACTGTCCCCCAGAGGTGTGAAGGCCAGTACCCCTGAAGACAGGACAAAAAAGAATTCCGTTGGGCTGCAAAAAGACATTTTTTTAAAAAAGTCATCAATTCATGTTTGGGTTCATGAAAGTGGAAAGAATTTTCCCTTTATAACCAAAAGTGAAAAATCTGAAGTTGACTTTCTAAATAGATTAAAAACTACTTCACATTTGCCAAAAGACATATAGAATAAAATAGTCAACACCTGTGTAACTATTCTCTAGTTTATGAAGTAAACATTACAAAAGGCTATGGAAACCTCAGCCACTCCATCACCCTCATTCCTCACTACAAGGTAACTACTATGCTGAATTTGAAATTGATTTCTATGTACATAATTTCATCTTATTGAAGATATTTATGTGCCTAAGACATAATATGGTTTAGCCAAATTGCATAATTTGCATAATTTTAAACTTCATATAAATCACATTAAACTCTCCATATTCTAATACCTTTTTATTTTTTTTAAAGATGTTATTTATTAATCCATCAAAATCCTTGAGGAGAACACAGGCAGCAACCTCTTCGACCTCAGCCACAGCAACATCTTCCTAGGAACATCGCCAAAGGCGAGGGAAGCAAGGGCAAAAGTGAACTATTGGGATTTCATCAAGATCAAAAGCTTTTGCACAGCAAAGGAAACAGTTAACAAAACCAAAAGACAACTGACAGAATGGGAAAAGATATTTGCAAACGACATATCAGGTAAAGGGCTAGTGTCCAAAATCTATAAGGAACTTAGCAAACTCAACACCCAAAGAACAAACAATCCAATCAAGAAATGGACACAGGACATGAACAGACATTTCTGCAAAGAAGACATCCAGATGGCCAACAGACACATGAAAAAGTGCTCCACGTCACTCGGCATCAGGGAAATACAAATCAAAACCACAATGAGATATCACCTCACACCAGTCAGAATGGCTAAAATTAACAAGTCAGGAAATGACAGATGCTGGCGAGGATGCGGAGAAAGAGGAACCCTCCTACACTGTTGGTGGGAATGCAAGCTGGTGCAACCACTCTGGAAAACAGCATGGAGGTTCCTCAAAATGTTGAAAATAGAACTACCCTATGACCCAGCAATTGTATTACTGGGTATTTATCCTAAAGATAAAACGTAGTGATCCAAAGGGGCACGTGCACCCTATATAGCAACAATGTCTACAATAGCCAAACTATGGAAAGAACCTAGATGTCCATCAACAGATGAATGGATAAAGAAGAGGTGGTATATATACACAATGGAATACTATGCAGCCATCAAAAGAAATGAAATCTTGCCATTTGCGACAACGTGGATGAAACTAGAGGGTATCATGCTTAGTGAAATAAGTCAATCGGAGAAAGACAACTATCATATGATCTCCCTGATATAAGGAAGTGGAGATGCAACATGGGGGGTTAGGGGGGTAGGAGAAGAATAAATGAAACAAGATGGGATTGGGAGGGAGACAAATCATAAGTGACTCTTCATCTCACAAAACAAACTGAGGGTTGCTGGGGGGAGGGGGGTTGGGAAAGGGGAGTGGGGTTATGGAAATTGGGGAGGGTATGTGCTATGGTGAGTGCTATGAAGTTTGTAAACCTGGCAATTCACAGACCTATACCCCTGGGGATAAAAATACATTATAAGTTTTTTTAAAAAAAGAGAGAGATGTTATTTATTTATTTGACAGAGAGAGAGAAATCATAAGTAGGCAGAGAGGCAGGCAGAGAGAGGGGGGGAAGCAGGCTCCCCGCTGAGCAGAGCCTGATGCAGGGCTCGATTCCAGGACCCTGAGATCATGACCTGAGCCAAAGGCAGAGGCTTAACCCACTGAGCCACCCAGTGGGCCCCATCTTATACTTTTTTTTAGCTTGAACTTATGTTTTTGAGATTTATCCATGTTGATACTTAATGACTCTAGCTCATTCACTTCTCTGTATTACATACCATTTCATGAATACAAAATGTATTTCTTGATATTTGAGAGCATTACAAATATTGGTGCTTTGAACATTTTACACATCTCAGTATATTCAATATCTAGAGTATATATGACTAGAATGGAAAGGACATCAGTACCTTCAAATGCATTATTTCCTAAATTGGTCTTTCCAAGTGATTAAAGCAATTAACATTCCCATGTATAACAGAAAGTTTTCTGTAACACTAGACTATTAATTTCATGAGCATGAAAGGAACATTACTGTTATTGTACTTCAGATTTTCCTGCTTATTAGGGAAGCACTATTTCATGTTTTATTGGCTATTCAGGTTTCTTTTTGCTGGTTTGTCTCTTAATACTACTTGCTTATCATGCTACTTGTGGACTGGATAGTTTTCTTAATGATTTTAAAGTGTCCTAATATAATCTGTGTTAATTTTAGGAAAGTTACATAATTGCAGATTTCCTACCCCACCTGTAACATAGCTGTTTCCCTTTGTTGCACAAGAATTTTAACTTTTAATGTAGTCAAGCATAATTTGTATATGGTTTACAATACATTTCTTCACCAATGGCCATTAAAAAAAAAAAAAAGATTCTCCAATACTCACACATTATTCTTTATGTGTTGTCTAAATTGGGGATTGAGTTTTATTTGTTCATAGAGAACCAACTGCTTAGGACTTCTAAATTTGTCTATCATTTCCTCTGCAATGTCATTTTTTCATATATGATAGACTAGTATCTATACTCTATTTAGTTCCACTGGTCTTTAACAATGAGCCGACTAAACAATGTCTTGGTTGCATAGCTTTATAGCATGTTTTGGCATCTGAGGAAATTTTCACATACCTGTGTGTGTGTGGGGGGAGTTTAAACAATGGATATTTATTTCTCACAATTTCAGAAGATAGAAGAATTTTTTGACATGATAAACTCATTATGGCATGTTTCAAAATGCAAGCAATCTATACTTTCTACATTTCCTTGCATTTTACTAAATTTGTTTTTTTTTTTCTCTTTTAAAAAATTGTTGCACTGCATCCTATAGTCACGATTAAGATAAGCCTATAATTTTCCTTTCTCTTGTGGTCAGAAATACTTTAACATTGGCACCATCTTTTTCTTAAGCTTGGTGAAATTCATCAAAAACTATCTAGAGCAATTTTTTTCCTCTCCCTTTCTCTCTCAATTCAGATACTAATTCAAATATCTAAATTCAAATATTAATTTGTTAATTCACCTTGAGCTAAGTTTACCTAGTTACATTTTACTAGGAAATAGTCCATTTTGTCATGTTTCCAGATACATGTTCTAAAGTAATTACTAGTATTCAATTTTTATTAGTTTATTATTCTCCATTTATAATTTTATCTCCACCGTAATTTTTAATAATTGTATTACCTTCACTTTGTCTCTTATTTCTTGTTCCATCTCACTAGGGTTTTATCAGTAGTATGAGCTTTATCAATTCAAACACTGGCTTTAACTTCTCTATCATTTGTTTTTTTAGTCTTATTTCATTCACTTCTGCTTTATCCTATTACCTATTGCAACATTTTTTTGTGTGTGTGGTTTAGTCTCTAATCTTCTTTCAAACTTCTTAAATGTGACATTTACTTCATTTTTCTTTCCTTTTTCTTCTTAAATTAAACATCAATGCCATAAACATCTTTCGGTTATTTATTTCCCCTGGATCCTGCTAATTTAGCTCTATGCCATTTTTATTAATGTTTATATCTAAGTATTTTCAAATTCTAATGTTTCTAACTTCTGTATTTTTCCTTCTTTGAATCATGATTTATTAAGAGCATATCTTTACATTTTCATTAATTATCAGTTATTTTTTACTTATATCTCAATTACACTGTTGTCAGAGGAAGAATTTTTCACAATAATGATCCTTTAAAATTTGAAACATGTCTTATGGGCTAGCATATGGTAAATTTTCTTTAAAATGTTGTGTGCTCTTAAGCATGAGATTTTCTGAACTGCTAGAATCCTGAATTCTATACATAGCCCTTAATCAAGCTCATTACTAATGCTATTTAAGGCATCTGTATCCTCAAAAGTCATGACCAACCTGTTACTTGAAGAAAAGTTGTTATAATCTCCCACAAGATTGGTGAATTTCAAAAAAATTCTCAATAACCATATTCAGTTTTGCTTTATATATATTTAAGATTATGGTTTTTTTGTGCCAACAAATTTAGAATTTCTATTTCTTCCCAATGAATTACATATATTTTTGACTGTTTTGAGTATTTTGTTCTGTTTTTTTAATTGTGTTATGTTAATCATCATACAGTACATCATTAGTTTTTGATTAGTGTTCCAGGTTTCATCTTGTGTGTAATACCCAGTGCTCCATGCAATACATACCCTCCTTAATACCCATCACTGGCTAACCCATCCTCCCACCCCACCTCTCTTCTAAAACACTCAGTTTATTTCTCAGAGTCCATATAGTCTCTCATTGTCCATCTTCCCCTCTGAGTCTGCCTTCATTTTTGCCGCTCTTCTCCTAATGTCCTCCATGTTATTTCTTATGTTCCACAAATAAGTGAAACTGTATGATAATTTACTTTCTCTGCTTGATTTATTTCATTCAGCATAATCTCCCATCCCATCCATGTTGATACAAAATGTGGGTATTCATTCTTGCTGATTGCTGAGTAATATTCCATTGTATCTATGGACCACATCTTCTTTATCCATTCATCTGTTGAAGGGCATCTCCCCTCTTTCCACAGTTTGGCTGTTGTGGACTTTGCTATGAACACTGGGGTGCATGTGGTCCTTCTTTTCACTACATCTGTATCTTTGGGGTAAATACCCAATGAATTATATTTTTAATGTATGTAGTGATCTTTATATTTAGTGATACTTTTGGTTTGTTTTCCAAATTAGCTGATCTTCTTTATTTAATGTTATTTGCTACTTAGTAATATTATTATATTTTGATATACTATATATTATGAATAGGTATTCCTTTATCTTAATACTTCTGTGTATGTTTTAAGTGTGTTTCACATGAAGAACACAGGGATAGACTTTTAACAATTCTTTCCAAAAATTTTAAGCAGTGAATTAGGTACATTAACACTTCCTATATTTCTTGATATATTTGAATTTATACTAATATCTTGCTTTGTTCTTGATATTTACTCTGCCTTTTCCATATTCATTCCCATACTTCATTCCATTTCTGCCTCATTTAGGATTTCTCATTCTTCTTCCTCTAGTGCTCTAGACATTATGTATTTCAATTATTTTAATTGTTACCTCTAATTCTTCAATATCGCTATTATTTTAGAAAGGTTATACCTAATATATTTCTATTCTGTTCTCTTGAACAATACTAGAACATTGGAATTCTTTAATTTCATTTAACTATCATGCAACGTGCATAGTATCATAAGCCACTATTTTAGTTTTACCTTATTTTTACCTGCAAAAGTATCCATATTCTTGTTCCATTTAGTCAAACTTGGTTTAGTTTTACACATATGTTTACAATTTTTTTGTTGTTGTTAACTGATCATGTTACATCTTATTTCTTCCTCTGGTTTTAATTTCTTCCATCCAAAGTACACAATGGGAGTTCCTACATAAGGGTTTTTTGTAATAAATCTCTGTTTTTGTTTGCCTGAAGATGTCTTTGTTTTGGCTGCCTTCTTAAATTATTTTATGCATGATCACAAAATTCTATGTTGACTGATATTTCTGTGTCATCATGTCCAATAAAGGATTTTTTACACTCTGGCGATTACTGCTGTTGTTTAAAAAGTATGCTGTCAGTGTACAAAAATGTGGGGGAGGATATTGTTTTTGTCTTTATGAATTCTGTAGTTTTTCTAAGATTTGTCAAAATGTAGAATATTTATTGCCTTAAAAAATTCTAAGAATATATACTACATAAATTCAAATTCCAGATTTGCATGAAGATGCTTCTTTTAGCTAAAAGTATGAGTTATGAGTATTTTCCTCCATTCAGAATTCAAGCTATAGCTGATAATTCTTCACAGTTTTACTTTGGCTTTTTAAAATTTTTATATCCCAGTACTGAATTAAAGGAATTGCCTTTTGAACATGCTCTTCTACGGAGGAGACTCAGTTACAGAACTCCAGCCTGACTGGTCTCTTTCTATGGACCTCTTAACACTCAGCTTTTACTGTTACCAAGATTCACAAAAGTAGTGTCTGATTACCCACTTTATTTTCTGTCCCCTCTTTATTTTTGGCCACTAGGGATTTCTTTGTGTGTTTGAAATGTGATGTATTACATTTTATTAATGATTTTTTTTTTGATGTTCCTTATTGAGGTTTTTTTTTTTTTTTCCAGGTTACCTATTTTGTTATATTGCAGGTAATTAATGTCCTGTGCATTGTGTTTTTATTTAGGTAGCTTCATCTTAGGGTACAACTTGGGGCACAGATTTTAGTTTTTAGAGTACTTTTATACTGTTTTTCCCTTCACTAACGCCTCAATGCAATGTCATCCACCCCCCAAAAAAATTAAAAACAAAAAACATACCACAACTGTATAAGTTGATTTTAAAGAGTTTCAAAGGAAATGAAATGGTAATACATGCTTACAGAGAAAACACATTTTGAATATCTAGCATATGGGCAGTCACACAATGGGACTTATTAAAAACTACTTAATAATAACAGACTAAACCAATTTGTCACTCAGTCAATTAAATTGGATTTCATTTTGTAAGAGATGGATTTATGTTAAGATTTGTATGATGAAGGAGATATCATTTGGGAATAAGAAGATATGTTCTCACACTAACATAAGTTCTTAAAATATGCATTGACTGATTAAATTTGCTTTAAGATCCAAAATTCATGGCACAATTTTAGATCTAAACAGCGCTTTGGCTTTAAAAAGGAAAACACTGATATTGTATATAAAAATAAATGGAAAAAAGATTTAAAACATATTTTAAGTTCTTTACTGTTTCCCTTGTTTGCTGAGTAACCTTATTTAATTATCTATCATAAACACATTTGGACATGGCAGCTTTTGAATGAAAAGCAAATGATTAAAAAACATACTTTTGTCATTGAAAACATATTTTTGTCATTTTCATGGCTCATTTTATAGAGGATGAAGGGGACATTAATGTTAACAGGTCTTAGTCATAAGTTATGTAAGTAGGTAAAACACTAGCATGAAGAACTTTTTTTAGCATGAAGAATATTTATAAAATATCCATTTTTACAATGAGGTCAAAATTATTTTCTATGAAGATTTTCATATGTGTATACTTAAAATTTCAGATATTTGATAAATCATATATGATATAATAAATAGCATATTATATTGGTATAAAATATAGCATCTAGGAGAGATGGTGATAATTTTGAATTTCTACAAATTCTTTCATAAATAACTAAGCTACTCAAATAACAAAATCAAATGTTCATAGAAAACAACAACAAAACTAGTGACAAGGTATGAATAAATTGGGGGGAAAAAAGACACAAATATAACTGAGAACTTTATGGTATCAGCTTCTTTACAGGATAAAGTGGAAAGTACTTAGAGGTTTCTAGTGCTTTGAGAACTAGAAAACCTATAAATCACTCAAAGGTACTCACTGGATAATTTAATAGACAATCTTAGGAGAAGTTTAAATGTAGTTCAATGCAAGGAAAAAGTACAAGTGAGGTGAAGTAAAGTTAATATTGCTGAGATTCTGAGGTGCTATGAACTCACACAATTTAGCAATTAAAATTTTCTTCCAGGCAAAGGCCCACTATGGAGAATCTCTTAGGGTAGAAGTTATATTGACAAGCCTGGAAATAACCCAAATGTCCATTTACATGAATCAGTTGAATAAAATATGGCTCATTCACGTAACAGAGAATCCCATAGCTATCCATGTGAAAAAGCAAGAAAGAGAAAATGTATACAGTTTGTTAATACTTATCTAATAAAGTTGTGCATAAAAACAAATACATTTGTATTTTATTATTTTTTTAAATGAAAGCCTAAATGATACAATGAATGATACTGTTATTTATGTACGAGAGGGAGAGCATAAAATAAGTCAAGGGCAATTTCTAGACTTCTCTGGCTGGCCTTTATTTGCCTATCCAACATCATAGACTTTATTTTTTAGATTTTATTTTAGAACACATAAATACATTACATAAATACATTTTTTCATTATGTTGTATACTTGAAACAAATATACTGTAGGCTAATTATGCTTGAATAAAAAAAACTTAACTACAAATGTAAATCAACAAAGAAAGATATAAAAGCAAATAAACTGAAATTTGCATTGAGTTGATAGCTTAAATAGGCAGAAAGAAATTATTCCAAGTGACATAAAAACATAGTAAATTGTAATATCTAGTAAGGAAATATAAACTTGAACAAAAAACTGCAAATAAATTTAGAACTATTTTCAATAAAAACATATTTTGGGTCATAATGTTGGTATCATTTTTCATAAACTACTATATGTAAATAACATATAAACCAAGTAATTAAAGTCATTAAGAACCAAGATTTTTAACCAAAAAGGGAAAAAATGAAAACAGGGTAAAAGAAGTTAGGTAAAATGCAAGAATTATGTTTTAATGAAAAATATCATTATGAATCTGTGATGTAATTTATCCTATAGAAAAGTTTTCTTACTGTAACCACTCAGAAGGCCAAGAAACAGGGAACAAATCAGTTGCCATCAAGAACCAATAACAAAGGCTATGTTTTTATACACCATAGGAACTTATACTTGCTGGTGATACGGCTCAGTTCTGAGGCAGGATGTGGAAAAGATGAACCAAGCCACCAAAAACTGCTCCAGTCTTGTCAAAAAGACTCAATAAATCAACCTGAAGAAGCTTATGTTGATAATATGTAGAAAAGTTTTAATTTTAACAAAATTATTACAGTAATAGTTTGAAGCACATTAAATGTTATGATTTTTAATTGAAAAATTATATTAAAGAACACAAACAAAAAACTTCTTTAGTTTGAAGATGTTACAGAGTGACTCCTTATTCTAAAAACTGGTAAATAAAGGGAAACATCAAGCATTTCTTGTCTTTCTTTGTAACTATACTTCAGGGTAACCAAATAGATGAGCAGGTCTAGTTTCTCTCCATAAAAGTAATCTAGCTAATAAAAAGAGAAATGAGGGGCACCTGGATGGCTCAATCAATTAAGCATCAGCTCTCCGTTTCTGCCCATGTCATGATCCCATGGGTCCTGAGGTGGAGTGTTGGGCTCTACACTCAGCAGGGAATCTGCTTGAAGATTCTCTCGCTCTGCCCCTCCCCCATCCGCATACTCTTTCTCTTTCTCTCTTAAATAAATAAATTTTTTAAAAAAGAAATTATAGAACTAGAATATCACCATTTTACACCTACCTAATTTAAAAGAAAAAAAATCATAGGAAGTTTCTCAATCGTCACTGTAACCACACAAAAACAGAAACTACTAAATTATCATGTGGTTGTTGATAAAAGTACATACCACCATCCATAAAGAATCCTTCCCCCAAATTCTACATTGAATCATATCAAACCTCTTGAACTATCTACCAGTGTTCATGAAATATAGGGACAGAGAAATATTTTTGGTTTTGCTTTTGTTTTACTTTAAGTGCCAGAAGGACTCCATCAACAAAAAACAGAAAGTGAGAAATTATAAAACAACTACAGAATCCATGGTATGATTTCTGTAAAACAATATTTTGAAAGGAAAACAGAAAGAGGGTAGGATAAATTACATATTAAAAGATTTAAGAGCATGTTTCCTAAACACAGTGTTTGGACCTTAATCCATTGAAAAAATGAAATAATTAGGAAATTTGAATGTTGTCTATTGGACAATATCAAGGCAGGTATTATTGGGTTGCTAGAGATGATATATTAATCATGGATATCTGTTTTTTAGTGTCCTTTTATTTTAGAAAATCTTATTGGAATAGTTGTGAATTAAATAATATTATGTTTGGTATTTGATTCAAAATAACAGAAGATACTGGTAAACATGGAAAGAAATATAGATATTTGAAACAGAGAAATGGTGGTTATTAGAGCTGGGAACTGGGGCACCTAGGTGGCTCAGTGGGTTAAGCCACTGCCTTCGGCTCAGGTCATGATCTCGGGGTCCTGGGATCGAGTCCCGCATTAGGCTCTCTGCTCAGCGGGGAGCCTGCTTCCCTTTCTCTCTCTCTCTGCCTGCCTCTCTATCTACTTGTGATCTCTGTCAAACAGATAAATAAAATCTTTCAAAAAAAAAAAAAATCTCTCTATAGAGCTGGGAACTGGCTCCAGAGAGTTCAATTTACCATTGTTTTTTCTATGTTTTAAATTGTCCATAGAAAGAGCTAATCTGAAACCTTGGAAAATTTCAATTCACATAGAACATGCTGCACTTGTTTCCCTCATTTTTACAGCCTTCACATTTCTCTTCATTGCTTTATTTCTCTAAGTTTAAGAAGACTCCAAGAGAAGCCACCTGGTTGATGAATGATAAGAACTGATAAGGTTTAGGAACCAAAATCAGAACTTAATTGTTACCATCATGTTTGTCGGATGTTCTACTTAATGAGAGCTTGACAAGGATGAAACCACATCTTATTTTTTATTATAATGGCAAGGATTACCACAGCACCTGGAACTGTTAGCTACTTAATCAGTGTTTTAATTAAATAAGGAAATTCATTAATGTGCATTCACAATAACTTTCAAAAAGATGTTTTGATTTGTTTAATATACTTTTATTGTGATTAGGCACACTTAACTTGACCAATCACTAACACATTTACACATTTTGAAAGATTTAAATCAGCACTTACTGAACTCAAAACTTGTCTTTTTTTCCCCCAAAAGTATCACATTTGTTTTCCAAGAAACTACTTAACTAACCACCTTGACAATATTTGTTGGACATTATTCCTTTAGTCTTCCCTGGAAAAACTTCAGAGTCCTCTGGTAATGTCTTATTTCTTTCTCATCAGTAAGCTAATAAAATCTTTAAATAATTGATAAGATGAGACAATTATAGAAACCTGAGAGCTAGGGTGCCTGGGTGGCACAGTCAGTTAAGTGTCTGTCTTCCATTCGGTTATGATCTCAGGGTCCTGGGATGGAGACCTGCATCAGGTTCCCTGCTCCGGTAGGAGCCTGCCTCTCCCTCTCCCTCTGCCATTCCCCCTACTTGTGCCCTCTAGCTTGCTCTCTCTGTCTCAAATAAATAAATAAAATCTTTTTTAAAAAAAACATGAAACAAAATTCAAGAGCTTATTTATAAATGTGGGACTGAAAAACTTAGGGGGCACTCATGACCACTAAAGATAAATACATTATCAGCTCAAATAGATGTAACAAGGTTTTTATTATAATGGAAAAAAAAAAAACTGAACTCTAAAAAAATAAAGAGTACAATGGTTGAAAGGGAAAAAAATGTTAAAATCATTAGGAGGTGAGCCATTTTCAATTATAAAAATGGATATGCATCAGAGTGCCTATAGCACTAAGCAGGTAAAAGAGAGCCCTGGGGCACCTGGGCGGCTCAGTCCATTAAGCCTCCCTCTGGTTTAGTCTCAGGTCTTGATTTTGTTTTGAAATTTTTTTAGGGCCCTGAGACCTAGCCCTGCATCAGGCTTGGAGCCCAGCATGGAGTCCACCTGAGATTCTCTCTCCCTCTCCCTCTACCCCTCCCACTTGTGTTCTCTCTCTCTCTCTCAGATAAATAAATCTTTAAAAGAGAGAGAGAGCGAGCCCTAAGGAGTTAAAATGGGTAGAAGTGACTATTTAACAGGTATGTCCCCAGGCATCATAATTCAATGACAATACTAGAAATCCACCAATAAAATAATAGCAAGTGAGACTCAGAGAGATTTGCTGTTCAGCTGACATAGAATTTAGGTTACCCCTCATTATTCTTTATTGTAATTAATAAACTGATATTCTTCTTAATGAATATGTACAGTTTCATGAGCATATGAGGCCCTGAGGAATGAATGGCTTCTGATAACATTGGCAAATCACATTTCTAGAACTGCTTTAGTAATCTCATCAAAAATCTTGAATACAGTGAAGTCATGCTAAATGGCCAGTTTAATCTTCCAAATAACCTATTATAACTACTTAATCCATAGACATCAAGCCATGTCCCTTGGTTCCAAATCCTGCCTCGATGGCTTACGAGCTCTGTGGCTTTGTTTGATAACATCTCTGTGTCTTATCTTGACCTTTTTTAAGTTGAACATATTATAGAACTTCATAAATTTGTCACTTATTTTCCTTTTACATCTGCAACACCCATCCCTTTTCATTCCTGCATTCCTGCATTCATGATGCATTTAAGCCACCCCCCAAAAGTACAAAATAAAATAAAAATTTAAGTATTTATTCTGCATATAAATTATTTCTTCATATAAATCTTTATCAACCATTATTGTCAACAAGAATATGCATATTTAAAATTTCTTTCTCAAATATTTTTAAATTTGGAAAGATCCAAAATACTTGTTTTTTGGGGGTGTTTGTTAAGATTTTATTTATTTATTTGACAGAGAGAGAGTGCACAAGTTGGGGAGAGCAGCAGGCAAAGAGAGAGGGAGAAGTAGGATTTCCACTGAGTTGGGAGCCTGATGCAGGGTTGATCCCAGTACCCTGGGATCATTACCTGAGCCAAAGGCAGGTGCCTAACAGACTGAGCTACCCAGGCACCCCAAGATCCACAACATTTGTTAAAAAGAAATTTTATTTTTAGGTCAGTTTTATTTCATAAGATTTGTTGTTGATTAATGCTTATTTTATATACCTATCAGAAACTTCTTAGGGTAGATATCATTAGTATTGTCTTCATTTTGCAAATAAAAAACAGACTTGGAGAGGTGACCGGCCTAGGTCATGCAGTTTATTTAGTGGTCACGTATTTTAGGATGCAGGTTTTATACTTGGCAGTGGTCAGAGCCCTTGCCTACCAAGTTGTCCACAACATAATACAAAGAGACTTCACAAGGAAAAGTACCAAGTATAAAAATACACAGCCAAGCATATTACAGTATTATTTGTTTAGGAGTTTCCTTAATGATATTCCCCCAAAATTCATATATTGAAAGCTTTAACTCCCAATGTGACTATATTTGGAAATAGAAATTTTGGGGGATAATAAGACTGAATAGGGTCATAAGCTTGTGCCTTGATCTCATAGGATCGAAACACTAAAGTTGAAACACTAAAGTCAAAACACTAAAACTGGATCTTTGTCCACACACCTTCCAGCCTCACTGCCATGTGAGACAACAGCATGAAGGTACCCTGTGCACGCCATGAAGAGGACCACATCAGAATGTGATGCTATCAGACCTTGATCTTGAACTTCTAGCCTCAAGAACTATGAGAAAATAAATTTATGTTGTTTAAGCTACACAGTCTGTGGCATTTTCTTAGGGAAGCCTTAGCTAATTCAGAATTTTGCTCTCATTCTCAGAGGTATCAACTGGATTTGCATAAACACAATAAAAAAGATCTGAAAATTTCATACAGACCAAGTGTTGTCTCTTGTTTTCTATTTTATGTTAATAATTTATTTTTTTTTTAATCTTCCATCTCCTTACTTATGTTCCCTTGAACTTGAGTGATTAATTCCTGGGTACAATTTAACACAGGATAGTTCACAGGTCCAGGATCGGTCATTTTTCCAACCTTGAATTTCCTAGCAACTATGGCTATGCTCTCCTTAAATTTTAGTTCCTTAGAAAAAGCCTTCTGTTTTTATCATTTGGACATAGTGCCTGGTGATAATAGACAGGCTATGATTTTTTGTCTTTCCTCTGAACTAGAATTCAAATGAAGGATATGCTAAACACAGCTGTTGCTGTGTATAATGACATTCAGTATGTGGATGCTGCAGCCGGATTCCATTTTAGGGCAGCCATCTGTCCTTTCTCGGGCAAAATAATGGAAGATTTATACCTTCATAAAACCACACACGTTAAGTGCAACCTATACTCCTTCATGTGCCCTCCTGCAGTTTCACATTCACTACTAAATTTTCGTGAAGCTTTTTCTAGCTTTAAGACTGTGTGGCAGTGCGATTTTCAACCTGTTAAGCCTGCACATGCGGGCGTTAGCATAATACATTTTGGACTCAGTATGGTTTTCAGTAGATCTTCATAGATCGGCATGAATGTTATGAAATTTAAAAGAGAGGGAGATAACAAAAAATAATAAAAAAATATTAAGAAACATTTTCTGTTTTTCTAGGCCTATACAAACTGATATTTATTTAGCACTACAGAACTTATAAAACCTTTCCCCTTCTTGTTCAATATTCAGAACATGTGGGCTCGCTCAAGTTCACACAATTCATTAGCAAAGAAACCAGGACTCAAATGTCTTTCCTTCAAATACCTTGCCCTTTCGAGGACCCCTTATAAGTCACCTATTTATCTATTCACTGAGTTATTTTGTATTATTTTACTGAATAATAACAAGAATTTATTGAAAAATCCTTATGTGCCAGGCTTTTTACTTATTGCTTTAAGAAAATTGTTTCAATTGACCCAAAGTAGACATATCCCAATGAAGACACAATTTCTTCCAAATACCTAAGAAAAGAACTTAGAAAAAACAACTGTCTACATACAGAACCAGAACCAGAATACAGAAAAGTATAAACAAAAAGAAAACTTTCACATTGCTCTTTTTGTTAGGGCCTGTTAACCCTTCCTTACTCCCAAATTGTTAACCTCCTTTTTCCTGGTTGAAATTAATTAGGTTTTCCCATATCAAAAAATTGTATCACCTCAGAAGCCTTATGTGTTTGCTTGTCAATTAGTGCTTACATAGTATTGTGAAATTCCATCCTATGCTTTCAACCTATTAACTCTAATAAAATCTGACTTTCATATTTGACTTCCATAATTTTAAAACATAAAGACGTACAATGATTACATGGGAGATGATTTCCTGTCTCCCATATGATAATACATTTCAATTAACCACTTACTTCAAAAATGATTATTGAATACCTATCATGTGAAAGTGCTGTTACGGCACCAGAATTAAAGCAGAAACAAACAATACAGACAAAACTCCCTTTTCATGTGGGGCATATACCATACTGGAGGTGTCCATTCTGTTATGCATTTCTATTTCCTTGCCTTTGTAGAAAACCCTGGGTATGCTGCTGTCAGTGTTCTGGAGGGTGATTTTGGGCATTTATAAACATGTGTATGCTACAGTCTTGCTAGGCAAACCGTGGCCCACATCAACCAGCCTTGGCATCATTTGAGTAGAAATGTCAACTCTGAGGGCCCACAGTAAAGCCCCAAGGTCATTTGCAAATACACTGAAGTTAAGAAATGCTGCTTTATACGTATTCAATAGAAATTGTTTTCATCTGTGGTATCTTTTCTTCTCAGTAACCTTCCTTTCCTTTGTGCTCCAAAAGCATGAAAATTTTCCTACGAATGCATACCTCTCCCATTTCAGCTTGTCTACAATATACATAAAGTCAAAATGCCTCTTACAAATACCAAAAGCTAGAAACCAATAATTGTCAATTGAATGAATTAATTAATGACAATGAATACAATGAATGAATGATCAAACAAATATTAAAAAATAAATATTAAAACAACATCATTTTAACATTTCTGAATCATACAGCATAATGAACTGGAGAACAATATACTCTGTGTCCATAAAAATCTTTATCTAGGGGCGCCTGGGTGGCTCAGTGGATTAAGCCGCTGCCTTCTGCTCAGGTCATGATCTCAGGGTCCTGAGATCGAGCCCCGCGTCCGGCTCTCTGCTCCGCAGGGAGCCTGCTTCCTCCTCTCTCTCTGCCTGCCTCTCTGCCTATTTGAGATCTCTCTCTCTGTCTAATAAATAAATAAAATCTTTGAAAAAAAAAATCTTTATCTATACAGCAGTAGAGCCTGAAATATAGTGTATTTTGAAGATAATAAAAACTTTCCCCAAACTATGTATTATATATATATATATATATAATATATATGTGCGTGTGTGTGTGTGTATGATAAGTATGTACCTATCTATACGAATTTCTTGACATTGTTGAAAAAAGATAGACTTTCTCAAAACTAATGTATTACTACTGCTGCAGAAATTGACATATAAGCAAAAGAAATATATTCATGACTTGCCTTACCTTTCACACTCTACATACCAAGCAAACAAAAATTGCACACACTTGCACTAACAGCTTTGCATCTGTCTATTTTTAGGACAGGCAGCTACATCTTTCTCTCCATACTGCAGGGAAACTGAACATTGTGGGAAGATGTAGTGCATTAATTCTGCTTAATACTCAAGGAGTCGCATAGATAATTGTCAGTGTGTATTGAGAAGGCAGGCTAGCAATCTTTTCTTCTTTAAAGCACAATAAATAACTCAGTTTAATTGTGTATTTCTCACATACTATTGTAAGATATTGTTTGGAAAAAGTACATTGTTAAAATGGCCAGTTTCTGAATGTCATTTTCTTTCCTTATCACATTTTCCCTTGATAATTTGCATATTGTAATCAATAGCTCCAAAATGAACATAAATAAATAAATAAATAAATAATAAATAAGGATGTGGAACAAAATACGTAAACAATATATACTCTGTACGATTCTGCACCCACTTCTGTGATCATGTTTTTTGCATTTTCTTTGGCATAATTCTGGAAAACTTTTAAGTATAAAATTTAGTTTTTAACTTTTTATTTTGAAATAAATTTAGATTGTAAATATAGTCCCACATATCTTTCACCCAGACCCTTATTAGCTACCCCTAAAGCTAACATTTTACCTAACCATGGTACTATAGTAAAAAATAAGAAACTAACATTGTTCCAATACTGCTACCTTTGTCCAAATTTTCCCAGTGTTTCTACTCATGTGTCTTTTAAGATACCACATTGCATATAGTTGTTAAGCATTATTTCCTCAAATCTGTGACAATTTTCCATCTTTCTTTTTCATGACCTGAGGTTTTTGAAAGTACTCTGAAGTGGTTTAATAAAATGTCCTTCGATTTGGTTTTGTCCGATGTTTTCTCATGACTAGACCGAGGATATGGATTTTGAGAAAGCGCAGTATGGAGGTGATGTGTCTCTCTGATCATGTTCCGTCAGGAAATACATGATACCATTATTTTTACTACTGGTGATGTTACCCTTGATCTCTTAGTTAGGGTACTATTTGTTAGGTTTCTTTTCTTCAATGTAAAGTTTTGTTTCATTTTGTTTTTTTCTTTCTTCTTCACTTGTACTCTATTAGAAGCAAGTAGCTAAGTCCATCTCACATTTGAGGGGAAGAAATTAAACTTACTCTTGGAGGAAGGAGTTTCAGTGAATTTGTAAACATGTTCAAACCACCACAGTAACTAATAAATATTTTGGAAGAGAGGATTCAAGGCTATGCAATTTTCCTATTTTTCCCTAAGTTTTTCCTACCAATCTTGGTATTCCTCAGTGCATCTTGGGTAAAGCAATTATTACTGTGGAGTTCTAATGGTGATTTTTCTGTTTCCTTCATTTCTCCTGTATTAATTGGAATTCTTTTGTAATAAGTTGTCCTTTTTTTCTCCACTTGTTTGTTGAATTATTTACTTATATCACTACAGATTCAAGAATAATTTTATTCTTTGAGTTACAATCCAACACTATTGCTGTTTATCTTATGGATCAAATTTTGCCAATTGTAACAAGTGAAACCTTTGTCTGGTTGGCTCCTATGTCATTATTTCTTTCTCCTTATCCTTCATCTCTTTCTCTTTCATTGTCTTTTGCTTATTATTGTTGTTGTTTTGCTATTCTTGCTTTTATTTATAATATTATCTTGCATTCTGGCTCTACAAGTTTTTCTAAAATCATCTTATATTTTTCCTGCCACAGCAAATTCTCTGAGAAGTCTTGGTTCCTTTAACCGGAGAATTATATTTAAAAACTAAAATATGGCTGCTAAGTGTTCTCCTTTGTTAGGACAGAGACTGCTTCAAAGCCCTCCTGGCATACAGTAATAGGAAAGGTATGTATGCATAATATACCATATATATATGCACATCTCTATTCATCTTTGTACCATCCAGATGGATATTTATGTATAATAATGAATATGTGCCCATACTGGTAACTCCAACATCTATCACTTTTCCCTTTGCTTATTTATAACTTATTTCTCTTATAGTAAGAAACCTGGCTTCCATTATATGTACATTTAATTATTTGTTCAAAGATAAAATACATGTATAAATATGTTTCAGAATTGTTAAGTCCTTTAAGCTTTTTTACTATTTGGGTACACTGATTTTTTTTTTTTTTTTTTTTGGTCTTGTAATATCTAGTCCAAACCTTTCATGAGCCACTTCAGGCAGCTCTTTTTTATTCCCCACAGTTTCACTGTGGTTATGTCACATATTAGTAATGTAGTTAGCTGCATTTGCTACAATCCACATTTCATAATAGGTATCTGCCTCATTTTGTCAATCTGGTTGATTTGAAAATTTTAGATTTGAAAATTCGGGGACTTAAAATTTGTTTAATGTGAAGTCTGATTTTTTTTTTCCAAAAAAATTGCATACAGTAAAATTTACTCTTTGTGGTGGACAGTACTGTGAGTTTGACAAATGCATTGAGCAATGTTTCTATCATTACAATAGCACTCAGAGTATTTCCATCATCCCCCAAATTCCCTTCTGCTCCTTCTATGTACTCAACTCTTCCCTTCATTCCCAGTCCTGGAAATTATTGATGTGTTTTCTGTCGCTGTAGTTTGCCTTTTCCAGGATGTCATGTAATTGAAATCATACAGTATAATGAGGTCTCATTCCTTACATTTAGGAAGATGCTTTGAAATTTTTCCATATATTTTTGTAAATCTGGAATTACTTACTTTTTATTGTATGGATGTCTATCTAAGTGTGTTTATCACTCATCTGTGGAAAGATAATGAATTGTTCCCAGTTTCTTTTTTCCAAATATAGAATTAAACTGCTATAAACATTTGCATACAGACTTTTGGGTGAATATAAATTCTCAGTTCACTTGGATAAATACATAGGGGTGGAATTACTAAGTCTAATGGTAAGTGTATGTTTAAATTTATAAAAAACTACCAAACCACATTCCAAGATGACTGTACCATTTTCGTCTTCCTCCCAGCAATATTCGAGTTCCAGTTTCTCAGTATCATCAAGAGCTCTTATTTCCAGACTTGTTTTGTCTTGTTTTGCTTTAAGCTATTATAATATATGTACAGTGTTATCCTATTATGACTTTCATTTGCATTTTCATAAAGATTAATGATGTTATTCATCCTTCCATGAGCTTATTTGCTCTCCATATATGGTGTTTTCAAAACTGTCTGTTCAGACTTCTGCATACATTTTATTTGGCTGTTATTATTTATGATAGTGATTTTTAACAATTCTTTTTTATGCTAGTTAGAATTCCTCATTGCACATAAGTATTGTAATTATCCCAGGCATTGAATTGTCTTTTCATTCTCTTAACAGTATCTTTCACAGAGCCAAAATTTTTAATATTTATAAATTCTGATTTATCATTTTTTAATTTTAAGGATCCTTCTTTTGATTTCTTATCCTAAAATATCTTTGTCAAATGCAAGACCATGCAGATCTCCTCCTATGTTATCTTCTAATAGCTTTATAGTTTTACATTTTCATTTAGATCTATGATCCATCTGGAATTAATTTTGTATAAGATGTGAGATATGTGTTAAGATTCTTTTTTCTCCACTGAATTGTCTGTAAAATTTCTCAAAAAGACCTTCTCAAGAGTTTATTGTATTTGTGTGTATTACTGGACTCTATGCTCTATTAATCAATGTGTCTATCCCTTTTGATAATACCAAACTGCCTTGATTACTGTAGCTTTATCAGAAGTCTTAAAATCAGGTAATGCAAAACCTCCGATTCTGTTTTTTTTTTTTTAGTTGTGTTTAGCTGTGCCTTTCCAAATCAATTTTTATTGCCAAGATTGGACTTCCATTGAGTTGCATTGAATCTATATATTGAGAACAGCCATTTTCATATCACTAATTCTCTCATCCACAATGTATATATCTCCTGATTTTTTGTTTGATTATGTTCATCAGTATTTAGTATATTACTTAACACAGATATTGTAATTTAATTGAACATACAAATATTTCATTTTAGTGTTATTCTAAGAGATATTTTGATTTCAAATATCAAATCAAGGTGTTTTGGTTATTTATTGTTGATATATATATTATGAACATTTATATTTAATTTATAAAATATAACCAGAATGTGTATTCATTTTTCTTGGCTTATTGCATTTGCTAGCACTTCCAGTACAACATTAATAGGAGTACTGACAAAGGAAGATCTTCCCTTGTTTTTAAACTTGGGCTGAGAAACATTCATTATCTAATTATTAGATATGATGTTTGCTATAGCTTTTTTAAAGATGTTCTTTATTAGGTTAAGAAAGCTCTCTTGTATTTTATTGGTTCATAATTTTATTACAATATTGATCTTTGTCAATTGTTTGTTGCATCTGCTAAGAAAAACATTCAGTTTGTCTCTATTAATCTGTTAATACGATGAATAAAATGAATGATTTTTAAATATTGAAGCAACTTTGCATTCCTAGGATCATTATCCTTTTTTTATTTGATCATTATCCTTGTGAACATAATTTTTGCATTAGGTTTTGTAAAATGTTGCTAATAATTTTGTTTCTATTGTCATTTATGGACATTCATCTATAGTTTCCTGTTTTTTAAATGTCATTTTTTGGTGCCTGATAAAACAAGTGGGGAAGTAATCCCCCCTCCTCTGCTATTTCTGCTGGCATTTGTGTAAAATTGGTATTATTCTTCGTCATGTGTTTGGTAGAATTTATTTATTAATAAAAGCTTATGAGTATGAGGTTTTCTCTTTTGAATGGTTTTTAATGACTAATTTAATTTCCATAATACATATAGGATTATTCAGGTTATTTATTTCACCTTTAGTGAGTTTTGATAGTTTGCCTCTTTCAAAACATTTTCATTTAATCTAAATTGTCAGATTTAAGTAGAGTGTTTTTCCTTCTATTTCCTATGTGATCAATAAATGACACCATTTTTATTCATGATAATGTGTCTTCTTTTTCTTTTGGTTAAACGGGATAGAGGCTTATCAGTTTTATTGATTTTTTGGAATAACTTTTGGTTTCATTGAATTTCTCTATTATTTTCATGTTTTTCAAAGTCCTTGATTTCTGCACATTTATATTATTTTTTATTTACTTTATAGTTGAATGGTGTTTCTTTATTTTTTAGAAAATTTGTATTATTGATTTTTAGATCCTTCTTTTTTTTAATGTATGCATTTAATGACATAAACTTCCCTCCAAACACTGCTTTTGATGCACCTTACACATTTCAGTAAGTTGCATTTCATTTTCATTTAATCCAAAAAATTTTTTGATTTCTCTTGAGACCTCTTTGATTCATATGTTATTTAGAAATATTCTGTTTAATCACCAAATATTTGGGATTTTTCTATATCTTTCTACTGTTGATTTACACTTTAATTCTACTATGGTTTGACAACATACTTTGTGAGATCTTTATTATTTTAAAATTGTTAAACTTAGTTTTAATTCCTAGAATGTTGTCTGACCTGAGGAATGTTCCATATGAACTTAAGAAGAATGTATGCTCTGTTGTGGATGGGTGAAGTATTTAGAAACATAACTTATGTCATGATACTTAATGGTACTATTGAAGTCGTCATATCTTTACTAAATTTATGCCTGGTTCTGCTATTACTGAAAGAGAAGTGTTCAATGTTCTACATATAATTACAAATTTCTCTATTTTTTCCCTTTAACTCCCATTTGCTTTAGTTCTACTTAAAAGTTCTATTTAAAAACTTAAGATTATTTTTTAAAGATTTTATTTATTTATTTGAGAGATGGAGATCACAAGTAGGCAGAAGCAGGCAGAGAGAGAGGAGGAAGCAGGCTCCCTGCTGAGCAGAGAGCCTGATGCAGGGATGGATCCAGGACCCTGGGATCATGACCTGAGCCAAAGGCAGAGACTTTAACCCACAGAGCCACCAAGGCACCCCAAAAACTTAAGATTATTATGCCTTGTTGGAAAATTTGTCTCTTTATCATGAACTAATGTTTCCCTCTTCCCCTGATAATATTCCCTGTTCTGATGTCCCCTTCGATTTTGCTACATATATTTTCTCTTGATTGTTTTTGCATTTTGTAACTCCCTTTATTCTTTAAATTTTCACATTTTTGTGTACTTATGGCTAACGGTTTTCTTGCAGAAAGCATGTATTGATGTCATGTATTTTTTATCCCATTTGAGAATCTTTTTATTTTAACTGGTATGTTTAGAACATTCACATTTAAAGTAAATTTTGATAAAGTTAGGTAAAAAGCTACCAACTTAGCAGCTATTTTTATTTGTTTCTTTGTTCTTTGTTTCTTTTTCTTCTTTTCATGAAGTGAGATTTTTTAAAATTCCAGTTTATTTATCCCTCATGACTTACAGTTCTTTTAAACTAATTTAGTTTATAATAAAACTAATTTACTATAAACCTTAGGGTTTATAATAAACACTTTTTTTTAAGATTTTATTAATTTACTTGACAGAGAGAGAGAGAGTGAACACAAGCAGGAGGAGCCACAGGCAGAGGAGAAGCAGGCTCCTTGCTGAGCAGAGAGCCTGATGCTGGGCTCAGTCCCAGGACCCTGGGATTATGACCTGACCTGAAGGCATTTGCTTAACCAACTGAACCACTCAAGGGCCCCTACAATATACTTTTTTAATTAATCTGAGTCTATATGTAAATTGTACTATTTTATGTGTGATATAAGAACATTACACTAGTATATTCTCAATTGCCTCCTACTACATTTTGTGGAATTGTCATATTCTAATTTCACTTCTGCTATTTAAAGAGAATGCATCATTTTCTTTTACTTGTCTGAAAAAATCTTTACTTCTTTTCTATTAAAAAAATATATTCTTGTGAAATGTAGAGCTCAGACCTGTGTGTGGGATGAGGGGGTGTTTATTCAGCATTTAGGAAGAAATTCTATTATGTTCTTACTTGCATAGGTTCTGATGAGAAATCAGCTGTATTTTTAAGCCATTCTTGTCTAGATAATGTTTTTTGTTTGTTTGTTTTTGTTGTTGTTTTCTGGCTCTCTACCAGGTGTTTTCTTTGTTTTGTTAGTTTGTTAGTTTGTTTTTGACAATTTCAACATGACATACTTAGTGAGTTTGGGTGGGGGGGTTGCTTTGTTTATTTTTATTCTGTTTGGTGTTCAAAGCTATTGGATCCCCAATATGGTGTCCGGAACTAGTTTAGCAAAATTCTCACATAGCAAAATGTTTCTGACCCTTTTTAATCTTTCTTCTCTCTCTGGGATTCTACTGTATGTATGTTAAGAATGACATTGTGCCACAACGTTTACATGTTTTTTTGTTTGTTTGTGTTTTGTTTTGTTTTTACCCACTTTCTTTTCTCTTGTGTTTCATTTTGAGTAATTTCTATTGAACTATCTTTAATTTCACCGACTCTTCTTTTGGCTGTGCTGAGCTTACTAAAAGTCTCCTTGAAGCAGTTCTTTATCCCTGTTAAAATGTTTTGACTTCTGAAATTACCATTTGGTTCTTTCCTGTAGTCATCTTGTTTCTGAATGTATTCCTCTGGTCTTTCCTATTGTGCACCTTTTCTAGTAACACCTTTAACATATTAAATATAATGACAATTACATTCTCTAATTGGCCCAACTTCTATGTCATATCTATATTCTGTGATTATTTCACACTTCAGTGTCATTTCTTGCCTTTTAATATATATTTTACTGGGGGCGCCTGGGTGGCTCAGTGGGTTAAAGCCTCTGCCTTCGGCTCAGGTCATGATCCCAGGGTCCTGGGATCGAGCCCCGCATCAGGCTCTCTGCTTGGCAGGGAGCCTGCTTCCTCCTCTCCTTCTCTCTCTCTCTCTGCCTGCCTCTCTCCCTACTTGTGATCTCTATCTGTCAAATAAATAAATAAATAATCTTTATTTATATATATATATATATAAATATATATATATATTTACTGTATTTTGACTTCCAGATCTTGTGTAGGACATTAGAAATTAAGGACTTTATGTTTCAAATATACCTCTCCTCCCACTAAGCCTTTATAGTAGTTTGTCTCATTCTTTCAGGAGTTAAGCTGGGGTTGAGTTTTCCTGTTGCTACCGTTACTCTGAATGGACTATAGACTTCAAATTTTCCTAGTAATCCTCTTTGTGCTGTGGATTGCTTTTCTGGGCATTACTTTCTGAATTCCTCTTTCTCTTTGAGTCTTTTCTTTATGTGGTACCCCAAAGAGAATCTATCTCTTGCAACTCTCAGAGGTGTAATCCCTTGTTCTAATACACAACACTTGATAGCCTGGAGATAAACCAGAAGAAAGGGTCATTATCTAATGCTTTGATTAAGCCTTAATCTTAGGCATGCACAATATTTCTGAATCTCAATCGTGGGATTTTTACAAGTGTACCTGCTTCTCCTCTAATTTGGTGCTGAGACTAAGATGTTTGTCTGCCTCTCTACAGGGTCAGTACATTTTTTCCCCACACTTATCCTAAAGACATTTTTTCATTGTCCTTACTCTAGCAGATTAATGTTCATTTTGTGGTGAGGAAAGGGGATATTGGTTTGGACAGTTTCTGTAGTCATTGCTATTATTCTCCTCCACCTAGTACCACAAGAAAAGCTTTGTCAAAATTCAACCTGACTTCCTTATGAGTGCATGGTGGGATTACTGGAGGATGAACTGGCAAGATGGTGAAAAACCTCATATCAGGATTCATACACTCTTACACTAAGCCTCTGTAGTAGGCTGAATAAGGGCCCCCCAAGATACTTATGACCTAATCCCTAAAACTGAATATGTTGATTTTATAGCAAAAGGATTTCATTAATAAGTTAAGAAACTTGAGCTGGGAAAATTATCCTGGATTGTTCAGGTGGGCCCAATATAATCACAAAGGTTCTTACAAAAGAGAGAAAGATGGTCAAATTCAAGAGTAGGATGTAATGAAAAAAGTGGAGGTTAGGGTGATGAACTTTGAAGATGGGAAACGGACCATGAATCAAGGCATGCAGGAAAAAGCAAGGAAACTTAGTTCTCCTCTAGAGATTCGAGAAGGAATGCAGCTTTGCTGACATCTTGATTTTGGCCAGTAAAAGTCATTTTGGACTTATGACACTCCAAATATGTTTTAAGCCATTAAGTTTGTAATAAGTTTCTTCATCAGCAGTAGAAAACTAATATAGGTACTCTTACATTTGGCAGTTTGCTATTTTTTAAGTCATCTTCTTATCAGCTTATATGGTGTCCAAAAGTGTCTACTCAAGGTAAATAAATATTCAAATTATTTTACTTCTACCAGTTATCTGTCTTTCTCAGGTTTTTAGTTATTTGGTTGCCTTTTATGATCAGTTTCCTGATGTGTCCAAGAAAATAATAATATAGAAGTTTCTCCTTTTTCTTTAAGACAGAAATGGTGCTTCTTTTAGCCCTCTCCATTTCAAAGTTGAAATGAGAAATCTACAAAATCTATTTTTAGCAATATTATTCAGTAATAGAATTCTTGAGATTAAATTTCTCTTTTAGTTTTATTTGATAGAGAAACAGAATATGTAGATAAACTTAGGAAATTATATAATTTGATTTCAATTACAGTTATACATAATATGTGATTTATTTCAAAATTATTTAAGAATATGCAAACCTCTTATTTCTTTTGTGAAGGGTATAAGAAAAAATATAAGTTTATAAAAGGTGTTTCTGAGTGATAAAATTCAGTATTTTTGGATGTGTTCATTAAGTAGTTATGAGATTTTATACTTATCCCTGAGATCTCCAAAACAATCAGATTAAACTTATTGTACATTGGTAAAATAAATGTACCAGAAGTTTGTTATGATTTATACTTTATACTTTATTCTATTAGATTATTTGACTACTAACAATCCATGTCCTAAAAGAAAATATTTTAGTGCAAGAGACTATTTTAAAATAATTTAAATCAACAATTCCATAATATAAAAAGAGAAAATGTTCTTTATTTCACTTAAAATATCCAGTGTTTTTCTTTATTTAGCTGTTCTAGAGTAAAAGACTTTATCTCTTATACCCTTTTAAAAATTCTTGTTTGATTTAAAACAAATCTTACCCTTTGGAAAACACAATATTTGACTTGTATCCTTGGATATGAAAATTATCTTCCTAAGTTTGTTATTATTTTTTCAACAAACTTATCTTTATTTAATAACTATTGCTGAATGTTTCCTGGGAGTGCTGTTAAACAGTAAGGGAAATTAAAAACAAATAATCTTCAGGGGTAGAATATTCAGAAATAACATTAGCATACTTCATATTTTATTTTTTTCCTTTTAAATACTGTGATTAGTGCCACCAAATTTGAATCTAGGTCTCAGTGTAAAAGATTTTGGATAGAAAAGACAAAGTGGAAAATAATTGAACTAATCCATAGTTAGATGTCCCAAACAGTCAGCTTCTGTATATAGTAATGTGTTATCCAAAATGAAGCAATTAAAAATGTGAAGAAAATCAAACCCAGTTTACATTCTGAATAATTAACAACCCTCTTCCCCAACACACTGTGCCCTTTATTTTTATTGCCCTTTTAAACAAAGGCTTAATACTATGTCATTTTTTCATACTATCAACAGTTTAGGCTGATTGGCAGGTATAGTAATGCAAATGAAAGTATTGTACACAAAGTACAGAATGTTACTTTTCAAAGTGCTCTAACCACTTGTTGAAACAATAGCTCTTGACTAAAATTTTCCAACTTGAAGTTCGTTTTCAATTCCTTTATTCTCCTAGATAGATTTAAATAACATACCAAATACAAATACTAAATACTACATAATGATGCATTTTAATAACTCTTAGATTAAATCCAATTCTTTAGCCACAAGCAACAAATCTTCACTGGTGGAATCGAATATCGAATACCTCTTGTAAAATAGGAATATGTGAAAAATGAGTCTACAAAGCATTATACCATAGATTATAGCTCTACCCCTAGTCAGTATCACCGAAACTGTGGTCATGCCATAGTACTACTGAATGCCTTGAAGTTACTTCAAATTGGCTTAGAACACAGAAGTTGAGACAATCAAAACAATCCATGTTTTAATATCATGTAGACATCTGCCCACAAAACAGTTTACTTAAACACAAACATATGTGTTGACAGCCATAATATTGACAAAATAAGTTAAAATAAATATTTTAGACAAAGATTTTGGCTTGGGGTAAATATTTGATATAAATTATAGCTCAAAATTCTTTATCATCAATAATAATTTTGTTTAAAAGATTGCAAAAACTCAGTGGTTTTGAGTTTTATTGAATTTTATTGAGTAACACAGCAATGGCCTTAGTTCCTTTGAAGTAAGAATGAAATAAGAATGCAAATTGAAATATAACTGTAAATCATTCACATTCATTTCTCTGATAAGTAGTTATTATGTGGTTGTACATATGCATTTTGAGTCAAAAAGATGAAAATCATAGCATAGAAGTACTGAAACCTTGGCAAAACAAACTAGAGAAATGTCCATTAATTATATTTTAGGGTTTTAAAGAAATATAGAATATACATATATTCTGATATACATATCAGTGTTTTTTAGCAAAAATGAATAATAATTATAATTAACACTTTTCTTATTGTATTTATCAGAACCACAGGTAAGACTGAGTTACTCTCCGAACAAAACAAACAAACACCAAAACACCAAGACAAACAAACAAAACCTGGCCTTCAAGGATGAATAATACACAGAAGAGAATATAATGCTCATAGTATAAAAGGCATGCCATCCTAAATCCAAAGAATATATGTTCTTTTGAACAGAACACAGAGAGCAAAATGTACCACAGGCAACCAAATACACTAAGATCCATTGTTGTGTGAATTACTGTTCTGGATGATGGGATATAAAGATGAAGACAAGAAAGCAAACTTGCCTTCAATGAACTTTCATCCTAATGGCAGGAGACTGAAAATTAACAACAACAAAAAAGTCATTCAGTGAGTCATTCCAGGTACAGAGCACTATATCGTAGATGTAAAGAGGATGTGGTAGAAAGTGACTCGGGAAATGGGAAGCAGCTTTGGCTGGGAATAGAAAATATTCTTTTAGGAGCTGATACTTGAATTGATTTAATGATGAAAAGAAAACACCCATGAAATCAGTAGAAGTGTTCTGAACATAAATAAGAGAAAGCAAAATTATAAAATAATTCCCTAATCTTTACATTTAATGAAATTTGCAGTGAAGAGCTCAGGTGTTACCTTGACTTAGATTGGGGCTTTATATTTAAGCATTCTTAAAAACAATCAAGGATTTATCACAGAAACCTTTTCTTATGCAATTAACTCATTACTTCTAATAGTACCATGACCTAATGATCTCCAGCTCAAATAGGGATCTAGATTTAAATTTTCATTCTGGCTTCTACTATTAAATCAGTGTTGCTTTTCAGCTTTGTCTTTCTTGGTTATGATTATCTTATAAAGTGAGTCATTTTCCAGGACTCAGCTTGATTGATTTCTATAGCTCTTTCTCTACTGATTTATGCATTCCTTTGCTTTCACTATGTGTAGTCCTGGGTGTACCCAGTACTGCATCCTTAACAGATATTTGCCCCTCTCCCAAAACTGACCCCCCGTACAAGGTAAAATCTAGGTGACTGTTTTTGCATAGAAATCTTAGAGACTTAATCATGGAAACCTTAACAATTTTTCTTCAGTATTGTCTTCAGTCACTATCCATTTCTTTGGAGAGGACTTTCGTCCCCTGAGTTACAAAGATATTTAGATTTGTGGATACTGAAGTCATTATCAACTCTAAGTTCAAATATACAACTATATCCCTGTAGAAAAATGATGAGTCAGTAAGAACAGTTTTTAAATGATACCATAAAATTCTTCAGTATGAATAGACATAGAACAAGAGAGTACAATAAATATATATGGTTATGTAGTTCTATTTTGCACAAGAAAAAGATGAAATTTGGCTGTTTCATTGGGATAATAAGTAGAATTTTTTAGTAGATTAGTAGATTTTAACACTATTATTTTACATTAATATTTTACTTCCAAAATTATATCTGCTAACAGTGATTGTGAGTAAAAGAAAAACTATCATCAAAGGCACTTTTGAGGCTTGGTCCTTTCATTTGGTAGTATCTTCCTTCCCCATAACCATGTACTTCTAGTCCGGAATCCTGATCAAATTTACTAATCACCAACACAAAGCAGGATGATCCTTTTCCTTCAGCCTCAAATAACAGAGCCATAATATCTCCTGATCTTAACATTTGAACAATAAATATTCCTTGGCCAGACATAAGCACACAGTCTTGCTTTATTTATCGGTTGACTAGTTATCAGGTTTTTCTGGGTTCAATCTATATATTAATAATGCCAGGAAATGTATCAGCTCTCTTTAAGAGTTCAAGGACCTCAAGCATGTGGCCCTATTCATTCTACAAAGTCACTCACTCTGTGATGGTTTCTTTTTTGAAATGTAACATGTATTTTAAATTTCAGTGGCTAAAAAAAAACAGTTTATGAAGCTTCACAATAAAATGGAAAAGACATATAAATGAAGGAGGGGCACTGGGCAGCTCAATCAGTTAAGTGTCTGCTTTCAGCTCAGGTCATGATCCCAGAGTCCCAGGATCAAGCCCTGAATTAGGGTCCCTGCTTAGTAGGGAGTCTGCTTCTCCCTCTGCCCTTCCCCCAGCCCATGCTCTCTCATTTTCTGTCTGTCTCTCTCTCTCTCTCAAATAAATAAATGTGTTTTTTTTTTGTTGTTGTTGTTGTTTTTTAAAGATTTTATTTACTTATTTGACAGAGAGAGATCACAAGTAGGCAGAAAGGCAGGCAGAGAGAGTGAGAGGGAAGCAGGCTCCCTGCCGAGCAGAGAGCCCGATGCGGGGCTCGATCCCAGGACCCTGAGATCATGACCTGAGCCGAAGGCAGCGGCTTAAACCACTGAGCCACCCAGGCGCCCCTCAAATAAATAAATGTTTTTAAAAAATGAAAATTAAGGAACCTCTATCATTATTTGTCCGTGTTACCTAAAACAAATTTCTGTGCACTTTTTCCATTGCTGTGATAGTTCATCCTTTTATCATTGTAGATAATGGATTGTTTTCTGTTTCGATCTAAGCCTTATATGAGGCAATCTGGTGACTATGGAGATAAAGAGAGCTTAAAAGCCTTAGCCTGAGGGAAATAATAATTATTTACTCACAGGTTTCCAGTGTTTGTACCAATGTTTGGCTATTCCTTTAAAATATATTTTCCTGGGGCTCCTGGGTGGCTCAGTTGGTTAAGCAACTGCCTTCAGCTCAGATCATAATCCTAGGGTCCTAGGATCCACCACCTGCATTGGGCTCCCTGCTTAGTGGGGACCCTGCTTCTCCCTCTCCTTGTGCTGTTCTGCCTGCTTGTGTCTCTCACTCCATCTGTCAAATAAATAAATAAAATATTGAAATCTATCTATCTATATTTTTTTTTCCTTCTTAAGACAATATTCTAATTCTATTCTGTTTTAAGCCTACCAAATTATATTCATCATTGGAAAAGTTATTTTTTCCCAAGTCACACCTCATCATATGTCTATTGATGGGAAAAAAAAAAAAAGAAAGAAAAAACAGTTATGTGTTTTATCATCTAGGATAGGAACACAAGATAAATTCATTAATTCACCTCACCATATTTGACATTAAATAATATTTTATTTATTTATCCACATGTGTAAAGTTTCCTTGTTTATTTTTATAACATACTTTTCACATATATGACCTTTCGTATATGTAAAGAACTATTAACATAGGTATCTTATGAATCATTCTAATCGAAGCTATAGAATGGTAGAATAAATCATTCTAAAGAAAATTCAAAAACCATTTCATATACTAGGTCTGATTAAATGTTTATATTAAAATTAAGAATCTATCAACAGAATTCATGAGAAGAGTGAAAAGACAAATTATAGTCATGGAGAAGATATTTTCTCTTTGCATACCAAATTTTAAAAAATAGTATGGAGACTATGTTAGTATAAAACTTCAGTGAGAAACTAAAAGAAAACAATACTAAACAAAGGAAAGACTAATAACATATAAGAAAATTAAAAGTTGTTTTTTCTCATTAGTACCCAAAGGCACCTAAATAATGTGATTTACACAAATAAAAAGACTGACAATCCTAAGTATTAGGAAGAATAAAGAGTTTTTCACACACCTCATATGAGATGATGAATTGGTCAAGCCACATTGAAAATATTAACCATGATTTAGTAAAGTTTAAAAGTAAGTACACATCTTAACAACATAGTTATCTTTCATATATTTCTTTATAGAAATTACAGGAATGATCATGACCAAAAAATAAAAGTTAAAATATAGAAAAAAATTCAACTGTACATCAATAGTAAAATGCATGAATTATGATGGAGTCATACAATGCAAAACTGAAAAGTAATGAAAATAAAGCACATATATGGATATCAATATGTATGACTAAAGAAAGAATTTTAGAGCATAAATATTTTTTCAGAAGAATATATATTGTATGAAGCCATTTATATGAAGTTTAAAACAGGTAACACTAAGTAATACATTGTTTGCAAATAGATGTATCATCAGAAAAAGACAAGAAAAATAAGATAAAATTCAGAATATGGTCATTGGTGGTGGAAAGGAGAGAAATGAAATTGAGAGACACACAATGCATTGGTAATATTCTATTTCTCAAGGAAAGAAGTGGGCAAATGGGTCTTCATTATATTACACTTTACTAGAATATACAGATAGTAAATATTCTCTTTTATGTATGACTTTTCAAATAAAATGATTAGAAAAAAAACACAAGATAAATAATAGTATAACAAAAAGAAATGGGATAAAAGCTGCAGCATAAATATTATCTGCAAATCTGCTTTCAGAATATAAAATAAACCGAATTTCATTAGAAACGTTCATCTTGAATGCAACAGGATGCATCACTGATGATTTTTTAAATAAGTATAAAAAATTAACAAAGGACCATTAAAAATTACTGATGAAACTTTACAAATACAACTCTCTACATTTTTATCATTTTCTTTCATGGTATCTTTAAGTCATTCTGAAGCAAATATTGGTATTAGAGTTAAAATATAACAAGAAAATATTTATTAAAAATAATAGATATTCTCAAAGTCTAAAAATATTTACTGATATGCATTTAAGGCTGCATTTTTTTAAAGAAGTTTCAGTTTCGCAGTACAGTTTAAAGGAAGGAACATACATTTCCCATACACTCCATGCCATCACATCTACATAGACTCTTCCATCAACAACGTTTCCCCACCAGAATGGTACATTTGTTGCAACTGATGAAACTACACAGATATATAATTAACACCAAAAATCCATAGATTATTACACTAGGGTTCATTCTTGGTGTTGTACATTCTATGAGATTGAATAAATGTATAATAACGTAACATTATTATGCTATTATACAGAGTATTTTCACTGCCCTAAAATTCCTCTGTGTTCCACTTACTCATTCCTTCCCCCCACATCTGCTTAATCCCTGCCAATCACTGACCCAGAATGTTTCCCCTTTTCCAGAATGTCATGCAGTTGTAATCATATCGTATACAGCACTTTCAGACTGGCTTACTTCACTTAATATGCATTTGTTTCCTTCATGTATCTTCATGGCTTAATAATTCATTTCTTTTTAGTGGTGAATAGCATTCCACTTTCTAGATATCTGTACCAGGGGCTTATATATCCATTCAGGACGTCAGGACATCTTGATTGCTTCCAAGTTTTGGCAGTTACGAGTAAAGTTGCTATAAACTTCTGCATGCAGGATTTTGTGTGGCCAAAAGTTTTTAATTTGGGGGAGGCAAATACTAAAGAGAATGATAACAGATTTTATAGTAAGAGGATGTTTAGTTTTACTTCTAAATTGTCTTCCAAACTGGCTGTGCCATTTTGTAGTCTCACCAGCAATGTATTTTGTATTTTGATGTATTTTCTCCCAGGCTGTGACTTTTTTTCTCATTCTCTTGTCTTTTTTCAAGCAGACATCTTTAATTCTAATGGAGCCCAATTTACTAACTGTGTCTTCCGTGAATAGTGCTTTTAGGGTTGTACCTTACAGACTCATTACCTATTGAATATCACCTAGGTTTTTTTCTATATTAATTTGTAGGAGTTTGTAGTTTTGCATTTTACATTTAAGTCTATGATTTGTTTTGAGTTAATTTTATGAAGGGTGCAAGGTCTGTGTCTGGATTGATTGATTACCTGTGGATATCCCATTGTTCAAGGACCATTTATTGAAGAGTCTACATTTAACTCATGGAATGCCTTTGCTCCTTTGTCAACCATCAGTTGACTATATTTTTGAGACTCTATACTAATTCTCTATTCCATTCCACTGACCTATTTGTCTATTCTCTCACCAATAACAATGTCTTGGTTACTGAAGCTTCAGCACATCTTGAAGTTGGGTAGCATCTGTCCTCCAACTATGTTCTTTTCCTTCAATATTGTGTTGGTTCTTCTGGGTCTGTCACCTTCCCTTATACGCTTTAGAATCAGTTTGCCAATGTTCATAAAATAGCTCCCTAGGATTTTGATTGGGATGGCACTTAAATCTATAGATCTAGTTGGGGAACACAATGTTGAGTCTTCCTATCCATGAGCATAGAATACCTAACCATTTATTTAGTTCTTTGACTTCATTCATCAGAATTTTGTGACTTTTCTCATATAGATCATGTACATATTTTGTTAGATTTCATATCTAGGTATTCTTTTTTTGAGAGTTAAGATACATAGTTTTGGATTTTTTAATTTCAAAATCCATTTGCTCACTGATGAAATATAGAAAGCGATTGACTTTTGTATGTTAACCTGTATCCAACCTTGTTATACTCAATTAATAGTTCCAGAAGTGTGTTTTGTTTTGTTTTTGTTGATTCTTATAGAAATAAAACAGAAATGATTATCTCATCTGCAAAGACAGTTTTATTTCTTCCTTCCCAATCTGCATACAATTTATTTATTTCTCTTGTCTTCCTGAATTAGCTACAATTTCCAATATAAAATGGAAAAGGAGTGGTGAGAGGAGGCATTCTTGCTTCTTAGCTGAACTTAGTAGGAAAGCTTCAAGTTTTTCACCATTAAGTATCATGCTAATTTGTTAACTATAGTTTTTTTTTTTTGGATAATCTTTATCAGATTGAAGAAGTTGCCTCCTTTATGCTTAGTTTACTGAGAATTTCTATCATGAATAGATGCTGGATTTGTCAAATGCTTTTTCTGCATCTATTGGTGTGATCGTGTAATTTTTTTTTAAAAGATTTTATTTATTTATTTGACAGACAGTGATCACAGGTAAGCAGAGACAGACAGAGAGAGAGGAAGAAGCAGGCTCCCCACTGAGCAGAGAGCCAGATGCGGGGCTCCATGCCAGGACCCTGGGATCATGACCTGAGCCAAAGGCAGAGGCTTTAACCCACTGAGCCATGCAGGCGCCCATGATCATGTAATTTTTTAAAGCCTTTTGATGTGGTGGGTTACATTAATTGATTTTTTAAAGTTGACATGGCCTTAAATACCTGAGATTAATCCCATTTGGTTGTGGTTTATAATTCTTTTTATATATTGTTAGATTCAATTTGTTATTTTTTGTTGAAAAATTTTGCTATGTTCATTATAGATATTGGTCTGTAGTTTTTCTATATTGTCTTTGTTCGGTTTTATTATTAGTATAACAGAATGATAGAGTGAATTAAGAAGTATCCTCTTTGTTTCTATCCTCTGAAAGAGATATTATAAATAAGTTACAAGGTAGGAAATAACAGAATTTTTGTCTTATAATCCAATAAAAAGGATAATGTCGAGAAATGTTGCTTATGCCAACAAAAATATTAATTGTACTCAGTTGTTTTTGTTTAATGGTAGAACATTTTAAATTCAACTTTCTAGTTGGTAATTGTTCTTATGTGATGTTAACTGACTTTAATTAACATCTGAATTGCACAGTATATGCTTAAATGAGATGTGAATTGGCTTTCTGAGGTGAAATGATCTGTGTAAAACTCACCACACTAAAATCAACAGAAAAATTAAATTAAGATGTTTCTTTAAAGAGTTTAAGCTTTAAAAAAAAAAAAACTTAGAAAATTATTTGGAAGGAAATGAAAGTATTTTAATTATTTCCTAAAGGGAAGATTTTCTTCATAGTTCATAAAAATATGTGGTTAAAGATTGACTCACAGGCAATTAGAAAAAAAAACTTTTATTTTAATAATATGTTATTTCTAATTATGAGGAAATTGCATTAGATTACCACATTATATTATGCAAGTTTATTATGTATGGTATATAAAAAGTGACTACAATGACCATTTTAAATATGATAAGTACTCTATTTCTGACCTTATTTCTCATCAGAATCTGAGGATTCTCTATGGGAAACTCAGCAGATCAATTAGTTGCATGTGTGCTCTGGATATTAATGAGGATTTAAGGGCTGCTGAAACTGAAATATTGTAGAAATGAATAGGGTGAAAGGTACAGCATTTTTCTACACTAAAAGTAAATTAAACATTGTTTATTCCTCTTTCTCGCTTCTAGAACATATGCAACATTTTAAGCTAACTACTGGAATTTTTTCCATTAAAAATAGAAATCCAACTACTAGTATTATTGTATCATAAATTTATGTATATATTTTGCCTCCCAGAAAATATTTCTTCAAAACTAAATCCTCGCCTAAAAACAAACGCAATAACTTTTAAAAAGATATTTAGCATTTCTGTTACAAAATCTGTCTGAAGTGAAGACACTTTTTTAAGCACACTAACCAAACAATCCAGGTATATTACCGCCTTCTTACTTTTGCCTCTGCCACTGCTAGATCCCAACATTTCTGAATCTGTTAGTGGGAGATCTTATTTTTTCAGGCCCAAAATGCATTTATCAGTTAATAAATTTATACAAACTTCTTGTTTTTGCCAGAACAAGAATTTTTCTTCAAACTACTAAATTGAGATATAATCAAACTACTCTAAAAAAAAAAAAAAAAGCAAAACAGACACACAAACACTTAACAAACAAAAGCAAAAACAAAACAAAACCACTTAACAAAAACAAGGGAGAAGGACAAAATGTGTATCCTTTGAATCCAGTCAAGTTACATCATGGGGAGTAAACAGACCTAAATGCCAGATATAATTCACTAATTGAGAGGAAAATATAAAGTGTTGTATTTAGCCCACATATAGTTAATACATGTTATTTAAATAGGATTTGCCATTGGGCGCCTGGGTGGCTCAGTGGGTTAAGCCGCTGCCTTCGGCTCAGATCATGATCTCAGGGTCCTGGGATCGAGTCCCGCATCGGGCTCTCTGCTCAGCAGGGGGCCTGCTTCCCTCTCTTTCTCTCTCTGCCTGCCTCTCTGCCTACTTGTGCTCTCTCTCTGTCAAATAAATAAAATCTTAAAAAAAATAAAATAAAATAAATAAATAAATAGGATTTGCCATTGATATGATAATAGAATTTTCAGAAAAACAAACTATTTTGGCTAGAGTTTGGGAGATTGAGAAAATACAGAGTTTATCTATGTATAAAGAGAAATTATGGAGAGCTAAGTTGAAAGAAAGGATTTTTCTCCTTAACTATATGAATGTATTGCAAGGAAAACCTTAGTTCTTCTTTTTTTTTTTTTTGAAGTTGGGCATGGAGCCCAACATAGGGCTTCAACTTACAGCTCTGAGATCCAGACCTGAGCTGAGATCAGTTGGTTGGTGAAAGAACTGAGCCACAGGCCACAGGCACCACAGGTGCCCCAACCTTAGTTCTTTTAAAAATCCTTAATACAGGGCCTCCTGGGTGGCTCAATGGGTTAAGCCTCTGCCTGCGGCTCAGGTCATGATCTCAGCGTCCTGGGATAGAGATCCACATCATGCTCTCTGTTTAGCAGGGAGTCCATTTCCCCCTTTCTCTCTGCCTGCCTCTCTGCCTACTTGTGATCTCTCTCTCTCTCTCTGTCAAATAAATAAATAACATCTTTAAAAAAATTCTTCATCCAAAAGACAATAAAATCTTTAATAACATTTTCAGTAGTAAACAATTGCATGAGTGTCTCTTTGGTGTATGTCTGTGACCAACACCTGCTATGGTCCTTCCACAGAGGTCGTATCTGCTTTAACATTTGTTATGTTGTTGAGGAAGACTCTGATGTCTGCTGAGCAGCCACACGTTCTGAGTTTGGGTCATGGTCTCTTACTTGAATTCTCAAGTTGGGGAAGACTGATTTCTACTTATCATCCAGCTTATCTGGGGCAGTGATTATTGTACAGGCTGGGTCAACTCTGCCCATCTATGGATAGAGAGATAATCACCCTGACAAGTAAAGATTGGAAGCTGAAGAAATTCAGTACAACTGAATTAATAGGTTTATCAGTATCATTACTGTAAAATGTAATAATTTTATCTGCCTAAAAATATCCAAGGAGGGGCACCTGAGTGACTCAGTGGGTTAAAACCTCTGCCTTCAGCTCAGGTCATGATCCCAGGGTCTTAGGATAGAGCCTGCATTGGGCTTTCTGCTCAGCAGGAAGCCTGCTTCCTCCCCTCTCTCTCTGTCTGCCTCTCTGCCTACTTGTGATCTCTTGTCTGCCAAATAAATAAATAAAATTTTTTAAAAAATAAAAATAAAAATATCCAAGGAAAACATTAACCATTTTTAACAGTATTGAATTTTCCTCCATGTAGTCAGTAGCCAACTGGTTCACCAGGTTTAAAGAGACCTATTAACAATAACTTGTAACTACTGTGAACATAGATATTTGAGAACTCTAGAGTAGCAAAACATCATTTATATAGGAAACAAACCAACATAAGAAAAACCATCCTGTCATTTAGAGTGCAGGGAATAAAGCATATCAATACCATTTTTAAAGTTCTTCTGTTTTAGGCAAATGACTGAAATTTATCTTAAATTTTTTAATGGCTAAATCTAGTTGGATATTATAAAATGACATGCAGAAAGAAAAAGAAACAAATTTGGAAAATCTGTTACTTAACTGATAAGTTAAAAGAAAGAAGAAAATGTAAGCAGTACAATTTAAATAATTTCATTCAAAATATAAGTGGAATAGAAACTAGTATACATCCCTAGTGGCATAGATAGAAGTGTGGAATAAACCCCAGAGGAAAACAAATGGAATTCAGCCTTTAGTCAAAATACAGAACTATGTTTCTTTGTTCCCTTTGATCCTTTCTTTGCTTATACTGTATGCTGTGCCTTTTTTTTTTTTTTTTTTTTTTTTTGACAGAGAGAGATAGATCACAAGTAGGCAGAGAAGCAGGCAGAGAGGGAGAAGCAGGCTTCCCGCTGAGCAGAGAGCCTGATGTGGAGCTCGATCCCAGGACCCTAGGATCATGACCTGAGCCGAAGACAGAGGCTTAACCCACTGAGCCACCCAGGTGCCCCTATGCTGTGCCTTTTTAAGGAGATGACAGAATGTCAGGATTATATTTTCTACATATAATGCAAACTAAACTCCATTGTAATGAACTTCATAATAATCCCGCACAATTTAATGGTATTGTGATTCTTTTCCTTTTCCCCCTTTCCTTCTTTCCTTCCCTCCTATCACTTATCCAATATTTAACACCAATTAACTCCAATATTGTGTTAAGAGCTAGGAAATAATGTGTGATAGGTTTTTCACTGTGTTATTCAGTCTAAAATAGCAACACAGCATAATCATAGGTATGTTTGTCTACTCTAAGTCCTATCACCTTCCAGGGTTCCCTGACAGCCTGGTGAAATAAATCTATTAAGTATTGTGGGGTGGCTAATAAGCAATAATCGCATCAAACACGAGCGCAACAGTAACAACTATGCACAGACCTATACACACACACATCCCCCAAGGACAATGACAATTTAGACAACAAAGCCTAAATTTTCATCGTGGAAGATGAATTGTGATGTAACAGCATCAAAACCAGCCCTGTTGACCTGACCAGGGAGGGCACTGTTTCATCATGCTCAGCAGTAGCTATTCATGGGAGACCTTTTATGCTTCCACATTCTGTTCTTGGTTCTATTATAGACCCATCCAAATGGCACACATACTTGGGAGCCAAGAGAAAATTTTAACATTGAAGCTTATCTTTATTTTCAGGCCAGAAAATTCACATCTACTAATAGTATATATACTGATACTAATTCATATATATAAGTACATAATGCGCTGCTATGAAAACAAGGAACAATGCCCTTCCCACACATAGGAAAGAATAATGAATTCTTCCCCAAAGAGACTTTTTAGAGATTCCATGTAGCCCTTGAAAGGAAGGTAAAATTTAACTGCTTATGTAAAGGGAAAGAAATTCCACAGGGAAGAGAATGAATCAAGACAGAGATATGAGATAGCATCTTTGGGGATATAAACAAATGTCTGGAGTGGCTGGAATATAAATTTAAGGGCAAGGAACAGAAACAGCAGTGATGAGAGAGAAAGTTGAGAGGACAGAGTACAATGTCATCCAATTGATGAGCTTTCTCCTTTAATTACTAGAATTAGTAATGCTCAAAATAAATACATCATCAGCTATGGCTTTTAAATAATTTAATCATAGAGAGTTTGATATTTTTGCAAATTATTTGATGTGAACATACAACAACATTTTTCCTACATTTTTTAAAAGTGACTCATCATTAACAACAGGCTCACTGGTTTTGCTTCTTATACCTTCATTTGCATTCACTTTCTTTAAATTCTCATTTCAAAAGGAATAAAGAACAATTTACTGAGCTAAAAAATTCCATAACAGATTACCTCAAAGGAATTTCTCTTATTGCATAAAAATTGTTTTGGGTAAAATAGTGCAAAGGACTCATTCATCCCAATGAGCTTTTGCTTATTAAAAATAATGTGCACTTACAATATGAAATTTTGCCCTTTTTTTAAAAATTTATTTGACAGAGAAAGATCACAAGTAGGCAGAGAGGCAGGCAGAGAAGGGGAAGCAGGCTCCCCGCCGAGCAGAGAGTCCGATGTAGGGCTCAGTCCCAGGACCCCGAGATCATGACTTGGGCCTAAGGCAGAGGCTTTAACCCACTGAGCCACCCAGGCGCCCTGAACTTTTGCCTTTTTAACATGCGGATGCTTTTTAGCTTTGAATTTTCTTGAAATAATAAGACATTTTCAAATTATGTTCAGTATTCTTAAATAATCTTAGTTTCTCTTTTACTTTAAATTCAAATGTTACTGTGAATTTTATTTAATAATTTGCCCCTGTAATAAGATATAATGAAGATGGTTGATAAATTATCTGCCCATTTTACCATGGTTATTTTTAGGAACAAATTGTCCTGATCAGTGCCAAATCAGGGAGCATGAGCAGGATAAAGGGAGTAGTGCCACTTTGCAGGAAATAAACAGGTAGAGTTTAGGGAGGAAATTTCAAAACAATAATAAAACTGACTAAAACCTGGTCTGCTCTATATTGACACAATGCATTGCCAATTCTAAACACTGTTCATGATGGAAAAAAAATACTACTTCCACCCCTATAATCTTCTGTCACTCTAGTGTATTTGCTGTGACTACTGTGTTCTAATTTAAATATTTCAAGAATATTTCAAGAAGAAAAGAAAAAAATTGAAGGCAAGAAGTACTTCAGGAAATAATGACTGAGAGTATCTAAAAATTGAAGAAATGCAAACATTTTCATGTTTTAAAGACCATACAATGCTAAATAGAAAAGATTGGGGAAGGACTAATGGATTTAGATAGAGTAGTAAAATTTAAGAATATCAAAAACAAAAAGAAGTTTCTAAGTCTCTAGATAGGTAAAAGCAGAGCACCTTCAAAGAGAAATATTTGATTGAATAAAACTCAAATCCCCAATTGTAATAGTAATTGGAAGAAATCCTAGATGAATTGATCTATTTTATTTATTTATTTGTCAGAGAGAGAGAGAGAAAGAGAGCAGAAGTAGGGGGAGAGGCAGATAGAGGGAGAAGCAGGCTCCCAACTGAGAAAGAAGCCCGATGTGGGACTCCATCCCAGGACCCTGGTATTCTGACCTGAGCCAAAGGCAGATGCTTAACTAACTCAGCCACCTAGGTGTCCCAATGAATTTATCTATTTTATATTACATGGAGTAAATCGTAAGTTTTATATCTAGAAAGAATAACATTAAAATGTAAAATGAAAATATTCTTAGTTATAGTATCACACATTGATCTTTCTCTAAAAGACCATCTGAATGACTGACTCTAACGAGAGAATTAAAGCAATGAGATTACCATATAACTGATAAATAGAAAATTATCTATAATAATTATTACATTTATTGCTAACATTAATGTTAATTATGTGTAAGGCACAGATAGCAATAATATACTGCATATGTATATTTAAAATTCCACAACACCACTCTGAAATAAATATTATTATCATTTCCAATTCACAGTCACTCAATTTGGAACTGAAATTCCAGAAAACATCAATATAGGATGGACTGGAAGGAGACAAGATGGAATGAACTATGATTTGGCATTTTACAAAGGTACATCTTTATGAAAGAATAAAATATGGATACAATCAGTTTTAGATATCAATTAGAAAATTAAGTGTAAAATAAATTAAAATATTAAAGAATATAGACTCATAACTTTTAAAACAATAGGAAAATATTGATCTCCCACTGGAAATTAGGAAAGGAAAAATTCTAGAAAAAAAAGACTTAAAAATAGTTATAAGTTAGGAGAGGTGTATCTTGAAATGAAACTAATTGTGATCACTTTAAATGAGTTAAATTCACTAACCAAAAGACAGATATGTTCAGATCAACTCCGCTGTGCAAAATTTCAGCAGTATTATTTTCTATAAGGTGTACTTAAAAATAATGATGCAGAAATATTACAAATAAAAAGATTTAAAACTTGACAAGTCCTAGACTGGAAAATATAACAACAGATAAAATAGATTTTAAAGTAAAAAGATTCAATAAAGACTGAAAACGCATACTCTCAGTGGAACAATAGATCAATTCTTATTATAACAGTGACATTATATGGTCTTATATTTCAATAGCTTTGAAATTGCAAAGAAATAAGAAGTGATGAAAAGAAGAAATAGATAAATCAACATCTGAAGTCATAAATTTTAATATACTCTTCTTAAAGTCCAAGAGAGGAAATTTATAAAAAATAAAAGTATAAGATCTGTGATTGATGTGATTAATAAACTTGCTATAATATAAACAACATTATACATCACAGAGAATACTTTCATTTTCATCACACATTTAGTATACTTTTTAAATCACATCATATCCCAGGTCCCAAAAATCATCAATAAGTTTGGAAGAATCAATTTCTTAAAGACTATGTTCTCTGGCCACATATTTGGACTCAGGAATTAACCAAAATACCGTTAAAATCCCCACATGCCCCCAAACTACAAAACATACTACTGAATACATGAAAACTAAATGGAGGGGTTTTAGCCCATAGGTGAGAAGTATTACTGAAAATCCAGCTTTGGAGGTGGAAATGGCTAAAAATAAGCAGATTATCAGTCCCAATGAAGTGGGCTGATCTTTAGGATAAAACTTCTGTCCTTGGATGAAGGAAAGTAATGGAGCAAAACAGAATGCACATCAGAGGATGTAGGCATCAGACCAACTTTGCACACTGGTCAGCACACAGGTAGGTGGGTACAAGAGTCACAGCCACGTGGTAATCTCAGTACTCTAGAGCATTCTCAAGAGGCTCTGCACCTTGGGTCTCATTAGCTGCAAAATCATTTGTGGAGACATGATAGAAAACAGAAATCACTCAACAGGTCTCGGATTTTGAAGAGTAAAAATCTATCCCTCTCTGAATGGTTCTGGGGATTGGAACATCCCTCAATGTGAAAACTCCTCAATGGATTTGCTTGTGACAAGTTGGGAAGAGCAAAGGCCAAAGATACAGCATTGATGCACTTTCCATCCAATAGCAAAAGTAGATTTACACAAAAAAGATGGAAGAATGAGTGACTACTGAGGCACATGCACTTTTCATTCTAAGCATTCACAAAGAAAACAAAAACACCAAATCCAATAAAGCTTTTTATCTATTGTTAATTTGGCCTAAATTAATCACGACTCCTTCGTGATTTAGTACCATTATCAATCCAAAGATGATGTACTTCTACAGCCTATGTGCCTATGTGCAGGGATCCTCTTCTTAGCTTCTGAACTTTTTTTTCCCTTTCCTTTCCTTTCCTTTCCTTTCCTTTCCTTTCCTTTCCTTTCCTTTCCTTTCCTTTCCATTCCTTTCCTTTCCTTTTTCTTTCCCTTCCCTTCCCTGTCCTCTCCAGTCCTCTCCTCTCCTCTCCTTTCCTCTCCTCTACTCTCCCCTTCCCTTTTTCCTTTCCTTTCCTTTTCTCTTTTCTTTCCCAAGTAGGCTCCATGCCACAGTGTGGAGCCCAAGCTGGGGCTTGAATGCACAACCCTTAGATCAAGATCTGAGCTGAGATCAAGAGTCAGATGCTCAACCAATTGAGCCAGGAAACCCAGGTATCCCAGGTTCTGCACTTTAGTCAGGCAACATGATTTTTTTTTTTTTTCCTTTTCAATCAGTGGCTCAAGCATCTAACAATAAAAGATATAAGGATAATCCTACTGTGATTATCTACTTGGTACAGCACAATGACAGATAGAGGGTAATGTTCATCAAGTATTTGTCAAATGAATAAGACCTTTCATCCTTGATAGATAACGAAAACCTAATGACTGTACCAATTATTACTGCTAAGGAACAGCTTAACCCCAAATTTGGCAGTTTATATATTTTTTAAGATTTTTTATTTATTTATTTGAGATACAGTGTAAGAGAACACAAGCAGGCAGAGCAGCAGAGGGAGAGGGAGAAGCAGGATTCCCACCCAGCAAGGAGCCCGATGCGGGGCTCAATCCCAGGACCCCGGGATCATGACCCTAGCTGAAAGCAGTCGCTTAACCAACTGAGCCACCCAGGTGCCCTCCAAAATTTGGCAGTTTAAAAAAAAACAATTTTATTTTGCTTATAATTTTCTGGGTCAGGAATTTCAAAACAGTTTGGCTGGGCAGTTCTCATGGGTTCTTTCACGAAGTTTCAGTCTAATGTTAAGTGTGGTTGGGTTATCTGAAGACTTGTTTAGTTAGGTTGGATATATAATAGGGCTCACTTACATGGCTAGCAGTTGTTTATTTATAGCTTGTTTATTCTTTGAGACTGTTGACTAGTAGTTCTGCAGGTGGACTTTTCCAGCACGTTGGTAAAAGGGTGGGCCAAAGCTTGCTTGTGGTGGTATTGCCTAGACTAAATTCCCAGAGAACCAAGAGGATGCTGCATCACCTGGTATAACTTACCCTTAGAACCACATAGTCGCACATCCACTATAATCTGTCTGTCAAGAGAGTCACAAGTCCGCTTAAATTCAAGAAAAGGAGAGAGAGGACTTATCTCTTGATGGTAAGAGATTTGTGAAGGTTTTAATTTGTGGACATGGTTTAAAATTGACACAATGACAGGGCACCTGGGTGGCTCAGTGGGTTAAAGCCTCTGCCTTCGGCTTAGGTCATGATCCCAGGGTCCTGCTCAGCAGGGAGCCTACTTCCTCCTCTTTCTCTCTGCCTGCCTCCGTGCCTGCCTCTCTGCCTACTCGTGATCTCTATCTGTCAAATAAAATAAATAAAATCTTTAAAAAAAAAAACTGACACAATGACTAATAGATCATTAGGCAATAATGATTTATTCTAAACTAAATTGAAAGGTCCATAGCTTCATTCAGAGAGAAAATGTGGACAATTCAAACAGCTGAATTATTCATTATTAAAATGTCTAGTAGCTGAAGATTACATTTTAATGGATTTTTTCAATACACCATAAAATAGACATAAAATAGACATAAAACCAAGAGAAAATATTTTTTAAAGATTTTATTTATTTATTTGAGAAAGAGCGAGCAAGAGGGAGCATGAATGGGGTGAGGGGGAGGGAGAAACAGACTCCCCTGCTAAGCAGGCAGCCCAATGTGGGCCTCCATCCCGGGACCCTGGGATCAGGACTTGAACCACAGGCAGACACTTAACCAACTGAGCCACCCAGGCACCTCCAGAGAGCAATTTTTAATGAACATATTTTATTCAAAGAATACCAGGAAAGAATCATTTATTAAAGCAATATTTTCCTATCTAAAATATCAAGTTTAAACAGTAATAGAGAATTAATCCTGTAATAACATGCTACGTGGGCCCAACTTTAAATAAATGTAACCTTTACTTAAATGGTCAACATTCTACTAGTAGGGAAAAGAGAGCCTAACACTATAGCCAATGTTTAAAAATCAATTCTCCCTATTATTTGTCTTAAATTGTAGTAGTAATCATAGAAAGATTTTACACCTGAAGCCAATGAAATATGATGGAAGAAAACATTATTTTTTAAATTAAAATTCTATGTGTTACTTTTTTAAATATGTCATTTAATGTGTCACTGACTAAATAATTAAGACTGAAATAAAATGTCTGCTGTCATTGTACAGATGACTGGGGACACCTACCCATATGTTGCAAAAAAGAGTAGCATGACTTAGATGCTGTTCTTTCCTCTATTCTTAAATACAATATGAAAAATATCTTGTAATGATTTCTAGGTGAAGATTTCTACATTATTTGCAGACTGCATAAGAAAAATATTTACAGATATTTGTATATTTAGATAATATTAGCTGCACAAACTCATCTATTTATTAAATGATTTATGAAAACAGAGATTTCATTTCATTCATAATTGATTAAATTTATTATTTAGAGAGTGATTATTTCTGAAGTTATCTGTGGCATTTTATAAAACTCCAAAGGAGACTCCACATTTCTTTAAAAAAAAAAAAACATACTGTGCAAAGTCAATCTTTAAAGGGAAACAATAAGAATTTGAGTTCTATTATTTTCTGTTTATTTGTTTGATGATTTAAGTCCTATATGAAAATGAATAAGGCCATAAAGCATAACTTTTTTTGCTTCTCACCATCTTCACCAATATCTAATATGCCTTGCATTGAAAATCCTGCTTCTGTAAACAGAATATGGAATTCATTTGTGAGTAGTGTTTTTGCTCTGTATAGTACTAGTGATAGAAACATTTGGTTTGAAGCCAAAAGATACTATTTTAGGCTCAGTATAATCTTCCAGCTGTTGTTGGGGAAAGCATGTTACACTTCCCCACCCATTACACTGACATTCTCATCTATACACTTCTATTTTGCCACTTTTTCAAATCAGTGATGCAGCTGCCACAGTATGCCTCCTCCTTCTAGCAGGTGGTAAATTATTCTCTGCATAAAATGACATCATTCCCCATCTCACAGAAAACTTGCCCTCTGAGCTGTGGGAAGGGCAGAACTACTATGGAACAAAATTTAGATGAATTTACCACATTGTAGTCAGTAAAACTACATTATATATTTTAGAGAATCAACAACTAAAGGCAAAATATCAAGTTATTAATAACATTTGAAAAAAGAATCAGTAAAATACAAAGATATCAATAATTGAAATAGTAATATTTTACCTTCTTTGAAATGAAAGCTATAGTAAACATAGCTCCTTGTGTGGCCCTACTCTTATTTTCCCCAACAGAAAAAAAAAAATCATATTATACTTAAAATAATTTTGTAGATTATGAGGTCACACTTAAGTGATGATTTGGTTGATATGTTTACGAAGCAAAACCATGATAAAAATTTCCATTAGAGTTACAATGGCTCAAAAGTTTTTTTCCTCTCAGAAACCTTTTAAATAGTCAGTAAAAGCAGCTTTTGGCTGACATTCAATTTCTAAATGAATAAGAAGTATTTCATTTTTAAGAAACCAAGAAAGAGTAAGAAATGATGTCAGAAAATACAGATCCAGTTACTTACTGGAGAGAAGTGAGTCTATAAATAAGCATGCAACAATATAATATTCACCATGAATTAATAATTCCTTTAATAGATAATTTATCTGACATAGATGAATCAGCATATTTGTGTAATATATTATAAATATTTTAAACACAAATACCTATAAATGAATCATTTTGATTCATCTTAGCAATATTTTCTTTCATAATTCTGTTAAACTCTTAGTTATCTTCAAATGTCATAAAAAAGAGTAGATTAAGACATCATTAGTTCTTACCTCTATTTAGTTATAGAGATAATGCCTCATAACACTTATGTGGGGTTTAAAAGGAGCTGGATTTTCAACACGTACAGTAACAATTGTCTGTATACATTACTTCATATACAATAAAAGTATGTCTGGGATGAGAAGAAACTTAAATTTTCCAGAAGTGAAAGAGATAAGTTTTAAATTTATACTTGCATTAGGAGAAACCTAATGTCTCTAGTAATTAACAGCATTAGGAATGATGGGCAGCCCACTAAAGCCAAGAAACATATTTCCATGATGAAGGTCTACTGGTTAGCAGAGTGGAAGGAGAAGGGCTGATGGTATGATTTCACTTGTTTATTATATCTTTCCTGGAGGATGGTATAAGATACTATAAGGAAAATATTTCCAATATTTCAGCATTTTCTAACAAGATGGGCCCAAGAAGATGAGAAATAATAGATGGTGGTTATCTAGTATAGGAGGAAAGCTGTTTCTAACTAGTCTTAGCACAAGAGGTCCTAGTGAATCTTTGTTAAATGGATATAAGAATGAAGAAATTATTCTTTAAAAAAGAGTTAAAAGTAACATCTCTCTGTGCTAAGCCAATAATTACTGAGGTCAGTGTTACAGTCCTTTAACATTTTCAGAAATTTTGCATAAAAATCAGAGTTAAATTATATTAGGTAGTAAACTAGTAACAGATATGTTGTTAGGAGTGATGTTTATGTTATATATATAGGAGTATTTTAAAAATTATATTGCATTAAAAATCATATTCTAGTAGCAAATGTAAAATATTCACATAAATAAAAATAGGAAAATAAAACCCTTCCATGATTCTACCAACCAGATGTAACCATCATTATCACATTAATGTGTATCCTTCCAGCCATTTAGATATGTATTTGAAATCTTTAATTACTGGAGTTACAACATTAGATAGCTTTATTTTTCTAATAAGTACAAGAAATATAGCATTTAAACAAACTTCATACTCACACAACTCGCATCATCCTTTCTTGCTGGTTACCACCTTCATCACTGACATCTTATTCTGTTTACATACTTTTCAGGTACGTTTAGTTACTAGAATATTATAATTGGGGAATTATTATGCAAACTCAAAATTGATCCAAAGCTCTGGTCCTGTCTCTCAACATAGGGAGATCAATGGCCCTAGTTCCTTGGAGTAAAAAAAGAAAGGTCATAGCCTTGTGCTGAAATGCTTCTTTGTCTTCCCTCTTTTATTTGTTCCTCAGGCTTTGTCACCCCTGAGTGCTAAAGGTGTCAGGTCCCAATTGTAATCAGTTCATTGTTGGCTATGTGAGTTTAGAAATTGTGTACTTAGCAACTTTTGAACTTAGCTTTGTGTCTTAGGCAAAATTTTGAGACAATAGGAAAAGTTTTACTTAGCTACACTCACTTATTTTTTTAAAGGAAATTACTATACAGAATTCTTTGTCAACTATTTTTTAACATGAATTCTATCTTGAACATTGTTTCATATTAATCTCCATCAATAAAAACTTATATTTATCTTTTCTATATTAGAACAATAATACATGCTTCTTTCAACAAGTGAAATCTATGAAGCCCAAGCTAATTAACTTTCTCTGCTTCTGTTTACCACCTAATTGATATAACCAATGTTAATAGCCCAATATGCGTGCTTTCACTTTTTTCTTGCTCATAGTTACACAAGCATATATATTCACATATAGGATGTCTAGTATATTCTTTGTTTTTAAACAAAATATCCAGACTATGAAACAAAGAGCCCAGCATATGCCCATCACTACTTCACTGGAAGCTCCCACCCATAGTAAAACAGATGGTTTGGTCTGTGAGTGTCTATGTCTGAGTGGAGGCTAGAGAAGGAAGTAAATGGGTGAGTATGCCACAGTGAATACCTGAGTCAATATCTGTGTGTGTTTTGCAGGGAGATTGGTTGCAATGAGGTCCTCCTAGAGGTTATAGATTGAGTCTCCCAATCTGTGAAGTTAAAATCATTAAACTAAATACAATGTCAAGTGTGCATATGTTCTACTAGTATATATGTATGTGTATACATATAGAAAACCAAAGATATATTTTTTTGGTGATATTCTTTTATTTTATTTTATTTTTTATTTCTTATTTTTTTATAAACATATAATGTATTTTTATCCCCAGGGATACAGTTCTGTGAAGTGCCAGGTTTACACACTTCACAGCACCCTCCATAGCACATACCCTCCCCAAGGTCCATAACGCCCCTCCCCCTCTCCCAACTCCCCCTCCCCCCAGCAACCCTCAGTTTGTTTTGGGAGATTAAGAGTCACTTGCGGTTTGTCTCCCTCCCAATCCAATCTTGTTTCATTTATTCCTCTCCTATCCCCCTAACCCCCCATGCTGCATCTCCACATCCTCATATCAGGGAGATCATATGATAGTTGTCTTTCTTCGATTGACTTATCTCACTAAGCATGATACCCTCTAGTTCCATCCACGTCGTCGCAAATGGCAAGATTTCATTTCTTTTGATGGCTGCATAGTATTCCACTGTGTATATACACCACCTCTTCTTTATCCATTCATCTGTTGATGGACATCTAGTTTTTTCCATAGTTTGGCTATAGTAGACATTGCTGCTATAAACATTCGGGTGCACGTGCCCCTTCGGATCACTATGTTTGTATCTTTAGGGTAAATACCCAGTAGTGCAATTGCTGAGTCATAGGGCAGTTCTATTTTCAACATTTTGAGGAACCTCCATGCTGTGTTCCAAAGTGGTTGCACCAGCTTGCATGCCCACCAACAGTGTAGGAGGGTTCCCCTTTCTCCGCATACTCGCCAGCATCTGTCATTTCCTGACTTGTTAATTTTAGCCATTCTGACTGATGTGAGGTGATATCTCATTGTGGTTTTGATTTGTATTTCCCTGATGCAGAGTGATGTGGAGCACTTTTTCATGTGTCTGTTGGCCATCTGGATGTCTTCTTTGCAGAAATGTCTGTTCATGTCCTCTGCCCATTTCTTGATTGGATTGTTTGTTCTTTGGGCATTGAGTTTGCTAAGTTCCTTATAGATTTTGGATACTAGCCCTTTATCTGATATGTCATTTGCAAATATCTTCTCCCATTCTGTCAGTTTTCTGTTGGTTTTGTTAACTGTTTCCTTTGCTGTGCAAAAGCTTTTGATCTTGATGAAATCCCAATAGTTCATTTTTACCCTTCCTTCCCTTGCCTTTGGCGATGTTCCTAGGAAGATGTTGTTGTGGCTGAGGTCGAAGAGGTAGCTGCCTGTGGTCTCCTCAAGGATTTTGATGGATTTCTTTCTCACATTGAGGTCCTTCATCCATTTTGAGTCTATTTTCGTGTGTGATGGAAGGAAGTGGTCCAATTTCATTTTTCTGCATGTGGCTGTCCAGTTTTCCCAGCACCATTTATTGAAGAGGCTGTCTTTTTTCCATTGGACATTCTTTCCTGCTTTGTCAAAGATTAGTTGACCATAGAGTTGAGGGTCTATTTCTGGGCTCTCTATTCTGTTCCAGTGATCTATGTGTCTGTTTTTGTGCCGGTACCATGCTGTCTTGATGATGACAGCTTTGTAATAGAACTTGAAGTCCAAAATTGTGGTGCCACCAACTTTGGCTTTCTTTTTCAATATTCCTTTGGCTATTTGAGGTCTTTTCTGGTTCCACATCAATTTTAGGATTATTTGTTCCATTTCTTTGAAAAAAATGGATGGTATTTTGATAGGGATTGCATCAAATGTGTAGATTGCTTTAGGTAGCATAGACATTTTCACAGTATTTATTCTTCCAATCCAGGAGCATGGAACATTTTTCCATTTCTTTGTGTCTTCCTCAATTTCTTTCATGAGTACTTTATAGTTTTCTGTATATAGATTCTTAGCCTCTTTGGTTAGGTTTATTCCTAGGTATCGTATAGTTTTGGGTGCAATTGTAAATGGGATTGACTCCTTACTTTCTCTTTCTTCTGTCTTGTTGTTGGTGTAGAGAAATGCAACTGATTTCTGTGCATTGATTTTATATCCTGACACTTTACTGAATTCCTGTACAAGTTCTAGCAGTTTTGGAGTGGAGTCTTTTGGGCTTTCCACATATAGTATCATATCATCTGCGAAGAGTGATTGTTTGACTTCTTCTTTGCTGATTTGGATGCCTTTAATTTCTTTTTGTTGTCTGATTGCTGGGGCTAGGACATCTAGTACTATGTTGAATAGCAGTGGTGATAATGGACATCCCTGACATATTCCTGACCTTAACGGAAAAGCTTTCAGTTTTTCTCCATTAAGAATGATATTTGCGGTGGGTTTTTCATAGATGGCTTTGATAATATTGAGGTATGTGCCCTCTATCCCTACACTTTGAAGAGTTTTGATCAGGAAGGGATGCTGTACTTTGTCAAATGCTTTTTCAGCATCTATTGAGAGTATCATATGGTTCTTGTTCTTTCTTTTATTCATGTGTTGTATCACATTGATTGATTTGCGGATGTTGAACCAACCTTGAAGCCCTGGAATAAATCCCACTTGGTCGTGGCGAATAATCCTTTTAATGTACTGTTGAATCCTGTTGGCTAGTATTTTGGTGAGAATTTTTGCATCTGTGTTCATCAAGGATATTGGTCTGTAGTTCTCTTTTTTGGTGGGATCCTTGTCTCGTTTTGGGATCAAGGTGATGCTGGCCTCATAAAATGAGTTTGGAAGTTTTGCTTCCCTTTCTATTTTTTGGAACAGTTTCAGGAGAACAGGAATGAGTTCTTCTTTAAATGTTTGGTAGAATTCCCCTGGGAAGCCATCTGGCCCTGGGCTTTTGTTTGTTTGGAGATTTTTGATGACTGTTTCAATGTCCTTACTGGTTATGGTTCTGTTCAGGTTTTCTATTTCTTCCTGGTTCAGTTGTGGTAATTTATATGTCTCTAGGAATGCATCCATTTCTTCCAGATTATCAAATTTGTTGGCATAGAGTTGCTCATAATATGTTCTTATAATGGTCTGTATTTCTTTGGTGTTGGTTGTGATCTCTTCTCTTTCATTCATGATTTTATTTTATCATTATTTATCCTTTCTCTTTTCTTTTTGATAAATCTGACCAGGGGTTTATCAATATTATTAATTCTTTCAAAGAACCAGCTCCTAGTTTCATTGATTTGTTCTATTGGTTCTATTGTTTTTTTTGTTTTTTTTTTTTGGTTTCTATTTCATGGATTTCTGCTCTTATCTTTATGATTTCTCTTCTCCTGCTGGGTTTAGGCTTTCTTTCTCGTTCTTTCTCCAGCTCCTTTACGTGTAGGGTTAGGTTGTGTACTTGAGACCTTTCTTGTTTCTTGAGAAAGGCTTGTACCACTATATATTTTCCTCTCAGGACCACCTTTGTTGTGTCCCACAGATTTTGAATCGTTGTGTTTTCATTATCATTTGTTTCCATGAATTTTTTCAATTCTTTAATTTCCTGGTTGACCCACTCATTCTTTAGAAGAATGCTGTTTAGTCTCCATGTATTTGGGTTCTTTCCACCTTTTCTCTTGTGATTGAGTTCTAGCTTCAGAGCATTGTGGTCTGAAAATATGCAGGGAATGATCCCAAACTTTTGGTACTGGTTGAGACCTGATTTAGGACCCAGGATGTGATCTATTCTGGAGAATGTTCCATGTGCACTAGAGAAGAATGTGTATTCTGTTGCTTTGGGAAGAAATGTTCTGAATATATCTGTGATGTCCATCTGGTCCAGTGTGCCATTTAAGGGCTATATTTCCTTGTTGATCTTTTGCTTGGATGATCTGTCCATTCCAGTGAGGGAAGTGTTAAAGTCCCCTACTATTATTATATTATTATTGATGTGTTTCTTTGATTTTGTTATTAATTGGTTTATATAGTTGGCTGCTCCCACGTTAGGGGCATAGATATTTAAAACTGTTAGATCTTCTTGTTGGACAGACCCTTTGAGTAGGATATAGTGTCCTTCCTCATCTCTTATTATAGTCTATGGCTTAAAATCTAATTGATCTGATATAAGGATTGCCACCCCAGCTTTCTTCTGATGCCCATTACCATGGTAAACTGTTTTCCACCCCCTCACTTTAAATCTGGAGGTGTCTTCGGATTTAAAATGAGTTTCTTGTAGGCAACATATAGATGGGTTTTGTTTTTTAATCCATTCTGATACCCTTTGTCTTTGATTGGGGCATTTAGCCCATTAACATTCAGGGTAACTATTGAGAGATATGAATTTAGTGCCATTATATTGCCTGTAAGGTGTCTGTTACTGTATATTGTCTCTGTTCCTTTCTGATCTACTACTTTTAGGCTCTCTTTTTGCTAGAGATATTTCAATATTTCCTGTAGAGCTGGTTTGGTGTTTGCAAATTCTTTCTCTTTTTGTTTGTCCTGGAAGCTTTTAATCTCTCCTTCTATTTTCAGTGATAGCCTAGCTGGATTGAGTATTCTTGGCTGCATGTTTTTCTCATTTAGTGTTCTGAATATATCATGCCAGCTCTTTCTGGCCTGCCAGGTCTCTGTGGATCAGTCTGCTGCCAATCTAATATTTTTACCATTGTATGTTACAGACTTCTTTTCCCGGGCTGCTTTCAGGATTTTCTCTTTGTCACTAAGACTTATAAATTTTACTATTAGGTGACGGGGTGTGGGCCTATTCTTGTTGATTTTGAGGGGGGTTCTCTGCACCTCCTGGATTTTGATGCTTGTTCCCTTTGCCATATTAGGGAAATTCTCTCCAATAATTCTCTCCAATAGACCTTCTTCTCCCTTCTCTCTCTCTTCTTCTTCTGGAATCCCAATTATTCTAATGTTGTCTCATCTTATGGTGTCACTTATCTCTCAAATTCTCCCCTCGTGGTCCAGTAGCTGTTTGTCCCTCTTTTGCTCAGCTTCTTTATTCTCTCTCATTTGGTCTTCTATATCACTAATGCTTTCTTCTGCCTCATTTATCCTAGCAGTGAGAGCCTCCCTTTTTGATTGCACCTCATTAATAGCTTTTTTGATTTCAACTTGGTTAGAATTTAGTTCTTTTATTTCTCCAGAAAGGGCTTTTGTATCTCTAGAGAGGTTTCTCTAATATCTTCCATGCCTTTTTGATCCTGGCTAGAACCTTCAGAATTGTCATTCTGAACTCTAGATCTGACATATTACCAATGTCTGTATTGATTAGGTCCCTAGCCCTTGGTACTGCCTCATGTTCTTTTTTTTTGTGGTGAATTTTTCTGCCTTGTCATTTTGTCCAGATAAGAGTATATGAAAGAGCAGGACACCTGGGTGGCTCAGTTGGTTAAGCGGCTGCCTTCAGCTCAAGTCATGATCCTAGCATCCTGGTATCGAGTCCCATATTGGGCTCCTTGCTTGGCAGGAAGCCTGCTTCTCCCTCTGCCTCTGCCTACCTCTCTGCCTACTTGTGATCTTTCTCTCTCTGTCTCTCTCTTTCTGACAAATAAATAAATAAAATCTTAAAAAAAAAAAACAAAGTATATGAAGGAGCAAGTAAAATACTAAAAGGATGGCAAAGACCTCAGAAAAATGCGCTTTAACAAAATCAGAAACAACCCCAAATCATGGGGGGGGAGAAAGGGGATAAAAAGAGGTTAAGAAAAAAAAAAGAAAAAAGTTTAAAAAGAAAACAAATAAGAAAAAATATAAAAAAGAAAGAAAATATATATATATTAGATAAACTAGTTAAAAAACATTAAAAAAGAAAAGGGTAAAAGTTTTAAAAAAGTTAGCAGAAGAAGAAAAAAGAAAGAAAAAAAATTGAAAAAAAATTAAATTAACTGCAAGACTAAAGAATCATGGGGAGAAAGCCATGAGTTCCATGATTTGCTTTCTCCTCCTCTGGAATTCCCCTGCTGTCCTAGGTATTGAACCTGCTTTCCTTGGTAGATGAACTTCATCCTGGCTGGATTTTTTGTTGATCTTCTGGGGGAGGGGCCTGTTGTAGTGACTCTCAAGTGTCTTTGCCCGAGGTGGAATTGCATCGCCCTTACCGGGGGCCGGACTACATAATCTGCTCGGGTTCACTTTTGGGAGCTTTTGTGTCCTGAATGCTTTCTGTAGAGTTCTGGAGGACGGGAATGAAAATGGCAGCCTCCCAGTCTCTGGCCCAGAGGAGCCAAGATCCTGGGGCCCCACTCCTCAGTCTGCCTCCAGAGAACAGCGCCCAATCACTCCCGTATCCCTGGCCTCCAGCCGCGCTCTGAGCTCACCCAGCCTGCGACCAGTTCAAGGTAACCCTCAGTGAGAGCTCAGTCCTTGGCTCTGTCTCTGTAGCCGGCTTCCCCATTCTAATACCTGTGAGCTCTACAACACTCCGACACCCCCGATCCTTCTGTGACCCTGCGGGACCTGGGGCCATGCTGACCTCACATGGGCTTCACCCCGGTTTAGCTTCTGGAGCAATGTCCCTCAGCGGAACAGACTTTTAAAAGTCCCGATTTTGTGCTCCATTGCTCTGCCACTTGCCGGGAGCTGGCCCCTCCCCTCCTCCTCCCCTCCCCCTCCTTCCCTCCCCCTTCCCGCCATTTTGGATTCACTTCTCCGCCAATCCTACCTTTCAGAAAGTGGTTGATTTTCTGTTTCTAGAATTGCTGATCTTCTTCTCTTTGATGTCCTGTTGGATTTGTAGGTGTTTGCAATGTTTAGATAAGCTATCTATCTGATCTCCTGCTACCTGATGTAGTCTCAGCCTGCTATTTCTCCGCCATCTTGCCCCAAAGATATCTTTTAATGAACGTAAAACTACTGTCTTCAAAAGTTAGCTTGTCAACATTTGGATCTTTTATAAAGTCACAGTAAGTCAGATCTAGAAGGGAAAATAAAAGTTATCTTGATCAATAATACCATTTTATGAAAAAAATACTGATTATAAAAGACATGAATTTGAAATTTACTCACTGTCAGAATAAAAGAAAATCTGTGGACATATATTTCCCTTGCATTATGTTTTATTTTTGCATTTTTCATATTCCTGTATTTTTAATTAAAGTGTTTCAACTTGTATTTATTATAGAGTTTTAAGTTAAGAGTTTTTAGGTTTTCAAAATTATTATATAGTACAGGGAGTTCTAATATACATCACACCAAGTGTCCCCAATTAACAATTTATGTTAATATAGTATATTTTTATGGTTAATTAACCAGTATTTTTACATTATTTTAAACTAAAGTCTATCCTTTATTCAGATTTCCTCAGTTTTTCTTGATGTCCTTTTCCAGGATACCATGATACATTTACTGGCCCTATCTCCTTAAGTTCTTCTTGTTTGTTACAGTTTCTCAGAACTTCCATGTTTTTCATGACTTGACAGTTTTCAGAGTTACTGCTCAGGTATTTTGTAAAATGCTCCTCAGTAGAGATTTTTCTGAAATTTCCCTCACAGTTAGAATTGGGTCATGTGTTTTGGGTAGAATTATAGTGTTTTGTCTGGCCTTGGTATAATAATCACTTTAGAGTTCCTTGCTTATCGCCAAGTTTCCTAAGAGATGGCCTTCAGGGTAAATGGAGAGAACAACCCCTAGCCAAGGTGATAAGGAAGCTCAGAATTTGTTAAGTGTTCAATGGTACTTTAGACCTGTACACTTTCAGAAAGTTTCTATACTCACATAAATATTGTATTAGTTCATATCAATCATTTCAATACTATATGTAGAAAGGCAATTATGAAATTAACTTAATTCTTAACAAAGATAAGGTGGCTCTGTAGATAAACATTCATCCCAATTTGAAAAGGACATTCCCATGTTTTCACTGTTTTCCTATAGTTGTGTTCAATAGTCCTTCCCTCACAATCTTAAAAAAATGTTGCAGACTACAGGACAAATCATTTGGTTATGAATTAATTTCCTCTTGTTAACAACAAACTTTCTTATTATTCTGGAGTTTACAAGCCCAAAATCAGGTCCCCTGGGCTAAAATCAAGCTAAATTCTTTCTGAAACCTCTTGAGAAAAGCCCATTTCCTTGCCTTTTTCATCAGCTTGTTGTATCCTTCTAGCACTGATCACACTGACATTTTTCTGGGTCATTACATTTTATTGTTGGCCTATGACCCTCTTACCCTCCTTTTATAGGGACTCCTGGAAATGGGTTGGGCCCACCTAGATAATCCAGGATAAACTCAATTTCAAGATACTTAATAACATGTTCAAAGTCTGATTTGCTGTGTAATGTATGTATAAGTTTCAGGGATTACTATATTAACATTTTTGGGAGGCCATTATTCTGTCTAGCATACATCATAGTAATTAGGAACATGCAAAAAGTTAAAAGAATATTCAGTTTGAGCTATGAAGAGTGAAGGTGTTGGGTACAAGACTTAATTCTGAGTAATGCATTTAAATGCACCTCTCCATGCATTTCTACCATTTATCTGCTCTTAAAACATAGGAAGAGAAAATATGGAAGTTTCTGAGATTACTTGGTGGTAATCTGGGATAAAAGAGAAGGCAATATAGCGTGAATTTATGGTCACATTTTGTTTATTAGACTAGACATCTATCCTAACATTAGAATGTGGATCTAAGTAAAAGCATAGCGTGGTTGAACTCGGATGGCAAAATAATAAGTTTTCTGAACTGAATTTTTTTGAGAGTTCCAGGGTTTCATATCACTTCAGCAGTTGTCTACCCTACTAATTTTGTGACATCTTACTAAGTGAGCAACATATATTCTCAAAGTTAGACACCTTTAGTTAGTCATTTCTTGGAGACAGCTTGGTAGATTTCCATGGAATTACTACATTAAGCAGAGTATGAACTGCCTTTCTATATGGCAGAATAGATAGTAGGTAGTAGTCAAACAGGTAATAAAGCAAGATGGAATCCTTCCAAACACATGACTTTTTAAACCAATAGCCAATTTCTAACAGACCACCAAAGATATTTCCAAATGTATAACTCAGAATTTCTATGTACATTTTACATTAAAATAATTCAGAATCCTTCACAGTTAGATGAGTACCCATTCATGGATGAAGACTATTTATGCTGTGGTATACTAAAAATAGCCATAAAAATTATGACCTTAGTTGTAATGAGAGGTGAAGTCTGAGTCCTCCCTAGGATCTAGACTGAACTCTAATATTAATATTAATTAATTAATTAATATTGATTAATATTGATTAATTAATATTTATTAATATTAATATCACATTAATATGTAACAGTGTTGGCTACAGGAGAAGCCACAATATACAGGTCTGATTGACCTGAGGCCTCCATGCTGTGAGGAAATCTAACCTAGTGAGGCAACGTATTTATGGGGGGATTGTGGAGGCCATAGGGATGCCTGATTAGTTCCCAGCTCTTCCTGTTATCTGCAATGATCCAAGCTATCCTAGCCAGAGACAAAGGTTTTGCAAAGCAGAGATCAACCATCTTTATGGAGTCCTGCTTAATTTCTTGACCACCACAATTTGAGGAATAAGACGATGATTGTTTTTTGTGATGCTAGATTTTGGTGTTGTATGTTATATAGCCAGCAGAAGTTAAAGAATACACTCACATAACCAATACACTCACATTCTTGGGAAAAATCCCCTTGCTAACTGTTCTCTGCCTACCCTTCAAATTTTTTTGTTTGGTTGGTTGGTTTTGGAATTCTTCCAATTGCTTTGCACAGTTTTCACTGCTTGGTTTATCCTCAATTGATATTTTGTTTGGAATGTCTGATTAATTCTTGACTCTGGGTTTGATCCAGAAGTTAAAATTATGTTTTGCTTTCTACTTCATTCTGTATCCCTAAGGCTGACTTCCCTATATGTAAACTAACAGCTAGATTGATCCTACCTTTAATCAGAAGTAAAAGTATGGGTCAACCATTGATACATTTAGGATAGAACATTTTAATTTTATATTATGACAACCTGATCTAAAAAGCCTTTAAAACTTAAAACTTATAAAATTTCTTTAATTCTTGCTTGAAAGAGAATACTACATTACTTATCTAAATAAAAAGAAAAAACTTTTGAATTTCTGTTATTTTCAAAGTATTAGAGGACATAAAAATAACCATGTAACAGCCACTTTTCTAATCACTTGGGTTGCAATACTGAACAACAACCAAAAAAAAAAAAAAAAAAGGACAAAAACCCAATCCTGAAACATAAATTTTACTGAAAGAAAGAGAAAAATATATATATACACATAAACAAATAAATACATGACATATCAGGTTGTGCTATACTTTATGGTAGCCATTAGCAACATATGGTGATTTACATTTAACTAAAATTAAAAAGAATCTAAAATTCAGCTCCCTAGTCCTACTAGCTGCTGCTCAAGTGCTCAACAGTGTTAGATGGCCAGTGTCTGTTACAGATTACAGAACCTTTCCATCTTTTGTAGAAAGTTCTATTGGCTGACATAGAAAACCAAAGCAAGGTAACAAGAGGTGCTCATAATAATCTGAAAATTGAAAGAAACAAAAATATTTCTTAGTGTGTTTTACATAACATTATATACATCTTTTTAATTAAAAGTGAGTCACAAAGAGCAGAACACTCAAGGGATAATTAATTTATCTTAGAGGCAAAAGAAGCAGGCAAATTTGTTTTTCTTCAGAAGTCATTAAGGGCACAGTTTAGAATTTTCTTAGTTTTCTTTTAAAACTTCTTCTACAATAAAGGAAAAATAAAGAAATAAAGAAAAAAACAATAAAGTTTTCCCTACTTCTGTGATATGATTTACAGTGTTTACAGAGGCTATGAAAGAGAAAATCTTATTTGCATATTTGTGGCTGATTTTCTAAAAAGTTAGACGATTATAGTAACATTTGAATTTCTAGGAAAAAACATAATTCATAAGGCATGTCAAGAAGCTAGAATTTCAATTTAATAAATATAATTGATAAGATAAATCAAACTTATCTCTAGGACTAATTTGATTTTAATTGCTTTTTAGATATTATCTACTGCCTTTGGTTCATCAAGAAGATCTACACCTGTACCAAATTTTTATGAAATCATTATTACCTGCATATAAATATTTCTAAATCATGATTATATTATATAACCATTTAAAGGTATTTTAGGTAAGGGCCCTGATTGGCTCAGTCAGTAGAGCAAGTAACTCTTGATCTTGGGGTTGTGATGTCTACACCCACCATGTTGAAAAATTTTTTTTTAGTTGAAAAAGATTTTTTAAATGTATTTTAAATAAAATGTTAACTAGGTGAAAAAGCTTACCAATGTACCACTGAATAAAAAAAACATAAAATGTTACATTAGAAATTAGAAAGAATAATAATATATCATTCATAAAATTCAGGAACTATTCAGGACAGAAACTCATACCAAACTTGAAATAAAAAGGAATTTCTTTAACCAGATATAAGTAGCTAACAAAGGCTCCCAGTAAATTAACTGATATTAAATCAGAAACAATATAGTAATAAATGTCCAGTTTTATGACATTTAGTCTGCATGTTATGAGAAATCTTAGGTTTTATATTTTATAAGGAAAAAAAGAGCTGTAATGACTAAAAAGAAAGGAAAAAAAAACAATTAATATTCACAAATAACATTATATTCACAGAAATTTCAATACTAAAATTCACCTAGATTTCTTTGCACAAAAACCATATTTTTGAAAATCTCATTTATGACAAAAACAATATGAGTTACTTATGAGTAAAAATTTTAAAAATATACATGCAAAATTTATGAAAAATATTTAAATATGTTGAAAGATATTAAGAATGTTGTAAGTAGATGAAAGAAAGTACTATGCTCACAAATAAAAACACATTTCATAAAGATTTATATTCTCTTCAAATGAATCTAAAGATTCAACAGTATTCCAAACAAAATGAAAAAAAAAAAAAGTAAAAATGGACAAGTGGATTTCACAATGAAGGAGAAGAGAACCAATGAAAGTTAAAGCACACTGAAGAAGAATGACAAGGTTATAGTATGGGACATTTTCTATATGGAGAATTACTACAAAATCATAATAACTAAGAGAAGTATTTTAGTTCAGAGATTAATAGAATTAAAAAATGGAAGATAAACAGACTTTTCTAAACAGATTTAATAGATAAATGATGTGATATTGTTTATTAGAATATTTTGCATATCTCAATAAATGGTCCTGTGAATTTTTTTAAAAAAGAGAATTTCATACCCATAACACCTAAAATAAAGTCCAGAGGAAAGGGTGTCTTAAATAAGTTTAGTGAATTTGTTAACTATAATAAATTAAATAAAATTAAGACACATTTATCAAAATAACTATAGAGTAAAAGATAAGTCACACACCAGAAGGAGATATTTTCAACATACAGCACAGAAGAAAAATTATTTTCCAAGCTATATAAATATTTCCTACAAACCCATAAGAAAAAAAGACCCAACCAAATAGGAAAAATGGATGAATATGTAAGTAGAAAAAAAGAAACATACAAATATGTTTCTTCTCACTTCTTCACAGGAAAATGCAAATTAAACCCATAATGAGATATCATACTACAGAACTAGATTGGTAAAAATTAAAATAGGCTGATGATACAAAATGTTGTCATGGATACAAATAGCAGGATTTCAAACTGCTGGCAGGTTTGTACATTATTATAAATACTCTGGAAAACCATTTGAGAATATCTAGTCAAAGTAGATATATGTATATTTTAAGGTAAGATAATTTTATCCTTGGATAAAACATTTATTTATATTTACATGTTCATTTAAAATAATTGGGCACCTTTTCTGTAACAGTTAAGATGTGTAAGAAATCTGAATGCCTATCAACAATAAATGAACATATATATGTTAGTATATTCATATGGTGAGGATATTATATATGCAAGTAAATGAACAACAGTTACACACATCAAAATAGATGTATTCCAACAAAATAGTGAAAAAAATGTTCAGAAGAGACTGCATAGTACGATTTTAGCTAGGTAACTTTGAGAAAAAAAGAAAAAGTTAATAAATATATTACTTAAGGATAAGACAAATAGCCAGACAGTTAATATCTATGCTTTTATTGAAAAAAAAAACAAACTAATATTGATGTCAATTCCACATATGTTTACTGTGAGCTCAATATCTCACACAAATCTTCCTGATAATTATAAAAGCTATATGCATATATATATATATTTTTTTCCAAAATAGCATTGAAGAAGTATTAAAATAGTAAGCTTCCTTTGGAATGTGATATAGAATAGAAAGGGAAGACAGAAAGATGGGTGATCATTTGGAAGTTTTTTGTTGTTTTTGAGTGCTTTCATGGGCTTCTCAGGTTTAGGGATCCATCAGGAATGAAGATGCTAGTAATCTTCCTCTGCTTTAGGTTGGGAATCCTAAAGTGTTCCTCTCAAGTAAGATAAATGAGAATAAAATGTCCCTGACAGAAATACATTTGACCATTGGAATGCTCTAGCACCTCAAGCACTCAGGTGTCCCAAACCAATATAACTCAAGAACTAGGCAGAGACAAACAAAAATTCTTTCTGGAAGGAGAAAACATCATCCTTTGCCTTATATTATATAACTTTTCATTTATGTATTATATACTTTTCAAATACAATGTCCAAAACATCAAAGATGGCATATATTAAGAGACAAATGAGAACCAGTCTCATTTTCTCAAGTCTAGAGAAACATCACTGGGGCACCTGAAAACACCAATGCTTACTATGGTTAAGCACAGAAAACCAACAACAAAATATTTAAAATGACAGGTGACATTACGTATTTGGAAAATATAGGCATCTGGAATTTAAAAATACAATACAGTAAGAAAATCAAAGAACCATTTTATTAGTAGATTAAATAAAATTGAAATTAAATAAAATGACATTTTTGTAGTATCAACAACACAGAAATAGAAAGAATTATAACAGAATATGAAAAATTACATGCCAACAAATTGGAGAATCTAGGAAAAGCAGATACATTTCTAGAAACATATAACTTTCTAAAGCTAAATCAAGAAGAAATAGAAAAATGAAGATGCCAATTACTATAAATTACATCAAATCAGTATTCTAAAAAGCTACCAACAAATAAAAGTACTGGAGCAGATGGCTTCACAGGTGAATTTTACTCAACAATTAATACTTATTTTTCTCAAACTATTCCTAAAAATAGAAGAGGAAAGAGAGCTTCTAAATTTAATCCATAAGGTCAGTATTATCCACTTACCAAAACCAGATAAAGACACCACAAGAAAAAGAAAGAAAGAAAGAGAGGGAAGAAGGAAGGAAGAGGGAGGGAGAGAAGGAAAAAGGAAAGAAGGTAGGTAGAAAGGAAGAAGGAGGGAGGGAGGGAAGAAGGAAGGAAGGAAGGAAGAACAAGAAGATGGAAGGGAGAGCGTGGGAGGAAGGAAGGAAAGAAGGGAAAGGAAAGGAAACTATAGGCCAATAACTTTTATGAACATAAGTACAAAAACCCTTGACAAAATATTAGCAAACTAAATCCAACAATACACTAAAACAAAGCAAAAACATAAAAACAAACAAGCAAAACCCCCAAAACAAACAAATCACCACAATCAAGTGGAATTTATTTCAGGGATGCAAGTGTGGTTAGATATTCACAAATCAACCAACATAATATATCACATTAACAAGGGAAAGGATAGAAATCATATGATCATCTCAATAGATGTAAGGAAAGCATGTGACAAAATACAACATCTGTTCATGATAAATACTCCCAATAGAATTTCGAGGAAACATATGTCAATATAATTAAAGCCATGGATGAAAACCACACAGTTAATACCATGTTCAAATGGTGAAATACTGAGAGTTTTTCATCTAAAATCAGGAACAAAAGTGTCCATTCTCATCACTTTTATTCAATGTATATGTGCTGCCGAAGCGAGCACATCACTTTTATTCAATGTAGTACCAGAAGTTCCAGCCATAGTAAGCAGACAAGAAAAAGAAACAAAGGCATCCAATTTAGTAAGGAGGAATTTAAGCTGTCACTCTTTGCAGATGACATGATACTACATATAGAAAACTCTAAAGACATCACAAAAACACTAGATAAATGAATTAGATATAGTCACAAGATACAAAGTTGATATACAGAAATCTGTTACATTTCTATACACTTATAATAAAGTAGCAGAAAGAAAAATTAAGAAAACATTCCCATTTATAATGCGCCAAAAAAAAAACCTAGGAATAAATTTAACAAAGAGATGTAAGACTTATACTCCAAAAACTATAAAACATTTATGAAAGAAATTGAAAATGACACAAACAAATGGAAAGATAGTCCATGCTCATAAACTGGAAACCCAATATTTTTAAAATATCCATACTACATAAAGCAATCTATAGATTCAATGCAAACTCTACCAAAATACCAACATTTTCCATAGATATAGAATAAATAATCCTAAAATATCTATGGAAACCCACAAGACCCCAACTAGGCAGAGCAATCTGTAGAAAAAATAAAGCTGAAGTTATTACAATTCCAGATTTCAAGATATACCTCGAAACTGTAGCAATCAAAACAATATGGTACTGGCACAAAAATAGACAGATCAATAGTCTAGAATAGGGAGCCCAGAAATAAACCCATGTATATATGATCAGTTAATCTATGACAAAGGAGGCAATAATATAATGGGGCAAAGACAGTCTTCTTAACAAATAGTATATTGGTAAAAAGTAGACAGTCACATGCAAAAGAATGAAACTGAACCATTTTCTTATGTCATACACAAAAATAAAATTAATTAAAGATCTAAATATGAGACCTGAAACCATAAAACTACTCAAAGTAATCATAGCCACTAACTTCTCTGACACTGGCCTTAGCAACATTTTCCTGGATATGTCTCTTATGGCAAGGGCAACAAAAACACAACTAAACTATTGGGAATTCACCAAAATAAAAAGATTTGCAAAGAGAAAGAAACTATCAACAAAATGAAAAGGTGACTTTCTGAATAAGAGAAGGTACTTGCAAATGACACATTCCATAAAGGATTAATTCCCAAATTGTTAGGAAAAAAAAAAACCAACAAAAAAAAAAAAAAAACCTGAGCTCTAAAACAAAGAATCATCTGTACAAAAATGGTCAGAGGCAGTGACACACTTTTTTTTTTTTAACAGAAAACATAAAGATGGCCAACAGACTCATGAAAAGATGTTCAACATCACTAAACATTAGGGAAAATTATAATCCATTATCATCTTTTACCTGTCAGAATGGCTAAAATAAGAAAAACACAAGAAATAACAAGTGTTGCAAGGATATGGAGAAAAAGGGATCTTGGTGGTGGGAATACAAATTGGTAAAACCACTGTGATAAACATTATGGAGTTTACTCAAAAAGTTAAAAATAGAATTATCATATGCTCTACTAATTCCAATACAGGGCATTTACTCAAAGAAAACGCATATTAGGAAAAGGTGTATCCACCCCTTTATCTATGCAGTATTATTTACAATAGTGAAGATATGGAAGCAACCCAAATGTCCATTAATAGACATATGGATAAAGAAAATGTGAGATTCATACACCCCCTCCAGTCCCCAACACACACACTAGAATATTACTTAGCAATAAAAAGTAATAGAGTTTTGCCTTTTGCAACATGGATTGACCTAGAAGGTATATGCTAAGTGAAATAAGAGAAAGACAAATAGCATACAATTTCACTCGTATGTGGAACTTAAGAGAATAAAAAAACAGAAGAAGGAAACAAAAAAAATAGACTCTAAAATACAGAGAACTGGGATACCTGAGTGGCTCAGTTGTTAAGCATCTGCCTTTGGCTCAGGTCATAATCCCAGGGTCCTGAAATCGAGCCCCGCATCAGGCCCCCTACTCAGTGGAAAGCCTGCTTCTCCCTCTCCCACTCCCTCTGCTTCTGTTCCCTCTCTCATTGTGTCTCTCTCTGTTAAATAAATAAATAAAATCTTAAAAAAATAAAATAAAATACTGAGAACTGGAGGTAGCCAGAAAGGAGGGATATGGGGATGGGTGAAATAGTTAAAGGGGATTAAAAGTATACTGACCTTGATAAGGACTAAGAAATGTATAGAATTACAAATTATATTGTACTCCTGAAACTAATATAGCACTGTTAATTATATTCAATTTAAGAAAAAATGGTGTCTGAAAATTAGGACAGAAATAATTATCCAAAATGAACAATTAAGAGAAGAAAAAGATGAAAATACAGAAGTATAAAGATCCAGGGAAATGGAGGCACACACAATTCAACACACATTGCAGAAGTGAAGAGAAGAAAGCAAAAGTGGTATTTGAAAGAATAGTAGCTGCAGTTTCTCAAAAACTATGAAAAGACATCAGATTCCAGAAAGTTACCAAAAAAAAAAAAAAGAATAAAAACTACTGTACATTGTCACACTAAATAGTAAAACACAAAGAAAATCTTAAAAGTAGGTATAGTGAAAGTAAATCTTACTTTGAACAAGCTAGATGGGCCAACCAATGACTGACTTCTTTCAGCAATAGTGGAAGACAAAAACTATTTTATTTTATTTTTTTTAATTTTCACTTGTGCCAGAAAATAATCAGAAACCATAATGAAGATGTAGAGTAACTGGAACTCTCATTCACTGCTCATGGGAACATAAAATGGTACAACCACTTTAGAAAACAGTTTAGCAATTTCTAATACAATTAAACATACATGTCATTTCTCAGAATTAAACCTACATTGTTGCTGAAAAGAGTCCTAGCCTTCTGAGGCATAGAAATGGATATGATATGGAGATTACTGTTTTTGGTTCTCCTAGAAACATTTTCACATACTGTAAGAATTAAATCTGTAGTCATTTATTTCCCTAATGACAGAATGAATTTAACTTATCTGAAGGGACAATAAAAACTTCTCATTTCTTCCCCAAAGTCAAATGGTTATATCTAGCAGTAGGCCCCTAAGTTAATTCTTGGCATGCCATAAAGACTGATATGTTATCTTCCTAGATATGTACATTTCAAAGAGGAATTTGGTCCCAGACCTTGCAGATAGCCCCATTTCTTAAAAATTGAGACACTAGATTAGATTCTATTTACATACCAAAGAATTGGAGTAATGAGAAAACCATTCCGGGGGCCAGAAAGATAGTTGTCTTCTTCTCTATAAGCAAAGAAAAATCACTTTGTTCTTGTTCTGCATATATGAAGTGTCTGGCCAATTGTGTAGGAAAATTTTCCATGAGTTTTCATTGTATCAAGACAGGTCTAAGCCTAGAGTAAGAGAATGAGAGGCAACAAACTTATTAATCACTGTGAAGAAATTAATAAATCTTTGCCTGATTCAGAATAATTTGTATACCCAATGAGGATAAAATTAATGAAGATGAGTATTAAAAGCCCAACACTCATACAACTCAATAATTCTACTCCTAAAGTGTTTCCCAAAATAAATGAACACATATATCCCACAAAGACTTCTGAATAATTGTTCATAGCTTTGTTTCTAATTGCCAAAAGCTTTTAATTCAACAAATGTCCATCAGGTGAATGGATAAACAAATTATAATATATCTTAATGACTCACTATATTCACCAATAAAAAAGAATGAAATAGTGATATACACAGCTGTATGGATAGATATCATGAATGTTGAGCTAAGCATAAGAAGCCAGGTAGAATAGAGTGAATTTTGTATAATTCCTTTTAAAAAATAATTTTAGGAAACCTAATATATAGAGATACAAACTGATCTATAACTATCCAGCACCAAGAGTAGAAATAAGAAAGAGCACAGGAAAACTTGCAGGTTGATGGAAATGCTTATATCATGAATTGTAATGGTGGTTCCATGAATGTACACACTAAACAAAACTCATTACATTGTATTCCATGCTTAAAGTATACAATAAAAATTTTATGATATATATAACATATACATGTTATATATAAACTTTTTTTGCTTTTGTAAAAAATATTTTATTTATTTATTTGACAGAGAAAGGGAGATCATAAGTAGGCAGAGCAGTGAGCAAAGAGAGAGGTAAGCAGGCTCCCCACTGAGTGGAAAGCCCAATGCAGGGCCCAATCCCAGGATCCTGAGATCATGATCCAAGTGGAAGGCAGAGAGTTAACCCACTGAGCCACCCAGCCACCCCAATAAATTTTATCTCACTACAGTTAACTTAAAATATCAGTAAGGAGAAGTATGCTGCTTTAACAGTGGCGTGTTTGTTCTTATGAATACATATTATATTTTAGAATAGTTTTTAAGTTTATAGAAAAATTGAGCAACAAGTACAGAGAAGTCCCCTCATCTTCCTCCACATATTTCCCCTATTATTAACATCTTGCACTACTGCCATACATTTGTTATAGTGATGAGCCAGTATTAATACATATCGTTAACTAAAATCCACAGTTTACATTAGGGTTCACACTTGTATTATACAGTTCTATCAGTTTTGATAAATATGTAGTGTTATCTATGTATCATCACAGTCTCATACAGAACAGTTTCATTGACCTAAAAATCCCTTATGCTTCATTTGTCCACGTGTCCTTCCCACCTCCTAAGGCCCATGACAACCCTGGCCTTTTTATTCTCCATAATTTTGCCTTTTTCAGGATGTCATATAGCTGGAATCATGTCATATGTAACTTTGTCATATTGGTGTCTTTCATTTGGCAGTATGCATTTCAATTTCTTCCATGTCTTTACAACTCATGAGCCTATTACTTTATTACTGCTGAATAATATTCCATAGTTTAGATGTGTCACTTTTCTGATCCATTCACTTATGAAAAGATATCTCATTTTTATCACCAAAGTTTTGGCAATTATGAATAAAATTGCCATAAATGTTCATGTGCTTATTTTTGTGTGGAAGCAAGTTTTCACCTTATTTATGTGTATATGAGGAAGCACAATTTCTAGATCCTATAGTAAGAGGGTGCTTTGAAAGAAACCACCAAACTATTTTCCAAAATGGTTTTACCACTTTGCATTCCTACTGGCATGCAATGGAGATGTTGCTTCAAGTTGGGCATCTTTTCATATGCTAATTTACCCTATGTATCTCTTTTGATATGGTGTCTGAAGAGCAGCTTTTGATCCTTAGTGTTGGGTTATACTTTCTAGGTTAACCAATAAAATAACTAAGGAAGAGTACATAACTAACAAGAAAAAAAAAAAGGAATGTTTAAGCAATACTCACACCAAAATAAGGCAACAAAAGGTAGTAAAAGAAAAAAAAGATTACTGAATCAAATAGAAAAGCAGAATAATTTATTAAATTTGAACCCACAGACATCAGTAAATACAATAAATGTAAAGATATTAACTATTACAATTAAAAGAAAAAAAAGCAAAAGTCAATGATATCTTTTTAGCAAGAGATACTGTAAAATACAAGATTTGTGATAACAGAAAATAGATGATGGAGAAAGCTATATCAAAAAAATACCTAAATAAATATGGTGTAGTCATATGAATACCAAAGTATACTTGAAACAAAAAATCAGTTTACCAGAAAGAAACATAGATCTAAATACTTCTAATAACATAACTTCAGACTATAAAAGCACATATTGAGAGACCAAAACAAATTTACAATAGAAAAAGTAAGATATACATATAATATATTTCTTATATATATAAAAGAAATTGAAAAACAGACTAAAGTCAGTAAGATTACATGATGTTAAACTACTAACTTATGATGAATAAAATTGCTATTGAAATTTTATTAGAACTTTATTGATTTTCATTTTATTACAATTGAAAATTCTTGAAATTGAAAACAAAACAAAGATGCCTGTTATAAATATGACTGTACAAAAATAAAACAAAAATAAACATAGAAAATAAGAAAGAGGATTCAAATAAATTGAGGGATATATTATGTCTGTGTATGTACTGGGAAATCCAAATTTCTATGTTTGAATGTATATATGTGTACATGTATATGCAAGTTTTTCTCCAAATTGTTTGTAGATTCTACATAAACCCAATGACAATTTCAGTGGGTGTAGGTTTGGGTGTTTTCATTTTCATGCTGATTGAAAGTTTAAATAAATGCAAACCTCCAGGAATTGGCAACATACTCTGAAGAGAACATGGAGCAAAAAAATTTCTATTGGTTGCCAAAAATCATTAAATATTTATAGTACTTAGGATAGGTGCAGGAATGGACAAATATATCAACAAAGCATAAAAAAAGAGAGATGAATTCCTGTTCACATTGAGGTCTTTTATCCATTTCGAGTTTATCTTTGTGTACGGTGTAAGAGAATGGTCGAGTTTCATTCTTCTACATGTGAGGTAGAAACCAGAGATACAGTAGAACGTATCAATGAAACTAGAAGCTGGTTTTTTTAAAGAATCAATAAGATCGATAAACCATTGGCCACACTAATCCAAAAAAAAGAGAGAAAGCCCAAATTAATAAAATTATGAATGAAAAGGGAGAGATCACAACTAACACCAAGGAAATAGAAACAATCATCAGAAATTATTACCAACAGTTATATGCCAATAAGCTAAGCAACCTAGATGAAATGGATGCATTCCTGGAAAACTATAAACTCCCAAATTTGAACCAGGAAGAAATTGACAACCTGAATAGACCAATATCTAGTAATGAGATTGAAGCAGTGATCGAAAACATCCCAAAAAACAAGAGCCCAGGACCTGATGGATTCCCTGGGGAATTCTATCAAACTTTCAAAGAAGAAATAACACCAATTCTCCTGAAGCTGTTCCAAAAAATTGAAGCAGAAGGAAAACTTCCAGACTATTTTTATGAAGCCAGCATTACCCTGATCCCCACACCAGACAAAGACCCTACCAAAAAGGAGAATTTCAGACCAATATCACTGATGAATATGGATGCTAAGATTCTCAACAAGATCCTAGCAAACAGGATCCTGCAGCACATTAAAAGGCGAAAGATTTATGCGATCTGAAGAGAAACCAGAGTATTCCAGCAGCACATTAAAAAGATTATCCACCAGGTGCACCTGGGTGGCTCAGTGGGTTAAAGCCTCTGCCTTCGGCTCAGGTCATGATCTCAGGGTCCTGGGATCGAGACCCGCATCGGGCTCTCTGCTCAGCAGGGAGCCTGCTTCCTCTGCTCTCTCTACCTACTTGTGATTCTGTCAAATAAATGAATAAATAATCTTAAAAAAAAAAAAGATTATCCACCCTGACCAGGTGGGATTCATCCCTGGGTTACAAGGTTGGTTCAACATTCGCAAATCAATCAATGTGATAGAACAAATCAATAAGAGAAGAGAGAAGAACCACATGGTCCTCTCAATTGATGCAGAAAAAGCATTTGACAAAATCCAGCATCCGTTCCTGATTAAAATGCTTCAAAGTATAGGGATAGAGGGAACATTCCTGAACTTCATAAAATCTATCTATGAAAGACCCACAGCACATATCATTCTCAATGGGAAAAAGCTTGTAGCCTTCCCACTGAGATCAGGAACACGACAACGATGCCCACTCTCACCACTCTTGTTCAACATAGTATTAGAAGTCCTAGCAATGGCAATCAGACAACAAAGAGAAATAAAAGGTATCCAAATTGGCAATGAAGAAGTCAAACTCTCTCTCTTCACAGATGACATGATTCTTTATATGGAAAACCCAAAGACTCCACCCCCAAACTACTAGAACTCATACAGCAATTCAGTAATGTGGCAGGATACAAAGTCAATGTACAGAAATCAGTGACTTTCTTATACACTAACAATGAAAATACAGAAAGGGAAATTAGAGAATCGATTCCATTTACTATAACACCAAGAACCATAAGATACCTAGAAATAAACCTAACCAAAGAGGTAAAGGATCTGTACTCGAGGAACTACAGAACACTCATGAAAGAAATTGTAGAAGACACAAAAAGACCATTCCATGCTCTTGGATTGGAGGAATAAGCATTGTTAAAATGTCTATACTGCCTAAAACAATCTATACTTTTAATGCAATTCTGATCAAAATTCCACTGGTATTTTTCAAAGAGCTGGAGCAAATAATCCTAAAATTTGTATGGAATCAGAAGAGACCCCAAATTGCTAAGGAAATGTTGAAAAACAAAAACAAAACTGGCGGCATCACGTTACCCGATTTCAAGCTTTACTACAAAGCTGTGATCACCAAGACAGCATGATATTGGCATAAAAACAGACACATAGACCAGTGGAACAGAGTGGAGAGCCCAAATATGGACCCTCAACTCTATGGTCAAATAATCTTCGACAAAACAGGAAAAAATATAAAATGGAAAAAAGACAGTCTCTTCAATAAATGGTGCTGTGAAAACTGGACAGTTATATAGTATTTTTTTTAATAGTGGCATTGTTTGAAAGAATTAAAATTGGAAACAATAGATGAAAATCTATGGCATATTCAAATACTAGATTATCATCTAACAATGAAAATGAAAGAACTATAGAAAGAGCTATAGGAAACATTACTGGTAAATTCTTCTGATAAATTATAATATTAAGTGAAATAGGCAGTCAACATAAAGTATACATACTTTTTTTGAGAATGGATAATTATTTAGTAAAACTGTACAGAAATGAAAGAAGTTCTAGAAGTTCAAAGTAACATTTCTCAAACTTGGTGTTGGGCCCACTGATGGTTATTATTATCATCAAAACTATACATGAGTGTTATATTTAATATTTCTCTATGTCAGAAATATTTTAGAATAAAATGTGGTTTTAAGAATAAAGCAAGTTGTTTTGTTCTAAAGTGCCAAGTTTATAAAAAAAAAAATCCAGGGATTTAAATTGATGCGAGTGAAATTACAGTTACAATTTAGACTGTAATAACAAACTTTGTTATTTACATTTTCATATACTACAATAGAAACAATAATTGGATTTAAAGTTTTACATCATTCTGGTCCTCGTTTCTTGTGGAATAAATATGGTATATTCCACTACAGAAAGGGACAACTAGTTCTTGCTATATTTTTTGAGTGTGAGATAGGAAAACTCATTCTCAAAGATAAATTTATCATTAGATACTGAACAAAACTAGGTCTGACACTGAGAACTCAATCCCATCACTCATTAGAAATCTCTAAAATGTTGGGGCACCTGGGTGGCTCAGTCAGTTAAGCATATGCCTTCAGTTGAGATCATGATCCAGGAGTCTGGGAATTGAGCCCTATGTTGGGCTCCCTGCTTAGCAGGAAGTCTGCTTCTCCCTCTGTCCCTTACCCCATTTGTGCTGTCTTTCTCTCTCACTCTCTTTCTCTCAAATGAATAAATAAAATCTTTAAAAAAAAGAAATCTCTAAAAAGTGAATAACATAATTAGAGTGAGATTATGGAAAATACCTGTACAAAACTTCTGTTCTGCTTTGTGTTATGAGAGAAGGCTGAGATATAATGCTTTTGCTTCCCTACCATGACATTTTTCTTTATACTCTCTGTGGACTACATTTCTATATCTTTTGATATGGCCCTCAGTTCAATTGTTCTTTCTATTTTAGCATAGGAAGAACATAAATAACAAAAATTATGATTGGGTTTCAAATTATAAGTTCACTCCCATAAATTTAAATTCTCTCTGATGCTTTTTTATTGGTTCTCATATTTGAAAATGTGAAAGTTTTCTGGACAATGTCTTAGTTTAGGGTTTTCTTTTGGAAATAATGGATGCATTCTGAATTCCTTTTAGAAGAAAGTAGAACATAAGTGCATAAATCATAGAAACTAAACTCACATAGACTGAATTTAAATAGCAAAATCAAGACTTTCAGTATAATAATCCAAGCTGTTATTTGTGTTTTGTTTTATTAATATTTTTGCATCTCCCATTTACTTGACTGAAATTAGAAGTTACCAGTGGAATATCTCCCTTCTGACTTATGCATTAGAAACCTGAGACTTATGGTGGAATGTTTGCTAAGGAGGAGATAAAGAGAGGTTAGTGACTTGAATATTTGGTTTTTGAAGTTGAGATAACAGTAGAGATCCCTACAAGACCAGATAACTTTAGTTTAGAGTTACAGTGACTGTGATCTACAACCTACCTCCTTCCTGAAACATATAATTGGAGTCAAGATTCCAGAGGAGAATGAAAATACTGCCAAGTAGGAAGACAGATCCTTCGGTACCAAAGCTTCCAGTTTGGGAAAAGCATACAAGCTTAACCACTGAATGAAAATCAATAGCTTTTCCTGCCTCCTGGGGCCACTCGGTTGGGATAAACTGCATACCTGCAGTTACCCACTTGAGCTAAGACCAAGACTCCCTGAATGCCCTAGTTGGAGTTAGGAGCCCCATCCACTCCACACCCCAAACTCATAACTACTCAATTCCTGGGTAGTTTAGAAGAAATCTTAGTAACAATAAAGTTGACTTTTCTGCCAAACTAATAGGGATATGGGTTCTTAAATTCAAATTAAATATTATTTTTTTAAATATAATGAATCATATTATGCACACCTGAATTTGGGAATGTGTACCCGGAATTATACTTGTGTACTTAGAATTATGTTTATTTTACTAAATCACGAACCTCTGTTTACATTCCATAAATATTTTAATTTTTTTCAAATAAGCAGTGTATTTTCCTCCTAATTTCATTTAAATGAAGCAAAGATGACTTGATATTCATATCATGTTGAAAAAAAAAACCTGTTAGGAACAGTAATTTGACAGTGAATATAATTGTTGGACATAATTCCAAGTTTTTTTGCCCTAACTAAATTCAGTGATTCCAGTCTGTTTCAGACACTGCTTGTAGCTTTTGTAGCTTTCTGGAAAGAAGACACATGTTCTCATAAGTTTTATATAATTTTCATTCAGCAAAGATTAAAAAAGTAATTGAGTATAAGTTCATGAAAAAGTTTCTATAAAAAAAGAAGAGTCAGGGAAAGTAGCTCCCTGCTAGTAATTTATAAAAATCATGTGAATTATGCTTTTAGAACCAAATTTAATGAAATTGTGCTAGGATATGTTTTATCTGAAATATTCTGCATAATTTTAAGCCCATGAATACATAAACACAATTATGATTCCAAGTTAAAATGTTCTAGTGTCAAACTTGGTGCTACTGCCAAAATATTAACGGAAAACAGAATATTTGGCACATAGAATCTATCAGTATTTTTGAATAATGCTAAAAATTATGGGAAATAGACAATATTTTTCATCATGTGGTAATGTTGATATTCAGTTGTTGAAATAACAGAACTATAAAGTGAAAATGAGTTATCATAAGCTTTCTTTGCTGAAATTTTATTGAAAATAACACAGAAAGAATTCCTCATATTAAAAATACTCTGAAAGTCTCCATTCTTTAATACACTGGCTAAGTCAGAACTGGTAAGGCTGGCATTAACACCTTGACTTTAGAAGAGCTCTTGGTTTCTTTTATAAATGCTACTGACTCACATTTAAAACATTAAGCTCAACATTTTGTTTTTTTTAAGAGAACCAAGTTTACAATTATAGTAGAAGAAGCAACTTAAAAAGGTAGAATTAATTGACTTTTTGCTACCATGTGGACTCCAATTGGAGATAGTAATGGGCAATGGTAATTGGCAAACATATGAAGGATAAAAAAGAATAAAAGGAACACATTGATATGGAATTACAAATACTCAAGAACATTTGTGATTTGAAGTTAAAAGAAATAATTTCATATTCTGCAGCAGCACACCTGAACATCTTTTCTTAGAAAAAGAGCAAAATAAATGATCTCCATAATCCTAATTTATGTCAGGTGGGAAATTTTGGGAAAATTTGACATTTTCAAGGAAAATGACATGCAGACCTACAAAATTGCAATTATAAAAACATATATACTCTTCTAATTCTTGAGAATCATATTTTCATTCAGCGTCAAATGCAGTGTGAGTAGCTGCTTATACTTTTAAGTGTTTTGAACTTGAATTCGACTCATATTACCTCTTGATAAGAACTTTATAAAATGTTCAATGTTTTTGGTTTTGTTTTTTGCATTTAAAGAACATAAAAGAATGACATGGCCTGTAGAGAGGCTGATGCTAGAGAACAGTCTAGGCTCATTCTCTGGATGCTTGATCCCCTCTCATTTATGTAGCTATTTCCATTATGCACAATATATATAAAGGTCTTATGGGATAGCATTTAAAAATCAAGAATATATGGAAGCTAAATTTTTAAACACACTGAACAAAAGCCACATGGTAGGCAGCATGGCCTCCATATCTGTCTCCATCATACTGCCCAGAATCTGCCATATATAATAGGCTATACAGCAAAAGAGATTTACAGAAGTATTTAAGGTTATGAATCTTAAAATAGGAGATTATCTTAGAATACCCCGGAGCACAATCTAATCATGGGATTCTTTAAAAGCAGACAACTTTCTCAGGCTAAAGCGAAAGAGATAGGGCAGAAGAAGCCAGAGTTGCAACACATAAAAAATAATCTGTTGATATTGCTGGATTGAACATGCAGGGGGCAGAATGATGAAAAACACAGGTCGCTTAAGTTGCTCAGAGTGGTATCTGGCTGAAGTGGGGATTTCAGTCCTATAATGAAAAAGAACTGAATTCTGTCAACAACCTGAATGAGTTTGGAAGCTGACTCTCTCCCAGAGCCTCCACATACCAGACCAGGCCAGCTGACACATAGATTTTGCCCTTCTGTGACAGAAAGCTGAGCCCACCTCAACTTCTGACTTATAGACATGTGAGATAAGTTTGGGGTGTTTTAAGCCACTGAATTTGTGGTAATCAGTTACAGTAGCAATAGAAAACAAAATCAAGCTACTAATCATCTTCATACTTTTTTTTTTTCCCATTTTTAGACTGCCACATTTCAATTACCTAGAAACAAACTATGTGGGCTGCTCAATTACTTCATAATGTCAGAAAAATTAGTTTGCTCATGAGACTGTGGTGCCCAAGGGCTTTCTAGATTTTTTATTTGTTTGTTTGTTTGAGAGGCACAGGCAATGAGTCTGTACTAAATCTATATTTAGAAATGGGATGAACTAAAATATTTGCTGCTGTAACTATCTTGTAAAGAAGCTCAAGGACAGATAAAGAGAAAACAAATAAACCCATAAGTTAATTTTACTTAGCAAGCTCTAGGGTTAAAAGTCTGTAGCTATTATATTCACATATTTCTATATTAGTAATTACAAATATTATAATCAATTAACAGAAAGTAGAAGAAAATAGTTTTGTTAAAACAGACATGAAAATTATAGGAAATGTGAATTTTTATATAAAAAACAAAGTATTAAAGAAATCTATTGACTAAATCATATTTTACAATACACCTGAGTAAGACTCAGATTCCTCCTGAATTTCCAAAGATATATATTTATTTACATTTGTCTTTCTCTCTTCCTCTTCCTCACATACATATAAAACACACAATAGTTACATTTGCATTTAATTTTTATGCAGAACTGTGTAGAAGGGGACTTTTACATACTTAGAAACAATATGCATTAACTAAAATTGGCAGAACTTTCTCTTATTTCTTAGGAAAAAAATAGGCTTTTTGTAATTCATGGATAGAGACAAGGCAATTTTCTCTTTCATTCCCTTACTCATTCTATTCTAGATAATGTTTAAGTAAAATAACAGGTAAATTATATCATCTATTATATTTTCTAGATTCTTTAGTCATACCCATGAATATTAGAATAGGGGCCTAAATTGTGTATTGTGTGAATACTTACTACATGTCATGCACTGTGCTCTTTTCATTCTGTTACATTTAATGGTTATAAGAATCTTGTATAGTTGGCCTTATTAGCCTCTTTCTGCAGATGATGGAAAAAGATTTAAATTTTTGAGAAACTTGTCTGGGGCTCAAAGTTAATAAGTAGTAAAGTTCACATTGAATTCAGGATTATCTTATATTAGAATCTGTGCCGTTTCTTCTGGTCCTAGGTATTTCTCTCCTAGGGCACTCTTAGAAGAACAAGTAAAATTATATTTTCCCTTTAAAATAGTAAATTTTAAAGGTACACGTGCTATATTGTGTATTAATTCTAATGAACTGATTAGGAAACTATGGGGAAATGTTATCTGTTGTCATTTATGGTAAATAAGTTATGATGCTTTTTCTATAACCCTGAAAAACTAAATAATCTAATTAGTATTTAAGCCACTTTTAATCCTGGTGTTGTAAATCCATTTTGTACAATTTAAATTAAGGCACAAAACTTCCATAAATAAATATGTGTATGCATAACATACGTATCTTACTAATTCAGTTTATTTTTATATGTATTAAGATGAAAAATTAAACATTTATTCTTTGCTATTTAATGAGCCTTTCCTTTGGATCCATTAAACATTTTTAATGAAGATTTCTGTGTGGAAAACTTGTGATGAACCAGTTTTCGACATGCTAGATCTCAAGTATAATTAAGCAATGGATTCTATTTAGATATAAAATATTTGCACATCTAGAGCTAGTTACATAACAATACATAAACAGGAACGAGCAAAAATCTCAGAGCAAAAGAAGAGGATGAGGTGTCCTGGAAGGCAAGAGTAAAACTGTATCCAAGAACAAGGTGTGGTCAGCATTTCAAATGTCATTAACATGGCAGATAATAAAGACAATGAAATGGTTTTCCCATTGAACTACATGTTGCTTATTGGTGGCTTTGACAAGTCCGCTCTCAGCTGAACAGTGGATTTGATAACCGTAATGAAGAAGTGTTAAAAGAGAATGGGTGGAGAGGAATGAACAGGATATAGTGAATATAGGCAATACTCTGGAGTTCTTTGAAAGAGCAGAGTCAGAGTAGGGAAGGGAAGGCAGATCAAGAAAGATTTTTTTAATTAAATAATTTAAAATATATTAGAAAAATACTATCAGAAAACCTAGGAAATTATCTTTAATTTTTATATTTTCTATTATTTACATTTTTCAAGAAATATTTTGAACTTTATGTACTTTAAATTTTAAATTTAAGTGCATCTTAAAATTTAATTACAACACCATTATCAGAAACACTGTGAAAAGTCTTAACTGGTACAATATATTTATTCATTTTTACATAAATGAATAAAGAAAATTATTTTAAAATAAACATATACAAAAAAGTCATTTGTTTTTATTTTATTATTTATCTGAACATTGATGACTTTCAAAAGAATATCCAGAAATGTGAAATAATGTTACAATGCAATCAACTTTTATTATATAAAACCTTTTAGTCATTATGCAAATATATTTTTGAGAAGGAGGATATAATTTATTTAAGTTAGTAATTTGTTATTAGATATGGAACTTTAAATATTTAGATATACACTATGTAGGCTTCAGTTTTTGCCCTTTTACCCATATGTGCGTGCATAAATGTGAGGTTGACCTGACAGTGGAATTAAATGATTGTTGAGGTCAGAGTTACAGGGGGAGTGAGCTGGAACCCTGAGAATTTCAGAAGTATGTTAACAAATTATGAGTAGATTGAGGGTTTGGGTAATAGTCTGAGGTAAGATTAAAGGAATGGGTCCTTGAAGTAGAGTGAAGGAAAAACTCTCTTAGAAGAGGAATTCCAGAAAATGATGGACTGAGTATCATTGACCAGAATATTAAAATTACAGAGGAATAAAGACAGGAGTATTGAGGAAGATGGTGATACTGAGTAAGAGCAAAATAAAATAAAATAAAAGAGCAAAATAAAATAAAAGGAAAAAAAATCTGAGAAATGAAGGCACTTGATTTGGTGGTCAGTAGATCATAATGACAATGTAGGATGTTGTGTGACATTTATTATATTTATAGTACATTTAAACTCAGATGACATTTCTACAGGGGTTTATGTCTTAGCCACAATGTTAACAGTATCGTTCAGCATTTTTTAATTGTATTAAATTTTTAATTTTAATTCTAGTTTAGAATTTAGAATTCTAGTTTAGAATTTAGAATAACATTCAGTGTTATATTAGTTTCAGGTGTATAATAGAGTGATTCAACAATTCCCTTCATTACTCAGTGCTCATCATGACATGTGCTCTTTAACCCCTATTTTAACATGATACCTTATATAATTTATTTATTTATTTATTTATTTTAAATTTTATTTAATTTTTTTTCAGTGATCAATGATTCATTGTTTATGCACCATACCCAGTGCTCCATGCAATATGTGCCCTCCTTAATACCTACCACTAGGGTCACCCAATACTTCACTCCCTCCCCTCTAAAACCCTCAGTTTGTTTCTCAGAGTCCACAGTCTCTCATGGTTCCTCTCCCCCTCCAATTTCCCCCAACTCACTTCTCCTCTCCATCTTCCAATGTCCGCCTTGTTATTCCTTACACTCCACAAGTAAGTGAAACCATATGATGATTGACTCTCTCTGCTTGACTTATTTCACTCAGCATAATCTATTCCTGTCCATGTTGATACAAAATTTGGGTATTCATCCTTTCTGATGGAGGCATAATAATCCATTGTATATATAGGCCATATCTTCTTTGTCCATTCATCTGTTGAAGGGCATCTTGGTTCTTTACACAGTTTGGCTACTGTGGCCATTGCTTCTATGAACATTGGGGTACATATGGCACTTCTTTTCGCTACATCTGTATCTTTGGGTTAAATACCGAGTAGTGCAATTGCAGGGTCTTGGGTAGCTCTATTTTTAATTTCTTAAGGAATCTCCACACTGTTTTCCAAAGTGGCTGTACCAATTTGCATTCCCACCAACAATGTAAGAGGGTTCCCCTTTCTCCACATCCTCTCCAACACCTGTTTTTTACTGTCTTGTTGATTTTGATTTATTTATTATGTTGATATATATATGTAAATATACATATGTATGTATATATATAAAGTGTTTACTTTATATGGTGGTATCTCGATGTGTGTTTTTTTTTAAAGATTTTATTTATTTATTTGACAGACAGAGATCACAAGTAGGCAGAGACAGGCAGAGAGAGAGAAGGGGAAGCAGGCTCCCCACTGAGCAGGGAGCCTGATTTGGGGCTAGATCCCAAGACCCCGAGATCATGACCTGAGCCAAAGGCAGAGGCTTTAACCCACTGAGCCACCCAGGTGCCCCTCAATGTGGTTTTGATTTGAATTTCCCTGATGGCTAGTCATGAACATTTTTTCATGTGTCTGTTCTCCAAAGAAGACATACAAATATCTAAGTGTCTGTTCATGTCTTCTGCACATATTTAGACATGATTATCTTTTTTTTTTTTTGCATGTTGAGTTTGAGGAGGTCTTTATAGATTTTTTTTTCAAATATTTCATTTATTTATTTGACAGACAGAACAGACAGAGATCACAAGTAGGCAGAGAGGCAGAGAGAGAGAGAAGCAGGCTCCCCACCGAGCAGAGAGCCCGACGCAGGACTCGATCCCAGGACCCTGAGATCATGACCTGAGCTGAAGGCAGAGGCTTAACCCACTGAGCCACCCAGGCGCCCCGGTGTTTATAGATTTTTTATATCATCCCTTTGTCTGTAGTGTCATTTGCGAATATCTTCTCCCATTCCACGGGTTGCCTCTTTGTTTTGTTGACTGTTTCCTTCACTGTGCAGAAGCTTTGGATCTTGACAAAGTCCCAAAAGTTCATTTTCACTTTTGTTTCCTTTGCCTTTGGAGACATATCTTGAAAGAAGTTGCTGTGTCTGATTTCAAAGAGGTTACTGCCTTTGTTCTCCTTTAGGATTTTGATAGATTCATGCCTCACATTGAGGTCTTTTATCCATTTCAAATTTATCTTCATCCCCAAACAAGGCAAAAACCTCACCAAAAAGGAGAATTTCAGACCAATATCCCCGATGAATATGCATGCCAAGATTCTCAACAAGATCCTAGCTAATAAGATCCAACAATACATTAAAAAGATTATCCACCATGACCAGGTGGGATTTGTCCATGGGATGCAAGGGTGGTTTAACATTCACAAATCAATAAATATGATAGAACAAATCAATAAGAGAAGAGAGAAAAAACACATGGTCCTCTCAATTGATGCAGAAAAAGCATTTGACAAGATACAGCATCCGTTCCTGATTAAAATGCTTCAAAGTATTGGGATAAATCTTCAACTTCATAAAATTCATCTCTGAAAAACCCACAGTGAATATCATCCTCAATGGGGTAAAGCTGACAGGCTTCTCTTTGAGATCAAGAAGACGATAAGGATGTCCACTCTCACGACTCTTGTTCAACATCGTACTAGAAGTCCTAGCAACAGCAATCAGACAACAAAAAGAAATAAAATGTATTCAAATTGGCAAAGAAGAAGTCAAATTCTCTCTCTTCGCAGATGACATGATATTTTATATGGAGAATCCAAAAGTCTCCACCCCTAAATTACTAGAACTCATACAGCAATTCAGTAATGTGGCAGGATACAAAATGAATGTACAGAAATCAGTTGCTTTCTTATGCACTAACAATTCCTTATATAGTTTAAACAAAGGGATACATATATAAATTTTTCAATCCAGTTCTCCCAAATACAATGATTTTGCTAATTATAATCAGTTTAAATTATTAGAAGAAGCATTTTTTTTGTAATTGGGAATAAATTTAGTATGCAGTAATTGTAATATTAGGAAGAATATCAAAAGTGCTTTAGGGAAAAATGAATTTTTTTTAGTCCAAAGTAATAAACTGAGGATGTTATCTGTTTTCTTATCTGAATGGTGAAAGAAGTTTAAGATTTCATAGTTTGAGATGAGAAAAGACAACATAGTAAAGAATAAAATAAAAGTTTAGGAGTAGGAAATTGTAATGTATATTTGTGGAATATTTATAATTTGGCTCACTGGAGCATTTGTTGGAAAGGAGTAGGAAATAAAATTAGAATTGTAGGTTGGTGTCATACTGTGAAGAGGCTTGAATGTCAAGGTGATTCATTGTGTATGTTCTTCTAAGTACTAAAAGAACACATTAATCAAAACTTGGAATTTTCTTAAATGTGCACTAAAAGAAATGCTATCTACATTAATATATACATGTCAGTGTATATATCCATTATTTTATTATATAATATATCCTAATATGTTACAGGCCAGAATTACTTTATTTCTTGGTTCAGAAAAATATCTTTTTCCGTAGAATATTTTATCTCCTGATTCACTGGGGTAGTTTTTGATCATAAGCTTCTATATTTTTTTTCCTTTGTTTCCTGAATCATGGATTTTATTCATTAAGCCTTTTCCCAGAACAGGAAGGAATGCAGTAAAAAAGGTAAAATAAATTATAACTCAATCCAGAACTTGAAACTTTCTATAATCCTTGTGCAACATAAAAATCATGACACTTGAAATTTCGTCTCTTTGAAGTATATATATTAACTTTAGCAGCTCTGCTGCTATCTTATAATATCTCTTCCACCCACCACAGTCCTTATAAAGACCAAGATCTGAAATACGTAGGCTTAGTTTTCTTTCAAGCTGAAGAAAAACAGTTTTTTCTTTAAACTTACAGGCACTCTACTGAATTCTATACTTTTTTTTTCACTTTTGGTACATGATTCCAAAAGAAAAGAAGAACATATAAATGTCTTATGCTTTCCAAAAGAAAATAATTCAGAATCAAAACTGTCCTCTAAGTGATGTCATATATTTTTAAATATGCTTTATAAAATATTAGACATTCTGAAAATTTTAAGAAAATAATGTTAACACAAATTAAATTATCAATGTTCTATAAAAACTATATAGGCAAAATTGAATCAATGCTGGAATAGAATAATAGAACAACATTTTTGAAAATAAATTAGTATCAGAATGTTCACTTCTAAATCCTCTATACCTCAAACATTCCTGAATAAAATACATCTTTCAAATTTTTCTTACCAACATTGAAGAAGTAAACCATCCAGATTATAATATAACTATATCTATATCTATACCTATATCTATATATATCTTCAAATCTGGTGTTTGTGTATATCCATATATCTCCTAAATTCCCTCTATGAATTGGATTTATGATCCATAATTGGACTTATTAATTTGAATTTCATATAAGAATTTAGGATATATATACATATATGTGCATATATATGTGTGTGTATGTATGTGTATGTGTATGTGTGTGTGTGTGTGTGTGTGTGTGTGTATACACACGAATAAGAAAAACTATCAAGAACCAAACTCAGAAGAACTCCTACAAGTAGAAGAAAATGAGTCCACAAAAAGCATTAATAGAGAATAGCCAGAGGGGTAAGGGAAACCAGGGGCAGTTGGTAGCATAGAAAACAAAGATGGAGGGAGTGGTCTATTGTGGACATTTTTTTTTTTTTTAACTAAATTTAGCTACATGGAGATCACAAAAATCCTTATCAAGAACCATTTTAGTAGTTTTGTGGGGGCAAAATAGATTTGGAGTCAGGACCTTCTAAGTAATGAAATGATGACAGTAAATACAGAATAAAAGTCTTTTTAGAAATTTTATTATGACATGGAGTGAGATAAATTGATAGCTCAGGAAGAATGAAGTTTTGTAATTATTATTTTTATTGCTTTATAGGTGACAGGAATCTACAATATGTTAAAATACAGATAAAATATCCATTAATGAGTATAACTGATAACAGAAGAAAATACAGTTGACATTGTTAATGTCCTAAAAATGAGGATAGACATGAGAGCCACAGTATACTTAGAAGATTTGGTTGAGCAGGTGTGAAAGCAGAGTAAAACTTCCTCATTCATAATAAGATAAAAGAAGAGTAGTTAGGTGAGCACATAAATGTATGGGATTTAATGGAACTCTCATCTCAGGAACGAATACTATTTCCTCTGTGAATAAAGAGTTCCATTCAGTCCCTGAGTCTCTTGATCATACTCAGCGAGGTATGCGATAACTTTTGGTGAGTTTCTTAAAAAAGAGAAAATACAGAAAGATGACATGAGGCTTAAGACCAAACCCTCAGTAACTGCAATATACAGGGAAAGAATAGTCAATTAGTACCAAATGTCTTTGACAGACCTAGTGAAGCTGGGCAGGCATGTCTTCACCAGACAAGGCAAAATGAAAGTCATTGCTGAGAGCACTTTTGAGGCCTGGAGTAAAACCATACCAGAATGAGTGGGATAGTGATTTTTTTTTTTTTTAACATTGTGTACTTCTAGGTATATTTTATCCAGATGTATGTATTTTATAGCATAGTAGAGTAAAATTAAGAACTTCAATTTATTTCTACTTTTTAAAATTTATTTTTAAATATTTATTTATTTTAGAGAGACAGAGTGTGTGAAAGAGAGTGGAGGGAGGGGCAGAGGGAAAGAATTTTCAAGTAGAAGCTCCGCTGAGTGGGAAGTCCAATGTGGGGCTCCATCCCTAGAGCCATGTGATCATGACCTGAGCGAAAAGCAAGAGTCAGATGCTTGACTGAGCCACCCAGGTGTCCTAATATAATTCTCCTTTTAAAAGCACACACATCTTGGGACGCCTGGGTGGCTCAGTTGGTTGAGCGGCTGCCTTCAGCTCAGGTCATGATCCCGGCGTCCTGGGATCGAGTCCCACATCGGGCTCCTTGCTTGGCGGGGAGCCTGCTTCGCCCTCTGCCTCTGCCTGCAACTCTGTCTGCCTGTGCTTGCTCTCTCTCTCTAATAAATAAATAAAATCTTTAAAAAAAAAAAAAGCACACACATCTTCAGGGGCACTGGGTGGCTCAGTGGGTTAAGCTTCTGCCTTTGGTTCAGGTCATGGTCTCACGGTCCTGGGATGGAGCCCCACATCAGGTTCTCTGCTCAACGGGGAGCCTGCTTGCCTCTCTCTCTCTGCCTGCCTCTCTGCCTACTTGTGATCTCTGTTTGTGAAATAAATAAATAAAATCTTAAAGTCTATCTATATATATATATATATATAGATATAGATGATATAGATATATATTTAAAGCACATCTTCATTTTAACAATATTAGTCTTTCAAAATACTTAGTGAATATTTGCCAAAGACTAAGCACTTCACATATATTATTTTACAAAATGACCCAGTGAGGGTTTTTTTGTATCTGTATTTTATAGATTTGGAATTAAGTCTCAAGTATGTAACCCAAAGCTATTTAATTAATAAGTTGCTGAGAACTGACTCAAACTCAGGTCTAAATCCAAAAAACAGCTTTAATATTCATATCCATTAAGCCAATAAAAAGGAATTATCCAAACTACCTTATAATTTGAAGAGTTTAGTCAGGTCATGGTCTTGCTAAGAATCCAAGGGCATCATTTGAGCCATGGTTATTCTTGACTTCTGAGAGAGATTAATTTGTCACAGCTCCTAGGCTTCCAGTTATTAAATACAACATGCAGAATTATAGTTCAAGCCAAATTTTAAAGTGTAAGAGTGTGCACCAAATGAATATGTCATGATATCCTATCATTTAGCCTTATAAACAGTAGTATATTTAGTGTGAATTATGTAAAAAATTGCAAAGGAAAGTTTATATTGTCAAAATGTGAAAACAGATGAATAATAAAAAGATCATTTTGTTATGAATCATTTTGTTATGAAAAGGAACTATAAAAATTAGAACCATACATTTTGTGCGTTTGTGTATAAAAATTTCCAGTGATTTCAGGGTGCAGCTATTAATGTGATTTTAATAGATTTGCAAGTATGTGTGTGTGTATATATATGTACACACACACACACATACACATATATCCTACAAATATGTTACATTTTAGATACATTTACTATTTAGGAATAGGAAATTTTCCAATTAGTAGTGTGAAATGTATAATTATTGGAAGAATGATGGAAGTGTGAATATATAACTACATTTTTATCTTGATTTATTTTACAATTTGCTCTATTCTTACATTTGTGATATATTCTCTTTGCAGATACTTTGTTTTCTCCCCCTGAGGGAAGGATACAATATAGAGAAACAGCTCTTTATCTGAGATAATGTATTTGATTTTCAGAACAATAGCTTTGGTCACATTGGACAAAATAAGTCCTTTGAGAAAAGCCACAAAGAACATCTCATAGATCTCAAAAAATTAATCAAAAATAAGGGTGCTCATATGAACAAAATAGTCGAGGAAAGGCACAACATAGAATTCTTTCCATGGGATTAAGACTTGGTAGAATCAAGAACTATAAACAAATATTTCCAACCAGACTCTAAGAATGGGAGGGGATTAGCCATCTGTGGGAGTTGAAGTGGGAGAATGGATAATACTGCAGAAGCCTGATAAAAATTAGACTTAGAAATTAGACTTGAGGCCAGAAAAAGTTGTTTGGAGGGTGGGAGTGAAGTCAAACTTTGACACTTAAGAGGGGAAAAATAAAAAAGCAAGCAGAGAAAAAGATCAAGAAACTGGAAAAGTGCCACAGGCCATACAAATTCTATTTCAGTGTATCCAAGGTATGAGGCAGAAACTCAGTTCCAAGCATTTTGGGGATGAGGTAACTCTCCAAGAACTAGAGACTTGAGATCAGAGCAGAGCTAGCAATAAATTGATCCAATGTTGAACAAACAAGTGACCTTGACTTGTAGTATGTCTGAAAAGAGACAGTCCTTAGGCTCTGAGTCAAAACTGAATTTCTAAGGAAAAACAAACAATGATTGGGACAACTGCAAAGAATAAACACTACAGAGACAAGAGCCCAATTTGTCTGTTATACCCATAGCCCTACCTAGAGCAAAATTAGTTTTAGGGATCTCTGGTGTCCCCATCCTAAATTATTCACTGATTCAGGTTGATATAATGCAACTATATTGAGATATTCGCAGAGGCTCTGGTCTTGCATAAAATCTTCTTTATCAAACTAGACACTCAAAAGTTCAATACTTGAAAATATATTGGCATGTCACATCTCTAAGGATCACACTGCTCACACAAATAGAAATATCCAAGAGAGAAGTCTGCATTTTATAAGATAACTAAATTATTAAAAGAAATAGATGAGAACTGAGGCTAGAAATTTCCATTTTAGTTAATAAAATCATGAGTGAAAGTTGTGCAGATTTTTTTTTCTCTCAAACGGAATACTCAAGGAAAAGAAAAGTGGAAAGGCCAATATTTATTTCATGCTTTTTTATGAGCACAGCAGTTTATTATGCAGTTATTGCATTTGTTTCTCACAAAAGCCACAGTGAATATTACCACCGTTTACATATGAGTATCCTGAAGAAGATATCAAGTATCTCAACACATCGGTAGAAGGGGATACAGTTCAGTTTTAAACCATATCTGTATCTTTCTAAAGTTTGGCTTCTTTCAAATATATGACTTCTTGCCTAGTTACAATATTGAATCTCATAAGATCATTTGGCCCTTTTTATCATTTAAAGAACAGGGCATGTAATACTGACTCTGAATAATTAGATGAAGAATGTGGTCTAATATGTAGTTAATATGTTTATGCATCTTTAATTCAGTGTTAATAGTTTCCTTACTATTCAATTCTTTTCTTGGTTTCTTATTAATGATTTTAAATACACTCTAATTTCCTTTGATTAAATATTAAGCTCTTTTATAGTGATGCTGTAGGTAATTTATTAATAGTTTACACAGCACAGGAAATATATTTTCAATTATATTCTATGGAACACATTCCAGTTTCCTTTTTTCAGTATTGTTTTATCTCATATGTTATTTGTGTTATGGAGTGGCATTTCCCTTAATTAATATTTTTAGGTAGACTGAAAAAATGACTTTTTCATGGATTGGCAATGACGGTTATATGATAAATATTAATGTTAGGTATATATTTCTGTATCTTCTGACAATGTTTAATTGATTATTTAGCACATATTCATGGACAAACCTAACATCACACTTTCTTGTGGATAATAAAACTGAACAAACTCCGGGATATGAGTCAAGTAGTTTTATTTTAACTGAAAGAGTCATTATCTTTTCATATATGTTTCAGGACAACTGCATCAAAAAACCTAAAGGGCATGTTGAAAATGCACATTCCTAGCTCCTCCTTCGGTATTACTGAAGAAGAATACCTTGGAGTAGGGTATACATCTGAATTTTTAACAGGGTATACAGGAATTCTAATGTATACAAAATTTTGGAGTAAACGATCAGGGGAAAGCACCTCCCTGAAGGTAGAAACTCTGTTGCAGGCTGTGAAGAAGAAAGCTTTGTCCACAGAGCAAAGACTGCACGTGGCCTCTAGGGCTGAAGCAGCCTCCATCTGAGAAAGTGAAAGATTCTGTTCTGCTGTGACAAGTAAATGGATCCTGCCAACAAACTGATGGAGCTTGGAAGTGGGTCTTTCCTCAGTCAAACCTCTGAGGAAGACACAGCTCCGACTGACCCCAGGATTGCAGCTTGCTGAGATCCTGAAGCAGAGAACCCAGTTAAGCTGTGCTTACCTTCTGAACTACCGAAACCATAAAATAATAAATGTGTACTGTTTGAAGCCACTAAATGTGTGGCCAATTGTTATGCCATGATAGAAAACAGAAAACACAGAGCTAGCCGTGTATGTTACCGCATTTAATATAATATTTCTACAAGGTAGATAGATACGTTCACACATCCGCTTCACTATTGCAGAAACAAGAATTAGAAAACTAACTTGCATTCCCACCAACAGTGTAAGAGGGTTCCCCTTTCTCCACATCCTCTCCAACACACGTTGCTTCCTGTTTTGCTAATTTTGGCCATTCTAACTGATGTCAGGTGGTATCTCAATGTGGCTTTAATTTGAATCTCCCTGATGGCTAGTGATGATGAACATTTTTTCATGAGTGTGATAGACATTTGTATGTCTTCATTGGAGAAGTGTCTGTTCATGACTTCTGCTCAATTTTTGATATGATTATCTGTTTTGTGTGTGTTGAGTTTGAGGAGTTCTTTATAGATTCTGGATATTTTTTTTTTAAGACTTTTTTTTTTTTTTAAAGACTTTACTTATTATTTGACAGACAGAGATCACAAGTAGACAGAGAGGCAGGCTGAGAGAGAGGAAGGGAAGCAGGCTCCCTGTTGAGCAGAGAGCCCGATACAGGACTCGATCCCACGACCCTGAGATCATGACCTGAGCCGAAGGCAGAGGCTTTAACCCACTGAGCCACCCAGGCGCCCTGGATATCAACCTTTTGTCTGTACTGTCATTTGCAAACATCTTCTCCCATTCCGTGGGTTGCCTCTTTGTTTTGTTGACTGTTTCCTTTGCTGTGCCGAAGCTTTTGATCTTGATGAAGTCCCAAAAGTTCATTTTTGTTTTTGTTTCCTTTGCCTTTGGAGACATATCTTGAAAGAAGTTCCTGTGACTGATATCGAAGAGGTTACTGCCTATGTTCTCCTCTAGGATTCGGATGGATTCCTGTTCACATTGAGGTCTTTTATCCATTTCGAGTTTATCTTCAGGTACGGTGTAAGAGAATGGTCGAGTTTCATTCTTCTACATATAGCTGTCCAGTTTTCCCAGCACCATTTATTGAAGAGACTGTCTTTTTTCCACCATATATTTTTTCCTGCTTTGTCGAAGATTATTTGACCATAGAGTTGAGGGTCCATATCTGGCCTCTCTACTCTGTTCCACTGGTCTATGTGGCTGTTTTTATGCCATTACCATGCTGTCTTGGTGCTCACAGCTTTGTAGTAAAGCTTGAAATCAGGTAACGATGCCGCCAGTTTTGTTTTTGTATTTCAACATTTCCTTAGCAATTCGGGGTCTCTTCTGATTCCATACAAATTTTAAGATTATTTGCTCCAGATAATCATATCAAAAAATGGGCAGAAGATATGAACAGACACTTTTCCAATGAAGACATACAAATGGCTGTCAGACACATGAAAAAATGTTCATCATCACTTGCCATCAGGGATTTCAAATTAAAACCACATTGAGATACCACCTGACACCAGTGAGAATGGCCAAAATTAGCAAGACAGGAAACAACATGTGTTGGAGAGGATGTGGGGAAAGGGGAACCATCTTACACTGTTGGTGGGAATGCAAGTTTGTGCAGCCACTTTGGAGAACAGTGTGGAGATTCCTCAAGAAATTAAAAATAGAGATTCCCTATGACCCTGCAATTGCACTACTGGGTATTTACACCAAAGATACAGATGTAGTGAAAAGAAGGGCCATCTGTACCCCAATGTTTATAAGCAGCAATGGCCACGGTTGCCAAACTGTGGAAAGAACCAAGATGCCCTTCAACGGATGAATGGATAAGGAAGACGTGGTCCATATACACGATGGAGTATTATGCCTCCATCAGAAAGGATGAATACCCAACTTTTGTAGCAACATGGACAGGACTGGAAGAAATTATGCTGAGCGAAATAAGTCAAGCAGAGAGAGTCAAGTATCATATGGTTTCACTTATATGTAGAGCATAACAAATAACATGGAGGACATAGGGAGAAGGAGAGGAGATGGGAGTTGAGGGAAATTGGAAGGAGGTGAACCATGAGAGACTATGGACTCTGAAAAACAACCTGAGGGTTTTGAAGAGGCAGGGGGTGGGAGGTTGGGGGAGCCAGGTGGTGGGTATTAAGGAGGGCTTGTATTGCATGGAGCACTGGGTGTGGTGCAAAAACAATGAATCCTGTTATGCTGAAAAGAAATTAAAAAAAAAAAAATCAAACCAAACCAAAAAAAAAAAAAAAAGAATTAGAAAACTAAATATCTTATTCATGGTCACAAACCAGTAAGTGGCAGCAGTGGTATTTGGTTCAGAATTGGAATCAGAATCCACAACCTATTCTCCTATAAGATTTAGGGGACAAATTGACCAAAAGGTCAGTTTCATCTTAGACAATGATGGGTAAAGATTTTCCATAACCATCCCTTTAATACACTCCCTAACAATTTATGTTTACATCCATAGGACAAAAAGGTTACGGGCTTAGCAGGTTTACATTAGCACAAATGCAGATGGTAACAGTTAGAAATTAGCATCTGTGTCTGTCATCAGCCTGCTGAGTAGTCAAGAACCACAAGTGGCCCTTGTAATCTGTGACAAGATCAAGGCTGCATAGAAGTAAAGCAAGGTTCATGTAAGATGCAGTATATCTATTGTACAATACATAAGACAGCAGTGGCTTCTGGGAAGGGGTTGTTTTCTAAGCCAAGTGTTTGTTCTAAGAAGTTCTAAGCCAAGTAGTTGTTTTCTTAGTTCCAGGAAAATGAATTTGTCTGAGAACCTCTGGAAACTACCTCTACAGAGGTAGAATCTTCTGGCCCCTAACACCCTACCAAGCAACAGGTGTTAATAAATGCTAGGCTAGAAACCATATAGGCTAAGTGCTCGTTTTGGCAATTCCTACAAGAGACTCAGAATATATAGGTTACAGACTTGTAGTGCCCAGTGCTCAGGAATTATGCCCTTCCTCCCCACCACATATACACCAGGCAAACCAGGTGCTCTACAGTAGATGTTAACAAAGTATGATCTTTGGGCCAAATCTGACATATCTACTAACTATTTTTGTATAGCTTGTGAGCTAGAAATTTTTTTTTATATATTTAAAAACCATTTTTAAAAATTAAAAAAAATAATTGTTTCATGTCACATGTTAATTAATATGAAATTAAAATCAGTGCCCACAAAATTTTGTTGAAACACAACCACACTTAATTGTTTCCCTATTGTCTATTATGCTTTCCTACTACAATCACGGTATTGAATAGTTGGAGACACCTAATGTCCCAAAAGCCTACAAATATTTACTATCTGGCTTTTTCTAGAAAGTTTTTACTACTTTTCTAAATAGTCCCTTGTTTTATGAGGGCCTTATAATATTTCTAAATTCAGTCTTCATTGATTTAAAAACTGGAGAAGTTTATTTTAGAACAAAAGCCTTTTTAACTTCTTGTTCTGAGAGATAAATCCACTAACAATTACTCTCTCCCCATAAAACACACACACACACACACACACACGCACACACACACACTAGGTATAACCACCTAAAACACACTAATTTTGAGTTAACTCAGAATAACAGAAGTCTGTGAATATAAATTTTTGGTGAGTCTATGTGATCAATAAATTAACATTGCTCTTTCACATTTTTAATGCCCTAAAATTGAGGAGATTATTCCTGATACATATTTTTAGACTCATCTAATACACTGTAACAATGTTTTCTTCTCTCCATCCCTTATAGGTGATAATTCTAAATTTCCCAACTCTGGAAGGAGAAATAGAATTATACAATGTTTAAACATCTATACATTTCCATTATTAGTAGGGTTTAGAAAAAATAATCCCCAGATATTTCTAATGATTTTCTAAGATTTTATTTATTTATTTGACAGGGATCACAAGTAGGCAGAGAGACAGGCAGAGAGAGAGGGGCAAGCAGGCTCCCTGTTGAGCAGAGAGCCTGAGGTGGGCTAGATCCCAGGACCCTGAGATCATGACCTGAGCCGAAGGCAGAGGCTTTAACCCACTAAGCCACCCAGGCACCCCTCTAATGATGGTTTTTACTCATTAATGGGAGATTGCTCATGAAAACCATAATTATACATGTATATGTTTTACTATCAGTATACCAAAAAGGAACAAAAATTAGGATGTTCACAGGTTATCAAGTATTCATTATATAAAAAAGCATTATTTGTGTATTAATATAGTTCTTCAAGTGCTTATAACTTAATAAAGTGACATTTTTATAGTTTTTAAATTATTTATTCTCCTCCAATTAACACAAAAATCTATTGTCTGCAAGTTTGAGTCATGAAATTATTTTTAAGATATTTTGTCAATACCCCAAATACTGACTTCTAAAATTTTAAGTAGCTCTGTAGTTACAAAAAATTGATGCTAAAGTCTAAAACGTACACCTTAAAAATTATTATTCTTATTGAGAGGAAACACTAAAATGCACTTGCAGTGAGAAATTGTTGGAACTCATTGCAATTTTAAAAGATTTTTGGTGAAAACTATAGAGGTTGAGTTTCTCTGCTGATATCCCAGATAAAGTAAATAGCACGTGACCCCACAAAAAGTAAAACTTGCTTTGAATCTCACACATATCCTCCAGCAGCACGTGGTTACTGACAGACAGAGTTTAGTCACTTAAGTAGGAATAAAAGTTCCTGAAGAATTAGTGTATTGTAGGTGAGCTTCTGAGAGTTTGTGAAGATAATTCTATGATAAATAGTAATGATTTTAGATGTGGCATTTGCTGAAGACAAGGAGAATACAATAGAGAGAAAATGCAGGAAGTTTCCAGCATCATCAAAGTTCTGTGGATGCATGGTTTGGACTGCCAACTCTCTCTTTTATTTAAGGGTGATGTCATATTTTGAATATTAAAACCTATTGTGCATTCATATGGCTTTCTAGGCAAGTAGTTGAAACTCATCTCATTTTTTTTGTATGCCTCCACTTTATCTTAGAGATGTTCTCCTGCAAAAGGTATGTCTTACTGGAAGAGAGCAATTCACACTAAATCCTCACAAACTAGCAGAAGAGGAGCAGATTCAGTTCTGGAGCTATTTATAGATATTTTGCTAGGAAAACAAATACTCAACCTTCTGGAGTTTACCTTGTAATTAGCAACAAACCCATCAGGGTTTAAGTTCCTAAAATCTCATTTGCTATGTAGTAATAGCTACACAGAATTCGGGGACAAGTGCCCGGTGCCTTAAATCCAGAAAGGATAAGAGTTCTGAAATATGCAAAATCTCTTCTCCCTGCCTCAGGGTTTGATTAAAGCTATTTGTCAATTACCTTTGTGCACATACTAACCTTGGAAAAGTGAAGTGAGGCCTGGCTCACATCTTTCTGTTCAATATTATAGATACTGTTTTAAGCTTCAGTTCACTTAATCAGGCCCATTTTTTCATTTACTCAAGTGGATATTATAATCCCAATGCCAGGTTTTATTTTGCAAATATATACTTAGCACTATGAGCCAAATGCTTTTGAATGGTTTTTTAGATAGATTGATAATTTTATTTGGTGACCTAACCTATTCTGAAAGTTTGCAGTGCAGTAGTGGAGGGGTTTTGGATTCCATACTATTTTCCAAGAAAACTAGGAAAATCTGTTTTGCATTTAATACTATGATGTAATGTCTCACATTTGCAGATTATCTAAAATGAAAAACAGGTTTTCACCACTTGGAAGCCTATATTTTCATTGGTGTTCATGACAGGTACAGTATATTTGAGGCAGATATGTATATATTATATATGTGTATATATATATATACACACACATGCATATATACACGCATGCATATATACACACATTCACAGTATATGTACACATATAGTACATATGTAGTATTCATGTATATATATGTATATGCATGTGTGTGTGTATATGTATATATATGTGTCTATATATATGGATACACACACACATATCACTTTCAACTGGTGGGCCTGATCAGAACAGGTGACATTAAATAATTAACAAATTCTCTTTCTAAACCACCCTCCATGCTTTAATTAATATTATTCCTTAAAATAAGAAGTTGTTTACCAACACTGTCTCTGCAAGGTGATTGCCACACACACACACACACACGCATGCACACACACAAAAGCCTCTGAGACATGACTATACCCAAGAGATTGCTTTCACTTCTTTGTTTATAATAACTACAAACAAAGAGCTGCAAAAGCTCATCTCGCCATGAGACATCCTGACAATCTGCCAGTTTAGTCACCAATAATAATGAGACTGGCACCAGCAATCAGCTCTGTGTTAATCTAATGAGGGCCTGTTTCATTCGCCCATTGATATTACAGCAGCTGCTAAGCACCCAATGTTTAGGACATACAAACAAGAGGTGTGTCTCCAACCAGTTGAAAGATAATTACCCCCCAATATGGTCTTGATAGACACAGAAGCAGCAGCATGTATTTTTCTGTGAGATTTCCTAGAGATAGAATATCTTGTCAAGATCACAAAATTAATGAGGTCATCTGCCTGTGCTATGCTTGGAAAAGGTTCAATTAGTTGTTACTTTTGCCATTGGGATTTTGTTGTTTTGCTGAGTGAACACCCCCCGCCACCACCACGCAGTCATCCATGCATATAAGAACATACATGTGATTTACGGACTTGTGTGTATAAGGACCATGTGATGTCACTTCCTTCACTTGGTTCCTGGGGTGAATGCAATTATGAACAGATGGGCAAATGACATGATTCCACAGCTAATGAACTTCCCTACTGAGGAAGAGGACAGTGCATTACCCTTTTGTACTTCAGAATCTTAATTATCACTTTTTTTTCCAGTGTGATTATTGCACATGCAAACATCTTTGAATTTAAGTCATGTTGATAGAGCATTATGGACATCATTAACTGCCTCTGTTCTAGCTGGGAAGCAACACATGCTTCTGAATGCCATAGAATAAGACATCTAACACAGGCAGAACTGTCACACTGGATTCTAAATTAAACATCTACAAGGGAGGGGATATCTTAGTAAACATGTCATTTGTTTGTTAAGGAACAAATGCTAGAAAGTTCCCTTTGTTTACTTTTTCCTTTTTGTTCATTCGTTCTTTCTTTCTTTCTTTTTCTTTTAATATACAACAGAAGAAAGGGAGAAATACCTAACCAAAAAAGTCTGTTCAAGGTAGGGAAATTTTGTGCAGCTTGAATTCATATGTGAGATTCTAACTGATCCTTTCATTTAAGCATACTTGTAATCCAGAACTGTTATCACTAGAGATCATTCGTAAAGCACTGAACATTCCCTTCATCAAGTATAAACTCTTTTCCTGTCAGGATATCATAGTAAACCTGTCAGTGTGTCTAGATACTCTGGTCATTTCCACAGCCATCTGAGAGGGGTGTTACAAAGCCTGGATCACTTCCTTACCCTAAAACTACAATAGATAAAGGGCTTTATAGACATTCATGAACTTTCTTTTTCTTTTTTTTAAAGATTTTATTCATTCATCTGACACACAGAGAGAGAAATCACAAGTAGGCAGAGAGGCAGGCAGAGAGAGAGAGGGGGAAGCAGTCTCCCCTCCCAGCAAAGACCCCGATGAGGGACTTGATTCCAGGACCCCGAGACCATGACCTGAGCCCAAGGCAGAGGCTCAACCTATTGAGCCATCTTATGGGCCCCTTAGATAATCTAGACATGAAACAATTTGAGAACTGGCCTGGATTTCCCATATTCAAACCAAGTCACCCTCAGATCAAAAGCTTTGAGTATTTAAAGCATCAGGATGAAATTCTGTGGTCTTGCTTCTTAATGTCATGCTAAGCCCAATATTCCCCAGAATTAGGGTTGTCATTTGTCAAATATAAATACAGGAATTTCAGATAAACAAGCAAATTTTAATATAGAAAATGTCTTATTAGTAAAATGAAATAGATTACTTCTGCAAGTTTTAAGATTTTAGTCTAAAATAGTACTTACTATTAACTTAAATCTGCCCAAAATATTTTATCCCATTTGGCCATAAAGGTCACAGGAAAAAATAACAGAACATGGTTACTTCAATTTAAATTTCTGTATTTTTTTTTTTTTTACTTTCCCTGTTAATGTATGCTGGATAATAAGCTAAGCCACTGTAATAGTTTTCCATTGTTATTATAACAAGGTCCTACTAATTTAGTGGCTTAAGACAACACATATTTATTACCTTATGTCTCTAGATATCAGAAGTTGGAATGGTGTTTTCACTTATCTAAAATCCAGGTATCTGAAGTGCTGGGTTCTTTCTGGAGGCTCCAGGGAAAACAGTTTTCTTCCCTTTTTAACTCCTAGAGGCCACCTGCATTCCTTGACTTGTGGCTCCTTCCTTTGTCTTCAAATCTAGCTGTTTGGCATCTTCAATGCTCTCTGACTCCTGTCTCCTTCTCATAAGGACCCTTGAGATTACATTAGACCTTCCTGGACAACGCAGAATAATCTTGTTTCAAAACTATTAATTAATCACATCCGCAAAGCCCTTTTGTCATATAAAATAATATATTAACAAGTTTTGGAAATCAGGATATAGTAATTTTGGTAGGCTATTTTTCTACCTAAAATAGGCATTACTCACAAATTTATCACTCCACCAATTATTCATTTAGTTTGTAGTTACTAAACACCAAGTTTTGTTTTGTTTTGTTTTTCTCAGAAAGTAGATTTGATTTTGGAGAAACACAGATAATACATTGAAGCTGTGCCCTCAAGAATCTCAGTGGAAGATACTGACAAAAAAAGCTGACAAATTTTAGATAATAGGGCTAGGTATCATGTGACCACAATTGAACAAATCTAACGCAGCCTGCAAAATGAAATGTTGAAAGAAATTTTATCAGAGAAGGGAATATCTGAGAAAAGTTATAAAGGGTACATAAGCGTGGGTTTGGCAAGAACGGTATGGCAGGAGATTTTTCTAGGAGAGAGAAGAATGTGCAAAGACAAGGGGATGTGGTTTCTAAAGAGAATAGTAGGTGATTTTAGATCCTGACATGGACACTGATGAGGGGTGAGTGGTGAGCAAAGAAGCTGAAGATGAAACTGAAGCCTAGGTCATGGAGAACATTACATGACTTCCTAAGGAGAAGGTATTACAGGCATTAAGATATTTTAAACTAGAGAATTATATGATCAAATATGCATTTAAGGAAATTATTATTGGTGTAATTACGAACGTTGTATAAGAATGAGTCATTTTCGTGGATGGAACTAGAGGGTATCATGCTTAGTGAAATAAGTAAATCAGAGAAAGGCAACTATCATATGATCTCCCTGATATGAGGAAGTGGAGATGCAATGTGGGGGGTTTGAGGGGTAGAAAAAGAATAAATGAAACAAGATGGGATCAGGAGGGAGACAAACCATAAGTGACTCTTAATCTCACAAAACAAACTGAGGGTTGCTGGGGGGAGGGGAGGTTGGGAGAGGGGGAGTGGGGTTATGGACATTGGGGAGGGTATGTGCTATAGTGAGTGCTGTGAATTGTGTAAACCTAGCGATTCACAGGCCTGTACCCCTGGGGATAAAAATACATTATATGTTTATAAAAATTTTTTTAAATTAATTAATTAACTAATTAATTAATTTAAAAAAAAGAATGAGTCGTTTTGATCTGCTAGGATACTAGTGATTTAAACATTCCTATAGATCACACAAGTTGATCATTATTTTGAGTAGGGTAATGAGTGTAGAGAGAAGGTGGCTTTCAGTGAGGCAGATAAAATTGTATTTCAGGAGCAATTGATGTGAAGTTAAACCACTTAACTAAGTGTTTTCCATATTGTTTGCCTAAGTAAAAAGAGTGGCCATTCACTGAAATATAAAATACAGAAGGACTAGGTTATGGTGTAAGGATAATAAGTTTTGTTTTTGGTACGTTAATATTAGGAGGCCAACAGAATTATAGGTTACACTGTTGAATGTATGGTGTCTAAGACTCATTGTAGACCTGATTCAGGATTAGTTATACAGAGGTGAAAATTCCCTAATTACATGATAGATGCCATAACAATAGATCTATAGATGAAAGAGCTGATTATCTCTGTCTTTTCTGATACGTTTGCTTCTTCCAATTTTAGCCTTGTGTTTCATTTATCAAGTAGCTCACAGATAAACCGAATTGTTTCCTGTCTCCTTCCATCATTTCAGAATATGGTCAATTATTCATTTCTGGAAATTACAGGTGAATCTTCCACTTGGAAGAACATGAAAAATATGATTCTCTTGTTATTTCAAAAATAAGCGTTTTAGTTGAAAGCACTTAGGCTTATGTCCACACGAAGCTTCAAAATTTCGTAACTGTCCTTTGACTCAAGAATGCTCTAAAGCTAAAAATATGCTAATGTTATAGTCTCCTCTTGAGAATAAAAATTTGAAAAATAAGGGTACATGTTTAATGAAGCAGTATATTTAGGTGTTCCTCAACTAAGTCTAGACTTATTTTCCTCACATCCAGAAAAGTAGTAATAAAATGTTCCCAAACATACTTGATCTTCTGTGAGTATCACTTTACAAAGATCATTTAAAAGTCTCTCACTATACAGGGTAAAAACACATCTGCATTTTTACCATTGGCTTCTTTGCACAACACAATAAATGGAAAAAGAAACAAAATTTAGACAATTTTATTTTTAATTTATAATCTGATATTTTTATATAAAAATTGGAAATCATGCTTGAGATTTAAAGGTTTTAAATAATGGAAAAGTGTTAAATGGCATTTTAAATTTGTCAAACTCTTTTACTTAAAAAATCATATAGTCACTCAGTTAATTTGACATGTAATTTTCTTAGCTTTCCTTCTAAATATAAGCCTCATTAAAGTAAATCCAACATTGAACTCTGGAATGACATTAACATATGCAAGTTTATTTTTTTTTTAAGATTTTATTTATTTATTTGACAGAGAGAGAGATCACAAGTAGGCAGAGAGGCAGGCAGAGAGAGAGGAGGAAGCAGGCTCCCTGCGGAGCAGAGAGCCCAATGCGGGGCTCGATCCCAGGACCCTGAGATCATGACCCAAGCCGAAGACAGCGGCTTAATCCACTGAGCCACCCAGGTGCCCCTGCAAGTTTATTTTTAAAATCTGTTACATAACACTTTTTTGTGACAAATGCAAGTTTCAATGTATTGAAAATACTCGTTCAATATAAACAATCCCTGTGAGATAGGCAGGATATTATATTATATTATCAATATTAATATAATATTAATTAATCCCTGATTAATTTATAATAATCACAATTAACATAATTGCATAATATGATAATTGAATTAATTATGCTTTATTAATTATGATTGATTGGTGTTAATATTAATATGATATTGATTGTATTATTTATATATTATGTATTATTGCATATTATATTATGTAATATTATTATATGGTATTATACCCTTTATTCAGAAATAAAGAAATTGAGACACAGACAAATTAAGTCATTTGCCCAAGTTAACAAATGTGATCGGTTTTAAAAGTTATTGGTAAGTTTGTAAGACACTGCTTTAGCCATATTTGCTAGAGAGCAAACTCAGTGTGAGTTACAAGGTTAGTTTATGTGAGTGCAGTTTTCTTCTTTCTCCTTATCTTGTATCTGGTAATGGACACAGCCCATTTCAAAGAGAGAGAAAGACACAATTCTTTTTTTTCTCCTGTCTCTCTTCATCTGTAGTGTGGCTAAAGAGATTGCTCTGGCCAGAACAACAGTACTAGAAGAGCTTGCTCTCTCTCACTTTTACTTTTTCTTCTTGTCTATAGAGGGAAATGATGCCTCAGACATTTTTGTTTGTTTGTTTTTGTAATTCATGTTGGTGAGATGCTCCAATAAGGCGGACTTTTTTTACGCGTGTGTGTATGAATGTGTGGAGTGGAGTGGGTATTGAAATGGCAATTAGATTCTGTATGAATCAATTTTGAGATAATGAACTTGTGATAAATAGATGAATAGTCTTTTTAAGGTTTGACCCAACTTTTTAGAACTCCCAGCTTTGGGGATTGGGCCCAACCCTGGCTAATAAAGTGTCATTGTTTTGTCTCCTTTGACATCTTTTGGCCATCTCTTAGGGACGTTAGTTGTTTAACTGTGGTCTGTGAGATGGGCATCTCTTGAATATTGAACACAAAGATTACCTAAAAGTATCCACACATCACCCAAAATCTAAAGTAAACTTATAAACTATTAAGAGCAAAATTTCCTTTCAAATTACCTCATGTTTTAAAAAAAAAATTACCTTGTGCTTTTAATAGGACTCTTAGGTCTCACTTCATCACAGCTAACTTTAGAATTCCATTTACTGTTTAGTACAATCCACTGTGGAATTTGTTTTCATCCAGAATTATTTTTATATTAAGACTGATGTTTTATCATTGATAGATTTTCTTTTAATATATCACTTTATTTCTTTTTTGTTGTTGCTGTCATTGATTAAAAAAAAAGTTTACACACAGAATAATGATTAGTCAAATATATACCTGTTGGGTCCCCCCAAAATTGGGTACCCCAATAATGGGTCCATGATTAAAGGAGCGAGACTGATACAAAGTGAAGGTCAAGCAAAGATTTATTTCGCGCCAAGCATCAGGAATCAGAACGACTGTCAAACAGACCCGTCAGGGTCGCCCCTTACAGAGGATGACTGCTCCCTGCTTTCCAGACTAACTTTTATAGAGCAAAGCCCATGTGGTTGGGCCTGGCCACACACAGATGGCTAATTGAATTACAATTCACCCCACAGTAGTCATGGAAACTAGCCCATCACCTTGGTAGCTAGGAGACAGTATGAGCCCCCACTGATTGAATGTCTCCACCTGGCCTTACCCACCCTTGTACTTGGACTTTGTTACCTGGGACTGCTTTACGGGACTTGTCTCTAAGCAAGTTCCCCTGGTGGGGGGGGCGGGACAAGGTCAATCCAAGTTTCACAACAGAATGGCAGTTCAACTGGAGTGGGGTTGCTCTGGCTGAATAGGCCCTTACACCAAAATATTAATAGCAATGGTTTCTGGGTTGGGAGATTACGGGCGATTTGTTTTTAAATTTCTATAATGAACATGCATTGCTTTTGTAATAATAAAAGCCAATTAAAAGTTAATTCTTAAATCTCCTGAACCCCAGATCTAGTTCCGTTTCTCTGTGTTTATTAAAAAACTAAAAACATAATAAAACTTTGCTAGTTTGAGCTTCTTGGATCATTATCATCATATACAATTTTAGTATTATTGTAGGGAGCTAGTGCTTTCTTAGAAGCCAAAAACTTCTACTGACTAGACAAACAATATGAAGCCACACTGGAAGGTTCTCTTCATGAAATTTGTGGATTTACTACAGTCCTACCAGAACCTCTGATGTCATTATATAGATTAGCTGCCTAATGAGTGAATGGGAGCCATTAACCCTGATAAGCTGAAGAAAAAAAGCACTTCAGCAGTCTACCCTAATCAATCCTGAGTCTCATTTTTTCTTGTTTAGCTTGTTTAATCAACAGAATCATTATTGAATAGGCTCTCCTTTATTTTTCAATCATGTCTCTTTTACTGTGTTATCTGAAGTAGAAAGAGTAGTCCTCTGCCTGACAAAAACCTGGTTCAGATATGTTTACAGAGAGTACAAATATGCAACAGTGCATATTTATATATAATGTTAGCTCATGAAAAGAATTTAAATCAGTGCTTGACACACAGTAACATGAAAACTATATTAGGTATTACTATAATCATTATTATTCATATTTCAAAATGTTTTGAATTGCCCTTAATCTTTATCAGTCTTAGGACATCAGCATTTTAAGATCTTAAGGTATTCCTGTCCATATTCATACTCAGAAAATTGGCATTTATACATTAATAGCAGGTAAATACATTTTGGAAAGAATTGGGATAAAAATGGATATACAAATGTAAAGCTAATATCATTTCATTCAAGTTAATGTTTGATCATTTAGCCCTTTGTGTCTGGGATTTAATTTTTTTTATTTTTTAAATTTCAACTTTTTATTTAAATTCCAGTTATTTAACATACAGGATAATATTAGTTTCAGTCATAAAATTTTGATTCATAACTTACATACAATATTTACATTTAATCCATCCCTCCTCCCATCTTCACTCCAGCAACCCAGTTTGTTCTCTATAGTTAAGAATCTGTTTTATGGTTTGCCTCTCTTTGTTTTTTTCCCCTTAAGTTCATCTGTTTTGTTTTTTAAGTTCTACATGTGAGTAAAATCGTATGGTATTTGTCTTTCTCTGACTGAATTATTTCACTTAGTAAAATATCTCTAGATCCATGCATGTCATTGCAAATGGCAAGATTTCAATCTTTTTTATGGCTAAGTAAATATATACATGTGTGTGTGTGTGCGTGTGTGTGTGTTATATATGTGTAACATATAATAAAATATAATATAAAAATGTCATATATATGTGTGTGTATATATATATATATATATATATATATATATATATAAACATCTTCTTTATCCATTCATTCAGTCAATGAACACTTGGGCTTTTTCTATAATTTGGCTATTGTAGGTAATGCTGTTACAAAAATTGGGGTGCATGTGTCCATTTGGATTATTATTTTTGTATCCTATGGGCAAATATCTAGTAGTGTAATTGCTGGATTGTAGGGTAGTTGTGTTTTTACCTTTTTGAGAAAACTCCATACTGTTTTCCAGAATGGCTGTTCCAGTTTGCATTCTCACCAACACTGTAAGAGGGTTTCCCTTTTTCCACATATTTGCCAACACCTGTTGTTTCCTGTGTTGTTAATTCTAGCCATGCTGACAGGCATGAGGTGATATCTCATTGTAGTTTGTCGTTTTATTTTTTTAAAGATTTTATTTATTTATTTATTTATTTATTTATTTATTGACAGAGAGAGAGATCACAAGTAGGCAGAGAGGCAGGCAGAGAGAGAGAGGGAAGCAGGCTCCCCGCCGAGCAGAGAGCCCGATGCAGGACTCGATCCCAGGACCCCTGAGATCATGACCTGAGCCGAAGGCATCAGCTTAACCCACTGAGCCACCCAGGCTCTCACTGTAGTTTTGATTTGCATTTTCCTGATGATGAATGTTGAGAATTTTTCATGTATCAGCCATCTGTATGTCTTCATTGGAAAAAATATCTATTCATGTCTTCTGACCATTTCTTAACTGGATTATTTGGTTTTGGGAGTTGGTATCTAATTTTTTACATATTTTATGTAATTGTTTTCTGGCTTTTAGTATGTTATTATGAACATGAAACAGACTTCCAAAATCAGGCACTATACCCATATTGTGTATATAATCTTTTCTCCTGATTTCTAAATATCTGGAAGAAAATATTTGGATGCAAATACAGGTTCCTACAAATCTGCTCTTTTTAAGTATTACAGTTTGAAATGATTAGCAGCATTTTTTGTTTTGTTTTTTTAAAGGCAGACATCATGTTTTATTAAATTTAGTATTACTGGCACCATTACAATAAATGGTTATAGAATAAGAGCTCTATAAGCATTTGTGGAAATAAAAAGAAAATGAATGATATAAAATAAAATGGCTCTTCAATATTCATCAGTAAGTCTTTACTGTGCAGCATTTATGCATGGCTTTAACATCTTGCTAAGAATCATGAAGGATTTGGATTAATCACATTTAAGATGACAAGTCTTTTTCCCCTAAGGATATGGAGACCAACCAAATAAAAGCAATCAGTCAGTCCTTCATTCTTATAACAAATATTTACTGATCAGTTCAGAGCTTTTCCTGCTTTAGTTTCTGGAAATGTAGGACAGGGTGTCTACCCTCAGAGAAATTATACTCTATGAAGGGGAGACAGAATGTATATGAAATGAGGGCAGAACATGGGGAGGAATTTATTTTATATAACACGGTCTAGGAATGATAATCTTATTAATATTGGTGATTTTATATATGAACTGAGACTTGTAACTACCACACTGTAGTAACTGTAGGTACAAATGTATATATCTCAGGAAAGTATTTTCAAGAAGAAGGAATATCACACGCAAACCTTTCAGGTAGAGGTAGGCTTGGTGTGTCAATAGACTAGAAAGAAGGATGATAATGTGTCTGGAGCACAGCGAATGAAATGGAAAATAAATAATTTCAGAAAGATAGTCAGAAACCAAAACCTGTAGGATTTTATAAGCCATTCAAAAATATTATGATATTTTGGCTAGAGTAAGATGAGAAATCATTGAAGGCTTTGAATAGAGGAGATATGTAACACAATAAAGATTTTAAAGTACCATTGGTAGGAATTGAATACAGAATAAATTTCAGAGACCATTGAATTTCCTACTTGGTTATGTTAAAACATGAACTATGTGTTATACTAAGGGGCAACAATTAGTTATAATAAATATTAAAATATTTCCATCTTTTTCAAATATCATAATTGGAGATAGGGTGGCTAAATACTTTTTTATTGAAGTAATTTTAAATTAGGCAGTTATTGACTTGAAAGTTTCCAAAATCAATTGATTATGGTAACTGTCATAAATGTGTCATTTAATTCAATGTAAATGAGACACAATTGCATATATATATATACATGATATATACACACATATTAAATGGTATGTGTGTGTATATAATTTAATAAAATATATATTAAACAAATTTTTGACATATGTTAAAATAATGTTAATGTTTTCAATTAGGCAAATATAAATTCTGGGTAATTTTGCTTTTTCTGTTTTTTTGGTTTTTTTATAGGTAACTTTGTTGATGAGGACTACTTGAGTGGAAATATTCCAACACTTTCTCTAAAAAATAAGAGAAATAAGAAGGACTGATAAACCCACATGAATCTCATGCCTTCAGTCCAACTGGAAAACAGTGAACACTACAAATTTAAATTATCTATTAATAGTAAAATAAACACCAATTTTAGTAGAACTATTTATTAAGTTCTGGCTCAAGCCTTTCCAAGGAACCAAGAGACAGTCTTAAAAAAACAAAGTCAAACAAAGAGAGTCAAGTATCATATGTTTTCACTTACTTGTGGAGCTTAAGGAATGACACAGAGGACACTGGGAGATGGAGCAGAGAAGTGAGCAGGGGAAAAATGGAGGGGGAGACAAACCATGATAGACTGTGGACTCTGAGAAACAAACTGAGGGTTTTGGAGGGGAGGGGGCTAATAGATTGGGTAAGCCTGGTAGTGGTTATTCTGGAGGGCACGTATTGCATGGAGCACTGGGTGTGGTGCATGAACAATGAATGCTGGAACACTAAAAAAAAAATAAATAAAATAAAATGAAAAAAATTTTAAAAAATCACTATTAATAGCATTCTAAATCAAAGAAGCCTGGATTGAAACAAACAAAAACAACAAACAACAAAGCTTTACAAGCAAGTGGAGAATTAGAAGATACAATGTGGAAATACAGTTACTAGGAGAAAGTCTACTCTACATATATAAATACCAAGAGTCAAATTAAGGGGCACCTGAGTGGCTCAGTTGTTGAATGTCTGCCTTCTGCTCTGGGCATGATCCCAGGGTCCTGGGATTAAGCCCCATATTGGGCTCCCTGCTTGGTGGGGAGCCTGCTTTTCTCTCTCTCACTCTTCCTGCTTCTGCTCCCTCTCTGGCTGTGTCTCTCTTTGTCAAAAAAAAAAAAAAAAAAAAAAAAAAGAGTCATATTAAATCTAAGCACATAGTACAGAAAAAGAACTTCAAAAAATACAGGATTACCTGAGACAGCCTTAGAAAAACAGTGATTTTTCAAAAATATATTTTTAAAAAGGAAGATGCTCCTTGCAAATTAAGCAGGAAAAGAAAATATTTAAAATAGGAAATTAAATCCTACAAGAAAAAAGAATATTAAAAATCAAATTCAAAGGAGTGGTGACTAAAGAAGAACAGATTTAAATTACGGATTAGAAGGGGAATTAAAATAAAAAGTAGAAAAACAATCTCATGAATGAAAATGAAATAAAGGAAGAAGGTAAAATGTTCTTAGAGAAAAATCATTTAAAAAGAAAACAGGCAAAAAAGAGTACATGTACAATTGAATTGCAGGAAGAAGGAGATCTAAACAATGGAACAGAATAAATATTTAATGCTATAATAAAAAAAAATCCAGAAGTAAAAGAAGACCTGAATTTACATATATAAAATTCTCACCAGGAATTTGAGACAATTGTCCCTGAATAGTCAACTGTAAGGCATAACATAGTAAATTACTAGAATTTAAAGATTAGAAAAAAATCCTCAGAGGCTCCATGGAAAAAGATCAAATAACTTATGAGAGTATTATACCAGCATCAGATTTCTGAAAAGCATCATAAAGATGAAAGTGACAATGAGGAGTTTTCAGGAAACTCAAGGCTTAACTTACTCAGTAAGTATGATTTTGATTTTGTCTCAGAGAGAATTAGCCACTTCATGCTCTACACAATAAACACATCTAAGAGTGAGTTTGAGCAAGGTGAAAATAATACAAAACAAGGGTTTAAATTCTAATAACAAAATACAGCTCAACCCAAAAAGCATTAAAATCCACTGTTTAATACAAAGATTCACATCACCATAGTGATACAAGTTATAAATATTTACATATAAAAATGACAAAGAACTCACTTTTATAAAGTCTAAACTATAAAAATTGGCAGGGAATATAGACATACATGCAGTAAAAATAGAAGACTTCAACATACTTCTCTCAATATAATACTGATCAAGTGGAAAAAAGATAAAAATGTAAATAAATATGGTTCATGGCTGATTTTATGGCCCTACCTCACACCCTGATTTAGTGTGATATACTAAATATACCACTAATGACAAGGTCATAAAGAAAGTTCTACATGGAAATTTAAATAATAAAACCACCACATATCAGGATACATTGTATAAATAAAAGCCATTATCAAAGGAAAATCTAGATCTTAAGTTTCATGTATCATAAAAAAATTAAAGAATCAAAGTAAATTAATTCAGAACTCAAAATTCTAGAAAATTTTCTAGAATTTCTAGAAAACTCTAAAGTACACCCAAAAGGCACAATATAGCAAATAATAAAAATATAGCAGAATGGCAGAAATAAATGGGGTAGAGCACAGAAAAATAGTAAACTAATAATTCAAAATCTCATATTTAAAAAATCAAAATCGAAATTGAGCAAACTCAATTAAGAAAATGTGAATAAAACAGAATAATAAATGATTAAGGAGACCCAGTGATGGAAAAATAACACTTTTTTAAAAATTATAACAATTACCAGAACTCAATGCATATATGTTTTTTAAAGAAAATGACAATTTTGGGGGCACCTGGGTGGCTCAGTGAGTTAAAGCCTCTGCCTTCAGCTCAGGTCATGATCCCAGGGTCCTGGGATCGAGCCCCACATCTGGCTCTCTGCTTCTCGGAGAGCCTGCTTCCTCCTCTCTCTGTCTGCCTCCCTGCCTACCTGTGATCTGTCTCTCTCTCTGTCAAATAAATAAATAAAATCTTAAAAAAAAGAAAGAAAATGACAATTTTTATAGTAAAGCAGTTTACTACAATCCAGTAAACATTTTTAAAAATCTCGATAAGACTGATTTTCATAGAAGAAATAGAGAAAGGTATTAAGGAAATGGCCTATAGACAGAATTACAACATCTGGTTGATTTCCAGAGGTATTTTATCAAACATTCATGTAATCTAAATGCTATGTATATTGTTCTAGAGCATAAGCATTTCAAATTATTTTTATGAAGTATTTTATTGTATCTAAACCTGATAAAGATAGTACAAAAGAGGAAACAGGTAGAAATATAAAGCATTGACATCATAGAAATATATTTTCCTTAAACTGTTAGTTCAGTAAACTACAAAAGAGTCACTATATATATATTTTTTTCTTTATGAACATAGGCAAGTTGATAATGAATGTTCTTCTGAAATAAAAACATATTAAAATAGGGGCGCCTAGGTGGCTCAGTGGTTAAATCCTCTGCCTTCGGTTCAGGTCAAGATCCCCAGGTCCTGGGATCGAGCCCCACATCAGGCTTTCTGCTCAGCAGGGAGCCTGATTCCTCCTCTCTCTCTCTGCCTGCCTCTCTGCCTATTTGTGGTCTCTGTCAAATAAATAAATAAAATATTTAAAAATTATTAAAATAACTTTAAAAAGAAAAGCTAAGAGAAGCACTAGCTCTGCCATACATTAAAAATACTATAAAGCCTTTATAACTATATTTGCATGGCAATGATAAGGAAAGAGATGGCCAGTGAGATAAAATAGAAATAAAATAAATAAAGCCAAGTATATGTGAAATTCTAGTATAGCAACTATTGGATAAAAGAAAACTTTAGATCCATACCTCAAACTGTAAGCATGAATAAAATCTAAGTGGTTCAAAAATCTATTTGTTAAAAAAAAAGAAAGAAAGAAAAAAGAAAAGAGGTGTATAAATACTACAGTAATGAGATATCAGGGAAATTTTTCCAAATTTGAGTCAAAATCTAGATGCACTGAAGACTGGTAAATTTTAATACATTTTAAATACTTTCATCAAACACAAAGCACAAAACAACCTCAAAAAAAGTACACAAACAAATTTTAAAGACAAAAAGACAAATGACAATCAGGAAAAAATATTACAGATAAAATTCCACAACTTGTAGAAGTTTAAGGTGAAGAGTCCAAATACTCAATAGAAAAAATAACAGAGAATTTATAAGAAATAAAATGTACTAAAAGAGTCTAAAATACAAGAAGATATTTTCAAATTTACTCATAAAAGAGAAATGCAAATTAAAGCTACTGTGTATACTACCAACTTGGCAATTAATGAAAAACAATGATAATTCTTTGAGTAAACCTTTTTCAGACAGTTTTATTTTTGGAACTTTTTTTTTTTGGAAAAAATTTTTTGGAAAAATTTGGAACACTTTTTTTATTTTGGAACATTTTATTTTTGTTAACATTTGACATCTTCAAAAAACAATAAAATACAAATCTGAAGCAAAAATAAAGTCTAAAATGCAATGTAAATAAACAAACTAAACTGCTTTTCAAATAAATCTGTTAAATAAATATTTGTGTTAAAAAGTAATATTCAGGGCGCCTGGGTGACTCAGTGGGTTAAGACGCTGCCTTCGGCTCAGGTCATGATCTCAGGGTCCTGGGATCGAGTCCTGCATCGGACTCTCTGCTCAGCAGGGAGCCTGCTTCTCTCTCTCTCTGCCTGCCTCTCTGCCTACTTGTGATCTCTCTCTGTCAAATAAATAAAATCTTAAAAAAAAAAAAAATAGTATTCAAGGAGTGATAGGTCATGACCAAAAGACATGGGGGCTACATTAAGGACCTTCCACTGTTCATGGCTTGGGCAATCTGAACATTAAAATACATAAAGAAGTAATAGATTACATCTCACTAAATAAAAAATGGAATCTATGGGTCCTTAGTGAGGTAAATTCCTAATTATGTATGCACAGAGCAGGAGGAAAAGTTCTTATGTATGGTAGGATGCCAAGTAGTAAATTCAAAAGGAATGATGAAATTTGCAAAGCACCATTGACAGACATCACAGAAATAATTGATTCAGGTAGGGATAATCAAGATGTGCTATCTATTGTGAAATTTAATAGGAGAAGGAATATTTGCTTATTCTCAAAGTATCCACCCACAAAAAATTTGCTAATTACAAAGGGGAAATATTAATTTTACTATGGAGAAATAAATCTAGCCAAATTAATCTTAACCAAATGATCAATTATTACCCGTAACCAAACAAAGCCAGATCACTTACAAAACCTCTATTTAACTAAAAGGAAATAACAGTTAAATAGAAATTGGGAGAAATTCCACAAAATAACTGGACTGTAATCTTCAATTTTTTTTTTTTTTTTAAGATTTTATTTATTTGACAGACAGAGATCACAAGTAGGCAGAGAGGCAGGCAGAGAGAGAGAGAGGAGGAAGCAGGCTCCCTGCTGAGCAGAGAGCCCGATGCGGGACTCGATCCCAGGACCCTGAGATCATGACCTGAGCCGAAGGCAGAGGCTTAACCCACTGATCCACCCAGGCGCCCCTGTAATCTTCACATTTATCAAGGTCATGATAGGTAAAGAATGACTAAGGAACAGTGATACACTGTAAGAAGATAAATAGATTAAAGCAAAATATAATATGTGATTTTAAATTGAATTGTGAACCATTTTTTGTAAAGCATATTATTGAGACAATTGGCATTTAGTTCTATAAGTTAGATAATAAAATCACATCAATTATAAAAGTACAATCGTGTACAATTATATAAATATAATTGTTATATATAAACAGTTTTTGCTGATAGGGAACATACACAGGCATTATGCCCGCAACTTATCTTCATGTGGTTCAGAAAAATACAAAATGTATTCATGCAGACAGAAAATTATAAAGCAAAATATGGTAAATGTTAACAACTGAATCTGGGTTTAAAGTATATGCTAGCTGTATACACAACTTTTGAAATTTTTATGTAAATCTGAAATACTTTCAAAGCAAAAAGTTACAAAGAGTGAAAATATTTTCTTTTTTCTTTTTTTTTAATATTTTATCTATTTATTTGACAGAGAGAGAGGTCACAAGTAGGCAGAGAGGCAGGCAGAGAGAGAGGGAGAAACAGGTTCCCCACCGAGCAGAGAGCCCAGTGCGGGGCCCGATCCCAGGACCCTGAGATCATGACCCGAGCCGAAGGCAGAGACTTAAACCACCGAGCCACCTAGGCGCCCCTGAAAATATTTTCTTACAAAATACGTATTTAGGGGCGCCTGGGTGGCTCAGTGGTTTAAGCCTCTGCCTTTGGCTCGGGTCATGATCTCAGGGTCCTGGGATCGAGCCCCGCATCAGGCTCTCTGCTCAGTGAGGAGCCTGTTTCTCCCTCTCTCTCTGCCTGCCTCTCTGCCTACTTGTGACCTCTCCCTCTCTCAAATAAATAAATAAAAATATATATAAAAAAATACGTATTTAATGTCTGTCAGCATTAAGATAAAGACTGACACCATAGCTTAAAGTTCATTGGACAAACTGCTCTGGAGATACAGTTCTGCCACTTATTATTTGTAGTATCTTGTGCCATTTATTTTACTGACTTTGTCTCTGGTTCCTTCTCTTTAAAATAGAAGTGTTCTTCTATCATGAAGATTTTATGATAGAAGACTATCATGAAGATTACATGAATCACTGTATATATGAAGCACTCGGACAGAGACTGTCACATAATGAATGCTATATAAATGCTTGTTAAATAAAATTTATTTATTTTTGCCATCTGTACTGAATCAAAGCACAAAATTTTCCCTTATACTTAATATCTATGATCAATGAGTACAATATAAGAACCATGGTGTATCTTGTTGAGAAATGAGTTCCTGTTGAAGACCAGGCACACTGCATTAATTTTAAAAGCAGAAACAAAAGTAATGAGAACTAAGACAAATTAAGTAATAGCAACTCAGAGCCAGACCATCTGGTCCAATCAAGACCCAACATTAGTGTAATTCAAATTAAAAATCAGCATCTCTTGGTTTTCTGATTAAAGAGAAAAAAAAGAATATGCACCAATCTAAACTTAGACCATAATTTTGATACAGAAGGTAAAGAGCAGAGCTCTGAGAAAGACAGATTAAAGCAGACAGACGAAAATTTATTAGGGGTAACAGATGAACATAAAACCACCATTCATATTGAAAATGTCATGTAAAAACTGAAAAAAAAAAGTTCTGGGGGATAAGCATGAAATTTTTGTATTGTGTTGTTTGCTACGTATGTTTTTTGAGCGGAATGCATAGTTTAGTCTGGATGTAATTTGTTTATGGATGTTTAGAAACTCTGTATAGCTCTATGTACTTGGAAGCAACATTTGTCTATGTATGTGTATTTATGTGTTGGTATTACTTCTGTTTAGGTTTTATACAGAATCAACAAAATAGACAAATAGAGGCCAGACATTAAAAGGAGGAAAAGGAAACATTAGCTACAGTAGGGGAAAGTTTAAGCAAAGATGAAAGGAATGCTTTTGAAACTCCATCACTTGAAAGGAAATAAAGAAATAGGAAAGGTATGGAGTGGTTAGAAGGATTCTGGGGAAAGCGCCCAAAGAGTATGCTGGAATCTGATCCCAGAGAGCCAGTGGACTAGGGCAAGAGGCAGACATGTAAATGGCAGCACATCTGTATTCAATCACTGTTTTTTTTTTTTTTTTCATGAATGCTCTGTTTCTCCTTTCTTTCTCTGAAATCACCCTTCCAAGAGCCCTGAGGCCATTGGAACATGTGTGCTTCCTCCTAACAAACTCCTCTTGGCATCAAGAGACCTGTCTCTGTTAATTTAACACAAAGCTGAAAGTATACATAGAAAATTTAGTTCAAGGACTTAATAATATTGATCTGAAAGTCTTGTCTTAAATTGCTGGATTTGTAATCTGTGCCTGAGTCACAAAAGTTTCTAACTTCAACCAGTGGAAAATGCAAAAACTGTAATAAAATCTATCCGATCTCATTCATGGTTGATGAGACATCTCTAACACCTTATGTCTCCTATAGATTTTTTTTTCATGTTTCACATGTTTTCATTTGGAGTCACTAAACTTTTGAATATAAGACCATGTTTAGCTTTTCTCTCTCTTATTTAAGCATGGCAATGTGAGCATGGCATTAATGATGCTGAAGTAATAATCTCCTTTTAGGTGAAAGGTTTTCTTTAATTTTCTCCTATCCTTTATTTGACAGTTTAGGATATCCTCTAATCTAAAATAGTTATTTTCGGGGACACCTGGGTGGCTCAGTGGGTTAAGGCCTCTGCCTTCGGCTCAGGTCATGATCCCAGGGTCCTGGGATCGAGCCCCACATCGGGCTCTCTGCTCAGCACGGAGCCTGCTTCCACCTCTCTATCTGCCTGCCTCTCTGCCTATTTGTGATCTCTGCTGGTCAAATAAATAAATAAAATCTTTAAAAATAAATAAATAAATAAATAATAAAATAGTTATTTTCATTAAGGCCGTGAGTACGAAAAAATAATTGTATTTCCTTATTCTTATCATTTCTGATCTCTATGCTCCTATAGATCAAGTAAGTAATTTTTCTTTCTTATCTATTTTACATAAGATTTGATTATCACACTTGTTCTACCTCTCTTGCTATCTTTTAAACTTTTCTGGTTTTTTGGTACACATAATTTTTCCCATGATAAGCCTTCCCTGATATCACCAGCTCTAATTTAACAAGATGGTGCCTATTTGATTCATCTCTCTCTTATTTTCTTCTGTATTGGAGTGTTCTTTTTAAAAAAAAAGAAGACCCTCGCAATTTTATGTTAATATTTTGTTAGTTCCCTATGGCCAAATTCTACTTATGTAACAAATATTGAGCATTATACCCTCACCACCATGTTCCAGACAGTGATAGGTGTTTGTGATATAGAAATGAAAAATGGGTTCCAGGATTGCTCTCCAACAGAGAGGAAATATAAATAAAAATAGTGAAAAATGTGATGAGTGGTATAAGAGAAGTTTGAACATAAAACCTATATGCAATTAAGAATAATCTACTATGTCTTTGAGTATAAAAGTAGTCTTCACAGACAATGCTCAACAAACATGGGTAAAGGAGCATTCCAGAAAATCAAGATTCCCAATGGACAAAAATGTAGGTATATGAAATAGTACATATGAATAGTACAAATCAGGACACATTAAAACAGGAAATTTAAAACAGGAAATTTCAGTGTTGCTAGACCATCCATGCAAATGGAGACAAAGAGCAGAGAGGAGAATCAAAAGATAGAGGTTTCTGGGGGGCGGGGTCTCTATTATCTCTTGGAGAGTCATTATGAGATTTTTAGCAAAGAAGTAGTATGATTGTGTTCATATTTCAGAAAGATTGCTCTATCCTTAATAAAGAAGATGGATTGAAGAGAAATAAAATTGAAAAATAGGAGGTAAATTTATAAACCATTGAACTATTCAGCCAGACTTGATTAAAAAAAAAAAGAAAGAAAGAAAGAAAAGAACTCGATAAGTGGTGATATGAATTAAGAGAAGGGGACAAATGTGAAATCCTGTAAAAGGATAGACCCAACAGAATTGTGTGGTCGGTTGCATATGGGTGATTAGAAGTCAAATATGGTTTCCATGTCTTTGTATTTAGCAACCAGGTTGACAAATGCTTCAATATAAATGAAGAAAACAGGGAGAGGAACAGACAGATTCTGGGGAAGAACTGTTCAAATTTGTGTTTATACTACTTTTCTAACTTTGAGCTTGTGGAGTTATCAATAAAGCAGGAACAATTGGCGGAGATCTGAATTAGAGGTAAAGCTTGGGCATTTTCAGTACGTTTATAGTAAGCAAAGCTCTGGTTATGGATGAGGTCACTCAGGCTGAAAGATCAGTATAGGAAGCAACTCTATAAAGTGAGACAGGGATCTCTCACTTAGAAAAGGATCATGGGAGTGGAATGCAGGAGAGTTTCCTAACAATGACAGGGAGACAGGATCAAAAAAATCATGGAATGGTGCTTGTTTAGCTCAGTAGGTGGAACATGGGACTCTTGATCTCAGGGTTGTGAGCTTGAGGCCCACACTGCATGTAGAGATTACTTTAAAAATCTTAAAAAAAAAAAAAAAAAAAGAATCACTGAAGTGAAGAAATATAAGGGTTAGTATATGTTTATTGAATTTGGCAATTAGAAGTCCTTTATGGGTAATCAAGATGATCGTTAGTGCAGTGGAGGGTTCATGAGCCAGATAACACAGCATAAGACAGAGAGAAATGCAGAGATCTCCTTCCATGAAGTAAAGATTTGATAAAGGAAACTGGGAGTGTGTTATAAGGAAATAAAAGATTGAAAGAGGGAGAGAGAGATTGTTAATATTAGAAATACATGATTGTGTGGAAGGAAATCTGCCAGGGAAGACAGTGAGACTTTGAATAACACTACATACCACAGGTTTTACTACTATTAGCTGTGATAAAAGAAATGGCAGTTCGATTTCAGAGGGCACCCAATGAAAAGGTGGGATAGGAGAAGAAGTACTGACTTAGATCAACTAAACTAACGTGCTAGTATACTGTACATATGCATATTTCAGATTATTTCTGGTGCTATGTCTAAACCCCAATAATGACTAAAGGTAGAACATTTGGGCATATTTGTAAAAGGAGGAGAAGCTCTTGGCCAGCAAGGCCTACTTATAATATCAACTGCTGCTCATCCCAGTATTGCAGCTTCTTGTACGTGGTCCCAGAAATCATGGTCTCCCTAATCCTGCATTACTTTATCCAACTTCCACTGAAGAATTCTCTTCTACAGTCAAGCCAGTGTGTTTACTCTAATTTTCTCTATGTTCCTACATCATTTTGTTTCGACATCCTTGTATTTTTCATCTTTATTTCCCAGCCTTTTGCCTCCCTATTTTATGGGGATATCTTCCCTCGTTTGCTGGAAAGTTCTGCAATTTTACCAAATAAACTCACTTCTGTTCTCAATAATTGAAAATGATTCTTACAGAATAATAATTCTTTTCTAAATAATTAGGAATGTGTTGTAGAGTCATTCTTTCTAATCCTTTAATGTAGTGTTTTCAAAATACTAATGGAAGCTTGTATTTCCTTTTGAGCAGTAGAGGGTCTTATGCATCTTTTCCCCAGCCCTTTATATGACATAGCTAGGTATAAGGAATTTAGTCACTGAATTATTCATATGATGTTCATAGTCATTATTTTGCTTACTAATAAAGTGAGGCATTTCTTATGTATCCCATATCTATATGGTTCATCCTTTGACATCTGTCTTCTCTTGGCTCAGATGATTTCTTAGTGCCAATTCCCTGACCGTCCCATGTAAATCACACCCTTCCATAAACATGCTGCTACCCTCCTCCCCCCTCTACATTTTCTTCCTAGAGTATCATAGTATTTATATTTTACTTATTGGTTTATATCCTATACCCTGAATTAAACTATTAATTGCATGAGGACAAGATTTGCATCTGTTTTATTCAGTGATGTATTTTCAAATACATAGAATGAAGCCTGGTATGGAAGAGAAACTCAAATATACATATATTTAAAAATCTATAATGAAGCTTATTAGCCACACTTCCTCTTTTCCAGTTCTACATTTTTTTCTCTTTCATCCCATATTTTTTACATTTCCACAAGTATGTCACCACTTCAATAATATATTTATATAAAATGCTATTATTCTTAAATATTTTATCAATGCTCTAAAACATATTTAAGAAGCTCTGTTAATTCAAACAAATTGTATAAGAGAAGTTTAAACTAGGAGTAAACTGGGAACACATTTATGGAAACTCGTCTCTTAATGAGCCTTGAAGTAAGTTAGGAAACAGCTTTAATTCTTTTGAGCCACTCTGGTTCTATTTAGTGTATTACAAGTTCAGTGGTTAAATAGTTCCTCAGTGGAATAAAGCTGAAACGACTCTATTACACTAATGACAAGGGTTGATTTGATCTTTTTTTTCTTTAGAGCTGAGAACAAATTAGGTCATAGTGATGGATTAGATCCAAGCATAGTATCTTGGCTTGACATAGAGGGAAAGTTCTAGTCCAGAATTACAAAACATGTATATTTGTAATGCTACATTTGCGACTATGTACATCGAGAGTGATGAGTTTTGTGGAAGAGTAGAAATAAAAAAGAAATAAGAAATGAATCCCAATGGGAATTCTATCCCATTGTCTCAGAGATTTTTCTTGAGTTTATAGGTTAGGGATCCTTTGTTGCTAAAAAGTCACACCTTTTGCAGTCATTGAACAAGTTGTGACTGAACATGAGCTAATGCCCTGTCTAAGCTTACATAGATATGCGTAAGACTTGTCACAATGGAGAAGTATCTTTGACTTCCATTAAGCTCAATGAAACTCGACTGATTGTCCCAGGAAACTGATAGCATAGCATTCTGAATTGATCATTAGAATGGATGCTGGCAAAGTGCCCTGTCTAGCTCTGTCTTTCGTTTGACTGATTTCAGACAAATTTCCATAGGTCATGTGTTGTTGCAAAATAGATACAGGAAGGCTTGAGATCTGATTCTGTCAAGGAAACAGAAACCACAGAACTGATGGAAAGCTGACCTTGAATTCTCCCACTTGAGGATGAACTCTCAGGAAAATGCTGGGATTGTTTGAATCCATTATTTCACTTGGTGAGCAGGCAGGTGCAGAGCCAGCATTTCAAAAAAGGCTGGCATAATAAAAATGGGTTAGGAGAGTATGAAAAATTCCTGATATTGGCAAATGGAATTCCTTGCACCTGGTATAGAAGCTTATTCTATGAGGGCATTATCTGCAGCTGTGTACCTCCTTGAGGACTTTGGAGATTTGGTAGATTTGGTAGATTTCCACTTCTTGTTGGTCAATTTCTATCCCATTGTCTCATGCCCACACACCCAGGAACATATAGCAAATTAAATGTGACATTACTGAAATTTGCTCTTATTAAACTCCAAAACATCTCTTACTTATCCTTTGCTCCACATTCCTTTTTATTTGTGTCTTCTCTAAATCCAAAACAAACCAATAAAGATGAAAAATAAAATTTAAAGGTTTGTAGCTTCGAAAGGCAGCTAACAATTTAATATTTATTGGACCTACCTTTTTGAGGCATGAACACCAGCTACATTGAATATTTGAAGGCCCAGAAAAAATCTATGGATTCCTGGTGGTTTAGAAACCTTCTCAGCCAGACCTGTGACAGCTCATGGCAAGACTGAATCAGAGGCATCCACAGTTCTTCTAAAATCTTACCGTAACTCCTCCATCTTTTTATCTTTATCACTGCTTACAGTAGTGAAATGTTGTAGAACGCTTTTTTTGACAGTAGTACAATCAAATTTAACTATAAAAATAAATAGAAAAGCCCTAAATGTTGAATACTTAATAATTTTATAAAAGATGTATTAAGATAATTCAATATATTATGAAATTGTCCTTTTAAAAATATATATAGCAACTAAAATTTATATAACCAAGATGTCTAGGAAGAATTCACAAGGGTAACTTAAAAATATATTTTGAACTGAATGTCAGCGAAAACAACATATAAAAACAGAAGTAATATAGCTAAGGAAGTGTTTAAAAGAAAATTTGTAATTGTAAAGTCTTAGGAAAAAGTGTTTATTATTAGCTATCAAGTTTTTATATGAAGAAGATAAGAAAAGACAGCAAATTAAAATCACATAAGCATAAATGCACTAATAATGAATGTACGAGCAGAAATCAATAACAAAGAACAAACAGTAGTGTAAATTAACAAAGCAGAGAGTAGTTTCATTGAAAAGATTAAAAGAGACATGACTAGATACACTAATGTGAGAGAAAAAAAGAGAGAACACATATTACCAATATCATAAATAAAATGTTCTTAAAAAACCTAGAGGTGTTAATGATAAACAGTTTTATGTCAATAAATCAAAAATTGTGAGGTTATTGGACCAATTCCCTAAAAAAACACAACTTGCCAGAACTAATACACAAAATGTTTTTAAATCTATAGAATTCTCTACCTACTACGGAGACTGAATTCTCCATCATAAGATTTGTCACGAAGAAAGCTTAAAGTTTATATGGGTTTTCTGCCACATTCTAGCAAACATTAGGGGAAAAGTACATTACTGAGTATAATATACAAACATTTTCAGAAAGTAGAAGATAGGACAGACTTTGTAATTTATTTATGGCGCCAGCATTATTCTAAAACAAAACTAGATGGAGGCATTCCAAGAAAAGTACAGAACAATATTATTCATGATCATAGATGCAAAACTTTTAATATAGAACCAGCAAACTGAATTCATCCATATATAAAAAGAAGATAAAACATGACCAAGAAGGATTTATCTCAAGAATGCAAATGTGTTTTAACTTTTAAAAGTCAATCAGTATAATGAATAGAATGAAGGAGAAAAAACACAGGACCTTATCAATAGATGCAGAAAATTTACTTGACAAAATTCAATGACAATTCATAATGGAAACTGTCAACAAACTAGGAATAGAGGGATATTCCCCTGAATTTGATAAGGGCATTTATAAAAAGATGTCTAATGCTAACCTCATGCTTAATGGAAAAGTATTAAATGATTTTCTTCAAAGACTGAGAGCAGGGACACCTGGGTGGCTCAGTGGATTAAGCCGCTACCTTTGGCTCAAGTCATGATGCCAGGGTTCCAGGATCCAGCCTTACATCCCGCTCTCTGCTCAGCAGGGAGCCTGCTTCCCTCTCTCTCTGCCTGCCTCTCTGCCTACTTGTGATCTCTGTCTGTCAAATAAGTAAATAAAATCTTAAAAAAAAAAAAAAAGATACTCAGTATGTGATAGACACCTGGCTAAGAATTGGTGATACAAGACAGCTAAATGCTTGAAAGGCTAACATACTGAGAATTTAGTGCAGAGCTTCCTATGGGGTGTGTCTGAAACACACCATCTGCATCTGCGATGCATCACAATATTGATCTCTTTAAAAAAATAATAATAAAATAAAATAAATTTTAAAAAAAAGACTGAGAGCAAAGCAAGAATGCCAACTATGTTCTTATTCAATACAGTACTAGTAGTTCAATCCTGTACCACAGGGCAAGGAGAAAAAACTAAATATGTAGAAACCGAAAAGACAAAATAGGATCTTTTTTATTCAGAGTTGATATGATATTATACATAGAAAATCATATGGAGGGGCGCCTGGGTGGCTCAGTGGGTTAAGCCGCTGCCTTCAGCTCGGGTCATGATCTCAGGGTCCTGGGATCGAGTCCCGCATCTGGCTCTCTGCTCAGTGGAGAGCCTGCTTCCCTTCCTCTCTCTCTGCCTGCCTCTCTTGTGATTTCTCTCTGTCAAATAAATAAAAAAAAAAAAAAAAAAAAGAAAATCATATGGAATCTTCAAAAAATTACTAGAGCTAAACAAACACATTATAAGATATAAGAAAATTATGTAAAAATCAGTTTTATTTCTATAGGCAAACATCAAATAATTGGCAAACAAATTACAAAAAAAAAAACAAACCCATTCACAATGGCAGTAGTAAACATTTAGGATTCAGTTTAATAAATAATTATCAAGGCTTCCACATTGAAAACTAACTTCTGGCAAGTATTAACCAAAAAATGGTGAGATATAACAAGTGTATAGCCTGGAAACTCAATATTGTTAAAATGTCAGTTTACACCAAATTAATCTACAGATTGAATCCATAGATTAAGCAAAGTCCTAATAGACCTGTTTTTTGAAATCAACAAGCTGTGTTTAAAATTACATGGATCTAAAAGACTTATAAGCACAAAATCTTGAGGAAAATTGGAGGATTTAATCAACTTGATACCAAGGCTCACTGTAGAGCTGCTATATTAATCCAAAGACTATAACACTGGTATAAAAATAGAGATGTAAAACAGAATATGGACTGACATATACCATAAACTGATTTTTGACAAAAATGCAATGAGGAAAAAAATCTTTTAAACAAATGGTGTGAAAAAAAACCAGCTTAAGTATATGAGGAGAAAGGAAAAAACAAGGTTTGGCCTGCTACTTTACAGCACCAAAAACTCTTAATTTGAGACAGAGGACAGATTTAAAAAAACAAGCAAAAACTTCAAAGAGTCCAGAATAGAATACTTTGGTGGCCTTGGGTTAGGTCAGGAATAAAAAATTGACACATTGGATTTTATCAAAACAACTTCTGATTATTACAAGTTATCATTAAGAAAGTGAAGTGCTAACCAGAGGGAAAAATGTATTCATAAGCCATATTTATCACAGATTGCTTTCAAACTTATGTAGAGAACTCCCACAAATAATTATTAGAAGACAAACAATCCAAAAGTAAGTGGTTGAAGTCTAAAAGAGTCACTTCACAAGAAAATGTATAGGTGTACGTATGTGTTGTGTGTGTTGTGTCACTAGAAAATACACCAAACAATGCTCACTATTATCAAGGAAATACATTTTTAAAAGGAAATACTATGTCACCTCCAGTACAATAATTAAAATTTTAGAAACTGACATTATATTTTGGCTTTGTAGTAAATCTCTTATCTCTTATCCATTGGTATGGGGAGGTAAAATGTCACAAACACTTTGGAAACAATTTGGCAGTTTCTTATAAAGATAAGCATCTACTTACCATATGAACAAACCAATATCATTCTTGGAATTTACCAAAATGATATCAAACAACTATCTACAAAAATGATTTATAAAATCATGCTTATACTTTATACATACTTTATACATACGGCTCTCAACTGGCAACAACCTAGGTGTGCATTAACAGAAGAATGGGTTTTAAAAAGCAGCTTTTTAATTTTTATTGTGCATAATGCAAATTTTAACAGTTTTCATTTTTTAAATTTTTAATGTTATTTTTCTTTATATATGAATTTCAGTAGAGTTAATATATAGTGTTGTGTTATTTTAAGGTATACAATACAATGATTCAACAATTCTATACATTATTCAGGGCTCATCATTAATCCCTTTCAAGGTATTTCACCCATCCCCCACCTACTTCCCCTCTGGTAGCCATCAGTTTGTTCTCTATATTTAAATTTGTTTCTTGATTTCTCTCTCTCTCTCTATCTCTTTCTATCCTTTGCTTGTTTGTTTTATTTCTTGAATTCTACATAGTAGTGAAATCATACGACATTTGTCTTTCTCTGACTGGCTTATTATGCTTAGCATTATACTCTCTAGCTCCATCCATGTTGTTGCAAATGGCAAGATTTCATTCTTTTTATGGATGAATAATAGTCCATTTTATATAGGTACAACATCTCCTTTATCCATTTATCTATCAAGGAATACTTAGGCTGCTTCCATAGTTTGGTTATTGTAAATAATGCTGCAATAAACACGGGGTGCATATTTCCCTTCAAATCAGTGTTTTCATATTCTTTGCATAAATACTCAGGAGTGTGATTCCTGGGTCATAGGACAGTTCCATTTTTAATTTTTAGAGGAACCTCCACTCTTTTTTCCACTATGGCTGCCTCAGTTTTCATTCCCACCAAAAGTGCATGAGGGTTCTTTTTTTCTCCACATCTTCACCAACAGTTGGTTGTTTCTTAAGTTTCTTTATTTTATTCACTCTGACAAGTGTGAGGTGATACCTCATTGTGGTTTTGATTTACATTTTCCTGATGATGAGTGATGTTGACCATCTTTTCATGTGTCTGTTGACCGATTGTATGCCTTCTTTGAAGAGATGTTTGTCCATGTCTTCCACCTACTTTTAATTGCATTATTTGCACTGGAGGGTGTTGGGTTGTACCAACTCTTTACATATTGTGGATATCAACCCTTTACTGAATATGTCATTTGTAAATATCTTTCCCATTCAGTAGACTGTTGTTTAATTCCATTGGTTATTTCCTTTGTTGTGCAGAAGTTTTTAATTTTTATGTAGCTGCAATATTTTATTTTTGTTTTTATTTTCTTTACCTCAGAGACATATCTGGAAGAATGTTGCTACAAAAGTCAGAGAAATTACTGCCTGTGCACTCTTCTAGGATTTATATGATTCAAGTCTCAAATGTAGGTCCTTAATCCATCTTGAGTTTGTTTTTTGTGTATGGTGTATGTGGTTCAGTTTTATTCTTTTGCATGTTGGTATCCAGTTTTTCCAGTACCATTTGTTGAAGAAACTACTTTTTTCCCATTGCATATTCTTGGCCCCTTTTCTGTTTGTTGGGCATCTGTATGTCTGTCTTCTTGGGAGAAATGTTCATTCATACCTTTTGCCCATTTATTATTAGATTATTTTTTCTGATGTTGAGTTATATAAATTCCTTATATATTTTGGACACTAACACTTTATCAGATATGCACTATGCCGGTATCTTCCCGATTCAGCAGGTTGTCTTTTAGGTTGGCTGATTTATTCTTTTCATGTGCATAAGCCTTTTATTTTGATGTAGCCCCAATAATTACTTTTGGTATTGTTTCACTTGCCTTAAGAGACATATCTGGGAAAATATTGCTATGGCTAATGTGAGAGAAATCATTGCCTGTGCTCTCTTCTAAGATTTTTATAGTTTCAGGTCTTCCACTTTGGTCCATAATCTATTTTGAGGGTTTTGTGTGTGTGTGTGCGTGTATGATGTGAAAAAGGGGTCCAGTTTCCTTCTTTTGAAAGTAGCTGTTCAGTTTCCCCAACACCATTTGTTGAAGAGACAGTCTTTTTCCTTTTGAATATTCTTGCCTACTTTAAGGTTAACCACAAAATTGTGGGTTTAATTCTGGGCTCTCTCTTCTGTTTTATTGATCTAAGTGTCTATTCTTGTGGTAGTACCATACTGTTTTGATTACTATCGCTTTGTAGCATATCTTGAAATCTAGGGTTGTGACACCTCTAATTTTGTTCTTTCTCAAGATTGCTTTGGCTATTTAGGGTTTTGTAGTTTCATAAAAGTTTTAAGATTTTTTTTTTGTTGTTGTTCTAGTTCTGTGAAAAATGTTAGTATTTTGATAAAAATTTCACTGAATTTGTAGAATGCTTTGGTTAGTAAGGACATTTTAACAATATTGGCTCTGCCAATTCATGAGCATGGACTATCTGTCCATTTATTTGTGTCATCTTCAACTTCTTTCATCATTGTTTTATAGGTTTCAGAGTACAAGTCTCACCTCCCTGGTTACTTTTATTCTTAGGTGTTTTATTTGGGGAAGGCAAATGTAAATAGAATTGTTAATTTGTCTATCTGCTATTTCATAATAAGCATATAGAAATGCAACAGATTTCTGTTTGTTGATCTTGTATGCTGTGAAACCTACTGAATTCAGTTATAAATTTTAGCAGTTTTGGTGGAGTCTTTATAGTTTTCCATATGTAGTATAATGTCATCTGTAAATAATGAGAGTTTTACTTCTTCCTTACCAATCTGGATGCCTTTTATTTATTTTTCTTCTCTGGCTGTTGTAACTAAGACTTCTAGTACTATGTTGAATAAAAGTGGTGAGAGTGGAGATCTTTGTCTTCTTACTGATCTTTGGGGAAAAGCTCTCAGTATGATGTTAGCTGTTGGTTTTTCATACATGACCTTTATTACATTGAGCTATGTTCTCTCTACACTTCATTTCTTGAGGGTTTTTATTATGAATGGATATTATACTTGTCAAATGTTTGTTCTGCATCTTTTGAAATGCTCATATTATTTTTATACTTTCTCTAGTTGATGTAATGAATCACTTTGATAGATTCACAAATATTAAACCACTCTTGTATCCTAGGAAAGAATCTCATTAGATTTTGGTAAATGATTTTTTAAATATATTGTTAGATTTGTTTTGCTAATATTTTGTTGAGGATTTCTGCATCTATCTTCATCAGAGATATTAGCCTGTAGTTTTTGGGTTTTTTGTTTTGTTTTGTTTTGTTTTTTGTAGTGTCTTTATTTGGTTTTGGTATCAGGGTTATGCTGGTCTACAGAATGAATTTGGATGCTTTTCTTCCTCCTCTATTTTTTGGAATAGTTTGAGAAGGATACATATTAACTCTTCTTCAATGTTTGGTAGAATTAATCTGTGAAGACGTCTTGTCCTGATCTTTTTTTTTTTTTTTTAATTTTTACTTATTTATTTTACAGAGAAACATCGAGAGAGGGAATACAAACAGGGGGAGTGGAAGAGGGAGAAGCAGGCTTCCTGGTTAGCAGGGAGCCTGATGGGATACTAGATCCCAGGACACTGGGATTATGACCTGGGCTGAAGGGAGACGCTTAATGACTGAGCCACCCAGGCGCCCCTGGTCTTGGTCGTTTATTAATTGGGAGGTTTTAACACTGATTCATTCAATTTCATTGCTGATAAATGGGCTGTTCAAATTTTCCATTTTCCTATTCATCTTGGGAGGTTATATGTTTCAGAGTTTATCCCTTTTGATGGCATATAATTTTTCATAATATTTCCTCACAGTCCTTTGTATGTCTATTATGTTGGTTATGATTTCTGCTCTTTCATTTCTTATTTTTTTGAGTGTCGCCCCCCCCCCGCCTTTTTTTCTTTAGATGAGTCCTGCTAAAAGCTTATCAATTTTGTTGATTTTTTCAAAGAACCATCTCCTGGTTCCATTGATCTGTTCTATTGTTTGTTTTGGTTTGGTTTGGTTTCAATTTTGTTTATTTCTACTCTAATCTTATTTCCTTCCTTCTACTGGTTTTAGGTCGTTTCTTCCTTTTCTAGCTCCTTTAGGTGTAAAGTTAGGTAGTTTTAGATTTTTCTTGCTTCTTGACATAGGCCTGTATTTCTGTAAACTTCCCATCTAGAACAGTTTTTACTGGATCCCAAAGATTTTTGACTACTCTGTTTTCATTTTCATTTGTTTCCATGAATATTTTGATTTTCTCTTTGATTTCTTGGTTGACCTATTCATTGCTAAGTAGCATGTTATTTAATCTCTGTGTATTTGTGCTCATTCCAGATTTTTTCTTGTGGCTGATTTCTAGTTTCACAGTGTTGTAGTCAGAAAAGATGTATGGTAGGACTTCCTTTTTTTGCAATTATTAAAATTTGTTTTATGACCTAATATGTGATCTATTCTGGAGAATTTTCCATGTGCCCTTAAAAAGAATGTATATTCTATTGTTTAGGATAAGTGTTTTGAATATATCTGTTAGATCCATCTGGTCCAAGGTGGCATTTAAAACTATCATTTCCTTGTTGATTTTTTGTTTGATGATCTATCCATGGATTTAAATGCATTGTTAAATTCCCCTACTATTATGTATTACTATTGATTACTTCCTTTGTGTTTATTATTAGCTGCCTTACATATTTAGGTGCTCCCATGTTGGGTACATGAATATTTGTAATTATTATATCCCCTTGTTGGATTGTTCCCTTTATGATTTTGTAGTGTCCCTTTTGTCTCTTGTTACAGTCTTTGTTTTAAAGTCTATTTTCTCTGATGTAAGCATTGTTTCCACAGCTTTCTTTTCACTTCCATTTGCATAATAAGTGCTTTTCCATCCCTTCACTTTCAAACTGCTTTTGTCTTTTGGTTTGAAATGAGTCTACTGGAGGCAGCATATCAATAGGTCTTGCTTTTTTATCCCTTCTGTCATGCACTGTCTTTTTATCAGAGGGTTTATTCCATTTTTATTCAAATCAATTATTGATAGGTATATACTTAATGTATTTTGTTACTTGTTTTATATTATTTTTTGTAATTTGTCACTTTCCTTTGTACTCTTTTCTCAGTTCATTGGCTTTCTTTAGTGATATACTTAGATTCCTTTCTCTTCACTTATGCATATCAATACCAATTTTTTGATTTGTGGTTTATATAGAACATCTAGTGCATATAGCAGTCTATATTAAGTTGATAGTTGCTTAGGTTTGAACCCATTTTAAAAGTACTAAACATTTACTCTCCCTGTCCCAGCCCCACATTTTCAGCATATAGTGTATAGTGTCATATTTTACATCCTTTTTGTGTGTGAATCCCTTGACTGATTTTTATAGATATATTTACTGTTCTGTGTTCCTCCTATCTTTCTTACTCCCACTTACAGTCTTTCAATTCAAGGTATCTCCTTTAACATTTCTTGTGAGGCTGGGTAAATGGTGACAAATTTCTTTTTTCTTTTTTTTTAAAGATTTTATTTATTTATTTGACAGACAGAGATCTCAAGTAGGGAGAGAGGCAGGCAGAGATAGGAGGAAGCAAACTACCTGCTGAGCAGAGAGCCTGATGCGATGTGGGGCTCAATTCCAGGACCCTGGGATCATGACCTGAGCTGAAGGCTGAGGTTTTAACCCACTGAACCCACTCATATTGCCCCTCCTCAACATTTCTTCTAGCACTGGATTAGTAATGATGAATTTCTTTAACCTTTATCTGGAACCAGTATTCTGAGCCTTGTCAGATGAGTATTCTTGGTTGCAGATGTTGTTCTTCTAGCAATTTGAATATATCATGCCACACTCTTCTGTCTCAAAAACTTTCTGCTGAAAAATCAGCTGATAGCCTTACAGGGTTTCCCTTGAGTGTAAGTCTTTTCTGTCCTCCTACTGCTTTTAAAATTCTCTCATTATCACTATTTCTTATATTTAATTACTGTGCGTGTTTGTGTGGACTTCCCTGGGTTAATTTTACTGGGGGGCTGTCTGTGCTTCGTGGATCTAGATGTCTCTTTCATTCCCACATTCGGGCAGTTTTCAGCTTATTTCTTCAGAGAAATGTTCTGCCCTCTTTTCTCTCTCTTTTCCTTCTGGGATCCCTATAATGCAAACGTTATTACACCTGATGGTGTGTCTAAATTCCCTACTCTATTTTTCTCTTTTTCGTTCCTCTTCCTCTTATTATTATTACTATTACTATTTGTTTCTCTCATCTTCAGCTTGACTGTGTTCCACTTCTCTGTGGAAATTCATTCTTCTGTCTCCTCTATCATACTATCTCCTCTAGTATATTATTAAATTTAGGTTATTGAGGTTTTCATCTCTGATTGGTTCTTTTTTATGCTTTTTTGAGGGTTTACTGTAGTCCCCCACTCTTTTCTTAAATCCAGTAAGTCCCTTTATGACCATTACCTAAATTCTCTATTAGACATATAGACATCATTTCTTTTAGGTCTCTTGCTCTGATTTTGTCCTTTCTTTTGGGACATGTTTCTCTTTCTCTTCATTTTATCTAAATCTCTGGGTCTGTTTCCATGTGTTAGGAATGTCAGCTGTGCCTCCTACTCTAGAAAGTAGTGGTCTTATGAAAAAAGGTCCTGTATTGCCCTGTAGTGCAATGTCTCCCGTTTGCCAGAAACTGACACTTTAGGGGTGTATCCTGTGTGTGTCGCAAGCCCCCTACTCTTATGGCTGAGCCATGTATGCCTTCAGTCTCATCATCTACAATGACTGTCTTTGCCTATTTGGGGCAGTGTTTGGTCCCTGTGTTGTTAGTGGGCCAGTCTTGGGCTACCTTGTGTGTTTAACTTCTCAAAAGAATCTGGGCTCCTTGGAAAAATGGCTGATTCCATGACTAAGACAGAGAAGTACAGAAGAGACTAGAATATTTTTCATTCCAGGAAGGAAAAAAAATTTCTTACTTATGTGAACTTGTCAAAAGATCATAGGATCCAGTTGAAGTGTCTCTCACTTGCATATGTAGGGATACCACAAATGCATTATAGAAATAGAAAAATGTCAGTGAATTTGGCAGTAAAAAATCCTAAAGATGTATAGGTGGGATGGTAGCAGAAGTTATTTTTTTTTTAATAGAAAAAAATGTAGAATAAAATAATTAGAAAATAACCATTTTTACCACTCTAATAACTGATTAAGGCAAGAATCATGAATGGATGCTAAAATATTAGGTGAAAATTGTTGAGGAATGGAATATTTACAGAATTCTATATTATAAAAATATGAATTGTTAATAGAGAAAAGTGTTCTTATAACGGATAAATCAGGTGATACTACCTTAACTGAGTGGTCAAACTTAATATTACTGTAACTGAAATTTGTGCAAACAATGATAAGATAGAGTAAGAATATAGATCAATGATATATTAATCTCTGCCTAACTCTTTAACCTGAGTATTAACTACAAGTAGACAAATACAAATTTAAGGATATTCTACAAAACAATTGTTCTAGATACATAAAAACATCAACATCATGAAAGACAAGAGTAAATAAATAAAAAGAAAAGTTGGTTAACCTTTCTCACCACTGAATACATTAAATACAAAAGTTTGGATGGGATTTGGCCAATGGAGCAGGCAGATCAGCAGGAAAATATGGTGGCAGGGCATGCTACACGAGCAAGTCTGTGCAGGTCCACTGTGAGAAGGGGCCTAAATGTATGTCAGAAAATTCTTGCACAGCCTGGGACAGAGAGCACATTTGCACAGGAAAATGTGGGGGTGGGGCATGCTACTAGCAAACTAGGTAGAGTGTTTGTGTTGAGAAGTTCCTGCAGGTGTCTACATTTCTAGGCTGGGGAGTAGTGGAGGGAAATTGTGTAACAAACTCTTTTGTTCTTGGGGAAGTCCCTTAAAGATTTCTGTCCTTCCAGCGCACACTCCTCTGAGATTAGTAAATAAATATTCTGCATACCCCCATGTGTTTTTCCAACTGATACTTCTATGCTGTGTCTCTGTGGGATTGTTTGTCGTGCTGTCTGTTTGGCTGGGTACTCCACCTTCTTGGCTCTCGGAGGGTCCAGTCTGATTTTTTTAGTTTCACGGGTTAAGCTCCACTGATTGTTATGTCCCTCTTGTTTTCAAAACCAGATGTTATGGGGATTCATCTTCCCCTTGCCTGGAGTGCCTGATGTTGTTTCTGCTCCTCTCTCTCCTCAATACCTGCAGAGTCCATCCCCTACAGACACTCCATGGATCATTTTGGCTCCAGACCATGTTTCTGGCCTTTCTACCCATGTAGATGCATCCTCTTCTCTACATTTATTTGTGGAGAGCCTGTTCTGCCAGTCCTTGGGCCATTTTCTGGGTTATTTACACTAATGTGGGTGTTACCTCATTGTATCCATGGGAAAAGGTGAGCTTAGGATCCTCCTATTCTGCCATCTTCCCCAGATGTCCCCTCTAAAAATAAATCTATGTTTATAGCATGGAAAAATACCTACAAAAATATAAACATATAACATGGATGATTGTCAAAAATTTTTGCAGGCTATTTAAAAAATACTGGTAAACTTTTAGTAAGACTCAACAACAAAAAAAGAGAGGGTTGAAAAAAAAAGTCAGAATAAAAAGAAGAGATGTTACAACTGATACCAAAAACATACAAAGAATTATAAAAGATTATTATGGATAATCATACACCAACAAATTGGACAACCTAGAAGAAGTAGATAAATTCCTAGTAACATACTTCTTCCTCCCAATACTGAATCATGAAGTAATAAAAAAAAATATATGAATAGACTGATTACTCTTAAGGAGATTGAATTAGTAACCCAAATCTCCCAACAAAACAAGTCTAGGATCAGATGCCTTCACTAGTGAATTTTGACAAACATTGAAAAAGAATTCCAACACTTTGCAAGTCCTCCAAAGAGAAAAGAAAAAAAAAAAAGAAGAAAAAAAAAAGAAAAAAGAAAAGAAGAAGAAGAAGAGGTGAAGAGGAAAAAGAGGAAGAGGAGGAGGCAGCAGGAACATCTTTAAACTCATTTTATGAGGCCAAGGTTACTCTGATATCTAAACTGGACAATGATGTCAGAAAAAAAATTACAGGCCAGTATCTCCAATGAACATAGACTCAAAAGTCCTCAACTAAATATTATCAAACTGAGCTCAGAAATACACAGGATCACACACCATAATCAAATGGGTTTATTCTGGGAAGCAAGAATTGTTGGACACCCACAAATCAATCAGCATGATATACCACATTAACAAAAGGGAAGGTAAAATTATATGACTATTTCAAAGCATTTGGCACAATTCGATATCCATTTATGATAAAACTCTCCACAAAGTGGGTATAGAGGGAATATATCTCAATACAATAAAAGCCATGCATGACAAATCCACAGCTACATCATATTCAATGTTGAAAACCTGAAAACTTTTCCTCTAAGATCAGAAACAAAATAAGGATTCCCACTCTTGCCAGTTTTTTTTTTCTGCCAACATAGTATTAGAACAATTATAGAGAAAAATAAATAAAAGATATCCAAACAGAAAAGGAAGTAATATTGTCATCATTTGGCGATGACATGACATTATATGTAAAAAACCCTAAATAGGGGGAGGGTACTGTGTGATCAGTGGGTTAAGCCTCTGCCTTCAGCTCAGGTCATGAGCTCAGGGGCCTGGGATCGAGCCCAGCATTGGGGTCTCTGTTTGGAGGGGAGCCTGTTTCCCCCCTCTCTCTCTGCCTGCCTCTCTGCCTACTTGTGATCTCTCTCTGTGTGTCAGAGGAATGAATATATACCTTGAATGGGGAACCTGGGTGGCTCAGTCAGTTAAGCATCTGGCTCGATTCTGACACAGGTCTTGATCTCAGGTTTGTGAGATGGAGCCCAGCATTAAGCTCTCAGCACAGAGTCTGCTTATTCCTCTCCCTCCCCTTTTGCCCCTCCCCCAGCTTGTGCTCTGTCTGTCTCTCTCTCTCAGATAAATGAATAAGTAAAATCTTTATTTTTGTGATCCTAAATATTCCACCAAGAAACTGTTAGAATAAACAAACTTGGTAAAAGTTGCAAAATATAAAATCAACATTCCAAATCTGGTCTGTATCTATATCCTAATAACAAACCTACAGAAAGAGAAATTAAGAAAATAAACCATTTGGGACACCTGGGTGGCTCAATTGGTTAAGTGTCCACCTCTTGGTTTCAGTTCAGGCCATGATGTCAGGGTTGTGAGATCAAACCCAATATGGGGCTCCACCCTCAGCATGGAGTCTGCTTGGGATTTTCTCTCTCTCTCTCTCCCTCTGCCCCTCCCCCTATTCACACATACTCTTTTTTTTAAAACAAATGAAATCATAAAAAAAGAAAGAAAAATAACCCCACTTACAATAACATTAAAAAGAATAAAATACCCAGGAATAAATTTAACCAAGGAAGTGAAAGACATGTATACTGAAAACTATAAAACATTGATGTAAGAAACTGAAGAGACACAAATAAATGGAAAGATATTCTGTGTTTATGGATTTTAAGAATATTGTTAAAATGTAGATACTACTGAAAGCAATCCATAGCTTCAATGCAATCCCTATAAAATCTCAATGTCATTTTTCAACAGAGTTAGAAGAATCCTAAAATTTCTATGGAAACACAAAACACCCCGAATACACGTATTTAACATCTATTCTTTTTTTTTTTTTTTTAGATTTTTTTTTATTTATTTACTTGACAGAGAGAGATCACAAGCAGACAGAGAGGCAGGCAGAGAGAGAGGGAAGCAGGCTCACTGCTGAGCAGAGAGCCCGATGCGGGACTCGATCCCAGGACCCTGAGATCATGACCCAAGCGGAAGGCAGCGGCTTAACCCACCGAGCCACCCAGGCACCCCTATTTAACATCTATTCTATATTTACTTTTTAATTTCATAAGACACTTGTCTCCTTCAAATACCTGGACTTTGCACGTGCATGCCATTCCTCCAGCATTCATTCAAAGCCAGTCACTGCATCTGACCAGTCAACACCCACACCTCCTTGTACTGTCTGACCAAACACAAATCCCTCTTCTCTGAAACCCCTCCTGACCTTATTCCTGTAGGTAAGAACCGACCCTTCTCACAGGGTTGCCATATATTCTCAGAACCTCTGTGACTATTCAGTGCACTTATTTTTCCACACGTCTCTTCCTTTCAATTAACTAGTTGACAGTAAGGTCTAAGTTTTATCAGTCTTTGTTTTTCTAATATTTGGCATAATTCTTCCCTCAGAGTAGACACTCACTAAATGCTTTCTGGAGGAATAGGTAAATTAATCTGTCAATTAAATGTGACTGACATTTTCATATTTTATTCTTACAACCACGCTTTAGTAGATATGATGTACATTTTATAAAGACAATCTCAAAGCTTAAAAAAATGTTAAACTTGAGTATCCTGATCTAAATCATTGGTCCTTCTAATATATATATAAAATAAATAATTAATTTTTTACAATTACACACACACATATGTATTTAATTATTTATCATATATTTTATATATCATTACCCTGTTGTCCTTTCTAAAATTTGCTCCAATTGTTTTTCCATTATGACGCCAATTTTCCTCAACACAGGAAGAAAAAATAAAGGGCAAAGTGCTCGGCAACGTGTAGGTGACTTCTCTGTCTTCTTCCAAGCTACGCTACAGGCCATTCATTCCCCATAGGATATAAAGTCTACAAATGAGCTAAGAGGTTTTCCTATCCTCCACTTGTCTGGGAAATATACCTTAAGAGATTTCACTGTGAACATTTGTTTTAAATTAGCCCTCTAGAATCCTTAAAGCTCATTTTTCTCATCCAATTCTAACAAGGCCTTTAAAATCCACTTAATATCTTTGCTAACTTTATTCTTTTATTACAGAAATAGAAAGAGCTCTCTTTTCTACTTCTTTAAAAATTTATTTTCATTAAAGGCAAGGGGAATGCCAGACTGCCAGAACCTCAGTTATTCCTTTTCATTCTGTGTTTTTATTCCCCTTTCCTCAAGAAGGAGGTAAATCATGCCATGGAACTACCTGAGACAGCTTTTCTACATCATCATTGACTGTTTTGCTTTGCCTTAGACTGTCTCGGACCATGTCTTTGAATACTTTCCAATTAGTTATGTTTATATAATTATGTAGATATTTTTGTTAGTAATATTTTAGAAAATTAAAATATGATTCGGTTGTATTATGCCTCCTTCAAATTATATTTCTGTACTGCATGCATCCCCATCAATCCACAGATACACACAAATAATTTTTCAGCTGAGACTTTTGCCTTCAGCATTACAGCTCCCCATAGATTACTGTCTAATTTCACAGACAGTTAAGCCAACATTCAATCCTACACACCTTTAGCTAAATAGAAATCAGTGGTATCTAATAATTATAGACTAAAAGGCCTCAACCCCAACGTCGATTAATTTTCTTATTATTTCCCTCAGCATGTGGAAGCATTTGATTTGTTTCTGAATTTGATTTTCTGATAGAAAACATAACTACCTCCCTTTTCTGAAAACAGACCCTTCCTAATCCTGAATGTTGTTCAAATGAGACAGAAGTTTTACTCATAGTCAAGACCTTTTATCTAAACTTTCATTGTTTTTCTATATCATAGAATCTGACATTGATCTAGTGTATTTTTGTTGTTTCCCCACTATTATAAAATAAAATGATCACCTGGACGGCCAGAAGTTTTTTAAACTATACATCCTTAGGATCTTAGCACAGTGGTGGCATTGAAAGCCATTGAATCATTCCAAATGAATTAATTTGGATTATTCTAAATGAATTATGATTATTCTGATTATTCTAATTATTATTCTAAGTGAATAATGCTTAGCAATAGGAATAGGTGACTGATGATGAAGGTAATCGGGATTCACTCACCTGATGTGAAATACTATAAGTTACCTGAGAGGACCTGAGGAGATTTCTGCTGTTAGCTTCACTTGTTACCATTTTCAGAAAAATTACAATTCGTTCCAAGTATTAGAGCCATTTTTCCTAGAATTTTCCTGGACTTCTTGGTTTACCTCGTTATGTTCCCTTTTCCCTCACGTTCTTACTTTATTGTTTTTGTCAATGTCAAAAAAAATAGGAAAAAGAAAGTGAGTAAAGGATTAGGATTGAACAACAACAACAAAAAAGAAATAAACTTATTCAGTATCTCAGAAGATGGGCAGCAAAGATGGTTGTAGTGAAATACATAGTCAAGTAGAAATGAAGGAAGGTAAAAATCATCATATTCAGAAGGCACTTGAAGTGAGGAGATGGTGAGGAGATAAAATACACAGATGATGAAAGGAAGAGATGGTCAGTTGTCTCCAGACATGGATTTTAAGTGAAGGGATGCACAGATACGTACAAGGGCTGAGAAGGATCTGACCGAGGGGGAGTACGGGTTCTTTGAGGGATGAAGAGTTGAGGGTATTTTTTTAAAAAGTGAGAGAGGAGAGAATTAACAAAGCTCCAGTTTACAAGAGAAATTGTTGTGTTCCTTCTCTTTGGAACAGCAGCTGCCCCTTCCTCTTTTCAATTTGGTTTACACAGTGCTTTGCATAGCAAATTTAATTTATAACAGTGCTAACATTAAATTGCGGGGATAAATTCTAAAATCTACTTATGAGCTTTTTCTTGGTAAGATGTAACATTTGCTTATCTGACTAACAAAGATTATTGTCCATTTAAAGTAAGTATAAGTTGGTGCATGGAATTTAGCCAATAAACAAATTCATTACCACCAATCCCAGTCTCTTTCAAAAGCTTAATATCCAGTTTCTAGCTTAGTACTAACAATGGAAAATCTGAGTTAAATATTGGTACAAAATACAGACCATGTGCACTATTTAAAAATGGCTTATCTTTGATGCTAAATTATTTGGGGTATATATTCAGAAATAAGAGTTTTGTGCTCTCACATTGCACACTGAAGGAGCTGGGCTTTTTGAAAACCGTTATTCAAACCTAGAGTTTATACTCTCCTCAGAAAAGAAGCACAGGAGTGAATGAATGAATGTCTTTTTCCAGAAACTCAAACTTACCAACATCAGTGACAGTACTAGTAACTCTCAATAATGTAAGTAAATTCATGATATATGATACAATCTTTGCTTTCTTACCTGCAAAGTCTCTTCATATATTGTTTGTATATAATATGTTTATTCCAGATTATGCCAAAATTATATATTCAGTAGTAAAGGCATCTGTAAAGTAATTTTCACCAAGAATTATTACAGACTTGAATAGGTGAAAAATAATTTTATTATCACTCTCTATGTACCCCTCTCCATCACCTTAATACACTGTGTCCTTCTGTTGACTGCCCCACTTTTCAGACTTATCACACTACTTTGCACACCCAGGGTACCTGGCTAATCATGGATATGTATAGGTATATCCAATATATATCTATATCTGTTTGTTGTGTTCACACTCTCCTTCTAAATCCTTAAAAATTCTACAATTTTTAGAGGATGGTAAAGGCTTGCAGTGTTAATATTACATATTTTGAATAGATAATATTTAACAACCATCTCCAGAGTTTGGACACAATACCATAAATACAAAAACCTTGTGTCAAGGACCAATAACCTATATATTGTAAGCATTAGAATTGTCTCAGACTCACCCCAATCATACTTTTCCAAAATCTTGATAATGGAGATAAAAATTGCTTAAGTCCTACAACACATAAATATCTATTCTTTTAGGTATATACTGGAGTCAGATATGTGAGTGAAATCTCTATGTACTCAGGAAAGGCCTCTATTTGTTCAGAGATGTTTGATAATTTTCCATAATAAATGCAGATAATTTGGTTAGAGAGATGAATGATATATCATGGCAAAAGTCACACAGAATAAGAGAAAGACAAATAAAATAAAAATGAGCAAGTTCATCAGATCAGATTATATGTGTGCCCATGTGTATGTATATATCACACATATATTTATACATTTCCCTTATATATGCATATATTCCTTATATATGTGTTTTTGTTTGTGTCTGTATATAAATATGTGTATATAAGAGAAAAAAGGAAAATACTATTTGAATTTGGGGGATGGAGTTAGAGATGAGGCATTTGATTAATTCTGAAAACATTTATCAAGGAATTTTTCCCCCTTTACCTATTTGAGGCAACTTATGTATTTGTGATATACTACTTGTATATTTCATAATCACCCTTAGATGGATGCTGATAGAAAAATTTAGTAGCAGGGAAAGGAGAAATGCACAGCTATTTTAAAATCAGTATTTTTATTCTGAAAATTTGGTTGACCTCTTTTCCTACTATGAATGCTTACATAATTTTATATAACCATTGTATTTATAGCTAAGTGTGGAGATAAAAAATAGTGTATGATTTGTTATAATAAAAAGAAAAAGCAGCAAGTCCTGCTACTTATGTAGGACAAGTGCAGTTGCAGTGACATTGGAAAAAATCATAGCAATGGCAAACACACACACACACACACACACACACACACACACACACACACACACAAACTATTCTGAGCCTCTACAGCTTTTTATAATGAGATGCTGTTGCATAAACAAGGAAATAAGGGGGCAGTAGAGGTTCTCTTGTATTCCATTATAAATATTGATGATAGTTTGTGATGAGTGGTAGGGCATATGGAAAAAGATAAAATGGGAAATGAAATCAGCTTTAATTTCAACAAGCCAGACCTCTGGAATTAAATATCAAAAGATAAGGTTCCAATTTGGTGAATGATTTTTTTTTTAATAAAGGAAGAAAGGCCTTTTAAGGTTTAAGACAAGGAGCTTGATTTTTTCCACCTGATTTCCCTTCTTATTATGGAGCATTAGATATTTGAGTCCCATTATTTTATATATATGGGCATTACAGGTATGTGCAAAATTATCTTTGTATAAGATTTTCCTAACACTTCAGAAAATATTGTTTTAAAACTTAAAATAATTTTCCCTTTTTGCTAATTATAATCTAAACCAAAAATAATATGCAAGCTAATGGTAACACCTTGTACTGCATAACATGTCAAGTATATTCTTATGTATATTGTTTCATTATTATGATTGTTATTTATGTGTAGTTGAAGAAATTTGACTTAATGGGAGTGATGCATTAATCATCACAAAGCATGTGAGTACAACATTGAGCCTAATATCCCTTCAACATCACCTTACCACTGAGGACAAATTTATGGTAAGAATCTAGAACAGACTTTTATCAAATTCCAAAAGGTAAATGGACAGCTGCAAGAAGAAAGCGGTATATGAGAATAGCATTTGAACTTAGAAAAATAATGGTATCATAATCAGTTAAGGGCTGCCATGTTAGTACTTTATACAAAATATATTGCGTCCATTAAATGTGTATTTGGGCTGGTTTCAACACTATAATTGCTGAGTTGTTGTTCTTGATACCAAAAGCTCAGTTACACTCAGCAAGCATAGCATGTGCAAAGATTGACACATGGTAACAGTAGCAGTCAATCAAATGTGAAGCTGTCAAATAAAGAAGGGATTGTTTTTAACATCAGAAGATTAAAAAGACAAGCTCTCAGAAAAGGGAGATTATTGACCATGGCAATACCCATACAAATATTTTATTGCATTTGTTTTCCAATTACTTAAGATTTTAATGAGCTGTGGAAAAACACTAGGTATAGATTACACTATATTAGTCTTACCTTCAAGAGCCATCTCTGGCCTTGAATGACATTTTATTCCACAACAAAGCCTTTCAAAGTATATGAACACATGCATGAACATTTTGAAATCACCAATCAAAAGTTCCATATTTGTCATTGCCCTAAAGCCTATGAAATGTATTGATCTAAATGTAATAAAATGAAAAGACTTTTTGAGGCAATAAAAGGCTTCTATGAAAAAAAATAAACTGTTGAATAGCAATTGATAATATCTGGAAAGCTAAAAGTATTTTTATGTCAATATATTTTCTCAAACTAATAGGTAAATAAAGCTAATAAACCACTGTCATTTTTTTATTTGACAAAGAACATGTGAGATATTTTTAGAATTAAAAAAAAAGTTCACAAAATTTACTATTCTACTCTACTTTTGGAAACAGACCAATGACATTCCTTGTCAAAAGTACATTTTAGGGGCGCCTGGGTGGCTCAGTGGATTAAGCCACTGCCTTCGGCTCAGGTCATGATCTCAGGGTGCTGGGATTGAGCCCCGCATCGGGCTCTCTGCTTCACAGGGAGCCTGCTTCCTCCTCTCTCTCTGCCTGCCTCTCTGCCTACTTGTGATCTCTCTCTCTGTCAAAGAAATAAATAAAATCTTTAAAAAAAAAAAAAGTACATTTTATTCACATGAATCTTACTAAATATCTTCCAGTCCAGTTCTAAAATGATTGCTGTGATGCTTATATTTCTATTATACTAAAGAATATTGTTTTAATTCTTGTTTTAGAAAAGAAGAATATTGAAGTTTTGAGTTATTCCATTAGTCTACATGAGGATAATGAAAGGACTATTATGAAATATAGTATTTATATCCATTTTAGAAATATGGTATAATTTTTTGTGCTGTTTATAATACCAATGCCAAGGTTCTGAATGAATTTTTGAAATTTAGATAATTAAAAACACTTAAAACAATATTCCTTAATATCTTTGAGTCATTGAGAAAGAAAGCTCAGTTTATTTTAAGGAAATCTAAGAAGTCTTTTTTCCCTACGAAGGGAAATAAACACCTTTATACATGTAGATTCCATGCATTAAGAGACAGAAAAGACTCTCATTTTAATTTTGCCACTTTCATCATTTCATTTAATATTCACAAACACTTCCTTCACCATATGAAAATATTTTAAGTTTCTTAACCAGAAATACTACTTTTCACATAATCATTTAAAAATCTTAATTATTTCTTCTTCTTACATTTATCACAAACAAGGCAGATAAGTTGTTGAGAGTTTATTTAAAATGTAGAGTTCTGGAGAGGTTAAAATAACTTATTAGACTTCAAGAAACTAAATAAAAAAAAAAAAGTAAAATCCAAACAGTAAGAATATAGTAAAGATAAGAAATCATGTAATTTTAAAAAGTAAAGAATATAAATCAATCTAAAGCTGAGTCTTTGAAAAGATGAATAGAATAAAATTTCAGGCAAGCTGGTCATGAAAAACAGAGAAGATGTAATTTGCTAGTATCAGAAATAAAAGAGGAATTATCAGTCCAGATTTTACAGACATTTTAATGAAGAAATGACACACAGTTTATGTCAGTAAGTTTGGCAATTTTCATAAAATAAAAAAATTCCTTAAAACAAAAGTTAGCAAAACTACAAGATGAAATAGAAAAATAGCATTATATGTATTAAGGAAATCAAATGTGTAGACAAAAGCCTTGTCAAAGGGAAAACTCAAGGTCAGTAGCTATAGGTAACTACATTTTAGAAATTCATCAATTACCTAGGTAGCTATATCTTAAAAAATCATCAAATACTTAGGAAAGAAATAATAATTCTACACAACCCCTTCTAGAAAGGGGAAATATCTTAACTCATTTTATGAAGATAATATTACATTAAATTTTATAGAAAAAAATAAAACAAACTTTCATTCCTCATGAACATGGATACTTTTAAAATCTCTTAACATGATATTAGACATTGGATCCAGCAACACATAAAAAGAATGATACATCATGATGAAGTGACATTTATTATAGAAATGCAAGATTGATTTAATATTTCAAAAATAAATTCTGGACGATGGTGGAGTAGAAGTGTCCAAGGCTCACCTTCTCCCAGTGATAATCCTAAAAAACATATATAAGTATATATAACTTAGAAAATGGCTGGAAGCCTGAGAGAATGGGCTCTCTAGAGCTAAATGTAGAGAAGAGGCAACATCTAAAAGCCAAACTGACCTGTGGGACTATTACCGAAACCCAAGTTTGGCTGCCTACCGATCAAAAAGCCAATACTCAAGAGACAAGTTTTGAATAGAAAGGAATAGGAGCTCTATTCAAAAGCCTGGCTACCTGGGGAGAAGGCAGACTTTTGTCCAAATGCCAACTCCAAGATTTCTGCCTGGCCGAGAGGTTTTATAGTAGTTTGTTTAATCAGTTAAGCGAGTGCAGTGATTTGTCACATTCCTTGATTACCTGCAGACTGATGATGCCCGCTATAGAGTTATCTCGGTGCTCAGAGGTTTTATGAGAACATCTAGTTCTTTGGTGTCCTATGGAGGTTGTGCAAGAAGGTCTACTTTCATGGTACCTGGGGATGGCTGTATAAGAAGGTCTGGTTCCTTGGTACCCAGAAGTTGTACAAGAGTACGTTGTTCTTTCTGCAAAGAAGGGCAAGGTCTACAAATGTACAAAGGGAGGTCAATAAAGTCATTTGTATGACCTTAAAAAAGAAAAACATTTTGCCAAAAAATGCTGCCCTAATCAGAAGACCAAGGCAGCCTCAAACAGTCTTGTTGGTCTCTCTTGCCTGGGAAAGTTCTGGTCTTTCCTTCACCAAGGCCTGTGGTCTATAAATCTAAAAGAAAGTAAATTAATTCTGTTACAGATCAAGGGCCTTAAATCAGCAAGAAAGAAATGTGTTAGCTTGAAGCAACTTAACACTTAAAAACAGCCACAGAGCTGTTACAGGACTGTCCATAGGATAGAAGGACACTGCAAGCACAGGGAATGGAGAGGAACAGATCCCACACCAGGCACCCAGGCACGGGGACCCACATGAGGAAGAGAAATCCTTATAACATTTGGCTTTGAAAACTAGAGGAGCCTAACAATCAATGAAGCAAAACACACAGGCTTTAAAACTAAGCAGACTCAGCTCTAGGAGTGCATAGAAGGAAATAGGAAACAGTGTTTGCCCTTAAAGAGACAGCACAAAAATCAGCCAGGCTGAGATAGAGGATAAAAACAGCTGTTTGAAGTATGCCTAGGGAATGAGAGATTTATTTATTAATTTCAGAGCCTGTGCTGGAGGTGTAAGGATCATTAGGAGACTTGTCCAAGAGCAAAAGAGCTGTTTGGCACCATTTCCCTCTCCCACTCCCCAGCCCAGAGAGGACACCTGCAGGAAACAGCACAGCATCAACACCTTCCATCTAACCTGCTAAGAGTGCTATCCCTTTGATCTTCTGAGGATCAGCCCCATCAATGTGGCCACCACGGTTTTCCAAAGCAGATCAAGATCTACTCCCTCAGCAGAACACCATGGACCTTGCTGGAACTGTGTGCCACCCCCACGTTCTCCAGTGGATAGGCACTTTCTAACATGCCCTTGGCATCTGTTCATCCAAAGTAACACCCCAGGATGGAAGCATGCAAGCAACCCTGACTAGAGCCAGCAACACCCAAAAGTGAATCCTGGAACAAGGAGAGCAGAAGAGAACCTCAGGCATCAGTTTGAAGGCAGCCCAAGCTATGGGTGGAGCACAGACATCTGGTCACAACGCAGGCCCTGCCCACAAAAGCTTCTCAGAGGACGACACAGGAAATTACCCTGCAGTTCCATGTTAATGCAGTTTTGGGAAATGCCCGAAGATGGCTGGGACTGACCCACTCACAACATAGACATCAAACACACCCAAAACAGGCAAAGACAGCCATTGCAGATGATAAGACTGAAGGCAAACATGGCTCAGCCACAAGAGTAGGGGGCTTGTCACACACACAGGATATGACCCTGAAGTGCCCGTTTCTGGCAAATAGCAGATATTGCACTGCAGAGCAATATAGAACCTCTTTTCACAAGGCCACTACTTTCTAAAACAGGAGACACAGCTGATTTTTCTGACACATAAAATCAGACTCAGAATCAGACAAAATGAAGTGACAGAAATATGTCCCAAATGAAAGGACAAAATCAAAGCAAGAGACCTAAAAGAAAAAAGATAAGTAATATGCCTAATAGAGAATTTAGGTAATGGTTATTAAGATACTCACTGGACTTGAGAAAAAAAAAAGTGGAAGAGATGGAAAGCATAAAAAAATAACCAACCAGAAATGAAAAACTCAATAACCGAAATTAAGAATACACAAGAAGGAATAGTATAGTAGAGGAGGCAGAAGAAAGAATAAGCAACCTGGAGGACAGAGAAGTGGAACACAATCAAGCTGAAGAGGAGAGAGAAAAACAAATAACAAATTTTAAAAAGAAGATAGATTATGGAACTCAGACACACCACGAGGTGTAATATCATTTGCATTATAGGGATCCCAGAAGGAAAAGAGAGAGAAAAGAGGGCAGAACATTTCTCTAAAGAAATAAGCTGAAAACTGCCCAAATGTGGGAAAGAAAGAGACATCTAGATCCATGAAGCACAGACAACCCCCCAACAAAATTAACCCAAGGAAGTCCACACAATGGCACATAGTAATTAAATGCAAGAAATAGTGATAAAGAGAAAATTTTAAAAGCAGCAGGAGGGCAGAAAAGACTTAGACCCAAGGGAAACCCCATAGGGCTATCAGCTGATTTTTCAGCAGAAAGTTTTTGAGACAGAAGACTGTGGCATGATAGATTCAAATTGCTGGAAGAACAAATCTGCAACCAAGAATACTCATCTGACAAGGCTCAGAATACTGGTTCCAGATAAACAAAGGTTAAATAAATCCATCATCACTAATCCAGCGCTAGAAGAAATGTTAAGGGGGAGGGCAATCTGAGTGGAAAGGAAAGACCATGAGCAGGAATAAGAAAAGTAAGACACAGAAACACAGTTAATTTATGTATATCTATAAAATGCAGTCAAGGGATTCACATAAACAGACAAGATGAAAAGTAGTACATAACATACCTAAAACATAGCGGGAGGTAGACAGTAAAAATATAGTGCTTTGGTGCAGACTTAAGCAACTATCAGCTTAATATAGCTTGCTCTATGAACGTTTTAAATAAAACTAATAGTAATGACAAATAAAAATATTAATAGATATGCAAAAAATAAAGAGAAAGGAATCCAAGTATATCACTAAAGAAAACCAACAAACTGTGAGAGAAGAGAGAAAAGGAACAAAGAGGAACTACAGAAAAAAACCATAAATACATGACAAAATGGTAATAAATACATACCTATCAATAATTACTTTGAATGTAAATAGACTAAATGTTCCAGTCAAAAGACATAGCATGATGAAATGAAATAAAAAGCAAGACCCAAGGATATGCTGGCTATCAGAGACTCACTTTAGCTCCAAAGACATGTGGATTGAAAGTTAAGGAATGAAAAATTATTTACCATGCAAATACAAGTGAAAGAAAGCTGGGGTAGCAATATGTATTTCAGGCAAAATAGGATTTAAAACAAAGACTATAACCAGAGACAAAGGACAGTACATGGTGAGCAATCCAACAAGCGCATATAACAATAACAAATATTTATGCACCCAGTGTTGGAGCACCCAAATTCATAAACTGGCTAATAACAAAAAGGGGGTAATCAATAGTAATACAGTAATAGTAGGGGATTTTAACACCCAACTTACATCAATGGATGGATCATCCATACTGAAAATCAATAAGGAAAAACTGGTTTTGGATGACATATTGGGCCACATTGTGCCAGATGGATCTAACAGACATATTTAGAACATTTCATTCCAGAGGAGCGAATACACATTCTTTTCAAGGGCACATGGAACATTCTCTAGAACGGATCACATAACTCCTGCAAAACAAGTCTCAATGTTTCAAAATGTTGAAGTCATTTTTCCAACCACAACACTATGAAACTAGAACTCAAGCATGAGAAAAAAATTTGGAAAGAACACAAATACATGGTGTTTAAATAACAAGCTACTAGATAATGAATGGTTCAACCAAGAAATCAAAGAACAAGAAATTCATGGAGACAAATGAAAATGAAAACACAATGTTCCAAAATCTTTGGGATGCAGCAAATCTGTTCTAAGAGGGAAATTTACAGCAATATTTTAAGAAGAAAAATCTTAAACAACATAAACTTTCACCAAAAGAATCTAGGGAGAAAAATTTAAAAAACAAACAAACAGGGGCGCCTGGGTGGCTCAGTGGGTTAAGCCGCTGCCTTCGGCTCAGGTCATGATCTCAGGGTCCTGGGATCGAGTCCCACATCGGGCTCTCTGCTCCGCGGGGAGCCTGCTTCTCCCTTCTCTCTCTCTCTCTGCCTGCCTCTCTATCCACTTGTGATCTCTCTCTGTCAAATAAATAAATAAAATCTTTAAAAAAAAAAAAAACAAACAAACAAAACCTCAAACCAGTGGAGGAAAGGAAACAATAAAGAGTAGAGCTGAAATAAAGAAAATAGAAATTTAGAAAATATATATAGAACAAATCAATGATGCCAGGAGCTGGTTCTTTGAAAATATCGACAAAATTGATAAGTCTGCAGTCAGACTCATTTGAAAAAAAAAGACTTAAATAAACGAAATCACAAATGAAAGAGGAGAAATAGCACAGAAATACAAAGCATATAAGCAAATATTACAAAAAATATATGCCAACAAATTGGACAGCCTAGAAGGGATAATTTCCTAGAAACATCTAACCTTGCAAAATTGAATCAGGAAGAATTAGAAAATTTGAAAAGTTACCAGCTATGAAGTTGAATCAGTGATCAAAAAACTTCCAACAAACAAAAGTCCAGGACCAGATGACTTCACAGATGAATTCTACCAACGATGTAAAAAAGAGTTCATACCTGTTCTCAAACTATTCCAAAAAATAGAAGAGGAAGGAAAGCTTCCAAATTCATTCTTCAAGGTCAGTATTACTCTGATACCAAAACCAGATAAAGATACCACCAAAAAAAAAAAAAAAAAAAAAAGAACTACAGGCCAATATCTCTGATGAACATAGATGCAAAAATCTGAAACAACGTTAGCAAACCAAATTCAATAATACATTTTAAAAAATAATTCCCCACAATCAAGAGGAATTTATTCCTGAGGCACAAGTGTAGTTTAATAGTCACAATCAATATGATACATCACATCAACAAGAGAAAGAATGAAAAGTATCTGATTGTCTCAATAAACTCAGAAATAACATTTGACAGAGTACAACTCCCATTTATGATAAAACCCCCCAACAAAGTTGGTTTAAGAGGGAGCATACCTCAACATAATAAAAGCTATATATGATATAATAAAAGCTATATATGAAAAAGCTGCAGGTAACATCATACTCAGTGCTGAAAAACTGAGCAATTTTCTCCTAATATCATGTATGAGGCAAGGATGTTCATTCTCACTAATTTTATTCAACATAGTGTTAGAAGTCCAAGCCACAGGAATCAGACAAAAAAAAGAAATAAAAGTAATCCAGCTTGTTAAGGATGAAGTAAAACACTATTTGCAGAAAACATGATACTATATATGGAAAATCCTAAAGACTCTACTGAAAAAATACTAGAACTGATAAATGAATTCACTAAGGTCACAACATACAAAATCAACATACAAAATCCAGCTGCATTTTTATACACTACTGATGAAGTAGTAGATAGACAAATTAAGAAAACAATTCCACTTACAGTTGCCCCTTCCCTCAAAATAAAATACCTAGGAATAAACTTAACCAAGGAGGTAAAAGATTTGTACTCTGAAACCTACAAAACACTGATGAAAGAAACCGAAGACACAAATGGAAGGGCAGACTCCAAATCCACTAGGATTTGGAATTTGAAATAGACCTACACACAGAAAGAACACCATGTGAAGATGAAGGCAGAGATTAGGGTGATGAGCAGAAGATGGGGAATTTCAAAGATTGCCATCAACCACCAGAAGCGAGGAGAGAAGAATGCAACAGATTCTTTCTTACAGGCCTCAGAAGGAACCAACCATGCCACACTTTGATCTTGGACTTCTAACTCCAGAACTGTGAGAAAATAAATTTCTGTTGTTTAAAGCACTCAGTTTGTGATACTTTGCTGCAGGAGCTCTAAGAAACTAATATAGGAAGTCATGAAATCATGCAGTGCATCATGTCCATGAACATGGGAGGTCTTTCACAAGGTGGCCACGGATTAGTCCTAGCACATATACACCAAACTTGGTAAACCTTTAAATCTCTATCAGCTTTTTTATTTGTTAAAATAAAGACAGGTATGGAGTTCATACTCTATGTTGAGTAACACTGCTCTCATATTAATAAAAGCATTATTTGTCTTAAATGATGGATCCTATTTAAAGAATGTCTTCCCTACCCAGGATAGAATTTGTTTTAGTACCCTTCCCCTATCTTTAACATTAGTATGTCTGTGGAAAAATACTAACACTGATGTTGTTTGGCATGATTTCCCAATAGTATTAATTTCATACGTTTCAATTTATTTACTAAAAAGTTGGGTGATAACTTTACAAGCACATGGTTCATATAATTTCATGAATATTGGAGTTACTGGAAGAACTCCAGATGCTATTATCCATTTTCCTAAAATCAATGTTTTGGCATATAGCTCTAAGATACAAGATTAACACTTCAATGGTAGATTATTATAATTGTTATTGCTCACCTTTAACTACATACTTAGATGCTTAGTTACTTTGTTTATTTGGCTAAGCAATTTCACTATATACAAATCTTATTTTCTTTAGCTTATTTACATAGAATACACTCATCTATGTGCAGGTCTGAAGCAACTTTGTTAATCATGATTTTGAATGTCTTCATGTGAACCAGTGTAAATCAGGAAATAAATTGGATGAGTTGCTTGGTCATTCCAAGTGGAGCAGAAGATAAGGGATGGTCAAAGTGACTGATAACAGCTCAGGAGGATGAAACAGGAAGGTGGATATATTGGCTCAGAAAGTCACTGGAAATGAACAGTTAAAATTCCCCCTATCTCAAGTTTGGGTTAGCCAAAAGCATGAAAGTGGATGTAAACTGTAATTCAGGGTTTGCACATTAAATGAATGTGGACAAGGTCCCTTTGCTACTTCTTTCTTTTTTGTCAATATTGGCTTGTTTATACAGATAATACTCTAAAATTATAAGAATAAATCTTTAAAGATATTAGAATATGAAATAGATGACAACCACAGATATGAAAGGGTAGTTATAAATGCTTTTGTTTATACATAAAAACGACACCACTCCTTCTTAGCCTAAATTAATTTCAGAAGGAAAATATAGATAGTGTATGTTCCACCATTCAGTCATTTTTTGTTGTTGTTGGCCATTGAAAAGATAAATCAGTTTAGCTATCAGGTAACATAGCGTATGTATTTGAGATAAAAATAGTCAACAGTTCTATCATTATTAAATTTTGACTTCATTAGTACCACACAGACTAAAGTACATAGTGGAAAAGATACTAAATAATAATTGGAAATTTAATTAGTAGTATACCTTACAAGTGAGAATTGTCTTACAGGCTAATTGTTGGTGGTATTGCTTTTAATACCCCAGAGGGACTATAAGTGAAGATCTTTAAATTGTCACATCTTTAGGCTGAGACTAGAATTGTCCAAAATTATGCCTTAATGCATATTTCAACTACAAGTTCCTCCAATATTTCTTATAGATACTAGATCTCAGTGATATCTTCCTTTGATCTAGACAGACAATAAACTTGTAACAGTTGACCTTTAATCATATACTCAGTTAAAATTTTTAATGTTTTCATATATGTTAGGTTCTTCTCCTTGTGCAGGCTCTAAGGATGCAAAGAAGACATTATACTATGCTTCTTTTGTCACTTCTGACAGTTTCACTTCATTGCTGGGCATTTGGTAAATATCCTCTTGTAATACACATGGAGAAATGGACAAGTATTTTTACTGAATGGTTTGGTCTACTTTCTCAGATTGAACTCACTCCTTTAACATGTTCCAAGGTCAAGAAATAGAACATTATCAGTACCCTCAGAAACTTCTCTATACCCTTTTCCAGCCAAAAACCCATCTTGAAGGGAAACCAATATCACTGTTTTTGTTTGTTTTGTACTTAAAAAAAAAAAGATGAATCATACAATATATACTCCTTCGGAGTGGCTTTCTTTCACTATGTCTGCAAGAATTATTTATATTGTTTGATATAGTTTTAAGCTATTCACTCTTGTTAATGTAGAATATTCTACATTCTACCAGTCCATTCTGTTGTTGATGGGAGTTCGACTGATTTCTAATTAAGGACCATTATACTAAATACAGAGTTAAAAATACTGACTTGTTCACAGATTATGATTACATTGCTTCAAGGTCTTCTAATATCTAAAAAACATATGATGAATAACCCACATTATGTGTCAACATTTATTACTCTACTAATATGTAGTGTTTGATCTTAGGAAAGTAAATTTGAAAGTATTAAGATGAAATATCTTGGTTGCTCCTTCAAAAAGCCACTTTCATTTTACCTCCAGTTTCTATGTCCTTTATAAATGCCTAATCTTGCATCTTAGAGCAAACAAGATATTATGTCAGGTAAAAAGCATTTGAGGATTTGGTCAGTGTTCCCAGTTGAATAAAGTCAGTAACCCAACAAACCCAAAAAGAAAAAAATCAGCAAGTGTCCTGCCACATGCCACTTAGTCCTTTCTTCCCAAAACACCTTACTCAGCGTGGCTATTGTCAAATATATATGTATATATGTGCATATCCACATATATGCATAGCATATATAAAATATGTGTATGTTTCTATTTTAATACAGGAGTTTTGGGTTCACAGCAAAATGGAGCAAAAAGTACAAAGAGTTCCCATATACCCACTGTACCCTACACCCACAGCCTCCTGAAATATCAACATCCTACACCCAAGAGATACATTTGCTACAATCAATATACCCGCATTGACACATCATAATGACCCAAAGTCCATAGTTTATACTAGGGTTCATTTTTGGTGCTCTAAATTATATGGGATTTCATAAATGTAAAATGACCTCTATACACTATAATAGTATCACACAGAATAGTGTCAGGCCCCCCCAAATCTTCTGTGCTCTGCCTATTTATCCTAATCCTTGGATACATGTAATCTGTTTACTGTCTCCATAGTCTTGCCTTTTCCAAAATGTCCAACTGCAACCTCAGTACTATTGAAAAAATATAGAAAAATCCATAGTGAATAACCCATGATGACAGATCTTTGTTACATTTTCTACTCTATTACTAAGGAAAGGGAGATCAAATTTTTTTGTCACAACAAGAATCAATAACTATACACTCCTTTTTTGTATATAACATATGATAAAGGGAAGTTCAAAGATGTAGCTGTAAGAGGACAGAGCTTAATAAGACATAGTCTTGTTTTGGTGTGGTATTCTATATTGCCAAAATTATTCTATCTAACCATCCAAGTAACCATTTATTTAATTAAAGGGAATATTTAATTTAATTAAATTTAATTTATTTAATTAAAGGGAATAATTTGTGAATTTCCACAGATTTTTCCTCCTGGTACATCTTTATGATGCTCAGCATACTAAGTATTATAAATGTATGCATTGTTATATACTAAACACTTTGTGGGAAACTATATCTTAAAAACAAATTTTTGCTTTGAGAATGTGACAAGATTTTAGGTGGCAAAACCTATTGAATGTTTATGCTGGATGCAGTTTTGATTTGTCGAGCAGTCAGTCTCTTCTATTCTCTAATTTGTTTTGTTTTTACCTCCCTCAAGAACTGTAACTTCTATCTCCTTCAAAGACATGCAATATAGAAGATTTAAGTGAAATAAATCAAGCTATCCCAGTGCCTAAATAGTGTCCTCTTAAACAAATGTAAACTTATCAGACTATCACTAATGAATATGTTATGGTACATTCTTACCATCAGACCATCTGTGTTATCAACTAGGATCAACTAAGATTATACATATACACATACATACATACCATGGTATTCACTCTAGTGTGTTTTTATTTCTAAATGTGTTTCAAGTCTATCACAAAATAAAATATATGACTTTGTTTTCTTATCTTTAAAGACTACTTAAAAGACTGATTCTCTAGGTCTACTTAACAAAACATTACAAATCTTACGAAACTACACACTCTGCTTTATGACACAAAAGAAGGATTCTCCATGTCTCTTACCTCCCCTTAATCTTTATTTTTTTAATTTTAATTTTTTAATTAAAAAAAACTTTAAATTAAATTTTATTTTTTTTAAAGTAAGATCCAGGCCCAACATAGGGCTTGGTCTCATTACCCTAAGATCAATAGTCACATGTTCTATCAACTGACCCAGGCAGGCACTTTTCTTCAATCTTTGAGCAAAAATATAGCAGACTGAGATATCCATTTAATGTGCTTAGCCTCAACCTTGGCTTTTTCTTTTCTTCACTGTAACCTTGGCATGTGTTCTAAAAGCTTTCAATTCTAACTTCCTAATACACAAGAAAAAAGGCTTGTGCTTTATTATTCTAATGTAAACCCAGTTCCAAAATTATGTTAAGTAGACTCTATTTCCATAAGATATTACACCTTTTACATAACTTCTTTATTTTCCTAAATTTTTAATAATTTAAGGGTATTTCCTAAGTAGTATTTACAAAATGAAATTCAATACTTTATTTCAGGTGTGGTATGGCCAGAGAAAACACATGGGAGAAAAGAAACAATGGTTATTCTTAAACATAGATTTGCTTGCCATTTCTTCCATGACAATTCTAATTTCAAGAGAGCATGGTATCATAATTCTAGCCACCCAAGAATTTACAATTTCCTCCATAATTTCTCACCTGCTAAGGTAATCAGCATATGTTTCTCTGTACTTCCCAATCAGTTGATTAAAATATTTAACAGTATTTGACCTATATTAGGCAGTATTACATTCATTTGGTATCTCCTAGTGTGATTTTGTATAATTACCATTTATTTCAATAATTCTTTGTCTTTTCCACGGAATTTGCTTATATCTAAACTTACAAGTCATCTGACTTTTATAGTGAAAATAAAGAAATTCTCTTTAATAAAATTTACACTGACATGAAAATCTATATTTTTTAAACAACAAAATACATTCTCTGTTGATATCTAAACCTGTTATTTTCCCACAAACCTATATTTACTTAAAAGAGAGAAACAAATTTGACTATATTCAAGATTAATTTTAGTAATAAAACATACCACATTTTAAATTTATAGCAAGGATATAGATATCTGGAGGGGAAGTAAGATGAAATCTTTAGTTACCAACATGAGTAGAACTTAAATAGCCTTCATTATTATAAAGTCAGGAAGTGCCATTTCTAAAGAGCCCACATAAGGGCCTGGAAATACAAAAAAGAGTAATGTGCAGATGAGAAATTTCTACTTATATCTAGGTGAACTCTTAGGAAGGCAGTGGGCTAGGGCTCAACTGCTGGGCATCATATGGAATTCCCTCTTCAGTAGTGAGGAATCTATGAGAGTCATGAGTATAATTCAGGGAAGAAGCAGATCTGAATGTCCTGAAAAACAGGAGCCTCCCTTATTAATCTGCCAAGCCCACACCTGGTCCTGTACAAGTTTAAGATTTATTTGCTTCACTTCCAAAGTCAGAGGACTTATAGGAGTGTATCCCTAGAGTTTTCTCATCATCACCCTCTGCTCTACACATGATATATTTGTCATCTGTGTGTTCATGGTACTACTTTCTATACATTGTTTCAAGCTTTCCTCTGAATGTTACAGGGGAGTTTTTAGAAGCATACAGAATATGGCCTCCTTTCCATACTTCTGTCCATAAAGACTTAGAAAACTTATAAAACCCGGATATGTTTCATTTCTGGAATATTGCTAACCTGTTACCTAGTGTCTTTGATTAAAGACACTTAGGTCCAACTGCATCTACAAACACTTGACATATTTCTTATGACAAATATATAAAAAATAATATTTTCTCCTAAAAAATTAAAGCATCTCAGCAGGTGGAATTAATTAGTTTTCAGAAAAAGTTTCATGGGCATTTCTAACAAACATAGTTAATATACTTTCAATAGATGTCATTCATGATAATAAATAAATAAGAGACTTTCTTTCTAATGTAAACATACAGAATACATGCCAAAAAAGTAACATGTGCCTTTGCTTAGGAAAAAAATCAGTGTTCTTTTACTGACTCCACCACCAAGTATAACAATCTTCCAGTCAAGATATCCTAATTGGGCAAGGGTGGAATTCTAGTTATGATGTTTTGAAAACCATCCTGTTCCACAGTCTAAGGGGAAATAAATAGAATTTACAAGTGGAAATCTAAAATATCCTGAGAGGAAGAAAAATATTGGGGAAAATATTTTCTTTCTTTACAAAACCATTACTTTTTTCTTTCCCTTTCCTTTTCCTTTTTTTTTTTTTTCTCTCTCAAACCTTAGAAGTATTTACTGACTCAAACATTCAACATACTCTCAGGTAGAGAAAAAGAAATTTATATGAAAAAAATGTGGTAGATTTTTACAGTTTTGTCTTCTAGCATATCCTTTTACATGTAAGCTGGCCCACTTAGATACATGTCATTACTATAATCACAATTGTTCTTTTGGCCTCCTCGCTGTCACCAATCCAGTAGCTCACACTGATGAATGAAAGAGTAGGCAGCCCATCATCAAAGGTAGTCCTAGCCCAGTTACTTATGCAGACCCTAGATCCTTGTCAGCTTTGACGACAAGAGGCATACATGTAATTCAACCTGCTACAAACAGAGCCCCTCCCTGGGATTATTAGATTTGGAACTCCCAACATTAAGCTATTTTGTTTATTAATTAAAGTTGTGACTGTAAAACTCTGGAGCTATGCAGAAACCTTCCTACATAGATGAGAAAGAGAAAACAGATTCTCTTTCTCCTTCTGTTCACCAACCCCCCCCCCCCAAACCATGGGTCTTCTCTCTCTCTCTCTTAAAAAAAAAAAAAAAGGAAGATATTACTAAGTAAAATCCTATGAATATCTAGTGTTAACTGGAGGGATTAACAATCTCAGTAACCATATTTGAAGGTCATCAAAATACACATCCCAAATAGATATCCTCCCTATTGTATGAAATACTTATGATCACAGCTCATGGTAATTTTGTTAGTTTTGTTTAATATTTCCTAAACCTGACAATCACATTACCCATGAAAAGTAATTTTGCCTTTTTTCTGTTTCTAATTAGATTTTATTTTAATAAAAAAGTTCAGACCGTGTATCTAGACATTTTGATTCAGCTTATTTAAAACAAAGCTCACAAATCAGTAAATCATTTGTGCTCCTTAGGAACACATTGACATGAATTAAGTTGTCAAATCAGTTTGATGACACCAGCTGATATGATATTTCCCTCCAGCATGTTTTACACTGTGAACAAATAATTATACTATGAAGCAACAATCTCTGTGGATTCATCATACATGAACAGAGATTAATGTTTACATAAAATAAAACTTCAATACATGTTTTCTGAGATATTTAATGTGGCCCATGAGAATATTTATGCTTCCTAATAATTAAGAATACATAGTAAAAGGGCACCTTGGTGGCTCAGTCAGTTAAGGATTTGCCTTTGACTCAGGTCATGATCCTAGAGTCCTGGGATTGAGCCCCATGTCTGACTCCCTGCTCAGCAGGGAGTCTGTTTTCATGTCTCTCTCTCCCCCTTCCCTGCTCATTCTCTGTCTCTAATGAATAATAATAATAATAAGTACATAATAAATAATAGTGTTATTTATAAATTATTTGATACCCCATTGTTTTTGGTAGTGAGTAACATAGCCCTACTTTTTCTATAACAATGTTTCATTTTTAATGATGAATAAATAATTAAAGTAAGGACTACCTGGAATTTATGCTCTTCACATTAAGATGGAGCAACAAGGACCAGATTTACCATCCCAAATGAAAGAACTTTAAAATGTTAGGTAAAATATAGGAAACAACCATTGTCAATTCTTATATAAGAATTGGGTATAACTTATATAAGAATAAGAATATAAGGCATTGAAGGGCAATGTTCCTTGAAAGACAGGAAAAATACATATATAAGCCCTACAATTGTCTCAAGTGATGGTATAGATAAAATTCTAGTGTCCTGAGGTTTCCTCAGACAAGAGACAGAGATGAAATTCTGGGAAGACTAAGGCAGCTATGATGCATAGAGAACAAGACACTAGAGAGCTACATAGGGAGAACATTCCAGAGATTTTCAAAAGTTCCCATTCTACTATTTAGTGGAGTGCCAGTCAGCCAGCACATACATATGAAGAAACTACCTGAGTCAAAGAAAAGGACTATTTAAAAAAAAAATCAAAGGGGAAGACAATTCCCAAAGCTTGCACAAGGTCTGTTCTCATAGCCAAAATAGAATACATCATAATTCACAGACCATGGGTAGAGTAGTCAAGAGTTTTGCCTTAGTCATGAGGAAAAGTTACCCTAGACTTAGTAAATCTCTAGTATTGCATAACAAAGACTGAAAGCAATACCCAAGATAATAAAACTGAATTTGTGCATATAGCAAAGTTCAAGAATCTTTATAAAAACACACACACACAAGAAAAATAATCAGTACCCAATAAGGCAAATTTAACAGTATCTTACATCCTATAAAAAATTACCAGGCACATTTGCAGCAATAAGACTGAACGTAGGGCACCTGGGTGGCTCAGTGGGTTAAGCCGCTGCCTTCGGCTCAGGTCATGATTTCAGGGTCCTGGGATCGAGTCCTCTATCGGGCTCTCTGCTCAGCAGAGAGCCTGCTTCCCTCTCTCTCTCTCTCTCTCTCTCTCTCTCTCTGCCTGCCTCTCTGTCTACTTGTGATCTCTCTCTGTCAAAGAAATAAATAAAATCTTTAAAAAAAAAAAAGACTGAACCTAGAGGGTATTATGCTAAGTGAAATAATTCAGAGAAGAACAGGTACAATATAATTCTATTTAAATGTGGAATCTAAAAAAACAAAGAGCAGAAAAAGACCCATAAATACAGAAAATAAACTGATGGTTGCCAGAGGGGCCGGGAGGTGGACAAAATAGGTAAAGGGGAGTGGAAGACACATGCTTTCTGTTATTGAATGAATGAATCGTGGAAGTAAAAGGTATAACATAGGAAACATACTCAGTGGTATTACAATAGTGTTGTATTATGATAGATAAAATCTAGTGTGGTGAGTACAGCACAATGGTAGAGTTTTCAAATCATTATGTTGTATATCTGATGTAACACTGCGTCAACTATACTGCAACAAAAAGAAGGAAAAACACACACACACACACACAGATTGGTGATTGCCAGGAGCTAGAGGGAGAGAGAATGGGGATGGACTGCTAAATGGGTACAGGGTTTGCTATTGGGATGATGAAAATGTTTGGAACTAGAAAGAGGTGGTAGTTACATCACTGTGACTAGACTAAATGTCATTAAAAATGGTCAATTTTTTGTTATATGAATTACACCTCAATTTAAAAAATTTTAACTGTCAAAAAATATTTTTATCAGGCATGCAAAAAAGCAGGAAAATTGTGAAGAATAAGTAAATTAATGAAACTACTTCCCAAATGCCACAGATGATAGAATTAGTAGACAGGAACATTAAAGCAGTTATCATAACTATCTTCAACATTTTCAAGAATTCAGAGAAAAGATGAAACATGATAAGCAGAGACATAAAAGATATTTTTAAAATACCCAAGTCAAATTGTACAGATTAAAAACTACAATGTTGAGATAAAAATTCACTGATGAAATTAACAACAAATTCATCATTATAGAACAAAGAGTAGTGCTCATGAAGACACAGGAATAAAAACTACACAAGTATAAAGGATTTTATGATGATCAGCCCAATACTACCAGAAATGTTGAAGAAATATTTTTAAGAATAAAGAAAATGCTATCACAAGAGATCTGGGTCTACCAATAACAAGGAAGAGCACTAGAAATGGTAACTAGCTGACAAAATATTTCATCTTTTGTTGTTGTTGTTATTTTTAGATATCTTTAAAAGATAATTGTTTAAACAAAAATAAAATAACACAATATTGGGTTTATTATCAGAGTAGAAGTAAAATGCAAAGTAATAGCACAAAGACCAGGAGGTGAGAAATGTAAGTATGTGGTTATAAAGTATATTCTCATGGAATATATTATATCATTGAAAGTAGACTGTGATAAAGTAAAGATCAATACTGTAGACACAAAAATAACAATTAAAATAACACAATGAAGAGTTATAGCCAATAAGAGAGCAAGTAAGATAAATGGAATCATAACACTCAATCCAAAAGAATCTTTATAAAAAAGGAAAACGAGAATATAGATTGAAGAAATTTAAAGCAAATAGCAAGATGGCAGACTTAAACCCGACCATAAAAAAACTACATTAAATATATATGGCATAAGCACCCAAATTATAAAAGCAGAGATCATCGATTATATCACAAAGCAAGCCCCACCTAAACGCTGCCTACTAGGAATATCAACTTCAAATACAGAAGCAGATTATAAGTAGAAGAATGAAAAAAGGTTGTGTAAGTACTATACAAAATACAGCAAGAGTGGCTATACTAATACCAGGTTAAACCCAATACCAGGTTAACCTAACAAGTTAGATTTCAAAATGAAAAAAATTATCAGAGATAATAAGATCATTTCATAATGATAAAGAGGCCAATTTATCTAGAAGACATAACAATTCAAACCTTCAAAGCACTTGACAAAGTACCAAAATACCTAAAGAAAAAATCAGAATAAACAAACAAACAAACAAACCCAGGGGTGCCTGGATGGCTCAGTCATTAAGTGGCTGCCTTTGGCTCTGGTCTTGATCCCAGGGTCCTGGGATCAAGCCCTGCATTAGGTTCCCTGCTCAATGGGGAGCGTGCTTCACCCTCTCCCACTCCCCCACTATTTCCTCTCTCACTGTGTCTCTCTCTGTCAAATAAATAAAATCTTTTTTAAAAATACACACATTATTAGTTAGAGATTTCCTGCTCTCATTAATTGATAGAACAAATAGGCAGAAATTCAGTAAGAATATAGGTAACTTGAACAGTACTATCAATAACCTGGTTTGTTAAAATTTTCAGAATACTCTGCCCAACAAGAGAACATGTATTATTTTCAAGTGTGCATTGAACCTTTATCAAAAACTAAATTCAACTCTTCAAAAGACATTGTTAAGAGAATAAAAAGAAAGCCACAGAATGAGAGAAAATATTTGTAAGTCATGTAACTAATAAAAGACTTGTTTCCAAAAGAAACTTGAAGATAATGCAATAAAACACAAGCAAAAAATTTGATTTTACATTTTATTAAAGAAGATATACAGATGGCAAAACTCACATAATAAGGTGCTAAGCATAAAACTGGAAATAGTTTCCCTCAACAGGTGAGCAAATAAATTGTAGTATTTCCATACAATAGACTACTACTCAGCAATAAAATGTAATGAAATATTGTTACCCATAATAAAATGGATTAATCACATTGTAATCCTGTTGAAGATGAAAAACAGAATTTATTGTGTTATACTATTTAAGTAAAGTTCTGGAAAATCAAATCCTATCTATAGCAATATTAAAACAGTGACTGCTTTAAAACTGGGAATACATTTTGGGGACGGGGATAAGTGGGAAGGATGGATTACAATGCAACACAAGGAAACTTCTCAGGAAGATGGGCATGTTCATTACTCTGATTATGATGATGATTTCACAAGTTGGTATACACATGCCAAAGCCGTCAAAATGCAACCCTTAAAAGAATGCAATTTGTTATTGTCAATCATAACTAAATAAAGCTTTTTTAAAAAAAATGGTTTGGAATACCTACAACTTAAAAAGACTAAACAAGAGCATCTCTTCCAAACTTTCTTTTACTTCTTCCTTCTTGCAAGGAAGAAGTTTGGTTCATCAACATAACAAGCCTGGGACTTTAAATCTGCTCTCAGTGCTGTTTTATGTTCTGATCATTTTTCCCATCCTGCCTTCAGCTGTGAAGGCCTGCTGCCCTGAAAACTTAGCTTCCCTGTCTTTTCTACCTTTGGGATATCTTCATGAATAGGAAGATCAGATCTGATTGATAGGAAATATTACCCTTATATATCTAACAGGAAGTTTTGGATTTTAAGACACACACCACTGTTAATAACTCTTTTTCTAAAACTCTTTCACTTGAAAGCTTTGGCTATTGGTAAACTTTGGTAATCCATTTGTGAGTAGGTTTAATGATTGTAGTTTCTGTCATTTTTTTGTTAGAAAATATACTTGTAGTAAGGAGGCTACCTATCTTTTGAAAACTTTGTTTGTATACTCGCATTCATCGTGAGTTAGCAAAAATAATTGTCCACCAGAGAGTATTGCTCATATTTTACCAAAAAAAATACAGAAATAATCATATATTGTTAAAAATAACTTCCACTTTGAAGCTTGCAGTATTATATTGACTAGCAGTTTTAAATTTTCTACTTAAGATTCCAAAACTCACTAGAAATGAACTGGTTAATTATAAATTTAAGATAATCACATTTAATATGTTGGTTCCATTAAAAATTATCACCATTAATTTTGATTGTATCTAAAATGTTATATAATTTTATGTCCATTGTATCACATATATATGCATACCTATTAATATTTTCCTTTTTCAAATATTGTATTTTCTAGTTTTTCCATAGTTTCACTTTCAAATCATTTTCTAGTTTACCTATAAATGTCAAAAAGAAATTATATGTTTGACATCTTATGAAAGGGATATTTTCCTATCTCTGAATCAAGGATATAGTCTATCTTTACAATATTTCATAGTTTATTGTATTTATTATAGGTTTTTCATACATTTTACAGATTAAAGCTGTCTCCTACTATTTCTAATTTTCTAATTAGATTTTATACATGTCCACTTACAAATAATAATTTTATTACACTTTTGATATTATTTGAGATGACCATTACTTATCAAAATTTATTTTAATTTGGTGAATTATATATTGATTTCATAATATTAAAGCAAACTCAAAATCTTGAAATAAACCCAAATTGGTCATTGTAGTTTTTCATATATTACTGGATTTAATAAGCTAATATTTAGTTTAGGAATTAATGGTATGAATAGGAGTGATGTTGGCCTGTAATTTTTTTTTTAAGATTTTATTTATTTATTTGACAGACAGAGATCACAAGTAGGCAGAGAAGCAGGCAGAGAGAGAGGAGGAAGCAAGATCCCTGCTGAGCATAGAGCCCTATATGGGGCTCAATCCCAGGACCCTGAGATCATGACCTGAGCCGAAGGCAGAGGCTTTAACCCACTGAGCCACCCAGGTACCCCTGGCCTGTAATTTTTATTCCTCATGTTATCCTTGTTAGATATTGATTTCTAAGTTATGAATGACTTACCAAGTAATTAACTTCAAATGATTTCTATTCTGAGAATAGAAAATGGATTACCATGAGACAAAAGAATTGAAGGGTCACATTTTGATAAAATAAATATTACTTGAAGTATGGTCTTCAAATATGGGCTATTTCACTTGTATTTATTTAGTTGGTTATGATTTTATTTATTTTAGAGAGAGTGTGAATAGGGGGAGGGGCAGAGAGAAAGGGAGAGAGGAAATCTCAAGCAGACTCCATGCTGAGCACAGAACCTGACATGGGTCTCTATACCACAACCCTAAAATCATGACCTAAGCTGAAATCAAGAGTTTCATGCTAGGGGCACCTGGGTGGTTCAGTTGTTAAGCTTCTGTCTTTGGCTTAGATCAGGGTCCCACGGTCCTGGGATTGAGCCCTGCACCAGGCTCTCTGCTCAGTGGGAAGCCTGCTTCTCCCTCCCCCACTCCCCTGCTTATGTTCCCTCTCTCACTGTGTCTCTCTCTGTCAAATAAATAAAATCTTTAAAAAAAAAAAAAAGAGTTGCATGCTTAACCAACCACCAACCACCTAGGCACCCCTGGGATGTTTTACTTTTAAATATATATTTATTTTATAAATATATTTATTTTATAAATATATTTATATTTATTTTGTTTTATAATGATATTATGCCAATTTTTTTTAAAAAGCCTTTGGATAATAATGGTTATAGTTTATTGAACTCTTACTATATGTGAACACCAGTATCATATAGAACACACTTTAACACATTTAATCAGTACAGAAACCTGGTGAGGAAATGCTATTTTATACTTAGTTTGCCAGTGAAGAAATGGAGACACTTAAAAGCAAGCAAAATACCAGCAAACTGGAGACAGTAAATAAATATCCAAAATCCAACAGTATTTAAGTACAAAAAGCCATGTTTCTCTCCCCATCACCACATCAACTTTCATACATCCCAGAAATTATCTATATTGGTGTATCAGTCAGGATCCAATCAGGAAAATAATCTATATTATTTTACATAAAGAATTTAATATGAAAATATTGTTAGATGGATATAAAGCATTGCTAACTAAGTAATAAGAGCATAAAGAGCACACTAAATTTTCACACAAGTAGCAGTGAAAGACAGAGTTGAGGGAACTAATAAAAGGAGTTGAAATGACTCAAACATTAACACATGACAGAGAAGTCCTTCAAAGCACACACTTAGAAGAAAGAGTACTTACTATTCAGTTGGTTCTAAGCTTGTAGAAAGCTATCTTGACCTGTACCCCAGACCTGCTAAGTGTGTCTGCTAGGAGGGGGCAGTCGGTGATGCAAAACTGATTCTCCTATTGCTACTGGAACACAGAGCTACTGACTGGGATAAGGAGTTAGGTTTGGACAGTGCTGACAGGAGTAAGGAAGAGAAAGCAAACAGGAAACATCTCTTCTTCCTTCTCCAGTTGTGCAGTCCCTTATAAGAGATCCTACTAGCAAAGTTGAATAGGGAGCTAGCTGGTAAGGGACAAATGTGGTTTGCATTTCTCAGAAACAGCTCCACAGAGTAGACTATAAAAGAATAGGATTTAAGTTGAAAGATAATAGTTTAATAACTGTTATGCATATTATTATTATATGCCTTCTTACACATATGTAATATTACTTTCCATGTGAATGGAAACAAAAAAAAGTGGGAGAAACAATACTTGTATCAGACAAAATAGACTTTAAAACAAAGACTTAAACAATAGACTAAGAAGGGCATTACATGACAATAAAAAGATCAATCCGAAAAAAGGATAAAAGAATTGTAAATACCTATGCACACAAACTTGGAGCACCTAAAAAAATAAATATTAACAAAGACAAAGGGAGAAATTGACAGTAATACAATGATAGTATGGATCTTTAATATCCGGCTTACATCAATGGATAGACCATCCACACAGAAAATCAATAAAAAAAAGTGTCTCTATACACATTAAACCAGATTACAAATCAGATATATATAGAAGATTCCAAATGAAAACAATAATATACACATTCTTTTCAAGTGCACATGAAGCATTCTCCAGGATGGATGGCATGCTAAGCCACAAAGCAAATCTAAATAAATTTAAGAAACTGAAATCATATCATGCATTTTTTTCTGATCACAGAGGTATAAAACTAAAAATCAACCAGAAAAAGAAAAAAAAAAAGGGAAAACACACACACACACACACACACACACACAGAGAGAGAGGGTAAACAACATGCTACTAAGCAAATGGACTAAAAAAGGAGTTGATCAAATGGGAAATCAAAACATACATTAAAAAAATGAAAATGAAAACATTAAAATGCAAATATTGGGGAGACAGCAAAAACCCTTCTAAGAGGAAAATTTATAGTGATACAGACCTACCTTGAGAAAAATGAGAAAGCTCAAATAAACAATCTACACATACATCTAAGGGAATTAGAAAAAGAACAAAGAAAGTGTAAGATGAACAGAAGAAAAAAATAATAAAGATCAGAACATAAATAGAGACTAAAAACAAAACATCAATGAAACCAGGAACTTGTTCTTTGAATAGATAAACAAAACCCTTAGTCAGACTCATCAGAATAAAAAAAAAAAAAACCCAAATAAATGAAAAAAAAATGAAAGAGAAATAACAACTAGCCAAAAAATACAAAGGGCAATAAAAGAATACTATGAAAAGTTAAATGCCAACAAATTGGAAATTGATAGAATAAATTGATAAATTGTTAGAAATATGCAATCTTCCAAAACCAAATCAAGAAGAAATAGAAAATCTTGACAGGCTAATTGTTACTAACCATATCGAGTCAGTAATTAAAAAACTGCCAACACACAAATATCCAGAAACAGATGGCTTCACGGGTGAATTATAACAAACATTTAAAGTAGAATTAATACTTATTCTCAACTATTACAAAAAATAGAAGTAGTACTACAAAAAAAGAGAAAGAAAGAAAGAAACAACAACAACAAAAGAACTATAAGCCTGTGTCTCTAATGAACACAGATGCAAAAATTCTCAAGAAAATATTAGCAAACCACATTCGACAACACATTAAAAGGATCATACACCACTATCAAGAGGAATTTATTCTGGAGATGCAAGGACATATCAATATTTGCAAATTAATAGACATGAAACACCACATCAATAAAATGAAAGATAAAAATTATATGATAATTTCAATAGATGCAGGAAAACCATTTAATAAAATTCAACATTTGTTCAGATAAAATCGCTCAGCAAAGTGTGTTTAGAAGGAACATACCTCAACATAATAAAAGCCATATATGGAAAACACACAGCTAATAGTGAAAAATGATGATGAAATAGTGAAAAATTGAGAGCTTTTCCTCTAAGATCAGAAACAGGCAAGGATGTCCACTCTGCCCCTTTTATTCCACATAATCCTAGAAATCCTAGCTACAGCAATAAAACAAGAAAAAAAATTTTTTAAAAATCCATTTTGGTAATGAGGAATTTAAACTATCACTATTTGCAGATGACATGATACTATATATAGAAAATCCTTAAAAATCCACCAAGAAAATTGTTACAAGTAATAACTGAATTCAGTAAATTTGCAGGATACAAAATTTATTCACAGAAATTTGTTGGGTTTCTATATATTAATAATGAAGTAGCAGAAATGAAAATTAAGAAAAAAATTCCATATACAATTGCATCAAAAAGAATAAAGTACGTAGGAATAAAATTAACCAAGGAGATGAAAGATCTGTACTCTGAAACTTATAAAAAAATGACGAAAGAAACTGAAGTTGACACAAATGGAAATATATTCCATGTCAATTGATTGGAATAATATTGTTAAAATGTCTAAATACAAAAAACAATGAGAAGATTTAAAGCAATCTTTATGAAAATACTAATAGCATTTCTCCCACAGTTAAAGCATTAAAAAGTGTTACATATGTATGGAACCATAGAAGATCTTAAATAGTCAAAGCAATATTGAAAAAGAAGAACAAATATGGAAGTATTACAAATTCCAGACTTCAAGTTACACTGCAAAGCTGTAGTAATCAAAATAGCATGGTACTGGCACAAAAATAAACACAGAGATAACAGAACAGAATAGAGAGCCCAGAAACAAACCCACAATTTATGGTCAATTAATCTACAACAAAGTAGGCAAGAATATATGGGGGAAATATAATAAGAAAAAGTGTCTTCAATAAATGGTTCTGGGAAGACTGGACAGTTAGATGCAAAAGAATGAAACTGGACCATTTTCTTATACCTTATAAAACAAATAACCTCAGAATGGATTAAAGACACTTCTCCAAAGAAGACATACAAATGGCTAACAGACACATGAAAAAATGTTTGTTATCACCAGCCATCAGGAAGATTCAAATCAAAACCACATTGAGATACCAATGTGTTGTAGAGGATGTGGTGAAAGGGGAACCCTCTTACATTGTTGGTGGGAATGCAAGTTGGTGCAGCCGCTTTGGAAAACAGTGTGGAGATTCCTTAAGAAATTAAAAACAGAGCTTTCCTATGACCCTGCAATTGCACTACTGGGTATTTACCCCAGAGATACAGATGTAGCAAAAAGAAGGGCCATCTGTACCTCAATGTTCATAGCAGCAATGGCCACAGTTGTTAAACTGTGGAAAGAACCAAGATGCCCTTCAACAGACGAATGGATAAGAAGATATGGTCCATATATACTATGGAGTATTATGCCTCCATCAGGAAGGATGAATACCCAACTTTTGTATCAGCATGGATAGGACTGGAAGAGATTGTGCTGAGTGAAATAAGTCAAGCAGAGAGAGTCAATTATCATGTGGTTTCACTTATTTGTGGAGCATAGGAAATAACATAGAAGACATGGGGAGATGGAGAGGAGAAGTGAGTTGGGGAAAATTGGAGGGAGAGATGAACCATGAGGGACTGTGGACTCTGAGAAACAAACTGAGGGTTTTGGAGGGGAGAGGGTTGGGTGAGCCTGGTGGTGGGTATTATGGAGGGCACATATTGCATGGAGCACTGGGTGTGGTGCATGAAAATGAATTCTGGAACACTGAAAATAAATTTTAAAAAAAGACATAAATGTAAGACCTGAAACCATAAATCTCACAGAAGCAAACATAGACAGTAATTTGTTTGATGCTGGCCTCAGCAACATTATTCTAGGTATATCTCCTCAGCAAAGGAAACAAAAGAAAAAATAAACTATAGAGAGTACACCAAAATTAAAACAAAAACCAAAAACAAAAGCTGTTCACCAACAAAACAACAAAGCAACCTACCAAGGGAGAAGATACTTGCAAATGACATGTCCAATAAGCACTTAAAATCCCATATATTGTAAAAATGCATACAACCAAAACTTCCCACAAACAATGCAATTAAAAAATGGTCAGATGTCATGAATAGACATTTTTAAAAAAGACATACAGATGGCCAATAGACACATGAAATGATGCTCAACTAATCATCAGGAAAATACAAAAGAAACCATAATGAAATATCAGAATGGCTGGACTCAAAACAACAAGAAATAACAAGTATTGAAAAAGCAAGTTGATGCAGCCACTTTGGAAAACAGTGTGAAGATTCCTTAAGAAATTAAAAATAGAGCTACCCTGTGACCCTGCAATTGCACTACTGGGTATTTACCCCAAAGATAACAGATGTAGTAAAAAGAAGGGCCATATACACCCCAATGTTCATAACAGCAATGGCCACAATTGCCAAAGTGTAGAAAGAGCCAAGATGCCCTTCAACAAACAAATGGATAAAGAAGATATGGCCCATTTTTGCAATGGAATATTATGCAGCCATCAGGAAGGATGAATACCCAACTTTTGTATCAACATGGATGGGACTGGAGGAGATTATGCTAAGTGAAATAAGTCATGCAGAGAAAGTCAATTATCATATGGTTTCACTTATTTGTGGAGCATAAGGAGTAACATGGAGGATATTAGGAGAAGGAAAGGAAAAGTGAATTAAAAGAAATCAGAGGGGGAGATGAACCATGAGAGACTGTGGACTCTGAGAGACAAATTGAGGGATTTGGAGAGGAGGGAAGTGGGGGGATGGGTGAGCCTGTGAGCCTGGTGGTGGGTATTAAGGTGGGCACATATTGCACTGAGTACGGTGCATACACTGAAAAAAATAAAATTAAATTTAAAAAAAAGGAAAAGCATGGAAAAAAGGAAGCCTATTGCACTATTAATGGAAATATTAGTTGGTACAGGCACTTTGGAAAATGGTATAGAGATTCCTCAAAAAATTTAAAATATTCTGTGGTGCCTGGGTGGTGCAGTCAGTTAAGCATCTGTCTTAGGCTCAGGTCATGATCCCAGGGTGCTGGAATCAAGCCCCACTTTGGGCTCCCTGCTTAGTAGGATGCCTGCTTCTCCTTCTGCCCCTCCCCTGGCTCCTGCTAGTAGGCTTGCTCTCTCTCTCACTAATAAATAAATAAAATATTAAAAAAATAAAATATATAAATACCACCTAATCTTGTTACTCCAGTACTGGGTATTTACCCAAAGGAAACAAAAACAGTAATTTGAAAGATATATACCCCTATTTTTAATACATCATCGTTTACAACAGCCAAGATATGGAAGCAATCCAAGTGTTCATCACTAGATAAATGGATAAGGAAGATGTGATATATAAGCACACCATGGAAAATTATTCAGCCATTAAAAAAAAATAAGACCTGCATTTGCAGCAACACTGATGGACCTAGAGGATATTTAGCTATGAGATAGTAGTGAGCATCTTTCCTTGGGTCAACTTTGTGGACAAATAATGACTTGAACCATTCTGTAATCTGATGATGTCATTTCTGGAGACCGCAGGGAGGGACCCACCCAGGAGACTGCTCCACACATTGCATCTCATTCCCTCTCATGTTGCTATGGCACCTTCGTTCTTGCTGCTAGAAGACGTTTAATAAGATGTAAGAAATTACATGATGTTTGAATACTAGTGAGAATAATCCTTGAAGTACCAGAAACATGGATAATATAAGAGATGAGGGAAATTGTTGGAGCTATATAGTACTGATTAAGCAGGAAAAGTGATCTCATGCACGGATGAAGATATTTTAGATAGGGAAACAACAGTGCATCCCTGGAAATATGATGGAGGGTAGGTTAATGTGTGGGTGAGAGTGGGTACTCATGGTAAATGGCATTTGTCAAGACTATTATCCGACTGTTTCAATTTTCCCAGTGAGTTAGAAGGTCTCATTAGCTGAGAGGATGAAATGAGAGAAGAAATATGTGAGATAGACATCTTAACTGATGGACCAGGGAAATATGGCATGACTAGACCAGACTCATTACCAAACTCACTTGGGATTCCTGGTCATTAATTTGAGACCAGTCAGCATGGTTGTGTAACTGTGTGTGTGTGTGTGTGTGTGTGTGTGTGTGTTTCAGGTATACCCATCTGAGAACATTGAGAAGATGGAAAGTTAAACAGGGTTTGTATGTTTCCAAGTATAAAATCAGGAAAATAAGGTAGCTTTGTATATACGGATTGGTGGAGTCCTGAAGATAAAGGCTTAAGAATTTTAAAAACCATAATGGTACAGTGTAATTCAATTTGTGTGGATGTAAAGTGAATGTGAAATCACATTTAAATCACAGCTTTAGACAGCTGAAGTTTTGGTAACTTCAGCTAACTTTGGTAACTTTGGTAACTTTGCTATTGTTTTGGTAACACCATGGTGGTAATCCTTCCACCCTCCGCAAAGTCAAATCATATTACATTGTACCCTGAAAACAGATTTTGCAGAGATCTGCAACTTCAGACAAAATATTTACTGTGTTATGGTGATGATGCTCTTCACTGGCTTCTGAAAGAGGTTCACGATCTCCTCTATATACAACGCTGCCAGTTTTAGCTACTAGGGTAGGAGGGGTTTGTGGAATATAGTCTGATGTCAGAAAGTCACAGACCCCACCATCTTACTGAGGTTCAATAACTTCTCTTGGATACAGGGTGCTTTCATTCATTTTGTGACTTTCATTCATTTGTGACGTTATGACTTTGTGACTCAGAGGGTTTTGAAATAGTTGATTCTGTGTTACTACTTCCATTGTTTTAGTGAAAGTGAGTTCACCAGGTTCTTACTAGACCATTCCAGAAGTAAATTAAGAGATGTTTAGATTTTTATAAAGCATTATGGTCACAAGGATATACTAAAAATTTGGAAAACTCTAATCCATAATGTGCTACTACTTACCTAAATGCTGAGGAGTAACTTCAACCTCAACAAATAGTTTCTTCATAAGCATGTCTCATATATTGATACTAAGGTATCATCTTTAATTCTAGCATTGTATGATTTTTAATTAGTTAAAATATTAACAGGTTTCCTAGAAGTTGAAAAGATTTTATTTCTTATATACTGTGTTGTTTATAGGTATTTAATCATATATTTAAGCATCTAGTCTTTCTATTATGCTACTCCAGTTTTCATGGTATTTCATTCCTCACCAAAGACTTTTTCTATAAGAAATCGTCTGTTTAGTGGTGGAGTCAAGATGGCAGAGAAGAAGCAGGCTGAGACTATATCAAGTAGCAGGAGATCAGCTCGATAGCTTATCTAAACTTTGCAAACACCTACAAATCCTACGGAAGATCGAAGAGAAGAAGAACAGCAATTCTAAAAACAGAAAATCAACCACTTTCTGAAAGGTAGGACTGGTGGAGAAGTGAATCCAAAGCGACGGGAAGATAGACTGCAGGGGGAGGGGCCGGCTCCTGGCAAGGAGTGGAGCAATGGAGCACAATATCAGGACTTTTAAAAGTCTGTTGCACTGAGGGACATTGCTCCAGAGGCTAAACTGGAGTAAAGCCCACGCAGGGTGCGCATAGCCGCAGGTCCCACAGGGTCACAGAAGGATCGGGGGTGTCAGAGTGTTGCAGAGCTTGCAGGTATTAGAATGGGGAAGCCGGCTACAGAGACAGAGCCGAAGATTGAGCTCTCAGCTCGGGGTTACCTTGAACCGGTTGCAGGCTGGGTGAGCTTGGAGCGAGGCCGGAGGCTGGGGATACGAGAGTGATTGGGTGCTGTTTTCTGGGGGCACACTGAGGAGTGTGGCCCTGGGCTCTCGGCTTCTCTGGGCTGGAGACTGGGAGGCTGCCATTCTCATTCCCGTCCTCCAGAACTCTACAGAAAGCATTCAGGGAACAAAAGCTCCCAAAAGTGAACCCGAGCGGATTACTTAGTCCAGCCCCTGGTAAGGGCAGTGCAATTCCGCCTTGGGCAAAGACACTTGAGAGTCACTACAACAGGCCCCTCCCCCAGAAGATCAGCAAAAAATCCAGCCAGGACCAAGTTCATCTACCAAGGAAAGCAGGTTCAATACCAAGGACAGCAGCAGAATTACAGAGGAGGAGAAAGCAAAGCACGGATCTCATGGCTTTCTTCCCATGATTCTTTAGTCTTGCAGTTAATTTAATTTTTTTTTCTTCTTCCGCTAAATATTTTAAACTTTTACCCTTTTCTTCTTTAACGTTTTTAACTAGTTTAGGTAATATATATATATTTTCTTTCTTTTTTATATTTTTTCTTTATTTGTATTCTTTTTATATTTTTTTTTCCCTGAACCTCTTTTTATCCCCTTTCTCCCACCTACTATTTGGGGTCTCTTCTGATTTGGTTAGAGTGCATTTTTCTGGGGTCTTTGCCACCCTTTTAGTATTTTAAATGCTCCTTCATATACTCTTATCTGGACAAAATGACAAGGCAGAAAAATTCACCACAAAAAAAAAAAAAAAGAATAAGAGGCAGTACCGAAGGCTACGGACCTCAATACAGACATTAGTAATATGTCAGATCTAGAGTTCAGAATGATGATTCTTAAAGTTCTAGCTGGGCTCGAAAAAGGCATGGAAGATATTAGAGAAAGCCTCTCTGGAGATATAAAAACCCTTTCTGGAGAAATAAAAGAACTAAAATCTAACCAAGTTGAAATCAAAAAAGCTATTAATGAGGTGCAATAAAAAATGGAGGCTCTCACTGCTAGGATAAATGAGGCAGAAGAAAGCATTAGTGATATAGAAAACCAAATGACAGAGAATAAAGAAGCTGAGCAAAAGAGGGATAAACAGCTACTGGACCACGGGGGGAGAATTCGAGAGATAAGTGACACGATAAGATGAGACAACATTAGAATAATTGGGATTCCAGAAGAAGAAGAAAGAGAAAGGGGAGCAGAAGGTATATTGGAGAGAATTATTGGAGATAATTTCCCTAATATGGCAAAGGGAACAAGCATCAAAATCCAGGAGGTGCAGAGAACCCCCCTCAAAATCAACAAGAATAGGTCCACACCCCGTCACCTAATAGTAAAATTTACAAGTCTTAGTGACAAAGAGAAAATCCTGAAAGCAGCCTGGGAAAAGAAGTCTGTAACATACAATGGTAAAAATATTAGATTGGCAGCAGACTGATCCACAGAGACCTGGCAGGCCAGAAAGAGCTGGCATGATATATTCAGAGCACTAAACGAGAAAAACATGCAGCCAAGAATACTATATCCAGCTAGGCTATCATTGAAAATAGAAGGAGAGAGAAAAACTTCCAGGACAAACAAAAACAGAAAGAATTTGCAAACACCAAACCAGCTCTACAGGAAATATTGAAAGGGGTCCTCTAAGCAAAGAGAGAGCCTAAAAGTAGTAGATCAGAAAGGAACAGAGACAATATACAGTAACAGACACCTTACAGGCAATATAATGGCACTAAATTCATATCTCTCAATAGTTACCCTGAATGTTAATGGGCTAAATGCCCCAATCAAAAGACACAGGGTAGGGCGCCTGGGTGGCTCAGCGGGTTAAAGCCTCTGCCTTCAGCTCAGGTCATGATCCCAGGGTCCTGGGATCGAGCCCCGCATCGGGCTCTCTGCTTGGCTGGGAGCCTGCTTCCTCCTCTCTCTCTCTCTGCCTGCCTCTCTGCCTACTTGTAATCTCTATCTGTCAAATAAATAAATCTTTAAAAAAAAAAAAAAGATACAGGGTATCAGAATGGATTAAAAAACAAAACCCATCTATATGTTGCCTACAAGAATCTCATTTTAGAAGCAAAGACACCTCCATATTTAAAGTGAGGGGGTGGAAAACAATTTACCATGCTAATGGGCATCAGAAGAAAGCTGGGGTGGCAATCCTTATATCAGATCAATTAGACTTTAAGCCAAAGCCTATAATAAGAGATGAGGAAGGACACTATATCCTACTCAAAGGGTCTGTCCAACAAGAAGATCTAACAGTTTTAAATATCTATGCCCCTAACGTGGGAGCAGCCAACTATATAAACCAATTAATAACAAAATCAAAGAAGCACATCAATAATAATATAATAATAGTAGGGGACTTTAACACTTCCCTCACTGGAATGTACAGATCATCCAAGCAAAAGATCAACAAGGAAATATAGCCCTTAAATGACACACTGGACCAGATGGACATCACAGATGTATTCAGAACAATTCTTCCCAAAGCAACAGAATACACATTCTTCTCTAGTGCACATGGAACATTCTCCAGAATAGATCAGATCCTGGGTCACAAATCAGGACTCAACCAGTACCAAAAGTTTGGGATCATTCCCTGGATATTTTCAGACCACAAAGCTCTGAAGCTAGAACTCAATCACAAGAGGAAATTTGGAAAGAACCCAAATACATGGAGACTAAACAGCAACCTTCTAAAGAATGAGAGGGTCAACCAGGAAATTAAAGAAGATTTGAAAATATTCATGGAAACAAATGATAATGAAAACACAACGGTTCAAAATCTGTGGGAACAGCAAAGGCAGTCCTGAGAGGAAAATATATAGCGGTACAAGCCTTTCTCAAGAAACAAGAAAGGTCTCAAGTACACAACCTAACCCTACACCTAAAGGAGCTGGAGAAAGAACAAGAAAAAAACCCTAAACCCAGCAGGAGAAGAGAAATCATAAAGATCAGAGCAGAAATCAATGAAATAGAAACCAAAAAAAACAATAGAACAAATCAACGAAACTAGGAGCTGGTTCATTGAAAGAATTAATAAGATTGATAAACCCCTGGCCGGACTTATCAAAAAGAAAAGAGAAAGGACCTAAATAAATAAAATCATGAATGAAAGAGGAGAGATCACAACTAACACCAAAGAAATACAGACCATTTTAAGAACATATGATGAGCAACTCTATGCCAACAAATCTGACAATCTGGAATAAATGGAGGCATTCCTAGAGACATATAAACTACCACAACTGAATCAGGAAGAAATAGAAAACCTGAACAGGCCCATAACCAGTAAGGAGATTGAAACAGTCATCAAAAATCTCCAAACAAACAAAAGCCCAGGGCCAGACGGCTTCCCAGGGGAATTCTACCAAACATTTAAAGAAGAACTCATTCCTATTCTCCTGAAACTGTTCCAAAAAATAGAAATGGAAGGAAAACTTCCAAACTCATTTTATGAGGCCAGCATCACCTTGATCCCAAAACCAGACAAGGATCCCACCAAAAAAGAGAACTACAGACCAATATCCTTGATGAACACAGATGCAAAAATTCTCACCAAAATATTAGCCAATAGGATTCAACAGTACATTAAAAGGATTATTCATCACGACCAAGTGGGATTTATTCCAGGGCTGCAAGGTTGGTTCAACATCCGCAAATCAATCAATGTGATACAACACATGAATAAATGAAAGAACAAGAACCATATGATACTCTCAATAGATGCTGAAAAAGCATTTGACAAAGTACAGCATCCCTTCCTGATCAAAACTCTTCAAAGTGTAGGGATAGAGGGCACATACCTCAATATTATCAAAGCCATCTATGAAAAACCCACCGCAAATATCATTCTCAATGGAGAAAAACTGAAAGCTTTTCCGTTAAGGTCAGGAACATGGCAGGGATGTCCATTATCACTACTGCTCTTCAACATAGTATTAGAAGTCCTAGCCTCAGCAATCAGACAACAAAAGAAAATTAAACGCATCCAAATGGGCAAAGAAGAAGTCAAACTATCACTCTTCACAGATGATCTGATACTATATGTGGAAAACCCAAAAGACTCCACTCCAAAACTGCTAGAACTTGTACAGGAATTCAGTAAAGTGTCAGGATATAAAATCAATGCACAGAAATCAGTTGCATTTCTCTACACCAACAACAAGACAGAAGAAAGAGAAATTAAGGAGTCAATCCCATTTACAATTGCACTCAAAACTATAAGATACCTAGCAATAAACCTAACCAAACAGGCTAAGAATCTATATGCAGAAAACTATAAAGTACTCATGAAAGAAGATACAACAAAATGGAAAAATGTTCCATGTTCCTGGATTGGAAGAACAAATATTGTGAAAATGTCTATGCTACCTAAAGCAATCTACACATTTAATGCAATCCCTATCAAAATACCATCCATTTTTTTCAAAGAAATGGAACAAATAATCCTCAAATTTATATGGAACCAGAAAAGACCTCGAATAGCCAACGGAATATTGAAAAAGAAAGCCAAAGTTGGTGGCATCACAATTCCAGACTTCAAGCTCTATCACAAAGCTGTCATCATCAAGACAGCATGGTACTGGCACAAAAACAGACACATAGATCAATGGAACAGAATAGAGAGCCCAGAAATAGACCCTCGACTCCATGGTCAACTCATCTTCAACAAAGCAGGAAAGAATGTCCAATGGAAAAAAGACAGCCTTTTCAATAAATGGTGCTGGGAAAACTGGACAGCCACATGCAGAAAAATGAAATTGGACCACTTCCTTACACCACACACCAAAATAGACTCCAAATGGATGAAGGACCTCAATGTGAGAAAGGAATCCATCAAAATCTTTGAGGAGAATGCAGGCAGCAACTTCTTTGACCTTAGCCACAGCAACATCTTCCTAGGAATATCGGCAAAGGCAAAGGAAGCAAGGGCAAAAATGAACTATTGGGATTTCATCAAGATCAAAAGCTTTTGCACAGCAAAGGAAACAGTTAACAAAACCAACAGACAACTGACAGAATGGGAGAAGATATTTGTAAACAACATATCAGATAAAGAGCTAGTGTTCAAAATCTTTAAGGAACTTAGCAAACTCAACACCCAAAGAACAAACAATCCAATCAAGAAATGGGCAGAGGACATGAACAGACATTTCTGCAAAGAAGACATCCAGATGGCCAACAGACACATGAAAAAGTGCTCCACATCACTCGGCATCAGGGAAATACAAATCAAAACCACAATGAGATATCACCTCACACCAGTCTGAATGGCTAAAATTAACAAGTCAGGAAATGACAGATGCTGGTGAGGATGCGGAGAAAGGGGAACCCTCCTACACTATTGGTTGGAATGCAAGCTGGAGCAGCCACTCTGGAAAACAGCATGGAGGTTCCTCAAAATGTTGAAAATAGAACTACCCTATGACCCAGCAATTGCACTACTCAGTATTTACCCTAAAGATACAAACGTAGTGATCCGAAGGGGCACGGACATCCAAATGTTTTTAGCAGCAATGTCTACAATTTCCAAACTATGGAAAGAACCTAGATGAATGGATAAAGAAGAGGTGGTATATATACACAATGGAATACTATGCAGCCATCAAAAGAAATGACATCTTGCCATTTGCGACGATGTGGAGAGAACTAGAGGGTATCATGCTTAGCGAAATAAGTCAAACGGAGAAAGACAACTATCATATAATCTCCCTGATATGAGGACGTGGAGATGCAACATGAGGGGTTAGGTAATAGGAGAAGAATAAATGAAACGAGATGGGATTGGGAGGGAGACAAACCGTAAGTGACTCTTAATCTCCCAAAACAAACTGAGGGTTGCTGGGGGAAGGGGGGGTTTGGAGAGGGGGAGTGGGTTTATGGACATTGGGGAGGATGTGTGCTATGGTGAATGCTGTGAAGTGTGTAAACCTGGCGGTTCACAGACCTGTACTCCTGAGCATAAAAATACATTATATGTTTATAAAAAAATAAGAAATATATTTAAAAAAATTTTTAAAAAGCACATAGAAAAAAAAAGAAAGAAATTGTCTGTTTACACATTCAGTCAGGAAAACCTCTTCCACCACCATATAATTTGTATGTTCAATACAGAAAAGAACAAATCAACTCAAATACCTTAAAATTAGTTTTTAATAGAATGAAATATCAGGATGAAAATAAAAGATAGCTTTAGGTTACAAACAGAAAGATAAAATGAACAATATAGACAGGTAAGTACTCCATTTTAAAAAGCATCCAGAAATGATAATTCTATTATCTTGTTAAGAGAACAAACAGTATTTATCTTGGGTAATAATGTGAATTTTCTTTTTATTTCTACATTGCAAAATATTTGTTTATTTTATTTAAAAGCTGATATTTGGTTCAGGACCAAGATTTTCTTCCAAAAAATTGGCCAGAGTAAAAAAATTAAATTAAAAAACAACAAATATTCAATCTTCTCCAGGTTCATAATAGCTTTCACTAGACAGTCAAGTAAAGCAGCTCTGTTTTCTAACAATTACATTTTACCAGCCATGTCGACGGAATAATGAGGAAGATCATATTTCAATTTCTCCACCTCCTATGGGAGTGGTTCTTGAGTAGGGGAAAAAAAAAAGAGAGAGAGAGTGTGTGTGTGTTAGAGTTCAGATATTTACTAATGAACTTTTTTCCTGAGTAATGTCAGACATTCTTGTTTTCAAGGTGATTTCTCATAAATTCAATTTGAATGTTAATTGAGAAACACTATAGAATGTTAGGTGCCAGGTTCTTCTAGAAAATTCTGTTCTTGTTACTCTAATTGAGAAAAAACATAAAGAAGTTTATTTCAATCATCAAAAATTTTAATACTGAACCCCCAAATTTCTAATTTTTAACTAAACAGTTGCTTGATGGTAGAAAATATAATTAGACTGTTTCCTAAGGTAACAATATAGTTCATAATAGTGATACTGATTGATAATATTTTTTAAATTTTTATAATTTTATTAGCAACCGTATTTTTATATATATCAGAGGGTTGTGTTTTATAATTAGGCAAATGCCTGAAGGTATCATTTGGTTCATGTTATGAGGTACTGATTTCTCTATGGTCAGTTGTCCAAATATTCTGGCCTTAGCAAATCACAATGCACCACCTGAAATGCCTATATTCATCATAGTACCAAGTAATAGGAGGGTCAAAGATTAATTTAGATCCTGCACTATATCCATCACATTTCCAACTAAAAGTTGCTTTCTGAAACACCCAACTGTGTGTGACATAAAGAATGCATATTCCAAGAAAAAATAACCTTATAGGTAATGCTTATATTTTCAGTAATATTTCTAATAATAGACTAGTATGTTGGTATAATCTGGCTATTGAGGTTGAATCAGTCTTCATTTCATTCACTGATAACTCTATCTGTAAAGGCCATACCAAAAAATGCAGGGAAAAAAAAAGACTGTTTGTATCAATTTTAGGCTATTTTTCACAATGGAGATACAACCTGTAAACTGAAAAATAATTCTTCTTGGGAGAATTCAGCCATTGGAAAAATAAATAAAACTTTCAAATTTAAAGCATTTTAAGGCCTGTTTGAAAGTATTGGAAATTTTTCTTTCTTTTTTTTTAATCCTTTTTTTTTTTTAAAGATTTTATTTATTTATTTGACAGACAGAGATCACAAGTAGGCAGAGAGAGAGGGAAGCAGGCTTCCTTCCGAGCAGAGAACCCAATGCGGGACTCTATCCCAGGTTTGTAACCCTGAAATCAGGACCTGAGCTGAAGGCAGAGGCTTAACCCACTGAACCACCCAGGCGCCTGGAAAATTTTCTTAATCTAAAATAAAAGATACAATTAAGATTAGGTAGGATTAAAGTTACATTTACTGCTCCCTATCATAATGAGCATTGTGGACTCCTTTTTTGGATTGAGGCTCTTAACAAATTAGGTGGAAATTTAATTCAAAGGGAAAATGAAGTCACGTCTTTAGACAATGCATAACCTTAGCAGCCAGTACTCATAGAGAGAGGATTTGCATTAGGACAGTGTAGTCTTTCGAATAGTGGAGTAGATAGTGAGAGAATTTAGAACTCTATTTAATGATTCTGGGATTAAACCCCATTTCTCCACCATCAGAACTGCTGAAGCTTAGCGAAGTTCAATGATACAAGCATTGTCACCAAGTATCAGACTGAAGTCACCCTAAGGCAATATAAATCCATGCAAAATTACTACTGTTTGTAGTAATGGATAGGATGAGTTCAAACGCTGTACAAAGGGCTAGGGTTCCTAGAAGCTAATAGAGACTGAAAGATGAAGGGAGTAGGGAGGAAAGGAATTGAGGACAAAGGATCCAGGTTTAAATTGGGGATATTTACCAGAGAAAACCCAGTGTAAAGGTTTTGACTTTCTAAAGTTATTTCCTTTGGATCTAGAGATGGGATAGTTTACATTTGAATCTAAGCTTCTCACCATGTTTTTGTCCACCAATGCAGTAAAGAACATTGTATTTCTCAGTACTGTCTTGGGCATTGGACTTTGTGAAAATTTAAAGAATGGGGATGAGTGACCTGTTCCATTTCCTCCTCTGCTAGCATCTGTGCACAGGGAATAACTTTCTTTCAGACAATGTATCCAAAAGTTCTAGGTACTGATCACAGCAAAGTGGGTTGTGATCCCCAGCAGAACTGGCAAAAAAAAGTAATAAAGTAGTTATTACCTTTTTATATTCTTTTATATAATTTCTAAGAATGAGTTTGGAGTGTGTGGGAAAAGTAAATCATGTACTTTGTGGTAGCTTGAAACCAGTTCTCTAACATAATACTTAAAATTCTAAAGTGTTTATCAGTGAATGAATAAGGAGAATGAACACATACATCCTATTCATCAACAAAAAAGAAGGAAAGAAGGAAATCCTGCCATCTGTGGTATCATGGATGGACCTTCTGGTCATTATGCTAAGTAAACTAAGTCAGATAGAAAACTACAAATACCACGTGATCTCACTTAAATGTAGAATCTAAATAAACAACCAAACAAAAACTGAGTTCTCACAGATACAGAGAACAAATTGCTGGTTACCAGACATGAGGCATGGGGAATGAGCAAAATGGGTGAAAAGGGTCAAAGAGCACAAATTTCTAATTATAAAATCGGTCATAAGGATGTAATGTAAAGCACAGTGACTATGGTTAATGTCATATTGCATATTTGAAAGTTACTAAGAGATTTTAAAAGTTCTCATCACAAGAAAGTTTGTAACCATATATATGGTGAGACATGTTAACTAGCCTCTTTGTGGTGATAATTTCAATAGATACAAATATCAAACCCTTATGTTGCACACTTGACACTGATATGTTATGTCAATTATGCCTCGATTTAAAAAAAACAGCATACTATTCGCACTGGAGAGAACAACTCTAAAGAATACTCAATAATTGATGTAAAATATGATTTAGGTACATTTACCTCCATTTTATATGGAAACATCACCAAATTTAAGAAACTAAGAATAACTTTGTAAAAGTTGGTATAAGGACTCAAAACTCCTTTGAATATTAACTTTGTTCTGAAGGCTTTATTTTAATAAATGTAATACTATTATATCTGAAGGCCTATTTTATTTTGATTTAGTTTGATAAACATGATACAAAATACAAAAATAAAATTTACTAAAGAGTATTTTTAAATTTGTATTTTATTACAATAGAAACACTTAGAAGATCTCATAAACATATTTTAAGTGTCCAATGCAGAGTATAATATTAGGCACAATATTAAGGATGCCTGGGTGGCTTGGTTGGTTAAGCTATGGGCACTATATTATAGAGCAGTTCTCTAGAACTTATTCCTCTTACATGATTGAAACCCCCTGCCCACTGATTAGCAACTCCCCCATTTTCACCTTCCCCCTAGTCCCTAGTAACCACCATTCTGCTCTATGATTCTCTAAGTTTGACTACATTAGATACCATGTATAAGTAAATTGAAAGTGTTTGTCCTTCTCTGAATGGCTTATTTTGCTTATCTTAATGTCTTTAAGATTCACCCATGGCTGTTCCATATTGCAGGAATTCCTTTTTTTAAAGCTGAATGACTTTGGTCATTCAAAGTCATTCTTTGTGTGTGTGTACATTAATACTTAGGTTACGTTCACATCTTGGCTATTGGGAATAGTGCTGCAACGAACAGGGTGTGCTAATAACTCTTTGGCATCATGATTTCAATTCTTACAGGATTATATTATAAATTATATGGTAGTTTTGTTTTGCTTTGTTTTGACTCTCCACACTGTTTTCCATAACACCATTTTGGGTTTCTACCAACAGTGTACAATGGTTCTAATTTTTCCATGTTTTTGGCAACGTTGGCTTCATTTTTTTAAATAATAGGTATCCTAACAGCTGTGAGGTGGTATTTTGATTTTTGTTTCCCTGATGGTTAGCTTCACAGATGGTACCCTGCCCACTTCCAATGACTGACTCAACTAAAGACTTAAAGGACCAGTCATTTGGGTCTAACATGGGACCATTCTAAGGACACTCCCTCTTGAATAAGCAGAGGATTTCAGGCCACATTACAAAGCAAATTCTTTCTTCTCATTTGTGCTTCCTCTTCCTCTATTCTAAAAGTACTTATCATAAGGTTCTCCCTCAAAAATAACATCTACATTAAAGTTCTGTTTCAAGTCTGCTTCCTTTAAAATCCAAATTGTGAAAGCTATTGATTGCGATAGCCCTAGAAATTACATGCTAAGATATCATTTTAAGGCTGGATCATCTGGCACCAGACTAGCAATGAACACTCAGTTGTGGTATTAGGTAGAGCACAGATACCCCAACATAAGGTAAAGGTACAATTGTTAAAAAATCTTGTGGTAAATTGGGATTATGTAATGGTGGGAGGGAATGTACTAACTCATGAGACAAATCAGATATTTGAAAAATATCAAGAGGACCGTAATGATCAAAATGATAGGATTGGATGCCTTTCTAAAACCTAGTGAAGAGCTGGAAAAAGATAAAATGCAAAGAGAAATAATGAGTAATTGACAGTGAAAATGCAATACATTTTCCTGCTTGAAGACAATAAAAGGCTTCTCCACCTCAAGCCTATATATGATCTCCCAACATCTGACTCTACCTCTCTTCTTGGTCACTGGGTTTCTAACCACACCAGAACAACAACAAAACTCAGCCAGGGATGTGCTGAGCCTGAGAAGAGAACAAGAATCCACTCAGAGGACATACTGGACTAAAAGTCTCTCACCACAGTAGTTGAGGAAGAATATGGGGGGTTGATTTTATCAAGGTCTTAAAAAAGGATAAATGTGGCAAAGAGCATGATAATTATTTTGGATTCATTCTCTTGAGGTTCAGGATTCAATACCTGGAAAGGCCCCCAGATATACTATAAACTCATTATTAGTATGGTTGATAAATGTGAAAAAAAATAACTTGTGTTCAATGAGATCATATTAGAAGTGCTGTGTTAGATGGTGGAAGAAGAGATTAAGGCCTCAGACAAGTTGTTATATAAGAAAGTATACGTTATATAAGGTTGAAAATCCCACATGTTTCATGTGAAGGCCTATGGTACATCACATACTAAAATCTTATAAAATGCTCTGGTGAGAACCACCATCATCCATAAGCATTTGGGAGGCGGTTCCTTGCTGTGGGCCAATGCTGCTAGGAGACACCGTTACAGACCTAATTTCACTATTTGCAATGGCAATGAGGGGCAAGGCAGTAGCACCTGTCAGAATAGATGGAAAATATGTTGAAATGACTGTTAAGGGGAACTGACCAATACATATTTATAGAAATGGTTGTAAGAACACAGGATCCCTATGGGTAAATTAGATCAGTATCCAACAAGCATACTACTCAAAAAGGAACCAGAAAAAAAATCGTTGAATGATCAAAAGGTCAATGGCAGTTGCCTCAGTAAAAGGCAGAATTTCTTACCTTATTTACAAGTCTTAGCTGATTTTTGGACATGGAGCCCATCAATTGCATAAGAAGCCAGGTCCCCAGCAGGAAGGACACTTTAATATTCTGGAATGTGTACATGATAATGATAACTATAGTCCTTCCCCAAAGACCTTTAAGACCACTCAGATAACTGTACATAGGCAAATGGAAAATATCCAAAAATTTTAAGGACTGTTGGACACAGACAAATAATCAGGAACATGGAATATCATTATGGTCCCTCTGTTAAGTTAGAGGCTTTTGGAATCCAGGTGATAAATGGAGGCCTGGCTGATGTCTACATCATAGGGTGTTCACTGTACTAACAGAGCCAGCCAGTAGTAATTTCTGTGGTTTTAGAATTTATAATCAGAATAGATATATGTAGTAGTTTGTATTAGTCTCACATTGTCTCTATGATCTGTGAGCTAAAAGCAATTAAAGTGAGTAAAGACAAGTTTAAGTCTCTGAAAGTAGCCTTTTCACACAACCAACTTAGTAAGTCAAAAACAATATCATATCCATTATCACATCCACAAGTTGTAGTCTTCAGAAAGCTATAAAGGCAGAGATGAAGTTTCAGATTAAAGCAAATACTTTAAAATATTGGGTGACATTCTCCAAGAAACAATGTGTACTTTTAATCAAAGGTATTTATATATATATATATTTTTTTTTTTTTTTTCTCTCATAAGAACAGATAGGTCTGCAAACAAAGAGTTGAGTATAAGAGTGGCCTATTGCTATCACTGCCAATGTCCTGTTTATGCAATCTTTTCTCCTTATCGCCACAATTCTATGTTCTCCATAGTTAGAGCTCCTAACTCCTAGTGAGGAAATACTTCCGTCAGAAAATACAAAGAGTTCTCACTGCATTTTATACTTAAGCTATCACCTGGGTTGGGTTTTCACACTAAAAGACCAACATGCAATTGCCATCATCTTGTCAGTGGCAATTGACTCTGATCATCATTAGAAAATAGGGGCACTGCCTCACAATGGGGCAGGGAGGGATAAGTTTGGAGGTGGATTCATTTGGGTGCCTCTTGTTACTACTTTGCCTAATTATGATAATATTTTACCAACCAGAGTTTATGGACCGTGGTTGTGAATATGGGTCACAACACCAGATAAGCCACTGAGACCAGTAGAAGTGATAGCTGATGGGAACACCCAGCCATCAAAAAAAAAAAAAAAATTGCCATTTGCAACAACATGAATGGACTTAGAGGATATTATGTTAAGTAAAATTAGTCAATAAGAGAAAGAATTATCATATGATCTCACTGATATGTGGAATTTAAGAAACAAAACAGAAGATCATAGGGGAAGAGAGGAAAAAATAAAACAAGACAAAACCAGAGAGGGAGACAAACCATAAGAAATTCTTAATTATAGGAAACAAACTGAGAGTTGCTGGAGGGGAGGGAGTTGGGAGGATGGGGTAACTGGGTGATGGACATTAAGAGGGCATGTGATGTAATGAGCACTGGGTGTTAGATATAACTGATGAATCACTAAACTCTACCTCTGAAACCAATAATATATTATATATTAATTAATTGAATTTAAATTTAAAAAATAAAGGCATGAATGGAACAAATAAAGTGTTAGTTGAGGATGAAGGGACTTAGAACAGATAATGCAGAGTGGCTCAGTCAGTTAAGTCCGACTCTTTTTTTTTTTTTAATTAATTTATTTATTTGACAAAGAGATCACAAGTAGGCAGAGAGGCAGGCAGAGAAAGAGGAGGAAGCAGGCTCCCGCTGGGCAGATAGCCCAATGCGAGGCTCAATCCCAGGACCCTGGGATCACAACCTGAGCCGAAGGCAGAGGCTTTAACCCACTGAGTCACCCAGGTGCCCCAAGGGAATCGATAATGCAGATAAGAAATAATCAGTATCAGTTGTACAAGATTAGCTGTAACAGGGCTATAATTTTTCCCATTCACCTTTCTTTCCTATGCTTCCCCCAGAATGAGATATCAATGTGAACTCTAAGAAGAGGTACCCAACAAACCTATATGAAAGTTTGAATGGTGTAAGGGATGGATTACCTATGGTAGAGACAAATGCACCATCCCTTCAAGTAAGCACTTAATAGTTCTATAAGTCAGCTCTGAGTGATTTGCCCAAAAGCAGAGATCTACCTTTCCTAAAGTCATACCTTTCTAGAGGAACCTTGCATCTAATACCCATTCTAGGTAAGGCTTCTTCAGAAGAGTGGTCATTTTGGTTCAGTATGCTCTCTGTCTGAAGGGACATTTTAACCCCAGAGCTTCCCGTGGTTTTGGCGGACACATACTGGCCTGTAAGGCAACTCAACCTTATCCCTCCCTCCAATCCTGTTTCTCTCCTCCTTTTCACAAGTTTGATATCATGACTAGTCCTTAATAATACTATTCTGGAGAACCCAAACTGTGACTATTATTTAAAGAATGTGTTCTTTTCCAGTAACATTAAAAAAAAATTCAATAAAAGCAATTATTATTCCATAGTATGTGAAAGTGTGGTTCATTGAACAGATATTTTACATGTTTATCATTGGCCTAGAATCTAGTGGAATATGCTGAAAAAAAATCACAAATACTTATAATTGTGGTAAAAGAGATAAGTATGGAGTATCTATCAGTTCAACATGAGTTGAGGTGAGATTTGTAAAAGAATAATACCATTAAAAATAATGAGGAGAAAAAGTGATTGGGGCGGAATCAATAAATATGTAACATTGATAATATCTGATAAAACAACAATAGCAACAACAAACCAGAAACCTGTATGACTGAAGGAGAAAGTAATCTGTTCCTGTCATAAAGTAAAGCCTCACTCAAGAGAAATGTTGAAGACCCCAATTCAATTTACTTTTAAAACCTTACTCAGGCAATATTGATTTGTCATGCTGCAGACATAAAAGTAAACATTCTTTTGAAATATTTCTTCTCTTTCCATCTTTATTCACTTCTCACAGCATTTTTTTTGCACATTCTGAAGCTATTCTTTTGTGGTATTATATTCAATCCTTGATGACCCACATCAAGGCAATACCTTTTATGCCAGTGAAAACATTAACTACACTATTTGTGGGGCTTTGCATGGACTATATCAGGAAAATTAGAGGAAAATGTGTTGGAGAGAATAAAACAGTCCAAATAAAGCAAATCTGTTGAAACTAAACATTTGTATAAAAAGCCTTAATTTCATCAGCAACATAAAAAAATATGGCTATGTATATAAAAACATATGAAAGTAAGAGGAGATGAACACACAAGAATATTTTCACTTATCTCATTTAGTTTTCTATTTAATTAAGAAGAGATACTGATTTTTAGTAGGATTTTTCATGACCACTCAACAGTTTCCCTTGCAGCAATGGGGGCGGGGATAGTTACATCTTAAAAACAAAGAGTAAAAGCAAGGAAAAAAAATATATTCTCTTTATTTTAAGGATAAAAAAAATTGTATACTACTCTTATATCAAACAAAAGTAGAATATTAAATTTTTCAGGTTGGGTAAATTTAAAATATTCAAATAAGGCTTTTGCACTCTTTGTTATACAATGTCAACATTTCTAACAAATTGAAATTTTATTTGGTTTGAAGTCTCCTGGGTACCATTTTAAAATACTTATAGTATGCCAAAAAATAAGTGTTTCCACTAGAAAAGAAAAATCAAATGGCCCAATGTATTCTGGAAAAAGCTTAAAATTTTAGATTGGCACTCCTGACAATTTAATGACACTCTCTCTCTCTCTCTCTTTTTTTCCACTGTCTCTGGCAACACCATTATCTTACTAGTATATTTAGTCTAAGCCTCTTGTCAAAACTAGCCCTACAAAATGCCTACTGACATTCTGAGTCTACTTGCTTTCTGTCAAGCCCAATTTGTTTAATTTTTTTTCCCAAGCAATTGATTTAAATGTTCTAGCCAATTTTAATAAACTGTTCTCTTTTTTTGAAGACTGCTACAAGCTATTCTTACTTAATACATCCATCCTTGAAACCTACTCAATAGTTTTTGGATCCTGCTTTTACTTTAACAGAACTTCATACTTCTTTTTCTCATTTTTGTGTTTCTGCATATCAATTGTTACAGGAGTCAATTTAAATTTTCTCTTCCAAGACCAGCTTGATTTTTTTTTTTTTTAAGATTTTATTTATTTTTATTTGACAGATAGAGATGACAAGTAGGGAGAGAGGCAGGCAGAGAGAGAGAGAGAGATAGCAGGAAGCAGGCTCCCTGCCAAGCAGAGAGCCCCACGCGGGGCTCGATCCCAGGACCCCGGGATCATGACCCGAGCGAAAGGCAGAGGCTTTAACCCACTGAGCCACCCAGGCGCCCCGAGCTTGATTTTTTTTAATTTATGGATAGATATACCTATCTATCCATACATATATGATTTGAGAAGAGAATAGTAATTCATTTATACATTTTATCATAAATATATTTTTATGATATTGTGATATTAGTATCTGTAGAAGTTATAGCAAGAAATTTAGGGTAGAGACTCCAGAAGAAAAGAGCTAATTAGCTTTGTTTTTTTAGAAGTTATAAAAATCTGAATAATTTATATAAAAAATAATCCTTTAGTAGTTATCACAGTTTTTATGAGATAAAAATTATTAGAAGATAATAAAAATTTATTTGTCAGAGGGAACATCTTCTTATAAAACCCAATTATAAATATTTAATTGCTTTTTTGAAAGGCCTGGAAGAATGTATATTCTCTTAAATTAAAAATTCTTCAATATGACATAATGGAACCTCATTTAGAAACTAAAAATCAAGCAAGCTTACCTAAGATCTGTTTTGTTCGAAATGAAAATATGTGGAAAGGGTACAAAATATAGGTAATAGTAAAAGGTAATTAGAGTGTATTTCATGAAATCATGTTATAGAAATTATAAATTCTAATAATAATAACTTATCAGTAATTCTATGAACATGAGGAATATATATCAGAAATTGTATAAAACTCGAGTAGAAATTAAATCAAAGTTATAGAAAAATATCCTATGAAAATATTCGGAAAGAACATAATTTTTCTTTTTTCTTTTTTTTTAAGATTTTTTTAATTTATTTATTTGAAAGACAGAGATCATAAGTAGGCAGAGAGGCGGGGCGGGGGGGGGGGGGGGGAAGCAGACTCCCTGCCGAGCAGAGAGCCTGATGCGGGACTCGATCCCAGGACCCCGAGATCATGACCTGAGCCGAAGGCAGCGGCTTAACCACTGAGCCACCCAGGCGCCCCAAGAACATAATTTTTCTTATTGGAAAGTTTTGTAACTTCTTTGTCCTTTTCTTCTCCCCTTAAAGCAGAAAAACATCGTCACATCTAAAGAAATGGTACCTAAAATAGCAAAGCCGATTCATGTGGCATATATCATATAACACACAAAATTACACTACAAAAGCTTACATAAACAGAAATAAGCCTTAGGGGCGCCTTAGGGGCGCCTAAGCCTCAGTGGGTTAAAGCCTGTGCCTTCGGCTCAGGTCATGATCCCAGGGTCCTGGGATCCAGCCCCGCATCGGGCTCTCTGCTCAACAGGGAGCCTGCTTCCTCCTCTCTCTCTGCCTGCCTCTCTGCCTAGTTGTGATTTCTCTCTGTCAAATAAATAAAATATTTTAAAAAAAGGAGAAGAAGAAATAAGCTTTATTAGGTGACAAAAATCTCACATGTAGATTTTAGAGCTGCCTACCATATCTCCCAATATTTAGCAGGAAGGACAACTAATAAATATGAACCAGTTATGTGAAATATCAAATATTTACAAAATATAAACCAAAGTTGTAAGGCATCATTTAATTCCACATCTTATACCATTTTTTATACCATTCAGTTGGCATTTAGCCTGTCACTTACTTGTTAACTATATGCATAAACATATTTTATATTCCTAGCTAGGCTGAGGTAAGAAATTGTCTTGTCTACTTTATACCAGTTTCAGTTACTATCTTTATATCCATCATATACACAAATGTCTTTCACTGATTTGCCTGTTTGGTTTACATGAGAAGGCCCAGAAAATATGGGATTTTACTCTAAGTTTTCAAACCAGTGTAAAGACAAGATACACAGAAATATCAAGAAAATCTCCCTAGCAAATGATTGAGGAATGGAGAAAACAAAGCAAAATAAAAATTAAAAAACCTAGGGGCGCCTGGTTGGCTCAGTCGGTTAAAGCCTCTGCCTTAGCTCTGGTCATGATCCCAGGGTCCTAGGATCAAGCCCCACATCGGGTTCTCTGCTCTGCAGGTAGCCTGCTTCTCCCTCTATCTCCGCCTGCCTCTCTGCCTGCTTGTGATCCCTGTCTGCCAAATAAATAAATAAAATCTTTAAAAAAAAAATTAAAAGCCTAATACCATTGGGTGTTAAAAGTGATTCTGATTCAGAATGACTGGCATGTAACTTTTTGCTTTAAGTACTCTGGGTCTTTGGTGAAAACAAATCAACCAATAAATAAGGCAACCCAACAAGCAAAACCATTTTTACAAACTGTTAACCTTTTATGCCTGGTGTCAGCTTGGGTTGCAAGCATGCCTAACCTGGATAGGATAATACTTTGAAATCAAGACTGGGTTTGAATCCTCTTTTCTCCTGTACAGAGTAAAAACCATTCTAAGTAAATAAATATGTAAACACATAAACAAACAGAAGAAGACATTCAAAGTTACTGTGCTCAGCTAATTGCTGTTTTTCAGTATCTGTTATAAAGGCTAATGTTAATTGATTACTTACTACTAGGGCATGTTACACCCACTCGGTGTTATCGCCCACTTAAGCTTATTAACCTTCCTGTTAGGTGTTACTATTACGCTTACTTTATAAGTGAAGAAAGAATTTTGCAGAAAGGTTAAACACCTTGCTCAAAGTGGAGCCAGGACATGATTCCATGCAAAGTAGATCATTGCAAACAGCCCCAAATCATTCGGAGAAAAAAAAAAAAAAGTCCAATTACATGAGCTCCTAGTTACCATACTGGAAATGGTTTTTATGGTATGTGCAAATAACATACTTGCAAGAGCTGTCAGATCAAGAACATGCCAAGATCTCAGAAGATTGATTAATAGTGTCCCCATTCTTTCCTCTGAAAGTGAACATGAGGAATATTGAGCACAAGGACCAATGGTTGCTATTGCACCAGTGTTCAGAAAGAGTAGAAAATACTATCTCCAAATATAGTTTCATGAGCTGGAACTCATGAATGCTTAAATCAGTATCATCATTTATATAAAGAATTTTAAAAACGTATTTCTATGAGCAGACCAACGACATGATATTCGAGTTTCAGAGCAGACGCTGTGAGAGCCCCCTGAATCTCAATTAATACTCCAAACTTTAAAGTAGTAAAAATAAACTTTCCTATTCAACAAAAAGTTACCAGGAGAACAAAGGAAGAATATGTCGATTGTCTCAGGGATTGTGCTTAAATTCCTACAACTGCAGCATTTGTGGATTTGCATGATTGAGGGAATCAAAAGTTGTAATTATACATAGTATCCAAATCCCAGACCATAAAATATAGTCTTACAACAAGTCTGGAATTCTAAAAAGGAAAAGCAAGTAGAAAGAAAAGAAAGGAAAGATTTTTCTGTGATCTGAAAATTCATTAGAATGATGGTGAAAGCCTTCCCACTCTTCAAAATCCCTGGCAACCACAATGATTACTGTTCCGCTCTTGTCGTCATAAAAATAAAGACTGATGTTTTTATATAATCATAAAGATGAATGGTGCTCACTTGTGCTTATTTTCTTTCTTTACTAACGTGAACAAAAACCCTTTTTTTCCCCATTATTTTTATACATAAAGATTTCCAGCAATATTCATATCATTATACAGGACAATTTTAATAAATTCTGATAGGTGCATCCATTAAATTTCACTGTTACAATACTTTTGAAACCAAGTTATGTAATTTATATCCACTCCTTTAAGACTGAACCTTGTATAAAAAGAGACAACTTATTTTCTGTTTACTTGAACATTTTAAATATATGAATTTGTTACTGTACAACTATAATTAGTACTGTAAAGTCAAGTAAATAATTCTTACTTGTATTGAATTATGTTGTTTAACATTGATTTACATGTTGCAAAATGCAATTAAAATACATCATGGAGTCTTCTCAATTACTGAATAAATAAATTTATAACACAGATAAAAGAAAACAATACTTAACTGTTAGTGTTTTGAAAATTTATCTCCAAAAAATATATGAAAAATCTAGTTTATGATATGAATTAGGATGTCCTGGATTGTACAATAAAACATTGTAGCAAGAATATGATAGGCTCCTGATTAAGTGTTATATTTAACACTTTAAAAGTCACCATTATGAAAATATATTCCAAGAATATCTATTATCTTATAATTTATAAAGTATGATTGAGAAATATGGAGTATTACTTACACACTCTGATATAAAGTCTTGAAAACGCTTGGCATACTGACTAATAGTTAAAAATATATGATGACATTTTGCTTCTTTCAACATTTTCTTATTATTTTAGAAAGCGAATACATTCATGTGGCCAGGCAGGCTTACCTAACTCAATTTGATAAATAGAAAAAAAAAAAAAGTTTCAATTAACCTTACAGTTTTCTCATTAAATGTCTTAGTCATGAAATTACATAAAAATTAAATTTTAAAATATTAAAAAAATAAATTAAGTTGTACTTAACTGCATTACTTATAAAATAGTTTAAGTCATTGAAAACAAATGGAACTTTTTAAAAAAAGATGAAATTCCCATAGCTATGCATAATTTTACTTTAGGGCTTTATCTCTCTTGTCACTTCTTTTATGGTGGAAATATGCAATTCTTCCCTGATGAAATGTGAACTGTTCTTATCCAAATGTAAAAAATTTCAAATATTTCCGTAACGATAAGGGAGAAATATAAGGAGTATCAAAAACCAGATCCTAAAGCAAAGCACTATGAGTTAAAGAAAAAAAAGCAGAGGGTAAAGACTCATATAGTCAGACAGCCACAGAAGGATATGTGTTTCTAATGGGTACAAAGAATCAAGAGTGAGCTATTTCAGCCTTGCTTCCATTAGTATGAGATTAAAAAATCTTGAGTTATCTCTCAGCTGCTCCCGCCCCTTGAAATAAAAGATAAACTTACAGGATGATTTGATAAATCTTAGGACATTCTATTTCACAATCAATGATGTCTATAATTGCTCTTAGAGAAATGATAAAAGAGAAAGCAAACAAAACACAAAACAATGTTGCATACAAGGTCACAGATATTAACAGAGATACCAGAGATCAAAACAAAGCAAAACAAAGTCATCACAGCATTTAGAAGATACTTTGCTTTCTTCCTTGGGAGGTCAGAACCTTGTTCTAAAAGAAAAACATTTGATTTCCACATAAATATACAATAATGACCTTTCTGGGGAAAAAAAATAACCAAAGTTCAGCTAAAAAGGGAGAACAGACCTGCCAGGAATAAAGTCATTATAATAGTTAAATCCCAGGCTTAGCACATTGAGTATTATTTTATGTGGTTCTTTTTTCACATTTTCAAAACTCCTTGTGTTAAGATACCAAATCTTGGAAACAACATAATGATTTGCCACACTATATATTGCTTCTGGCAAAGATCCATTGCCAAGGCACTGACTTTTATTCTTTTTGCCATGGTAACTTCTCCTTGTCTAGCTCCACTCAGAATGAAGGTGAATAACTTGGAGCATCAACTTCTAAATGTAGTCAGCAGCAGCCAGGGAAGGTCCAGACAGGTTTCTTTAGGACTGTATGTTGAATTGCATTCAGCCAAGTTTTGGACAGTTGAGGATATATATCCTGTCACATCTCACTGCTCAACTAATTACTCTTCTTTGGCTGCCACCGCTCATTGCTTTCTATGCCAGCAAGTCTCAGAACTGCTCAGTCTTGAAGGTGAAATAAGCATGGATAGTATGTGATAACAGAGATCGGGGCTAAGTTCTTTACATCTAACTTTAACTTAAACACTGAGGCCCTTTGAGGAAGATCTAGTCAGCCCTGCCTTACACAAGATAAAAATTTTATTTTCACATTTATACAACTATTAGGTGACTGAGCAAAGGCTTGAAGTTGATTCTGTCTGACCCCAAAGCCAAGACCATGTCACCACACATACTACTTTTCCCCAGGTGCTGTTATTTCTCTGCTACCTGATGGCCGTCTGGATCAGAGGTTAGCAAACTTTGTTCTATAAAGGACTGGATAGTGAGAATTTCAGGCTTGGCAGACTACCTGTGACTCTATTTCATATTCCTCTTAATCTTTTTGTCTTTGATAAGCCTCTTAGTATATCTGTTATCAAAAAGATTTAAAAAATAAGTGTTGGCAAGATATGGAGAAAAGGGAACACTTGTGCCCTGTTGGTGGAAATGCAAGTTGATACAGACATTATAGACAAACTTAAGGGAAATATGAATATTATTTAGCCTTAATAAAAGGAGATCCTGATATTTGTGAGGGCATAGATGAATCTGGAGGACATTCTGTTAAGTAAAAGAAGACACAAAATGAAAAATGCTGTATGATCTCACCTATATGTGGAATCTTAAAAAGGTCAAATACACAGAAACAGAATAAAATAGTGGTAATGAGGGTGGAGAGGTTGGATAGGGAAATGTTGGTCAAAGGGTACAAAGTTGCAGTTGTGTAGGTTGAATAAGTCTAGAGAGCTAATGTACAGCATAATTACAGTGCATACTGTATTATAAACTGGAAATTTGTTAAAAAAATAGATTTAAGGTGCTCTCTTAAAAAAAAAAAAGTAAAACTGGTCTAGGTTTTTAAGACCATACAAAAACAGGCTACAGGCCAAATTTATTGGCCAACAAACTGGAGTTAGCCAACCCCTGTTCTAGAGGGTACACACAATTAACAGCTGCCTTGGATTGGCACTCTGGCTAGCATATGCTTAAACATGCCTAGAAAATATAATTGCAGAAATGGTGCTTCCCATTCTCCATTTTAAGACGAGGCTTTGAAGAATGAGAAGCTTTTCTGGAATATATTTAAGATCTCCCAGTAATCTACGAAATACCTTGAAAGCAACTCCACTCTGCCAGAGCACTCTTTCCTCTTTCTTCTCTTCCATTTTTCTTTTCCTATGTGAATTTGTGTTCCTAGCAAATAATTCCTTGAGATACAGTAAGATTTTGTTTATCAGATGCATTTATATTCTAAAAGAATGTTATTGATCTCTCCATTAGGCTATATAACAACACATACACACACTCATGTACACACACACACCCCCCATAGTCTCACTCCATCAACAAATAATGAGTTTGTCTATTTTCCTGAAACTGTGTTTTGCTCTTTGAATTTGTAGATGCATAATGCATATGGAGATTTATTATAATCCCAAGAGCTTGTTGTATTTCATCCTGTCCAGTTCAGGTTTTTCCTATCTAATCTCATCAATTCTTACTAGAATATAAAACTTCACAGGTTGCTCAGTTTTTATGTTATTCTTTTACATTTTTTGATGGAAAATTTATCCACATACACTGATAATTCACATTGGATTAAATTTCTTAGTATGTTCTTCAATATTTCCTACACACTTTTGTCATATTTACAAATTGTTACTTCTTTTCTGGTTTTATTAGTAAATGATCGCACATGTTATCAAACAGATAAGTACGAAATATTTGATCTAGTTTTCTTTTTTCTATAGCTATTGTGTAATAAGTCTTACCAACATTGTATACATTTATGTAAATATGTACATATGATTTTTAATGGCTGTACACATGCATAACGTCTGAAGTTTTGTTTACCAAATTAAGATTATATAGCATATAGAATTATTTTAATTACAAAAATATAAAATTTCCTACTGTATTAAAATTGTTTGAAAACCTCAATATTATTGGCTTCATAATTTTCCATACTTGAACAATGTGATATTTTATTCCATTTCCATAATCATTACCTCAAGTTCCTATTTGGGACACTTATGAGATCAAGTTTTCTCTATTTTAAATGTTTCTGCAATAACATTTCTTACATAAGTTTTTCAATGCTTTATCTTCCCTGAACTTTTCAAAGGGCAATTGCTTGATGAAAAGCAGCATCTAAACATCTTCAAACTTCTTTTTTTTATTATGCTAAGTACCCTTTAGTTCCCATCTGCTATTTCCCCCATCCCCGTCCTCTCTGGTAACCATCAATTTGTTCTCTCTAGTTAAGGGTCTATTTTTGGTTTCTTTTTCTTTGTTTTCTTTCTTAAATTCCATATATGAGTGATATCATATGATTTTTGTCTTTCTTGGACTTATTTCACTTAGCATTATACTCTGTAGATCTCCATGATGATGCAAATGGCAAAATTTTATTCAGTGGCTGAATAATATCCCATCACACACACACACACACACACACACACACACACACACACACACACCCCACCTCCTCTTTATTCATTCATCTCATAGATGGGCATTTGGGCTGCTTTCACAATTTGTCTACTGTAAATAATGTTGTAATAAATATAGGTGTTCGTGCCTCCCTTTGAATTAGTGTTTTTGTATTTTGGGATAAATACACCACAGTGCAATTCTTGGATTGTAGGCAGTTCTACCAGTTGCATTCCCACTGACAGTGCACACGGGTTCCTTTTTCTCCACATCCTCATGAACATTTCTTGTTTCTTGTGTTTTTCATCTTCAAACATTGTTAGTATTGTTGATACAGTATTCAAGCTGTTTCAAGAAATGGCATATTTAGGGGCACCTGGGTGGCTCAGTGGGTTAAGCCTCTGCCTTCAGCTCAGGTCATGATCCCAGGGTCCTGGAATGGAGCCCAGCATCGGGCTCCCTGCTCAGTGGGGAGCCTGCTTCCTCTCTCTCTCTGCCTGTCTCTCTGCCTACTTGTGATCTCTGTCAAATATTTTTTTTTTTAAAAAAGGCATATTTAAAGTACCTCAAGCCTCTCCTCCAGAAAAAAGGAAAGGAAATAATTACTTGTCCCATATGAACCATAATGATTCAGAATGCCACTTTCAAAAAAAGATTCTCTCTTTTCAAGTTTTTTTTCCCTCCAGTTTTTCAAATGTCTGTTAAATTTCTTTGTTGAATGTCATGTAGTTGGATGATCTGTTGAGATGTAAATTCAATAAATGTAAGTCTAACATTGAGAAATGTTACAATACAATGATAAACATTTAAATTTCCCTTATTGCCCTAATGTCTTTTATAGCTATTTGATGTTTTTGTTTGTTGTTTTTCAATCCAAGAACCAATTAAGAATTATGCACTATATTTAGTCATTAGAAGGGTTTCCCAACTCCTCTTTTTAATTATTTACTCTTGTCTTTCATGATGTTGATGTTTTTATGTATCTAGGACAATTGTTTTGTAGAATAGCCCTAAATTTGTATTTGTCTAGTTGTAGACTATGCTCAGGTTAAAGAGTTTGGCAGGGACTAATACATCACTGATCTACATGTTTATTACATCTTATCATGGTTTGCACAATTGTCAGTTATGGTAATATTAAGTTTCACCATTTGTTTGAGATGGTATCACTAAATTTACCCATTATAAGAGACTTTGTCTCTATTAACAATTTATATTTTTATAATTTGGAACTCTGTAAATATGCCATTCCTCAACAACTTTTCACCTAATATCTTAGCATCCATTGTTTAATCAGTTGTTAGAGTGGTAACAAATGGTTATTTTCTAATTATTTTATTTATTCTACATTTATTAGTGGCAATTTTTTCAACTGAAAAAATAAATTTTACTACCACCTTGCCTATACACCTTTAGGATTTTTTTACTGTCAGATTCATTGACATTTTTATATTTCTACAATGCATTCGTGGTGTCCCTACATAACAATGAGATCCATGATCTTTTCACAAGTTAACATAAATAAGATTTTTTTTTTCCTTCCTGGAATGAAAAATATTCTAGCTTCTCCTCATACTTCTCTACCCTAGTAATGGAATCAACCATTTTTCCAAGAGTCCAAGTTCTTTTGAGATATTAATGGTTTACTTGTACTCTAAATTTTTAGTCCCTTTCTCAGAGCATAGCTGCTGAACTCATGTTTCAACCCAATAAGGTGATTTCTGTCTTTCCACAGTTTCATATCTTTATCTTCCTTCTACAGTGAAATATGTGGCTCCCCCAAATCTCACCATACTTAATCATTTGCTTAAACTTACAGGATGCACAAAATAGACTTATAATTGCAACATCAAAACCTCTGCCGAAAACTAAAGCGATGAGGTGAAGTTCAAGATCACTTTGTAGTTTTGTGATTTCGTCTTCTTCATATTTCTAAGCTATTTAACATCAAATTGTTCAAAAGATTCCTCTTTGAGACTATACTTTCAACTTTATATTTTTGCCAGTTTTACTGAGAAATTATTGACGTATATCACTGTATAATTTTAAGGTATGCTGCATAATGGTTTGATTTACAAACACTGTGAAGTGATTACCACCATAGGTTTAGTATTTCTCTTTCCACCACAGCCTACAGATGGTAAGCAAAATTTCTTTTTGTGATGAGAACTCCTAGGATCTACTCTCTTAACAGCTTTTCTATTTATCATATAATAGCATTAGCTCTGGCCAACATGTTGTACATTGTTTCATTTCCCTTTTAAATGTAAAGGCTTTTCTGTTTTTTAGTATTAAAAATCAAATGTATTAAAATGAGCTATTTTAAAAATACAGTTTTGACAAAGGCATACACCTATGTAATCATCTACAGTATCAAGATCTAGCCCAACCTAAAGTTGTCTCCTCTTCCCTCATTGATCTGTATACCTCTCAAAACTTGGCGCCAGGCTCTATCTGATTTGCTTTCTGTCTCTTTAGGTTAGTTTTTCTTATTGTAGAATTTTAGAGAAATCGATTCATGCAATGTATATTCTATAACCTGCTGTTCTCGCTCACATGTTGCTTTTGAGGTTTATCCATGTTTTTGCATTGATCAGTAATTTGTTTTATTGTTACTTAGTATTCCATTATGGAGACACATTACAGTTTTTTATTTGAGGTTGGGGCTATAAAGTGGCCATGAACACTCATTAAAAATTACTTTAAGGTCACATGTATTTATTTCTCTTCAGGAAATAACTAGGAGTAGAAAAGCTGCATCATATGGCAAATACATTTAACTTTATAAGAAACTCCCAAATTGTGTACCAAAAGATTGCCAAAACCAACTATACAGCTTTGTGAGGACTAGTAAAAAAGGAATATTTGAGATCTCTTATTCAAAAATTAAGAACTTCAAGATGAGACAACTGAGTGTTATGCCAAACACAAGACTCTTCTTGAGGCACAGCCCTGCCCTGTGCAGCTGCACTAGCCACATGCCCACACAGCCGGCCCCCGTTTTTGTACCACGTTACATTACAGCCAGCAGTGTGTGAGAGTCCTACCGGTTCCACACCCTTGCCAACATTGGTAAAGTTGATCTCTTTAATTTTGACCATTCCAAGGTTTGGGTATTAATATCCAGTTTCTGTGGTAAGTATTTGCAATTTCCTGATGAAAAAGGGTGTTAGTCATTTATCAGTTATTGCATATGTACTCTTATGAAGTAAGTGTTCTGATTGGTTGCACATTTTTTACTGAGATTTGACTTTGCTATTGTTGTAATGTTATTTAATCTTGACAGAAGTCTGTGATGAGATTTATTGACAATATTCTCTCCCAGTGTATGTGACTTTCTCTTTCATTTTCCTTTTTGAAAAACATTTGTTTGTTTCTTTTAATGTTTGTTCTGAACAATGATCTCCAACTTACCACTATTTTTCTTCTGTGGGATAAGTGTCAAGGTTCAGATGTTCTACATTTTATGTATTGATAACATTTTTGCAGACACATATTGAAAAACCCTTTCTCAAAGAATTATCTTGGTACTAATTTTCAAAACAATTAACTATATATGTGCGGGTCGATTTCTGGACTCTTGGTTTTCCTTTTTCTAGGTTTATGCAAATAGAAATATCACACTGTTTAGATTACATTTTAAGTTTAGATATTAAGTACTTTACCTTAATTAAAAGTCCTTCAACTTTCTTTTTCAAAATCGTCAATTCGTGAGTAAGTTCTTTTTGCAAGTAATTTTAGAATCAGCTTGTCGATTCTTATAAAAAGCCTGATGAAATTTTGAAATAAGATCTATTATTAAATCTATAGATGCATTGATCTCTTAAATCATTGAGTTTTCCAGTCCATGAAGACTATATCTCAAAGTTTATTTTTTTAAATTCTCATTTTTCTATAGTTTGCCGTGTACAAATCCTACACAAATTTTATTGCATTTCTCCCTAATTATTTTGAGTTTATGGATACTAGTATAATTTTTTTCTTTCTCTTATGTTAAAATTGAATTTAGGGACATCATTCTCTGATGTTATGAAATTCCCTTCATTTTAGTAACTTTTTAAATTAAATTCTTTAGGATATTCTATTAACATAATCATGGATTTACAAATCTTAAAATTTTTACTTCTCCCATCTATATGCCTTTAAATCACTTTCTTACCTTATCTCACTGGCTAGGACTGAAAATTCAACTGAAATGGAAAGATTGGATATTCATATTTTGTTCTCAATCATTCACATGAAAATATAATGTTACTTGTAGGGTTTTATTTTGTCTGTATAGATATCCTTTAACAGATTGAAGATGTTCCTGTTTATTTCTAGTTTGCTGGGAGTTTTTATTATGAATGGCTGTTGAAAGTTGCCAGCGGTGGTGAACTACAACCTAAAACCGGAGGAAGGAATTTAAAAACTGGAGTAATGTAGTACATAATTAAGTAATTTTTGAGAAATTTTAATTATATTGACAATGGAATAGACTTGCTATTGCTTGGGTAAATTACGTAGAACAGGAGTCAGTAAACATCTTCTGCAAGGACCAGAGAGTAAATAGTTTAGGCTTTGAGGATCACAGAGTCTCTGCAGCAATTTCTTTTTCTTTTACTTTTTGTTGGTCTGTTAGTTTTGTTTCTTTGTACAATCCTATAAAAATATAAAACCATTGTTGGCTCTCAGGCCTTAGAAAAACAAACCTAAGCCAGATTTGGCCCTGGGGCTTTAGTTAGCTGAACCCTGCACTGGAGAAAGATAATGAAAAACTCCTCAGGGCCATTAATCATCAATTAAATGCTAAGTGTGAAAGCCAGAGGGCCTCCTTGGCAACATATGTTACAGTTACTATTGCAGCATAACAGATCTTGCAAAACCTTAGTGGTACAAATCAACCTTTTTATTATGCTCACAGATTCCGTGGTCTGGAAATCAGAAAGGGCATATCAAGGATGACTTTCTTTCTCCTCCACAATATTTGGGAAGACAGAACAGCTGGGATCAATGCAATGACTGAGTTCTGGAATTATCTGCAGGTGTCTTCATTAATATGTCTGGCACCTAAGCTGGGTTGACATAAAATTTTGGCTCAGCTCAGAAAATTGCTATCCATGTGGACATGGGCTATCCCTGTGGATTGGGTTTCCTCACAGCGTGTTGGTCTTAGAGTAATCAGACTTCTTAAACTGGAGCATAGGGTGCCAAAATCTAGCATCCCAGTACATGAGGCAGAAACTGTAATTCATTGGATAGCTAACTTCAGAAGTACAAGTAACTTCTATTTCACTATACCAAATGAAGCAGGCACAAACCCAATTAGATCTACGGGTATGTGATACAGACCACCTCCCAATGGGCAAGTGTCAAAGAATTTACAACCATTTTTTAAAACTTCCAAAATCAACCCTCTTGCAACAAATTATTCCTATTCTTTCCACATGTGAAATCTACTCACCTCTTTCTAAAATCCACCCCCCCCATCCCATATCTCACCTCATTTTGACTTCAGGCACAGGCTAAAAGTAATCCTGGAGATTGTCAGTTCATCAGGTCTATATGCAGATGATGCCCCTCTAGTACAGTATTTAAGGTACAGCTCATCTGCACCTGAAAATCTGTGCTCAGGAAGAGACAAGTTGTCTACCCCACATACTCCAAAGTACTATCATGAAACAGGAAAAGGATTGGAAGTCAGTTACCTTTCCAAAAGGGGGAGGGATAGGAAAGGCACATAGTAGTCATTAGTCCATAGTAATTCTGAAATTAAACAAGGAACCAGTAGCCAGTTCCTTTGTGAGAGATTATTCTTGTTCTGTACAGCTGGTTCTTCAGGGCATTTTGTTCAGCCCTTGTTTAAATAAACTTGAATAAACTCTTGTTTATTCCATTTTAGTCATCATTCAATGACCACAGTTTCCTGTGGTTGCAGCAAAATTCCACAGATGCGGGGGATCTAAAAGTCTATATGGACTTTATGCTCTCTATCCCTTTAGGTCCAAACAGGTATAATTCCTTCAAGACTATTTTTGGGTTTCCAGTATTCAATTTACAATTAATTCTATTAGACAAAAGCCACATGAACTAATCTCTTCAAGATTTGCTCTTATCTATTTTTGGCTCACTGTAAAGATGCTGAGTGGCAATGTCCTCAATACTAAGATATTCTCAGGAGCTCTATTTATAATGGGGGCTAAATAAACATATCATTTATATCACTTTCAGTTCCTTCTTTTTTCTATCTAGCAAAATGTTTCTGTTAGGTATTATATATTTCTGAGGATTTCAGTTCCATCCTGTATTTATCTTTTACCCAAATATATTTCCTAATTTGATATTTTTTTATTGACTGGAGGGGCTGAAAATTTATATTCCTTCTAAATGTTGTTTGTAAATTGAACATTTCTTCTTTAACTTACATTTTTCTCTTAGTAGCTTATCCTAAGAACCTGAAAAGAGCCAGTTGGCACTTTCAATATTTTTTCTGGAAACTCCCTTAACAATATGCATGTTATTATTACATGTACTATATTCCACATTAATCCAGACAAGTTTTACTAAACTTTCTGCCATGACATAACAGAAGTCTCCTTTCCTCCAGCTTTTAATAATATTCTTCTCATTTTAAGCCCTCACCACCTTCTTCCAGGCTGTACCTATCAGTTACCTCTCCACCCTCCCAGCTTCCTTGCTTTTCTAGTCCCAAATATAACGCCATGATTTTAGGTACCAAATTCTGTTTATTAACTTCCTGCATAACTAATTACACCAAAATTTAGTTGCATAAAACAGCCATTTCATTACAGTGGCTCAGATTCTGCTGGCCAGGAAGTTGGTGCTACAACTGTATGAAGACTTGGTTGAGAGTATGACTCAAGGGTTAAAGGCTGTCATCATCTGGAGGCATCTTCATCCACATATGTAATACCAATGTTGGGATGACTCAAAAATCTGTCTCAGGTAGGAATGATGACCAGAGTTCTTTTCTATACCATTCCACGTGGCATGGCCTTCTGATAGCATGGAGAACTGAGGGTAGTCAGTCACTTCTTCAATAATGACTCAGTGTTCCTAAAGGAGTTTCCCAGGAGATAAGATGGAAATCACATAGCATCAACCTCTGTTTGCTCTAATGGATAAAGTAATCACAAACGCACCAAGAATTCAAAGAGAGGAGCATAGTCCCTACCTTCAATAGGAAGAGTCACAGATCATTTTGTTTTGTTTTATTTTAACTGTCACATCATAAAAGATCCTTATATCCTTTATGTGACAGAAATAAAGAGAGGAAAACAAAGGTAAAGACTCAAACATAACAACAGATATGCTCCAGAGGTTAAGTTCTCAAGTCAGGCAAATCAGTTCTGTTGAGTAAGGATCCTGAAGGGGAATTAAAGAGACCCTAAGAGATGTGATGAGCAACCAGAAATAATGGTTTGATTCACTTTGGGGAGGGGAGGCGAACCATAAGAGACTATGGACTCTGAAAAACAACCTGAGGGTTTTGAAGGGTCAGGGGTGGGAGGTTGGGGGAACAGGTGGTGGGTGATGGGGAGGGCACGTTTTGCATGGAGCACTGGGTGTTGTGCAAAAAGAATGAATACTGTTACGCTGAAAAAAAAATAAATAAATAAATATTATTAGTAAAAAAAAAAAAAAAAAAAAAAAAAAAAAAAAAAAATCTTAAATCTTCAAAACTCCTTAATCCTCTGACCCTACAGAAGTGGCCTACTTTATCCTGTTTAAGAATAGTGCTCATTGCTTCTCACCTACAAGACAACACATGCTTGTGTTCCCAGAATCTATCCCGTGTTCTCTCGTGCCCAGTAGGCCAATAACTATGAGTAAATCAAAGCATAACTGAGCTTTTTTTAAGTAAATAAAGACAGTATTCATTGAAAGAGATAGCCATCATGGGACCAGCAGAATACGGGAAACTGAATACACAACTAGACTCTAGGAGGGTTGAATCAAGAGAAACAAAATATGAAGCTGCATAAGGAAAACTATCGATATGGGAGCACTCACCTAGGACATAACACTTAACAACCAGATAAATATGTTGGGAGACAAGGTAAACATTCTTTTAGAATAGCTCTTAGAATGTTAAACAAAGCTAGGACACATTCTGCATGAACTCAGGAATGTCAACACTGCTGTGGCAGAGATCAAAAGGGATGGGGAAATTATTTCTATAGAATGGATATGTTGGAGAACCTGGGTGGCTCAGTTGGTTAAGGGTCTACTTTCTGCTCAGATCATGATCCCAGGGTCCTGGGATCTAGCTCCTTACTGGGCTTCCTGCTCAGTGGGGAATCTGCTTGTCTCCCATTTCCTCTGCCCCTCTCCCTCTGCTTATACTGTCTCTCAATTTCTCTTTCTCAAATAAGTAGATAGAATCTTTAAAAAAAAAAAAAAGAAGAAGAAAAGAATGGATATGCTAGCTAAATCCAGAAGACCTAGCAGATGAATGTGTTTCATAGGTAGCTACTGGGATATAATATTTTTTCAAGTAGTAAGGAATGCACTAATGAGAATAGCACCAGCATAATGGAGAAGTGCAACATTTCTCCTTTGTAGGTTAGGACTAATACAAGATAATTACAGAACTGGACTCTTCTGTAGCAATCAATATGGTAGGATCCTAAAATAAGACAGGGTTGGGGAGAGGTGGGAAAATTACAGTTTATCATTAGAATCAAGGTACACAAAACTGTATTTAGTGAAAGTAAGAGTAACAGCCAGTGAGTCATGACTTGCAGAAAGGTATGGAGATGGTCACTAGAATATGGTAATCCTGGAGGCAAATAGATCAACAACCTGGAATGGTATTAATCTATATAATCAAAACTAAGTCAAGAATGAATATTTAGACAGTCAAAGACATCACTTCCAATCAAAGACACTACCTATTTCCCATATTCTGAGCCTAAAGTCAGGGTTTGAACTAGAACTCACTCCTAAAAGTGAGATCCTGACTGCAGGATCAAGGACTTTGCAACACTGTGGAAACTATATATGATTCTCAATTTCTCCCCATAACAGAACTTGTAACAATTGTGTAATTACTTGTTTGGGAAAGAGGAACGCTAAAAATGTCATAGAATTTTTGCTCACAGGGTCTGATACCCAAAGATCTGAGCACCATTAAGCCTCCAATTTAGAGTTGGACCAACACGAGCCAGTTAGCTAATGTACTACTTGTTCAGTATACTTTATAGCATCTCACCGTGTCTAGACAGTATGATTCATCAGTGTCTGTATGAATAAAATGTACTTATCTGGTATGTGGGACTATGCCTTCATTGATTTTGTGACTTGGAATTTAAAAAGAAATGTAAGAGTAGACAAAGTCTAATGGAAAGATCTGAAACTGCTTCTCACTTCTGGCTAAAATCAAAATCTATTATGTACATCACATTCTGGAGGATAAGTAGAGTAAGTCCTTAAAAGACCTAAACGAGGCAGAGGTGGTAGTCCCCATTACTTCTCTATTTAATTCATAGTTGGGTCTCTATATCAAAGAGCAACATCCTGAAGGAAGAATACTACTGCAAACTCAGCAGTTTGCCAGATGTGGCGTCTGTGATAATGCACTTCAAGTTATTCTGAGGTACATGGTATGTGTCCATTAAATGATGAGTGCATTATTACCTATCCCAATCAAAAATGATAATCAGGGACACCTGGGTGGCTCAGTCATTAAGCATCTCCCTTCGGCTAAGGTCATGATCCCAGGGTCCTGAGATCGAGCCCCTCATTGGGCTCCCTGATCAGTGGGAACCCTTCTTCTCCCTCTCCCCCTGCTTGTGCTCTTTCTCTCATTGTATCTCTCTCTCTCTCTCTCTCTCAAATAAATAAATAAATAAATAAATCTTTAAAAAATGATAATCAGAAACAGTTTGCATATACTTAGGATGGCTCAAAGTCTACATTTTTCAGTCCCAAAAATTATATCTTTGCCATCTAGTCATGATTCAGTCTGAATGAAGCTAGATCACTATATTTTGGGCAGAACAGCATACCAGTCCTTTGCATTTATGAATGCATTAACTAACGCATTGACTAGTTGGACTAAGAGTAGCATTACATTGTCTTGGTTAGACATATGGAGTTCAGAGGATAAGAGTTAAAAACCTAGGAACTTGGGCGCCTGGGTGGCTCAGTGGGTTAAGCCGCTGCCTTTGGCTCAGGTCATGATCTCAGGGTCCTGGGATCGAGTCCCACATCGGACTCTCTGCTCAGAAGGGAGCCTGCTTCCCCCTCCTCTCTGCCTGCCTCTCTGCCTAAAAATAAATAAAATCTTAAAAAAAAAAAACAAAAAAACCTAGGAACTTTACAAATATTCGGACATTTTAGGTGTCCATTGATGTTGAACATAATAAAATATCTCACCACCACACCATGACTCCCAAAATATATTATTTCACATATTGCACCATGGAGAAAAAAGTGTAATACATTAGACCTCTCCAGTTCTTGTAGACATTGTATTTTATACTGGGGTAACTACAATCCTATGCCAGATGTCATGAGGGCCTGCCAGTTTTGATGAGAGCCCACAGAAGGAAAGGGTTCTGCAGTAGGTCCAAGAATTTGAAAAATATAAATCTAAGAAAGAAAAACATCTGACAGAGTCCTTCAAGAAGGATAATTCACAACTATGAATCTTGTTCTGATCAGGTAATGTCAGTGGGTGACTGTACTGATAGCACAAAATATAGAAAGGGACTTAATAGCTAGTGTAGGTTGTCCTATTAAGCAGCCATGATACTTGGACCATATAATCTGGCAAATACAATACTATTAGAGGTATTGGTGGTAATAAAGCATGCCTTGTGTAGTTAATGGCAAGGCCCAATGTAATACTAACACAAGACAGAACTCCAGTGTTCCTGAGCAGGTCTCTGCCATCTGTAGTAGAGTATTTTGAAAAACATAGCAGATGTATAAATATATGATAAACCATCAGTTCATATACATTATGATACTACAAAAAATTACCAGTTCTCATTGAAATGTAATGAATCCACAATAATGGACTCATAGCTTTTTTCTTTTATTAACTTCCAAAGAATTCATCCTGCTTTTTCTAATAAAATTTGATTATAAGAAAGCAAACTAAATAGGCAGTTTCTTTTCCAACAGAAGGATTCTAACTAATAAATGGACCAGCAGTGATCAAAATAGAAATATGCCATTTGATAATACCTAGTTAAATAATAAAAACAAAGGGTGTAGGCAAAATTATCAAGGGACATGAAAACTATTCGATGAAATGTTGAGAAATTTGTAGTGATGAGATCTGGTAAACAATAACAATATTATTAAAATTAGGATAAGCAGATTTCATACATATCATGTAATGTGGTTTGGTAGCAAGAACACAGCAACACCTATAAAACATTGTTGCCAACCAAAAAAGTTAAACAAGATCGTAAAGCAAGCATCTAGTTTATAGGAAGCATAGCATTAAAAGAATAAGGTAATACACCATGCTAAAACAAGTACTACCCATATCAAGAATGTGAGATATCCTACAGTAAAAATGGCCTGGTTTTCAATTAAATTACATGGATGTACATACACACACACACAGAGCCTGCTCTAGAATACAAATTAGACTTTGGAAGAAAATCAAATGCAGTGTGGCAATGTATGAAATTTGTAGGAACTGTGCAATGTGAGCAAACCAAGAGTAAAATTTATCCTTGAGTTGGGGAATTTTACAAATATTAGATGATAATTATGCATTTATTTTGGTGTGATATTGGTTAAATTTTTATTTAGAAGTTGTCATTATCACTAGGAAATAGATATGAATTCTGAATGATGTGACTTGACTTGTTTTGACATATTCCCAACAAAACAAGTACATCTTACAGATAAAGTTTGCAAAAGGTACAGAATTGTTGCAAATGACATTTGTGAGAATGGCAATATGTGCCTTAAGTATACTTCTCACCTACTCTGTATGTGTTTAACAATTTCTCAAAATAAAAAAAAATCTCTTTCTGATTAGGAAGACCAATATGAAAAAAAATTATAAATAAAAATTTTAAAATATAAAATAGATTTTTCTTCTCTAACACTTATGGTAGGTTGGAAATTTATTGTTTGTTAATAATAAAAATCAAAGGTGAGACTCAAACACACAGATAAGTGCTGGAGCACAGATATATTTTCTTAAAGAACCTGAGTGCATTTTCTTATAGTGCAGCTTCCACAGCCAAAGAATTTATGAACATTGCTATGTGGTTATGCACCAGTCAGAGATTTATCAGTTTTGAAATTTCATGAGTCTTCACATCTCCTATCTTATATATTCCTCAGTTCAATCTTTCATTTAACTTTAAAGTTTGGGTTTTTACTGAAATTAACTAGATAGTGCATCTGCCTTGTTATCCACTCTTTTCTCTCCCACCCATGGGCTTTCACATCCTCGTGTCTCCTTATCTGCCATCAACAAATCCCATAAATAAGTGTCAGCAGAAACTGCAGGAGTGAGTTCTCAACATCCCTGCTGATTAGGCAGAAATCAGCCTGATTCTTAAATCGTTTTTACCAAAACGAGAAAGGTCATGCAAAACACACTGCTTAAGTCTTGAGTCAGAGCTGGAAATGTAGGCTACACTCTCAGAAATGTGTAGTTTCCCAATAGTTCTGTAAGTTTAAATTGTGTTGACAATCATTCTGACAAACTACTTAAAGGTATTTAAAAAATTCTGTTCAACTCCTGAATGGTCCTGGCCTCAGAATCCCTAGGTGGCCTAAGGCCAATTGCATACCTTCCAACACGTATCCTTTGATTTGTGCATACAAGAGAATGACTGCTGAAGTAGTTCTGGTCCTGCCAGCCAATGAATTTCAGGGACTCTGAGCTTCAGCACCCCTCCCTAAAGATGTCAATAGCTATACAATGGCTGCTACTCATTTGCTTACTCCAGGACCATTCCCTTCCATCAAGAAACTGAATTGTAACACACAAGCTAAGGGTTTGTTTGAGCCTGTGACCTGTTCCATTACCACTTCAGTACCTTGGTCCCCTCAGTCTCTCACAAAGACAGAAAAATGCACACACCTAGACTAATGCATAAACAGAAGTGTGGTCATGTTTGTTTAGGATGTAGTAATTTTAACACAGGATTAGTTTTGGATTAACACAACTACTTTGGTGCAAAGTGTGATTTGAATGAATTGGATCTTTCTCTCCAGGGCTACAGAAAACTCAGTGAAAACCAAAATGTATGTAGGGTCTTCAGTTAATGAAAACAGATCTACTGGGGCTCCTGGCTGCCTCAGTTGGTTAAGCGGTTGCCTTCGGCTCAGGGTCCTGGGATCAAGCCTCGCATCAGGAAAAGAAAAAGAAAACAGAGCTACGAAACGTTCATAGTGAACAAATTTGTGAGAAGTAGCAGCTCTTTATCTTACTCTAGTCTTTCAATTTCAATAACCAGAGACAAGAAGGCAATAGCAAGAGAGAACATAACCACATTGCCAGAAGGGCAAAACGAATTTTAGGGCTTTCTGAGTGCTGTTGTGTGTGTATCTCTTATGTGTTCAAGTATTACTCTTCCTCTTTGGAATGCCAGGCTAATTCTCCTTAAGAGAATCTCAACTCAAAACAAAACAGTTGAATCAGAAAAAGAACAATTGGCATTAACACTGAATATTATGTGATAATACAGAGCGCAAAAGCCTAAGTTAAATTTATAATCTTTCAAAATGCCTGTGACTTAAATAGCAAATAGGTACTCATGAGGGTGTGGGGAATTATATAAATATGGATATAATTGTGGTCACACAGAACAATGACTGAAGAGAAAATGCTAAAATGCCCCAGTAATTCAGAAACATATGAGGTAGAATTTGCCTGAACTATTAAATGCCAATAGCAGTAAATTCCAAGGACAGTGAATCTTCAATTAATTTTCCTTATAAAGCTTTTGAAGGGCCTCCAGGCTTATTCAGATCATTAGAATTGCTTTAGCAGCCCTAAACAAGAAACCCTATTTGCTGTTAATGGAAGAGAAAGTTTGCAGCTATAATGACTACACACTTTGCAGACTATAATGACTACATTCCTGTAAAAATTCTGAGGAATTATTTTTCTTTCAAATTAGTAAATATCTCAATCTTAAACATTAAGGAAGACACTTTCCCTGATAGATTTTTTTCCTCTATTTTTCCACCACTCAAGAAAATCCACTTAGTTCAAAATGCAATGTTTTATTTTTGTTTACTTTTCATTCTGCAGGGTGGAAAAAGTCATAAATGATTGCAACAGGTTACATTTTAAAGGAAAAAATGTTAAAATTTTTTTCAAAAAGTTGGCGTCTTACATGCCACAACATGTTGGATGGCACACCGTGCACACCCTCACATACCTTCTCTGTCTTACAGTGACTCTATATGCACCTCCTTCCCCCTCCCCTGCTTTTTTGTCTCTGAAGTGAAGCTCCTTAGCAAAGACTCAGCACACCTTCTGAACTTTTGTTCTTGATGTGCCTTTTTTTGTTGTTGTTATCTTCGTTTATAAACATTTCTCTGTAGTCAGCGTCTTCATTCATTTCTCTGTACTCAATTTCTTCGTTCTTCTCCAAAATATTCTTAGGTCTCACCTCTAAAAAGCAGCCTTCCTTTATGTCTACAAAGCCCTTGATCTATTCATCCTGTCCCTATCTTTCCATGGTTAAGGCCACTGACCACGATCTCTAGACTTCTTCTAATTCAATACTTTATTCCACGTATTCCTTAATACTTTGAAATCTGGTTTCTTTCTCCTTCATATAATCTAGAGCTTATCCTACTGAAACTATTCATAATCATTTCTCACAGGGTTACGTCAAACCACCAACTAGATAAAAATGGTGAGTTATGTTAGAGCATACTTAAGTAGAGATGTTTTTCTGAGAAAAATATTTTAATTGGGTAGTTGTAATGGATTGAGTAATGCTCCCTCAAAATCCAGGTCTACCCAGAACCTCAGAATGTGACTTTATTTGGGATTTGGGACTTTGTAGGCATAAGATGACATCATATAAGATTAGAGTAGACCCTAAATACAAAGAGCAAATGACCATGGAGTGACAGATAGGAATGTGATGTAAAAATGGAAACAAATTGGAGTGACACTTCTGCAAGCCAAGGAATGCCAAGCATGCCAGCAAGAATGAGTAGCTAGGAAAGAAGCATGGGGTGATTTTTTTCCCTCAGTCTCCAGAAGGAACCAACACTGCCTACAACTTCATTTTGAACTGTTCATCACCAGATATGTGAGAGAATATATTTCTGTTGTGTAAAGCCATCCTTTTCCCGGTAATGTGTTATGAATGCCCTATTAAAAAACTTGGTAGTTTAAAAATATTTTTCCATATGAAACACAAAAGATATATGTGAGTGGAAAATAATTTCCTTTTGTCTTACAAACTTAATAAGAAAATAAGATGAAATATTATCACAATACCACCATTTTTTTACCCCATGCCCAGGCCCAAATAGTTTGTTTTCCTCTGTTACAGTGATATTTTGGTGGGAAAATTAAGAAATAACTGTTTTTTGAAAATTTTAAAATCATTGCTAGCTGTTACATTCAAAGCCTCTTGATTTTTGACATCCTCAAAACTATAGACCAATTTATTAAAAACATAAATTTTCCTTTTTGTCCTCTCTGACACTGAATCACCTACTTCCACTTTTGCCCTTCTCTGTCTGTATACAGGATCTTATTTTTTATTCTGAGCGTTCTAACCATGGCATTATTTTATAAGTTTATCTTTGTTTTATTATACACTGCTTCTCATATATGCCCAAGTTAATCCCAAATTAACATTTCAACAAATCACTTCTCCAATCCTCTTCAACTGCATGGTAAGTTGATTTCTTGTCCATCTTATGTCTCATTCATCTCCATGTCTCACACTGAACTTTTTATCCAATCTTTCTTATATTTCTAACAAACTAAGTATTGGACTTCTCATTCCTCTTATGGCACCCAAATTCTAAAGTCAATAAACTCAAAGCCTTATATCCTTTATTACTATTTTCTCTTTCTTTCTCCTATAACAAGAAAACAAATATAATATTTAGTGATTGCCTTCTTTATGGTAAAAACTGAGGTAGATGCTACTGCTTTAGCCATCATGATCCCAGCAGGAAACACTGGGTACATTCAAAATAAGTAATCAAAATAAAGCATAGGAATAGGAGCAGGGTTAAAGGAAATCAACAGGAGGAGCAGATCACCCTAAATATACAGCAGTTGGAAGCTGGCTGTTGTCACCCTTGGGCCTGAAGGAGTAAAGGGGAAAGAGCTGTTTCCAGAAGCCAGAGAGAGAAAAAGGCAATATAGCTATAAAAGGTTGTGAAACAGGAAGGTGACATTTTATAAAATGTTCGGCAGAGGGAATCTTGAAGGGACAAATATTCCAAACTTACTCTCCTCACAGATATTCCAGCTCTTATCACTTATAATACACCTCTTATTGGCTGAACCTAAACAAGAACAAAAATGAAAGGGGTCTTCTTGAAGCATCCCAAAGCTTCTTGTGGTACAGAATCCAAGAATGAATGTGTGGGACAATACATATTTTATTGTCAGATACCTCTAACTAGTATTTTTTAAGTACGTACATAAATATACCTTAAAAATCTCTTTCTAATCTATACCTTTTCTTTCCCACCGTAACCTAAATCCTGAATCATTCCTCTCTAGGATTCCTGTACTGCCTTTTTTTTTTTAAACCTCTCTTCATTCCAGTCCATTTTTAGATGATTGTTTAATTAACTATTGTAAATAGCAATGACAACACACACTTGTCTCCAAATCAAAAATATAGAGAGTTTCAACTTTAACTCCAAGGCAAGTCAAGAGACAAGAAGAAACACATGGTTTGGAAGCACAAGGCAGGCATCAGACTTAGATTCAGATATGACACAGATGCCAGAATGATCAGCCAGGAAATTTAGCCTAACCATGACTAACATTTTAAGAGCTTTAATGTAAAAGTAGAAATCACTGGCAATGTTAGCAGAGAGATGAAAAAAATCTAAGAATAAAAATAAATGCTAAAACAAATACAATGTAACTGTAAAAAAAAAACAACACTGTAAATGAAGAGTCTTTGCTGAGCTCATTAGTATAGCCGACAAGACCAAGGTAAGAAGAATCAGTGAGCTTTGAGATAGGTTAAAAGAAATTTCCCAAATTGAAATTCAAGGAGACAAAAGAATGTAAAACAAAACAAAACAAAACGGAGCCTCCAAAACTGTGGGACAGACTTCTGAGAAGAAGATGGAATAGGAGAATCCCAAGCTCACCTGTCTCACAGACATGCTTAGATAAGACTTGCTGAACTTTCCACAGTTAATTGTAGAAAGGAGAACATATTCAAAAGAGTAGGAGGGATAGAGACATGGTTGGAAATCAAACTCCTGGGGGGACTAACCACAAACAGGAGTGACAGGACAAACACAGAAAAGGAAGAGTGGATCTCTCATCAGGCACCCAGACATGGGGGACCTGCACTGGAAGATGAGTCCCCATAATGCTTGGCTTTGAAAACCAGTGGGGCATAACTTCATGAGTTTTTATAACTCTCAGGGCTTAACTATCCATACCTTAAAAATCAGCAGGTTCAGCTGAGAGAGCTGAAAGGAAATAGGAAGCTGAGTCCCCACCCTTAAAAAGACAGCATAACAAAAAAACCCACTGAGATACAGCATAAAAACAGCAGTTTGAAAACTGCCTGGGGTATAACAGCCCAAGGGAGACTTATTTACTAGTAACTACTCCTTATTTATTAATCTCAGAGTATATGCTAGAGGTGCAGAAGTCTTCAGGAGACTTCTCTAAGAACAAAAGAGTTGGCAGGCACCATTTCTCTCTCACCTTCTAGTCTAAATAACCTGATACCTGCAGGAAACAGCATGAACACTTGCCATCTAGCTTGCTAACACCATGAACCCCACCTCCATGGTCTTCTGCAGATATGCCCCATCCAGTTGGCCCCATATGCTAGGAGTCCCTCTAAAGCAGCTCCTGCCATGTCTCATCTTGCAAGCTGTCCTTCTAGTTACTCCAAAGTGACTCCTGACCTTAGGAGAAGTGAAGATAATCACATACACCAGTGCATTCAGAAGCCAAAGCTTCTAAATGATGGTACAGAGAAGGTGTCCTACAACAAGTGTTTCTGCAGCCACAGCAGGCAACTGGACTGATTGTCAGCCCTGCCACCCAACAAAGTCATTTCAGAGAAAAAGAAAGCATGTTGCAGGTCTGTGTTACTGCAGCCTCAACAGCTGGACTGGGAGCAGATATTTGATTTGCCTGCAGGCCCCTCAGGAAACAAAATAAGGAGAATTCCCTGTAGTTCATTGTGACTATAGCACCCAGCAAACAGGCTGAAGTTAGGCATCTGGTCTGATTGCTAATACTGCCCAACTCCAAGTCTATATTTGGCCTTTTAACAGCAAATCTGGCCCCACAGCAGGCACAGTAGGACATTGCATCCAACTGGCCTGAAGACAAACAAGCCTCAGCCACAACAGTAGGGTGCACACAACCCACATAGGAAACACCCCTGAAGTACCTGGTTCTGGTGACTAGGGGACATGGCACTACAGGGCAGCATAGGAGCTCTTCTACATAAGGCCACTAATTTTCAAGATCAGGAGATCTTGATATTCCTAATACACAGAAACAATCACAGAGTTAGACAAAATAAGGAGACAGAGGAATACATCCCTCAAATGAAAGAACAGAACAAAACTACAACAAAAGAATTTAATACAACAGAGATAATCAATATACATGATGAAGGATTTAAAGATATTTCCATAAATACACTAGAGGGAATCCAGGCAGATTAGAGGAACCAGAAGAATGGATCAATGAGCTGGAAGACAGAGCACTGGAAAGCAAACAAGCTGAAAAGCAAAAAGAAAAAAAGTGAAAATAGGTCAAGGGAACTCAGTGATATCAAGTATAATGCATTCACATTATAGGGATCCCAGAAAGAGAAGAAAGAGAAAGGAGGGCAGAAAATTCATTTGAAGAAATAATAACTGAAAAGTTCCCAAATCTGTGGAAGGAAACAAACATCCAGATCCAACAGGCATAGAGAGCCCTGCACTAAAATAAAATAAAATAAAATAAAATAAATCCATGAAGGCCCACACCAAGACATGAAATAATTAAAATGGCAAAAAGTAGTGATAAAAAAGAAGTTTTAAAGGCAGCAAGAAAAAGCAATTATGTACAAGGGAAATTCAAAGGCTATGAGATGATTTTTCAATGGAAAGTTTATAAGCCAGAAAAGAATGGAATAATACATTCAGAGTGCTAAAAGGAAAAAACATGCAACCAAGAAAACTCTACCAAGAACACTCTACCCAGAAATACTGTTTATAATAGGAGTGATTAAGAGTTTCTCAGACAAACAAAAATTAAAGAAGTTCATCACCACTAAACCAGCCTTACAAGAAAAGTTAAAAGGGATTCTTTGAGTGGAAAGAAAAGGCCATAATCAGAGGTAAGAACATCATGAAAGAAATAGACTTTAGAGGTAAATACAAACACAATAAAAGTAGTAGATTAATTGCTCTTTAAACCAGTAAAGAGGTTAAAGCACAGAAGCACTAAATCAATTATAAAAATCTGTCAAAAGAGTCACAAAATAAAAGGATGTAAAATATGACATCATTATATATATATACATATATATATACAGACACACAAAATAAAATATTTTATATATATATATATATATAAACTTGGGAGGAAGGAATAAAATTTAGTGCTTTTAGAATGAGGTCAAACTTAAGCAACTATCAACTTACTATAGACTGCTATATACATAAGATGCTATATATGAGCCTAGTGGTAACTACAAATTAAAACCTGCTCTATATATGCAAGAAATAAAAAGAAAGGAATCTAAGCATACCATTAAAGGGAGCCATCAAACCACAAGTGAAGAGAATAAGAGAAGAAAAGAACAGAGAAGAAGTACAAAAACAATTTTCAAACATCTAAAAACCTGGCAATAAGTACATATATATCAATATTTTGAATGCAAATAGACTGAATGCTCTAATCAAAGACATAAGGTAACTGAATGGATAAAAAAATCAAGACCCGGGGCACCTGGGTGGCTCAGTGGGTTAAGCTTCTGTCTTCAGCTCAGGTCATGATCCCAGAGTCCTGGGATCGAGCCCCTCATCGGGCTCTCTGCTTGGCAGAGAGCCTGCTTCCCAACCGCCCTCACTACCTGCCTCGCTGCCTACTTGTGATCTCTCTCTGTCAAGTAAATAAATAAATAAAGTCTTTAAAAAAAAAATCAAGACCCATCTATATGCTGCCTTCAAGAAACTCATGTGAAACCTAAAGACACTTGGGTATTGAAACTGAAAAGATAGGAAGACATTTATCATGCAAATGGAAGTGAAAAGAAAGAAGTCCTAGTGATATTTATACCAAACAAAATGGCATGTAACAAGATACAAAGAAGCACACTACATTTTGATGAAGGAAACAATCCAACAAGAGGAAATAACAATTGCAAATATCTATGCACTCAATATGGGAGCACACAGATACATAAAGCAACTATTAACAGTAAGGAATACAGTTAACAGTAGCTAACTTTAACATTCCACTTGCAACTTTACATCAATGGATGGATCATCCAGACATACACACACACACACAAACACACACACACACACACACACACACACAGTCAACAAGGAAACACTGGCTTTGCATGATACATTGGACCAGATGGATCTAACATTTATTGAGAACATTTCATGCAAAAACTGCAAAATACACATGTTTTTTCAAGTGCACATGGAACATTCTCCACAACAGATCACATGTTACACCACAAACAGTTCTCAAATTTAAAACGGTCAAAATCACATGCGTCTTTTATGACCACAACCAGAAATCAATCACATGAAAAAATCTGGAAAGAACACAGATACCTGGAGACTAAATAACATACTACTAAACAATGAATGGGTCAATCGAGATATCAAAATATTCATAGAGACAAAGAAAATGAAAACATCACTGTCCAAAATCTTTGCAGCAAGACTGTTCTAATAATGAAGATTTTAGCAGTAAAGGCCCTATCTACAGAGTAAAGATCTCAAATAAACAACCTGACCTTCACCTAGAGGAGCTAGAAAAAGAATAACAAATAAAGTCCAAGGTCACAAGGAGGTAGGAAATAATAAAGATTAGAGCAGAAAAAAATGAAATAGAGAATTTTAAAAAACAACCAAACCAGAAAAAAAAAAAAAAAACAAATAAACAAAAAACAGAAGAACAGACCAATGAAACCAGGAGCTGGTTCTTTGAAAAGATCAACAAAACTGATCATCCTTAAGCCAGACCTACCCCTCCTCCCCAAAAGAGCAAGGACTCAAATAGAATCAGAAATAAAAGAGAAATAACAACCAACACCGCAGAAATGCAAAGGATTATAACATGAAAATTGTATGCCAACAAACTGATCAACCTAAAAGAAGAATTTATGCAACTCAACACCAATATAATCAAATAATCCAATTAAAAGTGGGCAGAAGACATGAATGGACACTTTCCCAAAGAAGACATACATATAGGCAACAGATACATGAAAAGATGTTCATCACTAATAATCAGGAAAATGCAAATCAAAACCACAATGAGATATCAGGTTACGCCCATCAGAATGGCTAAAAATCAACAATACAAGGCATAACAAGTGCTGGTGAGGATGTAGGGACAAAGGAACCCTCATACACTATTCATGGGGATATCTGGACCTTAAATGCAATCATATGTAACCTTACAAAATAGAAGAACAGGTAGAACTGACACAGACAAAAGAGAAGTCATTGCCCCTATGGCAGAGACTGAAATGAGAAAACCATAACTCAAAGATGACTGACCCAGCCAAAGCTGGAAGAGACAGGGAACAGATTCCCCTCTCTAGCCTCTAGAACTTTCTTTAGAGTCCTGCTGGCACTTTGATTTTTTAGATGAGTAAGAAAAACTGATTTGGGGAAATTTTAGACTCCACAGCAGTGAGAGAATTTTTTTTTTAATTTTTACAATCCAGCAAATTTATGGTAATTTTTATAGCAACCACAGAAAACTAATATTTTATTCAAACTAAAAAAAGCCAAAGGCAATGAGAAAACCACAAGCAGAATATGAGAAAAAAATAAAAATAAACAAAATTAAATCCAGTGAACTGAAAATATTTAAAACATGGTAAACATTAATCTACCTATATCAATAATCACTGAAATATTAATAGCTTAAATATCTCAATTATCAGAGTAGATAACAAAACATAATCAAACTGTATACACTACAAGAAAGCCATTTTTTTTTAAGATTTTATGTATTTATTTGACATAGAGAGACACAGAGAGAGAGGGGGAACACTAGTAGGGGGAGTGGGAGAGGGAGAAGCAGACTCCCCACTGAGCAGGGAGCCTGATGTGGGGCTCGATCCCAGGACCCTGAGATCATGACCTGAGCTGAAGGCAGACCCTTAACCGACTGAGCCACCCAGGTGCCCACAAGAAAGCCATTTGAAAGACACAAAAGAAAGACACAAAAATAATTTGCTAATGTGAGCAAATCAACCTGAGTTCACTCCTTGGTGAATCACAGAAACCACACCAGGTGAGCTATCACACAAAGAAAACTATTTGCAGCAAATAAGGACATCATGGGGACCAGCTTCCAAAGTCATGCCTCCCTGAGAGAAAGTGGAATGGGATCCTTTTGTTTAGGGTTAAGATGAGTATTTAGATAGGTACTTCTTGTCATGATCTGTATCAGTGGGCATAAGGTCACATGTTTACCTTAAAGAAAGATGCTTATACAATCATAGTCAATTATGTAAATGAGGCTGAGTCTCCTCGAGTGGAGATTTTAGTATTAAATGAGGTAAAGATAACTAGATCATTCCAAGGGTTAACTCCGTGGTCCATCTGTACAGGCACGGGTTCGAAATTTAGCTCAAAAGGTTGGGGTGGCCTGGACCGTGAGAAAGTCTTGTCCACGTAGTCTCTATCACCTGAGGGATGGTTTTGGGTTTCACTTCCCTGAATTAAGAGGTAAATGGAAAAGAGTTTAGGGAAAAATGAAAGACAAAGTTTAGTGAGTATAAGGTGAACACTAAAGGTCAGGTCTTGGCATCTAGCAGGTGACACGAAGAGTAGCCAAGAATGCTGGAGTAGCTATATTAATTTCAGACAAAGCAGATTTCAGAACACAGAGTTTAATCAGTTTTTCAAGGACATTTCATAGTGATAAAGGAGTAAATTATCTAAGAAGACCTAACAATCCTAGACATGTTTGCACCCAAAAACAGATCGAAATGCATGAGGCAAAAACCTGGCCCTCAACAGATTGAGCAAAGTTCTCCATTACTTAACCATGGCTGCTAATAGTGACTTCCTTCCAAAGAATATGGTGTGGAAAAATAGGGGGGAAGGATATTTTATAGTGGAGAAACCTATAAGCTCTACCTCAGCCCCTTGATAAAAGTTAGCATCAATAGTAATAAATATATGATTTATTATGTATTATATGTAGAAATGATAATTTCTACAGACATGTTGATAGTATGATTTAAGGAGAGCCCTTTACCTCTGTATTCTTCCCCCACAAAACACATAACCTCTGCCTAATTGTGTGAGCAAAGTACCAGGCAAATCTCAAGTGACCGTCTTTCTATAAAATAGATGACCACCAGTATACTCAAAATTCTGAAAGTCTTTGAAAACTAGGAAAGTCTGAAAAACAGTCACAGCCAACAAGAGAAAAAGGAGACATGACAACTAATTGTATTTTAGTATTCCAGATGAGATTTTGGTATAGTAAAAAACATCAGGCAAAACTAAGAATTTTTAAAGGGGGTATAGGTTTTAGTTAATAATATGTTGATATTACTTGTTAATTTTAACAAATATAGCATACTCATGGAAGTTTTTTTTTTAAGATTTTTATTTATTTATTTGACACAGAGAGAGAGAGAGAGAGAGTGCACAAGTGGGGGGAGCAGCAGACAGAGGGAGAGAGGGAAGCAGGCTCCCAGCTGAGCAGAGAGCACGATTTAAGGCTGGATCCCAGAACCCTGGGATCATGACCTGAGTTGAAGGCAGAAGCTTAATCAACTGAGCCACCCAGGTGTCCCCTCATGGAAGATTTTAATAGCAGATCTCTGTGGAGAGTATACTGGGATTCTATATTATCTTTATAATTTCATTTAAATTTAAAATTCTAACATAAAGTTTATATAAAAGGGCTTTCCAGGAAAATATGTATATACAATGCCTCATCTGCATTTATAGAAATCTGTATAAAATTTTTAGTTACACATTTTACAACTTCTAAACTAAATTTTCTCGCCCTTTTAAACCTAACACATTCTTTCCATAATAAACTTAGAATATTCAGAACAGTGAAAACTGTTTTTTTTTTAAAAAGACAAAATAGACAACTCTTTAGCAAGATGCACCAAGAAAAAAAAGGACTCAAAGTCAGGAATCAAAGAGGAGACAATACAACTGATACCACCATAGAAATGCAAAGGAGGGGCACCTGGGTGATTCAGTCTGTTAAGTGGCTGCCTTGGGCTCAGGGCACAGTGTCAGCCACATTGGGCTCCCTGCTTGGCCGAGAGCCTGCTTCTCCCTCTCCCTCTCCCTCTTCCTGCTGCTCTGCCTACTTGTGCTCACTCTATCAAATAAATAAATAAATGAATAATCTTTTAAAAAATGCGAAAGATAAGAGATTACTAATTGGAAACCTGGAAGAAATGGTAAATTCCTGGAACTATGCAACCTACCATAATCGAAGCGTGAAGAGATAGGAAATATTGACAGACCAATTACTAGTAAGAAAATTGTATCAGTAATTAAAAACCTGCCAATAAAAATAAAGTCTGGGACCAGATGAACTTATGGTTGAGTACTATCAAAACTTTACAGAAGAATCAATACCAGTCCTTAAATTAAACAAAAATATTGAAAAGTAAGGAACAAGTCCAAATCCATTTAATAAGACAGCATTACCTTGATACCAAATAGACAAAGACCCTATAAGAAAATTACAGACCAATATCCCTGATGAACACAGATGCAAAAATCCTCAACCAAATATTAGCAAACTGAATTCAATAGTACATTTTAAAAATCATATGTCATTATCAAGTGGGATTTATTCTAGCGGCATAAGAATGGTCAAACATCCATAAAATAAGCATGCTATATGACATTAACAATTGAAAGATAAAAATCATAATTTTAATAGATACAGGAAAAAATACTTGAAAAATTCAAATACTTTCATGATAAAAACTAACAAATATGGTTAAAAGGAACATAATAAAGGCCATATATGACAAGCCCACACACAGCTAACATCATACTCAACAGTGAAAAGCTGAAAGCTTTTCAGAATCAAGACAATGATGCCATTCTTTTTCAACATAGTACTGGAGGTCCTAGCTAGAGCAATTAAACAAGAAAAGAAATATGAGGCCTCCAAATCAGAAGGGAAGAATAAAACTGCCTCTATTTGCAGATGGCCTGATATTATATCACCAAAAGCTGTCAGAATAAATGAATTCAATGAAGTTGCAGGATATAAAAATCAACATCAAGAATCAGTTACATTTCTTTTTTTTTTTTTTTAAGATTTTATTTATTTGTCAGAGAGAGAGAGGAGCGAGAGTGAGCACAAGCAGACTGAGTGGCAGGCAGAGGCAGAGGGAGAAGCAGGCTCCCCGCCGAGCAAGGAACCCAATGTGGGACTCGATCCCAGGACACTGGGATCATGACCTGAGCTAAAGGCAGCTGCTTAACCAACTGAGCCACCCAGGCGTCCCAATCAGTTACATTTCTATACACTAACAAACTATCAGAAAGAGAAATTAAGGAAACAATTTCATTTCATTTATAACAACATAAAAAAACCCTTAGAAATAAATTTAACCAGAAGTGAAAAATCTATATAGGCTTACCATGGAAATATTGTGCGTTCAATTCCAGACTACCACAATAAAGCAATATCACAATAAAGCGAGTCAAATTATTATTTTTTTGTCTCCTAGTGACTATAAAAGTTATACACTAGTCTTTTAAGTGTGCAATAGCAATATGTCTAAAACAATGTATATGCCTTTAAAAAATATTGTTTAAAAAAAGTGCTAATCACTATCTGAGCTCCCAGACAGTCATACAATTTTTGCCGGTGGTGGGTCTTGCCATGATGTTGACAGTTTCCAACTGATCAGGATTTTGACTGCTGAAGATTGGGGTAGCTGTGGCAATTAAAAAATAAAATAGGGTGCCTGGGTGGCTCAGTGGGTTAAACCTCTGCCTTTGGCTCAGGTCATGATCCCGGGATCTTGGGATTGAGTCCCACATTGGGCTCTCTGCTCGGTGGGGGGTCTGCTTCTCTCTCTCTCTCTCTGTCTGCCTCTCTGTCTACTTGTGATCTCTCTCTGTCAAATAAATAAATAAAATCTTTAAAAAATAAAAAATAAATAAAATAAAATAAAACAGTGAAGGACTGTTCCTTTCATGAAGTATTTCTCTATAACATAACCTGGTCTTTGATAGCATTTCACCCATAGTAAAACTTCTTTCAAAATGGGAATCAATCCCTGATACTGCTTTTCAACTAAGTTTATGTAGCATTCTAAATCCTTTGTTATCATTTCAACGTTCTTCAAAGAATCTACTCCCGGTGGATATGTTATCTGAAGAAACCACTTTTTTGCTCAAATATAAGAGGCAACTCCTCATCTGCTCAAGTTTTATCATGAGATTGCTGCAATCCAGTCACATCTTCAGGCTCCACTGCTAAGTCTAGTCCTCTTGATATTTCTACCACATCTGCACTTACTTCCTCCACTAGAACCCCTCAAAGTCATCCATAAGCATATGAATCAACTCCTTCCAAACTTCTGTGAATGTTGATATATTGGCTTCTTCTCATGAATTAAGAATATTCTTAATGGCATCTAGAATGGTGAATTCTTTCCAGAAGGTTTTCCATTGACTTTGCCCAGTTCCATCAGAGGAATTACTATCAATGGCAGTTACAGCATTACAAATGCATAGTAATAATTCCAAGTCAAAATTTCTTCTTGATCTAAGGACTGCAGAATGGATATTGTGTTAGCAGGCATGAAAACAGCATTAATTTGTTGTACATCCCACCAAGACTCTTAAATGACCAAGTCCACTGTCAATGAACAGTAATATTTTGAAAGAAAAGTTTGGGGATTTTTTGTTTTGTTTTGTTTTGCTTTGCTTTGTTTTTGGTGATCATTAGATTTCAATAGTGGGCTTGAAATATTCAGGAAACCGTGCTGTAGACAGATGTGTTGTCATGCAGTTTTTTTGTTCCATTTACAGAGTCCAGGGAGGGTAGGTATAGCATAATTATTAAGGGTCCTACTACAATTTTCAGAATGGTGAATGAGCACTGGATTCAACTTCAAATCCCCGGCAGCATTAGTTCCTAACAGGAACGTTAGTCTGTCCTCTGAAGCTCTGAAGCCACACATTGTCTTGTTCTCTCTGGCTATGAAAGTCCTAAATGGCATCGTCTTCCAATATTAGTTATTTCATCTACATTGAAAAACCATTGTTTAGTGTATCAAACTTCATTAATTATCTTAGGTGGATCTTCTGGCTAATTTGCTGTAGATTCTAAATCAGTACTTGCTTCACCTGATGTTCTGAAGACAACTTTTTCACTTTTTCCCTTAAACCTCGTGAACCAACCTCCGCTGGCTTCAAACTTGCATCTACAGCTTCCTCACCTCTTCAGCCTTCACAGAACTGAAGAGAGTTATGTACTTGCTCTGGATTAGGCTTTGGATTTAGGGAATGTTGTAGTGAGTTTGACCTATTCAGATCACTAAATTTTTCTCCCTATCAGGAAGGTGATTTCATTTTCTTATCATTCATGTGTTCACTAGACGAACAATTTTAATCTCCTTCAAGAACACTTCCTTTGGATTCACAACTTGACTAACTGTTGGGCAGAAGAGGCCTAGCTTTTGCCCTATCTCAGTTTTCCACATGTCTTCCTCACTAAGCTTAATAATTTCTGAATTTTAATTGAAAAACATGTGAACTCTTCTTTTCACCTGAACATTTAGAGGTCACTGTAGAGTTATTAATTGGTCTAATTTCAACATTGCTGTGTCTCAGAGTGCAGAGATGATGAAGAAGAGGGAGAGAGATGGAAAATAGCTAGCCAATGGAACAGTCAACATACACACAACATTTATTAACTTTGCTATCTTATAGAACATGATATATGGCCTCTCAAAACAATATTAATATTAAAGATCAGTGATCAAAGATCACCATGAAAATTATAGTAAAAAGTTTTGAATATTGTGAGAATTACCAAAATGTGAGAGAGATAAGAAGTGAGCAAATGCTTTTGGAAAAAAAAAAAATGGTGCCAACAGATTAACTCAATACAGGGTTGCCACAAACCTTTGATGTACAAAAAAAAAAAAAGCAATGCCTGTGAAGTGCATAAAAAAAAACAATAAAACAGATAAACCTACACACTGAATGCTATAATATATTGATGGAAGAAATTGAAGAGGCACAAATAAATGGGAAGATATTCATTCCATGTGCATGGATTGGAAGAATATTGTTAAAATGTCCCAGCAACCAAAAGCAATCTATAGATTGAGTACAATCCCTATCAAAATTATAATGGCACTTTGCTTTAGAAAACAAAAATGAAACCAAAAAACTTGTATGGAACCACAAAAGACCTGGAATAGTCAAAGCAGTCTTGAAAAAAGGAAGCAAAGCTGGAGGCATCACCTTTCTTGATTTTAAGATATATTACAAAGTTACAGTAATCAAAACACTCTGCTACGGGTATAAAAACAGATGAAGAGATCAATGGGTCAAGTAAGCCCCAAGTAAGCTAATGCATATATAGTAAACTAATTTTTAACAAAAGGCCCAAAAATACAGAATTGGAAAAGAATAATCTCTTCAATAAATGGTACTGGGAATGCTGGATAGTCCTGTGCAAAAGAATGAAGCTGGACTCCTAACTTACACCATACAAAAAGTTCAACTCAAAATGCATTTATAAATACTTAAATTTAAGGCCTGAGATCTTAAAAGTCCTAGAAGAAAACAAGTGAATTCCTTGGCAAATAATAGTCATGCCTTTATATATATATATATACCAAAAGCAAAACAACAAAAGAAAAAGAAACAATTGGGTACACATCACTCTAAAAAGCTTCCGTACAGCAAAGGAAATCTCAACCAAATGACAAAGCAACCTATTTAATAGGAGGAAATATTTGTGAACTACATATTCAATAAGGGGTTAATATCTAAAATAGACAAGAAACTCATACAACACAATAGCAAAAAGAACCTAATTAAACATGAGAAATGGACATCAGTAGAAATTTTTTCCGAAGACGACAAACAAATGACAGACAGGTGCATGAAAATGTGTTCATTGTCACTAGTCATCAGGGAAATGCAAATCAAAACTCAATGAGATATACCTTTAGATATGTTAATGGATATTATAAAAAAGATAAAAAATGAAAATATTGGTGAGAATGTGGAGAAAAGAGAATGCTTGTATACCTTTGGGGGTCTGGATATAAACTGTTGCAGTTACTATGGATATAGGTTTCGAGGCTCCTCAAATTAATATAATAACCATATGATCCAGCAATCCCACTTCTGGGCACACCTAAAAGAAACAAAACCATTATCTGACTTCCATACTCATTCCAGCATTACTAACAATGCAAGCAACTTAAGCATCTCTCAACAGATGAATGGATCAAGAAAAAGTGATACATACATATAATTTTAGCACACATACATTACTGAATATTATTTGGCCTTAAAAAAGAAAATCTGTCATTTGCAATAACATGGATGAGTCTGGGGGACATTATGCTAAGTGAAATAAGTCAGACCAAGAAAGAAATACTACACCATATCATTTATATATAGTCTAAAACAAATTAAATTCATAGAAACCAAACTTGTAGGAATTTGGTTGCCAGGAGCTGGTGGTTTGGGAGAAATAGGAATAGGTTGGTAAAAGGGTATAAACTTTCAATTATAAGGTGAAGAAGTTCTAAGAATCTAATGTAAAACATGGTGATTATAGTTGATAATACTGTATATCTGATACATGCTAAGAGTAGAACTTAAATATTTTCACCAAAAAAAAAAAAGTAAACACATGAGATGATGGATGTGTTAATTAACTTTATAGGAGAAAATCTTTCAGTGTATATATAGATCAAATCATCACATTGTATACTTTAAGTATTTCACAATTTTGTCAATTTTATAATCAATGAAGCTGGGGAAAAAAACAGCTGAAATATAGATCCTGTATGTAACTGCATCAAGCCTACACTAGAGAATATTGAAATAAATTATGTCTTTATACTTTGTTATCCCATATATCCTTGAAAAGGTACATGAAACAAAAAGAGGGAAAACATACAAATAATCTTTTTTTTTCTAGATTTAGCTCTACTTCACTTAGTCTTATTTCACTCAATATGTTTATTTTCACAAACACATAAAAATGTAAACAAAGAATTTAATGTCTAATTCTTTTTACAATAGAGTATCATTCCTGAAGTCAAATGCACAATGATTTTAGAGAGATAGACAGCTAAGAACTAAGCCAACTACTGTTCATCTTTTAAAGGTAGTACTTCTACTTCACTGTTCATCATGTCTATGTAACAGATTAGAAGGTAAGCCATAAAGAGTATTTGTAAGACTCTGTAGTGCATTTGTTAAGGAGACATGGAAATACAAAAACAGACCTATATTGATATCATTCACTATAAAACTGGCATTCCATCAAGTGGTTAATTATATTAAAATAAACATTTGGGTGCTTAAGATTTCTACTTGTTTTTATTACTGTGATGACACCCAAGGAATATAACCCCCTTTATAATATGGAGTCTGTATTTATGTTACAATTGATGACCTACTATTTTCCCATGGAAGAAATTTATAAAATTGAATTTTTTAATGGTCACTTCAAATCATATGTTCAATTAGGTCAGTTGTGAGACATTAAGTGCACTCAGAGCATTATCCATAAATTATGTAATTATAATAAAATATAAAGTATATTGTGAATGACAATTTTATATGTTATAAGATATAAAAAGGAAACATAGCTTTACGATATATAAAAACTGCAAAATTGCAGAAATATGATTAAACTAGTGTATAATATTTTCCTTAAAAAAAGACAAAGTACATGCAGAAGTACAGATGATTGCGCTAGACGGTTGGAAATACTTTCTTTTCTACCCTCACAAATAATTTCCAGATGACCTAAATATGTTTATAGTACTTTGTAAAAAATACATTTTTATTATTTATAAGTATTTTGGTGGCATTCACATTACTCCAAAATTTTCATTTTGACATTTAAATTAGAAAACACCTCTCACATACATACATCCATAATGAAGTCAAATATAAATGTGGCATTCCATTTGCTTTGCTAATATTTCCCATAAAAGCAGAATGGAAGGAATTTCTAAAATCCCTTTTGCTTTGAACTAAATCCATATATTCTTCTAAAGTCAAGATTTATTCTGAACTAATTGCTGATTTAGAAAAAAAAGTCTCCTTAATTTATAATATGCTTTTATGTGCTGAGATTTGAAGTGACATATTTATGTATGTTATTTTGTATCTTCTTGTATTAAGAAGATACAAAAATATCTAAAACATGCTGAAATAAATGACAAAGCCTCAAGTAAGTAGCCACATTTTTCCAGTCCTAAATATTATCCCTGGTATGTATTAGTGATATAAGTGAAAATCAAGGGTAGTGTGATATGGTTATTTATATTCATAGTTATACATTTTTTGTTGTATCACAAATATCAAAGAAACATCATATCCACTAGAAACTCATAATTAAGATAAACACATTAACATCTTCTGAATTACATCTTCTAGGCCAAGCCAAGAATACTGAATACCACCTATGTAAATATACATTTTAGATGGTGCAGGAAAAATTTAAGAAATAATTTAAGAAGATAAAGTATTAAAAAGATAAGTCTTGTGGAGAAATGTGTAGCTAATGAACATATATAGGCACAATGACTGCTCTGTAGTGCTAAAGAAAAAGATATCCTTGTATTTTCTGCATTGTGAAACTTGTAATATATAGGATAGATAATAGTGAAAGGTATTTGAAATACTTAAATCTACAAGAATTTGTTGTGAATTGAAAATTGGGGTAAGAAAGAAGAATAAGTCGAAGATGATATCAAAGTTTCAGATGGACGCTGAAGTTTTCATCTGAGTGGGGAAACTCAAGGAGGTCTGAATGAAGGGAGCAATGTTTGATTACAAGATTTACCTTGAGCATTCTGGTGGGTGCGGGTGTGGGGGGGGATGCCAATGGAACATCCAAGAGGAGATATCAACCAGACAGGGCATTTAAATAAGGAAAGCAGGCAAGTCCAGAGATATGGTAATGAAAGAGGAGAGAGCTCCAGAGTGTACCTTCTACTTTGTTTGACTTTGGAGAATAAGACATGGTGAAGGAGGAAAAGGTGAGAAGAGGGCAGTAGTAGTTTGAAGTTTACCTTCTTCAAAGGACTGAGAAAGTTTATCAGAAAAATAAAAGATTGACAAGATTTAAGTTTGAGGCCGGCGATTATGAATTTAGAGTGATCTAGATCTGCCACTTTGTGAGCTTCTCCAGCCATGCTTGGCACTTCAAAGTCAAGAGCACAGCAAATAGATGGTAGGCTTTTTGCTAACAGGTGTATAAAGGGAAAATAAAGTATTTAAAGAATTGCATTGCTATCATGAACAATAGCATCTTTGCTGTATAAAGAGGGGAGTGGATACATGAAAAGGTGTTTTACGTGAGAAAATAGAGGGGTCATTGGAGAGGATAGCTTTTTTTTAAAAATTTTATTTTCTTTATGAGAGAGAGAGTGAGGGAGCACAAACAAGCAGGGGGAGGGGCAAAGGGAAAGGGAGAGGAAGATTGCTCACTGAGCAGGGAGCCTTATGAAGGGCTCCAGGTGGGGCTAGATCCCAGGATTCCGGAATCATGACCCGAGCCAAATGTAGATGATTATCCTACTGAGCCACCCAGATGCCCCAAGAGGATAGCTTTTCTAAATCAAAGAATAACCCTGTGCAATTGTTGAACAAGGGAATTGGAAGAAGAGGTTGTAGTGACAGGTTACGAACTTAAGTAATTTTGAAAATGAACAGGAGGGAATCAAGCAATTCACAAGGGAAGGAGAGACCTCCCAGGTGTGCATACGAATATAAACTGTCGGTCTGATTAAAAAGGATGAGGGACACATTAGAATGGCTGGAAGGAAAGGTGGATACATACTTAAGCAGAGCTTATTTACACTCTAAGAGGCAAACAGCAGCCAGTTTCTCAAGTATATATATGGTTTCTTTTTAAATACAGGCTTTTATCCGCCTCTTCCTCTTACCCATTCTGTCAGGAGCTGGGGAACAGGTATTATTATGAAGGGGTAACATGAGGACATTTCTTTGTAGTGATGGAAAATTCTGTACCCTGGATGTGGTGATTATTCATCAAATCTAGATATGATAAACTTTCATAAAACCATACATCAAAAAATTTTGACAGCTTTTTAAAACTGGTGAGATCCATATAAGATCTACACTCAAGTAATAGTATTGTACCAATGTTAAATCCCTATTTTTTTATGATGTACTACGTTTATGTAAGATGTTCTCACTGGGGACAGCTGCATGAAGGGTAATTCCAGGAATTACAGGAAATTCCAGGAAATTCCTCTACTATTTGTGCAACTTCTCATGAAGCTTAAATTATTTCAAAGAAAATGTAAACACACAAAAAATTTAATTTTAAATACAAGAATAAATAAATATTGTGTTATAAAAACACAATGTTAAAAACCTAACAGTATTAAAACTGACCTTGCTACTTACAATGGAAGGTGGAAATGTATGTAGAAATTCAAAATCAATGCCATAAAGAAGGGAAAGTAATGCCAAACAATACAAAATAGAAAAATAAAATATAAAATAACTTCCCAGACATGTTTATAGGAAATAAAATAGGATTGTAAATGTTCAAATCGTCAAATTGTTGACATAACAATTTGAAAGGAACAATTGTGAAAATTAACCTGAATACCAATGATATAAGTCACAAATATGTCAGTTGTAGGAAATTTTTGCTGCATTCTTTCTTTGGTAGACCAGTAATGCAGATCCATTGTTGAGTTTTACAACTTCACCAGAGGGAAAAAAAAAGAAAATTAATCAAGTCTTCTCATGTATGTGGCGGATTTTCGGCAAGGGGAGAATAAGATTTATAGCAATTTTGGCTAAATGAATGTGAGTCTAAAAGTTAAAAGGACTAAAATGCAAAGGAAATGAAACTAAATAATTGGGATGAAAAGATGTCATGAATTGTAAATGAGATTTGCTTTGAGGAGCTGACTCACACATGCAAAGCTTTCCATGAAACCCTGGAATAAAATAGAACATAATTTCACTTATGAAGAAAAGCCTTATTTTTTTGTCTAATGCCACTTGGATAATTATGAAAAGGACAGAGTAATTTCTACATACTTCTTTGAATTATAAGACTTTGATATTAGAGCAAAAATTTGGTTTTGAAAATAATCATACATTTTAATTTTTTCTCTCTTTTATATTAAAGGTAAAGGCATGGGTTAAGGAGAATAACAGAAAAGAAATAAGTTGATTTATAATCTACATATCTAGAGAGAAGCAAGCTCTCATTTCCAAATAAAAATATTTCATTCTAAGTAGTTCTATCCTTTATTCTAGAAAAGAGATCTATCAACTTTAATAGGTTCTACAGGCACCAGACTGAATCCTTCATCACAGAGAATGGGAACATTTTTTTCGCTTCATCCTATTCCAATTCCCCCAATCTTGTCCATGCACACATATTCACACCTATGTCAGTCTGTGTATAAATTGTAGGTGCATATGCACAGACTCATAAGAGACCAGATCAGAAAAGGCAACTAGGAAAACAAATGAAACCCCCTTTTTTTTTTTAATATTTTATTTATCTGACAGAGAGAAATCACAAGTAGGCAGAGAAGCAGGCAGAGAAAGAGGAGGAAGCAGGCTCCCTGTGGAGCAGAGAGCCCGATGCGGGGCTGGATCCCAGGACCCTGGAATCATGACCTGAGCCCAAGGCAGAGGCTTTAACCCACTGAGCCACCCAGGAGCCCCAACAAATGAAACTCTTAAAAGAAAAGGTTAAATGCCAACCTTGTTATTAGACAGACATGCTTTCATTAATCAAATCCCTTGTTAAGGGACCAGCTACCTCTTCAAATATTAACCCTTACATACATATAATGTACAAACATTCATTTACCACCATTACCCATCACTCTATATAGAAAACACAAGGTTTCCTTATGAAATTTCAACTATTTTGTACTTGGTGTGTATGGACATGTGAGTCTGGGGTTTGTGTATCTCCTATAAGGATAATATACTGTCTTTGTACTCTCTTGAATCACTATTATTGGGATTTATGAGGGAAGATACACTATGAATAGAGACTGGGTTCCTTCCAGATAAGGAACAAAATGTGCCAGAAATACAGCAGTGGGTCTTTTCCTGATGTTCCTGAGGGAGCTAACATTTTTAAAAAATAGTTTTTAAATAAGCACTTTCACAAAGTTCTATCAAATTGAATCATTAAAATATGTGCACTCAAATTTGCTAACATCCCCAGAACTCTTCCTATGTCCACCTTCTTTTCATTGTCTTTGAATGTGAATGTGTTAAGATCATAGGATTAAAACTCCTTACCATTAATATCAAAATGTTTTTGGAAAAAAAAAAAAGCATTAATATTTATCCTGCGTTTTCATTTGGCTTCCCTGTATAAAATCCCTTGCCAAGTGGCTTTCTTGCTCTGCTTGATTTCCTTTCTATTAATGACCTTCTTTCAATAGCTCTAATAATTAGAAAACAAAATACCACTTTTACCAAAATGCACCTTTTAGAATACCCATGATTTGATGCCAGCCCTGTGTTCTGGAGCCACACAGAGTACATCTAGTCCTTCATCTGTAAAACAAATATATTTCTTCTTCTGTAATAGTGAAGTCACATAAACAGCAGTAAGGGGGCACCTGGGTGGCTCCTGATGGATTCTCCTTCCCCTTCTCTCCCTTCCCACTTGTGTGCTCATTCATAACTAATTAACCAACTACCTAAATACTATTGGATTTTGAGCTCCCATTATAAAGCAGGAAATCTCTTATTCATTAAAAATTCTCACTCCATGGGGGCGCCTGGGTGGCTCAGTGGGTTAAAGCCTCTGCCTTCACCTCAGGTCATGATAGAGCCCCACATCTGGCTCTCTGCTCAGCAGGGATCCTGCTTCCCTTCCTCTCTCTCTGCTTGCCTCTCTGCCTGCTTGTGATCTCTGTCTGTCAAATAAATAAATAAATCTTAAGGAAAAAAAAATTAAAAAAAATTCTCACTCCATGTATTTAGGGGTGGTCTTGACATAAGTGACATGTTCTCAAGTGCTCCTCCATGCTTGTCTGTTCACCACCCTGCTCTAGAGGTTTTTGACTCTCGCCTTAGTTTGCCAAGTCTCTCACTGTTACTTCTCAGTAACAATGACTTCCTTCTGCAGTCCAAACCAGCAAAATCACAAAATAAGATAACACTAATCATAGTAGTAGAAATAATAACAACTCTACATTAAAAAAAAAAAAACCCTCTACCCTTTCATAAAGTTTTCACTGGTGTAGGGATGTCATTTGGGACTATGTAGACAAGACTTCAACAATGGTTTGTTAAAGTTGGTCTTCAAAAGTGATAATTATTAAAACTCTCTTCCTAGGAGCATCAGATATTTGTCCACTGCCCCGAAGCCTGTCTAGGATTTGCCATGCCATCACATCTGGTTCATTACACATACTATTTCAGTTCTTCTCTCCTGGCAATCATACTTTTTTCTTCCTAATCATCTGAAACTCATGTACACCAAGTAATACAAATTGTTGAGAATAAATCAACCAATCCTAATATCACACCAGGTTCACACAGACAAAATCTGAATTCCCATTAAGTACAAATGAGGCCATGTTCGATCTGGCGATAGAATATTTTCTCTTCTGCTATCTAAATATGCTTCTTGTTTCTTCAAGTATCCCTTCTGATTCTACTAAAACTTTTCTGGGTGTTATACTTTGTTTCATTATTTTGTTTCATATTGCCATTAGGATGTGATCAATAGGTAAGTTCTAGCTCATTGTCAAGGTATCAAAACATGATGTCACATACTGGATAAGAATGGGAGCCCTGGTGTCCAGCTCTCTGGGATAAACTCTTACTCAGTAAATAAGAACAGCCCTTAATAATTTTTTGTTTTGGCATTTGGAACAAGAGTACAAATTTGGACCTCCGACCCCATGAACTTCTCCACAGTTCATCCCACACCTTTCTCTATCCCATTATCAGAAAAGGACCAAGGAGCATGTGCATATGTGTTGGCACCCCAGTCCCAACATCCAAGTTCTATGTCCTCAACTCATCTCCTAATTCAGCCAGGATGCAGCCACTCTCAGCCACCATCCAGGCCTGTGGGAGCATACGCTACAAGCATAGTCTAACTTGCAGAAGAGGGATAAGTAATAGACTGGCTCAGACTTTAGCAGCATGTTAGGGATCAGATAGAAAAGGAATTTTAGAGTCAATGGTCTAAGGAGTATTGTCTTACCCACTGCAAGCCTAAAATGGCCAAGGGCAGAGCCCAGTAAACTCTTATTAAAAGTTAGTCTTGTTATTTTTACTCAGTTATTCAAATACATGACCACAACCTATTTTAGGGTTATGAAAAGAAAAAAAAAAAAACAAAAAACAGAGCAGTAATTTTTACTACTTTGTTTTACTTCTATTTTTTTTTTTTTTATTTCCCTCATCTTTCCTCACCACTTAGCACTTTAAGTCTCGAAGGCTACTAAACAAAACCAAAAAACCGTATGTCCTGGAGCCATTACATATTAAATTTGCCAATGTCAACCAGATCTTAATCATCATTCAGCAGCATTTTTTTTAAATTTCTATGCACAGTTCACTACACTGTGTGTAATACCTAGTCCATAATTTTAATGAAATCGCTTCCCCAAAGTTGTGTCCTAGTGCCACTGTCGGGTCTCTAAAACTCTTTCATGCAGGGTCTTAACCACTCCACTTCCCAGTGCTGTGCCTATAAACTTGCCTGAAACTACCACTAATTTCTTCCTGCTTTCTAGATTGCTTTCATGCTATTTAGCAACGTAATTCTCACCAACAGTGTTCTAGGTCCTGGCTCTTTAGTCTCTTCCAAGATATTGCTCTCTGTAAATCCTCACACACTGATCTTTTCTTCCTTCCCTTGCCAACACTTAGATATATTAAACTCTCTTCTTTCAAGAAGAAAAACTCCTTAACTCTTCTAGCTATAATCCCATTACTTCTTTTAAATCCAAGTATCTTGGAATGTAGTTTATGCACACTGCCTCAATATCCTTCTTCATATTTATTTTTGCCCTGGATTATCTGGTTTCTGTTCCTTCTCCAGCTGGTTTCTGTTCCTTCTTCATTTCAGGTCATCAGAGACTTTGTAGTTGTTGTACTAATTCTTCTATTTCATTCTTTTATTAACCTCTCACATTCACACATTCAATACATTCTTATATCTTCAACTTTTCCCTCCCTTGAATTTTGTGCCATGTCTTGATTCTAGCTTTTTTATTACCCCTATCATTTCTTTCTTATATGCTGTCTTCCATCTGTATCTTGAATTATGGTTATGTCAATTATTTAGCCTATTTTCTATGAAAATTTTCTTCTTGAGTCATCTTTATAACCCTGTGGCTTCCAAAATACATATTGTTAGCTTATACCTTTGACTAAATTCCAGAAAGCAATATTCAACTGCTTTATTACTATTCTTGTTTGTTTTTTTTTTACTATGTTAGCCCAGAAATAACAAAAGTATCTTATATGTTGTATGGTGAAAACAAAATCTCTAACATGCCCAATCAACTGTATCTTCTCTTGAAATATTATGGATGATTTATCAGCCATTTTGATAGAATTTAACAGTAAATGCGATTTAGTTTATCTATTTTTCAAAGATTTTATTTATTATTTGGCAAAGATCATAAGTAGGCAGAGAGGCAGGTGGAGAGGGGTGGGGAGGCAGGTTCCCCACCGAGCAGAGAGCCCGATGCAGTACTCGATCCCAGGACCCTGGGATCATGACCTGAGCTGAAGGCAGAGGCTTAACCCACTGAGCCACCCAGGCACCCCAATATCTGTTTTTTTCTTGAGTGAGTTTTGGTAAGCAAATATTTCTTAAATATGATACCAAAGCATGATAGAAAAAATAATAAACTGATAAATTGCAATTCATAAAAAATTAAGAACTTCTACTCTTCTTTTTTAAGGTTTTTATTTATTTGTCAGAGAGAAAGAGAGAGAGCACAAACACAAACATGCAGAGCAGCAGGCAGAGGGAGAGCAGGATCCCCGCTGAGCAAGGAACCTGACCTAGGGCTTGATCTCAGGTCCTTCATCATGACCTGAGCCGAATGCATTTGCTTAATCAACTGAGCCACCCAGATGTTCCAGAACTTCAGAACTGCTGTTCTTATAAAGACATACTTATGGGGAGGGGGGACATTCTCACATACCAGATTAAAATATTTGCCAGCCATATATCTTATGAAAGACTTATATCAAGAATAAAGTGCAGTAAAAAAAAAAAAAATAGGTAATCAACCCAAATAACATATGGACAGAGAATTTGAATAGACACTTCAAAGAAAATATCCAGATCATTAGTTGTTTTATAGATTCCTTAGGATTTTCTTAAGAAGTCATATCGTTTTGGAAGAAAGCTAGTTTTATTTCTTGCCAATACTTTTGACTTTTACTTTTTAATGCCTTATTGCAGTATCTAGAATCCTAAATAAAATTTTAAATATGAGAGGTGTGATGCTAATTCTTCACCTTATTCTTAATCTCTTGTACTTATGAATTTATTACTTACTTTTTGAGCAGTTTGTGAGATATTTTGAGATTGATTCAATCACTCTTTTTAGACTCCAATGATGATTTTCTAACTCTGATTTCTCCTATATTTATTAACTGGCATTCTGTTGTAAACAAATTTTATTTTATATTATTATGGGTTCAAAGATCTTATTTTATAGTGGCAAGAATTAAAACAAGTCACTGAAGTAATTATTACCAATATTGTAACAACTAGCATCACATAGCTAATTAGAAGCAGCAAGAAAACAGTTTCACTTTTGCTGTATTCATGCAAAACTGATTAAAATAATTATGAGGAAATAGTAGGCACACCATTTAAGGAACATTTTACAGAATAACTTGACCACACAATAGCAAGATGAAGAAAGACAAAGAAAAGATGAGGAACCCATGGGAAGTCTACCGAATATTTAAAGAAGAATTAATACATATTCTTCTGAAACTGTTCCAAAATAATTGAAATGGAAGGAAAACTTTCAAACTCACTGTTGGATGCCAGCATTATCTTGCTCCCAAAATCAAATACTCCACTAAAAAGGAGAATTACAGACCAATATCCCTGATGAATATGGATGCAAATATTTTCGTCAAGATACTGTCAAATAGGATCCAACCATACAGTAAAAGGACTATTCACCATGACCAAGTGGAATTTATTCCTGGGCTAGAGCAGTGGTTCAACATCCACAAATCAATGTGGTATGCCACATAAGTAAAAGGATAAGAATCATATGATCCTCTCAATAGTTGCAGAAAAAACATTTGACAAAATACAGCACATTTTCCTTGATAAAAACCCTTGACCATGTAGGGATAGAAGGAACATACTTCAATATCATAGAAGCATTATACATAAGACCCACAGCGAATATTATCTTCAATGGGGAAAAACAGAGAGCTTTTCCGCTAAGGCTGGGAACATGGCAGGGATATCCACTCTCACCACTGTTGTTCAGCATACTGCTGGAGATCTTAGCTCTCAGCAATCAGACAACTAAAAGAAATCAAAGGCATCCAAATAAGCAAAGAAGTCAAACTTTTGCTCTTTGTAGGCAACATGATACTCTAGAAAAGTTAAAAGACCCAACACACACACATACAAAAATTGTTAGAAAAGATACAGGAATTCAGCAAAGGATATAGATATAGGATATATCTATATATCCTTTATATATATAGGATATGTATATCCTATATATATATATAGGATATATTTAGGATATAAAATTTATGCACAGAAGTTAATTGCATTTCTATACACTAACAATGAAGCAGAAGAAAGAGAAATGAAGGAATTGATCCCATTTACAATTGCACCAAAAACACCTAAGATACTTAGACATAAACCTAACCAAAGAGGTAAAGAATCTACTCTCTGAAAACTATAGAACACTTATGAAAGATATTATGGAAGACACAAAGGAATGCAAAAATATTCCATGCTTATGGATTGGAAGAACAAGTATTGTTAAAATGTCTATGCTACCTAAAGCAATCTACACATTCAATGCAATCTCTATAAAAATACCATCTGTATTTTTCCACAGAGCTGGGACAAACCATCCTAAAATTTGTATGGAACCTGAAAAGACTGCAAATACCAAAATAATGTTGAAAAAGAAAACCAAAGTTGAAGACATCACAATTCCAAATCTCAAGCTGCATTACAAAGCTGTAATCATCAAGACAGTCTGGCACAAAAACAGACACATACATCAATGGAACAGAAACCCAGAAATGGACCCTCAACTCTATGGTCATCTAATCTTCAAAAAAGCAGGAAAGAATATCCAATGGAAAAAAAAAGAGTTTTCAACAAATGGTGTTGGGAAAACTGGACAGTCGCATGCAGAAGAATGAAAACGGACCACTTTCTTACATCGTACATAAAAATAAACTCAAAATGGGTAAAACATCTAAGTGTGAGGCAGGAATTCATCAAAATCCTAAAGGAGAACACAGGCAGCAACCTCTGTGACCTCAGCCACAACAGTTTCTTACTAGACACATCCCCAAAGACAACAGAAAAAAGAACAAAAAATGAACTATTAGGACTTCATCAGGATAAAAAGCAAAGGAAACAATCAACAAAACTAAAAGGCAACCTATGGAATGGGAGAAGATATTTGCAAGTGACTTAATCAATTAAGGGATAGTATCTAAAATTGATAAAGACCTTATCAAACTCAACACCCAAAAAACAAAAAAATAATCCAGTCAAGAAATGGGCAGAAGACATGAACAGACATTTCTCCAAAGAAGACATGCAGATGGTTAACAGATATGAAAAAAAGATTCAACATTGCACAACATCAGGAAAATACAAATCAAAACCACAATGAGATACCACCTCACACTCAGAATGTCTAAAATTAATTACTCAGGAAACAACAGATGTTGCCGAGGATACGAAGAAAGGCGAATCCTCTTTACGCTACTGGTAGGAAAACAAACTGGTACAGTCACTCTGGAAAACACTGTGGAAGTTCCTCAAAAGGGTAAAAATAGAACTGCTACAACCCAACAATTGTACTACTAGGTATTTATCCAAAGGATACAAACATAGTGATCCGAAAGAGCACATGCACCCCAATGTTTATAGCAGCAATGCCCACAATAGTCAAAACAGAGAAAGATCCCAGACGTCCACCAACAGATGAATGGTTAAAGATGTGATATGGAGCATCTGGGTTGCTCAGTCGTTAAGCATCACCTTTGGCTCAGGTCATGATCCCAGGATCCTGGGATCGAGCCCCACATCAGGCTCCCTGCTCAGTGGGAAGCTTGCTTCTCCTTTTCCACTCTCCCTGTTTGTGTTCCCTCTCTCACTGTGTCTCTGTCAGATAAGTAAATAAAATCTTTTAAATAAATAAATATGTGGTATATGGTACTCAGCGAACAGAAACAATGAAATAAATGAAATGTTGTCATTTGCAAGGACATGGAGGAACTGGAGGGAAATATGACAATTGAAATAGGTCAGAAAAAGACAAATACCATATGTATTCATTCATATGTGGAATTTAAGGAAAAAAACACATGAACATAGGGGAAGGGAAGGAAAAAGAAGATAAAACAGAGAGAGTCAAACCATAATTAAATCCTAACTCTAGGAAACAAACTGAGGGTTGCTGAGGAGAAAGTGGGTGGGAGATGGGGTAATTGAGTGATGGGCATTTAGGAGGGCATGTGATGCAATGAGCACTGGGTGTTGTATGTAACTGATGAATCATTAAATTCTACCCCTGAAACTAATAACATACTATATGTTAACTAAATTGACTTTAAATATTTTTAAAAAATAAAAAGTAGGAAGGTTCTTCACCTTTTCTTTAAAAGGAGACTAAACCAGGGATACCTGGGTGGCTCAGTGGGTTAAAGGACTGATTCTTGATTTTGTCTCTGGTCATGATCTCAGTGCTGGGATGAAGCTGAATTTCTGGCCCTGTGTTCAGTAGGGAGTGTACTAGATATTCTCTCCCTCTTCTCTCCCTCTGCCCTTCTCCTGCCGTTGTGCGTGTGTGTGTGCGCGCGTGCGTATGCATGTTCTAAAATAAATACATACATTTTTAAGAAGAGATTAAACCCATAATGGCTATAAAATATAATGTATCTCCACTAACTGATTCAGACCTTGAAAAAATATCCACAAAATATATTAGAATCACCAAAATGCAATGATTTTTGATTTGACTATATCAATTAAATCTATCGATGTTAAATTTCCTAATTTTTATTATTCAAAAATTGTGTTTATGTAAGATCATGTATTTGTTTGTAATACAAGTAAAGGGTCATATCTCTACTCTATTCAAATTGTTTTGAAATATGTAATATACATAAAAATATGTATGTGAGCAAAACAAGTAATTGGTGAAAAATAGGGCAATTATTATTAAACCTTATAAATTAAAATGTCATGAAAATAAAACTTGAAAGTTCAGTATATAAGTTTCCATGAAGTAGAGAGGAATTTTACACCAAAATTTTACACCAAAACACCAAAAAAGGAGACATAAGTGATACCACTTTGTACAGAGTGAATTCTGAACTGTCTATTCTTGTGTAATTTTTTGATGATACATCTTTTATTCTCTGTATTTCTATATTTTTCTCTTTTGACATAAACAAATATTTTATTTTAAACATGTATTTTACATACAGAATCTCCTATAGGAAACATTCTAATTGTTTAAAAAATCTGATTGTTTTATTAAAGCTCTTTCTCATTTTTTCTGATACATTGGCATTGATATGTATTATTCTTTAGATATTCAGACATTGGATACCATTTCATAAATTTTACACAAACACATTTATAATTTCCTTAAAACACTTTTATTTGTCACACCAAAATCAACCCATGAGAACTGCCTAATAATTCTAAGGTGGAGTAAATTATAAAGTATTATAAATCTTATGAACTATAAATTTCCATGCTGAAATTTTTATCAAAATAAATGATTGGACTCAAATTTTATCTTTTTAATGAACTTGACAGATTAGCTGAATTTACCAGTATTTCAAATGGTTGCAGAAAATATATATTTTTTTATGTCATTCCAGATACTGAGCCAGAAAAAACCCACAAGAAACTGTCATTTTTCTTATCTGTTTCCCGTAGTAAAATTTTACAAGTGAACATTACTCTTAACCATAATTTTATCTTTTGTATTCGCTTATGACTCTAGGGAATAATTATCTATATACAAAACTGTCCATAATAAAATTGGCACAAAATTTTTGGCTACTTCTTTCAATTCAGAATGGTTGAGATTTTCCAACAGAATATTTTAACATGACAGTTTACAATATAAACTGAATATGAAGAGACCTGAAAAGTACTTCTCCCCCCCCTTTGGGAATGTAATATTTCAAGTTAGTAAAATAAAGTTTAAAAATATATTTAACTATGGCGTTTTTTTCCTTTTAGATGCTGAAATTGAAACAAATGTGTCAGAAATTGAAAGCTTTTTACTTGTCAAGAGTTAAAACACAGATGCCTAACACGGTTAATTGATGAAAATTGGCTTATAATCTAGTACTCACTTATTCAATTACATTTAGTTTATATGTCTGCTACTTCGTTTAGTATGAAGACTCTCTAGTCTTAAATTGTGAGACACAATGATAAAAACTTTTGAAATGTATCTATTCTACTATGATCATTTGTATTTATTTGCAAACTTCTTTGCTATCTTAATTAACGACTTTTGGTGACATATTTGGAATAGTATGTTAACATTAGAAATATGCATTTATCATGCAATTACATTTCATAAAGCCCTGAGCTCCTCACCTTGAGTTTAATTTCTCACCTTTCCTCATTCTAAGCATGTAATTGTTTATGTGGTATTTACATTTAATTTAAAATTTAATAAAATTAGTACTAAATTAGGGACAGAAATATAACTTGCACTTTCTTTGAAAGCAGAAAATAATGTATTCCACTGAACAGCTGGGTAACTTTCATGCTTTATGCAGATTAGTTTAAAAGTAACAAAAGTAGAAAAAAATGTGAGTGGATGACAATTTCAAAGTGCAAATGAATGCAAATTTTCTGCACATTAAAAAATGTGTGCATGCACTTTTTTTTCTTTTTAAATCTATTATACGATCCTTAACAGAAAACAGGATTTTTATACTTTGCTGTTTAATTATAGGAGATCCAGCCAGGAAGTATAATATTTTCACCTGGAAACAGAATAAAAACATGAACTAGATCATTCTGAATATACAAGAGTAATGTGGGACCATAACGGAAATACAAATCCCACTAAGTGTTTTAATCTTGCAGAAAACATAAATAACATTTTATTTTTCATTTTAATATCTGATGCATTCTTCAGCAAGCATCTCTATCTCCAAAAGGAAATATTCTTGACAGTTCCATTCATCATTATTACATTGTGAGATCAATGTTATATTCCTAGGTCCTTCATTATGTCTTTTTAAAAATTTTTTTAAAAGATTTTATTTATTTGACAGACAGAGATCACATGTAGGCAGAGAAGCAGGCAGAGAGAGAAAGGGAAGCAGGCTCCTTGCTGAAAAGAGAGCCTGATGTTTGCTCTATCCCAGGCCCCTGAGATGATAACCTGAGCAGAAGGCAGAGGCTTAACCCACTGAGCCACCCAGGCACCCCCTTCATTATGTCTTATACATCATCATCTTTCTCTTATTCTATAAATACAAAACAATGCAAGTATGCATCTTACAAATACATTTAAACAGATCTGATATTCAACATTCTAATTACCAATATTCTTAAATTATGCAATACATAGATATCACATCTAGACAATTTGCAGACACTAGATGTGGATCATTGTAACTTTAATAGTCCTTTATTGATTTAGATCTTTTTCCAATATTGAGTTTTCTTGGGGTAGATACTCATAAAAAACTAGCATTATTGCTAGTTTTAAAAATAGGTCAAGGAAATTGTAATTTTGCCTCAGTAGGTAATATTTCTACTATTACTATTGAAATTCATGGTTAATATGTGTGTGGAATCAGCTAAGCAGAGTAAATAAAATCAATTTTGTACATTTTCCATGCCTCAACAATGAACACTACCATCCAATATGTATCCACTTATTTAATTTTGCTTAATTTGAAATAAACACTGGATTTTTAAAAGAAACAAATGATAAGAAAATAATCTTTCTCTGATCATTTTAATTTATTCCTAAATAACATAAGTTTCCTTTTATGTCATCAAATATTCAATCCTAGTAGTTATATATTCATTGCTAGTAGTTATATATTCATTGCTATATATATATAGCCTATATATATATAGGGCCTAGTAGTTATATATTCATTGCTCAACTATTTCAAATATGTGTAAGACAAATTTAGGAAGTACTAAATCTAAACCCATACCCACAAAATGATATGTAGAAAATGATTAAGTGCTCACCAAAACAAGGCTTCATGACCCCATGGAATATTCATATATTCATGTTCTTGATCCATGGAAACCTGATAAAGGAGTTCTAGGTTTCACAAAGAAGTAAAATGGTAGGGCGCCTGGGTGGCTCAGTGGGTTAAGCCGCTGCCTTCGGCTCAGGTCATGATCTCAGGGTCCTGGGATCGAGTCCCACATTGGGCTCTCTGCTTGCAGAGAGCCTGCTTCCCTCTCTCTCTCTCTCTGCCTGCCTCTCTATCTACTTGTGATCTCTCTCTATCAAATAAATAAATAAAATCTTTAAAAAAAAAAAAAAAAAAGAAGTAAAATGGTAGCTCACCACCTAAATATGCATGCCCCCAAAATAAAACGTCATTTTGCCTGTGAGGCTTTCAACAGTTGGGTTTGTTCATTTCTCCTTTGCTTCTAAATACTTCAATACTTCTGCTCTGAATCGTAATTGTTTACATACCTCTCTGTGTCCCTAGACAATGAGTTCCAACCAGCGCTGGGAATAAAAATAAGTTATCAGAGATCAAGGAGCATGCTTATTTTGTCTTTGTAAGTTCAGAATTCCCTGCCAAATGATCTTTCCAAAAACACAAATTTAACAGTTTCATCCTTCTATTTCAGATACATTCAGTGATTTATCCTACAATCTACAATTTAGCATGAAGTCTAGCTTCATGGTCCACCTCTAACCTCAATTCCAAACCTCTGCCCAGAGTCACTGTGACCTTTAGTTCTATAAAACTACCACTAAGTACACAGAACTCTCAGGACTGTTCCAGATCTAAGCTTCAAAAGGGCCTCAAAGTTCATCTAATGCAAGAAGCAGAAGATACAGTCAATCTATAGCAAACACAATCTCTCTTTTCACACCTACCCTTCCATCCTTCTCTTTTGCTCAAAGTTAATCTCTGTTGAGACTTTGTATTTAAAGTATATAAAAAGGAAATGAAGTATCAAATATATACTTAACCTTACTGGAATTATTTTTATGTTCTGCTTATGAAGACTTACTTGTTAAATATAAGACAAATATTGTCCATCAATTCATTTTTGTATTTAAATTGCCCTTAATGTGTAATTTGCAGTATAAAAGTTTTCTGAAGGGTAAATTATAGACCTCTTTTCCTTACTGCTACTAAGAATACCCTAAATTACATAGACCTTCTTTAACCTCACAATTTTATTTAATGGTTTGCTATACAGTTTCCTGCTATAGTCACAGTTGGTATTTTGTTTGTTTGTTTTGTTTTCTTGGATTCACAATTTTAGCCCCTTGAACTTTTGTAGTAATTTTAAAATCATTTTTGATCCCTAATTTCATCCCACCCATGTATAAATAATTTATCCTTCTCTCTAGTAGTATGAAATGTATATTTTTCTTACTTTACTCACTCATATTACATGCATCTTCTATACATACATAATTTCATTTTTTAAGTTTACCATAACATAAAAATGTGGTTTCATTTTGGTTATTAGAGTATGTCTGTCTTGTTTTGTAGTTTTAAAATTCTTCTTGCCTACTAATTACCTCTTCCATAAGAATTTTAAAATCAATGTGTCAGATTTTGTTAAAAAATCCTTTTATATTTTTCACTAGGATTGTATACATTAACTTGGTAAAAATAATTATTTTTACAATACTGGATTTCTTCTCAAGGAAGATGAGCTATGTGTTTCTTAAGCTTTCTTAAGACAAAATAGTGCCTAAGTTAAAATGATCACTAAATATGATATTTTAATAAAAATATGGAAGTGAAATCTAGCTACCTCTGTATAGATAACAAGTTACATAGATATACTTGTATATAGAAATATATCTAAATTTAAATTTATATATAATTTTTATATATGCACATATACAGTTTTTTTCCAGGTTTTATAGTGATCCTATATAAAGTGAGAAATATTATATCTCTGTTCTCAAGAAGATTTTGTATAAGATTGTACTAAGTTATCCTTTGCTAATTTGTCAAAAATTCTCAAAAATCATCTAGGCCTGGTGTCTTCTTTATACCAAAATGTCTAAGTAGTTCTTCAGCTTCTTAAATATACAATTATTCATGATCTACATTTCTTGATTCAATTCCAATCTTCTTTTTTTCTTTTAGGAAGTAGTTCTCCACTTGTTAGCATTTAACTTAATGATATAATATTATATGTTTAAAAGTGTATTTTTGTCATAAATTAAAAATTTGAGTATATTTGATCATTTCTTTTGGGTTTTCTGTTTTAGCCCATCTTCATCTGTTTTGTAAGTATTTTCAAATTTGTATTTGGCTTTGTCTCCATTCTAATTTTCTCTATCACTGATCCTTACTGTAATTTCTATTTTATTCTTTTTCTAACCTTTATTTTGTTTGTTATTTCATTTTATTCACTGGTGTTCCTTTTATAGTGTATCTTTTTCTAACTTAAGATATTCATCAAGTTGATGATTTCCACCTTTTAAATAGTATTAGATTAAGATTTCACTTGAAACTCTTGCTTTTACTTTATTCCAAATTTTTGATAAGTATTTGCTTTATCATCATATTCTAAAATGTTATACTTTTATTAGAATATCTTCCTTGACCCTTGAGTATTGGGAAGATCTTTTTTGATTTCCAAAAATAGGTCATTTTATAATTTAGATTTTTAAACAACAGTTAAAATTATTGTCAGAGAATATGGTCTTTGTAATACCTAATATTTGATATTGGTATATGATTTGTTATGCCATTGATTTTTGTGAATATTTAAGTGCATAGGAATAACGTTTGAAGCAGACATCTACTTATGGCCATTAAGTAAAGTTCATAAACTGTTGTTCAAGTTGTTCAAGCCTTTTATAACATTGGTGGCATTATCTCCCACAGAGGTCAGTAATTGAGAATGATGTATTTTTTCTTGTAGTTCTATGAATTTTATATATTTTGTGTCTATTTTATTACTACATACATGTTCAGATGTTTTATAACTTCTTTTGAAGTGGATTTGTATCATTATTTATTAATCAAATAAGATTAAGGATTTTCTCTGAATACTTTTATCCTCACATAACTATAATAGCTGTCAGTTTGTGATATATTTTTCCATATTTTTACTTTCATTCTTGCCGGTTCTTTATGCTTTAGAGGAGTCTTTGGCAAATAACATTTAACTCCTCTTTAAATGGATTAAAATTATAACAATTTTCAACAATCTTATTTTCTGCTAAATTTTGTCCACTTACATTTAATATCTTAAAGGAGTTTAATGTAAGAAATGGCAATAGATAAGTTTAAAATGCTCTTAATTTGTAGAATATATTCATCATGATGAGGATGCCTATTTTAATCTACTGACTTATTGTTATAATTCTGAAATTTATAATTGTTTAAAAAGATGTTGTATTTCTTTTTTCTCTTCCTGTTATAGCCTGAACTGTGCTCCTCCAAAATTTATATGTTGAAGTCTTAATCCCTTGTATGACTAATTTAGAACCAGCCTTTAAAAACTGATTAAGTTAAAATGAGGTTATTAGTTGGGCCCTAATCCTAGTTGACTATAAGGTAATTGTTTTTTAAGTTGCTTTTTTGTTTGTTTTTTAACAATTGGTTTTTTAAATTGTTTTTTAAGTTGTTTTTCATCTGCTTCATTCTTTCTTCCCACATAATAGGAGAGTATACTTAAAATAAAACCAAGTGTTCTATTTAGCGACTTTGAGACTTTTGTGTGGTAACAGTGAATATTTAAGACTTTATTATACAAGGACTTTTACACCCAGATAATTCAAAGTTCAGTTTAATAGAGTAAAAAGTGACAATTCTCCTAGATCTGATTTTCATATACCTAGTTTCCTGACCCCAAGGCAACCAATGATGTCATTTTGCATTCTTCAGTAATATTTTTATACACACACACATGCACACATATTTCCTAACTCTTTAGCCATTATGGTAATATCCCACAAGTATAGTCTATAATAATCTATTATTTTTTTTTATTTAATACATCTTGGAGAATCTTAGAATGTAGTATATTTTTCATATTTTTATGTAGACATTATTCTATCATGTAAATAATTTTCTTTTTTTATTTATTTAAAAAGATTTTATTTTTTACAAGTAAAATGTGTATATTTTAGATGTACAACTTGATGTTTTGGAATTTGTTTTCCATATTTGTATACCAAGTATACATCATGAAATGTTTATCACCACCAAACTAATTAACATATTCATCACTTCCTATAGTTACTATTTTTGTGTGTCTGTAGTGAGAACACTTAATATCTACTCTCAGCTAATTTCAAGGATATACTATTTCTTATTACTATATTCAGTTAGCCATCATGTAAATAATTTTCAAGTCTTGCCTCGATGGACTATTTGGATATTTCTAATAATTTGTTACTACACACAAAACTGCAACAACTAAGTTTTGACAAATCATTTTTAACATTGATCAGTAACTATGATATTGAGAAGTACATTACTATGAAAGGATTTTTTTTTTTTTAATTTTGCAAGGTACTGGAACATCTTGCTAAGACAGTTTAGGTAATTTACATTTTCCTACCATTAAGTCATACTGAACTATTAATTATTCAAATGACATTAAACTCAGTGTAATGTGGACTGCGCAGTAGTATAGGCCTTGTGATTTTTGCTATCACTGAAAACTGATCGATATTTAACCAATATTTTTGAATGAATAAATACATTAGAACATATACATCAAAAACAACATACTTCCATTTTACCACTTTGCACTTATTTTCCTATTATTGACTAATTTACCATCCTAATTTTGCATTGAAGAAATCATCCTTTCTTCAATCTCAGGCAGTGGACTTAAGATTGCTTCCAAACCCACTTCTGGAGCAACCCATTTGTTGAAATACAAGCAATGGAACTTGTCATTACACTGGGCCCAGTGATTAATTCAATGATAAGTACTTGACTCAGTCTATCCAGTGAGAGATGGTGAGACATTTTCTTGAATGGCAAGGACAGCAGAGGTACTCTTCTAATAGGGTTTGAACATGGGATGATACCAAGCTAAAGTTGCTACTGTGACTTTCGGACTATAAGGACAGAACTTCTCTAAAAATGAAATACACGGAAGATGTGTGTAGCTGAGAGATTGAGAAAAAGCAGGCACTAATGATATGTTAGTCTTATGAACCTAAAATTAATCGATTCAACACCGGTATTTTTCAATTATTGTGTGCCAATAGATACGTAAGCCACTTTGAACTGAATTTCCTGTTATTTCCAGTGAAACATTTTAATAGATTCATGTATTTTTAATGTAATATTTATCTCTGTTTAATCTTAGTTAAATCCTCTTATGTATCACTAACACATTTTCTTTCATCTTTTTTGTTGTTGTTGTTCTTGGTCAATAATGCAAGGTTTTCAGAATATCAGCTTTTTCAAAATACTTTTATCTTGATTCTTTCTACTTGCTTTCCTTAGAATAATTTAATTAGAGTATTTTTGTTCCTTTGTGAGTATTAGTTCATTTGCTCATTTCATTTTAAACAGAATTGATTTGAAAATCTGAGCCCTTGTTTGAGAAAAACTTTCAAATCTGTTCCATTAGTTTTTTTTTTTAATTTTATCAGTATTCCAAGACTCATTGTTTATGCACCACACTCAGTGCTCCATGCAATACGTGCCCTCCTTAATACCCACCACCAGACTCACCATCAGTTTTGATCTAAAATTATGCAATGACAATTTTTTTCCTAAATAACCCTTCCCATTTGATTTTTGTCATTACTGATTATTTAGGACATTTAGTTTAAAGTCACTAGCATTTATCTTGTGCACAGAGGTCAGTGTATGAAGTCTATGTAGATTTTATGCTTTAAATATATTATAGTTCTTCGTATGTGAAAATTTACTTTGGATGTGAAAGTTTACTGTTGTTTTATAACCATTTAAGAATATTAATTTATTTATAAGTCATAACCCACTTGAAAACATGTAAAAGTATAGTGCTTATTACATTACATTAACGTCATAGAAACCCAACATTATGCTTAGTATACTATATAGCTTTATTGTCACAAATATAAAATTATTAGAAAAAAGTTTTATCAATAGTAAACTGAGTTTCCCTCAGCTTTAAATTTCTCAACTACAAATATTAAATACTGGTTTTTATAAACTTTATACTAGTGGTTTATAATTAAATATAAATCAAATAAGATTTCATAAGATAACAAAATATGGAACATTTCATGGGTCTTTTACATGAAGTTTGATGTGCAAACAAAAAGATTTCTTTCTAATTGGAAATTTTTAAGTATTTCTACTTCAATTTTATTGAGTTGTTACAGAATAGTTATTTAAAACTACAAAACCTGCACTTTAAACTATGATTACTAAGTATCTGTCTATAAATACTACTTTAAGACATTTTTCATTGCAAAAATTACTTAAAATGTTTATATATGTAGAAATTTATGTGTGTCACATAAAGCAATTGTAAAGTATTGAAAGACCGTAATTTTGAAGCCTGACTTATTCTTGTGTTTTAGTAGCTTACCTATTATATCAACTAATATGGAAATTTATCAAGAGACCAACAATGATAAAGAGGGAAAAAAGTGGGCAAAGAGAATAGGAGTAGACTTCCTGACAATTATAGTAAATAATATGACATTCAGAATTGAATGAATACCACACTGTAAATAAAAAACAGCTATGGACAATTTCAGTTTTGATTTTAGGAAGAATGAGTAATAATGTCCCCAGGAGTTAATGGGGCATTCACTGACTCATGAACGTTTAGCAAGTAGAAATGAACTACTCATTTAGCATCCAAACCAGTCTAAAGTGGTACTTGTGGATAAATAAAGCCATCCATCCATGGGGCCCAAATAAGATTTAGTATTGACTTTAGTATTCACTATCAGAAACCAGGTGAATCATGATCTATTACTTTTCCTAAGAAAGAATTTCAGAAATCTGAACAGACGGTGTTGGCAATGCAAACAACTGAATTGTAACTTACGCTTTGCAGATTTTCAAATATGTAAGCATAGGATAAATTATTTGAAAAGTATAACGATATATCTGTACTACTTGCCTAGCGAATTGAGTTTATTGAAATAAAGCCCTTCTTTCACATTTTTGTGAAACAGATGGGCTTAAGTCTTTCACTATTTCATCTATCATTCATTTCATATATATATGTGTATATATATATATATATATACACGCATATACATATATACCTTATGTGGCTATAAAATAATGGTTATATAAAAAGTAATTTGCAACATGAAGAAAATAAGTTTTAAAAATACTTGGAATTCCATTTAGAGGTAACCTCCATAAAGCTTTGCTTCATTTATTTGACATATATACATAAACATTTTATGATTATGCTCTCTACATGTATTTTAAGTCATGAATCTAACTCACTACATTCATCTTCTTTTGATGGGCTTTTCTCTAAGAGCAAATTTACCACCACCTTCTGAAATCTTGTAATTTTCAGAGACAAAAGCCCTTTTTACTATGTGATAAAAAAATTTGTTTTGGGGTGGCTAATAACCATGCAGTCTGAACCTCAATTACTAAATGAACTTTCCTAAATCTTCACTCATTCTGCTTACCAAATGTGTCTGCTTTAAAAATACAAAAAATCTACAGGAAATTTTGCCACAGATGAGAATAGTCCCATGTGTGCCCACATGTGCACATGTGAGTGTGTATTTATAGCTCAGCATAGGGTTCTTTTCATCAGTATTTCCTCACTAAGAAAGAGGATCAGTGTCCAGAGCTAATTTCTCCCAGCAGCTGAATTGCTATGGCTTGTTCTGAAAGGAGACTCACTCACTCTTCTTGTAAGTCCTTTCAGGTTCACTGCACATATTTCAGGCCTCCATCTGCATAAGAATGCTACCTTGGCTGTGGGCCTGAAATATCAGAGGAATAAAGCTCTGACATCAGCTACTTTCCCTGCTCAGAGGGTAACTGCGTTTTACAGAAACTATGCCTCCTGTAGGGCTGGCTCCTCGCAGTCCATGTACTGGGAGCTTTAACAGCTGAAGTCTTCGAATGTCTTTGTTGGTCACAGTTCTACCAAAACTTACAAATCCCAGGATTTATCAAAATGCTCTACCCTGGCTAGAATCTGCATCCATTTCTCCCTGTGGTTCTTTGTATTTCAACTGTCACCCAAGACAGTAACACTATCCTTAGAAATACTATCCTTAATTGCTGTCTTCTTTTAGCCATATCCAATAATTCTAGTCCCAAAATGCCTCTTGAATTCAATCCTTTGTCTCCTTTACTTCTTTAAGCAAACTAGTAAATAAAAATGAGCATCTAGAATATCCTTAGTTCATATATACAAGTAGTTAAAAATATAATAGAGCATCCATATAACAAATTATATTTCCTATAGAACTCGTGAGGTTTTCCCTATCTTATACAATTGGTCTGAAATGAAATCTAGGATAGCAGGGACTTGAAGAAATAACTTTACAATGTATTTGAAGACCAAAAGGAAAATTTAAGTGAGCAACAAAAGACCTTGTCACAAGAGTGTACAGTTATGATCCTGTCTGCAGCAGATGGGTCATAGGAAAACATGGGTTAGAGGAATCAGAAAAAGACCTTTAGAATAGGGAAGGACTTTTCTGAGCTATGAAAAGTGAATAAAAATTAAGTTTCTGATAGTCTATAAAACATCAGGTGAAGAAGATATGAATATATATGAATAAAGAGAGATGTTCACTATGAAAGGACTTCAAAACAAGACCATTATAATATAAAATAGGGACTGATAGGTTTTGACAAGGACACGATTTCGGTACCCAGAATTTTAGCACAGAATCCCCGAGTTCCAGGAAATCAAGCTGCAGATATGTGGAGGGCATTTATTAAAATTATCCTGTTTTAAAGCTATAGGTCTGGAGGAAGTGATGGGGAGATGAGAAAGCTAAAGTTAATGGTTAGCTGTTCTGCCCTTAGGATATGGCTAAAAAAACAAAACACACTGGATTAGGGCAGTTTCTAAGGAGAGTTACTGAGGAAGAGCGCAGTTACTGTATTTACTGAAATTAGTTTTCTGTTTTTAGGTACCAAATGAAAAAAATACAGAACCATATAGAAAATCAATAGAAAATGGACTTTAATATGTACTGAAAACATGTATTCAAGATTTGTCTTGGGTCCATTTCAACAAAATGGTTTTTGAATTTACCTCAAATCTTCATTTTAAAACATTAACAGTTGTGAAAATATATTGAGCTCATACTATATCCCAGACAGTAGGACAAGCATATTGCATTCAATTTACCATGGCAAGCCAATAAAGTAGGACCATCATTTACTGCAATATAACAAGAACTTGGAAATAAAGTTTAAAACCTTTTTAAAGGGTCATAGAATTTGGGCAAATATGAACTACAATTTAATCCAAATCAATCTTAAAACTCCAAGCTTGCAACACTAATAAATGCCTCTTTTTTCTCATATATAAAGCCCTGGCTATACATCTTACAATCAAAACAGACCATTAATGTGAACTAATAATTCAAATCCAATAACTGAAAAAAAATATGCTTAATTTTTGAATCAAGCTGGATAAGGTGAAATTTCACCCATATTATAGATCTTTATATTCTGTTTTAAATTAAATCCCTTAAGTTTAACTTTCAAGATGATCTTACTTGAGCCCAAGACAACAGATAATGTTGTTATTAGGCCCAGAATATAGAAGGACTTTAAAATTTTGTCTGTATTACCTGCAGTTTCAGTGATTTTTCTTTAAAGAAATAAATTTTACCAGAATACTATAGCATAGTTTTTTTCTACAATGACCAGCAAAATTTGATTTCTCCTATTAAACTAGATTAACAAGTGAGAATATTCAAACTTAGAAATTTGGCCAAGTAGATGGCATAAATGGAATATTCATCATAATATGTACCAATATAAATGACAAAGCAGCTAGCAACACATTTGTTGTTATATTGGTAATGGACCCAGGCCAGAAGATTAGTAATAATTTTACTGTAAGGCTTTTACTTAGCCAAGAGTGTGAGAGCAGGGAGACAGAAATTGTGAGCCTGAAACATAAAAAGATATTTCTATATATATGTAATTAATTTTCCCCACTTTGCTATTTCTTTTTTCTTTCTCTTCCTTACTAGGTTCTTTTAAATAATCTCCTTTACTGAAGCTTTTTCCTCACATCTCCAAACATGTCCCCTCATTCCTTGACCATCCTTTCCATTCTCTCCACATAACCCTGAAAAATCATGGCTACTCAATCCTTTAAGCTACTAATATGAAAATAATATGCTTCTAGAACACTATTCTTACACTTGCAGAAGTTAATTTTGGATGCATGACTTTAAATATGACATATATAAGAAATGTAATCATGTAATAAAGACATACCAAATGATGGAATTTTGAATACTTAATGGATCATATTTAAGCACTATTTGAATATAGAGTAAGTTCTTTTTCTCATATTTTCATTTCAAGAATCATCTGTGGGGCACCTGGGTGACTCAGTTGGTTAAGTACCCATCTCTTGGTCTTAGCTCAGGTTATGATCACAGGGTCCTGGGTCCAGTCTCAAGTCAGGATCCACACTCAAGGGGAGCCTGCTGGAGGATTTTCTCTCTCTCTCTCTCTCTCTCTATATATATATATATGTATCACTCTTTACCTCTCTCTCTCTCTCTCTCTCTCTCCCTCTGCCCCATCAATCTAAAAATAAATAAATAAATATTTAAAAATCATCTGTACTCCTTGAGGTCAAAGAATATAATTTTAAATAAATAACTAGAAAACTTTATTGTTCTTATGGAAGAATTAAAAATTATTTATGATAAAATTCTATTTGCCAAAACAAAGGCCTTTTCCTCAATATAAAGTTTACATATTTGGTAATAATGTATAATTTTTGAACTCCAATTCAGACATTATTAAAAATATATCAAAATAACACATTCAAAACATTTTTCCAATGATTTATGTTGTAAACAAGGTATATCATGCTTTCTAGTTTATATGGTCATCTGAAAGTGCTAATTAATATAAAAAGTTTTGTGATTATCTGGAATAAGCCTGTTTCAAACATGTGTATATTTATCCTTTGCAGTTTGGAGTCTTAGACACAGTAAAATTCAGAGCAAAATCCATCAAAATATACAATAGACATTTTTCTCTATTCCTGAAGAGGGTCAAGGGAAAACTGTCAGACAAAAACAGAGATACCAGAGATAATAAAAGATCCAGAAATAAGCCTCTCAACAAACAGATGTCTCTCTGGCTAGAGGAATAACCCTGGGAGAAACAGTACAACAGGGTCACTGGAGAAATAAGTCCAGGAACCTGAATCCTGCTTGAAAAAAAAGGTTATAAATTAGGTTATAAAGACAAAGAAATGAGCCTAAATTAAGGGGGGTGATGTTTGTAGGACACCAAAATTTTATATGATTAAGGTAAATAAAGAGAAGTTGGTTTTTAAAAAATATTTTATTTATTTGATAGAGAGATCACAAGTAGGCAGAGAGAGAGCGCCGAATCCTAACCACTAGACCACCAGGGACACAAGTAGGCAGAGAGAGATGGAAGAAGCAGGCTCCCTGCTGAGCAGAGAGCCTGATGCAGGGCTCGATCCCAGGACCCTGAGATCATGACCTGAGCTGAAGGCAGAGGCTTAACCCACTGAGCCACCTAGGCACCCAAATGAAGAGGAAGTTTTAACAGGATTTCCTAAATTTTTGTATCTTGGTCTTTTTTTTCTCACATTCTTAATACTTTTTTTTTTTTAAATCAAAGGACATATATTAAAACTAACTTTGTAACATTAATATGTGATAAAGATGACCCATAATATTTTTTCCATTTCCCCTTCAATTCTAACCATATCAAAACATTTTCTACCTATGTTTAAAAAAGCTCTATGGTGCATGATTTCTAGAAGGAGAACCATAGCAAAAATGCCTCATGCTTTTTCTCACTCAAAAACATTTTTTTCAGGGGAGCCTCTTGGCTCAGTCATTAAGAATCTGCCTTCCGCTCAGGGCATTATCCAAGGGTCCTGGGATCAAGCCCCTTACTGGGCTTCCTGCTCAGAGGGAAGCCTGCTTCTCCCTCTCCCACTCCCCTCTGCTTGTGTTCTCTCTCTCACTATCTCTCTTTCTGTCAAATAAATAAATAAAATATTTTTAAAATATATTTTTTCAGCTTTGTGGTGTTAACATTTTAGTAAGTTTAAAGTACAGAATGTGATGGTTTTATATATATATATATCAGTAAGTGATTACCTCTTTTATTTTTCTATTTATGTTAGAATTTACAGGATGTAAGATATTTGGTTTTGTTTGTTTTTGAAATTTTGGGGACTTTTCATATGTTGTTATATAGGATTTCTTAATAGAAGTATGCTTTGGGCTATGCTCCATTAAAATGGTTAAATTCAAACCTTTATTTCACTTATTTAAAGGAAAACTTTGTCTTCCTGGAGTTAAAAGTAATTGCCCTTTTATGCCAAGAAATGTGTATAGGTTCAAGGCTGGTTGGATATACCAAAGCTAATTTTCCGGAAGGAAGAGAACAACTAACTCAAGCCTATTCATGTCTAAACATTGTCGCCATGCATGCATGAAAAATGCGGTCTGCAGCAGGGCCAGAGTGTCTGGCTGTGAACTTCGTCATGAGAAATTCCTCTAAGTCTTCACTACGTTTCACAGCTCAAAGTCCATTCATATTCCTGGGGAACTATGTGGAGAATTGAGAAAATACAAGGGAGTCTTACTTCTAAATCTACATCTATGCTCCACTGGTAACCCTTGTGTGCAGAAGGGGAAGGCAAACCTTGTGTGTTTTCATTCACCCAGTAACCAGCTCTGACTCAGCCCTTCCAGTTACCTGCAGAGCAGTGCTGAAATTACACATTCTTCTTCTGCTCTTGAAAGTTTTCATGAATATGAACATTTTTCTAAAATGCACCTTCACTCATAAATCTATTTGATGACATGCATTGAATACACATACATCAAAAACTTAATAGATATTTCTCTATGGAATAAGGAATCACTGTGTCAACCTACCCACATTGACTGTGACTATAGTTTGACATTTCTTTGAGTCATTTCTATAGCAAGCAACAATGATGCCACATTTAGAAGATTAACACTACTGTGGATGAAAAGGCAATGGTTGCAGTAAACTAAGGAATAAAGATACTATTTTTATATATAATCTAATAATTATTAAAACATTGAAGAAAAAGAAGTTATTTACAAGAATTTAAGATTATATCCTGTGAAGAATTTTTATACTAAATATTCCATTATATTACTTTTCTCAAAATTTTATTAAAAGATAAGGATTGATATTTTCTTTAAAAGGGAATATTTTTCCAGGTATTTCATTTTTTTCTATTTAATTACTAGTGAATCAATAAATTTCAAAACTATACAGAATTCCTTTTCCTACAAATAAATAATATGTCAAGTAATTGGTACCTTATATCTTTAAAACAGCAAGTTTATTGCCAACAAAAATAAAGGCAATAACCACCCATATAAAATAGAAGTATGAAAAGACAGGAAATTTGATTAAGCTAATCTGACAAATTCCAATCTTCATTAGAATCGTCCTCCAAATACTCCCACACATCAGATCATATTGAAAGAAATGAGTATATTCTAGTGAAAACAAATGATATGAAAATCCTTGATATACTGTTTCATGAGGGATAATAATTTTGTCAAATATATTGCTTTTCACCACATCTAACTGGTAGGGTTTATTTAAAATGGCTATTCCTTTTTATCATCCTACTGGTGTGAGTTTTATCACTCAGATTTTTTCAGGCCAACAAAAGCAAAACATTCTCATAGGAATATCATTCTTCCCGTTCCTTCCTTTTGTTTTCCTGTCTTGCTGGAATTTAACAAAACTGATCCAAGTGGTACAAACCTCATATCAATTTCTTTTAGTTCCTTATGAGGTCTCTGGATTTTTTCTAGTGCCAAATATAAGGTTTAATTAGGCTGTTGTATGAATAATTTGACAATGGATTAGAAAGCATCTTAAAATTCATGTAACTATAATTCCACATGCTGGCTACTTTTTTTTTTTTTTAAGATTTTATTTATTTATTTGACAGACAGAGATCACAAGTTGGCAGAGAGGCAGGCAGAGAGGAGGAAGCAGGCTCCCCAAGGAGCAGAGAGCCTGATGCAGGGCTCGATCCCAGAACCTTCCTGGGATCATGACCTGAGTTGAAGGCAGAGGCTTTAACCCACTGAGCCACCCAGGTGCCCCTGCTGACTGCCTTTTAAGGCCTATTTGATACTTGGTTAGATTTTACTAACCTGCTTTTAGTTTCATACCATCTATTGAATGTGGCTAATTCCATCATTAAGCTTTTCTTGATGCTGGTCTGAAATCTGATGTCCTAGAGCTTCATCCATTTAAAAAACTATCATTCACAGGGCCCCTGGATGGCTTACTGGGTAAAGTGGTAAGCATCTGACTCTTTTTCAGCTCAGGTCCTGATCTCCAGGTAGCTGGATCAAGCCCCAGTAGGACTGGGCTCCAAGTTCACTGAGAAGTCTGCTTTCCTTCTGCCCCTCTGCCAGCTTGTACTATCTCTCTAAAATACATAAATCTTAAAACAAAACAAACTATCATTCATTTTCTTGCTTCTTTCAGGCTTCCATTATTTCTCCAGTTCCAGGAAGTCCTAGGAACTTCTGGTTTTAATAGAGATATTTCAATCTATCTCTTCACTTATTTCTACCTGTAGACACTCTCTCTTAGCCAGTGAGAAGGGGGAGAGGGAGAAGGAAAAGCCATGAGAACCTGGATTTAGGGCCATGTTTCTCCTTCTTATAAGGGCACCAAACAAATTGAAACAGAGACTCATCCTACTCCAGTAGGATCTCATTTTTACTAATTATATCTATAAGGACCTTATTTCTAAAGAAGGTCACACTGTAAGATAATGGGGGGAGGGGTTAGGACTTCAACATATGAATTTGTGGGGGACTCAAATCAATCACTAACACTCCTCATGGTCTCATTACTTTTTTTTCCCCCCCAAATGTGCATCACTAATACTTTTTCTCAGGGATATTTACCCATTAAACTTCTGTTTTAACATACTGCTTCTGAGTCAAAAGTCTATCATTCTAAATTCCCATTGAAAAATGTGGTAAGGCTGGTTGGGTTCATCTGCTCCTTTTCCTGCTATGACTTTATTTTGCTTTTATTTTCTTATTTTAAGGGATTTTTAAATCAGTGCATTAGGTTTGGGAGAGAAGAATTTTGTCAATTTGCTACAATCTACCATGTTCCTCCAAATACCCACTTTGAATAAAACATTCAAAACACCTTTAAATGACATTAATTCTCACTGGAGTAAAGAAATAGAATCAGAAATTGCTGAAGTAAAATCAGTAATAGCCTGCTGAACAAATAGTTACTTCAGATTGAGAATTTTAATCCTAAATTTGCTGGCTTGTTCTCTAAGTGAACTTTGTGTTTGATAGCCAATTTTATGTTCTGAAAATCCAGGAACAGATATTATTCTTTGAAATATATGATCAACATGGGAGAAACTAAGATGTTATTGTTTCCTGGATAGAATTCATCTACCATGAAAATGGAGGTAGATTTCACCCCATTTTCTTTTTCATATTTTACAAATGAAAGCACACAACTCTTATACTGAACTTAGTAATTTCCCTTGTAGACTTTCTGCCACAGCCTGAAAATTACTATTTATGTTTTGGATTATTCAACATATGAAGCTTGAGGTAAGTTAAAGGATATAGAGTGAACATGTGTGTTTTCAGAGCAGGAGAACTGAGAACTGATAGGTCCAGCTTTGCATTTCTTTTATAAAACACAGCAAGGATAAACAACTCATAGTGAGCTCAAAGTATGTGAAAGTGTACTGAATATTATCATACTTTGAAATATACTATAATTATCATTGTTTAGCATTATTTGATCAGGAGTTTACAGCTATCATGGACATTTTCAGTTTTCATTTAAATGTATAATATTCATAATTTTTAAAAATGATGGCTTGTATGTGAATGTCCTTTTGAGAGAATTCAGAATTGCCACTAAAGTTTGGTCCTCAATTTAACATCCCTTCAGAAGCTTATCAAATTCTTATTAAGATTTTTTTCAGAAATCTATAGTGGCATTATCCATCTCTAAAACACACAAAAGTATGACTCTTGTGATGATTTTAGGTTTTATCCTAGGATTGCAATCAGACCTTGCTAAAGTTCTGCTTCCCCTCTATTAACCTCTTCCAATAATCACCAAACACATAGCAAAGCTTCAATAATTTCTGTTGGTGTTCCCCTTGTGCTACATAATTGTTAGCCTTCAAAATGTTTTAATCAACATTGAAATTTCTTTGAAATATAAACCATGAGTTGTTATTACTGAAGAAATTAATCAGAGTCCTTTCACTAGCACCCCTGATTTGAAGGTATGTGAGAAATGGAGAGAAAATAAGGACAGCCATTGATAGAGATCCAGCTCATTAAAATTAAATATCATTAGGGACAAGGATTGGCATAAAGTAGAAAACAAGATAGATTTACTTAGCTTATGTAATCAAAAGAATTTCTCTTGAATATTAAACACCTTATAGTGGGTTTTATGCCAAAGTTAACACATAGAAACTTGAGTGTAGTATTTTTAAAATATTCTGGTATTTATATGTTATAATGCATTTTAAATACTGAAGCTTAAATAGTATCATAGTATTGTATGCTTTATTGATATGTACTTGATGTTCTTAAGCTTCCACTTGGTCTTTGGTCAGAAGACAACATTTTCCATTATTAGATAAGTAGTAAAGATCAGAATATGTCATGAAATCTAGATACTGAAAGAACTATTAGAATAATACAATATTCATGTGGACCAAGGGAATTATACTTATACATAGAAAGACATAGACACACACAGACACACACATATTGGTAGTGATTAACAAAGTAATTGAGTTCAATTCTCCCAATGAGAACAACAAGAAAAGCTAAACATATTATTTAAAAAAAAACTGCATAAAGTCAGAGATACCAATACAGTTAAATTAAAATTAAGGAATGCCTCTCTCTCCCTCTCTCTCTCTCTCTCTCTCACACACACACACATTAAAAAGTGACAAATCTCAAAAAGGCAAAGATAATCACAACTCATATCTGAAAACAGAACTGTACCCAGAGTATATAGAAAGAAGTCTAACAAATCAACTAAAGGATATTAAGAATAGGGAGAAGACTTAACTAGCTACCTCAAAAGTGGCAAAGAAAGAAAGAAGAGAAAGGGAAGAAGAAGAAGAAGAAGAAGAAGAAGAAGAAGAAGAAGAAGAAGAAGAAGAAGAAGAAGAAGAAGAAGAAGAAGAAGAAGAAGGAAGAAGAAGAAGAAGAAGAAGAAGAAGAAGAAGAAGAAGAAGAAGAAGAAGAAGAAGAAGAAGAACAAGAACAAGAACAAGAAGAACAAGAAGAAGAAGAAGAAGAAGAAGAAGAAAAGAAAGAAAGAAAGAAAGAAAAAGAAATTGCTCAAACTCCTTGGTTTCAATGTAGTACAAACTAACACCAGAGACAGAACTATAGTCAACAAGAATGTGGGAGGCCTCGATAAGGCTCGAGACGAGAACCAAACCAGGCCCTGACTTGTGTCTCCTCTATTGTCTAACTGGCTGATTAAAGACAAAAGATAATGGAGTTGAGTTGAACTGAGAAAGGGTCTGTGCTCTGTGTTGTGCGCTCTCCCATGTGAGTTCCCACATGCAGTTAGCTTTGAATACAATTCGGATGGGGTTGTAAATCCTTCACTGGTCCTTGCTGTCCCAGCACAAACTTGTAGATTACTCTCGGGATTGTTGTTACTTCTTGAATCAATATTGAAACAATGTCTTAGCTCCAGCCTTTTGGAATCGTGAAGTCTGTGCGTAATCATTTACAAGATTGATTAGGGGAACTGATTATGGGAATTTGTGGTTGTTTAACTAGACACGGGTGTATTGCTTCTCTTATTGTATAACTACTATATATATGGCCATAATGCCCCTAACAAACTCGGCACTGTTGGACATCCTCCTCAGTGTTCCTCCTGCCCCCATCTCTTTGTCTCTTTAACTTCTTTTCACCATCCTCTTACCCTCACGTTTCCTGGTCGATTTGTTGCGCCGGCTGCGACACAAGAACAACTAAAACTCAAGTCTGCTAATACCGACTGTAGATAAGGCTATGGATAACCTGGTATTCTCTTACATTGCTGGAGATTACCCATTGATATTCCCACTTTTGAATGCTTTTTGCAGTTTTCTACTAAATTTGAATGAGTGCCTACCTTATGACCCAGCAATTTCATGTACATATGAATAAACCTGTGCTCCAACATACATGCAAAGGGACACTCAGAAAAATATACATAGTGACATATAACAAGCTCAATACCTATTGACATTAGAATTGCATATAAATTTTAGTATATTCATACAGGAATACTCTACACACTAAAATAATGATCTATAGCTATGTGTGTACCATGTATGACTTCGAAGTACAATGAGGAGGGAAAGATGTTAACATCTTTTGTTAAACAAAATTATACACACTATATGATAGCACTTATATAAAGAACTGTGAAAATTAATCTATGGTGCTAAATCAGAATTCATTTTCAGATAGATAGTAATAACTTTATGGGTCACAAGAGATTTTGGTATGCCAGTAAAATTATTTTTCTTGCCACAATATTGACATATATGGACAGACTCACTTTTTGGTAATTTTGCCCAAGGAAGGTTTGTGATTTTTAACTTGTATATTTAAAACCAGTGCCTTAAAATTCAGATAACTGGAAAAATTCTTTGATACCATTTTAATGTCTCATAATACCTCTCCTTTATATCATTGAGAAACTAAGATAACACAGGATAAAGTATGAAATAACATATGCTCTTTATAAGTTTATTAATTTTTAGTAAAAAATTAGCATCAAGACCAAATAAATAGAGGTGTATGGGTGGCTCAGTCAGTTAAGCATCTTCCTTCAACTCATGATGTGGTCCCAGGGTCCTGGGATCGACCCCTGTTTTGGGTTCCTTCTCAGTGAGGAGTCTGCTTCTCCCTCTCTCTCTGTTCCTGCCCACCATTTGTGTTCACTCCCTCAAATAAATAAAAATAAAATCCTGAAAAAACGGCCAAATAAGTTAACTAAGACAACTGATTTACTTCACATTTTTTACTAAAACTGTTGATGAGTAAATCTAAGTACATACAACCTTGCATACAAATTTTAATAGATAATTCCAGGTGTTTCAAATCTCATGTGGTTTATCTTTGTGTATGACTCCTTGGAGTATTAATCCTAGAACAAAGACAACTTTGACTGTAAGACTGACTGATGATCATTCAGACAACTTGAGAAGTATACAAGCAAGCATCAGTAATTATCCTCCAAGTCTAAATCGGATCAGAGAAAAGTTCTTTTTTTCTGATTCCGATTGTATGTGCATTTACCACAGTCAGTGTGGACATATTGTTTTGTTTTTTTTTTTTCTATTCATAATTGTCTAGTAGACTTTTACCAGGTCATTAAAAATGTATAGTGAACATAAACTTTATTTTTATTTTTTTTAAGATTTTATTTATTTGTCAGAAAGAGAAAGCATACAAGCAGGGGGAGTGCCAGGCAGGAAGAGTGTCAGGCAGAGGGAGAAGCAGACTGCTCACTGAAGCAAGGAACCCACCCAGACACTTGATCCCAGGACCCCAGGGTGATTACCTGGACTTAAAGCAGATGCTTAACCAACTGATCCACCCAGGTGTCCCTGAACATAAATTTAATGGCTGCCTATGCCACTATCTAAATTCTATTTATTATTGGGTATTTAAGATTGTTGCTTAATTTGAATAGTACTTTTTAAATGCTGTTACAAAAAATACTTCAAGCTAATATTTGATTAGAGGATCTGCTAATTTCAAGTAGAAATATTGGACTAAAGTATGGTTTATAGGTTTTGTCAAATTACATGGTTTCTAGAGAAAGCATTTTGGAGTTCTTAAAAATTATAACTGTCATTGGGATTGACTATTTTAAGTCTACTAATGTTGCTACTTTAGATTCTAAAGGTTGATTATAACTGGCTATTTATTGCTATCATTTGATAATTAATTTTAAAATGTTTACTATAGTGTGGGGTGCCTGGTGTCTTGGTCAATATAGCATGCAACTCTTGATCTTGGTGTTGTGAGTTTGGACCCAATGTTGGGTGTAGACATTACTTAAAAATAAAATCTTTAAAAAGAAACTTAAAATGTTTACTATAGTAAGAATAAACATTTAAAATAGTATTTAAAGAGCTTTAATAAATTATCCTCTCTTTTATTTTCCATTACCCATTAACAATGGAAAAATGAAGCTGTTGGGATTTCAATTTTCTATGGAATAGCAGTATATAAATATTTAGACTAGTGCTTTTCAAATTAACTCTAAGATTTTTAATTCCTTCCAAGGTAATTTCTCTGTTTACATGCACAAGGACATGGTTTTCAGGGGTCATTTTTGGTCATCTATGTTTTTCTAGAACCTTCATAGTTTAAAAATCTGTTCGCATAATGTTAAACAGATTGTTCTCTTTATTTTGATAGCATATACTTGTATTATTCCCCTGAAGAAATTTCCAATCTTGTTGAAACTGTTTCTGCTTTTTCCTTGATTAAGTAGTATATTTAGTACTTTCCTTCTGCTTTTATTTTTTGAAGAAACAGCCATAATTGTAATTGTTTTGCCTAATGTAGGTTTTAGTTTCAAATTTTGATTTTTGATAATTTTTATTCTCTTATTAATCTGGTTTTGTTTTTTCACTATTTTGAAAGATATTAGTTGTTCAAACAAGTTTCACTGGTTGTGTTGCAATATTACTAGAGGAAAATGTACATTTTTATTGACTTCCCAATCTTTTGAATGATTGCAAGGAAATTGCTTGATAGCTGGACTGGGAAACAGATACTTGTAAAATTAATATCAATTTGCCATCTACCCTCTACATATATCTGTAGTACTTATTCCAAATGAGGCTTACAGATATAGTAATGGGACGAAGAATTTTATGAATGATCAAGAAATTTTAATTCAAATTATGTCTAAAATACTTTTAAAATATTTAAGTATAATTAGTGCAAATACCCAGAGAGGGGCAGAAAGATGAAGGCTTCCAGATAACTGAAGAGATAATAAATGTATTATATTGGTTTTGATTTCCATATTAATATTCTAGATAAAGCTTATGAAAAAAATGAAATATTCACATTTTCCATCTCCTGACCTACTGTTTTTGATTACCCAGATATCACACAGAGATATTGTACAAAAAGTTTCATATTTTCAGATTCCTTAATATACTTCAAAACTTATATCTTGGACATTTTCTTATTGTTTTGATACTTTTATTACAGATAGAAATAGTGTTAGGCTTATTTATTATTAGCCATGAGTTTCAGAAAGAATATTTTGAAAGATTAGGCTTAATAGAAAGTAGGATTTTCATCCAGGTGGAAACTACACTGCAACACAGATTTTATTCCATGTTTGTTACAATTTCATAAAAGTTATAAAAGATTATAAGTAAATTAAAATAAAAATTAAAATATAAAAGTTATAAAAATTTATAAAAGCTAACTTTTATAAAACACTAATTTGGATCCATGTCATACACTTCTAATTTTTTTCTATTAAGTATTTGAAAATCAAATTCATTTTTTCTTTTATCATTTTATTTCTTTTCAGTGTTCCAGAATTCAATGTTTAGGCACCACACGAAGTGCTCCATGCCATACATGACCTCCTTAATACCCACCACCAGGCTCACCCAACCCCGATCCCTCTCCCCTCCAAAACCCTCAGTTGGTTTCTCAGAGTCCACAGTCTCTCATGGGTTGTCTCCAATTTCCCCCAACTCACTTCTCTCCATCTCCCAATGTCCTCTGTGTTATTCTTTATACTCCACAAGTTAGTGAAACCAAATAACTCTCTCTGCTTGACTTATTTCACTCAGCATAATCTCTTCCAGTCCCATCAATGTTGATACAAAAGCTGGATATTCATCTTTTCTTATGGAGGCATAATACTCTATAGTATAAATAGACCATATCTTCTTTATCCATTTGTTCATTGAAGGGCAACTTGGTTATTTCCACAGTTTGGCAACTATGGCCATTGCTGCTATGAACTTTGGGGTACAGATGGCCCTTCTTTTCACTACATCAGTGTCTATGGGGTAAATACCCAGTAGGGCAATTACAGGGACATAGGGAAGCTCTATTTTTAATTTCTTAAGAAATCTCCACACTGTTTTCCAAAATGGCTGCACAAACTTGCATTCCCACCAACAGTGTAAGAGGGTTCCCCTTTCTCCACATCCTCTCTAACACATATTGTTTACTATCTTGTTAATTTTGGCCATTCTAACTGGTGTAAGGTGGTATCTCAATGTGGTTTTGATTTGAATCTCCTTGATGGCTAGTGATTTGTATGTCTTCTTTGGAGAAGTGTCTGTTCATGTCATCTGCCCATTTTTTGACGTGATGATAATGATGATGATGATGATGATGATTGTGATTATCCATTTTGTGTGTGTTGTTTGAGTTCTTTATAGATCTTGGATATCAGCCCTTTGTCTGTAGTGTCATTTGTGAATACCTTGTCACAGTCCATGGGTTGCCTCTTTGTTTTGTTGGCTGTTTCCTTTGCTGTGCAGAAGCTTTTGATCTTGATGAAGTCCCAAAACTTCATTTTTGCTTTTATTTCCTTTGCCTTTAGAGACATATCTTGAAAGAAGTTGCTGGGGCCAGTGTCGAAGAGCTTACTGCCTACGTTCTCCTCTAGGATTTTGAAAGATTCCTGTCTCACATTTAGGTCTTTTATCCATTTCAAGTTTATCTTTGTGTATGGTGTAAGAGAATGGTTGAGTTTAATTCTTCTACACATAGCTGTCCAATTTCCCCAGCACCATTTATTGAAGAGATTGTTTTTTATCCAATGTATATGTTTTCCTGCTTTGTCGAAGACTATTTGACCATAGAGTTGAAGGTCCATATCTGGGCTCTCTAACTCTGTTCCACTGGTCTATGTGCCTGTTTTTGTGCCAGTACCATGCTGTCTTGGTGCTCATAGCTTTGTAGTAAATCTTGAAATCAGGCAACGTGATGCCCTCAGTTTTGTTTTTCTTTTTCAACATTTTAGGGTCTCCTCTGGTTCCATACAAATTTTAGGATTGTTTGTTCCAGCTCTTTGAAAAATGCTGGTGGAATTTTCATCAGAATGGCATTGAAAGTATAAATTGCTCTAGAGAGTATAGACATTTTAATAATGTTTATTCTTCTGATCCATGAGCATGAGAATGGTCTTCTATCTTTTTGTGTCTTCTTCAATTTCTTTTGTGAGTGTTCTGTGGTTCCTCGAGTAGAGATCCTTTACCTCTTTGGTTAGGTTTTTTTTCCCAGGTATCTTATGGTTCTTGGTGCTATAGTAAATGGAACTGATTCTCTAATTTCCCTTTCTATATTTTCATTGTTAGTGTATAAGAAAGCAACTAATTTCTGTACATTGTTTTGTATCCTGCAACATTACTGAATTGCTGTATGAGTTCTAGTAGGTTGGGGGTGGAGTCTTTTGGGTTTTTCATAAAAAGTATCATATCATCTGTGAAGAGAGAGAGTTTCACTTCTTCATTGCCAATTTGAATACATTTTATTTCTTTTTGTTGTCTGATTGCTGTTGCTCAGACTTCTAGTACTATGTTGAACAAGAGTGGCAAGAGTGGGCATCCTTGTGTTCCTGATCTCAAAGAGAAGACTGTCAGCTCTTCCCCATTGAGGATGATATTCTCTGTGGGTTTTTCATAGATAGATTTTATGAAGTTGAGGAATGTTCCCTCTATTCTTGTAGTTTGAATTGTTTTAATCAGGAACAGATGCTGTATCTTGTCAAATGTTTTTTCTGCATCAATTGAGAGGACCATGTGGTTCTTCTCTCCTTTCTTATTGATTTGTTCTATCTCATTGATTGATTTGAGAATGTTGTGTTGAACAACATTGCACCACCCTGCATCCCAGGGATAAATCCCACCTGGTCATGGTGGATCTTTTAAATGTACTGTTGGACAGAATTCAAACACTTGAAAGCTAAAGGCCACCTTGCTTAAGAATGTTTGGGTCAACCAGGAAATCAAGGAAGAAGTTAAACAACTCATGGAAAACAATGAGAATGAAGACACTTCAGTCCAAAAGCTATGGGATACAGCAAAGGCGGTCCTAAGGGGGAAATACATAGCCATCCAAGCCTCCCTCAAAAAAATTGAAAAAATCCAGAATACACCAGTTCTCTTTACACATTAAAGAACTGGAGAATCAACAACAAATTAAGCCAACCCCACACACAAGAAGGGAAATAATCAAGATTAGAGCAGAGATCAATGAGATAGAAACTAGAGATAAAATAGAACACATCAACGAAACTAGAAGCTGGTTTTTTGGAAAGAATCAGTAAGATTGATAAACCATTGGCCAAACTAATCCAAAAGAAAAGAGAGAGGACCCAAATTAATAAAATTATGAATGAAAAGGGAGATATCATAACTAACACCAAGGAAATAGAAATAATCATCAGAAATTATTATCAACAGTTGTATGCCAATAAGTTAAGCAACCTAGGCGAAATGGATGCATTCCTGGAGACGTATAAACTTCCAAAACTGATTCAGGAAGAAATAGACAGCCTGAATAGACCAATATCTAGTAACGAGATTGAAGCAGTGATCAAAAACCTCCCAAAAAACAAGAGCCCAGGACCTGACAGATTCCCTGGAGAATTCTACCAAGCATTCAAAGAAGAAATAATACCTATTCTGCTGAAGCTGTTTCAAAATATAGAAACAGAAGGAAAACTTTCAGACTCTTTTTATGAAGCCAGCATTACCCTGATCCCCAAACCAGGAAAAGACCCCACCAAAAAGGAGAATTTCAGACCAATATCCCTGATGAATATGGATGCTAAGATTCTCAACAAGATCCTAGCTAATAGGATCCAAAAGTATGTCGAAAATCAAATTCTTTAATACAATTCTATTTTTCAAAGATGGGAAAGTATTTTTTGGCAGCATGAGCAAGCTCCAGGAATGAATTTCTTTTTTTTAAAGGGGCTGACAAAGATTTGCTATATAAGACATGTATCCAAGTAGGGTAATCAAGACAATGATTTTTCCCCTCATTGGTGGAGAGGGGAAATAATTTGCTCATTTTCATTTCTTAGTAATTAAACATTAAAAAATAATATTATTGAAGAAATTAAGTTTCTCACGAATAGAAAATTCCCAAGTCATTAGAAATTTTGATTTGGCAGTTACATAATTCAGGGATCCAATATAAATCAGCTATTAGGAAATAGTAATATTTGACTAGGTCTATTTAATAAAATCACTAATAAGATAGATCTCTAGTATATAACTCAGGAAATGTTAAAATCATCTGGAAAAACTTGATTTGGCTTCTGAATAGGTTCTTAAATTCTATATTTTATTTTATTATGTAAATACATAATATGTTATTTGCTTTCATTGCATTTGGTTAGAAAAATGTAATAAAGTATATATGATTCAAAATATTTTAAACAGAATTATCTGTAAAATGTTAAGCATTAAGTCTTAGGAGAATTTCATGTGGCAAATATAAATCAATACATTAGTTATCAAGTTAATAACCTTGAATATTACTAACTATAAATAGGTATTTACTAGTTACTACATGTTCGCAGCACTGAACAAAATTCAATAGAAGCAAAAGAAGTTACTTACTTCAACATGCTTATATACTTAAAAATTGGATTGCATTATAAAGGAATGTAAGGATATAACAAATTAAGTAGTATTATGGATTCAAAATAACAGACATCACCAAAGACTATAAAGAGGAAAATGAAATTTCTAAGTATTGACTACATGTTCTTTGGGATAATTATTCAAGATTGAAGAGGAGGCAAAGTATGTAGCAATATGGGAAAATGTGTTATGGAAAGTCTCCATGGAAGAATTATAAGCACAATCTTGAACTTTAAAAACAATTTGAGTAGGTGGCTCCCATATAAAAAGAAGTGGACAAGTTTACTATGGGATCAAAATAAGTTTGTCTTATGTTGAATCGTTTAGTGAAGGGAGTTATGGGAGGTAATTTGTGAGAAATTTCTGGTACATTGTCTGGCAGCCTTCCAAGGTAAAGAGTAGAGTATAATGTTGGTCTTTGGGCTCTGGTACCAGGCTCTGTGGGCTCCATAACTCAATCCTGCCATATATGTCAGTTACTAACACCTCCACAGAACAGTAAGAACTACCACTTACTGAAAACTTACTGCATACCAGGCACAGTTCAAGGCATAATGCATATACTAATTTACTTACTTCTCACAAAAGCCTTATTAAATAACTATCATTATAATCCACTGTTTTGCAAATAAAAACATTGAAGCACAGGGAAATAGATTAAAATCTATGCCTTTAAACATTATGCAAACTGGCTATCTTGGATTCTGTTTCCTTCAACATAAAATAGAGGTATTAATAGCCTAATCTCCATGGATTTCTGTGACAGTATGCCTGACACATAATCACTTAAAAATGTTGTTATATCAAATAATTAATAGATAACTCCTCAAAGGTACTTTGGACGTGTTGGCTATAAAATGCTAGGAGAGGAAGTATAGACACTATCTTTCAGTCTGTGGGCATGCATTAATATCTTCTAAGCATGCAGTGGCATGCTGGAAAACTCCCATATCTGTGGTATACAGAATGAAAGAAGAGACTGGAAGTGACCAAAACAGAGAGTTATTGTCCCTTGTCAGGAGCAAGACATTAAGGGCTAAACAAGAGTGCTAACAGGGCAAATAAAACGGATGTAAAATATAGATCTGACTGGCCTGAAAGATGAGAAGGTGTAGGGGAAAAGAAAAGAATCCTCCTTATCCAAATCATCATATAAATAAAACATTAGTATATACAAATCAAGCAGCAGAATTATTGTTTTTAGATGAAGACTATAGTTTTACTTTAAAGTAGATTGAATTTAAGATAGACAGATATTATGTGCTAGGAAAAATATGGTAAATAACCTGAGTCAGGTATTGATGGAGGATTTATGGAGGATGTAATCACAGGGGATGATGTGTAATAGAGATATGAAGAAGAAAGTTATTCCCAAAGGTTGTAAGATGTAAATAATAAATGTTAAATAATAATAATGTATAATTCATGTGTGCTTGTGTGTCAAGCACTATCTAAATGACTTTGCATGAATTATGCTGTTAAATCCTCATAACTCCATAAAGTAGGAATTATTTTTAGCTTTGTTTTATAGATGAATAATTTAGCCACAAAGTTTAAGAAACTTGTGTAAGATATCAAGTGCTCAGTGAAATGACTAGGTGGTAACAGATACTCAATAAATGAAACTATAATGTCCTATCATATTTATATTGAAGTCATTATTCTTGTTACCAGATATAAATATTTTATAGTAAGAAAATAGGAAGAATATCTGCTGGGGGCTAAAAATGTAATATTCTCAATAAAATTCACTACATAAAGCCAAGACAATAATTATGAGTCAACACAGAGTTTGCTTTGAGTTTGAGAAAATCCTAAATGGTGTTAAATAAGAAGAGAAACTTTTGGTAAGATGTTTCTCTCTCTTTCTTTTCTTTCTTTCTTTCTTTCTTTCTTTCTTTTTTTTAAATTTATTTCCTTGAGAGAGCACACAGAGGGAGAGGGAGAAGCATGCTCCCTGATGTGGAACTTGATCCCAGGACCCTGGGATCATGACTTGAGCGGAAGACAGGCCCTTAAACGACTAAGCTACCAGGTGCCCTAGAAAGCTGTTTTTCTTGAGATTAGATCTAGTTTAAATGTTTTAAACAGATTCCCAAACAAGGAGGTACATATGAATCCTTTCAATTATGATGAAATTACCTGATATTATAGTTCCACACCACATAAAATTGCTTATATTATAAAGGGGATAAACTATGCACTATGTATAGGTTTGTTCTAATAATTACTAATAAGCTACATGGTGGGGAACCATCTCAAAAAACAGCATTTACTTTCACTGGCTGCAGAAAAAAAATGGGTTCAGATTTGCCTACTGCCATAGCAACTACGAAGTTAGACAGCATATATGAGACAATTGTTCCAGGCATGGAATAAATGTCAGCACAAGACTGTGATACTTGAGAGAAAGCAAACACACAGGATGAGCTCTGCTCTCTCCCCAGGTGTTTCTGCAGTGGCATTTATGTTATGCTATAAGGAGTTGGACTATATCTGGGCGAAGGAGGTAGCTGTTGGAGTTCTAGCCTGAAATAATGGCTGGCATTCATGTAGCAGTATTCTGGAGGGAACAAATAATGGCACAAGGGGCTTCAGAAGTCTATGTGAGGGTTTACATTGGTCCTTGACTAAAGGCAAAGAAGGGCGAGGGGGCTGAGTACTAGGTGGTTTCTGTGGGGTTGTGAGTTGAACAGAGGTACTAGAACACCTACATTTCTGGGAGGCATTGGTATTCTGGAATAATCGGAATGGAGGGACCTCCCTGAGCACCACAGATAAAGACACCAGATTGAGACAACAGAAAAGCCCATCTTATGAGTGTGAAACACGTTCATCCTTAAAGGCCACAACTAAAAATTAAGAGCAAACAGAAACACACATAAAAAATAAACACAAACCCAAAAAGGATGAAAAACATCTGTCAATATTTTAGCAGTCTATTAGGATAAGATTCAACCCTTTAAAAAAAGAGAGTCTCTCTCAAATATATCACCCAAAAAATAAATGTTTACTAAACATGCAATGAGTAAGGGAAATGTGTCTTTAAAATCATTTTTAGAAGTTAAGATAAGGGGGAGTCAAGATGGCGGGGAAGTAGGAGGAGGCACCATTTCAACCTGTACCCTAAAGAAGAAAAATACAGAGGATGGGCCTTCTGCAACAGAACTAATGGCTATCGACATAGACAATATGTCAGAAAAGGAATTCAGACTAACAATTATCCAGGCAATAGCTAGGCTGGAGAAAGCCATGGATGACCAAACAGAATTGATTAGGGCAGAACTGAAAGCCACCAGGGAAGATGTTCACAATGTTAGGGCAGAACTGAAAGCCACCAGGGATGATGTTCAAAATGCTCTCAATGAGTTCCAATCCAATCTAAATTCTCTAAAAGCTAGGGTAACTGAGACAGAAGATAGAATTAGTGATCTGGAGGACAAACAGATAGAGAGAAAGGATCAGGAGGAAGCCTGGAACAAACAGCTCAGAAGCCACGAAAACAGAATCAGGGAAATAAACGATGCCATGAAACGTTCCAACGTCAGAATTATTGGAATCCCTGAAGGGGAAGAAAAAGAAAGAAGTCTAGAAGATATAGTGGAAGAAGTTGTCTATGAAAATTTTCCCAATCTCATGAATGGAAACAAAGTTCATGTACTAGAGGCAGAAAGATTTCCTCCCAAGATTTTAGATTCTCGAAAGTCCTCACGGCACCTTATAGTTAAAATGGGGAACTATGTTTCAAGAGAGACCCTCTTAAAAGCAGCTAGGACAAAGAAGCTTCTTACATACAGAGGAAAGCCCATTAGAATAACGTCAGACCTTTCCACAGAGACCTGGAAAGCCAGGAAGGGCTGGCAAAATATATTCAGAGTACTAAATGAGAAGAACATGCAACCAAGAATACTCTATCCAGCAAGACTGACATTTAAAATGGATGGAGAGATAAAGAGTTTCCAAGACCGGCAAGGCTTAAAAGACTATGCAACCACCAAGCCGACACTGCAGGAAATATTAAGGGGGGGTCCTATAAAAGAGAAAAAATCCTAAGAATATCATTGAACAGAAATATAGAAACAATCTATAGACAGAAAGACTTCAAAGGCAACACGATGTCAATAAAAACCTATCTCTCAATAATCAATATCTCAATAATGGCCTAAATGCGCCCATAAAACGACACAGGGTTGCAGATTGGATAAAATGACAGGACCCATCCATATGTTGTCTACAAGAGACCCATTTTGAACCTAAGGATACACCCAGACTGAAAGTGAAGGGATGGAGAAGCATCTTTCATGCCAATGGGCCTCAAAAGAAGGCCGGAGTAGCGATTCTCATATCAGATAAATTAGATTTTAAACTAAAGACTGTAGTCAGAGATACAGAAGGACACTACATAATTCTTAAAGGTACTATCCGCCAAGACGATCTAACAATTGTGAATATCTATGCCCCCAATATGGGAGCACCCAATTACGTAAGAAAACTATTAATCAAGATAAAGAGCCATATTGATATGAATACAATAATAGTAGGAGATCTTAATACGCCTCTCTCAGAAATAGACAGATCATCGAAGCAGAAAATTAATAAAGAAATAAGAGCATTGAATGAAACATTGGACCAGATGGACCTCATAGACATATACAGAACATTCCACCCTAAAACAACAGAATACTCATTCTTCTCAAGTGCACATGGAACCTTCTCCAGAATAGACCACATACTGGGTCACAAAGCAGGACTCAACCGATACCAAAAGACTGACATTATTCCCTGCATATTCTCCGATCACAATGCTTTGAAACTGGAGCTCAATCACAAGGAAAAGTTCAGAAGGAACTCAAACACCTGGAAGCTAAAGACCACCTTGCTTAAGAATGCTTGGATCAACCAGGAGATCAAAGATGAACTTAAACAATTCATGGAAAACAATGAGAATGAAGACACTTCGGTCCAAAACCTATGGGATACAGCAAAGGCGGTTCTAAGGGGGAAATACATAGCCATCCAAGCCTCCCTCAAAAACATTGAAAAATCCAGAATACACCAGCTGTCTCTACACCTTAAAGAACTGGAGAATCAACAACAAATCAAACCAACTCCACATGCAAGAAGGGAAATAATCAAGATTAGAGCAGAGATCAATGAGGTAGAAATGAGAGATACAGTAGAACGTATCGATGAAACTAGAAGCTGGTTTTTTGAAAGAATCAATAAGATCGATAAACCATTGGCCACACTAATCCAAAAGAAAAGAGAGAAAGCCCAAATTAATAAAATTATGAATGAAAAGGGAGAGATCACAACTAACACCAAGGAAATAGAAACAATCATCAGAAATTATTACCAACAGTTATATGCCAATAAGCTAAGCAACCTAGATGAAAGGGATGCATTCCTGGAAAGCTATAAACTCCCAAAATTGAACCTAGGAAGAAATTGACAACCTGAATAGACCGATATCTAGTAATGAGATTGAAGCAGTGATCAAAAACCTCCCAAAAAACAAGAGCCCAGGACCTGACGGATTCCCTGGGGAATTCTACCAAACTTTCAAAGAAGAAATAACCCCAATTCTCCTGAAGCTGTTCCAAAAAATTGAAGCAGAAGGAAAACTTCCAGACTCTTTTTATGAAGCCAGCATTACCCTGATCCCCAAACCAGGCAAAGACCCTACCAAAAAGGAGAATTTCAGACCAATATCACTGATGAATATGGATGCAAAGATTCTCAACAAGATCCTAGCAAACAGGATCCAGCAGCACATTCAAAAGATTATCCACCATGACCAGGTGGGATTCATCCCTGGGTTGCAAGGTTGGTTCAACATTCGCAAATCAATCAGTGTGATAGAACACATCAATAAGAGAAGAGAGAAGAACCACATGGTCCTCTCAATTGATGCAGAAAAAGCATTTGACAAAATCCAGCATCCATTCCTGATGAAAACGCTTCAAAGTATAGGGATAGAGGGAACATTCCTGAACTTCATAAAATCTATCTATGAAAGACCCACAGCACATATCATCCTCAATGGGAAAAAGCTTGCAGCCTTCCCGTTGAGATCAGGAACACGACAAGGATGCCCACTCTCACCACTCTTGTTCAACATAGTATTAGAAGTTCTAGCAACGGCAATCAGACAACAAAGAGAAATAAAAGGTATCCAAATTGGCAAGGAAGAAGTCAAACTCTCTCTCTTCGCAGATGACATGATTCTTTATATGGAAAACCCCAAAGACTCCACCCCCAAACTACTAGAACTCATACAGCAATTCAGTAACGTGGCAGGATACAAAGTCAATGTACAGAAATCAGTGGCTTTCTTATACACTAACAATGAAAATACAGAAAGGGAAATTAGAGAATCGATTCCATTTACTATAGCACCAAGAACCATAAGATACCTGGGCATAAACCTAACCAAAGAAGTAAAGGACCTGTACTCGAGGAACTATAGAACACTCATGAAAGAAATTGAAGAAGACACAAAAAGATGGAAGACTGTTCCATGCTCTTGGATTGGAAGAATAAACATTGTTAAAATGTCTATACTGCCTAGAGCAATCTATACTTTTAACGCCATTTCGATCAAAATTCCACCGATATTTTTCAAAGAGTTGGAGCAAATAATCCTAAAATTTGTATGGAGTCAGAAGAGACCCCGAATTGCTAAGGAAATGTTGAAAAACAAAAACAAAACTGGCGGCATCACGTTACCCGATTTCAAGCTTTACTACAAAGCTGTGATCACCAAGACAGCATGGTACTGGCATAAAAACAGACACATAGACCGGTGGAACAGAGTGGAGAGCCCAGATATGGACCCTCAACTCTATGGTCAAATAATCTTCGACAAAACAGGAAAAAATATTCAATGGAAAAAAGACAGTCTCTTCAATAAATGGTGCTGGGAAAACTGGACAGCGATATGTAGAAGAATGAAACTCGACCATTCTCTTACACCGTTCACAAAGATAAACTCGAAATGGATAAAAGACCTCAACGTGAGACAGGAATCTATCAGAATCCTAGAGGAGAACATAGGCAGTAACCTCTTCGATATCAGCCACAGCAACTTCTTTCAAGATATGTCTCCAAAGGCCAAGGAAACAAAAGCAAAAATGAACTTTTGGGACTTCATCAAGATCAAAAGCTTCTGCACAGCAAAGGAAACAGTCAACAAAACCAAGAGGCAACCCACGGAATGGGAGAAGATATTTGTAAATGACAGTACAGACAAAAGGTTGATATCCAGGATCTACAAAGAACTTCTCAAACTCAACACACACAAAACAGATAATCATATCAAAAAATGGGCAGAAGATATGAACAGACACTTCTCCAACAAAGACATACAAATGGCTATCAGACACATGAAAAAATGTTCATCATCACTAGCCATCAGGGAGATTCAAATTAAAACAACATTGAGATAGCACCTGACACCAGTTAGAATGGCCAAAATTAGCAAGAGAGGAAACAACGTGTGCTGGAGAGGATGTGGAGAAAGGGGAACCCTCTTACACTGTTGGTGGGAATGCAAGTTAGTGCAGCCACTTTGGAGAACAGTGTGGAGATTCCTGAAGAAATTAAAAATAGAGCTTCCCTATGACCCTGCAATTGCACTGCTGGGTATTTACCCCAAAGATACAAATGTAGTGAAAAGAAGGGCCATTTGTACCCCAATGTTTATTGCAGCAATGGCTACGGTCGCCAAACTGTGGAAAGAACCAAGATGCCCTTCAACGGATGAATGGATAAGGAAGATGTGGTCCATATACACAATGGAGTATTATGCCTCCATTAGAAAGGATGAATACCCAACTTTTGTAGCAACATGGACGGGACTGGAAGAAATTATGCTGAGCGAAATAAGTCAAGCAGAGAGAGTCAAGTATCATATGGTCTCACTTATTTGTGGAGCATAACAAATAACATGGAGGACATGGGGAGATGGAGAGGAGAGGGAGTTGAGGGAAACTGGAAGGGGAGATGAACCATGAGAGACTATGGACTCTGAAAAACAACCAGAGGGTTATGAAGGGGCGGCGGGGGGGGGGGGGGGGGTGGGGTGGGGGGGGGTGGTTGAGGAACCAGGTGGTGGGTAATAGGGAGGGCACGTACTGCATGGAGCACTGGGTGTGATGCCAAAACAATGAACACTGTTATGCTGTAAATAAGCAAATAAAAATAAATAAATAAATAAATAAATAAATAAATTAAAAAAAGAAGTTAAGATAAATATTTTCAATGATTTAAGGTAAAGGTAGCCATAATGACTAAATATTTGAGGGAATGAGGACCTGGAAATAAAGAACCACACAGAAACTCTAGAATGGAAGAGTACAATATTTAAGATTCAATACTTATTGAATATCTATAGGATATGCAGGGCATCCTTATCCTGATATTGATGATTTGTGTCCTGTCATTGTTTAAAAATCAGTCTTTCCAGAGATTAATTGGTTTGAAACAAATTTTGGTTCTATTGACCTTGACTTATAGTTTTTATTTTATTATCAGTCTTATATTTCTTATTTCTATACTTCTACTTAATATTTCTTTTTAGTTCCTTAAGGTGAACATTTGGACATAAATCTGAGGCCTTCCCATCTCTTTTATCCCAAACATTCAATGTTATAAATCCCCATAAAAGTATTTAATTGTATCTTATACATATTGATGGGTTGTCTTTCATATTCATTCATTTAAAATTTTCTGATTTTATTTCTAATTTATTTAATCCATGGGCAATTTAGAAGTATACTGTTTTTCAAGCATTAGAGATTTTGTATAGATTTGTTATTGAGTTGTAATTTAGTTCTGTTGTGATCAGAAAACATATTTTGATTTATTCAGTCTTCAATTTGTTGAGAAATATTTTATGGTCCCAGATTTGGTTTATTTTGTTTCATGTTACATGTGTATTTGAAGCAATATATACTGACTTTATCAGGTATAGGATATTTATGAATATTACCTAAATCAACATTCATGATAGATGTTCAAGTCTTCTGTGTCTTTAGTAATATATATTTTTTTAAGATTTTATTTATTTGACAGAAAGAAAGCAGGAGAGAGTGAGGCGAAGGGCAGAGGGAGAAGCAGACTCACCACTCAGTGGGGAGCCTGAGGTGGGGTGGGATTTGCTCAGGATCATGACCTGAGCAAAAGGCAGACACCCAACTAACCTACCCAGGCGCCCTATGTCTTTAGTTATATTTTGGATTGATTAACATCAATATATCACTAGAGACAAAGAGTAATCTCAAAAATATATGTTATCCAATCTAAAGTAAGAGGCTTAGTGTCATTGTAGAAAATCATCAAGTGATAGCAAGTGCTAAGCTATATACATCTAGGTCGTGTCTTAAAATTAAAAGGTAGATAATTGCTTGGGAAAATTATTTGTATAGTCGTTGAAAATTCCTAGTTTGGGGAAAACATATTTATAGATCTAAAAATCTCAGTAAAACCTGAACATAAAGAAAGCTACATATACAAATATTATCACTGATGAAGATAAAGTGAAAATCTTTAAACAGTCACGGGGGAATAAAAAGGACATTGTATAGAAAATATCAATGACATGGATAATGGCTTTGTATCAGAAACAATGGAAGCTAAGAGACTTTTGAATAATACCTTAAAATAAAGAAAAAACCCTCAAATTCTATAACTATCACAAGTATCCTACATAAATTATGAGGAGATATATTTTAGATAAATAAATGTTGAAAACAGTCATCCTCAGCAAATATGTACTACTAGAATTTTTAAATTCAGTCTAAAAACAGATAACACAAGTTGGAAACAAATTATGTATTCACATTTCAATTATGTATCCATAATATTTTATAATATTGTATATTATGATAGAAAATATTGTTAACCCTAGCAAAAAAGTAATGGGAGTTAAAAATCAGATTTTACTGTTTTAAGTTTCTTAAATTTTGAAAGAGTTGGCACAGTGTCACCCCTAAGGGCAATAGTGTTTGAAAACAAGTACTAGAAAACACAAAATATAGTTAACAGCAAATGAAATAAGATGGAATATTAGAAAACATTCAACTAATCTAAAATAAGCAAGAAAAGATTATTAGTGGAAAAAGAAGACAGGAAAAATAGGTTACAAATAGATTTTAGAATTAAACACATCCTATAATATTTTATGGTAAAAATACTAAACACTCCAATTAAAAAGTCAATGATTATAAGATAGGAAAATAAAATAATAACAAGTGTATGTTATTTATAATATAGTTTAAATGTTAAAAATGATGGTGAGAACAAGAAGATAGAGAAAGGATCTAGTGTGTAAATGTTAAGCACAAGGAAGTTATCTGGCTATATAATTTTCTGAAAAAATAGACTTTGATACTAGAGAGAAATGAGGACATTTTGTAATGATGAAAAGTTCAATTCATCACTAAGACATAACAGTATTTTCACACTTAATGACAGAGTGTCAAAATACATGAAACAAAACACTGACAGAAATAAAAAGAAACAAACACACATGCATAGCTTGATATTTTAACAACCCTGAATTTGTAAATGATAGAGCAACTAGATAAAACTTATTAAGCATACAGAAGATTGGAATAACAGCAGAATACAAATTCATTTCAGGTTCACATGGAAAATGATCAAGATAAATCACATGCCAGACCATATGTGAAAATATATTTCAAAAGATTGTAATAATACAAATAATATTCTTGGAACAAAACAGAATTTAATTAGAAGATCCAGATATTTGGATAGTCAGTAACATTACTAAATAACATAGATAGATATCACAAGTGAAAATTAGAAAATAATCTGAAGGGAAGGATAATGAAAATAAAACATCACATTTTGTAGATTGCTGCTAAAGTGGCACATATATAGAAATATATAGCTTAAATGTTATTTTTAAATGAAAAATGGCTTAATAAGCAATGGATAATATTACCATTTAGTTTACAAGGTGAGAAAAATTAAACCTAAAATAAATCCAAAATTTAAAAAAATAGAAAAAGATGAGAAAATTAAACCTAAAATAAACCTAAGGAAGGAAATAATAAAGATTCAAAATCCATGACAAGAAGAACATGAGATAAAGTCAGAGTTAAATAATACTTTCAAAAACAAAACAAAAAACCAAAAACTTGAGAAATCCTTAGAAGACCATTTTAGAGCCCAAAATACAAGATTAGGCAAATATGAGTAAATAGTAAGGCACACGGGATAGAAGGAATGGTTATTAAATTTATTGGCATAAAATGTTTATAATTTAAGTTGACAGATTCTTTGGAAAACACATTTTGCTAAAACTGAAGAAAAAAAATAGAAAATCCATTTGGCTCTTTATCTGTTAAATTATTAACTTTCCCACAAAGAGAAATCCAAAGCCACAGTATTACACCAAATTATGTAAAGTATTCAAAGAAGAAATGACAACATTATACATTATATGTTTTTAAAGTCTTTCAGAAAAATGGAAGTAAAATTCACAATCCATTTTATGAGTCCAACTTGACCTTCTTATCACAACCTGACAAAGGCTCAAGAAAAGTTGCAGACTACCCCTTAATGTACATTGACAGAAGAATCATTAACAAGGCATTAGCAAATCAAATACATCAATGTTGAAAAGACATCTCATGACTACTGGGGTCTACTCTAGGAATGAAAGGTTGTCTCCATGTTAAAAAGTCAGTCAATATAATTCACCACATTAAAGGAAAGTAAGGAATAAACCCGATTATCTCACTCAATTGAAGAAATATATTTGATAAAAATTGACACATTAAAAAAAACAAAACCTCTGCAAGATAAAGGAGAACTTCCTTAAATAGATATAAAGGTACTAATTAGCTCAGCTGATAATAGACTTAGTGGTATAAAAGGATTCAGAAAAAGGCCAGGATATCTTTGCTCTACACTTTTATTTAACTTCTATTCAACATTGTATTAAAGGTCCTAAGTGTACATGCAGTAAACCAAGAAAAAAAAAAATGAAGCCATATGGATGGGAAACTAAGAAGTAAAACTATATTCCCAGTCAACAACTTGCTGAGCTAACAATGTAGCAAATTCAAATAATACAGAATTTTTTAAAAAATCAACCTTCTATATTTGCATCCAAAAGATGTAATTATATTTAAGAATGTTGTATTTACAAAATGATTAAAATATAAAATACTTTGGGATAAATTCAAGAAAATCTGTAAATAAGACCATCGCCAGTAGGAATAAAGATAACCTAACAAATGGAATTATATATGAACTTAATGAATTAGAAAACAATATTGATAAGGTATCAATTATCTACAGATTTATAAAAGCACAATAACTAACATACCTACACTTTTTTTTTTAAGATTTTATTTATTTATTTGACTGACAGAGATTACAAGTAGGCCAGAAAGGCAGGCAGGGTGAGAGAGGAGGAAGCAGACTCCCTGCGGAGCAGAGAGCCTGATGTGGGGCTCAATCCCAGGACCCTGGGATCATGACCTGATCCAAAAGCAGAGGTTTAACCCACTGAGCTACCCAGGTGCCCCCATACCTACACATTTTTAATAGAAATTAAAGATGATTCCAAAATAAAATTCAATGACAGAAAAGTTCAAACTATCCTGGAAAAAGAGTAATGTTGGAAATTCAGGCTAGCAGAACTTTACACTAAAGAGTCAGTAATGGAGGCCATGTGGGATTAGTAATAAGGACAGGTAAATTAGCTTAAAAAAGAAAAAAAAAAGTAAAAGCGTGCCTGGGTGGCTCAGGTCAGTTGGGCTTCTGACTTCGGCTCAGGTCATGATCTGCATGTCCTGGGATTAAGCCCAGAATTGGGCTCCTCATTAAGCTGGGGAGCCTGCTTGTTCCTTTCCCTCTGCCCCTTCTACCACTTGTGCTCACTCTCTTTCTCACAAATAAATAAAATTTAAAAAAAAAGAAGAGTAGATATTCCAGAAAATGATACTTAAATATAATCAAAGTGCCAATGTCATTCTGTAGGAAAAGGATAGTCTTTAGCAAATGGTTTTGGAAGCACTGTATTCACATGTAGAAAACTACAGATGTTACTCCCTAACTCAACCATATACAAAAATTAATTCCAAGTAGATATAGGCCTAAATATTAAAGCTTAAATTTTAAAGATTCTATAAGAAAACATGGATAATATCTTTCTGATCTTGGGATAGATAAAAGTACAGATTTTGAGAGAAATTGTGATAAGTTATACTATCAAAATTAAAACCTTCTCATCTAATACCATTAAAAAAAGGTAAACCAAAGAGGAAAAAATTACATGGAATATATAAAACTGACAAGAGACTTGTATACAAAATATATAAATAACTGCAAATCATAACTAAAACACAAACTAATAAATGTGGCAAAATGTATATACCTCACAAAAGAAATTCTATGAATAATGATTGAGTACATAGAAAGATATGGTCCATATGTACAACAGAATATTATGCCTCTATCAGAAAGGATGAATACCCAATTTTTGCATCAACATGGGCAGGACTGGAGATTATGCTGAGTGAAATAAGTCAAGCAGAGAAAGTCAATTATCATATGATTTCACTTACTTGTGGAGCATAAGGAATAACATGGAGGACATTAGGAGAAGGAAAGGAAAGGTGAATTGGGGTAAATCAGAAAGGAAGACAAAGCATGACCATGGACTCTGAGAAACAAATTGAGGGTTTCAGAAAAGAGGGCGGTGGGGGGATGGGTTAGCCTGGTGGTGGGTATTAAGGAGGTCACGTATTGCATAGAGCACTGGGTGTGGTGCATAAACAATGACTCTTGGGACAGTGAAAAAATAAAATTAAAAAAATAATTAATTTTAAAAAAGAAAGCTCACCATTACAGATTGGGAATGCAAATTAATATTACAATTAGATACCATTGCAAACACTAGAATGGTTAAAATGAGACATATTAACACCAAAGGTCAGCAACAACTTAGAGCATCTTAAATTCCTGAATTGCTAATGGTAATGTAAACTGTGCAACCACTTTGGAAGGCAGTTTGACTATATTTGTTATGAAATTAAAAATACATTACTCCGTCACCTAGCAATTCTACTTTTAGCCAGTATTTAGCCATAAGAACTAAAAATAGATGTTCAGAGAAAGATACTAAGATTCAAGCAATACCAAACCTAATGTCCATGAACAGGAAAATGAATAAACATCGTGGAATATATTCCTACTTCACTACCACTAACCAACAAAAGGAAATTAAATAGTGGTATATGCAAGGACATTCTTAAAAATTAAAAAGAAACTTATAGTAAGTGATAGAAGCCCAAATCAAATGGGTACATGTTATTCCATTTTTATGAAGTTGTTGGAATTAATCCATCACACACACAAAAAAAAAATTCTGCACAGTGATTGCCAATGCTGTGCTGGGAATAGTAGTAAGAGAAGGCATACGAAAGTTTCTGGGTTGATGTGCATACTCTACAACGTGATTACCATGTGTGATTACATGAGGCTATATCCATAAAACTGAGTTTTGCATTTAAGGTCTGTGCATTTCACGGTGTATAACTAGGGAAAGGAAAGGAGGTGAAGGGAGAGGGAAAGAAAAGGAGATTATTTCTCTAATATAGTAATACAGTAGCTTCAGACCTTAGTTTTATGAATGGATAACATTCTAAAGGCAGTGCAGCTAAAATAGATGGCCACTTTTTGTTCTGCCAATAATAGACATTTTAAAATATACTCACACAAAAGTTCTGAGAAATCTTTCTAGGAAAGTTTTTGAAAGGTTATTTAACATTTAAAAAAGTATAATCAAATCCGTTCTGCCACATCTTTTACAGAGAATATTACTCTAAGTATTATGTACAAATACTGTATTTTTTGATGTTCTCCTGGTATTTTACACAGTGTAGTTTGTTTTCCCACTCGATTTTCTATAAATGAAAGATTTTATAATATAGGTCATTATCATAATTTCAAATGTCAAATTTAGAATCAACATGTATAGAGACTTAACTTTCTTTTCCTTAACTCTGATGTTTCTGAGGGAAAAGGATTATAGTAAAGATTAGAAAAAATATTTAGATAGCAGTTATTAAATTGAACATTGAAGTTCTTTCCAGGCATTTTTACTTCTCCCTTATCATTAAGGGTAGAAAGTGGCTGTATTTCTTGGCTTAATTCTCCTTTGAAAACCCGCTGGGATGTGAGCGATGTGTCCTTCCAACATCTGTGTAAAATAACAAGAGCAAGTTCTATTAAGTGAGAGAAACTAATCTCAAACTAGGCTCCATGCTTCCTTTCTTCCTGGGTTCATCTCAGTTCAGACAGCTTAGACATCAAGCCCCACCCACGCAGGGGCCATGTCGGGGAGTAACAGTAACAGCGTCAACTAACAAGGTGTTTAAGGCCATTTTTGTCAAAGCTGACATATGGCAAGGCATACTGTCCAGCCTTTGGATAGTGACACAGAACACACAGGTCCTTATATGAACTCTTTACCATGACTATTGCCAGAGCTTTTTTAGCTCTGTGTGCTACTTGGACACATCACTCACTTTTTCATACCTGATATTCTTCTTCCCACTATATGAAACCCAACATGAAGAAGATCTTCCTAGGCCAAGGCACTAAAAATTTCTTCTTTGCATTAGTTTCCATTCTCCCTATTTTCAGAATTTCTTTAAAAAAAAAAAATCAAAGTCCAAGGATTTGACATTTTTTACTTAATTCTGAGTTTTGTTTGTTACTCTTAGAGACAGGGTGCATAAAATGCCCTATCATACTGGGTTAAGAATCAAGTGTACAATAAATTGAAGTAGACACATAATAAACAATATCCCAAAACAAACTTCAAGATGTTGAAACATTATTGTATCACAATATGTATCTTATATATCCATCAAACAAAGTCCAAACTAATCACAGTACCTAAATGCCCAAGAGTAGGATTTTTGTATAGGCATACTAGCAGATTTAACATTCTTCTTGACATTTAAAAGAAAGGGCTGATGAGTGTGTGTGTGCGTGTGTGTGTGCTGCACGCCCACATCTTCTTTATCCAATGGGATATTACTCAGTCATCAAAAAGGGTGAAATCAACCATTTGCAACAAGATGGATGGAGGTAGAGAATATTCAAAGTGAAATAAGTCAGTCAGAGAAAGACAAATATTATATGATTTCACTCATAGGTGAAATTTAAGAAACAAACAGATGAACATAAGGGAGGGGTAAAAAAAGAAAAGAGAGAGGGAAACAAACCGTAAGAGACTTAAAGATATAAAACAAACTGAGGGTTGTTGGAGGGAGGTGGGTGGATAGACTAAATGGGTGATGGGCATCGAGGAGGACATTGTTGTGATGAGTACTGGGTGTTGTATATAAGTGATGAACCACTGAATTCTACTCCTGAAACAAATATTACACTACATGTTAACTAATTAAAATTCAAATAAAAACTTGAAATAAAAGACATTATTGAACTAATCCACACCACTTTTGACTATCAAACCTTTTTTTGTTCCTTTCATCATAGAGTGATCCGCAGTAATAGTTCATGTAAACAAAAGGAAACTTTTAAGTGAAATTGAAAGAGTAGGAGAGTCAAATATTGGAGGGCCAAGGAAGGGTTTCTATTTAAAATAAAGAGGCTTCCGTGTCTTGTAGCTTAGGTTATTGGGCACTTAGTAGTCTTCAGAAGAATTTCAATGAAACAAATTCTCTCTTCCCTCATCTAACTACCAAAATATCCCACAAAAACTAGCCAAAATCCCTTGATATGTTTATGGATATTTACCTCCCCTAGGCACATTTTTTTTTTTTTTGGTGTGTGTTGGGCGGAGAATCTCACACTGCACTCTAAGGACCCAAAACATCTGTGTTCTGGTTTCTTGCCAAGATCTGCCTTCTCTTCTTGCCAAACGAGAAGGCCTAATCTGAGTTCTAGCCAGCTTAACCAGAGTTTTGTCACTTGGGCCTTCAGCTGAACCTTTTCTCAAGCCCTTTCTAAAATGCTATTTATGGGGCGCCTGGGTGGCTCAGTGGGTTAAGCCTCTGCCTTTGGCTCAGGTCATGACCTCAGGGTCCTGGGATCGAGCTCCACATCGGGCTCTCTGCTCAGAAGGGAACCTGCTTCCCCCTCTCTCTCTGCCTGCCTCTCTGCCTACTTGTGATCTCTATCTGTCAAATAAGTGAATAAAATCTTAAAAAAAAAAAAAAACAGAAAATGCTATTCACATAAAATTGATTTCCATGGAAATTTATTCATATAATGATTTATGTATATATCCCTGGGGGGGAAATGGATATATGTTTATGATATTAAAACGAGTGTGATTTAATGTCATCACTTGATATCAAGTTAAATCAGACATCTATAATACTGTATTGGAAGCATTGCTATCAGGTTAACTTTTCAATTACAAATGTGGCCGTGAGTATATATTTATAAAGTACAAACATATGCAATTAATGGCCCATGATCTGTGCATTAAAGAGCATAAATATATTTCATTGGAATAAGTTTTCTAATAAAAGTATTCTCATTCTCAGTTAAGAATGTAAAATACATTTCAGATTGTTCCTCTGATCAAGAGTTTGATAATCTGAAAAAATTGCAGACCAACAATTTTTTTGATTTATAGTGAAATACAGAGAGCAGTAACAGACATTTTTCAGGTTTAGAAATTCTCTACTCAACGACATGGCTCCATAAAGACAGAGCCTCATAAATTATTGGGATAATTTCATTCAGAGTTCAGGTTTATTACACTGAGGGCAACACACTGGCTATAATCCTTAGGAAAACAATAGCAATCTGGCCTGTTTTATGACTACATGGGAAAGCGGGTCAGGAGCAATTTACTAATTCACTCAGCAGTAAAGATAATTACTGTTTTTAATGATAATGTACTACAGGCCTATCTAATTGGTTCATGCCTCATGTTTAAACTGTTCTAGCTTAATAAGTGCAAGAACATTATATTTACTTTGCTGGGTCTAAAAAGCACGTGATACTAAAAACTGACCTTTAAATGATCCCCTATGCAGTTCTGTACTATTTGTTTTGGATTATTGGAAGTCTTGAATATTTTTAGCTAAAATGTGTACTTGCATTATATATTTTCATAGGTCCTCATTTCCTCTCTGCTGTGCCCATTAGAACACCCAGAATACATTAAGAAAAGCATGGTCTCAAAAAGCACACACCAGAAAATTAAAAGGAGAGGGCTGTTTAAATTATGTGAATTAGAGAAATAGTGTCAGAAGGAACTTTAAGGCTTCTTCCATTGGATCTGTTTCTGCAGAACTAATGAATTCCATTTATTTTTTCTCAATCATTTCAAATGACTACTGTGTGGCCTAAACTGTTGTATTTATGGCATCAAAAGTATAGAGCCTGGAAAATATTTATTCTCAATTAAGAATAGCTTATTTTTTGAGTTTCTTTATTGACCCTGCTATAAAAAATATTTATCATTTACAGCAATACTTTTGCATTGTTATCCCATCAATGCTGGAGGACCACAGGGTACTCAGAGCAATGTTAAAATCCACACTCCCTCTCAACACCAGCCTAATTGCAGGAACGAGACTCTCATTTCCACAGCTATGGGGCATATTTGTCAGATTACACTTTACAAACTATAGGAATGATCCCTGAAAGTATAGTCTTAGATTACGCCTTACAGCTTAGTCTCCCTTCATGAACGCTGTCCGCAGCCGAATGTAGCAAGTCACTTTGCCTAAACTCATGTCACCTTCTGGACGCAGCATTTTTGCTGAAATTAAAATAATCCCCAGACTATTCTGCCATATATTTTCATTGTTGTGTGAGTTTTTTCACTTTGCCAGGAATGATAACATCACATTATAGATAATGCCCAGAAATTACCTAAAATAATATATACAAATAGTAGTTGTTGAACATTAATTTTATCATGTCTATAATATGTATAATAAGCATATTTTTTCAGAATTGATGTTTTTGAAACATACGCTATCTAAAAGGTACTCAGAATCATATGTATTATGTGAATCTGCCTCTCTTGCATACCAGCTACTTACATCTTTGAGTATTTGTTTCTGGTTCTTCTTGGATTTGGAAAGTAGAAGAGTGTAGGATAGAGATAAAACACTAAGGATGTACCTGCCCGTGAGGTATAGTGAGAATAGTGGAGAGGGAGAAAAAAGTTTAAAAAAAAAACAAAAAACAGTACTATCTTGTGTCCTTTCTCCCCATTTACCCACCAAATTAAGTAAGTGGTGTTCATAAGGTTCTCTATACAATGGCTCACAACTACTATTTTTCCCAACTCTATGAATTTTACTGTTATGTTCTGGAATGCTATTTAAAATTCCATCGCTGACCAAGAGTAAGAACTGCTGGCCAACTTCTATTTCAGCACTTAAGAAGCTTAGAAATTGCCATTCCATCCTAACAATGATGTTGAACAGACTGAAAAATCAACAACTCTTCTAGAAGCTGTAAGAGAGTAGGATGCAGGGCAAACACAAGCTCTCAAGATTGGAGACCAATATGCAAACAAAGCAAAACTTAACTGAGCAGAGACTGGGGCAGAACCAGTGGCCATGTGGGAAAACACAAACTACAGTTGATGAATTCCTGGAAAATCATATTAGAGAAGACTGAGGGTTAAAAATTCTAAAGGTATCCAGTCCTGGGGAGGCCCACAGTTTTGTGGGGCTTATCTCCAGGAGCTCAACCAGATCCCTACAGTGAATATAGAAGTAAGATCCTCTTCTACTTCCCTCAGGAGGTGGGAGAAGATCCATTTTTGAAACATACCAGAGCACTGCATTCTCCTTCAAAGGTCTGTCATCAGGAGAAACTGACTAAGCAAATCTAATCTGCTGGGATATTATCAGAACTTAACTCATCTGGGGAAGAGAAACACTCAGCTTTTTTCTGGAATACACAAAACTACTGAGATCAAAACTATGGAATAACACATGTCTGTTGGCAATCCTTTTTTGGAGCTTTCTTGGTGAAACCTGAAACTGGCTCCCTTAACACAGAGAGTAGGGAGAGACCAAACAAAAAGGTGGGTTACTTCAGGTGGATAGGTGGGAGATTTAGTAAGCAAAGGGAACTTGTATACATACAGGGCTTGTCTTGAACAGCAGCAAGATGAGCTTCCCACCACCTGTCCTCCAAATCATAAAAGTTTACAAAGAGGCCTTAACTGGGTTCAGTCACATATACAGTGCAGGTGTGCACTGTAACACCTGCATCACTATCTCAACACCACAACACTACATCACTATCTCAAGGTTGTGTCCTTGGAGCACCTCTGGGAGTGGGAAAGGCAAGCATAACCCACATTCCAAGACAGGGGAAGGGGTGAGAAGCCTCTCATTGTCTGGGTCCAGCTCAGGAGTCATGTGTTTTTGATGACCTTTCCAAACACTCCGCTCTTTGTGACTGGCTCTTACAATCCCATTCTCCCTCCTCTTCGGCAATAGGTCCTGAGCAGCCAGCAAGGGATTTCACTAGTGTGGATGTGGCTCCTATGGCAGCTATCTGGCTACACTGGAGGCAGTTGACTCCGCAAAAATAAAGGTAAACGTATGAGAAAACACAGATTGAGACAGTAATTGCCAAAATGAATGACAACTTTTTCCACACAAGTTACAGGATCTGAACCATTGATTTATTAAGTCCCCTAACCTGGAGGTCAGATCACTCAGGGCATTTACTTGTGTCCTCCTGTGATTTAATAAAGATGATACATTAACAGATTATCAGGTATGAAAACACAACATTTTGTTTGGATAATGGCACAGGGGACTCCTTGTGAGGAAGTAATAATGTTCAAGTCCAACCTGTTCTGGAGAACAGTTTGTCTCATTATAGCCATTTCAGTGTTAAGTAAGGGCAGGTTATATTTGCTATCATTTAGAGCTGGCTCAATAAATTTATTAAGGGCATCTATGGATTCTCTTAACATCCTCCAAATCAATGGAGTGGACAAAGATGGTAGCCGGATTATCATACAAGTGGAAAACAAGAATGTCCCTCCCAAGTCTTGAGGAGAAGGAGGTTGGCAGCTCTGGAAACTTGACCTGGTTGTCCGTATTATACACAATGGCTTGGGGAGATAGCACTGTCAGGAATGAGGAGATGGACTGTGGGTAGGGTATGCCAGACTAGGACCTCTATCTTCTCCCCTCTCTTAGCAGTGCATATTTCATTCCAGGTATAGGGCATTCTAACAGGTCCAGCTTACAGCACGATAACGGGATTCTAATAGAGCTTAATTAGTTTCCCCTCACCTAGAGGTACAAATTAACTCACCCATCTTTGTGGGACATTGCATTGTAAATTCCATAAATAATTCATTTTCCATGTGTGATGGGGCTTGGTGTTCTCAGCAGCATGTCACATTGATCTAAAATGGGAGTCTGGGCAATGTTTATTTCCCAGGACCTCCATACTTTCATGGTTTTGGTTGTCTCAGCAGGAGTCTCCAAAAGGGAGGGCCTATTGTCCCTGGCAAAAGGGACAATGGGCCCTACTGGTTGGTTATTTAAATGTATTAAAACCTGGGATAGTACTTTAGTCTGCCTGGCCAACGTGGGTTTACCTGTTAACAATTTAATTTGTGTTTTAATGTTCTGTATATTCTTTTTTTTTTTTTTTTTGCCAATCCTGTTGCTGTGGGTTATAGTGGCGATGGAACCTATATTCAGTGTCATATTCTTTTGCCCAGTCTTGAATGTCATGACTTTTGAAATGTGAACCTCACTGATTAGTCAATAAGAGTATCTCTCCTCTTATTTAAAATTTAGCATTAGTATTTGACATTTAGCTTCTCTAATTCCCTGATGGTGGCAGCCTGGCTTGACAGGGACAAGCTTGGGTTAGGCCATCATGCAGTATTCATACAAACTAAGGCAAAATTATAACTTCATTCAGAGGGAAGGGGTAGACATAACCAATTTTCTGATCCTTCACTGGCTGGGAACTGTGGTGGGTGGTCCCAGATTCTCTTGGCAGTTACCTTGGGTGTTATTTATCACACATAGGACATATGTTATTGCATTGGCCAAGTCACTGTATTTTTTTTTAAGATACTCTTTCTTTCTTTCTTTCTTTCTAGAGCTAGAGAGAGCAAAAGCAGAGAGAAAGGCAGAGGATGAGGGAGAAGCAGGCTCCCTGCTTATGGGGACTGATCTCAGGACCCCAGGATCACGACCTGAGCCAGATGCGGATGCTTAACCAACTGAACCACCCAGGTGCCCTGACCAAGTCACTGTATTTTAAGAGCAATATAGCAACCCCAGCAACAGGCCATTCTACTTGGGCATTACTGGGGTCATTCTTTCTATATATCCAATTTGCTGTATCTACTGAAGGGTCAATAACTAAGCTTTGAACCTGAGCTAAACCACCAACTTCCTGATTGTCAAAGGGTGTCCATACCTTATCAGTTGTGACAAGAAAAGCAGTCAGGACTGCCTGACACTTTTTGCATGTGGACCCAAATGTTTTTTCACACATCCTGACCCGTCAAGGGCTTCTTTATAATCATCCACCTCTTGGTTTCCCATTGTCCAAGCCATAGGTTTCATTCCTTCAGAACAGCCCAACTGCCAGTGCAAAGGATTAGCAGCCACGGTTCATGAGTAATCAATCACTAGCCAAACTACGCAGAGCTCAGCCTACCATCTGTTGCACTGGCTGCTGTCTCAGAGGTTTAGCAAGGAGGAGGGCTGTGTGTGTTGCTAGGAGCTATTGCTCTAAGGGGGGCATAGAGGGTTTCTGCTCCTTTCCAGAGGTAGGACCAAAATCTTAGGGCACTCTCTCCTTCTGTTGACTCAGCCACAGTGCCTGACCTATACCTTCCAGAGCCACAGACACATCCAGCTCAAATGGTAGCCCTATTTCGGAGATGCCTAGAGCTTTAATCTGTTTCACTAATATTTCTACCTTCTCAAAGGTGGGTTATTCCTCTGATTCCCAGTCCTACAGGTGCCCTTCTTTTACCAGATAGCATAAAGGATAGGGGCACTGTGCTGGGTGGGAATTAGAAGTACTTCAAAACCCCCAAATCCCCATAACAGTTTATATCTCACATTCTTAGGGATTGGATGAACTTACATCTTATCAATTACAGATTTTGAGACATGAGTCTTGTCAGACCTGAGGATACCCAAAACCTTATGGTAGTGCCTGGGCCTTGAATTTTCTGTGATTCATTGCCCCTCTTCTCCTTCACAGAAGTTCCAGCAGATAAAATGTTAACATTGTATCATCAATGTAATGTTACCATTTTAATAATGTGGGGAAGGAGAACAGAGACAATTTTCAGGCTACCGTCCTATGACATATTATAGGGTTATATAGGTAGTCTTGGGGGAACACTTGAAAGTTTCATATTGTCTTTCCCATATGAAGATAAATTGATCTTAGTTATCTAAGATATCTGTATATCTTATATACATATAAGATATCTGTACTTGGAAAAGTCTTTTCCATGAATCTCTTGAAGATAAAATGCATTTTCAGGAAGTTTTTACCAAAGTATCAGAGTAAAACAATAATTGTGTGTAAATGACAAAAGACTTTAAAATGGCCATGGTTAAAGATCTGATGAGAGCTCATTATAACACAATAGACAAGGAACTTTTACAACAGTGTGTATTTTTAAAAGCACCCCCCCACACACACACATACAGGTTTTTTTCTTCAGTCTCTGTGGGCAATGTTTTGATTGTCTCCTGGAGTGTTGACATTTCAAAGACATGAAAAGATTTATAACTTTCAGAAACAGAGAAAGAATCCATGAATGCAAGTTTTCTCCTAGAAGTTTTGTAGTAATTGCTATTTAAAATTTTCCTGGGGGTGCCTGGGTGGCTCCTTCGATTGCTTTAGACTCTTGATCTTAGCTCAGAGCTTCATCTCAGGGTCATGAGTTCAAGCCCCGTGTTGGAGGCCCCAGCATGGAACCTACTTAAAATAAAATAAATAAAATAAAATAAAACAATAAAATATAAAGTAAAGTAAAATAAAATAATAAAATAAAAATTTTCTTTGTATCAGGGATGAGAGTCATGGGATATTTCATTTGTTTTATCATCAACTACCACAAAGTCCTTTTTCATTTTTATCACTTCCTTAGAGATTCCATCTCTTAGCATCTTAATCATGCTTTGCCACAAGTATCTACACATCTTTGACCCTCCTAGATTTGCAAAATGGCAAACCAAGGTCTCTAACTAATTATCTTGCTCTTCCATCTTGTCTGCCACTACTGAAGTCAGCAGGTTATTGAACACCTTCACATCCTTTTCTACTCTTAGCTTGTCTGCTAATTTCCTGACCCAAGCTTCAGTCTCTTTGGGCACTGATGGCCAGCCAAAGTGTCCACAGTAGAGGCCAGCCATTTGTTTCTCTTCTCTATTGCAGTGTAAAATGTGCCTTCCTTCAACAAGTGCACTGGACAGGCTGGTATATTCGGGGTGTCACCATACTCATGCAGTGGTCCACAAACATCTAATATCAGGCCAACTTACCCCGCACAGAGGTTGAATGGCTGACATGGGATTTCCCCCCTTTGAAGCCCCTTTGTCTCTAGGAAACTTACGCAAGGGGTTTTTATGGGCCACCCCTCTCCCATAGAAGTCGATGGCCAACAAGGGATTTCCCCAGTAGGATGCATCCCTGAGGGACATTTCTTCACAGTCTCCTGGCTGACTCACCAACTGTAAGTTCATACCTCCCTCAGGAGCTTCTCCCCATACACTGAGAGCAAGGAGAGACAAAAGAAAAAGGTGGGCCACTCCAGGTTGGTAGGTGATGGTTTTTATACATATGGGAACTTACATACAAGGCTTGACTTAAGCAGCAGCAAGATGAATGGGTCACCACCCATCAAATTGTAAAAGTTTACAAACAAGTCTTAACTGGGACCACACGTATACCATTCAGGTGTTCTCAATGCCACATCACTGTCTCAAGACTATGTCCTTGGAAAAACCTCTGGGAGTGGAAAGGCAAGTGAACCCACATTCCAAGAATAGGTGATGGAGTGACTCAGTCTAGCTTGTAGTTGTCTTGGTCTAGCTCATAGTCAGTCAGCAGTCATATCCTTTTGATGACCTTTACCAACACAAAGCTCAGTGGTTGCTAGGAAGGGGGATGAACAAGTGGAACATAGAGAATATTTAGGGCAGTGAAAATACTCTTTATAATATTATAATGGTTGATATATGTTATTATGTATTTGTACACACCCACAGAATGTAAAACATCAAGAGTGAGTTCTCATATAAACTATGGACGTTGGGTGATTATGATTTGTCATGATAAGTCCATCAATTTTAACAAGTATTTTAAAAAAAAGTATCACTACTCTATCGAATGATGTTGATAATGGGGAAGCCTTACATGTGTGGGGATAAGGTTATAAGGGAAATCTCTGTACCTTCCTCTCAATCTTACTGTGAACCTAAATCCGCTCTAAAATTTAAATCCTTGGGGCGCCTGGGTGGCTCAGTGAGCGGCTGGGTGGCTCTGCCTTCAGCTCAGGTCATGATCCCAAGGTCCTGGAATGGAGCCCCGAATCGGGCTCTCTGCTCAGCAGGGAGCCTGCTTCCTCCTCCTCTCTCTCTGTCTGCCTCCCTGCCTACTTGTGATGTCTGTCAAATAAGTAAATAAATAAATCTTTAAAAATATAAAATTTAAATCCTTTAAAATATGTTAATTGGCCTGAGACATCTTCTCTGAAATATATGCTAAAAAATGGAAATATTATTACATTTTGAGGAAAAAAAAACAAATTCTTCCATATACCAAATTGTAGTTCATAAAATACATCACCCATCTAAACTCTTGAACAAGTCTTAAAGATAAAATCTAGCTTTAAAACCTGAAGTCGAAAGGGTTTCATTAATGAAATAACTGTTGATTATTTTCAGCACCAAATCCTTTTACTAGTATATAATATCATCTAAATAAGTTTGATAAAGACTTTTGTGTTATAGAAAATAAATATGACACTATTTTAAAATAAAACTGAAAATGTAAATTAATTTTAACAATTAGCTATAGGAGCCTGGCAAAATAATCTAGGAGTATATCATCAAAAACTAAGAAGTGAGTGCTAGGGAATATAAAAGAAGAAGAAATGGGCTACTTTACTTAAAATAATGATAAGTCATCAAAAGATTAAAAAATGTAATAGGAATTAGACAACAAGGGAAACTGACCATTTTTAAAAAACTGATAATAATTTTAAAAATCTATGTTTGGGGTCACCTTGGTCCAGCTCTTGACTTAGTCTCAGGTCATGTCATGATCTCAGGGTCATAGATTGAGCTCCATGTCAGACTCCATGCTCACCTGGGAGTCCGCTTGAGATTCTCTCTCCTTCTGCCCTCCCCACCATCTAAAGTCAATCAATCAATCAAGCTTTTAAAAATATGTTTGTAGGGGCTCCTGGGTGGCTCAGTGGTTTAAGCCACTGCCTTCGGCTCAGGTCATGATCTCAGGGTCCTGGGATTGAGTCCCACGTCGGGCTCTCTGCTCTGAAGGGAGCCTGCTTCCCCCTCACTCTCTCTGCCTGCCTCTCTGCCTACTTGTGATCTCTCTCTGTCAAATAAATAAACAAAATCTTTTAAAAAATAAATAAATAAATAAATAAAATATGTTTGTATATGTAGATATCTATATATCTATGGAGATATACAGAATAATAAAATAATAAGATGATAAAATTAAGACCAAACATATAAGCTAATAAATATAGTGTAGTCTTCAAATGTGAAAGAAAGATATTTTTTCAGGGATTAAAAAAAAAAGTGTGGAATCCAACCATATGGTGTTTATAAGAGAGTCACTTGATAATGCCAAAGAAATAATGAGAGTAAAAGGGTATTAAATAATATTATGTACATTCAAAAATGTAGACCAGGCTTCATAATATTTATATCCTAAGATCAATATTAATTAAAATAGTTTAAACATGCACAAAAAATTATGGTTTATTTTTCTACATCATATCAAAATATAACCATCATAAAACTTTCTACCAAAGGTTGAAAAAGGTCTCAGCACAAGATACAAAAGATTAAAAGTTAAAAAACAAGAAGCACTTGAAAAGAATGCCAAAATATTAAAAAACTTGAATCTAACTCATTTAATTGTTCACAGACCATGCACTCAAATCATTCCTGGTGATGCATTATGAAACCTCAGTAAACAATAAAATTAATGAAACAAATGAAGTAACTAATAGGTTAATTAATTAAACATTATTAAACTATGTATAAAATCTAGGGGATGAAATCATATAGTTAATAAGGTTTACCTATAAAAGTATGTTAAATGGTTTAACTGAAAGTAATGTCTGAAATTGTTACTCAGTGATTGTTTCAATGATTAAAAAATTATAATGCACTATCATTTTGAAAGTATGTAAATATAAATAAGAATAAGAATAAAAATTATTCAAAAATAATAACATAAATAAATAAATATCTGCCAATATACAGTTTTTCTATGCCCACTAAACACCAAAAATTTCCACCTTCATTGTTAATCATAATTTACATCTTGTCATTTGTAATTACAGTCTCTCGTTTTATTTTTAATATGAATAAAATACATTTTAAATTATCAGGACTCAGTTACCTATGAGAAGTATTTAGTTTCCCATAAAATATTTAAATAAAGGTATTACTAAGGAGTTATTATATTGATACTGGATTTAAATAAGAGTCAATGAGAACAACAACAATAAAAAGGATGGAAAAAATGTAGTGTAGCAATAGAAATTTTCATAGACTTTTCATAGTCAACATTACCACTTATAGAAATAGAAATCTTCCTGTAGAAGTCTGCAACACTATTTTGTATTTTTTTGTATTTTGTATTTTGTATTTGTATTATTTTGTAGTGATAGTCAAAATAGTGTTAGTTCTAAAAGTCTAATATGAGACTGCTGGTCCCTAAGACCTCTACCATCACTGCTTAAAGCACCCCCTCTCCATCCTTTGTGCCTAGTAATGGCATGGAAAAACTGGGAAGCTGGGAAGTAGTTCTCAATTCTCACAGGCAAGTAGAAGACTACCAGAGTAATAATAGGCACCTGTAACTTCTGTGTCTTCAGAGATTTTTTTCTGGGGTGCCTGGGTGGCAGGTGGTTAAGCATCTGCCTTTGGCTCAGGTCATGTTCTCCAGGTCCTGGGATTGGAACATTAGCGGCTTCCTGCTCAGGGGAGCCTACTTCTCCCTCTACCTGCCATTCCCTTGCTTGTGCTCTCTCTGTCTCTCTCTCAAATGAATAAGTAAAACCTTAATTTTTTTCTTATTTTGGCTAAGGTTCCTTAAATGCCAATATAAAATATTAATTTATTTAAGTTTAAAGCTTTCTGCCTTCAGGATCTCCAGGATAAACCATATTCAATCATTAAGTGCCATTTTGGAAATTATTTTATTGAGTATTTTCTTGCATGACAGCTGATTCCAATTGACTAGGACTATGGTTTATAGAACCAAAAGTGGGAAAATAACCATTATAAGGAGGAAGTTAGACTTCACCGCAACAATACAGTAACAGTTTAAGACACTCAAAGGTTGACACTAAGTCTACTGATAATCTGAAAGAAGGAAGACTCAAAAGGAAGAAATTGTGGTTATTGAAAAGAGGAGGGTGCTCTGTTCATTCTGTCCCCTAAATTCCCCACTCTCTGTGTTCACTCTTCTTGTTAATATTCTAAAGAACATAATTGAAGTTTTTATTCTTGAGATTAAAAGAAACCTGATGACTTCCCAGTACATCCAAGAATCTTTGAAATTATTTATATTTTCCCAACTATAATAATTGCTCTTACTTAACATTAAGTGCTTTTTCTTTGATAGCCCATAACCAATTTATACCGGCTTTCCATTTCTGTCAATGATTTCTTTGGTTGCTTCAACTCAGAACATGGATATAAGCCTCTATCTTTCTTTCCCAAGGGAACAGTGACAGGAGTTCTGAAGTCTTTGACAAACTCTACTACAGACCTGATAAATTTAATCTAGCCTAATAGATACAATAGCTACTAAAATTGCATGCAGGAAAGAAAATCATAGAATTGGCTATCAGATATCATTGCCATGGCAGTGACAGAGGCAGAGAGGAGATATATGAGAATTTTTTAGGAAATTTAAGATCCTGATGTCCAAAGACTATATTTTGTTCACTATGGATCCCTACCCAGATTCAATAATCAATGCATAGTGGGCACAACAAGTAAGTATCATGGCTTTTAAATCCAATTAGTTATGTCCTTTCATCTGGAACCACTGTCAAGTCGTCTGCCATTTTGGTACTTTTGTCTCCTTAAATCTAAATCTCCTTTCTTCCATCTTCCTTCTCTGAGTCCCCAGCCCCAGCCACTTTTCTGTTGTTTATTCTTTCTTCATTCCCATGTTTTTATCCGTATAATTTTCCTTCAGTTTGAAGTTCTCATTTATCCTTAGATGAATTCACTTGTGTTTCTTGGTATGGAAGTGTATGCTTGTAAAAAAATATTTTTTGCTGGGTAGAGGATTCTAGTGCTTTTTCTTTAGCACTTTACTTATTTATTTGTTTGTTTATTTAAAGGATTTTTTTTTTTTGGTTGTTGTTACTGTTGTTGAGAGCACACACATTTGTGTAAGCCAGGATAGGAGGTGGGAGGGGAGGTTGGGATGGGGGAGGGGCAGAACGAGGGAGAGACTCTTAAGCTCTATCTCAGGACTATGAGATCATGACCTGAGCTGAAATCAAGAGTCTGAAACATAACCAAATGAACCACGCAGGTGCCCCTTTCTTTAGCACTTTAAAGATACAATTCCAGTGTTTTCTATTTTTTTATATATCTTGTTGGAAAGTTGTCAGTTGGAAAATTGCTCCTTTGAAAGCAATGTGTCTTTCATTTCTCTCTACCTAGTTTTAGGATTTCCTTCCATTTCCTCCTCCTCCCCTTCCCTCTCCTCGTCCTTGTCTTTTTTATTCCTTTAGCCTATAGCAGCTTAAGTGTAATATTCCGAGTTGTTTTCCTGCTATTTTTCCTACTTGAGGTATATAATGTTCTTAAATCTGTATCAGCTGTCTTGTCAGTTTGGGAAATTTCTCTGATAGCATAATACCTCTTCAAATACTGTGTTTCTCCTTTCTGTCTCTCCTCCTCCTCTGGAACTCCAAAGATAAGTTGTTATACCTCTTTCATCCATTGCGTATATATTACATTCTTTCTTCTATTTAGCATTTTTTGAACCGTAAAAGGAAAGTGTTCATTTTTCAAGTTCATTAGCAATTACATTTTCTAATCTCTTATTCATTTATTTCTTTACTTTAAGTTTGTTTTAGTTCTATTTTAAATTATTTTTTAAGATGTTTTATTTGTCAGAGAGAGAGAGACAGTGAGAGATAGAGCATGAGCCGCTAAAAGAGAGAGAAGCAGACTCCCTGGCTGAGCAGAGAGCCCGATATGGAACTCGATCCCAGGACCCTGGAATCATGACCCGAGCCGAAGGCAGACACCTAACCAACTGAGCCACCCAGGTGCCCCGATTTTAAATTATTTTTATTAATATTTCTTTCTATTTAATTATTTATCTTCCAGATTTGCATGTTTCCCTTACTGGAAGAATAGAATATCCTTTAGGCAATCTTGTTAGCCAAAGATGCACTTGTCCAGTGTTAACTAATGCAATTTTGAAATATTGCGTTTGGAGTTAGTTCTGGATTTGAAATTTAGTTCTGTCACTTAATAATTAGAGATATAAAGCAATCTATCTATTTCATTCAATTTCCTGACAGTAATAGTTATATAAAGCACAATATGAAAATTGGTTAAATGGCATATCTACAATGCTAAGGCTGGTTTCTGGCACATAGAAATACAATACAATTAGCTTTCATGTTCAATTCTTGCTAATAATACTTAGAGATTTCTTAAAATATTTTACAAATATAGTATAAAATTATTTAATATGTCAATCTGCTTAATAAAACTATATCTTGGGACAAGATGCCAGTTAACATATATTTGCTGAATTTAACTAAAAGCTTGAAATAAATGAGTAGATCAGAGCTGTTGTGAAGAAATGCATTAAATCATTTAAGAGTAGATAACAAATTAATTTTATTGTTCTCACTGATGATTTATTTTTAGAGTTTTATGACTTAAGAACTTATAGAAAGTTCTACCACTCAAAATGATTATTTACAAAGCTTCCTTTAAAATTTCTATACAGGGACGCCTGGGTGGCTCAGTAGGTAAGCCTCTGCCTTCGGCTCAGGTCATGGTCTCAGGATCCTGGAATTGAGCCCTGCGTCGGGCTCTCTGCTCAGCGGGGAGCCTGCTTTCCCCTCTGTCTCTGTCTGCCTCTATGCCTACTTGTGATCTTTCTCTCTGTGTCAAATAAATAAATAAAATCTTAAAAAAAATAAAAGTTCTATTCAGGGAAGTGTCTGGGTGGCTCAGTCAGTTAAGCATCTGCCTCTGGCTGAGGTCATGATCTCAGGGTCTGGGATGGAGACCGGCATCTGGCCCTTGGCTCAGTCAGTAATCTTCTTCTCCCTCTGTGCTCCTGCCCTCAAATAAATGTAATCTTAAAAAATAATAAAAGTCCTATTCACTCTTGTTCAGTTACAAATGTAGTCACTTTAGCTTACAAAAGGAAATTTTCAAACTTCAGGTCTAACAGATTGTACTAAAAGAAAAAAAAAAATCCACTGACCTCCTATTTGACAGTCCCTTTTCTAAAAGTTCCTTTTTAGTATGTGCCAAAAGATAAGATTTTCTAGCAAAACATTAGTCTCTTCCCCCCCTTTATTTGTTTGTTTTCTTAGAATTCTTTTCAAAGTGCCATCAGAGTATTGGTCTTCATCTTTGACCAAGAAAACTATTTTTAGTTTTGTAAGTTGCAATATTTGGATAAGCAATGCTAAAAATGTCTGTGCAGGGAAACATTGAATGAAGGAGAAAGAATTAAAAGAGAAGAATCCAAAATATAGTAGAGTAACACATTGAAACTACTAAGATTTTATTTGCCACATTTAATATATTCTCAATTAAACAATATGAAAACTTCTATTTTTCTTTTGATTCATCTTAAAATCATTTCTTGTCTTTGAATATGTGGGAAAACAACAGAATTACATTTTTTGGCAGACATCTTGGATAGGCAGAATTGAATTACCTTTAATAAATGTGGAAATCAGAAAAAGAGTCAACTGATGTAAATTATTCTAATTAGAGTTGAAATTTCTGAAAATATATTGGGACTTCAGAAATTATATCCAGAAACTACTGAGGAGATTTTAGCTTATTAGGAATTATCATTAACTAATGAACTATATAAGTTTACTGAAAGAGTAGATAGGTAGATAGATGGATGGTAGAGATAGATGATAGATAGATGAGAACATGTCCCTTTTTCATAAATCATTGCAAACTTATAATTGCTTTAGTGTAAAAAAGCAGAACACTTACAATTATTAGTTTCTTCACAGCATTTGATAGCATTTTATTATTATTTATAATTAAAAACTGGTATACTGTCATTTGCTTACTGTATGGTTAACTCTCTGGCATGAAGCAAATTGATAGAACTTCAGGCTTCTACTTCACTATTTCAAACCTTAATTTAATGTAGTCACAAAAGTGAAGAAAAATGAGCTGAAATTAAATCAACATTTTATTTTGTTTTCCCATTAGTACATAGAGCACTGACTGGTAAGTAAAATTCTGTGATATTCTCCTAACGATTCAATACTATTTATAGCTTTATTTACAGCTTGGAACAGTGTTTCCTCTTACTTCCTATGATTGATTTTCAGTACTACAAAGGTTCCACCTTTTTTCTACTTAAAAAGTACCCTGCAGTTATCTCTGATGAGTGAAACTGATTCTTCTCTGCCAGGACTGTCAGTAATAAGTGATGTGATAAGGTTGATGTCCTACCAAGAGAAGAAAAAATAACACAAACAAAAACAAAGGAGAAAAGAGAGAAAGAACAAATGCAAAAAAGGAAAGGAAGAAAGAGAAAAAAAGCTAATGAGTTTTGAATTGATTCCATTAGAAATGATCTTGACTGCTTGTATAAGGGGATAAAAGATTGTTATAAGATGGTCTATTAAAATGCCAGGAAATTTCTCAGTAGTTTAAATACTCTTAAATTTTTAAATGCTGTACTAGCTAGCAGAGCTGTAGTAGATTGAATTAAGCTTCATTATTGATTCTCCAAGACTTTGTTGGTGTGTTGCCCATTTAAACACATTATCAGATACTTAAAGAGTAATTTATAATGCTTTGAAGAACATTTACTTCATTTAAAATAGCTAATAACATCATTCAAATGAGAGAAGGTGTCAGGACTTAATAAATGGAAATGCTGGATGCAGACATAATGTCCATTAGAACAGAAGCCAAACAGATTTTTATAACATCTTGAATAAAATATTTCAAATATAAAACTCTTTTAATAATTGAACTGCATCCTAAACTATAATTATGAAGAGTCAATTAAATAATTATGGTTAAGGATATCCATGACATTATGGAGATATACTAGAAAACAGTCTTTGAACTCTATGATTTCAAGTCATCTGTAACTCTAAAATGGCTTTCTGTTTGAATAGACATTTTAATTTGTTTATTGAAATTTTTATATTTGAATACTAAAATTACATGTAAATTTTCAGCTCTCTGCAAAAATGTCTCATTAGCAAACTTCCCTGTTCAGTATTTTACAAAACACAATGTCTAGTCAGAATTTCAATGCAAGTTTTTAAAGAGAAGAAACATTTATGTGAGTTAATATGCATATTAATATATTACTTATTCTGAGTATTAATGTGAGGATTTAGCAAAACTTCCTCCTTACTTCTTTAATTGTTTAAATTTGTAGTATGCAAAAATAAATAAAGTCTGGGGTAAACTTTATTTACAAAGTCTTAGTCTATACTCATATTTTATTGGCCATGTCTTATGACTTGATCATTAAGATGCCTGACTTACTCAGTTTAAACATAATACCATCTAGTTTCATTGGAGCCTAGAACTTAATAGGAAGAATGAGTTGTCAGTGTTAAACATTACTTTAGTGTTTTTCTCACTTATTTCCTGAACTAAATGTTTTTAACATATGAGCCAATCACAACACAGTTACAATCAATAATTTGCTTGGGGTCAAAGCCACCTAATTTAGATCCCATCATGTAGAATGTTATATTATACCAGTGAAGCATAATCAAAAATTGCTAACTTACATATGTTACCAGTCAAAAACACAAAAACAATTTCTGTTATGTTTCCATAGTAAATTAATGAAACTTTTCTATTTGTGTTCAACTGCTGCTCAATTTTCCAGTTAGTCTAACATTTTAATGTTAAGGTTATTGAGTGTAAAACATATATCATAGCCTTCAATATGCTAATTAATTGACTTATACCAGTTATATTTTAATTTTATAAAATAATTTAATTATTGTCAGTGAACATATTACATAATGGTACTCGTAGAAAGACCACCATTTGTACAGATATTTATTGAAAGACAAATTCTATTCTCCTGTAATGGTACAAATGTGAAGATTATAAGTACACTTTTGTACATTCCAGGCATGTTATAAGGCCCTTGTTATAATTCACTATGATGGACATAACCAGCAGGTTTTATCTCACTGATTGAGCCATGATTGTATTTCATGCTGCCATTTGGAACATACCTAGTGCTGAGATATGTACCTCAGGGGTCCTTATAAAATCTATATTCATTACAAATACGTACATTTTTCAAAGATTTACATATAGCATACACTTATTAATTACACAGCATTAGTTATTTGCTGATATAACCTGAGAAAACAATATACTTGAAGATAGATTTGCACCAAGTGTTCCATAGAATGCTCCATTTGTGGGAGGGTTTTAGGTATTTGAGACAGGTTTCCTTAGTACAGAAAAATTTGAAAAATGATGGATTAGTAATATTTTTAAAAATAGATTTGGAGATTTAAATAAAATGCTCATAACCTTTAAGATAGAAATATTGGAAAAAAGTTGTTGCACAAACCAAGCTAATAGTTTTTTTTTTTCCTCTGTATAAATAGGCAATGTAGTCTTTCATCTATGTCAAAGAGATTGGAGATGTAGTATTTTCTTTATCTCTCAGTTTTCAGTAAATTTTAATTTCCATTTTAACTCATTTCAGTGTATTTTGTGAACTGAGTGTAACCAAATTTTATAAATGTTTTCTGTGTACATTTGCAAAGATATTCTCATCACACTCCAGTAATACCCACAAAGTCAACATTTAAATGTTATTGCAGTCCTCTGTTTTTTAGAATTTTTTATCTAATTGAGTTATTTGTGGAGAGCTATGTTAATATTTCATTATTTCATTATAGGTTTCACTTTATAATCTCTTTATAATTTCCTTTAAATATTTTGAAGTCTTACTCGGTATATATACTTTGGAACAATAATATGTTTCCATTGCTTTTATACTATATTTAATATACTTCCATATTGCTTTTATCACTGGATATTAACAGTTCACCTAAAATATTTTCATATTTCATATTTATTTTTTATTTTTTTAAAAGATTTTATTTATTTATTTGACGGAGAGAAATCACAAGAGAGGCAGGCAGAGAGAGAGGAAGGGAAGCAGGCTCTCCGCTGAGCAGAGAGCCAGATGCGGGACTCGATCCCAGGACCCTGAGATCATGACCTGAGCTGAAGGCAGCGGCTTAACCCACTGAGCCACCCAGGCACCCCCATATTTCATATTTATATCTGTCTTGTCTGATATTAAATTTTTATCCCCTTTCTTAGTTTTTTAAAGATTGATTTATTTATTTAAGAGACAGCATGCATGGGTTGGGGGAGGAGCAGAGAAGGAGAGACTCTCAAGCAGACTCCATGCTGAGCACAGAGCCTGTCTCAGGGCTTGTCCTGAATGCCAGAACCCTGAGATCATGACCCGAGCCAAAATCAAGAGTCTGACACTTAAGTGACTGAGCCACCCAGTTGCCCCTCTATTTTCTAATTTTAATAAACTTTAAAGTTTGTGATTCATTCTTTTTAAATTATGGTATAGTTAACATACAGTGATATACTTGTTTCGGGTATACAATATAGTGACCCAACGATTTCATACATTACTCAGTAATAATAAAGATAAGTGCACTCTTAAATTTCTTCACCTATTTCACCCATTCACCTCTGATAAGCATCAGTGTGTTCTCTACACTGAAAGAGTCCATTTTTTGGATTGTCTCTCTTTTGTTTTGTTTCTTAAATTCCAAATACGAGTGAAATCACTTATGTTTTTCCTTGACTGGCTAATTTTGCTTAGATGATACTCTCTAGCCCCATCCCTATCGTTGCAAATGACAAGATTTCATTCTTTTTTTATGGCTGAATAATATTCATAATATGTATCTCACATCTTCTTTATCCACGTGGGCTGCTTCCATAGTTTGTCTGTTAAAAATAATACTGCAATAAACACAGGGGTGCATATATCAAATCAGTGTTTTCATGTTCTTTGCATAAATACCCAGGAGTGTGATTCCTGGATCATAGGAATTTTTAATTTTTAGAGGACCTCCACACTGTTTTCCACAGTGGCTGCCCCACCACTCAAAGTGCATAGGGGTTCCTTTTTCTCCACACCCTCACCAACATTTGTTTCTTGAGGTTTTGGTTGTAGCCACTCTGACAGGTGTGAGGTGATATTTCATTGTGGTTTTGATTTGCATTTCCCAATGATTAGTGATGTTGAGCATCTTTTCTGTGTCTGTTGGCCAATTGTATGTCTTCTTTGAAGGAATGTCTGTCCATGTCTTCTACTCATTTTTAATTGGTTTATTTGATTCTGGGGTATTGGGTTGTAGCAACTCTTTATATATTTTGGATACCAACCCTTTATTGGATATGTCATTTGTAAATATCTTTTCCCATTCAGCAGGATAACTTTTAGTTTCATTGGTTGTTTCCTTTGCTGTGCAGAAACTTTTTATTTTTATGGATCCACAATATTTTATTTTTGCTTTTATTTTCCTTTCCTCAGAGACACATCTAGAAGGATGTTGCTACCGAAGTCAGAAAAATTACAACCTGTGCTCTCTTCCCGGATTTTTATGGTTCAGGTCTCAAATGAAGTTCCTTAACCCATTTTGAGTTTATTTTTTTGTGTATGGTATACGTGGTTCAGCTTTATTCTTTTGCATGTTGCTATCCAGTATTCCTGATACCATTTGTTAAGGAGACTATCTTTCTTCTATTGCATATTCTTACCTCCTTTGTTGGAGATTAATCGACAATATAATGGTATATTTATTTCAGGTCTTTTTATTCTGTTCTATTAATCTATGTATATATTTTTGTGTCCATGCTATTACTACAGCTTTATAATATAATTTGAAGTATATAATTGTGATAATCATAGTTTTTTTTTCAAGATTGTTTTCACTATTTGGGGTCTTTTGTGGTTTCAAACAAATTTTCAGATTGTTCTAGTTCTGGGAAAAATGCTGTTGGTATTTTGATAGGGATTGCATTAAATATGTAGACTGTTTTGGGTAGTATAGACTTTTTTTTTAAGATATTATTTATTTATTTGACAGAGATCACAAGTAGGCAGAGAGGCAGGCAGAGAGAGAGAAGGGGAAGCAGACTCCCTACTGAGCAGAGACCCTAATGTGGGGCTTGATCCCAGGACCCTGGGATCATGACAGGAGCTAAAGGCAGAGGCTTTAACCCACTGAGCCACCCAGGCGACACTAGTATAGATATTTTAACAATATTTGTTCTTTCAATCCATAAGCATGGAATGCCTTTCCACTTCTTTGTATCATCTTCAATTTCTTTCTTTCTTTTTTTTTTTTAATAGTTTTCAGAGTACAGGACTTCACCTCTTTGGTTAGATTTATTTCTTGTTATCTTATTATATTTGGTACAATTTTAAGTGGGATTGTTTTCTTAATTTCTCTCTTGGCTGCTTCATTATTAGTGCAGAGAAATGCAATAGATTCCTCCATGTTGTTTTAGTATGTTGCAACTTTATTGAATTCATTTATCAGTTTCAATAGTTTTTTGGTGAAGTCTTTCAGGTTTTCTACATATAGTATCATTTCATCTGCACATAGTGAAAGTTTTCCTTCTTCCGTATCAATTTGGATGCCTTTTCTTTGCTGTGGCTAGAACTTCCAGTACTATGTAGAATGAAGTGGTGAGAGTGGAAATCCCTGTCTTGTTCCTGACAATCGGGGGAAAGCTCTGATTATTTTCCCCATTTAGATGATAGCAGCTGTTGATTTTTCATATATGGCCTTTATTATGTTGAGGTATAAACCTACTTTGTTGAGGGTTTTTATCATGAATGGATGTTGTACTTTGTCAAATACTTGCTCTGCATCAATTGAAATAGTCATTTAGTTCTTATCCTTTCTTTTATTGATGTGATATATCATGTTAATTGATTTGCAAATATTGAACTACATTTGCATCTCTGGAATAAATCCCACTTGATTGTGGTGACTGATTTTTTTTAACGCATTGTGGGATTCAGTTTGTTAGTATTTTGTTGAGGAATTTTGCATTAAATTTATCAGAGATATTAGCTTTGTAGTTTTCTTGTGATGTTTTTATCTGGTTTTGGTATTACAATAATGTTGGCCTCCTAGAATGAATTTGGAAGTTTCCCTTCCTCTTCTACTTTTTTTTTTTTTTTAATTTTGAGAAGAATAGGTATTAACTCTTCTTTAAATGCTTGATTGAATTCACCTGTAAAGCCAACTGGTTCTGGACTTATTGATTGGGAATTTTTGATTACTGATTCAATATTGCTGGAAATCTATCTGTTAAATTTTCTATTTCTTCCTGCTTCCATTTTGGTAGGTTGTATGTTTCTAGGAATTTATCCATTTCTTATAGGTTGTCCAATTTACTAGCAAATAATTTTTCATAATATTCTTATAATTTGCATTCCTGTGGTGTCAGATGTTAGTTCTCTTTTTTTATTTATGATTCTGGTTGAGTCCTCTCTTCTCTTGCTCTTTCTCTCTCCCTTCATGAGTCTCGACAGCAGTTTATCAATTTTGTTCTTTTCAAAGAATCTGTTCCTGGTTTTATTGATCTCTCTTGATTTTGTTATTGTTGTTGTTTGTTTTATTTATTTATTTTTTTTACTTCCCTAATTTTATAATTTAATTCTGTCTACTTGTTTTGGATTTTGTTTGTTCTTCTTTTACTAGCTCCTTTAGGTGTAAGGGTAAGTTGTTTGAGATTTTTCTTGCTTCTTGAGGTAGGTCTGTATTGCTATAAACTTTCTTCTTAGAATTGCTTTTGCTGCATCCAAAGATTTTGGACCATTGTGTTTTCATTTCCATTTCTCTCCATGTAATTTTTTATTTCTTTGATTTCTTAGTTAACCCAGTCATTGTTTAGTAAAATGCTATTTAACTTCCATATACTTTCACTTTTTCCAGATCTTTTCTTGTGGTTGATTTCCAGTTTCATAGCATTGCAGTGAGAAAAAAATTCATGGTATGACTTTGATATTTTTCAATTTGTTGAGACTTGTTTTGTGAACTAAAATGTGATCTATTCAGGAGAATGTTCCATATGCACTTAAAAAGAATGTGCTGCTGTTTTGGTATGAAATGTTCTGAATATATCTGTTAAATCCATTTGGTCCAGTGTGTTTCTCAAAGCCACTGTTTTCTTATCGATTTTATGTTTGGATGATCTGTCCATTGATGTAAGTGGGGTGTTAAAGTCTCCTAATATTATTGTATTCATATTAATACGTTCCTTTATGTTTGTTATTAACTGTTTTATGTATTTGGATGCTCCCATGTTGGGTGCATAAATATTTAGAAGAAGATATATCTCCTTCTTGGATTGTCCCTTTTATTACTATACAGTGCCCTTCTTTACCTCTTCTTACAGTCTTTGTTTAAAAACTAAAATTCTGGATTAATTTTAAATTTACAGAATGGTTGCAAAGATAATAGGAAAAATGTTTCTTTAAAATATCCTATATTATCACAGTACATTTGTCAAAACTAAAAAAAACAACTGCAACAAAAACCTCATTGCTACATTGCTCTTAATTAAACTCCAAGTGTTATTTTGATTTTACCCATTTCCCACTAACATTTTCTTGTAGGATCCAATTCCATATACCATCCAATCATCATGTCTCCTTCATGTCTGTGGTCTGTGATAGTTGCTCAGGTTTTTTTATTTGTCATGACAATGTTTAGACGTTTGTAGACTGTCACTTTAGAAATTTGTAGATTTGTAGATATCTGATGTTTTTCTCATGACTAGATTTGGATTAGGTATGGAACTGGAGTAGGTAGACAGGCCAGAGAGGTTAAGTACCATGCTCATCATATTCCATCCTTTATCAATTTCAATTTACCCTTTCTCACTTGGTTAATTCAGCATTTGCCAGTTTTTGACACTACATAGGTAAAGATACTGTTTTGTTTTTCCCTTTCTACTCTATTCTTCTTAGCAATTCGTTAAGTCCAGCCCACATACAAAGGGAAGTGATTAAGCTCTAACTCTTCAAGAAGAGAGTATCTATGTGTTTTATTTAGAATTCCTCTATAAAGAATATTTACCTATTTTTCTTTATTTATTTATTCAATATTCATATTTTATTATGTATCTCACTTATGTATATTTATTCTTATATTTTATATTGTGTATACTTTAGTTGTTATTTTTCTGATGTTGCTTTGCCATTGTGTCATCTAAATACATCATAGTTAAACATTTTTTTAAAAATTCCTCACAATTTGTCTTTTAAATTGTGAGACGGCCTGTTTACTATTATTGAGAAACTGACATATTGTGATTTACATCAATGTATTTTTTCATTTCTCTTAATCACCCTCCAATATTAGCTTAACTAATAAATAAGCTAAACCTACCATTTCTATTCTTTTAATGGTTACACTAAAATAATAAGCATATTTGGTGCATTCCAGATTAGTTATTATTATATTGCTTTATTAGTAATTAATTTCTTTTATGTACCTGATATTTGTAAGATAATTCTACTGGATCTAGATTATAGGATAAACTTATCTTTTCTTTTTCTTTCTGGACTTTAAAATGTATGGCCTGCACAGTGTTTGATGATAAAGCTATCATTCAAACCTTTTACTTGGCTCTCTGTCTCCAAGATTGGTCCCTATCTTTGATTTTCAGTGGTTCATAATATGTACAGGCATGTTTTTATTTGCATATATCCTTTTTGGGGTACTCTGAGGTCCTTGAACATGTAGTTTGTTGTCTTTTGCTAATTTGGGAAAATTCTTAGAAATTATTTCTTGAAGTAATTTATTGACTCTTTTTCTTTTTTCCTTACTCATCTTAAATTACACACATGCTAGTCCATTTGGCCTTATTCAACAACTTTCAGATGCTCTATTTGTTGTTCTTGTTGTTTGCTTGTTTTGTTTTATTGTTTTCCTTTGCATTTCAGTTTGGATAAAATCTAGATAGGATAAATCCTATCTTCAGTGATTCTTCTCCTGCCATAGCAAGTTTGCTAATTAGTCTGTCAAAAGAGCTCTTCATCTTTAATAATGTCCTTTTCCTCTACCGTTCACATTTTTCTTTTTAAAAATAGGTTTTCCGGGCGCCTGGGTGGCTCAGTGGGTTAAAGCCTCTGTCTTCGGCTCAGGTCATGATCCCAGGGTCCTGGGATTGAGCCCTGCATTGGGCTCTCTGCTCAGCAGGGAGCCTGCTTCCTCCCTTCTCTCTCCCTGCCTGCCTCTCTGCCTACTTGTGATCTGTCAAATAAATAAATAAAATCTTTAAAAAAAATATATGTTTTCCTATCTTTCTTATAAGGTCTTCTTTAAACATGCTGTCCATCTTTTCCACTAGACCCTTTCACATATTTACCAATCATTTCATAATCCTTGTCAGGTATTTCCGACATTAAATAATCTCTGTACCCGTTCTGTTGTTTGCTTTGTATCTAGTTAATGAATATTTTCCTCACTTGCTTTTTTGTGTGTCTCACCATTTTTGATTCAATGATGGACAGTGTCTGTGAAAAACAGCTGAGATTGAGGTAAATAGCATTTATGCTCCAAATGGGCATATCTTACCTTCTGTCATACTGTTATTGTGGAGGAGGGAGTCAATGGAGTAAAGGTGCTGATCTGCTTTGAATTTCAATGTTGCTATAATTATCTTCAGCACACACTCACTTCAGATTTTTTTCTAACTGTGTACACCTGCTACCACGTGGTTAGTGCAAGACCTAGGATGCTAATGATTTTTGCAGCACTTATGCTCCCCCTCCCCCACTAGTGCATTCTTGATTGTTACTCAGCGTGATTCTTACAAGAGAGGTAGAGAAAAGATGAGTAAGATTCATGAGACTGCTGTAACAGAGTACCACACACTGGGGGGCTTAAAACAAAAGCTCTAATTCTCTTACAGAAATTGGAAGCTGGAAGTCTGAAATCAAAGTGTCAACAGAGTCGTGATTTCTGTAAGCTTCTCTGGAAGACTCTGTTACATGCTTTTCTCTAGTTTTTGATGTTGTCAGCAATCCTAGGCATATCTCTGCTTCTAGATGCATCACTTCAATCTCTGCCTCCATTATCTTGCAGCATACTCCCTCTGCTTCTTTTCTTATCTCTTTTCCTCTTCCTCTGAGGATGCCAGTCATGTTGGATTAGGGTCTACCCTAATGACCTTTCTCTTAATGTGATAACATCTGTAAAGAGCCACTTTCCAAAACAGGTCACATTTCCAGGCATTCAAAGAAGGGGTTTAGGACTTCAGCATAGCTTTTGGGAGACACAATTCAATCCGTTAACAAGAGTTTCTCAGTTCTTCCTCACCAGCCTATTTTAGAAAATGGATGTCTGTCTGGTTTTTGATATGGATCTTTGTCAGCATTATTGCCTACCCTGCATAGTGTGAGCTCTGCCTTGTATTTCATGGGGTCTTAATCAGGCCAGAGTTTTATGACCTACCCCAATAGCAGCAAACATCTTAATGCCATAGGAGGATCCTGGCCCCTCACAGGTTTTCTTGTCCTTTTGCCAATAGGCAAAAGGCCTTTCTTGTAGCAGTCCCTCAATTGCAATGGCTGTGCCTTGCAGCAGCTTCCAGCTGTTGATTAACATGTGAAAAGGCTGTGGAAAGTGAGTGGGATTCTTGCCTTTGAGCCACTGAAGGGGGTAGGAACTCTCTTAGGTGTTCTCTATCTCTGTCTTTCTCATGAACACTACATGGAGGCTCATGGAAAATAGCTAGTGATGGACTCGACTTACGTCTGGGGTTCATGGAGGTTCTAAACCTTCCCAGTATCCCACATTCAACTTTTAGTAATTTGTTCCAATTTTATCTGTTTCCTTCCTACCAGCCTTTGGAGATCACTCATCTTTTCTTTTCCTGATGATGAACTCTGTGTCCCACATCTGGAACTTAGTTCACTAATTGTCTTGTGACCTCAGCTCTCTGATAAACTCTATTTGGAAAGTTAGGGTTCTGTGAATCAAGTATACAGCCTTTTACAACTGTTGAAGTGGGAACAATGTTCCCTGTGGCTTTCTGTATCTAACTGGAGGCAGAACTCTATACACCCACAGCTGAACATCAGTTTTGTCCACATATTCTTGTTTGAGTTTCATTTAGTATTTCTGGTCAATTTTCTATTTCCTAAAATGTATCATTTGGAAATTCTTTTGTTGAAAACATATTCATAGTAAATTATCTTTCCTATTGCAGAAACTGCTATCAGTCAAATTGTTTCTTTGTAAACGATTTGCTTCTTAGCTGAAGAAAATTTTGCTCTCACATTTATCACTGATATTCTAAATTTACTAAGAAATATTTGTCTTATTTGCATTGTCAAAACAAAAATATCACACATTGGGTGGCTTATAAATAAAGAAAACTTTATTTTTCACACTTCTGGAGAGTCAAAGTTAATTCAAGGGCAGATGCAGTATCTGGTCAAGGCCTACTTCCTGGTCCACAGATAGTTTTCTGCTGTGTTCTCACATGGCAGAAGTGGGTGAGAGAACCCTCCAGAGGCTCTGTCCCTTTTAAGAGAACACTACTTAGTGTCCCTTTTAAGAGGACACCCACTCATGAGGTTCTCTGCCTTCATGACTTAAACACCTCCAAGTATCATCACATAGGGGATTAGATTCCACTATATGGATTTGTGGGGGGACACAACCATTCAGTTTACATTCTGGGAGGACACAAACATACAGTTCCATTATATGAATTTCTGAGGGGACAGAACATCTATGTTTGAGATATTTTTCACTGTTCTGTTTGAGAACCACTATGATACCTGTAAGGATTCATGACGTATAGTAATTTTGGAAATCACTCAGCATTTTTATTTTGAATATTGTCTCTCCCCCATTGTCTTTCATTGTTACTTCTTTTTTTTTTTTAAGGATTTTATTTATTTAAAGATTTTATTTATTTGTTTATTTATTTGAGAGAGAAAGAGAGAGAGAGAGAGGAAGTACAAGCACAGGGTAGGAGTAGAGGCAGAGGGAGAAGCAGAATCCCTGCTGAGCAGAGAGCCCCATGTGGGAAGTAATCCCAGGACCCTGAAACCATGACCTGAGCTGAAGGTAGATGCTTAACTGAGTGAGCCACTCAGGAGGCCCTTTCATTGTTATTTCTGAAAATTTTGTGGGCATATTCTATAGGTTCTAATTCTATCCTTCATTTTTTAACTTCTTTTATCTATTTAAATTGGCTTACTTTCCATGTCTTTGTTTCCAGAATAAATATACTATGTTATTTTCAAATTATTCTGTTATTATTTTTATGCTTGATGAATTTTGATATCTGTGATTATTAAGCTTATTTATTTATGGTTTCTGACTATGATTTTATCAACTGAGATTCTTTGGTGTCTTGTTCTAATGTTCATGTTTACTGCTGAGGCTTGCTTGTGATGGATCATTTCTTTACATGTTTTGTAACTTTGAAATGTGATTTCGTATTACTTAGGGCTTTTGCCAGGGGAATCCTGTCTGGATGAGAATGAGAGAGTGTCCTTCCAGATTTATGTTTGCTTATTACCAGGCACCCTTGGGGCATGAGTAACAAGAGATTAGTTTTATGTTACAGTTTTTCTTCAGATATCCTAGAGTAGGTAGATAACACAATTTGAAAAACAAGCCTGTAGTTCTTTTACATATATATATATATATATATATATATATATATATATATATATATGATGGTGTTTGTTTTTTTAAAAATAGTAACTAAAGATATGGTTTCCTTAAAAAAAGAATATTACAGGCATTATTTTATTCATCCAATAAATTTGTATGAACAATGAATAACACTCACATCATTATGTTCCAAATATAGAGAATAAAATAATAATATTATAGCATTTGTCTTTGAGCAATTTACCTATAAGTACTGAAAAAAAGTACCTGATAATTGCAATGCAGACAAATCAAGGCTATGAGTAAGATACCATTGTAAAGAGGGATTCTCAAAATGAAGAGAGATTTCATTTTTCTGTTTAACCTTCTTTATTCTTTTCAATTTTACAGAACTGAGAATTCCTACATACCTAGTATGTTTTCTTCATCATATTTTCCCACTTTTTAGCCTTTAGTCCAGACTTCTAACAGGATTTCACAGCTCATAATATACATACAAAACTGTACATAGATATTAAAGTTTAGAGAAATAAATTGCATGGAATCAAGAGAACTGAAAGTAGACTAAACACATGAATTACCATTGAGTCACAGTGACCTCTGACCTGGATACACTGATCTCTCTCTAACTAATAGCCCCTCACAGAGAGCAGAATCTTTCTAAACAAAGCTGTTTATATATTATATTAGTTGCATGTAAATGACAGATGTACACAATATATTAGTTTTGGGGTGAAGATTGAATTTGGCCTCTTCTGCTGTTGATTTACACATTTAAGAGATATCTATAAGAAGCAAATGTTAGCTGATTCTGAATGGGTAATTCAATATCTGTTCCATAAATAAGTTAAGTCATCCTGGCAGGAATATACTTAGAAATTACTGAAACCCCAATTGGTTGGTCTGTATTTTGCATATTGCTTCTCTTGCAGGGTTTCTAGGAGCATATTAAGACCTCAGGGTCCAAGGAATTGTCCTAATGCTGATTAGCTAAGAGTTCCCAAGAGGAAATCTCATAAAATTCTGGTAGATTAAGTTGTCCCCAAAATAATGAATTGTTCCAGTAAAACCTGAAGTTTTGGCTGTTTGAATCTGAGAGTGGGCCATTTCTTGGACAGGGAGAGGTATATATTATGGGCATTAATTTACATAAGCTCCAAAATGCCCTATGGGTATTGTTTGAATTCTCTTTAATCACATAGATGTTAAAATTGCAAACATCTACTCTTGGAATTCCTATTCCTATCTACTGGTTATTTTTCTCCATACTTTTCACAATGGACATGCTTTAGGCTTTACTGATTTATTGTTTGTTGTGTACCACTAGAATAAAAGCTCCTTGAAAACAAGTTTTTGTCTGTTTTGTTCACTGTTTGTGCACATAGGAGGCTCCAAGCCCACCATCATTTAATTAACTTAGCTCTTATCTCAATTCACTTTCAACAACAATGTGAAAGTCTGATTATTCCACCTGGAATCAGACATTCACAACATCAGGCAAAGAGCTGTATGTAATACAGGATTCCTAAAAGAATGGGGTATGAAGCAGAAGGAAATAGAAAGTGTCTAGCTTAGTACTACTCTGTGAAATAACTTCTAATGGTCTTCATGATATCAAAAAAGAAAGAGATAATCAGGGAGATTAGGAAACATGTTTAAGGACACAAAACAATAATCTGATAGAAAATGAACATGACCCTAAATTCTCAGATTTGGTTTTTTCTTAACAACTGCAATACCAGACTAGCTCAAATTTCCCCAAAGAACACTGAACTTCATTTGAGATCATGCATGTCATCACACTTTGGCCCAGAATTAAACATCACCATTCAGGGAAGCTAAGCCCAAGAGAAACAGCTAGAATGTTTACTATAAATTCCAGATTAGGAGGGAAGATAAGATTCATCGGATTCATTTTTCTTGGACAAGTAAAATGATCCAGTTTATAAAGAAAGTAGCAAAAGATGATTAAATTAAAACAAATGTATTGGGCATCCTGTGTGCCAGAGATGTTTTCCACTTTTTTGCCTTTATTAATATAGATAAAATTTTATTAAAATTATAACTAATCAGGAAACTGATTATTTGGTATCATAAATCACTTCTAATAAGGAATACAATGAATTTGGGGTATAATGACTGCCAAAGAGACAAATCTTTATAGAGATTGAAACAAAGTTTTCAATTTTCATATACATTTTAGAGTTAATTATTCATATCAACTATTATATATATTATGTCAAAATATAAATTATTTAAGAGATGGGTGAAAAATTCAGTAGACCTGGATTATTTGGCAATATATAAAATATTCAATACATGCCATATCATATTAACTTTTTGGAAAGATATTTAATATTTGGAATTGTCACAAAGTTGAACTGAAATTGACCAAGTTTATCAGTTCAGTGACATTTTACAGCTAACGTATTGCTCTTTGTCCTATTTAGCCTGGTGGACAGTATTTTCAACCCACCACTGTTCTGGCCATATGCATAGAATCTTTGTCAGAAATTGTGAATAATCAGTAATCTTTGATGAATAGTTGATGAGATGTAAGAAATAAAGGTATAGAGTTGCACCCAGTTGGATTAGGAAAAAGAATCATATTCAAAAAGAATCCATAAAGATTTGCCAATTTTATTTCTTGCTTCCTGTTATAATTCTATATCCTCTTCACTTGAAACATTCTACTTGACTGAAGGTAAACTGTTAAAGAAATAATGACTATCAAAAAAAAAAAAAAGAAAGAAATAATGGGTATCTGAAACACTTAAGTCATTAGGAGATCCTGAAGTTTCTCTGAACCCTTGGTCCTAAATTTAGGACCACTTAAATATCCTGCTAAAGAGTGGATACATTTTGAGAATCTCAATCTACAAATTTGACTATGTAAAAGAAAGAGTGTTTGTTTGACTGTCAGTATGGACACTGCATGGCTGAACACTGATTTTTATATAATTCAGTGTTTCCAGAGTTTCACTGTGGAGTGGTATTGGGGTATTATTTCACTAGTGAAAAGATTCAAGGATACCAAGGGCAAAGAGACATCTCATAATAGAACTAAATATGTACTTATACACACAAGGTCATCCCCTAATTGCATGGGACTACATGAAGTTATTGGGGGATCTTTTCTGTAGGTGAGTTATGCTCACATTCAGTTATTTATAAGAAAAACACAAATATTAGCAGATTCCCTAAAATAACATCAGATGAACAATATTTTAAAATATGTTTCAAGTTTATTTTTGAGAACTCAATCACTTAATGTTAAAGAAATCTGTTTATTTTTGAGGATAAAAAAATTCTGAGTATCTTTGAACATTTGTTTGAAATAGTCACTTGAAACTGAAAAAAAAAAAGAAAAGAAAAGAAAGAAAGAAAACAAAAACAAAGACCGAGACACTGTTAGCTTTACCTAGTGTTTAGATTCCCATCTTATCTATTTGTTCTATTTAGACTAGAACTCTTCCTGCATGGCAACTTTTGAACTGAATAACTTGGGGGGACCTAAAATGTGCTCTCAGTGTCTGAAGCAGCAATGAAGTTCCAGCTCACTGAATTTTGCCTGTAGTTAAGTGAAGATAGAACAGGATTGTTTTGTGTTCCAAACATAAACACAGCAGTAATCCCTGTCAGCAGTTGCTATTTGGATGTGTCTATGGTCTTCCTCTGAAAACTCAAAACAAATTTTTTTTGCTAGCTTTAATCATTTTTATGCTTCGACATTTAGAATAACAATAATGATAAACCAGAAATTCATGTGATCTATTTATATTGTGACTGTTTAAATTCTCCTCCCCCCAAAATCTATACCTTTGGAAATCAGAATAAGCAGTTATCTTAGAGGCTGAGCAATGCATTGAAAAGCCCAAGAGATTTCCGTGTACAGGTACTAATTAATTCCTTAATCTGGGTCTAAAGACAAAGATGTGTTCAGGTGGAGAACATTCCTTCGTGCCATTATGTTCTCTTCACTTTTCTGTATGTGTATTTTACTTCATTAATAAGTTTATCCAAAATATAGCCATGATTTTTGCAGCTATTTTCTAAAACAAAAGTTAAAGGAATGCAGAAAATTAGATTTCTTATTCATGTTAGATCATTCTGGGATATTATAATAATAGAAAAGCAATAAGACTGATGCAAGATAAAGTGATATGGACAATACAATATTAAATGTCAACTGAACTGCTGCATTATCCTCTTTTTAATTTTTAAAAAGGCTAAGGCTGACATGAAAATAACCAGTGCTTGAGAATAACTTTATAATTTATGACCTTGTGCAACAATATTGTCTGATAAATCTTCCTTAAAAGAGGAACTTGTAACTCTTGTATGGAAGATTTATCAGTCAATAATAATAAATATTACATTTAATCATTATATAATCATATATACATTATTATACATAGTATAATACATATACATATAATTTTATGATGTGATTATAATTAGATATATGATTATATAAATTATTGTAAGTAACCAGAATAATCTATCATTATTATTATATGTCGACAGCCACACTTTTTTTTTTTTTTTTTAGATTATTTATTTGACAGGGAGAGAGAGAGAGTGAGCAGAAGCAGGGGGAGTAGCAGAGGCAGAAGGAGAAACAGGCTCCCCAATGAGCTGGGAGCCCAATGCAGGGCTTGACTCTGGGATCATGATCCCAGCTGGAGGCAGACACTTAACGATTGAGCCACCCAGGTACCCCAACAGCCTAATTTTAAAGATTCTGTTTTGTTCAATATTGACATATCTCTTGTATTATCTATGATTTAATATAATTTATTACTTTTGAAGTCTATTTATGTGACTACACTAAACCTCCATATTCAGTGTACTTAAAAATATTAAGCCAATTATTTTTAAGATACTGAACTAACTGGGTGATAAACATATCTCTCTTTATAGTTATGCTGTGAGAAAATAAAAATGCACAAAAGTTAGGAAATTTGTGTGAAGTCCCATTATAAAAGAGCAATCCAGTTGCTTTGCATCCTATAATAATTTCTCAGTGATCATGAGATCACTGATCAACAATATGAACTTTTTAAAAGTAGAACCAACTCTTCCTAGAGGAACTTGTAGACAGAAGTAACAGGAAGTCCTACCTGCGGGGGGAAAAAAAATGCACATTCTTTGTTCCTGCTCTTTTGGCCTTTATTTCTTTCTGGCCTGAAATATACTTTTAACATGTTTTTTCCCCAAACTGAAGTCCCAGAGTTGCCTGTCTTCACAAACTGTCTCAAGTAGCTCTCAGCTGATGGACATCACAACGCAAGCGGCTCACCACCATGTTAACAAACTGTTGCAGAAGAGCAAATAAAAAGAGAAAATCATTCAAGTGAAGTGAGATCTTGAGCAAATGCTTAAATTGTTCAGTCACAGAGCTGGGTTGGGAGGAATTTATCAGCCACTGAAAACCTGCTGCCTGATTTCTTTGCTGTGTCATTCCGTACACGTGCGGCCGCTTTAAGCTTCCCCTTGTGTGAGACAGGCAGGTTTCATGGCCGCAGCCCCTGCCGCGAAAGTCTGCAGAACCTCTCCGGAGTCCATAGAACAGACTGCCAGGAAACGGGACTGGATTGGAATGAGAAGCTTGAATTCTCTATCCCGGGAAGTAAGTAGTACATAGTCTCGAAGTTTTTTCCTCTCCATTAAAAAATACAGATGAAATTTAGCTGCCGGAGCATTGCTCAATCCCCCACCATCTCAACGAGTTCATACTGTGTAAATATTGTGATCTTAATAAATAAATACTGAAGCACAGCTGGCGCCGGCAAGATATCGCTGTTCGGTTGCGGCGGCCCTGTTATCACCCCTGGGTGTTGCTAATTATTCTCAGAATTGAGGCTGTGGCATAGGAGGGGAAAGGAAGGCACGGGAAAGTCAACAGAGGTTGAAACAAAAATAAAACATTGTTTCGGTCCAAGCAAGGACATTCCACCCTTGTGAAAACTAGAGATACATGTAGCGAAGGTCTGTGAGTTGCTTTTCTCCACGAAAATGATTAAACAACACTATTTATTTCAGCCCTTGATTGCATTTCAGCTGTTTAATATTCACACTGCTTGTTTGTAAGGGCAAGCGGATGTAATTGGGGTGTTCAAAGGATAGCACTGTGAACCAGAATGTCTTAAATGAATGAGTTTACCAAGATAAAAAAAAAATTTTTCCACCTTCCTCGTATTCCGGCAGGTGTGTTAATGACATCGCTTTGCACGTTGCACAAAAAGAGGTTCATTGTGTGTAACTGTCTTGACTTAAGAAAGCAGATGCTCTTCAGACAGAAGCTCCATCTCAATTGCTACATTCTTTTTTTGCAAATACCAAGGTTAATTTTTAATTGCCAGGGGCAGGGTAGACTTGATGACCACAGCATTCTACTCAGGTGGAGCTGGTGCTGGCTCATCAAATTACCACCAGCCTCTCAAGTAATGTTTTCTGACTTGGAGCCCAATGGATAAACAGAGAGAGCACTGCTGAAGGGCTTCTCGAGTTATGTGTGCTGTTGTGTTAAAGAGTCTAGTCTCATTTACTGCTCTCGGCATTTCATTACACAACAGGGAGGTGTGACTTCAAAACGTGAAAATTAAACCATAAGTACAAGTCAGATTCTCTGTCCCACTTCTCCTCACATCCCTTCTCCCCTAGTTTTACTCTTGGCAGCCCTTCTTTTCCCTCCTGTTGTTCAGATGTAGAGTCTAAGAGATGGTTTGGAGCCATCTGTTCTTGTGGCTCTCACAGGGCCATCTCTGTCCCCTAAAATCTACTACAGGGTCTAAGACTGTTGGCAGTACCATGCTGCTTTATTCAAAAATGTCCCAACAGAGGCAGTGCATTCTGGGGGTTTTGAGTTTAGGGTAGACAAAGATTCACCACTTACTGAAACTGTAGGCAAATATCTGTCAGACATATTATGTACAGAAGGAACTTGTGTTGTCTCATATTTCTTCTTCTTGCCTAGATTATTTATCCAAACCCTTCTCCACCTTATTCTGTCCCAAATACATTTACAAACCAGATAATAAAGCTATTAATGCTGAAACAGATTGCATTAATTTTGACTAATCCTATCTGAATGTTGTTTCTATAGTTGCCATCTTGAGTCACTTTATTAGTAAAATAAAATTCACTTCAATTAAAGAGAGAACACAATTAACATCTTGCATAGTAAATAGCATAACAAATATTGACTCCTGGGGCACAATTCAAAACATCAATTATTCACTAGTGGAATGTGTGCACAAATTAGACACTGTACAACTTCTCAAACTTTGGACAGCAGCAGACTATTTTCCTACAGTACTTGCTTTTGATAATAGCAACCAACTAAATATCATCCTTGTAAACATCTGACATTATTAGGATGAAAGTACAAAATATAATGCTCTAGTAGTTTGTATATCTGTGTTTCCCTTGAACATTTGAAATACCCTGTGGCATCCCTCTGAGTTTCCTTACACAGGTGAAGAAGGATGGCCTTAGTTGTCTGTTTACTATATTGACCTTGATCAGTCATCTCAATGATATGTTTCAGAATTTTTTTTCATGTGATAACAAGAAGTATATTCTGCCAATTGGATTTTTAGTGGATCTTGATTTGCCAACAAACCTAGGACATTTTCCATATTTTCCTCAGATTAAGTCATGTATATTGAAACCATATGTCATCATTGTCTCCTATTTTATTACCTGTTGGTTGCTGATAAACAGCAATGGACTCAGCCACAGCATGCCATATAATGATTTATGAGCTATGAAACTGAGTTCTTATTATTATCCAAAACAAAGGTAACACAAAATCTTGTACTAATTTGACGGCTGGCACACCATACTCTTGCCTAATTTTAATGAGTCCGAAATGGTAACTCCTGTGACATTACTTCTGTTCCTGTTTGCTTCCTGGAATTAGAAACTGTAATGACAGTTTCCCAGTGTCTCCTGGGGATCCCTTGCTTCCTTCTTCTGAGACGGGATTGTAGGCTGAGTTCATTTTACAATTGTTGTGAGTGAAGTGTTGTAGCTATCAAATACTATACTTCTGAGACATGGAGAACACTTCCTCGGGCCGCTAATGTGTTTGGAATAGTTCATTTGTAAACACTGTTCTCAGGTAAATTCACAACAAAGCTGCCTTTTCCCCAATTCACTCATCCCAAAGCACTCTTCCCTAGTCATATAAATGGCAGGACCATGACAGCTGTATGCCAATTTTGTAGAAGATGATTATTTGCCTGCACATGGCCCCTTCAGAAGGGTTACACTCCAGTAGGGTTTCCAAACTAATTTCACATATGAGGCTCAAGTTTATTTCATAGTATCAGAATTTTGGGTTTTATCCTATTAAAAAGCCAGTTACAAGTGAAGAAGACAACTATAGCAAAGTAAAGTATGGTCTCTGAAAAATAATGAAAGAATAGGATAAAAACATTATTAACATTAACTTGGAATACAATTTCCTTAAATAATAAAAAACACTTTTGTGCTTTTACGTGCTAAAATATTTTTTCAGTATAGTTTTTTATAAACATCATAAAGATTCCAAGTGGTATTTTCATATTTTATAGACCTGTTTCCTAGATTTTATTCTTAAATATGTACCTCAGAACAAGAATAATAGTTGATCTCCTAAATAATGGTTGCAATCATCATTAGAGTTTTTAAAGGATTCTAGAGGGGTCCCTGGGTAGCTCAGTCAGTTGAGCGTCTTCCTCTTGGTTTTGGCTCAGGTCAAGGTCATGATCTCATGGGGCGTAAGATCAGCAAGCCCCATCTGGGGCTCCACACTCAGCAGGGAGTCTGCTTGAAGATTCTCTCCCTCTGCCCTTTCCCCTACTTATGCATGTTCTCTCTCTCAAATAAATAAATCTTTAAAAGAAAAATGATGGTTTGAAAGCTTTATTTAATAATACTGTTTTTATTTGGTATGAAGTAACTATGAAGAATTGACTACTATTTTTTATCTAAGTCAAATTTTCATTACAGAACAATCTATGTTGTCATAGATGTAGACCCACAGAGGTCACATCACTTAGATCATAATGCATGTCTCACATTACAGCTCCCATCGTCTTCCCAAAACCAATAAAACAAAACAAAATGGACTGTAAAACTGTATCCTATCCATGTCCTTTATCACTAAGGTATACTTTCATATTTATGAAGATGTATTATGTGTTTTTGAATAATCACAGTTCATATTTGTCACCCTTTCTTGTATTTGCTCAGAATTGCATGACTCTCTATTCTCTTAAAAATTGTGTGAAGTTTTTGGTTGCACAATGATTAGTCAAACTTCCTGTCAAATAGTACCATTCTCTATATGTAGAAAGACAGACAGATACAATAAAAAGGCAGTAAAAACATTACATGATAAGACAAAAATGATATACTACATGTATCATGTAGGAAAAACATTCAAAAGGTGGAGATAAAAGTTCAACGGAACTGTGTCAAGGAACATGAGAAACACACTAAAAAGCAGAGAATAATGAAGGGGTGAGTGGAGGAGAGTGAGGAGGGAGGAGGAATCAGCAGCTTCATGAGTAGAACCATGGAGGCATGGAAACTATTTATGTGTTTATGGGACTTACAGCAGTTTGTTATGGCTAAGATTTAGGTTCCCACAGTGGGTGTGTTTGTACATGTGTGTGAGGAGGAATGGGTGAGGATGAGTGGGTTCTTGCCAGAGAAGGGCTTGAGAAGTTATCCAGGGCCAGTTCATTGAGGACTTTTAAACAAGTGAAAAATCTGATTACATTTAGGCTATGGTTAATCACTCCACTAGCCTTGTGCAGAGGGAAGGAGGGCTGGGGACCTAGACAAAAAGATCTTTAGGAGATTAGTGAAGAGACTACTAAAACCATAGGATCCCAAACAAATTCCAGCTACTAACAACTGCATACTGGGGGCCAGGTTTCTAAACTTTTCTCATAATGATGATAGTAGAACAACTTCCAGATGGTTGGAAGTTTAAATGAGATAATTCATAGACATTGATTAAACTCAATAAATAGAACAATAGTGCCCAGGAAAGGAGACATGATGAATTATTCTCATTTAGAAGTAGATTATTTAAAATATAATGATTGGTTAGGTATAGACACCAAGAGATAAAACAGGCTCTAGAACAGAGATCAGGAGAACACCCTGTGGGCCAAATCTGGCTATTTACCCATTTCTGTAAATAACATTTTTATGAGAACAGAGCCATGGTGATTTATTTATAATTGTTTTTAGCTACTTTCTTATTACCAGAGTTGAGAAGTCATGATGGAGAACTTAGGACCTTCAAAGCTGAAAATATTTACTCTCCAGCCTTTACTGAAGCAATCTGTGAATCTTGGCCAAGAACTGGCATTTATCATATTGGCAATTATCATATTGGCAAATATTTTACAATTAGAAACCCAGTGTTCTCAATGATGAGCTCTAGGATTAGCTCTCATGCCTCCTACAATGCCAACTTGTCACTTTTCCCCTCCAGGCAAGTCTCCCTAATCACTTGAGGTCTCAAAAATACTTTCATTGAGGGTACTTGGGTGGCTCCGTGGGTTTAAAGCCTCTGCCTTAGGCTCAGGTCATGATCCCAGGGTGCTGGGATCAAGCCTGGCATTGGGCTCTCTGCTCAGCAGGGAGCCTGCTTCCCCCTCTCTCTCTGCCTGCCTCTCTGCCTACTTGTGATCTCTGTCTGTCAAATAAATAAATAAATAATCTTTAAAAAAATATTTTCATTTATTTTTCTCCAGTCTGATTTCACAAAGAAAGAATTGTGCTCTAGACCTTCTAAGAAAGCCACTGTAACCAACCAACCAACCAACCAGCCAACCAATCAAAAACCTCCACTACCTAGTCTGGTACCTTAATTTGATCTCTGAGGGGGTCACAAGACATTGTCTTCAAATTTTAACTCAAAATAAAACAAACTTGAATGTGCAAGCAGAGTAGGTCCATTGTACAGACTGCTGACTTTGACAACAGTATTTATGATTTAGAGGTGGGAAAAAGAAGAGGAAAGGAAAAAGAGGAGTGTGGGGAGCAGGAGGGAATTATGGAGAGTGAGATAAGGGTGTGGGAATGAAAGGAAAAAAGCTGTGGGAACATAACTAGAGATCTAAGAGAGGAGCAGAGAAAGGGAAAAACAACAAAACAGGGATATTTCAGTTTACCTCTTTTCTGTTAAAATGCTTACTACATAGCCACCAGGAATCCACAGTCGTTGGGGAAGAAGAGAGAGCTGAAATCTATTTTCACTCACCTGGGAATAACAAGTATTTGCCTTTGCAAGAGATTTCTAATGATCCAATTCGTGTAGTGCTCAACTATGAAATTTTAAACCCCATGTCAGGAAAATTGGAGTCATCCTACCTTTCAGAATATCACATCCCCAGGCCAACATTTAAACATGACTAATGCAATATACCAGCATCTTTTAATGAGGAGTGACAGTGATGATGAGGGAATGCAGCATGATGGACTTTGGATTCACAGAAAGTTGAGTTTTCATGTAGGTCCACAACCTACTAGGTGTGTTGCTATAAGCATTACTACAGTTCTCTAAGCCTCAACGTTTTCATATATAAAATGAGGATAGAAAGGCCTCACAGGCTGGTTGGGAGAATAAAAAAATCAGATCTCACATAAAGAAAGGGTAGAGCTGTATGTCTAGCATGTAGTATATGTTGAAACAATTAGAGGTTTTTCAATCATTGTTGTGATTATTGTCATTAATAGTAATAGTTCACCGCCAGGAGACTTATATATACTTTGAGTTCAGGAGAAAAAAATATATATATATATCAGGGTGTAGCCTTTTGGAACTAAAGCGAAATGCATTGTTTTATGCCCTGTTGCAATCAACACTATCCCTTCCATCCACAGTTGCCTACAAGTCCATGAGCTTGCACTTTCTAAACCTGGCTGATATAAGAAATTATCAGTTTTCTTATTAAAAAAAAAAAAGCTGATGGAGCAGTGGTCTATTTAGGATCTATAGTAAGTACACTAATGAGATATGTAATCTTGACAGGCAGGATACACTGATAAATAAGAGGTTCTGGTGCAGGGGAAGGATGGCAGTTTGAGATGACCAGGAGAGTGGGATTTAATTTGCTCTGCAAGTTTTCCCATTTAAGCAGTCTGTGTGACTTCCTAGAAATTCACACCTCTGTAGAGATACAGCAAATGGAAAAGTGTTAGTTTCCAAATCTGTCCCCCTCTGAGGAACTCTCCTGCTGGGCTTACGCTGACTGTTCATTTTAGGCCTCATTTACTATTTAGTCTTTGCAGGTATTTTCAAAATGAACAATGGCAAAATTGCCTTAATTTTACTTGTTCTTAACCTATTCGTGAATAAATAAAATTTTGGAAACCTGCAGGGCCCAGAAACAAAATAAACACACTTTCAAAAACTGGGTTCAGGTTTCATTAAAAAATTCACATGTTTATAAATTTCATTCAATAAAATGAGAGACCTATTTCCAAATGTCCCCATGTGATATTTTATCATTGAAAAATATTAAAATCCATTAGTTCCACCTCACCAAATCCTTACTACATTATTAATCCTACTTTACTTAAGGCAGAATTTGATGTAACTGGAAATTGTGATTGTCCCAGAATTTTGGCAAGTTAGTCAAAGGAAGGAAATTAAAAATCAGAGCCCTTGATTCCCAGGTGGTTGATTAGCTCCTAAGGCAGTATTACCTCTGTTAGAATCACTGCTCAACCTTAGAAACTTACTACTTAAAGAACATAGAAAAATCCTACAAATAAAATTAACAGGGCAAGACTGAATAGGTTTTCAAGAGATAAAGAATTCGGGGTCTACAGACAGTTATTGTGGTGAAGGCAGGACTAATTTAGTAGCTGTTTCACAAAAGGATACATTGAGGATTCTTACAAGGAATATATTTTACGAAGCTACTCTAGGTGGTTTATAACAAGTTAGTTCACTTGAAAGGAGTATAAATAAAGGTAGGGTACACTTGTTTAAAGGTGGATTCAGAAGGTGCCATATGACACCAAATGATCAAAAACCAAAACTCAATTCTCGATGGAAGTCACTAACACCATGAAACCTTGATTTTCTTTATAAAAATAACAGACAGTAGCAAAAAAAAAAAAAAAAAGACAGACTATAAGGAATGGCTAGCAGTTGGCAGAAAAGGGGAGTAAAGAGCTGAACAACCACTATGTGTAGTAATAATTTGGAGCCCTGTTAACCACAGTCACCCTGACAGTTACTGGGCTGTGCTCCCTTAGGGCTGTTCCAGGGTCTATTGCCAATTCCTAGTTAGCAACAAAGAAAACTATGTATCTCTCTTCCAGTCTTTCTTTTTTACTAAAGTTGACTAATCTGCTCAGAAAATGAAGAACTTAATCTTCCTCCGTATGCTTAGGAAGTTTACTAATTTCTTTAGTGTCAGAGGTTCAGAGTTTCAAGGCAGATTTTCTCCCCTGAAACCTCTATTGCGGAAAGAAAAAAAAAATCCAGTAAAAAATAAAAACAAACAAAAAATAAACAGCAGTTCTTTAATCTCCCTCTCTTGGTACATAAACCAGTATTTTGTTTTTGTTGTTAGTTAACATACAATGCAATATTGGTTTCTGGAATGGAATTCAGTTATTCATCACTACATACAACGCCCAGTGGTCATCATAACAAGGGCCCTCCCTACTACCCATTGCTCACCTAGCCCACCTCACATCATCAACCCTCGGGTTGTTCTCTATTGTTGAGTTTTTTATGGCTTGTCTCCCTTTCTCCTTTTGTTCCTTTCCCCCTTCCCATATGTCCATCTGTTCTCTTTCCTAAATTCCACATATGAGGGTAATCATATGGTATTTGTCTTTCTCTGACTGACTTATTTCCCTTAGCATAATAAACTCTAGCTCCATCCACGTCATTGTGAATGACTAGATTTCATTTTTAATGGCTGAGTAATATTCCATTATATATATCTCAAATCTTCTTTATCCATTGATCAGTCGGTACAACCCAGTATTTTATTTGAGAGATATTCTTGGGGGAGCAAAACACATCTAAAAAGAAGGCAAAGATTATAGTTATTTGAAAATTTCTGGGGCACCTGATGGCTCAGTGGGTTAAGCCTCTGCCTTTGGCTCAGGTCATGATCTCGGGGTCCTGGGATGGAGCCCGCATCAGGCTCTCGGCTCAGCAGGGAGTCTGCTGCCCCACCCCCCTCTGCCTGCCTCTCTGCCTACTTGTGATCTCTGTCCATCAAATGAATAAATAAAATCTTAGAAAAGAAAAGAAAAGAAAAGAAAAAAAGAAAATACCCTAAGTAGCATTCCCGTGCCTGCAAAATGGGTGGTGAGAAAGAAAGACTGCACCTATTAGTTTAGATGTTTGCACAGTGAATCTACCCTCATGAAAATCAGGCCCAATTGGGGTCTTCTATTTTGAGTGTGACATAACAAAGTGAAGTCATGGAGAGGATCCTTAGCCTCCGGTCCAACATATCAGCTCCATCTTGTGAACCACATAGAGGGTAAAGGAGAGAAAACACGAGTGCCATACCTGGAAACTGTTTTGGTCCTCTATTACAATGCTCCTTAAATGATTATTGCTTATGTATTGGATTAGCTCAAACTGTTGTTATGGATTCCAAGATCCTGGAGTGTGAGTTCAAATACAGTGATTTTTAGTGTACTGAAATGGGTAGAAAAAATACAGTGGGATACCAGAATGAATAGATTCTTGTTGGAAAACTTCAAAGAAAACTAACTGTGATTTATAAAACTACTAAGTCAAGTTATTGTTAAAGAAAATTAGTCTGTAGATGTTACTGGCTTTTTGAATCGGATTTTTATTGGTTTCATGTAAGAAATAAATGTAAGTAGTAGGAGCAGTGAATGTAGTATATTTTTAGTGAACAAAAACTATTTTTCTTGGATTACATTTAGGTTTTTTAATTAAACTTTTTGTTTTGAGATAACTATAGATGCAAATGCACTTATAAAAAGTAGAACAGATGAATCCCTTGTATCCTTTACCTATAATCTTTCAATGGTAAAGTCTTGCAAAATTACCTTTTAAAATTAGAATTAGGATATTGACATTGACATAACCGCATGGTCTTATTAGGTTTCCTCAGTTTTCCTTGTGGTCATTTGTATATGAGTATTTAGTTCTTTTTTTTTTTTTTTTAAGATTTTTATTTATTTATTTGACAGAGAGAAATCACAAGTAGGCAGAGAGGCAGGCAGAGAGAGAGGGGGAAGCAGGCTCCCTGTTGAGGAGAGAGCCTAATGCGGGGCTCAATCCGAGGACCCTGAGATCATAACCTGAGCCGAAGGCAGAGGCTTAACCCACTGAGCCACCCAGGTGCCCCTAGTTCTATACAGTTCTATCACATGTGTATATACACGGATGTACCACTGTCAAGAGACAGATGTTCTGTCACCATAAGGTTCTCTTTCATTACACCTTTATAACATTTAAGTTAAAATGAAAAGGAGGAGAAGTCTTATTTAAAATACATATTGAAGTTTATAAGTCAGAGTATACACATATTTAGGGGAAAGTGAAATATACATAGACATACCTGGCATTAAAATGGAAATTTTTAAATATTTCTTGCTGGTTATTAATGGGTCATACAGAGTGATCTAAAGACATTTTCAAAGCAATTTTATTTAGAAGTATTTTATTTACATACAATAAGATGCATATACTTCAAACAATTCACTAAGTTCTGACAAATATATTTACCCATATAACTACCATACAACCAAGATGTAGAACATATCCACCACCTAAGATAAATATTTGCGTGATTTGTTTCACTTCAGATTTGTTTTGTGTGTACTAGAACTTCCTATGAATTGATTCGCAAAGTATATACTCTTTGGTGTTGGACTTCTCTAGCTCATCATAATCTTGCAATTCAAACCCATTGACATGTATAATTTATTTCTTTACGTTGGTGAGATGTATTCCATTATATACATATGCCATAATTTGTTGTTTTTGTCTTTTGTTGTTATTGCTTTTTGTTTTATTTAAATTCCAGTTAGTTAATAGATAATGTCATATTAGTTTCAGGGGTACAGTTTAGTGATTCAACACTTTTATTCAATACCCAGTACTCATTACAATGCACTCCTTAATTCTCATCTATATCACCCTTCCCCCACCCCTAAATGTCAGTTTGTTCTCTGTAGTTAAGAGTCTGTTTCTTGGCTTGCCTCTCTCTCTCTTTTTCCTCCCTCTGCTTATTTGTTTTGTTTCTTAAATTCCACATATGAGTGAAATCATATAGTATTTATCTTTTTTTTATTGGAGTATTTGTCCTAGCTTAATACTCTCTAGCTACATCCATGTTGTTGTAAATGATTAAGATTTCCTTCTTTTTTATGGCTGAGTAATAGTCCACTCTCTCTATATATATCTTTTTATTTTGATGTAGTCCCAATGGTTTATTTTTGCTTTTGTTTTCCTTGTCTTAGGAGATATTATTTCCTGCTTTGTTGAAGATTAATTGACCAAATAGTTGTGGATTCATTTCTGGGTAAAATAAAAAGCTTCTACACAGTGAAGGAATTATCAACACAACAAATTAAGAACTTGCTACAGCCAGTGTGAAAGAGGTTACTGACTGTAGAATTTTGATGGTTTCCTGTCTCACATTTGGGTCTTTAATCCATGCTGAATTTATTTTTGTGTATGGTGTAAGAAAGTGGTCCAGCTTCATTCTTTTCCATGGTGTTGTCCAGTTTCCCCAATACCATTTGTTGAAGAAACTTTATATTTTCCATTAGATATTTTTCCTGCTTTATCAATGATTGACCATATAGGTATGGGTTCATTTCTGTGTTTTCTATTCTGTTCTATTTATCAGTGTGTCCCTTTTTATGCCATTACCATACTGTCTTGATTATTACTGCTTTGTGATATAACTTGAAGTCTGGAATTCTGATGCCTCCAGCTTTGCTTTGCTTTTTTAAGGTTGCTTTGTTTATTTGGGGTCTTTTACGGTTCTATACAAATTTTAGGATTTTTGTTCTAGCTCTGTGAAAAATGTTGGTATTTTGATGGAGATCACATTCAATGTTTCTTTATTTAGAGTTCTTGGCCATTATGAAAAAAGGTGTCATAAACATTTATGCCCAAATGAGTGTGTGTGTGTGTGTGCGCGCGTGCGCATATGTTTTTGCAGGGGATATATATAGTTAGAAAGAATTGTCAGGAAGTATGGTAAATCTATGTATGACTTTTTATGGTACTCCTACAAGTTTTGAATTAGAGTTCCAGTTGCTCTATATCCTTGACAACACTTGGATTTGTCATTTAAAAAATGATACTTTAGTCTGAGTATGCAGAGATAATATTTTTGTTTTAATTTAAATTTCCCTGTTACTCATTTTTAGTATCTTTTTAATGGTCTATTAACCATTTGTGCTGTCTTTTTTGTAAAGTGCTTTGTGTCATCTCCTTTTGTAATGTGTTTGCTCAAGTCCTTTGTCTGTTTTTTAAATGGAGTTTTATACTTTCTTAATTTGAATTACAGTATTTCTTCATATTATTATTATTTTTTAAGATTTTATTTATTTATTTGACAGAAAGAGATCACAAGTAGGCAGAGAGGCAGGCAGAGAGAGAGAGAGAGAGAGGAGGAAGCAGGCTCCCTGCTGAGCAGGACCCTAGGTCTCAATCCAAGCACCCTGGGATCATGACCTGAGCCAAAGGCAGAGGCTTTAGCCCACTGAGCCATGTAGGCACCCTGCCTTCATATTATTTTGATATGACTTTTTCCACTAAAAAAATATTTAGGGACACCTGTGTGGCTCAGCTGGCTACGTGTCTCTTTGGCTCAGGTCCTGATCCCAGGGTCCCTTTTATCCCCCTCTCCCTCTGCTCGTGCTCTCTCTGTCAAATAAATAAATAGGTAATTTAAAAAATAAAAATTAAAAAATTAAAAAAATAAAAATTATCTTTTAAAAGATAAATGATTCTTAAAATCCAAAATATACAAATGTATGAAATTTGTAACAGATATAGAAATAAAGTTCATGTTCTAATAGTGCAGCAGATGAGAGGTGAAAATTAAAGTAGACTGTTGTAAAGACTTTACAATTTATGTAAAAAAGTATAAAGTTATTTGAAGCTCGATTGCATATTGTGGGATCTCATTTCTATGAAATGCCCAGAAAAACAATTTTATAGAGACAGAAACCAAATCATGTTTGCTTCCACTAGAGGAGGAGGATTGGAAGAAGGATTGACTGTTCAAGTGATTAAGGGGTCTTTTGAAGACCAGGTAAATGTTCTAAAACAAGATTATAATGATAAAAACTATTGATAATCTATTGGATTTGAGATGAATTGGCAGTTATTAGATTGTTACAGGATTTTTCCCTAGCCCCTTGAAATTAAGTGTGACTTTGAAGTTAAATGTGACATTCACTAGCATGGCGTGTGCCCTCTTCAGGGAGAAATTTTAACAGACTGTATGATTTACCAGCCATAGCCCTTCTCAGCACTCTAGCAACTGCTACACAGTAGTTGGCCACTTGGCTGTGTGGCTGAGTAAGGAGGGCACAACTCACTCGGTAAAAGGGGGCACAGCTCCAGCTGATCCTCAATGAACAGGTAGTACCAACAAGAACCACTAACAAATTTCATTTGTTAGTGGACTCCACTGTTTTAATGCCATTTGTTACTGCATTGTCTCACCTTTTTGAATAATACAGTTGCTATTTCATGAGTATTCATCAGATGATTAGAAATAAACAAATAAGCTAACATATTTGTATTCATTTATTGGTCAGCCATAACAAAGTACTCAAATTGAATGGCTTAAACAATAGAAATATATTGTCTTACAGTTGTAGATGTAGAAATTTTAGAACAAGGTGTCAGCAGGAGTTTCTGAGAGCCGTAAGGACAAATTTGGTCTTTTGGTGGTTCACTTGTGATCTGTCATGTTCCTTGGCATGTAGAAGCATCACTCCAATCTCTGTTTTTATCTCCACATGGCATTCTCCCTGCATGCATGTCTGTCTCCAAGTTTCCCCTGTTTGTGAAGACAACAGTCATATTGGACATAGGACCCACCCCACTCCAGTATAACCTCATCTTAACTAATTACATCTGCAAAGACTATTTTCTTTCTTTCTTATTTTTTTTTAAGCTTTTATTTGAGAGAGAAAGCATGAGAGAGAGCAGAGAGCATGAGTGGGGAGGCATGAGTGGGGAGGCAGGGAGAAGGGCAGAGAGAAGAGAGAACTAGGCTCCCCACTGAGCAGGGAGTCTGATGCTGGGCTCAATCACATGACCCCAAGATCATGAACTGAGCCGAAGGCAGACACTTAATTGACTGAGCTACCCAGGCACCCCTGCAAAGACTATTTTCACATAAAGTCACATCCTGAGGTCCTAGCAGTTAGGACTACAAGTACAAATTCTGGGGAGATATGATTCAATCCAAAGCAAAATTCATAGACAATACATAAACCAATAAAAATGAGACTTTGTGAAACAAGAATTAGGTTTATTTCATTTTCTTTATTTCTCACAGGTAACAATAAATTTGTTTTGTAGTTTATAGCTAATAAAAACAACATTAACATAATACTGAACATATTTGGGGACTTGCTCAGGTAGGTCTGTATTAAGGGATTATACATGATTATACATGGGTTATAAACATTAAACAGGTATCATTTTGGTAGTGTGTGTGTTCCATAGTTGTAGATCAAAGGCTGGCTTTATAACGTCTGCATGTGTATTTTTGTAAAACTTCAGAAAATTAGGACCTATGAGAGTTGGGGACAGAGGAGTGGTTCTGAGCTGGTATATAGTCTCAGTAACACAGCCAGCTGTGGGCTTTGCACCTGTTCTTGCACAAAACCCCTCTGATTTTGGCCGGAGTGTGATGGGAGTGAGGGGAAATTTTAGAATTTGAATTTTAAATTGACATGATTACAAGAGTGGAATGCTTTATTTATTTATTTTTTTTCAACTTCCATTTCTGTCTGTCAAAGGCAGGGTATGGGAATTAGAGTTTGCTTGGGCAACACAGCTGAGCAGAATTCAAGGAGGGAACTAGAATGTAGGTTGATTAGGAGCACTGTGTCTAACGTGGGCTTGTATTCAAATTGTGTTGTTTTGAACCAGCTCAGAAGCTTCTAGAGAAACTGTCGAGAGGCAATCAAAAGATCTTGAGTCTATGTATATCAGAAACACTATGAAGAAGTCCTAGAGATGCAGCAACAAGGCCTGAGAAGTGGCATCAAAAGTCTGAGAAACGCTTTTCTGATTGCCTGCATTTCCCCCTAAAATGGGCAGTCATAGCTCAGACTCGCTAAAGGCATCCCAGTAATTACATGGGATTCACAGGCACCACGGGTTCTGACACTAGGTTTTTGTTTTTTTTTTTCCCTCTACCATATCTTTCCCTTCCCACTGTACTGTTTAAAGATAGCAGGTGTTGATCTAAATAGGTCAGATTCTAGGACTCTATCTGTGCTCATTTCCATCAAGAATAGTTTTCAAAGAGGCTTAGAGCTCCAGATAACCACGTCAAAGATGCTGGAGCCTGATGTGAGGCAGTCACTTATGAGATTAATTGGGGAAATCTTTCTAAACCCCTTCCCTCCAAAAATCTACTGGAGTATGGTATCGTTTGGAGCCTCCACTCTTTCTTGTCAAATTGGCACCAGGCTCCAGAGTGCTAAACTGGCTGAAGATAAGCAATTGACTGCAGGGTTGGGGCCAAATTACCTCTTTCTTCTTGTCTCGCCTCACCCAGTTAATAGGCTAGGGTCCAACACGCCTCTCATCATACTGGTGGAAGCCAAATGCATACAATGGTTTTAGAAATTCCAGGAAAATAGATAAGGCAAGCTTTACAACTCTTATTATTTCAAGGAGTTCTTGAGGCAACTCTGAAATAGAGAGATATTGAAGTCATTTCAGTGGGGTCCAGTCCAACTTGTTCAAGACATAAATGGAATTGTGGACTAAGCTCAATAAAAAAATAAGGTGGTTTTTTTTGTTTGTTTGTTTGATTTGGTTTTCTTGATATCCTGTCTATGAAACCTCTTCATAGGCAGATTTGCCTATTTCAGGCAGGATTCAGACATTATTGACTTATTAAGCCAATTACCACCATTAAACTCACACACATGCAGCTCTTATTGCCATATAAATTTACCACAACTTCTAATATTCACCTTTAAGTGTTTTAAAACTAATTTTAAAAACCTGATAGGTGTTGGGCAATTAATTATTCTCAATTTTAGGTGACAATGTCAGTAACAAACCACAAAGTTATCTTTTACCTATGTTCTCACTTCCTACTGTTCAAAGAAAGAATTTCCTTTAAAAACAAAGCTAATTAAATATGTGTGATACTAATTCATTTTAGAACTAGAAGCACATTACACATTTGCATAATTTTTTATGAATATTGTTCTATAGTAAAGATAAAATACTTGGTGAGAAGGGTGGCAAAGTCTTTCTTTCAAGATTTTATTTAAATTCAAGTTAATTCACATATAATATATTATTAGTTTCAGGGATAAAATTTAATGAATCATCAGTTACATACAATACCCAGTGCTCATTACCTCACATGCCCTTCTTAATGCCCATCACCCGATTACCCGATCTCCCTACCCACCTCGCCTTCAGCAAACCTCAGTTAGTTTATGTTTAAGAGTATGTTAAACATAAGAGTAAGAGTACTTATTTTCAAATAGCTTTAAAGTCTAGCTTAACAGGAAAGAGTGATTGCCATCATTGTCTCACACATGTCATTAGTCATCAGAGCAATGGCTTCATCACATGCATGTTCTGTTTTAAAACATGCCATTGTCCACTTATAGGAGAATCAGTGTTAAAGTACGAATGATGTATTACTATTATGAAATAGTTCTGACCTCTCATTTTTATTTGTTAAACCTGGCAACCTAATCCAGGTCATGCGGCTCCCTGTTTGGTGATGGGCAATTTGAGAAGGGAGCAGCTGTAAGGCATTAGCTGCTATGACGTGCACAGCAGGTGGGGGATCCTGGACTGCCACTAAGGGGAAGAGAGCAGGGTGCAGCAACTTCCATATGATATCCTATTGTTTCTGGTAATGAGGATTATTAAACTCATAAAACATAAGCAGTTATTTTAATTTCATGATCCACTGATTCTTAGTTTTATTAGAAGAATCATTCTAATAAATCTAAAATATAAATTCCAAAGAAATTTCCAAAATAATACAGAAACAACAGGAAAAATAAAACAGATTAAAGGATACTCCCTTGTTGTCTTCACCATCTCTGAGATAACGTTTACATATTAATCTCTCAACAGTGAGAGGAACAATTTTAGATGGACCTGAACCCTGACCTCAGAACTCTGTAATTTTATATTATGTCTGTACATAAGTGGTTTTTATGGAAGACTGGGTTAATGGAAATATTCTTGTCCATAAGATGATCTCTGTGTTTTCCACAAAAAAAAAAAAAAAAAAAGTGATAATTTTCCCATTTCTGGTTGACAAACGCTGGATAGTTACTGCTTCTTATGTATAGTTAATGTGCAATGTAAAACAAAAATGCAAATGTATGTAAGTGTGCCCAAAGTCACTCATAATGTGCAGTGTTGGCTACCAATGCCCACCGTATTTGGTGCTCACCAAAAACTCAGAAGAAAATCATCTGTAATACCAAATTGGGGTGGCGGGGAGCAATGATAGGATTACATAGAAAGTGGGTGAATTTTTCTCATATTAAAATTTGAATGACAGGTGGTTCTTTGCTGGAGGTTCCCTTCTATGTGGACAAATATCCCAGGTTTGGATTATCACCTCTGAAGTCATTAATACACACATTAAGTTAGTATCCCCAGAAATATTCCTGCAAATAAGAGTTATGTAAAAATGATTTGTTATTTTTTGTTGTTTGTTATGATAAATTGAAATTCCATGCAATTCAGCAGGGAATGAAGTAGAACAGGGAAAGAAACCTCAAAGGGTTTGATATCAAGCAAAGTCTCAGAACTTTGAGGATAACTCTGACTCCAACATGTGGAGAAGCTCTGGAGACCATGGAGTACACACCTCAGAGTTGTCTTTATCATGGTGAAAGGGGCAGGAGTATTTATGTTCCTGCATTAGACATTTGTTGGTTTTCCCCCAGGTGCACCTAGGAAAAAGTACACTTCCAAATATTCACATTTTACTGTGTTCAGATTAAAAACAATAAATAAGACCTCCTACAAGATGCAGTGGTTTCCCTGTCTGCTTCCTCTTTAGAATTATATGAACAGAACCTTACAATATGCCAATCTTCACAAATTTTGTCAAGAATATGAATCTCTTTTTTTTTTCTTGCTAATATTAAAATACCAAGAGTCAGTGAGGACCCATAGCCCCCTGATTTCTGTTTTCCAACCTCCTGCCTTTTCTAAGGCTTAAAAATGTTCAAGAAATCTGGGACCAGTAGAATTCTGAGGGACCCAATGAGATTCAGCCTCAGTTCTAGGTTTTTCTTAACCTATCTAATATCGGTATTAAATCTTTCTGCTAGAAGGAAAGTGGGGCTCCTAAAGTATGGCCAAATATTTGTTTCACAAGAAAATCAAAATAAAATACATAAAATACAAGTAAGGAATTGTGAGAAAGCTACAATTTAGGGTTAATTAATACTTGAAGAGATTACAGAAGCTGGCCTCACCAAGGGCATGCATTTTCACATGTCATTAAACTGCTGATTTTCAGTAACCAGACACCTCATTCACACTGATTAAAAAAGAAATTTACTTTCTTATGGAATCCAAAACAGGTTAGAACTACTGAATTTAAAATTATGTGTAGCAGGAATGTCCTTGGGCCTCAGAAATAACTAGAACTAGGAACATGAACCCCTTAATATACTTGCCTCTCTTGTTTTATTTCTCTCTTCATTTTTTCTTCTCTCATTACAAATTGGTCTCCAAGGAAAGACTGATTCATCTTGAGTCAGGCATGACAGCAATCCTGTCCTCCACTGCTCCACCCCTCACTGTAAGTTGGTGGATATGGCCTTACGTATGAGCTGTGGAGAGAAAGGAGTGTGCTGGGAAGAGAAGACAATACTTATCTTCTTCAGTGTTCATTGAATAAATGGAAAAATGTTTATTGAAATGATGGTGACAGATAGAGTAAAAAGTTGAAGCAAATGAGAGAAAAAATATTTTCTCCCTTCTTGAATTGTGTGGATGGGAAAAAAAATATATCATTGGAAATAGAAATGTTTTCTTTGGGGGGGGGGGGTGCACAGAAGGAAATAGAAAGAGAGAATCTCAACCAGACTCCGTGCCCAGAGTCGAGATTGATCTCATAACCCTGAGATCATGACCTGAGCTGAAATCGAGTGAGACGTATAACCAACTGAACCATCCAGGCACCCCAGAAATATTTCTTTAATATAGTGTTACCCCGATTGTCTCACAAACCATCCTTGAGGGAAACATATTAATTTCTGAATTAGAGAATAATGTTTTGAACTGAGAGCAAGTTAATACAAAAACTAGAACATAAAACACTGTGAATCTTATGGAAAAAACTTAGGAAGTCAAGGCTATTATTATGTTGACTTAAGGAAAAAAGGAAAGAAAAGAAGATATGAAAGAATGTCCTTCCCACTCAGAGTAAGAGTAACATGCAAATATATTGGTGTCACCATTAAACTTTGATTTCCAGGAGACTGACTTGATGATGGTGAGAAAGTTTTCACAAAATAGTGGGAAAATCCCCTGCCTAAAAAAGATAACTGGGCAAGACAAATAATGGGAAGGAGCACCCAGCTCTCTACTAATTTGGATGAAATGATATTATTGTTGTGACATCATTGTGACTGATGAGAAAAGACAGAGGCTTAACGGCACTCAAAGAAAAGTTGTGAGCCACTCTTCATGATCCCGCCAGAGAAAGATAAACATTAAAGTTCTGGCATTCCAGCTATTCTACTGGAGATTAGGGAATAGAAAATTCCGTCATAATTGTAGTTATTCCTCTAATACATTGACTTACTCTTGGGCTTGAATGGCCTAGGAAGTCAAATTCTTCAATATTCAACCAATATTTCTCAGTATGATATAATGATATAATAAATACAAGGGATTTTAAGGTTATAAAGGATTTTAAATGTCCAACTCATCTTGCCAGGGGAGAAATAACTTTTATCCATAAAAGATGGACATCTCTAACATATGGTTTTCCATACTTTCTGAAGTAGCTTATTACACTATTAAACAGTTTTAATTTCTTGTAAATTCTTCTAACATAATGCCTCCAATCTTTCGCTTATTGCTTTGGTCTTATTTATGCCCTCTGGAGATAAACAAAATCTGAACTCTTTTCTATATATTACAGTATTCCAAATATTTGCAAACAATTATTATAATCTGATAAGTATTCTCTTTCCCATTCTAAATAGTCCCAATTCCCTTAGCAAATGCTGAGCTGGTTTAAAAATATTGCCTACAAACTCAAAGGCTCTCTTCTTCTAAATCATTAAACCCCTAAGTTAAGCAATAAAGCAGCCATGTACATTCAGTGCAGAATAGAGTAAGATTTTTCCTTCCTGATTAATATAAATTAACATTATGCAAGTTATAAAATAAATTGTCCTATTTTTTCACTGTCTCAAAATCATTACTTTTTGGAAGAAGTTAATAAGTTGATCAATATATTTTTAAACTCCCAAAATTTTCTGTATTTTGTTACATATAAAAAACATCTTTTGTCGTGTTTTTGAAAGACAAATTTTAAAGAAAATCCAGAATTTCTTTCATATATGATTTTATTTTTAGTCGACCGATTCTCATTATTATCATCTTTTTGAGCCCTAAATCTACCATTAATATATTATACTATAATATACTAGTCATCTCATCTAGTGTCATTATCCATGAATCCATTTAATACATATTTTGTGCTCATTAATTATTAGATACCATAATAGGTGCTAACGATAGAGTGTTAAGGCCCTGCCTTCATAGAAATTAGATTATAGTTGGGGTATGAATATAGTCTGCATAACTAATTTTAATTAGTCTTTGCAAATCTCAGCATTAATTTTACTTGCTATAATAAATTTCATAAAGGCACACATATTTTAGTAGAGTGACTGTGTATTGTTTGAACTGAGGTGATTTTAAGAGTAAAGCATTTATTAATAATTATACATATGTAACTTACATAAACTGGCAATGTACTATTCATAATAAATTGTCCTCTTTTATTTAAAAAAGTATAGAACCAATTTCCTTTATAATTTTAGTTTTAGAAAGTGGTATATTTATTGGTACTCTTTATATCCAAGCTAAGTATGAGTCTATCCACAGGGAAAACTATATTAAGCATAGAAAAAATTAAAAAATATAAAATACACTAGCCAAAACTTTTTTGAAATATAGCTAGTTTTGATGGACTGTGTGTTGAATCATATGTATATGTAGCATCTGAAATTTCTCATAGATCAGGTGTTTTTTCTAACCTGCAGGTATAGAATTTTAAAAAAATGTCTGAGTTGAACCAACTCAAATAAGATTGTATCACTTGATTATATATCATCTTTGTGATGGTTAAAATTAGTTTAATTCTCAGAAATTGTTTCACCGGATAGAGCAGAGTTAGCATGTTATTATTTCCTTCTAGGCTTTTGTGTCATTCAGGATGCTTCTGTTGTTGCAATAACTAATGCCATACAATCTCAGTGATTTAACTTCAAAGTTTTATTTCACTATATGCCCACTGAAGTTAATTAAGGGTCTTTGTTCTTCATGTTTATTTAGGAAAGAGGCTTCCACGATACACTGTACAGGGAGAAGAGATCACTAAAATGATTTGCAATGGCAATTAAATGCCTCTACTTGTAAGCAAAACATGACACTTCCACTCAAGTTGGGCAGTTTAAGTACTGTAACACCTCCAAGGGGAAGTGTAATCCTCTCACTTGGTTAAAGGGAGAACTGTGCAACTTATGATTAACTCTATAATAAACTCCTACAAACCCGTTTTCATTAACAGCATATTAATAACCTTAAAAATAATGGGAGTCAAGGATCCTTTAACTTTCTGGGTTCGAGCACAGTGTATCAAGTCATTTTTAGAGGATATATTTCATAATACGAAGGAAAATCAATAAGTGCAAATAATGTCTTGACATAATGACTATTCTTATGAAGAATTTATGGAAATCATTTTTACTGTTAAAGACTGTTCTTAAAGACACTGGGTCTCACAAATATGCAAGTAATCAATTATGGGTGTGTTCTTAAAGGAATTCTGGTGAATAAACAACTATTTTAAATCAACATAAATACTGGAAAGGAAAAAACCAATGAAAGAATTAAAAATGCTATAACCCTTTATTATTAGGTGTTATGGACTATTCATGGCTGCAAAACACAGAAAATATGCTTTTATCTCTGATACATGTTTTCAGCATTCTCATGAACATATAAGTTGCTAGTTAGTACAAACACTTTAAAATACAACAAATGTAATTATACTATTGGAATTTTCCATTTATTATCCCCTTTTATTTGTAAAAACAGAAATATGGGGCACATATATGTTTAAAATTTGGATTTCTTAAAAATATGTGTTGTTAAAGGCAAAAAAAAACACCTCATTTTTTTGTTGAGGCTTAATTAATGGGCTACTTTATGAGAGGTGTACTAACATTTTTGTTTCTTGAGAAAAATATGAAAGAAAATGAACCTCACATAGTCCTGCTACAAATATCTTTATTCACTTAAGGTTCCACGTTTAAAGTCCTCTATCACATGAATATTTGTGTTTGTGTGAGCATGTGTATATGTCTACCAGCCTAAGGACTCAAGAATGAAAAGTCAATGATAGAAAATAGAAATACACATAAATGAATCTGAGAGAAAAAAAGACAATAACTAGGTAAAATGACTAATATGCAAGAGAAATCAAATGCAACCCTTCCTGGATTTATTTATTTTTTTATTTTTTATTTTTTAAACATTTTATTGATTTATTTGACAGACAGAGTAGTAGGCAGTAGTAGGCAGAGAGAGAGAGAGAGAGGGAGAAGCAGGCTCCCTGCTGAGCAGAGAGCCCAATGTGGGGCTCGATCCCAGGACCCTGGGATCATGACCTGAGCCGAAGGCGGAGGCTTTAACCCACTGAGCCACCCAGGCGCCCCCCCCCTTCCTGGATTTAATAAGTAACTATTTCCCATACAAAAATAGTTGAAAAACTATCAATCATATTTTATTTTTTTTTAACATAGGAGTTATGTTTCTGCTTTGGTCAGAAAGAGAAGACAAAATTGTAAAAGTAATTAAAATTCTATTATTCAAATAGACAAAAGATAATTTGGTACAGGAATCTAAGCTTTGATTTTATTTTTAAAGCACAATGTTAGATTTTAAATGAAATGAATTTCAATATGTCAGTGCAGCCTCCAGAAAAGTATTTTCAAGTAAGTGCAAATATTATATGTGATATTGTTTTATTAGCATTTTTTTGGCCAGGAGGCATAAGAGTGAGTTAATATAAACATAGGAAAAAAAATTCATTCAGGATAGGCAAATTGCAAGGGAAAAAAAGAACTGCACTGCAGATATAACAGTCATTTTGATGCTTCTGTTTTCTAAATGTGTTTGCTTAGAAATAGAATTCAATGTTATTCATTTCTTCTTTCCCTGCTATATAGACAAATTTGTTACTAGTGAGTAGTTACATTGTAATGCATGGGAGTATACATGACACAGGAAAGTGATTTGTTATATGCACACATTTTTCTATTCCTTCTACTATCATAAAGCTTTCCATATATCATGATTAGCAAAATGAGATAAAACAGAATCTCTACTGATGTTCTTTCTCCCATGATTGTACTTGACAACCAGATATTTGTACATTTGCCCAGTATGCAGGAGTATAGGATTAGTGTTTAGTTGTTTAGAAATTCATTGGTTGGTGGTCAGTAATTTCATTTACCTGCTTACCTTTATGTTTCTGGATTATTGGCAGTGACTTGTAAAGTAAGAATCTTTTCTCTGTTTCTATTTCTGCACTATTAATAACCTTTCAATCCTCTATTAAACTTCCTTAAACAGAAATCTGAAGATCATCCTAGATCCTTCCACTGTATCTCTTTATCCTCTGATCCAAACTCATCTCTTAATAATTCTTCCAAATTTCCAACCCTACTTGGCCTAGTTTACACTTGAATTATTTTTCACACAGAATGCTAGTTGACTAGAGGTCTTGTTTGGGGTCTCGTGTCCCCTATCCTCCAGGCTGTTGTAACAGTGAAGAGGATCTAGTGTAGACTCCTTGCCTAATCCTTAAACTAATAGTGAACATTTATTACATAGCATATGGTGGGATAGAAATCCATTTTACATATTGTATCTCACTGTTTCTCCCATAACTCCATCTGTAAGTAAAAGAGTAATTTTTTTAAATATACAATTAAGTAAGAATGAGTAAGAGTCCTCAGCATCATTTAATATCAGCTTTCATTTCCCCTATCTTGAAATATTTGCTGGCCTTGACTTCAATGACACAGTACAGCTTCTCTATTTGGACTCTCTAATAGGTCCTTAAATATTCAAATTCCTCAAGCCTTTTTGTCTTGCTCCTGTCCTTCTATTTCACGAGTCCATTCAGTTCCCTGAATTTAGCTGAATATCTACCAGCTTCTGGTACACCTTCTGAACACTCATGAAATCAGTATGCAATGTAAGAAGTTATATCTGGATCTTTACAAACAGAATATCTCAAGCAATTGGTCTTGAGGTAGGAAGTGGGGAGTTGTGATTCTATGGGCAGATATCTGAAGATAAATGGAAGAGGGAGGGAGCTTCTGTGACCCTGCATCCCTGGAGCACAAAAACTTCCCACAATGGTGACCAAACATAGACTAGCAGACTGGTAGCAGTGGGGAAAGACTTTAGGGCAGCCCCCCCTGACTGAAACCTGGAACTGCAGGACTGTGCGTGCAAACTGGGGGTGGCTGGTGGTTTTAGAAGCACAAAGGGCAGAGATGTGCCTAGACCTGTAAGCGAGGGCTGGGAGTGCTGCAGTGGGGTGCAAAACCCAGGACACTGCAGTTTTTAGCAGCACAGACAGAGACAGAGACAGCATGGCCTGAAGAGCTCACTGGAGAAGAGACTGTGATCTCTGTGTTCTAAGACTGAGTTTTGGATATGGTCACTTCCGCTCTGACTCTTGGAAGAGATGCAGAAAGCCAGCAGGGAAAGCCACCAAGAACAAAAGCCCCCCCAAACCGGTTTTCACTGAGCCCATCCCCCTCACAGGGGGCAAGACAACTCTGCCCAAACAGCCATTGCCTGAGTAACAGCAGGCAGGCACCTCCCCCAGAAGACAGGCAGGAAGAACAAGAGGCAGACAACCCTAAGGTTCCCAATAAAACAGGTGCATCTTGCTTGGGTTGCAGTCAATAATTTAGACTCTCTAGGGTCCCTCAACCATTCTCAACAGAATGACTAAGAGGAAGAACCCCCAACATAGGAAAGACTCAGAGACTGTAACCACTGCCATAGAACTAATGCATATAGATATAAGGAAGATGTCAGAAATAGACTTCAGGATAACAGTTATGAAAACAATAGCTAGGATGGAGAAAACCATTAATGGCAACATAGATTCTCTAAGGGCAGAAATGAGAGTTGACCTGGCAGAATTTAAAAATGCTATCAATGAGGTCCAATCTAATCTAGGTACTCTAAAAGCTAGGGTAAGTGAGGCAGAAGAATGAATTAGTGATCTAGAAGAAAAACTGACAAAAAAGAAGGAATAGGAGGAGGCCTGGAACAAACAGCTTAAAATCCATAAAAACAGAATTAGAAAAATAAATGACACCATGAAACATTCCAATGTCAGAGTTACTGGGATCCCTGAGATGGTGGAGAGAGAGGACTAGAAGATATATTTGAGCTGGGAACTTCCCTAACCTGGGGAATGAAGGAAGCATTTGTGTCCTAGAGGCAGAGAAGACCCCTCACAAGATCAAGGTGAACAGACCAATGTCCCTGCATGTAATAGTAAAATACGCAAATCTCAGAACCAAGGAAACCATCCTAAGGGCAGTTAGAGGTAAGAGATACCTTACATACAGAGGGAGGAGCATCAGAATAACATCATACCTTTCCACAGAGACCTGGCAAGCCAGAAAGGCCTGAAAAGACATATGCAAGGTACTAAATGAGAAGAACATGCAGCCAAGAACTTTATCTGGCAAGGCTGTCATTCAGAATGGATGGAGAGATAAGGAGCTTCCAGGACCAGCAGAAACCGAAAGAATATGTGACCACTAAGCCAGCCTTGCAAGAAATATTAAGGGGGTTCTATAAAAGTAAGAATACTCCAAGAGTGATATAGGACAGAAATTTACAGAGATAATCTATAGAAAGAAGGGCTTCAGAGGCAACATGATGACAATAAAATCATATCTTTCAATAATAATCCTCAATGTGAATGGCCTGGATGCTCCCTTAAAACAGCATAGGGCTGTGGTCCCTTAAAACAGGACACATTCATATGCTATTTACAAGAGACTCATTTTGAAACTAAAGACTGAAAGTGAAGGGATGGAGAATCATCTTTCATGCCAACAAACTTCAAAAAAAAGCTGGGGTAGCAATTCTCATATCAGACAAATTAGATTTTAAACTAAAGACTGTAGTTAGAGATGCAGAAGGACACTATATCATTCTTAAAATGTCTATCTATGATCTAACAGTTGTATATCAATGCCCCCAACATGGGAGTAGCCAATTTCATAAGCCAACTGTTAATCAAAATAAAGAAACATATTGATAATAATATGTTAATAGTAAGAGACCTCAATACTCCACTCCCAGCAATAGACAGATTATCTAAGCAGAAAATCAACAAAGAAACAAGAGCTTTGATTGATCAGATGGACTTCATAGATATATACAGAACATTCTACCCTAAATCAACAGATGACTCATTTTTCTCAAGCACATATGGAACTTTCTCCAGAATAGACCACATACTGGGTCACAAAGCAGGTATCAACTGATACCAAAATACTGAGATTATTTGTTACATATTCTCAGATCATGATGCTTTGAAACTCGAACTCAATCGCAAGAAAAAGTTTGGAAGAAACTAAAAGACTTGGAAGCTAAAGACAATTCTCCTCTAGAATATTTGGATTAACCAGGAAATCAAAGAAGAATTTAAACAATTCATGGAAACCATTGAGAATGAAAACACATCGGTCCAAAGCTTATGGGATATGGCAAAGGCCATCCTAAGAGGGAAATATATAGCCATCCAAGCCTCACTCAAAAAAATAGAAAAATCCCAAATACGCAAACTATCTTTACACCTTAAAGAACTGGAGAATCAACAGCAAATTAAGCTTACCCCATGCATGAGAAAGGAAATAATTAAGATTAGAGCAGAGATCAATGATTTAGAAACCAGAAATACAGTAAAGCAGATCAATGAAACTAGAAGGTCATTCTTTGAAAGAATTAATAAGATCAATAAACCACTGACCAGACATATCCACCAGAATAGAAAAAGGACCCAAATTAATAATATTACAAATGAAAGGGGAGAGATCACAACTAACACCAAGGAAATAGAAACAACAATCAGAAATTATTATCAGCAGCTATATGCCAATAAATAAAGCAAACTGGAAGAAATGGATGCATTCTTGGGAACCAATAAACTACCAAAACTGAAACAGGAAGAAATTGACAAACTGAATAGACCAATAATCAGTAATGAGATTGAAGCAGTGATCAAAAACCTCCCCCAAAATGAGTCCAGGACCTGATGGATTCCCTGGGGAATTCTACAAACATTCAAAGAAGAAATAATACCTATTTTCTTGAAGTTGTTTAAAAAAAATAGAAACAGAAGGAAAACTTCCAGACTCATTCTGTGAAGCCAGCATTACCTTGGTCCCCAAACCAGGCAATGATCCTATCAAAAAGGAGAATTTCAGACCAATATCCCTGATGAATATGGAGGCCAAAATTCTCAATGAGATCCTAGCTAATAGGATCCAAGAGTACATTAAAAGGATTATTCACCACAACCAGGTAAGATTTATCCCTGGGATGCAAGGGTGGCTCAACATTTGCAATCAATCAATGCGATAGAACAAATCAATAAGAGAAGACTCAAGAACCACACTCTCCTCTCAATTGATGCAGGAAAAGCATTTGACAAAAATACAGCATCTTTTCCTGATTAAAACTCTTCAGAGTATAGGGATAGAGGGAACATTCCTCAATTCCATAAAATCCATCTATGAAAAACCCACAGTTAATATCATTCTTAATGGGGAACAGCTGAAAGCCCTTCCCTTAAGATCAGGAACACAAGGATGACCACTCTCACCCCTATTGTTTAACATAGTACTAGAACCAGAAATCAGAAAACAAAAAGAAGTAAAAGGTATTCAAATTGGCAAAGAAAAAGTCAAATTCTTTCTCTTTGCAGATCCCATGACACTTTGTGTGGAAAACCTAAAAGACTCTAATCCCAAATTATTAGAACTCATACAGCAATTAAGTAATGTGGTAGGATACAAAAATCAGTTCACAGAAATCAGTTGCTATCTTATACACTAACAATGTAACTGTAGAAAGGGAAATTAGAAAATTGATTCCATTTATAATAGCACCCAAAACCATAAGATACCTTAGAATAAACCTAATCAAAGAGGTAAAGGATCCATACTCTAGGAACTACAAAAGACTCATGAAAGAAATTGAAGAAGACACAAAAAGATGGAAAAACATTCCATGCTCATGATTTGGAAGAATAAACATTGTTAAAATGTCTATGCTGCCCAGAGCAATCTATACTTTCAAAGCCACCCCAATCAAAATACCAATAGCATTTTTGAAAGTGCTGGAACAAATAATCCTAAAAATTGTATGGAACCAGAAAAGACTCCAAATTTCCAAGGAAACATTGAGAAAGAGAAATAAAGCTGGGACTATCACATTGCCTGATTCCAAGCTGTATTACAAAGATGTGATCACCAAGACAGCATGGTACTGGCACCAAAACGGACACATAGACCAATGGAACAGGATAGAGAGGCCAGTTATGGACCCTCAACTCCATGGTAAAATAATCTTTGACAAACTAGGAAAAAATATCCAATGGAAAAACTCTCTCCAACAAATGGTGCTGGTAAAATTGGGCAAGTATATACAGAAGAATAAAACTGACTATTCTCTTACAACATACCCAGAGATAAACTCGAAATGGATAAAAGAGCTAAATATGAGGCAGAAATCTATCAAAATCCTAGAGGAGAACGTAAAACAGTACCCTCTTTGACACTGGCCCCAGCAACTTCTTTCAAGATATGTCTCCATGTTATTTGTTATGCTCCGCAAATAAGTGAAATACGGGGAGATGGAGAGGAGAATGGAGTTGAGGGAAATTGGAGGGGGAGATAAACCATGAGAGACTATGGACTCTGAAAAACAACCTGAGGGTTTTGAAGGGGCGGGGGGGTGAGAGGTTGGGGGAACCATGTGGTGGGTATTATGGAGGGCATGCATTGCATGGAGCACTCGGTGTGGTGCAAAAACAATGAATTCTGTTATGCTGAAAAGAAATTAAAAAAAAAAAAGATATGTCTCCAAAGTCAAAGGAAACAAAGCGAAAATGAACTTTTGGGACTTCAACAAGATCAAAAGCTTCTGCACAGAAAAGGAAAGCAGTCAACAAAAAAAGAGGCATCCCACAGAATGGGAGAAGATTTTCTCAAATGACACTACAGACAAAGGGTTGATATCCAAGATCTATAAAGAACTCCTCTAACTCAACACTCAAAAAACAGATAATCACTCAAAAAATGGGCAGAAGACTTGAGCAGACACTAATCCAAAGACATACAAATGGCTAACAGACACATGAAAAAATGTTCATCATCATTAGCCATCAGGGAAATTCAAATCAAAACCACATTTAGAAATGTCTGTTCATGTCCTCTGCCCATTTCTTGATTGGATTGTTTGTTCTTTGGGTGTTGAGTTTGCTAAGTTCCTTATAGATTTTGGATACTAGCCCTTTATCTGATATGTCGTTTGCAAATATCTTCTCCCATTCTGTCAGCTGTCTTTTGGTTTTGTTAACTGTTTCCTTTGCTGTGCAAAAGCTTTTGATCTTGATGAAATCCCAATAGTTCATTTTCGCCCTTGCTTCCCTTGCCTTTGCCGTTGTTCCTAGGAAGATGTTGCTGCGGCTGAGGTCGAAGAGGTTGCTGCCTGCGTTCTCCTCAAGGATTTTGACGGATTCCTTTCTCACATTGAGGTCCTTCATCCATTTGGAGTCTATTTTCGTGTGTGGTGTAAGGAAGTGGTCCAATTTCATTTTTCTGCATGTGGCTGTCCAATTTTCCCAGCACCATTTATTGAAGAGGCTGTCTTTTTTCCATTGGACATTCCAGATGGCCAACAGACACATGAAAAAGTGCTCCACGTCACTCGGCATCAGGGAAATACAAATCAAAACCACAATGAGATATCACCTCACACCAGTCAGAATGGCTAAAATTAACAAGTCAGGAAATGACAGATGCTGGAGAGGATGTGGAGAAAGGGGAACCCTCCTCCACTGTTGGTGGGAATGCAAGCTGGTCCAACCACTCTGGAAAACAGCATGGAGGTTCCTCAAAATGTTGAAAATAGAACTACCCTATGACCCAGCAATTGCACTACTGGGTATTTACCCTAAAGATACAAACATAGTGATCCGAAGGGGCACGTGTACCCGAATGTTTATAGCAGCAATGTCTACAATAGCCAGACTATGGAAAGAACCTAGATGTCCATCAACAGATGAATGGATCAAGAAGATGTGGTATATATACACAATGGAATACTATGCAGCCATCAAAAGAAATGAAATCTTGCCATTTGCGACGACGTGGATGGAACTAGAGCGTATCATGCTTAGTGAAATAAGTCAATCGGAGAAAGACAACTATCATATGATCTCCCTGATATGAGGACATGGAGAAGCAACATGGGGGGGTAGGGGGATAGGAGAAGAATAAATGAAACAAGATGGGATTGGGAGGGAGACAAACCATAAATGACTCTTAATCTCACAAAACAAACTGGGGGTTGCTGGGGGGAGGTGGGATTGGGAGAGGGGGAGCGGGCTATGGACATTGGGGAGGGGAGGCGAACCATAAGAGACTATGGACTCTGAAAAACAACCTGAGGGTTTTGAAGGGTCAGGGGTGGGAGGTTGGGGGAACAGGTGGTGGGTGATGGGGAGGGCACGTTTTGCATGGAGCACTGGGTGTTGTGCAAAAAGAATGAATACTGTTACGCTGAAAAAATTAATAAAAAGGGGAAAAAAAAATTTATAAATCAAAAAAAAAAAAAAAAAACCACATTTAGATACTGCATTACACCAGTTAGAATGGCAAAAACTGACAAGCCAAGAAATAACAAATGTTGGAGAAGTTGTGGAGAAAGGGGAACCCTCTTAGACTGTTGGTGGGAATGCAAGTTGAGGCAGCCACTTTGGAAAACATTGTGGAGGTTCCTCAAGACATTAAAAATAGAGCTATCTTATAACCCAGCAATTTCACTACTGGATATTTACCTGCAAAGGTACAGATGTAGTGAAAAGAAGGGCCATATGAACCCCAATGTTCATAATAATGTTCATAGTGTGTTCATTAGAGCAATGTCCACAAAAGCCAAACTGTGGAAAGAGATTACCTTTGTATTGCATTCTGATAAAATATCTCCAGCCTTCATCTTCTTCCCCTTCTTTTTCTCCTTCTTCTTTTGTACATCAAATGATTCCCTACCGTGAACATTATAAGCATTTTTATGTTTCTTCTGTACCCATAATGTCTAATTTGAACTAACATTTTTTTCAGTAAACACAGGAAACCATCAAGTTTATTTTCCATGTGCTCTTCACAATCTCTACCAACTTATGTTATACTATCCATATTATCAAGGCATACCATCATAACATTATACAATGTCTTTGTTAGGTGCATCAATTAGGCTGAGTTCTACAGATAAATTTATATTCACTATTCAACAAAAGGCTTATGCTGATAATTATCTACTCATTCTACTTATCTGAAGCTCACCCATGACTTGATGTCTATAGAAAGAACTCATGAGAACAACATCCTGAAAATTTTGCATGTGTGTGGCAGTGTGTCCGTAGCCATTACACTTGAAAGTCAATTTTTTTCCATATAAAATTCATGATTAAGTTGCCTTTCTTTGTGCAGCCTACTGTGTTACTCTATTATTTCCTGGCATAAAGTGTTGCTGTAGAAAAATCTGATGCTAATAGGATTTTCTTCCCCTTTTATGTGATTTTTTATTTCCTCTCTAAAGTTTTATTTCAATAGTTATCACTATTATTAGAGTATGTTTTAATATTAGCCATTCTGGGATATTTTCCCTAATTATGTGGTATGATAACCTAAAGTATAGGTTCATGTCACATTTTGGTTCAGAGTATATGCATTAATTATACATTTTATTATTTGTTCTGTTTTAGTGCTTTGCTTTTTTCCCCTATGGAGACTCCAGTTATGTGTACGTTGGACCTTTTTTGCCTATCTTCTTTAACTATTTATCACTTTTTCACATTTTAAAATTCTTTCCTCTATATCCTCTTTATTTTGTTATTTTATTATCTCCATCTTCAATTTATTTTATAATGTTATCTGTGACATTATTTACCATTTTGTGTCTTCTAGGTTAATCTTCAATAACAAAATATGTATTTCTGTCATTTATAATCTTTTTCTGATAGTATCAGCCCCCTTTTTATATTTTTCATTTAACAAATCCTAATTTCTGAATTTTTTGAATTCTATTTTTTTAATTTTTTGAATTCTAATTTATGTTATTCTACTTATATCCTGATTACATTTTAAATTATGTTATCTTGCTTTTTATTATTAGCATAAATCTTGTATATGCTTTTAGGTATGCATTTCTACTAAGGCCTTTATTGAGATTCATCCTGCTCAATATTCTTTTACATCTCATAATAAATGTCTCTTCTCTCTTCTTTGACTGATGTTCTTGTATATTTCAGTATGACTTCTAGTAAAATAATTTCTTTTCAGTGCTGGTTTCTAATCAGGAAAGGAACTTCTTTTGATTAACTTTCTATTCGTTACAGAACATCTTGGCATTCTAAACTTTCCACAGCCCTCTTCTATTTGCCTGTGAATGGGAGCTTGATAAACTCTTTGGGAGTTTTGCCTGTGTTCTATTCTGTTGAGATTTCCATTTTAGTTGTGATCCCTTAATTAGGTATCAACAACTTATTAACTATAAGGTTTTCGATTCCTCTTACTGTCAGGAATGTAGATTCTCTTAAGCTTTCCTCCTGTTCCTCCCAAATACTTTTTGTTACCACATGAATTCTTCCTTTTGGTGAATACTTTTTTTTTTTTAATTTATTTATTTGACAGACAGAGATGACGAGCAGGCAAAGAGGCAGGCAGAGAGAGAGGGGGAAGCAGGCTCCCTGCCGAGCATGGAGCCCGATGTGGGGCTCGATCCAAGTACCCTGGGATCATGACCTGAGCTGAAGGCAGAGGCTTTAACCCACTGAGCCACCCAGGTGCCCCTGGTGAATACTTTTTATTCAACTTTTTGTAATTGTTGTCCCCAGGTATCTCATTTTGTTATCCGGAGTGCCTAATCTCTATTAGTAGAGGAATTCACAGTGAATCAAACTTTATATCCGCACTTGCCTGCCTAACCAACTGATATTTTTATCTAAATACTGAACGATGAAAGGCAAATTCTCCACTGATGAATCTTAGAATGCAAATGGATGAGCATTTTAAACAAAAGATTCAGCAAATTTGCTGAGGTAAGACGTTGACTATCATATATAGAAAAGAAATAGAAATCAACTACTTATCTAGAAAATGGATTATGTGTAATTAATATGTAAGTTTAGTGTTTTTTTTCTTTTATTTCAGTGGGGTCAGAGGGCTCTGAATGATGGTATAATAAATTTCTTATTATTACTATTTAGTATTTTCTTTTTCTCTTCATATTTCTTCAGTTATTGTTGTAAAGCTTCCCTGCTGTTTTTTTAGTGCTGGATTGTGACAGATGTTTAATGAAAGTTGAAAGTGTTTTTATTCAATGCCATAAGCTTTTCAGAAGAAAGACAGTATGCAAATTTAAATCATAAATAACTGAAGTGAGAATCAAGATGCTTTCTCAAAGGAATACATAAGCAGTATCTTAAAAAGAGATAAAAATATAATGGCCTTAGATTTAAAGGATTATGAAATTGAAGAGTGCATAATTCCAAACTGCTTCATTATTTGGAGAAAAAGAAGTTTAATTTTGTTCCACTAGAGTGTCTACCTAGGCAGAAAAAAAATGTGACTCTAAGGCACATTACTAAATCGCTCTGCCAAAAGTTACCATATAACCAGAAAATATTTGTAGAAAGAGAGAAATAAATACTATTGAAAATGGTTACCTTCCCAAATCATCAACATTATGGGGGAACTGGTTAAGTGAGTTATCACTCTATCCATTTAGTGGAATACTGATTTGAATAGTATTTTTTTAAGTTTTAATACAAAAAGAATATATTAATGTTAAGTAGTCTTTATGTATATGTTTACATATTTCATTAGGGGATTCTCACATCCACTGTATGGGTTCTTTTCTAGTGGAGAATGTTTTATTTTTGGAGTACTCTTGACCTCTCTCTACCATTTTTAACATTCTGTCCTCAAAGAACATAGCAAGTTTTAATATTATTGGTTTATTTGAGAAGGATTAATTGATTAAATTCAGCTCAGCTCTGCAGGGTACTATTTGGGATCAAGTTTTTTGCCTGAAGCAGGAATTCTTTCTTACATAAGACCATCAATAGTACGAGGACACATCCTTCATATTGAGGGGTTCAACTCCAAAGTTGCCAGTCAACAGGTAAGCTGTTGTAATTGTGGGATTCAGTTAGCAGACAAATTTGGCTCTCATACCAAGTAACTTAGTATTTTTTGGTAAAATTGCTTTCCCTTATTTTGTTTCTCCTTTTTTTTCACAAAATATGTGAAGAACAGAGGGTATAATTTGATGTCGCACAATGAAATAATTTCCATGGTTTATCCAGTAATTCACACAGTCTCAAAGACAGTTATTTGGAAACAGACACAAAAACTGAAATTGGAACAATTCATATTTCAAAACTCCCTTCTAATTTCAGTCTATAAGACACTTATGATTTCTACTACTCAGAAAAATATGAGTTATCACTCAATTGTTTGATTAACACATTATAGCATGGGAGTACAGTACAAAACATAAATACCAATTTGTGGATCTAGAGAGAAATTGAAATATTTAACTTCTGATAGATGATTAAGGTAATTATGAATAATTTAGGGTTTTTATTCACCTGAACACAAATTTTCATGACATAATTTTAGAAAGAGTATTCCTTCCAAAAATTCCTACTGATTAAATGATAGTACAAGAGAAGAGTTAGACTTATTGTAGCTAAAAGCCCAAATTGGAGAACTGGCAAAAACCAATTCTAATTTAAGAACTGTGGGGCACCTGGGTGGCTCAGTGGGTTAAGCCGCTGCCTTCGGCTCAGGTCATGATCTCAGGGTCCTGGGATCGAGTCCCGCATCGGGCTCTCTGCTCAGCAGGGGGCCTGCTTCCCTCTCTCTCTCTGCCTGCCTCTCTGCCTACTTGTGATCTCTTTCTGTCAAGTAAATAAATAAAATATTAAAAAAAAAAAGAACTGTAAGAGTCCATGAATATTACCCAATTATGTGTATATCATTGACTTTAATAAAGGAAACTGCTATAAATAAGAAATTTTTATCTGAAGTGTATAGACAACTTAGATGTCTCCTTGAGCTTAACTATACACTAGTAATGTTATTACAATATTGTGTGTGTATTTTTTAGAAGGCATACCATGGTATCAGGTTATTTAATTATTTATTAAATAACATAAATAATGAATAATACATAACATAATATAAATAACATCAGGTTATATTTAGTATTGATAGCAGGCTCATAATAACTCTATTCTTTGTATAATATAATACAATATAAAATAATTTTTTAAAGATTTATTTATTTATTTCAAAGATAGAGAGTGGGAAGACAGGCAGAGGGAGAGAAAGAATCCTCAAGCGGACTCCCTGCTGAACCTGAAGCCTGATGCAGGACGCCATCCCAGGACCCTGAGATCATGAAGGCAGATACTTAACTGGTTGAACCACTCAGGAACCCCTAACATAATTTAATTTTTAAAATGTCTTTCACCAGGATTTATTTATTTATTTGTTTGTTTAAAGATTTTATTTATTTGAGAGAGAGCGAAATAGAGAGAGCAAGCACAAAGAGGGGGGATGTGGGGGGAGAGGAAGAAGCAGGCTCCCTGTCCTGAAAGGAGGTCTACATGGACTTTGGGATCATGACCTGAGCTGAAGGCAGATGCTTAACCGACTGAGCCACAAAAGTGCCCCTCACCAGGATTTTAGATAAGACGATTGCTATAGATTAGATGAGTGTAAAATTCTGACTTGCCAACCAGCCACAATTTGTCTTTACTCAACATACTCTTTCTTTGTTAAGTGTTTTTTCTTCTTTTTTGAGAGTACATGGTTAAAAATTAAAGGCAATAATATTGCATTGAAATACATACACTAGGAATTATCCTTTTTTTACTGACCATAAGCAACTTTTTTTTTTTATCACATGCTTTCTTTGATATATAGAAGAGTTTGATTGAATCTTTTGGTGATTTTGAAAGGACTTACTCTCCTGTCTTCATTTCCATTCTTCTACCTGCTGCTGTTCAATGTCTTCTGTCATTTGAAAAATGTAATAGTGTCCTAACGTCCTAACTTTTATGCTATTCTTAGAGCATTAGCTTTTTTTTTTTAAGATTTTATTTATTTATTTTACAGAGAGAGAGATCACAAGTAGGCAGAGAGGCAGGCAGAGAGAGAGGAGGAAGCAGGCTCCCTGCGGAGCAGAGAGACCGATGCGGGGCTCGATCCCAGGACCCCGAGATCATGACCTGAGCTGAAGGCAGCTGCTTAATCCACTGAGCCACCCAGGCACCCCGAGCATTAGCTTTAATGGCATTTTCCTGTCATCCTAAGTCAATGGACATAGGAAGAATTATTTATTATATATATTATTTAATATATGTATTAATTAATAATTTAAAAATCAATATATGTAGTCCACTTGTTAAAATGGTCAATCTTACTCTTCCCCATTTCCCTCTGTAAACATAATAAGTAAACTACCCAGATTCTTTGTTTTGCGGAGCTTATAAAAGTTATAAGTAAAACACAAATAAATTAGGAGAAAACATAATCAAATAATGCACAACAGAGGAAATCTAAACCTAAATCAGTCAACACACTTTTTTAAAATTTTATTTATTTATTTATTTATTGAGATTTTATTTCTTTATTTAACAGAGAGAGAGAGATCACAAGTAGGCAGAGAGGCAGGCAGAGAGAGAGGAGGAAGCAAGCTCCCTGCGGAGCAGAGAGCTTGATGCGTGACTCAATCCTAGGACCCCGGGATCATGACCTGAGCTGAAAACAGAGGCTTTAACACACTGAACCACCCAGGCGCCCCAACACACTTTTTTTTTAAAGATTTTGGCAGAGAGGCAGGCAGGGAGAGAGGGGGATGCAGGCTCCCTGCTCCCTGCTGAGCAGAGAGCCTGATGTGGGGTTCAATCCCAAGACTCTGGGATCATGATCTGAGCCATTGGCAAAGTCTTTAACCCACTGAGCCACCCAGGCACTCCTAGTCAACACACTTTTGAAAGTATTTTTTACATCTCTGGAAATAAGTGTGCAAGTCAATCTGCAGTGCAAAGTCATATCAAACTTCCTCAGAAGGTAAAACTTAATTCTATTTAATAAGGCTTAAAACAAATCATTCATGTATCTAGTATGAAAAATTGGCAACGAAATTTTGAATCAGCCATAGGTAATAGGATCCAAAGATTTGTAGAACCTTGAAAATAATAATTTTGCATGTGAAGATTTAGCCAAAGGATAATCTTTGAAATTATTTCACTTTGGAAGGATAAGGATATTCCCAAAGATAATCATAGAAAAATGCTTTATTTATAATGTTAGGTGAAAAAAGTAGGTCTCAAAATTTATTATTTTATGATTAAAATAATGTTAAAATATGTATACAGAAAAAAAAGGTTGAGAAATGTTTTTGTGTTGATATTTGGTAAAATGGTGGGTGACAATTTTTTTTACAACTTCAAAGATCTTTATTTTTCTTGAGAAAAATACCATATAAATTTTAAAAAACAAAGCAATATTATCTTTAGCTTTCCTGAAAATCCTTCTGTATATACTCTCAAATCTACTTAATACCATTCAGTCAAAATATCTAATTTAATTTTGGTATTAAAATATCTTTTTTTTTCTGTAAAATTTGTCATGTCTTAAATTTGAGCTCTCTCTATATTGCATAAGGTCCAGCATCTGATATACAATAATTGCAAATAAATAAACGCTTGTTAATTGTATTAGCCAATAAAGTTGAGAATATGTACATTTTATCTAATTCTGCTCTTTCAAATCATCTGTTATATTATGATGAGTCTTATATGGACTTTGTAATTGTTATGAACATTGACGTTAAGGTTTTTGTTTTTGTTGTTTTTCTGCTTGATTTATGTTATTACAACTTTAGATTTATATATAATTGTATATGATTTTTATAAAGCTACTATCTCAGAGTCATATATTTAGTATACCGACATCTGCTGTTGAATTTAACATATTTCAGCATATATTCCAATATTTTTTAGCTCTACTATATGTTTTTAATATAAATTCCTAAATTTCTCAAATACTTTCATTTTCACAGGAATATTTACATTATTTTTTAACTATCTGAAATCATTCTGGTTTTTGAGCTTCTGTTCTTTTGACTCATTTTTAGATTTGATTGCTCTTATTTCAATGTTACATCAGTACATCTTCATACCAAATATATTGGTCAAATAGTTAAATGTGAAGGCTGTCAGGCTTGACTATTTTTTTTTTTTTAAGATTTTATTTATTTGACAGAGATCACAAGTAGGCAGAGAGACAGGCAGAGAGAGAGAGAGGAAGGGAAGCCGGCTCCCTGCTGAGCAGAGAGCCCGATGCGGGGCTCGATCCCGGGACCCTGAAATCATGACGTGAGCCGAAGGCAGAGGCCCTAACCCACTGAGCCACCCAGGCGCCCCTAGGCTTGACTATTTTTAAGTGCTTCGTATGTCCTATGATTATTCTAATCACTAATTACAGAGAAGTGGGCAAAACAAAGTCCTCAAGATTCTTCTATAATACTATCCTCATTTGTGTCTGCATATTAATACATTGTGCATATATCACAAGCAGAGGTAATCTAAAATTTATTTTTTGTACTTTCTATAAATTATTATTAGAATTGTTATTGATATTTCAAAATATTCTTATAAACTATTGCATTCATAGAACATGGTGAATAAATAAACAAGCTTTAAGAAGTAATAAAATTCAAAAACTTTATAACAAGTCCTTCAGTCAAAAAATAGAACATTACCAACATATAGAAACACATTTGACACCAGCCAACTCTGATTCCCCTTCTCTGTTCTTCCAGAAAGTCACCACTTATAATTTATTGTTAACTATTCTTTTAAATTTTTGTAATGACATTTACTATCTGTGCATACATTGCCAAAAATATATTTACTTTTGCCTGTTTTTAATAACTGTGTATTTAAATGGAATCCTCCTGTTCGTATTTTTCTGTGTCCATTTTGTTATCATGCCACATTAGTATTCTGGAGGTTCTTCTATGCTAACCTGGGGTAGCAGTAATTTTATTTTTTTCATTGTTGTATAATACCCATTATATGAGTATTTTACCATTTATTTATACATTCCATTAATGATAAGCATTAGAGTTATTTCCAATTTTTGTTTTTTGTTTTTAACTTCAAATTATGTTATTTGGGGGCATATAATTGACATGCTATTTAAGGATCTTATAATAAGACATGTAAAACTGTGTACTAAGGATAACACAAAACATTTCATAAATTGGGGCACCTGGGTGGCTCAGTCAGTTAAGCTTCTGCCTTTTCTAGGTCATGATCTAAGTGTCCTGGGATTAAGCTTTGCATCACTCTCCCTGCTTAGCAGGAAGTATGCTTCTCCTTCTGCCCCACCCTTATGCTCATGCTCTCTCTCCTTCAAATAAATAAAATACTTTTTGAAAAAAATTATAAACTTCATTTGTAATCCCTTGTTCCTATCCTGGTATCTAGTCACTGGAAATTCTTGATTTTACCTTGTCTGTCCATTGTTTCCTGTTTCAAACTCCTAGAATGTCATTTCTTTGTCTTGACTCAGCATTACCAGCTTGAACAATTGATCTCTTCTCAATTACGTTGTCCTAATATTATAACTGTTCATAATCGCATTTCTTTTCAGTGGTGTGTTGGAGATGGTTATTACTAGCCCCAAATAATTAAATTTCTTTTCAACTCCATCTACATTGAGATGATGTTGGTAGCTTTAAATCAGTTATGGCAAGAGTATTTGTGCCATGGAAATCAACAAATGGTACAAATCAGGCCCTCCCACCCCCAGTCATATGTGGAATATTTACCAGCGCACCACTGAATCTCTGCAAATATAAAGAACATAGAATATAGATTTAAACATATTTATGCTCTAATTGCAACTCTCACTAGCTATTTAATCTTAGAAAAGTATCTAAACCTCAGTTATTTGTTTATAGAATAAGGTCAGAGTATTTTTTTTTATGTGATAATAACTAAGTGTGAAGTCATATGTAATGCTACCAGCCAGTCACCTGGAACAGAATGTGGCCATCTAAGTGTTAATACTCTTCCCTTATGTAATTGGGAAAGTTATTAGTAAAGTTCAGAAAATAAATTGAATCTGGTTGTATTTTTTTCACCTTATAATATTCAAAATCTAATATTTTATTTTCCGTATCTTAAACTATGCACATGTTCTTTTAGGAGGTATAAAAGTAAAAGTCAAGTTTATGTGTTCATTAAGTAATGGTCTTTCAAAACTGGAAAAAGCGTTAATGTTAATTGTGGAAACTTTGTTATTCCAAAGAAATTAAATTTCTCTTTACGCTTATTTTCCAGAGAAAAAATTCCGTGTGAGTTTAATATTTCATTGTGAACTATATTTAAAATTATAAATTTAATTTACCTTTTTGGGCTCAGTAATTATAGTTTCCTATCTTTCTTCTGTTATATTTTACTTAGGATATATTTTATAAAGACAGATTTTAATTATTGAGGAAATAATCACTAATTCCAGTAAAAGCCTTCATATCCTTCCCAAGCCAATGAACTCTTCATTTATTTTCAAATCCCAATGTAATTAAATGCTAACATCCTAATAATCTATGGTTGAATTCCAATTCCACTGAGAATGTTCTCAGAATCATACAGAATGTTATCCTATGATTTTTTTTAAAATTTATTTATTTATTTTTTCAGTGTAACAGTATTCATTGTTTTTGCACCACACCCAGTGCTCCATGCATACGTGCCCTCCCTATTACCCACCACCTGGTTCCCCCAACTTCCCACCCCCGCCCCTTCAAAACCCTCAGGTTGTTTTTCAGAAACTTTTACCCTTTTCTTTGTGTTATCCTATGATTTTTACATTGTTGAATGGAAGCCTTTCTAGCAGATAATATGAATAGCAGTAGTTTATTTATTAATTCAATAAATAGTTTTTAAATGGAGCTTTTACACAAGGCACTGTGCTAGGCAACATGTGCATTCAAACCTGAGTGGGGCATATTCTCTTCTTTAGGAGACAGAGTAGGATGCAACTTTTAGTGAAAGGTACAAAGCTTTAGTGAAACATGTTCTGATATAATACAATGTGAATTTGGAGAATGGAGATATTGTTTCCAGCTTACAGTGGGTAGAACCCTAGTGGTAGCTGGGCAAAGATGATTTTTTTTTAAAGTTTCCTCTAAAGGATGACTGGGATATGGACTTGTTGGTGGGGCAGGAGACAGATAGAGGGGGAGAAGGGAGACTGCAACTCACTAATATGATGGTAACAGCTATTTCAGGGAAATAGCCTTAGATGGTACAGGAGTCTAGTCAGATAAGGGACAATCATGTAAGTATCTATTCTTTTTTTATATATGATTATTCCAGAAAATATCTAAAATGCTTCATTGAACCACAATATTCTCTTTGAACTAGGCATTTCAATACAGAAGAAAAATAAACAGGGAAGAATTTTATATCTCCCATAATTAAATATAATAATTGTTCAATAGATGTTTATCGGTAGTTATAACATGCCAACTCATGAAAAAAGGAAATATATTTCAAAAATATGTAATATCACTTACAAATATCCAATATGAGTAACAAAACATGAAACAACTTGATAGTTATTATTGGTCCTAAGAGAGAAAGAGCTAAGAAAGAAGAGCTGTGCCCTATTTTTATTTTGCCCCAAAGTGCTAGCATAATGCCTGCAATCAGTTCAGGGTCCAATATATATTTATTGAGTCTATTCTGAAATATAAATGGTAAGTATAAACTGAAAAGTTACATGTGGCTTATATATCATATATATATACAATATATTAATATATAACAATATTTAATAATAAAATAATATACCTAACTTACATATACATATATATATAAGAAAATCATGTTTTTCTTCTAAACATCCCACCATGACATTAATGGATTCCCAATTTCTTGGAACATATTAAGTTTTCTTGGCATCTTTCTAATCAAAGTGAATAAAGCAGAACCCCCAGAGAAGATGGCATGCTTTCAATCAAGATACAATCTCAATTTATATATATTTAATGTTTTTCTTAAGAATAATTCATTACAACTTATTTACATATTTAGTTTTTATTGGATGAGGGCATTCTGCTTAATTATTAGGGACAATGCCAGTTTATTCTCATGTTTTTTTAAAAAATTCTAAAAACATTTATTAAATGCCTGCCATATGTTAGCATGCAAGTAGAAGTTACAGAGATAAATGAACCATTGTCTTACTTTGAAGGTCTTCACAGTTTAGAAGTGGTGACAGCCATATAAATGAATGACTACAGTAAAATATGATATATGAGAATTACGGAATTTTGTATGACATAGTGTGAAAGCATAAATAAATGAAAGAATGAACCTGCTTCATGATAGCTTGCCCATGTATTGCTCATATTTAAAGATGATTTTTTCTATAAAATATTAATTAAAAGTACAATAACATTTATTTCTCCTGTAAATATTTGAAATATCCTGTAATTTGGGAGGAAAAGTATCTAACAACATAAGCTCATCAACAGCAGGTAATCATCACAAGTGAGAATGCTGTTTTTTTCCAATACAGCCTTATGATATGACACTCCTTTCTAATTTATGATCTGCACAACAGTTCTGAAAGTCAGTTATTCCTCTCAACCTTGATGCTGTACCAGAGAAAGAACACAGAGACCAATAGATTTAGAGCTCCTGTGTCTCTCTTTAAGAATTAAAAATCATTTATGAGCATTTTCATATTCATAAATTATATTTATTAGAGGGGTTCATTGCTTAACAACCTTTGGGCACAATTACAAAAGTAAGAAGACAAAATCTGCCACTGCAGTTTCAATTTAATAGGCAGCAGAAAAAAGGAAACATAATTAGCCACATGAAACATAAATGAAAAACAGGTGCAAATAAAACCTTTTCCAAATCTCAAGAATATGAGACTGATGCTAGCATTTCAAAGTTTACACTGGCTTTGGAGAAATAGTCATATTTTATGGGCATGTTACCCAATGCCACATATTCTAAATTTTGGAACATGTACAAGGTTAAGGACATGGTAAGCCTACCAAAGAGAATCAGAAATAAAACCAAAACCAAAATAAAGGGTGTACTTCCAGATTTTCAAATCAGGCCACATAACCACATAGGAACCAAGAGTTTTGATTCACTGAGAGCAATAGGACTTTGGGTATACTCTACACCATCAAATGCAAATGTATTACACAGTCGTTTAAATTATTTGATCATTTTACCTGTCCTGGGGGGATTTAGCATTTGCCCAGATTGATGTCAAACAAAATGCGAGTTAAAAGCATTGCTGGTTTTCATGTTAGGAAACCCTTAAAAAATTTATTTATTTATTTGAAAGAGAGACAGTGAGAGAGAGCATGTGAGGGGAGAAGGTCAGGGGGAGAAGTAGACTCCCCGTGGAGCTGGGAGACTGATGCGGGACTCAATCCCGGGACTCTGGGATCATGACCTGAGCCGAAGGCAGTTGCTTAACCCACTGAGCCACCCAGGTGCCCAGGAAAACACTTTTTTAAATATCCTTTGATGTCTGCTATGGGTTAATTGTGACCCCTGAAAAGAGACATGTTGAAGTTCTAACGCTGGGGAACTCTGAATGTGACCTTATTTAAAAATTGGGTCTTTGGGGCGCCTGGGTGGCTCAGTGGGTTAAAGCCTCTGCCTTCAGCTCAGGTCATGATCCCGGGGTCCTGGGATCGAGCCCCGCATCTGGCTCTCTGCTCCGCGGGGAGCCTGCTTCCTCCTCTCTCTCTGCCTGCCTCTTTGCCTGCCTCTCTGCCTAGTTGTGATTTCTCTCTGTCAAATAAATAAAAAAAAAAAAAAAAAAAATTGGGTCTTTGCTGATGTAGCCAAAATAAGGTAAGGTCATAAGGGAGGATTCTCTTACAGATAGAGAACAAAGGGAGGGTTGATGGAGGGATGTGGGTGGGAGATGGGCTAGATGGAGGATGGGTATTAAGGAAGGTACTTGTTATGATGAGCTATGGGTATTGCATGCAAGTGATAAATCACTGAATTTTACTCCAGGGACATACTGGGTTAGAGTGAGCCCTAACCTAAGGACTGATGTCTTTATAACAAGAGGGAAATTTAGATGACAACATACAGAGAAGAAGGTAATTTGGAGATAGAGGCAGATGTAGGGGCTATTCATCTATAAACCAAGGAATATCAAGGACTGTTGGAACTACCAAAAGCTAGAAAAGGCGAGGAAGAAGTCCTTAGAGCATTCAGAGAAGTATGTACCAATAGATTTGGGAATTTTAGCCTTTAGCCTGAAGAGAATAAATTAATATTGCTTGTAGCATGTTGTTATAGCAGCCCTAGGACTTAAGTGCCTGTTCCAGAGATTAAAAGATTATACAAAGAAATGCTATAGTTTTCCATTCAGATAATTCTCTAGACCAAGGATTAGCCAAATTTTCCATAAAGGGCTAAGTAGATAGAAATGTTTTTGGTTCATTAGGCCATGTGAACTCTATCACAATTATGAACTCTGTCATTGTAGCACAAAAGCAACAATGGGCAGTACCTGAGTAAACAAACATAGCTGTTTTCCAATAAAGCATGATTTATAAAAACAGGTGTCTCACTCACAGTCTGGAGTAGTCTCCTTCTGCTTCCTTTTCTTTCTCATTTTCATACACTTTTTTTCCTGTTTTGTTTCCCTTTGGCTGGTATGTGGGAGCATGTTCTCTTCTAGGCTTTTAGATTGATATCACTTTGGATATATTACCCAGCTTTGGTAGACAGAATAATGGTCCCTGAAAGATGCCCGTATCCCAATCCCTGCAACGTGTGTATATGTGACCTTACATGGCAAAGGGGACTTTACAGATGTAATTAATTAAGGATCATCTCGATGGTGAGATTAGCCTAGATTATCTGTGTGCTTCCAATGTAATCATAAAGGTCCTTATAATGAGACAGAAAAATCATAGTCAAAAAAAGGGCATGTGAAGATGAAAGCCAAGAGAGAAAGAGGTACTGGAAGATGACACACTGCTGACTTGAAGATGGTATACGGGGCCATCAGCCAAGGAAAGCAAGGATGACCAAAATCTAGAAAAGGCATGGGATCAGGTTCTTCCCCAAAATCCCAAAAGGAAGGCACCCTTGTCTATCAATTTTAGAATTCTGGGCTCCAGAACCATAATATAATATATTTACATAGTTTCAATATATTTCATTCATTCATTCATTCATTCATTCATTCAATATATTTGCATAGTTTCACTGAATGCTGGAGTGTCTAGGTGGCTCTGTCAGTTAAGAGTCTGCCTTTAGCTCAGGTCATGATCCCAGTATCCTGGGATCAAGCCTGCATTGGCTCCCTGCTCAGTAGAGAGCCTGATTTTTCCATCTCTCACTCCCCCTGCTTTTATTCCCTCCCTCGCTGTCTCTCCCTCTCTGTCAAATAAATAAATAGAATCTTTAAAAAAATAAAAAATAAAAATGAAGCACTAAATGTGTGAATTTTAATTGCAATAACCAGGTTTTTGCTTCTTATATTGCAAGCATTTCTTTTAGACTCTCCTCTACTCATTTCCATGCACTAAAGTCACTGATAAGTGAAATTCAACAACTTATTCAGTGTTTGTTGCTGCACATGCTCCACAATTCAAGGCCTGTAAACTGGGCCCTGTTTCTCTGAAGGACTGAGAGAAAAATATGGATCAGAACAAACAAAAACATAATTAAACATCTCAAATGTGAGCTATCATTGCTGGATCAGTGTGATGACGAAATGTGATTTACCATGTAGGGCAGAATACCCAAACCTAATATTGAAAAATAACTAAATTGGATAACAATTTTCTTGATCTAGACCTATGGGATTCTGACAATATTGGGCTGGCATTGATTTCTCTCCTGGAAGCAAAGTCCCAGTTGGGAAAGACTACCATTCAATATAGTTAGAAGATGTATTAAGCCAATGTCAGAACTCAATTCTTACAAGATTATCATAAGAAAAAGTCAGTCTTCAGCATATGTCTGGAAGGAGGCCTCTCCCTTACACCTCTGCAGATTGAGTTCAATTCCAGTTTATAATTCTTTCCCAAAACAAGTAGGAAACGTCTTCTAGAATGTGCATTCTAGCTTTCAGATCTAGGAAATACAGGTGCTGTTGAGTATTCATAGTTTGTTCAAATGTTCCCTGTCACATTCAGTATTGAAACGGAATAATGATTATTCTCTTTGGATAGTTACTGAGCTTCTAGTCTTCCTTAGACCCATCACTAAGAATCCTACCTTTCAGTGCGATAACCTTTTACTGGAAACTAAACATGTACACTTCAATCTGGCAGAGGAACCTCTCATTTTGTTTCCTTTTCATCCCTCCCTGCCCCCAACTCAAAACAGCATCCCTGGTCTCTGAGTGTCCCCAGCTAGAACAACTTCTCACTTGAGCTCCACTGGGAACTTAAAATTCTGGTGCTGCTACTTTTCCAGAAGAAATTAAATGCAATAGAAGATACACCTGAGAGATTAAAATAAATAAATAAATAAACCCACAAAACAAACTTGCTTTGTTATTTTAACAGATGATTGTCCATATGAAAACAGCAAGCTACTATAATAATTCAAAAACTCTTTGCTTTAGTCAGCGGTGTTTGATGTGGAATGTGGTAATGTCACTGAAGTCTGATTTAAAAACACAAAGACAGGGGAGTATAGATCATAAAAGACTGATTACAATTTTAAAGACATTAAGTGATAGAAAAAGAAAAAATAAAACAAAACTCTGAAAAGGAACCTCAGAGCAAAAGCAAACAGATGACAAGGAAAATACTGTTCAAGGAAACTATTCCATCATCCATGTTGTTGGTTTCTAAATCTGATGACAAGTAATTTTTACCATACTTCTACCTGCAGAGCAACATATTTCCTAGTACATAAAAATTTCATGGTTTTATTACCTCACAGATCTTCTTTTACATTTAGAAATAAATATATTTGCATTGACCATAACTCCATAATAGAAGGAACTGATAAATAAATTGTTTTACTTGTATGTGTGTCAACAAATATCTAGGGTTTATGAAATTATAACTTCTTCAATGTTTTTAATCAATGACTACAGATGACAGGTACTTTGCGATATTCATTTGTTTCCCATGAGCTGTTTACACTACAAAAAATATATTTTAATGTCTATGGACTTGAAACTTTAAAAAAAAAACTTTTCATTAAAGTGTAACACACATTAAAAATACAAATGTAGAGCTCAACAAATGATCACAAACTGCATACACAGGCCACTGCCACCTGTGTGAAAGAACAGATCATTACTATTGCCAGAAACCTCCTTCTAGAGACTTTCCAACCTCTATTACCTTCCCCTATCCCTTCAAAGATAATAAGACTTCTGACTTGTGATATCCTATATTGATATTGTTTTTCAATCGTATATACATATTATTAGAAGTATGTATTATTTTGTACCTAGTTTTGTTTATGGATATTACCTTTATGAGATGCATCCACTGTATTTATGTAACTGTAGTTACATGCAACTAAGGATGGTTATAATCATTGCTTTGCTTATTAAAAAATACCCTTTCATATGCAAATTTTCTGATATTTTTACCAAGAGAAATGTGTAGAATCATAATTTAGTATCACCAATGTAAGGACCTATTTAGCAAGAGGCTTCCACTAAGCCTAAACAATAACCTTGTTGTTTAACCCTTAAAGTGCCTCTGCTCCCCTTCCCCCAGAGGACTTACTTAAAAACAAGTCCTGGAAACCAGCCCCAGGTAACAAAACTCATATACAAGGGGGGTCAGGCCAGGTGGAGACATCGGATCAGTGGGGGGGTGCATACTGTCTCCCTAGTTACCAAGGAGTATGGGCCCCGCCCTTTGGGCACCTTTTGGGTGCCAATTCTGACCAAGGTGATAGGCTGGTTCAAATGTCTATTAGGGTAAATTGTAATTCAATTGGTCACCTAGCATCACTGTGTAGCTTTCTCTGTGTGTTATAATTTCATTGGCCACCTGTGCGTGGCCAGGCCTGACCGCATGACCTCTGCCCTTAAAAGCTAGTCTGTGAAACAGAGAAAGGTCGCTCTCTCTGTAAGTGGCGTGGACCTGGCCAGTCAGTTTGATTCTTGATGCTTGGTATGAAATAAAGCTTTGCTTGACCTTCACTTTATATCAGTCTCATTCCTTTAATCATGGACCCATTTTTGGGGGGCATAACAACCAACAATTTTTCTGAATAGTTTCCTCAGAAATTGTTATTTAAAAGTTTTATTTAGCTTAAAGTAAAGTTTATATTTAGGTACTGTACTTCATATATTGGCAAATTTGACCTTGTCTGTTTAGAATGCATAGTGTCAGAATAGGAGACCAACATATTAAGAAAATAATATGTTAATGTTTTCATTCATTCTGTGACATAATCTTTTAACTTCTAAAAGTTAAATATTAGTCTATTGGCCCGTTTACCTTTCCTTATCTTTTGATATTATGTTCTAAATAGATATACTGCCTTCATACATGTTAACACGTTGTTTGGATAATCTCACTTTATGCCAAGCCTATATAAAATCTCTGTTGATTCCTACCAACACACCTAAAGAGGAGTAACATTGGTTTTACACACACTTTTCTAAAATAGTGAAGGAGAGGAAATAAAGTCCAAGTCATTCTAAAAGAACAGCATTGTTCTGATACCAAAGCCTGTCAAACTCATTACAAGTAAATAAAAATATGGACCAACATACTTTATGATCATGGATTCAATAATTACTTTAAAAAATATTAGCAAATGAATCCAACAATATATGAAAGTGGTATACATCATGACCAGATGTGTTTTAATACCAGGAATGAAAGGCTGTATTCACATCAGAATAGCAATTAATGTAATTTGCAATATTAACAGACTAAAGAATAAAACCATATGGTCTTAAAAGATGTACAAAACAGTATTTTATAAATCCAACATCCACCCCTGAAAACAACTCTCAGAAAACTAGGTGCAGAAGGTAATTCTCTGAATTAAAAAGAACAGCTTTGAAAAATCTAAAACTAACATCAATAAAAATTGAAAAACTGAATGCTTTTCTTCTAAAATCAGGAACAATTCAAAGATAACTTGTCTTACCATTCACATTCAATATTGTACTAAAGGTACTAGCCCATGAAACAAAGGAAAAGAAATACAATATAGGTTAACAAGAAATACAGCTGACCCTTAAACAATACAGGTTTATATGGTGGATGTTTACTCATATGTGATTTTTTAAAAAATAAATAAAGTACAGACAATTCTAAGTACCATAATGCATTTTCTCTTCCTTATTATTTTTTTAACAAAATTTTCTTTTCTCTAGCTTATTTTGTTGTTAGGATATACTATATAACATATATAACATGCAAAATGTGTGTAAATTGACAGCTTATGTTATCAGGAAGGCTTCTGGTCACCAGTAGAATATTAGTAGTTTTGGGGGAGTCAACATTTATATGTGAATTTGCAACTGCAAACCCTAACTCTCACTTTGTTCAAGGGTCAACTGTAAAACTGTTTTTCTTCAAATATAACACAACCAGCCAAGTAAAAAAAGATCTTAAGAGATCAACAAAAATATACTAGAACTAAATTAATTCAGAAAGAAAAAAAAGGATAGAGGGAAACAAGCTATAAGAGACTTTTACAGATAGAGAACAAAGGGAGGGTTGATGGAGGGATGTGGGTGGGGGATGGGCTAGATGGGGGATGGGTATTAAGGAAGGTACTTATTATGATGAACTATGGGTATTGTATGCAAGTGACAAATCATTGAATTTTACTCCAGAAACTAATATTGCACTGTACATTAACTATCTAAAATTTAAATGTAAAATATAAATATAAATATTCAAATATATCTGAATATATTCAAATATATTATTTATATATAAATATAATAATATAAATATCACATATTTATATTATTATAGATATAAATTATTATAGATATAAATATATATATTTATATTATTATATTTATATATAAATGATATATTTGAATATATATTTCTATTGAATATAAATATTCAAAAATTAGTTATATTTTATAAACTATACAAAATACTTTGAGATTTAAGAAGGCAACTATATGATTTACAATAATTTCAAGAAATATATATATGGCAACTATACTTTAATTTTTTTTTTAAAAGAAATGATCTGATTGGGGATAAATGCAACAAAATATATGTGAGACTTGTACACTGAAAACTGAAATATATTGCCAAAATAAACTAAAAAAGACTTTACTGAATTGTTTAATACTATGTACTATGTTCATGTTCACAATATAGTTAAGTCAGTTCTACCCAAATTGACCTATGCATATATCCTGAATCCAGTAAAAACTTAGGAATAAATCCAATAAAAACTTAGGAAGACTCTTTTGTAGGATTCAAAAAACTCATTTAAATCATCATATGATAATGGAAATGTCCTAAAAGAGCAAAAACAATTTGAAGAAGACAATGACACCAGGTAACTATTTTATTTGATTTTTAAAAATTTATTACATTCAGTTCTTTTTTTTTTTTTATTATTTATTTGACAGAGAGAAATCACAAGAGAGGCAGGCAGAGAGAGAGGAAGGGAAGCAGGCTCTCCGCGGAGCAGAGAGCCCGATGTGGGACTCGATCCCAGGACCCTGAGATCATGACCTGAGCTGAAAGCAGCGGCTTAACCCACTGAGCCACCCAGGCGCCCCACATTCAGTTCTTATTTTAAGGAGCTTAGAAATCATCACTCCATCCTAATAAGTAAAAAGCTGAACAGACTGAAAAAGTTACAACTCTTTTTATATCCATAAGAGAGAGGATAACACAGAGCAAACTACTGATCCAGAGGTTTGAGAGTGTAAGAAGCAAATACGAGGAGTAGCAGTTTATCAGAGCAGAAAGTCCTTAGGGAAAGTGCCACAGAAAGCAGTGCTGAGGTAGGAAAGTCTGACCTGCAGTCGATAAATTATTGGACGCTCAGTGTGGACAAGTTTCAAAGTGAGAAACTCCATGAGGACCCATTCATAGTGCCTCCACTGCCTTTACCAATATTGTGGGATGTACCTTTAGGAGAGGGACCAGGTTCCCACAGTAGGTATCAGAGAAAAATCTCCTCTTGCTTTTGCCAGAGAAGGAGAGAGAAAGTTACCATTTTGAAATAAGCCAGAGCACTCTGTTCTTCTGAACAAGGTCTGTCTCAGGAGAAACTAGATAAGCAGAACTTAATGTGCTGGGATATTATCAGAACATAACCTGAGGGAAAGGAAATACTCAACTCCAGCTGGTGCTAGCCATGCTAGCTTGCCTAAAGAGGAAGAAAAAAAAAATAAAAAACAAAAAAACAACAACAACCAAAAAAACCCCCCCAAACTAAGAAATGCTTATGAAGTTCACTGTCTAGGGGCGCAGACTAGTCAAAAGAATGACACCTAATCAAAGGAATATAAAATGCTTCCCCCGAAAAATACCTCACCATCATGTTACTAATGGCTTCTTTATAGCAGTTGCTTTTACCCAGTACAACATGTCTGGCTATCAAGAAAAAGTACAAGGCATACCAAAGTCAAAAAACACAATTTGAAAATACAGAGCAAACATCAGAATATATAACAGATATAACAGGGATGCTAGAATTTAAAGCAACTATGATTAATATGCTAAAGACTCTAATGGATAAAGCAGGCAGCATACAAGAACAGGCAGGTAATGTAAACAGAGAGATGAAAATCCTAAGAACAACAACAAAACACTATAGATAAAACAAAAACAAAAATAAAATTTTTAAAAATTTTAAACCCTGCCCCACAATACTAGAAATCACCATTAGGGAAAAGAAGGAAAGAACTTTTGTTTTCTGGAAAAAAGGAATGAGACCAGCTGACATGTTCCTATAACAGTTCTTAAAATGCAATTGCTTAAACCACTAACCCTCAGCAGCACTTTTTAAGCACTCAGTAAATACTATTTTTAAACGTTATGGGTTCTTGGTTATATTCAGTTAGATTATAATGATTGATTTTTCTGCAGTCAGTTTCTATCTCAGCTCACATTTTATTAGCTGAATGACAGTAACATAACAGTGTTATTACTTAACAGATTTTTTTCATTTAGAAAAGTAACATGAAACAATCAACTTATACTTCTAAAAACAATATCCTTCACATAGCAAAGTACTTGAAATTTTCATTAATAGTTAGAACTCAGTTCATAGTAGTTATTCATTTTATAAACATCATCACATCTAATCTTTAAAATCACTTTATACATATCATGTTTTTATTATATCTATTTTAATGAAAAATATAATGCTTAGAATACAGGGATTTTTTTTTTTCAAATACATATAGCCAGCAAATATAGGGTGGATATTTGAAAATTTCAGTATGACTCCAGTACCTATTCATCTTTTGTGGATGCCATTTTAAATCTACAAATAAATTGCAAAGTTATAAAGTATTTAGTTTTTGTATTAAGGACTTATTTGTTAAATATTGTAGGTGATCACAATGCTATGGAACACATATAATTTGAGCTCATCTTTAAGAATCCTAAAGCATAATTTGTAACTGTCTATATTTGGGGTTTGGTTGGGGGTAGGAATGTGTCAGGGCCTGTAGATAAGCTGGAATTCCAGACAAGGTATTCAGCACTTTAGCTAAAATAAATCCTACCAAAACATCAATTAGAGAAAAGACATCAGAAATCATCTAGCAGAATTTGTGCTTGTTTGGATATTTGTAACAAGAAATAACATGATGATCAATACTTGGATTGGTAAATATATTTTGTGTAAAGAAAGATATAATGCCAAAGATAAATGTTACAAGTAAGATGGCTGTCACACAGTAAAACAGTCTACTCTTCTCTCAAAACACACTAGGAACATATTTCAGAATCAGCATCTTAGAAACAGATTTCTTGATGATTTGTATATCTTGAAAATAAATTAGGAAGGTATATGATATTCTATTATAGCTCTTTAAACTACTAATCTTAGCTTCATAAGAAACCCTAAAAGTCTGAAACTATTTGTTAAGTGGCAATACACTGAGTACTGTATTATGTTCTCTTGGCAATGTATTGAAATATTTGTAATTTTCATGTTTTATAGTTCCCTGGAATCATTAGCACACTTTCATTTTAGAGGCTGTGTTAAATTCGGCACTAGAGTCAATCGTTTGAGGAAATGAAAGTGAGGGGTAAGATTCATTTTAATAGTTGGGGAACTCAACTGGGAAAATGATCTGTCAGTATTTTTCTGGAACACAACACTATGTAATTAGATTGGTGGAATGAAGAGAGATAGAAAGGACAAGATTAGAGATGTTCTTTTGGGAATAATTAGCCTTGAGAATGCAGTTAAAACTATGTGAGCATAAAAAGTTGCATAGTCAAATCTTGAGGGAAAAGAAGAAAGAATATAGAAAGATTAAGAGCGATTGAGAAGGACATCTTGATAGAAGTGGAGGGCAAAGAGTAGGCCTTAGAACTAAAGGAATTTTCTTTACTAAAACTGAATCATTAAACATTCTTCTTTGTTGTTATTAAATTGTATGTGTTTGTAATACAATAATATCTTTTGCACTTTAATTCAAGCTGTAAAATAATGTATTACTTTATTCACGCTCTCCATTAAATTATAGAACCGTTGAAGAATGAACCACATCTTTTACTTTAATTTCTGCATTATGCTATGCATGTAACATGAATTAATTTGTAATATCTCACAAGAAAATTTTATGGATTATAGATACATATCATCATAGGTCACAGATCATTTTATTTTTAATGTGTTTTTTGCCAAATTCAGTACCAAAAGTTACTCTTTTTCCTATGAACAGATAGGTTACTTGCCAAATGCCAACTATGGATCCTCTAAGAAAATGCAAACTTAGGCTGAGTCTGGAGGTGTGGACCCGGAAGGCCACTACTAGAGGGTTCTTTTTCAAGGTATCAGGTTTTATGCTTAAAATCTGTCTGAATCGCTATAGGAGTCAAGATGGCGGAGAAGTAGCAGGCTGAGACTACATCGGGTAGCAGGAGATCAGCTCGATAGCTTATCTAAACATTGCAAACACCTACAAATCCAACAGAAGATTGAAGAGAAGAAGAACAGCAATTCTAGAAACAGAAAATCAACCACTTTCTGAAAGGTAGGACTGGCGGAGAAGTGAATCCAAAGCGAGGGGAAGATAGACCGCAGGGGGAGGGGTCGGCTCCCGGCAAGCGGTGGAGCAACGGAGCACTAAATCAGGACTTTTAAAAGTCTGTTCCGCTGAGGGACATCGCTCCAGAGGCTAAAGCAGGGTGAAGCCCACGTGGGGTCAGTGTGGCCCCAGGTCCCGCAGGGTCACAGAAGGATCAGGGGTGTTTGAGTGTTGCAGAGCTTGCAGGTATTAGAAAGGGGAAGTTGGCTACAGAGACAGAGGTGAGGAGTGAGCTCTCAGCAAGGGGATACCTTGAATCGGTCACAGGCTGGGTGAGCTCGGAGCCCAGCCAGAGGCCAGAGAGATGGGAGCGATTGGGTGCTATTCTCTGAGGACCCAATGAGGAATGGGGCCCCGAGCTCCAGCTCCTCCCGGCGAGAGACTGGGAGGCCGCCATTTTCATTCCTGTACTCTGGAACTCTACGGAAAGCATTCAGGGAACAAAAGCTCCTGAAAGCAAACCTGAGCAGATTACTTAGCCCTGCTCCTGGTAAGGGCAGTGCAATTACGCCTTGGGCAAAGACACTTGAGAATCACTACAACAGGCCCCTCCCTCAGAAGAACAACAAGAAATCTAGCCAGGACCAAGTTCAGCTACCAAGGAGAGCAGGTTCAATACCAAGGAGAGCAGCAGAATTCCAGAGGAGGAGAAAGCAAAGCACAGAACTCATGGCTTTCTCCCCATGATTCTGTAGTCTTATAGTTAATTTAATTTTTTTTTCAAATTTATTTTTCTTCTTCTGCTAATTTTTTTAACTTTTACTCTTTTCTTTTCTAACGTTTTCAAACTAGTTTATCTAATATATATATATTTTTTTCTTTGTTATATTTTTTCTTGTTTTCTTTAAAAATTTTTTTTTTCTGAACCTCTTTTTATCCCCTTTCTCCCCCCCACGATTTGGGGTCTCTTCTGATTTGGTTAAATCGCATTTTCCAGGGGTCTTTGCTACCCTTTTAGTATTTTACTTGCTCCTTCATATACTCTTATCTGGACAAAATGACAAGGTGGAAAAATTCACCACAAAAAAAAAGAACAAGAGGCAGTACCAAAACCTAGGGACCTAACCAATACAGACATTAGTAATATGTTAGTTCTAGAGTTCAGAATGATGATTCTCAAGGTTCTAGCAGGGCTCAAAAAAGGCATGGAAGATATAAGGTAAACCCTCTCTGGAGATATAAAAGCCCTTTCTGGATAAATAAAAGAACAAAAACCTAACTAAATTGAAATAAAAAAAGCTATTAATGAGGTGCAATCAAAAAGGGAGGCTCTTACTGCTAGGATAAATGAGACAGAAGAAAGAATTAGTGATATAGAAGACCAAATGACAGAGAATAAAGAAGTTGAGCAAAAGAAAGACAAACAGCTGCTGGACCACAAAGGGAGAATTTGAGAGATAAGTGACACCATAAGAAGAAACAACATTAGAATAATTGGGATTCCAGAAGAAGAAGAAAGAGAAAGGGGAGCAGAAGGTCTACTGGAGAGAATTATTGGAGAGAATTTCCCTAATATGGCAAAGGGAACAAGCATCAAAATCCAGGAGGTGCAGAGAACCCCCCTCAAAATCAACAAGAATAGGTCCACACCCTGTCACCTAATAGTAAAATTTACAAGTCTTAGTGACAAAGAGAAAATCCTGATAGCAGCCAGGAAAAGAAGTCTGTAACATACAATGGTAAAAATATTAGATTGGCGTCAGACTTATCCACAGAGACCTGGCAGGCCAGAAAGAGCAGGCATGATATATTCAGAGCACCAAATGAGAATAATATGCAGCCAAGAATACTCTATCCAGCTAGACTATCATTGAAAATAAAAGGAGAGATAAAAACCTTCCAGGACAAACAAAAACTGAAAGAATTCACAAACACCAAACCAGCTCTACAAGAAATATTGAATGCGGTCCTCTAAGCAAAGAGAGAGCCTAAATGTAGTAGATCAGAAAGTTACAGAGACAATATACAGTAACATTCACCTTACAGGCAATACAATGGCACTAAATTCATATCTCTCAATAGTTACCCTGAATGTAAATTGGCTAAATGCCCCAATCAAAGGACACAGGGTATATGCATGGATAAAAAAACAAAACCCAACTATATGTTGCCTACAAGAAACTCATTTTAAATCTGAAGACACCTCCAGATTTAAAGTGAGGGGGTGGAAAACAATTTACCATGCTTATGGACATCAGAAGAAAGCTGGGGTGGCAATCCTTATATCAGATCAACTAGATTTTAAACCAAAGACTATAAAAAGAGATGAGGAAGGACAATATATCATACTAAAGGGTCTGTCCAACAAGAAGATCTAACAATTTTAAATATCTATGCCCCTAACATGGGAGCAGCCAAATATATAAACCAATTAATAACAAAATCAAAGAAACACATCAACAATAATACAAAAATAGTACGATACTTTAACACTCCCCTCACTGGAATGGACAGATCATCCAAGCAAAAGATCAACAAGGAAATACAGGCCTTAAATGACACACTGGACCAGATGGACATCACAGATATATTCAGAATATTTCATCCCAAAGCAACAGAATACACATTCTTCTCTAGTGCACTTAGAACATTCTCCAGAATAGATCACATCCTGGGTCCTAAATCAGGTCCCAACCGGTATCAAAAGATTGGGATCATTCCCTGCATATTTTCAGACCACAATGCTCTGAAGCTAGAACTCAATCACAAGAGGAAATTTAGAAAGAACCCAAATACATGGAGACTAAACCGCATCCTTCTTAAGAATAATGGGTCAACCAGGAAATTAAAGAAGAATTGAAAAAATTCATGGAAACAAATGATAATGAAAACACAATGGTTCAAAATCTGTGGGACACAGCAAAGGCAGTCCTGAGAGGAAAATATATAGTGGTACAAGCCTTTCTCAAGAAACAAGGAAGGTCTCAAGTACATAACCTAACCCTACACCTAAAGGAGCTGGAGAAAGAGCAAGAAAGAAACCCTAAACCCAGCAGGAGAAGAGAAATCATAAAGATCAGAGCCGAAATCAATGAAATAGAAACCAAAAAAAAAAAACAATAGAACAAATCAACGAAACTAGGAGTTGGTTCTTTGAAAGAATCAATAAGATTGATAAACCCCTGGCCAGACTTATCAAAAAGAAAAGAGAAAGGACCCAAATAAATAAAATCAAGAATGAAAGAGGAGAGATCACAACTAACACCAAAGAAATACAGACAATTACAAGAACATACTATGAGCAACTCTCCGCCAACAAATTTGACAATATGGAAGAAATGGATGTATTCCTAGAGACATATAAACTACCACAATTGAACCAGGAAGAAATAGAAAGCCTGAACAGACCCATAACCAGTAAGGAGATTGAAACAGTCATCAAAAATCTCCAAACAAATAAAAGCCCAGGGTCAGATGGCTTCCCAGGGGAATTCTACCAAACATTTAAAGAAGAACTAATTCCTATTCTCCTGAAACTGTTCCAAAAAATAGAAATGGAAGGAAAACTTCCAAACTCATTTTATGAGGCAAGCATCACCTTGATCCCAAAACCAGACAAGGATCCCATCAAAAAAGAGAACTACAGACCAATATCCTTGATGAACACAGATGCGAAAATTCTCACCAAAATACTAGCCAGTAGGATTCAACAGTACATTAAAAGGATTATTCACCACGACCAAGTGGGATTTATTCCAGGGCTGCAAAGTTGGTTCAACATCTGCAAATCAATCAGTATGATACAACACATTAATAAAAGAAAGAGCAAGAATCATATGATACTCTCAGTAGATGCTGAAAAAGCATTTGACAAAGTACAGCATCCCTTCCTGATCAAAACTCTTCAAAGTGTAGGGATAGAGGGTACATACCTCAATATTATCAGCATCATCTATGAAAAACCCACTGCAAATATCAGTCTCAATGGAGAAAAACTGAAAGTTTTTCTGCTAAGGTCAGGAACACGGCAGGGATGTCCATTATCACCACTGCTATTCAACATAGTACTAGAAGTCATAGCCTCAGCAAACAGACAATAAAAGGAAATTAAAAGCATCCAAATTGGCAAAGAAGAAGTCAAACTATCACTCTTCGCAGATGGTATGATACTATATGTGGAAAACCCAAAAGACTCCACTCCAAAACTGCTACAACTTGTACAGGAATTCAGTAAAGTGTCAGGATATAAAATCAATGCACAGAAGTCAGTTGCATTTCTCTACACCAACAACAAGACAGAAGAAAGAGAAATTAAGGAGTTAATCCCATTTACAATTGCACCCAAAACTATAAGATACCTAGGAATAAACCTAACCAAAGAGGCTAAGAACCTATACTCAGAAAACCATAAAGTACACATGAATGAAATTGAGGAAGACACAAAGAAATGGAAAAATGTTCCATGCTCCTGGATTGGAAGAACAAATACTGTGAAAATGTCTATTCTACCTAAAGCAATCTACACATTTAATGCAATCCCTATCAAAATACCATCCATTTTTTTCAAAGAAATGGAACAAATAATCCTAAACTTTATATGGAACCAGAAAAGACCTCGAATAGCCAACGGAATATTGAAAAAGATAGCCAAAGTTGGTGGCATCACAATTCTAGACTTCAAGCTCTATTACAAAGCTGTCATCATCAAGACAGCATGGTACTGGCACAAAAACAGACACATAGATCAATGGAACAGAATAGAGAGCCCAGAAATAGACCCTCAACTCTATGGCCAACTAATCTTTGACAAAGCAGGAAAGACTGTCCAATGGAAAAAAGACAGCCTCTTCAATAAATGGTATTGGGAAAATTGGACAGCCATATGCAGAAAAATGAAACTGGACCATTTCCTTTTACCACACAAGAAAATAGACTCAAAATGGATGAAGGACCTCAATGTGAGAAAGGAATCCATCAAAATCCTTGAGGAGAACACAGGCAGCAACCTCTTCAACCTCAGCCGCAGCAACATCTTCCTAGGAACATCAGCAAAGGCAAGGGAAGCAAGGGCAAAAATGAACTATTGGGAGAGAAAGGGGAACCCTCCTACACTTTTGGTGGGAATGCAAGCTGGTGCAGCCACTCTGGAAAAGAGCATCGAGGTCCCTCAATATGTTGAAAATAGAACTACCCTAGACCCAGCAATTGCACTACTCAGTATTTACCCTAAAGATACAAACGTAGTGATCCGAAGGGGCATATGCACCTGAATGTTTATAGCAGCAATGTCTACAATAGCCAAACTATGGAAAGAACCTATATGTCCATCAACAGATGAATGGATAAAGAAGATGTGGTATATATACACAATGGAATACTATGCAGCCATCAAAAAAATGAAATCTTGCCATTTGTGATGACATGGATGGAACTAGAGGGTATCATGCTTAGCGAAATAAGTCAATTGGAGAAAGACAACTATCATATGATCTCCCTGATATGAGGAAGTGGAGATGCAATTTGGGGGCATTTGGGGGGTAGGGAACGAATAAATGAAGCTTTCTCTCTCTCTGTCAAATAAATAAATAAAAATCCTTAAAAAAAAGAACATTTTATTCAAAGATGCAAATATTTTGAAAGTGTAAGTTCAGATAAAAATAATCACGCAAACAGCTAACTAAGGAAGTCATCGTGGCTCTACTAATGTTAGACAAAATAACCTTTAAAAAACTATACAATATAAAGAGGAATATTTTATAATGATAAACACATCTACCCATCAGGAAGATAATAAGTTATAAACATACATGCAATTAAAAACAGGACACCAAAACAAATGAAACAAAACTGATAAACTGATAAAGGACAAAAAGACAATTCAACAATAAGAGTCAGATAGCTCAATACCTTGATTTCAATGCACAGAACATCTAGGGAAGACAAGAAAATAGAAGACTAGAACATCATTATAACCCAGCTTGAACTCACAGACATCTATAGAACACTCCTATCAACAACAGAACATGTTTGTCTCAAGTACACAGGGAATGTTCTCCAGGATAAACCATATGCTAAATCCTGAAAAAACCTCAGTAGATTTTTAAAGTTACAAAAGATGCAACATGTTTTCTCCAACCACAATGTAATAAAATCAGATATTAATAAGAAAAAGAAATTGGACGACTCAAAAATTTGGGGAACTTGGGGAGTTTGCAAATATGTGAAACTAAACAACACAGTCCTAAATAACCAATGGATCAAAGAAGAAATCTAAAAGAAAATTAGAAACTACTGTCATTTTAATGAGAATGAAGACACAAAAATACCAAAACTTTTGGAGTGCAGCTAAATCAGTGTGCAGGGAGATTATTAGCTGTATATTATAAATTAACAAAGAATAAAGATCTCAAATCAATAAAACCCTAGTTAAAAGAAAAGGAAATTGTGCCTAAAGCAAACAATAACCACATGGTTACCTCAATCAAGGAAGAAAAAAAAATTTTGAAAGACTCCAAAGTCACTTTATAATAGAAATACACAAACTAAAAATGAAAGGGAACATCTTCATCCCAATGAAATACATCTGTGAAAACCCGCAGCTAACACCATACCTGCTGGTAAAAGACTGGTTGCTTTTCCTCTAAGATCAGAAACAAGACAAGTAAGTCATCCTTGCCACTGCAATTCAACATTTACCAAAAGTTCTAGCCAACACAATTAGGCAAGAAGAGGAAATACAACATCCAGAGTGGAAAGGAAGAAGTTTACCTGTTTACAGATGACAAAATCTAATAAAGATAAAATATTTAAAACTCCACAAAAAGACAATTATACCTAATAACTAGTAAATGTATTCAGCAAAGTTGTAAAGGCACTAGTTTGAATAAAATCGTCAATTAAATTTCCATACACTTGAAATCAATAGTATGAAAATGAAATTAAGAGAAGAATTTCACTTATAATGGCAACAACAAGGGAAAAAAAGAATAAAATGTATATTTAACCAAAAAACAAGCCTTTTACCTATAAACTGAAAAACTCTGTCAAAGGAATTAAAGAAGAACTTAATAAATGGAAGAATATACCATTTTCATCCATTAGAAGAGGTAATATTGTTAGGATGGCAATACTCCCCAAATTAACATATTCAAAGCAATCTCTGTCGAAATCCCATATTGCTGCTTTATTTTTATTTTTATTTATTTACTTGACAGAGAGAGAGAGAGAGAGATCACAAGTAGGCAGAGAGGCAGGCAGAGAGAGAGGGGGAAGCAGGCTGCCTGCTGAGCAGAGAGCCCAATGCAGGGCTCCATCCCAGGACCCTGGGATCATGACCTGAGCCGAAGGCAGAAGTTTTAACCCACTGAGCCACCCAGTTGCCTCCATATTGTTGCTTTATAAAATTGAAAAGCTAATCCTAAAATTCTAAGAAATCACAATTGGCTCAGAACAGACAATCTAAAATTAAAAAAAAAAAAAGAAAGAAAAGAAAGCATAGTTCCTACTTTGAAAGCCTATAACAAAGCAACAGTGATGAAGACAGCGTAGTGCTAGTGTAAGTATAAACATATAAATCAACAGAATACAATTCACAATCTGGAAACAAGCCCATGTGTCTATTGCCAAATGATTTTTGTCATGGGTATCAAGACCATTAAGTAGGGAAAAGGACAGTTTTTTGTTTTGTTTTGTTTGTTGTTTGTTTTTAATCAAGCAATTGAATTCTCACTTGGAAAACAATAAAATTGAACCCTCACATTTCACCATGTTAAAAACTACCTCATAATAAACCAACAACTTACATGTAAAACATTCAGAGGAGAACAAGAAAGTTAAACTTCATGACCTAGGATTTGGCAATGGATTCTTAGATATGACACTAAAAGCATTAGCAAAAAAGCAAATAGAAAGCTGGATTTTATCAAAGTTAAAAAATTCTATGCTTCAAAATATACCATCAAGAAAGTGAAAAGAACTATTATCAGGAGAAAATATTTGCAAATCATATATCCAATAAGCGATTACTACCTAGAAATCTAGAATATATAAAGAACAGTTCCAACTCAATAATAAAGAACAGACATTTCTTCAAAGAAGATATTCACATCCCAAACAAGCAAATAAAAAGATGCTCAGCATCATTAGTCCTCATGAAAATGCAAATCAAAACTACCATGAGGTGCTTCTTTACAGTCACAGAATGGCTGTAATCACAACATCAGGTAATAACAGGTGTTGGTGAGGATGTGAAGAAATCAGAACCTTCAATACATTGCTGGAGACAATTAAAATGATGTAGCCACTGTGGAAAACAATCTGGCAGTTCCTCAAATGATTAAGCATAAAGTTACCATATCACCCAGGAATTCCACTCTTCAACATTTACCTAAAAAAAAAAAAAAAAAAAAAAAAATGAAAGCATAGGTTCACACAAAAACTCATACACAAAGGTTTATAACAGCATTACTCATAATAGACAAAAGACCAAAGTAACCCAAATGCCCATCAATCCATGAATGGATAAAGAGCTGTGGTATAGCCACATAATGAAGTATGATTTGGCCATAAAAAGGAATGGGAATAAAGTAATGATACATGCTACAACATGAATGCACCTTGAAAACATTAGCTAAATGAAAAAGTTTGTTACAAAAAAATCACATGTTATAGATATTTGCATTGTTCAGTGTTTGCCTTTTGTTCATGTCGTGATCTTCAGGTCCTGGGATGGGGACCTATGTTGGGCTCTGGGCTCAGCAGGGAATCTGCTTCTCCCTCTGCCTCTCCCCCTGCTTGTGCTCTCTGTCTCTCTCAAATGAATAAATAAAATCTTAAAAAAAAAAAAAAAAGTCCACAGGAGGCAAATCTATGGAGAAAAAAAAAATAGTTTGGTGTTGTCTAGAGCTGAGAAAGAGGAGATAGAGATGATGAAAAAAGGGTATGAGTTTCTTTGTGAAGTTTGAAAATGTTCTAAAATTGACTGTGGTGAAGGTTGCATACCATGAGTTTGTTAAAAAAAGATTAAATTATACATTTTAGATATCTGAATATTGTACTATATGAATTAGGTCAGTAAAGTTGTTTACAAAATAGACGGTGACCTGAGAAAAAATAATAATACAGCCAAAAAAAAGAAAAGGACAAACAACTCATTTATTTATTTTGTTTACCATACTCTCCTATTTCAGCACACTCAGTATGAATCTAGATACAGTACAAATATTCAGATTAATATTTGCAAGGTATGTGCTCAGAAAGGAATGTTCAGTGGATACCATAGATAAATATCTTGTAGCCTTTGCTAGAGTACATGAGGCTCTTTAAGCTGGAGAGACTGACTTAAGTATGACAAGCACATGCATTTCCTTATTCTTATTTAGAAATTAAGTAGAAAGTTAGAGGTTATGTACACTGTAAAGAAACCATCAGTTTTTGAATCAGTTTCCTTATTTCATAGTATTCAGTGATGCTCAACAGAATGATAAGTTTAGGAATATGGAAGCAAACTGGAGTGTGCTAACCCACCACCATTTTAACACCACCTACTACAAAGAGAGCCAAGAGGGCCTGGATTAAAGAAGCAGGATAAACCACTCTCCAGATCTGGCCTCTCTCAATGAGGCCCCGCTTCAATCCTTTTCTGACATTCCATATAGATATATGATTTTATTTCACATGGAGAGTCAAAAGGTTTTCCAGAAAAATCAGGGATTTTCCAATTAGTGACTCAAGTTGAAAGATGAACGTGTATAATGTTTGCACCCTGTTTTAAGTCAAGAAACCTGATCTATGTGAGTTTTATATCCCACAGAGAAGCGATTTGATTGGTTCTGTTAGAGTAAAATTTTGCATACTGTAGCTTACGTGAGTGTGAAAAGCAGGGTGTTAAACAGAGTGACTAGAGCCTTGAAAAGAAACAATGTGTTAAATCTTTTAATAGAATGGTTGAAAACATAAATGCTGTTTATACTACATTACACACAAGGAGGACGGCCATTCCTGGGTAGCTGTTTTCACTTTTGTTTACAACTCTAAAATATATGCTTGCTCAATTCAGGTTCCAGGAGCATATTTATTTTTCCAAATAAAATATTTACCACATGTTTTGGTATGCAGTTTATTCTAAAATTATTTGCTATGAATCTATTGCTATTCTATTTTATAATTCAGGGTGGTAGTACAGACTCAGAATATTTATATATTTCTAATACCAGATTTACAAGACAAGTTCCTTTTCTGTAGCATGCCTATAATTGACTTTACTCTTTTAGCCTTCTATTAGATCAATGTGTTCTCTTTTAATCAGGATATTCTTTTTAAAAGAATAATGAGGGACCAAAAGAAGGATATGATATTATATAATTGTAATGTGTGGAAAGCTATATCTTAGATATCATAAAGTAATAAAAAAAAGCAGATTTCATCTCCTTTCAATATTGAAAATTAGTTTCCTATTTAATTCATTTCTTGACAGATAGATATTAGTAATTGACAAAGGGGTGGGTAAAAAAACTAAAAAAGACATTAGTTCTCTGAAATAGAGCAAAAAGGGGGGGTTTAAGTGGAAAAATCATATATGAAAAATCAGATTAACATTTCCTTATAGGTGTTAAATGATTCCTATTATAAAGTCAGAATTTCATCCTAAAGGATGTGAATTATAGGTTACTTTATTATGTTTGCCATTAACAATTCTTTCATTCAAATCAATATGTATGTTAAAACTGGGGTGCCTGGGTAGCTCCTTAAGCACCTGCCTTTGGTTCAGGTCACGATCCCAGGGTCCTGGGATCCAGCCCCACATCAGGCTCCTTGCTCAGTGGGAAGCGTGCTTCTCCCTCTCACACTCCTCCTGCTTGTATTCCTGCTTTCACTCTCTCTGTCTGTGACAAGTAAAGCCTTCAAAAAAAAAAAAAAGGATATTAAAATTAAGGTATGTTTGGAACCCACACAATTTGAACTGTTATTTTTCCTAGAACTATTCCAAAGAATACATTACAGCCTAAAAATTAAAAAAAGAATATGTGACAACTAAATTTTAAAAACAAAAGGATTAAAACGTGAGAGAAAACTGGGAGTAGAATTTTGGCAAATGTAACATTTGATTAGTGTTTGTAATATTGATTTAAGATAAGAATCGATAAAAATAGAGAAAGTCACCATTGCTTATGTCAATAGACACATAAGAGACATATATGAGATACGTAATCAAATACCATGGGGACGCAACTATTATGCTAAGCACTGTTGATATGATCTGCAGGTATCAGAGAGCTAAGGATGGTTTGGGGAAGGTGACTGCATTATTTAGTGAGAATAACTATACTTTCATAATCTTAATATATTGAACAAATAGCAAACAAATTAATATTTTAAATACAATACATTTAAATGTTCTTGTCATTTTATCTGAATCTGATGTTTGGCTAATGGTCCCTTCATTAAGTGGTTAAATAGTTAACATTAAATTCAATTCAGTTAAAGCACTGTGTAAAAGGAACAAGCAAATCATGATACAACAGAGGGGAGGTTCATGGCAGAGCACAGAGGGATTTACTTGGTAAGCAATTGCATTTATTTGTATCAGGCATTCATTAATTTGTTGTTTGGGTTACTATTTCAAAATACTTCATTGTAAATCTCTAATAAATTTGACTCTAAATGAAATTAGAGCTCTTTAACACTGAAAAAAAAAGCACCCCTTTGATATGAATTAGCTTCAGTTAATAATGTCTTTTGGCATTTTTCTTCAAGATAATTAATTTTATTTGCTTTTGTCTTCATCTTGTGATTGAGTCTTTCATCTATCAACTGAATATGGAGACCCATCAACTGATAAGGTTTTATCAGCATTTATATTTGATGAGGCTTAGTCATAGGAATATATTAAAAAAACTTGTCTATATTCAAGCTGACATAAACATTGCTAAGATACAACATCAGCTCTTTCTGGCAATTTTTTTTAAAGATTTTATTTATTTATTTGACAGACAGAGATCACAGATAGGCAGAGAGGCAGCCAGAGAGAGAGAAAGGGAAGCAGGCTCCCTGCTGAGCAGAGAGCCTGATGGGGGGCTCAATCCCAAGACCCTGGGATCATGACCTGAGCTGAAGGTAGAGGCCTTAACCCACTGAGCACCCAGGCACCCCTCTGACAATTGTTTTAGTATATGTGCTGCCGAAGCGAGCACCCTCTGACAATTTTTTTGAAAGAAATGTATTTATTTATTGGACAGAGAGAGAGAGAGATCACAAGGAGGCAGGCAGAGAGAGGGGAAAGCAAACATCCTGCTAAGCAGAGAGCCCGATGGTATGTGGGGCTTAATCCCAGGACCCTGAGATTATGACCTGAGCCAAAGGCAGAGGCTTAACCCACTGAGCCACCCAGGTCCCCCTTCTGACAATTTTTTTTTTATAAACTCACTTTTATGTTCCTATAGTGGCTAACGCAAACCTAAGCACAGAGCTGTGCTCAGTAAATATGTTATAGGATTTAATGAAAGTTTATAGCAAACTAGTTAAACTGTTAAAGGATTGATTAAAACAATATAGAAAAGACCATAGCAACTTCTTTCTAGATATGTCTCTGGAGGCAAAGGAAACAAAAGCAAAAATGAACTACTGGGACTTCATCAAGATAAAAAGCTTCACCACAGAGAAGGAAACAATCAACATAACTAAAAGGCAACCTTTCGAATGTGAAAAGAGATTTGCAAATGACATACCTGATAAAGTGTTAGTATCTTAAATCTATAAAGAAATCATCAAACTCAACACCAAAAACCAAATAATCCAGTTGAGAAATGGGCAGATGGTATGAATAGACATTTTTCCAAAGAAGACATACATATGGCTAACAGCCACGTGAAAAGATGTTTAGCACAACTCATCATCAGGGAAATACAAATCAAAACTACACTGAGATATCACCTTACACTTGTCAAAATGGCTAAAATTAACACAGGAAACAAGAGATGCACACAAGTATGTGGAGAAAAAAACCCTCTTACACTGTTGGTGGGAATGTAAACTGGTGTAGCTACCCTGGAAAACATTATGGGATTTCCTCAAAAAGTTAGAAAAAGAACTACCCTATGATCCAGCAATTGCACTACAAGGTATTTACCCAAAGAATACAACAATACTAATTCAAAGGGACATATGCACCATAATGTTTGTGTCAGCATTAGCTACAATACCAAATTATGCAAAGAACCCACATGCCCATTCACTGATGAATGGAAAGTAAGTTGTGGTATATATATGAAATGCATATATATGAAATTTCATATACATACATGTAGATGAAATAGAAAATTACTCAGACCTAAAAATAATGAAGTCTTACCATTTGCAATGACATGGATAGAGCTAGAGTATATAATGCTAAGCAAAATTAGTCGAAGAAGGACAAATACAATATAATTTCATTCATAAGTGAAATTTAAGAAATGAAACATGAACATGGGGGAAAAAAGAGAGAGGCAAACCAAGAAACATTCTCTTAACTATAGAGAGCAAACAGGGCTGCTGCAGGGGAGGTGGGTGGAGGGGATGGGTTAAATGGGTGATGGGTATTAAGGAGGACACTTGTGATGAGCACTGGGTGTTACACTTTGGTGAGGAATCAATAAATTCTACCCTGAAACTAATATTACACTGTATGTTAATGAACTGGAATTTAGGTAAAAACTTGAAAAAAAAAAAAAGGGAAGGAAGAAAAAAGAAAGAAAACAATGTAGAAAAGAGATCTAAAAAATCTATATGGATTAATTGTGATTCTGCTAAAGTCATCACTTGATAAAGTGGGGAGAAGGATTAAAAATTCTTGGCATAAGTTTTGAGGATTTGTAACCAGAAAATATTATTGCAGCTCTGGGACTTTTTAAAATGTCCAACATCTGTTGAATAACATATACTTATGGTGCATTGAAAAGATGCAAAAGTCACATAGGAGACAAGTTAATGATCCAAGGGGAAAAAAAAGTCTAACCAGTCAATAATCAGTCATTCACTTCCATTTGCAATGGCCAAAAATTTATCAGAAGATAATATTTATTATCTTTGGTATGCTTTGTAATCACTCAAAATAGACTCCCAAATAAGTAACATTATTTAATCTGCTATTTATCATTATTTTATTATTCAAAGCTGAGTGGAATAATTTTAAATATCCAATCAATTTTGTTTGCCATATGAATAGGGTATTAGATTTAACTGATTCGCTAAACCTTAGCTGTGAAAAGTCAATCCTTCAATATAAGAAACACAGATAAACTCTCAAAAATTTCTTTCAGTATCTAAATGCATAACTTCACTGAGGACATATGTTCTTGATTTAGTTTGTGTCCTCGCCATTTACTTCATTTTATTTTATTTTTTTACTTTCTTAATTTAAGAAATGCAACATATGTGAAAAAATAGTCATAAATGTATTGTTGCATATAAATATAAAAATATAAAAATATCTATGTTACAGTTTCACTGGTCAAGAAATAGAATATTTTAGTCCAGAAATATCTTATGTATGACATGGACAACCCCAGGCTCAGTGATCCCCAGAAGGAAACATTATCCTAAGTTTGGAAATCATTTGGCAGTTGTATATAGTTAAACACATGTACAGTATTTAAGAAAGTGTTTCCACAACCACGTATTTATTCAAGGATAAAAAAAATACATAACCATAAAAGACCTGTATGTGAATGTTTATAGCAGCTCTATTTACAACATCCACAAAGTGTAAACCCCATAAATGTCCATCAGCAGGTGCATGGATAAACAAATGGCAATATACTCACATAATAAAATGCTATTCAACAATGAAAAACATGAACTGATAATGTGTAACAACATGGATAAATAGGAAAAACATCATGTTAAATAAAGAAAAGGCAAACATTAAAACTATTAAAATTGCATTACTCTACTCAGAAAACATCTGACAAAGGCAAGTATCTAGAGGCAGACATCAATCAGTGGTTGCTAAGAACTGAAAATGTGGGGAATGGATTGATAAAGGAATAAGAAGAAACTTTCATCTGTGGTGATGAAAACATGCTATATTTTAATTTTGGTGGAAGGTTATAAGACTTTGTATGTTTGCCAAAAATCATAGAACTGATTCAAGGGTATCTAAAAGGAGAAATTTATTGTGTTGAAATTTTTGTTAAGATTTTATTTATTTATTTGACAGAGAAAGAAAGAGACAGTGAGGCAGGGAACACAAGCAGGGGGAGTGGGAGAGGGAGAAGCAGCCTTCCTGCTGAGCGGGGAGCCTGATGTGGGACTTGATCTCAGGACCCTGAGATCATGACCTGAGCCCTGAACTGAAGGCAGATGCTTAACATCTGAGCAACCCAAGCACCCCTATTTAATTGAAATTTTAACTCAATAAACAACTTTAAGGGGACAAAAAGCCAGAAGAACATAAGAAAGGTGAGGAACTTGGAGGAAAATTACCAAGATTGGCAAACTTGCCTGGGGCCTTGAGAGAGTGATGGTCCAGCCACCCACATGGCAGGAAACCTTCCAAAACCTTCCAAAAGGGGCCACTCCAATACAGGGTATTAAGGGCAGTTAGACCATTCTTTAGAGAAGACTTAAGCCTTCTTCCTCCCACTGATCAAGAAGCCTATGATCTCTGTCAAAAGACACATTATTTTTTATTTTAATAGGAACTTTAATTACTCCTCATTCATTCCACAAATAGTTATTAAGCATTTAAAATGTGTCAGCCACTGTTTCATATACTGGCATTCCAGTGGTAAATAAGATAGGAAAAGACATTACTTATACTCAAGGAGCACAAATGCTGATCGGGCTGTTTAAGGAGATGGTGCCAGCAATGGGCTGAGTGCTTTTAGAGAATCATCTCCTTCTATTTTTTTTTTTTTTTTCAAAATAGAAACAAGTTAAATGTTTCAATGATGATACAAACAGTGTCATTAAAAAAAATAAGATTTCAAAGAATCATAAAGGGAAAGAATTAAAATCATTTCTATTTCCACCAGTCAGAAGTAGCCCTTGTTACGGTTCTGGTATAGTTTTACACACACACACACACACACACACACACACACACTCTCTCTCTCTCTCTCTCTCTCTCTCTCTCTTTTACTCCCCAGTCTTTCTAGGGGTTAATCAAATGTATTATTTCTTAATTTAATCTTAAATTTTCTAAATTTCAGTTTGGGGGATATTTAAAATATCATATTTTTTATATTTAACATATTTTTATTAAGGTATTTACTATTTATTATTTAAATCATTTTAGTTTATACAGACTTGTATCTCGGCACATGAAAAGGTAAAGGTTTTCTGTTTACTTTCAATTATTTAAGCCTTGATTTACTGCTTTTAGTAGTATTTGAGATACTGCTTTGATTTATGTCTAATGTAAATACTGAAAGTAATTTAAATGTGCTTATTTGTCTCTGTTTTCGTATTATGATTGTTGAAATTGTAAGTGTATTTTAATCCACTTAAGATATTATTATTTTTGTTTTATGCTAATATTCATTTAGATTTATTCTCATGTTTGCTCTATTCCATTGCTTTTGATTTCTCTGTATATATCCAGGCTTTCATGGTTTACCATTGGGCCTTAGAAGAACATTCTTTCATATTTGCTTTAGTGTGTGTATGCTGCTGACATATTTTCTCAATTGAAATGCATTTATTTCCACTCATTTGCAAAGCTATTTTCAGTGGTTATACAACTCCAGATTGACAGCTATTTTATTTAATCAATTTGAAGTTGTTCTACTGTCTGTTAGATACCACTTAGTCATTTTCTTTATCTTTCTTTAGATTGACACCATTTCCTGAATACCCAACTGATGTATTAAGTTTTGAGTTTCTTAGACATTAACATTTAAGATGCCAGGTTTACAAGTCTTATTTTGTTTGTTTTATTGTTTGTAATATGGTTCTTGTAGATTATATTAGGTCTATATTTGAAAAAAATTAAGACTGCTGTGTTTCTTTCCTTACAATTTTTATAGGGTTTACTTAACTTATTTTTCTCTTTATAATTTTCATTACAAAATTGAATAGAAATAGTAACATGAGGTTGGATTGCAAGAATGCATGTTTTACTCCTGACTAAAAAAGAATTCTTCTAAAGTTTCATCATTGAATATTATGTTTTAGCAAGAATTTTCTTGTTATTAAATATCAATTTAAGAGAGGTCTGGCCTATTAATATCTTCAAATGAGTTTTATATCATAAAAGAATATTAAAACATATCAAGGAATTTTAATCTACTGAAATGATTTTGTTTTTCTTCATTAATCTGTTAATGTAATAACTTGTTAGTTCTTAAAACCATAAAATTTTTGAATAACCAATTCCTTTCTTTGAATACATCTTTATACCAATGTATTCATTTAAAATTATTATTATTATATTTAAGAATAATGTAAGACTCACTTTACATTTACATTCTCATACTATCCTCATCTGATTTATCAATGTAATACTAGCATTATAAGATTATTTGAAGGGCATTCCCATATTTTTTATTCTCCTGCTACTTGTGAGGTTCTTAGATGGGAATTACCTATTACGGTAGGACTTGTATTTTAAAGCATCTTAGTCTTTATGGCAAGATTCTTTTTAAACATTTTTATTTTATTTTTAAACCATAAATTGAATTGTATTGTATGTAAATTTTAATTATTTACTAAAATAAAATTTATTTAAAATTTACATACAATTTACCAATTTTAACTGCATAATTTTGGCATTTACATTAGTGTAACTACCACTATAATTATGTTATTGGAAACTGCTGTTGCCTTTTCAAGTTCCCTTGCTCTCCATTACAGTGAATCCCTTCCTCCACTTGCCCTCTGGAAAACCCCTGCTCTGTTTTTCCATCACTGTGAGTTTACTAGTTCTAGAATTTGATACATATAATCTTAAACTATACAGTCTTTAGTGTATGACTTCATGCAACATAGCATTTATGAGATTCATCCATATTGTTGTATATATCAATATTTTTTTTATTTCTGGATGGTATTGAATTTTATGTATATACTGCAAATTTTTGATTCACTCACCTGTCGATAAGTTTTTGGATTGTTTCCAGGTTTTACATTTTGAAGAAAAATTCTAGGAATTTTAAAATGCAACATATGTGTTCATTTATATCTTGTTACATTTAGATTTGATATATTTAGAGTTGACTTTTGTGTATAGTATGAGGTCATGTTTGCAGTTTTTAATTTTGCATATGATAAGCCCATTGCCCCGCATCATTTGTTAAAATGACTATCTTTTTCCTATTGAAGTAGCTTGGCACGCTTGCTGAAAATCAATTGACTACATTTATTTGGGTCTGTTTCTAGACTCTCAGTCTTCTTCAACTGATCTGTTTTCATCCTATGCCAATGTCATGTCATCTTAAGTAATGGAGCTCTCCAGTAAATCTTGAAATCAAATCATCTAACTTATCCAACGTGAAGATTATTTTTCAAAATTTTTGTTTATTATAAAATGTGTCTAGGGGTGCCTGCGTGGCTCAGTGGGTTGGACCTCTGCCTTCGGCTCAGGTCATGATCTCAGGGTCCTGGGATCAAGCCCCACATCGGGCTCTCTGCTCAGCGGGGAGCCTGCTTCCTCCTCTCTCTCTGCCTGCTTCTCTACTTGTGATCTCTCTGTCAAATAAATAAAATCTTTAAAAATTTTTTTAAAATATTACCTATTATAATTTCCATACAAATTTATAAACTATTTGGCAATGCAAACAAAATAGAATACTATGATTCTGTTTGAATCTATAGATGAATTTATGGAAAATTAACAACCATGTTAAATATTCTAACCATGAACACAATGTATTTCTCTATTATTTAGATCACCTTTATTTTCTTTCAGGAATGTTTTGCAGTTTCACTCTACAAAACTTGTACATATTTAGTTAAGTTTATCCCTAAGTTCTTTGATGTTGTAAATAGTTCTTTTTCTATTTCAATTTTGATTTATTCCTTGTTAGCATAAAGAAATATAGTTAACTTCTTAACAAATGACCTATTCTTTAAAGCATATGGATTGAGATTTCCTATTACTTTAAAATAATCATTTCAATTCTGTAAAATTATAAATTACTAGTAATTCATTCATTTAATCTATCAAAATTTGCTACAGCAGCCACGGGAAACTAATACACTGCCATTCTCACCCTTCTTATGCTTGTATAACATGATAAATTCAACACATTTTTCAGAAGTCTGGATGAGTATCATAGCAGAACGTTCATTAATCATGTAAATAAATGTTAAGGTGTGATAAATCATGCAAATTAAAATTCACATTACTGAAGAAAATATTAGTGATAGAGAAACAAATTTATCAAAGTAAATATATTTTAAGTCATTTCCATTAATTTTCTATATAACAATTTAGCAAAAATATTTTATGCACCTATACTTTTTTATTTATACAATTATAATTTTAAATAAAGTGTTTAAATTTAGAACCCAATAATTGAATTTTTTCTTGATATAATTTATTTAATTTTGTATTAACAAATTTTAAGGCTAAGAATCAAAAATACCAGTCTTCTTTATTTACAGTTAACTATGAGTGTGAATATGTTAAAAGTGGTAAGTTAACAAATATAAAAATACTAATCAAAATCATGGCTATCATCCAAAATTAAATGGCCTACTTGGTTTCAAAAGCAATTTACATTAGTATTTGTGGAATAAAATTTATTTGGTAATGATATGACATAAGTTTTAACATTTCAAATATTATCATAAATATAAAATTACAATATGCTTTATAAATATATACATATATAAATACTTTTATTTTGTTGTAAAATCTAAAAGTAAAACTAAGAGTGATTTTTTTTCACTAAGAATATAAGGAAACATTTTATTTTTAAAGAATTTAAAGTATCGGGGCACCTGCGTGGCTCAGTGGGTTAAGCCTCTGCCTTCAGCTCAGGTCATGATCACAGGGTCCTGGGATCGAGCCCGGCATCCGGCTCTCTGCTCGGTGGGGAGCCTTCTTTCCCCTTTCCCTCTCTGCCTACCTCTCTGCCTACTTGTGATCTCTGTCTGTCAAATAAATGAATAAAATCTTAAAAAAATAGAATTTAAAAAGTGTCATAAATATATGAAAATGAAAATTTGTGAATATGATTTCTTTATTTCTTGAACGAGTTTTACAGATCCCCTTTTATGTGACAAACTTTGCTGGGTGTTGGTGGAGACACATTAGTGAACCAAACAGAGCAAGTGCCTGTTCTCATTGTGTTTACATTTCAGTGAGTTACAAAATCAAAATGAATTTTAGAAGTGTGTTTTAAATAATAATTTTGAAAATTTAATTTACTTCACTGAGAAATCATTTAGAATGCAAATTCAGAAGATATTGCTTTTTCACCTAATATAATATAATATATCTTCTTTAAGAAAAGTGGGATTTTTAAAATGATCTCTTTATATTATGTCAATGACAGCTACACAAGTCATTGGTCACACATTTGACTTTTCTGCACTAATCCCTAATTCAACCTATTGGGGAATAACTACTTTCAGAAACGTGACTGACATAAGTGCAAAGCAGTATCACTGGGCTGAAATCAAGGGAAGAAGAAAGATGCTCTTCCCTAGAGGCTCTAGGGGAGAATCCATTTCTTACATTCTCCGGTAGCTGCCATCATTGCTTTGTTTGTGGTTATTTCATTCTCTCCCTTGTCGATTAAATATGCCTTCCGTCATGGTAAATTTTATGTCTTAATGTACCTTTACCATGATTTCTTGTAGACCATAATACCCAGATGTTTGGTTAAACACATCTGTAAGTCACTTTGAAAGTATTTTTAGGATGAGGTTAAGTCCCTTTGAAGGCATTTTTGACATTTAAATCAGTAAATGAGTGAAGAAAAGGGCCTATCACACGTGGGTGGACTCCATCCAATCAGTCAATCAGATGAAAGTCTTGAGAAAGAGACTGACTTCTCCCAAGAAAGAGTGGATTCTGTCTACAGACTGCCTTCGGACTCTAGCTACAACATCCACACTTCCCTGGAACTCTAGCCTGCCACTGTACTCTGCAGATTTTGGACTTGCCTATGTATATTTTTTATACTAAATATCCTGGATTATCCCTGGATATCTAGGCGAGTCCTATTTGGAATCACATGTGTACTCAAAGAGTCAGAAAGAGACAAACAGAAGAAGAAAAGGTTTATTGATCACGGAGAATGTTCTAACTCAAGATCCTTAACTTTTTGTATGTATCCGCAAAATTTGTTTTCTGTTGTGTATTCACAGGTTCCAGGGATCAGTGCTTGGATATCTTTTGGGTAGCCATTATGCAACCTACTCCACCTAGAATTGAAAAGTCTATCTTTTCACGAAACAGTAATCGTATCTGCATCAAACTTAGGTGGAGAATGGAAACCAGCACATTAGCTTTGCACAAGACATATTTAAATTATAACAGAAGACTTAATAATTTGTTCTTCAATCTTTCAGGTCTACTGATATGCATGTAAATCTCATGATAATTTTAAATATTTCAATTGCTTTTTAATATATTCAGAAAAAATGAGAATATGAAAGACAAAAAAATCACGATAGGTTTTAAGGAATCTTTTAAAAATAGTACCAATTATGAATATAAGCTTTTATTTGCTGTATCTTATATTCTATAGTTACCAAAATATTTAAGTTTTAATTAGATGGACCTGAGTAATTAAATCAGTTACATTATATAAGAATGTTATTTTATGGAATACATAAGAACTATGCATGGATTTTTCTATAAAAGCAAATTTTGAGTGAGAAAGAGATCCTAAAAATCATAATCAAGAGTACTGGCTAAGAGGTAGTGGGTTAGTCAATGACAATGAATGGGACACAATCACCCTGACAGCAAGATCTGAGTGGAAAAGAGATTAATTGGAAAATGCAAATGAAATTGCAACAGGAAACATAAGTCATCTTCATTCTTCATTGATTTCTTTGAGAAGAACTCCCTCCCCAGCCTAGTTTCCAAAGAGTTTTAGAAGAACAGAGGAATAAAAATGAAGACTATTCCTGTTTCATTCCTTTCCATTTTGTAAAAGTGCCTTGTCTGTGAAACAGGTATTTGAATAAAAGTAACTATTTTGCATTTTATGCATGCATAATGTTCTGTCATAATAATTTCATCTGAAGACTTAGATTAAATCTTTTAATAATGTCATATTCTCTAAATTCAGAACTTTATTAAATATTCTATTTAATAATTGTCAGGTGTTCTTTAATGCATTTATCTTTTTTCATATGGTCAAGAAACACTATGCTGCATTTAAAATCTTAATCATTTGTAGAATATTGGGAGTGCAATAAAAAATTTGTTGGTTAGATATAAGTCAATCCTTGTTGGGGCTCTTTATTTCCTAAGAACCATGTTTTGTTTTGTTTTGTGTTTCTATGTTTGGTTTGGTTTTTATTTGTCAAAAGCCTGAAAAATTGTTGTTAAATCATTTAATCACTTGTACATCTTAAAGAATTTGTAAAACCAGGAAAAAAAATTATAAAACCTAGAGCTATGACTTGTAACTAGCAATGCTTTAAGAAAATGTTGGGGGTGGTGGGCTTCTGGTAAGCTAGAAGTTAATTTCATTTGCTTTTGGCAATTCTAAGCACAACATTTTAAAAATGGATCTTAAAGAAATAAATTATAAGATTATTTATATATTTTCTTGAGCAACAAGAAAACATAATAATAGTATATAAATATTCTAAAAACTAAAGCAGAAGAGAATTTCAGATAGAATTAAGTAATAACACTATTGCAACAAAAAGTCAATTTACTTCTTCAACCGTAGCATATTTCTGTCAAGCCTCTTACTCAGTCCCATAAAAGATTATGGGGAAGATGAGACAACAATGATAAGCTTATTCATTACCTGTGAAAAGCTGATCTCAGTAAAACAGATATCTAGATCAAATAATACAATGGATTCACTATATTACACTCCCGTGATTTGTGAGGAAACTTCTACTAAATGTTTTTGTATTAACATTTAAAATTGTTATGCTTAATATTGTAAATGAAATTTCTACTTTTATTATGTTTCAGATTTAGAAAGTAATATTCAGAGCTCAGTTTAAATTGATACCTGGCAGAAAGCCTGATGCAACTCTCTTAAATTCTAACCAAAATGCCTATCAAAACAAAATGAGAGCTGGGCTCCCACATCTCTACCCTAAACAAATACTGCCAGAGCCCAACAACAGAATGGAATAGGATCATTCCGGTAGCTTTAAATTCTATAAGGTTAAATTTTGTGATACAAGTTGTGACCCATTCATGGATTTTCATGTGAAACAAAATAGACCAGTCATCCAGTAAAAAAACAAAAGGCATTCAATCCATTCTACCTTGCTTGTTCCTTTGGCTCAAAGACTCTTAGTGTTTAAGAACAAAATCCTGGGCATTCATCCATGCTTTTCACCTACATACACACATGTGGTGAAAGGTAAGTATCCAGTCACTCTTTCCTCCTCCATTCAAAGAAGAAAGCCTTCAGAAATAACTGGACATAAAAGAAAAAGATTGGGAGATGCTGACATGCCTGAGATGATTCAGGTTTCCACATACCCTTAATTTAGAAAGTTAAGTAACTAGAAATGAAGCTAAAGGAAAACCAAAATAGAATACAGATGAACAGATTTAATGCTACTATTATATCTAAAATGGGCTGTGGCCCACTCACATAAATTTTCTGGATTTTTTTGTTGTTAAGAGAAGGAGAAGTATCAACAACAGTGAGGACAAATAAGTAAAACTGGTATAAGTCAATATTTTTTTGGAAAATTTGAAGTTCAAATAAAATTTTTCTTTTTCAAGAATGAGTAAATGGGGAAAAAGCAAACACAATAAATTTAATTAGTCTTAGAGATAGCTAATACTGCCCCATTATGAGTTTAAAAACTAGAAGGAAAGAACAGTCTACCATAAAAAGCAAGATGAATAAGAAAAGTAAGCATGGCAGAATGCTGAAATGTGAGATAAATTAAAGTCAGCCTCATAGACAAGTTGGAATTGGCAGAGTGGTATTTTAAATTATTAGGAAATCAAACCTAATGTCATTCAAAGTGCAGAGGACAAAGATATTAAGGTGAAAAACAATGAAAGCAAAAATAACAGGTATCAAGGGAGAACTCTACTTAAAGTATTTTTTTTCTATTATTGTGAAGGCAAATTAAACTGTAAAGACCAAAAGAGAATAGAAACATGAAGTGTAATATTCTAAGTTTACAGAAGACATCCCAAATTATTTTTCAGATTTTCAGATGCTGACTTTTTAGATACTGTAACAATATGATAGATACTTCTTGCTTTTTATTCCATAAGTAAAATAAGTCTTCCTTCAGTTAGGGAGGGTCCAAATCTTTTTGAAATACCATGTTTTAGGGACAAGTGATGAAAGAGGTCCATTTTATTTACCCAAAGCAAAAATTTTTAATGCTAATACTAAGAAAGAAAGTTACCAAAAATTGATAAAAAGCAGACTCTCTTTAAACCTGTTATCTTAAAGCTGAAAATGAAGAACAATTTAAAGAATATTGAGAGGGAAATTGTGATTCTAGAATTGTATAATGTAATCAAGTTGTCACTTCTCTATAGCAATAACAAGAAAAAAGGTTTAGACTGGCCCATTTTGGAGAAAGATAACAATGAAAAATAAAATATACTTAAATATACATTTTAAGGAGCTGAAATTCTATATTTCAGAATAATATAAAATTGCTCATGATTAATACAGATGCTATTTACTTTCAGAATTAAATTAAATGTGAGGTAATGTCTAAAAACTAAATAAACAGACCAAAATATTTCTGAAACGTAAATTTTATAGATCAGAAAACATTAAAATGATAATAATCTATGTGGAATATACATTTATGTCTATAAACTAAAGGAAAATATCATTAAGTGTCAAAAAGAAATACCTTTTATGTTGGTCACAGTTTCTGACCACAATCAACTACAAGTAGAATTTAATAATATAGTGTTAAATCTAATCCTCCCACATCCTTTTATATTTAAATATATTTTTGTAACTTTGCTCAATGAGAAGAAATTGAATGTGCAGTAAAGGGCTATGAATAAAGTAGCATATCAAACATATGAAAAACTATAGAAACTACCTTAGTCCACAAATTTATTCCATACATTTACTGGTCTACAAAACACTTTTGAGTACATACTTTGTTCCATGCATCATTCTAGCTTTTTCTCTACTACAGTATGGACCATAATAATACTATCTTACCTGATACAGTAGAAACACATAAAATTATAATTCTTGGCCTAACATCAAGTTTGGAACTCAGGAAAGTAATGTGTATGTGGTAAAAGGTTGTTATCAACAATGACAGGTTTTTTTGTGTGTTGGTTTTTCTTTCTAAAAGTTCACAGAAATGATGATGGGAAAGATTCTCGGATACTGTCACCATATTATAAATATTTGTTGTCTTTTCATTCCATAAGGAAGGCAAACCTTCCTATAGTTAGGATGGGTCAATATAACTGCACTCTAGCTGGAGCTATAATAATAAACCATACATAATTATGATTTTATGCAACTGTTGACCTTGTAAAACCACTTAACCTATCTGAACTCACTTAAACTTTTTTCATGCATAAATAAAAGAATTTGAACTTAGTTTCCTTTTTTATTTGTATTTTTAGGGGATTTGTTTTAATATAGTCAATAAAATAACATACATAAATGAGTTATAAATCCAAAACCGTGCAAAAGTATTGTTTTATTACAAATTTGTTATTGATAATAGCACAAACATCACTTAATATTATGTTGCATTTATATGATGAACAATGTAAGCCATTACATCGGATGTAAATATAAGGGCAAGGACCTGGAATTTGGCCTACAAGGATAGGCTGAATTTGAATAAAACAAAGAATGTAGACTATTTCAATCAGCAGAAAACAAAAATTTTATAAAGACCCATAGAAAGGGTCAACCAAATTTAGGTTACAAATGACCTAGATTTAGGGAAAGGAACCACATTGGCTATGTGGTGACCATGATAATTCCAACTACAGACCCCTTCGTACAGAACATAAACTTAATCAAGCTGCTATACGCTCACATCCATCCCAGTGTTTCGGCAGAATACAAACCTTCCGTAGGCTGTCTTCACCAATGACTTAGTGTGGGAGGGGTATTAAAGTATACCTGTACCTGGGTGAAACAGGAAGCCTTTGTCTGACTTGTCTTTGTTCAAGGGATCCCTAATGGCTTTTCTAAATCTTCTGTGGAGGCCTCAGCAGTGTAGAATGCTCACACCCAACCCTCTCTCTTTGTTCCTTCTTTTGGGGTTGGACTTGCTTTGAGGTCAGAGAGCTCTCCCTACCTTCACTGGCGCGATCTATCTTATGTTCTTTGAACAGGCATCTCCCCTCATAAAATCCTGACATGTTGTCTGTATCTCAGAAGGCACCAGGTGAGAGATTAGTAGAATATATCCTTTCTAAGGGTGGGGGAAAAAAGCTTAAAATAGTAGGGAAGAGAAGATTATTCTAGTTTATTCAGTTATTCAAGTTGAACATTATAGTGATGAGATACAGTCATTTTAACTAATTGAATTTTCATGATAATAACAGTAATGCATATTTATTACAGAGAACTTGGAAAACAGGATAGAGAAAAGGCCAAAAATATCAACAAGAAAGAAAAGTTGTCACTAACATTTTGGTGTATTTAATTACTCTTTAAATGCATAGTTTTTTTACTTAAGTTCACTGCAGAAAAAATACATTTTACTGAAAATATGTCTTAGGATTATGCTACAATGAAAAGCATGTAAGAAAAATTAGGAAAAACAAATAATGTGCCTGAGGTGAGAGTTTTTATGACATTGTTAATTTTTCAAATTTCATTTAGAAGTTTTAATAACCATTTTATTCTTTGTAGAAGATTTGATAATCACAATCATAGTAGAAATTTAAAACAGTTGAAAGATAGGATTGGTAGAAAAATCTTCTGCCTTTTATGTCTCATGAGCTCTGAGGAAGACTTTTATAATGGATATTAAAATTATTTCCACTCTTAGCTGCACAGGAGAGTAGGTAAAAGGTCGTAGAGCTAATTATTACAAAGGTGTTAAATGGTCTGCTGTTAAATTGATGACATTTGTTTCAGAGTGATGAACTTGTATCAATGACTCCCCCTAAAAAATTCTTTAAAGGTATGCTTAAGAAAGAGTAATCCTCCCTTCTATATAGGATGTATATTCCAAAAGCTTCAGTGGATGCCTGAAACTGTGGATAGTACTGAATTCTATACCTTAGTATGTTTTTCCTACACATACATACCTATGATGAGTTTAATTTATAAATTAAGCACAGAGATTAATAACAACTAACTATAAAACAGAAAGAACATAACAATATACTGTAATAAAAGTTATGTGAATGTGGTCTCTCTCTCTCAAAATATCTTATTGTACTGTATTCACGCTTCTTCTTGTGGTGATGTGAGATGATAAAACCCCTACCTGATGAGATGACGTGAGGTGAGTGGTGCAGACGTTGTAATGTTAGGCTACTATCGACCTTCTGACTCTATACATAAGGAGGATCATTTTCCAGAACATAGGTATCTGAAATAGCAGAAAGCAAAATCCTGGATAAGTTAAACAGGTATCTAGATTCATTTTAAGGAAGTATATTACAATTCACTATGCTGTAGATAATGTTGATTTTTGTCTTCCTTAAACAAAAGCAGTAATTCTCACTTTAATACTCTGATTGTCTTAAGAATGAATGACCAGGGTGCCTGGGTGGCTTAGTGGGTTAAGCCTCTGCCTTCGGCTCAGGTCATGATCTCAGGGTTCTGGGATCGAGTCCCGCATCGGGCTCTTTGCTCAGCAGTGAGCCTGCTTCCCCTCTCTCTGCCTGTCTCTCTACCTACTTGTGATCTCTCTCTCTGTCAATAAATAGATAAAATCTTTAAAAAAACATGAATGACCTTGATTTCCTAGTCATCACACTCTTTAAGTGATCCAGAGAAATTGTATTAAATATATATATACAGGGGCACCTGGGTGGCTCAGTGGGTTAAAGCCTCTGCCTTCGGCTCAGGTCATGATCCCAGGGTCCTGGGATCGAGCCCCACATTGGGCTCTCTGCTCCGTGGGGAGCCTGCTTCCTCCTCTCTCTCTGCCTGCCTCTCTGCTTACTTGTGATTTCTCTCTGTCAAATAAATAAAATATTTAAAAAAAATATATATATATATATACATAAGCATGTGATAACAACTTTCTATTCTTTAGACAAAATTGACAGTGAGCTGAACATTTTAGTTAAGCTGAAATTTATTTTAAAAAGCCAGTAGCAACATTTATTAAGCTTAATGAAGGATAGTATGAAAATCCAAGTACAATTGGAAGTATAAAAATTATACAAATTGTTCAAATAGAACAATGAATGCAAATTAGAAAATTCCTAGTGATGCATAACTGTATTCTGTGGGGGTCAGTATTATGAAGAATGTAAACTTTTACTCTGATTTGATTCTTTCCTAAACAAGTATTTTTCTTCAGTTATTTTGGCTTCAGAAATCATCTTTCATCCCTGAAGTGAGAGTCATAAATTTTGGGATGAATTTTAAATCCCCTCAACAGTGACATCTATTGAGTCTTCTTATTTGAGAAATGAGCTTGTAGCTTAGACGTGTAATAACCAAAAGAAATGAATCTTGAAAGCCTTCAACAATCTTTTGGAAATTTGGCTTTCCTCAATGTAGAAATGCCATTCCATTGATTAAGCATAAACAAGGGATATGAAAAAATAAGTAGTTCCTGCCATGCTCTACATCTAAAGTCTTCATCATTTGCAAATATGGCACATTACTGACTTTGACCTTTGTAGTTTCTACTTTTTCTTATATTGGATTCTTGACTCTGAGGGTTTTTTTTTTAAATCTGTAAAGTGCTATTTATCTATTTTTCCCACATGTAAGCAGAAATACCTCCACAAGTTAATTTAACAGGGGAAATTTAATACAAAGACCTGGTTAAACAGGTAAGAAGATTAAAAAAAAAATCAGAGTAGGAGATAACACAGAGTAAGGCTGCATGAGGTACTGGACCCTCTATGGGGGATAAACATGCAGGAAAATGTGGCTGATTCAAGAACCTAGAACATGAAAATGGGTTCTGACAGGGTTGAGGTCCAGGTACCCGAGAACAAGTGACCACTTCACTTCACAGCGTGCTCAGTGAGAAAGGTTCAGCACATTTTCTAGCCCTCATGCTAGAGCTAAATGCTGCCAAGGGAAGGAAGTGCTTATTTTAGGGCAATACTGGTAAGTATTGAAGACAAGCAGAACAGAGCACAGCCCCCTCCCTCATCTTGCCTTCCAATCTGATGAGCAGGTAGACAAAGGGAAAGAAGAAATCTAATGTGCAAAGTACCAGCCCCGGCATCATAAAGTTGAGTCCAGAGGATAGATTTGAGCTAAAAGACAATGGCTTAATAACTTTACCCAACTCGTTTGAATTATTACTATTATTAGTCACTGTTCAAAGTAATAAAGCACATCATTTTTCTGCTCAGGCTTCAGTGAAATAGATCTTTCTCAATCACACTTGTTATTTCAGGATTTCCGTTAATCTGCTGCTCTAAAGCCACTCACTAAATTATACCTAAGACTTCTTTTTTTTTTTTTACAATGTTCATCCTTTTGTTTATTTGTTTATTTTCCTCCTACCTTAAAAGAGATGAAAAATGTGGCTCCATGCCATTAAATTTGGAAGCTTATGCTGTGTTTTCTGGGTATTCGTTTTCCCTCTGGCATGCTAACACACACTTTCAAGTTTCTACCTATTGGCAAATATCACAAAGTATAAAATCTGGGGAAAAAATAGACTCTGCCCTGAGAGAAAAACTGAGATTGGTGCCTTCTCTTCATTACTGTCACTCATACTAACTCTGACCTTCAAAATTCTGGATTCACCTTCTTATACCTTGACATTCATATTCAGCTGGCTTTCCAATGTCTAAATACTGTCTCCTGACTTTTATGGTACTTAAAGATTTCTTCTCTTGCATGAGTTCCCTTGGAACTTCAGAATTCCCCTTTTTTGTCTTCCAAACTTATGTATAATCACTTCATTCCAGGTCTCTCTTGCTTCTCCTCGCTTCTCAGCAACCTAGTGGGAAAGACCCATTTGCTTCCCACTCAATCAGGCAGGTGTTTAATTGCTTTCTTAGCACTTCAAGTAGCTATTTTTGTATAAGATTTTTCCCCATTCATTCCTACTTGCTAATGTATCTCTAATTTCATGGAAAAGCAGGAAGACAAGGACATTTAAATCATCGTAATGCTGCTGAGGTACATAAAACAACCGAGACTTCTTTCTCTCCTCAAAAATAAATCTCTTCTTGTTTTCATGGAGAAGTTACACATCACTATCAAATACTGAAGGTAGGAGCCATTGATGACTGTATAAAAGTAAAACCACAGCAATAAACATTCTAATTTATGCATATTTTTGTAGTGGTTTGTTAGCAATTATTCTAGCGTTTTCCCATCTTACCTTGCCATCACTGGTCTAACTTGTTTTTATTTACAACAGAAAGTTCACCAGAAGAGAAAATTGTAAACAAAATGGAGAGTCACTTCTTAGTGTGTATATGTTTGCATATGTGCTATTTGTATGAATTGTATTAAGAAACACATATTATACATTCATACATCTTATATCTAAATATTATATGTCTTACATGCATACATGTTTGATAATACATATGCATCTATGACAATGCAATACATTTGTGTTGTGTTCACTTTCAGGATGCTTTGTGCTATGTAGGTAGGCTAAAGGGTATTACTCACCTATAAATGCTTACTAGATTCATTAACTTATTGGGGCTTACAAATATACAGTGTTATGCTGTTCCTGAATTTTCAAGCACTGTGAAATGTAGCAGCCATTGATCATGGATCAAGGTCCAACAAGCAGAGGCCTCAATACTCAGGAAATATAAAATCTCTGCTCTAGATATTAAACTAGAAATCATTTCTCCTCTCTGTATTCTCACATAATACGTTAGCCCCTAGTAAACCTCACTTTTTTGAACTTGATTTGCATTCTTTTGTTTACAAGCCTTTTCCTCCATCCTTTTGTAAGTACTTTGAAGACAAGGACCATGTCTGATGTTTTAAGCCCCCGCAATTTCTAATCAATTTCCTTATACATCCTCAGTATTTATTGGCTTTAGTTGCAATAAGACAGGAAGACATGATAGTATTATTTAGCATCTTTAGATATTTTTCTATTTTTATACATGAATCATAGAGTGCTTATAAATTAGACAGTTATCTACGACCACAAAATTGCATGCTTATTTAGAATAGCTTGGTAGGTTAAATAATTTTAAAAAACCCCAAAAAACAAAAAACAATCTTCTGTTAAAAGGAACATTGTAGGGTTTGGGGAATTTTTTTTTTTTTAAAGAATTTATTTATTTATTTGACAGAGAGATCACAAGTAGGCAGAGAGGAAGGGAAGCAGGCTCCCTGCGGAGCAGAGAGCCCGATGCGGGGCTCGATCCCAGGACCCTGAGATCATGACCTGAGCCGAAGGCAGCGGCTTAATCCACTGAGCCACCCAGGCGCCCCCGGGAATTTTTTTTTTTAAGGAACATTGCTGATCATATGGTTAATTTTCCCATTCTATATCTTCACCTCAAATGTTCAAATGAGCCAAAACATTGTACATACAACTAACAAAATATTGAGTTTATAAATTACAATCAGAGAGTTTATTTAACCAATTTGGGTAATAATAAATAGCATACTATTACATGGTGGTTATAATGGCCAGGTATTGTTTTAAGCACTTTACATAAATGAATTCATTTAATTCTTAAGACAACCCCAAAAGGTAGATATTATTATTTCCTCAATTTAAAGATGAAAAGAATGGTCGCTCTGGTGGCAGATTTGAACCCAGGAGACTGGCTTAAGAGTTCATGCTGTTAAATACTGTCTAATATGCCTTGTCTTAAAATAGTTAATTTATTTTGGTTATTTATTTATTCGGTTATTTATTTCAGATATAGAATATCCAAATTGAGATAAATAACAGCCTCCTACTTATACTTAAGCATTTTGAATAACCTTCTGTTTATCTCCATTTTCACAGATTCCTAGTACAGAAATAGAGCGGGCAGAGATTTAGGAGGGCAAGGGCATCAGAGAACTGGAAACTGTTGCACTCCCTCTGCCCTGGGTGTCTTCCATTGGGTCCTATGCCCTTAGCAATATGCAGTGAGTGATAGATTTATGACTGAAATTCTGAAAATAGTCTCTTTGGTCCCACCACTTACTAGATTGGGAATTCAGCTTTCCAAATATTTTGCTTCAACTCTCACCTTGCAAAAATACCAATCCTGAATATTAACAAGCTTCTGTGAATAACATAGACTACAGCTTGAGAAACAAAAAGGAGAGAGAAGTAAGCATATTTATATCCTATGAGGAATTCCTGCAGATTTTAAATGTTTCTATAATTTCCTTTTGTGTAGTAATAAAAACAAATTAGGCTCATGTTGTTTTTATTGACTTAGGGTTTAATGGAACTGCCACTTTTCAATAGGGTTTCACATAGGTGTCCAATTAACTATTCACTCAGACAGGAGGTTACTGCACAAATGTATGTAACCTTACCCCAGACCATTTGTTTAATGTTTCCTGCCATGTGACAGCATTTATCTGATTACCAGCAGCAAAGCAAACAGGTCATGATGGCCAAAACAGCCCTTCTTGTGTCCTTAATAAATGCGACTCTCATGATTCTTAGTTTTAGATATAACAATTTGAAATGATTATTATATTGCACAGTGACTATATGTACAGACACTTATATAGAGAGATATAGAGAAAATTACCATTTATTTTATTTTTCCATGTTAATGATCTATGAAAAGAAAATGTTGGAGGGTTTATATGGGTTTTCCCTTGGTAATTATTTCAGATGAAAATTGTATTGCTGCTAATGGGTAGACACATAATTCAGTAATTAAAATTTGATATACCATTAACAATCACACATCTAGATGGCTTTTAAGAACCTGAAACTTTTTTTTTTCATTTCCTTTTCTTCCTTCCTATCTCTCTCATTCTCTATGTTTTCTTTTTCTTAAAGTATTATATATCAACAGATACCAATTAAATATATGCATTTGCATCCAATAAATCATACACAAACTGTGAAATTTTGCTTATATTTCTCAGATTGCTGTATTCATTAGAACATACAGATTGTAAGCTAGTCAAAGAAAGTGCCCATATTTACATGAACTACTAAAATCAGATGTTATCACCATATATTATAATTGGCACTGAAACAGGTGTCTGGGTGGTTCGGCTGGTTCAGCATTGACCTCTGGTTTCCGCTCATGTGATGATCTCATGGGTAGTGGGATGAAGCCCTCAAGTCTGGCTCTGGACTCAGCGGGGAGTCTGCTTGAGATTCTCTCCCTCTGTGCCTCCCCCGACTCACTTGCTCTCTCTTTATAATAAATAAAAAAATCTTAAAAAAAATAGCACTGAAATATCCATTATCTATGTGTCATTGAGATTAGGATAGTAAGAAAAATTTAAGATTTATAGATATAGGTTTATTTACCAGTAGAATAAGCTTTAAATAATCTCTTGAAAGAAAAGAGCACCTCTACAGATGTTATGTATATTTGTGAGCAGATAAAGTCATGCATCCCTATATTTATATGCTTTAACTTTTGAGAATTACACAATTAAGTTCGGATTTATGAGAGAACTTAGTATTTTCTGAAACTATAGTGAAGTTTGGTATTAAACAGAGCATTCCACCTTAACTCCTCATCCACAGTTTTTTAGTAGCATGAAGGGAAAAAAAAGGAAAATTTTAATTACTGAATTACGTGTCTGTGCATTAAGAGACTCTAGGTGAGTTCCAGAGACTGAAGCCCATGACAGCAACTAAAATAGTCTCAAATTTCAATTGTTTTCAAGTGCAACTATGAAGTTTCATTTGTTAATTGGATATTGTAGGTTATATAAAATGTATAAATAATGCGGGAATATCTATGTATTTCAAACATTAGAGAAAATAATTTTTGATATTATTAGACAAATACATAGATTCATTTTTATATTCAGAAATAGAAACATTCAAGCTGTAGAAATCCCAGTAGTTAATACGTACAGGTTGTTCATTCTTAACTCTGTCAACACCAGTATCAAATATAATTATCATTTTGCTACAGGAATATATTGACAATTATAATATCTTTATTTCCCTAAATAAATGTTATGCTTAAAAGCTCTGCTTTTTGGTATTTCAAGATTTGCTTAAACTTTAATTACCTCTTTTTAAATTTTTAATTTGAAATTAATTACTTTTCAAAAAGGGTTTTAATTTGAGTTTTCTTATAAATAAATAGAATTAAATAGCATAAGTATGTACTTTCTTTGGAATCCTCAATTCAAAATTAAGCTTGTTGAAATGTATTGTCAGGGGGCGCCTGGGTGGCTCAGTGGTTTAGGCCACTGCCTTCGGCTCAGGTCATGATCTCAGGGTCCTGGGATCGAGTCCCGCATCGGGCTCTCTGCTCGGCAGGGAGCCTGCTTCCCTCTCACTCTCTCTGCTTGCCTCTCTGCCTACTTGTGATCTCTCTCTGTCAAATAAATAAATAAAATCTTAAAAAAAAAAAAAAAAAAAGAAATGTATTGTCAGTTCCTTATCTGTATACCCCACAAAAGCATGCTGATGGGTGAGAGATATCATTCAGAGCACAAAGCCAACTTTCTAAAATTCTTTTTTTTGTGAATACCCCTGTGACACCCTAGAGAATAGTTATTTGAGGTAGAATAATTTCAAAACACACATGTTCCATGTATTTTGATTGATTAATTACACATTTTATTATGAAAACATTTTAGAATTATTTAAAAATATTTAAGCCAATAGCTCTTCATCTTTAAAACTTTCTGTATTTTATTAAAAACATGGAATCCCCCTCTTTCAGTCTTCTAATTCAAGCTTTTACATAGGTTCCTAAACAAAAAAATGGAATCTTGATTTTGTAGACCTATGGACACAGAGAGTATTATGCTAAGTGAAATAAGTCAGACAAAGAAAAATACTATATGATTTCACTTAATATCAAATTTTAAAAACAAAACAAAACAGAAACAGACTAACAGATATAGGAAACAAACGGTTGGTTACCAGAAAGGGGCAGAAATTGGGGAAAGGGGCATAATAGGCAAAGAGGATGAGGAGATAAAAACTTCCAGTTGTAAAATAAGTAAGTCATGGGGATGAAATATACAGAATGGGGAATTTAGTCAATAACACTGTAGTAACATTTTATGTTGACAAATGGTGATTCTATCATGGTCAGCACTGAGTAATATACAGAATTGTCAAATCATGCTGTATACCTGAAACTAATATACCATTGTATGTATTATATCTCAAATATACTTCAATAATAAACAAAAATTAAAGTTAACAATAAAAATATCAATATTAAAATTAACAAAAATTGGGGCTCCTGGGTGGCTCAGTGGGTTAAAGCCTCTGCCTTCGGCTCAGGTCATGATCCCAGAGTCCTGGGATCGAGCCCCGCATCGGGCTCTCTGCTCTGCAGGGAGCCTGCTTCCTCCTCTCTCTCTGCCTGCCTCTCTGCCTAGTTGTGATTTCTCTCTGTCAAATAAATAAAAAAATATATTTAAAAAAAAATTAACAAAAATTATCAAAAATAATAAAAAATGGCTGTCTAACAAAAGGTCCAAAGTGGCTATCTAACAAAAGGTTCATATATAATTTAAAATGATAGAGATGAATTACATGGTTCTCCAGGTCAAGTTAGCATAAATAACATCAACATTAATGTTGGAAATGGCGTAATTTTATTTTACATTTATTTTATAAGTGGTACTTTTTATGGTCAAATTAAGAAACTAATTTTTATGATCACTATAGATAAAAAAGAAATGTTACCACATAGAGAGCAGGTATAAATATAACACTAACACTATTCTTAATATTAAATAGCTTCTAAAATTTCCAGTTTAAAAGCATATAAAATCATCTGTAAATGACAGTATATCTCATTGCTTTGTCTCTCCTTCACATGTCTACTATTTTCTATCCTCCTGAGTTTTTCATTAAAAATTAATTAGTATATTTTAGCAATATTTATCTATAGCAAATTATTAATATTAAATATTTTCATGCTCTATGATCACATAGGAATTCTCCTATTTTATTCCAAGTTTCCAGAATTAGGTCTTTAATCACTCTGTGGAAAATATATAAGACATAAGCATGGTAAGAATCTAAATTTATTTGTTTTTCATGTGGCGAGCCAGCTATCCAAGCTTCATACACTGAATAGTTACATACTGTCTTCACTGATTTATAAAGCCACCTCAGTCATATGTCAGGTGCTGTACTTAGTACTGTTAGTCAGTTTGTCCATCCTGTACTGACTCTATAATTACTACAATTTTCCACAAGGAGAACAAATTACCCCATCACATTCTTGTTCTTCAAAATTATCTTGATTACACTTGGCTCTTTGTTGCAATGGGTTTTGAAATCTCTTTGGACTTATAGTTTACCTTTGAAAGAATGTGTCTGTCATAATTCTTCTACTCTGTGAATTTAGTACAATTCTCTATTTCGATTTTTATGTCCTTCAGTACACTTACTGTCATTTTCTTCATAAAATTTTTGCACATCACTGAACTCTTTCATTGGTTTTAATAGTATGTATTTATATTCTCTTGGGTTTTCTAAGATGACCATCCTGTCATGTGAAAAAAAAAAAAAAAGATGGCTTTATTCTTCCTTTCATTTCTGTTGCCGCCCTATATATTTTCTTCACTTATAGAGGAATTTTTGCATAATGACGATCAGCAACATGCATAGTATGCATCATACTCTTATCACAGATTTTATGAGAATGTTTCCATCCTCAAAATTAGTATTTCATTTGCTGTAGAATTTGACAGGTGTCCTTTATTAGATTTAGGAAATTCTTTTTATTCTTTTCTGTAAATTGTTAAAAACATTTTTAACCAAGAATGGAATTGCGGGGCACCTGGGTGGTTCAGTCATTAAGTTTCTGCCTTTGGTTCAGGTCATGATCCCAGGGTCTTAGGATGGAGTCCGGCATTGGGCTCCCTGCTCTGCAGGAAGCCTGCGTCTTTCTCTCCCACTCCCTCTGCTGTGTTCCCTCTCTTGCTGTGTCTCTCTCTGTCAAATAAATAAAATAAAAATCTTTAAAAAAAAAAGAATGGAATTGTATCTTTTTAGATCATCATAAGAGTATTCTCCTTTAATTTATGAATATAGTGTATTATTTTAATAGATTTTTAAATACTGAATATCCATACATTTTCTGAATAAACTGTAATTGGTGCTGATATATTATTCTATGCACTTGTTTTACCTCAAAATTTTCATCTATACATATGTTAGGTTGGCTTTCAATTTTATTTTCATGTAGAGGCTTTATTTGGCTTTAGGTACAGTAAAAGGTTATACTAACCTTGTAAAATGGATCAAATAGCTTTATTTATTTCCTGAACCAGACTGAAAGAAATAGGGAATACCTATTGCTAGGATTTTTAAGAAACATAAGCCTGACTATTTGTATTTGTGGCAAGTATTTGTAGCAACAAATTTTGAAATATTTGAGTGCTGATTCAATTATGTTAAGGTAATGGCTAAATATAAATTTGAAAGTTTCATTTTGATTTTAACTTTATTGAGTTCCTTATCTATGTATTTTAAAACTTCCAAACATATGTTTTGGCTATATTTTATTGTATTTTTATTTAATGTGTTGTTATAAAATATATTTTGTATGAAATTGATTTTGTAAAATTTGTTGAATTTTTTCACTTAGTACTTAGTTTCATATACAGGAGAAAGAAAGTATATTGTCTATGCATTAGGAGCAAAATATGCTTGTACATTTGACTTATCTTCTTTTAGGAGAAACAGATACCTTACTTCATGTGATATCGCCATCATTTGGTACTCATTTTTGGCACCCAGTGTTTTTTATCTTCATTTTCACTTTTATTTTATGTCTGATTCAGTGGTAGCATAGAGCTGATTTTTTAAAACCAACATGATTATCAGAAGTTTTATGGATGCCTTTGGTGTATTTTTATTACAGACATGTCTTTGACATATTTCTACATTATTTTGTATGTAATATTTATTATCCTATTTGTTTTCTCACTTTTTTTTTCCATCCCCATGTTCCATAGGATTAAGTATCCTATAAACTTTTACTTCCCTTGACTGCTTCATGATCCAGATTTAATATCTGGGTCACCTGGGTGGCTCAGTTGGGTAAGTGTTTGCCTTTGGGTCAGGTCATGATCCAGGGTCCTGGAATCAAGCCCAGTGTCAGGCTCCCTGCTTGCTTCTCCCTCTCCCTCTGCCCCTCCCTCTGCTGTGCACTCTCTCTGTGTCACAAATAAATGAATAAAATCTTTAAAAAAAAGATTTAAATTCTATTTGTTTCTGCATTTAATTATGCATCTAGCTAGTTTAAAAAACACTCAGCTACTAGAGGAAATTTTGTATGCTTAACAACTTGCCCCAACATATTATTTTTGTTTGCATTTAAGTTTAGCTTTCATAAAATGTACATATGTATTATTATTAAATAATTTTACATTCGATAATTTCCCAAAATGTTTTATCAAATATTATGTGCCAATATTTTGCTTATAATACATACCTTTTATCTTTGCAGTCTTATTGATGCATATCTTTTTGTGTGTGATTTTAATGATCTTAATGATTTTAATGGTCTTTGGGTGATAAATTCTCTTAGCTTTTGTGTGAGAACGTTTTTACATTTCCCTTATTCTTTTTTTTTTTTTTTTAAGATTTTATTTATTTATTTCACAGACAGAGATCACAAGTAGGCAGAGAGGCAGGCAGAGAGAGAGAGGAGGAAGCAGGCTCCCCGCGGAGCAGAGAGCCCGATGTGGGGCTCTATCCCAGGACTCCGGGATCATGACCTGAGCGGAAGGCAGAGGCTTTAACCCACTGAGCCACCCAGGCGCCCCAACATTTCCCTTATTCTTGAATGAAAGTTTTATATTTGGTTTCTGATTGCCAACAGAGTGATTTTCCTTCAGTAATCTGAACATATTTGTCTAAAATATTACTAATGATACAAGTAATTTTCATCTTTAAAGGTAAGGTAGGTTTTTTAGTGGTATCTTTTAAGATAGCCTTTTTATTGTTGATATTCTATATCTTCCTTGTAATCATTCTAAATGTAGATTTATTATCATCACACTGATAACGCAAAATGCTGTTATCTATATGTTTATTTACTTATTGCGTTTGAAGAATTTTCAACAATTATTTAATTGAATATCACTTTTATTCCGTTCTCTCTGTTGTCTTCTTCTAGAATAACACCTAAACAAATATGATTGTTTAATCTAGTTTCCTTGTATTTCTTATTATTTTTCTATTCTGTCTTTTGTATTTTTCTAATTTTATATCTCAACCTCTCTTATTTCATCTTCTGAATTCATTACTATATTCTTTGTGTCCAATATCATATATTCTATTTTCTTTTTAAATGACTGCATTTTTCATTTTGAGATTTCTAAAGTGTTGTTTTTTAATCCACTTTATGTTGTTCATTTCTGATTTTTTTTTTTGTTTCATACCTAATTATTTTAAATTAATTCCAGGCTTTATTTTCTTTTTATAAATTCTCTGTCAAATTTTTCTGCCGGGGTGCCTGGGTGGTTCAGTGGGTTAAAGCTTCTGCCTTTGGTTCGGGTCATGGTCTCAGGGTCCTGGGATCGAACCCCACATCAGGAGGAGCCTGCTTCCTCCTCTCTCTCTGCCTGCCTCTCTGACTACTTGTAATCTCTATCAAATAAAGAAATAAAATCTTTAAAAATTTTTTTCTGTCAATAAGCTTAATTTAGATTTGACTTTATATATACATATTTAATACAAACATATTATATATATTTTAAGATTTTTTATTTATTTTTTTGAGAGAGAGAGAAAGAGAGAGATAGATTGCAGCAGAGGGAGAGGGAGAAGCAAGCTGCACACTGAGTAGGGAGCCCGAGGTGGGGCTAATTCCCAGGACCCTGGGATCATAACCCGAGCCAAAGGCAGGTGTTTAATCAACTGAGCCACCCAGACACCTCAACAATATATATATTTTTTATTTTGATGGTGATCTTTCTCAGGCTTATATTTATTTGGGCATATAGATAGAAAGATTGTATGATGTGTCTCTCTTTTCCTATTCCTTGCTTTTTACTCTTGCTTTTGCTCAGACATTTCCTATCTCCCGAGGGATATCTCCCTGCTCTCTGTTTAGGGCTTCTAGGAAGAATGAGGAATTTAGGATTGATTATGAATATTTGTCATCTAGGTTACTAGGGCTAATGTGGAACTAAAGACAGGATCATGGCCATCCTAATTTTTCTTTGAAAGACAGGTTTTTGTCTCTGTTCCCTTAGGCCCAGAGTTTCTAATAATAACCATAGGTTGCAGATTGTTGTTGTTTTGTTCGGTTCCCCTCCATTAGCAGGGTAGCCCAACTCAAACTCTCCTGCCTCAGTGTTTTAATCTGGTTCCCCTTCTCTCTCCTTCTGGCTCCCAGGGCCCAGGAAGCTTCTAGCTTCATTCTTGGCCAGTGTTTTGTGTTCCTGTCCCACTGTTCACTCCAAGATAGATTTTTGCCATATCTTTGTTTATTGGTTGGTTTATGTTTTATTATTTTTTGTTTTCTCATTATGTTTAAGAACTTGTTGTTATACTATGAATTAAAGGAAATTTTCAAAGCATATATTTTCTGTACCACTTCTTAAAAATTTTTTTAAAGGAAGACTGTGTGCCATTTTTAAAACAATATTTTCAAGTTTTAAAAATGACATTCTGAGTGGACTGGTGTAAAATTTGGATATTAACTTTAAAAAAAAATCTTTCATGTGAGGTCAAGGTATTTTCTTACATAAGGTCTTTTTGACCTCAGCTTACTTATGTAAATAGAGTTTCTTTAGATATTTTTAGATATTTTAGTTGCACATTTTTGTTAAAAATAATTTCAGGGATGGGGTGCCTGGGTGGCTCAATTGGTTGAGCACCCAACTATTGATCTCAGCTCAGGTCATGATCTTAGGGTCCTGGGATTGAGCCCTAGAGTTGTTTGACTCCATGCTCAGTGGGGAGTCTGTTTCTCTCCCTTTCCCCTGGCCCTCCCTCTGGCTGTTCCCGCTCTCTCACTCTCATAAATAAATAAATAATAAATCTTTAAGAAAACAATTGGTAGGGATTTATAGATTTTGTGATTATTTTGTAGATATGTTTAATTGCTCCATTATGACCCACATCACATATTAAAAAGTGCATAATTCTACTACATATTTAATTAATGGAAACTGGAGGTTATTAAACCATCTTCTGTTTCTTTTTTGGTTTTCTTTTATGGTTTTCTTTTCTCTTACTCATTTTTTTCTATTTATTTTTTTGTTTTGTTTTTTGGTGTTTTTTTTTGTTTTATTAATTAATTTATTTATTTATTTGACAGACAGAGATCACAAATAGGCAGAGAGATAGGCAGAGAGAAGAAGGGAAGCAGGCTCCCTGCTGAGCAGAGAGCCTGATGCGATGTGGGGCTCCATCCCAGGACTCTGGGATCATGACCTGAGCCAAAGACAGAGGCTTTAACCCACTGAGCCAACCAGATGCCCCTCTATTTATTTGTTTTATAAGTCCTTTTTCTCATATTAATAATTCATAATTGGAAATATTGCATACATTACTTATTTATGGTAAGTTTAATCAATGTTAAAGGATAATTTTCAAAAAAGGTAAAAGCAAGACTTTCATACAAATATAAAATTTACATGTAAAAATGATTTTCTTTTTTTTTTTTAAATATTATTCATTTATTTGAGAGAGATCACAAGTAGACTGAGAGGGAGGCAGAGAGAGAGGGGGAAGCAGGCTCCCTGCTGAGCAGAGAGCCCAATGCAGGGCTCAATCCCAGGACCCTGAGATCATGACCTGGGCTGAAGGCAGAGGCTTAACCCACTGAGCCACCCAGGTGCCCCTAAAAATGATTTTCTTAAACTCGTTAATTATTGAGGGATCAGTAAGATGTTATAATTCATTGAAATATACATACATATGTACACACACATATATATGCAGTTAACAAAAAAAATTTAGGATTATAGTGTTGGGTAAGATGCAAAACTTGTTAATAGCCAACAAGGTCATAAAGAGCAAACACCGGGGCTACCTCTTCCCTACACAGAAATTATCTGGCTCTCCACCTAACAAATTCTACAAATTAACCTCTGTTCCTACACATTAGTGAATCAGCCAAGACAATAACACCAATTCCAGCCCTATGCTGAAAGAATACTCAATAATACCTTCTGTCTATTCAAGATACTCATAATATTTTGACATCCTTATGTACATTCCCAAGAAGATTTAGTTACTGATGATGAATCCTATGATACTTATTGGTATTCCTTCTATGCCTATCCTTCTTAGTGCTGTAACAGGAATGGCTGACACAGTCTGTCAAATGTTTTTAAGCCATCAATTCTGATATGATCATTTTTTCTTTTCTTTATGTATCAAACTTTATTACAAAGATAGATTTGCCTGCTGATGAAAGATCTTACATTTCAAAGAGAACAGAAAATGAAGCTACTCTATCATATTGTATTATTGTTTTATTTCTTTATTTTTTTTAGATTTTATTTGAGAGAGAGAGAGAAAGGAGGGAGAGGAGTAGAAGGGGAGAGAATGTCTTCAAACAGTGCACATCGAGTGCAGAGCCTGACACAGGGCTCAGTCTCCTGACCCTGAGACCATGACCTGAGCTGAAATCAAGAGTTGAACCCTTAACCGACTGAACCATCCAGGTGCCCCATATTGCATTATTCTTTAAAATATTTTAACAGGCTTTGGGAGAGTGATCTCAAAAACTTTGCTCTTCCAGGTAAAGTTGCTTTCATAGGGGTGGAGGTTTACATTTCTGAAACCAGTATACATATGGACTGGAATTGTAGAACTAAATAAATAGATGGCAAAAAGAAGGATCAAGGTTTCTCACTTTTGAGAGGGAAATTACAGAGAAGGAGAGGGTGTAAGCAATTATGATTCTTGTAGTAATATATTAGAGGTAGAGATGTCAGTATAAATTCATATTTAGCTTTCTAAAGATGCTTGTGAGGAGCACCTGGATGGCTCAGTCTGTTAAGCATCAGGTCATGATCCCAGAGTGTTGGAATCTAGGCTGCATCTGGCTCCCTAGTGGGGAACCTGCTTTTCTCTCTCCCTCTGATGTTCCCCCTGCTTGTGCTCTCTTGCTCTCTTATTGAAATAAATAAATAAACTCTTTTTCTTTAATATATTGATGATTACATAAAAAATGTTTATAAATGTGTATATATACACAGGTATGTATGTACATAACAACCATGCCCAAACTGCTTAGAGGACCTAAAAACAATGTCACTTCAGTTGTAAGGAGCATATATAACACCCAATTTTGGTTTCTAATACCATTCCCTAATAAAAGGAACCAGGAGTACTTGGAGAAATGACTAACTCTGGGAATGGGGAAGGAAATATGCAGGATGAACCTGGAGCATCTTATAGTATGAGAAAATTAGAAATTCACATGCATACATACATACAGTGAAGGAAGTATGTAAAAATAGTCAAATTATGTCAAGAAAGTAGTGTTGAGTTATAAATCAAAGTGCAAAGTAAATAGCAATGAGGTGCAGCCACTCTGGAAAACAGCATGGAGGTTCCTCATAAAGCCAAAAATAGAGTGACCCTAAGACTCAACAATTGCACTACAAAGATACAATGTAGTGCTCCAAAGGGTTACATGCATGCCAATGTTTATAGCACCAATGTACACAATAGCCAAACTATTAAAGGAAACTAGATGTTCATCAACAGATAAATGGATAAAGAAGATATGGTACATATACCACATATATATATTCCATAATATTCCATAAGGGGAATATTAAGCAGCCACCCAAAACAAAACAAAACAAAACAAAACAAAACTGAAATCTTGCCATTTGCAATGACGTGGATGAAACTAGAGGGTATTATGCTAAGCCGAATAGCTTAATCAGTGAAAGACAATTATCATATGATCTCACTGATATGAGGAATTTGAAAAACAAGACAGAGGATCATAGGGGAAGGGAGGGAACAATGAAACAAGACAAAACCAAAGAGGGAGACAAACCATAAGAGACTCTTTGATCTCAGGAAACAAACTGAGGGTTACTGGAGTGGAGTCGAGGGGTGTGGGAAGGATAGGATGGCTGGGTGATGGACACTTGGGAGGGTATGTGCTATGGGGAGCACTGTGAATTGTATAAGACTGATGAATCGCAGACCTGTACCTCTAAAACAAATAATACAGTATATTAAAAAAGTAAATATCAATGAGTATTATCCTCATACAAGTAAATTACTGAGTAAATAAATAAATGGGGGGAATAGTCAAATATCCCATGCAGAAAAATATCAAATGATTTACATAGATCCTCAACTGTCAAGGGAGTGGAACATAATCTCATATTCTTTATGTATGGGCGTTGCATAATTGCTTCTTCTACTGGAAGAGGAAAGAGGGAAAAAAGAGTAACTTTTTAGGAGAGGAGTCTGACAAATACTGTTTCCAGCCAGGTGATCAATGTTAACAATAACAGTTATATTATGTTGATAGTAAGCATCCTTGATACGATGTGCTGAGACTGGCACTTTTGCCCCTGTGGTACTCCTCCTAAAAACACATTTGCCTAGTTTGATTATTTAAAAAAAATATCAAACCAATCCCAATATAAGAACATTCTCTCTCTGCAATTCCTAGCCAGTAGTTCTCAAAACTGTCAAGGTCATCAAATACAAGGTACTAAGAGAAAGTCTGAGCTAAAAGAACTCTGAACCTAGGGGAAGAAATAGTCAAAGTCAAGGGGAGATCTGACTTTTGAACAGTGTTCTTGAATGGATCCTGGAACAGAAAAGGGAAATTGAGTAAAAACTAAGGAAATCCAAAGTAAGGATTTTAGTTTATGATCATGTATCGATACTGGTTCATTAAATGAATATATTAAATGACAAATGTGCCGTATTAACGTAAGATGGCAATAATAGAGAAAACTGGGTGTGTGACGTCTAGGAACTCTCTGTACCATCTTCACAATTCTGTAAACCCAAAACTTTATAATACATTTTTTGAAAAAAATTATCAGTGATAGACAATATAAACTTTAATATATTTAAGTAAAACATATTATCGTATATTTTAGTAATCTTAAGTAGGATTAATTCCAAGTAGATGTTCTTGCTATGTAAATACAATTTCAAAGCAAGTCCTTTAAAACTCAATTCTGGACTTTTCAATGGATATTAAAACTCAGATAATTTTTCACATTATTTTCTAATATTAACCTGAATTGTATGGTCTTTCTTTCCTATGTTTATAATACATGGTAAAGGTCAGTAATCGTTCTCTGTATAGTTGGCCAGATAGTAAATATTTCCAAATTTGCAGACCACAGAGTGTCTGCTGCAAATATTTAATTCTGATATTGTAGCTTAAAAGCAAATATAGACAGTATGTGAACAAGTAAGTGTTATTTTTTTTCCAACAAAGTTTTATTTTGAAAGACATATAGCAGTCTGGGTTTGGCCTGCAGGTCATGGTTTGGCAACTCCTGATATACAGAATAAATGTTTGTATATCGTACCTTAAATATTCGATATTTTTAGATATCTTAAAAAATGTTATCTCCTTAAAGTTTCATAACGACGAAGTATATGGATTACAAACATATGACTTTGAAATGTAATATTTAATTTTTGAATATATATATAGCACAAATGTGGTTATAGAGAAAAGTCAGTCTGGAGCCTACAGAATTCAAAATTATTTTATCAGACCATGTGAAAAGAACAGCTATACTTTCTAGTATTTTCAAGAAATATTTTGAGAACAAACCAAAGTAGTTTTCACAACTGGTAATAATTTTATAGATTTTTAAATTTTCTTAAAATAATGATGTTTGATTAGGTGGATGGGTTAATCCTTAAGAGATGATTTAGTCCAGTGTTTCATTTTATTAAAAAAAAAAAAAAAAAGCAAACTGCTCCCGAAAAGGATATTGTTTTATTTTGTTTTGTTTTTTTAAAGATTTTATTTATTTATTTGACAGAGACCACAAGTAGGCAGAGAAGCAGGCAGAGAGAGAGAGGAGGAAGCAGGCTCCCTGCTGAGCAGAGAGCCTGATGCAGGGCTCGATCCCAGGACCCTGGGATCATGACCTGAGCCGAAGGCAGAGGCTTAACCCACTGAGCCACCCAGGCGCCCCGAGAAGGGTATTGTTAATAAACTTTAGCCGAGGCATTTGAAAAGACTATTCTACAAATTTCTAGTGTTTATAGTTAGGAATATAATGTACTGGGCTGTCATTTACTCAAAACAGCTCTGGGTTAGCATGAACCTACAGTACAAAAGCTTCCTCTCCCTTATCTATTCAGAGTCCCAGATATCTGCTATCATGAACATTAGAGTAAAGCATGGTTTTTGCTTCCAAGTTTATTGAATATATTCAGTGATGAATATTCAAAATCTAATTGTAGAATACTTTATGAAGGTAGTCAATTTTTAATAGATTTCTCTGAGGAAGTGAAGTGTTACAGTTTCATGAAAGACATCATGTAATAAATAATCTCATGAATTTACAATGTCATTGTCAAGACTGTGCTGAGCAGTTTCGAACTTAAGTGGTCATGTAAGCAAGACCATGGGGACTGAAGCTTTGGCTTTTGCTATCTCTGCTGATTCACAGTTTTGTGCCAACTGAAGTATTTTTCCCTGATGGTTTGAGAATATGGTGGCACATCACCTAACCTGAAGGTAGAAATGTATAACCCCTTCATAGAATTTACAAAAATATAGAAATTTCTACTCTGAAGTAGCACCATGTGCTCTGCAGCTCAAGACAAAGAGGAGGGTGATAGTATTAAGCTAAGAACTCAAGGTATTGGATTCTAGATCTAATTGTGACTTTGAACAAGTTATCAAAATTTATCCATAAAATAACTTAGTCACACTTGCTAATAATGACAGGTCCCATCTAACCCTAAAATTAATAAGATATATTAAATATTTAAAATAAATCAGTGCATTTATATATGACACAAGTCACTGTAGCTTTAAGTTTTTACTGTTATATCCTATAGTATAGTTCCAAAAAGTTCTGGAAAAAAAAAAAAAACAGTGTATTTTGAGTGTTTCAAAGTATCTCTTCATTCTAATCAGGTTAATTTTCAAACAGTAGTAAGGTAAAGGAGTATAGAAAAAGTATAATGGACATATTAAGGAGCAAATAAAATTCTGAGCTAGAATTTGAACTCACAATTCCAAAATCTGCATTTTGAATATGTTTAAAACAAAATGTCAACTTAGTGATTTTTGGTTGTTTTATGCCTTTTAAATCAGGAGTTTGTCATCAAAGTTATAGTTCATTTGGAAATATAATAAATTTTGATTAGTGGAGTAGAGAAATCTCCCATTTTTCCTAAACATATGTTTTGGAGAGTTGAATACAGAGTGGTCTCTATATAGTCTATCATGCTTTGGAAAGGCTATGGGAACGCCTTTGAGTTTTTTCAATGAGACAGTCAAGCCGACTCTTAGGATCATATGAGAAACAAAGACTCTAATTGTCCCTGCAATAGAGGTACACATAACCACAGGACTTCACTGAAAATAATATCCTGCTTTGTTGTTTGAGACCTCCCTCAAATTCTCTAAGCTCTGTCATATGATCACCAGAACGCTGAATGAGTTAGACATGCCATTTGGCTCTTGATTTAGGCCAATTACTTGCACTCTAAAGAGGGCACGGATAGACAGCTGAATATAAGGGGGGCCCCAGCCACACAATAAACAGAATGTGGCCTTAGTTTGGGGAACAGAAGGACTTATTAAAAGATGAAAACTGCTGGTTAATGGGAAGCTTAGAAAAATATGTAGCCATGAGTCCTCTTTCTAGTGTTTTCTGCAGCTTCCATTGTATTTTGTTTTCTGCATAACCAAGTGACCTCTAAACCCTGTAAACAGCACATAAAACTTTTCTCCTTCTCCGCTGGGTGGATGGCTATTATTATCCTTTCATCTTGAAAGGTCATGGGGTATCAATTGAAGAAGTACACTACTTTGCTTTGAGTGCCCTCTCTGTTTGAAGTGACTTGTCTGTTTGCTTTATAAATGGTGGCCTGTTCCCAAACAAATGGAAAATTAATCATCTTTCTGTCTCTTAACGATAGATGACTTGACCTGAAACAAAGCTTAAAATAAAATAAGACTGAAATATTTCAAAATGTATATTTTAGTGATTCAATGTTTAATAAGGTTATTAAAATATTTTACTGGAAAATGATTCAGTGTATTATTATACTATATAATGATAGAGTGGACAAGGAAGTTTATCAATTAAATAGTAGGATAAAAATTAATGTTTAGATGGAACCAATATGTGCCTGTTTCTTGTGTTTTATATTCTATGAAAGATATTTCTAATGCAAATTCCAGTCTTGGTAAAATGCATTGCTACATTTATGAAAAATGTAAAAAAATGCGGGCGCCTGGGTGGCTCAGTGGATAAAGCCGCTGCCTTCAGCTCAGGTCATGATCTCAGGGTCCTGGGATCGAGCCCCGCATCAGGCTCTCAGCTCCGCGGGGAGCCTGCTTCCTCCTCTCTCTCTGCCTGCCTCTCTGCCTACCTGTGATCTCTCTCTGCAAATAAATAAATAAAATCTTTAAAAAAAAAAAAAAAAAGAAAAATGTAAAAAAATGAAACAAAACAGTACAATATTCTTTTAACATTGTTTTCAATATGGATGTTATCTTCTGACTTCATATTTTAAATCTTAAACTTTTTAAAATCCATATTGAAAAAGTATAAGGTATACTAGACCTCAATGTAGAAGATGAAGCCTGAGGAATTCAGGAATGTGATGGATACTTGAATGTGGATGGGACTGTTTAATGAATTTCAGAACCATAACTCTAGGGCACAGTCATCAGAGAAGGTAATGTTAGGAAAAACAAACTCAGTAAAAGACAATTATACTTACAAGGATTACATATAAGCAATATTCTTAGGAGCTCCCTTTCCTAGACATATTAGAAAATAAAATATAGATCCCTGGGAGAAATTCAGGTATTAATGACTGATTAAGTTTTGGATGATTAGTAAGGAAACCAGAGAATTCTTTATCAATATCATTAGTTAGCAGAGGGGCAGACTCATATTGAAACACACTGTAATATAAAAATAAGATCATTCGTTAGGGCCCTAATACAATATGACTGGTTTCCTTATGAAAAAGGAATTTTGGACATACAGAGAGGCAGGCACACAGGGAGAATTTGGTCATATAACTGGAGTTCTGCTTCTACAAGCCATGAAGCTGCAAAAATTGCCAACAAACTACCAGAAGCTAGAAGAGTATGGAAGGGTCACTCTCCTAGTGGTGTCAGAGGAAATACAGCCCAACCAATTTGATTATGGACTTGTAGTCCAGTAAATTACTCTTGTTCTGAGAAGTGTGTATTCAAGTCCTTTATGCATTTTTAAATTGGGTTACTTGGGGTTGGCTACTGAGTCAGAGGAGTTCCTCATATATTAACCCTTTATGAGATAAATAATTTGAAAATATTTTCTACCACTTCAGATGTTTCCACTTCATGGCATTGATTTCTTTTGCTATGCTGAATCTTTTTAGTTTGATGTTGTCCCATAGGTCAAATTCTGCTTTAGTTGCCTATGCTTTGGGTGTCATTTTCCAGGAAATCATGCCAAGACTAACGTCATGAAGCTTATCCTCTATGTTTTTTTCTAGGACTTTTATAGTTTTGGGTCTTATGTTTCAGTGTTTGATTCATTTGCTGTTGATTTTTGAAAAGATAAAGATCCAATTTTATTTTATTTTTTTCATGTGGCTGTCAAGTTTTCCCAACACAATTTGTTGAATGACCTATCTTTTCCTTATCAGCCAGTCTTGGCACCTGTGTCAAAGACCAGTTGATATTACATTCCTGGATTTTATTTCTGATCTCTTTATTATGTTTCATTGGACTACATGTTTGTTGCTATGCCAGTATTACAGTATTTTAATTACTGTAGCTTTGTGATATAATTTGGAGTCAAAAAGGATCAGGCTTCTATCTTTGTTTTTCTTTCTCAATATGGTTTTAGCTTTTGGGTATTTTTTTTTTTTGTGGTTCCATATGAATTTTAGAATTGCTTTTATATATTCCTGTAAAAATTACATTGGGATTATGATAGGGATCATAATGAATCTGTAGATCAATTTGAATAATACAAACATTATAATAATTTTAAGCCCACTGTTGAGACCTACTGCTCAGAAAAATAGATTTCTTTCAAAATATTACTATTTATTAACAGTGCACCTGGTCACCCAAGGATCTGATGGAAATGTACAGGGAGATTAATATCATTTTCATGTCTTCTAATACAACATCTATTTTATAGTACATGGATCAAGAAGGAATTTTCACTTTCAAGTCTTATTATTGAAAAATATATTTCATAAAGCTATAACTGCCATAGATAGTGATTCCTCTAGTGTATTTGTGCAAAATCAACTGAAAACTTCCTGGAGAATTCATTGTTCTAGATATCATTAAGAATATTTGTATTCATGAGAGGGGTAAAAATATCAACATGAATAAGAGTTTGGAAGAGTTGATTTAAACCTTCATAGATGATGGTGAGGGTTCAGGACTTCAGTGGAGGAAGTAACGCAGATGTGGTGGGAACAGAAGGAGTACTAGAATTGGCCCTGGAGCCTGCACATGCGACTGAATTGCTGCAATGTCATGATAAATCTTGAACAGATGAGGAGCTGCTGCTTATGGATGAACAAAGAAAGTGGTTTCTTGAGATGAAATCTACTCCTGGTGAAGATACCATGAAGACTGTTGAAGTGACAACTAAGAATTCAGAATATTACATAAACTTAGTTGATAAAGCAACGGCAAGGTTTGGGAGAATTAACTTCAATTCTGAAAGAGATTTTCCTGTGGGTAAAATACTATCAAGCAACAACACATGCTACAGAGAAATTGTTCATGAAAGAAAGAGTCGATCAATGAGGCAAACTCCACTGTTGTCTTATTTTAAGAAGTTGCCACAGCCAGCCCAACCTTGTGTAACCACCACCTGATAAATCAGCAAGACCCTCCACCAGTAAAAGGATTATGACTGGCTGAAAACTCAGATGATGGTTAGCATTTTTAGCAATAAAGTGTTTTTAATGAAGGTATGTATATTTTTTAGACAATGCTGGTACACACTTAACAGACTGCAGTTTAGTGTAAACATAACTTTTATATGCACTGGGAAACCAAAAAATTAATTTGACTTGTTTTATTGTGATAGTTGTTTTAATGAGGTGGTCCGGCACCAAACCTAGATATACCTATCTATACTCTGGATACATGGTCCAACTTTCCCTCCCCAAGGTTGAACTGGAAGTTGGGGACTTTCTCCCATTTATACTGTACTGAGCTTAGGGGAGGAACCTTGGTGAGTATGTGCCAGTTCAAGCATGGCCTTGGTTCTCAGTGAATCCCCAACCTACCACCCTCTCTTATCAACACTTAGATTCAGGCAAGACAGAAATCAGTCTCTCAGGCAGCCCCATTTCCATTTTTTCTTTCCATCCCCAGGAAGAAGCCAGGAGCTGAAAGCTACCTCTCAATTGTGCTGTGCTTTGCTGGAGGGAAGGCCTACAGTTCGTTAGTGCCACGGATTTTCCTAGTGGCTTGGATGCTTCAGTTTGTGCTGCAGGAGCCTCTTCACCGGTTTCTCAATTTCTCGAAAAGAGAACTGGTCCATGTGTTATTGTTGATTGCTGCCTCCTTTGGGAGAAAGGAGGCTCTGGGGCTTTTTATTCTCCCGTCTTCTAGATTCATTTTTTAAAGGTCATTTTTAACACTGATTTTAAAACATCTTAAAAATATTTGACCACTGTTGGGGCGCCTGGGTGGCTCAGTGGGTTAAGCTGCTGCCTTTGGCTCAGGTCATGATCTCAGGTCCTGGGATCGAGTCCCACATCGGGTTCTCTGCTCAGCGGGGAGCCTGCTTCCCTTTCTCTCTCTCTCTCTCTCTGCCTGCCTCTCTGTCTACTTGTGATCTCTCTCTGTCAAATAAATAAAATTAAAAAAAAATATTTGACCACTGTTTATTATATCAAGCTGCAGATATTTATAAATGAATCGTGACTGAGAACAATTTCATTCTGTCCTACTGTTAGGGTATCCACTAATGACAAAACTTTAAATAACTGCATATGCTTTGTAAGTCACCTCCCCGTATCAACATGGAAAACAAAAGAGAATCAAATGAAGTCACGTAAGTACTACTAGAAACATCATGTTTAAATCTTTTAAAAACACAAAATTGGTTAGGCTACCTAAATCGTGCTGTTTATATGACTTGATAATTTTTTAGATAAATCATTATGAATATTTTATTGGTAATCCATATGAAAAGAAATGAAATATCAAAAGGAATGTTAGTTCTCTCTCTTTTTTTTTTTCTATGAAGGAATTCTGGGGGAAATAAACCAATCCGTTTAGATGATAAATATATGCATATATAAAACAGATATATATATAATAAATATATAATATATAAAACAGATATATATATAATAAATATATAATATATGATAACATATATAAATAATATATATAATAAAATCCTTTTATTATTTTTGTAACTGGAATCTTGAATGATACACAAATGAGATAACATACGTTTTAGTTCTGCGTAAATAATGTGTACTTTAAAAAACATTAAAAAAATTCTCTAACAGCTTCTGAAATGTTTTAATTAAAAACAAATACGGTTTTCAGTGAATCATAAAACAGATTAGTCCTTACTAAAATTATGTGCTCTATCATTACCTTGCATAATTTAAACTAGAAAGTAAAGTTGATAGTTAGAAGACCAAGCTTTGCCATGAAATTTAAATCAGCCAATTAAAGGCTTCCAAACATATACCTAAGTTGTAGAAAATGAGCATATAAAACACGCATGGCAAGACATAAGAAGGGGAAGGAGGGAAATTACAGCAAGCCTTAAAGAAATAATATTTTGGCCAAAATAAAGTAGTAAAGTAAAAAATTGGCTTAAAAGGTGGAAACAATTCATGAATTGGGTGGAAAAGTGGAGGAATACAAATAAATAATAAATAAAAAAGAATGCAATGTTGATATTTATACCAAAGGTAAATTGGAGACTGTGCCAAGTTGAAAAATACATTTAAGTGAATCCTGATCTAATGATTCCATATGTTTATGATTCTTTAGAGGTTTTTTTTTCCCCCCTCCAAGGATCTGCTACTGAACGCCAAGCTGTCTTGCTGACTATCAACTGACAAGGCTCTTAGCCAATGAATCCCCATTAAATTGAAACATTCTATCCATGGAGTAAAGTTACTGACCCTTAGGGCACAATGTAGTTTTTTTTGCAGCTTGCAAATCCTGCTATTTTCTCCAAAGGGAACCTTTCATGGGGTCATGTACGTGAGAGAAGAATTTAAACATTCTCTTGTTTTTCAGTCTAAAAGTTTTGTTTCTTTATTTAGAAGCTTTCAAAGGTTTGCACTACCCCAGGCATATTCTATTTCAACTTTCTAAATGAGGTCTTTAGAATTTTGGGGAATGGGTTTGGGGGGGGGGGGGATGGGGAGTAGAAAAAGGAAAATGCATTCAGTTTAAATAAAATCTTTTAAAGATTTATTTCTAAAAATTCAGTTCCAGTATAATCCACAAAGTCACTTTTTTCCCCTTTGTTTTCAGTAAAAGAATAAATAGGAAAAAACCCGACTTCTCAAATGTTTAGTGGTCTACTGAGATCTGGATAACACAGAGAGGATAATACCAAGAAATAACAACTAACTTCAGATACGTTTGTCTCCGGGTAGTGGCAGAGTTTATTTTCACGGAGCTTCTGAATTATATCCCTAGTGTAGCAGCATACCAAATTCAAAATGGCAATTGCACATAATAAATGAAAAGAAGTATGGGTGTGTGTGTGTGTGTGTGTGTGTGTGTGTGTGTGTGTGTGTGTGTGTGTATGTCTATTTTGTGTGTGTTTATTCAACTTTAAATAACTGGAGTCAGAAATAACCAACAATATTGAACAGTTTAAAGCTCTTCATACTGGATAAACATACTAACATGAACTTCCTTTTACCTTTCCCCTAAAAGGAGAGAAAATTTCCAAATTTTACACCATTACATAGCATAGTACCTTCTGGGAAAATAATGTAAAGAATTTTATATTTTTCCAAAACCCTGATATTAAACCAAATAAGAACAGAATAGGAAAAGGAAACTAGATTAATCTCATTTATGAGGCTCCATGCAAATAAAATTCTAAATAAAGTAAATTTAAGCCAGCTGTCTATTACAAGAATAATGCATTATAAACAAATGTAGCACATTCCTACCCATGGCCAGGACTGTTGCACATTACCCCTTAGTGGCCAAAAGTAACAGGCAGGGCAGTTCAGTGGCAGCTTCACTTCTCAAAACTGCTGGCTGTTGGAACCACAACCATCTCAAGTCAAGAAACAACACCTAAGAGAATAGATTGCCCTCATCTTTCTAAGTATGTACCAGTCTTTGGCACAATATATATGAATAGAGAACAAAACAAATGGGAATCTAGAACAGAACAGTCATGATATAAATCTGCATAGAATACAAAAGTGAATGAAATGACATAAAAACTAATGGAAATAATACAAGAGTTATCAAGTTTCCAGATACAAGATCAATATACTACAGTTAGTTAATTTTTTACATAATAGTTATTGGAATAGGGTTACCATATAAAATACAAAATGCTCAGTTAAATTATGATAAAGAATAAAAATATTTAGCAAAGTATATCCCAAATATTGCATGAAGTATATTTACACTAAAAAAAAAAAATCACTCATTGCTAATTCTACAACTTTAATTGTGAAAATTATCATACATAATTATGAGTATATACAAATACACACATATAAGAATAAATACTCCTGCTCTGTGCCTACTATACAGCTTAAGAAATTTTAAATCTCATTTTGTGCCTCTCTAAATAGTATAACCCCAACTCTCTACCTGTAGATGACCAATATCCTGAAATAATTACTCTTATATTTATAAATATAAGCTTACAACTTCAAATGTATCATTATATGATTTCATATTATATAATCTATCATTAAAATTTTTCATTTTTTTCTGTTTTTAAAATACTATAATAATAATCTAATAATGTTTTAATACTGGACATATCCTTGATTCGTTTTTCACAAAAGCAATGTTGGAGTATTTATGCATGGAGAAATATATTTATGCATTCACCTGGAGTTCATTATCCAATGCAATATAATATGTAATTTGAATGTACCAAAAATTATTAGTAGATCCTGCTGCTTATAAAAACAATATGATTGGGGCGCCTGGGTGGCTCAGTGGGCTAAAGCCTCTGCCTTCGGGTCAGGTCGTGATCCCAGGGTCCTGGGATTGAGCCCCGCATCAGGCTCTCTGCTCGGCGGGAGCCTGCTTCCCCCCCACCGCTGCCTGCTTCTCTGCCTACTTGTGATCTCTGTCTGTCAAATAAATAAAATATTTTAAAAAATATGATTGATAATACAATATATTCTTAATAAATTTCATATATTTAAGACATCACTGTATATCATGCATATTATATATTCAAAGCATATACATAAATATAAAACTCAAGGCATATGTGTATGCACATAAAAATGTGTGCATACAATTTCAAGATACATACACATTGAAATTGTAATCTCATTAAAGTGTATACATGTTTAACTTTGTTAGGTGACTTTTCTTAAACAATGATTACATCAAGTTATACCACAAGTAGACTTGCATTAGTTCATGGTGTGCCACCTCCTCACTATGGCATTTCTTCATGCAACAATATTTACTGAACGTGTTAAAGTAATTAAACAAGGAGGCTATTAGACTAAGGTGATTCTAATGCCTCAGTAGCCTACCTAAACAAATCAAAACCTAACCTAATCCAGAGTCAATGCACTTGAATCCAAGAAAATAAAACTAAGAGCTACCAGTCACAAACAACCCATCAGGCTTTTCCCAAATAAAGCAAGTTCCTCATCTACAGCCAATCAATAATTTCCTTGCTTTGATAATTTTCTTCCCTACAAAGGTCTCTCCCCTAGGTTCAGTGGATAGAGAGCTCTTAACCACCTTTGGTGTGAGGCTGTCTGATTCCAACCGATGTACACTCAAATAAATTTTTACAAATTTTAACGTGCCTGAAGTTATCTTTTACCAAATGCTTCTGCATACCAGGCATTGTTTTAAATACTATTCTTTAGATGTATTTTTTTAAAAAATTTTGGAATAATTTTAGATTTATAGAAGACTTCAAAGGTAACACAAAGAGTTCTGTTTTGTTTTATTTTGTTTTTCTCTTCACCCATGTTCTCTTAAAAGACATGTGTATTTTAATATTGCCAATGTGGTGGATGTGGAATGGTATTTTACTTTATTTTGAATTTCCCTAAATAACACTAAATTTATACATCTTTATATGTATTTATGAGACATTTGTGTTTCTTTTTTGGGGAAGTTCTTTCTGTGCCTTTTGTGAGGTATCTTCCACTGGTTTGTCTTTTATTTTTTGTTTATGAAATTATATAAGGAATATAAATTCTTTTCAGTTTGTTCTTGCAATACCTTCTCTTAGTTTAGTGTTTGTCTTTTAACACTATTTTTAATATTTTTATATTTGTCTTTTAATATCCTTGTCATGAGCAAATTTTATAGTGTTAAATAAACCTTGCTGATCTGAAATAAACCAATGTACTATGTCATATACATATGTTGCATTATTCAGTTTGTTAATATTTGGTTAAGTATTTTCATCTATATTTATGAGTGTCCTTGTCTGATTTAGGTGCCAAGGTTATGTTAGTAACAGAATATAAGTTGGAGAGTATTTACTTTGTTTTATATAAGACTAAAAATACCTGCTTCTCGAAAATTTTATATAACTTCCATTTTGCAAATTAAGATGTCCTAGGGCTTGGTTTTTCTCTATAGGGAATTTTTAAAAAGGATTTATGTATTTCTGAGAGAGAGTATGGGTGAGAAAGAGGAGGGGCAAAGGGAGAGGGAGAGAGAGGGAATCTGGAGCATACTCCCTGCTGAGTATGGTAATAAGTTAATTCAGGAATTCTACTCGTATTAAGTACATTTTGGTAATCTATATATTCTCAAAGCTGTATAATTTCACCTAATTTTATAATATGTTGACACACAATAATCACAGCCTTATATTTCCATTATTTTTCTTTGATAAAGATATGCTTTAAACTTTTAAAAATTCCCCAGTATTTATCTTTTGTCTTGTATCTTTTCAATTGATTATTTATGAGAAATTTTTCACTGGTATTTTTCTTTCTAAAGAACCAAATTTTGATGCTTTGATTTTTCTTTAATATACCTTTTGTTTCACTAATTTCTGTTCTTATTTCCTTCCTTTTGTATTATTTCTGAATAACCTCTTACTTATTTCCTCATTTTGGTATTTATTTAAGTTGGATATTAGCTCATTTATTTTTAACCATTCTTCCTTTCTAATGAAGGATATATATCTATTTGTATCTCTATAGCTGATAGCATACATTTTGGCTTATATATATTTTTTAAAGATTTTATTTATTTATTTGACAGACAGAGATCACAGGTAGGCAGAGAGGCAGGCAGAGAGAGAGGAAGGGAAGCAGGCTCCCTGCTGAGCAGAGAGCCTGATGCCGGGCTCGATCCCAGGACCCTGGGGCTTTAACCCCAGAGCCACAGAGGTGCTCCAGCTTATATTATTTTTTATAAGATTTTATTATTTCAGAAAGAGAGAGAGAGAAAGCGAGCACAAGGGGAGAGAAGCAGAGGGAGAAGCAGGGTCCCCACTGAACAGGGAGAGAGAAAACTCCATTATGTGAATTTCTCTATTTATACTCTTATATTTGTGTTTACTGAAGACTTTTTAGGGGCATGCTGGTGAATATATTTGGATTTGTCGCATCCTACTTTTACATGTTATCTCTCCCATATTTTTATCATTAGCCCTCCCCATGTCTCTTGCTTACTGCTGGTCTCCTTCAGTCTTTTCTTTTTTTTCCCCTTTAGGATTCCCTTGTTACATCATTTATCCCTCTATTTGTTATACGATCAATTTCTATTAACTTAGTGGTTCTCTATAAATTACCTTATTCATATTTCACATAAAAATGTCTAGAGTGATAGAGGGGAAACTTGACTTGCCTTCCTCCTCAATCAACTATATTAGAACTATTTGAATTGGAATGACAAATATAGGGTGTTATTCTTGGAAATAACTGCAATTCAAGTATTATTCCAATCATATTAGACAATTAGTATGGTTTATACATAACTGCAAATTCACCAGTTTTAAAAAAAAAATCAGCATCCCTTCTAGTATTTCAGACCCTGTGACTATTGACTTTTCCCTTGTTCCTTAAATGATGTCTTTAAATGATGGTAATTTTTTTGTTTGCCTTAAAAATGTCTCAATTACACTTTCCTTTGTGAGCAATATTTTAACAAAGACACGTTTCTTCGATGACAGTTCTTTTTCTTAGCATTTGCTATTGATAATTCTGTTGTTAGTTTCTTGTTCCTTTGTAGGAAATATTTTTGTTACTCTCTTTTATTTTAAAATATTTTATCTTTAGTATTTTGTACTTTAAGTTTGATATGTCTAGATGTGTATTTCTTGACCATCATTCTTGTGACTTCTGATAAACCAAAAAATCACAGTTCTTAGCTATAAGAAATTAACAGTCTTTAGACTGTTAGTGAATTATGTATTCTAAAATTTAAAATTTAAAAAAGTAAAAATCATGATGAATTCTATGAAGATGAATAGATTCTATAGGAAAGAGAAGCAGAAGGAACCACATTTAGATAGATGCATTAGAACGGGTTTTTGGCATCCCTCCTTTGGAAATCTGAGGCTAGACACGAGATGCCTCACTACAGCGGACAGGATTAAAGCCCCAGAACCTGGGAAGGAGTGCATTCTGTCTGGTATTTCGTTAAGACAATGCAGCATATGGCAAGCAAAGGAAACTGGTGGTGGGTCTGACTAGGTGTGATCTCTGAATATCAGGTTGTTCCTAAAAGCCGTTGCACTCCAGAAGGACTCTGTTTGACAACCTTAGAAAAACAGTGTAGCTTTTAAAACTTGATCCAGTAGGCTTCTGTCACTTGTAAGCAAGAGTCATATTTAACACAGAAGATTTCATCAGGTGATAAATATGATTATGTTCAGGGTTAATAGAGGTCTCCATTATGAAGAATGGATTAAAAAAAAACTAGACAGGGGTAAAATTTGAAGTTTCTTTGCAAGAGATGATGGGGCAGTGATGATGAATCAGAATAATGGACTCAAAATTTCTTTAAATGGTAAGTTAATCAAAATGAAGTAGATTAACCATAAAGTGAAGTAAAATAAGAATTATAGATGATGTCCATGTCTCTGGCATGAATAGCTGTGATGATGACGTTCACTAGGAAAAAAAATAGGGCCGGAGAACATGAACTGATGGCAGGTGTCTGCATGAGGGTGTGGGGGAATGGAGGATTGTTAGAAATTGAAAGTCCATTTTGAATATGTTCATGTTAAGGAGTTTGTGGGTTTCTAAACACAGATCTCTGGGAAGCAGTTCAATTCACTAGTCTAAGGTGCAGAAGAGAAATAGGATGGAAATGCAGATTTTCAATTCATTTGTATATAAATCTAATCGCAGCCATGGGAATGGGTGCAAGCTCCTAAAAACATTTGTAGAGCAAAAACAAGAGTCTCTAGGAAAGAAGCATGGATTCATGGGACTGCAGAGCCAAAAAAAGATTTAAAGGGTCTGGCAAGAAATAAATTAAGAGAGCATTATATCATCAAGGAAAGGGAAGAGAGATTTTTCAACAAGACAGGACTTATTCAAAGGAAGGACAGAAGGCATATAAATAAGACTGGGAGGTTCTTCTTGACCTGCTTCTCAGGGAAAGTTCTTTTGATCTGAATAGAGATTACTTGAGTGGATAATAGAAAGAAATGTGTGAGTTTTCTCGATAAAGAGAAAGGCTGTATATTATGCAACAAATCTTCCAATCTGTTCATCACTCTACAAATATATATCCATCAAAGTATGGTCTCTGGATGCTACTGACTACCATCAGTAGTATCTGTAAATGTGTTAGAAATACACAATTTTGGCCACACTCTAGAAAGAATAAATAAATCAGAAAGGTAGTTTAGTGTGGCATCCATCAACTTGTAGTTTGACAAGCCCTTCAGGTGATCGTAATGACCACTGAAATTTGAGAACCACTGCTCTGATGTAAAGCAATAGCATTTGCCCATTTTCTCAAACTATTACCTTGCTGTAGAATGCTATACATCATATTTTACTCATCTTCTGTATTTAATGTCATTGAAATCAAGTCTGACTTCTAAATTTTATTCAACTTTTCTTGTATTATATTTTATAATCTTTTACATTATGTCATATTAATATATAAATTAATATAATATATAAATATATAGTATATATATATATTTAACAGTGATTTTAAGATGGAAATTTGCTATGCATCTTAAAAAAATAGCAAATGTTGGGGTGCCTGAGTGGCTCAGTGGGTTAAATCCTCTGCGTTCGGCTCAGGTCATGATCCCAGGGTCCTGAGATTGAGTCCCGCATTGGGCTCTCTGCTCAGCGGAGAGCCTGCTTCCCTCCCTCTCTCTCTGCCTGCCTCTCTGCCTATTGTGATCTCTCTCTCTATCAAATAAATAAATAAAATCTTAAAAAAAAATAGCGAAATGTCAATGCCACCGAAGCCTTTTTCTGCTTATCCCTAATCATATTCCTCTGTAGCTAAAAGTAATAATCCTACCTGAGAGCTCTGTGTGGATAATTCAGTTAACAGGTACAGCATTTGGATAATTATCTAAAAAGAATATAGGTGCACAAAGAAAATGCAGCATAGATACATATTTTTTCAGTTTCCAATGTGTTTGACTACTGATGTGAATAGAACAATGTTATAACCCAATTCCTGAGCTATGCTACTTGAACACATCACAGAAATTTTCTGATTTACTTAAAAAAATAAACTCCCCAAAGACATATGCATCCTTATGTTTATTGCGGCATTATTTACAATAGCCACAATATGGAAGCAACCCAAATGTCCATCAATAGCTGAATAGATAAAGAATAGGAGTGTGAAATATTATGCAGCCATAAAAATAATGAAATCTTGCTATTTGTAATGACAGGGATACATTAAGAGGGTATAGTGCTAAGTGAAATAAGTCAGTCAAAGAAAGACAAGTACCATATGATTTCACCTATAGGTGGAATTAAAAAAACAAACAAAAAAAGAGAGACAAACGAAGATAGACTCTTAAATACAGAGAACACACTGGTGGTTGCCAGAGGGGAGGTAGGTGGAGACACAAGTGAAATAGATAAAAGGGATCGAGTTCACTGATATTAATGAGTACTGAGAAATGTACAGAATTATTGAATCATAATATTGCACACCTGAAACTAATATAGCATTATGTAAATTATAATTAAATAAAAAATAAATAAAAATTTTAAATATATGGCATATGTTCTCTGTAAATCATCTTGAGTGAGTGATGGGTACAGAGGTGGAATTGACTATTTTTAGAGCATTCATTATTGACTCTACTCAAAGAAGAGGACTTGTTACCTGAGTGCTTAATAACTGTTGGTTGAAAAAATAAATTTGTATCATTCCCTTCCTTCTGCTTCTCCAAACAAAATACCTTGTTTCCCAAGCCCTCTTGACTTGTTTTTCTCATTAAACTTTAAAGACACAAAACCTTGTTTGGCATTGACTCAAATATATATTTCTTCTTACCAGACAGGCTGGGCAACGTTTTTTTCTTACTGTTGAAATGCTTCTTTATATCATTTCCCCCTTTTTTTAAATAGGAAACTTTTGAAATTATTATATTTTACAGAAATGTACACAAATACTAAATGAGCAAACCGATGATTTGTCACAAAGTATGAGTTGTGGAATGACTACCGAGATCAAGAAATTGAATAATGCCATCACTGAGAGGATCATGTTCTCTTCACTTTCAGTAACAATTTCTCATGCCTGCAAAGATAACCAGTAGTAATTCTGCATTCTTTCAAATTCATATGGATTCTTTTGTGTCTCACTCCTTTCATATGTTAATCTATTTGAGATTAATTCTTGGTATGGATTATAGAAAAAGCCAATTCCCTCTATAAAATGCCACAATACAATAATATTCCACAATGCATCAATTTTCAAACAGTTTGCATTTAATTTTGGGTGTAAATTTAAAGGGGCTATGAACATTATGACATGGTAGATATTTTTGGGGACTACATATATGAACATAGTCTGTTGAGTTTTAGGTTAGAAATGGAATTGCTCTGTCATAAGATTTATTAGATACTGCCAAACAGTTTTCCAGAGTAGTTCTGCAAATTTGTACTTGTGTATAGGTGAAGTTGTTTTGCCCTTATCATCAAATGATAACTTGGTTTTCAGCTCTTTGCATTATTCCTATATCTTCTTTTGTTGCTATTTAGAAACAACTGTCAATCTAATTATTTCTTTGTTGGCAATGTTTCTTTTTTTTATTTCTGTAAGTGCTATATTTCTTTTCTTGTATTATAACGTATCTGGTAGTTTTGTAACTTTCTTAAATCTGAGGGTACGTATCTCCAACTAGTTCTAGTAAAATCCCATCTATTTTCACTATAAAAATTGCTTCTAAGTAGGTGCATTCTCTCAGTCTGAAACTCCAGTTATATAGAGCATTATCTTCTTTACCCAGTGTCTATTATCCCTTTTCTTTTTTACATTTATTTTTCCTTGATGTTTGCAATTTTAGTATTTTTTAGCTCTAACTTCTTATTCATTCATTCTATCTTCTGCTGTTTATTTTCTGTTTGAACCATTCATTCAAGTTTTAATTTAAATGACTACACTGTTTTTGTCATTTCTAAAAGATTTTTTTAAAGATATTTTTATATGTCCTGAATATTTGAAGTTCTTTTTTTGAAAAATTTCAATGGCGTTTTATATTTGTTTACCATATAAAATATATTTTTATATACAATTTTTAAAAGATTTTATTTATTTATTTGACAGAGAGAGATCACAAGTAGGTAGAGAGGCAGGCAGAGAGAGAGGAGGAAGCAGCCTCCCCACTGAGCAGAAAGCCCGATGTGGGGCTCGATCCCAGGACCCTGAGACCATGACCTGAGCTGAAGGGAGAGGCTTTAACCCACTGAGCCACCCAGGCACCTCATTTTTATATATTCTTTATCTGATAAGTTCATCTGACATTTTCACACAAATAATTATGTCTCAAATACTTGCTTACTATGATTACTGTTTTATATAAATTGAGACTATGATCCTAAGATGTCATCTTTAGAAATACAGTGAATTCTAGATTTCATCCTTTCAGCAATGATTTTACATTTGTTTCCATTAGATGCCCACTTAAAATTTTCTTAGATTATTTTCTCATTTTATAGGTGCTGGTACCACTGAGAAACCTAATAAGAATATTTACAAATGGCTGTAAAATACTTTTTTTTTTCCCCCTTTTAGCACTCAGAACAAGGCCAAGAAAGAAAGGCTTTCTTCCCACCTCCTGTTCCTAATGAGTACATTTTTTTTTCTTGCAGTTCAGTCCTTCACTGAAAGTGTTGCTATTCACATATCTTGGATATTTGTGTGAAGGTCTCAATTACAACTATCTTCTCAAATTTGCCAAAGGCTTTTCTCCCACATGTGTAACCCTTAATTCTCAAGCCCCTTAGTTACAGTGATTGGGAACATCTACTAACAACTCGAATTTTTAGTTGTTCTTCTTTTTTGTAGTCTTGGATATTTTCTTTACTCTATTCTCTAAGTTTACCTTTGTAGTGTAAAAAAAAAAAATACTGATTTTATGTAGCCTTTTAATTATTTTGTAATAGGAGATTTTCTGGCTATCTAGTCTGCAAAATTTCCAGAAATAGAAAACTCTTAATAGTCTTAAAGTTCTTTAAGAAACAGATTGTTTCTGATTTCTTGTTGTATCCTGGTATCAAACTGCCAAGTAAATAGTATCCAATAAATATCAATCAGTTTCGGCTGACAGAATGAATAAAATAGCCGATTGATTGATATGTAATATGTTAGTACTGTTAGTACTAGTACTGTTAGTAATGTCAGTAATGTTAGAGAATAATATGAAGGCTAGGATCATGAGAAGCTAAATATCAAGAAATAGGCAGCAGTCAGTTGAAAATAAATCTTGCACATGATTTTAAGGAATGTGATTTTAATTCAGGAGGAATATCGCTGAACATTTTAGGATTAATTGATATTACGGCAAGGTCATGGAAGAGGTCTGTAATATTCAGAGCAGAGCTCTCCAGAGAAACAGAAACAATAAAGGAATATATGATATATATTATATTGTAACTATATTATCTTATAGATATTATATATATTTTGTATGCATATAATACATGTTATACATATATGTATATTATGTATTATTACATATTATCATACATTACATATATACTATATGCATGTATATAATATATATGTATATATTATATGTATAATAGAGTTTATATTTTATGTCCTATATGTTATATATGTATACATATAGTAAATTATACATATGTATATATATTATGCACACACATATATACATACATATTATATATATATAACTATATATATACTCATAACTGTAATAGTTAAATTTATGTAATATACTAAAATGAATATACATATATTTAAATAGATATACCTATTAAATAAATAGACATAAATAGACATATATTTAAATATATTTAAATAGATATCTATATCGACATCTATCTTTATAGAGATAGATATCTCTATTCGATGTATATATAGAGATATATATATCGAAGGGGATATCTATCTCTATAGAGATAGATAGCAATATAGATATCTCTAGATATCCCCATATCTTGAATATATATATGCAAGAGAAGAGGGGGACTTAAAGGAACTGGCTCTGATTGTGGAGATTTTCAAGTCTGAAATTTGCAGGGTAGGCTGGCAGACTAGAAATTCAGGTGAATTGGCATTTCAATCTTTGGTCTGAAGTCTATCTGCAGGGCAGGCCAGCAGGTGGGTAACGTAGGTAGAGTTTCTGTGTTTCTATCTTGAAAATTGCTTCTTCCTCCAGAAACCCCAGTCTATGCTCGTAAGGAATTCAATTGATTAGATGAGGCCCATGCATATTATGGACAATATGTGTTTTACTCAAAAGGTTATTGATGTAAATGTAGATTATATCTAAAAAGGCTCTTCAGAGCAACATATGGGCAAGTATCTGACCAACAAAGTGGGCACTCTATCTAAGCCAGTTTCACATAGAAGTTAACTGTCACTGCCTGAATGCAAACAAAACAAACAAAATTCTTAAAAAATAATAAATTTAACAGGAAGGCAAAAACGAAAACTAATTATTGTCTGAAAGCATTTCCTTGATGCACGGATATGCCCTGAAAGTCTTCTTAATTCCATGTTCCACTAACCACGGTCAAGTGGTCACATTCATTGTACAAGACGAAAACTCCCAGCTAAGCTTATTGTGTGAGACTGACTTATCCTAAATGGCTCGATAACATTTCAACAGTAGATAATCAATGACTTTCATATTTGGGGCCAAAGATGAATAAGCAGATTTATATATTAATTATATAAAAATATAATATATAAAATACTTATGTCAAACTATGATATACATTATATTGCATTACAATTTGGGGTCTTCATTTCCCCCAGAATAGCTTTTTACCTCTTTGCTGGATTTTAGTTCTTTCACCCATGAGTATGAAAGAAAGCTTTAAAATGGTGTTTCTCAGTAGAGGACCATCAAGTTTGAATACTTAAAATGACATTCATGCAGTAGAAAAAGCTATACACTGCTGGCTTCAAGTCTTTGAAATTCAGCTGGGATTTAAGGAGTCTACATAACACGACACACTATCATGTGTCATTTTCACTGCTCAGAGACCAGAAAAAAACGTCCCTTGCTTCTCAGTTATCACTAATCTTGTATTCTTTTTGCATAAAGATTTAAACCAAAATCCTCCAAGGAAAAATAACCTGTCAGGATGCTTTTCTATTCCCCTCTTAGAACACTGAATACAAGACATGAATTCTGAGATTGAATCTGAGGAGTTAACAAGCATGGAGCAATTTAAGAAAAACAAATGTTTCTTTTTTACAAGGGGCCTCGCGTATAGAGAGGAGTGCCAACTCAGCAGTGTATTTAAGTAATCATGTACAAATTTAGATGTTGATCCAAGTAGTAACTAAACACATTCTTTTGGAAAGAGTATCAACTGTTTTTAGCATATGAGGAAGGTGAGAGAAAATAGATTCAGACTTAATTTCGACTATCCTCATGCAGTTTCATAGATAAGGAAGACCAAATAGCCATGTTCCTGCTTAATTCAATAGGTCTTTGCTGTTACATTAGGTTTTTATGCTGCTCTGAAAGAGGGGTTTTATTCCCATATAATTGGAAAGAAAAGAAAAAAAGATTACTAGGTGCAAAAATTTCACATGAATAATGGAATAATTTTATATCCTTTGAGATCATGGCTATATAAAATGTCTAAGTAGTTTAAATTACATCTGTGCATCTATAAAACTAGATTATAATTATATTTTGCTTCATTAAAGACTGGTTTTTCTTCCAGGGGAAAAAGAACACTGAATCGATGAAGTTAGCTCCCTTCCCTCTTAGGACTGTTAGCAAAATTTGATAAACAGTGGCCACTCTGAGTCTCTGAAAAATCTTAATAACTTTTTTTGGTTTTTGTTTCAGATTCAAATATGTGATTAATCTCTATCCAAGAAATTAAGAAGGTGAATTTTTTTTTCTTAAAAAGCAACACATGCTTACAGTAGTCTCATTTATAATTATGCCACCCATGCCATATACTATTGTCTCTTTCCTCTCTAACCAAATGCTTTATCAGTTGAAAATATGGTTAAAGCCGTCTGTACTTGAGTCTGGGAGGTGGAAACACCTGGGAAGTTATTTTGTTTTGTTTTGCATTTTGGCAATGGGGATGTAATAATAGCCTACTCTGATTTCTTTAAAAGCCACTAGAATGAAATGTTCAGATGGCACGTATACTTCTCTCAGTTACTATCATATTTGAAAATCCAGAATCACTAAAACTGGGGGTACAGAATATCAATTCTTCATCAGATTTGTTTTTTCTCTTCATCTAGAGTGGTTAATGAGATAGCAGAATGGAGTCAATCGACTGTTTCTAATAAAAAGTAAAAGAAAAAAAAAAGAAAGACAGAATGAAAATGAGAGGGAGAGAAAACCAAGGAGAGAGGAAGGAAGGGAGGGAGGAAGAGAGTGAGGGAAGAAAGGCGGAGGTGGGGAAAGAGGAAGAAGGAAGGGAGGAAGGAAGAGGAAAGCAAAGAGGGAAAAAGGAAGAAAGAAAGAAGAAGGGATGGAGGTAAGGAAGTCAAAAGGAAGGAAGGAAGGACGGACAGACGAAGGAAGAAAGGAAGAGGGAAAGTAAAAAGGAAGGGAAAAAAAGATTGCAGGTTGAAGAAACTCTGGACAGCTATTCTCCAGATTTGGAATATTTTCTTTTAACAGTTGGCACATATCCTATTGGAGGTTTCTTATTTGGCAGGAAATGTACTTCTCCTCTTCTTCTTTATAAATCAAGCTGGCTCCTCATTTATTTTGTTTGTTTTTAGTTTCTTTTGGTTTTTGTTATGTTTTATAAATAAGAAGCCCTTTAACTAACTTGTTTGTGTTTGAATATCCAAATGTTCTTCCCTGGGCTTTGGAGAGCTGTGTTTCTCCACAGCAAAAATCTAAAAAGTAAACATGCATTCAACTTTCACTTGACCAGCATTTATCAATTTATTTTGTGTTTTGGGTAGTGTGTTTTCTGTATAGTGTTTAGATCATTAGTGTCAAGGTTTGGATAGCTTAAATACATATCAGATGAAACACAGTGATGGTAATGTGTGATGGTTTTAATTTGCCATCACAAAGCACATGGATCTACAAGAAACCTAAAACAATGAAGCCTGCATGGTTGTCTTGGTCCAGCAGAGACCAGGTGGCTCTATAAAATCTCCCTGCATCAAATTGTTAACTATTGAAAGTTTTATATTGTTTTGGAATTGCTGATATTTGTGGAGATTTCAGCTGTAATTCCATCAAAATGTGTACATGTACCCTAGAGCAATTTTCAGCTTGATCTTTAATTCATCATTGATGTATTAAACAAGCAAACAAACCAACCAATTAATCTTTCACACACAAAATAAGAGAGAGAAAACTTGTTGTTGTTATTGTTTATGTAGATAATGTAAAAAGGAATGAACGAAGAAAACAATGGGAGAAGCAAAGAGAGTATTAGGGAGTAGGAAAAAAAGGTGTTTCCTTAGAAATGGTCTGATGGAAGTATTGCAAAAGGAATTGCTGAGGTTCAGAGGCCTCTTTCTCTTGCAAAAGCCAAAAACAAGAAAAGGTCTACATTTAAAATTTCACTATTCAAGAACAAACAATCTAATCAAGAAATGGGCAGAGGACATGAACAGACATTTCTGCAAAGAACACATCCAGATGGTCAACAGACACATGAAAAAGTGCTCCACATCACTCAGCATCGGGGAAATACAAATCAAAACCACAATGAGGTATCACCTCACACCAGTCAGAATGGCTAAAATTAACAAGTCAGGAAATGACAGATGCTGGCGAGGATGCGGAGAAAGGGAAACCGTCCTACACTGTTGGTGGGAATGGAAGCTGGTGCAACCACTCTGGAAAACAGCATGGAGGTTCCTCAAAATGTTGAAAATAGAACTACCCTATGACCCAGCAATTGCACTACTGGGTATTTACCCTAAAGATACAAACATAGTGACTCAAAGGGGCACGTGCACCCGAATGTTTATAGCAGCAATGTCTACAATAGCCAAACTATGGAAAGAACCTGGATGTCCATCAACAGATGAATGGATCAAGAAGAAGTGGTATATATACATAATGGAATACTATGCAGCCATCCAAAGAAATGAAATCTTGCCACTTGTGATGACGTGGATGGAACTAGAGGGTATCATGCTTAGTGAAATAAGTCAATAGGAGAAAGACAACTATCATATGATCTCCCTGATATGAGGACGTGGAGATGCAACATGGGGGTTAGGGGGATAGGAGAAGAATAAATGAAACAAGATGGGATTGGGAGGGAGACAAACCATAAGTGACTCTTAATCTCACAAAACAAACTGAGGGTTGCTGGGGGGGGAGGGGGGTTGGGAGAGGGGGAGGGAGTTATGGACATTGGGGAGGGTATGTGCTATGGTGAGTGCTGTGAAGTGTGTAAACCTGGCGATTCACAGACTTGTACCCCTGGGGATAAAAATACATTTTATGTTTATTAAAAAAATAAGAAATAAAAAATTACATTACATACAAAAAAAAATTTCACTATTCAATCATCTATTAGATTTAAGAATTCTCATGAAAGTTACCAAGAAGCTTGGCAGCACATAGTATTGTAGTTCTTCCTTTTCCGATTGCTAGTTGGCTAACTATAGCTGAGGCAATGATCCTGGACTTGAGACTGAACCCTTCCTAGCAGGAGAACAATCTCTTTGCATTGTGTGATATGCTACAAGAAGAACCAGCTGCTCCCAAAGCTTTTTCTTACTTTTGTTTGAACCTTGCAATGAGCTTTCCTAGTTTTGAGAAACACCTTAGGGGAACTCAGATAATCTTTATTCTACCCATTGCTGCATATTTTCCTGTATCATAATTTATTGTATATGGTCCTGGGCTTACTTGGTGGATTGTTCTACATTGGAAGAAACCATTTTACTCCCTGGATGTACACTTAATCAATATTTTTTTTTTTCATTTTTTATTTTTTTTTTATTTTTTTTCCCTTTTTATTAATTTTTTCAGCGTAACAGTATTCATTCTTTTTGCACAACACCCAGTGCTCCATGCAAAACGTGCCCTCCCCATCACCCACCACCTGTTCCCCCAACCTCCCACCCCTGACCCTTCAAAACCCTCAGGTTGTTTTTCAGAGTCCATAGTCTCTTATGGTTCGCCTCCCCTCCCCAATGTCCATAGCCCGCTCCCCCTCTCCCAATCCCACCTCCCCCCAGCAACCCCCAGTTTGTTTTGTGAGATTAAGAGTCATTTATGGTTTGTCTCCCTCCCAATCCCATCTTTTTAAAGGAATAGGAAATTGTGAAGTATTTTTCAGAAAGCCCTCAAGACACAGTGAATTTCAGGAGAAAGCAGAGAATTTTATAAAGAAAATTGAGTAAGACTGTCAGGAAAGTAAACAATAAGTATACTGAGGAAAATAAAAAAATAATAATAATAATGAACAAAGAAAACCTCACAAGAATGATAGGAGATGAACAGGACTAATAATCCTTTAAAAGGCTAACAATCACACAGTAGCACGTTAAGACTTCTCAATTCCTCCTGATCTGCCTAACAAGGGATGCACAGACCTTTGGTAGAGCAGGTGGACAGTATTGGCAGCTGAGGAGCAGAACGTGGGACGTAACTTCCACAGGCTCATCTCGTCCCAGCTCATGTTTGCAGCAGACCACTCTCTTTGCCCTGGTATCTACCCAAAGCCTGAAGACTTTTAGGCATTTGAAGGGGATGGCTGGAAGATTCCTGCATCATGACTAGAGCGGGGACCATCAAGGCCTGCAAGTACCACTGTAACGTGTTTCCTGGAAAGATGAGATTATATATATATATATATATATATATATATATATATATATAATTATAAGAGTAAGATTATAAGATTATAAGTAAATATAAGATTATAAGTAAAATTATAAGAGTAAGCAGGAAGTACTATCTATCTATCTATACGTATATATACCACCCCCCTGGTCCTCCCCTCTCAGGTCTGCGCCCCTCCCTCCCTGCCGCGCCCCCATAGGACCCTCCCCCACCCCAGAAGGCTTTTGTATTTGTGCATAGCTAGAGTGAGGGCGGAGGGGGTCTGCTATAGGCCGCAAGCCCTATGCTTGTTTTTATTCTGATTTCCCCTCCTTTTCTCTTTACTTTTTTTTTTTTTTAAAGAAACCGTTTTTTAAACTATTTCTAGGTTTGTGAATGTGAAGCCCCAGGCCGCAGGGGGCAAGGGGCCAGGTGCCCCCCACCAGCTGAGAACAAAATGTCTATGTGGGTGTGGGCCCCTGGCCACCTCCCTCCAGCCCTGGAAAGGAGGACAGGGTTGTGTAGGCCAGGCCAAGCCCCTGGAACCATCCCGTCCTGTATCATATGTAAATACTGTGAGGTGAAGCCCCTACCCCTCTCTAAGACCCCTTGGGGGTGAGGGCATTGCCTCACCCCACCTGGCAAAGGTCTCCCCCTGTGTTTCTGTCTCCTCCTCAGACACCGTTACTGTAAGCTTGCAGGCCTCAACTGTGGCCAAGGCAAGCCCGCTCACTCAGGCCCTAGGGGTCAAGGCCTTGGGCCTGCTCACCCCAAAAACCCAGCGTGGGGGCAAGGGGTGAGGAAAGAGAAGGGCTCGCCCGGAGCCACTGCTGGAAAGGAATTAACTCTCCAAAGGTCTCCCCCTGCCCCCTACCTAGGTCAGGCCTTCATGGTTTCTGCTCTGAGCCCCCCACGAGCGGGCATCAAGGGGGCACTTTGGGAAGGGGTGGAACCCAGGGGAGAGCAAAGGGCTTCTCAGGGAACCCCCACATTTTCTCACTGAAGTTTCCCACCAGGATGGTCCCATGGCCAGAGCCCCTTGGCAGCCCGAGCCCCCCAAGTCCCCTTCAGAGGAAAAAGAGGCTCAGGGTCTGACTCCTCATGAACAGTGAGTGACCTGGCTGGCCCGGCAGGGCTGAGGCCTACCTACCTGTTGTCCCTCTCTCGGTGTCCCTCTCTCCCAGGTCTGAGGCTGGGGACCCAAGTTCTCTTCCCCATCATAGTTCCCATCCCTGAAAACCCCCTTTGGAGAGTTAATTGTCTGTCTGTGTGAGGTGCTTAACCTATTAGCCCTGAGAACACAAAGCAATAATCTTTGTTACTGAGATGCGCGGCTGTTCGTGGTTTTGTTTTTGTTTTTTGGGTTTTTTTTTAATGTTTCCTAATAAAAGAGAAGCTGCAAAAAAAAAAAAAATATATATATATATATATATATATATACGTATTACGTATCTATACGTATATATACGTATAGATAGATAAATAATACTTCCTGCTTACCCTTATAATTTTACTAGGCCTAGACTAAATACTCAATCAACAGTCCAGAGAAAAGCTTCCAACAAAGGCACAGTTCCCATTTAAGAGAGAAGGAAAAAAACTTGGATAAAACAGATAAATTCTCCTTTTTTTTCTTTTTCCAGCATGTGGTTAAAATTAGGACTTTGGCTTCCTGCAGATCCTTATTTCATTCATTTATACAGCTGGGCACTTTGTTTTGGAGATGTAGAGAGGCTGCCTGAAAGACCAAGAAATCTAAGTTTTTAAAAAGCATTAAATCGGATCAGTTTAGAAAATTATTAAATCCTAATGTGATACCCATATCAACTTAAATGACTCCAGAGGAGTAGCTGGAGATGTTTTATACATTTGCACTCCTTAGCGTAAAATAAACCAGGCACATCAAATGGAAGAATGTGTGTGGGTTTCTCCCTTCTTGGTTCTGTTCATGTCCTATAATGATAACATGTGCATCTGTCCAAAAACATAACAAAAACAAAACAAAACAAAACAAAAAACCACCACCAGCAAAAACAACAACAACAAACCACCCTCTCTTTTATAATCCATCTTCAGTTCTGATATCTTTGACGGAATGAGGTTTGTGCAATGAACTATTCTATCTTTAGAAGAACAATGTTTTCTTCATCATGTGTGGCTTTTAATGTGCCCTTTATGCTATTTTCTGAATGTTGATAGCTTGCCAGTAAAAAGAAAAATATGTCTAGCCCAGTGATCAAAACTATCTAAATCTTTCTCAGACTGAGGGCTAGCAGACAGAGCTATTTGTCAACAGCATGTATTCCCCTCAGGTAATTCTGATTCTTTCTTTTTCTTATTTTTAGTACCTCTTTTATCAAGCCTCTTAAATTCATGCCTAGCATGTCAAAGCACTTTAAAAACAGCTGTCTACTTCTGGCTTTGGAGAACAGCAGAGGATTAGGCAAGGCTAGAAAGAGTTAATTCCTGCAGTTTTCACACTGGAATAAAGTTAATAGGCTGCCAATAACACGGGTTATAGTTGCAAAAGCTAAAGTTATAAGTAATCCTAAAGGGAAAGAGGAAAATTGTTCCTGACAAGCTGAAATTACTTTATAAAACCTCTTATATGTTGAGAAGCCCTAGGTTGGTCAGGGCATGAAGCTTATTTCAATGTTTAACTCAGCCTGTTTATAAAGAAAATATCTTGCCCAATATCCATTTTCCCAAAGTGTGCCCTTTAACCTGCTATTTTTTGTTTCTTTTCGTTGTTGGCATGGAGACTAAGAAGCACTCCACTAGACTGATCAATGCATGGTTACATCAACATAACATTTTCAGTCAAGTTCCCAGGAGCCTTCCTCCTGAATCTGTCATTTTGATTCAGATAACTAAATCAGGCTAAGCACAGCAATGATAAGGGATGACTTGCCTCATTAGCTGGCTCCCGCTGCTTTCTGCTGCCAGGAAGCTCTACAGTGACTGCCTAGGATCTTGGGAGAGATAACTGTTTTTTGAAATTATTTTGGTGCATTTTTCTTGTAATTCTCATCTTACATTTTGACAGTGATTTTATAGGATGACATATGTACCAAATCCATATTCCTGGATCTTCTTTCTTTAAATAGGTGTCATGTGATTGGTTTTATGAGGACTAAGCCAACAGCAGGCTTAATCTAAGGGACTATTTAAAAATGTCCTTCAGTTTGTCTCCTTCAAATGTTACAAATCTGATAGCATTTTAATTAATAGTATTAGCAATACTGGAATGATCTGTTTTCCTACATGAAAGCAGATTCTGCCATAAATGCTGTCCCAGTTCCAAAATGATATTTCAGTTGGGCCTTAGAATTCACTGAGCTTGAATATATATGAATAATAGCTTTAAAGAAAAGAACAACTATTTGTAGAAAACTTGGTGTGGAGGGGAGACTAAACAAGCAAGAAACAAAGGATTTCATTTAGTCATCATAATCTGAATTTAAGAGAATCATCTTTAAGACTCAGGAAATTAGATACAATTATTCATGTAGCTGAAAGCTGCCTATAGAAAAAAATGAATGGGAATACACAATTGGAAGCAAAAGGAGCTGCAATTATACCATGAACAACGTTCCAAGGAGAGAGAATATGGACAAAAAAGGAGGGTTGCTGCAAATTAAACATTATTTTAGCAATATTACTACTTTTCAATACAGATCTGAATATAACCAAAAAGCTAATCTTTATTTTTTTTTAAAGATTTTATTTATTTATTTGACACAGAGGGAGAAACAGCAAGAGACGGAACACAAGCAAGGGAGTGGGAGAGGGAAAAACAGGCTTCCCCCTGACCCGGGAGCCTGATGTGGGGCTCTACCCCAGGACCTGAGCCAAAGGCAGACGCTTAACGACTGAGACACCCAGGCAACCCAAAAAGGTAATCTTTAAATCTAGATCTAGAATAGCAACATTTAAGTTTCCAGATATCCCATGTCATCTTTCTCTTGACCTCAGCTAACAGACATTCTCTGCAACAAATGCCCCAAACAATTACTAAAGTTAAATTTTATCCACCCCACACTCACCTACGCCTTATTTGCCAAACACTAGTTTAAAATGAACATGTTTAATGAGCCTACAATCTCATTTTAATGAAGAAAAATTTACAATAGGGTTATGTGGATATTCCTGTTCAAGTATTTTGGTCAAAGTTATATTTTGGCACCCTTCTAGATAGAAGTAAAAAAAGCTATTTGAGTCATAATTTTGTCCTTGATATCCTAAAGAAGTCAGTTTGGTAATCCTATAATGGAGTAGTAAGATTATCTGAACATATTTTGCTGTTAAACATTTAATATTAAACAACTCCAATCCAGTAACTCTCCCAAAATCTCACAATCCATGCGTACATTGTGCTGCCTTCCTTATACAGATAAGAGTCTATGGTCCATCACCATAATCTCTCCCTTACAAATATCCATGAATGCCCAACTTGACAAAAGACATATTCTGTTTGGAAACATTTTTTTTTTCTTTCTGCTCATACTTTAGCAGTTGAACTTTACAGGACAAATTTACATAAGATAGGTGACCAGTTTTATTCTAAATGCAAGGCATCAAACCTCGAAAGGATATTAAACATTGACTCTGAAAACTTCTGAGGGAGTTTATTTTCAATCTCTGAAAAAAAGCAGTTTTATTCATTTCTTCTTAACTGTGATCAAACATCTCATCTACAGTTTGGTCCCCACTATGATTACAATCCCTTTTATTTGATAATGTGTCATATTTTGTGGAGAAAATAGAAGTCATTAATAAAGGACTTTTAGAACTTTTTAAAAGACTGAATTTACTTATTTATTGAGGGCATGTACCCATGAGTTGGGAGGAACTGGGGGTTAAGGAAATGGCAGAGAGAGGGCATGAGAGAGACTCAAGAAGACTCCATGCTGAGAACTGAGCCCAATGCGGGGATTGATCTCAGGACCTTGAGATCATGACCTCAGTGGAAATCAAGAGTCGGAAGCTCGAGTCCCAAGATTTTTAGAACTTCTTCCCACAAACTTTATTATTCTACTTGAAAGTATGCTTATGCTCCCATTGTTACAGGGAACTAAATGTCTCTTTAAAGGTCAGTACTCCCACTTAGTCTGTATATAGGACATGTTCTCTTTTATTATCCATATTTATCTAGACATTTTCGATTTGGCTCTTTCTACATATCATTACCCCCCAAATTATGTATATATTCAAATACTTCTCATTGTCTCCTTCCCTTCTTGGCACTCTCTCATTCCCTTCACATCGTGAGTGCTGGGAAGTGTGTAAACCTGGCGATTCACAGACCTGTACCCCTGGGGATAAAAATACATTATATGTTTATTAAAAAAAAAAAATCTTGGAAGGGGAGGAGAACCATAAGAGACTATGAACTCTGGAAAACAACCTGAGGGTTTTGAAGGGTCAGGGGTGGGAGGTTAGGGGAACAGGTGGTGGGTAATGGGGAGGGCACGTTTTGCATGGAGCACTGGGTGTTGTGCAAAAACAATGAATACTGTTACACTGAAAAAATAAATAAAATGGGGGAAAAAATGGCTTGGAAATGTAAATTACACTGCTATCTCAATTTGCTTCCCTCTCATTGTCTTTCCAAACTTTTAGCACCTGGCTCAAATCTTCACACAGCCACTGAATATGCTCTGTCCCAATTATCAAAGGACCTGAGGATTTGCTAAATCCAATGGTTACTCTCAGTTTTCATCATATTCAAACTCTCAGGAGTATGTTTCATAGTTGACATTCATCTCCTTTCTTCTCAACATAAACTTTCTGAATTTAACTGATACCAAAATTATCCTGGATTTATTCCTATCTTAGTCTCCGCTTTCTTTCTACTTCCCTGATTCTGTATCCTCTTTGCTGAGTCTAATGTTTGTAGTTTCTCAGAACTTTGCCCTGGGCTTTTTCTCCTTATTTTCTCTTCTTGGGTAATCTTATTCATTCTTGTAGCTTAATTTATCTATGTACCAGCATTGCCCAAGTTTATACATAGTCTGAGACTTTCCTCCAGATTTGTCAGAGATATATATTAGACTGAATCCATGCCATTGCCCCTGGAAAGTAACTCAGACATAAAGGAGAAGAAAACTTTCAAACGATTTTCACTTAAGTATTACACTAAATTTATTTAGTGTCCATTAACTCCATAACACATGTTAACAGGCGCCCAGACACTTCTTCCCCACTAGTCAATTCAAAACTCATCAAGTGTCATTGATATTTGTTCTCAAAAACATTTGAGATTTCAAGTACACATTATAAAAACAGACGAAGTATTAATAAAAGAGGGCTGTCATTTAGGGAAAACTGACTTTTAAGCTTTGGAAAGATTTGGGAAATGTGAATTACTAAAAACAACTTACCCAATCATGTATGAATTAAGAAGCTGAAAAGTCTTGGTAGAAACAAAGCGACAAACATCTAGAAGGATTCAGTTCTAAAACATAGGTGCTAAGGCTCTTAGATTTTTGTCAGATTTCGAAGGAACCAGATACAGAACATAAAAAAGAAAACTAGTTATGGGGGCACCAGGGTGGCTCAGTCCATTAAGCATCCAACTCTTGATTTTGGTTCAGGTCATGATCCCAGGGTCCTGAGATCCAGCCCTGTGTCAGGCTCAGTGCTCAGTGGGGAGTCTGCTTGGGATTCTCTCTCTCCCTTTCTGCCCCTCCCCTCATTCATGCTCACTCTCTCAAATAAATAAATATATCTTAAAAATAAAAAAAAATTGTTATGGGTGTGGTTGATGCAAAAAGGAAAACAGAAATTTTATCATCAGGTTGTACCTGAAAAAATAGACATACGTGTTTATGTTTCTATGCTGTAAGTCAGGCTGCATGTTTGAGGTGTATATTGTAATGAAATATATAATGGAATGAGTTTAATAAATTCTTTAATTTTATCTAATTAAACATGCTTTGGAAATCTCTCATCTCAATATCTTGCCAATATCAAGTAGATCTCATGGAATTTGAGTCCTAATGAGTCTGGTATGGACTGATTTTGAAACACCAATCTTACTTTCAATGTAAATATTCTCCCTTTCCCCAGCAAAAGACTAATCCATAACTGGAAACCTCATTGGGAAAGTGGGCATGGTTTATCCTTTTAATCTGCTTTATTATTATTTTTTTTCTCCTGTGACTGTCACCTCCAGGATCAGGACTGAGGGAGAAGAGAGAGGCATAAAAAGTCTACACGGATGATATTCTCAAAATCTGATTCAATACCTTTTGTGTGGCAGGCCCTCACATTTCATTTCTCATGCATCCTGACAGGAGGATTTTGCAAGGCCTCTGGAAGGACTCTTTCTTGCAAGGTTCTCTGATGCTGGTGATGCAATATCTGACTAAACTAATTTATTTCATGGTACTCCCCTAATAGCTCCTTGCTGAAATCCTTCATTCCATCAAGCAGATATATCCTAATAGATGATAGATAGATAGAAAGAAAGAAAAATAGATTCAGCACAAATATAGAAATGTATGCAAAAATACGAAGCTCAATGATTTACTACAAGCATTTTATTACCATCACCCAGGCCAAAAGATAGGATACTGCCCACTAAAAAGCCCACTATATTCCACTTACCAATTGCCATATGCTTGTTTCCCTGTTTGTTTCCATAAGGTAATTATTAAATCGACCATAAGAAAAATCACTTTCTCGCTTTCCTTTATATTTTACCATTCAAGCAGGTATATCTAAATACTTACTACAGTTTGGGTTTGACGGCTTTCAAAAGAAAACAAACAAACAAACAACTTTTCACAAAAGGAATAGGAATTATTTTAGTACATTTTTATTATACAGTAATTTTAGATTTACAGAAAAGTTGCAGATAGTTCCTGTATTCTTGTACCCAGTTTCTCATGTTCTTTATATTTTATACAGTATGATATACTCATCACAACTAGTGGGCCAATATTAAGACCTAATTATTAAAGTGCATACTTGTATTTCTTTGGTTTTTATCTAATGTTCCCCACTCCCTCGCTATTTTTTTTCTTGTAACACGATCCCATGCACAATATTACATTACATTTAGCAATTTGGTCTTCTTCGGCTCCTCTAGACTACACTTGTCTCTCAGACGTTCTTTGTTTTTGATGACTTTCACAGATTTGAGGAGCACCTGTCAGGTATTTTGTAGAATGTTCCTCAGTTTGGGTTTGTCTGATGTTTTTCTCATTATAAGACAGGGATTATAGATCTTGAAAAGGAAGACCACAAAGATGAAGTGACATTCACATCACATCATATCGAGGGCACACACCTCAGTTCCTAACCAGATCCACATGACGCCAATGTTAAATGGCACATTTCCAAGGTGAACACACTCCCTAATCCAGCTTTTTAATCTTTGGTTAAGATAACCAATTCCTCCTCTTCCCTACTCTAAGACATGGGACTAACTGCTAATGGAAAGCAGTAAATAGGCACTGGGGTTATAGCATTTTCAACTCCACTCCAAGATTCAAGACTTAGGTTCTCTCAATTTTTTTCCTAACAGACGTTCCTGAGTGTAGTCTTTACAATACTATAGCATTTGCAGCGCAGTGTCTACAACTCATCTTTGTCTGACTAATCACTGATATTTGATCACCTGGCTGAAGTAGTGTTTTCAGGTTTCTCCACTGTCAAGTTCCTTTTTATTTTTTAAACCCTATTTCCATAATGGTCTCTTTGGCAGGGAGTCATTATGTGCAGCCTACATTTAAAGAGCAGGAAGTTAATTTGTGTCCCCTTGATATAAGAATACCTACATGAATTATTTGGAATTCTTCTGCATGGGTACTTTGGCTCTTATTCCTTATTTATTTTTCAAGCATTTATTTATATCAGAATAGATTCACGGATATTTATTTTACACTTTGGGTTATAATCCAATACTCTGTTATTTAGTCATTTAAATACATCCAGCTTTGGTCATTGGGAACTCATTCTGTTGGTTTCTGGGTCCTTTTGATATCCCTCTCCATCATTGCCTTGGTTTTTGAGCACTTTAGTACTTTCTAACACCGCAACACACTCAGGCTCTTTTTTTTTTTTTTTTCCCCTCTTCTATGTCTAGGATATGTTATTTCTCCAGGGAGCCATGGTTTTATTTTATTAGCATTATTATTATTTTATGATTTTTTAAAAATGTCTGTCTTCTGTTCAATTTTATATTTGTGCAGGGACTCATCAATGTTGTTGTGTTTAGCTATAGTTTTGTTGTTTGTTTGTTTGCTCTTTTCTATAGTAGGATCAGCAAACTACTGACTTCAAGCCAATTTGGCATTCCTGTTTTTGAAAATAAAATTTCAGTGATACACAGATACAGCATTTATTTATGTACTGTCAATAACCGCTTTTATGCTACAAGAACAGGGCTGAGTAGTTAAGTCAGAAACATTATATCGCCCAAAGCCTAAAGTATCTACTGTCTGACTCCGTATAGAAAATACTTGGTGACCTTTGCTGCACAATATGCTATTGTATAAATGTATTATAAATGATAGATATATTCACACTCACTTGACAATTGCATTTTTCCTAGTGAGGAGTTCTCAAGAATTACGTTACTGAGATATTCTTGTACGTATTTTTTACACATACAAATCTGTATTTTGCTTAGGTTTTCTACCTATGGATGGCAATTGCTTGGACACAGTCTGGCTTCAGTCGACATATTCAACACATTTTTATCAAAGTTATGAGTTTATGATTTTGATTCTATTTTTTCATATCTTTGCTATGCTGGAATTTTCAGAAATTTTTAAATGTTAACAATATACATCTAATTTCCTTTTTGTGATTTTAATTTTACTTCCGTAAGAATGAGGGAAGTTTAGCAACAGTTCATATGTATATTAGATATTCTCTTTTATGAAATGATTATTCAAAAACTTTCTTATTCTCCTGTTGGGTTGCCTTTATTGATTTGAAGGTATTAGAAAGACACTATCGAGAAAAATCCTTTGTCTTTATATAATTGTCTTTTTTATAAAACATATTTTTAAATATATTTTGGAAATATATTTTCTCTCCATTTTCCTATTTTTTCTTTACTAGTGAAGAGAAATTCAATTTCATTTCAGTTAATATTATCCTTTAATGTTTAATCCTTTTTGTTTCCTATTTAAGAAAACTTTTTCTATTCTGAATCACAAATATATCCTCTTTATTATTTTGTAAGACTTTATCTCTTGCCCTGAAGTTCTATAGTCTAACTGGAATACAGTTTTGTGTTTGGTTTGAAGTTTAGGTATGGACATCTAAACACGTCAGCACCATTTATTGAAAAGTCCTTCACTTCTCCTTCTATATTGTCACTTTTTATTAAATCACAAGCCTATATGTGTGTGAATCATTTTCTAGGCTTTCTATTTTATTTTGTCACCTTTCTGTACTTGACAACTCCACATTATCTTAGTATATTTAAAATAAAACAAAACTTGGTACCTGGTAGGTTACGTCCATAAACTTCAGTGATTTACTTTAATATGTAGCTTTAGCTATTCTTGATCTAGTATATCCTACAATTATCATGAGTAAACAATAGAAACAACAGTAAAACACAGATTGGGATTTTGTTGTGGAGAGCACTGAAACTGTACCATATTGAGGAAATTGTTTTACCTTTGTTTCTCTCAGTACATAAACATGGTGTATTTCTAAATTATTTATGACTTACTTAATTTCTGTCAGCAATATTTTATAATTTTCTTTGAAGAAGCTTTACACAACATTCATTAGACTTGTTCATAGATATTGATACTTTGTATGTGATTATAAAATGTCTCATAAAAATTAATTTTCCACTATTCTGTTGATGGTTTTAAAATGTAATTTTAAAATTACTGAGCTCAAATATAGAAACATTGCTATAATACTTTATTAATTCTAATTATATAACTTCAGATTCTTTTGGTTTTCCTACTTAGTCAGTTATATTCTTTTCAGAGAATGAGGCTTTTTTTTTTCATTTCACTTGGAATTATTACTTCTTCCATTTCTTTTTCTTGTTTTATTACACTTGCACAATAGTAATAACAGTGGTGATGGTAGTCTGTCTTTTTTGCTGATTTAAAAGAGAATGATCTCAACATTTCACAATTCTGTATAATATTTTGCAAAGAATTTTCTTGATAATCTTTCTCACAATAAGAAGTATAAATGATCTCATTTATTCTTAACTGGTTAAAAAATTTTCCTAACGGATTTTCAAATTTATCAAATGATTTTTCTGCTACTGAAGATGTTGTTTTCTTTCTTTTTTATAGTGTCATTGTTGCAAACCATACTTTTTTTAAAATACTAAATCAATCTTGATTCACATAATCAACTCAACTTGCCTGCTGTCATATATATACTAAATTTTTAAATAAATTAGGAATGCAATTGTAACAAATTTGGATTAAGTGTTTTTAGGGTCTTACTCTTTTCTGTAAGTGAGTTTAGCTTGTACTTTTCCTTTATATTAATGCTCTGATTAGGTTGTAGTATTAACAATAGGCTGGTGTTTCAAAATATATTGTTCAGTTAGTCTATATAGTCCATATAGTCCATATAGTACATCATTAGTTTTTGGTCTCCATGATTTATTGTTTGCATATAACACCTAGCGCTCCATGACTAACATAACACAATAAAAAATAAAAATTAAAAAAAAAATCCACATATGTAAATAAAACAACACTGCATATATAAAAAAAATTCATTGTTCAGTGTTTCCTCTTTTTTAATTTCTTTGGGAGAGTTCATGTAAACTTTGCATTTTAAAATGCATATTGTTAGATTTGTTAATGAATTTTTTATTATTTATTTTTAAGGGCAGGTTTTTCAGTTGTAATTCCTTAAATTTTATTTTATTGTGGTTAGAATACTGTACTTCTAATTTAAAGTGTACAATAAATTATGTTGACTATAGTCTTTTTGTCAAATTTTTTATTATATAATTTATTGTGATGAATGCTTAGTTCATTGATTTTCAATTATTTTATTTACTAACATATATTTAAAAACTATAACCTCTCTCTAGACAGTTTTAGTTATATCAGAATTATAAATTCATAATCATTATATCTCAATGATGAATTCAAAATTTCTAAATTGCATATCTCTACTTGCCTACACATCTTTGGCATCTAATGCCAAAATACCTACAACAGTTTGCTTTCACTATTATTTTCATGCTATACTTTATACTGTATATTTTCATCTTTTGATTTTTTTTGTCTTACCATATCCTTATGTTTTAGAGTTTTTCCCTCTTTTCCATACCACATAACTATATTTTTTTCTTTCAGTTTTCATTGTTGTTTAGACTGAACTGATTATCCCCCACATTTAGAATTCTCTCCAGGTAAGGAGACAACACCATTCACTACGATTCCTCAAATTACAGGTGACACATGCCAAACCATTCAAAGATCTCTCCAACTACATTCTGCTCTGCTCTACGAGGGTGGTATTTGTGATTTTACAGTTCACTAAGCAACTGTTTGATGAAAGAAATGCTAATCTACCGTATGTCTACATACCATCATGCTCAATCAATGATACTTATTTAGTGCCTTCTTTCTCTTAACTGGTAGGCCCATAATGGGGGAGAAGAAACACCACAATTTACAGCAATAAGTTGACAATTTATACCACAAATTAATTCTCTCTTGTAACTACTGTTTATTCTGATGAAGTGAAGGGCTAAATCAAAGGAGTGTTATGGTTAGCCATTGCTAACCTCTAAACAGTGTTAACTCTTCTGTAATGTCAATAAAATGTAAAGGTGCTTAGTATTGATTACCTTTAGTTTTAGAACTAAATATATGATATATGATATATCATATGATATATGAATAATCTATGTATTATCCCGCTATGTAATAATATTTTATGATTCATTAATTTACTAATTTACCATAAAATTCTTTGTTTGTATTGCTTATAAGGGCATTTGCTGGATTTATGATAGTTTATTCTTTCCTTTTCCATGTATTTCTCCTCCCACTCACCCCAACAAAGTCTTTTTAATCTCAATATATACACCAAAATTCCACCATTTAGGTAGACCAAAAATCTATTATTTTTCTTTTAGGCTTCCTTTGTCTCTTACATCTCATGATCAATATATGGACAGGTTCCATTGGTTCAAAATGCATCTTCTCCAAAATATATCTTCTTTCTACTTCTTTCCATGTCCTTTTTTACATTATATATTTAAGTTCATATCATTTACTATATGTTCACATACTATCATGCTCTACAGACAACATTAATTTAGTGCCTTCTTTCCCTTAACTGGTAGTCTAGCATAGGGTGAGAAGACTCAACACAATTTACTTCATTCACTTTAGTATTAGATAAAATCTATCCTTTATATTACTATCATCCATGTGTCCTAAATGATGTTTGTCATGTTCATCTTCTAAAAGACATATTATGGTGTATCACATATGTGTAATATAGTAAGAGTAAAAATATCATTTAAAAGTATATGTGTCAGATTCATCTAATTTTTTAAAAAACAATTTTTATCTACCTGTGCAAATTCATCTCTTAAAAACATAATCTTGGTACTACTATCTGTATTTAGTTTTTTTGTTTGTTTTGTTTTGTTTTATCTGTTTGACTTTTAAAACTAAATATATCTATTAGCTAACATTTGTTGAGTAATACATTGAGAATTAGCTAACACTTACTGATTTGTCAAACACTGTTCTAAAATTTTTATAAAATTTTTATGCCCATGAAGTAAAAATTATTGTGATCCATTTTATAGATGAAGAAAGTGAGTGGTATAATTAGAATGTAACTTCACGGGCTCTGGCTTCAGATTCCATAGTTTTAACAGCTACACTACGGCTGTTATTCAATGTGTGTATTTCTAAAGGTATATGCATTAATACATGTTTGCATATGTATGTATGTGCTTCTCTCTGCACATATGCTTGTGTATTTATGGTGCATTTTCTCAAATATTATAATCTGTGTGTTGTATTTCTAAAATGCCTGCTTGGCTTATAATAAAATATGAATTGATCTATATTTTTCATTTAAATAAATTACAATCAATTTTCTGTATCTTTATTCCTTAGGGTCTTAAAAATGCCTAAATAATTCATTCTTAAGTATATCTGAAAGACTACTTTATCTTCTAAGTTCTGCTCTGAGACTAAAACTAAAGAGCTATTTTGTAATAAAAAGATCTTTTGTATAATAACGTTTCTCATCTGGGAAAAGGAAAAGTATATTTAGATCAACAAATTTGTCATTTCTATACTTAAATATCAGGATCATTTTCCCTAATTTAAAAGTATGTTTTTGTGGATTCATGAGTACATCCTGCATTTCTTAAAAATCTATTAATAGTAAAAATCACATATGTATTTGTTTTGCAGAAAAGGAGCATGTTATATAGAGATGAATCAATGTTTTCAAGCCAATAATGACAAAAATAAAAAGTACTCTTTCTTTTCATCTGAAAAAATAAATGAACAAATGATTCAACACAGATTACATGAGCAGAACAATTCACTAAATTTTTTACCATGGATCTCAGGAGTTCAGCAAAGGAAGAGATGACGAGTAAAACAAAACTATAAATGGTATCACCAGGATGGGCTAAGGGGGTACAAAGGTAAAAAGCAAAACACTACTCCATCATACTGTTTTTAACAAGGCAAACACACTTTCTAATTCTGTTTAATTTATGATCCACCATTAAATGCTGAATTACATGAAAGAAAACCCACAGTTGTTTCCTTTCTTCATTTCCCTTTCCTATTTCACCTTTAAAATGGATATAAATGATTTCTATCTTACAGAATCACTGCACATTGATGACCTATAATATGCTGAGAAATAATCACAATTCCTAGTACATGGTAATAAAAAAATAAATATCAGGGTTTTTTAAAATATTTTATTATTTGACAGAGAGAAATCACAACTAGGCAGAGAGGCAGGCACAGAGAGAGGAGGAAGCAGGCTCCCCGCGGAGCAGAGAGCCCGATGTGGGGCTCAATCCCAGGACCCTGGGACCATGACCTGAGCCGAAGGCAGAGGCTTTAACCCACTGAGCCACCCAGGCGCCCCAATATCAGGTTTTTTAAATTTGTTTTTTCATTATTCTCTTATACAGATGAAAGATCGAAGGCCAGAATAATAAAATCTGGGACTTGGAAATACATTTCTCTAGATTAATAGTTTAGGCCTCATTGCTTTTGTGCAAGTAACAGGTTTCTATAGTTTAACACAGAGGCAGACCACTTTCAAATATATACAAAAATGAAGAGAAGTTGTGATTAATATGCTTAGTGGACTTTCTAACTGCCAATATTGCAATATCACTTCATTCAGTCAAGTAGGGGATGAGTAGCAAGTGAAAATGAGACAGCCATATTGACCAAACAACAATCTCTTTGGAATGAGGTACAGAGTGTGAAAATGACTTCTTGACTTCCAGCTAATATGAAGAAACAGAACAATGCAAAGTAAAATAGACCATGGGAAGTATTTCCATATTCATATTTTTAGATATTCCCATGTTTACAGAATTTTATATAAGATCTGCAACAAGTCTTAAGTATATTTACTAGAAAAATTTAAATGCCACTAATGGCTAATAAACACATGAAAAAATACTCAACATCACTCAGCATCAGGGAAACACAAATCAAAAACCACAATGAAATACTACCTCACACAGGTTAAAACAGCTAAGATTAACAACTCAGGAAAAAAACAGATGCTGGCAAGGATGTGGAGACAGGGGAACCCTCTTACACTGTTGGTGAGAATGCAAATTGGTTCAGCCACTATGGGAAACAGTACGGAGGTTCCTCAAAAAGCTAAAAATAGAACTACCCTATGACCCAGCAATTGCACTACTAGGTATTTGCCCAAAGGAGACAGACATAGTGAGTAGAAGGGGCACATGCACCACCCCAATGTTTACAGCAGCAATGTTCACAATAGCCAAAGTATGGAAAAAGCCCAGATGTCCATCAACAGATGAATGGATAAAAAGAAGTACAAATGGGGCACCTGGGTGGTTCACTGGGTTAAGTCTCTGTCTTTGGCTCAGGTCATGATCTCAGGGTCTAGGGATCGAATCACTCATCAGGCTCTCTGCTTAGCAAGGAGTCTGCTTCCCCCCTCTTTGCCTGCCTCTCTGCCTACTTGTGATCTCTGTCAAATAAATAAAACCTTAAAAAAAAAAGTAGTAGAAATAAACAATGGAATATTACTCAACAATCAAAAAGAATGAAATCTTGCCATTTGCAACAATGTGAATGGAACTAGAAGGTAAAATGTGAGGCGGGATAAGTCAGTCAGAGAAAGACAAATACCATATTATTTCATTCATATGTGGGATTTAAGAAACAAAACAGATGAATATAGGGGAAGGGAAGGAAAAACAAGATAAGATAAAAACAGAGAGAAAGGCAAACCATAAAATACTTTTTTTTTTCTTTTTTATTAACATATAATATATTATTAGTTTCAGGGGTACAGGTCTTTGAATCATCAGTCTTACACTATTCACAGCACTCACCACAGCCCATACCCTCCCCAATGTCCATCACCCAACCAGCCCATCCCCCCCACCCCTTTCCCCTCCAGCATAAACCATAAAAGACTCTTAACTAGAAAATAAACAGAGTTGTTGGAGGGGAGGTAGGTGGGGTGGTGGGGTAACAGGGGAATGGGCATTAAGGAGGGCACTTGATTTAATGAGCACTGGGTGTTATAAACAACTGACGAATCACTAAGTCCTACCCCTGAAACTAATTATCATAATATAAAAAACTCTACCATCATAAGCATATAAAAATAAAGACATATCTAATACCATATCAACTTACAAAAGGAGAGAGGAACCAATAAATTTTTAGGAATTTTTTTAGGAATTTTTTATAGAAGCTATAATTGACATTAAATATACTAAACAAAAGGGTGAGTCATATTTAATTTTTCAACAATTTTTATCATTAAATAATGACTTCTTGTTTATGGTAGGGGTTTAGAATACTTCTATTGTTTCACTTAGTTTCAATAATATGAGCTTGTCATTTCCATATTATGAGAGGAAAATAATTCTTTGGCCTAAGGTAATAATGAAGCTTCACATTCAAATAGATTTACTTCCTATTTGTATCAGAAGCTCAATCTATTTAACAGTATTTAATATCTAATTACAATTTGACTTTTAATTTTAAAAGAAACTATGTAGGAGCTAATAAAAGAAAGAAAAAAGTATTATGCATCTTAAATGGCTAAATCAACATACAGAATCTTTTATTGTAGCCCATACACATGATTTGATTAAAAAAGAATTCTTGAATAAAAACATGGTGATTTTCAAAATTATTTTCTTTACCTATTTCTTATTCTTCATTGGCATTTTATTCATTCCATGTCAAAGTAGCTGCATAAGATAGTATATAGATTGAATAATTCTAGTTTATATAGAATATATTGGAGAGCATGTAAAGATATTTATTGCTAAAATTATCTAATCACCAGTATATTATTGTTTAAGTCAAATTTATATTAATAATCCCATCTCCTTTTATATTGCTACTCAAGCATAAAAATAATATACATTGTTTAATTGAAGTAGAGGTTTAGATAATTTAAACTAAAATTATATATAAGTAAATATTTATAATGCATAAATAAATGTGGTATGTATGTATGCAGTGTATGGGGGTGGATTACTGGACAGAAATGTAGATAGAAAGAATTCAAAGGAAGTAGGGTAAGAGTGGTAAAGGAATGTATCTTAGATCTAAATTAATGTTAGAGCTAAACAATTCAAACAATTCAAACCTATTATTTTTCAAGTAAGAACAGTAAGGTCCAAACATAATCTCCCCAGGATTTTGTGAATAAGGTTAATTTTATAACAATAAAATACATAGCCCAGGGGCACCTGGGTGGCTCAGTGGATTAAGCCGCTGCCTTCGGCTCAGGTCATGATCTCAGGGTCCTGGGATCGAGCCCCGCATCGGGCTCTCTGCTCCGCAGGGAGCCTGCTTCCTCCTCTCTCTCTGCCTGCCTCTCTGCCTACTTGTGATCTCTCTCTCTCTGTCAAATAAATGAATAAAATCTTTAAAAAAAAAATACATAGCCCACTAACCAAATTCTCTAAAATAGTACAGGTATATCCTCTGAACTATGCACTACTAAAAATGATGCAAAATTTAAGGGGATGAGTTCTGTTCAAAATGATAAACTTTAGTTTTGGGCATTGCCTTTTTCTCTTGGCCAGTAGTATGACCTAAAAATTTTTTGCAATAAGTGTTTCAGAATAACTTTAACTTATCAAAAAAATGTGCTTTGTCTGTTCAATTTTCTCTAAGCAATTCAAGTGATATGTACTTGTAAATAGTCCTAAAAATTTATGTTTTTGTCTAGTCATTATATTCTAGTATAAATTCTCAAATAATGTAAAATAATTTTTAAAACATCATAACCAATACACACCTATAATCAGAGTTATCTGCAACATGCACCAAACACCTACCTATTCAGATTTGCAAAGACAACTTTAAAATCATAGCTTGTTCTTCCCTAAAACATACTCTAACATAGAAGCTCTACTATAGTAATTAAAATTAAGGGAAATTCGCAATATACTTGAATAATTCAATCATTTCATCAATATAGTAGAATGACAGAAATGTTTATCTATTTATCATTGTATTAGATATGAAATAGAAAATAAGAAAATATCCACTATAGGGGCACCTGGGTGACTCAGTTGGTTAAGCCGCTGCCTTTGGCTCAGGTCATGATCCCAGGGTCCTGGGATGGAGCCCCACATCAGGCTCTCTGCTCAGCAGGGAGCCTGCTTCTCCCCCTGCCCTGCCTGCCTCTCTGCCTACTTGTGATCCCGTCTGTCAAATAAATACATAAAATCTTAAAAAAAAAGAATCCACTATATATTTGACAGCTTAATCAAATGTCTCACAACTAGTAAGTTAAAAATATACTTATCTTGACCTTACTATGTTAAAAGTTTACATATACATTGTGTGCACACACGCACACACATAATAGTCCATACTGTTGATAAATAATAGCTGAAAATGTCCAAAATGCTGAATATGCAACCTCAAACATGCATGCTGTTTCAAGCAAAGTTTAATGCCACATTGAAACATATTTTGGTACATATTTTTAAAGACAGTTGAAGCATTTAGGAAGAAACACACAAACCAAAAAACAAAACAAAACAAAACAAAAACCCCAAAACTAGCTCACTAGACAAAAAAAATTAAAAAGGAGAACAATTGAGCTGGCTAACTTCTGAGCTTGCCCTCATTAAAACCCAGAAAGATAGAACCATACCTGCAAAACATAAGACAACTGATGAAACCTCAAGATTCTATAGCCAGAAAATGTGTGTATGAAGTGTAAATGCATAAAAGAGACTGAAAAAAATTACTTAAACAAAGATTTAGTCTGCTGCCTAGAAAAATGAAAAAAATATATAGGTTGGGAAGAATGGAAAAGAATGGAAAATAATGCATATAGCTATAACAAAATAGCAACAAAACACAGAAATTATGAAAAAGAATAGATCTAATATTTAACATATCATTAGAAATACCAGAAAATGCAAGGAAAACATTTTAAAAAGCAGCGATGGAATTGTGAAGAAACATGAAATGGAGATAATTTTAGCAACTCACCAATTATTAGAAATACTGTGTGTGTATGTGTGAGTGTGTGTGTGTTACAGAAAGAGAAAAGGGGGGGGACAATATTTGGAACATGTTCCCGTGAATGAGATGTAATTATATCTCCTGCTCTTCTATCAGTTAAATCCTATTATATGGTATCCTTAGAATCATATTTATTTATAACATGGTAAAACCATATGCTATTTTTATAACAAAAAGTACATGAGACAATAAAAAGTTTGATTATAGTCCCCAATGTTAACCTTGTAAATATCTGCAATGTGAAAACAACGGAATTGTCAAAAACCATTAGAATGTCTAGGAGTCAAAGAAATGGTAGGAGCAAAATGGGTATCATTACATAATTTACACAGCAAGCAGTCAAGACATATAATATAAAATCAAGCTCTGAAGATTCATTTTATTGTTAAATGTGTAAAGGTAGTGAATAAAGTATTCTGCTTCTAGCAACAGCGCATTAGGTAAGATGCATCAATTCTTTTGCTCAAAACAAACAAATGGAAAACGAGAGAATCTAGGCAAAATATTGTCTTACATCTACCTGAAGACAAGAAACTAATAAGGCAGTAAAAATTTATAAAGACAAAATTTTCCAAGAAGGAATCACGATAGTATGACTAGCATTTTGGAATACTTTTTCCCTAAAGCTGCCCCTAGGAAAGTGACTAGCCTCACATTGGGTATTTAAATTTTAATTAACTGAAATTAAATAAAAACAATGGTTCTTTAGTTGCACTAATTCCATTTCAAGTGCTCAAACATACATGAGGTTAATGGCTACTATACTGTAAAATGCAGATAGAAAACATTTCCATTGTGACAAAAATTTCCATTGGACAGTGCTACAGAGAGGAGAGGTGTTTCTGTCAGTTACAGAAGAGACAAATCAGCGCTGAGCATCCATGCAGAGATTTAGACAAACTCATGGAGTTAGGGGAACTAAATTTTAGGTCAGTGTCAGCCAAAGACAGTGATCCCTCCTAAAAAAAACCCTGTTTTTGTTTGGGATCTCCAGAAGCATACACCTATGAATAAGGGTAAACCAGATATGATTTATTCCTTGTATGGACTGTCCACATGTTCAAATCATCTCAACACCTTTAACTGTATTAGAGTAAACTTGCTTTGTCAAAGCTTCTAGTTCTCTGACACAGAAAAAAGGAAAGAGAAAAGGGCAAAACAAAACAAACAAACAAAAAAAAAAACAAACCAAAACTGATAAGTTCTTTCTGAACAAAGACAGAATCTGTTCAATCATGAAGTTATTCCTTCAATTTTTCTTTAATATCTAACATATAATTGAAAAATCAGATACAGAAGGGGATATAAAAATACTTATAAAGACCAAGAGAATAAAACCTTAAAAGGGGGGGGAGCTGCATCTGGGTGCCTCAGTTCCTTAAGCTACTGTCTTTGGCTCATGTCATGATCCCAAAACCCTTGGATCCAGCCCAGTTTGGGCTTCTCCCTCTGTCCCCTAACCTGGATCCTACTAGCAGGCTCTCTCTCTCTCAAATAAATAAATAAAATCTTGAACAAAAAAAAAAAAAAAAAAAAAGGAAAACTGACATAATACTTACTCATTCTTAATACTCTCAAAGATTAGGAGATTTTTAGTAGAAAAGCTAAAAACCATTTTTAAAACAAAATCAGCATTAAGAATGATAGTTTCTACCATTAAAAAATATGAAATTAAGAAATCAATGTATGGATTTAATATATTTGAGAGAGATGAACTGAGAAATAGTGAATGAAAGATAAGTCCAAAATGTTGTCCAGAGTCAGAAAGAAAAACATAAAGTAATTGAAACTACAGAAGAAAATATGAGATTTAAGGGATACTATAAAAGATTTGATTAAGGTCTAAACAGAGTTCTGAAGAGAAGAAATAGAATGGGTTCTAAGCAATATTTGAGGAGATAATGAATGGGATTTTTTTTCCAAAAATATGAAATAAATCAGGCCACATATTCGAGGAACTCTACAAACCTCAAACGAGATAAATTAGTATTTACTTTATCTGCCCTAACACAATATAAGATACTGAAGATACCGCTGAAGATGAAACACAATAAATTCCTAACAGCACTCCAATACCTCTACCTCTGAAAAACACAATTTACTTTCAAAAGTGACTTCTCAAAATAAACAATGAACACCAGAAGGCAATGAAAGAGAAAAATAACTGTTAATTTATAAGTATTTATATAGTAAATATAGTTTCCAAAATATAAGTGAAATAATTTTAGACAAAAATATAGCTTATCACCAAGAAACTTGTAATAAAATAAATAATAAAGAGTACTTGATGAGCAGAAGGGAAATGATCCAAAATGGAAATTCAAAGATGGAGGGAAAAAATAAAGAAAATGGAAAGAATAAATATGAGGATAATTCTATAACCTAATCCCTATAATGTCCTGATGGGTTTAAAATAAATACATAATTAGAGTATATGATCAGAATTGTGTATAAATTGGAGTGGAGTGCATAGAGTATAATGTTGTAAGTTCCTGAATTGTCTATGAAAAAGTAAAAGGAGCAATTAACATTAGCTAATGACCTGTCAATTTAAAGTTAATAATTCAAGAAAGAAATGTATAAAGCTATTTTCTAGCATCATTAAGATAATCAGTGTAGGAAATGTAAACAGAGGAATAAATCTACATATGCCATAAGGAATTAGACTTAGCAGCATTATAAGTTTTTCAGTACTGGTGTGGTTTTAACTTCCATGTAGGCATTCCTTTTTTCACAATATAACATACAGAATTTTAAAAAAATTAAAAAAGAATAACCGATATTAATGTGAACTGTGGGAAAAAGATTATTGCCCAGATTCTAAAGCCTTAATACATGTTGAAATGCATTTGGAAAGATAGCTGTCATATACAACAAAGTAGGCTAAATAACATAAACAATTGGGATAAACTTTAAAGAAAAAAATGTGTTAGGAGGATAAAAATTAGATTATCTAGATTTTTGCAATAGAAATCTAAGAAAATGCCACTGCTATGTTATGAGCCAATTGATGCTGAGTATTGAAGAATTATGAGCAATAACAGTGGCGTTCTCAGGGGGAAAGTAGGGCAGATTTAACCTAAGGCAAGCGTAAAAAACTGTAACATACTTTGAACTATAGGGTAACATATTTATTTGTACCAGTTTGAGGACTCCATAAGGCAGAGTGGGAAAAGTTGGTGGTGGAGGAAGAGGCAATTCTTAGCAGAGTAAGAAAGTGCTCTGATGACACTGAGTATGTCACCATATACATTCCAGTGGGCTTTTGACTTCTGGAAAATCAGAGATAAAAGTCTCTACCCTCTAGGTTCTGGTGAAGACATATTAAATCCCATGTGCTTAACAGAGCTACGGGAAAAAAATCTGTGATGGGTCTGCTTCCACAGCGTCTCCAGTTCTCTTGGATGGAGATGAAATTGGGGCAACCTGAGGGTTTTGAAGGGTCAGGGGTGGGAGGTTGGGGGAACAGGTGGTGGGTAATGGGGAGGGCACGTTTTGCATGGAGCACTGGGTGTGGTGCAAAAACAATGAATACTGTTACGCTGAAAAAATAAATAAAATGGGGAAAAAAAAAAGAAATTGCTATTTCAAAACATGCTCATCAATTTATAGATTTAACTGTGGACCACAGTGGATTAGAAGATGCAAGTAATGCTTAACATAGGAAACCATATTAACACAACTTATTATAGACATTTTTGTTTGATTAAACCAAAGCCATTGACAGCCTATCCCAATTCTCTCAAGTTTTTCTGCCTAGCCAAAGAGGTTTCCTTGTTTCAATCAAGGTCTCAACTTCTGGGGAAATAATTGCAGCACCTGGACTAAAGGGTGTCCAGTTCTGGCCAACAAAAATGTTAGGGAACGCCTTTTGGATTCTTCAGAACTTCTTGGATTCCTTAAAACTTCAGAACTTTCCCCTAATAACAATACAGTACAGACCCAGAAATTCTCTTTCACACACTGCGATATGTTTCTTGTTGTAAGAATGTAATAACTAGGGCTGCCACACTCAAGTTACAGCCATGAATGGAAGACTAAAAGGAACATAATGATGTTGACCATGACATTGCTCCATGCCAAATGAATACTTGAAACTGCTTATAAATTAGTTAATTAATTAATCCTGCCATTAAACCATAGGCAGTACTCCTAGTCTCAAGTCCCTGGCTTAATGTATTTTTTTAAAGATTTTTATTTATTTGACACACAGAGAGCATGGGAGCATATAAGCAGACTGAGCCAGAGAGGGACAAGCAGGCTCCCCGCTGAGCAGGGAGTCTGATGTGGGCCTAGATTCCAGGACCCTGGGATCATGACCTGAGCCAAAATGCAGATGCTTACCCAACTGAGCCACCCAAGCACCCTGAAATCCACGTTTTTAGAAGGGCTTCTTTCTGTCCCTTCTCAGGACACACCCCACCTTCTTCTCCTCTCCACTATAGCACACATGGGTTTTGTTTTTATTTTTGTTTTTCAGTGGTGATTGACTAGAGTGATTATTGTCTGAAAGCTTACTGTTTCTTTAGGATGCTTCCTTTTAGTTTCCTTGGCAACAGAGAGTAGGCTTCTGTTGGGACATTTTTGTTCTGTGCCAATTGACAGTGTGCCTGCTTCTTTAGCTACAAGTCTGGGATAGAAAACCCAGGGAATTTATTGGATCATGCCATTTCTTGGGTCCTGATATTTCTAGTGGATCTTTATAGTTTGCTATCTTTCAGTCTTCTTTATTTATTTTTAATTTTTTTTGAGAGAGGGTACATACACACACATGGCACACATATGCGTGATCCATGTTTGGGGGAGTGGTTGGAGGGATGGGGGCAGAAGGGCAGAGGGAAACAGAGAAAGAGAACCTTAAGTGGACTCCACACCCAGTGTAGAGCCCTATGTGGGACTTGACCTCACAACTCTGAGCTGAGCTCATGACCTGACCTCATGATCTGAGCTGAAACCAAGAGTCAGAGGCTTAACTGACTGAAGCCCCTCCAGGGCCTTTCTTTATTAGATACAATATGCAGCATATTTATTTGTACTTATCTCTCACAGGAGAGACAGAAATCTCTTCTGAACAGCCTGAGGTCCAAAGAGCTGTCAAGGGACATCTTTTTGTGCAGTATGTGGATTGTGCCTTTGCATGTGACCTGGGGTTCCCAATGAGTGTACAACAGGACCCTTGGTTTGTCATGGAACCTGAAATGGGGAACTAACAGGAGCAGGATAAGGACTAGTGGTCAGCTAGGCAAACACTACTGAAATGAAATTCAAAACAGTATCTGAAATGAAATTCTGAACAGTATGAGAAGCCTAAATTAAACCGTCATCTTTAATCTCTACTAGGGCCTTTGCTAAGAAATGGGATTTAAACATATTTTAACAGCTTATTAAATTGACTTTTAATTACCAAATACGTATGATAGGTGGGCATACATGTATCTGTGTGTGTGTATGTGAGAGAGAGAGAGATTGAGACAGAGACGGAAGGAGAGGGCAAGAGAGACAGGCTTATGGAGGAGTATCCTATTTCAAAATTAATTTCAAAACTAGAAAAATGTTGCATGCTTAAATTGTTGCATAAGAACATTAAATATCCTACTCTGGGTATTGTATCATTACAGAAAAACTTATATTTTAAAGGGAATTTGAAAGAAGAGATCAATATTATCCCAAAGGGGGAAATACTGACCTTCGTGCCTAGTCGGAGATGTCAACACATTTTTCTACACTTAAGGTTTGGGCTGTTCCAGAAAATAGTATTTAAAAGCTTAAAGTTACTGTTCCACAATTATATTTACTTTTAACATTAACACATCCAAAAGTTTATATTATCCCTGTGAAAGAATTGTTTCTCTCACAAATATTTCTTCACATAAACCAGATCATAATGCATTTAACATGCAAATTTAAGTTAGCAAGGAATAGTTCAAACTAATTGCTTTCTAAGCCCAATCAGGAAATTTAAGTTACTTGAGAGCTGACAGTTTTGGAATGCAAAAGATTTGTCTTTACATATTTTAACTAATTAAACTTGCAATTATTCAGTACTTTCCTTCTTAAGCACTTAAAAACACTTTTTAAGTCAATTTCCTGTGGAGTAGAGCACTAAGTGATCATCAGCCACATTCCTCAAATAGAAAACATGGGGTAATAAAAATTATTGATGGTTTCTCTTCTATATTATGTTTATATTAACATAGCTGAGGCTTTCCAATAGAAACTGAAAATGCTCCAATGAGTATGCATTCAATTATTTCCCTTAAACTTAGAAACTCTTTCAAAATGCATATGCATTTTTTTGAATAAAGCTATTAGAAAACCATAAAATGTTAATGAATATACGTGGAGATTCTTGCCAGCATGAGTAATGTTAACATTACTCTTCCACAGAGATGTTAAGGGTAGCTGCCAGGGCCCATCACATGTCTGACCTGGGTATAAGTCTGTGTTCCCTTAACCGGAGAAGAGTGAAAATGTGTTCAGGAGATGACTGGCATGTTAGAATAACATTGATCTACAGGTGTCATGTTGTTTAGAGATCTCACACATTTAGAAAAAAAAAGAACACACACACAAATTGGGAAGAAAAGTGGAAGCTTCTCAAATAACCATTAACATAAGTGATTCTCTTATTATTTCTAAATATTACAACAATTATTTATATAGGGGGAGATATTGATCATGTTCTAAATTGCTTCTCAACTATAGACTTTTGATCTAATTCAATGTGAATCTTTTCTATTCCACTCATAAAAGATTTTTATTTTACTCATAAAGAGTAAAATAATTCCACTCATAAAGATTTTTTATTGCATAAAATACCTCCCTTTTAAACATGACTGAACAAAAACAATTACCAAAGTATAGTGGCCTATAATCTAGAGGCAAAGTAAGCAAATCTCAAACAAAGATAGTCTTCGTAATTGGATTTGATTAGACCTATTGTTACAGAACCACAGAAGACAGAACTATTTTCTCACCTACCAAGGAGGTTCCAGCATCAACAATATCAGTGGAACAGTTGTAAATAAACTTTGAGGGGGCCTGGGTGGCTCCATGGGTAAGCGTCTGCCTTTGGCTCAGGTCATGATCCCAGATTCCAGGGTCCTGGGATTGAGACCCACGTTAAGCTCCCTGCTCCGTGGAAAGCCTGCTTCTCGCTTTCCCTCTGCCTGTTGCTCTGCCTACTTGTGCTCTCTGACTCTGTCAAATAAATAAATTAATAAAATGTTTAAAAAATAAAATAAAATAATTTTGAATGGTTCTTTTGCCCTAAAGAGACGAACTTGTTGTTGTTTTCCCATTACAGGTGCTCAGCACCTGGTTTACTGGATGAGCTTCTAAAGAAACAGAATAAAGGCAAAAATTTACAAAAAGGAAAAGGGGTTATAGTGGGAATTAGTTTGTATGGAGATGTAGTTTGCCCAATTCCAATTTTCCAAGTTAGGAAAATTTAGTCATTAAATGATATTGGCTACAAAATTACAAAAAAATATGCTATCATAAACTTACATATTTTAACTTACGGAAGGTCATATAAAAATCTCTCTGGAAAAAAAATCTCTCTGGATTTCTCTTTACACAATTATAAGTGATATCTTTATCCTCCCTATTTTAAGGTAATAATTGTTTAAATCATTTCAGTTGTTAAAGAAATTATTTTCTTACTAAGGGTTATATTTATAATTCTTAGGATAGTGTGTTTTCTATATTTAATGGGAGGTAGTGAAAACAGATCTATCCTATTGGAAAGTGAGTATAAACATATGAGTCAACTGTTATTCTTTCCTAAGAAGAATAATCACTCCATATAAGTAATATACTTTGGAATAATATTGAACTTATTCATTTATTAATTAGTGAGGTCAAATCTTTATTCTACAACAATTTAGTGACAATATTCTCAAATTACATAAATTAAAATACATCCTGGGGCGCCTGGGTGGCTCAGTGGGTTAAAGCCTCTGCCTTCTGCTCAGGTCATGATTTCAGGGTCCTGGGATCGAGCCCGGCATCAGGCTCTCTGCTCAGCGGGGAGCCTGCTTCCTCCTCTCTCTCTGCCTGCCTCTCTGCCTACTTGTGATCTCTGTCAAGTAAATAAATTAAAAAAAAAAAATACATCCTGACATTGTATACTTAATTTATTCTCCTTGGGCTAAACTACACATCCTCATTTAATGCAGCCTTTGAACATCTCCAAAATAACATGTTTATTATGTTCATGTATAATTAATGCATTTTAACTCTATCAGTCAGTCTTGTAGAAAATTAATTCTAAACTGTCTTTTTGGAATAGTTTTAAGGGTATTCTTCATAGAAAAAAATTATCTTGCAATAAATATTCCATCTTTTAAAATAATTCTTCTATTACTTCATTAAGGTTGCTTTCTTATTTTTCGTATTTTACTTTTCTCCTCCTTCTTCCTTTCCTCCTCCCCCTTTTACTTTCTTCTTTTTCCTCCTCCTCCTTCTCTTCCTCCTCTTCCCCCTGTTTTTCTCCTTCTCCTTCCCCTTTCCCCTCTTTCACCTCCTCCTCAGACCCCAATATACTTTAAAGGATTAAAATTATACAAAATGTTATGCAACAGAATACAATCAAATTAAAAATTAGCAACAAAAATAAATTTGGGAATCTACATATATTTGGAAACCAAACATTTTTCAAAATAGCCCGTCATTCAGAAAAAAAATGACAAATAGTGATTAGAAACTATTTTGGGAAAAAAAAAAGGAAAAAAGAAAATATCTTGGGATGTCTGGGTAGCCCAGTTGGCTAAGTGTCTGCCTTAGGCTCAGGTCAGGATCCCAGAGTCCTGGGATCAAGTTCTGCATCTGTCTCCTTGCTCAGCAGGGAGCCTGCCTCTCTCTCTGCCTGCTGCTCCTTCTGCCTCTCTCTTTATGCCAAATAAACAAATAAAATCTTTAAAAAATGCTTTGAGATGACAGATGAGAAAAACCCAACATATCAAAATTTATGGGATGTAACTAAATCATCCTTAGAGGAAAATGTACAGCTTCAAATGCCTCAATTAAAAAAAAAAAAAAAACATGAAGAGCAATCTCAATACATAATTTAAGTTTCTACTCAAGAAAGTAGAAGAAAAAAAAAGAAAGAAAGAAAGAGAAGCAGAAAATTAATGCAAAACAAAGATGATAAGAGTACAGATTAGAGAAGAAACTAAAGAAATATAAAACAGAAAAACAATAGAGCAAGTCAATGAAACCAAACATTTGGTTTTTTTTTTTTTTTGAAAAGTACAATAAAATAAGAAACTTTTAAACTAGACTGAGGGAAAAAAAAGAAATTAAAGACTCTAATCACAGAAACAGGCATGACAGAGAAGTCTTCACTACTGATGTTACAAAAATTGAAAGGATTGTAACAAAATGCTATGAATAACTTTTTGATGCCAACAAAGTAGACAACTTAGATTAAATAGACAAATTTCTAGGGAGAAAAAATACCAAACTGACTGAAGAAAACAGGAAATTTGAATAGATCTTTGAGCAGAAAAAAATTTTTAAGGTAATTTAATAAAAATTTTCCACATAGAAAACCCAACATACATAAAGCTTTATTGGAGATTTCTGTCTAATATTTAAAGAAATAATTCAAATCATTCACAATTACATAATAATGTGTAAGGCATTTTACAGAGTCTCAAACATAAAAAAGATTATTGTTGTTAAGGTGACTGATTTTGGAAACAAGAGGTCACTGATGCCTTTCTTTGGAACTGGTATAAATTTTAAAGGCATGATTCATTAGAGGGAGATATTCTAGATCATTCCAAAATAACAGTTCTTTGAAGGAAAAAGAAAATAAAGTCTTTACCTTGAAGCCTTTCTCTCTAGAAACCAAAATTAAATAAATGGTAACTGTTTATTAAACATTAAATATTTACCCTTTGTGTGTTTATTTTGTTTTGTTTTTTGAGTGGGGGGATGGAAAGGAGAGGAGAGAGAATCTTAAGCAGGCTCTATACCTAACTCAGAGCCTGACACGGGGCTCAATCTCACAACCCTGAGATTATGACCTGAGCTAAAATCAAGAATCAGATCCTTAACTGACTGAGCCACCCAGGCACCCCAATATTCACTTTTTCTTAAAAAGAGTTCTGACCCACTCAAACAAAAATGATAAATAAGCATTTTCTATGGTCTAACATAGAAACTACTGAAGCACATTTCATAATACAGTTTTAGATATCATTTAAAGAGTATAAATTGGTTTTTAAGCTTTTTAAAAACTCACAACCATTGTACAAAATCCACTGATTATCTGTCACCACTATTAGATCTCACAAGAAGCTCTATTTTGTCATTCCATTCTTGAAGAAATTTATAAGAGAGGTTAATTTGTATTCTTACCAATGGTTGTCTCCCCAGTGCATTCCCTGCTGATTTATGTAAGTATGTGTTCTGTGGTAGCCAAAGAGAGATTATGATTATCATCTTCAAAATTTCATATCTAGCACACTTGAGTGTAAATCATACTTTCTAAATAAAGCTGTCATCATCTTTATTACATTTACACTCAGTAAATGATGCCAGGATGGCTCTATATTTTTAACCAGATTAAAAATAAAACTGTATTCCTAGAATAACCAAAAAGAATGAAGGGCACTTTCAGTATTTGAAAAGTGTTTTGCTACTTAACAAAATAAAATAAAACATTCAAATGCTGCTACTTACCTAAACTTCTACAAACTCTCTTGGTAATGTTGATTTAATATTTTTTCCTCTGAAAATTGACTTGGATTATGTATTATAGTTGTAATGATTTAGATATACAACTTACTGAATATCACTTTATGTTAATAAATTCTCAAGAGAAGAGATACTATTTCATCAAATAAATTCTGTAATTTTAGAAACAGCCACATTTTGCCAACCTATTGAGTATATCTCTATATTTGATTACTCTGCACCTGTGTGAAATGATCATTAAAGCAGTGTGTATCCTGAGTAAATTATAGAGTTTGCTGGTCTTATATTGATATTATCCTCATTTATTTATGTTAAATCTACTTAAAACATCAGACTCATAATAAAGACCATGGGACACAAATTTCTATTACATCTACAAGTGGTATATAAGCCAAGTGTTAAGAAGTAGGTGTGGGTATTTTATGTATCTTATGTTAAAAACTTTCTATTCTCTCTTTAAGAACTAATAAAAATGCTGTAACTTTATGATTATGTCATTTATCATTAGTTGCATAACAAAATTGTGTGCATACTTGTATGATCTTGAAAAGTTCCACAAATTATTTTCCAACTCTGTAAATATAATTTCATGAGTAGAGTCACCAGTATTACAAACTCTGGAAAAGTTGCTTGTGTGGGTACTATTTTCTTTACATGGAACTACATTTCTGCATTTTGAAACAAACAAAAGGGAAATGCCAAGGGTGACTTTTCACTTCTCAGCATAAAAAAAATTATGATATTTTATTTATCCTTAGAAATAAACAGGGATTTCATGACAAGAAAAATATTAGGGAAAAAAAAAACCCAAATGATCACATTTGGTTTTAGAAATTCTTACTTAGTTTCTCTTTGGTATTAAAAATTAGAATTTAAACCATATGATATTTTTATCCCCAGGGGTACAGGTCTGTGAATCACCAGGTTTACACACTTCACAGCACTCACCATAGCACATACCCTCCCCAATGTCCATAACCCCTCCCCCTCTCCCAACCCCCCTCCCCCCAGCAACCCTCAGTTTGTTTTGTGAGATTAAGAGTCACATATGGTTTGTCTCCCTCCCAATCCCATCTTGTTTCATATATTCTTCTCCTATCCCCCTAATCCCCCATGTTGCATCTCCACGTCCTCATATCAGGGAGATCATATGATAGTTGTCTTTCTCCGATTGATTTATTTCACTAAGCATGATACCCTCTAGTTCCATCCACGTCGTCACAAATGGCAAGATTTCATTTCTTTGGATGGCTGCATAGTATTCCATTGTGTATATATACCACCTCTTCTTTATCCATTCATCTGTTGATGGACATCTAGGTTCTTTCCATAGTTTGGCTATTGTAGACATTGCTGCTATAAACATTCGGGTACATGTGCCCCTTCGGATCACTATGTTTGTATCTTTAGGGTAAATACCCAGTAGTGCAATTGCTGGGTCATAGGGTAGTTCTATCATATGGTTTCACTTATTAGTGGAGCATAACAAATGACATGGAGGACATTGGGAGATGGAGAGGAGAAGGAAGTTGAGGGAAATTGGAAGGGGGAGGCGAACCATAAGAGACTATGGACTCTGAAAAACAACCTGAGGATTTTGAAGGGGCGGGGGTGGGAAGTTGGGGGAACCAGGTGGTGGGTAATAGGGAGGGCACATATTGCATGGAGCACTGGGTGTTGTGTAAAAACAATGAATACTGTTATGCTGAAAAAAATTAATTAATTAATTAAATTTCAAAAAAAAATTAGAATTTAACCCTCTGGATCTGGAGTTGACCTGAAAATACTGATGTGTATTTTCATGGTCCATGTGAATCTTAGATGTCACCCAGGTTCCTCTGTCCTCAGAATCAAATGGAATTTTAGTTCAACCTCCATCATTTCACATGGATAGACTGACCCAATGTCTCTCTCAACTTCTCAGAGAATTTTTGAAGAAATTTGTTGTATCAACGGTCACAATGTGGAGTAGCTCTGGTACACTGATTTTTTTTTTTTTTTTTGGATCCTCTTACTATCCACTGGCTTCCTTTCTCCCTCTCCAGTTGCTCTGCATCAAGAGCTTTTTTTTTTTTTTTTTTTTTTAAATAAAAAGTCTATGTGGCCAAATTTTTCAGCAGTTTTAAAAAGCCTTTAAGTATGCTATACAGAAATTCCTTTCATTTTGCTATTTTATTTTTACTGTTTTCTGGGTATTTGGCCCCATTTTCTCACTCTCATTAATTTCTCATGTGAAGTTTTTAACTCCAGAGGTTTGCAATAGTCTCCATTTGTCCTTTTAATCCGTTCTTAATCTTTGGTCACCTTGTTCTGTATCCCGGGAGTCTAATGCATACAGACTATATTCCCTAATATCAATCCACCTTCAACCAGTGGGATATACTAGGGAATCAAAAGTGGAAAGGGAGGAGAGTATCTGTTCCACTCTTACCTTACCCAATTTCCATGTGTTTGCTATATCACTTTACATTAGAAAACTGCCCCTGTGGGTGGCCATAGCCATTCTCCCTCCAGCATTGCCTTCTGAGCCTTGACTTCCATGCAGTCTATTAAGATTTTTTTTTTCTCAGTCAAAGAATTCTTGCTAAGAAAAGATATGGTGCCTGCAGTTAACCTAACATTTTTTTTTTCTCACCCTGATGTACACATCTCAGGATGAGTCTTGGGTTTGTTTATGATGATGATGTTTTTGAAGTAAGCCACAGAAAAGCAAGTGATGATTATGTGGAGTTTTGTGGATTTTGACTCTTTCATGAACTGACAGAAGGATCAAAAATTAATGTATCTAATTATACCAAGAAAGACATACCGCAATATTTGCTAATTATATGAAGTAGAAACTCTTAGAAAATCATTTTCTGAAAGAAATCTTCCCCTAATGGTATACTTTTGTCAGGAGAGCACCTGGCACCTTAAAGAAAGAAGATTGGTGGTGGGCAGGGGTCGGGGAGGATAAAGAAAAAAGAAGGTGAGATAAAAAGAGGAAACTTGAAATTAAGCGATGTAATTATGGTTTATTATAAGGTTTAGTATGGATTTTTAGCTAGTATGTTAGTAAAGAGGCTGACAGACAAGATAGACTGGAATTTCTGTAATTTATTAGATTTCTATTGCTCCTTAATGCTACCACAAATGCAGCAGCTTGAAACAACATTGAACTAGTTATTTTTTGAAAACAGTTATATTTCTGTGACTCTAAGACCTTGGCATTTCATACATCATTTTAACTTTTTCTGAATTATTTCATTAACATTGGATATGAACACCCTAATCATATCACATGTATTTACTGATTTAATGAACACTTTAATTAAACCAGTATGATATAATTCCATGTGTCTTGATTTTTAGTTAAGAAAAAATATGCTTATGAGCAACAATATTCAACATGAAGCAAGACTGAATGACTAAAAAGATTAAAGCTACTTTCTTTCTACCACTATTGCATGTATTCATTGGACACAATTTAGGTGGTCTAGGCACATGTTAATAAGGAACACTGGAAGAATACATCAAACACTCGGTGTTTTATGACATCAAAGGCAAAGTTATATAGGAGTTCATTTCACTGCCTTGACTTCTCAGCATCTTGCACTTAAATCCATTGGATCTCACCTGCAGGCTCAAGATGGCCTGATTTCTAAGCTATCAATAGTAACAATCAATGGTTAAATGTTTAAAGAGATAATATTTGTTAGCTTATTACCACTTATCATGCACTGTGTATAATTACTATCTAATTTAAACCTCAAACAACCCTTCAATACAGTTGCTAGTTATTATTCCAGGTTTATTGACAGAAGAATAAGGCATAGAAAGATTGCATAATAACCAAATCAATCAGTAAGTGACTTAATCTGGGTTTTACTGAATTGCAAAATGACATTTTTACTGGGTTTCCACTATGCCCTTGAAGAGTCTTCATTGAACTTTGAGAACTTAAAAACACAAAGCGAAAAATCCTCCTTTCAATTTGTCTGCTCTGTTGGCTGTTTTCTAAGACGAAGTGTTAATATGTTGAGTTTGGAGTCAGAGTTTCAAATCTTAGCTTCATCATTTCCTAGCTTCGAGATCATGAGCAAGTTATTCAATTCCTCTTAGCTTTGGATTACTTTTCTGCACAACGAGGACAACAGTATTTAACTCATCTTTTAAGACAGGATTAAATAGGGTCCTGTATGTTAGGAGAGTAGAATACATTTGGTACATGAAATACCATGTGGCTCTTACCAACCTATCTAATTAATAACTGTATTTCCCCTTCTAATGTTACAATGTTTTTCCTTTAACTCCCTGGATCCTACCTGACTCAAAATGAAGTCGGTGGTCTTTCTTCTCTCTCTTTGTTGCACCACACCACCCTCCCCCTTAGGTATATATATATATATCTCACAGTAACTTGCTTAATGATGGGATCTCTTAAGAACACATTCCTCAGCAAAAGTGTATGTGCCTTGGGATCTTGCTCCCCAAAATTCATCTCCTAGCCACATTCTTCACTGACATACAGGTGGGCTATAAAATTCTGCTGACCATTACTTGAATTAGTATTTAAACCAGTGAAGTCCTCAAGAAGCTCAAGGTGGATTTTGTTCTTTTCTCCCAACTGTGGAATCATAGCTGTAGCTAGAAATCTGACATGGAAGACATTTATCATAAAAATAGGCAAACACTACAAATCAGGTTTTTGTTTTATTTTCATTTGCCCTTTTTTTTTTTTTTTTTTTTTCAGAGCTGTTTTACCCACTCGCCATTGATTCGGACTAATAAGTATTAACAGACCAGGGCTACTCAAATTGTGGCTCATAACTAATATCAATCACTGAATTGTTTGTTATTATTTCACCTCCGATTAAGTGTAGCAATTGGTAATAAACATTTGGAAACAGCATTTTGATATTGCTACTACATTCAAATGCATGATTTTTTTTTTTTTTTGGTAATTAATTTGTTCAGTTTTACAAATGCCTCAGTCTGTGATGGATTGGGAAAAAAATAAGCCTATTGATGCATTGCTATAGACATTATGCTTAAGTAGTCCCTCATTCCTTGGCATCACTATAACCAGATCACTTTCAACTTTTGCCCTGCCATGGAAACTGGAGCTCATCCAATCCTTTGCTTGCTTCCCCTTCTCACAGTTTAAAGACCAAGAATGACTGATGTCTGAGCCAACTCAAATTACTGTAGTGAACTTTAGTAAGCTCACTCATTGCTATATTCTATGCCTGCCATTTTTCTGGGAATTCATTTTTATGAAGCAAGTAAGAATATTTCTCTAATGTGGAAAGCTATCTGAGAATCAAAAGGAAGAGATTGGCTTGGACAGAAAGAAGAGAAAATGGTGTTGGCAAATGTGGCCAAAAGTAATTCTGCAGTGAAAAGCTTTGTGGATCTTAGAGACCTGCTTGGATGTTCTGGTGCAAAATATCTTTATTTTTAAACCCAAGCTTATTTTGAAAGCCATAATTTACTTCAAAAACATTGGCCCATATTTCAAGCACTTCAAATAACCTATTGAATATTTTATAGTTTCTATTTTCTCTAGTCTATATTTATACTAAAATAAAAGCTTCAGTGTTATTTTAAAAATCAGAAAACAGAGATGGAAGGAAAACCTTAGGCCAAAGACTTGGTACACTTATCTCCTGCACATCCCATCTGGTTCTATTACTACCAGTTTCAACTCTGGGCTAAATTAAGTGAACCAATCTATATTCAGTATCTCCCATCTAAACATCAGATCCACACCCTACACCCCCACAAGTTGTTGTCCCAGACTCTTGACTGCCTTACCCTGGTAAAAGAAGAGGAAATTAATATGTATATAAACACATTTACATTTAGCATTGCACTTAATATTCACAGTTATCAAATAGGAATATTACTAGCTTCAATGCACAGTCAATATATGTGAAACATACAGAGGTCTCACAATTAATATATGACAAAACCAGGGTTAAATGTAAGTCTTCTACACTCTGCAACATGGACTCATTTCATAACCATAGAATGCTTGTCAATCATTGAAGCCACCCTAAGTAAAAAGGTCAGTTTCTAAAATTTGCTTCATTCCAGGGATGACCCTATGTTTATGACAAATTTCTGTCCTTTGTATTTCCTTTCTGCCGTCTTTAACTCTTTTGTAGAGTCGTCATTTAACTAATTTACAAAAAATTCTGTATCATCTTAATTTTGATTAGTTTCTCTGAAAGCAAATCCATTGTAAAAGCAGATAGAGGAATAAATAAAGTTCACTCTGGAGACTACAGATACTGTGGTATTTAAATGGTGAAAATAATACTTAAACAAAGGAAAAAAACAAACAAACAAAACCACAAAATAAAAGCACAGAGAAAAACTATCATGGTTAACTAGATTTCATGCATTGACTATCATAGTTCAAACTAGATTTCAAGAACAATAACATCGGTTTATATCAACTAAAACCATTATTTCAAAACTGAAAGTGACCTCTAAGAGGAACAAGGTGGAAAATCGTGGGAAACAAGGAAAATCCACTTATCGTTTTAATTGAAAAAAATGCTCTGCATGAATGTGCTTATTTTGTTTTCTGAGTAATCAAAAGAAATAATAGTTAGGGACTCTAAACATATTCTGTAGAGAAAAAAATGTAAAAATGTGTAATCAGTATGCAAATTTTTATTGAGGTATAATTTATACATGATAAAGTTTACAGATTGTAGTATACTGTCTGTTAAGATTCACAAGTGTATATACCTAAGAAAGCACCACTGAAGTTTATATAGTTAGAACTTTTCTTAGGCTGCACAAAGTTAACTATTGTCCTTTTCCTGTCAATTTCCACCAGTATCATGAAAGACTTCAATTTTGATATATAGTATTATAGGTTAATTTTACTTGTTAATCATCATAATATATGGGCAATCAAATTCTATTGTGCCTCCTTCTATATTTTGTCATAACATTTTTGAGATACTTCCATATCAATACAAGCATCAATATGATGTCACATTTTATAGCAAAAAAGTATTTATTTTATATTACAGTGTAGTTATTCATTTTGATATTGATGGGCATTTGACTTTGTTCTATTTTTGGCTATTACTAATAAGGTATCTATAAACATTCCTGTATATGTGTTTTTTTTTTTTTTCTAGAAATAGCCTTTTATTCTCCCAAATATGTAGTGGTGGAAGTGCCAGGCAATATGATAGGCATGTCTTTAACTTTATTCAAACAAATAAACAAACAAACAAAAAAACCACAACAGTTCTCCACACTCACAAATCTTATCGTAATCTGTGAAAATTTCAACTGCTGTATAGTCTCTTCAACAGATTATCAGTCTTTTTAGTTTGGCTATTCTAGAAGATATGAAATGGTGTCTGACAGAAGTTTCCCTAAAGATTAATGATATTGAGTACCTTTTCATGTGCTCATTGACTGTTCCTTTTTGTCTGCTTTTTTCCTCTATGTTATTGGGGTGTTTTATTTTAATTAGTGAGTCATAGAGGTGTCCATATCTTGTGTATAAATAACTGTTGGATATACACAATATGAATTTTCACACAATCTGTAATGCACTTTTTATGTTCCTTATGGTGTCCTTTAAGAGTTGAAATTTTTACTATTTATGAACCCTAATTTAACACCTTTTCTTTTATATCTAATACTTCAATTTGTATCATATAAGACACCCTTGCTTACTCCAATTATTAAGAATCTGTTATATGCAACTAATGAATTTTTGAGCACTACATCAAAAAACTAATGATTTTAACTGAACTGAACATAATAACTGAACATAATAAAAAATGAATATTTGTATAAATTTTCTCCTAAAATGTTTTTGTGCTTTGTTCTTATGTTCAAATTAAAATTATTTTCTGCATATGGAGTGAGGTAGGGCTGGAAGTTCATATTTATTTCTTACAGATATACAGATGATTCCATGCGATTTTTTGGAAATACAACATGTCCTTTTTCCCTTTTAAATCCTCTTTGGTACCTTCATTCAAATATTTATTCATCCTGTTAGTGTAGGTTTTTGCTCAACTCTATTATAGCACATTAATCTTATTTGCCCACACTTACAAATTTGATCATCGTAACTTCTTAAAACTCAAATGTGTAAATCTTGCAAATTTACTTTTTAAGAATTTTTTGGCTCTTCTATGCCTTTTGCATTTCCATATACATTTTAGAATAAGCTTCTCAAGTTCTACATATTAAGCACACTTGCATTTAATTTTCAATTTTTGAAACAGGGTGTAATTTATCTATATTGGATTACACAGGTATTAAAGTCACACAAAATTGATGAGTTATGACAAATGCATATACATATGTAACAACCCACAACCCTCTTAAAATACAAAACATTCCATTACCTCAGAAATTTCGCTAGTCCTTTTCCCAGGCAATCCCTCTCTTAAACCAGAGAGTGTATCGATATTCTGATTTATGTCACCATAGATGGTTTTCTTTTTGTCTAGATTTTCATATAAATATATCCATATGGGAAATATCTATTTTTGTCAGTTTCTTTCACTGAGCACCATAAGTCAGTTTTGGAGATTTATCCAATGTGTTTTGTGGAATTGTAGTCCATTCCTCTATTATTATTATTATTAAAACTTAAACCTTAGTGGGGTTTTTTGTTTATTTAATTTTTTAAAAAAATTTAATTAGCCAACATATAGTGCATCATTAGTTTTTTGATGTAGTGTTAAATGATTCATTAGTTGTGTGTAACACCAGTTCTCATCACAGGATGTGTAGTCCATTATTTTTCCTGGTGAGTAAAATGCCATTTTGTGAATGTGACACAATTTGTCCATTCTTCTGTTAATGGTTCTTTGGATTATTTCTAACTTTTGGCTATTATAAATAAGTCTTTTATATTTTAATTTTTTTGTATGGATACACGTTTGTAAATTCATTAACTTTTTAAATGACTTTAAGTCTTTTCTATTCATTTATTTCTATTCTTATCTTACATTCTGGGCCATTACCAAAAAAAAAAAAAAAATCATTGCAGTGTGATACACTGTGGGTTTAACAAATTATAAAATTTTCAAAAGAATGATTCTATGAATGATCTGAGAGATGGAGGGTAGGGATAGAGGGTGATCACTTGTCTCTTCTTTAGGTTTTCTAACATTATTCATATCGCCCTAGTGGAAATAGCCATGCTCGCCAGAAGCCTTAATAGGCTTCTGACTACAGAGGACAACTATGGTGGTGGTATGTTTTACCTAATAGATTAATCGTCATGATGCTCAGGACCATATCAGTCACTGTATTAGGTATTGGGGTTACAATTCTGAAAAAAGCAATTATAGCCTTCAGGAAAATAATATTCCAAAGACAAGAGAGACTTTACATAGCTAATTACTATGCCAAGTGGCAAGTATAGTAATAAATTGTTTGCCAGGTAATATAGCAGCACAAAATGGAAATAAGGAATTGTGGTTGATTCCTGAACTAAATCTTAAAGTGTGAGTGGGAATTATTTAGGCTGAATGTAGTGTCAGTTGCAGGATTCCAAGTCTAATGAAATTAAAGGCAAAAACGTAGGCTAGAATTAGCATGGTGTGTGCAAACACAATGTATATATTTTTATTTCACTTAACATAATTTCATTAACATTTTCCATATTTTTACATAATCTGCATAATCAACATGTTTAAGAGTTGCATAATAGTATACCAAGTTATCATTTAAAACATGTTAAGGATAGTTAAGTTTCTGCTTTCAAAAGATATTGACAGTTTTAAAAATAAAAGCTTATTAAAGCTTACTCATACAATGGATATAAAAGATGTACACTTTTTAGAATGATGCATTTTATTATGTTATTTTTACTCTATATAAAAAGTTATGCATATTCATCTTTGTAAATAAATGATACACTGCATTTTTCTTAATCAGCATACCCTTGCTATTTTGAGCTATAGAAGTTACAATGAAGTATTTTGACCACATGTGCCTCACCTTTATTATCTATTCATTGTTGAAGTTATAACCAGTTTGAATTAAAGTTTAATTGTTATAGCAAGTTCAAAAACCAAATCCTGACTGTTAAAAAAGATGTATTAATGTTTACTATATTTTTCTCTTTTTTGGTGCAGATATAACATGTAGTTCCATATCTTTACACAATTGGTTTATCCACCAATCTGCACATATATTCACCCACTTTTCAGCTGTTTACCATACATGCATATTTGTACTAAGGTTATTAATTAACTAGGTTCTCAATTAGAATAACAAAAGAAATAATTTTATGTTCTCTGTGCCAGTGTACTTTATAAACTAAGAATATAAAGATGAAAGAGACAGGAATATCAAAGAACAAAAAAGCCTTATTAACTATCCCAGAATACTCATAAATTTGTATTTACCATCAATAAATTCGTCATTATTTGAATAAATAATTTCATGAAATTAGGGAGCTTAAATTGAAATCCATTTATTTCTTATGAAATGAATTCTTTATAGAATGAGGAACTCTGTATTTCACTTTGATCATCTATAACTAATATACTATGTGAAAAATCATTCTTAGGTATCTATTTCATCCGTTGCCTTGATGTGATTTCTGTTTTCTCTCAGTTATTTAAAGCCTAAGTAAAATCAAATTATGTTTCTTATTTTGGAGGGGAGGAGAAGGGAATAGTCAACATTATCTTTCACTAACATGATAAATAAATTATGTGAATGTTTTTGACTTATTATTTCTATAAACTGCCTTATGAATTCTAGTACTTACAATAAAGATGACACAGAAGAGAAGAAGTTAGAACATTAAATTTAGAGCTAATAAGAAAATGTTATTAAGGCCACCTAATCCTATAAAAGAAAATATTCACATAAATGTTGATGTTTTATGCTCCACAGAAGATTTCAGATAAGAGGAGAATTGATATACCATCTTACTTCAATCACAAAAGAATCAAATTTTTCCTTGTGGGGGGGTTATTAATACAGGATACCAGCTCTTATTAAGGTTATATTTATTTGGTTTTCTGGAACCAAATTTAAGTTTTATTTTCTCATTCAATTATGCATTTCATTTTTGTTTCATGATATTTATTTCACTTATGATTACAAAATACTAAGGTAGCTTGGGAACTTGACATGCCTACATGATGGAAAGATATTTGTGAAAAATTAAAATTTAGTACAGCCTGTTATTCTTAATTTCTCAAAGAAACTTGGACCTACTCACTCTGTACCGCTACAATATGAAGCTTTAATGTTTTGTTACCAGCAAAATAGATGAGGAATATGGAACAACTAAATTGTCATTACCAAGTGACTTCTGTTTCCCCAAACTCACTACGTGTCACACTACACAGTACTAATAGAATGAACAAGTAGCCCAAGACTTGAACCCCTGGAGATAAAAATACATTATTTTATTTTTTTTAAAGATTTTATTTATTTATCCGAGAGAGAGATCACAAGCAGGCAGAGAGGCAGGCAGAGAGAGAGGAGGAAGCAGGCTCCCCGCGGAGCAGAGAGCCCGATGCGGGGCTGGATCCCAGGACTCTGAGATCATGACCTGAGCCGAAGGCAGCGGCTTAATCCACTGAGCCACCCAGGCGCCCCTTTAATAGATTTTAATAATCCAAGGTGTCCCAGTTTATTTTGTGTCATTATTTGCTTGATTCAAGTATTGCACTGATATATGTACTCCAACACCAATGACACAGGATCTTTCATTCAAGTGTCATAACCTTCCTTTTGCAGTTACCTACAGCTTAGTTTTTTTTTTTTTTTCTTTTAGCAATGGAGTCTATCGTAATTTGGGCCAACATTTAATCTAATTAACCATGGACAGGAAGGGACATAGTTGGAGCAGATTAAAATAAATGAGGATGTTGGGTGGGTAGGGAATTGAAAGTTTGTGCATTAGAGTTAACACTATTTACATTATAGTTTATCATTATATTTTTTTAAAGATTTTATTTATTTATTTGACAGACAGAGACCACAAGTAGGCAGAGAGGCAAGCAGAGAGAGAGGAGGGGAAGCAGGCTCCCTGCTGAGCTGAGAGCCCCATGTGGGGCTCAATCCCAGAATCCTGGGATCTTGACCTGAGCAGAAGGCAGAGGCTTAACCCACTGAGCCACCCAGGCACCCCTATCATTATATTTTTAATTCATTATATTTTCAGCAAGAAATACGTAAGAAAAAATAATGTTTTCATAAGCACATCTTTTCTTTTAGTTCCATTCTGTAAGGACTCTTTTCCCCGCTAACAAGTAAAAAGACAGCAGACAACAAACAGTTGCCTCACTTGGGAAAGCATAGCTTGGCTTAGCATATCATGGTCCCATCATATAGAGGAAAACAGAGCACTGGATGTGATAATTCAATCAGAAAAATGTTTTAAAATATCCATGTTTTATTTCATCTTATAAGAAAAATGCACACATAAGTATCCTGATCACATACCGATCATATAATATTTCTCATGTAATTTTTTTTTCCTAATAACTCAGAGGTTTTTGTTTCAAGTGCTACCTTTGCCTGTATTAACTGCTAGATCTTTCCTAAAACACCAAGGCACATTTATCCATAAAACAGAAATGAATAATCATTTTGTCTGCCCATAATTCATATTACTATGAGGTTCCTGTTTGGTAATAGATATAAATATACACTAGTTAAAAGTGTAACATGTTAACATATTTCACTCTAACTGTAATGGAATTATAATCATTATGAGCACTCTCAAAGGTACATCTATATGAATGCTTTTGGCTTGCTGAAGGTTATTTCGTTGAAAAAGAATGACACTGAAAGTAGAAGATAAGGAAAAAGGGAAATGTACACAATTTCAAAGCTACACTGGACAATTCATCTCCCAAGGCATAAATATAGTTAGTCATACAATGATCTATTTCACACAGCTTTGTAGCTCTGCTATTAATTTGGAGGACTGGTGATTCATGCATCTTCTCTTTTCTTGCTATTTACTTTTATACTTTGATTTAAACATAATGCATGGCAGACAGTTGACATGACCTAACAAAAAGCATCAGGTAACAGGGAGACAACAAATAGTTCTTTACTGCATGCCAATGAGAAAGGCATATACTCTTTTGAGCTGTCACACTGTAATTTGTCACTTTCATATAATGTCATATTTTTACATTAGAAAAGATAGTTTGCATGAAATTCTAAGGTTGGGAACATTAAATAGGCTGTTACCACACATCCACCCACAAACAGCAAAGTCAAAAGCCCAGATACAATGCTAAAATATGTATTAAAAATTATAAAAGTTAAAATCCAAAATATCTGTTTAGGAACATTAAGTAGAAGTCAATTAAAATCATTCATATCTCTGACTTTTTTTTTTCATTTCTCTGACATTAAAATGGTTGCCAATATAGAGACAATGTGGTAGGATTTTTATGAATTTAATTATCATCTCATATCAATAATTTGCCGTTATACAACTACTCATTGATACAGTTCCACTTCACCTTGTAGAAAAACAACATTTTCTTTAAGAACAACTAGAAACCTGGTAGTGTTTTTAAAGGTTTTTACTGGTATTGGAGAGCTGAGGCAGCCAGGACTTGAGGGGACAGGAACCCATAAAAAGGGAAGCTCATTAAAAGTGGCTTAAGTTTCTGTGTCACACTTTTGCCCTTGAGCCACTTAGAGATACTGGAGTTGTGCCGCACAAGAAACTGAGTTTAGTGGGAAGCAGCTAAGATGCAGAAAAGTCAGCTGAGGGAGTTTGAAGAAGAAAGGTCAACACAACTTTAGGGGTTAAGATCTCAGAGATAAGAAAAGCCAAGTGAAGTGACCCCAAAAATCTACCCTAGTTTACAGCATGAGGCGTTTGTCTTCCTCAGCTATGCAGTATTAGAAAGCAGCTGAAAAGCTGACTGCAATATTTGAGAGTTGCCAGGGAGACAAAACTAGCTAACAATGGGTAAAGTACCACGAGCTCTCAGTTCAGATCTTGGAAGGATACACTGTAAGGATCAGTGTAAACCAGAGACAGAAAAAAGCCCAGTCAAAAGACACCAGAAAGAGAATGAAAATCAAATCACAAAAGAGAAGATATTTACTATATGTGTATCCAATAAAGAATTTTATATTAAGCATGTGTACACATTCCCATAATTCAATTAAGATATATACACAATCCCATAAATCAGTAAGATAAGTAACTCAACAGATAAAACAGGTGAGGAACTTTAACTCAACATTTCAAAACAAAGAAAATCCAAGCAATAGTTAATCATTGAGAAAGTTGCTAAAAGTTTATGAGTATCAGGGAAATAGAAGTTAAAACAATAATAATTCACCAAATACCTATCACAGGAAAAAAATTTAAATAGCAATTGCTCATGAGCATTTGGAGCAGCTAAGACTCTTTTGTGAGGGTGTAAAATAGTATAAACACTCTAAAAAACTACTGGAAACAAATCCATCTTTTATGACCCCGCATTTTTAATCCTAGATATATACTCAACAAAAATCTGTATGAGTAAAAATATGGGCAAAAGGAGTTATAAGAAAAAAAAGCTACAGGGATTATGTAGCACTGATATTTAGTTTAAGAATGAAAAAGAAAAGAAAAACCCAGTAACTAGCTAGAAGTCCATTAACTGATGATTGAATAAATACTTTGGTATCTCTATTTCAGGGGTTCTCAAACAGAAACATTTAGTGATGCTGGGAGATATTTTTAATTGTCATAACCTGTGGCAGAGGGAGATAGTATTACAGGCATCCAGAAGGTAGGGGCCAGGGATGTTGTTAAACATCGTACAATACACAGAACAGCCTCACATCCAAACGATATCTGGTCAAAAATATCAATAGTGCCAAGGTTGAGAGGATATGATCTATAAAATATTATATTGTCCTGAGAATGAACAAATTATGCTACATATAAACCGCCAATTTATTTCACAAACATAAGATTGAGAAAAATAAGCCAGACACAGTGTACGTATTTGGAGTCAGACGCGCTACCATTGCGCCACGAGGTCACTAGTGTACGTATTTGATAATCTCACTTATATAAATTCAAAAACCAGCAAATCCAATAAATGACAGAAGACAAGAATGCTGGTTCCCTTTGTAAGGAAGTAGTGGCAGAAAGGATACAGGTATTATTTCATTTCTTGATCCAAGTCCATGGGTATATTTGCTTCTTAAAAATCATAAGGTTATGATATGTACTTATATGCCATACTGACACAAAGTTTACTGAAATTTTTCATTGAATTACCAGCTTGAGATGTTTATGGAATGTTTAAAATCATTAAGATTTCGTGTATGTCTGTAGTTTGGAATTAACAAGACAATTTCAATTTCTAAAAAAAGACACAGACTGCTATTTAAAGTGAAATAAAATCATCCAAACAGATGTCATATTTTCAAGGTGTGTATGTTTGTCTGTATATGTGTGTGAGAGAGACACACATTATCAAGGGGGTCTTTCAATACAATGTTATAATATTTAAGAAATCATTTCAACTGCTTATGCCTACTTTTTATTTTCTTCCAAAGACAAGATTCTTCAAAGTGTTTTTCATTTCTTAAAAAGTAACTTTGCTTCCAAAGAATAATAAAATAGTGAACCAGGATAGCCTACAGTAAAATACCATGGCAACGGATACTTTGGCTGAGTCTTTTTGACCGTGGGCAAATCTGCCCAAGTCTGTCAAATCCAATATCTTCAAATTGTCATCAGAAATATTAATATTACAAGAAGAATAGTACTCCATCTTAGTCATACATTTAGCCAAGAAATATAACCTTCTATAGGTGAATAAAAAATAAATCACCTGATTGAGGATTATATGTATATAAAAATAAACATTAAATATAAACCATTTTATAATTTCACTGAATTACTGTATGGTAAAAAAATATATGGATCAAGTGAATCAACATAGAAATTTTTATGCTTACATGTGATTACACATTTCTGACAGAACAAATATTAGAGAATTAAAAGTCTGAGTGGTATCAGGGAGATCATATGATAGTTGTCTTTCTCCGATTGACTTATTTCACTAAGCATGATACGCTCTAGCTCCATCCACGTCGTCGCAAATGGCAAGATTTCATTTCTTTTGATGGCTGCATAGTATTCCATTGTGTATATATACCACATCTTCTTTATCCATTCATCTGTTGATGGACATCTAGGTTCTTTCCATAGTCTGGCTATTGTAGACATTGCTGCTATAAACATTCGGGTACACGTGCCCCTTCGGATCACTATGTTTGTATCTTTAGGGTAAATACCCAGAGGACATGGAGAAGCAACATGGGGGGGGTAGGGGGATAGGAGAAGAATAAATGAAACAAGATGGGATTGGGAAGGAGACAAACCATAAATGACTCTTAATCTCACAAAACAAACTGGGGGTTGCTGGGGGGAGGTGGGATTGGGAGAGGGGGAGCGGGCTATGGACATTGGGGAGGCGAGGCGAACCATAAGAGACTATGGACTCTGAAAAACAACCTGAGGGTTTTGAAGGGTCAGGGGTGGGAGGTTGGGGCAACCTGAGGGTTTTGAAGGGTCAGGGGTGGGAGGTTGGGGGAACAGGTGGTGGGTAATGGGGAGGGCACATTTTGCATAGAGCACTGGGTGTTGTGCAAAAAGAATGAATACTGTTACGCTGAAAAAATAAATAAAATGGAAAAAAAAAATTAAAAAAAAAATAAACACCAAAAAAAAAAAAAGTATGAGTGGTAATTGGTAATTGACTCCATATAATATATCTGCACATATAAATCAGAAATAGTAATACATCTACTAGTATAAAATGTATTTATGTGCATTGTGTTTAAGGTGAACATTTATTTTTTTAAATTCAATATGCTCAGATATATATTCTCGTTGGTCTGTTCCACTTATGCCTCTCTACTCAAGGATTGTGTGGCTCTGTAGAAAAGTGTGGTCAAGAGAAATTAGGAGAGGGAGAAAAGCTGAGGAGGGACAGGGGGGAACAAAGGAATGGAATTAAGTAGTAAGAAGGAGAAGTGGATGTAGAAGAAGGAGTCATTGAGGAAGAGTGGGGAGGATGCCCAGAGTTAGCACTGAATTCTCGGCCTCCACCACAAACAGGGAAGCCATGTGACTAAATTTTGGTGTTACTGGAAATGTTTTATGAAACTCTTGATATTTTCTTTTAAATGTCATTTCAGGCCCTCTTTCCATTTTCCTCAATCCTGGGGTGACTTTGTGAATGGAAACCACATACAGCAGAGAAGACAGAAGACGTCAAGAGATACACCACTAAACAACCATCATAAAACCCCTTTACATACCCTCAGATTTTTTATGTAAGAAAGAAAGAAATGCCACCACTTTTAGTCTACCTTCCTTGCAGTTAGCCTATCCTAATTAATATGATGCTCATTTAACCTTCTATGTGCTGGCTATGGAGCTGGAAATTTGGGATAAAAAGTACAAGACACAACCCATTGTGCTCAGGGAGCTTACAGTCTGGGATCTGAGGAATAAATATTAAAATTAGTGCAGTAAATAGTTACAAATACTTCAATGTTACCCATAAAGTGCAGTACTGCAAACTAAGGTCCAATAAAGCTTCATTCTTCAGTTGACACATGTCAATTATTCCCAAGTGGACAAGAGATCATTCAAGACAAAGAGCCCTCATATTAGGAGCTATAAACTTAATGAATACATGATTCATATAAATGTCAGCAATTCCTATTTCAAAATCATGGAGCTTGAATATGAGAGAAAGATGAGAAAAGCAGTTAACACTATATATTTAACCAACTGAGCCACCAGGCGTCCCTATCACTATATACTTAAGTGAAGGCCAGATATGGAGACATTCAAGGATTGACTGTAGAATTTAAACTTTTCCCATAAGCAACAGTGGAATATTTGAAGCATTTTAAATATTGGAAATGAGTCGATCATACACTTGTTTTAAAATATCCTCTGGGAAGATGGACTGAAATAATGAGATGGGAGACAGAAAATCTAATTAGCCTGCATTTAGATAGGACAGATACAGAATGTTGAAATGATATTAAAAATGATAGTTTGTAGAATCAAGAAGTGCCTTTTCCTTTATCACACTTATTGGAATATGCTTATTGAAACTTATTATTACCAGAGGATGACTTGTCTGTGTTTGAAGCCACTATCTCCTTAAAAAATAGTAGCTGTGTTTCTGTATTAAACTTCATTCTCCCTGTTATTTCCAAAGAGTCAATTATTGAATTTCTTCCTTTATATTATTCTCTTACATTAATGAGATTTTACATTCATCTCAAGGTGACTTCAGACACCTCAAACCTGCAACCACCATCTCTATATTACAGTATTAGAAGGCTATGTGCACATAGATATCTATAAAAGATATAATATGTTATTTAATGCATACATATTTAATATTTGAACAAAGATAATAATGCAAGCGCACTGCTTCCAGACAGAGATAACTTGTTAAGCCATTACACTGAAAGTTCATATATCATAAGTATGTAACTCAGCATGTCTGGTTAAGTTCAACCAAATCAAGAAACAGAATGTTGGCAAATTCCCAGACGACTTGTTTACATCATTCCCATTCAGAGCTCACTTCTCCCTGAGACAAAGCTTCTGAAGACATAAATTCGTCTTTCTAGTTTGAATATTTTATGTAAATAGAATCATATGAAATACAACTCTTTGATCTGACACCTTTGCTTAATATTTTACTTGTGAGTTTCACTCATGTTGTTTATGTACTTGTAAAATATTCTTTCTTATTTCTGTATACTATTCATTAAATAAAAATGTATTTATCTAGCCTATTGTTAATAGGCATTTTGGACTATTATGGATAATGCTATGACAAACATTTTAATACATGTGTTCTAAGTGGTAAGTGGCCACATTTATTTGGATGTATATCCAGGAATGTGTCATAGATATGCATATGTTGAGCTTTAGCAAAGACTGCTTAAAGGTTTATGAATTGTACAAATAGTTCTAACTACTTTTTCACCTGCATCCTCTAACAATTTTAGTTTCTTACCAAATTTAGCATTGTCTGTTTCATTTTAAACATTCTGGTGAGCATGTGTAAGTGTGGTATGGCACTTTTAGTTTTCATTTCTTTGATGACTAACAATGAGTTGTGTTATTTTTCCCATTTATTTGAGATCTCTGTATGTTTTAATTAAGAATTCTTTATCAGATGGACGTGTTGTGATCATCTTTTACTGCCTGAGGGTGCTATTTATCTCTCTCCATGGTGTCTTTTGAAGAACAGAAAGTTGCAAGTATAATATAGCCAATGTTATCAATAATTTTCTTCTTGTCCGTATTTAAGAAACATTTTAAAAAGGGAAAAGGAAAAGGAAAGAAAAAAAATTCGCCTATCCAAAGTTCACCAAATAACCTTAAAGGTAAAGCTTTTTACTTAGGGATTCAGTTAGTGCTATTTTTATCTTATGTAACTTATATATTTCAAATTTTCATTCTAAAAAGGATGTCAAATTTAGGAATACATAATATCCATATTGATTTTCTCCTCTTTAATTCCTGATATTGGTCTATTGTTTGTGCGTGCGTGTGTGTGTGTGTGTGTGTGTGTGTGTGTGTGTTCTCTCTGTCTCTGACTCACTGTCTCTCTCTCTCTGTCTTTTGGCCAATATTGCTAGATAATTAATAACTTTAGAAATCTTTTCAGAGAACTGACTTTTGGCTTTTCCATAGTTATGCCTTTTCCAGAATGTCATAAAATTGGAATCATACAGGATACACCCTTCTTAGATGGACTCCTTTAGTAAATAATAGTAACATGCACTGAAGCTTCCTCCATGTCTTTCCATAGCTTGATAGCTCATTTATTTACAGTGCTGAATAATATTCAAATTTCTAGATGTAAAATAGTTTATTCATTTGCCTACTGAAGCACACCTTGTTTGATTCCAGGTTTTGGCAAATATGAATAAAGCTGCTATAAACATTTGTGTGCAGGTTTTTTGTGGACATAGATTTTCAATACCTTCAAGTAAGTACAAGGAGTATGATTTCTGGATCATATGGTAAAAGTATATTTACTTTTGTAAGAAATTACCAAACTATCTTGAAAAGTGTCTTTGCCATTTTGCATTCCCACCAGCAATGTATGAGAGTTCCTGTTGCTCTACCTCCTGGTCAGCATATGGTCTTGTCAGTGTTCTAGATTTTGGTCATTTTAATAGGTAGTGCAGTGGTATCTCATTGTTTGTTTGTTTTCTTTAAATTTCCCTGAAACTTCTTTTCATATGCTTATTTGCCATCTTTTTATATCTTCTTTGGCCAGGTGTCAAAGTTTTTGGTCCATTTTAAAATCTTTTTTGTTGAGTTTTAAGAGTTCTTTGTATATTGTATCTAATGATATTTTTGATAACTGGTCCTATCATTTATTGAATGAGGTATGTTAAACTTTCCAAACATTACTATGGATTTGTCTATCTCTACTTTTATTTCAGTCAGCTTTTTTTACTACATAAGTCAAGCAATTTATAAAGATATGTGAGTTTAAAATTGCATAAGTTCCTGTTGAATTGGTCTATTTATATTTATGAACTGTCTTTGTTATACATATTTTCAGTCATTTTATTTTCAATTTATCAGTTGAAAAGATTTCTTTATGTTGTCTGATTTTTCAAGTTTTCATATGATTGATGTTTGTATTTCCTCTATTGTGAATTACTTATTCATTTACTTTAACTATTTTTAGTTTTTTTGTTCTCATTACAAAATATTAGGATCTATTTAGTACTTTTCAAAACATATATTTGATTATCAAGTGATATGTGACATATAGATACTATGAGGTATAGTTACTTTATTTTTATAATCCAGTACATATCTTATAAAGCATTTTACCAATATTATTGAAGCTATTCATATTTTTTTCCCATTCCTTTCCTTTCACGCTGCTCAGTTAGTAGCAGTTTTGAATTTTGTGTGCGTCATCCTTCACTTTTTTTTAAATAATGAATCTTGGTGTGGAACTCTTTGATTATATACCAATATGGAGCTCATTGCATTTTTTAGTCATTTGAATTCAGGTATTTCACCAAATGGAAGTTTTCAGTCATTACTTCTTCAGAAATTCTTTCTGTTCTGTTATCTCTCTCTCTTCTCCTTCTAAAACCCCCTTAATGTCTGTGTTGGTATGCTCAATAGAACCCATTAGGTCTCTTAAACTCTGTTAAATTTGTTTTCAAACTTTTTTTTTCTGTTCTCAAATTGGATACTTTCAATTACCCTATCTTCAAGATTTCTTATTGTTTCTTCTGCCTGCCCAAATGTGCTGTTGAACCATTGTGATTTTTTTTTTTTTTTAATTTCAGGATTTGTAGTTTTTACCTCCAAAATTGATATTTGGTGCCCTTTCTTATAATCTCTACTTCTTTACTAATATTTCTGGTTTGTTGATATGATTCTTCTGATTTTCTTTAGTTCTTTGTCTATGGTTTCCCTTAGTGTGAGCACACTTGAGACACTTGCTTCAAGTCTTTTTCTAGTAATCCCAATGTCTGAGTTGCCTCAGGGCCATACCTTCCTGTTTCTCTGCATATCTCATATTTTTTGGTGACGAAAACAGGACATTTTGAACATTATAATGTGGTGACTCTGAAAATCACAAGCCTTCCTTCATAAGGTGAGCATTGCTGCTTGAGTTACAGTTGTCTGCTGTTTTGTGATTTTTTTAAACTACTTTTTGCAAAGGTTGTATTTTTTGACATTTGGCCACTGACTGTTCTGCTCCATTATATCAGGTCATCCAGTGAGCTAACAGAAATTTTCTTAAATATCTGAAGTCAAAAAGAAAAACAAAACAAAACAAAAAAAGCAAAACAACAACAACAAAAATTCTTTCTTGGTCTTTGTAGATTGGCTCTGAGCTGTGGAAAGCTGACTAAAACTCTGCATTAGCCCTAACCTCTTTCTTATTTACACAGACCTCAAAGACCAGCCATATGTACGAGCCTCCAGTCCTCTCTGGGCTTCTCTGGGGATGATTCTAGCCCTGATCATACACATGGCTCCCAGGATTCCCTGGTATACATGGAACCCTTTGAAATCCTTAATCCTCCGTACATCTTCCTCCCCTGACCAATCTTTTAAGGCTATTTGCTGCCATATTTGCTATTTTAGCTTCTGATAGCTGCAGGTAGTATATACTTTTAAATGGTTTCAACCAGTGCTGTCCCGGAGGGTGTTTCAACCCTAAAAGTTTTCTGAGGAAGAAAGAACAAATGAAAGCCTCTTAGCAGATCATTAGGGAACCAATGTCAAAACACAAAATCATAATTCTTTGAGAACAAGATCTCTATCGCCCACTGTGGCACCAATGATACACACCAAAAACATGAATTGTGACCCTATGACTACCATTCAGCTGCAGATAAGGGATGACACATGGACAAACTGCCATCATGCTTTATTACCAATATTTAGTTGCCTTTTTCTTCATTAAGCACTTCCCTGGTTGCTGTAAGTTTTTATCAGATTTTTGAATTTTGAAAAGGTTAGTTCTGATGGTTTTTGCCAGCTTTCTCGTTGCTTCTGTAGAAGAGCAGACCCTTGGAGCCATAGACTCCACCATTCCAGTAGCATCCTCTACATTCCTCTGCTTAACATTGTTCCAATTTCTATGTGTCACTACAAGATGTGTAATATTTCAAATGTTCTTTTTACTCAACATTGTAGTTTTCATGATTCTTCTGTGTTGTATGCATTTTTGTTTAAAATTGTAGTTATGTGTGTTATGATATATTATATGTGTGTGTATATCTATGCATATATATATGGGAATATCCCACAATTTATTAATCCATCCTTCTTTCAACTGACATTTGTGCTATTGTTTTCAGTGTTTTACCATAACAACTACACCCGTGAATATTCCTACTTTTGGTGCACTGTTAGTTCTCTGGGGCATGTAACTGGCTGTTGAATTGCTGGGTTGTGAGGTATACACATTTTCAGCTATACACGATCATTTCATAATATACTCGAAAGCTTTGGGGCGCCTGGGTGGCTCAGTGGGTTAAAGCCTCTGCCTTCAGCTCAGGTCATGATCCCAGGGTCCTGGGATCGAGCCCCACATCGGGCTCTTTGCTCAGCAAGGAGCCTGCTTCCCTTCCTATCTCTCTCTGCCTGCCTCTCTGACTACCTGTCTGTCTGTCAAATAAATAAATAAAATCTTTAAAAAAAATAAAAACAATGAGACTGTTAAAAAAAAAAAAAAAAAAGCTTTGTGCTAAATATTCTGACCAGCAGTATATTCTTTGGCAGTGGTAGTTCTAGGAGGCTCCCAAATTCTTAATGATGAGAGTCTTCTTAGGGAATAATTTAATAGAATGTATTAAATGTATTAATGTATTAATGTATATCTTCTCCCATTCTGCAGGTTGCCTTTTAGTTTTGTTGACTATTTCTTTCAATGTGCAGAGGTATTTTATTGTACCCAGAGGTGAACCCACAACTATACGGTCAATTAATCTTTGAGAAAGCAGGAAGGACTGTCCAATGGAAAAAAATCTCTTCCGCAAATGGTATTGGAAAAACTGGACCACTTTCTTACACCATACACCAAAACAAAATGAAAATGGACTAAAGACCTAAATGTGAGACATGAAGTCATAAAAATTCTAGAGGATAACAGGCAGTAACCTCTTTGACAACAGCGTACCAGCTTATTTTAGATATGTCTCCTGAGGCAAGGGGAAAAAAAGCAAAAACAACAAATAGGACTTCATGATTACAGTTTTACTCTATCCAAAGTTCAAGTTTTACTCTATCCAAAATTCAAGACAATTTCATAGCAGTAGAAGTGTAGAAAAATGATGCCTGGTTATAATTTTCCTCCAGTATTTACAAAGATGTTGTTTATCTTCACAGAAATTCACAACCTTACATTTATTTGTTTAATCAATCATATTTACCTACCATATCCAAATAATAGAAAAGCTGCAGTTTTTATATAAATAATGACACTCCATCTTCCTAATTCATGTCTCAGTGTTTTAACTATTTAATCTACTATAATTGTGTATAAAAAAGCTAAAACTAGTATAAATAGGCATGACGATGAACACGACTTTCATTTCATATATAAACAAATCAACTGAAGTAGAAATGACGAGCTATTAGCAATTATCGTGTTGGGTGGAAATTTGCCACTATGTGTTATGTAAGATATATGTATTAAACTTATCTGTCAAATGAAGGGAAAGAGTTTTAAAAAAACCTTACTATATGTGATTGTTATATGAATGTGATTTTTACCATAAATGTAGTATAAAACCACACTATTTTAGTCCACTTCTATTAATATTACTTATTATTTTCATCAGTGTGGAAATTATAGTTAAAACAAAAGTCTAAAAAAATTGGAAATAAAATGTATCCAGTTTGAGGGGTGCCTGGGTGGCTCAGTGGGTTAAGCCTTTGCCTTCAGCTCAGGGCATGATATCAGGGTCCTGGGATCAAGCCCCACATCGGGTTCTCTGCTCCATAGGGAGCCTACTTCCCTCTGCCTGCTGCTCTGCCTGCTTGTGATCTCTCTCTCTGTCAAATAAATAAATAAAATCTTTAAAAAATTGTATCCAGATTGAAATAAAGATATTTGTTTACATATGACTTGATTATCGTACAGAAATACCAAAGTAAAAAAAAAAAAAAAAAAGAAGAAGAAGAAGACAATGACGATGATGAAGAAAAAGGAAGGAAGGAAGGACAGGAGAGAGGGAGGGAGGGAAGGGGGAGGAAGAAAAAAGGAAGGAAAGAAAGAAGAGAGGAAGAAGAAAAAGATAAAGATAAAAAGAAAATACCAAAGTATAAAGTCCTGGAACTGATAAGTAAGTATGACAGGGTGGCTGTATTCAAGATCAGTAAACTGATCAGTCAATTGCATTCCTAAATATTCACAATGAAAAATTTATATATTTAAAATTCTAAAAAGTAACAAGATCATTTGCAATAAAACTAAATATTGTGGAATATCTCATACTTATAGATTAGAAGTTTATAAGTATTTTTAAGATATAAATTCTTCCAAAATTACTTGATAAATTCAACTTAATCTCAACCAAAATCTCAGAAACCTATTTGCCAATGGTGGAAAACAGTTTCTAAAAAATATATTGAATGACAAAGAACTTAGAATAGTGAACGAGTATGAAAGAAGAACAATAAAGCTGGAGGACTCACACAACCTGATTCATAATTTACTAGAAAATCACAGTAATCAAAACAGTATAGTATTGGTGAAGGGATGGACATCTAGGTCAATAAAACAAACTAGAGATGTCAGAAATAGAACCACATGATATAATCAACTGATTTTTTGACAAGGATGCAAAGAATATTCAATGGAGAAATGATATTCTCTTCAACAAATGTGCAGGGACACCTGAACATTCACATGCAAAAAAAAAAATGAACCTAGATATAGACCTTATACCGTTCACAAAATAAACTCAAAATGGATCATGGAAAAAAATGTAAATGCAAAACTACAAAGCTTTTAGAAGAAAACATAGTAGAAATCTAAATGAAAATCTTGGGTTTGGTGATGGATTTTTAAAAGTGCAATAATAAAACTGTAATATACAAAATAAAAAATGTAATGTGACTGTATTAAAATTAAAGCCTCGCTATGAAAGACATACATTAAGAGAATAAAAAGACATGCCATAAACTGGGAGAAAGTTTTTGTAAAACACATATCTGATACAAATATTTATCTAAAAATACAAAAACCTCTTCTGCCAACAAATACAAGCCCAGGATTAAGCAGCTTCGCAGGCAAATTAAAAGAACATTTAAAGAAGAGTTAATACCTATTCTTCTCAAACTATTCCAAAAAATACAACAGGAATAAAACCCAATTTCTTTCTATGAAGCCAGCATTACCCTGATACAAAAACCAGATAAAGACACCACAAAGAAAGAGAAATACAGGCCAATATTCCTGACGAACATGGATGCAGAAATTCTCAACAAAATACTGGCAAATTGAATCCAACAGTACCTTAAAAAAAATCATTCACCATGTTCAAGCAGGATTTATTCCTGGGATGCAAGGTGGTTCATTATCTGCAAATCAGTCATTGTGATACACCACATCAATAAAAGAAAGGACAAAAACCACATGATCATTCCAATAGATGCAGAATAAGAAAGCATTTGACAAAGTACAACATCCATTCATGATAAAAACTCTCAACATAATAAAGGCCATATATGAAAAACCCACAGGTAACATCATACTCAATGAGGAAAAACAAAGAGCTTTTCCTCTAAGGTCAGGAAAAAGACAAGTATGTCCATTCTCTGTACTTTTATTGAACTTAGTATTAGAAGACCTAGCCACAGCAATCAGACAACAAAAAGAAATAAAAGGCATCCAGGATGCCTGGGTGGCTCAGTGGGTTAAAGCCTCAGCCTTCAGCTCAGGTCATGATCCCAGGGTCCTGGGATCGAGCCCCGCATTAGGCTCTCTGCTCCGTGGGAAGCCTGCTTTCTCCTCTCTCTCTGCCTGCCTCTCTGCCTACTTGTTATCTCTGTCTGTCAAATAAATAAAATCTTAAAAAAAAAAAAAGAAAGAAATAAAAGGCATCCAAATTGGTAAGGAAGAAGTAAAACTTTCACTATTTGCAGATGACATGATACTCTATATGGAAATCTGAAAGTCTCCACCAAAAAACTACTAGAACTGATAGATAAATTTACTAAAGTGGCAAGATAAAAAAAAAAATCACTATACACAAATATATATAATGGAATATTATTCAGCCATAAAAAAGAACAAAACTTTGCCATTTACAGCAACATGGATGGATCTAGAGCCTATAATCCTAAGCAAAATAAGCAAGTCAGAGAAAGACAAATACCATATAATTTCAGTCATGTGCAGAATTTAAGTAACAAAATAAATGAACAAAGAAAGAAGAGAGAGAGAGAAAGAAACCAAAAACAGACTCCTTTTTTTTTTTTTTAAGATTTTATTTATTTATCTGACAGATATCCAGGTAGGCAGAGAGGCAGGCAGAGAGATAGGAAGGGAAGCAGGCTTCCTGCTGAGCAGAGAGTCCTATGTGGGGCTCGATCCCAGGACCCTGGGATCATGACCCGAGCTGAAGGCAGAGGCTTTAACCCACTGAGCCACCCAGGTGCCCCAAAAAACAAACTCTTAACTAAAAAAAAAAAACAACAACAAATTGATGGTTACCAGAGGGCAGGTGGGTGGGTGGATGGGTGAACAGGTGAAGGGGATTACGAATACCTTTATCTTGATGAGCACTATGTAATGTATGGAACTGTTGAATCACCATTTTATACATCTGGAACTAAAAGAGTCAATTATCATATGGTTTCACTTACTTGTGGAGCATAAGGAATAACACAGAAGACACTGAGAGATGGAGAAGAGAAGTGAGTTGGGGGAAATTAGGGGGAGAGTGAAACCATAAGAGACTGTGGACTCTGAGAAACAAACTGAGGGTTTTGGGGGGATAGGGTGAGACTGGTGGTGGGTATTATGGAGGGCACATATTACATGGAGCACTGGGTGTGGTACATAAACAATGAATTTTGGAACACTGAAAAAAACTAAATTAAATTTTAAAAAACACTATATTAACTACATTGAAATTAAAACTTTTAAAATTTAAGGAAAAAAGAAACTCATAAAATTCAATAATAAGACAATCAGGGAACCAAAAGTAATAAAAATGGGCAAAAATATGATCAGACATCTCATCAAAAGATGTATACAGGGACACCTGGGTGGCTCAGTTGGTTAAGCCGCTGCCTTTGGCTCAGGTCATGATCCCAGGGTCCTGGGATAGAGTCCTGCCTGGGGCTCCTTGCTCAGTAGGGAGCCTGCTTCTTTCTCTGCCTCTGCCTGCCGCTCTGCCTGTGTGTGCTCTCCCTCTCTCTCTCTCTGACAAATAAATAAATAAAATCTTTAAAAAAAAGATGTATACAGATGGCAAATAAGCATATGCAAAGATAACCAATACCATTTTTATTATTACATAAACACAAATTTAAAAAATGAGATATCATTACATACCTATTAGTAAGACTGAAATCCTAAAACTGAAAATATCAATAAGCAGTAAAGATGTGGAGCAAAAGGAACTCCCATTCACTTTTCGTGGGAATACAAGCGGTATACCCACTTTGGAAGGTCGTTTGGCAGCCTCTTACAAAGTTAAACACAGTCTTACCATATATTGTGATCACCTTTCTGTGTGCTTACTCAACTGATGTGAAAACATATGCACACTAGGAAACTTCATAATGTGAAATTTCGTGTGAATACTTATAGAAATTTTATTCATAATTGACCCAAATAGGAAAAAACAAAGATGTTCTTCAATGGGTGAATCTATAGAAAATTGCTATCCATCTATAAAATGGAGTATTACTCAATTGTAAACACAAATGCATTATACCATAACAAAAATACATAAATGAACTTTTAATACATACTGCCAGGTGAAAGAGGTCAACTTGAAAAAGCTATATATACTGTATGATTCCAATTATATGACCTTATGCAAAAGGCAAAACCTTAGAGACAGTGAACAGATCAGTAGCTGCCAGGTATTTGCAAAGGGTGGAAGATTGAACAGAGAAGCATAGGAATTATTTTACGGACGTGAAAATATTTCATACAATACTGCAATGGTGTATATATGATATTATATAACTTTTAAGTGCAAAAAGAGATTCAATTTATGCAAGTTATTTAGGAGGTTGGTGTATCACAGGGTGGGATGCAGATTATGACAAAAATATAAACTATTTGCATTAAAATTCATGAAATAACCTCACTGAAGAGAGTAGGGAAAATAATGTGATGAAAATAATTATGGAAATGAGCAATGTTTATAAGACTAAAGCAAAAGGAACAGTACAAAAGCACTGTACTACTGCTGATAAAGTTGTGTCACATGGGAGAATAGGTTAATAATTATGGAACCGTTATTCATGCATAATGGAATTGAACAACAAGTTAATGGTCAGTGGATGGTGAGAGCCAGGTTTATCACCACTAGAGGAATAGCTTTAGGAAAGTAAGGGAAGAAGTCAGAATCATCCATGTGGTAATGGATTTGTGTACGCACTCATGTTTAACTTCATTTAGATATAGATGATACATATAGAAATACTTAAAATATATGTATATGCAATGATTAGTACACATCTGTATATTTTCTTGTTCTGTCAACTTAGATAGCTGTCTTAAAAGAAACAACAGTCGAAACAAGCATACTTTAGCAGTCCCAGATCTTATTTTTCTAATGGCACTTCTCTAAAAAAAGGCTTGTGGGCTCTTTGGAGAATTGAATGATTTTGAGGTTTGGTAAGGAACATACAAAATGAGTTTGATGCATCATGGGGTGCCTGAAAGTAAGAAAATGTCACACACACACACACACACACACACACACACACACACACCAGGGACAGGTGTATGTCAAAAGAACATGGGAACCAACTAAACAACTTCCACTGGCTGAATCTGCAGCAATTTGAGCAATAAAATAAATAAAATAAGACTGACTACATCCCAAAGTATGAAATGAATAACCTCAAGTTCATATATAACCATGCGATTGGGGAGAATAGACAAATCTCCTGTGTAAAGGACTTTCAAATTATTTATGCAGATATTTCTATTTCAAGGAGATGGAAACACACTCCCATCGTTACGTGCCAGCTGTGCATAGTGACTCTCTTCTGAGTATAGAATGGAAGGCCAGAAAATAGGAACCTCACAATAGGAAAAAAAAAAAAAAACAAAAAAACAACTGACAGACACTACTTTAGCCTGATAAGCTTAACATCATAACTGATAGATCATTTTGCTAGCAAGTTCCATGGATTTGTTATGAGACAGTAGCCTCTTCCCCCAAATCCATAAACCTCACCGAGAAATGAGGAAAACATCAGGAAAAAAAATTGAGGGGCATTCTACAAAATATTTGGCCAGTATTCCTCAAGTGTCAAGGTTATCAAAAACTAGGGAAGACTGAAATTGTGACCAAAAAAGACATAAACAATGACTAAACATAATGTGGTATATATATACACACACATATAGATGTGATACACATATATACATATATACTGTATGTGTTCATAGTTTATAAGTGTTTATCTTTTGTTACAGTTTTCTTACTCATGGGTATGGGATATTTTTAATTATTTCAAGTTAACATTGCACTGAAAATCCGTATTTCTATCTTAGTGTGTGCTTAAGGTGAGTGTGTGTTTGAATAGATATTTTAAAGTGTTTTGGACATTGTACCTTACCTAAAGGACTACCCTTATTTTACACTGGAGTTCTTGTAATTTAGTGGTAATTTTACACTGAATTCATTGCTTTGACCGGAAATTATTTTTTAAAGTGGAACAGGGAAGTAAGCCATTTTCTTTTTCTTGTTGACTGTTTTTTGGAAAACCACCTGTTGAGCAAAAATTCTTTTCATCATCGATTTGGAAGTCATCTTTGCTATATACAAAATTGAAATTTTTTTTTTTACTAACTCTAAATTTTGTTTATATTTGAACTGCATCTCCTCTGTTTCTAGCAAGAAACTAAATATATAATTAATTTTGCCAAACAAGTGAGATTAGTAAAAAAAAAAAAAAGAGTGAATGGAATTGATACTTGCAGAGATATTTAGATAAGATAGGTCAAAAAATTGGGTGCCTGGGGGCTCAGTCGTTTAAGCATCTGCCTTTGACTCAGGTCATGACCCCAGGAGTCCTGGGATTGAAACCTCACTGGGCTCCCTTGTGCTCAGTGGGGATCTACTTCTCGCTCTCCAACCCCCTTCAAATGTGTGCATACACATAAAATTAATAAAATCTTTAAAAATATATAAGTAAAAAAATTGACAAAACCTTAGGAAAATGACTTTTAATGGAGAACACTACTTGTCTAGATCACTGGCATACTGAATAACAGAGCACTTAAGCTTCTTGGTTTTAATATCATTTGGCCTGTTTTTTAGTCCCTCCTGTAGGTTGGTACTTTTTTGCCATTATTGAGGTTTATGTTTAGTAATACAAAAAGCCAAACATTTGCAAAGGGGATATATATACTATTTTCCCCTTTGCAAATATATATATACTACTGTAGAATAGTATATATAGGGGCACCCGGGTAGCTCAGTGGGTTAAGCCTCTCCTTCAGCTGAGGTCATGATTTCAGGGTCCTGGGATCGAGCCCTGCATCGGGCTCTCTGCTCAGCGGGAAGCCTGCTTCCCCTCTCTCTCTGCTTGCCTCTCTGCCTACTTGTGATTTCCGTCAAATGAATTTTAAAAAAAGTATATATACTATTTATGTATATATATCTATACTCATAAGTTCTCTGTGTGTGTATCTATACACATAGACATACACACAGAATCGCATTATATATGTACACATGGACTTGCTAAGAATTTATATATATTCTGAAATACATGATCGTCCCAAGAATATATTTTAAACTAACTCCATATTTTAATACTTACTTGAACCAGTGAATAAAGATAGTAATTAGCTTCTTTTCATCGATCATAATTTTAGTTTTATTCTTTTTTAAGAATTTTTAACATCCATAAATTGAAAGTATAACTTACCAGACTTGTGATTGTGATTAATAGTATTTTCTTTTCAGTGTTAAGAAAACTTCTGCCACTATTTTTTAAAGGATCTCAAAAGTAAACTGTTTAATTTCTTATGCCAGAATTTATCTGTCCTTCCTTTGCTTTAACACAATTCTTCCAACTTTCTTTCAATAAAATGAAAGATGACAGAACTGATACATACAAATCTGTTTAAAGTGCTACATTAATTATGCTTAGCTATTTCATCCATCAATGCTGGGAATTAATACATAAGGAATATTTCTCAATGTCTCTTCATGTGGAGCATAGCATTTTTGTTGTGTGGCCATTTGACATATAGGCCAAAGTCCTTTGGATGTGACAATTACATAGGAATATGCTGCACTATTTACTGATCATCCATATAACTGGGTTATTTTAGGCACTCTATGACTTCATAAGGTTAAAAGATAGAACTAGTGAGAATATTTTCGTATTGTATTATTATGTTGAATACAGCTCTTTAATGGGATAAACCCTTCTAGATTTATAAATAAAATATTTCTTCATCTCAAGATAGGAGAAAAAGGAAACACATTCCACAAAAATATATCATATGCTAAATTTCTTTTTAGGTTGTATTCTTCACAGAACATCTGTTTCAATATTACTAAATTAAGATAATAGTTGGAGAAATGCATTTTCTCATATCACCAGCATCATTTAAGAGAAGTGTATATACCAACCATATTCAAAGAAAGGAGTAAATGGGCAGTTCCTAACAAATGTATTTAAAAACCGTCTGCCTAATCTCAGGTGTGTTTTCCAGGACCATTGCATTAAAATTTCATTGAATTAAAATGAAAGCTGAATCTTAGCTTCTGATTGATATTTAACTGTCAGTGATATGCTTTCTTGAATTACTAATCTGTTTGTCACAAAACTCTCCCTCCAATTTTCATTTTTTCTTTATAATAAAAAGCAATAGGTATACAAAAATTTAGATGAACTAAGGGGATAGATTAATATTAAAAAGATCCATCAGTGAGTACTTTGTCTTGAATGATTAATCTAGTAATATTTTATCAGGATGGGCTAAGTTATGTTTTTGGAAGAAACAGCCCCCAAATCTTAGTGGCTTCACAGGAAAAAAAATCTTGTTTGCTCTACAGGTCCAATGTAGGTTAAAAAAGAACTGCTTATTTCACTCACTCTGGAACAGACACTGTTAAGAGTCTCTCCCTTATCACATTGCATCTACATGTGTTTTGGTCAAGATAAAGGGAATATGGTGAATTACACATTAGCTTTTAAGGTTTCCAACTAAAAGTGAGACATAATCACTTTTGTTCACTTTGCACTGATCAAAGTAAGATATTCAATCAAAATAAGTTTCAAGCAGGCAGGAAAGTGTAATACCATCATATGCTTAACAGTGGGAGAATTAGAGATATTTGGTAAACAGCCAAAATGTCCAGGGTCAGCATTTTTAGGATCAAATATTCAATCCAATTTCTGCATCTCAGAAAAAAACACTCAGATCTTCCCAAACTATACAATCTCAAATTCTGAGCAATCACAGAACCAAGTCAAAGTCCATTAATCTTGGGTGATCCATGGTAGTGGGTCCTCTCAATTAACTAAGCCAAGAAAAGTGAAACAAATGAACCATTTCTTGATGAACTAAAACTAAGTGTTCTCTTGATAAGCTAAAATAAATACATTAATTAATTATAAGTAAAATTAACTGTCTCTGAATTCTCACAAAAGTCTTGCATCTTTAAAAAGATAGACACAGTAAACACTGATAATGCAACAATTCTGAATCTTACTAGGAAAATTTTGAGAAGTTTTCAACCTTAAGTGTGGGGAACATCCCTTGAAAATAGTCCTTTTTTTTTTTTTCTCCTCTTGAAACAGATACCCTAGATGAATTTTTCCTGAGACCATTGTTTTATTATCTTGAAGATTCTTTTATCCCTATTTTACATTGAATATATCTAAATATATCCAGTGGAAAACAAACATTTCTTGGGGACTGACAAATTTTAAGCATTATTTCCACATATAAATTTGGGATCTCTGGTGTCTTCCTAAGTCTCAAGGCCATTTTTACTTTGGGGGTCTGCTTTGTTTGATAGGATAACTTTCTTAAACACCTCTTGAATTTCTTATCTTTTGGATTCCAGTCAGGATATGGGACAATAACTACACCTATAAATCCTTTCTAGACTTAATTGTCATAATTGCTACATTTCTCCCTTTTTGCCCTATATTTTCTCAATTTAATTGTGGGAGTCTTTGATGGGAGAGCAACAGTTTAAAGATTTTTTTCCCCCAGTGCCAGGAATCCAAATGAAAAAAAGAAAAAAAAAATTACTGGCACCAATTTAATCCATACAGTGTCTTCAAGTTTCTTTGGCACTCAAAACATTTTTAAATTTTATCTCTTACTATTTTTGATTGAAAAGCATTTGCCTTACCTAATTCTAATTATTTCCTGGGATTGTGTATCTATGAATCTCTCCATTAGTCTTCATATCAGCTAGCAAACCAGTCAGTTCTTTTTAAAACTTATTTCTCATATGTAATGCCTTGCATTATTTCAGGAAATATCAAAAAACTTTGCTAAAAACTTTATTCTCAAAACTTTTAATCAATGAATGCAAGTTCTTTAAGTACACATATTTTTCCAAGTGATCATAGGCTACAGTTTTATCAAATGTTTGGCCATTACAGAACACTGATCACTATACATTCAGACTTCTATGACAGATATTCGCCTCTCATTACTCACAGTGTAAACCAACACCACCCCATCCTTTAGTGTTTGTTTCTCTATTTGTTTTCTGTTTTCTGTTGTTATGAAATCAGCTCCCTCTTGGTGATTCTAAATTCCCCATTATTTGAATCAATTACAATGGTCAAGGTTTTGTTGCTGTAATTAATAACTCCAAATCACAGCACTTCACAAAATAGAGTGTATTTTTCATTCTTGCTATATATGGAATTATTTGCTTACTATGCCTACTCAGCTAAACGTTGTACACAACTGATACAATTTCCAAGGTAATAAAAAGATTAACTGGCATATCTCCCACTGGCTTTCAAAGTGCTTGCATGGCCCTGACACATATCCCTTTCACTCACAACTTCATTTTTTAAAAATTTTTTATTTATTTCTTATTTTTTTTATAAACATATAATGTATTTTTATCCCCAGGGGTACAGGTCTGTGAATCGCCAGGTTTACACACTTCACAGCACTCTCCATAGCACATACCCTCCCCAATGTCCATAACCCCCTCCTCCTGTCCCAACCCCCCCTCCCCCCAGCAACCCTCAGTTTGTTTTGTGAGATTAAGAGTCACTTATGGTTTGTCTCCCTCCCAATCCCATCTTGTTTCATTTATTCTTCTCCTATCCCCCTAAACCCCCATGTTGTATTTTTTTAACAGATTTATTTATTTTTATTATAGAGAAAGTGAGGAAGGGAAGGAGCATAGGGAGAGGGACAAGGAAAGGGAGTGAAGCAGACTTCTTATTGAGCATAGAGCTGGACATGGGACTGGATTTCAGGACCCTGAGATCATGGTCCTATGATCATGACCAAAGCTGAAATAAAGAGTCTGATGCTCAACTAACTGAGCCACCTAGGTGCCCCTCAATCACAACTGCTTAAGTCATAGAAAGATCACAGGACTGTATCTAATTTAAAAGTTTTAAGAATATATTATTCTATCATATGCATAGAAAGGGAAAACAACAAAATTTTGATGAGTAGCAACCAAGGCTAAAGTTTTTAATGCTCTTTATTATCTTTATATAGGGATATTCCATGTTTATGTGGAATATATATATTATATGTTATAGATATTATGTGGAATACATAATATATAGTAATAATATAGCAGTTACTTATTTAGGGCTACTGGAAATTTTCTTCCCATTGATTTCCAAAATTTGTCAAATAATCCAATAATAATAATGTGTGGACACTTAATAATAGAATTCTAGGCAAAATAGATTCTGCTTTGACAGACTAAGATAGACAGCCAATATTTTACAAATATGCCAAGTCATATTCTTATTTTTAAGATATTATTTATTTATTTGACAGAGAGAGAGCAGGAGAGAAAGGTCGAGAGAATGAGCAGGAGGAGGGGCAGAAGAAGAGAGAAGCAGACTCCCTGCAGAGCAGGGAGCCTGATTTAGGACTCAATCCCAGAACTCTGGGATCATGAACTCAGCCAAAGGCAGATGCTTAACCTCCTGAGCCACCCAGGTGCCCTACAAAGTGACAGTCATGATCATGTAACTGGGAAATATTTCTCTCCTACAAAATGTGGGTGAAAACAATTAGTCTTCTAAAAAAGATTCTACAATTTTCTTTTATGTTTTAACTTATTAATATTTTTAGAAGTTTTAATTTTATTTTAAATGATCAGACTTTATATTTTAGCAATTTTAAATTTACAGAAAATTGGACAGAGTGCAGTTTAAGTTCAAAGGAATTTGTTGTGAGTCGCATAGATGAGAATATTTGCCCCATATTTGTAAAACCTTAAGTGAATTTCTGACATTCTATTAATATGTACCTGGGTGTTTTTAAACAGAATAGTCTAAATTTTTTATTAACTTGCATAATCCTGGAACATTTAAGAAGATAAAGGAAGCCTATTATTTAGGGAATTTGTCTCAGCATATGCAAATTATATTTAAGAATTATTTTAATATAAATAATTAAGATTATGAATATAAACTGTATTAGCTTATCCTTTGAGTAAATCAGAGATTTACCGTCATTATTAAAAAAAGGGAAATCGATTAAGAGTGGTTTTTCCATATCTACGGAACTTGGAACATAGCAGGTATTCAACAAACATTTAACAATTTAAGTGTGTTCTCTGGAATGGTAAATCTTGGAGTTGATCAGATGATAATCTAGTCTATAATCTTTTCCAATTAACTACATGTTAGTTCCTTTACAAAAAAAATGCAGGAATAGTTTTGTTATGTAGAAAACATAGGTAAGTACAAATTTAACAATAAACCATAATACCAATGATACAATGTTATGTCAAGTTAGCATCCATCACAAAAACTGAATTAAAAAAATAGATACGGGGTGCCTGGGCGGCTCAGTCCTTAGTGTCTGCCTTTGGCTCAGGTCATGATTCCAGGGTCCTGGGATTGAGCCCTGCATTGGGCTCCCTGCTCAGCAGGAAGCCTGCTTCTCCTTCCCCAACTCCCCCTGCTTGTGTCCCTGCTCTCGATGTGTCTCTCTCTGTCAAATAAATAAATAAAATATTTTAAAAAACAAATAAATAAAAATTTGAAAATAGATACAATGATTACTAATTAGTAAAACTGGGGGGTTGTGGCTTCTGGTTTCATTTCTGTATAGAGACTACTACTGTCATAGATTTTTTTTTCCCCAACTGAGTCTAAATAAAATTCATTAATATTCTACCATAGGTATAGTGAGCTCCCTGAAAGCCACACACTCTCCTATGATATTCAGGAGAGAAGGATGTTTGCCTAATGACCTGACTCTGAATTCCCACTTCTTCCTGGATTAATTCAATATATAGATAATGTCTCTAGCTCACAAACCCTGTCTTTGTTTAGCACTGTAAGCTAGAAATGTGTAAATTTACATCTTTCCTTGATATCCTCAAAAACAATGACTTTCCCAAACTTTATGTAAGTTTTTACATGTGTAGTACAATTTATTGTGGTGATTCTTTAATAAAACACAGATATGTTTGAAATATAAATATATTCAAAATTGAACATGAGAATCTCTATAGGTTTAATTAATTAGGTTTAATTGGTTAATAGATTAAATAGATTAGGTCTCTATAATGTAAATATTCCTCCCATTACTCCACAATAAAGAAACTCATTTACTAATGATAAGCAAACACTGATCTGATTTCTGATAACAGAAATTAAATTATCTATTCTTAGATTTTCATTTAATAAGATGTAATGTCAATTGTTTCATATACATTTAATGCACTTTTTTGTCTGGTTTATTCAACTGAACATAATCTTTGTAAATATAAAATCTGTGTTTCACAAGTGTCAGTAGCTGATTCATTTTCATTGCTGGGTAGTATTCTATTCTATGGATATACCACATTATTTATTCTCCAGTTTATGGACAATTTTCAACTATTATGTTTAAAGTTTCTTTAAGTATCTGAATATAGTTCTTTGTGCAGACATATAGTTTCATTTGTCTTGGATAAACATCTAAGGGCTAGAAATATGGATCATAATGTAATTAAATGCTTGCCATTGTAAGAAACTGTCAAACTATTTTCAGAAGTAGTTTTTTTCTAGAAGTTTTATAGGTTTAGTTACTGTTATTGTTTATGGCTATGAGTAACTTCAAGTCAATTTGGGGATAAGCTACAAGATTAGAGCTAGATTTTGTTTTCTATATGGATGCACAATTGTTTTATTACCTTATTTTGAAAAGACTATCCTTCTTCCACTGAATTGCATGGGTACCTTTGCCACAATCGATTGACTATGTCAGTTTATTTCTTTTCTTTTTTCGCCCACCCATATTTCTTGATTCTGTTCAGTTTTAGTGTGTCTTAATAAGGCTAACTAGAGGCTTATCAATTTTACTGCTTTTTTTCAGACCCAGGTTTTGATTTCATTGATAAGACCAATTTTTTTGTATTTTCTATATCACTCATTTATATTCTTACCTTTATTATTTATTTACCTCTGATTTTTTAATTTAATTTGGTGACATTTCTGATTTCTAATTTTGATCATTTATTTGAATAATTTTATTTTACCTCGATTTCATGAAACTATTATTTTTAATAATCTTTATATAATAATTCTCTATATACCTAAAAGTTGCAAAGTTAGTGTAGGGTTGCCACATACACTTCCTAAATTCTCTTATTAATATCATATTATCATGGTACCTTTGTCATTGTTATGAAATTAAAAAACCAACATTGACTTATTACTGTTAATTAAACTGGGTTTAGTTGTACATAGCTGGTTTTTCAGTAATTTCTTCTCTGTGTTCCATGATCCAATCTATGTTATCACATCGCATTTGCCCGTCATGGCTCCTTAGCTGCCTCTGACTTATGATGGAATCTCAGTTTTTTCTTGTTTTTCACAAGGAGTACTATTCAGGTTTTTTGTTGCTTAATACCTCAATTTCACTTGGATGGTTTTTGTCTTAACTACATGTGGGTCTTGTGTCTTTAAAAAGAATAGCATGGAGGAAACAGATGCTTATCATTACATTATTTCTCAGGTTACATGTTATCATTGGTAATATTAACCTTCATCACTTGATTCAGGTGCTGTTTTATAGGTTTCCTTACTACGAATAAAGCTACTGTTGTGACTTTTCTATATTCTTTTGACGCGAGTCCCTAAGTTTACCACACACATATCCATATGCCCTGGGAGTTAAGCTCTACCTCTTGGAGGGGGGATATCTAGATATATTATTGAAGTTATTCTCTAAGAGGATTTGCCTCTTCTCCCACATTTATTTATTTCTTCAGTCACATAATTATATTAGTATAGATGCATATGTAGTTATTTTATACATTAGGTTATAATCTAATAAACTCTATATTTTTGTGCTTAATTTTTTGTTAAGCTATAGCCATTGGGAACAGTTTACATTGTTTCTTCTATTCCCACATTGTTGTTGGTATTGTGTTGTCATTTGAGTACACATTACCTTCTGGTACTAAGTAATGCTCAGAGCTCATCTTATATTCTCCCTGTTCCAGTCCTAGATTGTGGCACTTTCTCTCAGTCTCTCTAGTTCCTTTCAGTGGAGAATGTAATTTAGAAACCAAGTCTGGGCACCAGTTAGCTTATTGCTACTGGAGTGTCATCACTTCTAGGATTTCTTGACGGTCAGAGAATATATTATACTCACATATACATATACTTACATATATATATACACATTATAACTATATGTGTATATATATATATACACATATATATATATACACATATATATATACACATATAGTTGTAATGTGTATATATATATGTATATATGTGTATATATATATATACATACACCTGGTTTAGTATCTATCCATCTGCATATGCATATTAAGCTAAAAAAATTCATTAGAGGTCTCTGGCTCTAATCACGTACCATGAGGTTCATTTTAGCTTTTCTTTCTTGACTATTGATAACTTCCCTTTCTGGAAAGGGGAAACCTGGATCCTGAAATCAGTTACCCTTTTACATACTTGTTCAACCTCAATGTGTAATGGTTTCAAAATTGCTACCCCATACCTTCATCAAAACAAAATTTACCAATTAGAGTACAGGGTGTACAAATAGATCCTTTTGTTTTTAGCTTTACAGTTTTCAGTCAAAACACTGCCTTCCAAAGTTATATAGGTAAGCTCCTTTTTGCATTTTTTGTTTACTTTTCTCCTTCCCCTTCAGTGTGGTCATATCAAATATCTGTAGTACAGTTAGATTCATCTGTCTTCCTGTATACCATCCCAGTAGCCCATGTCACATGCTGGTTTACTTTTTTTTTCAAGAATATTTAAACTTTTAAAAACTCTAAATTAAAGATTTTGGATTGTCTAAGTGTGTGCTAATTTCAAACATGTATTCACTCATACATTTGTTCAAAAATTTATTGATATCTTAGAACATAAATTTTATTAGGAAGACATAGAAAATTACCATAAAAACAAAACAAAACAAAAGACAGGACAGGTAGTATTCATCCTAGGAAGAAAATAAAAATAGTAGGGTACATAGAATGACCAGTCAGGAATGCTTTATTGATAGGATATCGGTGGAAGTTTTCTAATAAGGTAAGAATTTAATAGGGATTGAAGGAAGTAATGGTTTGGGTTCTGTAGATTTTTCCTAGAGATGTTTTACAAGCAAAGTGAATAATAGTAAGTGAGTAACTTTGAAATTGTAGCCAGGTTGTGGGTTATTCTAGAAATAGGAAGAATATAGGGCATTTAGGGCAACATGAACCATGGGGGGAATAAAAACAGATGTGAGGTCAGGGAATTAGTAGCATAATAAATCTTGTAGATAATAGTAAAACACTGTAAGGAGTTTGGAATTTTCCCCTAAATAAAAGGAGAATTTAATGGTTTTCAATACAAAAACTGTTGATGTGATGGTCAATTGAAGGATGTACTTCAAGGAGAATGTGAGAGGTGAACTTTGTATGGTGTTGCTGACAGGATCAGTCAAATGTGCCCTAAGACCTGAGAAGAAGAAGGTCAATGAAGTGGTGAGACAAAAGCCTTAGTGAATTAAATCCTAGGGATGTTACAAAAACCAGGAGTAGAGACCAAAAATATAGGAAATACTTTCAGAGTCTTGTTCTAATATGGAACAGAAAAATGGAGTGGTCACCAGAGGGAGATGCGAGCAAAAGGAAGTATTTATTTTAAGATGAGAGATGTTATATTTAGTTTCTATGGTGATAAAAATAATTCAGTAGAGAGCCAAAAATGTTGGTTTGTGGGAGAGATGAAATAACTTCAAAAGTGAAGAAGCAGGAAAGGATAGAATCAGGTGTACAAATGGAGAAGTTCACTTTAATTCACTTTAAAAAACATAGATGCAAGAAGCATGTATGAATATTTGTTGATACAGTGAAGCATGGGTGTGGGTGGGAGAAGAGTGTAGAACAACTTCCTGGGGTGCCTGGATGGCTCAGCTGGTTAAACATCTGACTCTTGATCTCAACTCAGGCCATGATCTCAGGGTCATGAGATGGAGCCCCACTTTGGGCTATGCACTAGTCATGGAACCTGACAAAGATTATAACTCACTATCCCTCCCATCTCCTCTCTCTCTCTCTAAAAAAAAAGAAAAAAGAAAAAAGAAAAGAAAAGAAAAAAATTCCTACTAGTGAAATAAATTATCAGTTGATGATAATAAATAAAAAGAGACATGAAGCTGAAGTTTTGAGAGACAAGTAGATGAACAACAGTCTTCAATAGGAGTGACTAGTTGGTTAACAAGAGAACCAGCAGTGTATTTGTTAGCACTAAGGATCTGCTGAGTGCTGGTAGTCATAACTTAATGTGAAACAAATCAATGTGGAGTTATGATTTTCTCTAATCATGTTCAGCTTTTTGGCTGTTGGTGTGGTGTGTACAGAGTTTAATAGAAATAGTTTCAAGTTTACTGAGCATAAAAGAGAAAGAGTTATAAGAAATTGATGGTGTAGGGGCGCCTGGGTGGCTCAGTGGTTTAAGCCGCTGCCTTCGGCTCAGGTCATGATCTCAGGGTCCTGGGATCAAGTCTTGCATCGGGCTCTCTGCTCGGCAGGGAGCCTGCTTCCCTCTCACTCTCTCTGCCTGCCTCTCCGTCTACTTGTGATATCTCTCTGTCAAATAAATAAATAAAATCTTAAAAAAAAAAGAAATTGATGGTGTATATAAGGTAATGTTTTTACTAAAGTATAATTTGAGACAATGTAATATGGGTGAGATGTAAGAATATCAGTAAATGAAAATAAAAATAACATCCTAATAAGTCAGGAAATCAGAAGTCCTAGAAGTGTGGGGACAATACTGCAACTATATAACTGGAGGAAATAAGTTGGACGTTGTGGTCTGACTCTTAATTTAAGACTGTGGAAGTGTTGCAGATCTAGGATATGATCCTTAGAGTAGTGATTAAGATGGACCATGTAAAGTGGGGAGAGTCAAAGTAAAAGTAATTTAGATCATTTAGTTAATTTAGATATTAACTCCCTAAAAATTATGACAATAGTGGCAAAAAGAAATAAACCAATTTTCAAATCTTTGAGGAATGAGAAAGAGTGAACTGGGTGTTTGCTATGTAGACTCCCAAAAGAATGAGTACTAGATGCTATACTCAAGTATCAGGAGATGATGAAGCGTGTCTTTGGTTTGTGGTGGTGGTGTGTGTTTGTTTGTTTGTTTATTTGTTGGGGAGAATTATAAAGGGGAAGAGATGATTTAAAAGTAACAATGAAAACATCAAGAAATTCCTCCTCTCTCTCCGTGCCGGCCTCTCTGACTAGTTGCAATCTCTGTCTATCAAATAAATAAATAAAATCTTTAAAAAAAAATGGGGCACCTGGGTGGCTCAGTGGGTTAAAGCCTCTGCCTTCAGCTCAGGTCATGATCCCAGGGTCCTGGGATCAAGCCCCACATCAGGCTCTCTGCTCAGTAGGGAGTCTGCTTCATCCTCTTTCTCCCTGCCTGCCTCTCTGACTAGTTGCAATCTCTGTCTATCAAATAAATAAATAAAAACTTAAAAAAAAAAGAAAACAGCAAGAAACACAATGTCTTGTTTCAGAAACCATGATATTAAAATGAGAGCTTCCAAGTACTGAAGTGTTTTCACAGATTGGACTGGTTTCTGTTAAAGCCATAAGGTGAAATCAGGCCCACCCCTAATTTTGTAATTAACAAGAAAAGAGTATGGTTGGAAGACTTCATATCATATGTCTAAATATTTTTAACATTAAAATCAAGCTCACAAACTGTTAATTAATTGTATTCTACTATCTTATCTTTAAATGTGCATTATGATAATATGTGTAAAATATTTCAAAATGACCAAGAGTTTACAAAATATTAAAATTATGGAACATAATTATTCTACGAGTGTATATTCTATTGATGGGACAGATATATTTGCGTGAGTAATAAAATGAAGATATCCATTATTCTAGAATTATTATGCATTTGTTTCACTAAATTTATTTTCTCATTCCAGCTAAATCATTATTTATGTTGTTCTAATTAAGATTGTCACATAAGTTATGTGACTATAAAGAAAAGCAATAGAAATAATGTTTGTTATTGACTGAATTGTGTCCTCCCCAAAATTTATATATTGACACGCTAGGTTCTGATAACTATATTTGGCGATAAGGCTTCTAGAAGGGTAAATGAGGTTATAGAGGTGGTGCCCTAATCTGATATGATTGATGGTCTTATAAGAAGAAAGCAATCTCTCTCCATCTCTGAGCATTCACTGAGGAATGTCCATGTGAAGACACAGCTAGAAGGTGGCTTGTCTGCAAGTCAGAGAGTCCTTACCAGAGCCCAACTATACTGACACCCTGATCATGAACTTTCAACCTCCAGAACTATAAGAAAATAAATTTCTGTTGTTAAAAACCCACTCTATGATATTTAGTTATAGATATTTGAGCAGACTAATACACAGACTTTCATAAAAATGTAAACTATGATGATGTAAAATTTTAAAAACGTATTTCATGTCTTCAAAAGTACTTTTTTCTAAAATATTCAAAATTACCAACTATTACTGAAGAAAAAGCAAATAAATAAATCAAAATTACTTAATAAAAATTTAAAGGTTTTTTTGGTCAAAATATTTTGTTTTGAACACATCAAACATATTGTAAAAAATAACATTTCTATCAGGCAATAATCATCTAGCTGCCAATACAAAGAACCAGAATCATAGTTTACAGGTGTTTAATCTAGACCCCAAGTATAAATCTTTTATATAATATGAAATATATAATATTGTGAAATAATTCTTATCTATGAATTATTGGAAATCATTTACTAAGTTAAAAGTTATTTGCTAATTTTCAAATACCTCTATAATGATAACTGTAACAGAATAAAATAGGAAAATAGATGTTTTCACTACTTGGAAATGATACTTTCTTATGCAAGAATCTACTGTATTCTTGCAGAGTAGAAAATTTGGAAGTTAACTAATCTTTTTTTTTTGTTTGTTTGTTTGTTTGTTTGCTGGGTTTTTTTTAATTTTTTTTTATTACAAAGGTATTTCTGCTGTTCAAATTTTCCCTGCACTTCATATCAGCATCCATATTCAAGATTCTTGGAAACATCATCCACAGAACCCATTGCCATTTAGATGTAATTGAAATTTGTTTCTAAGACATAGGACAAGAAACATGAAGAAGCCTCTCCCTGAAGTCTGATCCATGTTATTCAGAAGAATTAATGTTTAGATTTATAGGACATACTATGATAGTTCCTAGCTCCAGAAACGGCCCATTTTTTTAAAAATATATATAATTATGTGTGCATATGGCTGTGGGTTTGTAAGATATGCGTTCTTCAAAAGTAGTGCTTCTAATGTGAAGAAACACTTTTTTTCCCTCAGTCTAAGAGGACAAGATAAAATATAGAAGCTCACTGAATTCACTGAACTGTATCCAATTCAATGATTAGATTTGTGAAGCACTGGCAATGATGATGTCAAAGAAGCTCTTAGTGCACTCAATGTCCACTTACAGCTCCTCAGTATCAACTCAGAGAAAAAGGAAGGAAGGACCTGGCAGCAGGGAGAAATAGAGATCATCCCTGCGTCTCCTTCAATGAAAGAGCAAGGTCTAGAGGAAGATCATTTCCAAGAAATACTCCAAATTTCCTGGGTCATTTTAATTTCCATCTGATGACTATGTCTATCTTCTCTTTTGAATACTTTAACTAGTATTTTTTACATTTTATTGCATTACTTGGCACTTCTAGAACAATGTTAAAAGCTAGTTTTCTATTTTCAACATTTTGAGGAACCTCCATGCTGTTTTCCAGAGTGGATGCACCAGCTTGCATTCCCACCAACAGCGTAGGAGGGTTCCCTTTCCTCTGCATCCTCGCCAACATCTGTCATTTCCTGACTTGTTAATTTTAGCCATTCTGACTGGTGTGAGGTGATATCTCATTGTGGTTTTGATTTGTATTTCCCTGATGGCGAGTGACGTGGAGCACTTTTTCATGTGTCTGTTGGCCATCTGGATGTCTTCTTTGCAGAAATGTCTGTTCATGACCTCTGCCCATTTCTTGATTGGATTGTTTGTTCTTTGGGTGTTGAGTTTGCTAAATTCCTTATAGATTTTGGACACTAGCCCTTTATCTTATATGTCGTTTGCAAATATATTCTCCCATTCTGTCAGTTGTCTTTTGGTTTTGTTAACTGTTTCCTTTGCTGTGCAAAAGCCTTTGATCTTGATGAAATCCCAATAGTTCATTTTTGTCCTTGCTTCCCTTGCCTTTGCCGTTGTTCCTAGGAAGATGTTGCTGGGGCTGAGGTCAAAGAGGTTGCTGCCTGCGTTCTCCTCAAGGATTTTGATGGATTTCTTTCTCACATTGAGGTCCTTCATCCATTTTGAGTCTATTTTTGTGTGTGGTGTAAGGAAGTGGTCCAATTTCATTTTTCTGCATGTGGCTGTCCAATTTTCCCAGCACCATTTATTGAAGAGGCTGTCTTTTTTCCATTGGACATTCTTTCCTGCTTTGTCGAAGATTAGTTGACCATAGAGTTGAGGGTCTATTTCTGGGTTCTCTATTCTGTTCCATTGATCTATGTGTCTGTTTTTGTGCCAGTACCATGCTGTCTTGATGATGACAGCTTTGTAATAGAGCTTGAAGTCTGGAATTGTGATGCCACCCACTTTGGCTTTCTTTTTCAATATTCCTTTGGCTATTTGAGGTCTTTTCTGGTTCCACATAAATTTTAGGATTCTTTGTTCCATTTCTTTGAAAAAAATGCATGGTATTTTGATAGGGATTGCATTAAATGTGTAGATTGCTTTAGGTAGCATAGACATTTTCACAATATTTATCCTTCCACTCCAGGAGCATGGAACATTTTTCCATTTCTTTGTGTCTTCTTCTATGACCCAGCAATTGCACTACTGGTTATTTACCCTAAAGATAAAAATGCAGTGATCCGAAGGGGCACGTGTACCCGAATGTTTATAGCAGCAATGTCTACAATAGCCAAACTATGGAAAGAACCTAGATGTCCATCAACAGATGAATGGATAAAGAAGAAGTGGTATATATACACAATGGAATACTATGCAGCCATCAAAAGAAATGAAATCTTGCCATTTGTGACGACATGGATGGAACTAGTGGGTATCATGCTTAGTGAGATAAGTCAGTCGGAGAAAGACAACTATCATATGATCTCCCTGATATGAGGACGTGGAGATGCAACATGGGGGGTTAGGGGGATAGGAGAAGAATAAATGAAACAAGAAGGGATTGGGAGGGAGACAAACCATAAATGACTCTTAATTTCACAAAACAAACTGGGGGTTGCTGGGAGGAGGAGGGGTTGGAAGAGGGGGAGGGGGTTATGGACATTGGGGAGGGTATGTGCTATGGTGAGTGCTGTGAAGTGTGTAAACCTGGTGATTCACAGACCTGTACCCCTGGGGATAAAAATACATTATATCTTTATAAAAATAAAAAAATTGGAAGGGGAGGCGAACCATAAGAGACTCTGGACTCTGAAAAACAACCTGAGGGTTTTGAAGGGTCGGGGGTGGGAGGTTGGGGGAATGGGTGGTGGGTAATAGGGAGGGCACACATTGCATGGAGCACAGGGTGTTGTGCAAAAACAATGAATACTGTTACACTGAAAAAAAATAAATTGATTAAATATCAAAAAAAGCTAGTTTTGATATTGTGCACTAATTTATATAAAGTAGCATATGAAATATAATTATTCTATAAAAGAATAATGCTAACACTACATCATTGAGCATGGTATTTTCTACTTAACTAGTCTTATCATGATGATAATGATGATGTGGTTGCCATCATCATTGCTGCTCTGGTCTATGTGAGTTTCTTCTCTAGGCTTCACTCACACAATCACCTTCCCTAAGAGAATGAAATATTTGTTCAGATATCCAGTCTTCTATGCAAGTTATGTGAAATAGGGGAAGCTGACTCTATCCAGACCAAAGGGAAGATATTTTAGTTTACAGCTGGAAATTGTTGAAGGTGGTACCCAAAAGACAAAAATAGCGATGTATCTTATCCCCACAGCTGTCAGAAATTGTGGTATCATGATGAAAACCACTCTACCAACAAGGACAGCAGGCCATGAAAAACTGAGAAATGGAGTTTGAACATTAACATTATCATATAATTAATCTATATATCAAAGCTTCCAGGTAGATGATACAACATATTTCCACAATTTGTGCTGGTTTTTCTCTTACTTGCATATGAAAGAATATTATCTGACAAACACCTAAAGAAAATACACTTGTTTTCTAAAACAACATGGATATCATTCAATAGAAGAATAGTTAAGTTTTGGAAGCTCCATAGTATGTTATATGTTATTAATAACAAAGAAAAAGAAGAGTCATATATACTATTACAGAAATGCCTTGGATTAAAAAAAAAAGATCTCTACTATTAAAATCTAAAAGATACTGATCAATAATTCTTTTAGTAAACAAATTTAGCTTTCTAATATTTACATATGATTTTTTCATTTGTATTAATAGAGTAAAATTGATCTATAAAAATCTTTAGTTTTCTTATTACTCTGTCTTTGTTGTTATTAACAGCTATGTTGGCTACATAAAATAAGTACGCTACTTTACATTATTTACTATAATCTGAAATAGGCTTAATTTCAATTTAGATAAAGTTGGTAGTGCATATCCCTTAGAATTTGAAGAACTTTTTAGTAAACGTTGGGTACCTTAAAAAATTTTATTTGGAAATAAAAGGTAATATTTTAAAATTTACTAAGCAAATACCTCTTTGTGGTCAGTGGCTCTGAGGGTTAATTCTCTTTGTGGTCAGTGGTTCTGAGAGTTAATGAACCTATATTTTACAGCAAACCAAGAGAAATGGGCCATCACCTAACTGGGTCATAGATGATTTGTTTTATTGGTTGACATCCTTAATTTTCAATTTTAATTTTTTTAATTGAATGAATCCAGAAGATAGTCTCATACAGTAAGTACCAGAAATATGTGCAGATAATTTTAGAGTCAAAATACTTTCTTCTTTCCCATCCCAAAACTTACTACATTTTTTGATGTATCAATTCTCTGCTATAAAAATGCGTGTGTGTATAATATATAAATATATATAATAATATACACATATACTCTTGTGAGGGTTCTAAATATCAATTTTTAAAATATCTTAAGGAAATTAAGAAAAATTTTTTAAATTTTATTTTAATTCTTTTTAAGTTTATATGGGCAGTTAAGTTTATAAGGTATTTCTTCAGTTAAAAGGAAACATATTTACTGTTGTTCAATTAGAAAAACCAATTAACACCTGCCTAATTATAAGTATATCATTTATTTTATTTTTAGGTTTTCAAAACGTAGCATAGCCATCAGAACGTCTACCTACTAAGGAACACAGAATTATTCTTTTAAAGTCTGTTAAGAATTGATTGAAATGTGACTTGACCTAATGAATCTCATTCAGCCATAAATAAATAAAAGAAAAGAAACGTATATTTGCTTGTCTTCAAGTTTGAAAATTACACTTTGATCTACAGTTAAATTAATGTCTCCTGAGAACAACTTCTCTTAACTTCCTAAACATTATTTCTGAGAAATAGACTCATTAGCACTAAGGTTCATTGTTTTTATAATGATAGAAGCAACAATCATTTTTATTGCCTTCACTAAATACAGCTTATCAAAAGTCACTTGCACCTGTATTCTAGAGGGAATGTGAATTATTTGCACATATTTGTAATTCAGAGTTACATAAAAATATTAAAAATATTTATCTTTGAATTCTTAATTGAATTTGAATATAATTAAGTCAGATCATAGCATAAGAAAATAGCATGAGACCAGGAAGGGGAAAGTAAGTAATTGGCATTTTGCCTACCATAACTTGGTCTTAGTAAAATGGAATAGGGAAGATGATACAAATACAGGATATTACCAAATATGTAAATTTATTCATTCACTCATCTATCCATTCATTCTTTAATATATTCAGCACTTATATAATGAGTATCTACTACGTGTTGGGCATTGTGCTGGCTGTCATGTAATGTACTAATGAGAAAAAGAAAAAGACAAAAGACAGTACAGTCATGGAGATTATAGTATTAAGAGTGTGTAAAATGTAATAAAAATTATCGAAATAAATGTTAAATGTACAAGTGTTATAAGTGCTATAAAAGAGAGCTATATTATGCTTTGAGAGCTTACAGTGCAGTCTATTTAACCTTGCAGGAAGATCAGGGAAGTATTCCTGAGGAATTAAATGATTAATTCTTTTCATTATATGTGGTGCCTATAATATATCAGAATTTTTTCTAGTTCTTAGTATGAATTATCTTATGTAGTCCTTACAACAACTATATGAACTATATACTTTTATTATGTTCCTATTACCTGTGAAGACCTGAGGCTCAGAGAGATTAAATAACTTGCTGAAGGTTGCACAACTGCTAAGTTATAGAGCCAGGAGTGGAATCTGTGCAGTCTGGTGCCAGAGCCTGCAATTTTAACCCCTATAATACACTATCCCCCACTGAGAATCTAACTATAATGTCAAGAGGAGGAGTTTATTAGGCAAGTCTCATCATGTTGATTAAGCAACAGTCATCAAGGGAACAGTAAAGATAGTTCAGAAGAGAAGTATAATTATAATAATTATAACTCAAATATGCAGCGACCTCATGAATTAGGAAAAGCAGAGTAAAAAGAAAAATAAAAATGTATAACTAGACTTGAATCTACTTGATGAAAACAATCAGTAGTTTTCTTGTAACTGCATAAGAATCTATATAAACTCAATGCACGGAATGCAAATGAACCATATTAATAGAAACAATCCTACTCTATGACAGAATACTCGGCATCTCCTCCTAACCGTACTACTTTTTTTTTTAAAATATTTAATTAATTAATTTATTTTTTTCAGCATAACATTCATTGTTTTTGCACAACACCCAGTGCTCCATGCAATAAGTGCCCTCCCTATTACCCACCACCTGGTTCCCCCAACCTCCCACCCCTGCCCCTTCAAAACCCTCAGGTTGTTTTTCAGAGTCCATAGTCTCTTATGGTTAGCCTCCCCTTCCAATTTCCCTCAACTTCCTTCTCCTCTCCATCTCCCAATGTCCTCCATGTCATTTGTTATGCTCCACAAATAAGTGAAACCATATGCTACTTGACTCTCTCTGCTTGACTATTTCACTCAGCATAATCACTTCCAGTACCGTCCATGTTGCTACAAAAGTTGGGTATTCATCCTTTCTTTCTTTTTTTTTTTTTTATCCCTAGGGGTACAGGTCTGTGAATCACCAGGTTCACACACTTCACAGCACTCACGATAGCACATACCCTCCCCAATGTCCATAACCCCCTCCCCCTCTCCCAACCCCACCTCCCCCCAGCAACCCTAACCATACTTCTTAAAACTGAATGACCACGAGTGGGTCATTAGTCTTCAAACTTTAGTCTCCTTAACAGTGTAACAGGAACTGAACCAACTTTCCTTTAGTCAAAGGTGCAGTCTTTTTCTCACATAGTTCTAAAACTGAGTTTGCTTTGAAGCTAACATGAACACTTATATTTGCTTTTAATTTTTGAAAATTTGATATTAAATTAATGTTAAATCTTAAAAAGAAACGTTTTCATTTAAGAAATATGAAGGCCTATTACCAACACTGGACAGATGGCACTGAACAAAATAAAGCTTACTTTCCAAAGCAGATCACAAAATTAGCAGGTAAGCCAAATTATAAATAAAGTTTAAGATAATAATTGATTTTGATTCTTTCCATAGTCTGGCTATTGTAGACATTGCTGCTATAAACATTCGGGTACACGTGCCCCTTCGGATCACTATGTTTGTATCTTTAGGGTAAATACCCAGTAGTGCAATTGCTGGGTCATAGGGTAGTTCTATTTTCAACATTTTGAGGAACCTCCATGCTGTTTTCCAGAGTGGTTGCACCAGCTTGCATTCCCACCAACAGTGGAGGAGGGTTCCCCTTTCTCCACATCCTCTCCAGCATCTGTCATTTCCTGACTTGTTCATTTTAGCCATTCTGACTGGTGTGAGGTGATATCTCATTGTGGTTTTGATTTGTATTTCCCTGATGGCGAGTGACGTGGAGCACTTTTTCATGTGTCTGTTGGCCATCTGGATGTCTTCTTTGCAGAAATGTCTGTTCATGTCCTCTGCCCATTTCTTGATTGGATTGTTTGTTCTTTGGGTGTTGAGTTTGCTAAGTTCCTTATAGATTTTGGATACTAGCCCTTTATCTGATATGTCGTTTGCAAATATCTTCTCCCATTCTGTCAGTTGTCTTTTGGTTTTGTTAACTGTTTCCTTTGCTGTGCAAAAGCTTTTGATCTTGATGAAATCCCAACAGTTCATTTTTGCCCTTGTTTCCCTTGCCTTTGCCGTTGTTCCTAGGAAGATGTTGCTACAGCTGAGGTCGAAGAGGTTGCTGCCTGCATTCTCCTCAAGGATTTTGATGGATTCCTTTCTCACATTGAGGTCCTTCATCCATTTGGAGTCTATTTTTGTGTGTGGTGTAAGGAAGTGGTCCAATTTCATTTTTCTGCATGTGGCTGTCCAATTTTCCCAGCACCATTTATTGAAGAGGCTGTCTTTTTTCCATTGGACATTCTTTCCTGCTTTGTCGAAGATTAGTTGACCATAGAGTTGAGGGTCGATTTCTGGGCTCTCTATTCTGTTCCACTGATCTATGTGTCTGTTTTTGTGCCAGTACCATGCTGTCTTGATGATGACAGCTTTGTAATAGAGCTTGAAACTTACAGAAGTTGCTATTAAGCGGATAACTCTTGTGTGGGTGGAACTCAAACACCTCTTTGTCAGATACATCAATTGGAGGTGTGCCTTAGTGGAGAAATACATAAATATTGTCAATAAAAACATAAATCATGGAATACTTATGTGGTTAACTTCTTCACTTTCTGAAAGCCATATGGTAAAGAAAAATATATATTTTTAAATTATTACTGCTTACATTAATTTTTGTTGAATATTTATCATACTTATATAAGCTACTCTACTTAAATAGAATTTCAAGAAAAGAAAAGCAATTTATATTATAAATCTTTTTTATAAACTCTCCTTTTACTTTAAACAAAACAACTCTAATATATTTTGTGCAAATTCAATTTTTTTCAATCATTGGATTTAAGAGACATAACTACACTTCTAGTCTTTTCTACTCCTTTTCTTCACTGAAAATTTATCACCTCATTATGTCAAAGGAATCAGAATTTATTATCATTTGAACACTCAGGGTCTCAGTAACATCTAACATGTTCAACAGTTTCTAGAAATCATGCAGTATTTCTAGTAACTATGCTATAAAAATACATCTTACAATATCTTGTTTCTCAAATATCCCTTAATTAATTTTCAGAAGTCTTTTTCTTTCAGATGAAAAAGTCAACCATCCTTCAGGTGTTGGTTCCAGTCTTAGCTCTTGAGAAGTCTTCCCTAACTAATTTAAATACAAATCCACATGTATTGTTCTCTTTGAGAGTACTCTATTGCTTTCCTTAATTCATCTATCACATTTTTTTAAGTATTGCTTATTTGAGCCCTCCACTGTTGAGTACACACTTCCCTTCCCACCAGTTGTAGGTTCACAGTGTCAGTGGCCATACACGTTTTGTTCATTCTCCTCTACCCAGGGTCTACAACAGTGTCTTGTACAGAGTATGAAAGATGTTTTCTAGAAATGAATGAACATTGGATTTGATAGTCCATACCAAGGGGGAAAATCCTACTCCTTGTTTGTTACCTTCTCTTACATAAAAAATATTTCACGGTTGGGCACCTGGATGGCTCAGCTGGTTAAGCCTTGATCCCAGGATCCTGGGATCAAGTCCTGAATGGGGCTCCGTGCTCAGTGGGGGGTCTTCTTCTCCCTCTGCCCCCACCCCACTCATGCTCTCTCTTTTCGTCTCAAATAAGCAAATACTCTTTAAAAAGGAGATATTTCATAATTATGTATCACTAAGTTTCAATGTATATCCCTCTTTGTGCTATTGCTGAGTTCTTCCAACAGCAAAAGACAAGGATGTCTGTGTATGACAATAATTTGTTATGATTATTTCCTCTAACAGTCTCTTGGTGCAAATACAAAATAAAGAAAAATAAAGACCGATTTTTATCTTCCTGATCTATTGTTTTATTATCCTTGTGGATTAATTTTAGAGGCCAACATTTAAATAAATATGTCTACTGAGATTTTTTTCTTCTGATTTCACTTTATCTAATTTTATAGACCCAAAAGATTTCACTGTGCTTAATTAATTTCAATGGTACGATTTCTAATCTTTCCATTTTCCCTGAGTAGGTCTTTAAGGGAGTAAACTGAAAAGACATCAGATATCTTCCCGCCCCTTGTTCCAATGTATTCTCCAATGCCTAGAAAGAAGATGCAGTAAATGTTAGACTATGTAACATGAATGTTGGTCAAGGATATTATACATATTTTCTGGTGGAATCACATACAATTTAAGAATTATTTAATTACTCTGTTTTATTGTGTCTGAGCTTGGATTATCACCTCCCCACTCCCACCACCACAACCATTAAATATATGTATGTATACATATATATATGCATATGTATATATGAAGCTTATAACAAGAAAACTGGAGACAGAAGTGGGAAGAGTGACACATAAAAGGAATAAAAACCAATCTAAGAGTATTCTTTGAACTGATTTGACTCTGCTCTACTTCAACTTGATCCTTCTGGAGACACTGCATAGCTATACAAAGAATAGAATAGAATAGAATAGAATAGAATAGAATAGAATAGAATAATAGGATAGAATAGAATAGAACAGAGTGAAGCAATCACATAAAATACATTTGAGAAGTTTCTGCTTGAAACATGGGAGTTTTATACCCATTGTATCCCCTGTCCCTTCTTGGTTAAAGATGAGTGAGGTGGTACACATGCACCAACACAGTTGAGCAGGCATGGCAGGCTCCCCATGCACGGAAGTGCAGAAACCTTAAGAAAGACAGCGAGACCAAGTTGAGGTGCTGTGAGGCTATCATTCTTTCCTGTGTTCTGCCAGATGCCACAGGAATAGAGAAAAAAGGTGGACTAAGAGACTGTGATATGTGGTATAAGATGTCTGCTCAACACTATGATTGAAAAAGTGATATATTTTAATTATAGTACATTATACAGGTATAAGAAAGACAATCAAAAGAGATCAGATAGAACATAAAAAGAACTGATGATACTATCAGTCATAAAAATCATTTATAACTGGGAAACTCTATAAAATACCTGACCAGTACTCTACAAAACTGTCAAAGTTACGAAAAACAAGGAAAAAATATAACTAAGAAGCTGCCACAGATCAGAGGAGACTGAAGGGGAAATGATGATTAAATGTAATGTGATATCCTGGGCTGGATCTGAGAACAGAGAAAAGACATTGGTAGAAAGACTGGTAAAATTCGAATAAAACCTATAGTTAAGTTAATACTGATGCACCACATTAATTTCTTAGTTTCAACAAACATATTGCTACATAAGAAGTTAACATTGGGAAAACTGGCTGAAGGGGATATGGAAATTCTTTGACTATCTTTGCAAGTTTTCCCTACATCTAAAGTTACTTATGTCTTAAGTCTATTTAGGCTGTTATAATAAAATACTACAGAAGGGGTGGCTTATAAGAACAGAAATTTACTTCTCACATATCTGGAGGCCACTAAGTCCAAAATCGAAGTGCCCACATGGTCATGTTTTGTGTCGGTTGAGTACCTGCTTCTCAGTTCATAAATGGCCATCTTCTAGCTACAATTAACATGAGTGAAGGGGCAAGGGGGCTCTGTCTGCTCTTTCATAAGGGCCCTAATTTCATTCATAAGATCCGCCCTCATGATCTAATCACCTCCCAAAGGCCACATCTCCCAATACTCATTTTTGTTTATTAGGTTTCAGTAGGGAACATATTCAGTCCATATTAATTCCAAGAAAAAAAATGTATTTAAAAATCATATATAAACATGACAGTCTTCCTTAGAACATTCTTTTGCAAATATACATGTAAAATATTTTGCATATATGCTTACTAATTGTAGTCCTGCTGTAAATACCACTTCTTTGTGTGTATTATATATACATGTTCATATACATACAGTCATATGTGTGTACATACTTCCTATTGACATGTGCTTAAAAATTTCCAAATGACAAGAATTGATATGAACAATAGACTTTTAGTTAAATTAAAAGGGTAAAAATCTAAATTAAAATGTCTTCTTTGACATGATTGATATTTATTTGTATATTTTGTATCTAGATTAGACCTCTGCTTCAATAAAATAGATATCTGGAGTTTGGACCACAGGGAAGTTCTGATTTTCTTTTATTAGGCTTCACACGTTTATGCTCAACATCTCTAGCACTTCTGAAGGGAACTTGGAGCTTGAGCAACACCACCAACTCAGTCACCCAGAACATCACAACTCACACCCAGATAGTGCTCGCTGTGTCAGACACTCCTCCTAAGAGGTTCGTGTACACCAAGTCGTTTAACCCTCATCAGAACCATGTGAAGAAGTTAGTAATAGTACCATCCTTGTTACCAGTAAGAAAATTGAAGAATAAAAATTTGCCCAGTGCCACATAGCTGATAAGTGATGGATCTAGGATTTGAAGCAAGCCAATTTGGCTCATAAATTCAGTGTTTTCCCCACAAAAGTAAATTGCCACATCAACTGCGAACAAAGTCACTTCTTTTTCAGGAACAGTTAAAATATTCCTAGGAAATGTTGAATTTTTTCTTGAGCACTGAATTAGGCAATTTGATAGTATTTAAAACCTAAGAAAAAGTTCAACTTATCCTAGTGGATAACCATAGGAGCCAGATTCTTTTTTTTTTTTTTAAAGATTTTATTCATTTATTTGACAGAGAAAGAGTGACAGAAAGAGAGCATGGTTGGGGGGAGTAGCAAGGGGAGAAGGAGAAGCAGACCCCGGCTGAGCAGGGAGCCTAATGCAGAACTTGATCCCAGGACCCTGGGGTCATGACCTGAGCTGAAGACAGATGCTGAATGGACTGAATCACCCAGGCATCCCAGGAGCCCGATATTTTAAAAATACATTTGTAATACTGAAAGAGACAATTGTTTTCTTTACACTTGTTACATGAGTGCTTAACATTACATGTTTTACATATTGGAACATGGTCCTATGGAGATTACTATTTTAGGAGAGGAAGAAATTTAGCTTAGATCACTTAAACAATAAGATTAATAATATGCCTTTGATCACATGGTTTTGATTACTTGTAGAGTATAAGGAATAACATGGAGGACATTAGGAGAAGAAAAGGAAAAGTGAATTGGTATAAATCGGAGGCAGAGATGAAGCATGAGAGACTGTGGACTCTGAGAAACAAATTGAGGTTTTGGAGGGGAGGCGGTGGGGGATGGGTGAGCCTGGTGGTGGGTATTAAGGAGGGCATGTATTGCATGAGCACTGGGTGTGGTGCATAAACAATGAATCTTGGAACACTGAAAAAAGTAAAATAAGATGAATAAAAAGATTAGTAATATACACCATATTAATGTTAAAAATGGATCACAGATTCATATAGTGTTAATAAGAAAGGACAGAGCCTGACATCCTAGATAATTTAAGCAATAGGGGTTCTGCCTAGGAGAGAAGTACAGAAGCAGCAGTTACAACCAACCCCCCTTAAAACTACATAAGCACCGAATTGTTATCTTTGAAAATAGTAGCACAGCTTCCCAGGGGAATTCTACCAAATATTTAAAGAAGAAATAATTCCTATTCTCCTGAAACTGTTCCAAAAAATAGATATGGAAGGAAAGCTTCCAAACTCATTTTATGAGGCAAGCATCACCTTGATCCCCAAACCAGACAAGGATCCCACCAGAAAAGAGAACTACAGACTAATATCCTTGATGAACACAGATGCAAAAATTCTCACCAAAATACTAGCCAATAGGATTCAACAGTACATTAAAAGGATTATTCACCACGACCAAGTGGGATTTATTCCAGGGCTGCAAGGTTGGTTCAACATCCGCAAATCAATCAATGTGATACAACACATTAATAAAAGAAAGAACAAGAACCATATGATAGTCTCAATAGATGCTGAAAAAGCATTTGACAAAGTACAGCATCCCTTCTTGATCAAAACTCTTCAAAGTGTAGGGATAGAGGGCACATACCTCAATATTATCAAAGCCATCTATGAAAAACCCACCGCAAATATCATTCTCAATGGAGAAAAACTGAAAGCTTTTCCGTTAAGGTCAGGAACATGGCAGGGATGTCCATTTCACCACTGTTATTCAACATAGTACGAGAAGTCCTAGACTCAGCAATCAGACAACAAAAGAAAATTAAAGGCATCCAAATTGGCAAAGAAGAAGTCAAACTGTCACTCTTTGCAGATGATATGACACTATATGTGGAAAACCCAAAAGACTCCACTCCAAAACTGCCAGAACTCGTCCAGGAATTCAGTAAAGTGTCAGGATATAAAATCAATGCACAGAAATCAGTTGCATTTCTCTACACCAACAACAAGACAGAAGAAAGAGAAATTAAGGAGTCAATCCCATTTACAATTGCACCCAAAACTATAAGATACCTAGGAATAAACCTAACCAAACAGGCTAAGAACCTATACTCAGAAAACCATAAAGTACTCATGAAAGAAATTGAGGAAGACACAAAGAAATGGAAAAATGTTCCATGCTCCTGGAGTGGAAGAACAAATATTGTGAAAATGTCTATGCTACCTAAAGCAATCTACACATTTAATGCAATCCCTATCAAAACACCATCCATTTTTTTTCAAAGAAATGAAACAAATGATCCTAAAATTTATATGGAACCAGAAAAGACCTCAAATAGCCAAAGGAATATTGAAAAAGAAAACCAAAGTGGGTGGCATCACAATTCCAGACTTCAAGCTCTATTACAAAGCTGTCATCATCAAGACAGCATGGTACTGGCACAAAAACAGACACATAGATCAATGGAATAGAATAGAGAGCCCAGAAATAGACCCTCAACTCTATGGTCAACTAATCCTCGACAAAGCAGGAAAGAATGTCCAATGGAAAAAAGACAGCCTCTTCAATAAATGGTGCTGGGAAAATTGGACAGCCACATGAAGAAAAATGAAATTGGACCACTTCCTTACACCACACATAAAAATAGACTCAAAATGGTGAAGGACCTCAATGTGAGAAAAGAATCCATTAAAATCCTTGAGGAGAACACAGGCAGTACCCTCTTCAACCTCAGCCCCAGCAACATCTTCCTAGGAACATCGCCAAAGGCAAGGGAAGCAAGGGAAAAATGAACTATTGGGATTTCGTCAAGATCAAACGCTTTTGCACAGCAAAGGAAATAGTTAACAAAACCAAAAGACAACTGACAGAATGGGAGAAGATATTTGCAAACGACATATCAGATAAAGGGCTAGTGTCCAAAATCTATAAGGAACTTAGCAAACTCAACACCCAAAGAACAAACAATCCAATCAAGAAATGGGCAGAGGACATGAACAGACATTTCTGCAAAGAAGACATCCAGATGGCCAACAGACACATGAAAAAGTGCTCCACGTCACTCGGCATCAGGGAAATACAAATCAAAACCACAATGAGATATCACCTCACACCAGTCAGAATGGCTAAAATTAACAAGTCAGGAAATGACAGATGTTGGCGAGGATGCAGAGAAAAGGGAACCCTCCTACACTGTTGGTGGGAATGCAAGCTGGTGCATCCACTCTGGAAAACAGCATGGAGGTTCCTCAAAATGTTGAAAATAGAACTACCCTATGACCCAGCAATTGCACTACTGGGTATTTACCCTAAAGATAAAATGTAGTGATTCAAAGGGGCACGTGCACCTGAATGTTTATATCAACAATGTCTACAAAAGCCAAACTATGGAGAGAACCTAGATGCCAATCAACAGATGACTGGATAAAGAAGAGGTGGTATATACACAATGGAATACTATGCAGCCATCAAAAGAAATGAAATCTTGCCATTTGCGACAACATGGATTTAACTAGAGGGTATCATGCTTAGCGAAATAAATCAATAGGAGAACGACAACTATCATATGATCTCCCTGATATGAGGAAGTGGAGATGCAACATGGGGGGTTTGGGGGTTTGGGGGATAGGAGAAGAATAAATGAAACAAGATGGGACTGGGAGGGAGACAAACCAAAAGTGACTCTTAATCTCAATAAACAAACTGAGGGTTGCTGGGGGGAGGAAAGGTTGGGAGAGGGGGATTGGGGTTATGGACATTGGGGAGGGTATGTGCTATGGTGAGTGCTGTAGTGTGTAAACCTGGTAGTGTGTAAACCTACACAGACCTGTACCTCTGGGGATAAAAATACATTATATGTTTATAAAAAAATAAGAAATAAATAAAAAATTTAAAAATGTATTAAAAAAAAGAAAGAAAATAGTAACACAGAACAAAAGTGTTTCTTCTGGAACACCTGCACAGTTAGGACAAGATAATATCCAAACATTTTACAAAACTATTCAGGAGGGAAGTATTGTTATTATAATAATTTTTTTCTTCAAAATAATGGAAAGTTCAAAATTAGTCCAAAAAAGAAAAAAAACTGAAAAATCTCCTTTTTTTTTTTTAAAGATTTTATTTATTTATTTGACAGAGAGAGAGATCACAAGTAGGCAGAGAGGGCAGGCAGAGAGAGAGGAGGAAGCAGGCTCCCCACGGAGCAGAGAGCCCGATGCGGGGCTCGATCCCAGGACCCTGAGATCATGACCTGAACCAAAGGAGTGGCTTAATCCACTGAGCTACCCAGGCGCCCTTGAAAACTCTCCTTTATAATATGAGAGGAATAAATGACTATTTTAAGTTCTGCCAAGCCAGAAAGTCTGCTTAGTAGTTAAATTTACTTTTACTGATAACTACAATGAAAGGTTTAAAATATAATTATGAGTTCAGTGAATATTTTCTTAAATCAGTAAATTTGAGAAATGTAGCTAATTAAATAATTTTTCTGATAGCATACTTATGATTAAAGAGCCAACCAGAAGAATCCCCTTGATAATTGGGTTAGGTAGGGCCATTACACACATCACGTCCTTTTACAAAATTACCTTGGCACCTAGGGATCATTTACAATTATTGATCTTAAAAAACAAATAGTTTTGTTTTGTTTTGTTTTTTTTTACCAGCAAAATGAGTTTATTCAGGAATAGGAGAGGAATTATAATTCAGCACGAGCAAACTATGGCAAACTACAGGCAAATCTGGGGAACAGAGAACATGGGCTTGCTTTTATAGGGGAAAGGAGGAAGCTGGGAAGAGCTGTTTTGTTGGCTGAGCTGTTGATGTACAAGCAGAAATCCTTCATTTTGCTGGAGTCTGTAAAGTAGCTTCTTCTAGTTGGCAAATGTGAGGTATGCTTTTTATTATCAGTGCTACTGTGTGAGAGGGATCCCTTCAGGGCTTGCCAGCTTCACTTAAAAATAAGATCCTTTATTTTTATGATTTAGTAATGTTGGCTGGGCAAGTTCCAAGGAAAATTCTAATAAGAGGTTAACTGGAATTCTATTTAATTTACAGATAATTTCTTGGTGGAGAATATTTTTAGTATTTTTTATATAAATACTATTATTTTAAATATATTTTATATTTTAAAGTATTTTAAAGCATTAAAGTATTTAAAATATTATAATATTTAAAGTATTAAAGTATTAAAGCATTTTAAAGTATTATTTTATATAAAAATTATATGTGACTTTTTAAATGTCTTCAGTCATGTCCAATCATTTTCTCTCTACATAAGTTTAATAATATGTACATCATATTTATATCCATATTCTTTACGCTTTATATTGAAAAGCATGCAATTTTCATATACCATATCTCAATTTTGAATTTTAAATTACCTTGTATTAAAATTATTGAACTTTATATATTAATATTTTGTCTAGTAACCTTGCTAAAATGATTATTAATTTTTTAGTGCATTTTCTATGTGCGTAATGTAAACCATAGTCATGGACAATGGTTTCTACCTCCCTTCTTGCATGAAGAATTGCATCGTGTGCTTCAATTTCAAACACTGAGCCTTGCTCCAAATGTCCATCTCATACAGAATTATTTTGTCCATTGTTCCGTATAATCCAAACTTCTGTTCACATCTACCTGCTTCCAGACTTGGAGTTTGGAAGACCGGAAGGTTCAGGTCAGCACAACTCACTGCTTTATGTTTCCTTTCAATTTAGTGCCAAAGGATTCTCTGGAGTTCAAACAAGAGTATTATTTTCTTAATACTCTTTATGTATATATCTTATATTTGTTTCTATGAGTTTTATGAATAAAAATTTTTACTGCATGAATTTACAAAACTAAAATGAGCAGAAATTCCCATGAAACTTATCACTTAAATGTATTATTCCATAATAATCAAATCTTTGCAAGGTTCCAAAATCTTCAGGACAATAGGCTAAATTTAGCATTTTAATACAGAGAGAAATACTCTGGTTCAAATCTCAGCTTTATTACCAATTAGATATGTGACCTTACAAATTATAGTTTCTGTTCTTAGTTAAGATGAATACCTTTTTGACATTCAGTACCCATCCGTGAAACAAGAACAGAAATGGTCTTACAGACCCTTCTAGTTATTAATATACACAAATTTTCAAATATGAGATCTCTTAACAGTGACCCTTTAAATGGTGCCTCAATTGAATATTCAGAAAAGCAAATTTACTTGAAGAACAGAAAAACTTGATTTAGATGACATTGTTGGAAAGGTGGCCTCCTCCTCTCTAACCAGCACCGACGTTTATACAGATTCTCTAGATCATCAGGTGCGGCATCCTACAAAGCTCTCTGAAAATGAGAATTGAGTTATTGTTTACTGTTGTTTTTATAAACATAAGAGAGGAAGTCTGTGGGAAATAGATAGCAGGACTATATTTTTATGTTGTTTTTAAAACATTTATTTATAAAACAAGATCAGGGATTATTTAAGGGTGATTTCTATTAATTTGAAATAAACAAGTACAAGATGCTCAGGCTTTGAAACTTAGTATTAATAAATGAGAAACCTGAAAAATGCATACACAATGACATTTATATAGTACTCTGTGTTGATTCATATTTACGTGGATATTTGGGATCTAGATTTCATGAGAACTTGGTTATAAAAGAATGTAATCTTTTTTGAAAAAAATTTAGAAACAAATTCATTGCAATTTGAAATAAATTTAGAAATCAAAATACAGTATCAAGAAGTCAGTTAAAATATCAACAATTTATTGAATCAGCATGTTTGGGAAGACACAAGAATAATATGAAAAAGGAAGGAAAATATCATTTGCCAAAGTCCAAGAGAATGAAAGTAGAGTGATTTTATTTTTTTCTTGTTGTAATTTACACCTCTAACATTAAACTGAGAAGCAGCATTACAGACACCTGCTTCAGTATAGTCATTGTTTCCATGGTGCCACTTTCCATCACCTATTTTTAATAGTTTACACAACAAGATCAAGGGTGTCCCAGCTGTTACTGTCACTGTTGCTAAGCAACCTTTAAATCGGAGTTCAAGAAGACAAAGAATCATGCTTGAAAAATTTCTCAAGTGTCTATTTTATGCACCCCCACCCTTGCTTTCTTCATTTTGCACCACTTTTCAATATTTATATTCAGACACTTGCATTTTTTAAATTCAGTATTCTATATATGAATCCACCATTCCAAGTGCTACTAGGATTAACTAAATATTTTTGTTGATTTTCCAAATGTAATATACGTGTTCGACTACAGGCTACATCTAACATAAAATAAACAAATTTGAAGTGTTCATTTTATTAATCAGAGTGGGAGGCTGTTTCAGGTCTTGATAATCTGCTGAAAGACCAGCATTGCTGTGCCTGAGAGCCTAGTGAAATAACATACATATCAGTGGCTAGAGATTCACTGCCTGCAGAGAATTACAATAACCTCTCGTGCATTTTGAAATCTAAATATCACCTGCAAAAGACAGAGAGGTCAAAATTCTATAAGAAACAGAAGAAAAAAATAGAAATGAAGAAGTTAGGAACTTTGACCTTGAAATCTCTGACTGATGCAAATTGTTATTAATTAAAAAGACAGAAAATAATTTTTAAACATTTCTATAATTAATGATTTTTCCTCCAAAAGTAATTATTCAGAAACCACTGGCACATCTGTCTAATTAATAGACTGGTAAACATAAATCAGCAGCATGGAAAATAAATAAAAAAGGGAGAAAGCATCTTAGTTTTGCATTTAGTATTTATAATAGATAGGGATTCTAGGAGCTCTCAAGTCATAACCAAATATTACTGAAAAATCCACATGACAAAAAAGGCACCTTGATATGATTCAAAACTAGAGATTTGCTAAAGCTGCACGCAAGTGTGCCGCTATGTACATCTACAAAAATTAGTCAATCCAGCCGGAGTTTACACCATTGCTGAGAATGTAGGTTCTGGTCCATATTGTACTGGCCCAAAGCAATGGTCTATCTGACCCAATATCCAGATCCTCAGATTTTCCTCTCTCTTTCTAACCAAACAGAAAGCCATAATATTTTCCTTCTGAAAGTTTTCATGTTGTTTTCTCCATTCAGCTACTATTTTCCGGCTCTCATATTAATTCTGGTAAATCTCTAGATATTTATTGTTTGTGATAGTGTTTTACAAATTGTTAAAGTTTACTGAATTTAGATAAATTACTTACTTTTTTTTGTCCTGGTTCCTTTAGTACTTACTTCTATTGCTGTCTTTTAAAAAATTTTCTCCTGAAAATATATGTAACTGTTAAAAATGTCAATTCACTAATATTGACCATATTTCCTACTCAAAGCTATGAATGTAATGACAATATATTTGAGTTGGATATGTGTGAAAATGACCAAGGGGTCATCAAAGACAAAAGAAATTCTCTTGTGGGCACATCTGTGTAAGTGAAATAGTTTAGAGTCCAAACTCCCTGATCAGTAAGTAAATCGTGGAGTGTTAAAATTAGCCTGAGATGTTCAAGATTAATAAGTAGAGACTGAAATTTAGTTTGTGTATTGATACAGCTGTTGACTACACCTGCTAAAAAGCTATTGCAGTAAGATTTGATAAACATGTTCTCCATTTCTTACCTGGTTACTCTGCCTCCTGACACATCCCTTTACTACCTTTCTGACTTTACTACAAAAATCGTCTCCATTTCTACAATGTTTCAATTCATCTTGTTTCTTCCATATTTTCCTTTTGGTTTGAAAACATGCTGTATTGGTTTGCTAGGGCTGCATAACAAAGTATCACGGAACAGGTATCCAAAGCAACAGAAATTTGTTTTATCTCAGTTCTGGGGACTGAAAGTCCAAGCAAGTTACCATCATGGGTGATAAATTATTTTCCTTGGCTTATAGTTGGTCATCTTCACCTAGTATCTTCATATGGTCTTCCCTTATTCATTCCTTGTGTCTTAATCTACTTATCTTCCAAGAATACCAGTTATATTTGGTTTAGGACCTATCCTAATAACCTCCTTTTATACTAATTAGCTCTTTAAAGAACCTATATCCAAATACAGTCACATACTGAAGCAGTAGGGGTTAAGACTTCAACAAATGAAAGTTGAAGGGACAGAGTTCAGCCTATAACATATGCCTAAAAATCACCATAAATAAAAACTCTCCATGCAATTTCTCTCCACTTCTCCCCTAGCAAAGTGGTTTTACCACTCTTCTTCTTAAACAAAACAAAACAAACAAACAAAAAACTTGGTAAGAGAGTATTCTACATTTACTCCTTCTGCATCTGCACCTTCTATTTAACTCTTAACTCACTGGCTTTTACCTTCAATGCTGAGAAAATTCATTCAAAATATTTCCAAATGAGGTATTAATTTTTAAATATCCTAAAAGTATTACTTAATATTATTCTATTACAGATAAAATACTTTTTCTGGCTATTTTATACTGGAATTTCTTTTCTCCAAAGTTATGCTTTATAACTCAAATCTTGTGTCTCTTTGAAATGTCTTTCTTTTTTCCTCTTGCAGAGCTCAAAATATTACCAACCATATGATCCATCACATGTCTTGACACAGATTTTTCAGGAACTCAGTTTAACTGAAGTCTCTATACCAGAATTTCTGTCATATCCTATAGTAAAGATCATTTGTTTGGTTGATTCTTAGTTTTTCTTCTTATTATGCATTGTATTTATTTCTTTTCCTTTTTGTTTTTAATATAAAATAATTCACATATTAATTTATTCTTCTATGCCTACAGAGAGGGTACAATTTTCTTGGTAAATCAGTGCAAAATAAGGTGAAAATGTAGGCTGACATAATTTACAAATATTTATTAAATACATCATATACACTACTAGGAAATTTTACAAATGCTGAATATTGAGCAGTGACCAAAGCAGGCATGGTGCCTGTTTTCATGAAGTATAAAATCTACTGGAAAGAGAGACAGAGAAACACTGAATAAATACAAATAACATCTATTATATTGGTGGAAACCAGGCTGTTAAGATAAATAAAACAGCATCAGGAGGATATGAACTGATGTAGCAGTTCTTGTATAAAATGGCCTTAGATCACAGAACTAAATATAAAGAAATGACGCATGCAAATATATGAGAATGACATTTCAGGAAGTGCAAACAGTATATGCTAATCTTGGAATATCAAGGAGTAGGAAAAAAGGTCAAAATAGTTGAAGCACAATGAAGAGTGAAGTAAGAGATGAGTGTTAGCATATTAGATCTGAGTGTCAAGATCATACAGAGACTCTATGCCTTACTAATGACTTTGACTTTAATTTGAGTGTAATGTTAATGTTTTGAATAAAGGACTGATGTGATGAATATATTTTTAAAAGATTACTCTAACACTTTGTCTTCTGACCATGATGGGACTGTTGCATTAGACCAATGTTGTAAGCAAGAACAATAAGAAAAGCTGAATAATTTTTTTTTAAATGAAGACATAAAAGAACTGATGAGTTTCACAGAACTGGAGGTGTCAAGGTTTCAGAGATAAGGGAATCAGAGAGATAAACTGACATTTTATGTCTGTTTCTCCAAGCAGATTTGTGGATTCCACAGTAAATATGCTGCAGAAAGCCAATGTCAAGAGCCACAAAACCAGAATAATTTTGGACATCTCACATGACTAAATAGGCAAAATTGGAGGTGAGAGCTGTCAGTAAAGCCACCACACTGAAATAAGTTAAGATCTCAGGAATGAAAAGGCACATAAGTAAGCTTGAACCCTGTGCTCTGCAGATTTTCCAGCTGAGCTCAAAAAGGTTGAAAGCAAACGACAGTACAAATACTAATCTAGCAAAATCTGTATTAAGTACAATAGTTTTTAGTTAAGAAACGATATATAAGGACACTGTCCCATAGTTAATTCACCAGAAGATTAAATAATTCTGAATTTATAGACACCTAGGAAAATAGCTTCAAAATAGTTAAATAGACAGATATATAATCATTTTGGAAACTTTATTACATGTCTCTTGATGAGTGTCTTAGTCTATCTGGGCTAGTATAACAAAAATATCATAGATTTGGTGACTTGTAAACAGTTCTGGGTATTGAAAAGTCCAAGATCAAAGTACTGGCAGATTCAGCATCTGGTGAGGGCCTGCTTCCTGGTTCAGACAGCCATATTCTCAGGGTGTCCTCACCTGGTGGAAAGTGTGAAGGAGCTCTCTGTTGTCTTTTAGAAGGGGACATAACGCACTCATGAGGGTTCCATTATAATGACCTAATCACCTTCCAAAGGGCCCACCTCCAAACACCGTCATTGGGAATTAGGTTTCAATATTAGAATGTAGAGGAGGGAGCACAAACATTCAATAAAGCAATGGATGATAAAACATGCCAACAAAATGAAAAGGTATCAAATAGGTTTAAAAAATACTTTTTAACAAAATATAGACTGACTGCAAGACTAATGAAGAAAATTAAATCAAAACACAAATCACAAATAGGTGACATGAAAGAGAATATATCATTACAAATCCAATGGACAAAGACAATAAGCAGGTACAATCATGTCTATGTAAAATTTTAAAATTTAGATTAGGTGAGCGTATTTTTGGAAAAAACATGATTCTCTATAATCGACCCAAAAAATAGAAATTCTAAAGAGACAATATTTATTTAAAAAACTGAATCTTTCAAAAGTCCCAGAAGGCAATCTTCAAAACAAATTGGTTTAACTGGAGAATGCATCTATATTTTAAGAAGGAAGTAGCAGGAATCATAAATAACTCCTTTCAAGGATAGAAAAAAAACAGCTCTTTCTAAGTCATTGTTTGAAAATGAATACATTTATTGCTAAAACATCATAAAAAATTTTATTAAGGGGCGCCTGGGTGGCTCAGTGGGTTAAAGCCTCTGCCTTCAGCTCAGGTCATGATCTCAGGGTCCTGGGATCGAGCCCCACATCAGGCTCCATGCTCGGCAGGGAGCCTGCTTCCACCTCTCTCTCTGCCTGCCTCTCTGCCTACTCGTCATCTCTGTCTGTCAAATAAATAAATTTAAAAAAATTTATTAAAAAGAGAAATTGTAGGAATAAACTTAACCAAAAAATGAAATGCCTGTACTCTGAAAACTATAAAACACTGATGGAAGAAAGTGAAAATGACGCATACTCATGGATTGGAAAAACAAATACTGTTAAAATAACTATACTATTCAAAGCAAACTACAGATTTAATGCTATCTCTACGAAAATCTCAACAGCATTTTTCACAGAACTAGAACAAAAAAATCCTAAAATTTGTATGGAACCCAAATGACCCCAAATAACAAAGCAAGAATATGCAGTGGGAGAAAGACTGTCTCTTCAACAAATGGTGTTAGGAAAACTGGGCAGCTACATGCAATAGAATGAAACTCGACCACTTTCTTACACCATACACAAAAATAAACTTAAAATGGATCCTGGACCACAATGGTGACCTAAAACGATAAAAATCCTAGAGAACAGGTCAGACAATAATCTCTCTCACTTTAGCCATAGCAACATTTTTCTAGATATGACTCCTGAGGCAAGAGAAATAAAAGCAAAAATAAACTACTGAGACTGCATCAAAATAAACATTTCAAAGGAAACAACCAACAAAATTCATAGGCAACTTACTGAATGGGAGAGGACCTATCCTATAAAGGGTTATTAGTATCCAAAATATATTAAGAGTTGATACAACTCAACACCCCAAAAAACAAATAACCCAATTTCAAAATGAGCAGAAGATATGAACAGACATTTTTCTAAAGAAGACATACAGATGGCCAACGGACACATGAAAAGATGTACATCATTCGTCAACAGGGAAATGCAAATCAAAACCACAATGAGGTATCACCTCACATCTGCCAGAATAGCTAAAGTCAAAAACACAAGCAACAAGTGTTGGCGAGGATGTGCCGAAAAAGGAACCAACACACACTGTTGGTGGGAATGCAAATTGGTGCAGGCACTGTGGAAAACACTATGGAGGTTCCTCAAAAAGTCAAAAATAGAATTATGCTATGATCCAGTTACCACACTACTGGGTATTTATTAAAAAAATACAAAAGCACTAATTCAAAGAGAAACATGGACCCCTATGTTTATTGCAGCATTATTTACAATAACCAAATTATGAAAGCAGTCCAAGTGCCTATCAATAGATGAATAGATACACAAGATGTACTCTATAAGTGTATATATACATGCATTATATATGTATATATATACATGTATCATGACGTAATTCTATTTTTGACATTTAAACAGTGTTGTTGCTTTTTTTAAATTCTGCTATTGCCTTTAAGTGTAACTACAGAAAACCTACTTCAAACATCATACTTAATAATAAAAATTTAAACATTACCCAGAGGTCAGGAATGCAACAATATACTCTCTATCACCACTTCTAGGTAACATTTTGACACTATAAGGCAATTAAAATAAGTGAAAGGTATAAGGATTAGGAAGGAAGAAATAATTTTTTTCAGAAATTATATGGTCATAAAAATTCCTAAGAACCTACAGATTATTAGAATGTGTAATTTAGCAAGTTGTTAGATAGAAGGCCAATTTGCCAATATATTTATAGGCCAATATATTTATACCAGCAATAGATAAAAATTAACTAAAACTAAGAGGTGAATCAACTCATAATGGGCTTGTTAGTCATTAAATACCTAGCAATAAATTTAATGAAAGATAAACCAAGATTTACACTGAAATTATAAAATATTATTGAGCTAAATTACAGAATTTTAAAATATGGAACATACTGGAGATCAATACTCACTCCAAGTTTGTTTCAGCCATATAGTTTCCCAAGCAAATAATAGATAATTATCTATCAGGGCACGTGTAGGAAAAAAAAATCCAGCCCATTTAAAAATTATATTCATTGCCACTGAGCAAAATCCCGTAAGATTTTTGGTGACATGCTATACCTAATTCCTGTAATTACTGATATATGTAACTCCTCTACCCAAGTCATTTATTTTATTTTTATGACCATGTTAAAATTGGATTTTATTAACCCAGCAAAGAGTATCAATGAGAGATGTGGTCCTGTGGATATGGAATTTCAGAGAATAATTGTCTCCTTCTAGCATAGAATCACATCTTCTGTTAACAAAGAATATAAAATAGCAACTTTTTCATCTGGAGAATACAAGTCATTGGAAGTGAGAGGCCTCTCCAAATTACCTACAGATTCTGAGATATCCCTAATGTAGTTGATTGATAGTGTATTCTAATCACACAAATTTTACGTAACAAACCTAACTGAGTTGTGTACTATGTCTAACCTCTGTATTATTTTAATAACATTTAGAACAAATCTCTGAGTCTGGATTTTATGGCTGTTATTCTATTGTCAAAGGAGTCCATATTTATTTTTTGGCCCTACTTGGAGTCCAGCTTAAGTTTCATTCCATTATTTCATACAATATTTTTTAAAAATTTGGGCTTGTCATTCTTTGTGTTCAATGTTCCAGTGTATCTGAAGCAGTTCTCTTCATGGTTCTGCAATTGCTTATGTCCTGTAAAAACTGGTCTGGGAAACAATTACCTTTTCCAAAGAGCTTCTGTCTGTAGGGATATAGTCAAGGATTAGAAGTCAAGATCTGGCTGGATATTTTGCCGCTGACAAACATGACCATTATGTTACGATCCAGGGGCTATTTATCTGTACTTTGTTTTCCTTCCTGGCCATCTCTTGGTCTGATATGAAGGATACCAAAGCCATATACTTTTCCCTGAGGATCCATTGCTGGCAACCCAATCTCAGGTACTAATTTCTTTACCACTTTAACATATGTGAGTTCCATGTATCAGAAACCTATTGAATAAAATAAAGGGAAAATTTGAGTCATTAGAACTTTTTGGAAAAGTTCCTGCATTGATCATAAAATCAAAGAAGGAACTGAAGATAATTGTTAGTCTGAATTCCTTTTCCAACATATTGTCTATGTCGATAGCCATTAGCTCTGTTGCAGAAGGTCCATCCTCTGTATTTTTCTTCTGTTGGATATTCCTCCTCCTAGTCATTTTGGTAAGAGATGACTGAACAGATGCAGCTGGATTTATCGATTGTGGTGCAGTCAAGGTGCACCCTGGAACGCTTCTGTGCAATCAGGGTTCCCCACCCAAATGAGAGAAAAAAGAAAAGAAAAAGAAATAGAGAAGAAAGAAAAAAAAGGAAAAGAAAAAAGGGAAAAAAAGAGAGAGAGAGAGAGAGACAGGAAAAAAGGGGAAGATAAAAGAGAAGGCTCAGCCCAAATGGGCCCCAAGGTAAGATTTATGAAGTATACAAACAAAAACAGACAAACAAAAAGACCGATAAAAGTATATGACAAGAGAAAAAAAAAATATATATATAAGCAAAAAAAGGGAAGAACCTCATCAGAAAGAACCTCAAGTATAAGATTTATATATTATCAGGACAAACACAAATTCACAGAAACACTGGCAGAAGGAAAAATAGGGAGAGTGGTTATAAATTCTCAGTGTGGGCGAAGAAGGTTATTTTGATTCTTCCTGAATGTATCTTGATGTTTTTGTTAAGGAACTCAACTTTCCTAAGTTACAGGGGGATTAGAAACTGGTTTGCCTATAGGGGTAGCATTGATTGGGGAAAGGGGATTACCTTGAAGTTTAACTCTATATGTATAGTAGAAAATAAAAATTAAAAAAGAATAAACTATACTAAACTAAGTTAAAATTAAAAAATAATTTAAAAAGATAGAAAAGCAAAAGAAAAACGGGCGTATGTATCAAAAAGTTCAGGTTAGAAGGTTATTAAGGAATTTGATGTACTGGGCATCTCAGTGTGATGGTAAATAGGTTAAAAAATTATCTGTATGTATTAAAAAAAAAAGAACCAGAATATTGGTAAAGAGTTAAAAATAAAAGTTGTATTTATGAAGTAGTGGTGGTTGTTATCTTGTAGTCTTTTTTTTTTTTTTTTTTTCTTCCTTCCTGGTTGGTTTTCTGGGGGAGGGGCCTGCCACGTGAGCCCAGATACGGACGCTCAACTCTATGGTCAAATAATCTTCGACAAAACAGGAAAAAATATACAATGGAAAAAAGACAGTCTCTTCAATAAATGGTGCTGGGAAAACTGGACAGCGATATGTAGAAGAATGAAACTCGACCATTCTCTTACACCGTACACAAAGATAAACTCGAAATGGATAAAAGACCTCAATGTGAGAGAGGAATCTATCAGAATCCTAGAGGAGAACATAGGCAGTAACCTCTTCGATATCAGCCACAGCAACTTCTTTCAAGATATGTCTCCAAAGGCCAAGGAAACAAAAGCGAAAATGAACTTTTGGGACTTCATCAAGATCAAAAGCTTCTGCACAGCAAAGGAAACAGTCAACAAAACAAAAAGGCAACCCACGGAATGGGAGAGGATATTTCCAAATGACAGTACAGACAAAAGGTTGATATCCAGGATCTATAAAGAACTTCTCAAACTCAACACACACAAAACAGATAATCATATCAAAAAATAGGCAGAAGATATGAACAGACACTTCTCCAACGAAGACATACAAATGGCTATCAGACACATGAAAAAATGTTCATCACTAGCCATCAGGGAGATTCAAATTAAAACCACATTGAGAGGGGCACCTGGGTGGCTCAGCGGGTTAAAGCCTCTGCCTTCAGCTCAGGTCATGATCCCAGGGTCTCGGGATTGAGCCCCGCATCGGACTCTCTGCTTGGTTGGGAGCCTGCTTCCTCCTCTCTCTCTCTCTCTCTCTCTGCCTGCCTCTCTGCCTACGTGTGATCTCTATCTGTCGAATAAATAAATCTTTAAAAAAAAAACAAAACACCACATTGAGATACCACCTGACACCAGTTAGAATGGCCAAAATTAGCAAGACAGGAAACAATGTGTGTTGGAGAGGATGTGGAGAAAGGGGAACCCTCTTACACTGTTGGTGGGAATGCAAGTTAGTGCAGCCACTTTGGAGAACAGTGTGGAGATTCCTGAAGAAATTAAGAATAGAGCTTCCCTATGACCCTGCAATTGCACTGCTGGGTATTTACCCCAAAGATACAGATGTAGTGAAAAGAAGGGCCATCTGTACCCCAATGTTTATTGCAGCAATGGCCATGGTCGCCAAACTGTGGAAAGAACCAAGATGCCCTTCAACGGAGGAATGGATAAGGAAGATGTGGTACATATACACAATGGAGTATTATGCCTCCATTAGAAAGGATGAATACCCAACTTTTGTAGCAACATGGACGGGACTGGAAGAGATTATGCTGAGCAAAATAAGTCAAGCAGAGAGAGTCAAGTATCATATGGTCTCACTTATTTGTGGAGCATAACAAAGAACACGGAGGACATGGGGAGATGGAGAGGAGAGGGAGTTGAGGGAAACTGGAAGGGGAGATGAACCATGAGAGACTATGGACTCTGAAAAACAACCAGAGGGTTTTGAAGGGGCGAGGGGTGGGGGTGGGAGGTTGAGGAACCAGGTGATGGGGAATAGGGAGGGCAGGTACTGCATGGAGCACTGGGTGTGGTGCAAAAACAATGAACACTGTTACGCTGAAAATAAACAAATAAAGATTTAAAAAAAAAAAAGGAACTGAAGAAACAACCCCTCAGAAAAGTAAAGGAAAGAAAAGATCTGGGAATCTCAGCAGGAGGAGTTGAATGTTTGACTCCTTTTCAGATTGTCATGAAGTAACTTTAACTAATTTAACTCTAAGGGCCCTGATTCTCTGGGTACTGTCTCACAATTTTTAAATTTCTGAAAGACAAACTATAAATAACAGACCATCAGTCATATTCTTGTGACCAGCAGAGTAGAGATTTTTACCAGATATTCAGCCAAGGTGGCAGGTAGGGGAGCTTTCGGTTACATGTAGGAAGTATGTGATATACTACATATATGTTATATAAGATAATATAATAGCTACCATCCTGGAAAATTTAAGAACTCCATTTCTTCTTTTGTCTTTCTCCTTCATGTCAATTGGTTGTCAGATTCTATAATATATATTTTAATTATATCACCTAAATGGTTTTCAAATATATTGCTTCTTCCTAGACTTCTGTTCTATTGTTTCATCTTCGAACCCAATTTTCATTGGTTTTCTTACACAAGTCTAAAGCTGTACATATAACATTCCAGTCTAAAAAACAAATTTAAAATCATTCAAACATCTCTTGACACTGCCTGCAGTGCTTTTCCCAAAATATGGGAAGTGGGAAGAAAAGGCATTCTGTGCTGAGGGTAAGAAAAGCAGAGGTAAAGAACTGTGGAAGTTCAAGATTCATGTGGAGTATCACGAATATTAAGTTCCTGGTGTTCTTCCTAACACGGCAAAGTATGAAAGTAGGTAGTTATATAATCACAGAGGACAGTGGCTCCCAAAATCTCACGGTGTCTTAACCATTTGAAAAATTCATAAATTTATAATATTTGCAAACTTTGAATTATAAAACGTGGGTTTAAAATTTTAGTTCCCAGTCAATAATTTATAGTGCTTCATAAAAACACTTTCCTGATACTTTGGGCTACAATTTTTTTTTTTTAGCCCATAAAATGGGATATTTAATAAACACCACACGAAGTCTGGAGCAGGCTCTCGGAGGACAAAAAGTTCACAAAAATTAAACTATATTTTCAAACATTTGTCAATCACAGACATAAGTGGGCATAACGAAGATAGTTATCACTTATTGATTATTGTTTAATAATCATGTACTTTTGAAAGGTTGAAGGATGCTTTTCCTCCAGAACTCTAAACTTTTGCAAATATTAATTAATACAGTAGTGGAGTTCACATCATAATTATTAGGAAAAGGAAGATTCCACATTCAGTTATTTATTATCCTCTTTCTCTTAGAAAGAAATAGAAGGAAACTAATATTTAGGCATGGTCCCAAAATCACACAGCAACTGAAACTCAACTCTTATTTACCATTCAATGTCACTCTCTTAAATTGCCATTATATTCCACTTTCAAAGAATGCTCCAGAAAAACAAGCATAAAAAAGGAATAATATAAAGGTTAATTTCACCAAATAATATCAGGTTCTTTTTTCTTTTTTTTTATCAACTGAAAGCAGCATAGGAGTGTTATTCCTCCTGGTGTTTCTCAACCAGACTCTTTTGCATGATAAAACAATTTTACTTTCATTAGCCTATTGTAGCATTTTAGTTTATTTCCCATCCATCTCTATTCCAAATGCGCACCACAGAGGTTTACTTCTCTATCCATCTGCTGTGGCAATCCCTTCCTGTCTATGCTAATGATAGAAGAAGGATATAAAAAGGGTCATGTGGTTGTTTTAGTTTAGTTTTGTTTTGCAATGCAGAAGCACTTAGAGCAGGAGGTCAATGAATTCTGGGAACTGCGTCTTTTTGACACATGAGACCTTTGCGGGATGAATCAAAGTTAAATCCAATGAATAAATGCTAGTGTTTAATAATCATTCCATTTATGGAAGCTTTATTGTGAATTCATAAAAGCAAGGACAGCCTTGCTTTGCTAGTCCACAAATCACCATCATAAACAAGGCACTCTTGAGTAAACTGAGCTGGACAATATAGCCTGCTTGGCGGTTGCTAGTATTTAAATATGGGTGGGAGAAGCAAAGACTTGGAGAAGTTGTCCTAAAGCGAGCAAATGACAGCTCCCACAAGTAAAGGGAAAAATGTTAAAACAATAAACGAAAGAGAAACAATTACTTGCTCATTACAAACATGTCATATTGCATTCTTTATTTTGATTGTGGAAAATTAGCCATTGACTACCAAGAACAATTGATTTTCCTTCACAGCTGTTTTCTAATTACATCTGAACACTGAAAATTCTAGCGCAGCCATTCAGCTGTACAAAGAGAATTTTCTTTTATTATTGTTGCTGTTGCTGCGAGCTCTGCCCAGCAGCATGACTATAGTTAGATGTTCTGTACTGTATGTCTGTGCTGTTTGCATTGTAAACCATGCTTTTCAGGGATGTTATAAGAACTCAAATATTTGAAATTACATAGGGCTGGACTTGGTATACAAGCTGTTGGCCCAGATGCTATTACGTAGCTTGCTTTCTTTTTACCACCACCATCAAAACAAGGAAAAAAGAATAAAGATAGCTTAAATCGGTACATCCGTTTCTTACTCACTGCATAGTCGTCAATTGGATCTATTTTTGTGACTGTGGTTTCTGATGAGTGTTTTGGCACAATCTTGCTGGGAGGGTGGAGGGTGATGGGCAGTTTCCTGTCAGTTGATGCTGTGGGTAAATTCTAAGCAAAGACCATGGAGATTATTAACAGGCAGAATTCCAAGGTTTCAAAGAAGAAATTGAAATTTTGGATGTTTTTTCTAAGCTCTTCGAATTTCCTTCCAAAATGATTTCAGTCTTAAATGAGGCCAGAAATGTGAAACTTGCTCTTCATAGTTTTCTAGGACTTGTGGTTAGTGAATTCTGGAAAAAGAGTTAAGCTACTTCCTTCAGAGCTTAGGGTCTACAATTAATTCTTGCCATAATTTAGGTGAAATCAGCAATGGTAACAATTATACGAGAGTAAAGTGAAATCTTAAAATAAGTTTGTCTTTTCCCAATGACAGAATTTTAAAAAATTATTTCACTGTACAAGCCAGGGTTATTTTAGCAAGAGCTAGTCTCTGTTGTCATTTATTAAATATTTGCCCTTCAGCTTAACCACAAAAGTGTTCACTGGATGGTGATTTTTTTCTAGCTTTGAATGAGAACACTAACCTCTGTCAACCCTCAAGTGATGCAGTGTAACTTTACATTTGCTATTTTATTTGGAAGACTTGACGAGTCCTCCATGGTCCATCGTATCTTAATATTGTTTGTGCCAAGATCAAGTGTAGGGTGATATCTCATTTATTCAATATTTTCCCAACTTAGGATAAATTTCATTTTTGACTTTTATAATATAAAGTTTGAAGAAAAAGAAAATAATATAAAATTAAGTTGTCAAGGAAAAACCAGAGCTAGACATTAGTTAAAGCAGGAAAACAAAACAAAACAAATTTCACTTAGGAACTGTGATCATAGGGGTAAAGAGGCCTCAGTATATAACTGGGCTCAATTCCAAATACAGTTTGGACAAGTGGGGATTTATATCCAAAGAGTAGTTTGAGAGGACTGATGGGTGGAAAATTACTACATAAAACATCAGAGGTAAGTGGGCATTCTGGCTTAATAGACCTAACACAATTCGTGCTTAGGACAGGCTGGAGTAAACAGATATCACTCAAGAAATAGTGGAGATGAGGAATTTGACCAGATATTCTGGGTAATCACATATCAAGGGTGGGGGATTCTCACTAATCCCACTTAGCAGGATTCTAGCTAAAACTGGACTCCTGAGGACATGTCCAAGGATGAGGCACAGTCAGGTTCAGAGGAGCCAGCCAGTCTAGAGTTTGGCCCAGAATACAGTGTTCATCAACATGATTTGACACTATATTAATTTTATTTCCTTACATATTTTCTCAGTTTTTGACCTTACAAATTCCACTAGCATCAACTTTTTGAAATTCTAAAAAAGAGTTTTTGAAATAACGAGAAAAACAATGAGAGCTTTGGGTGTGATAGAGGTACACAGTTAAAAGGACCCTTTTTTTTTTTTAAATTCTGGGATTTTTCTCACAGAACCATATAAACTATGAATAAAAGAGCAATACCTCCTAGCAGTATCAAAGAATGCCAAATATCCACTACTGAACAGTTGGAGCTCAGTCATTAAAATCTAAGGCACTATAAGTCGTTCACATCTAGAAGAGTTTAATACACAAAACTAGAGGCCAAACCAACTGTTGGGAAGTAGAGAGATGAAGGTCAGAAAAGCTGCTTTCAAGAAATCCTTAAGTGAAGGAATCTTAGGAAGCCATTCACGATTTCAGTTGCCTATCACACCACAGAGGGTAATTGTCAGGAGGATTCCCTAAACCAATGGAAAAAACTCACATCTGCTATCTGCCAAAGCCCCTATTTATCTCCACTACCACCTGAGAGCAATGGCTTCTACTCTTCTACTGTTTCATAAGACAGATTCTCACCAGTTAAACCTCAAGGGCAAGAAAGTTAGGATATGTAGTTTCCAGTCTTTATCCCCACTGGAAATAGGAAATAACTTAGAAAGTTAGAGATGATAATTTAAGAACAATATCTAGAAGAACTACATTGAAATACAAAGGAATCCAATTTCTGAATTGCGAGTAATGAAGTGTAGAAATAATAATAGTGGTAATTCATGTACAATGTGATCATCATTGAATTTTTCTTATAATACCATATTTTTTTAGACTTACTCTATACCAATTATTCAACAATAGCAGCAACACTATATCCCAAAGGAGAGAAGTGGAGACTAAAATCAAGTGATTTTACTCTTTCTCTTCCTTTTACCAAAACAACCACCAAACCACTTCAATTTTGAAATGATATACTGATATGGCATAAAATGATAGTTTCTAAATTGATCTAACACTCTTTATGAGAAACACATAGAAAGATATATGTTAATTGACAGGCAATATGCATGTTCAGTTCAGTTCAGTTTGGGTACCTGAGTTATTCTGGGGCTAGAATTACCATAAATTATAAGATATGTAGAAGCAGAGAACATATATGTTTAGCATTTTTCAGATGACAGATTTAGATCTAGTGTATGGATGTTATAAGAGTATATATATATATATATATATATATATAATGGGCTAATATAGGGGTATTATAGGAATATGTATTATGGGTCAATATTAGGATGACTTTCTAAATATTCAAGTAAACATAATTCACTGCTTCCAACACCTAGAGGTATAATACAATTTTAATACCTTACCAAAACATAAGCTATCTCTTGCATTGGGTGGTTAGAGTAGATAATCTCAAAGTTTTCTTCCAAATCATATATTCCACATATGATTAGTTTTTAATAAATTCTTAGAAGGCAAGATCAAGATTAAAAAGGTAACTTGTTTCTCAGATTCCACAGTCTCTCATGGTTTGTCTCAAACTGAGGGTTTTGGTGGGGGTGGAAGGTGAGGTGAGCCTGGTGGTGGGTATTATGGAGGGCACATTGTGCATGGAGCACTGGGTGTGGTACATAAACAATGAATTTTGGAACACTGAAAAAAAATAAAATAAAATACAAAAAAAGTAATTTGTATATAATTTAAAAAGCCTCTTAGTAATCAATGGGTAATGAATTCCTTCTCTCTCTGTCTGCCTCTCTCTTTCCTTGTTCTACCCCCACCCCCACAAGTGTGCACAAAGAGGTCATGTAAACATGAAGCAGAAAGGCAGTTGCTGTAACCCAAAGGGAAAGTTATCACCAGACACCAGCCATACTGACACCTTGATCTTGGACTCCCAGTCACCAGAACTGTGAGAAAATAATGTTTTATTGTTTAAGCCACCTAATTTGTGCTACTTTGTTATGGCAGCCTGAGCAGACTAATACAAATTATAATAAAACTGAATTGTTGATTCACCAAAGAAAATACAGTTTTACTTTCTACTTGATTTGTCAGAATTGTCTTGGAATGAACATTACCATGGTCACTCACTCAAGACTTAGTATCTGTATTTATTTCTAAACATGCGTTTAATCCTATTACTTGATAGTCATTTGAATGTGTTCTCTATACTTCTGCCAAACTGGTACAGCTTGTATTGATCCTATTGAAGTTTATATATTTGATTTAAAAGATTCAGGGAGTATTAAACTGATACAAATACTTAATTCTTCTGGATGAAAAAAAATCTTGATTTATCGTGCTAAAATAATGTGAAACAACAAAATAAAACATCTTCATTTTTTCACTCTTACAAACCATGCTGCAATGAAAATTCTACTCTGTTTTAATTTGACACCTCCCCCCCAACCCCCACCCTGCCAAATCCAACTGAGTCAAGAATTTGGATACAGATGATTTGCTTTGGAGACTATCCCAGGAACCACAAATGAGAAAGTAGGGAAAGGAAAACAGGAAAGAGAGAATGGGCAATAAAATATGTTTTAACAAGCTGAATACCACACTGAGCAACAGGGATGCAAAACCTCTGGGGAATGTATGGAACATGCCTCAGGATTATTCTGCCAGAACACAAGGAGGCTGGAACACGTAGCCACTGCCTTTCCATCTCCTATGTTAAGAGTTGTCAGGGACACCTGGGTAGCTCAGTTGGTTAAGCACCTGCCTTGGCTCCGGTAGTAATCCCGGGGTCCTGGAATTAAGCCTGGTTTCTCAGGATCGCCACTCAGCAGAGTCTGGTTCTCCCTCTGCCCCTCCCCTGGCTCATGGACATGTGTGGTCACTCTCTCTCTCTCAAATAAGTAAAATCTTTTTTTTAAAAAGCACCCTGCTTACTACTGAGTTGCTCATCTTTTCATACACTTAATTTCCATTTTTATTGTCTTCTCTTCTGTTTTGCTCTTTATATTATTTTTCCATTCTGGAAGAGTTGTTTTTCTTTTTATCAATTTGTTAGTAGTTTATATATCTTAAATTTCCAGTGTCTTCTCAACTTTTTTTCTTTATTTACTGCTAATAAGAATGTAAAATGGTGCAGATCCTCTGAGAGATTAAAAATTTTACATATATTTATCATCTAACTCAGCAATCATATATCTGGACATATATCCTTAGAGATATGAAAACTTGAGTTCACACACACAAATATCTTTATGTGATTTTTTATAGTACTTTTTATCTGTGCTAGTCAAAATAGAAATAACTCAAATGCTCAATAATGTGTGTATGGTTAAACTGGGGTTAATCCATAATGTGGGATACTAAAGAGTAATAAAAAAAAAATTATTGACACATGAAAAAATTTGGATAAATCTCAAGGGCATTGCCGAGACAAAGAATCTCACATCAGAAAGTTACACAGGGCTGGTCTATTCATATAACATTCTTGAATGACAAAAGTACAGAGATGGGGAACAAACTAGTGGTGTTCAAGTGTTAGGGACATGAGAGAGGAGGGTGTGACTTCTATTAAAGGGTCAGCACAAGGGAGATATTTGTGGATGGAACGGTTTCTTATCATGATTTTGGTGGAGATCTTATAACTACACATTATAAAGTAACATCCATCTGTATACATATATTATACCAACACCCATTTCCTAGTTTTGGTATGGTACTATAGTTAGGTAAGACCTAACGATTTAGGGTACCTGGGTGAAAGATACACAGAAACTTTCTACTACCTTATATCTTTGCAACTTCTTGTTAACATATAATGATTTCAAAAGAAAACTTTTTTTTTTAAAGAAAGTAAAAAAAGAAACTGCCAGACTAACCAAAAATGTTGTTGTGTTATTTTATATTCCCACCAAAGAAATGGATGAGTTTTTCTTTCAGCACTTTAAAAATGTCACTCCATTGTATTTTTATTTGCATGGTGTCAGGCATGAGGTCTGATATATTCTTCCATTGTTTCTTTCCAAGCAATTTGACTCTTTCTTCTGCTTGTCTTTATTTTTTTCCTTTGTCTTTTGTATTTGAAGTTTCAATGTGCTATACCTAAGTTTTCATTTTATTCCTTTAGTGTTGTTTTGCTAAACACTTCTGTGACTGCGAATACTTCTTACTCTCTGAGAGTACTATGTATTTTGTTTGGTGTCCTTCACAAATTTGCAATGAACTTGAACGTTACTTCTTCAAGTATATCTTCATCCCACTTCTTTCTTCTTCTCCTTCAGAAGTTACAGCTGGACTTACTTTAAAGTATGATATTAATATCATTCCACAGGTCTCAAAGCCTCTGTCCTATCTTTTTCTTCCCTACTTTTTTCCCTTTGCTTTTTGTTGTCCCCCTCCTCCCACTTTGGTGGGTAGAGAGGAAATCCTATTGATCTATTTACTGTCAAACTAGCTAATTCTTTCCTAGGTTGTAGTCCTAGTCTGTTTAGAGTCTACTGATGAGTCCATATAAATCGTTATTAATCTTTATTTATGTGTTTTATTTTTATCATTTCAATTTAATTCTTTCCTTATAGCTTCTGTTAAAATTACCAATTTGCTCTTTCATGTTGCCTATCATTTTCATTTTATCTTATGTCATAGCTATTTTATCTTACTTTTATTTTTTTAAAGACTTTGTTTATTATTTGACAGAGAGAGAGCACAAGCAGAGGGAGAAGCAGGATTCCTGCTGAGCAGGGAGCCTGACTCAGGACTCAACCCCAGGACCCTGGAATCATGACCTGAGCCAAAGGCAGATGCCCAACCAACTGAGTTACCCAGGCACCCAAATCATAGGTATTTTCAAATGCCTTTCTGGTAGTTCCAAAATCTGTACCATAGGTATATATAGGTTTTATAATTGGTTTGCCTCTTTAAATAATGAAACAGACAATAAAATTGTCTATCATATATATTTTTGTTGACAGCTAAAAATGTTAGTTTAGATCAGTCAATACTGATATATACACACATACAGACACACACATGTATGCACATACATATTGTAACCCTTTCTTTCAGGCTTTTAGGCTTTTCCTATGGGTGTGTTTTCACCTAAACAGAAGTCAGTAGCAGTTTAAAGTTTGCTAGATTTTGAGTGCATTTGTTTGATTTTGAGTTTTATTTTTAAGATTTTATTTATTTATTAGACAGAGAGAGAGAGAAAGAGAGAGAGAGAGGCAGGCAGAGGGAGAAGCAGACTCCCTGCTGAGCAGAGAGTTTGACATGAGGCTCCATGCCAGGACCCTGGGATTATGATCTGAGCCAAAGGCAGATACTTCACTGACTGAGCCACCCAGGTGCCCCTGACTTTGGGTTTCCTTTTTGTGCTGTTCTTCAGGAGATTCTGTTACCTCTATCACAGCTGTATTCCAACATTATGGTACGTGGTAGTTGTCTTCTTCCAGGGTAGAGGGAGAAAAGATGAGGGGTCTCTGATTTTCTAAACATGGATCCTGGGATCTCACCTTCAGAAATGTTCCTGTCTCTCTTCCAGATATATGTTGGCTCTAGTAAGCATGCTATCCCCTCCCTGAGAGTTAGAGGTTTGTTTTTTCTCTGTTCCCTACCCCTCAACAGCAGAGGGTACCACCAGTGCCCTCAGCTTACAATTTTGCTTTCACCTGGGATATTAAATATTTTGGTCTAAGGGAAGACAGAGATGTACTGCAGGCAGATTTAACTGTGGCCTCTATTCTCATCCCCTATCTAGCACCATGAGGGAAACTTTCCCAGAGTTTTCCCAAATGTCCTTTGAGCTTTTTGTGGTATTCCCGGAGGAAAAACTTGCAAGGACTCTGTGTGTAGCTCCCATTTGACCTTTGTAAATGTATTAAAATTTTCTAGCTGTTTCTTCTTACTGGCTTAGATAGTTGTAGGTCCTGCCAAGTACGAAAATACTCAGATTCTGCTTCAGCTTGCAGATCTCTATCTCTAGATTTCAGGTTGATTACTTATCCTGTGATCTCAGTCCCCTCTAAAACTTCAAGAAAAACAAATTTGCACTTTGTCCTTCATTTTTCTTTTAAGTGTGAGAGTTAGCCCCTTTTATGGGTTGTTTCTCTACATGTCTGAGCTGAATTGGAAAAACGATCAAGTATTTAAAATTGAAAATTACTGAAAAAATTATACTGGGGCCCAACTTTTATTATTCACTAGTTAGAAAATGGAGGTTCTAGAGTTTATATGAAACAAACAAACAAACACAAAAAACAAAAAGGAAACAAAACACCAGTTACTGGGAAAACAAGGCTAGCATCTAGATTTGTGAAGCCTAAAGTAATTAATATGAAACAAGGCTGTGTCTCATTTTTCTTTACTCTTTCACCTACTTATGAGGTTTATATAAGACAAATAAATATGGAAACTACTAACATCTTTAATTCTGTGCTTGTACTACACATAGCTGTGACTTTTAAGAAACATATCGAATTTTAGTGGGATAGCTGACACAGAGTCCCAAAGTTAAATGTTAGTGATTTAGTGACATTTTATTTCCTTGGTGTGAAAAAATTACATAGTCATCATATATTTTAATGAATTTTGAAGCAGATTATTTCTGAGAAGTATTATTAAAACATATAAGAGACTATAAAATCAAAAAATGATTTTTATATCTGATATAAATAATTCAAAATGAATCACCACAATCATTATAATTAGATTTTTATGTCCTGTACCTTTATTGATGGAAATACAGAAAAGTAAAGCATTTGTTTTTCCATGATTGCATTTTCAGTTATTAAAATTGGCTAAATGATTATTCATATCCTTCTAGCTTTAGGGGAAATATAAGTCCCCAAAGGTTCTCTAAACACTTCCAAACAAGCATTACAGATCTTTATTGTATATGTGAGTTCATTTTTTTTCATTTATTTATGATTTGCTTTACAAACAAAGTTAAAAATTAGCTCATTTTTTAGATAATAGCAGTGTGATTTTAGGGTGAAAATAACTATACTGATCAATGGGAAGAGACTACAGAGTCTAATTGAGACATATGGTTAATTTATTTTCCACAAAGGTAACAAGCAAAGGAGAAAAGTATAGTTTTCACAAAAGAAAAAAAATCTGAAAGCATCTGACATCTATATACAAAAGAATAAATTTCAGACCATAATTCACATGATGCAAAAAATAACTCAAAATGAATCATGGAAATGAATATAAGAGGTCAAACTGTAAAGTTTCTAGAAGAAAAGAGAGAAGAAAAGTTTGTGTCCTTGGTTTATGTAAAGATTCTTTACACAGGATATAAAATTTGGATTCATAAAAATTTGTGCTTTTTGAAAACACTGTTAAGAAAATGTAAAATCAGGGGCGCCTGGGTGGCTCAGTGGATTAAGCCGCTGCCTTCGGCTCAGGTCATGATCTCAGGGTCCTGGGATCGAGCCCCACATCGGGCTCCCTGCTCCGCAGGGAGTCTGCTTCCTCCTCGCTCTCTGCCTGCCTCTCTGCCTACTTGTGATCTCTCTCTCTGTCAAACAAATAAATAAAATCTTTAAAAAAAAAAAAAAAAAAGAAAATGTAAAATCAGTTCTGAAATCGTATACCTGAGAACAGATTTCTGTTTAAAATATATAAAGGACTGCCACATCTAGATGGCTCAGTTGGTTAAGCCTCTGACTCTTGATTTCAGTTCAGGTCATGATTTCAGGGTCATGATCTCAGAGTCCTGAGATCAAGTCCTACATAGGGCTCCACACTGACTGGGTGTGAGAGGTATGGAGTATGCTTGGAATTCTCTACTTCTTCCACCATGCCCTACCCACCTACCCAAATAAATAAATAAATAAATAAATAAATAAAATGTTTAAAATATATAAAGAACTCTTCAATAATAGCAACTAATTAATTGAATAAGCAGTAAAAATGGATAAAATATTTTACCAGACATTTTTCCAAGGAAAATATTCAAATGTAAAATAAGTATGTTAAAAAGATATCTAGCACCATTAGGCATTAGGTACATACAAAACTAAACCACAGTGAGATGCCTCTATACCCAGAAAAATGGCTAAAACTAGAGACTTGGAAGATAGCAGGAATGGGAATAAGGAACTACTGGAACTCTCAAACACTATTGGTGAGAATGCAGAAGGGTGATCTTGGTGGGTTCTTCCATTTCTCAAACAGTTATATATTTACTCATCATGTGACTCAGAAATTCTATTGTAGGTGTGTTTTTTTTTTTTTTTTTTTTTTATTTGACAGAGAGAGAGTGATCACAAGCAGGCAGAGAGGCAGGCAGAGGGAGAGAGGTGGAAGCAAGCTTCCTGCTGAGCAGAGAGCCTGATGCGGGGCTCGATCCCAGGACCCTGAGATCATGACCTGAGCTGAAGGCAGAGGCGTAACCCACTGAGTCACCCAGGCGCCCTGGTGTGTATTTTTTTTAACGATTTTATTTATTTATTTGGCACAGAGAGAGAGATACTGAGAGAGGGAACGCAAGCAGGGGAAGTGGGAGAGAGAAGCAGGCTTCCAGCTGAGCAGGGAGCCCAATGTGGGGTTTGATCCCAGGACTCTAGGCCAAAGGCAGACACTAAGGACTAAGCCATCCAGGCACCCCCCACTATAGGTGTACATCGAAGAAATGTATGGTTCACAGAAAGATCTGTCCTCAAATGTTTATAGCAGTTTTATACCAAAAGTCCCCAAATTATACTCAATTCATTCTATTCAAATGAATCTCAAAAAAAAAAAATTCTAAATGAAAAGACATACACAAAAGATAATGTAATGTATAATTCCTTTTATATAAAATTTGCAAAAAGACAAAGCTATTGTGATTGAAATTAGATCACTGATTGGGATTAAGGGGATGAAATTAACTACAAATAGTTCTCAGAGAATTATTTCAGGTGATGAAAATATTCTTTATTATTATTTTGGGAGCTGCATGTATTTGTCAAAGCTCATCTAACCTTACACTTAAAACTGATTAAATTTGTAATATAAATTAAACCTAAATAAAATTGGTTTTAAAAGTATGCTACACAAAGGCAATAAATGGACAAAAGATACTCTTTTCAAAAATGGTGTAACTGGACATCCTTATGTAAAACAATGAGTCGAGGCATAGACATTGCTCTCTCTGTAAAAATTAACTCAAAATGGACTATACACCTGAAAGTAAAATGCAAAACTAGCAAACTCCTAGAAAATAACATAGGAGAAAAATCTTGGTAAACTTGGATATGGAGACGACTTTTTGGATACAACATGAAAGGCATAATCTTGAAAGTAACAACTGATAGTGAAGTTCAAATGGACTTCATTAAAATTATAAACTTCAGATTGATAAAAGACATTGTCAATAGAATAAAAAGATAAGCAAAAAGTGAAAGAAAGACTAGGATAAAATATTTACAGAGACATCTCTGATAAAGAATTGGTATAGAAAATACACAATGAATTCCTAAAGCTCAACAATAAGAAAATAAACAAATGGCCAAAAGACCTTAACAGACAACTGACCAAAGAAGACATACATGGTGAGCAAGTATATGAAAAGATGTTTGATATCTTATGTCATTAGGGAAACACAAACTAAAACAACAATGAGGTACCACTACCCACCTACCAGAAGGGCCAAAATCCAAACACTGACAGCACCAAATGTTGGTGAGGATTTGGAGAATGAGAAATTCTTACTCATTGCTGGTGTAAATGCAAAATGGCATGTCAAATTTTGTAAGAGTTTCACAGTTTCTTACAAAAAAAGCACATACTCAAGGCCCCTACGTGGCTCAGTTGGTTAAGCATCTGCCTTCAGGTCAGTCATGATCCCAGAGCCCTGGGATTGAGCCGTGCATCGGGCACTGTGTTCTGCATGGAGTCTACTTGTCCCTGTCTCCCGGCTCCTCCCCACCTCTGCTTGTGCTGTTCCTCAAATAAATAAATAAAATCTTAAAAAAATAACAAAAACTATTAAAAAAACACATATTCTTTTTTCTGAAGTGTACAGTTTCAAGAGTATGTTTGTTTGTTTATTTTCAGCGTAACAGTGTTCATTGTTTTTGCACCACATCCAGTGCTCCATGCAGTACATGCCCTCCCTATTACCCATCACCTGGTTCCTCAACCTCCCACCCACCCCCCCGGCCCCTTCAAAACCCTCTGGTTGTTTTTCAGAGTCCATAGTCTCTCATGGTTCATCTCCCCTTCCAGTTTCCCTCAACTCCCTCTCCTCTCTATCTCCCCATGTCCTCCGTGTTCTTTGTTATGCTCCACAAATAAGTGATACCATATGATACTTGACTCTCTCTGCTTGACTTATTTTGCTCAGCATAATCTCTTCCAGTCCCGTCCATGTTGCTACAGAAGTTGGGTATTCATCCTTTCTGATGGAGGCATAATACTCCATTGTGTATATGGACCACATATTCTTACCATTCTTCTTAATTCAAAAATAATGAGAATAAGAAATATTCTAAAAATAGGGAAATTAAACCTAATTGCACTAGCTTATTAAGTTTCAAGATGCTGTATTAGTTATCTATTGCTGCCTAACAAATTACTTCAAAATTTGGGGGCTTTAAAGAGAAAACATTTATTATCCCAGAGTTTCTATTGGTTAAGAATTCAGGAACAGCTTCTCTGGGTGGTTCTGGCTTAGGATCTCTCCAGAGTCTGCAAGCATGAGTGCACTCAGGTCTATGTTTTTTTCTGAAGACTTGAATAGGGCTGCAAGATTTGTTTCTAAAATGACTTATCCATATGGCTGTTAGCAAAAGTCTTTGGTTCTTCACAATGTGGATGTCTGCACAGGATGCTAACATATCCTCCACATTTGGCAACTCATCCTTTCAGACAACAATCCAAGCGACAGGGAGAGAAAGGAGAAAGCTACAGTCTCTTTTGTGATCTAGTCACTAAAAACTTACATAGTTGCTTCCAATTAATTCTATTTGCTAGAAGCAAGTACTTAAGTCCAGCCCACACAAAAGGGGTGTGGGTTAGTCTCCACCTCTTGAAAGGAGGAGTATCAAACAATTTGTGGACAGAGTTAAATTTTTGAAAACATATAAATTAAAATTTAAAGCAAATAGATAATTACAATAAAATTAAATACTGGAAAGCTTATGGAATGAATTAGTCTGCAATGAAATATAATTAAACAAACATGAGGTATCAGCACTTAGTTTTCTCTTAGTTTCTCCTTTTCCTGTATGTTGCTCTTAAAATCTAAAGAGAAAAATAATCCAATAAAGAATATAGTGACAACTACTGAAATATGTTATTTTGAAAGATGCAATTTTAACTTAAATAATAGTCTGAATAAGGCGAATAGAAAATATATTTTACTGGTGCTTATTATTGCTTAGCATAAATTGACCTAAATGTAGAGATGACAGGAATGTGATGATCGTTTTGCAATATATACAAATACTGAATCATTATATTGTCCACCTGAAACAAATATAATGTTATGTGTCAATTATACTTCAATAAAAAAAGACAATATATTTTACTGTTGCTTAATACTGCTTAGTATAAATTGAACCTAATGTAGAAAAGCACCAGGATGCTGCCAGAGACTGGATAGAGAAAGCAGCATAACCAGAATAAAATGGTTTCCTAATGTGTTAGCCTGTGTTGTCTCTCTGTTCCCTCCATTTCTCAAGGGCTGGAGGATAACAAACAGAGGAGACAGTCACTTCATAAAAGTAGATACGTTATTTATGTTCTTTATTTTCTAAAATGAATCGATGGGCTCTTCGATCAACTTCGGAGTCAGTCCTGTACACACTTAGGTATTAGCCAGCTGGGGCCACAAAGAAGACGGGTTAGGGTTAGGTCGAGTGTCATGGGATGAGACTGAGGGGGAAAGGAGCTCCTGACTTCAGTCATTCGAGCTTGAAGTGTGGTGCAGGCTGCCCGCTGGCCACCTGAGGCAGTGCGAGGGGTGGCAGCCTCTTAGTCCTCAAATACCGTCTTCCCCCAACCTCAAGCTCTTACAGAAGATCCTTAGATCCTAGCGTGGATCTGAGATGATCTCGTAAATTGATTTTTCCCCCATCCTTGCACGAAATGCCCCCCTGAGGATCTTGGTGCAATTAAGTGGCACACCCAGGACTGAAGTAGGCACCCCGAGAAGTTGAGGATGTGTTCTCATTTGGTTGAATTTAGAAGTAGGTACTGTTGACCTAATCCATTTTCTATTTACTGCATGTTTTTTAAATTGGATTTTTTTTTTATGTGTATGTCCTTTTATACCTATGGTTCATAGCTTGAAATAATTGCCCATTTAGTGTGGTTCATGGTTGAAGCAGTCAGTATTCAGTGCCGTACTTCCAGAATCTCCCTCAAACTGATCCTTTCCCCCTGACCTTCAGGCGAAAACTCGAGTCACGTGAGTGATATTAACACATCGTTATAATTTTAGAAGAGAGTGTAACATAATAGATTTCATAGGGCCAGTTGGAATCTACTTGCCTTTGTTTCCCCCTGCCTTCTCCTCCCCGTGCCCCCGAAAAACAAAAAACAAAAAAACAAAAAACAAACCCAACCAGGATGTTTGATGGAAGGTGGTGGATGATACGCACTTGTCCTTCAGCTGCAGTTGGTGACACATTGTATTGTGCTGGCTGCACTAGCCTGTTCTGGTGTCTGTTTTTTTCATTTATGGTATAAATTGTCAAATAGTTGAACCATTTCTGTAACAGGGGCTCTCTCTTAAATTATTGTTACCTGAAGTCAGTCTTGATTTTATGGTTCTTAAACTTGTACAACACAAAAGTGAATAAATGTTTTTGCCTCTCATGTCAAAAAAATACTATATCCCTTTATAAGCAGTTCACTTTTTGGAGGTGGGAGGCAGGGGATGGCAGAAAATCTGGAGATTGAAATTCTCAGTGCATCTGCTTGCATGTTTTTGACCATATTCAACCCAGCTATTCAATTCACCAGGACAAGCAAAAATTGGGGGATTTAGCCCCTATTTCTGTATATATTCTACTCCAGTTGTTCATAATCCTCAAGGGATTATAAATGGCTATGATAGATATAAAGAAAAATCAAATATTTGAAAAAGGAAAGCAAAACTATTATAAAAGTTATTGGTAATATGAAGGTGAAAAATTATAAAGAAGAATCAAAGGGAAATAGCTTTTATAAAAACACATTTGGATTGGAATTGTAAACAATTCAGTAGAAGGATTCTATAACAGAACAATACGGCCAAAAGTGGGATCTTATTAAACTGGAATATTAAGTTTAAAAACCCTTATATAAATCATCAGAAAAGAATAAAAATATTGGAAGGATATGAACTTGTGGTACAAATAGCATAGAAATGGGCATGTAACTCCGTAAAATAAGAATCCTATAAAGAGCTAAAACATACGGAGCAAAGGAAATATTTGAAGCAGTAAGGAAAACAGATCCAAATATTAGAAGGACAGAAAATATTTCATATTTAACAATCTCTAGCATAAAGGTCTTTTAAAAAGCCAGGGTCAGACGCATAATAAAGAAACAAACATTTTCTTTAAAAAATCTAATCAAATCATTATTACATTTATAAACAACACTAAGAACAAGAAGACAATGGAGTAACATCTTCAATGTGCAAAAAATAATGAACCGTATGATATTATTACTTTTGTGGCAAACTAAACTGATACTTAAAGATGTAGAGGTGGTGGGTAATGGGGAGGGCACGTTTTGCATGGAGCACTGGGTGTTGTGCAAAAAGAATGAATACTGTTACGCTGAAAAAATAAATAAAATGGGAAAAAAAAAAAAAAAAGATGTAGAGGCACCTAGATAGCTCAGTCGGTTAAGCATCTGACTCGATTTTGGTTCAGGTCATGATCTAGGGGTGATGGGAATGATGGGAATCCTCCCTTGGGCTCAGCGGGGAGTTTGCTTGAGATTTTCTCTCTCCCTCTCCTCCTTCTCTCATCACATGTGTGCACACCTTCTCTTTCAAACAAATAGATCTTTAAAATAAGGTTGTAATTAAAGATACCTCAGAAATTTTGTCTGTGACAAAAAATATTTTAAAATTATTGTCATATAAGAATATCAAGACTAAAAATGGAAAAGAAATGAAAATTATACTCCTATCATTGTAGACTAAAATCAGAAGATATCAATATTATGAAGTAGACAGATGAGTGTGGCTAAAGAGAATCTTAAAGTAATGGCCAGGCTGACTCAAGAGACAATAATTGAAAAATTGCGAGGAAATCCAAACATAGAGTTTCATTAAGTTATGAATAACTACCATACTTAAAAATATATACAATATTTTCAAATCAGCAGAAGAAAATTTTCTCTCTTCTTGATATGAGAAAAAGTGCATTGCATATAATATATATGACATAAATCTTAATATACTCATGATTATTAAAAAATATAAATGGGGGCGCCTGGGTGGTTCAGTGGGTTAAAGCCTCTGCCTTCGGCTCAGGTCATGATCCCAGGGTCCTGGGATAGAGCCCCGCATCCGGTTCTCTGCTCAACAGGGAGCCTGCCCCCTTCTCTTGCCTGCCTCTCTGCCTACTTGTGATCTCTGTCTGTCAAATAAATAAAATCTTTAAAAATATATATATATAAATGGATCATGTGCCTGGGTGGCTCAGTCGGTTAAGCAACTGTCTTTGGCTTAGGTCATGATCTCGAGTCTCAAGATCAAGTCCCGCACTGGGATCCCTGCTCAGCAGAGAGTCTGCTTCTCACTTTGACCCCCCCCCACCATGTTCTCTCTCTCAAATAAATAATTAAAATCTTTTAAAAGTATATAAACCGATTAAATTTAATGATGTAAAACCTAAAGGCTCCACCTATAATTGCTGGCCAGGACATCGACATACAGCCTTTCCATGTGGCCTTGACTTCTTCACAACACATACTGACTTCATGGTTGCTCAGAGCTATAAAAGCAAATGCTCCAAGATAATCATATGCAAACCATATTGCCTTTTATGATCTGTACTTGGATGTACCATAGTCTAATTGCCGCCATATTTAATAAGCCTGCTCAGATGAAAAGGAACTCAACTCACCCAACTCTGAGAGAGGTGTCAAAATCACATCATAAAAATAATATGCGGTATGGGAGGTATTATTGCAACCCTTTCTGGAAAATACAGTTTACCAGTCCACCTTCTAACTAAGATAATACACTACCTCCTCATGAACAAAATATAGCAAGCAATACCTGTCCTCCAAGTTCCTAAGCCTTATCCTATTATAACATCAGTTCATCAAAGCACAAGATACCCTCGGGTAAATCTGCTTCAGTGATATATGAAGCTTCTCAGGCTTCACACCTTGTGTAGAAGTCCTTGAACAAAATTTGTCTCAAATTGATGACCTGTAACCTAAGCGAACAAATTATCTGCCCCCCATACAGGCAGCACACAATGATGGGGCAGACATGGAAGAGCTGATATAGATACTCCCATTCTAAAACAGGAGACACACTGCCCCTAGTTTGTTTTGTTGTTGTTTTTTGGTTTTGGGGGTTTTTTGTTTGTTTGTTTTGTTTTTTCAGAATCCAGCCAGGCACATATGACTGGTGCAGTTTTAAAAGCTAAATTCCTCTCTCTGGGAGTTCTTGGTGGCTCGAGGCTCCATGCTCTGCGTTCATAGTTTTGTCATACTTTTTTTTTTCTTTTTCCTCTCATAAGAAATGGCTTGTATTTGCAGCTGAGTAGTTTTCTTAGCCCATTTCCCGCCTGTATTCCTTAAAGGGGTGTGAAAGCCTTCATTTATTTTCTATTGTCTCTCCTGTTATCAACTCAATATATCATTTCTTTAAAATAACATGTAGGCTTTCTGGGTATCAGTTTATAATATACTCCATTAGAGAAAAGCCACAGCCACAAAAACTTGTCACTGGGGGCTCCCTTTGCATCTACCATGACACAAAGCCTCTCAAGATTCTTAGAAACCCTATTTTTTACAGAGATGACCACAGAGCATGCCATTAAGATCTTTTGAAGGCCTTCTGTGTGTGTTAAAGGGTCTATGAGGCCTTTTTGGAGGTCTTAACAAATGGTTTTAACGTAGCACCCTTAGTTTCATCTTTATCATGACACATTTCCCTGACAGTGCCTGGGAGTTAATCTATGACTTGTAGCTATTTCTTACTTTATGAATCTTTCTCCCAAGAGAGTTTAGAAACGAGAAACTTTCATTTGCAAACTCTACAAGTCTAGGGTCATTTATATTTACACTATATGTTTCCCTCTCTCATTGCATATTTGGCTGCTAGAAAATGATCGACAATATACTCAAAGCTTTGCCTGGAAATCTCCTTAGCTAGATCATCAAGTGCATTAGTATATCCTCTATTTTCTATACTACTGTAGTTGTCAGTTGTATACTTTCTACTATAGCAAGGCTCTCCTTTCCTCCACCTTCCAATAACATTTTGCTCACTTTATTTAAACCCTCACCTACAAGCATCCTTTATACTTGTACTAACACTGTCCTTGGTGCCCTAAAGGCTCTTGCTAATGGTCTCTTTGATGTCTTACCAGGTTCTTACCATGGACCAACACCAACACCACATATTCTAGATCTTGTAAGGGCAGCATCCCATCACTGATACCACCTTCAGGCTACCTACCTATTTATATGTAAAAAATTACCTCAGAAGTTAATGTCTCGAAACAACCATTTAATTATGCTCATAGACTCTGTGAAATAGCAAGTAAGAACCAGAATGGTGGGGTTATCCCTCTCTGGTGCTTGTTATGTAAGGACTCAGTAGGAAGGACTCACAGATTAACAATGGCTGGCCAGCTCGGAGCCAGACTCATCTACAGACTTCTTTATTTACATGCCTGATAGTGGATGGTAGCTGTCACTGGAGATCTCAGCTGGGACACGAAGAAGCTGATAATCTGTCATTCACCTACAAATAGCTTTTATATGTGACCTGAGCATCCTGACAGGGTGGTAGGCTTGGATTTGTTACATGACACTCAGGACTCTAAAGGCAAGTGTTCCAAACTAACCAGATGGAAACTCAATTGCCTTTTATAATGTAATTTCAGGACATAAAACAAAATTATTTATTTTGTTAAAAAATCTAAATATGGGCAGGGTTTAGTGAGGCTGGTTCATCTCCTTCTACATGGATTCATCCCAGGTAGCTTGACAGAGGGCTGGATTACTCACTTTCAAGATGACTCAGTCACATAGCTGGTAAACTGGTACTGGCTGAGCCTGGAAACTCAACCAAGCCACTGTGTGTATGTGGAGGGTAGTGGGGGAAGGAGAATTTCATGGAGTTTCTTTCTGGGTGAAACCTTTCAAAGGCTACTTGAACTTTCACACAGCATAGTAACTCTGTTCCAAGGAAAGGTATCTCAATATAATCAAATGGAAACCATTTTGTCTTTGATGACCCAGCTTTGGAAGTCACAGAGCATCATTTTTGTCATATTCACACACCTATGCAGATCCAAGGGAGATAACAGACACTTCAATGAGAAGAGTGTAAAATTGCATTAGAGGAAGAGAATATACGTGGGGAGAAATTGTTTTACGCATCTGAAGAATGCAAGCTATCAAGCCACTCTACTATTCTATCCTTGTAGAAGAAGAAGAAGGAAAAAAAAAAAAAAAGATCATGTATATATATTATATGTGATGTATACAGACATACATATGTACATATATACATATATATATGCATGAGCAATCATTCATTATAATATTGAAATTTTTATCTCCATCTATATAATCATTATATGAATTTTTAATATATTTTAGAGGGAAATCTGAATGTGTTTATTTTGTGTCCAGCTTAAAATTTATTGTACCAAACAAGTAAACTTAGAAAAAGATGTATTATTCAACACAGAGGAATGGAGTTTGTTTTGTTATTGTTTGTTTCTTCAGGCTATGGTAGGAATTAAAATTTTGATTTTAGTTTTTGAGAAAATCAGTGCCTTAAACATTCCCACAAAATGTATCAATAAATGAAAATTATCTTAATTATTATACCAAAGTGGAAATAAATATAACAATTAACTGATTCTCTCATTATAAAAGGCTGTTAGTAGAATATATATAATATTGAGAGATATTTAATTTCACTTCATGCCTTGACTTTAAAACAAAGTCAATCTTAAACAGTTAAACTTATAATTCACTTAAAACAATAACAAAATAAAGGATTCCTGGAATGGCAACAGAGATGGCACAGCTGGATTTTTTTCACACAAAATTGCATTTTATATCAGCAATTTGCAGAAAAAAATTATAATCAGATTATGTTCAGTTTGTTCCACTCTTAAAGAGTACAGTATCTTTACTGAAAATACATATAATTCTCCTGATTTGGCTACATAGATATAAGTGATGTTTTTGCTCTTTGGTATGAGAAAATGTAAGTATGGGGGCGCCTGGGTGTCTCAGTGGGTTAAAGCCTCTGCCTTCGGCTCAGGTCATGATCCCAGGGTTCTGGGATCGAGCCCCGCATCGGGCTCTCTGCTCTGCAGACAGCCTGCTTCCTCCTCTCTCTCTCTGCCTGCCTCTCTGCCTGCTTGTGATCTCTGTCTGTCAAATAAATAAATAAAATCTTAAAGAAAAAAAAAAGAAAATGTAAGTATGGAATTTAAGGCGACACTAAACACGGATTAAACTGTGCATATAGTTGAATCCATCATGTAATTTGAGCAGGTATATATTTTGGTAGAGTTAAGCTGTTCAGTATGTCCAGACTGTATAATACTCCTGAAGGCAGAAAAATCAATATATAAAAAAAACAATAGATCCTGGTATGAGAAAAGCCTTTTTTCTAGCTTGTTTATAAAAGATGATTAACAGAAGAATCATAACTCAAAAAGAAATTCAGTATCTGTTTTTAAAATACCACTTTCCACACCTCTGTTTTGAAACATTTGGTGAAAAATTCAAACACTAGAAATCATAAGAAATGTCATATACAATAAGCTGATTATGTTTTAACCAACCTCTAGAGAAAGTAACCCAGTTAACATAATTTTATAGTGACAACTTAGCTATGCCCAAACTACTTTTCCCAGAATTCCCTTCCCTCTGTAATTCTGGGTGAAGTTATGGGCACAACGGAAGTTTTTACAAGTTTGAAGATGCAAAAGGAGCATGAATCACTTCATTCTAAAGGTCCTAAAAGTGATCTGAGCTCCATTAGAGCCTTTACAAGTTGCCAATCCATACACTGACTCAGCCAACTGGGTTGGCAGTTACGTTACCTCTCATCAACTCTCCTACATCAGCTGCTTCAAGTCGTGTGTCAGGCACACATACAGTCCCATGGTGATGCCTACCAGCTATTTCTGCAAGTATCTGGCATTTCTAAGGTTGCAGGGAGTTAAAGACATGCATATGCTTCAGTTTGTCCCTTTCAGTTGCAATTTGTATTTGCTTTCCTTCATCTCAGGTCAAGCTTCTTCCTACCTGTCATCTGTTCAGACCTATGGACAACAGCTTTAGGCTCACCAGCAGACACTGTGGTATAAATCTTCCCTAGAATTATTCAACAGCTTCCATGATTATGTAATTCTATCACTGTAATAAACCCTGTATATTAATCGTACTTGTATGCTCCCCTGGTCAAACCTTAATCAAGACATCAGGCAAGCCAGTTAAATCTACAGAAAGTCTGGGCTCAATTACTGTGTTTTGCATGTAAGATTTTCCATGTTTCCCACCCCAAAACAACTTTCTTCAACCTGAAGCAGAAATTCAATAGTTTCTGAATGAAGACATGAATGTGCGGGAAAATTAATGAAAGATGGACATCCCATTCCTGTAGTATCCTGAAATATATATTACCTAAGAATAAACTATTATTTTTTAATTTTATTTAGCTATATAAATTAAAATAATTAATTTTATTTAGCTATATAAATTATCCTGGGTTTATCTAGAGTGGGATTTTTAAAAATTGGTACAAAAGAAATATATCAAAATGTTTTATGCATATAAAAAAAGCTAATAACTCCATTCACTAACCATATATATTTTATGTGGAAGCAGTAAGATTTAGAGTAACTATACAGATAAATAAAAATGTTGCCCCAAGCCTCCACAAAGCCTACCATAAACTAACTTTGTTGAAAGTAATATAAGAATGTCTCTTTCTTGCAAACTTAAAGAGCATGAATAATACAGTATCTCAGATGAGGTGACATTTGAATCGGTTCTTGAACAACAGATGTTTTCTGGTACACAAAAGACAAATATGGGATGCAGAGATAGAAGTAGCACCATAAAAGAATGGAGACACAAAAGAGCATACAATGCCCAAGGAATTGTGGCAGCTTGATTGTACTTAGATTTGTGCTTTAAATAGATAATTCTGAAGTGAATCGGGGAAATAAATTGGAAGTGAAGATTAGAGAATGGGTCACTGGTTTGCAAGCTGTGGCATTAATATTTCATGATAGAGACATTTTATATCATGAGCTTGAGATTCCTACAGGACATTGAGAAAAAAAAATCTAGTAAGCTGATTTATAACTAGGCTTAAAGATCAATTTAAAAGTGGATTTAAAAATTGATCAATTACTAGGATTTTGATTAAACTGATCAATCTAACATTTGGGGAATAACAAGTTAGAATAAAAACTACAACTTTTTAAAATGGATTTGGGGAGATTTTCCATTAATTTATTATTTTCAATTATTTGAAAATAATATTATTTATTTTCAATTAGTCTTCAATTAGTTCAATTAGTTTTATTTTCAATTAATTTCTATGCTCAAAATGAATGAAAGTTAATGTTTAAGTAATTCTCCAAGTAAAGTCAATACATAAAAATACAAAGTTATCTAAATGACCTAACAGTGAAAGCGTAATATTTTCTCTGAGAATGTATCTTTAGATGACCCTGGAGTCCCAGATTGCTTTTAGTTCTCTAAAATTAAGTTCTTAATGTCTCATAGATTTCTACTAAGATTATAACTACTCTACTCTCTATGCTGGTGAAAGAAAAATATAGTCAAATTCCTTGGGGATATGATCTAATCACAGCTGAAACATGGCATCTGAGAAACTATTTCTCATAGACCAATATTGGCTCAACACACACAGTTATTATTTCACTGCAAAGATCCTTTCATGGGAGAATCAAGGGTAGTTTTAATTTTAATACTAGTTCTGTGTTCCTCTTTTTGAAACAGTTTCAAATATTCCTATCATTGCATAACCTAAAAAATAAAATAAAATAAAAGCACTGCAAGTATTTAATTTGAGGTTTGATCATTTTGTTTCCAAAAAATATTTTAGGGAAATAGCTGCTTATGAGGATAAAGCAAAATTGATTTGCAACACATTAACTCTAATTCAAAGATGGAAACCACCTAACATATAGATTGATATTATGGCAAAAGGAAGTAAAGATTTGAGATATTAAAGATCTAAGGGAAATTTTCCTGACACCATCAAGTTGCCAAGCAGTAAAATATTGAGACTAATTATAGAAATTTCTGCAGAATACTCAGGAAATGAATTGATTTACATTTCATTTGTATGTTCCTGACTATAAACACACAGTGGGAAAGGATGTTATCTCCAATGTACTGCACCCCACAGGACCAAGAAATCAAAGACTGTCTGTAAATTGCAGATTAAAAGACATTTTCTTGCGTCAAAACAATGAGGTGACTTTTTTTGTATATTATAGAAAGTAAAGAAATCTCACCATACTACAATATTATAAAAACAATTTCAAAGGAAAAATATTTAGATAATTTGAGGAGAGTACAACTGAAGAAAAAATTTCACAGTCTGAATGAAGCAGTTTTGAAATTTTATTTAGAGGATACACTTAAATTCTATTTTTCAGTGTCACAACAAAGATTAAGGCATGGAAATCACAGGAATTTATTAATACAGTATTATTTAGTATTTGTGAACAGCATACTTTATTTAGCACAGAAGATCTATAAATAAAAATACATTGCTACTCTCTTCAAAATATTTTCGGTGCATTGATTAAAACTTTAATTAGGGAGCTACTTCTTCTAATTGTAGCATAAAGATAGCTGAACAATTTTATTCTACAGAAAACAAATATAAAACCAGACTAAACTATCCATAAATGACTTTTCAGAGCATTGGGGGTAAAAAGGTAAACGACAAATCTAGACGTGTTTATTCTAGAGAAGTTCTTACTTCATCAGGTAGGAATTAAAGGAAATCTGCAGACCATATGAGTAGGGCATGAGAGCACTGTGAAGTAAAATTCAAGTAGAACTACATAAATTTGCTCAACTTTGAATGGGTTCCTCAAACCAGATATAGCTCCACCCTCAGGTCTTATTGACTTAAGATGAGTGATTACTGTGCACAGAAGAGAGACCCAGGGGAGATTCTAGGGAACAACGCTTAAAAAAATATTGGACAGGGACATCAGTGACTACACAGGATGAGAGAGATATTCTGCTGTTTGAGTCCACAGAAACAAAAATCAATAAACTAAAAAAAAAAAAAAATTGAACAGAGGACAGTCTCTACAAAGTACAGTATACCATACATAGTTTTCAACCAAACAGTACTTGAAAAGAGGGGAAAAAATATATATATATATGAGGTCATTCATACTCAAGAAAAATAGCAATAGTCAACAGAAACTAATCCAAGTGTAGGCACATGTGTTGGATTAATCACACAAGTGCTTTAAAACAACTATTTTATATATTTTTAAATACTTAAATCTTTTAACACTACTGGAAATATATTTAGAATGATGAAACAACATTCTCGAATAAAAATACATAGTAATTAAAATGAAACTTCACTGCATGTGTTAAACATCATTTTGGACATGGCAGAAGAAAGAATCACTGAATTTGAAGATATATGAGTATTGTGCTCGCTTCGGCAGCACATATACTGAAGATATATGAGTATTAATTATTTAATAAAAAATCAGAAAGAAACAAAAGTTGGAAGAAAAGTGAATGAAGACAGAACTGTGCGACAATAGTATGTAATCAAATATGTTGATAATTGCCCCAGAAAGAGAAGTTATAGCTGAAAACTTCCAAAATTTGTATTAAAAAACTTAATTTTCAAATCCAACAAGCTCAATAAAACCCATGAAGAATCGAAACAAAGAGAATTAGACATAGACACCCCCACAATCAAACTGCTGAGGCAAGCCCAAACTGAAAATCTTAAGAGCAACAAGAATGTAGAGAAAGATGGACCCACAGACACAGAAAACAAAAAATTTTTGATGGTGAATCTCTCATCAGAAACAATAGAGAACAGAAAGTAGTAAAAAAACAAGTTCAAAGTGATATACAATCTCACAAACACATAGAGTAATACAACTATCAGCCAATAATTCTATACTCAGCAAAATTATCTTTCAAAAATGAAGGTAAAATATAGTTCTTGATTTTACAAATAATAAACTAAGAGAAACTTCTCTACAGAAAATAAAAAAGAAATCCTTTCAGACTGAGTAGAAATGACACTGAGTAGAAATGACACAGTCGAAATGACTCAGTTAGCCAGGAAGAAATGAAAAGCACTAGAAATGGTAAATATAAGGGCAATGATCAAATATTGATATTTATCATTTTATTTTTCTCTTGACCTCTAAAATCCATGCCTGTTTCAGCCAAAAAGTGCACACACACACAGACATGAGCTCATATACATGGAACACTCATACATCAGCAGAAAGAACAGGCAAGGAAATGGAGCTATTTTGAGAGAAAGCTGCTGTATTTCAACCAACCTAAGTCACTAATAACTTGAAGTGTTATCATAACTTAATAATATACTTGTAAACATTATGGCAACTACTAGGAAGCTAAGACTAGGAACAAGGCAAGGAAATCTGTTCTTACACTGCTTTTCAAAATTTGAAAGGAGTTCTTGCCAATAAAATAAGAAAAAAAAGAATTAAAAGTCAAACAATTGAAAAAAGAGGAGGGAAAACTATCTTCATTCACAGTTGGTATAATGGTGTATGTAGAAAATCCTAAGGACTCTGCAAAAAGCCTACTTAAATCACAGGTGAATTAAGTAAAATCGCACAATACAAATTAATATGTAAAATCAAGTATTTCCATTTATTGCTAACAATTTAACAACTGCTAACTGCTAATAACAATAAAAATAAAATATAATTATAAAAAGTTAAACATTGCTAAGAGAAAATAAAGAAAATTTAAATAAGTGATCTATCGTACACTTTTCATGTATTGGAATACTTAATTTTGTTAAAACGGCAATTTTTCCTAAATTTATATACAGATTAAAAGTTCCTTATCAGAGGCTTCTGGGTGGCTCAGATAGTTAAGCATCTACCTTTGGCTCAGGTCATGATCTCCAGGTCCTGGGATTGAGCCCTGCCTCTGGGCTCTTGCCTCAGTGGGGAGTCTGCTTCTCCCTCTCCCTCTACCTCTCTCCCTGCTTGAGCTCTCTCTGTCACTCACTCTCTTTCAAATGAATAAATAAAATCTTTTTTAAAAATTCCCTATCAAAATCATGGATTGTATTGAGAAAGTGACACGCTGATTTTTTAATTTAAATGACAATCCAAGGTACCTACAGTAACTAATACAAATTTGGAAAAGTAGTGCAGAGTTAGAAAACTAATATTACATGATTTCAAAATGTACTATCAAGATTTGGGGACTTGTAGTGCTCAAGACAGTGTGGTATTAGTATAAGGATATGTCCCCATACATAATAAGAATTAGATAGATAAATGGAACATAGTAAGAGAGTCAGATACTGACCCAAAGACATGGCCAATTGATTACCCACAAAAGTGCCAAGGAAATTCAATAGAAAAGCCTAACATTTTTAAGAAGTAAAGTGGTGGTTGGACAATGGGTTACATGAATGTCAAAAAAATAAAAATAAAAAGAATCTTAGTTCTTTACACGCTATATGAAAGATAATTACCTCATAATAGATCACAGCCATAAAATACAATAACTGAAATTATAAAACTTGCAGAGCAAAACACAGGATAACTTTTTGTGTGTTTTGGAGTTAGGCAAAACTTGCTTAAATAGAAACAAAATCTGGAACTATAAAAGGGAAATCTTGATAAATTATTAAAATAATGAAAATATTAAATAATTGAGTAATTAAATGCTAAAATAATAGTCATTAAAATTACAATTTTTATCTTAAAAAGACAATAAAATGAAGATGTAAGTCACAAACTGAGAGAACATCTTCTCAAACTATACATCTCATAAAGTGGTTGCATCAAAAATACATTAAAAATTCTTACAACTCGGGGTGTCTGGGTGGCTCAGTGGGTTAAAGCCTCTGCCTTCGGCTCAGGTCATTATCCCAGGGTCCTGGGATCGAGCCCCGCATCGGGTTCTCTGCTCAGCACAGAGCCTGCTTCCCTTCCTCTCTCTCTTTCTCTTTCTGCCTCTCTGCGTATTTGTGATCTCTGTCAAATAAATAAAAATAAAATCTTTAATATAAAGAAAATTCTTACAACTCAACAATAAGACAAACAACCCAACAAAGGAAAAGGCAAACATTTAAACTGTCATGTAACCAAAAGAGAAGCTTAGAGGGCACATAAGAACATTAAAAAGACTCAGAAGCACTAGTTTGGGAAAAAGGAAACTAAAACCACAATGTGATGCCGCTTCATGTCCTCTGAAATGCCTAAAATAAAGAGGATGGATTTTTGACATGTGTCAGGAAGTATATAGAAACACTGGACCTCTGGAACACTGCTACTGGGGAGACAAGATGACTAGTGTGGTAGAAGCGGTGTGTGTGTTTATGTGTCTTTCTGTGTCTGTGTGTGTCTGCGTGTTTAAAGCAAAGCATGCACTTAGCATAGGACCTGGAAATTCCTCTCCAAGAAATAGATGGAATAGAAATAATAACATATGTCCACAGAAAGACCTGTATGTGAATGCTGAAAGCAACATTATTCATATAGTTCAAAACTGTAACAAACAAAATTTGTTTCAACTAGAAAATGAGCAAAAAAAGATGTATATGGGTACTCACAAATAATTCTGAAAACACAAAAACATGGATGAATCTCAAAAAATATAACATTGAGAAAAAGAAGCTAGATACAAAAGACTACATACTGTATAATTTCATCCATGTAAAACTTTCAGAAAAGGGAAAATTATCATTCATTCACACATGCACACATACTCAATGTTATGATTGTTTGATGATGGGAGTAGGAGCAGTGATTGATTGCAATAGACATGAAGGAATTTGGGGGTAATGTATATGCCCTAAACTGTTTTTTGGCAAAGGGTGCATGACTGAACAAATTTATTAGAATCATTGATGTTTATGATTAACATTGGTGAATTTTATGGCATGTAAACTGTATTCAAGAAAGGTGTCCAAAAAGAAACATTTATCAATGTACTATGTAAAATAATGTAAAACTGGAAGGATGTGTACAAAAATATTATGTACAGTGGTATAGAAGCAAAAACTAAATTTGTTTAGGAGACAGATATCTCAAGGGTCTACACTCCAAAAATCTTTTTTAAATGATTAAAAATAATATCTTCTTACTTATTTAATGAGTATGAAATCATGAACATTAATGAAAGTCCCCAAAGCCTAAATAATTTTGTATCTTATAACTGGAGGAGAATAATAAATGCAAATTGCCTACTTTGTCTTTAGCAACTTGCATTACTAATATGTATTTATGATACACATCACTTTTCTCAAACACTGGGGAAAAAAGAAAGGATAAAGAACTCTTTACAGGTGATAAAAATATGTACCTGTTATATCTAGCACTGCAAAAAAATGAGGTATTTTTCATGTGAAAACTTCAAAGGAAAAGAACTATACTCATCAAATGTGAATATTTTAAGATATTTTAAAAGATACATTTTTATAAATTACTAGGCATATTTCTACATTCAGAAACATAGTACATTCAACTTTAATGCAGCTTAATAAACATTGTTAAATTTAACCATTTATGTAATGAAATAATCTGAGGCTCTAACGGTACATAGAACTCTTCGATATCCCCCACTTCAACCCAATAATGCCAAGATTTATTAGTATCGGTAACTATCTTGCAGGTATTCTATCTCCTTCAACCATGCAGCTTCTATCCTTCAGGGTTTTAATGTGTCTGCAGATAGCCAACCTCCCTTTTGAGACTTTGACCACATAGAACCTAACCCTACGCGTAAAGGAGCTGGAGAAAGAACAAGAAAGAAACCCTAAACCCAGCAGGAGAAGAGAAATCATAAAGATCAGAGCAGAAATCAATGAAATAGAAACCAAAAAAACAATAGAAAAAATCAATGAAACTAGGAGCTGGTTCTTTGAAAGAATCAATAGGATTGATAAACCCCTGGCCAGACTCATCAAAAAGAAAAGAGAAAGGACCCAAATCAATAAAATCATGAATGAAAGAGGAGAGATCACAACTAACACCAAAGAAATACAGACAATTATAAGAACATACTATGAGCAACTCTACGCCAACAAATTGGACAATCTGGAAGAAATGGATGCATTCCTAGAGACATATAAACTACCACAACTGAACCAGGAAGAAATAGAAAACCTGAACAGGCCCATAACCAGTAAGGAGATTGAAACAGTCATCAAAAATCTCCAAACAAACAAAAGCCCAGGGCCAGATGGCTTCCCAGGGGAATTCTACCAAACATTTAAAGAAGAACTCATTCCTATTCTCCTGAAACTGTTCCAAAAAATAGAAATGGAAGGAAAACTTCCAAACTCATTCTACGAGGCCAGCATCACCTTGATCCCAAAACCAGACAAGGATCCCACCAAAAAAGAGAACTACAGACCAATATCCTTGATGAACACAGACGCAAAAGTTCTCGCCAAAATACTAGCCAATAGGATTCAACAGTACATTAAAAGGATTATTCACCACGATCAAGTGGGATTTATTCCAGGGCTGCAGGGTTGGTTCAACATCCGCAAATCAATCAATGTGATAGAACACATTAATAAAAGAAAGAACAAGAACCATATGATACTCTCAATAGATGCTGAAAAAGCATTTGACAAAGTACAGCATCCCTTCCTGATCAAAACTCTTCAAAGTGTAGGGATAGAGGGCACATACCTCAATATTATCAAAGCCATCTATGAAAAACCCACCGCAAATATCATTCTCAATGGAGAAAAACTGAAAGCTTTTCCATTAAGGTCAGGAACACGGCAGGGATGTCCATTATCACCACTGCTATTCAACATAGTATTAGAAGTCCTAGCCTCAGCAATCAGACAACAAAAAGAAATTAAAGGCATCCAAATTGGTAAAGAAGAAGTCAAACTATCACTCTTCGCAGATGATATGATACTATATGTGGAAAACCCAAAAGACTCCACTCCAAAACTGCTAGAACTTGTACAGGAATTCAGTAAAGTGTCAGGATATAAAATCAATGCACAGAAATCAGTTGCATTTCTGTACACCAACAACAAGACTGAAGAAAGAGAAATTAAGGAGTCAATCCCATTCACAATTGTACCCAAAACTATAAGATACCTAGGAATAAACCTAACCAAAGAGACTAAGAATCTATACACAGAAAATTATAAAGTACTCATGAAAGAAATTGAGGAAGACACAAAAAAATGGAAAAATGTTCCATGCTCCTGGATTGGAAGAATAAATATTGTGAAAATGTCTATGCTACCTAAAGCAATCTACACATTTAATGCAATCCCTATCAAAATACCATCCATTTTTTTCAAAGAAATGGAACAAATAATCCTAAAATTTATATGGAACCAGAAAAGACCTCGAATAGCCAAAGGAATATTGAAGAACAAAGCCAAAGTTGGTGGCCCCTTTACAACTTACAATTCTCCGAAACTCCCAAAGACCATAACAAACACTTGTCATTTAAATTTCTTAATTTCCCATGGAGAGCACGTAAACTATAACTGAGAACTTGAGGGACTTTCCTATGAAAAATGGACAGAATATTAGTATATGGAATTTATGGCATTCAATTTGCTAATCAAGGGGTTTTTTATTCATTCTCATCTATTCATAAAGAAATATTTTTGTTAAAGGCCTACTATGCTCCAAACTCTAGCATTTTTTCTAGTATAGCACTGGGACTTGAAAAAAGTTCATGTGATAAATGCATAACGAAACCTAAAATTTCCTCATCTGTATGCTTTGTGTCAAAATAATTTTAATAATTAATAAAACACACTTAGTAGCTTTACTTGGAAACATATGAAACGGCATCAAATCAAATTAAACCACATTTTGTATTTGTATTGCACTGAATAGCACTGTACATTTAATTCACCATTTAAGAAATAAAAAGAAATAAAAGTGGACATAAATATACATATGTTTAAAGCTAAACGAAAATGCCACACATATGTTCAGATGAAGCCTTAATTACCCACAAAGTGAATAATGCAGATTTCACTTCAATCTAATCTAAATTTTGTAATCTTTAGTGGAAAATTGTGTGGGTAGCTTTCATTGCATGCAGGCGTAGTTAGTGCAAGGAGAGCATTGCTGAACTCATTTTTGAAACCATATACACGGAGAAATTAGAGCATGGAGGGAAGCTACTTCCACGCATAAGAACAGCTAAAATGCCTCTTGTGGTATTGACTTGAAAGGAAAATTATTCTGAGGTACCTAGAAGTAATATCTCATAGGGTACCCTAAAATAAGATAACTTTTGTGAATGCTTTCTAAATTGGAAGGAAGAACAGCACAGAGAATTTAACTATAGTTTGATAATAATTAGTTCACTGATATACATAATTTTTATTTACTTTAAATCAGTCTTTAAAATAAACATTATACTTCTTAGAAAACTGATTGGTGACACTATTATAATATAAAGAGGAGGATAATGGGTTTGATTAGAAATTCGGGTAGTAATTTAAAATTCATATACTAGAAAGAGATGACTGAAAGACAAGCAAAAGCACAGTTAGTGCTTTTATAAATATTCTGACAGCCACATATTTTGCTCATGTGAAATGATCTACTTCTGCCTAATAAATAAATTTTCAATTTTTAAGACCTGATTTTCCTCTACATATATTCTTTATGCATGCCTTTTATTTCTAAATAGCTGACTTAAATATAGTTTACTTTGATCTAGAGCAAAAGGAAAGTTGTTAAAGCTGTTTATGATTATTGGACTGGAAAGCATAATTACTTTAGAATCCAATTTGCATTCATCAACTGTATCATTAGGATTAAATTCTAGCATTTTGGAAATGTGGGTTTTTAAATAAAGAAAAATAATTTTTAAGCATCTCTCTTTTCAAATACTAACACCATATAAATTATAAAATCAAGTTTTACTTAATCTTTCTATTTGCCTTTTACATATAATCTTGTAGTGGGAAAAGCCATCTAATCAAATATCCATCAAAATAAGGAATCACTTTCAAAAAGCCTTTTGGCAATAGGTCATTTGACTATATATGAACCCCTAAGGTAGGAAACTAACTTCCCCAGCAATTTAAGCCAGTGTACATTAGATTTTTTTGTAGCACAGTTTTCTTGTACTTTGGGATGAAATCTGTACTTGGTGCATCCACAAAGAAATCCTGTTTTTCTTAACCACAGCCCTGCCAATATTTAGACAGCTACATCTCTTCAATGTCTTCTTTCTTCTCCCAACTAAACAACTGTCAGGTTTATAACAACTCTTTATATGACATAAATAATAGTTACTTCAAAATGCAGTGAACTTGTTTGGCATGGGTTCTGCTTTGTCAGTCCTCCTTGCTCTATTTCTAAGAAGTTTTCTAATTTAAGATATTGCCCATCCACTGAACCTAATATAGAATCTTACCACATTTAATCAAATATGTATAAAGACAGAAAAATGCCGATAAGGACCCTTGTAAAATGGAACAAAAGAATAAGAACAGGGCCTAGAACACTACAATAAATGCCATAGTTTTGAAAACAATTGAATGAAAAACATTTAAAATTAGAAATAGGCAGCCTTCCAATCATGTCTCAATGAAAGGCGATAAAGCAAATGACAGTATTGTGCAAAATAAAAAGGCAACAAAAAGATGAAAAAGATGGGTAAAGTTTTTAAAGTGTGTATATATGTGTGTGTGTGTGTGTATAAATTACGAGATTTACTTTAGTCAACTTTTTATGTTACTGTGGGGCTATGTCTAAAAATCTGTAAGTAGGCCAGTGGGCTAAAAACTCAGGAAGACTTTTTATGTTAGTCTTGAGGCAAAATTCCTTCTCCAAGGAAATCTGGTTTTTGTTCAAAAGAACTTCATCTGATTGGATGAGGCTCACCCACATTATCAAGGTTCATCTTCTTGGTTTAATGTTAATGACTGTAGATATCAATCACATCTACAAAATACCTCTATAATATCTATATTAGTATTTGACCAAACAGAGTAGTGTAGCCAAGTTTACACATAAATTTTAACCATCACACTTAGAAAGTTAAACACTGTTACCACATGATTCAACAATCAGGCTCTTAGAAATTTACCCAACTGATATTAAAATATATGTGCACACAAAAATCTGTGCATGAATATTCATAGTAGCTTATATACAATTGTCAGAACTGGAAACAACAAAGATGTCTTTAATAGCTAACTGAACAAACTGTGGTACACCCATACAATGAAATATTATTCAGTGATTTTTTAAAAAGTGATCTCTCAACCCACTAAGAAACATGAATGAATTAAAGAATCTTAAATGCATATTTCTAAGTGAAAGGAGCCAGTCTGAGAAAGCTATATACTGCTTGATGTTAGTTAGTTTATCTTTATTATTCAAACATTCCTTATGAATTCATCTACTTGCTAAAATTTACTTGAACTCCAAAATCAATAACTGTGGTAATTTTGCAGTTATTCAAGTATGTGCATATGCTTGTAAAGGAAAAAAGTAGTCACCTGACATGCATGCTCCCAGCCAATGTTGCACAAGGTCACATTCTGCTTTCCTGTTTAGCTCTCAAACTGTAAGTGTCGTAACCACATCTATTTAGTGCCACTTTACTTTTTAAATATATTTTTGTACTTTTTGTTCCCAATTTCACTATTTAAAATTGCCCCCAAATGTAGCACTGAAGTGCTCTTTGGTGCTCCTAAATTCAAGAAGGCTGTGATACATCTTATAGAGAAAATACATAGATTAGATAAGAAAATACATAGGTTAGATAAGGTTCACTCAGATATGCATTATAGTGCAATTAGCTGTGAGTTCAATGTTAATGAATCACCAATACATAATAAATGAAGTATCTTTATAAACTGGAACACACATAACAAGGTTATGTATAGACTGGTTGACAAAAATGTTGTGACCAGACCTTGCAAGAATCTAACCCTCTTTTTCCCTAGAAGTAATGGTTCAGTATTCACTAGTCCACTGTTAGCAGTGACTTACAGAACATAACTACCATGAATAATAAGAATTGACTCTATATGACATTTTGGAAAGAAAAACTACAGAGAAAGTAAACAGATGAGTTCTGGCCTTGGCTTTAGGAGGGAAGGAGAGGTTTAAATTTTTAAATTTTTTTTAAAAATATTTTATTTATTTGACAGAGAGAAATCACAACTAGGCAGAGAGGCAGGCAGAGAGAGAGGAGGAAGCAGGTTCCCTGCGGAGCAGAGAGCCTGATGCGGGGCTTGATCCCAGGACCCTGGGATCATGACCTGAGCCAAAGGCAGAGGTTTTAACCCACTGAGCCACCAGGTGCCCCGAGAAGGAGAGGTTTAAATAGGTGATACCCAGAGGAAGTTTTAGGACAGTGAAACTTTCTGTCTGAAATTGGAATGGTGGATGTGAGACACTATGCAATATCCAAACCCATAGAACTTTATAGCACAAAGAGTTAATCTTTGTATGTGCAAATTTTTTTTTATTTTATTTATTTTTTCAGCGTAACAGTATTCATTCTTTTTGCACAACACCCAGTGCTCCATGCAAAACGTGCCCTCCCCATTACCCACCACCTGTTCCCCCAACCTCCCACCCCTGACCCTTCAAAACCCTCAGGTTGTCTTTCAGAGTCCATAGTCTCTTATGGTTCGCCTCCCCCTCCAAATTTTTTTTTTTTAATAAACATATAATGTATTTTTATCCCCAGGGGTACAGGTCTGTGAATCGCCAGGTTTACACACTTCACAGCACTCACGATAGCACTTACCCTCCCCAATGTCCATAGCCCCCTCCCCCTCTCCCAATCCCACCTCCCCCCAGCAACTCCCAGTTTGTTTTGTGAGATTAAGAGTCATTTATGGTTTGTCTCCCTCCCAATCCCATCGAGAAGAATGTATGTGCAAATTTAAGGAAAATCATTTAAAGGTCAGGAAATTTTAGGAGGGAATATAGAATGTGGCAAGAAAACATTAGCTGCATTATAAATTTATAAAAGTACCTTGTTGAGCAGGGTACTGATCTAAGTGACTCTGGAAATGAGTGAAGTCTACAAGATTAAAGGCAAAGGAACTATACTAAAGCAATTGTACTAAAGTGGATAAAGTCTTCCCAAGGGCTTGTGTTTACAATTTATACCATTATATGGTATACATGAACTGGAAAAATCAAGAGATGGATGGCTGATAATGGGAGTCAAGTATCTCGGTCTTGGAGTGGGAGGTAGGTAACACACAATAAGTGGACAATACTAGAAAGGTCTGTGGGATAATGGATTAGAGCTGAAGACATCAGTGTGAACTCATGTTTAACTATATTATATTAACACAGATACAGATGACTCATATAGAAATATTTAAATGCATATGCATGAGTTAATCCACATGTGTTGAATCCATTACCTGTCAATGAAGAGGACCCAGAAGCAAGGACATCCCAGTAGCAAAGAGCAAACGTCACATCCAGAGCTTGGTTTTTAAAACTTTTCTTCAATAAAAGGAAGTACAGCTCCTTGGATAAATGATTGATTTTAGAAATAAGACAGGAAAAAGAGAAGATAAGCCTGGAGCTTCTGGTAGTGCCAGTAAATATGGATGTGCCCAAAAAATAAGCTTAAGAAAACCCATAATGAATAGAATATGTCAATGAGACACATTAGATTAGCCAAATGAAAGAACTCATATTGGGCAAAGTTGGAACAAACTAAGCAATTGAATCAAAGTGGTATTATTTAAAACCATAAGCCCACACAATATAAACACTTGAAATAAAAAATGTAGAATAAAAATCTCATATGAAAATGAATTCCAAATAATTTATGTAAATACTGTGTCCTTAAGGACATGGGACATAACTTTCTCTTTTATTTTTAAGATTTATTTATTTATTTTAGAGGAGGGTGCAGAAGAAGAGGGAAAGAATCTCAAGCAGACTCCCCACTGAGTGTGGGGCCTGATACGTGGCTCCATCTCATGACTCCATGATCAAGACCTGAGCTGAAATCAAGAGCTGGATGCTCAACCAACTGAGCTACCCAGATGACCAATAACTCTCCTTTTAACTGTGTAGTGTGCATAGTGACTTCCTTCCAAAGAGTTAAATATGGAAAGGGAGAGAAAGAGTAATTTCGAGGGGAGGAAGTTAAAAGACTCCTCAGCCTGTAATCATGGGTAGTATGAGAATTATGTTATGGAATGACAGTTTACTTTTGTGGTCTTTCTCCCCAAAATACATTACCCTTATCTAACCATTAGGGGAAAATATCATACAAACACTAAGTAAAGGACAGCCTATAAAATATCTACTAGTATTCCTCAAACCTGTCTAGGTCATCAAAAACAAGTAAAGTGGAGTGATACATTTGAAGTATTGAGAACAAAGTCCACCAACTTAGATTTCTGTACCCTGAGAAAATATTCTTCGAAAGTAAAGAAGCTATTGGGACATCTGAGTGGCTCAGTTGGTTAAGTATCCAGCTCTTCATTTCAGCTCAGATTATGATCTCAAGTTTGTGATATCAAGCCCCACGTGGGGCTCTATGCTCAGTGCAGAGTCTGCTTGAGATTCTCTCCATTTCCCTCTCCCTCCTCCTCTGCCCTCTACCCACTCATGCACTCTCTGTGTCTCTAAAGTAAACAAATAAAATCTTAAAAAAAAAAAAGCGGAGAAGACATAGACTTTCTCAGAGAAACAGAAATGGAGAGAATTTGTTGCCACTGACCTGCCTTTTAAAAATGATAAAAGAAGATCTTTAGAGTGAAGAAAAGTAATAAAAGTTAGAAACTTGGGTTTGTATAAAGACAGGAAGATCAAATACTATTTTTAATATATTATCTCTTTGATAAAATATTCAGTGACTGTACTGACCTCAGGATAAAATAAAAACATATTACCCTTCAAATCAAATTTCTCCAAAATCTGTCTTCCCCCAATTTATTAAATCACATTTATCACTAATAATAGATTAAGTCTAGCTTCATTGTTCTCCTTTTTTTTTTTTAAATAAAATGAAACACTACAAAAAGAAAGAATATCTGAGAGGGTATAAGAGAAAGTAAAATAAAAATTTCTATTTTCTTATTCTTCACTGATCTAACAGATAATATTCTATTCAAAATAATTGTAATAATAATATACTCAATTATGTATGCTTATGTGGCTCTGTGTGTGTGTGTGTGTGTATACCTATGTAGCTTATATATAAGAATGAATGACAACAATGATACAAATAATAAAGGGACAAGAGGGAAAAATTAGGGTTATATTGTTATTATAAGGTACTGACACTACATTTGAAGCAACATAGTATTATTTGACAGAAGACCTAGATTAGTTGTAAAACTATATATATTATGAACTCTAGGGCAACCACTAAAAAGGATAAAAAGGAAAATGTACAATGTGTATATTAAAAAGGAGAAAATAAATGTACTACAAAATATTCAATTAAAACCACCAAAGGCAGAAAGGGAATGGAAGATAAAAATAAACAGAAGAACAAAGACAGAAAATAGAAGACAGTAATTAATATAGAAGTAATCCAATTTATCAATAATCATTTTAAATGTCAGTGGTCTAAATGCAATGATTAGAAGACAGAAATTGTCAGAATGGATTAAGAAACAAGACCCAACTACATGTTGTCTACAAGAAACTCACTTTAAATATAAATACACAGATAAAAAAATATATATATATATAAATACACAGATTAAAAGTAAATAAATTAAGGACACACCATGCTAACACAAATACAAAGAAAGCAGGAATAGCTATAATAGTTTCAGACAAAGCCAACTTCAAAGCAAAAGCATTACCCAATGATAAAGCCTTCAATTCTCCAGAAACAAATGAAAAACCTTAATGTGAACGTGCCTAACAATACAGTGTCAAACAAATGAGGCAAAAACTAATAGAAAAGTAAAGAGGAAAAGAGGATCCATTATCATATTTGGAGACTTCAAAACCCCTCTCAGATATAGACAGATCCACCAGGCAGAAAATCAATTAGTAAGGACACAACTGAACTCAAAACCACCATCAACCAAAACCACCATCAATCAACTGGGTATAACTGACTTAGATTATAATATATATATGACTTCATCCAACAATAGCAGAATATACATTCTTCTCAAGCTCACATGGAGTATTCACTAAGAGAAACTGCATTCTAGGCTATAAGACACGTAAACAAATTTAAAATAGTAACAATCATTTAGGTTTTCCCAGATGAGTGGCTGCAGCTTCTACTGTAAGATCTGGCCAATAGAACAGATGACCATGGAGCTCTTCAAGGATGCTTAGTCTTCTTCACATATTTATTTCTCGAGTATTAGTGAAAGGTGTATCTTCTGGATTCTTCCAGTATGTATGAATATATCTTAAATGACAAATCCATTTTAATATTCCAATCTCTATGATCCTCTGAAGCTCTTCCTCTATGTTAAAGCCAAGGGAGACCCAACATTTCCAATCCTCTCACATTTTGATCCACATTGCAACCAAACAAAATGTTAGAGCCCTTTCTATTTTCACAAGATGCAACATTAAAGAAGAGTTTCTGCTTACTGAGCCCATATCAATAAATTGAGTCTGATCAAACTTTATATTCCTTCCATCAATACTTCACACCCTTAATATCTGTTCCTATATATATTTTCCTCAGATTTCTTTGTGAATAAATTAGAAAAGTCAAGTGGTTCTTTTGGAGTGTGGTAAACCTCATCATGTATCATACTTTGTACTTCACCTTTAGGAGTCTGCTGGGACCTACGTGTAGTTATAGATCTAGAACTATGAGAGGTGGGGGTAGGTCTTAAGAAATATCAACATTGTCTTCATGGCAACTGCCTCAAAAGATTACCTCAGGCAAAACAGTATAAATTTACTCAGTTGATGTGTAGAGGCCCATACCTGGGGGTGAAGTGGCCACCTCTACTGGGATGGGAAGACCTCTTCCACTGGCAAAAAATTCTAATGAGAATTAAGGAACACAAAGGCTCCTACTTCATCTGGATCTTCCCCAAATCCCCATCCCAACATACAAGATCTCAGTAGTTCTTAACAGGAGATACCTTCTGAGGCGAAGTTCAACTTTTGCTGTAATTCAGCCAATTGCTGGAATGCCTGGATGGTTTAGTTGGCTAAGTGTCTGCCTTAGGCTCAGGTCATGATTCCAGGATTCCAAGATCAAGCCCCACATTTGGCTCCCTGCTTGGAGGGGAGTCTGCTTTTCCCTCTCCCACTCCTCCTGCTCATGTTCTCTCTCTCTCTCTCTCTCAAATAAATCAACAAATTTTTTTTTAAAAATTCAGTCAATTGCAGAATGAAGTTCTGGGTTTGATTTTCATACATTTCATTCCTGTAGCTAGTGGAAATACGGTTCTTGTTTGGGCACATCTAGAAGCTTTTCATTCATTTATGTAGTACTTATACTACGCAGTAGAATCCCTGAGCTCATCTTTTTCTTTCATCACTTTGCCCAGAAACAATAGAAGCCACCACCCAACATGATTATATTTCTTAGTTTTCCAAAAATGTTTGAAACTTTCATATACATAGTCACTTAGCTCTTTGTTCCTTATAAATAAATGATTAGGGGGATCAAAAGCATATAATTTGCATATATTTAACAGTTCACATCATGGACTATCAGTGTTCGTTTTATTACTGGAACTAGAATCATTTGCATCTTTTTATCTAACCAGATTTGAAAGCCAATCCCAGAAACCTCAGAAGCAATTCAGAAAACTCATTCTTAAAGTTCTGTTTCCCTAAAACCACTATTGGTACCAAAAGGATTAGTCAAAATTCTCCAAATAAATGGAACTAATAAGATATAGATAGATAAATAGATATACAAAAAGATAGATGGATAGACAAACAGAAAGAAAAGATTTATTATGGGAATTGGCTTACATAGTTACTGAAACAGAGAAGTCCCATGATCTGTCTCTGCAAGCAGGAGAAGCAGGAAAACTGGGGTGTAATTTAGCCCAGGTCTGAAAGCCTAACAATCAGGCACTAGTATAATTCTTAGTCAGAATCTGAAAGCCCAAGAAGCAGGAGCACTAATGTCTCAGTGTAGGAGAAATTTACATCCCAGCTTAAACAGAGAGAGCAAATTCATCCTTCACCTACCTGTTTGTGCTATTCAGATCCTCAAAATGATAGATGATGCCCACCCACACTGGGGAGAGTGTTCTTCTTAACTCAGTCTACTGATTCATATACTAATCCCTTCCAGACACACTTTCACAAACACAGAAGGACTATTTTACCAGTTACCTAGGTATTCCTTGGCCCAGTGAAGTTGACACATAAAATTAAACACCACACCATACAATCCAACAATGGAACTCCCCAACATTTACCCAAAGAAGTTGAAAATATATTTCCACACAGAACTTGCACACAGATGATTATAGCAACTTTATTCATAATTGCCAAAATTTGGAAGCAAACAAGATGTCCTTCAATAGGTGAATAGACAAACTGCGATATATCCAGACAATGGATAAGAATTTAGCTATCAAGCCATGAAAAGACAAGGAGGAAACTTAAATGCATATTATTAAGTAAAAGAAGCTAGTCTGAAAAAGCTGCATATTGAATAATCCCAATTATATGACATTCTGGATAAAGCAAAACTATGGAGACATTTAAAAAATCAGTGGTTGCCAGGGGTTGGGAAGAGGAAGGGATGAAAAGATGTGGCACAGAGGGTTTTTAGGTAAGTGAAACTACTTTATGATACTATAATGGTGGACATATGTTATTATTCATTTGTCCAAAGCCATAGAATGTACAACACACAATTTTACATTAGAACGACTCCCCTTGTGAACAATGGACTTTGGTGATAATGAGATGTCAATGCAGATTCATCAACTGTAACAAATATACCACTCTGGTTTATCTAGGAAAAGTTTGTCAGGGAGGCTACATGAGTAAGGGGCAGGAGTTATATGGAGAATCTCTGTACTTTCCACTTAAATTTTCTATGAACCTAAAACTGCTCTAAAAAATAAAGTCCATTTAAATAAAAGGCCAACAGGACCAATTCCAGCATAAAGTACAGACAAAAGGCTTACTTACACCTTTATATAAAGAATCAGATTTATTTTAAATTTTATTTTTAAAATAATTATAAATTATTTTCTGTAAAATACAAAAAATTTCATTTGTGTACTTAAGGAGTCTTTTTAATTCAAAATATCTCTGGTTATTTGATTTTTTAAATCATTTTCAAACTTTTTGTTGTTGTTGTTTTGCTTTTATTTTGTGGTGAGCCCTGTGTCTCTGGGCATTTGTATCCATACACAATTGCAGTAATCATTTATCTAATATTTTCTTATCTTTTTATCTTTCTTTTTTAATTTTATTTTTTCAGTGTTCCAAAATTCATTTTATGCACCACACCCTGTGCTCCATGCAATACGTGCCCTCCATAATACCCACCAAGAGGTTCACCCCATCTCCAACCACCCCCAATATCCCGTTTGTTTTTCAGAGTCCACAGTCTCATGGTTTGTTTCCCTCTCCAATTTCCCCCCAACTCATTTTTCCTCTTAATATTACTATAGGGCAAGGCAGTTATTTGAATTTTACTGACGTTCTATATTCATACAGAAATATAAGCATACACTAGTTTATATAATATGATTGCTATATATACTATAAGAAGAGCAAAATTTAGTATAGCTGCTTGTACTCAAGTGATTCTGATGAATTTTTGGTAATACCAGTAATACCATCATCCTTTTATTGTTGGTTATACTCTGGGACAATGTATCTATTTTAAACATTATAGGCATGTATATTTGCATCAGTTATCTATTGTTGCCTAACAAATTATCCTAAAACCTAATGGCTTAAAAAACAACATTTAGGGGTGCATGAGTGGCTCAGTGGGTTAAGCCTCTGCCTTCGGCTCAGGTCATGATCTCAGGATCTTGGGATCAAGCCCCGCATCAGGCTTTCTGCTCAGCGGGGAGCCTGCTTCCTCCTCTCTCTCTGCCTGCCTCTCTGCCTACTTGTGATCTCTCTCTCTCTGTCAAATAAACAAATAAAATCTTAAACACACACACACACACACACACACACACATTTATTTCTCACAGTTTCTGTGGGTCAGAAATTCAGATTCAAATGTTCTTGTTTTTTCTCAGATTCTTCCTCAACACTGCAATTAAGTTTTAGGGAAGATGGACATCTCAAGATTCAACCAAAGAAGGATCTGATTTCAAACGTCACTCATGTGGTTGTGGCAAGAATCAATTCCTGTGGACTATAAAACTAACTCAGTTCCCCACTGGTCATTGCTGGATGAAAATCATAGTCCCTTGCCATGTGTGCTAGGCAATTCATACTAGAACAGCTTGCTTCACTATAATTGACAACATCCAGAGAGTGCAGGTAGATGGGAATCACACAGTCTCTAATAGACTTACCTTAGAATTGGTATCATTTCATCTTAGCCTTACTCTGTTTGTAAAAGCAGAGTAGTAGCTTCGGCCTATGTTCACGGAGAGTAGATTACAAAGGATGAAATTCCAGGAAGTGGGTATTATTGGGACTCATTTATAAGCTGCCTATCACAGTGCTTGTTTTCTGCTAAAAAACTATAAAGTATTACTATATAATACATACTACTATTGGAAACATAAGTCGGCTGAGCATCCTGTTGTCCTTTTATGAAAAATCAGTTTGCAGAGTTGGCTGTCAAAATTTTCTGAATAAAAAATGAATCTTTAGGCAATCATTTATTTTCACATTGACTATTAAAGACAGCTGTCATCTGTCATAACCTAAAATGAAAAGGTCATATTTCATACATAAAGATAAGTATTCGGAAACTTTTTCTGTATACGCTGTAGAGTGACACTTAAAATATATATTTTTAAGATTTTATTTATTTATTTGACAGAGAGATCACAAGTAGGCAGAGAGTCAGGAAGAGAGAGAGGGGGAAGCAGGTTCCCCGCCGAGCAGAGCGCCCGACGCGGGGCTCGATCCCAGGACCCTGAGATCATGACCTGGGCCGAAGGCAGAGGCTTAACCCACTGAGCCACGCAGGCGCCCCGACACTTAAAATATTTAAGGGAAATGTAGTCCCAAGAGAAACTGACTCACTAGGGAATACAATATATCTCTTTCATGAAGCTTTCATTAATTTCCTATATTGGATAACAGTGTAGCCCAACTGGAGGACCCTAAGTAGAAGCAGCAGTCCCCAGAGGTCTCTACTAATTGTGATCCTAAGGCAAATCATTAAGGCAAACTTCCCTTAATTAGATATATTTCCCAAGTTGGAGGCAGAATACTCAACAACTCCCACGACTGTGGTAAGGATCTTAGCATTGATTGCTTTCTTTTCCACACTCAGTCAATGAAGTAGGACTCCGGTTCAATCGGATGCATTTATTTCTCAATATTTTTAAGCACTCTGACTAGCTGACATGAATTACCTTGAACTTTCCATCAAGAATTATAGCTTTCAAATACACTAATATTTCCATTGATTGGTTATATAACCCTAATTGTTTCCCTGTACTCATGCAAGACTCTCTACCATTCAATTTAAACATAGAATTAAGCCCTGTAAGTTTATTTTATTTTATAGCCCTGCAGTAAGGCAAAAGGAGATACCAGCATGTGCACATATTTTAAAAATGATACTTGTATTAAAATGAAGTATTTCAAGCAATCACTAAATTAGAAGAGTGATATAAGTCAAAATTGGAGAACAGTTTACAGAATTGCCTCACAGTTCTATTTCATATCTTACGTGCTGAAATAGAGCCAAATCCATACCGCTCTGAAGCTGGGACAAGTCAGCAGAAGAATGGTCACTCTTCTGAGATGACAGACTAAATGCTAAACCAGATATGCAACAGAGTTAACTGAAGGCAGTATCCTATTATATTTATGGAGATGCAACAGCTGTATAAAACGTGTTTTTCTTAGAGAAACACTAGATTAAGTCTCAACATTTAATCTAATTATTTATTTTCTCTCCTCTAAATCTCCTAGATGTCTTCATATCTAACCTACACAAATTCATTGCTTGCAATCCTATGCTTATTTTTCATTGGATAGAGTGCTTCTGCACCGCATCCTAATGTTCCCTTCCAAGTGGAAGAAGTCCATCATTACTGCACTTTTCCCCTTTTTATCCTTTAAGCTTATTTGAAGAGGGGTAACTTAATCTGACCGATGATTTTGCAAAGAGAAACCTGGTTCCGTTATCCCAGTCTTCTCTCTCGACTGCTTCTTGAAAATGAGCTTCCCTAGAGAAATTATGTTCTGCTGTGATCCTGGACACGATCTTTGAGAGGGGCAGGCCACCACATTGGAAAGCCTGCAGAGAACCAGCTCTATTCTATGTTTTAAGTCTTCTTAATTCTTGGATTCATTATTAATAAGGCCAATTTCCTGCAGATTCAGCACATTATTTAGCACCAGCTTCTTAGTAATAAAGATGATGCTACATCCTCCATTGACTTAAAGTTCTTGTTTTATGTCTTATTTATTAAAAATCTCAAATGGAGTTTCATTAGTGATATTATATATTCATCCCATTTAAACACTAATAATTCCTGGAAATATTTTCATTATATTTTCTTAAATACTGTTCCCATGTTATAAACTTTAAGTTATTTTCTATAATCATAAACTTGATAAAATTCTTGACAGTTCACTGAATGATAACCTATTTTTTTAAAAAGAATACAAATCAATGTGACCTTGAGTATATGTTGATTTATTTCCAATATTTATTATCTTGGTTTTCTATTTTATTGAATTTATACCAATTTCCAATGCTAAAAGATAAAAATACCATTCCTTTTTATAAAGATTTTATTTATTTATTTATTTATTTATTTATTTATTTGAGAGAGAGAGAGAGAGAGAGAGAGGGATGGTGTGCATGGAAGGGGAAGGACAGAGGAAGAGGGACAAGCAGACTCCCTGCTGAGCACAGAGCCCAATTTAGGACTCAATCCCAGCACCCAGACCATGACCTGAGTCAAAACCAAGAGTCAGATGCTCAACCAACTGCCTCACCCACGTGTCTCAAAAATGCTATTTTATTGTACTTAATGAGAATGACTCCACTGAGTTTCCTTTGACTCTTTCTGAGTCTTCTACTCAGTGTGGTCCATAGCTTATTTTTAGTTTGAGACAATTATTTTTAAATATTAAGAATGTATTCTCCTATTCATTGTTACCCAAAAGGTTACTAAATTTTGCTTCTAGTACTGTTTTTGTTAACTTAATATTAAATGATTTCATTCCTTAATTTGTTGAAAATCATTATAAATAGTCTTAAAACCTATAATAAGATATACTTTCTTCCTTTCAAACTATTTTTTTAACATATAATGTATTATTAGTCCCAGGGGTACAGGTCTGTGAATCATCAGGCTTACACACTTCATAGCACTCACCATAGCCCATATCCTCCCCAATGTCCATAACTCAATCAGCCTCTCCCTACCCCCTTACCCCTGGCAACCCTCAGTTTGTTTTGTGAGATTAAGAGTCTCTTATGGTTTGTCTCCCTCCCGATTCCATCTTGTTTCATTTTTTCCTTCCCTGCATCCCAAACCCTCTGCCCTGCCTCTCAAATTCCTTATATCAGGGAGATCATATAATTATCTTTCTCTGATTAACTTATTTCACTCAGCATAATACCCTCTAGTTCCATCCACATTGCTGCAAATGGCAAGATTTCATTTCTTTTGATGGCTGCATAGAATTCTATTGTATATATATATATACCACATCTTCTTTATCCATTCATCTGTTGATGGACATCTAGGTTCTTTCCATAGTTTGGCTATTGTGGACATTGCTGCTATAAACATTCGGGTGCACATGCCCCTTCGGATCACTGTGTTTGTATCTTTAGGGTAAATACCCAGTAGTGGGATTGCTGGGTCATAGAGTACCTCTATTCTCAACTTTTGAGGAACCTCCATGTTTAATAAAAATGTCACATACATACATATATAATATAAAATCTTTTATTTCTTTAAAGCATGTAACTGTATAGATGCATGACTAATCGATTAGTTAAAATATTCACATTTCAATTTTTCATTTTTAGTAAGTCATAGAAATTTTAATGTAACCTTGAAGATTCTATACTCATTTGTATCTCCAAATATATTTAGAATTAATTTGTCAATTTCTACCAAAAAAATTCAGTGTGATTTTGCAACTAGATAGCGATAAATCTATAAACAATAGAAGAACTGATATTATAATAATATTGATCCTTCCAATCCATGTACATAGTATAATTCTGTATTTATTTAGTTTTATCTCAACACCATTTTGTAATTTTCAGAATACAGGTCTTTCACACATTTTGCCAAATTTATTTCTAATTATTTCATTTTATGATGCTACTATAAATGAAATTGTTTTATTTTCTAATTACTCATGTTGGGTTTACATATATAATTGGTTATTATATTTTGATTTTAAATCCTTAAATCTTACTAAAGTCTTTTTTATTGTTTATTTTTTATTGTTATCTTTTTATAAATGCAGCTTTTTCTACATTTAAGATCACACTGCCTGTATATCTTCTTCTTTAATCTTCAAGGTAAAAAAGGTTTTTGTTTGTTTGTTTCCAGTAGTTAGAAACACTAACAAATTTCCCGGTTTTCCTGATATTTTTGGGAAACATTCGGTGTTTAAAAATTGTAAATGAGTGTGTGATTATTTCCTAGATGCCACTTTATAAGTTAAGGACATTCTCTCTTATTACTGGTTTTCTGAGAGGTTTTGTGAGGAATAGATGTTGAATTTTTAAGATGGAATTGAACAAGTATTTCCAATTCTAGTTGCTCAGTACAGTGTTGTTTTCCTCCTATCCATTCAATATTTGTATTTTCTTTTTCCCACAGTGAAAGCAGTTTCTCAAGAGCATCAATATATTTGCTCATTTCCTTAATTTTAACGAAGAAAATCTTACAGTAAATACAAAAAATGCAACTATTATACATATAGTATGAGCAATAGCACACTGGCTAAACAATGACCAAACTTTCTTTGCAGTTCTGTATCTCGTTGAAGGTGTATAGTCAGGGAATCAAGTTCAAAACTTCCTTGGTTTAATTCTATTTTTCTTCTCTATAGGTATGCTATTTGCTGTAGTCTGTTTACTATATTTTTATATACATTTTGGTCTGAGACCAAGCCAACAAATTTATTCTAATAATTCAAGATTTAGTGCTAAAGGTATATGTTTGTCCTATAACTCTCTACCAAAATACTTTGTAATTATCAGTAAAGGAGAATCACGAAACCTTAAAAACATCCTATCTCTTCCTCTGGATAAATCAAGTACCATTTGTTACAAATTTAAGGTGGCTGATTATTCTGGATGTATACACCAATAACAATAGCTTCTATTCTTACACTTGAAAAAAAAAATAGTGCCTTCTCTTTTTTTCCTTTTGAAGAAGTTTGGCAAGCTGGTCCCAGTTTAAACCATGTATATTTCAATTTGCATCTCTAGGCCTAGATTCCCATAACTGGGGCCAGAGTAGACTTACTGATGTGGACATAATACAAAAGATCCATTTTTGTTGCACAAGTATGATATCCATATATGTCTTTGGGATGCTGTGTAATTCTACAAATAGCTCTGTGTTCTGTGGAGTATTACAAATGCCAGAAAGTATCATTGTGGCATTCCTGGTTTCCAAATGTATAAACAAACTTCTACCCAGATGCAGCAGCATTAAATGCTATTAACACAGTTCTCTCTAATCTAAAAGGATAGTGGCAAATGTGTTTCTGAAGGGAATGGCTGGTTTTTAATCTGTAGTGGAAATAAATCTCTCACTAAAATTCGAGGATACATTATCACGATACTGTGTAGGGAGCAATGAAAGTAGATGAGTTGGCAATCAAATTTCATGCTTCAGGGCTTGAACTGTTTTTATAGGGGTTATAATGGGATCTTTTGAAATAAGTGAAGGAATTTTTCTTGCCTTAAAAAGTCTAGAGTTATCTATGTAGATCATGGTCCAATCTGGAGTTTCAAATGTACAGTTAACATAGCTATTCAAAAAAGAGAATTTGACAAAGTTAATCTGACTCAGTTTCCCTCAAGTGACACAGAAAAGCATGATATGAAACCTTTTCGGACACAAGAGGAATCCACGAAATTATTCAACTGGCATTACTCCTCATCTCAGAGAGAACTGACATCTTACTTGTAACCAAAAGAAACATCTTTATTCACACAATAAGGTTCACCTTCTGCTCTGCAGTTCTATAGATCACAGCTATATATAGAATCCATAAAAAGCAAGATGGGAAAAGAACAAGACAGTAAAGAACTTGCTATCTCTATACCAAGAATCAGTGTTGGTTCTGTCCCACAAACAACTAATTCCTTTCCCTTAAGAAAAATGTATACATTTTCTTTTAGTTTTGTGGTCCCCTTAAGTCACTTCCTGTGTGGAAATAAAGATCTTTTATTTGGTTTTATTTGCTTCTATATGTCTGCTAGACTTTATTGTACCGATGTTATATATCCAATTTTATTCTTATGAAATCAACTTACAGGATTGCTTTTGGTCTTACTCCACTCTGATATCTAAACATCAAAAGTGCTCCCCTTCTCTAAATAATATAAATAATAACAAACTTTTATAAGAGATCAAGATTGTTGGAGGGAAAAAGACTTTTCAGGAGGTATGTAACAATTAGAAGGTATGTGTAAGAGGAAGTTTATAAAGTGGTATGCGTTAAATAAATGTTAGTTCCCATTTTATAGCTCCTAGTATATTAGGTTTTCAATGTATATTTCTTAGTATAAATACCAATTTCTGATTAATTCAACTTGTACTTAACAGTAGCATATTAAGTCTCACATTAGAGAAATTGAGAAGTAACAATCAGTAAGCTATTTACCCAGGGTTACATTATCCAAACTACTTCCAAATATACTGAAATTAAAATTGTTCACTGAAGCTTAACATACAACTCATCCGCACTAGAAAGTTATTTGGCCATAGTAGGAAAGAGTTCACGTTCAAGGTAAGTCATTCACATGACATTTTATTCTTTTCTGATTAGTACACCCTAATGTGCCTAGAAACCTGTTTGAAAAGAACAAAACCTATTTCAAGAATTTCCTAGTATAGGGGCACTTGGGTGGTTCAGTGGGTTAAAGCCTCTGCCTTTGGCTCAAGACATGATCCCAGAGTCCTGGCATCAAGCCCGGCATTGGGCTCTCTGCTCAGCAAGGAGCCTGCTTCCTCCTCTCTCTCTGCCTGCCTTTCTGCCTACTTGTGACCTCTGTCTGTCAAATAAATAAATAAAATCTTAAAAAAAAAGGAATTTCCTAGTATAAATCACATAGCTCCTGACTTCTTAAATCTTACATTTCAAGGTCATCTCTTAGTTTTGATAAATACATTTTTTTTTTCATTTTTTTTAAAGATTTTATTTATTTATTTGACAGACAGAGAGATCACAAGTAGGCAGAGAGGCAGGCAGAGAGAGAGGAGGAAGTAGGCTCCCTGCGGAGCAGAGAGCCCGATGTGGGGCTCGATCCCAGGACCCTGAGATCATGACCTGAGCCGAAGGCAGAGGCTTAACCCACTGAGCCACCCAGGCGCCCCTTGATAAATACATTTAAAAGAAAATAAAACAAAAATAAGTTTATTGTTAAAATTATAACTATTATATTAATTAGTCTTGTTAAATTGCAGAAATGTTACTCTTGTTAAACTCCTCTACTAATTAAGAAAAAGTGTTACCTATCACAAATTTAATGGAAATGAAGATAGACATCAAATGTTCTTACATTTTTTTCTTTTTCATTAGTGAAACATTTTATCTCCACCATAGCATTGCTCATATTTAAGAATACACCTAAATCTGTACTTTTTAAAAAAGTCTATCCAAAAGTTATAAATCACTACTTTGGAAAAAACTGCCATTCTGTATAATCATCACTATGTGATGTCACATTTTATCAGGTGTGTCTTTTTACGAAAGTAGCCCACACATAATCTGTCATGATTCCAGCCTCTACTCCTGACATGTGCAAATGATAAGATACAAGTGTCCTATCACATTGTTTGGAAAAGTTTTCTGGCATTTTATTTTTCCTGCTCTCTTCTTCTTCTCTTCTTTTCCTCTTTCACCTTCTTTAAACATACTAACTCCAGACTATTAATAAGATAAATATTTCTATGCAAATGATGGCTAAGTACATTTAAAAGAATTACTGCTTACCTATTTTTCCATTAAATATGATTCTCCATGCACTGACATTAAAAAAACATTCACAAAACTAACAAAAATTTAAAAATGTACACAGTCCTAGGTAGAGATGATGATTCAGGCTTGGTAAGTTGTATGCTACTCTACAGGAAGCAAAAGAAAGCAGTCACTGGGAATCCTTGTGCACCCAAATAGAATTGCCTCTTTGTTCCACGTGGTTTCAGGGACTTGTGAATGAAGAGGCCCATGAGTTCCCAGAGTTTTGTAATTTGGAAGTCAATCCCTGGAGGTAGCGGGAATAGTTGGGGTGCTAGAATATGTGGACAAACTCCTTTTAAGGGGAAGCTAGAGACTTTAAGGTTGGAGTGAGTCCAGGGGAGATGACACGGGACCTTTCTACCAGCTCTCTCAGGCTCCCAGGAGATTCCTAGTCAGCTCCTACAAGGAGGCTTATTAGAAGCAGGAACTTCAAGTAGAACCTGAGGAAGTATACAGAGGAATTACTTCCAGGGAGAAACAGGAAGGTGGGAATTTTTGCCTCTTTTTTCTGAGGCAGGGTCAGGGTGAGTAGAGGGCAGGATAGCTTCATGTGTTCTCCCAGAGTTTTGTAATTTGGAAGTCAATCCCTGGAGGTAGCGGGAATAGTTGGGGTGCTAGAATATGTGGACAAACTCCTTTTAAGGGGAAGCTAGAGACTTTAAGGTTGGAGTGAGTCCAGGGGAGATGACACGGGACCTTTCTACCAGCTCTCTCAGGCTCCCAGGAGATTCCTAGTCAGCTCCTACAAGGAGGCTTATTAGAAGCAGGAACTTCAAGTAGAACCTGAGGAAGTATACAGAGGAATTACTTCCAGGGAGAAACAGGAAGGTGGGAATTTTTGCCTCTTTTTTCTGAGGCAGGGTCAGGGTGAGTAGAGGGCAGGATAGCTTCATGTGTTCCAGATATTGGCCACTCTAGTGCAGTCATAGCACATTGTTCTCATTTTCCCTTATCTGATGAGATATGATGTGACACATCTTTTCAGATGCTCATTTAAAATCTTAATCTTTTCTTTGATGAGGTATCTATTAAGGTCTTTGGTCCATTTTTAATTGAGTGATTTGTTTTCTTATTGCTGAGCTTTAAACATTCTTCGTATGTTTTGAATAACAGTTCTTTTTCACATGTATCCTTTGCAAATATTTTCTCTAGGTCAATGCTTGTCTTCTTCTCTTGATAGGATCTCTTGAAGGGCAAATGTTTTTAATTTTAATAAAGTCTACTTTATTATTTATTTCATGGGTCATGTCTGTAGTATTATAACTAAAAAGGCATTTTCATGCCCAAGGTCATGTAGATCTTCTCCTTTGTTATTCTTTAAGAGTTTTTAAAGTTTTGCGTTTTACATTTAGGTCTGTGATCCATTTGGAGTTAGTTCTGTGATCAATGTGGAGTTAATTTTTGTGTATAGTGAAAGGTTTCTATGTGAGTTTTTTGTTTTGTTTTTTGTTGTTGTTACTTTTTGCATGCAGATATCCAGTTGTTTCAGCATCACTTGTTGAGAAAGTATCTTAGCGTCTTTGTCAAGGATTAGATGACAATATTAATAGGGGTCTATTTCTGGGCTCTCTATTTTGTTGCATTGATCCCTTTTCTTCTATTGTTTTGCAAATACCATACACTCTTGATTACTGTAGCTCTACAGTAATTCTTTTTTTTTTTTAGATTATTTATTTATTTATTTGACAGACGGAGATCACAAGTAGGCAGAGAAGCAGGCAGAGAGAGAGGAGGAAGCAGGCTCCCGCTGAGCGGAGAGTCCAATGTGCGGCTTGATCCCAGCACCCTCGGATCATGACCCCAGCGGAAGGCAGAGGCTTTAACCCACTGAGCCACCCAGGCGCCCCAGCGCTACAGTAAGTCTTAAAAGTTGGGTAGCATCAGTCCTTCAAGTTTCTTCTCCTTCAGTATTATGTTGCCTACTCTGGGACTCTTGCTGGATACAAACTTTAGAATCAGTTTTTTTTTCATATCCAAAAAATAACTTGCTGGGATTTTGATTGGTTTTGCATTAACTCTATAGGACAAGAATTAACTCTGACTATACTGTCTTCCTTATCCCTGAACATTTCGAATCTCACCATCTGTTTATTTTTTATTTGATTTGGTTCATTTATAATTTTTTTCATATAAATATGTATATATTTTGAAAGATTTGTAACTAAGTATTTCATGTTTTTGAGCACCAATGTAAATGCTAATGTACTTTTAGTTTCAAAATCCTCTTGTCTTCTGTTGTTGTTCACATAGAAAAATAACTGGTTTTGTATATTAACCTTGTTTTCTGCAACCTTACTACTATTATTCATTAGTTCCAGGAGTTTGGGGGGTTTCTTTCTGATTTCTCAGATTTTCTACACAGACAATTATGTCATCTGCAAACAAATCAATCTTACATCTCCTTTCAAAATCTTATACTTTTTCCCCCTTTTCTTACCTTATTGCATTAACAAGGACTTCCAGAACAATATTAGAAAGAGAGGTAAAGGGGTCTATCCTTGCCTGGTACTTGATCTTAGTGGAAAAGCTTTGAGTTTTTCAACATTAAGTTCAATGGTAACTGCAGGATTTTTGTAGATTATTTCTATTAACTATTAAGGTTAGAGAGTTCCCCTCTATTCATAGTGTACCAGTTATATATAAAACTATTCAATAGTTACTGATTTTTTTGTCAAATGCTTCTTCTGTATCTACTCGTATACTCATATGATTTTTATTTTTAATTCACTGGTATGATAAATTACTTTATGATAAATTACTAATTGATTTTCCAGTGTTGAACCAGTCGTGTATACCTGGAATAAATTTCACTTGGTAATATACAATTCTTTTATGCACTATTAGATTCAATCTACTTATATTTTTTGAGTACTTTTTGCATGTTTGTTCAGAAAATATAGCAAGTCCAAAAACTGTAGGGCAGGCTGGCAGTCTGAAAACTCAGATAGGAATAAATACCGGGGGTAGAATTTCTTCTCTGGGATATCTTAGTTTTTGCTCTTAAGGTCTACAGGTGATTGGATGAGCCCCACCCACATTATCAACAGTAATGTCTTCTACTTAAAGTCACTGATTTTACATATGTTAATAGCATCTACAAAATACTTCTACATCAACACCTAGATTAGTGTATTTGATTAAATAATTGAATACTATCTTTTAGGCAAGTTGACACATTGAACTAACAATCCCTGTCCACTACGGCTGTCTTATCCCCTGAGTCGCTATGAAATTACTGGATGATCTGTGTTTGGTTTCTTATCCCAAACTGTACCTTACTTTTAGGTAACCTGCAATATCTACATTCCCTGATTGTTTTCCCCTGAAATGACTATTGCTTTCATCAGTGCTTTTTAGACATGACTTTCATCAATGCTTTTTAGACATAATCTTTCCAAGCTCCCACCAAATCAAATCAGTCCCTCTGTCAGGACAGCTGAAGATCCCCATGGCCTGTCCTGCATTGGTAGGAAAATTGCACAAAGGAGCTGGGTGCAGGGAGAATATGTAAGTATCCCAGTCTGTAGAATTCCACTGTTCTTACCAAAATTTTCTGGAAAAAAAATGTTTCTTAATTTTCCACCACTTAAATACGAGTAGTCAGACAAGGATGACAAGAAAGTTAAGGAAGGCTTCTAATGTAAAAGAAAGGGTTTTAAACAAGTAGATTAAAAATACCTTGGACGAAGCAGAAACTGTGTAAGAATAAAAAAAATTAAAAGAAGAGTGACATTTCCAGAGAATCATAAAACTACTAAAATAAAAGATCATCAGGCAACAAATAAAGCACAGCTATTTTAAATTAAACTCGGAGTTAAAAATGAAAAATTAATAGAAATTGTGAAAGATAAAGTTAGCAAATTCTCCCAGAATAAGCAAAATCAGAAAATATAAAGCAGGATATGACAGTTAAGAAAATTATATAATTGATCAATAAAAAAAAGTATAAAGTAGATCAGAAAAAAATGGAGAGGGAAATATAATAATAATAATATTTCAACTTCTGTTTTTTGTTTTTATTTATTTATTTATTTATTGCTCAGAAACACAGAATGTTGAAAAGACATTCACCTATAAACTAACAGCAAGAACAAAATTGGACAGCTTGCAAAGAAATAGCTTCTATTTAATCCATCACAAAACTGAATTCACAGGGCAACCAACCTGAAATGGGGAAGTGAGCCACGAGAAGCACCTAAAGGGAGAAACAGGCATTTGCTTACTTGGAACAAATGCTAATGAATGACATATAAACCAAAGTGCAGATTCAACTAGAAATTATGGATGAATTACTAAAGCCCAAAGCTGAACTAAAGTGAAACTGCAAAGCCACCAGAGGAGACAGATTAAGCAGAGTTCTTATATTCTATATGCAAAAATGGAGCTTGTCAAATATGAATTTCATCGTAGTATGATCTGCATGGGCCACTTCACTGGGCATTCTCTGATGTCACTGTTTATAGGTTTTAGCTCTTGGTGTATTAAGTTTCCCAAAGAAGACTTTTCCCCTATTAAATGTTGTAACTTCTTAAGCTAAATTCCAAAACTTCTGGGAACACTGTGGATTAAAATACCCAAGGACCTCATGATTCAATGTGCAAACTTAATGACTTTGTTATTTGCACAGTAGCCTGGAGACTGTAATCTGCCTGTTGACTGGTTGTTCCACCCTCTCCTGCTAAAGACCCTATAATCTGCTCCCTACATGTTGTACAGAATGGTGTATGTATCTAACCATTAAACTGTTTTTTTTAACAGACTTCCACTTACTCAGTTTCAGGCTCACTTTTACTTTTAATTCCACTAATACTTGATACTGACAATTTTTGAGATTTTTGTGGATTATAGCAAGTAGCTGGGTTTTAAGAATTTTGATGTGTTCTAAACCTACAGAGTGTTCTCTATATACCACATAATTTTGCTCTTGTCTATAGGCATATTTGCTTATTTTTATAATGTTACCTTTTTTTTAATCAAGATCACAAATTAGTTCACTTTGACTTTAGCCACATATTCATTATATATCTCCTTCTAAAGCAATGAACATCAGCATATTTTTAAATTAATATCAAAGCAGGAAAAAAACTGATGGATTAAATTGAAAAACTAAAGCAAGTACATGTGCATGAAAAAATACATCAAAAATTGTCTCTTGGATTTGCATTTTTCTAATCCTCAATATTTTAATATCAAGGAAGTGTTTATCCAGGGTAGTGGTTCTCAAAGGTTTTATGTGAATTTCTCCAATCTATGAAGAGTAAGCATAGCACCAGGAATGGTAAAACTTTACTTGGAAGTGGACCACTCTAAAGTGATAGTATAACAAATTTTGTACTTACTCTATATCATTATTTGTTGTGATCTGAAATTACATGTCCATATTTTTCTGATATAATTGGTTCTCCAGGATACTGTGTCATGTCATTTCATTATTTCCAGCTGCTAATATTCCAAAACATAAAATCCAGTGCAAGTTCTGGATTCAGAATTTATAACAATACATATGAGACAGTAAAACACTGAGTGAGTTCACTGAACTGCCCTCTTGCGCTTGTGTTTTCAGTCTATTTAGAAAAACCTTGAGAATTTTGATATGGTGATTTTGTTTCTTCTATAACGACAGACATTCTGTAGCAATTTATCGTTTGAGGAAGAAAGAGAGCAAAAGAGAGAGATCAAGAAAGAGAAAAATTGTGGTAGATAAGAATATGATGAAAAATTGCTCAAAAACATGAAAAATCAAAATGTCATTGATAAATAGTTTAAAGTTAGACCAACATAGAGATGTAATAAACTTGTGTTTTTAAGAAAATTCTTTGTGGTAAAACAATGGCCTAATTGTTTAATAATTATCACAGGCATGTGGGAATGAAGGTCAGACAAGATTCTAACTGCCTGGATATCAGATTTCATTTGATATTTGTTTGCCAAAGCTTTTTCTAATCTCCAAGGAATGCTGAAACCTACATAGGAGACATTTGTTAGGTGGCCACACTTCATTGAAATAGGAGAGCCAAATTCCTGAAATTTCAAAGGTCAATAATGTGTTCCTTCAACCAGTAATTTCAAACTGTAATATCTTATTTATAAAATGATACAGAATACTAAAATGAAAGGCATTACATAATAAAAGCATGAAATATATTTTTGCTTTTTGAGTAAAATGGTTGATATATTCCAAAACTCTTACATTTTTCTTTTTAGACTGTTTTCTTGAGGCCCTTTGCCTCTTGCTAATTCACTTCCTTTTACACACACACATACACAAACATGCATACACACACATATACTGTGGTTAATCATTTGTATTATAAGAATTTGTAGGACAAGAAATCATTTTCTCTCCATTAAAAAAAGTTTATGTACTCTTAATGACACGTAATTTCCTTTAAAGTGCTAATTTAGTGAGCAATGAGAAGTCCAGTCTCTTGATATTGAATGGATGGACATGTTAGTAGAAAAAACACAGGAGTAGAAATAGGAGATGATCGAAATTTTCATATATTTTGAAGATATGACCTGAATCAGTCATTTTTCTTCAAAATTATTTTATATCATAAATCTGCTGTATGGAAGGCATGGATACTAATAGTGATTTTAAACCATGGATTTAGACAGAGCTGAAAGGATCATTACTCCCATTCTGAGCACTTGACTTTTGTTCCTTGATTGAATCTGTGAGGGCTACTATACATACCTCGTGTTATTTACAACTTTCCTAAAATCCTTGTCAAAAGGAATACCTCTCCTCAAAGTTTTGCAGCACAGTTTCTAAGTATTCAATGTTCCTATGAATCGTCACGGTAATTTCCAACTTTCAAAACATGAAATAACTAAGTATAAAAAGTATATATCCAGATATTTTAAATGATTCAGGCAAAACAAAATGATGCAGTTTTTATCGAAGCAATTGAAATTGATATTCAATATATGATAGTCAATTGTTTTCAGCATGCTGCAGGTCTCTCATAAAATTATTATTTCCCGCACAGTGTACCCCTCACGTGGATAAAGCACTTTGCACAGCAACTCAAATGTAATACATTCTGACTAAATATTAATTAACTTATGGAACATGGGACATTTGAAATTTAATTACATAAATATTGGACTTCGACTACATTTCCATAATATATAATGAATCAATTAGAAGGAAGGGTTTTGACTTATTTCCATAAAAACTTGCCAAAAACTCTGTCAAACAAATATTTTGAAATTTTTTGCTCTATTATAATATTTAAAACTTTTTCATTAATCAAATATTTGTGCTTACATGAGAAAAATCTTGTAATTTAGATAGTCCATGACTACTGTAAACTCTCTTGCCAACAAATGATTGAAAAGAACTATTTTTGTCATGCCAAATAGCTTTTATAAATATCACATTTTCAGCTGCATAGTAATCTATAGAAAAAACAAATAAAATACATTGATCACATTAGAAAACAAAGGGAATAGTTTCAATAATAGAATTTAAATTGTCTCTTAAAGATTTTATTACAGAAATCTTTATATTTTATATAAGGAAAGGATTTTAATTAATTTAGTATAAACGAGACACACTGTATTTAGACACATTCTGCAGGCTATGTAATTTTCAGGCTGAATTCTAGTTTTCCCAGAATCTCTTGGGAAAAAAAGTTTTGTGTCATGATTGGGAAATGCTTTAGCATGCCTCACATTGACTTCACTCTTGGGGCCTAATTTAACAGAAGTAGTAGAGGCATAATCAACATTTTTTGGACTCCATGTTACAACTTGTTCTTTTCTTAATTGTGATTATTTAATACCAAAGGAATTGTTCATTTGGTCTTTAATTTGATGTTCGCATATTGAAGATTCGAAGGTCAAACGCTGCTCTTGTTTCAATTCAGGTCTTTCTTGATTTCCAAAATAAAGAATATCCATAATTATACTTTCTTTTGTAATCACAAAGATATTCTAAAGACTAATTAAAAAATTAGTTAGCCAGCTACTTGAAATAAAACGATATGCTTATGTATCTCTTGGTTTGATCACTATTTCTATGGAAAGAGACACAAAGCCAGATAGATGAAAATGAAAAAGACAGACAACACCAAGTGTTGATAAAGACACAGATACTTTTACTGTTGATGAGATTGTGAGTTTATGAATCTATTTTAAATCCTTTTTATAGCCAAAACCTGAAAATGTACATATTTTATCCAGCATTTCTATATAAAGAGCTTTCCACAGGAAGCATCTATAAGCTTCACAAATGACAAGTGTAAGAATGTTCACAGTAGCACTATCTTTAATATTTCCCAAATGAAAAATTAATATTGACATAAAATGAATAAACAATTTGTATTATATTCATTCAGTAGAACCTTACATAGCAGTGACAATAAATTACAACACTATAATGACAACTACACACAACCTAGATAAATCACACACATAAAATATTGAGTGAGAGAAACAGACTCTCAAAAGTACTTACTGTATTATTTCAATTAAAAACCAAACAAGGCTATCTATGAAGATAGAAGTAAAGAAGTGGTTACCATTAGGCTGATATGTAAGTAGAAAAGAGTAGGATGAAACTAAAGGAACAATTTTGTTTCTGCCTGGATTCTGATTCCCCAGGTGTGCTCAGTGTATGATCATACATGTAACTATATATTAACGGTATATTTTACGTATATTATACATCAATAAAATTTTTATATAAAAAGGGACATTTAGGGGCGCCTGGGTGGCTCAGCGGGTTAAAGCCTCTGCATTCGGCTCAGGTCATGATCCCAGGGTCCTGGGATCGAGCCCCGCATCGGGCTCTCTGCTTGGCTGGGAGCCTGCTTCCTCCTCTCTCCCTCTCTGCCTGCCTCTCTGCCTACTTGTAATCTCTATCTGTCAAAAATAAATAAATAAATAAATAAAATCTTTAAAAAAAAAAAGGGACATTTAAGTGAGCCTCTTGTATATTGTCACAATGAAGATTATATCAGGATCAAAAGTTATTTTCTTCAAACTTTTTGCCTAAATAAATTATTGGGAATACAACATTTCTTAAACTGAATAATATACTTCTCTAGAATTAATACCAATCAAAGATCATCTTTAAAAAAATCACTTTAGGGGGCGCCTGGGTGGCTCAGTGGGTTAAGCCGCTGCCTTCGGCTCAGGTCATGATCTCAGGGTCCTGGGATCGATCCCCACATCGGGCTCTCTGCTCAGCAGGAAGCCTGCTTCCTCCTCTCTCTCTCTGCCTGCCTCTCTGCCTACTTGTAATCTCTCTCTGTGTGTCAAATAAATAAATAAAATCTTTAAAAAAAAAAATCACTTTACATAATTAGTATCAGAATTGACTCTCTTTTTAAAAGCTTTTGGAGTTTGATCCCTGAGACCACAACTTGAGCCAAAACAGTCAAAAGTTCAACCCACTGAATCAACCAGGAGCCCCAAGAAATGACAATTTCTAATAAAAAGTTTCAATTAAAACCCAACCTATGTGTGTATGTGTGTGTGTGTGTGTGTATGCAGGTGTTTATTTTTTAGCTATGCTGTATCCTTTAAGTAAATTTTGATTAACTAACACAATTGTTTTCAAACATTTGTCTCTAAATTCCCAACCAGGATAAACTATCTATCTGATTTCTGAGATACACATCAGGGATCAGTCCACTGTCTTTATAAATTGATATTCATTGGCTGTCTTTTCTGTTTCCAATTCCATCAAATACATTATTTGTAACTGACCAGTTTCTGTCAGCAAATGAAACTCAGTATAACCAGAATGAAAAGCTGCAGTCCAGTGCATATGCCCTTCAAACAAGATTTTAAGAGTCTCTTTTTTATGTTCTCTATTCTTCGCCTTCTTCCTCTCTATAATCTTCCATTCCTATTCCTATCTTACAATATTGAGACATACATGGAACATCATTTCAAGAATGGAGAATTTAGTCGTGTACCATGTTTGCACATAGCTTTAATGTGATTGTCTATGATTCCGTAGGCAAACATAAGAACACTGAATTGCACACAAAGTCTGTAGTCATATCATCTGTGGCTACAGATGGAAAACAGCCTGCACAAACAGGAGGTATTGCTAACCAGTGGATTTCCAGTTTCAATATGTTTGAGCAAATCTTCGGGTAACAGAAAGACATTAGCAACTGGGCAATGTTGAAGAGGTGTCAGGAGAAAGACTCTCCAGCCTGAGCCTAAACAATTTTTTTTTAAGATTTTATTATTATTTTTTTTATTTGACAGACAGAGATCACAAATAGGCAGAGAGGCAGGAGCAGGGGGCGGGTGGGGGGGAAGCAGGCTGCCTACTGAGCAGAGAGCCCAATGTGAGGCTTGAATCCAGGAGCCTGGGATCCTGACCTTAGCTGAAGGCAGAGGCTTTAACCCACTGAGCCATGCAGGTACCCAACACTTTTCATAAAATCCAAGAATTATTTGAAGAATCTTGGTTATCTGAACCACCTATCTACGTACTTAGCTTATTTCCTTAATCACCACTGCAGCACCATACCATGTTGCCAATCACCCCTCCTTTCTCCCTGAGGTGGGCATTCCCTGTGAGATGACCAGTGATTCAGAGAAACAAAATACACTCTAAACTAGATGAATGCGCTTAACCACTAGAAAATTTAGAATCAGGAAACATTATTGTTTATGTCTGATCTTATATCTTGTTTGCCTTTATTTTCTTAAAAAAAAAAAAAAAAAAGAATCTAACTCTTGCACAGTCAAGGCCATGATCAGCAAGATGGGAAAGGAGAAATTGTTCTGTGATTGTTCTTCCCCTTTCCCCACCATTTCTCAGCTAAGTGACCACAGTGACCTCTGATGCTCTTTGATAATGAATCTGCTCAACTGTGGCCTGCTACCTACCATAGCTGCTTAACACACACAGCCTGTCCATTTCTGAGGTGTTCTTGTCCTCCCCAGAGCCTGTGACACAGATCATTCAAAAGGCCACCCAGTTTCAACTTTCATCTTCAGGACCACTTCCTCCCTTAGCGACTCAGTCAGCAGGCAGGGGAAATCTGTGTTGGGGCATGAAGTTTGCCCCTCAGATTAAAATGCTTCTGGGGGCTGGCAAAATTAGAAAACCTGCTTCGAGGATAAAATCATTTCATTTTGTTAAATGCTACCAGCAGGGGAACATTTTTAACATCAACACCCAACAAGCATGCATGACCCATTACGTTTCAGAAGTCACCCCCTTCCTTATAGGACACATATAGCACTTTACCTCTGAAAAAGATTTCTGACAATGACCCGAATATCAAAATTAGGCAACAGCCAGAAACCATTTCCTTTCTTTTACATCTTTTTGTCAGGTGCCCTCCCTGAGTCTTTTCATTCAACCTGGCAGAGGTTTGTCTCTTTGCCTTTAAAAGTTAAATCCACCTTCATCGCCCAATGTAGAAAGAAGTGAAATTAAACTGCAGCGTGTTCCAGAGGAGAAAATCTACTTTATTCATCTCTCAGCCCTACTTTAACTTACACTGACCTAATTACAACCCACACCAGAAGCGTCGAAAGTGTTGAAGGAGCGCTTCTGCCACCTAGTGGTCAGTCCCCTGCACTGTGCACTGAGGCCTCCAGGTTTTCGCTGTATTTTTGAGATGTCTGGCACCTAAGTGCAAATGACCTTCTCTAGTCTTTGCATGAATCCTGAGGATATGCATCACACACTGCTCTGTTCCTTTGGAGATTCACAATGTAATGGTCTTCTAAAGAACTCTATTTAGAGAAGGTTGAATTAATGGCTCTTAAGATGAACTATAGCTTGGAAACTATTTTATCAAAACGTATGCCATTTCATGAAAGTTAAATAGAAAATTATAACGCAATATTAATAGTCATTAAAGCAATCTTTTAAATACTATGTAATGAATATAATATTTAGGGATGTTAGCACCCTCCCCCCTAAATCAATTATCCTTCCTCATAGCGGCTGCATGATTTAGCTAGCTAAATGATTTCTTTAGCACAGCAACTGGCTTGTTTATTTGTTTGCTTTTGAGAGTGGTAGTGGACATTTAAGAATGCCTCATTCTCTTTTTCTGGCTTCATTAACGAGTTATTGATCAGTGACTTGAAAGAAAAACTTGGATGAAAAATGTAGTTGGCCTTAAATCTCCAATGCTAATTAAAACCAGGGAAAGGAAGGAACATGAAAGGTACTTACAATGCCCAAATCTCAGGCTAGCTGATCTCTTCCACCAAAGTATTAAGGGAGCAGCCATGAGCTCAGCCTGGCATTCCAGCCTGTATCACAGAGCAGGGAAATGCCCCCGTGCAAAAGTCCCTGTGGAGAGAAAATGAAGGAACTGCCTGTGTACCGAGTGGGGAATCATTTCTGGAATCATTAGGATAAGTAATGGTGAAGGTCGCATTTATCCTACTTCCCACAAAGCATTCAAAGTGCTGTGATCAGTTTTAGTGTTTGAATATATGAGTATGCTCTTCAACATTGTGGTTCCAGCCTGCTTATCATTTTAAATCTAAGGAGAAAATCAGTAAAAAATTTTCATTATTCACCATAAGCACTGTTAAGTATGTACTGCTTTTGAGCTCTTGTTTAGAGCAGTGGTGATACGAGAGAGTATCTACATGATTTAGGGCTTAACCAGCCCTGTTTTATTTTATGAAAACTCAGAGTGTGCTAAAACTGATACGGTCATTAATTCATCAAATGTTTATTGGAGAGTAAGCTATGAGCCAGTCCCTGTAAGAGACACAAGATTTACATATTACAAGCAAAACCAACATGGCAAGGCTTTCACGGGGATTAATTCAATTTTTTCCTCTACTATGCACCCTGTAGACTAAAATAAGAAATGTACAATATTTTGGATAATATCTCAAAATCAACCCAATCTTGTCAATCTTCTGCCCTTTCTTAAGTCAACCTTTTTTTATTTTTAACCTAGACTATTTCAGTGGCTTCCTAACAAGTCTGCCTATGTTTAGTTTCTGTTTGTGTTTCCCCCAAATTCATATGTTGAAATCCTAACCCCTGGTGTGATGGTTTTGGTTGCTGGGACTTTGGGGATATGATTAGGCCATGAGAGTGGAGCCCTCATGAATGGAATTAGTGTCCTATAAAGAAGACCCCAGAGAGCTCCCTTTTCCCTCTTCCTGCCACGTGAGGACATGACAATCTATACAGTTTGTAACTGAGAAGAGGTCTCTCACCAAAACCTGATCATGCTGAGACCCTGATTTTGCACTTCTAGCATCTAACACTATAAGTAATGAATTTCTGTAATTTATAAGCCATCTAGTCTATGATACGGTGTAATAGCAACCTGAACAGACTAAGGCAGCTTCTTCACAATCTGAATTAATTACATGAATGAGCATTGTAGATATCTGAGGAAGAGCACTCCGGACATAGGGAACTCAGGGCTGGCCTTGAGGCTGGACCTTGTTTGTTGTGGTCCACGGGAAGCTGGAAGGCCAGCGAAACTGGAGGAGATTGAAAAAGAATATAGTAGAAGTTGAAGCAAGAGAATGAACATGCTTCAGATCATATAAGGTCTTGTTGGTTTTATAAAAACACTGACATACTCTCAAGGAATTACAGTACCTTTAGAAGATTCTGAGCATGGGAGTGACATTATCTTGATAAGCAAGATCATGGAGACTACTGTATCGACATTGACTTTTTTTGTGAACAAAACCTGGAAACTACTGGGGGAATGCAGGTAGCATATAACAATGGCCTGGACTGATGTGACATGAAAAGTAGTTGGATTCTGGATAAACTAAATGGTCCATCAGTATTTCCTGAAGAAACACATTAGGAATGTAGGAAGAAGACAAAAGTAAAGGACGGGATGGACATGAGCTCAATGGTGTTGATATTTAAAACTGGAAGAAAGGAGTTGCCATTAATAGTAAAAGGGGAAAATGAGGGAGGAGCAAGTTTTTGGGAAAAGATCAATACATATTAATTTTGAGATATCTGTTTGAAATGCAGATGAAGATGAGTTAGCAGTTATATATATGTCTCTATTATTTAGGGTAAGAGATCTGGAGATGTACTTGGACTTTTCTGAATACAAATAGTATTTTAAGCCATGGACTGTATGAGGCCGTCAAGAGGGAATACAAAGAGATAAATAGCAACAAAACAAAACAAAACAAAACAAAAAACAAACAAAAAACCCCCAGAGTATTAAAGACATCCTCAATTCCAGAGTATTCCATCATTAATAAATTAAAAAAGGGGGGGAGCGACAAGGAGGTTAAAAGGTATGGCTACTGAGATAACAAAAATCTAGATGATTTTGTTCTGGAAGTCCAGTGAAAAGTTCCTTATAAGAGGAAGGAGCAAGCAATCATCCTGTCAGTGCAGGCTGTAAGTCAATCAAGTAAGGTTAACACTGAGAACTGACCATTAGATTTACCATGGAGATCACTACCTTGACAACATCACTGCCGGTAGAGGATGAGAAAAATAGCATGACTGGAGAGGATCTAAGAGAGAATAGGAGGAAGAGAGGAAGTGAAGAAAGTAAATACATCGTATAAACAAATACTTCAGTATAGAGTGTTCAATATTATTTGTGTTCACATTATTGCAAGTATTTAACAAATCAGTCATGATTACTATGAACCTCAAGACAGAGCCTTATCAAGTATTGTGCCTCTTCAGAATTCAGAATTAAGCAGATAATAAATTAAGAGAATCTGAATAGATGCAAAAATTTCAACCTGAGAAAACAGTTGTTTCTATTACTAGCAGTACTCAATATTCTTTATATTCTGTATATTCTTCCCACTGCAAAATTAGATATAGCTCAGTTATAGATTTTCACAGATGACCTTCTGTACAAGAATCATCACTTAATGGGCCATATGTAAAAAACTGTCTTGTAATATGCAAGGTAATTACGATGAACATGAGAAAAACACATAATGCATATATTCCTTCTAAAGAAAAACAACTGAGTCCCCAAAATAAGTTAATATGAATGACTTAATTTTCTTTCATTTGATGACCTCGTAGACATATAACAAAATTTCCTGGGTTAAAAGATAACATAATGCAAAAAAAGAAATTTAGACAATGATTTATCCCTTATCTGGGATCATTACCATTAGAAAGCCTCTTGTCTTCAGAATTTATACTTAACAGAATATAATACAACTCCTAAGGAGACTATTATGCAGGAAAAATTGATATGTAATTTTAGAAATAATCACAAATTATAAACATAAATAATAAAAGCACAAATTATGTATTAACTTTGCAGGGTCTAAAGTATTGAGGCCAAAAGATGAAAGATAGAAACAGTCAATTAAATCACAGAAAGCCACCTTAAAAAAGCAGGCTCATGATATCTGGATGTGTCCCCCAAAGCATGGTGTACAGAAAAGCCCTCTAGGTAGTTCAAACAAGTTGCCTAGAAACAGATTATTTCATGATCTTATTGTGAAATATCATTTAGATTTTAGCCAGATAATTCATAGACATTTACGTTCAGTTAATTCTGTTTTAGAGCATGAATTGGAGTCTAGCAAAGGGAGGTGAAGATTTCAAGTGAGTATCTTAATCCTTCAAAGCAAGAAAGCTTTCCATGGAAGAAGGCAGAGCATTTAAGGACATGACTCCCAGACTTTGGCCTATAAATATATTAGATCCTCTTTTAAATCCTCCTTTCACTTAGTCTTAAATTCTGTGAAGCTGGGATTTACTATTTCACCTATCTGGAAAAAAAAACATGTGTCTACCTTAAGGTTTTTTATGTGGTATAAATAGACTCAATTGAAATCAATTTTAAACACTAGCACAGAGTCTTGGCAGGATGGACTATAACACACACAACACACAATGAAAAAAGAAATAAAATAGAGCATTTGTTTAGTATTAAAAATTCATTAGTATATTTGAAGGAATAAAATATATTCATAAGCTGTTTTAAATATTTAATGCTAAAGGTTTTACTACCAAATAAATTCATTAAAGAGTAATCTTAAATTGATGTGTTTTTTTTCTTTAATAAATATGCCAGGTTTAATTATCCTGATCTAAATAGTATAGAAGTTAGTGAACATTAAATCCACGGCAATGTTATTTTTATGTTGTATTACCTTCAATGATATCAATTTAATTAAATATCAATTTAATTAAAGTATGCATTGGCAAGGACCAACATGACTTAATTGTTTAAAACAAAGCTTTTCTTAGTCATTGCCAAACCTAAAAATTAAGCACTCAAATGACCTTTTCTTTAATGTTCCTTACAAAACTGTTCCATGGATATAAGTTTGGAAAAGTCATAATTAGAGCATTTTTATTGTTTTTATGTAACAAATAGAAAATTTAAATTGTCATTTTAGAAGAATATTGTTTTTTAGATAGATAAAGAATAAAGTTTGAAATGAATGTATTAAAATGTCCTATAATCCACAATTCTATTAGGTTTCATTTATTAATAAATTTTCTTAAACTACTATATTTTCATTCATTTATCTTCTGTTAGGTTTGCTTTTAAATAGAAATAAAAATATGAAAGTTGAGACTTATACTCTTTATAGCTGAGGTTATATATCTATATATATCATTCTTTTATTCCTTGCTTATACTTGAACCCCTGGAACTTAGTGAACAATAAATATTGATTGAATATATGTAAGTGTATATTTCTGAACAGGTAAATAGCTTGAAAAATGAATGGATGGATGAAAAAATCACTTCTCTCATGTTAAAGATGAAAATATTCAACCTTAGAAATGTTAAATAAGGGGCGCCTGGGTGGCTCAGTGGGTTAAGCCGCTGCCTTCAGCTCTGGTCATGATCTCAGGGTCCTGGGATCGAGTCCTGCATCAGGCTCTCTGCTCAGCGGCGAGCCTGCTTCCCTCTCTCTCTCTGCCTGCCTCTCTATCTACTTGTCATCTCTCTCTGTCAAATAAATAAATAAAATCTTAAAAAAAAAAAAAGAAATGTCAAATAACTTGCTTAAAGAATTATTATAGGAAACACTAAAGATCTTGCTGCCAAGCTGGGGACTAGTCACTGTAACATTCTTTCAGTATTAGTAGAAAAACTATGGAAGCAAGAAAATCAAGAGTAGGGCTAGCTCTGGGGAGGGGCAATGATTATTACAAATGTCTTACAAGACATTTGTAAGTAGTTCCCTAATTCCTGCTTAGACATTGACTAAAATGAACGGGGAGACAGGCATATCATGAATGAAGTGAGTAGGAGCTGGATAAATTTGCTTGGTGACGATAGCAGGAGAAAGAAAACAGTTTTAGATACCTACTAAAATAAATCTATAAAACTGGAACATTAAATAGATAAATAAGAGTGCTGAGAAATAAAAAGACCCTCCAATAATTATTTGTCTGGGGGAATTGGAGAATGATGTCCTCATTTTAACGTAGGAAGAAAAGATGACACGGTAAGGAAAATATGATGATTCCAACTTTCCAAATTCTACGTTGTGAAGAGATTGAAGATAAAATACGTATGTCTTAGAGGAATTAATTAAAAAGCACATTCTTTTTAAGTTAAAATAGTGAGGATGGTAGTGAAACATGGTCTTTATATACACTGAAGAAATCCTTGAAGTACTCAAGTGAATGAATTAATAATATGCGGACTTGCTTCCTGTTCCTCAAGGATGTCAAGATCTTCACCTTTGGGTCTTCATATTGTTATATCATCTGCCTAGAAGGCTCTTGCACACATTTTCTTAGCTGATTTTATCATTCAGCTCTCAACTTAAATATCATCTCCTCTTTGCTAAACTCAGCATTTATTGCATGCAAAGCACCATTTCATGCATTTTATGTATATTAATTCATTTAACCATGATAAAAATCCTATGAACTAGGGGCATTTGGGTGGCTTAGTTTGTTAAAATTTCAGTTGAGGTCATGATCTCAGGGTCCTGGAATCAGTTCCACTTGGAGCTCTGTGTTCAGCTGGGAGTCTGCTTCAGGATTCTTTCTCTCCCTCTGCCCCTGCCCAGCTTACCCTCTCTCTAATAGATACATCCTAAAAAAAAAAAAAAAAAAAAAAAAAAAAAAAAATCTCTCCCTTTGCCCCCCTCCCATGTGTGCTCTCTCTCTCCCTCTAAATAAATAAATTTTTAGGGGCACCTGTGTGGCTCAGTGGGTTAAAGCCTCTGCCTTTGGCTCAGGTCAGGATCCCAGGTCCTGGAATCGAGCCCTGCATCGGGCTCTCTGCTCGGCCGGGAGCCTGCTTCTTTCTCTCTCTCTGCTTGCAGTCTCTGTCTGTCAAATAAATAAATAAAATCCTTAAAAAAAAAAAAAAAACTAAATAAATAAATTTTTAAAAATCCTATAAAGTAGGTACTACCATAATTACATTTTACTTTGAGAAAATGACTACAAAGAAAGTACAAGAAAACTTTTTTAAGAGCTAAAAAGTGGCCAACTTTGTAAGTGAAGAAAAATGAGATTTGAACCAAGGCATTACATGCACTCAGCAACCAATGGATGCCGCTCAAGTACTTGGTAACCAGATTGACAATCTCTTAGAATGCACAGCAGTCTGAAATCATGGTATTTGTTTATTTCCTAGTACACTCTCCTCTTTCCAGAGAATCTGTATCAATAAAGACAAAATGCCAAAGGCCTGGATACCTTCAACATAAGTATGGAATGAAATAAACCTGTAACAGCAAAGCAGAGAGGTGGTAGATTGTCTCATATTGCGGTAATTTATACCTTCATGCCCTTTATATCACGTGATTTTGCAGCCCCTCCCATTTAAGAGGTGGAATGCTTTTCCCTGCATTTTAGCCCTCTGATGTGCTTTGGTCAATGGGGTATTACTGGTAGTAATTTGACCAAAGGCTGGAAAAGCATAAATGCAACATTTTTGCTTTAGTTTGGCTACTTTGCTGGCTCATCTGAGCCAATCCTTCAGCTTACTGCAGACTCAGGAACTAAGTAACAATACTTTGCTTTTGTGGTTTGTAGTGAGAGCTGCTTCAGAAATAGGTACACAAAAAAGGGGTACTGCCATTACAAAAATCTCAATGATCTGGAATTATCTCTACAACAAGCAGCAGCCCCTGAGGAGATAGAAGGGGCTACAAAATGTGGGAGGAACTGTTTTAGGAGGATGGGAAATAGGAGACGTGTGTTTTGCGATTATGAAATATTTGGTAAAACTCTCATGTGAGGTTACTTAGAAGATTCAAAATGTACCTGGTGAATTTTTGGAATTGTACAAGAAAAACTCCAGGGAAAATAGAATGGATTTTGCTCTTTTAGCAAAATTTTATCTGAGAGGAGATAAAAAATAATTTGGTAAGAAGACTTTTGAGGGCATATGCAATCCAGAACTTGCCAGATTGGAAAATACAACATTTTTTTTTCTCATCTCTAATACCCCTAACAAACAAAGTACTCTCAAAATAAGATAGAGGGGTGCCTGGGTGGCTCAGTGGATTAAGCCGCTGCCTTCGGCTCAGGTCATGATCTCAGGGTTCTGGGATCGAGCCCCGCATCGGGCTCTCTGCTCTGCGGGGAGCCTGCTTCCTCCTCTCTCTCTGCCTGCCTCTCTGCCTACTTGTGATCTCTCTCTCTCTGTCAAATAGATGGGTAAAATCTTAAAAAAAAAAAAAAAAAGATAGAGACTGGAGGTAAACAGCCTCTCTTTAGTACTATATTCATGTAGGCTGATAAAACATATACATACCACCCTGTCAGGTACTAGAATATATTCTAAAACTTTATTGAGGAATAATCAACGCATAAAAATTACTGTGCATGTTTAATGTATACAATTTGATGTAATGTATATAATTTGATGAGTTTAGGTATATCTATCTATATAGTAAGGTGTATATATATATATATATATATATATTTATATCTATATAGATATATCCAAAGTTACCATTATCAAGGTAATCAACCTATCCATCACATCCAAACTTTTCTTCTGTCCCTTTTGTTTTTGTTTTGTTTTGTCATAAACAATTAACGTGTCTTATCCTCAGCAAAATACGACTGTAAAATACCATATTGTTAACTATTGGTACAATGTTATACAGATCTCTAGAACTTACTTATCTTTTAATACTCTAACTTTATACTCTCTGTACAACTCCCTTTTCCTCTTCCCCCTCATCCTCTGGCAATCAGCAACCTATTATCTGCTTCTATAAGTTTGACTTTTTTAGATATCTCACATGGGGAAATCATACAGTATTTGTCCTTCTGTGACTTCCTTCTCTCACTTAGCATGATGTCTTTCAGGTCCATTACCCTTGGGCCAGAATTAAATTGGTATGAATGGCTTATAAATAAACAATTTTAGAATAAGTGGTTAACTGGAAATTAACACTTACACACTCATGTATCAAAAGAAATGGCATATGAAATAAAAAGTCAAATGTAAAACAACCTCTATTAAATAGAAAAAAGTAGGTAAATGAAATACATGAGTTGTTAAAATATTTGTAGAATATATGTCAAAAATATTAGATTACTTGATATGTGAGGAGTTCCTAAAAATCAATAAAATAGGAGTAAACACCTTAATTTTAAAATGCACAATATAAAACAATGAATAAATAAATTTGTTAAATATAAATTACAAAGAAAAATATAAAAGCATATTCAACCTCAAAAGTATTTTGGAAGGGGAGGCGAACCATAAGAGACTATGGACTCTGAAAAACAACCTGAGGGTTTTGAAGGGTCAGGGGTGGGAGGCTGGGGGAACAGGTGGTGGGTAATGGGGAAGGCACGTTTTGCATGGAGCACTGGATGTTGTGCAAAAACAATGAATACTGTTACGCTGAAAAAATAAATAAAATGGAAAAAAAAGTATTAGTAGCATGCAAATTAAAAATATTGATATAGTGGGGCGCCTGGGTGGCTCAGTGGGTTAAAGCCTCTGCCTTCGGCTCAGGTCATGGTCCCAGAGCCCTGAGATTCTGGGATGGAGCCCCGCATCCGGCTCTCTGCTCAGCAGGGAGCCTGCTTCCTCCTCTCTCTCTGCCTGCTTCTCTGGCTGCTTGTGATCTCTGTCTCTCTAGTAAATAAATAAAATCTTTATAAAAAAAAATATTGATATACTTTAAACTTTCTGTCCTTGAAGGAATGCTTAAAAAATAAAATCAGGCCCATCCATCGGTAACAAAAACTAGTACCTAGTATCCTGCTATCAGTCATGTATAGTCACAGTACTATTTGAGCGCACTATGCATTATCACAAACCTGAATAATGCTCAAACACTTTAACATCTTAAATACATGTGTTAAAGGAAATTATCAACAATATATGAAAAAGAAGTTTATTAAAATATCAGTTGCTGTTATTTATAACTTAATTTGGAAAACAATATGAATAACAATATGAAGGATACAGTAAATAAGTAAGAGTCTTTAAATATCAATTTCAGGATAACATACAAATGTCAAGGCAAGCATTTCTGAAGTATTTTTGGGGTATGTTTTTGCAACGTTTTCAGTGTTTTTGAAATATTGACTCATGAAAAATTCAAATAAGAGAGAAATGGTACAACCGCAATTTTGAAACTACAGATGGAGTAAGAAGTAAATATACAAATTCAAATCAAGATAGAGATGGAGACAAAGATAAAGATTATAGAGTTAAAGATAGAGATGCAAATTCTGATATAGTAAAAATAATGAGAACCTAGGGAATCTACTGGGTAGTAACCTTAGATGGAATGTTTATAATGAGTTTGAGTCATAATTTTTATAAAATAAAATGCACTCCTTTTAAAAAGTTTGATGAATTCTGACAGAGACATACATCCATATAACCACCCTTACCTTCAAGATAATGGAAATATTCCCATTACCCAAAAGAAATCTTCTCCTGATCCTTTATTTTATCGAATCATTTATTTTTTAACTTTTTAATCAATTTTGTTGATGTGTAACTTACATGAAGTAATATGCAATTATTCATAGCATAAGATAACTTGACAATGGTCTTAATTACTAGGCTTATCTACTACAATTAAATTATTTTTCCATTTGTTGTTAATAAGTATTTTATGGGAGGAAACTTTGAAACTCTGTAAAAGACTGTGTCTCACTTTCATGAATTACTTGTAACACCATCATTTTTTATTTGTGTGTTTTGGCTAAGTTAATTCACATGATGGTTGCAAAATGTTGATTTTCTAACTTCATTCCTTAGGACATTTGATAAGGGAGAGATTTCTCTTCTATATGTATTTACATATCTGTCTATCTACCTATTATCTGCACTGTATGGAAATAAACACATACAAAAAGAGGAAGAGAAACTATCTTATTATTTTCCATAATTTCTGTTCAGTTTTAATTTGGACATTTGGTTCATAGAAACAATTACATAACTTAAATTACAGAATTATAGGCTATACAAGAAAAATAATTCTACAATGGCCATAAAATGAAAAGTATAGTAATATGAAATCTTTTTTCCAGCTTACCTTCTAAATGTACTCACAATGCTTCAAAAATTACCTTTCCATAAAATTATTTTCAAATTTTCTTTCTTTCTTGAAAAAGAGAGCATAATGCCTTTATAATAATATATAATATATATTCATATAAAATATATAAAAATATACATTTGACTCTTAACATTCTCTATTTCTTTAAAATTCCATTAAAACTGTGAAATTCACAGTTACATTTGGTTAAATCAGTTAAGTTTTATCTCTTTAATAATAAATGATGACAGGTTAACAGCAATGGTCTGTGTCACATTGAAAAACTGAGATAAATTAATAAATTAATTCTTGTAAGAATTTAATCCTAATGTATAAGAGATCAGGTATTAGGTTTCCTCATTTATAAAGTGGAGATGACAATAATACTTTCTGTTTTACAGGATTGTTCTGAAGACTGAATAAGAAAATGAAAGGAGAAAAAGCAATAACATGCGTACAACCGTTCCTGACCTGTAGACTATCCTTATTAGTAGATAGCATTGCTATTTTGTTAATATTAAATATTACTTAGTGGATGCAGAAAAGTAGGAGATTGGTGACAGGTTAAATAGGTATCAGGGATAGTGAAACTATCTCAAAACTTAAAACCCATCATTTTGTATTTGAATATTAGATGTGTTACTTAACAGTGATATTGTTTACTATGTAAATTTACATGAAATTAACTATCTGCACTATTAGGTCCCTTTAGCCATAAAACGGAGATAATGTTATTACAATATGTTTTTGCCTTATGTGAGGACTCTTATGAATTCACTTATTTAATGAAATTTATAATATAAAATATTCCAAAATCAGAAAAATGTAAGACATACTCATATACTATTATGTAGACTTGGCAAATATTAACATCTTGACAGCTCTGTTTAAGCTTTTTCCTTTTTTCCTTTAAATATAATGTTATAGACACTCATAAACCACCCAGTATTATCCTACACTGAGGTAAGCACTACGTCCAAGTTGACATATATCTTTCCTGTCCGTTTATTACATAAATGATGTATGTCATTTTGTATAGTTTTAAGGATGCATAAAAGACATTATTTTATACATCATTTAAGCAATTTCTTTCCAGACATACAGATACTGAAAAATCTAGTGGTCTAAATGAGTGTCTAAATACTAGTCTAAGTAAGTGTATCTTAATCTTCAGGAATTAGAAGTGTAATAATAACTATTATTAATAACATTTCCTAATAAAATCTTTTAAAAAATAACATTTCCAAACACTTGGATATTAGGTGTCTGCAATATAACATCATTTTGGGGGGATTTTTCAGATGTCCATTATGATCTCACTAATTATCAACTTTGGGAAATAATCCTTAAAAAGGATTTCAAGGATGTGCTTGAAAAGAACATGTCCTTTAAATATACGGCAGCATCCAAGCTATTTTCTTGTTATTCAAATATTCTTATACCCACACTGATGTTTGGAACCTATTCTATCAACTTCTGCATTATTGTGTTATAATCTCTCAATGGGTTTGATTTTTTGTTTATTATTCTCTGTATTTGGTAAACTTCTAATTGAAACATTTTTAGTCTCTCTTATTAGGTGCACAAAGATCAAGGATTATATTTCTCATATATTATTTATTTTAGCATCAAGTAATGATCCTGATATCCAATTACCATGAGCTCATCTGTTATTACGAATACTGTGTTAGTTTATTTGATCATTGTTGCTGTTATAGTTGTTATTACTATTATCTTTGAATATCTACTGCTTGCTTTTGCTTTCCGCTTGTTTGTGACATTTTAGGTCTCTCTCAAATCTTTTTTAATTTTAAATATTTTTTAATATTTAAATTTTTTTTAACATCTGATTTTATAGTGTATAAATGCACTGGTTGCTAATATGTTTGAATTAATGTCAACCTCTTGTATTTTGCTTTCTGTTTTCTATTTACCTTACTTATCTCTAGTCCTTTCTTCTTTGCAGATTTTCCATTGGATTTTTAAAGGTTTTATTTCTTTTTCACACACATTTTTCCTAACTCTAATTTTTCCCCAGTAGATTGAAAATACACATCATTTTCCCTTTTTTTAAGAAAATTTCAGACAAAACTTTAGTATGCCTACTCAGGAATATTAATATAGCTTTTTTGTTGCTATCTGAGAATCAGATCATGTTTCTTAAAAAGTTAAGTTTTGCCTATTTCCAACTGTTACTTTTTTTCCTTCCAAAAAATTACAAGAAGCTTAAAGTTTTTAACTTGGATTATATCCATTTTACATACTGTTGCATTTTATATTTTAATTCTAATGTTTTGAAATCCCACATTTATTATTTAGATTTTTCAAGATATGTATTACCAGTGCATCATCCATTTTTTTTTCTCCCTGTGGTCAGTTTTCTTTTATTTTTTTTTTTAATTTTGTTTACTTATTTGACAGAGATTGAGATCACAAATAGGCAGAGAGGCAGGGGGAAGCAGGCTCCCTGCTGAGCAGAGAACCCAATGTAGGGCTAGATCCCAGGACCCTGAGATCATGACCTGAGCCAAAGGCAGAGGCTTAACCCACTGAGCCACCCAGGCGCCTCTGGTTAGTTTTCTTTTTAATAAATATATCCCAAACTAGTTTTCTGTTTTGTTTTGTTTTAAATTGATTGATTGATTGATTGATTGATTTGACAGAGAGAAAGAGAGAGAGGGAGGACAAGCAGGCAAAGAGAGAAGGCAAAGCAGGCTCCCCATTGAGCCAAGGACCCTGATGTGGGGCTCAATGCCAAGACCCTGACATCATGACTTGAGCAGAAGCAGATGCTTAAATGACTGAGACACCCAGCCTACTCCTAAAACTAGTTATTCAGTAGAGAACCCTAAGTGATAATTTTTTCTATGCATTAAGCTATCTTTATCTTCATTTTGACCAGTAATTAGCAACATATTCTAGATTGATAATTACTTTTCCCTCAGCATTTGATGTATATTATTCTCCTATTCTATGTATTTTTCTGATGAGAAGTCTGCTATTAAATCTGTCATCAGTATTTAGATAATCTTCCTTTTCTTTCTGGCTGATTTTGAAATATCTATCTTTTTGGTATTCCGTCTAATTCTTGTAGGGATGAAGTCATGTTTACTAATCTTAATAAACATTTATTATGCTTCTTACAACTAAATATTTCTATTTTCTTTTCAGTTCTGAAAAATTTGCATATCTTATCTCTGTGAATATTATCTCTTCCCCTTTCTCTATAATTTTATCTCCTGCATTCCTATTGGAGATAATCTGGTCATTAGCAGCTCTTTCACATTTTCCTTCTCTTTACCTAGTTTACAGAGGTCTATATTTAACTTTAAACATTTTTTAGCTATTTAATCTTACACTGAAACAGTTCTTCCTTTTTTTTTTAAGATTTTATTTATTTGAGAGAGAAAGAAAAAGCCAGCAGTTATGAACAGGGGTAGGGACAACGGCAGAGGAGAAGAAAGAATCTCAGGCAGACCCTCAGTTGAGCACAGAGCACAATGAGGGCCTCAATCCCACCACCCTGAGATCATGACATGACCCTAAATCAAGAGTCAGATGCTCAAATGACTGAGCCACCCAGGCACTCCAAAACTGTTTTTACTTTAACTTTCATTTATAGTCATGGATTACTGCACATCCTGGATAAAATAAACTTGGACATTGAGATCCCACATCTTCATGTGGCTTTAAATTAGAGTTTAATTATGTTATTGGATCTTTGCCCTTCATGCCTAGTCTCCAAACCTCTCTTCTCTGTAACTGTCCATTTATGATTTAATATCAGTGATATATATGTATAGACATGAAAATATGGATACAGATATAAATATAGATGTAGATATATTTTTCTAGATGATTCACCTAGTTCTTATTAAGTCCTTTTGTTCTTTTTATTCCTATAATTTCTACTAATTTCACTAGAGTAATCTTTGTTTCTCCTATAATTTCTACTATAATTTTATACCTTTATTCATTCCTTTAATGTTTCATACACACTTGCTTATAATTTCTTATAAATTATTTCACTATATTAATATTGGACATATTAAATCTATTTGTAATTTCTATTAACTCCTCCTTAATATAATTTTTTAAATTCTTCTGATTGCAAAGTTGTTTTTTTGTTTTTTTTTTTGTGGTTGTTTTTTTAGGGGGCAGGGACAGAAGGAGAGAGAATCTTAAGCGCCCAATGCCCAGTGCAGAGCCCCATGCAGGGCTCAATCTCACAACCCTGAGATCATGACATGAGCAGAAATCAGGAGTTAGACACTTAACTGACTGAGACACTTAGCACGGCTATCGATTACAAAGCTTTAAATGTGAGTTCTTTTCGTGCCAAGGTTTAGTTTGGATTTGTTTCCCACTCTGAGTCCGATATGAACTGCTATGTGTACACACTTCCACAGAGCAGTTTGTTTCCTTCTACTGGGGTCCAGAGTTTACACCAAAACTCTTTTTACTTTAACATTAATTTATAGTCATGGATTACTGCACATTTTAGATTAAATAAATTTGGGCATTTGGATCCTACATCTTCATGTGGCTTTAAGTTAGAGTTTAATTGTCTTTTTTGATCCCTGCCCCCCTTTCCTAGTCCCCAAGCCTCTCCTCTCAGAGTCTGTCTGTGGCAGACTATCCACTTCTTAACTCCTTCATTATGCCAAGTGGGGTTTCTGTAGTCATTTTCTTTAATGAGGGACATTCCTCATTGTATATAGGGGTTTCAGTTTCAGCTGTGAAAGGATAAGACTACACGCATATTTCCTTATCTAAAGCATAATCTCTTGCTGGTAGGGTAATTCCTATTATATTCTAGTATACAGGTCATTTCATAGTCATAGCATAAGTTTACCATTCCCACTCTGAGTTCACCCTTCAATCCAGCATCTAGGATTTCTTTTTATACTCTTGAGTTCAACTTTAGATGGTGATTCTATTTCACCCAGCATTTCTATGTATTTTAAGCAAGAAATTTTTGATTAGGTCAGTCATCCGGGTTGCTGGAAGCAATTTCCACTTTTTTACTTTGTCAATTACTATTATGAGAAGCAGCTACATAAGCAAGATCAGAAGCAGTGGAATTGCCACAGTAAGAGATCTCAATGCTTCTGCAAAATGTTATATGAATATATATGTTCAGGGTGCCTGTGTTCAGTGGGTTAAGCCTCTGCCTTTGGCTCAGGTCATGATCTCAGGGTCCTACATCAGGCTCTCTGCTCAGCGGGGAGCCTGATTTCCCCTCTCTCTCTCTGCCTGTCTCTCTGCCTACTTGTGATCTCACTCTCTGTCAAATAAATTAAAAAAAAAAAAAAAAGAAAATGTATGCTCAAGTTTGATTCAGGAAATGGACTTGAGCACTGTAAGGACCTATTTAGCCAGAACGACTCCATCTTGGGTAAATAGCGAGTTTGTTGTTTGTGCAATAAACTTAAATTGACTCTCCCCACAAAAGAAACTTACTTAGAAACAAGTCTGGGAAACCAGTAAAATGTAGTCGGCTAGTTCCTGATAACAGCCCAGAATACAAGGACTAGTCAGTCCAGATAGAGACATCTAATTAGTATGAAGTACTGTTTGTAACAGTGGGAAGGTCTTGCCCAATCCTAAATGACTCCATCTTGGGAAGGATGATGATCTTATTATTCACACTGAATATGTTAACTGAATAAGCCTTCCCAGAAAGTACTATTTGTAAAGGTTTCTGGTGTGGGGTAATCTTGAATAACACTTCACCAGACCGAATGGAACCAGCCAATCAACAAGAGACACACAAACCCTGTGGGTTGAGATACCAAGATATGGGTTGCAGTTTCACCCAATAAAAGGTAGCCTATAAGATTGGGAGGGGTCGCTCTCTTCGGAGGCGGCCCTGACCGGTCAGTCAGTCAATTCTTGAGCCTGTAAGCTGGGGGTGGTCGTTCTCTTCGGAGAAGGCCCTGGCCAGTCAGTCTGATTTCTAATGCTTGGCATAGAATAGAGCTTTGCATAACTTTAACTTTGTTTCAGTCTCGTTCCCCTGGCCGATCAGTCTGATTTCTAATACTTGGCATAAAATAAAGCTTTAAATAACTTTCACTTTGTCTCAGTCTCGTTTCGTTTAATAACGGACCTAACAAGCACCACTAAGACCTTTCGAGCTTTGCAGTGTCATAATGTATAAGAGTTCACTTGACTTTGTTGAGTCTGTATAGAACAAACAAATTAAGACATAGCAGCACAAATTATACCTTGTGCCTTCAAGTTTTTATAAAATTCCACAATGAAATTATTACAGGAGGGAAGCTTAGAAATTTCCTACTCCAATGTCCTAATTTAACAAGTAAAAAAAAAAAACCATGAGTAACCCACAGTGTCAAGTTTTGGAGTAGGAACTGATCTTCCTCTTACACTGGTTTTCCTTCCAGTTTGTGATTCCTTAAATCTAATTTTAAATACTCAGTCCTGGGGTGCCTGGGTGGCTCAGTCAGTTAAGTGACCAATACTTGATTTTGGCTTCAGATTGTGATGTCAGGGTTATGGGATTGAACCCCAGGTGGGGCTCCATGATAGCAGGGAGTCTGCTTGGGAATTCTCTCTCCCTCTCCTACTGACCCTCCCCTTTGCCTCTCTAAAATAAAAAAATAAATCTTGAAAAAAATTTTTAAAAACCCTCATCTATACTGGAAACAACTTTAAATTTGGGAAAGTTAACTGAAAGCTAGATTCCACCCATTTACTGCTAATGTTCATCCATTCATAGTAAGCATTTGGTAAACAAAATAATCATTATAGCATTCAAAAATTGTAATTCTCATACAAAATAAAATGTGCTTTTTTTTTCAGGTTTTGTGTTTTGATTCAGGGACTTTCCTTCCAACTCTAAAATCCTAACTTGTGTGTGTGCATATGTATGATAACCTCATAAAATACTACATAGCCATGGAAAGACTGCTTAAACAAATAAACAAAAACAAAATAAGATTTAAAAACTCTAGGTTATAAATTATAATTCTTTTTACAGCTAAAAGAATTGTGCTGGAGGCAGAAAATCACAAAAAGATCTATAGCTATCCCAAATGTCAGGTATGAAGACAGAATGCTAATATATGGACAAATGGTTTAAGTAGAAGATAAATTGTGAAATATTACATATAGACTTTAATATATTTAATATTTTATGAGGATTCTTAGGGTTCAGTTCTCTTTCTTTTTATTATCTCCAAATTAGTTACCCTTACCCTCACCCTCTAAAAGTAGAGTAAATTTATTTTCCGAAGAAAATCACAGACCCCATAAAAATCTGAAAAGTACAAGTGTTGGTACATAGAAGCAAAAATTTTACTACATTGATTTACTATGCCTAGATAAGAAATTATGTGTGTGTGTGTATCACCTGCAAATTCTTTTACTTTCTTCAGGTCTCAGATGAGATGTCACTTGCTTCAAAATTCCTCTATGATCCCCAAGACTGTACCACACAACCCTACATGCATTCCCACAAATCCCTGTACTCATTAATCACCCAAAATTATAATTGCCAGCTATGATTTATGTCCTTTAGCAGGGATTATACCTTTCCTAACTTTATACATCAGCATCTGGCAGAGAGCCTAAAACATAGCATAATCTGAATATATAATTGTCAAATGACTATTGTGTGGACTGTTTAGGGTAAAATCACTCTGTAATTGACTTCTTATTAAGCCAAACATAATGTTATAATAGGACCACACGAAGCTACTAGATGAACAGGGGAAAGATGTAAGCATCCAGTAATCTTGAATAAAAAGAAAAAAGTAGGTAGGTTAGACTATTTGAATCTCAGACATGACGTTGGTTGATTTCTTTATCATTGAAAGACAGTATTACTACTTGAAAGAAGATTGGTTGAAAAAAATATGATAATATCCACAGGGATACAATCTATAGGAACAGAAAGTGCATCAGTGGTTGCCTGGGCTGGGGAGGCTGGAACCTCCTGGAATGCGGACAGGAGTAGCAGAAATGTTCTATATCTTGATTGTGTGGCTCTGACATTGGTATATAAATTTGTCAAAACTCATCAAAATACATACTTAAAAGTGGTGCATTATACCTCAATTAAGTTGATTTTTTAAATGCCTCATAATTTAAATAGCTTCTCAATAGCATTTCCAGCAGAGAAAGTGTTCAACAGTTTTGTTGTTGGAGGAAAATGATATGAGATAATATTATTTAAAATTTCTAAATAGTAGTAATAATGCTGAAAGCAGCTTAAAGGGCCTCTTTATAGTAGCTTGTATATAAAAGGAAATTAATGGGTCCCACACTAATTTTATTCAGTGATTAAATCACCAAACTACTGATCTTTCCCTTGTTTATTCATAGACCATCAGGTAATTAGGACTGTCTCTACTATATCATCTGCCAGCTGTGAGGAGAATGAGAACAATAGCTATTCAGTTCAGTGGGATCATTATCATTCATATAGGAAAACAGGACCTTTGCAACTGTTAAAAACAGGGCTAGATAGATTTCTTCTCCTTTTTCTCTGTACTTATTTAATAAAGAGCCATGAACCAACTGGAGACTTAGCTATCTAGGTGTATTATAATTGCTTACACCTAATTTATTTAATAGAATCAACTAATATTATTGTAGCACTGATGGCAACTTTGAGAAAAAATATTCAAGCAGGCATGAATTCTAATACCTAGATATCTTACAGATATTCCTTTCATAATATACACCAAACTTTATCTAGAAAATTTATACCAAGTGTCTAATAAATACCATGTCAAAGCAAATTGAGTAAAGCAAAGGGAATTGTCTTGGTCCATTCAGGCTTCTACAATAAATACCCCAAATTGGGTAGCTTATAAACAACAGACATTTATTTCTCACAGTCTGGAGACTAAAAGTCTGAAATCAGGGTACCCACATGTTGGGTCCTGGTGAAAGCCCAAGTCCAGGTTTCAGACTGCAGTCATCTTACTGTGTCCTCACTTGGCACAAAGGACTAGTCTCTCTGGACCCCTTTTAGAAGGCACTAATCCCATCCATGAGAGATCCACCCTTATGCTTTAAATTCCTAAAGGCCCTACCTCTTAATAACACTACTTCTGGAGATTAGGATTTCAAGATGTGAATTTGGGAGAATACATCCAGACCATAGCAAGACTTAGTCACAGCTTTGCTTTATCATCTTTTGTCCATTGCTTCAATATTAATTCTACTGAACACACACGCACACACACACACAGACCACATTCAAAAATATTTTTAAAATAAAGTATATCCTCTTTTTCTCTGCTTGCCTCTCTGCCTCCTTGTGATCTGTCTGTCAAACAAATAAAATCTTTTAAAAAAGCATAAAAATATTAATAACTATGACACTAATGGAGCACAGTATATTGTGGTAGAAGATGAAATGGAATTGACAAAAACCATCCTTTCCGTTATTTAAGATATAATTTACATAAAATAAAATCTTAGGACTCCAGCCAATGAATTTTAATACTTGAACAAACATTATTCAAGTCAAAACTTGAACAAAAGATGATAAAGCACATTCCCATCATCACAGAAAATTCTATTGTGACAATTTCTAGTAAATTCCTGACTCAGAAATCACTATTTTCTGATTACTATCACTCCAGATTAGCTTTGTTTATTCTTATAATTTGTATAGATGAAATCACATAAGCAAGTATTTGTGTGTATGCGCATGCGTGCGTGCGTGTGTGTGTGTGTGTGTGTGTCTGGCTTTTCTCACTGGAAAAAACGTGCTTCAGATTTATTGTATGGTGTGATTATATCAATAATAGACCTACTGCTTATAATATCCCTTTATCTTCCTTTTAATGTCTATACAGTCTTTTGATAGTGGTATCTTTTTTTTTTAATTATTGCCATCATGAATAGTCTTACTATGGGTTAATTCATTTTGTTAATCTCATCAATATTAATATTTAACCTGATTTTTAAAAACTGTTCTTCTATTTTTATGTAACTGACTTTCACCCTTATTTTTATGATAACCTATCTTTAGGTTTAATTCGCTTTTTTGTCCCTAGCTTGTTATTTTGGGAGCTTAGGTAACTCCTTTCTAATATGAGGCATTTACATTAAAATTATTAATATTATAAATTTCCATAATCAAATTTTACCTTAACCTACAAATAAATGTTATGTTTCCCTTATCATTCGGTTCAAAATATTTTCTGAATTCTCTCATATGTTTTCCAGTGGTTTGTTACAAACGTGTTTTTAAAATTTCACACACATACAAATTTTATCAATATCTTATTTAGTAACTTCTAATTTAATACCATCATCACAACAAAACAGGCTTTGTGTTCTTAGATCTTTGGTATTTACTGAGCCTTTTCCATGATCCAATCTATTGGTTACTTTGGTACATATTTCCATGTATAACTAGAAAGAATATTCTGCATTTGGGGCAGCACCCTCTATATATCACTAGACCAAGTTGGTAGATAGGATTTTTCAAGTGTTCTGAATTACTACTGAGTTTGTGTCTACTTGTTTAATAAAATACCAAGATAATAAAGTATTTATATATGATTCTGGATTTCCCTATATTTTTTGCAAATTTTTAATTCACATGTTTTGAATATCTCTAAATAGGTAATGGTATAAAACGATTATGTTTTCTTGATATACTGTTTAATATTTCCTAATATATCACTATGAAATATCTATATTTATCTCTGATAATAATGTTTTAAAATTTACTTTATCTGATATTAATAAATCATGTTTTAATGCTATTTGAATATATTTTTCCATGCTATTAGTTCATTTGTGCCAAACACACATACATCCATGTACACTTTTTCTAGAGCACTTCATTATTTTTATTTTTCTAGTACTCTTCATTCCTTCTTACAGATCTAAACTTTCATGTAGTATTATCTCCAATCAACTTCAAGAATTTCTTTTAGCACATTTTTTTGTGCTCGTCTACTGGATACTAATTCATACCACTTTTTCATATGAAAATGTTTTAACTTCCCTTCTTTTTTTGAATTTTTAAAATTAATAAAACAGTTTTAATGTTGTAGAAAGAATGACCATAAGGGATCCCAACACCGCCCTCAGCAACAAAATTCCCCCTATTATTAACATATTGTATTAATGCTGCACATTTGCTACAACTGAAGAGCCAGAACCAATATGTTATTATTATCTTAATTCCAGAGTTTATGTTAGAGTTCATTCGTGTTGTACATACTATAGGTTTTGACAAATGTGACATGTGTCCATCATTAGAGTGGATAGCTCTCACTGTTCTAAAAATCCCTTGTGCCCACCTATTTATTCCCTCTTCCCTCTTTCCATTTGTAGAAAACACTGATCTTTTTACTTTCTCCAGGATTTTCCTTTTCTAGAAGGTAAAATAGTTCAAATTCTATAATATGTAGTCTTTCCAGATTGGCCTCTTTCACATGGCCATTTAAGGCTCCTTCGTATCTTTTCATGACTTAATAGCTCATGTCTTTTTATCACCAAACAATACCTCTTTCTACAGATGTAAAACAGCTAAATTATCCTCTCACCTACTGAAAGATATCTTGGTTGCTTCCAAGTTTTAGCAGTTATGAATAAAGCTTCCATGAAAATAAGTGTGTAGGTTTTTGTATGGATACAAATTTTCAACTCATTAGAGTAAGAACTAAGGAGTACAACTGAAACAGCCAAACTCTATTATACAGCCAAACTAAGGAGTATTATACAGCCAACTAAGGAGTACAACTGAAACAGCCAAACTGTTCAGGAAACAGCCAAACTCTATTATAAAGCAGCTGTACTATTTTGCATCCCTACTAGCAAAGAATGAGAGTTTCTATTGCTCTATAACCTCATCAGTATTTGGTATTGTCAGTGTTTTGGATTTTAGTAATTCTAATAGCTACATGTGTATTGGTATCTTCCTCCTTAAGGAAATATGATGTTGAGCATGTTTTCATATGCTCATTTGCCATGTGTTTATCTTCTTTGGACAGATACCTGTTCAGAGGATTTTTCCCATTTATTATTTTGGATATTTTCTTACTTTTGACTTTTAAGAATTCTTTGCATATTTTGGATACCAATCTTTTACTGGAGGGATTTTCCTTCATCTTTAAGGGGTATTTTCCATGAATATCAAATCTAATCTGTCCTTTCCTCCTTCACTGTGTTCCTTAGATTTTTTTAATTTGATGTCTTTTAACTATTTTTGCAAACGCTCTTCCATTTTTCCTTCAGTTTTTTAATCTGTTCACTTTCCAGGGCTCCAATGTTATCCATGTCATAATGCCACACTGAGAATTTTATTTTTTTCCTTGGTGTTTTATTGTATGATTTTTAGTGATCTTTGTTAAAGTTCATTCGACATTGTTTCTATAGAATCTATTCTGCTTTTAGGCCTATTGGATAATTTCTCTTTTCCCTTTCTGATAATTGTGTTTTTCTCAATTCCCTCATTCCTATTCAACCTTTTTTCAGAATTTCCATATATCTGCTGATATTCTCTCTTTATGCATGTTGTCAGCTTCGATCCTTTGACATCACGTTATAGTATTATATATTGTATATATTGCAAAGTGTCTTCTCTGATTATTCCATGGTATGGGTTCTTTCTTTTTTTTTTTTTAAGATTTTATTTATTTCACAGACAGAGATCACAAGTAGGCAGAGAGAGCTGGGGGAAGCAGGTTCCCTGCTGAGCAGAGAGCCCAATGCGGGGCTAGATCCCAGGACCCTGAGATTATGACCTATGCCCAGGCAGAGGTTTAACCCACAGAGCCACCCAGGTGCCCCCATATGGGTTATTTCTGTGTTTGCTTGTAATGACTGTTTTAACTCTTGTTCATGGACTGTTCATTATAAATTTCTAATTTTTCTCTTAATATTTTATTGTAAACATGGAATTTTATGTAAAATTTAAGAGTTATTTATGTAAAATAACTCTTAAACCTATAATAATAGTATTTACAACCATAAGTAGAACTTTCCTTATCATCAGGTCACTGGTACTGAAATTTGAGTTTAAACTGTAGACTTACTTCATCACTGGTTTCCAATATTTTGATTATGAGATGAGGAGATGGTTTCTAAATTTATTTTTAAATATCTGAGGAGTGCTCTTTGCTTTTCAGTTCCAGTCTCAGATTTTATACTTCAGATCTCCCTTCACCCTGCTCTGCTGTTTAAGACCATTTCAAAATACTCAGTAGAGGCCTGAACTATCTCTGTGGGATTTCCCAGGCTTGCTACCTGCCTTCTGTGTATGCTACACTGCATTCAACGAAGGTATAGAGTGTCACTGAATATTTCTCTCAGCTTTCTCACCCACCTCCAGCTGTCAAAGTATCTCTATTAAGCACTCAGCAAAAGTCTAGAGTGCATTCAAGGGATTCATTTCTTTATCTCAGTTCTTCCTTCTTCCTCTATTCTTTGGGGAGCTGAAACACTTTCACTGACAGTCTGGCACACTTTAGGGCATTTGTTTCATCTAACCTACTATACATTCAGTCTTTAGCAGGTACCTGTCTTTAATTGGATAATATTCCAGGTGCCTCAAGGCAAGATATCTTTTGGATTTCTTGCCTTATCTCTTTTATAATATGTACTATTATACCATGTACTATTATACTATGCACTACATTATAATATGTACTACAAATATGTACTCACCGAAGACCTGTGAGGAAAAAAATTGGTTCAGTGCATGCAGATTATTTTTTTTTGGGGGGGGGGGGGGAGAGGTGCTGGGACTTCTTAAGATTCTTTTGTGTCGGGCACCTTGGTGGCTCAGTGGGTTAAGCCGCTGCCTTCGGCTCAGGTCATGATCTCAGGGTCCTGGGATCGAGTCCCCCATCAGGCTCTCTGCTCAGCAGGGAGCCTGCTTCCCTCTCTCTCTCTGCCTGCCTCTCTATCTACTTGTCATCTCTCTCTGTCAAATAAATAAATAAAATCTTAAAAAAAATTCTTTTGTGTCAAATCAATGTCAATAAAAGATTGGTTTTAATCATATCAGCTGGTTTCTCCACACAGTCACTCCTTGTGGATTCTTCTAATTGCTGTGCCAAGCATGAAAATTACTCTCTTATGAAGAATTCCTCAATTTCTGGAATATAATTGTTTTCAATTTCTTCTTGTCCTCAGCTCTCTGATGAGTTTTAAAAAGCAAAGATTGCACAGCTCATCTCAAGCACTGTCATTGCTACAGAGCAATGATCATTTGCAACTCCCACAATCTCAAACAGAAGTCAACCCAGATACATCCTCTTAAACTGGATTGTTGCTTGTTTTAGTAATTTTGCATTGTAGTTGCATGTGAGTGGATAATGGTAGGCTTCCTTGCTTTCAGGTATGTATCTTGGTAATAGATAATCATTATTCTATCACTTTCTGAGTAGATAAAGTTTTTCAATATTCTAAAAATATCTTCTGCTTTCCGGATGTATGTTGACTACCTGCTGTTATGATACTTTCTAGATGAAGAAATAGTTCAGAACCCACTGTTCTCCATTAAGGAAAACACAAAGCCCCCTTCTAACCAAACACTAAACAAAAATTCTTGTGCAAAAAAATACTGGTTTAGAAAACACATTTGCTCCATTTAAGCATTATTCTTTTTAAAATCAATTTTTATATTGTCTGCTCCTTCAATTCCCCCAATTTATAATATCTAGATTTGTCTACTTATAATTTCTGTTTCTTCTTCATTGTAATATAAAAATACAGAGAATTTATCAGGGAGGTATACAGACTACAAACTTCTACAGCAGAACAGAGATTGCCTTCAGAGATGGATATCCACAACATTTGCATTCAGAGGTATAAAGGGAAACATTCTTATAGATTGGTTGGAGGAGTCCTTCCTGGGGAGATGTCATTTTCATAGAGGCTTTTTCTCTTTTTTGTTTATTAATGTATTGTTTAAATGTATTAATGTATTAATGTATTGTTTAAATCAATTTCATCTATTTCAAATACACTGCTTGAGAAATTTTGGTTACTATGCATAATCATGAAATCACCAGAAACTTCAAAATAAAAAACAGTTCCATCATCCTAAAAAGTTTTCTGGTGTCCATTTACATTCAGTCTTCTCTCTATAAGCACAGTCACATACAACAACCGATTTTCTTTCACAGAGGTATGCCTTTTCTAAAATTTCATATGAGTGGAATCATGATATTTTCTGTTTGACTTCTTTAATTTACCATAATGTTTTTGAGATTGACTCATATTGCCAACATTGTACCTTAGTAGTATCTTATGGTATGGATTAATGTTTATCTGTTCATGCCTCCAGATTTTAAGAATTTTGAATAATGATGCTATGAACATATATGTGAATATATTTCCATGGATATATGTTTCCATTTTTGTTTGATAAATTTCTGTTTGAGAGAAGTTGCTTTGTCATATGGTAAATGTATATTTAACTATATAAGATAATGCTATACTTTTCTGAAGAGAATAATTAATCCCAATTGCTGCAATATATTTACTCCAATTGCTGCAGATCCTTTGCAACACTAAATACTGTTGTCTTTTTTACTTTATTTTAGTGGGTGTGTAGTGGTGTCCACTTTTTGCATCAATGTGCATCTTTCTGATGTATAAAATAATTGGTACATTATTTAGAATTGTATTATTGAGTTTCCAAATACTGAAAGATTTTCTAGACTTTTGTTTACTTATGATTTTCACTTTTTGATCAGAGACTATATTTTGATCCTTGTAAATTTATCAGACTGGTTGTGTTACTCAAAATACTGTATGTTTTGATAAATGTTCTGCATGTACTTGAAGGGAAAGTAAATCCTGTTGCTGCTAGGCCGAGTCTTCTGTAAACAATTAGTAGTAAGTGGGTATTCAACTCTTCTATGTACTTTCTGCTTTTCTCTTCCTGTTCTAATAATTATTGAGAGGAAATTGTTGATATCATCCATTATAATTGCGAACTTATCTATTTCTCCTTTCAGTTCCATCAGTTTTGCTTCATGCATTCTCAAGCTTTGTTACCAGGCTCGTGAAACTTTACAATTCTAATGTCTTCTACAAAAATAAACTTTTATGAAATGACACTCTTGAACCCTGATATGAGTCTTTGTTCTATAATCTGCTTTATCTCCAACTTTTTTTTGTCTACTGTAAGCATGATATATCTTTTCCAACTTTTAAAATTTTACCCATTTGTTTATTTATATATTTTCTGTGTATTTATATTTTTAATGAGTATCTTTTGGGTAATACATAGTTGAATTTTTTTTTTAATCCATCTTCAGTATCTGCCTTTTACTTGGGGTTTTTAGACCACTTAGCATAATCCTATGGTTGTGTTTTGTTGTTGTTGTTTCATGTTGTTATTTAAATTCTAGTTAGTTAACGCATAGTATAATATTGGTTTCAGTAGCAGAATTTAGTGATTCATCACTTACATATAACACCCAGTGCTCATCACAAGTGTCCTCCTTAATACCTATCACCCATTTAGCCCATGTCCTGGCCACCTGCCCTCCAGCAAGCCTCAGTTTGTTTTCTATAGTTAGAAGTCTCTTAGGTTTGCCTCCCTCTCTCTCGATCTCTCTCTCTCTGTTTTTTTTTTTTTTTTCTTCTTTCTCCTTCCCCTACATTCATATGTTCTGGTTGTTGACATCTACCATCTTTGTGTTGCCTGATAAACATGTTTTTGGCTTGCCTCACATCATATCCAAAAAGTCTAAAATAAATGAAAGAAAATTACCTTATTTGAATCTTAAGATATTGTTGATATTCAATCCATTCAAGTAACTATGAATATTTGTTTTATTTATTTTGATATCAACACGGTTTACGTTGAAAACTATGTTGTTTGTGTGTGTATACACACAGTTTTGTCCATTGCTTTTATAAACTTTGACAAATTGGCCATATTCGTATTCCTCCTAGCACTCAACTCCAGTGATTACCATAAACTGTACTCCTTGACCTTTTCTGACAAACAAAACAACTTTAATATCAGTGATCAGAATTTGCTGCAGATCATTGGTGGGGGGGGCGGGGTGAGGAACCTATCTCCAAACTGGGTGATTCTTATAGTAGAAGAGTTATAAATGAAATAAATCGTTGTGTGGCTTTGTCTACGTATTTAGACATATACCTTTTCTAGGAATTAAAGTGTTAAATAGTAACTCTTGCTTATTTTATTTCTTTGATGTCATAAACAGTCCAACAAATTTATTCAGAAATGTTTTGACAAATATAATGATATCAATCAAGTAATATCATGTGATCATATTTAAGAAACATTAAAGAGTCAGAGCAAGAAAAAGATAAGAAATTAATTTCAAATTGATACATAAGTCTATTACATTTGTGCCTAATGAAAATAAAGGATTTAATATCTACTATGTACAATAAATAAGTATATACATATATACATATATATATACATATTTATGTTCAGTTAGCCACTGTATAGTACATCAGTAGTTTTTGATGTAGTGTTCAATGATGTTAAAAATAGAGCTACTCGGGACGCCTGGGTGGCTCAGTGGGTTCAGCTGCTGCCTTCGGCTCAGGTATCTCTCTCCCTCTCTCTCTGACAAATAAATAAAATCTTAAAAAAAAAAATAGAGCTACTCTATGACCTAGCAATTGCACTACTAAGTATTTACCCCAAAGATACAGATGTAGTGAAAAGAAGGGGAACATGCACCCCAATGTTCATAGCAGCAATGTCCACAACAGCCAAACTGTGGAAGGGGCTGAGATGCCCTTCAACAGATGAATGGATAAAGAAGATGCGATACATATATACAATGGAATATTACTCAGCCATTAGAAAAGATGAATACTCACCATTTGCATCAACATGGATGGAACTGGAGGAGATTACGCTAAATGAAATAAGCCAAGCAGAGAAAAACAATTATCATATGGTTTCACTCATATGTGGAACATAAGGAATAGCACAGAGGACCATAAGGGAAGGGATAGAAAACTGAAGGGGGAGAAACCAGAGAGGGAAATGAACCATGAGAGACTATGGATTCCAGGAAACAAACTGAGGGTTTCAGAGGGGAGTAAGGTGGGGGATGGGGTAGCTGGCTGATGGGTATTGAGGAGGGCATGTTTTGTGATGAGTACCAGGTGTTATATGCAACTAATGAATCATTAACTCGTGTTTAAAATCCATTTAAGGGGCTCCTGGGTGGCTCAGTGGGTTAAAGCCTCTGCCTTCGGTTCAGGTCATGATCCCAGGGTCCTGGGATCTGCATGCATCAAGCTCTCTGTTCATCAGGGAGCCTGTTTCCCTTCCTCTCTCTCTGCCTGCCTCTCTGCCTACTTGTGATCTCTGTCAAATAAATAAAAATTTTTAAAAAATCTTAAAATCCATTTAAAGTTGGCAATTTTGTAATATAAATGTTTTCAGTAAAATTATGCTCAGTTTAGGTTGCTCAGACCAAAAATTCAGAAATAATTTTTGATTATTCTTCCTTCTCTCATTGACAAAATAAACACATCTGAAATATGCCCCTTTTGCTATGTATAATAACTCCACCTTGCTCTAAACTCCCGTCATCTCTTACAGGGACTTCTGAAATAACCTCCTAGTGTCTCACCTTGTTCTCCTTGTCTCCTTTAAATCTGGCTGAGACTTTTAAATGGCTTCCTCCAAAGTTTAGAATAAAATTCAAAATCTTTACATTAGCCTATAAGTACGATATTCAGTGATTCCACATTATCATTATAGATTCTGCCTACTTTCCATTTTCTCATTTCACAACCCTTCTACATCACAGTGATTCCAAATCACTGTTATTTCTATTCCTGGACAATAGTCAGCTTATTTCCATCTTAAAACAATTTCACAAGCCACTCTCTGTTGTCAACTAGTTCTTTACTCAAATATCACAACCTTTGCAAGAGCTATCCTGCTACTCAATCAAATGTAGCTTCCACCATTTCCAACCATTTATTCACTTAAAATTTATCCTTCTTTATTTTCTTCAGATCATTTATAATTTTGTAGTCTTAATTTATTCCATTATTACCTCTGATAGAATAAAACTCTCTGAGAATAAGAATATCTCCCGTTGTCTTCACCCATTTCCAGGCAGGTAACCAAGTAAAACTTCACTTTGTATTGCAAAACCTTGAGTATATCTACTGTTTATCTAGCCAACTATCTACCATCTATCTATATAGTTTAAATAATGAAGACAAGTAAAGTTAATATGCAGTTAAAATTTTTTGTGAGGTAGAAGGGAAATACTAATTATTTTGTAGATGAGAAAGGTGAGGCTCTTGAAAAGATATATGTTTATATAAAGTTCACATGAATAAGGTAGAGCTGATACTTAAGCCCAAGGTTTCTGGTACTAAATCCTGAATTCATTTTATTAGCTAATTATCACGTAAACCATAGGAACTAGCCTTTACGTTTAGTTGCTTTTCAATACATTGTAAAATACCAATTGATAGGAAGTAGGATATGATAGTAAATATCATGCTAAAATTTTTTGTGTACCTATAAAAGTCTATGAATTTATTTAGCTTAGCACTTGTTGAATTTTCAAAAAATGCACTGATGTGAAAAATGACAGGAATATAAAGATGAATGTATGCATAAGACATGATTTGAACTCCACTAACAAAACTATGAATGAAATATTTAAGGATGAGAAATCCAATCCCAATTTTATCCATAATTTTCACAGGACCATGAAAATATAAGGGCCAAAATATCAAACATCTCAAAATGCTCAAGGACAAATCTACAATACACTGGCTTGGAAGCCAGTCTAACCAATGTGTAGACTCAATAATGCTGACACTTGAAGGTCCTTAGTTTTCTAATGTTTATCCAACCTTAAAAGAACTTTCCATCTGATCATAGATTGAAAGGAAGCTAAAACATACCTATGTCATACACACACACACACACACACACACACACACACACACACACACACGGGAGAAGACAATACCAGAGGCAAAGCCCAGATGAATGCTCATAAATTCTATAAACTCACTAAATTCATTTGTCCTAAAATGAGTTATATTTTATCAGTACATTATATACATAATCATTACCTTAATGAACTTTAGATTTTAAAATTTGACTAGAAAATATAAAAACGAGAGAAACGGAAAGGGGGGGGCAAGTTAAGAGCTGATCTCCAGTGTATTACTCCAGTGCTCAAAATGCCATTTTTGAAGCTAAAAATCCACAACATGGCTTTTTAAACTGAGATTTTGTTCTTCAGATATCAATAAATCCTGGGAGCATCTGGTTCTATGTTTTGAAAACAAAACAAAAGAACAATAGTACACAAGAAGGTGAAGGGACAGTATATCATATCGTGATTTGCTGGCAATTTCATATTGCTGAAAGTTACACAGAACAATAATTGAAAAGTGATCATAATCCCTGTATTTTATCACTTTGTAAAATGCTAATGTGTTGGCAGTGGTTGGTTAATTTTACAATTGCCTTTGGTACACAGGAAAGGGAAATTTGGATGCTGAGCAAGACAATCAGAAGGCTGGTGTCCCAGTTTAAAGTCAGATGAATGTTAGCTCAAAGTGTAAAAATAGAAAATGCTTTAGGACAGTAATGAAAGCATCCAAACATTGTCTCTCAAGGTGACCAGGAACTCTGTTTCTAAATACAGGATCCTATGAGAGAATGATGCTAAATGAACTATATGGATGAGGAATTTATCTCTCAAGCTCATGACTCATTCAGTTCCTTTTTCAATTTCAAAGGGAAGAACAGGCATCAGTTAACCTTTACTGGTGATACAAGGTTATCATTAATAAATAGCCATAGAGCAATAAATAATTGTAGTGCAGAATAACATGGATTGGAGCAAAGTATTTTGTACTCACTGGTGAAATTTTATTCATTTGCAATTATAAAAAATATTGGAAGTTCTATTTTAATCTTAATTTATCTTCCGAGGATCTGTAACACACCCCAATTCTTCTTCTTTTTCACCTTTTTCTTGCTTATTTGTACTCTAAGTAATTTTAATGTTATTAATGCATCAACTTACCCTAGTACTGTAATTTTTAAGAGAATTCATGAACACATAGTATAAAAATCATGAAGCTCAAATATGTAAAGAGCCATAAAGAGTGTTGCCTTCACCCTTTAGCAAGAAAAATCTGGAGAGGGTGCTTGGGTGGCTCAGTGCGTTAAGCCTCTGCCTTCGGCTCAGGTCATGATCTCAGGGTCCTGGGATCGAGTCCCACATCAGGCTCTCTGCTTGGCAGGGAGCTTGCTTCCTCCTCTCTCTCTCTCTGCCTGCCTCTCTGCCTGCTTGTGATTTCTCTCTGACAAATAAATAAATAAAATCTTAAAAAAAAAAAAACCTGGAGATACTGCAAATTATGATATTTTCAAATCCATCAAGGAACTGAAGTTTCAGGGAAACTGTGTAATCATAAATTTAAAGACAGCTGCCTGAAGGAAGAAACAGGACCTGAACAGTTGTTTAAATGAGACAGTCATCACTGGACTTCACATAATAGCCAATAAGAAGATGTAGCTGAATCTTCTGAATGAACACTGAATGTAAAGCTCTTGGAAGACCCCACAGACAGAAGTCGTCTACATTCTGGTAGGCCTTTTCCCCAAGAGCCCCACTGACTACTCACAGGGAACATGAGTGAGAATTTTTTTTTTAAGATTTTATTAAAGATTTTTTAAAGATTTTTAAAGATTTTATTAAAGATTTTTATTAAAGATTTTTTTAAGATTTTATTTAAAAATCTTAAAAGGAGGAAGCAGGCTCCCCATTGAGCAGAGAGCATGATGCGGGGCTCAATCCCAGGACCCTGAGATCATGACCCAAGCTGAAAGCAGAGGCTTTAACTCACTGAACCACCCAGGCGCCCCCATGAGTGAGAATCTTTAGAGAGATTTTCTTGTGGTATTGATTGAGAGAAAGAAAAAAAAACAAAAAACAAAAAACAGCAATCAGTAACAGTACCCCAAACAGACATATCTTCCCTTATTTTGCCTATGGACCACATGCCTTCATCTTCAGGAAGGGGGGAAAAAAAAGCCATTTTTGGGGACTAGAAGAAATCAATTGCACTGAGAGAAGGAAAGTGACCCGGAAAAAAAAAAAAAAATCACTAACCAGGAAGAGGAGGACAGGAATATTTACTATGCCCAGCATTGCAGCTGGAGGAAGTCATGCGTGAATATGTCCTGAAATCCAGATGTGCTTGACTAGGATTAAAACTAATTAGAACATAGAAGTATACTCTTTTCAGCAGTGACCCCCATCTCTGCATCAGGCTAATAAGCAATGGGCAAAAATAATAACAGGATACAGCTAGGAGAGGTTAAGGAGACAGATTGTGCCTGGAGACAAGCACAGACAGAAGACCCAAACCCAGAAGGAGAACAGACACGAGAAAGTGACCTTTGGAAAACAAGGTCCCATCCTAAACATAAATTATCAAGAAAGGAACTTGAATCTTATGGTACACTGAAGCTATTCTTCCTCACCTCAATTCAGCCTAGACACTAAAGGCCTGGCAGAAAGAATGAAACACTCATCTCTAAGCACAAGCTTACACATTATCTCTAGCTTTCAATTGAAAGTTATGAGGCATAAAATTGATAAGAAAAAGCACATGCTAAAGAGATAAAGCGTTCATCAAAACCAGACTCAGATATAAGGTATACAGTAGGACAATCAGAAGGCAATTTAAAATAATTATGACTGTGAATATGTATTAGCTGTAAATGTATATTGAAAATTCTAGCACAGTCACTTATTTTTTTAATTATTACTATAATGCTATGAAAGGAGAGAAACTGTAACCATATAAAATACTCAAAACCACAAAAGGCAGAAAAAGAGTGGAGTACAAAATTTTAAAAAATGAACAAGAGCAATAAATAGAAAACATCAACAAATATGGTTTTATCCAACTATATCAATAATAATATTGGATATCAATAGTCAAAGTATACCAATTAAACTAGTAGAGTGTTATCAAAAACAACATTTAACTGTATGTTGTCTACAAAAACCCACTTTAAATATAAAGATAGCATATAGTTTAAAGGTAAATGGATGGAGAAAAACATACCATGCTAACACTAATCAAAAGAAAACAGAATTACCTATATTGATTTCAGATAGAAGCAAGAAAAGTATCAGGTATAAAGAAGAGCATTACATAATGATAAAGGGGTCAGTTATCCAAGAAGATATAATAATTCTAAATGAGTGTGTGCCTAACAACACAAAATCAAACTAACAGAGGCAGAGACTGATAGAACCCCCAAGAAAAAGACAGATAAATTCACTATCACAGTAGGAGACTTTGATACACTTCTCTCCAAAGTAGACCAATGTAGGAGGAAGAAAATTAGTAAGGATACAGTTGAACTCACCATCACCACAAATCAACAGGATATAATTGGTACCCACAGACTGCTTCATCCAACAAGAGTGGAATACACATTCTATTCAAGCTCACATGCACCATTCACTGAGAAAGACTGCATTGTGAGCCATAAAACATACCTTAATGAATTTATTTTATTTTTAGGATTTTATTTATTTATTTGTCAGAGAGAGCACAAGCAGGGGAAGCAGCAGGCAGAGGGAGAAGCAGGCTCCCCACTGAGCAAGGACCCTGATGCCAATGTTGGACTGATCCTGGGATCATGACCACAGCCAAAGGCAGATGCGTAACTGACTGAGCCACCTAGGCATCCCACTTTAACCAATTTAAAAGAAGAAAAAATTATTCGGGTTTTCCAAATGAACGGCTATGGTGCCCACTGTAAGGTCTGGCTTAAGTGATCATGGAACTTTTGAAGTATGCTGAGGCTTTCTCACAAATTTATTTCTCAAGTATGGTAAAAGATATGTCTAATGGATCCTCCCAGTGTGGGTTAGTAGGTCTTAAATGACAAACCCACTCTTGTATTTCAATCTCCCTTAAACCTCTGAATCTCCTCTGTAACATTAAACTGAGGAAGGGTAAGCATTTCTGGTTCACTCATAGTGAGCCACCTATTAGTGCATGTTTCAATGAACCAAATAAACTATTAGAACCCTTTCTGACTACTCAAGCAGCAACTTTAAATGAAGAATGTCAATTTATTGGGCCCATATCAATAAATCTGACCTGATCCAAATTTATGTTCCTTTTACCATTATCCCAAACCCATAGTATCCATTCTCACACATGTCCCTGATTTCTCCTTGTGTAAATTAGAAAACTCCAGTACTTTTGGAGTATCGTACACCTCCTCATGGGTCACTCTTTGTCCTCACTTTGAAGGCTCTATTGGGACTTAAGTCTAAGTATAGGTTTAGAAGCAAAGATGGGTGGTAGGTTTGTGTCCTGGCTAGTCAGCATTGCCTTGCATGGCAACTGCCCCAGGGGAGGCCGTTAACATTTCCCCAGGAAATTCAGGGTTAATTTCATCCAATGAGACAATTCCTCATAATCATACAATATCTGCTCTAAGACCACAGTGGAACTGGACTATAAATCGATAACAAAAGATAACAGGAAAATCCAAATCTCATCCAGTGATGAGACAAAACATTTCTAAACAATGTGTGAAGCAAAGAAGAAATCTCAGGAGCAATCAAAAATATTTAAAATGAAATGAAATGAAATATTTTAAATGAAACACAATTTATCAAAATTTCTGGGATGTGAAAGCACTACTTAGAGGAAAACTTGCAACATTAAAAGCATATATTAGAAAGATCTAAGATTAATAGATTTCACCTTCGGAAACTTGAATAAGAAGAGTGAAAAAAATGCAATGTAAGCAGAAGAAATAATTACAATTAGAGCAGAAATCACTTTAATTAAAAACAGAACATTGATAGGGAAAAATCAATGAAACCAAAAGCTGGTTCCTTGAATAGATCAATAAATTGTTAAGCTTTGTCCAAGCAAAGATAGAAGAAAGGACACAAATTATGAAAGAGGGGCATCATTTTAGATCCCATGGACATGAAAAGGATAAAAAAAGAATACTATGAACAACTCTATACCCACAAATTTGTTAATCTCGACGAAATGGCCTAATTCCCTGAAAGGTATAATCTGTCAAAATACACAAGAAGTAACAATTTGAATAGGCTTATATTTATTATAAATAGAAATTGGATCAGTAATTAATAATCTTTCAAAATAAAAAGCACCAGGTTCAGATGCACTTACTGATGAATTCTACTAAATATTCAAGGAAGAAATGATACCAATTCTATACTATTGCTTTCAGAGAATCGAAAAAATATTTTCTAATTAATTCTGAGGCTAACATTACCCAAATACCAAACCCAGACAAATCATTACAAGAAAACTACAGACCAATAGGTCTCATAAACAGAGGTTCAAAAATTCTCAATAAGATATTAGCAAACTGAATCCAAAAATATATAAAAAGAATTATATGTGAAGACTAAATGAGTTTTATCCCAACTATGCAAGGCTGGTTGAACACATGAAAATTAATTAATGTAAAATATCACATCAAGGGGCACCTGGGTGGCTCAGTGGGTTAAAGCCTCTGCCTTCGGCTCAGGTCAAGGTCTCAGAGTCCTGGGATCCAGCCCTGAATCAGGCTCTCTGCTCAGCGGGTAGCCTGCTTCCTCTTCTCTCCCTGCCTGCCTCTCTGACTACTTGTAATCTCTGTCTATCAAATAAATAAATAAAATCTTAAAAAAATATATCACATCAAAAGACAAAAAAATTACATGATCATGTCAATAAATGCAGAAAAGACATTTAATGAAGTTCAAACCCATTCATGATAAAAATTCTCAGCAAAGTAGAACACAGAGGAACTTGCTTAACTTGATAAAGAACACAAGACATATTCAGAGGTATTGCTGGTTTGGTTCCAGACCACCACAATAAAGTAAATATCACAATAAAGTGAGCCAAATACTTTTTTCCGTTTCCCAGGGCTTATATGTAAAAGTTACGTTTATACAATATGGTAGCCTATTAACAGTTTAATACCATTTTGTCTAAAAACTGTATATATCTTAATTAAAAAATACTTTCTTGCTAAAACATGCTAACCATCATTTAAGATCTGAATGAGACCAAATATTGCTGATAGCTGCTGACTGATTAGGTTGGTGGTTGCTAAAAGCTAGGTGGCTATGGCAATTTCTCAAAATAAGACAATAAAGTCTGCCACATTGATTGACAATTCCTTTCACAAATGATTTCTATGCCGTTTGATAACATTGTACCCACATTAGAACTTTCAAAATTAGAGTCAATCCTCTCAAACCCTGCCACTGATTTATCAATTGAGTTTATGTAGTATTCTAAATATTTTGTCGTCATTTCAACAATCCTTCTGTCTTTTCCAGAAATAGATTCCATCTCAAGAAACCACTTTCTTTGCTCACATATAAGAAGTAACTCCTCATCTGTTCAAGTATTACTATGAAATTGCAGCAATTCAGTCACATATGCACTTCTAATTCTAGTTCTCTTGCTATTTCCACTACATCTGCAATTACTTCCTCCACTGAAACCTTGAAATCTCTCAGTCACCCAGGAGGGTTGGAATCAACTTCTTCCAAGGTCCTGCTGATATTTTGACCTCTTTCCATGAGTCCCAAATATTCCTTTTTTTTTTTTCCCCCAAGATTGTATTCACTTATCCGACAGAGAGAACAATCGAGAGAGCATAAGCAGGGGGAGCACCAGAGGAAGAGAGAGAAGCAGGGAGCCTGATGGGGGGCTCGACCCCAGGACCCTGGGATCATGACCTGAGCCAAAGGCAGGTGCTTAACTGACTGAGTCACCCAGGCACACCGAACCACAAATATTCTTAATGGCATCCAGAATGGTGAATCCTTTCCAAAAGGTTTTCAATTGACTTTGCCCAGATACATCAGAGGAAATCACTATGTAAGGCAACAATGACCTTACAAAAACATATTTCTTCAATAATAAAACTTGAAAGTCAAAATGACTCCTTGGTCCGTGCACTGCAGAATGGATGCTGTATTAGCAGACATGAAAAACAACATTAGTCTCATTGTATATTTCCATCAGAGCTCTTGGGTAACCAGGTATCAATGTCAATGAGCAGTAATATTTTGAAAGGAAGGTTTTTTCTGAGTAGGTCTCAACAAAGGGCAAAATATTCAGTAATCCATGTTGTAACTGATCTAGGCTTCCTTGTTCCATTTACAGAGCAGGGGAAGAGTAGATTAAGCATAACTCTTAAGGGCCCATAACTCTTACTATTGGGGAATAGTAAATGAGCACTGGCTTCAACTTCAAGTCACCAGCTGCATTAGCCCCTAACAAGAGTCAGACTCACCTTTGAAGCTTTTAAGCCAAACATTAACTTCTAACTATGAAAGTCCTAGATGGCATCTTCTCTCAACAGAAGGCTGTTTCATCTACACTGCAAACCTATTAGTTACTGTTACTTAATGTACCTTCATTAATTACCTGAGCCGGATCTTCTGGAGAAATTGCTGCAACTTGGACATCAGCACTGCTGCTTTGCCTTGCACTGAAGAAGGCTTCTCAAACTTCATGAACCAACCCATGCTAACTTCAAACTCATTTCTGTAGCTTTTTTACCTCTCAGCCTTCACAGAACTGTAGAGTTAGGGCCTGTCTCTGGATTAGGCTTTGGCTTAAGGGAGTGTTGTGACTGGTCTGAGCTTCTATTTAAACCACTAAAACCTTCTCAGTGCCAACAATAAGGTTATTATGCTTTGTTATTATTCATCTGTAAGTTCACGGGAGTAGTACTTTTAATTTCCTTCCAGAATATTTCTTTTGCATTCATAATTTGGCTGTTTGGTGCAAGAGGCCTAGCTTTTGGCCTACTTCATCTTTTGACATGCTTTCCTCACTAAACATCATCATTTCTAACTCCTGATTTACAGTGAGTGATGTGAGGTTCTTTCTTTCATTTGAACACATAGAGGCCATTGTAGAGTTATTAACTGACTTAATTTCAATATTGTTGTATCTTCAGGAATGGGGAGGACCAAATACAAGGAGACAGACAGAAGAACAATTGGTTGGTAGAATAGTCAGAATTCACACAACATGTATCGATTAAGTTTCCCATCTCATGTGAGTGTGGTTAGTGGCACCCTAAAACCATTACAATCATAACACCAAAGATCACTGACCACAGATCACCATAAAAAATAGAATGATAATGAAAACTTTGAAATAGTGTGAGAATTACTAATATGTGACACAAAGACATGAAGTGAACAAATGCAACCAGGAAAATGGTACCAATAGACTTATTTAACAGAACTGCCACCAAACCTTTTATTTAAACACACACATACACACAATCATCTGTGAAGTGCAATAAAGCGAAGTGTAATACGAGGAGTTATGCCTGTATATATATACAGAGAGAAATCCAGTTGTTTCCGCACCTGTGTTGAAAGAACTGTCTTTTCTCTTTTGTAATCATCTTTCCACCTTTTTCAAAAATCAATTGACACAAGGGTGTCTGGGTGGCTCAGTCAGTTGAGCATCTCACTCTTGATTTCAGCTGCAGTCATGATCTCAGGGTCATTAGACTGAGTCCCACATGGGCTTCTGTACTCAGTGTGTAGTCTGCTCAACATTCTATCTTTCCTCTCCCATTTCCCCTCACCATTATGCTCTCCTCCAAAATATAAATAAATAAATCTTTGGGAAAAAAAATCAACTGGCACAAATGTGCCTCAAGTATTGTAACGATACAGTAAATTTTGAAGGCAGCCCACTTATGTCTTACAACTCTGTTTTTTTATAATAATAATAATAATAATTACCATTATGTTATTATTATTATTATTGAAACAAAATCTGCTGAGATAATGATTTGGATTGTGTTGGATCAATAAATCAATCTGGATCAAATTAACATTTTAAAAATGAGTCATCCAACACAGAAATATGGTAAAAATATCCATTAAGCCTTCTTTAATTGCTCTCAGTAGTGGTTTAGTTACCATTGCAAAATTGTTACACATATTTCATTAAACATACCCCAAAATTCTCATGTTTTGAAGGTTTTGATAATATAATTGTTCATTTTCAAAAATTACATCTATTGCTTGTATATATGTATACAACTTTTTAAAATCAGTTCTGTTTTTGTGGTCTTGAAAAAGTCAGTTTTTCTAGTAGCTTTTATTAGATTCCTTAGTATTTCTAAGCATACAAATTGCTTTTGGCAAAAAAAAGCAAAAGGCTTTATTTTCAAGCTGTATAACTAGATTTCTTCTTCTTTATTTCTATGCAAAATATTGAATACCAATAATGAATGCAAATAATGAAAATAAAAATCCTTGCCTCTTCCTGATAATACAGGGGAAGAATTCAGTTAGTCTTTACTGCATATTCCATTTCTCTTTCTTGTGTTCATATTTTCATTTAAATATTTATACAAAAATATAATAGTCTTTTAACATTCTTGCTACTTCCATCATCTCTGACATTTTGGGGTCAATTTCTATTGACTTAAAAAATTGTCTGGCTTTGAGTCACATTTTCTTGCTTCTTAATATGTTTCAAGATTTCTGATTGGATGCCGGACTTCATGAAAATTGCATTGCTAGTTATGTATATAAATATATACATGACTATATATATGTATATATATATGGACTATATGTTATGTATATATATATATTTATATTTATTTATCTTTCTACAAAGAATATTAGACATTGGGCAGGCAGTTATTGGTAGATTATCTTTTATTCTTTTTAGTTTTTTTTAAATATTTTATTTATTGGACAGAGAGAAATCACAACTAGGCAGAGAGGCAGGCAGAGAGAGAGGAGGAAGCAGGCTCCCCGCGAAGCAGAGAGCCTGATGCGGGGCTCAATCCCAGGACTCTGGGATCATGACCTGAGCCGAAGGCAGAGGCTTTAACCCACTGAGCCACCCAGGCGTCCCTATTCTTTTCAGATTTTTAAAAGCATTTCTAGGAAGGATACTATACTACAGAGATATTTTAGCTCTATTGCTAAGGTATGACCCACTTGGAGTCCCTTTTAAATTCCATATCATCAAGGAGGATTCTTTCCTCTGGCTGATTGGAGTTACAGATGGTTCTCAACATTGTGTGTTCTGAGAATAACGAACCTATAATTCCTCGGTGGCTCCAGGCCCAAAGTAGAAAAATCATAGGCCTTCCTCATCTGTTTTCCTTTTCTCAGGAATCACAGTCCTGTGCTGCCTGTTTTTAAATACATGAAAATGTGTTTTTTTAAAGTATATTTTCTAAATTTTTAGCTGTTTATGGTGGAGGTTATGTCTAGTATTTATTACTCTATATGGCTGGAAGCAAAATTTAAAAACTTGGGGTTTTCTCATTAAAATTTTTAAAATACCTTTTAGAATAATTTTAGATTTACAGAAAACTTACATGAATATTACAAAGGATTTGCACATATCCCACCCACACTTAGCTTCCACTATTGTTAACATTATGGCACATTTAGCACAACTAATGAGCCAATATTACTACATTCTCTTTAAAGTTCATACTTTATTTAGATTTGACCAGTTTTCTGAATGTCCTTTTTCTACTTCAGGACCACATTACATTTACTTGTCATGTCTCTTTACACTCCTTTAGACTGACAGTTTCTCAGCCTTTTCCTGCTTTTGATGACCTCGACAATTTGTTTTTGTCTCCAGCTCTCCTTAAGCTTTGTTAAAAACTTTCATGTACTAATGAAATAAAAAGTGCAATGATACCATTTTATCTATGATATTAATGAATGTTAAAATTGTAAAATTCAATTTTGATGATTCCAGTATACCATCTGTATTTTGCTTGACTCTTTAGGGTAGCTTATATCTGTACTTGATATGCTCTATGTATAGCTCAATTTCTTTACTGTATTATTTACATTTTTATATCTTATTTCATACATATTTTCTAGGAAAAAATAAAGCTTACTCTTCAGATCTGAAAACGAGTAGAGGTCATCATGGATGGAGAAAACAGGTAAAGCGGTAAAATACGCTATAGTCATTAAGACACAAGAGTAAAGATTATCAAACTTGAAAGGAATCTGATCATGCAGAGTTAAAGGTCTCACTGAAGCCTTACTGCACAAGGACCAGTCCAAAGAGCCCAACAGTAAACTTCATGCCTGATAGCAATGGTACTTTAATAACAAAAATGGTGGTGGTTAAATTTTATTTTGGCTAGGCTATGGTGCCTAGTTGTTATCTCAAACACCAGTCTATGTGTTGCTTCTTTTTAAGATGTGATTAACATTTACAATCAGTAGACTTTGTGTAAAGCAGATTCCTCTGCAGGGTATGGGTGAGATTCATCAAATCAGTTGAAGGCCTTAAAAGCAAAGAGTGAGAAGTCCCTTGAGTAGGAAGGAATTCTGTTTTCAGACTCGCCTTGGACTCAAAACTACAAATCAGTTCTTGCTGGAATTTTCAAACTGTTGGCCTGCTCTGCAGATTTTGGACTTGTAAGGCCCCACCATCATGGGGCCAATTCCTCAAAATAGTCTCTCTCTCTCACTCTCTCTTTACTCACCTTTCCCCTCTCTCTCCTCATAAATGTGTAAAAAATCTCCTGTGGATTCTGTTCTCTGGTGAACCTTAATACACTATTTAATGAAATTAGTGGCAGGGCAACAAATGATGAAGGTTTGGGGAGGAGATGTGTTAAGACAGAGAAGAAATGTGCCAAAGACGAAGCATATCACTTAGATAGAAAAATTTAAAACCTGTGCTGTTAAAGCACGATATTTTCTACTTCCCTGTGACTTGTCTTACTTATTTTACTCTAGATATGCATAAATAATAACTTATACTGTATATCCTTATTTCTTTAGTTCTACTCATCATGAAATCCTGCTGGAATTTTAGCAACAGTAGCCCTGAATTTGGCCAGTATCCATAGTCCTGCTGCCTGGGGCCAACCCTGAAGCAGGAGTAAGTCATTAAATAATGTCAGTGAAAAACAAAACAGAGAGGGGCGCCTGAGTGGCTGAGTCTGTTAGGCAGCCAACACTTGGTTTTGGCACAGGTCATGATCTCAGGGTCATAAGATCAAGCCCCCTGTCGGCCTCCAAGCTCAGCAGAGTCTGCTTGAGATTCTCTCCCTCTCTGTCTTTCCATCTGCTTGCATTTTTCTCTCTCTCCAAAATAAAGAAATCTTAAAAAAAAAAAAAAAAAAGGAAGAGAGATGTCAAAATCAAAACACAATCCAAGATTAAAAAGATAAATCAGGGGGCGCCTGGGTGGCTCAGTGGGTTAAAGCCTCTGCCTTCGGCTCGGGTCATGGTCCCGGGGTCCTGGGATCGAGCCCCGCATCGGGCTCTCTGCTTGGCAGGGAGCCTGCTTCCTCCTCTCTCTCTCTATGCCTGCCTCTCTCCCTACTTGTGATCTCTATCTGTCAAATAAATAAATAAAATATTAAAAAAAAAAAAAAAGATAAATCAGGGGCGCCTGGGTGGCTCAGTGGGTTAAGCCTCTGCCTTTGACAAAGGTCATGATCTCAGAGTCCTGGGATCGAGTCCCACATCGGGCTCTCTGCTCTGTGGAGAGCCTGCTTCCTCCTCTCTCTCTCTGCCTGCCTCTCTGACTACTTGTGATCTCTGTCTGTCTGTCAAATAAATAAATAAAATCTTTAAAAAAAAATAAATAAATCAGTAAATAGGACAAAGATGATCACTATTATTGATGAAGACTACCATCTACATTAAAGGTAAATTAGTCTTGATTTTTCTCTTAATATGCTTTGAAATTGCACTCTTACAGTACCATCATAAGTTCTTTACATGTATTAATTTACTCCCAAGTGAACTCTAAAGTTGTGTGCTATTTTAAAATCCATCTTTGTATTGAAAAAGGGAAAGCAGAAAGAATTTAAGTAAATTCTTCAAAGTCCCAGAATTAGTAAGTATAATGGCAGAGTTTGAACCCAGACAGCTTATATCCACAGGTCATAGATTTTCAGTATGATGTAATACTGCTTATTTACTATGTTCCTTTATAATACCCTCAAATGCATGAAGAAAAACTATCAAAAGTACAAAAGGACTTGGAGAAAAATGTTATAGTTACTTCATATCTTATAAACTTCATTTCTGGAAGAAACAACAATCCCAAACTGCCGAATATACTAGCTGAAGTATATAAAAACAAAACTATATTTCTTTTTTTTAAAATATTTTATTTATTTATTTGACAGAGAGAGAGTTAACAAGTATGCAGAGAAGCAGGCAGAGAGAGGGGGAAGCAGGCTTCCTGCTGAGCAGAGAGTCTGATGTGGGGCTCAATCCCAGGATCCTGAGATATTGACCTGAGCTGAAGGCAGAAGCTTAACCCACTGAGCCACTCAGGTGCCCCACAAAACTATATGTCTTTAGTTAACCTAACCAACTAAAGTTAGAGTACAAACAGATAAATTTGGGAACAAGAACAAGCACAGAAAGTACAGAGAAAAAAATTATTAGATACATTATATAATCTTACACCAATAATGAAAATCTAGATGAAACAGCTGATTCTTAAGAGAGTATATAAAAATATATCTACATAAAACTGAGTTAATAAAAATAGGACAATAACTATGGAAGAAATTGTTTAGGTTTTCAAACAATACTACTTCTAAAAGATGTCAGGTGCACACTGTGTTACAGGCTGTTTTGACTTTGAGGTTATTAATAACTCTTTTGTCCTTTAAACTTTTGCAGAGCATAGAGAAAGAATAACCCTTATTTTGTAAAACTAAGATAATAGGATAACTTTGATATAAATACCAAAAGCTACTGTGCATTAACAGAAAAAAATGAAACTACAGACAAATCTTTCATAGTAATATAAACCACAAATCCTAAATATAAAATACTAGGAAAATTAATATTGAAGTACATTTATAGAATACACCATATAATACATAGTTACACCAGAAATATTAGACTGCTGCCATGAAAAAAATCTATTATTTGTTTTTTCAAAGTAATAGGACAAAAGCAAATAATATGTAGAGTGGAAAACTTACAAAATTATATGATAGGTATAAAGAGTAATCAAATTCAAAATTCATATCTGATCTTTACAAGGAAAAACCTCTTGTTAAGAAAAGGACAAAAAAAGTATTTTAAAGGGAAAAAAACATATTGACCTCAAATATCTCACATTTAGAAAAAAGAAAAAAGCAAAAACACATAATATCCCTACTATTTTGTAACACTGTCCTAAGCATTTTACACCAGTTGTCTGTAGTAAGAGAAACTAAGTAGTAAGTACTTGAAAGTAGGAGGCAAATTCATAACTACTTATAGCTATAATAGTGGCAGACCTCCTATTAAGCGGCCCTTATAGGGCCACCCATCTCTTCTTCCTTGAACAAAGAACCAGTCTTTGGTAAGGAGAGGTGTCCTCACAGATAAAAGAAATGAACTTTGATTCACTTAAGCCTGTCCCAATCTCCTCTCTAGTGATGGACTTAGCCTGGGCAGATACATGGCCTGGATGCGGTCAGTGTCCTGTGTGATCTCGGAGGGCTGCTAATCCCTGGACTTCACAGGTGGGAGGTTCATTTTAGCTTAGATTCAGATTGCCTTCTCAATCTAAGGATTCAGGACCAGAATCCTTAACAATGTTGAGAACTGAATATTACCAGTCATAAGAATCTCACAGATTCACCTCTATAAAGATATTGAAAAGCAAATCTTGAAGGATACATGTCTTCCTCCACATAAAAGGTTATCATCTTTAGATTTGGTTCTCTCTTTGTTTTATTGGTCTTTCCAATCCAAAGAGTTTCTGTTCTCAGTGCCTCTGAACAATCCTTTGGGCCACTTAGACAGCTACTTCTGATGTCTTTCCTCCTCTCTCCCTGCCTTCCTTAGAGGGGAAAGGAATTGTGATATAATTTCTCATACACTCCTTATTCATCCCATGTACAACCTTAAAACCACCAGAAAGTATCTATAGCAATTAACATTCATTTCTAGAACTCTTATTGGCTAATTCATGCTTAGGTTCTCCATTACATATTTTATATAAACCAATTTAATTATATTATAAGCACTTCTTTCTACATTACTACATAAAATAGATAGCAGAGAAAAATATAGTTCCTGGCCTTTCCTCCTGAGACAACTACTCTCAACTATTATTGTTGGGTTTTTTTGGTGATGGTTGTGGAGGGGTGGGGGGAGTTAGGTATTCACATCCACATTCTGAAGAATATAATGTTCCTTCTTGATTTTTAAAAATTAAATACTGATTATTAACATCCTATAGCAGAAAATTAGAATTTAATGTTCTGAAAACTCAGTTCTCTCCAAACATTCTCTTACCTCCAACACTAAACACATATATGTGTGTCCCCTTCTCTTATTATGATCCATTATATATTCCTATTTTGTCACTGTTTCTGTTTCCTCTGTGCCCTAGTTCTCCCTTCAGTTGGTCTTTATACTTCATTTTAGATTATTTCTTCAATTTTTGATGATCTTTCCCATCATCAAAGAGGGATCCTTCCCACCATCAAAGAGAGGGAATCCTCTCTTTGCATAGACACTACATTGTCGTTTGGAGCCTGTAGCAGCTATATTTGTTGGTCGATCTCCATAAAGGATGCTTCCATGAGGAGATAGCCTCTTCACTCACAGATTTCCAAATGGGAGAATTTGTTGTGCTCGCTTCGGCAGCACATATACCAAATGGGAGAATTTGTTAAAATTTTATCTTGAGCCAGTTTCCTCACAGAGTCCTTCATACTTACCAATTTCTTGCCTAGGAGGCAATGTCTGGACCTACTTAAGCAAGGGAGCTAATGGTCTCCCCACTCAGGGTCCAGAATTCCACTTATTCCACCTACTTTCCATAAGAAGTCCTACTGCAGGGCACCTGGGTGGCTCAGTGGGTTGAGCCTCTGCCCTTGGCTCAGGTCATGATTTCAGGGTCGTGGGATCGAGCCCCACATCGGCCTCTCTGCTCGGCGAGGAGCCTGCTTCCTACTCTCTCTCTCTCTGCCTACTTGTGATATATGTCTGTCAAATAAATAAATAAAATCTTAAAAAAAAAAAAAGAAGTCCTACTGCATAATGGGGGTGAAAATGTGTATGGTGCAAGCTGGCTTTTATAAAAGGGATGCTGAGAGATGGCCTCTGTATCAATCATTTTATTATTTTTAATAGAAATACTATTCACACAGGGAACAAAGGTGATAAAAAGACAAATAATTATAACGAATGAGAAATATTTTTCAATATTTATCTCATTTTATCAACTTAAGAAGAATTGTTAAATAGGCTCCTTGTTAAATACCAAAGTACATAATTAAATTCCTAAAACAAATTTCTGTTAAAACAGCTCCCAAAATGAATCACCCAGCTTAAATAAGTTCAAATATCAAGGAAAGATCTACAATTGTTAATTTCACCAAACTACTGAATTCAGGCAAATATTCAACCTTGCTAAAATCAGAAATTTTGTTATACTAAACGTTAGCTCAAAACTTCCACTTTCTGTAGAGATTAAAGTTTAAATTGTATAGTTACTGAACAATGATTCATTATCATGAAATGTATCGTATGTTTTAAAGATATTTAAATTATCTGAGCCATAGTAACTAAATAAAAATTTGATTTTTTTTAATTCTTTTTTTTTAATAGGAAGAGCAAGTTCATTATTTGCCAGTAAATGGAATAACTGGCTAATTAGCAGCACTTGTTATGTGATGAATATTCAATTACTAGAATAGAAAAGAGAGAAGATGTAACATACCTTAGTAAATTAATTCCTTTTTGTACAGTGAATTTGCATCCACCTGGCAGAAAACATAAACAGTCTCTTAGTAAAAGCCTTGGAAAGTTTGCCAAAATTGAGAAATTAAAAGGGTGTTTAACTATTTCACTCTTTGTTAGAATATGATTGTTCCTCACAGATGTTTTCTTTATAATGCCATTGAAATTAATCACATCTGTCTAAAATGTTTAGTGTTATGAAATGCACTAGATTTACAATGCTAAGTACATGAAATACATTTCCTGCCATATTCAAAGATTCCTGTATTCCATGTAAAAGAAAACTGTAAAGAAACTATAAAAACTATATAACTGAATATATGAACAGTAGGTGATATTTAACAGGAAATCATTATGATTTTTAAAATATTATGAAGGCTATTACTACCAGGGCATTTTCAATCAGTTGTCAATTTTCCTCTTTCAATTGCAACTTCTGCTCTCCCCTTTTTTGGTATTGATTTTTTCACACATTGAATAAATTCTCCTTGAAATTTTGAGGTCTGAAAGCTGAGATGTGCATCTCCTGATGATTTACCAAGACATCTGTGGACAGTATGTTGATTCAGGGACTTCCAAATCTTCTTATAGTTGTTAGGAGGAGAAAAGATTAGTGGCCCAAGATAGAATAAAGACCTTATTTAGGTTTTGGAGCCATTACCATCTCTCACACTGTTCAGTAGAAAGTAAAGCAATTACTCCACTACATCTGCCAATGTTAAGGCCCAACGTCAAAGGAGGACTTGCATGGCTGTTTTGAAAACAGGAGAGGTAACTGTTGGCCAGTTAAAGACATTAGTGTAAAAACAGTTGAATGATGCACTGTGAGAACCACAAGTTAGGAATCAGGAAATATGACTTTTGCCTAGCTCAACTGCTAAATCTTTAATCTTAGGCAAACTACTGTATTTGGGGACCTAAAACTCACTTGGAAAATGTGGACATTCTTTTGAGAGATTCTAAAGATATCTGCGTATCTAATGTACTAGAATTATGTGTTTACTGAATAGACAATTAAAAATCCTAATTTACGTCCATCACAGTTCTTAAAACAAAGTGGCATCATTTAAATTGTTATTCTGAATTTTCTGGGTTGTCTGATCCATACTCATAAGACAATATTGCATCTACTGAATTGTAGTGGCAACAACTTATAAAAACTTCCCTTTCACAATGAGCTCTGTCCTTTATAATGAAATTTGAAAACAAGAATATTTAAATGTATCTAATCCTTATACTGAATTTCATCAGGAAATTTGGTCTCATGATACAAGTACAAATCAGGAGTATTTAATTAGTACCTATTTTCATTAACTGATGATCCAATTCAGGATTGATTAAGGTAGAGTGCCACTATTAGATAAATTTAATGCAGGATTATTTAGAAATGATTGCTCCTTCTTGTTCTACTAAAATATAATTGATTATAGATGGCTTTCTAATATGTTTAAAATTACATGTATGTTTTTATTGGCCATCATTTGTTTTCCTAATTACTGGTGTTTTGATGGAATTGCAGTTGGATTCCTATTGGAGAGGAATCATGAGACTGCATGAAAAGAAAATACGTAAATACAATGGATTTTAAATTTATGAGATACCCTGTTCTCTCTTCCCACATTGTAGGCATAAGGGAAAGGCCATGTGAGGATATAATGAGAAGACAGGAAAAGAGCTCTCACCAGACATTAAATATATCTTCATGTTGATTTTGGACTTCTTAGCCTCCAGAACTGTGAGAAATAAAGTCTCTTTTTAAGCCACCAAGTTCATGGTATTTTGTTACAGGCTAAAACAGGGGACCTACAGATAAGACTTCCTTACACTACGGGTTCTCTACCTCTAATAGTAGACACCACATGACCAGGGCCATGGGGTTCAGAACAGAATTTGGAATTGATGATGAGAAATATGGCAGCTAGGGTGCTGTATCAAAAATGGAGTAGCCTATTTGTTTCATTAAAAAAAGGTAATCCATAAGATGATGAAGTGAAAATGCTCCTAGGATAAGCTCTGTTTTCCAAACGCCAATGTCCCTTGCACCTTTCTATCATTGAATGTTCTACATTGCTTTGTATTACCCAATACTGCATCTGTCTTCTCAACTAGACTAAATACTTGTTGGAATCATGGGTACTTTTTTATTCATTTTTTAATCTCTAGCACAATTTACAACACATAACAAGTACTCCAAAAATATTTGATTGATTAATGCATAGTTGAATTAAAGAAAAATAAAGGACTTGTACCAATTGCCTGTATCTCTCATGAGAATCTACACGTTAAAATAGTATTTGATTTCATTATTTTTTACAAATAATCATGCATTTTAGAATAATTACTGGTTTTGGGAATGGAAGTTTTAGAGGTGCCTGGTGGCTCAGTCATTAGGCATCTGCCTTCGGCTCAGGTCATGATGCTAGAGTCCTGGGATCCAGCCCTGGGTTGGGCTCCCTGTTTAGCGGAAAGCCTGCTTCTCCCTCTGTCCTCCCCTGCTCCCCTGCTTGTGTTCCCTCTCTTGCTGTGTCTCTCTCTGTCAAACAAATAAATAAAATCTTAAAAAAAAAAAAGGAAATGAAAGTTTAATAGTTCAGACTGACCACAGAAAAACATATCTAGAAAACCCAGGTTATTTTTTTATTTCAATTATTTAAGTCAGGTAAATAATGCACCTCTATGCCAATCACTTTATCATATTTTATAAAATAATCTATTAATTTAGTCTTACTGTTGAAGGTCTAGAATCTTCCTTATCATGGAAGTAGAATGAGAATGTAAATAGTGTTACTTTAAAGAACTGTTAAATCCTTAAAACTAAGTCAAAATTCTACTATTCTCACTTAAGCATACATAATGTTTGAAATGCATCATTTTTCAACTTGAAGAACATAGACCATCTCTAACTATGATAGTTTTATCCAATTAATTCCTAATGCTACAATAACCCAAATAATTAACATTTGTCATTCAATTATCAAAAACCTTTCTCACATTTGATTTTTATTTTTTAAAGATTTGTATTTATTTATTTGACAGAGAGAGAGACTACAAGCAGGTGGAGCAGCGGACACAGGGAGAGAGAGAAGCAGGCCTCCCACAGAGCAGGGAGCCAGATCCGGCACTTGATCCCAGGACCCTGAGATCATGACCTGAGCCCAAAGGCAGATGCTTAACTGGCTGAGCCACCCAGGTGCCCCTTTCTCACATTTTTAATTCTCACACTGTACAGCGCAAAATACAGTGGAATCATTCCCCTCCCAACTTCTTCAGCACTGTAATTTTTGCCAAACCAAAGAATCAACCTGATTCACTGAAATCAACTTCAAGTTGAAGGGTACACTAATCTAGTTAAAGCCTCTCTATAAATTTGACAAAAATTAATGAAGTTTCTAAATGTTTTGCCAAATATACATAAAGTGATATAAGAGATCTAGACACATCATTTTCCTCACACCACCACTAAGTATATCATTAGCAGCGTGAAAGATTTTATGAAATTATATATAAATACTCCAAATGGTGAATAAGTTATAGCCTGTTTTATAAAATTACTTTATGATTACCAGTTAATATTCACTTTATTTTCAGTTACCAAGGAGAATGACCCTTTTTTGTTGAGTTAAACACATACACACACCTGGTCAATGAAGTATATATTTGTTTACACAATATTCAGGGATGGGAAATATTTATTAGACTGGGAAAAAGGATTTTCTGACAACCCTATATAAATAAAAGAAGTATGAGGAACTGAACACAAAAATCACAGTGATTATGCACCATGATAAGCATGACATATTGATCTTAAAAAAATGTTAAATGAACAAAGATGATCTTACATTATAACCTGGCAGGCAATTATGAACTTGAGTTTTAAAATGTGCAGGAAATGTGAAAATAGAATAGCACATTTCCATTCCTAATTGAGTCTTTCAGAATGCCCTGCGTCAGAAATGATGTAGATTAAATCAGAAGTACTTGCTTATAGGCAGTCCTCTGCAATGAGATGATGCTGATTCATGAAAGAGACGTTAAAAAATGCAAACCCATTCCTGAAGGAAAGAACAGATGTATTTCTCTCTGCCTATACAGTTTTATACTTTCTATCGTGGAAACTTAGATTTCCTTTTGAAAAATACTCAGAAGGAAATATTCTTTTAACTGCATTAACACCTGAAATTCCTCAAAATATTTTATCACTTGCCTGAAGAATATAACATAGTGAAATAAAGTTTCATTTCAAGATAAAGAATATTTGTAAAATTAGAATAATGACAAACATTACAGCTTTTAACAACACACACTATTTTCATTGGACATAAAATGGGGATTTGTAAACCACCTGTATTAAGAAATCACATTAAGAAATCACAAACCTCTCAAAGTTTGAATTCCTTGTAGTGGACTACATACTGTCTATAGTCTTCCACACTCAGTCACACAGACTTATTTCACTATATTCCAAACTAGCTCCCCTCAGGCTTGTTCAGTCAGGTCTCCTGATTCCTTCCACACATTACATCTTATTCTCACATTTGGGTGTGGGCTCGTATGGTTTTTCTCTCCTTATTTGCTTTCACTTTTTAGTCTGCACAATCACTCATTGTTTATGATCCAACCTAAGGTCATTGTATCCTTGGAATCTTCCCTATTTTAAGACTCTTTTCTATGAAGCTTATATTCTCATTACAGCAGAAGAGTTATTCAGGTTTGAAAGGAGCTGTATTTGTTTCCTAGAGCTGCCATAAAAAAGTACCACAAACTAGGTGGCCTAAAATAGGAGAGATTTATTCTTTGGCCGTTCTGGAGGCAAAAAGTCCAAAATCAAGGCACAGTAGAGCCTTCCTCTCTCTCACTCTAGGGAAGAATCCAGCCTTGACTCTTCCTGCCATGTGGTAACTTCTGGCAATCTTTGGCATTACTTGGTTTGTAGATACATCATTCCAGTTACTTCTTCCATTTTCCCATGACTCTCTGTATGTCTATGTGTCTCTGAATCTATCCTTCCTCATCAGAGCACCAGTAATTGGATCTAAGGCCTTCAGCAAATACTATGACTTCATTTTAACTTGATTATATCTGCAAAGACCCCACTTTCAAGTTAAGTCACACTCACGCAATAAGGAGAGTTAGGACTTCCACATATCTTTTTGGAGGACACAATTCAACCCAGAAGAGAAACACTCAAATGCATCTACATTAACCATTCATTATTATGACATAGAGAAAGCCCAAGTAACTCTGCTTATATGCTTTTGTTAACAATAAAATCAGTTTATGAAGTCTCCAGTTTTACCAGTAGATAGCTTAGAATTACAGTCAACAAAAATCCTTTCTTTGTAGCATAAGTCCATTGGCCTTTTTTCCCGTAGTTCTATTCTTAAGTTCATATAGAATAAACAGCATTGACTTGTCAATATTATAGGCCACTAAATGATCAAAGACGGTTTATTCTTCCCTAAGACTTTCTGATTACCTTTTCTTAATATTTCTTCCCTAATACTGATTACCTTTTCTTAACATACCATGAACAGAGTAAACAACATGACATGTATCTCAGGAAAACTGACTGAGCTCCAATTGTCTGATTTTGTGAGAATGTCTTTTAATTGCCTACTCTCATATAGAATTTGAATCCATCGTATCATAATGGCTTTGATATCAGACAGATGTGGCTATGAATCCCAAATCTGCCACTAGGCAATTGCATTACCAATAAAATTATAAAATTTCTCTAAGCCCCAATGTCCTACTTGGCAAAATCAGAATGTAACATTTGCCATAAGTAGTTAAAGTAATAATCAGATAATAGATAATTAGCATAGCACTTGGTAGACTTAATAACTGATAATTTGTATAACATTATTTTTATTGGTCTGGCTAAACAGAAATCTTATTTAACACAACAGAACCTATATTACATTGAGCATGGCCTAGAACCCTTAGTCCTAATTCATGCCCCAAAAGCAACTAATATGGATTTGTACATTGTTTGACAGACCTAGATATTCTTATCTTGCTGACTATCAGAATGTAGGAACAGAAAAGTTCTAATCACATACAGATTTTCTGTGGAGAACTGTCCTTAAACATTTGTTCTTTCACATTAGTAAATGAGGGTAATGTAACTCATCCTCACTATATTTTTAAAAGATTTTTTTTTTTTTTTTTTTTTTTTTTTTTTTTTTTAGCTGTCTTACAATTTTTTATTCTCTATGAATTCTGAGTTTGGATTACAAACAAACAAACCACCCCAAGAGAAGATGTCACTGAAAGCCATGAGGATCAAGTCTGGCATCTGTCCCAGTTGTTCTTCTCACTGGGATGCTTGTGATGTTGGTTTTTTTTTTTTTTTTTTTTTTTTTTTTCCCCCTTTTATTAATTTTTTCAGCGTAACAGTATTCATTCTTTTTGCACAACACCCAGTGCTCCATGCAAAACGTGCCCTCCCCATCACCCACCACCTGTTCCCCCAACCTCCCAAGATTTTATTTACTTATTTGACAGAGAGAGATATCACAAGTAGGGAGAGCAGCAGGCAGAGAGAGAGGGGGAAGCAGGCTCCCCGCTTAGTAGAGAGCCTGATGTGAGGCTCGATCCCAGGACCCTGAGATCGTGGCCCAAACCGAAGGATGAGGCTTAACCCACTGAGCCACCCATGCGCCCCTCATCTTCACTATTGATTACCACTTGAACCTCTCATAGAACAATCTCTGAAAAACGCTGGAAAATTCTCTGATTTTTCTAATGAAATAGCATTTCTTACTTGACCTGTAGTCTGTTTACAGGGTCTTAGTTTTCCATTCTGCATATATCTGCCATCAGTCCTTGACAAATGAGGCAGAGACTTCTAATTGTCACCTGATACCCATTTTCCTATTTTTTTTTCCTTAAAAACAAACTTTACTTGGAGAACTGACATAACCATCTTGAAATATTACATTTTGCAGCCAGAATAATCCATTTGATTAAATTCTGGTCAATGAGCTATAAGTAGAAGTGTTTTTAGGACTTCCAAGAAGGGTGTTGAAGACGACCAGATTTATCTAGGAAACAGCTTGAGAATGCAGCCTTAATTTGTTACAGATGAGCTTTTGCACATCTCTTAGAATATAAAATGGGCCTGATGATGGATTTCATAAGTTTCATATGTTAGTGGGATGAAGCTGAGTCCCTGATATCCAGAAAGACTCTAGTCCAGCCTTGGACTTCCTTGACATGGGAGAAAATTGTACTTCTATCTTTTTCAAACCACTGCTGTTTTGTGTGTTCTGCTACATGCAGATCAACATATTTCAGTTCCTTTCCTAAATCAAACTGGGGATGAACTTCAAATAGACATTTGGGTCACTGGGAAAGATGAATTCTTGGCCCCTGGGTCTTTGGATCAATTGTCTCTTTGAGTTGAGTTCTGTTCCTCCACCAAATTCATACATTGAAGTACTTCAGAATGTTACTTTATTTGAGAATATGTCTTTACAGAGGTAATCAAATTAAAATGAGGTCATGAGAGTGGGTTCTAATCTAGTGACTAGTGGCCTTATAAAAGTCATAAATTTGAAGATAGATACGCATAAAGACAACAGGAAAAAACCACAGGAAAAATATGTCACCTACAAGTGAAGGAGAAAGGTCTGGAACAAATCCTTCCCTCACAGCTCTGAGAAGGTAATAACCATTCTGACACTTTGATGTCAGATTTAAGGGCTTCTAGAACTGTGTAACAATACGTCTTTGTTGTTTACATGACCTAGTTTGTGGTACTTTGTTATAAGGCCACCCTAACAAATTAATACATCCTAATATTCCAGAAAGACTTGTGATTTGAACTTCATCTTATAATTGCCAGCCTCTTCTTTTAGGCATGTCAGTTTACTTACTTTTTAAAATACGATTTACTTTAAACACTATGCCCTTTGCCCAAAACTCTCTTTTTCTAGTTTAGCCCTCTTCTCTGGGCCAAAAATTATGTGCAGTGTGTAGGCCTACTAGACCATTAGACCCAATACACTATGACCTCAGTGAGTAATTATCTTCATTTAATGTTACTTAATGTTATAACATATGCTCTCATACAGTTTATGCTATTATATGGTGGTATAGCTTACAGCATTATTACACCTAGTTACAGATTAGTGTTTCTCTTTAAGTTTCTGGTTTCAAGATGTTGACTGCCACACACAGAATGCTATAAAAACATCCCCAGAAACAAATAAACAGGAACAATAATTTTTATAATTTTTCGCCCACTTTCAGTGGGTTTATAGATAACTTGAATACATTTGCTCATGTAACACTGTATATTGTTTGATATTTAAAAATAGAGTATTTGCTTTAAAAATCTCTTACCCAATCACTTCATTCAGGGCTTATATTCATCTAGTGAGCACAGATATGTCTGGCATCATTCTGATTGATTGGCATCAATTATGCATTACTGATAGTAAAATATTTTTAATATCACCTCCTTGTTTTCATATAGATCATTAAAGGTTGATTAACTTCCTACCAATTATCAGCATTAATTAAAGTAGACCCTATGTATTATTTTGCTGGCACTGCCATGACCAAGTACAGAGACTTAAATAATAGAAACAATTATTAAATAGAGATAATTTTTTCTCACAATTCAAGAGGCTAAAGTCTGAGATCAAGGTGTTAGCAGGGTTTGGTCCTTCTGAGGCCTCTCTCTTCCTGGTTTTTGGATGGCATCTTTTCCCCATGTCTTCATATGGTCTTTTTGTGTGTGTGTCTGTGTCCTAATTTCCCCTTCTTATAAGGACATCAGTCATATGGGATTAGAGCCCACTCTAATGAACTTGTTTTAACCTAATAACCCCTTAAAAGACCATATCTACAAATATAGTTACATTCTGAGTACTGGGGCTTAGGAACTCAAAATGAACTTTTATGGAACATGATTCAGCCTGTAGCACCCTGTATTCCTACTGAATTTAATATTTGTGTAGTTTTTCTAAGAGAGCTAATAGATTAATACTCAATGAGCCATGATGTCATTGATAACAGACTATCTGTTTTATTGTAAACAATTAAATTGCTATCCAAAATATATTAAATACTTATTTTGGCACATGACAGAGAGAAGGAAAAAAATGGTAAGCCCTATAGTCACTCTGGTTTTCTGCCTCTAGACACTTCCCAGACTGCAGTGTAAGAAGCAGTTACTGAAGCAGAGTCTAGCAGTATTACTGAGTTAAGGAGATGGAGATCAGGTTTCAGGAGGGCTGCAATGACATTAAGTTTAGGGTAGAGTGCAAGATAGGAGGAACTTACAGAAATGAAAAGTTCCATAAATTTGCATAGTATTTCTAGAGTCTGTGTTGAGTAATAAACTACAAATGAATGGGGTGATATTATATGAATAATAAGCAAAGAATAACTGCTAACTAGAAGTACAAAGTTACTAACCATAAACAGAACAGCATTGGCTGTTATATTCTCAAATTCTAATAAGGCATAGTAGAAACTAGTTAACTATCCAGAGCATTCAGCACAGACTTCAGAAATACCACACTTTAATATTGAACTACTTCTTAGAATTAATCTGTATGTGCCCTAACTACTCTTATAATAAATTAAACCACTCTTATTAAAATTAAACTACTTTTACTGTTAATCTAGATGTGTTCTAACAAAGCTTAAACTAACTGCCCACAAGAACAATCTATATATACTTCAAAGGAAGACAACAAAACCCGACTTTCATCAGCATAACTCTCACAATGCCCGCCATCAAATTAAAAATAACAATTTTTACACAGGGACAAGAAAATGTGACTCATGACCAGGAAAAAATTTAGTAAATAGAAATAGAACCAGAAATGACAGAGATAATGGTAATCAAGAATTTTAAAAGACCTGTTGTAAATATGTTCAAGTTTATTTAAAAAGACTAAACTTAATGAGAAGATAAATTAAACTATAAAAAAGAATCCAATAAAAACTCTAGAGTTAAAAAAAGAACCCATGTCTGAAATTATAAATATTTTAGATATTATCAGCCAGGCTGTCTTTGTCACAACTCAACTCTGCCATTATGGAACTAAAGCAACATTCATAGATAATATATAAACAAAAATGTGTGGTTGTGTTCTCAAAAAAGTCTACTAAAACAAAACAAAACTAAACTAAACTAAACTAAAAAGAAAAAAAAAAAAAAACAGGTGACTAGCCGGATTTGGCCCAAGGGCCTTATTTGCCAACTCCTGCTCTGAACTGTCCAATCATAACTCCTAGGACACTTTTTTTTGGTTAAGGAATTGGAGATAAGAAGCAAGGACAGCATTCTGTGCGTGTGGAAGAATTTTTCTTTATGTGACGATAGATGAGCTTCATACAGTTAAACAACTAGTATTGTCCAGGTACAAAACTTGAATGGTCTCAGAGTTTTATATTCCATTAAAACTTTGACCTGAACCTGTTCTCACAAGAATTCAGAAGTTCATAGCATATCAGTGCTTCTGCTGCTAAAGCCAGAAAAAAAGTAGATAAATTAAAAAATAAAACCTTATAAATTAATATCATAAATGAATGGCTTAGACGAACTAAAATTCCATGGAAAGAGGAAGGCTTCTAAGACGAATTATGTAGTAATAAACAAAGGCAGACAAATGAGAAGAGAGGTTATCCACTGAGACCTTGCTAGAAGAAGGGAATCAGCCACCATCACAGCGTTTGGCAGAGACTCAAAAGGCAGTTAGGGGAGTAGAAAAGCTTTAGGATGAAGGAAAAAAAAAAAAGGGAGGTTTAGTTTATGCTTTCTTTAGAGGTAGTAGTATAGGGAAGCCAGAGGCAGGTTAACTAGAAGTGGGGTATCCTATGTGACTGTTCTGGGGAGCATATCTGATTTGAGAGTGAGGGCAAAACTTAAGGAAGCCAGTAGGCCTTGTCCAGGTTCTGACTACCTGGGCTGACTGCTGCAAAAATTTTGATTTGACTTTCTGGACTATTTGCTACACAGTTTGCAGGTCAGATATCTGCTCTCACATATGGTCTTGCCATTGTCCATACACATTGTCCAATGTATCCATCATTCAAGTTATATCATCTCCAAACATTTTGTTTGTGGATCCTGGGCACTAGCTGAAGACTGGGGTAAATTCAAACTAGGAGTCCCTGGGAAAGAAGTCAACAATTTTTTTGCAGTTGCTCTTGAAGAAGTAATACATTTTTAACCTAAGGGTTTCAACCACATGACTTGATTCCCCATGATATAACTGCTAACTAGCTATTCAGCAGACAGTGAGTAAGAGGGGCTGAAGAGTTAATATATAAATTTCTAAAAAAAAAAAAAAGAATCTCCGGGTGCCTGGGTGGCTCAGTGGGTTAAGCCGCTGCCTTCGGCTCAGGTCATGATCTCGGGGTCCTGGGATCGAGTCCCACATCGGGCTCTCTGCTCAGCAGGGAGCCTGCTTCCCTCTCTCTCTCTCTGTCTGCCTCTCTATCTACTTGTGATCTCTCTCTGTCAAATAAATAAATAAAATCTTTAAAAAAAAAAAAAAGAATCTCCTGCAGTATTCCCTGCCTGTTTTAGGAAACAAATACCTGCTGGAGAAAAAGAAAGCCATAAGCATACTATTCTCTGCCTTAGGCATTTGCCTGGTTATGAAGCTGTATAGGGAAGGTAGCTAGATAGCTGGGCAAGGAATCTCTGTATTCTTTCAAATTTTCAGAGCTAAAGAGACAGAAAACTATGAGTGTCTTAATCCTATACTTTAGAAAATTTAGAAGGCCACATCTGTAAAGGTGAAATTAAAGAAGACTAAGCCTTCTCAAAGCTGTAAGCAAGACCTGACCAAGATAAATCTCTGAATGGACTGAGAAGATAGATAATTCCCTTAGTTGTCTTACACTGAAAAAAAGAAAAGAAAAGAAAAATATATAGAAAATACATCTATGTAAAACCCTATTCTTTGACAAAATGCCTAGAATATATCACAAATATTCACAAACTTGCAAATTAATGAATATACAAAAAATGAGTATATGTAACTAATAATCAAGAGAACAAAGAGACAATGACAGCAAACACAGAAATGATCCAGATATTTAATTATTTTATGTAAGTTATATGTGAACTGCATATATTATGAGTCATGAATCAAGTATATTAAAACATGTTTTAAGATATTTGGAATTTTTAAAGAAACTTGATATATTAAAAATTTATGTCAGAATATACAAATAACCAAGTACACCTAAAGCTGGAAAATAAAACGTTGACTGACTTATCACACAGAAAGGTGAAGTACATGCTCAAAGAAGTAAACATCCACAACAGAAATATAGGTAATTAGAATAAAATAGGCTACAGATGGATTTATGCATACACAGAAATTTAATATAGAATAAATTTGGCAGCATCAATCAAGGGTGAAATGAAATATCATCCATATGGGGAAAGTGAAAAGTCATTCTTCAATCCCACAGAAAGAAGAGTCCCAAAGAGATTAAAGAAAACACGCTAAGATACAATTTCAAAGGCTGCAGAGGTAAATTAAGGAGCTATATTTGTGACAAAGGAGTAAGAGTAATAGCTGAGAAATAACACAGAAAATTTCAGAAAGACAAATTATCAAAACAAAAATGATTATAGTGATACATCTAAGTAGGTTTCTCTTCAATGAAGGACACCAAAATTGGTGATGGGATTGGGAAAACATTTTTGTTTCATCTAGATCAGAAAAGAAATAATATTTACAATATAAAAGGAATTTATGCAACTCATCAATAAAAATTCCACAACCCAGACAGAAAAATGGAAAGGATATGCATCTGCAAAGAAAGTAAAAGTAATGGGAAAAAAAGGAAACCAGAGATACAGTAGATAGAGTCAACAAACTCAAAAGTTATTCTTCGAAAGAAACTGATAATATTAACAGAACTCTGAAAAATTAAGAAAATGAAAAAGAAGATCAAATAATATTAAAATTCTAAAAGATAATAATTACTTATGCTATAGATACTAAAAATTACTAGGAAATATTATGAACGATGTTGCCAAATTACTTAACACTAAGATTAAACAAATACTATGAAACAGAAAATTTCTGAAAGTTGAATCTAGAGAAAAAAGTCCTAAGTAATTCCACAAGAATATACAAAAATAAATAAATAAATGTTTAGAAATGTTCTGATGAAGATCAACAGCAGTCTCAAATGGTCTTACTTATTAAATTTTATTAAACTCTTAAATTAAATTTTGCTAATCAAATAATTTCATTCTTAATTTTTTTCCAGAAAATGAAAAAAGGAAATAGCCATCATCTAATTTAGTAAAGTCAGTATAACACTAACAATAAAATCTGCCAAGTCAGTATGAAAAAAGTAGTTACTATATCATCTGACCCGTGTACAAGGATACAAAATTCTAAACAACTATTAACCAAACTCAGAAATATATTTAAAAAATACAACTTATCATCATCAAGGATAATTTATCCCAGGAATACTACATTGGGTAAAAATTATAAACAGTTAATATAATTCAGAGCTAATATTAGAGGCAAAAAAAACTATAACTTATTTTAAACAGAGGCATAAAATCAGTATTCCAAAAAATATAACATATGCTCATGGTAAAAATTTCTTAGCTAACTATGAGTAGATTACATTTCCTTAAAACATTAAAACATTTTAACCAATGATTACATCACATATTATACAAAGAGAGAAGGTTATAATGATTTCAGTCAAGATCTAGAACAAAACAAAATGCTTTATGATGACCATTATTTATAGATAATATAAATGTCCAGAAAAATCAAAAAGCAACTATAGCTAACAAAATTCAGTAAGTTTACTAAGATTATAGATATAATACTGTTTTAAAAATCAATTACATTTTTATAAACCAACAACATTAAACATAATTTCATGATATGTACTATTAACAATAGAATTTAAACTATAAAACAATCACAAATAAATTAAACAGAAGTTGTTATATACCTTTAAGTTTATATTTGTAGCATTTTAAAGTTTAAAGATATTTAAATAACTAAATAAATGTAGGGATGGATTACAAAGATGTCAATTTTTACCAACAGAATGTGGAATAAATGGAATAAATGCATATTTATTATATTTATATATATTAAATATATATATAAATAAATAAATGTATATTTATTATAAATAAATAATATAAATGTATATTTATTACTCATAAATGTAATTCCAGTGCTAATTTCAAAAGATACTTTCTAGGAATTGACAAGCTGATTCTAAGTTGTATGGGTAAAAGCACAAACTTAAGACTGGCATACAGCCTTATTAATAACCAGAACATAATAGGAGTCCCCAAAATATGTCTGCACGCACATTTGAAATTCTAAGAAAAACTAATTTAATTTGCTTCCTCGCCATACAGTCAAAAAATAAGACATACAATTTTAATGTAAAAGTGTAAACTGTAAAAGCTAAAGCTACAGAATCTTTAGGAGTCAATAGGGAAAAGTTTTACTAGTAGTGAAAATTTCTTTTTTTTTTTTTTTTTTAGTAGTGAAAATTTCTGAACCAATATAGAAAAACTGCTAAACATAAAAGAAAATATGAATAAACACATTAGCACATTGAAATACATTAAAATACAAATACAATAAAATATTTTATTCATCATATTTCACTAGAGAAATGTTGGAAAGGTAGCTTCCTTGACCTACCTTATACAAACTTGACATTTGTATAAATCTGGATTTTATAGTCATTTGGAAAGAGCAATTTTGCATTTCCAAGGATTATTTTTTAAGATTTTATTCATTTATTTGACAGAGAGAGAGGGAGAGCACAAGAAGGGGAAAAGCAGGCAGAGGAAGAAGGAGAAGGAGGCTCCCCACTGAGCAAGGATGTGGGGCCGGATCCAAGGATCCTGAGATCTTGACCTGAGTGGAAGGCACACATTTAACCAACTAAGTGAACCAGACACCCCTCCAAGGATTATTTTAGAAGAATTTGTGTTTTAAGAAAACTCAAGTCCCTTCCCCAAACTGTATTCATAACATTATTTTTTTCCATAATGAAACTTTTTTTTCAACATTTAAAGAGTGAATTTTAAACAGATTCTTGGACTAGTGTCTCATACTTACTAGTTTGTTCAACTTTAGCACATATCTCATCTCTGATAGCTTTCCAATACTACCTCCTTCACCATGAAGCTCCATTAAATTTCCCAATTCAAACATGCAATCCTTTTCTGTCTTCTCTGTGCTCTCTGCACTCATTTTATTGAAAACCTCTTTCAAGTCATTGGTCTACAACTTTGGGATCATGAATTTCATCACCTTCTTTTGGATTTTGCAAACCTTTGGTACTGAATTTAGGTCTTCTGAATCTGATTTTTGCATTTTTTAGTAAAACCAACACAGACTAGATGAACCAAATAACTGTAAGAAGTCTTGACCTCAACATGAGCTTCAATCATAGCCTGTACTTTTTTGATAACAGAGCACAAAAGTACAATCCATGCCATGGAAGTTGCTCAGACAGTTTTTGCCCAGAACATTCTTAGTGATTAGCTTGAATTTTCTAAGAACAACTTCATCATTTTGCAATTCAGCAAGGCTCACTTCAAAAACAGTAACCTAGAAGTCATCAGATAGAATTTTGGTTCCTTGACTCCTTCAGGTTAACATTTTTCCAACCCTACTTATATCATACCAATGTTTCTTAAAAAACTGATCAACTACTATCTTTTTGGCTCCCTCTTTGCTGCCTTTTGTGAGATGCTTGCTCTTGCCAATCACCATGGTGCAGCTCTGAGAGCCAAAATCTTACATCATTATTTTGCAATTTTTATAGACAATGCAAAGTTCTCCAACCCCAGTCCATAATCTTAGAAACAGGATACTACTTAGATTTTTTAGAGCGCTTGGGTACATGGGCTTAAAGAACTATTATTCCACCTCATTTCCTTGTAAATGCTAAAAAAGAACTTTAAATGAAAGGCAATTTAGGGTATGTGTCTTAAGGAAATGATAAAGATTATGGTAACAAGGTGCTATGGTGTGACTGTGTCTGCTCCCCCATTCATATGTTGAAATCCTAATACCCAACGTGATGGTATTAAAGAGTGGGACTTTTAGAAGTTACTTAGATCATGAAGCTCTGATCCTCATAATAAGCCTAGTGCTCTTGTATTTAAAAATAAATAAATAAATAACCTGCAGAGTTAGCTCACTCATGACCCAGAAGAGGGTCGTCACCATGCTGGCACTGTGAACTCAGACTTCCAACCGCAAGAATTGTGAGAAGTAATTTATGTAGTATTTTGTTATACAGACTGAACTAGGAAACGTGGCTTAGTTTAAGCTTTTATGTTGTTTGAAAGGTACTGAGATGATTTATCAATATATTTTTGTGATTAAATATTCTTACCCTCTTTATGTCAAATAAAAACCAATCAGGATTTTTAAACTTAAATCATAATTGTTGTACTTATTCTAGTTTCATTAGCTTAATATGTACTTTAGACTCATTCTTTGATTTTTGCTTTCCCCAGTTATTAGCATAAGAAATTTTTAAGCATGTAAATGATCTTTAAAATATAAGAATATTTTAAACGGTGAACTGCTATCACTTACTTTGCAGTTACTATTGTCAATCATTTTAATACAATAATTAGGACTAATAAATTGGTCACAACCTTGAAAACCATCCTATAAAAATCAATACAATCTACCAGGTTCCTGGTTGTCATAGAAACTGATCATAGCAAGCATGTTTAATGCAGCAGACATTTATGCATAAATTAATAACCCACTAAAGTTTAAAAATGAGCCTAATCAAAACCAATTTCACCACAACTTTCATCATCGCTCTATATTTTACCTGATGCATCATTTCTCTTTAAACTTGAATGAAAAAAATATATAATACGAACTAAATAGATAAAGAATGTATGCTTAGAGCTCACATTCAGTAATCCTCTCATAAGGGAAAAATTCTGTCATTTCAGATGAAATAATATATCAATGTGACTTGCCCTACCTATTGAAATGCTCTTTCTTCCAATGTATTTAGCTGTTCCCATCATTGCCTAACTGTAATAATTTGGGGAATAAAAAGTCTTGCAAAATCCAACATTGGGATGCAGTGAACTGCATTACCTTTAGGATTTAAAATGTAATTTATGAGGAATAAAAAGCATATAATTGGAAATTTGAAACAACCAACATGTGCAAATATTCAAGATCCAGTAAAGGAAATATTTTGTCTATCAAAGGTTTCATTGATAAACCATTAGACTAAAATTATATGAGTCATTATTTTATACAAAATGCATTTCTGTAAATTCCTTCTTTTCCTTTGTTTGAATATGTAGAGCAAAAACATAAAAATATAATGCAAAGAGAGCACCCTTATCTCAATACATTGAACACCAATATCTCAATACAGTATATTACTAAGTCTAAGATAAAATATTTAAGTATACTTACATTAAAGAAAATCATTCAGAAAATAATTAAAAGAAATACGAGTACATTAAGAAAATCCATGGAAAGCATACTATATATATATGAATATACATATATGTACATACATATAATTTTATATACACATACAAAGAGAGAAATGTAACCATGTGCCATGTACCCATCATTTGACTTCAATAAATAAAAATTCACAACCCATTTTGTCTTTACCCCACTAATTAACCCCTTCTCACTTTAAAGAGTTAAACTGAAAATCATCTTATTCTTTTTTTTAAGATTTTTATTTTATTTATTTGACAAAGAGAGAGACAGCAAGAGAGGGAACACAAGCAGGGGGAGTAGGAGAGGGAGAAGCAGACTTCCGTGGAGCAGGGAGACTGATGCAGGGCTGGATTCCAGGACCCTGGGATCTGAGCTGAAGGCCGGTGGTCAATGACTGAGACACCCAGGCATCCCTCACTTTATTCTTCTGTATTTCATATATGCCTCTTAAAATAATCAAGCTTTCAAAAACATGATCACAATATAATCAACTGCCATAAATTTAGTTCCTAATGTTAGCTCCTAATTACCATCAAATATCCAGTGAGTGTTCAGATTTCTCCAGTTATCTCCTAAAAGTTTTGTAGTGGATTTGTTGGGATCAATATACAAATAAGTTCCAAACAATGGAATTAACTAGTGTGTCTCTTAATTTACCTTCATGTATTTATCTTTTCTTCTTTTAATTTTTTTTCCTCCCCCTGGGGAATTTATTGAAAATAGATGGGTCACTGGCCCTACATAGTTTTACATAGTCTAAATTTTCCTGATTACCTTTCTGTGGTCTTTTAGCATGTTTTTCTGTCTTCTTATTCTCTATGAATAATGAGTTAGATCCACAGATTCAGTTTTGAATTTTAGAAGGAATTCTACATAATAGATGCATAGTACTAGCATCAGAAAGCCATAATGGCTGGGTGTTGATTTGCTCTGTAAGATATCATTTATGACAATTACCTATATACATTAATGACACTGGGGTTGCAAAATGGTGATCTATGAATTCTAGTACCCTTATTAATTTATTAGTTCAGGTATTTTTTTATTTTTTTTAAGATTTTATGTATTTATTTGACAGAGAGAGAGAGAGAAATCACAAGTAGGCAGAGAGGCAGGCACAGAGACAATGAAGCAGGCTCCCTGCTGAGCAGAGACCCCCCCCCCCCCCCAATGCTGGGCTGGATCCCAGGACCCTGAGGTCATGACCAGAGCTGAAGGCAGAGGCCCAATTCACTGAGCCACCCAGGCCCCCCAGTTCAGGTATTTTTATAAAAGAAATTTTCCTTCATGAAATCTTTGATTAGCACACAATACAATTTATACAGGAAAACGGGAACTCTTTTTTTTAACAGCTTTCAGAATAACAAATTAGTTTCCTAGCATCTTCTAAGAAATTCAATAATACAAATTAGTTTCCTAGCACCTTCTAAGAAATTCAATAATATTGTATGTTTGTGTATAGATAGATAGATAAATAGATATAGATATTCACCAATATTTAAACTACAGCCATTATTTCTCTTTTATGCTCAACTCAAATATTAATATTACCTTAATTATCCATTGAGTCATTTAAAAACTTAAAAGAATACTTATTTATAAATACAATCTAGGTTTTGGGGTTGTTTTTTTTTTGGTACCGCACTTAGAACAAAGATCATGTGGCTTTTCCTTTACAACATACTATTATGCAGAGTTGAGTTTTCAGGGTTTTACAAATGATTTATATGACTTTAATTTTATTGTATCAACTAGTGTTTTCTAATATATCTTACTGTAAATATATAAAATTCTATGTTGCAATATATGAGACCTAAAAGGGGCAGATGATGTGGTGTGAGAAGGCTACTTGATTGAATGCTACAAAGAAAAAGATATATAGTATCTGATATATACATAATATATCTGTGTTAGAATACAGATCATATAATCTTTAGAATTTTCATACATAAAAGAAATATTTACATATTACAAACACATAAAGGAACACATTTTATCTTTATTACTTAACATTATTAAGTTCATATTTTAAAGAACCAGGGAATTTTATTTTACATTTTCCCCTTTATAATTCTTAATTTAAAAACTTCAGAATTCAGAGGCACCTGGGTGGCTCAATGGGTTAAGCCTCTGCCTTCTGCTCAGGTCATGACCTCAGGGTCCTGGAATCCAGCCCAGCATTGGGCTCTCTGCTCAGCAGGGAACCTGCTTCCCCCTCTCTTTCTGCCTGCCTCTCTGCCTACTTGTGATCTCTCTCTGTGTCAAATAAATAAATAAAATCTTTAAAAAAATATAAACTTCAGAATTCAAAATTTTAAAAACTCTCATGACTATTCTGACATTAAGTTCTTTCTTAATAGCCAGGAATAACAAATCATTTAAGGAGAAATAGAAAATGATGAACAAAAGCTGGATGACATATTTGTGATCTAATTATGGCTAAATACTCAACTAGTTGCAACAAATTTTATACTATAGTTTATTTCTGTTGTCATATTACTTTAAAGTATTTTGAAGATAATTATTGTAACTTACCAAGAAATAAGCATATATCAGATTAGAATATAACCTCTGTTGCTTTCAAATCAAGTAGGTTGGCTTCCTGATTTCTAGGGTCATTAAAATGTTTAAAAATTACCTAGCAATAATAACATTTTTGAATTATTTTTAAGATTAAAATTTACAACTTAAATAACAAGTAAGATACAATAAATGAGAAATTTTGAGATTTATAAACTCTTGATCATAAGGATTAATCATAAGGAGTACTATATAGCACTCCTTGAGTATGGATAGTGAGAATGTATTATTAACAAATAATAATATTGTATTATTATATAAAATTATATATAAAATTATAAATGTATAAATATATTTATATGCTTATACAAATAAATTCTATGTATTACATAAAATATAAAATAATAATTAGTATTTGTTAATTATACAGAATTATTACTCTGTCCATATGATATACACATTATATATATCTATGGATGCAATTATATACATGTGATGCAATGGCTTTTGATTGATTTTAAGAAGTACTGTATTTAGTAATGCATTATATCTGTCAAATCTTTCTTTCAGTCCATTTATTCTCAGCACAGGGAGATCAATATTGAGACATGATGAGTTCACCAAAGAACAGATGTTTGTATTTCACGCTATTAACTGCTTAAGAAAAACTTCCAGGTTTTATAAGCAATTTTCTATTTAATATGCTTCCAAAATAATTAGATGTGAAGTAACTGGTCAACTATTACATTTTTATTAAAAATTAAAGTTTTTTTTCTTGATATCACCTTCACGAAGATTCCCAAAGTAATGTATGCTGAATTATTTAACATAAGTGAAAAATAAAATTCAACAGAAATTCTGAAAGAAATAAAAATGTTCAGTGCATAATATACCCATAGGTACCCTGCAAATTGCTGATTATATATATAGAAGGAATGTATAATTTGTCATCTAACATGATACAGTTTGAGAGTGAAGGGGTACTATTAATAATTATTGTGGAACAATGTATGTAAAACAAATCTGTCTATGGCAGGGCATCCTGGTTACATTGAAATAGTTAAAACAAATTGGTCCTTACCTCTTTAAAACATATTAAGGTATGATAGATATTTTATATATAAACAAATACAAATTTTCATATTATTTAAGAGCTGAATAGGCATAGTCATAATGGAACTGGATATGGTGAGAACAAGATTTTAACACCCACCTTGATATCCTGATTATCGGTAGTATTAGGTGGCAATTATATTTATAATTAAACCTTTGTCTTATTACATATAGTTTAACCTTCCTCTGCTATTGCAATTTTTTTCCACCAGATGGTAGCCAATAAAAGCAGGAAACAGAGAGATTAACAAAGTTAAAAGAACCAACATTAAATTGAAACAGAACTCAGAGAATTAGATTATAGCTAGAGATCTAAGTATGGATGTAAAAATTCTATATGTCAAATAAATTAAAACTAACATTTTTGAACATCTTTTTCAAAACAAATATTGTTCCAGTATTGACTCTGTACAAATTCTTTAGGGTTAACTTGCATTTCTAGGCTTCTGAGACTGTTAAATAATATACACAGGAAAATGTTAAATTTGATCACTGGAGTCAATGTTCATTTTTTCATAGGTCATTCACAATCATATGAATACAGACTTTCAATTTTTTCAGGGAAGAAATCTTTATTTTTTATTTTAATTCCAGCATAGTTAACATATAGCATTATTTCAATTTCAACTGTACAATATAGTGATTCAACAATTCTATACATTACCCAGAGCTCATCGTGGTAAGTTACTGTGCTCTTAATCCCCTTTATCTATTTCACCCAACCCCCCAATTCACCTCCTCTAGTAACCATCTGTTTGTTCTCTAAAGAATACAGAATTTTAAATATTCCTCAATTCTTTATGTAAAAGAAACACTATGATGTTCTAAAATATAATTTTTAGAATATTCATTTTCTGACAGTGCTTTTTAAAAAGCCACTTATCCTCTTATCTGGCAAAAATCAGATATGTAGTATTATTTCCTCTCTGTGGAGTCTTCTCCTCCAGCCTTGTTAGTCTTGGTTTGTACATGAAGTATTCATTATTTGCAAAAACCAATTATCATCCCTGTCTGGATACATTAAGATTTTTTCTACAAGTCTTTCCCTCTCTATCACATTTTAAGCAACAGTTTACATGAATTATTCATAGTTCCCATATTGCAGGCAAGTTTTTTTTATTAAATTTGATCATAATAATAGTTATTACCTCAGTCATGGCAGTTTTATGAGTCTTCTTCAATGCCATTACCTGGAAAGGTTTCAATCAAGAAATATAAAAGATGCAAATCAATTTCCATAATAAAATTAAACTGTACCATCTACTCCTTCATTCCAGCAATAGAGCTGATTGACAGCCTCTTCCCGATAGCTGGAGCAGATAACATTCACATACAGAAATGGAGAACGGCAGATCATTTGCTCTTAAGAATTTTAGTGGCTTTTTCTTCATTGTTGTTATTTGTGTTTGCTAATCTCACTGGAACATAATATTTAACTCAGTCTGTACAGAAATTTACTTTCAAACAGATTATTTTCCTGTCTAATACTAGTTGATTTTCTCAGGTAGTTGTGTTTATAAAAATAAACAGTTTTGAGTGCTATGATACCATTTTCCTCCTAATGACAGTGATCATTCTCTATAATTTATTGGGAAGAAAGAGCAATTAATTTGGTTCTGGGGTATCAACTTTTTAATTAAAAAAATCGTATTTTTATGGTGGGAATTTTCTCCTAGGAAATATATCAGATTCTACTCTCATACAATGAAAGGATGTGTTAAATTGGATTTTAAGATTGCAGTATTAGACTGGGAAATTTTTACAATGAGAAATTATGATGTTTGAGAGCAGAAAAATTATTACGAATATGTGCATTAGATACCCTGTCTAAAAGAAAGGGTCTGTACCCCTGTAACCACCCTCACATCTTCCTCATATCAGTGAGTAACTAGACACATGACTGGAATGAGCAACTATCTAATTCCACTCCTCCCAAAATGTATCACAGGATTTGAGTAAAAGGTGAGACAGCAACAATGATCTTTTATAAAAATAACTCTTTGGGGTGCCTGGATTGCTCAGTTAGTTGGGCATCTGACTTTTGATTTCTGCTCAGGCCAAGATCTCAGGGTTGTGATATTGAGCCCTGCCATGATGGTCTCCATGTTCAGTGGGAGTCTGCTTGAGATTCTCTCTCCCTCTCCCTATGCACCCGCCCTTTTCTCTCTCTTAAATAAATAAATAAATAAATCTTGAAGGAAAAAAAATGACGCTTCAACATTCTTTTAGGCAATGGAACCAAAGAGAGATCTTATAACCTCATCCTTTCTTGTTCTCTCATTAAATATCCACCATTAATAATTAACATTGGCTTAACATCAAAAACCTCTCCAGTTTAGTATCTTTACTTTTTTCATGACTTCTACTTTTATAAATACTTCTATGTTGTGAGATAGTATTAAAATGTAATTTCAGTAATAGAAACAAATTATGGTTAGTGAAGCAAGATAGAAAATTTAAAGTGCAGCTGGCAGTAGTGGTAATTATCAGAAGGTCTAGTCATACTAGCCCTACTTATCTTTCATACATTACCTTAAACTGTACTTCTTCTAGCCTTTAATGACTCTCCCATCTGATAAAGGAGCCCCCTCGCTCTGCCTGTCTGTATGTTAGTACTTATCACCATGAACAGTTCCTCCAAATTGTTTATGTCTATACCATACTATAACTACTTTCCAGTCAGAAATACTGGATATATGTCCCATGTCTAGAAAAATGTCCAGTCAATGCTTCCTGATTTGAATAATGGACTGACAAGTATACTAGTTGCAGAGCTAAGCAGTTTCCATAATTGATATATGTATTCCAAAATGATCTCTTGTAATCAGCAATTTTTCCTCTTCCAGTGTATAACAGACCATAATGTTCATTTTTGTAACCTAGGTTGTGTTCACATCTATGCTATTCATTCTCTAGTTTAATAAATATCAATAAAAGCCTCATTCAGAAAGCCATAAAATTAATTTGAATTTATTATATCTTATGTTTACAGGATAAAAGTATAATATTTCAAAAAAAAAGGGCTAACACAGCATACACATAACATTTACATATAAATAATTTGAATGTAAAATGTTTAGACACTTGGGGCACCTGGGTGGCTCAGTGGGTTAAAGCCTCTGCCTTCAGCTCAGGTCTTGATCCCAGGGTCCTGGGATCAAGCCCTGCATCGGGCTCTCTGCTCAGCAGGGAGCCTGTTTCCTCCTCTCTCTCTCTGCCTGTCTCTCTGCCTACTTGTGATCTCTGTCAAATAAATAAATAAATAAAATCTTTAAAAAAAAGTTTAGACACTTAAAACTGGCTAAGAATAATCTTAATAGCAAATTTAAATAACTAAATTTCCTGCAAAGTTGTGGAATGTGGACCACAAAATTAGATGTCATATTCCTAGTGTATAAAGAAAATAAAGAATCAAAACAAATTATACCATTTGTATTACTCATGAAGCAGAGCCAAAAGATGAGTGAGTGAGATAAGAGATGACTATCTGAGCTATAAGTAGATTTTCCCATGAATACTATCCTTATTGGAATCCTAGTAATAACAAAGATAATAATATATATTACTACAAAGCTACAGTAATTAACAAGCATGGTCTGGCATAAGGATAGAAATATAGATCAATGAAAAATATTTGTAAGTCTGGAAAAAAAAATAAACACCTTTACATTCGGAGCCAATTAAATTCTGACAAAGATGCCAAGACAATTCAATGGTGAAAAAAGACTCTTTTTAATGAACAGTGTTCAGACAACACAATATCCACAAGCAAGAGACCTCACATCCTATAAGTCACATCATATATAAAAATTAACTTACTGTAAACCATAAATCTAAATAAATATAAGAGGTAAAACTAGAAATCTCTTAGAAGAAAATAGGAGTAAATTTCAGTGTCTTGGGATTAGACAATAATTTCTTATATATGAAACCAAAAATCACAAGCAATTAAAAGGAAAAGAAAAAGGTAAACTGGAATTCATCACATTTAGAAACTTCTGTGAACACAATAAAGTTAAAAATGAGAGAAAATATTTCCCAATTGTATCTATGATAAGGGACATGCATCAAACATAAAGAACTCTTACAACTCAGCAATAACCAGACATATTAATTAAAAATGGGCAATGGATTTGAATAGGACTTTTTCAAAAGAAGATACCCAATAGGCCAAGAAGCACAGGAAAAGATGCTTAACATCATTAGACACTAGAGAAATGTTAGTCAAAACCACAATGAATACCATTTCACAATCACTAGAATGGTTACAATAAAAAAAAAAAGAAAAGAAAGATAAGCAATAACAAGTGTTAGTTTCCTGGGGAAATTGGAACACTTATATATTCCCAATGAGAATGTAAAATGGTTAGCTACTTTGGAAAACAGCTTATCAGTTCCTCAAAAAGCTAAATACAGTTACCATATGGCCAGTAATGCCACTGGTATATATGCAAGATATTAGAAAATATTCCCATAAACAATACGAAAATATTCACAGCAGCTTTCTTCATAATCGCTGAAATGTGACAATAACTCAAATATCTATCAACTAATGAATGGAGAAAGAAAATATATACGCACAACGGAATACTATTCAGCAATAACAAGCAACAAGGTACTTATACATGCAACAGCATGGATGAATCTGATATCATTATGTTAAGTAAAAGAAGCCAGAGAAAAATGACCATATATTATATGATTCTATTTATAGGAAAAGTTCAGAAAAAAACAAAGAGCAAATGGAACAAAAGAAAACAGCAAGCGATGTGATAGATTTTAACCCAACAATATCAATAATCACTTTAAATGTGAATGATGTAAAGATATCACTTAAAAGGAGCGCCTGGGTGGCTCAGTGGGTTAAGCCTCTGCCTTCGGCTCGGGTCATGATCCCAGGGTCCTGGGATCGAGCCCCACATGGGGCTCTCTGCTTAGCGGGGAGCCTGCTTCCTCCTTTCTCTCTGCCTGCCTCTCTGCCTGCCTCTCTGTCTACTTGTGATCTCTCTCTCTCTTTGCCAAATAAAATAAAATAAAATCTTGAAAAAAAATTTAAAAAAAAAAGAAATCACTTAAAAGACTGAGATCGTCAGATCAAATTATATGCTATTTTAAAAAACCTCACTTTAAGTATAAAAATATAGATAAGTTAATAGTATTTTGAATTAGAATATCTTTAAGATTTAAACTAAAATTTTGGAAACATGCACTAAATTAAGTTTGTACAAAACAGTATAATTATAATGTCTTAAAGGGGTCAATAAATAAAGTACACATCCTGGGTCACTTTGGTTCCATTTTTTCAACTTTTTGTATTTTAGTTCAAAAACCACAGATGTTAATAGTAACCAGTAATATGGGAAACCTAATTTGAGATTCCACATTTTAGGAACACTTTATGTCTATTTGTTGTTATGTCAGTGTTTTTTTTTTTTTAATTGCTTTCCTCTGCCTCAGATAACTGAGACTTTTTCCACCACTTCATTTTCTCCAAAGTGCATTCCAAAGCCTCCTCTGCCTTATAGCAACAAGGACAGAGTACTCAAAATGTGAGAATTTTTGAATTACTATCCTGAATATAAGTCATTATGAGCTAATTTTTCTAAGACATATCATTAAGTGGCTTTTATATAGGTAATAATCATTAACAGCTAACATTATTCCTGCAGATAGTAGGCAAAATTTACTTACCTTGCTAATGTTTACTTTAATATGTTTTAAACATTTAGAAATATAGTCAGAAAAAAGAAAAGTTTTTTTATATTTATTTTTATTCATTTTTTAAGATTTTATTTATTTATTTGACAGAGAGATAGAGAGAGAGAGAGCACAAGTAGGCAGAGAGGCAGGCAGAAGGAGAGGGAGAAGCAGGCTTTCTGCTAAGCAGGGAGCCCGACATGGGGCCTCATGCTAGGACCCTGAGATCATGACCTGAGCCAAAGACAACCGCTTAACCAACAGAACCACGCAGGTGCCCCAATAAAAGTTTTTAAAATGGAAGTTGACCTCTTTGGTTAGGTTTATTCCTAGGTATCTTAAAGTTTTGGGTGCAATTGTAAATGGGATTGACTCCTTAATTTCTCTTTCTTCTGTCTTGTTGTTGCTGTACAGAAATGCAACTGATTTCTGTGCATTGATTTTATATCCTGACAAGTTCTAGCAGTTTTGGAGTGGAGTCTTTTGGGTTTTCCACATATAGTATCATATCATCTGCGAAGAGTGATAGTTTGACTTCTTCTTTGACGATTTGCATGCCTTTAATTTCTTTTTATTGTCTGATTGCTGAGGCTAGGACTTCTAGTACTATGTTGAATAGCAGTGGTGATAATGGACATCCCCGCCGTGTTCCTGACCTTAGAGGAAAAGCTTTCAGTTTTTCTCCATTGAGAATGATATTTGCGGTGGGTTTTTCATAGATGGCATTGATAATATTGAGGTATGTGCCCTCTATCCCTACACTTTGAAGAGTTTTGATCAGGAAGGGATGCTGTACTTTGTCAAATGCTTTTTCAGCATCTATTGAGAGTATCATATGGTTCTTGTTCTTTCTTTTATTCATGTGTTCTATCACATTGATTGATTTGCGGATGTTGAACCAACCTTGCAGCCCTGGAATAAATCCCACTTGATCGTGGTGAATAATCCTTTTAATGTACTGTTGAATCCTATTGGCTAGTATTTTGGTGAGAATTATTGCATCTGTGTTCATCAAGGATATTGGTCTGTAGTTCTCTTTTTTAGTGGGATCCTTGTCTGGTTTTGGGATCAAGGTGATGCTGGCCTCATAAAATGAGTTTGGAAGTTTTCCTTCCATTTCTATTTTTTGGAACAGTTTCAGGAGAATAGGAATTATTTCTTTTTTAAATGTTTGGTAGAATTCCCCTGGGAAGCTGTCTGGCCCTGGGCTTTTGTTTGTTTGGAGATTTTTGATGACTATAAGATACCTAGGAATAAACCTAACCAAAGAGGCTAAGAATCTATACTCAGAAAACCATAAAGTACTCATGAAAGAAATTGAGGAAGACACAAAGAAATGGAAAAATGTTCCATGCTCCTGGAGTGGAAGAATAAATATTGTGAAAATGTCTATGCTACCTAAAGCAATCTACACATTTAATGCAATCCCTATCAAAACACCATCCATTGTTTTCAAAGAAATGGAACAAATAATCCTAAAATTTATATGGAAGCAGAAAAGACCTCGAATAGCCAAAGAAATATTGAAAAAGAAAGCCAAAGTTGGTGGCATCACAATTCCGGACTTCAAGCTCTATTAAAAAGCTGCCAGCATCAAGACAGCATGGTACTGGCACAAAAACAGACACGTAGATCAATGGAACAGAATAGAGAGCCCAGAAATAGACCCTCAACTCTATGGTCAACTAATCTTCAACAAAGAAGGAAAGAATGTCCAATGGAAAAAAGACAGCCTCTTCAATAAATGGTGCTGGGAAAATTGGACAGCCACATGTAGAAAAATGAAACTGGACCACTTCCTTACACCACACACGAAAATAGACTCCAAATGGATGAAGGACCTCAATGTGAGAAAGGAATCCATCAAAATCCTTGAGGAGAATGCAGGCAGCAACCTCTTCGACCTCAGCCACAGCAACATCTTCCTAGGAACAACGGCAAAGGCAAGGGAAGCAAGGGCAAAAATGAACTATTGGGATTTCATCAAGATCAAAAGCTTTTGCACAGCAAAGGAAACAGTTAACAAAACCAAAAGACAACTGACAGAATGGGAGAAGATATTTGCAAACGACATATCAGATAAAGGGCTAGTATCCAAAATCTATAAGGAACTTAGCAAACTCAACACCCAAAGAACAAACAATCCAATCAAGAAATGGGCAGAGGACATGAACAGACATTTCTGCAAAGAAGACATCCAGATGGCCAACAGACACATGAAAAAGTGCTCCACATCACTCGGCATCAGGGAAATGCAAATCAAAACCACAATGAGATATCACCTCACACCAGTCAGAATGGCTAAAATTAACAAGTCAGGAAATGACAGATGCTGGTGAGGATGTGGAGAAAGGGGAACCCTCCTCCACTGTTGGTGGGAATGCAAGCTGGTGCAACCACTCTGGAAAACAGCATGGAAGTTCCTCAAAATGTTGAAAATAGAACTACCCTATGACCCAGCAATTGCACTACTGGGTATTTAACCTAAAGACACAAACATAGTGATCCGAAGGGGCACGTGTACCCGAATGTTTATAGCAGTAATGTCTACAATAGCCAAACTATGGAAAGAACCTAGATGTCCATCAACAGATGAATGGATAAAGAAGAGGTGGTATATATACACAATGGAATACTATGCAGCCATCCAAAGAAATGAAATCTTGCCATTTGCGACGACGTGGATGGAACTAAAGCGTATCATGTTTAGTGAAATAAGTCAACCGGAGAAAGACAACTATCATATGATCTCCCTGATATGAGGACATGGAGAAGCAACATGGGGGGTTAGGGGGATAGGAGAAGAATAAATAAAACAAGATGGGATTGGGAGGGAGACAAACCATAAATGACTCTTAATCTCACAAAACAAACTGGGGGTTGCTGGGGGGAGGTGGGATTGGGAGAGGGGGAGGGGGCTATGGACATTGGGGAGGGTATGTGCTATTGTGAGTGCTGTGAAGTGTGTAAACCTGGCGATTCACAGACCTGTACCCCTGGGGATAAAATACATTATATGTTTATTAAAAAAAAAAATTTGGAAGGGGAGGCGAACCATAAGAGACTATGGACTCTGAAAAACAACCTGAAGGTTTTGAAGGGTCAGGGGTGGGAGGTTGGGGGAACAAGTGGTGGGTAATGGGGAAGGCACGTTTTGCATGGAGCACTGGATGTTGTGCAAAAACAATGAATACTGTTACGCTGAAAAAATAAATAAAATGGAGGAAAAAAAAAAAAGAAAAGCAGATTTCCAATATGGAAATTTTAGAAGAAGTCTCTGGTTCATCTGGTCAGAAAAATATTCAAAAGTAAAAAATTTATTTCTGACCTTTACTAACATATAATGTCTTGGTGTGAATATTATTTAGTTAATCAGCAATACTTAGTTTATAACATTATTATATTTATTATATATATTTATTATTATATTCCTGAATATCCTCCACAGAGATAAGGAAAGTATTCTTATATTATACCAACACATTTTTATGGACCTTACATACTCATTTCCATTAGGGCATATATATTTTTATGTGCTAGGGGTCTTAGGGCCTTATCACTTGTTCTTAGTATGATGTCAAAATAAGCCACAATAATGCAAAAAAAGAATAAATAAACCCCATACTTTTGCACCATTTGAGGCTACATGTCTAACATTCTGATTTTTGCAGTTCCTTTACACCATAATTAAACAGAGAGTGGCATTTACTAATTGTGTGGAGTCAGAGCATGGGTTATACATTGTGTATTTGGGAGACAACAGTTTTAGAAATGCAATATACATGGGGGTCAAAATGGATGGTTCTGGGTACTCTGTATATGTGGCTATAATATCAGTGGTTAAAAATGAGCTATGGCCAGAAGCACTGTGATAGTCTTTGTGGACTGAAGTTACAGCTTTTCATGCCCTCTCCTTATTGTAAAACAAAACTAATTTAATGTCAATAACCTATCTCCTCATACATGGGATTTCAATAATGCAAACAGAACAGACCAGTATGGAATAATGACACGACAGTGTGCTATGTTGAACCCTGGCCAAACCAAACTTAAAGACGCCGTTTGTAAGAAATTAGATCAAGGTGGAGTGTTTCATTTTAAAATACATGAAAAATGATGCCAGCCTAATAATTATTTTCTTTGGTTAAAATCAAATAGAAGGTAGAATTAAGTCTTATGTCCTGAGACAAAATCTGAAAACTCTACTATTCCGACTTTTTATTTTCTTTTGAGTTTCATAACATGACTTTAATCCTAGTAAGGGTATTAGATACAGTACATAGTGTTAACAACAACAACAACAAAATTAAGACCATAATGTTTATATTAAGAAATGATATCTATAAATACAGTGTTTTGTTATCAATGCAATGATTTGCCTATCTTTTAATATTTTTGAAATATGTTAAATATTTTAACAAAAAAGTATGATTTGATATTAATATATAGGAATTTACCCAATTTTTAGAATAATTTATTAAATGAATTTGTGATCAATGTTTCAATATTTGAGATAATTCATTTATGAAAAATAAAGGTTTTACTTTTCTTGCATGAAAACATGAAATTTATTAAAAAAGGTAAAAGAGAAGAACACAATAATAAAGCTATTCAAACAGATATAAAAAGAGAACTAGATGAAAACTGGGTGATTATTAATACATTTTAGAAAAAAATGTAATATAATAGCATCTAATAAATGGAGTGTTAAATAAATTACCAATAAAAATGTGTTGAATATGCCTTTCCATTTGAATAAAAGTCCCATGGGGTACTCTAAAATATTAAAAACAGTATGTAATATTGAAGAGATCAAAAGTAAACCATTATGTACACAGGCACATATCAGGACTGAGCAAACATCTTATTCAAGGATAAGTAAATATTTTTACAAATAATGGAAACATGGCTTTGGTGATGCTAGGAACAATGTGGTTTCAGAAAAATTACTACATACATATTTCGGAAGTATTTTTTCTAAATTCACAATTGAAGAGAACATGAAATTTATAAAACCAAAGGTAAAAGACAAGAACAAAATAACAAGACTATTCAAACAGATATAAAAAGAGTACTGGATGAGAAGCAGCAGGTAAAAATAAGGATATTTCAGGACTCAAGCAATGAAAATAAAGAAAGAAAACAATGAGATACTTCAAGTCATATTAGATTCGAAATTGTATAAAAATGCCATTCAGGAAAGCCTTCGGATTACAAAGATCAAAAATAAGATAAAATGAAAGGAAATTATTCAAATGTAGGAGAGGTAATATAAATTCAAATTATGGATTATTGGTATTTCTGAAGAATAAAATAAATTCATAGAGCAATAATAACATTTAATAGAAATAATCATCTGCATTAAATAAATTCCTAAACTTGCATATTTATGAGTGTCAATTCAGGGAAGATTAATGGTTACTCACAAATCTTTGGCTTTAGATTTATTTATAATAACAAATGCCAGGGAAGAAAAGAAGGAAAATGTACATATCTCTAAGAGATAGTTTCAGCAGTTCAAAAGTTTATGCTAATTTTATGACATAATAATAAAATATGGTATGCAAGAGTTAGAATCCTTTTAAAAAGATCATGAAAAAAATGACGAAAAACTAACTCCGATTTAAAAATCAGGTTTGAGGAAATACTAAGTTGCAGATGATCTAGAGTTTTCACACTTACAGGCAAAAAGAAAAAGGCCTCAAAATTCTGACTACCTTCAAGCACCTATCAAGCTGAAAAAAAAAAAGTATGAAAGTGTATATATGAAATAAACAGAACACCTATTACATGTGGTAAACTAGGGCATATTAGCCAATTAACGGTATTTATTCAAACAACAGTCTTTGCCTGCAAAGACTGTAGGAAAGCAGAGGTGTTGAGCTCCTCCAATGGGTAGCTAGGTAAAAATGAATTGTGTCTCTAAAAGCGAAGACCAAATGAGGCTGAGAGACTGCTGAAATAGTCATTGATCAGATTAGGCAAATCTATAAAAGAAAATATTGACAGGATGTTAAGTGGATGGTGTCAGTAACTTCATAATTTTGGGTATGGGGCAAGACCACAGTAGAACATTTGTAATCCACTATGAGGGACAATTCATTCCTTCTAGGTTTAAGAGCTGGTCATACTGGGTTGTTAAGAATAAAAGCAGTGAATTAATGGATATTAACCACTTCACTAATTAGGTCTTATATAGTATTTTTCAATCCTTGCAGGACTTACTTACTTTATATCGCACTGTATTAACTATTTTAATGGAGGGTAGCAGGCTGGGAAGGTGGAGGTGAAAAAGCAATTTATGGAGTCCCATTTTGTCAAGCCAACTGGTAAGTGCCACAAGACTTAATTTAATTTTACTTTGTTACTTAATTTGTCCGAGCATCCATGCCCATTTTCATACTGTCTTAAAATTAAGACAATGGATGCTATGACCACAGGCAAGGCAATAATCTTGATGGTTAAGATGAGGCATATATATTTGTCTTCTAAGATCATAATGGGCACATTATATAACTTTAATGAAAATCTCAGGTATAACTGTAGATTAGGTTCCAGTAGTGATTAAGGCCATGAAAATTTGACAGTTGGTGCATTTCAATAGATGTTAAGGTTAATTCAGAACCTATAGTGATCCAAAAGCTAATCAACGCCCTTTGTTGTCCTTTTGTTGTATAAATTATTTTTTTCTTTTTTTTGTATAAATTATGTTAGTAAATTTTAGCTTTCCATTTGGGTTAAATTGTGAAGGCTTTTATAATTTGTTTGTTTTCTCCTCTTGTATCAAGATTCCTTTTGTACCTTTACTCATTTTTTTCATCTTTTTGTTCATTGGCTATACTTGGGTGAGGAGAGATTGTATCCTACTAATATTGGTAATTTCCTGCTCCAAACAGCCTTAAGTACCCTTATGGCTAGGAAACTGTCCCCATGCTGGTCGTTGCTTTATGGTGTTTGAAGACTCCCAAATTAACTCAGGTTTGAATTAACACATTGGCTGCACTACAGTAGTACCATGGTTTTTTGTTTGTTTGTTTTTTATAACCCTGAGGATTAGGTTCTTTATATCTTTTTTTTTCCATTTAAATTCAATTAGCCAAAATATAGTAATCATTAGTTTGAGACACAGAGTTCAATAACTCATCAGTTGTGTAATACCCAGTGGTTAAAAAGGAATGATAGCTTTCAGTTATATAAATCACAATAAGGATCTCTAAAATCAATTATCTAAGTTTCACAATAAAATAAAAAAAATCAAAATAGAAAATTAAAGTTAAAGTAAAAGAATATAAAGAAATAATAAAGACAGAAACACAAATCAACATAAAAAGAAAATAAACAAAGAAATAAATGAAAATAAAATGTTTCTTTTGAAAAATCCCCCAAAAGTTTATCGCATAAAAAAAGAAAAGTTAGGGGCGCCTGGGTGGCTCAGTGGGTTAAGCCGCTGCCTTCAGCTCAGGTCATGGTCTCGGGGTCCTGGGATCGAGTCCCACATCGGGCTCTCTGCTCGGTGGAGAACCTGCTTCCCTTCCTCTCTCTCTGCCTGCCTCTCTTGTGATTTCTCTCTGTTAAATAAATAAATCTTTAAAAAAAAAAAAAGAAAAGAAAAGTTAATCATGATTTCAAGCTTTACTACAAAGCTGTGATCACCAAGACAGCGTGGTACTGGCATAAAAACAGACACATAGACCAGTGGAACAGAGTGGAGAGCCCAGATATGGACGTCAACTCTATGGTGAAATAATCTTCGACAAAACAGGAAAAAATATTCAATGGAAAAAAGACAGTCTCTTCAATAAATGGTGCTGGGAAAACTGGACAGTTATATGTAGAAGAATGAAACTCGACCATTCTCTTACACCGTACACAAAGATAAACTCGAAATGGATAAAAGACCTCAACGTGAGACAGGAATCTATCTGAATCCTAGAGGAGAACATAGGCAGTAACCTCTTCGATATCAGCCACAGCAATTTCTTTCAAGATATGTCTCCAAAGGCCAAGGAAACAAAAGCGAAAATGAACTTTTGGGACTTCATCAAGATCGAAAGCTTCTGCACAGCAAAGGAAACAGTCAACAAAACAAAAAGACAACCCACGGAATGGGAGAAGATATTTGCAAATGACAGTACAGACAAAAGGTTGATATCCAGTTCTCAAGAAGTTGATATCCAACTTCTCAAACTCAACACACACAAAACAGATAATCATATCAAAAAATGGGCAGAAGATATGAACAGACACTTCTCCAACGAAGACATACAAATGGCTATCACACACATGAAAAAATGTTCATCATCACTAGCCATCAGGGAGATTCAAATTAAAACCACATTGCGATACCACCTGACACCAGTTAGAATGGCCAAAATTAGCAAGACAGGAAACAACGTGTGTTGGAGAGGATGTGGAGAAAGGGGAACCCTCTTACACTGTTGGTGGGAATGCAAGTTAGTGCAGCCACTTTGGAGAACAGTGTGGAGATTCCTGAAGAAATTAAGAATAGAGCTTCCCTATGACCCTGCAATTGCACTGCTGGGTATTTACCCCAAAGATACAGATGTAGTGAAAAGAAGGGCCATCTGTACCCCAATGTTTATTGCAGCAATGGCTACGGTCGCCAAACTGTGGAAAGAACCAAGATGCCCTTCAACGGAGGAATGGATAAGGAAGATGTGGTACATATACACAATGGAATATTATGCCTCCATCAGAAAGGATGAATACCCAACTTTTGTAGCAACATGGACGGGACTGGAAGAGATTATGCTGAGCAAAATAAGTCAAGCAGAGAGAGTCAAGTATCATATGGTCTCACTTATTTGTGGAGCATAACAAATAACATGGAGGACATGGGGAGATGGAGAGGAGAGGGAGTTGAGGGAAACTGGAAGGGGAGATGAACCATGAGAGACTATGGACTCTGAAAAACAACCAGAGGGTTTTGAAGGGGCGGGGGGGGGTGGGTGGGAGGTTGAGGAACCAGGTGGTGGGTAATAGGGAGGGCACGTACTGCATGGAGCACTGGGTGTGATGTCAAAACAATGAACACTGTTATGCTGTAAATAAACAAATAAAAAAAAAGAGTTAAAGATGGGTTATAACTACAGATCCTTGGACATAAAAACATTAATAAGAGAATATTATGAAAATATTTATAACAATATACTTGACTATTGAAACAAGTAAGAAATTTATAATTTTGTTAAATTTATTAAAAGTTTATTAAATACATAAATCTACAGAAATAAATTTCCAAAAGACAATGAAGAAATGTAGTCTAAATGACCCATTTCTATTACGTAACTTGAATTCAGAATTCAAAATCTTCTCATAACAAAATTTTCCAGGCCACAATGGCTTCTTTGGAAAATTCTATCAAATATTTAAGAAAGACATAATGCCAATCACACAAAAAGGAATATTCAATTTTCACTGCACATGAAAATAATATAACAAAAGTTCAATACCTATAGTGAAGCTCAGCCACATTTTTTCTTTATGTTTTATCTATGACAATTTTCATACTATTATGGGAGAGTTGAACAGTTGCAAAGGTGCGGTGCTTATCATTGCTTATCACTGCTGCTTGGTACATACACCGCAAATCACAGTGATGCTATAATAACACAAACCCTTTCAAAAAAGTATTTTGTGCCTTGATTTATAAGAAAAATAAAAACTTGAATTCTCTCATATAAAAAATAAAAATAAATTGTAATTGAATTATATATGTGTGAAACTACACATGCATACATGCATAAGCACACACAGAAAGTATTGATCATTTTAACTCTATAAAATTTGAGAAATTCTATTCATCAAAACCCAATTAACAATATGAAAAAGTATGGGCTCCTGGGGGGGCTCCGTGGGTGGCTCCATGGGTTAAAGCCTCTGCCTTCAGCTCAGGTCATGATCCCAGGGTTTTCTGCTCAGCAGGGTGCCTGCTTCCCTCTCTCTCTCTGCCTGCCTCTCTGCCTGTGATTTCTTTCTGTCAAATAAATAAATAAAATCTTTTAAAAAATATGAAAAAATAAATGACAGAGTAATATTTGCAAATTGTATCCAGTAAAAACATAAAGAACTCTTTAAAATAAATAAGAAAAGACTATTATCCCAAAGAAATGGATAAATAAAATTGAGTATGCAGTTCACAAAAGATATTAAGCAAATGGCTAACATATTATGAAACAGTACTCAACTTTATTAATAATCATTAGTATAAAATTAAAATAATAAGCTAACACTACCCTCATACTAGAACATCTAATATTAAATAGACTGAGAATGCAAATGGTCATTAGAATGTAGAGAAATCTATACTTTCATATTTTTTCTAGTTGTAATGTGTTTTACTTGAATCACTTTAGAAAAAAATTAAGTGTTTTCCACTAAATTTGTTTGATCAAGCATTTCCACTCCTGAGTTATATCCAACAGAATAAGCATTTCCACTCCCGAGTTATATGCAACAGAAATTTGCACCAAAAGATATGTATGAGCATATTCATAAAAACATTATTCATAATACCTCTATACTGGAAGCAACTCAGATGTCTACTAGAAAATATAAACTGTGTTATTTATACTATGGACCACTATCTAACAATGAAAATAAATGAAGAACCTTAGCATGCAACAGCATGAGGAAATCTCTTAAAAATAATGATTAAGAAATGAATCCAATGGGCACCTGTGTGGTTTAGATGGTTAAGTGTCTGCCTTTGATTCAGGTCCTGATCTCCAAGGCCTGGGATCAAGCCCTATGTTGGGGTCCCAGCTAGGTGTAGAGCCTGCTTCTCCCTCTCCCTCTGCTTCTCCCCTGCCTGTGCTCTCTCTTTCTTTGTATCTCTTTCAAATGAATAAATTTTTAAAATCTTGAAAAAAAAAAAAGAAAGAAATGAATCCAGTTACACAAAAGTATGCCTGTCTGATTTCATTAGGCTTAACAAGAGGCCATTAATAGTTTGTTAGAAGTCAGAAAAATTAGAAAGCAGACATGCAAGATCAGGGACTGGGAACCAATGCAAAATGAGCTTCTCAAGTACTCATAAAATTTTGGTTCACACCCTATGTGGAAGTTGCACAAATTCTTTTACATTACAAAGATAAACACAGCTATATTGATAGTTGTGTACTTTTCTGTATGTCTTTAATTTTTAATTATAAAAAAGTATAGTGATTTGAAATAATAAGACTTTTGGAGGTATGGTAGGTAGACATGAGCTATAGTATGATATTGACTATATCACTATTTACACCATTTTATTTCTACCCGTGGGGTGCCTGTGTTGGTTAAGCATCTGCCTGCAGCTCACTTCATGATCTCAGGGTCCTAGGACTGTGTCCCATTTCGGGCTCTCTGCTTCTGTCTCTCACTCTCTCTCTGTCCTCTCCCTCTCTCTCTTTCTCTATCAAATAAATAAATAAAATCTTTTTTAAAAAGTTTTATTTCTACCTTTATATTCATAAGTTAGGTCCACATATATCAAATGGTTTCCTCAAAGCATAATGTACCCAATTGTATTTGCTATGTTTTTGATATAGAATACTCTTACTGAACCATATGGTAAAGGAATAATTTACATTTCTTCTCACTAAGACAATCCGAATGACTTTAAACAAAGTGATTTTTTATAGTATCCACTTTGTTTGGCTCTATATATGTTAATGGAAAAATCTAAAATGCTCCAAATTCCATTTATCATAATTTCTCCAAAGCACTGCCCTTAGGTGGTTTGCTCTCTCTTTTCTTTTCAATTGTCCCTTCCTTACTCAAACATGCCATTACACTAACATGCTTTTCTCTGCAAAAAAAATAAAACAGAAAACCAAAACATACCCTCTTTTTTTCACCCTCTTCACTCCCACATCTCTCTCCAGCTTCACTATTAATGTATGTTAACATATGTTTTTCTTTTAATTTTTTAAATTTTTTTCAGTGTTCCAAGATTCATTGTTTATACATCACACCCAGTGCTCCATGCAATGCATGCCCTCCTTAACACTCACAACATATGTATTTTCTACTTTTACCTTGCTTTTCTAGTCAAATTTAAGGAAAAGATGATAGCATCTTCTCCACTTTCTCCATCTCTACACAGTTGCACTTTCAAATTTCTTTCAGTTATTGCTTCATATTTATTTATTTATATATTTATTTTGTAAAATTAATAACATTCTTATTTTGAGGGGTACCTGGGTGGTTCAGTGGGTTAAAGCCTCTTCCTTCAGCTCAGGTCATGATCCCAGGGTTCTGGGATCAAGCCCCACATCGGGGCTCTCTGCTCAGCAGGGAGCCTGCTTTCCCCTCTCTCTCTCTCTGCCTGCCTCTCTGCCTACTTGTGATCTCTGTCTGTCAAATAAATAAATAAAATCTTTAAAAAAATAACATTCTCATTTTGAGACCATAATCAATTCCCCTATGCTCTATCAATAGATTCAATAGATTCAATCTAGAAGTTGAAAATAAATAAGTCATATTTACATTATTACTATGGAAATATTGTCCAATACAATATTTCTTTTTCTAATTTTTTCTTTTGCTACAGCAATATTTCTTTTGCTAATTTTCAGTGATGCAACATCTAGTCTATTAAATAAAATGCTCTAACTTCTTGCTCTAAATCTCTATTATTTCCTTTACATTTGCACTGTAGCTTTTTCAAATCCCTGTGCCAAGCTCTAAACATTCCCCACTACTTCCTCCTTTAATCCTGAAAAAATATTATATACCTCCTTTTCTATATCACCAATAATTTCTAGTACTAGCTTATTTTCCTTGTGGACTGAAATCCATAATGATATTAAAAACATAATATTTGAGACCCAGTCGGACCGAACAGCCGAGGCACCGCCCGCGCCCCGCCGCCGCGTCTGGGCATCTCCTGCGCTGCCCAGGGGAGCGAGCTCCGAGCCTCTCGCGCTGAGGCCACTCCTCGGGGCCAGGAGCAGGGAACCCTAGTACGAGAGATCCTCAAAGCCGAGCGCAGCCTCTTCCCGCCGTCCGAACCACCATGACCCACTTCAACAAGGGCCCTTCTTACGGGCTCTCCGCCGAGGTCAAGAACAAGATCGCTTCCAAGTATGACCATCAGGCAGAAGAAGATCTTCGAAACTGGATAGAAGAGGTGACAGGCATGAGCATTGGCACCAACTTTCAGCTGGGCTTAAAAGATGGCATCATCTTCTGCGAGCTCATAAACAAGCTACAACCAGGCTCAGTGAAGAAGGTTAATGAGTCTTCCTTAAACTGGCCTCAGTTGGAGAATATTGGCAACTTTATTAAAGCTATTCAGGCTTATGGCATGAAGCCGCATGACATCTTTGAAGCAAATGATCTTTTTGAGAATGGAAACATGACCCAGGTTCAGACTACGCTGGTGGCCCTGGCAGGTCTGGCTAAAACAAAAGGATTCCATACAACCATTGACATTGGAGTCAAGTATGCCGAAAAACAAACAAGACGTTTTGATGAAGGAAAATTAAAAGCTGGCCAAAGTGTAATTGGTTTGCAGATGGGAACCAACAAATGCGCCAGCCAGGCGGGTATGACAGCCTACGGGACCAGGAGGCATCTTTATGATCCCAAAATGCAAACCGATAAACCTTTTGACCAGACCACAATTAATCTGCAGATGGGCACCAACAAAGGAGCCAGCCAGGCGGGGATGTTAGCACCAGGCACCAGAAGAGACATCTATGATCAGAAGCTAACATTACAACCAGTGGACAATTCGACAATTTCTCTACAGATGGGAACCAACAAAGTTGCTTCCCAGAAAGGAATGAGTGTTTATGGGCTTGGGTGGCAAGTATATGATCCCAAATACTGTGCCGCTCCCACAGAACCAGTCATTCACAATGGAAGCCAAGGAACAGGAACCAATGGGTCTGAAATTAGCGATAGTGATTATCAGGCAGAATACCCAGATGAATATCATGGAGAGTACCAAGATGACTACCCCAGATATTACCAATACGGCGACCAAGGCATTGATTATTAGATTGATACAAGGAGCTCAGTATTTAGCCCATTGTTTTTATCCAGTGAGAACCAAGCTAGCCTTGAGTAATTTTTATCTTGTCTTCCTAAAACACTATTACGCTTATTGTACCTAAAAGAAATATTGCCTTACACACATTCCCTTTTCCTTTTTTTGCCTCTTCCCTAAATAGTTGCCTTTTAGTGCTGTAACAGTTCAATCCTACAGCAGAAGCAATAACTCGCATATGAAGTAAAAAGGAATACTGTGAAAGGGGAGTATGCTTGTACAGCCAATTCTCTTATCCGAGACCTATGCATTTTTACAATCTACTGAATAAACTGGGATTTTCAAACAATAGGAAGCTTTTTTTTTTTTTAAACCAGTTTAGTGTTTGGTTTGGTTTCTATGTGGAGGACTAAACTCATGTTTAGAGCTACATGTGGTCTTCGCTGACTAAATTTAAGACGCAGCATTTTAGAAATTTACATATCAATGTCTCTACAGTATTGTTTGCTAATTTTTAAATAAAGTCCTGATCCGTGTGCATTTGTGATCATATGTGTACTCATTCTCTTCCCTACACTGACAAGATCTTTCCCGGGCGGTGTTTCTGAAGGAGCGCGTCCAGCGTCGGCCCGCAGACGCTCAGGTCTGGGCGGTGCGTCCGCTTTCCCTGTTTGTGCCAATGTATCGATGTAGAGTTGCTCTGTGCTCTTCGACTGTATTTATTGCTGCATTTCTCAGCATAAACTTATCCCACTGTATTTTTTATAAATAAATATTTTTTTGAACATTCAAAAATGTTCAAAATATTTTATTTGAAAACTCATTGATTCTGTGTTCCAAATTGAACCTCTTGATTTTCTAATATATCATCCTGAAATTTTTTCCACTACACTTTTTTTGATTTTCAACTTTGTACTGTTGCATGCTTGCTAAAGAAACTTCCTAAGAAAAACGAATATCCAAAACTTTGAGTGTCTAAAAATCTGAGAAAAAACTTAACAGAAAACTGACTGCTTACATAATTTTACTTTAAAAAATCATGCTCAGGAACCTGGGGATGTATTGCAGTATCCACTGTATTCTAGTATCAATACTGCTGGTAAGGAATCAGATTCCAGTTAAATTCTTGTACCTTTCTTCAGCTTATCCCCTTCTTTTCCTGAAAACATTTGCTTTTGTCTTGACTCTTTCTCTGAAAATCCTATCCTTCCTTTAGCCAAATCTAAAGTACATAATTTATTGTTATTTAATCTCTCAGAAGCATTTTCCAGAATTTAGCCTACCATTCTTCTTGAAAAATTCTAATCTATTGGCTTTTAAAGAGACACATTCCATTGAGATAATGGAACTATCAAGTCCACAAAACCTTAAACATCTATGCTTCTTTTTAGTGGGCCCTCATGGAACAATCTTAAAAATGGCATTCAGTATTGAGATAGTATTGCTCATTGCCAAGTCTTGAGAAAAGGGCCAGAATTCATTCACATGAACATATTTGGAAACCTTACCTAAAGACTACCAATATCAAATCAAGGCTTCACATGTACCTGGATTGTACTTTTCAATTTTTACCACCTTGGCTTAGCCAGTCACCTAAGTAGTTCTACCATAGATGGATTGCTTAATTCTTAGGGGAGTATCCTCAATGTCTTAATGTCTGTTTCATATGTTTTTTATTAAGATTTTTTAAATTTTAATTCCAATATAATTAACATACAGTGTTATGTTAATTATATTGGCTTTTTTCAAGTCCTTGTGCCAAGCTCCAAAGATTCCCTACAACCTTCTCTTTTAATCCTGAAAAAAATATTATATACTTCCTCTACAATAATTTCTGGATCTGGATTTCTTTTCCCACCCCAGATTCAAGAAGTTTTCAGGTATTATTTCTTCAAATATATTTTCTGCCCCCTTTATTTTCTCTTCCCCTTCTGGAAACTCTATAGTGCTTGATGGTGTTTCTGATTTCCCTAGCATAACTTTCTTCTCTTACCTGCTCAGCCTGATCACTTTCCATTACTCTGTCTCCCAGGTCATTGATTTGTTCTTCTGCTTCATCTACTACTATTTATTCTATCTAGTGTATTTTTAAATTAATTTATTATGTTCTTCATCTCTGACATTTTTTTAAAAATTCACTGTTAAAGGTCTTACTGATGTCCACCATTCTTTTCTCAAATCCAGTGAGTATCTTTATGATAATTACTTTAAATTCTCTATCAGGCATATTACTTATTCCATTTTTTTAAGTCTCTTATTGTGATTTTTGTCCTTTTTTTTTTTTTTTTTTCCAATTTGGGACATATTCCTCTGTCTCTTCATTTTTTTCTAACTCTATGCGTCTGTGTCTCTGTGTTAAGAAAGACAGATATATCTCCTGTACTTGAAAGTAATGGCCTTATGAAAAAGAGGTCCTGTAGTGCCCTGCTGTTCAGTATTTCCTGTTCACCAGAACCTGGCACTTCAGGGGTGTCTCCTATGTGTAATGGATGCACCCTGCTCTGTGGCTAAGCCACTTTTTTCTTCAGACCAATGGCTCTCTTTGCCTGTTGTAGGCAGTGTTTGGCCCCTATCCTGTTTATGAGCTGGTCTGGGGACACCTTGGGCTTGATTTGAGTTAAAACAGGTGTTTGACAGAAATGCAGTAGCACCAAACGGCAGGGTGCCTTCCCTGAAGTGTTCTCTAAGAAGCTTTCGTTGGTAGGTGGGGCCTACAGTCAAATCATTTATCTTCCTCCAGCCCACTGCTAGGGCCTCCCTCCGACTGGTGTACATGGTTATCCTTCCCTCTTTCTGGGGCAAAAGTCACTTTGGAGTGGCACTAGACACTGTAGGGGCTGATTGTATGGTGCCAGGCCTCCTGGTCTACTCTGTATAGGCTCTGGCCAAATACCTATTAGAGAAGGCAGATCCACCAAAGCACAGTGTGGGGGAGTGGTACATTGCAGAACTGGTGCTAGCAAGTTTCCCTGGTCCTCTGCAGAAGGACCTGCAGCAATAGGCCTGAGATGGCTGTCGGAAGAGTTGGATTGATGAAAGCACAGCATAAGGGTTGGGGGAGAGGGCAGTATTACTAGCAAGTTAGGTAGCAAGTCCCATAGCTGGCTGGTGTGTTTGTGCTGGGAGCATAGGGAGGAAATGGCACCTGCCAGTTCCTTTGTTTCTGGAGGAATTATCCAGAGATTTCTGTCCCTTTAGGGCATGCTCTGAGATTAGTAAATAACTCCCTCCTGTATGCCCCAAGCACCATTCAAACAGCTACTTCTAGCTGTAACTCCACTGGCTATTTGTTATGCTGTGTTTTTAAGGGTGGGAATTCATCCTCCAGGCTCTCCCAGAGTACAGACTGTTTTTTTGTTTTGATTTGGTTTTTTTGTTTTCTGTTTTTTGTTTTTTTTTAATTTCAGGTTTTAAGTTCCACCGGTTTTAAGAACTCATAAAATTTGGCCCCTCAGGTTTTCAAAGCCAAATGTCATAGGGACTTATCTTCCCTGTGTGGGCTCCCCATTGTAAGGGTCTGTTTCTCCTCAATCTCTGTGCCTGCAGTGTCCCTCCCTCTTGGGGACAGTCTTGTGAGTGCATTTAATTCCTGACCCAGAGTTTCCACCCTCTTACCCCTACCATCTTTAATGTGGCCTCTTCTCTTTGTTTAGTTATAGAGTTACTCTGCCAGTCTTTAACTAATTTTCTGGGTTATTTACACTGAAGAGTGTGGTCTAGTTGTATCCAGAAGACAAAGTGATCCTAGGGTCCTCCTATTCCACCATCTTCCCAATCCTGAGTTATCTTTTGAGAGTTATCCATGTGCAGGGCATGGTGGAGTTTGCAAGAAGTACAAAGTACCTCCCTTGTCCTCCTGTAGGTCTATCTACTAGGCAGGCAGCAAGCATGTCTGTTTCCTTATTTAAATAATTTTTAGAGCAGTTTTATGTTCAAAGCATTTACTTCTTAAATTATTTCCCAGTCTCCTCTAGATTTCTAAACAGCTTAGCCACCATGACTTTTATTACAACCTTTCTAACCTCTGCCTTCATTTCTTAGTTTCTTAATTGATATTTTATCTCCTTTTTCAGCAGAGCTATCAAAATTAACTCAAATTTGATCCTGTTACTTCCTTGAATATCTCCCTATGATTTTTAATTATACTTAAGTGCCATGTTACATCCCTACATTTGCCTTATAAAGCCCTTAATGGTTGTTCTCAGACTTCCTATCTAGCCCAATCTCATGTTAAGCCCTCCCTTACAAGCTTTGCTACTGCAAACACAATAGGCATCTTCTGATTTGCTGGGAGGAACACACACACTATTCTGACTCCAGCCTTCACTAATGCAATGTCACACTCTCAGAGTCTATCTCAGATGAATTACATTAAGTTAGGTTTTTCTACAAATTTCTTAACTGTCTCTTTCATTTTCCATCCTTGCCTGATTTGTAATTACTGACATAATGTCTTTATTCCCCCTCCAGAATCTAAAGTCAGGAGGCACATGAAATGTATGTAGGTTTCTTTTTCACCAATTGATCAACATATCTAAATAAATATATGAGGAAGATGAATGAGTAAGCATTATTATAGTGGATACTACCAATAAAGTCAAACTGTCCTTCCTGACATTTTTCTTTATTAAAATAACTCTATTTCTTTTTAAGATCCATGTTAGCAAGCAGGTAAGCAGACTTCCTGCAAGCTCTATCTTTCCATCTGCCCCAAAGATTTTAGTCTTGTTCAGAAGAAGAAATAAAAATAAAAATAAAAATTTAGATGACCCTTAATACAATAAAACAGGAAAAGTATTTTCAAACTAGGCCAAGAAGAAAAAATATTATGTTATTAATCTGAATTTAATAAAGACCCAGATGTGAACTAGGAGTTAAAGTGGAGGATGTCAAATAGAATATCATAACCAGATATGGAAAGAAGTAATTAGGACACCAAAATTGTGATTGAATAATCCAGGTGTACAAAACTGTCATTTTTGTTTATACTGATAGCCATACACCATGACTTCATTGGCTTTTTTCAATTCTAAAGGTTCTAATGGTCAAAATAGTGGGAGAATACTAGAGCACCACACTGTTATAGGAAGGCCTGGTCTGGTCTTTCAGCAACACCTGCTTCCTTCCAGTTTTTGCAATTAATTTGAAAAAACAAAATGAAGAAACTTTCTAACCTGGAATTCTAATACCCTAATTTAAGTTTGCTTTGTTACTTAATGCTGTTAAATTAGGTCTTAACTTCCCAAATAGACTGTTAAGTTCTTTAAAACAAAGAATTTCGCCCATACAATAAAATTATTGTTATACAATAGGAGATACACAACATGTTGAAATGTTTGTATTTTAACCATTATATATAATTTAATAACTGAAAGATCCTCAGCAAAAGAAATAAAAATCAGTTATTTCAATAATCATTAATTATTACCAGGTATGAGATACTTACAAATATTTAACCAGGTAGTAGATAAATATGAAAAGATTAGAGAAATCTTATGGAAATTAATATCCATAGTAGATACTTATGAAATTATCACAAGGTCCTCAAAGGCTACCACTGGACTAGTAAGTTGAAGTCACATCACTTACACCATAAGATCTGCTGTTAGGGTGTTGTTTCTGACACCTCTGTTGCCCCACAACCTGACTCTCTTGCCCATCAAGAAAGGGATATGGAGCCCCACTACTGTCATTGCATGTAAATACACTGACAAATCATGATCTCCTTGCTAACTTCACCAGTGACAAAAGCTGTTTCTGACTTTTTCTGCCATCAAATCTCATATAAAAGTATTTTCTTTCTCTGCACCCACACCAATATTTGTTGTTTCCTGATTTGTTAATGTGATGAGCGTAGGTGTTATACGCAACTGATAAGTTACTAAACTCTACATCTGAAACTAATGATGTACTATATGTTGGCTGACTGAGTTTAAATTAAAAAAAAAAATTAAAAAGAAAGTATTTTCTTGATTGATCAATTTTGCCCAAAGAATCCTACCTGAAGTGGAATCTGAAAAATGCTGTTCTTAACTCTCTAACATCTTGAATTGGAATAGAACAGAACTAAAATCAAGAAAGCCAGTCCACAATCCTCTTTATGCTCTACCTCCTCAATATTGTTTTTTGTCACTCAACAGATATTAGCTTCCTTAATAAAAAAAAAAAAAAAAAAAAAAAAAAAAAAACTGGAGTCACAAGAATTAGAAGACAAGCCAAAGACTGGGAGAAAATATTTGCAAAAGACATATCTGAAAAAGAACTATTAACCTGAATAGAACTGAACTGAATAGAACTGAATACAGCTATTACCCAAAGAACTCTTAACATTCAACATTAAGAAAACGAACAACCAGACTTAAAAATGGCAAGACAACTGAACAGACACTTCAACAAAGACATTAGATATCAAATAAGCATATTAAGCATACAAAATTACATATGCTCAAAGTCATACATCATTAGGAAACTGCAAAATAAAATGATGAAATACCACTATTTATTCAACAGAATGGCCAACAACACCAAACACTGGTGAGGATATAGATCAAAAGGAACTTTCATTCATTGCTGGTGGGAGTACAAAATGGCACAGTCACTTTAGAAGACAATTTCGTACTTCCTTACAAAACTAAACACTCCTACTAAATGATTGTACTCCTTGACATATGCCACGCAGAACTGAAAACGTATGTCCACATAAAACATGCACACAGATATTTATACAGGTTTATTCACAGTTACCAAAACTTGGAAGCAACAAGATATCCTTTGTATATGGATGGATAAATAGACTCTGATATATCCAGACATTATTACTTAGTGCTAAAAGGAAATGATCAAGCCATGAAAAGACATGGAGAAAACCCTACATGTACATTGCTAAGTTAAAGAATCCAATCAGATAAGGCTACTTACTCTATAATCCTAACTATATGATCTTCTGGAAAAGACAAGGTGGAGACAGTTAAAAAAAAAAAAAAGAAAAGAAAAAGAATTTGCCAGGAGTTGTAAAGGAGGCATGAGTAGAGGGAACAGAGGAGGATTTGGTGGGGAGTGAAATATTCTGTACAATACTTTAATGATGGGTACATATCAATACACTTTTGTCAGGCCCATAGAATGCATACCACCAAGAGTGAAACCTAATGTAAACTATGGATTTTGGGTGATAATGACATGTCAACTTAGCTTCAGCAACTGTAACAAATGTAACAGTCTGGTCTGGGATGTTATTGATGAGGAAGGCTACCTGTGTTTAGGAAGGAAATGTATGGGAACTCTGTATTTTCCACTCCATTTTGCCATCAACCTCAAAACTACAAGTATATATAATCTAAAACCTAAAGTTAATAATAATTAACAAAAGGGAGGGCAGTGAAAAGAACACCAAACATGAGTCTGATGATTAAATAACTAGAGGGATTTACCTTCAGAATGGCAATTAAAGATAGCAGAATTTAGTTAATTTTCATTAAATGTAATTGCATTGAACAAAGAAGATATTTAATCAATTGGGAAGAGTATTAAAATCAAACATCATGTACCCTGTATTTTTCTTAAGGATTTTATTGATGTTCTATTCAAAATCATGTCAGTATCATCTTATCTGAGTATCCATCTTACCATTCATTGTTTGGTGATTGTGAAGGTAGGAATAAACATTATTTTCTAAGATATACAAAAATGAGTTAATATAATTGCAGATTACTCAATATCACTTTCTAGAAAATACAATAGTACATAATTAAGCATTGATATGCCATTACATTTTCATGGCTTGTAATTTGGTGACCTTGTTATTAACATGAAAAGGTATGTAATTGTGTTAAAAATTACAAAATAAGAGCTTTGGTAGGATATAGTGATTTTTTTTTTCTTTTTCAGCACATAGCTTAGGTTTTATCTGCACTGCTCATTACATTCAGTAAGCTTGTGGAAAAAAGCAAGTTTCTTTTCTTTGCACTTAAAGCAGCTTGGTTACTGGAAAATAATTTTTTGCAAGCCAACAGACTGTTAAAAGTCAAAGAAAATTTATGAGAGGTTTGTATATGGATTGAAATGATTAAGGTAAATAAAAAGTAAAAAAATTTTGCCATAAAAACTTTACATTGTAATGGTCATAGATAGATTGAAGAATCTGGTGTTCCCTTTAATTTGTCAATGTGATCCTCAATTCATGATCAACATGCTTGTTTGTATTTGACAATGTATTAATGTGATGCTGATATTATGGATAGATATCTGTATTGTTTTAAGGTCTAGTTGCAGATATTCATAACCAAACACCATTTGTAATGAGTAATAGTACTTGTCTAAATCCTTCATTTAGGGGTACTGTCCATTTGAGATCACCTCTCCTATTGTATAAATGTTTGCTTCTATTTTACTTGCATCTCAGTGTTTCATCATTATCTGAATTAGCTGCATCAGATCAATTCCTTTTATCCTATTTTATCTAACTTGAGGGCTACCTATTCATTCATAGACCTCGAGACTCTAGAAAATATTTTCAATATTGTTGTCTTTCTTGCTTCCAACTCTGTTTTCAGCCTGGTTTCCTTGTTACAAAAACATATCATAAATGATAAACTGTAAATGGGAATTGATAAAGCATCTAAATAGATCACAAAGTACATGTTTCTTCATGGATCTGAAGGACTGCCTCTTGCCATTATTGTTAGCTGTGGTTAAGATACACCATGTCATGGTAGAAGCTTAACATACCCAAGAATGAATATTTTTGCCCAATACTTGATGAGAAATTAGACAACCAGGATTCAGTAATTTCTAAAAAGTAGTTCAAAAAAATAAAAAGTAGTTCAGCTGAATTCAGAGAAATCTGAAAACTGCCAGTGACTATTAAGCAAGGGATACCATAGAAACATATTTTAGAAAATATTAGAACATTATAGTTCTGAGAGTTACAATCACCACTCCAGAATTTCAAACATGACAGGCATCATTCAAGTGTTGAATTTATAGCTATAAATAAATTGTCCTTTCCCATAAGTTCTTAACTCCTATGTGCACAGTGCCACCAACAGGAAAGACATGAATTACCAAATGATAATGCATTTAAAATTCAAAAGAAAACCAAGACTTTCAATAATCTTGAAGAGCATAATAAGATTATCCTCTGCTGCAGCATGTCTTGGAGACATTCTAATTTTGACTCCTAGCATTAGAGTTTAAATAATTTTATTCTGCCTTTTCTCTAATCTGGAGCACATTCTTCATCACGGTATCTTAATAGTGATACTCAAATGTTTTCAACATGATCCACAATAAGTTTTTTTTTTTTTTAGTTGTGACCCAGAACATGTATATAATTCACCTACACATGAATAAAAGCAGAACTTCAGAACACAATATTTAAGCTTACTATATGCAATATATTTGATATTTCATATTTCTCTGCTTTCTCATGGAATAAGATCCATCACTATTGCATTCTCATATAGTAAGCTCCATGAGAGTCTTGCTTACTTATAAAGGTACCCCTATAAATATCTGGCACCTTAGTCAGTACCAAATCCATACTTAATTACAATGTACTGAATAAATATAAGTACTTTCCACTGCTCAAGATGAGCATAAAAATCCTGTCCATAGAAATCATGTCTTTGAATTTTGAAATACTTTGAAAAAATAACTTAAACTCTTAAATAATAAGTGATAAAAAGTAAAGATATTGGCACTTGTAAGCAAGGCTCTTTGGGAACATAACCCAGGTGGAGAACTAGAAAGAGGAGTGGGGAAAGAAGTCAGAAATTCTGAAAGACATTAGATTTACTAGCAAATAACATACTTACCATTCTGATCTTTTTTCATTCTACGTGATCATACTCTTAATTCTTATATTTGCTAAGATGTAGATTTCCCCAAGCCATTCTGTGAATTATATCATATAAGTAGCTTTGATCCTTCTAATGCCTGTTAACCTAAAAAAAGAAAGAAAGAAAAAAAAAGTTGATAACAGCTAACAGCTCAAAAATAGTTTTCTTTTTGTAACTGAATCAAGTCTAGTCAAAAATGCCTTATTTAAACTTCTGTTTTAGCTAACCATTTTATGATCTTAACCTTTTTAATAGTATCTTTAATTTATAAATATTTAATATTAACTTCTAATTCCTGTATGTATATATGTACATGATGTGTATATGCCTTTTTCAACAAAAGAAGCATCATGTATATTGAAATGCTGTATGTACCCATATATATATTTATGTATTTAACAAGTAAAAATACCAAATAAATTGTACCAGTAATTTTTTTTCCTTTTACACTGAACTACATTTCCAAACAAATTATAAAATTTTAAAATGCAACATAATTCGCTCAGGAAATAACTACCTAGTGTGTTAAATGTTAGGCCTTTATAAAGCGGTCCCAAAGGACAAGTTACAGATACATACCACAAGGGGGCTCAATAAGGGAGGAAAAGAGAAGGAAATAGAGCATAACATTTTAAAGAAGAAATATGAAAATGCCATGTTATAGTTTAAGATCCTCTCCTCTCTCTAGAAAATAAGAATTAAAAAGTAAACGTTTCTGAGAGAATTACTGAGAGGTCCGGTTTATCGAGCAGCCAAACTATGCTCTGTTATGGGAAAATTCAATTAACATTACTCAGGAATTCAGCAGGGTAATTTTTAAAGACAATGCAAATTGTTAGTATACTTATAAAAGATGTTACAGATTAAGATACATCTTTATAAACTCAAAATTAAAGATCGTCCTGATATAGGATGAGTAAATCAGTGTGAATAATGAGGTTCCTTTTCCTTCCTCTTCCTCCTTTTTTTCTCTTCTGTCCTTTTCCTGATTCTTCTTCCTGTTTTTCTCCTCCTCTTTCTCATTCTCCTCTCCCCACCACTTGCTCATTTTTCATCTCTCCTTTTATATATACAGTATTTTTCACAGTACAATGTAAAGTTCAGAGGTCCTGAAATCAGGAACATCCACTGAATTTTCGTGTTGTGTAAGATGTTGGACGCATTGCTTAATATTTATAAGCACTGGTTTCCTTGTCGATAAGATTTACAAACACATCCTGCAAGACTCCAAGAGCAGTAGATAACACATGCAAAATGCCCACCACAATAACTGGAAATCATTGATTCCTGAATAAATAGATGTTTTTATAAGGATGAGGGGTTTTAATGATTTTATGAATATGAAATTATATAAATGAAATTACTTAATCTAAGTTTTTATCTTAGTATTCTTAAAATTCAGAAGTACAATCTCATTTCAACCCTTCAGTTTAAGTCCTATAAACTTTACAGTGTGAGTATTATAGGTATATATTGCTGATATGTAACCACAGTCAAGTATATAGGAGCTTCAGTACACAGAATTCATACACATTTAAAGATTTCAGAAATTTGAAAAAAAGATTTGATAGAAAGCAAGAAAAGAAATTAAGGAAGAATCAATTGACTTCATAAAAAAGGCACTAAGTGTTGAATAAAAATCAAAATATATAATAAGACTAGGAAACAGTGTGTAAACTATTGTAATGACATATGATATATGACATTGTGAATTTTTCAAAACCCAAAAACCACACTACACAAAGTACAAAGCATAATGTAAGTTATAAACTTTAGTTAGTAATAACCACTGATACTGGTCCATCAATTGTAACAAATGTACCACCAAAGAGAGATGTTAATAAACTGTGAAGTAGTGATGAGAAGGGAGTATACAGGAAATCTATTTTCTGTTCAGTATTTCTATAAACTAAAAATGCTCTAAAAATAAAGCCTACTAATTATTTTTTAAAAGCTTATACATAGACCTGTCCCAACAGAGGATGTCTGGCATATTTATTTGTTGAAGATTGACCATTTATTTACTTCTTCATACAAAGCACTGAGGTGAAATTTTGACTGTGAGACTTAAATTACTATTATATTTGGTATTTAACATCTATCCATGTTTTTCCACTATGATTACATAAGTATGTCTAGATTACAGTTGGGAAAATTTAAGACTTTGCTGCAGAAAATTTAGTGTTTAAATTATTAGTTAAAATAAAATAGTAACCCATGAGGCCTGGGTGGCACAGTCAGTTAAGCATCTGCCTTTGGTTAAGGTCATGACCTTTGAGTCCTGGGATGGAGCTCCACATTGGCTCCCTGTTTTTTGTTGTTGTTGTTGTTGTTGTTTGTTTGTTATTTTTAAGATTTTATTTATTTATTTGACAGACAGAGATCACAGGTAGGTAGAGAGGCAGGCAGGAGGGGGGTTGCAGGGAGAGCAGGCTCCCTACTGAGCAGAGATCCTGATGTGGGGCTCCATCCCAAGACCCTGAGATCATGACCTGAGCTGAGGGCAGAGGTTTTAACCCATTGAGCCACCCAGGTGCCCCATGGCTCCCTGTTCTGTGGGGAGTCTGGTTGTCCCTCTCCCTCTGCCTGGTGCTCCCCCTGCTCTGCTCACTTTTTTGCTGTCTCTGTAAAATGAATAAACAAATAAACAAAATCTTTAAAAAAAAACAGTAACCCTACTGTTGACCTATTTATTCAGCACTGTCTCTTTTCCAAACACTACACTAAGTACTTTACCAGCATCATAAAAAAGATTTTCATAATTTCTAAGGAAGAAATCATGATCAAAAAAGTCTTCTCCTCTGAGTAATATTTATATACTATTATAATCTGAAGAAGTATGAAAACAAGAAGCAATGAATTATTTTAACTTCATTTAAAAGTCAACGATTTAATAATAGTACTCATCCTGGGCTCTGTGTGTGTCATTGTGTGTTTATAAGACTATGATTAAGATATAGCTGTGTGAAATATCGATTCCATTACAGATATTTATATCAACTAGATATATTTTATTACACACTGGTAAATCAGAGTTTCAACTTAAAAATTCATAAGAAACTCCTGGTACTGTCACTATTTCTGAAACTAGAATAAACATAGAGATTGAAAAGTATTCAATATGTCCCTATTTCATATCTCTTTGTTACAGAACATACTTATTAATGTGATATCTATATGAAAAGTACTTTATTTGAAAGAACACAAATATGCCATTTTAAGTTTAGATCTTTAAAACAGTCAGAAAATTACTTGTTCCATATATCGAGAAAAATCAATGGCATAATACAAAACTATCATTGGACATATAAAGAAAATAAGAATTAGAGAAGTCAAGTGCTATGCCAAAGATTTATCTGGCCATAAACGGTCCACTGAAACATGATCAAATGGCCCTGCCCCACGAGGCAAAATGAACAGTAAAGGACAACTGATTCTGATTATTTAAAAATAACAAAGCAAAACAAAACAAAACAAAAATCTTGTCTATTTATTTTTGCTTTTTGCAGACATCTTGTAACTTGTAATTCAAATTTCCATTTTAGAAATGTAGTCATACTTCAAATAAATAATAGTGCCATAGCTGACAGATGCTAGATGCATAATAAATTGCTGCTGTATGTAGGTATTAAGCTCTGTTCTTTGGATTTACATCATTATTCAGTTTACCTACTTCACATGCATCACTTCATAGGGTATTAAAATATGCACGCACAGACACACACACTCAATTCTGTTTTGGGCCCCTCTCTCTTATAGTAAGGTATTATCCCACATGATCTTATGTGATCTTACATGACCTTAAATCTTTGACTCAATGTCTCAGCCAATTACAAAGGTGAAATACAGAACCTCTCCTTCTAAGGCAATGACTTGTCTAAGAGAATCAAAGTACTCAATAGTCCAAAATACCAATTCACCAAAACAAATACTTTTTTAGTTGAAAGTTATTTTGGGTCAAAAAGTTCCAAAATAATTTGAAATAGCATATTAAAAAGCTTGATGATGTAAAGCATTGCTGTTTTTATTCAGTAAGAGCTTATTTACAATTAATTTTCTCATCTTGAAAAGGTCAATGGAGATGAAAATATTGCATCTTTAGACCTGATAAACTTTATTGTCAGACTTAGTCCAATGATCCATATAACACTGGTTCACCAATTTAATCATAATCAGAGAATCCGGGGGACAAGGCTTGCAGAAGCATGCCTACTTATTGCCAAGTAGAAGAAATCAAGGGTCATATGATCACTTCTTACAACCCATGAAACAAAGCAGAAGAGTGAGAAGGAAGGAGAATGAGAGCAAAAAAGACCTTGAATACTACCTTGTCTCCATTTCCTATTGTTTAATATAGTTATGTATTCTCTACTTTGTGTGGCTCAGGGAAAGGTAGTCTCTGCTCAAGTCAGCAATTGGATAAATTACTCCTCTCCACAAGGGAGGCACCCAAGGGGAATGGAAAACTGGGCATGAAACTCCCAAACTTTTCCTTCAAGGACATAAATAGCCCATGATATATAGAGAATAAAGTCTCCAATCAAACACATTCTTAATTTGATTTTAATGTATTTTTATCAACAGGGCACCTGGGTGGCTTATTCAGTTAAGGAAAACGACTCTTGATTTCATCTCAGGTCATAATCTCAGAGTTGTGAGATCAAGCCCCACATCAGGCACCCTACTCAGCAGGGAGTAGGCCTGAGATTCTCAATCTCTCTCTGTTTTTCCCCTGCCTGCTTGCACTCTCTCTTGCTTTGTAAAAAAAAAAAATTTCAGCAACAATTATAGTTATTCGCCAACTATATGTAAAGACGCAAAAATAATTAAATAAATTTTAATTAAATTGGGGCCCTGGGTGACTCAGTTGGTTAGTGTCTGCCTTTGGCTCATGTCATGATCTCAGGGTCCTGGAATGAGCCCCACATTGGGCTACCAACTAGAAATGGAGAGTCTGCTTCTCCCTCTCTTTCTGCCTTGCCCACCTGCTAGTGCTTGCTCTCTTTCAAATAAATAAATAAATAAAATCTTTAATTTTTTTAATTCAGCCATTCCAGTAAGGTGAAAAATTCCTAAATAGGAACATTTATTTCTTTTTTTTTTTTTAAGATTTTATTTATTTGACAGAGATCTCAAGTAGGCAGAGAGGCTGGCAGAGAGAGGGGTCGGGGGGAAGCAGGCTCGCCACTGAGCAGGGAGCCTGAGGCAGGGCTCCATTCCAGGACCCTGGGATCATCACCTGAGCCAAAGGCAGAGGCTTTATACCCACTGAGCCACCAAGGCGCCCCAATAGGAAAATTTCTCAATCGCTTTCTTTTCCGATTTATTATTCTCAAGAAAACTTGCAGTGAAGACTGAGAATATTGTCACAAACATGATTTTGTGGATACTGTCTGAAAATATTTGACTGACTTCTGATCAAATGACACCACAAAACACGAAGCAATCTTACTGGGTCGCTATTGGATGCACAGTTTAAATTTCTAATAAGTAAAGTTATCTAGACTATTAGAGGGGACAAATATAATTAAGGCAATAAAAAGCCAGCAGGAAGTTGAAGGTAGCACAGTATACACATTTGCTTGAATGTCTTTGAGTCCAGCTAGACTGAGACAAGAGAAACATTTATAATCCCAATGCTAAGTGGACATGCCACATAGACGGTTCTCAAAAAAAAGTACTGCTCAATACGAGTTGTTGAATTTTTATTTTTATTTTGCCAGAAACATAACAGAAATTGTATATATGAATAATAGCTTGTGTTATTGATACTAATAGATATGCTGTGCATAAGGATTAAGATTACCTGTTAAACCTTCATAAATTATTTAGTTCATGGGCTTGACATTTTCCGATTATTTTATGCAAGTAAATGGAAATACTTATAACCATAAAATTTGGAATCCAGAGAAAACAAAAATTTTCTATTATGAAGAACGAAAAAAAATCATTATGATTTTCCACTTCTAGAATTCTGTTATGATTTTAAATAAATTAAGTGACACATTTTTAACAGTATCATTTGCTATGCATTCCATAAAGAAAGAAATTTTATCACATATATCAGATTCCAATGTGGCTAATAACTCTTTTATGGGTATGTCATATATATGTACAAATAATCCCTGGGACGAGATTTCTTCAAAAGAAAATCTGAAAGGTATAGATAGCAGTGGTCTCCTTAGCCGGATTCCCAAAATACACAGCAATATAACTTTTTTTTTCCATGAGATAAAAATAAGTTAGTTATAATTAATCAAAAAGTGTAATTCATGTCATTGTCATCTGGTAATGCGAGTGTTTGAAGAAAATGTTTTCCCCCTCATTGGTTTTTACATGACACAGGTTTTAACTAAAGAGCCAAGATACCAAAAAGCCGAAGCCATCAGTTTCTCAATAAATAGAGAAATTAAAACAACATTGTGTACTTTAAAAAATATTTTAAAAAGAGCTTTACTGAAATATAACTTCCTCGCCATAAAATGCATTCATTGTAAGGAAAAAATTTGATTTTTAATATATTTAGAGAGTTGTGCAACAATCACCAACATTGAACTTCAGAATATTTCCATCACTCAAAAACATATCTTCATGACCAGATAAATCCCTGTTCTCTCCTCTAGTCCCACACACACATCAATGGACATCTGGGCTCTTCCCATATTTTGGCAATTGTGGACACTGCTGCTATAAACATTGGGATGCACGCATCCCTTCAAATCACTATTTTTGTGTCCTTTGGATAAATACCTAGTAATGCAATTGTTGGTTCATAAGGTAGCTCTATTTTTAACTTTTTCGAAGAAACTCTGTACTATTTTCCAGAATGGTTTCACCAATTTGCATTACCACCAACAGTGTAAGAGGCTTCCCTTTTTTGTGCATCTTTGCCAATATGTCTTTGTTTCCTGACTTGTTCATTTTAGCCATTCTGACTGGTATGAGGTGGTATCTCACACTGTGGTTTTGATTTTTATTTCCCTGATGCCAAATGATCTTGAGCATTTTTCATGTGTCTGTTTGTTTTCATGTGCCATTTTTATTTCTTTGGAGAAATGTCTTTTCATGTCTTCTGCCCATTTCTTGACTAGATTTTCTGGTTTTGGGGTGCTAAGTTTGATACAGTCTTCAAAGATTTTGAATACTAGCCCTTTATCTGATATGTCATTTGCAGATATCTTCTCCCATTCCATAGGTTGATTTTTAGTTTTGTTGATTGTTTCCTTTGCTGTGCAAAAGCTTTTATCCTGATGAAGTCCCAATAGTTAGTTTTTGCTTTTGCTCCCCATGCCTCTGGAGACATTTCTAGCAAGAAGTTTCTGTGGTTGAGGTCAAAATGTTGTTGCCTATGTCATCCTCTAGGATTTTGATGGATTCCTGTTTCACATTTAGATCTTTCATTCATTTTTAATTTATTTTGGGGTATAGTGTAAGAAATTAGTCCAGTTTCATTCTTCTTCAAGTGACTGTCCAGTTTTCCCAACACCATTTGTTAAAGAGACTGTCTTTTTTTCCATTGGATATTCTTTCCTGCTTTGTTGAAAATTAGTTGAAGGTCCATAGAGTTGAGGGCCCATTTCTGAGTTCTCTATTCTGTTCTATTGATCAATGTGTCTGTTTTTGTACCAATACCATACTCTTGGGACACCTGAGTTTCTCAGTCAGTTAAGTGTCTGCTCTGGCTTGGGTCATGATCCTAGGGTCCTGGGATTGAGTTCTGCACTGGGCTCCTTACTCAGCAGGGAGCTTGCTTCTCCCACTATCTGCCACTTCCACTGCTTTGTGCTCACTCTCTCTCTCTCTGACAAAGAAATAAATAAAAGCTTAAAAAAAAATACCTACTCTTTTGATGATTACAACTTTATAATATAACTTTAAGTCTGAAATTATAATGCCTCCAGCATTTGTTTTCTTCTTCAACATTACTTTGGCTATTCGGGGTATTTTCAAAATGTCTCTATAAGTATATACTTATTTTAAATTGAATTTATGTTCTTAGAGAAGTTAGAGGAGTTCTTTATATATTCTAAATAAATATAAGCCCTTTATTAGAGATATGATTTGCAAATACTTTCTCTAGTCTATGTTTTGTGTTTTCACACTCATTGATAATCTATTTTTTGTCATAAAACAATAAATGAATCTTATTAATCTAGCAAGGCAGAAGTAACATGCAAGTCACCTTTGCAACATTAAAATTAATTTAGTGTTTCAACTCAAGTCCTTGAAGAACTAAAATACGTAAAGAGTGCCATATAAACACACTTAACACTTCTTAAATCATGTGAGTTTAATGATTTTCATAAGGCTATGTATGTGTCTTGAATTAATAAAATATTATAGCATGAGAATAAATTGGGGTACTCATCTATGAATTTTTCATCACTTTAGTTAAAATATCTATTAACATTTATTGAGCTTTATTACAAACATAAAAATTCTCAGTAATTTAAAACTGAAATACGTGTACTTAAAATAGGAAGTGATTAAAATCTTTGCATAAAAAATACAGTAGCAAAAGCCATTTCTAGGAACTTATACTACTTTATTTTTCAAGTATTTAAAATTCTTAATTTTTCATACTTGTTAATCATTAAGAATGGTTTGTGTTTATAATAACTAAAAGTTAGGGTGTAACAAGATGAATGTGAAATGAATACATTCTGGTCCCAGATGTCTCATTCTGCCATTCTTCCAAATCACTTCCATCCAGGAAGAAATCTACTTGGAGTTATTGTTTTGCTTTACAGAACTATTATTTTACTTACAGAAATTACTACTAATTTCTCAGCCTTGGTCAGTGCATAAAACTTAACTTCTCCTACTCGTCACCATAATACAGCTTCCTCTCTTGCATGCTAGGTAGAAATGGGACTGCTGGATCATACTTCAAATAGATTAATCCAGATTAACAGGGCAGACAGTTAATGTTTGACATTTCCCTGGTATTAGTGCAAAATTTAAAATGATATAAATTGCCTTATCTATATATTTTAGGATATACAGTGTGGTTTGTGGTCGATAAACAAGTGAATAAATGAATGTTCCACTACCCAAACAGATAAATTTCATCAATTATAGCAGGTCAGATGGAAGAGAAGTGAAGAAAGAAGGGAGGTTATTTTTTTCTTTTCTTTTTTCTTTTTTTTTTTTTTTTTGAAAGAGGGATGGGGGAGGCACAGAGAAAGACAGAGAGAATCTTAAGCAGTTTCCACACCCAGATGTAGCCCAATGAAGGACTCAATCCCACAACCCCAAGATCATGGTCTGAGCCAAAATCAAGAGGCCGATGCCAAGCCAACTGAGTCACTGAGGTGCCCCAGAAGGAAGGTTAATTTTTAAACAGGTTGGCTTTTCTACACCATATATTTAATCACATTACATCAGCAGGCCCCGGTCTAATTCATATATAAATAGACATTTTTCTCAGCATAATGTTTTCATGTCAATAAAGGGTGTTAAATAACTTGGTAAGCAGAAAACCCAACAGTCACTCCTATGATTATGTTACATTGTGGCAAAAGAGAGATTTTTCAGTGCTGTCTAACCTAATAACATGAGCCCTTAAAAGAAAAAGAAGAAAAAGAAAACAAAAAGGCAAAATAAACCCCACTTTTTTCTAGCTAGTGGCCAAAGAAGTTAAAATTACAAGAAAGACGCAAATATTTCATTAATGGCTTGGAGAGGGAAGGGACCACGTGGAAAACATGAAATGAAAATGAACTTGGAAGAGGGTAACAGGCCCCTGACTTGGCAGGTTGAGCACAGAACCCACTGGTGCCATGCCAGACTTCAGACCTACCAGAACCAGAAAGGAATAGATTTGTATTGCTTAAAGGTGCTGCATCTGTGTAATAATTTTATGCAGCCATAGGAAACTAGTACAATAGACTGACTCTTCTTCAAGGTAAAAGCAGAAATGCATCAAGTTTGTAACTGTAATTTTTAACAGCTGGGGGCTTTAACAAAGATGGACATGGCCTGAAAAATGCCCCCAATATCTTCAATAAAAATTTTCAAGAACGAGACATATGATATTTGATAGCTGAGCCCCATGAAGCCTTTATACAATTTGTCCTAGGCTGCAATTACATTATCCAAAATCATCAAACCAATGTAACATTTGTTTTGCTAGTAATTATCTGAGGTAACAGCTAAAATAAAATTAATGAGTAACAAAACACCATACTCATTTGTCAGAGAGCCACATATCAATCAATGTTTAAATCAATATATTTTAATTCATAAGTAATCATGATGCAAATTTAAAACATAACCTATATTCCTTTGGCTATTCGAGGTCTTTTCTGCTTCCATATAAATTTTAGGATTATTTGTTCCATTTCTTTGAAAAAAATGGATGGTATTTTGATAGGGATTGCATTAAATGTGTAGATTGCTTTAGGTAGCATAGACATTTTCACAATATTTATTCTTCCAATCCAGGAGCATGGAACATTTTTCCATTTTTTTGTGTCTTCCTCAATTTCTTTCATGAGTACTTTATAATTTTCTGTGTATAGATTCTTAGTCTCTTTGGTGAGGTTTATTCCTAGGTATCTTATAGTTTTGGGTACAATTGTAAATGGGATTGACTCCTTAATTTCTCTTTCTTCAGTCTTGTTGTTGGTGTACAGAAATGCAACTGATTTCTGTGCATTGATTTTATATCCTGACACTTTACTGCGGGGAGGTGGGATTGGGGGAGGGGGAGCGGGCTATGGACATTGGGGAGGGGAAGCGAACCATAAGAGACTATGGACTCTGAAAAACAACCTGAGGGTTTTGAAGGGTCAGGGGTGGGAGGTTGGGGCAACCTGAGGGTTTTGAAGGGTCAGGGGTGGGAGGTTGGGGGAACAGGTGGTGGGTAATGGAGAGGGCACGTTTTGCATGGAGCACTGGGTGTTGTGCAAAAAGAATGAATACTGTTACGCTGAAAAAATAAATAAAATGGGAAAAAAAATTATAAAAAAAAAAAAAAAAAAAAAAAAAAAAGAAGTGAAGACAGAAAAAAAAAAAAAAAAAACATAACCTAACACTTCTCAACCCGCAAGATTTGCCAAAATTCAAATTTGAAAATACATAACAATGTTGAAGATATGGAGAAATAGGAATATTCATACTCTATTGAGGCATGATACTTTAGAAAGAATTTGAGATTACCTAATAATACTGAGCATGAGCATATTCAAAGACACATAAATTCCACTTCTGGGTTTAAATTACAGAGAAACTTTTGAATGCCTTTACAAGGATACCAAAAAAACAAACAAACAAACAAACAAGCAAACAAACGTTGATTAGAGACTTGAGCCCTCTTTGAATAACAAAACAAAACAATGGAAACAAAAAAATCCAAATTCCCATTGACAATAGAACTGATAAATTCTGTAGTATTCATATATTCAGCATATACTAGAAGAATGAAAATGAAGTAAAACAACAAACGCTACTTTGAATGAAGGAACACTCACTGGGAATGTATACAGTATAATTCTAAAAATTAAAAAATAGGAAAAAGAAAATTCATGAAAAAGCAAGGAAATGATAAAACTCAGGATAATAGATATCTTAAGTTGTGCATATGTCACACTCCTTCATTGCATAATTTTTAAGGATTCCATTTTTAAATTTGCTGTTGGTTTATAAGCTATATGTCAGTCTTAGTGTTGAGTTTATAATAAACATCATTAATTATCATACTCTGATTTGAAAAAAATATAATGCCACTACATGTGGCATCTATACACAGATATAGATATCTAAGTCTCTATCTGGTACCATTTTATCTTCTTCCTAATGTACTTCCTTTAACATTTACTGCAGTTGTAGGTTTTCTGCAAAATTTTTTCTCATTATTTAGTTCTCTTAACAACTGTTCATGCTTCTTTTTTCATTGAGGTATAATTGACATATAAGATGATATTAGGTTCAAGGGTACAACATAATGATTTATTATTTACATATATTGTGAAATGACCACCATAATAAGTCTGGTTAACATCTGTCATCACAGTTACAATTTTTTTTTCTTTTGGTAACTTTAAAGTTACTCTCTTAGCAACTTTAAAATATGAAATATAGTATTATTAACTATAGTCACCTTATTGTATAATAGATCTCCATGGCTCATTTTACAACTGGAAGTTTATACATTTTGACTCCCTCTACCCATTTGGCCTACTCTCCTTCCCCCCAGCCCATTTCTGGCAACTACCAATCTGATCTCTGTATATAAAGCTTAGGGGTTTTATCATTTTATTCTTTTCTTTTTTAGATTCTACATAGAAGTGAGATCATATAGTATCTGTCTTTCTCTGTATTTTTTTTACTTAGCATAATGCTTTTGAGATCCAACCACATTGTCACAAATAGTAAGATTTCTATCTCTTTTATGACTGAATAATATCCCAGTGTATGTATTACAATTTCTTTATCCACTCATCTATCAATGGGTGTTTTTTTTCCATATCTTGACTATTATAAATAATGTAACGAACATGGGGATGCAGGCACTACTTTAGGATAGTAATTTTGTTTTCTTGGGATAAATACCCAGAAGTAAAACTGTTAGATCATATGATAGTTCTATTTTTAATTTTTTAATCATTTCCATACTGTTTTTCATAGTGCACTAATTTTCATTCCTACCAATAGTGCACAAGGATGCCTTTCTCCACATACTCACCAACATTTGAGTGATGCTGAGCATCTTTTCATGTACCTGTTGGTCATCTATCTGCATGTCTCAGAAAAATCTCTCTTCAGATCTTCGGCCCATTTCTAATAGGATATTTTTGCTTTTGAGATATTTATGCATTTTGAATACTAACCCTTGATAAGATATATGATTTGCATTGTCTTCATTTTTGGAAGAGATTTTTGATAGAAATATATTGCATTTTTTTTCTTGTTTATTCCCCTAGCAGTCTTTTGTAAGATACTGTACTATTTCGGTTTTTGGCTTGCATAATTTCTGATGAGAAGTCTGCAGTCACCCATTACTTAAAACTTGTAAAAGTCAAGGATCAATTACTTAACTGTAAAATTCTTCTAAATTTCAAGACTTCTTATACAAACACTTCTAAAAAACAGTAAAAGATGGAAGGGTCCCCTATTCTTTTATGAGTTAACATAATCTAGAGAGCAAAACATGAAATAACATTCTGAGAAAGTTAAATTCTAAACTTATCTGGTGTGCATACATGAAAATTTAGTAAGCTCTATCCAATTATGTAAGAAAGGATAATAAAGCACCACCAAGTTATTTTTATTCCAAAAAATAAATGGCTTTTCAACATTTGAAGATCAGTGTGATTTGCCACAATATCAGAATAAAAAGAGAAAAATAATCTTAAGAAATTCAGAAAAAGTATCTGACAGTATTTTTTTAAAGATTTATTTATTTATTTTATACAGAGAAAGAGAGAGAGCATGAGTGCCCATGAGTAAGGGGAGGAACAGAGGGAGAGAGAGGTAGAAAAGCAGAGTCCCATACTGCACATGGAGTCCCAAGCAGGGCTCACCTCAGGACCCTGAGATCAGGACTTCAGCCAAAATCAAGGGTCAGATGCTTAACTGACTGACCACCCAGCACCACCGACAGTATTTAACAGCTATAATTTAAAAATTAACAAACTAGGAATTAAATGAAATTTCCATATTTATTCTTAAACTGATTAAGTTTCAACAAATTCCTATACCAAGCATTATATTTAGCTGTTAACTATTAAAAGCTTTCTTTCTTAGAACAGAAATAAGCCAAGGATGCCAAATGTTAACTTTGGTTCATCATCATAATAATCATATAATAATATTATTAATCACATTAATAATCATCATATATTAATCATATAATAATCATCATTCTTTGTCTTAGCCAGCAAAACAAGAAAAAAGCAAAAAGTATAAAACTGGAAATCAAAAACTAAACTTCATTTTTCACAAGTAACATCGTCATGTAAAACATAAGAATATATGTGTAAATAAGCCTTTAGAATAAATAAATTTGCAAGTTTGAGGAATAAAATATAAAATATAAAAAACCTTTATAAATTATTGACAGATTATAGAAAATTAAATTTTATAAATGGTATTATTTAACATCAAAAATAACATGCACTTAGAAATAAATATGAAATTATGCAATAATACCTATAGAAATGATAAATCTTCTTCATAAAAGGAAAAATAAATATTGTATAGATGACAAACTGATCCCAATTTTCTGTGAAAATTGACAAGCTATGTCTAAAATTTATACTGAACTGCATTTGGTCAAATTACTTATGGCAAACTTGAAAAAAATGAAGGCAGTTACTACACCAGATATCATTATTTGTTTAAAGCTACTGTAATTAAGTGTGGTATTGATGTAAACAGGGTTAAGTACACCAGTGAATAATTATAGAGTGTGACAACAGATCCACACAGAGACAGTCATGTGACCAATGAGTATATTGGTGCGCAGCAGAACAATACCTTTTTAAATTGGTGTCAGATCAATTGAATATTAGTATAAGAAAGTAATCTTAGGGTTGCCTGGGTGGCTCAGTGGGTTAAGTGTATGTCTTCAGCTCAGGTCATGATCCTAGAGTCCTGGGACCAAGTCCCGCATTAGGCTCCCTGCTCAGCAGGGAATCTGCTTCTCCTTCTCTTGGCCCCTCCCCCCGCTCCCTCTCTCCCTCTCTCAAATAAGTAAAATAAAATCTTTTAAAAAGAAAAGTAATCTTAAAACCTTTCTCCTATTAAAAAAGTTAAATAAAAGTGCCTAAATCTGATTTGCAAGGTAGATTACATATCTAAATTTAAAATGTAAAATAATAATATTTTTAGAACATAATATAAGAGATAATCTTCATAATCTTTTGGTATATAGTTTTTTTAAAGATGTAAACTTGATAAACAATATTGGATTAATAAAGACTGAAGTTCATCAAGACAATATGATGGTTAACATCACTAGTGATGTAATGTGGACATTTTGTATTTCTTTAATATGATGAGATGAGAAAGGATACTTCACCTCTGTGGTCTTTAAAACACACACACACACACAAAGACATCATCATAATAATTAATGAGAAAAATAACACAGAAAAACCTAGTTTGACTGACATTCTAGGAAATACCTGACCAGTATTCAAAACTTCCCAGGTATGAGAAACAATGAAAGACTATGAAAGTGTCACAGAACGAGGAACTAAAAAGCCATGACAGATAAATGCAATATGGTACCCTGGATTGGATTCCAGAATAGAAACAGGATATTAATGAAAAAGAAAAAAAAAAAAAACTGGTGAAATCTGTAGAAAGTCTGACGTTTAATTAATGATAATGTGCCAATGTTGGTTTCTTAGTTTTGACAAATGTACTAAAGTAATGTCAGATGATAACCAGGGGGACTGAAACTTGATGATATATGAGAACTCTGTATGTCTTCATAACTTTCCTATAAGCTACATGTAAACTACATGTAGCTTAAATAAAAATAAAGAGTTTATTTCAAAAAACAAGAAAATTCTAATAGAGTTAAAATGAAGCCAAAGAGGGGGAGATAATTTCAACAGGTAGACATAACAAAGGATTCGTACACTGAATATATAAAAATTTTTTTCAAATCAAAAAGAAAATGGCAGGAAAAAAAGGGCAGAAACCTAGTAGAAATCAGACAAAAGAATGAGCATGCATTCCATTAGAAAGGATTCTCTTATCTAAAATAAAATAGGAAAATATATTGAGATTAATGAGTAAATACATCTGATAACTGCAAATTAAAATCATCAATGAACCTTTGCATGTACTCCAGTATGGCTAAATATTTATATGTTAGTGAGAAATGGTAAATCATTTGACACTCTCCTACATGGTTATAGGAATTTAAATTGATAAAAACATTTTAGAAAATTCAGTATCTACTTTGAAATTGTAGATGGGAATATAAACTGACACAGACACTACAGAAAATAATATAAAAGTTCCTCAAAAACTTAAAAATAGAAATACCATATGATCAAGCAATTCTACTTCTGGGTATTCACCCCCCAAAAATGAAAAAAAATTTCAAAAAAACATATGCACCCCTATGTTCACTGCAACATTATTTACAATAGCCAAGATATGGAAGCAACCTAGGTGTCCTCTGATAAATAAATGGATAAAGACAATATGGTATATACAGACACAATAGAATGTTACTCAGTAATAAAAAAAAATGAATTCTTTTTATTTGCAACAACATGGATGAACCTAAAGTGCATTATGCTAAGTGAAATAAGTCAAGAGAAAGACAAAGACCATATGATTTCACTTATACATAGAATAATAAAAAAAAAACACGTGAACAAACAGAACAGAAACAAACTTATAAATAGAACAAACTGGTGGCTGACAGAGAGGAGGGGTTTGAAGAGATGGGCAGAATAGGTAGAGTCATTAAGAAGTACAAACTTCCAGTTATAAAATAAATAAGTCACAGGGATATAATGTATAGAAATAAGGAATAGAGTAAATAATACTATAATAAATTTGTATGGTGAAAAATGTTAAGCATTTCATAATGTATATAAATGTCAAAGTGCTACATTGTATTTAATATCTACAAAAGCTGAATAAAAGGGGGGCACCTGGGTGGCTTAGTTAGTTAAGCCTCTGACTCTTGATTTTGGCTCAGGTCATGATATCAGCATCATGGGATGGAGACCACATCCGTCTGCCCACTCAACAAGGAATATGCTTGCCTCCCTCTTCCTCTGCTCCTCTCCCTGCTCCAGCTCACTGAATCTCTCTCTCTTTCTCTCTCTCTCTGAAATAAATAATTTTTTTAAAAAAATGAATAAATGCATAATCTACAACTCAGAAATTCCCCTCATATACACAAAAAACTAACAGAAATGAGTACGTTTTTCATCAAAATACATGTACTAGAAATATTATTTGTAGTAAGCAAAACCTGGAATAAGCCAATATTTCACACAACACCAGAAAAAAATAGTTATATCCATCCAGTGTATTATCATGATGAATTGAAAATGAATGAGCTTTTACCACATGCAACAATTTAATGAATCTCATATATGTGAGTTAAATAAATGAAACCAGACACAAAACAATGTCTATTTCATTTATATAATGTTCATAATAAGAAAAAGTAATTTATGATGTTAGAATCCAGGATGGTGCTTACCTTCATGGGGTAATGTCATAGTTTTGTATACTGGTTTTATGGATATGTTCACTTAGTGAAAATTTACCACACTATGTATTTGCAATTTTTTTTTATTTTTTTAAAGATTTTATTTATTTGTCAGAGAGACAGAGAGACAGAGCACAAGTAAGGGGAGCAGCAGGCAGAGGGAGAAGCAGGGTCCCTGCCCAACAAGGAGCCTAAGACTTGACCCCAGGACCCTGGGATCATGACCTGAGCGGAAGTTATATGCTTAACTGACTGAGCCAGCCAGGTATCCTTATGTTTGTAATTTGTAATATTTTCTTTATATATGCTCTATTCTGTAAAATGTTTAAGAAAAATTGCATTTTTCTATTTAGTGAGCTTTTTCTGTCCTTTCCTAAGAAAGAAATCAATGAGTCATTATTGGGCATACTTAAAGTCCACATAGAAATACTACTTACAGAATATTCAATACACAGCTGAATGTATTTAAAGGGAACATTTAGTAACTGTACTTTTTTAGGTTAAACAACTTATCTTCCATTTTTTAAGAATGATATTTTCACCAATTATCATCAATTAGTGTACACAGCTGTCAGTGAAAACTTCTCCATAGAGTCTATACTCAACACAGATATCCAAAAAATTTTAACATAATTCTTGCCATTATTAACATTGTTCAATATGGACTGGGTTCTTCAAATCTAGCAGAAATTAGAATATTAAAAGAAATTGATAGCATGTGACATTTGACCTTCAAGGAAAGCTGTCATCAAGCATCATGTAGATATTTCATGAATATTTACAAACAATATTATAGATTCTACTAGGAAAGCTAATTATAACATATAAACCATATGTTTTAAATTTAAGAAATTGTGATTTTAAGTTAAAATGATATGAATATATAACAAATTGTCCAGGTATGCTAGAACTGGTCTGAGGAGAAATGTAGTTTGAAATCTGCTACAATATAAAATACCAGATTTTGAAGTCAAACAAAGTAGGGATAGAGATCAGACTCCTTTATTTATGAACTGTGAGACCTTGAATATTTCTCTAATCTCTCATAGATACTCACTTTTCCTCATCCATAATATTAGTATAATAATGACTGCCCATTAGGTTCTCTAACTAATGAACATATTATGAATTAAGTAAAAATAAGCACAAATAGAAATCACAGTATTTGGCATACTGAAACACTCAAGAAACATTAGTTTACTTCCTTCCAAACTGCTCATCATAATTTATTACTAGGCTTTTCAGAAAGGTACCAGCAGCCATGGGTTCAATTATTATCACAATGTAGCTAAGACCCCCCTGGATTTTAACCCTCAACCAAACCCTTTCTAGCACTCTTGTCTCTAAGAAACCTACTGGTTCTCACAATTTTATTATGTTTCCTCCCTCTTCAAATTTTTCCTGCTTTTAACTTATTAATAATGATGGAAAAATAAAGTTAATGAACACAAAACTAGGAGCTTTCGGTTATTTTGAACTTACAGTTTTGTTTCATCTACTTTTCACTATTTTATGAAATCTGCCACCTTTTCCTCCCAAAGCTTCTAAGTCTACTCATTTCCTTCACAATAACTACCATTTTCCTAGATCCAACCATATTTTTAAAATTTTCAGAGCAATATCTCTTCACTTTATTCCTTAATTTTCATAACAAAACACCATATAAATATCAGCCACATGTATGAATTCATTCAAATTATATTTTGACAATTACACCTTATATTTATGAAGGCATCATAAACTCTTATAAATCTCTGAATCAGTGCTTATAAATATTGTATTCATCATAACAACAGTCTTAAACATACAGACTCAAATAAATAGTTTTTCTGATGATTATGTTAGAAGTTGCAGAAATAGTTTACAAGATTAGCATAACTGAACTGCTTCAAAGTTTGATCACAGTAAACAGTAACTTGGGTAAATCAATATTTATTTTAAAATATATATTATCTTCCATATGTGCCTGATAACAACTCTTGTATGTAGATTCAATATGTGGATCATAACATTTTTTTCCTGGACTAAGATTGTTGGAAATGGTGATAGGCTGGAGACAGTTATAAATTTATATTCATTTAAATTATAAAGTACCACAGAACTCTGAAAAAAATTACTTCTAATCTTCCATAAAACAAGATTTGATAATGATGCTGAAAAAATGTTGTTGGCATAAGCCCCTGACATGGTAGCTTTGATTAATGCTGTAGATTTTGTAAGGTGTTGCTGAAGAAGACACGGTTCAATAAATTAAAAGCACAAGGAAGCAGGGCAAATGCCTGCCAGCAATGGAATGTTTACATGATTTACTTGCCACAAAAAAAACTTACTGGAGGGATTAGAGAAAAAGATAAACACAAAATAACATTCTCTCATATGCTGTCTATCTAGATTTCAGGGGAAAATTCAGATGCACTGAAATTAACCAAACATTGGCCATTCCTTTTTAAAAAATTTTTTTTAATTAACATATAATGTATTATTTGCTTCGGGGGTACAGGTCTGTGAATCATCAGTCTTACACAATTCACAGCATTTACCATATCATACATCCATCCCTTACCCTCTCCCCCACCCCCCAGCAACCCCGTTTGTTTCCTGAGATTGAGTCTCTTATAGTTTATCTCCCTCCCAGGTCCCATCTTGTTTCATTTTTTCCCTCACTTCCCCCTCCCCATGACCCCTCACCCTTATCTCAAATTCCTCATATCAGAGAGATCATATGATCATAGTTGTCTTTCTCTGACTGACATAGTTCGCTTAGCATAATACCGTCTAGTTCCATCCACCTCGTTGTATACATATTGCCCATTCTTTTGAAGAGAGAATATCTCTACTACAAAGAAATATCAGAGTAAATGGACAACAATAGCTATTGTTTTTAATATTCTTTCAGCAGTCTGGACCCTCATTTAAAAAAAAATAGACTGGAGATAGAAAGGCATTGGAGAGTAGGTAGGAAGAGAGGGAGGGACGGTGGGGAGAGAGGTGGATAGACACTTAGGGACATAGGTAGACAGACACAGATATAAGACTGTAACCTTTCCAATTTCTTAAGATAGAAGCTTTGATCATTATTTTCTTTTTCCCAAATAAATATTTAATGCTATATATATCCAATACCATTTTCACTTCATCCCACAATTCTTTTTTTTTCCAGCTTTTTGTTTTATTTCTTATTTTTTTGTATTTATAAACATATAATGTATTTTTATCCCCAGGGGTACAGGTCTATGAATCGCCAGGTTTACACACTTCACAGCACTCACCATAGCACATACCCTCCCCAATGTCCATAACCCCCTCCCCCTCTCCCAACCCCACCTCCCCACAGCAACCCTCAGTTTATTTTGTGAGATTAAGAGTCACATATGGTTTGTCTCCCTCCCAATCCCATCTTGTTTCATTTATTCTTCTCCTATCCCCTTAATCCCCCATGTTGCATCTCCACGTCCTCATATCAGGGAGATCATATGATAGTTGTCTTTCTCCAGTTGACTTATTTCACTAAGCATGATACCCTCTAGTTCCATCCACGTTGATCACTTCATCCCACAATTCTTGATGTGTTTTGTGTTCACTTTTATTTATTTAGGAACGTTTCTGATGACTTCTGTGATTTTTTTTTGACTTAAGATTAATTATGAAGCCTACTGATTAATTTAGAAATAACTAGATGGTTTCCAGATATGTTTCTGTTAATCATTTATTACTTGTGTTTGGTTCAAAACATTTATTTAAGGAGTGCCTGGGTGGCTCAGTCGGTTAAGCATTTGCCATGTGGGCTTCCTGCTCAGTGGGGATGCTTCTTCTCCCTCTCCCTCTGCTCCTTCCCCCCTGGCGCGCTCTCTCTCTTATTCTCTTTCAAAATACATATTTAAAACTTTACTTAAAAAGAAGGAGAATTTGTTTCTACATGATCAATCTAGATCAACATCTGGGTCAATATCTTTCTTTTATTGTGTTATTCTATATTGCTGCATAACAATATTACTCAAATTTAGCAGCTTAAAACAACAGATCTATTTTGCTTTTGAAGGTTTGGCGTCTTGGCACAGTTTAGGTGCATCATCTGAAGAACTGTAATTACTCTGTCAGCCTCAGTTTGGCGGTTTCATCTAAATGCTTGACTGGGGAAGGATCCACTGACCAGCTCGTTCAGGTTGTGGTTGAACTCAATTTACTATAGCTATATGAATAAAGGTTTCATTTTCCTGCTGGTTATAAGCTGAAGGCCACATTTAGCTCCTAAAGGCTGACTGAAGTTCCTTCTCATGTGGAGTTCTTTAACATGTCTTATTGCTTCCTCAAGGCTAGGAAGAGAATGAGGGATTCCAGAAAGAGAACAATATAATCTTATGTCATGTAATCAAATAATCACACACAGAGACTCACATACCTCCCATCATCATTGCTGTATTTTATTGGTTAGAAACAACTTATAAGTCTTGCTCACACTCAGGAGATAGGTTCACATAAGGGCATGAACACCTGGAAGACAGGATCATGGTAGCTACCTTACGCCACACAGACACACAGACACACAGACACACACACACACACACAAAATGCACATGCCAAGCTAGATACTTTCCAAGTCATCTCTTTTGACTTTTGTCTTTTACTCTGCACATTATTTTAGAGATTGTCTTTTGAGGTCATCAATTTTGATGTTGTTTCCTTTTTTTTTTTTTAAGATTTTATTTATTTATTTGACAGAGAGATCACAAGTAGGTGGAAAGGCGAGCAGAGAAAGAGGAGGAAGCAGGCTCCCCGCTGAGCAGAGAGTCGGATGTGGGGCTCAATTCCAGGACCCCAGAATCATGACCCCAGCAGAAGGCAGAGGCTTTAACCCACTGCGCCACCCAGGTGCCCCTTGATGTTGTTTTTTTTTTTTTTTTTTTTTTTTTGAGGTATCTAACCTTCTAAGAGGGAGGCAGTAGGGAGACAGTGAGAGGGAGAGATTCAAAGTCTGTATTCAGCCAGAGACTCAGTCCAGGAGTCATCTCTGCTGATCTGTTTGGTATCTAGAGGATTCAAGGGCCTAACTGCTGCCACCTGCCAACAAGATGAGACTAGATACATGAAAACATATCTGTGCTACAATGGCACCTGGTGCCTTTCACCAACTTACCATGTAAAAAGGAAATATGGTGTATGCTTTACCTCTGCCTTCCAAGTCTCACATAAAACGTCTTTTGTAGCCAGTGCTAATTTAGAACTGTACAGGAAAAGGAATTGTGGGAATTAGTCCAGCTTCGCTAAACTGATGCAATACACAGGTACATTTAGTTTTGACCAAAAGTTTTACAGTCTTATCGTTTTACATATAATTCATTGATATACTCAAATTAATTTCTGTATGTAGAGTCATGAGCCATGGTGTTAGGTTGAAATTCTTTTTTATTTTTCATTTGGACATTCAATTCCACGACCTCTGGTAGAAGGGTTTTTATTTCATTATTGGATTATATTGGTGTTTTTGTCAAGGATCACTTGATTATATACAAGTGTCTTTATTTCTAAGTTCATTACTCTTATATTAATGTGTTATCCTTTTGGCAAATAACATTGTCATAATTTTTTAAAATATTTTTTTTAATTTTTTAAAGATTTTTATTTATTTATTTGACAAAGAGAGATCACAAGTAGGCAGAGAGGCAGGCAGGGTGATGGGGGGGAAGCAGGCTTCCTGCTGAGCAGAGAGTCCGATGTAGGGCTCGATCCCAGGACCCTGAGATCATGACCTGAGCTGAAGGCAGAGGCTTTAACCCACTGAGCCACCCAGGCACCCCATCATAATTTTTTAAAGCATTATGATAAGTCTTGGAGTCAGTCAGAGTAAGATCTCCAACTTGTTTTTCCTACTGCAAGACAGTTCTAGCTGTTCTAGGTCTTTTTTTATCCACACACATTTTAAGAATAAATGTGTTGCTTTCTATTTTAAGAATCCTGCTGGAATTTTAATTTAGATTGCTATGGATCTGAAGATCTACTTGGGAGGAATTTCCATCTTAACAATCTTTAATCATTAAACCCATGAATATAATGTCTCATTTCACTCAGTTAGACTTTTTAAATTTCCCTCAAAATGAGTTGTCGGTATAGAATTCCCAAACATAGTATACATTTATTACCATTATTTGATTGCATTTGTTTCCTAACTTCAATAACTGGTTTGTCTGGGCATCTACTATAAGTTTTCTTCTATCAGTAAGTCATATTTTTCTGTCTTTTCTATATGTTTAGCAAATCATTACTGTGTTCTAGATATTGTGTATAAAAGAAATAAAGTGGCTAACTTCCACCAGTATCCCCTTTTCCATATGTAAGGAATATACTGTACCTAAATAAAATGTTTTGCTCTAGGACACAACTATGTTCCAGTATAGGTAAAAAGCCCCAGTATTGGTAAAAGCTTGTCCTCCACTGATTTGTCTTTATTCCCCAAGAATGGCTCTCCTTTGATATTAACTGAGACTTTGGAGAGTCTATATCCTCAGCATTGAAAATTCTATCCATCTGGGTTTTCTTGAGATTGGCTTTTCATACTCATTCTCTCACAGGTTTAAATTTCCCTCTTTTCTGCATGTGCTCTCCCCTCCCTCTATCTGGATTTTGTCCCTGAGGTATCCAGCGACAGTGTAGATTCCCTCTGCCTTACCAGTTCTATATCACCCACTTTCCTCTGAAACCTAGAACTCACCAATAGTCTATGGGGAAAACTGACCTCAAATTCAGGATTCCAGTTTCTATTCAGTTATACCAGCCAATCATGGCTGCCAATATCTGTTTCATTTTACTGAGAGGTAGAAGCCAATCGGTTTACACTTATTATAACTTCCTATGGATTTCAGAGTAAATGTGCGATATTACTATTTAACTTTACAACTGTCTAATAATGCTATATTACTTTTCCTTAGCTACATTGATTTCCTTTAGTTCAAGGGTACTTAACCAGGGATGATTTTGCCCCTGACGGGGCATAAGCCAATGTCTAGAGACTTTTTTTGTTGTCTCACCTGGTGAGGAAATTTGCTACTACCATCTATTAGGTAGAGGCCAAGGATGGTGTTAAACATCTTGTAGTACACAAGACAGTTAATAAGGAATTATCTGGCCCCAAATGTCAAAAGTCAAGATTGAAGGACTTTCTTCTACTTTAATTATTTCTGCTCTTCTGCTTTCCCTTGAAAGTTTCCAACTATTTTTACTACTTTCTTTATATATAACCCAAATAATAATAATAATACTCATCATTCACTTATTAAATTCTAATATATACATAAATACATGTATATATGTATATTTATACATTTATATATTTTATATATATTTTTTATTCATATATGTATATTTATACCTTTACCACTTTCTAGCAAATAAAAGGACTCTGAAATACTTTAGGTCCACTTACACCTTGTCACATTTTTATAATTATTATGCCTAACTTCATTCATCCATATTAGATTCTACTAGATATTAATATTTTGGGTTACGTTATAAATATTTATCTTTTTACTCATGAATTTACCCTTTATATTGTACTGGCTCGCTCTCTACACTTCCAGGCTTCCATCTGAATTTTTCTTTTTCCTGAAAAACTCTTTTTTAGTATTTCCTTTATTGCATGTGTATTGCTGAAGACTTCTTAAAGTCTTTTCTTTAAAAACTTTACTTACCATAATTATTGAAGAACATACTTATATGGTAAACACTGTATACTGCCATTTATTTCTTTCCTTAATTTAAATAATTCCATATTTGTCTAGCTGCCAAGGACTGGTTGCATTGTATCAGTATTACAGTTGCTGACTTCATGATAATCTCTTTTTTTCCTTTGTCTTTGGCTTTATGCAGTTTTAGTATGTTGTTCTTACACATGGTTTTCTCTTTATTTAACCTTATTGGCTTTGTTAAAGTGTCTTCAATCTGCAGTTTTATGTCTTTCATTAATTTTGGAAAATTCTCAGTTATTACCTCATCCAATATAGGTTTCTCTCAGTCACTCTCTCCTCTCTTCCTGAGACTAGTTAAAAATGTTGACATTATTTTCCATATTCTTTATGTCTCTTTCCTTATTTTTTTTCCTTTTTTAAAGACTTTATTTATTTATTTGAGAGAGAGAGAGAGAGAGCATGAGCAGGAGGTGGGAAGGGGCAGATGGAGAGGGAGAAAAAGGCTCTCCACTGAGCAGGAAGTCCAATATGAGGGTAGATCCCAAGACCCTGAGATCAGGACCTGAGCTTAAGGCAGACACTTAACCAACTGAGCTACCTAGGCATCCCACCTTCTTTTTTCTTATATATGCTTCCAATGAAATATTATATTATGATATCCCTTCTAGCTCTCTAATTCTTCCACTATCTGTGAAATCTATTATATTGATCTGTTATATTGATTTCTAATTTCAGCTACCATAATTTTATCTTTATCTTTATCTTTAGTGATAAAATTTAGTGATAAAATTATCATTCAATCATTTTCAATTTATAGTCTGTTATTTAATTTCTTGAAAATGTTAGTCACAGTGATTTTAAAATCCGTGTCTAACAACCTACAACTATGTTCTCCATGAGTCAGTTTCTAATATCATTTCCCTCTTGTTTTTCAATAATATTTAACCTTTTTGCATGCCCAGTAATTTTATTAATTATAGACTGCTCCACAAGAAAACTCTGTAGCGAAAATTTAAAGTCCTTGTTAATGTCACTTCCCTCGAGAGAGACATCTTTTTTTCTACTTTTAGCAGATACTATGCTACGGGAGGATGACCCTAATCTAATAGGGATTAAATTGATTTGAAACTGGCCTTTAGTCTTTGTGGAGATGGTATCATCTGAATCAACATTGCTCCAGGCAGTTAGCTCTTTGAATTTTCCCACTGAAACTTTGGGGTATGCATTTAGGAGTCTCTTATTGCCAGATCATAAACTCCATTTATCCTCAACTCCGTGAGACATTCAGTTGCTCAGCCTCACAGACTGGGTTTTAAATTAAGCAAATGCCTTAATGGGTAAATCAAAAGCAAATGTTATGGTCATATTTTTGGATTGCCTTTTTTTTTCTCTCCTCCAGGATCATGGACCTAACATCATCACTCTCTTGGCAACTGAAAAGAGATTAAAAAAAAAAAAAAGTTTTAATCTTACATTGCTGTAACTATAAATATCTAATTCACATTATTTTTAAATTTGGACTTATGGCATTGTTATTTCCCTAGTATTTATAATTTTTTATTCAATTTTCTTTATTTCTTCTGCTATCCTAAAACCAACTTTCTTTCTCCCTCCCATTCTCTCTCTTGCTCCTGTTGTCTCTCTCATCACAAATTGTCTAATTCCTTTTGCACTTATTTCAAAAATACAATATTTTCTTATTTTTTTCTGAAAGTACAAAAGAGAGGACTTCAAATGTACTTATCTTTACCAAAGAAGTCTTTTTTTCGGAATATGCCTCTGTATTCTATAGTAAATATACTTTTATAAGTCCTAGATTATTTTTTATTCTGTTTTCTTCTCAGCCTACCATCCTTTTAGAATGAGCTTTACTATGATGGACATTTTACTCAAAGCAATGTGTTAAAATCTCTGAGTTAACACTGGATCCCCTTTTCATATTACTTCATCTATACACATTGATGATATTCAGATAAAATATGTCAGTATTTTTGAATAGGTGACACCATTTCTTATAGCACTAAATAAAACTTGCCCTAGTTTTTATATGACTGATCATTTTAATCACGACCTGACATAGAAGAGAAAAACTTGTGTTCAATCAAAAAATTTTGTACAAAAGAATGCATTAGAATTAGAATTCCAGGGGAAAAAAAATTCTGAAATAATTCCAGAAAATTCTATTTGATATTCAGCCTGATTATTTCATGAAGATCTTTTGTTGGCTTTTATAAATTTTCTTTATGTGTGTCTCAACAAGTCTATTCATGCCACCATACTGAAAAGACATTTTTAGAAAAGAGAAATCTAGACCCTTTTGTAGGAAAACAGGCTGACAGCAACATTTTGCTTTCCCCCCAGAAACCTCTATTTCTTATTTCTTTTCTCACAAACATTTCAAATTATTTTCAGTTTGGCGGAAAGCTTTTTTTTTTTTTTTTTTATTAAATGTCCTTGTAGTGGTTAATGTTATATGTCAATTTAGCTAGGCAAGAGTGCATAGTTGTTTGATCAAACACCAGTCTAGATGATGTTATAATTTTTTTTTCTTTCAGATGTGACTAATATTTAAATTAGGAGACCTCATATCAACAAATCACCCTCTCCCCTAATGTGTGGACCTCATTTAATCACTGCAGGTCTTAAGAGCAAAGACTGAGGTTTCCTGAGGTAGAAAGAATTTTCCTCAAAACTGCAACATAGGAGCCATACCTGAGTTTCCACTCTGCTTCCCTGGGGAATTCAGAGTGAAGACTGCAAGGTCAGCTCTTTCCAGAATTTCCATTCTGCTGGCCTGCTCTACAAATTTGCCAGCCCTCACAATCTTTTTAGCCAAACCAATTTAAAATAAATGCCTATCTCTGTCTCCAGTTGGCCTATTTCAATAAAGAACACTAACTAATGTAGTACTGCTGTGAAGGAAGAAGAGGTGAACTACTTTAGTTCCTTCTTCAAAAAAAAAAAAGGTAGATATTTATATCTTTGTGACTCTAGTGCAGACTAGAGTTCAGAAGATATGTAATGACAAGGAAACAGGCATCTTATACAAAGTAAAAAATTGCCCTCCTGGTTCCAATTCTGGGAAGCAATCAAGTTACACCTTAGAGGAAAGTAATAGATCCTGACAGGTGGATCTTCTGGCTACTAAGAGAGAGAGGGCACTCTGGAAATTGGCCTATGGATTCCTTGGACAGGAATATTGGTTCTAAGTACTAAAATATGTCAATATTAATTAAGACAGCAGGATTTTATTGACAGTTCATGGCTTGGAAGACTGTCAAAAACGGAATCTGAGACTCAGGAAGGATTTTCCATTTTCCCTGGTAAGAAGGCTGGGCTACCATAGAGCTGAATAATCTTAAAGTCATTAAGCCAAGCCAAGAAAAAGGTGTTTTTCTGCTATTTAGAGAATCTAGTTTAGACCAACACAGCCTAGAACAAAATACCTATCCCAGTAAGCTGTTTAACTCACAAATGTTATTATTCATGGCTAAAACTTGTAAGGCTGAAATACATTTTGAATGGAGAGTATTCACATAATGGCAGGAGAGTGAAATATGCATTTGTATGACTAATCTAGGACTATCAGAATATACTAAATAAGGGGCACCTAGGTGGCTCAGTCAATTAAGCATCATGACCCAGGAGCATCAGGTCATGAACCACGGTCCTGGGATCAAGCCCCACAATGGGTTCCTTGCTGAGTAAACCCCTCCCTGTCCCTCTGCTGCTCTCCCTGCTTGTGCTCTCTTGCTCTCTGTCAAATAAATAAATAAAATCTTTAAAAAATATATACTAAATAAAACAGGAAAGATATAGACACTTCCTTGAGGCACTGAAATACAACGTATCATATGTATATTAGGTGGTATTTCATAATGTGTCTAGGGAAAGATACTTGTTTGAAAATCATCAAAATCTTCCTCTGACACAACTCTGTACTCCTCAAGTTTTAAAATACTATAAATCGGTAGCATTACTTAAAAGAAAAAAATCTGCTTTCTCAATACAGGAGGTATTAGAATTAAAACCTCTAAGACAGAAAAAGCTGTATGCACAATAGTACACTCAAGCTGAATATTAAATATATATATATGAAAGACTCCCTAGGGCAGATGAGCTTTTTAATCATAGTGTTTGACTTTCCATATCTGATTTGTTGCTCCTTCTGTGGCAGGAGGATGGACTTGGGAGCACATTTTTCTCTAATATCTTGATAAGCACTACTATCAACCTGACAGCCTGGACTGATTAAATATCCCTATTCACACACAGACATAACCACTGCCTTTAAGGACCTCTGAGCTAAAATTAAATGTAAATTAACAAGGGGCCAAACTCCTCTTCAGCTTCTTTCCTCTCAGGCAATTAATACATACTACTTTGTGCGAAAGACAGTGTTCTTAGAACTCACACTTACTGTTTTTTATTTTATTGGTCCAGTGGAGGTCAGATGAAATCCAACCAGAGGAAGAACAATAAAAGAACATAGTTAAAGCAAACAAAAATTGAATTTGGGAAAAAAGAATCTAGATAGAGAATCTGAGAGATAGGTAAACTGAAACGGAAAAGTTCAGAGCTTAAGGAAATAAGAAAAAAAGCAAACATGTCTTTTAGCACTAGTTTAGCAAACAATAAATGATTAAGGAAGAGAGAATGAGAAACTGAAAATCCAGAATAAAGCCCTAGGCGCAAAAATGCCAGGCAGCTATTATGGACATTGTGGGGCTAAAACGAAGACAAACAGTAGACACAATAAAAATATGCGACATTGACCTGAACTTGTAAGCATCAATGGAAATAATGGGGATCTGTAAGTTCTGTAAGCAGTTTGAAGTTTCTGTGAGCTACGATTTTCCTTTCAATCAGCTTAGGGTCAGAACAGATCTGAGGCCCTCAGAATGCCCAAATTCAGAAGGAAAGGAGAGACGGCACAGTTGGATCAAATTGGAGGAAATGGTTATCCAGAAATATGAGTGGATGGTGGAATAAGACCACTGCCAATATCTTTTTGTATAACGTTTCTTCTGCGATTAAATTAAGAATAAAATCTCGAGGGTTCATAAATCTAGATGAGACTACGATTCTGTAGTTGTATTGTCTGACAAATTTGCTACGTTTTGATAATCGATTTGCTTTCCCAAGCACTAAAAGTATTCTTCTTCTCCCATCTTCTCAAACCCCTAAATTCATCTTCCCACCTTTCCCACATCCACTTTACAGAGCAATGGAAATTATCCTACTACATCATCCCACCATAAGTCTACCAGCTTCTCTTTCCTATGGAAGATAGTTTGTTCCAGCATCCTCTGAAGTCCATCCATGCCCATAATTACAGAATATTCACAGTGTTGTTTTTTCTGTTCAGTTCTGTGTCTCCAATTTCACTGTTTATTCTATCTCTACCATCACTGTTTAAATATGCTCAAAATGCTCACACCTTGGAAAATGTCTTCATTTGACCTTCTTACCCAGAACTCCATCAACAAGGTTTTTCATTAACTATCTCCTTGATGGGCAGATCTCACCCTCTCTTATTTCAGTCTCATTAATAAGGGATAAAATGAGAGTTTTATGGTATCACATAGTTTCTCACTGAAAAATGAAAGAATCTCTGAATTTTCTTCCATAAAACACACCAATGCTCATGAAAAATTCATAGAAGTAACAAAGATAATAAAATAACATAAAATAAAACACTATGAAACAAAATACAAAAAAATCAAAAGAAAAATGACACAGTATTCCATTATTAGTTGAATCAGTGACCAATGTTGCAAAGAAAGTTAAAAAAAAAAAAAAAAAAAAGGTGGGAGCATGCAATTTAGATAAGCCTAAATGTTGCTTTCTATCTCTCTCCTAATTCAAAAATCCAATGATTTCAATAAATACTTTAAAATTTATCACCCTACTTCAAGCTGCCATCATCTCTCTATAACCGAATCCAACCTAGTCTTGCTGTTTTTACCGATGCCTTCCTTTCAACTATTCTTCTGGCAGCTATTAGAGTAATATTTACATTTTTTTTATTTTTTAAGATATTATTTATTTATTTGACAGTGAGAGAGAGGGAGAGAGCACAAGCAGGGGGAGCAGCAGGCAGAGGTAAAGGAAGAAGCAGGCTCCCAGCTGAACAGGGAGCCCAGTGCAGGGCTCAGTGTGAGTACCCTGCATGACCTGAGCCCAAGGGAGATGTTTAACAGACTGAGCCACCCAGGTGCCCCTAGAATAATACTTATAGTAAAAATTGAATTATGAGGGTGTCTGGGTGGCTCAGTGGGTTAAGCCTTTGCCTTCAGCTCAGGTTATGATCTCAGGGGTCCTGGGATCAAGCCCTGCATTGGGCTCTCTGCTCAACAGGGAGCCTGCTTCATCCTCTCTCTCTCTGCCTGCCTCTCTACCTACTTGTGATTTCTCCCTCTGTCAAATAAATAAATAAAATCTTTTCAAAAATTGAATTATGATCACTGTCTGTTACCATTATTGTATGCATAGAAAAAATCCTTAAACATGTTCTACATACCTACATACCACACATACATACTATGTGATTTAGACATTGTTTGTCTTTCCATCCATATCCTCATCATCATCATCATCATCATTGTGGATGAGCTAGATCAAGATTCTCTCATTCTCTATAAATATATGAAGCTTCTTTCTCCACAGAGAGACTACATTTCACCTAGAACAAATTTCCTCAACCTTTTTTTGGTATAGAAAGTCAAAGAGAAATTATTTCAGGCTTTGTGGGCCATAAAGTTTCTATTAAAATGACCCAACTTACCAAAAGCTTTACCAAAAGCAGCCATAGATAAAAGCTAATGAATAGGTCTGTGCTCCAGTAAAATTTCATTTACAAAATTTAGGCAGAAGGTGGGATTTGGCCCACACATCTTAGTTTGTCAACTCCTCGCCTAATATAATCTTCGCTGTCTTTGTCATTCAGGAGGTTCACTCACCCATCCTTTAGATGTCACGATAAATGTCATTTCCATCAAAAAATGTTTAACTTTTCCCAAATACTGTTAAGCCTTTCAATACTAGACTTTCATTGCCCCCTCTAAAGTTGTCTTCTCTGTTTCTAACACAATCCTATTTAGTTGATAGTTTTGTAATTATGTAGAAAATATCTTTCTTCCTGACAATGTAATCTCCTGGAGGGCAGATCCTATTTATAATTCAGTTAACTGCTGAATTTCCAGGCATACTTGCCCTGTATTATACACTCAGAAGTATGTGTTGAATGCTTCTTTTAAACTCTGTATCCCTATCAATGAAACTTTCTCTAATCTTGATGTGGTGGCATATATTATTTTTTTTTAAATGTTCACCGAATCTCACTGGCTCTGAAAATTGGTTTGGCCAATGAAATGATGTGGAAATGTTACATATGACTCAACTGCATGGGATTTATGAAAAAATATTTGGTTGAATACATCCTCCATTTCCTGCTCTTGCAACTGTGAGACTGACTGGCAATAATGAGAAGTGTAATCTCTTGATGAACTACAAATAGGGTTGCTAGATATAGCAAATCAAAATAAAGTACATCCATTAAATCTGAATTTAAGATAAACAGTAAACACATTTTTAGGATGAGTATATCCCAAAAATTACAGGAGACTTTTAAAAAAATTGTTTCTAAAAAAAATTGTTTGCCTGGTACTCAAAATTGGACATTCATTACCTACAACAGAGATGTAGACTGAGTAAAAACTGAACTTTGATTTTGTAAGCCACAGAAATTTGACAGTGTTTGTTTCCACAATATGATCTAATCTATCCTGACTAATACAACCACAATTCATCCACTATAAAGAAAAGAAATCTTGGGATTAGACTCACTGCCTCTTTTTTAGGGTTCGAAGGTATTTCTTTCCCAAACGAAGACTGATATTTTAAACTACAAATACATTGCCTTATCCAGGGACATCCTTCTTTCCAGCCAATGCACTATGGCCATAAAAAAAAGTAGAACTATTCCCATAGTTTATTTCGGAAAACTCTGCAAATCAAATCAATTATCAAGGACTCATATAAACTTTTAGCACTCCCCTCCAAAAATGTTTTAAATTAAGTACTATAAGATACAGATAATTCCTTTAATATTTTAAACTTGTGGAAATAGAAATCATAGACAGATTTGACCTAATATAAAGTTACATTTAATTACGGGGGAAATTCTGATTCCTTATATTGAAGAAATGATGGCTCTGAGCAAGAAAAGTTAAGATGGAGGACTTTGTCTTCACACTTTCCTCTCCCTCACTTTGTTCTGGACCATGTCAAGCTCAGAGTTTTAGTCTGGGGAGCCCATCTTACTGTATTCACCTGCTTTAGTAGCAGTCCCTGGTGAAGTACAAAAGGGAGGAAAACAAACATAGCTCAGCCAAGGGAACTGTGTAAGAACACATACAATGCTCTGAAACTCGAATTCAGAAATGACATTCCCCACAATGGATCCACTTAAGCAAATAAGCAGTTCAGACTGGGGACAGTATGCTGCAAAGCTGCTCTGGAACCAGGATGACCAAACAACCTCACCTCAATTTTGTTGACAGGTGTACAGGACTGATGAGAGCAACACGCCCACATTTATGTCTTTGAATGAGTCAGTAAACAATTATTACCAAAACAAATTAAGGAGGATTTTATTACAAGAGAATAGGGGAAAAGTAACATTGTCAACCCAGTTATAGCCTAATTAATGCATGTGATTATGGGTTCTGTGGGGTTTTTTCCACTTGATAAATTTTACCAGGAAACAGACTTACAGTATTGCTACTTTTCATTTTTATTTTTATTGATTTATCCAAAGGTAACACAAAAGGATACACAGAGGGGCACCTGGGTGGCTCAGTGGGTTAAGCCGCTGCCTTCGGCTCAGGTCATGATCTCAGGGTCCTGGGATCAAGTCCCGCATCGGGCTCTCTGCTCAGTAGGGAGCCTGCCTCCCTCTCTCTCTCTCTCTCTGCCTGCCTCTCTGCCTACTTGTGATCTGTCTATCAAATAAATAAATAAAATCTTTAAAAAAAAAAAGGATACACAGAAACTTATCAAAACTAAGGAAAGCCCACTGGATATAAGATAGATATTGAAAAGTCAGTATTATGGTACTGGCACAAAAAAAGACATATAAATCAATAGAACAGATGAGAAAACCCAGAAATAAACCCAGAATCATATGGCTGATTAATCTTCAACAAAGAAGAAAAGAAATCCTATGGGAAAAAGACAGTCTTTTCAACAAATCGTGTTAGGAAAACTGGACAGCTACATGCGAAAGAATGAAACTGGACATATGGTGAGATACTCACCATACACAAAAATAAACTCAAAAAGGCTTAAAGACCTAAATGTGAGACTTGAAACTATAAAAATCCTATAACAGAGCACAGGCAGTAATTTCTCTGACATTGGCCATAGTAACATCTTTCCAGATATGTCTCCTGAGGCAAGGGAAGTAAAAGCAAAAATAAACTACTGGTACTTCATCAAAATAAAAAGCGTCTGCACAGTGAAGCAAACAATCAATAAAACTAAAAGGTAACTTAAGGGGTGGGAGAAGAGATTTGTGAATGATATATCCAATAAAAGGTTAGCATCTAAAATATATAAAGAACTTACACAATTCAACAATCAAAAAACAAATAATCCTATTAAAAAATGGGCAAATAGACATTTCTCCAAAGAAGACATCCAGATGGCCAAGAGACACATGAAAAGATCCTCAACATCACTCATCATGAAAGTGCGATTAAAACTACAATGAGATGTTACCTCACACCTGTCAGAATGTCTAAAACCAAAAACATAAGAAACAAATATTGGTGAGGATGTGGAGGAAAAGGGGCCTTTCTGTGTTTTGGTGGGAATGCAAACTGTCACAGCAACTAGGGAAAACAGTATGGAGTTTCCTGAAAAGTTAAAAAAAAAAAAAATAGAACTAGCCTCTACAATCCAGTGATCATACTATGGGTATTTAATCACAAAAATTCAAAACCACTATTTTAAAGGGATACATGCACCCCTTCATTTATAGCAGCATTATTTACAATTGCCAAATTATGAAAGCAGCCCAAGTATCCACTGACTGATGTATGGATAAAGAATATGTGGTCTATATGTCTACACACACACACACACACACACACACACACACACACACACACACAGGCATACTATCTAGCCATAAAAAAGAAAAACCAATAACATGGATGGAGCTAGAGAGGATAATCCTAGGTGAAAAAGGTTAGAGTAAAACAAATACTCTATTTCACTCACAGTGGGATTTAAGAAACAAAGCAAATGAACAAAGGAAGAAAAAGAGAGAGAGAGAGAGAGAGAGAAACCAAGAATCAGACTCTGAACTATGAAGAACAAACTCTGCTTACCAGGGGGAGGTGAAGGGTGGGATGTGTAAAATATGTGATGGGCATTAAGGAGTACACTTATCATGATGAGAACTGAGTAATGCAGAGAACTGCTGAATCACTATATTGTACACCTGAAACAAATATAACATTGCATGTTAGTTATACTAGAATTTTTTTTAAAAAAGACAATTTAAAAAGTCAATATTGCTCCTACAAATGTCCCTTAGGTTGAATTCTCTTAGAAGCAGACCCAAATCCAAGGATTTATGCATAAATTATGTGTTTTAAAGGAACCATTCCAAAAGATACCCGAAAGGAAATGGTTGAAGCAGGGCAGAAAAGCAGAAGCCAAATAAGAGTATGAAAACAGAAGTGGTCATAGCCTCAACCTACTTCCACAAGAACCTCCAGAGTTCAAATTATATCCCAGTTAGTCCTACCTTGGTTATGTATTATCACTTTGAACAGACAGGCTGTGGTACATCCAGATTAGGTGAGTAGATAACCTAATAGAAATGCCAAATCCTTTTAGTAAGTCAATTGAAATCAGAAAATCTTGAAGAAGTGAATGATATTAATGGATAAGAAATGTAAATATTGTAAATACTGTAAATTTTTACTCTTATAAATATATTTACATATTTATATATTTAAATACTTACTCTTGTAAATATATCACTCTTCCAAAACTGATCTAAAAATTCAATAAAATAAAAAAAATTTTTAATTCCATAAAATTATCATTAGAATCCTATGACCCAGCAATTGTATGACGGGTTATTTATCCCAAAGATACAAATGTAGTGATCTGAAGGAGATACTTCACCCTAATGTTTACAGCAGCAATGTCCACAATACCCAAACTATGGGAAGAGCCCAGATGTCCATAAACAGATGAATGGATAAAGATGTGAGATATATATAGATAGATAGATAGATATCTAGATATATATAGATATGGATACTACACAGCCATCAAAAAATGAAATCTTGCCATCTGCATTGATGTGGATAGAACCAGAGGGTATTATCCTAACCAAAATAAATCAATCAGAGAAAAACAATTATCATATGATCTCACTGGTATATAGAATTTAAGAAACAAGGCAGAGGATCATAGGGCAAGAGAAGAAAAAATGAAACAAGATGAAGCCAGAGAAGGAGATAAACCATAAAAGACTTTTAATCTCAGGAAACAAACTGAGGGTTGCTGGAGGGGAGGGAAGTGGGGGTATGAGGGCCTGGATGATGGACACTGGGGAGGGAATATGTTGTGGTGAGGGCTATGTATTGTATAGGACTGATGAATCACAGACCTGAACTCCTGAAACAAATAATGCATTATATGTTAATAATAAAAAGTAAAATAAAATAAAATTGAAATATTAAAAAATTATAATTAAATCCCAATTGGATTTGGGGGGAAACATAAGGATTCATAAAATTAGTCTAAACTTTGCACAAAAGAATACAATAACATAAGACAATTCTGAAAAGGAAGACCAAAAAGGAGAACTCTCTTACCAAACTCAAAGGCATTTTGACATCAATAGTAACTAAACCCGTGTGACACTGGTCTAGAAAGACAAAATAATCAAGTCCTGACCTGAGACTGTCTTAAGCATGTTGATGAATAATCTCTGGAGTGTCTGAAAAAGGTATGAAAGTTGAACAGTAAGGAAAAAGGGTGAGGTACAGAGGTAAGAGATAAGCTAACCAGAACAATGAGAAATTACCATTTAAGCTCACAATGGAATCTTACTTGGCCATAAAAAGAAATGAAGTATTGATTCAATCTACAACATGAGTAAACTTTGAAAACCTTGTGCTAAATGAAACAATCCAGATACAAAAGGCCACATATTGTAGGATTTCATTTATATGAAATGTCCAGAATAGGCAAATCTATAGAGATGGAAAACAGATTAGTATTTTGCCAGGTCTAAGGGGAAGGAGAAATGGGGAGTGACTGCTGAAGGGTATAGGGTTTTAGGGAATGGATGATGAAATATTTTGGAATTACATTGTTGTGACTGACACACAACTTAATGAATCTACTAAAAAATCACTGAATTGTACACTATAAAAAGGTGCACTTTATGGTATACAAATGATATCTTGATAAAACTCACTACAAATATATTTTGAACTGTTCCTATAATAGTTCCTGGAGTGAAAGAAACTATGAAATTTTAAAAAATAGGGTATCATAGGAATTTATCATGAATTTCAAAGGAGCACAACATACTTCCTATGGAGAAAAGAAATGACAGAAAATAAGATTGTTCTCTCCCTCATTTTTCTTCATTTTCCAAACAGATTTTGGTATTACAGTAAAAACTAAAAAATGAAACAAAACAACAACAAAAAGAACACTCCTCACATGGATAGATCTTAGACAAGGGAAATCAACAGATCTGCATAATATTTTTCTTAAATTGTTGGGTATCAATTTCATCATCTATTACAAAATATGGATTCTTATGCCAATTTGCCTTTGAAAAGTTTTCATTTTCTATAACATATATAATTCATTCTAGTTTATAAATCCTGGAGGAGGAAATGAGGGCCTGTTATTTTAGAGAATGATTTGAAACTGATCCTTAGAATATTCCTTACTTTATTTAGTTTGATTTAAAACATTATCTAAACGTCCCCAAAGCAGCCTTTTCTCAGGTACATTTTTTGTTTCTCTAAACTCAGGCTATTGATCTGATTCTCAGATGCTGTTTTCGTAATGTAGTTGGAGTGAATTCAGTTGCTTCACCAGATGCTTTTGGGTATAATTTAAAGAATCTGACTGACATTTTAGTAACTATTGCATTCACATCAATAAAAGTTATTTAGTACATCTTCTGGGGAGATATTAAAGTTAAAATGCATTCAGTTGGTTCAGTTATTAAATGAAATGAGAGAGAGTGAAGAGAAGCCAGAATATTTATCCTAACAGATTGTGTCCTTTAATAAAAAAAAATGCCCATAATGAAATTTAGTCTAACAAATCATACTCTTCAAAGAAAATCATGTACACACAAGCATAACTTAATTTTCAGAAAGACAGAGACACATACATCCCATCTTTTATATGATTATCCATCATGAATATTTCTCCTTCATTTCATTCAACTTCATAAAGAGAACATAAATAATTCCTCTCAGAAAATATGTCATAAATATAACTCACTTTTATATGCAATCTTATTAGTTGGAATAACTTATAAAAGGGAACTACAACAGTTATTGCTATTAATTTTAGGTTGAGTGTCTTAGTTGCTCATAGCCAGCACACAGTACAGTTGTAATCATCTCTAATACTCCGTCAGAATTTTTTCTATTATATGTATGAAAAGAAGAAGGGATGTGGATGCTACTCAGGTGAGTAGTGGCACAGTGATCATGGGGATCTGTTGGGGTTTGTCAAGAATCTTTGTTCAACTCTTTGTTCATGTATGGTTGGCCAAGAAATAATATCCTACTGTAGGCATTTTAATCAGGAAGGAACTTAGGTGCTTACAAATTGCACACCTGCTAATGAAGGGTTTAGTTGTTTACTCTCTGAATTTTCTAGAGAAGTGGGTGGTGGATGGGCCTCTGAGAGTGACTCACAGAATGATACAGAATATACCACTAAAGCAGTTATTCTCTCCAAGGCTGCCATTGTATACTATAAGAAAGAGTACCACACAGCAATCACTTCTGGGGAATTTGGAGAGTGGATATTAGGAAAAGCTTCAGGGGGAAAGGAAAAACAAAACAAAACAAAAAAAGTCACTTTTTTATGATACTATTTGTCGGTGGGAACACCCCAAAATTACAGTAAGATGGCTTTCTCTCATCCCCTCCAAGTTTTGCTTCAGTGAATCTAATGTAAAGATCTAATTCATACTCAATACCCTCACTGCCAGTGACTGTTGGAGATACAATTCTAGCTTTTTAATTTCTACAAGCAGGAAGATGGAATAAAGTTTGAGGGAACCAATCCAGAATATCTACTTTACTCTCCTTCAGAAAAGAGAATCTCTCCTTCCTGAGCAATCTACTCCATTGTTTCAGTGTGTTTACATCTCTTTCCTCTACCATCACCCTAGTGACTATATAACCAGGCAGTCAAAGGATCTGATCACTCTTTCATGCTTGCACAGCTGGAGAGAGCCAGAGAACTCTCAAGGAGTTTTCTCACAAAGTGATGGACGGGAGACCATAGATCTGTTCTAATTTCTGTACTTTGGCTTATGACTAATGGGTTGCTAGTGGTCACTGTGTGTCCATACAGACACAGTCACTCAAAGAGACAGAAAAATGAAGACCAAGACATTTGAGGCTCTAAATCTAGTGTTCCTAATTCCAGGGGTATTAGATACATAAACCAATATTTTTTCCTTTTTTCTTGAGCTATCTTAGTTGGGCTTCTGTCTCTTTCAAGTGAAAGAAGCCTGATTAATACACTCCCCTTTGTTATATCATCTTCCAATATATGTGCCTAACAGAATTCCTGGCACATATTTGTTCATTTGTTCAACAAGTGGGTGAGTATATGGATAGATGCATGAATGGATGGATGGATTGACAGTTTGTAGTGTTATGTTTAGATCTTTAATAAAGGCGCAGTTTTCAGAAACATGAGTGTACTCATTTTCCTGCATTCCTGCAAGCAGTGAAAAAACATTCACAAAATCAGTGGTATAAAATGATACACTATAGTTACTAATTTTGAATTTTACTAACAGGAAATATGAGTCTCATATATTCACTGGACACTTGGTATTGCTCATCACTACATTACCTATTATATTTAACAAATTTTAGTGGGTTGTTTTTGTATTATTGGTAATTAAGTAAACTTTGTATGTTAAAAAACAATACTTCTCTCATGTATAGGAGAATATTTTCACCATTCATCTTATTGTTAAGAATTTTTATGCCATAAAAATATAATTTTTAAAAATTCACGTATTTTGATGCTTTGTCAATTATGTGTACTGCATCTTGACCAAAAAAAAGTTACACCAGTAACAGAGAAAACATAAGATTCCTAAATTGTCTTATTTTTTTAAGTGCTTTGTAATTTATGGTCAGTACTTGTGATCCACACTGAATATATTTAAGCATTTTTAGATAGGGACACACTTAATACTTCTACATTACCATATTTGTCCAATGTCAAATTATTTCATTTATTTGTATCTACTTTCAAAGGTTACAGTCAAGGGGCACCTGGGGGGTTCAGTTGGCTAAGTGTCTCCATTAGCTCAGGTCATATCCTGGGGGTCCTATGATGGAGCCCTGTGATCGCCTCCATACTCAATGGGGAGCCTGCTTCTCTCTCTGTCTCTGTCGCTCCCCCTGCTTGTGTTCTCTCTCTCACTCTCTCTCTCGGAGAACTAAAATCTTAAAAAAAGAAAAAAGGCTACATTCAGCACTAATGATATGTGTCTAGGTCTCTGCAAATATGCAATTTTTATTACAATATGTTTCAGTAACTGAAATGACAAGCACTCCATCACTATTTTCCTTTTCTATGATTTGGTAAGTCTCAGAATTTTATTCCTCCACTTGAAAATTAACATGTGAAATTCAAAAGTCCTGGAATTTTAATTAGAATTTCAGAAAATAAATATATTATTCTTTGGAAAATTGACATTTTTAACCTGTTCAGTATTCCTTTACAGGAATACAACATACCTTTCCATTTGTTCAACAATTGTTTTAAGGTTTTCAATGAAATTGTTCTGTTTTCTTCCTTTAGGTCCTATACATTGTTGCTAAATCTATTCATAAGAATGACAATTTAAGGGCGCCTGGGTGGATCAGTGGGTTAAGCCTCTGCCTTCGGCTCAGGTCATGATTTCAGGGACCTGGTACTGAGCCCCGCATTGGGCTCTCTGCTCAGGCTCATTGGGCTCTCTGCTCGGCGGGGAGTCTGCTTCCCCCTCTCTCTGCCTGTCTCTCTGACTACTTGTGATCTCTGTCTGTCAAATAAATAAATAACATCTTTAAAAAAAAAGAATGACAAATTTATTTCTAATCAAGATATATTAGTGTCCTCACTTTCTATATCTAGTTGTAGATAAATAACACAAAAGAAAACTGCTTTAAAAATGGTGTTCATGGGGCACCTGGGTGGCTCGGTGCGTTAAGCATCTTATTCTTGATTTTGGCTCTGGTCATGATCTCAGGGTTGTGAGATCAAGCCTACCCCCTCAATCCCCAGTCCCCACCTACACCCCACCCTGAGATGGGCTCTATGCTGAGCAGGGAGGTTGCTTGAGATTACCTCTCTCCCTCTCCCTCTGCTCCCCTGACCCACCCCTACCTCTCTCTCTCAAAGAAATAAATAAATCTTTTTATTCTTTAAAAAAAATGGTGTTTTCCTTGTTTTCTACCACCTTGACAACTTCCCTTTCAATTCAATTTTTTATTTCAGTTTTCCTGAAAAATCTTTGATTTTATAGACACATAATCAGCAAAATTAACAGATTAACCTCCTCTTCTCCAATATTAATACATCCAGATAGGTTAAACATTATTAGCCCTACTGACATCCCTACAATATTGCTGACTACTGTACTTAAATACTGTTTAAACCAGAATATTTTCATTTGTGTTGCTGTTGCAATGGAGATAAATTTGCTATTAAAAATCGATTTTATTTAAGATATTCATTTATTCATTTTCCTATTTCTCTATGTATTACTATAAGCATTTTCATTTTCCTAAAAAATACTGATTCTATTGAAAATTTTTTATCTATTGAGCTGAATGTGTTCAAAGCATTCTCTGTATTTTTAAAAATACAATCTCCACTATGTGCAGCTTTGTTTTCTTCTTTATTCCTAATATCATTTACATAAAATGTTTCTTTTGTTGCTAATAATCTTTGCAGAGTTGGGACTACTCTTTTTAAAGATTTTATTTATTTGAGAAAGAGAACACACACAAGCAAGGGGAGGGGAAGGGCAGAGGGAGAAAGAGAAGCAGACTCCCCACTCAGCAGGGAGCACAATGCGGAACTTGATCCCAGGTCCCTGGGTTGATGACCTTAGCCAAAGGCAGACACTTAACCATCTGAGCCATCCAGGCAGCTCAAGATGGAACCACTTCTTTAGTCCTTTGAAGAGACTAACTTTTTTAAAACTGCTGACCATCTCCATTACTAATTTGTTTCAAAGTCTCTTCTATTTTTTTTATTATTTCCTATTATTTTTAATTATTTTATTATTTCCTATTATTTCCTATTATTTCCTACTTAGTTTTGTGACTACATGACTCATTAATTATACATTCTTTCTAATTACATCCATTGAAAATATACATGTCTCCATATTGCTATTTTAGTCATCTCCATCAATTTTATATGTATTGATATAATATATAAATCTCAAATGTTTTTAAATCTCCACTGTTTCCTGAATCACAAATTATTTTATACATTTATACATTTCCCTTTTTTTTTTTCAATTTTATTTATTTATTTGACAGAGGCAGAAAGAGAGCACAAGCAGGGAGAGTGGCAGGCAGAGGAAGAAGCATGTTCCCTGCTGAGCAAGAAGTCCACTGTGGGACTTGATCCAAGGACCCTGGGATCATGACCTTAGCCAAAGGCAGGCACATAACTGACTGAGCAACCCAGTTGTCCCTAGCACTTACACATTTCTAAATGATTAATTCATCTATTATTTTGCTATTGATTTCTAATTTCATGGACCAATAGAGAGACTATATAACCTTTAATATAGAAACTCTTTAGAATTTGTTTTTTTTATTTTTTATTTTTTTTATTTTTTATTTTTTATTTTTTATTTTTTATTTTTTTCAGCGTAACAGTATTCATTCTTTTTGCACAACACCCAGTGCTCCATGCAAAACGTGCCCTCCCCATCACCCACCACCTGTTCCCCCAACCTCCCACCCCTGACCCTTCAAAACCCTCAGGTTGTTTTTCAGAATCCATAGTCTCTTATGGTTCGCCTCCCCTCCCCAATGTCCATAGCCCGCTCCCCCTCTTGGGACTTCTTTTTTCAGCCTAGGACATGTTCAGCTACAAATGGATCCTCTGTTTTAAGTTTAGGATTTTTATATATGTCAATTATATCATTCATGCTCATTTTGTTATTCAAATGTTCTACATCATATCATTTCTAGATTGATCTATTTCTGAGAGAAATATAATAAAATACGAACTATATGGCTTTTTCTATTTTTCTTTGTAATTCTGCCATTTCTTTTGTTCTTAATATGTTAGGCTCCATCATTAAGTGAATACAAATTCATAATTTCTTAGTGGATTTTACATTTTTTTAAGAAATTATCTTACAAATAATACCTATTATTTTTCTTCACTTTGAAAATTTTTTGTTTGGTACTAAGATTCATATAACTGATTTATTTGGCTTAGGTTTCCCTGGTATATACTTTTTCACCACCCTTGCATTCAAATTTTCTATCATAAGATTTAAATTCAACCTTCAAAAAACAGCATGACTAGAATAAAGTTTGATTTTTTAGTACAATCAGATAATTTTAACTTTTGTAAAAAGTAATTACCTGACTACTTATGAGCATTTAATTTTACAGAAAAAGTGAGAAGAAAGTAAAAAGTTCTTATTTTAACTTCCATTGTGTTTAGTTTTTGATTCTATCCCACTTTCCTACTATGGACATTATCCATCCTCTCTTTTACATATAAAAAAAAATCATTAAGTAATAAATTCCTCAGTCACTGCAGATTTGGTGATTTTAAAATGTGGGTTGACCGGAACAGACCCAGAATCACCAAGGAAATGTTGAAAAAAGAAAAACAAAGCTTGGGGCATCACGTTATCTGATTTCAAGCTATATTGCAAAGCTGTGATCACCAAGATAGCATGGTAATGGCACAAAAACAGACACATAGACCAATGGAACAGAATACAGAGCCCAGATATAGACTCTCAACTCTATGGTCAACTAAACTTCAACAAAGCAGAAAAAAATATCCAATGGAGGAAAGACAGTCTCTTAAATAAGTGGTGCTGGGGAAATTGGACAGCTATATACAGAAGAATGAAACTGGACCATTCTCTTACACCACACACAAAGATAAACTCTAATTGGATAAAAGACCTCAATGTGAGACAGGAATCCATCAATATCCTAAAGGAGAACATAGGCAATAACCTCTTCAACATTGACCACAGCAACTTCTTTCATGACACGTCTCCAAAGACAAGGGAAACAAAAACGAAAATGAACTTTTGGGACTTCATCAAGACAAAAAGCTTCTGCACGGCAAAGGAAAAAGTCAACAAAACAATGAGGTAACCCACAGAATGGGACAAGGTATTTGAAAATGACACTACAAAGAACTGATATCCAAGATCAATAAAGAACTTCTCAAACTCAACACCCAAAAACAGATAATCAAGTCAAAAAATGGGCAGAAGACAATGAGCAGACTTCTTCAAAGAAGACATACAAATGGCTAACAGACACATGAAAAAGTGTTCTTCATCATTAGCCATCAGGGAAATTCAAATTAAAACCACATTGAGTAACAGTCAATAAAACCAAAAGACAACTGACAGAATGGGAGAAGATATTCACAAATGACATACCAGATTAAAGGGCTAGTATCCAAAATCTATAAAGAACTTATCAAACTCAACACCCAAAGAACAAATAATCCAATTAAGAAATGGGTAGAAGACATGAACAGACATTTCTGCAAAGAAGACATCTAGATGGTCAACAAACACATGAAAAAGTGCTCAACATCACTTGTCATCAGGGAACTACAAATCAAAACCACAGTGAAATACCACCTCATACCAGTCAGAATGGCTAAAATTGACAGGTCAGAAATGACAGATGTTGGCAAGGATGCAAAGAAAGGGGAACCCTCCTACACTGTTGATGGGAATGCAAGCTGGTGCAGGCAGTCTGGAAAACAGTATGGGGGTTGTTCAAAAAGTTGAAAATAGAGCTACCCTATGACCCAGCAATCACACTACTGGGTATTTACCCTAAAGAGATACAAATGTAGTGATCCAAAGGGGCATGTGTACCCAAATGTTTATAGCAGCAATGACCACAATAGCCAAACTATGGAAAGAACCTAGAGGTCAATCAACAGATGATTGGATAAAGAAGATGTGGTGTATATTTATATACAACAGAATACTATGTAGCCATCAAAAAACCTGAAATCTTGCCCTTTGCAATGATGTGGATGGAACTAGAGGGTATTATGCTAAGCGAAGTAATTCAATCAGAGAAAGACAATTATCACATGATCTCTCTGATATGAGGAATTTGAGAGGCAGAGCGAGGGGTCCTGTGGGGTAGGGAGGGAAAAAATGAAACAAGATGGGATCAGGAGGGAGACAAACTATAAGAGACTCTTAATCTCATGAAACAAACTGAGGAATGCTGGGGGTGGGGGGTTGGGATGGGGTGGCTGCGTCATGGACTTTGGGGATGGTATGTGCTATGGTGACTGCTGTGAAACGTGTAGGCCTGATGATTCACAGACTTGTATCCCTGTGACAAATAATACATTTTATGTTAATAAAACAACAACAGCAACAACGAAAAACACACATTGAGATACCCCAACTTACACCAGTTAGAATGGCAAAATTGACAAGGTAAGAAACAACAAATGTTGCAAAAGTTGTAGAGAAAGGGAAACCCTCTTACGCTTCAGATGGGAATGCAAATTGGTGCAGCCACTTTGGAAAATAGTGTGGAGATTCCTCAAAAAATTAAAAATAGAGCCACCCTATGGCCCAGCAATTGTGCTACCAGTTATTCACAGCAAAGATATGGATGTAGTGAAAAGAAGGGCCATATACACCCCAATGTTCATAACAGCAATGTCTACTTAGCCAAACTGTGGAAAGAGACAGGATGCCCTTCAACAGATGAATGAATAAAGAAGATGCAGTCCATATTCAAGTGGAATATTGCTCAGCCATCAGAAAGGGTGAATACCCAACATCTACATCAACTTGAATGGGACTGGAGTAGATTATGCTAAGTGAAGTAAGTCAGAGAAAGTCAATTATCATATATGGCTTCACTTACTTGTGGAATATAAGGAATAGCATGGAGGACATTAGAAGGGATAAATGAAGGGTGAGAAATTCAGAGTGGGAGATGAACCATAAGAGACTATGGACTCTGGGAAACAAATGTAGAGTTTTAGAAGGGAGGGGGTGGGGGCATAAGTAAGCCTGTGATGGGTATTAAGGATGGCATGGAATGCATGGAGAACTGGGTGTTATATGCAAACAATGAACCATGGAACACTGCATCAAAAAATAAATAAATAAATAAATAAAACAAGAAAAGAAAAGAAAATGTGGGTCAAAATTTCATTTTCCTCAGCATTTTAAAAATATTAATTTATAATTTTTCTTATATTTTGTTGCATATGAGACACAAATGTCAATATGTATGGTTTCTGCAGGGTGTTTTCCTCTTTAGTTGTTTTTCAGTTTTTCTCTTTTTCTTATTGTCTTGAAATAATCATTTGACATTTTTTACTTGCACCTGTTTTTATCATTCCACTAAGGACTTTGCATTCTCCTTCAATCTGCAAGCTCCTCATCTTTGATTCTGAAAAACTATCAGCCACAATCCTCAAAACATTCTTCTGTCCTACAATCTTCTGTTCCATTTGCATTAATCTTTTTTTCTGATGTCATTCTATCTTCCTCTTGCCATGTCTCCTTCATCTTATCTCACATGTACTTTAAATGATTTTCTAATATTTATCTCCTCTTTCCATGTATTCTTCACACATTTATTTTAATGTAATGAATCTACTTTAATACTTTTCAATACTTTTTTTCCTTTCTAGAATTTTCATTTGGTTCTCTTTCGAAGTTCCTCTTCTTTCCTTCTTTAAAAAAAGTAAGTGTTTCGATTGCCTTGTGGTTTCTCCATTTGCATCCATAAACATTTTAAACCAGTTGCTGTAGTTCAGGTTCTTTTATTTGCTGCATCTATTTATTGTCACAAATGATTTGTTTACTCACAAATGATTTGTTTTTCTTTCTTTGTTGTTGTTTTTTTTAATTTTTGCCTTGTTTAACTCATCTTTACTAGTACATATCTTTCCCTGAGACTCTTATGCACCTTGAGTTGTAAAAGTGTTCTGGATGTGTTTTGTGTTTGCCACTTTGGAAAGCCTCAGGTGTTCCACCACTCTGAAGCAAGAAGATTTTCTGCGTTAACCAAAATGAGTATTTTTTTTATTTTTTATTTTTTTTTAAGATTTTATTTATTTATTTGACAGACAGAGATCACAAGTAGGCAGAGAGGCAGGCAGAGAGAGAGAGAGGAGGAAGCAGGCTGTCCGCAGAGCAGAGAGCCCGATGCGGGGCTCGATCCCAGAACCTTGGGATCATGACCTGAGCCGAAGGCAGTGGCTTTAACCCACTGAGCCACCCAGGCGCCCCTAAAGATTTTATTTATTTATTTGACAGACAGAGATCACAAGTAGGCAGAGAAGCAGGCAGAGAGAGAGGAAGGGAAGCAGGCTCCCCACTGAGCAGAGAGCCCAATGCAGGACTCAATACCAGGACCCTGGGATAATGACCCTGAGCCCAAGGCAGAGGCTTTAACCCACTGAGCCACCCAGGCACCCCCAAAATGAGTATTTTAAATATGAAATAAAACTGCCTTTGTGGTAAAATGTTGGGTGTTCATGTCTTGCAAGTTACATTTTGTTATGGACTGAATTACATCACCCCAGGTTCATACGTTGAAGCTTTAACCCCCGCTGAGACCATATTTGGTGATAAGACCTTTAAAACGGTAATTAACATTAAATCAGGTCATTAAGGTCAAGTTCTAACCAGTATGGCTGACGTTCTTATAGGAAGAGGAAGAGACACCAGATTTCTCGCTGCACACACACAAAGAAGATGCCATGTAAGGACGCAGAGAGAAAGCAACCATCCACAAGCCAAAGAGAGACACTTCAGGAGAAATCAGCCCTACCAACACCTTGATTTTAAACTTTCAGCCTCCAGAACTGTAAGAAAATAAATTACTATTTCTTAAGCCACTCAGTCCATGGTATTTGGTTACTGGGGCCCTACAAACTAAAACACTCTATTTTTTACCTTTTGCACCAGGTAGATGGCAAACATTTTTCTGCTATCTCTAGGGAGAATGCTTTCTTCCTACTTAATTTTAAATAAAGGCATATTCTTTCCACTCTTGACTTATCCCTGAATCAGACAATCTGGCTCATATTAGGCTTTCTTTGTACATAATGTTTTTTTTTTTTAAAGATTTTATTTATTTATTTGACAGAGAGAGATCACAAGTAGGCAGAGAGACAGGCAGAGTGAGAGAGAGGGAAGCAGGCTCCCTGCTGAGCAGAGAGCCCGATGTGGGGCTCGATCCCAGGACCCTGAGATCATGACCTGAGCCGAAGGCAGTGGCTTAATCCACTGAGCCACCCAGGTGCCCCTGTACATAATGTTTTTAAGGTAGTCAATGACTACCATTTTCCTAAAGCCAACAGTTACTTCATTATCCTTATATTCCATGACATCATGACAGCACTTGATTCTGTGGACAGTATTCCGAAGATTTTCTCACAGTCTTTTAACTAAGTACAGAGAATGAAACTAAATCTCAGAACAAAGATACACTTTAACATTGATATAGGATACTACACCTATTTTTTCCTTTTTAAATTTGTAATTTCCATTTTTCTTCTCTCTATAGATAGCCAAGATAATGGATTTAATATTTTTAATTGAATATGTATACATCATTTAAAAATACACGATGTGTGTGCACATGTATCAATGTATATAAGTAATTACACTGTGGCAATATTCTATACATCTGATATTTTTATTCTTTCATCACTTAGTGCAATGTTTTAAATTCAACCCATTTTGTGTATGTATCTTTAATTTATTCTTAAAAAAGTATAGTAATGCATGGTATGCTTCTATCACATTTATCCATTTCCCTAATGATGAACATTTAGATTGATTTTACCTTCTTGCTACCATAATACTGCGATAAGCATTCTCAAAATTTCTATTTTGCCATTTTCTCAGTGTTTTGGAGACTCCTGTTGCTGTAGCCATATCTAAAATTCTGAGTTGCCATGAAGACATTCATTGTCCTAGCTAATTGTCTATTCTCACTTTGAAAGATCTCACCAGATCAATTTTCTCCAAGATCTTTAACTAGTTCCAACAGTGCAGTAAAAGTTTCACTAGTGTAGTAGTAGTCCTACTGTGCTAAGAAATGACAAATCTCTTACACAAAAGATATCTATCCAGAGCCTCATATAGCTATGTCTACTGTCCAAAAGTGAAGTTATGATTAACCTCTTAAAATGTGATTCTCCTATTTTCTGTTTTTCCAATGTCATTAAATGGCAGCAGAATGAGTTACTCAAACCATAATCTAGGAAATCCTCCTTTATATGTCACTCTCTTCCACATCTCCACAAGTGAATCCAAAAGATTCCACTCTCAAATATCTATACAACTGTCTTCATTTCCACTGCAGCTACCCTAATTTACAAACACTATCATCTCTTGCCCAGATTACTCTGCTGTTGGGTACCACCCCCTATTGCCTACTTACCTTCTCTCTTGCTTCCTATTAAACCATTCTTTGCACTTCATTCAGATATCCAAAATGTAAATCTAATCATGTTTATTAACTGTTTAAGACTTTGCTTCCCACTATCCTTTTTTTAAAAGATCTTATTTATTTACTTGAAAGAGAGAGAGCTCACTCGATGCACAAGAAGAGGGGAGGGACAGAAGGAGAGGGAGAAACAGACTCCCTGTCAAGCTGGGACCTGGATTGAGGCCTAATGCAGACACTTAACTAACTGAGTCACCCAAGTACCCTTCCCACTATCTTAAAATAAAGTCAAACATCTTAACATGAACTCTAAGTTCCTTTACAATAGAACTAGCTACCTTCACAGTCTCCTCTCCATAGGTCTTCCTTTCTATTTATAGTTTCCAGTTGTATTGGAATTTTAAGTTCCCAATAGAGATGTAGTCTCACCTATTAGACCTAATACATCTAATTCCCTATCCAAGGTAAAGTCATTTCCCCCAATTTATCTAGATAAGTCCCACTCAAGCCTTCAGGTCTTGAGCAGATTTCGAAGATTTCTTAAAACAAGTAGCTAACTCAGTCAAAATTATATCTCCATGTTATACTCTGTGTTTTCCTGCACAGTTTTTGTCGATATTTTACATTAATCACTTATTGCTGATATTTTTCATTTAATATCTATTTCATCTCATCTTCTAACCTGAGGATAGCTGTAATTTTTGCTAATCTACTATAGCACCTAGCATAAAATTTTTGATCAACTATTAACTGAGCATCTAATAGATTCCAGAGACTATTTTTGTCACCTTAGGTACAACTATTACTTAAACAGACAAAATTTTCTACTCTCAAGAGAGAGACAAACAATAAATATAGCAAGAGAAAAAGAGGAGCACAGGCACAGGTTTTTAGAGCATGGACTCTGGAGTTACACTGCCTAGACTGAAATCCCAGCTCAGAGAATTCCTAGCTCTGTAATTTTTGCAAGTTAGTAATGCTCTGTGCTTGTTTACTTATTTATAAAACAGAGATAACAGTCTCTGCTTCATAAGATTTTTATGAAAATTAAATGAAGTAATATTTATAAGTAACTGGGAATAGTGTCCTTCATACAGTAAGCACCATAGAAGTGTTTGCTAAACAAAATTTATATTATGTTGAAAACTAGTGTATATTATTAAGAAAAAAATATATAACCAGTGCAAAGAGACCTGGGAATACAGGATGGGGCAGGTATGTGGCAATTTTCACTATGATGGTCAGATAGGCCTGGTGAAAATATGACATTTGAGCAGTAAGTTGAAGTAGGCTCAAAATACATAAATTTTTAAAATGAATTAAACAATGATGTATAGCATCTTAAGAGTATTCCAAGTTCTGGGGCACCTGGGTGGCTCAGTTGTTAAGCATCTACCTTCTGCTCAGGTCATGATCCCAGGGTCCTGGGATCAAGCACCACATCCAGCTCCCTGCTCAGTGGGAAGCCTGCTTCTCCCTCTCTCACTCCCCCTGCTTGTGCTCCCTCACTCTCTGTGCCTCTCTCTTTCAAATAAATAAAATCTTAGGGGCACCTGGGTGGCTTAGTGGTCTAAGCCTCTGCTTTCTGCTCAGGTCATGATCTCAGATCCTGGGATCGAGTCCCACATCGGGCTCTCTGCTCAGACGGGAGCCTGCTTCCCTCTCTCTTTCTGCCTGCCTCTCTGTCTGCATCCCCCTCTCTCTGTCTGCCTCTCTGTCTGCTTCTCTGCCTACATGTGATCTCTCTCTCTCTCTCTTTGTCAAAGAAATAAATAAAATCTTTAAATAAATAAATAAATAAATAAAATCTTAAAAAGAGTATTCCAAATTTTGGATAGGATAACAAAAACACTGAACTAGTATAAAATACATACATACAAACATACATAAATACATACATGGGACTTGGTAGTCAGTACAAAAAAAGTGGATAATCCTAATGGAGAAAGAATAAGATTCTGTATGAATACAAATTATAATGCAGCTGCTGGCCAACAGAACATGGAGCATGAAAGGAAAAAATCTACTTCCTCATAAAGGAGCTATCATTCAGTATTCTAAGAAAGGGAGTAACTAGTTTTAGGTAAGTGAAGGAGATGGCCTGAGGAAAAAAGGTGACTTGGTCAGGAAAGCTGCTAAAACAAATAAAATACCCTTTCTTAAAATTATGATTTTATTTATAGAAAATAAAAGCATTTTCTACCTTTATGTTCCTGTCATAAAGTTTCTATTTAAAATTTATATTCTACATGTAAAAAATAAAATAAGTTTACATTTAAATTTAGTAAATTTTAATTTAGTTAATTATATTAATTAATATTCACTATTTTGCATTTTTCCTTGGTGGCCTAAGACATTAAACATAACTGGTTCCGAAGAGAATGATGATGATGAGGATGAGGATGATGATGAGAAAATGGAAAATCTGAAGGAAAAATGTATTATGTATTAAAGAATCTAAACAGAAGTAGGAGGAGACATGAACTTGAGACTTCCACATGCCGCTGAATTACTCTGTCAATATTTTGCCTTTTTTTTTTTTTTTTTGGTCAAATGTTACACTAATGAATTCTCAAAAAGACATCTGTATAAATCATTCTGTATTATCCTTGGTGTGAAACAATTGATGTAGAACAATTTCTGTTCTATTTCTACTGGTTGTTTGAAAAAAGTAAAAGGCCTTAAAAACTAGTATTACTGCTCATTTCATTGGGCAGAAACCTTGTTTTTCTATTGTCTATTCAGCACTGTCATAAATATGACTCAGTATATTCACGCAGTATTCACGCAGTATTCATGCAGTATATGAAGAACAGACTCTTTGCTCAAATCCTTTGATCATTAAACAAATTTCTCTGACAAAATGTTTTTCAATAAGCATTTAATAAAATGTATATGGCTTAATAAATTTACTAGTAAAATTATTAGATACCCTCAGACAATAGAATCAAAGTCTTTCTCTAACATTGTATTTACTAAATGTAGAAGATTTACAGGTAGAAAACAAAAGACAATTTCTTTTTATAAAGCATGTCAAACGACAGATAAATCAGAAAGCAGAAACTGAAATTTCAAATTTCACTGGCCATAGAAGAAATAATAAAGCGCTTCCATTACATCTCCTGCTCTTTTTGGAAATCGTATTTTGAATGCATCTCACGGTCTGCAATGAAAGTAGAAGTGATTTTTTAAATGCTATTTTTAACTTCCCAGAAATTACTTCACAGGAAGAATATTAAGATGTTGTCAAGAATAAGTTAAATAAATATTTCACTTCCTTGGAATGACATCATTTTAAAAAAACAGAAAAATATGGTCTAATTCTATAAAGATAAACATGCGGATACATTGAGAAAACAAATAATAAGAAATATTCTGAGGCTTATGAAGATTGCATACCAAGGACAAGGGAGATATTTCTTTCTCCCTTTTCTCCAGTAATTTTTCCTACTTCTTCAAAAGGCATCTTGAGGTTCGCAGATACAAAGCTTACAGATTTTTTTTAATTTATTTTTTCATTTGAGACAGAGAGGGAAGCAGAGGGAGAGTGAGAAGCAGACTCCCCACTTAGCCGGAAGCTGGAAGTGGGGCTCCAATCTCAGGTCCCGGAGATTATGACCTGAGCCAAAGGCAGACATTTAACCATCTGATCCACCCAGGTGCTTCAGGTACAAAGCTTATAAAACATATCTTACGCATGTAATTTAATTTTAAATATAGTAAATATTATTTTTACTTTTCACTTGCTTAGCATCAGATACATGAACAAAACTTTCCATGGGGGTTATGGACATTGGGTAGGGTATGTGCTATCATGAGTGTTGTGAAGTGTGTAAACCTGGTGATTCACAGACCTGTACCCCTGGGGATAAAAATACATTATATGCTTATAAAAAAAAAAATTGGAAGGGGAGGCGAACCATGAGAGACTATGGACTCTGAAAAACAACCTGAGGGTTTTGAAGGGTCAGGGGTGGGAGGTTGGGGGAACAGGTGGTGGGTAATAGGGAGGGCACGTTTTGCATGGAGCACTGGGTGTTGTGCAAAAACAATGAATACTGTTACGCTGAAAAAATAAATAAATTAAATTACAAAATAAAAAACCTTTCCATGTCATATAAATTTCAAAAAGAGCTCTTCATTTTTTTACCCCAAAATCTTTTGATATGCTCATTATCAGTGGGGGGAAAAAAATCCCATTATGGAAACTAGGTTAAAAAATGAATAATTTTCCCAATTTAATCTGAGAGCTGAATATCTGATAACTATATTCTCAAGATGTTAAATAAATCAGTCCAGGGGTACCTGAGTGGCTCAGTCTGTTTAAGTCTGCCTTTGGCTCAGGTCATGATACCGCATTCCTGGGATCAAGCCCTAAGTTGGGCTTCCCACTCAGCAGGGACACTGCTTCTCTCTCTGCCCTTCATCCTGTGCCTGCTCACTCTCTCTTGCTCTCTTTCTCAAATAAATAAAATCTTAAAAAAAAAAAAAAAGTCTGTCCAAACTGCATAGTTTTTAAAAATTAGGAATTAGAAACCCATAAATCACACTACTCCAATAAGACATATTTACACAGAAGTCACTACCAACTAATTTGTTCACCAGATACGATCTTTGGTGACTTATGTCGCTGAAGCCTCCTACATTAATGAAGTGGACTGGCCACATGGAGCCTTGGTGCCCATGGGCAGCACTCTGCTCCATTAGCTTTAGGCCTGAATTAAGAGTCAAGCCAAACAACATATATACTGATACCCTGGGCTTAGTATTTTCCATCTTATCGCTGTGAATACTGGAAGATACCAAGGAATTAGGATACTAGAATGCTAGTGGAACAACCTAAAGAAGTCAAAGAAAATAAGAAGTAATTGACTCTTGGGAGAAGAGGACATCTCTGAGATATAAAATCTTTGCTTCCTTTCTTCTGAACCTCATAGCAGAAACAAGGAAGTCCTTTAGTGGGTACTCCTCCTACTATATCCACAATTCCAAACAGGTAAGAGATAAGATAAAAAAAGAGAGACAGAGTTCCCAGAAAGAAATATTTCACATTTCTGATTTTATTTATAATGTATAATCTATTATAAAAGCTCACTGATGCTGTGAAAATTCTAGTCCCTGTATAGTTTATTCTGCCATCTTAAATTTAATAATTCGATGCTTAAATTTATAATTTTGGCTTACTAATTCTAGAATGCAAAGATTCTACTTCTGTAGAGAATAAGGTAGAGAAAAGTGGGAGTCATAGGCATGAAAACATAGGCAGCAGTGTGTGGACTCTAAAAGAGAAGGAAAATCCAGGTGACCATCTTCCATGAAATCTGATTTTCAGATAATTAAACGATTCCAAAAAGAATATAATTAAAATGAGAGCACGAAATGAAGACACAAAAAGAGACATAAAAGGGACATAGGAAGACTAGACTATAAAAAATTCTGAATGTGGGATCTTTTTTAATATCTTCAGCAAACCATAAAGTGCCAAATGCATAAATATTCAACAAATCTTTATTAAACGAATGGCTTCAAATATTTTTTGAAAATTATGGTTAATTTCAAATACATGCATTAGAAATATTTAAGTGCAAGACAAATGGATACCCACTTTAACTAGCATGAGCAAGGACAGAATTTACTGGAAGAATAAGGGAAGCCCAAAAGAAAATTCTGATGAAACAGGACTCCAAAATGTCAAGGATAAGAATCTAAGTAACAACTATGAAAGCAAAGTAGTCTTCACAGTACCACTTTTTAAATTACTAAGCTCCATCTTCACATTGCTTTGCTCATGATTCAGATTTTTGGGACAAGCAAGTCCTCTTGGTTTAGTTTGGCCAGGAATTGGAACTCTGAATAATGATCCAACTAAGATTATGAGCAATAGGGGAATGGTAGTTTCCCAGATGAAAACACTAGTGTTAATAAAATAAGCCAGAAAACCTATGGAAGAGCACTCACCATATTTTATCTCCCAGCATTCTACTAGATGTTTAAACAGATTACTTATTTAATTCCTACAACTACCCCTTGAGATTGAATTTGTTTCTAATTTTATATTAAGAAATCTGACTAAAAAAAAGAATTTGTCAGATTATAAAGATCTCCAAACTTTAATATACTTGTTCTTCCCATAATGTAACAAAAAAGGTGATATACATCTATTCCACACAGGGTTTGTTTTTTTTTTAATCTCATAGTTTTATTTTTAATTCTTTGAGGAAAGTCAATACTTTTTTCACAATGGCTAAACCAGACCAATTTGCATTCCCACCAACAGTGTACCATGGTTCCCTTTTCTCCATATCCTCACCAATAATTGTTATCCTTTTTTTTCTTTTATAGTTATCCAAAGAGTATGAGGTGATACCTCATTGTGGTTTCAATTTAAATTCCCCTGATGATTAATGATGAGTACATTGTCATACACACGTTGGCAATTAGTAGGTCTTCTTTGGAGAAATGTCTCTTCTGGTCCCTTGCCCATTTTTTAATTAGTTTACTTGGATTTGAGGATTGTTGTTGCAGGATTTTGTTTGTTTTTGCTATTCAGTTTTTTTAGTTACTTTTACATTTTGGGCATAACCTCTTATCAGATATGTGGTTTGCAAATACCGTCTCCCATCCAGTAGGTTGCTTTTCATATTTTTAATCATTTCATTTGCTGTATAGAAACTTTTTAGTCTGATGCAATCCCACTTGTTTATTTTAGCTTTTGTTCCCTGTGCTTTTGGTGTCATGTAAAAAATATCTTTCCCAACACCAACATCAAGAAGATTTACTCCTAAGTCCTATTCTAGGAGTTTTATTCTTTTCAGGTCCTATGTCTAAATCTTTATTCCATTTCAAGCTTTTTATACCACACACATTTTTTGTGTGTGGTATAAAATATGAGTTCAATTTCATCTTTTGGCAAATGGATACCCACTTTTTCCAATACAATTTATTGAAGAGATTATCCTTTCCCCACTTTGTATTCTTGATACCTTTGTTAAAGATTAGTTAGCCAAACATATGGGTTTATTTCTGGACTCTGTGTTATGTCCTATCAGTCTATATGTCTATATGTCTAGTTATGCCAATAGTATACTATTTTGATAACTACAGGTTTGTAATATAATTTGAAGTCAGGAAGTATGATGCCTTCAGCTTTTTTACTTCTTGTGCAAGACTGCTTTATTGTTTTGGAGACTTTTGTAGTTCCATGTGAATTTTAGGATTTTTTTCTGTAAAAAATTATATTGGAGTTTTGGTAGGGATGCTACTGAATCTGAAGATTGCTTTGGGTAGTGTGGTCATTTTAACAATGAATTCTTCCAGTTCATAAACATGGTATATCCCTTCATTTATTTGAGTGTTCTTAAATTTCTTTCATCAATGTCTTACCATATTCAGTATAGGAATCTTCCACATATTTGGTTAAATTTATTCTTAAGTATTTTAGTGTTTTGATACCACTGCAAATGGGATTATTCTCTTAATTTCCTTTTTCCAAATAGTTCATTGTTAGTATATGAAAATGCAAATAATTTTTGTATGTTGGTTTTGTCTCCTGCAACTTTACTGAATTTATTGATTAGCTCTAGATAGGTTTTGGAAGAGTCTTTAGGGTTTCTATATATGAGAACATTTCATCTGCAAACAGAGACAATATTCTGCTTCCTTTCTGACTTAAATGCCTTTTATTATTTTTCTTACCTAATTACTCTGGCTATAGCTTCTAGTACTACATTGAATAAAAGTGGTAAAAGGACACATCCTTGTCTTATTCCTAATAAGAAAAAGGTTTTAGATTTTGTCATTGAGCAAAATGTAACAAGGGGCTTAGTATATACAGCCTTTAATATATTGAGGTACATTCCTTCCATACCTAATTTGTTGACAGTTTTTACTGTGAATGGAAGCTGAATTTTGTCAACTGCTTTTATTGCATCTATAGAAATGATCATGTGGGCTTTATCCTTTATTGTGTGAATGTGGTATATCACATTTATTGATTTGAATACATTGAACCATCCTCACATCCCAGAGATATGCATCTATTCTCACAATTTTGTTTCCTCAAGGTATGAGAACTTCTTAGCTGGACTTCTAGGTTCTCATAAAGATCTTCTCATCTGTGAGTAATTTTTAAAACTGGTGTTTCTGTAGTGGTTTGAAGGCTGGCTTCTCCTAATCTGCCATTTATCTCACATTATTCCTGACCAGAGTTTGAAAATCAGTCTTTGTGAAATAGAAAAAGAATACCTGGCAAAGTATATGAATTCATTAAAGAATTTTATAAAGAAAATTTTGAGTTTACAGATGTTAGAAAAGAAATATTAGCAAAAACAAAATGGTAACTTCAATATTTTCCAATGTTTTCTCTGAAAAGAAATGGGATCTACATTAATAATGACTTTTTCATGCATTGCTGAGCCTACAGAAAAAGTAAATTCCCTGAAACAAACAGCTATCAGAAAATAAGTGGCAAATGAGCATGGAAGCCATAACTGTTCTGGAAATAAATGCCAATAATAGGAGCCTACAGTTCAGTTAATCACTAATCAAATATAGAGGATAAGATAATAAGCCTGAGGGCCATCAAAATAGAAAGCTATATATGCGGCTCTATCATAAAGGTGAAAACTATAAAGAATGCATCCTCATTGAAAGGGTGAACTGAAAAACATCATTCAGAAAAGAAACTCATCAGGGAACCCTTTTTTTTTGAGAACCTCAAAGTGGTAAAAGATAACAATAATAGTAATAATTTCTACAGAGAATTTGTAGCCAACAACTACTCTCATGAGAGGCTAAGCTGAATTTACATGAGAAATTACCATGGGAAATCATGACAAAATTTATACAAAATTACTATAGAATCAAAATAGACTAAAAAACTTCCGAACTGATAGGACACAGCTGACAAAAATATTCCATGAAAACATGAGAAATGAGAGAGCTTTTCACCTTTCCTCAACTAATATTCTACTTAACCTTAGACCTTTCAACAGAAGTAGGGCAGGTATAAAAGGAACAAGGACATTCATATAAAATTTATAGACTCATTATATGCCCTACCTTGGCCAACATGGGTCATTATATGGTACTCAGCTAGCAGTTTATCAACCAAGTTGTCATTATCTTTTTGATCTAGGATCATGTCAATCCAACAAGAGAATCCAAATGACTAAATCTGAATTAGGTTTAAATGCACTATCTTTTCTTTTAGCTGGACTGCTACCAATGGGGTGTACAAACTAATACAGCCTGGATTTGCTACCAGAAAAGCAAAAGTATCATACTTAGGAATGGTCAGAGTGCAGGGCAAAATCTTCAAATTAAGTATAGATAATTCTGCACTATTACCTCGATCATTAGCCAAAAGGTGACCAAGAAGAGGTGAAACTTATTTAGGGATGGCTGTATTCAGTGATCAAACTGTTGTATTAAGGCTTGTGGGCCATAAAGAAGTAGGGTGATAGAGTGGGAAATCCTTTTGATTTGACTCTTCAGGAGTTAATTATAGGGCTAAACAGTGCCAGAAGTCTGCAGCTGATAGAGAATATGAATGTCCATGAAATACACTACCAACCCACTGTGGGGTGGTCTTTCCAACAAATGGCATAGTAATGTCAGACTACAAATGGTTAAGGTGAAAATGGAACATTAAGTTTGATGAACCATAATAGTGTGGCAAAAAAAAAAAAAGCTCATCAGATATAAACAGCCTAAAAACGTGTCAGCAGTGATGAGGCACCACTGATAGTCCAAACCAGGTCAAAGATGCAATAGAGTCAATTCTCCAGAAGCAGACAGAGTCAGTGTCTCATGCAATATGGCCTCCCTCACTGACACAAAGGAGCCAACTTTTGGCAGGAGTTACAAATCCAGTATGCAATGAGAAATGCATCGTCCTACCACTTGGCCAGTCTGCATTGGTAGATATCTGGTACAATGATAAATCCAATGACAGTGGTGATCAGCAGCTTTATTCAAGTGTCTTAGAGAACAAGCTCTTACGAGGTGCATCAACATGAGTAACTAAGGCAGCTGGACAGCAATTAGAACTTGTTTCCACAGTTCTCAAGTCTAAGCAGGGGTATCTTTAATCTATTCGTCTGTAATCTTTGAAGTAAGTGGCAGACCAGATGGATAAGCCATGGTGTGGTCAATGGCCCAAGAAGAAGCCTGGCCCTAGGGAGCATTCTGAGGCAACACAGTTCTCTGGGCTGTCTAGCTCTTAAGAGTCAGTCTTCCACAGTTGTCGCTGGAGCTGGTTCCTGTCACCCACTGGGCACCATTTACTTTCATGTTAACAAAACCATCAATGAACCATGTCCATGAATTCATGGGAACCTCTGTGAATCAAAGGTCTCATGAGTCAATAGTTTTGCTTTAGCCAGGGAAGAGGCAGATAAAGATTCCTCACAAGGAAGGCTGCCACTTATTTATGTAAATCCAAACTACTGATACTGCCATGCTAGCTGTGTTCCTGAAAATATCAATTCCATTTCCTCAGAAAAGTCTGTTGGACCCTTTTCACCTTATTCATCACTGAGTAGAAACTGACCCACTTCAAAAATGGAAACGTCAGGCCAGAGTCACAAGGCCTCAGTGGATTTAAGTATTCAGTTTTAAAAAGCACTTAGTAGCAGACCACTAGCTGCATTAAAAGAAAAGGAGTTATAATTGGTGGTTTCGTTAGAAGGTACTCCTATTTTCTTTCCTCTCATATCCAATGAAGCACTTTCCTGGCTGGATTATATTGTGACTTCAACCTAGTTATTGGTTTAATGGCTATGAGGAGTAGTGGGAGTAGATCCTGAAGAAGTCTTGTGTTATTCTTGCCAGTGGTCTTTAGTAAGAAAGTAGGGGACAGAAGACCGCTATTCTTTTTTTTTTTTTAATTTTTTTTTTTCGGCGTAACAGTATTTATTGTTTTTGCACAACACCCAGTGCTCCATGCAATACGTGCCCTCCCTATTACCCACCACCTTGTTCCCCAACCTCCCACCCTCCGCCCCTTCAAAACCCTCAGGTTCTTTTTTTTTTTTAATTGCATTTTTAATTTATTTATTTTTTCAGCGTAACAGTATTCATTGTTTTTGCACAACACCCAGTGCTCCATGCAATACATGCCCTCTCTATTACCCACCAGCTGGTTCCCCAACCTCCCAACCCCCGCCCCTTCAAAACCCTCAGGTTCTTTTTCAGAGTCCATAGTCTCTCATGGTTCACCTCCCCTTCCAATTTCCCTCAACTTCCTTCTCCTCTCCATCTCCCAGTGTCCTCCATGTTATTTGTTATGCTCCACAAATAAGTGAAACCATATGATACTTGACTCTCTCTGCTTGACTTATTTCACTCAGCATAATCTCTTCCAGTCCCGTCCATGTTGCTACAAAAGTTGGGTATTCATCCTTTCTGATGGAGGCATAATACTCCATAGTGTACAAGGACCACATCTTCCTTATCCATTCATCCACTGAAGGGCATCTTGGTTCTTTCCACAGTTTGGCGACTGTGGCCGTTGCTGCTATTCTTTATCAGGGAGAAGTTGGCTAGTTAAAGTTATAGAGAGGAGGGTCTGTTTAGGATACAATGGTATCCACCACATGTATTAATAGAAACTTGCTTCTTGCTGTAATGTCTTCAGAAGTTTCACATCATTCCCTATATTCCACTCAATTTTATTAAACTTTGCTTTATCATGCCAGGCTTCTTTTTAATTTTTAACATTTGTAAATACTTTATTTACTTTTTCATAATGCATGAGACTTCATTCTTAAACATATCCTGTTAGGTGACATGATTTTTTTTCAGTTTTTAGGTGTTACAAATAATGCATGGAGAATATTCTTGCACATACATTGTTTTACATTTATAGAGGCTTATCTTCAGGGTAGGTTCCTAGAAGTTGGAGTGTTAGGTGACAATGAAATGCATAAGTAACTTGTTAAATATTGCTAATTTCTTTCATAGCAACAGAAACTTTTAATACTCTTCAGATCATTGTGTGACACTCTTGCTTCTTTTTTTTCTTTTTTTTTTAAAGATTTTATTTATTTATTTGACAGATAGAGAACACAAGTAGGCAGAGAGGCAGGCAGAGAGAGAGAGAGGGAAGCAGGCTCCCTGCTGAACAGAGAGCCCGATGCAGGACTCGATCTCAGGACCCTGAGATCATGACCGGAGCCAAAGGCAGCGGCTTAACTCACTGAGCCACCCAGGTGCCCCACTCTTGCTTCTCCAAAACTTCAACCACATATCTTGTCAAACCTCTGTATTTTAGAGTTTTAATTTTAATTTATATTTTGTCATAAATTAAGTGGAGCAAATTTTCATATATTTCAAAATTACCTAGAAATTCACTAGTAGTTATGTTTCCCACCTTCAGAGTTATAGTACTTGTGTTTTCTTCTAGTATTTATGTTTTTCATCTTTAGTGTTATAATTTCAATTTATTTGACATTTATCCTGCTACATACTGTAGAATAGCTCCAAAGTCGTGATTTTTGAAATGGCTTTCAAGAATTCTTAGGGAGTGTGGCGCCTGGGTGGCTCAGTTGGTTAAGCATCTGCCTTCAGCTCAGGTTATGATCTCAGGAGTCCTGGGATCAAGCCCCGCATCAGGCTTCCTGCTCAGTGGAAAGTCCGCTTCTTACTCTCTCTCTGCTGCTCCCCTGCCTGTGAGCTCACTCTATCAAATAAATAAATAAATAAATAAATAAATAAATAAATAAATGGTTAGCATGATTTATGAGAAAGTCCATCATTTCTCCATTAATTTGTCTTTACGATATACTATATTTTTATACCTACCATTATCTACTTGGGGTTTTTACCCAATTAATTGGTCTGTTCATTCACATGCTAACACTTTTAAATTTTTTTTTATATATTTTTTTTTATTTTTTATTTTTTCAGCATAACAATATTCATTGTTTGTTGTACAACACCCAGTGCTCCATGCAAAACGTGCCCTCCCTATTACCCACCACCTGTTCCCCCAACCTCCCACCCCTGACCCTTCAAAACCCTCAGGTTGTTTTTCAGAGTCCATAGTCTCTTATGGTTCGCCTCCCCTTCCAATTTTTTTTTTAATAAACATATAATGTATTTTTATCCCCAGGGGTACAGGTCTGTGAATTGCCAGGTTTACACACTTTTAAATTTTAACTCTTTTGATTATGATGCTACTTTATTAATTATAATTGTTGGCTTGAATAATCCCTCTTTCAATCCTTCAACATTGTTTTTTTAAGAAATTTCATTATTAGTGATATTTGTTTTTCCAAATGAACTTAAGAATCAATTTATCTCTCTCCATAATCCCCTACCCCTCCCAAAAGAAAAAGCTCATTACTTTTATTAGGACTGCATTAAATTTTAATGACTTGGAGCAAATTAATATCTCTGTGATATTGAAACATCTTATCCTACTACACGGATTTTCTTTTTGTTTAAGACCACTTCTATGTCCTTTGTGAGTGTTTTATAGTTTTCTTCATCTAAGTCTTATAACTTTCCTATTAAGTATATTCATAGGGATACTGCTTTTTTTTTTTTTTTTTTCTCTTTCTTTTTTTTTTATTTTATTTTTTTTTTTTCTCATTTTATTTATTTTTTCAGCGTAACAGTATTCATTCTTTTTGCACAACACCCAGTGCTCCATGCAAAACGTGCCCTCTCCATTACCCACCACCTGTTCCCCCAACCTCCCACCCCTGACCCTTCAAAACCCTCAGGTTGCCCCAACCTCCCACCCCTGACCCTTCAAAACCCTCAGGTTGTTTTTCAGAGTCCATAGTCTCTTATGGTTCGCTTCCCCTCCCCAATGTCCATAGCCCGCTCCCCCTCCCCCAATCCCACCTCCCCGCAGCAACCCCCAGTTTGTTTTGTGAGATTAAGAGTCATTTATGGTTTGTCTCCCTCCCAATCCCATCTTGTTTCATTTATTCTTCTCCTATCTCCTACCCCCCCATGTTGCTTCTCCATGTCCTCATATCAGGGAGATCATATGATAGTTGTCTTTCTCCGATTGACTTATTTCACTAAGCATGATACGCTCTAGTTCCATCCACATCGTCGCAAATGGATACTGCTTTTTTTATTTTAACAGGTCCTTCCATAAATCACACCTTCTAATTGGGTACTGTTTTTACACATGAAGACTGTGTTAGGGTTCTCATGAGAAACAGAACCAATGATATATACCTACACAGAGAGAGAGAGATTTTAGGGAACTGATTATGGAAGCTGACAAATCCAAAATATGCTGGATAGACTGGAAGCCAGAAGACCCAGGGAAGAACTGATGTTGCAGCTTGAATCAGAAGACAATCTGTACAGAATTCCCTCTTCCTCAGGGAATATTGGACGTTTTTCTATTAAGGTATTCAACTGATTGGATGAGGTTCACCTGTATTACAGAGAGTAATACGCCTTACTCAAAATATACTGACTTAAATACTAATCTCATCAAAAAATACCTTCACCAAAACATATAAAATAATGTTTGCACAAATATCTGGACACTGTGGCCTAGGTAAGTTGACATATAAAATTAACCATCAAAGGACCATTGATTTTAAAATATTTGTTTTTAGGGCACCTGGGTGGCTCAGTGGGTTAAAGCCTCTGCCTTCGGCTCAAGTCATGATCTCAGGATGCTGGGATGGAGCCCCACATCCGGCTCTCTGTTCTGCAGGGAGCCTGCTTCCTCATCTCTCTCTGCCTGCCTCTCTGCCTAGTTGTGATTTCTCTCTGTCAAATAAATAAAATATTTAAAAAAATATTTGTTTTTTATTGGTACTTACTCAATTTCACCTCTCAATCTCCCTCTTTCCCTTCCTCTCTCTTTCCACCACCCTCTCTTTTTCTTTGATTTTATGTGGTTTTCTAGGTAAACTATCATATCATCTCCAGAGAGTTTTACCTTTTTTCTAGCTTTCATGCCTTTAATAAGTTTTTATCTGATTATATTTTTAATATCTTCAACATAATATTAAAAACTGAAGCAATAATGAGCCTCATTTCCCTTTTCTCTGAATTTAACAGAAACTGGTCCAGCCATTTCCCATTATTTAAGATATGGATTATTCATATTTGAAAAGCACTGAATCAATTATTCTTCTATTGAGTGTTTTTATTAGAAAAATGTATTTAATTTTGTATAGAACTTTTCATGGTAATATGATTTTTTTTCTTATATCTATTTAAGATATAAATTATTTAATAGATTTCCTAATTTTGTCCCATCTCTGGATTACTAAAATAAATCTTATTAGTCATTATATATTAATTTTAATATGTTTTTCTTCTACTGGCTAACGCCATTTTATTTCAAATATCTGCATCAGTATTTGCACAAATAAGAATGGTCTATAGTTATCCTTTATGTGAAATCATATTGGATTTAAGTATTAATATTTTATCTGTGCATCTGTTACAATCTATTTGAAATGGGAAACAATTCTACAGATTTCAAACAGAATAAATTTAATGCATAATCAGTTATAGGATTTGACAGTATTAGAGAAACAAAAGAGAAGTAACATTATACTAAAAGTCAGTCACTCTGCAAACCAGTAAATAATCTTACTGCAATACCAGGATCTCTGTGTCACAATCCTAACAGCTTTTACTAGAGTCAATTTGCCAGATATGTAATCCATAAGCATGTGTATCTAGGCCACTGCTGCTTTTGCTGGGAACCACATGCCTAAGGAAGAAATGAGAAGACATTCCCAGGCTCCAGTTACTGTTGGCAGCTGAATCTGCCAGTCACCACCTTGAACACAATTGTTGCTGATACTGTCTTGCATCTGGAAACACCATGAAAAAAATGAAGATAAAAATCACTTCTCCATTCCTGCAAAATTCTGTCAAATTTTCCACTAGTGCATCCCATTTGCAGAACCTAACTAGAGATCATTTTTCATGGGTGTCTGGAAACTGTGGTTTATGGGGCCCTTGGCCCTGTATTATAGACTAGATCACAGAAGGGCAGAAACAAAGCTGAGAACACAGAGAAATTAATGGGGAGTCTGAGCGCATAAAAGCAATTTCCACTTCTTCTGTTCACTAGGGCAGTTTAAATAACACTGGTATCCCTGATTTTTAAAGCATCATATAGGCCAAGTGACTGTTTGGGGGTAGCTCTTTGATAATATACTGTTTCTCGGATAAAAAACTGGGCTGTTTAAAAACCTTTCCCATGGTCAGTTTTGAGAAAGAATATTTTTCCAGGAAGCTACCCATTTCAAATCTGTTGGTACGTCATTGGGAAAGTGGTCTCATGGTTATTACAATACTTTCTGTTTTGAAAGTTATTTTCTTCTAGCTACATCTTATTTTAGGTATTTATTCTTTCACTGTTTTTCTTTCTTGAGATTTATTATTGGATTGTCTATTTTGTTCATTTTTTTCATTTTTTATTATTTTTTTAATTTATTTATTTTTTTCAGCATAACAGTATTCATTGTTTTTGCACAACACCCAGTGCTCCATGCAAAACGTGCCCTCCCTATTACCCACCACCTGTTCCCCCAACCTCCCACCCCTGACCCTTCAAAACCCTCAGGTTGTTTTTCAGAGTCCATAGTCTCCCCTTCCAATTTTTTTTTTATAAACATATAATGTATTTTTATCCCCAGGGGTACAGGTCTGTGAATCGCCAGGTTTACACACTTCACAGCACTCACGATAGCATATACCCTCCCCAATGTCCATAACCCCCTCCCCCTCTCCCAATCCCACCTCCCCCCAGCAACCCCCAGTTTGTTTTGTGAGATTAAGAGTCATTTATGGTTTGTCTCCCTCCCAATCCCATCTTGTTTCATTTATTCTTCTCCTATCCCCCTAACCCCCCATGTTGCATCTCCATGTCCTCATATCAGGGAGATCATATGATAGTTGTCTTTCTCCGATTGACTTATTTCACTAAGCATGATACCCTCTAGTTCCATCCACGTCGTCACAAATGGCAAGATTTCATTTCTTTTGATGGCTGCATAGTATTCCATTGTGTATATATACCACCTCTTCTTTATCCATTCATCTGTTGATGGACATCTAGGTTCTTTCCATAGTTTGGCTATTGTAGACATTGCTGCTATAAACATTCGGGTACACGTGCCCCTTCGGATCACTGCGTTTGTATCTTTAGGGTAAATACCCAGTAGTGCAATTGCTGGGTCATAGGGTAGTTCTATTTTCAACATTTTGAGGAACCTCCATGCTGTTTTCCAGAGTGGTTGCACCAGCTTCCATTCCCACCAACAGTGTAGGAGGGTTCCCCTTTCTCCGCATCCTCGCCAGCATCTGTCATTTCCTGACTTGTTAATTTTAGCCATTCTGACTGGTGTGAGGTGATATCTCATTGTGGTTTTGATTTGGATTTCCCTGATGCCGAGTGATGTGGAGCACTTTTTCATGTGTCTGTTGGCCATCTGGATGTCTTCTTTGCAGAAATGTCTGTTCATGTCCTCTGCCCATTTCTTGATTGGATTGTTTGTTCTTTGGGTGTTGAGTTTGCTAAGTTCCTTATAAATTTTTGAGTTGCATATTCAGTGCCTTTTTTCTTTTAGCTCTTTCATGAAGATACTAATATAGTTTCTGTAAATATTTTATTTTAGAAATTCTGTAATTTTGGCTTGTATTTTTCTTTTGACTTAAGAATTTTTTAAGAATTATTTTAAAAAGTGATTTTTATTTCCAACCAGGTAGATTTTTTTTCTCATGTGTTTCTAGTTGTACTGCATTTTTATATTAGTAAATGTTATTTGTATCATTTCTAATCAGTGGAATAATGATTTTTAGAGCAAACAGAAGAGTACACTTAACATCCTGTGAACCTGGATTTGGTAAGATACATAAATGGAGGTTGCTGCCTGTCTGTAAACCCTAAAGGCTTATGCGTTCATTTCCTAAGGCTGCCATAATGAAGTACCACAGACTAAGCAGTTTAAACAACAGAAATTTGTTTTCTCACGGTTTTGGAGGATAAAAGTCAGAGATCAAGGTGTCAGCATGGTTCATGAGGCCTCTCTCTCTGATTTGTGGACACATCTTATCCCTGTGTCTTCACATGGTCTTCCCACATGTCATGTCCAAATCTCTTCTTCTTAGGACACCACTCATATTAGACTGGGGTCAGACTAATGGCTATATTGTAACTTAATTAACTTTTAAAAATCCATCTCTGAATATAGTCACTTTCTGAGGTACTAGAGGTTAGGACTTCAACAAGTGGGGAAGGGGAGGCACAACTTGGACCATAACAACATGCATTCTTTCCATCAAGGTGTTCCACAATATTCACCTATACAGGGAGCTTCCATGCAGGAGAAATTGTTCAGAAAAAAAGAAATGTACAAACATGAATATCCAAATCAATTCCTTATTATTAAATATAAATGAACGATAGGGTCATCAGAAAAAGATAGGGAAAAAATACCTTGTAAAAGAAACAAGAAGAATGGAAAAACTGATTACAGGAAATAAAAGAATAATTCAGCAAGATAGTGACTATTAAAGTTAGCAGATATAATTAGGTGACTTAATTAGCTAACACAATGATTTATATTTCTATTGCAACAAAGAAATACAAACAGTATACTGTTGGCTAATTAATTTGGGTGAAAAATTCATAGAAATTGCCAATATATTATTTTTTAAAGACACGAAAGAAAATGTGAGGGGAAAAAAAAGAAACCTCAAGAATATGTAAAATAGAGAGACCTAATACCCACAAAAGAAAAAAAAAAAAAAACTGCTTTAATGGAGGAAAGGTAGCCATCAAAAATGTTCAAGAACTATGACTCTTCAGGCTGAAAGTGTCCCTGAGTACTGAGCAAAATGTATATAATTAAAAGAGACAGCCATAACATCATGAATCTTAAATAGCAAACAAAAATCAAATAAAAACAAATAAATGAAAATTCTGCTCTGTAAAAACAAGAGGAACCAGATTATCATCAGATTTTTATTAGCAATTATGGATGATAGAAGCAAATAGTGGAAATTCTTTATATTTTCAAGAAAATTAGCTTGAATTTAGAATTCATTACAAAACCAAGCTACCAATCAAGTGTGAGGAAAAATTAGATATTTTCAGACAAGGAAAGATTCAGAAAATGAATCTGTCAAACACTAAGTTAATATTGGTAACTTACTTCAAAGCACATCTGCATAAGCATTGGGATATAAATATTATAAACTATAGAAAGTATACAATTTAGGGATACAGTTTTTATTTATCAGGAGTTTTTACCTAAGATGTCCCTAACATTCCCTCAACTTTACTAAACTTTAGGTAGATTTCTTCCTGACTATAGGCCCTGACCTCAATTTTCTTAGAGAATTTATTTTTACTAAAAACTTGCAATTATACATTCTTTCTCTGCCCCTCTGAGATGTAAATCTTTGCTCAGACTCTTGCCAGTTTTAAAACCCAGCAATGTCGAAACCAGTCATGCATCTGAAATGCAGTCATCAAGAAGGTTTAGTGCCCAATATCTCACTATTTGTGGAAGAGAAGAGACTTATCTCCAATAGGTCTATAAAGCAAACACAGATGGGTTAATCACATCAACCACCTCCCCTCTAACAACTTCAACATTTTCCGTTAGATCAACCCAGCTCTTAAAAACTCTTACACCTTTTGTTTCAGTAATGTTAAGCCAAATTTCTCTCTCCTATAGCAACAGTATTGATCTCTACTGCAGATTACCACTTAGTCCTCAATAAAATCCTCCTTTTCTGTTCACTGCTATGCAGTGCAATTTTTGACACCCCCAGAATTGGTCATATGACATTTAATGAGAAATGCCTCAACTAGAGATGATTATCTCCAGTGTTGTGGCTCTCCATATCTCAATTGATATCAGAGGATTTCCTGATCCTTATACTAACCTTCAAAAATATATTTTCTGGTGTTATTTTACTTGTTTTTCATTTATGTAAAGAATGTTAAAAATGGATTCACACACCTAAGAATTAAACTAGAAGTCAGTAATAGAAAGAGAGCTGGGAATCCTTAAATAAATGAAAATTTAAAAGGACACTTTTAAATAACACATAAATTAAGGATGAAATCTCAAGATTAAATGTTTTAAATATTTTAAACTAAAAATGAGAACGAACTTATCAAAATTATGGGATGCAGGAAAACCAATATTTAGATGTAAATTTATAACTCTGAATGCATATATTAAAAATGGATTAAGATCTAAAAATAATAATCTAAGCTTCCACCTTAGAAAATGAGAAATAGCAAATTAAACTCAAAAAAGCAGAAGAAATAATAAAACTGAAACCAGAATTCAATTATATTGAAAACAAGAAATAGAAAAAAGCAAAGTAACTAAAACTAGTGTTTTGAAAATATCGTAAAATTGATAAGCCTTTAACCAGGCTAAGAAAACAGAGTGATAAATTATTAATATCATATATGAAAGAGGGGACATCACAACAGATCTCAAGAGTATTAAAGAATAATAAAGAATACTATGAAAAACTCCATGCCCACAAAATTGGTTACCTATGAAACAGATGAAACTGATCAATTCTTTGAAATATACAATCTCCTAAAGCTACATAAGAAGCAGACAATCTGCATAGGCCTATGTCAAAGAAATTTAATCAACAATTAATAGCCTCTGAATACACTAAGCTGAAATGGGTTCCCTGGCTACTTCTACCAAACATTAAAAAAAGAAATCATAACAAATCTCTACAATCTCTTACAGAAGATATAAGCAGAAGGAATACTTCCTAACTCATTCTGCAAGGCCAGTATTAAGCTAATACCAAAATCAGACAAATACAAGTACAGACCTGTATCCCCAATGAACACAGATACAAAGTAGTCCTCAATAAAATAGTAGCAAATAAAATTGAACAATGTATAAAAAGAATTATACACCATAACCAGGTGGATTCATCCCCACTCTGCAAGGATGGCTTAACATTCAATAATCTGTTAATGAAATCCATAATTATGAACAGGGTAAAGAAGAAAATTCACACAATCCTATCAGTATATGTGGAAAAAGCATTTGATGAAATCCAGGGCTCACACATGATAATAATTCTCAATACACTAGGAATGGAGGACTATTTCCACTATTCTAATAAAGAATGACTAAAAAAAAAAGAAAAAAACTACACTTAACATTGAACTTAATGGTGAGAAACTTGAAGCTTTTCTACAAGATCAGGTATGAAGCTAGGATGTCCCTCTCACCACTTATTTTCAACACTATGTTGGAAATTCTAGCTAATGCAATAAGATCAGAAAAGGACGTAAAAGCCATACACCTTGGGAAGTAAGAAATAAGACTTTATTTGCAGATGACATGATTGTCTATATAGAAATTCTGAAAGAATCAACCAAAAAATTCCTAAAACCTTGTAATTATAGCAAGGATATAGGATACAAGGTTAATATAGAAAAGTCAGTCAACTTTTATACAGCAACAATGAACAAGTGGAATTTTAAACTAAAAACACCATGGCACATGCATTATCATCTCCAAAAATAAAATACTTAAGTATAATTCTAACAAAATACATAAGAACTATATGAGGAAAATTACAAAACTATTATGAAAGAAATCAAAAAGTGAAATAAATTGAGAGATATTCCATGTTCATGGATAGTAAACTCAATATTGCCAAGATGTGAGTTGTTCCAACTTAATCTATAGATTCAATGCAATTCCAATTAAAATACAAGGAAGTTATTTTATGGATACTGACAAATTTACTCTAAGCTTATTAGAAACGCAAAGACCCAGAATAGCAACATAAAATTGAAAGAGGATAAGCCAGACTACTGACACTACCCGACTTCAAAACTTACTATAAAGCCACAGTAATAAGACACTTTGGCATTGGCAGAAGAAAAGGTAAATATATCTGTGAAAATTAAGAAAAGGAAACCTTATTTAGAAAGGAATCTAATGCCCAACACTAGTTGTCAACTGTAGGCCTAACAGGAAGAAAGGAATTAGGCAAGTCAGTGCTACTTTACTGACTACTTTACTGACTGCCTGCAGGAGGGAGAAGGAAGAACTTTTCCTTCTCTCAGCCCATGAGACATAGTCAAAGCTCAGCCAATGAGAAACCACTATACCTCAAACTCCCAGTTTACACCAATGGACTTTTAGTTTACAACAGTCCCTCCCAACTACTCCTTTTCTCTTTAAAAATGTGTCCCTCCCCTTTGTTCTCTGGATTTGTCTATGGTTTTGAAGCAACCTGCTGGTTCCAGATTGCAATGCTCTACTATTTCCAAATAAACCCTTTGCTGGTAAAGATAACTGGCAGGTTTATTTTTAATATTAACACATCAATGAAACAGAAGAGAACCCAGATATGGACCCACACAAATAGAGTCAAACATCTCTGACAAAGGAGCAAAGGCAATACAGTGGAGCAAGGATAAAGATAGTTTTTCAATAAATGATCCATAACAAGTGGACACCCAAATGGAAAAAAAAAAAAAAAAAAAAAAAAAAAAAAAAGACACACCTTACATCCTCCATAAAATTAATTCTAAATGAATCATAGACATAAAACTCAAGACTATAAAACAGTCTAGAAGACAACACAGGAGAAAATTTAGGTAACAATACAGTATGGTGATGTCTTTTTTTTTTTTTTAAGGATTATTTCTTTATTTATTTGACAGAGATCACAAGTAGGCAGAGAGGCAGGCAGAGAGAGAGAGAGGAGGAAGCAGGCCCCCTGCTGAGCAGAGAACCCAATGCAGGGCTCAATCCCAGGACCCTGAGATCATGACCTGAGCTGAAGGCAGAGGCCTTAACCCACTTAGCCACTCAGGTGCCCCTAAAAAAAAGAATTATATAGGTTTTATTTAGTAGATGAAAAGGAAGAAACTAGAATATATAAGTGGTAATGTCCCTTCTTTCTGTAAGAATGAGAGCAATTAATTTCTAAAAGAAAAACCAAACACTGTTTATAAAAGTAATGTTTCGGGGCGCCTGGGTGGCTCAGTGGGTTAAAGCCTCTGCCTTCGGCTCAGGTCATGATCCCAGTGTCCTGGGATCGAGCCCCGCATCCGGCTCTCTGCTCAGCAGGGAGCCTGCTTCCTCCCCTCTCCCTCTCTGCCTGCCTCTCTGCCTGCTTGTAATTTCTGTCTTTCAAATAAATAAATAAAATCTTTAAAAAAAAAAAATAAAAATAAAAGTAATGTTTCAAAAAGTTTTAAAAATAAAAAGAAATAAGAGTTTCAATTAGGAAACTCAATTATGTCATGCAGATGGTGTTATATAAAAAGGGAGAAATGATTAAATCTTGAATAAACACTCTACTTTGTGTGATGTAGAGATCATCATGTTGAATCTAAGAAGAATTATCGCAGCATAAAATTTGATTGTTCAGTAGAGCTGACGTAGGTTTGGAAGCCAATAGGAAAATCAGAGGTAAAAAGAAAAGTTGGAACTACTTAAAAATAGGGAATCAAGAGACAATATTGAGGGGTATCAAGGGGGTACAGCCAGTTGTGTCTGACTCTTGATTTTGGCTCAGTTTGGGATGTCAGGGTCATGAGTTTGAGCCCCATGTCGGTCTTTGCACTCAGCCTGGAGCCCGCTGGAGATTCTCTCTGCCCTTCCCTATGTCCCTCTCCCCCGCTCACATTCTCTCTTTCTCACTCTCTCTCTAAAATAAATAAATAATTTTTTTAGAAAAGAGTGACAATATCCAAAGTTAATAAAATAACAGCAAGGGAAAAGATGTCCTCCCAATGTATAAATACAGTATGTAATACTATAATTATACAGTATACAGAGGAATGAGGCAGAATAGAAAATTGGGAATCATCTCAAATATATATTGGAAATAAATACATAATAAAGATCACATCAAACTTCAATGGCAAAAATAGCTTATTCAGTTCACAGTGTTCATTGAGATGGAAAGACATCAAGAAATAATTAGATATATACTATATTCTTTAATCAAAAATAAATTCCAAGAGGATCAAAAAATTTATAAAGGTTTTATTAAAATGCTAGAATAAAGATGAGAACTTTTAAACTATAAGCTCAGAATGAAGACCATGATGGAATCCTTAAATATAAAATATTCACAAATTTTACCATAATCAAATATTATACATTTTTTAAAAATCCATAAAAAAAGATAAACATAAACATACCAGCTTGTAAAGATAAACATACCAGCTTATAATTAATATCACAAGGGAATAATTCCCTAAATATATAAAGAGTTGAGATAAATCTACACTAAAAAAGCCAATAAATAACTCAATAGAAATATGAATAAGACATAAACACTATTTATTAAAAAAGAGAAGAAATTTCAAATGGCTTTGAAACATACTGAAAAAATAATAAAAAATATTCCAAATGAGACATGGAAAGAGTTATCATTGCACCTATCAAAATTAAAAATATCTAAATAAATTAAAAGGTCAAAAAAAATTAAAAATATCATATTAAAAATATGATGATTATTCTCAGATGTCAGTGAAAGAATAAATTAACATAACCTTCACGGAGTGCAAACTGGCAATAATCTATCAAAACTTAACATATCTATGATCAGGCAGTTCCATTTCTACTCCACTTCTACCCTAGATATATATTTGAAATGACAAATATTATTGTTTATAACCACAAATTATTCAAAACTACTTAAATAACAATTAAATGTAAAAGGGTAAACTAGTTATACAAATTGGTATTATCCTTCAGAATGCTATTTAAACCAACTTGAACAAGCACACTTGGAGTTAACTCAGCCCTACATAATGGGGCTTGCTTGCAGAAAGTTACTGCAGTTATTAAATCTCCCCAGTGCTCCCTAAATATTTGGAGAAGCAGTGGTGAAATATTTGAGGTATACATGGATTTTCCCTAAATTTTCAGATGAATATTTAGTAACATCACACTCAGAATGAAGCTAATTTCATTATGAATGTAAGAACAGGTAGCAAAGAAAATCAACAATTAACAATGTTGTTGGGTATTTTTAAAGGTTTTTTTTTTTTAGAAAGAGTGAGTGCACAAGCTGGGGTGGGGATGAGGAAGCAGATTCTCCACTGGATCCCAGGACCCTGAGATCACGACCTGAGCTGAAACCAAGAGTTATATGTTCAACTGACTGAGGCAACTCGGCACCCCTTTTTTTTTTCTTTTTTTAAAGATTTATTTATTTACTTTACAAAGAAATAGAACACAAGCAGGGGGAAGGGGCAGAGGGAAAGACAGGGTAACAATTAAGAATGATTTTGAGGAAATGAGCTAATTTGGTCATGAGAGGAAAGAGATAAATCTCATTAAACTTGTACCTCATACCTTAAGCCAAATAATTCCTTGATGAATAGAAAGGTAATATGTAAAAGCAAAAGGGAGAATGAATATACATAGAAATAAATCAGTCATTTGAGCAAAACATACACAAATACCTTTAATACATTAAACCAAAAAGAATTAAAAGCTTCTGCGTTTTGAATGAATGTAGGTTATGCTTTTACAATGTGAGAAGAAGAAAAGCAGCTTCGAAGACTGGAACGAGGAAGTCGTTTTTTCAGCCCTAATGGTTGTTTTTGCACAATATCCAGATCATGTCCCTTCTCTAAATTATCAAAGTGTAAAATTGAAAAAAAAAAAAAAAAGAAAGAAAAGGGTGAAAGGGTCTAGAACGGGCAGGTCAGGTGTCCAATTACAAGCTTTGCTAACTTTTTAGTTTTGTCATGGATGAGTTCTAATTATTCGAATAAATCATTAGAGATCAAGTGTTTTATCCACTTCAGAGTTACTGTAATCCCATGAATTTGCAACTGGCAGCATCAAAGATGAGAAAAGATTTGAAAATAGATATGGTCTGCTTAGTGTATTTTTAATTCAAGTGAAGCCTTCTACATTCATGGTGATGTGAGAACGTGATATTTTTATATAAGCATCACGATTCACCTTGAAAAAGCAACAGAGTCAAGTCTGTCAAAGAGTAAAGACACCCTCATACAGACTGACAGCTACAGATGGATTGATGATGCCAGGACACAGAATAGATGATTTGCCTCATTATTTTTGTTCTTTGATTCTTTTCTTAGTATATCAGGCCTAACTTTCATAAAAAGAAATTAAATATATGAAGAGTTTATAGTTCATTTCAACCTATTTCACCAGTTATGGGAACAGTTACAATCTCTTCGGTGTTTTTCTTTGACATTTCAATTTCAACAGTCCAGAATCCCTTATTTTATTAAACACTTTTTTTTTGCACTGGCATTTTCCAAAGTACTATCTGTGGAACCCAGATAAGCATTCATGGAAGCTTTTTTTGTTTTGTTTTGTTTTGTTTTTAGTAAGACATAAGCTGGACAGATGTTCACAGAACATGTAAAAGGGAAAATTATTTCCCAGCTGTGTGAGATTTCATTCAGCCTCAGTATTTTAAAGTGAATAACTGAAGTAATATATAAAAGCCCTTATAATAGAAGAACCTAAAAGCACGGTTAGATTTCTAATGCTACATTATTTTTCTAGAGGCTAATTTGTAAATGGGAAGACTAAAACTAAATGCAAATAAAATACCAGTAACATAATGCTTGGTGTTCTGATTTGTACATTGTCAAGGAGGCTTATTGTAAGGAATAATACTCAGTTTTTATTTATTCCACAAGTGGCTTCTAAGAAAACTTCTAATTTAGGGGCACCTGGGTGGCTCAGTTGGTTAAGTATCCAACTGTTGGTTTCAGCTCTGGTCATAATCCAGCATCCTGAGTCTGAGCCCCATGTCGTGCTCTGCACTCAGCACAGAGTCTACTCGTCCCTCTCCTTCTGTTTCCTCCCACCCCTCAACTTCTCTCTTAACTTATTTGTGTATATTGAACTAATGGTTTTTTATTTCTATTGTATGGCAAGCACCATTCATGTTGCTGGAGATGCATCATGAATGAAACACTTCCTCCTTGCTGGGTAATGAACATACAACAATGTCAGTTTTGGTGAGAACAACAAAAGTAAAACAATTATAACACAACTTAAGGAACATTAAAACACAAACCTGTACAGGATTCCTAGAAACAATGAGGAAGGGGCACTTGGGTCCTTCAAGGTCCTGCCTCAGGGGTTGCTGCAAAGGCTACAGACAAGAGTAACATAACAAAGTAGGGCTATGGGCCCCATTAACCCCCACTGAAATCAATACATCTTTGCTTTGCTTTCACATCCTGGAGAAATCTGTGGAATATTTTATTTGGAAAAGAGATTATACATTTTCCTTTCCATAAAGTTTGAAAAACATTCACCTAAGTTTCCTAGGGGAAATTTCAAAAAGATTTAACAGTAAAAATATTTGGCAGTGTGAAAACATAAATAGTTTAAATATCTGTACCTACCACGGTATGTGAAAAGGTGAGACATGGAGGAAAAAAATGCATGATTTGGCAAATCCAAAGAAGTGTTGGAAAAGAGTCTACTGGTGAGTTTGGAGTTAGTCATTAGATTTGCACATAATTAGGAGACAGTAATATCTTTATAGGTGCTGGCAAATGGCAGGAGCAAGCAAAAATGTCAGGCTGCATTATTGACAGACTAAAGACAGAAGTGCTAATACATAAAAAATGAAAAGATGTTTTGAAGGAGAGGAACGTCTAATAATCAGTATGATTATTAGATCTTGTGTAAATCAAGAAAAAGGAGGCAAATATGGGTCAGTGTGGGCTGAAAGAAACAGATCCTGGGAAAAAAAGGCAAGTGAAATTGAGTTCTCCAGGAGGGAAATATAAATCCCTTAAAATGTGCAAAAATCTTGCAGTAGAATATGGATTATAGGCTTGTTCGACATCTGAGTTACAAATGTTTGAGCTAAAACCTGAGGGTGACTCGCAGTTTGTGAACTGGTATTGGTACATCAAAAGGTATGACTGGAACAGAACAGGCGGAGGAGTCAGTTTAGGTAGAAGAAATGACAGATGAATAGCAAATACCAGAGATCAGAGATTATCCAGTGAGGTATTATATCTCAGAAGAGTGAAAAACGAACTGACACTCACTGTCTCTGGCTCTTAGTATACTCATACATGACTCTTCAGGTTCTAAAGTTTGCATGCAAGGTAAATAAGAAGATTTAACTAGGCCATCAAATGTCATTTAGTTTACAGGAACCTGGACATATGCATTCACCTAAATTTCTCAAATCTTTTCTTTAGGAACTGCATAAGTAACTCACTGTTGTCAAGTGCACTGAAAATTATTTTGTAACACTTTGAGCAGTACTGCTTTGCAGCACTGTTTTTAGAAGAGAACTACTTCTCAGCAGTCAACTGAAGCATTTCTTTTTGTGGTTCTTTAAGCCAATCTGTGCCATTCTTAAGTGCAAATTCTGGAATCTGTCCAATGAAGATATTCTAGAGTATTCTAGCATCCATTTCTCAATTATGCTGTTGTTGCATGACAATACAAGTTCTTTAAATTCCTGATGATAATTAAGCCACAGATGTATAATTAAATGTATTCAAGTCTAAGCAAATTAAGTCAAATAAAATTCTAGTGTTCTTCTTTCATCTGAGAAATATAACCACGCTTATATAGAAATTTCCATTCTTGCTTGATAAACAGTTATGTTTTATCACATAGTTATGTTTCCAAGTGGACAAAAAGTAGTAATTTATTATCTGTCATAGAATCCATCCTGTCAATAGCTTTATTTTAAAACAGTTTCAGTGTTTAAAGAAACTTGGGGGAAAGAATATTTAAAAATACTAAGAATAGAAAGTCTTCTCAGAATGTGACAGTGAGCCACCATATGCTTTATATTAATAAAGAAAAGCTTAGAAGAAAAAAATTAATAAATTATTTTTACAAATCTACCAACAGATAATTCAATTAAATATTTATTGAGAGCCTTTTATGCCATTCACTGGGGACACATATCAGTAAGATTTAATCCTCAAGTTTATAAACTAATGAAGGAAACAGAGAAGTTCAGAGTTCACATCAAAATTCTAATCATATTAACAAAGGTATGCACAAGATATACTGAACGCTTTAAAGAGAAGCTGCCAATCTCTTTGGAGTTCAGGGAAGATTTCACATGAATAGAGAAGAGCCTGGTAGAGTAATGGGGAAAGGAAGTGTTAGGGAGTTAAGTCACTGTTTCAGAAAATATTAGTAAAACCAATTTGATCATCTGATGGTACAGATATAGTATACCTCTTTTATTTTTCCAGGGCTAACAAATCCCTGATTTTGTTTGTTTAGTTGCTGTTTTTATTACTTATCTCGAGTTTCAAAGGGGTACTTAAATTTTTTTTTTATTTTCTTGTACTTTTGACAGAGTGATGTTATATCCCTGCTTAACAATTAGGGTTACAAAAAAAAAAAAAAAAAAACAATTAGGGTTACAAGGCACTGTGTCAGTTTGCTGTACCATTCTCTCCTTGAAGGTAAGTGCCACCTTTAAGGCACAATTTGACTACACAACTGTATTCAGTAGTTTTCTGTTTCAGTATCATTCATTTTGTTTTGTGTTTCTTACTCTTTCTTTTTCAGAGATGCCACGAGACACAATGATTTATACATAAAAACACTGTTTGACAATACTGGGGCTTAAGAGTTAATATCTGTATGGAGATACTCTAAAGTTGTGTTGACTGAATCAGAATTCAATCACATTTATAAGCTAGAAATAGTTGTTATGGTCCTTAGAAGCTCATAGTATCTACTCTGAGACTAGAAACAGAATGATAGGATTCAACTTTACAAGGTCTGCCTGAAAGCACAATAAATGTAGGGATATTCTTTTATTTATTAATTTTTAAAATCAATATATCTTTGAATATAATTGACCCATGAGGAAGAAATGTGTGTTATAACCTGTAAGTATTGGTTTCCATTAGCTATATGGAATATACATCAAGCTAGTTTTCTGAGAAAACATTTATGTATCAAATCCACAAATGAAGTACAGCCCTTGTCTGAAACATAGATTCTTTTTTAAAAATAGATTTTATTTATTTATTTGACACAGAGAGAGAGAGAGATCACAGGCAGGCAGAGAGACAGGGGGGAAGCAGGCCCCCTACTGAGCAGAGAGCCTGGTGTGGGACTCGATCCCTGCACCCTGAGATCATGACCTGAGCCAAAGGCAGAGGCTTAGCCCACTGAGCCACCTAGGCACCCCTGAAACATAGATTCGTAATGAACTTTCTAAATAACCATGTGGTTACAAATAATAGTAAGGGTACCTCACATAAGAGTACTTTATTTATACTTAACTATAGTTCTGACTAATTTTGTAGGTAAAATAATTCTATTTATCTAGTTACCGTTACTTCCACTCTGAAGATTCATTATTTTTAAGTTTTCTTATTGATCCATTAGCTCATACTTAACATTTTTATATGCTGTATTTCCTGAATTTGTACAGGGTCAACCTGAACAAGAAACTATTTAGTGTTTCTTTATAGTTTTTACAAATATAATTTGTGAAATTGATGTTTAGTTCCAGCTAGCAAAGAAAAGAAAGGGTTAATTCATTTACATCCATTAAAAAATAGAACTTTGACCACAATAAATCTGTTTTATTCAGTCCTAGAAAATTAATTGTTCTTGTTCTGATTATTATGGTACAGTTAAGAGTCTACATTTACAAAGTCATCAGCTATTAGATTAAAAGAGTCTTGGAAATCCCGACCCAGTTCCAGTTTCACATAATGAAAAGGATTTTATAGTAACGATGTCAGCTCAAACTTAAAAACCAGCCAATGTGTCTACTGCCTGAAATATTAGACAAAAATACCCAGTAGCAAGCACTCTTTATCGAAACTATTATTCGTTTGAAGTTTCTTCCAGGACACTTATTCAGGGGCCTATAGAGAAGTACAAGGGAAGAACAGAAACCATCTGTCAGTAATGAAACAGAAAGATTCAGGTAAATTTATTATAATACACTGAAATTTCAGAAAGAAGGCTGGAATCCTCTATCATCTCTATTGAGATAATGATCAACTTTTAAAGATTAAGTTAATGAAAACCCTGAGAGTAAGAAAATGTTAACAGTGAGATTTTGACAAATCTCCAGAGACTTCTAATTCATCTCATAACATGTCTGTTGTGCTTGTTAGGAATGGACAAGAGATTACAAAGTAAATTTATAAATCAATTTCATGACAGTTATTGACAGTCATTCCATGTGAACATGATTGTGCTTTTATCCACCCTGGGAAGGAAACAAATGGTGAAATATTTTTAACATACCACTGGCACCTACATAACCTAGGGACCCTGTTTGAGTTTCTCTTTTTGATTTGTCAATACTTTCCAGAGTAAAGGCTTTATAACTAGGACAGATCTTTGTATACTTTAAGCTAATTAAAAATAGAGAAAATGCCAGGTATACATACATTTTTTGCATCTCTTTTTCTTTTATAAAGTGAGAGGAAAAAATGTTGGTGACAGTCAATTAGCTACCAGGGAAATCTCAAAGGTAGTATGGAGAAGAAATTTAAGTTTTATTTTCCTGAAATTGAGTTCTTAAATTTGAATTTAAGTCTAAAAGACTTAACAAGATATAAGACAAGGTCATAGTCTTACATATTTAAAAAGAATTAATTCTTTCAGTTTCAGACAATCAATGCAACATTTTGCATTAGATGAGTCACAAGTTATCTTCCATACTATGGATTAATCTATAAAATTTGTACCTAGCTTTGTCAACATTTATTACACTTGAATTTTTTATAAACTCATTACTTACAAACAAATCCCTACAAGTTCTTACAAAAACTATATACCTTCCCACATTTGTAAATGATTATATCTACTATAGTTAACCAGCAAATCAATTTTTGTTTCCATAAACAGAAAAACTAAAAACCTGGAGATAACAAAGAACTGTCATTCCCCAGCACTTGAGCAAATTATTATGTTCATCCTCCAGTAAGGTAATCCTTCCATAGTCATACATGTTATTTTTTAAAGATTTTTTAAAAATATTTAGGTTTAGAGAGAAATTAAGACAGTACAGAGGACTCTCAAACCTTACACATCCCATATTCCCTGTTATCAGCACCTTATATTGGTATGGGACGTGTGTTATAATTAATGAAAAAACACTGGTATATTATTATTAACTAAAGTCTGTAATTTATTCAAATTTCCTTAGTTTTTATCTAATGTCCTTTTAGTGGGAGACCACTGTAAGGCCAAGGACAGGGTGCCCCAAAATATGTTACTTTGACATATTATTTTAAATAAAAGTTACTTAAGAGACAGCCTGTACAAGGTGGACACTCGGAACCTCTTCTGTTTTCCTGAAAGCAGGAAATAAATCTCCCATGTGAAACATACTCCTTATATCAGGAGGTAAAGAGACATCCTTGTCATGAGAAATAGGAATTTAGAGACTGGGAAAGCTTTACAAACAACTTTTGTTAATTTTTTTTTTAAAGATTTTTTATTTTATTTATTTGACAGAGAGAGATCACAAGTAGACAGAGAGGCAGGCAGAGAGAGAGAGAGAGGGAAGCAGGCTCCCTGCTGAGCAGAGAACCCGATGTGGGACTCGATCCCAGGACCCTGAGATCATGACCTGAGCCGAAGGCAGCGGCCCAACCCACTGAGCCACCCAGGCGCCCCAACTCTTGTTAATTTTTAATAATTAAGTACTCCACCCCAAAATCTGTTTAAAATTCATTACTAATTAAAGCTCCTAAAGTTAAGTTTTCTTTGTCTTGTTAATTCTTCTCACCAGCATTTCATACTGTCATTTGGGAGGGGGAATGTCATACTGTCATTCCCCTGTCAATAGGGGAAGGATTTTAGCCATTGTAAAGAATCTGTAGTAAGTAATACCTCATTGTTTTAATTCACAATTCCTGAGTGACAAATAGTGTTGAACATCTTTTCATATGTGTATCTGCCATCTGTATATCTTTAGTGGAATGTATGCTCAGACATTTTTCCATTCTCAATTGTTTTTTATTTCTTTAACTGCTAAATTTTAAGAGTTCTCTTTTTATTTTGGCTTCAAGTCCTTTATCAGCTACATGGTCTATAAATATTTTCTTCCAGCATGATTTGTATTTTGATTCCCTTAACAGCATCTTTAGCGAGCACAAATTTTAACATTCTTAAATAAAGTCTATTTAATCATATTTTATCATTTTTATATTTCTGATTCATGCTTCAAGGGCTGTATTTACAAACTCATTGTCAAACCCAAAGCCACCTAGATTTTCTATGTACCTAAGCATTTGATTTAACCTAATTTAATTTAATCTGATTCTTATCACACAAAAAACACAAATTACTACTCATATTATGAGTTCTTCAAAAATACTTTGCTTAGATATATTAAGCAGAAAAACTAAGTTTAGGTAATGTTCAACAATACCTGATGCCCATAAGAGCATACTGTTTTAGAAGACATCAATTACTATCATTTAACTACATACATACTTTTTAATACTCTCATGCCTTTAAATCATTTGTGAAAATACAAACACCACCAACAACAAAACCTGACTGAGAAACAAACTTGGGAAATTTAAAAAATATTAGTCATCTTTCCATAAGAAAATAAACATGTCTTTTGTAGTGTACGCTATCATGCTTGCAACACTTTTCACAACTTTACCAAATCGCAACACACCTGATTTTTTAAAAAATTAAACTCATTTAAGTTTTTCAAGGACTCACATCTAGGATATATATATATATATATATATAATATCTCACTGTCTTAAATAATTGTAATCATTGCACTAAATAGAGAATTGTTTGCATTTTCACCTGCCATTTATTAGCCTAAGTTTACCTCACATTCCCTTACTCTTGATCTTAGGATTTAACAACCAAGGGTCACTGAGATAATTCACAACTAAACTGTCTTTTGTTGAGTTACGGCCTCAGCAAGTGCGTGAAGCTTTCATAAAGGTCCAAACTAAAACGAGAAATTTTGTTTTCTTTCCTCAAAATTCTTGAATTCTCTTATTTTAAAGGTATATGTGCACCTTATTTTCTGTAAGTTAATCAAAACAGATTTTTTTTAACATGCAAGAAATCTCTAATCATTAGTAATCTAATTATTAGTCTTCTTTGGAAAAGGGTAAATTAAAGTAGCCACGCATTCTCTGTACCTCAGTTTTCTCTTACCTTGACTCTGGCCAAAAGATTTCAATGGCTGCATTGCTGATGAAATCTGAGGATAGGTCACAAGATAATGTTTAGCTTCCAACTGAACTTCATGAAATGTTTGCTGTTAGGAAGTCCTTTCCTTGTGCCATGTCTTGTAAGCTGTGTTGTGTTTGTTTGGGTTTCTTTGTTTTGTTTTTGTTTTTCTTGACACCTTTACCGAGATGACTCACAGAGCCACTGGAACCAGGGGTCCCATACAAACCAACCTAGTAAGACAGGACGCTGATGGGCCTGGGGCCATGCAGTCTGGTGGCACCAAGTGAGTTCCTCAGGAGTTCCTTGCAAAGCCTCTCAGAAACAAAGAGAAATCGTAGTCCCCACTGTCCATCAGCCATGACACCTCACAGCTGGCTGCTTCGCCATCTCAAACACCAGGAAGCCCAAATGCTTGGGGAAAATGCCTTCTCCAACTCATTTCTGAGGCACGCCACACCCGTGGGTTCCAAGAGCTCCTCCAAACCCCATGCTCTCCCGTGAAGCAAGGGAGGCAATTCAGAAAACAAATCAGCAATTATTACCAAAAAAAAAAAAAAAAAAAAAAGAACCCTAGGTGCTCCGGACCACTTTATTGTCCGAGGTCAAGGATAGGAGGCCCACGAGGTTCACCAAAGTCAGCTCCAAAGTCAGCTCTGGCTGGGAGCTTGGAGCGTCGTCCCCCCAACCCCAGCGTCCACAGGCAGGTAATTCTAGGCCCAGTGAATGTGGGCCGCACGTTTGTCAGGGCGCTGCCAGACTAGATTGTTCATGAAGGGGTGGAGCCCCATGGGACCCAACCACCTCCACAGGTCTGGGGGAAAGTCTCACGTTCCCATTGGGCCTGAAGCACAAGAGTTTCCAGAAAGGAGGGATGGTCCCCAGCCACCTAGAGGAAGGTCCACTTAGGCATCCAGTATCTGTTGAGTGTCACTCCTGATCATGTTGGTCACGCTTCAAAAGTCTTTCAACCTGAGGGCCATCCCCTCCATGGTTTTCTCCACCTCCTTCCCCCTCAGCCTGGACTCAGCAGAGTCACAGAGAACCCGTGATGCACCACACTCGGCTCAGGCTGTCAGCGTCCACCACCAGCGGAGAGGCAATGGGTGGGGTCCAGGAGGCGGAAGCTGTGGCGGAGCTGGTGGCCACGCCATGGCCTCTAAGCTCGGCCTGCTGGCTCTCTGCAGGCTGCCTCCCCGCTGGTTGCACCAAGTAATAAATCAATCTAAGCCTGGACATGATGTGAGAAATTCAAGTTTTAAAGGGCAAAAATAAATCTAAGGGGGTATCAGTAAAATGTGTCTTAGGATAAATTCCTGATCTAAGGTGTAGCTGTTAGGGTCCGTGATCAAAGGAACGAGGCTGACACAAAGCGAAAGTCAAGCAAAACTTTATTTAGCGCCAAGCATCGAAAATCAAACCAACCAGTCAGGGCCGTCTCTTACAAAGAGGCGACGACGACCAGGCCACCAACCCCGATTACTTCCCTTACCCGATGATTCCCCCTACCTGACGATTCCTCCTACCCCAGGACTCCCGCTACCCAACGACTCCTGCTACCCGACAACAGCTGCTACCCCATGGCTCCCCTACCCGAAGACGGCACTCCTGGTGGCACCACTCCCTAATGAGGCCGCTCCCAGATGATGGCGAGGCCGCTTGCTGATGATGATGCTCTGGCAGCGTTGCTCTCTGGCGAGGCCGCTGCCTGACGATGCTCATGACGCTCAGGCAGCGCTGCCCCCCCAGCGAGGCCACTCCCGATGATGAGGCCGCTCCCTGGGTGGCGAGGACGCTGCCGGGCTGGCGAGGACGCTGCTGCGCTGGCGAGGACGCTGCTGCTCGAGGCCTCGAGGCCGCTTGCGACGGCGCTGCCGCTGTTGGTGCTACTGCTCCTCGAGGCGACGAGGCCACTGAGGCTGCTCCAATGGCTCCCCTACCCGCTACTCTGACTCCTCCTGCTATCTCTCTCCCTGCAGCCTCACAGACCAGCTTTTATAGAGGAGGTTGAGCCCCGCCCACATACAGGTGGCCAATGGGATTGCAATACACAGAGAAAACTGTACAGTCATGCTAGGTCTGCCACACACAGAAAAAAACTGCTAGGTAACACAGAGGTGGCCAATTGAATTTCAATTTACCCTAGTAGATATATGTGCTCCCCACTGATTGGATGTCTTCACCTGGCCTGACCCGCCCTTGTATCTAGGCTTTGCAAGTAAGTTCCTCTGGGAGGGGTGGGGTCAATCTAAATCCACTACAGAAACACAAAATGACTCCCTCTGGTCAACCAGGCCCTTACAGTAGCCATAACACCTTTGTTAGGACCTTTGAAGAATTTAAGGCAGAGACTTACACAAGACACTTAGCTGAAAAGAATTCTGAGAATCTTAATGGTGGCGGCCCCAAACTCAGGCAGATAAAAGGACTTGTGAGGGTTTTAAGTGTGTGTCTTCTCGACTTTTAGGGTGGACAAAAAGTCTTCTAAAATACTTAAGGTACTATCCCATAGCACCCTCCCTTGGAGGATAGAAAAGGATCTATCTCAAAGGGATTTATGGCAGTAACTTTATCTTAGGAGAGCGAATGGGAAAAAGATCCCTGGGAAACTTATAACCATGTTAAGAGTTTTGTGTAAGTAGTAAGACTGTCAGCTTAGATGGTAAAGTCAGAGACAGTTCAAAATGAAAAGACATTTTTGGCCTCACAACCTCCTTGCAAAAACAAGCCATTTCTTATTAAAAAAGACTTACAGTGGAGAATAATCTGGCTCAAGGCCAGATAGGTACCTGAAGACTCCAGGCCTCCACATCTGGACTTAATAAAGATGATGAGATCCTGGACCTCAAGCTTGACCTTTATGCTCCAATACATGAAGTGTATATGACCCTTGAGAGATGAGTGTCTGTTCCATGTGTGAGAAATGTAAATAATTTTTGCCAATTGTCGCTCACTAGCTATGACCTACAATTAATTTGCAACACCCCCTCCCACACTGGGAGGTAGAGTTTACTTCACCTCACCTTGAATCTGGGCTAGGCCTGTGAATTGCTTTGACCAACAAGATGTGGTGGAAGAGACATGTGACTTCCAAGTCTGCATCATAGGAATCCCCCTCTTGGGATGTTCCAACATCCAGTAGGCCTCTTAGAATGTTCCCTATTTGAACTCAACTGCCAAACTGTCAAGAACCCAAACCACATGAATAGGTCAAGTATAAATACTCCTGCCAGTGACTTCAGCCTGAATTTCCAGGTATCATTTCAAGGCATCATTGGCCAGATGTGAGTGAATAAGCCAGTTGAGTCTACAGTTGTTCAAAGACCCAGCCACTGTCTTACTAAAATTACCCAAGAAGTCTCAAATGAAGACCACCAACCAAGTTTACCAAACACACAGATGCAACAGAGATAATAAATTGATGTTTTTAACCACAAAACTATGGAGTAGTTTTAAACGCAGCAATAGATAAGCAAAACAACAGGCAAAGTTATAGCACTCTGTTCAGAAAATAGTTTATATTCACAGAGTAGAAGAATCTTAGAATCAGGAGCAAGCTATAGAAATCTGAAGGAGTTTACATTTGAATTTTTCCTTATTTTATTGCATGTTGTTTTCTTCAGTAATTGTTCAGTTAGATTCTAGGTCAAGCTAGCGGTTCAAAATTTAAGGTTTATTAACATCTTGTTTTCAGCACATAAAACATTTTCTCACATATTGACTTGGCTTATTTATGTATTTCTATAGAGATTTTCTATTTTCTTCTGAGATAAGAGGGAGGAAATGTTATGTACTCTGAGCCCTTCAGATGCCTCAAGAAGTGATTAAAGCTCTCTGTAGAACAGAAGCAATCAATGCTGTGTCATTTATATTCTCATTCTAAAACACATTCAGGTTGATCCATACAATTGTTATTTTAACCTGGCAAAGTTCTTATATAGGAAGTTAGAGCTTTGCATCGTCTAAGCTGTAATTTAAAAGACAAAAATGCATCCATTTCTCCCTATTAAAAATAGATGTCTTTGAGTTAGGCATGCTTGAAGGATAAACAATTTATTAAAAGTTTTGGCCAATCAATAAATACAAGTTTTCCGAAAAAGCAAAGAGGAAAAGAGAGAGAAAGAATAAGGAAGCTATAGACACAGAAAATATATAGTATATATATATTTATATATATATACTATATTTTTATAATGAATATAAATCATATTTATATAAATATATAAATATAAATAATCATTTGTATAATAAATATAAATAATCGTTTTTATATAATATATAATATAAATAATATAATCATTGTAAGAAAAAGACAAATTACATTTCTTTTTTGAAAGGATTAACACTTTTATTTCTTTTTCCCATTCAAGCATACACAGAGACTGCTTACCTCAGTGCTGCAATTTAGCCATGGGTCAAATAAATAGAGGACACAAGTTGTATCTAAGTAAAATTGATGGGTTGCATCAGCTCCAGAACAGAAGGTCAGAGTAAAACAGGTAATTTCAAAGGCATATGCTGATGTTTCCTGATTTAGTGTTGTCTCCTTACTCTACTGGACATAATTTTTTTTTTCTCATTCTAACTTACTTGAGGTTATGGTGGCATATAAGAAAACAAATAGCAGGATTTTATCAGCAATTGACAGACAACGAGGCAACAACATAGGCTGTGACAGAAGCTTACTTCTCAACTTGACTAAATCACAACCTTGTGACATCATAAAACAAAAACAGATGATTCAAAAGCCAGGAAAACTCGGGATTCTCAAGGCAAATAAGAAAATGAAAACATTTTAAAAACCCCTCAAATATAAAAAGGTAAAAATGGTTGGACCATATAAGCAAAACCACCCAAACCAAAGCTGGAAGTAAAACCGGTGGCCAAATAAAAGCCAAATCAGATTTGGAATCAGAAATGGTCCTGGGAAAGAACTAAAGGTAATCCAAAAAAAGTCAGTGAAAGGCAAAAAAAAATTTAAAAATTAAATAAATAAATAAATCACGTTCTGATTCAGAACCTGAAATTCAATCAGAAGAGTGGAAGCTCTCTAGCATGAAATCCACTCTGCAAGCTGAAGAATATGGCTCTGGATAGAGGAAACCCATTGGTGTTGCCTTCATCTATGGTACAATATCACCAGGGCTGGTGACTGGATCCATTGGAGCATCTCCAGTGGAAATGTTATTTGTGATATAAAGACTAGAAAAAAAATAAGGAAAAAATTTTACTTTCACATGGTTTTTGCACAAGAGGTATAGACTTTAGAAGATTCTTTTATCACCAAGTTAAACTTTAAACAAACGAGTTTACCAAGGTTATAGGTAGTCTGTTCATACTGGATAATCATTTTATAAAATTATATCTGGCCATGATTGTCATAGTTTGAGAAAAGTCGAAGATAAAGTTGTTGCCCCCAGGGAACATACAGAAAATGACTCAAGATTACAGCTATCTCAGGGTGAAATAAATATACCTTTTTTTATTACTCTCTGGTTATGGAATATAATGAAAATAGATCAAATGATATCAGGGCAGGATATCAGTTTCCTTTCCCAACATGCTTGGCCATTATTTGTCAGTCATTTCACTCTGTCACGCTTGTCTAGACTTCCAGTATTAACATAATATGTACACAGATCAACAATTTCAAACCAACCCTTGTGTCTCTGTGTTGAGCTCAGTACACCAGTTCAGACCTTTCCTTCATACTGTTGAGTTCTTGTTGAGAACATTGATATTCACATTTCCCCTTTCTTCCAGTGAGTCTCACACAGGATGCCCTTCACTTTTCAACTTGAAGCATTGGTTATCTATCTGGTTTTTATCATTTCTTTCACAGTAAATCCCTTGCTTGGGTTCTTAGGCAAAAATTTCTATCCTCTTTCCTTGGGGTATAACTACAGGAAATTTTTATTAAACATCTGAACAGATCTTAATATGTTAAGATCGGGTAATCTTGGGTAAGATTCTGCAATGCTTGGGTAAAGTAAAACACCTTTTCTGTGATGATGTACATTAGAGTTGTTCCACCTCTGTCAAGATTTGTTCTGATGTAACTTTCTTCTGTGCAACTTGGAGAATTGAATAAAATGGTGACAAATAAAGTTGCAAAGTTAGACAGAGACAAGATCATAAAAATCACACTGTGCTAACACCAATAACAATAACAGCAAGAACAATCAAGTATAATAAATATATAATAATGGTCACAATAGCTAGCTACTTACTATGTGCCAAAACTTTACATGCATAATCACATTTTTTCCCTTAGCACGATGCCATGAATTAGAAACTATCTTTATGGTTTTAAGTTGTCACACATTGCTAATGTAAAAGCCTCCAATATCTAATTCACCAAGTGACTGATTTGCTGAAGATCCAATTAACTAATGATCAATTTGTAGAGTCTCAATTTTCCAAATTTGCCAAATTAAAACATTTATCAGTTTACTAAAAATGGTTTCAACAGAATTAACAGGATACATTATAGCATTAACAAAAATATGAAATATGATTACAATTAATGTATTTTTGAATACTGAAATTTTAATTTAATAGTATTACTTATAATAAAGATTTCATCATTTTTTAAAAATAATTATTTCCTATGGAAATTCTTCATCAATCCTCTATATCATTTAGTCTTGCCAAACTTTAATCTTTCATCTTTGTCATTTTAAGGGTTTTAATCAATTTTTAAATTATTTTAATTCTCTCTTTATAATTAAATTATATCAAAATTTAAGAATGAAACATATAGATCATTAGATTCTTATTATCACTTTCCTTTTTCTATACTCAACAGTTTCTTTTCTACCTGCAACTGCTTCTTCTCACTGGCATATCCAAACTGCTCTGTTATTAGAGGCATGGAATTTTAATGCATCTGAGTAACCCCAGATATTTCTAAATTCTGATTTAATTGTAAGTATGTTTTATTTCTGATAAACAAAAATTAGAAATTATACTAAATACCTTAATTTGAAAACTATAAAGTGACATTCAATCATTTAAAATTAATAAGAAGAAATAATCCTATTATAGCTGTTAATTGTCCATTCAATGAATTGTATTTTGAAGTTGATTTTTCTTAGTTTTATTTTAACAAATTGCCCAGAAAATTGTATTTTCAAGAATTGACTTCTAGCAGACTCTTTCTATGAATCATTTTGCTTACAGTTTTACACCCACTAATAGAGATGTAAACAAAGTTATGAATATGAGTTTTAGTAGCTTGCCAAGGTAACGTGGGTAGTAAGGGGCAAATTCAGTTTTCAAATTCTGAGGATCTAAACCATATGTTAATATTTTCCATACCAATTTATATCATATTTTAATCATACTCTATGCTACCTTACCAATTATTAAAATTCTGATTTTTAAAAATTAATTCATTTTAGTTTTCATTGTTTACAGTTCAGTAGTTTAAGTAGAACCATGAAGTTAAAGATTGTGTTGCTTCCTAATGAGTAATCATTCTAACACACCTTGCAGATCTTCACTAAGTAGGCAGACAGCCTGGATATATAAGGTCAACTTGGGGATATTTGCTTGAAGAGCTAGCGCTACTTGATAAGAGTAACCTACATGACTAATAGTGTTAGCTTTTATAATAAAAGTAACAAAGAGACATTATAATATGTATATATACATAGGAGCATAAATACATTTGTAATTTAGAAATATTTATCTAGCAAAATTTTAGAGAAAAAGGGATGAAACTAGAGACAGAAAGGTCAGATAGGAAACATTGCTGTACCTTATAATTAATGATAAGATTCAACATGAAGGTATTAGAACCAGTGATTGATAAACACAACAAAGTCTAGAAATAAAATAAATAGGATTTGGTAATTTATTGGGGCAAGATTGCAGAAAGAGGGAAAAAGGTTATGGTCTAAGTCAATAGTCCTACTTCCCTTCATGATAGTAAATTGAGATGGAATGACTCTTGGTAAAGGAGATGATGAAATTAGTTTCATATCTGTTAAGTTTGAATGATTGTGACTCATTCAATTTAAATATGTACTAGGTAATAGCAGTGAGTATCTGTGTTTGTGTGTGTGTGTGTGAGAGAGAGAGAGAGAGAGAAAGAGAGAGGGGGAGAGAAAGGAAGAGAGCACATGCTCAGCGTCTGGAGTAGTCTCTGTAAATGTTTTTGAACGACCAGCATATATGTGGAAATTGAAGCCATGGATATGTACAAGATTGCAAAAATAGAATGTCAGGAAGAGACATAGGCCAAAATAGAACCCTGGGAAACTCAAATATTTAGAGAATAGAAAAAAATAAAAAGATCCTGAAAAACTGAAAATGAGCAATTGAAGAAACAGAAAGAAATCTGCGATATAGTGGTAATTTAAATGCCAAGCAATGAGGAATTCTTTCTCAGGACTTATTTGACAAAATAAGGAAATGCGCAATGTATACTGAACAACTTTGTCGAATGCTGGAAAAAAGTAAGACACGGGCAAATGTTCGATGTGTGTCAGAATAAATCATTGGTAATATTGGTGAGAGTAGTTACTGTGGTTGGGTAGGGCTAGGTGTGGGCTACCAAGGAAATCTTACAATTATTTTATCTCATAAGAAGAAACAGTTTCCTAATGTATTTTGGTGAAAGAAATCATGATTTAAAAAAATTACTTGCAGGGTCTCCTGGGTGGCTCAGTCAGTTAAGCACCTGTCTTCAGCTCAGGTCATGATCCCAGGGTTCTGGGACTGAGTCCCACATCAGGCTCCTTGCTAAGCAGGTAGCCTGCTTCTCCCTCTACCTACTGCTCCCCTGCTGTGTTCTCTCTCTCTCTCTCTCTGACAAATAAATAAAATCTTTTTAAAAAAAATTATTTCCAGATATGAGGATAGAGAATGCACCAGATAAATGTTGGATAATTCAAAGCTACTACATATTCCTGTTTTGTCCAACCTTGAAGTTTCAGTGTCATATATTCCTGAGAAATATAATAGTGAACCAAGAAAAATGACCTCTAAATATCAGGGAATTATTACATATGTAATAATTTTTAGATCTGTTATAGCTGTACATATTTCATATCTGTATATATGTAATATATAATTATTATACTTTAGTAATTCTTTTTTTTAAAGATTTTATTTATTTATTTGACAGACAGAGATCACAAGTAGGCAGAGAGACCAGCAGAGAGAGAGGAAGGGAAGCAGGCTCCCTGCTGAGCAGAGAGCCCGACGCAGGGCTTGATCCCAGGACCCTGAGATCATGACCTGAGTTGAAGGCAGAGGCTTTAACACACTGAGCGACCCAGGCACCCCACTTTAGTAATTCTGATAAAGATTGAAATAGATTCTTTATTGTCAATACAGTCTTCATAATAAACATACATATAACTCTTACTATTAAAACGCCTGAATATTAATGATAAATAACCACTTATAGAAGATATCAATTCATACATATATTTTTAATTTACAGAATATAACTTTTTTTTTCAGAAAAACATTAGGAAATATACATGCAACAGAGGAACACTGTTGTTATCATATAATATTTTAAACCTTTGTAGCAGAACAAGAATATGTTTTAAATACATAGATGAAAAGTACCTGAGTGGCTTAGTCAGTTGGGTGTCTGCCTTCCACTCCGGTCATGATCCCAGAGTCCCAGGATCAAGTCCAGTGTTGGCTTTCTTGCTCCGCAGGGAGTCTGCTTCTCTCTCTTCCCCTCCCTTCTGCTTTTGCTCTCTTTCTCTCTCATACTCTCTCTCAAATAAACAAATACACTGCTGAAAAAATTCAAATTTCATAATAAAAGTTTACTGAAATGGAAGTGCAAAGTTAAGAAACAAACTGAGTCTCCCTCTCCCACTTAGACATTAAGATAGCTTATATTGTAATAGACATTGTACTGTGTGGTTAGAAAAGAGTAAAAAGATGTTGTGTGTCTTATCTCCTCTTTCTAAAATTCACTACTAAGTTTAGGAGAATTTAAAAGACATATAAATATATAAATACAAGTCAGTGTGCTCAATGCATAAGTTATTTACTTCAGCACATTTAATTATCAAAATAAACCTATGATAGCCAAATGTTATATTTGTTTTACAGATGTCAAACTGAAGCTCAGATAGTTTAATCTTACCCTGTTAAAAAGCCACTGTGGTCTATATTTTATGTGATATTACCTGACAACAAAACCAGTGCTCCCGACCACTAACTTATGCTGCAAATTGGAAAAAAGAAAAGGGTTAATTGCAGATTGGTCTATATCTTACAGACCCAAAGATGGTCCAGGTAAATAAATAAATGACTTGAACCCACTTCTGTCCCCTAAAAAAGGCCTTGAAACATGATAAGGCCATGGAAAAAAGAGAGTTCCTTTATGTAAAAGAATTTGAACAGGACACACCAAGTTTGCACGGATTACTTATTGTAAATTAGTCTAAAAAATGAATACATGGGACGAATAGCCTGAAGAAAGAGGTTAGTCCTGTAAACAACCTTCTGTCTCGGTAGTTGATAGTAAACTACTGAAACAGCTGAGTCATATTTCCATATGCATGATGCAAATTTTCAACCTCTTATTCAAAAACCAAAATATGCCTAATGCAGAACAGAGAGGACATTCCTAGGGAACTGTGAATGCATATTTTACTCTCCTCATGGGAAGGACTGTTTCATTTATGGCTAAAATTTTCCTATATCCTTTGAAACATTAGCAAGTTTGTTACAGGCAAGATCCATGATTTTTGTGGTGTAATTTGATCAATCAAGTAGTCTTGGAAGCACAGAGAACAGAGTATCAATTTTGCCTGCAACAGAGTTCCAAGTAAGTTCACAGAGGATATGACTACTCGGATAGAAGCCTGAATTCATTTGCCAACTGAGGGAGTGGGTATGGAGCACAGATGGCTGAGGGAAAGCATGAGAAGCAATCATTTATTATTTACAATAAAATAATAAATGCAGCCTCTAATAACAATATGTTTAATAGTCTTTTTCTTTCAAAATAAAAGAAAATGTTTGTAATTGACAAGGGCATGCTGTTTTCTCAGGTTGAGATAATCATCCATGAAAACATTTTGCACAAATGATCAAAGGCTAAATATAAAACAAAATCAAATTAAGGGATGAACTCAAGAGCAATTATTCACCATCATTGCAATTACTATGTTTATTGCAACTAATATTAATTACTAGGCATTATCCTAAGTGTTTAATATTGATCACTTTATTTAATTATTAAAATACCTTTGTATGTTTGTGCCCCTTTTCTATTTTATTCTACAGGTGAAATAAAGTTTTTAATAGATTCAAACAACCAATCAGAGATAAAAACGGCAATCAAACTAACAACAGAAAATAACTTTTGGAAATAAATAAAATCTATCTACAAAACAAAACTTATAACTAAAATCTTAATAGTGAAACATAGAAACAATTTTCTTTAAAATTAAGAATTGGAAAATTACTATGCTTCCACTAATCTTGTTTAACTTTTGCAAAATGCTCTGGTCAGTACAATAAGTAAACATATTTAAAAATCATAAATAAGGGACGCCCGGGTGGCTCGGTGGGTTAAAGCCTCTGCCTTTGGCTCGGGTCATGATCTCAGGGTCCTGGGATGGAGCCCCATGTGGAGCTCTCTGCTCAGCAGGGAGCTTGCTTCCCTTCCTCTCTCTCTGCCTGCCTCTCTGCCTACTTGTGATCTCTGTCAAATAAATAAATAAAATCTTTTTAAAAAATCATAAATAAAACGAAATTGCAAGTACAAGAAATAAATCTCTCATTTTTGTAGATACGATTAACCATATAAGAAGTCGTAAATGATCTAAAAAATTATTAAAAACAAGAACTTAGGAATGTTGCTAGATACAAGATCAAGTTGCTAGGTAATTGCTAAATATAAGATCAAATGTATTTCTATATCTCAATATACAGTTAGTTATTCTAATTTTAGAAAGAGACCATTCAAAACAGAACCACAAATTATAAAGTGGTCAGGAATAAATACTGAAATGTATATAGTTAAGACTTTATTTAACTCCCAGTTACATAACTTTATTATATACTTAAGCCTTTATCCATATAGAGATAATGAGAAATTTTACTAGAAAACATGAAAAGGAATAAAAATAAATGAAACTACACCATTTCTACAGATAATCTCAAAGTCAAAGATTTCTATAATAGACTATTAAAAAATAATTTCTGGGGGTGCTTGGGTGGCTCAGTGGGTTAAAGCCTCTGCCTTCAGCTCAGGTCATGATCCCAGGGTCCTGGGATTGAGACATATGTCAGGCTCTCTGCTCAGCAGGGAGCTTGCTTCCTCCTCTCTCTCTGCCTACTTGTGATCTCTGTCTGTCAAATAAATAAATAAAATCTTTAAAAACAAACTATAATTAGATCAAATTTTATATACCTCACATCCACACTCTTATCTGGACATCTTTCAAAAACAGAATAGAGAGAAAATAAATTATAGAAGATTAGCATACTTAGATTAATAGGTCACCAGATACAGAGATAAGATGGTTCTGTTCAGGTAAAGTTCCAAATGAGTAATGAAATAATATAATTAAATGATGTATTAAAAGTGCATATACAAGTGGTAAAAATTACAAAGGAAGGATAAGCACAAAATTCAGGCCTGCAGCTGGTCATTAAGGTAGAGAACACAAGTTGCTGGGATGGTTTCATTTAAGCTAGAATTTAATACCTATATGCTTACTTTATAATTTTTAGACCACATATGCAAATTACAGTTAATCTTTTGTAATACAGCTCTTCCATAATAAAATAAAATACTTAAAAACCCCTAAACCTTGGAAAGGTTAAATATATTTTTTAAGACAAGTGTGGAGCATGTAATATTATCCCATCTATCACACTCCACAAATTGTGTTTTCACCCTCAAGGCAAAGATAAATATTTAATTTATTATTGTTCTCCTTCTGTGTTACCTTGATGCGTATTTTAAATAAAAAATGCTCAGTATATCATTAAATTACTGGTAATTCTCCAGTGCCAGGCCAATTAGATATAAATTCTTTCGCTATGTATTTAAGTCAGATATTTCACTTGACAATTGCAATCTGTTGGGAGTGACAGCCAGGATTGCTATAGCCGAGTGGTTATAATAACAAGTTAGACTTCAAAATGAAGAATTCTACTAGGGAAAACAAGATATATAGATAGATATAGATATAGATATAGATAGATAGATATATAGATATATAGATATAGATATCTATATCTATCTATCTATATCTATATCTATCTATATATAGATATAGATAGATAGATATAGATATCTATATCTATATCTATATCTATAATATATATATTATATATATAATCTATATATATATATAAAAACAATGATAACAGAAACAGTTCACCAAGAAGACAAAATTCCAAGTGTTTGTACTTTTAATAACAAAGCTTAAACTCACTAGAAGCAAATCTAGAGAGAGCTAAAAGGAGAAACAGACAAATCCACAATCATGCTGATGTCAACACTACTTTCTGAAAGAATGATGGCAGTGTATAGAATAAGCAGACAAAAAATCAATAAGAATATAGAGTTAAACAATATTATGAATTAACTTGGCCTAATTGATATTTATAGAACATTCCAACCAACGACTTAGAAGTCCACAGTTTTTTTTCCCCAAGTACACAAAGGACACTTGCCAAGAAAGAAAGACTACATGCAGGGCGATGAAACAAGTTTTATCATATGGAATATGATTAATCTTCACAGCAGTTAAATTCAACAATAGATAAAAAGTATCAGGGAAATCTCCAAATAGTTAGAAAACAAATGAAATAGACTTCTTTTTTTTTAAGGTTTTATTTATTTATTTGACAGACGGAGATCACAAGTAGGCAGAGAGGCAGGCAGAGAGAGAGGAGGAAGCAGGCTCCCTGCTGAGCAGGGAACCTGATCCAGGGCTCCATTCCAACACCTTGGGATCATGACCTGAGCCGAAGACAGAGACTTTAACCTACTGAGCCACTCAGGCGCCCCTAAACTTCTAAATTATTTTTCAATCAAAAGTAAACTACAGGAGACATTATGATGTCTTTTATTTAAATAAAAATACTTTATATAAAAATTTAGAGAACACAACTCAAGAAGTGTATGAGAAAATTTATGGTATTAAATGTATATATCAGAAAATAAGAAATATCTAAAATTAATTATCTAAGCTCTCACTTTAAGAAATTGTAAATAAAAAGCAACTAAACCCAAAGAAGGTAGACAAGGGAAATAAAAAGTTGTTGAAACATAAGGAAATGAAGTAGAAAATAGAACTGTACAGTTAAAATTGGTTTGTGTGTATATGTACTTTTTACCTCAATGAATTTGATTTACTAAAAGAGCTGTGAAGGGATATGCAATTTATTGAAAAATATTTCCAGTGATCATAGGCATAAAGTGCTACACCCTGAGGAAGAAAGCTGCATCTACAGAAGTATTTCAGTACTTTTTAACTTAACAGTCCTTTAACAGAAACAACGAACAAAAGTATGATAATAGTATCTCTCTTAGTGATTCCCATTTTATATGTGTTGCCATCAGCTGAATTTCATCCATATCTATTTTACCGATGAACATTTAACAAGTCTCTCAATAAAACTGCCCACCGATTCATATGTATATGTATATTTATATATGATTGCAAAGTAATACATGGGTTTAATTCTTTTGGTATAATCACAAGCTAAATCTCAATGTTAATTAGCAAAAAATTAAAATTTCAGAGTCCTATCATGTACCAAAAAACTTTTCTATTTTATATATTTTTGTTCAAGACTCGTAACACCCTTTCTTAATGTTTAATCTACTTTTTAAGATGAAGACATGAAATATTATCAGACTTAAGCAATTTACCTCATATAGCAGTCTCTGATCATGTTCTCAAATACAGCAATTAATCTGCTATACCACATTACCTTCTTCTTAACTTACATATTTTAATTTACTCTGTCTTATGAAACAGGGATACAGATGATAAACTATAATAATAATCTTTATACCCAATGAGTCCAATAGATTTTTTTTAAACATCATTATAAGGAGGGAGGAGTCAAGATGGCGGAGAAGTAGCAGCCTGAGACTACATCAGGTAGCAGGAGATCAGCTCGATAGCTTATCTAAACATTGCAAACACCTACAAATCCAACGGGAGAGCGAAGAGAAGAAGAACAGCAACTCTAGAAACAGAAAATCAACCACTTTCTGAAAGGTAGGACTGGCGGAGAAGTGAATCTAAAACGACGGGAAGATAGACCGCGGGGGGAGGGGCCGGCTCCCGGCAAGCGGCGGAGGAACGGAGCACAAAATCAGGACTTTTAAAAGTCTGTTCCACTGAGGGACATTGCTCCAGGGGCTAAACCGGGGTGAAGCCCACGCGGGGCCAGCGTGGCCCCAGGCCCCGCAGGGTCACAGAAGGATCGGGGGTGTCAGAGTGTCGGAGAGCTCGCAGCTATTAGAACGGAGAAGCCGGCTGCCAAGACAGAGCCGAGGACTGAACTCTCAGCTCGGGGTTACCTTGAACTGGTCGCGGGCTGGGTGAGCTCCGAGCGCGGCTAGAGGCTGGGGATACGGGAGTGATTGGGTGCTGTCCTCTGGGGGCGCACTGAGGAGTGGGGCCCCAGGCTCTCGGCTCCTCCGGGCCGGAGACTGGGAGGCCGCCATTTTCATTCCCGTCCTCCGGAACTCTACGGAAAGCGTTCAGGGAACAGAAGCTCCCAAAAGGGAACCCGAGCCGATTACTTAGTCCGGCCGCCGGTAAGGGCGGTGCAATCCCGCCTCGGGCAAAGACACTTGAGAGTCACTACAACAGGCCCCTCCCCCAGAAGATCAACAAAATATCCAGCCAGAACGAATTTCATCTATCAAGGAGAAAGCAGATTCAATTCCTAAGACAGCAGAGCAATTCCAGAGGAGGAGAAAGCAAAGCACGGAACTCATGGCTTTCTCCCCATGATTCGTTAGTCTTGCGGCTACTTCAATTTTTTTTTCTTTTTTCAATTTTTTTTTCTTTTTTCAATTTTTTTTTCTTTTTTCTTTTTTCTTCTTCTGCTAAATTTTTTAAAACTTTTACCCTTTTCTTTTTTAACATTTTTTGACTAGTTCATCTAAATATATATATTTTTTCTTTCTTTTTTGTATTTTTTAATTTTTTTTATTTTTTAAATTTTTTTCTTTCTTTTTTTTTTTTTTCTTTTTTCTTTTCTTTTTTTTTCAGAAGCTGTTTTATCCCCTTTCTCCCCCCCACAATTTGGGGTCTCTTCTCATTTGGTTACAGCGCATTTTTCCGGGGTCTTTGCCACCCTTTTAGTAGTTTATTTGCTCCTTCATATCCTCTTATCTGGACAAAATGACAAGGCGGAAAAAATCACCACAAACAAAAGAACAAGAGACAGTACCGAAGGCTAGGGACCTAATCAACACAGACATGGGTAATATGTCAGATCAAGAGTTCAGAATGACGATTCTGAACATTCTAGCCGGGCTCGAAAAAGGCATGGAAGATATTAGAGAAACCCTCTCTGGAGATATTAAAGCCCTTTCTGGAGAAATTAAAGAACTAAAATCTAACCAAGTTGAAATCAAAAAAGCTATTAATGAGGTGCAATCAAAAATGGAGGCTCTCACTGCTAGGATCAATGAGGCAGAAGAAAGAATTAGTGATATAGAAGACCAAATGACAGAGAATAAGGAAGCCGAGCAAAAGAGGGACAAACAGCTACTGGACCATGAGGGGAGAATTCGAGAGATAAGTGACACCATAAGACGAAACAACATTAGAATAATTGGGATTCCAGAAGAAGAAGAAACAGAGAGGGGAGCAGAAGGTCTATTGGAGAGAATCATTGGAGAGAATTTCCCTAATATGGCAAAGGGAACAAGCATCAAAATCCAGGAGATGCAGAGAACCCCCCTCAAAGTCAACAAGAATAGGTCCACACCCCGTCACCTAATAGTAAAATTTACAAGTCTTAGTGACAAAGAGAAAATCCTGAAAGCAGCCCGAGAAAAGAAGTCTGTAACATACAATGGTAAAAATATTAGATTGGCAGCAGACTTATCCACAGAGACCTGGCAGGCCAGAAAGAGCTGGCATGATATATTCAGAGCACTCAACGAGAAAAACATGCAGCCAAGAATACTCTATCCAGCTAGGCTATCATTGAAAATAGAAGGAGAGATCAAAAGCTTCCAGGACAAACAAAAACTGAAAGAATTTGCAAACACCAAACCAGCTCTACAGGAAATATTGAAAGGGGTCCTCTAAGCAAAGAGAGAGCCTAAAAGTAGTAGATCAGAAAGGTACAGAGACAATATACAGTAACAGTCACCTTACAGGCTAATAATGGCACTAAATTCATATCTCTCAATAGTTACCCTGAATGTTAATGGGCTAAATGCCCCAATCAAAAGACACAGGGTATCAGAATGGATAAAAAAACAAAACCCATCAGTATGTTGCCTACAAGAAACTCATTTTAGACGCGAAGACACCTCCAGATTTAAAGTGAGGGGGTGGAAAACAATTTACCATGCTAATGGGCATCAGAAGAAAGCTGGAGTGGCAATCCTTATATCAGATCAATTAGATTTTAAGCCAAAGACTATAATAAGAGATGAGGAAGGACACTATATCCTACTCAAAGGGTCTGTCCAACAAGAAGATCTAACAATTTTAAATATCTATGCCCCTAACGTGGGAGCAGCCAACTATATCAACCAATTAATAACAAAATCAAAGAAACACATCAATAATAATACAATAATAGTAGGGGACTTGAACACTCCCCTCACTGAAATGGACAGATCATCCAAGCAAAAGATCAACAAGGAAATAAAGGCCTTAAATGACACACTGGACCAGATGGACATCACAGATATATTCAGAACATTTCATCCCAAAGCAACAGAATACACATTCTTCTCTAGTGCACATGGAACCTTCTCCAGAATAGATCATATCCTGGGTCACACATCAGGTCTCAACTGGTATCAAAAGATTAGGATCATTCCCTGCATATTTTCAGACCACAATGCTCTGAAGCTAGAACTCAATCACAAGAGGAAAGCTGGAAAGAACCCAAATACATGGAGACTAAACAGCATCCTTCTAAAGAATGAATGGGTTAACCAGGAAATTAAAGAAGAATTGAAAAAATTCATGGAAACAAATGATAATGAAAACACAACAGTTCAAAATCTGTGGGACACAGCAAAGGCAGTCCTGAGAGGAAAATATATAGCGGTACAAGCCTTTCTCAAGAAACAAGAAAGGTCTCAAGTACACAACCTAACCCTACACGTAAAGGAGCTGGAGAAAGAACAAGAAAGAAACCCTAAACCCAGCAGGAGAAGAGAAATCATAAAGATCAGAGCAGAAATCAATGAAATAGAAACCAAAAAAACAATAGAAAAAATCAATGAAACTAGGAGCTGGTTCTTTGAAAGAATCAATAAGATTGATAAACCCCTGGCCAGACTCATCCAAAAGAAAAGAGAAAGGACCCAAATCAATAAAATCATGAATGAAAGAGGAGAGATCACAACTAACACCAAAGAAATACAGACAATTATAAGAACATACTATGAGCAACTTTACGCCAACAAATTGGACAATCTGGAAGAAATGGATGCATTCCTAGAGACATATAAACTACCACAACTGAACCAGGAAGAAATAGAAAACCTGAACAGGCCCATAACCAGTAAGGAGATTGAAACAGTCATCAAAAATCTCCAAACAAACAAAAGCCCAGGGCCAGACGGCTTCCCAGGGGAATTCTACCAAACATTTAAAGAAGAACTCATTCCTATTCTCCTGAAACTGTTCCAAAAAATAGAAATGGAAGGAAAACTTCCAAACTCATTTTATGAGGCCAGCATCACCTTGATCCCAAAACCAGACAAGGATCCCACCAAAAAAGAGAACTACAGACCAATATCCTTGATGAACACAGACGCAAAAATTCTCACCAAAATACTAGCCAATAGGATTCAACAGTACATTAAAAGGATTATTCACCATGATCAAGTGGGATTTATTCCAGGGCTGCAGGGTTGGTTCAACATCCGCAAATCAATCAATGTGATAGAACACATTAATAAAAGAAAGAACAAGAACCATATGATACTCTCAATAGATGCTGAAAAAGCATTTGACAAAGTACAGCATCCCTTCCTGATCAAAACTCTTCAAAGTGTAGGGATAGAGGGCACATACCTCAATGTTATCAAAGCCATCTATGAAAAACCCACCGCAAATATCATTCTCAATGGAGAAAAACTGAAAGCTTTTCCGTTAAGGTCAGGAACACGGCAGGGATGTCCATTATCACCACTGCTATTCAACATAGTACTAGAAGTCCTAGCCTCAGCAATCAGACAACAAAAAGAAATTAAAGGCATCCAAATTGGTAAAGAAGAAGTCAAACTATCACTCTTCGCAGATGATATGATACTATATGTGGAAAACCCAAAAGACTCCACTCCAAAACTGCTAGAACTTGTTCAGGAATTCAGTAAAGTGTCAGGATATAAAATCAATGCACAGAAATCAGTTGCATTTCTGTACACCAACAACAAGACTGAAGAAAGAGAAATTAAGGAGTCAATCCCATTTACAATTGTACCCAAAACTATAAGATACCTAGGAATAAACCTAACCAAAGAGACTAAGAATCTATACACAGAAAATTATAAAGTACTCATGAAAGAAATTGAGGAAGACACAAAAAAATGGAAAAATGTTCCATGCTCCTGGATTGGAAGAATAAATATTGTGAAAATGTCTATGCTACCTAAAGCAATCTACACATTTAATGCAATCCCTATCAAAATACCATCCATTTTTTTCAAAGAAATGGAACAAATAATCCTAAAATTTATATGGAACCAGAAAAGACCTCGAATAGCCAAAGGAATATTGAAGAACAAAGCCAAAGTTGGTGGCATTACAATTCCGGACTTCAAGCTCTATTACAAAGCTGTCATCATCAAGACAGCATGGTACTGGCACAAAAACAGACACATAGATCAGTGGAACAGAATAGAGAGCCCAGAAATCGACCCTCAACTCTATGGTCAACTAATCTTCGACAAAGCAGGAAAGAATGTCCAATGGAAAAAAGACAGCCTCTTCAATAAATGGTGCTGGGAAAATTGGACAGCCACATGCAGAAAAATGAAATTGGACCACTTCCTTACACCACACACAAAAATAGACTCCAAATGGTTGAAGGACCTCAATGTGAGAAAGGAATCCATCAAAATCCTTGAGGAGAATGCAGGCAGCAACCTCTTCGACCTCAGCCGTAGCAACATCTTCCTAGGAACAACGGCAAAGGCAAGGGAAGCAAGGGCAAAAATGAACTATTGGGATTTCATCAAGATCAAAAGCTTTTGCACAGCAAAGGAAACAGTTAACAAAACCAAAAGACAACTGACAGAATGGGAGAAGATATTTGCAAACGACATATCAGATAAAGGGCTAGTATCCAAAATCTATAAGGAACTTAGCAAACTCAACACCCAAAGAACAAACAATCCAATCAAGAAATGGGCAGAGGACATGAACAGACATTTCTGCAAAGAAGACATCCAGATGGCCAACAGACACATGAAAAAGTGCTCCACGTCACTCGCCATCAGGGAAATACAAATCAAAACCACAATGAGATATCACCTCACACCAGTCAGAATGGCTAAAATGAACAAGTCAGGAAATGACAGATGCTGGCGAGGATGTGGAGAAAGGGGAACCCTCCTCCACTGTTGGTGGGAATGCAAGCTGGTGCAACCACTCTGGAAAACAGCATGGAGGTTCCTCAAAATGTTGAAAATAGAACTACCCTATGACCCAGCAATTGCACTACTGGGTATTTACCCTAAAGATACAAACATAGTGATCCGAAGGGGCACGTGTACCCGAATGTTTATAGCAGCAATGTCTACAATAGCCAGACTATGGAAAGAACCTAGATGTCCATCAACAGATGAATGGATCAAGAAGATGTGGTATATATACACAATGGAATACTATGCAGCCATCAAAAGAAATGAAATCTTGCCATTTGCGACGATGTGGATGGAACTAGAGCGTATCATGCTTAGTGAAATAAGTCAATCGGAGAAAGACAACTATCATATGATCTCCCTGATATGAGGACATGGAGAAGCAACATGGGGGGGTAGGAGATAGGAGAAGAATAAATGAAACAAGATGGGATTGGGAGGGAGACAAACCATAAATGACTCTTAATCTCACAAAACAAATTGGGGGTTGCTGCGGGGAGGTGGGATTGGGGGAGGGGGAGCGGGCTATGGACATTGGGGAGGGGAAGTGAACCATAAGAGACTATGGACTCTGAAAAACAACCTGAGGGTTTTGAAGGGTCAGGGGTGGGAGGTTGGGGCAACCTGAGGGTTTTGAAGGGTCAGGGGTGGGAGGTTGGGGGAACAGGTGGTGGGTAATGGAGAGGGCACGTTTTGCATGGAGCACTGGGTGTTGTGCAAAAAGAATGAATACTGTTACGCTGAAAAAATAAATAAAATGAGAAAAAAAAAAAAAAAAAAAAAAACATCATTATAAAAGGAAGAGTCCGGGAAAACTTACTAATATATTTTTATACTAAAAGGAGCCTTTAGATCCGAGTTGATGGTTCTTCATTTTAAACTTATCTGGGAGAAATTTAAATTTAGAGGAAATCATTATATTTTAGATATATAATTTCAAATTGATAGGTATAATGTGTGTACTTTCTAAATCCAGCTAATCCGGAAAGAGCTGAGTGCTAGATACTGGAATTATTTTACTAATGCACCAATTATAGAAAACAAAGTTGGAAACATCAATATCATTCTTTGAGACATTATGTTGGTTATTTATTTAAAGACATTTTGACTTTGCAATGTATCGACTATGTACTAAGTATGCAAAAATGAATAAAAGAGTTCACAGCATATTAAGGGAGAAAATGTTGAAACAATCAAATTGGAATGTGATAGGAGTTACATTGAAATGTGAACAGTAAATAATGTTGATGCCAAGGAGGACGTGATTAATTTTATATTTGAAACAAGCTTTGCGCAGTGGCAGTATCGTAGCCGATGAGGTTTATCCGAGGCGCGATTATTGCTAATTGAAACTTAAGGGAAAAGGGTCTGAAAAGTTGCTGCTTAATCTGATTAAAGAGATGGACATTTTAATCCAAAAGAAATACTTTTGCTCTATGTGAACTACTTTATAAAGTCATAAGTTAATATTTTAAAATTTTGATAATAGTCTTCAAATATGTTTTCCACTATTAGTAAATGCATCAGTGACATTAATTTTAAAGATAACTCTACTTCACTAAATATTTTTTTTCTTCAAACTATTGTCCTGAATCTAAGTTTGACCATGGCAAAATTTATTTGTGGGCCTATATGCATGTATGAGGAGTGTTCTAGAGTTTGGGATTTTTTTCCACTTACCTCAGAACTTTTTGGGTGAGATTTCCCTCACTGATTATTTAAATAGTGAACACTTGTCTTTAGAGTCTCTTATCTGGAAAAAACATTAAATATAGGATATCTGATGTCATTACTTCACTCTCTTTTAGTTTAACCTGGACCTTTAGGAAGAAGGTATAAACATTCACAGAGTAGAAAGCACATACCACTTTCTCTCTCCTAATGTGCAAGGCACATTCCAACCACTGATTCAGATCAACTTTATAACATAAATTTTATTATAACTTTGGTGCATAGAGGTACCCTTAAGAATTTCATGACTGTCTTCTATTCAGTATCTCATATTACAATGATAACTACAATCTCTGGTGACAAATCCAAAATATATCGTAGGACATGAATAATGTAGACATAAAAATCCTAAATACTAACGTTGAGGGAATTGGTTCATGTCTGTCTGATCCTTTGATATCCTTTTTTCACTCCATCCTTTCTGTGTTGGCTTTCAATGGGAGTATCTCTGATGTATTTGTGTGTGAATGCGGACTTATTTTTTAAAATATACTTTATTTAAAAGAAAACTCTTAACATCTATTTCTAATTTTGGAAAAAGGAGGACTGTTTGCCAGCAGCAAAATACATATACACTGAGCCAGCTGCTCTGTTTCAAAAATAAAAAGTATGCTATGCAATCTTTGAAACTTGTGGAAAAATGTGATTCAGATTTTTTAAATAACTCCGAAGCTAAATGATCTGGAAGGTGACATTGTCAGAACAATTCTGAAAGAACAACCAAAGATGGAGACATCATCATTTCACATAGGAAAGAAATTAGTAATCATATATGTGAGTCATTTTTCTCACAGGAATAATAATATTCTGTTGTAGTCTGAAGAAGAAAATGTTTGGAAAAGTATCAGTGGGAATGTTACTATGAAACACAATTAAATGGGCAAGTTCTAGAACACTTACAATTATCACAGCAATTCTGATTTACTTTATGGTATTTCAATTTTCAATAGCCTTAGAAGATTATAAACTAATATAAAAATTAAAAGATGATTATTTTAGGCTTAATTTTAAGCAAGAAGACTTATTCCAGCAAGAGATATCTAAACTGTTTTTTGTTTTCTTTTTGGTTTTGTTTTTTGTGTTTTTTTTTCTTTTTTACCGAAACTCTTCTTTATGCCACATTTACTTGTGACAGAGCCCCGTTCTGTTTTGTTTAGCTGAAAAGAGGTCAGAGAATCAGCTCATGTATTTCATGGACCCAGTACATTTTCTTCACTGTTACTGGTTGCTTGGAACTTGAAAATAGTTTCATTGATTTTTTTTGTGTGTCATATCTGGAATAGAAAAAGGCAGCTTAAGATAATGTTCTAAAGGCTCCCCTCCCCAATGTCCATAGCCCGAGGCGAACCATAAGAGACTATGGACTCTGAAAAACAACCTGAGGGTTTTGAAGGGTCAGGGGTGGGAGGTTGGGGGAACAGGTGGTGGGTGATGGGGAGGGCACGTTTTGCATGGAGCACTGGGTGTTGTGCAAAAAGAATGAATACTGTTACGCTGAAAAAAAAAAAAAAAAAAAAAAAAGATAATGTTCTAAAGGCAAAGGTTAGTTGTATTCTGGATTTCTGTTTTAACCATCTCTGTGATTTTATGCCTTGAAAAAAATTACTTGTAGGCTTCATTGGGGATTTGTGATGGAACAAATACACGAGTGTTCAACTCTCTATAATAACTATGTGTTAATCTTTATCAGACAATGTAAAAATTATTTAACTTGGGCACAATTTATCTTCTGATTGTTGATTTTCTTGGCTTTCTTAGATTTGGATCTTCAAATGACGATTTTTCAGAATTTCATTTGAAAACTCATTTTTAGGAAGCTTTGCTTTGTTTTCTTCTGTTTTGTCTTGTATTTTCTCTCTCTCTCCTTCTCGCTCTTTCTACCTTCTTGTGCTCCCTGTGTTTGGTCTTCCCTTTCCTGTCTATGTTTGTTTTACACTATACTTTTGGTTGTCTCCAGGTGAGAGTCCATGCCCCACTGAAAACCAGATCCTTGAGGAAGGGCCCTGTTGTGACATTAGTAGATAGCAGATTCAGAGAGCTGGCGGGCAGCTTGGTTCAGCCCTCGTGGAAAGCTGTGCCTATTTCTTTCTACCTCGCCAGGCCTATTGGTTGGCTCAAATCCCCAGTAGTGTTTTGTAGGAGCTTGTGTTTGTTTATTTGTTTGTTTGATTTTATAAATGCATTTCAGAATGAAATAGGGGATGAATCACTTATTTTAGGAGAAGCCAGTTACCAGTTGGTAAAGATACTCAAAGAGGCAGGTTGAGAGTTCCATGTGGTGGAGAAATTAGGCCTCTTACCAAGAGCCAGGATGAATTTGTCCAGACATATGAGAGATCCACCTTGGATATGAAGATTCTGTCCAGCCAAAGCCTTCAGATGACTGCAGTCCTTGAATATAAATTCATGAAAGATGCTGAGCTAGAACCACCAGCTAAGCCACTTCTCTGATTCATAGAAATTGTGTGAGATAATGCTTGTTTTAAGCTACTAGGTTTTGGGGTCACTTGTTACACAGCAGTAGATAATGACTATTTCCTTCTATATGGGTAACTTTGTCAGGTCTCCATCTCCATCTCCATCTCCATCTCCATCTCCATCTCCATCTTTCTCCATGTCTATGGGTAAAGCTAGAACTCTTTAGAAAATAGCACTAAAATTATTAATTGGATGTAATAAAATGTAATGATCAGTAGAAACTAATTTCCTATTTAAATCTTATTTAATGCCTTGCTCTTTGATAAAGATTACTTGGAAATAGTTCTGAAAATAGGTATAAACTAAAAATTAGCAGTCATAAAATGCTCATTTCTTAGATAATAGCCTCAGGTTTTAACTGCCAATTTGCATAAGATGTTAATGAAATATAGATTATAAAAGTAACACCCAAATCTTGAGCTGGGACATAATACTATCACTAGATCTCTGAATTATATTTCCCTTACAAATCACATACTGAAGAAATCATATTTATTTACTCATTAAATATCATTTAAAGTTCTGCTACTGTAAAGACTCTCAGAGACACCATTCAATGACATCATAATCCAAGTGGCTTCATAAACCCCCAGAACATTGAGGGTGCTTTACAAAATACCCTTGTCGGGAATTAATTGAAATTTAAGATATTCAGAATGCAAATACAGATCTGGAGATAAGGGGAATGTTTCAACAAAATCAAATCCTTATCTTGGTTTACAAATATGCACTTCTCATGCCCTGTATCTCAAACTATGTAATAGTTCATGTGTAGATTCAGCACGCACATGCGTGTATGTGCGTGCACACACACACACACACACACACACACACACACACACAGAAAATACACTGGATTTCAACCCTACAGTTGAAGACATAGTCTCAGAGAAAACTTTTGTGTCCATGTCAAATGTATTAATCAGTACTCTTGAATTCTGATGACAGAGACCCAACTCAAAGTTGTTTACCCCCCAAAATTAAATGCATTATTTCATATCTAAATAGGTGGATATTATTTCAGAGATAGTTAGATTAAAGAATTCAAAAAATTATCACTCACCAAGGCTCTATATCTCTCTATAATTCTCAGTCCCACATTCTGCTCTTGGCTTAATTCCCAAGTAGGCTGTCTCCATTTGGGGTCAAGAAGGACATCAAAAACCCCAGCCATACATAATGCTGTTTATAACATGGACCTACACTAAACCAACCCAGTGTAAAGGCAGTATTCTTGTTGCCCTGGGCTCAAAGTCAATGCCTATTCCTTGCAAAATGTGGGAGAAAATGAAGGAGGGTTACCTACTCCAAAGCACACTGAACAAAATCACTGTGGAAAAGGAGACATATTGTCTTTCTAGGGAAAGCAGACTAAATAGACAAAATCTCAGATCCTGTACATTTATTATGTGAATTACTATTTAGTCCTCAGAGCTAAAGTTGATATTCTAATTATAAGAGTATTTTCAAGATTTATTTAGTTGTCAATCTATATTAACATCATTTTAGTTGTTTATTCTTTTATTCAAACTTACTGAACATATGATGTATTCCAGGAACTATTTTAGGTTTTAAGGATATGTCAGTGAAAACAAAGATTACAATTCTTTTGTTGTCATTGTTCTCATAGAGATCACATCTTATGAATCTAACATTTTAGTGTTAAAAGTGCAAATCTCCAGATACCACCATGGACCTACAGAATTAGAAACAAGAAATATGAGAGCGTCATCATGTGCATAATGCATGGCACATGTATGTCCTTGGGTATACTAATGTTTCAGATATAAACTGCTTTTCTTTTACCATCTTTTTTTCTCATGCTCTGTAACTCTGATATTTACTATAAAGTTTTCCTGTAATCTTCTGTTGGAATGTTATTTAATCTTAGATTGTATATTCTGACATTGAGAACAATTATTGAGATATCCTACTGCCCTTGTGTTATCTTTTGATACTTATAAAATTAAAACATATCTTTCACAATACTCTGTCTTACCAAATTTTGTCTTTCTTTCACCTTCCAGTACAAGAGCAGGAACCTTCAAAATCCTGACCTACAGTATGTTTGTCATGTTAAAGTACTAAAATGTGTACTATATTCATTCTTGTCTATATTGTATTGTGGACAAAGAAGTAATTATAAACAACTAATAAAATAATAATAAAATGAATCTAAAAATATTCAGTACTTTTATGGCCTTTTTACTTTTTTAAAAGATTTTACTTATTTATTTATTTGAAAGAGAGAGCAAGCCTGAGAGGAAGGAGGCTCAGAGGGAGAAGCAGACTTCCCACTGAGTGAGGAGCCTGACACAGAACTCAATCCTCTGTCTCCAAGATCATGACCTGAGCTGAACGCCATTGTTTAACTGACTGAGCCAACCCAGTGCTCCTTTCATGGCCTTTTTATTTAAGCTTATTAAAATTGTAAATCAATAGGATATAAAAAGGTTGGGTATTAGGTACTTTTCTTATGGTAAGATGATAAGACACTATAGAGAAAACCATATAAGACAAAAAAGAAATAAAAATTTTATGCACTTCTTTTCTTATGTATTACATAGGAAAATATTCAGGCATATTCCACCAGACATGATTATGGGGAAAAATACAAGCATGGAAGCAAAACTGAGTACCAATTAACCTCAAAAGGTGAAGTTCTTTAGCAATTTGAGGAGATCAGACATGTTTTGTTTGCTTTTCCATCTACCTTCTTTCTCAAGTACATTTTGAACATCGTATCTACCAGGTTCCCTAATATTTCAAATCTAAAGTCATTATTTTCATTAAACTGGATAATAGCCAACCCCAGTTTTAAAACACCACCCAAATTCTTGGTCAAGATTTTATATCCAATCAGTACATATAATGATATAGCTTATTTTACTCTTAATGTATGCAGTAGATAATCTCTTAAGTGACAGTCATTGAATAATTGAGCCAGAAAATCTCACCCAATGCACTTTCCATTGAACACCAACTAGGTAATACATGGGACACTGAAGTCTGGTGGTTTGTTGTCTACTTTTTCATAAATCTTTGTTCTACTCCTACAACTAATTCCATCTCTTTATGTCAAGTTGTTATTGTGACTACATGATTTCATTAAATATGATGTCAATTGATTAAATATAAATAGGAAAAGAATAATTCTTTGGGAAGAAACTAAACTGAATGTCTTAGTCTTGATAATGCCCTACCCTGTCACCATTAGAAAATATAGTTAAAAAATACACTCAATTTAGAAATGAAACCAAAAACATTCATGTGATTTTTAAAATTAGAGAGCAATTCTATAAGCAATTTGTGATTCTCTTTAAGTTCTTCATTATAAATAAAAATCACACTGGAAATAACATACAGGATATTATGGATATGACATTCTGACTACTATGAAGTTTTGCTTTATATTTCCCAGATGATGAGTGTTGTGGAGAATCTTCTCATATGTCTCTTAGCTATCTGTATGTCTTCCTTAGAAAATTGTCTATTTGGCTACCCTATGACCCAGCAATTGCACTACTGGGTATTTACCCGAAAGATACAAATGTAGTGATCCGAAGGGGCACATGCACGGGAATGTTTATAACAGCAATGTCCACAATAGCCAAACTATGGAAAGAACCTAGATTTCCATCAACAGATGAATGGATCAAGAAAACGTGGTATATATATACAAAGGAATACTATGCAGCCATCAAAAGAAATGAAATCTTGCCATTTGCGATGACGTGGATGGAATTAGAGGGCATTAAGCTTAAAGAAATAAGTCAATTGGAGAAAGACAACTGTCATATGATCTCCCTGATATGAGGAAGTGGAGATGCAATGTGGGGGGGTTGGGGTGTAGGGAAAGAATAAATGAAGCAAGATGGGATCTGGAGGGAGACAAACCATAAAAGACTCTTAATCTCACAAAACAGTGTTGCTGAGGGGAGGGGGTTTAGGAGAGGGTGGTGGGGCTATGGACATTGGGGAGGATATGGGCTATGGTGAGTGCTGTGAAGTGTATAAACCTGGCAATTCACAGACCTGTACCCCTGGGGATAAAAATATTATATGTTTATTAAAAAAATAAATAAATAAAATGAATTAAATAAATAAATAAAAGTAAAAATTCAATAAATAAATAAGTAAAAATTTTAAAAAAGGAATATTGTCTATTCATGTCTTCTGTTCATTTTTTTTAAAGATTTTATTTATTTATTTGACAGAGAGAGATCACAAGTAGATAGAGAGGCAGGCAGAGAGAGAGAGAGGGAAGCAGGCTCCCTGCTGAGCAGAGATCCCGATGTGGGACTCGATCCCAGCACCCTGAGATCATGACCTGAGCCGAAGGCAGAGGCTTAGCCCACTGAGCCACCCAGGCGCCCTTCTATTCATTTTTTAACTGAATTATTAGTTTTTGAGGTATTGAGTTTTTAAAGTTCTTTATATATTTTGAATACTAACCCTTTATCATATATGTCATTTGCAAATATCTTCTCACATTCCATAGGAAACAGCAGATGCTGGCAACGATACAGAGATGGGAAACACTCTTACACTGCTAGTGGGAATGCAACTGATGCAGCTACTAGGGAAAACAGTATGGAGGTTCCTCAAAAAGTTAAAAATAGAACTACTTTACAATCCTTCAATTGCACTACTAGGTATTTACTCAAAGGATACAAAAATACTGATTTGAAGGGATGCATGCCCCCCAATGTTTATTGCAGCATTTTCAACAATGGCCAAATTATGGAAAGAGCCCAATGTCCATCAAGTGAATGGAGAAAGAAGAGGTGCTGATGAATGAATGAAGAAATATATATATATATAATTAAGCCATAAAAAAGAATGAAATCTTGCCATTTGCAATGACATGGATGGAGCTAAAGAGCATTATGCTAAGTGAAATAAATCAGAGAAAGACAAATATATGATTTCACTCACATGTGGAATTTAAGAAATAAAACAAGTGAACATGGGGAAGAAAGGCAAACCAAGAACAGACTGAGGATTTCTGGAGTAGAGGTGGGCAAGGGGATGGGTCAAACAAATGATGGGTATTGAACAGGGCACTTGCTTTGATGAATACTGGGTGTTGTATGTAAGTTTAGAATTTAGAATCACTAAATTTAGAATCACTAAATTCTATATCTGAAACTAATATTACCCTGTATGTTAACTAACTGGAATTTAAATAAAAAATTGGAGAAAAAATAGCAAAAAAAGAGGAGGTATTATAGATATGGAAATGGATATTGACGAAGTATCCAGAGGAAATCCAAATAGACTCACGTTAAAAATGGGCTTTGCTTTATATGCTGGTCAAAAAATGCACATATATGCCTCAGGTAATCATCTGGATCTGAGTCTAAAGTTCAGTCACTTGTTTTCACAGCGTAGGACCTAATGACTGGAATCTTCTTTGTCCCCGTCCCTCTCGAGATCTATTGCCTGTTTTGTTTTTGTTTTTGTTTTTGTTTTCCTACAAAGTTAGACAGTTTCTAAGAATAAGTGATTTAAAATGATAGAGCACCACAAGAGGTGATAATTAACTTGATAAAAGCTATGTAGTTAATATTAATAGACATAATACTATTTAGAATTACTCACTAAAAATCCTTTGAAAATAACAATTCACCTATTAGTCAAATTAATTCTTCTAGTGCCTCATGGTTTAAATTAAGAAATTTGAAGAGTTTATTTCCTAGATGGTGCCACGGGTGGCATTCTATTCTTTGTTGTTTACTTTAATATCAAACCACATTTGGTCACCCTTAGTCACTGTAAATTAAAGTTCGTCTATTATTACTCATGAGTTAACATGAAAAGTAATGACTTAAGAAATTATGACATGGGGACAACTTAAGTGTATGCCTTCAGCTCAGGTCATGATCTCAAGATCCTGGGATGGAGTCCCACATTGGGCTCTAAGCTCTGCTAAGCAGAGAGCCTGCTTCTCCCTCTCCCTCTGCCCCGCCCCCACCCAGCTTGTGCACGCTCTCTCTCTCTCTCTCTGTGTCAAATAAAATCTTTAAAAAAGAAGTGATATTTTTCCAAGAGAAGTAAACACCTATTGTTTTGAAAAGGTTTGAATTCAAGATAAAATACAATGATTTATTGGCCTTTTCTTTCCAGATTTTTGAATCTCCCTGCTCCTTTCCTATTTTTTATTCTAATATTGAAAATGAAGGTTATTTGGTGTATACACAGGTTTTATTACTAAATGTTTTACCATACTTGGAAGATGAGAATTGCCTAATATATCATCATTCTGACCTCAAAATTCTACTTGCTAGGGGTGGATGCAAATGACAAGTCTTCTAAAAGCAAGCAGGTGTAAGCTTGACTCCAGAACTGCTCAGTAGGAAGCTGACATTTCAACATTAAAGTTCAATGCATTGGAGCATTGTTCTAGTCATAACAAACTGTCTAAATTACAAAATCCTGGCAACACATTCTAGCCATTAAGCTGTATATCCCCCTATTTTCAGTCTGGAAAGCTTTTATTAATTCATAAAAGGATTTTCTCAGCCGAGAGAAATTGGAAGCTAGCAGAGCAAAAACACAAAAACAGGTCTACTCATTTCCCAGATGAAAGATTTGACCAGATTCATTAGCATTTGAATTACTTCTGAAAAATTTCACCCATCACTGATCACTGTATGTATTTTTAATGTATGACTGCAGACTCATATTTCTGTCTTTTCATCCAGTTGTGTATTATAGAATAATTTTCATTTATAATGTTCTAAGCATAGTTATTACACATAACTCCAATATTATATTTTTTCTCTTTTGGAATGGTTACAAATAGAGTCACAGTAAAAGTATTATCCAGAACAAGTGATATTCTTTAAACCTGATGCTGTTCAGAGTGTGCTCAGTAAGCTTATTCTCAGCCACACTCTCGTCAAGGTCTCAAGGAAAGAAGAAGAAACTGTACAATTTGCTGTTAAAAAGTATGGACAAGTACATAAAAGATAACGATAAAGCAAAGAAAAGTAATTGTTTATTTGGAGTTTTCCATAAAATGAAACAATATTATATTACAAAATTCCCTATATAATTTTACAGTAAAACAAGTGGTGTTGACTTTTTTGGGGAATATTGTGCATGCAATGACTTGCATGAAGTGTAAGTGTATGTCAGTGTATGTCTCAGAGATGTTTTTATTTATATATGCACTTATATAATCATCAGTTATAGAATATTTCCCTAAGATACACAAAAGTGCCCCTTTCCTATCTATCCCATCTCCCATAATACCTACATTTACTCTGACTTATGACTACCTTAGCTATGCTTTTTCATTATCTATGTACTTTGCCTCTTCTTGAACTAATAATATAAATGAAGTAGAAAGTATGTACTTTTCTTTCTGGTTCCTTCGATTACTATACTTTTTAGATTGAGCCATCTTGTGGGGAGTGTTAGTTCTTCATTCTCAATTGCTGTGTCGTCATCTATCTTATTCTTATAACATAATTTATTTCTTAAAAGTTTTATTATGATAAAATAATACATCAGGAAATTTAACACATCATGAGATTCACCCTTTTATAATCTCTCAGTTCAGTGTTTTTAGTATATCCTCATAATTGTGCAACTATTCCCGCTGTCTAAGTTTAGAACATTTTCATTCCTTCAAGAAGAAACCACATGCCCTTTAGTAATCAGTCTTGATCTTAACCTCTTTTTTTTTAAGATTTTATTTATTTATTTGACAGACAAAGATCACAAGTAGGCAGAGAGGCAGGCAGAGTGAGAGGAGGAAGCAGGCTCCCTGCCAAGCAGAGAGCCCGATGTGGGGCTCAATCCCAGGACGTTGGGACCATGACCTGAGCTGAAAGCAGAAATTTAACCCATTGAGCCACACAGGCACCCTTGATCTTAACCTCTTAGCATCACATATTCAGTGAAGGATTAAATCCTGAATATATCAAGTACTCTGAAATATGTAAGGAAGTTTTAGAGGGAAATTACTGTATATCTTGTATGTAGTCCTATTTATATGAATCTATCCATATTTTAAAACTCATAGAACTACATACCAAAAACCAGTATATTATTATTAATAAAATTATTTTAAGTCTGTAATTTTTTAATGAAAAAAAGCTATAAGACATTGCTATTGTTGCTCCTTTAATAATCATCAACATTACTTGTTTGAACCTACATGATTAACATTTTGGGTGTTCTTTATTCTTTCCTTAAATTTTCTGCTTTTACCTAAGATCATTTAGATTAAGCTCTATGATCTTTTTTTTTTTTTTTTAAATTTTATTTATTCATTTGACAGAGAGAGATCGCAAGTAGGCAGAGAGGCAGGCAGAAAGAGAGGGGGAAGCAGGCTCCCCACTGAGCAGAGAGCCCGATGTGGGCCTCGATCCCAGGACCCCGAGATCATGACCTGAGCCGAAGGCAGAGGCCCAACCCACTGAGCCACCCAGGCGCCCAAGCTCTATGATCTTGACTATTTATAGTACTGTGTGGCTCTGTTGGTAACAAGTTTTCTCAACTTCTGTTTTTTTAAAACATCGATATTGTATCTTGATTGTTCAAGGATATTTTTGCTAGTTGTAGAATTCTAGGGAGCAAAATTTTTCTTTTATGACATTTAAGATGTCATTTTATTGTCTCCTGGTTTCCATGATTCTGCCATCAGGTTTAGTGTTGCTTTCAAAATAATTTGCCTTTTCCTCCCTCAACTAGATTTTTAGACTCTTTTATTTGTAGCAAATTGATTCTGATATGCTTATACCAATCCCTTTTCCAAATTAATTCCAAAATATTTCTTGGAATTTAATGAAATTTCTTAATGTATGGTTGATCACTCATTAGTTTTGGAAAATTGTTCGCAATGATTTCTACAAACAATTTCTTACTGTATTCTTTCTCTCCTTTCTTTCTGGAACTCTTAAGTGTATATATTTTTTTTCATTATTTTTCTCTGAGCTTAAGTTTTGATAGTTTATATTAATTTTCTTCTGCAATTTGACAATCTTTTCTTCTACTGTTTTCCTCTGATGCTGAATACATTTAATGAATCCTATTTCAGGGACTGTTTTTTTCAGTTTTAGTTTGCATATTTGATTCCTTTTAAATAAATAGAATGTATCTGTTGAAATTATAAATTTTTATCCAACATGTTTAACCTTTTTCCTATTTTTTAACATGTTTATAGTAATAATACTGAGACCTTTTCTGCCAATTTCAACGTATAAATCATGTAAATACATGGTTCTATTGGCTCTCTTCTTTGGACCAATTTTTTTTTTTTTTACATTGGGTCACATATCCTAGCTTCTTACTATGTCTCCTAATTTTTAATAAATGATAGATATTATTTCTAAAAGAGACTAAATTTGAGGTGCATTTCCTCTAAGATAGCATACTTTTTTTTTTTTCCTGTAGACAGTGATAAACTGATCACCTTCATCCAGTCAAGAACTAAGTATGGCCAGGGATGGGCTGAAGACTTCATTAGTCTCATTTTCACTCTGATTACAATAATCATAAAGACATGACCAATAATATGTTTATTGAACACCTCTCTCTCTGCCAGGACTTTGATTTTTAAGCACTGTTCAACTGTCTGGAATTTCATTCCATGTTTCTTTCCCAACTCCTGGCTGCCTCAGCACTCCCCTGAAGTCCAGTGGGAGAGAATTGGCAGCTCCACATTTAGGCTCTCCAGATTCCAAACTGTCACAACAGCCAATGCAGCAATCAAAAGCCCTACTGGCTTATCTTTACGCCAGCAGAGTCCTTCTGCTTTATGGTAAGCCTGATCCACAGGGCATGCCCAGATCTGCAAATGCCCTCCGAGGAAAAAAAGGATGGGTGTAGATCAGGCTTTCACTTAACTGGGAAGGAATCTTTTCTAATGTCTCCTGCAATGATATGATGTTTGCAGTAGCTATTTTTTTCCTGGCTGAAATAGTGGAAATGATGGTCCACCACAGCTTATACATACTAACTAGAAGCAGAAATATGTGTGATGGACATTTAAGAGGGTTCTGCTAAATATTTTAGGGTACCTTCCTTTAAAATGAAATTTAACAGAAATATCAGGGTTTATTGCTCAGAACGATGCAGAACATTCTAAATACAATTACTTATTCTTTAAAAGACAAAATATCAATTCAGAAATAATTTAATCAGTCTACCATGAAATACATACTTACAAACTACTAGAATGCCTGAATACCAAGTGATAGTTATAAAAACGAGAAGTACATACGTGTCATATTTTCCTTTGATCACTAATTTAAATAACTCTGCCATTTATTTTGCATGATCCCCTAATTGTCTGCCTTCTCCTAAACATTTATTAAGTACCAACTATGATTTACATAATAGAAAAATAAACAAGGCTATGAGATCCCAATATTAAGAATAATTTCTTCCATGAAGTAGATTCAGTAAAAAACAGAAAACAAAAACAAAAATACATACGGTTTAGCCCAGGTTGCTCAGTTAACAGATTAGAAACTAGCAACTATCAGTAGTTCTTTTTTTTTTTTAATTTAAAAAAAATTTTTTTTTAGATTTTATTTATTTATTTGACAGAGATCACAAGTAGGCAGAGAGGCAGGCTGAGAGAAGAGAAAGAGGAGGAGGAAGCAGGCTCCCTGCTGAGCAGAGAGCCTGATGTGGGGCTCCATAGATGGTAGAACCCTGGGATCATGACCCGAGCCGAAGGCAGCAGAGGCTTTAACCCAAGAGGCTTTAACCCACTGAACCACCCAGGCGCCCCATCTATCAGTAGTTCTTAAATGCTTTCCTGGTAAACTCAAATAATTAGCTCTGCCGGGACTCCTCTTCCTTCCCCTCCTCTTCCTCTTTTTTCTTATTCTTTTAAAATTCACTTCTGAACTCCACTGTTTCATATCCTGATAGTACTGTGTATTACCAAGGTGTACTTATCAAAGTTCATCAAACTCTGAAAACAAGATAAACATATTTCACTGTATAATTTCCCCATATTTAAAATGTAGCTAAAATTATAATAAATAATTAAAAGTATAAAATGAACGAACAAACTAATTTTTTAAATTTATTTATTTATTTTTTCAGCGTAACAGTATTCATTGTTTTTGCACAACACCCAGTGCTCCATGCAATATGTGCCCTCCCTATTACCCACCACCTGGTTCCCCCAACAGCGCCCCCCCCCGCCCCTTCAAAACCCTCAGGTTGTTTTTCAGAGTCCATAGTCTCTTATGGTTCGCCTCCCCCTCCAATTTCCCTCAACTTCCTTCTCCTCTCCATCTCCCAATGTCCTCCATGTCATTTGTTATGCTCCATAAATAATTGAAACCATATGATACTTGACTCTCTGCTTGACTTATTTCACTCAGCATAATCACTTCCAGTCCCGTTCATGTTGCTACAAAAGTTGGGTATTCATACTTTCTTTTTTTTTTTATAAACATATAATGTATTTTTATTCCCAGGGGTACAGGTCTGTGAATCACCAGGTTTACACACTTCACAGCACTCACCAATGTCCATAACCCTCCCCAATGTCCATAACCCCCTCCTCCTCTCCCAACCCCACCTCCCCCCAGCAACCCCCCGTTTGTTTTGTGAGATTAAGAGTCATTTATGGAACAAACTAATTTTTAAGTGTAGTTTCAAGATTTGTCTTTCAGAATTTCATTCAATACCATTTCACAATATTAAGTAGAACTAGTCTAAGGAATATCAAGATTAAACTAACAGCATCAATTATCTCCATCTGATAAAAGAGAAAATTCAAATTCAGAAAGAATATATAATTACTCAAGGGCACACAACTCTTAAGATGGTAGACCCAGAATTTATTTATTTAAGGTTACATGGTCATCACAGCCCAAACTCCTTCCCCCATGCAATGATACTTTTGCATATCGAATCATGTAATACTGATTTTTCTAACATAATAAGCTTATTTTAGTGAAAAACAGAATTGATATTGTAACTTTTAAGTGACAAAAATGGGGAACAGGTTTTATAATATAGTAAGAATATAGGATTTGTATGATGATGAATTGATTCAACAATAAAATATAAAATTGGCCTCAGAGCTTAATGTTGATTTGGAAAAGACTGGTAAACCAATGGATACATACCTGTTACTTTGAAAAAAAAATCTAAAAAATCAGGAGAGATACATTAGCCACACTATAGATCATATTTTTTTATAAGGATAGGTGAAAAATCACACACATCTGAACAAGTATAACCATAGCCCCAGGAATCACATAGAAACTATATTATTTTTATTCTCAATTTTCAAAATAAATTGTCAGACCTACAGAAGTATAGAAAAATTGAAACTTTCTAGTTGTACACTCAGTTCTGTGAATTTGGAAAAACTCATATAATTATATAATCACGATCTAAATATAAAATACCTCTTTCTTTTTTTTTTTAAGATTTTATTTATTTATTTGACAGACAGAGATCGCAAGTAGGCACAGAGGCAGGCAGAGAGAGAGAGAGAGGAAGAAGCAGGCTCCCCGTTAAGCAGAGAGCCCTATGCGGGACTCGATCCCAGGACCCTGAGATCATGACCTGAGCCGAAGGCAGCGGCTTAAACCACTGAGCCACCCAGGCGCCCTAAAATACCTCTTTCTTAATGTGAAAGTTTCCTGACCATTCAGAGTCTGTCCCTGTCTACCCCTGGCCTATGGCAGCCACTGATTGGATTTTAGACAGTTTTGTAATTTCCCAGAATTCATTTAAATGTAGTAATACAGGGGCACCTTGGTGGCTCAGTGGGTTAAGCCTCTGCCTTCCGCTCGGGTCATGATCTCAGGGTCCTGGGATCGAGCCCCACATCAGGCTCTCTGCTCAACAGGGAGCCTGCTTCCTCCTCTCTCTCTGCCTGCCTCTCTGCCTACTTATGATCTCTCTGTCAAATAAATAAATAAAATCTTAAAAAAAAAATGTAGTAATACAATATACAATGTTTTGATGTCCACTTTCTTGCTCTCAACATTTTGAGATTCACTCGTGTTGTTTTATGTATCACTAGTTTATTCCTTTTTATTGCTGAGTAGTATGCATTGTATAAATACTCCAGTTTGCTTATTAGTTCACCAGGTCATGGATATTTGTGTTGTTTCCATTTTGAAGGATTATTAGTAGAGCTGCCCTAAATAAATATGGCCACACGGGTTTTGTGTGAACATATCTTCATTCTTGTTAAGTACTTAGAAATGGGATTCCTGAGCGGTACAGTAAGTGTGCATTCAACTTTATAAGAACCTATCAAACTGTTTTGCAAAGTGGATGTACAATTTCACATTCCCACCAGCCATGTATGAGAGGCCAGCTGTTTTTCATCCTTACCAGAATTTGTTAATGTCAATTCTTAATTGTTTGATCTGTGCTAATAGACACATGGTGTTATCTATGTGTACTTTTAATTTGCATTTCCTTAATGACTTATGATGGTCATATGCCAGATCTTCAGTAGGTGAAGTTCAAATCTTACACCCATTTTAACTGAGTTGTTTTCATTGTAATGAAATTTAAGAGTTCTTTCTATATCTTCTTTACCAATCCTTTATCAACTATGTGTACTACAAATCTTTTCACCTTGACTATGGCTCGTTGTTTCATTTTCTTCTGAAGAAATAATGTTTTGAAGAAATTTTTTGATGACTTTTAATTTATCTATTTTTTCCACAGTGCTTTTTGTGGCCTAAGAAATCTTTTCATAACTAGAATTCACAAATATTTCTCCTATTTTTCTAAAAGTTTTAGAGTTTTGTATTTTAAATTTAGGTCTATGATTCATTTCAAGTTATTTTTGTTTATAGTGCAAGGTATGAGTTGAAGTTTATTTTTCTTACATATGGTTACCAATTGATTTAGTATCATTTGTTGAAGAGTATTTTTCCCCTATTTAATTCCTTGATAAGGTCAAGGAAATTGACCTTACACCAGTGGTTACATTTCCCTCTCATATTCCAGTTTTCTCTACAGCCTTCCTTTCATACCACATTACCTTGGTTACAATAGATTTATATTAATCTTGAAATCAAATTTTTTAAAACATGTATCGACTCTTTTTATCATATAATATATTAAATTTCTACATTCTTCCCCAGGACTCCTTCTTAATTATTTCATCTACTTTGTTTTTAGTCTAAAAAATGAAATACTATGTTTCCTAATATTAGAAATCATGTCTTTTAATCCCCATTTAGGGTTTTCTTAGGTATATTATTTTTCTTTTTTTTTATTGTGTTATGTTAGTCACCATGCAGTACATCATTAGTTTTTGATGTAGTGTTCCATGATTCATTGTTTGTGTATAACACCCAGTGCTCCATGCAATCTGTACCACTTAGGATTTTTATAAACTGACATATTTCCATTACATCATCACCATTAACAAATAAGGCCTAGAATTTTCTCTGATTGAAATAGCTAACTATATAATTTAATTTGCTTAGTATAAATAGAAAATTATATAACATACTCCTATCAGACAATTGATTTGAAGTGGATTATGGGGAGAAAACTATACACCCTGTAAGGCTCACAAAATAGATGTGGCTAGTTTTTCCCAAGTCTCTTTGCTATTTTAGTAGAAATAGTTTAATGGTAGTAGTCATTACTTGGCAAAAAAAGAAGAAGAAAGGAAAAAGAAAAGAAAGAAGAGAAAAAGAAAATGTTCCTAATCCTACTTATTCATCTAAGACCCTCAAATCACATTCAAAATCAGTACCTCATTTCTGAGAGCCCCCATTCTGTTGTTCTGATCTAATTAAAAATCAGAATGTCAACCAAAGTTATCCTACAGTGCTTGTCATATTTTCTGTCTCTCTTCTGATCCTTGATCTCTGTCAGTGTCAATGGCCCTTAAAACCACCTGACATAGTCTTACTGTTGTACCTTTGGCATATGTTCAATATAAGAGTCAAAAACCCAATTAGAGTTTTATAGTAAAAAGGTCAATTATACGACTCTTTGTAGTAATGTTAAATGTGTAACGTTACATTTTTCAATGAAAGTTCTCTTATAGAGGGTTCTTTAACATGCGTCGAGGATTTATATGTCTTCCAGTCTAATTTAATCCAATAAAGAAAATACAGAAAATTAAGAAATGGGAATAAATATCTACCTCTGAGACCAAACTTGGATTATTTCTTATCCCTTTATATCATTTTATACCCAATATTAATATCTGTTAAATATATTTTCTTGATGATACAGGGCTGCTATTTCTACCTATGTGAAATGCTGCCTGTCAAAACAAGTGCAAATTAAACATTATTACATTGTAGGTAAACTAGGAAATGCCATAGTATATTGGGTCTTTAAGTTATTGTAAGAATCAAATTCAAAGGACTGGGTATTAGCAAGTCAATCACTACAAATTTTACACAAGTAACTCATTAGCAGGATTCTGGCTGATCTTTCTGCCACACTAATGAAACTCTTTTTTTTTAAAGGTCATCTGTGATCCCTTGAATACCAAATTTAATGATCTATTCTTAGTCTTCAAATTAAGTATCTCTCTGAAGCATTTCATTTATCTGATCAGCTGATATTTCTTACATATTTACTCTTCTTTGGCTTAGGAAGCGCAATCAGCAACTAATTCTTTCATAAATATCCCCTCACGATCTCCTTAACCCAGATTTTTAATGATATATCATCTGGACAGTTGGCAAGTGTCTTATTTCATTTCTGAATTACCTGTCTGTTACCCTTCTAGGTTTTCCCACTGGCAAAAAGTATATCTACTGAAAAAAAAAAAAGAATCTCTCATTTTATCAACCAGCACATACATTGTCAGATTCTGAAGAAACAGGGCAAACAGGTTTAATACAGCTCTCTCACAAATTAGATAAAAATATAATAAATAGATAATAAATGGAAAAACTGGTCAGCTAGATTCACTGGTGAATTATACTAAACACTTAAGGATGAAATTGCACCAACTTTCTACAATCTCTTCCAGATAATTGAAGCAGAGAGACTATGTTAGATTCATTCAATGAGGCTGGCATTATCTTAATACAAAATCAGACAAAGACATTACATAAAAACTACAAACCACCATCTCTCATGAATATAGATGCAAAAATCTTCAACAAAATATTAGCAAAACAAATTTAACATTGTAAAAAAGATTTATGCACGATGACCAAGTAGATACATCCCAGATATGTAAGATTTGTTCAACATTTAAAAATCAGTTAAGGGGCACCTGGGTGGCTCAATGGGTTAAGCTTCTGCCTTCGGCTCAGGTCATGATCTCAGAGTCCTGGGATCAAGCCTGGCATCAGGCTCTCTGCTCAAATTTTTATTAAAATTAGTGCACTTCTGTAGAATTAAAACAACTTTAAAAATAAAGTTATTTTTTCTTAAATTGGAAGCATTATGCAATTCCTCACATGTGTTTGACATCAAAGATGTTGACTAAATACTGTTGTCAAAAAAGTCTAAGGCAATGCTCTTCAAAACAAATTATGATTAAATTTTACAGTCTCATCTGGTTTCCATGGCAATGAGTTAATCTGCAATTTAATTTTGTGTATTAACATTATTGCCTCATTCTTACATTTGCTAATGGAACTATAATTATCGTTTCAGGAAGAATATAGAAATATGAAACTATGTGATGATTTGTAAATGTGTAATATTGAAACATTAATCAAGTCGAAACTATACACACACACACACACACACACACACACACACACAGGATTGTTTACCAACAACTTAAAAATATTTCTCTTTTAATGTCAGTTTCAATGTCTTAACTGCTCCACTGGATTCATTACAGGACATATTTCTAAGTACAAGAATTCTGAAAATCATAATATTCAGTCAGAGTTTTCTATGAAAAAGCTCATTTGACAATAAACACTGCCCTACTAACAGACCTAGTTGTGTCTGCCCAGTAGTATAATGACATCTAGAAGGGGTGTTTCCAACTCCAACTACTTAACACAACTGTTAATAAGACTGTTGACACTCTCCCCTCTCCCACCTCTTTATTTAGGTACAATTTATATATACTAAAATTCACCCATACATGTTCTGAGTTTGGTGAACTCTGAGATCTATATACAATCATTTAACCACTGTCATAAGGAAGATACAGAAATCTCCATCACCTCAAAAGTTTTCTTCATGTCGTTTATATCACCTTAAACCAGTTAATTTTTTTGTTACCATTTTGCCCATCCCTTTCTCTTTATGATAATTCATATCCACTAATTTATAGATGATTTCTGGAACATTACTACTGTTTTCTTTAATGACTCAGCTCTTTCTCAAATCTTCTTCTGGGTTTTGGCTTCCACTGAAATTGTTCTGAATAACACAACTCATATATGACCTATCACATTCTTGTATACTGAACTCAGGAAGGGTTTACCCACATAATCCTTCTACAGCTGAATTTGTTTTTAAATGGAGAATCATATCTTACAGGTAAATTTTAATTTTGGGTTCCACAGAAATTACTAAACTCACATAGTCATTTCAAAATCGCAGACAGCCATTGCCTTGAGTTTAAATCTTTACTTGTCACGTACAATGTAGGTTAATAGGAATAAAGGAAAACCCAGAAAAAAGTTTGTTAGAATACAGTAACTTAAAATATATGAACAATTGAATGTATTGCTTATAGAAATAATTTAAAATATTTCTGTAGAGAAAACATCATCACTTATTTCTACTTGATATGTTCATCTTACAAAGTTAAGTTGCTATTTCAAGTCTTAAAAAAAAACAAGATCTGAAATATTTTCATAAAAATACTACATTAAAGGGATGCTTGGGTGGCTCAGTGGGTTAAGCCTCTGCCTTCGGCTCAGGCCATGATCTCAGGGTCCTGGGATCAAGCCTCGCATTGGAATCTCTGCTCAACTGGGAGCCTGCTTCCCCCTCCCCCTCTGCCTGCCTCTCTGCCTACTTGTGATCTCTCTCTCTCTCTGTCAAATAAATAAATACATATTTTTTTTAAATACTAAATTAAAAATCATAAGGTCAGAAATAAATAAATGTAACACAATCTTTTGCTGCAGATACAAAATTAAAATATTCCAATGATTGGAAATAGGTATCTAGAAATTACTTCAGTTTTTAGTTCCATATTTTATAATGGTTATTTTATAATATTTAAAATATTCCATATTTTATAATGGACAATCTAAACAGGAAGGGATGCAAGATGTTGAAAGGTATAGAAACATCTTCCCTTAAAAAAGGTAAGGAGGGGTGCCTGGGTGGCTCAGTGGGTTAAGGCCTCTGCCTTCAGCTTGGGTCATGATCTCAGGGTACTGGGATCGAGCCCTGTGTCTGGCTCTCTGCTCAGCGGGGAGCCTGCTTCCTCTTCTCTCTCTGCCTGCCTCTCTGCCTACTTGTGATCTCTGTCAAATAGATTGATAAAATCTTAAAAAAAAATGTAAGGAAATTATTTGTCCTTTAGTAGAGGCAAGACTAAAAGAACTCTTGTAGGTATCTTGAAATGGCTCATTGGTTCTCATGAAAATGAATAAGAAGACAGAATGTATGTTTCTTTAGAAGGATGAACTCAATCAAATAGAACAGAAGCACAATGTACAAAGAAGATAAATTTGTCAATATAATAGGCAAGAAATCTGTATAAAGCAGTGTTTCTTAGCTGGAGTCATTTGGTGCCCCTGGGACATTTGGAAATGTCTGGAGACATTGTCACAAACCTGGACTGGGGAGAGGATAGGGTCACTGACATCTAGTGTATAGATGCTTTAGATGCTATTTTTTTGTTAGCTTGTTTGAGAGGGAGATAGAGAAAGAGAGTGAGCAGGTAGCGCCAGAGAGGAGCAACAGAGAGAATCTTAATCAGTCTCCACATTCAGCATGAAACCCAACATGGGGTTCAATCTCACAACCCTGAGATCATGACCTGAGCCCAAATTAAGAGTTGGTCACTTAACCGACTCTGCCACCTAGGTACCCCAATACTACTATTCATTCTATAATACACAGGCCAGCACCCCACGACAAAGAATTACCCAATCCAAACTGTCAGCAGCACCAAGATTGAGAAACCCTGGTCTAAATTGTGGAGACATCTAGGGGGAAGTTCAGCTTCCCAACAGGTCCTGAGATTACCCTTTATTATCATTACTTAAGAAGAACTCAATAGGTTTTTTTAGTGTTATTATTATATGGTTCTCTGTATCCTTGTACTCAAGAAACTTGCATTCTGCAATGTAAAGTAAGATGTATATGTATGAGAACATGAGTAATGGTACAGAAATAAAACAATAAAAGCATAAATTAATTAGGAAGCTTAATAGTTCAAAGGAGAGTTTCTAAACACGAGGATTAATATACAGATTTCGGATCCTCTGAATTTGAATCCTGACTATAATGTTTTCCAATTATGAGACTCAGAGATGAATTGGCTTCTGAAAGCCACCATATTTTCATATGTAGAGTGAAGATCTAATGTTGGGGGTGGGTAGGGAAAGTAAGCAAATTAATTGAAACTGCTTATAAAAATACCTGGCACATAATGGTAGTTATTGTTATGATGATGACACCAAAGCATTCAGAGATATTTTTATGGAGAGGATGAGATTTGAGCTGGAATTATAAAATAGGTATAGACTTTAGACAGGTGAAAAAAAAAGAAAAAAATATTTTGTGTGAGACCATACTGAATGAAGAGTACAGGCCTCCCCACCCCATATATTATCGTCTTCTTGGAAAGGCAATACTATAATCTATATAGGAGTTTCCATTTCCGTCTCTTCTTCCAGTACTACTTATGAGATCTTTTCCATTCTGACCCAAGATGCTACATAAAATGACCTGATTAAGCAAGCAAGAAAAGATAACACAAAAATGATTTTTGTGTGTTGCAAAATATTTTTTCTACATTTTACATGTCAATTTACTTTGCCTGCTAAAAATAAAGTGTTTTGACATTTTTAAAGTATTGTTTAAAAACTGATTTAGGTATCAGTTATATGATATATTGTAAGAATTAGAGAAGGACTGAGCTAATATAAAAGACACTTCATTTTTCAAGTGAATGACACTTTTATTCCAGAAACAATAAAAAATCTGCATAGTTACCAATATCATGCTAAGTTACTTGATGTTCTCAGCATAGGTTTGTGGGTTCGAGTATATTTTAGATGGAGAATATGTTAAACTAAAATCCAAAATGAAGTTGTCTGTAACCCCCTCAAACATCACATAAGCATCATAATTCATCTTCATCTGGAAAACAGAAATATTTCTACATATATCTTAAATTGAGACAGTATAATAAAATACAAAATGAAATACCAAGTGCATTCATCTATATACAGGCAATTTTAAAATAGTTCAGTCTCAATAACAAATATTGTTTCCCCAGAAAATAAATAAGACTGGAGAACATAAGCAATTTCTTCCAAGGTCATTTACCACAATATTTTTAAGGGTAGAACAGAAAGGCAACTTCAGTTTGCAACAAGATTCTCAAACTTGTTGATTCTACCAATCTTATGGATTGCTTGCAGGGTCAGGGACCATAGCCCCTTGTGTAAGTGATAACATAGATAAATCAACACCTGCCACAGTTTGTGCTTTATTTTTTAGCATTTTGCTTTCAAAAATCCACAGTGTTATAGCGTATTATTTTTTTCTTCTGTACAGTTTTCATTCTCTATTATACACATGAATGAAAACTGAACAATTTTTAAAATCCTATTAATACTTTGAAAACTTTAACATTTTCAAAAATATTTTTAACAGAGAAAAGTGTATCATAAATGATGAAATCATGGGAGTGAACATAAGGCAAATAAATACATAAAAGGGAAGGCTCTGTGAGTCAAATAACTGAATGGTGACTTAAGAGAGCATAGGGAGGTGAGCATTATGTTATACATGTGTATTGATATGCATCTTTTATGTATTAATTTTGAAGGAAACTGCCTATATTTCCTCTTTTAGCTCTACAGAATGGTTGAATCACAAATGTCTTTCTGCTTTAAATGGTCTCAGGATATTTTGAGAGAACAGTTAGAATTGATTTTAGTGCTCTGTCAACATAGCTGTAGTTGAGAAATAGAGTAGAAAACGCATATAAATTAGGTTATTTTGCAAATTGGTAACATCTTCAATATTATCTTTCCCTTCTTAATGGATTTAAATTAGAAACACTAATGATTATGTTAGCATATTTTGTGCTCAGTAGGAGACATGATAGAAGGGTTCTTTGGGTACATTTGGAGAGAGATAAACAGTTGAATATCATCAGTGCCAAAATCAAAATAATATTTCACTGAAAATATAGACTTTTAAAGAAATGTTAAAAGCATCTCAGAGAATTTTAAATAAATTTATGGATAGTTGCTGAAATGAAGAACTTATTGAAAAGCATAATTTTCTATCCACTAACTTAAAGTTAAAAAAATGACTTTTCCTCTGTGCATCATTCTCAAACGAGCTCTGTCCTGTGTTAGAAAAATATTATCCTACACATATTTATTAAACAGGTCTTTGGCATAAGGTCTTTAATATTATTTTAGTAGAGATGTTTTGCTTATATTTATTCCTTTGCTTTCTTTTGCATGATCATTTTTATGTTTGAAAACTAGGATATGAGCTGGTGGAGTCAAGACATATTTTGTTATTCAAACAGAATTATTGTAAACTAGGAGTCATGGCATGCATAAACAGGGGATTTTCACATAACATAAATACTGCAAACACGGCTAAGGGGACTAGAGCTGGGAATATGAAAACCAGAAGCTGAAGCTTCTCTCTTCCTCAATGACCACATGATCTTCATTTCCACTTCTCCAGCCAGGTCTGTGGGCATTTTCCTTTTTCCTTCCCCCTTCCCTTTCTTCCCCTGCAAGATAGTTTCCTCCATCTGAATGCTACAGACCTTAGACATCCAGTCATCATGTTTTTACAAACTCAACTCAGCACTAACCACCCAGTGTTCTGGTATACCATGGGTATGCAACAGGGAAGTGCCCAACAGGGAAATTATCTACTTGCTTCAGCTGTCTGTTTCCCTCAGGGTTGAATGCCCAACCTGATCCACTCAATTGATGTGACCACTAATACCATGTGATGAAGTAAAATCCTCATTCACTGAAGAAGTATCTATACTTACTAGTTGATAAACACTGTGCCTAATGCAGAAAAGAAAGGCAATCTTTGATCTCATGAACTATATGGTTTAGTGGAACAGAGACTGTTTTTCAAATAACCATGATAATTAAAGTATAATTATGCAACTCTAAGAAAGTTTTCTGTGAGAACATTATGCCTTCTATAAGAGTATACGACAAAGGAAGTTCATCTAGAATGGGAGGTCACAAAAATTTTTCTGAGGAAGTGAAGTTAGTGATGTCATTGGAAGAGTTAATATTAGTTCACCAAGTTAAAGAAGAAAGATAAAGTAAGAACAGCATTCCTGAGAAAGAAAAATCATGTGCAAAGTTCCTGTAGTAGAAGAGAGGACAGTGTACTCAACATATTGTGAGAAGGCATCAATATCTGCAGAAGAGAGAGCAAGAATATGACTGGACATAATTATAGTCAATATATTTATCTCTGAAAGAACAAATGTGTATGTAAGAACTGTCAAAAAAAAAAAAAAAAAAGATTGAACAAGGTTATGTTCCATCCTAGAATTGGAAGACAATGCTAGAGATGGAGAAAGGGAGAGAGCATTTAACTTAACTAACATGTCTGCAATACCTAAATTTCTAGGATTAAAGCTGCTCATATTATGGGTTGAATTTTGTCACCCATAAAATATATATTGAGGTCTGAACCCTCCAATATTTCAGAATACTTACTTGGAAATAGGTCTTTACGGGGAGTAATCAGGTTAAAATGAAGTCAATGGAGTGGGCCCTAGTAAAATACGACTGGTGTTCTTACAAAAGGAGGAATCTGGACCTGAGACAGACATATATATGGATGATAATGTAAAGACACACAGGAAGAAGATGGCCATGTTACTGGAGTGTTACATCTAAAAGCCAAGTAATGTCTAGTCATCAAATCAACCGCCAGAAGCTAGGAAAAGACAAAGAAAGATCTTTTCTCCCAGGGGAACATGCCCTACTGACAGCTCAGTTTTGGACTTCTGGCCTCCAGAACTGTGAGGCAATAAATTTCTGTTGCTTGGAGCAACCCAATTTGTGGCATTTTGTTAGACTGCCCTAGGAAACAAATTCAAGCCATAATCCTGGAAGGGATTTATCTGATGTTTCTGAAGATTCAGCTCTTAACTTTGCTATTATTACTATTGTGCCTAAAATATTTAACATAACATGATACTTCAGATTTTATATCTTCTATGGGTCACTGGTTTTACTTATCTATTCATAGCTTGAGTTAGATTTCAGGTTACAAAAAGTCTAGTTTTCTTATAACTACCTTTATTTTAAATAAATGCACTAACTTGAAATTGATTTGAGAGACATGTAAAAGAGATTTAAGCTAAATAGAAGTCACTAGGCTTCAAGTTAAAGATGGTCTGGTAGGCAGAATTCTGAGATGGTCCCCAAAACATCTGTTCCACGAGATACATTCTTGTATAAACTTCTCTTATTAATGGAAGTTGTGAATATGATGGAATTTCATTCTTGTGACTAGGTTACAATATGGTAGATATAGAGAGATTTTACAGATGTAATTAGGTTCCTGGTAAGTTGATTTGGATTTATTAAAATAAAGATTGTCTTGGGTGGGGCCAGGCCAAATTAGGTGAACCTTACAAAAAAGGGTCCAGGTGTTCCCTGGAGGAAGAGATTTGAAGTAAAAGTTTCCTTGTTGGCCTTGAAGAAGCAAGCAGCCATGCTGTGAACTGCTTACTCATGGAGAGAGTCTTATAGCAATGACCTACAAATGACCTCTAGAAGCTGAGAGCAGTATCCAGATGACAGCCAGCAAGGTAACAAATACACTTAGAAATTTGTTATTTTTGTTAGTGTGCTTAAAACATCTGAGGTCATAGGACATATGAGATTTTATATTTCAGAAGGTATAGATTTTATACCTTCTATAAAGTATGAAATTTATTTTGTATTCATAGAAATATAACACATTCTACATATATTGTCCTTTTATATTTTTGAACATTCTGAATAAACTTGTTTTCCCTTCTCCCGAAACTGTTCTATTGTTTTAATTTCATCTAGAGTAAGCCTATCATAAAATGGTTCATTTATTGGCAGTCCTTCTTAACATTTATATTCTTCACTTGTTTTAAATGTGGTTTGCAGATTCCTTATGATTCATTCCTTCTCTCTTTCTCCTTTCATCTCTCATTTTTCTATTTTCGGCTCTTCTCTACCCCATAACCAGCCATTGTGTTGTTTTCTTCAGCCAGCTACTCAAAGATCAGTTTAGACCCTGGACTTTCATTAGCATTTACAAGGTCCTACAACAAAAAAAAGCAACAAGTATAAATTGCCAAATCAAACCCAAGACAGTAGGGAGATTTATTTCCTTTCTGGTCACTGTTCTGTGTACACCTCCCTCCCTAAGTCTGCAATTTTATTAATTTTGAGTCCCCAGGCAGTGTTTAGCTCTATCTCATCATGTGATTTGCAGCAGTGAGATTAGCTGCAATTCTTTACCTCCTGTGGAGCAAATGTTCATCCTTTAATTCACAGGAATACATTTTCCAACTGCCTCTGTCTTCTTCCAGACCAACAGTCCACCAAGCCTGAGGGTGTACTCTTTCTCACTACTTCACATTTCTCTTCCTACATGGTCATCTCACCTCTATATGTTTCAAGCAAAGAAAATAGATCAAAGAGTGACTACTTCATTCTCTTTAGGCTGGAGGTCTAGAAATAGAATCTTTGAGCTACTGTTCTTTTTTTAGTATATTCTTTATGCTGTTATTAGTAAAGGAAACACAGATAAATTCAGAAGAGTGAGAAAAAGAGTTGAGAGAAAAACTAATTTTGCAGTGTTTAATGAATTACTTCTGAATGGAATAAGAGAGAAAGAGTGAACTCATTTTGATATTCTTAGCTACTCCAGGGATGAAATAACACATAAATTACTCATTTGTTAGGCACTCTCAGCATCTATACCTTATACTTACCAGTTGAGGAAGACAAAATGTCAGGACAGGTATAGATAGATGGATGGATGGGCAGGTGGGTGGATGGATGAATGGACGGATGGATGGATGGGTGGAAGGATAGGTGGATGGGTGGGTGGACAGACCGATAGAGAAATCTACCCATATGAATCAGCAATCATGCTCCTTGGTATGTATCCAAATGAACTGAAAAGCTATGTTCTCATAAAAAGCAGCACACTGACGCTTATAGCAGCTTTATTCATAATTTCCCAAACTAAAAATTAGCCAAGATCTCCTTAAGTAGGTGAATAGATATATAACTGTGGTATACCTAGACTTTGGAATATTATTCAGTGCTAAAAAGAAATTATCTACCAAATGATGAAAATAAATAGAGGAAACTGAAATGCATAATACTAAGTGAAAGAAGTCAATCTGGAAAGGCTACATAATTATAATTCCAAATACATGACATTCCAGAAAAGCCAAAGCTATAGAAACAGTAAAAAGATCAGTAGTTGCCAGGGTTTAGGGAGGTGAAAGATGAATAGGCAGAGCAAAGAGGATTTCAGAGCAGTAAAATTATTTCATATCACACTATAATGGTAGAGATATATCATTATTCCTTTATCATAACCCATGGAATGTACATTAATACCTAGAGTGAATTTTAATGTTAACTATGGAATTTGGGTGATGATGATGTGTCAGTGTAGGCTCATCAAATGTAACAATGTATCACTCTGGTAGGTGATGTTGATAACAGGAAAATTATGCATGTGTGGAGGTAGAAATATATGGGAACTCTTTGTAATTTGCACTCCATTTTGCTATACACCCAAAACTATTCTAAGAAATAAAGTCTATTTTAAAAGTACAAAAAATTGGTCATTTTTATCTTTTACCTTATTTATAATAGTATTGCTGAATATATGAAGGTTTTTAGCCAAGTCTTCACAATTTCTAAAAAATCTTTTTCTGCTGAGATGTATTTGTCCCCAGAGAGAGAGCAAATGTCTGTATGTTGAAAAGTAAAAGTCTTATTTGGGAAGATTCGTTCAGGTTTTTGGGAAAAAAGAACAAAATGTCAGCTTCATATCTTGAGAGAAATGGAAGATGAATTGGATTAAACTGAGGAAAATTGTGGAGTGTAAGAGCTTGCCAATCTTGCACACCTAGGAAAATGTAGTATTTTCCAGAATTTGCCTTGCATTAATTCCAATGCCCATAAGGGAGGTGACAGAAATTTTGAAGAACTGAATTATCACAATCCATCATAAAGACATAATAAGGTTATCAGAAAAACCTCAAGAGATAGTCCAAATTTTGCTTGATTTGTAAATTCCTAAGGTAAGAAGTGCCATTTTATTTTGGTTCCCACAAATGATAATATGCATCTGATAGAGCATGGGCCATCAGTACTTAACCTGCAAGTATTTATGAAGCAAGGAGTCTTGAAATGTTAATAGTCAGGCAAGGCTTATTAGGGTCAAGACCAGTGTGATGAACAAGAACTGCAATATGCATTCATTTCAAGCAAGATGTAGTTTGGAATAAAGATTGAGTATGCCCATGAAATTGATGGCCTGAGGAAAAACCCACAGTCAGAAGCCCTCAAAATAGCAACTAGTTATGCAAAATGTGAGGAAGACAACTACTACAGTTATTACTACAGTAATCTTAGCCCTATCCAAATCCTTGCCTCTCACTCATTATCACTTCATTTAAATACTTCCAAACATACTAAAAGACACCAGAAATACCTTCTAATTTACTTCTCAACTTTCTCTATTACTTTTCATTCCCACTATCCTCGTTTTCCTTTTCTCAAGACTTGGTAAAGTGTGTGCTATTTATCACTATCGGTGAAGAGTAAGAACATTATTTCTAAAGGCCAGGCCTTAAGACAGCATCAGCATCAGCATCATGGTAGGCCAAGTCAGTTCTCAGAGTCTCAGGCTTGTGGGAAAGAGCCTAGGATCCACAACACTACTGCTTACACATATTTAAATAAATTTAAAGATATTTTACTTCACAGAAAATAAATTTAACTACCATAGGAAAACTATAGATTTTTAAGATATACTTTGCTTTCTAGAGAGAGGCACAGGTTAATTTAGGTGTGAGTGAAATTTTCCTTTATATCCACAGCCAACATTCAACACTGATCCCAGAAGAAGGTACATGGTCTTAGCCAGTTGTTTTTTGCTTTCAATGAGCATTTTTGGGGGTGACAAATAAGAAGATATCCAAATCAGTCAAAATTCTGAGGCAACACAGAATGGATACCTAGCTTTAAGAAGAAAAGGGTTGATGTCTTGTGGAAAATATATTAACATATGAAATACTCAATAGCTGTATTCTGGGAATGACTGTTATACTAAAGAGTACAGGCATAGAACATTTCCATCAATGCAAAGAGTTTTGTTGGGTAGTCTTAGAGAGTGCTGGTGGTATTATTTCTACTTTGTAAATGCAGAAAAGAATTTATGGAATATAATCCACTTTGGAGGAAAGAGATCAATAATAAAGGATGTCTAGGAATTAGGCAAAATTTGATCTGCTTTCTGTGACCTGCTCTTCATTATAGATCAGGTGAGACACTGCACTATAAATGAAGTGTGAAACTGGAAATTCTTACAGGAACTAGACAGGTAAGACAGTGTGAAGAGATTTGTGGTAAAGCCTTTGGTCAATCGGACTATGTCTTTTTAACCAAAACCATTATGAATGAGTCTAAAGATAATTTCACTATCCTACCTCAACAAAACACATCTGCTGGCCTCAATTGAGGTCTCTTGCTTATATATTAATTCAGTACCATGAGATTTTTAAGGGATATTGGCAGGTTACTATCAAGTAGTAGAAAAGTTAGAGAAGTCAGATTGTGGGGGCGCCTGGGTGGCTCAGCGGGTTAAAGCCTCTGCCTTCAGCTCAGGTCATGATCACAGGGTCCTGGGATCGAGCCCCGCATCGGGCTCTCTGCTTGGCTGGGAGCCTGCTTCCTCCTCTCTCTCTCTCTGCCTGCCTCTCTGCCTACTTGTAATCTCTATCTGTCAAATAAATAAATCTTAAAAAAAAAAAAAAGAAGAAGTCAGATTGTGTTATTCAATCTGTAGGTGAGATTAATCTGCATTGTATTTTTAAACAAAAATTGTAAAATTTTGTAAAAAATATGACAGAATTGTATATTTAAACAAAAATTGTAAAATAAATTACATAGGTGAAACAAATTTTTAAATGAGGTGCAAGGTTTTTCTTAGAAAGTATATTATGGGCCAGGAGTCAAGATGGCGGAGAAGTAGCAGGCTGAGACCACATAAAGTAGCAGGAGATCAGCTAGATAGCTTATCAAACCATTGCAAACACCTACAAATCCAACAGGAGACCGAAGAGAAGAGCAACAATTCTAGAAACAGAAAATCAACCACTTTCTGAAAGGTAGGACCGGCAGACAAGTGAATCCAAAGTGACGGGAAGATAGACCATGGCGGGAGGGGCCAGCTCCCAGCAAGCAGCAAAACAACAGGGCACAAAATCAGGACTTTTAAAAGTCTGCTCCACTGAGGGACATCTCTCCAGAGGCTAAACCGGGGTGAGGCCCACGTGGGGTCATCGTGGCCCCAGGTCCCGCAGGGTCACAGAAGGATCAGGGGTGGCTAAGTGTCGCAGAGCTCACAGGTATTAGAGTGGGGAAGCCGGCTACAGAGAAAGAACTGAGGAGTGAGCTCTCAACTCGGGGTTACCTTGAGCCATAATCCGTAGCACAGGCCACTGCTCTGTGAGTGGGGTCCCCACAAGATCTGGGGAGACACCCCTTAGAAGAGCTCAGGGGTCTGCCGGGTTCAGAGACTGCAGGTGGAGCTGTGTGCCAGAGACAAAAGAGATGCTTGGTCACAGGCTGGGTGAGCTCGGAGCGCAGCCAGAGGCCAGGGAGACGGGAGTGATTGAATGCTTTTCTCTGAGGGCGCACTAAGGAGTGGGTCCCCGAGCTCTCAGCAACTCCGAGTTGGAGATTGGGAAGCTGCCATTTTCATTTCCATCCTCCAGAAATTTATGGAAAGCATTCAGGGAACAAAAGCTCCAGAAAGCGAACCTGAGTGGATTACTTAGCCTGGCCCCTGGTAAGGGCAGTGTAATTCTGCCTCCAGCAAAGACACTTGAGAATCACTAAAACAGGCCCCTCCCCCAGAAGATCAATAAGAAATCCAGCCAAGACCAAGTTCACTTACCAAAGAGAACAGTGGAATTCCAGAGGAGGAGAAAGCAAAGCATGGAATTCATGGCTTTCTCCCCACGATTCTTTAGTCTTACAGTTAATTAATTTTTTTTAATTTTATTTTTTTTCTTCTGGTTATTTTTTTTAACTTTTACTCTTTCCTCTTTTAACCTTTTTTTATCTTAACAATAGCTTTCATTAAAATAATATCTTATTTTATCTTATTTATCTTATTTTATCTTATTTTATCTTAACAATAGCTTTCATTAAAATAATAATAATCTTTTTTGAACCTTCATTCTTATAGTCATCTTTTATCCTTCATTGTTTCTAACTTTACTTTTTGTATACACATAGGGTTTTTTTCTTCAAAAAAATTTGGGGTACAACTTCTTCTAATAGATCAAAATATACCCTAAATCTAGCTCCGGGCTTGTTTTAGTCTCCAGCCTGAGCAAATTCTCTCCACTTTCTTTTTCTTTATTCTCCCAACCAACTTACTTTATCAACTCCTCTTCTAAAAACTAAAAAAAAAATTTTTTTTCATCTTTATAGGCATATTCCATCCCTTCATTGTGTTTACCCTTATTTATGTTTTTCATTCTTTAAAATTTTGGGAGATAGTTTCTTCTAAGAGACCAAAATACTCCCAAAATTAAGTGGGTGACCCTGTTTTAGTCACCAGTCTAATATATATATATTTTTTCTTTTTTTTTCTTTTTTTTAAGATTTTATTTATTTGACAAACAGAGATCACAAGTAGGCAGAGAGGCAGGCAGAGAGAGAGAGGGAGAAGCAGGCTCCCCGCTGAGCAGGGAGCCTGATGCGGGGCTCTATCCCAGGACCCTGGGATCATGACCTGAGCTGAAGGCAGAGGCGTTAACCCACTGAGCCACCCAGGTGCCCCTATTTTTTTCTTTTTTATATTTTTTCTTTATTTGTTTTCTTTTTTAAATTTTTTTTTCTCTGAACATCTTTTTATCCCCTCCCCCCCCCACGATTTGGGGTCTCTTCTGATTTGGTTAAAGCACATTTTCCTAGGGTCTTTGCCACCCTTTTAGTATTTTATTTGCTCCTTCATATATTCTTATCTGGACAAAATGACAAAATGGAAGAACTCACCACAAAAAAACAAACAAACAAACAAACAAAAACCAAGAGACAGAACTGAAGGCCAGGGACATAACCAATACAGACATTGGTAATATGTCAGATCTAGAGTTCAGAATGATTCTCAAGGTTCTAGTCGGGTTCAAAAAAGGCATGGAAGATATTAGAGAAACCCTCTCTGGAGAGATAAAAGCCCTTTCTGGAAAAATAAAAGAACTAAAATCTAACCAAGTTGAAATAAAAAAAGCTATTAATGGGGTGCAATCAAAAACGGAGGCTCTTACAGCTAGGATAAATGAGGCAGAAGAAAGAATTAGTGATATAGAAGACAAAATGACAGAGAATAAAAAAGCCGAGCAAAAGAGAGACAAATAATGGACCATGAGGGGAGAATTTGAGAGATAAGTGACACCATAAGACGAAACAACATTAGAATAATTGGGATTCCTAGGGGCACCTGGGTGGCTCAGTGAATTAAGCCGCTGCCTTCGGCTCAGGTCATGATCTCAGGGTCCTGGGATCGAGCCCTGCATCGGGCTCTCTGCTCCATGGGGAGCCTGCTTCCTCCTCTCTCTCTGCCTGCCTCTCTACCTACTTGTGATCTCTCTCTCTGTCAAATAAATAAATAAAATCTTTAAAAAAAAAAAAAAGAATAATTGGGATTCCAGAAGAAGACAGAGGGGAGCAGAAGGTATATTGGAGAGAATTATTGTAGAAAATTTCCCTAATATGGCAAAGGGAACAAGCATCAAAATCCAGGAGGTGCAGAGAAGTCTCCTAAAAATCAATAAAAATAGGTCCACACCCCGTCACCTAATAGTAAAATTTACAAGTTTTAGCGACAAAGAGAAAATCCTGAAAGCGGCCCAGGGAAAAGAAGTCTGTAACTTACAATGGTAAAAATATTAGATTGGCAGCAGACTTCTCCACAGAGACCTGGCAGGCAAGAAAGAACTGGCATGATATATTCAGAGCACTAAATGAGAAAAACATGCAGCCAAGAATACTATATCCAGCTAGGCGATCATTGAAAATAGAAAGAGAGATCAAAAGCTTCCAGGACAAACAAAAACTGAAAGAATTTGCAAACACCAAACCAGCTCTACAGGAAATATTGAAAAGGATCCTCTAAGCAAAGAGAGACCCTAAAAGTAGTAGATCAGAAAGGAACAGAGACAATATACAGTAACAATCACCTTACAGGCAATACAATGGCACTAAATTCATATCTCTCAATAGTTACCCTGAATGTAAATGGGCTAAATGCACCAATCAAAAGACAAGGGGTATCAGAATGGAGTAAAAAAAAAAAAAAAACAAACCCATCAATATGCTGTCTACAAGAAACTCATTTTAGACCCGAAGACACCTCCAGATTTAAAGTGAGGAGTGGAAAAAAATTTACCATGCTAATGGACATCAGAAGAAAGCTGGGGTGGCAATCCTTGTATCAGATCAATTAGATTTTTAAGCCAATGACTATAATAAGAGATGAGGAAGGACACTTTATCATACTCAAAGGGTCTGTCCAACAAGAAGATCTAACAATTTTAATATCTATGCCCCTAACATGGGAGCAGCCAACTATATAAACCAATTAATAACAAAATCAAAGAAACACATAGACAATAATACAATAATAGTATGGGACTTTAACACTCCCCTCACTGAAATGGACAGATATCAAGCAAAAGATCAGCAAGGAAATAAAGGCTCAAGGAAAATAGACTCAAAATGTATGAAGGACCTCAAGGTAAGAAAGGAATCCATCAAAATCCTTGAAGAGAACATAGGCAGCAACCTCTTCGACCTCAGCCACAGCAAATTCTTCCTAGGAACATCACCAAAGGCAAGGGAAGCAAGGGCAAAAATGAACTATTGGGATTTCATCAAAATCAAAAGCTTTTGCACAGCAAAGGAAACAGTTAACAAAACCAAAAGACAACTAACAGAATGGGGGAAGATATTTGCAAGTGACATGTCAGATAAAGGGCTGGTCTCCAAAATCTATAAAGAGCTTAGCAAACTCAACACCCAAAGAACAAATAATCCAATCAAGAAATGGGCAGAAGACATGAACAGACATTTCTGCAAAAAAGACATCTAGATAGCAAACAAGCATATGAAAAAAATGCTCCATATCACTCAGCGTCAGGGAAATACAAATCAAAACCACAATGAGATACCACCTCACACCAGTTAGAATGGCTAAAATTAACAAGTCTGGAAATGACAGATGCTGGTGAGGATGCAGAGAAAGGGGAACCCTCCTACACTGTTGGTGGGAATGCAAGCTGGTGCAACCACTCTGGAAAACAGCATGGAGGTTCCTCAAAAAGTTGAAAATAGAGCTACCTTATGACCCAGCAATTGCACTACTGGGTATTTACTCTAAAGATACAAACATAGTGATCTGAAGGGGCACATGCACCCAAATGTTTATAGCAGCAATGTCCACAATAGCCAAACTATGGAAAGAACCTGGATGTCCAACAACAGATGAATGGATCAAGAAGAGGTGGTATATATATACAATGGAATACTATGCAGCCATCAAAAGAAATGAAATCTTGTCATTTGCAATGACGGGGATGGAACTAGAGGGTATTATGCTTAGTGAAATAAGTCAATCAGAGAAAGACAATTATCATATGATCTCCCTGATATGAGGAAGTGGAGATGCAATGTGGGGGGGGGGGGTTGGGGGGTAGGGAAAGAATGAATAAAGCAAGATGGGATCGGGAGGGAGACAAACCATAAGAGACTCTTAATCTCTCAAAACAGAGTATTGCTGGGGGGAGAGGGGAGAGGTGGGGTGGTGGGGTTATGGACATTGGGGAGGGTTATGGACATTGGTGAGTGCTGTGAAGTGTGTAAACCTGGCAATTCACAGACCTGTACCCCTGGGGCTAATAATACATTATATGTTTATAAAAAAAAAATTAAATAAATAAATAAAAGTAGATTATGTTGGGATTCAGACTGTGGTGGGGAGAAGTAAAGAACAATCAAAGAATTTAACTCATATTGTCTAAAGAGCAAACAGAAAACTTTCAGATGGTTTTCTGATACATCAGCGGCTCTTGGTCACCACAGCAATAAACTACTTTCTGTTTAAAGAAAGATCTCACCTTCAATACTGTGTAAAAAACACAGATATTAATATATTTAAGTGGGTAATTTAGGTGCCTGGGTGGCTCAATCAGTTAAGGATCTCCGTTCAGCTCAGGTCATGATCCCAGGGTCTTGGGATCAAGCCCCATATAGGGCTCCCTGCTCAGCGGGGAGGATGCGTCTCCCTCTGCCCTTCCCCTTGCCCTTGAGCTCTTGCTCTCTCATTCACTCTCTCTCAAATAAATAAAATATTTTTTTAAAGTGTAATTTAAAGTGATAATCATGGTATGCATTGTTGTAATATTCTTCTGCCTTTACATCCTGTATTACTTGATATAAAAAAAAAAATGTCCTCACTGCTTATCTTATTCTGGAGCAACCACTTGAAAGAATTTGGACACAGAAAAGAACACTGAACCTGTAAGGGAAAATAAGTTCAACTCCACAAATGAAACATGGAAAATGGAAATTAGGTACTGATAAAAAGAAATGAAAAATCGACCCTCCCAATAAAAAAGTTTTGGGGCACAAACTCCCATTTCTAAATTAGCTCCACATGAGAATAAATTATTTTGTGATTTTCCCAATTCCCTTTTTTGACCCATATTAGTATTTTTAAATACTTTCACCATTTCCTGAGAATCACATTGTGGTGATTGTAGAAATGCTTTTTCCAAGGAGTGTCAAGGAAAACCTGAGGAGAGAGAATTGCAATATTCTATCTTTTAAAAAATCTGTATTTACTATAATTACTTGTTTTGCTTCAAAACATATTCATTGTCAAAATGAATTCTAATTCCTCAATTTATTTTTGAATTAATGGTATCTTGAGGAATTTCCCTAATTCACCCTTTTTTCTTAATTTCCTTTTCACCAGTATCTCTGAAATATATACAAAATAGAGAGATGATGAAATGACTAGGCAGGTTTTATGTACCAGAGCATTCCACCACAAATGTAGTAGTGAGTTAGTTATTCTGGATAATTTACTCTTAGAAACTTTCAGCTAGTTTCCTTCCAGTGCAGGTCAAGGGGTGCAACTGAATGGAGTTCTATGTTCTTGAGGATTATCTCTAACTCCTGTTAACACAGTCATAGGTGGAAAATCTTGACAATCATTGTTCCCCTGCATACAAGTCAGAATGCCAGCCTTACCTTTGATGTCTAAAACTGCTGTGGACTGGGGTGAAAGGGCATAGTCATTATATATCTCAGCTCCTTATTCTAGCTCCTTTGCCTCTATCCAAGTTAGAACCTAGCTTTGGGTCCCTGCTTCATCCTTTATCTCCCTATTTGCTGATTACAAATAAGTATAGATTTGAAGTCATTAACTCAAGATGATGAGAGAACGTATAAGGAAGGCAGAGTTCTATACCAGTGTTGTACACATTAGCTTTGTTATTGCTATTATTCTGGTCTTACACTCTTATTGTGTCTATACTTGTTATATAAACCTATTTTACATCATGGATACTACTCTTTATTCTTGACAGTTAAAATACCTTAAAAGCCTTAAAAAGTAGTATGCTTTCTCATGTCTCAGGTATGTAACCAGATTCTGATAATTTTAGCTTGCTTTTGAACAATGAAATTGGTAAAATTCCTTGTTGTTATTCTAGCTCCCTAGTGTTCATAACTCAGAAATTTTTATTCTTGGTCATACCTGGAGTCAAATTGTTAAGTCAAATTGCTAACTGTAGTAGAAATGGGGAACACTATTCTGGAGTCTTCACAAACATCAGAATATAAACCCAAATCTTTTAATTTCATTGTTCTAAATAAACAGGTATAAGGTAATTCTCACTTTTCATTTCCTTATGAGTAGAATAAAAAAATCCAGTTACAAATTATTTTTCCCTGGTCTTGTGTTTAATTGATTTAATAATCCATGCATTCATCCATATAGAGATTACATTACATGTTAGTGATAAATACTAACCAAAAATAAATAGTTTTTGACCATAATAAAACCCTTTCAACTACTGTAAGATTTCTCTCTTTCAGTCTCCCTCTCCCCTCAACCCCGTGATTAATATCTTCATATAGCTATCACGTGTTTCTTAACACAGTGTCTGGTCTCAAAGGTATTTCAAAACAACAGGTCTTAATGTACGTGTTTATCAAGTGGCTGTTTGCAGTGTGAGAGAACTATATAAAGGCATAAATAACAACAGTCATGAGGATCACTTCAACAACAAAAATCCCACTTTAAAAAGAAAAAAATATCTGGAGTTCTTGGAGGATCTTTATGATGATAGACATAGTTTTAATAAAATAAATGATAGAAATTAATATTTTCAATAATTACATAGGACATTATCAAATGAATTCCATATTTCAGTTCACCACAACCTTACTCTTCATGTGGACACAGCCATCTCTATACATTAAATCTTTCCTTTATCCTTCCCACATTTTTAATATAAGCTATGGGAAATTTTCTAGATAATTTGCATTCTAAATATGTTTTTACCTTTTTCATATTTTTATTTGTTGAAATCAATAAGTATTAGTAAAGCAGCAAGTTAGCTTATACTGGAAAAGGTAAAAGTATTAACTGTTTGTGTCTATTTCTACTCAAAGAAAATATAACCAATATATTTATAACTTAATTTTCCAGACTTTTCTACTACCATAGGTTAGGCTTTAGTTTCTTATAAAGCTGCAAAAAATAAAATTTTCCATGATACTAAAACACACACAATTTTATGCTTACAACTTAGACATTCCTTTGAGCAGAAATATGATATATCTTAATGTCAAAACTGTTGTTTGAAATCACACATCATTCTAAATTAATGCCACAGCTAGCTGCAAGATAAAAATTTTAAAAAGATATTACAATTTGAGACACATTTTAAGTGAGGCATGATAATGGTGTTGGAAGCAATGCAATTTCACATTTGAGTCAAATAACAGCTCTACCACACGCAGATGTAGGAACAAATTTCAACACAAGCTCACAAAGGAATAAAACAATTCCAAACATTTTAAAAATGCTACCTGTCTTTCTAATTATGATTACCAATAGTTTGGGGGTTTTTTGCCAGAAAATACAAATCATTTTTTGGGGGGGACTCAAAGAAATCACTGAAGGTCTATTAAAAAAAATCAATGTTTTATATGATTTTTTAAAAGATTTTTTTTATTTATTTGACAGAGAGAAAGAGATCATGAGTAGGCAGAGAAGCAGGCAGAGGGGGAGGGGGAAGCAGGCTCCCTGCTGAGTAGGGAGCTCAATATGGGACTCTGATCCCCGGACTCCAGGGTCATGACCTGAGCTGAAGGCAGTAGCTTAACCAACTGAGCCACCCAGGTGCCCAATGTTTTATATTATTAAAGGAAGTATCAACTAGGGATACTACATGTGCAAAACTGTAATGGATAATCAGTAAATCATCTATAAAATCAATTTGTCATTGATTGAATAATAGAATGGATCTCCTCTCTGTTACTTGCAGTATCAAATTACCCTGTTTTATTTTCTCCTCTTTTGTTAATGTAAACTCAGAATGGAAAAGACAGAAAAAGACAAAATTATAAATATTTCTTTGATGAGTTTATACAAAGTGAGTATATCCTTAAAAAATCACCCACACCAAAAAATAGAATACTTTCTAGAAACAAATTTCTCCTCACTCTTCCACTCATTAACTAATGTACCTTGATAAAGTTAATCATCATGTATTATCATATAGATTTGGTCTTGCCTACTGTGGAAAATCATATAAATAGAGTTTATATTCAGTTATGACTTCTTTCGCTCCCAGTTATGTTTGTGATACCCATTCGTGTTGTTGTATGTACTAGAAATTTATTCATTTTCATTTCTATGTAGTATTCCATTGTATAAAGATATCACATTTTATTGATCCATTTTACTGTTGATGGGCTTTAAGATTATTTCTATTTGGGGGCTCTTATAAGTAAAAGTGCTAACAAGATTACCATTAATGCCTTTTGCTGCAAATAACTTCGCACAAATCAGGAAAAAAAAGACACAAGTCAATTTAAAAATGTGGAAGGAAATCTTGAATAGTTAATAAAATTTCCAAATGGCCTAAACATGTAAAAAGGTGTTTGAAATAGTCATTAGGAAAATATGAATTGAGCTACAACAAAATACAAAAACACACTCTACACAATGATATAAAATAGAAATAGATGGTGAATATTGACAAGGATGATGATCAACAAGAAGGTCCACATTGTTAGTGACTGTATAATTTAGTATAGCACTTAACTTTAGGGAAATTGCTTAATAGTACCTAATAAATATCAACAAATGCACAATCTAACTCCCAGCAAATTCACTCCAGTGTAAATTCCCCAAAGAAATACAGTCAACAAAAAACATACAGAAATGTGTCTGTTCTTTAAAATGATCACATTGATTTTTACAGGATATTTCAGATGATTATAGTATCCTAGATTGATATGTAGTCTTTCACTACATCACGTATGCCTTTATCTTCTGTATCCATACTTTATTTTGAAAAGTTAATAATTATTCATGTTGGCTTTTTTTAAAGTAAGCCATATCTTTTCCTCCTCTGTAAGTTGTTAATTTAGTTTTTAGTAATAATATATCAGCTTATAAAGACTTTTCTTCCCAGGCAATATCTCTTCAAATATTGCTTCATTCTTTCTCCCTTCTCCTTCTGGTACTCCAGACTATGCACATAGTAGAAACTTCACAATGCCCCAGATGTCCTGTACTTTCTTTATTCAACAATGCATGTTTTCCTCTTCTCCTCATTTCATACACAAATATTCCTCACATTGTTTACTAAACTCTCCATTTTTTTCCATTCAAAGGTTTCCTTCATACTTGATAAGCCATACCTCTCTTAGTCAAAGCAACAACTGGTCTGCTGTACAGTTGAAACTTCTGGACATTTCATATAAATGTAATCATATAACCTATAGTCATTTGTGATTGATTGTCTTCCCTCACTTAAAATAAAATTTTTGAGGTCTATCACTGTTGTGCTATGTAAGTGATTCACTCCTTATTATTTCTTAATACTATCCTATTGTATTGACATAAACTCTTCACTTATCCTTTCACCTGTTAATAAATATTTGAATTGTTTCCATTTCCTTTTTCCTTTTTTTTTTTTTTTTTGAGAGAAAGAGTGTGAAAGGGTGGGAGATGGGCAGAGGAAGAGGAAGACAGAAAGAATCTCCATGTTGTGCATGGAACATGATAAGGGGCTCAGTCTCAAATCCCTGAGATCATGACCTGAGCCAAAATCAGGAGTTGGAGCTGAACTGACTGAGCCACTTAGGCACCCCTCCATTTCTTTTTTATTAATTTTTCTTAAGAAATACTTAGGAATGGAATTTCTGAGGTTTATGTTAAATTCATTTTTAATTTTTTAAGAAACTACCAAACTTTTTTCTGAAATGCCTGTTAATGTTTACACCAGAAATGCATGAGAGTTTCAGTTTTTATCCATTTTTGTTAACCCTTGCTATTGTCTCTTTGATTTAAGCCATTCATAGTAGGCAATAATTAACTACTGGATGAATAAAGGATAAATAAATACATGCATTAATAAATTCTATGAGGCAAATGTAAGCTTGGTAAGAAAATTTTACAAAAAATATTATCTTTATTTATGACTCTACTTGTAAAAATCCCAAATATAGTATGATAAACTAAGAAATGCATACAAAGCATAACATGTGATCAGGCAAGATCATCCCAGTAATTCAAGGTTAATCCAACATTTAATAACATTCTTTAACTAATCTGAGTAGTACATAAATAACACCACCACCCCTGGTTAAGAATTCATGATAAACCCAACAAATACGTCAACTTAAAAATGGTTGTCGGGGCGCCTGGGTGGCTCAGTGGTTTAAGCCTCTGCCTTCGGATCAGGTCATGATCTCAGGGTCCTGGGATCGAGCCCCGCATCGGGCTCTCGGCTCAGTGAGGAGCCTGTTTCTCCCTCTCTCTCTGCTGCCTCTCTGACTACTTGTGACTTCTCTCTCTCTGTCAAATAAATAAATGGAATATTTAAAAAAAAAATGGTTGTCATATTCTTTTTTTTTTAAGATTTTATTTATTTGACAGATAAAGAGAGCATGAAAGAGAGAATATAAGTAGGGGGAGTGGGAGAGGGAGAAGCAAGCTTCCCTCTTAGGATGTGGGGCTTGATCCCAGAACTCTGAGATGATGACCTGAGCTGAGGGCAGACTCTTAAGGACTAAGTCTCCCAGGTCCCCCCCAGTTGTCATATTCTCATAGGCAGTGTCAAAGAAAAGGAGATACAAGTTCTATCAAAGAAAAACATTTATATAATTTTATACATGTTCCTTAATCTTGAGTAAATCTCCACTGTTCTCTCAAATTCTTTCATTCTAAACTTTCATTTAAACTGAAACCTTAAAGTGGACTTCCTACATAACAATTATTTAATTCTGTTGGATCACATCTGACAAGTTTTTAAACAGCTATAACTTAGGCAACAAAAAATATTAGGCCATATTCAACCAGTTGGACCACACAGTTTTGCTATGACAATATTTTTCGCAAGTACATTTGGAAGTGAATATGTGAATATAATATAATTGACATTTTAACAAATCCTGGAAATGTTCACATACGATCATGTCAGGGGTCTACAAGACGACCTTCAGACTCCATGATTCATTAGAAGGACTTACAGGACACAAACTATTATACCCATGGTTATGGTTTATTTGCAGTGAAAGGATACAGATTAAAGACAGCAAAGTGAAAAGACATGTGAGGTCCAAGAGAAGCCAGTCATACTCTTCTAGGTGTCCTCTCCCAGTGGAATAAACACAGGGACATACATTACTCTCAACAGTGTTCTATAGTTACATATGCAAAAGTCTTCTAACCAGGAAGCCTTGATGTCTAGGAATTTTACTGGGTTCAGTCATGTAGGCATTCAACACCCACATGATTGACCTCAGTTACTAAGAGTCCAGGCATCCTACCTCGGAGAAAAAAGCAGGCATTCACCATAAATCATATTGCTAGAATAAACTTTTCTAGTCAGATTGATATACAACATAGCCAAAGGATGCGGGCATATAAAAACCCTCTTATCAAGCAGAATATTCCAAGGGATCAGAAGTTATCTCCAAGAAGCTGACTAAGGAACAGTTATTCAATGTTAGGTGCATGTTATTTTTATTAGTGGTTCCACTGGGCTCAAATAAGTACAAATGTCAAATCATAGAAAAAACAAACCTTTCCTTTTTTCTGAGATTTTTCAAAATTTTATGATGTGAAAAAGCATTAAAAATAACAAACTATGAAAAGTCCTTACATAACTACTTATTACAGACAAAAAATAACCATTATAAACATCATTCTTTCACAGATATACTCCAAATATGGTTTAGAAAAAAGATGCTCATTTGTATGTCTTCATTGGAGAAGTGTCTTTTCATATCTGAAGACATACAAATGGCTATCAGACACATGAAAAAATGCTCATCATCACTAGCCATCAGGGAGATTCAAATTAAAATCACATTGAGATATCACCTTACACCAGTTAGAAAGGCCAAAATTAGCAAGATAGGAAACAACGTGTGTTGGAGAAGTTGTGGAGAAAGGGGAACCCTCTTACACTGTTGGTGGGAATGCAAGTTGGTGCAGTCACTTTGGAGAACAGTGTGGAGATTCCTCAAGAAATTAAAAATAGAGCTTCCCTATGACCCTGCAATTGCACTGCTGGGTATTTACCCCCAAAGACATAGATGTAGTGAAAAGAAGAGCCATCTGTACCCCAGTGTTTGTAGTAGCAATGGCCATGGTCGCCAAACTGTGGAAAGAACCAAGATGCCCTTCAACAGATGAATGGATAAGGAAGATGTGGTCCACATACACGATGGAGTATTATGCCTCCATCAGAAAGGATGAATACCCAACTTTTGTAGCAACATGGATGAGACTGGAAGAGATTATGCTAAACGAAATAAGTCAGGCAGAGAGAGTCAAGTATCATATGGTTTCACTTATTTCTGGAACATAACAAAGAACATGGAGGATATGGGGAGATGGAGAGGAGAAGAGAGTTGAGGGAAATTGGAAGGGGACATGCACCATGAGAGACTATGGACTCTGAAAAACAACCTGAGGGTTTTGAAGGGGTAGGGGTTGGGAGGTTGGGGAACCAGGTGGTGGGTAATAGAGAGGGCACGTATTGCATGGAGCACTGGGTGTGGTGCAAAAACAATAAATACTGTTACGCTGAAAATAAATAAATAAATAAATAAATAAATAAATAAATAGGGGAAAAAAAGAAAAAAGATGCCCCTTTGTTTGCCATCATCACTAAAACTTTATTATTTTTTTAAAATGAGAATTTTTTTGGAGCAGTTTTGGATTCAAAGCAAAGTTTATAGATTTCTCGTATATTCCCTGCCCCCACACATGTATAATTTCTCTTCCCATCGATATCTTTGATCAGAATGGTACACTTGTTATAGCTGATGAACCTATGTCAGCATATCATTATCACCCAAAGTCCATAGTTCACCTCAGGATTCACTACTGGTATTGTACATTCTTTGGCTTTAGACAAATGTATAAGGATATATATCCATCATTTCAGCATCATACAGAATAGATTCATAGCCCAAAAAATTCCCTGTGCTCCACTTATCCCTCTATCTGCAGTAATCCTTGGGAACCATAGATCTTTTTATTGTCTCCATAGTTTTGTCTTTTCCAGAAGGTCATGTAGTTAGAATCATATACTCTGTGGCCTTTCCATACTGGTTTCTTTTGCTTAGTAACATGCCTCTAGCTTTCTTCTATGGCTTTTCATGGCCTGATAACTCATTTATTTTTAGCACTGAATAATACTTCACTATCTCAACATACCATAATTTATTCACCTACTGAAGGACATCTTGATTGCTTCCAAGTTTGGATAATTATGAATAAAGCTGTTATAAATTTCCATGTGCTGATTTTTGTGTGGGCATGAGTTTTCAACTCTTTTAGGTGAATAAACACCAAGGAACATGATTGCTAGGTCATATGTTAAGAGTATGTTTACTTTTATAAGAAACTTCCCAATTTTCTTTGAATGTGGTTGCAGCATTCTTTGTTCCCACTAGCTATAAATGAGAGTTCCTGTTGTCCCATAACCTCACTGGCATTGGTATATCAGTGTTCCAGATTTTTATAATTTTAATACATCTGTAGTGATATCTCATTGCTGTTTTAATTTGTATTCCTAGTAATAAATGATGCTGAGCTTGTGTGCATATGTTTATTTGCCATCTGCATATCTTTTTTGGTGAAGTGGCTAGTAAGGTCTTTGGCCCATTCGCTTTAAAATATTTTTTTTAATTTATGTATAATTGACAGACAAAGTCACACTATTTTCAGATATGCAACATAATGATTAACCTTTCAGTCATTTTTAATCCAGTTATTCATTTTCTTATTGTTGTTTTAGCATTTTTGTATATTTTGGATAACAGTCGTTAATTTTAAAGATTTTATTTATTTATTTATTTGAGAGAGAGAGAGCATAAGCCATTTTGCGGGGAAGGAGGGTGGAAAAACAGAAGCAGAAGGAGAAGCAGACTCCCCACTGAGCCTGGATCACAGTGCAGGGCTCACCTCAGGACCCTGGGACCATGACTTCAGCAAAAGATAGCTGCTTAACCAACTGAGCCACCCAGGCACCATGGATAGTATTCTTTTATTAGGCATGTCTTTTGTAAATAATTTTCCTGAATCTGTAGAACCTCTTTGTCATCACTGTGAATGTTCTAAGATGTAAGTACTTTCTAATATCATAAAATGGGATGGAAAAATAAGTTTTTTAAATATTGGAAAGGAATAAATAATCATTATAATACAAGAGTTTACATAAAAACACAAGATACTAGTTGAAAAATTATTTAATCTTATAAGGTATTTCAGCTTATAAACCCATTAATTTTCTTATTCATCAGTATGAATAGAAAAATGCAGAAAGAAAAAAATAAGACTGTAGGAGGAGGTACAGAGGAGGATGATTACAAAGGCAATAAAAGCCTATAAAAGACCTAGCAATAAATCTTTTTTGAAATGTCCAAGCTCAGAATTAGTAATAACTCATAATAAAGAACACATTAAGGATAGGAATAATGTAAATATATGCAAAAGTAATGCTGAAGTATTTAATGTAATAAGTCTATTTTTCACATTTTGAAAAAGTTTTAAATATTTCAAATAAGTCATTTGGAATAAACTTCTATTTATCTAGAAGAGAGTATATACAAAAAGGAATAAAGACACATTAAAAAAAAACTAGTGTTCCTAATTTACTAAGTTATCAAGGTTAATGAAAAGTGTAAGTCTTCAAAAGGAAAGCACTTATAAAATGCTAAACCAAATAAAGGAAAAACATATTTATTTATCAGTTATCAAAATGTTCTCGTAGCAATGCTTAATAAAACCGTATGATATTGCAGCTAGAGTATGAATACAGGAAAAATGTAATAGAATAAGGTAACCATATTAAAACTATGAGGTATATATGTATATACGTATGTGTGCAGACACACACACACACCTACAGACACAGATTTAAAACAGGATAAATGTTGTATTTAAAATAACAAACAAATGCTGAGCTACTCAAAAACTGTCCTTGGGAAAATTGTTGTATATATAGACCTCTAATTAGTATCACAAAAAAATTTACTTCAGTTAGTTAAGAATGAAAACATAAAACAAAAATTGTAAAGGTACAAAAAGTCATCAAAGTTAGAAAATATATTATAAAAATTATTTTAAAAGGTAATAAAAATTAATAAAAAATCAATGAAATCAATAAAAAAGTAATAATATGGAGTTAGATGAAATATCCTAAAAATATATAAAACCCAAAAATTAAAACGAAAAGATGCACCCAAATCATATAAAAAAATCAATCTATATATGTCAAAGACATGATAAAAAATTAAAAGATGAACAACCAATAAGAAAAATTATTCTAAAGTCAATAATAAAATTCAATATAAGACACTTTGGCAGGGGAGATGAGAAGATCATTACAGGAAAAATACAGATAGCCAAATTAACATAAATAGATTTCAATTCAATACTAACAAGAAAATGCAAGTTAAAGTCACAAAGACAACATCTTACTTCTATTACATTGGTAATAATTACAAAATACAGCAATATCTTCTGTTAGCAAGTATGTGGTAAAATTATTGTCGGTTTGGTTTTTTTTTTTGGTTTTTTTGTTTGTTTGTTTGTTTTGTAGGCTGCACACTGGGTGTGGAGCCCAATGCAGGGGCTGAACTCACGACCCCAAGATAATACCTGAGCTGAAACCAAGAGTTAGGTGCTTAACTGACAGTCACACAGGAGGTCAAAACAAGATGATGCATAGCCCTCATGCTTCCTTTCCTTTCTTGCTAAAAAATCACTGATATCAAAAGAGGGAGATGTCTTTAAAAAGGAGTAAATTCACTAAGATACTGAAAATGATAAAAGATACTTCAGCAAACAAGTATTATGAACTTCACATGGAAAAAGCAATTGCTGGAACAAAATTCATTATTAATTCCAAGATCAGGGGATGGATCACGCATATAAAAAAAAAGTCTAAAGCAGTGGAGGAGCCGTCATGGACTATCAAAGGACTGGAGGCCAAAATAATCTGACTAGTGAGTTGGTTATAGAATCAATGCGAATTTATCCCTCATTGACCTCAAAGGCAAACATTTATGATTCCCAGTATTGTACTTCTACTCTTGGCACTCCAGTTAAAATCAGAAAATAACTTTTGAAAAAAGGAAGCCAACTACCAGGAGTGAGGGTGTGGAGGCTGGAGCTCCCAGGGCCAGGTTGATGTCCCATCCAACTTGACATTTGAGACTGAAAGCCCATCATCTCTGATTTCTTCCATTTTTTAAAAAACGTCTATACAAGAATGTTTATTAAACATCATTTATAATAGTAACGCAAATAAATACTATAAAATAAACCAAATATCTATCAACATGGAAATATATAAATAATCACTTTTCAGCAATTTAGAATATATGCACTAATGTAAGTTCTCCCAAGATTATGTTATTAAGTGGAGAAAGAATATTGCAAAAGCATGAATACATAAGATACCATTTATGTTAGCCATTTATATTAATTTACAGATGAAATCCAGATTATACAAAAGCAAGTTAGGCCAAAAAAAATAATAAATCTGTCAGCAGGAATACACACACTGATTTCTTGCATTTTGCTCAAATGAATTATGATCTATCTGATAAGCATGCCCTCAGAGAAAAAGCTTTTCATTCAAAGATGCATCTAGTAAGGGTCTCCTGGGTGGCTCAATGGTTAACCGTTGGCCTTTGGCTCAGGTCATGATCCCAGACTCCTGGGGTCGACCCCCACATCGGGCTCCCTGCTCAGAGGGAAGCTTTCTTCTCCCTCTCCTACTCCACCTACTTGTGTTCCCTCTATCACTATCTCTTTCTCTGTGTGAAATAAATAAATAAAATCTTTAAAAAAAATGAACCTGGTAATTGTATAGGGAATATTTCCTAATGTTTTAGTTAATTAAGCAAGTCGACAATTTATAAATATGATCAGACATCACCAGGCAATTGAGAAAAACCAACAGCAAAAGTATAAATGATTAATGCAAACAATAGAAAAATTATCCTAAGAATAAACATAATAAGTTACTAGAAAGATGGAAATAACAAAAACGAGAACAATGAAAATCTAATTAGAATCCTCAGAAAGATTCTAAAATATTGCAATATTTTATGTATATAAATCAAGGGGAAATCAAGAAAATATACACAGGAGGCAATCAGAGGAAAAGAAAGGTGACAAGGATGAGTGATCACAGAATTATAGGCTTAAAGTATTTCTGTAATTCTCCCCTAGGCCTGTAGAGCACTCTGTCTGGTCTGTTTCCCATCACAGTGCCAGGCTTGGCCTTCTTTTGTGAATTACTCTGGAAAATAGGATGTGAGCAAAACTAATGTATACCACGTTTAAGAAGAAACTTTAATAGATATTGCATGAATCTACCATTGTTACTGCCATGAAAACAGCAGGTCCCCCTGGCTCTATGTTCATTGTGCCTCCCAAAAGGAAGAAGACATGTAGAGTACAGCTATAACCACCATGGAACAGTGGCCAAAAACAAACCACATTGTGGTAAGCCACTAAGATTCTAGAGTTATTTGTTACTACAGTATCATATAAGGAACGTTTGCCAACAGAAATATTTAAATTAAGATTGAGAAAAAAACCCAAGCAAATAACCCAGAAAATAAGACCGCAAAAAAAGAAAAAAAAAAAAAAAAGACAGAGAAAGAGAAAGAGAGAGAGACTGAGAGATAGAGAAATGTGAAGAGACAAAAAGGCCAGGATTCATGGAAGATCAATTCAGACAGTCAGAGTCCTCTAACTGGGCAGCGAGAATGAGATATCAAACAAAGTAAAGGGGGAAATGATCACATAAAAAACACTGGGAAGGCTGGAGAAAAAGTTTTCAGATAATAAAAATCAAAAAGGAGCAAGGAAGATTATTAAGTATCCATCTTCATGAAACTTCAAGAAAAAAATGAGGAACATAGAATCCTACAGAGAAGAACAATAATTACAAAGTTCAAAAATAAGAGTGAAATAGTTTTCAAATAGGTACTGAGCTTTAAGTTTTGGGGAAAATTTTTTTTTTAAAGATTTTATTTATTAGTCAGAGAGAGAGAGCACAGGCAGACAGAGTGGCAGGCAGAGGCAGAGGGCGAAGCAGGCTCCCTGCCGAGCAAGGAGCCTGATGTGGGACTCGATCCCTGGACGCTAGGATCATGACCTGAGCTGAAGGCAGCCGCTTAACCAACTGAGCCACCCAGGGGTCCCAGAAAATTATTTTTAATGCAGAATTCCATGCTAAAGGAAACAACACCAAAATTTGGGAAAATAATACTGAAAAAAAAGAGATATGGGAATCATATATAGTGGACTAAATCTGAGCATATAATAAAAGGAATTCAGAGTGTGACAGGAAGGAGGCCTGGAAATGATCCATTGCGTGCCAAATCATTTAACAAATAGGGTGGCTAAATATCTAAAAACTATTAATGATATGAGGGAAAGGTGTTTTCTTTACTTGGCCTTCTTTCAGGAAAAGAAAGGAACCAATTAGAAGAACTAGAGAAAATCATTGTGCAAAAAAACCATTGCGCAAGAAAACCAGGGTCCAAATATAAACACTGAAATTGTATAGTTTGAAAAAAGCATTGGAAAAAAGAAAAAGAACCTATTCATTTTGATACTTAAAACATAGCTCTGGCATGGAATTAGTTACCTGATTGTATTTTATTCTCTGTGAATCCATTCAAAGTACCTCATTCAAATGATAACACTTATTGAAACTTAACATTATGATTGGTCCTTGTCTTTAAATAATTTCACTTTTAAGGTTATTATGAAATAATTCAGGTAAATTAAAATTTAAAAATCTTTATACAAAACTTATACCCACAGTTTAAGAAACATTTCTGGTAGAATTTAGGCTACCTATGTACACACCTTCCCAAGGTGCTTCTTTGTATGAGAATGAATGCCATTATTTAGAATAGAATTTTAGAATTTTTTGCATACCTCTATAATGTATTACAAGTGTATAATTCTGTAAACAATATGTCAAAATATTAAGAAGATGTTAAGCTTCATATAAATTATTCCATAAGGTATTTTGTATTCCATATTGTTTTTAGAGTTTATATATATTGATATTTATAGATTAGATTCATTACTTTTAATAGACACATAGTGTAATTGATATTAAAAGGCCACAAAATATCTGTTTTCCTATTAAGAATTATTATATTTCCAAATTTTAGTCACACTATAATGAACATTCATGATTATGATTCCTTGTGCACATATGTAAAATTCCTATATGACAATATTGCTCAAGGCAGTCAAATGCAATATCCTTTTTTATGGTAACTATTTTGTCACATAACATTTACTCTATCTTAAAAATATTCATAAATAATATAATAAGCTTATACACATATCTGGAAAAAAAACTATAAAAGAACAAATTAGAGTAAGTTGAAGTGAGTGATAGCATTTTAATATGCAAATACTCAGGCACAACTATACTTGAAGACACAGCAAATTACCGTGATACTTGCTCATAAACCTAGAATCATCCTGAAAGCAACATAATATTGGAAATAAACTGTTTGAAGTTGTAAATATGTATCAATACAGGACTGCATATACAGATTGTAATATGTTGTAAATATATTTTGATATATGACAGTTGTATGGTGACTTAAACACTATCACCTGTTTCACTATTAATGGTAGTTTCAAGTGGTAAACAACAGATGGTAAATTTTCAAAGCAAGAAATAATAATAATAATTCAGGGTATATCAAATCATACAAAAATAGTGCTTTATTTATTTTTTTTAATTTTTTATTTCTTATTTTTTTATAAACATATCATGTATTTTTATCCCCAGGAGCACAGGTCTGTGAATCGCCAGGTTTACACACTTCACAGCACTCACCATAGCACACACCCTCCCCAATGTCCATAACCCCACTCCCCCTCTCCCAACTCCCCCTCCCCCCAGCAACCCTCAGTTTGTTTTGTGAGATTAAGAGTCACTTACAGTTTGTCTCCCTCTCCCTCCCAATCCCATCTTCTTTCATTTATTCTTCTCCTATCCCCCTAACCCCCCATGTTGCATAAAAATAGTGCTTTATTTTTAAATGTAAAATGGAGTTACAGTCTAAGCTCAGATTACTTAAAATAGGTATTTCATCTAAGTAAGCCAGCAGGACATTTGAAAGAAAATACAATTGTAGACAAAATAATTCTTTGTTGTATAAGATCATCCTGTGCATTCCTGGATGTTTAACTTTCTTGACCCTGCCCACTATTTGCAAGTAGCATTCTCCAATCACTGTGGCAACTATCAATATCCCATATGTTTTCAAAGTGCCCACTAGGTTGGACACTACTCAGATATATTCTTAGGAGAACTTTTAAAGATATCCAGGAAATGCTAGTGTCTAGGAAAAGAATTGTTGTATCATGGGCAATGCACACCTTCAAATTTACCAACAATATTTATCCAGAGAAGTTGTACTAATTTACAAATCAACTACCAGTACACGTGAGGTTCCATTTCTCTACATCTTCATCCACAAATAATGTGGGTAAAACTGTTCATTTTTGCCAATCTGATGTGTGTGAAACAATATATATTTTTAAATTGATACTTCCATGGATATTTGTTGAATTGAGCATTTATCTTATATATAGTAACCATTGAAGTCTGTACCTTTTTTGGATATGAAAACATGGTCTATAGTAGTAAAAATCTGTTAAGAACAGATATTTACCAATAGAAAGACAATTAAATTATTACAATTATAAAATACTATACAACTGTTAAAAAGAATATGCTAGCACTCTAAGTACTGGCATAAATAAACTTACTAGACATGGCAATACTAGAAAATAAAGGCACAGAGTGCTATGAAGAATATGAACTCATTTGCATATACAAATGTAAATGTTAGAAAAATTCATAGAGAAAAAAAGAAAAATACTTAGATATATTCCAAATATAAATATATGTAAATAGTGTAGTCCATTGGCAAGAGAAACCAATTACATAGGGTGAAATGGCCTTTCCTTCTTTTCTCTATAGTGTTTTATTTGAAATTTGCAAGGTTTTTGGCTATTGCTACTATTATATTGATGCATCCTATGCTCCCAAATCCCAGAGGCTATGTGTACATAGTAAATACATAACTTTATTTTTTTCCAGATTTTATTTATTTATTTATTTATTTATTTATTTATTTATTTTATTATTTGAGAGAGAGAGAAAGAATATAAGTGGGGGGAAGAAGAAGGACAAGCAGACTCCACCCTGAACACAGAGCCCAAAGTGGGTTTTAATGCCATAACCCCAAGATCATGACCTGAACAGAAATCAAGAGTTCGACACCCAACTGACTGCGTCACCCAGGAGCCTCTAAGTATGTACCTATAATGACAGAAATGTATTCCCTTGTAAAAGCAAGAAACAAAAATCAGCATAGTTTCATTTTTTTACTTTTCATAATTATTACTATTGTGATGTTGGTAACTGTATTAATTGAAGCATTTCTTGTATGATCATCTTGCCCAATAAGAGGCAAGACCCTCTGAGATGCAAGACCCTAGTGAGATGACACAACATATTTAAAGCTAATTAATTGGGCTGTAGAATCTATTCCAGTTTCGTTCACATCATGCACACAGGGCATATTTTACCTCTCTCATGACCAAGAGTTTGTGAAAATAATAACAGGTGGTACATGTACCTACAATACAACTTTACTTCTCTAAGAAATTCTCAGAGATATATGTATAATATTTAATAATGCTCTATCACAATTAATAATATTTAATAATACTATAATTCTAAATATACTTCTGTTAGTTTGGTAATAATAAGTATTAAACTGTTTGTTGGTGAGTGGGGATATAGCTGTTCCTTGATTTTGAAGAAAAACTGAAGGAACTCTTTTTTTTCTCCAGTTCTTCCCTTGATAGACATATCATTTGTAATGACCTATCAGAAGCTCAATGACAGTAGAGTTAATAATAATTATAATAATATATAGGAGGCACCTATTATTTCTCAGGCACTATTGCTAAGCACACATTATATGTTCACTCATTTAAGCCTCTGTAGAAACATCCATGAAGTAGGTATCATTAGCTTCACCTTTCAGATGAGAAAATGGACACACAGAGAAAGTATGTTTCTTTGTCTCAGGTCCAAGAGCTGGTCAATTGCAGAGCAGGAATTCAAACCCAGGTGACATGATCTAGAGTCTCCTCTCTTAACCACTGAGCTATAACGCCCATAACTAAGACAAGTGACTGCAATACTTTGCTACGTTTATATATTATCAGGAATGTTATTTACTCTTTATGAGGCTGTCTTTGTTTTTCTTTCCCTGATGGATTCTCCAGAGGCTGATTATCTCTGCCTCCAAGACTTTCTTGAACAACAGTCAGCTAGGGATTTATTCACACAGCAGGAGGATTGTTATTTTGTGAGATTTCACAAACAGCTTAAGTACAAGAGGCAGTATGTAATTTGTATTTCTGAAGAGGAGTTTGTGAGTTTCATATGAGAAAACTTATGAAAATAAAATGATACAGCTCTCTTACCACTCGAAAGGAACCTTGATCTATTTCCCTCCCCGACTTCCCACTCCCTGGAGAGAAAACATGATCTCAAAGCTGACCTTTTTCTAACATAAAACATGGCTAAACACTCCAACCAGTTCTGCGCCAACATTTCCCTTATAATATTTTCAGGAAAAATTCCACTTAAATCCTTGCCAGTATCCCCTGAAATTATGATGTAGGAGTCAGCTGATGGTGATAAACCTACACTTCAGCCAACATTCCTATGGCATGAATATTATTATTTTAGAATTATATGGTACTCTCTCCACTCATAACTTTAGAAAGATTTTTGTGGAAAGAAGAGAAATTGAGTACATACGGTAATCTTAGATTTGTTTAACCCTCAATAATATTGGCCAGTTATATTTATACTTTATCAGAAAATAATTTTATTTCATAGCAGTGAGAGAGCTGAGAACAGAAATGTTTTTCTTTATGACAAAACCCATCATTATAAAGCAACAAAATTGTACTATAGGGAATTAAGAGAAAACAGATGTGAATGCACATCCACATTTATTTCTTCTTTGTCTAGAAGATTATCATTTTCTGCTCAAGCTCAGCTGTCAACTAGAAAATATTTTCATTAAAACAGAGTGAGTCTTGTAGTCATTCCTCTCGTAATAGGATCTTCTACCTTATTTTATAATGTTCTTAATGAACTCATCTTTCTTAGACAAATAAGTTGATTTAAACTCAACATACACAACAGATGATCACTGATTTGGTCCATGGAGAATTACTTTGCATTCCATCACACATATCTCACCAATTCATAGAGCTTTAGATGTTTGTCAATGCCATGTACAATCAATTTTTTTTAGGGTGGCTGGGAAGCAATATGCTTATACAACAGTCCTACTACCTTTAAGTTTAATTTAAAAAAATGTGAAAGTAAAGGTAATATTCCATTGGGTTGTTCAGCAATACTCTTTTTGTGATAACTATGAGAGGTTCATGAAATTCAATAGTTCTTGAAACAATTTAAGTTCAGCTGACCCACAGAAACTACTGCAGTTCCCAATATCCCAAAGAGATTATTTTAACCACTTTATGTTGCTAGAATATCACTTAGGGCAATGTGTCATTTACTTAGTTGGGAACAAGTAAATAATTTCATAGTCTACCTGGGCAAAAGCAGCAATCCCCTGACTTTCAAGGCATGACCAGCAGGTTACAGCAGAAGTGTTAAATGGAGTTTCTCACCTTTCTAATAGCACAAAAACATTCACACTTCAGGTTTTTAGTCATTGTCTACATTAGACAAAAGTAACTAAAAAATGGAGAAATACTTTAAACCTGAGAAGTCATATTTATCGCAATATCCTTCATTTAAATAAAAATGGGGTAGAGAAGATGATTTGTATATCACCTTATCACACCAAAAAAACTATTTTCTCAATGAATCTCAGTTCTAGAATTTTAAAACTGACTTTATCACTATTATAATGATAATGTCAAAGATAACTATGCCAAAGACAACAGTGCACGGAGATGATTTCCAGATTATTATGTGTAAAACCTCTTTCCTGGATCCCAGTGTAAAGTCTAAATGCCTATTGTGTAGGCATCTCCATTTTTCAATTCTGCTTTCACATCTTATTTAATATCTCCTCTTCCCTTGTCCCTAAAGCAGCTTCTTTTCTAGACTTTTCTGTATTCATTGAGAATGCCATTGTCTTCTATTCACTTGTATCTTACCTTCTTTTTTTTTAATTTAATTTTACTTTTTCAGTGTTCCAAGATTCATTGCTTATGCACCACACCCAGTGTTCCTTAATACCCACCACCAGACTCTCCCAACCACCCCCCAACCTCCCCTCCAAAAGCCTCAGTTTGTTTCTCAGAATGTATCTTACCTTCTTTCACTCATCCTCTAGATAAAATAAGCCAGCATATTTTTTTGAGCTGTAGTTCCTGATATGCACTGAGTGTATTTTTTCCTCCTGTTCCTCTCTGGCTCTCTTAATTCTAAAATTTTTAAAAAATCCTATGTTTCTTATTGATTTTAGAGCAGTTGTAAATAGGATTGACTCCTTAATTTCTCTTCCTGCTACCTCATTATTTGTGTATGGAAATGAAACATATTTCTATACATTGATTTTTTTATCCTGCAACATTACTGACTTTGTGTATCAGTTCTAGCATTTTTTTGGTGGAGTCTTTTGGATTCTCCAAATAGAGTATCATGTCATCTGCAAATAGTGAAAGTTTGACTTATTTTTTGCTTATTTCTTTCTGTTGTCTGATTGCTATGGCTAGGACTTCCAGTATTATGTTAAGCAACAGTGAGAGTGGACATGCTAGTCTTTTTCCTGACCACAGGGGGAAAGCCTAATTTTCCTCATGGACATAGGGTAAATGCTCAGTTTTCCCCACTCAGTTTTTCATATATGGCCTTTATCAAATGCTTTTCCTGCATATGTTGAAATGATTCTATAATTAATTCTTATCTTCTTTTATTAATATGGTATATCACACTGATTGATTTGTGAATGTTGAACCACCCTTACAACACAGAAATAAATCCCAGTTGATCATGGTGAATGAATTCTTTTTTTTTTTTTAAGATTTTATTTATTTATTTGACAGACGGAGATCACAAGTAGGCAGAGGCAGACAGAGAGAGAGAGGGAGAAGCAGGCTCCCCGCTGAGCAGAGAGCCTGATGCGGGGCTCGATCCCAGGATCCTGAGATCATGACCTGAGCCGAAGGCAGAGGATTCAACCCACTGAGCCACCCAGGCGCCCCAGGTGAATGAATTCTTTAATGTATTGTTGGATTCGGTTTGCTAGTATTTTATTGAGAATTTTTAAATCCATGTTCACAGGATATTTGGCTGTAGCTCTCTTTTTTTTTCATATTTTAATTTATTTATTTTTTTCAGCGTAACAGTATTCCTTGTTTTTGCACAACACCCAGTGTTCCATGCAATACGTGCCCTCCCTATTACCCACCACCTGGTTCCCCCACCTCCCACCCCCGCCCCTTCAAAACCCTCAGGTTGTTTTACAGAGTCCATAGTCTCTTATGGTTCGCCTCCCCTTCCAATTTTTTTCTTTATAAACATATAATGTATTTTTATCCCCAGGGGTACAGGTCTGTGAATTGCCAGGTTTACACACTTCACAGCACTCACGATAGCACATACCCTCCCCAATGTCCATAACCCCCTCCCCCTCTCCCAATCCACCTCCCCCCAGCAACCCCCAGTTTGTTTTGTGAGATTAAGAGTCATTTATGGTTTGTCTCCCTCCCAATCCCATCTTGTTTCATTTATTCTTCTCCTATCCCCCTAACCCCCCATGTTGCTTCTCCATGTCCTCATATCAGGGAGATCATATGATAGTTGTCTTTCTCCGATTGACTTATTTCACTAAGCATGATACCCTCTAGTTCCCTGCAATTGCACTACTGGGTATTTATCCCAAAGATACAGATGTAATGAAAAGAAGGGCCATCTCTACTCCAATGTTTATAGCAGCAATGGCCACAGTCGCCAAACTGTGGAAAGAACCAAGATGCCCTTCAACAGATGAATGGATAAGGAAGATGTGGTCCATATACACTATGGAGTATTATGCCTCCATCAGAAAGGATTAAGACCCAACTTTTGTAGCAATATGGATGGGACTGGAAGAGATTATGCTGAGCGAAATAAGTCAAGCAGAGAGACTCAAATATCATATGGTTTCGCTTATTTGTGGAGCATAACAAATAACATGGAGGACATAGGGAGATGGAGAGGAGATGGGATTTGAGGGAAATTGAAAGGGGAGGTGAATCATGAGAGACTATGGACTCTGAAAAACGATCTGAGGGTTTTGAAGGAGTGGGGGGTGGGAGGCTGTGGGAGCCAGGTGGTAGGTATTAAGGAGGGCACATATTGCATGGAGCACTGGGTGTGGTGCAAAAACAATGAATTCTGTTATGCTGAAAAGAAATTTAAAAAAAAAAAAAAGTCATTTTGAAAGAAATGTTGAAAATCTGACATCTTAAAAGTGGCTTGCCAATATTGATTACACAACTAGATCTATATTTAGAATTTAGAAGATAATTTATAATTTGACAATGACTAAATAAGTATTTTGAATAAATCTTCAAGCCTGTGTTTTCTTCTTTTAATCCTTACATGAGGTACCTTTATTTTCCCTTTCTTCTGCATTTTCTGTTATTTCTCTTATACTATTTAATTCTCTCCCACACATAGCCAATGTTATTAGGAACACAATATGAATAAAAATGGGATATGACACTCTGTGGTCTCCAGTGCAAGAAAGGATGAAGTTGTGAGGCTACTTGGGCCAAGAAATCCAGGATTTTCTGAATATTGTCCCACAGACTATAATTATAATTATACCTTTCTATATGATCTTCAAAACATATTATTTTGTGAGAGTTGAAATTGCCACCAAATGAGAGGCAAGATGCTTCAGGCTGTGGAGCCATATAACTCAATGCATAGACTTATTTCACTATGCAACTTTGTGCTACAACACTTTAGGCCTAGATAGTGTCCAGTTCAAAGAGGCCACAAAGATCACTCTGTCTTTTAAGAGTTGATCATTCACCCGGTATTGGGGGGACATAACCAGAGATATAGAGCAAGGGATGACAAATTGGAATATGGTGCGAATATTACCATTGCAGCCTAATTCCAAGTAGCTGAGGGGGATGGGATTAAGAGATCTCAACCTCCTTCCCTGGAGAAACAATCCCTGACCTTTACTACTCCATTCTGTAGAAGGGAGGAAAACAAGAAAAGCAACATTCATGTATCCTGTCATCTGAATATTTAGTGACTTCCTCATTACAAATGTAGACTAAACAGTACCCTATAATACAACCAACAAAGCAATGTCCTCTCTACTCTGAGAGAACAAGAAGCCTGTGGGAGGATGAGTAAAGACACCTCTAATGCAGATCTTCATCCTGACCCCACCTCCCTGCCATTTTTGTTACTTCTCACCCAAACCATATCTTATACCTCATTTAACTGTTAAAAATAGCACCATTTATTCTAGACACATTCAAGTGGGTTGTGGGAATTAAAGGAAATCAATGAATCTTAGAACACTGAAAAAATAAAATAAAGTTTAAATTAAAAAAAAAATAGGGCAATCTGAGGGAAATGTGTTTATGGAGCTGACTGTGTCAATTATGTTAGTGTTGAACCATACAACAGGCTAATGGTAAGCCCTGAGAGACAATAGAGATCACTTTTTATCCTGTAGCCCCCTCAATTTTTACGTTGTTTGAATCTGGGTTCTACTTTAGTGAGAAATAGCACAAAACACATGGCCTTATATTTACTTAATTATTTTTCTTCCTTCCAATGAATTTGCTTCATTATCTCTCTCTTAAAGTTTACATTTCCATGTAGATCAGTTTTTCTTGCTCCTTAATAGAAATCTAGATGTCCCCTCTAATATGTAAGAAGGAAAAAATTTTAAATAATTAAAACACCTATAAACAACTGAATATTTCAGAACTATTGCTTAGCTGGTGTACTAATCTAAATTATTAAAAAGGAAATCATATTGCTTATAAAAATAAATCTGCCCGTCCTTTCTTTTCTGTTTATTAAGAGTAATGCATTATTATATGGACCAGATGAGGTAAATTTGAAAGAAGTTATAGAAGATACTTTAATATTGGGGTCTGTAAGGTATTTGTGAAGGTTCCCTTCTTCTACACTTATTTAAATAAGACAAATCTTGAATCAATTTTTTTAATTCCCATGATGCTAATAAAAGCTCTTGATATCAAATGATGCAGTAATAGTGATAAACAGTCTTTACAGAAACTAATGGGGAAAAGATAAGTTTTCTCTTGGAAATAGTTTTTTAACAGCAACATCACCATGAACAAAGCAAAGTAAAACCTAATATTTACTTTGTGAAAGGAATATCTGCTAATATCACTAAAGTTTCAGTACAGTAGAATAAAGGTCACATGTTTGACAGTATTTGAATTTGTATGCCTAGAATAAACCCAGTTTTATGGGCATCATTTTGTTATTATGGAATATTTGGGCATAATGTGGACATATTTTATTAGCAAAAGAGAATACTAGTATGTAAGACTGAATGAAGATATATTGCACACTTTTTCTTCTTCCCAAACCATTGCTAGCACATTTCTGTCTCCATTTATTCTATTTTCTATCTGTAAGAACTAGAACTTTTGGGAAATATGTCTACATATTTTATAAAATTCTTAGAACAATAAGTGTTCTACTAAAGAAGAGAAATGCTATTTATACCATAAAATAGAATATATCAAAATAAAGCTACTCATTTTTACTCTTTTTTTTAGCTCATTGACACAATTATGTGATGAAAGTCCCAAATCTAAGGAAGCTTAAAACAGACTGTAATTGGTTTTATTGATTTGTGACCAATGTTCTCACCTTAAGAGTTTCATAATCTCAATTTCATCCTGAAAAACACAAGATAAAGATGTCTATTTGGTAAGTTAATATATCTCTGCCTTATAAAATCTAGCAGTTTTATTTCCACTTTATTTCAAATCTCTTCAAAGAAACAGGAGTTAACTGCCTTTGCTGATCCCACAGGATTTCAGCACTTTGTTTTCTTTGAGATATTGTTATAAAATCTCCAAAGACAAAATACGTTGTATATTTATAAGTAATAACAAATCAAACAATAAAAATATATCTGTTCTGAGGCCATATTTCTTAATCCATTTTTCTATTTTAAAAAATGAAAGAGTATATTCTATCCACAAAATGATAAAGTCTAATAACACAGACTTACCTATTATGACAGAACTGTTTGACAAAAAACAGATTTTGTTGCGAAGTAGTAGACATAACAAATGTTACTCATCCTACCATAAGTACTACTATCAACTTAGTGTTCTAGCTTTGAATTACCAGGGTTGATATTTTTCTCTGTGTTTATTTTATAACCTTTTAAATTATATTCCTTAAAAACACCACTGGTCAAAAAATGACAGTTCTAATTAGTAGCACCTTATTGAAATTTAAGCCCCATACAAGGAAACACTCTTGATAGAAAAAAAAAATTACCAGAAAATAAAATTTAGAAAAAGATCCATAAAGTTAAATGTATCTCTATTTTCTAGTTGCAAACAATTGCAAATAAAATGTGAAAGATTAGAGTAATATTAAAAATAAATGATAATAAGTTTAACAAAGATGTAGACTATTCTAGTTTAAAATTAAAAAGCATTACTGAGAGAAGTTAAGAACCTAATTAAGTAAATATGCCACGTTGATGGATTGGAGGACTTAATATTATAAAGACGTTAAATCAATCTCTATGTTTTAATGCCATCTCAATCAAAATTTGAATTCATTTTTCTTTTGAAATGTCTATCCCCAAAGTTACATAGAAATGCTAAAAATCTAAAATAACTGAAACAATCTTTATAAAAAGCTGACTTTTCATAGACCTACAGTAATTCAAATAGTGTGTATCAAAATATAAAAAGACAAGTCAATCAATGGAAGAGAATAGCGTCCATAGACTTATACATAGAAAGTCAATTGATTTTCAACAAAATCTGAAGGTGTTTTATTAAGGAAAAGAATGTTATTTCAACAAATCATGCTGCAAAGGCTGGATACCTCCATGAAAACAAATGAACCTCGAATGCTACCACTTAATATAAAAACCTATAAAGATGTATAAGAAAATGTAGGTGAAAATCTTCAAGTGCATGAAGGTAGCAGGCAAACATCTCTTAGAGGCAACACACAAAATATTAACCATAAAAGAAAGAGTTGATAAACTGGATTTCATTAAAATTAAAAAATCTGTTCACCATTAGGAAATAATCCTAGAGGAGAACATAGGCAGTAACCTCTTCGATATCAGCCACAGTAACTTCTTTCAAGATATGTCTCCAAAGGCCAAGGAAACAAAAGCAAAAATGAACTTTTGGGACTTCATCAAGATCAAAAGCTTCTGCACAGCAAAGGAAACAGTCAACAAAACAAAGAGGCAACCCACGGAATGGGAGAAGATATTTGCAAATGACAGTACAGACAAAAGGTTGATATCCAGGATCTATAAAGAACTTCTCAAACTCAACACACACAAAACAGATAATCATATCAAAAAATGGGCAGAAGATATGAACAGACACTTCTCCAATGAAGACATACAAATGGCTATCAGACACATGAAAAAATGTTCATCATCACTAGCCATCAGGGAGATTCAAATTAAAACCACATTGAGATACCACCTGACACCAGTTAGAATGGCCAAAATTAGCAAGACAGGAAACAACGTGTGTTGGAGAGGATGTGGAGAAAGGGGAACCCTCTTACACTGTTGGTGGGAATGCAAGTTAGTGCAGCCACTTTGGAGAACAGTGTGGAGATTCCTGAAGAAATTAAGAATAGAGCTTCCCTATGACCCTGCAATTGCACTGCTGGGTATTTACCCCAAAGATACAGATGTAGTGAAAAGAAGGGCCATCTGTACCCCAATGTTTATTGCAGCAATGGCCACGGTCGCCAAACTGTGGAAAGAACCAAGATGCCCTTCAACGGATGAATGGATAAGGAAGATGTGGTCCATATACACAATGGATCCATCAGAAATGGATGCCTCCATTTCTCCATCAGAAAGGATGCCTCCATCAGAAAGGATGAATACCCAACTTTTGTAGCAACATGGATGGGACTGGAAGAAATTATGCTGAGCGAAATAAGTCAAGCAGAGAGAGTCAAGTATCATATGGTCTCACTTATTTGTGGAGCATAACAAATAACATGGAGGACATGGGGAGATGGAGAGGAGAGGGAGTTGAGGAAAACCGGAAGGGGAGATGCACCATGAGAGACTATGGACTCTGGAAAACAACCAGAGGGTTTTGAAGGGGCGGGGGGGGTGGGAGGTTGAGGAACCAGGTGGTGGGTAATAGGGAGGGCACGTACTGCATGGAGCACTGGGTGTGATGCCAAAACAATGAACACTGTTATGCTGTAAATAAACAAATAAAAAAAATCAGAAAAAAAAGGAAATAATTCATAACATATATGGAAATACAAAGGAATTGTTTCGGTATATCTAAAAAAAACTGCAACAAAACAATAAAAAAGAGATATCAACACACCAAAGGCACATTTCAGGAAAGAAATAATTGACTTCATTAAAATAAAAAACTTTTGCTCTATGAAAGATAATGTCAAGAGAATTAGCTGATGAGCCACAGATTAGGAGAAACCATTTGCAAAAGCAAACAATTAACAAAGGACTGTTATCCAAAATATACAAAGAACTCTTAATACCCAATAATAAGGAAACAAATAATCCAGTTAAAACTGGATCAAAGACTATAATGGACACTTCACCAAAGATAATATACAGATGGCAAATAAGCACATGAAAATGAGCTTCACATCCTACGTCATCAAGGAAATGCAAGTTAAAATAAGAATGCAATACTGAAGTGCTGATTTTTACCTAGGTAATGTAAACAGTATGTATGAGGTCACTCCAGTTAGCATGATCCCCCAATCTTAAATTAAGAGAAATGGTGCTAATAGATTATTTTAAGCAATTATATATGCAGAGACAAAGACTAAACCAGAAGAAAAATAAATAAATAAACAACTACCACAGAAAAAAGAGAACCTTGGTATATGATAGTACACCTGGTGTTCCGGCTGTCAGTGATTTTTTTAAAAAGTAGCTCCTATTGGGGCGCCTGGGTGGCTCAGTGGGTTAAAGCCTCTGCCTTTGGCTCGGGTCATGATCCCAGGGTCCTGTGATGGAGCCCCACATCGGGCTCTCTGCTCCGCGGGGAGCCTGCTTCCTCCTCTCTCTCTGCCTGCCTCTCTGCCTAGTTGTGATTTATCTCTGTCAAATAAATAAAATACTTAAAAAAAATAAAAGTAGCTCCTATTGCACTAACCCTAACTGCAGACTGTACCTGAAAAACCATATGTAGAAGATATCATAACTTCCATCAACATAGGTACCTGAAAGAGAATACAGAAAAGAACTTCACATTTACATTTTTATGCTTCCAGTGTTATTAGGGGCTTCTTTTTTTATAGTACTTACCCAGTAAAGAAAGAAGAAGTCATGAGATGCCAAAAAAAAAAAAAAAGAAAGAAAGAAAGAAAGAAAAGAAAAAGAAAAAAAAAAGTTGGGGAGGAGAAAAGAAAATGTATGTAAAGCAATCAAGAAAATAACAGAAAAAGAACTGTCAACAAAACAATTTGATTGGGATTCTAGTAGGAGGATGGAAGGTTTTGGGAAACTGGCTTCCTGCAACAAAAGGTATTCAATATAAAGAAAGGCGTGAGTAGGGATTGAAAAAATGTGAATATATGATACATATATTTTAAATATAAAGAAAAAACAAAGCTGTCTAAAAAAAAATCCCCATGAAACCATAATTCAATTCAAAGGATACTAAAAATGTGTATATTTTGTCAGGAAAGTCTTCTCTAAAAGGATAATATTTATGACCTATCTGAATAACCATGGAGATTTCAGGAATGAATATTTCAGGCTTAGGTTATAGCAAATATAGTAAGCACTAATGTAATAACAAGCAAGCCATAAAATGTGCAAAGAAGTAAATTTATAAAATGTAAGGATGGAAGACAGTAAATATGGGCTAGAGTAGCATGAGATGATGTCAAAAAGGTAAGAATAATCAGATTATGAAGAGCTTGGAAAGCACAGTAGGGTATTTGGTTTTTCTTTGGTGTGCAATAAGCAACCATTTGAAAGGGTTAAAGAGGGAGTGATATTCAAAGAGAGGTACATGGTAAATTTTCTGTATCTATTGACTATATGAGATACTCTCTTGATGTTATTATAGTTCCTGCTGCCACTCAGGCTCCAAATATTAGTCATATTTGACGCAATTCTGCTTCACATCTAGTGAGTCACCATGTTTTCCAAGCTAACCCTAAAAAATTCCAAACTCTTCCACTTTTTTCAAACCTTATTATTGTTCCACAGGATGAGGTCCCCATTATCTTTTTCCTGGCTTGTTCTGCAAACCTTTTGTTTACACTCCGAATTTTCCCTGTCCAATTGATTCTGTTAATGCAACAAAGTCTCCTCAGAATCTCTCCTATTCTCAAAAAATGCAGGCTGCCCATAGTATACAGATAGTGCAGAAACTATAAATCTGAGACTTCTACAAATCATAGTTTGGCATCAAGCTTTGAACCATTAATAGAAATGCCTCAGGGGAACCTGGGTGGTTCATACGGTGGAGCATCTGCCTTTGGCTCAGTTCATGTTCCCAGGGTCCTGGATCAAGTTCCACATTGGATTCCCTGCTCAGCACAGAGCCTGCTTCTCCCTCTCCTTCTACCACTCCCCTGGCTTGTGATCTATCTCTGTCTGCCTCTGTCAAATAAATAAATAGAATCTTCAAGAAAGAAAAAAAAAAAAGCCTCAATGCTGTTCAAATATTGGCCTGGGATTGCGGTCAATATTTGATCAATGGTCAATATTTGTGATGTAGTGTCCAATGGTAAAGATTTGGAGCCAAAGGGTAACTTGTACATGCAGACAGATTTCAGCTCAATATGAAAACTATATTTTAGGGAAGTAGAACTCTTAATACTGGTAGAGATTGTCTCCTGACATAGGAGGCTTTAAGTACAATTGAGTGATGCTATGTATAGAATAATATAAAGGTCACCCTGCTTTATGAAAAAGGTTGAATTAGATCAGTTGGATATCTTTTTTTTAACTACATGTCACTGAAACTTTTTATAAAACCATAAAGTTCAAAATTCCTATTTTAGAGTTAAGAAATAATAAATGATGCTGTTCATAATGCTCCAGTCTAATGTTTTCATTTTCTACTATTCGGGGATTATTTAATTCAAACCAAAAGAAAAGAAAGCAGAAGAATTCACAAGAATGCCATGATGTGTGTGATAACATATTATCTACAGCCTTTGAGCTCTTTGAAGATAAGCTGTTGAATAATGTCACTACATTATTATTATAGTTAGATATAAATATGGGTTTAGCATCTTGTCAAGATGATATAACTTTCAAAAGAGTGCAAACTGAGAAATTCACATGTGCAATTTTAAAGGAAGCATGCAAGATTCAAAAGATTAAATCAAGCAAAAGATACTGTATTTTATCAATATGTATCCTTTTCATGGAAATAAACCATAGAAATATGCACAATTAGATCAATTAATTTAAAAACTAGGTTTGATTGCCCTTTATTTTATGTGAGAGTGTTTGGAGTGCTTCTGATTACCTTAATTAAAATGAATTAATCTAATTGACTAATTTACATTTATATCAATATCAGTATTTAAACTGGACATTTTTGTAACATTTATTTTAAAATTAAAAATTGGTCATAATTAATAAGTCCTTGATTACTTAGTTTACTAAATATCATGCTTGAAATAAAAGGATCATGGTTAACATTTTTGCATTGTTGCCTTTAAAACAAAGCAATATTTTCCCAGGGTATAGTTCTCTAATGTAAGTCATTTGAGTTAATCCTCAAAAATAAACAATTGCTTAATTACCTCAATGCACAAAATCCACATTGCAATTTTAAAACATCAAAATGGGAAAAGTAATTAGTCTCTTGGGTATAATTAATCTTTCTACCAAGAATTGAGCCAAATTGTAGTTTAGTCTTTTTACAAATCAGAAGCCAATTTTAATTATACTGAAACATTATACTTCTAGCAGTCGAGGTATCTCTAAAAGTAAGTTAAATCTCCATATTTATCATGGACTTGGGAAATCACAGGAAAAAAAGGAAAGAAAGGCTATACTCAGAATTAGAGAGTCACTGCAAATCTTCAGAATTACTTATACTTTAACAATCTAGATATGGCTTAGGTATCATAGGGTGCTTGAGAGCCAATCCAAAAAGCAGATATAATTTATTTCTACTGCACTTTTATTTAAAAATATCAGGCACAGGGGCGCCTGGGTGGCTCAGCAGGTTAAGTCGCTGCCTTCTGCTCAGGTCATGATCCCAGGGTCCTGGGATCGAGTCCCGCATCGGGCTCTCTGCTCAGCAGAAAGCCTGCTTCCCTCTCTCTCTCTGCCTGCCTCTCTGTCTGCTTGTGATCTCTCTCTGTCAAATAAATTAAAAAAAAAAAATCTTAAAAAAAAAATCAGGCACAGAGTTACTGAATATCAACATAGAACAAAAGACATAAAATTAAGAATTTTTACAATAAAGCTTTAGAGAAAAAAGAATGTTAATAGCAGCAGAAATGGATCATTTCACCAAAAGCTGTTAATCAAATGATTGTTTCACCAAATGGTCAATTCAACAAAAGAGTTATTGCCTTTAGTAAAGCAGTGTTTCTTTTAAGAATTTATAAAGTTTGCATCAATTTATATTTTAATAGCTTCCATAGGTTTCTGAAATTTTTTCATTTGTCTTCATAGTAGCAGTTTTAGAAAAGTTCCGTTCATCAAAAGCCAAGGGCTTTAGGTAAGTTTTAACTTCCTGTCAATATATTTGGTATTCATGAAAAATTTTTTTTTCACCTTCAGGCTAAATGTAAGCATCACTTTGTAGAAGTTTCAATTTTTGCTAATCTATTTTGAATCATTTGCAGTATAATTTCCTGTTTTAGAGCTAAGTATCATGATCAGGATACTTTCTATAATTTTTCAAATAATATATTAATCTTGGGCTTTTTATGTATACCATTTAGAAATGAGAATTTATTGTGCTTAGTTTATGTCTTTTTTAAATTTTTATTTATTTTTTAAATTTCTTTTCAGTGTTCCAGAATTCAGTGTTTATGCACCACACCCAGTGTTCCATGCAATACATGCCCTCCATAATACCCACCACCAGGCTCACCCAGCCTCCCACCCCTGCCCCTCCAAAACCCTCAGATTGTTTTTCAGAGTCCACAGTCTCTCGTGGGTCATCTCCCTCTCCAATTTCCCCCAACTCCCTTCTCCTCTCCATCTCTCCATGTCCTCCGTGTTATTCCTTATGCTCAATGAATAAGATAACCATTGACTCTGCTTGACTTATTTCACTCAGCATAATCTCTTTCAGTCCTGTCCATGTTGATATGAAAGTTTTTGGTATTCATCCTTTCTGATGGAGGCATAATACTCCATAGTATATATGGACCATATCTTCCTTATCCATTTGTCCGTTGAAGTGCACCTTGGTTCTCTCCACAGTGTGTCAACTGTGGCCACTGTCTTATTATAAACTATGTTTTGAATTTTTAAAGGACTCCCAAACAATGCTTTCCTTCACCATATTGCATGTATAGCTAATGTCCATAAAATTGGAGATTCAAGTTATGTTGTCAATTTAGTCACTGTAGTAATCCTTTCTAGGAAAATCACAAGGAATAAACATAGTAAAATTGGCAGAATATGTATAGAAAGACAAACATTTACTGAGGCATGTAGAAAAGATGTTAACAAATGAAGGTTGTATTACTTTCCTCACTGGGAAGATAAAATACAAAAATGTCATTGCTTATCCCTGTGTTAATTAGGTCACGTAATGTAAAAAGTAACATCAGATCAAATCAAACTGGCATTATAGACCAGGAAATTTATTGGCTCATGTAATTATAAGTCTAGAAGAAAAACAAAATTCAAAATTGTCTTAACTTACAGACTATGTCAAAGTCTCACTTTATATTTCCATCTCAGTATATATTCTGCTCTCCACATTGTTAGCTGTATACTGAAGCTTTTGTGTTGTTTTGTTATGCTTTCCTGATTTCAAATTAGTTACCAAAACCTCCCTGGGCTATGGAATTCCCTATCCACCTTGGAGATGGTGGAGGGGAGAAGTATGTATTTCACAGCCTTCAAATGAAAATACTGAAATACATTCTAATAAGTCAAATTACAGTTATATTTTCAATTCAACTAATCACTATGGTGAGAAAAATGCCAGGTGCTGATTAACTTAATTAAATAAACAACTACTTTTGAAATCTGAACCAAATCTCATGGCTATTATCCAAATATAATAAAAGAAGTGATACTTGGAATAGACACAAAATGTCCTCCACACTTTCAAAATCACTTATAACTCAATGTGTATTCATTGAAAAATGCAGTGGGATTCAGGGAACTCGACAAACTTACTCTCATGTTCATGTAGAAAATATTCCTACTCTGCCAGCTGAGCCAGAGAGGCACCCCTGTGATGAGCACTGAGTGTTATACACAACGGATGAGTTATTGAATACTATATCTAAAACTAATGATGTATTATGATATGTTGGCTGATTGAATTTAAAGAAAAAAAGAAAAATATCCCTAAAATCAAATGCTGATAAAGTCCAAGTAGTCAACCTAAATAACAAAGTCAAGTCAAATGAAGGGCTATTTTACAATATGCAAAAGTAGAGTAAACCTATAATTGGTTTTCCTACTCACAACACTTATCAGATTTAAAAGGGGCACCATTAATCATTATTCCAAGTTAGAGTTCTAACCCAAACTATCCTAGACAAACCATGCTCCACTTCACATGTGGTACCAATCACAGATTGTTTTCCAAGCTGGTAAGTTTGAGGTCCTTAATACACATATAAGTTGGATAAGTTGAATAAATAGTGTTACATGTAAGTCTAAAGTACAAGAAGAGTACTAACCTAGTTGTAAAAACTTGAGAATCACCTATGTTCTTATGTGCTTAATGCAATGAAGTGAAATATATGTACTTAGGAATGTATAGAGAGAGGAAAGGAAATCAAAGGTCTCATCACTGGGGCACCCAGCAATAGAGGTTAGAAAAATAAAGCAGCAGCAGAAGAGAATGGTACGTATTTGCCTGCAAAACAAGGCAGAAACCAGGAGACTGTGACTTTCTAGAAAAGAAGAAAGAAAGGTATGGAGGTTTACCCATTATATACATCAAGAGAAAGATACTAAATTATAGAGATTATAAATGAAGAAGCAGAGCTATCGTGTTCACCACGTACATTACTTTCTATATAGAAAACCCAGAGGAACCTAAAATATTTATAATTTATGAGAGAATTTAGCAATCTTGGCAAAGATACATTCAATATACAAAGCTAGAAAGCCACAATAAACTTAGAAAGCACATTTTTTAAATTATTCCATTTTCCATAGCAACTCTTTTTCCCTTTCAATCTCAATTCAACAGAATCTTTCAACTCAATATCCTTCTTTTCATATGGATGTTTATGTTATGTTTCTGTGTGTGTGGCATGTATGTAGGTATCAGAGACATATCTTTAAAAAAAGACGATCATGATCATTATGCAACAAATTATAAAACTTGAAATATACTAAATACATAGAAACATATATCTGTATATCATGTTGATGCATAGAAATTTTTAATATTTTAAAGATACTCTAAAATTTGCAACACTAGCTTTTGTGAAAGTATTACATAAATATAGTGTTGGAATAGATATATATCACAGAAATGTAAATTTGGAATTTTAATATATGATGGAAGTGACATTTCAGATCAAGAAAGGATGAAGTATTTAATAAATTATACTGTGATAATTATCAATGGTAGAATAGGGAATAGGTCCATATACCAAACAATACCAAATATCAGTTCCACATGTATTAAACACAAATTGGTAAGAAGATTTTAGAGCTCTTACTATATTTTCTCATAGTAGTTTAGAAAAAATATTAAATGAAATCCAAAAAAGCACATAAAATATTGCTAAATTTATATGAGTTCATATTCAGACTACTATTCTCCAGAAACATGAGAAAAATAAGACAGATTACAAACTAGAAAAAGATATACCAAGAGCATATAAGCAATAAAGTCTTAGTACACCAAGTGTATAAAGAAAAAGACCAAAAAAAGCTCTATAGGGTAAAGTAAACTGGTTATTCATAAATAAGGACAGGCTAGTGACCAATAAGTACATGAAAAAAAAAATATCAAACCTCAGTGGTAATGGGAGTCCATTTCATTTCTCTTAGTATGACAGAAATTAAAGAGACTATCAGTATCAGGTATTATGATGGTGTGGTGCAAAGAGAGCCACCATCCAGTGCTTCAAGGGATATTAATTCTATAAAACCATCTGGAGAATAATGAGACTCCATATTGTATAGCTAAAGCATGTTTAACCCCACTCAATAATTTTACTCTTAAGTATAAACTTCAGAGAAACTAATACACAGATACAGAAGAAAACATACAGAAGAGTATTATTAGAAGTTCTGGTTATAAAGAAAATGTAAGTAGCCTAAATGTCTGTCAACACCATTGTACAATATTCATGCAATGGAATCCCATGTAGAAGATAAACTAAAGCTGTATTTATCAACATACATAAATCTCACAAATGTAAAGTGGAATTCTTAGAAAAGCAAGACACAGAATAAACATACATAAATCACAATGTCATGTTATATACCATACATTTTAAAGCACGGGATAGTAAAAAACAAATTCAGAGTTTTTACTTTTGCAACTGGGAAGAACAATAGGAGACACACAACTCTGCTGGCAATGCTTTAGAGTTCATGCATGAGATGGGTAGAGAGAGCTCTTACTATTATTCATACCTTTGACTGTATTGACATTTTGTAGTAAATTCTAAAAGAGATTTTAATCTAGATTAAAAAGTAAAATCTGGGCACCTGTGTGGCTCAGTGGGTTAAGCCACTGCCTTCAGCTCAGGTAATGATCTCAGGGTCCTGGGATGGAGTCCCACATCGGGCTTTCTGCTCAGCAGGGAGCCTGCTTCCCTCTCTCTCTCTCTCTCTCTGCCTGCCTCTCTGTCTACTTGTGATCTCTCTCTGCCAAATAAACAAATAAAATATTTAAAATAAATAAATAAATAAATTTAAAAAAATAAAAAGTAAAATCTGATTCTAGTTTCTGGTTCTGTATGCAAGGAGCTTATAAGTCAACACTCTATCCTATCACCAAGTAAAAGGCTGAACAGACTGAAAATCAACAACTTTTCTTGGATTCATAAGAATAGGAAGAACTCAGGGAAAACCAAGACCCCCAACATTGGGGAGACAGTAGAATACAAAGGGTCATGGCTTACCAGACAAAGGCTCAAGCAGGAACCAGAGCCAGGGTAAGAAAACCTGAACTGCAATTGATAAATTGCTGGAGGCTCAATGTAGATGACTTTGAGCATTAAAAGCTCCTCTAAGGGAACCCAGTCACAGGGAGACCCTCAAAATATTATGAGATTTACTTCCAGGATCTCAACCAGATTCCCACGGTAAATATCAGAGAAAAATCCACTCCTTCTTCTGGCAGGTGGAGGGTAAAAGGAGCCATTCTGAAATATACCAGAGTACTCACTTCTCAAAAGGGTCTGTCCTCAGGAGAAACTAGTTAACAGGAGCCTAAGCTGCTGGTGTATGGGAAATAGCCAACTCTAGACCACTCTAGCTACCCTGTGGCACCTAAACTTCTAAAGTTTATAGTACAGAGGCATAAGGTCACCAAAATACTGAGTGAGACCTAGTCATAAGACTTTAGAATGCTCCCCCTGCCTCACCACTTCACTACCCTATTTATAAGACCTGCTTAAAGCATTTCCTTGTGTACAAAACATCATATCCACCTATCAAGAAAAAATTGCAAGTCAAATTGAAGGGCAATCCTCTCCTCCACCACACATACAATCTGAAGAAATGGACATGGCAAGGATGTTGGAATTATTATACTGAGAATTTAAAATAACTATGATTACTATGATAAGGGTATTAATGGATAGAGTATACAGCATGCAAGAATAGATAGGCAATGTAAACAGAAAGTTGGAAATCCTAAAATTAAGAACTAAAAGGAAGAGGGGGGAGGAGTCAAGATGCTGGAGAAGTAGCAGGCTGAGATGACATCAGGTAGGGGATCAGTAAATAGATTATCAAACCATTCCGAACACTTACAAATCCAACAGGAGATCAAAGAGAAAAAGAGCAGCAATTCTAGAAACAGAAAATTGATCATTTTCTGAATGGTAGGACCGGTGGAGAAGTGAATCCAGAGAGAATGGGAACATAGACCGCCGGGGGAGGGACCGGCTCACGGCAAGTGGCAGAGCAAGAGAGCACAAAATCAGAACCTTTAAAAGTCTGCTCCGGGGCGCCTGGGTGGCTCAGTGGGTTAAAGCCTCTGCCTTCGGCTCAGGTCATGATCCCAGGGTCCTGGGATCGAGCCCCGCATTGGGCTCTCTGCTCTGCAGGGAGCCTGCTTCCTCCTCTCTCTCTGCCTGCTTCTCTGCCTAGTTGTGATTTCTCTCTGTCAAATAAATAAAATAAAAAAAAAAAAAGTCTGCTCCACTGGGGGACATCGCTCCAGAGGCTAAGCCAGGGTGAAGCCCATGTGGGGACAGCATGGTCTCAGGTCCCACAGGGTCACAGAAGGATTGGGGGTGGCTGAGTGTTGCAGAGCTTGCAGGTATCAAAGTGGGGAAGCTGGCTACAGAGATGGAGCTGGGAGTGAGCTCTCAACTCGGGGTTACCTTAAATTGTGACCGTGGCATAGGCCACTGCTCTGTGAGCAGAAATCCCACAAGATCTGGGGACACCCCGCTGGAAGAGCACAGACACCTGCAGGGTTTGGAGACTCCAGGCAGGTCTGTGTGCGAGAGACAGAGACTTTTGGTCACAGGCTGAGCAAGCTCAGCGCACAGCCGGAGGCCAGGGAGGTGGGAGTGATTGAGCGCTTTTCTCTGAGGGCGCACTGAGGAATGGGGCCCCGAGTTCTAGGCTCCTCTGGGCCGGGAGATTGGGAGGCCACCATTTTCATTCCTATCCTCCAGAACTCTACAGAAAGTGTTCAGGGAACAAAAGCTCCCAAAAGAGAACCCGAGTGCATTACTTAACCTGGCCCCTGGTAAGGGCGGTGCAATTCTGCCTCGGGCAAAGACACTTGAGAATCATTACAACAGGTCTCTTCCCCAGAAGATCAGCAAGAAATTCAGCCAGGACCAAGTTCACTTACCAAGGAGAAAAGTGGAATTCCAGAGGAGGAGAAAGCAAAGCATGGAATTCATGGCTTTTTCCCCATGATTCTTTAGTCTTGCAAAGTTAATTTTTTTTTATTTTATTTTTTTCTTATGCTAAATTTTTTTAACTTTTATTCTTTCCTCTCTTAACGTCTTTTAACTAGTTTAATACCTTTCATTAAAAAAAATCTTTTTTGAACCTTCATTATTATAGTCATATTTTATCCTTCATTGTATATAACTTTATTTTTTGTATACATATAGGGTTTTTTTCTTCTAAAAAAATTTGGGATGCAACTTCTTCTAGTAGATGAAAATATACCTTAAATCTAGCATAGGTCTTTGTTCTAGTCTCCAGCCTGAGCAAATTCTCTACAGTTTCTTTTTCTTTATTCTCCCAACCAACTTATCTTATCAACTCCCTTTTTAGAAATTAAAAAAAAAAATTCATCTTTATAGTCATATTCCATCCCTTCATCATGTTTACCCTTATATATATTTTTCATTCTTTAAAATTTTGGGAGGTAGTTTCTTCTAAGAGACCAAAATGCTCCCATAATTAAGTGGGTAATCCTGTTCTAGTCACCAGTCTAATACATGTATTTTCTTCTTTATATTTTTTCTTTATTTTTTCTCTTTTTAAAATTTTTTTTAACTTCTTTTTACCCCTTTTCTTCCCCCCATGATTTGGGGTCTTTTCTGATTTCGTTAAAGCACATTTTCCTGGGGTCTTTTCCACTCTTTTAGTATTTTATTCTCTCCTTCATATATTCTTATCTGGATAAAATGACAAGGTGGTAAAACTCACCACAAAAAAAAAAAAAAAAAAGAACAAGAGGCAGTACCGAAGGCTAGGGACCTAATCAATATGGACATTGGTAATATGTCAAATCTAGAGTTCAGAATGAAGATTCTCAAGGGGCTAGCCGGGCTCAAAAAAGGCATGGAAGATATTAGAGAAACCTATCTGGAGAAATAAAAGCCCTTTGTGGAGAATAAAAGAACTAAAATCTAACCAGGTTGAAATTTAAAAAAGCTATTAATGAGGTGAATCAAAAATGGGGGTTCTTACTGCTAGAATAAATGAGGCAGAAGAGAGAATTAGTGATATAGAAGACAAAATGACTGAGAATAAAGAAGATGAGCAAAACAGAGACAAACAACTACTGGACCACGAGGGGACAATTTGAGATATAAGTGATACCATAAGACAAAACAACATTAGAATATTTGGGATTCCAGAAGAAGAAAGAGAGAGGAGAGCAGAAGATATATTGGAGAGAATTATTGTAGAGAATTTCCCTAATATGGCAAAGGGAGCAAGCATCAAAATCCAGGAGGTGCGGAGAACCCCCCTCAAAATCAATAAGAATAGGTCCACACCCTGTCATTTAATAGTAAAATTTACAAGTCTTAGCAACAAAGAGAAAATCCTGAAAGCAACCTGGGACAAGAAGTGTGTAACTTACAATGGTAAAACTATTAGATTGGCAGCGGACTTCTCCACAGAGACCTGGCAGGCAAGAAAGACCTGGCATGATATGTTCAGAGCACTAAACGAGAAAAACATGCAGCCAAGAATACTATATCCAGCTAGCTGATCATTAAAAATAGAAGGAGAGATAAAAAGCTTCCAAGACAAACAAAAACTAAAAGAATTTGTAAACACCAAACCAGCTCTACAGGAAATATTGAAAGGAGTCCTCTAAAGCAAAGAAAGAGCCTAAAAGTAGTAGATCAGAAAGGAACAGAGACAATATACAGTAATAGTCACCTTACAGGCAATACAGTGGCACTAAATTTATACCTCTCAATAGTTACCCTGAGTGTAAATGGGCTAAATGTCCCAATCAAAAGACACAGGTATCAGAATGGATAAAAAAAACAAAATCCATCAACATGCTGCCTACCAGAAACTCATTTTAGACCCAAAGACACCTCCGGATTTAAAATGAGTCGGGGGAAAACAATTTACCATGCTAATTGACATCAGAAGAAAGCTGGAGTGGCAATCCTTGTATCAGATCAATTAGTTTTTAAGCCAAAGACTATAATAAGAGATGAGGAAGGACACTATATCATACTCAAAGGGTCTATCCAACAAGAAAATCTAACAATTTTAAATATCTATGCCCCTAACATGGGAGCAGCCAACTATATAAACCAATTAATAACAAAATCAAAGAACTCATTGACAATAATACAATAATAGTAGGGGACTTTAACACTCCCCTCACTGAAATGGACAGATCATCTAAGCAAAACATCAACAAGGAAAAAAAGGCCTTAAATGACACATTGGACCAGATGGACATCACAGATATATTCAGAACATTTCATCCTAAAGCAACAGAATACACATTCTTCTCTAGTGCACATGGAACATTCTCCAGAACAGATCACATCCTGGGTCATAAATCAGGTCTCAACCAGTATCAAAAGATTAGGATCATTTCCTGCATATTTTCAGACCACAGTGCTCTGAAGCTAGAACTCAATCAAAAGAGGAAATTTGGAAAGAACCCAAATACATGGAGACTAAACAGCATCCTTCTAAAGAAAGAATGGGTCAACCAGGAAATTAAAGAAGAATTGAAAATTTTCATGGAAACAAATAATAATGAAAAGAAAATGGTTCAAAATCTGTGGAACACAACAAAGGCAGTCCTGAGAGGAAAATATATACTGATACAAGCCTTTCTCAAGAAACAAGAAAGGTCTCAAATACACAACCTAACCCTACACCTAAAGGAGCCGGAGAAAGAACAACAAAGAAAGCCTAAACCCAGCAGGAGAAGAGAAATCATAAAGATCAGAGCAGAAATCAATGAAATAGAAACCAAAAAACAATAGAACAAATCAATGAAAGTAGGAGCTGGTTCTTTGAAAGAATTAATGAGATTGATAAGCCCCTGGCCAGACTTATCAAAAAGAAAAGAGAAAAGACCCAAATAAATAAAATCATAAATGAAAGAGGAGAGATCACAACCAACACCAAAGAAATACAAACAATTATAAGAACATACTATGAGCAACAAAAGCCAGCAAATTTGACAATCTGGAAGAAATGGATGCATTCCTAGAGACATATAAACAATCACAACAGAACCAGGAAGAAATAGAAAACCTGAACAGACACATAACCACTAAGGAGATTGAAGCAGTCATCAAAAATCTCCCAACAAACAAAAGCCCAGGGCCAGACGGCTTCCCAGGGGAATTCTACCAAACATTTAAAGAATTAATTCCTATTCTCCTGAAACTGTTCCAAAAAATAGAAATGGAAAGAAAACCTCCAAACTCGTTTTCTGAGACCAGCATCACCTTGATCCCAAAACCAGACAAGGATCCCATCAAAAAAGAGAATTACAGACTATATCCTTGATGAATACAGATGTGAAAATTCTCACCAAAATACTGGCCAATAGGATCCAACAGTACATTATAGTGATTATTCACCATGACCAAGTGGGGTGTATTCCACGGCTGAAGGTTGGTTCAACATCTGCGAATCAATCAATGTGATACAATACATTAATAAAAGAAAGAACAAGAACCACATGATACGCTCAATAGATGCTAAAAAAGCATTTGACAAAGTACAGCACCCTTCCTGATCGAAACTCTTCAAAGTGTAGGGACAAAGGGCACATACCTCAATATTATCAAAGCCATCTATGAAAAACCCACCGCAAATATCATTCTCAATAGGGAAAACTAAAAGCTTTTCCGCTAAGCTCAGGAACATGGCAGGGAAGTCCATTATCACCACTGCTAGTCAACATAGTACTAGAAGTCCTAGCCTCAACAATCAGACAACAAAAAGAAATTAAAGGCATCCAAATCAGCAAAGAAGAAGTCAAACTATCACTCTTTGCAGATGATATGCTACTATGTGTGGAAAACCCAAAAGACTCCACTCCAAATCTGCTAGCTAGAACTTGTACAGGAATTCAGTAAAGTGTCAGGATATAAAATCAATGCACAGAAATCAGTTGCATTTCTGTACACCAACAACAAGACAGAAGAAAGAGAAATTAAGGAGTCAATCCCATTTACAATTGCACCCAAAACTATAAGATACCTAGGAATAAACCTAACCAAAGAGGCCAAGAATCTATATGCAGAAAACTATAAAGTACTCATGAAAAAATTGAGGGAGACACAAAGAAATGGAAAAATGTTCCATGCTCATGGATTAGAAGAAGAAATACTGTGAAATTGTTTATGCTATAAAGCAATCTATATATTTAATGCAATTCCCATTAAAATCCAATCCATTTTTTTCAAAGAAATGGAACAAGTAACCCTAAAACTTATATGGAACCAGAAAAGACCTCAAATAGCCAGAGGAATATTGAAAAAGAAAGCCAAAGTTGGTGACATCACAATTCCAGACTTCAAGCTCTATTACTAAGCTGTCATCATCAAGACATTATGATACTGGCACAAAAACAGACACATAGATCAATGGAACAGAATAGAGAGCCCAGAAATAGACCCTCAACTCTGTGGTCAACTGATCTTCGACAAAGCAGGAAAGAATGTCCAGTGACAAAAAGACAGCATCCTCAAAAATGGTGTTGGGAAAATTGGACAGCCACATGCAGAAAAATGAAACTGGACCATTTCCTCACACCACACATGAAAATAGACTCAAAATGGATAAAGGGCCTCAATGTGAGAAAGGAATCCATCAAAATCCTTGAGGAGAACACAGGCAGCAACCTCTTCGACCTCAGCCACAGCAACTTCTTCCTAGGAACATCACAAAAGGCAAGGGAAACAAGGGCAAAAATGAACTATTCGGATTTCATCAAGATCAAAAGCTTTTTCACAGAAAAGGAAACAATCAACAAAACCACAAGACAACAGACAGAATGGGAGAAGGTAGTCACAAATGACATATCAGATAAAGGGCTAGTATCCAAAATCTATAAAGAGCTTAGCAAACTCAACACCCAAAGAACAAATAATCCAATCAAGAAATGGGCAGAGGACATGAACAACATTTCTGCAAAGAAGACTTCCAGATGACCAACAGACACATGAGAAAGTACTCTACATAATTCAGCATTAGGGAAATACAAATCACAACCACAATGAGATACCACCTCATACCATTCAGAATGGCTAAAATTAACAAGTCAGGAAATGACAGATGCTGGCGAGGATGTGGAGAAAGGGGAACCCATCTACACTGTTGGTGGGAATGCAAGCTGGTGCAGCCATTCTGGAAAACAGCATGGAGGTCCCTCAAAAAGTTGAAAATAGAGCTACCCTACGACCCAGCAATTGCACTACTGGGTATTTACCCTAAAGATACAAATGTAGTGATCCGAAGGGGCACATGGACCAGAATGTTTATAGCAGCAATGTCCACAATATCCAAACTATGGAAAGAACCTGGATTTCCATCAAGAGATGAATGGATCAAGAAGAGGTGTATATATATACAATGGAATACTATGCAGCCATCAAAATAAATGAAATCTTGCCATTTGTGACAATGTGGATGGAACTAGAGGGTATTATGTTTAATGAAATAAGTCAATCAGAGAAGGAAAACTATCATATGATCTCCCTGATATGAGGAAGGAGATGCAATGTGGGGAGTTGTGGGGGGGTAGGAAAAGAATAAATGAAACAAGATGGGATTGGGAGGGAGACAATCCATAAGAGACTCTTAATCTCACAAAACAAACTCAGGGCTGCTTGGGGGAGGGGCTAGGGAAAGGGTGGTGGGGTTATGGACATTGGGGAGGGTATGGGGTATGGTGACTGCTGTGAAGTGTGTAAACCTGGCAATTCACAGACCTGTACCCCTGGGGCTAATAATACATTATATGCTAATTTAAAAATTAAAGAAATTTTTTAAAAAACTAAATATGCAAACACCACATAATCCAGCAATTTCTCTCCTGGACATTTGTCCCAGAGAAATGAAAAACTTATGTCCCAAAAAAACCAAAACAAAACACCTAAAAGGAAATGCTGGGGATCAAAAAAACTAGAAGAAATGAGGAATGCCTTTGATGGGCTTATTATAAACTGGACAGAACTGGAGAAAGAATCTCTGAGCTGGAGGATATATCAATATAATCCTCAAAAAATGAAAAGTGAAGATAATGAAAACTCAAGAAAGAGAAAAACATGTTTAAGGACTGTGGGGCAGCTGAAAAAGTGTGACATACACATAATGAGAATACTATAAAAAAGAAAAAAAGGAAGAGAAGAAATATTTGAAACAATAATGATTAGAGAATCCCCCACCTCCAAATTAATGTCAGACACCAAACCACTGATCCTGGAAACCAGAGGGAAAAAACATCTTACCTTGGGACAACAAAATAAGATTTATTTCCAAATTCTCCTCAGAAACCATCCAAGCAAGAAAAGTAGAGTGAAATATTCAAAGGGCTGAGAGAAAAACCCACAGGCCTAGAATTCTGTAGCGTGAAAAACTATCTTTCAAAAGTAAGAGAGAGGGGTGCCTGGGTGGCTCAGTGGGTTAAAGCCTCTGCCTTCGGCTCGGGTCATGCTCCCAGGGTCCTGGGATGGAGCCCCACATCGGACTCTCTGCTCAGCAGGGAGTCTGCTTCCCTTCCTCTCTCTCTGCATGCCTCTTTGCCTACTTGTCATCTCTGTCCGTCAAGTAAATAAATAAAATCTTAAAAAAAAAAAGTAAGAGAGAAATCAAGTCTTTCACATATTAACAAAAATTTAAGGAATTTTTTTTTTTGCCAGTGGATCTTCCACAAAAAGAAAAGGGAATTTACTGAATAAGAGATAATATTTGTAAGTCATATATCTGATAAGGAACTAATATCCAAAAACTATAAAGAACTCATACAACTTAATGACAAAAAGCAAACAACTTGATTTAAAAAAAAAAAAAGTGGGCAGAAGATTGGAATAGACAGTTTTCTAAAGACATATAGATGGCAAACAGACATGTAAAAAGATGTCCCATGTTACTAATCATCAGGGAAATGCAAATCAAAACCACAATGAGATGTCACTTCACGTCCTTAAAATGGCTAATGTCTAAAAGACAAGAAATAACAAGTAGTGGCAAGGATAAGGAGAAAACGGAACCCCTGTGTAGTGTTATTGGAAATGGAAAAGAGTACAAAGTCACTATGGAAACCAGTGTGGCGGGTCCTCCAAAAATTAAAAATAAAACAATCATATGATCCAGGTATTCTATTTCTGGGTAATTATCTGAAACACACAAAAATACTAACTCAGAAAAGTGCACACAAAGTTTATTTCAGCAATATTTATAGTGGCCAAGATATAGAAAGAACCTAAGTGTCCATTGATGGGTGAATGGATGAAGAAATTAAGAGCTATATATATGCAATGAATATTATTCAGCCATAAAAAATGAAGTCTTGCTATTTGCATCAACATGGATGGATCTTGAGGGCTCTCTGCTAATTGAAATGTTAGAGAATGACAAATACTATAAAATCTCACATAGAATCTAAAAAAAAAAAAAAGCCCACAAAATAGATATAAAGAACAAATTCATGGTTGCAAGAGGTAAGGATGGGGAATGGGCAAAATATAAAAGGCATAAATTTCTAGATGTAAAATTAGTAAGTCATGGGAATGTAATATGCAGCAGGGAAACTGAGGTTAACAATATTATATTGCATGCTTGAAAATTGCTAAACAGTAAATCTTAAAGTTCTCATCACAAGAAAAAATTCTGTAACTATATTGGTGATGGATGCTAACTAGACTGGTGCTGATTATTTTGTAATATATGCAAATATTGAATAATTATTTTGTACACTTGAAATTAATATCATGTTATATGTCAATTATACTTCAATTAAAAATCTATAAACAAATTTTTAAAGACTTTCCTCATGCAAAAGCAAAAAACACAAATCATGAATGTTCATGCTATGCAATTAAAGAAAGGAACTAGTGATCTGCTCAAGTCTTTGGATGGATCTCAAGCCCATCATGTTGGGTGGGAAAAGCCAGCCATAAAAGGTTATATACTACTTGATTCCATTTATATAACATTTCAAAATGACAAAACCACAGTGATGGAGCCAGAGATTAGGAATTTTGTCTGTTTTGATGGACTAGCTTTGTGTCTGATTTTGGTAGTGGTTATATGGATCTATACATATGAAAAGACTTTTGACACTTTACATGCCAAAAAACAAACAAAACAAAAACAAATGCAGGTAAAAAGTGAAATTTGAATAAGGTCTGTATTTTAGTTAATAGTATTGTATTAGTGTTGGTTTCCTGGCTTTGACAATGTTACTGTGGTCATGTTAGATGCTATTAATGGGGAGAGCTAAGTGGAGGGGTCTCAGGTAAGCTCTGTACTGTTATTGCAACTTACTATGAGTCTTAAAATATTTCAAAATATAATTATACAACATTTTCACACTCTTTTGATTACTGATCTAATCATGCAAAAGAGACCTAACCAAGTACTCCAGAAACCTTTTTTCCTTTCCAAAGAAACCTGAACATCTTTTCACAGAAACATATTTAAACACTACATCAATAAATAGTACTTAGTAGAGTCATGCAGTAGTGTTTAACAACAAAAGTTTCTTCTGAATTGCTACTAACAGGAAGTTATTATCAGTGTGACTTTGCCTCCCAAAGAAACTTAAACTCACTCACACACACACTTGCAGCAGGAACTTAAGCCTGCTGATATTTCATACACACTGATGTAATGAAGAGAGAATAGGAGCAGCATGGAGGAAATAGGCAAGATGTAGAAGGAACCTCACTCAACGGTATCACGGGCTTAAATCTGTTCTCCCATTGTGGCATACTTACCCTGTTATCAATTTTAGTGATTTTTAATAATAGTAAATCCATACAAACCAACTTGCATCTCTGTCAAAGTCTAAATAAAATACATAAATTTCCTGTGTATATTGTTTTGCATTCATTGAAACTCTGAACCCCCTCCATTCATTAGATATTTTGTTGTCTTCAGGAAAACCTGGAAGAGAAAAACTTAATTGGTACTTCACCTTAAGTGAATAGAGTGAATAAAACACCAATTAGTATTTAGATAATAGGAAGTCTAATTAGCTACCAAGCATCCAACAGAAAATCTTTTTCTTTCCGTAACTGAAGCTAGAGTACACAGCAGATCAGAATCTCAGGAGTGTCTGTTCTAATCCCTCTCTCGCCACTAATTTATTGCTAAAGACACAAACAGATAACTTAACCAGGAGATTAAAGCATTTGGCAAATATACTTGAGACTGGTTCTTCTTTGGATGAGTTGGATTTATTTGAGAATATTCTAGAAAACAAGCTTGCCTCTACGTAGTTGCTTCTACGTAGAGAAAAAGCAAACAAACAAAAATATTTTAAAAAAATATTCCACTAAACAGGGCAGAATCAGCCTTAAGGAAAGAATAGTGAACACTATTTATTCAACTATGAGCATTCTAAAAGTAACAATTGAAACATATAGAATAGGGATTTCTAGCTAAATATGTGGAACATAGGACTTTTACCCTATTCACCATGCCCCCAATTCTGGATGAGTTTGACTGATTTGTCCACCATGATGTCCAGTAGATCAATGTTGCTCTGGTCAGCTTTCAGATGGCAGTAGAAGCAAAAAAATGGATCCTCAGGCCCCACAGATGGGTGATGATAAATGTGGGAGTATCATGAGCTATAAAGTTTTCTCAGTATTCACAACAAGATAAAGTACTCCTCTGAAGATTGACAGCAGCTTCCTGATACCTCCTATCACCTCATTTTTGGTCCATCTAGAATGGAGAGAGACAGTAAGGAAATACCCTGTGAAAATATAAAGAAATGAAAAATAAAGAGCATTGAGAGCATTAAAATTTCTCCAGCAATGTATTTGCTATGAATTAGTTAGTAAACATGTTTTATATTTCAGAATTGAGTGTTTTCATAATATACTAGTTTCCATAGGCACAGCTTGCATTTAGGAAGCAGTAAGTTTATAAACTCTTAATCCCACCTCAAGTGGTATAACCATGTTGAGCATCAATTGTTTATCAGTTAAACATGAATAATAATGGCCCCTTATAGAATTAGATGTGATTGGTCTATGAGGAATAATAACATCCCATCATTAAGCCATGAATCTTGAAGAAGGCTACAGCTTTCCAGTTTGCTGACTCGTAGAGATTGCATTGATCTTGTGGAGTTTGATACATCAAAAAAAGTGTGAGATATTCCAGTCTGATTTCAACTGGGAGTGTTCACAAGTACTCAATGAATCCCTCATCTACAATCCAGGATTTTCTAATGGCTTTGCAATTCTGCCCTCTCCTCCTACCGTGATAACTGAAATCCCCTAAATAGGAATGAAGAGGTAGAAAGTAAGTTTGAGGAGTTTTTCTTTGGAGGGCATATGCTATGTTTGGTCCTCATTGATCATTGACTGCAGACATACTGTGGCTCTGTGCCCTTGGTAAATACCAGGAGGGGCCATTATGTATTCTTCACTTTTCTTCTAAGCAGCCCTTTAATCATAATCACAAGTTCCAAAGAAAAATACTTTCTGATTTTCCACCTATCAGTTGAATAAATAAGGATTATCACTGGGAAAAAAAAGAGTTTTGCAGCAGCAAAAGCACATGGTGAAAGAAGGTAAGAAAAGAATCAAAGGTGCCAAGGTTTAATATTCCTCAGTTTCTGTTTGAATATGAGCTAGTGAATGGTGAGTATTGGATTCCTAATAATATGTGAAATATGGGTGATTAGCTTTGTGACAGAGCCTAAGGATTCAATAAATGGCATTTTAGTGTGCATGCATCTGTGTGTGTAGATAGATAGATGATAGATAGATAGATAATAGATATCCACATACATACATATAAAATATCAATACAGTTAAAATTAAATTTTCAAAGTAACTTTGAGATAGACTCCCAAGGATTGTGAAATCGCCAAATGAAGATCTTATTATAATATTCAAAACTCTCCACTTAGTACATTTCCCATATTATAATTTAATGACTTCAAACATAACAATCCCTCAGGTTTGCAGGATCAGCCAGCGTAAGATTTCCTCTAACATGTTAAGAAATATGTGTTTCAAGGGCACCTGGGTGGCTCAGTCAGTTAAGCATCTGCCTTTGGCTTAGGTCATGATCCTGGGACCTAGTCCAACATCAGGCTCCCTGCCCAGCAGGGAGCCTGCTACTCCTTCTCCTTCTGTCCGTCCCTTTCTTGTGCTTGCTTGCTCTCTCTCTCTCTCTCTCTCTCTGTAAAATAAATAAATAAAATCTTTCAAAAAATAAAAATGTATTTCTAAAATTTAGTTTACATAGAAAAGTCTTCTGTCATATTGAAAACTAGTAATTTTTTCTACATATGAGATAAAGTTTCAAGACTTAATTACTCATTCTTATTTTTTTCTGAGTATTTTTCAGATACTTGGATCATATCCCAAATTACAGCCTCTTGTGTACATAAGGTCTTTCTTTCTCAGTTTTTGTGGCTAAATAATGTAAGTGTTATTATCATCATACATTAAAAAAAAACCTGTAGCACATCATTTAAATTTCTTTAACATTTTAACAAATATCTTGGAAGCAAAAGAAGGCTATTAATATTTTTTAAAAATTAAATTGTGTCTTTATGAAGTATATATGCTTTTGTCTACAGAATTAGGAGAGTATTCTAAGTTAAATATTGAAAAATATTCTGAATTAATTTTTTTAAGATTTTATTTATTTATTTGACAGACAGAGATTACAAGTAGGCAGAGAGGCAGGCAGAGATAGAGAGGGGGAAGCAGGCTCCCTGCTGAGCAGAGAACCCGATGCTGGGCTCGATCCCAGGACCCTGATATCATGACCTGAGCCAAAGACAGAAGCTTAACCCACTGAGCCACCCAGCTGCCCCAGGAAACTATCTTAATTTGATAGTGATTATCTACACAAAACCTACAGTAAACATATCATCCTTAAAATGTTAAAAATTTTCCTTCTAATACTGGGAGAAAGAAAATGGTATCCATTATAACATCTCCTATTTTCAATGGCACTAGATAATAATAGACATGACAAACTATTTAGGGGGAAGTGTATTAATGTTTGCAACTGCTTTGAAATATGTCTAAAAAAGAACAAATAAAAAGTATGGTAAGCAGTAAATCTGGAATGGTATGATCTATTAGGTAGGTATACAGATGTCTGCTATAAAAGTCTATTTAGGTTTTTTATTATACTCACTTTTTTTTTTTTGATTGATCTCTGGGTACTTCCTGTTGTTTTTTTTTAATGCTGTTGTAAATGGTACACTTTAAAAAATTCAGTTTCTAATTGTTGCTGGCAGATAGAATTAAGTGAGTATTTATTAGATTTATGGGCTGGACTGTTCAATATTATAATTCCCTCAGAATTGATCTAAAGATTCAAAGGAATCTAACCTGAACTTTAGTAAGTTTTGGGGGTATTTTTGGTAGAGGGAGAAGATTTGACAAATTGATTCTAAAATTTAGATGGAAATGCAAAAAGCCAAGAGTAGCCCAGAAAATCTGGAAAGAAATAAAGTTCATTAATTTTTTAAAATAAATAAAATCAGATTCTTCATTGCCCTCTCTTAAGGCTTATACCCTCAGGTCCCACTAAATTTTTCCTCCAATTAAAAAAAAATAATAATTGCTTTTTTAAACCATTAGTAATGTCAAACCTTAAAGACATTTTGTCTCATAGTATGCATAGTTGTTTCAGTGTGGATTTGGGATTCAGATAGATGTGAGTTTGAATCTCATTAACCAGTTAAATGAATAGGCATAAATTGTCTTCTAACTTCTCAAAGGGATACACACACCCCTATATTCATAGCAGTGTTATTTATGATGGCCAAATTATGGAAGAAACCCAAGTGTCCATCGATTGATGAACAAATAAAGATGTGATACACACACATGCACACATACACAGAGAATGGAATATAATCCATCTATAAAAAGAATGAAATCTTGTCATTTGCAACAACATGGATGGACACTGAGGGTATAATTTATGTGAAGTAAATCAGTTAGAGAAAAAAAAATACCATATGATTTCACTCATATGTGGAATTTAAGAAAACAGATGAACATATGAAAAAAGAAGGAAAAAGAAAATAAGGTAAAAATAGAGAATGAGGCAAACCATAAAAGACTATTAACTCTAAGAAACAGGGCTGTTAGAGAGGAGGTGTGTGGGGAATGGGGGAATGGGGTGATGGGCATTAAGGAAGGCACTTGATGGAGTGATCACTGGGTATTATATGCAACTGATGAATCACTAAATTCTGCTCCTGAAACTAATAATACAGTATATGTTAACTAAATTGAATTATTTTTAAGTAAAGAATTTTTAAAAATAAAATAAACCTAGGGAAAATAGAAATAGTAGAAAACTAGGGAATATCTATGAAACCAAAAGCTGGGTCTTTCAAAGAATTACAATTAATATCTAACCAGATCAGAGGTTTTCAACTGGAAGGGCTTTTTCCCCTAGGTGACATTTGTCAATGTTTGAATATATTTTTCATTGTCTAGGGAGACAAGCTTCTGACATCTAGTGGATAGAGACCCAAAATGCTGATGAATATTCTACAATGCATAGGACAGTCCTCACAAGGATTATCTTGCCCAAATTGTCAATAGTTCCAGACTGTTCAGGCAACAAAGAAAAAGGTTGCAAATTACCAATATCAGGAATGAAAGAGGATCATCACTACAGTTCCCATAGACATTTCAATAATAAAAAATAACATAAACAACTTAATTCTAATAAATTTAACAACTTAGGTGAAATTGACAAATTATTTGAAAGTCAAAAACTGCCAAATCTCATTCAAGAGTAAACAATCAAAATAGCCTTACATCTATTTGAAAATTACATTTGTTAAAATACCTCCCCAGGATTCAAGACAAGGATTACTCCCTTGATGAATTCTAACAAACCCATAAGGAAAAATTAATGACGATTCTACATAAACTCCTCCAGACCAAAGAGGAAGATAAAATACAACTCAAAAGACTTTCAGTTTCCAGTTCCATGTGAAGAGGGTTGGAAGTCCACACTTGGTCTTAACAGGAAAAAGATGAACATTCTGAAAAATCAACAATTTGTTTTGGGTCCATAAGAGAGAGGAAGACACAAAGACAGCTGCTTTCTCCAAGACTTGAGAAACAGACAGGCAAGAGCAGGGAGTCGAGACTCACCAGAGCAGAAACTCATGAGCAGAAACCACCTTGGGAACCAAGGTAAGAAAACCTGAACTCTAATTGATAAATTGCTGGAGGCTGAGTGTGGACACCTCTGGTGTTAAAAACTCCAAGGGAGCCCCACAATGTTGTAATATTTATCTCTAGGAGTTTGACCAAATTCCCACAGTAAATACTGAAGAAAAATTCCCTTGGGCTTTCAGCAGGGAGAAGGAGAAAAGAACAATTCTGAAATTGACCAGACCACTATGTTCTTCTTCACAAGACCTGCCCTCAGGAGAAACTAGTTAACCAGAACTGCCTAACTGGTGGATATTATCAGAACCTACCTGACCTTGGGGGAAGGACAGAGTCAAATCACATCCCCTCTAGCCTTCCACTGGGAAAAAGAAGTACCCAACTCCAACCCATTCTAATCATTCTGTCTCATCTAAAAGGGTAGGGAAAAAACTGAGACACACTTATGAAGGTCACAGTCCAAAGGCATACACTCACTAAAAGACTGAGACCAAATCACCAGAGTAGAGAACACTTCCCCTCCCGCAACTACTCACCGCCACATCATGAAAGAAGCCTATTTAGAGCAATTCTTTTTACCTCAAGAACATGTCTGGCTATTCAAGAAAAAAGTAAAAGCATACTAAAAGACAAAAAACACAATCTTAAGAGGCAGGTCAAGCATCAGAACCAGATACAGCAGGGATATTGAAATTATCAGTCCAGGAACTTAAAACAACTACGACTGGCATGCTCAGGACTCTAATGAATGAAAGAGATAGCACATAAGAACAAGAAGGCAATGAACCATTGAGAGATTGTGGACTCTGAGAAACAAACTGAGGGTTTTGGAGGGGAGGTGGGGTGGGAGGTTGGGTGAGCCTGGTGGTGGGTATTATGGAGGGCCCATATTGCATGGAGCACTGGGTATGGTGCATAAACAATAAATTCTGGAACACTGAAAAGAAATTTAAAAAAATAATAATTTTTTTTTCAAGTGTTTGAAAGTAAAAAAAAAAAAAAAGAAAAAGAAAAAGAAGGCAATATAAGTGAAGATATGGAAAACCCAATGAAGTACCAACAAAAATGCTGGACATCACACTGTAACAGAGATGAAAAATGCCTTTGATAAGGTTATTAGTACACTGGATATGGCTGAGGAAAGAAGTTCAGAGCCTGAGGCTTCCTCAGTAGAAATCATTTTTGAAAACAAATACTGGAGGGTAAGTTCTGAAGCAAACCTGTGGACACATATCAGTAAGTAGCATAGCTCTTTTAAAAGATTAAGTAAACAAACACAATGCTATAATATATCACTGCAAACTAGGCAAGTTTTCCTGATAGAACTGAAGAAACTTTTGATACTAAAATCCTTATTCATTAAAATACCATTCCCAGCTTTCAGTGACTTACTTCTGTCCATTTACTGCAAATAAGAACGCTATCAATTAAAGAGAAAATAATGTCAAAAAACCATATCTTCCACCTGCATTTATAATAATGTAAAAAATAAGTGGGATTCTTATTTCTCAGCAGACAAGTGGATGTTTAATTGTGTATATTCCAGGAAAAAAAATTCAATATTCTCTAGTACATTATTGTTTTATGATTATAGTATAGGGATGCTGTCCTAAATAACTGTTTAGCTTTAACACAATCAGTAAAATTTATACAGTCAATTTTGTGAAATATAGTATTTTATGAAAATGATTTTCAAAATGTTACAAAATAGCTCCTTCCAATACAGAATGGAGCATTTGTTAAGGTAAATAATGTACATATTCATGTAAATGATTCAAGGAAAGTAAATAATGTATTTTTTTATTCACTGCTATCCTTAGAGACTGTGATTTTGAATTATCACAGTCCTCTTAAGTATTTTGTTTACATCATCTACAAAAAAATAATTTAACAAGTGCAAGGAAAAAACTCAAAAAGAGCAAAAAGAAATAAAGTGTAACCCTCAATTCTTTCATATGTATATTATATGTATGCATATATAACACACACATACATATCTTAGTGGAAATGCATATGGGTAAAACACTGCAGATACTCTCAGTTCACCAATTTGACACATTTGTCACACAAAATCCCACATATAAGCAGTCTTTGATTTTCAGGGATGACGATATAAATGCTTAGCCAGTTATTACCACTTTATCAATTCATGACACTCACAGCAGAACAACATGAATTATGTATTCACTTTATTCTGCTTTTGACAAGCAATGCATAAAGCTTCCACTTTTTTCTTAATCTATTTGGGTGGTTATAACAGAATACCATAAAATGGTAGTTTAAATACAACAGAAATTTATTTCTCCCAGTTCTGGAAGCTGTGAAGTCCAAGATCAATGTGCTGACAGATGACATAGATGGTTGTCTTTCCACTGTGCCCTTACATGGTGGGAGACCAAAAGAGTTCTCTGGAGCCTCTTTTATAAGAGAAGTAATCCCATTCATGAGGTCTCTACCTTCATAATTTTATCACTGTCCAAAGGCCTCACCTCAAAGTCTTATCACATTGGGTCTTAGGATCCAACATGTGAATTGGGTAGGGGAGTGGATCCCAAGCTTTCAGGCTATAGCAGATGCATTTTCCTAAAAAGTTCTTTCTGGAACTTCTACATGTCCCAGGAACTTGCTGTCTTTGAGTTACTGAAAATCTTTCAACTTAACAAAATTGTAGGGAAAAAAAGATTTTACCATTTGGTGCATAGAGTGGGCAAGGTGAGGTGCCTGTAAATTAGGCTATTAGGAAAGATATATCTCTGCCATGTCTTCTAGGAACTTTTACATTAGTGAGAAGACAGATGAGCAATTCAGCCATTACATTGTGAATGCTACAAGAGTCCTAAGTTGAGGACAGAACACTTAAGAAATCCCCAGGATTGTTATGAACTTTAGCCTTAGAGGTGAAGAGTAAGATATCTCAGAGCTGGTCATTGTGCAAAGTCAGAAAAGTTGGAGATTTCCATAGGGAAATCTCCTGTACTTCTCAAGAAAAATGGTTTACTCAAAGTCTGAGTCAAAAGTAAACATGGCATAGAAGGAGTGGCAGCTTTTGTTTGTTTGTTTTGGTTTGGTTTGGTTTGGTTTTGGTGTGACTAGTTTATGTCAGAGAATAGTGAAAAACTAGACTGGCAAGGTAGAATGTGATCTGATCATAGTCATTTTTTTTTAAAGATTTTATTTATTTGATAGAGAATGAGAGAGAAAGCGCACGCACAAGCAGACAGAGTGACAGGCAGAGGGAGAGGGAGAACCAGGCTCCCCACTGAGCAGGGAGCCGAAAATGGAGCTCCATCCCAAGACCCTGGGACCATGACCTGAGCCAAAGGCAGATGCTTAGCCAACTGAGCCACCCAGGTGTCCCAATATTTGTTTACTAATTGTTTAATAAAGAAATCTCAATCTTTTTCAAACACTTTAAAAAAAACTGAAATAATTGAAATACTCTCTAACTCATTTTCTGAAGGCGGTATTTACTTGATACCAAAGCTGGACAATGGCATCACAAGAAAAGAAAACTATAGACCCATATATATATTTTTTTTAATTTAAATTCAATTAGCCAACATATAGTACATAATTCCTTTCTGACCTAGTATTCAATGATTCATCAGTTGTGTATAACACCCAGCACTCATAGAGTCTTGATTGGATGCAGTAGTTGGACTGATTAAGAGATTGCAAAAGAATGATCATATTTGCATATTAGATAAGCATTTTCAGTGCTTGTGGATAACGCATTAAAAAATATGTGTGAATGGAGCCTATACTGGATACTGAAATGGAAGGTAAATGGGAGGCCATGTGGCACAAATCACAGGCATGAGAAAGAAGAAATTAGGAAATGAAGAAAAAAATAAAAAACTTTTTCAAAATAAGAGAACAAATCTATGATTCTAAGTTGAATCCAATTTCTTGATGTCAAGTAAATTGTTTCTAGAAAATGATTCTGTTGTAAAATCTTATGGAATAAAAATCTCTCCTCACCAGAAGATTATTTGAAAGCCCAATACCTTCTTAGGTATAGAAGATCCAGTATACTTGCTTTAAAATAAACTCCAGTTCTGTTTTTGGAATCTATATTTCATTCAGTCATTTAAATCATTCAAAAATAACTGACACAGGGGCACCTGAGTGGCTCAGTCAGTTAAGCATCCAACTCTTGACTATGGCTCAGGTCATGATCTCAGGCTTGCGCTCAGAGTGGAGGCAGCTCGAGATTCTCTCTCCCTCTCCTGTCCACACTCACACACTCTCTCTCTCAAATAAATGAATAAAACTTCTAAAAAACAAAATTAAAAATAAAAATAAGTGGTACGAGAAAGTGTTATTTCAGAAAAATTTCAATCCATTTCTTTAAAATAAGTATCAGCAAAGCTTTTCTTTTAATGGCAGGTTATTAAGTATTTAGGCTTTGCTTTCCAAAAGGCAAAATCAAGGATACTATGTGGGATCTTATATACAAAGAAAGAACATTTCCACGAACATTTAATTTTAAAAATTCAAAATGTTACATATATACATAAAAATTAAAATTTCTTATTATTTTAACTTTTCCCTAAATAGTATCATTTCAATTTTTTCCACCCATTTCAAAACATAAAACCATTCTTAGCTCACAGCTGTACAGAAAGAGGCAGTGGGCTAGATTTGACCCTCAGGCTGCAGTTTGCTCATCCTTGCCCTAAATGCAAAGTCAGGTACTCCCTTTGAGACAACCTACCATTCAAGAGAAATTGAGATTTTGATAGTGAAATGTAACAGTAGAAAAGAGAATAGCACACTCAAAGACAAGTTATCATATACACTTTTAAGAGCAGGTGTGCAATGTGAAGCCTTTTGAAAAAATGAAACGATTAATGTGAGTAAGAAGGCAATTCAAGAAAGGAAAACAATCCTTTTTTAAAAGCAAAGGAATGGCTTCATCTTTTAATTCCATTATTTGGAAGACTACGTAGTGAAAGACAGCCAGCAAACTAGAATAAATTTCTCAAAGTATAATGAGATGTCACTGAGACTCATAAAAAAAAAAAAAAACCACACATGAAAAACCACCAAAGAAGCCCCTCTGAATTTCACAACTTTCATGATTTGTTGCATTAATTATGAATTTTGAACTGAAACTGTAAAGAAGAAAAATTCAAGTAGTATACATTATGGTAAGGCACTGTATCATGTGATGCTCAATTTAATATTATTGTTTACCATGTTAGATTTTATAAACAACTTAAATACCATTTTATACTTTACAATAGAGTGCCATAAAGTCATTATTTCTTTAAAATAAATGACATTTTGTTTCATGTCTACAGTACATTGCCTTTAAGCCTTTGGTTAATTAGATTATTCTTTAATGTTAAAAGTTGGACTTTATTTGTATTATTTCCATTTACAAAATAGAAAATTTCAGAAAAAGAATTGATAATGTCAAGAATGCTCAAAGTTGAATTTATCTACTCCATTCTTCTCTTGTAAGAGAATTATGAAGTTTATTATTCACATTTAATGGACTCAAAAAGTATAATAGAATTTAAGTGAAGCAAACACTAATTCAATTGTACATTTGCAATCAGTTCACTTCAAAAAGTTTTTCTGTTTTGCTTCAAAGTGAATATGCTCTATATGTGTTGTTTATTCAGTTTCTAAATTAATCCTTACCATGCAGAGAAATGTCTAGTGAAGCAAGGTCATTAAATCATCACAGGTGAGACATATTTGGCTTTACAACGTAGGCAGGGATAAGATATCCAACAATATGCTCTACATGGGGCCTTTCAAGGTAGTTACCAAATGCCAACTTCTACCTTAAACCCAGCTCTCACTCAGTGGGCGCACTTACATCATTTCTAAGCATAGAAAAATCCCAGTTCCTATATCATATCATGATAGAAGCATTTCCCTCTAGTTTTTCCAGTCAAATGTCACACAAATTAAAACCATTAAAGTGCAAAACTTTAAAAAGTAGAAATTATTTCACTCATACATGGAATTTAAGAAACAAAAAAGATGAACATAGCAGAAGGGGAAAAAAAGAAAATAAGATAAAAACAAAGAGGGAAGCAAACCATAAGCAACTGTAGGGAACAAACTGAGGGTTGCTGGAGGAGAGTGGGTAGCAGGATGGGGTAACTGGGTGATGGGCATTAAGAAGGGCATCTGATGTAATGAGCACTGAGTGCTATATGCAACTGATAAACCACTAAATTCTACCCCTGAAAATAATAATATGATATATATTAATTAAATTGATTTTATAAATAAATATTGTTTAATGAATAAGTATGTCATCAACAAAAGTATTCACTGCACTAAGATTAATAACTATGATGAACTTAATTAATGCTTACCACATGCTAGCTATGTGCAAGACCTTATATATAAAATCTCCTTGTATGCAAAATATCCTTTAATACTCATAATAATATCAAGTAGATATACTACCTCAATTATAGATAATGAATTTGAAGAAAGTTTAAGTGATTTCTCAAGGTCATACAGTAGATATGTTATAGGGCTTGAATTTGAATCCAGGTCTTACTCCAGAAGTCTGCTATAATATATTTGGCATGCAAAATCCCTCAAATCACTAAATCATAGATGTTGTTCACCTGTCTTTGCAGAAAATTACAACCTAACACAATTACCAAAACAAACAACCAAAAAAGAAAAAAAAAAAAACCCTTCAGGAACTAAAGACAAAAAACATGTCTTTGGTTAGAAAGATAATGACAGAAAAAATAGTCACAGCATTTTCTCAGAAGTTGAATGCTGTAGGACTGAAGGCCTTGCCTTTAGTCCATGGAATTTTTACATCTAGAATTTTTGTTAGCATCATAACATCATGTATTAATTAAATCCAAAGAAATGAGAAGAAAACAAATAATAAATATGAAAGCAGAAAATAATAAAGGTATTTTAGAATACCTTTTATTAACTTTTAAATTATTTTATATATGTATTTATTTTATATTTTTATTATTTATTAATTATTTATTTTTTATTATTGATTTTAAAATTATTTTAAAAATACAAAAAGGTCATTGGGTCTTTTAAAGAATAACTGACTGTTGGTACCAGCCAAGCTGCAGTACACTGACTATATCCCATCTCTCCTTCTCATTACAACCAAAATCTTCAGACAGAATTCAAAAGGCAACTACCTGAGGACTCTGAAAAGTAAATAAGAGATAAATTGAAGACCATACTCAAAACACCAACAAGGGCATGGGGGTGAACTTACTAGGTTTATTTTTCCCTTTAATCATGGGCTGACTTTGACTCAGGGACAGGTATTGTTTTCTATTTTGTTTTGTTTTTTCAAGTTCTCAACTACTTTTGCATTTCCATGAGTCTTAGAATCAGCTTGTCGGTTTTTATAAGACTACTTGGTGAGATTCTTAGTTGGTGTTCTGTTAAATGTATAGAAATGTATACATTTGGGGCTAATTGACATTTTAATAATGAATCTTCTGGCCCATGAACAATTTTGTTAAACTCATTTATTAATTCTAGTAGTTTTTTGAAGATGTCATCATATTTTTCTACATAATCATACCATCTGTGAAAAAAGCAGCTTTATTCCTTTTCTATCAGAATGCCTTTCATTTCTTTCTTCTTTTTTAATCTTTCTGTGACTTATCTTTTACTGAATACCTTTTATTTCTTTTTCTTTCCCAATTGCACTGGCTAGAAATTCCAATAAAATGCTGAATAGAAGTAGTGAGAATAGATGTTTTTCCTCCCCCTTTCCCGACCTTAAGGGGAAAGTTTTCACTGGTTCACATCAAATACAATGTTATCTATAAGGATTTCCATAGATGTCCTTAATCAAGCCAAGAAAATTCCCTCTATTCATAGTTCATAAGATTCTTTACTGGCCATGTATTTTGGACTCAAAATGTTTTTTCTATGCTATCTAAGATGATCATATAGTTTATTTTTTTGTTTGTTTACTTTAATGATGAATTACATAGGAAGATATCATATGCCTAACAATTCTTATATTCTAGGAAAACTCCTGCTTGGTCATAGTTATCCTTTTAATAGATTATTTGATAAGATTTTATCTGTATTTTTTAGAATTTTTGCATCTATGTTCATAAGTGAAACTGATCTGTAGTTTTAATGTCTCTGTTTGCTTTCAGAGTAATTTTGGACTCATAAGGTGAGTTGGGAAGTTTTCCCTTCTCTTTGGTTACTGGAAGATTTATATAGAATTGGCATTATTTTGTCCTTAAACATTTAGTAGAATCCACCAGAAAAGTCATCTCAGGCTGAAATTTTTAACTACAATTTAATTTCTTTATATATATATAGTACTATTTAGGTTACCTATTCCTTCTTGAGTGAATATGGCAAATTGTGCCTTTCAAAAATCTCTCTATTGCATTGAAATTGTCAAATTCATTTGCCATAAGGTTATTCAGTCCTTTATAATCATTATAATAACTACAGAATCTATAGTCATGTTAAATCATTCTGAATAATTGTAATTTGCTTTTTTTATAATCAGTTTACCTAGAGGTTTATCAATTTCACTGATTTCAAGCAATCAGTTTTGGATTTCTTTTACTTTCTCTCTCTCTCTCTTTCTCTCTCTTTTTAAGGATTTTATTTATTTATTTGTCAGAGAAAGAGAAAGTACAAGCAGGGAGAGCAGCAGCAGAAGAAAAATCAGACTCCCCACTAAACAAAGATCCTGATGTGGGACTCATCCCAGGACCCTGGGATCATGACCTGAGCTGAAGTCAGGCGCTTAACTGATTGAGCCACCCAGGAGCCCCTCTTTGACTTTCTCTTTGATTTTTCTGTTTCTGCTTTATTGGTTGGTGCTTTTATCTCTAATCTATTTCCTTTTCATTCTTCACTTAACGTTCTTTTTAATTAGTTTTCATTTTCTTATTTTCTTAAGATGGAAGCTGAAGTCCTTGGTTTCACGTATTTCTTGTTTTCTAATATAAATGTTTAGCACTATAAATTTTCCCCAAAGAGGTGCTTTAGTTGCATTTCACAAATTTTAAGAGTATTGAGCTTTTCACTTTTAGACATTTAAAATAATTTCTGATTTCTTGTCTTATATCTTTTTTGACTCAGGATATTTTGTTATTTTCTTAGTTTGCAAATATTAAAGGATTTTAAGTGAATTAATTCTATCATGATCAGAGAATATAACACATATATTTCAGTCTTTTAAACCTTATTGAGATTTGTTTTATGTCCCCAAATATGGTCTATGTTGGTAAATATTATAGGTGTACTTGAGAAAAATGTGCATTTCATTGTTATTGGATAGTATTTTGTAAATGCCATGCAGAACAAGTCAGCTGATAGTATTTTTCAAGTCTTTTATATACTTACTGATTAACTCTCAGTTTGGTCAATCAATTATTCAAACAGAAATATTGAAACCCCCGAGTATAATTTAGAATTTTTTATTTTCTCCCAGTCATTCTATCAGTATTTACTGAAGGTATTTTGATCTTTGTTTTTAGGTCCATGTATGTTCAGGATTGCTATGTCATATTGATGAGTTGGCCCCTTGTCATTATGGAATGATCTCTAAACCTGCAGTAATTTTTACTCTGTAACCACTTTGTCAGAGATTAGTATTGCCATTCCAGCTTTCATTGGATTGATTTGGGGATAACATATCTCTTCTCATCCTTTTAGTTTTAATGTATCTGTCTTTATATCTAACATGCCCTTTTTGTAGACAGCATACAATTAGTTCTTGTTCTTTAATTTAGACTATTTCTGTCTAATGAAATTTTCATTTCAGTTATTGTACTTCTCAGCTCTAGAATGACTTCTGGTTTCTTTTGGATGTTCTCTTTATTGGTATTTTCATTTTGTTCATACATTATTTTCTTGACTTTCTCACATCTTCCTTTAGTTCTTTGATCATGGTTAAGACAGTTGTTTTAAATTCTTTGCTTAATAGGTTTGCCATCTTATCTCTCTCAGGGACAATTTCTGTTTACCTTTTCCTTTTAATGAGCCACACTTCCCTCGGTTTTTTGTATGCCTTGTGGGTTGCTTTTTTTTTTATTGAAAATTGGACATTTGATTCTAGTAATGTGGTAACTCTGGAAATAAAATTTGTCTCCTTCCCTAGAATTTGCTGTTTGTTTTTGTTTTTCCATTTTTGCTTTTTTTTTTTTTTTTCATTTTGTTTTGTTGATTGTCATTGAGAACAGTCTGAAGTGTAAACCTAAAGTTTTTCAGATCTTTTCTGAACTTGCACTTTTCCCTGGGCATGCATAGTAACTATTTATCCCTGTATATGCAGTTGTTTTTGAATGTCCTAGTCATAATCATCTGTCTTTCAAAATCAGAAAAATTAAAAAAAAGAAGGGATAAGGCCACCAACCCTTTAAATCCCTTAGAAGGATTTTTAATCACTTCGGGAGGGGTTCACAATGCAACAGTGGCTGTCCACATGTATGTCTGCAAGTCCCTAATCAAAAGTAGTGGTCAACAACCAGAACACCCATTATGGCCACTGAAAACAGTGTGCACGCTGCTTCTGGAACACATGCACCAACTACCAGCCATAGGGCTGGGTGTGGTAGAGGTAGTCACTGCTGAGCTAAAAGTAAATATTGACTGAAATTAACTACAATTTATTATTTAAACCTTCCCATGGAAATTGCAAGCCTTCAGTCAATCCTTGAGTTCCAAAATATTTATATCAGATGATTCTGTCAGTGCAATTATAGCCTGGGTGAAAAGACTGAGTCCTGGTTCTTCCTACTGTGCCATATTCCTGGAATCCTCCTCCTCAAACAAATATTTTTTATTAACACTATGTTCTATGCACTAGGTATTCCTGTTCTAGAGGAGCAATCTAGTGAGAACAGGGAAAAAATAACAAAATAGCAAATCAGCTATATAGCATTTTACAATGAGATAAGTATTTGGGGGGTGGAGGGAATATAGGAAGAGGAGGAGGATTAAAAGTGTGTTTGAAAGGGTGTGATTTTTTTAAAATGGAATACTCAATGTAGTCTTCATTGAGAAGGTGATTTTTTTTTAAGATTTTATTAATTTAGAGAGAGAGACTGAGCAAGGGGAAGGGGCAGAGCAAGGGGGGAGGAAGGTTCTTAAGCAGACTCTGCATTAAGCACAGACCCCATACAGGGCTCCAATCTAGGACCCTGAGATCACCACCTGAGCCCAAACGAAGAGTCCACTCAACCAGGTGTACCATCCAGAGGCCCTGAGAAGGTGATTTTTGAACAGAAGTGAAGGTAATCAATGCAAAAGTAAGGTAGGTATACAGAGCACACACAGCCACAGCAGTGTATTTATTCCACATGGACTCATTTAGAGAATACTTTTCTGTAGGGAAAAAAGAAAAGAAAGATTAATAAAAAAAAAAATTATCACTCTATTGCTAGCAAACTATTTTAATGTCTCTTTATTCAAGGACTCCTATTTCTGAACCAAAAGTCTGCATAGAATGTTTAAAAATTACTGATTAGGGGTGCCTGGGTGGTTCAGTTGTTAAGCATCTGCTTTCAGCTCAGGTCATGATCCCAGAGTCCTGGGATTGAGTACCACATCCGGCTCCCTGCTCTGCGGGAAGACTGCTTCTCCATCTCCCACTACCCTTGCTGTGCTCTCTCTCTCACTGTCTCTCTCTCTCTCTGTCATATAAAATAAAATAAAATTAGTCTTTAATTAAATGTGTTGAGGTTTTGTAATCTGGAATTTTGTTCCAAACTTCTACTGTTTCTTAACTTTTACTGCATTTAAACAAAACAAACAAACAAAAACAATAATATCGCTCATTGTTTTGTTTTTCAAAACAATGTATTCATCCAAAGAAGAAAACAAATTTAAAATGGTTATATTTTTACCATGATTTTATTTATTTGAGAAAGAGAGACAGAGAGAGCAACTGGGGAAGATGGGAGAGGGAGAGGGAGAAGCAGGCTTCCTGCTGAGCAGGGAGCCCCATGCTGGGCTCCATCCCAGGACCCCGGGATCATGACTGAGCCAAAGGCAGACGCTTAACTGACTGAGCCACCCAGGTGCCCCTAATGTATAGTCTTCTAATGTAAACGTTTATTCCACATTTTTTTTATTACAGCTATTTTCTTCAACATCATATATGTGCTAAAAATCTGGAAAAACTGGCATTTTCTTAGTAATATGTGAAGAGAGTCAAAGCAAACATAAAACCTCCTCTTTATTCATGAAAAAATGATTTTTTTTAATCTTTTTTGTTCAGACTGAAAAGGAGCCAGAATCATTACTAGCTGGCAGAGAGGAAGGAGAATCTTTAGTTAATAATCAGAGACACCAAGTCTAACAAAACATATACTTTTTTAGTGCTTTGGGGATACAGAAGATGCACATAAGGGTACTCTTGATAACTGTGACTACAATATGCATTTCTTCCAAATATAAAGTAATAGTAAACATGAAAAATACTGAAAATGTTAACAATGTATTAAGGCACTGTAAAATAGAAATATCCAACTACACTATTCCAATATCCTTCCTGTAAAGATACTTCAAAGTCATGAAAATTGGATATAGGAATAAAGTTTGATTGAAATTAACAAATGGGACCCAAAGGGCACATTTTTTAGTTGCTTGTATAAACAATTCAGACTAATATAAAATATTCAAGGGGTAATTAATTTTTTAAGTCAAGAAAGCTCAATTATTTTCAAATTAGAGTATTGTACATTTTCTAATGTTAATCTTGGTCAGGGTTTTTCAGGCCTACTTTGTATGTCTTATGTTTCTTAAATTATGTATTTTTTTAGCACATGAATTTTATTGGTATTTAAAGAGCTTAATTTGTACAATATTAATTGGTAATACTACATTTATTAATTTTACTTATGGTAAAATTTTAGAGCATAAATTTAAAGGTTCATATGAAAGCAGAATTAATATAAAATAAATATGGCTATGGTAACTTTGTATATTTGACTGAACCATATTTTTATTAACAAGTAATATATTGTCATAATGACATTAAATCCTAGAGCAAGAAAGGATACATTAAATAGAAAACTAATGAATTAGTAAAACATAAATCTGGCTCTCCATCTTTTTAATTATAAATAGATTATTATTGACCACTTTAGGATAAGTAATGACTATATTTCAGTTTCTTGATCAGAATAATATTCTTAGTAAATATATCTTTTTCTTTTTCTACTTACCATTTAATACAACAAATAAGTGAGAAGAACAAGAATATCTTTAAAATGTGACAAGAGGAATAATTTGGAATTAAAATATGGAATATATTTCTTTTCTCAGAAAAACTGAGGTCACTGGATCGAGAGTCCTTCAAAGGATAAGAAAATTTAATTATTAGCAGGTCATATCAGTACAGCACAGTAAGGATAAGATAGTTTAGCCAGAATGCAAAAGCCGTCCTTCTCCACAATAAGGTGTGGGATAACTAGCCCACTTTGAAGTTTCTGAACACTGTTTCTACAAACATAACCCAAGATTTTATGAACGCTATCGGTAACACCATCACATTAACATAAATGAAGCGTAAAATAAACCAAACATCCCTAAATCTTTTTTTCTCCATTATACCACTAAGTTACATTTTTCTGAATTTGGAATTTTTAAAGCTATAAACATGGGATTTTACATTTGTCTCTTTACACTTCATTTGATTAGATCCAAGACATCATTCCAAACCATCCTAAAATTATTCTGTAATTAAATGTATACATATCTTTACCAAGGAAATTTTAAAATGAATTTTAACTAAACCTAGCAGATTGTGAGATGCAGATTTTACAAATTTAAGTATGTAACATCATTTAAGGAGGTATTACAAAAGATATTTGTACCATAACCAGTAATATCAAAAGGAAAGAAATATAACTGAGGGAGGCTCTTCCCTAATTGGTCAAAGTTACACATGTATCTTCTGGGTCACAAATGGAATGGAAAGAGAAAGATCCATTTTAGAGGATAAGTGCACAAAAAATGGGCTACATGTTGTCTGTGGGCCTGGATGTAAGGATTTCAAATGGGAAATAATAATGACTAGAGTAATGTCTATTTCTTTAAAACTAAAAATGGCAAAGGATCTTTCAATGCTAGTTGTTTGTGGTAATATTAAAATGTTTAAAGTAAGTATATGTATAAAGTCATGTGCTCTATAAATATAAAAGTTTATTATTACCTTCAGGAATGCCTGCTCTCATTATTAAAAAGATTCAGCTGAATATGGGGGTAAAGGAGATTCCAAGTCTTAACTTTGTTAGGTTAATAGAACAAGCCTACTTTCTCAGAAATTGAATCATATCTTCCAGTGTTAAACTTATGTAATATTTTCTGAACAGTGGTAAATTAAACACAATTCAATGTTTTATGATCTAAAATCTACTAGAATCTTGGTGCCCTTACTAAGCCACTTGTGGCTTTTTGGTCCTTTTGGAATCCCCAAATAAATAAATGAATAGATTAAATAAATAATCCTAATTTTATGTACAGTTTTCTTAATTCTTTTGACAAATATTTAGTCTTCAACACCTATGCTAAGTCCATCTATCCATATTTAAATTACTTTGATAATATAGAAAACAACTGAATGCCTTCTAATATATTATCTGGAACTGTCCACAAGTCAGTTACCGGATGTATTTCTGAAAACTTCCTAGTTAATTAGAGCACTCCATCAACCCCCAAAAAGGCACTAGCCCTGCTATTCAAAACAAAATTAAAGTATGCACTGTTGTTACTGTTGCTATATAATTCAGAGTCTTGAAATATATTTGTCCAACCAGAAAACATGTGAAAATTATTTTGACTCTCTTCCCCCAGCAATGTGCAAGTTTGAAAGAGAAGTGTAGTTATCTTTCATGTCATATTGATTGCTTTTGGCTTTCAGGGACTCAAACAGGGTAGATCAATGCGGGATTTTATACTTTGCTAGAAACAGCTTCAGCAAAACATGTTATTATTAGCTTCATTTGCAATTACAATTTTAAAGCCACATTTTGCTGGAGCAGAAAGAGAGGCCAAGGAAAACAGAAACCGTAAATGAGACACAGCCTGGTCATGGATTCAGTGTCAGCAATTTATTCAGCTCATTGGATTCTGGTTGCCTCTTCCCAGTTTTGTGAATAATTCCATTTCCCTCACACACCCTTTATGAATGAATTAAGTGATTGTTTTAAAGGAATATTAAATTGGGGGAATTACTTTTATTTAACAACAAATATACAGGTCCTGGAATACTCATCACTGCCAAAAAAGTTGTTGGCTTCTTTTCATCTAATCCCCTTATAAGTATATAATAACTATTATTATCCTCCAGTTATAATATTGAGAAGTGCCCTAATTTCTTTGTTCCTAGCAAGGTTTGGTCAGTTGGTAATAAATTAATTTAGTTAATCCAAATGGTACCTCTACCAAATCATTTTTCCCTTTATACTCAAGGACACAGGGATTTTAGCCCATAGCGGTGGTCTTTCTTCCAAGTTAGTTCAGAGTTTGGGGTTTGTAGAACAACATCTAGGAGTTTTTATTAAGAAAATAGAGAAATACAGTTAAATTTCAGAAATTTTATGTTTATTTTTATTTTGCCTTACAAGTACCACACACACACACACACACACACACACACACCAATCTCTCTCCATATAGAGAAGACATACTTAAAATATGTGTATTTTGTCTCATTAAGGTAATTAGGGACATTGCTCAAGAATTTGCTTTGAATTTTTTTCCCTTCCAATGATATTGGGGAACTAATTACTCACCACCGCTTATCTCTCCAAGTGACAGAGATTATTACAATGTACTTGGCATAAAAAATAATGGGACAGTAATAGCTTTAGTAGTTTTTGTTGCTGTAATTGCAGTTGTGTTGTTATTGCTGAGGTTTTTGAACATTTCTCAGATTTTTACATAATTTATGGATTAATGAAGAAACCAGTAAGACTACAACCGGCATCAACTGGCACTACAACTCGGCATCAGGTAAATGCAAACCAAAACCACAGTGAGGGGCACCTGGGTGGCTCAGTTGGCAAAGATAGCTTTGCCAACTGCCTTCGGCTCAGGTCATAATCCTGGAGTCCGGGATCAAGTCCCACATCTAGGCCCTCTGCTCACCAGGGAGCCAGCTTCTCACTCTGCCCCTCACCCCTTTCATGCTCTCTCTCTTTCTCTCTCTCTCTCTTAAATAAATAAAATCTTTAAGAAAAAAAAAACACAGTGAAATACTACCTCAACCAGTCAGAATGACTAAGATTAACAAGTCAGGAAATGACAGATGCTGACGAGGATGTGGAGAAAAGGGAACCCTCCTACACTGTTGGTGGGAATGCAAGCTGGTGGAAACACTCTGGAAAACAGTATGGAAGTTCCTCATAAAGTTGATAATACCCTACGACCCAGCAATTGCACTACTCAGTATTTACCCTAAATGTAGTGATCTGAAGGGAAACGTACACCCAAGTGTTTACAGTAGCAATGTCCACAATAGCCAAACTATGGAAAGCACCTAGATGTCCATCAACAGATGAATGGATAAAGAAGATGAGGTATCTATATATACAATGGAATACTATGCAGCTATCAAAAGAAATGAAATCTTGCCATTTGCAATGACGTGGATAGAACTAGAAGGTATTATGCTGAGCAAAATAAGTCAATCAGAGAAAGAGAATTAAATCATATGATCGCTGATATGTAGAATTTGAGAAAAATGCAGAGGATCACGGAGGAAGAGAGGAAAATATGAGACAGGACAAAACCAGAGAGGGAGACAAAGCATAAGAGACTCTTAATCTTAGGAAACAAACTGAGGCTTACTGGAGTGGAGGGGGGGTGGGAGGGATAGGGTGGCCGAGTGATGGACATTAGGGGGAGTATATGCTATGGTGAGCACCATGAATTGTGTAAGCCTGATGAATCACAGACCTGTACCCTTGAAACAAATAATACATTATATGTTAATAAATAACAATAATAATAAAATAAAATTCTAAAAGAAAAGAGACTACACTTGGTTCCTATTCCTATTATTTTTAATGAGTGCCTCAGTTTCTCAATACTTTTCCATTATTCCCATTGGATTTGGAACTTTGGCTGACTCTCAACCTATTTGTCAAATTTACTAGCCTTTGGCAGTCTTTTCTCTTTGGGGAAAAACTCTGTTCCCCATTATTCATATAATTCTCCCTAAATCATAAAGCTCTTGTCTATTCGATTTTAAGTGTTGCCTTCCTAATAAATCTGGCTACTGTATATATCCATCAGATACAGACTTTTTTTTTTTCCAGTTGCTATTAACAGATCAAGGTGCTATTCTTCCATGGACCATAAATTTTAGACTCCTACTAGTCACCTAACTCAGGGAAGTCATGCACCTATATACATTTTTCTCAGCTCAATTTTAATAAATTCTACTTCCTTCTGCTTTGCCACCAGTCCTCTGTTGAGATTCTGGTTTATCTCTGGTAGATTAAACATGAGGCTAACAACACCACATTGTAAAGAAGACCAGCAGTTTTCAGTTATACGTTCTTCCATAATTCCTAAACAATTAGATAACTCTGGTATCTAATTATTATTATCTAATTACTATTAGATAAGCCACACTTAAATGACAATTAAATGGTTTCCCATGTCACTAATTAAAATATACAGCTATGCTGGTAACTGAACATACTTTCATCCTTCGTCATGTTTAACCAACCAAACTCTGGCTTAAATTAACTAAAAATTGGACAGTATAATTTTATTCTCATATTTAAAAATGAGCTAATTAAGTTGGCATAAAAGAAAGAAAACTTAATATGTGGTCATTGTGTTTCCAACAATAGAAAAAGGGGACAGTGGGAGGCTTGGGGAGATATGCACCTTACTGCTAATGTACTTGCCTACCAAGACTTCCTATTGTGGTTATTAATATAAGCCCAGGGAGAATGTAAAGGAGAAAGACAGTAATCAACTTACAAAATCTTATGATATTTGATTGGATTAATGATTCCTTTAATACGTTCAGTGTCAAAGTATCCAGACATTGCTTATATTCCCAGATTCATTTCATGCCAGGGTTCTATTTCCCTGTTTATTCCTTATCCTTGATTGAGCATACTAAGCTTCTATAAGTTCCTCTGAAGTGCCAACAAATTTCCTAACTTGAGGCCTTTGCATGGAATATTCTTTCCCTAACTCTTCACCTAGTAAAATTATACTTTTGAACCCACTTTATCATGATCCCTTACTTTGACCCTTAAACTAAATTTCCTGTCATAACTAATTTGTTTTGTTTTTTTTTTCATAATGTTTAGCAGGGGCTTTTTTACTATGCATATGCTTATGTGATAATGTATTTATTATCATTTCTTTAATGTTTATCTCACTAAACTGTACTTTCTTAACAGTAAGGAAACACACTGGCTCACATGTGAGCAAAACCAGAGGTAAGTCAAACCTCAAGATTGTTTGACTTAGTGAAAAATCAGCTTGTAGAGTGACAGCCAGTACTTCAAATCCCTTTGCTTGTATTTAGCAGGAGGAAAGAGCTAGTTTGCAGAGACTAAAGACCAAAGAAAACTTTCCCCAGAAGTTTCCAGAAAATCTAATCTATTGAACAACATTGGATCACAAACTTATTCTTGAGCTGATCATTGGCAAGAGAGGTGGAATGTCTTTTAGTCCAATCTGAGTCATCTTTGGAATTGAGTTTGTGATCATATTTCCCCGAGGCAGCATAAACCATGTGGGAGAGAAATATATACATGAAGTCAGTTAGCATTTTGTTATAAAGAAGAAAGAGACTACTGGGCAAACAACTAACCATATCCACCTCATTACTGTATACAGAGAACTTGTTTATTTTGTTTAAATTGTATAATGTCATTATCATGCTTGATTTTCAAGTTTTAAAATGCCATGATCCTATTATTTACTATTCACGTTAAACCAACAAATGCCATTCTGACTGCTTTGCAAGATGAGAATTTAGATGAACTTTTATATGTAGCCAAAAGCATATTTCCCATCAAAAACTGTCTATTAAACTTGTTTCCAAAATCTGTGTCCCTCACATGGAGGTTGAACATAAATAATGCATGATGTTATCTATCGGGAAAGCTATTTCAATCCAACACTCTGAAAAATTCTGTTTACCAAGCAATTAGGAGGCAAATTCTAGAAGAGGGAATTGGAAAATATATGTTAAACCACGTACAATTAAAACATCATTAATTCTACATAGGATTTATGCAGTCACATGGTAGTCTAACATAATTATTAACTATGAAACTGTAAGAACATAAGAATTTAGGGTATTGAAAGGCAATAGAAGAGTATATCTGTGCCTTCCCTGGTATATCCCAAGGTCACATAAGCTTAAGAGTCAAAACTGCATCTGAGTGTCCATTCCCTAGAGTCCAGGGGGTAGTGCATAGAATCTACAAGTGTTTGGGTTAAAATGAAACATTAGAAGCTCAAAATCTGCCTATAGATCAGCCCAGCTCCAGCAATCTGAGCTATCTTTGTCACTGATATTCTAGTGAGAGAGGAGAATCTAACCTAGAGTGACAATTTGAACTAAAATAAAATACCTCATGGGGCACCTGGGTGGCTCAGTGGGTTAAGCCTCTGCCTTCAGTTCAGGTCATGATCTTAGGGTCCTGGAATCAAGCCCCACATCAGGCTCTCTGCTAGGCAGGGATCCTGCTTCCCCCTCTCTCTCTGCCTACTTGTAATCTCTCTCTTCTGTCAAATAAAAAAAATAAAATCTTTAAAAATAAAATAAAATACCTCGTGAGTTCTTCTCTAAACAAAGACTGTTAAAACCAGCAATGTAGAAAACATTTGTGTTTGAAAGAATCAGTAGAGATGAATCAGATTTCATAAGATACATGCATATGGCATCAGCAATTTCAGAGAAGTACAACATTGTAAAGAAGATCTGTATATGTTTGATGCATGGACACACACACACACACACACACACACACACAAGTAAATGCGCACTTGAATTTAGACCCATTGTTGTTGTTAGTAACAGTATCCAGCGACCCATGATAAGGAGTAGTTACAAAACACAAGAGCAATAATTCAAAATTGATTGTCGTATATCAGTTGCTACTTCTCTGCTATGTTTTATGACTCATCACTGCCATGGGGAATTTTATAACTGGCTGTGAAGTTCCACGGCCCTAGCCTGACACCACTTCAGGGCTCCATTTCTTCCAATGAAATCTCTTATCTGAATTCCTTTGTGGTTCTGTCCAAACAACTTTATTGAGGACTAGCAGATGGCTTGCAATTTCTTAATTCTTTATTATAGAGAATAATTAAATTCTTGCTTTTCTCAATTTCCTTCTTTAAGACTAAATAAGACCTACCTTATCATAATCAGTTTCCCTTGGATTAAACTCCTGCTTTCCTGAAATGGAGAAGTGTTTTCAATTATTATTTTAGCTAGCATCACTTCTATGGATGAAAGAACTGAGACTCAGAGCTCCTATAACTTGTATGACATCATTTAACTTCAAAGTCTACTGTCTTTTCATTAATCACTGATTTGAAACCAATTTAGCAAACAAGAAGAGACCCCACACATGAACAGACCCTTATGTTAATATTTAGGGGGAAACTATTACATGAACTCCGTATATTCAGCATAATAAATACGTTGAACACCAGCAGTGCTCAACTAAAGGTAGATCGCTACAATTACAAGGCTATCTTCTACTAGTGATAAGGAAAATCTGTGTTCTGAGGTGGCTGACCAGTCCAGCAGGGGAATCCCAGTCCTGGCCCCAGGGCCATTCCAGGCTTTCCCCTAGCTCCACCGGCTGCAGCTGCAAGACTAGCACAGATACAGAAGTAAAAACGTATAAAACACCTACTTTGCCTGTGCTCAGGGCTCAGATCTTGAGAGATTACTCTCTTCTGAGCCTGGTAGCATGAAATAAATCTTTGATCTTCCAAGGTCTCCTCCGAGTGCCACTTGTTTTGTTTTGTTTTGTTTTGTTTTGTTTTGTTTTTTGGCCAGGATCCAGTCTGCATTCGGTAACAGTAGAAGATACAGACATTGAACAAATACACAAATAAATACATAATACAGTAAATGCCAAATGCTATAAAGAGAAAGAACAAGACACCGTAAGTCAATAACAGAGAAGAACTATTTGAGAGTGCCATAAACTATTCTATGTTCTTTGAAATACAATATAAAATTATTTCCCAGAAATGTTTAATATCCTAAATATTAAGAAAAGCTCAAGAACTATGTGAGTCAATAGACATATTTAACCACTACTCTAGTCTCCTATTTCTGTTCCTCTCATTTTGAACCCATAATTCTGTTCCTCTCATTTTGAATCCATGTCAAACAAAATATAGGTACATAAAAAAAAGGCAAAAAACACAGGCAACATCTCTAAATGAACCACCTACATTCTCTTGTTTCTACTCTCCAAGCTGCAGACTACAAACTGAGTTTGAAACAGTCTATGTGTGCTGCGTTTATTCCTATGAGAGATTTCAAAGGGATTGTTGCATCTTCATTGCTACTTTGCTTTCTCCGACAGGCTTTGTGTTGCACTTTTTTTCCTCCAGAGAGATTTTATAGAGCCTTTTCTTGGAAAACAGAATAATAATGGTATTATATGCTCTACTAATACAAGACTTCTTTTGCTTAACTTCTCTCTGGGAGGATCTACTGCGCACAGAGAATGAAGTAGTTGTGGAATGCGGTATCTTTGTCCAAATACCGTCTTGTTTAATTACTTTTTTTGTTACTGCTTTTTCCTCAAAATGTCAGTAAACTTTGTCTTCCATCCAGGAAATTATAAAACTAATCATTTGTTTTCATTCTTGTAACATGTTTCAATAAATATTACCATACTGCTTGTCGTGGACTAAATGTTTATGTTCCCCAAAATTCATATGTGGAAATCCCTAAACCCCAGTGTGGCTGTATTTGGAATAGGATCTCCAGGGAAGTAATTTAATGTCATAATAATAATGCCATAATAAGTAAATAATGTCATAAGGGTGAGACCTGGCCCAACAGGATTAGGGCTCTTATGACAAGAGACACCAGAGAGAGTTCCTTCTCTCTCTGTTGCTTCTTCTCTCAGAGGAAGGGCCATGTGAGGACACAGTGAGAGGTGGCTGTCTACCAGGCAGGAAGAGAGTGGTCTCACCAGAAATCAAATCTGCTGGCACCTTGATCTGGGACTTCTAGCCTCTAGGCTGTGACAAAATACATTTCTGTTGTTTAAGCTGCATAATCTGTGGTATTTTGTTATGGCAGCCCAAGCACACTAATACCCAACTCTTGGAAAAGTCATTAAAACTACCATATTATGAATTCAGTGTACATACAGCAGTTTTCATCACACATAAAGTCTTTCATTCATATTGACCGAACAAATGCTTTTGTATACCCACCACCGTATTTGACACAAAGAATACTGAAGCGAAGAGAAGTTGGAGGTCTCTATATTCACGGAGCTAATATTCTAGAAAGTGGAAGAATGACAAAAAACATCAAGCAAATGAACAAAAATAATATCAGAGAGTTATAAGTTCTATGATAACAATAATTGTGTTAGTCAATGATTCTGTTCCCTTTAAACATTTTTTTTTTATTATTATTCTGACCTTTTCCTCCACATTTCTGGCCTTTTTTTTTTTTTCTTTCTCGTAGGTTCATGTTCTGGCTTGTGTTCTAACCGTAATTTAGATATTGACAGTTTTCTAGTTCTGATGTTGAGGACTATCATCTTCAAATATGACATCATATTTGTTTATATGTTGCAAATTACTCTAAGTTTTATACTTTTAGCTAAGACCTTTTCTTGGGGATGTATATAACCATATCTTCCCTTGAACAGATTAAGTCTCTCTCAACCTGGTTTGTTCTAAAAAGGCCTGAAGCTATCCTAGGAAAAAAAAATGTCTTAGCCACCATAATCAATTAATCATTTATTCAAATCTTAAGTACTTTCCAAAACATCTCTTCTCTTCAAATCTTGGTTGTTTCCTGACTACATTGGTTGAAATTTCAAATAGTCTCCCTCTCCCTCTCTCATTATTCCATTCTGCTGTGGATCCAGGGTTCTTTTTGTAAATGAAAATATATTTATGGTGTTATCCTATAAAAGACATATACAGTAGTTTTTAAAATAATGAATAAAATCTTTAAAATATTATAAAAGATGTGAAAAGTCTCTAGAATCTTCTAAAATGTTATTTTCTAATTTTCTCGCTCTCTAAACTCCACATAGGTCTTACATTTTTTCAGATGCATCATTCTTTTTGCCACCTCTAAGCTTTTGAGCAGGCTTTTCCTTCTGCTTGAGAAAGGATTTCCCAACTGTACTGCATAATCAGGAATCTACTTATCCCTAACATTTTAACTCTAATTTATTTCTCCATGAATGCATTCCCTACTCCACCTCCTGACATTACAGACAAAACTGCCTATATTCATTAAACTTTATTCATCCTAAGAGGAGAAGCAGGCAATAATCAAATAAAATAAGCAGAATATCAGAAATCCAGAAATTTCACTCTGGAACATATAACCAGCAGAAATGTATATATATTTAGGTAGATACATAAAATTACCAAAGACATATACAATAGTGTTTATAGCAATATGATTAGCCCACCACTGAAAAAATCCCAAATGTTCAACTACAATAGAGTGGGTAAATTACAGTGAATTCATATAAAGGAATAACATTCATCGATGAGGATGAAAAGACCCCAACTGTGTACACCAATGGTAATGAGTCTCACAAATGTAATATTTAGTGAGAGAAATAAGAGAATATAAACTTTCTGCCTTAATGCATAAATGGAGAGTTCAAAAGTAGACAAAAGTTCATGCTACGAGAAATCAAGAGAGTGGTTATCACTGTTTGGGGTAGTGATGACAGAAGAGAATAAAGAAGAGTGTCTTGGGTTGTAGTGATATGCTGTTACTTATTTTTGGTGTAGGTTTTATGTGTTTATTCATGCACTAGGCTGAACTTTTATGGTCTATAACTCTACTATCTGTATGATATGCCTCAAAAAATTGTTTAAAATATGGATGTTAGATGCTAATTACATTGGAAAAACAAGCAAAAAATGAAAATATACATGCCATAGAAGGATCATGGTTTGGTAGCATTGGTGACTATTTTAAATAAGGTTATTAGACACAGACCTGTACCTGAGTATAAAAATACATTATATGTTTATAAAAAAAAAAATTGGAAGAGGAGGCGAACCATAAGAGACTATGGACTCTGAAAAACAACCTGAGGGTTTTGAAGGGTCAGGGGTGGGAGGTTGGGGGAACAGGTGGTGGGTAATAGGGAGGGCACGTTTTGCATGGAGCACTGGGTGTTGTGCAAAAACAATGAATACTGTTACGCTGAAAAAATAAATAAAAATAAAATAAAATAAAAACAAAACAAAACAAAAAAAAAGAAAACATCTTTTTTCTTTTCATGAGAATTATGAAAGTGAGGGAAAAATTTATGTAAACATCTGGAAAAGAGTGTTCCAGAAAGAGGAAACTACAGTGCCAAGTTCCCTGAGATGGTTGTCAACCCAACATTTTCAGCGAACTGGGAGCCGGAATAGCTACATGGCAGGGTCAAGAATGGGAAAGGATAGAGTTAGGACACAGATTTAATAGGGAAGTCAATCCTGAGATTTCAAGGTCTTTTCATTTGAAGAGTTTTGAACTTGTGAGAGTTAAGCTTCCCAGTAAATTCCCTTTACACTTTTGTAAAGTGTAAAGCCAGAACCTGTGTAAGAAATAGTGTGGCATTCAAAATTTAGTAATAAAATATCATGCTTCTATCTATGTCTCGTGGAATGCTCACTCTTGGGAAAGTTAACTACGATAAGAAGTCTATCTTGAGACTTCCATATTCTAAGGAAACCCAAGCTATACAATGGGGAAGCTGAATGTTGAGAGAGATTCTGGTCAGCTCCATGCTTCTCTGGCCATTCATACTTAATGCACATGTGAATGAAGCAGTCATCTTGAATGTCCAGTTCCATTAAGCCCTCTATGAATCGACTCCCAGCTGCTTTAGACTGCAGCCACATGAAAGACTTCAAGAGCCATGCATTTGAACCTAGTCAGTTCCAAACATAACAGATAATCAACTGATATTTTAAGCCACTAAGTTTTGAGATGGTCTATTACTTTCAAAAAGTAATAAAAGTAGGATTTTTCTCTGAGAAAATGAGAAAGCCATTGATAGATTCTAGCAGAGGAAGGAATGACATGATTTCTTTCAAAGGATCACTCATTTATTCTGTGTTGTGAAGAGACTACAGGCACTGTTGGAGGGCAATAGCAGAAGTAGGAAGACTGCCTAAATTGTTATTAAGTTCTTTGACCTTATAACCATTAATCACAGCTTTAATTAACTAATATATTTTGTAACCTTGTAATATATTTCTTTCTGCTAGATTATAGCTTTATGAAAATAGGGAACATGTAGATCTTATTCATTCATAAATCTTCAGTGTCTGGTAGATGGCCAATAAAAATTTATTGAAGGAAAGTATAACTGTATGAATGAGTGAATGAATGAATGAATGAATGCTTGAGGTGCTTGACTAAATAAAGCCTTTCTCTTGGATGTTATTTATCTTTTTGGTTCCTCATTGTTTTCTTTTAATTTCCATTTCTTATTTTTTTTTCAACTTAATGTCTGGTTTTAAAAATAAATGCACAAGTAATGCATGAAAATGAGACTTCAGTAAGCATTGACTGAAGAATTTGGATACAGCATAATTTTCACATTTTTAAGTCAAAATGCAGATAGTACAAGAAATGAGACAAAACTCTGCACTGAAATACATATTTCTTTCTCATGAACAATTTAAAATCTACATAATATTAATACAATTTCTCTAATATTTTGTAGAGTGAAACTGATCATGAATGAAACATCCTGCAAAATCAAAGGTACCAGCTCTTTGGAAAATTGCAGCATAATAAAAAGTAGCTTATTCCCATATGGCAGATAAAGAAATCACTGCTAAGAGGACATGAAAATAATATTCAAAAAAGAGGAAAATTAAATATCCATATATCCTATCCCATCAGTTTCAAGGACTATCCACTTAATCATGTTTTAGCTTGTCTTATTTTAAATTATTTGTAAATGATTTATTTTACTGTATATGGTTTTATATTTCTGCATCTTCACATCATTCCTATAGGCCATTGTTTTACTCGAGCTTCAAGAAGAGATACCAGCACTGTATTAGGACCAGCTTCAGGTGTCAATGACAGGATAGTAAATCAAGAATAAGCTTTACAATTGAGAACTTCCTCATATCCACTTTCATATTCTGTCTTCCCTATTTCCAAATCCACCAAGTCTGTTCCAAGACATGATCTCCTGTTTGCTGCCAGAAAATACTGGCAAGATCCTATACCATTTTTAGTTTCTAAGCTCTTTCTTCTCAAAGAAGATACTGTACTTCCCTAGTTGGGCCAGGTGACATTCCTCATAACATCACACTGGTCTGCTATGCCAATGACATCATACTATTCAGAAGCAAAAACAACGTGCCATGTGCATGAGGGTTAGCCACATGTGGACCACAGTGCAGGAAATAAACCTTTAAAACATTCAGGTGCCTGCCAAAGTTGTGAAGAACTTATCAGTCCTGTGATATGGAGCATGACAGGACATTCTCTCTTTTCTAATTATCCATTCCTGCATAATAAATTAATCTAACACTTTGTGACTTAGAAAACCAACAATCATTTATTTTGCTGATGAATTTTCAATTCAGCAAGAAATGGCAAGAACTCACCTCTCTCTGCCCCATGCAGCATCAGCTGGGGCTGGAGGCACACTCATATAGCTAGCAAGTTAAGGCTAGCTGGTACCTGTGAACTCAGCTGGAATTGTCAGCTGGAGACCTCAGTTCCTTTTTATAGGAACTTCTCCTCAGGACTTCTTGATAGTTCTCACAACACACAAACTCGTTTCCAAAGTGAATGACTTAGGAGTCCTGGGCAGAAGCTGCAAATATCACTTTGCCTCAAAAGCCCTGGAGAGTTAATTTTGCTGCATCATATTCATACAGTAAGTAATTAAGACCTGCTCAAATTCAGGGGAAAGGAAACTGGATTCAAACTCTCAATGAAAGGAATAGCAATATAAAATTACAACTATCTTTTAGCTACTGTGTCAACCACAGAAAATGGTAAGTTACTGTACTTTGAAAATTCTACAACTAAAATAGCAATGGAGCAGTTAGAAAACCCCTTCAGATTGTGGAAATAGCATATTTTATACCATGAAGGACTGCTCCATCTCATTTAGTGAATGGCCTGAAGAGATATTAGTTCAGAGGGGAAACCAGAGCCAAAAAAAAAGTTCAGTATTGGGTCCATATGATCTTGTTACTTGGTCATATGACCCAGCAGATATTCTGGTTCTACAGTCATCTGTGGTAGAAAATAACCCATGCACAGTTTTTGGTAAGCCTTATAGAAGAATTATAGCAGGCAGCTCCAAGATGCTGGGGCAAGGCTATCTGCAGCAGAGGTCTAATCAGGTTTAAAAAAGCAACTCCTGGTGTGATACTTGGCCCCAAGACTGGTGTCTTGACTATGGGACATTAAATAACTGCAACTAGCACCACCTTTCATAACAGGGTTATTGTGAGATCAGTCAAATTACATGATGGAAATTTTCCAGCAGGAGTAGTTTCTAAGGACAGAAGATTCTCTTATTACTTCTGTTGTATATACACCAATCTCTGAGTTTACATCTATATCTTCAGAGGGTTCCTTACAATCAGTTGGTAGAGCAGGGGGAAAACCCAGGCTCAGTTCATGAATGGATCACAATAGTTGCAGTGAATAAAATACAAACTGTTATTACACGCCATTACTCTCAGGGAGAAAATGGTGTGGGGAAATCTCCCAAGTTTTCAGACCTTTAAGCAGGGCACCTGGAGAGACGACTCATCAAGAGGAGTTCAGCCATCCTCTTTCTTCATTAAACCCCAGTGCTTATACAGTGGACCCAAGGATGAAACAGCCATGGTGACATAATACATGAGCTCCCATCATGGAGCTCTCTCTTGCTAAGGTGGTACTAGTTATCACTGCTATTCAATCAAGCCAGTTGAAACCAGAGACCAATGTGGAGCCCTTGTCATTATACCATCCATCAAGGAGACCAACTAGCCGCTTGGTAGCAAGTTGAAAATATCAGACCAGTTCTATCCCGGAGGGAGTAGAGATTTGTCCTTACCTGAATTCGCAGTATTATGGGCATAGAACTGCCTTTTTTCCCCATAGCATCTTGGATAGCATCACTGTTAAGAGATTTATAGAGTGTCCAATATATCATCATAAAATATCAAAAACTTCTCCTTTGATAAAGGGTTCTTCTTTAAAGAAAAAGAAGGGTAACAATGGCAAATAATCAAGTATATAATGTTTCTACCATTTCATACATTATGTAGTTTCCTAAGATGAGAGATAAGGCACCAGCTTGAAGATGGCCCTTTTGGGTTTAGGACATTGTCCTTCAAGGTGACGTATATTATTCGAACCAAAGGCTATTAGGTAGGTCTGTGTTCTTAACAACTAAGAAACATGAATCCAGGATGAAAATGGTAGGATTAAGATTGGTCTTTATCGGGGCGCCTGGGTGGCTCAGTGGGTTAAAGCCTCTGCCTTCAGCTCAGGTCATGATCCCAGGGTCCTGGGATGGAGCCCCGCATCGGGCTCTCTGCTTAACGGGGAGCCTGCTTCTTCTTCTCTCTCTCTCTCTCTCTGCCTGCCTCTCTGCCTACTTGTGATCTCTGTCTGTCAAATAAATAAATAAAATCTTAAAAAAAAAAAAAAGATTGGTCTTTATCATCATCATCCCCAGTTACCCACATGAAGAATTAGTGATTTCCATGCCTGCAAACTTGAGGCTCTTCTGGACTGAAGATCCTAGTTCCTGGAATGGAGAGGGAAAAGGAACGTATTCTATCAGCATCCTTGGTAAGAGTTCTCACCCCTGAGAAATAGCAGCTCAATAAATATTTGCTGGTTGAGAAGTAAGTCAGGGGTGAGAGGGGGACAGATCTTATCTATGATCCGCCTATGTCTTCTATGCCCTTGTATTCTTTCACCTGAGCCTTTTAAGTCTCCTTTCCTTGGCTCTCTGAACCTCTCTTTTGGAATTTGTTTCATTTCTCCGCTTGTAGATAAGTTTTGGCATTCTCTTTCTCTTAGTAATGCTGAAGTTGTGGGCTCTGAGTAGTTTTATTTGCTGTCTTTGCTGATTTCATATTTATGTATTGTTTTGTTTTGTTTATTCCAGGGAGTGTGATGGAGTATTGGAATCAGATCATCATATTATCCTCCAAACCTGGAGGTTCTCTTCAAGTACATATTTCTTCAGCTACCTGTGGGAAATATATTACACAAAAAGGACAAACAACTTTACTGTTAAATTATTTGTTTGTTCAAAATATTTAAGATTGGGGCGCCTGGGTGGCTCAGTGGGTTAAGCTGCTGCCTTCGGCTCAGGTCATGATCCCAGGGTCCTGGGATCGAGTCCCGCATCGGGCTCTCTGCTCGGCAGGGGCCTGCTTCCCTCTCTCTCTCTGCCTCTCTATCTACTTGTGATCTCTCTCTGTCAAATAAATAAATAAAAAATCTTTAAAAAAAATCTATTTAAAAAAAAATATTTAAGATTGTACATTGTTTTTACAATTGTAATTCAAAACAGATATTTTACAGATATTTAACAATAATTTATATTAAACATAATTTTTTGTTTCTCTAGCCATAAAGTCTTACCTTTTGTTAGGTCTATAAAATTATTCATTTTAACAACCACCAGGGTATCTCATTTGATTGATCTTTTACTAATATTTCTCTAACTATCACATCAGGTGATATAAAGTGTAACCTAACATAATATATATATTTTTTTTTATTTCACTCTTTGAGAGAATCACATCCTACCTTAAAGTTTTTAACCATCACTCAATACAGAGTACTGTGTCAGGAGCCTCAATTGCTTTCCTGTTGCTTATTAAGAATGACAACAAATTGAAGGAAAGCCCGAGTTTATTTTCACTTGATGTTATTGTGCAGGCATTTGTTTTCACATAACACAAAAAAGGAACTCATGAAAACCATGACTCAATGAGCAAGTAATTATATATTTCATTGCTATACCTCTTATATTGTTCTTTAGAGTTGGTGAGTTATATTCAAATTCCAGCTCTGATATTTAATAGCTATATGTTCTTGGTGAGTTATTTATCTTCTGTGACACTCAGTTCCCTTATTTGTGAAAATGACAGTATTAATCTTAGAAGCTATCTTAAGGAGTGAATTTAGACAAGTAAATGAAAGTATTTAACATGTTTCCAGGTGGTAGGGCTCAATAAATATTTAGTTGTTTCTTCCTACTTAACTGCCTTTCTATCATTTTTTTTCTTGTGTTTCCTACTTTCCTCCTTATTTGTGTTATTTAAATTTTACATTAATTTTGGATACATATATATTATATACCACCCATACACATATATGTCAGACCAAATTTAACATTATTTTAATATTTTGTCCTTTCCATGGAGGGCAATGGCACATACACTATTTTTAAAAAATAGTATACAACACATTACATAGAATATAATTTTATGCATCTCCTCCTGGAGAAGAACAAAATAATATATCACTACAAAAATATGTTTTTACTTTTAGTTTATCTCTGTATTAAATTGCTAGGGCCTCCATAATAAGTACCACAGACTAGGTAGCTTAAACAATAGAAATTTATTTTTTTCACAGAGGCTCAAGATCAAGGTGTCAGCAGTGTTTGTTTCTTCTGAGGGCCATGAAGGGTATGTTCCAGGTCTCTCTCCTTGGTTTGCAAATGTCTATCCTCTCCTTGTATCTTCACATGGTCTTCCTTCACGATGTATCTGTGACCAAATTTTCTCTTCTTACAAGGATACCAGTTATATTGACCTAATGCCTACCCTAATGACCTCATTTTAACTTAATCTCCTCTGTAAAAAGCCTATCTCCAGATACATCCACATTCTAAGATACTTGTGTTTAGGACTTAAACACTATTATTTTTTTTAATCAAGGAGCACAATTCAGCCCGTAACAATGCCTCAGAGGTCCCAGAAGCTGTTTTCTGTCTCATCAGTCAACTCTCCCTTTTCCTAAAACACAATTCCAACCATCCTTTATTGTCCAAAAACTGACAGAGTACAATTTATCTATAAGATGCTAACTTTCCAACATCCCAATATGCGGGGCACCTGGGTGGCTCAGTGGGTTAAAGTCTCTGCCTTCGGCTCAGGTCATGATCTCAGGGTCCTAGGATTGAGCCTCACATTGGGCTCTCTGCTCAGCGGGGAGCCTGCTTCCTTTCCTCTCTTTCTGGCTGCCTCTCTGCCTACTTGTGATCTCTGTCAAATAAATAAAATCTTTAAAAAAAAATCCCAATATGCAAATTCATCTAAATCGAATCCACTCCCCCCTATTTCTCCCATTCTCAAAAGCATTGCCTCTCTTCAGCTCATTCTTCCTCCTGTGTTCATGATCTGATTTTTTGCCCACTCATGTCAAAACTTGTTCCACTGATAGTCCTTTTCTTCTGTTTGCAACTGATTACTTTTCTTTACATACCACGCCCAGACCCCTCCACCTGTGAATTACAACACAGAGTATTCTGTCACTCTTCCGTTCAAAGCAAAGCACCTGAAAAGAACAGTCCACACTTAAGGACTACAAAACGGTCTCATTTGCTAACCACATTTCCTCTTCCCAGACACACACTTTTCAGTGCACTGTGGAACTTCTACCATGATTTCTCCTCCGATACCTCTCCAGCAAGTTTACCAATGACACCTAAACATCAAGTTCAATGAGGTGTTCAGTGACATCATCTAGCTTTATCAGTCTTTGATATCTGATTGTATTGATAATTCTTTTCTTTACAGTACCTTTTGGTAATTCCTTTCCTCTCACTTAAAATAAATTCAATCTTTCTATCTTCAAAGGTTTTGATCTTGGCCCTTCTCTTTCCTATTGTATAAAATATACCTGCAGCCATAGATTTTGGGGGGGGGGATTTGACTAATATATTTCCTTTTTTAAAAAAATTCTCTCTGTATAGTTATTTATTTTATTTTTTCAGTGTTCCAAGATTCATTGTTTATGCACTACACCCAGTGTTCCATGCAATAAATGCCCTCCTTATTACCCACTACCAGGGTCACCCGTCCACCCACTCAAAACCCTCAGTTTGTTTCTCAGAGACCACAGTCTCTTATGCTTCATCTCCCCCTCCAATTTATCCCAATTCACTTTTCCTTTCCTTCTCTTAATGTCCTCCATGTTATTTCTTATGCTTCACAAGTAAATGAAACCATATGATAATTGAGTTTCTCTGCTTGACTTATTTCACTCATCATTATCTCCTCCAGTCCCATCCATGTCAAACTATGGAAAAACCCAAGATACCCTTCAACAGATGAATGGATAAAGAAGATATGGTCCGTATATACAACGGAATATTATGCAACCATCAGAAAGGATGAATACCGGGGCGCCTGGGTGACTCAGTGGTTTAAGAAAGGATGAATACCCAACTTTTGTACCTAATATATTTCTTCATTCCATACATTTTTCCGGGTTTCTAGAATCATCTATTGAACTACCTAGGTTTCTCAAAGAAACCTAAGAGTTAAAGGGCCCAAGTGTTTACCAGTAAATTTCTGTTTATCTTCGGATCCTTTTCATGGTAAACCCATCTCAATCTACCTAGTTTAACAAGCCAGATATGAGATATGCTAACCTTTCTCTGTCAAAACTTTAAATTCTACTGACTGATTAATGTTCATCGTATTTGCCCTTTCGACCCCCACTATTACCATATTACTTAAAAAGCCTCATTATACCAAAGTAGGACTGATGCAATGCTTACCTAACTGCTTAAGCTTTGGTTTTTACTTTATCTTCCATGTGGTAGACAGATATTTTCCAAAATAAAAAAGTTGTTCATGTCAATGGTTATTTAAAGTATTTTATTGGCTCCTAAAGCTTATAAGATGAAGTATCAAATGCAAGTCTGGTAGAGAAGACCTTGATAATATTGTTCTTACGTACATGTCTGGTTATGTTTTTACATTCTCTATACTTCTATGGTCTCTGTAGTTCTGTAGGGGACATTAGTTTGATATTAATGAACCTCCATTAATACTACTCCCTATGCTGAAGTAGCTTCTTTGAGTCCCCTCTCTTTCTTTGGATCCTTCAAAATCCCTAAATGTTATATCTCTTATGAAGAATTTCTACCATGCATATAACTTACCTTCATCCCCAGGGAAGACTAACTATACTGTTCTTTTTCATCAGCATTTATCTTTTCTTTTTTCTTTTTTTTTTTTTTAGCATTTATCTTTTCAAAGTAGCACCTCTACCTTTGGCATACATATTGTCCGTCTACTAAATGGCAATTCTTGAGGCTCGAGATCATGCAGTACTTATTTATTATGACTTTGTTTTATGGTGCCTGTCACATAATGGATACTCAATGAATATTTGTTGAATGTATTGAATTAAAAGAACTTTGTGGTCATTAATTCCAAATGTCTGTATAATGAAGGGGTCCTTTCTATAATATTTCACAGAGATATGATTCATCCAGTGTTTTAAAACTTACATGTCTCATTTCTTTTGATTCTATGTCATTGTGTGACTTTAAAAAAGATATTTATCAAAGACTAATCTATGGGCATGCATTTGGGTTATAAATGACATAGGAAATTAGTTTATCAATCCTAGCTAGATAATACCTCCTATTTAAAAAAATTTAAAGATTATAGTTTAATATAGGTTAACCAACATGGTAATGCAATTATCAGTAGTAGTAAGTGCATTATAGTTTTAAGTTTAAGGTATTATCATTCATGACCCTCTACATAAGGAATTCATACCTGAGGTATCATGTGCAAGCCTAAATATCTTAGAAAAGAAATATTGATGAATTAGAGCTCCTGGAAGAGGTTTTTTGGAGTTGAGAGGTGAGTAGAAACCATACATGGTAGAAATATAACATACTTATTTAACTTATATTTTCCTTCCCTTTAACTTATGTTCACTGCCCCCAAAGATGTCACTTCACTCATTTCTTTAATCCTTATAAGGAGAAACAAGGATAGGTGTATTAAGCCTAGAGAAACTTGATGTTAAAAAAGAATGGCATAAGGGGCGCCTGGGTGGCTCAGTGGATTAAGCCGCTGCCTTCGGCTCAGGTCATGATCTCAGGGTCCTGGGATCGAGCCCCGCATCGGGCTCTCTGCTCTGCAGGAAGCCTGCTTCCTCCTCTCTCTCTGCCTGCCTCTCTGCCTACTTGTGATCTCTCTCTCTGTCAAATAAATAAATAAAATCTTAAAAAAAAAAAAAAAAGAATGGCATAAACCTTATAGGTGATTTGGAATACTTCAGAATTTTTAGAATTTTTCATTCATTTTCCATTCACCACTGTGGATTAGTCACATATGAAATCAAATAGCTTGATTTTCAGACAGCTACATGTCGACTTTGTTTTTGTTGTTTTTGTCACAATTTTCCAATACAATATTACATATATTAAACAATGTATCCATGTTATACCGATGGTGAAAGAGATTTCAAAAGTAATTTTATTTTCATTATGCTCATTTCCACCATTCTTGTTAACTTCTCAATTTAAGCTACCATGTAAGATGTAATATGAGAAATTCTTGAAAATCTTATTAGTTAAATCTGGGGAAGAGAAGAGTTAAAGGGAAAATGATAAATGTATTGAAATACTTAAAGGATATCAGGTCATGCTCTGGAGAGTGAGGAATAAGAATTTGAACAAATGTGAAAGTCACAAGACACATTTCTACTTTACAGAAAGAAAATGAGGTAACAGTACAAGACTTAACCTTGCTTTAGTGGTGGAACTGAGATATATATATATATATATGTACATATATATATAATATTATATATGTACACCATTATTCATTCATTTGCTCATTCGCTCATTCATTCATTCTCTGGATCCAATTCCCACCATTATCAATCTTTTTTTTTTTAAAGATTCCATTTATTTATTTAACAGAGAGAGAAAGACACAGCGAGAGAGGGAATACCAGCAGGAGAGTTGGAGAAGGAAAAGCAGGCTTCCTGATGAGAAGGGAGCCGGATGCAGGACATGATCTCAGGACCCCACAATCATGACCTGAGCCAAAGGCAGGCACTTAATGACTGAGCTACTCAGGCACCACTCTTTTTTTTTTTTTAATATTTTATTTATTTATTTAACACAGAGAGAGAGAGAGAGGGAGAGAGAGAGCAGGAGCATAAGCAGGGGGAGTAGCAGTAAGAGACAGAAGCAGGCAGAGGGAGAAACAGGCAGAGAGGGAAGCAGGCTACCCACTGAACAAGGAACCTGACATGGGGCTTGATCTCAGCATCTTGGGATCATGACCTCAGCGAAAGGCAGACACTTAACTGACTGAGCCACCCAGCTGCCTCTAACAATCTTTTTCAAAGTCCTTGGAGGCTGTTCTGCATGGCCTATATCACAGGTTTCTTTGCTCACTGATTCTCTGGGTTTTTCCAGTTAGCCTATGAGTAGGAGAACAGACAGTGAGATGAGAATGAGGTCAGAGTGTCTTTAGGTTCCCACCTAGGAGAGAGAAGGGGATGGCATCATTTTTCGATTGAAGTTCACGGTTACTATCAAGCAGTTTCCTCTGCATAGGTCTCTGTGCCTCTTCTTCCAGTTACTTTTCCCTCTCCTTACCACTTTAGGCCTTGGGAGTTCTCCTCTTGAATGGTCCAAGCCCAAGGATATTGTGTTATTGAACATTATTTTTCTACACCCTCCCACTACTTATAAATAGTCCCCTATTTAAATCTTTCAGACTATCCCAATTTGTGTATGCCATCTGTTTCCTGCTGTGACATTGACTGATATAGGAACCCTTTGAAAATTTTATGAATGCTAAGACCTTCACTTCCAGAAAAAAAAAACAGTTCCAGAAAAAAATTACAATTCTCTATTTCTCTGTTCATGAACCCAACCAAAATTATGTAATCATAAATATAAAAAAGAACTAAAGTAGCATTTGCAGCATTAAACAGAGAAATGGTTTGTCCAGTCAAATTCACCAAATAAGAAAATTAATATCAACTCATTAAATAATATCAACTAATCTAACAACCATATAAAATACAGCTTTCTTCTGAGTTTCTGGTGGGTGAATCATTGTCCACATGAAAGGCAATAGATAAAATTCTTTTGATCTTGGCTGACATTTCTGACCTTTCCAGCCACTAAATGACTTCTGTTATAGTTGGAAAGCTCTTTTGCCATGGTTTTACAAAGACTATTTATGATCTTTTGACAAGTGTAAATTTGATTCCATAGATTCCACTATAATAAAATGTCAACCTTACTATTTTGGGCTGTATTTTTAGAATACATATTCATCACTTGATATTATGTCTTCATATCCACACAGCAGATATAATACTAATAGCACAATGCATGAGCAGAGGCGGCTTCCGATTAATCTGGAGTTTGAAGAATGCAGGAGAACACTTCCAGACAGCATTGGAATGGAAGGCGTCCTTGCTTTGCCACTCACAGTGATTGCTAAAGGGACAGGCTATTGTTAACAGGGCTCCCATGAGAGGAAAAGCAGCTTTAGTGTCATTAGATGATAGAGTCTCTTCTCAAGTACTGAGAATAAATGCCAAGACAGGGAAGCCAGTGGCTAATGAATTGCTCACCCTTAACCAGGGCAGGCTTTCAGTACATTTACGAAGCAAGTGAACTTGATCTTTTACCTCTTGCCATATCTCCTATGAAAATCTAAGATATTCCTTGTTGACACTTTTTAAATTCTCCCTTTGAACAAACATTCGTTTTGCCTACGCTGCCCTTTCAAAGCTTATTTCTTCAGCATTTAAGCTTATCTTTGGGTATCAACTGGTAAAAGATGAATGAGTATATTTACATTTTGATAAAGATTTTTAAGATAACTGTCCTTGACATGCCTAAAAAACATGTATTGATAAAATGTTAGAATTTCAAAGAAATGCCATCCTATAGAATGCTATTGACCACAGGCCTTGCCCTTCTGTTTTCGCAGCTCAAGCATTTCTCATGTATAATTCTCTCCATTACTTTGATTCTCTGGGACATTAGGAGCTGTCCTTGAACCCGGCTCCATTCTCACCCCACTTCATCACATAGCTCGGGTTAACTCTGAAACCGTCCACAAGATCATATTTGAAAAGCTATAAGGAGGATTTAAAAGAAAAATAATAATAATAATTAGTAATATTATAGTAGTAATATTGAAATGTTAAAAAGTTGAAGCTCCATTTTAGAAAAGCAAAGAAAACTAGTTGGTACACGGCCTCCATCCTACAGAAAGATGTTAGGTGGTAACACTCACTTGGGGATTCTGTCCTGTAATCCTACAAAATTTATACTGATTGTGCTAGAAAATTTCTTCTTCCTTCTGGAAAATCAAAAGGTGCTGAGGTTCTGAAGGAAAGAATTTTGAGAAAGGTTTTATTAGTTATGACTTTGAATGATTTATTCAATATTGAAGTGTGTTTTTAGCCAGACGCTGAGCTAGGTGTTAAAGGAGGAAGGAGAATATCTAGCATGTGCCCAGTCTGGAGAAATGTACTTGTACTCAGCAATAAGTTTAGAAACAACTATGAATTACTCTAGAGTAATGTAATTCATTTCAAGTATCTCAAGATTGCACAAAGTGCTATCAGATTTCAAAGGAGGAAATGAGGGAACATTCAGAGGAAAGAGATCAATACAAAACTACATTTTTCTCTTCATTAAAAACCCTCTAATTACATACACTTCAAAACAAGACACATATGCTGTGTTTGAACAAAATCAGCCATTTTAATTCTCATTGCAATTTTCACAGGTCTGTCTTTTTTTCTTCTATTATCAGTAGATTTAACTAGTAAAAATGATTGACTGCTGTCTGCCACGCATTCACCAGAAAACTCATTTATTTCATATGATTCATAAGAATCCTTAAAATAGCAGTGTACCACTCAGTAAATTGCTAAATACATATGAACACAGAAATGTTACTAGTCAGATAAATCCTGACTTGAGAAATAAAATGAAAATATTATCTTATTCCAGTTCTTTCAGCCTAATATTATTTCCTAACTTCAATCTCAATGGAGTTTCTTTGGCATTTGCTATGAAGATAAATCATGAGCTTGAGAATCGTTAAAAAAAAGTCTTAGAGTGCTTTGAATATTAATTTTCATGATGTTTTCACAGTGCTACATGTTTGTTTCCTGCGTAGTTTTAACTCACTTTCTTTGCAAAGTGGCTTAAGACATTGAGAGGGAGTTTTGTGGAGGTTGGTCAGCCTGCTTGCTTCTGCCTTAAGTTGTAGGAGGAAGGAGTAATTCTTCTAAGTACTCAGTCATATTCAAACACCTGTCAAAACTGACAGAAAACAGAAAGACTAAGGGACAGAACACCATAAGGGCTATTACTGACTTGGTTCTCCTTCCTATACCTAACCTACCAGACAAATGCTTCACTAACTCTGTAAATCAGTTCTGGCATTAATATATGGGAGTGAAGGTACCATCTTTATGTGCTTTTTATTAGCTTGTTTTGAGAGTAATGTGATAATGAAAAAATGCTGTACAGAAAGTAGACATGTAATGAGGACATCAAGGAGGACATGTAAGGAATGTTATTTTTGCTTTCCAGAAATATATTTTTTCTTTATTTAGAAGTTCAGAAATAGGCAATATCCAGTATAAGTATGAAAGCAACTTTTAAGAAAACATGGCATGACTAGAAATCTGTTTCTAAGGCAGTGTTAGAAAATTAGCTTGGCGATTTCCAAGTCTAAGAAATTTTAGGCCACAAGAAAACAAATGTCTTTACCTAAACAAGATGAACTCCAAATTGAACAAATAAGCCAGAAGGCACTATTTGGGCAAATGGAGACTGGCTTAATCCCTAGGGAGATCAACTGCTGTCCCAAAGATTAGAGGAAGGACCCAGTTTCAGTAACTGTCCAAAAAAACAGGATAAAGAAAAAGGTAAGGGAAAAAATTTCTCCTTGTTCTTCATAAATGGATAAAAATTATTTTCATTTACCTTGATATCTTACAAATTGAGAAATTGAATTGCCAACTTTCAGGCTCCTCTCCTTTTCCTGGGGCCCTACTTCCTGAGTCCCTGATGTTTCTAGCAAATATTATTTATCACAGAATTTTGCTATTTTGTATAACTTTAGGTGTCTAAGAGGAGATGGATCGACGTTTGGTCAATCAAGTTAATCACAATACAATCACCATAGCCTAAAAAGTTGTGATTCGTATTTCTTCTCCTCATTGCAGATTTCAGTGACAGAGAAGTCAATCTAAAAAAAACACAGCTGAAACCAAGACAAACACCACAGATACTAATGTCAGCAAGATGGAATTATCATTATAGAAAATCATAAAATCATGTGGCAAGATAACAGATTAAAAAAAATAAGTGAATTTGGTTTATAGAATTGGTGTAGGCCCTAATAAAATATGCTTTTTTCTTACCACTATTTTGGATTTGGACAGCTTTGGTTCAGATCCTGGTTCTGTGACTTCCAGGTATGTACAATTTTGGGCAGTTTTCTTAGCATCAGTTATGCCTGTCTTATAGAAGTCTTTTAAGATTAAACAAAAGAGGGTGCCTGCGTGGCTCAGTGGGTTAAGCTTCTGCCTTCGGCTCAGATCATGATCTCAGGGTTCTGGGACTGAGTCACACATTGGGCTCTTTGCTCAGCAGGGAGCCTGCTTCCCCTTCTCTCTCTCTGCCTGTCTCTCTGCCTACTTGTGATCTCTCTCTGTGTGTGTCAAATAAATAAATAAAATCTTTAAAAAAAAAGATTAAATAAAAGAATGTCAGTAAAGTACTTAGCATAATACTTGAAACTTCAGGATGAGGAAAACTGGGGGCTAAGTCTGAAAAATTTGGATAGGAATTCATTAACTAGAAATGGAGGAGGACACTCCAAATGAAATGGATCAAATGAGAAAAGACACATGATGTTTGTTTCATCTTGGAATATTTAGAACAGTGGTTTTTGAATCTATCAAATATCAGAATCAAACAAGTATCTTTTTGTAAAAAAATTTTTTTTTATTTTGTTCCTACTCTCAAACATAGGATTTAATCTTCAGCAGCTTGGATATTCTGATCATTGGCTACATTTGGGAACCAATAGTGTAGAGTCTCTGTAAAGTTACAGTGAGAGACATACTTAAACATTTGGGAGGCATGGTGAGAAAAAATAAAAGTGACTGAATGCTCATTTGAAGAGTATGGATCTCACCTACTAAAAGTATGGCACACCATGACATTTTTTTTAAACAAAGAAATGCTACCCATGCTCAAAGCTCTGCTTCACTAAAATAAATTTAGCAATAATGAGAAGTAGATTATGAAAAGAGGAAGCTTGGGAAAGACTAAATACGATTTTACTAGTAGACTGTTCAGGAGTTTATTAGACTAGTCCAAGACAAAATTAAGAATGGCTGGGGTTAGGGAGGTGGTGCTGAACTTCATGCAAGAGAACAAGGTTAAATAATGTGTAATTAGTTAAAATAAGCAAAACAACAGGTGGTGGGTAATGGGGAGGGCACGTTTTGCATGGAGCACTGGGTGTTGTGCAAAAAGAATGAATACTGTTACGCTGAAAAAATAAATAAAATGGAAAAAAACAAACAAAAAAAAACACATGGTAGTGGGAAAAGGGTCAAGAGGATGGACTGTAATTTAATATACATACAACACTTACAGTTTAGATATTAAGAAATTATTATAAATCAAAGCTACTCTTGCAGTTGAATCAAAATCTGATATAAAGTAAGTTACCAGCACCTAAGTGGAAAGAGTGCTGGTGAATGTGTTGCTGCTTGAATATCGGCTCCAACAATATACCATTTCTCCTTGAAGTTATCTATAAAATCAATACCTTTTCATTCTTTGAGGATGTTGAGATTTGGTTTATCATTATGTGTGACTCATTAGACATGTCTCCTGAAAAGTCATTCACTTTTTAGACATAAATGGGCTGCACTTTTACTACACTTCAGCAACCCACAAGTTCCATTTTAAAATCAAAAGCCAGTTTAAGGCCACAATCTTCTATTCCTTTCCAAACTCATTATTAACATCAGTCTCCCCATAAGTGCTTTTTCTCCCAATCTGACATCCATTTCCTTCACGACTTTTTCTTGTTATACTGCTGCATACTTTATGGCTTTGACTTCTCTTTTCTGCAATCTCAAAGCCCTTGTCCATGTATCTTGGTGCTTTGCCCAGAATACCCTGGGTCATGAGTAAGACGGCCTTCTCTTCTTTTACATTCAAATTGTAGGACTTACTACAGTAACTAAGAGTTTGACAAAACTGATATCACCACAAATTTATGACCACCACTTTAACTGGGCCATTAATATTGCTAAGAACAATTATTTTTTAATATTCCTTGATAGGTACCCTTCGTCATCCTCAGAAGTAACAAATCACCCTGTCTCAAAAAATAAAATTACCTACAAAATCACAGTGAAAATTGAAGCTTAACAGAGTGCCATTAACTTTAAATCCCACACCTACAAGAATACCATGTATATCTATTTCTATATATTTACTTCTTTCCTTGGTAGTCTGAAAGGAAAATTATTTTTTGCATTCAAAGATAGTACATCAAGCAATTCTATGAATCCTATCCTATCTCCTCAGGGAAGTTGACCCTTCAATTATTCACTCTTTCCCTGTGTGATTTCCACATCAAAGTGTCTGCTGGCTCACTCTATATAGATGGTAAACACATCCTTTCTATCTTTAAAAAAAATCATTTTCTATAAACAAGGATATTTTGAGGAATTGAATTAATGATAAAGCGTAAGTAAGGACATACAAAAAATGTAAGTATAAATGTAGTATCTAATAAATTTAGAGCATGTGTGGAATTATAAACAGAAAGACAAAAAACAAAGTAGAAGTTAAGGGGATATTGGTCATTGCTGACACCAGATTACACCACAGAAAACCTGTCCTTACTATATTTATAATTACTGAACGTGAGACAGAAATTAACTATCACATAAGTAAGCCACTTTTTTCCCCCTGGCATTCACTGCTGAGTTGAATCTTGCTTAATATACAGATCTGAATGTGTCTTCTTTTACCATAGTTTTAACATGTTTCTTTTTATTTTTCCTCTTGTACTTAATGCAGTAAGGCTTTCATAGACATCACTCTACCAAAATGGTTCTGGCTAATGACCTATAGACAAATTACAGGTTTTGTTTTAACTGATGTCTCTATGACATTTAACATTTGTTTGGCTTTCTGTTTGAGTAGCTTCCTTCCTTCATTAATTCATTCTAGAGATATTTGTTTACGTTCTAAGCATTATTTTGTGCTAAATCTGAATATATAATGATTAAAATTTTGTTTTGCTTCCAGGGTTTCGAGGTGAGCAAAATGGGTGAAAATGATCAAAAGATACTTCCAATTATAAGATAAGTAAGTCCTAGAGGTATAAATACAACCTGACAACTACAATTAATAATACTATATTGAATATTTGAAGGTTGCTAAGAGACTGGATCTTAAAATTCTCATCTCAGGGGGAAAAATGTAACTACATACAGTAATGAATGTTAACTAAATTTATTATGGTAATCATTTCTCAATACATACATATACCAAATCATTATGTTATACCTGTAAAATTAATTCAATGTTACATGTCAATTATATGTCAACTAAAAATAAATATGAGTAGAGTGAGCCCCTTCTATACCCCTTTGATAGAACCAATGATAATTTAAATTGACAATATTTGTATCAAACCACTGTGCTTTTTACTTATATGAAAAGCTTGTAAGTTCTGTAGCTAGTGGATTGTATGATGGAAAGATATTTTTTAAGATTTATTTATTTGAGAGAGAGAAAGAGAGAATGCAATGTGCAAGTAGAGGAGGGGCAGAGGGAAAGGGAAAGAGAATCTGAAGCAGACTCCCCTCTGAACATAGAGCCTGATCCCATGACTGCTGAGATTATGACCTGAGCCAAAACCGAGAGTCAGACACTTAACAAATTGAGCCACCATGTACCCACTGATGCAAAAGATTTTGAAGGTATAAGAAGACTTCCCTCTCTCATTAGCTCTGTGATCCTAAATGAGCTATGTACTCCAAGGGAGGAAAAAAAATATCCTGTGAGGTTTCTGAGAGGGCATGAGATTGCAGTGAGAATAAAATTACATAATTTTAGTAATGCCCTTTGAAAAGTAATACAATATAATGCTGAAATCAATAATTCCAATCCATTAAGTTACCAAATCAGAAGACAACTTTTCTTTCTCTGACATCCTTTTTCTTTGGTACCTGATGCACAAACATTCATAACTACTCCAGACAAACTTGTCCAGGCTTGGGCAGTTTCTAAAACAAAAAAGAATTAGGTAGTGGGTATGTTAAGGCTCCGCTCTGTTCTCAAGTCTAGCATGGCTTCCTCTGGACCCTGCCGACAGATCCCACTCTGGGTCTGATTGTTCTGAATGGTTGCAATGAGGATAAAAGAATGAATTCTGCTTATGAAGTTTATGCTCTAGTGAGAAAGAGACATAATAGCCAACCAACACTAGCAATAGAAAGAAAATGGTGACTTTCACAAGGATGAATTGGTATGAAAATTGTGTTTTTGCTATAAGCACATGGAAATCTAGACAAAGTATGTGAAAATACCCTTTTCATATATTGCACACCTGGCCATGCAGGAGTCTAATTCCTGAGACAAATGAGGTGAGTTTCACGACTACATCAGCTTACTGCCTGGAGTCAGGCTCCCAGCTTTAGTAGAGACAGGAAGAACTCAGAGGTTGACAGATTGAGGAGGAAGAGATTGGAGTTGGAAATCTGGGTGGGGGCAGGTTGAGGTGCTAGAATTGGTATAATAGAATACTGAAGAGGAAGGTGCTGCACAGGGCAGGTATTCCAGAACTCTACAAAGTTGATCCCCTCAAACATACAGCTGACTAATCTGTATATGCATGGGATGCTCATGTCTTATACCACGGGGCCGAAAAAAAATCTCTTCCCCAAACATACACCTTTATCTTTTGCTTTAACTCACAAGAAATAGTGCTTTAATTTATGCGTACTTTAATTCCAAGCAATATCTTTTTCCTCCTGTGAAGTTGAGTTTATAGGAAGCCATGTTTTTTTCATTGTCCCCCAAGTAGCATTTCTGAAATGATTATCTGACATGTTGTTGCCTCAAACTGTCCCTTATCCTTCTGACAATTAAAATCAAACTTCCTTAGCAAAATAAAGTCTTTCATGACTGTCCCCATACTTTCACTTTCATCTCTTACTCCATCTTCCTTGGGCTCTAAAATCTAACTACAAGTACCTCCTTGCATTTCATAGAATGGATCTCATTTCATTTTATTAGCAGTAGTCAAACACTGGAAGCAACTAATGTTCATCAACGGGTGAATGAATAAATGAATCTGTGTATTCATACAGATGACTTATTGCTCAGACACAAAAAGACACAACTACTGAAATGCACAAGGACATGGATGAGCTCAAAAACATGAGTGAAAGATGCCGGAAACAAAAGAATAACAGCTTAGCACGTTCGGGGATATGCACAAATTACCTAAACTAATAGAGGTCAGAGGAGAAGTTGCCTCTACCCAGTAGGAGAGATTTGTTGGAAAGGAGCAAGGACTTTTTCTAGGAAGATCAAAATAATCTATATCTTGACTGGGTGTGGGTTACATGGATGTAATCATTTATCAAGACTCATTGAATTATACACTTGTGCACTTCACTGCACATAAATTAAATCTCAATTTAGGAAGAAAATTGAGAGATCTCAGATTAGAAAAAAAGAATGGCCTGAGAAGAGTAATAAGAATAGCTGACTTTTACCAAGCACTTGTTCTGTGCTAAAACCATCACTATTCTCTTACTGAACTGAATCTTTCTTTGCTGAAGCATTTAGCTCAGCATAAAGTGCTCAGGCGATAGTAGCTATTATTATAAATCTATAAAATATGTGGAAATATTCCAAGGATAGGGTGTTATAATACAAACTTCAAGGTAGTCGATCACAGGATAAAACTTTTCTTACTCTTTTATATCCAAAGGGGATAATATAATTGCTATGATACTATAATATCCTTTACAGAATTTGTTTTCATAGCATGCTGGGTTTTTCCCCCCAACTTTTATATCTGGTACTTCACTTTCTGAAAGCTACTGAAAACTCGATATGTACTTTTACTTGGCAACAGTAAAATGGAAAACCAACTAAAACTGAGGTCAGGACAGTTGAACAAATTTGACTAGCTTTTATAAAAAGCTTAAAGAGATAACCTTCTGAGACTGGGAATGCCTTTTTCTCTAGAAATGAAAAAGGCATCATAAAAGGACATTTACTGGGCCCATAAAATTCAAATGAATATATTATTACCCAGTTTCACAATATTAAAAGACAGATGATGGAGGGAGAAATAAAATACATGAAAGAAAATTGAAATTGATCATCAAAAATGCCAGAAATAAGAATCCTAAAAAATTCACTGGTAAACCAATTAGAATTATATTACAGTTCAAATGATTACCATAAAACCCTATATAATTTAATATGAGATTTCATTTTTCTATTTTCCCAAGCAAATGACAGAACTTAGCCAACACATACTTAAAATTCTTGTCATTTATCACGTGTCTGGTAACCTAAAATAAATCAGAGTCTGAAACGGTTATGTGATATAGTTACTCAATAAGATTCTGGTTAATTTGACTAAATTCACGTGCCCTTTATTCATTTTTTTAATCTAGCAACAAAAATGAACAAAAAGCTATCTTTTGTATCACAAATGCTACTCATCATTTGTTCTGTCCTCACATCTCCTTTGTAATCACTTCAGTGCTATAAAATGAAAGCAGAAGCCAAGTGAAGTTATCATTGCTTCTCTGACCAATATTAACTATGAAGTATTCTAAGAAACTGCAATTACCCATAAAATCAAGCCGTTGGGTAGGCTACCAACCAACAAAATAACTTCTTTTCTTCCCCATAAGCACCCCTTTGTCTTTTAAGTGCTGCTAAAGGAGTAATCACTTCTTTTAAGTACATTGACTATGGAGTTATTCTACACCTTACCACACCTTCTCTGTTGTTGTTTTTTTAAGTGATGTAATAACAGTGCTATTTATTTTATTAATTCTCTTTGTGAAATTAAAGCTTTTTCAATATAACAACAAGAAAATCAAGATTAACTTTTTAAAATTAAACAGATTTAATTTTAATTTTTAATTTGCTCTTATTTTTAGAGCAATTTGAGGTTTTTAAAATCACTGAACAGAAAGTACAGCTTCCCTATAGTCCCTTTTCTTCCCCCATGGCTTCCCCTTTTATTAATATCTTGCCTTAATATGATACATTTATTACAACTGATGAATAAATATTTATACATTCCTATTAACTAAGTCCATGGTTTATATTAGGCTTCACTCTGTGAATGCAAGAATGTCATATATTCATCATTATAATATTATACAGAATAGTTTCACTGCCCTAAAAATCTCCTGTACCTCACATATTCATCCTTCTCCCTAGCCCCAGGCCACCACTGATCCGTTTACTCCCTCTACAGTTTGGCTTTGTCTATAAAGTCATATAGCTGGAATCAATAGTATGTAGCCTTTTCAGACAGGCTTCTTTCACTTAGCAATATGAATTTAAAGTTCCTCTGTGTCTTGACAGCTCATTTTTGTAATCACTGAAAGATATTCCCTTATACGGATTACCACAGTTTATCCATTCACCTACCAGAGGATATTTTGGTTGCTTCTAAATTTTAGTAACTATGAATAAAGCACTATAAACATTTGTGTGCAAGTTTTTTGTATGCACATAAATTTTTAGCTAAATACCAGGGAGCACAATTGTGGGATTATATGGCAAGGTTGTCTTTAGTTTTGGAAGAAAGTTTCAAGCTGTCTTTCCACAGTGACTTGTACCATTGTGTGTTCTCACGAAAAATGAAAGAATTCCTGTTACTGCACATCTCCATAAGCATTTGGTGTCATCAGTGCTTTGGATTTTTGCCATTAATTGGATATAATGATATCTTTTTGTTGTTGTTGTTTAGTTTTGCTTTTGCAACTGCCTGATGACATATGATGTTGATCATCTTTTCATGTGCTTATCTGAACTAGGGAGTTCATTGGTTAACTACCAAATATATAAAGTAGAATGACACCATTTCTCTACAATCTGTTCCAGAAAATAGAAGCAGAGGGACTATTTCCTAATTCTTTCTATGAGTCCAGCATAATCCTCATACAAAACAGACAAAAAACACCATAACAAAAGAATGCCAGAGACTGATTATCTCTCATGAACTGAAAAATTCTCAATGAAGCATTAACAAGTTGAATCCAAAACATGTATAAAAAGAATTATGTACCACGCCCAAGTGAGATTTATTTTAGGTATCGAAGACGAGTTCAACATTCAAAAATCAATTAATACAATCCATCAGATCAACAGGCTAACAAGAGAAATTATATAACCATATCAATGGAGGCAGAGAATGCATTTTATGATGTTCCAACCTATTCACGATGCAAACTGTCAGCAAACGAGGCCCTGTTTAGGGCACTGATGAGTCCTTAGAAGGCATTCTTTATTTCTGTTAATAATTTTGATTTCTAACATTTTCTTTTGATTCTTTCCTTGAGTTGTATTTCTTTCCTTACCTTGCCCATCTCTTCTTGCATGTTGTTCCATTTTCACAGTAGAGGCCTTAGCATATTAATCACAGTCACTTTAAATTCCCAAGTCTGATAATTCCAAAATTTTACCACATCTGAGTCCAGTTTTGATGCTGGCTTTATCTCTTCAGACTGTGTTTTTTGCCTCTTAAGATGTGTTGTTGGGGCGCCTGGGTGGCTCAGTGGGTTAAGCCTCTGCCTTCGGCTCAGGTCATGATCTCAGGGTCCTGAGATCGAGCCCCGCATCGGGCTCTCTGCTCAGCGGGGAGCCTGCTTCCTCCTCTCTCTCTGCCTGCCTCTCTGCCTGCTTGTGATTTCTATCTGTCGAATAGATGAATAAAATCTTAAAAAAAAAAAAAAAAAAAAAAACAGCCTGTGATATTGAAATCAGATGAGAAAGTGTTAACCAAGCAGCCTACTTTGTTACATAAGCTAATAATTAAAAAAAAAAAAAAAAAAAAAAGATGTGTTGTTATTTTTTCATAGAAAGCCAGACATGATGTGTCAGGTAATAAGAACTGAAACAACACCTTTAATGTGAGGCTTTGGGTTTACAGAGAAGAGTTTGGTTTTGTTTACCATGTGCTGTAGCTATGGCATGAGAGGCTAACTTCTCTCTAATTACTTTGTTTCTGTTGCCGCTGTTGTCCTGGGGTTTCTGTTCAGACTCCTCCTTAAATAGGTTCTGAGTGCTGCGGTTCTTTCATCTGTAACACCTTGTTACTCCATAGGAACTGGATTCATGTGGTCGGACTGGGTGGGACAGGAGAAGTATTTTATAATCTTATGTTAAGTCTCAGGTTTTGGGGAGATTATGTCCTTAGTCTGTGATCTTCACAAGTGCTTCTCAGCTTTGTTTCCCCCAACCTGGTGAGACAGAAAAGCTAGAGTGACCAGGACTGGCATTTTCCTTTCATCAGATTGGTTAGGGTTTGGTAAGACCCAAATTAGCTCTCTCATGAAATAGAGTCGTTTGGTGGAAGGCCTTTGTTATGGAGACCACAGTGTTCTGAGTTTATTTCAAACTGGTTACTTTTCCTCTTTTTCTGCCAGAAGCATAAAGGGATTTTTCTGTGATCTCTACACTAAGAAGTGGTTGGGGTCCCTGGTGGTAAACCTTAGAAAATGTGGGACCCTACCCTAACCCCCAAATAAGTCCAACCCCCCAGGAGATTTTATCTTCCAAACTCATCCACACTTTGCTTCTAGCAATCAATCAGTCCATTGCTTTTTCAGCATTCCTACCAGGCTCCCATGGTGGCTTCTGCTCTCATAAGCAATGATTCTCTGTATCTGGCTGCCTTTCCAGTTTGGGGCCTTGTTACTTTAGTTCTCTGATGGGTTTTAGAAGTGTTATTGATTTTTGGTTTATTAAGCTTTTATCTTGTTTTTAAGTTGGATGTGATGACTTCCAAGCTCTTTAAATGTTGGACCAGAAACCAGAAGTCAAGAAGAGTTGTCTATATCACTTACTACGTTCAGTTTTAACAAATAAGTCAAATGTAAAGAAAACATTCCTTGTCATTCCCAAGATATAAGAGAAAGTGTCAAATGGTAATTTTGGAATCAACAGAATTTTCCTGATGCATGCTTATCTTTTGGTGTCAAGTTTTCTTCTAACTTTAAATAAGATGGATAGAATATGTGTAGTATTTATACATTACTCAGATTAATTATTCCATAGAGGTATATCTTTGATCTGCAACATTATGTTAATGTTATAATAATTTCAAAATATTGTGAATCAAGTATTAAAGATGTTAGGGTTGGGCGTCTCGGTAGCTCAGTCAGTTAAACATCTGACTTGATTTCAGCTCAGGTAATGATCTTGGGGTTCTGAGATCAAGCCCCACATTGGGCTTCACCCTCAATGGGAAGTCTGCTGAAGGTTCTCTCTCCCCCTCCTTCTGTCCCTACCCTGCTTGTTCTCTCTCTCTCTCTCAAATAAATAAATAATTCTTTAAAAAAATGATGATTAGGGTCAGAATTATATCATTAGTAATATAGTAATCGTATTTAGTGCTAGAAAGCAAGCAATTATTTAGATAGGAAATATAAATATGTGGAACAGATAAATAAAAATACTACTTAAATAAGCAAAGTTCCTATTACTATTATGGCTTCAGAAAAAAATTACTTCACTCATGCCAAAAAATGACATAAAACCTTATTGATGTGATTGAACAGGTTTTAAATCCCAGCATTCATGACAGGTAAGGTAGTAAAGAAAACCCTTAGAGTATTTAACATTCTTGTGGCTCTGCATTTGCAACTGGTTCAGCATTGACCTGGTTTTCAAGAGAAATATCTTTTCCCCGTTAGGTTTCCCCGGTGTTGCAGCCTAAAACCAATCTGGCTCCAAACAAACAATACAACAGAACAACAAAAGGAATTTTTGACATAACAGTATTGTCTGACTTCCTCCTTAGTTTTACTTTTTGTTCACCTCTAACCCTGACACTCACTTCCTAGCGGAATCCTTGAAGCCAAGTTTCTAGTCTTCTATGATGTAGATTCTGTATCGGAGAAAGATCTAGGCTGTTAGAAAGAATGAGCCTTCTCTAAAATTAACAAGTCAGGAAATGACAGATGCTGGAGAGGATGTGGAGAAAGGGGAACGCCCCCACAATGTTGGTGGGAATGAAAGGTGGTGCAACCACTCTGGAAAACAGCATGGAGGTTCCTCAAAAAGTTGAAAATAGAGTTACTCTATGACCCAGCAATTGCACTACTGGGTATTTACCCTAAAGATACAAATGTAGTGATCCGAAGGGGCACGTGCACCTGAATGTTTATAGTGGCAATGTCCACAATAGCCAAACTATGGAAAGCACCTAGATGTCCATAAACAGATGAATGGATAAAGAAGAAGTGGTATATATATACAATGGCATACTATGCAGCCATCAAAAGAAATGAAATCTTGCTATTTGTGATTACGGGGATGGAACTAGAGGGTATTATGCTTAGAGAAATAAGCCAATCAGAGAAAGACAATTATCATATGATCTCCCTGATTTGAGGCACTTGAGAGGCAATGTGGGGGGTTTGGGGTAGGAAAATAATAAATGAAACAAGATGGGATCGGGAGGGAGACAAACCATAAGAGACTCTTAATCTCACAAAACAAACTGAGCGTTGCCAGGGGGAGAGGGGTAGGGAGAGGGTGGTGGGGTTATGGACATTGGGGAAGGTATGTGCTATTGTGAGTGCTGTGAAGTGTGTAAACCTGGCGATTCACAGACCTGTACCTCTGGGGCTAATAATACATTATATGTTAATAAGAAAATTAAAAATTAAAAAAAAAGGAAAGAAAGAATGAATGAGCCTTCTCAAAGTCCCAGACTTCTCAAAGTCCCACCCCTGGAGGGTGGACTACACTCAGTGGAGAAGGGGCAGAGGTTTAGTTTGGGGGAGGCATCTGAGGAGACTAATTAGAAAATGAGAGATTCTAGAAGCAGTTACACCAGGGAAGTGAATCAAGTGTGAGAGGAAGCACATTTTAGTAAGAAAAGCAAAATGGACAAACAAAAAATTAAAAAAATAAAGCAAAACAAAAAAAAACAAACAAAAAACAGGAGCACCTGGGTGGCTCAGTCATTGAGTATCTGCCTTCAACTCAGGTCATGATCCTAGGGTCCTAGGATCTAGCCTCACACTGAGCTCCCTACTCATCGGGAACCCTGCTTCTCCATCTCCAATTCCCCTGCTCTCTCGCTCTCTCTCCCTCTGTCAAATAAATAAATGGAATTTTTTAAAAAATTAAAAAACAAACATTGCTGGGATTATATTTCTGATTTTTTTGTGTTTTTAAGCTCATAAGAAATTGGAATTCCTTTTAATGTTTTAATTGCTAAATTATTCCCTTAAACAATAAGCATGTTCTTATTTCTCCTATGATATTTTTCCTCTTGATCTCTTTTTCTCCACTTGACATCAACTCATCTCTCTACTCCTCTTGGCAGCAAAACAGACAGAAATAAATTGTCTAGACTGGTTTTATCTGTTTTCTCTCTTCCCCTTCTTTCTCACACCCATATCCCTCAGGTCTTCATCCCAACACTCCACCAGAACTGCTCATGTCAATGATGCCCTGACTTCTACATTGCTACATCCTATGATCGCTTTCTAGCTATCATCCTACTTGATATTGGTATTTACACAAAAAGAAAGAAAAGAGAAAAAAAGATAAAAGGAAGAAAGAAAGAAAGAAAAAAGCAGGGAGGTAGGAAGGAAGAATAGAGAGAGGAGAGTGAGGAAAGAAGATACGGAAGGAAAAGAAATCTTGCGTTCATCAAATATACCATTCAAGCTTGGTAAATAAAATAGTGTACTACTGATACAGATGTAGACTAAAAGACTAAGAAATACTTTTTAAAAAGACGATACATAGCTTGTTAAATTATAAATATAGAATTGAAAATCAATGAAGAAAGAATGAACTATTAGTAAACTAAAATGGTATAATGGATTATCCACATGGAAAAAAATAAAATTAATTTCCTACCTCGTCCTAGACACAAAAGTAGATTACAGACAGCTTAAAGCATCAAATATAAAATAGAAAGTAAATTTTTGAAGAATAGAGATTATCTTTATGCCTTCAGCATAAGAAAAGATTACTTAAGTAGATTACAAAAGTTTAAGCCAGAGTGTGGGACTGTGGAGAAATTATTTTTTGTTTCTGCACAATTAGAGCTTCTGAACTAAAACACAGGTATGGAAGTTAAATTATGACGAGCAAAAGCTCCACAGGTTTATCCCCCCTTGAGGCATGTGTTCACCTTTCAAAGAAGGAATAACACGCAGCACCATGGAGACATCCTAATGGGTTGTAAACTGAGAGACACTAGTCTTTGCTTCTCCCTGGAGATGTTTATTTAAATTCCAAAGTGCAAAACCGGGGATCCTTCTCTATGGGCTCAAAGGAAAATTTATTTACACTGAGGTGATGGAGTTTCTCTTTGTCTCAGAGGAAGGGGGAAGAGAAAGCTGTATAAGCTCCTAGATTCTTACTTTGTGGTTTCTTGTCCATGCAGTCAATACCAGTTTAGGTAGACTGACATTAGGCTCTCATTGAGTCACCCCAGAAGGGGGAAATTGGAGTGTGGCAGAATCAGCAGAGTTACTACTATATGCAAGTAAGAATCTGACCCTGACCCAGGAACCTTGTATCTACTTTCAGGACAATACAAATACTACAGATTTTTAAAATCTGATGACAAAGAGGGAATGATTGATGATCTTGAAAACATTAAAATAGATTTTTTTTTGTAGGATGAAAGACATTATAAGTTTAATAAAGTCAGAGATACTCAGTTCTTGGTACAGAGATTGAGACAGAGAACAGAGAAACAGTAACAAGTTTAGCCATATAATGGAATCTTCTATACTCTAAAAGATATTATCCATAAAGCTAAAAATTAAGCTGAACAAGTGACATTCATCTATGACTGTATATTAGTATCATCTTGGGAGATTTTAAAAATTACCAATACCCAGAGCTACCCCGGACCAATTAATTCAGCATATTTGGAGTAAACTGACCTCTGATATATAAAAAGAAATACATAAAAATTCCTATGGGAAAATGAGCCCAATATAATAACATAATAATTCAAAAAATATAAAAACAAGCAGTTCACATAAAAAGATGTAAAAATATTTTCAATCTTGCTAAAAATCAAAGAAATTAAATTAATTAAATTAAATTAATTAAATAAATTAAATTAATTAAACAAAGTATAATTTCTATCTATTAAACATAGAGAAGATTAACAAGGTGGATAATACCCAGCATTTATAGGGGCACCTGAGTAGCTCAGTCAGTTAAGCATCTGATGGGTCATGATCTTGGGGTGCTGCTCTCAGAGGCATGGGATCCAGTCTCACGTGGAGCCCGGTGCTCAGTTAATAATCTGCTTCTCCCTCTTTCTCTCTCCCTCGGCACCTGCCATGTTTGTGCTCTCTCTATCTCTCTCTCTTAAATAAGATCTTAAAAGAAAATACCCAACATCCATAAATCATGTAATTTTGATGGAAGCTTAGATAGTTTAGAGAAAAAAAAAACTGGTGACATCTATGGAAATCTTTAATTGTCGAATTCTTTGGATCCCTAATTCAACCATTTGTCATACAGAGAAAGCATGTAAAAATGTACTGTATAAGTTCTCCTAACTGACCTCCACTTAGCTAATATATCAAGTTAGCTGACACTTTTTCTCATTTGTAAACCACTTAAACAGATACTCATGCCTTGCCACAAGCTGGCAAACCAGCTACTTTCTAGTATACTTAGATATTCCTGTTCACATCAGTGAATTTAAAATTTAGAAAGTTACCAAACAAACCAGTTGTGTTTGTTCCCTAACCTGCTGAATTTCTAAACGTAATTATGTAATTTTATTAAAAATTATACACACCAGAAATAATATACTCCAGAAAAAATAGATGCACTTGTTTCTGTTAAAAACAATTTTTTGAAAGTTTGGGGAAGATCTGCAAAAAACAGGATATTAAAATACACTTGTTAAACTGCATGCAAAAGAAAAAAAATCTAAAATTATCCTTCAATGAAATGCACTTTAAGTGTGCTTAAATTCTCAGAGAACTTTTTACAAAAACTGGATACAAAAGAACAGTTGCTTATGCAAAAGCAGATGGCATTATAATCTAATTAGTGTTGACCCAATATATACAATAGTAAAAAGTTGTACATTCATATGCATTCATATTTGAAAATTAATATTCTTATGTACCATTTTTATAAGTCTTTAATTATCTCTGAAGTTTTTCAACCTTAAATCCCTTATGCACTGGGTAGGAGCACTTCATTTATGTACCTAAGTATTTATTGTACCATTATGACAAAAAGAAGCTGGAATCAAAATTAATGAAATACACCATACCATTATAAAGAATCAGAGGGGAAAAAAAAGAATCAGAGCTATATAAAGGACCAGGAAATGATACAGAAAATAAAATACTAATTAAAAATCCACAGAACAATTTGTAGAATATTGGATAGAATGTATCCCCTAATTATTTTTCTCTTGAGAAAATGATATCCCAATATAGATAGCATCATACCTAGGTAACTAAACAGAAAAAAGGCTGAAAAAAATATTCATCTAACTATAAATATTGGTTTCTCTTGTTCTTAATTTTCTTTTTGCTTGATGTACTCTATTATCTGAAAAATGATTTGTAAAAAAAAACACCAGTATTTGTTTTCAAATAATCAATACCAGTGTATAATCAAAGTATCCTTTCCTTGTTTTTCTAAAGATGCTTTATAGTACATTTTATTTGTGGAAAACTAGTAAATGTTTGACACTAATAAAATGCATTTCAAGTAAATGACATTTCTTTTCTCTACCACCTTTTGCATTTGGAGACTAATGGATGAGCATATAAAGTTGCGTGGCAGAGCCTTCGATTTTAAGCAACATGTCAGTCACTTAAATTGCTGATTAATTTTGGCTTGGCACCACTTATCATTTTAAATTGAGTGCCTGATGAAATAATCAGTCATCTGTGCCTGCTCCGAGAAATTAGCATGCATGTTTATTTGTCAAAATGTCAAAGTGAGTCTTTAATCCATAGTACTGTCCTGGGTAGTATATGTCAACCTTTCTCAACTTTAAGGGAGTAATACTTTCAAACCAAGGGAAGCACAAGCACATCTTCTAGCCAGATCAGTTTTGTCAACCTTCCTCGTCTATTTTTCATCAGAAATTAGGTAGAGCTAGAGCCACAGACTGATGTGATGAGCTCCTCAAAATTTTCATCAGAAACCATACTAAAACTAAACATGGTTTTTTCCTTTTTCCTTTTTTTTTTTGAAAGCTACAGGCATTCTTTGTTTGTTTGTTTTTAACTTTATTTATTTATTTATTTATTTATTTATTTATTTAACAGAGAGATACAGCCAGAGAAGAAAGACAAGCAGGGGGAGTGGGAGAGGGAGAACAGGCTTCCCACCCATCAGGGAGCCCTATGTGGGACTGGATCCCAGGGTTTTGGGATCATGACCTGAGCCAAAGCCAGATGCTTACTGACCAAGCCACCCAGGCACCCCCGGCATTCTTTTATTTAATTGAATTATTAAATGTTAAACAAAGTGTTGTTCTAAGCAGTGGGGGAATGAACCGGAAATTATCCTCCTCACTGGGTGTGAGCAGTAAAGAATGCTGAGCTTAGAGACTCCAAATGGATGAAGGACCTCAATGTGAGAAAGGAATCCATCAAAAACCTTGAGGAGAACGCAGGCAGCAACCTCTTCGACCTCAGCCGCAGCAACATCTTCCTAGGAACAACGGCAAAGGCAAGGGAAGCAAGGGCGAAAATGAACTATTGGGATTTCATCAAGATCAAAAGCTTTTGCACAGCAAAGGAAACAGTTCACAAAACCAAAAGACAGCTGACAGAATGGGAGAAGATATTTGCAAACGACATATCAGATAAAGGGCTAGTATCCAAAATCTATAAGGAACTTAGCAAACTCAACACCCAAAGAACAAACAATCCAATCAAGAAATGGGCAGAGGACATGAACAGACATTTCTGCAAAGAAGACATCCAGATGGCCAACAGACACATGAAAAAGTGCTCCACGTCACTCGGCATCAGGGAAATACAAATCAAAACCACAATGAGATATCACCTCACACCAGTCAGAATGGCTAAAATTAACAAGTCAGGAAATGACAGATGCTGGCGAGGATGTGGAGAAAGGGGAACCCTCCTCCACTGTTGGTGGGAATGCAAGCTGGTGCAACCACTCTGGAAAACAGCATGGAGGTTCCTCAAAATGTTGAAAATAGAACTACCCTATGACCCAGCAATTGCACTACTGGGTATTTACCCTAAAGATACAAACATAGTGATCCGAAGGGGCACGTGTACCCGAATGTTTATAGCAGCAATGTCTACAATAGCCAGACTATGGAAAGAACCTAGATGTCCATCAACAGATGAATGGATAAAGAAGAGGTGGTATATATACACAATGGAATACTATGCAGCCATCAAAAGAAATGAAATCTTGCCATTTGCGACGACGTGGATGGAACTAGAGCGTATCATGCTTAGTGAAATAAGTCAATCGGAGAAAGACAACTATCATATGATCTCCCTGATATGAGGACATGGAGAAGCAACATGGGGGGTTAGGGGGATAGGAGAAGAATAAATGAAACAAGATGGGATTGGGAGGGAGACAAACCATAAATGACTCTTAATCTCACAAAACAAACTGGGGGTTGCTGGGGGGAGGTGGGATTGGGAGAGGGGGAGCGGGCTATGGACATTGGGGAGGGGAGGCGAACCATAAGAGACTATGGACTCTGAAAAACAACCTGAGGGTTTTGAAGGGTCAGGGGTGGGAGGTTGGGGGAACAGGTGGTGGGTGATGGGGGGGCACGTTTTGCATGGAGCACTGGGTGTTGTGCAAAAAGAATGAATACTGTTACGCTGAAAAAATTAATAAAAAGGAAAAAAAAAATAGAGTAAGCACTTTAAAATCAAACTGATGGGTCAATATGTATTAATAGTTACCGAGGTCATTATCGGCGTAAAACTTTATCTCTGAAGAAAGCCACTGACAGAAGTATACAGAACTGGCAGGCACAAATTACAATCAATCAATGTCAAACATCAATATAATGTGACTTTAAAAAAAAAGAGTGGTGTCCTTAACCCACAAATGGAATCTATGGTTTCAAATACTTTTACAAAGGGAGGTGAAATTTAAGCCGATGCAATGTATACTTCTCTCTATGAATAAAGCTATCATTAAAACTGGTATTTTTATTCAGCTCTTTGGGGAAACCTAGTAAAAATTTTGCCATCCTCTAAAGTGTATGACCTGCCTCTTAAATATTCTTCTCATGTAATGTAGGTAGATAAAAGGAAAAGGAAGCCAAATAGGAATTGTTGTTAATTATTTGTAACTAGATGAAGGTCCTTCCATAAGGTCAAAAAAATTAAATGCATTTGAAAAGAAATCCCTATTCTCATGATTGGGAAGTATAAAATTGATCCCAGAAGTGAGAGATAGCAGTGTTGCAGTTTCTTACTTTTACACACTTGTAAATGAGACAAACAAGAAAGAGTTGAATAAGAGGGATTCTAGAGAATTAGAACATATCAGGAAAAAAACGATACATAAATAAGTTGATTCCATAAATAAATATTTCGTAAGGACTTACGTTATTATGTTCCATACATCTGGATGCTCAGCAAGCAGTATCTCCTTTCATGGAATTTCCTAATGTAAGCATTAAAAACTACAAATAAATGTCTATGTGCTGCTTTAGCTATAGCCCACAATTTGAATAGTTGTATTTTCATTATCATCACTTCAAATGCTTATTTTCGTTTCCCATGTAACTTATTCTTTTACTCATGAGTTATTCAGAAGTTTGCTGCTTAATTTCCAAATATTTGGATTTTTTTCAAAGATCTTAGCAAAAATTTAATTGATTATTGATTAAATGTAATTGATAATTTTCTAATTTTACTTTATAATGGTCAGGAAGAATACCCTGAATGATTTCAACCCTTTTAAATTTATTGAAGTTTGCTCTGTGGCCCCTCAAGTGGTCTATCTTGGTGGACTATATGCTTTTCAACTGCAGTTGCTGGGTGACAGGATTTGATCATTTATTGACTGAGGAATACAAGGATGAAGTAGAGTGAAAAAAACACTACCACGTTTCTTTCTCCAGGTGGCATTGCCTTTCACTGAAATGAGAAACAGAAGTTAGGTAAGAGGTGTGGGATGTGGATTGAGTGAACTTGTGTGGTGCATATACAAACATGCTGCAGAAGAAAAGATGGTAGACAGGGGCGCTGGGGGGCTCAACCAGTTAAGCATCTGCGCTTAGCTCAGGTCATGATTCAGGGTCCTGGGATTGAGTCCCAGAGTCACATTGGGCTCCCAGATTCACAAGCACGGAGTCCGCTTGCCCTTCTCCTTCTATGCGGTCCACCCTTGTTCCTGCTTTCTCTCAAAAAAATAAATAAATAAAAGCAGGCATCTTTCATCTCTTCGACATGCTGAATTTTAGCCAATGAGAAACCCAAGCAGATATGTCACTCCAGGGAGAGGTTTAAGACAGAAATATTATGAAAAGAAACGTGAAGCAGGTCCAGGTGAGGTCATTTGTGTTGGGAAAACAAAAGAAAAAAAGAAACAAAAATAAAGGACAAGGTCATGTTTCCTGGATCAAATTTTGAATTTTGTCACTCTTTTGTTGTCAGATGAGAAAAAAAAAATATTAGTTGCAACTCTCAGGCAACGTCTTTAATTATTTCATGTAAGGATATCTAATCGCTTTTTCATGCATAACATAAGAAAGAAAAATGGCTAATATGACTAGCCAGAGCACCACATTTCCAAAGGCTTCCCTTCCGAGAGGAATCAAAAATCTGTGCAACCACTCTGGAAAACAGCATAGAGGTTCCTCAAAATGTTGAAAATAGAACTACCCTATGACCCAGCAATTGCACTACTGGGTATTTACCCTAAAGATACAAACGCAGTGATCCGAAGGGGCATGTGTACCCGAATGTTTATAGCAGCAATGTCTACAATAGCCAAACTATGGAAAGAACCTAGATGTCCATCAACAGATGAATGGATAAAGAAGAGGTGGTATATATACACAATGGAATACTATGCAGCCATCAAAAGAAATGAAATCTTGCCATTTGCGATGACGTGGATGGAACTAGAGCGCATCATGCTTAGTGAAATAAGTCAATCGGAGAAAGACAACTATCATATGATCTCCCTGATATGAGGACATGGAGAAGCAACATGGGGGGTTAGGGGGATAGGAGAAGAATAAATGAAACAAGATGGGATTGGGAGGGAGACAAACCATAAATGACTCTTAATCTCACAAAACAAACTGGGGGTTGCTGGGGGGAGGTGGGATTGGGAGACGGGGAGGGGGCTATGGACATTGGGGAGGGTATGTGCTATCGTGAGTGCTGTGAAGTGTGTAAACTTGGCGATTCACAGACCTGTACCCCTGGGGATAAAAATACATTATATGTTTAATTAAAAAAAAAAATTGGAAGGGGAGGCGAACCATAAGAGACTATGGACTCTGAAAAACAACCTGAGGGTTTTGAAGGGTCAGGGGTGGGAGGTTGGGGGAACAGGTGGTGGGTAATGGGGAGGGCACGTTTTGCATGGAGCACTGGGTGTTGTGCAAAAACAATGAATACTGTTACGCTGAAAAAATGAATAAAATGGAAAAAAAAATCTGGGCTTCTCTATTGGGAAAGGTCTTCTTTTTTGGAAGAAACCATATAGTATAGAATGCAGCTTAGCCACCCAAATCAGTCAATCAACATGGTGATCAGTGCAGCACAGAGGCCAAGGACACGTATCTTCAGGTCTTTCACACATAGGTTACAGAAGCCTTTTCTCTTTATTTGAGTCATGGCCATGAATAATTTTTCCAGGAAAATACAAAGGGTTGGTCATAGCTTCCTTAAACAAATATGCTTAAAGTCCTTGAAAGCACAAGTCAATTACTCTAGGTTTGGAAATAGTGACATCTAATTAGAATGTTAAATTAAGTTCATTAGGGATACTGCATTTGTTTATACATTCAAACTAATTTCAGTAAAGTAAATTTAGCCAACAGAGATTATTTGTTACCACCCATTATAATATAATTAGGAAGGAGATTTAGAGGTTAGAAGATGTGTAACTCTTCCAACTTCTCATTGAAAGGTTCACTGAAAAGAAGGAGGAAGAGGAGGAATAGGAGATGAGAGGGAAGAGAAGGAAGGAGGAGGAAAAGTATATCAGGAGATCAAAAGTTCTGACTTCCTCAAAAACCAGCAATTAGTCAATGTTTCGTTAGGCCTCAATTGAATTTCCACTAATCAAAAAATAACCGAGTTCCTAAAAACACACTAAGAAAACCCCACACATAGCCCTACCACAGTGATCGAGAACATTCACAGGCCAAAATGTCCCTGTAGACAACCTTCAACCACTTTATACCTTTCCCAAGATTCTATTTGTTTCTCATGTTTGTAGTGAGAGTTCTATGCATGCACCAGCTTGGATGTGTCACTTAGGAGCTACTCTGTGCCTTTATGAAGTGATTCAGGGCTCTCCTTAGTCTTTCACAAAGCAACCACTCAAATGTGAATGTGTTCTAGTTTTAAAGAGATTCAGATATAGATACTAAATCTTTTTCCATTCCACAGAAAGTCCTATTTTTATTATGTAAGTGAAGTACATTTGTATGTTTCTTTTTATGCCAATACTACAGCAAACTACTCGGTCAATGTCGTCTAAATCATATTATAATTAAATGGGAGGTTAACCTGCAGTGAATTTGTTAAGTTTATTTTAGGTTACCAAGTTCCTCAATTTTACACAACTTTCATAAATTTACCTCACAAATTGCAGCCCTGTCCTGTAATTCCACTCCAGTATACTTGTTCAGGGCATTCTGAACTTCCAGCCTTACGGAGGAGTCCATTGTCAAGCCTGAAGTGACTTCATGGCAGAATAATAAATGTCTGTCATTCTTTGTCATATACAATCTCAGAAACTCATCCCAAGGAATGATATACAGTCAATATACATGATGTTGCTACTGTGAGACATGGGGAATGCTTAGGGGACAGAGTGAAATGTTGAATGGGTCAATTTTAACAGAGGGGTAAAGTGAAAAAAATCCAAAAAGTGAATCACTGCTGAGAAGTACAAGCCTTGCAGGGCCTCAGATCTCCAAGACAGAGCATGAAGAAGTCCAAAGCACCAGTAAGAAAATGAAGCAATGTGGCATTGAAAACTTAGGAAAGTAAATAGTTCCTTGTAACTTAGGAAAGTAAATAGTTCTAGCATAAATATGCCCAAATTATGAAATAATGGTCAATATGTAGGTCACTACAATCTCTGTTTTCATCGTACTTGGCAAAGCAATTCATTCTTATCATTTCATCTGGTTGAGTCTTTTCCCCCTCACTAACTCCCTTGTCCTAAAGGGCACCCGCTGCATTTGGTAGTGTTGATTTCTGACCACTGGTTTGACTGCAGAAAGAGTGTTACACCTTTTCTTTCTTCTCCCTCTTCTACCATAATGTTATTCATGAGGAAGAGTGATTAGAGCTCAGGCAAGTGCAGAAGCCTCACTGCAAAGGCAAGATAAAAGTGATCTTTTCCAAAATTTTTCTTTTTTGCTCTAGTCCCACTATGTGTTCAAAAACCCCAAATCAAGTTTTATTGTTAATAAAATTTTAGTCAACAAATTTTCCTCTGTCACCTGAGGCCTCTGTGCTTCGTATTATAAAAACATGTTCTTCTTTATTTTTAATAAGAGACACAAAAGCTTACTGTTGAGTTAAAAATATTATTGGTTTTTATTACCAATGGAAATGAGATTTAAAAAAAAAAACAAATAACACAATGCTGTATGAGTATCCCCTATTTTTTATTCTCTTGTAATTTACAAAACAACTGTCACAAAGAATTTTTTTCTAATAAACAAAAACATCTTGACTTGGATAATTTCATTAAGAGTCTGTGGATTATTCAAATAAGTTATATTTCTCTGTGTAAGAAATATCAATAGCAAGATGGTTAAATCCATTGACTGTTTTCAGTTGGGATCTTGTCCAAGTTCTGTAATGAAATGAGAAATTATTTCCAACTTAGCTTTAATGATGCTTGATTTTCTTTTATCCTCTCTTCATTAATGAAAATGACTACATCTGTATCTCTTATTGCAAACACAACTATTTTGTCATTTTAAATATATACATGTATATTGGTGAAGACTAGTGTATGTTTAGCTAAAGATGGCCTTAAAATGCAGAATTGTTGATTTCAGCGCCATTCTCTCACAGGATGATTGATTGATAATTGAAATTTCTTTATCTGGACAAGAGATCCCCTATCCCAGCTGACAGTCTGAAGTGAAAATAGCCATCTCTGGCAAATCACTTCACTACTTGAGACCTCCATGTCTTTCTCTGTATAATAAAGTGTTTCTATACCCTCCAAAGTCCTGCAGAAATTTGTGTTCTCTGATTCTATGTAAGATTCGACATCATCACATCCCTCAACCCCTAAGATGGGTGATGCGTTGAATTAAAACTGCATAGAGCTGCATCCATCCTCAAGCCCAGAGTCATTTTCAAGAATGAAGTGAGTACAGAAATTGAAGAATTGGATGTTTGAAAGAATAAGATTGCATTAAAGTGGGGCCGAGGCGCCCCAAACTAAACTTCACCTACTTCAGACACAGTTTGAGCCCTGAAGGAAGAGGAGACAGATGAAGTCCAAAAAAGTTAAAAAGAGAAAAACTCACTGGCCAGGAATATCTTACAGCCAGATATTCAACTAATTTTTTTACACTTTACTCTTAACTATTTTAATCTTTAAGCTCACTGATGTCATATTTCACCGCCTAATTTTCTCAGTTCTCTGTACCAAAGAAATCCCTAACCGGATTCCCCAGAATGAATTGTGTCAGATATCTCCATTGAGATCTGTAAACTATTGCCAAACTACCACCCCTTGACATCATCACTGTGTCAAGTCATTTCTCTTGCTCCAGAAGCCCTGGGTCTCTGATACTGAAATCTAATACTTCCTTTCCACATCTTTGGAATATAGTTGTTCCACTGATTACAAGCAACCACTGCCTCACAAAAGACTCACTTTCTAAACGTGGCTTTGCAAACTAAGAAATTGGGACTCGGGACTTTTCCCTGTTGAAGTTATGACTAGCGGCACTGCAACACAAGTGTTTACATTTTATTTCTGAGGGAAAATGTATTTGTCTAGTGGTTAAGTTCTCAGTGGGTTTGGGGAGAACAGCTCTACAGTCTCCCCTTGTTCATGTGACAGGAAAGTATCCTGGACCAAACTTTGAGGCAGCCTGAAAAGGTGAGGAGCTGGACTAGGGCCTCTTCTGGTGGACATCCCACAGATGATACTGTAGGATGAAGAGGGGCAAGAAACAGGTGAGGGTGGCCAGGGACTGTTCTGTTACAGTAGCTGTTGGGGTGATGAGATAGAAGGAAGGTTAGGCTCCTGATAAAGCACCAGCTGAAAATAGAGCTGCTAAGTATTTTATTTTTTTTAAATTTTTTAAAGATTTTATTTATTTATTTGACAGAGAGAGACACAGAGAGAGAGGGAACACAAGCAGGGGGAGTGCGAGAAGCAGAAGCAGGCTTCCTGCTGAGTGGGGATTCCCAACGTGGGACTCCATTCCTAGGACTCTAGGATCATGACCTGAGCCAAAGGCAGATGCTTAATGACCGAGCCACCCAGGTGCCCATAAGTATTTTTTTTTAAATATCAGGATAGGAAGAAGCATAAACCTGTGTACCAGAGAAAATTTCCTACAGCCACAACAAGGATAGATGCACATTGTGGGGATAGCCCACACTGGGCCTGTTTTACTAAGGGACTACTTCAATTTCATTGCTGTCTGGAGCACTCATTTCTGTCCCATGAGGGGATACTTTATCTCAGGGGATACTTTATCTCAGGATACCCCTGCGCATGAGAGGTATATAGGAGCCACCTGCTTCTAGGTTTGGTTTTTTGTTTGTTTGTTTTTCCCCCTCAATCTGCTGCTTGGCCTTTTGATCCTCTGTTAAAATCAGTTCATCCTGGGGTGCCTGGGTCCCTGGGTGGCTCAGTGGGTTAAGACTCTGCCTTCAGCTCAGGTCATGATCTCAGGGTCCTGGGATCGAGCCCCGCATCGGGCTCTCTGCTCGGCAGGGAGCCTGCTCCCTTCTTTCTCTCTGCCTGCCTCTCTGCCTAGTTGTGATCTCTGTCTGTCAAATAAATAAATAAAATCTTTAAAAAAAAAAATCAGTTCATCGTAATGCCAGCACTTCTGTATTCAAGCCTTAAATAGTTCTTCCAGGACAAAGACCATAAAATCTTAGTTACTAAACTGAAAAAAGTGTCTTGAATCAGAGGAAAGGTTAAAAAAAAAAAAGTGGAGAGAGGCTATGGATAATGGATTGAGCTCAGCTACACTTGAATCACTCTGCTATCAGGGGTCATGTGTTATAATTCCTCTGTTACCCCCATAGCACCCGGCACAGTGGTGCCAAAGAAAAGCTTGCTAAATTTGTTCCAGCCATTCTCTGAATAAACAGAGTACTCACAAAGTTGCTGGATCCTGGGAATGGGCAGACGCTCCAGAGGAAGTCCTGTTCTAAAGGAGCACTTGGTCAAGAAGGGGAGACTGAAAAAAACCTAATGGGTTATGATATGGCATGACAAGAGCTAGAAAAAAATAGAATAGAATACACAGGAAGGGCACCTCGGTCAGCCTTGATTATATCAAGGCAGACTTCAAAAGACCTGATGTTTGAGCTGAGTTTTGAAGGATGAGTAGGAGTGAGCTAGACAAAGGGATATGTATATATATATACACACACACACACACACACACACACACACACATATATTATGCATACATATATGTATGTGTGGTGTGTGTATATATATATATATATATAGTGTGTGGTGTGTATATATATATATCTATATGACTATAGATAGTCTTGTGTGTTTATATATATAAACATATTTATATAAATATATTTATCTATACATATAAATATATATATACATATAAATATATATATATGTTTATATATATATATAAACACACAAGACTGACTATCTATAGTAGCAAAAACTAGATAGGCAATAACCAATGGCTTTGGCGAAGAGAGTGTGGAAAAATATAATTACCCTTTTCATTCCGAGAATGTACCAGTAACCTGTTTCTTGTCTACGATATTAGAATCAATTTTCCTGTTATAATTGTTACTGGAATTTCAGTGTAATGTCTGCATTTCATCGTTTAAGTCAATTGAATGGAGTCTTTAGTTCATTGTAGTCAAATTAACCACCATCACCAAAAAACCTCTGTTTTCAGATGCTTTCAACAAGTATCAGGGTTTTTTTTTCGTAATTATTAGTTTGCAGAAGCAAATCTATACACAAAAGAATTAATGGGTCTCCAGTTAGATCATCAGAACTTCTCCCTTTCTTAATTCCTTTCTCGTGTTGAAAACAGGGGCTAATGATGTGTCTGTTCACAGCCTGCTTTCTTAGAATTTACATTGTTCTCCTGACTCCAAGGCATCCGGAAAGAGTCTACATTATGCCTAGATGCTAGCTGCTGTGAAATACACCTCCGTTTCCTCCTTTGCATGCTATGCTTATTTTTAATGCTGCTGACAATTTCTCCTACCATCTCCATTGTAAAATATCCTCCAGCAACCTTCCTCTGGCCATACCCAACTGTCTTTTATCCTTTAAATGGCCGTGCTTGGCTTTTCCCAAACCACAGGTCCTCTCCTGGCTCAAATTTGGTGATCATTCACTGTTTGTACTGATACTTGAATTACATTTCCCTATTCTATGTGTCTTGGACTACTTCTCCAAATGGATCAGGGCCAGTCCCAAACCAATACCAGGAAAAAAATACTTTCATTTTTCTCCTTCAAGAGCATCTGTTTCCATTATTCCTCTCACTTGATTACATTACCCACTTTCCAGTGTGCGTTCCCCTTCCCTTACTGCTGGGACTTAAGTTTGTTTTCCTACCACCATTATAGCCATTACCATCCCACAGCAGTTGGAAGTTTGAACCTATCCCATCCCCACTCATTTCATCTTCTGCAATAACTATATTAATGACTACTTAGTATATTAAAATGAGAAGCCAACCCAATCTTTCAAAAAGCATGTACTGAATCTGTGTTTTAGACACTGTCTTGAAAAGCACTTAATATTGAAAATATCATTGTCTTTAATGGTTCAAAAATCATCTACCTTTTTTGTCAATATTGTGGTATGGCAGAGCTTTAATTATGTATTATTACCTATATTTAATATAAAGTTGCTCAAATTGGTTAAAATGTGCAGGCATATAACTTGTTTGGGACAGTCACACATTACTTTCTCTAATTTGAGATAATTTAGCCAACAATTAATAAATTACATTGTGCCTATTCACATATCCTACAAGGCAAATATTTTCTTTTTTCCTTGAAAATAGAGTGTATTAGTTAATTTAATGATATATATCTTAAAAAGGAGTAAGCACCAATTCTAAGATAATCTAATTTACAACTTGAAATATGCTTACAAGGTTTGATTTTATTTAAATATATTATCATATCCAATGTCTATTCTTTTTCTTTAAAAATTACCAATTAGATATTTGTTCTCTGGTCTTTGGATTTTCTGTTATCATGGAAGAATAACAAAGCATCATTTTATCTCTACAAATTAATGTCCTTTACTCCTCTGTGCAGAGATGAGAAGATAATTAAAGCATGAAAGTGATCATCATTTAAAAATGAATTTGTCCCACAGCATTTTCACTTCCATTCCAACTCATCTTTTAACTTGACTTCCCAATTTCCAGTTTGGGAAAACTCTTCTTGTTCTCTCCAAAGGGTCAGTCACATAAACTATCCCAGTCCCCCATCACTCCTTTCTTCAACTACATTGTGAGCTACACATATTTTTTTTCTTTTAAGTAGGCTCTGTGCTCAACCTGGGGCTTGAACTCATCACCCTGAGATTGAGTGCTACACGCTCCACCAACTGAGCCAGCCAGGCGCCCACACACATAATTTAGAGTAAAATTCTGGGAACTCAGAAAGAAGAGTTTTTATTACCCATCACTAAGAATTGAATGGCTCCTAGTTGGGAGGCATTGCATGTTACTTTGTAGATAGATAATTACAAAAATCATCGCTTAGCTTCTGCCCAGAGCTGCCTGATACCTTAATACACAACGAAGTGAAAATTTTGTAATTGTCACTATTTTCAAAGGTGATAATTTAAGTAGTTACCCAGAAGGATCATGTGGTCCCCTCAGTTGGAAGGATGTGATACCCGTGCATACCTAAGGATGAATACAGAGGTTGTCATGGCAACAATGAAATTGGGTGGACCACTCAAAAGAGCAAATATATTCCTATGAATCTCAGGAACGTGCGACTAATGGTTTCTGTTTGCAGCCCTCACTGATCATCTGGTCAAAGTACGGCAAGCAAGGTGCAGTCTACTCCTTGGCTGTATCTTTGGTTCTCTGGCTTCCAACTGTGAGAAGCTGTGCTCCTTCTGACTTTTGTTTCACTCCCTTCATTACTATTACTTTGGAAAATATACACTAGCCAGTCAATATCAAGATGGATTTTTTACTCAGTTTATAGCAGTGGGTAATTTGAAAAATATGGATAACTTAAACATAAGGACACCTGTAATGTATTAGGAGCACAAGAAATTATTTCAAAGGTTCTCCAACTGAAAAACTGTTTGCTTTGTTTGTTTGTTTGTTTTTCTCTGCTGGGGAATGGAGAAATGATATATATGAGAAAAATTATTTTATGGACTCAACACAGTTTAGGGAGAAATAAAAAAAAGAATTATCAGTATCACATCTGAGTAAGTGCACACTTATAAATAAAATGAAAAGGCCTTGCAAAGCAAAGATTTAATTTCCTTTCCTACAAAACAGAAAGAGTAAAATGTTTTGTAGAAATTCAATTACTGAGTCAAGATCATCCTAGCACCTTATTTGGTAATTTTTAGCTATCTCTAGAGTGAATTTTAGAATACTTTTCTAGAGCTTTTGAGATGTATATCATATTGTACTTTCTCAACAGATCATCTTTCAAAATAGCTCCAAATTCCCCAGCCCTGAGTGTTTGCAATGGACTTGGAACTACTTGGTCTGTCCCCAGAAAACAAAATAAAACAGGGTAGTCAGACATTACCTCCAACAACTCTTCAAGCATACTTCACTAAACTCTACGTATTTCACGGCATTGCAGTTGATGGTTCTGGAGGAGAAATGAAAGGAAATGCAGCAGAAGAGGATGGAAGCAAGCACTCGGTTACATAGAGCTAGCACCGGACGTGCCAGGTTCTCAAACTAGCCTGGAAAGGAGCAAAGGGCCTTTAAAGTGTCAGGCCTGGAAGCACCTGGGAGTGGTTTCAGGAAATGAGTTTAGGAAGATAGGTTTGAACCATGTGATGAAAAGCATTAAGGAGGGTGTGATGGAACCACACTTGTAACTCTAGTGTCTGTGTGGAACTGGATTGAAGTAGAAATCAGAGCTGGGGAGACCAAGCCAAAGAAAGGGAATAAGGACAGAAACAATAGGTCCCAAGAGAAGGAACCTTGACTATTACAATGTCAACAGACACTAATATTCCCCAAGGGGCTTACCGTACCTTTTCAAGACAACTGCTTTTTTTTTTTTTTTAAGATTTATTTATTTGACAGAGAGAGATCACGAGTAAGCAGAGAGGCATGCAGAGAGAGAGGAGGAAGCAGGCTCCCCGCTGAGCAGCGAGCCTGAGGCGGGGCTCGATCCCAGGACCCTGAGATCATGACCTGAGCTGAAGGCAGAGGCTTAACCCACTGAGCCACCCAGGTGCCCCAAGACAACTGCTTTTTAAAAAAATCTCATTTCATCTGCCAGTAGACTCTCCTCAGGAGGGATTAACATCCCTATTCATAGACATGACAACTTTCACTGAAAGTTGAAAGAACTCCCACCAAGACCTTGTCCCCCAAGGTCACACAACAGAAAAAAGAGATTTGGAATCAAATCCAACTGATTCCAGAGTTATGGCCATTGAATAATTGCTAAGTCGACAATAATGAGTTAAATTTTTTTTAGCAGTAAATCATTCCTCACCATCTCTGCTTTCTATAAACAGTACCCCTTTCATTAAGCACTTTCATTAAAGTAGAAAAAGTAATGAATTCTTTGAAGTGATTTTAATTAATTTCTCAGGACAATAAAGAAACTATGGTGCAGTCTAATGGAGACTCATTAACAAATATTAGGATATTATACTATTTTAGGGGCTGGAAAAGATTTATAGAGTATAATGGTTTTGTTTTTTTTTTCCCTAATTTTATCTCCTCAGTCCCAGTACCTAGCACAGTGGACCAGACAGACACACAATAAATTGTTCAGTGGAGAGACTTGGACATCAGCTAAACCAATCTCCTTTTTTTCCACAATTGAGGAACATGAGATTCGTTTGATCCTGTGACTTCACAAGGCATGGCATGAAGTTCACATCTGACTCGAGTGAGCACAGGGTAATTTTTATGAAGAGTTCATTTGTTTTAACAGAACACTTAAAAGAATAACACAGAGAACCCATATTATAAATGTGTGTTTGCATATATATAAGAACTCAGCTAGGAAATTATAGTCAGGGGCACTTGGGTGGCTCAGTTGTTAAGCATCTGCCTTCAGCTTGATTCATGATCCCAGGGTCCTGAGATCAAGGCCCACCTCCAGCTCCCGGTTCAGTGGGGAGCCTGCTTCTCCCTTTCCTATTCCCCTGCTTGTGTTCCCCTTCTTGCTGTCTCTTTCTCTGCCAAATAAATAAATAAAATCTTTTTTAAAAGAATAAAAAGAAAATATAGTCAATAGATAGAATGTATTATATAATAAGAAGTCTACAAAAACCACTTAGCTTCCACTAATAAGAAATTTCTTGGTTTTAAAATAATCTGAAAGCTGGCCTTGTGCAGAACAATTTTATAGGTTTATTTATATGTGCCATAATGTGGCATTTCTGAAACCTATTTACTGAAACATTTTGGCTTGCCTTGGTCCTTTATACTTATGTACTGTCTTAAAATCCACACACAAATGAAAATGGAAAATAAAAAAACCTTGCCAATATCTGATTCTGTGGCCTGTTTTCATTAATGATCGTATACTTAGGTACCTTCTGGCTCCATTGGACCACCCTGGAAACTACCAATAATAGAAAGAGAAACTGCACTGTTTCCTTAAAAATGAAATGTTTCCTCTCATAAATGACTTTGCCATATTCTCCATATATGCAGTGTGCTAGCCTGACACCTTTTGGAATAATTGTTACATATTTGCTATAGGTAGCAGATAGGTTGGTGTCTTTAAATGTACTAAGCAGATAAGCCCCACAAAAGTAAGGGTAGAGCTAAGCCGCAAACAAGGTTTTTGCACCAGGACCCAGAAATGAAGTCTATTAGTAGACTTCTAGTTACTATCAATTTCAGAGTGCCAAATTACCGAACAAGCTATCGTGAAATGTCTCCATCCCTCCAGCAGAGGGCACAAACCCACCAGCTGCTCTTGTAGCCGGTTGCTCTCTTGGATAGTTTACCATTAGTGGATTTGTGGCACCAAACCACGGTAACAATGCTATCGAAGTGTGGACACCAAACTGGCTGCTGACTGCAAACTGTCTGTTAGTAGATTGATTATAGATAAGGAGCTGGAGCCAGAATATAAATCAGCTATGTAACTAAGTGCACTATTTATTTCAGTTGACTAAGCTGTGTGTGTGCTGGGAAAGGGCAAGACTTTCTCAATGAAAGCAAAAGTACATTGATTTCCATTCTGGAGCAAGCCAGAGCAAAGAGCAAGCCATCTTTGATCAGGGCTTCGAGAATTCCTTGCATAGCCCCTTCCTTTCCAATGGAGATCTGCAAGCTAGAGGTCATACTGAGTCTAGAAAGCAAAATTTAGGCCCCAGGAGAATTTTTGATGATTCATTTTCTTGACTAATTTGTACACGCTATTACAGTCAACCTAACCAAAGTAAGAATTGCATATTATAATCTTGGGAATAAAAAATACATACCTCAGTTTGCCTTTGATTGAAGATGACATTTGACTTCTTTAAATCAATTAAGCTGTTTTCTATTGGCCTTTCATAATTTATCATTTCATCAATTTTCATACTAAGAAGAATTGAAAATTAAAGGTGAACCACAGCTCCTAGAAGTTGTCATTATGTGTGCATACTGAGGTGTTGGAGGGGTTAATTATTACTGATGGCATAGTCATGATTTCCATAATCTTGAAGAATCATAAGATCCTAATCTTAGGATTAGACACTTTAAATTGTATGATTAAGGGAAAGGAAATTTTGTTTTCAGGCTTTCTATGGATTTCACTCTTGAAGCAAAACAGATTTCTCTTTCTTAATATGGGCAAAATGGTATTTTTTAATTATTAAAAATGTTCTATAATATTCTAGATTGTCACCCCAAATGCTAACCAGTTACTATATAACAGAGTTGCAGAGTTTTAATGATCCCCACAAAATAAATCAGATGTATTTGTTCACTTCTTGAGTCTCAAACATATTTTTTTGTTTTAGTTTTCTCTTCAAAAAGCAATTTAAAAAGTGGAGTCAACGTAATATAAATATTTTTGCTTTCACATCAATTTCAAAGATAAAAGAGGTAGTTTAATGGAGTGTGAGAAATAGTATCAGTTTTATAAAGACTTCTATTATCAGTGTGGAAGTGTTTAAGGACATTCTCTTTTAAAAAGAAAATGATATGAGAAAAAAATTCAGACATAACTTTTTTATCTATTGTTTTACGACTATTGTGCTGTCATGTTTTGTGCACTATTCCAGATCAGTCGATGGTCTCATAAGTCTATAAAACTGAGACAGAAAACCAACACCATTTCAAGACTAAGCAAGAACATTATGGAGCACTAACATAGCATACTTTGGAGTCATACAGGTAAAATTAGATTCCCTTAATAAGATATGGGATTACAAATTCATAACAGTGCTCCTTACAGGTTTTCTCATCCTTCTGATCAGGTGTTCAATGGCTTCAAAGCTTGAGTGCTATTAATCAGAGAGTTATATATTATACGCCATCTCCTAAAAAGACAACATTTTTAAAATAGTAGTTCATATGGTTGGTTGGAGACTTTTCAGAAAATGAATTACAGCAATTCCAGCAAATTCTTAGGATCAACTAAAATAATCAAATACACATTTGAGCACATTTCATACAATGACTATGTAGAAATCATTAGCTAAAGCATCTGTTAATGGTTAAAATTAGCAATCTTATCTGTCTGCAGATAATAAAGTTTGTGAAAAATTCCTCCAATTAACAGCTGTTGCAAATTATTTTATCTTTTGCATGTTGAGCTGTTTTGAAATCTTTAAAAAAATGCTGAAGATGAGTTTTCATTGGGGGAAAAAAGTTTTGATAACTTCACACATACATAAATCGAGGTAGCCCTACTTACAAAAGAGGAGAGACCTGCATTCCAAGAGGCAAGTTTTTGCTGTTTTATTTTATTTTGATGAGGTCTTACTTATCAATTTTCCCTTTTATAGATTATGCTTTTTTAAATCAGTTCTGAGAACACTGTCTAGCCCTATGTTCTGGATATATTTTTTTTAAAGATTTATTTATTTATTTATTTATTTATTTATTTATTTATTTGACAGAGATCACAAGCAGGCAGAGAGGCAGGCAGAGAGAGAGGAGGAAGCAGGTTCCCCGCTGAGCAGAGAGCGGGACAGAGGACAAGGGGCTCGGACCATGACCTGAGCTGAAGGCAGAAGCTTTAACCCACTGAGCCACACAAGCGCCCCTGTTCTGGGTATTTTTATAAATGTGTTTTCCTAAAAATTTTATAGTTTTACATCTTACATTTGTCTAGAGTCCATTTGCAGTTTTGTTTTGTTTTTATAAAGATGTGCGATTTGGGGCTCCTGGGTGGCTCAGTGGGTTAAAGCCTCTGCCTTCAGCTCAGGTCATGATCCCAGGGTCCTGGGATTGAGCCCGCATCAGGTTCTCTGCTCGGCAGGGAGCCTGCTTCCTCCTCTCTCTCTCTCTGCCTGCCTCTCTGCCTACTTGAAATCTCTGTCTGTCAAATAAATAAATAAAATCTTAAAAAAAAAAAAAAGATGTGAGATTTAAGTTGAGTTGCCTTTATTATGCCTAAGGATATCCAGTTGATATTTCAGAGCTATTTCTTCTGCGAGCTGACCTTCCTCCATTGAATTGCTTTTGACCTTCAAAAACCCACTGAATATGTGTGTGGGATTATTTTTGTGTTCTTCATTCTGTTCCATTCATCTGTTTGTCTGTCTCTTCACCAATATCACCTTGTCATGCAAAAAGTACCTGAATTATCTTTTTCTTTGGACTATCCTACCCTCTCTAAACCTAATTATTCCTCATTTCCCCCCATGACATTTCCAAAGTCGTCTTTCCTTTGTACAAACACTTTGTCAATAAACAACCTATATCACTTGCCTCCCGAGCTTAAGCTTCTTTCATTTATGCTTAGTCCAAATATTAGTGCTAAAACTTTGATTGGACTTCGGTGATAATATGATCTCATTGTCTTTTGGAGTTTTGATATGATTATCACTTATTTATTGATGGTCTACTCTGGATTCTAAAATTGCACAAAGAAGTATGTAATCATAGCCCTAAAATTTATTTTTTGTCCTCCTCAGAAATTACATCAATCTTCTATATCATATTATTTGGCATTGAAATAACATCATGAGGCAAGATATGATCAGAACAAAATGTGTATTGACAGTTGTGCCCTGGACAATGATACCCAGCCTAGGGGCTGCTAAAAGCTAAAATTCAGCTCATGGTCCACCTGCCAAGCCCTATGCTCTAGTTGCATCTTCCAAAAGAAACATGGTTTTCGAATTTTCAGAAAGGTCTAATAGAGGCAAATAGTTACCTTGTGTCTCCAAGCTTCCCTCCAGCTCTATAACTCTAAGGAAGTTCTTTGAAGGTAGACACCCCAGAGGCTAAGTTGTTGGAACAAAGATTCACATACCATGGAGAACTTGAAATCAGCCTTGAATAATCGACACAGTTTGACTGAAAAGATTAGGCAGAAAGTTGCTACTGGAAAAAAGCAAGAACAGTTAATACACAAAGATGAGAATGTATATAGTGTATTTAAGGAACAGAATTATTTCTAGAATCTGTAAATCCATATTCAGTTAGCTATTTTCTCAATAAATAAATGCTGACTGTAATACTATTATAACATATTGGTCTGTGAAATTTTTTGCCTTCAAAAAACTGTCCTAATATTTGAACAGGTCAAGTATGACTTCTAAGAACTACAAACACGACTTCCACACACCCATAATGGCTGCCTTTACTTTCTTTTAACTTCCATAATCACCTTTATAATCCTCTAAAACAATTGCAACGTTGATCCCATTTTTTGTTAAAGAGTATTCCTCAAGATTAAGGACATGTTTGCTTAAAGAAAAAAAATATCCTATCCACAAGTATTCTTACTTTTTACATTTGCGTGTGCATTACGGTTTATTAAGAATGCTAATAAATTCATTATAAAAAAGTTAAGCTATTTTTCATTTTTTAAAATGTTTCTGCTCTGTGTAATGAGCCAAATAAAAAAGTATCTTTTAGGAACTATCACAACCGATGAGATAGTCAATATTGGAATCACCTAAGTAGAAAGAATGTTGGGACTTTGCTCACCAAACCCTTCTAGACTACCTGAAACAAAACTACTCAATCTCTTGTCTCTGCTCACATTCCATTGGTTTCATATTTTGTTGCTTCCATTAGTATATTGTTAGATATCTATACTTCCATTAGACTGGGTCATACATTGGGTCTTGTACCCAAGCACCAAAACTCTAGTGCCAGGTGTCATAGGAATACCAAAAAATACTTGGTAAAAAATGTTAATAAAACAGAAACAAATAGTAGTTTGTGAACTTTCACTTTCACATGCATTGATAATGGCAGAATCAAGACTTAAGCCTGTTCATTTCTAAACCAGTTCCTATAGTTCTTTTTCTGCTTTTTCTGTAACATTTCTTAAAATTTTGGATTATAAAACTCATTCATATTTATTGTGAAGTATAAAATAAGGTATAGTAGGTATAAGAAAAACAATATCCCATAGGCAAATACCCAAGGACAAATAGCATTAATTTATTGATGTATTTTCTGTGTGTTTGTGTGTATATGTGTTTAATTAAGGTCATTAGCTATACTGCATATGGTTTTCTGGCATAAATAATTACTGGTGCCATTACTTTTGAAATAGGAAATGATGGGTAGGAATGGTTAAGCAATATGTATTAAATCTGAGGTTTCTAAATTACATCTAAATGGAGGTATTCAAGTAGATTATGCATTTTCTCAAGTAGCTCTCAGCAAATTCAGGTGTAGGAAAAAGAACTAGCTAAGAGTCAGCATTTTTTCAGGCAGGTAATACAGAAAGGTGGTACAAAATAACACTTTTAAGGCTTGTGCACCTCTGATTACTATGCTCAGGAAGGGAATGATGAAAGCAGGCAAGGTTGTAAAGATAGGACATAAATGTATGACATTGACGTTGGTTTGGAAAAATGAAGATAGAAAAGAAATATAACTGGAGCACCTGGGTGATGCAGTTGGTTAAGCTTCTTCTTCAGCTCAGGTCCTCATCTCAGAGTCTTGATATCAAGCCCTGCATTGGCTCCCTGCTCAGCAGAGAATCTGATTCTCCTTCTGCCCCTCCCCCTGCCCCTCCCCCTGCTTGTGCTCTCTCTTTCTGTCTCTGTCTCTCAAATAAATAAAATTTTAATTAAAAAAAGAAATACATAAAGAAGAAAAAAAAATTAAATGAGCAGACAAGAAGGAATAGCCAGAAATTAGAAAGAAAACAATGAGAACAATATTCACAAGGCCAAGAAAGGTGATAATGACGGTAAGACACAAGTTTCAGTCAATAGTTTAATCAAGAAACATCTATTGTAATTTACCATATGTCCCTATGTCAGGTATAGTATTACAGCGTTATAGAGCTAAGTGTGAAGAAAGGAGAAATACAAACAAAAAATGAGGAAAGAAAAGCCCCTGGTCTCAAGAAGTCCACAAATCAGCAAAAGCATAAGACAAGGACCTCAATTACCATATTTCACATCTAATAATGAGAGCCCTGATTAAGGCACACAATTACAAGAACCATGAGTGAGGAACAAAATGAGGTATCAAAGACACAAATGAGGTATCAACTGGGGAATCAGGGCAGATTTCACGAGGAAGGGTAAAATAAACTTTGAGGGATAAATTGGAATCCTATATGTGTAGATTTGGAGACAGGAAAGCAAACAGAAAAGACTTGGAAATGACTGAGAATGAAAAGCTGGAGCATGGCCAGATGGCAGCAAGCAAGGCAGGTGGGAGAACTAAAGGTAGCAGACAGTTAAAATAAAGACCTTTTGAAATTTTGTATCAATGAAGGTATTATTTCTTTTGCAGGGTTTTAGCAGTTCAATGCTTCTGTTGTGTAAAAAGGAATACATATATCTTCCTATCTGCTAAGCTCCCACAGATGCTGAAATGTTTTCACTGATATTATGGAGAAATTGTTACTCACACACACAAATAAATCAACCTTTATGGCATTTCGTGCTCAAACATAGCGAATCATTGACCAAAAAAAAAAAAAAAAAAAAAAAAAAATATATATATATATATATATATATACACACACACACACACATATGTGTGTATATATATATATATATATATATATATGCATATTACTGCCTACCATGTTTGGCAACAATCCATGGACTAATACCATTTTATGCTTCAGGGTTTTTGCAAATATAAATACATTTTTCAGGGTAGGAACCACAGCGTTCCTTAACTCATCATTGGAAATGGTAATTAGCACATCAGCAGATTACCTGTAGAATTTTATTTCCATGAACAAGAAAATAATGTTATCTCACTCAGTGCAGCAGGTTGGTGTGAATTAAGACTTTCAGAAAAATGAAGCCTTATGATTATCCACCATAGGTGCAAATTCATGCTGATGATGTTGCTGTTCCAGCAACTTATTATTCTGAAGTACAGAGTAGCACTCACAGAATATTCTGAAGCAGTCCCTAGAACAACTTGAACACAAGTATGTTCTGGTCCATTTCCTTCCCTCTGAGATCGGGTGCCGAACATTTTATTATCTCCCTTTGTTTAGCTGGTGCCTTTAAATACTACAAAAAATCCTCTTCAAACACATCTACAATGAATTGCTATTGTATTATAAATTTTGCTAATTAAATTTTAAGAGGAAAGATCATTAAAAGGCTGATGAAATGATATGGGCTACTATATATAATGTTATATATACAAAGCTATGTGTATATATATATATATTTATTTTACCATCTGCACAGTATATATAAAGCACTTAAATCTCAAAGTAGCTTTAAAAATTTATTAAATCTACCTATTCCTCCATTTGTCAATGATTTTTTTTTTTTAGTATCAAGCAGTATAACAGGGGAAAAAAGACGTATATTTTTTCTCTTTTTCTGCTAAAAATTTCCAAAAAGAAAATATATCTAACAGACTGCTTTGAATTTCCCATACAAGAATCTAAAAATTCCTTTGACTAATTGTTTGCAGAAAAACAAATCATGAAATAAATAATAGAATTAAAGTACTGAAGTGGGAACTTAGAAGTAATCTAATTCTTAAAAACTACGGTGTGCTTAAATCCACTCTACAAAGATGCCAGCAAGTTCTTTATGTTTCAGTAACTACACCCACAGAGGACTTATTATCATTAATACAGAGATTCCTTTTTTACATACTTGTGACAGTCATTGTTTATATCCCCCATAGGCTTTACCTACCATTCCATATTCCACCATTATAAGACAAAATTTAAAAAAAATCTGCTTGTACATTATATTCCTTTACATGTTTTTAGTTTAAGATGATAGAGTAAAATTTACATTTTAAATTTAAAATTTACCCCCTCAGAAACTAACTAAAACAACATATATATAATAAAAACAAAGTTTAAAAGGGGAACTCCATCTTTAATAAAACTAGAAAATAGCTACCAACTCATACCTTAAAGTAGGATGATAACGTAACAATATGGGAAATGGGACTAAATCATGAGAAAATGAAAAAAGTAAACATAGACTTTATTTTTTTTTTACCTCTCTAATTACTTTTTTAAAAATTATGTTAGTCACCATATCATCATCATTAGTTTTTGTCGTTAGTCATCATTAGTTTTTGATGTAGGGTTCCATAATTCATTGTTTATGTATAACACCCAGTGCTCCATGCAATACGTACCCTCCTTAATACCCATCACTGGGCTAACCCATCTCCCTACCCCCTGCCCCTCTAAAACCCTCAGTTTGCTTCCCAGAGTTCAGTTTCTCATGGTTCATCTCCCCTTCTGATTCCCCCCCTTCATTTTTTCCTTCCTTCTCCTAATGTCCTCTGTGCTATTCCTTATATTCCACAAATAAGTGAAATCATATGATAATTTACTTTCTCTACCTGACTTATTTCACTTAGCATAATCTCCTCCAGTTCTGTCCATGTTGATGCAAAAGTTGGGTATTCATTCTTTCTGATGGTTGAGTAATATTCCATTGTATATATGGACCATATCTTCTTTAACTGTTTGTCTGTTGAAGGGTATCTTGGCTCTTTCCAAAAGAAAAGAAAAAGGACCCAAATTAATGAAATTATGAATGAAAGGGGAGAGACCACAACTAACACCAAGGAAATAGAAACTATCAGAAATTATTATCAACAACTATATGCCAATAAATTAAGCAACCTGGAAGAAATGGATGCCTTCCTAGAAACATATAAACTACCAAGACTGAGACAGGAAGAAACTGACAACCTGAATAGACTAATAACCGGTAATGAGATTGAAGCAGTGATCAAAAACCTCCCAAAAAACAAGCGTCCAGGACCTGATGGACTCCCTGGGGAATTCTACCTAACATTCAAAGAAGAAATCATACCTATTCTCCTGAAACTGTTTCAAAAAATAGAAACAGAAGACTCAAACTTCCAGACTCATTCTATGAGGCCATTACCTTGATACCAAAATCAGACAAAGACTCCATCAAAAAGGAGAATTTCAGACCCATACCCCTGACGAATATGGATGCCATTCTCAACAAGACCCTAGCTAATAGAATCCAACAGCACATTAAAAGAAAACACGGACTTTAAGCAGAAAGCTGAAGTCTTCAAAACTTGCTGGAATTTGCTTGAAGAACCTACTCAAAGGTTGTTGTTTAGAAAAGCAAAGTCTAGAAGAGGGTTTATGCCATAAAGGCAACCTCTGCTCATTTCAAACTAGAGAGAGGAGAAGAGATAGGACTTATAATAAGGCACCATAAAAAAAGAAAACTTAAGCAAATTCTTGGAAGGAAGGAAGGAAGGGTGGGCGAGAGAGAGAGAGGAAAGAAAGAAAGAAAGAAAGAAAGAAAGAAAGAAAGAAAGAGGGGCACCTGGGTGGCTCAGTGGGTTAAAACCTCTGCCTTTCGCTCAGGTCATGATCCCAGGGTCCTGGGATCGAGCCCCGCATCGGGCTCTCTGCTTGGCAGGGAGCCTGCTTCCTCCTCTCTCTCTCTCTCTGCCTGCTTCTCTCCCTACTTGTGATCTCTGTCTGTCAAAAAATAAATAAAGTCTTAAAAAAAAAAAAGAAAGAAAGAAAGAAAGAAAGAAAGAAAGAAAGAAAGAAAGAAAAAGAATGAACTACTGCCAGCATTGCCCTTACACCAAAACCAGACAAGGATATCACAAGAAAATTACAGATGAATATCCCTTATGAACATAGACACAAAAAATGCCCAACAAAATATTAGCAAACCAAATTCAATAATACAGTAAGAGGATCATTGACATGATCAAGCCTGATTTATTCTGGGAATGCAAGGATACTCCAACATCTGCAAATCAATCAATGTGATACACCACATTAACAAAATGAAGGATAAAAATAATATGATTATCTCAGTAGAAAAAGCACTTGACAAAATTTGACATCCATTTATAATAAAAACTCAATAAAGCGGGTATAAACAAAATACACCCCAATATAATGACCTTATATGGCAAGCCCATAGCTAACATCATACTCAAGAATAAAAAGCTGAAAACTTCCCCTCTATGATCAGGAATAAAATAAGCATGCCCATTCTCATCACTTTTATTTAATATAGAATTGGAAGTCCTAACCAGAGCAATTAGGCAAGAAAAATAAATGAAAATTATCCAAATTGGAAAGGAAGAAGTAAAACTATCACTATTTGCAGATGACATAGTATATACAGAAAATCCTAAAGACTCCATCAAAAGAACAAAAATCAAAAAAACAACCTGGCAGAACTTATAAAGTTGTAGGATACAAAATCAATACACAAAAATATGTTTTTCTATATATTTATAATGAACTATCAAGAAGAGAAATTAAGAATGCAATCCCATTTATAATTGCATCAAAAAGAATAAAATATCTAGATATAAATTTAACCAAGAAAGTGAAAGAAAACTAAGATGTCAAGGACAGAAATTGAAGAAGACACAAATAAATATGGAAATATATTCAATGCTCATGGATTGGAAAAATTCATATTGAAGAAAGGAAAGAAAGTAAGAAAGCAAGAAAGAAAGAGGGAAAGGAAGAAAGAGGAAGGAAGGAAGGAAAGGAGGGAAAGGGAGGGAGGGAAAGGAAAGGAAGGAGAGGGAGGAAGAAAGGGAAGGAGGGAAGAAGGGAGGGAGGGAAGAAAGAAGGAAGGAAAAGAAAGAGAGAGAGAAAGAGTCCAGATTGGTGTTGCCAGAGGAGGTGTGTGTGTGAAGAGAGATGAAAGAAACAGATGAATGAGATCAAGGGGTAAAAATTTAAAAAGTAAGATTGGAAAGATATACATAGTTATTTTATATAGTTTTGTGTATATCTGAAATGACTACACTAAGAAGTAAAAAAAAAAAAACAAAAAAAACTTGACTAGTAATCCTCAAAGCAATCAAGTTCATCAAGAACAAGGAGAGTCTAAAAAAAAAAAAAGAACAAGGAGAGTCTAAAAAATTTTAACTAAGAGGAGTACAAGGACAGATGACTACTAAATGCGTGGTATCTTAAATTTCTATTGTTAAAAGTCCAGAGTAAAGAAAGGAGTTCCCCTCATCTCCAAGAAACCATTACTAAGTAGTAAGAACAAGAATGAGAAGCAATTACAACCATGAAAAGGAGTAAATCCATTAAATAAATACTTCTAACAAGCCTAACAGAAATTGTTCCAAGTTCCTTGAGTACAAAAGGAAGTAAAAGAAACAATTTTTGTCCACATAAAACATACAATCTACTGAGAGATTAAAATCTACCAAAATGATCTACAACTGTATCTTTGAATAATGAGACCATTTTATATTTTGTGAAATTATACAATAACATGAAGAAATAACAGAATTACAATAGGCAGAAATTGTTTAAAGTCACTTCTAGCTTGAGTGTGACAAAACAATCTAAGTAAATGTGATAATGTTGATATGGAGATGACTGTATTAATAGATTTTAATTTTCCCCAATTATTATCACTTTCTTTTATGTGCAGTGAGTATTTTGCAAAGTGTAACATTAGGATGTATTGTGTGACACCTACAAAAGTTTAAAATTGCATTATAATGTCAATTCCTTTCAATGAAAAATATTTGGCACTCATAGCTATCACTGAAATCTTCAAAATAGTTTCATTTTAAAATAAAATTTTTAAAACCATAGAATGTAGTACTATTTTGTTCTCAGTTGAATGCAAAGACATATTCACCATTTAAAAATAGTTATTATGAGAAAACATGCAAAACATTTCAAATTTTAAACCCAGAGTTTTTACTTCTAAATAATTTCTACCAATTAAAAGAGACAAAATGGACACAGAGTTTATTACCTAATAACATACTTAACTATAAGAATACTATGTAGTGATGCAGACGAAATGCATTAGGAATTCAAATAGCAAAATTAGGGGCACCTGGGTGGCTCAGGCAGTTAAGCATCTGACTTTGGCTCAGGTCATGATCTCAAGGTCCTGAGATCAAGCCCAGCGTATCGGGCTCCCCGCTCAGCAAGGAATCTGGTTGTCCCTCTACCCCTCCCCCTATTCTTGCAAATGCTCTCTCTCTCAAATAAATTAACTAAGTCTTTAAAAAAAATAGCAAAATTAAATGTATAGTTTAAAAGGTGAGATTAAAGAAGTTTCCGTCATCTTCTCAGTAATCATCACTAAATAACAAGAGTAATCTTCAGAAGCACAACTCCATCCTTTACATGAAGCTCACAAAGCACCCGTCTCCAAAGCAGTATCCTTGGGAGAGAAACCAATAGATTCTCATTGGAACAAGAGAAACAAATATAAAGACTGGATAAGAAAGATAACTTCTCTGACCCCAGTTTGGCATGAAGGCTTGAGAGGCATAACTAAGTGGAGCTGTATGTAATACTGAATTGGAAAAAAAAAAAAAGTGTATCTTCATGGAGCAGTCTGCTGGTGAAGTTGAAAGAGGAAAAGGCTGCGCCAAAAGATACAGCACTCTGTATTCAGGCACAACACTCCTGTTATTCTGGACATCCTGCCATTTAACACTGGCCCCCGTCTATCCCCATGAATCATTCACAAATGACTGATCTAGAGCAACTCATCACGAACAAGTAAAAATGTAAAATAACCATAATAAGATATGTCCAAAGATATTATAACCAAAAGGTTAAAAGGGAACATAGAAAAAACAAAGAGCACTTTAAGATTGCTCACCTAAAAGAAATGCCACAGAACAGATGAAAATATTAATCAAACATACTGCTGCTAATAAATAGGGTTCAATAAAGAAATCTACATAGATCAATAGCACAGAGTATTAACACAGAGTTTTAAAATGAAGTGTCATGACCTAAAATGTGATCAGGTTTTTTTACTAGTCTATGTTGATTGAAAAGAAAGCATACTGTATTGGGGTGTAAACTTCAATACACATATATAAGATCTGTCATATTGATTACATTGAACGTATCTTGCAGATCATTATTTTTTGTCCTCTTGACTTGGATTAGAGAGGTGTGTTAAATATCTTAACATTATACTCTATCTGTACATTTCATTTTACATTTCTTGTAGTTTCTGCCTTATTACTGCGATATTTGGTATATTTACAGGTTTAACATCTTCATTTTGATTTGAAAACTTGAGCATCATTAACTACTTTTCTAGTCCTATTTTCACATTGGTACTCCTCTAACCCTATGCATCTGCCATTCCAAATATCTTGCAGTTTCTTTAATGTGCCATGTTCCACATCTAGAACACTCTGCCCCAATTAGTTCACCTGGCACTTCAACTCATCCACAGAGACTTTGCTCAAGGTCATTCCCTTCCTTTTTCTCTCACTAGAGAAAGCATATAAATATCTCTGTGATGGTGTATAATAATATAAACCAACTATTATTTACCATTTATGCCCTCTTTAGATAATGGCTATATGTATTATTTATCTCTGTGTCCTTAAGACCCAGCCTATAGCAAAGTCTCAATGGATATTAATGATTCTAGGTGATGTGACGAGGTTAAAGCTATATATCAAGCATAAACAAAGGGTATAGGAAAAGGGGTTTCATTCCTATGAAAAGCACAGGGCAAGATGTTATTGAGGAGAGCTAGGTGAGTGATAACCACAGCCAGAGAGCCTGGCATTAGATCCAGGAAAATCAAAATATATGTTTAGTGCTTAACTAAGTGAATAATTCTTGATATTAAATAATACCTGGCACAATGTTTAAGTAAATAAAATAGGGATTAAGAGGACTATTAGCTTCCAGGAGCGTGGCACATGCAAAGAAGTCCATCTCAAATACTGGAATTTGGACCAGTATTAGCAGATTTCTAAGGTGACTGTAAGACCCTGCCCCATGGTATACATACACCTTCTTTAAGTTACTCAATCAAATGTTAATCTAGGTGGTTCTGTGAAAGGATTTTGTGGATGTCCGCAGTTAGTTGATTTTAAGAAAGGTAACTAGGTTAGCATGGCCTAATCATGTGAGTTTTTAAAAGGAAATGGGCTCTTTTTGACAAAAGGAAATATGAAGTGTGAGAGGAGTTCAACACAACAAATAGTCATCATCTCTGGCTTTCAGGATGGAGAGGAACATGTGGCAAGAAGCTGAAAGTGGCCTCTCCCAGCTGAGATAGGCCTTGGCTGACAACCAGCAAGGGAACGGGGAGCCCCAGTCCTACGACCATAAGGAACTTAGTTCTCTAACACTTGAATGAGTTGGGAATAGGATCCTGAGCTCCAGATGTAAACACATCCTACAGACCCCTTGATTTTGGCCTTGTGAAACCCTGACCAAACCCTGACCATACTTCACCCACAGAACTCTGAGCTAATATATAGTGTTTGCAGCTGGTAAGCTTGTGGTACTACACTGCAACAACAGTAGGTAAATACAACTAATTTTATATCCCAGTCCCTTCTCCAATGTGTTTAGGATTATGTTGAGAACTATAGGTGGAACTTAGCTTCTAGTTTACAGATCTTTGACATTTACATCTGGACAAGGTTTAAGAAGGCAGGACTAATTTTAGCAAGGCTTCTAGAGATTGAATCCTGCCACTGAAACTGTCCCTCCCATTGAAATCCAGCCTCTTGCTGTGGTAGGAGATATCTGCTATCTCCAGTAGCCTGCAAACAAACCTCTCCTAGTTTTGAAGCTTCACAAATTTCTTTCAAAACCTATTCTATCTTTCAGTTGCTAAATCATCTTGGGCAAGATATTTAACCTCAGCCTGTATTTCCTCATCTGTAAAATAAGGATTAGAATAACTATTTCAGAAGGTTATTATGAGGATTAAATGAAATAATGCCCTTAAGCTTTAAATGCATCTCCTGGAAGGTAGTAAACACCCATAAGCATTAACTAATATTAATTCACTATCCAGACAAATATCCTTCCTTCTCTAATGTTCTTTCCTGGCTTATAAAAACAAAAACATGTGTATAAGGGCCAGAATAAATACCCATGTGTTCGGGATATAATAAACAAAATTTTGTAAATAATGTCTGTCTGTAAAGGTTAGCATATAAATGCAAATAAACACTTATCTGGCTTCAACAGCAGGTGGATTTAGGTAGGCAGAACACAGTTAAATGACTGGGACTGTGTCCATTTTATCAATACATTTTGTAATATGCTGTCTATATTTTAATTGCAACACCTGTTACTGATTTCTGAAAAGAAAAATTTTTGTTTATTTATTCTTTAATTAGGTTAAGCAGATAAAAATTTCCATGTTGCTACTCATCACATATTCTATAGTTATTTGTTATTTCTAGAAAAATACTCTCAGTTTAAAGAAGTTCAGTAACAAAATGCAGCTCAAAAATTCTATCAAGCATCCTAACACGCAAGTTTAGTAAGTCATTGACCTGCCCTAAACCTCAGGAGATACTGGGGAAAGGAGATAAGTTAGAAAGCTTTTACAATAATTACTGAAAGAAGCAATAAGGAATGAACTAAGGAAGCATGAGCTAAAGTGAAAAGGGAGATAGTAATGAGACGTTGTTGTTAAGATAAATCAAGCACTTGGAAACTGGCCGGGTGTGGAGAATGAGGAAGAATGAGAAATGAGAACGTCTTTCTTCTTTTCTTTATCCTTGATCAATGAGTTAGCAAGTACCATCAAACCCGTCCCTACCACTCTGAAATCAGAGGTAAAAGAATACAATCTATTTAAATTAGACAAACCTGAGTTTGGGTCTTAGTTCTAACATTTGTAATCAAAATGACTATGGGAAAACCTGTTATTTTTCTTGCGATTTGATTTTAGTGATGATAACATGGAGATGATAAGTATATTTGATTATCTCTGTCACTCATCTTGTTTGAAGCTCACATAAAGATACAGAAAAGATCCTTGGATTTTTAGGAAGATGGTAATGTCATTGGCAGCAGTAGTTATAAGAGGTAGGAATGCAGATTCCGGGCAAGCTTTGAGAAAGAATGGGTGTTCAGATCATGGCATGTTATACTGAAGAAAACAGCAGGATGTTCAGGTGTGAATATCAAAAGGCCATTTGGAGATAGCCCTGGGACTCAAGAAAACAATCATGGTTAACAAAGAAACAAAAACACAAAACCAAATAGAAAAAAGATTTAGGAATCAACTGTGGAGCACTGATGATTAAAACTATGAGCTTATATAAAACAGTAAAAAAAAGTTTAAAGAATTTGTCATAGACTTAAAAAAGGAGAATAATATGACTAGTTCTTCACTCATTCACCATTTCATTCATTTAATAACTTAAAAGATATTGAGCATCTCCTACTATGTGCTAAATACATAGTTAAGTCAGCCTACACGAAGATGATTAGGACGCATTAGGATGAATTCTTTGCTCTCAAGAAGCTCATGTTTTAAATGTACAATTACACTTGAGCACAAATAATTTTAATTCATTGGTAGGTAATAAGGCATAGAAGCTCTTCTTGGTCTTGAAACTTTCTTGGGTACAGAGGAGGTCATCAAGGAAGGTTCACAGAGTTAAGCCGACGCTTAAAAAACTGAAGACAAATTAAGCAAATAAACAAGTAAAAGGCATTGAAGGGAAGTGGATTAATTCCTGCACAGAAACATTCACACACCCACACAGAGATAAAAAAGCTTATGAGGTGTCCGTGAAATAACAAATTGTATAACATGGCTGGGGTCCAGGGGTGGTGAGGAAGGAAACATGGCTGGAGTCCAGGGGTGGGGAGGTAGGGAGGATCATGAGTGGCAGATTCTTAAGGAAATCAGTTGCTTTTATTCTGCAGATGATGAACAGCCGTTTAAAAACAGAGTATCTAGAGAAAGGTGAATGCAATTAAATTAATTCTATGTTTTAAACCAATCAATTAACTTCACCAGAAATCACCATGCCAATCACCATAGGAAATATCCTGTCATGAAAAAGAGAAAAAGAATAGCTTATTTCAACAACTGATACAATAATATTCTGTGTTTAAAAAAAAAAAAAATTCTACCAGTCTGCGGCAGATTGCAAAAACGGCTACACAAGTGGCTACCATCAAAAATAAGCGAAGGGGGGGCGCCTGGGTGGCTCAGTGGGTTAAAGCCTCTGTCTTCAGCTCAGGTCATGATCCCAGGTCCTGGGATCGAGCCCCGCATCGGGCTCTCTGCTCGGCAGTGAGCCTGCTTCCTCCTCACTCTTTGCCTGCTTCTCTGTCTACTTGTGATCTCTGTCAGTCAAATAAAAAAAAAAAAATTTTTTTTTAAATAAGTGAAGGGGATTAAGACGTACAAACTTTCAGTTATAAAACATGTAAGCTACAAGAGTAAAAAGTACAGTATAGAGAATGTAATCTCTCATATTTGCGTAACAGATGGTAACTACACCTATCATGGTGACCATTTTGTAATGTGCATAAATGTCAAACCACTGTGTTGTACACCTGAAATTAATACACTATTCTATGTCAACTATACTTCAATTAAAAAGGAATCCATGCTGAGAAACTTCCCATTTGAAAAGATAAATATGCTTGTTATCTTTACAGTGCAGCTGTTGAGATCCTTACCAAGCCAGAAGCAGCACCGCTTTGTGTTACTACATTTGTGTCACACACTCAATGATAAAAACAAAAAATAAATACATAAAGCCAAAGAATTCATAGTCTTAAAAAGGAGATTGAAATCTCTACCCCTTGGGTATGGAATGACTTTGTTACTTTTGCACTGGCCATTCAAATGCGGAATAAACAATTTCATGTGAATGCCAGTTCTGTCCCCTCTGCACATTTCCACAGTCTCTGAGACTCCTGCTGCTTCTATGTGAACATGTCCAAGCTGGCCAACTGGGGGTGAGACACATGTGGGGCAGACATGAGCTGAAGCCATCTTAGATCAACTGGCCTCCTGCTGCTCTGGTCACTGGCCACAGTCATGGGAATGAGCCCAGCCAAGAACGACTGCCCAGCTAGACCTAACCCAAATTGCTGATCCATAGAATCAGGAGCAAAAGAAAGAATGTTATTGTAAGCCATTAGATTTTGCAGTAATTTGTTACACAGCAAAGAAAATAGAGACACAGTCTATAAATTACATGTCAGCAAATGCAACATTTTCATAAACAAATTTCCTCATTTATTGGCCTTTCTCTAACAAACTTAAACCACACCATTTGGCAATCAATCATTCATGTTCAGTTAGTTATTCTCATACACAGTGTAGTAAAAGTAAGTTAGATTCCAGTCATATGAAAGGGTATCATTCAAACATGGACTGGGGCTGTTTCGCTTAGTCCAAGGAAAGGTTTTGCTACAGCCAATGAATAATGTAAATAGGATTTGAGAAGGAGAATTTATCCTACTTACTAAAATAAATTGTTTTCAAGTACTTAGAACTTTCATTAACATACAAATAACAGAAAAACTAATGGACTAAGTCAAATCATCTTTATATCCACACCAGTTCATTAGCTTAGAATGTTACGATTTGTACAATAAAGCATTGGAATTGCAGTTGAAAAAATATTCTGTTTCTTTCTTTGTTGATTCAAATGGATTTTCCTGTCATCTGGTATTAAGTTAGTGAAATATTCTGCTATTTTCACATCAATAATTTTCCCACTGACAGGCAGTCATGTAGATATTTCACACTTAGGATGCCCTGTCTCTCTGTCTCCAAAAATCTAAGTCTCTCTCCTGATTTGTGTCCTAGTCGCTTGTTGTTGTTTTTTTTTAACTGAATACTCTAATGATTGTCTCTCGACATCAAGTCCATGATCTGCATGCACATTCTGTGACCATATTGTTTTCTCTAACTTAGAAAAGAAAGTATTATGGTAATAATTACGGGCTGTGAAATCTAGACAAAGAAGAAAAGAAATACGGGTGAAAGATTTTTTGAATACTTGACCTTCTAACATGATGACCTAATGCTATAGAGTGGTATTTATTGTTTTTAAATCATTCATACTTTCTTATAATACACATTCCATCAGCAATATCTAAAAATTACTATTTTGCTGCTCTTTCTATTATCTGAGAAATCATAATTGTTAAAAATGTTGTCAATTTCTTAAGTAGAATCTGGTATTTTATTATTTTTTTACTTTGTATTTATTTTGTTATCAGTGAGATTGGATATATTTTTGTAAGTTTATTTGAATTTTTTCTTATGCATTTCCTAGTAATATCCTTTGAGAGTTTAGATATTATTTTGCTTCCAATTCTCCCATTTCTTCTGTCTCTTTCTCTCTCCTTTTTCTTCTTATTCTTCACTCATTTTTGCTTTCAACATTGGATTTATAATAATAAATAAAGCTGACTAAAAATAGAAGTGCATAGTTGATAATAGTCAGAGAAAAGCTACACCAGGAATAGGTAAATTTGGAAATTTTCTTCCCCTATGCTTTCCCTTCAGAAGATACCCATAGTTTGGTCAGACCCCAAGAATGGATTCCTCCCTTCTCTTAAGGAAGACTTTTAAAGAATCCCCATTCTGGGAGACTTCAGAGAATGAGAAATGACTATAATTCTATGCAGACAGATGATTTCTTTGATCTTTCGGAATGTTGCTACTTCCTGAATTCTTAATTACAAATTATATTCTTAATTCTTAAATATAAAGAACTGAGTGTTCCAGAATCCCAAACAGCTGTATAGATATAGATACAGATATATAGATAGAGATAGAGATGATATAGATATAGATATGTAACTTTGCCAGGAATCAACAATCTAAAGGAAATGGTAGGAGAGAGGCCGGCCAGACAGAAAAGCACAGAGGAAACAGTTATTCAGTTTTCCAATTAAAATTCACAGAAAGAGGCATGACAAAGCCATGGTTTTCAAAGTATGGGTGTCTGAATGAGCAGCAGCAGCAGAGAATTTATCAGAAATGCAAATCCCTTGACCTACTTCAGGGCTACTCAGTCAGAAGCCCTGGAGTAGGACCTGAAATTTGTGTCAACAAGTCCTTCAGGTGATCCTGAAGCACACTCAAGTTTCAAGACTATTCGTGTTGATAACCACGTGCTTACCTGCATAAATAAATAAATAACATCTTATTTCCAGGTTGTTCCGGTTTGCCTTGCCTTTCTTGGTATGCTGTGCTTTCATGCTCACCACCATTACAGGACAGTTAATTTAAAGTTTCCCAGGGTGGGAATAATCTAAAATTACCTTTTAAGACAGAAACACACTCCTGCCTGGAAACTTAATTAACTTTTAAGATTATCATTGGACTTCCTGAGCCTGTCCAGATATCAGAACTTTAAAAGAAAGGGAGGAGTCTGTCTGTCTGTCTGTCTTTCTTTCTTTAACTTTCAGGTCATTATTTGTGGTCTTTCCCAGAAAAATTCTCAAAGACCTTTCCTTCCTTCCTTCTCCCATTTCCATTCCTTCCTTCCTTCCATCCTTCCCTTGCTCATTCTTGCTTGCACTGCGTGCCAGGACACTTGCCTTCCACTGGGATACATTACAAAAGTTAGCCAACAGACATGGACCATGCCCTTACAGTAACTAAAGTCTGGAAGGGATGACTGATGCACATTATAAAGTCACACATTCTCAACTATAGTAAGTATCATGATGGAGAAGTAAGAAAGAGGATGTAATCTCTAAATTCAGGGAAACTGTCCCCAAGTCAGTAACAAGCATAATATCAAGACTGCTTGTCTAGATGTTTGTCCATCTTTTCAAAGAATAAAAAGACACACTTCTGGTAAATCTGAGGGGTGCTAAGAGGAAAAAAAAATTTCTTTCTCTTCCTTCAGATGAAGTAAACATAGGAATGGGAGAGAATGTTGTCTTTGTGGTGGTACTGATTATTTCTACCTATCCTGATTATTTTCAGAATTACCATTATGTAAAAGATACCAATAACCCATCCCTTTTGAATGAAAAGGTGAATATGTGGTACACCAACAATCTCCATTTATTATAGAGATGAAGGTGTAAACAGGGTTTTCAACTGAGTGGAGGTGGGGCAGTTCTTATCTTCAGATAGGACATCCAGATATGATATGTAGATATGATCTGCAGCATATGATACGATAAGAAATGGGTCTGTCCATCAAAGCTAAGTTCAAATAATTGAGCATATTCCAGTATCCAAGTAGTCAAACAACACTGTCACTGAATCCAAGGAACTTGAAAAGAAAAAGAAAGAAACTTTGGTTACCAGCCACTGCAGGGAAGTGGTCAGCACTAATGAACTCTGAAAAAGCAGATCAAAGGAAAAAGAGCCCCAAATTATTTCTTAACAAGTCAATAGAACAAAACCACATTTTGATACTCTGTTCTTGCAGTCAGTTGTAGTGGAGGAACAAGTCAAGTTTAGAGTGGTTAGAAATATCAAAACATCTATAGAGGAAGACCAACTTGAAGGGAAGAAAATTCTTTCTGTTTTTTGGATAAATATAATGTATAGAGATTTTGAATCATTAGATTGCACACTTGAAACTAATATAATACTGTATGTTAACTATACTGGAATTAAAATATAAAACCATTAAAACACACATACATACATACATACAAAGAAAATGTCTTCTACCGACCAAGATGATATCATTACAGTTTCTACAAAGGAGAGGTTCTTTTTTTTTTTTTTTTTTTTTTTTCAGGAGAGGTTCTTCTGTGACCAGAGGGAAAAAAGTACCATCACTCTCCCTGGAAAATGTCTATATAAATTTGGGCTAATCTTATGAGTAGGCAAAATAGAATGTGACTTCTGCTGTGAGGTATATTTTTCTATTTGTTCTGTGGCTATCCTTTTATTGCATTTTCTTACCTCTAATATTTTAATTTAATCTTTAAATAGCTAATGGATTTCACATGGTTCCAAAACAAAGAAATGTAAAGAAACGTATGGAGGAAGGGAATCTCTTTCCCACCAGAGTTCATGTTCCCTGTGGCTCTTTTCCCCACCCTGTTCTCACCATGTACCATTCACTTGGTTGTGTATCTTTCCAAAATTCCTTCAAGCATATATAATAAAAATCTCATGTGTATTTTTCTACCGTTTTTCTACTGTTTTTACACTGGGCCAGCATGCTATACCTAGTGTTCTGTTCCTTGTACTTTTCATTTGACAACGTGTCATCTTATCATGATGATACAGACAACTTCTTTTTATATTTTATAGTTGCATATAACTGCATTATATTGGACACATTACACTATACACTTCTGAAGAGTGAGACTGAGAATCTTCTCAGATGTTTAAAGAACCCTTTTACATTATTTTTATGAGCTGCTTGTATTATATGTCCTTTCCTCTGTCAAGTTATTGGAAAGTTTGATGGTCAAAAATTTTAACAATCAGTGTGGCACAATCATCAGCCAATAGCAAATGATGCCTGCTTAATTCAAATGGATGCCAGGTGTAACCTGGCATCCCTATAGCATCACGTTCCAGAGGAAAATTAGCCCTAATTGTTGGTCTTTTCCTAGGTGCTTTCAATATACAGATTATTGAAAATAACTTTTTCCAAATGTGTCATTTGTCTTCTGAATTTGCTTAAGTTGTTTTTTTTTGGAGGGCAACACATACTTTCTAAATTTTAGATCATTAAGTTTTCAAACCCTTCTTTTATGCCATCCATGTTTTCAATTGTAAAGAGTTTTCCACTCCAAGAATTTGAGCAAATACTTGTATTATTTTTTTTGAGTACCTATATTTCAAATTTTCACGCTTAAACTTTGAAAGATTGGGATGTTATCCTCATACACATTGTGAGATATAAATATGTCTAATCTTATTTTCCCCAGATAGTTACTTAGTTGTCTGACCATACTTACTGATGTGCCCATCCTTTTCCCCACTGACTCAACAGTGATCTTACCTACATTTTAAACTCCCATATGAATTTGGGCTTAATTCTATACTTTCTATTTTATTTCATTTACCTGTAGAAATCCCCATGTACTAGTACCACAGTGATTTAATTAGTAAATCTTTACTTTAAAACTTTTAAGTCTTCTCTACCCTCATTGCTCTTCTTCTTTCAAAATTTTCCTATTTATTTTTATTTCCCATATTAGATTTAATGTTGGTTTATATAGTAACCCCTTCAAAAAAGAGTTTGGTACCACTCTCACACACTACTGGTGGGAACAAAAGTACGAAAAGGAAGCTGGAAATATCCAGCAAATTGCATGTTCATTTGACCTTTGAACAAGCAATCCTAATTCTAGCAATCTATCTTGAGAGACTCATGAGCAAAAATGTAAAAAGATATATGTACAGGAAAATTCCCTGAAACACTATTTGTAATGGCAAAAAAAAACCAAACTAGGAAATCTTAAATTATTATCAACAGTTGTCTTGTTGAATAAAATATGTATAGCTACACAACAGAGTAAAATGAAGCAATAAACAAGATTAAGGACAGTCTCTATATACTACGATGGAGGGATCTGAGAAAAGTGATATCTAATGGGTTTTTTAGATTTCCTTTGTTTCTCTGACTTTTTACGTTCTGTCATTTCTTTACAGTCATTTTCTCTTTCTTTCTTCAGTAGATTAATGATTTATCTATTTTTTTTTCCTCAAAGAACCAGCTATGGCATTTATTAATTCTATACTTATTTGTTTTCTAACACATTTTGTTGTTCATTTTATAACCTCTGGTTCAGATGCTTATTTGTTTTCAATTTTCTCTTCTGTTTATGTAAGTATTTCAGCCTGTAAATTTTCTTCTAAGCATTCCTACAGTGAATCTCATTAAAAATTATGTGTAATGTTGTCATTATTACTATTTTACAGAAATTCTGCAATTCCTCTGTGTGCTCTACATTGACTCTAGAGATGTTTGAAGTGATTATTTTGTTAATTTTTTTTATTTAATTTCCCAATGAAAGTCTCTTTTGTTTTCTGGTTTTGTTATTATTTTCTGGTTTTTTTCCATCATATTTCAATCAGAGAAATTTTCTATACTATTTCAATTTTTCAGAATGTTTTAGGTTGTTTTGTGACCTCTTAATTGATCAGTTTCATGAGTATTACAAGGACACTTGAAAAGAATGGGTATTCTATTTTCAGGGTTCGAAGTTTGATATATACCAAATAGACATGCTTCCTAAATCATGTTATTTGGGTCACCTAAATCTTACATTTTGTGCAGTTTGACCTACCATAGACTGAGAGAGTTAAATAAAAGTAATTGACTACTAGTAAGCAGACACATTTTTCCTTTTAATTTCCTGCATTTTCAGCTTTTAATAGGTATTTGTATTTGAGGCATAATTATTCATAATGTTTATCTCCCTTATAAATTTCTCATATTAGCATTATAAAGACTTCTCTTTCTTCTTCACTAAGTGTTGCCTAAACTGCATTTTGTTTAACCTCTTAAAAGTCGAGATCCCCACATTATTTTTTGTTTGAACTGCATGAGAATACATTTGCCCCCTTTACCCCATATTTTCTGAATTATTTACTCACTGACTTTGGCTTCAATCTGGAGTTAGGTTTTCTTTATGCTCCAATCTGAAAAATCCATGTCTTTCAATTGGTGTGCTATTTATTGACATGCTGATGTCAATAAACATCACGTTGCCAGAAATATTTATCTGCTGCACTACTCCAATGAGTGCACTTAGAAATCTTCCTTTTAGATTTGAGATATTACCTCTCATCTCTCTTTTCCTGGCACCTCTGCCCTGCTTTCTACATGGTTCTCCCTCAGAGACAGTGCCATATTCAGTAATCAGCTACATGAGAATACATTAAAAGTCTATGTGAAGTGCCCATTAATGAAATGCACTTTTGTATGACTTAGGAAGTCATATTCAACACCACCTGGGCCCTTGAGATCTCTAGTCCTAGTCCCAAGCCTACAGTCTAAGATTTCTACTTTCCTTGGAAATAAATTGAACATTTTACCTTCCAAATATAGCCAAAATAAAATTCAAAAATCTCTGTCAAAACACAGTGGTCCAGTATGAGTCCTGGATTATCCCCCAAAAAGAATCCAACAAATTGACAGACAACTGTCCCTTCATTTAATTTATTCCCCTTGCCCACAATATCTTCATGGCAAGAAATTTACTCCTCCTTTAAGATATACCTTCAGTTTGAAACTTTTTCTTGCCCTCTAGTCAAGTATGCTCTCATCGTCTCCAGAATAAAATTCATCTCAGATACACCACTGAATTTTGCATTTATAAAACTCCTCCCTAGATATATGATACTGTGAGAAAATATGTGAACAATATTTTTCCACCTTTAAATTAAAATTATCTCAAGAAATGGAATTTCCTTAAAATCCTATAGATACATAGTTTTCAGCACTAGTCAAAGAGAGTAGACCTCATTAAAACTTTGCCTATAGTTATTAGCACCTTAGTGTAAATTGCCTTTTCCGTTAACTGGTTTTAGTGCAGTGAGGAAATGAAAAACTTAAGTTGAAGGAAGAATGATTTTGAAAGAAACTTTAAGGGAGAGATTTAGTGATGAGCAGAAACTCATAATCAGCTAGAAGCAGGCAGAAGGCGGCAAGAGAAAGAGAAGAGTAGATAAAGAATGCAAGAAAAGGGAAAACAATGTACTTTGTTTAATTCGTATTTTTACTGGGGCAATTCCCTTCTTCAAGGTAAAACTATAAACGATGGCACACCTGATAAATCTATGACCTTAGGAATTTTTTTAACATCTTATTATGAAAATTTTCAAATACGCAGCAAACTTAAAAGAATTTTAAAGTCTAAAAACTGGTATATCCACTATATTTATGTACTATACTTTGGCTAATTGAATTTAAATTTTAAAAATAAATAATAAATAATAAATAAAGTCAATTGCAGAATCTGCATATTATAAACAAGAGTTCGATTTCTTTGTAGTTTCTTTTCTATAAAGGTAAAATTTACAGTGTAAATACCATTATCTGACAGCTAAACTGTGACAGCTCTGTGCTTATCTCCAGAGATGCTTGGAAGTCTGGTACCAAGAAAAGAACAAGTGGGGTAACTAAAAATCTCTAATGTGCTGTTTAATTTCAAATGTTAATCTTTACACCCAGGACCAACTTGTTTATTGATCGCTTACACCTGGTGTAACTGGCCAAACACCTTGACTTGCTTATGTGACTAGTGGGGCATAAAAGATTTTGCTGGAGGGGCGCATGGGTCGCTTGCGGGTTAAAGCCTCTGCCTTCAGCTCAGATCATGTTCTCAGGGTCCTGGGCACTGAGCCCTGAGTCGGGCTCTCTGCTCAACAGAGAGCCTGCTTCCTCCTCTCTCTCTCTGCCTGACTCTCTGTCTACTTGTGATCTCTGTCTGTCAAATGAATACATAAAATCTTAAAAAAAAAAAAAAAGTTCTGCTGGAAATTTTTCCTCATGGTTTCCTGAAACTAAGATTCTCCACTCATTTATCAGTGGCTCATAATCCACAGACTAAGTGCATTCTATGAGATTCAGACCCCTAATGAGCTGCCCCTGGGAATTTCCGGCCCCATGATCACCTACATTTTGCTTTGTCTTTCTCCTTGCCTTAATTAAAGCTTTATGTGAGTATGCTCTGTGAAGTATTGTCAATATTTTCATTTATCTAATCCTATGAAATTGTTGCATTTATATACAACAAAATACATAGAGTTTAAGCGATATTTACTAATTTTTTACAAACTCCTGTAAAGACAGAATATTATTCTTGACCCCAGAATGTTCCTTCATACCCCTTCTTAATCAAGCTGCAGCTCACCTCCACAGACACCTGCTGTTCTGTTTGTTGGCTCCCTGCCCACCGCCATACAGATTAGATTAGCCTACTGAAGAACTTCATGTACACGAAGCCAGAGTATACGCCTTTGTGTTTGATTTTTTTCCTTAGCATGCTTTTTGAGATTCATTCTTCATGTCTGTATAAGTGCATTATCTCATTTTATTGCTGAATTAATATTCCATTGTGAGGAATATATCACAGATTGTTCATCCATTCTTTTATTGATATACACCAAGGTTTTTAGTTTTGTTTTGCTTTGTTTTCCAGTTAGAAGCCATTGGAATAGAGATAAGTATATTTGTAAAAAAAAAAAAAATCATTCTGTTTTCTTTACTTTTGAATAAATATCAAAGGGATAAACTTCTGGGTCACAGGATAAGTGTATGTTTTATTTTATGAGGAACTGCCAACAGTTTCCCAAGGTGGCTGCTGCATTTTACATTCCCATCAGTAACACAGGGGTGTTTAAATTACTCCACATCCTGGCCAACAGTTGAGTTATCAGTCTTCTTTTTTTTCTTTTTTTTTTAAATTTTATTTATTTATTTGACAGAGAGAGAGGTCACAAGTAGGCAGAGAGGCAGGCAGAGAGAGAGGAGGAAGCAGGCTCCCTGCAGAGCAGAGAGCCCGATGCGGGGCTCGATCCCAGGACCCTGAGACCATGACCTGAGCCGAAGGCAGCGGCTTAATCCACTGAGCCACCCAGGCGCCCCAGAGTTATCAGTCTTCTTCATTTTAGCCACTCAAGCGGATGTATGGTGGTATCTTATAGTTTTAATTTATATTTCCTCAAGACTACTGTTATTGAGCAATTTTACATATGTTTAATGGATATTTACACATGTTCTTTTGTGAGGTGTCTACCAAAGGAGTTTGCCAATTTTTTAATTAGATTGTTTGTCTTTGCATTATTCATTTGTGGGAGATCATTCTATTCTGGGTGCCTGTTTTTGTTTTTGTTTTTTCCAGTTGTATGTTTTGTAGATACAGTCACTGAGGCTGTGGCTTGCCTATTCATTTCTCTTATTAATGATGTCTTTCGAAGAACAGAAGTATTCAATTTTATTTATTTATTTATTTATTTTTTAAGATTTTATTTATTTATTTGTCAGAGAGAGAGAGACAGAGAGAGAAAGATCACAAGTAGGCAGAGAGGTAGGCAGAAGCAGAGGGAGAAGCAGGCTCCCTGCCGAGCAAGGAGCCCGATATGGGACTCGATCCCAGGACGCTAGGATCATGACCTGAGCCGAAGGCAGCAGCTTAACCAACTGAGCCACCCAGGCGTCCCGAAGTATTCAATTTTAAAGAAGTCTAGCTTATCAGTTCAAACTACAGAAAAGTAAGAAAGCAATGAAAAGTAAAAAAATCATTTTAAATTTTGGGGTTACTCAGTAATAGTAAAAAGTAAGAAAGCAATGAAAAGTAAAAAATCATTTTAAATTTGGGGGTTACTCAGTAATAGTAACAATACTATCCTATGTCCATAGGCTAAAAGTAAAAAAGATGGCTTAATATGAAGAGCCCTGAACTATGACTCATGCACACCTAACAAGTACTGGACAAGTAGAAAACTGAACATTTTTACCATGTATAAATATGAATTGTGACTTTTTGATATATTCCCCCATCCATGCATGAATTGTAAAGAATTCAAATCCTTCATGCATTATGCAAGAGCTGACACAGAAACTCTTAAAACCTCACAAGAATGGAACTCCATGTTTTAGTCTCGATTAGCGCTTTTTTTAAGAGCTAGCTCTTGATAATTTGCTTGACAGAGCCAACAGCACCTCTTCATTGTGAAAAATCTGTTGACTAAAATTATGGGAACCACAAAAAAAGAAGATTGAAACTCGAGTTATATAATTATGGTTGCCCTGTTATAATGTAAAACAATAAATTAAAAAGATTGTAAGAGTGCCTTTTCTCATTCACACCAGGGGATAATACTTAATGATATGATAGACTCTTACTGAGGGTATTAACTAATGTCAATGAGGATGGTGATTTTTTCCTCCGGAGAACACAATTACAAACTATAAAGATGTGTTTGACTCACTTATATTTTAATACAAAGATGTTAACATGATAAACAAAATTCTGTAGAAAAATTATTTCATTTTTCAAAGCCCCATGCCTTTTAGAAAAGAAACAAAAAGATCTTAAGAACAGAAGGGCAGTCTGAATCTCAGGCAAAGTAGTAAAAAGCTCAATAATTTTCTGCTTTACATTTAAAATCATGAAAATATATAGTCTAATTATGAAATGATTAGATGAAGAGGATAAATTTCTAAATAGTAGTATTTTATTAAGGCTAGATTGGGTCATTTAAGACTTTGTTTCTATCCTGAAATAGTAGCTTATAATCAGTGTCCATTAATTCATTCCACAAATATTTAGTCGACCAACTACATGCCAGGCATTTTGAAATCTCCAAAAATAGAACAGTTAATTCTATTAACTAAAAAAACTAAACTAAAAAAATTCCCTAGTCTGCTAGAGGTCATTTTATAATGACAGGAAAGAATTAATAACTAAATGGCATGTCTACAGATGCAAGGAATCAAGAGGAAAATAAATGATGAGGAAATACTGAAGGGATGTGAGAAGGCCAAGTCATTTAGCTCGCTTGAGGAAAAGCAGTCTAAGAAAAGGAAAAAAAAAAAAAAAGAAGAAGAAGAAAAGAAAAAGCCTTGGGATAGGATTATGCATGCATCCTCCATGAATCCTGTGGAGTTGGAGCAGAGTAATGTTACAGAGGTGTAGCTAGGCTAAGTCAGACGGTGTCTTCAGAACACTGTAGACGCTTGTTTTTTCCCTGACAAGGGCAGCCATTAGATGACTTTGAGCAGAGGACTCACATGATATGACTGTTTTATAATTTACTCTGTCTGCTCCATAGAAAAGAACATAGAGATAAGAATGGAGTTAGTTAAGGGACTACACAATCCAGTTGAAAGATGACTTTGCCTTGGACCAGGAGGGGTAACAGTGGGAATGAGCAATAGGAGGTTGGACAAGAAGGTCAAGACTTCAAGGGAGAAGACTGAATTGGAGATATAAATTTGACAGGCCACATCAAATGAGTGAGATTGAAAGCCTCAAAAGTGGATGAAATCACTTCCTAAGTAGGTGTGGTTAGACAATAAAATGTTGAGGAAGACAGAGAAAGAATTAGCTAAGAAACTAAGAAGTAAAGCCAGAGAGACTGTAGGTAAACCTGACAAATGTGGTCTCCCACCAAGCAGATGAAGAAAGTTTATCAGGAAGGAGGGAGAGAGAAATCAACCATGTCAAATGTTGCTGATAGGTTAAGTAAGATGAGGGCTGAGAAATTATTGACCCTTGAATAATTCAGGGGTTAGAAGCACTGACCCCCTTGCAGTCAAAAAATCTACATATAACTTTTAACTCTCCAAAAAACTTTACTACTAGCCTACTGTTGACTGGAAGTCATGATGAGTAACACATATTTTGTACAATAGATAGAAAGTTAGGTAATCTCAAAGAGAGAAATTTCTGGGTCACAGGATAAGTGAATGTTCTATTTTATGAGAAACTGCCAACACTTTTATCAAGATGGCTGCTGCATTTTACATTCCCATCAGTAACATAGGAAGGTTTTGGTTACTCCACACCCTGACCAACATTCGAATTATGTCTTCTTAATTTTAGCCACTGAAGTGGATGTGTGGTTATATCTTACAGTTTTAATTTATTAACTTTAATAATTTTGTTATTAATTTAATTAATATATATATTATATACTGTATTCTTACAATAAAGTAAGCTTAAGGGAAAAAAAGTTATTAAGAAAATAAAAAGAAGAGGGGCTCCTGGCTGGCTCAGGGGATAGGGCATGCAACTCTTGATCTCTTGTGAGTTAGAGCCCCACACTGGGTGTACAGATTACTTAAAAATAAAAATCTTGAAGGTGCCTGGGTGCCTCAGTCAGTTAAGCAACTAACTCTTGATTTAATCTCAAGTCATGATCTCAGGGTTGTCGGATCAAGGCCTGCATTAGGGTCCATGCTCAGCACAGAGTCTGCTTATCCCTCGCCCCCTGCTCCTGCTCTCCCCCCACCAAATAAATAAGTAAAATATTTAAATAAATAAAAAAAATTTAATGAAATAAAAATCTTTTAAAAGGAAATAATAGAGAAAATACATTTACAGTACTATATTTATTTAAAAAAAAGTCTGTGTATAAAGTGGATCCATGCTGTTCAAAACTGTGTTGTTCAAAAATCAACTGTATGAACAATTCTATCTCGAACTTTGGTGTAAAAGGGAACTAAGAAATGGAGATGTCATCTGCAGAAAAAGAAAAGAAGGATTTTTTTTTTTTAGGCAAGAAATTATAGTACATTTGAAAGCTGATGGAAATGATACAATGGAGAGAAAGAAAAACTGACGACCTAAGAAATCCCCAGCGCTAAAAGATTTCATGAGCCCTTTCTCTACACACTATCACCTTTGCTTCCCTGCATCTTATTTTCAGGTTAGGCTCTAGGTCATAGTAACAGTTTCCCAAAATCTTGTTTTCCAACTTAGACCTCCACTAGCACCAAAGCTGAGGAAAACTGTTAATGTGTTAAATCTTTCATAATTTGCTGGAAGTGCTATGATTTACCTACTCATTATTAGTAAGAGTATTCTCTTCCCAGTGTTAATTAACCATATGCCTTTCTATTTTCTCAAAAAGTATGTTCCTGGCCCAATTCTCTGTGGCTTACTTTGGGGTATTTTTCCCTCTGTGAAGTGATTTAATATCTTTGTAAATCAAGAATACTAACAATCTGTGAGGATGCCTGGATGACTCAGTTGGTTAAGTGTCTGCCTTTGGCTCAGGTCAGATCCCAGAGTCCAGGGATTGAGTCCTGCCTCAGGCTCCTTGCTCAGCGGGGAGCCCACTTCTCCCTCTGTCTGCAGCTCCCCCTGCCTGTTCTCTGTCTCTCTTTCTGACAAATAAATAAATAAAGTTTAAAAGAAAAAAAAAAAACCACTAAAAATCTGTCATATTTTATTTCAATTACATTTCCATATTTTTTCATTTAATTCAGGCTTGTTTTGCTTTACCGTATTGATTTGAAGGAGTTTATATACAGTGGGAAACACTGGTCATTTGTAGGTGTTGGATTTTATTCAGATTCATAAAGCTTGTCTCCATTTACAAATTAGATTGATATTCACCCATATATTCTGTTTTTGTTCTTTTTGTTTTTGTTTTTTAATTTCAATTTCTATGTTTAGCTCTTTCATCCCTTTTAAATTTATTTGGTGAAATAGAGTGAAGAAAAATCAAAATGGATTTTTTAACTCCTCAGTACTCCCAGGAATGCATTGTGAATGATCCATCTCGTTCACCTGATCCATCAGGTCTCATTTATCATGAATTACACTACAGGATCCGGCTCCATGATAGCTATTCTATTCCATCGATCTGCCAGTCTATTTTCACCCATTAATTACTATAGTTTAATCATTTAAATTACACCTTTAATTATCCTAGTCTTAGAAAATGTTTTATCTTATAGGACTGGTCCCTACATATTATTCTTCCTTTCCAAAAGTTTTGCAATGTTCACATCTTCTCGTCCTTTAAGAAAGGATTGAAGACCCTGTTTTCATTGCCATATTATATAGTGATTAAGACTCTAAATCTGGTCTGCATAGGTTCAAAACCCCAGCTCTATCCCATAGTAGCTCTATAACTTGGGGCAAATTATATAAACTCTGTACGCCTCAATTTTACATTTATAACATGGGTAATGTATGCCTCAATTTTACATTTATAGCATGGGTATAATAACAGAACCTACCTCATAGAGCTGGTATAATCATAGAGAAAATGATTAAGTATATATAAAGCACTTGGAATAGTATCTGGCAACATAACATAGAATGTTACATAGAAGTGTTTCCTATTATTGTTTAGTGGCCTGTACTCCAATAAGCTGTACATGCATCTGTCACTGAATCCCTGCTTGGGACCACTCCTCAGGACTCTCTCCTGACTTACTGATCTTGTGAAAACAGCCAAGTTAAAGTAATTCCATGTTTGGTCATAAGAATAATCTCACAGGAGAAAAACAGAAAATCCCAGACTTTTTTTCCTATTTCTACTGAAATTAATTCGTAGGTATTGTCTCACCTGAGATTACTGATTCTCTTGACTTTCCAACCCACAGGATGGGAAGAAAAAAACTCGAAGGCTCACAAAAGTCTGAGTGTATATGTTTAAAATCATTCCCAATTCATCTCTGTTGAAACACTGCATTATCATCAGTATTCTGTTAGGATTTATGCAATCTCCAAAATAGAATTTCGAGAATAATTCTTTGCAGCCTATAGTTTGTGCCATTACATACACATGGTATTACCTTTATTGGCCTGTTACAGGGCAGGCCCAATAGTTTGGGCTCTCGTTGCTAACTAAGGGAGAGACACAAACATTGACTGAGACGAGAGGAGGTTTACCAGAAGAGTGGGTTAAAAATGAAGATTCCAGAGATTCCAACTTAATAGCTTTGCATATTGAGTAAGTCTTTGCCTCCCAGGTGACAGAATACAGATGGTCTTAAGGAGCAGAGTTTGAGAAATACTGCCCTAAGGAGGGACATAGAGAGAAGCACTGGCAACGTAGCATTGTCTCTAGTTGTCACTGCTTCCTTAAGAAAAAAGGAAGAAGACAAACTTCTCAGATGAAGGGAACGTTACCCATTTGCAGTGTGAAATGCAGTGAGGCAGGGATGGAAAGAAGAGTGAGGAACAGAGACGTGCCGCTGGTGAGGCAATAGGAGCTACTTAAAATCAGCAGCTGCGATGTCAGGCAGAGTCTGGAGATCCTGTCTCTCTCTCCGAGATGGGGAAGCCCCTTCTGCAGGGAGCTTCCGTCCTCAGGGCCACTTCCTATTTCCACTTCCTCAACAACAACAAAACAAAAACAAAACAAAACCACAAACGTGGCCTGTTAGGAAAAGAACAACCTCCACATTCAGAGAGTATCTCAATACAATCCCCTGTTTGAATTTCGACTCTTCATAATGACCCCAAAAGCCTCCGTGTAGCTTTTGTCTTCACCATCCATGGCTAACGCCTTATGCAAGGACAGCCAGTTTAAGAAGAAGAAGGGGTATCCCTAGACCTTTCTATGCTGAAACATAAACACGTGGTCATGCTCTTTCAAAATGCCTTCAGTGCATATCCAGAATCCTACATGCAATGATTTCCACGCAAACTGAGATTTTAACACTAGAAATATCATCACCAATATGTTGTATAATGGTGAATTAATCCATCCACTTTTCTAGGTGGCCAGCATAGATATCTTCTCTTATATATATTACCTTCCTCTCTCTGCTCACTTCTCCTACTAACAGCACTTAATTGTAATGAATTCTACATGACAGTGAGATCCATGGTATTTTGAGATCTATTCTAAGGATTAATGTTTCAGAAAGTTCAGAAAAAGTACAAAATTTGATAAAGAATTATGAGAGAAATGGATTCCCAGGGAAGTATTAGTCATGCTTAACTTGCAACAAGTTAATATTCCTGTGGTCTAACATGTTTCAAGTGTCTGATAAATTTTTATAGACAGAAATTATGCCAGTTTTTCCCCCAAAATTGGTTATCATTCACTGAGTTTATCTTGATGGTTTCATATTTGCTTAGAGTTTTACAGACCATTCATTGAGTTCGGTTAGAAATACTCATCTTTAAAAGATCCTTAAGAATGGTAGTTTTAAAGACACTCAATTATCTGGGCAGTGACAAAAATAGTCTTTGGTCATAACATCTGTCATCCTCAACTCACTGAAGGCAGGTGGCTTTAGTGAATGCGTTGCTCATTTCACTGACCAATTTGCTTCATTTAGGGACCAACTTCGGTGGTAACATAAAGCCTATGGAGCAATACTTCATGGACATACAGAATGGGCAAAAGAATGACATGAAAGAACAATGAACCAATATCTAAGAAAAAAATGGGATTTAGTGAACATTTAAAGTCTGAAGTGTGAAAATAATCAGCTTCTAATAAGAATAAAACAGAAACAGACTCTTTTTTCCCCTTAGGCCATTTTAATACAGTTTTATGATATTAACTATATCCAAGAATAATTTCCACTATGTCAAGGAAACAATTAGGAACCAACAACTGACAACATTTTAAGATTACTGGATTACCATTTAGGAAGCATTATAGGACATTTTTAATAGCCTGAAAACTCTGTATAAGCAGGAATCTTCTCTTTGAAACTCACTGTAGCCTAGTCAGTCATATATACAACAATCATTTAGTCTCAGTGACGCTGGCTTTCCTCAACCCAATTCATCTCACAGACTGGTTTAATGCAGGTCTGATACCACAAGAGTGTATGGTCACTCTCCTAGAATGCCAGGGACTTAAGAGCTGAAACACAAAGCAGTTAGTCCAGAAGCACCGCTTCCTACAAGGTCAACTTTTAGCTGGCTAAGACGTAGTGAGAATAACCCCAGACCCGGGGTCAGAAGTCCCGGTTCAAGTTCAGATTCTTCTATGTTTTATACCTGCCATCTTGAGCAAATCACACCACCCCCAAGACTCCGTTTCCTCTCCTGAAGCAGTCATGACTATATCTAAATGTGAAATTGTCTTGTCCAGCACTTGACATATAGCAACTACTTGGAATTGGGGTGGACCTAAATCTAAATGTGGAGAAGATTCCAGAATCCCTCATTTAATATCTACTCTCACTCAAACCTAAGAGTTAATGCATGTTAACATAAGGGACATTTTTTATATGTTATTGATAAGTATTTATATACTTAAAAAGGAAATATGTTGTCTCGGGTTTGCTGTAAATACCCTCAAAATGGATGGGAGAATAAGTAAAATACAAGATTGGCAAAATATTCCTAATTGATGAAGCTGGAGGATAGGCAGTTGGGGCTTATTGTACTATTTTCTCTAATTTGTGTATGCTTAAAATTTCCCTTAATAAAATTTGTTTTTTACACATTTTACACACACACACACGAACACCTCTTCTCCAATGCATACACAATTTTAGTAATTATCCTGTTTGTTATATACAAGGGGTGTGCAGAGCCCTGCCATATATTTCATGTGCAATCCACTTACTGGCAGAAGTGTTTAATAAATCTTACTGACTTGAATACAACTAATAACAAACACTATGTGCCAGGCACTATTCTAAGTGCACTACCTGTATTAATTTATTTAACTCACACAATAAGCTAATGAAAGAAAAAAAAAACAGTTAATTTATTTGTGCGTGTGCCTAAAAGCACAGACAGCAAAGAGAATAGAATCCCTTGTGTCTTAGAAATGCTTCTAAATAATGAGGAGCCTGATTTTGTGCAGCTGTTCTTCTCTGCATCCCCTAAGCTCATTTGTTTTGAGAATGCAGGGAATCACTCCAAATCCAGGATGCAGGATTCCACAGAAATGGTTCAGGTGGCTGGCTATTTAAGAGAAAGGTACATAACAGCTACAGCTATAGGCTATTGCTGCTAAGGAAGAGGAAAGGTCAACCAAGTTCTATCACAATACCATTCATCAAAATAATTTTTCCATAAATCACTGGGGAATATAAAGGATAAAGGGAAATTTTCTTCCTTTCACTTCTTAGTCTTTCTTGATTTTGTGTATACTCCAAATGAAGAACTTTTTTTTTTTTTAACCTTTCATGGCTGGTATAGTCTCTTCTCAGATCCTATCAGATGGCTGGGAGTATTAAAACGATCTCATTTTAACATGTCAAAGAAAAAGACAGAATAAAGACAGGTTCACATTGAGAGAATCTATGGCATTTGGTGACACTTTCACTTTTGAAATAGCTGTGGTTCTTATTGTTCTTTTTCCACTAAACTTGCCTCTGTTATATAAATGTTCCCTGGGATTCAAACATTTTGCTTTAAAAATATAAAATTTAAAAACATTACTGAACCATCTATCAGCAATATGCAGCATTTATTATTCAAAATAGACATAAAACACTCAAAGACATTACTGGAATATACAATGATTTTGAAAACTAACAAATTTTGACAGCCTTGTTTACATTAAATTTTCCAGTATGATAAGGAGACAATGCTTCTTTCTCTGTTATAATACTTCTTGTTTCTTCATAGCAAATTCTTCTTTTTTTTACAATAATCTATTATTAACTATAGCTACTATGCTGTAACTAATTTCTCTGGAACTTACTTATCTTTAACTGAAAGTTTGTGCCTTTAGACCACCATCATCCATTACTCCCTACCACACAACAAATTCTTCAGTATGTGATTACTCTATTTTCAAAAGTATAAAACTCATTTTTTTTTTCAGCTGTTAATATTGCTGTTGCTCCCCCAGAGGTAGTGTGTCTTTTTTCCCTCTGGTTGCCTTTTTTTTTTTTTTCAGTTTGACAATATCTCCCTTTTATTTTTTTTTAATTTTTTATTAACATATAATGTATTATTAGCCCGAGGGGAACAGGTCTGTGAATTGTCAGGCTTACACATTTCACAGCACTCACCATAGCACATTTATTTATTACTTCCCCAATGTCCATAACCCCACCACCCTCTCCCTAGCCCCCTCTACCCAGCAACCCTGTTTGTTTTGTGAGATTAAGAGTCTCTTATGGTTTGTCTCCCTCCCAATCCCATTTTCTTTCATTTATTCTTTTCCTACCTCCCAAACCCCCGACATTGCATCTCCACTTCCTCATATCAGGGAGACCATATGATAATTGCTTTCTCTGATTGACTTATTTTGCTCAGCATAATACCTGTTAGTTCCATCCATGTGCTCGCAAATGGCAAGAATTCATTTCTTTTGATGGCTGCATAGTATTCCATTGTGTATATATACCACATCTTCTTTATCCATTCATCTGTTGATGGACGTCTAGGTTCTTTCCATAGTTTGGCTATTGTGGGCATTGCTGCTATAAATATCTGGGTGCACATGCCCCTTCAGATCACTACATTTGTATCTTTAGGGTAAATACCCAGTAGTGTGATTGCTGGGTCGTAGGGTAGCTCTATTGTCAACTTTTTGAGGAAACTCCATGCTGTAAAACTCACTTTTTATTTAATGTTCTCTTTTTCAGTATAATGCCTTAGTACAAATCCAGGAATTATGTTGCTATGTTACCAGTGCCTGCATTTCCACATAAATTGGATTCTCTTTCATTATATAATTAATTTTTTGAAAGGGAAACTGTGTTCCTGCTTCTCCAAATTTATTATTAATAAAGATATTAGGCAGTCATGAAGCTTTAAATAAATTTTTAATGAAATATTATTTTAATGTTAATAAAGTGGATTTCAATTGTTTAAATTACTCTGTATCAATATGATATATAAGACTATAGCTACAATTTATTTGAAATATGCAATTAAGAATTTGAGGATCATGCTAAATAAGATAAAATGGTCATATTCCACATTGCTCTATTTGGACATGCAACGGCCTTTAAAATTCTGGATTATAAAAATGGTTAAGCAGGGATGCCTGGGTGCCTCAGTCAGTTAAGCAATTTACTCTTGATTTCCACTCAGGTCATAATCTCCAGGTCATAAGATCCAGCCCAGGGTCTGGGGGCTCAGTGCTTAGCAGGAATCTGCTTGAGATTCTCTCTCCCTCTGCCCCTCCCTCCATCCTCTTTTCTTCCTCCCCACCCCCCTCTTTCCAGGTGGTTTCTCCTGTGTACTCTCTTTCTCTTAAAAAAAAAAAAATGTTAGGTATTCCTCTGATAAAGAAATGGGGAACACTGAAGATGGAAGGAACAATGTCCAGGCAAGAGAAGTCAGAGGAGAAGCATGGAAAGAAACCTAACCATTGCCATATGCAAAGGGTCCCTTATCAAACAGGACTTGGTGAAAGACAACAATCCTGAATAAAGGAACTGAATGCATTTTGATATTGCAGAAGCAAAGAATTCAAGTTGGAGAGCAAGAAAAGGAAGAGTAAGGGAGATGTAAACTAGAAAGGATTTTTTGAAACCCTATAAACATTACAAGAGTTTGAAGGTCACCCTAAGTCCGTGGTTGTCAAACTTAGGTGTGCCTGGGAATCACCTAGAAGGCTTGTTAAAACAGACCCCAGCTGGGCCCTGCCCTCGGTTTTCTGATACACTAGGCATAAGGGAAAAGCCTGTGAATTTGCATTTTTTTGCAAATTTCCAGGAATTGCTGATTCCATTACCCTCAGATCACACTTTGAGAGCTTCCTTTTTGAAAGAAACCTCTGAAGGATTTCAAAGAGGCAAGAGACTTGCTCTTTAGAAAATTCACCCTTACTGTAACAGTAGAAAAGGGATCAGAGAGGAAGCAGTGTGGACATTGTTTAGAAGATTTGCTACAGTACAGATAGAGCACCTCTAATTACCTGAACATCACCAGTCAAGAGTTAAGAACACCTTGCAGATAGAGGTCATTGTTCTCAAAGCTCTGGCTTGAACACAGGTGAATGGTTGCCACATTTCCTGTAATAACACTGGCTGAGGAAGCACCTTTAAGGAGAGAAGAGTGTTGTACATTAAAGGTTGAAGGATGATGACATTCTGGTAATTGTTTAACACCTGTTGTCTAGAATGGGGATGAGGAAGGGAAGCCTGATTTTTAGGGCTTGCGAATTTACAAATTTATGTAGGGTAAATATTCCCACGATGGCTGATTTCAAGCTCCCATAGTGATGTCACAGAATAAGGAAGAGGTGAGGAGCAATACCTAACATGTAACATTTTTACTATATAAATACAAAGCCAAACTAGAACCAAGAGTGCTATTTAGGAGTTGTAGGCACCATTTAAGAGCATATTAAGTTGCAAACACAGCTGTTAAGTTTTCATCAGACAAGCAAAACACAAGCAAGGGTCTGTCTGTGACACCCCATCACAGTCTAGGTGAGGCCATGTGTGACCAAGGCATTAGGGGAAAGGATCTCAAGAGACATGGGTAGAGAGGGATAGAGGGGGTAGTCCTGGAAACTTTGGAGAGTCTCAGTGGATACAGTGGGAATCAAACATCAGATAGCATGCCCTTAGCAGTGACCTAGCTGTTTTGAGGCCAGGTTTGTTTTCTCTTCAGAACAGTAGCCAGAATAAAGCAGTGACTTAATGTTAAGGAATAGGGATAGTAGCTCATCTAAACAAGGGTTATGGTATGAGGCGAGAGTCCAGGTAATAGAATAGGGACATTTGATGGGGGTAGATTTCAAGGAAAGTGAAAAACCCAGTTATCCAGACTAGTGTCCAAGATCAGAGGCATACCACCAGTATGGTGTGAAAATGCTGGACCATACAAAGCTGGGCTAAATCCAGACTTTGGATCCTGATAGACTGTAGAGTCTAAGAGATTCAGCAGAGAGTTAGACATCCCAGGAGAGGCTAAAGGAGGATTTTAGAGGCTGAGCATCAAGGAGGGAGTAATAGTTACTCAGTTTGTTTGTACTAGCCCCTTGTAATTATCCTACAGAGTACCGCTTCCCTGTGAATTATCCCTATCCATGGCCATGTGATTGTTTACTCCCAGCATAGAGAAGAAAGTGCTTAAGATGCAGGTTTTTTTTTTAAATAATTTATCTAATTGAAAGTTTACATAACTTAATAATTGATGTTTAACACCTGGCTCACAGAATTTCTGAAAATTAAAAAATTAGCCCTTGAGAGTCATAATAGTCAAGTCCGGCATTCCATAGACTCAAAGTAGATGATTTTATTTTTTTTACATAGCTGGTATCTGCATATTCTTAGACGTCACAAATTGTAAGGTTTCCTTTTTCCGAACTAGATAATCTTCCCATTTAAGTATAAACATTCTTAAAGTATTCTTTTTTAAATTATTTTTATTAACATATAATATATTATTAGCCCCAGGGGTACAGGTCTGTGAATCATCAGGCTTACACATCTCACAGCACTCACCATAGCACATACCCTCCCCAATGTCCAAAACCCAACCACCCTATCCCTAACACCCAGCAACCCTCAGTTTGTTTTGTGAGATTAAGAGTCTCTTATGGTTTATCTCCCTCTGGATCCCATCTTGTTTCACTTTTAAAATGCAGTTTTTATATGAATTGCTTATTCTCACTGGTTAGCAGATTCCATGTAAAATTAAAATGGAGAGGTGCCTGGGTGGCTCAGTGGGTTAAGTCTCTGCCTTTGGCTCAGGTCATGATCTCAGGGTCCTGGGATCCAGCCCCACATTGAGGAGGCTCCCACAGGGAGCCTGCTTCCCCCTCTCTTTCTGCCTGCCTCTCTGCCTACTTGTGATCTCTCTCTCTGTCAAATAAATAAATAAAACCTTTAAAAAAAATAAAATGTAATAAAACATGGGCTTCATCAAGTCCTAAATACAAGGAGAGACATTGAGTGTCCTAATGTTAAATATGCCATTGGAGTAGTCAAAACTAATCATTGTACCTTGTAGATCTTATAACAAATAAATTCGACAAAAGCAATTTCAAAGTATCTGAATTAATAATATCTTGAGGAGGAGGCGGGAACAGAAGAATTTTGTTTTCATAGTCTAGCCCTGTTTTGGAGTATTTCTGTATTGAATTCCCTTATACGCAACTAAAAAGCATGAAAAGTCTGTTCTGTTTCTTGTACTGAAACAAATAATTTCAGGTTCCTACTTGTGTATCTATTGCACTTACAACAATATGTTACTTTGTTTTAAAGCAAAACACAATTTCAAAGTCAACTTGGATATATTTCTGTTAAAAAAAGAAAGAAAAAAGAAAGAAAGGAAGGAAGGAAGGAAGGAAGGAAGGAAGGAAGGAAGGAAGGAAGGGTGGGTAAAGAAATTATCCAAAAGAACTTTTAAGGGTCCAGAATTTTCACAATGCCATCGTAAAGAGAAAAAAGTAAGTGTTTTGTTTTTCCTAGATATTTTTCTGTAGTACTCTGTTTTTACCTGAGTTTTAGACTGTTTCTTTAAAAAAGAAAAAAAGTTAAGTCATTCCATTTGGTTTCTATAGTAACAAAAACTAATTTCTGGCTTTCTTCATGAGCTATGATCATGCTGAAACCAAAGAGGACTCATGGGTCTTGCAAAATTCATAAAGTTCTGAACAAATAGGACTGCCATCTTCTGGCATTCATCTGAAATGACAGATAATTGTATCAATTCTGTCTCCTAACCTTAAGATTTCCCCCCTCATATTTCCTTCTGTTATTTCTAACACAGCATAATGATGTGGCACAGTTCAGACAGTTCTTGGGTGACCTCATTAAGTTGCAAATAAGCCTTTTCGTCCCAAAGGGAACGTGAAGAAGTGAGGATGTCTTAATGCGAATATTTGTCCCAGAAAGTTGGAAGATAAATACACAGGGAACTGAAAGAATCAAAATCCTTCCATTTCTTTCAAGAGGTTATTTAATTGTTGTAGATTAAAAACAATTCACAGCACAAGCCATGAGGTTCAGAAGGAAATTCTACCAGTAATAACTCTGGCAGAGCTTTACTCTCCAGGAAGGAATGGAAGGAGGACTAATGGAAGAGGGCATAGAGGACCAGGGGACTTCCTCCCACCCTCTTCAGCTGACAGCAGTGAGTTATGAGGTGTTACTGTGTGAAACAGAGTTACCGTAAGAGCTGTCCAAATAACTTATGGCATTGAATCACAACACCATCTTCGGGAGATAATTCATGTCACCAGTGAATGTTCAGTAATATGGATTTTCTCCAAAACACCATATTTAATAGGCAGCACCATTAATGGCAGAGTGAATTGTTTAACAGAATTGAACTATACTCTAACATAGAACAAGAGCTGATTAAAATGTAGGCATAGTTGATAAAACCATTTAAACTAAATACTGGTTGTGGGTAGCAAATAATAATAGGTCCAAAATGTTAAAAGATGCCAGCCAAATCAAAGATTAAAGAGGGTAAAGAGTAATCTAATTAGAACATGCCTGTATTTCAATACTGCCTTTTTATTATTATAGACGAAATAGTAAATTAAACTTTAAGTGAATACAGCAGATATTATTCTATCAGAATAGTTTATGGTTGCAGTATCTGTTCTTTACAATATTAGGCATTATAAATAATTACTTGAATAAATGATTTGCTTACTCTAATATTGATAAGATATTACCATTCCTAAAAGAGAATATCCTTCCAGATTAAGTCCAATGCAGTTGGGAGTTTCAGACTCACAAAGTAAAAATGATTCCATGAAACCTTTAGTTTATGAATTAAAGACTCGATGTAGTCTGCCCCAAATAGGAGTTAGAAGCTGCTTATCAATAATAGATTAATTGAGATTACTATGGAACTTTATAATATGCAGTAGTAGTAGTAAAATATTATTGATTCCACTTGAACAATATTACTACCACTTGCCTCAAGCAAAATTGGCTCTAAACGACCAAAAGGAGACTTTAAAGCATTCCCCCCAGATCACGCCTCCATGAGAAGAGTCAAAGCACTATAATTAGCCACTAGTTTTGGCTCCATGATCGTGACATTCTGTCCCAGGATGAATCCCCACCTCTGAACCATGGTTAATTGCATCTGGTCAGTTTACCTTGTGTGACTACGGACATTTCCCTGTAATTGTTAATGCTACTGAATTTCTCTGCACTGTATAAACAATGACCTTCTTTCTCTGAAATTTCACTTTCAGAGTGCCCTTGCACTCTTTCCAGATCAAGTTATTTTCCATTTCACAGTTGGCTTCAATAAAAGAACTAATTGTACCAGTCAGAAGTCACATATACAGGCAATTATAAAAGTAAAGGGTAAGTGCCTAGTACAGCTCTATTTATCCTATTGAATATTCTGTGTCCTCTATTTATCTTGAAGTTACCTTTTGCACTCACCATCTTCTTTGTATTTCCACTTCTAGTACCCTAAATTCAGGTCTTCACAGATGTTTTTCTGCACTATTCCAGGCAATAATCTTCACCTTTCCCTAACAACTTCTCCCCTCTACAAACGGTCCTCCATGCTACTTTCATATTAGTCACCTGAAAGAACAACTCTGATTAAGTCATCCCTTTGCTCAAAGTTAACAACTGCCTTTAACTTGTAACATGGAATCCAGTCCTGGCATGTTTTACAAATGTTCCCAGTCTGACAGCAGCTTACCTTCCTAACTCTCCGCTCTACAATTCCATCTGGGGAGTTTATGCTGTAGCCAAAGCAGACCACTTACCATTTCCAAAACTTGCCTACTGTATGTTATTGCTTCCACCAGATATTACTTCATCTCAGATCTTACTATCTTGTAACTGTCTTCAAGACCTTGCTTGGATGCTTTCAAAATAGTATAATTATTAGTGCTTGCTGTTAGCTCCACCTGGGAGAATATGAATCCCTTCAGTCAGCTACAAAATCAACTCTCATTCACTCTTTTATTCATAAAGTCAATAAACACTTGTGAAGGACATACTAAACACCAAGCCCCATGACAGGCCTTAGGGATGGAGTTATGCCAACAAGATACCCGCCTTCATGAAACTCACAGTTGGGTAGGCAAACAGACTGTACACAAGGTAATAAATAAATAAGAAGCCTATAAATTGGTACAAATTCTATAAAGGAAACAAATAAACTTGTACCACCTATAAAGGTGGTACAAGTGTGAGAGGTCATTTTATCTAGGGTAACAGAAAAGACTGCCCTGAAAGAAAGACAATTAAGCTGACACTTCCAGAGTCAGCAAAAACTGGCTTATGAAGTGCTCAAGATGATCATTTCAGCTGAAGAAACTATGAGAGCAAAGTCCTGGATATTAATGGTTTGGTACACTTTCAAAAGTCCAGGGGAAGAGTTTAATAGGATATGAGGTTAACTTAGAGATTTTGTTCTATTGGGCTGTGCAGTTCATGGATAGAGTTTGGGTTTTTTTTTAGGAGCAATGGAAAAACAGTGATGTTTATTCATAATAGAACACTTTCATTCATTCAACATTTTTTTTTAAAGATTTTATTTATTTATTTGACAGAGAGAGATCACAAGTAGATAGAGAGGCAGGCAGAGAGAGAGAGGGAAGCAGACTCCCTGGTGAGCAGAGAGCCCGATGTGGGACTCGATCCCAGGACCCCGAGATCATGTATGTAGAACATGAGGAGTGGCCTGGTATCTCATACAAGATCAAGTGCATCACCACAATAGTAATGACACGGTGATTTCTTGTTCCTAGGGTCCTCATTATTGCTGACTTTGGCAATATTCCCCAAAATGAAAAGATGAGGAGAGAAAGAACTCCAGGCAGGGCTGGATGAAATTTACTGGTTGCTACTTGGTTATTTCTCTCAAACTTAAATAAAATTTTGGTTGTTATTGCTATTGTTTTTTTCTTTTTATTTATTAATGATTAAAAAAAACTGATGTCAATGCCCTCCAGCTAAAGACCACCAAGAATAAAGCTATAGTTGAATGAGTTGAGTTTTGCTTGTTGCTGTGAGGATAGAAGCATATCATAAGGACCCATGGGGTATCTCAATACCATGGGGTATTAGGAATGACTTGCCACGGGATTTGGATTTGTGTTAGGTGATGTGGGGAAAGCATCTAAGAAAGCAGGACTAGGCTCCAGATTGGATGCTCTCAGGAAGCAAGGGTAATTCTGTGACTTGGTGTTGTAATTTAAAAAAACTCAGGCTAACATTGCAATTGGTAAAGAAGCTGTATATACTCATAGTTAGCCAAAATACCTTTGGGGCAATTTGTTTGGCTTGGACAATGCATATATTTTATCTGTGTTCAGATATGACAACATGGTGACATTATTTTTTCTTGATCCATCATGGTTACAGCACTGCCTTATTGGATGTTTACGTTCTGGAAAAGTGGTTTATATTTGACAGAAGAACACTAAGGGTCTTGCTTGAGTCCAGGACAGCTCCTGAATGTCAAGTAGTGCTTCTTGTCTATATAGTTGCAGTGAATCACCATGGCTTTGTTAGTTAGTTTGTTTGTTTGTTTGTTTGTTTGTTTGTTTGTTTGTTTGTTTTGGTACACAGAGTAAGCTTTCCCTCACACCTCCATAGGGTAATAACTGCTGCTCCCTAAGAAGTGAGCATATGCATCAGACCCTAGACATAATGCTTGGTCGCTAATCCATAGGAGACTCAAGAAGAATTGATCAGAATCCTTCTCAGAGACACAATATGCAGATAGTGAATGAGGAAATTTCTGATTCCTTTGATGTTTTCAACTTGGTGCTACCTGAGAACATGTACCCTGAAGCTTGAAGAAGGGTGAAGAGCATATTTTTTTAAAAACACAGAAACAAACAAAGAGGTTGGTATAACTTTCAAAAATAATCTATGGGCTTGGGCACAATTTTGCCTAAAGCCCTGCTCTACCCTTAGATTTCCCAATCATACCAGCCAATAAATTCTTTTTTCCTTAATTTAATTTGAATTAGAATTTGGTCATTTTCAGTCGGAAGACCCTGGAGTAATGCAGCTATATCCTGCACACAAGTGAAAGTTCTCCATTCAAGAACTGAAGGTCACTCTAATAAAATTAGTATATAATCTGTCAATAGTTCCTTGCATATATATTCTCATCTATATCTTGAATTTGACCACTTCTCTCTAATATACATTGCCACCATGTTGATGCAAGACATCAGTGATAACATCAGTCACCATCATGCATAACATTGTTCATCTTCCAGCTTCTCTGTGATCTGTCTTTCGCACAGCAAACAAAATCATCTTTAATAAATAGAAATAATAAATATACACTGGCTTGGTTAAAACTCTTTAAGACTTCCAATTCTCCCTCAAATAGATTCCAACATCTGGAGTCAGGATCACTAACCCCAAACCTCATCTTAATTTACCCTCTCCCTCCACAACTCAGCTTCAGCCACACTGGTCTCCTTTAGGCCCATCAAATAAATCCTAGATAACTAACTTTCTTTCTTTCTTTCTTAAAATTTTATTTATTTTATATATAGAGAGAGCTTGTAAGTGGGGGGGAAGAGCAGAGGGAGATGAAGTGACTCTTAAGCAGACTCCCCGCTGAGCACAGAGCCCCACACATGGCTCAATCTCAGAACCCCCAGAATCATGATGTGAGCCAAAGCCAAAAGTCAGACACTCAACTGACTGAGCCACACAGGCTCCCCAATCCTGGTTTTCTTTCTGCCAATGACAACTTCATAACCATTATTTCCTCTACCCGGAAACTTTTCCTAATCACCACTGCCCACAAGACCCACTTCTACCCTCTGTGTATCAGTCAGATCTCCTTCAGGTAGAATGATGCAATAAAATAATATTAAAACTTAAATAATTTTTTAAAAAATCATCTTGGGAGGCTTCTTTTTATCCTTCTTCTCAACTTAAACATCAGAGTTTGTTTGTTTGTTTGTTTGTTTATTTGTTTGTTTTCCTAATCTCACCAAGACATTTTTATTCTCTATCTTGGTCTTCTATTTCTTTAAGAGCACCAGCATCACTTTATTATGATATATTGATTTTTTTGTTTTCTTGGTTATTGTAGTTCTCCCACACTTTTCTATAAGGCCCATGAGGACTGACACTGACTAGTCAGTATAAATTATTTGTTCTTTCCTAGTTTTCCACTTTCCATTAATTTGGGGAAATTAATATTCCTCTCCAAGATTTCCCTTCCACTGGAGTTAACCACTATCTGTTGCTGACAATTAAGATGTCTCTGTTCATGTCTGTTTTATTTACACTGTATACCCAGGACCTAATAGAGCAGAGAGTACATACTTGTTGCTACATAAATACTTATCGAAATGAAATTTTATGCTATTTCATGTAGGAAACACAAATCTAAGGACTGTTGCTATAATCGCCCACCAAAAAAGAAAAAAGAAAAGTAATCAAATCAATATAGTTGAAGGCTTTCTCTGGACAAGTTAAGGCAAAGAGGCTTACTATAAGACCTTGATCTCAGTCACAGAGAGATTTCAAAATCCAGGAAACCAATGATTTTCTGTCTGGTCGGGGCTCCAGTCATTTGGGGACTGTGAGATTAAAATCAACATCCTCAAACATAAGTAGTCATAATAGACCACTGTGCAGAGTAACGATTGGTTTACAGGAGCTTCATAGGCTTAAAATGTATTGTTTGTACATGTCTTTCTTACTATTTGGGTCTGTTAAGTAGCTGTCACAATAAAGTACAAAAACATCTTGGGAAGCTTAACTTTGAGGTTATCAAAAAAAGTTTTTTTTCTTTTTTATCTTTTTTTTTAAAGATTTTATTTATTTATTTGACAGAGATCACAAGTAGGCAGAGAGGCAGGCAGAGAGATAGGAAGGGAAGCAGGCTCCCAACCGAGCAGAGAGCCCGATGCGGGGCTCGATCCCAGGACCCCGGGATCATGACCTGAGCCGAAGGCAAAGGCTTTAACCACTGAGCCACAGGCGCCCCCAAAAGTTTTTTCATCTGTAAGTTAAATAATAACAACAAAAAAAGGGAAAACTATCGAGAAAAATGTTCTGATGTTGAAGCTGTACACTGCCATACATTACCAAGAAAGCGATACAGTTGTTTCTCCTGCAGATGTTAAAGATAAGACACCACAATTATCTTACCAGTAGTTTAGATGTCACCTTACACCCAGATAGAGCTCCAACACAGATTATGATTGTAGTGATCTGTGGTGATTTATGAAGCTAATACAATGAATCTATAAGAAACCAACATACGCAAACTTGCTCATCAACGCTACAGTTTAAATGCCATTTTAACACACAAAATTTAGAGATAAGAATAGGATTAGAATCTACATTATACCAGCAAAGGACAGTTCTGAGTTATCCTGAGGTGTTAGACTTCACATTTATCCCACGGTTAATTATTTTCCCCCTCAGTAGTGTTTTACCAAAGTCTGATTCTGGGCAACTTTATTTATGTTTTTGTTACTAAGCATAACAAGATGATAAAAAAGGAAAAAGACCAACCAGGTTAATCATCACCTATATTTTCTGTAAGTCAATGAAATAGTCTCTCTCAATCAACAAAACATCTGGCACCCAGATGGAGGGAAAAAAAAAGAATTACATTTCTGGCCTTTCTCAGTGCTATTACTCAGTTATACCCTGCATTTTTAGGCAACATGCATCCCAATGAGTAAAAGAAGTGAATGCGGAAAGGTGGGAGATTGGTAAATAATACGAAGTATGGAATTTACAGCATTCAGAAGTTCAGAATTTTCAATTCAAGAACTATATCAGAAAAGCAGATACTCAAAATAGCAAATGTCCACATCTGACCCAAAGTCTCTGGCCTCTGTATGCTAATCGGTCAATTACAACCAACTATAAGCATTTAAATTGGAAAATATTTGATAGGCATTCGTAACTTTTATAAATCATCTTCAAAAACTAATTTATCTGTACTATGTATAGCATTAAGAATACAATCTAAGATTATATTACACAGTGATTCTTTTTAAAATATTTCTCAATTAGTGGAACAATCAAGCAAAATAGAATGCAGGCAGTTTTTAGTTGTAAGTTCCTAAAAAGGGAAGAAATTTTCATGAAGATATAATGGGAGTCAGTGGATTACTATCCATCTATAGTAGAGTTATGCTCCCAATATCACAAAGTGGCTGCTTTTACCTGCAAGAAGGACTCTTGAGATACCCAAAAAGGTGTTTCCTGATGACCAACTGTGAGCTTTCTTCTCACCTCAAACCACAGAGCATTTAAGATTAAGGCAAATTCTAAAGGCATGAGCATCCCATGTTATTTTCAAGAAAAATATTCCAGTTTTGCTTTATCCCCTTGGCATTTTCCCTGAAAAATATAATCCAAATGATACTTTGTAAGAAATTCCCAGCACCGTGACACCAGATATACAAAGCTATAAAGTTCTATCAGTAACTGACATGGGGAAATCCATGTTTATTGTAGAATAGTGAAGAGGATATAGGCAGAGTAAAAGATAATGATGAACCTAATACTTCATAGAGTCGGATCAATTATTTTCTAAATCTTGTTCAAAGGAAGTGTTTCCATTTAGTTCCATAAGAAGAAGGGGTGCGGGATGATTCCTTGAGGCACTGAACAAAATGCTTCCATTCTTTATTTCCAAGTACCTTCTTTATCTTGTAACCCAACACCATTCAACCCTTCATTTATTCAGTCTGCAGTTAGTTGGTGAGCATCAGCTACATTTTAAACTACAGTCCAAGAACTGTTTTAAGCCTTGGGGATATAGTATACATGAACACAGATAAGTGGCTGCTTTTACTGGACTTGTATTAGAGATGAAGGAGAAAGACCATACAAGCGAGTAAAGAAAAGAAGGTCAGTGCTGTAGGAAAATAAATAAGGACAAGAAAATGTAATAGAATGATTTGAGAGTGGCTGCTATAAATTTTGGCCACAGATAGTCTCTCTGACAAGAGTCAGCCATGTGACTAGCTCAGAAAAGAGAGTTCTAGACATTAGGGACAAGTGCAAAGGCGTTGAAGCGGGAAGATGTCTGTGTACTGCAGGAACACAAAGGAGAGCCTGTGAGCCATAGTTCACTAAGCTAAGTAGGAAATGAATTTAAAAAGGTAGTCAGGAGCCAGAGCATGTAGCCCAAGCAAGTAATTTTGATCTTACTCTAAATCTATTAGAAAGTCAAGGTGTGACATGATCTAAGTGTATCATGATTTTTATTTGCAATGTGGAGAACAGATTTAATTGGGGACTAGGGTAAATAGGGAGGTCAGTTAAGAACTTACTGAATTAATCCAGGCAAAAAAAGAATGATTGTTTAGAATATGTGCTAACAGTTGAAGAGGAGAGAAAGTGAAAGACTCCAGATACACTTTGGAAGTAGAATCAGCAGGAGTTGCTGATGGATTGGATGTGGAGAGGTGGGGAAAGAAGAATTACGAGTGACAGTCCTGGGTTTATCTTCGTTCTGTGAAGGGTGGAAGGTGGCATTTACCAAAATATGGAAGAAAGAAGGATCAAGTTTGAAATGGAAGAATGAAGTTCGGAGTACTGAAGTAGCTTCAGACATAGCAACTCTAGGGTGACTTTGAAATGTCCAGAGAAGATGTCCACCAAATAGTGAAATTTGCAGATCTGGCCCACAGCCACGGCCCTCTTCAAGGCCTGTCTAACACCCATGTCCCTGGCTCTTGGGAAAATCAGCCTCACAGTGACTCAATAATCCCTCCCCGTTTCTTCTCTTTTATTTTCTCACCCTTAGTGGAAATCTTCCTTTAGGAAGATTTAAGGAAATTTCCTTAGTGGAAATCTTACTCCAAAAAGTTAAAACTATTCATCCCAGGATACTATAACATAACTGAGCACAGCTTTGTGATTTTTAATGACTCCATATTTGATCTTAAATATACCCACTTGATCAAAAAAGATTTTATTCTTATGTTTTAGTAATGACTATGATGATGGGTCCCCTTCCATCAGACTGCTCTTAATACACCAACATCAGACAGCCACTTCCAAATCAAACGTGTCCCCACTCTATCTCTGGTTTAATTGGCTGATTCTACTTAAGTCTTAGGATCCTCTTCCAAGTCTTTACTGGAAGTTAAAACAATAAACAATGCCCTCTTGATTTGTTTCACAAGTATGGACACTTTATGAAATATTGATTGACCACAACTATAAAGGACAGTTTTTTAAATTTTCTGGAAACTTCATGAAGGATGCATTAAAGATGGCTTATAATCCATATTAATACAAAAGAATGCTCTTTGAAATGCATAAAACTATCATATAAAACATTCTATGTTTCCCTGATAAAGAAAAATACCCAGTAAAGTAAGCACTGTTAATTATATTTCTGATTTTTATCTTATGCTATGAATATTTTTAGCTAAAATAAAAATGAATATAAACAAAAAAAGGCAGTTTCTGCCTTTTCACAAGAAGTTATATATAAGAAGGCAGTTTATGGGTTGTCAGTCTATTAAGCGTCTGACTTGGTTTCGGCTCAGATCATGATCTCAAAGTCATGGGAATCGAGCTTCATGTCAGACTTAACACCAAAATAGTGTTCTATGAAAACTATAGAACTTGGCCCTAGAACTTTGTGATTTTTTTGTCCTCATATTTGTAACTTCCAACCTAACTTTATTAAGTACTATTTTATTAACTAAAAAGAAGGCTATATGGTATTCTAAAACTGAGCTCAATATAAAATGAAGAACTAAAAGGCATTAACAGTGTTCAAACATTTATCTTTATTTCCTATTTCTTGATTTCATTCACTAATAAACTCTCCTAAAGAAAATGTATCCTCCTGCTCTGTGGTGAGATATGCCAAATCATTTTATTTAAACAGTGATAGCTTTCATTGATATGCTTCTTGGTGATCTACCTGGAGTAGGGAAATAGGTTCTAATGTAAAAATACTCCAGACAGCTTATTATAGCTTAGGCTGAAATACAAAACTAATGCAGATCAAGCACACCTGAAATCCAGCATGCACTGTTACATGGCCTTGTGGAGTCCAAGAGATTTATTTGATTAAACACTTAAGGAGAAATAACACGGCTCTTGGTAATTTGCTATTTGAATAAATTTATGTTTTTAATGTTAGAAGTGTACACTAAATTTAATTTCCTATTGAACTTTATTATGTATCTGCAAGACACTACACAGTTGTTTAACTATATAGTTAAAAACACAGTTTAGGGACACCTGGGTGGCTCAGTGGGTTAAGCCTCTGCCTTCGGCTCAGGTCATGATCTCAGGGTCCTGGGATCGAGCCCCGCATCAGGCTCTCTGCTCAGTGGGGAGCCTGCTTCATCCTCTCTCTGCCTGCCTCTCTGCCTAGTTATGATCTCTCTCTGTCAAATAAATAAATAAGATCTTAAAAAAAAAAAAAAACACAGTTTAACTCTACCCACTGAAAACCACAAACTTAGGTGAATGAGTAAGTCTAATGGAGACAACAGGATTATCTTAAAATGGTTTGTTGAGTTTCTTCTTCTTACTTCTGTATTCTCATAAGACTATGTTTACATATGCTCTTTTATACAGGTACATACGTAAATGTGCAAACTGATGAAAGATGGGTCATATTGGTTAGGGTTTACACTTTTTGGTTTGAAGAATGCAGCCAAATACTATACAAAGTGAATAGATACATTTCTAATATTCAGCAGAAAATTAAAGACTGTAAGCATCCTCATGCTCCCAATTAAATTTTTGTAGCATATGAAAACAACAATTTGAACATTCTAGTAGTACTCGATTTCCATTTTTGATTATGTACAATTGCCAAAATACCTCAAATGATTACAGGTTTCTCATTTCAAATAGTTTTAAGTACCATTAAATATTTTGTAAAATACTTTTTAGGTCCCTAATTGGGTTCAATTTATATTATTATTCTACTCTGAGGAATAAAACATAACTCTTATTTGTTTGTTGCCCAAGAGGAGAATTAGTTCCTAGAAATAAAATCTTGGTTAAATTTTGCTGTACACTGCTTCAATACAAATTACCCATCACAGATTAAGACTTGGCTCTGTATATAAGAAAATTTCCCATTTGAAATTTTAGTAAGACACAAGGTATGGAAAAAATAGAGCTCTTGGAATAGCTTGGTAAAATAATTTAGAAAATGAAATGGTGTAAAATGCTGTAACCACAGCATGTAAGTAATGTTTCTTCCAATAACCATTAAAGATCCACTTATAACCAGACTTTCTTTAGCACTCTTGTTATTCTTTTATAACTTTACAAAAGAAATAATTTTCTGCACTAAAGCTGACCATATTTACTTATACCTTGACCCTTGCTTTGAAAAAAGTCTCAGAAAAACATGCTCAAATATTAATTTATTTAAAGTTGAAATACACATGCTTATTCTATTCTAAGAGAAGCTTAATGGTTGAAACATATTATTTCTCAGAAATTTAGTGGAAATATTTCCTGTGTGTGCAATGAAGCCAGTAATAAAATATTAATGGAAAAATTATATTTGTTCAGAAGCCATTAACTGTTTTACAGCTCTATACAGTCACATAAACATTTAAGACATGTTCTAACAAGCAAATAGTCAAATAAAATGTGTTTTGGTATCAAATAAGTTCCATTAATTTTTGTTATTTTTCTTCTTTTTTATATATCATGCACAAAATAGAGAAAGAAATTGGGGGCAGAAATTATGGTCCTATATTTTTATATATGAGATTATTTTTATAAAAATATTCATATGGGGATGCCTGGGTGTCTCAATCAATTAAGCACCTGACTCTTGATTTCAGCTCAGGTCATGATCTCTGGCTTGTGAATCAGGCTCACTGCTAGGTGTGCTAGGTGTGGAACCTGCTTAAGATTTTCTTTCTCTCTCCCTCTGTCCAGCCTCCTCCAGAAGCGCTCTCTCTCTTCAAAAAAAAAAAAAAAAAAAAAAAAATTCATATGGGTGACCCAGAATTTAAGCTATTACGCTTATTCTAGAATGAAAATGATAAACATAAACTTAAAGACCCATTTGTTTTTGTACTCCATCTTCTGGTAACTTCCACATTCCAGGGAAGAAAATATTCTCATGCTTATTTCTAACTTCCATTCTGTCTTCCAATAAATTACCTGAATTCCAGATTCTTGGCATTATTGATCAGAGATAGAACGTATGAATTTAAAGTCAGATAGATAAGAGTTCGACAGCTCTTCCATTTTGCCTACCTGCTTATTTACCCCCAGTTTCTTCATCCATAGAATGAGAACCAGCATAATGCCTGCCTTTTGAGGCATTCCTATAAAATATGGGATCTAGCACATCGTAAATTTTTAGTAAATTTTGTTACTTTACTACATGAAGAAAGATAACTTTTAAATAAAATAAAAGAAGCTACTCTTATTGAATGCTTATTATTATGCCAGGAAGGATTTGAGTACGTGCATTACCCAATTTAACCCCTACAATACTGTGAACCCCATTTTACAGAGAAGACAATGAAAAGAGAGCGTTCTCTGGTCCCAAGCATTGCAAAGATCCTATCATACTGTAGTTCTTCTGAAATACACCTGTTTAAAGAAGAGATTAACATAAAAGGACATTTATCTACATGAAAAATCATAATTGGGTGAAATTTGCCTCCATTATGGCAGATATTACCACACTAGACATAAACTTTTTCCTAATAGTACTTTGAGATAAGATACTACTAAATGGAATTATACAAATCAAGAACTTATTACCTTTTCAAAGGTCTGTTTCACTCTGTTTATTTTAACAAATTTGGTTTTTCATTTTGTTCTACCTCTGACTAATACGCGTAATTAGCTTGATTTCTTTCTGTAGTTTGATTTCATAGATAAATTTAGGGTTTACTTCTTTTATTTTCACTCTCTAGTAATAAAAACAGTCTTCGAATGTCCAGCAATACATACAAATAGTTCAAAAATAAATATGTAAAGCGTGTATAAACTAAACATATAAAATCCAACCAATGCCAAAGCTTGAGCTCTATTTTAATACAAATTCAATCTCGTTTGTGTGTATTAGGCATGGAGTTTTGTTTGACTTACAAAGTATACGATAAAAGTAAATATTAAACATTTGCCCTCATCATGGTGTATCTAGAACACATGCTAATATACTAATTCTCAGGTATCTATTCCAAAGAGAATGTTTGAGAAAATGGTGCAGTTCACAGGCCTTCTTGAAAATGAGAATCATTATTATTATTATAATTAGGATTATAGTTGGGTGCCCCCAAAATTGGATACCCCAATAATGGGTCCATAATTAAAGGAGCGAGACTGATACAAAGCGAAGGTCAAGCAAAGCTTTATTTCGTGCCAAGCATCAGAAATCAAACTGGCCGGCCTGGGCTGCACCTCTTACAGAGAAGACGACCCCTCCCTGCTTTCCAGACTAACTTTTATAGAGCAAAGGCCCTGTGGTTGGGCCTGGCCACACACAGGTGGCTAATTGAATTACAATTCACCCCACTGTAGACATGGAAACTAGCCCATCACTAGGAGATAGTATGCGCCCCCACTGATCGCATGTCTCCACCTGGCCTGACCCACCCTTGTACTTGGACTTTGTTACATGGGACTGGTTTCTGGGACTTGTTTTTAAGTAAGTTCCCGGGGTGGGGCGGGAGCGGCAAAGTCAATTTAAGTTTTACAACAAAATGGCAGTTCAACCAGGGTGGGGCTGCTCTGGCTGAATAGGCCCTTACAGTTATAATCCAGCAGTGGAGCACAACAGCCAGATTCAACACAAAGCTTGAACAGATAATCTTAAACCTGCTTAATTTATGAATAGAGTTCTAAGTATTGACAGAGTCTCCAAACTTCAGGGCTCAACATTAAGAAATTCTGACTCTCGGGATGCCTGGGTGGCTCAGTGGGTTAAAGCCTCTGCCTTTAGCTCAGATCATGATCCCAGGGTCCTGGGATCGAGCCCCGCATCCGGCTCTCTGCTTAGCAGGGAGCCTGCTTCCTCCTCTCTCTCTCTCTCTCTCTGCCTCTCTGCCTACTTATGATCTCTGTCAAATAAATAAATAAAATCTTTAAAAGAAAAGAAATTCTGACTCAGTATTAACAGCAACCAGAAAGGAAATTTTTAAATGTAGCCAATAAAATAAAAAATAAATAAAATAAAAGGCAGACAAAAGTTTGATAATATTGATAATATTGTATAATCAGACATGTGGCTACTGTTAAAATTCTTTCTTTAAAGGAGGAAAACTGAAGTCTGGTACTATCATTATTCTATTAGTGTCATTAGAGAAAAATATTTTTAACGAAATAAGTATAAATTAAAAAATTTTTCTAAAATATCTCCTGAAAAAATGTTTTCCATTCCCGAAAAACAAATCAGATAACAGTTTATATAAAAATGTTATTCTTGTAAATTTTAAATTCTCAGGACTTTATAAAGATGTTATGTATATCTCTTTAGCTTCATATATACATATATATATAGTTTCATACATATATAGCATATATCTCATATATTTGTGTGTATATTGTTATGCCCCAATAACGGGTCCGTGATTAAAGGAGTGAGACTGATATAAAGCGAAGGTCAAGCAAAGCTTTATTTCGTGCCAAGCATCAAGAATCTAACCGAACGTTCAGGGACGCACCTCTTACAAGAGAGGGCGACCCTTCTCTGTTTCACAGACTAGCATTTAAGGGCAAGGGCCATGCAGTCAGGCCTGGCCAGGCACATGTGGCCAATGAGATTGTAACACACACAGGAAACGCCACAGTGATGCTAGGTGACCAATTGAGTTACAATTTACCCTAGTAGACATTTGACTCAGCCTATCACCTTGGTTGGGATTGGCGCCCAAAAGGCTCCCAAAGGGTGGGGCCCACACTCCTTGGTAACCAGGGAGACAGTATGCATCCCTGCATTGATTGGATGTCTCCACCTGGCCTGATCCACCCCTATATTTGAGCTTTGTTACCTGAGGCTGGTTTCTGGGACTTGTCTCCAAGTAAATCCCCTGGGGGAAGGAGAGCAGTGACCGTTTAACTTTAATGAAAGCCTCTTGTTAAATAGGTCCTTACATTTATGTGAGAAAAATATATGTGTGTGTGTGTATATATATATATATATATATTTGCATATACCTTGCAATATTCTTACGTATACTTCTAATACATACTTCTACCATCACCTTAATGCTAGAAAAGAGAAAGATTGTCGTGGACTAAGGCTTACCCTTGGTTCTTTAGATTTTAATGGATGAGGCTTAAAACATTTAAAGGCACACAGAGTCCATGAATAATTTGTGTGTAATATTCTGCACCTTCGTGGTGAGTAGATCAACAAATTTTGCAAAGGTTAAAGACAACTAATCGAGATAGAAGAGAATTACAACTCTGAATTGTGTCAGAATAATGGTGTATGCACTGTGGTGAAGCATCTGGATTTAGATCTCACCTTGCCCACCAGGCTGTGAAAGACCTCTTTAACTTTCTTAATATTTCTGATCTCAGGGGCGCCTGGGTGGCTCAGTGGGTTAAAGCCTCTGCCTTCGGCTCAGGTCATGATCCCAGGGTCCTGAGATCAAGCCCCGCATCAGGCTCTCTGCTCTGCGGGGAGCCTGCTTCCTCCTCTCTCTCTGCCTGCCTCTCTGCCTAGCTGTGATTTCTCTCTGTCAAATAAATAAAATATTAAAAAAAATTATAAAAAAAATATTTCTGATCTCAGTTTTCTAATCTATAAAATAAAGATAATGAAAGGACATATTTCAGAGATGAATTTATCATGAACTGAATAAAGCCTAAGTTTAGTGCCCTGACAATATGTGATTGGGTATAATTGTTCAAAATTTGCACGAATTTTGCAAAAAAAATTTGCAGAAATTTGATCTTTCTCTTTTGTATGTTAGGGTTTATACTGAGTATTAAATTAGATAAATAAAAATCATAAAGCTTTAGGATTATGCCTAGAACAGGGAAAACCCTTGATTAATGTTCCTTACCATTATTATTATCAACCACCATAGGCAATTTTCTTGTGTTTATTTTTCCCATTGCTGCATACGATTGAATATTTCATATCTTAAATAGTATGGCTTAGGGGTGTTTAGGAAAGAGCTTAATTATTAACAGAGTTTTCTATTTACCAAATTCGGAAAAAGAAATGGTATGAAATACATTAATTCAAATGTTAGACTTACAGATACAAATCTAAGAAGAGGTAGCTTTTAGAATATAATAAAGGCCATGTTTGCATTTTGATGAAATATCTAAAATATTTATTCAGAAAAAACTGGTACTATGCGGAGTAAACTTACTTAAATGAGATTTCATACACTTGTCAAATTGAACTCCCCAGAATTACACTAATCTTATTGTATCCATACAGAAACATCTACATATTCAGGGACTTAGCAATTTATACAAAAATGGCCATGCCATTTTCTAAGACACAGTTTTGGAACATATAATAACTATTTCACACTCATAATATAAAATCAATCATATTCATATGATATCTATTTTACTTTTCATAATCAAATGTCCTCATACCTTTAATCGTACACCTAAAAGTTACAAACATAAGCTATCTCTATAAATTATGATTAATCACACAAAGGATCATAATAAATTAATATAATGGACTTGTGATTAAGCTCTACATTTTGAATTTTCTATTTTATTTAAACAAAGGAGATAAATACACTCACTGCTTATGAATAAAACTCACCAGGAAATTTGTTTATACTATTGCATTTCAAATAATAGGAGTTTGACTATTACCCTCACTGAATCATCAAGTCAATATAGGAATTCATTTCATGCTTCAAGATAAAACAAATTTAAGACAAATACATTAGAGTTGGTTCTAACAACAGCTTAAATCCTGAAGCAATACTAATTTATACACATGTGGAACTGCATCTTAATGACTTTTAATGTGAGATATATATATATTTTTTTCAATGTAATTTAAAATCCTGTTCAGAGAAGAATGCTAGCTGTGTTTGTCTTGCCTTTTCTGAGTCAGTCATGAAATCACCTCATGAATTAGCTGAGCAATAGTAAGAATGAAGAAGTTGTTTCTTTCTGCTCTGCTCAGTGGAGATAGAAAGGTGAGTAAGTTCAATTCACATAGTGAGTTGAATGGCTCAAATCACAAGGCCATTTCCTGCTTCATGCTGTGCCCATTTAGTAAAACTGAATTGGTCATCATGTTTTTAGCATTGCTTTTCAGAGATGTCATACGCACTGCAGAAGAGCTGGGAAGGTAGCTGGTTGATCCCTCTTGATAGGACTTCCTCCCACAGCAGAGCTGGCTGTTGAAATGCCTCCTGAAGCTTTCACTGAGTAGATAAAGAGCAAATGGGTTGACACAAGAATTGCAAAAGCTCAGAACACGGGCAACTAAGGTGACAATCATGTGGCCTAGAGATGGGTCAATCTCATTATAATTGAAAGACCTATACATGTAGAGAACATGATTTGGAAACCAACAGAAGACAAAGCAGCCCACGAAGACTAGCACAATTTTAGCCAGGCGCTTCCGTGTCTCCATCTGCAAATACAAGGAAACAGTTGCGCTGGTTACAATGAAAATGGAACCATCCACACGCAAAACATCATGGTGCAAAAAGTAAAATTTACCATGGCATGCAAATGCATCTAAAAACACAAAAATTATTTTCCTCAACAAAGTGATGATTTCAACAGTTTGGCAAAGCCTATTTTGGTCACTATACCCTTTCATCTAAAAATATTCGACAGTCTCTACAAGACTAGATGATTAATTATTAATAAATAGCTATGTCTTCATGTTAAAACTGTGACCTATAAAAATTCTCTCTTATTTTTAATTACTTTCCTGTTGCTTAATCTACTGTGTTCACTTTAAATATAAATCATTAGTTTGTGTTAAATCCACTGAATTAATGAAGCATACAATGTACTTAAGATTAGAGTTGTTTTAATCAGGGTAATTGAAATACAGCATGACTTTTTAAATCCCTATTCCACCAAAAAAAAAAAAAAAACCTTGAGATTTAAACTTCTCATTCACATAAATCAAAACCTGATATAACTATCAATCCTGTAAGTATTACTATATTAGATTACCTTTAAAAATAAAAAGATATTTTCTTTCTTTTCTTAAACTTTACATACTGCATTTACTGTTTTATAATAAAGCCTTCAGGAATGTGACAGACAAAATTCAAGTATTGGAAATAAATCTTTTTAATCTAAAAATCATTTTCTAACATCTAGAGTTCAAGGTTTAGCTCATATTTGTCTTGCTTCCTTAAATATTTAAATGAGGCAACATGAATGTGAAAACATAATTTATCAAAGGATATTGATAGTAGGCAAAATGATATTTCCTGAACTAAAACTATTGATAGTGAATTAGAATATGCAAAAGAAAACTGTAGTGAGTGGTGAACCGGGGAAGCAAATAAAGATGCAGTAAAGAGGAGGAAAGAAATGTGGTATCCCCAGATGTATCCTGGTGGTATGAGTTAAGCAACCTGGCAATATTAAGAAACTCAACTGTGAAATTTAGGTTATGAAGCAGTGTCCACCCTAGCAGGTGGAACATGGGTGGAACAATCTTAGGGCAGCCTATACTTAGAGACTCAAATGCACAAGTAAGCTATTGGCATTGAGATTACTTCTTACTGATAACAAGCCTAGCTACCCAGCCAGAGTTTATAAGTCCCAATAGAGAAATTCACAAAAACAAGGCAGAACTAAGGCCATTTAAAAAAACAAAAGTAGAGGTGGGAGGGTAAGAGGAACTCAATTTTAGAAACCAAAGCAAAAACTCAAATACTCAAATTGAGATACAAATTGGATCAGAGGGCAAAGGAAAAAGTGCATTGAACCTATGGCCTGAATTTTTTTGTTTCAATGATGCTAGATATTTAGATAAGAAACCTATTAACTTATCTATAATTATTTTAGTGATGGTTGATTTTTTGGCTTCTAAAGAAGTTGGATCTCTGATGTTGATGGTCATCAATAAATAGAGGTCACCTTCCATGCAAGAACTCTCTCGAGATTCTGCTGTTGTTGAAGTGTGCAACGCCCCAGTCTGTGGCTCCATTTACAACCTAGCAATTTTAATGATCTGCCATTCAACATGCCTTTAAAATGGTGAAGACCTAACCAAACCTCCCTGTACCTACAAAATCCTTTGGAAGAAGTTCCTCTCTGAGAGTCCACAAAAGCCCAATTTGAAACTCTGTCCCACTAGACAGTATTTCCAGCTATTTGTGGATTAACCCAATTTGTTTTACCTTAAGTTAGTATCTCTGTATATTCCTTAAGGAAGAAAGACTGTGTAAGGTGCATCTGTAATTTTTAAATTAGCAAATTATTTTTATAAGACAAGCTATAAAGTCGAGTTAAAGAAAGCATGACTTCAGCGCCAGCCACCTCTGGATCACTCTCACCCTTGTTCTCTGCCTTCTGTTCCCAGAGCCCCATTCTGTCATCCTACCCAAATAGCATCCCCAGTTCCCAGACTGTGTCCTACAGTCCTTTCCTGATGAATCCTCCTCCCAGATTTTCTGTCATCCTTAATGGGCTAATGGGAGGAGAGATAATAATTAAATAAATTTATACTTGAAATTTTAATTTTCTGGTTTATGTTGTTTTTTTTTGCATAAACATTTACAGGTAAGGAAAAGCCTTCAAAGACATTAAGTTTTAACAGCTCCAGGCCCAGATGGCTGATAAACTGGGCTTCACTGGACCTCTACAGAGCTGTAACATGGCCACATATGAGAGGTTCCACCCCTCCTTCTCCGGGCACAACATCCCTTCTAGTCCAGGCTAATGCAAATCCATTGCACTGTGACCCTGTTCTAATCTTTCACAGTACTGAGAACCCATGAGACAGAACAGAAAATAGCAGTTAAGGCATCTGACCCACACACCTGGAACACACACACACACACACACACACACACACACACACACACACACCCTACCAAGCTTACCTGTTTTTTAGTATGTTCATTGTATTCTCCAGGAAGATTATGTGCACTTTTAATTAAGGTCTTTGCAATATGATAATAATAAACGCTAATAATAGCTAGTGGAATGAGGAAATAGACCAAGAAGATGAGCACTGAATGAATCTTTGGGTGTAATTCATCCGTCTGAGGGTAAGGTATACACGCGGTGAAGTTGCCATTTTCCAAGCTATCAATGCGCGTCACTTCTGAAAACACAGCTTCTGGAACCGCCAGCAGCACGGAGATCACCCAGATCCCCACCGCCTTCACGCAGGTCCACAGCACTGCCCCGGATGTCTGGATGTCCATGGGGTTGACAATGGCTCTGTACCTGGAAAGACAACACGCCTCACATCACTCTCTTAGAAGGAAAATGTAAAGGGAAGGAGAAAAAGAGAGGAAGGAAAGGAGGTAGGTGGGGAGAGGAGGAAGGAGATGCTACTTGCAAATATTGCATTACTCGCTAGCGGTTTTGTAGTGTATGAAAGACTGTATCCCCGATGTCTGTCTGTGTACAAGTCATTCCACTGCTTATTAGCACAGAAGATAGGAAAGAGAAAGGGAAAGATTTTAAACAGTCATTCCCCAAATTGTATTAATTTGCTTACCTATTTCACAAGTTTTATTCTAAATCAATAATACTACAAAGTACCATCATTTATTGAATATTTGTATTTAAATCATTACATTTTAAAAAAGTTATCATTACCGAAATAGCTATAATATACAACAACCCTAAATTACAAAATGACTACAAAATAATGTTACTGAGTTCTATCTTGATACTCTTCTTCGGCTTTTGAGCCTGAGTCCCCCAGGCTGAGTCCAGTCCTCTCCTGAGGACATCAGTAAATCTTACAGACTAATCTAAACTGGGATTTCTGCCATAATTCAATCATAAGAACTGTAAGAACTGAAGATGAAATAACAGTCTGTCTTTGCAGCTCTAATTTATTTTATGTGGAGACCTCATGAAATCCTCTCTTCCTATTTAAAAGCATCATAATGGTAAAAGGAACCACAATCCAGGACACAGGGGTTAAACAATCCAAATGGTTAACTCAGTCACACACTTTAGGGTAATAATAATGCAAACAAACCAAAATTATGTGTGAACATCAAGTTATTTATTTTTTTTCTGAAAGTATTTCAGCTCCAGTTAACCTAGAAGGTAACACAATATGGTAAAAAGTAATTTTAGTCAAACAAATCTTAGCCATTGTCTTATCTCTGATATCCTTTGGAAAATCACTTAAGATCTTCATCTATAAGGTGGAGATAAAAACATTTCTTTCAAAGTTTTTGATTATGAAAAAAGGAGAGAGCATCTATTACCGTGACTGCCAATTAGCAGATATTAACCATGCCATGACTCTGTACGTTCTCCTTATTTACATTCGATTTAGTCTAGTGTTCTAAACAATTCAGAATATTTCAAGAACCATAATAAGCAGGTAAGATCTTCTGAGGTCCTCTCAAGCTGTTTCCCATTGCCTGCAGAAGAGGAACAGCTCCCAGCCTGAAGGGAGCCTCTCTTTCTCCTTCCTCATTTGTATCGAATGTCATTCCCAGGCCCTCAATAAGAGAAGAACCATATTTTTATCTAGAGTCTTCCCATGTATAACAGGAAACATATAAATTTTAAAGTAGAACAACAGCAAAGGGTCTTGACAGCAAATTAAATAAAGTAGCATACATAATGCATTTATTTTACCCAGACTTTGCACATGGCAAAACACAGTAGGCATGTGTTCCCTCCCCCTTTGGTTTGACTGGATGTTCTTAAGAAACTAAAAGAAGAATTACAATCAGTAACTAGAATGAGCTGGTTTTTTTCTGTTGTTTTTTTTTTTTATCAGATTAATATATTCAAAGAGGTTTTTGTTTTGTTTTGTATTTCTTTTTGTTTTTAATCAGAAAGCACTACAAGCCTATAAAGAAAAATAGAAGCTCCTGATTTCATTTCAGGTCCTGCTCCTGGGTTGAACCAATTTCACATCATGACCTCCATATGTCTAAGAAATGTCCTTCTGCCACTGTCTCTTGAAATAAATATTGTAGACATTTGCTCTCAACATCATGTTATGGAATTTAAAGACTTTTCTCTCTTATATCACCTTTATTCCTCACATCGCCAACTTCCTGATTTAGTATGCTATATTAAATGTTTATAAAGTAGTCACTACACTGTTATGATGACTGAACAAGTATCTCACACTGCAAGATTAAGTAATATGTTTTCTTTCTTAAACATGTCTCTGACTTACCTATAGTTGCTACTTGATCAGTTTTGTTTGCATAATTTTCCATGTTCGTGAATTAACTTTTTAAAAAAAGGTTCTTCCACTATCTTGTTGGATAATTGGAGTCCCAGTGCTTGAATCTCAATTCCTCTCTCTAAGTCTTCTACTTTAATCAGCAAATCTCCACCTTCTTTTTGGTTTTACTTTCTACCATACTTGATTAGCTTTAGCTTTCATTCTTTCTTCTGACTTTTTAAATTTCTGCTATCATATTTTTAATTTCTAGAAGTTCTTCCTAGTTTTCAAGTCACTCTTGCATAGCAAACTATTCTTATGAATATAAGTTCTTATTATATGTCTATGGAACTAATTCAGAAAAAAATTTTTTTACGTCTCTTTCTCATATAGTTTCAATAATAGGTAACAATAATAACAGCACACTTTCTCCAAAGTTTCAAGCAAAAAAAAATTTTTTTTCATACTAAAATCCAAGTGGATAACTATTTAGAAGTAAGAAACCTAGTGGGAGTATAAGACCTGGGTAGAGAAGGCCTTTCCAACAGGGTCGATTACTGGTCATGTATCGTGCACGGAAGGGAAATAGACTTTGGATCTTTCCCTAAATGATATACATATAATGGAAAGGGGAGTACTGTTCCCCTCACAGAATCCAGTAACTATATTTTAGTACCAATAAATATCATTTTCGCTGTGAATCCATTTTTTCTTTTTGTATGTTCAGATGTCCCTCTTTGCTTTTTTTAATTTTTTTTTTAATTTTACTTATTTATTTGACAGACAGAGATCACAAGCAGGCAGAGAGGCAGGCAGAGGGGGTAGGGGGAAGCAGGCTCCCTGCCGAGCAAAGAGCCCGATGCAGGGCTCGATCCCAGGGCCCTGAGATCATGACCCAAGCCAAAGGCAGAGGCCCAAACCACTGAGCCACCCAGGTGCCCCTTTTTTTATATTAATCGCAAGCTGTTCTTGAAATTCACAGAAATATAATTAAAATAGATAGTAAACCAAAAAACAAAATAACTAATACATTCAAAGACTTATGCTAGAATTTCTCCTCAAAAGTTAGATATCTACTACCTACCAATTAATATTTCAGATCAAATTACAAAAAGCTGATGATAAATTCTTTTATACATGGAAGAGATGAGAAAAGACCAGAGAAGTTTGGGGGAAGGGTGATGATTACTAAAAATTGATCAATTAACTAGCTCTCCTTGTTAGATTGTCAGAAAACTCAAAGACTATTCTGAACTTTCCTTTGTGGATTTAAAAAGGAGGAAAGTCAGGGGTGCTTGGGTGGCTCAGTCAGTTAAGCATCTGCCTTGATGTCAAGTCATGATGTCAGGGTCCTGCGATAGTGCCCAGCATCAGGCTCCCTGCTCAGCGGGGAGTGTGCTTCTCCCTTTCCCTCTGCCTCTGCCCCTCTCTCTCTCTCTCTCTCTCTCTCAAATAAATAAGTAAAATTTAAATTTAAAAAAAAAAAGAGGAGCGGGGGGAAAACAAACATCACTCCCCTACCTTTATTCCCACCCCACATCTAACCACATAAACATAAAGCATGTTAGGGAAACTGTGAAGAGGAATGAAAGTTATAACTCTTTCATTCTGACAAGATTTCCATAGTAGAACCAGCAACAGATCTAGAATTCTTGCTTTAGAAGTAAGAAACCTAGTGGGAATATAAGACATGGGTAGACAAGGCCTTTCCAACATGGTCGATTACTGGTCATGTCCTGCAAGGAAGGGAAATAGACGTTGGATCTTTCCCTAACTGATATACATGTAATGGAAAGGGGGAGTACTGACAAATCTATAAAGCCAGAAATCACAGTTTACAACAACAGATTACTGAAGTGTCATTATTAGTACTTAAATATTCACATAATTGTCAGAGAGTAAGTTTTACATTAATGTTTCATGTACATACATCTTTGAAAGGATAAAAAGTCAAGCAATACAGTGCAAATTAGTAAGGACATGTTTAATCATCTTTCCTTTAAATATTTATAAAAATGTAGGAATGAAACAGTCCCTCAGTATGCAAACTATCCCATTAAATTTAGTAGCATAACACATGTGTGAAAAGCATTATTTTTTTTTCTTTCAGATAGTCTCAGAAAGGTATCCTTAATGGAAAACTAGAAAATAATCAATCAAAAGGGATTAAAGAAAATATAATTACCATTCATGTATTAAATATTTTTTAACATTTTATTTATTCATTTGAGAAAGAGAGACCTAAAGACAGAGAGCACAGAGGGAGAGGCAGAGGGAGAAGAAGAAGCAGACTCCACGATGAGCTGGGAGACCAATGTGGAGCTCTATCCCATGACCTGAGCCAAAGGCAGATGCTTAACCATCTGAGCTAACCAGGTGCCCCTCATGTCTTAGATATTAATGAACCGATAGGCTTCTTCATTAATTTTTGTTTTGAATCTTGCACTTATCATATCTGTGTATAGTCTAAATTTAATGTAAAGGGTAATAGAATATAATCATATTACAAAATATGTAACAAAATTTAGATCATTTTAGCTTGTATAAAGTCATCTCAATATCTCAAATTCTCCACCTACATATTTCTGTAAACCTACTAGTTGCATTATCCATAGTTTCTTTTTTTCCTTATCATTCTTTCATCAGAGGGCAACAAAGAGTTTAAATGTGAACAATCTGACAAAGGAGAGAAAGGTACTGTGGAAGCAAGAGAAAGAAAATTTCAAAAAGTATAGACCCTCTGTGTCAACTACCTCTAAAAATAAAAACAGAAACCTTCTTTTGCTTACTGTTGTATCTAAAGTGCATAACACAATGCCTGACCCATAGTAATTTCTCAGTGAACATTTGTTAAACTAATAAGGAAATGTGGTCTGAGCAGCAAGGAGATCACTTTTTTAAAGTAGTTTTGGTAGAGTGGGGTGGTTTTTGGTTATCACGTTAAGGGGAGAATGGATGTTAGAGATGGATATACAGTCTAGTCCAATGATACCCAAGCTAGATCAATATATTCAGCATCACCTAGAGCTGAAAACAGTATTGGGTTTCTCCCCAGACTTACTGGCACAGAGTCTCTAGGACGTAAAAATGTGAGGTTCTGCATTTTACTAAGATTTTCAAATAATTCTAAATATAAACCAGGTTTAAGAAACCACTTTTTAGGGGCACCTGGGTGGCTCAGTGGATTAAGCCGCTGCCTTCGGCTCAGGTCATGGTCTCAGGGTCCTGGGATCGAGCCCCGCATCGGGCTCTCTGCTCCGTGGGGAGCCTGCTTCCTCCTCTCTCTCTGCCTGCCTCTCTGCCTACTTGTGATCTCTCTTTCTGTCAAATAAATAAATAAAATCTTAAAAAAAAAATTTAAAAAAAAAAAAAGAAACCACTTTTTAGGGATGCCTGGGTGGCTCAGTTGGTTAAGCAGCTGCCTTAGGCTCAGGTCATGATCCCAGCATCCTGGGATCGAATCCCACATCGGGCTCCTTGCTCAGCAGGGAGCCTGCTTCTCCCTCTGCCTGCCACTCTGCCTGTGCTCACTCGCGCTCTCTCCCTCTCTTTCTCTGACAAATAAATAAATAAAATCTTTAAAAAAAAAAAAAAGAAAGAAACCACTTTTTAAGAAGATTGACTGTGGCCATGAGCATCTTTCCACAAGACCCCCATGAACTTGCCTGATGCAAAGGACACGCATTCATCAGTGGAGAGTATTGGTTATCCAGTGAAAGTTCAGTGTTAAGAATTAGAGGCATGCGGGGCACCTGGGTGGCTCAATGGGTTAAGCCGTTGCCTTCGGCTCAGGTCATGATCTCAGGGTCCTGGGATCGAGTCCCGCATCGGGCTCTCTGCTCAGCGGAGAGCCTGCTTCCCTTCCTCTCTCTCTGCCTGCCTCTCTGTGATTTCTCTCTGTCAAATAAATAAAATCTTTAAAAAAAAAAAAAGAATTAGAGGCATGCCCTTAACAATATGTCACATCATGCTTTCTTTCTTTCTTTTTTAAAGATCTATTTGTTTGTTTGAGAGAGAGAGAGAGCGCGTGTGCACATGTAAACAGGGGAAGGGCAGAGGGAAAGGTAGAGGGAATACTCAAGCAGACTCCCTGCTGAGCATGGAGCCTGATCACAGGGCTCCATCCAAGGACCCTGAGATCATGTCCTCAGCCAAAATCAAGAGTCAGCCACTTAACCAACTGAACCATCCAAGTGCCTCACACCGTGTTTCATTATTTTTTTAATTTAAATTCAATTAGCCAACATATAGTATATGATTAGTTTCTGATATAATGTTCAATGATTCATTAGTTGCATATGACATCCAGTCCACACGTCTTAAACATATTTATAGCTTGTAGCAGTAAAGCTTATTGTGAATAAAATTAATAAACTTACTGTTTAAAATTATCTATTCAAGATCACAGAACAGAATGTCTAAAACAATAATCTTTTTTAAAAATAATGGAATGGAAGTGGGATGTAACTTTGGAAAGGATGAGAAATACCAGATTCAATTACAGAGGCTCAGCAATTCCATTTGTTCTTTATGCCCCCCCTACCAATTACTTTGTTTTTAACCCATTAAACTGTATGATTTAAGGGGCACCTGGGTGGCTCAGTGGATTAAGCCGCTGCCTTCGGCTCAGGTCATGATCTCAGGGTCCTGGGATCAAGCCCCGCATTAGGCTCTCTGCTCAGCGGGGAGACTGCTTCCCCCTCTCCCTCTGCCTGCCTCTCTGCCTACTTGTGACCTCTCTCTCTGGGTCAAATAAATAAATAAAATCTTTTTTTTTTAAAGTGTATGATTTAAATGACATATGAAAGTGTCACAAGTAGAATGACAATGACAAATCATGTTAGTGAAGGCAACAGGTTGGAACTAGCCAGTCTATGATTAAAGGAATTGGAGAAAGCCTATAGAAGGTAGAGAGCTCATTTCTATTAATTTTTCAATAGGCTCATTTTGTTCTCCACTTCAGTGCCTATTATCTAATAATGAACTGCATATATGAATATGTATTGTTTTGAGTGAATAGGTTGTTTGTCATCCAGACACATAGTTGACATAGTATAAGTGGTTATATAGCTACATATTATTTAAAAATGCTTTCACATTAATTATGTCATTTCACAAAATAATCCTGTGCAGTAAAATTAATTAAAGTACCCATTTTACAGAAAAGATTATTGAGATTAAGGGATCAAATGAGGTTGAAGTGATAGCCAGTAGGCAGATGACTCAGGATTCACAAAAGACTATCTTATGACTTCAGAGTCTATATTTTTTCAGTTTATTGCACATTGCAGATACAACTGAAAAATTAAATGCTTTCTCTATTCTATTTTTAGACATTTGATCGCCTTGTTCTTTGAAAGTCAGTGGTATTTTTAAGTGGAAAGACGATTAATGTCTGTAATCACGTTTTCTCAATTTAATGATCATTTTTATGGGAGAAACTAAGCCTCGATAGTACTAGCAAGTAACATTTCATACCTTTTTAAAGATTTTATTTATTTATTTATTTGACAGAGAAAGCACAAGCACACAGGGCAGCTGGCAGAGGAAGAGGGAGAGGAGGCTCCTACTGAGCAGGGATCCAAATGACATGGGGCTTGATCCCAGGACCTTGGGATCATGACCTGAGCTGAAGGCAGACACTTATCATCTGAACCACACAGGTGCTCCCATTTCATATTTCTTGAGTCATCTCTAAAAACTGCATTTTCATCAAATCAATGTAAATGCCTACAGTCATCTCTAGATCATGGTCTTATAATCTAAAACTGGTTTCTCGTGAGATGTTTAATGCTTGGTTATCCCTTAAAATGTGATTCTCTTCCAAAAATTAATTTAAAGTAAATTACAATTATTAAAATTTTCATTTTCAAAATATCCCCCCCAAATTTCCACAAACAATAAAAGTAAAGAAGGTCTGCACTGAAAGTTGAAAAAATATTCTTAATGAAAATCTGCAGAAGACAAAAATCAAAACCTAATGTCAAATAGATAAATCAAGTGAAAAGCTAGGGATAAATAAATGGTTAGCATTTATTCTTGTTCCCATTGAAGATCCCTGAGTAACTGGAAATAGAAAATACTGCCCAGAACCTCAATAAATCAGAGGCATTCACAAAGATATTGAATGGAATATTATACAACCACAATAAAGGATGAGATCATGCCATTTGTGACAACATGGATGGACATAGAAGGTATTATGCTATGAGAAATAAGTCAGATTGAGAAAGATAAATACCATATGATTTCTTTCATGTGTGGATCCTGAAAAGCAAAACAAATGAAAAAAAAAAAAAAACAATAAAAAAGTAGAAGCAGATCTACAAATACAAAAAATGAGCTAATGGTTGCCCAAGGGAAGGGAGGTGAGGGGATGAGAAAATGGGTGAAGGAGGGGAGCAGATATAAAGACATGATGAATGTCATAAGAATAAAAGGAACAACAGAGGAAATATAATCAATGTTATTGTAATAGCATTACATTGTGACAGATGGTAGCTACACTTGTGATGAGCATAGAATAATAGAGAAGTTGACTCACTATGTTATACACCTAAAACTAATATAACATTGTATGTCAACTATACTCAAGTTTTAATTTTTTTTTTCAAAAAAGAACTTGAAAATGAGAAAATAAAAATGTAATTAAAATTTTTAAAGACTTTGGAGACTGGTCAACCCTCCTGAGGAATCAGTAACTGGAAGAACAAAAGTATATTCTTATTTTCATTCCTGAAATACACAAACAGGAACTGTACAACTGGGACAACTAACAATAAGGGAAGTGTTGTTGAACTTCATTGTCCGACTTCTTGGCTCAGCCAGAGCAGATGGGCCCCTATTTAAATGTAACATCACAGGGAAAAGACTGACAGGTACATCTTAGAGCATCTTTATTTCCACTGAGAAGTGGGCCAAACAGAATCAGTATAAATTATTAACTGAAAGACTTGTCTGAGATGTTGCAACATGGAGTAGCAGGATGGGTAGACCCCCAGAGGCCGAATTCACTAACCAGCTGCCTCACCAATGCAAGTGTCCCTCCTCTTTTGGTCTTTCTCTGCTCAAAACCCAGGTAGGGAAATAATAGGATCCTAGCTATAGTCCCTCAGCCCTGCAGTTGAAGACATTATTCTTAATTTGCAAATGAAGAAAATAATCGCTTTATGAGCACGTGTTTTGCACTATTTTATCACCTTCTCCAACTAGAACATTTGAACCTAACAGATGTAGGACTAACACCCACATGCCTGGTGCGTTCCTTCTTACTTACAGCGTGTCCCAAACATTTCAGATCAAGGTGATGAATAGCTTCAAAATAATCTTCAAAAACTATAAATTCATGTATAAGTTATGGCAATAGTGTGAATATTGTAAAAATTATCCAGTACCTCCAATGTGGTATTTAGAGTCTCTCTAAAGAGAAAGAAAAAGGGACATAAGATAGAAGCATTTGACTTATTAGAGTCAAATATTTGACTTATTGGAGTCAAATATAGCAACTTCTGTTTAACAAAAAAGCACATATTCAAATTAAAAATGAATAAATTAAGTGCAGGTTATAATTTATCCTGTTTTATGACTATATAAAAATAACATTGAGCACTTGTAATGGGAAAAAAAATGTCCTTTTTGCATCGGCAGCCAGAAAGCTTGCAGGCAAACATGTGACTCACATTTTGTGGTAGTATAAGTCACCATATAGTCTTCAGATTTTTATTTTTCCTCTACCTGGGTTTCCTCCCATTTTTATTTCTGTTGTATGTTGTTTGTATCTTTATTTTTAAGCTCCCTTAAATTTTTTTGGAACAAGTTGACAATAAGAAAGTCCTCACTCTGATAAACTGGGTTATCAGGGCAAGTGGGGAATCTGAACTCTCCAGTAGAGTTTAGAAATACACTAAGAAATATATATGTCAGTGCAGTGCATGCTATCCAGGACTCCAGATCAAAGGATCACATGCTACCCATGGCTCCAGACCAAAGGAGAAAGCATCTGCAGGCGGGGCCAACTGGTTAATGAGTATCTGAGCTTTGGTCCCAGCAAACAGATTAGGGCATTCCTCGCCCCACCCCCCCCACCCCCACCCCATCACTGGATTGAGACCACTAAAAACTTTTCTTCCAGCCTAGGGAGTGTAGATCCAGGGCCTACATTTGATCTGTTCCACTATTTTAACAAATAATTATACTGAAGAGAGTATCTGTTTGCATTGGTAAAATATCCAAATAATGTTAATGATTCAAGGTTCATACCTAACAGAACCAGCTCAGTTATGGAATTAAATCTGATTATTTCAGCAAGCAAACAGAAGTTTGAAATCATGAATATTTTAATACTTTAGTCAGATTTGGTGCAAAATTACTTTTGCTTTCAATCCAATTTTGACTATTTAATATTAGAAAAACAACATAATCCAATACATTAAATTAATATTAATCTCACCTTTATTATTTTATAGATTTTTAATATTTGATTTATAAATGCATTTTAGTTAACACATAAAAAGGAATAAGAATTGTTGTCTAGTTTTACATTTGTAAATATATAAAATTATAAAGTTCGCAGTTCAGCACTAGGAATCTGAGAAAGTTTTCCTGTAAAAGAAAAAGAACTCATTCTTAAAAGCTATTTGCATTTTAATTAGGGCCTTTTAGAGGCCAAAAGGTCTTCAAGAATCAAAGAAATTACATTCTAAGCTTGGAAATGAAGCTACTGTATTCGATAGTGAAGGAGAGATCTATAATGCCAGCCATAAACAAAGTACATTTATGGGACTTAAACTACTCAGTGTCACAGCACACATGTGAGTGTGTGAGAGTGTGTGTGTGTGTGTGTGTGTGTGTGTGTGTGTAAAACTGTTAAAAATATAATACCACAGAGAGACTATGCAAGTGTCTGTAATTATCTATTTAATATGAGCAAGCAAACAAGTACATTTTCAAAATACAAAAAAATTCATTAAGATAAAAGTAGAAACCAAACAAAAGTCACCACTCTCACCCCCCTGGATCACACTATTATCTCCTTGACCCACTCTGGCTGTGATATGGCTCTGAGGCACGTCTACAGTGGACAGAAATGAACTTTCCAAAGGATGAATCAGTTGAAACTTCTCATAAAAGTTTGGAAAGCCAAGGATAATAATCTTGAGTACCAAAAGTGTCACCCACACAACCCTTTGGCCCTACTGATCAAGGTGATTTAGGCCCCAAGGTAGATTCACAAGTATTATATTTCTTATGTCAGTCTCTGCTCTAGAACACTGAAGTCCACATCACATTCCAGTATGCTTTCTGAAATAGAATTATCTTCCTCTTCCTTTTTCTACATCACTGTGATCTCTACTTCTAAACTCTCTCTCTTTTCTTAAGCAAAGACATTCAAGCCATCTCATGAAAACAGGATATTTGGTTTAACAAACAATCGAATTAAAACTTGTTGTTTAAAAACCCTAATAACAGGGTTTTGAATTGTGTGTGTGTGTGTGTGTGTGTGTTTCTTTTGTTTTAGTGTTCCTGTTGCTACAACTACTCTTTAATTTTGACTTTGAGACATTTATTTTACAATCACATATATGATGTTCTGTTGTTTTTGTTGAATCTAATGAATTAGCTTTTTTTTCAAATTTTATTTATTTATTTGAAGACAGAGATCACAAGTAGGCAGAAAGGCAGGCAGAGAGAGAGGGGGAAGCAGGCTCCCTGCTGAGCAGAGAGCCCAATGCAGGGGCTCTATCTCAGGACCCTGGGACCATGACCTGAGTGGAAGGCAGAGATTTTAACCCACTGAGCCACCCAGGTGCCCCATGACTCAGCTTTTGCAATCATTTTTGCTTTTTTACTCTTGGGTGCTTTGTTTCAAACTGAACTTTTCCTATCATTAGTAGGAAAGATCATTAATAATTTCTTATGATTAGAAAAGCAATAACACGGCTCAATGTGAAGAGTACGGCTTTGAACTGAGCTCAAACGCTAGATCCTTCTTATTATCAGATCATGAAAATGTTGCTTAATTTCAAGACCTAGTTTTCTTTACTTAAAAATGGTAATAATATTAATACCTACTTCATAGTGTTGTGAGGGTAATAAACTCACACACAAAAAGTACAGTGCTAAGGGAGATTCATCTTCTACTTGTAATCAAATTGTACAGGAAATCAAAACATTTGCTTAAATAAAATGTGAGGAGATCAAGTACTTATCAACATGCGATTACTGTGTTCTGGAAGAAAAGAACACATGTAGACAATATCCAGCAAAACATTTCCAAACCACTTTAATTGAATATTGGAATGTATGGGTCATTTCATCACTAGTGATTTCAGTTACTTAGTTTATATTTCCCAAACAAGCACTAAAAGGCAAAGTAGAACCTGGACCAAGTAGAAAAGGTAACCCACTTTTTATCATCCTTAGTATAAGTCGTTGTGCTTCATTTACGGAGTACCTGCCACACATAACAAACTGAAAAAGTCAGTATGTGAAGAATAGCGTGTTCTCTCAGCTTGGTCAGAGCCAATTTACCTGTGGGTCTCTATGATAATAGGTTGAGAAAAAGTGGCATGAAATAAACTCAAGCCTTGGATCTTGCTACTTATGGAAATAAAAGCACAATGATAGTAATTTTAACTATTGTAATGATAGCTATTCATTAAGTTTTATTCTAATCATTAAGTAGAACTTTTTTAACTTTCTAATTAAAATAGGCCCGATAAGGAAGGGTAGCTAAATGAAAAAGTCACATTTTAATTATAGGAGTCAAAGAAAACTTCATGAAAGGTAATAGAAATGGTGTCCTATTAGCAAGATGAGGTGCATAATTTACCCAAAGTCACCTATTTTTATAGGAATGTGGTTTTAGAAAGAATATGACACAACCCAAAAAGTCAATAATATTTGGTTTAAAAAGACAGGTGCTCTCAACTCCCCAGTGATTATTGTCTTTCCCTCAGTGAAGAAGAGCTCTTCAATGCCAGAGTGATGGAGGGGTATTATTGCAAATACCAGGAAATTTAGATGGACTCATTTTCCATTAAGATCAAGATGTAAATTAAAGAAGAGGAGAGTAAACACCTTAATCATCCAAGTCCAATTGTTTGTCTGAATAGCATAAGTCCATATCCTATCCTCAAGGGAATTAGACCAGGGTTCCATGCACAGTTGCCTAACTGGACATTTCATCACCATCCTCATCCTGACATCCTTCCTGCTTAAATGCCTAAGAGCATGATCACAGAAAGACTAAGGTAGGGGCACTGAATCAGGAGTCAGCCGACTTGGATTCTTCTCTCTGCTCTACCAGTGAAATTTACATTCTCTGGGCCTCTGTATCTTCACCTAGAGAATGACACAGTTGAACTTAGCTGATCTGCAAGGTAGAATAATGGTCACTTCCCCACGATTAATATATGTGAAAAGCAGATTTGATATCAAAAATCTATTTTTACAGCATCATTTTTTAAAGATTTATTCATTATTTGACAGATAGAGATCATAAGTAGGCAGAGAAGTAGGCAGAGAGAGAGGAGGAAGCAGGCTCCCCGCTGAGCAGAGAGCCCCAGGCCTTAACCCACTGAGCCACACAGGCGCCCCTTTACAGCACCATTTTAAGACACTAAAATTTGGTACCTACCTGTTGGGAGTGAGGGTGGAAATCACTTGACTTGAGGTATTAAAACAAAAATGTGTAGTCATCTGTCTGAAGAGAATTTACTATTGTAGTTGTTTGACTTCAAGTAAATAACAGAATTTAGTTAATAAGTGTAAACAATATTTCCTCATATTTGAAAAAAAACTCAAAATCAAACATTCCTCTAATATTAAGCCAGTCATTCTTACCTATCAGGTTATTAATTTGGGCACACAAGAAAAACTTCTACATGGTAGTTTCACTGCAATTATTCTATAGCTTTTCTATGAAACAGATAATAAAGATTTCCAAAGTGTGTGCAGGGGAGTAGGAAGACCAGGATATGCACTTTAAAAACTACTTTCAAACTAACGCAGTGTTAATTATTTTAAAAGTCATAATTTTCTTATATATATTTTTCAAGCTTCACAACTCAGTCCGTTTTAACTCCTTTTACTCTAATTCCCAGATACACTCTCCTCTGCTTGCCCATCCCCAGCCATTCCAACCCCCCCCCCCCCCCCCGCCAACCCCCGCCAAGGGGCACTCCTCCCCCTCTCCACCTCTTTTCCAGGCAACACCACCACTACCTGCGCCCTCACCTGTCGGCGCTGAGGGCAGTGAGAGTGAACACGGAAACCCCCACGGACGTGAGCTGGATCACCGGGATCAGTTTGCAGCCCACCTTCCCGAACATCCACTCGTCAAAGAAGTAGCGCGAGGCATCCACTGGGACGCAGGTGAGCAGCAACAGCAAGTCCCCGGCGGCCAGGTTAGAGATGAAGATGTTGGGGACGCTCCTCATGGCGCTGTTGGTGATAAAGATCTTCACCAGCATGATGTTGCCCAGCAAGCCCACCGTGATGATGAGCAGGTAGAGGGACGGGATCACGCAGCGGATTGCGAACTTGGCGCCGGTCCCGTCGGAGGGTGGCAGGAAGTCTCTCTCCGACACTCCGGGGACCAAGTCGCCCGGATTCTCCTCCACGGTCTCGGAGAGGTTGCAAAGAGACTTGGGGGGCATGTTCTCCTTTCCGGGAGAGTCCACTGGAGTTTCCATGCACCCTGGTGCCCTGACAAGTGCACCACACACTTGGGCTTAATCAATTTCCCTCTCACAGGGCCAAGTTTACTGCCTGGGGAGAGCGAGTCACACTGCCACGTCCCAAAGAGGACTGGGCCTTGGTGAGAAGATTGCCCACGCTCAGGTGCTTCACTTCTGGAGGGGCACACCGGCGCCTGCTGGCTCCAAATTTAAAAAAAGAAAAAGGCAAAGCAGTTGCGTCTTTGTTCTAATCCTCAGCGGTTTGTTTTCCTTTATAACTAGCGGAGAACAGTCCTGCTGTGAAAGAAGATTTATCCCTCCGGAATTAATAAAAGTACCTGCCCGACAGTTGGCGCGGAGGGGAGGAAGTCCTCCTGCCGATGCCCAGCGAACCGCAGCTGAGGCTGTGGGAATAGCAGACGGGCGGCGGGCACTTTGCTCTTTCCACAGCTTTGCTCTTGTTTCTGCAGTTCCTACTGAAATGTGTGGAATTGGAAGGGATCTGAGTCCTCTCTTTCACTCTGCGCCCCTACATAGTTCCATCCTTACCCGCCTCCGAGCGGGAGGAGCCCCAGACGGTTGCCAACCTCCCAATTCAGGAGCTGAGCTGGCAAGGTCCTGGCATTGGAACACTGGATTTAGGAAAGAGAATGAGTGACAGAGGATGGAGCAAAGAATGGAATTCCTTCCCCACTCTTCTTTCTTGAACCTTTTTTTTCACCCCAAATAAGGAAACTCTTTCCAACAGCTGGCATATTAGTTTTCAAAATATTTTATTGAAATATGGTATGCATAAGTACACATTTCCTAAATGTACAGCTTAATCTAACCACCACTCAGAACCTACAATCTCACTCTTATCCCTCACAGTGGCTGCTATTTATTCTAACTTTTATCATCTAAGATTAGTTTGCTGCTTTTGAGCATGTTATAAAGGGAACCATAAAGTATTTAATTTTGTGTCCAGTTTCTTTCTCTCAACATTATATCAGTGAGACTCACTCATGATATTGTGTGTAGCATTTTTTTTTAAAGATTTTATTTATTTATTTATTTGACAGAGAGAGATCACAAGTAGGCAGAGAGGCAGGCAGAGAGAGTGAGAGGGAAGCAGGCTCCCTTCAGAGCAGAGAGCCTGACGTGGGACTCGATCCCAGGACCCTGAGATCATGACCTGAGCAGAAGGCAGCGACTTAAACCACTGAGCCACCCAGGCGCCCCATGTGTGTAGCATTTTTCATTGCCATGGAGTATTCCAATATAAACATGCCACTGTATTTACCTCTTCTAATGTTGACATTTGGATTCTTTATGGTTTTAGCTAATTTGGACAATGTTTCCATTAATATTCTTTGCCTATCTTCTGATGCACATTTGAATGTCAGGTGTAGATTTTTTTTTTTTTATCACAATGATTGAATATGTTCAACTTTCGCAGAAATGAACAATTTTCCAAAGTGAATTCTAACTTTTTTTTCTTTTGGAAACTTGCTGGACAATATCTACTAAGGCTGAACATATGAGTGCCTATGACTGAACAATGCTACCCCTAAATGTATACTCAATACACATATAATGCACTATTTTTCAGTTTCAGTTATACAAGAGAGCGATTCAGCAGTTCCATACATAACTCAGTGCTCATGATGATAAGTGTACTCTTTAATCCCCATTACCTTGATAACGCTATTTTATTTTATTTTTTAAAGATTTTACTTATTTTTTTGACAGAGAGAGCTCACAAGTAGGAAGAGCAGCAGGCAGAGAGAGAGAGGAAAGCAGGTTCCCCACTGAGCAGAGCCAGATGTGGGGGCCAGGACCTCTGAGATCATGACCTGAGCCAAAGGCAGAGGCTTAACCCACTGAGCCACCCAGGCCCCCAATAACACTATTTTAAACAGGGTATTCCCAAAACCAAAATGACTTTCCAAATTAACACCATCTGAGTTTAATGTAAATTTCTCAGAAGTGGCACAGTTCTGAAGTTAGCTAAATAACACTCTTTGTTAGAAATGACATTAGGCTGGTTCTTGGTTACTAAAGAATAAAATTGTGTGATAAAAAGAAAATTAATCAAGAACTATCTACAATGATCTAGCCATAAGCTGATGAAATGTGCCAATCCATTTCTAAAATGTAAGCAATTGTTCAAATATTTCTGATCAGTAACAGCATTTAGTTATCATAGTTTCATTAGGCAAGATAAACATTTGCACTGTAGTCAATTTTATGTTTTCTAACTTGACTACAAGTCATTATCATATTCTTCTTGGATTTCATTACTTAATTTGTTATTAGGTTAAGGTTGGCTAAATAAGGGCACCTGGGCGGCTCAGTGGGTTAAGCCGCTGCCTTTGGCTCAGGTCATGATCTCGGGGTCCTGAGATCGAGTCCTGCATCGGGCTCTCTGCTCAGCAGGGAGCCTGCTTCCCTCTCTCTCTCTCTACCTGCCTCTCTATCTACTTGTGATCTCTCTCTGTCAAATAAATAAATAAAATCTTTAAAAAAAAGAGGTTGGCTAAATAAAATAAGTTTGAATGTATATAATGTATATAAATGTATATGTATATAAATCACTTTTATATGTCATACATATCAAGGCAATTAATATTACATATAAGTTGAGAATGTCTCTAGGAATTTTATCTTCAAAGTTATTTAAACTTTATCTTTTATCATTCAGTCTTATTATGCAAAATAAATTAACTACCAAAGCAATCTTCTACATTAAGAAATCTCTCACTTTTAAACTGCAACTATTCCATTCTAACCTTTTTTATGTGAAAACAAATTGCAGTCTAAATCGCTGTATGAATATACACACTCTTTTCTGACTGTGTCTGATGATGTTAAGCATTTAGATGAGAAAAATGTTTAATCTAAAATCTGGATTAATAAATATCCAATTGCCTGACATTACAGAAATGAGGTACCTAGAATTGAATTCTTGCATTTTAAGTGAATCCATATGTATTTACTCAAGGTCTTAGGTTTATGAGATTGGAGAGATAATGAATGCTTTAATAATAATAGCCTTACTGATATTTTATTAAAATATTATAAAATTATTATAATTATGTATGTATTTAGATATATCACCAAATTGCATATAGGTGCATGGGTATTGTCTCATTTGTATAGAATCAGTACACATCAGAATAAACATCTACCAAACAGACAATTTTATTTTATTAAAAACATTTTTTTTATTAAAAAAGTTCTATACATCAATGTTCTATACATCACATTAGGTACCTTAGAGTCACATCTAATTTATTGTTTTAAGTGTTCTATGAGGTACATATCTGAATCTTAATTTTACATATGAGATGATCAAAACTCATAGAGGTAAGATAACTTGCTTAATTTCCTAAAGACTTTAGTAAAACTGTATTTTGAAGTCTAATATATTTGACTTCAAAGTCCACTGTATCTCATTGTTCCAATAGAAGAAAATTGCATGAAAAAATGTAATTTCTATGTAATTGAAGCACACATTTTTAATACTGAAATTTTCAATGTTTATAAAATATATATTATACATTTCATTGCCCTAAACTGAACAAAATCTATTCAGAAGTATATGTAAACATTCTTTGTTGTTTAAAATTCATGCAAATAATCTCAACCAAAAAAAGAAAACAAAAGAAGAAAAAGAAAAGAAACAATTTGTCAGATGATTCAAACAATTGTATCAGATGATACAATAAATAAAGATGTCAAAAATGTAACTAAAACCTTAACCTTGTGTTTGAGAAGGAAGAAGAAAAATCAGCATTAACATAGAGAAATGGTGAATTTAAAAAGACATATTCAATTTCTACAGAGGAAAAAACAAAGTGATGGGAAATAAATTTCATAGGATTAAGAGTAGATCAAACACTGCAAAAGAGATCAGTGAACTTGAAATATAATAACAGAAATTATCCAAAATAAAATATTGAGAGGAAAAAAACTGAAAGAAAAAAAAAAAAAGAACAGTGTATCAATGCACTGTGGAAAGAATTCAGTGGCCTAATCTTTCTGTAATTAGGTCCCTGAAGGACTGGAGAGAAAGAAAAATTAAAATAGTGGCCCAGGATTTTTTCAAATTTGATGAAAGCAAACCCCAAGCAGAAGAAACATGAAGGAAATTCTACCAAGAAAAAAACTGAAAACTTTCCCTCTAAAATTGGGAACAAAGAAAGGATGTTCTCTTTCACCACTTTTATTTCACAATGTACTGGAAGTATTAGCAATGTAATAGGACAAGAAAAAGAAATGAAAGGCATACCGATTAAGAAGGAGGAGTAAAATCATCATTGTTCAAAAGTGGCATGATTATGGAGACAATCCAAAAAATTCAACAAAAAAACTTGCAACTAAAAAGTGATTATAGCAAGATTGTAGGATACAGTTAATATATAAAAGTCAATTGCTTTTTTATATAGCAGCAATAAATAAGTGGAATTTGAAATTAAAAACATGACATGAGCACTCCCTAAATAAAATAGTTGTACAAATCTGGAAAAACATATATAAGAGCTATATGAGGAAAGCTATAAAACGCTGATAAAAGAAATCACATAAATAAAGGAATGAAATAAGTGGAGAGATAATCCATACTCATGGATAGGAAGACTTAATATTTTTAAGATATCACTTTTACCCCCACTTGATCTATAATGATATATCAATTAAAATCTTAAGTTAATTTGTGGATATTGACAAAGTGAATCTAAAGTTTACATAAAAGTAAATAAAGTTTACTTAAAGCCAAAGACCCAAAATATCCAACAAAACATTGAAAAAGAACATAGAGAACTTACACTACCTGACTTCAAGATTTACTATAGAACTACAGTAATCAAGACAGTATGGTATTAGCAAAAGAATAAACAAATAAATCAATGGGACAGAATAAAGAGTAGAGAAATAGATTCACATAAACATAGTCAACTGACTAATTTCTGACAAAGAAGCAAAGGTAATACTATGGAGCAAAGATTGTCTTTTAGCAAATTGTGCTAGAAAAAAATTCACATGCAAAAAAAAAAGAAAGAAAGAAAGAAAGAGAAAAGAAAAAAAAAGAGAATTGTGACTTAGACCTTATATCTTAGCCAAAATTAACCATCAACCTAAGTGTAGAACATAAAACCCCTAGAAGATAACATAGGAGAAAACCTAGATGACCTTGGATGGCAATATTTTTTTAGATATAACATCTAAAGCCCAATGCATAAAGAAATAATTGACAAGCTTGACTAAATTAATGAGTCGAAATCATATACTTCTGCTCTGCAAAAATACAGTAAAGAAAGTGAGAAGACAAGCCACAAACTGGGAAAAAATATTTCTAAGACAATAGTTGGTAAATGACTGTTATCCAAAAATACAAACACAATACTCAACAATAAAAAAACAAAAACCCGACTAAAAAACAAGCAAAAAAAATCCAAACAGAGAACTTTTCTACCCACTACCCCTTACCCCAGCATGCCTTTCTGGCTGCATCCCACTTACTTCCAGCTCTAGGCTCCTACAAGGCTAGCACTACCATAGACTCTCTCCAGCCATTGTCATAATCATCTACTGGAATCTCATCAGCCATGATGAGCTGGGTTGTGCCTGAGGTGGAGGGGAATATGGCCAGTAAGACATAGGGTAACATTGATAAGGTGCTCATTGGTGAAAATGCCTTCGCAGAAGGCCCCAAGGACAAAGGGACCCAAAACACAGTAATCAGTGATGTTGATATTGTCATGAACCATCACCTGCAAAAAACCAGATTTACAAAAGAAACCCATGAGAAATACATGAAAAGATTATATGAAATCAATCAAAGGCAAACTTAAAGAACAGAGGCCAGAAAGAGTAAAACCTTTGATGACAGGGGCTATAGGACAAATCAAGCACATCCTTGCAGTTCTTTATTGGTGAATACATGAATCCAGATAACATGGTTATTATCCTGAACTACAGTGAGGATGGTGTGACCCCATATATGATTTACTTTAAGGCTGGTTTAAATGTAAAAATATGTTAACACATTTGGCTATGATTTTGGTTGTTACTGCCTGTTGTCATAACTGGCTGCTGCTTTTCATACACACAACATCAGGATTTAGACAAAGTCATCTTGAGCTCTTCATTTATTTTGACCTAGATTTATTTGGAGTGGGGGTGTTATTTTTAAGGAAAAAAAAAAACAAAAAGAAAAACAAAAACAAAAAAAACGTGTCATGTTGGTGGTCAAAAAATAAAAAGCACTTAAATTCAAAACAGCAGCAACAACAATGAGATACCACCACACACCTATTGGAATGGCCAAAATCCAAAATACTGATAATACCAAATACTAATGAGGATACAGAACAACAGGAACTCTCACTTATTGCTTCTGGAAATGCAAAATGATAAGCCACTTTGGAATACAGTTTGGACTTTCTTACAAAACTAAGTATGTTCTTATAAAATGTATCAGTTGTGCTTCTTAGTAGTCACTCAAATAAATTGAAAACATAACATCCACACAAAAACCTGTGTAGGAAGTTTATAGCAACTTAATTCATAATTGCAAAAACTTGGAAGTAACCCAGTTGACCTTCAGTAAGTGGACATATAAACTATGGTATATACAGACAATGTGATATTATTTAGCACCAAAAAAGGTAGCTATCAAGCCAGGAAAAGACCTGGAGGAAACATAAATGGATGTTATCTAGTGAAAGAAATAAATCTGAAAAGGCTACACATTTCCTGATTCCAACTATATGATATTCTGGGAAACACAAAAGTATGGAGAGTAGAAGGATCAGTAATTGCCAAAGGTTACCTTAGAGAGGATGCAGAAGAAAAGAAGCACTGCACAGAGACTTTTTAGGACAGTGAAACGACTTTGCATGGTATCAAAATGGCAGATGCATGTCACTCTACAGTTGTCAAAAGACATAGAAAATGCAACACCAAGGGTGAACTCTGATGTAAATTATGGACTCTGGGTGATAATAATCTGTAAACATACGTTTATTAATTACAACAAATGTATCAACCCTTGCACGATGTTGATAGTGAGGCTGTGCACAGATGAGGGGAGGGGATATAGAGAAAATCTCTGTAACTTTCATTTGTTGTGTGTGAATCTAAAACCACTTAAAAATCTCTATAAAGGAGGCTCCTGGGTGGCTCATTTGGTTGCATTTCCCGCTGTGGATTTCAGCTCAGGTTGTGATCTCATGGGTTGTGATCTCATAGGTTGTGATAGAGCCCTGTGTGGGGACCCACGCTCAGCAGGAGTCTTCTTGAGATTCTCTCTCTCCCTCTGCCCCTCCTCCCTCTCTCTCTCTCTCTAAAATAAAATAAATCTTTAAAAAAATACTCTAAATATAGTTTTAAAAAAGATAAATAAAATAAAATCATATTTTTTACAAGGTGTTGCATTTAACCTAGATATTTATATCCATAAGAACTCCTGGATAGAATTATCTGTTCTATATTTTGATGTCAAAAGAAGTCTTGTTTGGGATTGTTTTTGGTTTTTTAAATAAATTCCACCTATGGCTTTAAAAAAATTGTACCAAGGTACATCATATTCAAAACAGCATTCAACAAGAAAAAGATTTTGCACAAGGAAGAGATAAACTGTGAAAGTGGAGCTCGAAAGCTCTCGCTAAGGGAAATTACTGTATCAGGAACAGAGTATGAGGAAGTTCAAGCTGAAAGACACTGGGAAAGACAATGACCCTGACAGTAGTTCAAACCCTCACGAAAAATCAAAGAATGTAGGCAAATTTAATTAGAAAAAAGAGTTTGTGCATATTTCTTCCTTTTTCTTCTTTTAACTTATTTTAATAAGCAATTGTATAAAACTATATGCATAAAATTGTATCATTTAGCCTATAATACATATGAATATAATAATATTTGACAATTAATGCACAAAGTAGGTGGGTGGAAACAGAACTATACAGGAGTAAGAAAAAGACACTAAAGGAATCCATAAGAACAAATAAAGAGAATCCACAAGAACAAATGAAAAGAACCAGGAATGGTAAATAGGAAAGTTACTCTAACAAACAATAAATATACACTTGCCCTTTTTTCTTCTCCCAGCATATTTAAAAGGAATAATTATATAAAGTGATAATTAGAACAATGTATTATTGGGCTTTTACTACACATAAACTGGTATTAATTTAATATAAATGTGAAGTAGTTTCTGATAAGATATATATGGTAAGGCCTAGAGCAACCACTAAGAAAATAACACAAAACAATAGTAAAAAAATTATTGAGTAAGGGACAGACTGGGTTAGGTAGGTAAAGACAGATAAGGGGCTCTGTGATCAGGCTCACAGAAATCCCCAAAATGTGGAGGTGTGGGGAAACCCGAGATGAGGGAACAAACCAGCCCACCCTGCCCTAGGCATGTAGAGCATGTGTCTTTTTTATGATAATCACCGGAGACCCACAAAGAATAACCAGAACCTAAAAAGTGAGAAAGCCATTGAAGATGTTATCACTAGTCCTTGTTCAATGGTGATATCAACAGAGATGTTAAAAGGATTCAAGTTCCCAGGTCAGCTTTCTATAAAAGACCAACCCTAAGGGCCTTCAGTGTCAACCCTGTCCAAACCCCTCTCACTCTTGAGAGCTTTTCCCGTATTTTCACTTAATAAACTTCTATCGCTTTACTTTCCTTTGTCCTCCAGACTCATTCTTCGACTCTGTGAGACAAGAACCTAGCTCTCCTGCATCATTATTTAAAGAATTAAAATGTTAAACTGAAAAATTTTACTTCATACAAGAGAGAGCAGTAAAAGAGGAACAGAAGAACAAAAAAGTATGAGATGCAAAAAACAAAAAGAAAACTGTCACACAAAATTCAACTGTATCAGCAATAACATAAAAGGTGAATGGATTAAGCAATCCAAATAAAAAGCAGAGATTGGCAGAGTGTATTAAAAAACAAGATCGGGGCATCTGGGTGGCTCATGTGTTTAAACATCTGTCTTTGGTTCAGGTCATGATCTCGGGGTCCTGGGATGGAGCCCCACCCATATCAGGCTTCCTGTACAGCAAAGAGTCTGCTTTTCCCTCTCCTCTGCCCCTCTCCCTGCTTGTGCTCTCTCTCCCTCTCTCAAATAAGTAAATAATTTTTTTTTTTTAAATCTAACTCTGCATAAGACAGGCACACTTTAGACTCAAAGGTACACATAGGTTGAAAGGGAAAGAATGGAAAAAGAAATATGCAAGCAGCAGCCACGAGAGAGCTCGAGTTCTACACTAGTATCAGACAAAATAGCCTTTAAACCAAAGGGGTTACTAGGGATAAAGAGGGACATTTTGTAACAATAAAAGGGTCAATTTATCAAGAATATTTAACAATTCTAAACACATTTGTATGTAACAACGAAGTCTCAAAATATATGAAGCAAATATTGACAGAACTTAAGGGAGAAACTGAAGATTCAATAGTAATAGTTGGAGATATTAATATCTCACTTTCAGTAATGGCTAGAATAACTAGACAGAGTGGCAACAAGGAACTGTAAACCAATTAGACCTAACAGACATCATTAGAACAATCTACTCAGCAACTGGAAAACACATATTCTTCTCAAGTATATATGAAACATTCTCCAGGATAGATCATAGGCTAGCCATAAAACAATCATCAATGAATGTACAATTATTAAAATCATTAAAAACATAAATGTTTTCTGACCACCATGGAATAAAATTCTAAATCAATAACAAAAAATTTAGGAAATTCACAAATATGTGGAAATTAAACAACATATTCCTTAGTATCCAATGTGTCAAATAAGAAATCACAACGGAGGGGTGCATGGCTGGCTCAGTGGGTTAAGCCGCTGCCTTCGCCTCAGGTCATGATCTCAGGGTCCTGGGATCAAGTCCCACATTGGGCTCTTTGCTTGAGGGGGAAGCCTACTCCTCCCCCCACCCCCAACGCCTGCCTCTCTGCCTACTTGTGATCTCTCTCTCTGTCAAATAAATAAATAAAATCTTTAAAAAAAAAAAGAAATCACAATGGAAATTAGAAAATATTTTAAGATGAAAACAAAGATACAATAAACCAAAATTACCAAAATGCAACCAAATCAGTGTTTAGAAAGAAATGTATGGCTCTAAACACCTATATTAAAAAAGAAGAAAAATCTCAATGTAATATCCTAATCTTTCATCTTAAAGCAATGAAAAGAACAACTTAAACTAATCAAGCCAATGGAAGGAAATAATAAAAATTAGAGCAGACATTAATCAAATGGAGAACAGAAAAATGAAAGCGAAAAGCAGTAACATTAAAACTTCATTCTTTGACGAGATCAAAAAACTTGATAAAACTTTAGCTAGACTGACCAAGAACAAAAGAAAACTCAAACTGCTAAAATCAGATATGAAAGAAGGTCTTCATTTTTGTGCTTTCCAGAACACCTTCAAAAAGGTGGAAAGATGATACACAGAATAGAATTTATAAATCATATCTAGACTATATAAAAAGTTCTTACAACAAAACATAACTCAATATATAGAAATGTACAAAAGATCTAAATAAACCCAAAGAAGATATATAAATACAAAGAGTTCTCCAAAGAAGATATAAAAATGGTCAATCAGCACATGAAGAGAAGCTCCATATTATCAGCCAGTGGGAAAATGCAAATCAAAACACAAAGAGATACCACTTTGTACCTGCTGGAATAGCCATAATCAAAAAGACAACAAAAACAAGTTTGGCAGAAATGTGGAGACATTCAAATGCTCATACATTGCTTGTAGAAATGAAAAATGATACAGTCACTGTGGAAAACAGTCAGGCTGTTCCTCAAAAGGATACCAAAAGTACCATATTACTAAGCAATCCACTCCTAAGTATTTACCCAAAAAAATCATATATTACACAAACCCTTTGTGATCACAGCATTATTCATAATAGCCAAAATGTGGAAACGACCTAAATGTCCCTCAACTGATAAATGGATAAATACAATATAATATATCCATACAATGGAATATTGTTTGGCATTAAAAAGAAATCAAGTACTGATAGATGCCACAGTGTGGATGAGCTTTGAAAATATTATGCTAAGTAAAGCCAATCACAGAAGAGCATGTACTGTATGATTCCATTTATAAATGAAATGAAATGTATAAAATTTATATGCAGAGTCCAGAATGGGCAAATCTATAGGGATAGAAAAAAGTTTAGTGGTTACCTAGGACTCAGGAGTTAGAGGGAAGGGGCTGGGAGAAGATATGGGAAAAGGTTAATGGATATGGGGTTTGTTTTGAGGGTGACGAGATATTTTCAAATTGATTGTGGTGATGGTCACACACTACGAATATATTAATAATTTAATTGTACACTGTAAATGGATGAATGATATGCTGAGAATTAGATACCAATAAAGGTGTTAAGAAGAAGATGAAGAAAGAAGAGGAAAAAGTAGAGAAGATTCCTCAGTAGCTTATACGTTTAATGCTTAAGCATGTATAGAAAATCTATGGACCCCACAAGTTATGAACATTTCTAAATAGGGCAAGTAATTTGATGCAAGAAAGACATTAGGGTTCAAAACCAACAGCCAAGAAAGAATTCTTGGAGATGTCTTTGGTGCAAAAAAGGTGGCTTTATTAAAGCACGGGGACAGGACCCGTGGGCAGAAAGAGCAGCACTGGGGTCATGAGTAACCCTTATATACTCTCAAGTCGGCAGAGGATTAAGGATAGCGTAAGTCTTTTTTTTTTTTGGAAGCAAGGTTTCCAGGACCTTGAGGGGGCTAGTTATCATTGGTAAAAGGTCATTTATTACCATCTAATAAAACCTTAGTCATGAGACCCTTCAGATGGATATCAGTCGGCCATATGCTTGGGGGATGATTGCCAACACATATCTTGGGGAGTTTAGAGATAAACGACGTTTCCAAAGGAATTTTTATACACTAAATGAGACTTACAGGATCCTGCGGAGCGGGGCACGGGGAGGGGATGAGGAGTCGGGCTAGGATTGCCTTTTGCCATTAGCAAAGTATTAAGTATTATCATTGAGGCAGTTGAGTCCCTAGAGGAATGTCACTCTGTCTGTTTCAAGGACTTGTCAATGGGCTACAGGTAGGAAGGAAATTTTTCTTCTGCCTTTTTCCCCACATCATAATTCACATCCATCTTCTTAATAACTTTGCTCACACGGATAGATCAAAATAAATCATGCTCAGTTAGGGAACTTGTGGAGACAGGAAATATATTAAATTATTCTCAAATAAGCCTACTAAGAAGTTAATTGGCTGTCTTAGCAGACTCCTCCCATTGGGAAACTTGATCCTGTAAATGATCAAAGATCCTGGCTATGCCCACAAAATACTTGAATTCACTGCTGCGTGGCCTTTAGCTTACATCATTACGCACAACAAAATCTGGTACCTGGGAAGAGGTCATTTTTGTTGAGAAAGGGCAATGAATACAACAGGCATAATCTCTGATTTGAAGAAAGAAGAGGAGAATGTAAAGTAGCTTATCACGTTTACTGCTTAAGCATGTATAGAAAATCTATGGACCCCCTAAATTAATTGTACAATTAAATTATTAATATATTCACAGTTGTGTAACCATCACCACAGTATATAATAATGTGATTTCTATGAGTTTCCAATCATTAATGTTACTTACAAAAAGAATAACTCAATTTTCCTTTATGTGGAAGTCTCTTAAACCTTAGCCATTAGACGGAAGTTTTTTGAAGTAGTTTTATGCATGGCTAGTTTCAAATATGATTCACAAAAATGTGAAATTGATCACCTTATTCAAATTAGAACGTAGACTTGGGATGAGATTGGTTTTTATTGGAAGAAAATTGAGCTTTGAAAAACTTAAGATACCAGAAATGTCAATGACCATATAACCTGTGTAGAAATGTGACTTCAGAGAACACACATTTGTATGTTCTTAGTAAACTGCTGAATTCTCCATTTAAAATTCAACTCTGTCTTTCCTGGTGAGATACCTCTCAAATAACTTGGTCAGAAGCCAGCAAGGCACTTTCTAATACATGAGCAGATGTTATTTGTGTAGCTTAATTGCTAAATTGACAAAATAAGCAAATAATTTCATCCTCTCTAGTTAAATTTCCTTATTCTGAAAAATTCATTTTTCATTTAATGCCACATTATGTCCAGTTTTCATACTGAATGTTTAGTAGAGCCACAAAACAAAGGAACTTTCCACCTTGGAACACTGGGCCTAAACGTTGATCTGGTAAATAATCTGCCAAGTGTCCCTCAAAGATAAAGAGGACTTTAATTTCTTGGGAGTTAGTAGCTCCTAAAAATCTCTTTTGAAGTCCATATTCTGTGCTTAAAAGAATAACCACAATATGATTCATTTTTTCCCATTCCTCCAGCATATGAATGGAAGAAAGTTCATAGGGGAAAACGATGAGGCTTAGTTTTCAGGTGAAAGAAGTTTCTCTCTTTTTTTTTTTAATATTACGAAGTAGACAAGAAAGAATGAATATTACTTTCAAACTCAGTATAAAGAAGGGATTGAATAAATCTCTAAAATGATTTGACGTAGCGTCAGCACTGCTCAGATGAGAAACAATGCGACCAGGCTGCTCTTAAAACCCAACATTCTTAATTACTAAACTGCTTAATCTCCGTCTGTAGGAGGCGAGGATTCAATATTTTGTGTCTCATTAGCGCCACCTGCTGAGTGCTGCTCACATTTTGTAAATCTCAGTTATAAATCGGGTGTTGTAAACACAAAAAGAACAAAATCAAAATAACGAAAGAATGACAATAGAATTATTATATCTCCAGCATTTTCTTTTCATCTGAGCTACTTGAGTGTAGGTTCAATAGCCAGAGCAGTGAATGTCAGGTCAGAAAAAGAATCAGCTTTAAATTTTATTTATATGAGTATAATGCTTAATTTGATTAATAGAGGCTTCACCTTGGCCAAAGCTGCCTTACCCATGTCATGAATTTATAATGTAAATTATATCAAAATAATGCATGCAAAAATATTTTCAAACCACAGAACATTAACAATGTAAAATTGTTCTATATGATTGAACTCATAATGGAATGGCATTTCCAGTTTTGGTTTTCTTTTATTTTTTTTTAAGATTTTATTTATTTATTTGACAGACAGAGATCACAAGTAGGCAGAGAGGCAGGCAGAGAGAGGAGGAAGCAGGCTCCCTGCTGAGCAGAGATCCTGATGCAGGGCTTGATCCCAGGACCCTGAGATCATGACCTGAGCCAAAGGCAGGGGCCTTAACCCACTGAACTACCCACGCGGCCCTCCAGTTTTATTTTTAATTTTTTTCCAAAATTTTAAAAATGCCATAGCTGAATTTATGATACAAGCTAGGCTACTACTTTAGGTTCACTTGATTTAAGCATTTGGAAAAACTGAAATATTTTGTTTTGCTGGAAAGAGATTTCTTACATCTGATGGTTTGGAATTCCTTTCTTCTATCTTGTCACTTTTAAAAAACAAAAGTAAGAGTGAATCTTATAGTGTAAAGTCATATTTAATTTTCAGTTCTAAAAATGCATTGAATCTCATACACTAAATATGCATAAGAAGACTTCATTATCGAAAATGGAGTTGGTGATTCAAACTTCTGATTTTGCTGCAACTGCTGAGTCATGAAGCACATGAAGGACTTACTGTCCTTATGCATCAAGTTCATTGACTTTTGACTGTTGGTGAGTTTCATGAAATAGAATGACTTCGTGCAAGAGAAGTTCCTCTCACAAACTTCAGTTCTTTTACCATCTATTACCATCTACCTGTGGATCATGTCTGAAGTAATAAAATCTTAATAAAAACCAAAACAATATAAAATCATAATTATTAAAATAAAAATGAAATAATTCCATATGTTTGATTAAATGAATTCATTATACTCATTTTTTTTCAACTATATACATGGTACAGGTAGAACACCAGGACTGAGGAATCAAACAATGCTGATGTTGCTAATTTTCTTATCCACAGCCTCCAATTACATAAAAAGCAACGAACTGAATTTGGAAGCATCCAAAAATCTCTAAACATTCAAAGGTTTGTCATTTTTGCCTGAATTGTTCATTTTTATTTGAATGTTTCCCTTTCACATGGAGGTTTTCTTATTTTTATAAATACAAACATAGCCCAAATATTAAAGCCACATACACTCTCCAAATGGAAATATATGAAGGTTTAACAGATACCTTCATTTGGTCCAATTCCCTCCTACATGCACATCTTCCCTGCTGTCCCTCCAGATCCCCCAGAGGTTTCTCAGCATGAAGAGCCCAATTACGAAGTAGGAAAAATTCCATCAAAACCAATACACCACGCAGTTACAAAGAGCTCTGGAGAGGTTAAAAGACTGATATGAATTTGGCCCACTGCATATAACCTGCAGCAATATTACCAGAGAAGACAAGAATTTGAATGAGTCTAGCTTGGAAAAATAAATTACTTTGCCGCCTTAAAGGCAATCTCCATGGGTCAAGGCTAAGGTCTTTCTCTTTGGTGTTGTATGGAGAATCATCTCTATCACTGTTTTTTCCAGATAACTAGGTGGTTTTGACATTTTTGTGGTCAGTAATCTGATATTTTTTCACAAATTGTCTTTCAGAAAATGGAAAGTGTTCTCATTAGTTGAGTGGGAATGTTTGATCAAACTAACAAATGTCTTTCTCAAAATGTATCACAATTTTAAATCAAGATCAGTGTATTAATAAGACTGTTACTTCCTCACATTTATTTTCTGTCTCTGGTCTTATATTTCCATATGTATCGAGTAATGTCAACTGCAAGAGAAAATAACATCTTGGTTTAAGAAATGTAGTCTTGTTTATATTTATTTAGGAGGTACTGATCTGATAATGATCATCAGTAAACATTTCAGTCAAAAAACTAAAAATGCATTTGTGTCTACAAAGATATTTAATTTCCATACCTGAAACTTTAATTCAAGGAGAAAAACAGACTAGCCCTGAAATTAAGGATGGTACTGTAAAACATAATAATTATAAAGGTCATTACAATTTACCGATTAGGGTTTATATGCCAAACATCCAGCTAGAAAATCTATGTTCATTATCTCTATTATTATTATGTGAATAATTATTATTCATAGATAATATATTCATAATAATAATAGATAATATATTCATAGATAATATATTCATAATAATAATAATTATTCTATGAATTCCATACTGTTATCCCTTTTTCAGGGAAGAAGACCAAATCTAGAGAAGTAAAATAATATACCCAAGGTCAGCCAGCTACACAGTGACAGAAAAGAGAGCTGAAGCCTGGTGAATCTCTTCATTAAGCCCCACATTCTGGGAAGGAGCTCCATCTGCTTTTTCCTGCTTCACTTAGAGTCATAGTCTGCTCAACATGCTGTGCGCTTATGGGACTGTCTCTCCAAATGGAATGGGTTTTTCTAATTTGTTCAAAGATGTCAAGGAGCCTAGTATTAGCCCTGTGAATTGCAAAATGTTTTAAAAGTTCAGAGAGAAATTTCTCTGTTGGTTCGGTTGGTCAGGAATGGAATCATAGACATAAGAAATTAAATTTAACCTCCCAAATGGATAGGACCTTAGTGGGGAAAATAAACAGTATGGTGGGAAGATAAAATAGAGCACTTCTGGAAAGGATCTATATATGGAAAGGAAATAAGGCACATCTGAAGTATAGGAGATGGTCTCAAGTGGCTGAAGCATAGATTTTTCTAAAAGAATGGGAGAACAGACTGAAAAGGCCAACTTGTAGAATACTCAAAAAGCTAAATTAAGGTGTGTAGACTACGGTCATTAAAATTTGGGAGGCAAACACGATTTTGGAGGGAAACAACAAAACCATATATAGAACAATTACTCCAGCATTGGGTGTAGAAGCTTGAACTGGTAATATGACAACTGGCAATATGACAATAAGAAGACAGTCTCAAACTACGAATACCGGACCTGAACTACTCTAGTAGAAGCAAAGGAACAGGAGAGGAGAGATGATCACTAGAAAATCACTAGAAAAGCATTGTTCTTTCTTCCTATGAACTCCTTTTTTAAAATTTCTTAGTTCCTAGCACTTTTTTCATGTAGGCATCAAGTTAAAACTCTGAGCTTTTTTGGAATTTGACATAGGGGCAATGGTAGTGAAAAATTATCCAAAGATCTTGAATTGGACTTTCACAGAAATGTTAAATCAAAGAAAGAATTTCAATACCTGTTGCTCTCTGCAATTCCTTAATCTCACACAAAAAACTACATTTACCCAAACACATATACACATCTACACAAAAATACATCTTCAGCCTACAATTATTATAAGAAGCTGTACATAGCATATTTGGCTCCAAGGGGGTGAGAAGAGTTATTAAAAATCTTGTTTGAAAACTGAGAACTTCAAGGATTTCTATCCGTAGATCCTTTTATAAAGGACTCAAGGATAAATTACTGGAACCATACATCTACTTAAAGTCTTGAAACCCTAATAGGTTGTTGATGCTTTTCAGTTCTGAAAAATCAGCAATCAATGGAAGGTCTCTATAGCATATCTGTGATACCATTCAATTGCAAATTGCTGTGTCTACTGACTCCAGGGAATTTAACCCCGGCAAGATCTTGTTTTTTCACCAGATCTTTATGTGTCATTTGATAACTGATGAGCAATTTTCCACTCAGTATTATGAGCTATTCTTTTATTTTCTTATCCATTTATGTTTCTATTCATAATTCAGTGTTACATGTTTTTAACAGCTCTGTTGGCACAAAATCATCTTTCAGCTTATTGTTACTGTAAATTTTAATCACTGTTAGCCAAATAACCCCATCATTATTATCCTTGTCCTTAATATAATTGCTTTTAATAAATTAACTTCTAACATTATCATGATTAATATTACTAGAAACCTGTTACCTCACCCAAAATAAGAAATCCCTTTTTAACTTTACGGATAAAAAGTGCTATTAGAAACTTGCAGCCACACAAACTCATCTTACACTATTTGTATCCCAGTAACAATAAAAAATGGTATTGGTTTCCATTCACTGAAGTGTCCAAGAATGCTAGTGATGACAAGATCATTAGATATTCATAGGATCTTTTAATACTTCTTGAGAAGTTTATACCCTTAACATATAAAGTTGGAAAAATTACTCCTTCTCAAACTATCAGAGAATATGCGATGGTTTTAGTTCATATGACTCATAAAACTCAAATAATTATAGTTAGTAGCATATTAATAATGTCATCTCACATATGGTTTCATATTTTACTAGCTCCAGTACATTTCCATCCCAGCATCTATATTAACATTTTAAAGATAAATTAGCACATTCCAATACTTAATAAGTAGGAATTCCTAGAAAAATGGCCATTAAATTTTCTTTATAAAAAGAAGCAAAGGTGGTTTATATATTAGGTGTTCAAAACAGAAAAAGACATTAATCAGCTTTCAAAAGCTAAATTTGTCTCAAGCTCATTATTATTCAAAGCAATGAATTTTCCCTGGTAACATGTCACAAAGGGAATAAGGAATGGAAATTCTAATGATAGCCCAACAATTTAGCACAAGGTTTTAATTCAGTAATCTGGAGCTTGTGCACATAAGACTGAATATATGCATGGAAGTTTGATTCTATAAGCATTTCATAAATTAAAGGAATGCAATGTGTTTCAAAAATACAAAATATGATACAACATAAACTAAAATTAAGCAGCAGTTAGAGTACCCTACCAGACCAAACATACAGTCATTAATTTTCCCACTTTGAAGCTTACGTTAGACGTATTTACAATTTCTCAGTATGTCCAACACTGAAAAGTTACAACAAATTGTTGGTTTATGGAACTTATGTTGATGAAAATTGAGTGAAATCAGGTATAAGCACCAACAAAGGGTAAGACTAAGCATGAGCTTTCTGAGTTTGACTCCACAGCAAACAATTTTATAAAACCATTTGTTGTCAGGTATGGTACCTCCCCACAGATACCTGGTTCACAAAAAATAAAAAAATAAAACTTGGCTTGCACAAATTTAATAATTCAGTATTTTTCAGAAAGATGAAAATAACCCTCCAAGTAATAAATCTAAAGCATCGAATTACAATGTCATAATGTTCACTAACTCTTTTAGCATTGAAATAATTTGAAATCACATGAAAACCTGAACATGTTGAAAGGTTATGCTAATATATCTATATTTGCAGTCATCACTAAGTTATTACCAAGAATATTAATTATGGGCACATAGCCAATCCTGATGCTAAAGTTTTTCATTTGCTGATAGCAATTTGTGGGAACTTCAGATAAGAGCCCTCCAAAATTATGTTTGTAAGAATACAGGTTATTTCATAATGAAGAATCTATTCATTGACAAATTATCATATTATCCCTTCAGGTTTATGTAGGAATCATTCTTAGGAGAAATGCCGATGACTAAAGATCTATTGGGGTATAATTACTATTTAAAAAGTGTCAGGGGGTCTAGAAGATTTGGGGAGGTTAATGTGAATCTGATGGCCAAGAAATATTCCATCTTCAGGCACAGCTGAGGGAGAAACACATAGGCTGCCTATGGCGTTGTTGTTGTTGTTGTTGTTATTATTATTATTATTATTATTATTATTATTATTATTATTTTAATGTCAGGGGATGAGTTGTTCTAACTACTGCATCCCCTTCTACATTTTCTCCATAGACTTTATTCCTCTTTAAGGTCAGGTACATCAGGCTTAAGATGTATTCAGGAAAACATGTTCCATTTTAAAAGGTGAAACATTTCCACATTCATTTGAGAGTCAGAATATTGTAGTTAAGAATCCCAGGGCAGGGAGGCATAGGAACTATCTGAGCTATAACCCTTGCTCTCAATACTCCCAATTCAGATGCCTATGTCAGGTCTCGGAAAGGGCCAGAGCAATGGGTTTTCTGCCTTTAGAATACAACATTTCTCATTTGTGTGTATTTCATAGTCATGTTCCCCAAGCGTCTTAGGCTGGGTTCCATAGAAATAAATTCTGAGATGGTGATGTGTATGTAGGAGGTTTATTGAAGAATGCTTTTAGGAATTGACCCCAGAAGGAAATAAGGAAGGCAGGACTGAGCAGATGAAGAAATTCCTATAAAGTGGTTGCACCTGAAGTTTCCATCATCCCAAAAGCTGGATGCCCTTCAAAGTTGTTCTGAAACAAAATGAGAGCAGACTGTTTAGCTCTGCATCGGCCAGTCTCTGGCTGCATGTCACCCTCTGGGAAGGAACACAGGTTCAGGTGAGACATTTCCCTGCAGCAGATGGCTAGGCTCAGTGAAGAATATAGTTGTGCATTGCCAGCAGCCAATATTCCTAGCAGCCAGGGGTTGGTATGTAGGAAAAGCGCCATAGCCTTTATCATACCACAAAGGGAGATGTGACTCAAACAGACTAACCCCATCTAAATAAGAAGACCTTATCAGGCTTAGCCTTCTAAATCAAGCCAATTCATGGATGGCTTTGGCTGGTACCCTAAGAGTAGTCGGTTGCTGCCGAATTCATTGGTCTACTTTCATCCGAATGGTAAAGCGCAAAGAATTTCCAAGAACTCTAGCGTGGTGGGCACTTAAAGTCTTACAGACTCATCTTCAGTACAACAAAAGAACAACTTCTCAAAAACAACCATATCAACAACAACACAATAGTGTTTATGTTAATTTGGAACTTACAATGCTAGATATTATGTTAAATAATCTATCACATTCAATCCTAATAGCAACTCTATGTGGTATGTATTATTATTTTTTGTTATAGCTGGGAATTTGAAACCCAGGAATAAAAACAGAAACATATCTAATATGACACCATTGGTCAGTCACAGAACTTGCAATGAAGCATTTCAGACTCCTTCATTCTCAGCAACTGTACTAAACTATCAACACAGCCTGACTTATGGCTTACCGTATACTACTTGACACTTGGATAGAATTCTGTTGACTTAATTTTAAGTGTAAAGTAAGATGTACTATATTACAAATACTGCAAAATTGAAATTATATTTACTCAAAGATCCCATGATCTTTACTCTTTAGAACAGTATTGAGAACGATGAAACTAGGTTTAAGGGCTTTTGTTTTATGGTAGAAATAGAGTGGTACAAATTGGATTTTTTTTTTCTGTTTTCTACTTTAAACAACAAGAAAACTGGACCCCAAAAAAGTACCAATCATTGTAAAATTTGGGGCAGCCATTGGAAAACAATTAGCACAGGATTGAAGTCACTTAGAGGAGAGAGATAAAACACACAAGCCCAGCTTATTCCCTGGAGGTCTCTTAGTGACCCCTCTCCCCCAAGTTCAGAAGATGGAAACCCTAACATCGCTCAGTGGCCTCACTGAAGGGAGGAATCAAAAATCAGTGTTTGAAGAGACAAAGATGGCTAGAATTTGGAGGGCAGAGTACTGTAGAGCCAGGAGCTAAATAGAGAACTCTAGAGGGGGGTCCATTTGAGGCTTTGACTGAGTACAAATCCTCTCATGCATAGAAGAAACTTTCCAAGGTCAGAGAAAACCACCCATAAACATTTGAAGTGAAAATTGAGTTGAGAATAATTTGTGTTTCCACACCCAGCATGGAAAGACTTTTAATGCAATGTGTATCCTGTAGAATACACAGGATACATACATAATTCTTTAGTTGTGAGTCTAGATATGCCCGACTGCAAGCTAACCCAGACCCATCTTAACATGCTAAAATCAAGCCTGAAAGGTATCCAGCTGATTCGAGTAAACTACCTGTGTGCCAGGACAAATTCTAACACCATTGAAAGGAAATCAACAAAATACAGCAACCAACAAAATGTCAGCAATTCAATTAAAAATTAAGAGGCATACAAAAAACAGGAACTTATAAAACATAATGAGGAAAAAATTGATCATTAGAATGGACAAACAAGGACACAAAATAGCTATTAAAATATATCCCACCTACCTTTAAAATAGTACAGAAAAATATTAACATGATGATTTGAGAAATGGAAGATTAAAAAAAGACCCAAATCTTAAAAAGGGTGGGGGTGGTAAGGGGTGCTTGGGTGGCTGAAACAGTTAAGCAGCTGCTTTCTACTCAGGTCATGATGTTGTGGTCCTGAGATGGAGTCCCAGGCCAGACTCCCTGCTCAGTGGGGTCTGCTTCTCCCTCTTCCCCTCCCCCTGTTTGTGCTCTCTCTCACTCTCTCTCAAATAAATAAAATCAATCCATTAATCAATAAAAAATTTAAAAGACCTACATTCAACTTCTAGAGCAGGATTGGCCCTGGAAAGGTTGGCATGTTTTTTTCTTAAATGGCTGAATGGTAAATATTTTAGGTTTATGGGCCATATGATTTCTGTTACAACTACTCTGATCTTGTAGCACAAAGGCAACCACAGACAATACATAAATGAATGGGCATGGCTATGTTGCAATAAAACTTTGTTTTACAAAAACGGTGGCTGATCCAGGTGCTACAGTTCATTGACCCTTGTCCTAGATATAAATATACAGTATCCCAGATGAAAAATGTCCTGGGCAGGATTAACTTCAGATGAGACTCTGTAGAAGAAAATATCAGTGACATTAACATAATAACTATTCACAATAAGAAGAAGCATTCAGAGAGAGGATCAGATACCATATTAAGCCCTCTAGCATCTATGTAATTGGAGTCCCAGAAAAAGAGGGGAAAAGGACAAAAAAAATGTTTGAAGAGATAATGGCTGATTTTTCCCCCAAATTTGTTGAAAACAAATCCATAGATCCAGAGAACTCTACAAATCCCAGCGGTTGAGGAGAATGAGGTTTTGAGTTGTTAGCTAGTTTTCCTGAGGCATTTTCATTGCAAGCTGTATTCAAATTCTTTGTTCACCTATTTGGTATACTTCCTCTAAAGTTTGATACAATGAGTCTAGTCTCCATAACAAGAGCAAAAATGGTATTTATTGAGAAATCAATTACGTGTCAGACATTGTGCTAGAAATTACTTCATATATTCTCTCATTAATTAAGCATCTTTTGGGTAAAAGTTCTTTTCCACACTGTACAATTAGAAAAACTAAAACTTGTAGAGTTAACACAAAATTTGTAAACAACAACTATAATGGTAGACAAGGACACAAATTCAGGTCTTCTGGACTTGTAGACTGTATTCTTCTAGGGGCTTGACTGTATGGTTAAAGCATCTGAAAAAGAAATAAGGCATGTGTGTTATATAACTAGAAACTGCAATATAGCCATATTGGAAATATGCAATGTACAAATTCGTTGATGAAGAAGAAAAATGAGGCTTTCAATTTAACCATTAGGTCAAGCAATTACTGGTAACATACAAATTACTCACAATAGTTCTCACAGCAAGTACAATAGCTCCAAGTATGGTTATAAGACTTAGAATCATAAAACCATGTGTGAAATTATTTACAGATTGTGGAATCCAGCCTATTCCTTTCAGAGACACGGAAATGCAGCCCAGCAAGTTAAATCATTTGCCTAAAATAACATGATTGGTTATTGACCCTTTCCACTAAGGCATCCCCAGATCCATTCCAGAGAATATAAATCATTCATGCAGAAAGACAAACCCAATTTTGGCAGGTCAGAGATTTCAGTGAGATGTGCATTGGTTAAGGATTGTGATTTATGAATTGAGGCAGCTGTCCGGATTGCCTTATCTCAGCTGTCCTTCTGTGAAATCTACTACTGGGAGTACCTAAATTGATCTCTATTTTATCCCATTCAACAGTCATGTGTATCTCATGAGGAGGACAGTAAATTACTATAGCACAATGCAAAACTCTGAGACTCAAAGGATGCTAGAGAGGAAACTTATGAAGAGATTATTTCTCCTTGTTTGCCAGATGTGAAATAAGCCGAGGTAGTTTGTGACCGTACTCTGAAGGATTAAATATAAATCATGCTTTATTTTAAGCATATTGAGCACTATACATGTGACTCACATACATTTATACACACACACGCATATATATATGCACAAGCACACATGCCCTACTATCCTATAAGGTCGATGAAGGTGGGGGCTTTATTATTCTCACACATTCCCAACAATGTACATAGCAGCTGATATTCTAGGTATTCAATATTTACTGGGTGAATAAAAAAAATGAAAATGAAAAAGCACAAATACGTAGAAAAGCATAGCTCTAAGCAATACCTCTGACTTGATTTAAAGTACTAATTTAGAGCAGATTGTAAAGAGTAATAATGAAAAATATTTATGGGCTGTTATGTGTTAGTCATCCTGACCAGTGCTTTTCTACAGTTATTTCATTTGGTCCTACCTTGAGTTGTGTGCAAAATTAGAGGGTTTTCCCCTTTCTGGGCTAGACCACACAGGTCTTCAAAGTTTTTAATCTCAGAAATTTTAGGACTGCAAGAATATCTGGCAAAAGATTACACATGACTCCCATAGTTTAGAGTAGTGCCGGAAAATAGCAGTAATCAATAAATGTCAGCAATTTGTGTATGCATCTGTACGTGTGGTGTGTATGTGTGTGTGAAAGCACTAGTAGTAGTAACAGTAGAAGTAGAAAAGATGTGAATCTGTTTTCACTCCTCTGCTAAAATGAAAAGCTTTAAGCAAGTTTAAGCAAGCAAGCTGGTACTATAGTTTCAAATTCGGGGCCAATTACTCAGGAAATTGATGGAGGTGATCTGTTCATTTTAAAATCTTTGGAGCTGGGAGAGTAGAGGTATGTTTTAGTAATTAAATTTACTCAAAGCTTCCCTGGGCTTCAGTCCCACTTGTCTTGGTATCTTAGTAGACTCTAAAGGAAGAGACACTCCCTCCCAAAAAAGATCAAACAGAGACAGAGGAAAGACATTGAAAATAAACATACATATTTCAAAGTGACTGAAAGAATAAATCTTCAAAGTTCTTATCACAAGAAAGAAAATTTTTGTAACTATGTATGGTAACAAATGTTAAGTAGATTTATTGTGGTAATCATATTGAAATATATACAAATATCAAACCATTACATTGTATACCTGAAACCAACATAATGTTATATGTTATATACCTCAACAAAATTTTTTTAAAAAGTGGGATTTGCACGTTATCCATTTTTCCCAAAAATGTTCTTCATGGCCAATACAAACATTCTTTATGTTGAAGAAAGCAGTGACTCTTCCTTTCTTAAAAGGGATAATTAATTTAACATTCTGTAGTCTGAATAACTAAAAAAAAGTAATGGAAAAAAAAAGATGATTGAGGGTCTTATTAAACACAGGAGGAATGTTTTCCCAAATACTTTTAATAATCTTCATACAACAACCCTGTGAGGTAAATACTACCATCAACCCCAGTTAGAGAAACTGAGAATCGGAGACAGTAAATAACTTTTCCCGAAATCTCAGATCTAACCAAGTGGTGAAACAAGGGTCCAAACATAGGTTTTCTGATTCCAGAGCTCATGTGGTCCTTCCTCCTCACACGGATACCAAATGAGAAAGAAATTTAGCTGACATCATTTCTGGGGGGTCATTCACATTTCTCAAGTACTCCCTTGGCACATATTACACTGTGTTAGTTCTCTGCTTGGCTTTTCCTCTTCACATTGAGAACAGGCCAAGGGAATGGGAAAATGGCCAACCTCCACAGACTAATAACCCCTGAGCTTTTTGCAGGAGAAAATAAGAAAGTCCAGACTTATTTTCCCTTAATTCCTCATGTTTCAGGGTCCTAACAATCACCCCAATAATATTCTCATGTGCCTATAGCTCACCGGTTAACAAAAAGCAATTCATTCACTATCTTTGACCCCCTGGTTTTGCCATCTACTAACTGTAACTTTGGGTAAATTACTTACAGTCTCTGGGCTTCACCTGTAAAATAGACCTGTAAGAGAATATATCTCACAAAGTTGTAAGAACTCTGGGGAGATAATTTTTTTAAAAATACTTAATAGCAGATAGAAACCATCCCATAGGCTAATATATTATTATAAGAGGGTTTTTTCCCATCTACTCTAGTTCTTCTCATATGCTTTTCACATCAGGAAAGAAGGCTCAGTGGACAGCATACAAGCATGGCCCCAAACTTTAGTTTTCATTAATTGATTCTCTAGGAAGAATGTACATATCTTTGATTCCCAAATTGCATTTTGAAACAAACAAGATTCTTGAATATTATATTTTTTTACATAATGCCCCCAGTCATGGGGTTGATTGTAAAATCACTATACATTCTTCACCTCTCCACATCCCTGCCACTGAAATATAACTTCAGATCTTCTTACTAAAAGCTGGAATCCATCCAAGGTTGCCATGAGCCTTTCTTTGGCTGGTGGGACATTAGCAACTCTGAAGCAAGCAGAGGCTTCACAAGTTCTTGCACTTTTGGCCTTTTCAATTTTCTGTTTTGGAAACTCTGTAATCCCCACAAGTAGAAGTCTGGGCCAATATTCAGAAAGACAAGAGACATGTGCCTTAGTCACCCAAATCACTCTGGCCCAAGTCTGCCAACCTCCAGACATGCGAGTTAAGTCACCCTGGATAATCCACCTGGCAGCTAACCTGTTGACGAACCATATATGCATGCAGGAACTCAGCAGAGATTACTAAACCAGTCCAGGCTAGGTGAAATAGTCTCCTAAACCATGAATGAAATAAATACTTTCTATTTTGGCTATTAAATTTGAGAGTGACTTGCTATGAAAAAAGTCTCCACTGATACAGATATTGGAGATATTGGTACAAAAGGTCACACACGGGGCGCCTGGGTGGCTCAGTGGGTTAAAGCTTCTGCCTTTGGCTCAGGTCATGATCCCAGGGTCCTGGGATCGAGCCCCACATGGGGCTCTCTGCTCAGCAGGGAAACTGCTTCCCCACCACCCCCACCCCCGCCTGCCTCTCTGCCTGCTTGTGCTCTCTCTGTGTTAAATAATAAATAAAATCTTAAAAAAAAAAAAAAGTCAGACACTACAAGAACAAACTCTAAAAATGCAGTAACATCTTCAGTAGGCAGAAATTGGAAAAGTAACAAAGAAACTATTACCAAAGGCAAGAAAAGCAATGTGAAAATACTAGTGGAAGCTGGAAAAGCATTGAGAAAATAACTGTAGCAGGCCAGAAATATGGTGACTCTTATAATATAATATGAAGACAATATTATATTATATTATATTTCAGGTGACTGTTGAGCTCAATAGTCACCTGAAATAACATGAAAGATAAAAAAAACATACTGATGAAAATCTGGATTTGGCTAAGGAGAAATCCAGAAAGAACTCTAAAAGTAACAATTTGGTACTCTTAGCCACATTTTTGTTTGTTTGTTTTTCCTAGCCACTTTTAATAAGGTATAAGAAGAGAACAGTGACCTACTGAAGGGACCTAGAGATGAAATTGCAGGCAAAATTTGGGGAAAATATAGAGGGATCAGGACTTGCTACATGGGAATTCTTTTTGTTTTGTTTTGTTTTGTTTTCATTTCTAGTGTCCCTGGCAGGTAAAAATTCCTAATGTAAGATTAAAAAGCAAATCAGTAGTATGACTATAACATTCTTGGATAAAACTCAAAATATTTAAGACATGACTAATTAAAATCTCATTAAACAGAAGTTTTCTAGAAATCTTTAAAAGCATGGTCTCAGAGAAGCTTTATCCTTTATTTAAAATAATTGAGGGTATAACTCTTTTTTCAAACTAAGTGCATTAAAACAGATACATTGGAAACTAAAAAAGTGATTAAGAGAGTTGTACCAGCAAACAAAACAAAACAAACAAAAGCAAAACAACTACTAGTTTCAATCAAATGGATAATATTAGTCAAACTGTAAAAACGCCTTCTGGGGGGCACCTGGGTGGCTCAGTGGATTAAGCCGCTGCCTTCGGCTTGGGTCATGATCTCGGGGTCCTGGGATCAAGCCCCACATCGGGCTCTCTGCTCCGCAGGGAGCCTGCTTCCTCCTCTCTCTGCCTGCCTCTCTGCCTACTTGTGATCTCTCTCTCTGTCAAATAAATAAATAAAATCTTAAAAAAAAAAAAAAAAGCCTTCTGGTCCTCCAGATTCCTAGCAGGGGGCAGTCTGAGGATGTTGCTCAGTTTCAAATGCAACCATTTTTTTAATGAAAAAGGTTAGATGTTTTCAGCTAAGAACACAGAGGATGGAGCCGCAGACTATTGACAACAATGCACCAGGAAACCACTTTGATCAAGAAGTACTGTACAATAGACTGGGGAGCATCTGTCAAAACTAGTACTATGGCTTAATCAAGGGATATTCGGTGCCTTCAGAAGAGGGAGTACTGGCATTATGTCCTATGCAAAATTTCAAAATTGCTATGGACCAGTAACAGCAGTGTGCCTCCTGTTCTCCCACATTGGAAGTGGAGGCGTCAGAGTCCTTCAATCCCTATAACACTATTGTGCATTAACGTTGTGTGGAAGTTAACTTTTCCTTTTCTTTCTTTAGATTCTGGTTCCTAAGGAACCACATATCAGCCACATCCAGATTTTCACATGATGCAAATCACAAAACCTTGTACTTCAACCTTAATGTTATGATTGGATGAGACTTTTACAATGCTGAAATGAGGTGAAGATATGTGGGAGAGACATGAATATGTGTGATCAGAGGGCATATTGTTGTAGAACATAGAATCAGTCACAAATTATTCCCATCTCTGTACCCATACCTCTGCAATCTGACTGCAGGTCAATTGAGAGGTAGTAGCTATTTCTTAAATTTGGGCTGACAGTGTAACTTGCTGTGTCTAATGGAACATTAGCAAACATGAAGCAAGCCGAGGACTAAATAATGCTTGCACGTTGGGGATTGCCCTCTTTTGCTGCTTCTAGTACTGTCAGCTGTTAGCATGTAAAGAAGCTCAGATTGTCATCCTAATTAACAGTCCTACCAATTGCCAAACATGAGGCCAGGGTCACTATAGCCACTGTTTTAGCTGATGAGTTGACCTCACATTTGGAAGGTAAAACTGAGCATTCATCATTTACTTCTTAGCATTTTCCCTTTGGAAGCCAGTTGTCCACAAAAATCAGCAGTTTTGCTCTGCTCTTCTCATGCATAAATCTTAGAGAGGCAGGAAGTCACTTCATGTGGGAAAGGCAGCCAGGATACAGCATTGATGAGGCCTGCACCTGTGTCTGCCTAAGAATCACACTTTCCCGAAGAGATAAACCATGTCCCTCTTCCAGCGCAATCTTTATGGTAATAAGAGTATAATAAGGGTGACATTTTGGCCTCTATGTACTTTATACTTTTGTCTTATGGCTCGATTGAATCATAAGCTATAAAGGGAAGAGCAGTATTATTTATTTGGTCCCTCATAGATCCCAACAATGAAAATGAAACTGTGTTTCATTAGTTACATCTACACATGCAATTAAGGTTCAAGCTAATTTTGTTCATCTCTGAAAAAACATGGGAAGACTTTGATGATTTTAAATGTTTGACCCTAGTGTGTGATGGTCTAAACAAACACATCCATTATTGCACATGGTAGAAGTCAAAGCAAAATTCCTCCCATGCAAAAGATAGTTTTTGCTTTTGGATACCCCTTCATAGGCATCAGTAGACAGCAAACCTGGAATTCTGTTTCTGCGAAGATGAGAATATACAGCAATTTCTCTCATCCAATGGCTCTGAGAAATCATTACATTATCCATGTTTATTTCCCCTATCCAGTACAATACCCTGATTCAACAAGGATATGGCCCTTTGCCCGTTGGCTATAATTGCATGGGTTATACAATCACTTCTCCATTTGCTAAGGAAAACAGTGAACTTGTCTAGAGTTATGACTTTCACAGATCACAAACAAAACAAAGATGAGGAAGGCAGGTGAATAAGCAGATTTGACCCACCATTGTCTGTATGGAAGCACAGGTGGGTAGAAGATACTATACAGATGGATCAGTTGGAAGGCAGCTCCTTGTCTGTTTTGGCTCCTGCTCATCCCAGCACCCATAACAATATCTAGCACTTGGTGTATTTACTGAGGGATAGACAGAAGAGAAGGCAGGATTGTTCACATAATTTTTGCCAGATCCTGGTTTCATCCTGGTTGGCAGTACTCTATCTTTTCACTCAGAAAAGAGACCTAACTGCAGGTTTTTCCATGTCCACGGTAAGCATTCAGCAAAAAGACAAATATTACAATATATGAGTAATATTCAGTGCTGTAATAGCTATCATAACCTGTGTTACAGTTTCTTAAATGTCCCAGAAATTAATCCTATTCCATGAAAGTAAACAAGAACCAGGAAGATTTCCCATGTAATTTTCTTTTCAGACATACCTAAATGGAGGCAGTGGGGAGGATCACTAAACATTTTGGAGAAAACTCTAAGCTTAAGAATCCACTGATTAGGGGCACCTGGGTGGCTCAGTGGGTTAAAGCCTCTGCCTTTGGCTCAGGTCATGATCTCAAGGTCTGGGGATCTAGCCCCACATCTGGCTCTCTGCTCAGTGGGGAGCCTGCTTCCCCATCTCTCTCTCCCTGCCTCTCTGCCTACTTGTGATCTCTCTCTCTCTCTGTCAAATAAATAAAATCTTTTTTAAAAAGTCCACTGATTAACATATAGGCGATTCTCAGGTAATTGAGAGACATTGAGGGCTCAGAGCTCTTGTTAGACTGGCCTCTTGCTTTGCTAGCACTCCTATCTGGCTGGCTGGCTCTGCTGACAGTGTGAGTCAAGGGATTATTACATTGACCACATGCCCTCCGCTTTTCTTTGTTTTTGTTTTGTTTTGTTTTGGGACAGAGATAGGAAAGTTGACTGGGGCCCCAGAGATCTATGAAAAAAAAAAAAAAAAGGAAAGAAAAGGAGGAGGGGAAAGAAATTTGCAGTGTAAGTGTTTTCTGCTGTAAGAGTCATGAGAGAATATGAGTTTGATTCTGGCAGACACGAAGTGGCAATGTGGGTCAAGAATTAACCCACAGGGATGCCAGGCTAACAACTTCTGAGACATGTCTTTGAATTACATCAAAAACTTCTATGAAGGATGTGTAAGTATTATACAAACAAATGAACGAAAAACAATTGTTGGAGTCTTGTCTTATATTTTAACCTGATTTGCATTAAGTGTTGATGAATAAGAACCTCTATATATGGAGAATAATATAAATATCAATTGTATGCTTCAAAATATTCTGAATTTAAAACTATAACTAGAATAATTCAGGAACTACTTTCAGCTTTAGTGTTTTAAACTAAAGTTTTAGTGTTTTAGTGTTTAGCCACTCTCTTCTCAATCTGATAATTAAGAAGTGGAAAATAAGCTGTAATGACAATTAAATAAACATCCTTTGGTTGTTGAGGTAGTGTGCATACTAATGAGTTTAATATTAAATTTATTATCTAATTTTCTAAAAGCGATCCTATATATTCTAAGATTCTCTTGATTTTATTGCAAAAGGATTACAGGGATAGGAAGGATAGTCATTGAATTTAAAGCTTTTTAAATATTTCCAATATCATACATTTGATTAGCAACATGTCTTTATTTGACTGTTAGCATTTCATATTTTCAGAGTGCAAAGGAGTAAGCAATCTCATGATACAGAATTTGCATTGGGCTTAATGAGGTCTAAAATTCTAACTTGCTTCAAAAATTCATGAATCTTAAATATTTTAAAATGTGATAATGAAAACATCCTTTAACATGTACTTCTTTAATGTTTGTTTTCAAACCATCTTTCTCTCCTAAAACCGTTAACAGGTGAAGCCTCCAACTGTGATTGGTCAATTCCACACCCTTTTCTTTGGATCAGTAAGAATGTTCTTCCTTGGGGTGTTAGGCTTTGCGGTCTATGGGAATGAGGCTTTGCACTTCGGTTGTGATCCAGACAAAAGAGAAATAAATCTCTTCTGTTATAATCAGTTTAGGCCAATCACTCCACAAGTAAGTTTTCTGTGTGCATGTAAACCTTCCTCTACACCAGATAAAAACTGTTTTCTTTTTAAATGTAAAAAAAAATCATAATAAGATGAAGAATACTCTAACAGGTATTATTTCTAGGATTATTACTTGTTCTCTAACTTGTTGTATGTTTCAGGTAAATTTGAGTTGGTCGGGGGAGCGGGCTATGGACATTGGGGAGGGGAGGCGAACCATAAGAGACTATGGACTCTGAAAAACAACCTGAGGGTTTTGAAGGGTCAGGGGTGGGAGGTTGGGGGAACAGGTGGTGGGTGATGGGGAGGGCACGTTTTGCATGGAGCACTGGGTGTTGTGCAAAAAGAATGAATACTGTTACGCTGAAAAAAAAAAAATAAATGAATAGCCCAGGCTTAGACCAGAAAAAAAAAAAAAAAAAAAAAATTTGAGTTGGTCAAGAGTTTCCTTCATATCCAGAATTCTGTTATCTATTGATGTTATAATTATATTCTAGTCCTGTAATCAGAAAATGGAAATTAGGTAGCTGTTAAAATAAAGTGCTTCATTATTATTCATAATTGGTAGGTGATGACAGCAAAATAGGACTATATCTTAGTAATTAAAGATGGTCAACATCACTATCTTCCTTATATTATTTTTATTCCTCATAAGACTTATGAAACTTAGAATTGTTAAGTTTGCCTCTGTTAAGAGTCAGTCTCTTTCATGTGTTTTTGGTAATAGGTCGACTGATTTGACTAAGACATTTCTGACATACTTTAGGTGTTCTGGGCGTTACAACTGGTGATTGTCCTGGTTCCTGGAGCTATTTTCCATCTTTATGCTGCATGTAAAAGCATCAATCAAGAATGCATTCTTCAAAAGCCTGTCTACACTGTGATTTATATCCTCTCTGTTTTACTAAGAATCAGTCTAGAGGTGATAGCATTTTGGCTTCAGATTCATCTCTTTGGTTTCCAAGTTAAACCCCTCTACTTGTGTGATGCTGGATCTCTTGGGAAAAAGTTTACTATTATAAAATGCATGGTGCCAGAACACTTTGAGAAGACCATTTTTCTTATTGCAATGTATGCATTTACTGTGATTACAGTAGTATTATGTGTTGCTGAAGTTTTTGAGATCATATTTAGAAGATTTTGCTTTCTAATCAGGCAATGACGAAAAGGGTAATTACTTACTGTCACGCCACAATTCTTTACCAATCATTTTTAGTCAGTTTCATCTTATTCAGTGAGTGTCTCAATTTCAAACAAAAGTATCTGTTCTTTAAACTTACCCCAGTGTGTCTGAACTTCATGTCTAATATAAAACATTATACTAAGTTCTGAGGCAGGTGTTCCTGAACAAACATTTCATTCTGTCTTAATTTTGTCACCTACTAGAAAATACATACAGAACTAATGTTAACTTTTTAAAATAGAACTTTTACAGAGTTCTCTCACACAAAACATCTCAAATAATCACAGTATTTTGTGACCAGAGAAACTTTTATTATCTATTTTACACAAAGTGGAGAATTGAATCTCAGAGAGGTTAATACATATGCCCAAAGTCATATAACCACACTAGAATTCAGATCTCCTAAATGTAAAGGCTGAACCCTTTTGGCTAAACTTTGAGGGTATTATTATATTTGCATTCATATAAAATGTAACTTGTTTAAGCACAAAAGTTGTAAATTAATTATTAAAGTCATTCTGTAGTTTGATCACTAACTTAAAGAAATGGAGTAATTACATTTTTAATATTATACTGTTTTCCTGACCATTTTAACATTAAATAATATGGTAATATAGCCACCAAATAAATTTAAAATGCTATGGTAAATATTGTGAATGGTTTCCTTGTTTCTTGTTGGAAAATAAAGAAAATACCTCTTACAGATATCCTGATAACTGTAGCTTTTATGTTCAAGATTATGGAACTGGAAAACTATATTTATATTAAGTTAGACTTCCTGAAGTGCTATGAAATCATTTCAGAGAAATTTATACCAGCTCAGTGTATTCTTTTTTTTTAAAGATTTTATTTATTTACTTGACAGAAAGAGATCACAAGTAGGCAGAGAAGCAGGCAGAGAGAGAGGAAGGGAAGCAGACTCCCTGCCGAGCAGAGAGCCTGATGCAGGGCTCCATCCCAGGACCCTGGGATCATGACCTGAGCCGAACGAAGGCAGAGGCTTTAACCCACTGAGCCACCTAGGCACCCCAGCTCAGTGTATTCTTTTTATCTGCATGTCTTACCAATAATCACCTTTATTTGACATCATTTAAAATCTTTATATATGACTGCTTTATACTGACACCTTATTAGCAAAGACAGTATAATCAAATACTGAGGTTTTCAAATTTTTCTTAAGCATTTTTCAGCCTTTGTTTAATGTTATGAATTCTAGATTCAGGATTTTAAATCATTGAGGCTTTTTCCACATACAAAGCACAGGAGAAGAGCTAACTTATTTTCATTCAACAAAGAGCTAAGTATCTGTTATTGAACATGTACTGTACTAAGAGTTCCTAGGCAAAGATAACCAAGATTTAGTACCTTTATATTTAGTGAGTGGTCCAGTGGCATCTTAAAGAGTGAATGCTGTGGGAAGAGCCCACCCTGAAAAGGAGTATTTATTCACTGTCTTTGTTTAGAATCACTGACCCTATGTGCTAAGAAACAGCAACAATGATTCGTCCCATTTATTATTATTGTCAAATTCTCTGTAGCTAGCCCATCTTTTATTGTCTGCATCCACAGTGTATTGTTTTCACCAATCCTCCTATAAACATAAACATGTTTATCTTGGATCTATTCTCCTGCACCTTTGGAAGTAATTTTTTTATTCGGTGCCAGACAAGGTGTGTTTTACCTTGGTGGATGCAGGATATTTTTGTCTTCCCATAAATATTCTTAAACTTTATTCTGGGGCACAGTTAAGTTTCTTGGAAATGATTGATCCTCTGTGCTTCCTTTTAAGTTTTGTTAGATGGAACCAGTGTAACTCTTACTGACACAAACCCTTTCTGAGTACTCTATCAGATGATCCTTCAGTATTTTGGAAATGCTATCTTTCCACCACTCTCAAAATTCTATCTTCAAGCTGGTTGAATTTATTTATTTATTTATTTAGCACAGGACAGTCAAGTTCAGGTAAGATCCTTCTTCTGAGTTATAGACTTGTCCTGGATCCTCATATGGTAGAAAGAAGGTGAAGGAATTCTCTGGAGTTCCTTTTATCGGGGCACTAATCCCATTCAAGAGGGTCCTACCCTCATGACCTAACCACTCTCCAAAGTTCTGACCTCCTAATACCATCACATGAGGTGTTAGGATTCTAAAATATGAATTTTAGGGGGGACACAAACACTCTGTTTATTGCACTCATGGTTGCTATATAAATTGCTGTAGCTACAAGAAATAGGTCTGTATTTCTCAAAGAAAGAAGGGGAATAGATCTCTATTTCCCAAAGAAAGAAGGGAGAAGTAGTACAGGACATTCTCCTGGTTTGCCTCTTAGGATTTTTCCCAGGAAAGATCTTTTTCTCTCCCCTGGCCCTCAAACACCAATAGGCTTCCTCTTAATACCATTGCCCACTCATAGAGAAACAATGATTTATTCTTATTCTAATTCATCCTCCAGTACCTTGTCAAAGAATGACTTTTGTTGTTGTTGTTGTTTATTTTTATTTTTATTTTTTTAAGATTTTATTTATTTATTTGACAGATCACAAGTAGGCAGAGAGAGAAGCAGGGGGAAGCAGGCTCCCTGCTGAGCAGAGAGCCTGTTATGAGGCTCGATCCCAGGACCCTGAGATCATGACCGGAGTCAAAGCCTGGGACTTAACCCACTGAGCCACCCAGGCATCCCTGTTGTTGTTTTTCAAAGATTTTATTATTTATTTGACAGAGAGAGAGAGAGAGACAGCGAGAGAGGGAGGGAACAGAAGCAGGGGGAGGCACAGAGGGAAAAGCAGGCTTCCGACCAAGTAGGGAGCCCAATGTGGACTCAGTCCTAGGACCCTGGGATCATGACCTGAGCCAAAGGCAGACACTTAACGACTGAGCCACCCAGGTGCTCCCAAATTATGACTCTTTGTAACGAGATTTTTTACCTTGGCTGTTGTGCAACGCAACTAGTCTCAATCGTGTGTGAATCTTGGATAATGTTTCTTTCAATCTTATCAGTAGTTCTTTTCCTTAAAGGATATTTAAAGATGTTACACCGAGCAGGACTCAGTTGGAGACCCTTCACAGATCTCTGGAGCTCTCTTGCTTTACAGGTCTCCCGCCCAAGATACTCTGTCCTGCAAGATACAGTCTCCTTGCCCCCTGGACTCTATCTCCTCACTGGACAGGTGGTGATGGCATTTCTAAGTCACCACAGAAACCCTGCTTACCTCAGCTTCCTTTCAGCAAACAGTACATGTTGTTATGTTTAAAGATACAGATCTAGCGAGAGAGCTGATTTGGATAATCTTTTTAATTCCTTACTGATCTACTATTTTATGATTTCATTTTGTTGGTAACTATATCAGGATTGTTAGCACAGCTATATACTCATGAATAATAAATGACATATATAGATATGACATTTATGCAGTGTAAATATAAAATATGTATAAAAACTGACTTTTCTAACCAAAATGTAAATATAGCAAAAATTATTAAGACTGTCAATATTTCATAAAAAGCGCATGGATCAAACAAGGTAATTTAAACCGTAGTTTTTCTGTATTTATAAATGAATAGCATTCATAATAATAATAATACATATTAAAACTCATGGTATAGGTGCAAGTCTATAATACACAGAAAACTGACAGCTGAAAATACATTTATTATTAAAAAGAAATAGTAAGTGTAGTTTAAAAAGTAAAAGAAAAGAACTTCAAAATAATACTAAAAAATACAAAATACTCTAATAAGAATAAAGGTAGAGAATACAGTTAATAAATTCAAAAACAAACATAAAACCATAAACTATAAATACAAAATAGTAAAGGAAAATAATAATAAAATAGACAAATTTGGTGAATCAAAGTAAGTATGAGATACACTATTATAAGATTCTTACATGTAGTGTTGTATGTTATCACCGGAAGTATACTGTGATAATTTAAAGATATATACTTTAATTTATAAGATAACTGGTAAAGTAAACAACAAATTTTGGCCTAAAAAGCTAACAAAGGAAGCTAAATAAAATCATAAAATTAGTTAATTAATATTCAATTAATCCAGAAGATGACAAAAAAGAGAAAAAGGAAACAAAAAATGATGGGGCAAATTGAAAGCAATAACAAGGCAGTATCTAAATCTAAAAATATCAATAGTAACAATAAACATAAAAGGTCTTTGCACACCTAAACAAAAGCAAAGATTGTCCGGATGCATTTTTTTAGAAGCTAGACCAATTAACAAGAACACCACTTTAAATATTTTTGAATATTTAAAGATTTATTATTTAGACCTTTCAAATATTTTACAAATAGATAATGAGAAAAAAATGGAAAAGGATATATCATGCAAAAGCATAAAAGAGCTGAAGTCGCTGCAATATGAGGAAACTAAGTAAGTTTCAGGCAAAGGAGAATGACAGGGATAAAAGAAACATTTAATAATGATTAAGGGAAAATTTCATTAGGAAACATTCTAAATATTATGTCACCAGTTAAAGGGTAACAAAATATATGAAGCAAAACCTGACAAAATTCAAAAGAGAAATAAATTCAGTTACAATTAGAGATTTCAACACCCCTCTCTCATTAATCAATCGACGAAGTAGAACAACAGAAAGGAGAGGGAGTACTTACACGTTATTAATAACTGACTTGCACTTATTGATATTTAGAGAACACTTCACCTTCCCAGCAGATTATACATTTTTTTTTCCATGTGCATGTGGAACATTCACCAAGAGGGACTCTTTGCTGGGTCATAAGAAAGTCTGAAGGAATGAAATCATATGGAGTACGGGAGCTGGTCAGAATGGAATTAAACTAGAAGTTAATAAAAATAAGATATCAGGTCAGGAATATGCACAAGTATTTGAGAAACTAGCAATATCATTCTATTAATCCATAGTTCGAGGAAGAAATTATGTGGAAAATTGAAAACTACAGTAAACAAATACTAATGCAAACACAGTTTCTCAAAATTTGTGGAAAGCAGCTAGAAGAGTAATCGACAATATTAGAAGTTGTAAATATTCTATTAGAGGGTCTCCTGGGTGGCTCAGCGGGTTAAGCCTCTGTCTTTGGGTCAGGTCATGATCCCAGGGTCCTGGGATCGAGCCCCGCATTGGGCTTTCTGCTCTGCAGGGAGCCTGCTTCCCTCTCTCTCTGCCTGCCTCTCTGCCTACTTGTGATCTCTCTCTCTGTCAAAATAAATAAAATCTTAAAAATAAATAAATAAATATTCTATTAGAAAAAAATAAGTTATAAGATGACTTAAACCTCTCAACTTAGGAAATTATAAAAAGAACTTAAATACAAATTAAATAGGAGAGAGATAAAAAAACACAAAACCTGAAAACTGTAGAAAACTGAAAGACAATAGAAAAAAAATCAAGGAAACAAAAAGTGTTTCTTTGCAAAGATTAGTAAAACCAATACATTTCTCACTAGACAGGTTGGGATAATAAAAGGGAAAATGAAAATGACCCAGATCATAAATGAAAAAGGACATCACAAAAGAGTATTTAAATGTTCATAAGGAAACATCATAAACAACATTATGTCAATAAGTTTGATACTTACATAAAATGAACACATTCCTAGAAAGGCACACATTACTAAAAACTTAACAATTAAACAGAAAATATGAGTATCTTTATACTTATTAAAGAAATAACATTTAAAATCAAAAGCCTAGGGTTGTCTGGGTGGCTCAGTGGGTTAAGACTCTGCCTTCAGCTCAGGTCATGATCTCAGGGCCCTGGGATCGAGCCCCGCTTCAGGTTCTCTGTTCAGCACATAGCCTGCTTTCCCTCTCTCTCTCTGCCTGCCTCTCTGCCTACTTGTGATCTCTGTCAAACAAATAATTAAAATCTTTAAAACCAAAAGCTTTCCCACAAAGAAAATGCCAGGCCCAGGTAGCTTGACGGGTTAATTCCATCTATGCTCTTCCCTAACTAGCCAAGATTTAAGCCTCAACCTGGAGGGGGATGTGAGATCCTTCAGCAACTCTTAGGAGCTGGATGAAGGAGAGTTTAGGTCTTCCTTCATAGTAATTTCTTCATTATAAAACATCAAGAAGAAGAAACAATCTCAAGTTATTAATATTTTTTTTTCACACCGTAATTTTAATGTGCTGTTATGAACAGTCCCTGTTACTTTTCTTCCCCCATCAATAGTCCTCTCACGACGGGAGTACAGTACTTGGAAAGAAGAGAGCATGTCTTGGCAGATGGCGTAAAATCCATTTCACTTACTTACTTATTTTGTCCCTTTCCTCCTAGAACACATGCAAAAGCGAAAGGGACCTGAACACTCTCCAGTCCCAAAGGGAGAGATCTGGAGAATTACAGGAAGGTAGAGCCTTCACTAGGGATAGAACACATAATTTTCAGACATAGGATCATCCAATAGGAAAAGGATTTTAATATCAAACACTCATATTTGCTGGCTGTGATCTGCTGCAAGTTACATAATGTCTAAGTGCTTCATTTTTCTTTTCTACAAAATAATGAAAGTAAAAATACATTCTTCATAGGGTGTGGTAAAGATTAAATGAGTTGATGCTAAATCCCTAGAAACATACATGATTCATAATAGAAAGCTCAGCAAATGCTAGCTAGTTATTATTACTTTGCTGTAGCAGAGGTGGGGTAAAACAATTCATATTTCATGACCTTAATCTCAGGTGCAGGAATTGCAGGTTCTGATCAAGGAAATCACCGCAGAGAGTCTAGCTTCAAGAGAGAGGACAAGACTTGAAACATCACCCACATATTGATGATTCATTGGGGCACTGGTCCTCAATCATTAAAACTTCCTGAAGCCCTTTTAAAAATACTGCTATTTAGGCTCCAACCCAGGACATTTACATTGGGGTGCCTGGGGGTGAGACCTAGATATGTCTTTGGAAAAAAAAAAAAAAAACTTCTTAGGTGAACTTCAAGAATAACAACAGTTGACAATCAAGTATAGGAAAAGAATAAATGAGAAGTCATAAGGACAAACAGATGGCATTTATGGTTATCCCACTCTGCTTTAGTTCCTCTACCAATCCAACTCTTCTGACTGGAAGATGTGGGGTCCAGCATGGTCAGGTTCTAGTGAGGACTGCTCTCCTAGGTTACAGAATGTTGCTTTTGTATCTTATCCTCACGTGAGAGAAGGCCCAGATAGCTCTCTGGGGTCTCTTTTATAAAGGTATTAATCCCATTTATAAAGCCTCTGCCCTCATCACCTCTCAGAAACTCCACCTCCTAGTACCATCACATTGGGCATTAAGTTTCAACATAGGAATTTTAAGGAGACCGAAATATTCAGCCCATAACACATACATTGTCAGGTGGTAGTGAATGTTACTGAGATTGGGGAGAATACAGAACTCAGTTTCTTGTCGGAGGGGGGGCAAACCCAGTAAGGTAATGTACTCTGCAAGCAGAAACAGACAAAGGATGTGGAATAGGGGTTAATACTGAGGACACAGAGCAGTTTCTGCAGGGGTGGGGGAGTGGGGAAGATGGTTTAGTGATGAGAGAAGAGCAGGCATGACAAATTTCAGAGGTCGGATCTTTTTCCTTGGTGATGGTGTGATTTCAATGAAAACTAGTTTTAAGATGAATCCTCAAAACTGGGAACTGAGAAAACAAAGCAATAAAGATGAAGGTTATTGGACAAGGCCAATAAAGCGTAAAGTCCTGGAAAATGACAGAATGGGATGGAGAAGGGAGAAAAAGAACTGAAGTCATTAATGGTAGAAGGAAAAGTTGATGCTGACAATGGTATGAGTCAATATATTTGGCAAATTACTGATCATCCTCCAGAAATAAATGATCTTCAGATTATTCATTCACCAGTTCAGAACAAAAATTCAATTATCTTGGGGCGCCTGGGTGGCTCAGTGGGTTAAAGACTCTGCCTTCATGGGGCACCTGGGTGGCTCAGTGGGTTAAAGCCTCTGCCTTCGGCTCAGTCATGATCCCAGGGTCCTGGGATCGAGCGGCGCATCAGGCTCTCTGCTCAGCAGGGAGCCTGCTTCCCTTCCTCTCTCTGCCTGCCTCTCTGCCTGCTTGTGATCTCTGTCAAATAAATAAAATCTTAAAAAAAAAAAAAAAAAAAGACTCTGCCTTCAGCTCAGGGCATGGTCCTGGCATCAAGCCCTGCATCTGGCTCTCTGCTCAGCAGGGAGCCTGCTTTCTCCTCTCTCTCTGCCTGCCTCTCTGCCTACTTGTGATCTCCGTCTGTCAAATAAATAAATAAATAATCTTTAAAAATTCAATTTTCTTTAAGCTTAATGTGCTTAGTATGTAAGTTTAAAAGAGTCTGGCTATTCTACCCAATGTGTAAATAAAGAAGAACTCAATTACCTCTCATCCTCTACAGTAATTGAATTTAAAGTTTCTAAAACCAGAAAAACTTCTAAGGAAATTATTAAGATAATCTGGAAAACTGGGAGTGATAATTTCTGAATGATACTAAAGGCAATTCACGCCTTTGCCCTTTTTCCCAATCAACAAACATTATTCTCTTCTTGCTTTCCCTTTTCTACCTTCTGTATTGCGGAAAGAAGGAGGGAGGGAAGAAGGAAGGAAGGATGGACGGAAGGAGAGAGGGAGAAAAGAAAAAAAGGCAGGAGGGACACGACAAGGTAAAACAAAACAAAAACTCTTTTCCCTCCCACCCGCAGCCAGCAGAGAGCGCTGGTGCCATAAGCCGCACAACCGCGGAGCCGCTTAGCCTTCTCTGGGTTCTAACCACCAAGAGCGAGGTACACTGAGGTTGTCCCTGTTGGGAGCCCGTAGTTGACTTGCTGTCGCTGAGCAACGGGAGAGTGGGCGGGATTTGCCTTTCGCGTTCGTGCGCGCGACCTACCAGACGGAAGCGGAAGTGTCGGTGGCGCGCGAGTAGGAAGTGGTGATTCCTGGAATAGAGATGGCCGCGCTTGCTCCGCTGCCCCCACTCCCCCTTCAGTTTAAGAGCATACAGCATCATCTGAGGACGGCTCAGGAACATGACAAGCGGGACCCTGTGGTGGCTTATTACTGTGAGTCTTTCCGAGTCGCCGTGTCCCTCCTTATCCTCCAGAACCCACACACCACCCTTTGGTTTTTAAGGCAGGCCCCGCCCCTTCAGCTTTAGACCTGCGCTTTGACCTCTGGCCTTCCCTGGGAACACAGTGGAGCCCCGCCCTTTTCACGGTTGCCCCCCATCTCACGTGCTCCCCCCCCACCCCCCGCAGGAGACCCCAGAGAGGCAAAACTTAAAAGTTGGTGTTTGCCACCTCTTTAGTCTTGTGCTTTAAGTATTCCTAAACTGGCTACCTGGGCACTTGAGCTGACACACTGTCTTAAGGTTTTGTGTGTGTGCTCCAGAGTGTCTCCTGTATCGAAAATAACCTGGATGGTTAAGTAATTGTGTTGGAGCGAAAACGAAGCTGTGTCCCAAGGACAGTAATGATGTGGACAGAAGGAAGGTAGACTAATTGAAAACGTAGTAATAAGTGCAGGTTAAGTATGACAACAGTCAGGCCCATTAAAAAACTCATAAATGGTGAAATGGAGACTAGTAGTCTTTGAATTGAAGTAGCCCTTGAATTTGACCATTTTCCCACCAATGAGAATTTTTTGTCTTGACTTCTTTGAATACTTGGGTTTGAGACATTTAGTAGGAATACTGTGGTTGATTGTGAGACATACAGTCTACAATTGGAGAACAGAATAAGGTTGTTCAAACTTTTTTCTTTGCAATAGTTCTATATAAACTTTAAACTTGACTGCAAATAAGAAGAGTGACCCAGCAACTATAATCTTCTATAAAGGGTTTTTAGCGTTGAAAACTCGGTATAATGTGTCCTCTGCTGTGAACATTGTAAGGTTCGCTAAAATCTGGTCTACTGTCTACCCTGTCATACTCTAGTACCCCATTTTCATTTCTCAAGTGTACAAGGCCCTTTTAAACCTCCGTGTTCTTAGTTTCTTGGAATGTCTGTCTTTTTTTTTCCCACTTCACAAACTCATGATTCAAGATCTAACTTCAATGTAATCTCTTCTGTAGGCAGTACGTTGATTACTCTCTAGGCTTTACTTCATTTTGTTCAGGTCATACAGTATTATTTCCATTATATATGTTCTTCCAGTTCCTCGAGTAGGGACTATTAGTCATTTATTCACCTTGTATTATATTGAGTTTCTTCCTGTGTACAAGCATTACCAGGCACTGTGGCTATAGTTCATGGAGCTTGTGGGCGAGTGGGGAAGAGGGGATTAAACAATAAAATGAGTATATTATATGGAATATTAGAAGGTTTTGAAGAAAAATAAAGCAGGGAAAAAGAATAAAGAGTACTAGGAATAGGGTAGAAGGGGTGAGGAGGGGATTTCACTTTCAAGGTACTCATGGAATACTTCACTGAGTTCATATCTGAGCAAAGTCTTGAAAGGTGTGAAAGGCAGGCTTTGCATCATTCGAAAAGAGTATTCTCAATAGAGGGAATAACATATGCAGAAGTCATGAGGCAGGGGCGTGCTTGAAGGAGGATAAAGGAGCCCATTGTAACTAGAATGTAAAGGGATGAGAAACGTGATATGATAAGGTCAGAAAGATACTTTTTTATAACAGTGAAGTTGGAACCCTTATTCCTGTCTAAAACTAACTGCTGTTCATAAGCTCCGTATTATATACCTTTGTGAATAGCCAGGGGCTTTTATTTTCTGTGTCATCGTCCTCTTCCTTCTGCTATTTCTTTCTAAATTTGCCCTAGTTTCCTTTATTTAAAAAATTAAATTTTAAAAAAGCTCTCACTGTGACATTGTCCTAAAGTTATAGTTCTGTCTGCCTAACCTCAAAGTTAAGCTTGAAATAGTCGTTTGTGTTGTCTTTACCTTCCTATCACATAGAGCCTTTTCAGCTCATTGCAGCCTGCTTTTCATCCCCTTTATTTCACTGAAACTGCTCTCGGCAGGGCCAAAGACAAACATGTTCATTGCTAAATCCAGTGGTACTTACAAAATATTTTTTGTTATAAAGCACATGCATATTAAAGAACACATACAATGTGTTTATAGCTTAAGGAATAATAAAATGAACACCAAGGTACCCACCATATTTGAAGTTATTGGACTTTTTAATTTTCGCCAATCTGGTGAGCATGAAATTGAAGCTAAATTTGCAATTCACTGAGTCTTAATAAGGTTGAGCATCTTTTCATATGTTAATTATCATTTGTGATTCCTCTTTGAAATACCTATTTATTGCTTTTGTCCATTTTTTAATTTCAGCGCTTGTCTTTTCTTAAATGTAGATAATACTCCTTTGTTACATGCATGGCGAATGTCTTCTCCAAGTTCATAGTTTGATTTTTCACTCTATTCATGAAGTCCTTTGGTGTTCAAAAGTTCTTAATTTTAAAGTATAGCCAATTTATCACTCTTACAATTTATATTCTGATTTTCTAGGACTTGATTTCTTTTCATCTGCCTTCTTTAGGATTGACTTTGGCTTCCTGGATTTACAGATGGGTGTCTTTCATAAATTCTGGAGAATTCTCTACTATTAGCTGTTTAAGTATTCTCTACTGAAATTTTGATTAGACGTGTTGGACTTTTCTCCTTTATTTGTCTCAGTGTTTTCATAGTTTGTATCCCTTTTTCTCTCTGTGCTGCATTCTGTATAATTTCTTTGTGTCTGTGTTCACCTCCACATATCCTACTGTATCCCGCATTTATTGAGTTTGTGTTTCCCTTTTTTATTTCTGGATGTTCTCTTTTTTTGTTGTTGTTTTTAAATTAGCATAGCCATTTCTGATAGTCTTTTGTTACTATATTTCTTAAACTCTTATTTCTTTAAATGCTTTAAAAAGTTTGTTTAAATTTGCTCTCTCATAATTCCTGTAACTGCCATATGTGTGGGTCTGATTTCTGTTGTGTAACAGAAGACCGCTCATGGTAACTTGTTGTGATTTGTGCTCTATACATATCAGCCAGTGTTCTTCAAACCTCAGTATGAAGTAGTTCTACAGGAATCACCTCCCCAATTCTCAACTTCTGTTTCTTTGACAAAGCTCCTTTGATCAGGGTAGTAGAGTAGTATGCTACTTCTCTTTTCCCACATCCTGTTCACAAATGCTCTTCTACTTTAAAGAAGAAAAGCATGCTCTCATGTATCATGAGTATTTTTTATGGCATATTGCCCTGGGAAGGAATGTGGAAAACTTTCCAGGGTGTCCAGAAAAAAGGGACAATTCAAATTACTGGTATAGTGAAGTCTCTGTTAATTAAGGTATTAAGGAGAGCATCCTTTCCTTCCTGTTTTATATGGAAGAAAATTGGAACCAAGAATAAGCCTTTATTTGAAAATGCAGGGCATGAGAAAGGATGTCAAAGCAACATTCTAATTTGGGGAATGAGGACAGAACATTTTATAAGGGGGAAGAGAAGGAATTGTTCTTAGATATTAGTAGCCATTGTTTGATCATTTGGGATTTTATCCAGAGGGTAGAGAGGAACGGTTTGGGACCAGAGTCATGTACAAGAGAGTATGAGAAGGTTTAACTGTGGGGAGGAGGACATGGGAAGACCACATTGGAAAAGTCTTTTTCCAAAGTCTCTTACACTTACAAATACATCTGTTAAGGGTAGAGCCTCATGTTAAAACCAGGCTGTGTTGCATTGTTCTGAATTCCCTAAATGTAAGAGTTATCATGAAATGAGCTAACCCTTACATTTTGTATTCATTATTTTAAAGAATATCATTCCTGATCTAAGAGCCAAACCAAAGAGAAATGCTGAAGTGGGTAGTACCTTGTTTCATCCAAGTGACTTAAGGATCTGTGGCTTACTGAAATTTTGGAATTAGAATTCAGCTGAAATGAGGTGAAAGCAGACATGGCCTAACATATTTATTCAAATTGGGAAATTATGTGATAGTCTTCTGAGAAAGTAAGCCTCCACTGGCTGGCTGGTTTGCCATTAACAGCAGGTTTTGCCATTAATATTCTGTGGTAGACATTCTCAAATGAGTGCAATCATCAGCTCTGAGGTATTTTGTTTTTTCAGAAATACATTTAAAACAAGTGATAAGAGAAAGACGTTTAAATTGGTTCTGAGTTTTTTTGTTTTGTTTTCTTTGCCAGAGGATGTTGAAATGAACAGTATTTCAGTTTTCCTAATCCTTTCAGTGTCTTAGAATAATCCTGTCTCGATGTCATGAAAGAAAATGATGAATCTGTAACATTTTTTTTGTATTGCTTAACAAAATTGAGAAAATGAATAACTCTAATGAGGAGTGACAAGTCCTTTTCTAGTTTTAAAACAAATTTTGAGGCTGACCTATGTGAAATGTCAGGTAAGAGATGATTAAAAATAATATTTGATGATAGGTAATTATATGCTTTTTAGCCTATAACCCAGAAGGAATTAAAAGAATTCAATGATTTTGATGTGATAAAACTTCCATTCTCATCTGCTGTTTTATGTGAATGAATTTTCTCTCATCTTAAATTTGTAAAAATGAAAGTGGGAACAGAACCAATGCTCTACTCTGGTTCTGTATGATAGTAAATCGTATTGCTTCCTACATACACAGTTTAGCTCCTTGTAAGATGCATTTCCAATAAATTTTACTTCTTTTTAATGATTATTGAAATGTCTAACATTGATATGTTTTGATCAATTATGCATTACAATAATTACATAATTTTAATACTTAGAGGAAATCCAGAGGAAAACTTTTAACACTTAGTATCTTATCTCACAGGAAATTTTGATAAATTTATACTTCAATTTTTATACATTTTTTTGTTGTTGTAGAGAAGTATAATCAAGTTAGGATTTTGAGCATACAAATACATTCTTTTGTAATAAAATTCATTAGGATATGTAAATGGAAGTACAGGTTAAAAACAAAATGTATTATTTTTGATGCTTAAAGAGCTTTTGTGTTTTAGAATTATATCAAATTGTTATACAGTTGAAAGAATGATAGAAATTTTAGATATATGTATTTGATGTACAGAAATTACATGTTTTATACTTACTTAAGCTGATGAAAAGTGGTAAATAGCAACTTAAAGATGTGTGAAGAGATACATTATCTTAGTGCAAGAATTTTTGGTGAGGAAAAAAAAAATCAAGATTATTTTGCTAAAGTATTTGCTGACTGGTAAAGCTTTATACTGTCGTTTACTTCTAAGGCTCTGTGTATGCTGCTGCTCTTTGCCTGGAATCCCTTGACTTCTTCTTAACCTGGTTAGCTTACTCTTACTGATTCAGTACAAATTACACTTTTTGTAAGCTGCTTTTCATTACCTCATAGGGATGGTTTGTCTGGAAGTTGTTCCAGTGTGCCTCTCATCTTAATTATATTGTGTTATAAACTCTGATTTACCCTTTAATCTTCTGGATTCTCCTGGAGGACAGGGAGGGATTAATATCTTGTTTTCTCTCACCACCTGGCACATAACTGACGTTCATAAATATTTAATACATGCCATCTCTCTACACTCACTAGAGTGTAAGCTCTGTGAGAGTAAGAAGTATGTCTTATGTTGATGATCTTTGAATTTCTAACTCTTAATATCTAAGACACAGTGGATGTGTGTAATTTTGTTGATTGAATAGATGAACTATATAGTAACTATAGTAATTTATGGCTTTTAAAAATGTTCTAATTACAGTGAGGAAATGCAATGGAAAGAATCCCAGTGCTCTGTATTTTATAACTTACCCTACTGTGTTTATAATGAGTTTTAGATTAAGTCATAGGTATGTTCTCAGGATGTACCCATTGTGCCTCTTCCATTTCAATTATATGATTTCCAAAAATGATTTATCTCTGGCCTTAGTGTGAATACTCTAGTGTTCCATCATTTTTTAGTTGTGACCTTAATATTTCTATATTTCTTTGTTTGGTCTTTTGTTTTCTTTTTAACTCAGGAATGTATGTTAAAATGTGTATCAAATTACTTTTCTTCACTATTTGTGCAAGTGCTAGTATGCTTATGCTTACTTCTTTGAACTTATTATTGTAGTATGTAATAAAAAAACAGTAAATGTCCTCCTACTTGAAACACCCCTCCATTCCTAGAAAGAATCCCGTTAGTTTTTTTTTAATAAACTTATTAATTTGAGGTAATTGTAAAGCCACATGAATTTGTCAGAAATATACAGAAAGATCATGTGCTTTACCCTGTGTCTTCTAGTAGTAGTAACTTGCAAAACTATACTGAAATATTATGACCAGAATATTGACATTGATAAAATCCACCAGTCTTATTCATACTTCCCTAGTTTTATGTTTGTTCCTGTGTGTGTGTTATTTAGTTCTAAACAGTTTATCAGGGATAGGTTCCTATATAACCATAGTCAAGATAGAGAACAGTTCCCCAAGAATTACTTGTTACTTTTTTGTAGCCACACCCATCTTCTTGTAGCCACACCCATCCCTCAACCCTATGCCACACCCTCCTGGCATTTGGTGTGTCACTATTTTTTATTTTAGTCCTTCTGATAGATGTTGATATCATGGCTTTAATTTTCTTTACCTGATGGCTACTGAAATTAACATCTTTTCTTGTGTTTATTACTATATGTATATCACCTACAGCATATTGTCTGTTTTTGCCCCTCCCCTCTTTTTGTGTTTACTTTAATATATTGTAGTTACTAGTGCTTGTTTTGCAAATATTTTCTCCCAGTCTGTAGCTTTTCTTTTGTATTCATAACAGGGTGTCACAGACACAGTTTTAATTTTGATAGTACCCTGTTTATCAGTTTTTCTTTTCTTATGTCGTGCTGTTAGTGTAAACTCTGTATATCATGTATTTTTCTTTATGTTGTAGCTATTTTTTCTGTTTTTCTCCTGCAAGAAGAGTTCCTAAGTAACACTGATTCAGCCTTTTTTTTTTTTTAATGTGTTACCATTGTCAGATTTTCAGTAACCGTATCATGCTAGCTAGCTTCCTTAATACTGTTATGAAGGTTCTCATATCTGATGTGGATTAAAACACAGATTTATCTCTTTTTTTAGATTAAAGAAAAGTAATTGATGAAACAGAACTTTCTGCTTTTGGAGGGAAATTATTTTTTATATTGATCAGTTTCTTCAGTTTGAAATATTTTTGGCCTAGTATTGATATATTAAATAACATTTTCTGGAATATCTCCCATTTCTGTCAGATGTGAAAATTTATTAGCTAGAAATTACAAATTTTTTAAGAGAGCACGAGCTTGGGGGAGGGGCATGGGAGAAAGAGAGAGAGCAGCAGACTCCCCACAACCCTGAGATTAGGACCTGAGCCAAAAATCAAGAGTTGGTTACCTAACCATCTGAGCCACCCAAGTGCCCCAGATTATAAATTTAACCTTTCTCAATTCCCTCATATGTCTCAGTCATTAAATTTTTAAAATTTTACTTGTCAACTCAGTTTCTTTGGTATATCATGGCCTCATCTTTTTTTTTAATATTTTATTTATTTATTTGACACAGAGAGCGGTCACAAGTAGGCAGAGAGGCAGGCAGAGAGAGAGGGAGAAACAGGCTCCCCACTGAGCAGAGAGCCCGATGCGGGGCTTGATCCCAGGACCCTGAGATCATGACCTGAGCCAAAGGCAGAGGCTTAAACCACTGAGCCACCCAGGCGCCCCTCATGGCCTCATCTTATCCCTAATTACTGACAGAGCTTCCAAGTTTCTACTTCAAACAGATAATCCCTTTAGCTGCTAGGAAGATCTGCTTTAAGTGCTTAGTTTAAAAAAAAAAAAAAGGTAAAAGAATAATAGAGTTGTCTGGAAACATTTAGAAATTCTCTATGGCACAAACAGTATTAATTTAAAAAAATATTGCAAGGAAAAATATTTCCAGTAGATGAGACTGGAATCCTGGTATATAAAACACTCATACAGAACTGTTTTATAAGAAATAAGATCCTTATAGATAAAGGGACAAAGAGTATGTATGTTTAACTACTAAAGGAAGGAATGCTAATTATTAACATTGAGCTTAATTAGTAATGTAAATTAAAATTGCTTACTTTTTTGGTTGTAAAATTGTAACAGTAACACAGATGAATATGTGGTGAAATCTCCATTGACAAGGCTGTGTGACTTGGTACAAAGTTTTGGAAAGTATTTTGGCAAAATGGAATTGTAAAAATATGTATAATTCAGTAATTCTAGTTTTGGAAAGTTTTTGCTTAGGAAATAATCACAAATATACTGAGAATTTTATGTGGAGTCCTCTGGATGATTATTTATGCATTTGTGAAAAATGCAAGTGTCATTGTGGAAATGGTTAATTAAGTTATGGCAGATCTACTGGGTGGAAAGTAATGTAATCAGTTAAGAATTACAAATCATCTTTTGTAACATGGGAAGAAGCTTATTTGAAAATGCAGGATATAAAATTATATGTATAATATGAATTGAACTTTTTAATATGTATATACTTGGAGAAAAAGATTGTGGCTTTTGGGTTCATGGATAGTGTTTTCTTTTGATTGTCTTTTTTGTTTATTTTCTGTTCTCTAAGTGAACATGTCCATACCATAAAAAATGCAAAAACAGAAGCTTTATTAAGGACAGATTCATTTTTAAAAGCCACGTATTGTTGTTGCTCCATGTATAAGTGCCCTTAGTGATTTGAATCCTGAATCATCTATAGCCGTTCTAATCAAGCTGAATTTTTTTTTCTGTTCTCTAAGTGAACATGTCCATACCATAAAAAATGCAAAACAGAAGCTTTATTAAGGACAGATTCATTTTTAAAAGCCACGTATTGTTGTTGCTCCATGTATAAGTGCCCTTAGTGATTTGAATCCTGAATCATCTATAGCCGTTCTAATCAAGCTGAATTTTCTGGAACCTTGCTCATTTTCTCTTGTCTTCAAGCCTTCCAACATTGTATTCCCTCTGCCTTGACAACTGTTTCGGCCCCCAACACCCCCACTCCACTTTATCCTTAGGTACCAGCTTGAATGTTACTTTTTCAGGGAGGCCTTCTCCTAAACTTGGAAAAGTGCTTCCTTTTTGTGTCCTCATTGTGTCTTGTAAGGCTACCTTAATTGCTTTTCATTTATCTACTATCTTTTCCAGAGTTTAAACTTCAGACTTGCACTCTTCTGGGGGCTTTTTATTTATTTAATGTGCCTTACGGTGCTGGGCCACTGGAGATAGTTAAATAGTAAAGAAAAGGTGCTCAAAAGAAAAAATGTTTATTAAATTACCTGGATTTTAAGGCAGCAGTGGTCCCTAGAGGGAACTATAACCACACAGTTGTCACTGAATAAAGAAACCAGACAACTAACATTCATGTAGCTCTCGGCATTTCTAACAGTGCTTTCTTTCAGTATATCTGATTTGAATCCTGCAGTCACCCTGGTTCTTCTGTTAGGAAGTAAGGGAACCAGGAACCAAATGGTAAATGCTACATGAAAAAGAGTTATATGGAAAATTGTTGACAGTAAGTAGTAATTAGAAAACCAATTATGGAGTGAGTGAGGGTAAAGGACGGAGTCAAACTGATGAAGAATGAAAGGGGGGCAGAAGGGCAGTGCAGTAATCTGGGAGATTTCTAATAAGTGAAGAGTAGAAAAGGAGGGTAGGCTCGAGTTATTAACATAACTGAGCAACATGTGTTTGTCTCTTTATTTTTTCCTTTAATGAAGCCAGGAAAATTTTGAGCCTCTGCTAAATATGGGCACAGTTTGATACATATTTTGATTCTGTTAGGTTTGGTGTTGTAGATAAAGCTAAACCCATAAAGTTTCCTTCCATTGAGATTTGGTTTAACCAAATGTTCAGTTAAACATAGTTTCAAGTGTGATTTTTCAGAGTTTCCTCTAGGGGGTGACAGTGTATAATTAACAGACTGAATGAAGGTGTGTAAGTGCTCTTTGAGGGTCATTTGTTTATATAATCACTGGAAAATTAAATACAGTCATTCAGGAAGTTGTAAATAGGTATGGCCATTTCAATTCTGAGATATTACGGGACCTACAGTGTAAAATTTTAATTTAGTTTAAAGGCTAAATAATACTGGATTTTTTAATAGATGTGTTAAGTTAGATAGATTTCAGGATTAATAATCAGTTGCCTATTATTTTTTCTGTAGTTAATCACACAGAAATTGGATCTTTTAAAGCCAAGAAGACAAACTTAACTAAACCAATAAAATATAAGCAATTTTCCACTTTTTTTACTGTTTTCTGAATCTGTGATTAATTGAAGTCCATAGTTCTGTTGTCTCAGTACTTACTTTTTATTATAGGCTGACTCAGGATACTTTACTATAGCAGTGACAGGTTAATAATGAAAACACAAAAGGTTAGATACCTGATTTATCCATTAACAATCCATTTATTTACCTTATATTTGTTTTTGCAGACATGCTGGGAACATGAGTTCTGTTTTGTAAAAAATGGTCATTTTAATAGTTAATCCTATTTTTGAGTAAAGTAAATCAGTTTTTAGACTCAGCCTGTTCCTAAGGTTAAAGGGACAGGATCAGTGGTGTCAAGTAATTCGGCCTTCACTGTCATTATCTTTCTTTGGCATTCATGCAGATTTAAAGCATCTTTGGTAAGGTTCATTTTTTATGACAATTATGTTTGATGTTCAAAGTGAAAACTGACTCTCTAGCAGCATGTTCTTATATAAGAGGTTTCATTGCTTAAGTTCCTGCTTTCATTCAATCTGGCATTTATTTTTCTGTGGCTTGTCCAGGTTTTTTGGTTGTTAGATGTTTTTGAACCTTAGTTACTGCTTCTCTTTGGAAGCAATTTGGATTCTGTTGTGCCTCCACTATGGGCTTATTAGATATTCCTCTTTCTTTTATTTTTTTAGTGGTTGCTTTAGCATTCATGTTAACTTATCATAGCCTATCATCTTATAACATAACACCTCACATTCAATGTAAAAACATTATTTTCTTTTTCCTCTCCTGTCCTTTGGCTATCGTTGTCATACATTTTACTTATCAGTATGTCATAAGCCCATAAGCCCTAATCTGCGTTTTAATTTCTTTAGTTGTCATTTTTAAGAAGAAATTTATAAAATGAAATAAAATTTGAAATATTTTCCCACATAATCTGGTATAATTTTTCTGTCCTGTTGAAGAGCTTTACAAATGAATTCTTAATTCACTTGAATCAATTCTATTGTTTGAATTCTATTGTTTGAATATCAATTTCTGTTGTTTGAAACAAACTTTATTTCATACTTATTTTTGAAAGATAGTTTTGCTGGATAAGGAATTTCGATTTTTCTGTTTTATATTTTTCTTCCACATTTTTTTCTTTTCTTTCTGTTTTTTGATATTTTTTCCTAACTCACTGAGACTCTGATCTTCTATTTCTTTTCAATCCTTTTTTTTTTCCTGCTTTGAGTAGTTTCTGTTGCTACATTCTGAAATCAGTCTTTTGTGGTGTCCTCTCCAGTCAATTTTTCATTTCAGAAATTTTTCATATCCAGACGTTCCATTTGTGTTCCTTTGTTTTTGTTTTTTTTTGTTGTTTTTTTTTAAGATTTTATTTGTTTATTTGACAGATGGAGATCACAAGTAGTAAGAGAGGCAGGCAGAGAGGGTAAGGGAAGCAGGCTCCCTGCTAAGCAGAGAGCCCAACGTCGGCCTCGATCCCAGGACTCTGGATTCATGACCTGAGCCAAAGGCAGAGTCTTTAACCCACTGAGCCACCCAGGTGCCCCATTTGTGTTCCTTTGTGCATGTTTTGTTTCTCTCCTCATTTTATTCATGGTTTCCATTAAATACTTGTTCATGATTTCCAAGTGATTTAATGTCACAGCTGTTTCTGTCATTTTGTCATTGTTCAGTCTTAATTGGGCTGTTCACATTCTCCTGCTTATTTGCCATTTATAGTAATTTTTGATTGGTTGCAGGACATAGTGAAGTTTAAGTTCTTGAATGTCTGGATAGTATGGCCTTTGAACTTCAAATTCGATCTGGCTAACAAGTTAGTTACAGTTAAGTGTGATATGTTCCTGTCTTTGTTTTTAGCTTGGGGGCAAGTCTAAAAGTAGCTTTAAGGACAGGATAATCTCCTACTACTAAAGCATACTCTACCATTTGGGGTCTCTACTGAATATCTTGGGTAGGCATTTAGAACTCTTCACCCTGGTTGCAACTTGAATGCATCCCAGCTTTGGGGACAGTCCAGCTCACAGCTTCCACTCACTCTGACTTCGTGGAATTCTGATCTACGTGTGCATCTTGTAGTATTCAGTTTAGCCTCTAGTTTATCCCTGTCTGGGATGGCTCTTCTGCATGGCTTCTCTTCTTCAGAACTCTGCCCCTCCACTTAGAGCTCCTTCAGTCATTCTAAGCTTTAGTCTGTTTTCTCAGCTCTTTTGAACTGTATTCTCCTTGAGCTCCCTCCCTCCCCCCAATACTCCTTAGTTTAGAATGTGCCTCCAGGAAGAATGCTGGACTGATCTTTGGTGTAGTCATCTCATTTGTTTCCTTTCTTCTGGTGTCATTGTCTTTCCATCTATTTCTGTTTGTGAAAAAGTAGTTCATACATTTTGTCTATTTTTTTGTTGTTTATGGTGGAATGTCAAGTCTAGTTATCCCATCACGGCCAGAATTAGAATCTGGTCTCATTTTAGTAATCAAGTAGTCACTTAGCTTTTGCTCTGTACCAGCATAATCTTTTAGTAAGAACTCAGGAATAGCTCACTTTTTCTTAAAGCTACTGTATTATGACAGGAGCTCCAAAAATAGTTGTTTAATGAAGGAATGAGCAGTGTAAATATCCTTTATTAGTAGATACTCATTCACAGTTTACTTTTTATCTTTGATTCAGAAGTCCCTCACAAAAGCTAATACTAACCATACAGTAAGTATTTACAGTATGCTTATGAATAGAGTAGTATTTTCAGTTCTATTTGTTGGAACGAAGTCTTTTAAACATAAGTTGAAAACATAATGTTTGAGTGCCATGTTTATTTAACCTATCAAAGCATCTCTCTTCATAATTGCTTCTATATATCTTTTTTGTGTGTTTATAGCTTGCATTTCATAGTTTTATATTTCTTATATATAAGCAAGGATGTGTTAGAATGTTAATGTTTAGATTTTATGGAACTTCGAATTATACATACCTTCAGGATTAGTAAATATTTATCTCCTAAATTGCCTCACATTAAATTAAAGTTAGGTTGGAAAGTATTTAATACTTTTGCAAATGTGCCTCATTACTCATCTTCAAATAATATTTATTTATAAAAATAAACACATTTCTTTGATGAAATAAATCAAATATATTTTCTTATAAGAGATTTTAGCTACATATTTATTCTGTTTTAGTAGGTAATTTTCCATGTTAGACATTAATTTTTCATCATCCTGCCGCTGCTACAGTGAATTACTTGCCTTGAGCTCTATATGAAAGTGATTCTTTTTTTCCATCCTTTATGGCAAAAAGATCTTCTGGTGTACTTATTAATTTTTACAAGTAGATTTAAGGCCTTTTTTCTTTTATTAATGTTAAAAATGTATCAGAAGATAATTTTCTATGTTTAACAAGTAAACCACATGAGATATTAAAAAATGTTAAAGCCAGGCCATTTTCATCCTAAATATTTCCAATTCTGAGGTGATTCTTCCCAGTTCTTTAATTAAAGGTGTTATGTAATAATGTCCTAGTAATTGCAAAGACCTAAATATGCATGTAAACCAAGAAAGAAAATGTATGTGGGTGAAACCAGTTAACTATATTATCATTACGTTGTATTTCAGATAACAGCCATCTGTGTTAAGGTAACGTTTAAAGGATGAGAGCTGAGCCTTGTTTTTATTTGTGTTGTGAGGGAGAATGATAATGGTTGTGGTGATATGAATTGGGAATAATTTGATTTTTGCTTCAAAGTAGATACAGATAGTCTCCATTTTTATTGTAAACAATAGAAGTAGTTAAAAATGATAAGTAGAAACTGAGAATTGTACTTTTTACATGTGATAAATCACTTAAATCACTTTCTCTTGGTAACAAGAAAAGTGCCTGATTAATTTCTGTAGTCCTAGATGGCTTCCGCTAAAGCCAGTGTGATCCTAATAATTGGACTCATTTTTTCAACCTGTCTGTGCTGAATAGCCATTTATCTCCAAAGTTGGTTCACCAACTGCACTCAACAACCTACACTCCGTGGACTGTAGGATGCATACAGTGTTCACTACTCTGTTAGGAAGATAGGAGAAAGACCTCCTAAGACCATGAAACATGAAACTGTACTGTGTTTCCTCACATTATCATGACATCCTGTTGGCTAACAGTATATATAGGTAGTGAATAATTAACGTCCATTAAATTTTCTATGCATGTTTTTGGGTGAGGTGGTTGTTTAAAGAGATTGATGTATGTTTGAAATAGTCATTTGGGAGGTTGGGAAGGCAAGCATTAAGCTCGTTTGAGGGTGATAATTATGATATTTATAATGGTGCTCATCTGCTAGTGGTCTCTATTGCTTATCTATAGGCATAGAGAAAGAGGATAGATAGGTTTAAATAAATGAGTGTCCTTTTGCCAGAGGAACATAGTAAAAAAAAACTTAAGGGTAAGGCAATAAAGTTCTAGAAAAATATAAAACCAGAGCTGGTTCCAGAGGTAATTAAAGGAGAAAAGACTGATTTCAATAAAGAAATAGACACCAGTGAACTGGCCACCTGTTGTATTAGGCGTAGTTTCAAGTTGGAAAAAATGGAAATTGTGTTTAGATTTGGTGCTTAATATACTGATTTTGGAGGTAGAGCAGTTTGAGATTGTGATTTAATCATGGAATGAGTGGCTTGTATGGGAGAGTACATACAATTATTAGGGTCAGCAAGAATTGAGAACATTGTTTTGTGTATTAATTTGGATTAGATTTGCTTTCTTACTGCTGAAAATCCAAAATGGCAATAGCTAAGTCAGATAAGAACTCCCTCCTTTAAAACAAAGTCTGATGTTGGCAGTACCCAAAACGTGTCAATTCCATGAAGTCATCAGGGACCCAAGTACTTACCAATTTCAAATCTACAAGCAAATACATGATAACCATTTCCAAAGTTGCCTTGTGGTCTACGATGTCTACTAGTGTTTCAGTCACACCGTGTCTATTTTAGGCAGCAGGAAGCAGAAGAGGGAAAGGGTCAGTAAGATCTTTCCCCTGCTATCATTTCCCCTTTAAGATTACTTCCAGAATTCTCTCCCAACAATTTCTGATAACATGGTACCAGTCTTAGTTGAATGGCCATATTTGGCTTTGAAGAATACAGGGAAATGTACTATTTTGACTAGCTACATTACAACCCCCCTTAATAGTGTATGGGTCTTGTTAGCAAAGAAGGTAGGAAGAAAGAATGTGGGCAGTTAGTAGTCTCTGCCACAAGTATTAATTATCCATGTGAACAGCAAATTTTCAAGATGGTGGAAGGACAAGGAAGGACCCTGAGGTCCTCGGTCAGTTACAAGCATTAATGAGATCAGGTAGAAGACAGGGGCTTGAGCTTTACTTTAGACCAGTGTGTTTAGAAGATACTGAGAGAAAGTAACAATGGGATGCAAAGAAAAAAACAGTCATGCTTGTCAATCCTGATGTAGAAAGAATATCAGAGGATTTCTTCCAGTGATATCTAGGGTTTAGTTAAGGCAGAGAGAGAAGGAATCTGAGGAGATACATAGGATTTTGCTGATTGTAAAGCAGTAATTCCAGGGATTATGGTAAAAGAATGGGGCCCTGTGGAAGAGGTATGGGCTAGGTTGGGATAAGAAAATATAGTTTATAGATGAGAGGAGAAAGGATGCAATGAGTAGTGATTTTTAACCTTATGATCACCTATCCATATGAGTTAAAGAAATTAATCTCTAATTATGTAAATGTACAAATACTATATTATAGAAGTACTACCTGTATTATTAAAGATACAAAAACAAATTTTTTAAAGAATGATTAAAAATTATCAGTAGAAATGCTGATTTTCTTTCCCACACTCTAGTCAGTTTTCTTGCCAATCCCTGGGCCCCAAAGGCCGCAGTTTCAATATAGTATAGGGTAAGGACTCTGTTAGGGGAGATTTGAGCAACCTGGCATGGAATTGATCCCTACTCTGAAGCAGAAGCTTTCCTCTTAAAAATAAGAGCAAGAACACATAAAATTCTTGCTAAAATTTTGGTAATACAGGGAGAAATAGCAAGAGTAAATTTGGAGGAAAAAAAAGAGAATTACTAGTTAGAGATACTGTCATGGCTAGAGGTAGCATTTGATCTCTGATCTCAGCAAATCAAATAACCAGGAAACATAAAAAGGAAAAATATGCACTGGGTGGCTCAGACAGTTAAGTATCAGACTCTTTATTTCAGCACAGGTCATGATCTTAGGGTCATGGGATCAAGCCCGACATCAGGTTCTGTGCTCAGTACATAGTCCACTTGTCCCCCCATCTCTGCTACTCTCCCCCTTGCATGTGCACACTCTCTTTTTTTCTCTTTTCTCTCAAATAGTGTTTTTAAAAATGATTTTTTAAAAGTAAAAATATAATAAAGAGAGAACCACAAAACCATTAGAGAAAGGTTGCATCATTTTTTGTGTATTTGAGATAGGTGCCAGTAACTTGTGGAGGAGAGGAAATGCAAGTTAAAGAGTTAAATTTGAAAAATTAAAACCATAGGAAAAACTAGAAAAATCATGTAACTGAATACCTAGCCCCTTCAAGATAGAAGAACTTTTCCAAGCTTGGAATTTATTGGGGGGCGGGGAATAATAGCTTTGAGTACATAGATATTTCACGTCTCTGTGTTTTATTTATTTTTTTTATAAACATATAATGTATTTTTATCCCCAGGGGTACAGGTCTGTGAATCGCCAGGTTTACACACTTCACAGCACTCACCATAGCACATACCCTCCCCAATGTCCATAACCCCCCTCCCCCTCTCCCAACCCCACCTCCCCCCGCACCAAGCCCCAGTTTGTTTTGTGAGATTAAGAGTCACTTATGGTTTGTCTCCCTCCCAGTCCCATCTTGTTTCATTTATTCTTCTACCCCCCTAACCCCCCATGTGGCATCTCCACGTCCTCATATCAGGGAGATCATATGATAGTTGTCTTTCTCCGATTGACTTATTTCACTAAGCATGATACCCTCTAGTTCCATCCACGCTGTTGCAAATGGCAAGATTTCATTTCTTTTGATGGCTGCATAGTATTCCATTGTGTATCTATACCACATCTTCTTTATCCATTGATCTGTTGATGGACATCTAGGTTCTTTCCATAGTTTGGCTATTGTAGACATTGCTGCTATAAACATTCGGGTGCACGTGCCCCTTCGGATCTCTACGTTTGTATCTTTAGGGTAAATACCCAGTAGTGCAATTGCTGGGTCATAGGGTAGTTCTATAGAATTTCAGCATTTTGAGGAACCTCCATGCTGTTTTCCAGAGTGGTTGCACCAGCTTGCATTCCCACCAAGAGTGTAGGACGGTTCCCCTTTCTCCGCATCCTCGCCAGCATCTGTCATTTCCTGACTTGTTAATTTTAGCCATTCTGACTGGTGTGAGGTGATATCTCATTGTGGTTTTGATTTGCATTTCCCTGATGCCGAGGGACGTGGAGCACTTTTTCATGTGTCTGTTGGCCATCTGGATGTCTTCTTTGCAGAAATGTCTGTTCATGTCCTCTGCCCATTTCTTGATTGGATTGTTTGTTCTTTGGGTATTGAGTTTGCTAAGTTCCTTATAGATTTTGGATACTAGCCCTTTATCTGATATGTCATTTGCAAATATCTTCTCCCATTCTGTCAGTTGTCTTTTGGTTTTGTTAACTGTTTCCTTTGCTGTGCAAAAGCTTTTGATCTTGATGAAATCCCAATAGTTCATTTTTGCCCTTGCTTCCCTTGCCTTGGGTGATGTTCCTTGGAAGAAGTTGCTGCCTGCGTTCTCCTCAAGGATTTTGATGGTTTCCTTTCTCACATTGAGATCCTTCATCCATTTTGAGTCTATTTTCGTGTGTGGTGTGAGGAAGTGGTCAAATTTCATTTTTCTGCATGTGGCTGTTCAACTTTCCCAGCACCATTTATTGAAGATGCTGTCTTTTTTCCATTGGACATTCTTTCCTGCTTTGTCGAAGATTAGTTGACCATAGAGTTGAGGGTCTATTTCTGGGCTCTCTATTCTGTTCCATTGATCTATGTGTCTGTTTTTGTGCCAGTACCATGCTATCTTGATGATGACAGCTTTGTAATAGAGCTTGAAGTCCGGAATTGTGATGCCACCAACTTTGGCTCTCTTTCTCAATATTCCTTTGCCTATTCGAGGTCTTTTCTGGTTCCATATCAATTTTAGGATTATTTGTTCCATTTCTTTGAAAAAAATGGAGGGTATTTTGATAGGGATTGCATTAAATGCATAGATTGCTTTAGGTAGCATAGACATTTTCACAATATTTATTCTTCCAATCCAGGAGCATGGAACATTTTTCCATTCCTTTGTGTCTTCCTCAATTTCTTTCATGAGTACTTTATAGTTTTCTGCATATAGATTCTTAGCCTCTTTGGTTAGGTTTATCCCTAGGTATCTTATAGTTTTGGGTGCAATTGTAAATGGGATTGACTCTAATTTCTCTTTCTTCTGTCTTGTTGTTGGTGTACAGAAATGCAACTGATTTCTGTGCATTGATTTTATATCCTGACACTTTACTGAATTCCTGTACAAGTTCTAGCAGTTTTGGAGTGGAGTCTTTTGGGTTTTCCACATATAGTATCATATCATCTGCGAAGAGTGATAGTTTGACTTCTTCTTTGCCGATTTGGATGCCTTTAATTTCTTTTTGTTGTCTGATTGCTGAGGCTAGGACTTCTAGTACTATGTTGAATAGCAGTGGTGATAATGGACATCCCTGCCGTGTTCCTGACCTTAGCGGAAAAGCTTTCAGTTTTTCTCCATTGAGAATGATATTTGCGGTGAGTTTTTCATAGATGGCTTTGATAATATTGAGGTATGTGCCCTCTATCCCTACACTTTGAAGAGTTTTGATCAGGAAGGGATGCTGTACTTTGTCAAATGCTTTTTCAGCATCTATTGAGAGTATCATTTGGTTCTTGTTCTTTCTTTTATTAATGTGTTGTATCACATTGATTGACTTGCGGATGTTGAACCAACCTTGCAGCCCTGAAATAAATCCCACTTGATCGTGGTGAACAATCCTTTTAATGTGCTGTTGAATCCTATTGGCTCGTATTTTGGTGAGAATTTTTGCGTCTGTGTTCATCAAGGATATTGATCTGTAGTTCTCTTTTTTGGTGGAATCCTTGTCTGGTTTTGGGATCAAGGTGATGCTGGCCTCATAAAATGAGTTTGGAAGTTTTCCTTCCGTTTCTATTTTTTGGAACAGTTTCAGGAGAATAAGAATTAGTTCTTCTTTAAATGTTTGGTAGAATTCCCCTGGGAAGCCGTCTGGCCCTGGACTTTTGTTTGTTTGGAGATTTTTGATGCCTATTTCAATCTCCTTACTGGTTATGGGCCTGTTCAGGTTTTCTATTTCTTCCTGGTTCAGTTGTGGTAGTTTATATGTCTCTAGGAATGCATCCATTTCTTCCAGATTGTCAAATTTGTTGGCGTAGAGTTGCTCATAGTATGTTCTTATAATTGTCTGTATTTCTTTGGTGTTAGTTGTGATCTCTCCTCTTTTATTCATGATTTTATTTATTTGGGTCCTTTCTCTTTTTTCTTTTTGATGAGTCTGGCCAGGGGTTTATCAATCTTATTGATTCTTTCAAAGCACCAGCTCCTAGTTTCATTGATTTGTTCTATTGTTTTTTTTTGGTTTCTATGTCATTGATTTCTGCTCTGATCTTTATGATTTCTCTTCTCCTGCTGGGTTTAGGGTTTCTTTCTTGTTCTTTCTCCAGCTCCTATAGGTGTAGGGTTAGGTTGTGTATTTGAGACCTTTCCTCTTTCTTGAGAAAGTCTTGTACCACTATATAATTTCCACTCAGGACTGCCTTTGCTGTGTCCCACAGATTTTGAACCGTTGTGTTTTCATTATCATTTGTTTCCATGAATATTTTCAATTCTTCTTTAATTTCCTGGTTGATCCATTCATTCTTTAGAAGGATGCTGTTTAGTCTCCATGTATTTGGGCTCTTTCCAGCTTTCCTCTTGTGATTGAGTTCTAGCTTCAGAGCATTGTGGTCTGAAAATATGCAGGGAATGATCCTAATCTTTTGATACCGGTTGAGACCTGATTTGTGACCCAGAATGTGATCTAATCTGGAGAATGTTCCATGTGCACTAGAGAAGAATGTGTATTCTGTTGCTTTGGCATGAAATGTTCTGAATATATCTGTGATGTCCATCTGGTCCAGTGTGTCATTTAAGGCCTTTATTTCCTTGTTGATCTTTTGCTTGGATGATCTGTCCATTCCAGTTAGGGGAGTGTTAAAGTCCCCTACTATTATTGTATTATTATTGATGTGTTTCTTTGATTTTGTTATTGATTGGTTTATATGGTTGGCTGCTCCCACATTAGGGGCATAGATATTTAAAATTGTTAGATCTTCTTGTTGGACAGACCCTCTGAGTATGATATAGTGTCCTTCCTCATCTCTTATTATAGTCTTTGGCTTAAAATCTAATTGATCTGATATAAGGATTGCCACCCCAACTTTCTTCTGATGCCCATTAGCATGGTAAATTGTTTTCCACCCCCTCACTTTAAATCTGGAGGTGTCTTTGCTTCTAAAATGAGTTTCTTGTAGGCAACATATTGATGGGTTTTGTTTTTTTTTTTATCCATTCTGATACCCTGTGTCTTTTGATTGGGGCATTTAGCCCATTAACATTCAGGGTAACTATTGAGAGATATGAATTTAGTGCCATTATTAACCTGTAAGGTGACTGTTACTGTATATTGTCTCTGTACCTTTCTGATCTACTACTTTTGGGCTCTCTTTTTGCTTAGAGGACCCCTTTCAGTATTTCCTGTAGAGCTGGTTTGGTTTTTGCAAATTCTTTCAGTTTTTGTTTGTCCTGGAAGCTTTTTATCTCTCCTTCTATTTTCAATGATAGCCTCATTGAAAATAGCTGGATAGAGTATTCTTGGCTGCATGTTTTTCTCGTTTAGTGCTCTGAATATATCATGCCAGCTCTTTCTGGCCTGCCAGGTCTCTGTGGATAAGTCTGCTGCCAGTCTAATGTTTTTACCATTGTATGTTACAGACTTCTTTTCCTGGGCTGCTTTCAGGATTTTCTCTTTGTCACTAAGACTTGTAAATTTTCCTATTAGGTGACGGGGTGTGGACCTATTCTTGTTGACTTTGAGGGGGGTTCTCTGCACCTCCTGGATTTTGATGCTTGTTGCCTTTGCCATTTTAGGGAATTTCTCTCCAATAATTCTTTCCAATATACCTTCTGCTCCCCTCTTTCTTCTTCTTCTGGAATCCCAATTATTCTAATGTTGTTTCATCTTATGGTGTCACTTATCTCTCGAATTCTCCCCTCGTGGTCCAGTAGCTGTTTGTCCCTCTTTTGCTCGGCTTCTTTATTCTGTCATTTGGTCTTCTATATCACTAATTCTTTCTTCTGCCTCATTTATCCTAGCAGTGAGGCCTCCATTTTTTATTGCACCTCATTAATAGCTTTTTTGATTTCAACTTGGTTAGATTTTAGTTCTTTAATTTCTCCAGAAAGGGCTTTATATCTCCAGAGAGGGTTTCTCTAATATCTTCCATGCCTTTTTCGAGCCCGGCTAGACCCTTCAGAATCGTCATTCTGAACTCTTGTTCTGACATATTACCAATGTCTGTTTTGATTAGGTCCCTAGCCTTCGGTACTGCCTCTTGTTCTTTTGTTTGTGGTGATTTTTTCTGCCTTGTCATTTTGTCCAGATATGAGGATATGAAGGATCAAATAACATACTAAAAGGGTGGCAAGGACCCCAGAAAAATGTGCTGTAACCAAATCAGAAGAGACCCCAAATTGTGGGGAGGGGGGGAGAAAGGGGATAAAAAGAGGTTCAGAAAAAAAAAAGAAAAAAATTAAAAAGCTAAAACAAATAAAGAAAAAATATAAAAAAGAAAAAAAATACATATTTTAGATAAACTAGTCAAAAAACGTTAAAAAAGAAAAGGGTAAAAGTTTTAAGAAATTTAGCAGAAGAAGAAAAAAGAAAGAAAAAAAATGAAAAAAAAATTGAATTAACCGCAAGACTAAAGAATCATGGGGAGAAAGCCATGAGTTCCGTGCTTTGCTTTCTCCTCCTCTGGAATTACACTGCTGTCCTAGGTATTGAACCTGCTTTCCTTGATAGATGAACTTCGTCCTGGCTGGATATTTTGTTGATCTTCTGGGGTAGGGCCCTGTTGTAGTGACTCTCAAGTGTCTTTGCCCGAGGCGGAATTGCACTGCCCTTACCGGGGGCCGGACTAAGTAATCTGCTCGGGTTCGCTTTTGGGAGCTTCTGTTCCCTGAACGTTTTCTGTAGAGTTCCGGAGGACGGGAATGAAAATGGCGGCCTCCCAGTCTCCAGTCTGGAGGAGCCGAGAGCCTGGGGCCCCACACCTCAGTGCGCCCCCAGAGGACAGCACCCAGTCACTCCCGTATCTCCAGCCTCCAGCCGTGCTCCGAGCTCACCCAGCCCGCGACCAGTTCAAGGTAACCCCGAGCTGAGAGTTCAGTCCTCAGCTCTGTCTCTGTAGCCGGCTTCTCCGTTCTAACACCTGCAAGCTCTGCGACACTCCGACACCCCCGATCCTTCTGTGACCCTGCGAGCGACCTGGGGCCACGCTGACCCTGCGTGGGCTTCACCCCGGTTTAGCCTCTGGAGCAATGTCCCTCAGTGGAACAGACTTTTAAAAGTCCTGATTTTGTGCTCCGTTGCTCTGCCGCTTGCCGGGAGCTGGCCCTTCCCCCCGTGGTCTATTTTCCCGTCGTTTTGGATTCACTTCTCCGCCAGTCCTACCTTTCAGAAAGTGGTTGATTTTCTGTTTCTAGAATTGCTGTTCCTCTTCTCTTCCATCTCCCGTTGGATTTGTAGGTGTTTGCAATGTTTAGATAAGCTATCGAGCTGATCTCCTGCTTCCTGATGTAGTCTCAGCCTGCTACTTCTCTGCCATCTTGACTCCACGTCTCTGTGTTTTAAAACGGCATTCAGAAATTGAAAGATGGCATGATATTTGCAACCAGTATGTTTGCTTTCAAAAGAGCTCATGTGATTCACTGTAGAAGAAGAAATCCAAGAAAACACTGGGAGAAGAAACCTGAACAGCTCACAAAGAAGTGTTAGGGAGTTCATTCAGTTATAAGAAGAAAAGGAGCTAAGACAGGCACAGATCTTAAACAGCTGAAAAGAGATGTGACTGGTTTAAAAGGAGAGAGCGTTCAGCCATGCTTTAGGAGCTATGGGGTGGGGCTGTGGGGAGGATGATTAAAACCTTAGAGACAAATGGGTAAAGGACCCAGCCATGTTGCTTAAAGAAATATATATGTGACTGGTTTAAAGTAGAAGAAGAAAAAAGAAGATTTGGTCACATTTGTTATCAAAGCAAGAGACATTTAAAATGAACATTTTTTTGTTTGTTTTTTAGATTAGAATTTGGTTTTGGGTCACAGTGATGCCCAGTGCTGGCTGGTGTGCAGAGAAAACAGAAGCACCTTATTCTTTGTACTGTGTGGCAATATAAATTTTTACAGTACTTTAGGAACTCCATTTTTTTCTTGTTAATAACTAGGTGGATCAAACCCTGAATTTGATAATGCTAAAATAAATGCATTAACAAATTAAACACCAAATTCTGTAATAGGAGATAGTCCTAAAAGCCTAAGTATTAAAAAGTATTTTCTTCAGATAAAGCTTTTAAAATTAAAAACACAATAAATAACTGTATATCATGTGTATCTTTTTTTTTTTTTTTTAAGATTTTATTTATTTATTTGACAGATAGAGATCACAAGTAGGGAGAGAGGCAGGCAGAGAGAGGGAGAGAGAGGAGGAAGCAGGCTCCCCGCCAAGCAGAGAGCCCGACGCGGGACTCGATCCCAGGACCCCGAGATCATGACCCGAGCTGAAGGCAGCAGCTTAAACCACTGAGCCACCCAGGCGCCCCTCATGTGTATCTTAATACATATTTAAAGAAGATATCGAGTAGCCTTAATTGAATTGGAAATCTTGAGAGTACCTAACAGATACCCAAGCTATGTTTTAAAGCTCTAGTAAATAAAGTAGTGATAAGCCAGTAGACTAATGAAGCAGGATAGACAATATACAGAACTGGGCCTTTTTATCCCATGGAAGCTTAATATATGATAATGAATGATAAAAGTGGCATTTAAATCAGCGGGGCAGAATGAGCTATTCTTTCTTCCGTGTATTTATCTATTCAGAAAATGTTTATCGAAGGCCAAGCACTATCCTACATGCCAAGGGTATGTAGCAAACCAAATAGACTGAAATTGCCATCATCACAGAGTTTAAATTTGAGTTGAAGTAGAGACGGTGGATTAATAAGTATAAGATGATTACATGCTGAAAGAAAAATAAAGCAGGGAAGGGGGGATGGTGTTCATAAGATGCCATCTGAGGGGAGAAACATATCCCTCCTTTATACTGTGTAAAGAACTGACACAAGAAAGTTTGTTGAAAAGCAAACAACCCAAGAGAAATTTGGCACATTTTTTTTTCTTTTATTTTGATAGCTACTCCTAACTCATGAAGGTGGGTATAGATCTATCCAGTAAATATGCAGTACTTTTTTAGTAGTGAAAATGAAATATCATGGTAAATCTTGAGACTGATAAGTTCAATAATACCAGGCTTTTTTGTTTGTTTGCTTTTGTGGGTTTGAGGAAATGGGGCTTGCATATGTTGGAACTATAACTGCATTTTGGTAATCTGTTTTGGAGGACAGTTTAAGAGTAGCTCTCAAAGGTGAAAAAGATACAGGTATATGACCTGGGTATTCCATTTCTTGGTATTTGCCTCAGGGAACTCTTGAATGCAAGCACAAGAAGGTATGGTTAACAAGATTTGTAGTAATGAACATTTGGAAACCACCTAAATGTGCTTTCATTAGACTGATTTATCCATAGTGCTGTCACTGATTTCCAGGACATATTTGGAGAATATAAGAGTAAATTATAGGTGGTGTATGTACACACCAATAGTAACAATTACCACCAGACCTTTCATAGCTCCTGTCACTGGAAAAACTATTAAGATCATGGTGTCACAGTGTTGGGGTTTTTTTTATTTGTTTTGTTTTAGTTTTTGGTTTTGGTTTTTTGTTTTTTTTTTTAGTTTTAGCCTTATCTCTAATGTTTTTATTAACTTTTTAAAAACGGTGTGTATTTTTTTTTATATATATACAAGTAACTTAAATAGTTCTCCCTGTTAGCCTCAGCTCAAGATATATTTCCTAGTGTTCTAGCTCATATTATATATTTTATTAGTATCACTTTTGGGCACTTGGTGAGTGCTCTTGTACATGTGATTTTTCTGGTTGCCTTAACTTCCCAATTAAATTATAGGTTTAATTTTTAACAGCTTAGGACCTGGTCTTTTTTTCTCTTCTCCTTCTCCTTCCCTCCTTACCTCCTTTCTTTCTTTCTGTCCTTTTTTTCTTTCTAACATAGTACCAAAAGAGATGACTTTACTTGATTAAAAAAAAATTGCTATTATCATGAATCTGTTACATTCGTTGGATAATATTTGTGTGTTCTTTATTTTTGTAAATAAGATCCATAAAGTTTATTTTTCCAAAGTTTATTTTTAAAGTTTTATTTCTAAATTCACCTAGATTTTAAATTATTTATTATTAAGAATGTATATTTTAAACATTCACTAATGGAAATTGTTCAGGTCATCTCATTTTCCTTTTCTTTGTAGGTCGTTTATATGCAATGCAAACTGGAATGAAGATTGATAGTAAAACTCCTGACTGTCGTAAATTTTTATCAAAGCTGATGGATCAATTAGAAGCTGTAAGTTAAACACTGATCATTTATTTTCTGATTGTTTTAAGTGGCATTTTATTATATTCGTTTATGTGTATTTTGCCATTTTAGTTTTTCCTCTTGGCAGCCATCGAGTAATGTCATTACAGCTGAGGAAAAACTAGACACGCTTTTTTTTTTTTTTCAAAGATTTTATTCATTTATTTGACAGAGAGAGAGAGCACAAGCAGGGGAGCAGCAGGCAGAGGGAGAGGGAGAAGCAGACTCACCCCAAGCAAAGCAGGGAGCCTGACACGGGGCTCGAGCCCAGGACCCAGGATTATGACCTGAGCCGAAGGCAGACACTCAACCAACTGAGCCACCTAGGCGCCTTGACTCAGTTTTTTCATTTATATCTTACTGCTAAGGGAGTTGTACGCATATTAAAGTAGATTTCAGTGTCTTTGCATATACCACTATGTCTTGTTATTGTAGATGACCTTTAAGTCATTCTTTCATAAGTGACAAACCCTTTCTAATCTACATCATACATTTACATGGATGATTGATTTGGGAATTCTTAAATTGCTCCTACAATAATGAAATGGTCTACTTATTTAGTGAAGGACAACGAAGGAAGTAGTATCAATTGCCTATAGTCTCTTTGTCTCACTCTTGGTACCAGGAGAAGATAGTTTCATGGTCCAGGCATTCTTCCCTGTTAGCAGAAATGTGGTAGGTGACTAATGGATGAGTCATCTTCTTGAACCATGTCATAATTTCACAGGTCGTATAGAAGTACCAATCCAGGGAAGACTGAATGAGTTGGATTGGGTATCAGTGCAAGAAGACAGGAATGGCTGTAATAATTCAACTTAATCAGGACTCCACCCTGTGTCTCCCTTGCCCACCTGTCCTGGCTTTTCTTTTAACAGTGTCAGGGTCTGTTCCTGGTAATTTATTTCTTCAGACGCTGTTATATTAATACCTGCAGCCTTTTATTTACTTAAATTAGTTATGTGATCTCAAGAGAATTAGAAACCTAAATATTTGACTAGTTGCATTATTTTTTGTAGAGAGAATTTTAGATATATTAAAAATCAGAGCATTTATAATAGTCATCCCAGAGCTTTTATAAATGTTGAAAGTTACTCAGATCAAAACCTAGTTACATGAAATAGCCCTGGGCAGTAGGGTTCTAACTTGGTTAGGTATGGGTTTCTGGCTTTCTGACCCAGAGTCCCTGTCATTGCTACTGTTAACCACCGATTGGATCTAGAGGCGCCACTGATGGGAATCCAGCTGCCCTTGAAGCCTGTCTGTCCTTCTACTTCTAAAGTGGTTTCTGTAGATACAGGAAAAATTCGAGTATTCTTTTTTTGAAGATGAGGTTAGGGAGTGAGAGGAAGAATGTGTCTCACGCATAGCAGTACATTTATAAAACCATATTGCTAACAAGACTTTGTATAGAATATATCTCTTTATTAATTTCACAGTATAACAGTAATAACTAAACTATCTTATGGATAAGACAGAACTCAGAATAGTTCTTTATAATAAGCAAAATATAAAATCAATTTGTAAAGGGACTCAGCAAGAGTTTATTATTATCTTAATTAAATAACAGGTAGTATAAATCTATTCCATGGTGAGTCTCTCCCATCTGCCTGTGCTATAATGTTTAGAATACAGTTGGAAAACTGAGTGTATGTTTTTCCTGCCAGATATTTCATGTTGAAGATGAGGTAAAGTGACATATTCCCAATTTTTTTCTAGAATTAAATCTACAATTAAAACATTTCATAACATGGATATAGTAAACTAGTGTTACATGTGGGCTTTTTTCCTGTTTTTGTTCAGGGTAAATATAGCTGTAGCTAAAACATCCTTAAATTCCAACATTAAATCTCTTCTAGAACTTATGTTATTCTGTTGTAACAATGAGAATATTTATTTTGCTGATTTTTATAAAGAATCCTGAAGCCTTTTTTAAATTTAATTTTTTACTTTATAATGTTTCTGAGAAAAGCCATTTTTAAACAGTTAGTGTGGTACTCAGATCTAATATCCCAAAAAGCCATTTCATTCTAGTACAACAGTCGGAGTAAGTAGGAACTTAGTTTGTTGTGTTTAAAATATTTTAAATTATTATATGTGTAGGAAAAGGATGTACTGACTGAAAATTTACAGTTGTGAATTGTGTTAACGAGGTATATATTTGTCTAAATTTTAAAAACTTTTGAAATCCTTTTCTGAGTTTGTGATCTCATACTATAGAATTAGATCTGTTTTACACAGTATGCTCTAGGCGATACTAATTCAGGATATAATGATTTCCATAATCATATTTTTTAATATTTGATAGAAATTGAAATGGCAACAAATTAAAATTTTAAATCATGATTAGAGAATTTCCTAATTCCATTTTTAGGACACCTGATAGTTTATTGGCTGTTATTTTGAAATACTTATCTGATGCTTTACATAGATAGTTGGGTGTATTATCTTTTTATTCTTAGTTACTTTGATTTTTAGAGCTAAATTATCCTTTCAGGTTATCATGAGTGTGTCTTCAAAATTTTGTTAACATTGGGTTTTATTCTAAAAAACCTTGGGCTGATACAGCAGTTTTTGCAAGATTTCATTGATATATCTTTTACTGAAATGAATATAAAATAATTTTAAAAATCTAAAATGGTGCTTAGGATTATTTATATTTAAGCATACATTTCTGTGAATCCAAAATCTTAAGCTTTGTATCTGATTTAATTTTAGCTTAAGAAACAGTTGGGTGATAATGAAGCTATTACTCAAGAAATCGTTGGTTCTGCTCATTTGGAGAATTATGCTTTGAAAATGTTTTTGTATGCAGATAATGAAGATCGTGCTGGACGATTTCACAAGTAAGTAAAGCAAGAGAAAAATTAAAATTGTAAGTTTAGTTACTGTATAACTGGAATTACCCGTTATGCATTGGATGCTTTTAAACTTCTTGATTAATGATTTAGATTTTTTTTAATTACTTATAGAATATCAGAATGATTGGCATTACAAAAACAAGCCTGTCTTTTTAGAGAAAATGGTTGATAGAAAAATAGCCAGGATAGATTTATTTTTTTCAGTAATTATACCCCAATTAGCCATTCTTTAACATTTGGTTAAATCTAAGATTTGATTTTAGCCAGCAACGGCCTGGTGCAGTGATACTGACTTTTTAAAATTGTCACAAAATCTGCTAATTCAAATAATTTGTCATTATATTGTAATGATACTTAAATGAAAAGAAATGTACATAGCTTGATACAGATTCAGATAATACTGTAATCGCTACCCGGCCCCAGAGTGTGTGCATGTGTTGGGGGGGCAGCGGTTGGAGGGGGCAGGCAAAGGGAGAGGGGGAGAGAGAATCTTAAGCAAACTCCATGCCCAGAGCAGGGCTCAATCTCACAGCCCTAAGATCATGACCTGAGCCAAAATCGGGAGTCAGACATATCAACTGAGTCACCGAGGTACCCCTATAATTGCATTTTTTAATAAATAAAAAGTATACTATAAAACTTTGCTGTAGTATATTTATTTGTAATATGAATGTTATTACTTTCTCCTAATAACAGATTACAGAAAGAGCTTCATTGTGTTCTTGAAATCTAATTTTATTTAAAACATTTATTTCAGAGTACTGTTGTAAACACTTTTTTTTTCCCCCTATGGTTACATGAGTAATTCTGCAGCTTAATGTTTTTCATTTAACTAAGCCAGCTTTTTCTTCTCTTTTAGGAACATGATCAAGTCCTTCTATACTGCAAGCCTTTTAATAGATGTCATAACTGTGTTTGGTGAACTCACGGATGAAGTGAGTGTACACTCTTTGTTGCTTCGGTAGCCTGAGCTCAGTATTGTTGCTGTCGATGAGTGTTGTAGCTGCATTGCTTTCTTAGAGCAGCAGGCCTGTCAGAAGTGTAATGTAAGCAAAAAAATGTAATTTAAAATTTTCTACGGGCCACATTTGTAAAGTAAGAAGATGAAATAATTCTTAATGATTTACTTTTGGTAGTAAGTTCCTTAAATCTAGTGTGAATTTTACAGTTGAGGAAATGCACAGCTGTGTTGGGCAGCATGGGTTTAGCATGTGATTTTCATTAAGTGCTTAAATATTACTAATCATGTTTGCTATTAAATTTCTACACTGTTGTTTGGTCCATATACTGGAGTCAGATGCTTTTAGGTTTGGTTTTTTTTTTTTCCTATTTCATTTTTATTCAGGAATATTATGATTTGTTTCATTGTAAAGTACACAGATTTGTTATCCTCTGAGATGTTTCATATCCATTTTAGCATTTTCTTTTTCTTAACCTCTAAGATAAGTAGAGCATATGCTCATTCTATATATGAGCAAATTGAGGCTAAGTGACAAACAACTCACTGCTGTTAGTTCAGTGTTGTTTTCACTGTAGCATGCTTTTCCATTAGCATAGAAAATGTGTTTCTTGAGAGAGGAGATATGAATCTAGAAATAGAAAAAGAAAAAAAGAGCTACAAATGAAACTGATAAAGATATGTTATATTAATGATTTGAAATTTATGAAAAGTATTGCTTTCTGTGACATGATTTTTTCCTAAATGATGAGCAGTTCATAGTAAAATTTCAAACAAAATAAAGTATGATCTGTAAGATGTTTACATTTTCATAAGATAATATAGCAAAACTGCAAAAACTCTACATTTAAAACAAAGTTAAGCTCTGGGATTGATGATTATAAGCTAGATTTTTGCATTACTGCAAAAGAGATGTGCAGAACATTTCAAGGTTATGTCCAGTGAATAGCATTTTTTTATTATGCGGGACTGTCCCTTTTATTTCAAAACATCAGGCATCCCTGGTCTTGCCCACACAGCATTTCCCAATTATTCCACTAACCTGAAACCCATCGAAAAGTCATGTTTTTGAGTTGCCTTGAGACAGAGTTATACAAGAGAAAAATGAGACCTGGAGCATGAAACCTAAAATGCTTCCCAGCGGTTATTCCTTTTTTGTATTCTGAAGGCTCTGTGGATCCGCTCTGTTTAGCAACCTCTCTACTCCCATCTTGTGTTATGGCTGATCTGGAGTTCTTTTTCCTCTGTGTGCAGCGCTGTACTACCTACTTGAGGGTACAGCAGTGGTTTAAACATGATGATGGACTAGTCCTCTTTAAAGTTTTAGAGAGTTCAGTATGGCTTTAGAAAGTACCTGGTAGGGTAAAGGAGAATAATGGGTTCAGATTAAAAAATAAGTCATTAGACAGATCAGACAATAAAAGGCCTAGCATCTTCAGTTAGTGGATTTTTTTGAATGAAGGATTGTACTCTGAGGTGCTTTGTATGGTAGGAATCTGTGGAATGAACTAGGCTGAGGAAGAACTACAAGTCATTTGACAAAAGAACTAGTTAATGATTATTGTGGAACTTTTTACAAGGTAGGTTTTTTACTTGAGGAAAAATAATGTGTTCAGACCTATTATAAATTTTTGTCAGCACAAACATAAGTCAGCACAAAACTCCTGGAAATAAAAAGACAAGGAATCTGCAAAACAGAGATGACAGTTCAAGTTAGATTAGACACACCCTCACATAAGAGGATAGTTTTGATAGAGAAGATGGCCAAGTAAACATTCTGGTAAATACTTAACATTGAAAATGCAAGAGGAAGACAACAAATACAGGAATAAAGAAGTGGAGACAGGGGCGCCTGGGTGGCTCAGTGGGTTAAGCCGCTGCCTTCAACTCAGGTCATGATCTCAGGGTCCTGGGATCAAGTCCCGCATCGGGCTCTCTGCTCAGCGGGGAGCCTGCTTCCCTCTCTCTCTCTATGCCTGCCTCTCTGCCTGCTTGTGATCTCTCTCTGTCAAATAAATAAATAAAATCTTTAAAAAAAAAAAAAGAAGAAGTGGAGACACTCAGGAGATCAGCAAAGATCATGATACGGCAGAGCGCCAGACTAGCAGGGCCATTTGCCCCGTACTTCCCAGAGGGTTCTCCCTGCCTCGCCCATCTGCTGTTACTTAGGGGAACTGCTCCCCTATCCCAGAAGGAAGACGACAGTTGTTTGAACTTACAGGTGCCAACCATGAGGACCCCAGATAACAGGTGAAGTAATAGATACAGGAAAAACAAACTATCTAGAAATCTTAAGTGAGTAATGCAGATTTTGTTTAAAAAAAAAAAAAAACTTAAAAGATACATACATAACCTGCACACATAATTAGCGTGGGCTCCGTCTGCATTTCAGAAAAAAATATAGGTTTATATTTAGGTGTCCTTAACAAAGAACAACTTCCTTAGTTATTTGAACATAGCAGCTAAGGCAGGGACTCTGAATAGGGCAAACAAGAGAGCTTCAAAAGGAGTAGGGGTGATTGTAGAGACTGAGCATGCTAACGAATATATGTAGCAACAGAGTAAAGGGCCATTTCCCAGCATGTTGACACTCTTTTCTTTTCCTGTCTTACACGCAGCCTGCTACCTGAGCTCTTCTGCCTTGCACTGGTACTAAACTAAAGTAGGAAATGGCATCTGTGTTGGTGGTTAAAGGACCCAGCTAGCTGGAAGGATCTGAAATGGCTAAGAGAAAAGAAGTTAGGCATTCTAAGACCAGACTGAAAGGGAAGTTCTTGTTATTTTATTGGGCTGATGTTATTCCCTGGGCCTTCATCATGTAAGTCGTCATGTAAGTCATGCATATATATATATATATGTTTATTTATTTAAAGCTTTTATTTATTTTTGACAGAGATCACAGGTAGGCGGAGAGGCAGGCAGAGAGTAAAGAGGAAGCAGGCTCCCTTCTGAGCAGATAGCCTGATGTGGACCTCAATCCCAGGACCCTGGGATCATGACCTGAGCCGAAGGCAGAGGCTTTAACCCACTGAGCTACACAGGTGCCCCAGTCATGCATATTTAAATCAACAAATATGTATATGCACAACTAGTGTGTAATTACATGTAGGTGCTTTTCACTAACTTACACATGTTACAACATGCAAATTTGGAAATTCAGGGAAAGTTGTGCATATCAAAATTTACAAACTGCTTGACACACAGTGCTGATGTTTCTCATATTCAGTATCATACAGTGATCTTATCCTTACATGACTTGTGAACTGATATTTGCCCATTAACTGAGGTTGACTAAATACATAGTCAGCCAACAAGGAAAGTAGAATATGGGTGAGACTCTTCATCTGTCACTGACATAATCCCTAGGCCAACCAGTTTATCAGCGTAGTTACAGATTCTTTTCTCTTACTTTTAATGTTGTTTTTTTGTTCTGTTGTTTTCCATGTCTGGAAATGCCATCTTTGTTGTCATTACTGAGATTTAGATTTTTCAGAATGATGGTGTGAAATGTCAAATAATTGTAAACCAAGCTCCACTGGTTTAGTGGAATAGGGAGAAATCCACTCTAGCTATGACTTCAGCAGCTTGTCATCAGTACAGATGAGCAGTATGGTGATTGGTATCAAGCCTTTCCCCTAAGTCCTCATTGTTGTCTTTTTTTTTTTTTTAAGATTTTATTTATTTATTTGACAGAGATCACAAGTAGGCAGAGAGGCAGGCAGAGAGAGTGAGAGGGAAGCAGGCTCCCTGCTGAGCAGAGAGCCCGATGCGGGACTCGATCCCAGGACCCTGAGATCATGACCTGAGCCGAAGGCAGTGGCTTAAACCACTGAGCCACCCAGGCACCCCTCCTCATTGTTGTCTTAAGAAAATCTGGGGCTTATACATATTTACCTGTGATTTAAGCCTGATGTGCCTAAAACAAGGCACAAACTCTTGTAACATTTATTTCAAAATAACTATTAAGAAGATGAGCTGTTGTAAAAACTATGGGTATAAACTGGCTACTCAAAGCATTTAGCAGTTTTAACTCATTCCCTCCTTTCCACTTCCACTGTAGTTACATCCTGTACTTGGAAAACACTAGCAGACACACAGACAGGAAACAGAAAGGTGGTAAAAGAATGAGGTTAAGGATTTCAGGTAGGCAGATTTTTTTTTTTTTTTTAATATATCCTCCTATAGATATAGTTCAAGACTCTTTAACTTATTTGTTCATTGATAAGGTAAGTACAGCGCTGCATTTAACTAGAGAATATGCCAGAGCTTTTTAACAAAACTAAAACTTTCCTCAAAGTAGTTGTTTTCCTTGCTTCTAAAAGAATGCTCTTTTGAGAAACACTAAAATCTCTAACAACAGAAAATGGGGAGCGGAAAGGCATTATAACTGTCTCATAATTTTTATTTGTGCATTTTAAAATTCTCATAATTTTATCATCTTTATAAACAAGTGGTGGTTTTTAATATAACACTGTACTCTTTTTTTTTTTTTTAACTAACTTATAATGTATTATTTGCCCCAGGGGTACAGGTCTGTGAATCATCAGGCTTACACATTTCACAGTGCTCACCATAGCACATACCCTCCCCAATGGTTTTTACATTAATGTTTTCTAAAATTTTTAAAATACTACATTTTTTTGCTATCAGCTCTGAGAATTTATTTTAAAAGAGATAGTAGTCGTTAGAGGCAAGCCCCACTGAACTCTAAACCAAGAAGTCATTTTACTTCTTTGGACTTGTTTTTTCTTCTGTAAAATGGGAAGTCTGAATGAGCAGATCTCTGAGGTCTTCTGCAGCTCCACCAGTCTCTAGGAGTGTATGTTCCACATGTGTGAGAGGTGATAAAAAAGGAACAAAAAGCAAAGATGAAAAAGAAAAGGGCGCCTGGGTGGCTCAGTGGATTGAGCCGCTGCCTTCGGCTCGGGTCGTGATCTCGGGGTCCTGGGATCGAGCCCCGCGTCGGGCTCTCTGCTCCGCGGGGAGCCTGCTTCCTCCTCTCTCTCTCTGCCTGCCTCTCTGCCTACTTGTGATCTCTCTCTCTCTGTCAAATAAATAAATAAATAAAAATCTTAAAAAAAAAAAAAAAAAAAAGAAAAGGAGAGATCCAAAAACAGTTTTAGGTTAGAAGCTACAAAAGGAGGAGTGAAAACTCTAGGAGGTTATATAAATGCAAGGAAAAAGTTAGACCCACTGAAAATATGATAGCACAAAACAAATTTCTAGTAGGAGGAAGGGAGAAGAAAGCTAACATTGCAACATGGGGAGTGGGCAAGCTGAACACCTGGGGCCATCTGTAGGATGTGTATGTGAAGATTTTGAGTCTTCTAATTAAATTCTTTTCAGCTAATGTTCCAGTCTTTTTTAAAAAGTCCACTGGTTCACAAGCTACATAACTACAGTTTACCTAATTTATTTTCCTATTTGGGGTTCTTTTTCTCTACAACATATTTTCCTCAAGGACCTAACAGGCACTGTTCACTTCCTGGCATTGCAAGTCCAGGCTCCTATCTATGGTACTTCTTCCCAGTCCTCTTTTATGTTCTTCAGCCTGGTCTCCCTTACTGCCCTGTTTCTGCCATTGATAACTGTTGTGTTTAGCCTGCTTGTGTAAGCCTTACCTTCTCTTTAAGTCAGCTACATTACTCTTGCCCTTACATGAATTTCCCTATTCTCTCAACTGTTCCACCTTTAGAGTCTTAACTCTATGAATATTATAGTGTAACGTGCTGCATTAAGTTTTGTGGATTATTTTTTGGAATAAATTATACTGCAGTCCTTTCAAGAGGGGACTTTGTCTCATTCTACTCTTACATCTTCTTTGGCATTAAATGTAAATTATTGCCAAGTGAAATCTCAGAGTAAAAACCAATGGCTGATAGTTGATATTGCAGATGTTGCTACAGTTCAGCTTTTCATTTTTCTATCTGTAGATGGAGATAATGTTCAGACTTGTTTACACAGAACTTCTTTCCTAAGTCTTCTAAAATGTTAATAGATCTCTTTTACTCACAGCATTTTTCTTGGTTATTTCCTGATATTTTTCACATCATTATTCATAGTTGCACAAAAATGAAATCTGTATTTTCTTTAGTCTACAACTCTTTTTTAAAAATACTTTATCTGCCACTATTCTGTTTTTAAATTCTCCTATCTCTGTTTCAGTTATACCTATTTAACTCTTTTAACTGTGCCTTTTATACTTCCATCTCAGTATTTAAATATGTTATTGTATAAACTTCTAGCATTTCTATAGCTATATAGAAACCAGTGTCCCAGTTTTAGGGATAGAATCACCAGAATATATAGTAAAATTTATAATTTTGTATTTTAGAACAAGGGATGTTCAAAACATAAATATTTTGTTTTCTTCCTATGGCATCTTGTGCTGTCTATTCATGACCAATACTGTTGATAGACTTTTATTGTATTTTAGATTTGTTTCACTTTTAGCATGTTCAGGAGCAGAGAGCATTTTGCCTTTTTCCTTTGTAGTCTTTTGTCTAGGTTTAATACTGCTAATTTAGGAAGAACGTAAAAATTGCAGCTGAAAGATAATACTGTTTTCATCTGCTGAGTTTCTGCTAATTTGGGGGAATCAAATGAATATGGTATGCTTTCCTGCCCTCACAGAACTTGTGTTCTAACGTGGGAAGAGAAGCAAAATAACTAATTATGAGGACCTATGTGGTACAGTAATGACAGAGTACGGGGAAGATATTTCACTCCTGCCATTTGCCTGGCACTATGCCTAAACAATTTAGATATACCTTACTTCATCTTTTACAGCTCTGAATTATAGTAAGAAAACCAAGAGTCAGGAAAATAAAAGTACCTTGTCCGCACATGCCATGGCCCAGAACAGTATTCTCACTTTGTGTGATGAACATCCAGCCTTTTTTTTTTCCTTTGTAATTTCCATTCTATTGCAACTAATAGTTTTGTAAAATACAAGTAATTATTGAATTACTAGAAAAGTGAAACTTAAAAGGAGACCTGTAAAATCCAAGCCAATTTGTTAACAGGTTTCCTCAAGGCTTTTAGTTTCTGTACAGTCTTGTCACAAACTCATAAACACTTTGGACACTGGAAGTGGGACCACATTTTGATTGGCACTGAACTAGAGCCCTCTCTAGAAGCCCCCAGGGAATCCTGTTTATATACCAATCTGACTCTCCCTGCTCAGAAACAGAGCTTTGTAACATCTCTGCAGTGATTATATATATGAATCACAGGCTGGGAAAGAGGTAATCTGTTTAAAATATCCATTTGTACTGAAAGATTCTGAACTAAGCCACATCTCATTGGTAACCTAGAAAACCATGATAGACCAGGAGAAATGATGTGCTTACAAAAGGATGTGTTCAGGACATACACCATACCTTAGGTTTTCATGCTCTTACTGTATGTACACTGAGGGTCTCATTCTTAGAATAACAGAAAAATATAAGGGTAGTATCTCTCTTACTAGAGTAGGAATTCCATATACTTTGAATTCATTTCTGTGTAATAATTGCCACTTAATTGTGAATGAAGGTATGTGTTTGCATGCAGTGTTAGGATAATGTGACTAAGAATACTGTAGACATTGGCCTCCGAAGTCCATACGCAACTTCATTAGCTGTGTGACTTTGGTCAATTACTTGAATTATGTAAGCCTGTTCCCCTGTCTGTAAGGTGAAGAAAATTGTAATGACCTGTTTTGTCAAGTACTCCTAGAGTTCAAATGAGAAATGTATGTAAAGCCTTTAGTAAATAGCAAATGCTTAAAAAACACAAGTTCTTGCTTTTATTACTAGATAGGTAATGTTTTATTGGGCTATATTTACAAAGGGCATCAACAAATACATGAAAAATTTAATGGAAGCTATCCTAAACTGCTCAGTTTTATATATTTATTTAACATGAATCTATTCAAAAATAGGCATTATATACTATACTACTATATGTGGAGGTCCAACATGTGCAGTTGGAGTCCCAAGAAAGAGAGTAGAAAGACAATGTAGAAGAAAAGATACATGAGGAAATAATGAACTTAGATTTTCCAAATTGGATCCAACAAGTTCAGTGAATCCCAAGTAAGATAAAAACCATACCTGAGAACATTATATAGGCAAAGCAGTGAAGTTGGGTGATGGAAGAGAAAATCTTGAAAGAGCAGTCTTGGCAACCAATACATTCTCATTACACACAAGGTAACACTATTTTGAAGGATGGTTGACTTCTCATTTTTTTAAAAAGTGGTGGCAAAAGATAATGAAATTGACATGTATAATACTGAAAGAAGGAAAAAAAAAACCTTATGAATTCAGAATTCTACTTCGAACAAAGCTGTCCTCGAAATACGAAAGTAAAATAAAAGACATTTTCAGCAAATTAATTCATTGCTAGCAGATCTGCTCTAAAGAACTAAAGAACCGCAGAAACAAAGTTTTTTAGGCTGAAGGAAATGATAACAGATGGCAACTTGGACTTAGAGGAAGGTGTGAAGTTCACTGAACATAGTTTGTAGATAGATATATTTTTTAAAAAGCTACATATTTTCTCTTTTCCTTCATTTCTTTAAGAGATATCTGCCTATTAAGTAAAAATTATTATACCTGTACATATTTGGTAAACCCAAAAGAAGGCAGAAAAAGGGAAAAGAGGGTAACAAAAACAGATGGGACTAATATAAAACAATTAGCAAATTTTAAGCCTGAATATAGTTATATCAGTATATACTATATATCTAAATGGACCAAAACTCTAAAAAAGAGGCTTTCAATCTAGATTAAAAAAAACAAGCGGGGCACCTGGGTGGCTCAGTGGGTTAAAGCCTCTGCCTTCGGCTCAGGTCATGATCCTAGGGTCCTGGGATCAAGCCTCACATCGGGCTCTCTGCTCAGCAGGGAGCCTGCTTCCTCCTCTCTCTCTACCTGCCTCTCTGCCTACTTGTGATCTCTGTCTGTCAAATAAATAAATAAGATCTTTAAAAAAAAAAAAAAAAGCCATAACTTTATACTGCTATAACTTTATACTATTTACAAGAGATACCTTTTGAGTACAGAAACACAGATATTTTGAAAATGAAAGGATAGAAAATACTTAATGCAAATACTAAGTAAACAAAATTCCAAGTGAACACATTAATATTAGGCAAAGTAAACTTTAGGAAGATGTGTTAGTAGAAGTAAAATGGGACATTGAATAGCAATAAAGGGCTTGGTTCATCAGTAAGATATTACAGTTATACATGTACACAAAATAAGTCTTAAGTTACAGAAAATAAAAATTGATAGAAATAAAAATACAGAAAAATTGATAATCATAGTTTGAGATATTAGCACTCCCTCAGTCATCGTTAGAATAAGTAGTTTAAAAACAGTAAAGTTAATAAAGACTGGCCAAATACTGGCTAGAAAGTGGAAAAACAAAGAGCTTTCATACATTGCTTGGTGAAAATGATAAATGTTATAACCACTTTGGGAGAAGATGTTTTCTTTTCTTTTTTCTTTTTTTTTTTTAATTTGATGTTAAATATACACCCTATTCTTTCACCCAGCAATTCCTCTTTGGTGTTTATCCAAGAGAAATGAAACCTGTGTCCAGAAAAAGACTTGTTCAAGAGAGCTCATAGGAACTTTATTCTTAATAGCCCAGGGCTGGAAACAGCTCAGATGTCTACCAACAGAGGACTTGATAAATGAATTGTGCTGTACTGAGATCTAAAAAGGTAGTACTGATACACCCTACAACATGGGTGACTCTTAAAGGGATTATGCTGAGCAAAAGAAGACTCAAATAATACAAACTGATCCCTTCTTACAAAGTAATCCAATATACAAATCTATTCTAGTGAAAAAGTTAGGATTTGTATCTGTTTGGGGGTGAGGGCAAATTGATCTGAAAAGGAATACAAAAGAACCTTCTGGGAAAACAGAAGTGTTATGTTTTGATAGGAGATATTTTATACAGGTATATCTATTTGTCAGAACTACCTAAATTATATACAAGATATATGTATCTCAAGGTATGTCAATATTACTGCAAATAGCTAAATATTGAACTATTGTTGGTATTTGATTGTTATTGCTATTGGGCTGGCAGTTTTAAAACTGCTTACTCTGTATTCTATGATTGAGCAAATGAGTAAATATATTGAGAGAGCTAGGTTTCTTACTTCTGGGGAAAGAAGTTAGACTAGAATGGGAGAAGACTAGATTGTGTTAATGGCTTTGGATTGGAATTGGAGATGTCCATATTATTCATGCTTTTAAATATATTTGACAGAGCAAAGTAGATACATGTGGTAGTATAGTGATTATGTAGTAGTATAGGTAGTATATATGTATACTATAACTGTATATATGTACAGTATGTATATTTGTGTATATACATAGAGCATACATTCATAGATGTGTGTTTACATGCACATAAAATTTAGTTCTTATGTCTGTATCAGAGGGTCCTGGAAGCAGTGGTACACCAGATAGCAGTGAGAGTACCCCAGTGTCTTATTTTGGGTTCTAAATACCATTCATCTGTGAAAAGAGCCAGGACTCTTACAGAAAAGGCTGAATTTAGGACTGGGTCAGGACAGGTATTAGATGAATTGGACTTTTGTCTTGTCCAGAAAGTAAAATCTTCCTATGATCTTGGGGACATATCAAAAGGATCCAGAATTAGCTGGAAAGGGTTTCCACTGTCCACGTCAGGGACAATTTGAGCATCAAAATAGAATGATACTAATAGGTGAAAACTAGTCGAGTAAAACAAGAATGGATGGGTCTATACTGAAACATACAGAGAAATACATGAACGAATTGGTGAGTGAATGAATGAATGAATAATGGAAAAACAGAAGGCCCTTTATAATAGAATTCTAATAAATACAGAATAATGATAAAGGTAGAAATCATTGATGAGGTTTAAAACTAATAGGTGGGAAGTTTGATGAAGAACAGGATATTTACTTTAGTCTCTATTCCCTCAAATTGCTTATTTTAAAGGAGGAAGTAATAAGTCTCTGATAGAGAAACATGGTGTCTGACACCACTTTTAACCAAATCATCAAACATAACACAACCAGTATTGGGACAAACCATACCATATGCTTTCTAGTAAGATGAAGTGAGAAAGACAAATATCACTTCAGTGCTAATCCTGATAAAAATGGATAATCTGAACCTATTCACGAGGAAATATCAGACAAATTCTAAAAAATAGATGTTTTACAATTAGGTTGATTTTTTTTTAAAAGATTTTATTTATTTGACAGAGAGAAAGAGATCACAAGTAGGCAGAGAAGCAGGCAAAGGGGGAGGGGGAAGCAGGCCTCCCGCCAAACAGAGAGCCCGATGCGGGGCTCGATCCCAGGACCCTGAGATCATGACCTGAGCTGAAGGCGGAGGCTTAACCCACTGAGCCACCCAGGCGTCCCCCCCCTTTTTTTTAAACATGAAGGTCAAGAAGCATTAACAAAGGCTGTTCAAATTAAAGACTAAAAAGACATGAAAAATAAATAATGCAAACTTCTTAAATTATATAAACCCAAGGAGGTAGTAACTATGGGGGACATAATTGGAACAATTGACAGAAGTTGTTTGGACTGCAATAACATAGAATACTCATATAAAGAAAGGATAAGAGGCACAGTGACTTCCAACTTAATCCTAAATGGTACAGAAAAAAAAAGTGTGATACCGTTTGCATATTAATATATGCATAAATATGCAATAATATATGCATAAATATGCAAAATATATTAATGGTAGATAAAAATGCAAACACTTGTGAAAGGTATGTGAGAGTATCTTGTACTTATGGCAAAACTTTCCTAAGCTTGATAAAACTGCATAAAAAGTTATTTCACAGAACTATATATATATAGAGAGAGAAGAGAACTGTATATATATATATGCATGTATTTTATATATTTTTTAAATGTTGATTAAATCTCCATAGGAAATACATGTAATTTGTGACAACAAATAATTCAGTATTGGAGTCATTGTGGTAATAAATTTGTTGCATATGTATTTTTCAAGCATTTCTCATTGTATTTTGTCCATTGTTCTGGGAGTTCAATAGAGCCCTTGTTTTTTATATACTATATTTGGGAGAATTGAGGAACTAAGAATATCTAAGTATTTTCTTTGATGTTACTACCCAGTTGGAGATAATTCCTTCCTTTTGATTCATTAACTGCTTTGAAATGTTAATGAAAACTATGGATTCTCTCCCCTGCATTTATGTATTGCATTTTTGCATATAATTCAGAGGGTTTCACTGACCGCCTCAGCCCTGGCCACTAACCCTTCTTTGCAAGCCTAAGTCAAACTGTGTACTCAAGTATAATATATAATATTCACATTTATTCATTAGCAAAAATGTTTTACTCCAGTTCAGTGTTTTTCAAAGTGTGGTTCCAAGACAACCACCTTCAGAATCATTTGGGTATTTGATTTAAAAAAAAACATGGATTCCAGAATCTGCTATCCTATCCTTCATCATCAAATATTAAGCTCTGTTATACATCAAGCATGGTTCTAGGCACAAGTAATGCAGCAATGAGTAAAATCCCTGCCCTCATGGGAATCCCAGTCTTCTGGTGGAGACAGTGAGCAAATTAATATATCAAAATGTATAGTATGTCAGATGATAAGTGCCTTAGCAAAACTCAAGGTAGGGTTAGGAAAGTTCATTTCAGTAAGGAGGTTGGGAATTGCCTCACTGAGAAGCAACATTTTTGCAATGCACTTGAAGAAGATAAGAGAATGAATGAAATGTAAAGATGTTCAGGAAGAGGCGAGACAAAGTGCAAACCTTTTGAGATAGTAAAGAGGGTCTATTCAAGTTTAAGAAGTATCAGTGAAGAAGATACTGTAGTTGAATCTGGAGTGAGAGAGGAGACTGATAGGAGGTAAGGGTGAGGAGTTCAGCTAGAATTGATGGGATTTAAGTGCTATTTTTAAAGCATTTCATAAATTAAAGTATTTCTAGTGGTCAAGGATGAAAGTAAGTTGGCCCATTAGTTCATTTTTAAATAATCAAAGTGAAAGGTAATACTGGCTGAGATCAAAATTTGCAGTAGGAAAGGTGGTGAGAAGTAGTTGGACTCTGAATATATTTTGAATGGAGAGTGGACAGACTTTAAAAGATTTGTTGGTAGATTGTAAGAGAAATACAGGACTAAAAATAACTCCAGTGATTTGGGCTTGAAAGACTGCAAGAATGCCATTTACTGACATGGGGAAGAATAAATTTAGTGGAAGAAGATCAAAAGTTGCTGTTGAACTCTGAATGCTTTGAACTATCGGGTATACAGTAAATTGTTGAGATGAATTGAAAGTTCACAAGAGAAAACTGAGCAGAGGATATGAATTTGGGAGTTGGAGCATAAGGTGATACTTAAAACCATTACACTTTACATTACATTACATTACAAGATCACCCAGGAAAAGTGTTGGAAGAGAAGTCCAAGAACTGAGGCCTGTGGAGGGTTCCCCACTCTGTAGATAAAAAGAATCAGGAGCACCCAGCAAGGCAAAAACAAAACAAACAAATAAAACAAAAACAAAAACACCCAGCAGACCTTGATAACCAGGAAACCCAGTGAAAGGACATTGCAAGGAGGAGGAAGTACTCAACTTTTCATGCTGATAGAGTCAAGTAGGATGATGTCTAAGCTTTGGATTTTGTAAGAGAAAAGTAATCTGTAACCTTGACAAAAGCAATTGTAGTAGAATAAACACTTGACCAGGTGGGTTCAAAACAAAAATCCAAGAGACAGAATAGGAGCATACTCTTTCAAAGTGGCTTTTTGGCCTGGTAATAGAAAATGATTTTTACCAGATTTTCCATAGTTTGGACTAAGAATTTATTTTTTTTATTATGTCCTCAGGTGATTTTTATATGTACCGGGTTTGAGAACCCCTGTTGTAGCCTTTGGTTGGCATTTGCTAACCAGTCATTCTTCAGTGTAGCAAATGCACATGATTTAAAAATCAAATGAAAATTCTTACTCCCACTGATTGTCATGGCCAAAATTTGCAGTTTTCAGTGATACTCATCAATCTAGTTACAAAACAGGAACTTAGAGGCCAGGGACAAAAGTAAAAGTTCTTTTTGTAATTCCTGTTTCCCAGAAAGGATATCAAATCAGCCAAAAGGAGTTAAAAGATCTCAAAAATATTGACATCTTGAAATTTTCCTCTTCAAATATTCTTTGATATCTAGCATCCTTTATTTTAAAGAAAACAAAATTAAAAAGCAAATTAATTTTAAGTACAACTGCCAAAATTTTCTGTGAAGTATTATAAGTTCCAGTTTGTGGTGGTGTCTTGAAAATAGTACAGAATAAAAAATAAACAGTTGTATTGATTTATCTGCTCTGGGGAAATTTTGTAAAATGTATTTACTAAAATGAAGCCATCTCACGTTAGAGTAATGTCTTTAAACTTCACATACTAATGAAGGAACTCAACGTGGTTTAAACATCTTTACCCTGTTTTTTACTATGAAATTAGGAATGAAGGAACCTCCTAAAGTTGTCATAATACAACTTAACCCAGCTTAGTCTTTACATGGTGTTAAATTATTTTGAGCCAAGAAAAATCTGTCCTATTTTTAAAGGTCCCAAAGGAAGGCAAATTAAACTTTCCTAAGCAGTTTATTCATTTTCTTTCAAAAGGGTCCTCTTTATATATACCAAATTATATCCTCTATTAATATGCATTAAGTAGCTGACCTTTTAAAGCCAGTTTTACCTTATTTCATATATTCCCATCTGAGTTATAAATTGTAGTGTGCTACTTGTAGCTTATTAAGGTAATCCTGAATGAATGGATGGCTTCACTGCAAAATAGTGCAACTTTGGGTAAGTCATTTACTTTTGTACTGCCATTTGCTCCTATTTATAATATTGGGATTGCAGAATCCTAAGAGAGAAAGGTGAAGAAAATACAGACTTTAGATAGTACAGTGGTGGAAATTATTGCTTAGCTTTCATTTTGGACTCCAAAGTTCAGACCTGCCTGTTCATCATGTTATCCCCAGCACTTAGGATCTGTAACTGACTTGAATAAATGATTAATTTATGTGCTGGTAGGGAAATTGATAAGAGAGCAAACATTTGAACTGAGCCTATGGAGACTTTTGTTGGAAGAGGAAACCATGTTTAATGGGAAGACTAGCAGGAGAGAAGACTGCAAGTGAGAAAGAATCTCATCTGGATTGAGGGGAGATAGTAGGAAGTAGAGTAGACTGAAACAGTATCCACAGTGTGGAAGGCCTTGAATTCTAGGTTAAACTGTATTTACTTCATTGACCCAGTATTTTAATATCTCAGAGCCTTGTGACCTGCGTAAATTTCAAGGTTATTATGAGGACCATTTAAGAGAAAAATGTGTAAGTGCTTCAGAACCTGTAAGGTACTATAAAGATGCTGGTCCACAACTTTACTCTTGTCTTGGATTTATCTTACTCAGCTGGTCCCTGGTATATCTTCCACCTATGGCAAATTTACTTTTTCACCTTCATTCTCTAAATACTTCATTTCTTCTGCCTTTCTGCCTTTGTTTGTTCTTTTACTTCTCCCCAGGATAGTCTTACTACTACTTTCCATTGTACCCATCCCGCAAGACCAAGCTAACATACCATTTTACTTTATCAGCTGTCCATTATTGTGGACTTAACCAAAGAAACAAGTTCAGTACTTTCTACCTACTATATTTTTATAGTACTGTTGTTTTGTATTTTTAAATCTGTATCCATAACAAGATGATCAGCTCTCTAAGGGGAGAAGTCAATGTACTGACTTGTTTTATATCTCCCTTTTGCCTATCTTAGGTGTTAACTAATAGCAATTATTTACAAAGCATAAAAATTGTTGAGATTATCTGTATCTTAGGTTTTCCCAAAAATAGGGAAACTTTAAATCGCTGAAAACTTGAAGTAATTCCCTTCACTAGTTAAGTGGCTTTCCTACTATTTAATTATATAAAAACATAATTCATATTTAAAAGTGTATTGCATGGAGCACTGGGTGTAGTACATAAACGGTGAATCTTAGAACACTGAAAAAATAAAATAAAATTTAAAAAAAATAAAAATAAAATTGTATGTGAATCCATTGATTGAGCCCACCCATTTTTAAGTATGTGCTAGTACAGGGTGTGTAATTTTATCTGGAGATGAGATAGAGGATTAGTAGCCAAAGACAGGAGGGAAAGCAGGAGAACAAGAGTGTCACAAATACCAGTAATAGTGTTTCAGAGTTTGGAATGGTTCGATGTTTTGTATGCTGCTGAGAGGTTTGGTAAGATGATACCTACAAGTGTCTGTTGGATTTGCCAGCAGGGAGAGGGCTGTTGGTGACATTGAGCGCATTCCTGAAGTGAACTAACAACTTAAGTGAGGTGGGGGCTGGTACATGTGGGCTCACTGCCATTAAAAGGCATGGCACATTCAAATTCTCTGACTTTTTATGTGCTGAAAATCAAACGAAAGAAACTTTTTTCTCTCTAGAGTGAATTAACTGGTGAAAAAGTGAAAAGTTAAATGTGGATACTTCTAAAAAGTTTCTTTGTGAAGTAGAATAAATTATAATTTATTATCTATAATATAATAAATTATAATTATATATTTAAATTTATATATAAATATAATATATAATAATATATTATTTAATAATTATATTAATTAAAATAATTATATTAATGACAAATATTAATATAATAATATATAATTTTATATATTTAAATTAAAATTATATATAATGGAAGAAAATGGTAATCAGTGTAGAAAGTTGTTTTTAGTAGAATATAGAGGAGGATTGTTTGACTAAAAAAAAGGGAAATTAAATGTGATACAAATTCGGTAATTTGGGATTTGGGAGTTACTTCTTTTAGATTTCTATATACTAATCTGTAGTAGTATCTAGATAATTTTGCGTAAGATACTCAACTAAGTATCTGTGCTATATGCTGTTTTATTACTTACCAGTGACTTAGTGGGTCTTTGCAAAAGGCACATTACAGTTGTTTTCAACATAATGAAAAGTGTCTTATCTCAAACTCTAATGTGCATACAGATTACCTGGGGATCTTGTTGCAGTCCAGATTCTGATTTACGAGATCTGGGATGTGTTGAAAGATTCTGCATTTCTAACAAGTTGCCAGTTGATACCAGTCCCTGAGTATCATAAATGTCAATTAAAAAATATAAACTAAAAATTACCCCTCCAAAATTCTTACAGATTTTACTTTTTTATATTTTTGAGGCAGATTTTTATCTTAATTTTATAGTGTGTAGCATAAATTTTGAGGCAGAAAAGAAGAAAAGGCAACTAGCAGGTTCTTTACTGATATTTTCAGTTTTTACAACCTCACGAGGTCTTATTTTCCCCTTTTTGGAATTGAGGTAACTGAGATTCAGAGCGGGTAAGTAGCATGCTATAGGGTTAGAAGGTCAAGTTTGCTTAGCTATCTGTCTAGTGTTTGTTTTAACCACTGCATCATCTTAGTTTTCCTTTTGTTTTCACAGATGTGTTTTTATAGATTTGTACAGATCCATTTTTTCTTTCTTTGGTGGAAATAGCTCAGTCTACTGTATATCTTTATATTAATTTTGGAATTCCATCATTTAGCCTGGTTCTCCCCTGTGCATAAGATTTACAAGTTTTGCTGATAGACACTCTCATATTTCCATTGCCGACCTTTTCTGAAGTACAGAATCATAAGCAAGAACTAGGTATGTGCTTCAGGAAGATAGCTTTTTATGGTCTCTTGAGCCCTAGACATTTGGTAGAATCCAGTGGTAGGATGGGGAGGTTGCCAGATTGTTTCAGAGATGTAACATGCAAAAATGGGTTTTATCTCAGAAATACCATAGGTTATCATAAATGTATCTTTTTATTTGACTTGTTACTGGAATTTAATATTGATATAAAATTTAATATTGATATAAAAATATTCCTTCTAGAATGTGAAACACAGAAAATATGCAAGGTGGAAGGCAACATATATCCATAATTGTTTAAAGAATGGAGAGACTCCTCAAGCAGGGCCTGTTGGAATTGAAGAAGATAATGGTATGTATTTACTTATTTAAGTAAAATGGCTTAGTAGAATCATAATTGTTCAGAATATTATCCATGATTTTTTGAAGAAATGGTACATTTTCTTTTGTTCCATCAGGTCCAAAATCCATGAAAATTAGGTATAAAGTAAATTTAGGGACAGTGAGAGATTAAGGCCAAACTGCTCTAATATCTGTCTTAATCAACAAGGTGGCCTGGCCATCTCTTAACTGTAATCAGATTTCATTCTTACATAGAACAGGTAATCCATTTATAATTTATAAAATATTCCCAAACCACAAAGGACACTATTAATTTTTACATATCTATTTGAGGTGAGGGTTTTTTGTGTTTTGTTTTGTTTTGTTTTGTTTTGTTTTTTTTTGTCCGAAGGGTAGGTAGTACATTCACATGGTTCAAAATTTATAGGGGATATAAAAAAAATGAAATGAATTTCTCATTTCCATCACATCCCTCATTTGGCCAGATTCTACCAAACCCAGATAAATAAATACTGTATTCTAGTTTTTTGTGTCCCTTTACAGATGATTTTTTTTTTTTAAAGATTTTATTTATTTATTTGACAGAGAGAGATCACAGGCAGAGAGACAGGCAGAGAGAGAGGAGGAAGCAGGCTCCCTGCGGAGCAGAGAGCCCGATGCAGGGCTCCATCCCACCACCCTGAGATCATGACCTGAGCCGAAGGCAGCAGCTTAATCCACTGAGCCACCCAGGCACCCCTACAGATGATTTTTTATGAATTTACAAATAAATAGGAATATATAGCCTCCTTTTTTTTTTTTTTTACTATGGGTAATATAGACACTTCTGCACCTGAGTTTTGTTTTGACTTAATAAATGCATGAAAGATTAACCATTACATAATAAGTAGTTTTGTAAAATTAAATTGTGAAAAAATAAAGGTCTTACCATTTCACTTCACCTTTCAGTTAGTGTGTAATTGAAAAGAAAAGGAAGGACCTTTTTCACTTGTTTTTATTGATTAAACATAAAGGAAATTAACTATTAGGAGAATAATCACTGTAATCTGCATTAAAATTCTAGGTGATCCTTGTATTTTGTTATACAAATTTTAGGCATCTGTGAAAATGGTCATTGAATGCACGAATTTCTTAAACATTTCTTAAACATTTCTTAAAGGGCTCGATAATAAATATTTTAGGCTTCTAGGTCATGAGGTCTTGTGGCAACTTCTCAGCTGATCTTACACTGCAGAGGTAGCTATAGGCAATATGTAATCAAATGAGCATGTCTCTGTTCCAATAAAACTTTACTTACAAAAACAGACAGCCAACCTGTTGGCCAGAGTTGGCTGATACCAGCCTAATCCAGCTCCTTAGATCTGTTTCTGTAGTGAATTCTGTTAAAAGATTTCCTAATATTGAACCAGCTCTACATTTTGTAAGAAACCTCGCTTGGGCGCTGTGTATCTTGTAAGACTGATGAATCACAGACCTGTACCCTTGAAACAAATAATACATCATATGTTAATAATAATAAACTTCACTTGGCTCTGTTTTGGGTTTTTTAATTGCTATATTGATAGATTCATTTCACTACTACTTATATTAATAGATTCATTTCACTACTGCTGTATTGTTACCGCTTTACATTGGGTAATAAACCTCATGTGGCTCTGTTTTTTGGTTTTGGGTTTTGTATTTAGGATTTTTGCATTGACATTCATAAGTAAGACTGGTCTAGTTTTACTTTTGGGTGTCAATGTTCTGCTTACTCCATAAGTATAATCTGAATATTTCTAGTATTTTTTTATGCTTTGGAACATTTTGAATCACCTTAGAATTTCCTGTCCTTTAATTGTTTTCTAGAAATTTTTTTGTGAAACCAGCTGTTCCTGGTTCTGGGGATGGCTTGTTGGCACTACTCTTCCATGGGAATTAATCCTCTTAGATTTTTTTTTTTTTTCAATTTTCTCAATGCCCAGCAAATGAATGTACACTGAAATTAATAATTTAGTTCTTATGGGCCATTTTAGTGATTTTTACATATATGTGCTGTCCTCACAGTTTTTCAAATGACAGTTATATTGCAGTTCTGCATAGTAATATATTGTACATATTAAGTATCCATAACAAAATGTAACAACTATGTTGAGTATTTCCATATATCAGTTAAGAATGAATGGGTAGGAAATGAGCACATGAAATGATGCTGAAATCTTTAGTCATTAAGGAAGAACAAATTAAGACTATAGCAAGCTATATCATACCTACTAGAATTTAGGACTAAAATTGAACAAACCGATAGTCCCAAGTGCTAATGAGAATGCCAGGTAGCTGGAACTCTCACACATTACTCATGGGAGAAGAAAAGGAAAACAGTTTGGCAGTTTTTTATAAAATTAAAAATATATCTTGCAATTTGCGACGACGTGGATGGAACTAGAGGGTATCATGCTTAGTGAAATAAGTCAGTTGGAGAAAGACAACTATCATAGGATCTCCCTGATATAAGGAAGTGGAAATGCAACATGGGGGGTTAGGGGGATAGGAGAAGAATAAAGGAAACAAGATGGGATTGGGAGGGAAACAAACCATAAGTGACTCTTAATCTCACAAAACAAACAGGGTTGCTGGGGGGAGGGAGGGTTGGGAGGGGGGAGTGGGGTTATGGGCATTGAGGAGGGTATGTGCTATGGTGAGTGCTGTGAAGTGTGTAAACCTGGCGATTCACAGACCTGTACCCCTGGGGATAAAAATACATGATATGTTTATAAAAAATAAGAAATAAAGAAAAAATTTTTTTAAAAAAATTAAAAATACAGTTGACACAATATCTGACAACCCCACTTCAAGGTATTTTTTTACCCAAGAGAAATGCAGACATATGTCCATACAAAAGATTATACATAACTTAACAGCAGCTTTATTTGTAATTACCAAAAACTGGAAATATAATCCAGATACCATCAGCTACTGATATTTGCAGCAATATGGTATGGACTGATTTCAGAAGCATTATGCTAAGTGAAAGAAGCCAAAACACAGAAGGCTACATATGTATTATATGATTGTATTCATATAACTTTCTGGAGAGGGCAGTGCTCTAGGGACATAAATCAGGTAAGTTGAGTACTTGGGGTGAGGGAGAGGTTTACCACAAAGGAACATGGGAAAGACTTGGGGAAGTGGTGGTTATACATTGTATAAGCTTTATGTCAAAATTGTATACCCAAGATGTATGAATTTTATTATATGTAAATTATACCTCAATAAACCTGCCTTTAAAAGACAAAGGAGATGGGAGGAGAGAACAAGTGGGGAAGACAAGAAAACATTCTTGTTCTGTTTATTATTTAGAGGACTTTTTAAAATGTTACAATGCCATTTGGTGAAAAAGGTACATTACAGTTTTATATATGAATACTCTAAATTATTTTGCAGTTTATCTTCTAGAGATGCAAGCTTTCATACAGCATTTCAGGTTAACTTTTTGTTATCTATTTGTGAAAAACACTTCATGATATGTCCTTATCTAATGTTTTAACAGTCTTTTTCACATAGAATTTTTCTTACAGTCATTTTCTGTAATAAATACCTTGCATTCATATAGTGTCTTAAAGCTTACAGATCATTTCCGCTTATTCATACCCTCGGAAATCCCTTGGGGATAGTTTATGTTATTACTGTTGTACACAGGAGTAAGTTGAGATCCCATATGGGTTAGGGCCTGCCTAAGGACATAGAATCATGAAACAGAACTAGAACTTGAATCCTGGCCCTCTTATTCTGAGTCCTGTGTCTGTTTGGTATTTTGTTTCTTCATTTTTTTTTTATACCTAGTGCCTGTGTTGTTTACATACTTCCTTTCCTACTTTAATACTGACCGTAATCAGGAATGTTTTATGTCTGTCCTACTGTTAACAAGTATCCACCAGAAAATACCCACGATCTTCAGGCTACAAGCAAGAGTCACCACAATGTGGCATCAACCTATTTTACCAGTTTTATTTTCTGTTCCTCTCTTGTATTGTCTTGGGTGGGTCAGGTTGCCATAACAAAACACCATAGACTGGGGTGGCATTTATTTTTTCAGGGGTCTGGAGGCTGGAAAGTCCAAGACCAAAGTGGAGCAGGGTTCTTTTGCTCTTGAGTGCCCACTTCCTGGCTTTCAGACATCAGCCTTCTCTTTGTTCTCTTACGACCAAGAGAGAAACAGATCTTTCCTTCTTATAAAGCCACAATTCTATTAGAATAGGACTCTACTCTTATGACTCATTTAACCTTAGTTACCTTCTGAAGAGCTTATCTCCAAATATAGTCACATTGGTGATTAGGGCTTGATCATGTGAATTTTGAGGGGACACAGTTCATTTCATAGCACTTATATATTCTCTTTATTATAGTCATAGATGTTAAGAGCTGGATGAAAAGAGACCTTCATCTCTTTCTTTAACTATAAAACCATTCCTCCCTCCTAAATTGCTTATTTTTTTTACCTATCTGAATCTTGCCTATCTGTGATGATGTTTTCCCCTTTGAACTTCTGCAGAACTATTTTATGTATGTATATGAAGTCTTATAAAATATATAGCACTTAATAAAGTACTTTCATAATTTATGTTAATATTTATTATTTATGGAACGCTTGATATTGGGCATTGTGCTAAATATTTTACATATATTAGCTAATTTAGTTCTCATAGCTTCTGAAGGTAGCTGGGCATCCCTGTTCAAGCTCTAATAACTAGTTAATGAAACTCAGGATTTGAACCCAGATCTTCTAATTCTAAAGTCTATGCTCTTGTTCTGCATTTAAGCAGATGAATTTTTTCCCTTCAACCGGTTTTACAAGAAAATTTCTCAGCCAGTCATTAAAACTATTAATTTCACATTCTCTTGAGAACATAGTACCAATATTATGGGGTACATTTCTGTGCTTCAGATATGATGTAGAGACCTAAATTTGGAATGAACTCCCACTTCCCAGGACATATCCTTGTTCTTGCATTTTTAAAATGTAATTGTTTTTCATTCATTTTTAAAGAAACGTTACTTTTTTAATGTCATTTTGTCAGCATTAGCTGGGTACCAGGGCTCAGTTGCTAGGCGTCTGCCTCTGGCTCGGGTCATGATCCCAGGGTCCTGGGATCGAGCCCCACGTCGGGCTCTCTGCTTGGCGGGAGGCCTGCTTCTCCCTCTCCCACTACCCCTGCTTGTGCTCTCTCTATGTCTCTCTCTCTCTCTCTCTCTGTCAAATAAATAAAATCTTAAAATTGAAAAAAAAAAATTTTAAAAAGACATGATCCTTACAAGAGCTTAAATCTTCACGGGGTACAAAAGTTTTAATAAGCAGTTATAGTACATGGTAATAAGAGATTGTGCCTGAGCTGAGTCTCAAAAGAAAAGTTGAATTAAGTTGGGTAAATGAAAAGGAAGGATGGCATAAATTTTTAAAAACAAAGCAAAACAAAAACACTTCAAAAGCAGCAGGGAGGCAAATTGAGATCTGGCTAAGACTATAAAATCAGTGTATATGGGGGAGGGGTGATTTTTGAGAGTGAATTGGAGAAAGATAATTCTGCAGATTGTGAGAAGAATTCAGGGGCTGTTAGTGATCTAAATTATAAAAAAACAAAAGCCCGGGTGAGATATTGACATGGGGATAAAGAGAAGGAAATGTAATCAGTAGAACATAGAACACTTTAATGAGGGAGGAAATGGATGATGATCCCTAAGTTTCCAGCCTTTCAAAGAAATGACTAATACAAGGTAGCAGGTTTGGTGGGAAAAATCAAGAAAAGATACTGAGATGCTCATTTGATTACTACATGCAGAACTCCAGCTGGCAATTACATACTCATCTAAAGATTGCAGGAGAAAATTCTGGGCTAAAAGAACTTTGGAGTTGTCAACCTAAAAGCAAGAAATGAAGCCAAAGTAAATGTTTCTTCACCCAGGCCGGATGGATACTTTAAGAACTAAGGCCAAAGATGAAACATTTCTTCACATTTAGTAATTACATTAAATTGGAAATTGAAGCTGAACAACTTCTATTACCTGATGGTATTTAAGTAACCTTTTACACACACGTATTTGTAGTAAATACAATCATGTTGTACTTATCATTACCTTCTAACATCTGATTTGGGAGATACTTCTTGTATGTGGTTATACATATATTCTTAAATATACCATGCAAATATATTTTTTTGTTTTAAACATATTTGGCTTTAGTAGCATTTCAGATGTGTCATTTTAGATATATTAATATGCCTAATAAATAATGTTATTTTTTCTAGATATTCTTTCAGTGACTGCTAATACTAACATTTTTAACTTATGTCCTTGAAAGTATACATTTTAATTATTATCATGAACTCTTCTGTTGTGATATGGGTTTTTTAGGCTTTTTATAATACTAACTTACTAGATAATTAGATACATATAATTTTTGTTATGTTTTCCAAAAATTAAGCTTACATGGAGCTTATAATTTCTTTCATTATTTTTATTCAGTTTTTATAGAAACTCTAAGTAGTAGAAAATTGGGAGTTACAGAATACCAATAATCCTTTAAAATATAGAGAAGGATATTTTCACTATGCTTTTTCAAAAGAACAAAATGTAACCTGGTAATTTAATCAAGTGTTAATGTCATAACATCTAACAGTGTCTGCTCAGAAATGGTTTATGGCTCTTAAATAGTTTATGTCGTTAAATCTGAATGTGTAAGAGAAAAGTCTTCTTAAAAACCTTGATTCTTCTTTTCCAAGTATACCGTTATATTCTCTTGTGTTCTTAAATTAACACTAGGGGTAAATGTATTATGTTTAACAAAAGTCTAATTCTCCGTTATTCTGGAATTATATTTCTAGTAAAACCATAAAAATAATGAACATTACACCTTAGAGTAAGAAAAAAGGGAAGATACGTCTGAAAATACTGCTATGTGGAATTAAGTCATATTGTCAAAAAGTACATAAGGAAACCATATGATTAGTACAAAAACAGTGTTCCAGGAAAAAAATAAGGCTCAACTGAAGGGAATTCTGTTAACATTCAAACTCTAGGTTTGCATGTCTGTCAACTCAGTCTGCAAAATGATGCTATTTTTAAGTGGTTGTTATTAACCTATATTCAATAAAAATGTAGTATCTTTTATCATATTTCTACTAATCTAAAATTCCCCTCTTTGGGGAAACCCTAAGATACAGTATATGTGCTGCCGAAGCGAGCACAAAACCCTAAGATACAGTTAACTTCAACATTTTTTAGTCTCAGTAAATATTTGCTGCTAATTAAGACCTGTAATTGGAGAACATAGGAGATATAAAATAAGTCAATATATTAGTCACCTAAAATGTAATCTTAAAGTTCCCTAATCTAGTGTTAATGTCATAGCTTTTTACAGTATTTCCTCAGAAATGGTTTATGGCTCTACAAGAGGATATAATTTTACATATATACACTTTCTGAAGTATTTGAAAATGAGTTGAAGATATGCTCTTTTGCTTCTCAGTACTTTGTTCAAAAGTATTCAGTTGATTTAATAATCTCCTTTGTGGCACTAGTCCAGGATTAACCACTGCATCTGACTTTCATGTCTCCTTAGTTACCCTTAACCTGGAATGGTCCTTCAGCCTTTCTAGGTCTTTCTTGGCCCAGTGTTTTTGAAGAGTACAGGTTAGTTATAGACTGTCCCTCAATTTGGGTTTGCCTGATGTTGCCTCATAATTAGATTACAGTTATGCATGCTTAGCAGAAATACACCAGGGTGAGATTATGTCTCCTATGTCACATTGGAAGGTTATATAACATTGGTGAAATATTGGTGATATTAACTGATCACTCAAGTAATGTGGTATTCTCTGGGTTATTACACTTTAAAATGATTTTCCCTTTGTTATTAATAAGCTGTTTGTGTTACTAATAAGTTACTGGGGAACTGGGGAATAAGTCCTTTTGAGACCATGTAAATACCCTGTTTTTTTAATAAAAAATTACCACACTGTCTTTAACATCTACTGATACAAATGAAAAGTTTACTGTTTGCTTAGTATGTAATTCAGTGACTCAGTGACTTTTGACACGCACACCCTCTAAATAAAAAACATTCCCATTACCCTCCCCCAAATTACATCATACTCTTTCCCATTCCATTCCCACTTTGAGAAACAACTAATTTAGTTGTTTTTTTAATCAAAAATTAGTTCTGTCTGATTTAGAACATTGTGTAAATGGAATCCCACGGTGGTGTTTTGCACCCAGCTTCTTTCAACACTGTATCTGTGAGATTCATTGGTGTCTTGTATAGCAATAGTCCACTCTTTTTTACTGCTGAGTAGTATTTCGTAGTATGGATACCATAATATGTTTATCAGTTCATCTGCCAATGAATGTATGGCTGTTTCTAGTTTGAGGTTATGATGAATTAAGCTGCTTGACATTTAAATGCGTTTGGTTTTTAGACATACTTCACATTATATGTAAAGAGGTGGCATGTGTTTCATTGTGCTGGGTCAATAACTAGAATAAAACTGTTGGGTTTTATATATATATATATAAGAAGCTCCCAAACCATTTTCTAAAGTCAGTGTACCATTTATACTTTCATCAGCCATGCATTAGAATTTCTATCCCTCTGTATCCTTGAATAGCACCTCGTATTGTCAGTATTTTTAAATTTAGCCATTCTGATCCATGTATAGTAGTTCTTCATTGTGATTTAATTAGCATTTTCCCCCCAATGGCTAAATGATATTGAACTCTGTTATATGTGTTTACTGAATGTTCATATATATTTGTTTGTGAAGTATCTGTTTAAATCTTTTGCCCGTTCTTTTTTGTTGTGGTAAATTATACATAACTATTTTATTTACTGTTTTAATCACTTAAATGTACAGCTCAGTGGCATAAAAAGCACATTCATATTATTCAGCCTGTCACCACCATCTAACTCCAGAATATTTTTATCTCCTCAAATTGAAACTCTATACCCATTAAACTATAAGCCCCCTTTACCCTATCCATTCCTAGCCTCTGGTCACCACTATTCTGTTTTCTGTCTTTGTCTGTAGGTACCTCATGTATGTGGAATCACACAGTATCAGCCCTTTTGTGACTGGCTTATTTCATTTATTGTAATGTCTTCAGGGTTCATCCATGTTACAAGATGTTTTAGAATTTCTTCCCAAAGGCTGAACAATATTCCATTGTATGCATATACACATTGTATTTATTCATCCATTGAAGAACATTTTGGTTGTTTCTACCTTTCAGTTGTTGTGAGTACCTCTGTAACCATTAACAAACTTGCCCATTTTTCATGGGCTGTCATTTTATTATAGAATTATTTACAAATTATGAATAGAAGTTCTTTGTCAGATGCATGTTTTACAGATATTTACTCCCAGTCTATTGCTTCTCTACTTGTTTTTTTACCTTCTTTTAATTACCAAAAATCTTTAATCCTGCAAAATGTAGTTTATAATTTTAAAATTTTTATGGCTACTTCTTATGTCTTATGAAATCTTTATCTATCTCTACCTTAAAAATTCTTTCATATTTTTAATCCTGAAGACTTATCATTCGAGCTGTTACTTTTGTTTGTGAAAGACCTTAAATTTTTTTCATGCATACAGTGTGAGATAGGTTGGATTCAGGATTCTTTCCTCCATAAGGATAGCCTATTATTCCAGCACCATTTGTTAAGCATTTTCCTTTCCTTGTTGAATTTCTTTGGTTCCTCTGTCAAAAATTCAATTAACCTTTTAAATGTGATTCTGTTTCTGGATTCTATTCAATTACATTGGTATGTTTTTCTGGTTGGTACCAATGGCACACGGCCCTCTACCTTTTTACAATAAACCTTGGAGTCAGGTGGCACAAGTTCTCCAACTCTTCTCTTCTTTCTCAAGATGTTCTTAGCTATTCTATGTCCTTTGATTTCAACATAAATTTGGAGTAGATTTTTCAGTTTCTGTTAAAGAACAGCTGAAATTAGGATTGATACTGCACTGAATTTATAGATCAATTTAGGGAGAATGGATACCTTAACAAAATTGAGTCTTTCATTGCATGAATATGGTGTATCTTTCCATTTATTAAGACTTCATTAATTTGTATCGACAGTATTTTGTATTTTTCAGAGTAGAGATTTTGTGCCTCTTTGGTTAAAATTTGTTTCCAAGTATTTTTTTTCATTCCCTTGCTTACTTTTAGTGTAGGAAATACAATTGATTTTTGTATAATGATGTTGTATTGCACAACCTTGCTAAATTTACCTATTCTGGTGGTTGTTTTATAGATTTCTTGGGAGTTTCTTTGTAGAAAGCCATGTTATCTGCACAGAGAGACATTATGTGTCTGTTACTGGATTTAGCTACTTCAGCTTTTGTCTGCTTGGTATTTAATAGTTTATCCATGTTCATCCTTTTACTGTAAGCATGTCTGAGTCTTAAAGCATATAGGTTGGTTTGGGTTTTGTTCATATGTTTGTTTAGTTTATCAACATCAGCCTTCTTTAAAATAGTGTTTGGTCCATTTAATGTAATTATTGCTATAGCTAGATTTAATTCTGTCATTTTTATCATTTGTCTTCTGTTAGTCCCATTTGTTTTTGTCTCCTCTTACAGTCCCCCCCCCCCCCCCGGTGAGTTTTTCCCCTTTCTTTCTTTTTTTTAAGATTTTTTTTTTTTTTTTTTGAGATTTTACTTATTTGCTAGAGAGAGAAAGCATGAGAGGAGAGAGAGCATCAGAGGGAGAAGGAGACTCCACACCGAGCAGGGAGTCCAATGTGGGACTTGATTCTGGGACTCCAGGATCATGACCTGAGCCGAAGGCATTTGCTTAACCAACTAAGCCACCCAGGTCCCCCGAGTTTTTCCTCTTTCATTCATTATGACTACATTTTTCTCTATGTCCTTGAACCCGCTTTAATGTTATTTTTTTGCTAATTTTGATATCTAGGTCATTTGAGGATCGTCTTCTGTAGACTTTCTCCTAACTCTGGTCATATTTTCTTCTCCCACCCACCTACCCACCCCATATTTCTATTAATTTTTATTGTTGATAACATCTTGTAGCTCCCCTGCATTTTCTCACCTTCCTCTTCCAAGTTCTTGGTTCTTGTTCTAGCAGGAAGTTAACATGCCTGAACTCAAACACTGCGTGTCTTTCTTTCAGTTTTAAGGCTATTGCTCTCACCAGGAGCCTCTAGAATCTTCCCGGAGTGTGCATGCATAGTTCAGGGTCATACAGTATTCAGTTGGGGTTTATACACACATTTCAAGGCTCACTTCTCTGCAACTCTTTCTTTTGCACAGATTGTTGAGTGCTTGCAGGTGAAAACCCACATGAAAGCAAACCTTGCCTGGTGAGATTTTCTTTCCAAAGGGCCATCTTCACTCTAGTTTCTACCAGCATTTAGTCACTTTCTAATGCCTTTAAAAAGTAGAGGGAGGGGCTCCTTCCCAGGCCGTATGAATGTTAGAGTTCTCTAATATAGGAGAAAATTATTTTAGTGTATATAAAGTATAAATACATCTACAGGCTTACTTAGTAAAATGTGTATCTCAGAATAGGTAGGGGTTTTTTGGTTGATTAAAATTATCCACATTGAATATGTAATATATTACGATCAAACAAAAAAACTTATTTAAAAATTTGATAGGAAATAAATTGATTTCGGAAATCTCTTGCTCTCACTTACATTTTAAATTATGAAGATTACTAAAAATGACTTATTTTAAATAGACTGTCACTATTTAATTTTCCCAGAGTAGCTTTCAAATTCAGCTAATAAGATAGTATATTTTAAGTCTGAACTTCAGAACTTAAAAACACAAAGTCTCTACACTTAATCTTAGCCAAAAGGCCGAGAAGTGATTCTACACAAATTCTCTTATTATTCCTTTCTGTGCAGGTAGCTCTGTGAAATCTCATTCCTTTGTTTTTGTTGATTAACCTAATACTTTGAACAGCAAACACATAGGTAATCATTTAATAGCTAGTTGAATGATGAAAAGAGTAAAGGGCAGCTGTCAGAAAAATAGGCTATGGATAGTATAAATGTGACATGTTTTGCCAAAAATACCGTTTATCGTAAGTTTAAAGAAAAGATTTTATAGAATTATAAAGTGTTACCTTGAAGTGACAATCATATTGTCAGGCACAATTAAGTGATAAAAGGAAAGAAAACAATTAAAACTATTATTTTAAGAGCTAGAGCTTACTTATCAATTGCATTAAATAGAATTGCATCCAAACATCTGTTTGTCATGTCTGTATAGCAAAATAAGAATGTTTGGCATTTTTCTTTCAAAATACCTAGTTTAACTTTACATATATATTATATAATAGATGTTGAAGAAAATGAAGATGCTGGAGCAACATCCCTGCCGACTCAGCCACCTCAGCCATCATCTTCAGCTTATGATCCAAGCAGCATGCCGTCAAGCAGCTTCACTGGAATACAGATTCCTCCCGGCGCTCACGCTCCTGCTAATACGCCAGCAGAAGTGCCTCACAGCACAGGTAGGAAATTAAAGCTTAACAAGTTTTGAACTCTCCTTTCATAAATAAGGACTGCACTTTTTAGTGTGTTTATGCCTAAGCATGATGGTCATAAAGCATGATAAGATCTTTAAATTCTATTTGAACCCACAAAACAATGTTACATCCTTTTTGTTGAAGTTTGAATGTTAATTTTCCTTTCGTTTTTTGAGAAATGACCAAACATCTACAAACGTTACTATAAACTCTATATTTTATTACCAAGAATAGCTTCTGTGCTTTTCGTGTGTGGTACTATTTTCTTTTTCTTCCCGTCTGTTACCTTTCCCTTCACTGTTCAAGAGTAGTACTGAGGTATGCGGGTCTTCTCTTATAGTATGTTTTGATCAGTGTCCCACTGTATCAGCAAGATTTGATTTTTCTTGCCTTATTTCCTTAGCACCCAATCTCTGTCCTCAACGTAGATACTGTTAATGAAGGGAGCAGACATTAAGGCACAAAATCTCAGTAGCAGTAGAATCACAGACAACTGAAAAGAAGGAGTGTGTGTTATTTCTTTTAATATTATAAACACTTGACTGAAGGAAAAAAGGGAAGTGATAGCTACTATCTTTGAATAAATCAGCTTTGTATGTCTGTTTTTCATGGAAAAGATCTAACAACACTAGTCTCTATTAAATGAGTGGGTATCAGTAAATAAAGGATAATTTTTAAAATTGTAGATACTGTTCCATTTACTTGTATTATTGACAAAGTATTGCCCTTACCTTCAAATAGAAGGGCATTTAAAGCCATAATTTGCATCTTGAAGTTTTTCCAAAAATTGTTCTTAAAATATTTCTTTTATCTCAGCATAAATGTAATCTGTGGTAGTAAACTGTATAAACATTTCAAAATATTTAATTCATAGAATGAAAATCATTCTTTGAGCCCTAATTTCTAAGGTTTCTATTAAGTACCACACCATTACTGACTGAAATTTTCAGCCTCAGTTTAGGTCATTTTGCATGAGTTGAATAGCATTTAAGTTCTCTACTTGACTATCATAGCACCAGTTTTTATTAGTTTCTTTCCTCCTCTTTTCAAACTTTTAACTTTGTATTATCTACAAATACGGCTATTATTTTTGTCTTGAAGAATATTGATGAATGTGATTATTTTAACACTGATCTCTTTTGTGTCATCATTCTGTATATTTTACTCTGACTTTGCTTTGCTTTATGGTCTGTATGATGAGTTTATTAGACAAACCAATTTGAGTTTGTTTTGTAAGTAAAATTTCACAGAACACTATTATAAATATTTTATTTTCTTACAGAAATATTCAGTATTTCCAGTGTAGATTAATAAAAGCAATACCAGCTACTTAGATGCATTTGCCTTAGGTAAATACTACTCTATTCTAGTGAATTTAAACACTAACCAGGAGCCTCTGATATACCATATTTATAGAAGGGCAAAGTGAGAATAAAATGCACTTCGAAGTCAAACAGTTTTGGTTATTAGTTCCTGCTCCTTTCTAAACCACAAACTCAAATGTTATGCAGCCTCTCAACCTAGGTTTTGCCTCTTTCTAAAATGAAATTAAATCATATTCTCATGGTGATTTTAATTATTAGAGAATAAGTTTGAAAATTCACTAACTGTGCCTAATCACAAAATCAGTGTTCAGCAAATTAGCTTCCTTTTCCTTTTTTTCCTCTTCCTTCCTATCTCTGTGCCAAATACAGGGTATTTAAGAGCAAGCTAATGAACACTTAAAATCATTTTGTGAATCAAGGGAAGTGTCACCTTTGGGGGTCGGATATTGACCTTAAAAAAAAAGTTGTCTAAAAGCACTACCATGTTAGACAACATATTGTAGGGCAAAATTCTGGTACAAGCACATACATACATATATTTTATATATAGTTATACAGTGTGCATATAGAAGAGAGAAATCTTACTTCTGGGAGGGCTGTATTCGGTTGAAAAATATGAAATTGCTACTTTTATATAAGTGGTAACATCTTAGTAGTTTCATATGTTCACACTAACAGTATGTCCTGCTTAGAATATCCTTGACATACATAGACTTAGATATTGAGGAGGTAGTCTTCTATTAGAAGGTTTTCTGGCATGAACAATTCATCTTGCTCCAGCTAACTCTGGCTTGAGCCTTGGTTTGTTTTTTTTTGTTGTTTTTTTTCTTTTTTGTTTCTCTGAGTGAGCACATAAAACCAAAAACCTTGGAGAACTTCTTTAGGGTGAGGGAGGTCCTGTCTTGTTACTTTATGTACACTCTTACAGGCTTAGCATTTACAAAATTATCATAGTTATTTTATAAATTAATTTTACAGCAACTGTATTAACTATATTAGATATTGCTATCCCTAATTCATACACTGTAAAGAAATTAAGCAATTATCCCATGAAAATAAACACATAAACATATTTATTAATGACAGAACTAGAATTTGAACCCATATCTTTCTGATTTCGTGTTTTTGGCACCTCCTTTTCTATGTCTCTCCCTCCAAGGAACTAAATCTCTGTTAAACAGAATCTACTTTTGTCACAATATTTTGCCCCTTAAAATTGGTTTGAGATATTGGAATCTCCTCTTAGCTGGCAGATTTTTATTTCTATTACATTTAAAACATGGGCTATGTAAAACATGGACATCTACTTTTTTCTATTATATTTAAAACAGTTAAAAAAATAGACTCTCAGTTGGCTAATAGCAAATGAAATAACATTTTTAGTTTATAAATATAGCAGATGTTTCCCCTCTTACTCACTTTAAGATTGATTTACTTTCCCTCATATAAAGATCCAGGATGCACTTTTATCAAAGGGAAATCCTCAAGATAGCTGAAAAGAATAGTATGTACTAATATACGGTTTTTAGTTCTTCCACAAAAAAGCACAGGGGCTGCAAGGAGGGCAGCGAGAGCGATTGTTTAAGCAGGCAGAGTGTTGGCCTCTGTGCTTTAACCACTGTGGACAATTGGAGGAGGCGATAGAGTGGATGGTTTGTCCTTTCTCTTGAAACACATGCTTTATACAGCCTATAAATATTGAGGAAGAAGATCTCGGTAATAAACCTAAATAGGTTAAATGTTAGAATTATGTTATAATTCATGCTGGCCTTTTTATTATAAATGCAGCTTATCATATGTAGATCAAAAACTTAGCTCTTCTATTGTTCTTTTATGCATGAGAAGTACTGCATTTGAGTTTTCCTGTTATACAGCTTCCAAAGTTGTTAATATTTTGTCCTGACCATTTCTGTCAGCGCTCTTTTCCATTGATTAGACTGAGGTTTTACTCAGCCCAATCCTCCTATTTTCTTAACTTTGCTTATAGCGTTCCTTGGAGATAGTGTGGCTTTCTCCCTTTTTCTCTGCCTCTCCAAATGCTACTCCTTTAAGGGTTCTTTTTAATTATAATTCTGGATAATCTTCTCTAGTTTTTTAACCAACACCCATTTCTCCCTTTTCAGAATTCCCAGACTATGTAGAGTATAGAACAATTTAAATTTGATACTTAATTAGAAATCTTGTAATGTTTATTTAATTCTTGAATGTGTATTAATCCCATTTAATGGACTATGTAACCATCTTCTTAAAACTTAACCAGAAGTTATTTGTTGACACTTCTATTTTGTTAAATAATAGAAAGGAAGAAATTTCCAACACAGTTCTACTCTTCCACGTGAATGTTTTTATGGTCACATGACTCCCAACATATTGCAGTCTTTGGAGCTGCTGTCCATTTGTGAATTGACAAATGAGACCTTTCCAGATCCAGAAAGAAAGAAAAACATCTTAAAAAAAATAAATGAATAACGTAAACTAAGAGCCACTTTTACTAATTTAACAAGTATTTATGAGCTTATGTTGGGCTTGTACACTAGGCCCCCAGGGGAATATGTCATGATGGCTGCCGTAAGGACGGGCCTTGGCTCATGTGCATCAAGACAAATGGAAGCAGCATCTTCTTACTGCTGCTTGAGGCGTGTTTAGCAGCCTCTGCTGTCACTACTTATTTTTTTAATATTGCTCAAATAAAATTTTACTACATAACTGAATTTTCTCCCTGCAAATTCCGTTTTGTTCTTATTAATTAATAGTGCCTGCGTAATTAATTATATGAAGATGTACTAATAAGCATTTAAAAGTTAATACAATACGCTGGTCAATAAAAATACTCCTTCTCCATAGGGAAAGAGATTTGTTCAAAAATTTTAATTTCGGCACAAACACAAATTACTTAGCAAAGGATGGCTTGATATCTAGAATTATCTGTGAGCAGGTTGTAGACTTACCTTTTTTTTTTTTTAACATTATACGAGAAATAAATCATCACCTACCTATGGTTTAGGTACAGCTCCTTCAGAGCACTAGGCTTGACTAGGTAGTCTCTGAAGATCCCTCTCAAATCTTGCATTCCTTTTTTTTTTTTAATGTAATGACGTGTTTTTAAAAGTAAGTTTTGAGGGGACAGTTAATGTTGGGTGGTGATCCTTTAATATATTTGGTTAGCACTTATCAAAATCAAGCAAAAGGAGTGCCTGGGTGGCTCAGTGGGTTAAAGCCTCTGCCTTTGACTCAGGTCATGATCCCAGAGTCCTGGGATGGAGCCCCACATCGGGCTCTCTGCTCAGCAGGGAGCCTGCTTCCTCCTCTCTCTCTCTGCCTGCCTCTCTGCCTACTTGTGATCTCTGTCTGTCAAATAAATAAATAAAATCTTAAAAAAAAAAATCAGGCAAAAGATAGTCATTGAATTGGTCAATTTAAAACTTGTGTGAAAGCTGACTTTGGAGTTACACTTCTTTAACTTTTTCTATAAATGAACTTGTGTATATATATGTGTATATAATATATACATGTGTATGTGTAACATCAATCGAGAATCACTGCTAAAGCTTAGTGAAAAATGCATGAAATAGTATAGTATGCAGACATGCCACCATCTGCATTACACATGTGTGTATGTAAACACTCAGAATATATGTTCCTGCATATTTTCTTTACCAGGCTCCAACTTCAAATAAGTGTGTCAGAGTAAAATTCATAAAGATTTCGGGGTGCCTAGGTGGCTCAGTGGGTTAAAGCCTCTGCCTTCAGTTCAGGTCATGATCTCAGGGTCCTAGGATCGACCCCCGCGTCAGGCTCTCTGCTCTGTGGGGAGCCTGTTTCCTCCTCTCTCTCTGCCTGCCTCTCTGCCTACTTGTAATCTCTGTCAAATAAATAAATAAATCTTTTTTTTTTTTTTTTTAGATTTTATTTTATTTATTTGACAGAGAGAGAGATCACAAGTAGGCAGAGAGGCAGGCAGAGAGAGAGGAGGAAGCAGGCTCCCCACAGAGCAGAGAGCCCGACGCGGGGCTGGATCTCAGGACCCTGAGATCATGACCTGAGCCAAAGGCAGCGGCTTAATCCACTGAGCCACCCAGGCGCACCATAAATAAATAAATCTTTAAAAAAAAAAATTCATTAAGATTTCAAAAAGGTAATTAGGAAATGGAAATTCCTTCATGATCCTTTAAATATTTTCCAGGTGTATAATTAAGAGGTATAATTTTTATGCCCATTTGTGGTTTTCTGATGCAGGTGTAGCAAGTAATACTATCCAGCCTACTCCGCAGACTGTTCCGGCTATTGATCCTGCACTGTTCAGTACGGTTTCCCAGGGTAAGTCAGCTGACTGATTTTTTGAGACATATTATATCTCTTGTTTTGGGTGTTGTTTTCTAATTATACCTTAAAAGTATTATATAGTGGGGACGCCTGGGTGGCTCAGTGGGTTAAGCTGCTGCCTTCAGCTCAGGTCATGATCTCAGGGTCCTGGGATGGAGTCCCACATCGGGCTCTCTGCTTATCGGAGAGCCTGCTTCCCTTCTCTCTCTCTGCCTGCCTCTCTTGTGATTTCTCTCTGTCAAATAAATAAATAAAATCTTTAAAAAAAAAAAAAGTATTATATAGTGAAATGTTTACACATTTCTTTGAATGTCTGTGTTCACTAGATTCTCCAGTGAACCAGGATTGTTTCATATTATCAAAAATATCTAAATTTGAAGGTATCCCCCCCCCTTTTTTTTTTACAGTTCCTTTTTTGTGGTATACTGCTGGATATAGTGGCACAAACATATAGCTAAAGCTATCACGGAAGCTGATACTAGATTACTTTAGTCCAAAATTACCATATCTTATGATTATGATTCTTCCTTATCTATACTAAATGATTAGATTATCCAAAAAGAGGAACTGACCATAGTTGAAAACAAAAAACAAAAAGGAACCTGTTATAAACTGGCAAATTACCCAAGAACATAATGGAATATATTTATCTTATCAGTAGACAGACCAAATAACCTGCCCAATGGATACTATGTTCTTCTGTTAAACTTGGTTTCCAGACTCCCCTCTGGAGTCCCACCTAATTTTAAAAGATCCACCTAAAATCTGATGTGAAAATATCTGAAAAAAGATAGATCAGTGAAACAGAGTAGGGACTCTGGAAAGTAGACCACACGTTATAAGAATTAAATTAATGATGAATGTGGCATTTGGATCAGTGTGGCAAGAATATATATTCAAAAGTGATGTTAGAACAATTGGTTATCTAGAGGGCACCTGGGTGGCTCGGTCAGTTAAGTGTCTGACTTCAGCTGGAGTCATGATCTTAGGGTCCTGGGATCAAGCCCCGCATTGGGCTCCCTGCTCAGTGGGGAGTCTGCTTCTCCCTCTGCCTCTTTCCCCATTCATTCTTTCTCTCTTTCTCAAATAGGATGTTTAAAAAAAAAAAAGAAAAATTGGCTATGAGAAAAATATATATATTAGATACTATCTCTCAATACTTGTATCTGATTTAGTTGTATCTTAACAGGTTTGACAAATGAAAAATGATAAATTCATACCACAGAATACTCCTTCTTCCCCATTACATTGTTAGAATGCAACTAATAGACCAGGAGAAATTGAGATTTAAAAATAAAGAAGTAATGTCCAGAGCGTATATAAAGAGCTCCTACAAATGAATAACTGAAACTCAATTCAGTAGGAAAAAAACAGGCAGAGAATATGATAGGTAATGCATATATGCAGTGAACACATAAAAGCTTTCCCAACCATATTATTAATTAGGGAAATTGAGAATTAGAATGATTTGGGTTTATGTCAATAGATAAAAAAATATTTTAAAGGATCAATAATCTATAGTGTCATTGAAAACCTAAGGAATGACTCTCACATGCTGTTGGTGGGAAATGTACATTAGTAAAGTTTTTTTCAGCAGGATTCTGTCACTGTCAGAATTGCAAATGTAATTTTTTTGAACCTGCTATATTCCACCATCTTAATAAAATACTCAGACATAGGCACAAAATTTACAAGGATCTTTTATTTCAACGTCATCGTAATAGTCGAAAATAATCTTTTAAGTGCTTATTGGGATATTATGGTTCATTCATCACATGGAATGCTGATTAGGTATTAAAATACATACAACACACACACACACACACACACACACACACAATATAGTACCTGACATGAAAAGATCTCCTAAGCATATTAAGTTAAAAACAAAAACAAACAAAAAAAATAGGCTGCAGAACATTATGTATAGTATGACCCTATTTAGGAAAAAAAATATTAAAATTCTCTTCCTGCATGGATGTATGTGTTTAAGTACATAGAAAAATTCTAGATAATACTCAGACCAGAACTAATAGTTTTATAACCATCACTGTCTCGTTACCACCACCTCTAATAAATACTCCCTGAATCCTTCTCCTGTTACATTTTTCTCTTTAGTGCTTAGTATTTATCACCTTTAATACCCATAGTGTATGTGTGTTAGTATTAATATGTTAAACATTTCTGTAGTGAATTTGTGGCTTTCTGTGGAAAGGAGAATGGAATTACTTGAAGCAGAACATTTCTTTTTTTAACTTACACCTCTCTATATAGTATTACAGTGTGAATAACCACTTACCTCCTGAATTTTTTTGAGAATTAAATGGAATATCTGCTCAGCGGAGAGCCTGCTTCCCTTCCTCTCTCTCTACCTGCCTTTCTTGTGATTTCTCTCTGTCAAATAAATAAATAAAATCTGTAAAAAAAAAAATAATGGAATATCTGAGAAGTATTTAGCACAGCGCCTGACTTAATCAAATTCTACCTCTAATCATTCTAGTGTTGCCATTTCTAAGGAACATATCTTGGTAATGCCTGGATATAAGGGTTCTGTTCTGAGCTTTATCTTTACCACCAAGATTTACTGCATATCAGGTGATTCCCCAATTATTCTGCCCATGCTTTCCATTCAAGTCAGAGGACAGTAGAGTACACTAGGATCAGATATCCAAGGTCCCTGACATGAATTTTTAAAATTACCTAGGTAAGTAGGAATCTCTAAAGACCCATTTTGGAAATTTTTAAAATTAAGTATCCTGTGATCTATCATGACATTAGATAAATCAGTCTTAGAAATGGATGCTTATGTCTACTGAATGTACAGAGATTTCTCTTAAAACCAAAAAGGTTATCTTTGATCCAGTGCTGACCCAGGCGCTTTCTGCAGTGAAAGGGAACTTGACTAATAGCTGTAGCTGTCTTCTGCCTTCTTGTACTGCCCTGTAGAGGAGAAAAGCAGCCCTGTGATGAAGATAGTCTTCTCTGAAACCATCGGCAACTGTATTAAGCTTAGAGTTCAGAAAAGAGATTCTTTTAGACAACCTCTTTAATCCCTCAGACACCTTTTACGTCCACTGTATGCTCTCTCTCTGGTCTGTCTGATATGGCCTCTAGTAAATTTTAATAATAGAAAAAAAACAGCTTTTATTTGGGTGCACTAAGCAGTATTTACTATTTTGTATATACTGAAATTGAACAGTTGTTCTCTTCTCCTTTTATGTATTTTCTACTTTATCTAGTTCTCAAATGCTGAGTTAAAAATCATAATTAAGCAGATTTTCTTTTTATTTAATTTAAAATTTTAATCACATGTCTTATTATTAATGACTTTTACATGATATTTGGGTTTTGGGGGGTTTTTTTTAAGATTTTAATTATTTATTTGAGAGAGAGAGTAAGAGAGAGCATGAGAGGGAAGAAGGTCAGAGGGAGAAGCAGACTACCCATAGAGCTGGGAGCCCATGTGGGACTGGATCCCGGGACTCTGGGATCATGAACTGAGCGGAAGGCAGTTGCTTAACCAACTCAGCCACCTAGGCACCCGATTAGATGATATTTGTTAAACGAAGGGAAACCTGAAGTGTTACAGAATAGCAAACATAACTATCTGACATGGCTTTTTAAGTTCTTTATATTTTTAATTAATAAGTCTAGCATCTCTATTTAAATCTATAACTTACATTTTGTATCTGAGTCCTTAAGTTGGTGATTATTTGCTTATATTTTATATGATAGTTATGTAATTTCATACATGTTTATAAGCTATATGTATTACACATCTGTAATGATATTTTTCTGTTAAAATATTTTCATTCACTTTTTCTGAATATTGAAATTGTTATTTCATGAAAAGTGCAATATTTGTGTTTTATAGTTTTATCATTGGTGGATAAGTTTAGCTTAAAAAACTAAGATAGTAATGGAGTTCTTTCCACTACATACATCTCATTAATAAATGAGTGGTATGTCAGCAAAACATTGCTAAGGCTAATGCTATAAAAATAAGAGTTCTAACCATGGCACCTTCTTCTAGCAGGTCCAATAAATTCTATATGGTTGCCCTATATATTTAAAGATTGCCCTGAGATAAGAAGACAGGCTATTAAAGCACAAAATGAGTAGTGGGGTAAACTCAATTTTCAGCATTGTTTCCCTCACCTAGATAGGATGTATAGCTTTACAGGACTAGAAACTTGCTTAATATATTTGGAGAAACCGTTGAAGAATCTAGTAGGTATTTTCAATAAAAAAAAATAAACTTAAAGTGTCCTGACTAAATTTTCAACAGAACAACAGCAGACTAATTGTTTTTTAGGTTTAATAGGTAACAAATGCCAAGGCACTAAAATACTAAAAGATTTGTGGTGATTGCATTGCAGTGGTGATGCAATGTGGTGATTGCAATGATTGCATTTTACTAGTTTATTGATTTGTCTTTCTTGTTTTTTAAGCAAACTGAAATGCAGGAAAATTGAAACAAGGTCTGTCAAAGTTGGAATATATAATCTCTTAATTCACAACAGTAAAGACCAACCATTATGATCTTTAATAATATTCAACAACTTTTTGAAGACTTTTTATGTAACACACTGGGCTAATTACTGTAACGTAGATCTATGTGTATCATCTTAAAATATGGAATTTCATTGATGTTTAATTCTGTATGAACTCTGTTTTAAAATATAGGAAATAATGTACGGACAGCATTTTTATATTCATTCATTAAAGTTACTCAGTTCTTATAGGTACCTGGCATTGACCTAGAAACTTTAGGATGCATTGTTTCAGAACTCTTGAAAATTTTAGAAAATAATGATTTGGATCAGAATTTAGAGTCTAGATACCTGGAGACACTACCTACTTTGAAATCCTTAAGTAATAGCAAAATTGAAAGCAACTAAACAAAGATAGTCTGTTTATAAGTACATGTTTATAAACTGAATTAAAATATATTGTAAACATATTTTTTAAATATTTTAAAATCTTTTAAAAAATAATATTAAATACAAAATAAAATCATATATAAAATATATTATCTGAGTCTCTGTCTTTGGCTCAGGTCATGATCCCAGGGTCCTGAGATCGAGGCCCCCATCAGACTCTGCTCAGCGGGGAGCCTCCTTCCTCCTGTCTCTCTGCCTGCCTCTCTGCCTACTTGTGATCTGTCTGTAAAATAAATAAAGTCTTTAAAATATATATATATATAAAAAATCTGTTCATTTATAAATAGAATTTGAAATATATTGTTTGTTATATTCTGTGTCCCAGCCTTCTGATCAGTTCTTAATATCCTTATAAAGAATTCTGAAGAAAATGGTATTTCAAATTCAGGACACAAAGTCAGTTTTTAATTTCATCTTTAGAAATATATATTCAAAACTTTAGATTAAGTGAAGTTGTTTTTTGGGTTTTACCCAGATTATTTATTCAGATTCTACCCATATTAATCATATGTGATTGGAAATTGGAAAACTTGCTGAGAATAAATTTTGGACATAATTTATAAAGGTTGTTCATGTGTTTAATTTTATATTAATGATAATTAAACTGTAAAGATTTTTATATGGGGGCACAAAAAATACTTTCATGCTAAAAAAGTTAAATGACTTATGTAATTTTTTTAAATGTTATTTTTTTTTACAGAGAATTATATTTATATTTTAGCTCAGATAAAGGTCAGATGGTTTAGTCTGTGTGTGTTATTCCATGAAAAGAGAGGCTTAACTGTTCTAGTATAAACACCAAAGCCACTGTCATTTTTTTACACAGATTATAATTTTTTTGCTATTAATTTATCAAAATAGAAAGGCTTCTAGTTTGACTTACGGATTAAAAATCTTTTCAAAAAAGTTATTAGTATTGGCATATGTATGGTTTATGTTAATAAGGAAAAAAGCGAAAAGCATGAAAATACTTAGTTAAATATTTACACCTAGGGTTGAAAAAAATCTTCATGTTTTTATATAACCTTAAATATTTTCTATAATTTTAAATGTAAGCATTTACCTAACCTAACAGAATACTTTCTAGATTCCTACAGATATCTTAAGACTCTGTGTTTCTTCTAGGGGAGATCCGTCTAACTCCAGAGGACTTTGCTAGAGCCCAGAAATACTGCAAATATGCTGGCAGTGCTTTGCAATATGAAGATGTCAGCACTGCTGTGCAGAATCTACAGAAGGCCCTCAAGTTGCTAACTACAGGCAGAGAATGAAGCCTTTGTACAGTAGATCCATGCATTTTTGGCTTAAAGAACTAACAGTCCATTACTCTATCTTCAGCCCATCAGGAGCACAGTTTTAAGGAAGACTTCAGTTGCATTGACTATAACAATGAAATCTGTGTCTGTGTATCAGATTCCTGTTGAAGCATTCAGCAGCAGCCTCAACCAGTTTTCATTGTCCATTTAGTGGATCCAGTAATCTTCGGGTATATAGGGCTGATGTGAGCAAAATCTAAAAATGCCCATTGAATCCTGCTTCAGAAAACAAACACACACTTCTATGAAATGTATTGGGGTTCGCATTGTATCTTAATGTTCATAAATTAAGGATTTTTTGAACCATAATTTGGACACACAGACTGTATTACTTTGCTATAAAATTCTAAATTTAACTTTAAATAAAAATTACCAGGTTATACTAGATTAGAGATCATGTTTTTGTTTTCCTCTGGATTTATGAACATCCTAAACTGTTAGATGAATCTGAAAGGGATTATGTTCATAATTAAATTTATGTTCCTATTTAATATAACTACATTAAAAGTTAAAATTTTTATGGAAGAAAATACAAGGTAAAGAGGTGGAATCACTTTTAGACTTAAGAATAATGTTGGCTTCCCAACTGTTTTCCTTTCTCCATTGAAACTAAAGTGAATTGGTATTTATTCATAGGCAGTTTGACTGCATGTACTAGGGAATGAAAAGAAAATATTTGTTGTAATGCCAGAAGCTTGGTGCTTAAAGTTAAGGTTCTCCTCTGCTGCTGTGGAATGGATTCCATACAGCGTATAGCTAGGAGCGATGCAGAAGATTATAAGAATTTAGACTCTCAGTTGTTAATTTTATAAGTTTTGTGGGAAAATATGGACTGTGTGTCACCTGCATTTGTGCTGTGTAAAAAATAAATACGAGGATTCTTTTAAGTTGTTCAGCTTATTACAGAGCCAAATGTGTTTTAATTTGCATGCTAGAGTTTGTCATTTTTTAAAAGTCGTTATGTTAGTACAGGAATATGGATATTTCTATAGTAAAAAAAAAAAGTTTTTAAAAGGAAAGAGGTAAATTTGCCAAATTTACCTGAAATTTATCTCATCCATTTTGTTCATCCCATTAAAATTGGAGTCATTTAACATAGGGGTCCACAAACTCTGTATAGTCAATGGGCAGACTCCTGTTGTGTAAATAAAGTTTTACTGAAACAAAACCATACCCATCATTTATGTTTAATCTGTGTTTGCTTTCCCTAACTGCAGAATTAGATGGACTGCAAGTCTAAAATATTTACTACCTGACCCTTTAAGAAAATGTTTGCTGACCCCTGTTCTAACAGTCTCTGAAAGAAAGTGAATCATTAACTCATAATCATTTGTCTTTCAATTTGCTTTGCCTAAATGTAATGCTATGCATAGGGTTTGATAGAATGAACATTCAGACAGAATAAAGTATTCTAAGATAGTGCAAATACAAGCCCCACAAACCATGTGGGGCTGAAAAATGTGTTCATATCCTTCTGAAAGATGTCTTCCATATCTTTCACAACTAAATTCCTATAACATCTGTAGAGTTCAACATTCGCATCTAGAATGCTCGTACTCTGATGCATTCCTCTACACTTTTACTGTAGTAGGAGAGAGTCTAGGATGATCTTTAGTGTTACAAGAGGTAAATCAGCAAATTTTTTTTTTTAAGATTTTATTTATTTATTTGACAGACAGAAATCACAAGCAGGCAGAAAGGCAGGCACAGAGAGAGGAGGAGGCAGGCTCCCTGCTGAGCAGAGAGCCCGATGCGGGGCTCGATCCCAGGACCCTGGGATCATGACCTGAGCCGAAGGCAGAGGCTTTAACCCACTGAGCCACCCAGGCGCCCCAAATCCAGCAAATTTTAATTCAGATCTTCACATGCCTGGACACTTGAAAGAAAACTGTCCCTTCCCATTTCACACCCTACTTGGTTGCTCCCAACTGGGAGAGCACATTGGGGGGAAAAGATAAAGTGGAAGCCCTGGAGTTCACTGATAAGTGGGCTGTGTTGTAACAGCACTTATCTGTAAAATGGAAGCAACATCGCTAGCTTCCTCAGAATTTGTTATGAGATGCTTTAGGTGAAGTGTTCAGCAGCTGATAGCAGACCACAAATGTTTATTGTTACTAACCGTAATGTGAAGATAATAATGTCAATTATTAATTTATTTCCCAAATATCAGGAAATCCCAGTTGTCTCTGTGTCCAATTGCTTTACAATGCTTTCTTGCCTAAGGGGATTAAACTATAAATATTTTTAGCTTTGTATTTCTTCATATGAAATCTGACAAGATACAGTTAGAAATTTTTTGATGTAACACTAGGATAAGAAATTTTTATTTAGTCATTCAACATATATTTAATGAGTAGCTACTATACCTGGTATTGTCTTTTGCATGAGAAATCAGCCGGAAATAAGAAAAAAATTCTTTCTTCATAGAGTTTATATCCTTATGGAAAGGAAACAGAGAAACGTAATAAAAAGTGTATCATATATTCAACCAGTGGTTTTTCAAAGGGTAATTGTTAGAAATGCAAATCTTGGGCTCTTGCCCCAGTTCTACCCAATCAGAAGAAACTGTAAGGATGGGGTCTGGCAATCTGAGTTAAGAGATGCTTTAGGTAGTCTGGCGGTCCCTGAAGTTTAAGTAATTTTAGCTCTACCCAAATCACAAAGAATGAGAATCTGGGAGGGGAGATCATTAAAAGGATCATATTGGCTACAGTGCAAAGACTACGCCATAAGGCGGGTAAGAGTGGAAGCTGGGAGACCAGTTACAAGAAGATTGCAATAACGAAGGTGAGGTATGATGGCTTAGACCAGAGGTAACAGGATGTCATTGGTTTCTAGCTATGTTTTAAGTAGACACATAGTATTTCCAATAAACTGGATATGAGGTATGAGCATAGGAAGAATGAAGATTGACTCCCAAGTCTTTAACCTGAACGCCTGAAAAGAATGAGTGGTTGTTAATTGCAGTAGAGATAGATTGTTGCTGAATTCTGCTAACATTCAGGCTGAAGTACAGTGTTCCCAGGTTCTTGTGACCATCCTGAGTAAAACTATTTGATAACATTGTTTTGCCAGTGCAGACAGAGGGGGAAGAAAAGATAAAGTTCTACCTATACTTGATTGTCACAGACATCTCACCAAATCACCGCTGAGCTGGAGCTAGAAGCCAAGGACCGATCCCATGGTTAGGGATCCCGTGACCAAGGATGAATGCAGGCTTCAAGATTACACCCAGAAAAAGACTCCAGTTACAGTTCTTGAAAGTTAACAGCTTGGGGTGTTCATATGAATGGATCTCTCTGTATATACATAACTTGTACTTCTAGAAATGTGAGGTTACTGTATATGCCTTAAAATTAGATTACATGCTATTTTAAAGAAATTTATACCATAATAGCAGCATTGTTACAAATAATCTTCAACTCTGAAAAAACAGGAACTGACTAGGGGTTGAAGAGTTTGGTTATCTCCACAGCTTCCCCTACCCATCCCCATTATTTTTTAACTTCACTCATGTATCAGAGCAGTTGGATCAGATCATCTACTTTGGGCTATAAGTAAACTTGCACCAATAGAAAGGTTCTTATAAAAGATGACAAAATTTTAAGACATCCCTCATGTAGAGGTGTGCTTACCTGGTTGGTTATAATTTTGATGTCAGTATGGAATTCTGAGACCGAAAGCTCATTCACTGGACTGTATTTAAGTAAGACTAATTACAAGTAAGCAATATTTTAATAATAGTAAAAATAATAGCATTTAAGTGCCCACTAAGGACCAGGCACTATTCTAAGTATTTTACATGTGTTAATTTGTTTAATTCTGCCAGTGATCCTGAGAGGTGGGTCCTATCATTGTCCCTCTTTTATAGGTGAGGAAACTGAGCCACCGGATACTAACTGTCCTGAAGCCATATAGCTAATACTGAAAGTTTCTAAGTTCAGGCTACCTGTTTCAGACAACATGTTATCATCCATGTAGGTAAATCACCAGTTAAATTGTAAGTATAGTGAGATGTTCTAAGTGAACTGCACATTACCAAGGTCATGGGTCTCAGGCAAGGTCATGATCCCTATTATTAGTGGGAGGTGTATCAGCTAGATTTTTCAGTTATCTACGCAATGTGTTACAATTAACTGCAGGTGTGAGGTAGTGAATAAAGAACAGGAACACACAGTCTGGAGCTGATGGCCTGGTAGTATATGGACTGAGTCCAGGGAGAAAATAAGCAGGAGTTGAATGCAAAGGATAAATACATTATCTTGGAGAGGGTGTCCCACATCACTAGGGAGACCCGAGCTTCCCATTTTTTCCTTTTATTTTAAATAATGTTACTATTTTGACTTCAAGTATACAAGGTTTATCTCAAGTATTTTTTTTAATTTTATTTATTTATTTGACAGAAATCACAAATAGGCAGAGAGGCAGGCAGAGAGAGAGGGGGAAGCAGACTCCCCTCTGAGCAGAGAACCCGATGTGGGGCTCGATCCCAGGACCCTGGGATCATGACCTGAGCTGAAGGCAGAGGCTTTAACCCACTGAGCCACCCAGGCACCCCTATCTCAAGTATTTTTATTTTAAAAATACATTAGACCCATCAGGAAATCAGGGCTATGAACATCAATATAAAATTAATAATATTTATGATTAGTTACTTCCTCAAAATTCTATCTGAAAATCTGAGGCAAGAGCACCTGTCCTTCCAGAAATCCCTTGAATTTGGAGGGGGAAAGAGGTGACTGTTTAACAATAACTTATAACTTTCCGGAGAACTAGCTTCATGGTTCAGCAATATTAAGAGATCTTGTAAAAATATTAGCATCATTTGTATGTTCAAAAATAATATGTATTGAGCATCCACGCTCAATTAAAACTTACCATGATAATGTGATATTATTGGAGGTTATATACAAGACACAGTAGTTCTTCCTGGGAAAGGTCGGGGAAGGCCTTGAAGAAGAGTTTGAACTGTAGGTTTACCAGGCAGAGACGCAGGAAGAAATGAGCAAAAACAAAGCATGCACAACAGCATGAAGGGGAAAGAATGTAAGAAATTAGGGGAATTTGAAGAATTTGGTGTTCCTGTGGCAGAAAGCCTATGAGGAATGGGAGTTGTAAATGTGAGATCACACAGGTGGAGAGGGGTTAAGCACTGAATTGTGGCCTGCCAAACTTCCTAAGTTAAAGCTCAACCCCCAACGTGACCGTATTTGGAGATGGGGCCTTTCAGGAGGTAAGTTAGAGGAAGTGAGCAGTGTGGCCTGAGTTCCATAGCACTGGTCTCCTTGTGAGAAAAGGAAGAGACACTGAAGATACCGTTCTCTCTCTTTGCTCTCCTTACTCCATTTCTCTATTTCTATTTTATTTCTCTAAGCACACATTTTTTTTTCTATTTCTCTATTTCTCTAAGCACATAAAAAGGTCATGTGAGGCCACAGCAAGAAGGCAGCCATCTACAAACTTGAAAAGAGAGGACTCACCAGAAGCCAGCCCTTGCGGCACCTTGATCCCAGATGTCTAGCTTCCAGAACTGTGAGAAAATAAATTTCCCTCACCAAAACCACCTGTGGTATTTTGTGATGGCAGCCCAAGCTGACTAAGACAGGAGGCAAGAGGATAAAAGCACTGAGGGTTGGGCCAAAGAATTGACATTTTCATTTTGAAAGTGATGGGAAGTATGATTTCAATTCTCAATTTCCTCCAAAAATCTGTGGCTCAATTTGTGCTCTAAGAAATTATCTGTATCTGTGTATCTCTATGAAGACTTTGATCCCCTCAAATATGCCCTTGACCATATTGATTGCTTGCTTCATTGGTGGTAACCCATAGAATTGTTTTGGTCTTCTTGGGCCCTCGGTTGTGATACTTGTGTTGTGCTCTGGGGGAGAGTCAGAGTCCCGGAAGAAGGAGGAAGGATGTTTAGATGTGTCTGCTGCACCACGCTTTATACTTTCTGTCTAAAACTAATGAAACCCCTCTAACTGCAACCTGGCAAAAATTACCGTTTTCCTCTTCATACATCGTGTAAGTGAAGCTTTACTTACACAATCTCTCTTCATTAAGATGCTAACCTCCTTAATGGTGAGAGCTATTTATATTTGTAAATCCTTAGTATTCCAGGTGATGCCTGATGCAGACTAAGTATCTCTAACCAGTAAAATTAACAGATGACTGGGTGAGGACTGAAGAAATTATACTGAAATCATCAAATAAAGGTTAATTAATGTGCAGAAAACTCTGTTCTCTAATATTATAGAGTGAGATGAGAATTTCCTCAAAAGATTCTGAAATTATCTGTTCATCATTGTTATCTAAAAAAAAAAAAAAAAAAAAAAAAAAACCCTCATTCTACAACATCAGAATACTGGGATAATGTGTAGAGTCCATCCACACGACCCAGAAAGTCTTGACTCCTAATTCAAATTCAGGGTTCTTTATCTGTTGAAATTGTGAAGATAACAGTGGGTCAGATGTGCTCAGAACATTCCTATAGTATCCACTAATAACATCCTAGTAACATACATGTTCTCTGCAGGTGTATGTTATATGTTCTTGGTCCATCCATACTCTTGGAGAGATTAATACATTCAAGCCATTGTGATTGTTTAACATCAACAACAACAACAAACCCTCTATATGTTAAAAACAGGAAAATATATCCAGATTATGTTGAACTTCATTATTTTGTCTAAGGAAATTGTAAATGAAAGATTATAGGTGAATGGACAAATAAATGGGAGTTTAAAATTAAAGAAGCTGCCCCTGAGACCCTAACACTTTCGTGGAAGTTGGGACTCATTTGAATTTTTTTTCTCAATGTATATATTCTTGTCTTCTGTCCATTGCTCCAAAGACAAGCAACTGAAGAAAAGATGTGAAGATAATATAGCCATGGGCATAGGGTGATGTAATGTAAAGAGTGTTCTTTTCTGAGTCAGGAAACGGGGTTTCTGGTCCCCATGTTGTCATAATCTGTTCTATCATCTAAGAAAGTTTGCCCTTCCTGACCCTCCTCTGAGGGTTAGTTTTACCACAAATAACAGGAGTGGGCAGGGCTGGATATCTAACATCCTTGAAGATCTCAGATTCTTCAAGTCTCTGAATAATCCTTTGATACAATTTGAGGTCTATAGTCCTTGAATCACTCCTTATTTGAACTAGATGCATCATTACGTTATGTTTTCAAAACACAAAGCCTGACGTCCATTTAATAAATAAACATCCCCTGAACATCTTATGTTAATATGTCAAGAATTCAGTAAATATATCCCTTTGAATAAAGTTGAAGCCAAGGACCCGTATGGCAAAATAATTACTGTTCCTTTAGGTGGGATATTTTCTTCTGCTAGTGTGAAGATTACCAGGGAGAGAAAATCTGACAAAGAAGATTTGAGAGCAAAGAATATTCCCATGGATAAAGAGAGTCATTTTAAAATGATAAAGTGGTCAGTTAATCAACAGAACATTACAACCCTGAGGGTTTATGTACCTAACAAAAGAACTTCAAAATACATGAAGCAAAAACTAATATAATTGCAAGGAGAAGTCTACAATCATAATCAGAGATTTTAATACCCATCTCAATAATTGACAGAACAGTAAGAAAATATGCCTGGTATCCTAAACCCTTTAAATTTGTCCTTATGACCCTAAATAAAATAAATCCTTTTTTTTTTTTTTTTTTTGCAGTTGTTTCCTTTCTCCTTTTTTTAGAGTGACTTCTACATAGGATGATATGAGAATGATCTGCTGGCCCTGTTTTCCTCATGATTGGAGATTTTATTTCTACATGTGTGAAGACTGCAAACGTGTCTGCCTTTTTTGATGAATTAAAATAGGTGTCTTTATTAATAAATGAGTGTATTTATTTACTGAGTATATACTTATTGATTCTTTTTTTTAATATTGTCTTGAGATACTGCTTATGAACATTTCCTGATATCCTAAGTATTTTCAAAATGAATTAGTCTGAGAGCTTTTGCTATAGCAACTGCATCTTGGGGGAAAATGTATTCCAAGTCACTATAATAAAAACTGTCAGATTAATGTATTAAGTATTGGTATCATTTTTTGAGAAAAATCCCAGTATTGCTTAGAATAACATAATCCTGTTAAATACGTGTTTGTGTATAAAATATTATGTATATCGTATATACATATATTTATGTATATGTATCAGATACTAGTAATTCTTTTGAAAATACTCTTTAGAATTGTGTGGAGCAAAAAGCAAAATTATAAGATAACTTATTTTCTATTATTGTAACCTGAGGGCACAGAGTTTTGTTAGAAGTCTCTGCTGCTCAGGAGCTTAAAATCTATGTAGGCACAGATGTGCACAAGTAAACATAACTGGAGGCATGGTTTTAAGTGCCAGAATGAAGATATTCATGAATTGCTATTGAAACATTTTTTTCCCCCAAACTGGGGAAGCTGGAGCAGGACATTTCCCTGGGATGCTAACATTTGAGTTGTACCTTATTCCAATAAAATGAAGTGGGTAATTAAGATAAAGGGGGAGCATAAAAGGAAAAACACAGTAGTAGGAAAGGGCATGATAGCTTTTTTCAGTTACAGTGAAATAGCCATGAGGAGAAACTGCCTAACAGTATAGCCACATTGAGTGAGTACCGTCACATCGTTCCAATGAGATAGACAGCAACCTCTTAAAGATGGAATGGATTCCAGTCTAAATCCTTTCCTTCTATATAAATCCTAAGTAAATTCTAAAGCCTTCTAAATAAAGTATTTTTATTCTTTCTCAAGCTGAAAGTATATCTACTTGTAGATCCCATCTTCGTAGAAGGCGCAGTCCTCTCCATGATCTTCATCCCCCTGCTCTATGCCTTACGTCTGTCAGAGACCTGAGATCACAGGGAGGGGTCGGTTCCTCATGAGGAGGATTGTGCTGTGGAGCAGACAGGACAGAACAGGGCTGGGGAGAGTGAGGTGGCAAGGAAATTGGAAGCAGTTCAGGGAGTGGCTGTTTTAAGATCTTTAGAAAGATGGAAGTAAGGGGTTAACTCAATCTCAATAATTCACAGGAAATATCTCTGAAATCCAGCTCAGAGACTCATTGGTGGTTACCGTTGCCAAAACTGTTCCACAAGAGCTTATGGTAAGTTATCAGGATGCGTAAGTGTTTATAAGAAATTTGCGGAAAAATTCACAGTCTGCTCTCATAAAAAGGCTTCTGAAGACTTTACCAATTAATCCTCTTTCGTCTGGGTATGAAAGAGTCTGAGTAGGACTGGAGATAGAACATGTCATATCAAATGAGTCTTTTGACAAGAAGGAATAAATCTTATGAGGAGTGTGTTTGATAGAGTCACAATTTACTTTTTCAGGAAAGTCTCAGTCCTTAGACGTTTAAACTCTTAAACTTCTTGGGAGAACTGAATAATCGTGGAAACTTGAATTCAGTCCTAATGAAGTGTTAAAAACTTTAGTAATGTGACATCCACTCTGATTCACGAACTCTTCAAGAGGGAAGGGCCCTTAGAAATGATCTAATCCCACCCTCTACGCAGAGGTTGGGCTTGAGGCCCGGGAGAGATGCAGTTACTTGCTCAGGATCACAAAGCTGGTTAATCAGTGGAACAAAAAAAGCAAAAAGAAAAGAAGGAAAACTCCGTTTCTCAGACCAAGGATCTTTTTGTAAAATATATCTTGTTCTAAAAGCTAGATCAAAAAGACTCTCTGCTAATTCTTGACATTTGCATGTTTTCTCCACAATACACATGTAAATTCAGTGAGGATTATTCATTGGATAGTTGGTCAATCACATTGTAAATATTCACTCGCTATTACCCTAAAAAGCCCTTATTGCTGTCCTGAAAGAATGCAGATGTATATCACTTTTCCTTGCAGAGATTCAGAGTGAGGCAGAACATATACGTGAAAAGACGTCGAGCATCCCAGGGCAATGCAGAGCAAGGTGCCAAACAAATGAGAGGCAAGAAGGAGGTGCAGGCTGTGCCTGTGTCTGGAAACAATGGAAATGTGCTATGGAAAATGGAGTTGAGAGAGCGACCAAGAGCAGGTCCAAGTGTCCAAGAATGCTTTGTGGAGAAAGCAGAGCTTGAAGAGGATAGGATTTTTCTGATGTTATCAAAACTCCCCCTTACCTGCTGTGGTCTTCTTTCAGGCTCACTGTCCTGGATAATTCTTGTGGCCATGGGAGGGGCTGTGCTCTCCGCGCCCACATCAGAATAACGTCAGGGTTATCATTTCTTTTCTTTTTCCCCCCCGCCTAAACATTTTATTTATTTATTTGAGAGAGAGAGAGAGATCACAAGTAGGCAGAGAAGCAGACAGAGAGAGGCAGGCGGGGGTCGGTGGGGGTGGCAGGCTTCCCGCTGAGCAGAGAGCCTGATACAGGGCTGGATCCCAAGACCCTGAGATCATGACCTGAGCCAAAGAGAGAGGCCCAACCCACTGAGCCACCCAGGCGCCCCATCTGGGTTATCATTTCTTGACGTCTCTTTAGCACAGAGCTCTTCAACCTGAAAGAGGATCTGGGGTTGTGGAGGAGAGGAAAAAAAATACATCTTTATTTTTTTAATCTCTAGCTGACATATAACATTTCTTCCAATTAGGAATATCAAAACCACAAACCATGGCAGGATTAACACTTCTTGTGACTCTGTCACCAATAAAAACATGACAGATGTTTTTCTCCCTCATTACAGCCTTTGTGATTGTTCCTGATAGATTGGAAAGTCATCCATGGTTATCATTATTTTCTATGTATGGACATTATTTGATCTGCTCTAGATATTATTGTATTAATAAAGACAAACATCTATTATTTTATTGCAAATTTGGATTTTAATATAATTTTATTATTTATTTCCACATGATTGTTTCATCCATAACCCAGTTAGGTAAAATAATGACCTTTAAGGAGGCCCACACCCAAACCCTAGAATCTGTAAGTGGCAAAAGGGACTTTGCAGTTGTAATTAAGGTAAAGGACTTTGAGATGGGGAGATTATTCTGGATTCTCCAGATGAGCTCAATCTAACCACAAGCATTCCTGAATGCAGAGAACCTTCCCCAGGTGGTCAGAGAGGAGAATGAACAAAGGACTTGATTAGCCTTTGCAGATTTTGAAGATGGAAAAGGAAGCCAGCAGCCAAGGCATGTGGGTGGCCTTTAGAAACTGCATTAAGATGAGAAGCACAGATCCTCCCTTAGATCCTTCAAAAAGAAGTGCAGTCCTGCCAACACCTTAATTTTAGCCCACGGAGACCCCTATCAGACTTCTGACCTTCAGAACTTGAAGATGATATATTTGTGCTGTGAAAGCCAACTAAGTTTGTGAATATTTGTTCTGGCAGCAATAGAAAACTAGTACACTATTTATTTTATACATTTAAAAATAACATTCTGAGAAACTTCTCCAAAGGCCTTCATGCACAAAAATAAGTTTAAAACTCCTGCCTAGCACTGTCTGTTGCTACAGTTAAAAGGAAAACCTTAGGTAGTTTGACAATGACACCAATCAGTATGTGGTGGGGCCCTAGAGGAAGATGGTATATTTTTTTGACAGTTGTCCAAATGTTCCAGTAAAAAGTTTTGTAGCAAGGGGCACCTGGGTGGCTCAGTGGGTTAAAGCGTCTGCCTTCAGCTCAGGTCATGATCCCAGGGTCCTGAGATCAAGCCCCGCGTCGTGCTCTCTGCTCAGCAGGGAGCCTGCTTCCCTCTCTCTCTCTGCCTCCCTCTCTGCCTACTTGTGATCTCTGTTTGTCAAGTAAATAAATAAAACCTTTAAAAAAAATTTTGTAGCAAAATCATAGTTATAGTTCTTATTCAAGCTTTACTTTTTCTCTCACCTTTCTTAGGGGTTCTTATTTTTTCTGGCTTCCACCATTTCCAAATCTGGATTACATTCATATATGCAACTCATTCATGCAAGAATCAGAGCCAAGGGAGGAGTGATTTTAATCCTTTTCATCAGCATTATTATTTTATGAGCTTCCAAATGAGCCCAGCAGCTACCAAAATATCATGTTAGGGAATTGTTGTAAGAAAATGAAAACCCAACAAAGAAGTCCTATGCCAAAGGAGATATATTTTCCATTCCCAGTGGTGGCAGAGTCTCTGATGATTCTTTATTGAAATTCTTGGGATCAGTTCCTAATTTGTTATAACACATTAATGCAAAAATGATTTACAAAGGAGTTTCCATTATCCTACTTGTTAACTATAAATGGCACCTTTTGAAGTTTTTAGTTAATGAAAATTGGTAATGATATTTGGGTTCAGTAAAGTTCTAGGGAAGTACCTGATATAATTCTACCAATGCATTCTTATCTATTATTTTGTAGTCTATCATAAAAAAATTTTTTTTCTTTGTAATTCCAAAAGAGATGTTTCTTCCCTCATAGAAAACCACAATCATGAGGTAACTAACATGAGTTTATCAACAGCAGGGTGCTGTCTGCCGTTGGGCACTTGCAACACACTTCTCAGCATGTCCACATTCTTATTACAAGCAGTCTTTCTAACTGTGTACATTTGGATCTTAAGAAAATTAAAAAAAAATAGAACTGCCAATGCAAACATTATAAAATTCTAAATTATCGATCAATTTACTTTCAAAAATATGCATAAAACAATCTAATCCTTCTTTCCTAGAACTGGCTCCTTTGAGTAATTAAAGACAGACATGCTAGTTTTGCTGAGGTCAAGTACATACAGTATATAATAAAGTATGCTATCTGGACCTTGGACAAAATGGAATGCCAAAACTAGAATGTTGCCAACTTTCCACTGTGCAAGGTCTAATTTAGTTGATACATCTGCTTTCCATACTTCATGAACCCTAATGCATTCTCAGGAATTCAAAGCTAGTATTTCTCATTACTAAAGATGCATAGTCATCCTGACCTCAGGAACATAAAGTTGTATTAAATAACATAGACTTTTACATAGGAGATTTTTAGAATGTCTTTCAGAGAGTTTTCTAAAATGTAAAAAAGTCAAATGATGCTAAAATTTAGCTTAAAATTCATAAATATTTAACTTGTGCTTCATAGCAAGTTTTTTCATTAAAGCACTTACATACCTTCACACCTAACAAACATCTCATGTCTCTAGTAGCAATCCTCAACTAAGACTAGCATTTTATTGGTATATTCATACAACTACACACTTCCTAAATGCTTGTGTATGGTATGGTAAATAGTAACAAAAGACAGAAAATACATATTGCTGATGCACAGTTTGGACTAAGCAGCTCTGGTTTTTTTGAAACTAATTTTTTATCTCATAGAAAATAAAATACTGCCAAAACCAGACAAAGATGCCACCGTAAGAAAAGAAAATTCCAGGCCGTATCTCTAATGAACAGACACAAAAATACTTAGCAAAATATTAGTAAACCTAATTCACCAGTACACTAAAAGGATCATAAACCATGATCAAGTAGGATAGGGTCCTGTAATTGAAACTTAAAAAAATGTTTACTACAACAGATTTTTTTCGTTCTGATTTTTTATTATTTAAACTTAGTTGGAACCCAACAACAGAATAAAATAAGAGACTCTTCACATGCTTTACCAATGAACGTCTGTGAAAGGAGAGACTAAAGCTAGTAACTAGTTCATTAAATTAGACCTGGGGGACAATATCAGAGCTCCATTTATTCTTTGTTAATGTAAGGTCTGACATCCAGCTTAATTGATTACTCTCTTTGATTTGATCAAGTATTTAGTTCTGAAATAAAATACAGCTTTTGTATTATTCTCATGCCACTTTCATTAAATAAAGATGATGGAAAACATGAACCTAGAGTCCATACTGTATTATATATATAAAACACAAGTATATGGGGTGCCTGGGTGGCTCAGTGGGTTAAAGCCTCTGCCTTCCGCTCAGGTCATGATCCCAGGGTCCCGCATCGGGGGATCGAGCCCCTCATCGGGCTCTCTGCTCAGCGGGGAGCCTGCTCTCTCTCTGCCTGCCTCTCTGCCTACTTGTGATCTCTCTCTCTCTCTGTCAAATAAATAAATAAATAAATAAAATCTTTAAACACACACACAAGTATATTTGGATCTATTCTGTACAGTCAAATCATGCATACCAGTTAGTTTATATTTGTATTTTCTTGTTGATAATTTCCCCATGTGGATTCCTTTAACTTTGAGAAGGAATTAAAACCAAACTCAAAAAATAAGCACACATGGGTGTCTGGGTGGCTCACTCAGTTAAGCCTCTGCCTTCGGCTCAGGTCATGATCTCAGGTCCTGGGATGGAGCCCCGCATTGGGCTCCATACTCTGCGGGGAGCCTGCTTCTCCCTCTCCCTCTCTCTCTGCCTCTTCTCCCCATGCATGTTCTTACTCTCTCTCTCACTCTCTATCTCAAATAAAATAAATGAAATCTTTAAAAAAATAAGCAAACATTTAAATAAATACATATTTGAAAGAAAACTTCTTTTGATTAAGAGTATCCTTAAGAGTATAATTGTGCTAATTTACTTTATTCTCATTATGCTAATGTACTTTAATAACTAAAATAATTCAAAGAGTTGTAAGGATCCTTGCTTCTCTGAAAACACTAAATCAGTGTATCACCTTATCACAAAACGCTGTGATGTAGAGAGCCCTGATCTAGGAGTCAGAAGACCTCAGGCCCCGCCCCCCATTTAGCCTAGGACAGAAACCTCCTGTGTCTGCTTCCTCCGGGTGCACAAGATTCAGGGAGATCTCTGCCTTTTCTAAAACGTTATCACTTATTTGTGAAATAAATCTCTCTCCCTCTTTTCAGGGTTCAGCACAGGATGTCGTGGATCAAAAGACTGCAGGAAATCGGTGTCTATGTCTATCACACGAATTGCATATTAAGAGCGTTCCCTGTGACAGGCCCTCCACAAAGGGCGTGTTGTGTGTGCAGTCTTATGGTAGCTCTGGAGGGTGTGTGCTCGTTCCTATTTACATCAAAGGACTCTGAAACCAAAGAGATTGAGTAAGTTTCCAAGTCTGTGAAGCCAGTAAGGACAGGAGGTGGTATTTATATCATATCCCTGTGACTTCAAAGTCTAAACACTACCATTACACACCCGCGCTCTTGTCACTTGCTGTCATCGATATTTCCTGGGTCAATGAGAGCATTGCATGGTCATCAGTCTCAGGAAAAATTTTTGTTCTTCTAAGATACAGGATTGGAATTTCTCTATTTGCTGTGGCTTAACCATTTTGTTCTTGTAGATAGTAGTAAGATTTGGGTTTTTTTTTTTTTTTTTTTTTAGTAACAGGCTTTTCCTGAAGAAAATGTAGAAAAATATATAAATAATAAGGATCACCCATAATCCCATCATGCTGAGAAATCCCCCCCATAACGTCAGCATCCATCCTTCTCAGACATTGAGGAGGAAAGGCAGCTGGATGTGCTCAGCTGTCAGGCTGCCCAAGGCCAACCAGACTGCAGTCCTCAAAGGGACAGTAGGAAACCCACCCTGAGGACGCAGCTCACAGCTTCTCCAGGGCCTGTGGTGAAAAAGAAAAGCCCTGCTCCCCAGGAGACATGGACAGCTCTCCACTTACCTCACCCAGGCACATTTTCAAGCACCTCTGTGTGTAAGGAGGGATTGGTCTATTGGAATTTTAAGGTCTATTTGTGTAGAACCAACATGTCAAAACCTCCTGGTCTATGGGGCGCCTGGGTGGCTCGATGGGTTAAAGCCTCTGCCTTCAGCTCAGGTCATGATCTCAGGGTCTTGGGATCGAGTCCCACATCGGGCTCTCTGCTCAGCGGGGAGCCTGCTTCCTCCTCGTTCTCTGCCTGCCTCTCTGCCTGCCTCTCTGCCTACTTGTGATCTGTCTGTCAAATAAATAAAATCTTAAGAAAACAAAAACAAAAACAAAACAAAACCTCCTGGCCTAGCCTGCGTTTCTTAGTGAAATTCCCTTTGTGCTGATCTGTCTTGCTCTCTCTCTGGCCTCCTAACACTGTGGATGCATAAGAATCATGGAAACCATAACCCCCACTGTGCACTATTATCTCGACTCTTACCCACGAGGCCACCTTTCACCCTCACCCACCCAGTGCACTGAACTTGGAGGATCACATGGTCAGTTATGTCTGATGGCTTCTTCCTGCAATGTTTGGGGAATGGGATCTCTGACAGGACACACAAGAAGAAAAACCAACAGGAGGAGGAGGGGAGCACTCTGATGGCCTTGAGAAGCAACACTCGCTGAGCAGAGAGAGAGAGATCTACTTTTCTAGTTAGTTCGGACTCTTGTTCACTATTTATTGTCAGACACTTTATCACTCCATTAAGGGTAAAGACTGTGTTTCCTTCACTGCTGTAACTCCAGGCCCTAGACAGGTCCCAACACACTGTAAGCACTCAGTACATACTCCGTACATTATTTAGATCATCTGAAAGAAAATCAGGAACCCTCAACAGGATCCTCCTCCCCCAGCCATTAAAGGTGTGATCCCTCACACTGCGGATCTGGGCTCTTCTACCTCTCTCCCTACTCTGTCTCATCTCCCTGCCACCCCTCAGTTAACCATGGACTTGCTGATGATTTCTAACTGTATTACTTAGATCTTGTTTTTTAATTTCTATATTCCAGACTTCATCTGACATTCTGACATTTCTTTTTTTTTTTTTTAAAGATTTATTTATCTGACAGAGATTACAAGTAGGCAGAGAAGCAGGCAGAGGGAGAGAAAGGAGGAAGCAGGCTCCCCGCTAAGCAGAGAGCCCGATGCGGGGCTCAATCCCAGGACCCTGGGATCATGACCTGAGCTAAAGACAGAGGCTTTAACCCGCTGAGCCACCCAGGCGCCCCTCATCTGACATTTCTATTGGGATGACTCTAAAGGTAGACAAGTTAAACATGCTCCAAACTTTTTAAAACCTTAGATCTGATTCTTTTGTACCACTGTTTAAACACCCTCAGTATGACCCCACTGCCCTCTGGCTAAAGACCAGAATCCTTCACGGTGCTTCTCAGGTGCTCTGTCATCTGAGCCACACCTGCCTCTCGATTTGGCCTCGTATTACTCTCTGCCTTGCTCTTTGTATGAAGCTATGAGGCTTCTCATAGGCCCCCCCCAAATCATTGTTTTCTCCTGCCCCAGGATGTTCATATATACTGAAGCTCTATCTAGAAATACTCTCTCCCTCAACTTCATTCCATACTTAACCTCATTCAATCTCACTCGTTTTTTGACATCAAACAGATTGCATATGTGTTTTAACACACTTCTGTATGAAAAGATCCTTAAATTCTAGATGTTATGTTTATTTGAAAAATTAGTGATGAACATATATTTTATTAGTAGTTTAAATGTTTCTCATACTTCACTATGTATGCAAGTATAGTTGACATTTCATTATAAGAATTAAGAACACTGAGAGTGGATTTGCCTAGAGAAGATGCCTTCCTTCACAGGAGCAAAGTGGCACTGATTCTATCAAGGTATTAAACAATGTTACCTCAGGATTTTATATCATAGAACAGAGGTCAGCAAAGTATGACCTATGGGCCAAATCTGGCCCACCACCAGTTTTTATCAATAAAGTTTTATTAGAATGAGGCCATTTATTTATATATTCTTTTATGCATTGTTTGTGGCTGCTTTCATGATGCAGTACCAGTAGTTGACTAGTCATGACCAAAACTGGAGAGTGCAAAAAAGCCTAAATTATTTATTTTTTGGCCCTTTAGAGAAATTTTCCTGATTCCTGTCATAAAATATAATGACAAGGATTTTAATCAAGAGAGTTCAATGTCAGGAAGTACCAGTAATCCTGGAAGACATTAAGTATGAATTCTTTAGAAAACCTAGAATGAATTATACTCGGTTCTGATGGACCTAACAGAACGAGTTGTCCGTAAAATGTACAATAATAACAGAATTAACTGATTTGTCTAAAGAGTGACTAGGAACTGTGTATTTGAATGTTAGAAATTTATGCCAAAGTGTGTGTGTATGTGTGTGTGTGGAAGTTAATGTTATGATGTTGAGTTTTTCTAAACTAGTCATCAGGCCCTACTTTTAAAGATGTCTTGGTTTATGATAGGAAAGAGCCATCATTATTGAAGAGGTTTTTTTGTTGTTGTTGTTACTAACCGATTGACGTGTGCAACTCATCTAAAGATCAAATCATTTAGAAATGTCAGCAAGAGGTAAGCATGGCTTTCACCAACCTCTTTTCTGTCCCTTAGCATTGTTCTGATATGCCAAGAGAATATTTCTTTAATCTCCAACTCTAACTGTAATAGTTCAATGCTCTTTGAAACTCTTGCTAAAAGTATGTCTTCCAGGGTCGGGGGTGGGAGGTTGGGGGAACAGGTGGTGGGTAATGGGGAGGCCACGTATTGCATGGAGCACTGGGTGTTGTACAAAAACAATGAATACTGTTACGCTGAAAAAATAAATTTAAATACTGAAAAAAAAAAAAGTATGTCTTCCACTCTCTGAACCTCAGTCGAAGCAGGAAGTGCATGCTTATGTGCATAAATTCGTCTGTAATTTTATATTTCTGGGTATATAATAAATAATTATCTCCTCACGGGAAAAAATAAATGAATAATAATAAAAATACAGGCCTTGACGTCCAGTCACCAGAATAAATTCTGGTCCAGCAACTCTCTGGCCATGTTGCCATGGACAAGTTACTTAAAACGACAAAACTTCTATTTCCTTTTTTATGAAATGGTGGAGACATCAGTACCTATGACATAAGGTCTGCTTGAGTAAAAACAGACTATTTTTGAAGCGCTGATGTGATGTCCTGTGTAAAGTATAAATGGAAGTGTGGCAGCACATGATATGAAGAGCCATGCAAGGGGGCCTACCAACTTTTCCCACGTCTGGACATCAAAGCTGATGATAAACCAACACAAGACGCAGAGTCCTAAACGATGATGGTGAACAAGTACTACATCTTCTGAATCTGTTCTCAGTGAGAAGAAAAAGCACAGAGGCGCATCTGGGTAGCACAGTCCATTAAGTGTCTGCCTTTGGCTTCAGTCATGATCCCAGGGTCCTGGGATTAAGCCCTGCCAGGCTCCCTGATCAACAGGGAGTCTGCTTCTCCTTCTGCCTCTCCTCTTCCCCCTGCTTGTGCTCTCTCTCTCAAATAAATAAATAAATAAATAAATAAATAAATAAAATCTTAAAAAAAAAAGAAAAAAGAAAATGCACAGCTATGAGCAATAGTAGAAAAGCTATACCTAAAATCCACTTCTTCCTTATTCAAGATATAGAATTGACATATTCAAAACTCCATGGAATTGACAAATTCAAAACTCTCAAGAAAAAAAAGTTAAAATACAAAGTAATGTCTAAATAAACTGGGAGGCAAACTTCATAAAAGGGAATTACGTTTTTTGAAAATAGAGTAAATCAATGCTTCTGAAATGTTCTTCCCCAGAAGACAGAGAATGAACACATACCTGCCAAGTGTTCTGGAGAGGAGAAGACTGTGGCAGCTCTGAAGTCATGAGCTGTAACTTCCGATTCATAAAAATGTTATATTCTACATCTTGCCTTTTATATTTATTTTAAAATTTCCTTAAAGTCTCAATGAAAAGGAGCATCTTATGCATTTGAGGGCTTCCCTACACACTGCACCTTACTTGGTAAGAAGCACAAGTTGAACAGGGGTTCATCTCAGGTATAATCACCTGCTGAGGGAATTCTCTTTAAAGAATAAATTGATTTAGGAAGGGGAAAAAACAACAACTATCTCCTTGAACAACACCTAAACAGTTAGTTACAATAATTTTTCCCTTAAGGCCTATGAAATTAAAGTGATATTGGAGAGTCACTATTTAAACAATCTTTTGGGGAAACTATTATATTTGTATTCAAGGGAACCCAAGGCAATCTTGATCTTAGGATACTAGTTGTGTAATGAGGAAAAAAATGAGAATTTTGCGGTTGATGTGTTACAAACCTGGGTCTGCCACTTACTACCTGAAGGAAAGTTATCTAATCTCTCTGAGCCTCAATTTCTTCAGCTGCAAAGGGAAATAACAATGAAGAATTGTTTAAACAGCTGGAAAGGATGGGTATGAAATGACTGACTTGATTATTACATGGAGTGGATGCTCAGCACAATAGAAGTTCAGTGTCACATTGATGAGGTTTTATTCATTCATTCATATATTCATTTATTCATTTTGGTAGAACAATGTGTCACTGAGACAAGGCGAAAGTAATGGTCTGAATACTATTCTTGACAAACATTTCATTGATGTCTACACACAATGTGTACGAGTGTAGATCACAGTGTGTCCAGGTTGCTGAGTAGCCCACAGCAGTTTGAACAACCTGTGTATGTGCAAAGCAATGAGGTCACAATTCCATTAGGGTGAGTTTGCATAGAAGTTCACCTAAAAAAAATAGTGATTGAGCTCTCACTATGCAAAAAGCATCATCCTAGCCATAAAATGCAAAGGACTGGCATAAAATGGGAGTATAAATTATAAAGGGAGCAAAAACTGCTGTTCCTGACTTTTGGAGAGCTCACTTCTAACGGAGGATAAAATGATGAATGTGCAATAATCCCAGTGTATTTGTTTTTGGAAAAACACAGAGAGTCTAGGCTTGAGAAAACATATTCTCAAAGCTTATGAATAAAATTTTCACATAAATGGAATGCTCACTAGAGGCAGGAAGCACTCCAATAAAACTCAGAATGGTCAGCTCCAAAATTGCTGTGTAGTTGGGGCCTAGAGGCCATCTAGTTGCAAGGAGAACCAGACAGATCTGCTTTGAAGCTTGGATGACCTGCACTCTGGTTTTATGTAAGGTGCCTTTGGTGGTGGTGAAAAAGGTTATGAAGAATGTTTAACCACAGCTGCTACCCACCATTCTGACCCAGTGGCCTCTTGGCACCATCTAAGAAATTTGTGTTTTAGAACTGGTTTTATCCTTACATTTGGAACCTAGAGATAACGCCTATCCTTCAACTATATATTGAGTACCTTACAGGTACTCCACCAAGTGCCAGGCAAAGACACAACATGTTTTCCCAGTAGACTCAGGGTTTAGTCCAAGGGACAGAGACTCGAAAATTAGTAAGTACAGCAGTGTTATAAACATTCATCTGGGCTTCACTCTTTCCAAGGTAATATAAATGGGGCGGAAATCAGGCTTCCACCCATAACAAGTGGGGTTATCTTTCCAGAACTGGGGTTGCTGGACATAAATGCAACAAGATCCAGGAAATCTTTCTCCATGTCCCAGTTTCTAAAAACTAAAAACTAAAAAAAAAGGTTTATTTTCAAAACTCATGTTTGTTACAGATATTATCTCCACTGGTAAATTTTAAGAATGGCTCAAAATACAAAAGATTTACACATAACTCCCCTGAGCAAGCCAAAGACGGAAAAAAAAAAAAAATACTAGCACCTTAATGTTGCACTGGGAGAAAAAAAAAGGTACTTTGGCTGCCGGTTGCTAATACAGTTAATTAGTGCCCAGTGAAAGCTAGGCCTTGTTTTATAAAAAGTTGAATATATTGAGTTACTCTCATGAGCCAGAGATGGTGCTGGCTAATTTACATATATTATCTCTGTCAGAATCCCTCAAACAGTGCTCCTTCTCTTCCTCTCCTTCTCTTTCTTCTTCTTCTTTTTCCTCAGAATAGTCTTCTTAGACAAATTTATATCCTAAAGCCCTGAATTACTCTTCCAGCAATATTTTAATTTCTAGGAACATCCTTCCCTTCATCTACCAAATACCACTTCAAGGGCAGAGGCTGAAAAACAAGGTCTTAAAAGGGTCAGTTTCCTTTTGATTTTGGTCTATGTGGCATCACAAGTATCTGGTTTAGAATTGACCATTTCTATGGTATGCCTTAAGTGAGTAAATTCCGGTGTGGCTCTGACTGAAATATTTGCCAAAGTCTTGAGGCTGTCAGGATAGTCTGACTAAAAAAATGGATTTCACCAAAGTATAATTGTGCTTGTCTCTGTTGCCTGAAAGTAGTTAGTTTAAGAGGAAGATGTTTACTATTATATTAAATAAAACCTTTCTTTATATGTTGAGTTTACTTAATACCAAATCATGTACAATTCAGATCACATAACACAATGACTAGACATGTAGGGAGCAGCTAGCCCAGGCTGCTCACCTCATGGATGATGAAGCCAACGTCAAAGATGAGGAGTCTTCCTTGACATCATGTAGCTTGAAGAGAAATGCAGCTGAGGATAAAACCCACCTCTTCTCACTCCATTTCCCTGCCTCTCCCACCGCACCCTGCCTCTCTTGGTGCTGGCATACGTGGTATTTGTGTGCAGAGTTCCCAAGGAGTGCTCTCTCAGAGGATCATTTCGGTACATGAGCTGTCTACCCATCCATTATTTTTCTGAAGTACCTCTGAACTTAAAAGGGTACTTCAGAAAATAGTCTTTCATAAGAAAATACCCAGTTGTGATACAAAAGCATCCTAACAATTTGCTACGTCAGGAATCCCCTTCTTCCACCGGATGCTGTGGAATGAAAATTGGTAATAACAGTAAAAAATAATTCATTGGGAAAACCAAGATAACACATGACCAGAGTTTAGTGGAGAAATGGGCATGTCAGCTGTGGGAAGGGCTAAGAGGTGACAATGACATAAACTCAAAACAATATGTTCCAGTTTCTGTTAATTAATAGAGGCACAAAATTTCTTGTCTTTCTTGCAGCACTTAAAATCTTCTCTCCTTTTGAAACTGTTTTCTATTGGCTTCAGGTACGTTGTTCTCTAGCGGTCCTCCTTCTCTCCCTTCATCTCTCTCCCATCTTTTTTTTTTTTTTAAGATTTTATTTATTTATTTATTTATTAGAGAGAGTGAAAGAAAGAGAGAGTGTGTGGGAAAGGTCAGAAGGAGAAGCAGACTCCCCACTGAGCAAGGAGCCTGATGCGGTGCTTGATCCCAGAACCCTAGAAGCATAACCTAACTCAAAGACAGACACTTAATCAACTGAGCTACCTAGGCACCCCCTCTCTCTCTCATCTTCTAGATACCTACTTAATATCATCCTTCTGTGGACTGATCTCTTTCTCTCTCTCACTCTCTCACCATTGTTTTTCTACGGAGCTACAATTTTGTGTTTTCAACCCTCCCAGAGAGTTTCCACAATTTATTTCTAAGGCATATTGAACTCTGTGTGTCAAAATGAATTCATTTTATGTACAGACTTCTCCTTCAATGGAATGGAGCATATTTCTCTATTCTTTCACATGTGAGCTGTGCAGAATGACTTTCTTCTAAAGAGTGTAGTATGAAAAGGAGAGGACAGGGATAATTTCATGGTGAAGAGGCTGGGCAAACACTACCTCAGCCAGGTGATCAACATCAACCAACAACTTGACAGTATATACCCCTAACATGATGTCATAAAAATGGTACTTTTTCTCTGTGTTATTCCTCTCAAAGTCACAACTCTAGTCCAATCACAAGAAAAAACATCAGACAAATACTAATTGAGGCACTTTCAATAAGATACTTGACCAGTACTTCTCAAAACTGACAAGATCATCAAAAACCAGAAAAGTCTGAGAAACCATCAGCCAAGAGAAACCAAAGGAACCATAACAGCTAACTGCAATGTCATATCCTGGAAGGGATCCAGGAACAATAAAAGACATTAGATAAAAAGTAAGAAAATCTGAATAAAGTATGCAATTTAGTTAACAATTATGTATGAATATGTGATTATTAATGGTGACAAACATAACACACTCAGATAAGAGATTAAAAATAGGAAAACTGAGTGTAAGTAGACAAAAAAAATCTCTGTGCCATCGTTATAATTTTTCTATGAATCTAAAACTATTCTAAAATGAAAATGTTAAAATAACAAATTCATAATTTTCCCTCCCAAGTCTTTTTTTTTTAATTATGTTCCCTATTTTGTCAGTGTAATTCTGGTGGGACAACTAGAACTTTACCCTGGCACATTTATAAGGCACAAAGCTTTTTGTGAATGTTTTATTAATTTTGAAATTTAATATCTGAGTTTAGCACCTACTTATTGAGAAAAAAATAGCTAAAATAAAAAACTGTCAGATAGCCTCTGTTTATTAATGACACAGATCTGAGCACCACACCATAAAGAACAAAGTTGATTTGAGGCCATCTAAAATGGAGAAGTCAAAATGGACCCACCTTGACTCAGATTCAGAAAACTTTAAATTAATTTTTCTATAAATTATCTAAACTGCTTCATATGAAGATAACTCCACATGACTTCCTGCCTTTTCTGCTTGCCAATTTAATTTTATTAACATCTTTCCAGTTTAAACCCTAGAATAAATTTTGAACACTCATCCCTCATCTTCCCCTTTCTGCTTGTCTGACCAGAGATGATTTCACGTATCACACACCTTACATGCTCTGTTGCATGAAGAGGAAAGGATCTCCTAGTTTGCCACATCCCTTGCCCTAGGGGCCTCTTCTGTGCTTTAGGTTGACCCCACTGGTCACTAACATGGTGCATGGGCTACCACCCACACCTGGTGGCATAGCTAGGCCCATTCTGTTCTTTCAGATTCCATTCTTCTCCCATATTACTTCTCAGCAATGGTCTCTAGTGCTGTGATTCCTCACTCTTTAGCCTCTGCTTCCTGACCTCTGGCTTCTTCCAGTTCTAGTACCACTTCTCCATTCCTGGTCCAAGACATACAGAAAGTTCTGGATACCTTGCAATCCACCTACAGGCCCTGGGAACCGGGAATGACATTGGAGACCTTTCCACCTAAAGCCCTTCTTTATCACTGATAATTACTGTCTTTATCACTGATAATTATCACTGATAATTACTGTCTTTGTTCACCGCTGTCTTCTTGGGATGTCTTGCTGCTCTGGGATTATGCTGAATGTTGGCCTCTTCATAGGGGCCATGCTGTAGAAAAGAAGGAACAAGTTCTCTCCTTTATGATTCTCCTAAACCTACTGGGATTTTTCCATCGCAGGACCTAGAACCAGATCCTCTCCTCCTTCTGCTTGACAAGGTAGCCGTGGAGCATGTACGAGATCCCCCACTTGGCTCATCTCTTGCTCTTCATGCTTCACTATGTTCATGCACACTCTCGCTTTCTCTTCTACCTTCTCCCTCCCCGTGACACCCCAGCTCCTCTCCTTAGATGTTGAAAGAATTTTTATTTCCTTTTCCTCCCTAACAGGAACCGCCTTCTTGTCCCAGCCACATCCTTCTTTGTTCTAACTGAGGGTTTTGGAGGGAGGGGGTTGGGGGATGGGTACGCCTGGTGGTGGGTATTGTGGAGGGCACTTATTGCATGGAGCACTGGGTGTGGTGCATAAACAATGAATTTTGGAACACTGAAAATAAAATTAAATTAAAAAAAACACTTTATGCTACAGTCGTCTGTTTATGACTCTTAATATTCAAAGCCTGGCTTAGAAAATTCTTTCTCTCCAATAAAGGAAGTCTCTTACAAAATAAAAAGATTTCTTTTCAAACTATCATCTTGCTGTGGACTTAAAAAATATCTCTTTGGGGGCGCCTGGGTGGCTCAGTGGATTAAGCCGCTGTCTTCGGCTCAGGTCATGATCTCAGGGTCCTGGGATCGAGCCCCGCATCGGGCTCTCTGCTCTGGAGGGAGCCTGCTTCCTCCTCTCTCTCTGCCTGCCTCTCTGCCTACTTGTGATCTCTCTCTGTCAAATAAATAAATAAAATCTTAAAAAAAAATCTCTTTGAAATTGAAAGCAGAGTAATGATGATTACTTAAAAATGTCTTTTTCTGGACCTGCCCTCCTGCTACCTTTGGGCTATAAGATCAAGTTTAGGTCTTAGACTTCTTGGCAGAAGGACCACCAGGGACAAATCTCAGTTACTCAGAGGAAAAAAAAAAAAAATGCAACAGGTTATGCTTAAGCTATTATCTCAAAGTAAATGTTTTTGCTCTGCTTGACTTCAATCCCAACCAGGCCACAGCTCTCATGGAACCCTCATTTGCCCTTGTCACCAACACTGGTAACCAAGATGTTTCTTGATCTTTCTTGTGCCTTCACAGTCAGTCAAATATTGGGTGTTGTCAATTATATCATGATAGTATTTCTACTAGTTTCCCCTTTTCCCTATTGCCACTAATTCACCCATTACTTCTCACTTAGATTATTTTTGTCAATTTCTAACTTCACTGCTTGAAGTTTCTCCTTCAGTTTTTTTCAGTTATTCTTCCCTCACGTTGCAAATCTGAACCGTGGACTGATGTACACCTGAGGTCCAATTCTACGTGGACACTGGTGAATTTGAGCAAGCTTTGAAACGTCTATCTCCTTAACTTTGGAAGGATGCAATGAGATAATATATACAGAGTGCTTAGCATGGTGATTGGCTGATGCAAAGGAGGCCCCAAAAGTTGCAATTACAACATAATATTAATATTAATGATATTAAAGGTCTAAAATGTTTCCAGCGGTTCATGGATGAGAGAGACACTGAAGGCGGACTAGGCTTCAAGGCAATGCAGCTGTGGGGACAGACTGTGAACACAGGTGTGAGGGCAGGAAGGTGCAGAGCACTGAACGGACAACAAGATGGGAGCAGAGGATGGCAGGAAGCTAGGAAGAAAAAGGGTGGAGAGGCAAATTACAGAGAAGTTAGGGATGACCATAATTCTTAAGGTTGAGTATTTGTATTTTATTTCATAGGCACTAAAGAAGTTTTTGCTTTATCCTAACAGTAAAGTCATGTTTGTGTAGCGTGAGCACATGGGTTCCTCTGTGAAATCTACAAGCAAAAATCTGAACGTTCAAAGGATAGAAAAAACTAAGAGATCAGCCTGTTGAAATAAACATGCTCACGTTCTCTGAACAGTTACTTCAGAGTTTTTAAAGACATGAATTCTTACAGATGAAATTTAAGTATCATAAACTTTCACTCCCATCCATTAGCCAAATACATCATTGAGTTTCTGTATAGTATTTGTTAACTATTCTAATAATTTTTAGCCTTAGTTTAGTTTTGCCTTTGGAAAGAGAGGAGAGGAAGAGAGATGTGGAAAGAGAAATGAGAAATGGGAGACAGTGAGGGAGAAATACGTCCGGACCAGGGATAAAGAGAGAAGGAAATTCACAATGTAAGATCTGGAAAAACCCAGGGACAAAATCTGAAGTGTAAGAGGCTCATGAAAAGCAAACCCGATTAAGTGAAGTGACAATAAATGAACTCATGTATCTAGAATAAGTATTCAGTAATTGCTCCCCCAACAAATAGCTCAAATAAAGGAATAAGAGATACTATTAGGTAAGAAGCTGAATCTATTTTATCTTCAGAAGCAGAAGGCTCCACGTGCACTTTGGGAACAGTGGAAAGTCAAGTTGGGAAGAATTCAGGATTCACTTCACCAGATGATAAACTGCCAAGCTCTTAGCATGAAGAACCCATGCCTTGTATATTGTATCAGCTCCCCATCACTAACACGTAACTGGCCTTCAGTAAATTTGTTGAACTGAGGTAAATGGAATATCTGAGCATCAGAGAATATGAACTCTGGCCATTGGTTTGGGCTGACACTTCCCAGCCTTCACAAGGAGCTCTGTACTGTGCTCCATTGACTATATGATACCTGGCCTGTAGAACTTGTTCAGTCAAGTCTTATTTAATTTTACATGCTTACAGAGGACTGTTCATGGGCCCTTCAGTGTAAGGAGCATTTACTCATCATGATTTCAATTACACTCAAGGATCCAATTGTCTCCTTCACCTAGGTTCTCAGGAACTCACAGAATGGATCAATTCATTGTGTTTCCCCAGAAGGACAGTAATTTACATATGATCTTGATTCATTCCATTTTCCTTCCTATCTGGTCATTCCTAAAGGGACTTCAGAATTACTAATGATAACTGAGGAAAAGGAGAGAGGTTAATAATGCTGCGATTGATGGATTAATAAATAAATAAAAACTTAAAATAATGTTCTGTTTCTTTTACCCCATGTCCTTGATGCCTTTAATTAACCTCTTCAATGTACGACAAAATAAGGCCTTAACTCCCGGTGGATCAACATTCCTTGAAACTTTATGGTACACTTCAATTATAGCTATTAATAGTGAGATCATGGAAGAATGAGTAAGACATTCCTACTCATTAAAGAGCTCCCAAATGATACATTCAAAACTTTAAGTTCCTTAAGTGGCTGTAACTTTCCATTAACAATGAAGAAAGATTCCTTATTTTAAAATGTCTAGAAATTAGATCCTTGAAATACATCTACCTCAAAAAAAGTCAGTTCATTTGTTGTGAAATATCCTTTTCTCCTTTCTTCCTTATTATTGAGAAGGAGTGAGGGTGTCCTATCCTTTATTCCTTGACCTCTCCAGAAAATTAGAGGTGGATCAGTGAAGATTATGTTAAAGATTCAAAAAGTCTAAAGGTGTTAGAAAAATGCAGCTACTATTATTATTGACACTTTGTCTTTGCTATCATTCTGCTAACTTCCATTTTACCTGCTAACCTCTTATTCCCTCTCAGTGGTTTTATTCTGCTCAAAAAAGTCTGAATTTTTAATTAATATTCCCTTTTAAATATCAGTTAAATAACGAAATACTTTCCCCTTGAACTTAAATGAAAACGAAACTAAAACAGTTTTTTATTTTTTTAAAGGGAGGGGGAGGGAAGTCTGCTCCTTGAAGAGTTATCAAATGTATTTAGGGGACATCTGCGTCCCAGAACAGCTCTGGTTGCCTGGATCTTTCACAAACCGTTTTAGTTTGAAAAGCAGTTGCAACAAAAAAAAAGCAGTTGCATTTTTTAAATTATTACTATCCAGTTTGAAAATCTGCAAGTGTCACCTCAAAAGGATGACAGTGTGTTTGTGTGTTTAAGACAAAGAAAATCCACAATTAAAACAACAACAACAAAAAATCTAACCTGCTCAGTCCTGAAAAAACCCTTACTTCAATTTCCTTCTTCCCACACAGCTGAAGTGCTCCAAAGTTGCAATGGGAATAAAATTGAAATGAACCAAAAATGATGTTGATCGTAAGGGAGAACTCTCCAGTTTTACTTTTATTCAATTTCCTGATGGATGAGGTTGTACCAGGACCCGACGGGAGGAAGAGGTGAGGCTGGCCACTGGGCAGGCTGCAACACTCCTGCAGGGGCACGGAGTAAAAGTCACAGACGGAGCCAAATTAACGTTTCTGCTATACACTATTTCCCAGGAGGTTCACAAATCTAAAACACGTGAAGAAAGTAATCGAGTAGCTATAAATTCCATCATAAAACTTTCCTACTGGGAATAGGCAATAAGTCCATTAAAAATAAACCACAACAGGGATTCTTGATGGAGGAAAACATTACAAATAACTCACACGCTGGCAAGAAATTACAACCAATAAGAATGTTCTAAAAATAGTGCACCAGAGGAGGGAAACTACCTACAATAAATGATTTCCAAAGGAAATGCCAATTATTTGAAAAAGGCCAACAGATTTGGTGAGGATGGCCCAGGCTCCAGCCTGGAGGCCTCTGTCTTTCCCCACTGGCTGCAGTTTAAAGGAAGAATTTTTTTTTTTTTTTAATTTCCCCATTATAAGTAGTTCCCATGCTTTAATGGAGGTGGAAGATTTACGTGTTTTTTTTTGTTTTGTTTTTTTTTTTTTTAGTGAGAAGGAAGCAGGCTCCCTGCCAAGCAGAGAGCCCGATGCGGGACTCGATCCCAGGATCCCGAGATCATGACCTGAGCCGAAGGCAGCAGCTTAAACCACTGAGCCACCCAGGCGCCCCAAGATTTACATGTTTTTTTCCCCACAGTGTAAAAGGGGGCCTTGTTTTTAAAGAATAGGAATTGCAAGCAACTCTTACCACTCTTGTGTCTAGAGAGGTTCTTAGCTCTACATCTCAAAGAACCATCTGCAGAGTTTACAAATGAAGCCAGATGGTGGCTGTAAGTACTAGTCCTTTAAGAAATGCAGGCATATAAAGTGTACACTTGTGTTGACTGCCCACCAAGAGGCACTGAGGGTTTGGACTCAGACAAGACCTTGGCTTTTCCCTCAGCAGTGAGGCTTGAATGGGGGAAATGAACACATACAAAGGTCACACTATAATCTGTGCACTCAGAAAGGTATAGAAAGCCCCAACCAATGAGAGGCATCTAACACACTGGGAGGTGATCTGCTTACACCCTGGAACCTGGATTTTCTCACCTGAAAAATGGAAACAAGAAATATATAGTAAAAAAGTATTACAAGGTGGATCAGCAATTAAGTCACAAAATATCTTTTCTGTATTGCCAAGTGTGTGGTGTCTGGTTTTTGGAAGTTATAGTTATTATTTCTTTTCAAAATTTTAATAAATATTTCTTTCCCCACGTGATGCATTCCCTGTGAGAGTCCCACAAGTTGTATAATAATATTGGAGACCCACAAAAGTTGGATTTTTTCCCCCCATTCCCAACCCATACTTTGAAAAAAGTCATTCTGACAGTTAAATATTACTTTATCATAAGGATTTCAAATTGTTTGTTTTTGCTTTAAATGAATGTTTACTTGAAGAGGGACAGCAGCATATATTGGGCAGAGGTCTGCCCGGGAGTGAACAGAGCTGAGTGAGTGCTTGGTTGTGCCTCTAGCCCATGGCGTGTCCAGTGAGATCTTCAACATTTTAACATCTACTCACACTAATGGTACCTTCGACTAAATGTCTCCGATGGTCCTTCTATGGTTCTGGGTTCTGGGGTTCTCTGAGAACTGTATGAAAAATACTCTCTCTCATGCGGTGCCTGGGTGGCTCAGTCATTAAGCATCTGCCTTCAGCTCAGGTCATAGTCCCAGGGTCCTGGGATCGTGCCCCACATCCGGCTGCTGGCTCCGCGGGAAGCTTGTTCTCCCTCTCTCACTCCCCCTGCTTCTGTTCCTTCTCTCGCTGTGCCTATCTCTCTGACAAATAAATAAAATCTTTTTAAAAAAAATAGTCTCTCTCCATTTAATTTTGGTTGTCTAATAGGAAATGAACAGGAGAAACCGAGTAACCAATAACTTCCTGTCTGTGGAAATTCACTTCTACTCCTATCACTGGCATGGTTGAAGCACCTTTACCAATATTAAGTGTATAGGTCAGTTAGACTGAAATTCTAACAAGAGCAATTGCTATGAAGTGAAGAAAGATAAGCGGGTCGCTGCTGCCAGAGCGGAGCTCCAGATATAGCAGAAGATGCCATGGGAAGGGAAAGGCCAAGCTTGGGTCCATGGCAAATTGTAAGGCCAGAGGCAGGTGTGTGAGAATGAAGGCCTGGGCCTGGCCTACAGACCTGACAGTGAAGGACAGAGAAGGGAGGTGGCAGCAAGGGCAGCAAAGTCAGCAGGGTCACAGAGCCGGCCAGGCTAGGTCCCCACTTAGGTCTGTGGTTCCCAGAGCCAGCCAAATGTTAGAATTCACCTGCAGAGCTTTTAAAACCAATAGTTCCCCATCCCATCTCCCCACACTAGTATTTCAATTTTCAGGTGATTCTAATATGCAATCAGTTTTGGGAGCCACCGACCTCGATGCTGTGCTTTGGGGGGAAGCCCAGAGGCTAGATGCTTCAGCCTTACTTTAAACAAAGGCTAATATCCGAGTTGGATTCATTTCGTAAAAGAATCGAGTTAAATGTAGAGAGCCCACTGAAGGAAAAATATTTTATCATTAGTCACTTACACGCTGATGCATCTCTTTCCCATCAATGGAACTTTCTGTGTTGATGGAAATGCTCTATATATAGACTGCTCTCCCATTCGGAGGTTCACTAGCCACATGTGAGCTGCTGAGCACTTGAAATGAGGTGAGAAAATCGAGCAACTAAACTTTTAACATTTAATTAATTTAAATTTAAAGAGCTACACGTGCCTAGTGGCACTCATATTGTAGGTCAATGCAGTTCTGGTGTGAATGAGGATCTGAAGTATAGAGAATAAGGGTCTGGAGACTCCAGGAAAGGGGGAGGAGAGCATTACAGATCAGTAAGAAAACAAGAATATTTAATAATTGGCTTTGGGACAAACAAACAAACAAACAACAACAACAAAAAAAAAACCCCAACCTGTGAGAGGCAAAGAAGAAATTAGATCTGTAGTACATATCAAATATTTGTTTTTAAATCCTGGAAAAATTATCAAGTGCTTTCCTCATTCAGTATAATTTATGCTGTCATTAAATTCAAAGCATTTATATAGATCAGCATGTGTGAAGTAATACATAAAAAGTTCAGAAACAGATAAAGTTGCAAGAGTATGTTTGACATGCCACCACTTATTCAACACTTTAAAATAGAAAAGAACAATAGTGCCTATTGTTCATGGAGACATACAAATGTGTGAAACACCTAAAAACATGCCGAGGAAAACCTCCCAGTTTTCAGATAATGGCTGTCTCAGGCAAGTAAGCTAAGGAAAGGGAAGATCGTGGAGGAAGTTCTAGTTTACAGATCTGGAATAACTATGGCGGACTATGAATGTTTATTATCAGCGTTGGGTACACCTGGGTTATAGTATCTTCTGGGCTCTTCTCTGTGTTTGAAATGAAAATTGTGAAATTTTCAAAATTACAAATTTACTTGTTGTGCGACAAAGTTTTGCCATCAGTCTGGGGCAGAATTTTGGGAAAAGTTGTAGGGCAAAATTCTTGCAGTCCAAAATCAGATTATAAAATGCCAGATACTTTTAGATACTTTCATAGGTAATTGAAGAAATGCAACATTATTTTATGATGGAAAGTATTCTATATTTATTACTTTTAGACAGCATACTTTTCTAGTCAATACTAGACTACCTCGTAGTATCGATTCTACTAATCGAGCAAAACTTTCCCATACTTAAAGCTTTGTGTACAAGAATCCCTGATCATCACCATAGAAAATATCGAAGAGAGAAATTTGACCTTTTAAAACAGAAGACCATAAAAGTGTGGTTGGGTTATAGACATTAGGGAGGGTATTTGCTGTGGTGAATGCTGTGAAGAGTGTAAGCCTGACGATTCACAGACCTGTACTCCTGGGGTAAATAATACATTATATGTTAAAAAAAATTTAAAAAGATAGAGGACCATGAATAAAAATAAATGAAATGACTATTGTCATATATCAATAAAATACTTCACATTTACATCCATTTTCGTCTTTAAATATACTGGCAAAATCTTTATAGTTTTAGCAAAAAAATGCAAGGTAGCAATTTTTATTCTTACCAATAAATCCTTGCATTACTAATTAGAACTTAAGCAGAAACTAATAAATGGTGAAACTATTATTTTGAATCCAGGTTTATCCTGTCTCTAATCCTTACTCTGAAACACTAAGCTACACTCTCTTACTTTCTTTATCCCTTTACACAGAGAAGTATTAAAATGAGAAAATCATTGAAAAGACACATCAGAATTTTCGAAGGCCGATATTAGTCCTTGTTCTCTTTGGTTAATTGATAGTGATTGTTCTTGCCCATGGTCTTGATAAAAGTGCATAGGTGTGGACTCGCTTCAATTGTATTCTGTGCTGTTAAACAGGGAGGATGAATACATTCAAAGATACCAGTTTTGTTACTAAAATTAATAGGTAAGCTACTTTGTGTGTGAAGTTCCCAGGTAAATTTCCCTTCTTACTAAGACTAATACTAATATTAATTAACACAAATAAAATGCTAACAGAAGTGTAATGAACATTTTAAAAAATTATTATAACACACTAGGTAGAAAGCAGTTTCTCAGATGACTTTAAATGATACAGCTAAGGGTGCCTGGGTGGTTCACTTGGTTAAGTGTCCAACTCTTGATGTTGGCTCAGGTCATGATCTCAGGGACCTGAGACAGATCCCAGTGTTAAGCTCTGCGTTCAGCAGGGAGTGTGCTTCTCTCCCTCTCTTTTTGCCCTTCAGGCTCCCTCCCCCTCTCTCTTTCAAATAAATAAATCTTTTTTAGAAAATAAATGATATAGCTATATTCTCTCCTGTTCAATTGACTAAAAAGACCCACTCCCTCATCTTGGCATTCTTCATATATAAATTTGATCTTGCAAATAGTGTTCTGTTCTTCCATGAAACAGACCTATCAAAGAGAATAGTTAATGGACAAATATTTAAATTTAGAAAAAAATTATGATCAATAAAATATGATAAAGAAATCAGAGTATTGTTATGATAAAGCTAAATATATTAATGTGAGAGTGATTTTACACCTGAAAATTGCCATATCTGAAAATAGATCACCATTTACTGCAACTCAATAAATCTGTAGTTCAATATAAATAGTAATACACTAAACTTTGGAAAATTCAGATTAAACAAATTTAAATGTTTCATTACAGGACTTCTCAGAGCCTTTATTTTGTTAATCTGATTGATGTTCTTCAAGAGAAAGGTTTACTATGCATAACTGTATGATCTTCCCCTTTGTTCAGACTCTCTTACTTGGTGTTCCCAAAAACATAAACTGAGGACAGCTGCCCCTAAAAGCTACATCTTTCAAAATCTTGTCTTGCTCTTTACTTAGTATGTAAGCATTTATTGGATTCCTGTTCCATGTTGGAATCTGGAGACCTCATGAGGTTCAAAGTTTGTTTGGAAAAGCAGATATATGCAAATATCTTGTTACACAATAGGCTTAGTTCAAGGTTGGCTTTGGGTTAGAAGGATGTTGGAAGGGAAGGAAGAGAAATCCTTTGCATTAACAGTGCAGAGGAGAATAAAACATCTCAAGGGCAGCCAGTCAGAGAAGTAAAATTTAGGACAGCTCCCATCAGAGACTGAGAAGTGGGGAGTTTACCTTTCATATCTGCCATTAACACTGAAACTCCACCAGGAAGGAAACATGGTTTTTCTTTTTCTTTTCAGCAATATATTCAAAGGATCTGGCATAGAGTAGATATTCAAATATTTGTTGGTTAATTATTGAATGAATGTATATCCCCCACACCTGAGCCAATAACTCACTTAGAATACTCTTCCTTGCAGCTTGTGGTTCTAATTTTTTGTTCCCAACTCATTTCTGGAAATCCCCTGAAGCTCTGGTCTCCTTATCCGTAGTTGAAGATCTCTTTCCTGAACCAACTGAAACACGACTTCCTTTAGTTTTTCCAGAAATGTGTTTTCTTATCCTATCTCACAAAGCTGGACATTTTCTATCTTCCAAGGAAACAGCCACTCTATCTGATGGACTGGTTCTCACTACTGAGCTAATGGGCGTGTGTTAGTTTTAGGCCTCTGAAAAGCAGATGCCAAAATGGGACTAGAGTGCAAGAGAGTTACTGGGGGACATGCTTGTAAAGGTTAAAGGAAGGGAATAGGAGAGGACATCAGAACCTTCCATCTGACCTCAGGAAAGGAAAGGTGAGGGCAGGAGGACTGGCTTGAGAATGAGAGTCTCAGACTTCAGCACATCTCTGAGATTTCAGCCAGGCCAGTGGGGGGTTCTTGGGACAAAGTTGCTCGTTACAGGAGACCCAGCCAGGTCAGGGTAGCTGGTTCCAATGCCCCTGCAGAGCTCAGCCACTGGCTGGGCGGGGAGCGTGGAGAAGCGGGGTGGGATGGGAGCCACAGCTGCAGCCGTCCGTCAAATGCGCTCCCACTGCGGGATCTGAGTTGTTCCTTTTTATGACCGCCACAGGAAAGAAGAGAGAGGCGCCCCTTTTGTGTTTCTCTCCTTGCCTGGTAACAAGTGGGCATTTTCTAGTGCTCTCTGGAAACAAGGCTCTCATTTACATTCAAACTTCCCAGGCTTTTTTGTGTTTGGGCACACAGAGAAAATGATACTATATTGGCAGGGCATTATGGAAATTAAGAGACATAGAAGAGGCTGCTCCAGGCAAAGGCTCAGGGGCCCAAGCAATTCAGAGACTGAGGGACTCGGCATCTCAAACTTTTAATCCACTTGAAGCTGTAGAGAATCTGTGCTTTAGCGCTCTGGATAAAATGACCCTCTGTATAAAATAATTAGTTATTTTACAGAGAGATTTTTCTTTTCTTTTTTTTCCTTAAAATTGTATTTATTTCTTTGAGAGATAATTAGAGAAAGAGCATGAGAGCAGGGAGGGTCAGAGGGAGAAGCAGACTCCCTGCCGAGCAGGGAGCCCGATGTGGGACTCAATCCTGAGACTCCAGGATCATGACGTAAGCTGAAGAAGTCACTTAAACAACTGAGCCACCCAGGCACCCTACAGAGGGATTTTCTCTATGCGGTGGTCCTCAACTCTGGCTGTACATCTGAATTACCTGGAGAAATTAAAAAAAAAAAAATGAATACCTTGATCCCACTCCAGACCAGTCACAAGCTCATGGTGGATCCCTGACACTGGTATACTGATTTTTGTATGATCAAAGTTGAGAACCACTGTTCTGGTGCCTCCTACAATGCCAGGGCAATAGAAAAGAGAGCATAGGTCAGGCAGGTCCTACAGCATACATCCTCTTCTCTAAATAGATGTGGCCAGTAGAAAAATGACAATAGTAAAGAGTATTGGGATAGTCGTTGCCTTCGGGATCCTTTTTCTTATTCCTCTCTGTTTCCTAAGGGGCTGGGAAGCCTGTGCGGGACTGAATTTCATCATTTGCCATCCGAGCCTGATTTTCCGTAGTGTTTTGTTAATGAGTTCTTATGGGAAGGCAAAAGAGGGGTACCTGGGTAGCTCAGTTGGTTAAGAATTTACCTTCAGCTCAGGTCATGATCCCGGGGTCCTGGGATCAAGCCCCTCTGGGGCTTTCTGCTCAGCACAGAGTCTGCTTCTCCCTCTGTGTTCCCTCTCTCTTGCTCTCACTCTCTCTCATGTAAATAAATAAAGCCTTAAAAAAAAATTTTTAAAGAAGAAAGACAAAAGACTCAGAAAAATCAACATGATACTGAAGTTTTGTAGTTTTTTGAATTTTTATACCAAGGAAATTGGCAAACATTACAAATCATGATTTTTCTTCTCCCCAGGGTGAGTTTAATAGTATATCATTGTTTTTAAGTATTTTTTTTATATTTAGCTTTCTCCTTCCAATGTTATTTATTTATTTACCTTGTTGTTGTTGTTGTTGTTCATTTTATTTGTTGCAGATCCTTGGTTAGGTTTGGTGATTATAACACATGCATTTCCGAGCCAGTGGCATAACCAGGTTCAAGTTGATGTTTTTGAAGACCACGTTGTTGGTGTTATGTTCTTCCATAAGGAGGCACACAACTAGTGCTTCCCCTCCTTTTGGTGATGTTTGGTGCACTGATGTTCATAAACCTGACCCATTAGTTCATTATGGATTACAGTGCCATTCCTATTTTCTTTGACTGGAACACATCTATAAAGAGAAACTCCCCTTGTCTATGATTTGGTGGCATCTCTTTTATAGGAAAGGCAGGACATACATGGGATTTTTCCCCCCCTTTATTTACTATTCTCATAATAATCAATTGGTTCCACCACATCCTCTAACAGCAACCATTAGGTTCTGCTTGTTTCCAGTATTACTAGAAGTCATGGATATAAACATATGAGATGTGTTTTAACCCACTGTAGTCATTATCCTAATAGATGTCCCATCTTTGATTGGTGAGACCACTTTCTGTTAGATCCTGAGTCCTTTTGACCCAATTCTAATCTTTGATAGTTTCATTCATCTGGTATAATAACTTGTTCTAGGCTCATTTATATACTTCCTGTCCCAGACCTAAAAATCATACATATCCCTAAGATAAGTTGTTTTTGTTTTGTTTTGTTTTAATGGAAAATAACACTTATGGGCCATAATCCAGGCTCTAGGGGTACCTTGATACTACTCATCATTTCTAGGTCTTTTCAGTGAACAGAGCTACAAAAAATAGAAACTAAGTCTGGTATGCCCAGTACAAATTCAGAACTGTATGGTTTTTACATATCCTCAACTATCTTAAGTTTTGTGTTTTGTTTTGTTTTTTACTTTTCTCCAATACCAAGAATTCTGGTTTTCCAAGATAATGGGATGCTAAAATTTGAATATCATGCAAATTACTCATTTGATTTAATACATGTGATTCACAGAACACTCTCAGAATAAGAGCAAAATTACTACTAACAATATAACTAAGCATTTTAACAATTCTTCTGTCATTGATAGCCCAATAAAGTTACATTAATTCCTGTGTTTTAAAGTAACTTGATGGGACACCTGGGTGGCTCAGTGGGTTAAGCCACTGCCTTCGGCTCAGGTCATGATCTCAGGGTCCTGGGATCGAGTCCCACATCGGGCTCTCTGCTCAGCAGGGAGCCTGCTTCCCTCTCTCTCTGCCTGCCTCTCTGCTACTTGTGATCTCCCTCTGTCAAATAAATAAATAAAATCTTTTAAAAAAAAAATAAAGTAACTTGAAATAGTTCCACTTGGTATATGTGTGGCATCAATAAATAAATACAAGTAGATTAACTTATTTTTTATTTTATTATTTTTAAAAGATTTTATTTATTTATTATTTGAGAGAGAGAGAGAGAAAGACAGAGCATGATCAGGGGGTGGGGAAGTGGGACAGAGGGAGAGGGAAAGAAAGAATTTCAAGTAGACTCTATGCAGAGCATGGAGCCTGATGCAGAGTTCGATTTCACAACCCTGAGATCATGACCTGAGCTGAAATTAAGAGCTGGATGCTTAATCAACTGAGCCTCCAAGGCAGCCCGATTCACTTGTTTTTTAAATGATTTTTTTTATATTTGGAAATCCTTTTTTAAATTTAAATCTTGTTTTAAAATTATGTAAAATACATATGCAAATCTACATGCAAATCTACAAAGACAGGAAGTTGTATACCACTTCAAAATTAAAATTTCCAGTATGGTTAATGTGAAACTTACACTAGCTGTTGTGACTATAACTTTTTAAAGCCAGTTTGAAATAGCAACATGGAATTTCCAATCTTCAATGAAGAGATACTTTGTTCACAAAATGAAGTGACAACAATATCACAACCTCCTGTTTTACCCATCCAAAAACTTACAAAAGTTTAAATTTATGGAGAAACTAATGTTTCTTTTTCTTCTCTTATTGATGAACATATGGTGACCACGTGTCTGATGAGTGAGCACACAGGCTTGAAGCCACTACCTGATGTTGCTGTTGCCAGGGGATGAGGCCAAGCTTCCTTGGATCAGCTAACCCTGGACTGTAGCCTGTTCCTGGGGCACCTGGCAAGCAAGCTCTTCCCACAGCCTCCCCAGTGGAGGAACATGGGGGTTGTTAGTTGCTAAAGCAGTTGTCAACTTTCTTGGTGATCTTGTTTGACTGGTCACATCACTGAGGAACGGTGAGTGCTAGATGTTTGTCACCTGCAGGGCCCTGGAGCCTGTGCCACCACTTACCATTTGAGGAAATCCAGACAAACCTGCTCTTGGTCAGAAATGACCATCCCCAGGGTTCCAGCCACCCTGAGGGCCAAGGAAATCAGTATCTCCTAGCATACAAGTAACTCAGACTAGTTGAAAAGAGTTGCTATCATGTACTATGAGTAAAACACATCTGAGAGAAAAATGTTCTCTTTAAATCCTTTCCTTACCACTCTATAGTGGTTGCTATAAAGGGAATGTAGACTCAAATAGTTATTTTTAAATAGGATGTTTGAAAACTTTTCAGAAATTAGGAAGCTGGGTGCCTGGGTAGCTCAGTTGGTTAAGCATTGGCTCTTGATTTTGACTCAGGTCATGATCTTGACCATGAGATTGAGTCCCACATCAGGCTCTGTGCTGGGTGTGGAACCTTCTTAAGATTCTCTCTCTCCCTCTGCTCCCCACCCCCATCCCAGCTCATGCTCTCTCCCTCTTGCTCTGTTCTTGCTCTCTTAAAAAAAAAAAAGAGAGAGAGAGAGAGAGAGAGAGAGAGAAGCAACCCTACTGTAGATTTTATATTACTTATCTGGATAAAAAGGAGAGTTTTTAGGTAGAAAAACTACGTGCATGTGAGTTGTATCTCCTGGATGACTTCTCACGTTGTCAACCAGCTGAACTTCAGTAGTTATAGCCATCCAGTTGGGTCCCTCAGATTGCGAATCACATCATGGCCTTGCCTTAAGGCTCTGTTCACTACAACTAAATCAGAGAAGTATAAAAATTACAGGGAAAGAATTTTAACTACAGTGTTCTAGTTTCTGAAGTCCTCCTATGCAATCATCACTTCCATGTACGTTGAAATCCATTGGTGTGTCGGCACCCAATCCATTGACAACTGGTTGAGGTTAGCATAGCAAATTTCTCACTTCTCCAGACAGATCTCAGGAATAATGTAAAGGGATATGTGTGTGTGTGTGTGTGTGTGTGTGTGTGTGTGTGTTGGATGGCAGAGGATAGGCACTAAAGTAAGAATGTGGTGGGAGGGGAGGGAAAGTAAAGGCTGAGGGGAAGGCTGGAGAGGGACAGGATTTGGTCACAAGGCTAGAGGAATTGAGAGAAATATGTGGTCAGAGACAGAAATTGTTATCGTAGGCACAGAAGTGCCCTTTTGTAAATTACTGGCTAATTCCACAAATACTTTCCAAGTGCCTCCTGCACTGGCAGCTGGGTTACACAGCAGTGGATAAAACCAGACAAGCCCCCAGCCACTCACATTTTACATTCTAGCAGATTCGGTGCAGCTGCCAAACCTAAGCAAATAATCATCTTATAATATATTTAGGAAAAATCCCTATTAATAGTGTGTCTTGAAGGAAAGATGTACATTCTATTTGATTTCTAATCTTAAGAAATGTAGCAAAGAAAAAGTAGTACACAACTGCCAATTTCAAGAGGATGGTGATGTTTAAAAATGCATAAAATATCACAAATGGTTTTTTGAGAAGTTCTAACAGCGAAGCTATACATTTCATTATCACTATGCATTCTCCTTCCTATATTTTTAAAAGGAATTTTGTGGGGTCTGTGTTTTGGGGATTTCCCATTGACTCCAGCATGCAAAATCCCTTTATAAACTATAAAGTATATACAGAGGGGACAGGAGGAATTCTACTTCCCACCTGTCGTATTTCTGGAAGCTTCCCTACCCTCCTCCTGGAGACCTGACCTAGCCCGTTATATGAAACAGTACAGGCCATCTTATCACCCTTTAGTAAATGGAACAATAGACCCAGAGGTCTTGTGCTGTGACTTTACCAGAGAAGTTTTGAGGGACAAGGGAGACCTCTGTCTGAAACCGTTTCATGCATCAGGAAGCACTAATTTCTGTCACTCCTTCCAGAGACACCCAGGACCTGAAAATATCCACCCTACCAGCTCCATCGAAGGGAAAACCAGATGAAACAGCCCAATTTCTTAGCTCAAACCTAGAGAAAGAAGTGTGCCACTGGGGAGGAGAAAGAAAAGGGAGTATGGCCAGAGAAAGACAATGGACATTCTGACACCCATCTAAATTTATCAGTTTGCACTGTGCTCTGGGCTCCAAAGTAAGATTTTCAACTAGTAAGAGTAAGGTTAAAGAGTTTCACGAATACTTTATTGTTATGGTTACTGTTGTTGTTACTATAGAGACAGACTCTAAACATGCATCTCCATCAGACCTCCCATGCGATCAATGCCAGCCCCCAAGATGCAGCAGCAGGGGCCACAGTGGATGTCATAGGGCCACAGACCATGCCCATTACACCGTGTCCATGGGAATGAGGGGGAAACAGCCAAGTTCTCCACATCTGCGGACCCAACCTTCACCTTTCTCCTCTTCTGAGGCTCAATATGTCGCTTTACATTGGTCCTGCTTTCTGAAGAGAATGAAACTCAAGGCTGTGGACTGTTGGAAAGTAGAAACTACTCAATGGAAAAGAACGGAATCCTTAGAAAAGTGTCAGATACCTGAAGTTGTGCTTTTCTCATTTAATCCTAACAATAATGCTGCATGTTATTATTTTTATTATCGTTATTTTACAGATGAGCAAACAGGCTCAGAAAAGTTAAGTGAACTGTGACCAGTTACATTGGCCAATGCCTGATAAAAACGGAATCTATCCTCAAATCTACCCAATGCCAGAGGCTCCATATTTTGTATCATTGCCATGTTAATTTAAGGGGCTCTATGAAAATACTCTGTGTGCCTACAGTTGCACTGAGTGCTGTGAGGGCCACAAACGAGTCACTACATTGTGTGCTTGGTAAGCAGCTCTGGCTTATGGGCTCACATATTAGCCAGACTTGTTTCAGAGCAGGCATTGAGCATTCTGAGGAGGGGGCTCTAGGTGTTCATCTCTTCTGATGCTATGAAGAATGTTGCCTGAGGAAAATATTCTTTGGATGCCTTCTTTTCCAGAGCCTGCTGTTATTTCTTCGGGTATGGGTAATAAGTAGTAAAGTGTATTGGTCAAAAGATGCCGTTTGGAATCAGAACAGAGCTGCATTAAAAAGCTGGTTCCATCGCTTTCCAACTATGTAATTTTAGCTAAATTTTCTCATGTGCACAATGGGGATAGTATGAATATCTACTCTTGGAGTAACTGAGAATTAATGAAATAATGTACCTAAAATCATGGCACATTGTTTCATAGTAATCCAGGTAGCCGTGTGAGTCTTCTTGGAACTGGCTATGCCTAGGTCAAGACATTATTGTTTAATTTTCATTGCCAAGGGCATTTATTCTGACTTTTAAAAAACCTATTTCTCACTCCCTTTTCTGTTTAAAAGGTTATAATTTCTCTATAGATGATTCTCTCTCTTCTGGAAAAAATGATTTCCTCATAAATAACAGCCCCGTGAGGAGTTGGTGCCCTTCTAATCATAGTCATGCAGAAAAGCCATGTTTATAGACGGGGTTGATAATTCTCCATCTCAGTTTTCCATGGTGAAGTTTGTTGTTCCTTTTCTTCTTCAGCCAGGCCACCAAAACATAAAAGCTCTTAGCTATACGAGTGGGTCAAATATGTGTCAGACATCTCTAAAACATGTTTCTCAAAAAAAATGCCTCCCTCTTCAATGCCAAAGCATGGGGAGAACTCAATTGTTAATCAGGAAAGTGTTGGGGTAAAGTTTTTAACCGGCCACTTCCTTCTTTTCTAAATATTTTGGTAAGCTTGAGTGGATTTGTATGCAATTTCACTTAATTCAGAGATTTTTCAATTATAAATAGGGAAGTTCATCCCCCAACATGCCTTTTTTGGGGTGGGAATGGAGACCCAGACATCAGTATTTCCATGAGATATACAAAAAATCTGGGGAACCGCGAAGGTGGCAGCCAGACGTTAAGAAAGTTTGCCTGATGTGGGAAGGAAACAGATCAAAGGGCCGCTGCAACTCTTTTACTCCAAAAAGCCAGAGGAATCCCTTTCAAGAATCCCCTGATTCATGTGTGCTGTATTCTAACAGCCCTGTCCTTCTTCAGCTCTTCAGGTGGTAGCATGGAGTCCAAAATTCACACACTGAAAAGATATTTGATTGGTTGCCCTTGTGTTCCCAGCAGCTTGCTAGGAGCTCAAGAGGCCACTAAGAGAAGAGGAAAGCATGCATCCTGCCTTAGGAGTTTATATTTTGATTGACTAAAGTTGAAACAACTTTTCCCTAAGACTAGTTTGCAAGGTTTGTCCCCCAAGAGCAAAGAACTTATAGCTCTTAATATGAAGTCAAATGCATTTAGATACCTAGATGATGCAGTGTGGCCATGAAACAGAAGGGCGAGGACTATGTGAATTTAAAGTCGAGAAATCTGAATTTTTAGTCCAGGGTTGTCTCTAACTTTCTAGATCATCAAAGCCAATCACTTTATTCTGACCTTTGATTTCTTTGTTAATAAAGCCCTGATTAAGTCATCTTTAGGTCTCTTTCAGTAATACATCTCTACAGGTCTAAGTGGAGATGATATAATTCCAAGCAACAACACCATATGCAGGAACTTCTAGCACTCTGCACCGTGTCCCTGGAATGGAAGATGGAGGCATGAGTGAGTCATAGATCCTATGGACAGGGCTTATTTTCTACTTGGCAGATTGGGTGTGTATCTGATATAGATCTGTGACTAGAGAACATAGGAGGCTACATGCTCTAACAGAGGTCCAGGAAAAGTAAGATAAGAGTGTCTAGATATATTCATTGACTTTATATCTTATACTTTCTAAGGCACTGGGAAAAGCCAAAAGATGTCTCATACCAGACTGATAATTTCTTCTCCCTGAGCTGAACCTCCCTTTGTTATTATCTCAATCTATATATAAATATCTCTCATATACATATATATGTATACACACACATCATACATTACACACACACATTACATTGTACATCATGGGCAAGATATGTTTAAATTGTTTTTTTTTATATTAACTACTGTTCTTGATGTACAAAGAGAACTGGTACATTCATTAGGGTTCTTCAGTTGCAAGCAATGTAAACAGACTGGATGATTTAAGCAAAAAGGGAATTTATTGTAAGTTGCTGAGTGAGATCACAGAATTGAAGAAGTACAAGACCTAGGAAAAGAAAGTTCAGGAAACAGCTAGCTCCAGGCCTCCTTGTGGCAACAAAAACCCTATCGCGTTTATCAGTGAGCCACCCAAATTAGAAGGTGTACGTTACAACCATTTTTTTTTTTTTTAATTTAGGCTCAAGAGTTAAAATCCTTAGAAGACAAAATGTGATTAACGCAGCTATGCCTTTCTGTTTACCCTGTGGTGAGCCAGGGAGAGCACAGTATTTCTGGATGGCTCCAAGACTGCAAACAATGAAAGGAGATAGGAACCTGGGAGATGTAAATACCTAAAGGTAAGAGTGAATGGGTGCTGAGTAGGGGACACCAACAAACATCCACTGTGGTAAGCTCTTAGAAGAAAGCCTGAATTTTTCTTTAAAGACCAATCATCCTTAAAGTCTTCCTTTATTGATACAAAGCAAACAAAACTTTTAGAATCTCTTAAAGTAAGAAAGAGAGTTTTGTTCTAGCCTAAAGTAGGACAGTTCCCCAGGAAACAATCTTCACAGGGAAGATAGTGCCCTGGAGAATGAAGAGTTTTTATGGAATATGTAACTTTTTATACCTTGTAAAAGCTCAAAAGATTATAGATTATCATATAGGCAGGAATCACAAGTTTTAATGACAAGGAACGCAGGGAGTAGGGCTATTGAACAATATCTTAAGGACAAGATGTTTTTCCATTTGGCTACTCATTTACAAAGCAGGTATGCAAGGTATGCTTAGTGACCATAAACCGGGCTTTTGGTTTATGTAAAGTTTACATACAGTCATGTTGACTTAGGAAGAAATCTAAAATGGCCGCCCTTACAGCTCAGGCCTTTAGAGAGTTTTTTCTCTTATCTACCTTAAAGGCTGTGTTTTGGTTTTCACTTATTTTTAAAATTCATGTTATTTTTAATATATCTGTGATTTATTTATTTATTTAAGTTTTGTGTGTGTGGGGGGGGTAAAATGGATGCCCCAGGATTATACACCATGTTTACTTGGCTCTAAGTAACCCCTGACACATCCTGCAAAGCTCCTGAGAACAGTATGGTTGTCTAGGAAAATGTCGTGTTGAAAGGAGCTGGGGTTGTCAGAGAATCTACATTTGAATCTTCATTATCTACTTGGTGTGTATACCTTTAGATAAATCCTCTGGCATCTTTGAGTCTCAAATTTCTGAGGTTAAAATTGCCCCAAATCCCTGACCAGTAATGCCTAATGAATATAAAACACAGCAGTAACCCCCGGATACAACACGCTAGTTACATTGTAGTTGTTCCTGCCCAGATCAGTAGGTCAAAGGAGAGAGGTAAAATGTCTATTTTGCTTTCTAAGGAACTGGAAAAAGTCAAAAGGCTTCTCTCAGGAAAGAATGATAATATATTTTTGCTCTTTTAAAATGATCCCTAAAATTCAGATATCATCATTTCCTGTTCTTAGAATGTACCACTCTAGCCAGGTAGGCCTCCCATTTCCTACTTAGCTCCACTATGATACTTTTTTGATGATAGTGTTTTGCTTATAAATATGCGTCTCCTCCCCTGCTTTCTGTGTTTATCCCATTCCTGCGTTCAGATATGAACTCACCTTTCACTTCTTTTCCAATTCCCACAGAAGCTGGTCAACTTCTAAGCACATTCATGGGACCTCAGTCACTAACGATTGAATTTCACAGGAAGAAAGGAAAAGGGACAAAGAATTATACTTGAGGAACCAGAGAACTCAATGTTGCTCTGGGCTTTTCCTTTTCTAAAGTGAATCCAACTTGAATATGGATCCAACTGTTTTAGCTCAGAGAGTTCATGGATCAGAGATCAGAGTGGTCATGGAGGGGTCCATTACTTGTCATTTATTTTCTGCTTCAGAAACCTGAAGACCTCCAAGAGCTTCACATATAACTTCTCAATAGGCTCTCAGCAGCTCTAATGAGAGGCTATATTTTTAGCAACTCGGGGATAATTTATACCTTCCATTTTTATTTTTATTTTTATTTTTTAGTTAGAAGCTTCTGAGGTGGAAGAAGTCAGAGCTCTGACTCCTTACTTTAACTTAGCAGTGGACGTAAGAGAACCAATCACAGAAAAACAAAAATGTCAATAGAGGGTCATGGGTTTCACCTCTTCGTATCCAGGTTGAACTATAGTTGGATAATGATCTACACCCAATCATCATTCTCAATTTTTAAAAGCAAGTACATTATTCCACTTTTATCAGTAATCTATTTCACTGATTTACAAATTCAGCTCAATGACATTTTATGCTTTTTTTCTGTCATCTTTTGTTTTATTTACATTTCAAGCCAAACCACTAAAAACTCCATTCTGAGACAACGTGAAATTTACTTTTTATTTGCTGTAGAGACTCCCTGCCCAATGGGGGTCTTTGCATATTTTTATCTCTGACATACACATAGTCTTTTCCACAAGGAGCTTTTTGCTTTGCTCTGGTTTCCATTGTGACCACTGGATTGTACTGACCACCCACCAGTTCCTTGTTTTTCATGCATAGTAAGTTTTAAAACCACATGTTTCTGCCAACATTTCTATCTTGAGGGAGGGAAATTAGGTATTCTTTTTATTTATTAATTGGCCATTAGGCATACGCATGTAAGTGAATGCAGAGAAATGCTGCTATGAGGTCCAGGTGGCCAAAGAATAAAGGTTCCTGAAAACAAAATAAAAGGAAACAAAAAGAAGCCCCAGAGAAACCACATTTGGGGAAGTTTCAGAGGGCATATCTTTATCAGCCTCGAGAACAGGGACAGTGTACAAACTTCTAGTGGAATTCTGGGCACTTATCAAAATACTCCCCTCACTCAACCAATGGGATATTTTAAGGAGGAATTTAATAATGACTTGGCAATGACAACTGTGGGGCACAGCTGCCAGTTCCACACTCAGCTTTGTCAACGGCACAAATATCAAGTGTCCACGATGTACACTTCCATACAGCTGGAAGGTACATAAATGGTATTTTTCTTGGACCTAGTGTTGCTTCTGATACAATCCAAGTGAAAGTCTTTCCAATCATTTTTTTCACATCCACTTGTAAACAATTTGGGTTCTGTGTTAACATTGGCGTGTTGCATCATAATAAGGTGGTGTTCTCTCTCTATCTTTTAAAAGATGACTCCCCTACAATGTTGCATTCCAGTTGCCATTCTGATATTAAATATTTTATTTACTCATTTGTCAGAGCATAAGCAAGGAGAGCACCAGGCAGAGGGAGAAGCAGACTCTCGGCTGAGCAGGGAGCCGATGTGGGACTCGATCCCTTGGACCCTGGGATCATGACCTGAGCTAAAGGCGGATGTTTAACCGGCTGAGACAACCAGGGATCCCTCCATTCTGATATTTTTTTCTGATTTCTACTAGTTGAATGTACCTGCTGATTATGGGTCACTTAAAATCGATAAACAGAACTGATTTCCCAGGTGCTGGCAAAGGCTTCTCCTAAAAATTATCTTCACTAATATTGTAAATACCTGAAATTTTACCTCTAGCTATCTATTAATTTTGTCCCTTACCTGTTAAACTACAAGTACCCAGGGAAGAAGGCAGCTTCTAGTTGTTAGAAGTTCAACTGAAGTTAGAAGTTAGTAGTTAGAAGTTCAACTTCTAAGTTGGCAGCAGATTTTACCAGGGGTAGAGAGAGAACAGAAAAATCACAAGGTAGCCTAGGTTAGGGACATGGGGGACATGGGAGAGATAAGAGAAAGAAGATGGGCTCCTGGGTGGCTCTGTTGGTTAAGTGTCTGTGTTTGGCTCAGCTCATGATCTCAGGGTCCTAGGATTGAGCCCCACATTCTCGACTCAGTGGGGAGGCTGCTTCTCCCTGTCCCTCTGTGTGCTCTCTCTCTCACACTCCCACTCTCTCTCAAATAAATAAATAAAATCTTTAAAAAAATAAAAAATTTTAAAAAAGAGGAGAAAAAGGGGAGGCTTTAGGGAGAGATTAGTACGAAGGTTCACATTTTTTAAGAGCCAATTGAATGTCGCTTTCTTTCCGAAGTCTTCCTTGTGCGTCCCAGTCAGAAGCAAAATGATGCCTCTTTCCTATGAAATCCAGGAAGATTTCAGTGTCATCATATTTGCGCATACTCCCTCGCACTGTGGTAGTTTTTACAAATGCTTAATTTCCTGATTCCTGTACACATGTATTTTATAAATCTCTTGCATCCTTTCCCTGTCCCCCTCCCCCATGCTTCTAATTCATAAAGGGTTTTTCCTAAACCTGGAACAAGTAATTTTATGCAGTATTTAATTCTGGAGCCAAGAGATGAGGAGTGAGAACAAGGACTGTCTTCTTTCTTGAGAACAAAGGATACTTCCCTGAACTGTGACCTCAGAATGCCCTGTCAATTAGCAAGACTTTGGCTATAGGAAAAGCATGCTCTAAACCAGATAACAGCCTGGTTTAAGCAAATACTCTGTGTGACTAGATTATGTTCTATTTGAATAATAACAGTAATATTCATATCCAGGTCTTTGTCCTCACTGCAATATAGCAATTCTATGATGATGACTAAGGTTTGTTAATTCCTCTCTCTCTCTCTTTTTACATTTTCTGTCTCAATGGAGACATGAGTCATCTGAAGCTTAGCCAAGTTAAATGACTTGTTTAAAGAGCAGAAAGTTCCAGTGTCTGCAAAGGACAGGAATGAGAGTGGGATCACTTTACTATCATAAATGTTTAACTCATTTTTTTTCCTATACTTTTTTCTCGCTCATATTTTGGAATTACCATCTTTCTGTTCATCTAGATAAAGCTCAGAACCATTTCGCCACCTCTTTTGTCCCCAGAACGTCAGATCCCTCTTTTCATATTTAATGCCAGTTTCCTTGCCTGAACTGTTCCAACACACACATAAATATTTTAAAACTGCAACCCATTTTCTACACTTGTCGAACTATTCTTTTTTTTAAATTTTATTTATTTTTTAACTTCTTTTCAGTGTTTCAGAATTCATTGTTTATGCACCACACCCAGTGCTCCATGCAATATGTGCCCTCCCTAATACCTACCACCAGACTCTCCCAACCTCCCACCCCCCACCCCTCCAAAACCCTCAGATTGTTTTTCAGAGTCCACAGTCTCTCATGGTTCTTCTCCCCCTCTAATTTCCCCCAACTTGCTTCTTCTCTCCATCTCCCCATGTCCTCCGTGTTATTCCTTATGCTCCACAAATAAGTGAAACCATATGATAATTGACCCTCTCTGCTTGACTTAGTTCCCTCAGCATAATCTCTTCCAGTCCCATCCATGTTGATACAAAAGTTGGGTATTCATCCTTTCTGATGGAGGCATAATACTCCATCGTGTATATGGACCACATCTTCCTTATCCATTCATCCATCGAAGGGCATCTTGGTTCTTTCCACAGTTTGGTAACCGTGGCCATTGCTGCTATAAACATTGGGGTACAGATGGCCCTTCTTTTCACTACAACTGTATCTTTGGGGTAAATACCCAGTAGTGCAATTGCAAGGTCATAGGGAAGCTCTATTTTTAATTTCCTAAGGAATCTCCACACTGTTTTCCAAAGTGGCTGTACCAGCTTGCATTCCAACCAACAATGTAAGAGGGTTCCCGATTCTCCACATCGTCTTCAACACATGTTGCTTACTGTCTTGTTAATTTTGGCCATTCTAACTGGTGGAAGGTGGTATCTCAATGTGGTTTTGATTTGAATCTCCCTGATGGCTAGTGATGATGAACATTTTTTCTATGTGTCTGTTAGCCATTTGTATGTCTTCATTGCAGAAATGGCTGTTCATGTCTTCTGCCCATTTTTTTACATGATTATCTGTTTCGCATGTGTTGAGTGTGAGGAATTCTTTAGAGATCCTGGATATTAGCCCTTTGTCTGCATTGTCATTTGCAAATATCTTCTCCCATTCCGTGGGTTGCTTCTTAGTTTTGGTGACTGTTTCCTTTGCTGTGCAGAAGCTTTGATCTTGATGAAGTCCCAAAAATCCATTTTCGCTTTTGTTTCCTTTGCCTTTGGAGACATATCTTGAAAGAAATTGCTGTGGCCAATGTCGAAAAGGTTACTGCCTACATTCTCCTCTAGGATTCCTGCATCATGTTGAGGTCTTTTATCCACTTCAAGTTTATCTTTGTGTATGGTGTAAGAGAATGGTCGAGTTTCATTCTTCTACATATAGCTGTCCAGTTTTCCCAGCACCATTTATTGAAGAGACTGTTTTTTTTCCACTGTATATTTTTTCCTGCTTTGTCAAAGATTATTTGACCATAGAGTTGAGGGTCCATATCTGGGCTCTCTACTCTGTTTCACTGGTCTATGTGTCTGTTTTTATGCCAGTACCATGCTGTCTTGGTGATCACAGCTTAAACATTGTTAAAATGTCTATACTGCCTAGAGCAATCTATACTTTCAGTGCCATTCCGATCAAAATTCCACTGGCATTTTTCAAAGAGCTGGAGCAAATAATCCTAAAATTTGTATGGGATCAAAAGAGACCCCGAGTTGCTAAGGAAATGTTGAAAAAGAAAAACAAAACTGGGGGCATCACGTTGCTTGATTTCAAGCTTTACTACAAAGATGTCAGACTATTCTTCTTAAAGTTTTGAGTATTTCACAACTTGATTCAACTATCCATGGATGTGTGTGGGATAAAATGCACTTTCCACTCAGCAAGACCTTCAGAAAATGGGCTCTTTAATTCTTCATCTTAGTAGCTGAATCCCTTACTTCACATCTAGTCATCTAGAAAAAGAAGAATCTTGGTCTTTACCAAAACATGTCTGTGCTGTTCTAATTCTGCTTCTTCTCACTGTTTTCTCAACCTGATATCTATATCTAAAATTTGTTGACCTTATTCCATTTCCTGGGTTCTGTTTTAAGTAATGTTTATACATTATCTACCATTCATTCCTCACAACAATCCCATGATAAGAGGTTTTTTCCTTCCCATTTTACAGTTAGTACCCAGAGATATAGTAACAGTCCAGAATTATAAAGTAAGTAAGAGCAGAATGTGAATCCCTATCTACATGACTTTAAAGTGATGCTCTTCATGTTTCTGCCTCTTGTATGGAAAATTTCCCAACTAACATGTTCTATCTCAAATGCAAATATTTCGTTCCTCTCCTTCTACTCTTTGTGTTGTGCTGTGTTTAAATTGCTGATGTCCTTAAGGATTTTTGCAACTGAGCTTACTTAAGAGGAATATTTGTGGATTTTTTGTCTTGTAACATTTTCTTTCTGATTTTTCTGTCAGAGTTATAATGGCCCCATAAAACAAGTTGGTAAATATTCCCCTTTTTCTGTTTTCTGATAGAATTTGTGTAGGACTAATACTATTTCTTTAATGTTTGATAGGATTTACCAGTTAAACCACCTGGGCTCAGAATTATTTTTTGTAGAAAGCATTTTAATTATGAATTTGATACTTTTTTAAAAGATTTTATTTATTTATTTGACAGAGATCACAAGTAGGCAGAGAGGCAGGCAGAGAGAGAGGAAGGGAAGCAGGCTTCCTGCCAAGCTGAGAGCCCGATGCGGGGCTCCATGTGGGGCTTGATCCCAGGACCCCGGGGATCATGACCTGAGCTGAAGGCAGAGGCCCCAACCCACTGAGCCACCCAGGTGCCCCATGAATTTGATACTTTAAATTCACCATTCAGATTTTCTGTTCCTTCTTAGATTCAGATTTTAGTAGTTTCTTTTAAGGAACTTGTCTATTTAGTCTAAGTATTGCTTTATTGGCATAGAGTTTTTCGTAATATGATCATTTCAATATCTATAGAACCCTCTCATCTTTTTCATTCCTGATATTGACATATTGTGTTTCTCTTTTTTATTGATCAGATGAGCTAGAGTTTTACCAATTTATCAAGGTTTTTTAAACGCCACCTTCTCATTTCATATATTTTCTCTATTGCTTTACTCCTTTCTATTTCATTGATTTCCACTCTTTTTTTGTTTCATCCATTCTACTTAAATAGGGTTTTTTTTTAATATTAGCTTTTTAAGTTGAAAATTATGTCATTGATTCTAGACCTTTCTTTTTTTCTCATGTAAGTGTTGATTGCTATACATTTCCCTTGAAGGGGCACCTGGGTGGCTCCATCCATAAAGCATCTGAATTAGGATCAGGTTACAATCTCAGGGTCCTGGGATTCACCCCCACATTGGGCTTTGCACTCAGCCTGGAGTCTGTTTATCCCTCTCCCTCTGCCTCTCCCCCCATCTGTGGGCTCACTCGTTCTCTCTCAAATAAATAAAATCTAAAATAAAATTTCCCTTTTAGCACTGCTTTATTTTCATTCTACAAATTTTGCTATAACATGTGTCCACTATCATTCACCTCAAAATGCTTTCTAATTTTTTTAAGTTATTTTTTGGCTAATGGATTAATTAAATTTCTAAATACTTAATTTCAAAATACTTGGGTAAACTTCCACATACACGTGTGTTTGAATTCAAGTTTCATATTGTTGGAGAACACACTTTGTATGATATCGATACTTCAAATTTATTGACAATTGTTATATGGCTTATGGTCCATATTGACAAATAGCCCATGTATGCTTAAATTGATTGTATATCATGTTGGGTTATGTGGTGTCTTCTATAAGTGTCAATTGGTTGATAGTGTGTTCGAGTCTTCTCTATTCATCCCAATTTTACTGTCTACTTTTTATATCAAATACTGAAAAAGGAGTATGGAAATCTTCTACTATGGTTTTAAATTTATTAATTTCTCCTTTTATTTCTGCCAGTTTGGGGAGATCTGCAATTAGATGCTTATAAATTTATAATCATTGAATCAACTCTTTCAACTTCATGAAATATTTTACTTTTTCTGCTGCAATATTCCTTAGTTAGAAGTTTTTGTCTTATATTAATAGAGTAATAAAGCAACTCCAGTTTTCTTGTGCTTTTTATTTACTTGTACATTGTTTTCTCTCCCTTTTCTTTCAACCTATTTTAATTTCTCTCAATTATTTCAACTTAAAAATGTCTTGATTTTAGCTTTAGTTTTTGAAGGATAATTTCTCTGACTATAGATACTTGAACAATTTTTCTTTCACTGCTTTGAATATGTCATCCCAATATCTAGCCTCCATCATTTCTGATGAAAGGTTGAACATGAATCATATAGTTATCTATTTATGTCATTTTTCTCTTGTTGCTTTCAGGTTTTCTATTTATTTTTAGTTTTTATTAGTTTGAATTTGATGTGGCTGGGTACTACTTTCTCTGTTTTTTAAACAATTTTTTAAGACTTTATTTTTTAGAGAGAAAGAGAGAAAAAGAGGGCTGGGGGAGGGGTAGAGGGAGAGAGAATCTCCAGCAGACTCCATGCTGAGCACAAAGCCCAATGTGGGGCTCAATCTCAGGACACTGAAGTCCTAACCTGAGCCAAAATCAAGAGTCAGAAGCTTAACCAACTGAGCTACTGGGGTGCCTCTGTTTTTATTCCAATTCAGTTACACAAAGCATCTTGGATTTGTAAATTTATGTTTTTCGACGAATTTAAGAAATTTTAAGCCATTATTTCTTTAAATGTTTTTGTTTTTGTTTTTTCTGCCAGCTTCTTTCAGTCCTTTTCTTCTGGGTCTCTGATTACATGTGTGTTGCATCCCTTGATACTGTCACACAATTTTTTTTCATTTTCTTCAATCTTTTCTTCTTTTCTATTTGTCAGATGGCATAATTTTTCAAATGTATTAGTTTTTTTTTTCTTGCAACATCTGAGATCATCTGAGTTCATGTTAGTTTTTAAAGTGCAGTTATTGTACTCTTTTAGATTTAGATTTTTCAGGTTTCAAAATTAGTTTCTATTTCTTTGTTGGTATTCTTACATATTTACTCATTAGTATGATATTTTCTTTAATTATTTGAACAAATTTCTTTTAATTACTTGAATATATTTGCAGTAGTGTTTTGAAGCTTATAACTATTAAATTCAACCCCCTGGACCCACTTTAAATTAGTGTCTATTGATAGCTTTGTTTCCTGATTTTTCTGTATTATAGCTAATACATTTTAGTTAAAAACTAGACACAACAGCAATTATGGAACCTATTTTGTTCTTCTGAGGACTGTTGGTTTTTGTCTAGTGGTCTGCAACTTGCCCGGATGCAAATTATGAAACTTGTCTTTCATGTGGTGGATTGTACCTGATGTCTCTGCTGCCTAGTTTTTTGGGCTTATAGTTGCTATCTTTGTTTGTTTTGTTTTGTTTTGTTTTTGCTTTAGCTGGCATCCTGGAAATCACCATTGATCAGGAAAAACAATTCATACAACCAAAGGGGTGTGTGTATGTGTGTGTGTGTGTGTGTGTGTGTGTGTGTATGCATACACGTGACTTGTCCTAATTTTGTCTTGAGTGTGCTTCATGAAAATTGACAGTTGTAGTACTATAACTCACTGAGAGTCTCCACTATACTGCCATACCAATACACAGTTTCTTTCCAAGTTGCCATGTTTTTTCCATTTCTTCATTCAGTCTTGCTTCCTCTTCCAGAGGACATGATGCCAAGAGGGTTGAAGGGTGTTTCAGAGTCCATCCAGGCTACCCTACTCTAATTGTTCCAATTGGCTTCGCCCATAAATGTTTCTACTTATACCGAAGTACACTAAGCTCTGCCAAATCTGCCCAAGGTCTTCTCCTTGTATTCTCTCCTATAATGGCAGGGTTTTATCACACTCAGAGGCCCTTCTTTATTTATTATGGTTCGACATTATGACACTGTTTCTTACTGTCATTGAAGATGAAGCTGTTGATTTTTTTATGACATTCTAAACTAGAAATCTGAAAACAATTTAAATCACATGGAAAATATTCAAATAATAACAAATATGTGCCCAACACTTGGCAGTTTTTAAGGCATTGCCCATCTATTATTTAATGTAATCCACACAATATGTGGAATAGGGGTTGCTATAATTCCAATTTTACCAAAATTAAGCTAAATTTTCAAAGTCTTTTAGATAGTTATAAAGCATAGTCTCAGAATGCAAGAGACAATGCTTTAATATCCCCATGGTCCATTCCATACTCCATTCAACTTAGCTTCTCTGGAACTATGGCAATGCTCCATATGATTATTTTCACTCCAAAATTAATGTTTCTTTCATTTGATACTATGTTTCTGTAACTATAAAAATTATAGAACTAGTAATTACATCAAAACTGTTAGTCTTAGAAATCTAAAAATTAAATCTAAAAGACAAATAATTAAAAAATGTTCTTACATTTTAAATTCAGATTAAATTTGTACCAGATATATTTATATATCATTACAAAACTTATATCTCACACTTATATTTATGTAATATATAGTTTGTTGATGAAACCCAAAATATTAACTTTACCGTATCATTATTTTGCATATGAACATTAAGGAAAATATATAATGTAAATAATTATAAACTTCATAATATATGCAAAGTGAAATGTGACCGAACAGGAAAAATATGATATCAACTTATTAATAAATTATGATGTCAGGCAGAAATTCAGGGTTAAATTTGATTTGAAGGAAAGAAATTTATATCTTTAGGAGGAAATTTAGGTACATAAAAGAATAAGTAAAAAATGATGAAAGTATTATGTCAATTCTTTACCTTAATGACAGGGGACTGTTTTGAAGACAAAATAATAGTACAAAAATAAAATGTAATACCTTTGTTAATAATAACAATTACTGTAATTTATTTAATCCCTATTCTGTCCCAGGCTACATAATTAATAAGTGTTTTATGTTTATTACTCTTTTCAGTTAGATCTAAAAAGGGAACTTTATCACATTGGTAAAATCTGATTAATAAATTTGAAAAGTGGCTTTAGATATGAGCACACATAAAAAATAATCTTCCAGTCTGGGATTATCATTCCTCGTTCTATGAAATACTGAATAATACCACTCATTGGGTCCTTTACACAATAGAAACTCAGGAAATGTTGATTTGCTAATAATTAAATCGAAGAAATTCCCAGTTGTATCATGACTCTTGCTCTGAGGGTCAAACAAATTATTTTCGTATCTTCTCATCTACTTTTATAATGATTCAGTGAAAGGGTCATTTCTTCCATAAGAGACAGTGGCCATTTTAAATATATTTGAAGAATAAATCTAGCCACTTTAAAATATGTCTTTATTTTGTGTTAACAGTATTAGTGTGATGAAAAAGACTGAAGGCCAAACAGTGTCTAATAGGAATCGATTAATAGTTCTCTTGAGCTTCGTTGGAGTCAGTTCCTATCCAAAGCAATGACCTATGCCTTGATTATAAGAGTAAAAGCTTGTTGAGTCTAGCTAAGTTAGGAAAGCAAGATCTGTGATTCAGGTTCATTTGGGGAAACCATAAAAATGATCAGGCGTTCACAGACATGAATCTTATTAGTTTTGGCCGAGATTTCCTTCCACCTAAATCAATGGCCAGATATAAAAATAGAAATATGTGAGCCAATGATGCAACTCCAAAGATCATAAATGGTATTTAGCATTCAAACAGTAGCCGTGTGAAGTTTAACGGACATATCTGGAGATTCTGACAAAGTAAAACAAAAAACCGGTTTGTGGTATGAATGATGATTTCTTTGATACCAGCCATAATTTTTTAAATGCGTGAGGAGAAACTGATTATAAATGTATTAATATGCTATAGAAATGATTAAGAAAAATATCATCATACTACTGAATGAATATACCATTTAAAATATTTTTAATAAAATACAGTTAAAAATATTTTATTGGTTGAATTAGTTTGGATTCTAGACATAGTTGCCCATGCCCAAATGCACTAGCATTTTCCATGTCAAAATATTTTTTTTCCTGAAACTACCTAACCATTAGCAGCTGTCTATGTGAGAATAGAGGGAGGATTGTTTTCACTTCACTCAAAGATTAATGATATTTCACAGCTTCAAAAGAAGTTTTAATTCTGGCTTTCATGGCAGGCACCTCCTTCTTGTCTGCTTTAATTTTATTGCCACTTTTTAAACATAATTATTCATTCCGTGGCATATTAAAACAGTTTACAAAGCAAAAGTTTTTATTGGAAAAAAGATTTGCTTGCTATAAAGTCTATAAAGGTACCCTTCCCTCTTTCTTTCATTTACCAGGTAGCATTGTAATCATTCCAAACATTCTTTTGTTTTTATTTTTGCTCAAATATTTAATGCTGGCTAATGGAGACAGGGAAAAGGGGGGAAAGAAGTGAGTAGAATTTGTTCTATTTTCCTCCAGGTTGAATTTACTTTTGGTTCTTCAGAAATGATGTAGCAAATTTCAATGATAAGAATTAAGTTCTGAGCTAGTGAGATTATCCACAGCCACAATCTCTGACCTGTTATCAGAGCTAGAATTGGGTTGCAGAAGGGTCATAAGCTTGTAATCAGCATGGTCTCCACCAGCCCTGTCCTGTTTCTAATCAGGACCATGACTCTGTTTCAAAAGCCTTGGGTTCACTGGGTACTTTGTAATGTTATGTGTGATTCCTACAGGACACCCTCCCAACTCAGAGAATTAAACTTCTAACAATACATGTAACAACCAACCAAAACCTCAGCAAGAATTTTGTGGATATTGACAAACTCATTCCAAAGTTTATACAGAGAGGCAGGAGACTCAAACTAGCCAACATCATAATAAAGAAGATAAAGTCAGAAAACAGACACGACCTGATGTCAAGACTTATTATAAAGCAACAGTAATCAAGATTGTGGTAATAGTGAAAGAATAGACAAACAGATCAGGGGCACAGAATAGAGACCAGCAATAGACCCACATAAACATAGTGACTGATCTTTGACAAAGGAGCAAAAGCAACAGAGTGGGGACAAGATACTCTTTTCAATGAATGGTACTGTAAAAATTTTTTGCCAAATGCAATAATCAATGGCAGACACACACCACACAGCCTTCATAGAAATTAACTCAAAAAAGATCACAGACCTAACTATAAAACCAAACCGTTAGTCTCCTAGAAGATAACCTATGAGATTCTATGAGTATAAGGATGACTCTTTAGATACAACACCAAAGGCACAATCTGTGAAAGACTTCATTAAAATTAAACATTTCCGCTCTGCAAAAGACAATGTCAAGAAAATGAGCAGAAAAGCCACAGACTTGGAGAAAATACTTGTAGAAGATACATCTGATAAAGGTCTATTATCCAAGATATACAAAGAACACTTAAAATCCAATAGTAAAACAAACAACTCAGTTGAAAAACAGGCCTTAACAGATACCTCGACAAAGAAGACATACAGATGAAAAGTCTATACATGAAAAAAGGCTCCACTCATATGTCATCAGGGAAATGTAAATTAAGATGAGCTATCACTACACACCTATTGCAATGGTCAAAATTCAACACACTGACAACACCAAATGCTGGCAAGAATGCGGAACAATAGGAATCCTCATTCATTGCTGGTGAAAATACAAAATGGTACAGCCACTTTGGAATATAGTTTGACAGTGTCTTACAAAACTAAATATATCCTTACCATATGATCCAACAATGATGCTTTTTGGTATTAATGCAAAAGAGTTGCAAACTTACATCTGCATGAAAACCTGTACATGGGTATTTATAGCAGATGTTTTCATAACTGTCAAGACTTAGAGCAACCAAGATGTCCTTCAGTATGGGTAAGATTAAAAACACAGGAAATAACATGCTGGCAAGGTTGTGCAGAAAAAGAAACCCTCTTGCACTGTTGGTAGGAATGCAAACTAGGGTAGCTACTGTGGAAAAGAGTATGAGGGCTCCTCCAAAAGTTAAAAGTAAAACTACCCTATGATTTAGTAGTTGTATTTACCCCCCAAATGCAAAAACAGTAATTCAAAGGGCTATATATCCCTATGTTTATAGTAGTATTTATAATAGCCAAATTATACAGTATCCAGTGATAGGTGGACATATATATATATATATTCTTTATATATATGGAATATTATATATAATATATTATATTATATGGAATATTATTCAGCCATTAAAAAAGAAAGAAATTTTGCCATTTGTAATGACATGGATGGAGCTAGAGGGTATTATGCTAAGTGATATAAGTCAGAGAAGGACAAATAACATATGATTTCACTCATGTGTGGAATTTAAGAAACTACAGAAAAAGTGAGCAAAGATTAAAAAAAGGAGAGAGAGAGACAAACCAAGAAACAGACTCAGTTATAAAAACAACCTGATTTGGGGGCGGGGGTGCCTGCTTGGCTCGGTTAGTAGAGCACACAACTCTTGATCTCAGGGTCATGAGTACAGACCCCACATTGAGCATAGAGCTTACTTAAAAACAAAAAAAAACCACAAAACACATTAACAAACTGGTGATTATCAGAGGGGGGGTGGGTAGGGGGATGAGTGAGATAGGTGATGGATATTAAGGAGTGCACTTGTTCTGATGAGCACTAAGTGATGTCTGGAATAGTTGAGTTACTATATTGTACAAAGGAAACTAATATAACACTGTAACTATACAAGAATTGAAATGTAAAAAAACATGTTCTTCAGTAGGTGAACGGATAGATAACTGTACTATGTCTAGAGGATAGAATTTTATTCAGCACTAGAAAGAAATGAGCTATCAAGACATGGAAGAAATTTACTTTTTTTTTTTTTAATTTTTTCAGCATAACAGTATTCATTCTTTTTGCACAACACCCAGTGCTCCATGCAAAACGTGCCCTCCCCATCACCCACCACCTGTTCCCCCAACCTCCCACCCCTGACCCTTCAAAACCCTCAGGTTGTTTTTCAGAGTCCATAGTCTCTTATGGTTCGCCTCCCCTCCCCAATGTCCATAGCCATGGAAGAAATTTAAATGCGTATTGCTAAGTGAACGAAATCAACCATACATATAATTCCAACCATATAACATTCGGGAAAAAGCATAACTATGGAGACAGTAAAAAGTCTCAGTGGTTGCTAGGGGTTGGGGGAGGGATGGATGAATAGATGGAGCACGGAGGATTCTTAGGATGATGAAAATATTCTGTGGTACTATATAAAATGTAGGCATGTCCTAATACACCGGTCCAAACTCATGGAATGCATAACAAGAGTGAACCCTAACATAAACTGTGGACTTGGAGGTTATAATGATGTGCCAATGTAGGTTCATCAGTTGCAGTAAATGTATCACTCTGGTGAGGGGTTGGTGATAATGGAGGAGACTGTGCCTGTGTGGGGACAGAGGGATGTTTGGGAAATCTCTGTATCATCCTCTCAATTTTGCTATGAGCCTAAAACTGCTCCTAAAAAAATAAGTCAATTAAAAATAAGGTTAATTAATAATTTATGCCTTTGAAAGTGGAAAAAAAACCCCACAACCTTAAAAAGAAATGAAATTCTGATATGTGCTGCAACACAGATGAAATATGAAGACGTTATGCCAAGTAAAATGAGCCAGACACAAAGGAAACATATTTGATGCACCTAGAATAAATCAAATCCATGGAGATAGAAAGCCGAATAGAATTTACCCGAGGCTGGGAGAGGTGAGAAAGAGGAGTTACTGTTTAATAGGTAAAGAGTTTCAGACTGGAAAGATGAAGAAGTTCTGAAGATAGAAAGTAGTGTTGGTTGACAACAATGAGAATGTACTTAATGCACTGAACTATACACTTGAAAATGTTTAAAACGGTAATTTTATGTTATGTGTATTTTATTACAGTAAAAAAAGATGATATAGCTCAATGTATTAGTTTAACTTTATTTTAAAAAATATTTTATATATTTATTTGAGAGAGAGAGAGAGAAAGAGAGTGTGCATAAGCAGGGGGTGTGGCAGGCAGAAGGAGAGGGAGAAGCAAACTCCCCTCTAAGCAGAGAGCCCAATGTGGGATTTAATTCCAGGATCCTGGGATCATGACCTGAGCTGAAAGCAGATGCTTAACTGACTGAGCCACCTAGGTGCTCCTTATTTTAACTTTAGTTTGAAAAGACATTTTGGAATGTTTCAATAAAACAAATAAGAAATTATTTTCAAAAACCCCATGCATAATACAAGTGGCACTTCAGGGAAATTATGAGAACAAGAGTCTTGTAATTTTCTTGTCAATCAAAAACAGAACGGGTTTATAGAGAACTCAGAAAAAAGTAGTGTCTGGTGATGGTACTGCTCACAAAATTACTGTGTTGGAAGGGTTTTAGGTGTATCCAGTTCACCTGGCTTATACATTTACAGTAAATACAGAAACACCAAAAAATCTTTGGTGGGTATGTCACACCTCCATAGTCCGAGATCTTTGTCTTTATTCTATGGTAGTCAGCCAGACCATGAACATTTGAGATAGCAAAATCTATTACACCACCATTCAAGGAATGCTGTGTACAACTAAATGCAAGATGGGAACATACAGACACTAAACAGAGTCATGGAATCCAACTTGGTTTGATTTAACAACTATTTTTTGCTATATATTGTTAGTGAATTTTGCCTCTTCACTGAGGGATTTTTTTTTTCCATAGAAAGACCTGATTCTGTTTCTAATTACAATTAATAATAATAGCTCCTGTCATCTCTAAGCTCTGACTCCACCCAACATTTTACAAATAAGATCTCTAAGCATAATAACAATGAGTGAAGCTGGGCATCATTTATTCCCACTTATAGATACGGAATCAGGCTCGAAACCAATCTCTGCCCAAGGCCACCTAACGAGTGAATGGTAGAGCCTGGATTTTATCCATTCTTCTATGGTTCCCATCTGTGTGTTTTTCCGCTGTGCTCTGTTTTCTATTGGAGTCCCAAGTTCATTGCTCTTTTTGCTGGACCCAGGTTCTAGAACTTCTTGATTTCTTACTCTTTGAGGCCTCTATTTCAAAGCTAAGTTCGATGAGCAGCTATTCATTTGAAACAAATTTGACAGCTTATTCCTTTTTTTAACAACTCTCCTCTACTGTTTAAAAGATACGTCTTATTTTCAGTCATATTTCTTGGCCTGGGATTGTGCTTTCCTTTGTTCCCAATTGTCCTGACTCTATCTGACAATTTTAACAATAAAATTCATTTCTCCAAGATCAGCAGATAAAATATGATTAAAAGTGCTATGAAATAAGAGAAAAAGAAGAAGTCCCAACTCTGGCAACATTCCACATCAATTAGCAAACTTAATATCAAATCAATAATCAATAATCTAGTTGGAATTTAAGCATACAAATATTTTTAGACAAAATATATTCAAATGTTTAAAACATGTGAATAGATATCTGGGACTGAAAAATAAATTGTATAAATCTTTAATGAAAAAAAGCCCATTTTTTTCAAAGAGTTGACATTTTAAACTAGTTCTCATTTTGCTAAGGAATACATAGATTTAAAAATCTAAGATCAATTTTTCCTTCCTAAAAACCTTCCTATGCAGATTAGTACCTCTACTGAGCTTTTCCTCTAGATACTGATAGAATTTTGTCAACTGTAGACATGTCTGATGAGCCAAGTATTGTGTGTGTGTGCGGGGGGGCATTTGTTAGTGTTTCTAGAAATATAAGCAATATATACTGATTTTGATTTTTGTTTAAAAATTTTCTGGACTAAAACCTGACGTAAGAGTTGATTATTTCAGAATCACTTAAGAAGCATTGCAATAAGATTTAGTAGGATGTAGTAAGTATGCCTTAAAAATTAGCACTGGAAATGATAGCTATTATCGTCTTTGAGGTTTCCTATATTTATATATGAACTGGGACAAGATTACAGTTAAATAAATGTTAATGTTAAATGTTAATAAATGTTAAATGTTAATAAATGTTAAATAAAATGTGTTAAATAAAAAAATGTGAGATTAACTTCATCGATGTTAAGAAATTGCATTTAGTTCAAAGTTATGACAGAGTAAAGATACTACTTAAGAATATAAATTCAATTAGCTCAGCATGACAAGGATTTTACATATTTTGAAACTCGGCTTTTAAGCATAATTTTTGAAAAATCAGAATAAAGGTACTCAACTTCAACTTTGTAAATAATTAATTCTCAATAAATGTGCTTAAGTTTATAAGGTATTCTTTAGGTTTTAAATGATCATTTTCACCATTTACCGCACTATTTAACATTTATTTTTCATGATCATGAAATATTTTGCCTTCGAACAAACCCCATCTTCAGTGGGACTTGGAGATACCTGTCATCCAAAGATCAATACATGAATCTGAAAAGCTAATGGAGGAAAGAAATGTTATTTCGCAGATGGAAGTCAAACCTAGATGTGCTGCGAAGGAGACCAATAGTGAACAAGCATAACTGCTCTCAGTCCAGGAAGAATCATAAATTGGAGGTACGAGGGGCACCTGGGTGGCTCAGATGGTCACGTGTCTGCTTTTGGCTCAGGTCATAATCCCAGGGTCCTGGGACGGAGCCCCACATTTGTCTCTCTGCTCAGCGGGGAGCCTACTTCTCCTTCTCCCTCCGCCTGCCACTCTTCCTTCTTGGGCTCTCTCTCTCTCTCTCTCTCTCTCTCTGTTAAATAAATAAATAAATAAATAAATAAATAAATAAATAAATCAAATCTTGAGGGGAAAAAAAAAAGAAAGAAATTGGAGGTACGAAATTCCTCTGCTGTCAATAGTGAGGTAAGGAGCTTCTTTGGGATCTATATAAGGAGCAGCTTAGGACCAAAGGCCTACTAAGAGGCAACATCACGGGTAAAGGGGAATAAATGAACTTGACAGGATTCTTGTGCAGGTAAGCCACGATGACCAGATACGATCTGGGAAATGGCTGGGATGAGGGATTTGTTCAGATATTAAGGGTGGGGTTTCTGGCTGAACTGACTTAGCAGGATTCTTGCTAAAACTGAGCTCTTGAGGATGTGCCCAAGGATGGGGTCTAGTTAGGCTCTGAGGAGCTGACCCAGAGTTTGGTCCAGAAGAGTCTTTACCAGTTCTAATATGCCTGAAATGTAAAATTGGTGTCTGTTCACATCTATAAATATTCTTGGGCATGTGGGTCTAAATGAAATGACATAATGTCCTTTGTGTTGAGTGTGTTTATCTTTTTAATCAGCTTTTCAAGTTAATTATTTTTTCTCCAATTGTAGAAAAGTATCTCAGATATTAAGTTCTGTACCAGTAAAGAATATTAGTATTCGTTTCACAAAGTGTTTACTTCCTGTCCCTATTTGTTTTTCTCCCAGGAGGAATTTGATTTTCCCCTCTCTCGTGCACATGCGCACGCACACGCACGCACATACACACACATATGCACACACTTTTCATTTTCTGCCAAATCCCTGGAAAATTACTTTACTTTGATTAAAAAAAAAAACACAAAACGGGTCACAGAAACTTGTATAAAGTCAACTCAGGAAAACAAATACATAATAAAAACTATTACTTCCCGTTTGCTTGTCTCTTTTTGGCCAGAGTTATGAGTATCATTACAGTTTGTGTTATATCTGTTGCTCAATACTTTCGAAAAACAAAAATAAGATTTCCCACATAAAATACGTTCCTTTAAATTATTTAAATATCTTTGACATTTGACTGTATAATACTTTATTAATTCCTCAGGTAACAGTTACTTTATCAGTTCAGGATTAACTAGATTATTCCCTAGTAACAAATAACCCCAATTTTAGTGGCTTATAGAAACAAATTTTCTCACTCACACCTGACTCTGCTGGTTTGCTGGAGTAGCTGTTCCAACCATCCTTACTTTGAAACTGATGAAATCAGCTGATGCAATCTCCACCAGTTTTTAATATTGCCACTGGCTGCATCAGGAAGAGATGGTGATAAATTTGCACTCTACTTTTTAAAACTTCTGCCCCAGGGTGTTTGGAATGCTCAGATGGTTAAGCATCTGCCTTCAGTTGAGGTCATGATCTCCAGGTCCTGGGATTGAGCCCCATCTCCCGCTCCCAGTTTCTCTCTCTGCCTCTGTGTCTCCCTCTGCTTGTGCTCTCTCTCTTTCAAATGAATAAATAAAACCTTTAAAAATAATAAAAAGTAAAAAATAAAAATAAAAACTCTGTCCTCAAACGTGACAACACACCATTTAGGCTCATCTCCTATTTCCCAAAGCAAGTCACATTCCTGTGCCTCACATCCTAGAGAAATGAAAGAGTCCTACCATGTGCTGAGAAAGAGAACCACCACCCTGGTAAACAGCCTTGAGGACTCCCACAGCTAGAGCATGTAAAAATAACAAAAGATCATGTATAATTGTGTAAATTAACAAGAATCCAGGCAATCATACTTTGTTGGGATGATGCCAAACATCAAAGAGCTTTGGTATCTATTATGGAGTTTGCACTAGATAACAACCACATCTCCTTGCCTTCATAAGCCTCTTGAACCTGTTGCTTGCTTTCCATTTCCATTGTTACCACAATTCTTTCTCACTCAGAGCTACTACAGTCCTCCTGTTGCATAAATCTTCTCTAATATAGTCCCTCCTGATTAATTCTCTACAAACATTGCTTTCATCCTGTGGCTCCTTTGCCAATTAGATAAACAAAAACAGACGACAATTGAAAATAAGTCAAACTCTTTAGTCTGACCCTCCAAGCCTTTCACAATCTGCCATCAATTAGCCTTTCACTCCTTATCAGCCTCTAGAATCTATGACTGCAGCCAGGCCATTTCCTTGCTTGCCCTGAAGTATTTATCATCATTTCCTACATTGTGATTAAAACAGTCCCACTGCTCCAAATTCTCACTCTCTTCCTCTGTCGCTGAGAATCAAACTTGTTCTTCATGACTTCATGAAATTTCCTACTTTTCTATGAAAGTTTATTCTAAAAACAGTTGCCAAAGAAATTTGACAGAGATCTCAAGAAAAATCTTCAGATGCAATGTTTTTGCTTGCTTAATTAAGTAAGGAACTTTTATCAAGCACCTAACACATTTCCAAGCAGTGTGATAGTTGCATGTATTATATTGGTTAATAGACATCTCAGACTTACCATCTCTAAAACTGACCTCTTGATTTCCCTCCCAAACCTGCTTCTCCCTCAGTCTGCTCCCTCAGGTATTAACAACTCAACTCACTCATATCGAGGTGAAAAGGCCAGAGTACTCGCATTTCTGCTCCAGATCCAGTTATCAGCAAATTACCTTCAAAATATCCCAAGTCCGGGGGCGCCTGGGTGGCTCAGTGGGTTAAGCCGCTGCCTTCGGCTCAGGTCATGATCTCAGGGTCCTGGGATCGAGTCCCACATCGGGCTCTCTGCTCAACAGGGGGCCTGCTTCCCTCTCTCTGCCTGCCTCTCTGCCTACTTGTGATCTCTTTCTGTCAAGTAAATAAATAAAATCTTAAAAAAAAAAATATCCCAAGTCCGATAACTTTTCACCACTTCCATTTCTATCACCTTAGTTCAAATCATTATCATCTCTTTCTTTGATGATGCCGCCTACTAGTCTCTCTGCTTCCACTTATGAACTCCCTAGTTTCTATTTTCCAATATGTCAGACAACACTTTTGTTTATTCAAAATTATTCCAATGTTTATTTATACTACAAAAAAATCCAATGTCTGTTCTCTTGCCTGTGCTCTCTCAAATCTCATTCTTTCTTTTTGCTTCAAGTCCTGCCTCTCTGTTCTCCTTACTCTGATATGCAGGCTAAGCCTATACTACTACAGAGCATTTGCACCTGTTATCCTTCCTTGGCACACTCTCCTTTTGTATACTGCCTGGTTCTATTCACCAGTTAATTCAAATTTCTTCTATGATGGCATCTTATCAGAGAGGCTTTCCCTGACCACTCTTTTAGAAAATTGCACCTGTCATCGCAGTCTTTTAAAATCCCTTCTTGCTTTTGTTTCATGGAACTTATCAGCGTCTATAGACTCCAAATGTATTTTTTATTACATTACCATTTACCTTCCCTCCTACCCCAAGGGGAATTTAAGATCAATGAAAGCAGACTTTATTTTTGTCCATTGCTATAATGACAGTACTTAGAACAATGCTTGACATAAAGTAGGCAATCAACATTTTCATTGATGAAGATAAATGAATGAAAGGGAAATTAATGATTACTTGGATGAATGTAGCTCTTATTATCGCATTTATTTACATTTGATCTTCTTATATAATTCAGGATTGTTTCCCAGTTTTTGAAACTGAGATGTTTATCTGTTCAGCTGGATTCTCAGACACATTAACTAACGCCTACCCTGCTAATGAAAGCTGGTTTTAGAGTGCTTTTAAAAGCTGAGTAACACAAGCAGAAACACCTGTATGCTTGTACCTGTATGCTAGATCCATATCTACTTCACTTGCACGTCCTCTGACCAGACTGTCCACTCAAACCTCTATGTAAATATTCTAGGCAACTACAGCTAGACTGGGGTAGGTTGGTCAAGGGTATAGGAGTTGAGGTAGAAAGAACTGAGTTTAAGTTTTGATTGCCTAGGCTCTTTTAGGCCAAATCTCAATATCTTTAGTGTGAGTGTGAAGAGTAAAGGAGTACTGCATGTAATTATTTCAATAGAGTGTCAGGTGTATAGGCAGCTCTAATGATGGTAATTGCTGTCAATATTAATATTTTCATTATCAGTGGAAGACTGCAGAGCTAGCTGCCAGTGCCCAAAATTCACAGCAGCCTACGTTAGTCACCAAAGGCTAGGAGAATCAGACTCACAATGAATGTCACATCAGCTTTAAAACAATACCTAATTTGTTTTCATTTTATCATCAGAAAAAAGGATTTGTGGGAAGTAGAATCTAATGAATTTGCTGTTCCTCCTAGACATTGTCGAGGATGGGTTATATAAAAGATAACTTTGAGCCCTTGAACAGGAGATATTACTAAGAGCCAGTAAGAGCTCACCAAGAGCAAGTCCTATCCTCAAACTCACGTTCACAGATGGAAACTAGAACATCGAGATTGGTAAGCAGATCGGGAAAGTATAAAAGCTATATGAATTTCCTGACGTATATACTGTCCTGCGATCATCTGGGGGCCCCAGCTCGGGAAAACAGATGGTAGAAGAGTAAAGCAAGTCGGATAAGAACTGGTTGAAAATGTGTGTCTTCCAACATTGACTATTAGTAAATTAGCTGTTAGGTAGCAGCCCCTTCATGGAGTTCCACAGGACTTTGCTTGGGTCAGTATTGTCATTTATGACTCAAATACAGAAAATGGAATTATTAAATCTTCATGTAACAAAAACTTGGAAAAGATTGTTAACAACATTAATACAGGAATCAAATTTCAAATGGATTTCTACAAACTGGATTGAATGCAACAAAATAAAACACTAGACTCCCTGACCTGGATTCAGATTATTGCATTAGGGCAGGACAGGATGTCTAACCTCGTGACCCCTCATGGGAAAAGGTAAGTGGGGCCAACAAAGAAGAGAGGCCGTGCAGGAAAAGTACAATATTGGAAATCAGACTGGTGTGGGCTCAGCTTTCCCTTACTTGCTGTGTGATCTTGGATAAGTTGCATAAGCACTTTGAACTTTAATTTCCTATCTTTAAATGGGAAGAACAATCATTTGCAGAGCACCTGAATTTGTGGAGGCATGATATTTTTGTGAGATTCACTTTTTGTTTTCCTTTTTCCCTTTAGTTGTTTCCCCTTCTCCTTCTCCCTATACAAGTTTCAAGCTGATGTATGCTCATAGCTTCTGGAAATGATGGGGCAGAGAAGAAAAAACAGGAAGAATTTGGGGTGTCTGGATTTGTTTTTCATACCCTAAGCATCACACCAAGAGAACTAAAAGGAGTGGAGATATAGATGAAGTGTTGAGTCACAGCAGAGAAAGAGAAGCTATCTCCCTTCTCAGGTTAGAAGGGGAAGGAAGTAAGAGAGATTGTGGGTGTATTAGAGCAGAGAACTGAGTGGTTTCCTGAATGCTGCCTCTCTCATCTCTGTGAGATTCCAGAGAGGGGTCAAGGGCCTAGAATGGGCTAGGTTGATGGATAGTGATGACCCATCAAGAAGTCAACAGAGAGTCACGGACTCATTGACAAGATTGACAAACCTATGTGGACTGATGATCAGGTCATCAGCATCCCTGGACATTAGCAGGTTGATGTCTGCTGAGACAGATGAATCAAGAACCTGTTTTTCTACCCTCCCTTCTAAAGAAAGCAGCTAGCCTGGTGAAACGGGGAGGAATCCAACTTATTAAGGCAGAATGAGAAATTAAAACAGAAATTGGGTTGAATTATTTACAAATTAAGATATATATCTTGAGCAACTAGCTTTGTAGCATAAAATTTATACACTCCCTACCATATGGTAGAAGATCAATATAATAATAGGTACTCCTATTCTTACTATAAATATTTATGTGGCTGCTTAAAAGGTCAATATTAGCTTTTGTTTACACAACAGAAATATCCGGTTCAGGAAAGGTAAGGATCTTACTGTTATCAGGAGCTGTGGAATCCACCTTGAGTACGTTGTCAAAAGGACTGATATTGACTCCCGTTTCCACAGGAAAGGATGAATCACATGTGTAATGAGGGGCCAGGCACTGAATGGTTAAACTAATCACGGCTGTGGCAACTGAATAAGGAAAAGCTGAGTAGAGAGAGATGCTAGCTGTCTTCAGATATTTGAAAGGCTTTTTGTGGAAGATAGAATGTCCTTGTTCTGAATGGAAGTTGATGGCATGAATGTTTGATTCAATCAACAGAAAGAGGAAGTTTCTCATAGTTGAGTGTTCATCAATGCTAAGGATTCAAACAGATGTTCAATATTCATTTTGTCTGGAATGTTGTCAGAGGATTCCTGTGTGCAAAGGAATGTGGTTCTGGCACTTTCAGTTTTAGGATGATGCATTAGGGAGGCAAAGGCAACAGATATTACCAAATTCCAGGAAATATGCTGGGTGCTCTGTCTTGTTAGCTCATTGAAGCTGCCTAATGACCCCATGAGTTAAACATTATAAGTATTATTACAAATCAAGTTTATGGTTTACATAGTAAACTGCCAGAGTTCATAGTGCTGGTGAATTACAGGAACAAGTTTTGAACTCAGGTTGTTGCATTAAAAGATCATGTACTTTCCTGTTCATTCTCCCTTTCCCTAACATGTTCTTTCTTATTTTTGTTTAAAAGATTTTATTTATTTATTTGAGACAGAGAAAGAGAGAGAGCACAAGCAGGGAAGAGGGTCAGAGGGAGAGGGAGAAGCAGGCTCCCACTGAGCAGGGAGCCCAATATGGGGCTCGATCCCCAGACCCTGAGATCCTGACCTGAGCTGAAGGCAGACATTTGACTGACAGAGCCATTCAGACACCCCTCCTAAAAAACTCTTTCAAAGAAAAGAACAAATCCTCAGTTCAATCACAGAAGTATCAAAATATACAGGTTTCACTAACGTACTGATGAATGACAGGCCCTGTCTTGAGAAATATTTTACCTATGACTCATGGAATCATATAGAAATAACAATATATATATTTTATGAACATTTTAGCATATAATGGCACATGTAAATATACTACTCCCATCTTCCAGGCGTATGTGTATTTGTTTCAGTTATTATGATGGTTAATTTTATATGTCTGCTTGGCTGGGCCACAGTGTCCAGATATTTGATCAAACATTATTCTGCTTGTTTCTGTGAAGATGTTTTTTAGACAAGGTTAACATTTAGATCAGTGGACATTGAGTAAAGCACATTCCTGTCTGTAATGGAGGTGAGCCTCATCCAATTAGTGGAAGGTCTTAATAGAACAAAGATTCACCTCCTGCCATCAGACTACCTTTGGACTTGGACTGTAGCTCTTCCCTGTCTCCAGCCTGCAGGCCTGCCCTGAAGATTTTGAACTTGTATTCTACAACTACACAGGCTAATTCCTTAAATCTCTCCTTATATTGTACATATACATCCTCTTTGTTCTATTTCTCCACAGAACCTGAAAACAGTTATTTATATTTCATTTTTTGCCTTTGTGTTTCCCAGCTTTAAAATTCTGAGGGGAGCCAACTATACATATGAACTTGGAAGTAGCTCACTCCTTAGTCAGGCCTTCAGATGAGACTGTAGCCTTAGCCAGTCTTGTGAGATACCGAGCTAAGCTGCCCTCAGATTCCTGTACCTGAGAACCATGAAATAATAAATACTGTTGCTCTAAAGAAAATTCGATGAGTGGCACTTAAATGTTCCTAGGACATCCTGGTGTCATAGAGACTGATGTGAATTGTAAGACCTGGATCCTAGCCCTTGGCCACTTCCAGCTAGTTAGTGCAGACCTCACATCTCTGGGTCTCATTTCCCATTCTGTAATAAGAGAGCTCTGGACAGAGGAACTTCAGTTTCCCTTTAGTACTAAATTCAATGTCTCTATTAATTATACTGTTTATTCATCAAAATAAACACTGATAAAAGTCACAAGAAGAATACACCCTGGATTTTCAGCCCTCTGAATTTGGTGGCGGCCTTCCAGCTTCCTCTCTGCCAGTAGCTGTCTGTGCTCCAGTCCTGCTCTACTTTCTTTCCACCCGGACAGTTTTCTATCATGAGCCCATCCATGTTTTATAAATTTGTTGGCACTTCTTTGTGTGGCCCGTGTATGTATGCATGTGCATGCTCACTGTTCAAGCCGGGCTGCTCCGGCTCTGGCTGTGTAATCCAGCTGTATCACTGGAAGATCTGCCTCCAGCATTTCGGGGATGAACTGGCAGTTCACAGGGGAAGGGAGCTACTTTCCAAATGTGAGTCCCTTTTTTTTTTTTTTTTCTCTTCTCATCACCCAGGAGGTGTGTCCAGATCTTTTTGCCAGTCAGGGTCAGCTACTTTGTAAGAGCACTGGAATCCAGGCAGTGCACTTTTCCTCAGTGAGTTACTGGGGTTCGTATTCGCAAATCAATTCTGCTGAATGAAATATGTTACGTGAACATTTTCCCAGCCCCCTTCCTTTTTTTTTTTTTTTTTTTTTGAATGATGCAGGTTTTAAAAGAAAGTGCAATTTATCTAGTCCTATCTCTAAGACCCAGTGAAGCAGTAGAGAGGATCCTGGCAGGACGGGCTCAGTCAAAACTGTGGATCAGTTTGCCACTAGTCCTGCCAAGTTCTGCTTTCACTGAATCTCTCTGCACCCATTTTCAGCCCAGCCCCGCTCCCCCCCCCCCCCCGTTTATTTCCACCTCATATCCCAGCACTCACTCCCCCTTCAAATTCTTCTTTCCTGAAGGGATGTGAACAACTCAAACTAAAGGCAGTGGCAAAGGTTTTAAGTATTACCACTTCTCAGCGATATTTAGAGGCATGTAATGAGGAAGACAAAATTCTAAGTCAAAATGATGAATATCTACTTGTGGAACTATAGATGTCAGCAAATAGGGGGGAGCAGGTAGTGGGTGCATCTGCGGTGGGTGCGGGGGCGGGAATAGGTGTACTGAAACTGCCTTCTCAGCCTCCGCTTACGTCTGGTCTTCACCCTCGGTGGAGAAGGGTGTGGTGAGAGACATCCCCTTTCCCGCAGAGACCACGCGATGGGGCGACGGTACCGGAAGACACACGGGCTCCCCCCGCTTCACTCCGATTTTTAGTAGGAAAAAGAACAAGAGAACGAAGAAAGAAGGAAGAAAGGGGAGAGGTGAAAGAAAACAGGAGTTAGCAGGGAAGGAAAGGGGACAGAAAAGATCAAGAGAAGTACAGAAAAGCAAGGCGGTGCCCGGGAGCTCGGTGGAGGGGTCCCGCGCAGGGACCTGGGTGGGCTGAGAGCACGGAATCCCAGCAGGCGGAGAGGAGATGCCCGCATTCCGAGCTTCTCGTTTCTTGGGCGGAGAGTCTCCTGAATTCAGGGCTCACGGCTTTTTGCTGACCTCGGGTCTGCCCCGTCCCCTCCCCCCGCCGGGAGCCGAGCCCGGCCCTGCGCCAATCGCCCATCCCGACCCGGCTGCCCGTTGGGGGAGCGCCTCTCCAGCCTCGCAGTCCGACTGCCCCGGGGCACGCGATCCTGGGTGGGGCAGCGGCGCTTGGGGGACGGCCCCTGCCGAGGAGCGTCGAGACTGGGGCCGCCTTAGGGCCGCGCGGGGCCCGGCCAGACGCCGCGCGCCGCCGGGGCAGCCGCACCTGAGCCCCCAGCTCCGGCCGAGTGGGCGGGCGCTGGGAGCAGCTGGAGCCCGCAGGCGGGGGGTGGGGGTGGGGAACGAGAGCCACAAAGGGTGACCACGTGCCGCCTCCCGCGGGCGGGGGCGAGGACTTGCCGGGTCAGACCCCTCCACCCCGCGCCCGGCCCAGATCACCTGGAGCACCCGGCACCAGCTCGGAGGCAGACACAATCGCCCTCACCTTCTCGCCCTAACTTTTCTTAAACTTGTCTGTAAGGGGGAACCTGCCGCCCCGCCCTCCTCCTAGCCGCGACGATCCGTACTTGAACTCCGCCGCGCCGGCCTCCCACCTTGCGCGGGCGTGGAGTGGCTGCCAGGAAACCCCGATGAACTCTCCAGAAAGAGCGTGAAGGAGGGTCGGGCCGCCGCGCTCCGCTCGGGCGCCCGGGGTCTCCGTCGGGGAACCCAGAGCTGAAGAGCCAGGGGAAGACTGTGGACCATGACCGTGCGGGCCCTGGGGACCTCAGCGCAGTGATGCCAACATGTAAGTCTCACCTTTCAGCTGAGAATTCCTTCACACCTTTACCTGTCTCTACCCCTACGCTCCCCACCTCAACTAAGTGATTTTGTAAGTACTACATTGACGGAATAAACCGGTTTGTCTTCAGTTTGACCCCTGAGGCACTGAGGAGTGAGCTGGTGTTGCCTGGCGGAGCAGTGACATGTGTGTGGGGCTTGCTTTTTTTTTCCCAGGGAGAGGTAAACCTCAGATTGGGGCGGTGTAAAGCATAATGAAAAGGGCAGGGCTTCAAGAATGGAGAAAATGTGTTTTCGAGTCAAATTAAACAGGGAGTAACAGCCACAGCTCCTCTATCCAGGGGCCTTGCCCTGCCAAGAAAGAGGGATCCTGGATCAACACCTGGGGGCTTGGAAAGGTACTGGTACACCGAGAAAATGTTGACTTTACACGTTGACACCCTTGACTGTAGAAGTTATTCTTGGATCTTTGGGTTATTTGAATGGTTAAAAAAAACGCGCAGAAAAATTTCTTGGTTGTATTTTGTAGATTAAAAAGTAATGAAGGAATATGCCATTTATGGGATGGTACCCGGGAGGCGACTTGCCTTGAATTAGAAGTGGGGTACATGACTTCTATGTCATGTACCCCACTTCTATGACTGGTCAGAGAAGCCTAAAAGGTTTTGATTTTATGGAGTTAAACCATGGACGTGGTGAGGTTCCTCAGAGCGACCCCGCGAAAGGGCCACCGAGAACGGCTTGGGCCTTCCAGAACACAAAAAAGAAGATTGTCCTAAAAAGAGCCCATTTTTGTGGCCAATTCAGAAGTTGCTTTTTCTTGTAATATGTAATTTTCCCTCTGATGTTTTATTTAATCTTGTGCAGATACCCTGACAGACATTTTACTCCCTTCCACAGATACACAAGGGTTTCTAGAAATTGATATTCACCCTCCCTTCCCCAGCTACTGGGTCCTTAAGTTTCCATTAAAATTTCCTCTTTCAGCTTAAAACCTAGGAAAAGACTTGCGCCTCAGGCCCTGTCTTTCCCTGTTGTGCAGCTTCTCCTCCTCTCCCCTCCCAGCACAGTTTTCAAATAGGAAAAGAGTAGTGCCCACAAGCCCAACTCTGCCCCACTGTTCCTGGTAGTAGGCAGTATAATTAGGAAAGAACTATTTATTTTTACTAAAACTGCATGTGAAGTAATTCCACACCTGTGAGTTTTAAGGTTTCATTTATACCAGTGGAATCAGTAAGGTTAACCTGAAATAATTTTTCTTGGGATGCAGCCAACAGTCCCACATAAGAGTGGTTCTCATACAGGCGACATATTTTAAATGAATGTGAATTTGTTTTGAACTTTGGTTTTTCCTAAAAATATAGTAAGGTTTTCAACAGCAGATATTTGTCTAGCTTCCTTTCAGCTTTCCTAGGTAATTTAGATCTCATGGGAAATGAAAAAAGTGTGAATACCAATTTTTAAATAAAACACGTGAAACTGATCAACAGGTATTGTACAGAATTCCTCATTATGCAATTAAGTTATGTAGCCCATTTGAATTGCACATGACTAAAACTTCTTCTGTTATATAGAGTAAAAATATGAATATTTAATCACATAAGATACGCAGTTTAGTACCCTAATTTTAGTTTCTTTATTGAGCTTTTTCCATTTCTTGCCAGATTATAACTGTTTCTTTTTCCATTTTGCTGTTTATAATTCATACAGAATGGTTTAAGATGATCTGAATTCTTTTAGATATTAGTATGTTAGAATATATGGAAATAATATTAACCTTTCCACAATAAATATTCTTACTATCTTGTTGAAAAATGTTAAAATGGGAATACAAACTCTTATCTTTTAAATTTTAATTTTAATGGGTTCAGGCACACAAACAGATATTTTCTGCCTACTCTTTGTGAAGAAAGAGTATTAATATATTGTGACATTCAGGTTATGGTATTACAGATTTTATAAGTATATTTGGAGTTGTAGCGACCACATATTTTTCATATCCTAAGAAATTTAATAGATTTAGCAAGACTTGGTCTTGCTAAACTGGTCTCAAGCTGTATGAAACTCCTGATCTTTCCATTTATGGCTTATATAAATTACATGACATTGTGCTTTTCCAGTGTGAATGGTGAATGAGGCTATTGTCTCTTGGCTTATGGGAAATATTAGAAGCTTGTAGTTTTACTGCCTAACTGGACACGTCACTCTGATTTCTGGAAATAATGATTTGAAAGAGAATCAGTTTATACATTAAAAATAAACTGACAACCACTTCCTTAAACTTGACCATTTTTCTAACTGCCCATCTCTTACAGAGTTTACATTTCTGATGGGATGATTAAAAGTTTCTAGAGACAATTTGGATTTTAGACTAAATAGAATAAGACTTTGTTCCATGTGTGTGGCGTGCTTAGGCAAAAAACCCCCATATCGTTCCATTTCGTTTCTGATTGGATGCCCTTATCTTATTATCTACATTGGATTGTGTTAAGATGCATACTTGGTGAGTGGGATGCTAACATTTAAAGGACTTTTCAGTGGTAACTAAAAATGCCAATAAAACTTGAACGTGACTACCTGAGTATCATCTTACTCTCCCTTATAAGCATTACTCAGGATGGAATTATTTGGAATGCTCTAAGGAAAACTTCAAGATTACTGTGTTTAAAACTATTTGTAGCAAATATGACAAAGGCTTAACGTATTTCGTATAGCATTGGTTAAAAAAAATCACAAATCGCTAAGAAAAATCTTTCTATTATAATAGAAAACTTACAAAAAGAACTTGAACATGCCGATCCAAATAAAGGAAATCCAAATGAGATGCTACTTCTATCAAGCTGGTGATGATGAAAAAATAATAGTGATGGGAGTGTCATGAAAAACTTCATGTGATACACTTCAGTGGAAATGTGGATGGCTCTGTTGAAATTTATTTAGAAGGAATTATAAGCCTACAGAAAAGTTGCAAGAATAATACAAAGAACACCTGTTTATTCTTTATGCAGAATCACTTAATGTAAATGTTTATCCCATTTGCTTTATTTTCCATCCTTTCTTCTTCCCCCCACCCACTACTCTCTGTACACACACACACAGTATTTTTCCTGAATCATCTGAATGTAAATTATATACATCAGGGCTCCGGGCTTTGCTTTTTTTTTTTTTTTTTTTTTCCATTTTATTTATTTTTTCAGCGTAACAGTATTCATTCTTTTTGCACAACACCCAGTGCTCCATGCAAAACGTGCCCTCCCCATTACCCACCACCTGTTCCCCCAACCTCCCACCCCTGACCCTTCAAAACCCTCAGGTTGTTTTTCAGAGTCCATAGTCTCTTATGGTTCGCCTCCCCTCCCCAATGTCCATAGCCCGCTCCCCCTCTCCCAATCCCACCTCCCCCCAGCAACCCCCAGTTTGTTTTGTGAGATTAAGAGTCATTTATGGTTTGTCTCCCTCCCAATTGCTTTTTTAATCGAAAATTTTATTGAGAAGTTTGTAGATTTCATAAGGTTGGAAGAAATAGTAAAGACCCAGTGCACCCTTTACCCAGTTTCTCCCAATTATGAGCAGACTTGAATAAACCAAATTCATTCTTTTCACTCTAGAAGAATTAAGGTAGTCTCTGTGCTACTCCTCATGTCCCTTTCTGACAAGATTTGATACAGAAATACACTTGGGAGGTGAGGAATGAATGTAATTCTGACCGTTACAGGTAATAGAATTAGTGCCATGTCAGGTTCTCCACTGATTTCAAAATGTTTTCACTAATTTCTCTTTAAATTTGACTTTTAAGGGACCCAGCAGGATTAAAAAGGTGCAAGATGGTAGCTTTTCGAGATTACAGATTATTTCAGTGATGTGTTTGCCTTAAGTCACATTTACAAGGGGTCATTCTGATGTTAAAAACAATTCCTATGGAAGGGTTAAGTTCTAGAGTTCCTGAAATAGGACTCAAGCATACTGTATTTTGTAGACTATGCCATTTGAAAAGGGGAACAAATTTGCAGTTAGAGGTAGGTGACTTGGAAGCCCGGTGACCCAGTGGGTGTTTTGGCTGTGCCACCACTGATTACATGATCTTGGTCAAGTAGTTTAGCTTTGTAATGTTTTTGCAGAGATAGGTTTTATATTTTTAGATTCTGTTCAGGTGGCAGAGGTCTATATATGACTCTCATTTACTTTAAAAAAAAATATTCTTGCTCTCTTCAGAACTTTGAGGCTACAACTCAAGTGATACAAGATTGTGTTATGTTTTTTGTCGTTCCCATTTAGAACCTTAGTAACCCTGTTCAGGATTTTCCGTTCTTGTGAGAAAGTTATTTGAATCTCAGGGATGTGTCTTTTCTAAGTGATCCCCTGAGAAGACACACAGTGCTTTCCTTCCTCCGTTCTATTCTTAATTTATTTGTTTCTGTTCTTCAGTAAACAGTCAACTGGATGAAAGTTGACTTGTCATGGGGTTTGAGTTTGGTTCCAAGTGCTTGCCCTGTCCTGGGTTCCTTTTTAATACAAAGTGATGGAGTCTTGGGACCCAGAATGGACGAGGTACTGGGTCATTTGCAGCTTTTGTCTGAAAGGATTGCAGGCAGTTTTTGTAAAACAGCTTCAGGATTGAGTCTGGAATCCTTAACTGTCAGAACCTGTTGTAGCAAAAGAAAGTTGCATGGTGAAAGAAATGGAATTGAATGCTGCCAAGCTAACAAACATTCTTTGAGGATTGTTGAGAGAGCACCTAAATCTGAGAGGAGACCATCATTCACATATTGATAAAGGAAAACTGTCATGTGCCACAAAGATTAAGAAGCTGGGAGTTCTCTTGGGCTGACATTCCTGACTGGTGATGGTACAGCAGGCAGCCAGTTTTGATGGCTCTGCCCCTTTATTTCCCTGGGCCTCAGTTTCCTCCTCTGTGAAATGAGAAGGTTAGATTTCATCTTTGGTCTTCCCAACTCTAAACTTCTTTGAATATATAACTGTGTTTGTTGTTGTTTTTGTTGTTGTTTTAGAAGCATACTCATTCATCCATGGCATGAATGGGAAACACCTCATTCGTCCACCATCAGTGGGAAATGAACCCATTCTTCCAAATGAGTGAACTTTCCATGTAACAGAAGCCTATCGTCTACCCTTTTTCCCCCAAAGATTTTATTTATTTATTTGAGAGAGCAAGAGCAGGAGAACACAAGCAGGAGGAAGGGCTGAGGGAGAGAGAGAAGCAAGCTCCCCTCTGAGCAGGAAAGCTGACATGGGGCTGGATCCCAGGACTCTGGGATCATGACCTGAGCTGAAGGCAGCTTAACCAACTGAACCACCCAGACACCCCTATTATCTACCCCCCCCTTTTTTTTTTAAAGCAGAACCTCCTCTTCTAGTTCATTCTTTTTTTAAGATTTTATTTATTTATTTGACAGATAGAGATCTCAAGTAGGGAGAGAGGAGGAAGCAGGCTCCCTGCTGAGCAGAGAGCCCGACGTGGGGCTCCATCCCAGGACCCTGGGATCATGACCTGAGCTGAAGGCAGAGGCTTTAACCCACTGAGCCACCCAGGCGTCCCTTGTCTACCCTTTTTAAAGCCCTTACTAAGTGACATGCAGTATTACTTCTACCTTTTTGGTGGATGATACTCTATTTACAGTAGAGGAAGTAGTCCTGAGTTTTAAGTACTTGTCTCTAAAGTCACACAATAAATAGAAGCAGCAGTTGTAATTCTGCTGTTCCAGAGTTCACATTCATTATTATTATATTATTATGATGATGTACTGTGGCATATTGCTTTTCATAAGTGCTAACATTGCTTTAAATTTCAAACATCTTGGATGGAGGTATTTTAAAACATGCCCTCCATACAGAAAAGTACTCTTCAGATCTTAAGCTTTGCCTAGTTTAGAATTTCCAGTAGGAGCTCTGTGATGCTAGAACTTCTAGTTGGGTGAATATAAAAACATGGCATGAGTATGAGACAGGCCTCAGAATTTCTGTATTCACGGCAGACATGAATAACCCATTCCATTTCTCTTCCCAGGTGACCCAGAGGTAGTCACAAAATCAATTGATTGGTGTTGGTTTATGACATCCTATTGTCCATTCTTGTCTAAGCCTTTTCTTTTGATTTTACTATGGACAGAATAACCATACTTGTATTAGTATGCCCAGGATGGTGGTAGCAATAATAATAACTAATATTTGTTGAGTGCTGAGTGTCAGGCACTGTTCTTAAAAGATGTGCTCCGATTTTTTTGACATGTTCTGATTTAATCATCCAACAACTATATGGTTTATGTTCTATTGCTTTTTCTGTTTTACGGGTGAAAAATAGGAGGTGCAATCCTCAGTATGTTTTGTGAGATTAGGAGTCTCTTGTGGTGGGGTGGGTAGGGACAGGGTGGCTGGATGATGGACACTGGGGAGGGCATGTGCTATGGTGAGTGCTGTGAAATCTGTAATCCTGGCGATTCATAGACATGTACCCGTGGGGCAAGTAATACATTATATGTTAATAAAAATAATTTAAAAAAAATCGGAGGTGCAGGGTGGTCAAGTGAATTTCCCAAGTGTTGCATGGTTTAACAGGTAGCAACCTTGATCTGTCTGACTCTGGAGCTTGTTCTCTTTGCTGCTTAGGTGGTTTCTAACAGTAAAGATGGACTGGAAATGAAGGCTTGAGGCAAGTGTAGGAATCACTTGATGTCTATTTTTGCTTATTTGAGCATTCCCTTTCCTACTTTTCTGGTTTTGTGCTTGGTATTCCAGATTTTGCTCCAGATAAACAACCTTCAGGTAAAGAAAGTATTACTGGAATTCTACAGTATCTTATTGGTTGTTTCTCTTTTTAGAAATAAAAAGACTCTCAATTATCACCTGGAACCATGGTAACTCCTTTTGAAGATTTTAAGATCTGGAGATTTCTTACTGCTACTTCACCATCTTCCTGCCTGATGGCTGTCATGCTCACTGATCCTTTTATGGCTCTTATGGTGACTGACCTTTACACTTGCTGCCCTGTTCTCAGGCTTGCCTCTTGTGATGGGGTTGAGTCAATGCATGGTATCATACCACTCTTTGAAGCCAAGATAAAATGGATGTTTCTGTCTAAACTATTATTAGGTACTCTTTTGAGCTTAAAGATGAGGTCACTGTATAGGCAAATAATTGAGAGTTTTCAAAGCACCAGCCCTCCATCTAATGTCATTTACTGGTTCTATAATACGTGGTGTTTACTAGTGACTTAAAAACATTGGTAACTATTGTTATATATAAAGAAGTTTTTCTTCTTGGATATTAATGCTTCATTGCTTTATTTTAGGGGCAAAAAGACAAGTAGACAATTTATTTTTATTTTAAATGTTTCCATTTGTAAAACAGCAGATGTTATAAAATGAAAACATTTTCTTAAAGTCTAAATTTTTGGAAGGTTATAGAAGAGGTAGATAGAAAATTCTCTTGCCACACAGATGGGCATGTGACTGGTTATGCTGAAGGTTGAAACTGAAATTGCTTTATTTTTTAATAAATGAACTTGAATTATCTGAATATTTCCCCATCTTCATTGGGAAAACATGTGTTATGTATATTCTCTGATAAGGAAGGTGCCACCAAGTGGCAAATAACATGCATGGATTTTTTTTTTTTCTTTTGCCTAATTAGCTTAAAGTTCTTTCTTTATTGGGAAGCAAGATTGAAAACGATTTCTATTTTCCGATCTCTGCTGTAAACCTACACTTTGACTATGATTGTCTAATGCTTTACTGAATACTGAGTGGCCTGAGGGTTACTTTCTTCTGTTGCAGGATGTTTCACTCAGACCAAATGTGGAACTGTCATTGGAAACGGAAGCCCTGTTCTCTTTTGTTCTTATTGGCTTTATGTATTGTGTATGTTCCTCTTTCAGGTAAGTAAGACTCTTTCTCTTGCAAATGCTGAATTTAATAGTGATCCTATTGCCTTCAGTATAACTGTGCTACTGATTTAAGTCAACTTTGTTTCTTGTCTTTTTCTTTTTCTGCTCCTCTCTTTACAGGCTTTTGCTGTCCATGGCCTCTCTGACTTCTATGTGGACAGTATTACTTTGATCATTTCTCTATTTTCTAATGAGTATATTTCTTTAATCTTTGCTGCATTTCTATTAGTTTTATTTATTTATCTAGCCCATATTGAATGAGGAGATAGCTACATGTCTGACATTAAAAATGTGCTAGTTCGTTCTTCTACTATTGAATAAATATACAGTACTTGATTCTTTCTTTTCTCAAGTTTTTGTATAGTTATTTATGGAAAGTAAAGTATAGACTTAGTTGTTTGTATTCATCTTGATTTTCTTAGGATGTTCTGTATAAGACAGGAATTTGAAATTAAGTTTTTAGAACATAAAGTTTATTTAGTTGGCTTAAAATGATATGAAAAATTTAATTTTAATTATAGTATTTTTTGGAATAAAAATAGCAGATATTTGTAATTACAATTTTTTGAACTGTGAAACAAGATGCTTTTAGCTGTTGTTGCAAGCAAAATTTTCTATGAACAGTTGTGTGACTGAGCCAATCAACCTGAGGAATGTAAGTGATATTTAAAAGTAAACTTTCCCCAATATCTGATTTTGTGCCTGAGCAAACTGCGTTTCTCTTAAGTCCATTTTGTTTTACTCTTTTTTTTTAATTGCTATATTCATTCAGTTTGCTCTATTTGTTTTTAGAATAAAATGGTTAATCATGTAGTCTTTTTTTTTTTAAGATTTTATTTATTTATTTGACAGAGAGAGATCACAAGGGGGGGGGAAGCAGGCTCCCCGCTGAGCAGAGAGCCTGACATGGGGCTCGATCCCAGGACCCTGAGATCATGACCTGAGCTGAAGGCAGAGGCTTTAACCCACTGGGACACCTAGGTGCCCCACTCATGTAATCTTGTGTATTTATTACTTGGGGTTTAATCAAGATTTTATGCATTTCATATTTATAATGTATCTGCATGTTAAAAATAATATGTTTAATGCATGATAAAATAGATTATCTGCTGAAATTGTTTATTCATGGATTAAGAAATTCAACTTGTATTTAATATATAAGTATGATTTTCCAAGCCAGCAAGTATTTTAAGAGTTTCAGCTACTAACTTGGAAAATCCCTGGCACTTGCTTAATGGCTTCAAAACAAAACTGATCTTTGAAGTTTTTTGTGAATTTGTTGCAGTTTCATGATAAAGCCACCCTTTCTCTTTCATTGTCAAAAGAGGAAAGAAACTTTTGAAGAGAACTGAAAATTCAATATACATTGGATTTACTTGGTTACAGTGTTGGACTTCTTCTTAACTTTGAAAAGTAACCCTCTAAGAACCAATTACATGATATAAAATAAATTATGAAATTAAAATTATCAAGATCTATTTACTTTCATTTTTATTAGGTCATGACTTTTGTCAATTTTCAAGCCTTCTTCAGACCTTAAATTGAGACTTTTTATTTTTGATGTCAACATTTTAATTGACATATGCACTTTCACTTTCTTAATCACTTGAATCAATGAAAAAAAGCACATGTTCTCAGACTAATTTAAAGGAGTCTCCTGGCTAGGACTAGGGTAGGACCAGCAAAGCAACTGGGTTGCAGAATTTAAGGAGGGGACTCAATCTCAAGGTCATGGGAATCAGAATCCTTAAGTTTGTTTTTAAGTTACCATCTCACATAAGAAATCTTTTTTAAAAATTCTTTGCATTACCCAGTTCTTGATGTGCATCATGTAGGGCTTTGTGACAGATAGTAATCTGTGTTTACTCACGAATCCAGAACACTTTGTATCTATATATCTGTAATCATGAGTCACTCAGAATGCTGCCACTTCACCCATAAGTATCTAACTCACAAAAAATGTTTTGGGGATTATTATTGGTACTTTAATATAAAACTTTTGCCTTACAACTCGGTAAAGGATTCCCTAAAATAATGCATATCAAAACTTCAGACATATCTAATGATCAAAGTCCTATCTTTACATCAGAGTGTAATTTTGAGTAACTGTATGTTTGAAGAACATTTGGTGCTTAACTGTGATGTTGTGTCTCAGTGTATGCACTCTCTGACGTTTTCACTTCTTTGGATGACCTCTATGTGATCTTATGGAGTTCAATGGCTTTCAGTGGCATCTTGACGCCAATGTCTCCTAAATCTGTATTTTCAGCAGTGGCCCCTTCCTTGACTCTGGAGTTACTTCTATGGTAGCTTTATCCTCATCCGTACTTTGATGTATGATGGGCCTCAAACTTGGCCAGCAAGACTCATGATTCCTACCTCCTATCCCCAAACTGACTTCACTTTCTGTCTATACTCTCCCACCTTACTATTTTCTTTTCTTTTTTAAAGATTTTATTTATTTATTTGACAGACGGAGATCACAAGTAGGCAGAGAGAGACAGAGAAGCAGGCTCCCCGCTGAGTAGAGAGCCCGATGCGGGATGCGATCCCAGGACCCTGGGATCATGACCTGAGCCAAAGGCAGAGGCTTTAACCCACTGAGCCACCCAGGCACCTCCGCCTTACTATTTTCTAGATAGGTTGGCCCATCTGTTTCTTGACCATGCCTCCCTTATCCCCTCTTCTTCCTTAATTGCACACACCTGATTATTTCTTGACACCACAATCTTAATTATTACCACCTCAGATAAGCCTTCTGGTCCCCTTGCCATCCTCTTACAATGTTACCCTTTACTGATAATCTGTATAGAATTTGGTTGCTCCCTTGGTTGTTAATGTTTGGTAATTTGGTTGTGATAGTAGGTTGCAGGGTTGAAAAAACCTCTTTTGATTGTTAAGATTGAATTTAGGTGAGGTGATTAAAAATCAGAATCTTGTAGATTTGGATAACATCCTTCATTTAATTCATATAATAAAATTACAAGATTAAGTCTTCCAGTAGGTAAGGTAAGTTAACAATTTGTAGTTTCAAGGGGGCATTTACAAAGCAAATAGTACAAAAGTTTGTGCCCTTCAGGATTTAAAAAAGGAATGTAGAAAAAACTCATTGTCTATTGAGAAGTGACGAATATAACTTTTTATAGGGACTACAACAAAACAACAGCTGAATATTTAAACTAGTCGCACAGAAGTGCAGATTAAAACAATAATACATGATTCTTTTTTATCCACTACCTGGTCAACATTTAGAAACATTGATAATATCCATATCCAATATTCTCAAAGTTGTTGGGGAAAGGGAACACATTAACACTGTTGGCTCTGTCTCTTGGGAGAGTAAGAAGGTAACATTTTTTTTTTAATTAAGAATTTGTATTTTCTTTGGTATATCACTCCCACGTGTAGGTATCTATCCTACAGAAATAAATAATATATAGAGAAATATGTACCGGTATGTTAACTCTAACACTGTAGTAGCAAACATTCAACAAAAACTTAATTTTTCTTCATTGGGGGAATGGCTATATAAATTATTTTACATTAATACTATGAAATACTATGCAGTCACTCAAAACAATGTGGTCAAACTGTATATTGACTTTGAAAGATGTCATTGAAAAGAATGTTAAGTTAAAAAACAAATTGCTGAACAACATCAGATCTGTAATAGGTTGTGTTATAAAACTGGAATGTGTTATGTGTATATATGTTTATTTAAGATTATTTAAAAGTCATAGTAAAACATAGAATGATACACATCAGGTTTTATAATGGGTCATCCTCGAGCATAGGTTGGAACAAGGGGGAAGGCAGTGGGACTTTATATGGCTCTGAATTATTTGCCTTGTTACAATGAATGTATATTCCTTTAGTAATTTGGAAAAACAAAAGAAAACCTGATTTTTTTTTTTTAAGCCATGTTAAAAAAATGGGCAGGGTGACTGTTGAAGTACATGAATGTTCTAACTTTCTGTTAGACATGCAACTCTGGGTCTTCCTTTATTTGATAGGAATCTCTTAAAGGTGTTTCAAAAAATAATCTCTTTTTATGTAGCATGACACTCCATGGCTCTGAGGATGAATGATGGTATCTCAAGCAGACTGAAGGTTACTGCTCGAAGTGAAGTGGGAAACAAACAGCCAGGAGCCAATGAATTCCTAAGCAACCCGGAGCCTGTTTCATACAGATAGCCTTAGTCATGAGCACTGAAGGAGGAGCCTCCCTTCTCTTTTGAAAAATAGATGATATCAGCAGATTATTTCAAAGCGCAGTGTTCTGATATCTATGATACATCAGTAGCTAAAAGGGGAAATGTTTTTGAAAGTACAATCTGGCCTGAATTATGTACTTTCTAGACCAGAGCACAGCACAGTTCTAAAAGGCAGGTAGGTAAAAGCAATCCTATACTTTGTGTGTTAATTTTTTTCATGATCAAAGAATGAGCAATTATCCTATAGCAGCAATTACATTGCAATCTATATTTGTGTGTTAGACATATATCACCTTATGCACATTTTTATATTTGATCAAAAAATCTTTCAAATGGATAGAAAAATAATCTTTTTACAAGTCTGCCAATTTTGGGGGGGACATTTTAGTATGAATGTGTCTGAAAGGTAAAAAAAACAAGGCTCTAATTATGCTAACTATTATCTTTATAATTCCATTATAGTGAGCATACAGTGTAATATTAGTTTCAAGTGTACAATATAGTGATTCAGCACTTTCATAAGTCATCCAGTGCTCATGATGCCAGGTGCACTCCTTAATCACTATCACACATTTCACCCGTCTCACTACTTACCCCACCTCTGGTAGCCATCAGTTTGTTCTCAGTAGTTAAGAGTCTTTTCCTTGGCTTCTCTCTCTGTCTTTTTTCCTTGATCATTTGTTTTCTTTCTTAAATTCCACATATGAGTGAAATCATATGGTATTTGTCTTTCTCATATTTCACTTAGCATTATACTCTCTAGCTCCATCCATGTTGTTACAAATGGCAAGATTTTCTTCCTTTTTATGGCTGAATAATATTCCATTGTATGCATATGCATGCCACATCTTATGATATGCACACCATATAACATACCATACTGTATCATAAGTATATATACACATCTTCTTTATTCATCTGTCTGTCAGTGGACACTTGGGCTGCTTCTCAAATTTGACTATTGTGAATAATGCTGCTATAAATCACTCATCATCAAGGAAATGCAAATCAAAACTACAAATAAGATATCACCTAACACCTGCTGGGATGGCTAAAATCAAAGATACAAGAAATATTAAGTGTTGGCAAGGATGTGGAGAAAAAGGAACCCTCACACACTGTTGGTGGGAATGCAAGCTGGTGCAGCCACTGTGGAAAACAGTATAGTGGTTCCTCAAAAAGCTAAAAATGGAATTACCCTATGACCCAGCAGACTGTTCTTATCAAGTGAAAAAAATAGCAGAATAATGATCAAGCAACTAACAGAAAATTATATAGTAATAAAGTTTGTTTTTCAGTTAGGATCAAAATACACCAAATTACTGTCCACAGCCATCAGTGAAAAGAATAAGACAAGAGTCTTATTCTACACCTGAGATTAGAGGAGTCAATGTGATTGAATTAACCCCAGAAATTGGTACACAAAAATTTCCTTGAAGCATCTTCCCAGATAATTTCCTTTGTGTACCTTTGAGGTGATCTGAATTTGATGTAGGTAACCATGAAATCCTACATTGGGGTCTTTAACGCCAATCACATGAATGTGGAAAGAGGATGACTTGTCACCACAGTGACAATTTCAAGTGACTGAGCAGTGATGGGGCCACTAATGAAGCTGACCCCACTTGACGGCATTAGGAAGAGGGGGTTGTCAGCAGAATCCTGCTCTTCCTTGGTCAGATCACGCTGTCTCCAGGCACGGTTGTCATCCTTTAGAGAGAATTCGTAAACAGGAGCAGCAGCAGGAAGATCTGCTCGGTGAAGGGTCTCGAGAGGTCTGAGGAGTGCTTCAGGACATCTCTGGGTCCCTGTGCTATGAGAAGCTCTCTGGGGGTGGGCTGCCACTGCAGACTCACACCCTTTGTCAGCTACAACTTGGTTGCTTTTGCGTAGCAATTCTTTTTTTTTTTTTTAAAGTAAAAATCCTGCTGAATAAAAAAAAAAGGCAGAGAAATGGCACTTTTACTTTGGAGCAATGAAGTCAGTCAGAGTAAGCTAGTGGCCATTTGGAAGTGATAACAGACTTATTCTAAATTATCTCAGAGCAAAGATAAGATGATTGGGTTGGCTCTGTAAGTACCAGATGACTCTCCTAGTAATAGGTTGTCAAGAAATAAAACCAGCTATCCTTTAAATTCCTCATCGCTGGAAATCAGGACATGAAGAAGGAATCTTAATGCTGAAGAATTCGTACTAAAGATCTTGAAGTTTTTCTCAGTTTACAACTTAGAGTGTGTGTGTGTGTGTGTGTGTGTGTGTGTGTGGTACAGGCTAAGTTTTTTAAGGTACACATAGTTTGGTTTTACTTCAAAAGTTTCTTCTGTGAACATTTCCTTTCTTGTAGCAGGTAATTTCTACACTGGAGATTGGTCAGGTAATTTTGTTTGACAGGAGAGATCCGGGGGGAACTGTAGACTTTGCCAGATAAACGACAGGAGAGATCTGGGGGGAACTCTAGACTTTGCCAGATAAACATTTTCCTGGATTTTCAAATGAATAATTCTTTAAGGAGTTTTCATTTTATTTTAGCAAGGAGAATAGGTGCTTTTTGACACTGTTCTTACTACGACTGCAATATCATAGGATTCCACAGGTAAAGAATGTGGAAAAGAACAAAATGGAAACGAACCAGAGAGAGAGAAACTTATTCCAGATTTTAAAAGTAAATATATTTTGCGGGGCATGGCAGCAGAGGAGAGAAGTATGGGGGTTATATGAGAAAATATATTCATCCCACAATGAGCGTGAAGTCACAATATTATAAACATCCTTTCCCTTCTGCTGCGCTAAGGCTGTAAAACACCTGAAAAGAAAACAGCATCTTTTGCTAGCACATGGATGGAGGCTCTCACAGTTCAGATAAACCTTTCTAACTATTAAAAATAATAATAATTTAAAAAAAAAGCCCAAAGAGAAAAAAAAAGACAAAACGAAAAAACTCAGAGAGGCTGCTATAAACATTCGGGTACACGTGCCCCTTCGGATCACTATGTTTGTATCTTTAGGGTAAATACCCCAGACTATGGAAAGAACCTAGATGTCCATCAACAGATGAATGGATCAAGAAGATGTGGTATATATACACAATGGAATACTATGCAGCCATCAAAAGAAATGAAATCTTGCCATTTGCGACGACGTGGATGGAACTAGAGCGTATCATGCTTAGTGAAATAAGTCAATCGGAGAAAGACAACTATCATATGATCTCCCTGATATGAGGACATGGAGAAGCAACATGGGGGGGGTAGGGGGATAGGAGAAGAATAAATGAAACAAGATGGGATTGGGAGGGAGACAAACCATAAATGACTCTTAATCTCACAAAACAAACTGGGGGTTGCTGGGGGGAGGTGGGATTGGGAGAGGGGGAGCGGGCTATGGACATTGGGGAGGGGAGGCGAACCATAAGAGACTATGGACTCTGAAAAACAACCTGAGGGTTTTGAAGGGTCAGGGGTGGGAGGTTGGGGGAACAGGTGGTGGGTGATGGGGAGGGCACGTTTTGCATGGAGCACTGGGTGTTGTGCAAAAAGAATGAATACTGTTACGCTGAAAAAAAAATAAATAAAAAGGGAAAAAAAAAAAGATTTAAAAACAAAAAAAAAAAAAAAAAAAAAAAAAAAAAAAAAAAAAAAAAAAAAAAAACTCAGAGAGGCATAAACTAATCTTGGTTTACAGTCATTCCTAAATTAGCTTCATTTTAAACTTGTGACTGAGAAAGGATATACTATTTTTTTTTATTATTTTTTTAAAGATTTTATTTATTTATTTGACAGAGAGAGATCACAAGTAGGCAGGCAGGCAGAGAGAGAGAGGGGAGGAACAGGCTCCCTGCTGAGCAGGGAGCCCCATGTGGGACTCGATCCCAGGACCCTGAGATCATGACCTGAGCTGAAGGCAGAGGCTTAACCCCCTGAGCCACCCAGGTGCCCAAGGATATACTATTTTTAAAAAGTTAACGAAGTTTTCTTCAGTACATCAACTCTTATGAACCAGAAAGGATGTCTTTCTTTAACGTAATCTGCTTCAGGCCTGGTGTTTCTGGTTTAGATAAAAGCAATGAAGTGTTCACATAGGAGCTTAGGTGATAGATTGTGTCAACTCAATTAAAAATCAGATTTTTATTACACTAATCACTGTTATTAGTCAGGGCAAAGGTACAGGGATGAGCTACTGCTTATCCTATTTGCAAATCTCTGAACAAAAGGACCTTCTTAGAAGATCTCTTTCCCCAGTCAAAACTTTAAAGAATGTTGTCAAAGTGAAATAACAGAGCTGGAAGAAAGAATATCATCTGAATGGGAATATTAATCACTGCTTTTAAACACGTCCACAGTTCTTTTCTTCCTTTATTTTATTTTTTGCTTTAAATATGTATTCTTAACAGTCACCCCTATTGAGTGTAAGTAACAGTTTTGCTGGATTACTGGCTTTATTGAAGAGAATTTTAAGGAACAGGATGAGAATTTTCTGGTCCTAGTGATTTCAGGGGCCTCAGTAATGGTGCTACAGGGGGGGAAAGCAAGACTTTTAAAAGATATTTTGCCTGGGTGTTAGGTGTTTCAGAAAGAATGAGCTCTAAGTATGCACGAGGGCACTGTGGAATGTGGACTCCACCACTTCCTGAATGCTCTTAATCCGATCGTGTGCACCAACTGTCTGCTAGCTGGCTCATCACAGGTCAATATTAGCTTTTCTCTTGGACTGCTAATCTCATCTCTCTTGAGAATGGTAACCTGAAAATCTGTGACTTGGAGGAAGCTCGTGACCTCGCATTTCTATCCAGTACTGATGAAATACTAATGTTTCAATAAACAATGAGGTTTGTGGTTTTTTTCCTTTTGGAGCCTTTGTTCCTTTGACATAGGACTTTTTTCTTCCAGTTCAGTTGCTTTGATGCTTTTGTTGGTGTTTGGTTAGGACTCTCATGACTTATCTTCTGACTTGCATACATGTCTCTCACACATATAGTAGGGACGTCTGCCCCTCTTAGTAACTACTCCAGTAGAAAGCCGTCTCTGAATTTTCAAACATTTCTTGTGTTGAAGGGGATATCTGTTTATAAATATGATGCTTTTCTTGTGTTGAAGGGGATATCTGTTTATGCATATGATGCTTCTTGTGGCCCCAAAAAAGGTTTTCAGTAAATGTGTAATGAATGAATCAAACTGCTTTCCAAGCCACCCTTCTGTGCCTTTGATTTCCTTAGCACGGTGAGTCTAGCTGATTTAAGATCAGAGCCTTGCCCCCCCTAATATTATTAAAGTATGTTAAACACTTGTGAGAACATAATTTTATTTAAATGCCATACAAAGAACATAGAATTAATATTGCTTTTTTTTAGATGCATTTAAAAGCTGATGGCTATGTCATAATAATATAATAATATGTGAGTGTTGTGTGCGTATGTGTATCAGATATATGTTAGAGCAAAATCATGGTCCTGAATGTTAGGGATTTTTGACATTGTTGATGAGGAGGCTAATATAAGACAAATTGGGAGTGCTGTAATATGTGGTCTAATAGAATTGCAAGGGTGATCTATCAAGAGATGGCAGAGGAGAGCTCAGATATGTTGTCATGGAGGAAATAATGTTAAAACTATGTCATCGGAGTGCCTGGGTGGCTCCGACGGTTAAGTGTCTGCCTTTGACTCAGGTCATGATCCCAGGGTCCTAGGATCGAGCCAGGCATTGGGCTTCCTTGTCAATGGAGAGCCTGCTTTTCCCTTTTCTTCTGCAGCTCCCCCTGCTTATGCTCTCTTTTTCTCTCTGTCAGATAAATAAAATCTTCTTAAAAAACCTATGTCTTTTACCAGGAGCGATGAATAAAATATTTACAAAATGGTATGGCTTCCCCACTGACCATTTGAAGAGATTTCCCTGCAATCAGATTGTATGGCCCGCTGTAAAAACTGAGGCTGTCCTCGGAGTGGTTCCTACTCATCAAGTATCCCTTCTGCTGAGAGGAGAAAGCAGGAAAATGGAAAATGGTTTTGAAAATAGAGAAGGGCAGTGTTGGGGGAGAAAGGGCCAAAGGTTTGCCTTGAAAATGATGCCTTGAAAATGACTGTGGCAGGATAAATACTTTTTGTTCCTAGAATAAAGGATCTCTGCAGAAGAGAGTAGGGAATGAAGTTAGGCCAGTGGAAGGCCAGACCGTGAAGGATGTTACTCAGGGAGCTGTGCTCAAAGAGCCGAGTGAGAACTTCCAGCCCAGGAGGGGAGAGAGACTTATCACTACTAGCTAGGACCAGGAGGGTTTGAGCAATCTGAAATGCATGCTGAAGGGAACAGAGGTTAAGAACTTCCCTAGGGTTATAGTTAGGTAACTCCAGGACAGACTGTTTTTTGTTTATTGAATGCATAGTGTATGCTTTTTCTCTATGGTATCATTTTGCTTCAGAAATGGCAGCTTCACCTTGCTCACCAATGGTGAATAGCATCCATACACATATCAAGAAGCTGGAGTTATAATAGAATTCCAGGCACCCCTGATGCCTTCTCTTTATTGCTTGAACCCATATTTAATTGTGACTAAGGGTTGCTGAAACTATATTAGAAATGTCACCTTCATCTTTATAACTGTTACCTCCAAGGCGTTCATCTCTACCAGGTGTGTTAAATGAGCTCCTAAGTCATCTCCCTGCATTCAATGTTTCTGTTAAACTACACTTGAAATCATGACGCTGTCCTGATTACGTTGCCTTGAAGATACTCATTACCTACGAGATAGAGTCCAGTCCTGTTTATGTAATTTCATGGCTCCCTAGCTTTGGTATGCCCTACCAAGTGCCTGCCAAATAGGTAGGACCTCAATTAAATATTGAATGAGTGCTGCAGGTAGAGAATTTATATGTTTTTGTGAAGCAAAATTAGGATTTAGCCATGGATTTATAAATAACTGTTATATGTGTGTTGTAAATATCCATTATATAATACATATCATAAATATTCAGTTATGTTATCATAGGTGCTCTGTTTTATGTTTTCAGTTTTGCTATCATAGGTGTTTAATTTTAAAAACTAATGGTCAAAACTTCTGTCTTTGTGGAAGACCGACTGTTTGAGAGATGCAGTTTCATAAAACTTTACAAGAATTATTTGTGCCAAAAGAAGAAAGTGGTCATTCTAAATGTGTACAATAACCAGAATAGTTTATTTATGTATACTTGCCTCAAGGACTAAGCTTCTTGTGGAAATATGTCTTTTTTTAGTACCAAACTACTTTCATCACTATTAAAACGTACACTTATATTCATTTTTAGAAATACCTAGTTTTATTGGAAATGGAGAAAAAGGTGATTATTGTCTTAAAATTCTCTTTCCCCTTTGTTAGTCTTTTCCCCAGCTATCCTCACCATAACCTGTACCTTGAACTTTTAACTTCTTTATGTCTTCCCCAGGTTAGCTCACAAACATATTCATGTATTGTCTTTTCAAAACAAAAATTTCCCACCTCCCCTCAAAGACTTTTGTTCTTTTAGAAAGTCATTTTCATTTTTTATTCCCTTCATTTTTGAATGTTTGAAAGAGTAGTCTACATTTGGATCTGTTACTTCCTCACCCTTAGAAAATAGATAATTCTGTTTTGGAGATGCATTGACACGTGTGTGTGTGTGTGTGTGTGTGTGTGTGTGTGTGTGTGTGTGTGTAAACAATTATGTATGGTTTTCCAAAGCCCTAAAGATCTCCTGAGTAGTCTGATGTTTTCCAAAGGTTTTTTTTATTTCTAAGAATTTTTTAAAGTAGATGGAACACATTTGCTATAATAATGTTTGCTGCTAAGGGAGTAAGGAAACCCTTCCTTCATAGAAAGTCTTTTTAAGGATGAAACTATGTCACAAAATAGGATGACTAATGATTTAAAATTTAGTATATTTGCATTTAACTTTTACAGTATACCTTTTTGCATGCAGTTTTTCATATTCTTCAAATTGTTTCTTTAGGTGCCTCCGATTTCCCATCAGCTTATATTCTCTTTTTTTATTTCTCATTTAAATCATATTAATATCCTGATTTTCCTAGTTGTTTTCCATTCCTGTTTCTTGCCTTTTCAATATTCCCGTTATATCTTAACATTTTCTGGTATTAGGATACTAGCAGTTATTATGGTATTTATCTCAAAGTGGTTGGTTTGAGTGAAAAAAAAAAAAGTGTGTCTTTAATATTTGTTCCATACTTGTGCCTGGCTTCGCTTTACAATGACCTTTATTTTTGTTGTAATTATATTTGAAAACATTTTGAACTGGGAAGTTTTGGTTAATTTACATTTAAAGCTCCTATTTGTGGGAAGCAGAGATACGTAAGATATAAAAATTTAGTGCTGAAAACCACACCTTACTTAACTGTTTTGGTCATTAGCCTTTGTTAAAATAGGTTGGAAGTCTTTTAGCTTTTAGGGCAGAATATATAAATTAATCTGATTTTGTTATTCATATTGAAGCAGAAAATTAGATTTGAAATCTAATAATAAAAGTGTAATTTTGCTTTCTTTATTATTAAAGGACTTGTCATTTTTTCAAAAGTAAGACCATACTAAAAAAAAAAAAAAAAAAAAAGTAAGACCATACTACCTTCTGCGTGTTTTAATTTTAGTAATTCTAGTCAGAAATAAAATCAGAAAACATGTAGTGGGCTATTTCAGGTTAAAAATGCTGGTGAATCCTGTACTGTTTGAGAGTAAAAATATGCTTTTGAGAAACATATTTTAAAAATTCAAACCTATGTTGGATTTTATTTAAACTTGAACGCCACATGCCAGGACATAAATTTACTTTAAAAATGCATCTAAACTAATGATGATAATGAAAAATTTTGTGTGACATCAATGGCACTTGGTCAATCAGTAACATGAGTTAAATGTGGACTCTGAAATTAAATATTGCAAAAATGTTCATTTGCAGCCAGCGATACCTTTTCAATATGTGCTTAGGGCTTTGTTATAATTACTAAATAGTAAACATAACCTAAATATTCAACAATGGGGCATTTGATAAATTCTGGCATATTTACATGACAAAATGGTACACATGTTTCTAACTATTTTATTTCAAATGTTTAGTATAATGGGATCAAGATTCAAACACAATTGAAAAGGGCAGGACATCAAACTATAACTAGTATGCTTTTTTTAATACAATGGTCTGAGTTAAAATAAAGAAAAATATAACATGATAGCAAACTCTGTGTTCTTGAGATTCAGGTGTTTCCTTTTTCATCATATCTTTATGTTTCTAGCAATAACATGCATTGATTTCATAATAATATAAAATTAATTCATACTTCCTGTTTTTATAGTTTTATGTATGAATGATATGAATATAGTTTATAGACATGATTATAAAATATCTTGATTTTATATTGGTATATATACAGTGTATGTATGTGTATATATATATATATGTATATAGTGCTCATTTGTGATATGTATATAAAATTCCCTAATCTAATTCTACTGGTTAATGTTTCTGCCTAAGAAGACTGGTTTGGATAGTGGTAATCTCATCCTGAAAGCAGGAGACACCACTTCATCTCCACTAGCTTAGCTAGAATTGAAAACAACTGAAAAATTCTGGTGGTGATGAAGATGTGGAACAGTTGGAATTTTCATACATTGCTGGGGCAAGTGTAAAATTGTACAGCCACTTTGCAAAGCTGTCCAGTAGTTTTTTTAAAAGATTATACACACACACACACACACACACACACATACACACACATCTTCACTGTGGTTTGATAATTTAATTATGGGGTATTCATTCAAAAGAAATTAAAACATTTGCTCACAAAACTTCCATAACTATTTCATAATATCATTATTCTCAATAACCCCAAACTGGGAAAAATTCATATGTCTATCAGGATGTAAACGGATCAACAGACTTTGGTATATTCATCAAATAGAGCAGTACTCTGTGAGAAAGAAATCAACTAATGATATGTCAACAGCATGAATGGGGTCTGTAAGAAATGTTGAGCAAGGAAGGGACACAGAGTATATTCTCTGTGATTTTACTTATATGGACTTCTAGGATAGACCCAATTAACCCATAATGATAAAAATCAGAACAGTTGGTGCCTCTGGGGAGCAACCGACTGGAAGGAGACTCAGGAAGATACCCTGGGTTGATGGAATCGTTCCGAAGTTTGGTGGGAATATCGTTATGTAGGGGAATACACCTATCAAAACTCATTGAACAGCACTCTTGAAATCTCTGCATTTTACCGTATGTCAGTTACACCTCCAAAAAAAGAAACTTCCAATTGGAAAAAATACTGGTTAATAGTTCTGGGGTCATAACAGATGGAATTTTAGGGACCTCAGAACTCTCAGGATTTTACTAGTTGTATCAGGAATTAAATAATGGCTTTTTAAAGCACAACTTTATTGTATTTGCTCTGTTTTTTTCTGTTTGTTTGTTTGTTTTTTGCCACCAGGAAAAGAATATTCAGTATTACTATATATGGATTATTATGGTTGTTCAGTTATTTTCAGTACTGAGGAATATTCTTTTGTGTATGTCAGAGAAGACATTTCTAGAAAGGGTATAAACTTCACCTAGCTCAAGAGTAAGCTTGCATTTCATCCTTCTTCAGTCCCTACACACATTCTGAAGTTAAAATTACTACACCTCTACACCTTTGCCTGGCAGCAGCTTTCCTTGAGAGGCTCTTTCCTCCATCAAGTAAACCAAATGCAATAATCAGCATATCACTCTTCCCTATTTTCTGTATTTTTCATGCATTAATTGGATTTTGCTTTTTAACTGAAACCTTATGGTAGACTTATTATAGTTTTGACTTGTTACCTTTAATAAAAGTTAAAGATAAAAAAGGTGGCCCAGGGAAACTAACTCCCACTGACTTGTAAGCATATTTTTCTTCTGTTTAATTTGTTCTAAATGGAGCTGTTGCTCGATTACTGTGAAGTTATTTGTACTCATTTAAAAAATTCATAGATCTTGTGAAAATTTGTAAATTTTTGAAAATTTGAAAATTTTTGTAAATTTGATTACTCAGCAAATATAAAGCATGAATCAGAAAGTAAGTTTCAGTTGAGCACTTGAAAATTCCAACCTAGAGTGGAGTCAGCACCTGGTGAGTGGTTTTTGAGGAGTTATTTGTTCTGCCCTGGTTACTGACTTGAGAGGTTTACATGGGTAAATAGTGGGTTGAAAGCATCAGTCAAGATAGTCTCATTTCTGGAGAAGCACCTGCTATGACTGTATCCCTGTATAAAGGTCACTGTTTGCCCATGAAGGGTCTAATGAGAATGTGGCCATTGATTGAAGCAAAATAATGGGACCCATTATCATCAGCTGTTAATATTAAGATACCAGATGATGCAGAGATTATACACAAACCTCTCATGGAAATGAGAATGTATCCTTATTGGGTGGGTAATTTGAAGAAGCACTATGTGTAATTCAGGAAATCTAAAGGGGGTTAGGGGTCTAACTTTACACTTCACAAATATTGCAAAAAGTAAAGCTCAACTTTTACATCTTAAATTCTGGTCTCATTTCTGAGTTTCATACAAATTTAAAATTAAGCTGATTTGGCAGATATTTTGCTATGGAGGGCCTGTGCTAATAGTTATAGTATCATTGGTGAGGCCATGGACTAGGACATTTTATTTTCTTAAAAATCTTCGTAAAAAATTTTTTTTCTTAAAAATCTTAAAAAGGGGCGCCTGGGTGGCTCAGTCAGTTAGGCATCCTACTCTTGATTTTGGCTCAGGTCATGATGTCAGGGTTGTGAGATCAAGGCACTGAGCTCCACGCTGAGCGTGGAAACTTGCTTAAGATTCTCTCCTTCTCTCCCTCTGCCCTTCCCCTTTATTTGTGTGTTGTCTCTCTCTCTCTCTCTCAAAAAAAAAAATCGTACATTATTAAGGTACCAGGGGTATCTTGAAACCAAGCTTATAACATGGTAGAGTAGGGAAAATTTTATAGTCTCTCTTGTGAAGCCACTACCCTCTGCTTGCGTTCCAGTTACCTGTACAATGGCTTGGAGAGGACTTTCAGACAGACATGTCTAGGGACTCACACTAGGGGCTCACCTAGTGTTTCTTTTCTCCCAAGGATGAGAGAGCTTTGTTCTGTCAGTTTTCCAGTATCTGAAAGCAATTGCTTCATGTATTTCATCCATGTCTGTTTTTGCTTATGCTGGGAGAGGAATCCAATAGTTGTGACATCATCATGGCTGAGCCAGGAGACCCCTACCGTTTAATTTGCACTTAACATAAGCTTACATTTATTTGCCATTGATTTCATATAGCACTGGGGCCTTTGAGGATAGCTTTGAATTGGAGCTCAGTGTTGTCTGTCTTGCATCAATCAAGCCCATAATGTGGGCTTGTGGTTTTTAAATAAATTTGATTCCTTTACACTGGAGCGAGATCCTTATGACGTGTTCTGAATGCAGAATCTTTGTTTTCCCACCGGAGTCATTAAAGATCGTCAAACCCGTATCTAACTGAATGGCTGTTTCATTTATCTTTATAAAAAACTTTCCTAACCATTCAACCAAGTTTTCATGGATTCATGCGTCCTTTGACTTTCATAATTTTATTGGTTCATGTAAAATATAATACATTTTGTAACTACTATATGAAGTCCAACCAGCAAAAAATAGTCCGAGACAAACATAATCAATAAGCACAACTCACCCAGTGGGAAGCAGCTGAATGCCAGCCACCCAGGACTAACAGCTTTGACTATTCAGCTTGTTGTAGTTTTCTTCAATCTAAGCTGTTTTTCCTAGTCTCAGTGTCTTACTAATACCATTATTTTTCTTTCCTCTAGAATTAAAACTTTCAGAGGTATCTTTGTCTCTTTTTAAGCAACACTTCTTAGATAATCTAATCTATTGCAAAATCTGGGAATCTCTTGTTTTTGAATGTTCTGTTTTAATGCAGACTCTTATTGCTTCTTGCCCCAACTTTTGTAGTAACAAAAAATTGGCACTGTTGTCTCCTGTCTTCCTCTGCCATCTAGTAAAAACCACTTTCATATATAAACATTTAGTAAAGTCTAATATGCTTGGGAACCTCGAAAGGCTTTCAGTTGCAAAGTAAATGCTGCCTTTAGGGATTGTCAGTCAAGGTCCTTCGCCACGGAGCTTCAGCAGGTATTTTCTAAGCTATTTCTGAGTTTCCCTATTCATAACCTAAGGAAAAAAAAGTGAAAAACCTACTTTTCTCTGGCATTCCATGTACTTCCATGCCTTCAAGTCTTTCTTCACACCTCATCCTCAACCTAAAACTCATTTGCCCTTTGCTACCTAATAAAATGCTTCCCCATCTCAAGACCCATAGTAAATGCCCTCTTGATGTCAGAAGCATTTAAAACGAGGCTTTTAAGATGGGTGGTTTCTTTTCCTTAATTTTCATGTCTGTGTATATCCATGTAACCACAAATTGGATCCCATTTTTAAAAGTAGAATTGGAGCAGGAAATATTTTTTTAAATCTCCAATTTTTCTCCATCTCTCCATTGGAATTCTGTAACAGTTTGTACTTTAGGTTTTGTTGCCGTATTGCATTTCACGATTGTTAATGTTCATATTTTTTTTCTTATTGATTAGGAGTGCCTAAAGTTGCGGTCATCTCTTCTTCTTTATTCTGCACAAAACCAGGAGAGTGTAGGTACTCCAATATGAGTGAAAGAAGGTACACTATTTAAAGGGAGACATTTGAGATTAGGGTAACTCATCCACTCTACAGGTTTGATGGGAAAGGCATAGAAACCATGTTGTGAAAAAGCAGGCCAAGGCACAAGCATCCATTTTAGTTTAGAGCAGGTTTGGCCTGAATTAATCCGAGTGTGGCAGCCCCTGGTGGCCCCTTCTTCATTTCATTCATTTTGACTTTGTCGATATACAGACAAAATGAGAGAATACCTCCCAAGAAGTTGGTACGTAAAAGCCGTGATCTTAACAAAATAGTGTGTCTAAAGGCCAGTATCATGAAGTTTACCTCTTCCTGTCTTTTTTTGACTGACCCATCCCTTTGATAGTGTTGTGCTCCCGGCACATACTTCTGCTATAACCCACGTTCCCCCCCCTTTCCACAGGAGAGGAGGAGAGGTACAAAAACTTCTACCCAGCTCTCTTTTCATACTCTTTACCACTCCCATGAGGCTCACAGTTTAGCAGAATCTCAGGCTAAAGTTCCACGGTATTAAGTGGGCTAGGGATTCTGGGCTGCTGTTAATTTTGTTTTAGCTATGTTATGGGTTGGCCTGGGATTTTTACAGAATTTTATAATGTTATTTCCATGGGAAAAAGAATTTTAAGGTCTGAACAACCAACTAGGAACTTATTTTTTGCAATATAAGAATCAGTACATTTTGGACTTGGTAGTTTTGACTTTTTAAGACCAAATATTTCAGAATTCATTTTGTCTATGCCTTATTGTTAAAAAGTCAAATTAAAGCATCCTTATTGTGAATTATTTAGAAATATGATGTAACCAGTGCTTTTTCAGTTTATCTGATATGTTTCTTATTGAAATGAATATATGTAGATTTTTAGAAAGATTTATCTCTTATAACAGTGGATTTATTATACTAAAATTGTATATGTTTGATTTTTAAAAATAGTCTATAATAGAAGCGTCCAGGGAGATGATATTATACCTTCTGATTAATTACTGGGAAATCTCAAAGAGAATAATTTAATAAAAGCAAAGGCTTTATACATGCTCATTTAATACCATCTATTGTAGAAAAAACAACCATCTAAAGTTCCATTAATATAAAATAATTTTATTAACTACTTCAAAATGACTATAATTATAATGTAGAAATATAGGGTTTAGAATAATAAAGTATCAGGACTAAATATTAGGTATATCATGTTCACAAAATATGCATGTGTATAGGTGACTGGGAGGTAGTAAGCAAATATTAAAATGGGGAAAGAGAGTTAAGAATATATAGCAAAAAATACATTTTTTCAACGTGTCTTCAAAATAATTCTACTTAATTTTAAGTGGGTTGTTTCTGAAACAATAATGCAGGCTAATTTAAAGCAGTATGCATCAAGATGAATTCAGAACTTTGATTTTGTTTCTCTGTCCTCCCTCCTAAAAAGAAAAATTATTGTTAATAAACGATCCCCAGTTGTTGTGGTTCCTTTTCCCTACATTGGTATACCATTTGTGAATTTTTTAAACTCCAATACAAAATAAATGGGAATTAAGGGGTGCCTAGGTGGCTCAGATGGTTAAGTATCTGCCTTGTGCTCAAGTCATGATCTCAGGGTCCTGGGATTGAGTCTTGCATCAGGCTCCCTGCTTCTCCTTTCTCTCTGCCTGCTTGTGCGTGCTCCTCTTTTTTTTTTTTTTAAAAGATATTTATTTATTTATTTATTTATTTGACGGACAGAGATCACAAGGGGCAGAGAGAGAGAGAGGGGGAAGCAGGCTCCCTGCTGAGCAGAGAGCCCGATGCGGGGCTCGATCCCAGGGCCCTGAGATCATGACCTGAGCCGAAGACAGAGGCTTTAACCCACTGAGCCACCCAGGTGCCCCCCCCCATTAAATAAAAAAATAAAACATTTTAAAAAGTTAATTTTAATTTTAGAATAATTAGCATATTATCAGGCCTAATTATTTATAATATGCAATGTTATCATAATTTTTCAGACTCTCAGCTTTTCTTTCTTTCTTTTTTTTTTTTTTGGTCTTGAATGTAGTTCAAGATGAGTGTCACACTAACGCCGTCTCCTTGTCCAGAAGAGAGTTGTTTTGTTCTTATGTACCCCTTGACTATTCAGTGTTATTTTAAGTTAATGGTGCAGGGACAAACTCATTCTATGAGGCTGAGATCATCTGTTATCAAAACTTAGTTATTAGGTGGAGACAGACTTCATGGCTGAAGTGATTACAGAAGCATCTGTGAAAGGGCCATACAATCAAGCTGTGTAAGGGTAAAAGGAGTGTGTGTGTGTGTGTGTGTGTGTGTGTGTGTGGTTGTTTGTGTGTGTGTGTCTATTGGTCTATTGGGGGAGGTCAGTGGTTAGTTGGCTATGAACTCTTTCTGTAAACTTACAGAATTTGTATTTGCGTACGTTTGCTTTTCATTTAAAAATCTGTTCACTTTAAGAATCCGTTTTAGATTAATTGACATTGATCATTCTTTTAGAAACTGATAACGTTCGGAAAAATCTCTGTACATTGTTTAATGATTCAATACCAAATTGTGGGTATTGTAAAAGTATAATTTCTCCTCTTGGTCTGATTATGAAGGACTAGTATAGGGGTGAACAAAGGTTCCCTCCTTCTCTTCTGGGGTCTTTAGCTGGTCTAATTGTTAAATTGTCAGAAGATGGATTCACAGGAAAAAAAAACAAATTGAGTTTTGTGCAACTAGAGACCTAAAGATGTGATACTCAAGGAAAAGTCAGTTAGTTGAGGCTTATATACCATCCTGAGCTGAGGGGTGGGATAAAAGCCTGGGGCTTCAAGGCGGGGAGCCGTGATTCACAGCCTGATAAGAAGAGCAGATGTCTGATAATTAGATGTCTGCCCTGCCACATCAAAAGTAATGCCTGTGAATAGCTCTTTTTCTAGGGCAGATCCCTATCAAAATTTTTAGGTAATTGAGGGAGAAGTGTAAGTTTTTCTTGAGTCTGCTGGGTCTTGATTGCCTTCTGTTCAAAACAGTCCACAGGCCAAAGTGGCACATTTTGGGGTGGCCTATACTGCTTCCCCACACTGATGTCACATCTCGTTTTAAGACTTTGCTTGGGTATTTATATTTTATTGTTTCCAGTTGTAACACAGTCATCAATGGGATATTTTGCTAAAAATGTTTTAATTGTTGGAGGCTCATAAAATGAAGGCCGAGAAAAATGAACCACGGCTTGAACTAGAATGACAGACAAGGAGAGAAAAGGAGGAATTTAGGTTTTTAAAATTTATTTATTTTAATAAGACTTTGAGAACTAGGAGGAACTGGAAGTACCACAACAGCAACTTTCTGTGCAAACTGGACACTCCTCTAATTCAAATTTAACCACTGAAGTCTACTTTTTATACTAAAAAACATTGCTTCGGAACACAGTATGAAGATCAGTGCTAGTAAGGAACAGATTTTCTTAGTATCAACTTTGAATAGACTTCTGAGGTTAAACAAGTGTTACTCAGTTTGGTTTAAAAATGGCTATTAGATATTTTTAGGAAATATATACTTTTTTTGACAACTGCATAACACCAGAACTGTTTTTTACCTGTGTCTGGCAGTAACTGTGAAAGATTTCTTACCCATCACCTTTCTATTTCTGGTCCTTCTCCTCAAGAGAATTGTGTAATCAACCTCATTCATTTTATTTCTCGGGAGTTATTTTTATAAAGGGTAAACTCTTTTCCATTTTTCCCACTAAGTTCTCTTCCATGGTTTCCTTTCTTTAGGAAACTTTTGAGTTAAAATATACTCTAAGCATGATTCACTATGATCAACAATTCATAAACTGATATAAAATTTAATTTTCTCTAAAGAAAACAAAAGTCGTACATTTTGAGACTAAATCAGATGTAACCAGAGTCACAGTAATATTTAGTTTGTTGTGTATATTTTCCTTAGTATATAAAATATTTTTTATTTAGTTACTTCATCAGATTCTTACAATGTTCCAAAACAACAACAACAACAACAACAACAACAACAACAAAACAAAAAAAGAAGGAAAGGAATTATTTACTATTGTGTTGCACAGAAGGGGAGACCGACTTTAAGAAGCAGCAACACAGCTGAGGCTCCTGGGTAGCTCAGTTGGTTAAGCATCTGATTCTCGATTTCGGCTTAGGTCATGATCTCAGGGTTGTGATATGAGGCCCCATATTGGACTTGTACTCCTTGCTCCTGCTTGAGATTCTCTCTCTCCCTCTCCCCCTGCTCCTCCCCTCACTTGCTCTCTCTCTTTTTCTCTCTCTCAAATAAATAAATAAATCTTAAAAAAAAAAAAAAAAAGCAGCAGCACAGTTCTGTGGAAGAAGAACCAGAATGTAGTTCTTTTGGCTCCTAGTCTTTGTTCTTTCCATTTTATTAGAGGTAAATCCACCAAAGGCCCACAAAGAACAAGCAAGCAAAGGCTGTGATGGTTCACATGCTTATTCTTCTCTGAGTCAATGTACTTCCTCTCTGTAACCATGAGTCAGGGGATGCATTTTATGCTTAATTTTATTCAATAATAGTACTGAACAAAATTTCTTCCACTATGTTTCAATTTTTAGTATCCCTGCTATGATGGTTTGAGGTTCTTAAAGTGTGGGCTTGTCCTGGGACTAGCAGTCATCCCCATCATGTGGGAACTTGGTAGCAATGCAGATTCCTGGGCCCCATCCCAACCCTACTGATTCAGAAACTGGGGGTGAGATCTAGCAGTCTACGTTTTATCAAGTTCGTGTTTTAACAAGTCTATGTTTTAACAAGAGAATCACTGTTTTAAACTCTTGTTCATGGCCGTTGAAATTCAAGTTAGAGTTTATTAATCTTTTCCTGAGACATCTAAGGAGCCCAGGCAGTGTTTATAATACTTTTTTTTTGTTTTTTGATTTTTGTCGTCTGCACCCTCCAACATGGCCTACCTGTGGTGGTTCAGTATGTGGGCCCAGAGGACAGACGACGAGAGGGAGTACTGCTTCTGCGGTTTGGGGAGAAGTTACTTCTGTGAAATGTGGCCCTGACAGTTTCAAATCCAGAAGGTGGTTTTGACAGTTGACCGATCTGCGCAATGTATCTATCAGAACCTGACCCCTGGGAAGGCACCAGTGAAATGGTAGCTATAGTTTCTCTCATTATTCAGCATAGTGATTTGCACAGTGAATGATTATTCACCCAGTAAGTGGTATTTTGGAAAATAATATTTTGTTTCCATCAAGGATCTCGAAAATGAACTTTTGAGGAAATGATCCATTTAGAAGACTTTCCAGGGGAAGTGCATAATATGCATGTTTTGTTAGCAGTTTTTTTGCTTTCTAAATGTTTGCAGTTTCATCTCAATAAACAATTTATGAATAACTAAAAGTAGACACAAGGACAATATTATCTCCTCCCCAATCATTGGAGGGAAATATTTCTCATTTTCTTTCCTCGACTATTTTTACTTTTGAAAGGGAAGCAGAGAATTATGTAAGAATCTGGCCACAGGGCATCAGCCATCTGTAGCAACCCTTAGCGTGATCTGTCAGATTTTCATGATCCTTCCTAAAAGAAAATTCTAACAAAGTGAACTTAAGCTACAACATCTAGCCTTTCCTTCTTCCTCTAGTGAAGAGTCGTCACTTGTAGAAAGTTCCCATCACTGAAGTCAGAGCCCGTGCTGATCCCCACGAAGGGAGAATCAAGCCAAGGACCTCTATGTGATAAAAATGTGTTCTGACCCTGAAGGTTTCTTTTTTATTTAAACATCAGTACTTTAAACACTCAGGCAGCAAAGGCATTCCCAGGTCACTCCTTGACATCCCTTGCCTCTCTTGTAAGTTTGTGGGAGTTGTGGATCTGCTGCCTATGAAGAGAAGAGGGCAGAAAAAGAAAAGGTAGGGGAAGGCAGCTGTGCAAAGTTTAGTTGTGTGAGAACTGCTACAGAACTTCCCTCTTCAGGGCAGCGCATGGCCAGCAGCTGCTTGCTCTTTTATTTTAGTCTTTAATAGGTTCTGGCAAGGGAAAAAAAAATGTTCTGCTGGAAGATTTTTTTTTTTTTTTTTACTTGCCACTGTAACTTTTTTGAAAAGCAGAAAAACAGGGTAGAGGAGAGCCTCAGAACTAGGTGGTGAGAACATTTTTTTCTTGATGGTATTTTCAGCCAGAAGGGACTTCTGCAAGCCGGAAAGGTGTGGGAGTGAATATGGTAATGTCATTCATTAATCATGAAAACCATATTAAGGAAAGGGCTTCCCCTGTCCTGTGGTGTCAGCTACTAGGTCACTGGATCCTTTTGGGACTCAGAGTCTTCTATACTCTGTCTGGAATCAAGAAACAGCTAGTGTAGTAGTGTTTTTGATACCTTGCCTTTCCCTTCAGGAAAAGCAATAACATATGCTTGAGAAGAAGACAGTTTGATTTACTATATGTCCTTGTAGTGTTGAATGCATTCAGTGGGCTGAACGTTGAAAATAGTTTATATGCCTTTTCCCCCTAATGGTCATTAACTTGGGACTTTGAGGAGGAGGAATTTACAATGTATTCTTTCCATTTTCATTACTAAAGTATGAAAACATGCTCTTTCTCTCTTGAAAAATCAATTTTCAATTTATTAGACATCAGAGGAACCTGTAGCCTGGGATTTTTAAAGCATAGAATTCTTGGCCATGTAGAACATTTCAGAATTACTTTCAAAAAGGGTTTTTTTTAAGCTTCATTTATGAACTGGGCTTGATCAACAGTTTTTCTGTGGGAGCCCAGAAGCAAAACTTACCTTTGCTTGGAAGTCATTGATGGGGTTCAGGAAGGTCGGGTATCCTTCCAAGTCGGGGTTAGGGATGCTTGCAAGTCACATGGATATTCTATGGGAGATAGCAGGAAAACAATAATCATAATAAAAAACAACCATCAAGGGGCACCTGGGTGGCGCAGGTCATGATCTCAGGGTCCTGGGATCGAGTCCCACATTGGGCTGTCTGCTCAGCAGGGAGCCTTCTTCCTCCTCTCTCTCTGCCTGCCTCTCTGCCTGCTTGTGATCTCTTTCTCTCTCTCTGTCAAATAAATAAGTAAAATCTTATAAAAAAAAACATCAAACTAGTGTTTTTCAATTGTCCTGGACTTTTTAGGGTTTCCCCTTAAGTTCTAACCTTTGCCATTCCTGTTCCCCCTAGTTCTGAGAAGATTTAGTGTGTCTTCTTTTTCTGTCATTGGCCCTCCCCCCCTTGAATCTTATGGCGCCTTCCAAGTGTGTAGTTCAAAGAAAAGCCACAGTGAAAAGAGCTGTGTCTTTTTAGGTCCAGTGAAACATGTCCTGCAGCCCATGGGCTTTGTGTGAGGCTTTCTGTGATCTCATCTTGCAGGGTCAGAAATGAAAAGAGATTCTTCTGTTCTGTGTTTGCTGGTATAATCATCATGCTGTATGACAAAAATGCAATGGGGCTCCAACAATGACATGACCTCCTGAAAAGGATGCTAAAAGAAAACTTTTTAGAAATGTCGTTAACTTGACCTTGCTGTATTTTCATTGATGAAAATAGTTCTGAAAAGCCCTGATAGTCACAGACTATGGATCTAGAATGGTATATTTAAAAAAAATTAAAGCAACAATATTGATCCCTAGAAGCAGGGTTAATGGAACAGAAGGGTTGATGAAAATTATTGTCCTCTGCTATTTTTTTAAACTGCCTTTTTTTTTTTTTTTAGTGTACTTATGACTAAGTAGGAAAATATGTCTCATTACTTCCCCCATCCTCTCTCCATTAACTAATCAACTTAATTCACAGCTTATGGAATTTGGCATGTTTTCATGTTAACGTTTTTGTCTAGAATGTTAGACCATCATTTAATGAGATGTGAATACTGGTACCTCAAACAATTCAGGACGGTATTAATATCTTGTGTTAACAAGAGCTCCATGATGGGACAATTAAATAAAAATCTTTAGATCTTAAGAATAAAATACTGTCAGATCTAAAATTTATATTGGTGTTTCAGAAGAGAAACTGTATCTCAATTCAGATATGGCACACAGTTCTTCAAATAGATATAACAGAATTTAATACCAAAATACGGGTAGGTTGTCCCTTGCTGATTACTTTAAAAACTGTATCTCTACATTGTAAAATATGTTCCCATCCTCCCTGACAAAAGATTTAGATACAGAAGTGTTGAAGAAGGGCTGTACTTTTTAGCATAGTGAAAAGTAGGTAGCGTGTCTTGGAATGTTAGTGATAGTCTCTTTGAAGTCAACTCAGAAATTTAAACATATATATTAGAAGACATTCCATAGAAATGGAAAGTTTTTATTTTTAATAAAAGTAAGTTATGTAAATATTAGCTTGGTGACCTTTCTGTGTTCTCCCCTAAACTAGAATGTTTTTAACCAGGATGTTTTTTGCCTCATTTGTGAAGGAAGTCTGGGTTAAGCACAGTTGACATTCTGCTGGCTTAGATAATGAGCCACCTCATTCCAAGGCAGTTTCTCTAGGAAATGATTTCCTTTCTATCTAAATCTTGCTGTGAGGCTTGGATGGTGTGTGGACATAAAACATTATTATGTACCAAGCCAAGATATGAAAGCTTTTGCAAGAGAAATAAAGATAGGTTATGTTTATTTTGTATATATCTGTTTGGTTTGTCTTTATGGTTTTATCCAGATCTCCCTCCTCTGTAAATTATTCTGTATAAATTAGTGAGAAGACCCTTGAGCCCCTTTTCCTCCCACTCCAGAGATACAAGTACAAAACCATCGGAGGGCTGAGGGATCATGGCAGAGGAACAGGCCAATGAGAACTCTTAAACCTTCCAGGGAAGGGCTTCTATCCAGACGCCTGGAAAGTTAAGCATATGGCAATGCCAGTGTGCTGTCTAGTTATCAAACTTAGCTACACTAGGAAATTGACAGAGCATAAAAATAGCCTGGCACTTACCTTACTGACTCAGAGGTGTTTGAACTGTTCCAAAAGCGAGAGAGTAGAGATGGTCACAGACTTCCATCATCCAAACAGTGATAACATTACAGAAGTATGATCTTGTGGTTTGTCACAAATTTCAGAACAAAGAGAATACATGATACAGGACTTGACTGAAACAACATTAATTTATTTTTCTTGCTTGGGTTTGTTAATCAGTGCCTCAGTGATCAGAGCGGCTCAGGGAATAATGTTGAGCAGAATGGGAGGACCAAAGGGTTAGAAAAAGAACACTGTATGTTGAGTCATTTATTTTAATTCATTACCAGGTGTAGCAAATGTTGGTTTTTCAGGGTTATGTTCCTTCTTAACAATTTTACTATTCTTTGAGTGTCTGCATATGTCATTAGCATCGTAAAAGATGATAGATCTTGGATATCAGGGAATTCTTCCTCATTTGAGCGTATGGTATACTCAAGAGTGGGTGTTGGGATCAGTCCAATTAGAACCCCTAACTCGCCTTCATCACCTTTAAGCTTTGGGGTCTGGGAATTTAGAGACTGTACTTCATGTTCTGATCTTTTGAAGATGGAGTTAAAAATACCTAGATATTACCTATAGTAAGGTTGAAACAATGTAACAGATGCCTTGTAGTTTATTATTAGGGTTGAGGAAGTTGAATTGCAGAGAAGTTTGGGGATTTGCCCATCCTGACATTAGGAGGTAGTGGCTGGGTAGGGCTTAAATTCAGACTTCTGCCTCTTATCTCATGTCCTGTGCAACTATCACTGCCCTTAGTTCAGACATTTTGTGGAATAAAATCTTTTCCAAGGGATTGCATGTATGTAACTTAATGATGTTTGCCGAGGGAAAGCTAATACAGATTACCACCCATTCATGATATCAGATGGTTGACTTGGGAGGAAAGTGGTGTCTCTCGGTGAATGGGTGTAGCAGTCTGTTCTGTGGTAGCTTCAGGATGTTTCTAAGGTGAGCCCGAAGGTATGGCAGCTTAACCTGAAATTCTAGAAATACGATCATTAGAAGAAATATACAATTCCTAGATGAAAGATGGAAGAAAATGACCTAATGGGGAAGCTAGGATAAATAATATTTCATGTAAGAAGCAGGGAATCAAAACAATGAATGGCTAAACAAAGTGGTTAAGGAGAAAGGAAAGGCAAAAGAACTCTTCAGTCCCAAGGCTATGAGACATACTAAACAGGGTTAACCACTAGGAGATCCGGACTGTACCAGCCAGTTGCCCCTAAAACAATAAGGTAGATTTGCAGACATTAACAGATTGTAGAAATAACAGAAGCCCAAGTGTTTGTAGCACCAGAGCTGGGAGTGATGAGGAAAACTCACCAGGAAGTATGTGTTGGCCCAGAGTAAGGAAGAACTTTCTAACAATTAGAGCTGCCAACAATGGAATGTCCCATTCCCCAAAGTAATGAGCTTCCTCTCACTGGAGAGTCCGACGGCAGCCAGAACATTGTCTGGCAGGAGTTGCCACACTGGGGTTGTAGCACTGGGTCACAGTTCGAATCAGATGAACCCAAGGGTCCCTTGCCAAGAATCTGTGATTCTGTGACTGTTTTGGTTACACCTTATTTCTCTTTCATACTCAAAGTTTTACTGTTTTTCATAAACGTCCTTTAATATGCAATAAGATTAGCTGTGACACTCCTTTAAAACAAAGTAACCACATAAATTCAAAGTAATATATGTTTCAGGAAAATAAGCAGAATATGAGATTCTTTTCAAAGTCATATAAAAATCTGTGGGAGTGATTATAATTCTCAGTTGGGTAAGTGTGATTTGCAATGAATGCAAACACATCTAGTAAAGAGTTTATCATTGCATTTAGTATTTGGTATTACTCTGGCAGAGAAAGGAGCTTACACAGGGTCAGTGGAAGCCACATCTAAGGAGCTAGAGCAGAGATTTTCCTTTAATATAGCTGATGGGAGGACGGCACTGGGGCAAAAGCAGTCCGAAGCAGCATTAGGTATTTTGGGTTCAGATGTTTGGCCTTTGGACACCTGATTTCTACCAAAAGGGCTTTTTTTTTTTTTTTTTTAAGATTTTATTTATTTATTTAACAGAGTGAGAGAGCACAAGCAGGCAGAGCAGCAGAGGGAGAGAGAGAAGCAGGCTCCCCACTGAGCAGGGAGCCTGATGCAGGGCTTGATCCCACGACCCTGGGATCATGACCTGAGCCGAAGGCAGTACCTTAACCTACTGAGCCACCCAGGGACCCCTATCGAAGGACTTTGGTTTTTTTAAATAAAGGCAGACATGAGTTTTGTTTCACAAATATTAATTTAGTAGTAGTGGACAAAAAGGTTTGGGGAAGAAGGATGAAAAGGGAGGGATAAAATAAGTGAAATAAGTTGAAGGCCAGAACAGAAGTGGGAATTCGGCTCCGAGGAAGACAGTGCTGCCTTTCACTAAAATGGGAAGTGCATAGGGAGGAAAGGTTTTGGAGGGTATCACAGTGAAGGCAGGTTGTCCTGTCCACGTGACAGCCACCAGTGCTGAACAGAGGTCAGGAATTGAAAAAGAGATCAGGAATTGGAACGGAGGCCAGGAATTGAGACTTGGATTTGGGAGTTATTTACACAGAGGACAAAACTGACATAATCAGATTTGATGAAATCCCAAAAGGAGAAACTCAGGAGAAAAGAGACTTCTAAGCCAAACTTTGGAGAACATCAAAATATAGGGAATGAGAAGGAAAAATCTAAGAAGGGAATAATAAAAGAATAATGAATAAGGATAAGCCAGAGATAATATTTATTGGAAGCTGAGAAAGAAGAGAATTTTAAGAAAATGTAGTCAGGGGGATGCCAGGGCAGCTCAGTCAGTTAAGCATCTGCCTTCGTCTCAGGTCATGATCCCAGGGTCCTGGGATGGAGCCCTACATTGCATCAGCTCCCTCTCCCTCTGCTATGCGCTCCCTCTCGGTGTCAAATAAATAAGTAAAATCTTATAAGGAAAAAAAAAAGAAAAAGAAAATATAGTCAGCATCCCTCTCAGAGAGTAGAAGTGTGAGAAGCGAACAAACCCATGTGTCTTTTTCCCTGAGTTGGAGGTATCCGTGAAGGATTTGAACAACTTTTCAAGAGCTTGGAAACTGGGGTGCCGTATAATTTTTTATATGTGAAAGAACAAAAAACAGCCCCCAATTATAAGTCAAGTTTTGTTTGTTACTTGCAGTGACTTTTCATGATGTCCTTTTTCCCTTTCTGGGTAACAGCAATGCCTTTCTGTGCCCAGCTGTGCAGTGTTCTTCCCCGAAGCTCAGACTTCTCTTGGGGATAAAGGCTTTTAAGTCAGACTTAATTCGTAGTTTTGGATCAGCTCCATTGGAGGTTGGCATTGCTTCTCTTTTTCTTTCTTGGGGGAAATGAGGCAACTGGGGCATACTAACAGGGAACTTCCAGTGATCTCTAAAATGACATGCAGGTGATAGCGTTGTCAGATGACTGACTGTGGTCTAAACAGGCATTCAGAAAGTCAAATCCTTATTCACAGCTGGTTTCACCGCACATACAGTTCAGACTGCAGTTGAGGAGTCTTTGCAGATTTTCTTTTTCCTCTTTTTCTACTTGTATGTTATAATAACTGCTATAGTTGCAACTAAAATCCTTGACTCAGTAGTTTACTTATGATATCATAGCAACTCTAGTATATGCTGCTGGTAATTAAATGCAGTCATTCTACTAGTATAACAGCCACCGCATGTTGAGGCATGTTCTAAGGTACTGTGGTAGCTATTACAGACAATCCTATACACACACATACACAAATACGCATCTGTATTATCTTTTTTTATGACAACTGCCTTAGGGAGATGGTGTTATTGTCATTATACCAATGAGCAAACTGAGTTTGTAACTGTCTGTTTTCAAATCCAATATTCTCCATCCCTGCGTCATGTTGCATTTCCTGGGATATGGAGATGCCAAGGTGGGGGACCACCCACGGACTTCACCATCAAGGTGTGAATGTGAGTGAGCTAATGTGCAGAGAGGTTCAGGGCATGGTTCCTTCCACTACTGTGTGCTTCAAGAGGGGCATTTTTTTTTCCTCTTTTTGAATAAATTTCAGAGACCCTTCTATCTAATTTTCATCTTCAAAATTTCTTTCCATTAGCATTCCTTAGGTTTATATGCTATCATTTTATTATGATATTATGAGTCTTCAAGAACGTCACGTGATCTGGTATTCTTTGTGAATTTGGGAGTGTGCGTTTACCAACCTGTAACTCTGAGGGTGAACAAAATCTCCACCTGCTGGAAGCGCTCAAGTGGTACCGGAGATTAAGAATAAATATTCACTTTGTCTTTTGGAAGTCTTAATTAAAACCAAATAAATTGTGGGTCAGTCGTCTTAGGTTCCCCCTCCCCCCATGGACTGGTTTGCTGAATGCTGCAATGTGACTCAAACAATGAAACCAAAACAAACTAGAAAAACGGCAACAGCGTATAGAGAGCAGAAACATACCTTTTCTCCTGGTGATTCCTCCCTGCGAAGGGAGCTCTGGGTTGATTTTATTCTTGGAGGGATTTAAATGAGGGGTAATCTGTGGAAGGTATAACCACATCCTAAGTCTGACTCTACAGTCCTGTGTGGCGGTGACTTCCTACCTGAGGACGAGGACACCTCTTGATGTATATGACAAGAATATTAGTGACGAGTTAACATCTGATTACTTATATAACTTTTTGACACTGGATTTAAATATACTTCTTGTGCTGAAAATGAGCAGATATTCTGGTAACCTTTTTTTATGCCCTGTACTTTTGATACTTTAATAAAATGAAGGAGATCTGTGGTTTTAATTATATTAAAGTTGTTTCTTAAACAATGTTGAGAATACCTGATTTTCTTTGATTGTAGTTCAATAATTTAATTCTTAATGAATGCTCTAAATAAGAGTATTTATTCTATTACATAAATTAAAAAACTTAAAACATATACTTGGTATTTAAATAATGGTTCGTAAATTTACATTGATATATAATCACACTCATCTTAGCCATAAGACTTTAAAATATCCAAATTAATTTTCTTTTATATCATTTTAATGTAAAAAGTTTTCAGCCAAAGTTTTACTAAGGTAATTAGCATTTCATAAATAGGTATAGAACAATTGACATCATTAGATTTATATATTATAATCCTACAAATAATCTAAAAGAAATGAAGTATAATTCTTAATTTGATCTGGTATGTAATGAAATCATTTTAATGATTTTTTTTTCCAATTCAGATCATACCGATCATTCATTTACTCATCCTTTCATCTATCTAGCCCCACACACCCTTGTAAATGTGGAAGCAACCCGGATATAAATGAACTTTCGTCTCAGTGACTAATCCAGAAATTCGCCAATCCCACCCCTTGCCATAGACAGAAACACAGTCCACATCCCACTGGACATTGTATTAACTCTAAACTTGTAAGAACTTAATCATTATTCTTACATCTTCTTATCTTGGACAATTACTACTTTGTAACCTGCCTTAGCTAGCTAGTATACAAATCTCAGATATTAATATTAGTATTTATATTCCTTAGTAGGACAAATTCTTCACATTTTTGAGCCAGAGACCTTTTGAGAATCTGACACTAGATATGCACAGACTTTTATAACCACTTACCAGAGGTTAGTAGACCACTCAGAGCTCATGCAAAAACCAGCCAGGTGGGGAATCCCTTCTGTACTGTAAATTGCCCATTGGTGTTGGAGGTATAGCAATGTTTATGCCTCCAAAGAAACTGGAGACCAGCAGGCAATCAGAATTGGCATGGAGCACTGAAATTGAGGATTCGGTTGAGAAACCATCAAGCATAGTTATATCAGGGCTGATCTCAGGGCTTTCTAGAAACTACACTAAAATTGGAACTCCTCCTTTCCCTCTGTAGTGCCAAGAATGAGTACTGATACAAACAGGCCATTTCTTTTTTTCTCCTCCTGCTTTGCTAGAGTACCCATATTTGTCATTCTGTGTTCCTTCTGACATTGTCTTATGTTAAAAAACATAATCCTTTTGTGATTTCAAGGGGTGGGTTTGTGTAGCACTCACATTTAGTGATTACGAGCAGGCCTCCTCAAGACTACCCATGTTCCTCGGACGTTTGGACTTTAAGGATTATTATGGGCCTTATTGGAAGCACAGAACAAAAACTGCCATGAAATTACCTACTTAATCTTTTCATTACAGCTGTTTATATTTAATGCCAGATAATTGTTTCTCGACTACCTTACATCACTGAAACTTTAGAAACCAGGTGCTTTTTTCCCCCCTTTTATTCTAGTGAATTACTCTTCAATGTAATAGAGTAAGTATTCCCTTCTGCACTGAGTTGTTATTTAACATGTGTTCTGCAGGTGTGGTTGACATTAGAGATTCTGGCTCCTGATCTACAGACAGAAAAGCTTTTAAATATTGGATGCAGAGTTAGACAATGTGAAGCCACTCTTATTTGATAAAATTAACTCCATATTTTTGTCTTATTAGTGATAAATATTGCGTATTACCAGTGGCTCGTATGTGCAGTGAGATCGGGCTCTTGTCTGCATGTGACCACATGTCTGTGGGAAGAGGAACACTAGAAGTGGGAGTTAGATTAATATGTGGTGTTATGCTGACATACCAACAATTGCTGCAAGTTATTTTGCAAAGAAGACAATGTGGACTACAGATGTAGTCCCAGGAATGAGTGCTTATCTGTGGCCATTCGTTTATCATCAAATGTTTACTGCCTATCACAGGTCTCCCTGTTCATGAAAACCCTGTATTTATTCAGTTCCCAGGATGTACATTTAACTCACTCTCGGAGGCCTTACGAGACTAAGATCACTTGCAAGAATAAAGAAGTGCTCATGTAGATGTAGGTGTATAAAGTCAGAGAGCATATAATCATCAGTGCTCATATGTCCGTCATATGAAGCAAGAACTTAAATGTACTAAGAAGAATTTCCCAAGAATATATCCTTCCTCTTTAGTTAACAACAAAATAAAGGGAGAAAGAGATTTCCATTCTTTCTGGACTTTTAGGCCTTTTGAGTCATAGACTTTCCCAGAGAGAGAAGCGTCCTCGTCTTCCCGCCTAAACCAAGTAGAAACAGAGAAATCTTTATTTCTTGAAGAGTGAAATTGCTAATTTGCAAGTGGGTAACTTTTAAAAGCTTGGAGCGTTTATTTGAAATTTCTGTAATGTATGTTTCTGTTACCCCAGGGTCTTTGAGGAGACTTTTATATTAAATTGAGGGGTTTATGTGAGTTAGAGTACTGCTTCACTCTGTCATTTTCTTTGGTCATCCTAAACTTCAGGGCATTATAGGATGACATGGGTTGTAACTTTTTCTTTTAAATATATTATTTATTTATTTATTTGAGAGTGAGAGAGAGAGAGAGAGCGTGTGCGAGTGAGCACGAGAAGGGGAGGAGCAGAGGGAGAGGAAGAAGCAGATTCTGTGCTGAGTGTGAGTCCGACCTGAGACTCCATCCCACAACCCTGAGATCATGACCTGAGCTGAAACCAAGAGTCCAACACTTTTTCTTTTTTTTTTTTTTTTTGAGAGAGAGGGAGAGAGCAGGAGTGCACAAGCAGGGGGAGTGGCAGGCAGAGGGAGAAGCAGACTCCCTGCTAAAAAGGGAGTCAGTTTGGGACTCCATCCCAGGATGCTGGGATCTTGACCTGAGCTGAAGGCAGATGTTTAACGGGCTGAGCCACCCAGGTGCCCATGTAACATTTTTAATATTTACAAAAAACAATGGTTTCATAAAATGCAGGGGGTAGGAATTGGTTTCGGAAGTCGTTGTAGAAAGATGTCTCCAAAATTAAAAAGGGTTCGCCTGAGTGTCTCAGTCAGTAAACAGCCAACTCTTGATTTGGGCTCAGGTCGTGATCTCAGGGTCCTGGGATTGAGTCCTGCTATGCTCAGCCTTAAGATTCTCTCTCTCTTTCTACCCCTCACCGCCAAATAAATAAATCCACAAGAAAAAGTTAAAAAGTAAAAATAAGGGGCGCCTATATGGCTCAGTGGTTTAAGCCTCTGCCTTCAGCTCAGGTCATGATCTCAGGGTCCTGGGATCAAGCCCCGCATCGGGGGTCTCTGCTCAGCAAGGAGCCTGCTTCCCCCTCTCTCTCTGCCTGCCTCTCTGCCTGCTTGTGATCTCTGTCTGTCAAGTAAATAAATAAAAATTTAAAAAAAAAAGTAAAAATAAAAGGGAATGTGTTAAGAGAGTATGCTTCTGGCTGGTGGATTTTGAGAAAGAAGAGTTCTTCAAAATGGAAAATGACAGCCCAGAATTGACTTCTGGTTTTGAAGGTAATTAATGATGGTGCTGCTAGGGTGGCAGGGAAGTCCTGGAGTGGATTCCTTTAGTTCGAATCCTGCTTCTGGCACTTGGAAGCTCTGTGACTTGGGAGTACTTACTTTTCTTTAAGGTTTGGTTTTATTAACTCTTCAGTAGTGTTATTAATAGTGTCTGCCTCATTGAGCTGCTTAACATACGGTAAGAGCTTAGTATACTTTTTAATGGAAAATCAAGATCTTGGTTTATTACTCTTAGAAATATGAATGGAGAGTTCATTGGAGAGCAAGATTCTAATGGTAGTTACACTACCGAGTAATGTGTGAGTAACTATGTGGCCTTGGACTGGTTACACTGTTTTCCTCCTATTCTTCCTCTTTTTCCTTCTCCTTCTAAATTACACAATGAAATCATGGGCTGTCTGCTCTCTAATTCTATTCTAGTTAGAGTTCTATAATTCTGTGAGTATTTTATCAGTGAATACCAACTTAAAAAAAAACAAACAAACAAACAAAAAAAACTTGATCACTTGAATTTGAAATGCCCCCAAACTGGTTTTGTTTTGTCAATGTCAAGGGTGGAAGCTGGACTCAGGTCCCAGGCTTCGAAGGCAGGCCATTTAGGGCTAATCCAGGAAACACTTTTTTGGTGTTTGGTGACTCAGCTGGTTACAGGAGGCTGCCTTACAAGGACCTGTGCTCAAAGAAGGAATAAAATGAAGTGAAAGGCAAGCAGGGCAGTGGGAGTTTTGGAAAGATGAACAACTGGTAAAGAGTCAAAGTATAACTGCATGGAAAAAACATTCCCCAGAGGCCAGAGGAAACTGTTGAAAGGAAAAACATTAGGGAACTAAGTTTATCTCAGGGATTTATTCCAAAAATCAGATTCCGGAAGAGATTCATTTCTATAATGCCTTCCCAATCCATATTTATGCTGTAGTTCAATGGTAATTATTTATTCAAAATGAGAAATTATAATATCCTGAAGAACCAAGGAAAATGTAGATGATTTTTATTGTTGTGTAGCACATAGGAGATTCTTTGAAAAGGAATTTTAGGAGAAATGATCCTTATCATTAACTTGAAAATATTTATTATGAAAACCTTAATTTCCTGAGCATCCTTATTGAAGCTGTACCATCTAAATAAAGCATCTAGAAGTGTTCGTAATTAACAGGCCATCTCAGTTGTTCTTTTCCAAAAATCAGAATAATAAGCCACAAAGCTGGCAGTAGGGTTCTTTCCATTGAATTTCCTTTTTCATTTTGCTAAACTTATAAGCAATTTAAAAAGAGATTATCAAAACTCCTTAAAGCCAATCATCTTGTAGGAAAAAAACCGAAATTAATTTCATTCATGCTCATCTGGCATGAATTATCTCCCCACATTAAATACCTTAAATTTAGAAGAGGAAAATAATGGAAAAGACCAAATTTTACTTACTTTAAAATATAGTTAGACAACTGCAGTTTTTGCTGAGACTACAGATAAGATTTTGACTTCTGACTTACTCATGTGCTATTGCTTTATATGGACCCCAGCCTGGCTCCCAGATACACATAAATGTATTCTTTGTATTAAACTGGGTAAAGATATAGATATTTGTCTACAAATGTATTCTCTTGCTTTTACTGTAAAATGTGATGTGCTTTTGGACAACTCTATAAATATGTTGGCTGCTATTTCTATACTTTTATTTAATAACTTCAGTGATACCTAAATAAGTGCCTAGATGGTCTTCATATTCATGGAGAAATTAATTAAAATTTACTTGGTTGTTTGGAATAAAGAAAGCACTTGGATGTAAGAAAATAACGTAGTATCTAAAAAAATTCAGTAGCCAGAGATAGCCATCTTTAAACAAATATATAGTAAGTTTTACTATTAATAACAGTTAGAAAAACAAATTCTACTTCTTGATTTCAATAAAAATGAAGAAGTACCTTAACATTTTGGACTAAAGATCTTTATGTACTGTTTATTTTAAATTATGGCTTTTCTCTCATGATCTTATTTAATGAAATTATTCTTTGAAAGATAAAAATATGAAGTTTTTAGAGATGCATATTTTATTATTTTTATTTTATTTTATTTTATTATTTTATTATTATTATACAGGTTTTCCTGAGATTGTAAAATTATAGATTTTAAATTACGGATTTTAAAATTTCTACAATATAAAAATAGTTTTAATATTAATAATCAAAGGAGAGAGAACGAGCAGTGTGTGGGTGGCTCAGTTGGTTAAGTGTCTGCGTTCTGCTCAGGTTGTGATCTCAGAGTCCTGGGATCAAGCCCCACATCCTAATCCCTGCTCAGCAGGGAGTCTGCTTCTCTCTCTCCCTCTGCCTCTCCCCCGGCTTGTTCTCTCTTGTGCTCTTTCTGCCTCAAATAAACAAATAAAAATCTTGAAAAAAAAAAAGTGAGAGCAAGAGCCATCAATTTGGAAAATATGTTTGGTGGTTAAGTGTAATAATATTTAATCATCCATAACTTTTAGATTAGCCAAATCCACAGCCATGAAAATTTGCAGTTCACTTATTTCTTCAAGACTTTTTATGTGAATTATCTGGCAAAAGAAAAAGTTCAAAAAGGGGAAGTTCTTAATTTATATTCTTCTGAATTGAAACATTAAGATTTATAATACCCCATCATATTATATTTGGTATACTTCATTAATATTTGAAATTTTCAGCACTGAATTCCTGTTTCTAAAGTTTATCTACATGCTAAATGAAATGTATGAAAGATACCGTGTTGAACAATAACTACAGTTCCTACTGGATTTTTTTTTCGGTTGGGAGATTGAAAGGATGTTCAGAGAGAAATCAGAAAGATCTAGCTTGCACGCTAATACATGATTCATTATTCCGAATTTATTACACTGTGAAATGTGAAAGGAAAAAAAACCTCGTAGATGGTGTCACTGATTGTTTTGTTTCCAGAGTATTAGTGACAAGAAAAATATTACATGAGGCCAAAACTGTAAAAAAGAAAAAAAAAAAGAATACATGCTTGAGAAAAATCCCATCTGACAATATGATGATCAGTATAAATAAGTTTTACTTTGTACTAAATGATATTTGAACTGGTTTATTGCTACTATCTGAATATTTTTCATGAATTTTAGCATGCTACACAAAGCTATTAGGTCATGACTTGAAAGGTATAGTAAGATTTATCCTTTGCATTTAAAATTAACTTGGCATTTAATTACAAACATATTTTAAACAAAATAATGTGGGAGAATATTTAAAGGGAAAAAAATTTCTGAGGCTAGATAGCCTATTAATTTACAATTAACTAGTTAAATGTTTTCTTTAGACATTTAATATTATGTGGTATATTAAGAGGCACTGCCTCCTTCAAAAAATTTTGTTAATGTGGCTGGTGCTTTAAAACTATAAATAAAAAGTTGTTTCCACTTCTATTTCCCATTCTATTTTAGGCGGTAATTGTAGGTAAGATTTAATGGAAAGGATACACAGAAGAGATATACACACACACACACACACACACACACCTTGTTTAACATATCTATCATTGTGATATTCACTTATAGTTCCTTAGGTGTCTTTGCAATAAAACAGATTGATGACTATAAAGATATTTGCAGATACCTTGAGATGATGGGGATATGGAGAGATGAACTGATTCTACTCCCCCTTCAAATAATTCCTGGTACCAAAGGTAGAACATAGCAGAAAGGTGAAAGGGGGAAACTGAGAGTTAAATCATCCCTAATAAAGGTCAGAATCAGGGGTCATTCAGTGACCGGATAGTAAAATATTGTCCATGATGGAAGTCAAAGAAGGCTGAAGAATATTCATTTGGCATTTTAAAAAGCATGATTGAGAAATTTTCTGCAGAGTGGCAAAGGAGAAAAGAAATATGTGCTATAGCTTTGGTGATGTGTTAAGGATTTTTGATATAAAAATGTAATTATCTGTAATCTTTCTTTAGTTTTCAGTTAGTAGCTTGATGAGGGGAAAATGTACATAACTTGAAAAAATATCTTCATATCCTTGGCAGTCATAGCAAAGGCTGTTCTGCTCATACTTGTTGGCTGATCACTATAAACATTGTAAATATAATGAAAATATGGAATAAAAGTTTGGTTTGTAACTATAAAGTTAAACTATATTCAACATCTTGGTTTTTTTGGTTAGAAATACTTTTCAAAACATGATCAACTGTGTATGAATTCAAAAAGTCTTTTTGGTTTACATGTCAGTTAAATGCACTAATTTTTAGTGGGTGTTTCTGATACACAAAAGAGAAACAATATCTTAAATATTAGCCCCACTCCCTACAGTATGCTCTGAATATGCCCTCTAGGATGGTTTATATTATATTTCATGTAAATTTAGGATCAAATAATTCCCTCAACCAAAAATGCACTTTTCCCAGTGACAACATGGTTAATGGTCTGGGGGTAAAGCAAAACAAATTGAAAAAGGAAGTTGTATTATTTCATAATTGAAGTGACTATTTCAGTAATCAAACTTATAACAACTAGCCAGATTTTCATTTGCAGAAAATTGGCTTATTATCTTAATCCATTATGTTAGTTACTGTTATGTCTTAGATTTGTGTTCAGACAGCAAAGAATGTAAACTTGTTTTCTCATGCTGGTGATTTCCCTGTAGGTTCTGTAGGGGGGAATCCCATGGTGTCTGCAGGGCTGGGTCAGAACAGTGGGCTTCCTGTGGTAGGAAGGCTGCTGAAAGTTTCTCAGGAGACCTCTCTGAAGGCTACTCCTTGCCATAGTGAATTGGTCTAACCCTGAGTCTTGAAGGCTCAGAAGTTTGATTTTAAATCCACCATGAAAGTAGATCTATCTCCTAAAAGGAAATTCATCTGGACGAATATTTGTTTGCTCATTCATTCATGTGTTCTCAGAGCTAAGGCCAGGGCTAGGACTTATACTAGGTTTTGGAGATACGGTGGCAAATGAGACAGTGCCTGTGCCCAGGAACTTCACTGTGTAAGAGAGGAGAAAAATGTTAAACAAGTAACTGGAAGTTCACTTACAGGTAAAAAGTAAGTGCAGAAGTCACGGTCAGAACTGATATTCAGCTGTTTTTCATGGTCTGCCTCCCTGGCCAGCGTCTGCTCTGATTGGTTAGGGCCCAAGTCCTAATTGTTATGGGTTGTTAAATATTTTTGATATTGCCCCGTTTGTGTTGCTTTTTTGGGAATATTACTACTTGAGAAACCAACTTGTAATGAGTTAATTTGTTGATATATAATGAGTAATATTAGAGGAACCAGAAGAATTGTTGGTCCACCTATGTAGGAAACCAGACAGTGGTCTGAATATGAACTAGAAGATTTTGATGAATCCCATTTTTGACCTTATCCATCCAAGTGAGCCTGTGTATCCGTGTCCTGAGAGGTTTGATCTTATCAGTGGCAGGAGGTCTCTGGGCCATTTGCTAGGATTTTCTTGTTGGCCCTGTACAGTATTTAGATAGGTGCTACCATTGAGTTCAAGTCTTCCTCAGTAAGACTCTTTTTCTAAGATGATTTTGTCACTATCAATACAAAAGAGTTAAAACTGAACACTTTAAAGAACAATCTGATTTCTAAATTCTTGGGGAACTCTTCAATATAGCACCCAAGTACTAATAAGAGTTTTTGTTTGAATAAAGTTGCTGAATGTTCTCCTGGATTCCTGGGTTAGTTTTTTTTTATATTTTGGACCAAAATGCCCTGTTTTTTCTGGCCAACAGATTTAAAATCTAAACATAAAGGTTTATTTTTCATAAATATGTTTTGAATTTGACCTTCACAGGGAACATTTTAAGTGTCGTGATCAATGAGGTTTCAGGTACCTCTTTACAGAGAACTACTGTGATTATGTTTTCGTGGTTGGGTTTTTCTGAACCCATTAGCTACATGGGAATGGAGTGGTGGAATTAAGGTTTTGAGAATCATCACACCACCCGCTTACCAGAAATTCAATGAAAAACAAACATGAGCGATAGGTTTATGTTCTAGTACAGTATATTTTTAAAATGGTGTTTGTGAAGCCCTCTAGAGAATACATCAGAGGGAATATAAAAATCCAACTTTGAACAAGTGAACCTTCTTATAATCGGACTCTGTAGCAAATGCTAAAAGATCAAATGGGTGAGACAAATTTAGATACAGGCATGAGATAGGTCGTTTTCCTGGTGGGAACAATATATATCTTTGGATTGGTAAAACTAGAATATTAGGAAAATGTCATTTTCTAATTCCCTACATTATTTAAAACTGTCCTTCTACTGTTCATTCCTGACATCTCTTGAAAGCATCTTTACTGTGCACAAAAGTGCACTTCAGTAGCTTCCTCTCTGGGCCTCAAAAAATTCATGAGTCATAAGCGAATAAATACGTAGCCATGGAGTTTTCTTTTGAGATATTTAGAAGGACTAGTTTCCTAAAACTAATTTCTAGTCTTCATGGTAATATAGGAAATTTCACTTACCAATAATATATTTGCATTATTATTCCATAATAAGTTATTTAATGAATTTCTACTTGGCTAGATTAATCTGGAAAGTTGTGCATTCCAAAACTGTTAAGAAAAAATTACAAACTTTAAATTCATCATCTCAGGCTTGTGAATGGATTAGGGTTTGATAAAAATGGGTGTATTGTTTTTTGTTTTTTTTTTTCCAATAGAGGTCATGTTTTTCTTGGCCTGGCAGAAATACTAGGGCCTAAAGGGAGAACTAAAAGGAGGGAACCTAAGTTTTATGTCAAAGTTATAGTCCACTACATTTTATTTTATTTTATTTTTTTAAAGATTTTATTTGTTTATTTGACAGACAGAAATCACAAGTAGGCAGAGAAACAGGCACAGAGGAGGAAGCAGGCTCCCTGCTGAGCAGAGAGCCCTATGCGGGACTCGATCCCAGGGCCCTGGGATCATGACCTGAGCTGAAGGCAGAGGCTTTAACCCACTGAGCCACCCAGGCGCCCCAGTCCATCACATTTTAAACCATTAAAGCTGAGATATTAAATAAGCAGCCCAGCATACCTAGGTAGTAATTGGAACCAGACTTAACACCTTTGACTTCTTACTTCAGTATTTATCACATCTTTACAGTTTGAATAGCGATTTCTTTTTTGAGCATCCTCAATGTCTACCATTTCATTTAGGCACAAGACAATGATCAGATGATCTAGGTTTGGTTCTTGCGGCTCAAACTCTGAGATGGAGATTTATCAGTGAGTATCCTTCAACCAACCCCTGCGAGGCAGGGAGGGAAGAGCAGAGCCGAGGGAGAAGCTAGGCTTCGATGGCCACAGTACCCTCAGCAGATACTACAGGGAGCTCTGGATCTGGGGGGCTAGGCCTTGTATCCCATCTTTGGTCTGTCATTGGGTGGGGACTACACCAGGAAAGTGGTGGGACCTTGGGTGAGGTGTCTCTCTTCAGCCGATGGCAGTCTTGAGGAAAACTCAACTGTGAACTGTCAGTAGCTGACAGTCCTGGCATCTGAGAGAAGAGGGATCTGAAGGGGCGTCTGCACCCATTACTGTTTGAGTGATCAAACAGCCATGTCATGTCAGCCATGCATGAGGTCCTTTATGGAGGATTTCACTCATCCATTCAGTAGCCACAAAAAAAAAGGAGGTGACTTCTTTCCTTTTCTAAGAAGAAAAAAGGGGTCTAGAGGTTAAATAACTTGCTCAAAATCACATACAAATGCTAAGTCTCCCTGACTCCAAAGCTTATGTTCTTTTTGCTGCTGCTTATGGTAAGAAATATGGTTGGAATGGGTTCTCTAAACTCTAAGATTCTTTGAAGTCCTTTGGTTCTGGAGAAAGTTTGGATTAAATTAATTATTACTAATACTGTGACCACCCATACTTGCCACTATCCGAAATAGATTTAGCATGTGATGTTGGCTAAACCAAGTTAGATGTGATCCCTGGCTTTCAGAAGTGTATGGGCTAGATTATAGAAGCAAGGTGATACATTAAAATGATACAGAGAAATCATTTTTCTCATTAATAAAATCATGACAACACTGTAATTTGCAAGACTGTTATAAGAATTTAATTTACATATGGAAAGATGATTGTACATGACTTCAGATATCTTGGCACTCTAAATTTATTTACTATGTTTAAATTTAGTGGAGGCATACAGATATTAGAGAATATTTACATTTACTGGAGCTGGGAAGCAGAAATGATTCTTATTTTGATTTTAATTCATGGCGTTCTCCTTGGCAAGTCTGTTGGTATCTCTGGGCTCTAGCTTAAACATCTGAAAAATGAAGGGATGGGGTGGGTGAACTAGAAACAGTAGTATCCTATCAGATGTTTTGACGATAGAGATCCAAGTGGTTCAAGATGAAACAATGCATAAAGTCAACAACTGGCCTTCAGTAAAGCAGGCCTCTTCTAGGTCAACAAGTTTATGACATTTCTGCTGTGGCTTCTTGTTATTCCTGAAGGAAATAATTTTCCTCTTTAGTGCTTATAATGTGCGCCTTATACATAATAAGTATAGGTCAACTAGAGAGAAGCAAGCATATTATATGAAATTAAATGTAATCTCAGCCTGGAATGGAATTCAGTTTAACTTCTACCATAAACAGGAAGGAATGAACGACTTAATGCTCTTTTATCATGTAAAACTCATTATTGCATTGATTTTTTTGATTTTATTGATTATTGCAAAAAAAATTATCTCGTAACATACATATTTAAAAACGTGTAAATATATTTATGTTAATGCTGCATATATTTTGAAGGATGCATGTGTAGGGTATATATTTCCGTATTCTTTTTTCTCAATTTTGGGGTGTTTGAGTGCTGAATCCTTGCCATGTGTCATTGGGCATTGGAGATTTAGAAGTGAACCGGGTGGGCATGCAGTCTGACCACATGGAAATTGTCTATGTATGTATCACGTATGTATTTGGAGGGCATGATGGATACACACATAGGACTTTTCCCTTTTTATTATTTATTTATTTATTTAGTTTGACTCATCTTACGAATTTTGGTATTTAATTCAGAAAAAAAATATTTGACAAGGAAAACAAACAAATAAAATTAGGTGAAGGATGCCAAGGAAAATAGTCTTAAGTTTCAGAGGGCATGCCACAAGATTTTCAGATCTCCCCCAGTCCAACAACAAAAAACCCGAAAATACAAAACCAAACAACAACAAAAGCCCACCAAAAAAACCAACCGTTTCTCTATGTGGTTTGAAGGAAGTCTGTAACTTCATGTGTTGGCATTACACAGTGTCACAGTATGAACTCAAGATAAGTGGGTCATCTTAGAGATACCCACTTGTTTTTTTTCTCTCTACTTCCATTTTTATTGGATACAACCCATAGAATCAAAGAGGAAACAGACGGCAAAGGCTCCCGCCCAAGCCGTGTCTAAAATGTATCTTACTTTACTTCTTTGTATTTGTTACTACCAATTAGCAAAGTAGGTTGACAGGTAAATGCGATAGTTTCATCTGCCCTTGTGCATTTCCAATTATGTCTAACAAGATAACACTTGTCTTGCAATGATTTAATCACATCTTATATCAAATATTCTTAGTGTAACATGTTCTCTCCCAATCTTCCCCTACAATCCTGGGTCACATCAATGAACACTGACATTATCTTTTCTTTTTCTATTTTTTTCCCATCCACTAAAGACAGTGAAAGGATAAGCTCATTAATATTACTTGAATGATACACAGAGGGGACTACAATTTGATGTAGTTTTTTTCATTCACATTTCATGAACATTAACATTTGCCTTTATTAATGGTTTTAATAGAAAAATTACTTCAACTTAGGAGATTTTTTTCACCAAAGCCCTTATATTTCTGAAAGGAGTGTACCCCTAGGGGTAGATGTACATCTTTTTACATGGCTTCTACATCACTCAAAGCCATGTAAAAAAATCAGACTGTGAATTGAAAGGCTGTACCTAAAAATGACATCATGAAGCAAATTGATTGAATTACACAGGATATAGTGCTGCCTTTGTCTTTGGCTTCGGCAGCCCGAATCGAATTGTTGAATAATGTGCTTTAGAGGACAGTACTGTCTTTCACTGAAACACTGTGCAGAAAGTTCCAGCCAGTGTGCTATTTCTAGTCAAGTATATGGAGGGTTTACATACTGAGAACAGCTGTAAAGATGTTGGCATAGGAGCAACTTCAAAGCCAGTTCAACTAGAAACTTAGATTGGTGTCCAAAAGAACTTCTGTGAATCCTAGGTGTTTAATGTTCAGCTCTCCAGGGAGCAAATGTTCAAATCTAGTAAACAAATGACAAGACAAGCTGTCCTTTAACATTCTCCTTTTCTCATAGTCTTCTTTGGAAAGGGCTTTGCTGTGTCTGTGTTGTTAATGGCCAGATATGATCCTCCATTTGTCAGCTGTCCGTTGTCTTAGGCACAGTCACTTAGAACATTCTCTCTCATGTTGTAGCCAAGAGCTTTGGTCTGCACCTTAAGATCAGTAGGATATGTAGATTTCCTCCTGACTATTTGTTGGGAGACAGAGAGAGTGACCGAGGAACTTCATCTGCATTGTCTGCTTTTGAATCGTGACTTAGTTTTATAGAAAATGTATAAAGTGTCATAAAATAACATGCATAAAAATGATGTATTGGACAAAAAAATATTTTCAGTAATTTAAAAAGTGATTCCTTTCAGGCAAAATCACATATATGTAAACTTTTGACATCACTTTACAAGCAAAAATTAATTTTCATTAAACTTTCGGTTAACTTTGTGTTTTGGCCCATTTTGCATTGTGAGGCTAACAGGCCTTCCACATAGAACAGAATCACACTGGCTGGGTGGTCTTTCAGAAAGCCTTATGTCATGCTCATCATAAAAACTGAAAGTCAGCTGAGTATATTGAAGAAGGAGAAAATCATTTTGATTTTGCTAAGTAGAAGTAGAAATTCAATTCAAATTATTTTAGTAAATAAATTTCAGAAAGATATGTTATCCAAACATCTCCTACATATGGAAAGATGATTGTACATGACTTCAGATATCTTGGCACTCTAAATTTATTTACTATGTTTAAATTTAGTAGAGGCATACAGATATTAGAGAATATTTTTAATTTAATTTAATTAATTAATTGAATAATAAATAAAATTTATATATATTTATATAATAATATATAAATATAATATATAAAATATAAATATAAATATATGTAATATAAATATAAATATATAAATAAAATTTATATATATTTATTTAATAAATTTATTTAATTTATTTAATAAAATAAATATATTAAATAATAATTTAAAATTATTAATTTAATGCATTATTAAGGAATCCCAAGTCTAAAGTTTCTCATCTTTTGGGGGGTTGAGATTTGATGCCAAGAGGACTTACAGTCCTATCATATTCCTGTCCCTAGAAAAATGATATATATTTATCCAAAGCTTTGTATTTATATTGGAATCCCAAATTGCCATTGTTTGAAATTTTCCTTCCAGTTTTTCTATAAAAGGGACTTCCCTGTGTCATTGTGATAATCCCTAGGGCTCAGTCTGCCTCTTCGTCAGTGTTATTTTGGAGTGGGACAACTAAACTGTGGGTTATTAACTTGTATTGAACCAGAATAGAGCTATACCTGTTGTTATTCCAAAGTCATTTCCTTCGAGAATGCCCTCCGAAGCTCCCCTGCGTGGTGTTCTGTGGAGGATCATGAAGGGAATCTGCATGTTCAAATAATATTTCCTCTTTTCTCAATGCTGCACAGCTAAATAGGAGCAATTTACAGTCAAGAGTATAGGAGAAATTTGATGGGAATTTCAAGTGATCATTAAGCCCCTCACATGGGGCTAAAACAGATGTTTGCAGCTTGAGCTCACCTCCTCTTTTCAACGGCTGTCCTGTTTGCCCCAGTTCAAATATCCCGGACACCAGCAAGCTTCTGTTCCTAGGTCTGTGCCTCCAGCTGGAAACATGCTGCGCTGTTTGCTCTGCAGACCACCCAGCCCGCCCACTTGTGGTGGTGTGGCCTTCTGTCTGGCTTGTCTGCAGGTGTGACCTTACGCACCCACCTATGACAGGTCACTCTCCCATTTTTCTGGAGTTTAAAAATACAAGTGGCCAGAAGAGAGTAAGCAAGTCAATTTTTCTACTACCCTGCAAATTTATAATTATAAAGTTTGGTGACCTTCATGAACTTTCTCAAGCGTGTTTTTGCTGCAGATTTTGTGATTGATGTGGGTGACCCCTGGGACAGAGGTGAAGCAGTTTAAATGTGAAGTCAGTGGAGTTGCCTGGCTGTGCCTTCCAGAACCTTCCAGAAGCCCTGTGAAGTTTGCATCTATATTACCTCATTCCCAACCCAGGGCAATTTGAAAATTAGATAAACATTTTGGCAATAGTGTGGCAAACCAAAATTCAACCTTACTTCTCAATAGGTGTATTAACTTTATAAAAGCAATAAACTATTTTTTCCTTTGTAGAGTAAGCTGGTAGACATCAAGAACACACTAAAGCAGCTATATTAGGTAGTGAGTAGGTGATTTTTTTCCCTGATGTAACCACACTCTAAATCTTTACAGTCTGTCACAGCTGCTCTATAATTCTAAGCCAGCAATATTCAAAATAGCATAATAACCACTGTTAGCAAGATGTGGAAATTTTCTTGAGCAGTCGGAATATGTCCCAGAAGCCAGGATGTTTGCTGACCATTAGCTCTACTTTCATTCAACCTGTGCTGGCTGACATCTGGCTCAATGTGGACAAATGAACACAAACAGGTTGGGACTCCTGGATACTCGAAAAGACCCCATTTCCTCATAGTTCCATGAATGATCAGTGCATTCTTTTCCTTAGGGAAGTATCAGATATCCTCATGACTCTCCTGGAAGCTTTCTCCTACTAAAGGGAGCGACTAAAGCTCCAAGGTGTGTGAAAATTTGAATCTATCATCCATACTGGGGTTTCAGAGCTGGAAGAGATGTTCCTTACAGATGTGGCAACCGAGGCCTCAATGGCTAGTGACTAGCTCAGAGTCCCATGGTTGGTTAATGGAAGAGCCAAGACCAGAACGCACTGTGATCCATTCATAATATGACCAAATATTCATATAAACATTATCTCAAGAGGTAAACATTATCTCAATGTAGTTTTCTCTCATCTGGCACAAAGTAATCACTCACCATATAGCTAGTTGTTATCAGGTTGTTATAATTATTACTTCTCTGTTTTTATATATATATGAGTTTAAATGGCTTATATGGAAATTTTAAAGAAAATACTCTGTGGGCACCTGGGTGGCTCAGTCGATTAAGCATCTGACTCTTGATTTCAGCTCAGGTCGTGATCTCAGGGTCATGACATCAAGTACCACGTTGGGCTCTGTTTTCCTAATCCCTTTGCCGCTCCCACTCATTCTTTCCCTCTCTCTCTCTCATAGAAAAAAAATTACCTCAAAAAATATGATTTTACATCTGGAAAAGATTTTGAGAGAGCTTCTAGCTCAGCATCAAGAGTATATTGTCCTTGCCACAGTGTTTCTTTTTTGAAAATAATAACAAAATATTTTTAATCAGCTCTTGTGATTTAGCTAGGAAAAAGTTGGAAATAGAACTTTATAAAGTTTAATTTCAGAGTGTGCTGAACAAACTTAAAAGAATCTGTTTCTCTTTTTCCTTCCCTCTTTCATACAGTCCTCAAATATATTATTCTTGAGATCTGTGTGCAAAGTTGACATTATGTAAATATTTTGAAGAGTAATTAATTCCAGCAATGGATTAATTTAAGGCAGTTAGACAGCATATTTAAACAACCTGTTTATGTATTAAATGGAAACTTTTACTGAAAAACATTTTAATTAAAAAAATCTATATTATGGAACTTTTACATCAGCCCTTTCTTATTTCCAAAATGTTTACACAAAAAGTATTCCATAAAGGGGCAAAATTATGCTAGTTGCATCTGTCGTTTACTTTGCTCCAAGCCCTTCACGAATTAAACCGCTGCCATTTATGTGAACAAACCTAAGTTGGGTTTTTTTGTTATTGTTGTTTTTAATGCCCTCAAATTAAAGACTCGTTTGGAAAATTTGAGCTACAGGGAACACTTGCCCTGCCACTGCCATCTTCTTCCAGATATATTCTCCCAATTTATTGGGAGGGCAGGATTGTTAAACCAAAACCCATTGTAACAATTACTTTCAGGTTCTTCATCTGCACCACATAACATGCCATGAATTGGAAGCAATGACCTTTGACTCCAACCTCCAATTCTGCCCACCCTCTGTTAAACATATGTAAAGACATGGAAGAGAAATCTGGAAATGAATGGAAGTAGGGGCCCAGTAAAAGGAATGAACGAATGAATGAATGAACTAACAGAATCTGAAACATTGCTCACGTGCTCTGCTATGAAGCAGCAACCACAGTCATGACAACACTAAAAACTAACATTATTTGAGCATCTTTCTAGCAGCCAAGTGCAGTCCTAGTATTTTGTATGGATCTCTCATTAGTTGCATTCATGTGCTCAAGAAGTTAGTAACTTCCAATAATGATATCATTGCCTTCATGGGTATTAGAACTATAATTAGCTTTAATTAGGCTAAGACATTCTCCATTTGTATTGGTAATATTTAGCAATATTTTTCTGGCTAATGCCAGCGTAAACCAGTTTTACCCTGCAATGCTGTCTAGATAAACCATATGGAGAAGTTTTCTGTGACATTCTCAAGTGAAATGAACATTAGGTGGGTGTTTGTTTTTTATAGTTCCCTCAGTTTTTCGTCAGAGGTAATAAAACATGTAAGATCACAGTAAGACAGATCTTCAATGAACACTAGATTGATCACTTTGTAGGTTTCAGATCTTACCCATCAACAGTTAGGCTGTGCTTTGGGGAGTCCTTGCAGAATTAATCTTCTTCTGCTTTTGACGACTATTCTCTCTCCACAAATGAGCCACCAGGGTAGTTTGCTGTCTCTTTCTTCTTGTTTCCTGTCAAGTCTTTTGAGTGAGGCTGCAGGGATTCACACAAGGGACTTTGTTTGCTGGTAGTTTTGTGTTGTTTATATATAGAAGGGTAAGGATTAAAAAAAAAAAGCTGTGCTAAACACAAATCTGATTAATTTACTTTCCCTTAATTAAAACCTCTTATTTTCCCTACTGCTCTTACTATTATTTTCATTTTCTTTAGGATGGCTTGCAGAATCCTGCAGAATCTCGTTCAGCCTACTTTGTCATCTTTATCTTGTTTTGCCTCACTTTGGATACTATGTTTCCACAAAATGAAACTCTTAGGTTATCTGAACAGTCATGTTCTCTTTCACTTGCTACCCTTTGCACCTGCTGACCTACTAGCTGGAATACTTTTCTTTTTATATGGCCCACTTATGTGCTGCATGTTTAGGTCTTAGTTTCTTTCTCATTTGTTAGAAATGGCACTGTTTACAAGAATTCTAAATCCAGGTGATTGCACTCATCTACTTGTTCTATCAGATCAATTTTCACATTGTGCTTTATTGCTGCCTATTTATTTGCCTGTATTTGAAATAATCCAGATGTAGGGATTGTATCCTGTCCACAATATGCTTAATATTCCCAATGCCAGGCACAGAGATGCTTAAGAAGTATTTACTAAGTGAATGGAAATGGGGAGATGGTAAGAAATGAGAAGACAGTGTGAACCTGACAATATGGGTGTTGTATGTGTCATTCAAAGAAGCTTGTCCTTTTGGATTCTAGAGAAGATTTTGAATTAGAGAAAACATATTTTTGTCCTTGCATTTATATTTTCATAGATCTTTCTTATAGTGACGTGAAAGATGAGTTGGAGGTGATAAGACAAGGAGACTAGCTAGTGAGCTTTTTGTCCAAGAGAGAAAAGTTGTGAACCTTAAACTGAGTAGCATGGGAATGAGATAAGGGATAAATTGAATAACTGTGAATAAGATAATTACCCAGCTCTTGATAAAATATTTGAAAAGGTATAGGAGCAGGAAGATGGGAATATTCTTAGTTCTAGTTTGGATGTTTCTCATACTACTAAGAGTTGTAAAATGGATAAAAACAAATCACTTGAGGAATGGTGTTTGAATTGAGGGATCTATGGGATATCCACGTGGAGATATTGAGTAGACATTCGAGAGTGTGGGTGTGGTACTCATAGGACATGCATGTCATCAGCATTTGGACATAATGAAGGCCTGTGTTTGGATGAGATCATCCAGAGAGACTGAGTGTAGAGACAGAAAAGCTGAAGGGAAAAAAAAAAAAAAAGAAAGAAAAGCTGAAGGGGGAGGAGAGCCCCATAAAGTATTGCCTCGAGGCACTCTTGGTGGTAAGGAACAGAAATCTACTGAAGGTGGATCAAGAGAAATGAGATGGCAGGTGTAAGAGTTCTTATCATAGAATTTAAGGATGAGCCACAAAGAACAGCTCCTCTCATTGACGTCTGGACATGGAATGTGTAAAATTAGTCTCTCTGTTTCTCAAAAGTCTGATTGTCTCTTATCTCTGTGTTCTCTGCATTTACTTTCTTTTTTCTCTGCTCATCAGTGTCCTTCCATTGCAAGAAGGCAAGCTATGCTGCTATCCTTGAATTCATAGAACTTTGGCATTCCATTTTTTATCATTCTCTGAATAAATTATCTGTGTCCTTAACTTCCCATTCTCAGAGAATCTGGGTAGCCAAGCCCATGATTTAGTTCCCTTCAGGTCAGGGGTCCTTCCCTGGGGTGATGGTATCAATATGACTGCATGAGATGTAGGAGGGGCAGATCGCTCTGGAAGAAGGTGTATGTGCTATGATTGTGATTAGCTTCCGTAGTATTTTGTTATTTAAAGGAGCACTTCTCAGATTTTAATGTACTTATGAATCACCAGATAATCTTCTTAAAATACAGGTTTTGCAGGCACCTGGGTGGCTCAGTCGGTTAAGCGTCTGCCTTTGGCTCAGGTTGGGTAGTCTTCTTCTCCCTCTGACCGTGTTCTCTCTCTCTCTCTCTGTCTCTCTTTCTCTGTCTTTCTCTCATAAATCAAAATCTTTAAAAAAATTTAAAAGATATATATATATATATACATATATATTTAAATACAGGTTTTGTTTAGTAGGTCTGGTTTATTCTGTATGTCTAACAAGCATGAAGTGATGCTGAAATTGTGGGTCTGAAGATCACACTTAAAATAGCAAAGATTGTGAGGGCAGTTAGAGCAGGGGCAAGCTCAGAGAGGGCTGAGAGAAGAGCAGGAGGAGAATCAGGAGAATCAGCTCCTACCTAGGAGCTATGAGTGGAGAGACTCAAGAATCACGGAGTGTTCAGAGACATCGAATGTTGAAGAGGGTGAGTGAGATAAAATTGGAAACCTCTTCAGTATAAAACTACACAGTTTTGTGGATTCTTTCCTGGAAGCCTATGTACTAGAGAGCAAAAGGTCCATGGCTGGATTAATACAGAGTTGGCCGGGTTGGGGGGGGGTGGTTTGCAGTGCAGGAATATGGAAGGGGATAAGAGACTTGAACATGTTAACCAGAAGGTAGGTTAAGTGATGGGCCCTGCAGCTTTAGTTTGTTTAAAGTTATACATTGCCTTAGATTGTTTTGTTTGTTTGTTTTTTAACAGCTGGAGAAGGATTCAGCCACTGGTTAAGAGAGGGGAGTTTCCCATGAAAATGTGTATGGGTGTGTGTGCATATGCATGCAGACATGCTTGTGTGCTTAAGCCTCTTGCAAGCGAAATAAAGTGAGTCTGGAAGGATTTCCAGCAGTTCACGTGTTTGGATCCAGAAAGTATTATCTTTCACAGTTACATATGGAACTTTCTTATTCTCCGGTGATTATGGAAAGACAAACTTAAAGTTTAAACATTAATAATATTACAGAAGCTAGAACTGTATCTGAAGGTATGGTGCATGTGAATCTTTTTGGAGATTTTAAAAAATTGTTGGGCTTTATGGTGCTTCATCAAGGAAACTTCAACATCTCCTTAATTTTCTAGCTATGTCAAATTTAATTGAACTGATTCAGGTAAAATGCTACCCTTTTAAACTAATATGCAAGTCACGGTGCTTGCTCCATATCCATGGTGCCTCCAAAGAATATTTTGAGGCTGAAACATCACAGTGGGAAATCAGACAATTTTCTAGTTAACTCTGGGGAAACCAGTGTTTGAGGAGGAGTTTGGGAACATATTGATATCCTTGCTTGGGTGCTGGAAATGCCAGCAGGAGACTGGAATGACCAGTGTAACCCTGGTTTAGGAGGGATCCTCCCCTCCATGGAAATACTATCTCTGAGTGCAGAGCTTGTAAGGGAAGGTGGGAATGCTTGCCAAGTCTGTCACATTAACAGAAACGCAGATGTCACAGCCAGACCGCCTTCAAATTCCTTGCCATCCTGAAAAAATATGCATAGAGGCCTGAAATCACTTAAATTTAAACACTTACTTTGATGGCTATATATTATATATAGTTCTGTCTATTATCAGTCAGCTATTTGACAGCCCAGTGATGTTATGATTGGCAGCATTGTACTCAGTCTGGAGAAATCCTGTGTGACTCCTCCTGGCTTTGCGATGATTGAGGCGTTAGAACAGATCCTGGAATTCTCAGTTGTTGACCTTTCCACTTAATCTTCAGAACCCTCTGAGGCTACTAAATATTTTAAACCTTCTGAAGCAACTTAATAAACTTTATTCATTAGAATTTAGTATGTTCACATAGATAACTCAAACAATGACTTTGAAGAGATGTATCGGGCAACTGAAGCAAAATTTTCTGAGCTGATTTTCACCGGCAAGGTTTTCCAACAGACTCATCAGCAGCAGTTTGAGATGCATTCAAATAAAAAACAAGATTTCATTTAAATGCATTCTTTCTGCTCATCATTTAACACAGTGGAGGAAAAAGTTATTCCATCTACAGATCTGTGTTGAAAGAAGCTAAAATTGATTTCTTTTGATTTATCTTTTGGAACCTGATACTCCAGCCTTAAATTGTAAAGAACATACTATTTGTTTAGAAGGAAGGATTTGAGGCAAGGGTGGGATGAGAGTCCAAATCTCTGAGATAAAACGACAATGACAAAAAACATAGAAGGTCATCATTATGAAATCTGGGTCTAAATGTTGCTTATAAATTGCAATAGGCTTTTGCATGACTGAGAGGTTTTTAGTCTTAGATTTGAGTTTTTTTGAAGAATAAAGTTTCATGAAATAAGCATGAGTAAGTTATTACTAAACATTTATAAGCATAGGCAGGGGCTGAGGGTGGAATTTGGTTTGTTGTTTAGATTACCCGAAAACTTCGCTTTTATAAATTTATAGTTGTGAATGTGTTACACGACCTTGGCTTTTGAAAACAATTTGAGCCAGATGTTTTGAGTTGAGTATCTTAGAAAATATGTTAACTCTGGGTTTACCAAGACCGCATTCAGTGGCTCCTACAGTAGCTGTCTTTTTAAGTAGCTGTGCCTTTAAGGCGGGGGGCGGAAACGAATTAAGTTCTAATGAACCAGTTCGTTGTATAGGAATTGATTAACAGTGACAGTTGATTGCTCTAAATGGTCAAATTCAAATCACCATATTGTGGAAACTTTCCCCCTAGAAAAACACTAGACTTATATTTAGAACCACTGGTTTGAGTCTTGGTCCTCTTAGCAATTAGATGTTAACTTTGAGCAAATTATATAATCTGTTAGCCTTATTAGTTCCATCTGAAGATAGAGGTGGTACTAATTCCCAGGGTTGTTCTTGATGTCAAATGAGATAATATATGTGAAGCCCTTTACTGTGAAGTTATCTATAAATATGATGGGCATAATGATACTGTGCCTGGTTCAATTGATTTTTTCATCCAACTAGGACCATTGGGGTTTCAGAGCACTCTCTAACTACTGTCTAGTGACTTCAGATGAGAATTGTAGAATGCTTTAAATGGCTTTTAAATGAATATTATTGCGTTTTTCTCTTTCACTTTTTCATCCCAATGAGTGCCAAAAAGAAAAAGAGATTCTATTAAAGTGGGATGCTCTTTTTATTTCTGAAGTTATCGATGCATGGATTTTGTGTTACAGTGATGGTTAACGACAGCCAACATGGGTATGGTGCTCCCAGGACACTTGGTGCACCTCTCTGGTGTGGCTCCCAGGACTTTCGAATATTAACCTATCTAATCCTCTCAATAACCATGGGAGGTGGGTGCTTCCATTGCCATCAGTGTGAAATGAAGGCTGTGAAACTGAGGCACAGAGAGATTAATTTTTTCAAGATTACAGAGTCCACATGCTCAATCAGGTTGAAGGTTCCTGTACTTTTCATTCAGCTCTTAGAGAAGAATTTGGTAAAAAAGTATATACATCAGGATAAAGGAAGTCATGAACATTACTTGGGTGTTGGACGTAGGGGATGGTATTTCATTTTGCAAAAATGGTGATACATCATGGATGTTTAGATGACACACAGATTGTATCTGATTTCCCTTTCCCTTCTTCTTTTTTAGTCTTCAGTGCCTTTTACTGGGTACATTATTGTTAATTTAGTAGGATTACTTCTCTCTTTTGGCCCAGGGTACATTTACAGGAAGCTAAAGGGTGAGAGAGGCCCAGTGTTCTCAATCTTATACTATGAGTGAAACTATTGGAAAAAAGAGCCCAAAGCCCCATCCAAAGATACATTACAGAGCTCATGCACTGTCTTTTTTCTAATTTGGACTTTGTTTGGCTTAGTTTCATATACTATATTTAGTCCTTCTTTAATTGAGACATGATCTAAGCTATTCATGGATTTGTTCACAAATTTAACAAATTTTATCGAAAGTCTTCTGTGTACCAGGGATGCAGTGAGGTCCTGAGGAGTAAGAAGGTAAGTAGAACAGTATATACTCTGTTTGTTGGGTTCAGAGAAGAGTGGGAAAAACAAACAAGCGAATAATGTCACAAGTGAAGGAACGCAACTGCTCTGGTTAGAGATACAGAGAGGAATGTGGTGTTCCAGAGGTGCATGAGAGAAGGCGTTTGGCTAACACTTGGTGATCATAATTTGTTTTCCTCTTTCTGTCTTCATCCCCATATAAGACATTGAAGACATAGGGAGGAGGAGCAGAGGGAGGGCAAGTTAGAAAGAATTGATGGGGAGCAGTGTTTTCGAGGATACGGTACATAACCCAAGGTGGCCATTAGGGAAAGAAAAAAGAAAAACCTAACCTGAGTGGTGTAAGATATCTGATAAGTCCTTGCATATTACCAACTGTATTTGTAGTAACTATCATGTTTAAGAAAAATTATTGCATATTTATTTTACTCAACCCAGTAAAAGAGGGAGGTTACAAATTTTGAGTGATTTTCATTAACATGGTTAAAGTGTCTTATTGTTTTAAAGTGTATGTGTAAGTTTTATGGCAGTTTGTTTATCCAGAATGTTGAATGAATGAAATTACTGCCTATACTTATAGAAATATTTAAAAGAACATGAATATTAATTACCAAAGCACCACCAGACAGAAAGACAGTAGACCTCGGTGTCTCGTTCCACTGGTGACCAGGCCCCGGATGACTAATAATTGAGAAAGAATAGATTGCTTTACTTCTCTTCCTCCTCTTACTACCATCTGTCATTATATTATTTGTTTATCTTTGGGCCCAGAACTGATGTGTAAGAATCATTCAGACATAGGCTTTGACTTTCTTGCTGATTAGTATATACTATTTAGAATAGTGCCTGGCATGTAGCAGGCACTCAATAAATCTTCACTGCATGAATGAAAGAATGAGATCATCACACATGTATAGACTTAACAACTGTAATGAACACATGAGATAAGTGAAAGCATTTTAAAAACTATAAATGTTCCACACATGCAAGGTGATGCAATTTTTTTGAATTTTAGAAAAAAAGTACAATCTGCCAGAAGATAACTTACTTGCTTGTTTATTTTGTGTTAGTAGATTTCTCTTTAAATATTTATTTCCTAAGTATTTATGTTGCTTTATGTCCATGGTTTTAATACTGACTTCTGTCTTCCTTGATGGTTCTGTAACTCCCTTACCCCAGTGCAGTTACTCTCTATAGTAGAGATTCTTAACCCAGGCCAGGGAACCTTTGGGACATCCAGGGTTACCTCCTGGGGCCTCATGAACTCCCTAAAACAGTATACCACGTTTGTAGTGGCTTCCGTGCATTTGACAGAGAGTTACTGTAACTTTCATCAGATTATTTTAGAGTATATGACCCCCCAAGTTTAAGAATCATTGCTCTAAAATTTTCTTTTTCTTTTACCTTTTGTTCCTCTGTTTCTTCTCCTTGAGATGGTTTCATTCTCTTTTTATATTGCATGATTGTCTTTTGGGGTTTTAAAATGCTTTTTGTTTGATTGTGCCCAGTGTGTGGTATTCTCGGTTTATTGTTCGCCTCTGATCCCCGCCCTTCTCTCTGTCTCTCTCTTGTCTGGCCAACAGTGTGGGGATGTGCCAACTGCAGGGTTGTCCTGTCCAGCCCTTCTGGGACGTTTACTTCTCCATGCTACCCTAACGACTACCCTAACAGCCAAGCTTGCTTGTGGACCCTGCGAGCCCCCACCGGCTATATCATTCAGATAACGTTTAATGATTTCGACATTGAAGAAGCTCCCAATTGCATTTATGACTCATTATCCCTTGAAAATGGAGAGAGCCAGACTAAATTTTGTGGAGCAACTGCCAAAGGCCTATCATTTAACTCAAGTGCGAATGAGATGCAAGTGTCCTTTTCAAGCGACTTTAGCATCCAGAAGAAAGGTTTCAATGCCAGCTACATCAGAGGTATGTAAACCACAGGCGGCGCCAACCTTCTGCTTTCATTTAACATGTTCTACAGTAAACACCGGGACCCGAAGACAGAGTTATGCCCTTTTATGTGAATGTGAGTGATTAGGATTAGAATTTAAGGGCAAGAATCTGTTAATATTCACTGAACATTCTCATTAGCAATATACAGTTACCAGATCCAAAATCTGGTCACAGTAGAGCCAAATTTGTTTATATTGTTTATATGCAGAACATTTAAAGGCTTCTTGGAAGATATTGTAGATATTCCACAGCTAATAATTAAAAGCTGCAATGCTGACAGTTCTTCACTGAACATTTAAAATATTCCTTTTCAGAAATCATTTTATTTTAGTCTTTTAAGATGTTGCCCTTTTAAGGAACTATGCTAGGGGACAAATATAAAAAAATTAACATATAAAATAAAAAAGAGCTATTTATAACTAAAGCTAATAAACAACATAGCCCGAGGAAAGCCCCTTAAAAATGACTAATGAAAGGAAAAAAAATATTTCTTTCAAACATATTTCCCAGATTTTGGCATATTAAAGCATTTGAATAATCTCAGTCTCTCTAAAACCTCTCTTTGCTTAAGGAAAACTCAAGCTTCAAGAGTAGCTTCGTAAGTAGATGTCATGTGTGAAAGAAACGAGAGAGAAAGGCACCTTTATGAAAATGACCCTCATCATTATAAATTGTGTTTTTGGTGGCACGGTTATTTATTGTTTGTGATTGACATTAGATGCATGTGTGATTAATTGGAGAATGTGCTTCAATTTTTCAAATAATGTTTTAAAAATTGTAAAACATTATAGGAAATTTGAAAATAAAAAAGAAGCAAAGTGGAATTGCCCATATATCTATAAACCAGCCATAACCACTAATAAAGTGTTGATGGACATATTTCCTTTCAGCCCTTTCAATAATACATGTAGAATACTGGGTTCCTATTACATAAATATCCCTTTGGGTAACTAGAGCTCTCAAATGCTTTGTGTTTAAAAAGTAGGCTTAAAAATCCATGATTCTATTAAATTCCATCCTGGATTTTTAACTAGAATGTTTATTTTAAAATGCCTTTTTTTAAAAAAGTATAGACCTGTTCTTGGTAATATTTAAAAATGCTCAAACTAGCATTCCTATGAAGCTAGCATTAAACAGAATTTTCGAGGAAAGCTACTTCTGTCTCAGTCAGTACATGTTTCGTGGTGTCTATTACATTAACAGAGGGTGAAATCCGTTATATTATTTAACAACTTCACATGTGTCAGAGAGACTAAGATAATTCATTTTATTTGGAATATATTATGCAGATGATAATAGTAATCTATTAATAACCAGTAACATTAGTAATCAATCCTAACTATAGACTGACTTTAACAGACACTTTCCTAGTGCTTTCCACGTATTAGTTCCTGTTGACCACCTGTGTGATATGTGCCATTGTCTTTCATTTTATGGATGAGCAGACTGAGGACCTGAAGTAACAGGTCCAAGGTCACACTGCATTTTGCGGACGAGCTGGGATAGGAAGTTGCATTGTCTGCCCCATTTACCTCTGCTCCTTGCTCTCCCTCAGAAAGGAGTGCAGAGGCCCTGCCATAAAGGAAATATGGCTTAAAATTCCATTTTTATTTTTTTATTGGACTGCCTTTCCATAATAGGAGTATTTTTACCTTTGTTCCTGAAATGACCTGGTGATGGGGAAAATGAATAGGAAATAGGGTATCTGAAGTAGCATAGGAGTGTTTAGGAAGAGTAAAAGGCTCTTGTTAATGAAAAATAGAACTATTAGCTTTTATGTTTAGAAAATTATTTGGAAAAATGTATAAACAGAGCTTTCTTGAAATAGCAGTTTCCTTAATTTGGGTTTTTGAAGGTTTCGTTTTTTGTTTTTTTTTTTTGTTTTTTTTTTTGTTCAGGTCCGGTATTTAAAAAAGATATTTATCATCTTGGTCGTCTCTAGCTCAAAAGTTTTGATGTGAGATCCCACCGTGATTAGAGTTAATATGGGTGGGGCTACATATTGCTGTTATTGGTACAAGATGATGGGTTGGTGATAGAGAATCATGAAAGAGGGGTGATGGGGTGTGGTGGGGGTGGGCATATCAGATGTTTTGTGTCTCTCATTAGTTCTTATTTGAAGTTAATACATTTTATCTGTTATTATTTTTCCTAGTTGCTGTGTCCTTAAGGAACCAGAAGGTTATTTTACCCCAGACGCTAGATAGTTACCAGGTATCTGTTGCCAAAAGTGTCTCTATTCCAGAGCTCAGCGCTTTCACTCTCTGTTTTGAAGCAACCAAAATCGGCAAGGAAGACCATGAGTGGATAGCTTTCTCCTACTCAAATGCATCTTTCACACAGTTGCTTAGCTTTGGAAAGGCCAAGAATGGCTACTTTATTTCTATTTCTGGCTCAAAATGCTTCCTAAACAGCGTGTTACCTGTGAAGGATAAAGAAGACATTTTCACAGAAAGCTTTGAGCAGCTCTGCATCATTTGGAATAATTCTCTGGGTTCTGTTGGTGTAAATTTCAAAAGAAACTATGAAGAAGTTCCGTGCGATTCTACCATCAGTGAAGTTATTCCTGGAAATGGGAAGTTGTTGTTAGGCTCCCGTCACAATGAGATTGCCTCCCTAAAAGGGGACATTTATAACTTTCGACTCTGGAATTTTACCATGAATTCCAAAGTCCTCTCCAACCTCAGCTGCCATGTGAAAGGGAATGTGGTTGACTGGCAAAATGACTTCTGGAATATCCCCACCCTAGCTCTGAAAGCAGAAAGCAACCTAAGCTGTGGTAAGTCTGGGCATGTCCCTCCCCACCTTTTTTAATTATTCAATGAATGTTGGTGAACAAGAAATCATACACATGTACCTGTGTCTGTGTATGTGTGTATATATATGGGTGTGTATGTTCTTGTGTGTGTATATATGTAGTTGTCATTAATGAGCTTTTGATTTTTAAAATGTTACATGCTCAGCCAAGCATAGTATCCATTTGATTACAAACCTTCCTTATTCAATCAAAGCTCTTGGTTCTACCATTTTAAAGTTTTCCTTATGTCATAAAATATCACACAGTTTATCAGTGATGTAACAAAAGTTGTAACTGTCATACCTCAAATAGAAAGGTTAACACTGGGACTGAAACAAAATAAATTAATAAGTTATTGTTTTTGATCACAAAGAGGTACAATAAAAAGCTGATCTTTATGAAATTTCCATTATGTTATTTAAATAAACAACCACCATTGAAAAGGAATGGTATTTAGTCAGCCAGGATAAAATATCGAAGCTGTCCATTTTATGGAAAAATCTTTGATAATCAGAAATTATCAAATTTTTCTTTGAACTTTCTTCTCTGTTTGAAGATGAGCATTTGTTGTTTGTTTCGAATACTCATAATAGTTGCTCTTTGAGAGACTTTAAATGTGATATTGCTGGAAGTAGCTAAATGCAAAATATTTAGGAAAATCATTCATATGACAACATTATATTGAAATAGACTTCTATCAAACATTTTCTATGTACCTAAGTTAATTTTGGAAGTCCTTATTTTGTTACAGGACTGATTAAAATACAAAAAGTAAAGTTTCATTGTCACTTTTGATAATGTAATATGACTAAATCTAAAGTGTTGATAATAAATACTTTTTAGTCACAGAAATAACTTTCATTAAAAGAGAAAAGGAGGAGTCTGATGTTAAAAAGTAATTCTCATGTGATTTTGGAGGAGAATTTTTTTCAGAACTTCATTCCCAATAGTTTGAACAAAGTAGGACCCCTTTGAAGACCTGAGACCACCTCCCCCATTTCCCTGACCTGTGTGTACCCTTCTGCCCTGGGGAACTCTTGTCACCAAACTCTCAGTGTAAGTCACCCATCCCTTCGTGTGGTCCATGGTGATCCCGCAAATGGTGAGAGGTTATGAAGTGATGCCATTTGAGGGGTATTTTCTTGTGGGTTGTTGGGCAGAGGGTAAACCACAAGCATGTTGCAGAAGAAGTCTGCAGAACTCTATAAGAGCTGATGGTGTTCCCCAGCGTCCTCTCAGTCTGACTAGCTGCAGAGGGTGGTCAGGGACCCTTGAGAAGACTTGCACTCAGTGAAGAAATTAAGAATATCAAGTGTGTGTGTTTGTTGTGGGTTGGTGAACAGCGAGAGGGCAGTGATTGTCTTCTTATGTTCAGGGTAATTATTTTTGCTCTAGTGGCCTATTTTCACCATATCTTTGGCTATTATTAAAAAGTCATAATATAGACCATTTAATAGTTGCCTTTCTACGGGGAAATATTTGAGGACGATGGCAACCAAAAAAAATTTGAGTAGGTATTTAATAATTGCTAACACTTAAATTATGTGCTTAACTTGAATATTCAATGCATATTTTCTAGGTACTGTTTTAAGCCTTTTACACATACTCACTCTTTTCTACAATGTAGGCCCCTGATGTGGATCTTATTACTAACTGCATTTTGCAGATGTGAAATCTAAGGCCCAAAGAAATTAAGTAACTTATCTAGTGTCAATTAATAAGTGGCAAGCCAGGAGGTGAACACAGGAGTTTAATTTTAGAGCTATGTCTCTTACACGTATAAATTCAACTGTCTTTTGGAATAAACCGGACTAGAAGATGGGACATAGTAGAGTAGGTGAGCTAGTTCTTGCCCGGATAAGGAGTATGAAGGCCCAGGAGTGATCTGTGGGAAAACACTAGCTTTCTGGGGCATAAATATTATATTTGTTTTAAACAAAAGTCATAAGGTTTCTTTCCTGCATTGCCTCTTTGATACATTAATGTGATAAAATATGAGGGATGTACATGGATTGATTCCTAAACTTCCCTAGGAAATCCTCTAGACCAGGGGTTGGCAAACTAGGAAGGCCTATGGCAGGCCACCTATTTTTGTAAATAAAGTTTTATTGGAACACAGCCATGACTAGGAGACTGTGTATTGTCTATGGCTACCTCTTGCTACAGGGTCAGAGTTGGTGATGATGGAAGACTGTAACATAGCCACCATCCTAACATTTTTACTATTGGCCCTTGCAGAGAAAATTTTCTTGAAAGATCCTTGAAAGTAGTCTAAAAAATCATGAGGGTCCAACCTTCTGAAGCACACACTTTGGATGACTATGGTAAAGACCTGCTAGGTTTCCAGGACCAGGGGGAGTCAATCAGCCCCTCATGAGCTCATTTAACCTTCAGACATCCATGATGGTGGTAGCATTTAGTTGTTCTCATTTATTTATGTTTGTTCCACACAATGCTTTTAAACGATGATTTATTTCCAACATTAAAAAAAAATGATTTCAAATAAAAATAAATTTTTGGATTTGCTGGCAAACAAGAAACAAAGCCTGGGCTAGTCTTGCTGCCAGGCCAACACAGCTGGAGCTAGGTGGTGTTCGCTCCTTGTGAAGGGATGGGCGTTCTCCTCAGCCCTTACCGCTCTCCGTATTCTTCTTCCACCAGCCCCCTTTCATCTTCAGATGGCCTTCTGGCTCCAGGAGGCATTTCTTTTTGGGAATTCCAACTTAGACCAGTCCCTTCACTTAACATAGGGCAGGAAACTGAAACTTAAAAAAATAAAATAAAATAAAGTAAGGGGTCAAGGCAGTTGGTGAACTAACACGCACATCTCCTGTCCCCCTTCCCCAAGATTTATATATGGGTGTCCTCACACTTTCTTTAACACTCTCTTTAAAACTCCTTTCCCAAGGCTTAAGATGACTGGGACACATCAAACATATGCTGGTGTAACGTAGTCATCTATACGTTTTCAAAATGATTTCATTGAAAGAGTAGCACAAGGTACAGACTCAGTGGGCTTGAATTCCTTTAATTTTTATAGCAGTTTTCTTGACATTCCACAATGATGTCAAACACCCCATTCCGTGGATTCAGATATCCTGGGCTGTGTTTCAGGAGTCATCACTGGAGAGGGAGTTTCCCGCTATTCAGTCATCAGCTTTGGGAGTTGAGGAACTGGAGTCACTTATTAACTGGCAGGAAATACCTGTAAGAGAGAGGATATCTAAGCTTGTTAGCTAAGCAGAACTTTCAACAAGTGAAAAAAAGTTTACTCTGTTAACATTTTAACCTTTCTTTTTTTTTTCCCCTGGAACATTTGGCTTGCTGTTTATCGTAACAGTAATTTCCAAAAACTAATGATCAGTACAGTAACCAATGGGAAAATAGAATTTCATGCCTAACATTCCATTGGACTGACAATGTCTGTTAAATATGACCTTTAATTCCAGATTCAACATGTGGTGGAAGAATGAATAGATTTTCCAAAGGTCTGTTGCTGAGTAAATTATGATATGAAAATTAAGATGGTAAAACAAAACTGATTATACTAACATTAAAGCATCCTGTATTTGTTTCAAATAGTAAATATCCTAGCCTTAATAAAATCAACATATTATTAAGTAATGTTTCAACAATTTCAGATTTAGAATTTTTTGTTTTCCTACACTATTCTAAGCCTTGTGAGGAACTATATCTTAATTAAGAAATTTTCAGCAGGCTTGTTTTTTTTTTTAAACACAGTTAATCTTTTCTATTTTTTTTTCAGAAAGACTTTATTTAGCAGTAATTCTTTTTCATTGTATAGCATCATTCTTTTTCTTAGAATTTTTATTTTATAATTTTATTAATCATATTTTATTTACCCAATTTTATTAAACATATTCAGTTTTATGACCTCCATAGATAGTTTTCCTAGTGAGTGGACTCTTTAATTATAACTGCAAGTATTTGCCTGTGTTATGTTTTGAGTTTAGGTACTGGCTACTGTCCATCATTTTTCACAAAGAACAAATAGTGCCTTCTATACGAGTTTTATTTATTTTCCTGATGACTGCTCTTTCCTGAGGAGTGGTACAGTATAACCCAATAAACAGTCTAAGTTCAAACAAACTACATTTATTTAACAAAATTTATTAAACACTTCCATTTATGAACCACTTTTGGATGTAGAGATAAGACACAATTCATAAGTACCCAACTTTTTTGTTATTCTTTTCTAGAAATTTTTGGATTTGTACTGACTTTTATTTTCACTTACAAATTTTTGTTCTTAATTACCAACGCTTCATCAACTCTTGGATTCCTACCCTTTCATTGTCAATTGTTACATTCTGTCCTTCACAGCCATAAAATTGTGACTCACTATTGGCTCCTTCATTCATCCCTAAAAAAATTATTGAGTGTAGCATTTTTAGATAAATGAATTCTTTTTTAAATAATAAAATCAGGAAAAAATTATTTAATCTTTACAGAGGACTCTATTCTATGAAGATGCCCCAAACTCTTTATGAGAATAAAAGGGTCCAGAAATAATGTTATTTTGAGTATATTTATGAAAAATTATAAAATTCATTTTAATAATAACTGCAAAGATGGAATTGAAAGCAATTTTTTTTTCTCATTATTGCCACTCACTGTGAGGATTTGGCTATTATTTGGATTATCATTATGTAGAATATAAGATGAGTTCTTGGCTGCACATCAGTCTTTTTTTACCACAACCTGTGTAAATAGTGACTCCTTTCAGTGGCAAGATTTTGGAAGGACAACAGATAGAGAAGAGAGATTAACAAGTTTGCACCCTTTCATCACCTGTTAATTTTCAGTGACTACATCTTGCAAGGAAACTTGGCACTAAATTTTACAGTTAATATTAAATAAATGCCTTTAAAAACCTTTGTGGTATCCACAAACATCAATGAACATGCACAGGTCACATTCTGAATATAATCCCTTGATAATAATTATATTATGATCCAGGAAAGAAAACTGTCTCTTCTTCCTTAACAATCTGGTTCATAAATATGTCCACCTAGGAAAACTGATGCTAGAATGACTTTTTTATGCAGATACGCTGAAAATGGAACTGGGTAGAAATAAAAAGTTTGCGTATACTTTGTATATTTTATGTATTTGTTTATGTATTTTGGTGTATTTGTAATAAAGCTTTCATTTATCAATGTAATTTTCTGCTAATTATATTTGTCACTTGTGAAGCATCTGGGTGGTTCTGTCAGTTAAGGGTCTGACTCTTCGTTTCAGCTCAGGTCCTGATCTCAGGGTCATGGAATTGAGCCCCATGTTGGGCTCCCCTCTCAATGCAGAGTCTGCTCCTTCCTCTCCCTCTGCTCCTCCTCTGACTCTTTCTTTCTCTCTAATAAATAAATAAATAAACAAATAATAAACTCTTAAAATAAAAAAAAAATAAATTTGTCACTTACACTTACACCATGTAGTCTCCAGATCTAATTTCTGTTTCTGTATTGAATCATCATAAAACAGTGTTTATTGAGTGTTTATAATGCAGTATCAATTTGCTACAGTCTAAGTACCCAAAAAAGAGCAACCAATAATTTAAATATTGAGAAGTATTATAATTTCCTGTGACAGGGGTGTCCCATATTGGAATTTATTCTTGTTATCATACAATGACACTTGTTACTATACAACAAATTTATAATTGTTACCATACAATGAATATTAAAAAAATTATTAAGTATTATGCTCTAAATCATAACTCTTCTGATTCTTTCCTCATTTCCACCTTTGATCCCCTTAACATACTGCACTGGAAGTGTAGTTAGTCTAGAAACTTCTTTCCCACACCATTTCCTTATCTCTCTTTGTCTTCCAGAGATATTGTATCACTGCCAGAAAGGCCTAAGGAACCTTTGACAGCCAACATTGTGTGTAATTTGAGAAGCACAGGAACTCCATCCAAGGATCTTTCTCTCTCCCTTACGTTGCAGTGGCTGACATTTCCTCATTTTGAGTTTTGAAGCCTTTTTAGTTTTCAGAAATTCCTCACTAAAATATAAGTACCTCACAGAGAAGTAAGGTTCTACAAAAAGGGGTCATAAGTTAAGTAAAATGAGAAAGGACAGAAACTTTGACTGTAGAATTTTGCCTCGGTCCTGACCAGGCAAGCCTCAACTTCTGCCTCCTCAGATGCCCTTTTCCACAGCACACTTGTCTAAGTTTCCAGTTTTTCAAACTCACCCTCCCAGTCTCTGCTTTCTTTCATAGCCAGGCTTCCTCTTCTTGCAGTCACTTCTCAGATGGTGCTCATGAGTTCATCATTCCCACGCTACTGAAACTAATTCCTCTAAAGTTACCACCAAAATTCCAATGCAGAGTTAAAGGTCTTCTTGGTTTTGACCATTCTTGACCATTTTAGTACACTTGATATGGCCACATCTTCTGTGAAACTTTCTTCACTTAAATTCTATAAAACCACCTTCTACAAGAACTCTTTTTACTTCTCAGATCTAGACCTCTTTAAAAAAAATATGATATTTGAAAATAGGAGTATTTGTGGTTCCATCAAATCTCCACTCTAGCTCGAGCAATCCCAGACACATCTATAGATTTTGCAGCATTTTTTCTTGGCTAGACCTCTTACAAAAACCCGTGTACCTGCCCATGTATCCAGACGTCACACAGGCACCTCAATTCCCATTACTGGACTTATTCATCCCACCCTACCTAAGTCTGCTGTTCTTTTAGTATTTCCTCTTTCCTTCTATGATATCATTATCTACCAATTTCTCAAGCTGGAAACCAGAAAAATATGCCCTTGTCTTCTATTTCTTTCTCTCTTCTCTGATTAGTTACTACATATCATGCATTCTATCTTTGGATGTCTTACATCCATTTCTTTCTTGTCGTCCTCATTGTATTCATGATATCAAGCATGACTTAATAATATTATTTATTCTTATTATATATTCCCTTTTGGTTGGCTCTGGAGCCTCAAAAGTGGTTTCAGATTTAAATCTAATTTTCTCACTTACTTTCCTTTCATATTTTCCCTTTCCTCTAAGAAAGAGTTCAAAATGCTATCAGTCATTCATGATGATGTATCCAGAACTGTATTTGGTAAAGATTGAGTACCCACTACTATGTGTGTGGGATATGCCATTGGAAGAGTCCTAGCACGCATGGTGCTAATATTCTATAAGAGTCTCCACTGGTATCCCTTACCTGTATATCCGATCACTCCTATACTCTACTCCAGTAATGCCATGTCACCCAGATTCTCAGAACTTTTCACTCCCATCTTGGTGTATATTTCAGTAATTCTGTTTGCGAGGAATATCCATCTCTAGTCTTTTGCCCCCACATCAGTGTAGTGATACTGATACCTTCTTTGTACTGGATTCTCTTTCCCCCTTCTCACCAAGCTGCTAATTATACCCTCCTTTGAGCCACTGAGTACTTACAGCATTGAGAGAACTGTGATTCTATCTCCCATCCTGATGGCAGTGACATTGTCTTAGAGCGTTATTCTAGCCTGTGTACCTCACACATTAAACAATGTTTACTTTTTTTTTTTGAATGGACATGTAAATGTCTATTATGAGGGTTTCTTGCCAGGTAACTTCATAGACCTGCCTGTAGAGTTGAGTTTTTTCTGAAATAACAGTTCTTCCTTGGGCTTAGGTGCCTGAGGCAGTTGAGAATGAAGAAGTCATGATTCATGAGATGCTGTTAAAAACTGTTGGGAAGCTTTCTGCTTATGCACATCAGTTACCTAATTAGACATCTTTTGTTAGATCAAAAGATCTAACCTGCTCTGCCTTCATGTACTATTCCCACAAGACAGTTTGGAAAATGTTTAAATATTAGACTGGAATTGGTGTTATAGAAATGTCCTTTTAAAATCAAATACAAGTATTTGTGCATGTGTGTGCATATATAAATATTTGTATTTATTCTTCTGTCTTTCTGCATAGCGCAGGTGCTTTGTGATAAGTTTAGCACATCTTCCCCAGACTCAACCTGTTGATGAAAGTCTGTTAACTGTCAGGGAGATTTAATGTAACAGAGAAAATCCTTTATCCTACTAGGAAGCCAGCTCTACACTGTTTCTTGCTGAGGATGAGTCAGAAAAAAAAAAAAATTTGAAATAAAAAGACACAGAGACCAACTTGAAGCCACAGGAACATATTTCTGGAATTGCAAATGGCATATGCTGGTGCCTGTGAACCAAAAATATGCATTTAATGAATATTAATAATATCTAAGTTTACTTTTGAAACTTATCTTTGATGTTTATATTACTTTATTTATATGAATTTCTACCAGAGCTTTGTAATTTGTTCTGTGAAATGGCCCTGGATTTTTTACACAAACTTTAATAGGAAGTAGCACTTCTTTTCATTTCATGTGTGGATAGACAATAAATTGAGTTGAAGATTTTGAGGGAAATTTCAATAACCTGATTTTACACTTGTGGAAACGACACAAAGACCTTAAGAGACTTTCTTGATGTTGGAGTATTATTGATGGACTCTTCTAGGGCTGCTCCCATTATGCCAACCATAAGATTCGTGGGCATTTGGTGGGTTTTTTTTTTTTTTTTTTGGATAATGTCATTAAATCGTCAATTAAACTTGTATAATTCCTCTGTGTTGATCAAGGTTCCTACCTGATCCCACTCCCGGCAGCAGAACTAGCCAGCTGTGCTGATTTGGGGACCCTCTGCCAAGGTAGGGAGCCAACATCATCCTCCGGAGTCTGTTTCCTACTTGCTGTTTTGGATAATGGGGTTGTAATTGTTTTGATTATTATCTTACTTTTCACTTGAGAAGCCAGAAACCAGCAAAACAGAAGAATTTCTGGATGTGTTTTAGTTGTGTGGGTGCACAGTACATACACTGTGGAGAAAGAATGCATTCACATGCTGGATGACCATTTTCCATAAAGGACTGGGTTTTTAAATGTGGATGATTATATGTTATTAAACAAAGATTTATTTCATTTTTTCCTCTTTTTATTCTCAAGAGTATTGCAAAGGTCCTGCATAAATATAGTCATGTAGTATTTTGAAAAGGTATTCGTGTGTAAAAAATAAGGGGAAAATTAAGTTCAATATTCAGTTAACCTAGAGACAAGACCATAAGGCAGTTCATGGTGTACAATATAACTTAAATATTAAGATAAAATTAGTTATATTAAACAAATCTTAATGTAATTATATTATAATGCACAATGACTATATTATGGCCAATATTCCAGTTATAAATTATGTACTAAATAGTTGCATGCAAGTAATATATAATTAAAGTTTTAAAATAATAAGTATTTTGCTTTAATTTTATCATTGTTCCTCCTAATTACTTATGACCCATTTTCATCCATTTATTCTATTAAATATTTCTTTACAAAGTAACATGTTCTATGTGCCACATTAAGAATCATGACAATGCCTTTTGAAAAAGCTGGATCTCTTATTAGGAGCATCATATCCTGAAAGTGACAGGAGTTAGAACTGTTTCTAAGTAGTAACCTAAGCTCTCTTCTGTGGTTCTAGTGTGGGAGTAGTCAGGAAGAAGGGATGTAATTCAGTATTATGTTTCCTTCTTTTCTGAGACTGTATTTCTCGTTATTATTACTGATGAATGATCTCTGAAAATAAAGTCATTACAGAATTTCCATGAACTCACTCTAGTCTTGAAATAGTTAAATGAGATAGGAAGAAAACTTAATTTTGCTAAGTTCGAGATCTGAAGGGTATGTTGTTTTCTTTTAATCTGAGACACCTATAGTCCTGATTCCACAGATCAAAGACCAAGTGCCCAGCAATTCCCCTTCCCCATGTCCTAAATGGCCAAAAAGCATTTTTAAATTCATGATGTATTTTGCATTAAGATAAATATAATTGTTCATAATTTTAAAAAAGAAAAACTTTATTTTCCATTTTATTTATTTTTTTCAGCGTAACAGTATTCATTCTTTTTTTTTTTCTCATTTTATTTATTTTTTCAGCGTAACAGTATTCATTCTTTTTGCACAACACCCAGTGCTCCATGCAAAACGTGCCCTCCCCATTACCCACCACCTGTTCCCCCAACCTCCCACCCCTGACCCTTCAAAACCCTCAGGTTCAAAAAAGAAAAACTTTAAAAAGAATACTTTGGAATGGAAAATTATTTTAGTTAAGGATGTATATTTTGAATCAAAGAATTTCACTTTTAGAAGGTAATCATAATCATGATCACACAATGCATAATCAAGTGAATGTCTTAAATTTAGGTAATATTTTTAAAATTGAGATATATAACAAATGGCCATTGTAAAGCAGACGTGCTAACCGCTACACTGTGGAACTGCGTAATGGTCATTGTGTATATGAATGTACATCTAGTACAAACATACTCCTAAGATAAACTAAAGGGAGATTGTGTGTATAGTTCTTTTACTACCTATACAGCTCCTCCAGAATCCCTTAGAAAGATAATAAAGCATTCCATAAGGGTTTAATCTTTGAAAGTTTTAATAGTATAAGAAGCATAGCTATGACATAATGCCTTGAAAAGGTCTCCCCTGTAAGGCTTGTTCTTATGAAATCCATTTTATCCATCAACATTTAGCAGAGTTATTGGGATATGTAAATGATTCTATACATTTATATTCTATATAGTCTATACATTTCATTCTCTTCTGTTTTTCTTTACATTTATCTTTTCAAGGAGAAATACGTTTTCCTCGGAGACTTTATTTCTCTAGTCTCAGTGGAAGACTAACTTAGTTTAGATAATTTCTCAAACTGATAGGTGCAATACAGACTGCCTTCTCTAAACGTTTCTTTTTACAAACTTTGGAAATTGAGTTCTAGAAAGATTTAGTAATTCACTATGTGGTCATCAATCTGTTACAGGCAGACCTGGGTCTAGAATCTCAATGTTCTTTCCTTGGTACCAGCTCCATGCTCTTGCACAGCGTGACCCCAAAGGCCATATGAAGTGATTCTTAATGTGCCACAGGAAGCATTGCTTCATTTTATGCATTATAACCCTAGAGTCTGTTGTATTTAGTAGCAAGAAATGGTTTCTATTCCTCCTCTGTATATTTTCATGCATTAATTGTAGATTGCTCATCCAAATTAACTGTCATGTGCTCTTTGCAAAATTACATCTTTCTCATCTTTATTACCAGCTACTGTAGACTCTCCTAGTACTACACCACCCACTGTCACCACTAACATGCCTGTTACTAATAGAATCGCTATGCAAAGCAATGGTAAGAAATCATTACCTTTTTTATTTGTAGTATGTCTGATGTGATAAAAAAAATTGTCTTCTAAGAGTGGAAAATCTAATGTTCAAACAAAATTTCTATCATTGGACTCAATCGGTACATTTGTACATTTGTAAAGATTAGTAAGAGAAATAAATATCACTTGACTCCCTTGAGTTCCTTATTCTAATGACCGGTGGTATGAATACATTTCCAGTACTACTCTTACCCATTTTTAGCAAAAACTGCTTTCAAAGGAAGCGTTAAGAGAAAAACATTTCATTAAAAGGGATTAATTTGCTTTATACTAGATATCTGAAAAAGTATTCATGGTATTTTGTCAGATTATACTCTTCAGGAAACCAGTTTCTTAAAGAATTTTATAATTTCAAAAAAACTAAATTATGTTAGTAATGTAATTTCTCACTGAAACCAACTTTATTTAAGTGTTCATGACATTTAGATCTATTTATATGATAATACTTTGCTCTATGTTTTTATTTGTGAAGAATAATGGTTAGAATGTGATTACATATCAACTAAGTCAGTTTTCAGCTGATGAAATTTCAATTTAAGTGTCAATACTTCTTGCCTCTTTTCCCACATATACTCTTCTATTTATATATTTATATTTTTTGTAATTTGTAAATAGGGCAGATATATGAGATACATAAATGAGCAGGGAAAATGCCAGGTAACGTGAGTTATTATTTAGTCTGCCACCTATATGGACTACATAGCCTTGGTAATTCAGAGTAAATGTTTTAAGTCTCTCCTAGAAAAGAGAAATTCCAGTCAGGTGACCACGCCATTGCCTTGCCTACAGTAATATTCTCAAATATGAGCTATTAGAAACAAAGGCATTTTCTCAACCCCAATCATTTAACTTGGGAGGCCAAAACATCTGTAATATATCACCAGGGACCAAAACCCAGAGAAAAGAAACCCACATAGTTCATTTTTTCTTCGGCTTCAGGGGTTACACCAACTTCCTCTGTGAGGACATTTAAATTGGAAGTATGGAATATTTTACATGCAACATAGATATAAATTTCACTAGGGTTACAAAGACATCGATTCAGGGAAGTGTTTATGGTTATTCTGGTAGTTACACCAAGGAGATTTATAACGGGGCAAACATTCCAGCAACCCCCAGGAAAGCAGCAGCGGCTGACGTTCCCAGTGCATATTTCACATGGACTCCAGCCAGTGGATGGGAATATTATAATTCTAACTAAGTATTTCGCTCTTTGTATGAATATACAAAGAGCCTCTGTGGCATTCTCCCTCTAGGACAGGCACATCCTCTACTGCCCAAGAACGTTTATACGATGCTTCAGAGTCCTTGACTTGGTGGAGTGGAGCTGTATTCACTCAATCATATAATTTCTGACATTCTTGAAGAGAGCCTTGTTCAGCCATCTCTCTCTGCGTCATAACCTTCATTGGAGTTTCAACAAAGCAAGCAAATGTTAGACTCGGTTAAAATGGCTTGACTTGACTACATTAAAGGGAAAAATGCAATTTAGATGATTCTTGATTTAAAAAAAAAAGTAATCCTAGCATTTAAAATTACTCCACAGTCATCACATGGTAGAAATATTCTCAAAATTGTGTTTTCAAATCTGCGTACTATCAGAATACTTTTTGCCACATCCTTGAACCATCTATACTATTGATTTAATAGTTTTAAATCTAAATTGACTCACATTTTTATTTAAACATTTGCATTTATATGGGAAAATCGATATTGCTCTTGTAAAATCAGTAGTTTGTTGTAAAACAGAAATGAAAAGCAAGAATAAGTGTAATGAAAACAATGTTATTGAATTTTCCCTATATCATATTGCTTTCTCATATCTCTATGCCTGAAGACTTCATTATCTTTTTTAAAAAGGGAGAGTTAACAAAGAGAGACAGACTGTAATCTAATAAATATTTTTTCTTTGATGTAGTCAAATTAGAAATAATTGGAAAGAGAATTACTTGTTCACCTTGTGAATAAGTGGGATTTAACGTCATGTTCTAGACTATCTAAATTATTTATATACTGTCAGCAATTCCAGATACACTTTTCTTATTCCTTGGGAAACTCACTCAGGCTTACGATCTGATATATTAGAAAATCCTGTTTTATTCACTGTAAGAAAGATAGGCACAACTATCAAATTTGTCATCTAACTTATCCTGTCCTTTAAATTCTGGTTTATTGAAGAGTTTTGCTGGGTCTATCAGTGATGATATGCTGGTGTGGGGAGGGGAGTGGGGTTGTGACTGTTTAATAATCAGACATATTTCTTCAGTGTATCCATAAAATTTCTTTTCCTAAACTTTATGAAGTGTTCCTGTTTCTCTATGGAAAGTTCTTTTTGTTATCTTCAATATGACTTGTTTCTGTTACCTCAGTTTGTATATAGGAAAATCATATCTTTAAGTTATTTTTCATAAACAGATATTTCAATATGAGATGGATAATCTAGGTATTCTCACAAATAACTTTTGAGCCTTTTCCATTACACTCTTAAGGAGCACTCTTGGGCCAATTATTATTTGCATACCAAACTGTAATTTCTGTGCTTGAATCATCACTCCAGTGCTACTGAATATTAAATCTTGTGGGGTCAACACAAGTAACCCAAGTAAGGGAATAACTCCGTTAGTCCTTATTATTGTTCTAAAAGTCTAGCTTACACATATTAATTACATCACTGCTTCCAGATTCTTTTTTTTTTTTTTTAAGATTTTATTTATTTAGTTGACAGAGAGATCACAAGTAGCCAGAGAGGCAGACAGAAAGAGAGAGGGAAGCAGGCTCTCTGCTCAGCAGGGATGCAGGGCACGATCCCAGGACCCTGGGATCATGACCTGAGCGGAAGGGAGAGGCTTTAACCCACTGGGCAACCCAGGCGCCCCATGCTTCCAGATTCTTGACATATGTTTAACTATTCAAGTAAAAAAAATTTCTCTGGATGTGTGTATGGATTGGACAATCAGTCTAGCTTTGGATGCCAGTTACCTAAAGAAATCATGTGTGTAGAATGAGCAGAACTCCAGTGATATTATAAATCCAACTGTCATGTTATAGTGACCTCATCACCAGTTCAAAGATATCATTTTGACTCTAAAACAACATTTGGAAAAAAAAAAATAAATAAATAAAACAACATTTGGTGTATACTACAACATCTTTCTTTTCAAACAAATGTTTTAAAACCTACCCTTTCAAACCTCTGTTTCACTCCTTGAATATAAAATAAATACATAGTGTCGTTTCTATGTCTCCTAAGAAACCCTGGAGTGTTAAGAAGGACCAAAAAAATGATTAATTGGAGAAAGACCTATTGACAGGAATATACTGTTTTGACACCACATCTATAATGGCAAGCAGTGATTTCTACTTTAAGGTTCTACTTGATTGAAAGTGTCCTCTCTATTGGAAAATGGGTATGCTTGTAAATTTGTCCCCCCACCATGCCCCCCACCTTAAGAAATGTCTATCCTGAATTCTTTTGGCTCGGCTGTCATTATTAAGACAATGCATACATCTTTTGAAGTCTCTGGAACATATGAAAATGTGTGATTAGTGTTTCTATTGAGACCCTGTGGGAGTTATTACACCTATAGAAGACCCTTGACTGCCGGGATGACATGGGAACGCCTAAATCAGTATGTCTTAATTGTGCATTTTCTGCAGCAGCAATGCTTAAGCCAGCTATTTTGCTGCAATCCCAAACCCCTCCTACCAGTTCTTTGGTGGACATTTTATCTTGTTTTGACAGTTCATTCCTGGACTTGTTTGCCTACATTATTCAGAAATTTTAAATAAGTGTAACAAGTAGACTCCCGAGTATATAAATGCCTCATTCTGAGGCTTCTGAAGGGAGACTACTTGGAAATGATCTACAGCATAAGAGAATCTGTAACATAAGATGTTACATTGTTCTCTGTGTTCACGTTTTATTTGCTGTAAGCACTTTCACTCTAGGGAGAGTGCTGTATTTATATATTGATTTAGGCTGTCTCTGATATTGGATGTGTTTTTCATTTATAAATAACAGCAGATTGGAAAAAAATGAGGCAGGAAATATTTAAAATTTAAAGAAGAATATCTTAAATGTTTCCAAAACATTACAGAAATGTCAGTAATAAAAAAAAATAATGAGTTTTAGTATTTTGCAATATTTTCCTGAGAGGGAAAGAACAGTACTCTTAAACACATGCTTTAGGTCTCCATCTAGTGGTTGCTTTTCAGTTCCTCTGCTGATACTGGGAAACACAGGATACCCTTAGGATCCTGGAATATCTCTTGGACTTCTACAATTTGGATTTCTTCTCAGTCACTCAGAATGTCCGTGATTTGATTTGATGACATATGCTATGTGAAAAAGGCTTTTTTTAAAAATCTGAATTAATATCATTTGTTTTATACTCCTCTAAATATACTCCTCTAAATATTTTAAATTCAGAATATTTTGAGAGAAACATAAAATCAAAAATCATTAAAATACCTGAAGTGCTTTAGAAGCTAAATAACCTAGTCTACATAAGTTAAACCCATTTGTCCTTGGACTTGTGCAAATTTCATGTATTTATATTATTACATCGGGGAGTGGAAAAATTTTTAGCATGAGATTCTGACCCCATAATGGAAAAGCATTCCTTTAGTAGTGTGACTGGAATTTCCAATTTGATAGATTATAGGGGTTTCCAGAGTCAGAGTTTTATATTTTTTCTATTGACTTCCCAACTTTTTTATTAAATCTATTCCCCAACATTGTTTTAATTATATATTTCTACATTTTCTGTGCTTACTTTACTTAAGATATACCAAACTATAAGAAGAAAGATGAAGATCATGAAGAAAGATGACTGACAATAACAGATATTCAGTTTTTTTTTCTCTGTATATATAGCCTATGATATTTTAAAATGATTTTTTTTTTTTATTAGCTGCTTATAGTAAGTTACCCTCTAACACACATCTAGAGAGATTTAGCAAAGCCTGGCTGGTAACTTCAATTTACATTTACAAAAAAAATATATGTGTGTGTGTATATGTGTGTGTGTGTGTGTGTGTATGTATGTATATATGTGTGTGTGTGTGTGTATATATATATATATATATATATATCAGGCTACTTTAAAGATTGTCCCAAAAAGAAAAAGGCAGAACTTTCCTCTCCCATAAGATTTTTCTTTCTGAAGCAACTTAGCCCAGTTAAATTTCTATCTGCAAATATTTTTTCTTTTCCCCTTTACTCTGATACAAGCGACTATATTTATGGAATTTTGATGAAAAATCTGGTAAATGAGTAGAAATAAATGCTATATTCGGGAGGGGAAAGAGAAAAAGAAGAATAAGGGACCAAGGGCACCAAATATATGTATGCTTATTCTTTTTCAGGTTAACTTCATCCATCATCCCACTCAAGTTTTCATATCCCAAACTCTGTCATTCTTTATAGTGTACAAAAAAATGATAATTGTTATAAGAGATCAAATTGTACATGAAAAAGTCATGAAAAAATTTTAGAATTCATTTCCAAAATCCATAGAATTAAAGAAATATGGAAGTGATAACTGCGAGACAATGAATTATTTATAAGAATAAATTAATTGAGAACTCTTTCTAAGAAGTTACAAAGGTCAATGAGCATGTCAAAATATCTCAAATTTTCTGTACCTATGTAGAAGGTATTCTGTTCTTTTTAGTTTTTTTTTAACTGAAGTATAGTTGACAGTGTTAAGGTGTACAACAAAGTGATTTGACAAGTGCGTGTGTTATGCTGTATTCACTACAAGTATAGCTACCATCTGTCATCACACAAATGCTATTACAATGCCGCTGACTGTGTTCTCTGCACTGTACCTTTTATTATTGTGACTTATTCATTCCTCCTGGAATCTCTATATCCCAAAAAAGGCATTTCTTTTAAAGTGTTTAAAATTGTGTGATTGTAAATTTAAATTGGGAATTATATAACTGTAAATTATAATTAATGGACTAAATCCTATTTCCAATGGACAGATGGAATTGTCTATAGAATTTCCATAGTGATGCAAAATATCCTTCGTCACCCTGAGGTTAAAGTGCAGAGCAAGGCAGCAGAATGGGTAAGTGAACTTGTACAATTTCTTTTTGATTTGAAAACTTTAACCTCAGGAAATCTGGAAGGGACTCTGCTGTCTGGATAACTGAGTCCACAGATCACACTGGTACATAGACACTGTTCCTTATACATACTAAGAATAGATGTAGAAGTGAGGTGTATGCTGATTTCTAGAAAGGGAGGTGCACTTGAATCAAGGACAAGCCTAATAGACGATTAATATCTAAGGAAGAAAAGAACCACACAAATAGAAATATGTTTCATAGGTATCTTTGTTTACTACTATATCCCTACATTTTCAGCAGAGCTTTAAAAAACTGATTATATATCTTTAATTTAAGTGTTTGAATATTTGATTCATAAACCAAAAAGCATAACAAAATATATCATGAAAATATTCTACCCATCCCTGTAGCCTATCTCCCTGGAGACCAACCCATCTGCTTAGCAATCACTATTAATTTTTCTTATTTTTTCCCCCTGAATTTCTTTGTGCATATAAGAGAAAATAAGACTATAGATTCCTCTTTTCCCTCCTTTTTACACTAAAAACATATTTTGCATACCATTCTACACACTGTACTTACTTTTGTTATTGCCAGATTTATATTGTAAGTGAGCAGAGACCTTCCTCTTTTTTTTTTTAATGGTGCATAGTATTCCATTATGCGGCTACCTGGTCATTGATTTCCCAAGTCTTCTGTTGTTGGAGATTTAGGGCATACTAATTTATTTAATCAGTATTCTATTAATGAAAATTTTTATAATTACCAGTAAAAAGAAAACAACCTCAGTATTTTTTTTCTTGTCCTTACAGACGTCACCTATTTTTTAGTCTCCATAACAAAAATTTCATTTTCCATAGGTTTCTTTTTTTCTTTTTTCTTTTTTGTCTACTGCATATTGAGACTTTGTACTGCTTTTTATATGTAATACTACTGTAGTCTTAACACTGAATAAAGTCACTCTAGTATACATTTTGTGAAAGACAGATCTTCTTATGCAGAAGGTATCTAGTAAGCATTCCCTTGGTAGCAAAACAAAGTTAAATCATACATTGAGATGTAGAGGTGACTGTCTGTCTACCTATCTGTCTATCATCTATCTATCTTTGAAGAATAACTTAATATAACAATACAGTCTTGTTTTGAAGGGTCTATAGTAAGAAAACTCCTATTCTCAATACACTTTAAAACAGGTTAACATAGGAAACAATCATATGGATAGAACAATTCTATTATAAAATTGAGAAGAGCAACATTCTCTAATAGAAGTCAATGAAAAATGGGGCTGTTGACTTTTTGGACTGACATATTACGGTCAGTAATTAATTCAAACACTGGGAGATATATTTCATTTCCAAATGGAGGTCAGCCTTATATAAAGAGCCTATTCTTTTTTAAAATTTAATTTAATTTAATTTAATTTTTATTAACATATAATATATTATTTGTTTCAAGGGTACACGTCTGTGATTCATCAGTCTTAGACAATTCACAGCACTCACCATAGCACATACCCTCCCCAATGTCTTGCAACCCATTTACTTCCAAGAATTCTTTTTGTTTTAAGTCAGAATAATTAAAAAAGATAAAATTCTTTATTTTCATTCTCAAATAAGCCACTACTAATATTATTAATCTGGGAAATTAACATTTACTGGAGAGTCTGTGCCTTAGGCAGCATATAATTTTACATTTATATTTATTACGTGCATAGTTTTCAATGTAGCTTCATTCTCATCTGAATCTAAACTTTACTGGAAACTTTTCATTTAGGATGCAAGATACCAAAGCAGATGCTTGATACTAGAGAAAACACAAGTGGTGTTCCTGATTCATATTATTGCTGTTTTAATTTTAAAATAATTTAATACTTTTTGTCAGCACCTCGTAGAATTTACATTCAACTTTAAGAATGCTTGCAAAGAAGGCTAACTGTGTGTATGAAATAAGACCTAAAAAAACCTTTGAAAGTGATACAGAAATAGGAAGATTTCATAACAGTAAAGATATCCCATTTGTGATCGTATTGGACAGTGCATCATGGGAGGTTGCTATTTATATTGAGAGGAATCCATAATCCATTGCTTCTTTAAAAAGTCTGGTGCTAAGACCTATAAGACTGTTAAATAACCCACATAATAATTAACATAGTTCCCAATAATATTGAACTCATTTTGTTTGTTTTTTAAGGGTTTGTGTTGTTAATTTGTAATTCTTCTTACTAATATCCTTTAAGAGATACTTACTAGAAAAATATGTGTTATTGTACCACAACAAACCATGTTTGTTGAATAAAGAATATAGAAGGTGTTTATTGTGTTTATCCTCCTATGTAGCCCTCAGTGTTATGGCTAATTCAAAGAACCACTAGAGTGGGGCCCATTATAATATGGACTAGAGAGGAAAAGTATAGTGTTTCCAGACAAACATACTTGGATTCCAATCTGGGATCTGCTACTTCTTAGTTGGGGACATTGGGCAAGCTGTTTCCTCTCCATGAAGCTCAGTTTCTTCATCTATAAGGGTGGGGGAACAGATAATACCGATCTCATTAGTCGTTGTGAGATCGAAGAAACAACCATTGTAAAGTTCTTGGCATATTATGATCCAGTGAATGTTATTTTTACCTTTCTTTCACTCCTCTGGCTCTCTGGGATTTTCCCAGGGTCTTATTCCAATAACAACTTATCTTTTGGGAGGGAAGAAACTAGATTCAGATATTATTTAGAAAGTATTATCAGAACTCACCCTTTTCCATTGTGTTTTTCAGCTCAATTCAACCTTCCAAAATTGGAACTACACTGTTTATGTGGTTAATATCAGGTAAATGACGGAATGAATGATTTGAAAAATAAAAAGTAGTGTCTAGTTAAATGCTACTCTTCATCTCTCTGACTATACCCCACACACATGATACCAGTACGCACATATACATACACCATATTTATAGTCTTTCTAAAACAACTCTGTATTATATCATTTCTTTGCATAAAAATCTTCAGTGCTTCAGCAATTGGTTTTAATTTTCTTTTGATCATGGATCCCAATCTGTTTTTAAAAAACTAGTATGTATTCCCAAAATATAATTGTGATTTTAAATAAATTTGTGTCTTACTTAACCAGTACATGTTAGAAATATATTACAAATTATAACAAGATAATCAAGTATTTATAGAAGTTCTGTTAGTTTCATCTCACACCCCAGTGAACCAGTGATAGCACCGCAGTTTGGAGGCTGTTTTTCTACAAGATAAGACATTTACACTCTGCACCTAGCTTTTCAAAAATTTATTTTACTATTCTATTTAAATACTTGCACTGCCTAGCAAATAGTATCATCCACATATCCTCCTCTGCAACTTGCATTCACAGTTTCAAATTAGTTTTCAAAAGTGTATGTCATTACCCCTAGAGAGATATTCTGTGAACCCAAGAGACATCATAAGTTAACACATGAAAAGGGATCACATGTTGAATTAGCTCAGGAAGTACATTCTTAAACAAACTGAAGCAGATTTCTATAAATCCAAATATCTCAGATTATTTAGTATAACCAACATGGCATCATGAGTCTTGAAAAGAGAACAAGGGCGCACAGCTGCCAAGCTTATTTACAAAGGAGCCATTTGATCTCGGACATATGAAAAGAACAGGAACCTCAGGACACGTGCTGGAAATACTGGCTTAGAATGTTCATTTTGCCTCTTTCTTTTACCTCCTCAAATTTTGTTGCTGATGATGTGGCAGATGAGGTTGATAATGAATATACATATTTGTATTTATAGTTTTCACCTGAGCACGGAAGAGGACAAGATTAAAGTCAAGAGAAGCATTGTGAATGATCAAAGGTAACACTGACAAAGCCTCACAGAGAGTGTAACATTCTTTCTCTAGCTCTTTGTTTTGACTGGTAGAGAAGTGAAAATAATGAGATGAGGGAAACATTTTAACAGGTAATGCTTTTAAGTTATCTCTTTAACACTGGCACACTAATTTTTTTTTTTTTTTTGTCTTGTGGTCAAAGGCATCAAATAGTAGAGTGGATAGAGATGTACATCTGATGAAAAATAATTTAGAAGTAGAACACTTAAAATGTATGAGTTATTATTTTTTGTATTTTTAGTTTACTTACGATAACCCATTACCTCTTAATTGAAATTTCAAAAAGACCGTCAAAAAAAAAAAAAAAAGATATTTACAGCTTTAAGTAAGGTGCTTATGTACAGTAGCATCTAATAATATGGGTAATAGTTAATTTTTGGAAGTCTCCATTTTAAAATTTAAATCAAGATGATGACTTAAGCAAGCAGGTAATTTAACAGATCTGTCCTACAGATTCAGCTGGCATATAAAGGCCAACTGTTCAGAGTGCTGTGTAATTTAAAAAAACTTAAACTCCTAAATGAAGTAAATTTAGTTGTGTTCAGGTAGTCTATTACATTTCCAAAGAAGAGAAAAGAAAATAGTTGAAAGGCAAAAGTTCATTAAGTCTGGCTCTGTGTCAATACACTGAATTAATTTTACAAATTTAAACCATAATGATGGAATATCCTTCTTTTCAGGTGATATAATCTTACTAGGAAAAAATAAAAATAGAATTTTATATGAGAGTTGGCCAGAGAGTTTCTTTTTTTTTTTTTTTTTCTGTTTAATATTAGGAAAGCAGATGTGTTTAAGTTATAATTGAAACTTTTCATTTTGGTATATATTCAACAGACTGGCTCAAGCTATCTAATGAGGGAAATTTGTTTTTATCTTCTTTGTTCTTTTTCCTTTATGATCTGAAGAACAGAATAATTACTTTAATACTATACTCTTGATGGTGACAGGATTTTTCTATTTAGCCAAATCATTTTTTCTCTAACCTGTGCTGCTCGGTCATGTTGATCTTTGAATAACAGATCAGAGATATGGATCCCTTTGCTGAACACTTTGTCTAATAATTGAGGCAGCCGTAGTTTGGGGTGTCACCAGTCATGAATCCTCTTGAAGTCAGCAGTGCCCTTTTTAGTGGACCTTCTATGATTCTTCTAATACCCGGTAATACTAAGTCAGCCATCATTCGTGTACATCAGTATCTCAGAAACTCTTGCTTGAAAAACATTTAAATTCATGGGATCTCCGTTTTCTGTCTGTCAAACCAACAGGCAACTTTACAGAAAATTACAGGGAGAGGGAACTAAGACCATGTATACGGAAAAGTCCACATGTTTAGTTTTTCTTCAGTATGTATCTTTGAATCTTTGTCTCAAAAATTTTTGAAATTATTTAAAAGCCTATTGTTTAAGCATGTTTTAATGATTTTTGAATTGTTTTAAAATGTATTCTTATAGTCTTTCCCCTTTTTTCTCCTCTCTACGCTCAGAGATGAATCTTTGTAGTCCCTCATAGTTTTTCTCAAAACCAGACTCTATTAGTTTTATACACAAACTTTTTTCCAAACTTTTTCTTCAATTTGTTGTAACACTTAACATAGACCATAACCTCAGATAATCCTATCCTCCTCTATTGCCTGGACAGAGAGGAAACCAAAGCTGCAGAGACGGGTTTATTCAAATAAAGGATGATTGATGGTAACAACCAATGAAACTTTGTGGAACCATAAATGAACTTCAGTTTTCAGGATGAGAGAGGAAAATACAGAGATAAGACCAGTGAAAATGCATGGCCGCTCTTGAATTGCTGAATTTGGGTATTCAGGATTATCACAATGCATTGTGCTCATTATGTTCTTAGTATTCAAGAGAAGTAAAAGGTCATGTTCCCAACACTAAGCTCTCAGTAACTGGAGTAGCAAAGCTTATCTTCCTACAATAATTTAATCAGAGGATACTTTTCCTAGGCCACTTAAAAAATCATTAAGTTATCACAGTTCACCATTCTTTTTACATCTGTGTCTTGCTCAACCTGAAGTATGACTTATATGTGAACAGTGGGGAGTAGATCATTTTTGAGATAAATAGCTTTTCGGACTGAATTATGAGAACAGTCACACTTTGTCTTTGAAATTAACACAGATATTTAGGGGAAAAATGGAGCCCTTCTTTCATTTCACCTAACCTTGAATAGCATAGATTTCAGTCTTTCATTTTTTAGCACCACAAATATATCAGTATTCTGTTTTATTTTTATTGACACCTACATAATTTTATAAATACAATATGTCATGCCTCTCTATTGGCAATACTTATTTCAAAAGCAGCATTATTATGTTGAAATTGGCGTGTTTTGATTTCTGCTATTGACTCTAGCTATGAGTATAGTGAAACAGAAAATTATATTATTTCAGAATGTAGAACCAAAAGTTTTGGTGGGGTTTTTAGGATGTACCTCTGCTTCTCATAGAAATGTTTTCTTTTTAAAGACATCCAAGGTCAGACAGTCTATAAACTCCTTCTGTAATACCCCCGCAATCACCATGTATATTTTAAGTATTTATTTTGTAACTTTTCACCATACAACATACTGGCAATGCTTCACAGAGATGGAAAATCATTATCACTATTCTGGAGAAATTGTAAAACGTTTGTAAACAATAACACCCTTAATAATTTTAAAGTCAAATGATCAGTTTAGTCAGATTCATTGGAACTTTTCTAAAAAAACTTCATTTTTGGCTCTAAAGAAACAAGAATTAACCACAAGTATGATCCTTTCTTGCCTGTATGCTATAAATATTACTTAAAATAGTTCTTAAAAGAAATGAGGTGATAGTGATATGATATGATAGAATTATACAGGAGATATCTTATATATATAATCTAGTCATACTGAGATATTATTAACATTACAATTTATGTAGCCACAGGAGTCTCTGAGTGCCTTGGCCTGTTTCTCCTATCTCAACCCTTCATGGTCATCCCTTTTACTACCATATCCAAATGTCCTTCTTTTCCACCAAAAAAAAAAAAAAAAAAAAAAATCAACCAACCAATCAGCAATCCCAATAATTACATCTGCAACATTTTTCTAGGTTGGTGATTTTGGCCCTTCTAGTTTACAATGCTACCAACAATGCCAGTTTAGAAGGAAAAGACATTGAACAGAAGATCTTAAAAAATAATGAGTCCCTGGATGAGGGCTTGAGGCTGTATACAGTGAGTGTGAGGCAACTGGGTAAGTGCCTTTAATTTTTTATGTGTATTTTATATAACTTTTCAGGTTTAATTGAGGCAGCAACAACGATATTCTTCCTCTGTGCATTGTTTGCGTATTGAAAACTATTCTTTCCGATGATGATGTCATCATATTGGTGGCTTAGTAACAAGTGGGTGACGTGGTTCACATCAGAGAGATCGACACATGTGAATCTAAAGGAATGAAAGAGGCAGAGGAGAGTTTACACTTTATTGGGGGGACCTGTTCTGGAAAAACTAAGAATATGAACAAAGTGCCCATGTAGGCTTGATCAGAATTGACTTCAACTTAAGGAATAAAGAGTGTATATGTGGAACTAGAGGTTATTATACTAAGTGAAATAAGTCAGAGAAAGACAATTATCTTGTGGTCTCTCTGTTATGAGGAGTTTGAGAGGCAGTGTGGGGGAGTCATAAGGGGAAGGGAGGGCAAAATGAAACAAGATGGGACTGGGGAAGGGAGACAAACGATAAGAGACTCTTACTCTCAGGAAGCAAACTGAGGGTTGCTGGGGTGAGGGGTGGGGGAGAGGGTTAGGGTGGCTGGGTGATGGACATGGGGGAGGGTACGTGCTATGGTGAGTGCTGTGAATTGTATGAGACTGATGATTCACAGGCCTGTACCCCTGAAACAAATAGTACATTATATGTTAATTTTAAAAAGTATATATGTGGATATATGGGAACTCTAATGAGGTAAACCTTAGAAAAGGCAGTTTCTTATTAGAAAACATCTCCTTCTCTTATGCTTCCTATCTTCATTAATGATAGCACTGACTTCACAGGAATAAGAAAATATGGGACTTAGCCCAGATTTAGAATCAGTTCTTGCCTAGATGCCATTTGCATATGGAGTTCCAACCACACACGTGTACCTCTGCAGACATGCCATGCTCCTTGATGCTCTTCTGTGTCTTGCCCTCATGGCTCTTCCGTACTCCCACACTCCACTTGATATCACACCATTGTTTTAAAGACAGCCCAAAGTTGTCTTTTCTGTGATGTGTTTTGTGACATCATGATGCATAAGTAGGAGTCAGTGCCTTTGAGCATCCACTTCCTGCTTTCTGGATCCCTAGAACACTGGACAAATTAGAAGACCAGTATTTGACTGGACTTATTTACATTCTTATGGATATTTTCTTTAAACAGGAATCTCCTCTGGCTTGAGAACACCTCTTTCTTTGTTTGTTAGCTTGTTTTTTTAATCACCCTCACTTCCTACCTGCCCTGTGAACACCCAGCACATTTCCTATCACTTAAATACTTGAAAAACTAAGTGAATGAGGTTTGATGTAAATATTTTGGTAACATTAATGGTCACATATGTGGACAACCAGAAGTGAAGTCATTATTGTAATGTTATATGATTATGTTATGATTAAGCATATTAATAGAGATCAAGGGAAATAAAACTGATACTTTTCCTGATACACACACATTAGGCTAAGGTGAGGGAAGCAAGTTATTTCTCGGTTTCTAAGAGGCTGATTCCCACTGAGGCCAGAATCCCGGTGTGATAGTAAAGCAGGCATCCCTGCTTCGATAAGGACCTACCCATATGTAATGTGTCCACTTACACAACTACAGAGAACTCACAGAGGTGGCAGAATGCCAGTCATCATTATGAACATCATCATCATGAACACTTTCTCAGTCTCTGTGGGAAAGTGCTTGCTTATTAGCAAATGGGGCTTCATGAGGCTGGAGAGAGTGCACATGCTACCTTTCACAAATGAGTCTCCATGAGGAAGTGGCTTGATGAATGGTGGATTATATATGACAGGGTAGCTCTGTGAGGGTCAGCCAGCTTCATCTCTGTCCTAAGGGACTGAGGAATTCCAGAAAACTCTCTGCATACCTAGATATATAATTTATATGACTTAATGTAAATTCTGTGCTTTATTTTTTTTCTCCAAGTGGACCTATGAGGAGAAGTTCCTACCAATTGAAAATATTAAGAACAAACCCTGGTGATGTTAAGGTTTAGAATGTGTAGATGGGAAATTTCTTTAAATATTTGGCTGGTGACTCTAATACAAGTTTCCAATAGTCTGGTATAACTTGCTATTTTTCAGTCCTGAAATGACATAATTTTGTTGTCATTAATATATTGCGTATATTTGAAGTATTTTTAAAATCATAAAATCTGAATTACTGATGCCATGACGTTTGCCCACAGAGTTTTCCAACAACAGGTAGGATGATTTGAGGAGAAGGGCATGTGCAAGAGGCCTGTGATGCTGGTTCATGGGTCTCCTCTTGCCATCCCCCCAGCAAACGTCCAGGCAATAGATGCTTTCAGAACAGCTAGACAACTTTTCCATAAAATATGCTTACAACTCAATGACAGCACAATTAATGCATTACTTTATAGGGTTTCACCTTTGGAAAAAGATCATATTTTGATCTTCAAAAATCACATTCTGAATTTTTCAGGATTATCATTGCATGTAGTGTTTATTTTTTGAATATATCTTTATCTTACTCATTTTATTGGCTAATGATTTATGTTAGAATAATGATGCATGTTTTATGATTATACTTACTTAGGTGTGTGGTTTGACTTGAATAATTTTGGTATCTGAAATGTACTAAATGTTTATTGTTCCTGATTTCTAAATTTTTACAAATTCTAACCACAAAAAACTGGTACTTTAGTATTACATGAAATAAATACCTAAGTACCAACACCATCATTTTCTCTCATCTTTCACCCGTAACTTCAAAGAATAGATTAACATGTCCATGTTGGCTTTTATTTTCATGTAGGTTATTGTCCTGAAGATGAGGATCCCAAAGACTATTACTGGCCAACCGTCCAACCTTCTGTAAACATCCATCCCTGTGTAGGGAAACAGGGCTTTTATGCTTCACGGACATGGTAATGCTTTTATTGAATCTTGCTAGTAGAGCTCCATATTACCTACCTTCCTGGGTTACACAGGTTGCACGATAGCTCCCATGCATTGCATATTGATTGGAAAGATGGGCAAGAAAGTCTGTGAATACCTAAATCACACACTTAATGGAGGGTAAAGAGGCAGGTAGGTTACCCAGAGAAGCCTTTTGACTCCAGGCACCATGCTGATGTAAGCCTTCTCCAAAGAAAGATGGGGAAATCTGGAAACCATAGGGTGATTCTAGAGCAAAGCATGTGGATGAACAGCACTAACCCACAGCTTTGGAATATGCATCTGAAATTCCAAAACTTTTAAACAGTTGGAAATGGTTATTGGTGGAGGGGGTGAAAAGAGGCAGAAAAAGAGGGAATACATTCAAGATTCAGATTGGGCTGCTAATGCAGGCTGTCAGGGAATAGATTTTTCTGAAGAGTTTAGCAAAAACCTCAGACACAGCATGACCGCAGAGGATTCACTGAATACTAAGACCAGCCCTTCACCCTCTGCCTCACCCCCAGTTAGAGTTTTCTCACAGGGAAAGAAGGGATCAGCAATGGAAACTGGCCCAACTTTGCACATTCTGCTGTTTGACATGTGATAGGAAGGAAGGAAGGAAGGAAGGAAGGAAGGAGCTTTAGAGAGTTACTGACCCTAGTTTAAAACAAGGCTCTACCTCTTCCTGGCTGTGAGACTTTGGAATGTTCTTTGATTTCTCTGTCTTTTCCCTCACCTATAAAGTGTGGATTGTAACCCGATTTGCTGAGTCTTGTGAAATCAAAATCAGATTTTATCAAAATTCTTAAAGAGGTGTTTGACCCATGTTACTGAGTATGCCATTGACCTTAGTAACCAGAATATCCTAGCTTAGGACACACAATAGTGTTTCCAGGGTACATGGCACCTGATTTTTTTTTCTAATAAGATTCTTAGTGGGAGTTTTAGTTCCATGTATTACAATTTTATTTTCAAATGAAACTTACCTAGGTACCAAAGGCAAACTCTCAAACTTATTATTAACTAATTTTGTCATTTAAAATGTCATTTATGCCAAATATTTGAAATATCTTGTTTTGTTCCATAGTTATCATGACTCTACCAACACATCTGTAGTCTACTGGGGGCCTCCTGATCTCTCCAATTGTTCAAGTGAGCAATTTTTCTTCAGTTCTCACAGGCAAAATGAAATGATTTCATACGTCATAGTTTTCATCCTCTTTAGATATATTCTTCTCCTATATGATAACCATTGTAATAACAAAAACTAAGTAAATGATTGTTTCACTTAAGGTAGAAAATTCTGTTTTCCAGATTCTAACTTTTTTTTTTAACTGTTTTTTCTGTTGGAGATTAAAAATAGACAATTTTAGAGAACATGTAACATATAAATTGATACTTGTGTCAATGTTTTTCAGTTGTGTATTCTTTTCTTTAAATATTTTATTTATTATTCATTTGAGGAAGAGAGCGAGCATGAAACCTTGGTCGGGGGTGGAGGGGAAGGGGTAGAGGGAAGCAGGCTCCCCACTGAGCAGGGAGCCTACTGATGGTAGATCCCAGGACCCTGAGACCATGACCTGAGCCTAAGACAGACTCTTAACCAACTGAGCCACCCAGGCACCCCTAGTTGTGTATTATTTTTAAGCAGGAGATATACACTTATTTTTTGTGATTCTGGGGATAGTTCTCTTAGAACTCTGTATGAATATTGATCCCTCCAAAGTTGGGATTATGAAGTGAAAATATGAAGTGAAGTATGTTTTGGATTCCTGAAATGTTCAAGATTTTGTGTGTTGTTGTTATTTGTTTGTTTCTGTCTTTTTTTAGAGGAAGCAAATGAAGTGGCCAACGAAATTTTAAATTTAACCAGTGATGGGCAGACCTTAAGCTCAGCCAATATTACCAGAATTGTAGAACAGGTCAAAAGGATTGTGAATAAAGAAGAAAACATTGATATAATGCTTGGTTCAACTTTAATGAATATATTTTCTAATATCTTAACCAGTCCAGACAGTGACTTGCTTGAGTCTTCTTCTGAGTAAGTATTTTTTTTTCTTCTGGAGATTAAAATTTATTGGATACATGTTATGTAATTTCTCAGTTATCTGACTGCTAGGTGTCCAGCTTTCGTCGTTTAAATCTCCAGAAGATGCATGGACATTTCCCAAGATCATTCACAAAATGGATTTCAAAGTTCTCTATTTTCTCTCTTGAGAAATATAATTTACAAAATGATTAGGATTGTCCATCTGGCAAGATATATAAATAGCTCCAGAAAAACATAATCAGTATGTCATTTCTCATCTGAAAAAAAGTTAACTGGAATTAATTCACAAGATAAGCTATTATATATATTAGCATAGGACACTTTTCTTGCAAAGGAGACATTTAGCAAACATTCCGCTCAGATCTTTTATGCATAATGTGGTCGATGTAAATTCTGTCCTACGGACTGTGACATGGAAATGCCATAGCTGTGATCATTGTACTTCAGGAATGAAAATGCTCAGGACATGTGAAATGTACCATTTTTACACAATTAGTAGGCATCTACTTATTTCAGTTAATGTGTTAATATTTCTTGTTTCCTTCCTTTCAACCAAATTTTTTCAATGAAAATCTTGTATCTGTTAAAATGTATTTTTTTGCTTTCTTTATCTACATAATAATTATAAACTTCTTTATAGTGTCTTAGAGTCCAAAGAAATGCTTTTACATCATTATTTTCCTTTGATTCTCACTCAGTTATGAAATAGAAAAGGTATTTTTATATAAAAGGAAAGAAAAAGACTAGGAAGTGAAAAACAATATTTGTTTAGGGTGATGTAATGGTTGGTATTCCTTAAAGGATATTTCTCCTGAGGATGTATTCATCAGTATGATTCTGTATTTTTATTGATGTTTTTGTGGTTTGGAATAATTTTGTTGGTATTCACGTCATTAAGATCAGAAAATTTAAAGGCGGTTTTAGTTGGTCTGTATTTTGTCCTGCTGCAAATCGCATGTGTACAAGTACATAAATAACGTGTTAACAGTGGTATTATCATTTCTTTAGAGCTTTAAAAACAATTGACGAATTGGCCTTCAAGATAGACCTAAGTAGTACATCCCATGTGAATATTACAACTCGGAATTTGGCCCTTGGAGTATCATCCCTGTCCCCAGGGACAAATGAAATTTCAAATTTTAGCATCAGTCTTCCAAGCAATAATGAATCCTATTTCCAGGTAATGAGCTGGTGCTTTCTTTAATTTTAATTAATTAGACAAAGAAAAACTACCTGATCACTTGCCAGTTTCTGCTTCAGGATCTTGGTTGGTGGGGTGGCAGGCGCGTAGGTCTGCTGAGGTTAATCGTAGCAGTAGCCACAGGCATGTGGACACTGAGAGGAGGTGTCCTTTTAGCACCTGTGTGATGGGGTGGTCAGCTTACCTTCTGCAAGAGGTGACAGTGGAACTGAGTGTTCAACCATTAGTGGGAACCCCCTATTGAGAGTGATGGGAGGGGATCTTCCCAGTTAGAAGAAAGGGCTTTATTCAGGGTCTAGGTGGGAAGCACTGGCCTGTATTCAACCCTACCAATTGTTGTCAAACTGCATAGTATCACCTGGAGTGCTTGTCAGAACAGAGTGCGGGCTCCCATCCCCAGAGCTTCTAAGTTAGTCGGTCCTGGGTGGATCTCCAAGGTTTGCACTTGGAACAAGTTTCCCGGCATTGCAGATTGGGCTAGTCTTTGAACAGCGCTCTGTTGAGAACCAGTGGCATGGAGCCTGGGAGGGGGTAGGCAGTAATGAGACTGGATGGGTTAATGGAGAGCCTCTCTGCCCTGTGGATGTGACCGTTCAGCAGATAGCTTTCAAGTTCCCACGTGTGTCAGTGTTAGCCGCATGGGTAAATGAAATGATTGGAACATCGTCCTTGAGACGGGAGAGCCCGCAGTGGCGCTTCTCCACTGTGGAGATAAACCAAGATGGAATGTTTAAAAATCTGGAGGAAAGGAAGGATGTTTTTCGCCTCAGAGTAGCGGCCCTTTTGGATATTTCTGTTTCACATTTAAGAGTGAAAACTTGGTCAGCTTCAGTCTCATTCTGAATCCATTTGTGGAAAGACATGTTTTGGCCTGATCTGCGGGTTCTGGGGAAATGATATCGAAGAGTATTCATACAACTTCTGCTGCTTCCTCTGTGCAGAGATACTCGGTCTCAGCAACCAGACAAATCAACTCCAATCTTGTGGGTTTTTTTTTTCCTTTTTTTTGTAGTTATCTTTCACTAAGTGTTTTGAGAAAAGTTCAAAGTCTATTAAGTGTAAATCTCACTCATACTTGAAGATGTTAGCTGATTTGTGGATCGCTCTACTTGTCTTGAAATCAGTGCATCTTCTGTTTTTCCACATTTGCAAAACTCAGAGAAGATCCAGGCTTTTGTCTGTAGGGATTCAGTCAGGAGGGCAGTGACTCTAGTGGAGGTAAAGGGAAATCCCAGCCCTAGCCAAGTAGCCCCTCTCCTGCCTCGTTCAGTACATGGAGTAGTTATGGTAATTTGTCATTACTTGACCTGTGCATCTCTCTTTGTGTGACAGATGAATTTTGAGAGTGGACAAATGGATCCATTGGCTTCTGTAATTTTGCCTCCCAACTTACTTGAGAATTTAAGTCAAGAAGATTCTGTATTAGTTAAAAGAGCACAGTTTACTTTCTTCAATAAAACTGGACTTTTTCAGGTAAGGGTTCATTAAATCATTTTTCAGTTGCAAGTTGAGTTTCTTTGCTCAGAAGGAAAATATGAAAGTTTGGATTCCTTGAAAATATATCAAGAGATATAGAGAAATTAACCTACTATATCTTCAAAAATGAAACATTTTAACATAATTAGTTAAGCATTTTATTTCAGATGATTATATCCTTATTACAGGAAGTGTTCATTTAGGTTTTTTAAATAAATCAAATACTAGATTAAGACTTGCATGGTACAATTAGGAATGGAATTTGTGGAGAAAGGATTATTTATTATTCCTTTTGTTAAATATTTTATGCTCTCCAACAATTTAGACCTTCAGAGTCAAAGAAACTGTATGCCAAAGGAAAGGTTTGGTTTTTGTTTCTGTTTTTTTTAATTCAGCAGGAAGGACTGTTTACATAATGAGCAGCATTCTTGGCTTTAATCAGTTTTCCCATTAATATTTCAAATGATCTTTGGCCTTCACACCCCAGAGTTGGGTGGCATTGTGCTGAGCACATACTGTCATTATTATTGGCATCATTTCTAGATACTAGAAAGTCCACTGCCAGCAAACACTGGTGGCCTCTCATTGCCTGTGAAAGTACAACCCTATCCAGAGTAGTTTCACTGAACTCTTTCTAAAAAATAGAAATTGTCTATTAAATACCAGCATATATTAAACAATGTCATCTGTGTAAGAGAAAATAGGCAAGTCTCAAGGCCAACAGCATTGCTTCCAACTGTCACGTACAGAGGCGTGGCAATGTAAGTTGCGGAGAAGAAATACCATGAAATCATTTACAATAATTCTAAAATTTTAACATTTTTTCAGCCAGTGTTTTAGAAACAAGCTATATAAAATTTGGGGTAAATTAAGAATGTGATTACTATTATTCTGAAGGCTTTAATAGTTAGGAACAGATAAAACTGCACTTGTAAAAATTATTTGAGGCTTACAATGCCAGCTTGAAAAACAAAACAATGCAGTATGTGTCACAAAAATGTGATGGGTGGTGAAGGAGGCTCTGTTCAAAGAGGTTGAGTCCAGAGGGAAGGGTTTGGAAGAAAGGTTAGAACTGTCAGAATCTGTCATTGTTTCATTTTGAGTCGGTCTTCTGCATGCTGCCTTTCCCTTCTCCCTTGGTACCTCCCAATCAACATATTATTAGGAAACATATATTTGCTTTTTAAAGTAAATTTGTAGCAGAGTCAGAAGATTTTAAGGATTCTCTGCTACTCCCTTAACATACTGAACAAGAGATGAATATTTTTTTTGTCTTTTAATTAATTAATTTATTTTTTCAGCGTAACAGTATTCATTGTTTTTGCACAATACCCAGTGCTCCATGCAATACGTGCCCTCCCTATTACCCACCACCTGTTCCCCCAACCTCCCACCCCCGCCCCTTCAAAACCCTCAAGTTGTTTTTCAGAGTCCATAGTCAAGAGATGAATATTTTTTAAAGAAAAGATTAGGTATCCACAAGCCATTACCAACTTTATTGAGCATGATCACACGTAAGTAACAGAAAAGCCATACTCTGAATGCTGAGATTTATTTGGCATGTAAGAAGCCATGTAATTATTCCCAGACAGCTGATTTGTAAGCTGCAACAGAGAAATGCAGGAGGTTTGACAAGAAAAACATGAGGGAAGAGGGAATGAGAGAAGGTCTTGCTGACAGACATGCTGTTGGCCCCAGTCATTTTGCAATATGGATTCACTGCTTTGATTTCTTCACAACCTCATATCTGAAGGGGAAGCTCCAGAGGGTGGCAAGTGTACAATGAAAGAAGGTAGAAATTCTGGATGGGGATATCTAGATGGTACTGTTGGTTAAATGTCTGACTCTTGGGTTTTGGCTCAGGTAATGATCTCATGGTCATGATCTCAGAGTCCCGAGAATGAGCCCCTCCTCCTCAGATCCATGCTCAGCATGGAGTCTGAATAAGACGCCCTCCTTCTCGCTCTGCCCCCACACCCATGCTCGTTCTCTCTCTCACTCGCTATCAAATAAATCTTTAAAAGAAAAAAAGAAGTTCTGGATGGGAACTTCATCTAGTAGAATTACATTTAGTTGTAAGTTACTAAACACGTCAGGTCGTTGTTAGCGTGGATTTGAATGATGAATTTTTTTTTCTTTTAGTTTATTTTTCTCACCGTGTTTCTTTTATACTTCTCTAAGAGCAAACAACTTCATCTGTTTTCTAGGGCAGGGAAATGATCTAATTGTTTCGTGGCTTTTATGAGTACATGATTTCTGGGTTCACATTGTTTCTGATGTTAACTGGCTGACATCAGTCACAGCAATCACGAGTGAGGTTTTATGAACATCGCCTTATAACATTAGCTCATAATCTTCCCTCAATGTATTTATTATAATAAGGGAAATAGCAAAGCTCTTTCAGGAAAGCCAACAATTCGATCTTATAAACAGGATGTTCTATAATTGAAAATCTTAAAAGCAAAAAGTGCTGACAGTTTGCATGTTTGGGAGCACAAAATCAAATACAAGTGTATTTCTGACTAGTAATACATTTTTTTTTTTCTTTCAAAGGATGTAGAAACCAAGAAACGCAGCTTAGTGAGTTATGTGATGGCATGCAGTATTGGAAACACGACTATCCAGGGTCTGAAGGATCCTGTTCGAATTAAAATCAAACATATGAGAAACCAGGTAAGAAAATGCCACAAAGGACAATGAACAGAGGCAGATGATTTCAGAGAAGTGTGGGGTCTTTTTTTTTTTTTCTTCTTCTTCTTCTTTTTCTTCTTCTTCTTCCCTACATGTTAAGAATTTTATTCTGGCACTTTTTGGAGGAGGGCAACTTTCCAAACAGGAGAGAACAGGTAAGCAGGTGGTGCTGTAATGTCACAGTAAATGTTGGCAAGTGGGGGGATTCATCCCTTCTAGGATTCGGTCTTCAGAAGAATGAGAGTGAAGAGAAGGACCCCGCTTTTTAAGGAACGACACATCAGTTTGAGAAATTAGAGGCAGATGCCGTTGCACCATCCTGCCGTTAAAAGGTTTGGTTGTTTTTTTTAAAGCCAGAAATTACTGCTACTGGGAAAGCAGAAGGGAAACAGGGCAGGATTGACTCATTTTTTGAGAGGTTAGCAGTTATCTCGAATCTTGGCAAATGTTGCTTTTTTTGTTGCTTCAATGCCCTTGCTATCGTCTGTTTATTTGATAAAATTATATGGGGGTCCTTTGGTCTCAGGTAAGGCCAGGCACAGGCTCTCCACTCTTTTCCAGAGGGCCCACTCATGAGTCTCGCATTTATTAGGAAAGCAGGAAGGCAGGCAGGAAGGAAGCTGGCTGATAAGGACTGAGGCTTGAAAGTTAGGTCATCTAAGAACTAGCCTGGCTTTGTCACTGAGCCCTCTGAGACGTCCTTGCTCTACCCTCTGGCTTCCTTTGTTTCAGCTCCTTCATCCATAAAGAATTTTTTTTATTGTGGTAAAATGTACATTACATAATATTTACTATTTTAACCATTTTTAAGTGTACTATTGTGTGACCTTCTTCGTGCTCTCCAACCGAAACTGTGGACCATTATATAGTAGCTCCCCATTTCCCCTCCCCTGGGCCCCTATGACCACCATTTTACTCTCCCTTTCTGAGAACTTAACCACTCTAGGCACCTCTTGTAATTGAAATCGTATAGTATTTGCCCTTTTGTGACTAGCTTATTTCATTTAACCATCTTTTTCCAGGTTCATTCAGGTTATAGCATCTACCAGAATTTCCTTCCTTTTTAAGGCTGGATAATATTCCGTGTGTGTGTGTGTGTGTGTGTGTGTGTGTGTGTGTCTTACATTTTTTAATCCATTCATCATACTTTGATTGTTTCCACCTCTTTTTTCTTGAGAGTAACGTTGCTGTGAACAGGGATGTTTAAAATATCTGTTTGAATCCTTACTTTCAATTCTGGGCACATACTTAGACATAAAGGAGAATTTTGAAAGTAAACCGAGGTTACAATGTAAAGAGCTTTGATAAATGCTGAGGACAGCATTTTATGGTGGGACATACGTAGTCACCTTTAGATAAATGGGAAGCATGATTCCTCACGAGGTTATGGTTGATTTCCACTTGAAATATCTGTGAGAGGAGATCCTTCTGGACTGCCTGCTGTTCCTAGATCGTATCGGCATGACTAATACCGGTCTCTTTCTTTGTGAAAACCTTAGCATTTTGACTCTTTTCCCATATTCAGATCATAAGATCTTTCACTTATTTTAAACACAATTTCGCATGTTTATTCTTATGTTAATATAGGCAGTGCCTCATCCCATCTGTGCCTTCTGGGATCTGAACAAAAACGGTAAGTTTTAAAATATTGGCTGTCTTAAGAACAACTGAATTTTAAACATTGTTAGACACCCCCGTTTCCTTTCATTCCACCCCAGCCAGAATGAGTCACAGTGTAAGTGTGATAACTGAACTGCAGAGTTTAGTTTAGGTAGCTTGGGAAGTGAACCGAATTTCTGCAACTTTTTACTCATTGCAAGAAGAAATAAGTAAACTTGACCTTTTTTTTTTTACCAATCTCTTTGATTTCAGTTATTTTGAAAATACAGTATGCATTTTGATTGCCACTTTTAGATGAACATCGATATATGCTTGATCTCATTCTTTTAAGGATGCCTCTGAGAGTATTAATATGCATGAGGCACACAATTTAGAATCTAGCTACCAGACTTCAGATTATGGGGAAAACATACTAAAGGACTATAAATAAGAAATGGTTATAATACATGCATGTTGCTTGAAAGAAATGAACTGCCTCCAAAATGGCATTTGACAATTAAGAGGAAAAGGCACAATTCAGGGAGAAGTCACTAGGTATGAGGTATGGGGATCTCTTCGATGGGAAGAGCAAGCTATTAAACTTCCCTTCTCTGCCCCCTAAGGGTCACCTTCCCTCGGGGATACCCGGTGGGATTACCCTGCCTAAATCTAAACTAGGACCAGTACTCCTGCTTCTTGGTAGAAGTGGAGTCTGAAGGTGTCCCAACCTCTGTTTTTGATAAGCCTTATCACAGCTGGAAAGTTATGTTGTTTGGTTTCTAGTTGCACAGTTTTAAGAAATTGGATTTGCTGGAAAATAATTAAAATGATATCACCTTGCAGACTTAAAATATTCTTCAAATATATAAATTGCTCATATTCCACATCCTGCCATAAAAGTCAGATAAGATGCACTAAGGGCATTTATAAGAGGTTTCCACTGTGCATGATTGCTTTGTACATATTAAGAATGCTGACCTCTGTTTGTTCTTATGTCTTTACAAAAATAGAGGCTGACCCAAGGCAAAAAAATGTATTGATCTTCAGACTTCATTAGTATGTAACATATTTGAAAGGGGGATACTCTTCATGGAAGTTTATTTTGTAATACATTAAAAGTTAAACTAAAATCAGACTTTTGCAGGATCTTCAATAGAACACAGTTGAAAATCACTGACTAGATAATGTCCTGCTGCCAACCCAGCACTAACAATCTATGATTCCAGGAATCTAAATTATTCTGAGTATTGGCAGCTTTAAGAATTTTATCTGTTTGACTGATAAACTGCAAGGCAGAAAAGACTGAGGCATATTTTCCTAAAGAAGGTATCATCTATTATAGAAAAGGAACTGGCCTGCTGTTATTTTCACACTGTTTGTGGACTTCCTCTTGCAGAAAGTTCTGGATTTTGGAACACTTCAGGATGTGTGGCACACAGAAATTCAGATGAGAGCGAGACCGTCTGCTTATGTAACCACCTCACACACTTCGGAATTCTGATGGTAGGGGAGGAATTTCTAAACTCATTTTGAAATGGTATAATTTAGGAAGGCATACTTCTTTTTGTAAGTCAGCTTTTTTAGATTATGTGTTTTGGGAAATTATTTCCTGATAATTATCATCTGTATTTTGAATCTTGGTAATTAGGAGAGATCACATATTTAAAATATGTAACAGTAATTATAAAAAAGAATTCTTTTTTCCTGTAGTATTAACAGCAATGATAAATAATCCTAGAAATAAGAGGATCACCATGAGACTCTTGAATTAAGATAGAAACAGAGTTGGGGAGGCAGAGAGGAAAGGGGGAGGGAGAGAGAAAAAAGTTAAAGAGGAAGATAATGTTGGGGTTTACTAACACGGAGGGGAACTGTGAAAATTTTGATAAAATATTGTTCTTGTATTATCACTCATTGGATTGAATGTGACTTTATAGAAGGTACTGTGCTAGGTGATCCAGCTGTCACCCCAAATGATGCAGCCCCGGCCCCAACCCCTGGTGAGCACAGCCTGTTGGGACAGGTTAGGGACTAGGACACCATGAAGTCCTTAGGACTGCAAGAGAAGAGGGGGGTGTGACATGTCTGTTACCACTAGACCTTCATATTATTCTTTCTTTCCTTCCTTCTTTCCTATGGCCCTATTTTTGTCTCATTAGCCAGCCTGTCCAACAGTTTTAAAACAAAAATTAGATCACGTCAACATTTTTTTTTCATCTTGCCAAAATTTTGAGAGCCACCCTCCATGTAACAACTTTCTTGGATTCACAGATAGGCTTTTACCTCTGTCTTATATCTCATACATGTGTGTTTTTGAAGATACATTTCAGATGTGTTCTGTATCCTTCCAGTTGTAACAGAGCTCTTGTTTCTGGTAGTTGGTATAGTTCCCAAGGATCAAACCACATTTGCTTTTTTAAATGATGATGGCGTTCATGTATGCTGAGACAGTAAAGCTTTTTGAATTTGAATCACAGACATCATGGTTACGTTTTTCCCCTCCATTAGATCTTACTCCCATTTCCCGTGGGGCTGGGCAGGTGCAGTAGGGACTGTGGGATATGGCATTAGGCTCATGAACCGACTTGCCAGTGTAAATGGCCGATGTCATACGGCCATCCTGAAAGTGATCTTCCTGACACTCTACTGCATAAATGCTCTGAGGGATAAAGCAAGTCATTGAAAAAGGCAGCAATTATAGCAAATAACTTTTTAACTTTCCCAAAATATAACTATTTTTGTCTACTGCTAGAGCATGAAAATGAACAATTAAACTATAGCATGTTTTCTCTAAGTAAAACAAACACACTCTTGGTTTGGTTTGGTTTGGTTTTAAGATTTTATTTATTTATTTTAGAGAGAGATACAGATAGAGAGAGTATGAGCTGGGGAAGGGGCAGAGGGAGAGGGGGAGAAAGAGAATCTCAAGCAGACTCCACATGGAGTGCAGAGCCCGATATGGGTCTTAATCTCAAGAACCTGAGATCATGACCTAAGTAGAAAGCAAGAGTCAGACATTCACCAGCTGAGCAACCCAAACGCCCCAAAACACACTCAGTTTTAACTTCCATGTTCTCCTTTCTCCAAAAGTGACAGTAGACATTCTTTTAGGAAACATTGATTTGCAACATTATTCACTCAGGTATATAAGCTCTAGCTTAATTCATTTATCTCTTTGAATTGTGTACATGTGCACACATATATGTGTGTCCATGTGTGTGTTTGAGCACGATTGTGTATGTTGTAGGTCTAGGGTTAGATAAATATGTAACCAGTAATACAGTTCAGTATACAGCAGTGGTTTATGTGTCACCAAAGTTGGTTTCCTGTTACTTTGGTTAGTTTCTTCACATATGGTTTGAATTTTTTTTTTCAGTATTTAAATTTATTTATTTTTTTCAGCGTAACAGTAGTCATTGTTTTTGCACAACACCCAGTGCTCCATGCAATACGTGCCCTCCATATTACCCACCACCTGTTCCCCCAACCTCCCACCCCTGCCCCTTCAAAACCCTCAGGTTGTTTCTCAGAGTCCACAGTCTCTTATGGTTCGCCTCCCCTTCCAATTTTTTTTTTTTATAAACATATAATGTATTTTTGTACCCAGGGGTACAGGTCTGTGAATTGCCAGGTTTACACACTTCACAGCACTCACGATAGCACATACCCTCCCCAATGTCCATAACCCCCTCCCCCTCTCCCAACCCCACCTCCCCCCAGCAACCCCCAGTTTGTTTTGTGAGATTAAGAGTCATTTATGGTTTGTCTCCCTCCCAATGCCATCTTGTTTCATTTATTCTTCTCCTATCCCCCTAACCCCCCATGCTGTGGTTTGAATTTTATTATGAATTTGTAATTGTGTATTTTTCTGTTGCCATTTGATAAAATAATTAGTTTTACATATATGTAAATATATGCATTTTTTTAGTACTGTTCTTTGCACCTTGGCTGCTCTTACAACTTTATAAACTGCTGGGAGAAAAACTTTCCAAGAATCTATCCTTCCTGGCGATGAGCCCATGTCCCCTCAGCTTTTCCAGACCACCAAGACTTTGCTAAGAGACTTTCTTGATTTACAAACTCTTTATTCATTTATATAAGATACTCCCAGAGTCTACATTGCCCTGTGACACACTGACCATATGGGAGGTTAAAAAAGGGGGGGTTGGGAGAGGGGGAGTGGGGTTATGGACATTGGGGAGGGTGTGTGCTATGGTGAGTGCTGTGAAGTGTGTAAACCTGGCGATTCACAGACCTGTACCCCTGGGGATAAAAATCCATTATATGTTTATAAAAAAATAAGAAATAAATAAAAAAATTTAAAAAAATACCCCAGACCTGTAATTATTATCTTTTAATCTACAAATGTGTGAAGGATTTAATATCCTCTGTTAATATTCTCTTGTAGTAAAACTGATTTTAATACTTTTAACATTAGTACATTTTCATGTTGGCTAATTCAGAGGAATAAATATTTTCATATTCTTCATTCTCTAAAAGTACAAAACAACATGAGAGTTGTTTGTGAATGTGTAATAGTAAACAACATTATTTAATTTACACTTTAAATTGTGGTTTTAATTGTGGCTTGCAAGTTCACCACCTCACCTAGATGGGAAGCCACAAGTTTTTCAAGAGGTCAGAACAAGTTACCTGGAGATTCCTCAAGACCATTTCTCTGCTCCATGAAATCCTGGAGTAACCAAAATGTTGGTCAGGGTAATCTATCTGTGAGTCCACTGACACTGACTTGAACCCCATCCTATGTGCCAGGGCAGCCCCAGGTTCTTCCAGTGTTTGGGGGGATTTCTGGAAGAAAAAGGTAGGCTAAGTCCCTTCTGACCTAGAGCCCTGTGTCTGCTGAATTCGATCACTGTGCATTTTTGGGAGCCACAGAAGTGGTTACCCGTTTCTTACTGCCTTAGCCAAACCTTAGACTGACTCTCCTGTCATCATTTCACAGACACATACTCACATGCAAACACCACCTACTGGAGGCTTTGTTTGTGAGTAACAAGTTTTATCAGCATGCTGGTGAAAATTAAAGAGAATTAACACATAAAATGAAAATCTTATAAAGCAGAACTTATTTTTTCATAATTTAAGACCTAAAAAAAGTTTCTTTAAGACCTAAAATTTTAAACCAATTATCCCCTTTGGAATATGGCCTTTCTCCAAGAAGTCTCCATTTTTGAACACCTGCGTATAACAGAGATGTCTTTTCTTCTCCAACCAAGATTAGTGGATGGTCTTAACTCAAGATTTGTCCCTAACCCAATTCCCTATTTAAGGAGGAAAAGAAAAATTTCCCTCCCAGACCCAGACTTTACAGGTTTGCCTCTGCAAAGTGAAATTAATACTTCATGTTAATATGCTAGAAAGTGTTTACTTCTTTCCATTCCATAAATCATAACACTTTAAATGGTGCCCTCTCAGGTCAACAGGGATTAAAAAAAAAAAAGTCTCTTTAATCTAAAAATCTATAATGGTTTCTCACTTATAAAAAAATAAATAAAGACCATTCAGCCCAATACATACCAAGCTTTGAAATGACCACAGTTAAGATCCTCAGCACTACACTCAGAGGCACCAGTCTCTGGCTGTCCGCTGGCTGAGCCCCCCACTACTGGAAAGCCAGCACTTGCCTCAGGGCTCCCATTGGCCATGGTGGCCTCTATTTGTACTTGTGTCCTTAGCCCTGTGAATGTTAGCAATGGGCCTGATCATTTATTATGCAAGGCAGTGACCTCCCCAATTTCTGGTGGGGGGCCAACCCAGTGGTTTTGCTGCTCAGGCTATTCTGGTGGGCAAAGAGTTTGGATTCCCAGGTAATGAGAGAAAGCAACATGCAACCCTCTCAGTAATGCTACACTTTGGCTTCATGGAATGATCAGCAAGAGTACAATAAATGGAAGCTTCGATATTGATTTGCAGTGTTGTTTGTAGCCCCTCAGATTATGCTAAAATTGTAAGTGCTAGCAATGAACTTTCTAATAAAACACCATTCCTGTGAAAAGAGAGATTCTTAACAGCTGCTTCCCATGTTTTTATGTAGGACCTTCAAGGAACTGCCTCTCAGTTAGATGCAAGAAACACCAAAGTTCTCACCTTCATCACCTATATTGGGTGTGGGATATCTGCTATCTTTTCAGCAGCCACTCTCCTGACATATGTTGCATTTGAGTAAGTATTTTTTATCTTTCAAAACCCAGTGCTAACTGCCCCAAAATGTGAATAAGAAAATTGCCTTTGCTTTAAAAAATACCTGTACACTTTTTGAATCATGGAGAATGGTTCAACTTTAGTGTTCAGGTTTCTCATAACATATATCATGCAACATAAATTTTCTCGCTATAGAATCTTAATGTATAAGTATTCTTTGTCCATGGATAAAATGCATTTAATAGATGATTAACATATAAATAAAAATGGTTCAAAGCACTTTTTACATGGTAAATATGAAAACATTTGCTTCACAGATCTTATAAAATTAGTCCTAAAATGTGAATTGCGTAAGACTGATGAATCATAGATCTGTACCCCGAAACAAATAATACATTATGTTAATTTAAAACAAAATTAGTCCTGAAACAAGAACCCTTTTTTTTGTAAAGATTTTTTATTTATTCATTTATTTATTCATTATTTATTTATTCAGAGAGAGAGAGAGCTTGTCCCCGAGCATGAACAGGGGGAAGGGGAAGAGTATCAGAGGGAAAGAGAGAAGCAGACTCCCTTCCAAGCAGTGACCCTGGGGGTAGGGCTCCATCCCAGGACCCCAGATCATGACCTGAAGCAGAGGCAGATGCTTAACTGACTGACCCACCCAGGTGCCCCAACAGGAACTTTTTTTTTTAATGGATCCTTACCTCATTAAAAATCAGGAAATTTCAGAGAATTTTAGGGAAATTTTTTAACAAAAATCTCATTTTTATAACTAATATGTTTTCTGGATTTAAAACAACAATCCATTGAAACTAATTAGAAATTTGGTAAACAGTTGGAAACAGTTTTGAAATAAAATTGATATTAAAAAAACTTTTGGGACACCTGGGTGGCTGAGCCAGTTAAGTATCTGCCTTCCGCTTGGATCAAGATCCCAGGGTCCTGGGGTCAAGCTCTGAGTCTGGCTCTGTGCACAGCTGGGAGTCTGCTTCTCCCTCTCCCACTGCCCCTCTCCCTATTTGTGCACTTGTTCTTTCTCTCTCTCTCAAATAAATAAAATGTTTAAAAATTTTTTAAAAACTTAGTAATTTGCCAAATACTCATAAATATTCTTAAATACTCCTAATTAGATACAAATCTCCTCCTAGTGGTGCCATCACAAAGATGGCTCCATGGCGGGGATCTGTAGAAGATAGCAATTTACCACCTGTGCTTAAAATACTAATTTACAGTATTCCTTCTCCTCTTCATTTTTCCCTTTTCCAGAAAGTTGCGAAGGGACTACCCCTCCAAAATCCTGATGAACTTGAGTACAGCCCTGTTGTTCTTGAACCTCCTTTTCCTCTTGGACGGCTGGATCACCTCATTTCACGTGGACGGCCTTTGCATGGCCATTGCAGCCCTGCTCCATTTCTTCCTTCTTGCAACCTTTACCTGGATGGGGCTGGAAGCAGTTCACATGTACATTGCCCTGGTTAAAGTGTTTAACACTTACATTCGCAGATACATACTGAAATTCTGCATCGTTGGCTGGGGTAAGCCTCATAAAAGTTTTGGCTTTGTGTTCACTGTCAGAGAACTTGCCCGTCGCTCACAGGAAAGTCCTATGTTGAAAGATTAGTGCTGCTAAAAGAAAATTCAAAATTGTGAATGATGCGGGTTTGATGTACACATCCCAAGGCAGGGGCTTCCTCAGAATGGTATTTTTAAAAACTGTTCAGCCATTCTTACTAAATTCAGGAGTAAAGGAAAAAGCCCTAGCCTCCTGAGTCACCACAAACTTATTTCCTGTGACCAGAGCCAGCCCACCCAAGTCTGGAGAAGCAGCTGGCGGACAGTGGTGCATTTCCATTATGTTTCAAAATATAAAAGCAGCTTAGACTCCTTGCTGTCCTCACCCCCGAACACATGCGCATGTCTTGGATCCAGCAAGAGAATGTTATTTTTGTGTGTGCAACCAGAATACTGACAAAATTCTTGCCTTGTACTTCTTAATATGATTCCTTAGCCAGACGTGGATGGTAGCCTTAGCCTGTTCGGAATCTTCTAAATGGGCTTCTTTCTCTATCTGGGTTCATAATGGAGCAAACATTTAGAGCTTGCTCTTTTCTTTTTTTCTTGGGGTGGGGGCAGAGATAGCAATACAGATGTATGGGACATTTCCAAGATATTGGGCACTAAAAGCATCTTTCAGGGAATTAAGGTGGTGTGGGCTTCCCCAGTGAAATATACATGAAAAGACTTTATTGATTCTCTGGAGAGAAAAGAGGAGACTGGAAAAACTTTATAGCCCCATGGTTTCTTCCCCACTGTTTCTAAAGAGTTTTCTTTACATAGAAAGGGACAAAATAAACTGCAGTTCCCTTACTGCCCAAACTCTGGCAGCTGTCATCAACGAAGGACATTTGCTCTGGATTCAGAATAAACCAGGTTCTGGGTCTCTAATGAGTAACAGTAAGCAAACACAATATTTAACTGTCATTTAAGAACAGGTTTTAACTGTTGCCAGTTAGAGTTGGACATTCCACACCAAAGAAGGGATATTGTTGCTTTTTTAAGCAAGTTGCTAGTTCTAAAAAAAAATTCTGTGATGTGGGGGGGTTTCTTTCTCTCTCTCTCTTTTCCCCCCTGCCATTATCAGTCTTCTAAGGCAGTTCTAGATGCTTTGGAGCAGTTGCTTATGTCATGGTCTTTCTGTAACAGGTCTGCCTAGTTTAGTCGTGTCCATTGTTCTGGTAAGCGGAAAACAAAAAGAGGTCTACGGAAAAGATACTTATGGAAAAGGACAGGGGGATGAATTGTAAGTAATAACAACTTGTTGGAAATTTATTTGTGATGAGTGTATCTCCTTTGCTTCCTGTGCCATCAGTAGTCTGATTTACTGAGCATTTGTTATATGCCAGGAATCATGTTAGGGTCTGGGATTCAAAGATGTTCAAGACAGATTTTGCCTTTGTGGCAGACATGTTCCAGTGTGGAATACATAATTCCCTTTTTCACGAGAATTTTTAGATAAATTTAATTGCTTTAAATACTTTCTCCAATGTTTTGAGGTACCTTAAGAACTCCCATAGTATTAATTAGGCATGGGGGCATCTGCAAATTGTAGTTTGTGTTGACTTTACTCATAGAACATGTTACACATGGTACAATTTTTAAATTACTTTCATCTATTTTCTATCTATCTGTGTGTGTGTGTGTGTGTGTGTGTGTATGATTCTGAATGTCAAGTATATCCTTCCGCATCTTATAAAGATGTTGTGATTGGTGTAAGCTTTTTAACTTCATGAGGAACGTTACTATAGGAGTATCAAAGTTCTATAATGAAGTCTTGCCTCAACTAGGCCACTTATATTAACAGGAATTATTTTGCAACAGTAATGGAATTCATGATTTATATGTGTCTTAAGTAGGAATTTACTCTGCTTGCATGATGGGAGACATGGAATTAGGCAGCAACTGCCATTGGTCTTATGGCTGAAAATGTCAGGATCAGCAGCTCTACAGAGATCCTGGCCTTTCTCTGAAATTTAGTATGTGGTTGCTACAGCTCCAGAGCTTGTTTTCATGGTGGAAGCAGAAAGAACACATTAGAGTCTCTCCCAAAAATCCCCTAGAAGATTTTGCTTCCCCATTTCATAGAACAGTGTCCCCGTGGTCCCCCCTTAAATGCAAAAGAAATTGAGAAAATGAGTACTTTGATTTCCCATTCTCTGGAGTGTAGTCTCATAAGAGGAAAGGGGTCTAGACGTGGTTTGGGGTGAGCCAAACACGAGTGTCTTCACGCCAAGTCAAAATTCAAGAAGCCACCCTGTTTTCTTTTTAATTGTTGACTTAAATAACTTGATATTAGGATGATGGCTAGCCAAAACAAACCCCCCCCCCAAAAAAACAAAAAACGACTGTGTAAACATCAAAAAAGAAACTGAGGCCCAGGAAAATGAAGTGACTGTCTAAAGGCATTGAGAAAGGCCCAGCTATAAAATCTGCTGAAACCCAAACTAAGCCAGGAGAAGCCTTCAGTCAACAGGATGTGGTAATAAATCTCTTTTTCTTTCTGGTTTCTTCTTCTTTCAGCTGTTGGATTCAGGATCCAGTCGTATTTTATGTGACCTGTGCTGGGTACTTTGGAGTCATGTTTTTCCTGAATGTTGCCATGTTCATCGTGGTGATGGTGCAAATCTGTGGGAGGAATGGCAAAAGAAGCAACCGGACCCTGCGTGAAGAGGTTCTAAGGAACTTGCGCAGTGTGGTCAGCCTGACGTTTCTGCTGGGCATGACATGGGGTTTTGCTTTCTTTGCCTGGGGACCTTTAAATGTCCCTTTTATGTACCTGTTCTCCATCTTCAATTCATTACAAGGTAAGATAAGCGGTACCTTTGTAATTGCTGCCTTCCAACTTTTATCATGGGTACAGACAGCTTCATTTAAGGGCAGATGCTGTGCTAAATTTCTATGTCTTTGTTCCAGGTAATGAACATAGTTCCAGGTACAGGGTACTCACTAAAAGGATCTTGAACAGAAAGGTGAGGTAGGATGTCAGTTTGTTTTCAGTGAGGTGTATCACTTAGAACAGTGCCTGGCAGGTAGTAGGTGCTCAATAAATCTGTATTGTTTAATGACTAAATATGGAGCATGGAGGTATCCAATGAGGAGTTTAAACGGAGGCACAGATAACTTTTACCTTCTACACAGTTTTCCTTAATATCCTACGTGGATGTAACAATCTTGGCCAGAAGAAGTTTTAGTATCTATGCAGGGACAGAACACTTCTAGATTCTTTGGCTCCTTGGTTTTCAAAATAAATACCAGTACTCCAGCTCAAAAGTGCTCATTTTCTCTTGAGATACAGCAATTAGTTCAACAATTTAGCAAACATTTGCCAATGGCCTGCTGTGCACAAAAATCGAAGGCTTCCTCTGAGGAGCTTACGGTCATGCTTCTGATTCCATAATACACACCTGAGTATACTCCATGATGAATTTAACATTTAAACTTAAATAAGCATAAATTATATTTTTCAAAAGCTGAATGACATTCTTTAAGATATTGGATATACCTTGGGCTGTTGATATAGTTCCCCAATGTTCAGAAGCACCAGGAGGCCCACACAACAAAGGAACAAGGGGACAAAGCTTGGAATTTTTTGAGTAGGGCATTACTACGGGCTTACCTGAAGCTCCTGGCTGTGCAGTTGTAAGCACGTGGGGAAAGGCGAACTGACTAAAGCTGATGAAATCTGAGCTGGGGTGGGTGGCGTGGTGGGGGGCATGTTGTATTACTCACTGAACAAGATGCCTGGACAGCTGCTCCCCTACATGTGCATTCTAAGAGAACTTGGTATTTATCCGCAGGGGAGTGTTCACTGTTTTGTATCATACATACACGCTTTGTCTTACTCCTAGTTTTTCCACCAGCTCATGAGCTCCTGCAAAAAAAAAAAATTGTCATGCAGTAGGTGCTCAGTGATTGTTAAACAAGTAAATGAATTGCTGGGTGAAGAAGGGAAGGAGCTTTCAAGATGGCCGAAGTCCAACCTGAGACTCTTCTGGCATAAAAAGGCATTAATTAGTTCAGTGAATTTTATTCAGGTTCACTCTTCCATAACAGAGGAAATATGTGGGCTCATTATCTTTAGTGAAACTGGATAAGTAGCATATGAATGCACCTTCATATCTCGCTTTGTAAAGTGAGCATTCCTCTATTTAATTTATTCCGTAATATACAATATAAAAGTGCCTAGATAAATATTGACAAAAATGTCCCTTAACATTAGAAATTCCGTGGTTTTATATTTCAGGCACATTAATCTGCCAGCCCAACCTTGTTTTTGCTTTTAGAATTTCCTGGCAGTTTTAGTAAGCTTCAGCAGCTACAGTTGTCTGTTCAGCTCTGTTTCCATTAATGAGAATTGGGATGTCTTATTTTTCCCAGGCTAGGTCTCCTGTCAGGAGGGAAAAATGTTCTAAACCATCATCAAGTCCCAGTTCTTCATAAATTGCTAACTTTTAAGACTGATGTTAAATTATATAAATTCAGAACAGATTTCTGCATATCCAGTGACATTAAAAACACTTCCTGAAAAGGAAATTTAAATTAAAACACAGTGATACCGAGCATATGAGTCCACCAACAATTGCTTACTGGCTGAGCTTGTACAAAAACTTGTCAGGATGCTATAGAAAGTCACTTAATGGTTCTTATTTGAGTCATTCCTGAACCTTCCAAGAAAAGGCTGTTGGCTGTTGTTGGAAGCATATGCTTTGTTAAAAGGTGCCCTTAGAATCTAAACCATCTAAAGAAACAAGTCCGTGAACTGTAGGTAGTATCTAGGCAAAATAAACTGAGGTAAGACTTAGGCAGACTATATTGTCTTTTTTATTCTTTCTAGTATTTTTTTATTCCAGAAAAAAAAAAAAAAGAAACTTGACATGATCCCTTTGTCTCATGGAGTTTATGTTCTAGTGGGAGAGACTGCCATTAACTAGATAGTCACCTGTGAAACGTAGCTGGTGGTGGTGAGAACACACGACAGAAATCAGTGTCTAAGCTGTAATCTGAAGGATACGTAGGGACAATAAGGTGAAGGTGCGGGTAGGAACCAAGAAGAGAAAATTTCAAGTGGAGGGCCCTCCATGTGCAAAAACCCTGCTATCCTTGGTGATTATGAGTATGCCCCAGGAATTAAAAGAATGCTCAAATAACAGGAGAACCAAGAAAGAGCTACAGAGTGACAGAGTGGTGGGCATGGCACAAACGGAAGGCTGGGGCTGGACCAGAAGGCCCCACGTTTTGATCTTGCTAAGAGCCATGCAAAGTCTTTGAAATCTTCTAGGCCTGTGGAATGACATGATCAGATGAGCGTTTTAGAAAGACGAAGCTGGACATAATGTGGAGAAGGGATTAGAGCTCTCAGAGTATCTGTAGGGAGAGCAGAGAGGAGACTAATTCGGTGGTCTGGGTGAGATAGGGCAGTGCCGTATTTTAGGCTGTGATGGGGCAGGGGGAACTGGAGGTACGTGAAAAGAGTCAACAGAAAGTTTGGAACGATGCTGCCACAAAACACTCAACACTGGTGTTGAGTTTCATTAAAGTAAACTCTTCTTTTTCTAGAGTGGTTAGGGTGAGCGGTCTTCTTGATTAATGCCATACCATAGCTAATTGACACCTACCAGTATTAGACTCAGCAACAGCCAAAGGTTTAGAATGTGATATAATATTCTAAAAACTAAATCTATGCCAAACAAATTTTAGTCTCAGATTTAGCTTGGAGCTGCTCATCTGAAAATCAGCAGGTCTTCATTTTGAATCCCACAAGTCACCCTTTAGTGTTACAGAGGTGAGGCCTCCAAGGACAGATGTTCAAGCTGTGTCTGCAGGGAAGCCAAGATGTCTCTGTCACAGGCGTGGCTTCTGCTAGCAGCTTGCGTTTCGTTTTTGTGTCTGTCTTCCAAACTTTGATGCAAACATGTGAAAAATCCATTTTATCTTTCAGGGTTCTTATAAATAAATGCATGTATGGATATGAGTGCATTCAAACACATATACATGTATAATTATATGGATACTTACATAAATTTGCAGAGCCTACATTTTAAAATTTTGTACATGCCTCTTTAGTATTTTAATGTTCAGTTTAATATATATTTTTGTTATTAGTATATGTATTTTTTAATTTTTATGGGCATTTATAACCATACAACTTAACTGCCAAAATAGTGCTAATTGAATATTAGGAAATTGTCTACAGCCATACCACCCTGAACGTGCCAGATCTCATCTGAATATTAGGAAATTATTATAACCTGTGTGGCTTATAACCAAAATTATACCTATTTGAATGAGCAAATGAAATCATGATTTGAAATGAGCTTGAATCTAAGCTTATTTTCTAATTTTTCACAGTACATTGCTTTTTTAAAATTATTTTACCTTCTTCACTTCAACAAATTATATTTTAATCGATCCACTGATTTTTTTTCTTATAAGATGAAAAGATAAATATGTCTTATCTTGCCATGGTAGTGTTACATCTATACCTGCTTTTGCTATCCTTGTTGCGTTCCCAGGATGAAAGTGGCAGATCACTGTACTAGATATTTTAATTTTTTCTAAAGACTACAACTTGAGAATATGGCATGGTATACAAATTGCTGTTTAAAAGGGAACAGATGTTTGACAAAAGTGTATCATAATTCACATGTCTGAGAACATTAGCCTACACTTCAGGAAATACAATGTAACTCATTTTAAAGAAGTAAAAGGCAATTCCCAGATTGTTGAGAAGATCATGGCCAGAGTCCTCTTGAGCTCCTCTTGCCCTTGGCAATATTGATGTGCTTGTAGAATAAGTTATTCTACAATAAGCAATAAGTTATTGCTCTGAGATGCAGTATGTGCACAAAGTTGCTCATTAGAAAAGTCGTGAACAGTATTCAGGCTGTGTATATTTTTCATGAACTGTACAAAGACATTTGACATTATTTATTAGATTAGGCTTTTTTTTTTTTTTTTTTTTTTTAGGCTTTTTCAATATATAGGGAAGTTTAACACTCCTGGTAAGTTTATCAAGATCTGAAATCTATTCCGTTAGCAAGAAGGTGGTCTTCAATTTTTCTTTTCTAGGCATGTGAAACAATATTGACTAATCATCTCAGGCACAATCAGCCCATTTGCTGTACATATTTATGAAAGCATAAGATGCAACGTATGGTTCTAGAAATAGAAGCTGCCATGGTGAACATAGAGGGTTGTCAGTCTACTCAGAAATAATGCTTGCTATTAATTAATTTGATAACATTAAGATATACCCAAAGCAACAGAAATAACTTGTATTGCATAATGCATTATGGCTTGTAAGAAACTTACACACAACATCAGTGATTTGATATAATTCTTAAAGCAACAATAGAAAGTAGGTACCCAAGAAAGAAGGTATTTTCTGCATTTTATAGATGAATAAACAGGCTCAGAAGAGTTAATGACTCTCCAAAATCAGTCTGAATTTCACAGTGTAATATTTATAATATAGCATATGTTAAAATAGAAAAATATATTATGATGGAGTAAAGCATAAGGAAAATAAGTTACTGCCCTTCAATTTTTTGTTTAAAAGTTTCTAAGAAGTGAGTATCTGTATCCATTGAAAAAACCTTTAGTAATTATATGCTTAATGAATAAATGTTATTCTTACCCTTACTCAGAAAAAAATAATTAAAGGGAATATGTTTATTATTATTATTATTTTAATCTTACTGGTAAAGTAAGAAAAATCCAATTAAGAGTTAGGAGCCTCCTGAAAGCTAAGCTGTGTTGTAATCACATACGCAACATAGGGCATTGGTGCCAAGGTAAAGACATGAACCACCTTAAAACCCTAACATCCGAAACGATGTCATGTTGGCTGAGATGTCACGCACTGCAAGGAAATAAATTACTCCTCTATTGGCAGGGCATTTTGTGCCATAGAGAAATAATTTTCTAAAGGGCATCTTGCTAGTATGAAAGGATTCAAGAGGTTCTCAAAGAGAGCTATAAACCCAGCGCAGCGGCCAGCTGGCTATGTCTCTGTGACAACAGAATATATGAGCCATTCAGAGACTTGGACTCAGGCTTGCTAGGAAGCTGAGAGGTAATCTAGACCATTTTTGTCAAGAAGCAGTTCTCTTGGGGTGCCTGGGTGGCTCAGTAATTTAAGTAGCCAACCCTTGATCTCAGTCCAGTTCTTGATCTCGAGGTCATGAGTTCAAGCCCCGCATTGGGCTCTACCCTGGGTGTGGAACCTACTTATAAAAAAAAAAATTATTTATCTAGAGCATGCATCCTTTTTTGCTCACATATGTGATTTGATTAATTCTTAATGATTTACCCATCAAAATTCCAGAACAAATTGTGCTTGTGGACCTGATTAAGATGTGATTCACTCATCACTACCTACTCTGACTCCACCCTGTTTCCCTGAATTTATCGATAGCTAATCTATCGCCTTGCCCCTAACTATGTTTCTGGATCTTTTATTATCCAGAGTAAGAAAAAATTAAGGGAGGCCATTTGTTGGAATTTGTTGATGACAATCTTGCTGGAAGTGTCAGTGGCCTTTTGTCAGTAAAGCACTCATTGAGAGTTGAGGACCCAAGGTTTGGGTTTTGATTTGGGTTTTGTTGTTGTTGTTGGTTTCCCCTCCACCGAGGCTTCTCGAAAGGGATATTTTGGAGCCGAGAAAGAATGATAGCATGTGCTGCCCTGAATTTTACTGCCCCGCTTTCGTTTTTATATCCAAGGGGAACTGTTCCTTGGCAAAATTTTTTTTTAACTTTTGATAATCAGGCTCAAGATCTGAGAACATCCCTTTGGCTGCTCATTTTATATCTGCCCCAGAAAGCCCCAGATCTTTGCCAGAATCAACCAAAGAGAATGAGTCCCATGCGGGAGCTAAATTCCTAGCCAAAATATTGAGGCTCAGAATTTTTTTCTTCTAAATTCATAGTTAAACACAGCTCATAAAATCTACAGCAAACATAGTGCCAATATTTAGAAGGAAGCTTCCTCCCCACCCCAGACATGCTGCCTGAAGAATGGGAATGAAGGCATTCCCAGGTCAGTGACAGGACTAGGTATCAAAAACCAAATCCAGTTCTTGATGAGAGTTCTCAGAAAATTTCTGACTCCAAGTTTAGGTCACTCTTGTAGGTGTCCCTTCAGCATGTTTGCTGCCCCAGCCTTGGCCTGTGATGTGCTTCCCAGGGAGGATTTGGGGAGGTGGAGTTCATTACCTTTTCTTCCCTGGCAGTGCCCATGGGCAGACTCACCATCCCACATACTTGCAACACCATCTACCATCGAAATTGAAAAGGTCATTTATTTTACATAAGAAAAAGGCAAAATTCACGAAGAAGTACAACATACTGAATTCGCATTTTGATCTAGATTTTTGTTTTTTAAGGGGGCAGGTCCCTCTTGTTAGTGAAAGGTGGTGTGGTAAAAGGAAAGCAAGGGAGATGGGGGGGTGTATGTAGAGGATGTGTTGGGAATCTATTAGTTTAAAATATGTTTAAGTTTTTGTTTTTATTCTTGTTCCAACATGGAATCTGGGTTCATGCAGTTAAAATAAAGAATCAAAGCAGTTATCAAGTCAAAGAAATGATTGCTAAGGAATTTTGGCTTGGATTCATTAGAGTGGTTGGTTTTCAGGCTAAAATTCACCAAAGAAAGACCATCATGAGTTGTGTTTTGTGAGTTATAAAGGTTTCATGGAACTAGCATTTAGCCTGTCAGGATGAAGTAAAGGTTTTAGTTCTCACTGAATCTTTTCACCCATTTCAGCTTCCAACTTTTATGAGCAATATTCTCTACTCCCTGGTCAGTTAAATAAAGCTGTAAGTCAGTATGAAGAGTATGGTCCAATTATCCTGGTCCCTGGTCCCTGCTGAAAGCCCTTTCCAGAAAACTAGAAGAGCATGTTTTTCCGGGTGGTATGGAGATACTCTCTGAGGTGCCGTGTGGTTGATAGGATGATTCTCAAAGGGAAAACATTTGCTAGAAAGAGAGCATAGATGGGGATGAGAAATCAAACAGGTTCCCTTGGATGTCAGTGTAGAACTTTAAGGTGTTGTGATTTTAGCTCTGCTTCTGGCACCAACACCTATAAATATATGAAGGGGGAGCGGAAAAACCTTCAAAATTAAGGAGGGACTAGCCCTCTGTTTTCTCCCTTTGGCCTCCAAGTTCCCTTGGCTCTCTTGCTGCGTTTTCTCCATCTCCTCCCCGAGGTACTTAGAATCTCTCTCCATACTGAGAATGTGTGTTCTTCCAGATGTGCATAGCTACCACATTTCCCACAGCTGAACTGTAAACGGGAGGTTTTGTCCTGTAAGAATCTTGGTGTATTATTAATTGCCAGACTAATTTAAATTCATGCGGAAAGGGCTTGTTACTCTGAATAGTAAAATAACCTGTTATGAGAATTCTATTCTGCTTTAAAATGGAAATGTATCTCATGGCTAAAGAATCTTGGCATTTAAAAATATATTAACTCCTAAGAATTCTAATTTCTCGTGCCTGGCGTTTAATTTTAGTCTTACAGCATCGCAGTTCGTGGTTGTGGGGGGGTGGGTGGGGATTATTTCAATGACTGCCATCATAGCCGTTTAGAAGAGATGTTCTGATTTTGAATGTAATTTACATTCCAGCATCTCTTGAACTTACTGGGTGCCTCTAGATTTACTGGCGCATACAGCTGCTTAAAAATAGGCCCTGTCATCTAATGCTGTGTAATTATAACTTAGAACAGCACTGCACAATCTAAAAAATTGTTTTATTAAGTCAGTTTTATCTTTAACCTCCTCCTCTGTGGCTGTGGTCAGCGTCAGACCCTCAATGTAATGCCCATCTTAGCATCCCAGCAAGGATGACAAAGTGAATCCAAGAACTGTTTCCCTCCCAGTGTCCTCAAAACACCAGACATAACCCCTGAAGATTTTTTTCCTCGAATAGATATGACATGTATAAAAATTGTTGAGTGTGACACAAAGGAAGCAACATCGGGCAACTTCACCTCCTGCTCGCCACTAAAAGAAAATCATTTGCTCAGTGCGAGGCCCTATAGTGAGTGACGCCTGGGGAGGAAGGTTTCTCATTGAAGTTTGTAATCTCTCCCAGCGCTGATACGTGATTTTGTGAAACAGTGCGTTGAGAACACATGGTTACCTGGGTTTTCAGGATCTGACAAAAATACCTCTAAGAACAAACCCTGCAAATTCTGCCCCAGTTCACAAAAATAGAGTAAACCCACGGCAGGGGCTTTGTCCCCTCCACTGGCAGCCTCCTTCATCTGTGACTTGTGTTAACCTATCCTCAGGCTTTCGTGCCCCCTGCTCCTTGTGGCCACCACCTCGAAGAAACTTCAAAGAATCTGTTAACTGATTCAGATTGTTTCTATACCTTGGTTCCGTGCTACCAAAAGCCATGTTTACCTATTGACGGGATTGTCTGTATCAAGCAAACTGCATAGGGAATGGGGGTTGTACGTGTGGGAAGGTTTTGACAAGCAGTCAGATTTAGTCAGTGTGAGGGTGAGGTCCAAACCCAGTGAGGTCTTCTCCTACTCCTTGGGAAGGTGGGTCAGCCTCCTGGTGCTGACTCTGAGGGTTTGGAGTGTGGAAGGAAATCTTCCCCCTACTCTGAGACTAGTCATGCCGAAGCCAGGCAGGTCTGCAAACAGCCACTTCTCTCTGGCTCTCCCTGCCCAACCCAGCAGCCACCTTCTTACCCACAGCATAGGCACCGTCAACAAGCTCTGGGTGTGTGTGTGTGTGTGTGTGTGTGTGTGTGTGTGCGTTTGTTTGTTTTGTGATTCAGTATTTGAAATCTGATTCATATTTGTTAGAGCTTTCTTTTAAAATTAGAACTTCCTTACCCTATCCTGATATCATTTTGGACAAATAACTAGGTCACTAGGATATATTTCCTTTATTAACCATTTTATTAAGAATAAAATACTAGTAATAAATAATACATAAGTAAAAGAATAGTTTTACTTATATAAATATACAGAGGATGATTTAATCATAAAAATAATAAATTGGTAATATTGCTGATGACCAGTATTACTTCACTTAGGTCATTGTACGTCTTATTTATACCTCTTAGAGATAAATACATTTGCATTTCCCAGGAATTTTTTAGTGAGTTAGCTATCTATTGAAATCAGTGATCAGAGATAGCAATAGGAATTTATAAAGTCCCTCCTGAATGTCAGAGACTCACTGATGATCCAAGAAGCCAATCCCTGAAGAGGAGAATCAGCCATGGTCCTTCACTGGGGTCAGGGCCCATCCTGTAGCATCCAGCACACTTCTTGTCTAATAGTTCATAATGTAATTTATTCTGGAATTAAATTATAGACCATTTTGAGTTAAGATATTGAAACATAAAAACATACAAGCATAACCTTAGACAAATTTTCCGAGTTTAATGACACACATCAAAAGAGAGTCCTTTGAATACTTTCCCCCACTTTTCCAGTTGTACAATGTAATTTACAGTTTTCTTGATGAATACTCCATATTTGAAAAGAACAGATAAGTCTTAAAGTCTTAATGTCCCTTAAATTTACTGTATTTTTTTTCTTTTATATCTTTCTATGCTAGATCCATTGCCTCATGAATGCAATGATCATCTACCTTGTTTACCTTGGAATATCCGGCTTAAAACAACCGTTCCTCCTGCCTAACAGTGCTTAGTAGTCACCGAATGAATTATCCTTTTTGGAAACTTCCCTTGCCTCCCTAGCCAAAGCTTTCTTTAGACTCAGTTCAAACCCTATGCCCTCTAAAAGACCCTCCCTTATGTGGATATTCTGGTTACCATGGTATATTACTAAGGTAGTACCTGGGCAACTAGGTTGCATACTTTTTAGAAACTTTTGCCTTAAATATATTTTCTTTACATTCTGTGGCTCCTTAATTTGTGTTCTACTCCTGTCATTCATCCCCTACCGCCAAATACATTTAACACATGAGAATGTACGTGTAAGTATTCAGTTAGCTCATGTAAATAGATGAGCAGTTAATTAAGCTTTCTATTCATTCATTCAACGTTCATGGAGTTCCTGCTTAGTTCCTGGTACCCTTCTGGGAATGGCCAGTACAGCATTGGGTGACAAATATCCTGTGCTCTTGGAGCTCATTATTTCCTAGCAATAGACAACCAAGCAAACAAATAAATGAGGAATACAGGAAGATCGGGTACTGATTAGTGCCCTGACAAGAGTAGGTGCAAGGGTGTGACTAGAGCCAAAACATTAAAGTAAAATGAAAATGAAATAAACAGTTGGTTATGGCCTCTTTGAAGAGTTAACAGTTGATCTAACACCTGAGTGACAGATGGGAAGTACTTACAGGAAGATTTGAAAGAAGAGCCTTTGAAATGGTGTTGGACAGGAATGAACTTGAGATGTTGGTTTGAGGGTAGTAATGAAGAGGATGTCTGTTTAGAACATTAGGCATTTGAGATGCTGCTAGGTAGAGAGGTACAGCCAATGAAGATGTCCTGTATTTGGTGGCGGTGGCAGGAAGAGAAGGAAATGGGGACAAATGTAAAAATTAGCATGTGGCTCTCATAGCACATGACTGGAGAGGATGAGTATGTACTGGGACAGTGTAGCCATAGAAAATATAGTAAGCCAGGGAGTAGCTGGGTATGTATACGGTTAAACATAGAGTCTCCTTGAAATTCTCTCCCCTTCTCCCTCTGCCCCTCATGGTTGTGCTCTCTCTCAAATAAATAAAATCTCTCTCTCTAAATTAAATGAATAAAATCTTTTAAAAATGTTGAAAAACTAAAGCAGGCTAGGTAGAGCCACACGAATTTGCTGATTTTTGGCCAGTTTTGACCCATAAAAATGCCATTTTTCTGTGGCCCAAACTTATAAAAATACATATACATAAAATAGCTTAGAATACACAAATTGTAATTGAACTTATAGATATTTTCAGTTTTCTCCCTTTTTCTATGATTTTTGAGATGCTTTTATAGAATTTTAAAACAAACATAAGAGAATTATTAAACGCCTCTTAAATAGAAAATTGCCCATTTCAGCTTAACCTTTAGGCCAAGTTATAATAATTGCTGAACAGAACAGACAAAGAATCAGATATGTATAATTATTCGAGTTTTATTTGAGCCGTCCTATTCTGTTCTAAAAGATTAAAACATCTACATACTTCAAGATCCCTTAAGATCTTGTTTCTTGGTGACTCAGACACTAAAAAAAAAAACAAAAAAAAAACAAAAAAAAAACTTAAAATGAATCCATGTGTTTCACAAGATTTATCTTTAAGAATGTGTCTGTTGGCTTAAAGGTTTATATTTTCTTCTGTTCCAGGCTTATTTATATTTATTTTCCACTGTGCTATGAAGGAAAATGTTCAGAAACAGTGGAGACGGCATCTCTGCTGTGGGAGATTTCGGTTAGCAGACAACTCAGGTAAAGGGGCATGTTGGTCATTGGTTTTATACCTAAGAGGAGAGCAGTCAGAAACCTTCGTCACCTGGCCTTCCGTTGTCAGAGCAGTGCAGTCCCAGTGGTAGCACATTGTAAAAGTGTTGCCCGTGAAGATGCTTAGTTGGAATCTTGGAATACTAGGACTGCAAGCTATCTGGGGACTCTGGGCCTGACCCTTCTATTCTACAGAAAAACATGAATTCCAGCCAGGTGAACGGAGTTGTTCAAGGTTTTGTGTCCAATTTGACAACTCAGATATCCAGGGGTTCCACCATACTACCTGCTCCTTTCCATGTTTTCGAGGCCCTTGATCACATTATTAGGCAAAGACATTTTTCTTGGTATAGAAAAAGTACTTGAAGAATAGCATTACTTTTTTTTTTGGCAATAATTACCTCTCACCCTTACAAAATTGAAGTAGGATTTTAAACAATATGTGCTACAGGTCAAAGTTTGAAGCTTACATTGTTCATATGCCAGTCTCTTCTCTGAGCCCTTTGCTAACATACAAAATTGAGTGCTTTGGCTAAATTACTTAAATAATACAGTGGTGATTCTTCATAGTAGAACATATGCCCTCTGAAACACATTCACGGAGAGATGTACTTTCTTTCAGACTGGAGCAAGACAGCCACCAATATCATTAAGAAAAGTTCTGATAACCTAGGGAAATCTTTGTCCTCAAGCTCCATTGGGTCCAACTCAACATACCTTACATCCAAATCTAAATCCAGCTCTACTACTTACTTCAAAAGGAATAGCCATACTGGTGAGTCATTCTAACAGTGGTAAAGATGTTCTCTGGTCCATTTCTCACCATCTTTATATTACAATTGGCATATCATGAATATTGATAGATAACAGTGCCCTTTAGGGTGTTTATGTTAGATTTATGAAAATCACAATCTCTTTGAAGACTTTATCCAACACTTTTGGGGACGTTTTTGTCTTTTTTAAGTTTTATAACCAAAATCGAGCCATAATATTATTAGCTCTGAGTATTATTATTATTTCATTTGCTTTAAACCTGTTTTCTTTTCAAAAATACTATATTTTAAAAAGTTATGTTTTTATTTTAAAAATACCGAAACTGAGTTGCAATTATTCATAATACTGTGTATTTCATGTTTTATAACTTATTATGAAAGTTAATTGGCAAGTTGGCATGGGAACAGGTGGAAACACTATACAGGGTATATTACCTTTAAGGCTTAAGTCCTTAACCATTGGAAGTGTTATTGCTAATTGCTTGATTAAATATGACAGAATAGAGAGCATCGTATTTGGCAAGTGATACAGGATGGTGAGAAACATCATGTCTTTGTTCATCTTCTGGACTGTCATGATATTTACAGTGACCACAGGTTCTGACACTAAGCATGTGTGTGAATAATCCTGAAGACAATGTAGAAATAAAGATTCTTTTGCCGTACTTGATAGCCAGTGAGTGGTGTGGGAAGTTGCAATCTTTTAATAATTTCAAAGGAAAAAAGCATAATTGCTATTTTGAAATACTAATTATGCTTCAGGCAAACAGCTGTCAACACTTAGCACCAGCACTTCCTAATTAAAGATCTTCTAAAAGGATAATGGAAATAACTTAATTTTGAATTTGTTTAGTTATTAAACATAAGCAGAGGTGAATGACACTGAAGAGATTCATATTTGGCTTTTTGCAAATAAGAAGCATGTTGTGTAATGTATCTGTAAATGTTCATATTGCAAACACTTAGATTTCAAATGACCCTTATGTACATTTGAATCATTTTACATGTCTCTGTTTACACCACAGTCCGTAACTTGCAACTGGAATGGCCACTGCCCCAGATTCAAGATAGCTCTATGGAAAAGTGTTTGAGCGTTTGGAGAGTTTGTTAATTACAAAATTAATTAAAGACCTGAAAATTTAGAGCAGCTTAGGATAGCAGTTCTAAAAATTTCTTGTAGTAGAGGACACTTACAAGAACCAAATGAAAGCTGTGGACTCCCTTCCAGTATAAGATGCAACCTCTGAGTCCTGTACACAAATAATTCTGCCTAAAATTAAGAGGCCTGTGCATTCCCTTCTTTAAATACCTGAGTAAGAAAATTGATGACAGGTGTATAGTCTGAGATATATTATTCTACCTAGTTGGTAGTTCCCTGGCACAAATTTCTTTTACTTACAATGAATGAATTTTTCACATTATTTAATCAGCCTTAAAATTAGATGTTTGTATGATCATCTTCATAGATGCAGAAAAAGCATTCGACAAAATACAACATTCATTCATGGTAAAAACAAAGTAGGTTTTAGAAGAAACATACTTCAACATAATAAAGGCCATATATGAAAAACTCACAGGTAACATCATACTCAGTGGTAAAAACTGAGAGCTTTTCCTCTAAGATCAGGAACAAGACAAGGATGTCCACTCTCACCACTTTTATTCAACATAGTTTTGAAAGACCTAGCCATAGCAGTCATATAAGAAAAAGAAAAAGGATCCACATTAGTCAGGAAGAAGTAAAATGTTCACTATTTGCAGAGGACATGATATTATATTCAGAAAACCCTAAAGATTCTACCATAAGACTACTAGAAATGATAAATGAATTTCAGTAACGTTGTAGGATACAACACTAATATACTAGAATCTGTTGAATTTCTATACGCTAATAATGAGGTGGCAGAAAGAGAAATTAAAGCAATCCCATTTATAAGAAAAAAATTACTCATTTTGCCTGCCCTTCTAATGCAAATAGTGCATTGTACATCAGTTATGAATGAATAGGGATTAGACCAACTAAATTGTTTTCCTCTTAATACAGCTGAGAATAGCTAGCCAGAAAAATACCCCTATTCAAAGGGGAGAAAAGATAACAAGGTCGATCATTTGAACAGGGGGCATTTTGGAAGTCTTAATGAAATATTTAGGCGTATTAAGAATTATGGGGAAAATCGACCAAAAGATAAAAGGAAATACAGAAATGGAGGTGCCAAAGAAAAACTTTGCTATTTCAGAATGTTGTGCATGTTCTTGTTTTTGTTTTTGTTTTTTAAAGGAATGCATTATTGTTTTTCTGTTTCCCATAACAAAAACCTTGGGGTTAAATGAGTTCTTGTCAACTAGCATAAGTCAGCTATATGACATTACTTCTGTGACATAATAACTTAAGGTTTCCTTTCAACTGATATACCAATGGTCTTTAGCTACCTAGCCAGTTCTCAGTGTGACTGCTGGTGTACTGGGTCCCTTGGAGTATGCAAAAAGTCACTGCATATCATCTTGGATATCTAGTTGGTTTATTTCTTGAAATTGATCTAGAAATTCATATGTTTATGGTGTAGATAATGTCTTCTAAGAGCATTCTTCAGCAAAAGTGGATCATTCAGGTAAACTTTTATTACTTTTTTGAATGCATGAATTTTTTGCAAGGTAATAGAAGAATATTTGCATGGATTAAACTAAGACTCTTGCTGCACCAGCAAAATTGCTTGTTCTTTACAATATTCAGCTAGCACAATGACATTCCTTCATTGAGCTGGAATTTCTGGAATTTCGAATGGTTGTGTGCTGTGTTGGTTCTTCTCTGCATGGGGGTGTCTGCAAGCTGCTCCTTCTAGGAAATGTACCATGCTCTAGAGTTAATGGGTCATGTGTCAGGTAAAATAATGAAGAGAAAGTAGTACTTGAGAAGTTCGTTATAGAAGAGAGTAAAATTCTTTACTTTTTCACTGCTCTTATGAATTACTGGCTATGTCATGGTACATTCATAGAAGTCATAATGGAGAAATCGTCCACTCCAAGCCTGCTTTTTGAAGATTTTTACCTGCTTGATATTTCAGCATAGGTCAAATAATAGTTCATTTCCCTAGCCCCTGGTTTTCAAACTTCCAGCTATAACCAAAATCTCTATTGTTAATGATGTAATGTCTAACCAGAGGACTGGGAATAGCATACATGTTGAAATACAGCCCTTACTCACAATTCTACCTTATTGACTATAAGACCCAGAAAATTGGATCACATATTTGAAAAGGAGCTGGTCAAAAATATCTCAAAGGCCCCTGCTCCTGGAAGTTGTCAATGAAGCAGAATGAGTGTATCCTTGAAGCTTCTTTGAGGATGTGTGGTTTTTCTAAAAAACATCAAACACAAATTATTTGTTACTGATGTTTAAATTAACAGAAAAATTCTCAGTAGAAAACCAATGGCTAGTGACTATATGAACTGAAGGAAGCACAGGATCAGTCAGCTTGCTGAGAGCTAAATGGGGAGGGGCCTTTCTACAATGACTTCCTCAGCCTTTCCTCACCAGTCCTGGATGTAATCATTCTGCCATGCTTCAACTTGCCATTCTTGCCATGAGCCATCTGTTTTCTCTTTCTTCCTTTAGTAGGGAGTGGACACACCATTTCCTCTTTTAGCCTTCATTTTATTTAGTGTCTCCTTCCACACAAGACAGCAGTTGAACAATATGAGTCATTTCCAAAGACAACAGATGGAGCAATGATGGCTTTTACCAATTACTCATGGATTTTTCATGTTATGTCACATGCTGGGGCAACTTACACAAAGCAGAAAAATGCCTGCAATGAACATATCAAATTTGGAGCCATGATTCCTAGAAGGAATTTTTCATGATAGAGTTTTGGCTTTTCCACAGTTAATAGAGAATATACAACATAGGGAATGGAATACTTCATCAAACGTCACATTTGGTCTTCACTGGTGGGAGATCCGTGTGGTTAATTTTAGGTTCGAATTTTTCTCCAAAGTGTGTTGGGGAGGGGAAAAGAGCTGATACTTAACAAAATATTCATAGGGTACATAACGACAGCCATATGAATTTGTAGATAATAGGGTTTGTGTGAGTTTTAGACTACTATCTGAACCAATTTTAGAAAGGTTTTGGTTCTAGGGAGATAATACTTAAATATATGGTATTGAGCATTGAATCATTAAATTTCACACCTGAAACCAATATTACACTGTGTGTTAACTGGAATTGAAATTAAAATGAATAAATAAACAAATAATATTGAGAAATTTGGAACAGAAATGTATTTAGCAGTCCTCTGTCACCATCAATTGCTCTGATATTATTGCCATCAACAATAACATCATTCTGAGAAAGTAGCATAGATAATAAAAACACATCTGTAAATATTTCTGATAATTTTGATTTCTATAGTTTAGAAATAATTAAGAAAAGGTGACTTTTTTATTCCAATCATTTTTTATAAGTTAAAAACTATGGAGAAATGTGTTCAAAATACCCTTTCATGTTCATTTTCATTCACTTTATTCTTCAACATAGTTTAGATTATGTTTCATAAAAGTTTTTATTATGGAATGTGGTAAACATATATAAAAAGTAGAGAGGATAGTGTAATGTACCTATCAATTTATGGTCATCTGCCCGTTTCCCCCACCCTGTATTATTCTGAAATCTTATCTTAGACATCAGACATTTCTTTCATAGATGTTTTTGTCGCTTTTAATTTATTTGCTATATAATCTGCCCCTGCTTCTTTTGAGTTACTTGCCACATTTTATTTTCGTGGCAATTTTCTGATTATTCTATTCATTGACCCTTTGAAAAATGCCACTTTACAGGAATATTTCTTGAAACAAATTCCAACATACATTACTAGGAGGCAAATTAATATTTAATCATGCACAGAAATGCACTTTGAAGATGAGAAGCATGAAATGTTAGTGCTGCCTATTACCTAACCTAAGAAAGAACAGGACTTCATTTCCTTTGTGTACTTGAATGTGCAAAATAATGCCCATTTTGGTGGCCCTTAGGCACAGTCACCTCATCTCGCAGTCTAATTTCTGGTATCATTTCTTGCAGACAGCGCTTCCAGGGACAAATCCTTGTCAAAATTGACCCATGCTGATGGAGAACAAACATCAATCATCCCTGTCCACCAGGTCATTGATAAGGTCAAAGGTTATTGCAATGCTCATTCAGATAACTTCTATAAAAATATTATCATGTCAGACAACTTTAGCCACAGCACAAAGTTTTAATGGGGTTAGTATGCCAGAGAAGAATCCACCTATGTGGCATGAAGCTCTGCAGCAGCGAAAACCGTGACGAACACACAGGAACGTGCTGTGACCTTGGTAACTGGATATACGTGTATGAGGAACGTACTTTGTTAAGAAGGCTTTTGTGAAATTTAAAATATCTGTCTTTTCAGTGCATTTCTTCCATAGGAGCATTTTGATCATCACTAAAACTTTAGTACTGAGAGCAACATGACCCAGTAGCTGCAGGGGATGTGATTTTTTAAAATCTATAATTGGATTGGACTAATCAGAACTCAGGGAGGTGGGGGACGTTAAAGTCAATGGACAAGGGAGCGGCAGAGTAAGGGACAAGCATAGCTCAGAGCTCATTCACGCCTCACTATTAAGGTTTAGATATGCCATTTGTACATCATCTTTCTCAACAATGAAAAGCATAGGAATAGTCATAACTATTTGGATGCCCACAAGTCCCTTCTCAGTGCTAGTGTCTATGAATGTGGTAGCATTTCTTTACTTTCCATAAATTTTCAACCATAGATACAGAAGAATGCTTAATATCTGACCCAAGGATTAGAAAGGAATTAATTCTTTTTATACCAAATGTTTCACCTTCAGAACATTAATATGCTTGAGAAAGAATTTCCAAAATTTTGACTCAGTTAATATGAGGCCTTGTAAATTTCTACTATTTCACTTACCATACTCAAGACATAAAGTTTAAGCATCATCATAAATTAGAATTTAATCCCATACATTTGAATGAAGTATAATGTTGAGATTATATTAAAGTGGACTTCCAAGTACCTGCTGAAGAATGAATCTGTTAGACCTCTGGTTTTGCTCCTCTATTATCTGTTGAGCCCATAGACTCATGGGAGGAATGAGGATTTCCATTAGACATACTGTGTATAATAGTGTCTCCCTTTTAGAAAATACAGTCATTGAGACTCTGTGGTCCTGTCCTTGCTCTAGAGACTTTAAGACATTTCCATTTGCACAATTGGAAATCCTCTTTACTTCCTTTTCAAGCATTTTGTTCCAAAGAATATAAACTGAGACATATGGGTGACTTATTTTAGACAAAATACTTTATAAACATGTGGGTCTGCAGTTGTTAGTCTAAAAACCATTTGTACATGAGCCCTCTGATTATAAAAGCCAAAGAAGGTCTGGCAAGATAGATAAATTAGGTTTCTGTGTACAAATCATGCATATTGAGTAGTTTACCTAAATTTCAAACTACCCTAAGTGACCTGCTTCCTAGTGAATGTGTGAGAGAGGACTTTTAAATTACTCTTAAATATGATGGAGTTGTATCTAGGTCTTTAGAAATTGGTCTCAGTACATGTTGTACTTTTATATTTGCTCTGGGTTACCCCAGAAGTATCAGGTTCTGGGAGATACTAACCTGCATGGTGAGAAGACAAGGCCTTCTGGTAGTGCCATTCTGCTTGAAGACAAAAGCTAGAACTGAGCATCTGGGGGTCTTTCTGTGCAAAAAGCAGGTAGCTCTCAGTCTGAGACCTAGGAGAGATTTCAGGCTATGCAGCATCCAAGGGACCTCTCAGCTTTTGCTGATCTTCAGTCATAAAGCTATTAGCCAGACTTAAGTGGGTGATAAGGTAATATGGTGGTGGGATTTTATTACCATTTCATTTTGCAGCAGCCTGGACCAGGCCTGGGAGACATGAGCATTACCCAGCTTGACTTTCACAGGGGAGGAGTATATATAGTAGGAAAGAATAATAAGCCTCAAGTACACTAAAATTCACTGAAGTAGAGCCAAATCCTTTGCTATAGGTGTATTGTTAATAGGCTGCTTATTCTGGCAGAGGTTACATGTAGATAAAAAATAGTCTTAAATCATCACTGAATCTTCATATACTTTCCCCCAAGCCTTAGAGATTCATGAGAGAATTTCATTATTTTTCTACTGTGAGATTTCTCCCCAAAGTATATAATTAGTTAATAGTATTTCAGAGATAGCTTCCAAAATGGCTTTCATTTCTACTCCTGTTCATTCAGACCAGGGAAAACGTTTTCTTTTTTTCATCATCGACAACAGTGTCAACTCTGCTTTCAAAATTTCCAGCAATCAGGTAAGGAGAAATGAAGAAACAGTTGAATAAAAACATTTGCAGATGAATTTAAAAGACTGAGCCAAATTCTACCCTCAGTTCCAAGCATGGGTTTCTCGCCTTCACTGGGTTCCCTCAGAGAAGAATTGCAGGAATTTAGCTGTAGAGCCAAAATTTAATTTAGCCTAACCTTGGGAATAATACCAATTCATATTCCCTGGTGTTTCTTTTTTTTCTTCCTTTTCATCTTTTTTAACTACATTATGTTAGTCTTAGTCTAGGGTTCTGAGACACTTTGTCTTCTTACCATTGTTCCTTGCATTGTGAAGCTTTTCTTTGTCCATTGTTGGCATAGACTCTTTTGTACATATTTATTTATTTGTGTTTATAAGTGCCAGCTTGTTTCATATCTTAGCTTTATATTGCCTGGATTTGTTATTTTAATTAACTTTCTATTGGAGAGACTGTATATATTTTTCCTAAGTACTTTGTGAAATAGTTTTCTGTAGTAATATCTTTGAATATGATGAATAAAAGTGACTGTGAGTGCAAATTAGAATTAGTAGTAAGAAGTTATTGTAACTGATTTGTCATTTTACTTAAATGGAAAATGTTTTTCAAATAAATACTTACGTTGTTCGTGTTCCAAATTATTCAATTCCTTTATGAGTGAGTGTTTTTATTTCTGTCTCCTAAATAGGAAAAGATCCCTGGACAACTGGAAAATAACCTGCCACCAATTAAGCTAGTGACATGGTGTTACTTTGCCCAAACACTAAGAATGAATATATTACGAAGATCCAGTTTACCGGGGATTAATCCATTTTGAAGTTCTTAGATTTTCTTAAGATGACCAAGCCAAGCCCTATGGAAGATTAGAAATAATGTAGGTTCCTTTTTGAGGATATCTTCAGCATCTCAAAAAGAGAACCAAGTCAGTAATATAACATGGAGTTAGGTCTTGAGATGTTTTCTCATATTTATAGTTGCTGTTTTCATTGTGGGAAGCTTAGAAAATGACAGAATTTAGCCAGCTTACTTGCATGATTAGAACAGAACCTCCCCACATCCCTTTTCTGTGGTTATTGAGGCTCTCTTCTGCAGAGAGCCAAGGCCAATTTGGCTCCCAGCCCTACTCAGTGCTAAGTTGTGAGGCGTGTTGGCTGGTCACTGTGAAATCGGGTCTTCTGAGCCAATGTTCACAACTCCCGGCCAAGCCATGTTAAGAAAACAGGCAAGCAGTTGCTGCGATTCGTCTACACTCATACACAAGCAGGTTACTTCAGAAAGCCTGGGGAGCAGCTGGGGCGAGTGGATGGGAAACACTGATTGGATGCGCGGGCGGACCTGTGTTTGCAATCTTGTGAAATCTAGAGGAACTGGGCTTTACACATGCAGTGTTTGGGAAGCACTACAGTGTTTGCAGTTGAATAACATTCTAATTTCCTTATATAAAGGCATTTAAGGCCTCCCTCCCTGCCTCCTGCCTCCCTCCTTCCCTCCCTTCTGCTCTCCTCCTCTTCCTCCCACCCTTTCTTCTTCCTGACCTCCCTCTTCATTTTAAGGAAGAGTAAAGTAATGGTTTTCTTTTCCTGCCAGCGTAGAGAAAAATGAGAACAAATGTGAAATATTCAAATGTTTGCATTTGTATTCTATAGCCTGTCAGAAACACAAAAATGGGGGCGGGGGGTGACATGTTTTATTACCACAGGTAGCCTCACACCAAACTGGGTACTTTGGACTTAAGAGGGGGGAAAAAAAAAGATAAATCTGCAAACATACTTGGCTACAAGATACTTCTTTGCTCTCTCTCCTTATTTCTGGCAGAATTCTAGGAGGGGTTATTGTTTTAATCTTCCTTTTGGGGCATGTTGATTGAAGTTGATAAGTAACCTGTTGTGGCCGCAGAGGAAGTCAGAGTGGGTTCAAACGTAAATCCGTAGGTCTCTGTTCACTCTTCTACATTGGAGGGTCTCGAGGCCTTCCTCAAAGAACCGGCATCCTCGTGAAGGAAGGCATTCTGAGGATGGGATCCATGTCATGAGATTCCAATGAGAGCTTCCAGAATGTCAGACAGAAGCTCTGGGCCCACAGCAGGTTAGTGACCGTGGGGTTTTCAAATTTCCGAAATTCTGATAGGCCTGTCCTGAGAGTAAGGAGAGTCATTCCAGGCCTGGTGCTCGGGAAGTCCACAGTGGGAGTGGAACACAGGTGAGGGTGGCATGACTGTGGGGTGTGGAAGCAGAAGGAGGCTGAGTCCAGGTCACAGCTTAAGAGGGGGGCATGTGGCTGGGGCAGGCCCGGGAGGCATACAGGTTACTGGCAGGGAAGGAGCAGAATCCTCACTGCAAGGAGACTTTAAGATGGTGACCACAGAAGGATAATTAGAAGGCAGAGGAGTGGGAACTGTAGGGAGTGAGCTGGTCTTGGCAAAGAGAAGAGGCACTGTGCCCTTTGGAGGGAGGAAGATAGTTACTACGTGAGACAAGGAGGGATAACCAGATAGAGAGTGAGGAAAGCTTGTTGAGTTTCTTGATTTTTATCAGTCAAAATAATGTAGAGCCTCACTTCACCTGCTGGGTATTATAACAGAGGTGGTGTCCAGATGGGGATCTGAGTAAAATTAAAAAGATTTGGAGCAACCTTACAGGGAATGTAAATCCTTGGTTAATTTACCAAGTAAGTGGTATTTGCCCTTAGAGTAGCTTTTACAAGTACATTCCCTAAATCATCTCATTAAAATATTTTTTATTTGGTATGTTTTGAAAAGCTAGTTTATTTCAAGGGCCTAACCAAACACTTAATATTCTAAAGTCTCAAACCTTATTGATCAAGGATTTATTTTAAACATTTATGAATAATTGGATGATGAATCATTTCAGACATACTCCAAAATCTTTTGAATCTTTCAAATGACATCTTCTGGTTGGCTTGACTCATTTTCATTCTGAATCAATTTAAATTATTTTTATAAATTCAAGATGCCAGTGAAAGTGAAAGATTTGATATTCACATTAAATCATATTAATATTAATATTTAGAGTGTCTAGTTGCACTGCATGAGAAAACAATACAAAAGAAAGTTTAAATACTCTTGGAGCAAAAGAAAGATCTCTAGAGCACTGCAGTATTTTCCTTAATTTCCTCCTTCATCATCCTGAAGCTCCATCAATCAAGGATATTAAATGATTATAACCCTGTAACCATCCTACAAGGAATTTGCTGGGTAGAGTGAATGAATATGACATGAAGCTATTTTAACTCAAAAAATAATGTTTATCTGTAAAGATCTGAGCTGTAATCAATACTGCCAAATTAGAGTTAATGGATTTTCTGCCGTAACACAATGGCAACAAATATAAAGTGTCCACATAAACTTGACACATTATATATTTTTTTAAGATTTTTTAAAATTTATTAGAGCAGGAGAGCACAGAGGGAGAATGTGAAGGAGAAGCAGACTTCCCGCTGAGCGGGGAACGTGATGGGGGGGCTTGATCCCAAGACCCTGAGATCATGTCCTGAGCCGAAGGCAGATGCTTAATGGACTGAGCCACCCAGGTGCCCCTGTATTATGGTTTTCTTGAAAGAACCATACATGTATGTCTTCTAGTGATTGAAGTTAATATTAAGGGTTAAGCTTATGCTCATCATTTTCATAAGTGATAGCCTATTGGGGCCACATATCAGGTGCTTGGTTTTAAAGTTTATTGAATTAAGTTGAAATTCATATGGAGTTTGCTGGGTCTGTTTGCATTTTATATTTTGGAAAAGTAGATCTCCAAAGTACCTTGTATTTTGGTGGGTTTGCAAGAACATAATTTGAAAAAAAAGCAAAGGGAGGAAAAGTATTAACGTTACATTGCACAAGGCCCTTTACCCTTTACTTTATATGATACGGCAAGTGGGGTAAGAACGAAAAAAAAATCAGTTTGGTAGTAACTCTAAATAATTTTAATGGTATTGAATAAGGAGCTAGGTTCAACTCAAGTCTGAGACAAATAAACTTATAAACCTGCTTTCGAGCAGTTGTCTTGCAAACTGTTTAATGGCACAAACTAGCTTCAGTACTAGGGAATTCAATGTGAGAGCACAGAGGGTCCTCCTTCGGATAAATACCAAGGAGCACAACGGCGGGATTGTGCGGTGAGAGTGTGTTTAGTTCTGTAGGAAACCACCAGACAGTCTATAACGTGGTGAAGCTATGACGTTTCAGCTTTGTGCATCATTCCACACCTGCTCTAGACTCACCTCCCCCTCATAGCTGTGCTTTACGTGAGGTCTGAAATCACCACCGTGCCGATTTGGGCCTCCACCCTAAACACGAAATTACATCTCTGCCTCTCAGTACCAGACCACCTTTTTTTCAGTATCTCTTAATTTAAATTCTTGAGAAAGAGCCCCTAGTTGGATTAAGAGGTACCAACTTCCAGTTACAAATAAATAACAGGGATGAAGAGCACGGCATAGGAAACATAGTCTATGATACTGTAATAACCTTATTTGGTGACAAAAGGTAGCTACACTTACTGTGGTGAGCAGAGTATAATGTAAAGGATTGCTGAGTCACTATGTTGCCTATCTGAAACTAATACAACATTGTCAGCTTTACTTCCATTAATAATGGTTTTAAGAGATTGATCAGAACCTTGCAAATCAGAAAAAACAACAAAAAAAAACAAAGCAACAACAAAAAAACAAAGCCTGGTTCACCCAGCTTTATTCAAGTGTCTATACGTTGTCCAACAATATTTGGTGTGACTGTGGCTGCACAGGCTGCCCCATCAGGGGAAGCTGTGGTCATTCAAACTTGCTAATTCAGACAGGATTCTTAAAGTATATTCAATTAGAACAAGTGGATTATGGAAAAAAATGATTTATTACCAGCTCATTGTGTCAGCTTGGGTCTTCCAGGAAGCAGTATGGGTTTAGAAACCCGAGCAATTCACTGAGAACAACACCTGTGAAAGATGAAGGAGCCAGAGGGAGCAGGAGGCGGCGAAGGAGCGCCTGCAGGTGTCATTCCCATGTAAGGAGAGTTGGAGGGAGAAGGATGGTGTAGGAAGAGCCTCGGAGCGCAGCCCAACTCTGAGCTAGTCCTGGCAGCCTGCGCAGCCCACAGATCTCTCATCCCTGGGCACCATGTTGGGTGGACGCACCGCCCCCCACCCCCATACCGCGCAACTTCCACTGTGCTCCGTGCTGGTTGGGATTGTTTAGGAAAAGACGGTCTTCATGTCTACAGGGACACCGCATACAGCAGCTGACCTCTGAGGCAAATATCTAGAGGCCATTAGTTGACTCTGCTCCTTGCAGTAAGTTCTCTTGGGAAAGATCCAAGTGGCGCGCCCCACTCTGGGCACCCCTCCCAATTCACAGAAATACAAAATGGCTAGACAGTCCGCCTCAAAGTCTGTGTAGCCAGGAGCCATGCAGAGTCACTCTGATGGATTGCTACCGGACCCCTTCCCAGTGCTGCTGAGCAGAGGCTCAGCAAACATCCAGCACAGGACACCAGAGCGCAGTATCTTCTGCTGTGATTTACAGAGAGAAGATATTTTAATACTACAAAGGGGGATTTAGAGATTAAATGTGACTACCATATTTTTTCTCTCTCTACATTCAATGTGTAAAATCAAGAGACGTTTAGGAAGCATGCTGAATTGAGCATTTGAGGATTAATTTTTATCCCCATTTTGTAAATTCATCAGTTCCCTTGGATGTCTGTCAGGTTGTTGAGAGAACAGTGGTAATTTGGCTAACAGAAAGCCAGTATCTTTTAGAGTTGCTTTGTAGGAACTTCTGGCAAATATACTTTCGTTCTGGTTAGCTTGTTGCAGTTAATGAAAAGTGTGAGATCCCAACTAGCTTATTAGCCTGTCTGTCTAGCAGTTTCTACAAGAAACCTATGTTACAGCCTACAGCAAGGATGGTAAGCTATGATACCCATAACTAGTAAGGATAAGAACTAGAGAAAGCAGTTAATATTGTTTAGGTTTGGAAAGGTATTGATCACATTTTGCTAAAGCCAATAGCTCCTGCCCTCTGAAAGGAGTCATATAATGTAGAAGGAACGTCACAAGTTTAATTTTTAGGGAGTGTTTACTCTTCTAGCAATGGTCTATGCTGCGTGACTTTAGTATGTCACCCATCTGCTGTAGGCCTCAGTTTATCTGGTAAATAAAAGAGGTTGAGGACACCTGGCTGGCTCAGTCAGTGAAGCGTCTGCCTTTGGCTCAGGTCATGATCCCAGGATCCTGCAATCGAGTCCCACATCGGGCTCCCCACCCAGCGGGGAGTCTCTTTCTCCCTCTACTCTTCTCCTCTGCTTGTGATCTCTCTCTTTCTCAAATAAATAAAATCTTAAAAATCAATAAATTAATTAAAAGAGGCTGATTAAGAGCTCAAATATTTTTAGCACTAGAATTTTATAATTCCCTTTAACTTCTTTAAATATAAAAATGCTCATAGTTTCCATTTAAACACAGACTCTAAATACCCAAAAACTATCAACCAAGACATCTGATCTCCTTCCATCTGAATTTTTCAAGGGAATGTAAATTCTATGTCTTTTTATTTTCAAAATAAATGCCTTTTCTGTACACATACTTTAATATTTTTAGGGCACTAATGAAATCTTTAGGGATTAAATTAGTAGGAAGATTCACTCTCAAATACAAAGGAGAATATAGTTCATTAGCAAGTCAGTACTCATTGTGAAAATCAGAGATAAAACCCCAGTTTTCTTTGAACAAGTCTGTGGAATTAATGATCCTCCCAACATGGGTACAAAAAAGTCCCATTTCTCCTCCCCAGCTGCGTGACAACAATGTGCATAGCCACAGGGGAAAAGGAGAAAACAGATCAGCAGGAAATACAAAGACAGCAGGCAAAACAGACTTGCCTGTTGCCAAGAATTGTCCTCAGACGTGCAATACAGAATCTCTTGCTGGGTGAGCGAGAAGGCAAAACCAATAGGGGGCCATTTAATAAGTACACATGGACATGCCCCACAGCCCAGAGGACATTTTACCTTTGCCCCTGAATGCCGAGGCCAGGGCTGCATTCAAATTAAAGAAAGCTTTGTGCATATAAGTTATGGAAGGCAGTTCTTAGTACAGAATATTGCTGAAAACAGAAGACACATTTTGAAAAGGTAATATTCATGTGATTCCCTTTCAAGGTCCCTGAGAGTCTCCTAAGTTGTAATGAGTTTACAGACATCACGACAATAGGAAACTGTCTATGGCAAGGCAAATCGTGGGGCAGAGGAGGAGGGTTTCTTGAATAACTTGGCAGTCCAGGCAGCTATTAGATTAGTATCTTAGTGTTAATGCAGGTATATTTCTGCAAATATACACTAGTCTGATTAGTTGGCTTCCAGTTACATTTTAACCCAAAGGTAAAACAAAAAACCAAAAAACAAACAAACCAGCATTTCTTCAACATTTTTGGTAGATAACTATATATGTGTGAAAATGTATACACACGTACACACAGACTGCTTTCTAAATAAAGTGCTCAGAATTATTAAAAGGATGTTTTCTTAGAAACAATCCTAAGCAAATACTCCACACAGAAGAGTTAGAAAATGTTTTACTAGACCTTTGCCACCGTTAACAGAAAAATTGGTCGGTAGCTACAAAGCATTGGGTTGTTTTTTGTTTCATTTTGTTTTGTTCTGCTTGGGTTTGGTTTGGGGGTTTTTGTTGTTGTTTTCATCCACAAAAGCGATAAGGGATTGCTAACATAGTTGAGGCTTTTCATTCTTCCAAATAATTCTCGATTGACTTGGACATTTTTTTTCAAAGGATCTTTCTCTCAAACATTTGTTCTGTTGTTTTGCACAGTGTTTACTCCACTGCAGAGAGCAGACTCTCTGTAGTCCTTCCCTTGATTTTTTTCCTATATCTCACATAGTATGTATATGGGATCCAAGTGGCCATGAACGACCTGGAGTCATGGTGGCTCTAGCAGGTACATGACACAGCCTCTCCAGGTTTACAGCTGCCTCTTTACACCTACGGATCTACCCAGGCTGAGGCTCCTAGGGCTTCTAAGCACTTCTGGAAGGATTTATGACATGAACCCCTTGCTTTCTCCAGTTACAAGGAAATATCAGGGCAAATCCACCACACCCCAACCCCTCCCTCCTCCTAAATTCTCATCAACGCAAACCTCTGTCTGTCGAGTCCAGCGTGGGTGTGGACAGGGATCTAGAATCTAGTGTTTCCCAAATGACAGTAGTGTTCTGTTTCGAATTCATGAACATGGGCTGTTGTTTTTTTTGTTTTTTGTTTAAGATTTTATTTATTTATTTGACAGAGAGAGAGGTCACAAGCAGGCAGAGAGACAGACAGAAACAGAGAGGGGAAGCAGGCTCCCTGCTGAGCAGAGAGTCTGATGCGGGGCTCAATCCCAGGACCCTGAGATCATGACCTGAGCCAAAGGCAGAGGTTTAACCCACTGAGCCACCCAGGCGCCTGAGCTGCTGGTTTTAATGAAACATTCCTTCGGGTATAAATTGCTCCATATTATCCAGGCGAATGAAAACGGTCTCCTAGAGGACTGGAAGGCAATTTGAGTCCTTCTCTGTTTCCTTCTCAAAGAAGGAGGCAACTAGAATTCAACTGAGATTACTGCCTTCTCTCTTAAACCCTGAACCTCAAACCTGGAGGCAACTGGGGTGTGGTCGTCATCGTCTTAAAAGGAGGATCTGTTTACTTGGTCGGCACGCTAGATTTAATTCCATAGGGGGGCAGTAGAGCTCATTTATTCAATGGCTGCATAGAGTGTACAAAGATATATCTGTTTGTGTCTATGAGTGTGTCTGTGCGTGTATGTATAATACATATTATAAACCATATAATATATGTAGTGTTATTGATTATTTAGGGTTCTCCAGAGAAATAAAACCACTAGATACAGAGAAGTTTATTTCAAGGAATTGGCTCATGCAATTGTGGACAAGTCCAAAATCTGATGGGAGAGGCCGGCAGGCTGGAGACGCAAAGAAGAGCTGTGGTCTATGTCTAAAAGCAATCTGCCGGCAACACTCATTCTTGTTTGAGAGAAGCAAAAACACTTCACAGAAACACCAAGCATAATGCTTGGCCAATTGTACACTGTTTCCCAGCCAAGCTGACATGTAAAATTAACCATCACCTGTATGCTAATAGGGAGGGACTACGTGCAATGTGATTTTGCAGGATGGAGTGCTGTTACCCACTTCATGTATCTCTTCTCATTCTTGTCCCCACATAGGATTCGGACATTTCTGGAAGGTAAACACTTGAACATTTCCTGGAGTTTACAAGGGGCAGTGCTAACTCTTGTCTTTGGAAACTGTCTCTGAAAAGGCTAACCTTGTGGAATTGAAGGAGGTCATGTGTCCCAGCCACCAACTCCCGGTTTCTCCCAACCTTATTTCTTCTTTATAATATCTCTCCAAAAGTCCAGGAAAATGATATAAAAGTGTCATTCATTTCTAATTAAAATGTTGATAATATTGTTGATTCTGGGGCACCTGGGGCTCAGTTGGTTAAGCAACTGCCTTCAGCTCAAGTCAGGATCCCAGGGTCCTGGGATCAAGCCCCGCCTTGGGCTCCCTGCTCAGCGGGGAGCCTGCTTCCTCCCTCTCCTTCTGCCCCTTCCCTCCCCCTGCTTATGCTCTCTCTCAAATAAATAAATAAAATCTTAAAAAATATATATTGATGGTTCTTTCTGTCCCTTAAGTGTGATTGCCTTAAATCAGAAGCTGATAGCATGATGTTGTGAAAACAACAAAGGACTTTCCATTAAGAAGTTAGTTTTGGGGGCGCCTGGGTGGCAGAGTGAGTTGAGGCCTCTGCCTTCTGCTCAGGTCGTGGTCCCAGGATCCTGGGATTGGGCCCCCCAATGGGGCTTTCTGCTTGGTGGGGGGCCCGCTTCCCCCCTCTCTGTCTCTGCCTGCCTCTCTGCCCATTTGTGCTCTCTGTCAGTCAGGTAAATAAATAAAATCTTAAAAAAAAAAAAAAAGAAGAAGTTAGTCTTGCAGTCCTGACTATTCCTTTAAAGTGATAGTCAGGACTGCAAAACTAACTTCTTTTTTTTTTTTATCTTTATCTTTCCAAGCCAGGTTTTTTTCACCTCTGAAGAGGGGGGAGGGGGGTGATTCTGATGATGATAACACCTGATTGTGGAGATCAGTGGAGATAAAGTATGTAGAAGTATTTTGTAAATGATCAAGGATTGTGACCTTGATTGGTACAGTCAGTTTTCTAGTAAGCCAAATTCCCTGAATTGTGGAATCCTATACCCTCTTAGAGTCTCAGGTCTCTGACCATGACTGGAAATTGTGGTTGTTAAAGAAGGCATCTCAAAAAACAAAACAAAGAAAAGGCATCTCTGTGTCTCCATGAACTAGTAACTTGTCACTCAGAAATTTGACCTTAGACTTGGGGACACTTCTACCTAGTAAGTTGGTGGCCCTACCAAACACAGTCTTTTTCCTGGAATATGGAATTCCCTCTTAGAGGATCCCTCAGCTTCAGGAAATGCTTTCCTCCTATAGCACAGCCAGCGGCCTCCAGCATTGGCTGCAATGCTCTCAGAAAATTACTATATATACCTCCCGTCCTGACTGAGTGGAACCAAAACCAGTAATGTGAAGTATCATTAGGGTTTGTTGCTCCTGGGAAAACTAGTGTTTTTGATGCTGGTGACAACTTTGTGCCTTCAAAGTCCAGGCTCTCAAATAGCAATGGAAACATACGATCTAGGCCACATTCTGCAGATGTTGCCAACTTGTTAGTGGAAAAAAAAAAACCCGAAGTCCATAATGTCTCCAAAATTTATGATGTTTTTCTGTCAGAATCCAGGTTTCTAGCTACGCTCATGTTCTCCAAATTTTAGCATGATTTCCTTCTCCCAGTTCTTAGTCTAAGAGAGATGCTTCTGTTTTACTATGATCTTTTGTGGCTTTTTCATCCCCCAGTAAGATTCACTACCCAACTCTATCCTTACCATCTCTCAAAATAGCTGCCCATTAGATTACTAGCATAATCATAATAATAGCAGATAGTGTTCTCTATTTATCCTGCATGTGAATTTCTATTATATGTAAAATCACCCACATCCCTGCTGGCTCCTGTCGTTAATGTATATACATACCATACAGCGTAACAAGTACTAAGATTTTGTGAACCTTAATGTCACTCTTTTATCAGTTTGCATGGAGGACTCTTACATTCCTTTTGTTGCTTTGTTCTTAAATCCTGAATTTATAAAGCCGTATTTCTAAAATTCATCCAACCCACTTTCATCGAGTATATCGTGTGGTATGTACACCAAATATCATACACACAGAAACCTGAATAATTTTCCTAAAATCTAAGTTCTGACTGTATCACCACCCTCTCCCCTGTCTTGTTCACTAAATCAGATATAAAGTCCTTTCCTTAGAGTTCAAGGCTTTCATAATACTCAGAGCCCATGATTAATATATATGTATATGGACATATATTATGGGAACTGGCTTATATGCTTAAGGAGGTTAAGAAATTCCACGCTCTGTTGTCTGCAAGCTGGAGACCCAGGAAGGCCAGCTGTGTAATACAGTCCATGTCCAAAATGCAGTCCAAGGGCTGAACAGATGAATGAGGTGTCCCAACTCAGCAAGGGAGGTAAAAAGGGACATATTCTTTCCTCCAATTTTTGTTCCATTCAGGCCCTCAACAAACTGGATCATGCCCACCCATATGAGGCGACCTCCTTTACGGAGTCCATGGATTCAAATGCTCATGTCATCCAGAAACATCTTTACAGATACGCCCAGAAACAATGGGTAATCTGGGCACACATGGCTCTTACAAGGTGAAACATAAAAGTAACCATGAGGGGCGCCTGGGTGGCTCAGTGGGTTAAGCCTCTGCCTTCAGCTCAGGTCATGATCTCAGGGTCCTGGGATCAAGCCCCAAATCAGGCTCTCTGCTCAGTGGGGAGCCTGCTTCCCCACCCCCCCACCTGCCTGCCTCTCTGCCTACTTGTGATCTCTGTCAAATAAATAAATAAAGTCTTATGAAAATTTTTTTTAAAAAGCAACCATGACACCAGCCTTGATGGAAAATAATATAGTTAGTGATTTCTGAATCCCAGGAACAGAACAAAAACCTGTGACAGGGCTTCATGGCAAGCGAGAGTCATCTTGAGAAACCTGTGACTTTGAGGAACTTCATACTCCTCAAAGCCACACATCTGTTTTTGGATTAATATACCTGTACCTGTGCTCCTTATATCCATTTTTCTTTTTCCCTGAATCAACTTTATTGATTGTAATCATTTTAAGCATATAGTTCAGTAAGATTTGACAAAAGTGTAAACCCATGTAACCACTACCACAAAATACAGAATTGCCATCTTCCTGAAAGGTCACTCATGTCTTTTGCAATCTCTTTAACCACAGAAAATCACATTCCTGTCACTATAAATTAGTTCTATTCTAAAAGTTACCACAGATGTAATTACACAGTACTCATTATATACTTATTCATTGCATACATATTTATTTTCCTCAGCATGCTTTTGAAATCCATCCATCTAATTTCTTGTATCAGTAGCCTTTTCCTTTTTATTGATAGTTTAGTCTTCCAAATCTTTCTTCTTTTTCAAAATTGTCTTATCTAGGCTAATTCCTTCGCCTATCATAGAAGTTTTAGCACAGAATGGCAATCATTTTCTAAGGGCTAGATAGTAAATATTCTAGGTTTTGTAGGCTATAAGGATATGATCTCTGTTGCAACTTCTCAGCTCTCCCACTGTAGCATGAAAGCAGTATTAGACAGTGTACAAATCAATGAGCAAGGCTGTGGTCTAATAAAATTTTATTTACTAAAACAGATGGCTGGTGAGATTTCGCTGGCAGGCTATAGTTTGCTGACCCCCAAGTCTTTTAATAAGGCAGAGTTTAAGTTTAATAAGTCTATACCTACATCTGTCTATCAGCCCACACACACACACACACACACACACACACACACACACGCCCACACACATACATAACATACACATATGCCTTTTGGGATTTTGATTGAAGGTGCTTTGAATCTACAAATCAAGTTGGGATAGTTGACGTCTTAAATATATTGACTTCCAACCTGTTAACAGTGGACACATTTCCAACTATTTATATCTCCTTTAATTTCTGTTAGTCATGTCTCATTTTTAGTGTATCTATATATCAATTGTATCTTTTGTCAGATTTATTGTTTCATATTGTTAATGCTATTATTAATTATATTTATTTTTTAAATTGCAACTTTTTATTGTTAATTGCCAGAATATAAAAACACAATTGTTTCTGTATCCTGTAACATTTCTAAAGTCATTTATGAGTTCTAGCAACTATTTTATAGATTCTATTGGATTTGTTATATATACAATCATGTCATCCAGAAATAAAGACAATTTGATTCTTTTCAACCTGGATGACTTTTATTTCTTCTTATTTTATTGCACTGGCAGAAACCATCAGTTCAATGTTGAATAGGAGTGATAAGATGGGTTTCATTTTAGATAATCACTTACTGTGATGTAAACAAAATAAGGTAGGAAAGGCATATGATCGTCTTCATAGATACAGAAAAGCTCTCTTATGAACACCTGTTGGCAAACTAGGAATCTAGATGACCTACAAAATAAATACTACCATAAATATCAGATTTCATTTGATATCAGATTTCATATGAAAAGCTTTATTTTGCTTTTGGGAACAAGACAAAGGTGCATGCCAACACAACATCTATTCAATAAGCCTTAGAGGGAAAATCAGACAAGAAAAAATAGAAATTATGAGGATTATAAAGGAAGAGATACATAAATGTAATTATGTTAAAAAAATTAAAAATGTAATTATGTGCAGATACTGTGATTCTGTACATAGAACATCTAAAAGAATAATATCTAAATTAGAATTAATAAATAAATTTAATAAGACTACTGGATAAAATGTCAAATAACACATAAAATGTATTTCTCTATATATCTGCATGCTACGTATTTCTTTATATAAACAGTAACTCACATGAAAACAAAATTATAAAAGATGGACACTTGAAATAGCATAAAAATCATAAATGTAGAAAAAATATGCAAGATCTTTACACTGAAAAATATAAAACCTTATTGACAAAGGCTGAGAGTTGAAGATGGCATGGATAAAACAGGAATGTATACCACATTCATAGGTTGAGAAAGTCATTAATATAAAAATATGAGTTCTTCTCAAATTGATCTGTACACTCAATTCAATCCTATTTTAAAAATCCCAGTGGGACTTCTTTTGTTGTATATACAAACTGACAAGCTAAAACTATAATTTTTTGTAGAAAAACAGAGACAACCATAACTAAGGCAAGCTTTAAAGATCTGAACTAACATTGTCATATATCAAGACTTATTATAAAGCCACAGTGGGATGCCTGCCTGGGTGGTGCATTGGTTAGGCATCTGACTCTTGGTTTCCACACAGGTCGTGATCTCAGGGTCATAGGACTGTGCCCCATATTGGGCTCTACCCTCACTGAGGAGTCAGCTTACGATGCTCTCTCCCCTCTTTTTCTGCTCTGTGGGGAGCCTGCTTCTCCATCTCCCTCTGCTGCCGCCTCACTTCTGCTTTCTATCACTCTCTCTCCTGATCGCTGTCAAATAAATAAATAAAATCTTTAAATAAATAAATAAATGTCAGAACCAGGTACAAGTCAAGAAGATACTTAGGGGCAAGGCTGAGAGTGCCTATGAAATGGCTATGAGGAAGCATGGCAGGAGCTGTCTGGGACGCTGGGAATGTTCTATTTCTTGACGGACGCTAATAACACAGGAACATCCACTGTTTTAAAATTCATCAAGCTGCATTTACAATTCCTGAGTTTCTTTTGTGTATGTAGTTTTAAAAGTAAAACCGTGTGATAGTCGCTAGAGGGCCAGTTTTAATGGCTCCTGGAATATGGAATTCCCTTGAAGTTCTGTAATATGATTTTTGCTGTTTCATAATAAAAGACAATGGAAAATTTTGTTGGAGAGGGCGATATACTTTTTAGGAGTATTTTCTGAAGCATGCCTTTTCTAGAAACTAAAATACACCTGCAATTAGAGATAATCTCTTTATGTATGTGTACTAGTTTCCAGTGACGGCTCTAACATGTTGCCCACAATCTCGGTGGCTTAAAATGATACAGATTTATTCTCTTATGATTCCGGAGGCCAGAAATTCCAAGTGAGATTCAGTGGGCTACACAGTCAAGGTGTCAGCCAGGTTACACTCCCTTGGAGGCTCTAGGGGAGAATCCATTTCTTTGCCTTTCCCAGATTCTTCTCCACTCCTTCCGTTCTCACCTCAGGGACCCTTTCTTCATTTCTAGAGATCAGTCTTTCTCCGCTTCAGTCCCATTGCCGTCTTCTCTGTGTGCATCATTCCTTCCCTCTCTGTCTTATAAGGACATTTGTGATTATGTTTAGGGCCCACGAAATTAATCCAGGACATTCTCACTATCTCAAGATCCTTAACTGAGTCACACCTGCAAGCCTGTATCGCTATACAAGGTACTGGTCACAGGTTCCAGGGATTAGGACCTGGATCAATTCAGGAGGCGTAAATTAGCCTAGCACCGTAAAAAGTGAGAGGGTGCAAAATCTAACCGATACCCAGGAATCTTACCATACCATAGCCTTTTAAGGGGGTTATTTTGTTTTTACTGCAGCTGATATTTTGGGGGGGGCGGGGATGACCTTCATTCCTACGCAGTCATAACTCCGGAACTAAATGGCATTTTACATTGAACATGAATCGTTACCTTCCAATTTGCCAGGTTCCAGGCACTCTCTTTGCCAGTCTGTCTCCACCTACAGTTCTACTGCGGGAATTACAGCAAGCAAGCGGTATTGTGGGCTTCATGGTTTGCGCTCCCCTCCTCCCCCATCCTATTTGTTCTTGTGCCCTTCAACGCACTAAGCAGCTGTTATTCATGAAGAAGGCAGGGTGGCTCACAGTAGATGTTTCCACGATTTGAATCTTGTCTGAGCTAATCACCTGTTGAATGACGTTAATCCAGTTACTGACCTTTAAATTTCAGTTGGACGCCCCCTACCTTAATTTAAAAAATACATTATTGGGGCGCCTGGGTGGCTCAGTGGGTTAAGCCTCTGCCTTCTGCTCAGGTCATGATCTCAGGGTCCTGGAATCGAGCCCCGCATCAGGCTCTCTGCTCAGTGGGGAGCCTGCTTCTCTCTCTCTCTCTGCCTGCCTCTCTGCCTACTTGTGATCTCTGTCTGTCAAATAAATAAATAAAATCTGTGGGAAAAAAATACATTATTGCTAAGAAATGCTAACCATCATCTGAGCTTCCAGTGAGTCCTCCTCTCTGCTGCTGGAGGGTCTTGCCTTGATTATTAATGGCTGCTGACTGATCAGGGTGGTAGATGCCATCTCATATCGCTGTGGTTCATGGTGCCCTCAACAATTACAGCAGTAACATCAAGGATTGCTGATTACCGTAAAACCACAACAAATATAATAATAATGAAAAGGTAGGCTATATTTCAAGAATTGCCGAAATGTGACATAGACACAAAGTGAGAAAGTGCCATTGGAAAAATGGCACCGATAGACTTGCTTGATGAGGGATTGCCACGAAACTTTCATCTGCAAAACAACGCATTATCTGAAAAGCACGATAAAGTGAAGCATAATAAATCAAGGTATGGTTGTATATGATAACACCAGCTATTTCACAGAGCGGTTAGAACAATTAGATTTAAAACTACACGCAATAAGATCTGCCAGATTGGCCACTCAATAAACAGTAACTTTGTCGTTGGAGTGAGATATCTTTCTGATTTGGTGTACACTGTAGTCATGAGAGTGAAGTTGCATTTTCAGAAATTTCACATCAAGGCTATTCGTGGCTCTGATTAACTTCAATTCAACCCTTTTTATTAGGCGCCTACTATATGCTACAACCTGAGCACTGTAGGGCATACATTGCTGAACAGAATCAACCCTTCTTAATTAACTCATCATGGTCTGGTGGGGGAAGCAGGTGTGTTAAACAGGTGACAGTAATACACAGTGATTGGAACCATAAAATTAAGGATGTTTGAACATGGCATTTGGTATTAAGGAGTGGTTGACTTTGCGGAATCTGATAATAGCACCATGATTATATTAAAATCATTATTTATTAAAAATATGTCTGCTACCCATTCCCTATTGCTATTGTAACAGATTGCCATGATTTTAGTGACTTAATACAACACAATTTATTCTCTTAATGTTCTGGAGATCGGAAATCTGAAATGAGTCTTCTGGAGCAAGGTGTTGACATGGCAGATTCTTTCTGGAAGCTCCAGCTTCTGGAGGTTGCTGACACTCCTGGCCACATCACTCCAATCTATTTCTGCTGTCACATTGTCTTTTTTGATTTTGGTCTTCCTTCCCTCTTACGAGGCTCCTTGTCATTACATTGAGTTGATCTGTATAATTCAGGACCATCCTCCCATTGGACAATCCTTCTTAATCACATCTACAAACTCCCACTTGCCATGTAAGTTCTCATATTCACAGGCACTGTATCCTAGAGAGAGGAGAGTGGTGAGGACGCTTTTGAAGAGGAAAGCTGAAATGCTTAGCAGACTTAATGGTTTTCAAGGCTGTAATTACCTTAGAGTTTCTCTAGAACAATCCATCTTTTATAGGACAACCTCGAGGCCCAGAGAAATCCCACATTGTAGTAACCTATTCTTGTTTCTAAAAAACACAAATTTTTCTCACAAGGGCTTATGTTAAAAGAATTTAAACATGCCAAGGAAGATTTTGTTTCTAAAGGACCAAACTCCATAGCAAATGAAACTTGAGAATTTTCTAGGGAGTCAGAAATCTTATTGTTAATTTAAAATTCTTTTAAGGAGTCCCACCTCACCATTTTAGGTAAGGCTCAGAATGTCCACAGGGGGGCGCGCCTCACCATTGTTCGGTTCCTTATTCAGGATTCAGGTGTATTCGCTTCCAGCCTTTCCCCTGGCTTGCTTAGAATTCTCACTATAGGTGAGGGTTCATGTTTTGTCATTTTTGCAGGGAAAATGAAGAGATTTTTATGGCCTACAGAGATCATATTTTTTATTTTATTATAAAGACATAAAATGTTCCCACACAATTTTCTCTGTTAACGCAATATAAAGCAAGAAAGGAAAAAGTCCCTCAAAATTTTTCACGGATGCAACTGTAATTACTCATACTGCCAGCAGATGGCATTGCACCATTAATAATAGCTGAGCATAAAGTTAGAATGCGGTGGGTTCAATCTTTGGGGATTGGTATTAAGGAAGGCGGGTGTGGTGATGTGCACTCGGTGTTATACGCAGCTAATGAATCGTTGCACACTACATCAAAAACTAATGATGTACTATATGCTGGCTAATTGAACAAAAATAAATTCACAAAAATTAATTTTTGTAGAATTAAAGAAAATCTTTGGGGATTGGTATATCAATATACTTAAATGTTTATGGATCTCCTACTGTGTGCAAGGTTCTTATGCAGAGTCTGGTTGCCACTGGTCAATGAACAGTCAAAAAACTGCTGTGATGAGGAAGTAGTATGTGTAAGCAGGAAGAGATAATTGTCCAGAGCTTCTCTTTAAATTTCCCCTTGTTCTTCCTGAGAAGAACTGTTCTGTTTCTGTTGAAAGCCACATTTCCAAGACAAAATGGTGAAAAGAAGGAAAACAAAGACAGCTAAAATCCTCTTGTATATAAGGAGACTTAAGAATGGGAAAATGAGGGGCCTGGGTGGCTCAGTGGGTTAAGCCTCTGCCTTTCACTCAGGTCATGATCCCAGTGTCCTGGGATCAAGCCCCGCATCGGGCTCTCTGCTTGGCAGGGAGCCTGCTTCCTCCTCTCTCTCTCTCTCTGCCTGCCTTTCTCCCTACTTGTGATCTCTATCTGTCAAATAAATAAATAAAACAAAAAAAAATCTTAAAAAAAAAAAAAGAATGGGAAAATGATTTCTCTAGTCTCTCAACCAATGTTAGATACACATCAGTTGACCCAACATTTTCTCTAACATTTCACCACACTGAGTCTCAGGGTCACAAATACTCAGGGTTAAAGAGTTCTGGCCTTTAGGAATCTTGGTTGGCTCAGTCATAGAGCATGGGATTCTTGATCTCCCAGTGGTGAGTTCAAGCCCCACACTGGAAAGAGAACTTACTTTAAAAAAAAAGAGAGAGAGAGAGGGAGAGAAAGAGAAAGTTCTAGTGCTTGTCTTGTCACTGATTTTGTGGGTTCCTGAGTGAGTTATTTAATCTCTCTGGGCCTTAATTTCTTTTTCTTTAAAAATTAAGGCATTGGGTTAGGTAATTAAGTTCAAATATTTTTACCAGTGGAATCTTTTAAAAAAAATTCATCCAAAAGTTCAACATATAAAATAAGAGAACGTGCTTGAGTTGAAGGAGACTTTTTGTCTCTTGAGCTTCCATCTTTCTCTCTTTGAACTTTCTCTTCTTGAATCTTGAGCTTCCCCAGAGCACAGTCTGGATACTACCAGTCTGAGTGATCTTGCAAAAATTCCTTCCAGCTCTAAATAGTCATTATTCATCAAATTCCTTGAATTAAGGGTGAGATAGTAATAATCTCAAAAATGTTTGCTGCTTTGTAAAAATAAAAACAAAAACAAAAACCTAAATCCTGATTATAACAAACTGGTGTCATTAGAGCAAAGGAAAACTTTTATTTAGAGTATATTTTTATATTTTCAATACAATGTCTTCTGAATAATCACATTATCTTCATGCTTTACCATGTTCTCAAATACATCAGCCAGATTTCAACTGAACACCTTCTGACACATGTTCTCAGAGGGAAGAAGTTTGCCTACAGAGAACACTGGCTCCCCGGCATTTTGGCATCAAGCTGAAGTAAGTGCCAAAAGCCAGAGGTATATGGCTTACTGCGGAACCATAGTGGACTGAGCCAAAGGGTTCTGAAAACCACCCTACCGTAGTCATAGGCAGTGGTGGGAAGGGTGACAAAAGGTCAAAGGATGTTGGGAGACTGGCTAATACAGACTTGAGAATTAGTCTTCCTGGGTTTACATTCTAGCTCCGTCAACTACGTTTTTTTTTTTTTTTTTTAAGATTTTATTTTTATTTATTTGACAGAGAGAGAGATCACAAGTAGGCAGAGAGAGAGGAGGAAGCAGGCTCCCTGCGGAGCAGAGAGCCCAACGCGGGGCTCGATCTCAGGACCCCGAGATCATGACCTGAGCCGAAGGCAGCGGCTTAATCCACTGAGCCACCCAGGCGCCCCCGTCAACTACGTTTTTAAGACCTTATAGGACAAGTTAATAATATATATATATATATCTCATAAGAATATGTATCTTTCATAAGTGTATATATATAAGTATCCATCCTTATATATATAAGTATCTTTCATAAGATACTTCTTCCAACAGAAACTTACTAATGGAAAAGGTTAAAATAATTTTACAGTGAGGAAATCTGGAAGATACTACCTTAATCTGGTAATTATAGTTAATATCACCAGTAGTAAGGTAGTTATTATGTCTCTCCTAATATGATATACTGAGAAAGATGGAATATTTTATGGTATTTTGCTAAAAATATAAAGCTTCAATCCAGCTATAAGGAAACACCAAACTAACTTAAATTGGAGCACATTCTACAAAATAAATGGCTCTTCAAAAATGGCATAACCAAAAAAGTAAGGCTGAGAAGTTTTCAATGTTAACGGAAACTCAAAAAGCCTAGCAATTAAATTAGATGTGTAACCCTAGATCTGGTTTCAAACCAGAAACATGAAATATGCACACACACACACACACACACACACACACACACACACACACAATCTTTTGAAAGGATATTCATGGGAAACTGGAAATATTTGAAAAAGGTCTGTGGATTATATAATAGTTCTGTATCATTGTTAATTTCCTGATTTTGATAGATGTATATGGTTATATAAAAGAATGATCTTATTTTTGGGAAATACACACTGAGGTATTCATCAGTAAATGGGTACAAGGTCTGCAACTTATAACTTCTCTCAAAAAGTTTAGAAAAAAATCCACCTATCCATGTACCTACCTACCTACCTATCATCTATCATCTATGGAAGAGAATGTAAGGCAGACTGAATGATAAAGCAAATGTGGTAAGATATTAACAGTTGGGGATGTGGGTTCAGGTTGAGCAGAAATACTTCATACTATTTTTTCTTGTTTATAAAACTAAAATTACTATAAAATATTATGCTAAAATATGAAGAATATGGGTTTTAGGGTGACCAATAGGAAATACCATAATTCAGTCTTCACACTTCATCATCATTTCATGGTAAATTATATTTACCTTTATAAGATGAAGCACAATAATCCTTAGAAAGGTTTGATAATTTCATGCTTTCCTCCCCCTCCCACACATAGTAAAATGAGCTGGAAGGCTGGATAAAAACATAGTAATAGTGTTTATTTGTAAATTACGATTTCCTGGTGCCATTTGTTTTCTTCTTTAAACTTTTCCATCTTTCTAAGTTTCTATAATGAGTACTTGCTATTCTTATTATTGAATCCTTGAATTTCTACATATTTGCCACAATCAGAGAAAAGAAGGAGAAAAAGGGAAAGAGGGGCAAGGGGATAAAGAGAGGGGGAAGGAAGACACAGAGAGAAAAAGAGACCCTGGTATCTTCTTTGGCTGCCTGGGAGCCATTGAATGTTTCTGGTTGGGAACAGTCCTGAGGTTGCATAGTGTTGGCTAATGCTTCCAAACCAGTACCAGAAGCCCCATCATTATCTGGTTGCCTAGGAGGGAATGCAGCTGCTCAACTCCCCAGGCTTGACAATTTGGGGGTCACTGACATCTGCCTGGTGGCTAAACTCCAGTTCTATTCCTCTTGTCCTCATTCCATCCTAAAGAAAGAAGCTCACCTCCAAAGACATGAATAAGATCAACACAAAAAGGCAGTGAAGCCACTGTCAGCTGATCCAAAGAAGCAGACGTGAAGAATTAATGTTGGCACAATGCTGGACAGAGACAAAAGAATTTGTGCAAACTCCTGGAGTGATTCAGATATTGCTGTTCAGTGTTTGAAGCCTTGGAGGTGTACCAAGTACCACAAAAATTCACTATTTCCTTTTCTAGGGACAATTTCTTTATTAAGGAGCAGCAATGACAAGCTAAAATAAAGCCTTTAATCTACTAGCTATTTGAGTTCTCTCTTCCTGAGTTACTCAAAGGCACAGAGAGGTTTCTTCCTCCATGCCTGTCTCCTACTCCTTAGATAGATTTACACCCCACACCTGGTACTGCTAAGCACATTACAGTGCCACATGTTCTCATTTAGAAAGCCACGTGTGAGGGTGGGAGTAGGTGTGGGAGAAGGGATGTCACGCAATTTAATTACTTGGTAGAGGGAATAACTCCATGCGCTCTGGTCTAAAGGGATCATCATGATGTACTGTTAGGAAATGCCTGGACTCATTAGGCACTGAGCTCTCTGAGTCTTGTCGTTCCAGAAGACACCTGTTCTGAAGATGTTTTATAGACTGTGGGGTGGAAGGGAGGCATTACATCACTTCTGAGAGGCCACGCTGCTTCCTGTTTCCACCTTCCTTCCAGCTACATTTCACTCATTCATTCACTGGCCATTTGGAGCCAAGCGCCAGGAGCACACATATCATAAAAATTATTTTTCTTGTCATGGCTCACAGATAGACAAAAAAGCCAGCATGCAACACCTCCCTCAGTGAAACCAAATACTTCAGGGAATCAACCATTTGGTCTTGAGTTAAATAGTTCTTTCTGCTGATCTCTCCATATTAAACACCAAATCTACCCCAAGCCTGTTCTGAGTTTTCAGGATGGACTGCATGAGAAAGAAACATGGGTTTTGCCTCCATGTGCACCTCATTTCCGATCTCACCTCTAATCCAAGGTCACTGTATGACCGTCAGCAATTTCCTTATTCTGAGTGCTTTACTCTCCTCATCTATAAAATGAGATTAAGCACAATCACTTGTTAGTGTTTGTGTTAGGAATAGAAACGATGCCTATAAAGTATCTTGCCCACATTAGGTGCTTGACAAGGATAACGTCTCTTATAAGTATTACTGCATGAGAAAGTGGCTTGCTCTCTGACAATTCCCAGGAAAAGAGATATTCATTTTTTCTTTTCATTTTTTAATGTTCTCTAATCTAATTGGCAAAAAAGAGTTGAGAGGAAATGTTAGAGAAAGAGGGAGGGAAGGAGGGAGGGAAAAAGGAAGGAAGGAAGGAAGGAAGGAAGAAAGGAAGGAGGAAGATTGATTCAAGGAAGAGTCTATTAGGATATTTTGGAGATCAGAGATGATTCCCCATGGAATTTTAGACATAGCTCGTCAGGCTGTCAATTTTCTATTTGCAAAATGAGGACATCTCTTGTTGAGACCTGAAGTTTGTGAGGAAGCAGTTCCTGGATGTCTGCTTGAGGAAAAGAGCACATTATCCCCATGGGCTGAACAGCCAGCCCTCTCCCCTATCCCCAGTGGGAACTCTGCGCAACTTGACTGGAGGTACTTATTTCTCAGGGTGAGATTTCTTTCACAGGAAATTCCCAGCTGAGAATTCTACCCCTCAGAAGCCCTCACCTGCAGTAAACTGCATAGTCTTTCCTGGCAGGAAGGAAACATATTAAGTCCAACTAGTAACTGACAGCACTTGGGTTGGGAGACCTATGTTCTTCTGCCACAAACCCATATAAGGCTTTGGCTAAATAACTTGGTTATAGCATCTAAATTTTCCCAACCAAAAGCTGGGAATGGTACCCTTGTGTCCTACAACTCAAAAGTACGATTCAAATTAATGAATATATGATGCGTTGAGAGGACATTTATAAAAGAGAAGATTTATAAACTTGTCGAATTGCTTCCCTTATGTTTTTCTTTCTTGAGAAAATTTACTATGTCATTTATGTTTGCCTTACTGTAAAATGATGATATATCAGCTATGGCAGGAGAAAGTTTGATAATGTATTCTGCAAGAACATCACCACTGACTTATGCTGTAACCAGCCATCACAGGGCAAACAATCCATATTCCATTAGTAGCTCAGAGGAGCTAATGAAACATATCGTTGACCTCCAACCCTTATGTTCTCTGCTTGCTGCCTTTTTTTTCTTTTTTCAAATTACTATACCCCGTTCTGTTTCTAATGAGTCCCTTCTCCACTGACTGCCTTCCTACCTTTTCCACTCTTCCTTTCCAGAGTAGAACCACAGAGGCTTAAAAGTGGCCATCACGATGTGAACAGCCCTCAGGGACCTCATGAGTAGCCCTAACAATTCTTTCACTCAGCTCTCCTCCAATATTTACCAGAGCTTCCCTGTGGGTAACAAGAAGTAGAGAGATGAGGCAAGACTGCTCCTCCTCATTACCTCTGAACTAAACTTTGTTTCTCTAAAACTAGCTTTAATTCCTCCTGAATTGAGGAGAACAAGACTCAAGGTAAGAAGGGTGTTAACACCAGTAGACAGCAGCAACTTTCCCAATATGAGAATCCTCTTTTCCCTCCAGTAACTGCAATGAGGAACATTAAAATAGGCATAGCTGGGATCAAATAATCCAGATTGTGCCACTTACAATGTGACAATTTCTTTAGTTTCTCAGAACCTCCATTTTCCTAGGATTTCTTATAAGATTTCTCATCCTATGCAAAATCTCACGTACATAGTACATAGTAGGCACTCATGACATGTTTGGTCTTTCCCCCATAATATTTTTGGAAAATTAGATTTTTAAAAATTAATATACCAATATCAACTAAAGAATATTTTCATAATAAGCACAAATCACACACACACACACACACACACATAGCCACACACACACACACATAGCCACACACACACACCCCACTCACCAAGCTATTATCGTGTAAAATACTTAAAAGTTTAGTTACACCCTGAATTTTTTTCATGGTTTCTCTAGGATGGGAATGGGATGTGGAATGCAATGCAAATGAGAAGAAGAAAAAAGGATTTTTTTTGAGGGGGGAGGCACCTGGGTGGCTCAGATGGTAAAGTGTCTGCCTTGGGCTCGGGTCTTGATCTCCAGGTCCTGGGATCCAGCCATGCATCGGGCTCCCAACTCACATAGGTCTCCCAGCTCAGCAGGGAGTCTGCTTCTCCCTCTCACTCTGCCTCTTCCTCTGCTTGTGCTCTCTCTTCTCTCGCAAATAAATAAATAAGATCTTTTAAAAAAGGATTTTTTAATGATTATTTTTGAAGGTTTATTTATTTGGGAGGGGGAGGTACAGAGGGAGAGAGAGAGTCCCAAACAGACTCCCTTTTGAATGAGGAGTTCCAGATGGGGCTCCATCTCAGGACCCTAGATCTGACCTGAGCCAAAATCAGGAGTCAGACCCTTAACCGACTGAGCCACCCAGGTGTCCCTTCAAGATTATTTTTTAGAGCAAGCTTAGGTTTATAACAAAATGGAGAGGAAGAAAAGATTTTTTACTTCTAATGTTTGTGAAAGGGAAATGTAAGCACAGGCTGATGTCTTACAGAATAAGATCTTCAGGCCAAAATATATCAACAACTGCTCTCTTCCCCCCAAGAGAATTGGCACTGTTTGAATCATAAAGGTATAAATATTATGAGTGCCAACTGACCAATTGATAGCATGCACAATACAGCTACTGAACAAATACAGATCGAAAAAGAGCATCTGGGTTTTGGCAAGTGGCGGGGGATACATAGCAAATGCAGTGGGAAATTACTCAGGGAACCGCAGAGAAATGAAACTGCATTGCCTTCTGTTAAGGAAGCCACATACAAGGTCACGTTATGCAAAATAAGTATTGGCGTGCAACCATCCCTTCTTCCTAATACAAGCTTCAATTCTATTCAATCCCTGAAATACCAAGCACCTACTATGAGAGTCTACTATGTATTTTAACACGTCAGTTGGCAGTTGTGGAAAGCAGCACACAAGAATGGTGACAAGTAGTGTCAGGCAGAAAGGGCTTGAAACCCAAGCTACATCACTTACTAGTTTCTGCTTGTTTTTGCCTTGGGAAGTTTGATAGTTTTTTCTGTCTGGAAACAGACACGGAGGAGAGTGAGGCTCATAGCCAGACAGACAGATGGACATTCATTGGGACGCAATGATAAAGACGTAACAATAATAAAGACTATTGGTTGCAAGATGCTTGGCAATTGGCTAAGTACATTTTACTCACTATTTTTCATTCTGTTAGAATACTGAGGCTAAAGAAATCTAACTTTCCTTCCTTGTTTCTACATCATGCATGATTAAAGATGATCCAACCATACAGAAGTTATTGTAAAATCTAAAAATGTGTCTTTGGTTCGTTAGCAATAAAGTGAGGACTTTTATAGAAACAGTGGCTGACACATACATGACTTCAAGCCACTTGGCTGTACTTGACTCTGAGCATAATTGTAGGAAGCAATAACATTTTAGCAAGAATCAAAGGTGAAGAAGCAATAAAGCCTTTAACAATATGTGGGGGTAAATGAGAAATTAGCCTATACACAGTTTACTGTGAAGAAACTGTGGAGGTGTATGCCGGGATCCAACTATCTTAGAAGGCAAAAAGACTTACCCAGGACCTAGGGGGATGACCAGGTCCTCCTAGAATTTTCTTTTGAGAAAAACTGTTCTTTTTATTTCACCTATCAATTTAAAAAATAAAATAAATACAATTATAAAAGAAGCTTTTTAAGAGTCATTTTAGATGTTAAAATTCTAAAGTGCTTTATTACAGTCTTTCATCTTTTCTAACAGGTACACATGCCTCAGATTTGCTGGAGGTGTAACTGGCACGCAATCAACTGCACATATTGAAAATGGATAATTTAAATTTTTTGTATAATTTTGTACAAAAATGAGTACAATTTTAAAAGATTTGACATATGTATACAACTGTGAAGTCATTACCACAAACAAGACCATGAACGGGTCCCTCACTTCCAAAAGCTTCCTGTCATTCTTTATAGCCCATCCTCTCTACCCTCCATTTCCATCCCCAGGCAACTGCTAACTTACTTTCTGTCAGTATAAGTTAATTTGAATTTTTAAAAATTTTATATAAATGACATCATACAGTATGGATTCTTTTATGTCTAGCTTCTTTCACTCAGCAGGATTATTCTGATTCACCAATGTCATTGCATATGTCAGTAGTTCATTTCTTTTTTATTACTGAGTAGTTTTCCATTATATGGGTAAACCACAATTTGTTTATTTATTCATCTGTAGATGACATGAATTACTTCCAGCTTGGGGCTATCTTTAATGGGGCTGCTGTGAACATTTGTATATAATTCTTTATGTGGGCAAACCTTTCCTTTTCTCACAGGTAAATAATATGAGGGGAATGGCTGGATCCTATAGAAGGTGGATGTTTATCTTTTTAAGAAACCGATGAAATTTTCCAAAAAGTCATAACAATTTTATACTCCCGCCAGCAGTGAATGAGAGTGCCCATTCTTTCATGCTTTTGCCAGTGAGTGGCATGATTAATCTTTTTCATTTCCATAACAGGTACCTGAGTGTGGTTTTAATTTGTGTTTCCCTAATGACTAAAGATGCTGAGCATCTTTCCATATATTTATTTGCCATCCCTATGTCTTCTTTAGTGAAATGCCTAGTCAATTATTTTGATCATTTTTTTTAAAGTCGGCTCCACGGGGGCGCCTGGGTGGCTCAATGGGTTAAAGCCTCTGCCTTTGGCTCAGGTCATGATCCCAGAGTCCTGGGATCAAGCCCCTCATCAGGCTCTCTGTTCAGCGGGGAACTTGCTTCCTCCTCTCTCTCTCTGTCTGCCTCTCTGCCTACTTGTGATCACTGTCTGTCAAATAAATAAATAAATAGTCTTAAAAACAAATAAATAAAGTCGTCTCCATGCCCAACATGGGGCTTGAACCCACAGTGTTGAGATCAAGAGTCACATGCTCTACGACTGAGCTAGCCAGGAATCCTGATCATTTTTTAATTTTTTTTTCTTATTACTGAGTTTTGAGAATTTTTTATATACGGGACATGAGTTCCTTACAGATATTTTCCAAATATTTTCTCAGTTTGCCTTTGTAGTCTCTTAACAGCATCTTTTGAAGAGCTAAGTTTTAATTTTTTGATGAGGTCTGATTATCATTTTTTTCTTTTATGTTTGGCGTGTCTAGTGTGGAAGCGAAGAAATCTTTGCGAGCCCAAGGTCATGATAACTTCACCTATGTTTTCTTCAGGTTTGACATTTACTTCTCTGATTCCCTCTGATCTAATTTTTGTCTATGGTGTGATGTATAGCTCAACGTTCATTCTGGGGGAGAGGCCATGTGGATGTCCAATGATCCCAGTTCCATTTGTTGAAAAGAGGATTCTTTCTCCACTGAGTAGCTTTGCACCGTTGTCAGGTGTTTGTTGTCCACATCGGTGCCGTGTATTTCTGGATTCTGGTCCCTTTATCTATCCTATTTTTATGTTGATGCTACACTGTATTGATTACCAATACTTTATAAACAATCTTGAAATATTATCCAAATTTGCTCTTCCTTTTCAAATTTGTTTTGTCTATTCTTATTCTTTGTACTTTCATATGAATTTTAGAATCAGATTCTCAATCCTTACAAAATAGACTTCTAGAATTTTGGTTGGGTTTGTTTGCAATGTGTAGGCCAATTTTGAGAGAATTAACATCTTAATATTGAATTTTCTAACCCATGGATAAGGTATATCTCTACATTTATTTAGATATCCTTTAATTTTTTAAAATTCTCTCAGGAACATTGGTAGTTTTCTGTATACAAGTTATATAGATCTTTTGCCAGATTTATCACTAAATTAATAATTTTTATATTATTGTGAACAGTATTCTTTAAAATTTCAATTTCTTATTGTTCATTGATTGTGCATAAAAGTAAAAATAGCTTTGTATATTGAACTCATATTCTACAACTGTGCAAATTTCAGTTCTTGTTCTAGTGGTGAGAGTAGACATCAAGTATGGTTTTTCTGAGGAATTCAAGGTTGGTTAACTTTGAAAATCAGTCAGTGTAAATAACATTTTAACAAACTAAAAATATATGTATATTATTTCAAAAGATGAAGAAAAAACATTTGACAAAGTCCAATATCCATTCCTGAGAAAAATCTCTCAATAATCTAGAAATAGAAGGGAACATCTTCAGTTTGATAAAGAACTATGAAAAACAGAGATAATATTGCAGTTAATTGTGAAAAATTGAATATATTCTCCCTAAAATCAGAAATAAAATAAAGATGCTGCCCCCTTCCTACCTGAAGCTACTACTACCTTTCACGAGGATGGCTTCAGACAAAGTTTTGAATAGTTTTATGCTCTTGAATAACAGTTACTTTCTACAGCTTTATTATTTACCTTTATCACTGAATTTGCCAGAAGGGAAGGAAGGAAGGAAGAGAGGGAGGGTGAAAGGGAAGAAAAGAGAAAAGGATGAAAGGAAGGAAGGAAGGAAGGGACTTTCCTGATGATAGGTATAAATATTCATTTACTGTAAATACCAGAACATTTTGTCCATCTTTTTCAGGGTAAAATCAGGCCTTCCAATCACTTCCTGGCTCAAAAGTTCCTTGGTAATATCTTTAGGGTTTTAGGCATAGAATATAGAATAGCAACCTGAACATATTATAAAACATCTCAGTTAGAATCATTCTGGCAATATACACTTAATGTGATGGAGTCATGCTCAGCTACTAGGAAATACGAGATTTTAAAAAATATATTGGAATAATATAACTATGGAAAATTTCCAAATACTGTGTTCAAATATTTGTTTAAAAAATGAAAGTAAGCCTGGACAGAGATTCATTTTTTTAAGTTTTTATTTAAATTCTAGTTAGTTAAAATACCTTGTAATATTAGTTTCAGGTGTACAATTTAGTGATTCAACACTTCCATACAACACCCAGGGCTCATCACAAGTGCACTCCTTAATTCACATCATCTGTTTAACCCACTTCCCTGCCCACCTCCCCTCCAGTGACCATCAGTTTGTTCTCTATAGTTACGAGTCTGCTTCTTGGGCGCCTGGGTGGCTCAGTGGGTTAAGCGCTGCCTTCAGCTCAGGTCATGATCTCAGGATCCTGGGATCGAGTCCCACATCGGGCTCTCTGCTCAGCAGAGAGCCTGCTTCCCTTCCTCTCTCTCTGCCTGCCTCTCTTGTGATTTCTCTCTGTCAAATAAATAAATAAAATCTTAAAAAAAAAAGAGTCTGTTTCTTGGTGTGCCTCCCTTTTTCTCTCTATTCCTTTGTTTTGTTTCTTAAATTCTACATATGAGTGAAATCACATGGTATTTGTTTTTCTTTGACTGACTTATTTTTTTCAGCATAGTACTCTTTACCTCCACTCATGTCATTGCAAACGGCAAGCTCTCGTTCTTTTTATGGCTCAGTAATATTCCTGTGTGTGTGTGTGTGTGTGTGTGTACTCACACATATGTGCACATATACACATCACATTGTCTTTATCCGTTTATCAGTCAATGGGTATTTGGGCTATTTCCATAATTTGGCTATTGTAGATAATGCTGCTATAAACATCGGGGCGCAATATTTCTTAATGTTAATATGTTTTTATTAATGTTAATACTTTGAATTAGTATTTTTGTATTCTTTGAGTAAATATCTAGTAGGTCAATTGCTGGATCATAGGGTAGTTCTATTTTTAACTTTTGGGAACCTCCATATTGTTTTCCGTAGTGGCTGCAGTGATGTGCAGAGGTGTAAGGGGATTTCTCCTTCTCCACATCCTCACTGACACCTATTGTTTCTTGTATTGTTGATCTAAAGAGATGAACTTTAATTAAGATTATTTCTTATCCTTTCATATATATTTAACTTCATCCATTTATTTCCTAAAATCACCATATAAACTCATCAGCACTCTGGGATGCACTCTGGGGTGCTTGTGCATTCTTTAAGGCATTTCTTATTTGTAATTGTTTATAAATTGCTATCTTTGAAAGGAAACTGGACTAATTTTCTTAGTTCTAACATAGCAATTCACACACTGAAATGAAAAGATGCTGTGAAAACTCCCTTTAAGTTGATAAAATTATGCTTTCTTCTTTTTAAATTTATATGCATATTTCTAAGATTCTTTATCTCCACAGACAAAGAATAAAGGCAGCTTTTTTGTTCCTTCATTCATTACTCAACCAAGCATTTAAAAACACACATTGAGTGTCTCCTATGTTATAGACATAAAACCTAAGTCTTTCTCTTGTAAATTTGAATCCAGGAAAGTTCAGGCTTGCACACAGCATCACAATGACTATGACAGAATTATGGATGAATTACTCAGGAAAGTCAGGAAAACAAGTAGAGTTAACAGAGGCTGGGGAAGTAGGAAAGCCATCAGAGGTAGCGTTGGAGCTGGTGCAACGATGTATTTGTTGGCCGGAGGGAAACAGGAGTAAAAAGTCATTCTGGCTGACACAGCATATGAAAATATGGATAAAAAAGGGCAGTCAGTGGTACTGCCAATCTTACTGACATTAGAGAATGAATAGACTGAAAGACGTGAAACATGTCAGTTAATCTCCTAATAGTCATTTAACGTCCACTAATTGAAAGCTCTGGGCTAAGTGCTAGGTGTGGGAAGAGGGAATTAAACTGCCCACCAGTTTATATTCTAAATGGGAAAAGAAGACCTAAGCACATTACATGTAAGTAATGATACAAGGCTCTAATAAATGCTAAAAACTTTAGGAAAATGGGAAATTTACTGCTCAAAGCAGTTGATTCTCATTGTCTTCATAACTCATTCTTACCAGTAAAAAATGTTTGAGGGGTCATGCTTCTATTGTATATTTACTTACTTAGAAATAATGCACTTGGGGTGCTTGAGTGGCTCAGTCGGTAAAGTGTCTGACTCTTGGTTTCAGCTCAGGTCATGATCCTGGATTCTGGGATAGAGCCCCATATCAAGCTCCACACTCAGCATAGGGTCTGTTTGATATTTTGATATTCTCTCTCTATTTCCTTCTCCCTGCCCCCCAGCTCTCCTTCTCTCTCTCTCTCTCTTTCAAATAGATAAACAAATCTTTAAAAAAAGAAACCACACACTTATACTATTGCCCCAATATGAAATTAAAACGTTTAATTTTTCTTTTTAGATAAAATCAAATAGAAATAGAAATTCTAATTTTTTTTCCTTCTCCAGTGGCTCTCCTTGTGCAAATCTTAGGGTGCACACACCTACTTGGAAGACAACTAACTTTGAGCATTTAAACAGTTTCACAGAAAGAATATTTTTCTTTTTCACAGCATGGCAAAGATTTGGCCCAGGAGTGAGTGGCATTTTTAAGAAAGAATGAACATGGGAACAGGATGCGCTCTAGAAATTTCAGGAAGAAAGAACTTACTAGATCTTTGATTAAAGGAGGCCATTACATCAAGCTTAGTAAATCTATAGCAGGATTTCTCACATACAGTCCATGGACCTCTTGCATCAAAATGACTTGGGGCCATTTATGACATATACCAAAACTTGTGTCCCACCCAAAACTCACTGAATGAGAATATCTGGAAATAGGAATAGGGAATATGTAATAAGCTGATTTCTTGCACCACTAACATTTAAAAATAGCCTAAACAATGGAGACTTCAAATGGTCTGAATTACATTATGTAGTTTATGTAGTTATGTAATCTTAAAGAGTTGCAGAGATTATAGACATGTAAAAACAGTCTGTCAGAGAATCCATAGGTCAAAATCAATATCAAATCTGTGAAAAAGACATCCTGTCATTATTTAGTTTTGCCAAGTAACGGCAAACTTGCTGTTCTGATCTTCAGTCAAATAAGAAATACTTTCTCAGAGTTGAGAGCCCATTTGCAATTAAGGTTATACTTTCTTTTTTCCCAGCAGACAAAATGCTCTATTATGCAGGGAAGTGGTTTTAAGTCTTTGGAGCTACTTGCTTTCCACATTGTTGAGTATAGACAAATAGTGTTGTCTGATTGAACACTTCTCCATAGTGACCGTTAGTTAATCGTTGGTTTATTGTTAATGTCATATTTGAGAAGTCCTGGTACAATTCGCTCACTCTCCTCTAAGGCTAATCATCTACGAGGTAACTGAATTAGAACCAAAATTTCTGGTTGGCTTGTTCAGTCAGTATATTTTTTTTTCATATGGGAACTTCCACTCAATAGTACAAACTGATCTTTTACCTCAAATTGAAAGGAACCCACACATATTGGTTTATGGTGCTCTTCATGACATAATTCCAATTTGTACTCAAATATCCCCTGATTAATTGGAAAGTAGAGCTTGTTTGTGTCTCAATAACCCCATATTTAGATACGATTTTGGGGGGTTTAAAAAAACCATGAGAAGTTATCACATCTCTATTACCCCCAACTGAAAGTAATAATTTTCCAAAGTCCCATAGCATTTTATCTACACTTGGCTTATGACACATGTCACTTTCTCACTTGTATGTCTCTGTATATATTTGTCTCTGTATGTATCTCAGTAATGTATGCTTTAAAGAAACTGTGATTGGGTGTTTATTCATCTTTGCAAATCCTACCATCTCTAACAGTAACTTAAAAATAAAACTCAGAAGTGTTTATTTAATATGAAATGAGTTCTCAACACTTAACCAAGGGGCAGAGAAAAGTTTATACCTACAAACACAATGCCTAATTTTAGGTCCATTTTGGATGCTTCAAGTTCTTACCATAAGCCTGCATCTCTACACTAGGCAAGGAAGGGACTTGAGTCCACTACCCCCCATTCTTGAAGACCCATTTATGTCTTACTTACTAATGACAATAACTAATATTTACTATGTTCATTATATTATAGAGTTGAAGAAACTGATACTTACAGAGATGCAACAATTTGCTCAGGACCACAGAGCATTAAGTGGGCACAGCCAGTCTTTCAAATCAGGTCTGTTTGATACCAGAGACTAATACTCTGACCATATTCTACCTGACCTCTGTTGTTGATTCTTATCCATTTCTCCATTCTGGTCTTTGCTACTTCCTAAATTTATACAGGGAAAGCAAAATGTATTTACTGTGTATTTATAATATTTAACACCGAATCATGATGTTCAGTGAGAAAATATTATTTATCAATTAACCTGTGCATTATGTTGGTTTGTTCATAAAAAGTGAATGACATTGGGTACATTAGACAAACATGTATAGTATCACTGTGTTACTTATACCCCAAAGTCAGAGTAACCAAGCATTTCCTGGGAAGCTGTATTTACAGGTTTGAACATTCTCTGAAGTAATTATAGACATTTTTGTGGAGGCATCAATCACATATTAGGCATCATGCTATCTATTTTCAGAGATAATAAAACTCCAAAGAGATAGTGGCTAAACTGCCCACTTTAAATAAAAGAAAGCAGACTCAGGTTGAGGGTGGGGTTGGAGGAAGGTATCTTGCTCCATGAGGCACAAATGGGAAAAACTCTCAAATCTTTCCCCCTCCAAAGACTTTCTCCCTCCAATAAATGACAATTCCCTCTAGATGCCTTTCTGGCTTGTTTCACTCCAAAGTCCTTCCTTTGAAGGGTAGAAAAGAGTGCCATACCTGAATATTTGTTGTGCATGAAACATCATAACTCCCCTATACTCATTTCTTAATTTTCTAGTTTGGAGAAGCTCTCTAAATCTTTAGTTTGTACTTCTTTCTCCTTGACCAAGACTGATATTTTCTCAATTATCTGGGCATCCAACATCTGAATAATCTTGTAGTCTTGTTCTAGTCTGTTTTTTTTTTTCCTCTCTGGCACTTATTCCCCATATATTTATAATTCTGAACTCCCCCCATGAATGTGCAGATCCTTCCTATTCTCTTTTGCTATTTTTAAAAATTATTTTCCTTCTGAATCTTCTCTTACTGCATTTCCTTCTTCCACACACATTGGCATTCCTCAGGACTAGTACCGGTGAAAACATACAGTGTGAGGGGAACTGACAGCCTGCTTCCCATTACCTGGCCTAGAGACAAGTCCACATAGTTGCTTAATCAAAATCCATTCTAGGTATAAAGGAACACTGGCCATATTAAACATTAATAGTCTCAACCCCTGGCAGCTATACATCTAGAGAGATGTTATTTTTCAAAAGGATTCAAATTATGTTTAAGATGCTCCTCACAAGGAAGAATTTTACTGAATTCTCTCTTCTGTGATTGTGACCAAGAAGAAAGAGAAAAAAAGAAGCTTGCTATTTTAGTTCTGGTGGAGGCTATATTTGGAGAGGAGGCTTGTGTTCTATTGGTGGCTAATTTTGGAGACGATTACAGTGGAAATTAAGGATAACTAAGATGGAGGGCATTAAGCACATAAAATTGAAAATGTTACTTTTACCTATGACAAGCCAAACCAGGAAACACAAACACCAGTTGTATAACACTTCTTCAGTGTCCTTTTGGAGATGCTATAGATTCTGTGTTAGAGATATAAAGCAATCACCAGTTTAAACCGTCCCTTTCCTCATTCAAAAGACTGAAGACTACTTTTTAAGCAGCATACTTGCAATGGAGAAAATGAAATATTCTAAGATGATAAATGAATAGTAATTTACCACCTGAAGAAACAGCATGAAAAATGCTACTGCGCATTTTTAAGGCTAGGTAGATATCCAATGGCCATGAACATTTATTTCTGACATGCCCAGATCACATGTACAATTCCTGGTCTGGAATGGAAAATATAAAATGATTGCCACACCATCACACTCCTCCCAGGTGAATGCTAACACTATATGAACAGTCTTTTACTTCAGGAGAGATTTAACACTGAGGTAAAATACTTTTGCTCCTAAGAGCTGAAGGAAAATGTGGTCTGTTAAAGATGTTAGTGATGGAGAATTAAGATGACAATTAGGATTAGAATTAAAATAGGCCACATGGATAGAATGTTGACTGTAGGAGTTGATAGAATATGCAGCAAATAGATTTTTCTTAATGAAAAATAACACTTAAAAATCAAAAGTAATATCTTTTCATTGCAGAAACTAGAAAATTTAGATAAGCAAAAAGAAAGAGAAAAGAAAAAAAAACTATGATTTTTCCAATATGCAAAGAAAATTATATGATAATTTTTCCAATGCATAAATCTGTATCTTTCCTAAAACAAATATTGAACATATTATTTGCATACTGTTTATTTCACTTAAATATATATTTATATATACAATTTATATTTATATATAAATATATATTTGTATCTATTTATTATATATATACATATAATAAACAGGTTTTTATCATTAAATATACCTATTCTTTTATTTATTCATTTCAGTGGCTGTATCAAATTTAATAAAATTCTAAATCTAATTTCCTCTTATAGATTATTTTGTTTCCTGTTTTTTTTTAATTAACTGTGCTGTGATAAGTAATTATATAATTTAATCTTTCTACTAAAAAATTTTTTCTTCAGGGGCACCGGGTGGCTCAGTTGGTTAAGTGTCTGACTTCAGCTCCAGTCACGATCTGGGGGTCCTAGAATTGCACCCTAGAGTAGGGTCCATGTTCAGTGGAGTGTTTTTTTCTCCCTCTCCCTCTGCCTTTGTCCCTTCCTCCACTCTTGCTCTCTCTCTCTCTCTCTCAAATAAGTAAATAAAATCTTTTAAAAAACAGTTTTTCTAGTTCCATCCATGTTGTCGCAAATGGCAAGATTTCATTTTTTGATGGCTGCATAGTATTCCATTGTGTATATATACCCATCTTCTTTATCCATTCATCTGTTGAAGGGTGTCTTGGTTTTTCCACAGATTGGCGAATATGGCCATTGCTTCTATGAACGTTGGGGTACATATGGCCCTTTTTTTCACTACATCTGTATCTTCGGGGTAAATACCCAGTATTGCAATTGCTGGTCATAGAGTAGCTCTATTTCTAATTTTTTGAGGAAATTCAACACTGTTTTCCGAAGTGGCTGCACCAACTTGCATTCCCACCAACAGTATGAAAGGGTTTCCCTTTCTCCATAACTTCTCCAACACTTGTTTCTTGCCTTGTCAATTTTTGCCATTCTACCTAGAGTAAGGTGTTATCTCAATGTGGTTTTGATTTGAATTCTCTGACACATGAACATTTTTTCATGTGTCTTCTAGCCATTTGTATGTAGTCTTTGGAGAAGTGTCTGTTCATGTCTTCTGGCCATTTTTTGACTTGATTATTTGTTCTCTGGGTTTTGGGTTTGAGAAGTTTTTTATAGATCTTGGATATCAGTCCTTTGTCTGTAGTGTCATTTGCAAATATCTTCACCATTCTGTGGGTTGACTCTTCACTTTGTTGACTGTTCCTTATGCTGTGTAGAAGCTTTTTACCTTAATGAAATCCCAAAAGTTCATTTAAAGGTAGTTTTTAATTCATGGATAAGTGTGCTCCAAAAGACAATATGTAATTCAATTATTCTTTCCTTTGGACAAGATTTTAGGTTTTAGGTTTTGTGTTTTAGGTTTGCACATGTTGGTGTTTTAGGTTTGCACATATTAGTGCAGTCTCTAGGCTATTCATAATTTATTATTCATTCTACAGATTTTTTTTTGAGATTTCTACTTACAGAGGTATGGTTAAAATCCTATCTCTGCTGGGAAAATGGTAATAAGAGCTTCTAGAAAGATGAGAATGAGTATACCAGAGGAGAAGACAGGCATGAGTGTACTGTAGATAAGTCCTTCTACTACTCCATGTTCCAATCTCTAGTCAAGTCCTTCCTTTGTGCACTGGATCCTGTCTTTTTTGTTCTCTCAAAGTCACCACTTCACAACTCTCCACTCTCATTACCCTATCAATTACTGCTTCTTTATTGAATCAGTTGTGTTGTTTATATCAGTATAGAAACATGTTTTTATATTTCCTATCTTAAACACACACACACACACACACACACACACACACACACCTCTTTTGACCCAATTTCCCCAAGAGTTTGTACCCTATTTCTCTTCTCCCTTCTATAGCAAATTGCTCAAAAGCATTGACTATACGCTCTAATTCCTCTCTTCCATCTTCTTATTTATTTATTTTTAAAAAGATTTTGTTTATTTATTTGACAGATGGAGATCACAAGTAGGCAGAGAAGCAGGCGGAGAGAGAGGAGGAAACAGGCTCCCCACTGAGCACAGAGCCTGACATGGGGCTCTATCCCAGGACCCTGAGATCATGACCTGAGCAGAAGGCAGAGGATTTAACCCACTGAGCCACCCAGGCACCTCCCATCTCCTCTTTTATTTATTTTTTATTTTTTTAAAGATTTTATTTATTTATTTGACAGAGAGAGATCACAAGTAGGCAGAGAGGCAGGCAGAGAGAGAGAAGGAAGCAGGCTCCCTGCTGAGCAGAGAGCCCGATGCGGGACTCGATCCCAGGACCCTGAGATCATGACCTGAGCCGAAGGCAGCGGCTTAACCCACTGAGCCACCCAGGTGCCCCCCATCTCCTCTTTTAAAACCCAGCTCAGGCATCTCCTCAGCCCCAAAATCTCGCACCCTCTGAATCTGAGATAGTTTTTCTCTGTATTCTTCTGCCATCACAGTTCCTACCACCTGGTATTATAATGACCTGCTTACTAAACACTTCTCTCATTAAAATGTAAGGGCCTCCCAAACAGATACAATGTCTTATAAAATTTCAATTCCCCAGTGCCTATAGTAGTCTCTGGGAAATTATAAATAACCAATAAATATTGCTGAATGAATTGAGTCTTGAAAAATGATCAGTAGTCCACAGTGAACCATGAGAAGAGTGTTCTAGCCAGAAAGAACAGATTGCACAAGAACACAAAGGCCAGAAAGAACATAACAGATACATTCAGTACAAGTCATTCAGTGTGGTGGGAACACAGGATAGGTGTGTGGGGGTGCAGAGAAACAAAGTCAAATTTATTCTATCCTGTTCATTAAGATTCTAATACCCTATGATAAAGAGAATTTGACTTTTTCTTTTTTTTTAAAGATTTTATTTATTTATTTGAGAGAGAATGAGTGAGAGAGAGCATGAGAGAGGAGAAAGTCAGAGGGAGAAGCAGACTCCCCAAGATGCTGGGAGCCCGATGCGGGACTCGATCCCGGAAGTACGGGATCATGACCTGAGCCGAAGGCAGTCGCTCAACCAACTGAGCCACCCAGGTGCCCCTGACTTTTTCTTATTCATAACAAAGAGTCACAAAAGAAGTATAAGCTGGCTAGTAACTTGATCAGATTTTTATTTTAATTACATTTAATTAATTTAATTACATTTAATTAACATTTATTTAGCTCCCTATGCCTATTTACATAGAAGAACATAACATAAAATTTACTTGAGTTACTAGGGTACATAACTAAGAAGTAGTAAATCATTCAAAACCAGATCACTCTTGAGTACAGAAGACTCTCTAATCTCAAATTCAATACAGAAAGATCACGTTAGCAATAACGAGGTACATTGGAGTGATGCGCCTTTTAGATGGTTATTGCCATAGGCTGGGTGAGGCATAATGATGCATGAACTAAACTAAGATTTCTGAGGACAGAGACCGCATCTTATTCACCATTGTCTGACATGATGTTTCTGACATATTTCTGTTTTTAATGTGTATTTTCTGAACTAAAAAGTGATGGAGAAGAGGACAGAATAAACTTGCTTAAGTAGAGTTGACAGATGGGAGGTAAAGTGTGAGGGTTAGTGGAAAGAAGGAGTTGAAGAAGATGATATCATTAGCTGAGAAGTGACTCCCCAGAGGAAGAGCAAGTTTGGTGGTGTTGAGGAGGATAGTTCCATTTTGAGTTTTACGTATTTATGTAGTGCTTGAATAGAGATGTCTAGTTGGTAGCTGCAAACACAGATATGGAACTCAAAAGGGAGGTCTGAAAATAGCCATCAACATATTGGCAGGCATCCATATAGATTACGATAGAAAATGAACATGTGTGGATAGAATTTTATGGGCAAAATGTGCAAAAAGAAAAGGCTGCCAAGGATCAAATTTGAAACAAAGCAACATTTTAGGGATGGGCAGGGGGTGCGGAACCTGTGAAGGGCACTGGGAAGGAGTAAGAAAACTTAGAAAAAACAATGCCACCAGGGCCAAAGGGAGATGGTCAAGGAGGGAGTAGTTCTCTGTGTCAGATTCTACAGGAGTCTTTCCCTAAGTTTATTAGTCAAGAAAGGTAACAGAAAACATGGCAGGTATTTTAATCAAAAAGGGATGGAATTCACAGAATTAGCTACTTATAAAATCATGGGAAGGGCTGAAACAGTAGATTTTGGCTATGCTTTCCAATCAGTACAGAACTGGCTCATTTTTCTTCATTCTGGGACCCAGACTGGAGTGGCTCTGGTTTGTCATGACAAGGGGAAGAGAAGGACGTAGGAAGCACAGTTTCCTAAAACTGTCCAGTAGTGGCATATGTCACCACTAATATTTTATTAGCCAAAACAAGTCACATGGTGACACTTACCTTCAGGAAGCGGAAGGATACTCTTCTACCATGCACTTAGAAGGAGGGGATGTGTAGTAGTGGTGAGCAAACCTAATGACTCCCACAGGCAAGTTACTTTGTTTTTTAAACCTCCTGTATTTATCCTTAATAATTCTACTGTGCTTATCTCTTAGGGTTGTTAGAGGGTTAAATGAAGCAATGTCTAAACGATTCTATAAACTGATTGATCTATAGTAAACCACTATAGCTTTTAGGCATTATTTTGTTTCTCTATTCTTTTTCCTTCATTCTTTCCCCACCCTGGTCCCTTCCTTTTAGCCCTGGACTTGGTCTCCAGTCTGCATGGTGTTCTGGTCTGCCAGTGCACTCGTTCTCCAAATGGGAACAGCCCTTCCCTCCATCCCCCACCTCACAAAGCCACTGCTAGGAAAAAAAGGAGAGAAGAAAATTCCTCTTCTTCCTTGTCAAAATAAATAGATTCCTCTCTTAAAAGATGAAAACTCAAGGAGATTATAAAATTATCCCTAGGAAACTGTCCTATGCCCCCTATCTCCCCTAATCAGGTGCAACAAGGCTGGTACAATAAGCACTGAGACATAATTTGGGACCAATTGATTCCTTAGGTCTGTGATCAGGTACTAAGGGGATTTTCACTTTTAATCAACCTTGAATGGCTTAGAACTGCATATTCTCTGAGGCAGCATTTCAGACAAGGAAGAATGGGTGTGGACAATCTTTCTCTCACTGCAAATTCTCTCTTTTTCTCTAAACCAGGGAATTGTATGCCTTCACAAACCTATTTCTGTCCTCTCCCTGAGAGCAATAGCATCCATCACAGCTGGATGTAGCTTGGATGGGCTGTATCCTGAGTAGAGCTGCCTTGGATCCTCACACTAGGAGAAATGCAGAGGAATTTACAAAGCCACACACAGTCAAGGCAAGCCATTCCCCTGAGGCCGAAATCCTCTTTGTCTCTCTCTTCACATGCACCCCTTTGCTGAATCTCCAGCTTCATGGCAGCCTGAGGCACCTGGGGTTGTCCTGTGATGCCCTAAGGTTTTCCTCCTTCCCCTTTGGGATTTTCTTGGGATCAAGATATCCTCCTGGGAATTCCTGACACTGATGAAAAGCATCCAGCAACCGAACATCCCTTCTTGGTTCTTACTTTGCATTCTTTAAGAAGGGGGGATGGTGATATTTTTCTTCACGCTGTCATCTCCATCAAAAATACATTATCTGGGGGCACCTCGGGTCATGATCCCAGGGTCCTCGGATCGCCCAGCATTGCATTGGGCTCTCTGCTCAGCAGGGAGCCTGCTTCTCCCTCTCTCTCTCTGCCTGCCTATCTGCCTACTTGTGATCTCTGTCTCTCAAATAAATAAATAAAATCTTTAAAAAATTTTTAAAAAATACATTATCTGGCAGTTCTCTCCACATTGAGACATTGCTTGTAGTATAACTGTGTTTGTATCATTGCTGGAGTAAAATGAAATTCTGCAATAATTTTTAAAAATACATTATCTGGGGTGTCTGAACTCTCCTCCTGATTTCCTATGGAGTGCTTAGGAATGAAAAAGCAATTAGTCATAAGGTTGTCACCTGCCAACCCTGCCTACCCTCTTCCTACAAGCCTGAGCACTCTACCAGTTTATCTCATGCAAGATACCTGGTTTTAGCAAGCACTCTAAAGATATCAATATCCTAAAGTCCACTGGTTGACTAGCCAATGAATTAAGCAACTACTATATCCAAGCATGCCCTAGATGCTAAGGATATGCAATAGACGTGATTTATGCAATACTTTGTTTTGTTGTCAAGAAATTAATTTTTAGGGGCGCCTGCATGGCTCAGTGGGTTAAGCCTCTGCCTTCGGCTCAGGTCATGATCTCAGGGTCCTGGGATCGAGCCCCGCGTCAGGCTCTCTGCTCAGCGGGGAGCCTGCTTCCTCCTCTCTCTCTGCCTGCCTCTCTACCTACTTGTGATCTCTGTCTGTCAAATAAATAAATAAATAAAATCTTAAAAAAAAAAAAGAAATTAATTTTTATTGTAAAATAATTCAGATAGTCAAAAATATAGCAATTAATATAATACTAAGCAGATATAAGTATCAGCATTTTGCCAAATTTTCTAAAGACTTAATTTGATGAAAAAGAAAATGTTACCAAGAGAATTGAAGGACTTTCTGCCAAAAGTTTAATTTTCCTTTCTCCCTCTCTCCTTCATTTTTCCCCAAGGTAACTATTAGACTGCTTATCTGGTGGTCATGGTTACAAAATGCATGATTTTGATTTTTAATATTTCAAAATCGTATCACACTTTATAAGCCCTCTAGGACATTACATCTTCCATTCAAAATTATCCGATTTGACACACATAGACTAAGTTCAGTATATTCTGCTAATTTACTGTTATTCTTTTATATGAGTTTACCATAATCCATTTTTTTTTTATTTTTGAAGAATACTTACACATTTAAAACTTTGCTATTAAGAATAGTGCTGGGGGGACGCCTGGGTGCCTCAGTCGGTTAAGCCGCTGCCTTCAGCTCAGGTCATGATCCCAGGGTCTTGGGATCGAGTCCCACATAGGGCTCCTTCCTCAGTAGGGAGCCTGCTTCTCTCTCTGCCTCTGCCTGCCACTCTGTCTGCTTGTGTGGTCTCTCTCTCTCTTTCTCTCTGACAAATAAATAAATAAAATCTTTAAAAAAAAAAAAAAAGAATAGTGCTGGGGTGCCTGGGTGGTTCAGTGGGTTAAAGCCCCTCCTTCGGCTCAGGTCATGATCTCAGGATCTTGGGATCAAGCCCTGCATCGGGCTCTCTGCTCAGCAGGGAGCCTGCCTCCCCCTCTCTCTCTGCCTGCCTCTCTGCCTACTTGTGATCTCGGTCTGTCAAATAAATAAAATCTTAAAAAAAAAAAGTGTTGCAGTGAGCATTCTTGTATATGCCTCCTTGCTCATATTGTGAGAATTTCTCCAGGGCAGTGTTTTTCAACCTTGTTTTGACAAGGACACACAGTATGACTACCTTTTATGTCGTCATCCACAAGCCCAAATGCAAACACACAGAAACATATGCCTGCATCTAACTGAAACAAAATTGCGGTACAATCTGATGTATTTGTTTTCTTTTCTATCCCACCCCATCCCATCCCATCCCATCCCATCCCATCCCATCCCATCCCATCCCATCCCATTCCATTCTATGTTATTCTATTCCTTTCTAAATTCTGAGGGTGATATACTGAATTGACTCTACGACCTAGCAATGAGTCAGCACCAAAAGTTTAAAAAATACTGGCTTAAGGTGTATATCTGGGAGCAGAAATGCTTGGTTAAATGGTATGAGTGTCCTCAACTTTACTAGATATTGTCAAACTATCTTCTCAGTAGCAATAGGTATCCAGTTTAGAGATATTAAAATACGGGGAAATGTGCATTTTATAATCTAAGTTGTATGATATCTGAATGCTAATTCTTTGTCCATTATATGAGTTTCCAATATTTTGTTTACTTCTCCTTTCACTGTCTTTACATGTACCTTTTTAAAGGGAAGTTTTAAATCTTGGAGTAGACAAATATACACATTTTTCTATATGGCTTATTCATTTATTAGGCTTTAAGGTATTCCTACTTGCTTTCATAATCTCCAACCTTTTCTGAACTTCTGAGTGTTTGGTTTTTTCACTGTGGACTTTTAAATCATTTGGGATTGATATTTTGTCATAGTGTGACATAGGGATTAATGGAAATAACCAATTATCAAAAAACATTTTCAGGGGGCGCCTGGGTGGCTCAGTGGTTTAAGTCTCTGCCTTCGGCTCAGGTCATGGTCTCAGGGTCCTGGGATCGAGCCCCGCATCGGGCTCTCTGCTCAGTGGGGAGCCTGTTTCTCCCTCTCTCTCTCTGCCTGCTTCTCTGCCTACTTGTGACCTCTCTCTCTGTCAAATAAATAAATAAAATAAAAAAAATTTTCAGTAATCCATCCTTTTCCCATTAATTTTTAATGCCATCTTGGTCATATTCCAAAGTACTCAAAATATGAGAGTGTTTCTGCTCCATTTTTTTTCAGTTGGTCTATTTATTTATCCACACACAAATATCACAGTTTTATTTACTAAGAATTTTAAATCTCCTATCAAATTGTGTTATCTTATCTTGATGGTTCATTTTCCTATAATCTTTTAGGATCAGCTTGTCTAATTCTCTGAAAAACCATGCTGAAACTGACAGGAATTACTTTGAATTTATAGAGCAATTTTGGGAGAACTGTCATAGTTTATTTTTCTCCTTCAATGTAGTGCATCTCCTTATGCATTTAGTTATTCTTTCAAGTCCTACAATAAAGTTTTTGCATATTCTGTTTTTTTTACATTTTAGTAAATGACATTTTACTTTATTATTGCATTTTCAAATCAGTTAATGCAGTTGAATAAAAATATTATATTTTATCATTTATCTAGAAAACTTAATTATCTAATTGGTTTTAATAGTTGGTTTGTGTACTGTCTTTTCTATATAGATAAACATTATATGTGAAAAATACTGGATTTTCTATATAGATAAGCATTATATGTGAAAAAGGTAACTTACTGTATTCATTCCAATTCTTAAACTTTATTTTCTGCCTTACCATTTCTTGTTGCTACCATCACAAATATTAAAAACATATACAAATGGACATGCTGAACCCCATGGTATGACACACTGAGAAGAACACAGCCTTATTTCTGTGTTAGTTTTACCAAAATTGCATAATCTCAGCCCAGTTCTAAAAAAATGGCAAACAAATCCAAACTAAGACACATTCAACAAAATAACTGATCAATATTTTTTAACATGTCTAGATAATGAAAGACAAGGAAACACTAAGGAATTATTACAAATTGCTGGGGACAATTATGTGTATAAACAAGGAAATGTAACATAGAAACCAGGGAAAGTGTATTATGGCAAAATTTCAATAAGGTCCATAGTTGATAGCATTGTACTGGTGGTAATTTCCTGGTTTCATAATTATACTATGGGTCATATAAAATGTTAATATTTGGGGATACTGGGTGAGAGATAGTAAAAAATTCTTTAACTTTTCTGTAAGCTTAGAAGTCATTGAAAATAAAAAGTTAAAAAATCGTTAAGTCTATAAATTGGCACCTTTGTGTTATTTGGGATTTTGCAAAATACCTTTGATGTTCGATAAATAATGTTTTTGCGATATGTGTTTGTTAGATTTTCTTCACCTGTTGAAGGGTTTCCTTCTTATTCATAGTTAGCTAAGTAAGCCCGTTTGTGTGTGTTGTGTGTGTGTCTGTGTGTGTGTGCACATGCATTATAACATTTGAATGTTGAATTTCATCTGATACTACTTCTACATCAAATGAGATATTCAAGTACTTTGTTTCCCCATTTTTCCCTTTTAAAATGTGTTTACTACATATTCTGATCTTACTACATTTGATAATATCAGTACATCCTTATCTTTCTGAAATAAATTCTCCTTTGTCAAATGTATTTCTTTTAAGATGTTAATTTTTTAGAGAAGTTTTTGATTAATAGCAAAAATGAGAGAAAGGTACAGAGGTTCTTTACATACCTCTGTCCCCACACATGCATAGTCTCCTGCATTATCAACATCCCCCATCACAGTGGTACAGTTTTTATAACATTGACGCAATGTTATCATCCAAAGTCCTTAGTTTACATTAGGGTTCACTCTTGGTGTTATGTATTCTATAATGTGGGACAAATGTATAATGGCAACAGTTTCACGGCCATGAAAAGCCTCTGGCTATTCACTTCTTGCCCCACTCTCACTTTTTACGTACACTGCTAGATTTGGTGTGCTAATGTGTCATTCATTGTTTTTATACCTACATTCGTTAGATAGGTTACTAGTAACTATACTTTCTAAAATTTCTATTGCTTTGTGGTCCATGGTCCTATTCTTTTCTTTCCTCCCTGAGCTTCATTTTACTTTCTTATTTTCTCATTTACTTATGGCTTTTGTATTGCTTGTGACTCATTCTGTTATTTATTTACTTGCTTCTTCGTTCATTCATTCATTCATTCATTCAGTTCAGCTTTCTCTCACCTTCCTTCTTGAATCACCTAAGGTAGAATTCTAGTTGACTATTATTTTCCCCTGGCACTTGAAAGGTATTATTATTCAATGGTCTTCCAGCCTTTACTTTTACTGGTAAGAAATTTTATCTCCAGTCCCATTGTTCTTCCTTTACAGATTATCTGTTCTTTTTGTTAAGCTGGTGTGTTTGCTTGTTTAGGATTTTTTCTTTGTCTGAGAGTCCAAAGTCTATTGAGAATCTATGATGCTCAGGGATGAATCTGAGGGTCATAACTTTTCCCAATTCTACAAAATTGTCGGTCATTATATTTTTAAACATTGCCTCACATAAATTAATTTTCTTTTCTTCTTCAGAATTAATTGAATATATATTGGATTTTCAACTTTAGTCCTTCATGCTCCTTTCTCAATCTTTAACAAATTATTTTTATGTTTTGATCTATTTGAGCTTCTTTCAGAGCACTTGTACCAGATTCATCTTCCAACAAACTGATTTTTCCCCCTTCAATTATGTTTAATCTATTGTTAAACCAATTTATGAAGTTTGGTATATGTGCTGCCGAAGCGAGCACACCAATTTATGAAGTTTGTTAGCTTAATAATATATATTTTTATGTCTGGAGTGCCACTTGTTTTCTCTTTTCTAAGTCCACATTATTCTTACTCCTATATTTCATTTTTTTTAAGATTTTATTTATTTATTTGACAGAGAGAGATCACAAGGAGATAGAGAGGCAGGCAGAGAGAGAGAGGGGGAAGCAGGCTCCCTGCTGAGCAGAGAGCCCAATGCGGGACTTGATCCCAGGACCCTGAGATCAGGACCTGAGCTGAAGGCAGCGGCTTAACCCACTGAGCCACCCAGGCACCCCCTATATTTCATTTTATTTCCTATTTCTTGTTTTTTTATGTCTTAAGCACTTCAGTACTATTTTATGGTGTATGCTTTTCATAATTTTAAATCCTTAGGATGTGTTTTGTTATTTCCAATTCTTGTCCCTTATTGTTGTGCTTACTATTTCTTCCTTGTGGAATATCATTTCCTTGTGTTCTCTGTCATTTTTTTCTATAAGCTAATATTCAGGTGTGTGTTTGTGTGTATATTTTTGTTGGGAGTCCCATGTGCCTTGAATGGAGGAGATTGTTCTAGTGAGATATTTTATATTTGCTTTCATGTGGCACCATAGGTATTTTACTATTATGGACTGAATTTTGTATTAATGTCTTTGTTAGTGGGTTGAAGTGTGTTTCCTCCCAAAATGATATGTTTAAATCATAGTCCCTTAGATCTATCAATGTGTCTGATTTGGAAAGAGGTCTTGGTAGATGTAATCAAATTAAGATGAGGTGTGTTGGATTAGGGCAGACCTTAAGTCCAATGACTAGTACCTTTATAAGAGAAAGCAGAGGGAGATTTTGATACGGAGACCCAGAGATAGACAAAGGAAAGAAGGCCTGTGACAATGGAGACTGGGATGGCGGTGATGCAGCCACAAACCAAGGACTTCCAAGGACTGCCAGCACCACTAGGAGCCAGGTGAGAAGCCTGGTATAGATTCTCCCTCAGAGCCTCCAGAAAAAGCTAACATTGTCAGCACTTCGGTTTTGGACTTCTGGCTTCCAGAACTGTGACAAAAAGAAATTTCTGTTATTTTAAGCCACCCAGTTTGTGCCATCGTATGGTCCTGGCTTGGGATTTCCTGGGAGGATACTAAACTTCCTGTTTTTAGCCTTTGGAGATTTTACATGAGTTAGATACCTCCTGACATCAGCTTAGACATTCACTGTTTTGACTTTAAAATCCCATTTTATTCTTGGCACTTGAGGGGTTCCTTTTTCCCTACAAATGAATTTTATACTATCATAATTTTGTTTTAAATATTTTATCCAATACAAACAAATTTATCTAAAAGGAAAGATAACTATCTGTCTGCTGTATTTCTGGGCCCTGAATTCTGAGTCTCAATTACAGGCATAGAAAGGAAATCCCAATAGAGTGCTATTAAGGGAGAGTAAGATGTCCTATGGATACAAAGAGGTAGAGAGATGTGGAAAGTAGGAAGTGTGAAGGGATGCCATGCACCGCCCCAAAGTCTTCTGCACCTTCAAATATTCACATATCCGAGAAAGCATAAGCTCATCCACGTAACCTGCAAGACCTTGCTGCATTTCCTGCCTCACCTCGCACTACCTCCTCCCTCTCAGAATCCGATGCAGAGGCACAGACGTGTCTTCCATTTCCTCATATGTACTGTTATGTCATTCATGTGCTTATCTCACATGTGAATTTCTTCTGAGAACATGTTTAGTTCCCCTCTGTTGTCCAAGTCCTGCATAACCTTCAGGTTTTCTCCAGATGAGAAATGCCCACCAGCTACTGATTAAAAAGAATGGACAAAAGAGAAACAAGACTGATATCAGGAGACTAGACAGTACATGATGTGGTCTGAACTAAGGTTTCAGACCTTAGATGACACCTGCATGGGAAAAGTCATCGGCTTCCTCTTATTAAACAAGTGGTATTGTCCAGTCAGCAGATATCTTGTACCTATTTTGTCTTTATCTTTCTTTTTTTTTAAATATTTTATTTATTTATTTGACAGAGAGAGAGAGAGATCACAAGTAGTCAGAGAGGCAGGCAGAGAGAGAGGAGGAAGCAGGCTCCCCATCGAGCATAGAGCCCGATGCGGGGCTCGATCCCAGGACCCTGAGATCATGACCTGAGCCGAAGGCAGCGGCTTTAACCCACTGAGCCACCCAGGCGCCCCTTTGTCTTTATCTTTCTTAACAGATCAGAAATTCCTTTAGGTCAAGAATATGATAGAAACACGTTTTATTCCACATAGAGCCTATTCCAGGACTTTGGAAGGGTTAAAGTTATAAGTTCATGAATGTATATTCACTGAAAACATATTTCCCCCCATATTCTAGTATATATGGTCTGGCCATCAATCAGTTTGCCTCATTTTGATTTTTATCTTTGGAGGAGTGGTATTTTGTGTTGTTTTGAGAACGGCTGGTGGAATTCAGTGTATAATTCTATAGTTATATCTCCCATTATAATCTTTTATTATCTACCTTCATTTCATCTTGTGAGACATCAGAGAAAGGGCTTTACTTTTTTCTGTGAAACCACGGAGGGCATAGCATATTTTTGGCCCTCATTAAATGTTAACATCAACAAGAGCATCATGAAGAACGATTACACAAGAGGGAAGTAAACAGAAAGCAAGAGTTGGCAAGCACCAAATGGATACACCCACTTCTTCCCCCAAATTCATGATTATAGAAGGTACTTATTTTTCAGCATCTTTAACTCTTTCATTTCTGGCTACCAATACAGAGCTGAAGAGACTGCAAAAATCATTTTTCTAAAGAATTCATCAGGAAGTCAAATTATTTTTTCACTGCAACAGCAATTTCAAGAATCATAAAACAACATTTATTCTTTTGAAACCTCCAAGGTCAGCAGCATCCATATTGGTAGGGGTAGTACATGCAGCCCTAGTTTTCCTTTTTCCCTGAGTGAAAGTGCTCCAGTGTGAGAGGAACTCTCTGCTGCCAAAGAACTGTTGTGCTTCTTCACTCCTTTCTATAGCAAAACCAGGGAAATATATTTTAAAAAGCAGGATCCAGCTACCAAACACCTTGTCTCCATCAACAGTTCTGGCTGGATCAGCTGCTTTCTGATTCTAATTAAGTCTTTCCAAAAAAATTATATGTCAGCAGAAGTGAGAGAAATAAAGGAAGCATTTTTACTTGGCAACAGTGAAACTTTTCGTTCGCCAAAAAATATGTGAATGAAGTAAGCTTTTAAAGGCTTATGGTTTCTTTGTCAATACAAACCTAATAAATTAAAATTGGAAATATTTTCTGCCCATAAGATCTCATCAATCATCAGTGCTCTTCATCTCTCTGCATCCCACCTCAATTCCAGTGAGGGAAGATAGCTGGCAAGCTCTGGAGCTTAGTTAAGGCAAGCCACATTTTTACTAAAGAAACTCTTGCTAAAGGAAGTTTGAAGTGTTAGCTTCAGGTTTACTTTTTAAATGTGCAAAAAGGAAAAAGATGTTTTTGATGAGAGATGGGAAAAGAAAAGAAAAAAGGAAAACCTTTGGAATCTTCAAAGTTGGTGTCTGTTTGCATCACAGCTCAGTGTCAGCACCAAAGCCCCAAAGACAAGGAAATGAGAGGAATGAATTAAATACTATTCTCACATCTACATACTTCAGTCTGAATGGTATATACATCACCCAGGCAGAGAAGTAGGTGTTCTCTGAGGATAAATATCAAAAACTATGTACCAGGTAAAATTTGCACTCTGGTTAAATCACGAAACTATTTTCCCCTCCCAAATGTCTCCTTAGACTACAATATCATTAATCTGTTTGTGTATCATGTAAATATAATATGGACTGAAGGCTTGACTGTCCTCCTTGTTTAAGAAAAAAAGAAACAAGGGCTTTTCCATTTGGACCATTTTGACATTAAGCTCTAAAGCCATCAAATCATGAAACTCAGAACATCATAAGAAATTACTGAAGACCTAGACCAGCAGTCATAAGCTGAGATGTCTACAGATCTTAAATGAATGTTGCAGGGCCAGTGTAAACTATGTGAAATGGTGAGTTCTATGGTGAAGTGTACAGCCCAATTTTTTATATTAGGAGTATGATTTTTAAAAATTGTCAGATAAGTAAAAAATATTTTAGAAAGCACATTGATGACCAAGAAAGACTCATCTGCAAAGTCTCTATGTTTTAACTTATAATCTCTGATCTGATAAAAATAGTTGCAGAATTTCTGACCATTTTCAGATTTCCAACCAGAAAGGCCATTCTTTTAGAAGATTGGATAGAATACCCCGATGACAACCTGGCTTTCACAGCCACATTTGCTCATCTTTACAGCTTATATATGTTCTAATGATGATGTATCAACCAAAACAAGAAATTTTCTTTACTTTTCTGGCTGAAATAAAATTTCATGTTGCAAAAGCCCTTCCCTATGGAGAAACCCACAATTGTTTTCTATACTAAAGAGAAATGATTATACCTTAATAACATCATAGCCACTCCATAGGAAACCAGAATCTAGAGCCCAAAGCTCCCATTTGACAGACAACATTGCATGAAGTAATGACTTCTGCTGGTGTACGTATATGAACCAATGGTACAACACCGAAGAATTAATAATGTGTGATTGGTGGAAAGATCATTGGCTATGAGTAAGAAAGGCGTGAGTTCAAATTCTGACTCTGCTTACTATCTGATGAACATGTTATCTGAACTTTTTGGATTTAGAAACATAACTTAATCCTTGAACTTATTAAATGTGGAGTTTGATATAGTTGAATGCCTTACATATGGATTGCTCCTTGTCTGAAGAAAGATTGAGTCTGCAGAATGGCAGGGCATTTGGAATCTAAGCTGGTAAAAGCCTAGAAATGAGGTGGGGGCTGACATCATCTCCCTTGCAAGAATTTAACAGGAACATCATTGTCCCAGTTTTTGTAGCAGTTTTTAATAATGTTGTTTCTTATAAATGCAGTTGCATAAAATCTCACTTAAAGAGCTGGCTTTGTTATGATCTAAGTCTTTGCCCTTCATATTCAAATAAACATTTCTTTTGATCTCATTTTATTTGTATATTAGTTAATTGACACTAATAACTCAAAGTAGAAGTCACATCCTATCTCTAAGGTAGAACTACAATCTAATTTTATTCCTGGAAAAGGCGGAAAAAAGAAAGCTTCAGCATAACCAAACAGGCTATGGTATAACTTTCATTTGTCCCTCCAAACCCAGTCTTTAATCTTTTCCACATTTTTTACTACCCCAGGAGGATGGACTGTATGGAATCACTGAACCTCCAGCATCCATTTTGGTTCTACCAATGGGAGGGACCAGCAGAAGTTCAAAGAGTGGGAGGAATGAGAGGCGGAGGTTGACAGGGCTTGGCCTTGTGCTTCTGATAGAATCTTTACAAACTGTCCAGTTGGTTTTCCTATCTAGCTCTTATTCCAAGCTCCTCTTCTTGTTCCTTTAGGCCTGGAAGTGGTAGTAGCAGCCCTTTTGCTTCCCTAAACCTTTCTTCTATCTTTGTGCATTGATCTGTCCAGGGACTGGCCCCTGGGAAGCAGACTCCAAGACAGAGATATGTGGGCATGAACTTTGTTAGGAAGTGCTATTAGGATCAAAATCCATGGGAAGGAAGAACAGGAAACAAGAAAGGACAAAGGAAGAGATTGGGCCAACCTCAAGCAACTGGGAGTCCTGAAGCTTGGATGGACCTTCAGAGTTGCCTTGTTGAGGCAGAGAGGTAAGGACTTATGCCCCTATGTTGAGAAGTTACTGGGTACAGATGGCCCCAACAAAGGAGCATGAAGCTGGGTGACGTAACTATCTTCAGCCCATAGGAAATAGGTTCTGCAGACCTAACAAGAAACTTAAGCAAGGCAGTGCAGCACCCATGACATTCCTCTCTTTGTTCCTCTTGGATCAACCTAATTTTATATATTATGGAGAAACTCCTCCAGGATAGTAGTTGACCTCTTTTCCTGGGTGAGACTTAGAAGAAGGTAGCTAGTGGATAATAAACCTTTGTTTCATCTGGTCTCAAGGTTACACTATGACGTATTATCTTCTTCCTTTATTTTACATTTTAGATTCCCCTCTTTGTTAGCACTTTGGCTGGTCTAGTTGGCTGGTGGGGTGACCTAGATTTTCATTCCTGAGGACTCCAAGCACCTCATCACCATGCCTTTGTCAGGTTATGGCTATTGCAGTTGTCCATTTATCATCAAAATTAGGAATCGGGAAAGAGGACTATAATAGACACCCAGCTAATTTGTTTAGGTACCACACATAATTCCCCTCCACTTCCATTGTGTGATAAACAGTCCCAACTCCTTCTGAAGATTAGTTCCATCTCCTGATTATGGTAGAAGTTCCTCTTCTTAAATGTAGGTCTTTTGGCACGAGAAATTAATGTTTCCTGATGGCAGGGTTACTTAATATTCAGTTGCATGTTTGTTGTATTCCCTGCTGGAAACATGTCTCCTTTGGGCACCAGGACCTCTAAAATCACAGACCCTAGGCACAAATTCCCCAATAGGGTTGATTATATTGATGAGAAGTGAAGTTATTCTTCTCCCATCCCTTGGTTCCCAGACACATATATTTTACCTGTTGGGGACACAACACCATATAATAGCTCTTTATTTCATGTATATATTACATCTGGGAGGATGGTTCTCCATCCTTGAAAGGTAATGTCCCCAGGCTAGTACATCAACTATGCCATCAACAAGCTTTCCACCATTATTAGTTTGCATCTTCTGGGTGGTGCAGTGTGTGGTGAGACCCAGGGAGCCCATGATTGCTTGCCCACTCTTGCACCCAATTTGTTGTGAAATGATTCACTTACTTTGATCTAATGTTATGTGAGATGCCATATTAATGGATCAACCACTTTCAGCTTTCAAAGAGTGGTGTCAGCTGAGGCTCTACAGGAAGGAAAAGTAAACTCAAACCAGATATATGAATCAATTCCCATAAAAATGAATCACTGCTCTTTTTAGCATAGATGATATCCATGCTAGCCAACTTTCTGCCAAGTGGCTGATTGATCTCAAAATAAAATGCCATACCAGGGAAGAAGTGTGTGGGGGGAGAGGATGTCATCATTGTTTTCTGTTTCTGTTACTCGTAGGTGAGATATTTGTCAGTACCATTGGCTAGATTAGCACTGGGAATGGCAGCTCATGTTGTTGGACCCATGCATAGCCTCCATTCCTGCCACCAGAACTATTCCACTCACATATTGTTGAGTACTTACATCTGATGATAGAGACTGACTGGTGTCAACTTGTCAAGTTGTTCTGTCCTGTCTGTTTGGTTTAGTGGTGGATTTCTTTCTTTTTTTTCCTGTAGTGGGTGCTCTCAGGTGACCATTATCATGGAATACAAAGAACTTTATTTCATGTATATATTACATCTGATATGTCCATTCTCACTTCCACTTCCATTAAGTCTATACATAGCTCTCTGATCCAGACTTTCTTAATCTGATCTTTCCATCTGTCTTGGCCAACCAGCTAAGTCATTTGTCCATGACTGCTCATTTCATGAGAACACACGAGCAATCAGAGCACTATGGCAGGTATTACATATTCCCATATAGTTTAAGCATCTGAAGACTCTAAAGACAAATATTTTTTTCATACTTGAAATATTCAACAGGACAAATAATGCTGGTATTTAAGTTACTTCAAACATGAATTGTTTGACACATCCATAAATCATCTTCTTTTCTGAAATACCAGCAAATTAAAAGCAGGCAGATAGAAACAGCTTTCAGAATGAGGTAATCCCAAATAAATTTACATTAATTCAAGAAAGAAAGAATGCTTTCTCCTTTGTGAAATGTTAAAGCAGAGAGGAGAAGAATGAGGAAGAGGAAGAATGCCAAGAAATATGCAGAACTTTCACTCATGCTCCACCCATCTCATCCTCCCTCCTGCAGGGAGCAGGACACAGAGAATTACCACTTCCTTCCCTGGTCCAAACTTTTTGAGCAGCTAAGGTTTTTCTCCATGATACTTCTCCTAGTATTTCGAGCCTTCTTCCTCAGACCTACTATCAATTACAGGTTTAGCTCTAACTGGTATCAAAGATTTTATCCCCATTAGAAAGTAAACATTCTATAGAAAGAGAATAAAACTTTAGTGTCCTTTTATCATTTATTACTCATATTCTTAACTTTTGGTTGAACGTCTCATAAAATGTTGGGCTCTGGGCATATGTGGATGAGCAACACAACCTGGCTGAGTCCAAATATAACAACATATCATGCACACGCTAAAAGAAGCAAAGGGGATTATAGAAGCAAATATCGAGACACATTTTCCAGTCTGGGGAGAGTATAGGGATGGGGTCAGAGACTTGGCATTGAAGCTAAGACCTGAAGGGTACTTAAGAATAAGACCAGAGGGCGCCTGGGTGGCTCAGTGGGTTAAAGCCTCTGCCTTCGACTCAGGTCATAATCCCAGGGTCCTGGGATCCAGCCCCACATCTCATCTCATCAGGCTCTCTGCTCAGCGGGGAGCCTGCTTCCCTTCCTCTTTCTGCCTGCCTCTCTGCCTACTTGTAATCTCTCTCTGTCAAATAAATAAATAAAATCTTAAAAAAAAAATAAGACCAGAATGAGGAGAGGGCTGGAGAGGCAGCAAGAACGGGTAATAAAAGACTGGAGTCTATCCCAAGGCCAGTAGGAAGCCACTGATGAGTTTCAAGCATTTTTCTTCTCTCCTACTTCCCACTCCTTTTCTCTTTCTCCCTCACTTCCGGCTTGCTTTCCTTTTTCTTCTTCTTCACTGCCTTCTCTTCCTCCTCCCCTCTTCTTCTTCATATTTTTTGAAAAACAGCTCATTCTGACCCATTGAAAATACAAGAAATGCATAGATTTAAGACTAGAGTAATGGTTCTTTCATTTATTATTACTTTTTTTTTTATCCTTAGCACAGAGTCATAGATCTCATTTCATATTTCATTTCAAATTGAATTGATTTGGAGCCTAGTTCCTACATGATAGCAGGGAATAAATACCTTTCATTCAAAAAGTCCACTGAATTGAAAATGCATTTTCGTGTAGGATAACCTAAAGAGGCAAAAAACAAAACAAAACAAAACAAATAAAAAAACAAACAAAAACCAAGAACTAAATGAACTCTATGGTTGATTTACACTGGACCTATAAAACTCAGTAACATCCTTTAGTTTTGGAGTGTTTCGGGATTCAGGCCTGGATTTCCTTCCCTTCAATACCTTTGCTCATATTTCTTTCTTTTTTTTTTAAGATTTTATTTATTCATTTGACAGAGAGAGAGAGAGATCACAAGTAGGCAGAGAGGCAGGCAGAGAGAGAGGGAGAAGCAGGCTTCCCACTGAGCAGAGCTGGAACAGGGCTCGATCCTAAGACCCTGAGATCAGGACCCAAGCCGAAAGCAGAGGCCTTACCCGCTGAGCCATCCAGGTGCCCCCACTCATATTTCTGATTTAATATCACAGCTTTAATGGCTTTAATACCATCCACACTTTGACAACTCTTGAGTTTCTATCTTCAACTCCAATCTGTCTGCTCAACTTCAGATTTGTATGTTAAATTCCCTAATTGATATCTTCACATAACATCTAATAAATGTTTCAAATGTAGCATATATAAAACCAAATTATCTTCCCCCAGATTCTGCCCCACATGAGCTCTGCTCCACTTTTCTTATTAGAAGGTAGAGGAGAGGCAGTAATGTACTCCCCAAATTGAGAAGGCACTTGGAGACCAGAAAATGAAGTGGATCATTCCAAACAGTTCAACAGAGTTTTATCCAGGGTAATTTACTGACAGAGGGGGGATCAGATGGAGGACAATCCATGGCAGCTGCATAATTATGCCCTGCAAAATCCAGACCTTAGTCCACAAATTTTACAGAGTGAGGGGACCTACAGAGGGGCATTGCAGTGAGGTTAAAGGATTCACGCACACCGCAAAGGGCAACTTGCATGCACCTAAATGCCAGCTAACTTTCAATTAGATCTTGTGGCATCAACTTGCATCAGGAAGGGGAAAGACCATGTTATCTCTAACAGATTTGCGGGAGGCCAAAACAAGCCTCCCCCAAACCTGGCCTTGGCAAGCACTTTTAAGTATGTATATTAATCTCCAAGGGGCCCAGAACACATAGTCCCAAGAGAGGGCACTGAGCAACCATGAACAAGATGGAGGGCCAAAATGGAGTCAGTATTGTCAGCACTCCTACACTAGCCATCTAATTCTTTAGGATAAAAACTTTCTCTCACATCCCACATTTAGTCCTTCCCCAAATCTGTTGTCACTACTTTCAGGAAATATCCAGATTCTGACTATTTCCCACCATCTCCAATGCTGCTACCCTCGCCTGGATTCCTGAGGTACCTTTCTAATGTATCCACTTGCTTTTATCCTGAACCCTATAGTCCATGTTCAACAGAGAAGTTCCTTTTAAAACAGAAGTCCATTAGTCATGCCATTTCTCTGTTCAAAAGCTATCAATGGTTTCCCAACTCACTCAAAATAAAAGCCAAAGAAGACATATATGATCAGATATACATTTAGGTAACTCCCTGACCTACTTCAAATTTTTGCTCATATTTTACTTATTTAAAATTGACATTCTATTTAAAATTGCCATTCCTCTTTCTCTGGCACTTCCAATCACATACTACCCTTTGCTCCCTAACCCTGTTCTAAAATTTCTTTTTCCATAGCAGTTATCAACTTCTAACAAAACATATACCTTACTTATACATTATGCTATTGTGCATTGTCTTTGTCTCCCCACTAAAATATAAAGTGCATGAGGGCAGGGATCTCTATATGTTTTTGTGTTTGACATGTTGTAAGAGCCTCAACCAGTCATGACACATAATAGGTGCTCAAAGGTGTTTGCTGAACAAATGAATGCCTTCTTTCTGTTAATGAGACCATGCAGTCAGCAGTACACTGTATTATTATTTACAAGTACTGGGTGTCCCTACCTGCAAAAAACTCAGAAATACCCATGTGACTTGTTTAGCCAATGAAATTTGAGCTGAAGAAATAATGGATTATATTTGGTCAGAAGCTTTAAGTATCAGCGTGTGGTTTGCCATGCTTCTCTTCCCCACCTCTGCATTGATGAAGAACATGTTGAGATGGAGTCTTCTACATCTGGCTTCCTCAGTGTTAATGATGAGGAAAACCCTCTTACGGATCATGATGGACATGCAGTCTAATGATAAATGAACTAGCCTATCCTCACTGATACAGACTCAAAGTCTGGGATCTTTATACTCAAGTTTGATGTTATTTGATAACTAGAATAGATTGTATTTTATTAACATTTCTATATATCATGCTCTCACAATTAAGGTAGAGTATCAGGGAGTCACACTAGGGCTTTGAAGCAAGGGTGGTTGAAATGTAGGTAAGAAAAGGTGTTACATGTTTTCATTGTCTCTTGAAATATCAAGATATAAGGAGACTCTGCTGTTAGAAGAATAGTAGTGATAGTTGACTTCCCACGGCAGCATGCATGTAGTAGCCAGGAAAAAGATAAATCCGATGTGGCAGATAAGCAATCACAGTGTAAATTATCCTTGCTTAGATTGGGATCCATGTGTCATGAAGTCAATTCAGGTCTCTTCAGAATGACACTTTTAATTTGTTTTCAGAGCATTGTTCACCTGTCAGTGTTTTCAAAAAGACCAAAATGGCCAGGCTCCCCATTGCTCTGCAGTCAGAGAAGACATTCTTAAAGCCTGCAAAGAGTTCAATTTGGTAAACTCAGAACCAGGGAGACTAGTTGGGCAATGGATGACTGGATCCCAAGACCAGTTGCCTCTAGCTATGGGCAACTTTATCCAATTAGCTCAATGATTAATGCAAATATTTTATTTTTTAATGCATGTTATGAGCTGAAAAATTCAGAAATGACTACATAAAATATGATAAGTGATAGAAGGATATAATGTGTTATGGAAGTCACAGAAAGTCACAGCCCATCTATGCTTCTTGATTTCACTAAAAAATTAAAAATCAAAACTTCTGTCTGAATCCAACCACAAGGTAACCATAGGTGACTTCTCAGGAGTTACATTCCATTGTTTTTGGAAATCTTGTCAAAATCTTTGCTTAATTTTGAAAATTTTAAAAAATTATTACTGATTGATAAAATATGATAAAGATTATAATAAATAAGTATTCCAGAAGTGTAATTGGATTTATCTATGATTAGGGAGGAAATTTTCCCAGATTTTGGAGAACTAGCATACAGAATGTCTATATATAGAAGTCTGTAACATCAACATCCATGCCCCTCTATTTTGACTGTAGCAGCCATACAAACACTTCTATGTTGACCAGCAGTTTGGTGAAGGGTGTGATCCTTCTATTTGTAGCTATGTTTCTACCGTCTTCTTTTCACCATTCCATCCTTCTCCACTACCACTTGTCCAAAGGTCTGGAGAAACATGACCAGACATATTGGAGCAGGTATGAAAGAGAGGAAGAGGATGCATACTTAAGTTTCCTTCTTTCTCCACCTCAAGCCTGACCTGAGAGTCCCAGCTGGTGATCTACCCTGCTCAATGAGGGTCCAGCCCCAGGTGGTCACAGACTGCTGTCACACTGATTCTGATCAGGCATCTCTAATTGCTTAGTGTGTGAGAGAATGGGGTGGGGGTCCCAGAGCAGTATCCAGTCTCTTTACACTGATGCACCATCTGGTAAATGTTGTTGGATAATTGGAAACATTGCTGAGATACAAAGACCTTAGAGCACATGTTTTTGCCTCAGTGTTCAAAAACAGGTCTGGGAAAGGTTATTTGGTAATTCATTTACATATAACATTGTAGGAAAGTGAGTAAAGGAATACACTTGTTTATTTAAAAAAATATATATATATGATAGTTCCCAGGGGCTGTGAACACGGAAAGGTAGGTACCCTCCCCCCAAAAATGGTCAAATTGGGATGGGTAATTCTTGTGACACTCCACTTCTCACCCAATCTTGGTTACGAGATAGAATAACATCCCGATTGACTGGCCCTTTCAAGATCCCCACTGGATACTTTCTCTATGCCTCATTCTGACTTCTGGAAGAAGCATATTGTCTGGGATGTGGAGAAGGGCTGAAACATGCTTCCCTCTTGCTAGAGCCAGAGCTCATTGAGGCATATAGGATGGCCATACACTTCTGGTCTCCAACCCCAGTAAAAATACCGGGGCCTGTGCCCCATATTCATATATGCATAGCACCCAGACAAAAATTTTAAAAACCCTGAAACTTTGGCGTTGTATATAAATCTGCCTGGGATGGAGACTATGAAGCAGTCACTTCTAGAGGTATTTTGAATCCATCCAACTGCTTAACTTGCTGGAAAAGTGTCTGGGTGTGCTCTCTCTTTATTCCTTTTCTTGTATGTATTTCCAGTGTGTAGAACATTTTTATCATACACATCCATTCACCAATGGTGAATCTCTTAAACTTCAAGGTACACTATTTAACAGCATGTTATTTTTTTAAAAGAACATATCTATTCAAGTGTTATTTATTAAAGGCACTTTACTGAAATCTTTTCTATGCTTCATGGAGCTCTCTACATATTATCTCAGAGTACATTTAGAGTGAGGTGTCTCTCCAGCCTCCGTAACAGACAATCTCTGTGGGGGACTGTGGTAGAATCTCTGGTAATGGTCACTCATCCCACTGTCCCTGTTTCAGGATCATCTGCAAAGCAGAGTGCTGAGAAAACAGACTTACACTTGCCTGTGTGTTCACAGGCATGCACATGCACCCGCATACAGGGATACATATGCATTCAAACACAAGCAGACACGTGCATGTGAACACACGTACACACACACACACACACAAGGTGATTTAAGGATAACGCAGCTTTTTAGTATGTAATCCCACTTCTGAATTCAAAGCATATGGTTAAGTTCTGATTTTTTTAAAAAAATAGCCAATTTGTATGCTTGCTGCACACAAAACTGGTTTGACTTAACTTGACTTTTTCTGGCTGAAAACTTTTTCAGTTGCTGCCATCAATGGAAAACAGATTAAGAGACAAATTTCAAATGAACGCTTGAAGCCCTTTCATGAAAGGGGGAAAACAAAAGGGGAGTGCTGTGCCGGGTCTGGTTTTTGCAAGGCTTGCTGTCATCAATACCGGCCTTATTCCTCTGCATTCACAGCATATATTTAACTGATGCTGAAATGTGCTGGGTTGTGAAAACGTGATTGAACCCATCCCGTGAAATTTTTGAGGTTACATCATTTACTGCAATACAATGATTCTTTTTGCATAGAAGTTACCTATCTTTTTTGAGATTAAACGTGCCCCCCCAAATATTCCTCATCATTATTGAATTGTCATTTCATACACATTAACCTGAAATTTCCATTCAGTTAGTATTCATATTACCCATAGCTTCAAAAGACTAAAATCATTTGCACTGTAACTATACTATATATTTTTTCAATAATAACCCAAGGATAAATGTGGTTACATTGATTTCTCACAAATGAACCTCAAATCCCCGATTTGAAATGAGAAAAACATTGTTCACAGTCATTTTCAATCTGAGGTTCCTTTAATTGGCTTTTAAAGAAACATTGCCAACTCATTTGCAAAAACTTTTGCATTGTCTCCTGTTCCCAATACCCTAGAAGAAGCCTGACCATGAAATAACCTCTTCTTTGCTGATTTCATCTACTTCACCCTTGTGGTTGTTTCTCTAGGAAAGTGAAAGCCATTGACATCCTGCTGGATTCTTTTATGAGTGCCCCATCTGCTTTGGCCCAGGGTTATTAACAGATAAGCCATGATTTGAACCGTCCCAGCTCAGACTCCAGATTCAGACAGTGAAGTTTACTCCTTGATCCCGAGGGTGTTATTAACAACAGATCTCTGCTCCCAAGAGCCATTGATTTAGAGAATCATTATCAAATACTTCACAGATAAAACCAGCATTGGTCCACAAAAAAGTCAATTTGCCTTAACCTCACTCACTGTCATCATCTGCACTGGACACTGCCTGCCCCTCAGATGCACTCCCCTTAGCTGTTCCTGATGCCCTGGGAGAATGACCTCCATGTCTTATCAAAGGCTCTCTGGTCATCGGCTTCCCACGTGGGTTGGCAGTGCTGCACTGGCTGGAGATAGGACTGAGGAAGGAAAGTGATATCAGGTTGGGTATCTTTCCCTAAACCTGGGCCTGCTGAGTCATTACTAAGCTTGTGTAAGGTTTTTTTTTTCTTTTCTTTCTTGTTTGTTCTCTGAAAGCTGTAGCTCCTGTCTGACAGAGCTTATTTACAGCTAAGCACTGCACTTTCTTTAGGTTCTGTTAACTCTTTTATCCCTTTGTCCCTTAGTGTAGTGATATCATGCCTGGGAGCTTTGTAACTGTTTCTGCTTAATCCCACTAACTTCCTTATAAACCTCAATCCAATAGCCTCTTTTAATGAATTCTCTGTTTCTGACTAGGAAAGCACTGAAACATTACCATAGTCAGAGGCCCATTCCCTTAAATACACCTTCCCAGAATATAGAATGAAGGATATACCACTCCCTGACAACAAAGTTCATTAGTCACTTAGAGATAAAAACTTGATAATTACCCATGCATGCAGAAGGTAAGAAAAAGGTGTGGCCAACTCTTACGGTATTTCTTGTTGCCTATCTGAGAACTCCAGGGCTAGCTGTTGTACCTCCCCTCTTTTCTAAAGATTTTATTTTTTATTTTAGAAATAGAGCATGTGCAACTTGGGCAGAGGAGCAGAAGCAGGGGGACAAGAGGACCCTGCACTGAGTGTAGAGGCCAATGTGGGACTCAATTCCAGGATCCCAAGATATGACCTGAGCCAAAATCAAGAGTTGGACATCCAACTAACTGAGCCACCCAGGCACCCCTCTGCTATGTTCCCTTTAAGGCTATTCTTGAATTTTCTTTTAGCCTTGAGAACTTGGAATAAAACTTGTTTAACTGTCCGATTAGCATTACATCTAAGAAGATTAAAAGATCGATTATTAATTTAAGAAAGGTACACATCATTGAATTTGAGCTACAAATTTGAACATCTAGAGCTGATCTGAGTAACATAAACAGATATGTGAAGGGAATATTAAACTGCTCAAGTTTCCACTTGGAAAGGAGATCAAACGATGGCAAAGTAGTTCAGATGCAGGTTGCTTCCATGCAATCTACAGATGGGAGCAAAGTGGAAGCAAGAGACTCAAAACTGATATTGTTCCTTCAGAATCAGATCATCTGGGTTTAGGTCCCACTCTTAATAGGTAAGCTATTTTGAGCAAATTAGTTTTAGAAAGAGGAAATTAGAAGGTAGTTTTCTATGATAGAGTGCTATTGTCCAGTATGCTGCTTCCCTTCATTCAGACATGGGGATCTTACTCATTGCGTTCCCTACTCTACATCATAGTTACTAAGATATGTTTTGATTCCTGTAATTTAAAATATTTAAATTAATAATAGGCTTTTGTTTATTTTTCTAGAATAGCTGAGGCTAAATTTTAAATATTTCAATTATTTCTTGAATGGGTAGGAGTCAACTCCAAATTACAGGTCCTAAACCCACTTAAGCATAATGCCAAATATAAGTTCATCAATTCAGCATTTCTTATTTCAACATACATAAACCTCAGTCTTCTCATATTGACATTCAATCTAATATTTCCTCTACACTAGATCAAATGTTCTCTAATCCTCAGATTTCTGGCATTCTTCTCCTCTTACACAAATACATTGACAGTTACCTTTTTAAGAGAAGGTTAACCCTAAATCCTCCTTGCTACCCTTGTCCCTCACTGTTTAGAGAATAGGATCCCCAAACATCTTATACTTGATTTCTCCCACATTTTCACATTCTATTCTCATAAAATTATAAAAGCTTCAATATTTTTTTGCAATGGCCTATCTCAGATCATTGGTTTCCTTCAATAACAGTTAAATCAAATTGAGGACCCTCAGTGGGTACTCCGGCAACCTGTCACTTGCTTACTGGCCTTCTCCTTGATATTCTTTACCTGATCCATGAATGTTTTTAGTGAATAAGTCTTCTACTTCATATTAACACAATCTCTATTCCTAATCAAGACTTACAGATTGTATAGTAGAAAACTTGCTGTTTCCCTGAGGTAGTTCTGAAAAAGCTGACTTCATATATATTTTCTATTGACAAATACACAAGATAGAGCTAATAAGTTAGCCAATTAGTTTAATATGGGTATATTTTCTTATAAACAAACAAATGAATGAATAAATACAGATATATGTCCTAGTGGCTTGTTCGGAAATATCTATCAACATTCATTATTCAAGTAAATAGAGTATTCATGACTTAGTGCATAAGAACAACCCTGCATGGAAGGAGAGATCCTGCCACACACAAGAACAAAGTAAATCACAAATCAAGAACGGTCTTTTCATGGTCATGAATGTGCCTCCTGAGCCCTTTTCCTTGGGTTTCCTGACACTGCTGCTAATTTATTGGAATCAAAATTAAATCCATTATTCACAATATAATTTCTCTCTGCAACTTTTTTTGTTCTCGTTGAAATCTCCAATGACCTGGTCATCTAAGATGTGTTGCCTTTTTCATATTCCTATCTTTCATCCATATATCTAATCAATTACTGGTCCTTACACTCTTATAATCAATGAAAAGTTCTTCAAAGCATCTATCATGTTATTGCTGAAACAGCTATGATATAATAAGACTGTACCATTTTTAAGAGGCAATGAGCAAGAATGCCATTATGAAAGCTGATTTTCAGGAAAAGAATTCCAGAATCTTTCAAAAATAAATACCAGCTGCCAGCTGAATTGTGATACTGCATGTGACATATTGATAAAATAAAATGATTTAAATAAATAATTATTAAGGTTTTATATCTCCTTATATATCCTGAAGAGTGTAATTTTGACAATGTTTTTTCTTAAGTCATTCTGCAACTTCATTTTACTTCTCTCAGCTGTTTTGTAATGTTGGCTCATTGTCCTATAAGCACTGACAGTTTTTTTTTTCTCTGTTTTGTAATGCAAGTGCCTGACTTAAGCTTTGATTGTGCAGCGTCCATTTCAAAGAGGTATATACTTCAAGGATGGTGATCTCAGATAAACACTTGGACAGCCTCACAACTAGATAATCAGGCCACTTTCCCGCAAGGCTATTCCCTTTGGTTTAGAGATGTTGGCCAAGTTCAATAACTGACCACTTAGTCACTTGTTCTTTTCTCTCCTGCTTTCAATTCCTACTACTATACTTTAAATGCACCAATAAGAGTAAACCCATAAGTCATAGGTCCCACCCTTGACCCCAATAAAAGCAGAACCCCAGCCCCATGTTCACTTTCCCTCTCTTTCTCTTTTTTCCTACCCTCAAACTCACTGTGTGACCCCAGGTGTGCTACGTAATTTAAATTTAAAGGAATGCCCTCTACCTGCAACTTGCTTACTAACCACCTAACTCAGGTGGGTAACACCATCTGGGACAGGAGCCCTACTTGCTCTGGATCTACCCTACAATTAAATGCTTTTGCATACTGCCTCTGTTCTGTGTCCCTGTGGTATCCAATGCAAAAGGTACCATAATAATCCAACGATCTCCCCAGAGTAGCACAATCAAGGCCATAAGGTCTAACAAGATGATTAGACCAATAATTATAAAGTCCCTAATTGACTAATTGATTTAATGAGCACAAGGGTCCTCCACACAGCAAGGCCAAGGATGACTAGGGAGAGAGGATTTGATTGCAAGGCTATGGTCAATACCCAAGGACAGACTCTGGGCTAAAGGCCCCCAGAAAAGATTTCCATGGGTAAAGAGGATGGGAGAATGCCACCTGTGACCACTGAGCTAGTCAGTGACACCAAGACTATATATCCTAAACCCGTCTTGTAACTGGAAACTATTAGCCTCACCAAAGGGAAAATAGCACAGAGGCTTGTGGTCTCTGTGTCACCACCTTCACTTACTACTCTTCTTCTTTGCCCTCTCACCTGTTGGGATATTATGGGCCCAATCTCTGGAGTGATTTTGCTTAAAGATTAATGGACAAATACAAATTCTTGAACATCTGGTGCAAGAAACAAAGGAAGTATACAGGCTCTTTGAGAAATGCAAAACCCCATGACGGCTTTCCTGGGTATTAGTGCCATGCACACTGGCATGCCCTGGGGCTGGTGTCACATTCCTGAGGCCTAGGTCTTTTCCCAAAGACTCTATGCACATCTAACTGGTGGAGATGGACCCCAATCCCAGAGCAGTCTCTTGGGACACCCTAGAAAGGAAAGCAGCTACCTATAAAGAGTGTTCACAATGAGGGAGGTCATCCAAAATTTTCTGGTAATGACATGTAACATTAAGGTAACAATAAAAATAAGAAATAGAAATTAAGATCAAAAGCTCTACCTCACCTGAAATTCAAACCTTTCTTACAGATTTTACACATCAGGAAGAAGAGAGGGGGAACTAATTGACTAATGTGAGTTTTCTCCTTTGTTTGGAATAGGCTCTGAATTGTTATTCACAGCTGCCAAAACCCATCAATTGGGTTTTAGTGTCTAAAGACACTAAAATCTGTGATTTTGTTAAAGATCCAACTGGGCTTTGTGCTTGTTTTCTTGAACGGGGTAAAACTAGAAGCACACTTCACAAGGAATGAACCTGCCACCAAGGGAAAAGCTGACAGGGTTCTAGTGAGGAAGAAGAGTGAAATGGGAAGGCAAAGGCCTCTAGAGCTATCCATATTCATACCAGGGCCTTCCCTCTCCTCACTTGGACATTTATTACGTGGTACTGTGCCCATTCCTCCATCACAGTGATCATTGCTAAGGCTTGCGGGGAATGGAAAACATTGAGATGAAGCCCATCTCCTGCTGCACAAAATTGACATGGTCCCATGGATTTATCATTTCCATGACCACAGTGACCCAAATGACCCCCTCTTCATTTCCAAGCCTGAGGAGGTCCCATTTGACCTTGAGTCCAAGAATTAGTTTTCTAGGGTACTCTCCCTAAGAACGAGGCAGTGCTACTACATTTTATGAGGACTATGGAAACCATCCGAAAGACAATGAAACTCCTAGGAGAAAACTCACAATCTTTCTCTGTCCCTTGAAGATGTAAATCTTGCCATGTCTTTGAAATACAAACACATTATAAAGTAAATACAACTCTGCCTGCAATCACTTGAGACTGAAAGAAAAAGTGGGGGGTGGGGGAGGAAGAGGAAGGCCTTTTAAAATAAAAATGCTGCACTTCCGGTGAGCATAGCTTAAGGTATAAAGTTGAATCACTATATTGTACACCTGCAATTAATGTAATGTTATATGTCAACTATACTCTCTCTCTCTCTCTCTATATATATACACACACACACACACACACACACACACACACAAAATGTTATAAAAACTTCCTTGCATAAAACCTAGTCCACAGCCTCCATAAGCTTGCTAATCAAGGACAAATACAAATCTTGAAAGTCTTCCCCACAAACATTAGTAAAGCTTTAGCCATAGGAGTAGATAAACTTAACTTGTTTTATCTGGCAATTTGGGTTCAACTGTCATTTGTAACTGATTTGTGGCTAATATTTGGAATAGAAGCTATAGGGTCTCTGTGTCTGCCTTATGTTTATGAATGTCTATGGGTTTATGTTAGGCATATGTGTTTTCCCCCCGCCACTTCCAGATAGTATTGCCAAAGTTAATTTGTGAAAGAGCTCTATTTAATTGGCTTAATAATGGGTGCTAATGAATTAAGTATTCCTAAAACTCAGAAATATAGACACTAACCCAAATATTTTTCAAGCTTACATCATCTGAGATAATCTTTGGTAAATAAAAGCTAGTTTAAATTTGTCTTAATTAAAATAGGTATGTCTTCAGAGTTGTGAGCAATAAATATAATGCAGATAAACAACTTAAATTCTACCTGTGTTTACTAGTCAAATAAATTCATATTCTCTCTATTATGAATTTTGTCAACAAGAAAAATAGCTTGGAATGACAACTGACTTTGGCTACTATGTAATCAAGTTTCATTGGTAGTCTAAACATCATTTTGGGAAGCCAAATGATTTACATAGATATAAGTGGAGTAAAATTTTGGGTAAACTTTTCAACAATAATTATATGTTATGCTGTATCTCCTTCAAAACAGTTTCTCAAATATCTTTGGCAACTTGAAACTTTAGAATTTTGCTAAGTTAATGTAAACAGTGGGAATTCCTTGCATGTCTAGATCATTTCTAAATAAGATTAAATATAAAAATATTAATTGCTCAACAATTAAGTTTAAATTTACCTATTTTAAACCTCCTATTACAGAGGAATTGAATTGATATACTTGGATCTGTTAATAAACATTGCTGTGTTTTTCATGGCTGAAAAATAGTGCTGTGAGGAAATATATGCTTCTAGACATTATGAAATGTATTCATAAATTTGCCAATGTAAAGAATACTGGTATAACAGCTTATAATTGCTTTTCGGTTTTGAGGTTTCAACTAGAATCTGGGATTTCTAAGGGTTAAGAATTCAGATTAATATGTGTTATTAAAGCTACTAGAAATAATAAGGGGACAACTCAGTATGCAAGAAAACTAGGATGTGTTTTTGGCTAAGAGAAGGTATGAGGTATGGAAATGCATTTTTGTTAAAGAAAAAGAATGTAATTTTTTCCTAAAAAAAGAAAAGAAAAGCTAGTTATTTCAGAATAAGAAAGAAGAAAATAAAAGACAAAATAGTATAGAAAGTTGGGAAGAAAGAGCAGGAAAGAGAATTTCACTTTTTGAGGGTCAAGTTGGCTAAAATGAATTGTTATTATAATGGTGTTTTTTATTTTTTAAGATTTTATTTATTTATTTGACAGAGAGAGATCACGAGCAGACAGAGAGGCAGGCAGAGCGAGAGGAAGAGAAGCAGGCTCCCTGCCGAGCAGAGAGAGCCTGATGCGGGGCTCGATCTCAGGACCCTGAGATCATGACCTGAGCCGAAGGCAGCGGCTTAACCCACTGAGCCACCCAGGCGCCCTTTTTTTTCTTTTTAAATAAGCTTTAGTATCAATACTATGCTTTTGTAATTTTCTTTCATCTGCTAAAAGAACAAAGTTTTCGGGGCACCTGGGTGGCTCAGTGGGTTAAAGCCTCTGCCTTCAGCTCAGGTCATGATTCCAGGGTCCTGGGATGAAGCCCCACATCGCATCTGGCTCTCTGCTCCGCGGGGAGCCTGCTTCCCCTCCTCTCTCTGCCTGCCTCTCTGCCTACTTCTCATCCCCCTCCCTCTGTCAAATGAATAAATAATGTGAGGGTTTTGAAGGGGCAGAGGGTAGGAGGTTGGGGGAGCCAGGTGGTGGGTATTATGGAGGGCACGTATTGCATGGAGCACTGGGTGTGGTGCATAAACAATGAATTCCGTTATTCTGAAAAGAAATTTTAAAAAAAGTATAAAAAAGAAATGAATAAATAAAATCTTAAAAAAAAAAAAGAACAAAGTTTTCTTGGAGCATTGGTCTGCTCCTGAGTTTTAGTGTTTCTTTACTTTTGAAGTAATCTGAACAGAAAGCAAAGATTTTGGTGTTTTATCAAAATAATTTCCTGTGTATCATGTTGTCTTAATCAGGTATTTGATTACTTAAGAAAATTAAAATAGCTAAGTTTTGCTCACACTATGTAACTTGTTGTTTTGTCTTTAAAATTTTTGTCACTTTGGTTAAATAGATAAGTAAGTATTGTTTCATAATGAACTGTGATCCCAGTTAGTCAAGTGTCCAAACCTTGTAATAGTTTTGACAAACTTGCTCAAATCAAATCTTAAGTGAATCTTTTTGACCTGGAAATAACTTGGTATTTTCCAAAGGGTCACTGGGACATTTCAAGAGTCTTTTTTTCTCTCCTTAGGAAAAGAGAGACATTAAACTAATTAGGCTTATTTGATATGTTAAATTTCATAGCATTGTCAAATAAATAATGCTAAGCCTTTCTTATGCATATCATGGTGTGGATATGGGTCATTAATTAAGTGTTTCAGAAACTATGTGAAATTCTTAAAAATCTGATATGAAATGTTATCTGTCATAATTCCAGTTATCGTCTTAAAACACTGTATGTCACAGCAATAATAAAACTTCCTTCTTAATTACATTATAACAAACTCTCATCGGATCTTTAGCTATGGACATTTTTATGTCCTTTGGCATTTGCAGTTATTGTTTTACCCTGTGCTTTTACAAAAGTGTTTCATTTTCAGGGAGATTCATGGAAAAGACTCTGACAAGAACACGTTTCTCTCTCTCTCTCTTTTTTTAAGATTTAATTTATTTATTCGACAGAGAGAGTAAGAGAGGGAACACAGCACGGGGAGTGGGAGAGGAAGAAGCAAGCTTCCTGCCAAGCAGGGAGCCAGATGTGGGGCTTGATCCCAGGGTCCTGGAATCAGGACCAGAGACTAAGATAGATGCTTAATGACTGATCCACCCAGGTGCCCCAAGAACATGTTTCTGATAATTCTCCGATCATGTCACTGAGTTGGGAATAGTTTATGGAGCTCTAAGGAAAAATTGTGTTCATAACATTGCTAATGAAAGATAAAGATCAAGAATTAATTACATAGGACTGAATGACCTGATGAAGATAACTATAATTTTTTATGGCTTTTTTGAAATATTGTTGGTTCTTTTATGTTTTGCTTTTCCAGATTTAAGGAAACCCTTTTCTCTTTTCTCTCAAGCTATCAGCAATTGGGTAAGATGTACCTTTGCTAATGAAGAATAAACATTCATCTTTTCCTCCTTACCAGATCCATTCAGAATTCAGAAACTCTTAGTGAGTATTCTTATACTTCAGATTATTGCCTGTGTAATTATTATGGAATTGCTACTATAATCCCAGTTAGATGTGCACTTTCTGGGTTACAATATGCCCTACCCCTGACTTTTAGCATACCAGCTACCAGGCAGTCAATGTCCTCACCTTTGTCTCTGATGCCTTGGCATCATGGTGTAGATTGTAGTGTGAGCCCTGACTTTAAAATTCTTTTTTGTTATGCAAGTACCTGACTTAAGCTTTGATTGATGAAGCATTATCTTCAAAGGGCATCTACTTCATTGATGTCTATCTCCAATAAACATGTGTCCAGCCCTAAGTCTAGATAAAGAATAGGTTGTCTCCCTACACTGAGGCTCCTTTGGTTAAGAGATGCAGGTTGATTTCAATAAAGGAATAGTAAGGTCACTTTTTTCCTCCTCTGTTTTAATTTCCCAATGTGGTGTTTTTTTAATTTATTTTTTTATTTTTAATTAATTAATTAATTTATTTATTTTTTCAGCATAACAGTATTCATTGTTTTTGCACAACACCCAGTGCTCCATGCAATACGTTCACTCCCTATTACCCACCACCTGGTTCCCCCAACCTCCCACCCCTGCCCCTAAAAACCCTCAGGTTGTTTTTCAGAGTCCATAGTCTCTTATGGTTCGCCTCCCCTTCCAATTTCCCTCAACTTCCTTCTCCTCTCCATCTCCCAATGTCTTCCATGTCATTTGTTATGCTCCACAAATAAGTGAAACCATATGATACTTGACTCTCTCTGCTTGACTTATTTCACTCAGCATAATCACTTCCAGTCCTGTCCATGTTGCTACAAAAGTTGGGTATTCATCCTTTCTTTTTTTTTTTAATAAACATATAATGTATTTTTATCCCCAGGGGTACAGGTCTGTGAATCGCCAGGTTTACACACTTCACAAAACTCACCATAGCATATACCCTTCCCAATGTCCATAACACCCTCCCCCTCTCCCAACCCCATCTCCCCCCCAGCAACCCCCAGTTGATTTGTGAGATTAAGAGTCATTTATGGTTTGTCTCCCTCCCAATCCCATCTTGTTTCATTTATTCTTCTCCTATCCCCCTAACCCCCCATGTTGCATCTCCACGTCTTCATATCAGGGAGATCATATGATAGTTGTCTTTCTCCGATTGACTTATTTCACTAAGCATGATACCCTCTAGTTCCATCCACGTCATTGCAAATGGCAAGATGTCATTTCTTTTGATGGCTGCATAGTATTCCATTGTGTATATATACCACTTCTTCTTTATCCATTCATCTGTTGATGGACATCTAGGTTCTTTCCATAGTTTGGCTATTGTAGACATTGCTGCTATAAACATTCGGGTACACGAGCCCTTTCGGATCACTACGTTGTAAATACCCAGTAGTGCAATTGCTGGGTCATAGGGTAGTTCTATTTTCAACATTTTGAGGAACTTCCATGCTGTTTTCGAGAGTGGTTGCACCAGCTTGCATTCCCACCAACAGTGGAGGAGGGTTCCCCTTTCTCCGCATCCTCGCCAGCATCTGTCATTTCCTGACTTGTTCATTTTAGCCATTCTGACTGGTGTGAGGTGATATCTCATTGTGGTTTTGATTTGTATTTCCCTGATGCCAAGTGACGTGGAGCACTTTTTCATGTGTCTGTTGGCCATCTGGATGTCTTCTTTGCAGAAATGTCTGTTCATGTCCTCTGCCCATTTCTTGATTGGATTGTTTGTTCTTTGGGTGTTGAGTTTGCTAAGTTCCTTATAGATTTTGGGTACTAGCCGTTTATCTGATAAGTCGTTTGCAAATATCTTCTCCCATCTGTCAGTTGTCTTTAGGTTTTGTTAACTATTTCCTTTGCTGTGCAAAAGCTTTTGATCTTGATGAAATCCCAATAGTTCATTTTTGCCATTGCTTCCCTTGCCTTTGCCGATGTTCCTAGGAAGGTGTTGCTGCGACTGAGATCAAAGAGGTTGCTGCCTGTGTTCTCCTCAAGGATTTTGATGGATTCCTTTCTCACATTGAGATCCTTCATCCATTTTGAGTCTATTTTCGTGTGTGGTGTAAGGAAGTGGTCCAATTTCATTTTTCTGCATGTGGCTGTTCAACTTTCCCAGCACCATTTATTGAAGACGCTGTCTTTTTTCCATTGGACATTCTTTCCTGCTTTGTCGAAGATTAGTTGACCATAGAGTTGAGGGTCTATTTCTGGGCTCTCTATTCTCTTCCATTGATCTATGTGTCTGTTTTTGTGCCAGTACCATGCTGTCTTGATGATGACAGCTTTGTAATAGAGCTTGAAGTCCGGAATTGTGATGCCACCAACTTTGGCTCTCTTTCTCAATATTCCTTTGGCTATTCAAGGTCTTTTCTGGTTCCATATCAATTTTAGGATTATTTGTTCCATTTCTTTGAAAAAAATGGATGGTATTTTGATAGGGATTGCATTAAATGTGTAGATTGCTTTAGGTAGCATAGACATTTTCACAATATTTATTTTTCCATTTCTTTATGTCTTCCTCAATTTCTTTCATGAGTACTTTATAGTTTTCTGCATATAGTTTCTTAGCCTCTTTGGTTAGGTTTATCCCTAGGTATCTTATAGTTTTGGGTGCAATTGTAAATGGGATTGACTCCTTAATTTCTCTTTCTTCTGTCTTATTGTTGGTGTACAGAAATGCAACTGATTTCTGTGCATTGATTTTATATCCTGACACTTTACTGAATTCCTGTACAAGTTGTAGCTGTTTTGGAGTGGAGTCTTTTGGGTTTTCCACATATACTATCATATCATCTGTGAAGAGTGATAGTTTGACTTCTTCTTTGCTGATTTGGATGCCTTTAATTTCTTTTTGTTGTCTGATTGCTGAGGCTAGGACTTCTAGTACTATGTTGAATAGCAGTGGTGATAATGGACATCCCTGCGGTGTTCCTGACCTTAACAGAAAAGCTTTCAGTTTTTCTCCATTGAGAATGATATTTGAAGTGGGTTTTTCATAGATGGCTTTGATAATATTGAGGTATGTGCCCTCTATCCTTACACTTTGAAGAGTTTTGATCAGGAAGGGAAGCTGTACTTTGTCAAATGCTTTTTCAGCATCTATTGAGAGTATCATATGGTTCTTCTTCTTTCTTTTATTAATGTGTTGTATCACATTGATTGATTTGCGGATGTTGAGCCAACCCTGCAGCCCTGGAATAAATCCCACTTGATCGTGGTGAATAATCCTTTTAATGTACTGTTGAATCCTATTGGCTAGTATTTTGGTGAGAATTTTTGCATCTGTGTTCATCAAGGACATTGGTCTGTAGTTCTCTTTTTTGGTGGGATCCTTGTCTGGTTTTGGGATCAAGGTGATGCTGGCCTCATAAAATGAGTTTGGAAGTTTTCCTTCCATTTCTATTTTTTGGAACAGTTTCAGGAGAATAGGAATTAGTTCTTCTTTAAATGTTTGGTAGAATTCCCCTGGGAAGTCGTCTGGCCCTGGGCTTTTGTTTGTTTGGAGATTTTTGATGACTGTTTCAATCTCCTTTCTGGTTATGGGCCTGTTCAGGTTTTCTATTTCTTCCTGGTTCAGTTGTGGGAGTTTATATGTCTCTAGGAATGCATCCATTTCTTCCAGATTGTCAAATTTGTTGGCGTAGAGTTGCTCATAGTATGTTCTTACAATTGTCTGTATTTCTTTGGTGTTAGTTGTGATCTCTCCTCTTTCATTCATGATTTTATTTATTTGGTCCTTTCTCTTTTCTTTTTGATAAGTCTGGCCAGGGGTTTATCAATCTTATTGATTCTTTCAAAGAACCAGCTCCTAGTTTCATTGTTTTTTTTCTATTGTTTTTTTGGTTTCTATTTCATTGATTTATGCTCTGATCTTTATGATTTCTCTTCTCCTGCTGGGTTTAGGGTTTCTTTGTTGTTCTTTCTCCAGCTCCTTTATGTGTAGGGTTAGATTGTGTACTTGAGACCTTTCTTGTTTCTTGAGAAAGGCTTGTACCGCTATATATTTTCCTCTCAGGACTGCCTTTGCTGTGTCCCACAGATTTTGAACTGTTGTGTTTTCATTATCATTTATTTCCATGAATTTTTTCAGTTCTTCTTTAATTTCCTGGTTGACCCATTCATTCTTTAGAAGGATGCTGTTATTCTCCATGTATTTGGGTTCTTTCCAGCTTTCCTCTTGTGATTGAGTTCTAGCTTCAGAGCATTGTGGTCTGAAAATATGCAGGGAATGATCCCAATCTTTTGATACCAGTTGAGATCTGATTTGTGACCCAGGATGTGATCTATTCTGGAGAAGGTTCCATGTGCACTAGAGAAGAATGTGTATTCTGTTGCTTTGGGATGAAATGTTCTGAATATATCTGTGATGTCCATCTGGTCCAGTGTGTCATTTAAGGCCTTTATTTCCTTGTTGATCTTTGGCTTGGATGATCTGTCCATTTCAGTGAGGGGAGTGTTCAAGTCCCCTACTATTATTGTATTATTATTGATGTGTTTCTTTGATTTTGTTATTAATTGGTTGATATAGTTGGCTGCTCCCACGTTAGGGGCATAGATATTTAAAATTGTTAGATCTTCTTGTTGGACAGACCCTTTGAGTAGGATATAGTGTCCTTCCTCATCTCTTATTATAGTCTTTGGCTTAAAATCTAATTGATCTGATATAAGGATTGCCACCCCAGCTTTCTTCTGATGCCCATTAGCATGGTAAATTTTATTCCACCCCCTCACTTTAAATCTGGAGGTGTCTTCGTGTCTAAAATGAGTTTCTTGTAGGCAACATACTGATGGGTTTTATTTTTTTATCCATTCTGATACCCTGTGTCTTTTGATTGGGGCATTTAGCCCATTAACATTCAGGGTAACTATTGAGAGATATGAATTTAGTGCCATTATTAGCCTGTAAGGTGACTGTTACTGTATATTGTCTCTGTACCTTTCTGATCTACTACTTTTAGGCTCTCTCATTGCTTAGAGGACCCCTTTCAATATTTCCTGTAGAGCTGGTTTGGTGTTTGCAAATTCTTTCAGTTTTTGTTTGTCCTGGAAGCTTTTTAATCTCTCCTTCTATTTTCAATGATAGCCTAGCTGGATAGAGTATTCTTGGCTGCATGTTTTTCTCGTTGAGTGCTCTGAATATATCATGCCAGCTCTTTCTGGCCTGCCAGGTCTCTGTGGATAAGTCTGCTGCCAATCTAATATTTTTAACCATTGTATGTTACAGACTTCTTTTCCCAGGCTGCTTTCAGGATTTTCTCTTTGTCACTAAGACTTGTAAGTTTTACTATTAGATGATGGGGTGTGGACCTATTCTTGTTGACTTTGAGGGGGGTTCTCTGCACCTCCTGGATTTTGATGCTTGTTCCCTTTGCCATATTAGGGAAATTTTCTCCAATAATTCTCTCCAATAGACCTTCTGCTCCCCTCTCTCTTTCTTCTTCTTCTGGAATCCCAATTATTCTAATGTTGTTTCGTGTTATGGTGTCACTTATCTCTCGAATTCTCCCCTCATGGTCCAGTAGCTGTTTGTCCCTCTTTTGCTCAGTTTCTTTATTCTCTCTCATTTGGTCTTCTATATCACTAATTCTTTCTTCTGCCTCATTTATCTTAGCAGTGAGAACCTCCATTTTTGATTGCACCTCATTAATAGCTTTTTTGATTTCAACTTCGTTAGATTTTAGTTCTTTAATTTCTCCAGAAAGGGCTTTTATCTCTCCAGAGCAGGTTTCTCTAATATCTTCCATGCCTTTTTCGAGCCCGACTAGAACCTTCAGAATCATTATTCTGAACTCTTGATCTGACATATTACCAATATCTGTGTTGATTAGGTCCCTAGCCTTCGGTATTGCCTCTTGTTCTTTTGTTTGTGGTGATTTTTTCTGCCTTGTCATTTTGTCCAGATAAGAGGATATGAAGGATCAAATAAAATACTAAAAGGGTGGCAAAGACCCCAGAAAAATGTGCTGTAACCAAATCAGAAGAGACCCCAAATTGTGGTGGGGAGAAAGGGGATAAAAAGAGGTTCAGAAAAAAAAAAGAAAAAAATTTAAAAAATAAAACAAATAAAGAAAAAAATATAGAAAAGAAAGAAAAATATATATATTTTAGATAAACTAGTCAAAAAACGTTAAAAAAGAAAAGGGTAAAAGTTTTAAAAAATTTAGCAGAAGAAGATAAAAGAAAGAAAAAGAAATTGAAAAAAGAATTGAATTAACCGCAAGACCAAAGAATCATGGGGAGAAAGCCATGAGTTCCGTGCTTTGCTTTCTCCTCTTCTGGAATTCCGCTGCTGTCTTAGGTATTGAACCTGCTTTCCTTGATAGATGAACCTCGTCCTGGCTGGATATTTTGTTGATCTTTTGGGGAGGGGCCTGTTGTAGTGACTCTCAAGTGTCTTTGCCCAAGGCGGAATTGCACTGCCCTTACCGGGGGCCGGACTAAGTAATCTGCTCATGTTCACTTTTGGGAGCTTCTGTTCCCTGAATGCTTTCCGTAGAGTTCCGGAGGACAGGAATGAAAATGGCGGCCTCCTAGTCTCCAGCCCGGAGGAGCCGAGAGCCCGGGGCTCACACCTCAGTGCGCCCCCAGAGGCCAGCACCCAATCACTCCCGTATCCCCAGCCTCCAGCCGTGCTCCGAGCTCACCCAGCCCGCGACCAGTTCAAGGTAACCCCAGGCTGAGAGTTCAGTCCTCAGCTCTGTCTCTGTAGCCGGCTTCTCCGTTCTAACACCTTCGAGCTCTGCGACACTCTGACACCCCCGATCCTTCTGTGACCCTGCGGGACCTGGGGCTACGCTGACCCCACATGGGCTTCACCCCAGTTTAGCCTCTGGAGCAATGTCCCTCAGTGGAACAGACTTTTAAAAGTCCTGATTTTGGGGGCACCTGGGTGACTCAGTGGGTTAAAGCCTCTGCCTTCGGCTCGGGTCATGATCCCAGGGTCCTGGGATCAAGCCCCACGTCAGACTCTCTGCTCCGCGGGGAGCCTGCTTCCTCCTCTCTCTCTGCCTGCCTCTCTGCCTAGTTGTGATTTCTCTCTGTTCATATAAATAAAATATTAAAAAAAAAAAGTCCTGATTTTGTGCTCCATTGCTCCGCCACTTGCCGGGAGCCCGCCCCTCCCCCCGTGTTCTATCTTCCCGTCGTTTTAGATTCACTTCTCCGCCAGTCGTACCTTTCAGAAAGTGGTTGATTTTCTGTTTCTAGAATTGCTGTTCTTCTTCTCTTCGATCTCCTGTTGGATTTGTAGGTGTTTGCAATGTTTAGATAAGCTATCGAGCTGATCTCCTGCTACCTGATGTAGTCTCAGCCTGCTACTTCTCCACCATCTTGACTCCTCCAGCCCAATCTGGTGTTTTAAATTCATCAATAAAGAGTGAGTCTGGGAAACCCTAGGCACCCACCTCAACCTTAGGCCCATGTACTTCTCTGTCTTTCTTTCTACCTGAAACCTTGCTGTGTGGCCCCAGGTGTGCTGTATAATTTTCAGGTCCTGTAAGAAGTAAAGCTTTATTTTCAAAGTTTCCTGATCGTTACTGCCAAAGGGCTTCTTGCAATGATAATAAGATCCACAAGGGCTGGTCTAGCCACAATATTGGTTATTAATAGGCTAAGACTGGCACACAACACTCATTTCATTTCAATAAGAAATGTTGGGAGAGGGAACATCAAGAGAAGGAAGCAGAATTTTAGTAATCATTGGTTTGTGGCACCATATAGCTAAGTGGTAACTCTAACCCACCTTCATCCTAACTCCTTCTGTGTCTAAAGTACTTGAAACATGGCAAGCACATTGTACCTGTGTAAACTGACCACTTATTTCCTTAAAAAAAGTATTCCAATCACATCTAAACTCTTAGTTTAATATCAATAAAGAGGAATTATAGAAGGGAAAATATTCCCTAGTCTTTGATTTTAAAAAAATCATCGCACAAGAACCTCATTATCTGCGAATGTGTAATAAAATAACCCCCCAGCTGTTTCCAGGCCCTGAATTCAGGTTCTTTAGACTTGGGTTTTCATAATGTTTTTAAAACCTGGTAGCTATGTCCCAGCATCTAAATTTCAAGTTGTGATATCTGGTTGTTAAGGCCCATCATAACTGAGATTCACCCGACTTACTCAAACTAATGGAAAATAATGAAAAATCATGAAAAGTAATCCATCACTTCTTACCCTGTGTTTTCCAGCCAACCTTCCAAATGTCCTCTGCTCCCCCCAAAATATATCCCAACTTTTTTTTTTGCCTCTATTTGATTTTCCCTTTCCCTGCATGTCCTTGCCTTTTTCCTTCTCTTAATTAAATCCTTCTAGTCCTCAGAGACCATCCTAATTTACTGACACTTACTGCCTTTTCCCTTCTCATACTTCCCTATACTTCTTTGTTTTTTATTGACAGTTTCATGCGATTTAGCACCTAGCTTAACACACTTATATTGTTCCAGAATTAATGCATGTGTGCTAGTCTTGTCTCTTCAAGTAGACTGTAATCAGGGACTGTGAAGAAAGTTATTTGTTTATATATATCTATGTGTGAGATTGTTTGTTTTAACATATGTTGTGCATAAAAATAACGCTGGTATTTTTAAAAGATGCCAAGTGATTACATCATTCACCTAGTATCAAACCTAAGGATTTGCAAGACTAAAGTCATCAGTGCTGATCAGGGCAGACATGGGTACATAAAACTCTCTTGGAATTTTGGAGGGAGATGTTCACACACAAGAGCAAGAAGCACAGAGCAAGAAAGGCTATTCCAGGAAGAGAAATCATCACTGTAGAGTAGCAGTTTTGATCAAGAAGAGGATTTTTTAGGTTCTTCCAGAAAAAGGCAACTGACTTCTTTGAAACACAAGAAATAAGCAAAACAGGGGGACAGGGGGTAGAAGATATTTGAATTCTAAGCAGTATTGATTCGTATTGATTGTTACCGAGACATTAATTGTTTAGAATGGAAGGTAGTATGAAAAAATGATACACTAGTCAGTAGCAGAGATGGAATTAGGTCAACGTAAGTGATTACACATCTTATAAAGAGGCAATATATGTCAGGTTTGAGTTGTGTGTGTACTGGGGTGAGTGGTCTGGGTATGAAAACCCAGCAGTGGGAAATGAGAAGAGAGGAACACAGAGAGGAATAGAGGATACCAAAAGATTGTACTGCCACGTTCGAGGTGGCAGGTAGGTAGGTGGGGAGGCAGCTTGAGGGAAATTTGGCAGTGAGTATCAGGTAACTATTTATGGGAGTGAACCCAGGTAGAGAGCTAAGCCTTAGGTGATAAGAAAGCGGACTGGTGTAGGAGCTGGAAGGATGCAAAGACAATACAACCTCTTACTTTGATTTGCCTTTGGATATAGTCGATGCCAATTACATTTAAGGTTGAAAATAAATAAGTACTTTTGTTTCTTTTAAGATCATTTTTTCCCTTACCATTTACAATGGTGGCTTGGTGGCATTTCTTCCTTGTTCAACAGCAAAGCATCTGTCTTCAGTTCAGTGCTCTTTTTAATAAATGGCAGCATTTACCCTGGAGGGTCCTGAATGGGGAAAGGGCAGCATTCAGGAGAAAAGCTGTGATGTCCTGTCAGGACTGGGTTCAGCCCTCACTGTTCTAGCAAAGTCTTGGGGGCCCTTCTTTATGCTGTTTCTGAAAGCAGCCTCTTTCCACCACCAGGCTGAGCACATGGCAGGTGCTCAGAAAGCACTTGGAGGGGTTGGATCGCTCCACACAACTGTTAAAAGATGATCTCATTTGCAAAGTTTACTTGCAGGAGTCTTGTTCATTGAATAACAGATTTTTGCCTTAGTTGCAGGAATTTAAATGTTACCATCTTCTTTCAGGGGGTACACATTTTACTTTAAATCAGCACGCATTTATCCATTTTGCTTTCCCTCTGTGATGCTGACCTTCCAATTTCCCAGCCCTGAATACTGCTGGATACCAAGGGTCTTCTAGGAATAATGGCCAGTCTGAAGTTGAAAAGAATATAAAACCCCGGCTATCTTCATTCACTGCTGGCTACTTGGGGACATTTCACAGCCTTTCATAAATTCGTCTCTCCATTGGTAGAGGAGCTAAATCTGCTGGCACAGCTCTTAGCAGAGAACATGTTCCATCCCTGAAAATACATGTTTAAATATTTAATAAAAGCATAAATTTGAAGAACTTCTAGCAGCTGTAGAGAGAGCAATTGAATAGAAGGCAAAAACAATCTTCATTTGAGGAGATTAAGAGAGTTAAAGAAATGGCTGAGGTATTATACAGCTCTATAGTAAACAAACTCCAGGCAAAAATGAAAGGAAAAAAAAATACATGGAATGCTTGCCTCATGCAAGGGAGTGAACACAGCACGGAATATTCTGAAGGTTCAAATCTGAAGTAAAAATGCAAGCTATGACAGTGCCAAACACTGTCTATAGCCTTGTTTATAAAGCAGCCTGGCCCCTCGGGAAGACAGATGGCTCACTATATAACACTTACGTAACCACAACCTGAGCTGAGCTGGACCTGCCAGAGGCAAAGGAACAAGGATGCCTCTGAGAAAAGATAAATTGTGGTCTCTTTAAAACCCACTGGAACTGTTCTCCCTGGCAACCCAAATTACAGCAGGGGGCATCAGAATCTTCCAACACACAGGCAACCAGCTGTACAACCTTGGCAAAGCAGCCCGTAACCACAGCCAGGAGGTTGTGTGTCATTAGCTCAAGACTCCAAACTCCAGGGTGGCTCCCCTGTCCCCCAGGCTGTTCATGGGCGTAGCAGGAGCTGCCTTCTGAAGGTTTAGAGAAGTGGGTATTCCAGTGCCTTGGGGGTGGGGAATGTTAGTCAGCCTTCCTGAGCACAGGCAGTACCAGACTTGCACATTCTCAATTTATAAATAAATGATCCAGGAGAGACACAGAGGGTCACTCCTTCCCAGGCGAGAGGCAGCACCGGCATTTCTGTTTCCAGGAAAAGTCAGAATGAAATAACAGAGCACTGAGAGAAACTGTGGATCCTCAAAGCCAGACAAAATCTGGGAAAATCAAGAACAGTTTAGAGGATTAACCTCAATCACCACTCAACAGAGCAAACATCTCACAGATAAGTCATTCATTTTTATGGGAGTCATTTGGATCAGATTGTTTTATGCTGAACACAAGCTTGAGATCTTGTACAGTAAGAAAATCTGTGTTGTGATTGAAGCTAAAGGGGCTATTTTTAAAGTGCAGCATTTTAGGAAATAGGACAGATCTAGGATGAGGCAAAATCACGGTTTAAGATAAATGGGAGAGTCTCTTATATTCCCTTTTTCCAAAATACCGCCAAGGGCCAATTGCACACAGATGGGAGAAGCCAGACCCCTTCCCTGTTTCTGCATTATGGGTCCCCCACCCCCACCCCAAGTCCAAATTTCAGGCTTGTTACATGTGTCTTCTGATGTGGTGACATTTGCTGTTACACTGAATTTTATAGTTTGAGTGGGAACCTACCCACCACCACATATAAAAATGTTTCTCCAAAAAACCCTTTTCAAGTTCTCCACAACTGACACAATAAAATGAATTTTGGGAAAGCAATGGTGCAGACTATCTAGGCTACAACATACCAGGTTCTCATCTGAAGTGAATTAAATACATATACTAGAAGATAAATATTCTCCAAATGTCATACTCCTCATCGTCTGTCATTTGGTAGTTTATTGGGATATTGTGCAGAAGTCCATAAGACATGACCCCAGATCTGAAGGAGTTCATCCATAACCTGAAAAAGCAGTTACCACCTGATACATGAGAGCTGTGGTTGGAGAGAGAACAAGATGCTTTCTTGAGAAGAGGGGATCCTAAGAAAACATAACAAAACTTTAAGGAGGAAGTGCCTCCAGATTTGTTCCTTAAGGGACAAGTATATTAGAGTTCTCCTGATAAATATCTCATAGAATACTCTCTCAAAGTGTGGATCTTGAGTCTATTATTTTGTGACCATTTAAAGCAATGATTGTCAAAATACTCTGAAAAGCCCCTAGACAAAATTATTTAGTGACTTTCTTCCATGTCTTCCTCCAATGCAACCATATCCAGGGTGTCTGATTTATTCTTGGAATTTAGCTGAGATTTATTTCACTGGAGGTAACTAAATAGAAACATTTCTACCAAATTCCTAGATACTCTGAAAACAGCGTGTCCATGGTTTAGAGACATCTGGTAGTAATGAAACCTTGACATATTTTGTGACAGATTCCTCCTTCCCCTCCAGGCTCTGTGTACCTTTAGAGTTCATTGAGCTGCTAGAACTCATGGAGAAACAATCAATGGAATTTAGCAATTTGTTGAATATTTAAATGCATTCATTAATTTAGGGGGTATTTCAAGTATTATAAGCCTAGAATTTTGTAGCCTAGAATAAGTATACATGTGGTTCACCAATATAAGTGATTCAGATTAGCACTTCTCAACTGGTGGATAGTAGGGCATTGCTGTGCCATGGATGGGCCACAGGTGTGCCAAGATACTGCTTTCCTTGGTCTTATGGCCATCATGTGTGACCTGGAGTTGCCAAAGTTCCTGGACTGGTGGCCTCAAGCCGAGAGCATCTTTTTCCATTTTTCCAAATGTCATAACATATTATCATTTTCTAGGTTTGCATAATGGAGAAAGATCAGGAAGCTTCCATTTGTACTCTAAGCTTTTTAATGGCTCTTGACCTCACATTGTACCAGACCAAGGGCAAGATGCAGGCAGACTGTCGGGCCCCAAAATAGTTCTCAGCAACACTGATCTGAATGTTGGGTCATTCACTCCAACCATGCACCAACAGTGCTTACAAATTGTGTTTGGTGATGATAATGGTGAAGACAAACATGTAATTGTGTGTGTGATGATGGTGCGATCTAGACTTCCCACTTCCCACCTCCACACTCACCTGCAGCAAAGGAGTTGAATCTGCTGCAATCCACTCTATACTCTTCCATTGGCCTCAAACATTCCCAACTCATTCTTTTTCTCATAGAAGCAATTGCAAAAACAAACTCTTCCTCAGTCGACAACTTCAATTTGTTCTGATTTGTGAGCAATCAAATAAAAGATTTAGAAAAATATACAATGACATATAAAGGGATAGTGTTCCTATAAACCTGAGGTCAGTGTAAAGTCAAAGCTCAGGCTTAATGATCTAATGGGAAAAATCAGTTGTCAGAATCCCGCCAGGGATGATAGTAAATAAGAGCAAGAGAAGCAGTGGTACCGTTCAGTGTAAATGTGTGTTACTGGTGGTGAGGATGGCTCTGGGAAGCCTCTGGGACCTTTGTTGTGACATAGCAGTGGAACCTGGAAGACCACACTGCTAGAACGACACCATTGGTGCCTTCCTCCCTAACACCAGAATGCTGGACAACTGGCAACCATTTGGTACAGAGTCCAGAGGTGTGAGGGACTATGGGAGTGTGGGCACATGGAAGCCACCTCCTTCTAGCTGTTCTATGACAGTTTTGCCCACACACATCCTTCCTTTCAAGGGGTTGGAGTTGCTCCAACCCCACAGGTCAGAATTAGCAGTTTTCCTCCTAAGCTTGTGTGACAGAGCCAGTAGTGCCTCTGAAATGAGAGATTACGAGCTCAGGATGCAGAGGATCTCCACCACAGGCTCACAACAGGGAGGCAAGCTCAGCAGACTGGTATAATAAGGCTGAGATAGATGTTGTAATGACAAGTGGATAAACCTATAGAGATCTATACATTATGTAACCCTCCACTGATGGGGGAAAATATTTCCCCAGGTCTTAAAAGGTAGCTATATATAGGAATTTTCCTGGCATGAAAGCCTAGATGGTCTAGGTTGTGAAATGACACAACTTCTCAGGAAGTGCCCTTGAGTATTTGTTCTGAGCGGCTTCAGTGTACATTTTGAAACAGAATGGAAAGAAAAATACTATGTTGGGTAGCTACAAGAGCTGTAGAAGACTCATGAGGCAAATCAAAGGTTTAAAACTAATGATTTGTTACATATTAATTCTATTAGGAATGCTTATAGGGTATACATGCACATGCAGATAGGTACATATCTATACTCTACATTGTGCATATATAATCTACATCTACACATATTATATATCCAAATATGTGTGTGTGTATATATATATATCCTTCACATAGACATGGGGTCATTTCATCTACAAAAGAAATGAAGTCATAAAAATAAGCAGCATTACTTCCTTACCATAGTTGTGTGTTCATGTCTGTGTGTGTGTATTATGGTATATTTATCCATAGGTGGTTCTTTCATTCTATTTTTTTCTAATTTTTATTTTTTATTAACATATAATGTATTATTAGCTCCAGGGGTACAGGTCTGTGAATCACCAGGTGTATACACTTCATAGCACTCACCATAGCACATACCTTCCCCAATGTCCATAACCCAACTACCCTCTCCCTGGTTCATTCATTCTTAAGACATGAAAATATATTTCTTTTTGTTGTGGAAAAAGAGAGACCTGTAAACTTGCAAGAGAAAATGAAATTCAATTGCATTAATAACTCAAAGAAGTGCTAAAATAAAAATTTTCTAAAACCTGAGAAAAACCATATTAGTGAATTATGAATGTTACCACTACCTGGCTTTTTAAAGGCAAGAACTGAATTAAAATTAATTTGCATAGACTACTAGACATCAGGTACATGGTTCACCCAGACCTCTTCTACATGTGATGTTTTTTAAACCAAGCAAATGATTAAACAACAACAACTAAGTGCCAAAAGTAGAAAAATTTAACAGTTCTGAATTCTTGTCACCCAATTTACACTACCTGTAGGGCAGCAGCATCACATAGAGAACAGATCAGAGACTGGGGAATCAGACACAATGGACTAAAATGATGACTTCATTTATTAGCTGGATATGGATATTTAAGCATTTTTAAAAGATTTTATTTATTTATTTGACAGACAGAGATCACAAGTAGGCAGAGAGGCAGATAGAGAGAGAGGGGGAAGCAGGCTCCCTGCTGAGCAGAGATCCCAATGTGGGGCTCGATCCCAAGACCCTGGGATCAAGACCTGAGTCAAAGGCAGAGGCTTTAACTCACTGAGGCACCCAGGTGCCTGATATTTAAGCATTTTGAGGCTCAACTGATCTATGTAAGACACAGACCATTATCTCAGAGTTATTGTAAATAGTAGATGAGAAATTGATATTTATAACATCCATATGTATATCAAGTACTCAGGAAATGTTCATTTTTTCCCCTGATATCCTTTATACCAAAATGACAAAGATACATTGATTTTTATCCAAGTGTCCAAAATAGTGTATGGAAAAATCTTCAGGACAGCACTAGGCAGTAAACTAGTTGCTTTTCCAACTACGATAACCTATTATACTATTTAATATATCTTCCTACTCTGTATGTATCTACATCCCACTTTATAGATGACTAAGCTGAAGCTCCATGTTCAAAAGCCAGATCATTGTAATCACAAAGCTTTTTCTCCATATATCAAGATACCATGATTTTCTGTTGAAGAGAAAGTCCTATGACAGCATTTGCTCCAATAGCTGCACTAGGTGTCTACAGTGTTAGGCTGGAGTTACATAGCCCTGCATGCAAAAAATCCTCCCTAAGCTCTGCGTAGGCTAAATATTCCTTTGTCACCCACTCAACAGACATTTGTGATCATATCCTATATCTCAAGCACTGTCATAAACATTGAAAAACTAAAGGACTCCCCTGAAGAGATTTAGATCATCCAGTAACTTGGGACTTAAATCTTTAATTTTTACATTCTACTACTGTCCTTCTGGAGCTTTGCTAGTAAACATGGGATCTTTCTGTGACTAAGCATTACCACACACCTTGTGACTTTAATGTTTCTCTGAGCCTCTGTGGATGCCATGCAATAGCAAACATATTTCAGATACCACTTTGAGAATAACACAGACTCTTTAAAGAAGATTATTCTTTTCTACAGTTTTAGATAAGTTCTGAGTGAAAAGTTGCTTGGATAACGGGTATAACGCAAGTGTTTATCTCACCATGTAAATGCAACATCTAGTGCATGGAGAACATAAGAAACAAAGAGACATCAACCAGCAATGCAACATTGCAGAGCACCTTGTTCTTGACTATCAAGCTGAAACCCCAACATTGTGGCAGAGAATTTTAGTGAACAGATACCAGACGTGCTCCTCGCAGGTGACAATATTGGTAAAAGTACAGCACAAGATGTCTTCCTTCATAGTAAGAATTATTCTCAGTCACGGAGGACTTCTGACACTCTGTTGACATTCCAAGGAGCTCTGAGCTCATGAAGTAGTGAGGTTATTGGAATCAGAATGATCACAAAATCTATAGTGACTCCAAGCTATCTTGGGCAGCAATTTCTAGCCTGAAGCCTTTTTGGCCAAGTCAAATAACCTCAAACCTTTTTTTCCCTCTCCATGGGAATTACACCAGCAACCTAAAGTTCCCAGAATCTATGGTCCCTCATACTATACTACCCTAAAGAAGTCCTCTTCCCTCTTGCTGATGAAAACGATTCCCCCTGGTGGCTGCTCAGTCTTGGTCAACTCATTGGGCTTTGTGGGATAAAGTTTGCCTAGTAGCTCAACATGCTTTGGGGCTAGCTCAAAAGTGAGTGTTGGAAGCATGAAGATCATGGGCCATAAAGAAAATCACTACAGTTCACTCAAAACATTCTGTGAGCAGGACTCTAATTTTAAGCAAAGAAGCTTCTTTGTCATTTATCTCATCACTTTTTACTTTATGGATGCTTCAAGTATTGGCCTCTTTGTTCCAAATTCTATTCCTGAAAGCTCTCTGACATGGTCCATAATTTCTTCCATTTGTTGGATTAGTGTGTACCACATAAACCCACATATGCAACTGTGGGAAATGAACAGGAAAATGATGTCACAAAGCAAAGGAAGTAAGGCTGCTGCAAACCACAAGTCAATAAAGAAGCATCAGCTAACCATTTATGACCAATCATTAGTTTTTGTCTCCAGGTGGAACAGATAAGATATGGAAAAGAAAGAGAGTTCTTTTCCTGTCTGTGAGTCAACTCACCTTAATCAACATTCCTTTTAGGAAAGAAAAATATTTAATAAATAAAATCTCTTTTTCTGTTTAATTTTCTCCAAGTAGTCTCTCTGTAACTCTTTACAGCATCAGAAATAATATTTATCACGAGGTCTTGGAGTTGCTGATACAGACAATAGGAGCTCTCCCAAATACTTAAGGATTATTTAGAAAGGTCTCTGATACAGGCACTATCATGGGTTGTGCTGGTTTTGCATTCAAGTCTCCTGAGTTGATGAAGGAGAGTGGATATAAATGAGAGCAACACAGGGCAGTGGCTCTTTTATACGCACACATACACATGCACCCACTATAAGTCACCAGAGGTGTAGTCAAGAAACTTCCAAGGTCTTTTGAGCCATTTCACACTTAGAGCACCAGTTGAAAAATTCTTTTGGGACAAAGACAAAGTCAATAGAGCAACAGTTTCCCATGTACAAACATATGTCATTCTCAAAATGTGACTATAGTGACCCTGAAATTTATTTTGCATTACATTTTAACTAAAAAAAAAAAAAAAAAGCAAGTTGTATTTTGTATTTGATGGCAGCAAGCATAACATTTTGACGAAGAAAGGACTGCTTGGTCTCTAATCAACAATTTGGATCACAAAGTAATTGTGTAGAGATAATCCCCAGAGACTGGAAAACATCTTGAAGAGGAAATCCAGTACTAAAAGATGAAGTGGAACAGCCCAATCCACCAATACACTAGTGAGCTTGTCCCTAGGGCTGGAGGGATTCAGGCTTTAGTGGGTGTATCTCATCTGCAGGTCTCTGCCATCTTGCCTAATCCAGGTAACCTTTTCAGATAGCCAGTGTCCTTGCTAATATTTCCCATCAATTCTCGTCTTCTTCCCTTTGGTAGTGCTCATTGCTCTGACCTGAGGGCAAAATCTCAGTGACAATCACCCAGTGTTCACAGCTTTATCAACCAGCCATCCCAGCCACAAAGTTGTTGAGGTTCCCAAGGGTTTCTATACTTAAGGACATTCCTCAAAAGAAAATGCAAAAATAATGGGCCTAAAATTGTCTCCCTTGCAGGCTGTTCAAGACTTGGTTTCTGTCAGAGCATTGAAAGAAGTGACTTCATTAAGAATGTGTGAAAGAAGACCTCCCTTAGGAGCAGACTCAGTGTCAGAATTATGGGGTGTGGATTTAAACCATAATACTAGATAGAGCATTCCTAGAGTTTGTAGTTAAATAAAACTGAGTTGGGATCCTTCTCTTATTTACTTGTTTGTTTGTTTGTTTTTAGCTATAGGACCTTGAGTAATTACTCAACTCAGATTCGGCTTCTTTAACCATAAAATAGGAATAAGAAAATCTATCTTCCTGGATTGTTGTGTGGATTTCATTAAATAATAACTGAAAAGTATTTTGCATCATACCTGCCATAAAATGGGTACTCAATGGGTGATATGTACCTGAAAAATAGTATCTTTGGTGTTTCTCAACATGCTGGTTGAAAAATGTTAATGATGGTATTCTGTCATTTTAACTCATACAGATAGAAAATTACAGTAATAGTTAACACACAGTGCTTTCTGTGTACCTAGCACTCTACATACGTTAAGCCTTTAATCTTTACTTCAAACAGCTAGTTTTACTCTAGTGAATAATAAATGTGAATAAATGGGGTCAAAGGGAATTTAAGTAGCTTGCCCAGGGTCCCATAGAAACCAGATACATTTATGGGATGTTTGACTTTAAAGTCCATGCATTTAATCACTACACTTTACTTCCTCTCATCACATCCAATGATTTCAAATAAAAAGTCTATTTATTACTTTCAAATCCTCCTATTTTAGCTGCCTATAGACTTCTCAGACTCTAATTCTGACCCTAGGATTTATAAATTTTTCCTGCTCCAGCCTTCTTAGTTCATCTTATACACAAATACAAATAGTTCACATTCTTAGGTGTAATTGACTTTTAGGTGTAACTCTCTCTGCTGCCTTCAAACAGGAAATATTTTGCTTCACTACTATAGTAAAGTTCATTTAGAGAAAAAAAAAAGTGCTACCCAATTGTATGACTCCTTTGGTCATAGTGATAGAAATCCTAAATAGCATGTCCTCTCTCTTTCTTGTGTTCTGTTTGTCATTCTTTTTCCTGTATGTATAGACTTTGATGTTATAAAATGAGAAAGCTTGAGAATAAAGCATTTCCTAGAACACTCTAGAAAGCACTCCTTTTTTAAATTCAAAAAAGAATGACTCCAGGATAACGTGACTGCTGTTTTTAATATACTCAATAGAACTCAAGCATCTAGAACTAGCTTTTCTCTGGATCTTCCTGGACAATGGGCCTTGCTACTATCTCTGCTAGGATACAGAGTGCTCTAAGATGGGAACTGAACGTTCTGCATGTTCATGGAGGACTGCTATGCATTCAAATCTTCAATTTGACCAATGGTTTAGACACTGTCAAGTTGGCATGTTTCCTTTTCTTCTACTTTGCATTAATTCCTGTGGTAGATTTGATTGTGTCAATTTAGGTAATCTACACTTCCTAGAATTCCCATTACTGCATAGTTCTGGATTAGCATGACCCACATGAAACATTTTACATGAGATCCGGCGGACAGATAAGAAGCAACAGCAATATTTTTTTTTTCTTTTTTATGTGTAGAAGGTTGGCATAGACCATGAAGTGCTGTTGATGGTCAGACATATTGTCACTTAACTGTTGGCTTACTCAACATGGGGCAGAAGCCAGGCCCACAGCCCCTTTGACTTTACCATATCTCTGCCTTCAGCTTTTCTGACTCCTGCACCAAGTTCATGTCTAGGTCTATGACAAACTCTACCAGCTGCTTCTTCAGGTTACCTTATCAAAGCTGTTGGCTTAGAGGTGGTGAGGGACCAGCAAGTTCCAGAGCATCCTTGGGATTTCTAATTCATCTTTGCTGGTTTTACTTTGTCCTTGTCTTCTTACTTCAAGCTTGTCTTTTCTCCCAGACTACATACTGCTTATCTGCAACTTTAGACTTCAAAACCAGCTAGAGAAACAATAGCTTCATGTGATTTAACCAGCTCCAATAATTTTCTTGGAGAAAATTATTATGTATACATTAGTCTGCTCAGGCTACCATAACACAATATCACAGACTGAGTGGCTTAAACAACATACTTTCTCATAGTTCTAGAGTCTAGAAGTCCAAGATCAAGGTACCAGTAGAGTTGGTTTCTGGACAGAGTTCTCTTCCTGGCTTATGGACAGCTGCCTTCTCTCTGTGTCTTCAAATGGGTTTTCCTGTGTGTGCATGTGGAAAGAAAAAGAGAAAGAGCTCTGATATCTCTCCCTCTTCTTACAAGGACACTAGCCCTATCAGATTAGGGCCCCACCTTAATAATTTCACTTAATTTTAATTACTTATTTAAGAGCCCTACCCCCAAATACAGTTGTACTGGAGGTTAAACTTCAATATATGAATTTTGGGTGGACCAAATCCAGTCCATAACATTCCGTTCTCTGGTCCTTCAGGATTCATGTTTTTCTTGCATGTAAAATACATTCATTCCACCCCAATATCTCCATGAGTTTTAACTCATTCCAGCATCAATTCCAAGTCTAAAGTCTGACCTAGACATCATCTAAATTAGGTATGGGTGAGACTTAAAATGTGATTCATCCTGAGGCAAAATTTCTTCTCCAGCTCTGAACCTGTGAAATCAGCCAAATTATGTGCTTCCAAAATACAATGGTGAGACAGACATAAGATGAGCATTCCCATTCCAAAAAGAAGCAATGGGAAAGGAGAAAGATGCAACAGCTTACAAAACCTAGCAAGAAAAATTCCATTAGAACTTAAACCTCAAGAATAATCCTCTTTAGATAAATGATCTGCCCTTCAGACTCACTGTGGTGTTGCATTGCCCCCATGGTGTGGTGTGGCCCTGTCCTCATAGCTCTTTCTAGTGGCTCTGCACGCACTGAGGCACTGGGTTTTTATGTGCTGCATCATCCTCTGAAACCATGGAGAACCAGCATTGTCCCTTGGGACTTTGCAGTCTGGGCCTGTGGTGAAAGTGGCAGACCCGATGATCTCTGAGTCACCTTGAAAATCATTCTTACCTTTGCTTGAAAGATAAAGCGTGTTCATAGCTAGATAACTCTTTTGTCTTCTTTTGTAGACTCCCAGGAGTTTAAAAGCTTTCCTTTATTTCATCCTTTTGCTGTCCCCTATAATTCAAACTAGCAATGTCTCCACTAGTGTAACCCCATCTCTATTCCTGGCTTCTGCTGATTTGGGCAATTAAAATCATGGGTAAACTCTGTAGACTGATTGTCCAGCAACACCCTTGATCCCTTGATATTTTCTCCAAAACACGCTTTCTCATTTTTTTTTCCAATATGGACAGGCTAAGAATTTTCTAACTCTCCAAGTTCTGGCTCATTCGTACCTAATTTCTTCAGTTTTTCTCACTTTCTTTCTCTCTCTCTCTCTCTCTCTCTCTCTCTCGCTCTCTCTCATTTTACCATGAGCAGCAAGGAAAAGCCAGGCTACACTTTCAACATTTTGCTTAGAAATCTCTTCAGCCACATATCTGATTTCATCATTTGCAGAGTCTACCCTCTACTAAACACTAGAACATAATTCAGCCAAGTTCCTTGACACTTTAAAAGAAGGCTCACCTTTCCTCTAGTTACGAATAGTACATTCTTCGTTTCCATCTGAGTTCTTACCAAAATCACTTTTAGTACTCTTGTTTCTACCAACAGTGTCTTCAGGTCAGTCTTGGATTTTTCTAGAATGTACATCACATCTCTTTCAACCTCTCCACACTACCCAGTTACAATGCCATTACCAAATTTTCAGTTACTTGTTATGTCAATACCCCACTTCTTGGTACCAAAACCTACATTACTCTGCTCAGGCTGCCATAAAAAAATAACATAGACTAGGTGGTTTAAACAATAGAGATTTATTTTCTCACAGTCTGGAGGCTGGAAGTCTGAGATCATGACCTTGTTAAATCATGATTGCCTCCTAAAAGGTCCTATCTTCAAATACAATCACATTGGGGTCTAAAGCTTCAACATATGGAAGGGGAGGGACAGGGAAAATGCAGAATTCAGTCCATTACTGAATGAATCTATCATCTATCTATCTATCTATCTATCTATCATCATCTATTTATCCATTTTACATATAGTGGTTCTAGTGACTCTGCTTTTCTGTTCAGACACTGATTGATAAAGTTCCTTATGACCCATAAGGAGTTAACTTCTCCCACTATATTTTGGAGAAGGCATCCATTCCTTTCATCCCTTTATTCCCAAACCTTAACTTTTCTATCCATTGAGCCATCCCTGGCTATAGGAGAGGACCTAACTGACTTGAGCCAATCAGTAATTTCCCAATCTCTTGCAGTAATGATTGACTCAGGGCTATGACCATTAGCTTAGTTAATCTAGTCAGAGGGAAGCCCAGGTCTTTTGGATAACTTGAAGGAGAAAGCAAATAGCCCATAGACTTCCTTGCAACCATCTCACTAGCATGGGTGAAGTCAGTTTTAGGACAAAGCAGGCAGGAAGGGGATAGAAGAACCAAGAACACGGAAGGGAGCTACAGCTCTAATGAAATTGTGGATTTCTGCAAACTGAACCCTATCTTGGCTTTCACCTAGGTGATCCATTCCCTTTATTAAGAAAAGAGGAAAAAAGAGAATTGAATGGTTTTTAATAAGGATCCTTTCTGGTACACTCATTTTTTGTGGGAGTTATGAATATATAACCTCCATGCCCAATGCAATAGCAGATCTCAGTACTGAACAGGGTCAATCAGAATCCTTTTTTATTTTTTTTTATTTTTTTATTTTTTTTTAAAGATTATTTATTTATTTATTTGTCAGAGAAAGAGAGAGAGAGAGAGAGCAGATGCATGGAGAGCAGAACAGGCAGAGCAGGCAGAGGGAGAAGCAGGCTCCCCGCTGAGCAAGGAGCTCAATGTGGGACTCGATCCCAGGACCCTGGGATCATGACCTGAGCCAAAGGCAGATGCTTAACCAACTGAGCCACCAGGCGTCCCCAGAATCCTTTTTTAATGGGTGGGCAGGGTGGTGGGGAAGGAGCAAGGTTTTGGACAAAAGGAAAAGGATGTCTCTTTTCATGAGGGTCTAGCTATATCAACCATGTAGACCTGGATGTCTTCTTCTGCAGCTTTGTGGGAAAAATTTATGGGATACGAAACCAACAAATTTTAACAAACCCTGAAAGATAGAAAAAGAGACAACTCCTGTTGATGTTTTCTCAGCATCTACCTCTGGTCCTATTTCAGATCATACCCTAACATTTTCAAGGTTCATAAACAGAAGATTCTCATTTTTTTAAAGTTAGTTTGAACTTTCTATCGATTCCAACCTAAAGAGTTCTGATGAATATGTAATATTTTCAGGATGGTTCTGCTTAAATACAAAAATAGCCTTTACTATAATTAACAGGAGTCCATAGGCACAGTGAGTTTGTCACAGTAGTTGCCTAACTGCTCCATGGGACTGCCTCCCTCCCCTAAGAGGCCAAATGGATATGGCTGCAAGTTCTGCTCCATTCAAGCTAAGTAGTACTTGTTTTATTTATTGGGCTTCCGCATTAAATGCTATCTGAACAAAGGATTTCATTATTAGGAGTACTTGAAAATCACTGGCTTGTCAGATTAATAGAAGAGAAAGCAAGGGCGCCTGGGTAGCTCAGTGGGTTAAGCCTCTGCCTTCAGCTCAGGTCATGATCCCAGGGTCCTGGGATTGAGCCCTGCATCGGGGTCTCTGCTCTGTGGGGAGCCTGCTTCCCCCTTTCTCTCTCTGCCTGCCTCTCTGCCTACTTGTGATCTCTGTCTGTCAAATAAATAAGTAAAACCTTTAAAGAGAGAGAGAGAGAGAGAGAGAGCGAGAGAGAGAGAGAGCGCGTGCGCAGAACAAGAAGGAACTGGGATACAGAGCAGTCTGTTTTCCAAGGGAAATTCTGTGGATTTTCTGCCTAGAAGAAGTGGCAGTACAGGCATGGACAGCCAGAGGGCAGTCTAGAGACACAAGAAGGCTGGGCCCTGGTTATAAAAAGGTAGGCTGGAGGACATTGAGAAAAGGGCTGGCTCAGACTGTCTGCCTCAGTATTTTTTTCTTAATTTTATTATTATTTATTAGTCCTATGGTGATTCTCTGAATTCAGCTACACTGAGAACAGATACCACAGTATTTTCCACTGCCTTTGCTGTTAGTCATTATGCTTCTTGGCACATATTGACCAAATCAATTTACGTGAAAAAAATTTTTTTTCTGTTTTACTAAAATGATCGTTCCGGCAGAAGGGCAAACACCTCTGTACCTGTATATTGTTCTTTCCAAATTATTCACTAGATTTTATGTGTTTGCCTAAGCCCGTTTCCCACCACAACCCATACTGGATAATTAACCACTCTGGGTTCTTCTTATAATGGGGACCACAAAATCGATCTCTCAGCAGTTTCAACCTAAGATCCAAATACTCATGCTGAAGCCAAGGTTTTCAGACTTCCCATAAATCCAGGCAACTTTTCCCCTGGATGTTCTTCAGTCTTGGAAGCACCAGTTCAGCTGGAATGGTTTCTACATAAGTGAATAAAAGTCTGTGATGAGAACACTAATCTCCCAGTCACCTGGCTCTCCCTGTGTCACAAGGTCTTCTCGCCGAACAAACACTCTTGGTCTAACTACTGACAGGAGTATGGTACTCTCTTTCCCTTGGCTCCCAAAATCTCCATTAGTCATTTCCTCATTGAGACCATTTGCAAAATTCTCCATAGCTTGAAAGTTGAATCTATTCTTGCTGCTTAATAGGCCATCTTATGATCTGGTTTTCTTTTCAAAAGCTTTTTATGCTCTCTCTTCTCAAAATCATTTCCACTTTGCCAAATGATACTATTTTGAATAACAGTAAGAGCATTCTAGAAGTAAATTATGATTCTAAAACTAGCTTCATCAAAATAGGAGCAGATGAAAAAAAAATTTAATGGGTCTAACTCAAAGGACCTGAGCCAAGGAGGAGAAGCAGAAATCAACCGAACTTCTAGAACTGCATTTCTCAAAGAAGACCACCTGCTTCAGAATCTCTTGGACCGCTGGTAAGAAATGCAAAGTTCTGGGCTCAACATCCGACTTTTTATTTTTTAATTTTTAACTTATTTTTAAATTTGTTATTATTGAAGTATAGTTTACATACAATATTATATTAGTTTAAGGTATAGTATTTCAACAATTCTATACATTATGCAGTGCACACCACGATAAGTATAGTTGCCATCTATCATCATACAACATTATTACAAAGTTATTGTCTATTCTCCTATGCTGTATTTTAATCCTCATGACAGTGACATTCATTTTATACTTTGTTCAACTTTTTAAAATCAAAATCTCTGGGAATAGAGGCTACACATTTGCATCATGAACATCTTTCCCTGGGGCACTGATGTACACTGACATTTGAGAACTGTTGTCCTAATAGCTGGGCCCATGCCTACTGAACCTTCTTTATGTGGTCTTTTCCACACCTGGAAAAGTAGGGTGTGGAAAACCCCATCCTGAGGGTCCAAAACAGGACTTTGAGTCCTCATTAGCCTAATATTGTTCTATGACCATAGACTATGCCCAAGCCATTTAGAAATCTTATTTCAAAGCCCACAAATGGGACCAAGCAAGAGGGCATTTTTGATGCATCAGTCAAAATCCATCTCCACTATTGGAAAGTCCGTGCCAGAACATCCCCTCCTGATCACAGGGCACTGGTATCATGAATGAATCCTGTGTAGGTGGCTATGCAGTACAGCATAGCCCTGTATGTATATGGGAGTCTAAAGAATACTTCTCTCAATGCTTATATTTTCCTAGCAAGTAATCATACCTCCTAAATTTCTCTCTGCTCATCAGCTTCATTCTCAGCCTCTTTCTATATCATTACTATTTTCTTAGACACCTAATTGGAACTCACATATTTATCATTACCTACAATAGATGTGCTCTTGAAGAATTTTACGAAAAGGTGTTTTTTGGTTTTGATTTTTTGTTTCATAAATTAAATCATCCTCCATTGACTTAAAATTGTATATGATTTCAAGAAAATAAATACTTCAACAATCGTCCCTTCTAACTTCTCATGTTGCAAATGAGGAGACTGAGTTCTTCCTAGCTCTATTACATGATTCTAGATATCGTTGCTCTTCAGTTACAAATTTTATTTTTAGAGACTACTCTTTGTAGGAATATGTGGTTTTAGTTTCTTAATAGCTATCCCTTGATTTAAGTTATTTTTTTAAAATTATCTGAGTGTTTGAGGAGGTCTTTCAAAAGGCCAAATTTGAGACAAAGAAGGAAAATGTTGACTCCTGCCTCACTGCTCCCTTCTAATATTCCAATATTAACCTAGGAACTTTCACTACTTTAAGAACATAGGCTTTATAATTTCCAAAGGTAATTTGCCCATAGAAAAAATAGCTCCTTTCTTCCCTAAAAGTTGATTAATTTGATTCCTTTTGGTGGAAGGGCTTAATATTTCTATGTATATCTACTTCTCATTCTAAATTTGGTAGTGATATATGACACACCTTTGCCTAATCAATTCTTTTTTTTTCTTTAAATTCAATTATCCAACATATAGTACATCATTAGTTTTTTATATAATGTCCAAGGATTCATTGGTTATGAATAACACCCAGTGTTCATCACATCACGTACCCTCCTTAATGCCCATCACCCAGTTACCCCACCCCTCACCCACCTCCCTTTCCACAACCCTCAGTTTGTTTCCCAGAGTCGAGAGTCTCATATGGTTTGTCTCCCTCTCTTTTTTCTTCCCCTTCAGTTTTCCCTCCCTTCCCCTATTGTCCTCTGCAATATTCCTTATGTTTCACATATGAGTGAAACCATATGATAATTGTCTTTCTCTGGTTGACTTATTTCATTTAGCATAATCTCCAGTTCCATCCATGTAGATGCAAATGGTAGATATTCATCTTTTCCGATGACTGAGTAATATTCCATTGTATATATGAACCACATCTTTTTTTTTTAAGATTTTATTTATTTATTTATTTAACAGACAGAGATCACAAGTAAGCAAAGAGGCAGGCAGAGAGAGAGGGGAGGAAGCAGGCTCCCTGCTGAGCAGAGAGCCTGATGTGGGGCTCGATCCCAGGCCCCTGAGATCATGACCTGGGCCGAAGGCAGAGGCTTTAACCCACTGAGCCACCCAGGCGCCCCTGAACCACATCTTCTGCCTAAACAATTCTTTCTCCTAAATTACCCTTCCCATTTCAGCCTAAAATCATTTTTTATAGTACCTGTTATCAAAACTCAAAAATTCCAAAATTCTATTTCTCCTGAGCCCATGAGTGGGAAAGGGAAGGAGCTGGGCCTAGTGGTGAGGCAAAAGAGAACAATGTGATTGAATGTCTAAGTAATTAAGCAGTCAACCTTTGGGGCAGCTTCTTATCTTCTTGAGCTCTTCAATTGCATCTCTATCCATTTAACACAATTTATTAAACAATATTTCCTTCCATTTATCTCTGTCCTAGGCACTGGGTGATGCAGAAATAAATAAGCAGAAAAGTCCTCAAATGGCATATTGTTTAGTAAAAAAGAGAGGCATATGAGTAGTAAAAATGTGTTGAGTAACATTACAGAGTTTTGGGGAAAAAAGAATTTCAAAGCCAAGAAAGAACTCTTTTCTCAAGAACGGACCAGACTTTTCTTTAAATAATGAATAACATAAAAAAGGGAGAGGTGGGAAGTTTTGAGATTTTTAAAGGATACTTGTTTCAGAGTAGACTGCAACAAGTGATGGTTAAGGGTAAATATCAGGTAGACAAAAAGGTATGTAGAAGTTGCCACTGTTTATTCAGGAGGCATTTGAGGAGGGCTCATGTCAAGTCAAGGAGAATAATGGAAGTTGATTGAAGTACATGAAGATATGAGAGAAAATGAACTTTAAAGCCAATGGAGGGATTCTATCACAAATAAAAAGATCTAACTTTAAGAATAAATAGGCTGTGTTATGTTCTTCTATTTTCAAGGCATTGCATCAAATACTTTGTACAGCAGACTCTGTCGTTGAGAAGTCAGAATCTTGAAACAATGAATGCTGATTTAAAAAAAAAATAGATTCTTTTATTCAGAGACTATGGTAAGTCACCAGGGGAAGTTGTCCATTTTAAAATTCAATACAACAATTTTTAAATGGGCAACTAAAGTATAGGGTTTCTTAAAAGAGAAAAATAAAGGTTTTCTTATAACCAAAAGACCAAAGAAACCCCAGAGCAGTTTTGGGTTTTTTTTTTCAAGATTTTTATTTATTTATTTGACAGACAGAGACCACAAGTAGGCAGAGAGGCAGGCAGAGAGAGAGGAGGAAGCAGGCTCCCCGCAGAACAGAGAGCCCAATGTGGGGCTCAATCCCAGGACTCCAGGATCATGACCTGAGCTGAAGGCAGAGGCTTTAACCCACTGAGCCACCCAGGCGCCCCCAGAGCAGTTTTGGTTTTGACAATGCCTACAGTCATTTTCATTGCCATGACTGATGGGTTCAGGGAGAGGTTCTACCAGCAGCTAGTGGGTAGAGGTTGAGGATGTTGATAAACGTCCTGCAAAGCACAGGGAAGCCCCACAATGAAGAGTTATTCAGCCCAAGATGTTGACAGTGCAAGGTTAAGAAACCCTGCTCTAGAATTTAGCCAAAGTATTATGGCATTGGTGTATTAAATCTGTTGAATTTGCATGTTTACAAAGAAAATAAAAATTATCACTAGTGGATAACCTGCATGTAACAGTATATTTGAAACAACCTAAGTGAGAGTATTCTTGGCCTTTAGACTCTTAGTACCTTATCCTATGAGTAAGATTATCCCTCTTTCAACTGAAGGACTCTTTATAAGATCATCTAATTTTCTTTTAATTGATCTCTGTGTTCACCTAAGGAACATTCTGATTATGATCTTGCTTCTTACATAACTCGCCAGCAGTGAGAAAATGCTAAGAGTTTGCCTTCTGCATTCTGAAGAAACCTTTTATCTTCAGTTTTAGCCAATGGCATTTTTGTCTCTCTTTGATTCAGAAAATCTCTCCATGAGTTCTTTAGTAAGAGCACTACATAGCATTAAATAAGAACTTCTAGGCTACCTCTTCTTTTTTCTTTCTCTTCTTTCTTTTCTTTTCTCTTCTTTACTTTGATTTCTTTTTCTTCCTTTTCTTTTGTCCTTCTTCTTCTCCTTCTTCTTCTTCCTCTTCTTCTTTTTTTTTTCTTTAGTTTGCTTCTGACTCATCAATGGGTGTGGAACAGAGCTGCAGAAGAAGAGATAACAGACATTAATCAAACATCATGCATTACATTTTCCTGAATTCACACAAGATAGATAATGAGATATCACCTTACATATTCTTCACAATTTGCATTTGCTTTGAAGTACCAAAATGCAAAGCAGCCCCCAAAGAACTCCTTCCTTCTAATACACTGCACAGCCTCAGAGATCAAGTAAATTGCAAGCATTTGAGTTTCAATTGAAATTTCTTGTGTGTGTATTTTTATTTATCTAAATTAAGATTTGCCACTGAGTTTAAGCATCTATTTAAATCTCAAAGATTTATGATTAATATCTAAATTGCTGATTCGATATTTTTCTGATCCTGATCATTGCTGAACAAATGACATGACAGTAAGAGCTGGAACAGCAAGATCTAATTTCTAAGGGACTATACTCACAGAACATGAGAGGGAAGGAAGAGCCTGAGCAGCTGAATGATAAGCAAAGAGCTCTTTTGTTCTTTTCTTTGCACTATGGAATCGAAGGCATTTCAGCACACTTCCCACCACCTGAGATGTCACTGAGCCACTTCCTTCTCTTTGAAGTGGTTTTAGACAGTTTGCTGCTCTAAAAGTCACGTCCTATTCTTTTTCCGACACATCCATCCATGATTTCTCAGCTCATCCTACCCAGAAACACCTACCCTCATGTAGGGTGTGCCTATGCAAGTTTAGAGCCTTATGCAACAGATAGAAAACAAATTAAACTGGGGGAGAAAGTCTCCCTCCAAGGAAGTTGTAAGACCTTTTGAAATGTAGCCTATTTTGCCAGGTTTCTGATCTTTGTCAGCATGAAGGCCAATCAAAGCAAATTAGGTTGTGAAAAATATCGTCAATCCCATTGAGTTTTCTTTAAACAAAGTATGTTGATACAAGCTGACAATTTAACCTTATTTCACTGGGATGCTTACCTGAGACTCACCTCACACATTCCAATTACTGAAGTACATGACAAGTTTTGACTTGTTCATAGTTTTCTCCTGAGCTTTGAAGAGTAGAAACCTGGTATTTAACTTTGTGGTTTGTTGAAGTTTGAATTTCTGTTGCGATTGCAGCTGTCTTAGTATTGCTAATCCCAAAGCAAAGAATGATGCAAAAATTCATGCTCATTTTGAAAGTGTTGGAGAAAATTTTTTTTAAACATTTATTCCTCATTTTGTACAGGAAATGATGTCATCCAGTTCAAACAACACTACTTTCCACAGAGCCACTAGTCAAAGGCACATGCTGTTCTATGTTCTTGGAACTCACTAGGTTGGTGTTATAAAAGGTGGACAAGGCCATTAATAAGTAATAATAAGGAAAGAGTTTAAAGGAATTTTAGGGCTGGATGAGTTCTTAAGTGATTACTTAATTCATCCCTTAACTTCAAACAGTTCTGCTGATAAACTGTTCCTGATCACTGTCTTTCTATATTGTTTGCAAATATTTTAATGCCTTTCTGTATTGTTTTAAAATATTTTTAGAGAATATCTGCCTTTTGGTTTAGATAAAATGGGCAGTTAACCTTCAGATGTGCACTAAATGGGACTAATTACATGCATTTTCATATCTGTAAGCGAATTCTCATTTGACTAGCTCTCTTCACATTCAACAGTATATAAATATTTAGAGAAATGATAATTATAAGAGGATATAAACATAATTCCAAAGACTCAGAGAAAAAACTTGTCTATAAAAATAACTTTAAATAAGAAATGCAAAATTTTAGACAATATTTTCTTAATGTCATTAAAAGAAGGAAGACTACATGGCAACTATAGAAGAGAAATAGGAAATTAGAAAGAAAATTCTTTAAGATGAAGACAGAAGTTTTTTGGTGGGGCGGTTTCTGTAACTCCAAGTATGTTCTTTTTTTTTAATTTTTTATTTTTTTATAAACATATAATGTATTATTAGCCCCAGGGGTACAGGTCTGTGAATCGCCAGGTTTACACACTTCACAGCACTCACCATAGCACATACCCTCCCCAATGTCCATAACCCCACCACCCTCTCCTGATCCCCCTCCCCCCAGCAACCCCCAGTTTGTTTTGTGAGATTAAGAGTCTCTTATGCTTTGTCTCCCTCCGGATCCCATCTTGTTTCATTTATTCTTTTCCTACTCCCCAAACCCACCACGTTGCATCTCCACTTCCTCATATCAGGGAGATCATTTGATAGTAAGACAGAAATTTTTAAAAAACACTCCAAAATATGCTAATGTAGAACCAAAATTAATATCTAGATTAAAGACATTAATGAATAGAATGGAAGATGCACAAAATAAACAGGTCTTATGGAATATCAACATAAATGTTTCCCAGAATGTCAAGTAAAAAATAAGAATTTAAAACATTGAGAGTGAAATGGTGGATGATCAACATAGAGGCCTAGAGAAAGAGCATAATAAAGTTATTAATGTTTCAGAAAAGGATATATCACCAACAAGAATAAAATAGAAATAAAAGATTGAATAAAACATTGTAAATACAAGGAGAAGCATAAAACAAAATAACAGAAGAAAAAACAAATGAAGTAGTTAAGACAAAAATAAAAGTAACTGGGAAAAAATTACTTTTTAAAAAGCAAATACCCAGAGTAAACAAAACTACCTAAGCTACTAGATTCTTAATATATGCATCAAAATGACAAAACAATATTAAATATAAAAGAATAAAGAGTATTAGGCACATATTAAACATATAAGAGACCAGGTTATGGTATTTCTATCCAGGCAAACGAAAATTATAATTACAATGAGAAAAGGAAACTTTTCATAAACTGGTAAAAGTTATAATCAATAAACAAGACTGAAGCAATCAGGGATATTTTAAAGCCAAAAACAGCATCCAAATGCAGAATGAAAAAATATTAGACAAAGAATAACTAACAAAACCCAAACACAAGCTTCAGCCAATGATATATTGAGGAAGTAATAACAGTCTAATTACACTTAGACCCTAGGATCTTCTAAGCCTCTGTCACTTATGGAGCTTGGCGTTGGCGAAAGCTTCAGGTTAGTCACCTTCAAACTTGAACAGCTTTTTCTGGGACTGTGCTGGAAATAGCCTAAACAAAGTGCAACCTGACAACATGGCCCATAGTTTCTGACACAAAGGAATACAATAGCAACATCTCTCTCTACCACAAGATACAGTGGATGGTCAAAGAAATACCCAACCCTCCGAATCTGAGTCAGCAGCCACTGAGCTGCTCCTGCCTGTCATAGACTAAAAGCCATGTAGCTACTAACGAACTTATGTTGAGATGCCCAAGGAGTAGATTGTACAGCTCAGATTGCGGCTAAATGTTAGGGAAGATGAACAAGAACATGCCTAGACAGCAGTCCTAAATCGTTATTATCACGCTTTTATGGTTGATGTGCCTTTCAAGCCAGCAGCCAGCACCAGAATGACAGTTTCAGTGATGCATGCACAAAGTGAAAATTAGAACTTCATTGTTATTTTCAAATATTGATATAAAAACTTGAATTACATATAAACTTATTTATCTTATCACAATTTATTTCAAGAATGCATTTATCAGAGAAATAAAAGGAAGAACTGTTGGTTTAAGTGTAATAGTAAACTTTAAAATTAATTTGGGGAGGCTATTTTTAAAAATTTAAACTTGTTATTATCTATATGGTATACAAAGTTTATTATCAAGGGTAATGATAAATTATTTGAAGAAATTATCCTTTAAAAATTTGTGGCTAAGGATTGCATGTACATTTAACCAGAGAATAAAAACTAATGTTCAAAGAAATAAGTTCAAGTGTCAATAAGAATGTTTTGGGAAGACTTTAAGTTTAAAAATATTTTATCAAATTAGCACTAATTTTATTTTACAATTCTAGTATTCTATTTCACTTATCAAAATTATACAGTATAAAGAAAAATACAGTTTTTTCATCAAGCTTGTTCATATACAAAACCACTCTCTTGTTTCCTCAAGTTTACCCCAGTTTGTCACAGGAATATTTCCATTTCTCATGTATCATTATGTAAAAATTGGGAAGTACTGCCCTGAAGAACAGGTTTTTTTTGAAACATGTGTTTTTTATGACAATTGTCCATATCTAAAATGAAATGTTATTAACTTAGTTATTGACTTTCTTGTTTTTTTTTAGCTTAGTTATTGACCACTGCACTTCTACCTTCATGAGAACAGAATATCTGTCATCACAGGGACCTTTCCTGTGTGGCTCATTACTGTAAGCACAGAATCTCTAACAATGCCACAAATTCACTAAATGGAAATTTCTTTTTGATTTGTAGACTCAAGTTCCACACAATTTCTTTCTCTTATATTTTTTATTATTGTTTCTATTCTAGTAATCTGTATTTCTTTCTTTAAATGAACAGAATTCTCTTTTGTTCATCCTTCTGCTTCCCTGTGATAATACTTCCCTTTTGCTATTTTCATCATAGTTGACCATCTAGGAATGTTTCAAATCCATTCTCTACATTATATTACTATCTTAGTCCATTCAGGCTGCTATAAGAAAATACCACAGACTGGGTGGCTTATAAACAACAGAAATTTGTTGCCCACAGTTCTGGAGGCTACAAGTTCAAGATCACGGTTGGGTGGAGGGTTGCAGACTTCTTGTTATAGTCTCACATGGAAGAATAGGTGAGAGCTCTCTCTGGAGCCTCTTTTATAGAGTCAGTAATCCCATTCAAGAATGCTTGCCATTATGACCTGATTATCTCCCAAAGGCCCCACCTCCTAAAATCATGACCTTGGAGGTTAGGATTCAACCCTTGAATTATTAGGGGTTAAATTCAGACCATAGCAATTACTGATTTCTTTTCTTGTATACCCAATTTTTATCTTTACTGCTTCAAATGCATAAACTTTGGTTTTTGCCACTGCATACGGAATTTCCTTGCATTCCTTATTCTATCAGAGCTTCCTTTATTTGCATGTTTGCCTTAATCTCATCCTTTATCTTAACTCATTTCTCTTTATTGCCCTTTGTTTTTCTATCATAGTTGCCACGTATTCTCACTTCTTTTTGAATACATTAACCCCATATCATTTCAGTGCATTATTTCTGTAACACTTCAGTGCTTTATTTCTATGGCTTTTGGATTAATTTCATGGGATTTTAAGTTAGATGTTTACCTTGTATATTATCTCTGCATTAAGGATCTGTGCAAATAACTCAAGAAATTCAAAACTTACTTTAAAATTTTGGTAATAAACTATCAACTTGTATCAGAAAAAAGTCTTATGCTTTGGATAAAGCATTTAAAAAATAAATGATTTTGTTTTGTTTTGTTTGGTTTGGTTTTTTGAGTTTTTTTCCCTAAAGAAAACCAGTTTTATTACACATAGCTTTAGAGTACTTACATTTTCCTAGGCGAAAAATTGACTATCACCATTTAAAGTGATAAAACTGTTTTCATATGAAACATATAAATACGACATTTTAGGTATGCTTTTTTTTAAATTTTATTTTTTTTCGGGATTCCAAAATTCATTGTTTATGCACCATACCCAGTGCTCCATACAATACATGCCCTCCATAATACCCACCACTAGGCACTACCCCACCCCCCACTCCCTCCAAAACCCTCAGTTTGTTTCTCAGAGTCCACAGTCTCTCATGGAAAGTACTGTAGAATAAACAAAATATAACAAAAGCTAGAAGAAAGTTGAGCCATGAAAGAAGGGAATTGTATTGGGTGAGATTTGTGTTTATATGGCTTCTTGCCTGAGGGAACTCTCCAGTCTACACAGCATAGAGATATTGGGAACTGTAACATAAAAAATCACGGTTTCACTGGAGTAATGGTAAAAGTGCAGGGTTCAAGGATGCCTGAACATGTGGAAATATGAGGATAATTTCAGAAAGAAGAGAACTACAGAAGAAGGGACCCCAAAACCTGAGCAAAGTACCCTTCAACTTCATAGCTGACTCCTTATTCATGAATGAGAGACTTCAAGAAGTCAGCAAAGAGCAACAGTTGGAAGACAAAACAGTGATTAAAACAACAAACAGAAAAGGTTTCAGCTGCTTCTCACTTCAGGAGAGTTTGGACTGGTTTCCAGCCAAGATTACTTGTTTTTAAAACAAAAAATGACATTTCTCAAAAGAATATAACAGAATTAGGAGTTCTAAAATGTATTTTTTATGAGATCCATTGTTATAGGCTGAATTGTATCCCCTCAAATTCTTGTGTATCACGGATTGTGACTGTAGTTGGAAATAGGGTTCTTAAAGAGTCAATTAACTTAAATTGATGAGCCCTATGCCAGTATGACTGGTGTATTTATTAGAAGAGGATATTAGGACATGGACAATATAGACAGAGGGAAGACCATGTGAGGACACAGTAAGAGGGTGACCATCTACAAGCAAAGGAAAGAAGTCTCAGAAGAAACCACACTTTCTGAAATCTTGATCTTCAACTTTTAGATGCCAGAAATGTTGGAAAACAAGTTTCTGTTGTTTAAACCATCTAGTTTACGGTATTTTGTAATGGCAGTCCTAGTAAACCAATACAAAAATTGGGCAATAAAATTACTAGACATGTAAAGAAATGAAAATGTGACCTATAGTCACATTTGTGACCTTGGAGAGACAAAAAAGCAATAATAAAACAAACTCTGAGATAACTGATATTTTGCAAAAAGAAAAAAAAGAGACAAAATCTTTTTTTTTAATATTTTATTTATTTGACAGAGAGAAATCACAACTAGGCAGAGAGGCAAGCAGAGAGAGAGGAGGAAGCAGGCTCCCCGCAGAGCAGAGAGCCCAATGTGGGGCTCGATCCCAGGACCATGGGACCATGATCCGAGCCGAAGGCAGAGGCTTTAACCCACTGAGCCACCCAGGTGCCCCTCAGCCAATATTTTTTAAAAGACTTTATCCATTCATTTGAGAGAGACAGAGAGAGCACAAGCAGGGGGAGGAGCAGAGGGAGAAGCAGGCTCCCAGCCGAGCAGGGAGCCCGATGCCCGGCTGCATCCCAGGACCCTGGGATCATGACCTGAGCAGAAGAAGAGACAAAATCTTAGGGGAGTGGTTGCAAATACATTCAAAGACCTAGGGAATTACAAATATATTCAAGACAAAGAGGGCCATAATAAATGTACTTATTAGGAGTTTCATCAATGGAAGTTCTAGAACTTGAAAATATAATGTCTGAAATGAAAAATTCACCAAATAAGCTTAACAACAGAGTAAAGACAGTAAGGAAAAAAACATTAAATTTGAATGTAAAACAATGAAAATTATCCAACCTCAGGAACAGAATAAAGGATTAACAAAACAACACATGTACAGAAACTCTTGACTCTGAGGCCATATAAAAACTAATCTACATGTAATTAGACTTTTAGGAAAAGACAAGAAAAGGAGAGAATGGGGGAAATTTTAAAGAAATATTTATTTAAACCTTTCCATACTTGGTCAAAAACATGGACTAAGCAGTGAAAGATGTTTAGGGAACTCTAAACAAGAAAACTTAAACACAGACACACACACATACATGCATATATACACACAACTTGGCACATCATAGTCAAATTTCTGGGGGAAAAAAGATAAAAGTTGTGAAGAAAGTCCGAAAAAAATGACATATTATATTACCAGGACCAATATATGAATCAATGGTTTACATCTCAAGAGCCATATTGGAAGCAAGAAGACAAATAAGTGGCATCTTCAAAATGCCTAAAGAAAAAAAAAATTGTTAACCTAGAATTTTACACTCAGAGAACATAGTCTTTAAAGGAATGCAAAGTAAAGACCATTGCATATAATACAAAAGTGGGATAATTCATTGCTATTCAGCTTATTTACAAGAAATGCAAAAAAGAAGTTCTTATCCGAAGGTAAATGACATCAGAAGGAAATTTATATCTACATGAAGGAATGAAAAACCCTGGAGGTGTGGGAAAATATAAAGACTCCTTTTCTTTTCTTATTTTCCTTAAAAATATATGACTGGGGATCCTGGGTGACCCAGTCAGTTAGACATCTGACTCTTGGTTTTGGCTCAGGTCATGATCTCAGGGTCATGAGATCAAACTCCACATCAGGCTCCACACTCAACACAGAGTCTGCTTGAGTTTCTCTCTCCCTCTCCTTCTGCCCCTCCACCTCCTTGGCTCACTCTTGCTGTCTCTCTCCCTCTCTCTCTCTGAAATAAATAAATTTTTTAAAGAAGTATATGACTGTTTACAACAAAAAATATACCATATTGCAGGGTACATAAAACATGTTGATATATATTAAACTCACACAAATAATGAGGGGGTAAAATAAATGATACTATTATAAGGTTCTTATATTTCATATGAAATAATATATCAACTCTAAGTACATACTATAAATTAGGAATGCATATTATTATCCTCACAACAGCTTATATAAGAAAATAAATAGTGCAATGAAATACATTAAAAACCTATAAAGAAATTAAAATAGAATCTCACAAAATGCATCAAACAATTATTCTAAAAAAGATAAGAAAACAGGCAGAAAAGAAAAAAATGGCAGTCTAGGAAACATATAGAAAACTAGTAGACATAATCCAACTATATAAAATTTAAACTGAATTAAAATAAACACTCTAAGCTTTGCGCAGTGGCAGTATCGTAGCCAATGAGGTTTATCCGAGGCGCGATTATTGCTAATTGAAAATAAACACTCTAATTAAAAGACAGATATTGCCAGCGGATTAAAAAAATATAGGACCCAGGGCATCTGGGTGGCTCAGTTGGTTAAGCAACTACCTTCAGCTCAGGTCATGATCCCAGGGTCCCAAGATCGAATCATGCATTGGTCTCCCCACTCCATGGGGAGTCTGGTTCTCCTTTTGACCTTCTCTTTTCTCATGCTCTCTTCACTGTGTCTCTCTCAAATAAGTAAATAAAAATATTTTTAAGAAAATAGGACCCAATCTTTGTTGTGGATGAGGAGCACTTTAAATGTAAAGAAACAGAGAAGTTGAAAATAAAAAAATGAAAAAGATATACCATATGAACATTAAGATAAGAATATGAGAGTAGCTACAGTTTCAGACAAAATAAGCTTCACAAGAAATATTCTCTGTTGGGAGAGACATTTCAAAATGATAAATGATGAATTCATCAGGAAAAAACAATCATGGTTGTGTGGATTTCCAACAACAAAGCTTCAAAATACATGAAGGAAATAACTGACAAAACTGAAGGGAGAAATAGCCAAATCTACCAACAGATGGCGATTTTAACAATGTACTCAACAATTGATCAAACACCTAAACAAAAAGTCAGTAAGGATATAGGAGATTTAAACAACATGATCACTTATTATAACCTAATTGACATTTATGAAACAAATCACCCAATAGCTGCAAAATATACATTCCCTTTAACTGCACATAGAATACTTAATGAAGAACTGAGTGCTATGAAGTAAAATAAGTTTTAATACATTTTAAAAGTTTGAAATCTTACCAGGTATATTTTGACCACATAGAAATAAATTAGAAATCAATCATAACAAAGTATTTACAAAAGCCCCAAATATTTGGAAATTAATCAGCAGACTGTTGAATATTCAATGCTCATGGAAGACATCAGAAGTAAAATCATAAATATTTCAGCTAAATGATAATAAAAGTATAACAATCATAATATGTGGAATTTAGACTAAAGCAGTGCATGGAGAGAAACCAATTAGCATTATATGTTTATGTGTGTGTGTGTGTGTATATATTATATATATATAATATATATATTATATATTAATATGTATTTTAATTAGACATTTAAATTCAATAGTTTTATTGAATATTTTAATATTTTAATTAAACATTTAAATTCAATAACTCAAGCTATCACCCTAAGAAGGTGGAAAAAAGGCAATCAAATTAAATCAAATCCAAAATAAAAAAATGAAAGAAAACAAAAATGAGTAGAAATCAATGTAGTAGAAATCAGACAAACAATAGAAAAATTTAAAAGCCAAAATTTGGGGACACCTGGGTGGCTCAGGTGATTAAACACCTGCCTTTGGCTCAGGTCATGATCCCAGGGTCTTTAAATTAAGGGTTTTTTTTTCAAGATTAAAAAAATTTTTTTTTAATTTCTTTTCAGTGTTTCAGAATTCATTGTTTATGCACCACACCCAGTGCTCTATGCAATACGTGCCCTCCATAATACCCATCACCAGGCTCACCCACCTCCCACCCCCTGACCCCTCCAAAACCCTCAGATTGTTTTTTTTTTGTTTTTTTTTTTTAAGATTTATTTATTTGACAGATAGAGATTACAAGTAGGCAGAGAGGCAGGCAGAGAGAGAGAGGAGGAAGCAGGCCCCCAGCTAAGCAGAGAGCCCGATGCGGGGCTCGATCCCAGGACCCTGGGATCATGACCTGAGCTGAAGGCAGAGGCTTTAACCCGCTGAGCCACCCAGGTGCCCCCCTCAGATTGTTTTTCAGAGTCCATAGTCTCTCATGGTTCATCTCCCCCTCTAATTTCCCCCAACTCACTTCTCTTCTCCATCTCCCCATGTCCTCTGTTATTTCTTATGCTCCAAAAATAAGTGAAACCATATGATAATTGACATTCTCTACTTGACTTATTTCATTCAGCATAATCTCTTCCAGTCCCATCCATGTCCATACAAAAGTTGGGTATTCATCCTTTCTGATGGAGGCATAATACTCTATAGTTTATATAGACCACATCTTCCTTATCCATTCGCCCGTTGAAGGGCATCTTGGTTCTTTCCACAGTTTGGTGACCGTGGCCATTGCTGCTATAAACATTGGAGTACAGATGGCCCTTCTTTTCACTACATTTGTAACTTTGGGGTAAATACCCAGCAGTGCAATTGCAAGGTCATAGGGAAGCTCTATTTTTAATTTCTTGAGGAATCTTCACACTGTTTTCCAAAGTGGCTGTACCAACTTGCATTCCCACCAACAGTGTAAGAGGGTTCCCCTTTCTCCACATCCTCTCCAACACACGTTGTTTATTGTCTTGTTAATTTTGGCCATTCTAACAGGTGTAAGGTGGTATCTCTATGTGGTTTTGATTTGAATCTCCCTGATGGCTAGTGATGATGAACATTTTTTCATGTGTCTGTTAGCCATTTGTATGCCTTCTTTGGAGAAGTCTCTGTTCATGTCTTCTGCCCATTTTTTGACATGATTATCTGTTTTGTATGTGTTGAGTTTGAGGAGTTCTTTATAGATCCTGGATATCACCCCTTGGTCTGTATTGTCATGTATTTGAGAGAGAGAGAGAAAGCATGAGAAGTTGAGTGTCAGTGAGAAGCAGACTCCTGGCCGAGCAGGGAGACCAATATAGGACTCCAGGATCATGACCTGAACTGAAGGCAGTCACCTAACCAACTGAGCCACCCAGGGGCCCCAATGATCCCAGGGTCTTGGGATCAAGCCCTGAGTCACTGTGTTCCCTGCTAGTGGGACATCTGCTTCTGCTTTTCACTCTGCATCCCCACCCCCCATTCCACTCACCCATGCTCTCTCTCCCACTTGTGCACACTCTGTCTCACTCTCTTTCTTTTTTTTTTTCCATTTTATTTATTTTTTCAGTGTAACAGTATTCATTCTTTTTGCACAACACCCAGTGTTCCATGCAAAACGTGCCCTCCCCATTACCCACCACCTGTGACCCCAACCTCCCACCCCTGACCCTTCAAAACCCTCAGGTTGTTTTTCAGAGTCCATAGTCTCTTATGGTTTGCCTCCCCTCCCCAATGTCCATAGCCCGCTCCCCCTCTCCCAATCCCACCTCCCCCCAGCAACCCCCAGTTTGTTTTGTGAGATTAAGAGTCATTTATGGTTTATCTCAAATAAATAAATAAAATCTTTAAAAAAACAAAAGTTGTTTCTCACACCTTGCATTCATTATTATACTAGAAGTTTTAGATAGGAGAATACTTCAAAAGAATTAAATGTGTAAGTGTCAGAAAGGAAAAGGCAAATCATTTTTTTTACTTACAGACAATTTGATTATGTACACAGAAAATAGTAAGAAATGCACAGTGCAAATATGAAAATAAGAGGATTTAGCAAGGTCACAAGATATAAAGTCAAAAGAGAAAATATCTTGGTATACACTTGCAGTGAACTGTGGAAAATAAAAATTCTTTCAAAATAACATTGAAATCATGAAATAGGAATAAAATCACCCAAAACATGAAATATCACTAAGAGAATTTTTTAAAGACCTAGTAAAAAGAGCTAGACCTGGTTCATGGATTGCAAGACTAAATATTTTTAAGATGTTAATTCTCTTCAAATTTCTGTATAGAGTTAAGGTGATACTAACTACATTCTCAGCATACAAAAAAAAATGAAGAAGTCTTTTTTTTTTTTTTTTTTTTGGAAATTTGCATTAAGGGGAGCCTGGATGGCTCAGTCCTTAAGCGTCTGCCTTTGGCTCAGGTCATGATTCCAGGGTCCTGGGAATGAGCCCTACATTGGGCTCCCAACTCAATAGGAAGCCTCCTCCTCCTTCTCCCATTTTCCCTGCTTGTGTTCCGTCTCTCACTGTCTTTCTCTCTGTCAAATAAATAAAATCTTTAAAAAATTTTGCATTGAAGGGCCAAGGACCTATAAGAGTAAAATTTGAAGACTTAATATACCTGAATTTAAAATTTACTATCATAATCAACACAGAAAGATTGATGTCAGGACAGACTTACAGTTCAACAAAATAAATATAAATAAATCCCAGAAATACATTTAACTTTGTTCAGTCAATTTATTTCTACAGTATTTTAAACAAATTTTTGTTGAACAAATGAATATCCATATGAAAAAAACCCAAACAAGTAAATCCTTGATCTCCCCCCATCTCTCACTCTCTCTCTCTCTCTCTCTCTCTCTCTCACACACACACACACACACACAATTAAATCATGTTGGGTCATAGATAAATCATATAGGCTAAAACTATAAAGCTTCTAGAAAAAGTATAGAACAATATCTTCATAAACTGGGTGTAGCTAAAGATTTCTTAGGACAGTAGCCATAAAACAAAAGAGTGCTAAGTAAGATTTCACTGAAACTCAAAATTGCTTTCATCAAGGAGACTTAAAATTATGAAGAGATAAGCCACAGATTGGCAGAAAATATTCTTGATACGCATAGCTTATGAATGACTTGTATCAAAAATATATAAAGAACTTCTTCAAACAACTCAACAAATTATTGGCAAAAGACTTAAATAGACTTAACACAAATGAAGCTGTATGAATAGCCAATAGTACTGGAAATTTTTTTCTGTATCATTAATCAATATATAAATGCAAATTAAAGCCACCATAAGATACCATTTTGCATCTACTAGAGTAGCTAAAATTCATATGACTGACAATACCAGTGTAAAAGTTCAAACAACCAGAACTCTCATATATAGCTGATGGATGTGTAAAATGATAAAACCACCTTTGAAAATGATTTGGCTCTTTTTCATAAAATTGAACATGCATTTAGTCTATGATGCTGGAATTCCACTAAAAGACGTTTACTCAAGAAAGGCAAATATATATGTTTTTGTGTGTGTTTTAAAGACTGTATGCAGATTTTCATAGAAAGATTTTTCATAATAACTTCAAACTGGAAAACTGGAAATAATCTAAAAGTTTATCAACAAGAGAAAGAATTTTTAAATTATGATATGTTCACAAAATGGAATACTACTTAACAATAAAAGGGATATACTATTGATACATACAACAGCATTGGTGAATTTCACTGACATCATGTTAAGTTAAAGAATAAGTTCTCTACAATTTCATCTACAGGATATTCTATAGGCAAAACTAATTAATGATGAAAAAAATCAGAAAGCAATTGTCTTTTGGTGGGAATATTAACTAGAAACTACAATATTACAAGTGAAAAACCAATGATAGAATTAATATAGTGAATAAAGTTTTATTAATACCATGAATTTTTATACCCAGAGACAGTGAGGAGCAAGAAAAAATCCTTCTAGAAAGATAAAATAGTGTAAATTAAAATAAGACATCATCTCAAGAAAAAAAGTAGGTTAATGAGACTAAAACAGGTGATGCCTGAGAAGAAATAGAATAAAAAGAGTGCCTAATGAAGTGGACTTCAATCTAAGAATCTGAGAATATTTTATACACACACACACATATAATGTATTGTTTCATGGGTACAGGTCTGTGATTCATCAGTCTTACACAATTCCCAGCATTCATCATAGCACATACCCTCCCCAATGTCCATTACCCAGCCACCCCATCCTTTCTACCTGCTCCCTCCAGCAAACCTCAGTTTGTTTCCTGAGATTAAGGGTCTCTTATGGTTTGTCTCCCTCTCTGGCTTCATCCTGTTTCATTTTTCCTTCCCTTTCCCTATGATCCTCTGTCTTGTTTCTCTGAAATGAGGAATCTGAGACTATATATTAAGACAATGAGTTGTCTATAAAGAAGGGTAGGGATTCGGTTGGTAGTATAGGAAGAAAATTAACATGCCAAGTAAAGCAATATATTTCCAACAGGAAATACCTTTAAGAATGGCTTTTAAAACTCTTTAAAGTCAGTAGGAGGTCAGGACATTAAACCTTCAGTGTGTGCCCCCTACTGGACCAGGTCCTGGAGATACAGTAGTGAGTTAAAAGACCCACAGATTCTGTATCATGGAGGGGTAAGATACTAATCAAAAGATCCAACCAGGGGCACCTGGGTGGCTCAGTGGGGTAAAGCCTCTGCTTTTGGCTCAGGTCATGATGCCAGGGTTCTGGGATTGAGCCCCACATTGGGCTCTCTGCTCAGCAGGGAGCCTGCTCCCTCCTCTTTCTGCCTGCCTCTCCACCTACTTGTGCTCTCTGTCTGTCAAATAAATAAATAAAATCTTAAAAAAAAAAAAAGATCCAACCAATGAAGAGAAAATGCCAAATACACAAAGGTGCTTCAAAATAGAAGTATGTGGCACTCCATAAGAACAATTAATAAAAAATTAATCTAATCTTTCCTAGGCATGTGAGCAATTGAAAAACAATTATAAAGTGAGTGATAGTTAACTATTCAGAAAACAGAAGGAAAGACATTCCATGCAAGAGGACTGGCATGTGCAAACATAATTTGCTGGGAGGGAGCATGGTGAATATATGAGGTTTCTACTTGGTGCCATAACAAATCACCACAAACATAGTTATTTAAAACAACACATATCTATTATCTGACAGTTCTTGAGGTCAGTGTCTATAATGGATCTCACTGGTCTAAAATCAGGGGGTCAGCAGCACTATTTCCCCTTCTCTGAGACTCTAGAGGAGGAGAAACCATTTCCTTGCCTTTTTCAGTGTCTAATGGTTTTTCTATGGCTCATGGTCACCTTTCTCCATCCTGAAAGTCAGAAACGTCAGATGGAATTTTTATCACACTGCATCACCCTGACCTACTCCTTTGCCTCCCATTTTCACTTTGAAAGATCCTGGTGATTACATTGACTCAACCTGGATAATCTGAAATAATCTCCCTGTTTTAAAGTCAAATTGATTAGAAACTTTAATTTTATCTGCAACCTTCATTCCTTTTTGCCATGTAACCTAAAATAGTCACAGGTTCCAGTGATTAGTATATAGGCCTCCTTTAGGGACCATTATTCTGCTTACATGGTGAATTTAGGGGATATCAAGAAAGCCAGTGTAGCCAGAGTCCAGACAGTATGGGGAATGTTGACAAAAGGCCATGGTGGAGAGGCAGTGCTAACACACCATCAGGTATGAAACTATTAAGAAAAAGTATAGGTCTCCACTCTTCCAAATCTACTTCTCATCCTGTTTTCCATTAAGTAACAAGAAAAAGGATGACATTTTATCTAAAAACTAATTGGCAGTTCAAACCTTTAGCTCAAGAATTAGATAAGCAGTGCTGCCTGGGTGGCTCAGTCAAAACATCTAACTTTGGCTCCCGTTGTGATCTCAGGGTTTTGGGATCAAGCCCTGCGTTGGGCTGCCTGCTCAGCAGGGAGTCTTCTTTTCTATCTCCCTAGGTCCCTCTCCCCGACCCCTGGCTCATTTTCTCTCTCTCTCTTAAATAAATAAAATCTAAAAAAAAATATGCAAAAGCAATAAAGGCTGGAAATACCTAAAATGAGAGGATTATTTTTCCCCTTAGAGAAATGGAACAGAAGAGTTACAAGGAGAATGGAGTATGGCAAGAAAGAGAAAAGATCATCAAGAAAACCAGGAAATTAGCTATAGGATTTTTAAGAACAATAATGTTTAACAGTCTATGTAAATTTTGTCTACTCTTAAAATGTGAATCTCTAGCTTTTGGCAAATTTTCTATACATAAGAAAGTCCTTAATGAATAGATTTTTTTGTAGAAATCAAGAATTGGCTCCACAGAGCTTTGGAAAAAGTGATGGTAAAGAAAAATGAAAATCGTAAGATGTAAAGCTGAAAATAATAATTCAATAGAGGCACAATTCCAAACCAGAGGTCATCATGAGATGCCACAAATTCCCTCCCAGAAATTCAAAGAAGTCTTGGGAGGGCATTCAAAGCAAATTTACCAGATCTTAAGAGATCTGAAAGCCCCAAGTAGACATATGACCTACAAGTTTGCACTTTTCCCCTAATACCACATCTTAAAAAAAAAAAAAAGAAACTGATTTTTAGTTGCATTTCAAATTCTCTCATTCCTTTTGCAGCTTCTTCCTCTTGCCAAGATCACTTTTCCATCATTTTAATCTAAAATAGCTCTGAGTAAATAGGTGTGGAGAAAATCAAGGAAGAAGAGAGAATGTGTTTGCAAGTACAAATCAGAGCTGAAATGGAAAATAGAACTTGGGTCTCTTGAATAATCTCACAGGGCAGAATGTGCGGAGAGCATGTAAGGGTAACAGACATTGTATTGGACCAATTTAAGGACTTTCCATTTCCTGCTAAAGCCACCGGTTGAATTCTCTATTCTGAAATAAATAGTTGTATAGTGTTCAGTTGCTCTGTTGAGGACAGAGACTTTTACAAAGCAATCAGTAGTTTAGTTTCTTGAATTGTTAGCCAAATTGAAATCACTTTGATGTCTGACACCTCGTTTTTCATGAAGTTTGGAAATGAGATGTAGTGAGAGGAGACTAGTCTCCAAGTTAGAAGGAGTTCACAGCTCTAGAGGGAGTGAATAGGAGCCAACTAACCCCACCCCCAAAAGGAAATGCTTCCCAACACCTACAAATTTTTTTAAAAAGTTGTATTTTTCATGTTATTTTATTTTAAATAAAAACAGATTGAAAAACTTTGTAGTGTCATGCATTACAGCTCCTTTTCCTACATATTCTTTTCTGATTTCCCAGGATTTAATTTCTCTCTTTTCATCTTCAACTCTGTGTCTTCACTCAGAGCAGTTACTTCCTGGAAAAGTATTAGCACTCCAAGCATTTCAAGGGCCTCCAACAAAATGGTCAGAGGAATAATCTAGGCTTTGTACTTTACTTTCATTTCAGCAGATCTCTATAATGAACACCCAGGTACCCATCCCATAGCTTAGGAGTTGAGCTATTATAACATTGCTGTTGAAGACCACCTTTTTAAGTGACTTGGAAATATAGTTGAGTAGCCAAGAAGAAAGATTATGTACTGTAATGAGTATTGACATAATTTGGTACCTCCAAAAATAAACTGGAGTTTGTTCTTTTTTTTTTTAATGAGGAAGAGTGGTCAATTTTGTTGCCTGTCAAATCATGTTTAAAGATGGGACTTATACACATCTTTAACATCTTGTATCTCACTGTCATGTACAAAACTCATGCAATAAGATAAAACTCTTATTGAAAACAAGATTTGATCTAAAACCATATGCAAAACAAATGATTCTCGCTGAGAAATTTATTTATGCTCACAAGTCTGGCTGCTCCAAAATTTCCATCTCTGAGAAGTCAATGTATTAGCAAAGAAATAAACTTAGCTTGGGCTACTATTTCAGGAATTTGGTTTTTTGTTAATTTTTTTTAATTCACTAGGCAGCCCCAATCTTTCCTAAAGTCTCACAGTGTTTGTTTTGTAAAATCAAAAATGGACCTAAACAATATCACTTAAGGTGGTTGATAATGTCTTGTTATTGAAGCCAGGGTTGAGAGTTTCTGTTTCTGTCTAATCTGTGCTATTTTCTGATTCTTTGCTGTATCATAGCAGTATCGATTGAAGTTCATAAATGACTTTACCCTAACTCTTAACCCACAAGCCTGTGTTCCCTCCTGTCCCACAAATTTTGATTCAAGGGATGGCAACAGATGGCTTAAAATACCTGGGACTGTAAGGAATAAACAATACTGTGAGGAAAAAAGTAAGATTAGCATAAAATAAAAATGAAATGAAACTGAATGAAAAATTCAGAAATGCCTTTGTAAATCACACAGGTGATCACCAAGAGGGATAACTCTTTATAAGGGAAGGAAGGAAAATGAATATACTTACAAACCCACAGTGTTCTCACATTTAATTTTCAAAAAAATTATATCCACTTTTATGGGCTCGGAGAGGTTAGGTTTTTGTCCAAAGTGAAACTACAAAAATGAGTGATGGAATCAGTATTAAATTCACAGCCACCTGAGTCCAGCATCTATCTTCTTTTTATTGCAAAGTGCAGAGATGTGACATGTTTGTGCATCTATGGGGTGGGGCAGGGGAGAGAAGAGGAGGGGGGATTTCAGGCAGAGACTGATGAATGCAAGGGGAACAAGGAGTTGCCAGTCAGAATGCAGTATCTCCAAAATGGGAGAAAGACATAGTTCAGGATTTCTGAGCACAGAAGCCAAGGGGGAAAAAAAAAAAAAGCCAAGTTGTATTTCATGATGCCACGGGGTACACTGATATGGATTTGTTTATTGATGTTTGTTTGTTTGAAATTTAAGGGTCACCCCACTGCTCTTGTTCACAATGCCTCCTGCCTTGCAGATCCCTCTCCCCTCACATAGTAGTCTCTTCTCTTTTGTAACTTTATCCTCTATAACTTTATGGACTTCTTTAAATCATCATGTAAATATCTGGGTATCTCTTCATCAACGAACACGTTTTCTTCTGCTCTATATCTCCATTTTGCTATGGCTTTCATTTCTTTCCTATTTCTCAAGAAAACTTGTTGAATTTATTGTTTTTACCTCCTCACTCCCTGTTCACCCTTCAATCTGGTTTCCTTCTCCCCCAAAATCCATCACCAACATGTCAGAACCCCCAGTGAACATTTCCAGACATGCACTTTGGTAACACTTTAAGCAAAATTTTACACTTTTACCATTTTTTTGGCATAATTATGAAATTTATTAAGCAACTGAGAAAATACAGACATATGATAAAGCTTGACTTATTTCAAAATAAGCCCAAGTTCCACAGAATACACTTTTACCATTTTTAAAAATTTTCCTGGCATCACTCTCTTTTGGCTTTCTTCCTATGTCTGTTTGTGCTTCAGTATCCTTTGAAGAGTCATCTACTTCAACCTGTCCTTTAGGTACTGCTGATCCTTGGAGTCCTACCACAGGCCCACTGGTTTCCCTCCTCCAGTTACTACTCCAGGGCATCCTTAACCAGGCCCACAGCTTTAACTACCAGCCATGTGCTGATTACTCTCAACATTTTCCATCTAATTTTTCCCTCAAGAGTCCCACAGCCTTATTTCCAACTATCTACTGAACATGACATATGAAACCAAGCAACTCTAAATCTGAACATATTATATTATTCTCCAAACCAGATATTTTTAGAAATTTCCACATTAGCAAATTACTCCCCTCTTTAATTGTATAAGGTGAATACCTGGAACTCAACTCTTAACTTGTTCCCTCCTTCAAAAACCCATTCCTGCTGCCATCTTATTGTCCCCCAGTCAATTTTACCTCCCAAATTTTCAAATTACCTGTGTTGCCCCATTGTCACTACCATTATCCTAATCAAGCCACCATCATTTCCCACTGCTGCAAGAGCTGTCAATACTGGCTTCTCTGCTTCTAGCTTTGTGCCCTTAAACTCATTCTATACACTGTTCTCAGAGTCCATCATGTCACTCTTCTTTTTGGAATATGTTAATAGATTCCTAGTGTGATCTAGATTAATGCCAAACTTGGAAATATTTTACAAAGCTCTGTATGATCTGTGCTCTCCCTCTTTCTCCTACTTCATCTCTTGACATACTCCCTTACCACTCTGTGCCTTATGACAGAACTTTCTGGAATGCAGTTCCTCCCATCACATTCCTCTTCCTTTTCATTGGGCAAACTGCTATTCATCCTTCAGGCCTCAGCCTAACTATCATTGTTTTAGAGGAACCTCTTAACCTATCAGGTTAGGTTAGATTTTGCACTCTCATATCATCCAGCATTTTTCTTATCACATTATTAACCATACATATATAATTATACATTATGGTAGCCAATCATTGGATTGTCTTCCCCACTGGACTGTGAGTTCTATGAGTACAGGGTCCATGGAAACATGTTCACTACTATATTTGCAAAGTGGTATGTCTGACACATAGTCACTTCTTTTTTTTTACATGGTCTGTTCTTAATAAATACTTGTTGAATGAATCCAAGCTCAACAGATAATCATGCAGAAAGAAAGCGACCAGGAAGTCCAAGGTGGCTGGACATAAAGTAGTATCTTTTAATTCTGTTAGTTTGACCATGTTTGTTCTCTGTTCTACTCACTGTCGATGAAATTAAGTACATGGTATACAATGTAATCAGAAGTGTATGATATAAAATGCTTAATAATAGAATTTTGAAATTCTAAAGGAAATCTAATCACAGGATGTCTGGAAAAAACTGTTCACCATCATGTCATAGATTTATTAAGAGATAAACACAAACTAATAATCTTTTGTTCAATTTGTAAAGAATGTTATCAATTAAAAATCGATTAAATGGAAATAACATAAGATAAAAATATAAACAGCTAGAATAGCCCATAAATTTTGTTATTGTCAAAATATTTGTAGAAAATGAAACATCTTGGGGTGCCTGGGTAGGTCAGTCATTGGGTGGCTGCCTTCGGCTCAGATCACAATCCCAGGGTCCTGAGATGGAGCCCCACATGGAGCTGCCTGCTCTGCAGGAGGCCGGCTTCTCCCACTCCCACTCTCCCTCCCCTTATTTGTGTTCCCTCTCTAGCTGTGTCTCTCTCCATCAAATAAATAAAATCTTAAAAAAAAAGAAAAATTAAACATCTTAATAAAAGTTATAGCAGTAACCTTGACTTCAGAAAGACTTGAAAAAATAACCACAAGAGAGAAAACTCTAAATGGAAGAACTTATACTTCATAAAAGTTAATGTGGATTTCAAAGGTGATTAAATCAAAATCATAGTAAAACTAATTAATCTCACTGAAAATAATTTTAATGAGGTGTGAATGGAAGAAGAATTCAATGTGGTTTAACTGCTCCTTAGAGGGAAATGAACAATAAGTTAGCTTAATGTTTTTTTATCTGAAAAATAATATTCACAAAAGTTTATTATTAAATATGTATATGTACACATCATTAGATATACATACACACACAAATATATATTATCAAGTATATATATATACACACACAGGTTTACATTTGTATGTATGTATATAATCCAATGTATACGTATGTGTATATATATGTACATGTATACAGTTGGTTATACATATATATCAATAAGATAAACATATAATACATATAATAGCAAATATTATCTATCTATCTATCTATCCATCCATCTATCTATCTATCATCTCCTTAAAGCAAAGAGCAAAGTCAGCTGGGTCAAAACAATTGGATCAAAGTATCTATTACTTAGGTATTATGCCTCGTGACCAATCTCATAAACTCACAGGAATGTCAAGTGAGATTCAGATGACTGCTTGGTGAGCACAGAATGAAAACAAAAAGAATTAACTCAGATTAAAGTATTAGGTAGGAACAGCCTGAGATAGGCTTGTGTGTCCACCTTCACAGCCAGCACTGGACAACTCAACTATTTTGGCCTCATTGTTGAAGCCAGTGTTTTTTTTTTGTTTTTCTTTTCTTTTTTTCTTTTCTTTTCTTTCTTTCTTTCTTTTTCTTTTCTTCCTTTCCTTCTTTCTTTTACTAGATTTTAAATGTAAAATATCATCCCCTTACTTCTTAATATAAACCATTATTTAAATCCAATGAATAGTTTTTCTCATTTATTCACAAATCATGTCATATGCAAACCCATCTTTGCAGTTTTGTTCCCTGCTTGGAATTTTTCCCTCCTGTCCTCTTGTCCACATTTAATCCATGTGTTCTTCTTCATGAGGTACACTCCGATCAAAACAAATATTTATCTTCCACACTCTTCTCTGAATTCCTAGAGATTTTTATAGTTTAGAGAAATATTTTCATGGCATTTACATTGGTGACGATTTGGAAGAATAGCACTTTATGAGAGGGAAAGTATACTATTTCTTTTAAATAATTACTTCCTTGAGGAAAAGGAAAGATAGAAAGCTATCTTTATATCTCCATGACTGTCTTACATATAGTAAGCAACTGATGCAAGAGTTATTGCCTTTTAGATTCTAAAGGAAATGATAGGATCTTTAGAGAGCATTCCATAATAGCATTTGTTCTGAGAGATGTAGTTCTCCATGAATCCTTAAGAGTAAGTGATAATACCCTGTTTCATAATTTTATCTTAAAAAGCCAAAACTGTGGAAGGGTACAGACCAGAGACGGCAAACTGATAGCATGTGCACAGACATATTTTGTTCAGCATTTAAATATTGTTGTTGTTTTCAGCTTAATTCATCATCAGTCTTTGAAAATCAGACAAAAATGTATATTAAGATCTGGGTTTATACTTTCTCATGAAAAACCAGAAAGATTGGCCTTGAAAAAAAGTTTTGGGTCCATACGGTTCAGCATTGCAGTAATCGTCCAAACCCAAGCATTGCTGTCCTTTTTAGATACACACTCCTGCATCTCACCAAATCCTCTTGACTAGTTTTCCACCTCTAACCTGACCCACATAGGCATTTGAGGTTGCTTCCCTGACATCTTTGTGTCAGTCTGAATCAATGACAGTGTTTGTAATCAGTTTTAGAATAACTTGTTTTCCTAGAAGCAAAGCTCCTTCTCATCAGAAATGTGTCTTTGCTTTTCTGCCCTCAAATAGGTCAAATAAATAATGACTCAGATCCCATTCTACTGATGTCTGCAGCAATCCAAATAAAAGGTAGCATTCCAAGTATTCAAGGAAAGAAACCAAGCTGCTATTTATGTGATGAAATCATAGGATGGCTCAAGAAAAAAGGGAATATATCATTAGTCACCCAGACAGAATGTAGGATCTGCAGGAACTGGCAGAAAGTTCACTAAAATTATAGCAGAGGAACACATGCTTGCTCAAAAAGATGTGCAGAGATTTAGATGGAGCAAAGGCAGATTTCTAGCTCAGCTCTGCAAACAACTGTTATTGTTTTCACACTCAGAATACCTATTTTAAAATGCTGTACTGAGGTTGGGGGAACAGGTGGTGGGTAATGGGGAGGGCACGTTTTGCATGGAGCACTGGGTGTTGTGCAAAAAGAATGAATAATGTTACACTGAAAAAATAAATAAAATGAAAAGCTGCAAAAAAAAATGCTGTACTGAACCTTGAGTATCATATAAACTTCTCAGAAACATTATACAGCAATCCATATCAAATGATACCAAGATTTCAGTGGGTTTTTAAAAAAGATTTTCTTTATTTATTTGACAGATAGAGATCACAAGTAGGCAGAGAGGCAGGCAGAAAGAGAGAGAAGAGGAAGCAGGCTCCCTGCTGAGCAGAGAACCCAATGATGTTGATGATGATGATGATGATGATGATGATGATGATGATATGCCGATGCAGGGCTAGATCCCAGGAACCTGAGATCATGACCTGAGCCAAAGTGGGAGGCTTAACCCACAGAGCCACCTAGGCCCCATCAGTGGTTTTTTAAAACTTGGTTGATTTATCACAAGAATTCATTAGTGGTGGGATACAGAAAGGCAGAAAGAACAGAGTTCAATTAGGAGGAAACAGAAAAAAAAAGTCTATATTTTTATACAGAAAAAAATAAGATGATACTTAGGGGCTCTGGTAAACATCAAATCCAATAAGCAAGTATTTGTTTCTCACTGAGGACATTGTAAAGATTTGAAGTAAGAAAAATAAAAGATTTGAAGTAAGGAGGGGAATCTGTATACTCCTACATCTACCACCAAACTATCAGGCTGTGGGGTTTCCAACATGTTTTTTAGGGAAACAGCACTGTCTGAAAAGCCTTGGGAGATTAAATTCTCTTGTTTCACAAGCGAGGAAAGTGCAATCCAGACAATGTGCTAAGGTCTTACATTCAGGAATTACTACATGCCGCTTTATGATGTACAAAGATGAATTATCCAAAGTGAGTGTACCTAGGGAACTCACATTCTAATAGGAAAAAAGGACAGGAATCCCAAAAGAATATATACTCATGAAATAATTAATAGTAATGATAATAATAGTAACCAGTTACTACGGGCTGCAATGTGTCAGATGCTGTCTTAAGTGATATATTTCTGTGACCTCATTATTCTTTCAAACCTCTCATAGATAAGTTTAATTGTCCAAACATTACAGATGCAGTGATTGAGGTTTGGGGGTAAGATACATCACTTCATTCATACATCTGTATTCAACAAATAACTTCAACTCAAGGTACATGAAATACAGCAGTGATCAAAAAGAGAAAGAGACAATGCATATACATATATTTGTCTGTTTGGAATATGTGGTATGGAGAAAAATAAAGTAAGGCAAGATTTTGAGAAAGAAAGAGGTTTTCTGTGAAAGGGCATTAAAGCAAGTGAGGAAATGAACCATGAGGGAAGAGTATTGAGGTAAAAGGAATAAAAAGTGCGAAGGCCCTGGGACTGGAGGATATGTGAGAAATATTAGTTTCCCCCTTCACTATTTCACAGGGGATAATAAGATAAATCAGATATGAATGCTTCCCTCAAGAAACTTAAATTTACTAGAAGGGTAAAACACATGCAATAATATTGAAAAAAAAACCATGGTAGAGCAATAAAAGAGAAATAAAATTAAAGCTCAAAAGATGTAGAGACTTTGTTTAATTTGGAAAGAGGGAAATTAATGCAGATTGGAGAAGTCTAAAAACCTTTCAGAAGTGGATACTCTATCCTTAAATGTAGGTAATTTGACCCCTGGGATTTGGAGATGGAGTAGGTTCTTGAGAGTAAGGAACACTTTCTAACCAGTAGGAAGAACTTGATCAAAGTAGAGCACAGCAGAGAAGGTAGTTCAATTTGGTCAGAATGTAGGGGAAATGGGAGCAAAAAGAGAGAAAAAAATTGGAAACCCTGAATGAGGGCATAGTCAGTCTCAGGAAGGCACTTGTAAGTCAGTATTGGTAGGATTTGAAAACTTATGGAACATGGGAGTTGAGAAGGAAGGATTAACCAAAGAGGACACTGATGTTTTGTACCTTGATGATAAGAATAAAGGTTAATAGAAATAAGGAAGTCAAGAAGAAAGCAAGATGATGACCTCTGAGACAACCAATGGGTTTAGAACGTAAAATATGAGTTCCTGCAGTGGTGGTTCTCAAGCATGAGCAGGCATTGGAATAATAGAGAGTGCTTGTAAAACACTGATTGCTGAGCTCCACCTGCAGAATATTTGCATCCCTAATGCAGAATAATTTGCATTTTCCAGGTAATTCTGATGCTGTTACAGCAAAAGCCACACTTGGAGAGCCACTAACCCAGAAGAATATTTAAGTTGAGATAACAGAAAACTCAGGACTACAGAAAGATCATCTGCCAAGTGTCAAAAAAAGCCAGTCACAGCCTCTGGAAATGTGGCAAGGTTTTGCAAAAACCACTGCAGGCATCCTACTAGAGAACTAGGATTACAACTCAAGTCATATATTTTGGTTTCTCTCCATTTTCATTGTCACACATTTTCTGATCTTTAAATGCCGATGACATAGTGACTGTTTGAAGATTGAGAACAGATGTTTACAAATTCATTTGAAAGTGTTCAGGAAAGCACTATCCAATAGAAACATAATGCAAGCCATACATGTGATTTTTAATCTCCTGGTACAATCTTTTAAAACATTTTAAAAAACAAAACAAAAAGAAACTAATGAATAAAATATATTCATGTCAAAATGTAACAAATATAAGAAATTAGTAAGGAAATATCATACTTTTTGCAACAAATCTTTGAAATCTAATGTCTTTTATATTTACAGGCCATCTTAATTTGGACTAACCACACTGCAAATTCTCAATAGCCTTATCTGAGAGGTGGCTATAATATTGGGCAGTACAGTGCCAACACTGTTTAATGGAAATGCCTAGTAATAATGACACAACTAAATACACTTGAGATTTAAGAGCATCATCAAGGAGGTGAGAACAAACCTAATTTAAATGTTACTGATCTTAACTTGTTTATGTCAAAGCAAAAGCAAGAAAAAAGATACATAGATGAGATTAAGTAAAACTAAAGTGATTTCTTCTAACTAAAACAGAGTAACAGGAACCAGATCTATCTTCATGACTGAAAGATTTTTAAAAAGGACAAATATATGTAAAACAATGGTTTTCAAACAGTCAGTATAGAACATAATTACTGATAGAAAAGAAGTAAACAGGTGAGACTTACAAATGCCTCAGCTCACCATCAGGGAGGAGTTTCTAGGTCATGGTAGACATCATCTGAACTAGAAAAGTATTAAAATAGGCCAATATGCACATTGTTTTGGCTCTAAGGATGGCCAAGTGGTTTGGTTTAGATGGATGAGGTAAATCCTATCCAGACTAATTTTAAGGTTCTTCTAATTCATTGTTGTCAACTATTAACTTTATGAATGGAACTACTATTATTCAGTTTAATTTTTAAAGTTAACATAGTAAGAAGAACACTCTGATATTTACTTGTAATTGCTTAAAGTCACAAATCTGATGCTGTGGACCACAAAATTCATTCCCTCTTTTTTGCTGTAACAAATCCCTCCATTTGTTTTTTAGCTGTGTATGTTCTACCTATGCTGTTTGTCCTCATCATAATTTTATTTTTGCCTTTTTAAAAATTTTTTATTTATTTCTTATTTTTTATAAACATATAATGTATTTTTATGCCCAGGGGTACAAGTCTGTGAATCGCCAGGTTTACAAACTTCACAGCACTCACCATAGCACATACCCTCCCCAATGTCCATAACCTCCTTCCCCCTCTTCCAACCCGCCCTCCCTCCAGCAACCCTCAGTTAGTTTTGTGAGATTGAGAGTCACTTATGGTTTGTCTCCCTCCCAATCCCATCTTGTTTCATTTATTCTTCTCCTATCCCCCTAACCCCCATGTTGCATCTCCACGTCCTCATATCAGGGAGATCATATGATAGTTGTCTTTCTCCGATTGACTTATTTCACTAAGCATGATACCCTCTAATTCCATCCACGTCGTTGCAAATGGCAAGATTTCATTTCTTTTGATGGCTGCATAGTATTCCATTGTGTATATATACCACATCTTTTTTTTTTTGTATTTTATTTATTTATTTATTTTCAACGTAATGGTATTCATTGTTTTTGTACAACACCCAGTGCTTCATGCAATACGTGCCCTCCCTATTACCCACTACCTGGTTCCCCCAACCTCCCACTCCCGCCACTTCAAAACCCTCAGGTTGTTTTTCAGAGTCCATAGTCTCTTGGTTCGACTCCCCCTCCAATTTCCCTCAACTTCCTTCTCCTCTCCATCTCCCAATGTCCTCCATGTCATTTGTTATGCTCCACAAATAAGTGAAACCATATGATACTTGACTCTCTCTGCTCGACTTATTTCACTCAGCATAATCACTTCCAGTCCCGTCCATGTTGCTACAAAAGTTGGGTATTCATCCTTTCTTTTTTTTTTTTTAATAAACATATAATGTATTTTTATCCCCAGGAGTACAGGTCTGTGAATCACCAGGTTTACACACTTCACAGCACTCACCATAGCACATACCCTCCCCAATGTCCATAACCCTCTCCCCCTCTCCCAACCCCACCTCCCCCCAGCAACCCCCAGTTTGTTTTGTGAGATTAAGAGTCACTTATGGTTTGTCTCCCTCCCGATCCCATCTTGTTTCATTTATTCTTCTCCTATCCCCCTAACCCCCCATGTTGCATCTTCACGTCCTCATATCAGGGAGATCGTATGATAGTTGTCTTTCTCCGATTGACTTATTTCACTAAGCATGATACTCTCTAGTTCCATCCACGTTGTCGCAAATGGCAAGATTTCATTTCTTTTGATGGCTGCATAGTATTCCATTGTGTATATATACCACGTCTTCTTTATCCATTCATTTGTTGATGGACATCTAGGTTCTTTCCATAGTTTGGCTATTGTAGACATTGCTGCTATAAACATTCGGGTACACTTGCCCCTTCGGATCACTATGTTTGTATCTTTAGGGTAAATACCCAGTAGTGCAATTGCTTATATACCACATCTTCTTTATCCATTCATCTGTCGATGGACATCTAGGTTCTTTCCATAGTTTGGCTATTGTAGACATTGCTGCCATAAACATTCGGGTGCACGTGCCCCTTTGGATCACTACGTTTGTATCTTTAGGGTAAATACCCAGTAGTGCAATTACTGGTTCATAGGGTTGCCTTCTTTTTTTTTTTTTAAGATTTTATTTATTTATTTGACAGAGGGAGAGATCACAAGTAGGCAGAGAAGCAGGCAGAGAGAGAGGGGAGGAAGCAGGCTCCCTGCTGAGCAGAAAGCCCGATGTGGGGCTTGATCCCAGGACTCTGGGATCATGACCTGAGCCGAAGGCAGAGGCTTAACCCACTGAGCCACCCAGGTGCCCCTTATTTTTGCCTTCTTAAGTTTTAATTTCATTTAGTTAAAATACAATGTTATATTAGTTTCAGGTGTACAGTATAGTGATTCAACAATTCCACACGAAACCCAATGTTCCTCACAAGTGCTCTCATTAATCCCATCACCTATTTAACCACCTTACCTTCCCTTTGATAGCCATCAGATTGTTCTCTATAAATAAGAGATTATTTCTTGATTTCTTTCCCTCTTTATCTCTTTTCCCCTTTGCTCATTTGTTTTGTTTCTTAAATTCTACATATGAGCAAAATCATATGGTATTTGTCTTTCTCTAACTGACTTATTTCACTAGTTATTATACTCTTCAGTTCTATCCATATCACTGAAAATGATTTCTGGGTTTTCCATTCTGTTCCATTGATCCATGTGTCTATTTTTGTGCCAGTATCATACTGTGTTGATCACTACAGCTTTGTGATATAAACTTGAAGTCTGGAATTGTGATGTCTCCAATTTTACTTTTCTTTTTTCAAGGTTGCTTTGCCTTTTTGGGGTCTCTTGTCATTCCATATAAATTTTAGGATTATTTGTTCTAGTTATATGAAAAATACTATTAGTATTTTTATAGGGATTGCATTAAATATATAGATTGCATTGGCAAATATAGATATTTTAACAATATTTGTTCTTCCAATCCACCTCATCACAATTTTAAAATAAGCTATTACCAAAGAAAAGCTTCAGTGGCACTAGTTTCTTAGCAACTTGCATTGTTACAGTTTTACTTTAAAATACTGTCATTTTTCCCCTGTATTTAATTTCCTAAGTTTAAGATTTAATCTCTGTTTTTTAATATGTTGATTACTAGAAACTTAAAATGTACCTGATTGCTTGTGGTGGATATTATAGAAGTCCTGGTTAAATTATAATCCAAGGGGGCACCTGGGTGGCTCAGTGGGTTAAGCCTCTGCCTTCAGCTCAGGTCATGATCTCAGGGTCCTGGGATCGAGCCCCACATCAGGTTCTCTGCTCAGTGAGGAGCCTGCTTCCTCCTCTCTCTCTGTCTGCCTCTCTGCTTACTCGTGATCTCTCTCTGTCAAATAAATAAAAATCTTTAAAAAAAATTATAATCCAAGGGTTTTTTGAAGTGAAAAAAATAAAAGGGGAGCCTAAATGGAGCCCAAGAATTAAGAATATTCTGTTCAAAGTCTGAAAAGGTCAAGGCAGGTTGAGTTCCTAGGGAAGATCAGAAGAGAAGATAGAGCTGCATAAAAAGAGAACTCCAGAAATTCTTAGAGCAGTCTGTGTAAATCCATAGCTGCATATTGTCAGAAAATGACCTAAAGCTGGAGAAAAAAACACCCTGAAGTATTAGAGGGAACAATCTGTTGAACTCACACAGAGGTGCAAATAGTTTGTGTTCATTCCAGTGAAGGGAAAAAACCTTGTAATTCACAGGACATTGAGTAGAGAACACAAAAGTCATTGCCTCAACAGTTAGACAAAATTAGCTCTGAACTAAGGATGTTCTGACCCAAGTAATAAAGCTAAAATGTAATCTTCAAAAGTATAAAACTATTTCCAAATAATTTTGTGCCAGAACATAATTTAGAAATACCTATATAAATTCAAAAATCAAGCATCAAATGAGATAAAATTCATAAACTCTAGCACCCAAGAAATAATTAGCAGGCATGAAAAGAAGCTTCAAATACAACTCATAATGACAAGAAAAAAATAAACAATCAATTGTGTTAATGGGTTTTTAATGATGGTTTCTCCCTCAGAGCCATGTGTTAGCATTGGAAAGGACACAACTTTAGAGTTAGATGCACCAGGATTTGAATTTGGTCTTTTTAATAATGTGTACATGAACAATTTGTTGAACTCAATAGTTCAATATTGGACAATTTATTGAACTCAATAGTTCAATATTGAACCTAATATTCATTAACAATTAAATGGAGAGGCAAGATACTTACTCTTGTAATATAAATTAGTAATGACATATATGGCGGTGTCAAAACTTACATGTTAATATCTGAATTGCCTAAATATAACTTTATGGTTTATTTTCTATATCAAAATTCAACTTTTTTCTAAATTTTTCAATCTGTACAGAGCAGAAAAATTATCCTATCCAATTTTAATAAATCTAGAGCAATCCAGCAATCATTTAAATCAAATTCTCAACTCAATCATTTCCTAATACTTAGACACTTTGGGGTACTTATTCAGTCTTTAGAAGTGTATTCCCTTTCCCCTTCTCTATTATTAAGCTCAAGGTTGACCTAAGTTCCCAAGGAGGTTCATATGCCCCCTGGTACCAGCAAAGAGTTAAGCAATGGCCCTCAGCCTTGGTTGGAGATGCCTCATCCCCATAATCTCTGGACTTAGGTATCATCAACTGATACCCACTGAAGTGGTCTAACCTCGCTGGCCTTTTGACCCTTATGCTAACATCCATCACAAAAAACAATGAGTTTAGTCATTGCCCCCAGATGAGAGCTCTGGCTTCTTCAGATTCCTTATCTCAAACTCAACCTTTAGTCACCTACTTCTCTCTTCACTTCCCTACATCCTCCTTAGGTCTCAGAAACTACCAGCTGCTTTCTCTGAAACTCCTCCAAACCTTCTCTTGAGTCCAATTGCCTAGAAATCCCCCTGGATCATGGCTACCTGACCATGCCCACACTGTGCTCATTTCTGGGGCTCTCTTATTCCAAAACAGAAAGTGGAACATGAACCTTGTCTACTTTCAGATTCCCATCTCATAGTGTCTGTGGTTCACATGGCCCTACCTCTTTCCATTCTGTTGGGGGCCCAGGGAATGAGATGCTAGTCCCCAAGAACCCTTATGGCATCTCCAACCTAAGTCCAGTCTCCTCTGACTCCCTCCCAAATATTTCCCCCAACTTTGGAGGCTCCTCTGCCTCTTACCCTGTGGAGAAGGAGAAGAGACTTGCTTTGTGCTGGCTTCATTTTTTCCTGCTCTGTGATTTATACCATAGCCAAAGATTTTTTTTTAACTCTTCTCATAATCCTAGAAACCAGAGGTCCAACATCAGTTTTCCTAGGGTGAAATCAAGTGTTTGCAGAGCCACTATCACATCTCTGTAGGAAGAGACCCACTCCCCACCTCTTCTGTGTTCTGGAAATATATTCCTTGGCCTATGATCTCTTCTTCGGAATTCGAAGGCAGCTTCAAATCTCTCTCTCAGCCTGCATCATCACATCTCCTTTGCCTCTTGTATGTGTTCAATCTTCCTCTGCCTCTTTCTTAGCAGGACAATAAACAATGGCAGTTAGGGACTTCCCAGATAATGCAGGATAATCTCCTCCTCTCAACAGCCTTAACTTAATCACATCTATAAAAACTTTACCACAGAAAGTTAATATTCACAGTTTCCATGAATTAGAATCTGATACTGTTGGGAGTCACCATTCAGCTCATAACAGGTGCCAATGTAATTTAATTGAAAAGAAAATCTCTTCAACAAACTGTACTAGAACAACTGGATGTCTGTATGGAAAGATGTGATACCACCTCTATTTTATTCTAAATGCAAAAACTGAAATGAGTCATAGTTTTAAATGTAAAGACTGAAATGATAACATTTTTAGGACTGATATTTTTCTGAATTTGATGGTCCTCAAAGTAGCAAGTATGTTGTCTAATATAATTATATTAAGCTTGGTCAGTCTAAGTATCTCATTCATTCCTTCAAACACATAATGGAAATGTTAGGCAATGTTGTTTTATACACCTCCTTATTACAACAGTACACTCATTTATAAATGCATATACTAGAACAGGGCAACTTTATAACAGCTAAACAAGTGAAGAAGTTCGGGGGGGGGGAATGTTAAGGGAAAATTAAATAAAGCTTAGAAAGAGGTTAGTAAATAAACTGTATGTTGGGACTCACATAAGTGTTCCAAAATTTGGGGGTTTTCCTCTGCCAGCACAAAGACGAGAAAATATAGGTGGTGTCCATAAAATAAAAGCATACTTGGTATCCCCCCAAATCATAATTTTCTTCATACTGAGGCATGGGAAAAATTTCTGCCCAAGTTTTTATGAAAAGAAAATAGGAACTTAGTGAACATTGAGAGCAACCTCTTGCTTAATTCCATAAAGAACTTCCCTGAAAAGACCCCAGTAAGCCCCTCAGCGTAGCCACACGGATGAAAGCCACAGGGCAGCTCAGTAAAGCCAATTCTACAGAGGTCCCATTGCTCTTTCATGATTGAGTTTGATCCATGGTGAATAGGTGTTATGTAAGACAGAAGAAAGGGGAATCACATCTTTAAACAAGTCTGAGAAACAAACTTAAAAATGTGAAAGAGATTTCATTTTTGTGGTACTTTTCAGGAACTTTACTTTATTAATACATATAGTGAATTTTTTAAAAAGACATTATTTCCCATACTATTAAACAATTTTGCCAGGAGTTAATTTCCCAACCAGTTTCCTGAGTTCACTCTGTGGAGAATACTTTATTTTAGAGTATCTGTAGGGACTAGCATTTTCTCAGAGACTTTTTTATGAAAGTTGATGCAGAGAAATAATACATCCATATGAGTGCTACAGCTGATGACAAATGGAAGGTGTGTGTTGCAAGTGAACTGTAGACATTAAAGTATGAGAGAAGGTAAGAAGCAGCCTCATTTCTAGCACTCACTTATACAACAAGGGGGCAGCCTTTCTATCGGCTCCACACCAGAGGACATTCCATTTTTCTGATAAATTGGCAAGAGTTGAGTCTCATAATTGAATGCTAGTCACGAGCAGATGCGTACATATGAGGAAACACTGATGTGAAGGTTGGCCAAATGTCCATAAATCTGAAACATTTTTTTCCAGTGGTATAGGAAGTTAAAGACTCAAAGACTTTTACTTGGTTGGGAATAAAAAAAATTTTTAAATCAGTACTTAATAACAACAACAACAACAACAAAGCTTTAGGAAAAGATGGAATCTTCAAAACAAACACACTTTAACAGAATAAAAAAATTAATACTGTGAAAGTAAAAGCAACTAATTCTGAATATGCAAAATAACCTCACAAATTCCCAAACCTCCATGCCCTGAAGCTTTTTGCTTAGAGAACAAAATGCTTCTCACTTCACTAAACCAGCTGTCTCTTAAGACAAGGGAAAGGGCTGGAAACTGGGATTCTGAGTGCCTGCTGGGGGTTTCAGGCTTTGTTCCAAAATCACTCTCTCTGTCTGAGGGCACAGTACTCTTGCTCCCCATTTTGATACATGCAAGCTTCCTATTAGGGGGAAAACACGTGTAAAATGACTATAGGAGATTTCTCACTGAAGGGGATATTTCATTCGAGTGTTCCAAGAAAGGTCAATAAGATTAAGCAGTAATTTTCAAGGAAGAAAAATTATCCATAAACTTCCTTATTAAACATTCTGAGCTACTGTGTTGAATAAGGAATATTAACTGCCAGGTTAATTCTTCATCTAGGCTAGTCTATTCTTGCTCTAAAATAGCTGAAGCAGAGGCATATATGGTTTACTTCCGAAAACATGGATTTTAGTTATCATGATTTGAGGACGCAAGGAAAGATCTTTATGCCCTACAAAATTTACCTCACCTGTTTAAGTGGTGACCTTGTTGCCATAATTTTAGGAAGATACTTTCCTTTAGGTCTATCTGACATAATAATACAAAAAATGAATTAAAATACTCTTAAGTATGGACTCATTTTTTAGATCTTCAAACTCAGAGTGAAAAGAGCAGATATTTTTTTGGAAATGGATCCCTGAGAGATGTTAAATAGGTCTAGAAGAATGGAATAGACTCAAAGAAAAGCAGTTCTAATGTCTAGTCAAACCAAAAGAATTTGATGGACAGTAATGTTCTGTAAGGGGAGGGAACCACAGTCAGGCCACCTATTATAAGGAAAGGAACAAAAATACCCAAAGTTCAGAGAGAAGAGTTAAGGCAAAAATATGGGTGTGGAAAGTACATAGGCTGTTTCTAAATAGAGATTAGGTTCAACATCCAAGAGTTAGGAGAAGGACTAAAGTTATCCCAGATTTAAAATGCGCATTCCAGTTGACATCTTCCAAGCTCAGCATGGTCCAGGGAGAAGAGACTAGGACTGACAAGGATGGGCTGGCTGAGAGCAGTCAGTTCAGAGCCCAGGTTCCTTGAGAATCTGAGGGCTGACTGTAGGACAGCCTCTCTTCCTATTGCTTGTAGGCATCCTACTTAGGATGACTTTAAATGGACAGGAGTCAGAAAGAAGTTTATCTCCATTGATTACTTTATTTTTTTAAGGATTTTATTTATTTATTTGACAGAGGGAGATCACAAGTAGGCAGAGAGGCAGGCAGAGAGAGGGAGGGAGAAGCAGGCTCCCTGCTGAGCAGAGAGCCTGATGTGGGGCTCGATCCCAGGACCCTGAGATCATGACCCGAGCGGAAGGCAGAGGCTTAACCAACTGAGCCACCCAGGCGCCCCTCCATGGATTACTTTAACACTTGAACCATGGTGCAAAAGGAAATCTCAATGAGAGTTCAGACAAGTCTTAAAAATGACTCTGATAACTCCACTCTACCAAACAATGCATGGTCACATTTGCCCTTGATTGATTTTCTGGACTCTCCCACTTCAATTCTGAGACTAGGACATTCAAACCTGAGTCCCCAGTATGCTCCTCTTTCTCATCAGATTTCCTCCTTGATAGTACCACACTTCAGTCCTCTGAAAGGACTGAAGTAAAGTAAAGAAATACTTGCTTTACTCATTTGTTTAACTCCCTGTCTAGCATAGACCAACAACTCCCTTTGAATTCTTATGAGAACTCTCCTGGGCTACACCTCACTAAACCTAGCAAATACCCTCTCAGGTCAATTCAGCCATCTGTTTTGTTCTTGTATCTACACTTTGGGTGCTGAGAAAATCAAATTGCATTACTCAGCTGTTTGGTTTTACTATAGAATAATGATCTCTCATTTGCCAGAATAATCGAATGGTTTGCCTTTCAGAAACACACTTTTTCTTGAGTTCATCAACAACTATCATTGCTCACTATTTTCCCAGTATGTGCAAAATATGTCAAGTGTTGAGATATATGTCAAAAGTATTAAATATTTATGCAAGTTTGAAAATTGAAGAGCTCTTATGAGATGCTTGAAATGATTAAGATGCATTAATTATCTTTTTTTTTTTTTTACCTTTCCTTTTACCTTAAGGATGATAACATCTTGTAATCTCTAAGGACATCCCTCCAAAATAAATCTGAACAAGAACAGAGTCAAGTCGTCAGCATCCATGAAGAACAACATTATAGATTCCAACACCTGCTAGAGACTGAACTTAAAGGAGACAGCATAGGGTGCCTGGGTGTCTCAGTGGGTTAAGCCTCTGCCTTCTGCTCAGGTCATGATCTCAGGGTCCTGGGATCGAGCCCCACCTCTGGCTCTCTACTCAGCAGGGAGCCTACTTCCCCCTACCTCTCTGACTACTTGTGATCTCTCTCTGCATGTCTAGTAAATAAATAAAGTCTTTAAAAAAATAACTAAAGGGGCGCCTGGGTGGCTCAGTGGATTAAGCCGCTGCCTTCGGCTCAGGTCATGATCTCAGGGTCCTGGGATCGAGCCCCACATCGGGCTCTCTGCTCTGCAGGGAGCCTGCTTCCTTCTCTCTCTCTGCCTGCCTCTCTGCCTACTTGTGATCTCTCTCTGTCAAATAAATAAATTTAAAAAAAAAATAACTAAAGGAGATAGCACTTATTTCTGGTGACTTTCTTTCTCTCCTTCTTCTTCTGAGGCCTGGGATCATTAGCATTCTTTGGCTTGTAAAGAATCCCTGACTGTATTACCCTGTCTTTCTTCTTCAGGCAATATTCTGAGCTAGATATTCACCCTCAATCTTACTCCAGTTTGTTTCAGAAAGTACTCAATTAATATTTCTATATGTCAGACGCTATGGTGAGGAGGCAAACAGGGAATATGGCAACATCAATGAAGTCACTGAATCTCCTTTTGAAATTCCAGGGGACTGACACTTTATCATTGTTTTTATAACCTTAATTTTGAAGGATGTCCTAGGTTTATGTGCAGTTTGTATTAAGAGTAGGCTTTGAAAATGGATGGGTACATTTCTCCCTTGAAAAAGGTAGGAAAGTCAGAAGGATGAGTAACCTTCTGGATAAGATCTCAGGCGGATATGAGAAAAGCAGAAAACTGTATATACTGGCAGCCTGCATTTCCCATGAAAGAGGAGATGTGGGTGTACAGCAAGGATGACAGAGACATGGATGAAGTTTGAAATTTTAATGAGAAAAAGGTAGGGGATAGGTGCTATTGATATGGGAAAGACAACACAACATGAGCACATTTTAAAGAAATCTAAATAGGTTATTTAAACTGTCCTTTCTCAATATCTGAATGCTAGTTTATCCAAGGGTCCACGCTTGCTTTTTAGGGCCCCTCCTTATATTCAAAATTTTTCACTTGAACTCTCATATTAAAATATAGAGCAGTGGGTAACTGTTATTGAACAGTTGGCTTATCTTTTAAACTGTTTTCTGTTTTCTGTAATCTCTGAGACAGGAGATTAGAAAAGTGGATGAGACTCACCCTCCAAAAGAATACATTTATGGAAGGTAATCTGATAAAATGACTAAACATAAGTTCTCGCATCTGACATTAGTGTGTGAATCCCTACTCTGCCATTTTTCAGTTACCATATGTGAGACAAATTACTTAACCTTACCATTCTTCAGTTACCTTGTATGTAAAATAGAGATAGTTAACAGTATTCCCTTTATAGCATTATTGTAAGGATTAAGTGTAATAATAGATATATATATTGTTCACTAGAATGCTTGGTACTACATAAATTTTAGCCTCTATTTTTGGTCCTACACTCAAGACATAACCAGGTAAGTGTATGAGAGTGTCGATCATGGAAAATACTAGAAGTTTCTCATTGATTTACAAGTTTACAAAAGATAATAACTGAGTTAACTTCAACAAGGTTAAATTTGTTTATATTGCAGAAAGGGATATCCGAGTCCCAAGCCAAGGATCAACTGGAAGATGAATTCTGCTTCTCCAGGTCATACATCATGATTTACCTCATGTCCCCCTTTTTCATCTTTTCTTTCTTCACTCTTTTCCTGGAAATCTCATTTATTACTATGACTGTAGTTTTTTACCTTAAAAGAACTGACTCTCAAGTATTTCTCCTGAGCTCCAGATCCACATTTCCATCTTCCTGAAAAACATTTCTCCCTGGATGTTCTGCCAACCCAGAAAACAATATCTTTGTTTTATTTGGGTTTTTTTTTTGTCTAATTTTCACCTATAAGAACATAAAATATTTGTGTTTAGATAGATATATTAAAATAAGCATCCAAATATACATGTGAATGAAAGAACTAAAAAATTGTGAACAATTCTTCCATTTAAGCTAAGTGAGATTATTAGCATATTAAAAGCCTTTAAACTATATCTTATACACAAAGTCAAACTTAAATTGAAAAAGAGAATGTTGGGCGCCTGGGTGGCTCAGTGGTTTAAGCCTCTGCCTTCGGCTCAGGTCATGATCCCAAGGTCCTGGGATCGAGTCCCGCATCGGGCTCTCTGCTTGGCGGGGAGCCTGCTTCCTCCTCTCTCTCTCTGCTTGCCTCTCTGTCTACTTGTGATCTCTCTCTGTCAAATAAATAAATAAAATCTTTAAAAAAAAAAAAAGAAAAAGAGAATGTTGACTTCCTTCTTCCGCTTGGAATAGATACCCAAAGGTGTGGAAGAACCTGTCCTACAATGCAGAGTCAGCAAAAAGTCTTAATAGGCAAATAATGTGATGGAAAGAAGGTCATCAATCTCAGCCACAACCGATCACAAACACATATGTGCATAATAGTTTGCTCTAAGTCAAAAGAATTTCTAGTGGTAAGGTGAAGTTAGATATTCCAAATCTAGTAAACTTGGATGTGCATTGGAGGAATCAGCCTTCTTTATTAAAAGCATGTGATTATCTGTTTTGTGTGTGTTGAGTTTGAGGAGTTCTTTATAGATCCTGGATATCAACCTTTTATCTGTACTGTCATTTGCAAATTTCTTCTCCCATTCTGTGGGTTGCCTCTTTGTTTTGTTGACTCTTTCCTTTGCTGTGCAGAAGCTTTTGATCTTGAGGAAGTCCCAAAAGTTCATTTTCCCTTTTCTTTCCTTTGGCCTTTGGAGACATATCTTGAAAGAAGTTGCTGTGGCTGATATCGAAGAGGTTACTGCCTATGTTCTCCTCTAGGATTCTGATAGATTCCTGTCTCACGTTGAGGTCTTTTATCCATTTCGAGTTTATCTTTGTGTATGGTGTAAGAGAATGGTCGAGTTTCATTCTTCTACATATAGCTGTCCAGTTTTCCCAGCACCATATATTGAAGAGACTGTCTTTTTTCCACTGTATATTTTTTCCTGTTTTGTCAAAGATTATTTGACCATAGAGTTGGGGGTCCATATCTGGGCTCTCCACTCTGTTCCACTGGTCTATGTGTCTGTTTTTATGCCAGTACCACGCTGTGTTGGTGATCACAGCTTTGTAGTAAAGCTTGAAATCAGATAACGTGATGCCGCCAGTTTTGTTTTTGTTTTTCAACATTTCCTTAGCAATTTGGGGTCTCTTCTGATTCAAATCATATCAAAAAATGGGCAGAAGATATGAACAGACACTTCTCCAATGAGGACATACAAATGGCTATCAGACACATGAAAAAATGCTCATCATCACTAGCCATCAGGGAGATTCAAATTAAAACCTCATTGAGATATCACCTTACACCAGTTAGAATGGCTAAAATTAGCAAGACAGGTAACAACATGTGTTGGAGAGGTTGTGGAGAAAGGGGAACCCTCTTACACTTTGGTGGGAATGCAAGTTGGTGCAGCCACTTTGGAGAACAGTGTGGTGATTCCTCAAGAAATTAAAAATAGAGCTTCCCTATGACCCTGCAATTGCACTGCTGGGTATTTACCCCAAAGATACAGATGTAGTGAAAAGAAGAGCCATCTGTGCCCCGATGTTTATTGCAGCAATGGCCACGGTCGCCAAACTGTGGAAAGAACCAAGATGCCCTTCAATGGATGAATGGATAAGGAAGATGTGGTACATATACACGATGGAGTATTATGCCTCCATCAGAAAGGATGAATACCCAACTTTTGTAGCAACATGGACAGGACTGGAAGAGATTATGCTGAGCGAAATAAGTCAAGCAGAGAGAGTCAAGTATCATATGGTTTCACTTATTTGTGGAGCATAACAAAGAACATGGAGGACATGGGGAGATGGAGAGGAGAAGAGAGTTGTGGGAAATTGGAAGGTGAGATGAACCATGAGAGACTATGGACTCTGAAAAACAACCTGAGGGTTTTGAAGGGGTGGGGGGTGGGAGGTTGGGGAACTGGGTGGAGGGTAATAGAGAGGGCACGTATTACATGGAGCACTGGGTGTGGTGCAAAAACAATGAGTACTGTTACACTGAAAATAAATAAATAAATTATTAAAAAAAAAAAAAAGCATGTGAGCTGTAGGTAAAAGTGGTCAGAGATGACAATGGACCAGGAACTAAACATAAAATATCCCCTCCTCTATTCATATGATCCAAGACTTCAGAGAAAATAGATCAGGAAATAAGAAGTTGGAAAAAGTATGTAAGGAAACAATCCGTCTCATTAGTTTTATTGATTTATGCAACAAAAAAATTCCTGGATGTCCACCATGGTTCAGGTACTGTCAGATGCTCTGTCAGATATCCAAACCAAGCCACAAGGTAGCTTTGGTATTTAACTATCCACCAGTTCCATTGTTCTCTGGAGGGCCCACTTCTCTAGGATTTTGAAGTCTTTCTGACTCCTTTCAAATATACCCTCTCACATACACAGGAGGAGGGACTGCTAGAAAACTTAAACAATGAACAGAAGCAAAACAATCATGTAGTCAGTCAAATCTTGAAAAACTAAGCCTTCAGTGGTTAAGCTGTTGTTACTTGCCAAAGAAATAAAGTGTAATTGTGGTGCCAGTTAAACAAAGGCCTCACCTTTACCATTCTCATCCATGAACCATGTTTGGCATAGGTGTGTAGGACTACTGAAGTCTTGGAGTAGTTTTTTTTTTTTTAATTTCTCCTCATTTTTAAAAATTAACGTATAATGTATTATTTGCCCCAGGGGTACAGGTGTAGATCATCAGGCTTACACATTTCATAGCACTCACCATAGCACATACCCTCCCCAATATCCATAATAACCCAACCACCCTATCCCTACCCCCATACATCAGCAACCCTGTTTGTTTCCTGAGATTGAGAATCTCTCTGGTTTGTCTCCCTCCCAATCCCATCTTGTTTCATTTTTCCCCTCCCTACTCCCCATGACCCCCCACCCTGCCTCCCAAATTCCTCATATCAGAGAGATCATATGATAATTGTTTTTCTCTGATTGACTTACTTTGCTTAGCATGATACCCTCTAGTTCCATCCACATCATTGAAAATGGCAGGATTTCATTTCTTTTGATGGCTGCATGGACCACATCTTCTTATCCATTTATCTGTTGATGGACAGCTAGGTTCTTTCCATAGTTTGGCTATCATGGACATTGCTGCTATAAACATTGGGGTGCATGGGCCCCTTTGGATCACTACCTTTGTATCTTTATGGTAAATATTCAGTAGTACAATTGCTGGATCGTAGGGTAGCTCTATTTTCAACTTCTTGAGAAACCTCCATATTGTTTTCCAGAGTGGCTGCATCAGCTTGCATTCCCACCAACAGTGTAGGAGGGTTCCTCTCTCCAGTTCTGAAGTAGTTCTGACTCCAAGTAGTCTTGGACACACCCTTCTGCTGGTCTCCCTCACCAGGAACACACATTGATGTCAGCCTCATGAGTCCTAATGATTCATCATGTACTGGAGAATTAAATGTTAATTAAATAGGAGCCAAACAGAGACTAAACACAGATTTTGGTTCCTTTTCCTGACCAACTTTAGCATTTTCATGGATGTCAGGGTATTCTGTCCCCCCAAATCCATGTGTTGAAGTCTTAACCCTCCAATAACTCGGGCCTTGTTTGCAAATAGGGCCCTTACAGAGGTAACCAACTTAAATTGAGGTCAAGAGGCCCTAATCCAGTGTGACTGGTATCCTTATATATAAAAGGAATTTTGGAGACACACACAGGGAAAATGATGTATGAAGATGAAGGCAAAGACCAGGGTGATGCTTCTACACCAGAAGGAATGCCAAAGCTTGCCAGCAAAATGACTGGAAGCTCGGGAAAAGGAACAGAACAGTTCCATATCACTAACTTCAGAAGGAACCAATTCTGTTGACCCCTTGATCAAAGACTTCTAGCCTCTGCAACTGGAAGATAATTTTCTGTTAAGCCACTCAGTTTGTGCTTCTTTATTATGCAACAAACTAATACACAGGGCTAAAGCTTTTAAACTTTTTGAAATACTGAATTGTATCTAGGTTCAAATGCAACCTCCTCAGGTATAAATGCCTGTCAAAATCTTTTCAAGTTTATATGTTAAGAGCTTTGAAAATGAAAAGAAAAAAGAGCAAATATTATCGCTTCAGAATGATTCTTCCCAAATTATGACAGTGTTATTTGAAAATCCCTTTTCTTTGGAAAAGTGCACCTTGTATACTCATCATTTATTTCCGGCTAAGACAACTGCTCTTTTATTTCAATGTCAGATAATCAAGTTACAACGATCAAACCAAAAAAGCAGTAATTAGCACAAATTGTTGTATGTGCTGCTTGTCATTTTGTACTACCTTATTTTGTCTTATGAGCAGGGTACTAATGAATTAAAAACCCAGAACAGAGATAGATAGGTAAGTTTGGATGCATTAATATTTACTATGAATCATGGTTTTGATAACTCCTGTGTAAAGTGGAAAACTTGTTTGTTTATGGTAGGCTTGTAATAATCACCATTAAAATCTAAAACACCAAACCAGAGCATAGTGAGCCCTTGTATTCTTGTGGCATAAAAGTTAGAAGAATGGATTCTAACCTAGATTTATCAGCACCAGTTACGTAATTTCCAAGGTCCAATGCAAAATGAAAAGCAGGAAAAAAGATTCACTGAGGGTACTAAAATATAAAGCTACTTCCTTTATTGTCCACCATAGTGCTTTTACTTTATTTAATGTTGTGCTAAATAAAGAAAAAATAAAATGTTAATTATTAGCATTAAGTGTACCATTTAGTTCTATACTGTGAACTGATACTTTATTTTTTGTTTTTTTTAACTGATACTTTAAGTGCAAATATAAGAGCATTTAATCCACACGCAAAATCACTGAAATCACACAATTCATATTTCACAGTTGTTACTTTGCTTTGTTTTTAAAGATTTATTTATTTATTTGACAGACAGAGACAGAGAGAGCACAAGCAGGGGGAGCAGCAAGCAGAGGGAGAAGCAGACTGTCCGCTGAGCAGGGAGCCCAATACAGGACTCGATCCCAGGACCGTGGGATCATGACCTGAGCCAAAGGCAGATGCTTAACTGACTGAGCCACCCAGGCATCCCCATATTTCACAGTTTTTACATGCATATGTATCTCATTCTTACCAGAGAGTGTATAGAATGAATCCAAGTCTATTTATTTTAATTATTGATGTATACACATGCTACCAACATTCCCTACCTTCAGATTAATGAGGGGTAAGGGAAGATTAAAAGAAAAAGTAGCTATGAGTTTCCGCATCTTTCCCTTTCCTTTTTTGTCATATGTTCAGCATAAATGGTTGACTAATACAAGGAAGTCACACTATGTAGAAAGGATATGATAGGATTTCTCAGTTATTTGAATTTTTTAAAACATCATTGATTTCTCTGTGTTCAAAGCAAGTTCTCAATTGGAATGGGAACTGTAGTCTCTTAGGGCTATCAGGAAACTGTTCCCCTCACAACCACCCCCAGTCATAGACCTAACACATCTACCTTGTACCTGCTTTAAGTCTTGAACTCCGTACGTCATGGACCCACCAGAAATCTGTGCTCAGGGGCTCCACATGCAGTGTGAAAATGAAGTGACGAAGAACATTGCATGCTCCAAGGTTCCATTGCACTTCTCTTACAAATCACAAGTTCAAAGATAAATGATAAAGAATATCTATACAGTGACAGTAGAGCATCAGACCATGCATGGGGTCTCACGTAATCATGTGTTTTGCAAACCCACAAAGACAGTCCTAGGTTCTCTTTTGGCTTCTTCCTGGAACTTGCCACACCTTTGAGCAACTCATTAACCCCTGTGGGATTCATTATCTTTGTGAGAGATGAAGGAACAGCCTCTCATACCTGTCAAAATGTCTGTAGATCTGTCCTCTTCATGGCATTTCTTTCCAACTTATCATTTTTTTTAGCAATCTACCTGCTCCTCCTCACAAGAATATAAATTCTATGAAGGCAGAAAGTTCATCTTGTTCACAAATGTATACACAATGAATAATAAACACACTCTCCTCACCAAGCTACCTAATTTCCTTAATTCTCTTTATTTAATAAAATCTAGGTTCAAGCACTTTAGAAAGATAGTACATTGAAGCTAAAAGCCAATGTTAGACTAATAATAATATAGTTTTTAGGCAATTAATACAAATATAGAACCAAGATTTTAAGTTTGGGAAATTTCACATTATAAAACAGAATTTCAGTTATTTATAATTTTTTTTATTTGAGTATAGTTGACACACAATGTTACATGAATTTCAGGTGCACAATATAGTGATTCCACAAGTTTATGCATTATGCTATGCTCACAGCAAATGCAGGTACCATCTATCACCATACAATGCTATTACAAACTATTGGCTATATTCCCTAATCTGTGCCTTTTATTTCCATTACTTACTCATCCATGACTAGAAAACTCTATCTTCCACTCCCTTTCACCCATTTTGCTCATACCCCCACCCCCCTTCCTTCTGGCAACCATCAGTTTGTTCTCTGTATTTATAAATCTGATTCTGCTTTTTATTTGTTTGTTTATTCATTTGTTTTATTTTTTAGATTCCACATATGAGTGAAATCATATGGTATTTCTTTTTTAAATTCTAAAGCGATGGAACTAGTCATCTGAATGAAATATTGTCAAGTTTGTCACTGCTCTATTAGGCTGGTTTGGCTCATGAATGTCACCTGCGGAGTCCCTTCTAAATCTTTGAGTCTGTAATCTCCATATTAGACCATCTGGAAAGAAAGGAAAAAGATGATCTTGAGGATTTCAAGTTACTCTATAGGTACAGCTTGTTGGACATATTTTTTAATTTTCTCTCAAGACTAGAGTTCTAACTAGCACCAATGAACCAGTGCTTGCCCAAATGGCATGAGTAGCTGTGAGTCTCTCATACCAAATCCCATTCTGTATAATCTTGACAGTGTCTTTTAGCATCCCCAAATCATCCGTACAATAGAAAGTCTCTGATAAATAAAAAATTATAGTAAAGTCATAATATATCAACAATTAGCTACTCCCTCTCCAAAACATTTCTAAGAAGCTGTAGGTAGAGGTTTTTGATGCTCTATCCATAGACGGGTAATGCTCTACCTGTGTATGTGTTAGTCTGTGTGTCTGTCTGTCTGTAGAGAGAGAAAAATAAGAATAGGGTCATATATATGACCAGGTATTAATTTTTCAGACTATGTATACTCTGTGTGGGTGTGTGCATGTGTGTGTACATATAAATATATTAGAATGAGAAAGTTCATTATAAAAGAAAAATACAATTTTCATTGGATAGTGACTACCTATATATTCTTATGGCTCAGGACCCTACTCTATTTTATACTAAAAATCTAGCCACACCAAACCAAATGCTTCAAAATATTTTTTCTAGTGAATGAGAAAATCAACATTAGTCCTAAGAACATGCTTATGCCAAATCCTTCATCTTGAGGGTTTTACCATTCTCTTTGGAACTCACTTTAAAATTCAGTCTTTTCCAAACTGCACAAGTAAAAAAAGGAAACTCTCTTCATATAAAATAAATTGTATTAAAAAATCTCTCTTCAGATTATGCTGAGCGAAATAAGTCAAGCAGAGAGAGTCAAGTATCATATGGTCTCACTTATTTGTGGAGCATAACAAATAACATGGCGACATGGGGAGATGGAGAGGAGAGGGAGTTGAGGGAAACTGGGAGGGGAGATGAACCATGAGAGACTATGGCCTCTGAAAAACAACCAGAGGGTTTTGAAGGGGCGGCTGGGTTGGGAGGTTGAGAAACCAGGTGGTGGGTAATAGGGAGGGCACGTACTGCATGGAGCACTGGGTGTGATGCTAAAACAATGAACACTGTTATGCTGTAAATAAACAAACAAACAAAAATCTCTCTTCATATAAAATAAATATAAAAATAAATAAATATAGGAAAATCAATTTTAAATTTAACATAAAGTTTGATCTTTACAGGTGTAATTCCAAAACTCATGCCAAAAAAATGGGCATTTGTACCATTTCATGCCTCACACTCAATTTTCTAAATAAAGTAATGGCAAAAGTCCTTAATTTTGTTCTTGTTAGTTTACAAATTCTCATTTAACAAGATCATCAGTTGATGTTGTTTTATCTATTCTATGGTTCCCACCGAGGTTAAATCTCTATTATAAGCTTCAATACTTGCTATTGTCCTGACAAATTTTCTATTAGCTGACTTGTCTGTTTGAATAGCTACAATACTGTTGTACCTCTGGGACAGTAATTCATTTTAACTTTCTTCCAAAATCTTGTGATCTTTTGCCCCAGAATAAGGATGAGTGTTCTGGACACAACATTAGACACTACCTATCTTCTTGCTTAAAGGGGATATTGGAGAAGGGTGGGGACACTTCAACCTTCCAAGCCTCTCCCTATCCAGGTTCTCCTAATACAGAGCATGCTGTCATTTAAGTGGCTTAGACTCAAAAAATTCCCACTTCTGTGTATCTGATACACATATTTTGGAAGTTTGAGATTATAAATCACCTGCAATATGCTCTTCAGTGATTTGGGGAAGAAATCTTTTCTACATTACCTATTCATGCAGGTTCTTATATTAAGAGATTAATTTATTTTAAAAACTGAGCTGACTTCTTTTCCTTATTTCCCTGCTGACTCCTCTGACTCTGCTAGCCAGACAGCAAAAAAGAGACCCAGTAATACACAGAACATGGACTTTGCCCCCAGTCAGATCTAAGTTTGAATCTTTGCAGGTCTCCCTGGTTGTGTGACAGGCAAAGAGGCTCCCCTAGCTTCAGTTTCATCAATCACACTGGTGCAAGTGTTAAAGAAGATAAGGTATACATAGAGAACAAAGAAGGTGTCACAAAAATTATTGTTATTCATTGTTAATATTATTACTCTTCGTTTACCACCAATACATTACTTGTATAAAATTCCTGGAGGAATTTGAAACAGTTGCCTGGCTGATGTGAATACGGGACACACACACACACACACACACACACACACACACACGTAATATATAATTTTATTTCATCTTCTGTTAACACTGTAAAGCAGGTAATATCCTGCAACTATATAAATGAAGAAACCACAATTAGATCACTAAAGGAACTACCTTCCATGATTAAAGAGCTGCTAATTCCAAGGATATGACCCAGACTTTCTGAATAAAGCTCTATTCTATGTTACCACACATTCCTAGTGTATTTAATTTCTGTTTCTCAATGATTTATGAGCATGTGCCCGGTAAATGTGAAGTGTTTATAAAAGTGGTAGTAGTGGTAGTAATGGTAGTACATTTCTACATTTCCAAAAGAGAAGATATAAGCTAAGAAGTAGTCCACTGTAATTAGATTCATATTATGCTTCCAATATGATATTGTATAAGGAAATGGTAGGTAAGAACTAATCAATAAAAAACAAGTTTATCCATTTTACATGGTTAAATTTTTGACACTAGCAATCTGAAATTCTGAGCAAATCCCATTTTAACAACGAGAAATCTTTGTTGTTTTCCTCAGAAAGTCCAAAGAATTATAGAAATTTCTTGAAAGCTGGAAGACCTTAGAGACTGAGGTCAAGAAAAGTGCAAGATGTTCCAAAGAATGCTGTCTGGGCAAGCCATTTCAAAATATTAAATGGGTTATTGTCTTTCAAAACAACACCACTGGGAGCTATGTAATTATATTTTATATATGGTGTGTCTCATTCTATTGATATCTCCCAGGAGCTATGAAGTGCTTTGTAACTGACTGGTTCCCCACCCCCTACCTCTGAGTAATGACAGAAGAGCTAGTGGTTCTGACTTGTACATCTTAACTACTTGCACATATGCCTTTGATGTACCTAGAGCAGATTGGAAAGTGCTAGATGCTGTGCAGTATGTATTGTAGTTGTCCTTCACAGGTGACAGAATATATAGACACAGTTTGACTTTGGAATATAAAGAACACTGGCCCTCTGATATATTATCTTGCCAACTGAAACACCAATTTCACACTTGGTTTCTAGGTATGTTTCCAGGAAGTAGCCCTGCCATTAAAGGCCTCTCTATGTGTTTGGTGAGAAAGAAAACTCAACCTAAGAAGAGGGGCAAGCACTGGGCCAGAAGACTTCAAAGCTCTGCACTCAACCCTCACAGTGATTTACTTAACAAGCATAGACTGAGCATCTAGTAAAAACTCGAAGATGATAACAATGTATTCTCCATGCAAAGAAGATTCCCAGCCAAAGTGAGAGTGACATTCACAACCAGTTCCTGATTTTTCATAGACACATGACTTGCTTTCAGAGCCTAATCCTGCAAATAATAAGTTTGGTTATATTGCTAGGGAACTCCCCTCTGGCATTTAAGAATTAGATGAAAACAGTGCCTAGAAATGCTGTGCATCCTGAACGTTTCTGTCCTGGGATATGTGAAGTTCTTGGGGTGTCTTTATTTCTTCTGGTCCCTTGACCACTATAATACACTTTCTATGCTCTTCAAAAATGTAATGGTTTTTGCTTTAAGAGTTGTAAAATTGCTGATAAGATTTATTTCATTTTTTTGTCAGTCCCCTGGGAAGCATGGACTGAGAGAAAAATATAAACCAGTAAATTTTCATTATGTGTATGCACAGTTGATCCGGACATGAAATGGAACTCAATGATGTGGTTGAAATATCTGCAAAAATTCATAAATGTGCCTTGAAAAGCCACATATCAAGGTCTTTTGATGATATATATCCAGGAGAATGTTGTAAAAACATAAAAACTATCATAATCCTACTGAGAATCCAGGAAATAAAAACTAACCCATATACACAGAAATGTGGGGGTTTTTTTTCACTTATTAATATAAAGCTTTAGTCAAAGTAGTTTTATGCAAATCCACCCACAGTCAACCTTATTTGACTATTGGCATCTATTTATAATTAATTTAATAACAAGATTACTGAGGTGTGCTTCCAGTCACAGTGGAATAACTGGTATCAGACTTTCCTTCTTGCTGCAAACAGCTAGATAACAGAGATAGGAAGTTAGAAAGTGAAGAGTGCTTTCTCCTAATAAAAATAAAAATCCAGATAATTTACAAAATCATAACTTTTCTTTAAGTCATCATAGAATTGAGTTCACAGAGTTACCAACTAACCTAAAATTTAAGGAAAGATAAGAACCCTGAGGAAAGATAGTTGTAAGCACTCATTTTCCTGAGACAGAATGGAAGAGAGAGAGATGCCAGAAACCACAAAAATTGATCAAAGAATTCCAATATAATTTTTAAGGTCAATTCTATTCAAACTCTTCCAGAAAATAGAAGAATAGAGAAACTTCCCAACTCATTTTATTTTGTTAACTGCCCACATACCACAACTAGACCAAGACAGTACAAGAAAAATATATTACAGGCTAATGTCTTAGTAAACACAGACCCACAAATCCTCCATAAACACTAGTCAATCAAGGCCAAAAACATATTTTAAAAATATATCATGATGAAGTGGGAATATTAAGCTGGTTCATTCAAAAATCAACTTAAAACATTCAAAAACCAAAAATCATATCAACACACTAAACATACAAAGAAGCAGAAAATGCATTTGTCAAAACTGAATATTCCTGATAAAGAAAAAAGATCTCACCAAACTAAGAATAAAAGGAAATTTCCTCAACTTGAAAAAATGGCATCTATGAAAAAAATTACAGCTACCATAATACTCAATGATGAAAAAATAACTCCTTTACCCCAAGATCAGAAATAAGACAAGGAAAAAAAAAAAAAAGAAATAAGACAAAATAGCCCATTGTTATGCCTCTACTTAATATCATTCTGGGAGTTATAACCAGTATAATAAGTCAAAAACTAGAAATAAAATGCATACAGATTGTAAATAAAATGTCTCTATACACCACAAAAGGAGAAATTATCTACATAAAAAATTCCAAATAATCTATAAAAATTTCCTAAACCGAATAAATGACTTTAGCAGTCATAGGTTATAAGATCAATATCGACAAATCAAATGTATTTCTATGTACTACCAATAAATAATTGGAAATTAAAATTTAAAATACCATCTATGATAGCACCAAAAACCATGAAATGCATGCATATATAGGTTAAAAATTATGTGTTAGAATTGTATGCTGGTAGTTGCCAACACTGATTACGGAAATCAAAGACCTAAATAAATGGAAAAGATACGTTCTTGCATCAATGACTCAATACTGTTAAGATGTCAATTCTCCCTTGGAGAAGTGTCTGTTCATATCTTCTGCCCATTTTTTGGTATGATTATCTGTTTTGTGGGTATTGAGTTTGAGGAGTTCTTTATAGATCCTGGATATCAACCTTTTGTCTGTACTGTCATTTGCAAATTTCTTCTCCCATTCTGTGGGTTGCCTCTTTGTTTTGTTGACTCTTTCCTTTGCTGTGCAGAAGCTTTTGATCTTGAAGAAGTCCCAAAAGTTCATTTTCGCTTTTGTTTCCTTGGCCTTTGGAGACATATCTTGAAAGAAGTTGCTGTGGCTGATATCGAAGAGGTTACTGCCTATGTTCTCCTCTAGGATTCTGATAGATTCCTGTCTCACGTTGAGGTCTTTTATCCATTTCGAGTTTATCTTTGTGTATGGTGTAAGAGAATGGTCGAGTTTCATTCTTCTACATATAGCTGTCCAGTTTTCCCAGCACCATTTATTGAAGAGACTGTCTTTTTTCCACTGTATATTTTTTCCTGTTTTGTTGAAGATTATTTGACCATAGAGTTGAGGGTCCATATCTGGGCTCTCTACTCTGTTCCACTGGTCTATGTGTCTATTTTCATGCCAGTACCATGCTGTGTTGGTGATCACAGCTTTGTAGTAAAGCTTGAAATCAGGTAACGTGATGCCGCCAGTTTTGTTTTTGTTTTTCAACATTTCCTTAGCAATTTGGGGACTCTTCTGATTCCATACAAATTTTAGGATTATTTGCTCCAGCTCATTGAAAAATACCCATGGAATTTTTATCGGAATGGCATTAAAAGTATAGATTGCTCTATGCAGTATAGACATTTTAACAATGTTTATTCTTCCAATCCAAGAGCATGGAACGGTCTTCCATCTTTTTGTGTCTTCTTCAATTTCTTTCATGAGTGTTCTGTAGTTTCTTTGAGTACAGATCCTTTACCTCTTTGGTTAGGTTTATTTCCAGGTATCTTATGGTTCTAGGTGCTATAGTAAATGGAATCGATTCTCTAATTTCCCTTTCTGTATTTTCATTGTTAGTGTATAATGAAGCCACTGATTTCTGTACATTGACTTTGTATCCTGCCACATTACTGAATTGCTGTATGAGTTCTAGTAGTTTGGGGGTGAGTCTTTTGGGTTTTCCATATAAAGAATCATGTCATCTGCGAAGAGAGAGAGTTTGACTTCTTCATTGCCAATTTGGATACCTTTTATTTCTCTTTGTTGTCTGATTGCTGTTGCTAGGACACTTCTCCAATGAAGACATGCAAATAGCTATCAGACACATTAAAAAATGTTCATCATCTCTAGCCATCAGGAAGATTCAAATCAAAACCACATTGAGATAACACCTAACACCAGTTAGAATGGCTAAAATTAGCAAGACAGGAAACAACATGTGTTGCAGAGAATGTGAAGAAAGGGGAACCCTCTTACACTGTTGGTGGGAATCTAAGTTTGTGCAGGTGCAGCCACTTTGGAGAACAGTGTGGAGATTCCTCAAGAAATTAAAAAGAGAGCTTCTCTATGACCCTGTAATTGCACTACTGCATATTTACCCCAAAGATACAGATGTAGTGAAAAGAAGGGTCATCTGTACCCCAATATTTATAGCAGCAATGGCCACGGTCACCAAACTGTGGAAAGAAAACCAAGATGCTCTTCAACGGACGACTGGATAAGGAAGATGTGGTCCATATACACTAAGGAGTATTATGCCACTATCAGAAAGGATGAATACCCAACTTTTGTATGGACACGGATGGGACTGGAAGAGATTATGCTGAGTGAAATAAGTCCAGAAGAGAGAGTCAATTATCACATGGTTTCACTTATTTGTGGAGCATAACAAAGAACATGGAGGACATGGGGAGATGGAGAGGAGAAGGGAGTTTAGGGAAATTGGAAGGGGAGGTGAACCATGAAAGACTATGGACTCTGAAAAACAACCTGAGGGTCTTGAAGGGGCAGGGGGTGGGAGGTTGAGGAAACAAGGTGGTGGGTGTTAGGGAGGGCACCTATTGCATAGAGCACTGGGTGTTGTGCAAAAACAATGAATACTGTTATGCTGAAAATAAATAAATTAATTAATTAATATTAAAAAAAAATTTTTAAAAAGATGTCAATTGTCCCTAAACTGTTCTATAGATTCAACACAATCTCAATCAAAACCCCAATGAGGATTTTGTAATAAATTATCAAGTTAATTTGAGAGTTTATATGGAATTGCAAAGGACCTTGAATATATAAAACAATTTTGAAAAGAAAGATCTAGATTAGAGAGTGTACATCAAAAGATTTTAAGACTTACTAAAACGCTACACTAGTCAAGATAATATATTATTGTCATAAGAATAGCCATATAGCTCAAAGGAAGTCAAAGAATAGCCCCACACACATAGTAATTGATTTTTTTTACAAAAATGCCAGAGCAATTCAATGGAGAAAAAGATTATATTTTCAATAAATAGTGCAGAAATTTAGAAAACAAAAATTAACCTTTACTTTTATTTCATACCGTACATGAATATTCTTGTTAAATATGTCAAGGACCTAAACATGAATAGTAAAACTATAAAACCAGAAGAAAACAAAGGCAAATGTCTTTTCAACATTGGTTAGGCAAACTTTTTTTAGATAAGACACAAAAAGCAGTTAACTTAAAGCAAAAAAATACAACATTTGAATTCATCAAATTGAAAACTGCTCATTAGAAGATATCATTTAAAAAATGTACAAGTAAATCACAAACTAGGATAGAATGTTTACAATAAATATGCAAATATAAAAGACCTAGATCTTGAGTATACATATAAAGGACTCTTAAAATTCAATAATAAGCGGAAACACAACCCAATTTTTAGAATTTAGCAACATGGTTGAATAAGCTCCTCACTAAAAAAGATAAATGAATGGTTATTAAACAAGTGAAAAAATAATCTACATCATTAATCATCAGACAACTAAATTAAAACCACAATGAGATATCACTTTATTCCCACAAGAGTGCCTAAAATTTTAAAAGCATGAATACCAAGTGTTGATGAGAATGTAGAACAATTGGAATTCTCATACTTTCCTTGTGGGGGTAAAATAATTGTAAGTCAATTAAGAAAATTGGCAGTTAAATGCACACTTACCAATAAAAATCTAAAAAAAAAAGACTTGTACAAGAATGTTTGTAGACAGTTTAATTTTAATAGCCATAACTGAAAACAACCCAAGTACATCAACAAAAGAATGCTTGAAAATTTGTGATGTATTTATACATGAAATATTACTCAGCAATGAAAAGGAACTACTACACATCAGAATATGGATAAATCTCAAAAACATTAAGCTGAATAAAAGAAGCGAGACACTGAAGAGTATATCCCATATTATTTCATTCACATGCAGTTGTAGAACAACAACAAATAATAATAATAATCTATTATTGTAGGAAGGAGGTCGGTGGTTTCCTGGAGCCAGAGTGGAAATACGACCTGCCAAGCAGCAAGAATCATGACAGTGGTGTTCCAAGGACAGGTATGATCTACCCTGGTTACAGGCAATTAAGGGGGTATATTTTCTGTATAAATTTCATTTTATTTTTTTGTAGAAATTTTAAAACAAGAATAAAACTTGCCAAAAATTAAAGTTGGATTTGTTTTTATTACTTCATTCTGCTGATTCTAAACAATGTCAATGACAAATTTCTCCTCTCCACCTAGGTTTTTCACCATATCCCATCTGCCTTGGTAAGCCAGTAGGTAGATGGAAATGTTGACTGGGGATGAATATATACATTTGTCAAAACTTATCAAACTGTATGCTTAAAATTCATGTATGTTATTTTATGTAAATCATACCTAAAGACAGTTGATTTTAAGTCAAAAAGGCAAACAGTGAGCATCTCTTACATGCAATGTACAGTTCCAGGAATCATGAAACATGTAAAGATGAATGAAATATGTTCTTAGTCTCAAGGAAGTCACTCTTTATTGGGATGATGGAGATGTAGTCAGGGAGCTATAAGAATGTGATAAATAGTATAGTAGAGGTGTTAGTAAAATTGGTGAACAGCAGTAGATATTATTATCTGAGAATGTCTAAAGCATTTTCAAAGAAAAGGAAGAAAGATCTGTCAATGATACAAAGAAAAATTAACTGGCCTCTGCAGTGGCCACGTCTATCCACAAGAGCTCAGTGAGGGAAGGTTTCACATACAGAGCACTCTATGACACTTTTGATTTATCTTTATCATGTGAGAGCAGAGGCAATGAGCAAATGCAGATAGAAAGAGCACAATACCAACATGCCAAGAAAGATAGATCTTCAACTATGGCTAAAATTTGTGATGTTCAATGTGTTAACATGAAAATAAAACAAGTACGCAAATCTCTGCACAATGTTATGACCCATAAAACATGGGGCTGTCTAAATTCTGAGGAAGGGGAGATTGCCTCTGGATAGGGGTCTCAGAGAAGGTATCATAAAGAGGATTCTTTCAAACAAAATTATTAAAAAATGCATAAAACCTCCAAAAATAGTGACAGCACAGTGGGTGAGGGTGGGAAAGAGGGAGGCACCCCAGGAAGTAGGATGGCATTAATAAAGAGGCAAAGAGAAGAAAGGATTAGGTGAGTTTATGAATTTAGGGTGGTAGCTTGGCCTTAGCCTGATTATCTGAATTACTTTAGGTTTCTATTTACTGTGATACGGTAAGAATATACTAAACTATGGAAAGAGTTAAGTTTTCTAGATTGTAAGGAACATGTAAGAGAGAAGAAAAAGATGGAGTTGAAAAAGCAATTTGTACCCAAATTACTAATAACTGTAAAGTACAGTTTCACACACCTACATAGCCAAGTACATTATATATTTGCAAGCAAGATGGCACAGCAGAGCCCATAAGCACAGGAGCCCTCAGGCTAGACTGCATTGGTTATCATGCTCCAACTCTGTGATATACCTCTGGGTGACCCTGTCAAGTCACTGAATCCCACTGTGCCTTGCTTTCCTCTGAAAAATGGATATAATATACTACCTAGTCATAGATTATGTGGAGGAGTAATTGAGTTAATACAACCAAAGTGTTCTAGAAATGTTAGCTATTATTACATGTATATGTGTGTGTGTATACATGTGACATTATTCTGTTTGTCTTTCTGTTACACTCTGTGGGAAGTCACTGTTCCCTAGAGTAGAGATTGAAATCAGTAAGTATCTAGCATATACCATGTATGTGACTTCTTTCCATCTGAGTTCAGGAAGTCAGTTTGATAACCATCACAGCTTTCCCCCATTCATCCAAGTCTAACTGGAACCATATGGGTGTTATAAAATCGTAACCTTAAGTTGTCTTCTAATACAGTCAGGGGTCCAGGTTTATTTAAGCTTTTTAACTTCTGTTTTCCTTATGTATGAGATAGGAGTATTTCTCTATCAATATTTAAAAGCTAGTACCAGAAGACCTTGCATATAGATAAATAGTTTTCTCCACCAGCTCATCTTTTTTGGTTTGGCTCCAGTGAAGTTTAAGGAAGCAATTTGATCACAGAAATGTTTGGGATTCTACTGACTGCATATTTCTAATTTTAGTGAAATCACTTATTCATCTCATTAAATGTCCACCTGGTGTCTAAACTTCTTGGAAAATTTTTATCATGTATGCTAGCCAGGGTTCAACTAGAAAAGCATAACCATTAGAAGATTTATACATGTGAGTATGTTTTCATTTTAATGTTTTAAATTTTACAATTGTGAGAACTGGATAAGCAGTATTTGCAGGGCTATTTTCTTCACATCTGATGCTGTTGTTTGAAGTCCAGAGGACAGGCAGTAAGGAAGAGAAGATCGTTATAAATTAGAGGAGAGTAAGAACAAACTGGAGCTCATATACACAGAGCTAGACCTGAAGGGCACAAAGTTGGACTGAAACTCATTAGTTCATATTGCCTCTGATATTGGTGATGTGGGGATCCAGAAAAAGTCAGGACCCTTCCTCATGGAAGTAAACACATATCTGGCCCAGGAGTCAGAGAAGGTGAAGAATTCAGGGAAAGTAAAGCAGATGCAGACACATGCTGCTTTAAGGCAACAGCGTGAGTTAGCATATCAGTGAGTCCAAGATGCAAAATGGCTGCTACCTCCTTTCTGCTCACTAAATCTCCTGAGAATATCCCTTGTGGGTTGTCATTTGGAAACTGCAAGAAGGGAAATCCTAGGAAATGTAGGTCAGTCTAGCCAAACTGACACATTACAAAGCTGCCATGACATACAGGTAAATTGACTAATGTTAAAACTTTCTTTTAAATGAATAGTCCAGTCTTGAATAGTTTAAACTTCAAAATCCATATTTTCTTTCATTTTCTTCTTTAAATGAAGTCTGTGATATTTGCTTATGACAATAGAGCTGTGACTAGAACATTCCTTAATACTCCCTATGTAGAGTGTAATATCTCACCTAATTTATTCCCTGCAGAGAAGTATTGTCCATTATTTGTGTTGTAAACCAACAAAAAACTATGGAATCAGGAGACTGGTAGAAATTGAAGAGGTCATATATTCCAGATCTAGTTCAGACATCTCTCTGTGAGGTATCCTCACATAGACTTATTAACAATTCTTTGCATTTTTTAACATTGGATTGGACTCAGTTTATGTATCCATTAATTGAAAAATTAAAATAATGTAAAGTCAGGCCTACATGACATTTTAAAAAAATTTTTATTAACATATAATGTATTATTTGCCCCAGGGGTACAGGTCTGTGAATCATCAGGCTTACATATTTCACAGCCCTCACCATAGCAAATACCCTCCCCAATGTCCATCACCCAGCAACCCTCAGTTTGTTTCATGAGTCTCTTATGGTTTGTCCCCCTCCTGATCCCATCTTATTTCATTTTTTCTTTTCCTGCCCCCCACAACCCCCCACCCTGCCTCTCAAATTCCTCATATCAGAGAGATCATATGATAATTGTCTTTCTCTGACTGACTTATTTCGCTCAGCACGATACCCTTTCGTTCCATCCATATCATTGCAAATGGCAAGATTTTGGTACTTTTGACAGCAGCACAGTATTCCATTGTATACATATACCACATCTTTTTTTTTTTATACCACATCTTCTTTATCCATTCATCTATTGATGGACATCTAGGTTCTTTCCACAGTTTGGCTATCATGGACGTTGCTGCTATAAACACTAGGGTGCATGTGCCCCTTCAGATCACTACATTTGTATCTTTAGAGTAAATACCCAGTAGTGAGATTGCTGGGTCAGAGGGTAGCTCTATTTTCAACTTTTTGAATAACCTCCATACTGTTCTCCAGAGTGGCTGCACCAGCTTTCATTCCCACCAACAGTTTAGGAGGGTTCCCCTTTCTCCACATCCTCACCAACATATCATTTCCTGACTTGTTAATTTTAGCCATTCTGACTGGTGTGAGATGGTATCTCATTGTGGTTTTGATTTGTATTTCCCTGCTGCTGAGGGATGTTGAGCAATTTTTCATGTGTCTGTTGGCCATCTGGATATCTTCTTTGCAGAAATGTCTGTTCATGTCTTCTGCCCTTTTCTTGATTGAATTATTTGTTCTTTGGGTGTTGAGTTTGATAAGTTCCTTATAGATTTTGGATACTAGCCCTTTATTAGATAGTGTGAAAATGTCTATGCTACCTAAAGCAATCTACACATTTGACATAATTCCTATCAAAATATCATTAATTTTTTGCAAAGAAAAGGAACAAATAATCCTAAAATTATATGGAACCAGAAAAGACCCCAAACAGCAAGAGGAATTTTGAAAAAGAAAGCCAAAGTTGGTGGCATCACAATTCCAGACTTCAAGCTCTATTACAAAGCTGTAATCATCAAGACACATAGATCAATAGAACAGAATAGAGAGCCCAGAAATAGACCCTCAACTCTATGGTCAACTAATCTTCGACAAAGCAGGAAAGAATGTCCAATGGAAAAAAGACAGTCTCTTCAACAAATGATGTTGGGAAAATTGGACAACCACATGCAGAAGAATGAAACTGGACCATTTCCTTACACCATGCACAAAAATAGACTCAAAATAGATGAAAGACCTCAATGTGAGACAGGAATCCATCAAAATCCTTGAGGAAAACACAAGCAGCAACCTCTTCAACCCCAGCCGCAGCAACTTCTCCTAGATATATCGCTAAAGGTAAGGGAAGAAAGGGCAAAAATGAGCTATTGGGACTACATGACATTTTCAAAAAATTAAAACAAATGGTACCTGGGAGATTGGTGAGGAAATAGTTGTAACTCTCCATTTAGCAGTGACAGAGGCTATTTCTACATTTGGTCAATGGTCACTTTGGCTACGCTAGACCTTCATGGCCACTCTGGCTCACCATGTTGGGTGATTTGTGCCGAGTCCATGGCAAGTCCTAAGACCTAAAAAAGCTCTTTTTGGAGAGTCAAGTGACCATACCTTCATCTTGTGGGTAGACAATGCTACTTCTAGTGAGATAAATTCCTCTTGCTTCTAATCTAACTCTCTTTAACTTCAACAATTACATTTTCTTTATTCAGGTAGAATAAAGAACTGATGGTTCAGTACCTTGCTATAAATAGGCCTTTGCCTAAATAAGGACATTTTACTTTCACAGAAATTTCCTTAACTTCTAATTTTCTGTTATCTCTTCTTTATTTTCTAGCCTTTTGATCATGGTTTCCCTCTATCTCCTAAAATCTCAGCACATTCTCTTTATATTCCCTAGGCTTTAAAACTAAAAGTTGTATAGAGGCCACTGTTTCAAATTAACAGTTTAGGGATTTTCAGAGGACATTTGTACAGAGTAACTTGTTTATGTTATTTAGTGAGGACAACTTCTAAATATGGACAGGAAGTAAGCAGCCCTTTGACTTGCTTCTCAGTTTTGCTTTCACCTGATCACTTTGTCTTCAAACTGTCCTTGTGTAACCATAAAAGCTTTACTTTAATAACTTAAATTACTGTTATGATATAAACAATCTGTAAAGAGAACTTGAAGGTCTTCCCTCGCAGCAAGCAAAAGGACAGCTCATCTTCTTGAAGGAGCTAAGTTTTGTTTGCCACGCGTTCTGAAGTAAGACTTGTGCTGAAGAGTTACACTAGAACACTTCCCATGTATAGACTGTCCTACCATTGGCATTATTCAAGTTGAAAAGTAAATGTGGTCTTTATAGGGATCCTGCAATGAGGCAGTGATCATATGCTTTGATCTACTACCTCTAGATTAGTTAGAGCTTCTCTAAAGAAAGAGATGATCACTGGGTATTATACACAACTAATGAATAATTGAACACTACATCACAGACTAATGATGTACTATATATTGGCTAACCGAACATAATAAAAAAATATTAACTAATTAATTAAAATGGGTACTGTCTTAATCTAATTCAGCTGCTATAACAAAATACCACAGAATAGGTGGCTCAAACAACAAACATTTATTTCTCACAGTTTTGGAGACTAGGAAGATTGCCAGCAGATTCGGTTTTTGGGAAAACTCTTTTTCTGTCTTGTGGATTGCACCTTCTTACTATGTCCTCACATTGCAGAAAGAAAGAAGGCTCTGGTGTCTCTTTCTTTTCTTACAAAGGCACTACCCTTATGACCTCCTTTAACAGTTATTACCTCTTCACCTATCTCCAAATATAGTTACATGGAGGATTAAGTTTTCAACATACAAATTTTGTGGGGACACAAACATTGAGTTTATAAAATTCTTCCCCTGGCACCCATAACTCACATCCTTCTCACATAAAAATATAATCATTCCACCTCAACAATCCCCAAAGTCTTAACCCATTCTACACCAACTTTAAAGTCTAAATCTAAAGTCTCAACTTAATATCATCTAAATCAGGTATAGGCAAGACTTGAGATATGATTCATCCTGAGGCAATTTTTTTTTCCTGCTATAAACCTTCAAAGCATTGTATAGATATTCCCATTCCAAAAAGGAGGAGTCATCAGGAAGAAAAGAGTGACAGGTCCCAATCAAAACCAAAATATAACAAGGCAACTTCTTTAGACCTTCAGTCTAGAGAATAACTCCTTTTGGATGAATGTCCCACCTTTCAGGGCTACTGTGGTGACTATCAATGCCAAGGCTCTGCAGGGTGGCCATACCCCTCAGCTCTCTTTGAGGGCCCTCCCGATTCTCTGCAGGGGCCCTACTCTTTGAAATGGAGGAGGAAATAGCTTTGTTCCCTATAACTGTAGTGGGAGTGTCAACCCTCATGCTTTCTGAATTACTTTTGGGATCTTTTGTCTTTTCCTTAAGCGTAGCACCAATCTGTAGTCAAATAGTTCTATGGTCCTGTCTTGGAGAATCTGAAGTCCAGCAGCCTTCCTTCATTTTGTCCCATCTCCATCCCTTTCAATTCAAACCAGCAGTGTTTCTGCTTGTGTGATCCCAGCAACTCTTCATTGAGTGATACTGTGGTCACACTCTTGGTGTTTTCTTTAGAACACACTTTCTCCTTTATCTGCAATATGGATAGGCTAAGAATTTTCCAAATATTTAAATTCTGGTTCCTTTTTGCTTAAAAATTTCTTCTTCAAGTCATCTTTCTCCTCTTTCATTTTACTATAAGCAGTCAGGAGAAGCCAAGTTACTTCTTCAACAGTTTGCTTAAATGGGCACCTGGGTGGCTCAGTGGGGGGAGCCTCTGCCTTTGGCTAAGGTCATGATCCCAGGGTCCTGGGACTGAGCTCCGCATAGGGCTCCCTACACAGTGGAGAGCCTGCTTCTCCTTTTCCCTCTGCCTGCTGCTCTGCCTATTTGTGCTCTGTCAAATAAATAAATAAAATATTTTTTAAAATTTGCCTAAAAATTTCCTCAGCTAAATATCCAATTTCATCACTCACAAGTTCTGCCTCCCACTAAACGTTGTAATACAGTTTAGTGTATCCTTGCCATTTTACAAAGAGGACCATCTTTTCTCTAGTTTCAAATAACAAGTTCCTTATTTCCATCTAAAATTTTGCCAGAATGGTCTTTAATGTCCATATTTCTATCAACGTCCCATTCACAATTATTTATGCATTCTCTAAGAGGATGGAAGTTCTTTCTCCACCTTTCCCTTTTTTCTTTCTGAGCCTTTAGTAGAACCATCTTTAATGTCAATATTTCAATCAGCTATCCCTTCGGGTCAGTCTCCACTTCTAGAAAGCATCCACAGCACTCTTCCAAGCGTCTACCCATGACCTAGTCACAAAACCATTTCTGCGTTTGATGAAGCAGCAACCTATTTTTCAGTATCCAAATCTGTATTAGTCGGGGTTTTCCAGAGAAACTGAACCAATTGAATGTTTGTATATTTATTTATTTACTTAATTATAGTTATTTATTTAATTTACTTATTTAACTTATTTAGTTACTTATTTGACTTATTAACTTACTTACTTACTTATTATGAGAAATTGGCTCCTATAGTTAGAGAGGATGACAAGCTCAGATCTGCAGTCAGCAAGATGGAGACCTAAAAGAGCAAATGGTGTAGTTTCATTCCAAATGCTCACAGGCTCAAGAGCCAGGAAAAACCAAGGTTTCAGTTCACGTCCAAAAGCAGGAAAGAACAGATGTCCCAACTCAAGTTTGTCAGGCAGGAGGACTTTCCCCTTATTTGCGGGAGGGTCAGCCTTTTTGTTCTATTCTGGTCTATAACTGCCTGGGTGAGATCCATCCACATTGAGAAGAGCAATCTGCTTTACTTAATCTACTAAGTCCAATGTTAACATCCAGAAACAACCTTACAGACACACAGAGAATAATGAATGACCAGATGTCTAGGGACCCCATGGCCCAGTCAAGTTGACACATGAAATTAACTATCACAGTCCTTTCCATTTTATTTCCATAATTTGTCCAGATTTGTTGACAGGATAGATGCTTTATTATCTGTTTCATTGATTTCTTAAGAGGTGTATGTTTTCTTATACTCTGCATATAGTTCTGCCCACTCAGAGCAAGCCTTTATTTTTTTCATTTACCACTTTAGCAGAAGAAGAGACAATTCCTTTATCTTCTCCTTTGAGAGAAATAAGATGCTTGGGAAAGTACTGTTTAGTGGACTACCTGTTCTGTTCAGCAGATTTTCCTAACACTCTGGGCTTACAAATTAGCAACTTCTGCTCTCAGATATTGATGCTGGCTTTCTTGAGACCCAGACCTAGATGAAAAACCTACAGTTCAAAGTATCTTTGTTTAAAAGGTCATTTAACACTTGTAACTGCAGACATGTGCTTATGGGAAGGGAATAAAAACTGAACTCACTGTTCACCCAAATTGTCTGAGGGTATTGCCTCAGCCCTGACCTTGTCCAGAGGAGGGCAGGTTTCCAAAGGCTTTTTTCTGAGGCTCTGACTCTGGGGAGGTGACCAGCACTTGTGTCACTAAAAAAAATGATTTAATGGTAGCCTTATTCAAAGGGTCACTGGATAACTGTGATTCTTGACCTCTGCCTGCTTCTGCTGGATGGGTGCAGAAACCAAAAAAATAAAAAATGTTGATTAAACTAGCTTCTTCCTAGAAAAGCTGTGCAGGTAACCCAATCTTCTTGATGCTATTTAGATGTGGGCAGAAGAGAACTACAATAGAGAACACTGGTCTCTAATGACTCTGAGACTGTCATGGCAACACAGTTTGGGATTTCAGGCAACACACTTCAGTCTAAGCTACTTCATTGATATATACTTTGGAGCCCATTCTGCAGTACAAGCACTAAGTTATTATTTTCTGTTTTAGAGGAATCTGTAACAAATGATAGGATCATTGAATTTTTTCCAAAACTTTACATATGGAGGGAAAAGGAACACAGCTTCCTAACAAACATATCAGGGAGTTCTGTGAGAATAAATACATCATAGGTAAAAGGGAACTCAGTCAATATACCAAATATCCAAAATCTTCAGGAGATTACTCAAAAAACAATCAATCATGCAAACCGAGTCACACAGTCACTATTTCTATTTTGCCTGGTGACTGGAAAATAGTTTGATTAATCAAGAGCAGAAAAATGCTTTGGGTAGGGATAAACATGCTCTTAAATGGAAGAGGAGTTTTTCAACCATAGAAAAGATCAGGACTCTTTCTTGTCTATGTAATGAATAGGTATCATGGAGGAGTTGGGGAGGAATGTCAAAGATTGAAGATGACATTAAACTCTCCAAGATAGTGAGAACACTAAATAATGAAAAATCTGATGAGGTTTAACTGGCCCAATGAAATGCGAACCACACTGTAGATGAGTTCATCGTGGGGAAGGGCAAAGTAGTACAACTGTAGACATGAACTGATGGGCACAGAGGAAAGGTTTGAGGAAGTTGTGAAGGGCATTCTTAAAACATGATGTTTATTTACTATAGCACCAAGAACCATAAGATACCTGGGCATAAACCTAACCAAAGAAGTAAAGGATCTGTACTCAAGGAACTACAGAACACTCATGAAAGAAATTGAAGAAGACACAAAAAGATGGAAGACTGTTCCATGCTCTTGGATTGGAAGAATAAACATTGTTAAAATGTCTATACTGCATAGAGCAATCTATACTTTTAATGCCATTCCGATCAAAATTCCACCGATATTTTTCAAAGAGCTGGAGCAAATAATCCTAAAATTTGTATGGAGCCAGAAGAGACCCCGAATTGCTAAGGAAATGTTGAAAAACAAAAACAAAACTGGCGGCATCACGTTACCCGATTTCAAGCTTTACTACAAAGCTGTGATCACCAAGACAGCGTGGTACTGGCATAAAAACAGACACATAGACCAGTGGAACAGAGTGGAGAGCCCAGATATGGACCCTCAACTCTATGGTCAAATAATCTTCAACAAAACAGGAAAAAATATTCAATGGAAAAAAGACAGTCTCTTCAATAAATGGTGCTGGGAAAACTGGACAGCGATATGTAGAAGAATGAAACTCGACCATTCTCTTACACCGTACACAAAGATAAACTCGAAATGGATAAAAGACCTCAACGTGAGACGGGAATCTATCAGAATCCTAGAGGAGAACATAGGCAGTAACCTCTTCGATATCAGCCACAGCAACTTCTTTCAAGATATGTCTCCAAAGGCCAAGGAAAGAAAAGGGAAAATGAACTTTTGGGACTTTCTCAAGATCAAAAGCTTCTGCACAGCAAAGGAAACAGTCAACAAAACAAAGAGGCAACCCACGGAATGGGAGAAGATATTTGCAAATGACAGTACAGACAAAAGGTTGATATCCAGGATCTATAAAGAACTTCTCAAACTCAACACACACAAAACAGATAATCATATCGAAAAATGGGCAGAAGATATGAACAGACACTTCTCCAATGAAGACATACAAATGGCTATCAGACACATGAAAAAATGTTCATCATCACTAGCCATCAGGGAGATTCAAATTAAAACAACATTGAGATACCACCTAACACAGTTAGAATGGCCAAAATTAGCAAGACAAGGAAACAACGTGTGTTGGAGAGGATGTGGAGAAAGGGGAACCCTCTTACACTGTTGGTGGGAACGCAAGTTAGTGCAGCCACTTTGGAGAACAGTGTGGAGATTCCTGAAGAAATTAAAAATAGAGCTTCCCTATGACCCTGCAATTGCACTGCTGGGTATTTACCCCAAAGATACAGATGTAGTGAAAAGAAGGGCCATTTGTACCTCAATGTTTATTGCAGCAATGGCTACGGTCGCCAAACTGTGGAAAGAACCAAGATGCCCTTCAACGAATGAATGGATAAGGAAGATGTGGTCCATATACACAATGGAGTATTATGCCTCCATCAGAAAGGACGAATACCCAACTTTTGTAGCAACATGGACAGGACTGGAAGAAATTATGCTGAGCGAAATAAGTCAAGCAGAGAGAGTCAAGTATCATATGGTCTCACTTATTTGTGGAGCATAACAAATAACATGGAGGACATGGGGAGATGGAGAGGAGAGGGAGTTGAGGGAAACTGGAAGGGGAGATGAACCATGAGAGACTATGGACTCTGAAAAACAACCAGAGGGTTATGAAGGGGTGGCAGGGGGGTGGGGGGGGGGGGCTGGGAGGTTGAAGAACCAGGTGGTGGGTAATAGGGAGGGCACGTACTGCATGGAGCACTGGGTGTGATGCCAAAACAATGAACACTGTTATGCTGTAAATAAACAAATAAAAATAAATATAAAAAAAAAACATGATGTTTAAAATTCTTTTAGAGGAGAACACACACAGCAACCTCTTTAGCCTCAGCTGCAGCAACTTCTTCCTGGAAACATCGCCAAAGGCAAAGGAAGCAAGGGCAAAATGAACTATTAGGACTTCATCAAGATAATGAACAGCAAAGGAAACAGTCAACAGAACCAAAAGAGAACTGTCAGAATTGGAGAAGACATTTGCAAATGACATATCAGATAAAAGGCTAGTATCCAAAATCTTTAAAGAACTTATCAAAATCAACACCCAAAGAACAAATAATCCAATCAAGAAATGGGCAGAGGACATGAACAGACATTTCTGTGAAGACACCCAGATGGCCAACAGACACATGAAAAAGTGCTCGACATCACTTGGCATTAGGGAAATACAAATCAAAACCACAATGAGATACCACCTCACACCAGTCAGAATGGCTAAAATTAATGAGTGAGTAAACAACAGGTGTTGGTGAGGATGCAGAGAAAGGGGAACCCTCAAAAAGTTGAAAATAGATCTATCCTATGACCCAGGAATTGCACTACTGGGTATTTACCCCAGAGATACAAATGTAGTGAACCAAAGGGGCACGTGCGCCCGAATGATTATAGCAGCAATGTCCATAATAGCTAAACTATTGAAAGAGCCGAAATGTCCATCAACAGATAAATGGATAAAAAAGATGTGGAAAAAAAAAATATATATATATGTTAAAAAACCCGAAATCTTGCCATTTGCAACAATATGGATGGAACTAGAGAGTATTATGCTAAGCAAGACAAATCAGAGAAAGACAATTATCATGTGATCTCAGTGACACAAAGAATTTGAGAAACCAGAGGATCATAAGGGAAGGGAGTGAGCAATGAGACAAAGTGAAATGAGAGGGGGAGACAAACCATAAGAGACTCTTAATCTCAGGAAACAAACTGAGGGTTGTGGAGTGGAGAGAGGAGGGAGGGATGGGGTGGCTGGGTGATGGACATTGAGGAGGGTATGTGTTATGGTTAGTGCTGTGAATTGTGTGTGACTGATGAATCACAGACCCGTGCCCTGAAACAAACAATACATTTTATGTTAATAAAATAAAGGCAAAGGAAAAGAAATTAAAAAAAAAAAAACTCCTTTAGCAGCATGCAAGGGATAAATAAATGAATAAATACCCTAAATAACTTACAGGTTGAGGTGCTATTTTTAAAGCCCAGGAATATTATCAATGATGTCAAAGCTCAATTTATCATGTTTACAGAAGTTCAATTTAATACAATATGAAGTACTATATTAATATGCTATATGGCAACCTAAGTAACCACACCAAACTGCCCACTGAAAACATTTAAAATGTCTGAAAGCATTTTTAAAATGTTTCCAAAATGTACTGAGGAGCTAGCAAGATAGTAAAGGAGAACAGAAACCCAAAGAGGTGAACAGAATACTAAAGCCCCTTTTGTCCTGAGGACAATCTCTGAGACCTCTGATTTTGATGATTCCATAGGGGATGGAAGTCAGAAGTCAAAACCCAAGGCCAGAAAGGATGAGAAATCTAGGGGGAGTCCCTCCCAACACAAAGGGATATGGCCTCAGGTCAGGATGAACCAGAACAGACTCCTCATCTCCACCACCAGTAGTTATATCCTCAAGCCTGTTCTTGATTGGCTGCACAAAATCACATCACATGAGTGATACCTAACCACAAGCCAAGAATCTAAAATTTTAGGGAGAGACAATATGACAGCTAAAAGTTAGCATCTAGCGAGATGTTACAGTCAGATTGCATTTAAATACTGACTCATCACTTGACCTTGGGCAAGGGATTTAAGTTCTCTGTGCCATTTTTCTCAATAGTGTATTGCAATGGTAATGCCTCACCGGGCTAACATAAAAATTAAATAAATTCAAGCACTTAGGGCAGTATCTGGCATATAGTAAGTTATATAGAAGTGTAAATGAGTTTCAAAATTGAAGAATAAATCAATAAAAGATAGGAGAGAGGGTTTGTGATTGGAAGGCAGAGATTTTGACCACATGAGGTTATATGGAAGAACCATGTATAACAGCATTTGGTAAATTATGTACCTTATGTAAATTATATATTACATTATGGTAAATTATATATCTTATATATAACATGCATTTTTCTGTATGTGGTTTTATCTTCTTTTATAAACCCTATAGAAGTGGTTCACAAACTTTTGATCTAAATTTCCCTTTATATTCTTTAAAATTATTAAACATTGCAAATAGCTTTTGCTTCTGGGTTGTATCCATAAACATTTACAGTTTTAAAAATGAAAACAGAATTTTAAAATATTTATTAGTTCATTTAGAAATACCAATAAGCCTGAGGGGAGTCAGGGGACTTGGTTAGTTAATCGCCAACTCTTGATTTCAGCTCAGGTCATCTCATGGTCATTAGATAGAGCCCCACATTGGGCTCCCACTGGGTATGGAACCTGCACAAGATTCTCTCTTTCTCTCCCTCTGCCCTGTGCGCACTCTCTTTCTAGATAAAAACAAACAAACAAAAATAAGCATATTATATATTAACATAAATAACAATCTGATAAAAATTCGTCACATTAAAAAAAATGTATGCCTGTTTGACTCAGTAGAACATGTGACTATTGATCTCCGGGTCATGAGTTAAAGTTGGAAGTAAAGATTACTTAAAATATAGATATATATATATAGAGAGAGAATTTGTCACATATTACAAAACAAAAATTATGAGAGAAGTGATAATATAAAATATTTTTAGTAAATTGTTTTAATATCTGGCTTAATAAAAGGCTGCTAGAGTCTCCTATCTTTAGCATTCAATGTGTTTTGGCTAAAGTATCAGGTAAAAAATAAAAGCCAACCTTATAGAAATATGACTTTGGAAAGAGAAAGAATATTTTAATGATGTTTTCAGATACTTATGAATTTTTTTTCTTTGTTACTTTACCAAAAATTGACAAGTGGCACTTTCTTAAAAGTTGGTTACAATGTAGAATCAGAAATGATAACAATGAAATTTCATACTCCATGATGTTAATATCCATGAATTGAACTTTCACTTTGAATGGATCTTCTATCTGTGGAAACTCTACTGGTTCACTGAGTTAAGTAGATCTTCTAAATGTTGACAAATTTTTACCATCAATATTTTTTAAAAAATCACATTCGTAAATCACCACTAATCTCATCAGTAACTTTTTAATATTAGAAAAGAGTCACGCTGAAAGTGGCAGATACAAATTTTCCAAAATTCTAATTCTTGCTTGAAAGCTTTAATTTTATAATTAGCAACCAAGAGTGATAATTATTTCCTTTGAACTGACAGCCTGATTTCATTAATTTTCAAGAAAATATCTGCCAAATACTCAAATCTGAATAACTATAGAGTGTCAGTTGTTCTTTCAAGAAAAAAAGTGGCATTCCATGAAAAAGCAGCTAGTTCAGCTTGCAACTGAAACAATCTGTTTTTCATACTTTGGTATACAGTGGAAGTACTTTACATACACTTGCCAGATTTCATATGAAATATTAAAAAGACCTATACTCAACAATCAGAATTTAATAAGTATTATTTTTTGCTACTTCATCTAAATCATTCCTAAGAGAAGCCAGCTTTCCCTTTTTTCTTTTCTTACTGCAAATGAGTGCTTTTCAGGATAAGGAAGACCAGAGATGAAACATAGGCTACAAATGCTCAGGCCAGTTTGGAGAGTCACATACCCATCTGGCTGTGGGACATGAAAACACCAGGAGATACCAAGTCCTGTCACAACACTATGAAACCACAGGAGCCAGTGTTGTGCATCTTTCTGATTTGTACTTATTTCAAAAAAAAAAGAAAATATTTCGTCCAACTTACACTTAGAAATTATACTTCTACTACTATACTTCTACTTCTACTGTATACTTCTACTATAATGTAAGCCTTGATTCTGATAGTCCTTCTTACATCTCTGAATTGTTCCTGGATCAAAATAGCCATTAACTTATATGGCTTCTGAAAACCTCACAACTGGATCACTAAAAATATGCTAAAAAGACAAAGTTAAAAAAATACACTTAAGATTTTTTCTATTGTGGTATTTAATTTTGGGAAATTAAAAATCATCTACAAACTGAGGTTCAACCCCTTCTTCCACCACACACATGCACACACATGTACACATTTCCCAGATATGATTTTGTGAAAATAAAAGCTTTACCTTCAAAAATATTAGAAACAGGAAAGCATGTGTGAGGCTGAACATAAAACCTGGAGTACCTACTCACAGTTGGCACTAATGGGTATATAAGAAACTGCATGGACTACACCTGGAGGAGAGGGTAGTTTATTTGGTAAAATCATGGTCATTCATAAGAGTTGAATGAAGAAATGAAGTGCATTTTATATGCACTTACTTTGGGAAGAAAAATGTCTAAGAAATTTATTTTTAACCAGTCACAATTTTACACACTGGAAATAATAATAACAATAATAATATTAAATCAAATGTTAAATAAGAGCATGAACTTTGGGATCTATTAATTTTCTACTGCTGTGTAACAAATTATCTCTAAATTAGAGGTTTAAAACAACACCCATTTATTAGTTCACAGCTCTGCACATCACAAGTCCTGGCGCAGTGTGACGGTAGTACATGAAAATCTGTATAACCTTTGGCTGCCATAGACTGCATTGACTGGGTGTCTGCTTCCATGCTCATTCAGGTTGTTGGCCAAATTTAGTTTCTTGCAGTTGTAGGATTGATAATACCATTGCCTGACAGCCACATTTCTTACCTTGCTGTAGCAATGGAGAAACTCCCTGAATCCAATCCCTCCCATGCTTCGAATCTCTTTCACCAGAGAGAGCCGCGACCCTTTAAGTATTGCTTTGCACCAGGACCTCAGCTCCTTCTTCTTCTTGTTCTTTTTTTTTTTTTTAACATTTATTCATCTAATTTGAGAGACAGTGAGTTGGGGGAGGAGCAGAGGAGACGGATAGAGAGAGAGAGAATCTCTAGCGGACTTCCCTCCGAGTTCAGAGCCCCACTTTGGGCTCAATTTCAGGACCCTAAGATCATGACCCCAGCTGAAACCAAGAATCGGATGCTCAACGAAATGAGCCATTCCTGGGACCTCTGATTCTTTTGTGGGACCTTCCTGGCTGACAAGACATGATTCTTAGTCTTTGCTTATTTGCTAGAAAAACAGGAACAATTACTCTCAGTCCTTCTCAGGTGAAGAACACGTGTCTTAAGTTTCATTCATAGTTTCCCCCACGGATCAGGACTCATCTCTCTGTCATGACCATGGGTGGACATTCTTAAATTCATGTGGTGCAAAAAATGACTAAATTCTTGCCTAGTGAGAGGGTTTGAATAAAGCCCTTGTTTTGTTAAAAAAAAATGCATTATATCTGTAACAAAATTAATACTTCCCCTGGCAACTGATGCTTGGAACATTATTACTTAATCACTTGACTCCCAACAGTGTGGGCTGCATTTGCTTTTTTAAAAATTAACTTAAAATAGAATTTAATGTAAAGTATAGGGGAAGGCAGCGTAAGGATGACTAAGGTTTAGCATCTTACCTTTCAGGCTTCATTGGGTTTTTGTCTCCGTCTCCTTCATCCCTAAACTTTCAATCTGTTGGCTCCTTTCTTAGGCAAAAACAAATCCCAGGTGTCCATGCTGTGCACCTGTGTGTGAGGCAAAGGAATCTGAAGAGTGACACCTTGACATAGACCCAGCCATTCTAAGAAAGAGGAGAGGAAGCTGGAAGCAGGATGGGAATAGTGAGCCTGGAGGGCATCAGCTGTCACACACAGACACACATAAACACACAAGCAGGCCCACACACACAGCATTGTGCCAGCCTCCTTCTGAGAAGCCTCTTTTTATTTCTTGTTTTTGTTTTGCCAATCTCTCAAACCACCTGCCTGGAATTTAACAGAATACATGCATTTTTCTCCAATCCAAGATCAGTGCCAATACCTAATGGACAGAAGGAAGCAGTCAGAGCCTGAGATCCTGGAGTTTGGGACTGGAAGGAGTCAGCATCTTAGCCATGCTAAGGGGAGGCATGTCCTGGAGGTTTGGTGGAACAGAAATGAAAAGGAGTTTCTCAGTTCCTTACCTGGACTACAGGTCTCTTGAATGAAAAGGAAATTCTCTTTATGTTTTTATCCTCAAAACCTAATACTTCAAAATGAACTCAGCAAGTGTTGTGTGATAATGTGAGTTTTGTGGTAGATGTCTTCGTGCTAATGATGTTGACAGGCATGGCAATGATTACAATAAAGAAGCCAAAGTTGTTGAAAGAAAAAAAAAAAGATTCTGCCCTACCTGAAAGTCTACTGAGATATGGCCCTGAGTCAAGAAAGACTTTTGGGTAAATTATTTTGTTTTGTATTTAAAGGTGAAAGACACAGGAATTCTATATATTCTTCTATAAATGGGTCACAGGGTGAGCAACATTCAGTTAGAACAGGAAGAGTTTAATGAACCCCTGGTACGTGTCAAAAAATTTTCAAGCACCACCACATTTAATGCATCAAATTCCCTAGGACCTAAGTGTGTTATGCCAACTTCTCACTTGAAACCAATTCCAGGATGTTGCACCTTCCAGAGGTTGCTCTGTACAAGAAGGGGCTAGAGTTGGCAGCCTAGTCTTATCCTGGGAGACCTCATGCCCTGTTCCACAGTTGCTGAGCCATACCCTAATGGAACACAACTGTCGGGCCATTCTGATGGAGGGTAAGTCCAAGCAGTATTTTTTTTTTTTTAAGAAAGAAACCTAGATTCCTTCCAAATGGCAATATCACCTTCAGCCAGTTGTTTTGCACAAACATCTTTGCTGCCATCCAGAAATCTGTGCACATACTTTCTCGGTGCTTTCCTGCCCTTAGCTAATGCTATCCTTCCTTGGCAAGGAAAGTCAGGGCAGCCTGCAGCAAAGATTGGTAAAACACATCTCTTGGTTTCTCTGTTCACAAGCCCCGGAGAAGTCACTCAACCATGAGCTGAAAGCACCTCTAGCCCCTGGGAAAGGCTGTTCTTTAACCAAACCAGAAAGATGTTTGTCTCCCTTTTTCTTCACACTCAGATAAGGAGACATCACTGATCCCCTTAGAGATTTATCCTAGTCAACCAGGAAGTTTTCTCCCAAACAGCCACAGTAAAAATAGAAAGAATATTTATTAACCTTAACATAGGGGTTCCAGATGGCAATCTGGCCTTTCATCTCAACTAAGGGAAATGGCAGGGACAAAATTCAAGAGATGGAAAATGGAAAAGGTACCGCCTGTGGGTGCTTCATCTTAGTATCCTGATGGCTTTAGAGATGAATCTCCATCAGGCAAAACCCAGGTCTCTTCTCGGAAAGCAGACTACAGTTTCACTTACAGGATGTTGAGTGCTATTCCCCGATCCCTTGAGCACATGTATGGCAAATGCACCTCATTACACAAGAAGAAGGCAAATAAAATTGCTTCCAATATTTTTTGGATAAATACAGTGGGAGGCCATTGAGAAACAGAAGCCAGATTTCACACATATTTAATTTTCAAAAAAAACATTTAAATAGTATTAAGCTTTTCCACACATCCATATTGGCTTAAAATTCATAATGTTGTAATTCAAAGCACTTTTTAAAAACCTAATGATTCTAAATACATGCTTGTGAAAGGAAATGTATTGTTCATTGACCTTGTTCATTTTTCTAACCTTGTTGGATTTGAATAAACTGAAAAGCATTTAATGGACAGAGCCTTTTGCCCATAGTCAGGAGACCTGAGATTTCACTACTAGCCATGGAATTAACTAAATCCAATTCGTCTGTATTCTCCTTGACTCGCCAGTGCTAACACCTAACTAGAATCATTCTGATTCCTTGAGGGCTCTTGAATACTGGTTGTATTTTCCCCTATTTTGTTAGAACTCTTTAGAGGTAAAGCTGGGCTTTAGAATCAAACAGAGCCAAAGTCAAATTCCTTACTAACTGTATGTCCTTCAGCAAGTTATTTTATGTCTCTGAGTTTCAGTTTCCTCTTCTGTTAAGTAGACATAATAATAATAAATGCTAAGATTGTCATGAGGAATTTATTAATTAATATATATGACATAGTGGGTGTTCAATTAATGCTAATTAATTTTTATTGTTATTGTTATTGTTTTTCTTTTCCTTTTGTAATTAATTTCTTCTGTCAGAAAATATACTGTGTCTCCTACTTCTTATATTTTCATACATTGAAATTCCACCTATTAGCCAATTTCTTTTCTCACGTATGTGCTCTCTGCCATGCCTCCCCCAATCCCCATAGCTAGTGAATATTCTGTGATCTCTGATCATATGCCACTTCTTTTTACATATCTCTGGTAACACTTGTCACTTAGTGGCTTTTACTGTAGCTTGGTTACCTTTTCCCCAAAATCCAATCATCCTAATTAGAATGATAGCCTGTAGAAGCCAGGAAGCAAAATGTTCCTCCCTTAAAATTCTTAAAAGTGTATTGAATAAATATGCATATATTCTGGTATAATGTTGCTTGGTTTGTGTATTAATTTGTTAGAAGCAGAAATTTTTTTTATTTTAGTGGTTTTTTTCAACTTAAGCATTTAAATATTCAATTCAGTAAATATACTTTGTCCTGAAGTTCAGAATGAAAAAGTCCCATTTCTAAAGAGTTCCAAAAGTTCAAAAAAGTTCAAAAAGTTCCAAAAGTTTCATTCAAAATAAAAAAAAAAACACATTTCTGGAAAGTCTTACTCCTTTCATCTGACAGGGCACTGCAGCTGTCAATTTTTTATTCTCTGTAAGTAGACATAATTCCTTCCAGATCTAGGTGGTCATACTTCCAAAACAATGGGCAACACAGCCATGTAACCGCCCTCCCCCCATGCTCCTTCACCTTTTTCTGCTTCAGTTTTCTCACCTGCAAAATGGGTGGGAAGATATGAGCAGATGATCTTTTAAGAGACCTTCCTTCTCTAAAAAGTTTTAATTTGCCATTTTTAAACTGAGAGCATTGATCTTGGTGATCTTGAGTGTTTCTGTCTGCAGTATGATTCTTTGCCACCTTCTCTTGCCTAGACTACATAGGATCTCAATCAGAATAACCAAAATTAATTTCTCAGACATTGCATCCACTATTCAAAAATTTAGCAGCTACTTCTAGTGTTCCCCTGGGGTTTCTCCTCTATATTAGTAATTAAGTTTGTCTCTACTATCCAAGGATTCCATTACTGTTTTCCTTTATTCTAACCTCATCTTCAGTTGCTTCTGCTTCTCTTAGAGCTACCTGTGCTGTTGGGGTGTCAATGTTTTGGAACAGGATTTTTGCCTTGGCTTTCTCATCTTTTAAATTAATTACATTTCATCATCTTTAAAATGAACTACATTTTGAATGTTCTTATGCAAAGCTAGGGGTGATTAAATCTCAGGATAAACCTAAGTGAGAACACCAAGAGACCCCCATTCTATAATAATAAGATAATGTAGATGTACCGTTAATGTTTGATCATTAGGAAATAACATTTATATAAAAGTTTATCAAAATAATTCTTATTATGAATCCCTGAATGCAACTAGGAATGAAGGGAATTGGTCAGTCACCGCAGTTTGAATGATCCAAATAATTTGGGAATTACCAACATTTAGTGTAATCATTAAAAGGGTGACATCAACCTGGCTAGACTACTTTGGATATTGCATTGCCAGTAGCTTTGAGATGCTATACCAGTACCAATATGAATGAACTTGAGATCTTGAGAGAGTTGGTGCAAGGCAGATTTTCTGTTTTTCTTCATTCATGCAAATCATGTGTGGGAATGCATATTCCAACCTCTGTCAACAAGGAGTCTGAAATGCCCAAACCCTTTGTCCAACTACTTACTCCACATTGACAAATATTTGGAGCAAGATCTAAGATTAAAAATTTAAGCCAGCGTACTAGAGATTGGAGCATTCACAGAAAGGAACAAAGAAGTCATTACAAAGTTTTTTGCCTCAGTGGAATGTCACTTTGGGGATTTTTCCTTTGAATTGTTTGTTTTTCTTGTAATAGGAAGGTTGTGGTGCAAACTGCTTGGGAGAAAGTGCACTCCCAGGTGCCCTGTGATAAGACCTTGTAAATGAAGCTTCAAGAAGAGATTAATGGTGGAAAGAATATCAACAATGGCCCTTTCCAACTTCTAATCTTGATAACAGATTTTTCAGAGATAATCATAGTACAAATCATTTTCTCAATAGGTAGCTACGTAAGAGTATAAGGCAAAAATCTTTGCTAGTAATAGTGTTGATTTTCCTAGGGGATTCCATTGGCTTGCCTCCCTGAGGACTTGCAAAGATAGTAGGAGATGGTGGAGGACTCAGGTTTTAGGATCCTTGCCATCTCTCTCTATCATTAATACCCTACTAACATCTACTATGTTCCTGGAACTAGGTTCAGCACTAGAAAGATGGGGAAATATCCAGGCAAAATCATTCCTGAGAATTATCACTTGGCCACAATTATCAAAGGCTGGACTCCATTCAGGAGTCCACTTGCCAGCTTCTCCAGGGGCTCAGTTGCAAGAGAAGGTGGGTGTTCACCTTGTGGAATGTGATTTCTGCCCTATGAGCTGTGGTAGGAACCCTACTGCTATACATAAAACCACAGCAACTTATTCTGTCTGATTCGGTGATTTACTAGGAAAGAAAAAGAAATTTCTGTCAACTAAAGAACATAGTTTGCAAATAGGTTGCAAATGAGGATTTTTTAAAAGATTTTATTTATTTATTTGAGAGAGAGAGAGTGGGAGAGAGCATGAGAAGGGAGAAGGTCAGAGGGAGAAGTAGACTCCGCATGGAGAGGGGAGCCCCATGCAAGACTCAATCCCGGGACTCGATCCCAGGACTCTGGGATCATGACCTGAGCCAAAGGCAGTTGTTTAACCAACTGAGCCATCCAAGTGCCCGCAAAAAGAGAATTTTAGCTGTTTTATTTGAAGTGTTTTCCCTTAGAAAACCTGGATTGCTGTCTTTTTCCACCTGGTATTCTGTAATGAATTTATAAGATCCTTTGAGGGGGTGACATTCTGGCTATCGGAGCACTGTATATTTACATTCTTGGGTCAAGGCAGCCTGTGCAAATAGCAAGACAGGTTGTGAAGCTATGAGAGACTTACAAGAACACATAGAGAGCTTATTATAAGCAAGATGAAGCATTGAGTGATGGTCAGCATTTCTGAGAAATTCCAGGAAGAAAACCACTTGGCACTGAGGTGGAAAATAATAACACGGTAGTAGTATTTCTATCTCTCTCCTAACCTCTTACCTCAACTCTCTTCCTGTGAGCAATTCTTGCTGTGCCTATTTTGTCACTATAGGAGAAAACATTGACTTAGGTAAAACAGCCATTCTTTGAGCAATCAAGGTTGTAGAAGTGCTAATAAATGCTGTCCTTGTTACTTCGAATCATTTCCCCAGGGCATTTGTCATTTGTACACTGAGATGTTCTGACAGCCATTTGGCACTTGCATTTTGTCATGTTGTAATGGAGTATATTTCCACTGCATTCAATATTTTTTCACTCCAATTACATGCATTGAATCAAACCCTCACTATAGCAAAATTTGTCTGAAGCCCTCCCCAGAGCCAAGATCCACCAGAGAACCTTGCTCTGGTAAGTGCCAGTGGGTCTGTGTAGTGGCTTCCTCTTGATTTGAAGAGCAGCTGATTTGATTTGGTCTCTTATTTGAGAGTGAACCAGATCATTTGCATTGTAAATAAAACCATTTCTTGTCTTTATTTCCATCATATTTGATTGCTTTTGGCTGCTTAACTTGGATAATTTAATCATGGGCCATATGAAAGAGAGCAGAGAAAGATTTTAAATAAGTTTAGGAGGGAGCTCAAAGCAAATCTATGGCAGTAACAGATGAATAAAGCATTTCTGCTTTCAGACTTTGTGAGCATTGTATGGCACATGAATTATCATCTCTGCTTCAGGAAGTCATAGGAAAGTTAGAATAGTGGCCTCTCAAAATGTATCCCTTGTTAAATTCAGGCTTGATATGACATGCCAGGTAGCATTTCAGTGAGACTCTGGTATCCTATCTGTGGAGAGAGAGAAAGACACGTGCTCTGCAGCCAAGCTATAATGCAAGGCATCTCTCTGCTCCTCTCAGCCTAGAAGGCAAGTGAAAGCAGGGTAGCACTGAGAGCAATTGGTTTTCTGCAATGATTGTTACAGGATAGAGAGTGGGAAAAAATGGCTCTTATAAGTATCTCCCTTTTTGCTACCATTTAACTATTTTGAAAAAGCAGCCATTCCCCAGGATAGCATAGAGGAAATGAACTTAAAATAGTCTCAAAGATCTTTTTAAAGCCTTAATTACTTCTGTTGTACTGAGTCATTATTGATTTGATATTCCCAAGAACTACAATTATTTCTCCAGATGATGAGACTTGAAGATAGGGCCTTCTAGATTCCCAGGATGGGCTCAAAGATGTTTCTTGCAAATTTTCCAGTAAAAATTTCATTCTTTCCTTGCTTTATGTTTGGTTTTGGCAGTGTCTGTGGGCAACAGGTGGTGGGTCATAAGTCCTGCTCAAAACAGTCAAAACTCTCACTCCACTTACAAATCATGTGGGAAAATCTCAAGGAGAGCTACCCTGTCCTTGGAAGATGCTGTCTAATCCAGCCACAGCTGACTCTCCCAAAGTGCAGGATTGCACCCACTCCCTGGAGACTCTTTCTTTCTGAGAAGGGCCATGTCCTAGGCACAGCTGACCCTTGACAGGAATGAGGGCCTCTAGGAGACTCCTGGGTCTAACCTTGGCAGCTTGTGGCCAGCTGAGCCATCAGACTAGCCCCATGTCCCTTTGCTTCTGATCATCTCTCCTCTTTCAACAATTTATCTCCATGTTGCTCTGAGTTGCTTTTCTTACCCAGACTTCTACAGTTTCCTTCTCTTCCTAACATTTCTTCAGTGCTCCTTAAAACTCTTTATCTATCACGCACCAATTCTTCCCCCCCTCTTCCTTCTTCTTCTTCTTTTCTTCTTTTTTTAAAGAAAGGAGATAGAAGTTCATTAACCACACTGCAAAGAAACAGTGGACAAGACAGCAAAACAGAGACTATCTGCGAAAAGACAGTGGTGAGGGGCCACAGTTATGCGAGGAAGAGGAATTATGGTAATGTACAGAGTTCTCCCTTTTTGGTAATCTTAGGAACTATGCATGGTTGTAATTGATCACTTAGGGCATATGGGCATTTTGAAGAGGTCACTTAATGAGACTGTTTGCATTCAGCTCAGTGGTCGCTGTGGGCCCTTTTGCTTTGATCAATTTCCATTGTTCAAGCCTAAAAGCTGCCTCTACATTTGCCTCTGAACAATTTTGACCCTTAAATTTTTAAGGTTGATGAAGGTAGTAGTCTTATCTTCTGGAACTTTTTCGTGCTGAAAAGGGGGCATAAATATGTCCCTATCTAGTAATGGAAGGCTGAAGCAGCTATGTCTAAAGTTGATAAAATATGGGAGTCTCCTTGAGCAGAAAGGATCATCCGTCTACCTGAAGTTGCGGCGATGAAGGAGTCTTGACACCAGGCAGAGAGCTTTGGGCGAAAACACCAAAACATGATTAGAACAAGAAGAAGACAAAGAAGCCTAAATAAGAGCCCTTCCATGTTGACAAAAATCCTCCTATCCAGGAGTTTAACCAATCATCAAAGGAAAGAGAGGATCATTTAGCACCAGTTTGAGTGTTCATGTCTTTTAATAACCCTGTCATATTTTTGTAGTAATCTGTTATATATACGTAACACTCTGTTTTAGTAAAGCATGGATTCCTCCTTAAGTGGCAGTCAGGATTTCAAGGGCCATTCAGTTTTGGAGAGCATTTTGAATTTATGGGTTACTGCATGTTGAGCTTAGTTAAATGTGGCTGCTATATATACTTAGCTAAAGCCTCTATTTGCAATTTTATATCAATAGAAGCAGGTACTGGGACAAATATGGCTAGGAGATAAACCGATCAAGAAGCCTTCTTTGATGTCTAGCTTTACCAATATCCTAATTATGAGGAATTGCTGGCAAGTGGGTGATGACAGGTCTGAAAGATATGAACATCCCCAACCCAACCATAAGGAAAGTGGGGCCATCCATTATCTCCACAAGTCCATACTTAACCCCATTGAGTGGGGTACACTCTGGCTTTGAAGGAGTGATTTTGTGATCCCAGCCACAGAATTGGTTAAGGTGATAGTTGAGTTACACAATTGTTGGGGAATCCATCCCATTTTCCAGATGTTCAAATAATCATATGCCCATGAGGTCCTGTTATTATCCCCACAGAATAACAACCACAAAAATTATCTGTACATGAGCTATTGTGGCAATTTCTTTGAAGTTTACCTCAAGTTGTCTGGCTTAGGCAAATGAATGGTCAAAGATAACCAAAACTAGAATTTAACATCCACAAATTATTGAAACATAATTTTTCTCTCTAAAACCACCCTTATTGGGGTGCCCGGGTGGCTGAGTTGTTAAGTGTCTGTCTTTGACTCAGGTCATCATCCCAGGGTCTTGAGATCCAGCTCTGCATCAGGTTCCCTGCTCAACGGGAAGCCTGCTTCTCCCTCTCTGGCTCTCCCTGCTTGTGTTCCCTCTCTCACTGTGTCTCTCTCTGTCAAATAAATACATAAATCTAAAAAATCACTCTTTTTGGTGGGTCAATTCTTTTAATTCCAATATTCCTCTTAACTCCTAGTCTTTACTGAAAACTAGCACCTACTTGAGGATTTCCACCCCTAGAAAGCTTCTTTAGGGGAGAGCCTTCCCATTCCTGTGTCGCTTGTGTCAGATATTTAGGAAGCTGGATCAGTAAGTTTCTCATTTCCCACAGCTTCTTTCGACTGCTGCTTCTCCTCCCTTACGCAAAACCCCTGCTTATTTGAGGCTCACACCAAGCATTCATATAGCCCTGAATGCCACCTCTACTTCCAACTTCAGTGCCTACTGGGATCCCTGTTCCATGTGTCACCTCATTATGAATATGCTGAATACTGCAGCATAGGTTTGGGGTTCTATCTTTTGTTTAGAAATTATTTTTTTCATTGAAGTTTAATGAACATGTAGTGTTCTATTAGTTTCAGGTGTGGATTATAATGATTCAATAATTCTATACATTAGTGCTCAAGATAAGTGTACTCTTGATTCCATTTATCTATTCACCTCTACCCCCTTAACCCGTAACCCTTATCTACAACCTCAATATTTCTCTGATTCCTCCACACACATTCTACTCCTCACTTTGCCATCTCTGTGTACTTACCTGTCACTTGGCTCAAACCCCTCCCTCCCATGAGTCAATTTCTTTCCAATGCATTAAGTCTCTGTTCAGGTCCTGTCTTTTTTCATGAAATGTCTTCAAGCATACCAGCCCAAAGTGGTTTCTCATCCTGCAGATCCATAGCATTTATTTTCTCTGCCAGGTGATCAAAAATAAAACATATGATAGCTGTGACACTTTCTGATTCTGTAAAACTTACCATTGAATCTCTGTCCTTTCAAATATCTCGCTGTAACTCTTTGTGCCACACAGGAGGTCCCTGCTGCCATTTTCATCCTCCTCATCGCCCCCATGGGGAAAAAGAGTAAACCCTCCAAGGAGTAGGTGAACTCCTTGAACCCAAATGATGGATTTATAATCACCATCACACATCTGATGATTTCAAACAAAAAACTGAAAGCAGAACTCATTTCAAATAGTAATTTAATCACTTCATTTGCACACTTGTTTTTTTTTCATATAAAATAGACTGCTAATTAGTTTTTTAAAATGCAGTTATAGTGATAAACCTGCTCAGAATAAATTCTAGAGATGAAGTACCTTCACTTCCTACATCCCTCATTTTACCAAAAATGTTATTTTATCAGTTAGTATAATTTTAAACCACATTATGAATCAAGTATGGGTCAGAGGAGGAGTTTTGTTCATTATAGTCTTTTGGGAACACAGGATGACTGAGTATCTCAATGCACATTTGCACTGGGACTGGGGCAGAGAAATCAGCTCTAGACCGTCTATCTCCAGTGACTGAAAGTTCTAGCCCAGAAATGACATCAGTTGCTTTTCCCTACAGAACACAGATCCATTAGCCAGTACCAATCCATGATCTACCCAACCACAAGAATTCAGAAAGTGCTGTCTGCCACGTGCTAGGAAGTGCTGGAACTGATGTATAGCACTAATAACTACTATAACTTAGCTAACATTAAACTGCTTGTGTTGTGTTTATGCCATATCATTATAATATGATGAGAGTAATGGGAAGGCAGTTTAATGAGTTGCATTTTGAGGCCAGAATAGCCTGAGTTAAAACTCTTTTTTGCCACTTGTTAGCTGACCCTATGTGGCCTGGAACAGCACACCTGACCCCTCTGAACCTCAATCTTATTAACTGCTAAATAAATATTTAACAATATTTTATGAGGATTCAAGGAGATCAAAATTTTAAAATCCAGAACAATTTTTGGTCAATAATAGATACTTTATATATATAAATATATATGTTTTCTTTTTCTTTTACCAGCTATATTAATGTTTTGTTCACCTCCTTTTGTCCTTCCTGACTTCCTTTATGATCATGGATTTCTTATTGCCTGAGTTTGAAAGAGTCAATCCCATTTCCCTTACCTGTAGATGAGCATGTTCATTTCAATGCTCTACCAATACTGTGCTTTCACCAATTTTCCACCATATTTATCACTTCCAAGACTGTTTTCTGTTATGCAATTTTCTCTTTTTGGTCTGATCCAGCTGTTCGACAAATCCCTTTAAATACTTTGAGAGTCACTACTCACCCTATCCCTCCTGAATTCTGTTAATTTTTCAAGGCCACACTGTATTTCACCATATAGATCCTAAATCATTCAGGGATAAGAACCACATTTTAAACTTGTATACCACTGATAGAGTCAGGCATTTTACTTTCTGTTACCCACACAATAGCAGGTGTAAAGTCATTCATTAGTAGCATCCACGGTGTATTCGGTGTATTCATTCTCCAGGGTTGCCTGAACAACATTCCACCAGCAGGGGGGCTGCAGCAACTGAAGTTCATCTTCTCACAGTTGTGGAAGTCAGATGTCCAAGACTAAGGTGCCAGCTGAATGGGCTCCTTTTGAGAGCCGGGAGGGAGAACCTGTTCCAGGCTTCTCACCTGGCTTCTAATGGTTTGCTGGCAGTCTGTGCATCCCTGGGCTTATATTAGCATTGCTCTGGTTTCTCCCTTTGTCTTCACATGGCAGTCTCCTTGTGTGTGGGCATCTATACCCGAAGTTTCCCTTTTTATAAGGACCCAGTCAGGTTGGGTTAGGGTCCATCCTAATGACCTCATTTAACTAGTTACGTCTGCACTGGCTTTATCTCTAAATACATTCACATTCTGAGGAACTTTAATTCTTGAAGTTAATATGGCAACATATGAATCTGGTGGGGACACAGTGCAGCCCATTACACATGGGCTATTATAACCAAGACAAATATTTAATGATTTTACATAGAGAATAGTATGATATCAGTATTTCTGCCATATCAAAGTAAGATATTCAGAATGTCAAAAACGTGATACTGATATAGAGTAAGCATGTGTCAGAGACTAATTAACCTAATTCACAAGAGAACTAGCAGAATGGCAGAACTTCTTCCAAGAGCATTTGAGGAACAGAAATTTATATATTCCTGGGCAAAGATAAGCTGAAATAAGTTTGCCAAGTTAGAGACAAACTGGAAGAAGGTCTACAGACAATAAACCCACAAACTTTGGGATCATATTTCCTACCAGACGTAAGTTATTTGCATGTATTTTGGACAAAATCAAAAATTAACATGTAATGTCACAGAGTCTGTGCTTTAATCAGTAGTAATAGCAGGTCAAACAAAGTTGCATACTTCTGTATAATTAAGTGATCCTTGGGTAAGACAGTATGATATCAAAAGCATTCTTTTCCTCTATTTCCGGTTTTAAGAAAACATTCTTTCAGATGTTTTCTTAATAGTCGCCACTGAATAATCTCTAAAGATTATTCCTAATCACACAAATGCTTGTTTCATAAAGTGTCAGTCCAGTTACTTTATACTGTTGAAACAAGGGATGTTACCTAACGGTATAAACTTCCTTGTGATCATCATATCTAAAGCTAGTTACTAAAGTCATAAAATAAGTTTTTGTCTCGAAATTTCATAGGGATTCCTGGACTCTGAATGGACTTTGAAAAGCTTCCATTAGTTTTTCTTCCATTTAGAAACTCAGAATCCAAGCCCAGGATATTTTCTCTACCAGGTTTTATTTGTGCTATTGGTAAACAGGAGTGAATTCTCTCTTCAAGGTCTCCAATATCTGCTAATACACCTGATCCACAAAGAAATGATCTTTCTTCCTACTTCTAATGTCTGTTATACATGACAGGTATCAAACCAGTTCCATTGGAAGGTTTATAGGCATGGGTTGCACGTGTGAACTAGAACCCTTGTTCTTTAGTCATTGTCTTATAATAAAGGCATTAAAGAAAATGAACTCTCAAACTTGATATTTGTATTTGGTTACACAATCAATTTGTCCAATTTTGCCCCAGTTAAAAAAAAATATTATATCAGATTCTCTTGAACTTATGCAAATAACTAAACTGGCATGAAAAGCAGAGACATGGTAAAAATATCTGTTTCTGTATCCTGAGAGGTCATGAAAAAATATAACATTTAAGGAATGTACCGTGTTAAACTGCAGAAGTACTTTTTTATGAAGTTGAGACATAGATCAAGGAAAAGGAGACAGGGCTTTCTGGAATACCTGGTAAAATATAGAACACTAAAAATAGTATCAGTAATATTTTAAGACAAATAACCATAGTTCTGCTTTTCTCCTTATCAATCGTAGATATCAATTTTTTATCCCACTGAATCTTGGATCAACAGTTGCTTTGATGAAATTATCTCATTCTGAATTGAAGAAGAGTTCTAGAAATCCTCACTTATTCCCCAAATACAGCCAGAGTTGTCCAAGTTAAATCAATTTGAAAGCCAATACTATAAAATATCAATAGTTAAGTGTATTCATTTCCTAAGGGTGTTGTAACAAGGTACTACAGAGTGGGTAGCTTAATAACAGAAATTTAACTCCTCACAGTTCTGGAGGCTAGAAGTTCAGGATCAATGTATTGACAGGATTGGTTTCATCATAAGGCCACGCGTTTTTCCTAGTAGATGGTCATCTTCTTCCTTTTTCTTCAAATGGTCTTTCCTCCCTGTGTTCTAATCTCTTCTTATAAGGACATCAATCATATTGGATTAGGGCCCATCTATATGACCTTAATTTACCTTAATTACCTATTTAAACACCCCAGCTCCAAATAAAATTATATTCTGATGTACTGAAGGTTAGGATTTCAACATATGAATGTTGGGGGATACTATTTAGTCTATAATATTAAGTATATCTAATTTACTCTTTCCTAAGAAATTCTCAGATCATCCTTTGTTGATAACAAATTGCACAAATTCATGACTTTGGACAAGCATGAGAGAAAAGTAGAAACAACTTGCTGATATTGAGACTGAATGGTTGTTGTTTCAATATGGTAATCAACAACATCATAAGAAGAGTAAAATTCTTTATACTAGTAATGTAACTAACTCTTTTTAAAGGATTAAATCAATGTATCTACTGATGATAAAACAGTATTACAGACTGACAAATTTCCAGGGCCTTCTGATGAATCTTATAAAGTGAACAACCAGTAAAACTTATTTATTTAATTTTTTATTTACTTTTCCCTGTATAAAATTAACCTAGAGAAAGCTGAACTTCTTTAACTTAAAAACTATTCTCATGAAACATACACAACAACTTTGAGCTAATTTAGAAAAATAGAAAATACCAATAAACCTGATTATTTTTATCATCTCTCTTTTCTTAGATGACAGACAAAATCTTTATAACTTTCTTTTTCTTTTTTTAAAGATTTTATTTATTTATTTATTTGACAGACAGAGATCACAGGTAGGCAGAGAGGCACCCAGAGAGAGAGAAAGGGAAGCAGGCTCCCCGTTGAGCAGAGAGCCTGATGCGGGGCTCTATCCCAGGACCCTGGGACCATGACCTGAGCCGAAGGCAGAGGCTTTAACCCACTGAGCCACCCAGGCGCCCCTATGACTTTGTTTCTTTAGAAAATCTCAAAGACAGTTTTGGGTATAAAAGATATCTTAATTTTTTTTTAATTTTTACTCTTATGAAGAGAAAATAAAATGTGGTATTTGGAGAGAGATCATTATTTGATTAACATACAGGAAAAAAGACTGAAGCATAGGTATATAAGAATAATAAATGTTTGAATGAATATTGGTTGAGATTAACTACATGTATATTGAAGAGACATTATGATATGTTGAAGTAAACATGAAATAAGAAATACAATTGGAATAAACCATAACAGTCCAGAAAGGAGAATATTTTGTTGTTGTTGTTTTTAAACAAATCAAGGGTATAACAAATTCATTACAAAGCACACAAAGTTATTTTGCTGATATATAAAATCCTACTATCTAGTATAATTATTTAATGAATATAAAATATTATTTTATTAATTCTTTTAAAACCCCACTGACTATGCCATGACAAATGTATCATTTTAAGATTGAAAAAAATTGAAACTTTACTCTTAAAACATCTTTTGTGAATAAACACAACAAATGGAGCCAAAAGCATCTTATTCTAATAATGATGTAGTAACAAAGACAAGTTTTACCACTCTGCCCTAAACAGCTAGGACACTGAACAAAAGTATATGAAGCAATGATTTTTCAGACGGGACAATAACAAGCATGGGACCATGCTTCCTGAGAGAAGATAAACAAATGAGGTGAATGCCATGGTTTCCCAGCTTACTGCTAAGAGGCAGTTGAATTTGTAGTTAAAATTTTCCAACAAAAAAATTTCCAGACCCAGATGGTTTCACTGAATTCCTCCAGACATTTTTAAAAGAAACAATATCAATTCTACATAAATTATTCTAGAAAATTGAAGAGGAAAGAATATCTTCCAACTCATTTTATGAAGACAGTATTACCCTCATAAGAAATCCATACAAAGACACTACAAAAACAGAACACTAAAATTAATATCCCTTGTGAACACAGAAACAAAAATCCTTCACAAAGTAGCAAATTGAATTAAGCAGTTTATAAAAATGATAATATCATGACCAAGTGTTTATCTCAGGAATTAAAGATTTTTTTTTTAAGATTTTATTTATTTGAGAGAGAGAAAGAAAGTGAGAGGGAAGTAGGTCAGAGAGAGAATCAGACTCGGTGTTGGTCCCCACATCGGGGGACTCCAGATCATGACCTGAGATGAAGGCAGTCACTTAACCAACTGAGCCACCCAGGTGCCCAGGAAGAGAAATTTAAATTAGCATTAGGAAATCGATCAGTGCATTTCATCATAATTAACAAACTGAACAAGAAAAAACCACATGATCTTCTCAACAAATATGAAATAAGTATTTGATAAAATCACATACTCTTTCCTGATAAAAACTAAATGATGAAGAAAGAGAACTTTCTCAGCCTGATTAAGGACAAACTTGCAGCTAACATCACACCATAATTAACTATGAATTTAATGAATGCATTACCCCTAAGAAAGGACAGTTTGAGACAAGATATTTGCTTTTATCACCTCCATTCAATATTGTTTTAGAGGTCTTGATGGTGCAAAAAGGCAAGAAAAATAAGATAGGCAAATAGAAAAAATGAAGTGCACAGATGCTTTATTCATGGATGACAAACTTAGCATTGTATAACATCCTACATAATCCACAAAAAGACTATTCAACAGTTAAGCAAGAACAGAAGATACATGAACACTATACAAAAATCATGTGTGTCTATATATTAACAACAAACTACTGGGTATTGAAATTAATTTTAAAAAGCCACTTACAACAACAACATACATGAAATATTTAAGGTAACCTTGACAAACATTGTGGAAAACCAGTATACTGAAAACTATAAAACAGTGCAGAGAGAAATTTAAAAGAACTAAATGATTGGAAATACATAAAATCAATCAAAACAGAGCTCTTCAATTTTTGAGCCTTTATAGTTTAATTTATTAATACCTTCAGAAAGTAGTAAAGTATTTCAAACCTATGCAATGGGAGATAAAGATTTTTCTCAATAAAGCCAAATACAAAAAGAGCTTATAGGGTCAGTTCTGACTTTAGCCATATGTTAAAAAGAATCACGGAGCGTAAAATCTTACCAGCCCAGATTCAAATAGCCATTCTCCTTTCCAGGGAGATCTAAAACATTGCCATAGTTGATTTGAGCTCATTAAAAGACAAACAAAAAGACTAACCATTTTCATTTCTCTGTTTCATGCCACCCAGTAGAAAATAGCTCTCTACTGTCCACCCGAGAGAGATCACTAAGTGATTAGATCATAAAGCAAGATTTTCTGTTATCACTGTCTTCAACGGGGAATAAATGATCAGTTGTGCATAAACTACATTCCTATGTGCAGGGTACTCTTCTGACTACTCAGATGAGTCCAGCTTAATGTTCTGCTAACCCTTAGACTCTGGACTCAGTTGTAGAAAGACAAAATTTCCATAAAATGAATTTTCTGTACAAATCATTTATTGTTTATGCTGTCAAACCAGTTCATCAGATAACTATCAGTCCTTGGTCTCAGCTGTAGAAAAGAATACAATCCTAATCCTAATATAGACAGACAACACACCTAGCCAAGAAAAAAGAAACAAAACCACAGAAATAGAAAAGAAATGAAAATAACACAAGACATGAAAAATAAAAGGAAAGAAAAGAAAAACAGAGAAACTGAGATTCAATTAAAGAAAAAGTTCTAGGGCCACTTGGAGTTCACTGCGGGAGGAAACTACATGTCCAGGGTTAAACACCCAAAGAGGAGCACTGCTCCAACTTTGCTCTGAATGGTGAGCCCACTATGACATTATGGTGGGAAGACCTAAAAAATTGTTATATAGTACTTAATTGTGAGTTTTCAAAAAAATTAAAAACATGATTCATACCAATATATCATGAACATGTCAAAAATTAATTTATTAATGGGGATATCAGCCAGATATTAAGACAGGTTCCAACAGGATTTCAGGAACATTATCTCTTAGAAAGAAGATGTTGAAATAAGTGCTCTAAGTTAGAAGAAAATTTAAAAACATTTAGTGTCCAAATATCCAATGGGGCAATGAAGCTGTATCCTTTATGGTTCTCTGGCTTTGAAGCTCTTCTAGACAAAATCAAGTGGGTAACCCTTCAAGTATGTAAATGTCTTCACAGAGTATAGGTCCTAATCAAGGTGCGTAACGAGTCAAACAAAGGTATATACCTCTAGAGGATTGAGTAATTTCAGATCAACCATTTAGATAATTCTCCGGCAGCTTTTTCTCTAATTTCCGTCTATTTGACTTTTTCTTAACAGCTCCATGAGATGTGTTTGTCTTTAGCATGGAGCCCAACCAAGAAGAGATTCTTGCAACCAAAACAGTAGAATTTCCCCTACCTTCCATTGCCATATTATAAGTTGAAATATAACACAATGGTGTAAATGAAAAGAATGCCTCAAGATATATACAGGAAAAGAATCCATTTTTTAGATCATAGTAAGTCCAGGACAGAGGTTTGGCAGGTACTACAGTGCACAGGTGAGCACAAATCTAGAATTTCATTAATGAGAAAACCACTGAGAGTAAAATTTGAGAAAACTATAGAAGCACGGGTTAAGGATATTTAATGTTATTTATCAAAACTGTTCAATCTTTGGATAAATTCTCTAGGAGCTAAAAGAGAATAGCAAAGAAACACAAAGGATGTGGATTTCAGAAAATATACTCATTTTAACAAGAAAGTACCAAAATAGAAGGGACACACATATGCACAGAAAGACCCAGATATTTCTGCTGTCTCTTTTCCCCTTTAATCTACAAAGTCAAAAGATTATTTTAAAGATTTTATCCTTTTATTTGGGAGATAGAATGAGAGGAGAAAGCATGAGAGGGGAGAGGTCAGAGGGAGAAGCAGACCCCCAGCCGAGCAGGAAGCCCAATGTGGAACGAGATCGGGGGACTCTAGGATCATGACCTGAGCCAAAGGCAGTTGCTTAACCAACTGAGCCAGCCAGGCACCCCTCAAAAAATTATTTTAAAAGTATATATTGTACACCTGCAATATGCAAGTGTTGTGCTAGGTGACATAAGACATTCACAGGTAAATAAAACAAAGGAGGGTTGAATTCTAGTTTAGATCCGCTAATCAGCTATGTGACATCAGTTATTCCAAACTTTTCACAATGAAGTTTCCTTGTGGGTAAAAATCTCTTAGTTTTCTTGAAATTGTAAAAGACTATAAATCTATGATTTTATAATGTCTGTCCTCAAAAAGCTTGGGAAAGCTTTTTGAAGACTTTTAAAACTGTACAGAGTGGAGTATTATGCCTCCATGAGAAAGGATGAATACCCAACTTTTGTAGCAACATGGACGGGACTGGAAGAGATTATGCTGAGTGAAATAAGTCAAACAGAGAGAGTCAAGTATCATATGGTTTCACTTATTTGTGGAGCATAGCAAAGAACATGGAGGACATGGGGAGATGGAGAGGAGAAGGGAGTTGTGGGAAATTGGAAGGGGAGATGAACCATGAGAGACTATGGACTCTGAAAAACAACCTGAGGGTTTTGAAGGGGTGGGAGGTGGGAGGTTGGGGAACCAGGTGGAGGGTAATAGAGAGGGCATGTATTGCATGGAGCACTGGGTGTGGTGCAAAAACAATGAGTACTGTTACGCTGAAAATTAATTAATTAATTTAAAAAAAAACTGTACACAGTGGGATGGGAAGATGGGTTCCCAACACAGAGATTATTTCATTCAGAGTTTTTCAGATTTTTATTTTTACCACAGAATTATTTGTTCAAAAAGCACTATGAACTGGGAACATAAAGAAGTAATAACAAATCTCCAGGGTTCGCTGGAGCATGTTTGAAAATCATTTATGCAGTCCAGCTTATTTAGTTTAAGAATAATAAACTATTATTAAGGATAATAAATTTGGCAAAAAGAAGTTGTTTTCCTTAAGTAGGAAATATTTTCCTCCAAGTTCACAGAGATCAGAGACAGAATTTGTGTCTGACCACCCACCCGCCTCTTTTAAGGACACTCTGGTACTCTATGTCATCTCTCTAAAATATTGATCATTGTGTGTACACTACCAGCTCATTAACCCTCTTTTCATAATAACTCCTCAAAATGCAAAAGGGACTCATACTTGTTTTCAAGCTTACTAAAGGTAATGGTCCCTTCCAAAGGGACCATTCAACACCAAGATCAATATATTTGAACATTTTCATATGAATTGCCTGGTAAATGAAAAAAAAAAAAAAAAAACCCAGGAAGGATGGCTTGAACTAAAATAGTGTGCTTGGATAATACGTAATTCCTAAACCATTTCGTAGAATTTTCATTTTGTTCATGAACATATTGACCGAGGATCTGTAAAGTGTTTTCTAGAGCTTCAAAGATCATTTTCAAATCTTCTCATTTTCTTGATCACTTTATATTACTTCCTAAATCAAGTTATATATTTCCTGCTGTGTCTCTATGTTTTTAGTGAGGCAAACTTTCATTGTTTTTTTAAGAGTGTCAACTTAATGGACTAGTTTATTGTTTACACCCGAACAATGGTGCTTTGGTGGAGAAAGGCAGAATGGAGGAGACAGGAAGGAGAGAAGGAAAGAGGGGGTGTGAGGTAGAGATAAGCACTAGCATATTGGAATTGCCTTTTAAAATCCTACACAGATTTTCCTCCATTCAGATAACTTGCTGACCTTATCCTATGCTACATCTGATTGCAATTACTTCAGTTTGTTAAGCTGACCAATTTTAGAAACTTGGACAATGTACTTCGTTGCAATCAGATCTGCATTAAAACCCAGAAATGAAGGATAAATCAGTTATTGCCATTGAAGTTGTTATGTTGTCTTTTTTCCAAAAGAAATACACCCATGTCAGCAGGCCTGAACTTTAATTTCCCCAAACTTCTAACATGTCTTCTGCAAATAAGTCTGGTATCTTCTATATAATTAATCTACAATCTCATGAAATTCAGTTACAAACCCAATTCATCACTTCTCTTGTCCTTTGTAAATTTTATAATTATTGACAATACATTTTAAGGTAAAAAACACACAGACAGTAGAAAAATAGAGGCAAGTCTTGCTATAAATTTTTCAGCATCAGAATATAAATGTTCCCCAATCACCAATAAATTTCAATTTATCTTTCCATCAGGCTGTCATACCCATGGGTGGAGTGATTTGGCAACTTCTTAACACAGTGTGATGTGAGGGGCACAAAAGAAGCTCTCTCTGATTTTTAAATTCTCTCCACAAACTGTCTTAGTTTCTGAGACCCCACCCTTTCCCTCTATAGTAGGGACTGGGATGCAGAAGGTTCAGTTAAAATGCAGATATGTCACCAAGGGAAGTAGACTCTAGGATCTGTGCTCAATGCTTTGTAGCTTCCCAAGCAGAGAACAAAGTCCTGAGATGAGATGAGACGTCAGGAGGGTGGAGTGAGTAAAAAAAAAAAAAAAAAAAGGTGCAGAGCCTTTAGGGCAACTAGTCACACGTTCTTGGAATCATAAAACTATACATGTTTTTGTTGGCAGGGAAGAACAGGCCCAGGGGAAATACATTGGCAGGGCCACCAACAGGTGTGGGATGATGACAGAGTCAGCTACTCGCCAAGCACTGTGTGCTCTCAAATACATGATCTTGTCTCATTTAATCCTCAAGGCAAACTTGAGTGTTAGGGGTTACTACACTCACGGAGAGAAGAGAAAATGAGCCCCAAAGGACCCAAGTTCACAGAGCTACTGTATATCAGCCTCTGAGTTTGAACTCATGGTCAAACACCTTTAACTTCACTATCTCATGGAAAAAGCAGGAAGGCAGAACACGTGGAGCGTGACGCATGCCAGGGAGACAGAAGAAGCCGAAAGGCACTGGTGCCTACTTCTTGCGTTGTCTGGTATAGGAAGATGAAATGAACTCTGTGTCTGATTAATGCTGAGTAGTAGAGAAAAACTGGTTTCCAGATGGGTAAGTATTCAGCTTCAAATGCCTTTCATGAGGCCCGTCTCCTGTATCTTCCCTGTGCTCACCCTATCCTCCAATAATCTACTCTCTTCCTCTGCATTTCTTCATTTCTGCATTGCTTCATTGCTTCCTCCAGGGAAGTTCTCTCCGCCATCCATGTTTGTCAAATTCCTATAAAGTGGAGCAACTTCTGGTACTTCTAGTTAGACTGTAAAATCCACACACAGCCATAATTCCACTTAGTCAAAGTTAATCTGTAAAACTCCTGAAATCACCTGTAAAATTCGATATCCTTGGACTTGTCATTACAAACCTCTACAGCATGCGAGAGCTGAAGCTCCTGAAGGAAGGCAGGTTTCCAATAGTCAGCGTCTTCTCTGAGATGCTTTCTTAATAGATGGGGGGAAGGAGGGGGCAGAAATGGCTTTGTGCTGATTTAGTTGCTTTGTTTCTTTCGCCCTTCCTTCCAATTAGATCATTCAGTTCAAGCAAATCATTCATATGATACAGCCTTGCCATGACTCATTCAAAGTGAATTGATATGACACTTCTTCAAAAGATACGTCACTACAGCCTGTGACCTCTTTGACACTTATTTTTCCTTACCATGTTATTTTTACTAACTAACTGTCTGTGTGGATTATAAGATTTCTGTGGTCACAGATCATGTTTTATTCATATTTCTAGGCCCCACCATGCATAACCAACGTGCTGAATTTAAATTAAGCAGATAGTTATATATGGGTAACTTTAGCTCTGTCTGCCCAGAGTCACTTGCTAAAGAATGTCTAGATACGTTACGACTTTTATGGGACTAACAGTGGCACAAGGAAGTCAGGTGGAGTCGGAAACACCTAGAAGAAGAAAGGCTCTGGTTCTAGCCTGGCAGCAGTTTACAGCCTGACGGACGGCCTCAGCAAGGCGAAGTTGGTAGTTCCAGATTAAGACCGGGAAAGAAGGCAACTCTTCACCATCTCTGCGGAGTGCTAGAGATGTCACTATGGAGAGGTGCCTCTGCCTTGGGATTGATGAACTGTTTGCTGGAGCCAAGAGGCCCTCAGAGGCAGAGCCCTGCTGAAGAAGGGAAGTAAACAGAAGAAATCATTGGAAGAATCTTAGACACAAGTGTCATGATAAATAGAGAGGCAGACTTTCAAAAATGTTTCCTTGAGAGGCGAGAGGAGTATACATTTCATCTCAAGAAATTACTTAAAATCAACACAGTGGGGAAACAGTTTCTTTCCACCCTCATATAAACCCAGTACTGGCCTCAGTGTTTAAATATCTATTCATCCTGAGTTTGTCTCTCAACATTGACAGCTTTTAGGTATATGATCTTGAGTGAGTTTTTAAACTGTCCCATGCCTTAGTGTTTTCATCTCTCAGAGGAAATAATTATTTTACTTACCTCAGAGGGTTGTTTGCCGGGTTAAGTGAACTAGTCCACACAAATCACACAATATGTATTTATCCCTTAGTCAGCTCTCGGTATTAACCTGCACCTCACCCATCATCATTAATTCATTTATTAACTGCAATTCTACTTTCTACCCTATTCCCACTGCTCCATTTCACATACCCCAGTCACTGTACTCAGGCTGGACAATCCCAGTTTCAAGACTCTGCTCACTTTCCTCCCTCAGGTTGAGTGGCAGAACGATTAGTGGCTCCTATTATCTTTTTTTACCTCTTTCCCCTCATCTTAGCTGGGCCCTGGGCACCCAGCTAGAATCTATTTCCCAGCCTTCCTTGCCTCTAAGTGTGGACATGTGACTATGTGGTGTCCAATCAGAGCTGAGATGAATTGAGGTGTACAATTTCGAGAACATGCCATTAAAAAAGAAGGCTGAAGTGTGAACGTACCAAAGATGGAAGGCAAGTCGTGAGGAAACAGAGCAAGAAGACAGAGGCATAGGCCTAAGTTGACTTCCTAGAGCAGAGCCACCCACATTTAAATAATTACAGCAGATTAGCTTACTTTCCCTTGCGACTTACTTTTTTCTTCTTTGTACCTTTACTCTTTATGGTCTTTATGGTCTATTATTACCTATATTAGGTATATATTGTCTATATTAGAGACAAGTATATTAACACAGAGAATCAAATTAAGCTTCGAAGAACACATGATCTTGAGAGTTCTTGAAGTGAGAAAAATGGCAAGTTGTTTTTTCCAGATTCAACTGAAAAGACATTTACTGAGGCCAGCTCCTTCTCCTTCCTTACTTCTTATTTGGTTTGGGACTTTCTTGCTCATTGGTGCAGCTTTTTAAAAGTTGAGACACCTTGGTTAAACCATAACTTTTTATTAAAATATATTCTTTGCAAAAATTTGCCATGACTCACCTATGATTGTTCCAAAGATTGATACGACCAATTCCTGTCAGTTTTTCCACAGCATGAGTTTCCATCTTTTTCTGAATATCTATCAGCACACATCTGTGCTGTGTGTACAAAATTTCACCTCCTGAGAGGCCCACATTTGATAGAATCAAGTTCACCTCATTTTTCAAACAGTGTTAATTCAGTTTAAAAATACTTTTCCCATTATGTTATGGCAAGGGTCTTTTATTCTATCTCATGCTTTAATCTATCCTGGATCTAACACTTATTTAATTAGAATTTTACTGTTGGGAAGGGGAGTTCAATAAAATTTGGCAACCACTTCCTACCCCCTGTCAAATTTCTTATGGTGCATCAAAGAGATGAAGGAAGGTATTACTTTCTACAGATAACACAAGATAAACACTAGAGATTCACTCCATTTGGAAAATGTCTTCCTCACATCTTCTTTTATCTTGGGGTAATTTCCTTTGTAGTGGGTTTCACAATATAAATTAGGCACAGTTTATTTATACCCAAGTACACAAAAATGAATTTATATGTATCTCAGAGGAAATGTTTCATGGAAACATCTGCTTTTCCTCACTTTAGGACTATAGGAACCTCTGCAATATATCCTCCTCCGTAAAGATCTTAGGTGTATAGAGCCAGTTTTCATGAGGCATGAAAGCTCCATTCCTACTCTCCAGGAAAGACACTAGAATTATTGTTCCCACTTTAAGTCTCTTCAGTTGGTTAGTATGTTTTTAGCAGTATAACTCAATCAACCAACATATATTTATTTAATATCCAGTTAGAAGAAAGCCTCTGCCCTTTATAAGAAGTGTTAAGAAAATACATGGTTTCTTCCCTTAAGGAGCTGCCAATCTAGTTGTAGAAACTGGTGAGAGTCCCTAGCTTTTCAAGTCTTCTTTAGAAAAACAAAGTCAGGGCTCTCAGATGCCTTATAAAAGCCCACCCCTGAGAACAGCTACACTCTCCCTTGGCTGTTCAAATCCATTATGTTTGTCATTATATCACCTGAATTTGAATAGAGTTCTCAATCTTTGGGGAATTAAATTCTCAGCAGGGGCCGCATCTTATAAATCTCCATTGGATCTCCATTCATTAACGAATAAATGAATGAGTGAAAGAATGAATGAGCAAACTTTTGATATAGCGTCAATGTAGTTAATACTAATACATCGTCCCTTTTAGATGCAAGACATTATGGTATGATCATTTCTATTCATGCCCAAGGACTACAGACTGGTTGCTTGCATTTATATCCACCCAAATCTCTAACAAATATTTATTGAGGACTCTCATATGTCAGGTAGTGTTTTGGATGCTGGGAATACAGTGATAAATAAGCCAAGGATTTACCCTAGAGAAGCTTACATTCTAGGGAGAAAGTAATGCTGACTAAAGAATTTCTCTCATAAATGAAGCAGCCAGTAAAGGAAGGAAGGAAGATTGTAACAATATCATACTGGGCTTACAGGTAAATAGAACGTGTTTACTTAAGCCTTATAAAATTCAACAACAGAATAGCCTCTGTCTCACAAGTGAATAAACCAAAATGAATTAGTCCTTGAAAAGTAGAAATGAAAAATTATTTTCCTTTACCTAATTGGTACATCCATAAGGAAACATTTTAAAAATAAACTGAAATAAAAATTTTAAATGTACCTCCGAATGAAATAGCTGAACTATACTTTGCATGAAATTTTATTCTGTGCCTTAAGCCAATGCTTCTCTAATTTATGTGCTATCCTCTCTGAATTCCTTCTGTCTCCTTTAACAGTCTTTTACCAATGCATTAATTTCTTCACTAAAATTTTCATGAGGAGAAAAACACTGATAAGTTGCCCAACCTAAAAAAAAATTACTTATATCTTATGCAATCTACTGAATAAAATGTGGTTAATGAAAAACACAAAAGTGATGCATTTAACCCATACGGAAGTTAACTGTTCTTAGATTCCTCCCTATCACCACTCCTCCATGAGTCACTGGGCTAGGGATTAATGATGAATGTAGTGCCTGCTTCTTTCTTTTTAAAATTTGCATTTCTAATTTGCTATATTTGAATAATAATCAAGCACGTGCTTTTGATCATCAATGGTAGGTAAAGATGGAGAATAGAAATAAATCCTTCACTAATTTGAAAAATTATTTTTAAAGTAGGAAATCTGAACTTAAAATGTTACTACTGTGCATTGTACATTATAAATATTGCTAAATATTCATCCAGGTTAAATGCAACTTTCTCTATATATTTGTGACTGCTGAAAATATTTGGTTTAATTTATTCTGGAAGTATTTTATTTCTGTGACATAATCTACACAGAGACTATGTCAGTAATTGTGCATCCTTTCTGTTGAAAATGATGTATTGATGATATGTATGTGTCAGCCATATTTCATTTTGATTTTTATAATTTCATCTCTAATGATTAAGCATTTTCAAAAGTAGTGTTTCTGAATTTCCTTCCAGATCATTTGTCCATCACTGAGTTAGGAACCCAAACCACTAAGGTACATTTGGGGAGGAACAGAAAATAGAAATCTCTCACTAGAGCACCTAAAATTCAGCAGACTCTGGGAAGGAAGGAAGGAAGCAAGGAAGAAAGGAAGGAAGAGGGGAGGGAATAGAGAGGGAAGGGGATAGAAAGGAGACTCTGGCATCTGAGGTAGAGTCAGCCAGATATTCACAAACTAACTTATTCTGCTATGTTTGGAAATAAGCCACATTTGCCACTTCCTTGCAGTTGGGAGTGACCACTGGAGTGAGTTCTGGGGGATGGAATGTGGGAGAAAGTGAAGCTTGCCACCTCCAAGCTTGACCCCCAAAACTCCCTGTACAAACCTGCACACATTCCTTGTTTTCTGGGTCAGCCAGCTGCAGAGAGGAAGCCCTCTTAGGAAGATCTAGGGGGTATTGGAGCCACTAGATGGAGCAAGGGCAACAGAGCACCCACACTGGAAGGGCAGCGTGAAGAAGAAAACTTTCATTGTGTTATGCCACTGAAATTTTGGTCTTTGTAGAGCAGTAGCCTTCCCTAACTGATATGACACCTAAGGAAATAAATTGGTAATGACAAACTCCATATCTTCTAGTCCTGTGAAGTAGTCAGTCCTCATTCAATAAGACTTATTTAGGACATCTTTAATGAGAAAAAAAGTAACACTAGAAGCATCTCCACATCGACTGAACAAGAGCGGCATCCTGTTCATTTATACACTGTAAAACATCAAGGGGAGGGCTTCATTGCTGCATGGAAATTTAATATGCTTTGACGCTGCATTGATGGCCAATGATCTCTATATTCCTTGGGGAGGAGGGCAAGAATCCTGGGACAGTAACATTAGATTTCACTGACATATGAAGCAATTTTGGCAAACCTAAGGAGCCTTTTGGTTGTGATTTATAGCTAGTCAGGGAGAAATGACATCTGGGATGTCTGATTTATTCACTAGCAAAATGCTGGCTGAACCTAAAATAAGAAAATAGAGATTTATGTAACAGATTGCAGTGACTTAATTTAAGAATGGTTAGGAAACCAGCAGACACTCCATGGCTCTGCTCTGCCTGGAATCACATGCTGTAAGTTAATATTACCTTTCTTAAAGTATTAAGTCATATGTTGAGAATTATGGCATTATTTTTTCACCTGAACATTTTCAAGATGATTCTTTAACATCCACATAAGTTCTGGCATTCAATTACATGTCAACTGTCATAAAAAAACAAACAGCTTTTGTAGAATTTAGCAGGCATCTATAGTCTGTTGTAAATCTACTTGGAAACCCATAGGCTACTTCATAATAATCCATGCCAGGAGAACCAAGGAAATACAGGGACTTGAGAGTAAGGAATTCTGTCCCTTCTATTAAGAGACCACTTGAAGTCTGTGTCATGACTGTTTCCTTTTCAGAACCTTGCAAGGTTTTCCTGGATCATACTCAATATTGTAAATACCAAAATGCAATTTCTCTCTGGTCTCCGTGCCCTCATTAGATGGACTCTTCCTAAGCCACCAATGTCCTCTTGTGTTGGGAACACTGCGTCATGTAACAAAGTTCTGCTTCCTGCTTTTTGCTTTGCATTGGCTATGAGAAAGCTCAAACCTAACACACAGTCCCCTCTAAAGAATGCAAAGGACTCATGCATGACTGTGGTGTGCTAACCTTATTCAGACTCCTCTCTGAATTTTGCTCTCTATTCTGTTACTGTTACCTATGTTCTCATCCATTCATTAGTTGGTCAAGCAATACATTTATTATGTTAGCTGTCTGAAATTTTTTCTGAATGAAGTTGGGGATCCACAGAAGAACAAGAAATGATAAAAAAAAAGGAGAATAACAATAAAATAAGAAGGAAAGAAGAAAGCAAGAGAAGAGAAAGCGGATAGGGAAGGAACAACAGGCTAGAGGGATGAAGGAGGGAGGGATATGGTCCATATTTCTATTAGTGTTCAGCAGGTGAGAAAGTTGAGTGCCTTATCTAAGCTTCAGTAAACAGGTGTATTTTCTTTTTTCCTTTAGAGAAAGCCAAAGCTCTTGCCATTGTTCTTCTTTCAAAGTCCTCATAGAGTAAAGGGATTTCCCTGAAGAACACCTCCTACAGTATGAAATTTTGTTACCTCATCAGGCCTTCTTTCATGCCAAGGTTTGGGAAGAGTTATTATTTTAATGATTGGGAATGGGATTTTCATCCCTAACAAGACTAACCTGGATAAGCCAGTGAAGGCTGTTAGGTAGCCCTCATTGAGTTCTACCTTCCATTGGAGACAGATTGTCAAGTGCATCAGAGGACATGGTCCCAGCTTCTTCACATCCCTCACTTTGGGCAGCACGGTTCCCAGGAAGCATGGTAAAATAAATCATTCCTTTCTCCCTCTCTACTTCAGGAATTTAGCCCTTTGCTCAGGCACTTCATGCCAATTTGCTGACCCTGGACATTTCCCTGGCTTGGCCAGGGACCTCTGTCTCTGCATGTAGCTCAACAGGTCCTAGAGTAAGGACTCAATTCTTTCTGCCACCAAGATTAAATGCTTCCTTCTTCTTTTTCCTTGGTAAGAATATAATAAATGATTTCACTATTAGCTTCTAGGAGGTTACAGTCAGTTATCAAGGCAGAAATGGGAGGAAGATAAAACAACAAAATCTGTCAATATGGACTTTTATGTAGAAAGAGTGACTTGAGAAACCAGACAGGTTGCATTGAAGATAAGTTGTATACACTCCTTGTTCATCTCTTGGGGCATTTGATCATGAACACTGGGAATGCAACTTCTCACAGGAATATGAGAATTACCTATTGAAAAACAAATGTTTTTTCTTTAGCTAAAGGAATGGGTCTATAGTAGATAAGAAGTTTTGTCCATAAAACTAGAATGCAAAAGATACCACTTTAATTTCTTTTTTTAATCTGTCTGGAGTTCATTTTTCTCCCCAAGTAGTTAAGAAAGCCAATCAATATTGGGGCTTTCATCCCACCTCCCAGTCATGCAAACTTCTCTGTAATCTAATGCACTTGACAATTCTAGACGAAGGGCCCTCATCTGTGCATATCTGGTCATCTCTGAAATGCTTGCTTTCCAAGCCCAAGATATCCCCCAACGGCAGGAAATTCATCAATGTCCACGCCAAGTCTGAGCTCCAAGATGTTCACCTTTTATGTCAGCCTACCCCTAAACCACTCCCACCCAAGAAATCCCTTCTCTGGGGCATAACTGTGTGGTGAGGATAATTGGCACTTTCTTGGGCCTCCAGTTTCCTTTCTTCCGTTCCAACTCAGTCAATCTTATCTTTTGAACTCCAAGAACTAGAGTCCATCTGTTCTCTCTTCTTCCAGGACCATCCAACATGGCAGACCTGTTTTCACCAAAGAACATGAAGTATCTAAGAAGGAAAATTGCCTTTCTTACTTCATAACTCCTGTGTTCCTTCCTGGGCCACTCATTTTCCTCAAGATAAAGCAAAACAGAGACCTAGGCATGAGAACGAGATAACTGTCAGCAACTCAATAAATAATCCCTGCACAAATAACCAGAGATGGAAAAGAGACACCACTGAGTAATTGAAATGGAAGAAAATGTGGGGCAGTGTGGATACTTGCTTTGTACCACATCCATTCCCTAAGGAAGGAGCACTGGCCACATGTATCCAGACAAGAGGACAAAAGTTCTTCATGAGTAGGCACCTCAATTTAGTCTCGGAAAGAACAAAGCTTTGTGGAAAATTAGGGCTCAAATATGAATTCTACCATCTAGAACATCTGCAACACTGTGCAAAGTAATGTCTACCTCACATCTTCACGTTCAATCCATAAAATGGGATAGCAATGCCTTCTGGCAAAATGTCCATGAGGAGTGAGTCCCCTCTCTCTTGACTCCTCTCCTGATGTACTTACTCTCTAGATGTCTCTTACTCTCCAGGAGGATGACAAAACGGCAGGAAATATCAGAAAGCCAGAGGAAATGTCCTAAAAATCCAAAAAGATTATCCTCTCCAGCCCGTGTCTTTGTTTTAATTTTTTTAAGGTTTTATTTTTAAGTAATCTCTACGCCTAGTATGGGGCTTAAACTCACAACCCTGAGATCAAGTGTCACATGCTCCACTGACTGAGCCAGTCAGGCACCCCTAGCCCAGCCCATGTCTTATTAAGCTCAACATGCCAGATCAAACAGGAGCAAATGAAAGACCCTTACTCCTACCTCCTCAGTTCTCCCCATGGCCCTGAAGGTGATCCACTCAAATGCAGTGTCAGGGTTAAAATCCGAAGGCTTAGAGTCAGTCATACTTGGGTTTGGATCTCAGCTTCATCTCAGACACATGCAGTGAGCCTACTGATATGTGGAACAGGGATAGCAGTACTTATGACAAGAGTTATAAGAAGAAAGAAAAAATGAGAGGACATACAAAAGGTTTAGTTAAGTGCCTGACAATAGTGGCTCTCCTATTATTTTTATTATTTTTATCAATAACATCCTCTGTTGACTTGCTAAGAAACTTTTCAATTAAGTGTATCAGTTACTGAGACTTTTCCTTTTCCTTCTTGTTTGGTTGATTTGATTCCAGAACAATCTTTCTAGCCTCTTCCTGATTATGCTCGATCTCATCTGAATTCCATTAATCCACTCATTTAAAATCCTGATAATTATCAGTCATTCCCAAGCAGCTCCAAGGTACAGGAGTTCACAAACAACAGAGAGCTGCTTCCATGGAGCTCCAGCACGCATCCTGCCCCAGGCTGAATGGCCAAGTGCACACAGGACGTATGCTTGTAAACAGACTCACCTTCACCCGGGATACCATCTTTTATTATTATTATTACTCTCTTTTTTCCTCGTCAAGGCTGACAAGTTGCACCAGGTATTTCCTTCTCACTTAGATACCAAAATAAAGTCTCTTCCAAACTTCTGGCTTTTGAGTTCTTACGCCAAGGTGTCCGAGCCAGTCCCTGAGTCATGCAGCTGAGAGCCAAGCTGAGGGGAGGTGGTTTTCATTTCAGGAACTCGGCTCAGCTTCCTGGAGACTAAACACAGCAGCATCAATAAATAAGGGAGAAAGGAGGCAGTAATAAAAGAAGAATTCCAGCGTTGGTGTCAATGTTAACTAACAAGTATACAACAGTTAAACGTGGCCATACGAGAGAAAACATTTCTATATGGTGGGAGGAAAGGATCAAAATCAGAGGAAGAACAAGGCCTGATTCTGCCCTCACACAGCCAGCATGGATGGAAATAACATTTTCCTAAATGCACAGTCTTTTTTTTTTTTTAATAAACCAGACTGTTCCTAATGGATATTTTGAAGTTCCATTTTTCTTTCTTTCATTCATTCTGTAAATTTTTATAAAGACCTCCTATATACTACATGCTGGAGATACAACAGGGAACAAAACACACTTTGTGGAGTTTGTATTCTACTGGGAAAGGCAGATCATAAACAAGGATTTATCCTTAAACCAAGGGACAATGAACTAACCGTGTGGCCCTGGGCAAGTGTTCTAACCTTCTTATGCACCATTTCCTTGTCTGCATAAGGAGGATATTAATAGTCCGTACATTGAAGCCTTGGTGCAGGGGTAAATGAATTGTCTTGCATTTCAAGCCATGAGCAGTGCCTGGCACAGGGTAATTCTTTATTCAGTGTTGGCTGTTAGCAACCCCACTGGAATGCAGGAGCAGAGGGCAGGGCCTTTTGTTTGTTTATTGCCATATCCCCAGTGCTTAGAACAGTGCCTGAAATAGAATAGGTGCTCAATAAATATTTGTTGAATGACCAATCAAATAAAATCGAAGATTGTAGTAAGAGATGTGCATAGGATCCTCTAAACAAAAAATGGGAGAGCGGGGAACAAAGATGATATGGCCTTAGAAGTTTTCTATATAAAAACCTAGAAAAGGATTCCAGTAAGAAGAAACAAAAGCAAGGGCCATGTGGCAAGAAGAGCTTGCGGTGCTGAAGAATCTCCTAACCCTGGAGCATAAGCACATCCAGCTGCCTGGTCGCTGGCTTCTAGTTTGCATCCTGCAGTGCTCCGATGACCATCTCCTGCCCTTTTCTTTCCCTTGGACATTTTCCCCACACTGCGGCAGAGGACTTCTCTCAATGTGAATATCTCTCAATTTGCATATTTCCTTAAAGAATAGTATTGGAATGTCAAGGGGACAGAAAGTGGAAGAATATGTTTTTCTCAAATACTTCAGTTGTCTGCAAACTTGGTGGAACCTGGTTTGAGGCAGTGTGGTTGATCACCCATGATTTTCCAGACATGTCTCCTTATTTTTCTCTCCCATGTTTCACACCCCTTCTTCCTGAGGACATGTGACAACTTGAAAGTCCCAAGACTTGTCTTTAAGCCCCTAAGCGAAGAGCTGGTGTTACATCTCATAAACTGATTCCCCGGTGAGGGAATTTCCAACTCCAGGTTTCCATCCTTATAAGCCCCAAATTCTTCTACAAGGAGTTGCTGGTGTGTCTTTAGAGATGTTCAGATTTGCTCAAAAGAGAAAGTGGTATTTATTGCCCCATAATAAAAGTAAAGTAGATTTCTCTTTGCTTTATGATGAGACCTCATATAGGCTAGTCAGATTTGTTTCTGACTAGAAAGGGAGGAGGAGTGGAGGACCCTTAACTCCTCCTGAGAGCTAGTTGATTGGTCCAGCCACTCATGCACCAATCTAGATAAGGATATAAATCAGCCACCATTAAAGGTTCCCAAAACTGTGTCCTTCCCCCAACAGGCCCTCCATCAACTCTCACGAATTCATTGTTTTCTAGCCATGCTGAGGCAAGAAAAGAAGAAGAGCTAAAGAGATATCTGTTCTCTCTGGTGGCCAGGGTCAAAGAAACAAGCAAGAGAACTTCTTAATTAGAAGTTCTTTGCTAGTTTTGGTCATGATTGTTTAATGTCCAGGAAATGTTCATCAAATCAAGAAATGCAATTCCTCTGGGAGTGGAGAAAAATGTTTCCATTACACAATATCTTCCCACTGGAAACCAACATTGATTTCCCTTTCTTTTTTCCAAGACTGTTTGGTGTAGTTATCAAAGTACCAGACTGGGAGCTGAGGCCAAGGTTCGAGTCCTGAGGGTGAAATTCTGTTTCTCAGGAAGTCCCTTGGCCTGCAGCATCCTTGCCTATAAAATGAAGGGCGTTGGGCACGGTGTTTGTTCTAGCTCTCAAATATTCCATGGATCTCTTTAACAAGCATAAACTTGCGGATGCTCATTTGGCACACCCAGAGAAGAATTTGCCATGTTCAGACACCATTTAGTGAGGTCTGCTGCCTAGTGCCTTTGCCAATATCAGTTGGACTCTCATAGTTCAGATATCATTTTGCAGCAAGTTCAGATGGGATTATTTCTCATTTAGACTTTTTTTTAAAGAAAAAAATATATATATATATATATATGTTGAACTGATGCTACAGAACATAGGACATATAGTTTATTAGTACTATGCATAAAGATCCAGAGCTGTAACAACTAACATTTAGATATAACTATAGGGTGGCTTATTTTTTTTTAAAGATTTTATTTATTTATTTGACAGAGAGAGAGGTCACAAGTAGGCAGAGAGGCAGGCAGAGAGAGAGGAGGAAGCAGGCTCCCTGCAGAGCAGAGAGCCCGATGTGGGGCTCGATCCCAGGACCCTGAGATCATGACCTGAGCAGAAGGCAGCAGCTTAATCCACTGAGCTGCCCAGGTGCCCCTATAGGGTGGCTTATTGTAGAACCTTCAATCTTTCCTCACTAAGGTGTTGATAAAACACTTAGACAGAGATCTGTGAGAAAAACATTTCTATCACGGCCCTGTTCTTATTTTCCCTTTGTAAGTCTCATGCAGAACAGAGCAAGACCCCTCCTGTATACTATACTAGTCTATATGTGACCCTCCTTCTAGACTGAATTGGAGAAGTCTTAGTGTTTTCTGTAATTTCACAACATTCACACATTAAAGTTCAGAGTCTTCATCAGTTGTCTTTATATAACTCTAGCTATTTCTATTCCTACTTGTGAATGCACAGAATCATGCAAATGCAAGAACTATGGAAAGCATGGCTCATCTCCAGGGCCACCCTACAACTGAGGAAGGGTTGTTGCCACTTGCCTGCTACAGAATACCTTCTCTTCCTTGTCCCACAGCATAGAAAGGCTTTTAGAGACCACCCTGAGTTTTGGAGAGGAAAGAACATCTGAACTGAGTACTGCCTAAAGAATTCTACCCCATGAGGTGGAAGTCATTAAAGGTACTTCCTGATCTCACCAGCCAATGGCCCCAGAAAGACAGCAGCTGTGAGTAAAACCATGAACTTTCTAGCCACGGGGATTTTCTTGCTTAACTACTTTATCCCCACTTCTTCCACATTATACTCTCCTGGTTGTCAGGGATTTGTCTTCTTTAGCTTGTCTTTGGAACTCACGGTTATCTGTATGCATCCAATGATTCACCATTTGTTGGGAATTACAGAAGAGGAAGCTCAGCAAAGCCTCCTTTCAAAAGTTGGCCCAGAATTATGCAAGTGGGTTGAAATGAGTAGTAGAAACAGATGATTTTAATTCATCTCATCTGTTCATTACCTGCAGTGCAGATGCATGTTTGTGAGTATTGCAGCATATGTTCCATTTTTCTTTTACCACATCCCTTGACCCCATCCGTGCACTAGAGATCCTTAAATTCCCCTTCCCAGAAAGTTATATATAATCTCAGCATTCCTAAGTTTCCATCCTGTGCCTTTCATGTGATCAACAAAAATATATAAATGATTGTAAAACTGTGAAAGCTACTTCTTGTTTCTACTGAGAAACTGGGATTCATTCTCAGCACTTCCTTGCAATGTGTCCCCCTGCCCACTCCCTCCAAAATGTGTGACTGTAACTCATTATTCCTACCATTTCTGTTACTTTCACTATAAATGTTTGCTCAATTTCAACTTTAGGAGTCATCAGTTTGTGGTGCGTATAGATTCCCCCAAACTTTACCTGGGTGTTCATCACTTAAGAAGAAATTATCTTAGTATTATACACTCAGTAAATCTCCAGGGAACATATATGGTGATATCCACTCCCTACGATAGGTTAATAGTCTTCTCCTGAATTATTCTGCTTGAGATGTACAAATGAAACACTATTAAAATGCTGTCTTTCTGGGGTGCCTGTGTGGCTCAGTTGGTTAAGCATCTGCCTTCGGCTCAGATCATGATCCCAGGGTCCTGGGATTGAGCCCCGCATCATGCTCCCTGCTCCCTCTGCCTCTTCCTCTCTTCCTCTCTGTCTCTCATGAATAAATAAATAAAATCTTTTTAAAAATGCTGTCTTTCATGCTCAACACAAATCCCTACATGAAGGTTTCCATGATGACTCCCACCTTCACGGACAACCATCTCCTCTGTAGTCCTATAGGACAGATGTTCTGTATCCCCATCTAGTGCTGAATCAGATCCTGTTTCAAACTGATGCCTCTTGTTCTGGGTGGAGGGAGGTGCACAGGGAGCAGGGAGTGGGCAGAGGTACACTTGACTTGCCAATTACATTAGCATTTCCTCGAAGGCTATCTACATGCAGCTAGCTCTTGGAGTCTTCCCCGATCCTCTGCCTCCTCCCCACATGAAGAATAAAATAAACCTCCTCTGTGATCCCCTAGCACCATTCTTCTCTCCCTAGAATGATCATTTTCACACTATAATTTTTTTCTTCTGACATTCCTCAATAGACCACTAGATTGTAAACTCATTGAAGGCAAATGTATTGTTCGATGTCCAGTGCAGAACAACTTTCTGAAAGTGTCTGTTCCACAATCAATGGATAAATGGATGAAATTTATCAAGAATTTTTTAATTGCTCATAGTGCCTTAATATGTTTTAACAAAACACTTCTTAAATACTAATCAGTAAATACTACACTTTAATAGTTTGACAAGTCATATTTTTGACCAGCCAAATTTATTTTCCCAAAATTATATTTTCCCAATGAGTAAAACATGCAGTCATGTGGAAGAGAAACTCAGTTATTGCTAAGATGCAAATAAAATGTAGCACTTTGTGCTGAAAATGTGACCGGAAAATAGTTGCTAGTTTATACATAACACACTTAGAGAAGTGCAGAAATGTTCAAACAGTGATTCCTGTGTGTTTGATAGTTCCAAGAACGACATCAAAGTACCATAAAAAAATCTCTTGTTAAATGTGAAAGCCTGACAGTCTGCCCTGTCTCCTGCTGAGGGTCTGCCTCCTTTCTGGTCTCAGGGAGAAACAATTTCTTTGTATCATCAAAGCTGGCAGTGAATATCCGAGTGGACTTTCACCTTACCTGAGACCTCTAACAACATAGCCCTCTACCTCTGCTCTCCAAGCTCTCTGCAAATGAGCTAAGCTAAAAATCACATCACCCAGTTCAACCCACTGTTATTTCAAAGTACAACCCACATGTGAGAAAGAAGCCTGTGGCAAGCCATTCAAGGTATTAAAACCGTGACTCACTGCCAGACAGAAAAAAGTATTCTCTGCCCAGAAATTCACTGCTAAAATTAAAAATGAAAAACTCTCAAAACAGACCTGTGATGAATTTGTATTAATGATGGCATTACAACATAAATCTGAAAAGAAAAAAGCCTAAATTTCCAGTAAGTTCATAGAACATTAGATAATATCAAATAGCAACAGCAAAGCACAAGAGATTGTCCCTGGGGCGGGGGGCGGGGGGAGCTTTCTTTAACTGAATGAAGTCATAGAGTTCTAAGAGGGGAAGGACAGTCTGGCTTTCTTGGCAAGACTGTATTTAAACCAAGTTTGGAAGTAATTTCAAAAAGAATTATCATTCCAAAATACACATATCTATATGTGTGTGTATATATATATATAAAATCATATTCAACAACTGTTACTTTGCACCCAGGACAGAGATTCCTCCTCGTGTCTCTGGTTCATCACTAGAATTGATATGGTCACTAACAGTAACCCCAGGCCCTGATACTCACTACATTTTACAACAAGCCAACACCCAGTTTTTCACGTATTAAAAGCACACCAGTGTGATAAAATAAGACAACAATTCGGGAGCAGAAATCAGTGTTGCTATTAGAATATATTGCTTTCTCTCTCTTTTTTTTTTCCCCCATCCAGGTAGTTGCTCAAGGTTGTTGAGAACAAGGGAAGATCAATATGTCTCCACAATGTCAAAACTGGTTGAAAGAAATGAAAGATTCATCTAGTCTCTCCATTGTTTGCATTTGTAGTGTAAACAGATACTTGACTGTTTGGGAACTGAATTGGTCCCTTGGATACTGCAGAGCCAGAGTGAGACTTGGAGGAATGAGGAGCACACAATTATTTTAAAGGGCAAAAATGAGCATGAGAAGCATGGACAAGAATAATGGAGAAAGTCCGGGAGCAGAGTCTGCAATATATGTTGAGAAACACAGTTTCCTATGCTCATCAGCCAGCTGAGAGCAATTTCTGAGAACACCACCCAAAGAGCCAAGAAGCTTTAATGGCAGACATTTGCTTCATAAGGCAGAGCTCATGAGCGGCAGCCCAATTCCAGAACATCAGGGGTCGTATGAAATGTTGTGCCCACACTCATCCAGGACAAGTCTTCAGAGGCTTTAAGCATATAAGTGACTTACACAAGTGTTCATAAAATCATTCATTTCCCACACTTCATACCATAATGTGGGTGCCATTTCAAAGAAAAACGAAAACATAATTGAATCGAGATCTGGAATTGTCTCAATAGTCTGGGACAATGGGCTGAATCTCACAGAAATGATTCTCACTCCTTTAGGTCTTCACCTAAATCAGATTTTTTTGGCAAGGTCTTGCCCAAACCTTGGACGATGTAAGACATCCATGTGCTTCTGTGGCATCTCGCCCTGCCCCTGTCTTTGTTGCCGACTGTAAATTTGTTTAGGGATGAGAGCATATCTATCTCATTCACCATTGTATCCCAAGTGCCCACAGCAGTTCCTAGTGTACGAATCCTCGATGAGTATTTGTTGGGTTAATGAAAGCATATACAAACCGTTACGCAGTAAGGCTCAGAGCACTGAGTACAGCATTAGAAGGGGTGGCAGGCCTTGGTGGACACCATGAGGGCCAAGGAGCAAGCAGGTGTGACAGCAAGACCTGGACATGGGTCTCTGCTCAGCAGGGAGCCTGCTTCTTCCTCTCTCTCTGCCTGCCTCTCTGCCTACTTGAGATCTCTGTCTGTCAAATAAATAAATAAATAAATAAAATCTTAAAAAAAAAAATAGCTTTAAAGAATGAGTCAAAATTCCCGAAAGTGAACACCACACTGGCTACATCAATACATTCAAAACCCCACCAAAAAAGGAGAGGATGATTCTCATCTTCCCTGAAATTTTGTATCCAGTTCTGGGGAAAATGGCAAACTGAAATTAATCCAGAGGAGAGCTATTATGATAGCGGGGCCTGAGAACCATGAAAGATGTCTGAACACCTGCGGTTGATTAAAACGAAAAACTGAGACTCAGGGAGACCTCTAAGCAGTCACTACTGGAAAGGAAGGATTATATTTTTATTGCATGTAGTTCTGGAGGGCAGAGTAAGGACCAATGCATATAAATTATAAAGAGGTATGTTTTGGCTTGATAGAAGGAAAAATATCCTAATAATTATAGTTATTTCAAAAAATGAAATGTGCTTATTCAGCTTTTGAAAGGGATTATATAGAAAAATACTTAATGACAAAGGATGATAAAATCTGCTTCCAAAACATGGATAGCATGACTTTTCGAAATAAAAATATACACATGCACACAGACACAGACACCCACACACACACACACACACACCCACACATAAACATACACCTTGGCACATACATCAAAATGTTAACAGTGATTATCATGTGATAGTACTATAGATATTTTTAATTTTTATTTTATGCTTTTCTTTCTTGTTTTCTCAAATTATTACAGTGATGAAAGATTATTTTTCTAATGATAAAAAATACTGTACAACAAAAATGGTTGTCTTGTGACATAGGGAGTTCATTTTTGCTGGAGGGGTTTGAGCAAAGCCTGTATTTGTGTTCGTAACTCTCGGGGATGTCAAAGAATAGTCCTTATTTAGAAAAGAAGAACTCCCTTAGTTTGATCAGCCTCTAACACGTCTTTAAATTCTGAAAGTCTATTGCACAAACTATTACTTATGTCTAAGTATTATAATTACTAATATAGAAGATGTGTAGCCATTAATAATTATTATTAATTATTAATAAAAAATTCATAGACTCTCAGATTCGTCAGGGAACTCAGAAGTCATCTTTTCTAGCCAATACAGACAGAATTAAAAAACTTTAGGCAAAAAGTACAGGTAGATGATTGCCTGTGGCCAGGGACACATAACTTTTCCTGTTGCCCATTCCAGCATGATCTACTCTAGCAGGTGAGAGGCATGCTGATCTTAAAAACACCCAGCCCAGTGGTGGATATAGCAGTTTAATCTATTCTGAAGCAAGAGAGGATGGCCCACTGAAGCCCATGGCATTGCTTTCCCTCTCTGATCTTTTACAATGAAAATAAAGAGGAATGCTTTATCATAGTTATACACTATTATTTCCTTGACTTGAAAATCTAACCTTTGATTTCTTCAAAGCACAGAATGACTTTTTCCTTTTTGCATACCTTGTGTACTGTTAGCAAATCTACTTTTTGTTGTTCACTCTACTCAGGGTGTCTGAACATTGTTACATAGAACAATTTTAAGTACAAACCTCAACTGAATTCAAAACAAGACACCTAACTCTAAGGAAAGCCTTAGGTGAAGTTTTAAAGTGCAGGATATGTTTTTCCTGAATACTAGAAGATACCCAAATTCTCCCTAGTCATCCTCCTTCTTCTTTCCTCAGGGACCTGGGGCCTTTCCAACACTTCTCACTCCCGAATCAAAATCCACTCTCAGGAAAGAGATCTGAAATATTTTCAAACCAAAGCCTACACCAGAAAGCCAACCAACTAATTCTGCTCTTGTCTCTTCTGTGCCCTGCACTGTGCAAGACCCCATGGAAGAAACGAAGGGATATAAGACAGTCCCTATTCTTATGAGCAGACAACTTAGTTGTGAAAACAAAACAAACTCATGAATCATGAAATCACAAGGTAATATATAGTAATTAACATAACAAACAGTAAATGCTATTGGTAAATACTACTTAAGTTCAGAAAATAAAATATAATTATCTTGGAGCTGACAAATTTACAATGCTAGCAAATGAACGAGGAAGCCATTCCATGGTGAGCTAGCAAGTCTGGTAGCAGGGTTGGTAACTCCAGAAAACAACAAAACAAATGGGCTTGGTGGCGGGAGCAGTCAGTGTCCTGTTCTACTTCAGTGATATGGAAGAGCGGTCTGTGGACCCGCTTCCTCTATACCACTCAGGACCTTGGTAGAGGTGCAGAATCGAAGGCCCTCCCCCAGAACTGCTGAATCAAACATCCTTATTTTAGCAAGCTCCTTCAATGATCCACATGCCCATTAGAGTTGGAGGTCTGCTCAAACAATGAAAGAGTCCTCCCGCTTCTTCACACTTGAGTCCTGAGTCTATCAAAGCTGCTTTTTACAACCATTATTAATTTGTCATCTTCAACTGTTGCAATTGCAAATTTAACTCATAGCTTGACTTCCTGTCTCATTTATTGCCTCTCAATATATCCTATTCATGCGAGGAGGTGATTAAGAATGGCTGGTGTATTTTTCAGCTTCCATCCAGGGATCCAAGGGAACTACCCTGTGTTCTACACTAGGGGGTGTGTGAGGACTGAGATTTGGAATCTTTTAGGCCACCTTCTCCACAGTGATTTTTATCAGCTACTGCCCCCTTGCTCCAGAGTTGGTTTTTCCAATGTCATTACTTGGAAGAATGAAAAAATTCACTACAAGCCTCCTCTACACTCAAAACCAGGCATCTCCTCAACCAAGACTGCTTTGTCTACTCTTCACTACCGGCCCATTTGCCTGAGAGACACACATGCAATGATCTGTCCATGGGGAGGTGGCCCTCTGGGGGCTTCCCGCTGGAACCAGGGACACAGAGAAGGAGAACCATGGCTTTAAGCACAAGAACATATCAGAGACCTTCCAGTCAATATCGGTGCTTTCTTTTCTAATGGGCTGCTCGTCTTTTTAGGTCATGCAGCATCAGGTCTTTGACAGATCTCCGCTTCAGATGCTAGGTCAGAAGGCCACAGTCTTTCATCAGCCAATTTCTAAAAAAAAAAAAAAATTACTGCCCTGTTCTTTCATTTGAAGATATTAAGAGAGCCTCCAGACAGAGAACATTAAGCGGTGTACAGAGGAGGAATCCAGAGAGAACTCTGGATTCTCCACTATATTATTCACTCAACCTTTGGCCTGGAACATAACTAGAAAATTTAACGTTTCATTCCTTTAAGAAGACTTTTCTTTTCTGCAGTGGAACCCCATACTCTCTGTCTGGCTGTGTGTTAGAGAAGGTCCAGTAAAACCAATATATTCTGAGTCCACAGAGTTTACCGTTGCTTGTCCACAGTGCCCTCAGCATCTCGGCAGTAAGCAACGCACAAATGCATTTTGGAAATTGCTATAAATTTTCAGTGTTATAAGGGTCTTCCACCTCCTAAAAGCTTTTGTCCTGGTAGGAGCCTTTAAGCAGTTGCCTAACTGTATTTATTCCTAATAGGGCTATATTTCAAACTTTGAAAATTGTGACTATTTGTATCAGTGTGCAACCCCACATTTTAACAAATAGAAGCCCACTCCAAAGTAAAATTAAAATGGTTTCAAAGAATGACAGAAAAAAACATTTTTTTGGCAGGGAACAACAGGAAGCCAGAAGGAATAGAGGAGAAATCCAGTGGAGAGTGTAAAGCAGTGAGAGACCTTTTCCATATGTGTAGCCATTAAAGAAATTATTACGATTCCTTCTGTTGCATATGCAGAACACAGCTCTATCACATCATAAAAATAGTTGCTTTTCTTTTTATTTATTTTTTTCTTGCCAATCCTACAGATATTACCAAGGAGTTTTCCTTATAAAAGAGAAAGAATATGATGAAGAAACCACAGGAACCTAAAAAGCGGGGCCCAGAGCGACACAGGACACCCAACTGACACTGAGTGAATTCAAGTGGATCACAACACTTGACTTTAACATGCCTATAACACAGAGTGGGTTTCTTTTGCATAAATTCAGAAATTCAGAATTAGCTTCCACAGATTCCTTGCCATAAATATGTAAAATATTTCATGCACAGTCCTATGGGTCCTAAAACCCTCAGTCCTCAGTCCTGTTGTACATGAAAGTGTTTATCCCTCTGCACCAGCCCCCTCAGCAAAAGGACATGGCATCTCCCGCATCTCCTGGTTTTGGCTAAACAGCCATTCATTGACATTTCCTCCCATCACTTGGGCTCTCGTTTCATGATGTAGTGTACCTCAAACAGAGAAAAAAGTTAGCATGAAGTATTATATACTGTGTATTCATCCCAGAATCTATTCTGTCCTTTACCCCCGGAAGGACACTAACACTGCCCAGTGAACTTCCCTTGGGCTGGATACCTTTCTGGTCTTCCTCTAGTGAAGAGAATCTGGCTCTCTGGATGAACCAAGAACTAAAACAACCACTCCTTTAGCTCACTCATTTCCTTAGGGTTTTAGATCTATTTTCTCACTCGGGAAATTCTCTCATTACCATAAACACAAATATTAGCAGGGGTGTAGATACGTCAGGCATATAAGAACCAAGTGCCTAGATACTGGATCCCACCAGCAACCATTTTTTTTCATTGTGCTGATTTCTGCTTCATTAACGTAAGCCAGCAAGTAGAAACCATTTGCATTTAAAAAAATCTAGTGTGCAATCTTGTATAGCCAAGAGGAGAGGGCAAACCGTTCTAAGCTTAGGAACAATCTTAGCACAAACAGAGAAAGGAAACCAGAGGACTGGGTTCTGAGAAGTGTGAAGGAAAGGCTCAGACCCAAGCAAAGACACACTTTGCCGTGGCAGGGGGTAAGGTAAGCGTTCCAGATGGGTGGCCTGGGCAGTGCCGGGAGGGCACCAAGGGCAAGATGAAAGGTGGTGGCGGTAGTGACATAGGCAGGTGGGAAGAGCGCCATGACTTTAAGTAGGGTGGCAGCCCGCCGAACAAGGCTGTTCAGGCCCACAGACTGGGTTGGAGCCACAGATGTCTATGGCGAGACGCAGTCTTTTCAAAGTCCTTTTGGTTACAAGTATCAGAAAGCCAATGAAGTTAGCCCAACCAAATAAACAGGAATTTTTTATAAAGATGTGAATTCATCTTCAGAACCCAATAGAAGGAAGTGTATCCAGGCGTCTTTTTGACACTGTTCTACTCGGCACATGTGCATTTTCTTTTTCCCCCCAGACCAGCTGGTTCTGATTCTCTCTGCAGATGACCACCATGGCTCCAAAACGCATATCTGAGCCAAGCTCAGGCGCTGACTAGCTTTCTTTAAATCCAATTCCAGATTCCTAGGAGAAAAGCTATGTTTGTCCAGGTTGGGTCAGTGGGAGCTCTGCAGCAATCAGAGTGGAGGATACTTAATGAATTAACAGCTATCTGAGTTTGTCTGGGGGAGGGGGGACGATCCCTATAGAAATGTAAGTCATGGCCTTCGACAGGGACTCTGAAAGGTGTTTACAATGACTGGCCAGAAGTCTGCTGGTGTATTTTAATTCTACTTGATGTCCTACTTGATGTAGGAATATTTGCCTTATTCCTAGTAACAAGTCCATTTTAGGACATATAGAATGTCAGCTGTGGGTGCCGTACCAGCATCCGGTGGTCTGGGCAAAGCTGAATGCGAAGAAGCATTTACATGAGACTGTCCCCAAGGAGGTGTGCCCTGTGCTGGGGTCGGAAGAATTCAGAGACCTATAGAGTTTGCTATTTATTTATTTATTTTTAAAAGGTGTATTTATTTATTTTTAGAGAGGTGGTAGGGGCAGAAGGAGAGGGAGTGAGAGAGAATCCACGAGCAGATGCCCCCCTGGGCAAACACTCCCCGTGCGGGGCTCGATCCTGGAGCCCCCAGATCACAACCTGAGCCAAAATTGAGAGTCAGATGCTTAACCTCCTGAGCCACACAGGCGCCACCAAGTTTGCTATTTGGAATAACTCAGGACATCACATATGTGCCAGCTTCTCCTTTAATGTGAAAACGGGTGTGGGGTTCTTAAAGAGCTAAGCAAGACCTGACCAGGCCCAAAACATGAGAGGAAGGGTTTGCCTCAGAACATTCACAGTATTCGTAATCACTTCCCCAAATAGTTATGAAGGCCCTACTCTGTGCCCTATTGGAGTCTTGACTTCAGGGATATTGAGACAAAGAGACCATCCATTCCTAGGCTGTGCTGGGGAAATTGGGCCCAGTTTTATGGGAAGTCCTTTCTGGGGTTCTGAAGGTATCTTGACGCCAGGAAGTTTCTAGTCTCCTCTGAGTTTCGCTTCCACAATTTAAAGGAGCACGTGCTCCTTCCACCCTCCTCTTCAGTCTGCCAGAATTTCCAGATTTGTTCTGTTTTGCAATTGCATTAAGCCACACTCAATTCCAACCCTAGCAGAAGGCATAAATTAACATTTTATTATGTGTACTTATTAGGGTCTCTTAAAGTAGACATGCAAATGTGAGGCTCCCAGAGTAAATTACGGCATACCCAGATTAGCTGAAAATAAGCCAGGCTGTCCTGGCCAAGCCCTTGGAAAGCAACACCTCACTGAGCTATCCTGGGACAGACACTCACCTCAGCTTCTGCCCCCGGTTGTTTACCCTGGCCATTGGCCATTTCCGGCTCCATTTGGCACCCCAGACCTCTCTGTCCAGCTGCCATTGGCTCATATGACTCCTGGTTGACTTTCATTTACAAGGAACCAATTTCACAAGCAGCTGTAGGTGAGCCTTTTACAGGCCTCTGGCGAGTGAGCAAGAGGCCTTGGGGCCTTCTCCTTCAAGCAGCTGGACAAATACATCTGACTTGGTCTTCCACAGGGACCAGACTATTTTGAGGCTGCCCTTGATCGGCTCTTCTTATTACTGTGCCTTTAATTCTAGCTTATAGCTCTTAAAACCTTATGTAACAGGAGCTTCGAGCTAGATGGAGTTTGATTTGATTTGGCTTGACTCTTGTGGAGGAATTAGTAAAACCAGAAGTGAGAACGACTTGATATGCCGCTCATACTTCTACCAGGTTAAATTTTACATTGTTTTAAGGAATTTCTTTCCTAATTGTTGATTTGTCATGGACTTTTGTGCAGTGACTGGGGAAAGCTGGACCAGGGCAAGAGGGAAAGAAAGTCTTCCCATTTTAAGGCTGTCCTTTGTATCCCTCAGATTTTATTTCATTACAAGCACGTGCCTTCTTGGGAGCATATGTGGAGAGTCCCACCCAAAAATGAGAGAAGGCATTGCTGCAGACTGTGAAGCCTTCCGGAGCTTCTCCACAGGCAACAGCTATTGATGGGAAATCCTGGTTCTAACCTCAAAGGTGGGACAACTGGCCTCCAGTGGCCTTGTGCCAGCCAACGTATGCACAGAGAGCATGTGCAAGGTGGAATTCTGGAGCCTCACATCTCAGAGGTTATGCCAGAAGCCACTTTCAGTGGGTCCTGTGTAATGAGAGTGTCTAGAATTGCCTCCCTGATTCCTGCCTGCCCCTGCTTTCAGGTGAAGACAGCCTGATGCTCCCCACTGCCCCGCACCCCCTGTGGTTCTCATGAAGTCAGTGTGCTCTTTCCAAGTATTCATGGAGGCCTCTGTCCATAGAGTTGCCACTCCGTGGGTCCCAGTTCTTGCCTGCCATGTTGCCCTGTTTTATTTTTCCTTCTAAGCAGATGCTTCTTAACCTCCTTCCTTCCTTCTCCCACCTTTATTCCAGCTTTTCCGCTTCCTTTCTCTTCTTATTTCACTCAGTTTTTCTTAACATCTCATTCATTTCACCTTTCTGCTCTGTAGAGAGCTATGCGTGGTTCTTACCTTCCCCCAGTGGCATTTAAAGTTTTTCTTAGTGCAAAACATCCTATTCATTGCCATAGAAACAGGAAGCTCAGTGTGGAAGAAAAAGAAAAAAAGAAGTCTGGGAGTCTGAGCTTTGCAATTCTGTTATTTTGCCCAAATCCATAAATGGCAACATGCTGGGAGACATGCAAAAGCCTGCTCACGGCTGGGACCAGAGAAATCAGGGCCTCCCATTCCTAGGAAACTGGGTGCGGTTTTAAGGGCTGGGTTAAGCCTGAAGAAAGCCAGCTTAGGCAGCAAACATCTCTGCTTTTCCCTCCTGTGGAAGCTCCCTGTTGAGTCGGAAGTCAGACAAACCTGCATTCTATGATCCAGACTGCCTCTCAAAAGCTGTAGCACTGGGGACACTTGCTGGACCTTGTCAGCCTCCCCAGCTGTAGAAGAAACATGGTAGCATCCCCCCAGCCTCTGGTCAGTATCACATGAGAGCACGTGGAGTTGCAGCTTCTTTGCTCCCCTTGAAAGAGTCACCATTTCCTCATCATACCCTTGGATGGCACTGAGTTCAGGTCATCTGCACATCAGGCCTTCTCCCTGGTAAAAAAATAGAAGAACTTCACATATGCGTTGTTCCTAAAATAAAGCTGAGGAGCCACAGTTTTCCTTGATATGCAGTAAAATGTGTTTAATGTTTACCTCTTCATGCAGAACCTGAAAAGGAATCTTCTTCAAACCATTGATTTCAAAGATGTATCTTCAACCTACCCTCAAAGCTGCCCTTTTCACCTGGGTCCTTAAGCACCTCGGGGCCATTATCCCTAGCTGAGAATGGACCAGCTCACTGTATGGACTGAAGCTTCAAGCTAAGGACATGAAGTTTGCTGGTTCAGTCTCTGTGGACGCAGTGGGTTTCTCAGAGGTGATCTATATTCCATTTCCAGAAATGCTCCCTAACTTCAGGCAACTGCCTGTATTTTCTCAGATTCTGTGTTTGTCTGTTTGGCATCCGTTAATCACAAGCTGAACTAGGGGCCAAAGTTGTTTACATCTAACCTGTGATCCAGCCTTTTCAGAGGCATGAAAATCATATTAAAAACTCTCCAACTGGGGTGCCTGGGTGGCTCAGTGGGTTAAAGTCCCTGCCTTTGGCTCAGGTCATGATCCCGAGGTCCTGGGATCGAGCCCCACATCGGGCTCTCTGCTCTGCGGGAGGCCTGCTTTCTCCTCTCTCTCTGCCTGCTTGTGATCTCTGTCTGTCAAATAAATGAATGAAATCTTTATTTAAAAAAAAAAAAAAAAAAAAAACCTGTCCAACTAATTCTGAGCCCATAACCCCAACCACCTCTTTTAATTAATTTTCACGTACCAAGCCAATGTTTCCTCTGCTCTAAATCACCCAGAACCAGGTATAAGACAACTAAAGGCCACCCCTATAGCCTAGAGCCTCCTGACACCATTCAAACTAGCCATTCCTAAGCCGTTTGCCATGCCCTGCCTTGCCCTTCCCATGGAAAGCACAATAAAGGCTCCGGGCTCTGCTTTCCCCCTGGAAGGATCCATCTGTCTGCCTCCTGAACAAACCTGGTACTTTCCTGTAATGCCTTATTTGACATGGCATGCCCCCCACTCCTTTTGGAAACTTTAAGTAATGAAAGTCTTTCAACAGCGTTAGCCATTCTGTGTCACCACCCAGTCACCTTTATAAATTAACTCCAAGGCAGAAATCAACTTTGAGTTCATCTGTATTATCAGCTACAAGGATATCCTGGTAAGGAGATAAACCCAGCGCATCACAAACACATCATAGCTATGGAAGGACTATCCCAGAGCATGCTTTGTAGCCAATTCAACAGCATCTCCATCTATAAATAGAGAGACCATATGTCCCCTCATGCCCCACAGAGTCCAAGTTTATCCATCGACCTGTGCAATTAATAGTGCCCTCATTCATTCTCAGAGCAGTTCTAGTTTAGAAAATAAATCATATAATTACCCTAACACAAAACGCCAAAAATTAGTCACCCATTAAATAGGTAAATGACTTCGTTTTGGAGGACTAATTGCAACTCAAACATTTAGTCCCACATTTCCACTTGAGGAAAGGGTCTAAATGAATGTTACGGACTTTCTAAAAATACAAGTGTTTGTCTTCACATAATATGCAAGAAGTTAAAGAGGAAAAACCAGCTGCATGAAGTATATACACAAAGCAAAGCAATGAATCATGATTACTCTGAGGTTTCATTCGTGAGAACTGAGAGAGATGTAGTACAGCCCGCCATTACTGAAAAGCTGAACGAGGGAGGAGTCACTGTGGGCCAGTCAATGGCTCCACCGTCTCCGTGTGTTTTAATGTTCAGTACCTGAGATGAGATATAGGCACTCAATCATTCCACAATATATTTTGTTTCTAATAAGTGCTGGAATGTGTACAAAGTGCCAGAGATACAATTAGCATCGGCTGCAGTTCCTATCCTCAAGAAGCTTATTCTATAAAGGGAGAAGTTAACATACAGGAGACGTATTTCAATTAGCCAGTGAACGCAGGCCATTATAGGTCCATTTAAGAGGAGCACTTCCCCTAGTCCTGGGGGTTATAAATAACCTTTCAGTTTAAATTTGGAGTGGGTTGTGGGGAGATAGGAGAGTGAATTATAAGACTCTGGTAGCAATTGAGCCTGTGATTTATGTAGAGTCCATTGGAAGGTTCCAGAAATGAAAGGACAGTGTCTGAGGGTATTGGAGTGCCAGGTTGGGGAACAGTCTGACAGCAAGCATCCAAATAAACAAGATATAATGATTCCTGAATGCTATGAAGATCTGGCCCCAAGTCTTAGCATTTCTTGACATGTAGAAATGAAAAATGTTAAGGACTGATTTTCAATCCATCATTAAACAACCTATATTATTTCTTTGGCTCCAGGACGGGGGCTGACATTTACCCTTGAAATCACTAGTCTCGGTTCTGTGGAGAAGGACCAGCTGTGTCACAGGGACGACTTCCCCACCATTCTCCCAGGGATGTCTGCCGAAGGTTGTTTATAATCAAGCCCTAAAAATCTATGACATGCAGCTGCACTGTCTGTGATGGCATGTACGTCAATGAGAAAAATTCATGATTTAGGAATGTATCTGAACTGTGTTTTGCTTCTCCACACCCTAGTCAGATGTAGGGTTGTTTTGGTCCTTCACAGAATTATAAATAAAGAGCCGGCTCTGAAGATCTGCTGAAGCAAACCCAGGGCTGAAGGAGCAATCCTTCTTAATTGACCTGACTTGCACAATGTTTTTGGCATATGGTCTTGCTCTCCCCAGGCAAAGAGAACTCCTATAAAAAGAAATACATAATATTGGCCGTAGCATTATTTTAGAGTCCTGGAATGTTAGACACAGAAGGAACATTAGAGATCTTTTTGCCCTACACTTCCATCTTAAAGTTGAAGAGTACCAGAGTTGTAGAATTATTTAGTGGAGGCCCTCAACTGGAATTCTTTTTTATTTTGGAAGCAAATACAATTAGATTCCACACCTTGGGAACCAGAATTTTGTTATATTGTTGAGTTAGAGATAGCAATCGTTATTGTATGATTAGTACACTTAGACTGTTCTGTACCATTAAGTATTCAGTGCCTCATAGTATAGACCCCAGTGTCCCCAAGGCCCGTCATGGGGCATACCCTTAGTGGTCCTTGCTTGGGATTGATCTCTCCCTCCTCTTAGCCATTATCAAATTTCCCTCTTATGTTCCCTGTTATCAGAGCTCTGGCAGGTAAGACCTGGTCTGATAAACTCATTCACCCCAAGATATTCACATATGATAGTATTCTAATGAGAATAAATCTTTAAAATATTTACCTACTAAATAATACTTTAAAAAACAAGGGCCAGCATTTTTGAATGTGAAGAGTCAGGCATTGCACTAACCATTTTAAATATATCAGCTCATGTAGTCATGACATCTCTATAAAATATCGTATTATTCCTATTTTTTGGGTGAGGAAAATGAGGTTCAGAGTGGTCATTCAGTGTCATACTATTAGTAAGTGGCAGTATCGGGATCGGAACCCAAGCTATTTGAATTCTAAGTCTAGGTACTTTACCATAGTGCCTGAAATGAAGCAGTTACCCCACAAATTGTGACTGCTGCAAACAACAACAACAAAACAAAGATAATTTCACGTCTGCTATAGTGTGCTTCCCCAAAGGCACAAATTACGACCTTTTGGATTCAATCCCCTTTTGATAGCATTCACGTTGAGAGTTTAACTAAAGTACTCTATAATATTGATGGCTTGGTGTCCATTCTGTGTGGCCAAGTGGCCTGAGGGGATTTGAAGTGACACTAGCCTTTACCAGACTGGTGTTAGCCAGGAATGCCAAAGCACTCCACACCCAGAACACTCATAAAAGCATGAACCCCAGGTCTTGCCTCACTCTCTGCCTGCACTCTGCCTCACCTCCTCCTGTGGCCCCTGGAGACATGCCATGTACCTCCTCCAGGATCTGCGGGTAATAAACTTCTCTATTTCAATTCCCTTGTGGTCTTTTGCTGAACCTGGGACCCACCATTCCAAACCCCAGGGCTCTGCTTAACAAATGTTCATTTAACAAAGTCACAGCACCTCAGCTTACATCTTCTCAGCAGTTTCCCCACCTCTCCATTCACTGGTTTAACACTAATAATTTCAGCAGATAATTCAGTTGATACTAACAGCCAGTGAAGACCCTCGCTGACACAAAGCTGCTTCCATTTTTCTACGATGATGAGGTGCAATGTCTGCCTCCCTCTGCCTTGCCCTGTTTGTAGTCTGTCATCTTAATCATTGTCAGTATTGATCTGCTTCCTCCCTCAGGATTCTGCTCAAAGTCCACTGGCCCCTGGAAACAGTGTCTGTCATGGGTAAGTGGCTGGGGAGAGAAGGGCTGTGAACCCGCCCTAAACCACTGGGGGAAGCCCATCACCCTTTCAGCTTCCCTTTCCTCACTCCTAGCTCTACTCTGTTCATTAACTTCCTCATTTGCAGCATGAGAAGGTGTGCTGGAGAAAGAAGTGCAGGACAAATCCTCAAACACACTCCACCTTTTACTCTAATGAAGAGAACAGTCACCTCTGGGTCCAGATGCTCTCAGCCTCTGAGAAGGGTCCAGTGCGTCAGCTTCCCTGAGACAGGGAACTCTGGCACCACCACACAGGGCCACACAGCCTGTCAGAGGTGGGGGGAAGGGGATTTCACCGTCTCTACCAGCTCTGGAGCTTCTGCAGCTGCCTACAGTTCTTTTAATCCAATCAGAGCTACACTGTCCTGTTTCTGTTCTCATCACGGTCAGATTGCCAGAAGCAAGATATTCATCTTTTCTGGCAAACCCATCCCTCTCAAGAAAGACCATCTCTGAAGCCGTTTAGACTTCTTTACCTGTCCAGACAGTCCAGGGACTTTCTCAGGTAAGACCCCACCCATTAGACCTTTTCCAGATCATTTCACACTCTCTCTTTCTAAGATCCTTGGGAGCAATTCAGTGTCCTCGACAATGGCTTGAGTGTGAAGGAGAGCCCCACTTCCCATGTGGTAGCAGGGCATGACACATAAAGGCTGAGCTCTGTCCACAGCACTCAGTCTAAGACCTACTGTCTTATTTTCTCTAATAAGCCACATCCAGACTCTCTCTAGTGAAGGCAACACTTGCAAGTTCCCTGTGCAATTTTTGCCAAAATTATAATACCATTTATTCTTTTAGGGTAGGCAGAAATTAACACCACCACCACCACCACCCTCCATACACAGATACTCACATTCTAACTCCTGAGGTTTGTGAATATGCTATATCTGACAAAGAGGACCTTGCCCATGTGATTCAGTTAAGTCTCTTGAGGTAAGGAGAGTAGCCTAGACTACCCATGTGTGTCCAGCCTAATCACATGCGTGCTTAAAAGCAGAAAACCTTTCCCAGCTGTGACCAAAGAGCAATGGGGTAATAGGAAAGAGACAGTGCTAGCTTTGAAAATGGAGAGAGAAGATGTAAGTCGAGGAATGCAGCCTCTACAAGCGGGAAGAGGCAATAAAACAGATCCTTCCCCATACCCTCCAGAAGGAGCACAGACCTTCAGATGCTTTGATTTTACCCCAGCAAGACCTGTGTTGGACTTCTGACCTCCAGAACCATAAGATAATAATGTTGTAGTGTTTCAAGCTACTAAGTTTGTGATAATTTGTTATAACAGCAATAGAAACCTAATACAGAGGTGTCTGGGTGGCTCAGTTGGTTAAGCACCTGCCTTCAGCCCAGGTCATGATCCCCACATCAGGCTCCCTGCTCAGCAGGGAGTCTGCTTCTTCCTCTGCCCCTCACCCTGCTCCTGCTGGCTCCCTTTCTCTCTCATGCAAATAAAATAAATAAAATCTTTTTTTAAAAAAAGAAAGAAACAAGACATAATACAGGCTGAAGAAGAACAACAGGCAATTCAAAGCCCTTATCTTCTCAGAGTCCCATTAGACTAGACATCAGCAAATGATTCCCTCTCAACTGACATTTACCTCTCAATAAGTAGCTATTACCATAACCATGAAAATGACAAAATAAATTTTAAGAAAGAAAAAAATGTAAATATCAATATTATCCAGGCTGCTTAGGAATGTGTATTCCTAAGCTACTGAAGGAGAAAGAGCGGACTGGTATATACTAACTGCCAAGATCATTTTCAATGCAAACTGTTAAACTTAACATGAAAGTCCTTTTTTATCATGAAGCACCTGAGTACTTTGCAGAGTTAGGCATTTTGTGGAGTAGATTCTGAAAGACATAAAATGATATTGAAGAATTTTGGAGATTGTTTGGAGTCAGGGCACCTTGGATGATCTCAATTTGTTATTGAGCCTGAAGAACTTGCTCGCAAAGCCCTGAGAACTCCATATTGTGTCATTCAGTAATTGTGCAAAGTCCAATCACCAAATTCTTTAAGGAGAGAGAATTTGACTTAGTGCTATTCCAGCATGAAATGAAGCTTCACCAAATTTGGTCAAGATTATTTAGGACAAGTGTCAAAGTAATTGATGCTTCCCCTTATCATTACTATTTTATTTTATTTTTAATATTTTATTTATTTGACAGAGAGAAATCACAACTAGGCAGAGAGGCAGACAGAGAGAAAGGAGGAAGCAGGCTCCCTGCACAGCAGAGAGCCCGATGTGGGGCTCGATCCCAGGACCCTGGGATCGTGACCTGAGCCGAAGGCAGAGCTTTAACCCACTGAGCCACCCAGGCGCCCCCATTATTATTTTATTTTATATCCTTTCCCAAATATTAAAAAAGCAATTTTTCTTTCTCTCCTGCCTCCACCCTTGAATATAGTCTTAAAAAATAGTCTCATCTTCCCTTTTACTATTTACTTTTATTTATAAAATTGTGAAAAATTTGAGTCAATAAAAAATTCCTGCCATTTACTGAGTTACTACTATGTGCTAGGCACCTGACCTTCACTGTCTCATTTAATCTCTTAACCAAGGATAATTATTTCTGTTCATTGTAATAGGAAGGATGAAACCAAGGCTCAGGAATTTCAAATAACTTGCCCAAACTCACAGGAAGAGAGGTGGCAGAAGTCAGAGCACCTTCCCTCCTTAATCAGGGCCTCTTCGTCTCCTATCTTATTCCCTGTATTTCTTGAATGTGCACTATGTTCAAAAGCAACAGTAAGAGTCAAATAAAGAGATCAGTAACTAATCAGTCCAGTATTAGGTCACATATCCATTTCCCCAACCCAACTTAGGGGTTCCCAGAGTGTACACAGAGAGGGCCACTGGCTTCCCTCTCTGGGATGGACAGAGTACTAATAAAACTCTTCCTTGTTTTTTAGTGTGGCTTCTGTCACTCTGCAATTATCTTTCTTTTGTGAGGGGGCTTCCTGAGAGCCCTAGAAGGATAGAAATACCTACATGGCCTAAAGGTACCTATCACAATTGAGGGTCACAATTAACTCAGCATTTCTATAGGGTAAGAAAACAATGTTGTTTGGTTATTAATAGCACCTCTCATTCTTTATTTTCTTGCTTTGATTTTATTGCAGCTCCCCCAGAAAACTCTTCTTCAAAGAAGTATATCCTGATGTCATGTAAATCGACCTACTTGCTCAAATATTCCCTCTCCTGCCATTCACAACTCACCCTCTACTCCGCATCAAGCTAGTCATTGCAGAGATGTTTTCTATAGCAGTGACTGCTGGAAAATAATTCCTAAATTCATTCTTCTTCCTGAGCTTTCCTATAGCTTCCTTACTTCTGCTCCTTCTGTGATTTCAGAAGCCAGTTTTAATTTCCTCGATTTGCTGTAGAGTTGTCATGATGTTATGATATCTTTGTGAATCATATGTGGAGCCCATTTCAGATGGGTAGACTTCAAGCAAAGAATTAGTAATAATAGTATGATTACGTCGGCTGCTATAGAAATGACCAAGCATAAAGTAAAGGGAATTGGTTTCTTTCTTTTTCCATTCACGAAGGAGCCACCTTTGGCTCATTTATATAGTAATAAATACCTATAACAACTTACCACTTATACAGGTATATAATTAATATAATACGATTGTTCTTTATCTGTGGCAGTAGATAAAAGAATAGGAGAGGTGATGAGGAAAAAATGGACTTTTTTTTAGGGTCATATACACAGGCTCAGAAGAATCACAAATACCATGGGCAATGTACCCATAGATGGATCAAAATATAAGCGCAATGGCTTGTGAGAAAGTAGGTCACTTCTTGTGGAGATTATCCTAATGCTGGGAATAAAAGAAAAAGCAATCCATCTGGGATCTGGCCTTTGGTTTTCTGATTTAGGGTTCAGGCACAGAAGTAAGAAAACCTGCATTCTATTCCTATACTTGGTTTTCATTCTCACATGGTTACTTAGGGATATAAGCAATGAAACTGGCAGGGGATTGTAAGCAAGAAGAAATAAACTTCCTTCTAAAATATTGGACAAGATTGGGATGTTCTAAAGACTAACGGCGAGTGAAGTTTGGGAAAATGTTATTGGCAAACAAAAATAAAACAAAAATCTTTATGCCAGCTCAACATCGAAAAAATCTAACTGCCTATAATTTGCCTCAATAATGCGTGAAGTGAAATGTAAGAACTATAAACAAGACTGATGAAAAATAAATTGTAGAATTTGCAGGTGCTAGTCTAGGGTGCAATCAGACCTCAAACACATCCAGATTTAATATCAAAAGTCTTGATGCAAAGTATTCCCCAAGGGAAACTGAGAAAACCTTAGAATATTAAAATAAGAGTATAACAAATATTATCTTTATTATAAGGATGAATGATACCTGCATATTCAGAATCTCATTGATGAATTATTATTTTTCCCAAATATCAGTGTTTCTAATGCACATCTCAAGATAATGATTTTTCTCTCATTTCTAAAATTTACCAAACACATTACAAACTATCTTGAATGGACTATAGCATAGGAAGATTGAGGCAAGATGCTAATATTTTTTTCAGGTTCTGACTGAGAAATAGGCAAAGACATGTTGAGTGATATTTTCAAAATCATATGTCAGATTTTTACTTCTAGCTAAGATATAGTAGTTTGCACTAGACCAATTATTCTGGTAAGAACAAATAGAAAACTCAGATAAAATATAAAGAAAAAAACAATAATAACAGCTGTCTGACTGAAGGCATCGGAAAATGACTGAGGCTACCAGGAATTGAAGGGCCAAGATCCAGCAGAGACAAGAAAAGGGAACCACAGAGAGCTGAGCTGATAGTCTTCAAAAAGCTTTTCCCCTCAGGGCAATTGCTGGTTTTTGGCTTGGAATTAGAGGATAAGAATCCACCCAGAGAGCTGTGGCTGATAAGCAGAGAAACAAACAGAGTTACTGGAAATTTCACAAAGGTGCAGACCAAAAGAGAAAAAAAGACTGGGAGACTTGAAGGGGAGGTTGGAAGATTGATTGGCCAAAGCATCCAAGACGTAAAGTAACAGAATCCCGGAGGGAAGGGAAGCACAGAGAAGTACATTAGATACCTCATGTCTTCCTAGAGGTATATGCCAAATCCTTAAGCAGCTAAGGACAAGCAGCTAAGCAGGAAGGCTTTGGCCTACTCACAGAACTGAAGAGACAAAAATTGGAGTTTACAACTGATAAAGAACAGCCCAAATCAACACTCTAGGCTCTCATTTGGGATTACTGGAGGTCACACCATTGTTGAAGAGCAAACCAGAAGTAAACCTAAATGTCCAGACTTCAACCAGCCTCAAGTCAGTTTAGTTGCTAATTGAATCAAAATGATCTGCTTTTTCTCTGACTACATAATCAAAGGATAGGGTAAGCTATCTCAAAGGAAAAGAGTACCTCACTATATTTCATATATAATATATAACATTCAATAAAAAATTATGGTCATATCAAGGAAAAGGACCAAGAGGAAAAAAATAGGCAATATAAACCAATCCACAAATATTCCTGTTATTAAAGTTATTATACTTGGATTTTTAAATATATTATAATGTGACAAAATTAAGAAAGTGTAAATCAAACATAGTCAAACACATAAGAATAAAACTGAAGTCAAAGATGGCAAATGTTTACTTCTCTGGTTCTCTACTGGCATTTTAGAAAGAATTAAATGGAAATCATAGAACAGAAAATCACAATATTTGATTTAAATACTCAATAGATAAACTGCTGGATTTAATGGCATTTGGGACTTAGTAAGTATGTGGGTTAGTGAAAGAAAATAGAGCAGTATAAGACCCACCCTGAAGCACAAGAATAGAAAATAAAAGAAAGAAATATGTGATAGTTAATTTTATATGTCAAAATAGCTTGTCCATCCTGCATAGATATTTGCTCAGGCATAATTCTGGATGTTTTTATGAGTGTATATTTTGTGGATGAGATTAACATTTAAGTTACAGAACTTTAAGTAGTTTGCTCTCTGTAATGTAGGTGAGCCTCATTCAATCAGTTTAAGGCCTTAATAGACTGGCTTCCCCTCAGCAAGAAGGAATTCTGCCAGTGGATGGCTTTTTTATTTGAACTACAACATCAGTGCTCTTCCTTGGGTCTCCAGCATGCTGGCTTACCCTACAGATTTTGGACTCATCAGGCTCCATAACTGCATGATCCAATTCCTTAAAACAAATCTTCCCATATATCTATACATATTGTATTGATTCTGTTTCTCTGTAGAATGTTAAACTAACACAGAACATGAGAGACATACAGGCACAGATGGAAGGTTTACTATGTCAATTGAAATGCTAGAGGCAAGGGGAGAGTAATAACAGGGAAGAAAAAAAAAATCTGTAAGTATAGTGGCCTACTATTTTCCAAAACTAATGAAAAGAATCAAGCCATAGACTCAAGGACCCTTATAAATACCAAGGAGGATGCTTGCAAAACAACAACAACAACGAAAACCCATACTTAGGCACATCACAGTAACACTGATAAAAACAGAAGACAGACAATAACTTGGGCATGGTGTCAGCAAAATGTAAGAGCAGGCCGTTCCAAGTTCCCATGCCCCCAAGAAATATCAGAAAACAAGCAGAAACTGTTGAGAACCAACTTCTGTCAAAGGTTTAGAGCAACAAAGCAAATGTTTAATAAAGAAAAAGGTAATTCACAAAAGCTCTTGGCACACACATACATGTTTTATAACAAATCAGTTATTACATTAAATATAAAAGGATTAAATATTTCTATTAAGAGGCAAATATTATCCAATTAAATTTTTAAAAATTTATGTGTAGAGACTGATCTACAAAAAGAGTCAACTCTGTTCTCTGTCAACTCTATTTTTTATGATAATATTTCCTCATCCTTCCTTAGCATGTGTAAGAATCCTATGAGAATCTTGTTAAAACACAGGTTTCTGGACAACATACTTCAGAGTTGAGGATTAGAAGGGTGATCATTAGAATTTCTATGAGCTCCCAGTTCCCAGGTCATGGTGTTACTGTTACTCTTTAAACTCTATTTTGTGCAGCTATTCTCTACATGATGATAACTGTAGGCTCACATAGGCTGTAGCCAAGGTCTGACCCTTGTTTTTCTTATGAGTTCATATGAGAAGTGAGATCAGGAGAGCAGAAGGGGCTACATTTTGAGTTTGGGTAAGACATCACTCTGCATTATTGTTTTACAAAGAAATAGCACATAGATACAAACTTCTTCATCTTTTCCACGAACAAAATCTACACAATCTCTATATCAATAGGGAGTTCTCACAGTGCAAAATAAAATTATGATCCCATTTCACTAAACATTCTGTTGATACCACTATTAAGCCAAAATGCAACATCAGGCAAGAGATGTACCAGCATAGGCTGCATGCTTAAAAATGCAACAATGATTCACCAATCATTTCTTGTGTGTTCTGTCTCCTCATCTAAATTACATACCATATGAGGAAAGGAGTCATCTCTGCCATTATTCTGTATCTTCCCGAACATCAAGCACAACAATCTTCCTCGGTATATCATGAAGACTAAGAGCCAAGGCAATTGCTAGGAATTAGGAGTTAATCCAACTTTGCCTTCTGCCCTATCCAGCACTCCCATGTATCATTCACCACTCCTCACCAGCAACACCCACCTGACTCATATCAACCCACTCAGTACTTCCACTGGGTTGATGGAAGCCCAATGCTACCAATATCCCAGTAGAAAATCATTAATTAACTTCCTACCTTAACATTTATTCAGAGAGCATACCAAAATGATGATATACTCCCTGCCAACCCTATGTGGCAGCAACATTCAACAGTGAAAGTTCAGACACTCCAGCTCCTGGGTACAGCAGACAAACCAGACAGTGTTACTGCTGGAAGGTCAAAGCCCTTCAAATTAGATTTCGAAGTGACATCTAGCTGGTTCCTGCAGGCCAGCCTTTTCCTGACTTCATCTTAGTCAGTACAGTCCTAACTAAAACAAGCCTCCAAGACTGTTGGCTTCAAGCCTATTGGTTTGTTTAACTGTTGTTATTATGGGTGCCAGGCACTGTGTTGGACACTTATGACTAATACCTCATTTATTTGAATGATATCAGTTATCAATGGTTTCATCAGGTGAGTGGCACAGATCATATGCAAACTATAAAATACGATTAATGTGAAAGTTCTGGAAGTCCTAAGTCTAAGGTGGTAGATTTCAATTTTATTTCAAGATCATAGCATGAAAGTTAAACCCTCTCCTTTCTTTAGCAGAAGAATGGAGACTACGAACTTCTTCGTTTAGGGTCAGAAGGACCCAGAAATATTAGACTAATCTCTAACACTCAGCAAGATTTTCTTCTTAAAGTTAAGTATGTCTGCATTAAGGATATTATGTCTAACCCCAGGTAATGTTTTAATTTTTATAACCCCTGCTACGTTGAGGGTAGGCATTCCTTCAGGGCAAAGAAACTCCTATGAAATCTTTCTTGAGATAAATATACTGGTTCAGAGCTAAGCAACTGTCCCTCAGGTAAACATTTAGGGTTATGGAGATATCCAGGAGAATCAGGAGAAATGAATAGACATGCTACTTTTCATTCTAACCATAAAGAATATACAACTTGTGGGCATCTGGGTGGCTCAGTGGGTTAAGCCTCTGCCTTTGGCTCAGGTCATGATCTCAGGGTTCTGGGATCGAGGCCTGCATCAGGCTCTCTGCTCAGTGGGGAGCTTGCTTCTCCCTCTCTCTCAGCCTGCTTCTCTGCCTACTTGTGACCTCTGTCTCTCTGTCAAATAGATAAATAAAATCTTAAAAAAAACAAACAGAATGGTGGCAGGATTCTAAGAGGAAGGAAACAGAAACTGCCAGTCTCTTAAATACACACACACACACACACACACACACACACACAAACACACACACACAACTTGTTTGTATAACTTGTTTTTTACCAGCCTATCTGGGATATAGGAAGACTAGGGAATAGTATTTCCAATGGGTAGTGAATATTCATAAATATGGACTTCTTAAGTAACTCCAGCTATTTCCATACTGTTTCCTCATGGGTCTCTCTTCAAGACCCTGTTCGTAGACTCCCAGTTATGAATTCTCCACCAGTGGTATGTCATCTGCTGCAAGGCATTAAACCTCCAAGCCACTGAATACCTGTCACCAAACCCAACAGGCCACTCACTGTCTGGTTACCCCTGGAAGGCACAATGCACAATACCTACCAGAGAATGTGTATCATTTCTAAGTTTTGATCACTGCTAGTCTGACTGTTACCAGTGTATCTACTACCTCTTAAAGCTGATCCATCAAACTTTGTGTGCATATGTACATGTGTGCATGTGTGCATGTGTACTCAGAGGATGGTACAGCAGAAAAGACTTTAACTAATTAGTACATATATTTTCAATCTTCCTCTTTATATCCTAAGGATTCTATGGAATCCCTTCAAGGTGAGGGGAGAAAGTGAGGGAACCCAGAGGGCTTCAGGTTTCCCCAAAGTTCCACAATCAGTACAGCTTCCTGACAATCAGATTTATATATTGACTTTTGTAGTAAGCATGCTTTTGAAGACAGGGTGCTCTCACTTTGAAAAGGGAGGTGGTGTTGAAAACCAGATATTTATTTCAATCCCCTTTCTTTTACAGATGAGCAAATCAAGAAGAAGTCAAGATTGTTACACAATCACATAGCTATTTAGCTAGAGCTGGAACTAGAACTGAGGTTGCTTGATTCCCCAAGTGTGTGTTTCTGTGCACCACACAGCAGGGGAAAGAGAAGAGAAACAATACTGTATGTTTGTCGTGTGTGTTAAGGATCAGGATATGTCTTGGTGGTAATCTAGGGTTAAAGTGGCAAACAAAAATGTGGGAGTGGAATGCCCCGTTCTATAATCTGTCCCAAGAAATCTAAGGAAAATCAGAGACTAAGCAAAGGGTTGAAATCTTGGGCTAAGGGAAATTCTTTCTAGATATGTTGGGTAACTCACACCTACATTTCATAGCATAAAGAGGCAGTATGAATCCTAAATAGCCCTTGTAAGAAGTTTCCCACCAGGAACATAATGAAGATGCACCTTATAAAGTAGCATAATTTGGAGTTTTCTACATATCTGTTACTTGTTAGGAGAGCTCATAGGATGGTGGCAAGTAGAATTTCAACTGCATCTTATCAAGATCACTCCAGTGAAGAAAGCTGTTAAAATCTACTGGAAGGATCTTGCTGATCAGAATCTTTTGTATATGTATATATACACACAGGCCTGCAGAATCAAACTGTGAAGCGTTCCTCAGGTTTTAGAATTTTTTTTTTTAGCAATCATGGATGCGTATTAGAATCACTTGAGGAGCCTTAAGCATAGTGACACCCAGGCCCAACCCCAGAAGAATTAAGAATTTCTGCAGATAAGACTAACATTATTTTTTAATGACCCAGATGATTTTAATATACCACCAAGGTCAAGAGCCACTAAGTCAGAGGGTTCCAAAGAACCCAAAAGATGAAGGAAGAAGGTATGAGAGGTAATGAGAAGTTACTGTGCCTGAAAGAGCCAAAGTGACTCACTGTCCAAGCAAACCTCCTCCGTGCTAAATGACCTGTGTCATTTATAGAATCCCACTTACAGAGCATGTGGCTACCACGTCACCACCCTAGATGTCTCACTATCCCAGTGCATCCCTCTTGGGGTGAACCTGCCTCTAGAACTCCGCATGCAGCTACCCAAACCTCACTCAGTACTCTTCGCCTCCACTTTCAGGAAATTCTACTTTACCTCCCATCTTCCATAAACAACTGAACATCTCATTGAATATATACATACTTTTCTCTACCATTGGGTAAACAAGAGAACTTCACCACATGTTACTGGTTTTTATGAGGCCCTAATGGAATCATTCTCACAGCCTCTGTCCACCTGTAAAGGAAAAGGATACCCTCCTGGTAATTAGATTTTCCCTCTTAACCGAATTGATTTTTAACCCTTGCATTTTGCAAAGATATGGCTGCTCACAGTAGTTCCAATAGTCCAAAGAAACTCCCAGTACCTCTGCTAGCTCTGGTGAACGTTCAAGTGTTGCTGTCCCATCTCTGCTTGGAGGTTTCTGCTCATCATCTACTCGCAGCCTCCAAATTGTGCACCCTTTCAGCAAGCAAGGCAACATTCCCTTTGCCTGCTTAGCTTCTAAGCAGAGCCCAGAATTATACAAACAATCCTATGACAAAGTTTTTATCCTCAAGTTCAGGCTGGAGCTACTCACCCTTCTGGTAGACCCTCCACTCCCCTGCCCTCAAAAGAGATGCTTTGAGAGCCCACAATTCTGCCCCAGTTCTAAGGGAAGAGAAGTGGAAATGCATCCAACCTCCTATAAATATTAATCCTTGATATCCATGCTTTTACTTCATTAGCAGGAGCTTACTGAGGATCTGTTCTTTACTCTGTGTGTGAGAATCTTGGGGAATTGGAGCTTGTCAAAGGCAGGTGGGGCAATGGGATGATAATAATTCCAGGAGTTAAAAATCATGACGTCTGGTCCCAGCTCATCAATAATGTACATGGGACTAAGGGCAAGGGTCCATTTCCACATTCCTAAAATGATCTCTAAGGAAAGCATAATGGGAATGGGAGGGTTTGGCATTTCTGCAGCTAGAAATCAGAATAGGAAAACTGGAACACAAAGGAAATTACAAGTTTCCCTCGCTATCCAAAAGTGGAGCAGTCTTATGAAACTTCATAAGTTGAAATGGTGTAAGGCCAAAAAGTAATTATCATTATTATATAGAAACATTTTTGAATTTCCAGACCCAAAACATAACCTTTCTTAGGTTTTCCAGATACCTTAGGTCACATCTTGCTAATGGATGCACAAAATAAATTGAGGTAAAACACAAATGGTCATAGACCCATTTCAAAGCTAGGATGGCTTGCTGCTGAGATGCTGAGTATATAGTTTTGGGGGAGGGAACTTGGAAGCACCACTCTCACTGTTCTGTGCACATGTTTCTAAAACAGCTCTCTGCGAAACAAACTCTGAACATTATTTCTGCTTTTCATCTTTTTTTTTTTTTTTTGTAAACAAAAACTCCTCTTCAGAATCCTTTTGGTTAGCAGAAACAGGTACTATTAGGTCTTCTGTAAAAGTGAGTGGTGTAATTTTGAAAAGTGGGGAATACTTGTATTTGAGAAGAGTTACAGGACAACATACACAAAATCAAAGAGCATTATCTTCACTGCCTTAAGAAATGAATAAAGTAATAGTTATATTAAAGGAGTGATATATACAACAAGAATTAAGGGCACTGAATTTCATGAAGAAACACAATTACTAATATTTGGATCACTCATTGAACATGTAAGAACTGAAGGTTCCCATTTCCCGAACATGCAGAGCTTTTGTTCTCCATATGCTGTATCTATGCCCTGTGCACCCACTTCTCATCAGAAGCATTCAGAATGCCCACATCTTGGAGAACTGGGATGATTTTGCATCTAACAACTTGGCTTCCAATTTGGATCCTCTGGGAAATGAAATTCTAAAGGGAGATTTAGTCCAAATGAAGCCCCCACAGGAAAAGCTTGCAGGATGCCAGCTCCAGCTTTTCAGAGCATCCTCAGTAATGCTGAGAACGGCAGGCAACCATCAAGAGGAGACAAAGAGCCAAATGTGTTTCACAGATACAGCCACACTGTGAATGTGCCAGTGAATGTCTGAAGATGTCCCTGACAGCACAGGCTGCTCCATCATGGACCCAAGGAAGCCCAATCACTTGAGAGATCTAAAACTGGCCAGAGAGGAGGCTGACACGCATCCTTAGTGCCCCACTCTGTTCTGACAGGGAAACCCACAGTGTGTCCTCATCCAGAAGGTCTTTTCCTCTGTGGGTATCTGGGGATCTGCAGGCTGGGAGCTTCCTAGGATGAACAGAAGGACGGGTCTGTGCATGTTCACACATCTCATTTCATTCATTCACACTTCAAAAGGCTCCAGATTCTGTTAAAATTTTAGCTCTTTCTTATTCTCAGTCCATTTTTGAAGTTGGCACCAGTACGCCTGCGTTCCAGGTATAATATATAGCTCCTTACTGCCTCCCACTTCCAAGCCTTGCTACCAAGTATGCCACTCACATTTTCCTCCTTTCAATACAAACATGATGCTTTTCATGCTTTCCTTTGCAAATGATGGATGGTAGCTGAGCTAAATATGGAGGCAGGGGTTACAGACACATTTTGTTCCTATTAAATGTTCTACTTCTGTGTTATTACCCTTCTTGGCTTCACATTAACTCACTTCCTTCCTGGTATCCAGAAAGTAGGTGCCTATGATTGGAGTGAAGAACTAGACTCCATATTCTAGATCTATCTTTAGGTCTAAAGAGTGTCTCCATTTATTTGTAATTTCTTTTTAGGATGGACTAAATCACCTGTCACTTTTGTGGTCTAAGATAAATATGCTTCTTGAAATTTGGGACACCTGGTTTTTTTGTTTTTTGGTTTTTGGTTTGTGTGGGGGGGAATTGTTTTTTGTTTTTTTGTGGTTTTTTTTTGTGTGTGTGTGGCTGACTGATGAGATGAAAGGTTGAATTGTGAAAATAGCACTTCTGGAAAACGTATGTTTAAAATTCTTCTATAACTTTTAATAAGCTGAATGTGGGGGCTTGTGAAAACCCATAAATACTGACAAAAAGTTGAACCCAGGCTTTAGAAATGAACACAACCAGCTTGGTCTGCTGTTTCTGCCTCTCACTACCTCACTGACCCTTGTTTATACTTAGAAAGGCTCAGTCTCCTAGTCAGGGTTCCAGCATTGCATTTGAGCGTCATGTCTCTTTAGTCCCCTTTAATACAGAACAACTCCCTTGGATTTTTAAAAATTTAATTTTTGCTGTCTCTCTTGACATTAACATTTTTGAGTCATTCAGGACGATTGTTTTGGAGAACATCCTACATTCTGAATTTGTTCTAATACTTCCTCATGATTAGATTCTTATTAAAACTCTTTGGCAAGAATACTTCAGAATTGATGTATACTTCTCATTGCATCTTGTGAAATGACACATAATAGTCCCATTAGTAGGTAATATGAAATTTGATTACTTGTTTAAGGTAATTTCTGTCAGAGCTCTTTATTCAAAAGAAACTTCTCTTTGTAATTAATAAATAATATTTGGTAGGGTAAAAATTTAAAACTGTATGAATACTTAATTCCTCAAAAAAATTTCATCCAGTGGTTTTGCAATTCATTAATTATTCTTCCATGAAACAGGTATTGATTTATCATTTATTTATTTAGGTTTACAAAACAGCAATTTTTTTAAAGTGTGTCATTTCTTCTGCATGTATTTAATTGGCATTCTTTTATAAAAACAACTTTTCTTTCTTCCCCTCTCTTTCTCCCTTTTTGAACATCAATTTGAACTGATGGGTTTTTTTTTTAATCAATGTGCTAGTACTGTTATTATTCTATTGATGTTCAAATTTGCCATGAATATGATCAGTGGAAGCTCCCTCAAAGGGGCTCCTATAAAATTTTATTTCTTTGTCTGTTTTGTTTTTAGTGGTTGCATAGAGTTTACAATGTGCATATCTAGCCGATCCCATCTACATTCAAATATCATATTGCTTCACAAATAGTTTAAGAACTTTATAACAATTTGTTTCCATATCTCTCCTCCAGTCCTTTGTGCTATTGTTATCCTACAATTTACTTCTGTATGTATTATTAAACAGCAATTGCTGTGTTTGCTCTAAAAAGTCAATTATGTTTAAAGCAATTAAAAATGAGAAAGCTTTTCTTCTATTTACCCACATATCCATCATTTTCTAGCCCTTTCCATTCCTTCGTGTAGGTCTAAATATCTGTCTGGTACTTTGCATCTGCTTAAAGAATTTTCTTTATTTTTCTGAGCAAGTCTCCTTGAATTTTCATTGTCAACAACATCTTCATGTTGCTTCATTTTTGAAAGACATATTTGCTGGCTATAGAATTTTAGATTTTTTTTCTTTCAGTACTTTAAAGATGTCATTCCTTTGTCTTTTAACTTGCATAGTTTCTGACAAGGAAACTGCTGTAATTCTTATGTTTGTTTCTTTATTAGTAATGTTCATTTTATTTTTAATTGCTTTAATTTTTTAAGCACTGTTTTCAACAATGGGATTATGATGTCATTCAGTGTGGTTTTCTTTTAGGTTTGTCATATTAGGGGTTCATTGAGCTTCTTGATCTGTGGATTTAGGTATAAAAGCATATATGATTATAATTTATGACATATACAATCATACATATATTTTATATATAATTTATAACATATATTGTATATTATAATATAATTTAATATATAAATAAATTTGGGACATTTTGGCCATGATTTTTTCAAATATTTTTTCTTCTTCCTCAGAGTTTAATTCCATGTATATATATTGCTTGCCATTGTTAAATAGCTCTTGGAGTTTTTTGTTCTTCTATTTGTTTGTTTTGTTGTTGTTGTTGTTCTTCTTCTTCTTCCTCTTCTTCCTTTTCTCCCACCTCCTTCCTTCTATCCCTTTCTCACCTTTCACTTTCTTCTTCTCTTCCTTCTTTAGTTTTGTTTTTTGTTTTTTGGGTTTTTTTTTTTTTTTTTTTTTTTTTTGGCCCCTGTGTGGTTCATTTACTAGCACCTATTTCTATGTCTTCAAGTTCATTGACATTTTCTTCTTCAGTTAATCTGTTGTTAATACCATCTAGTATATTTTTCATTTCTAATATTATATTTTTCAACTCTGGGATTTCTGCTCATTATCTTCATGTTTTCCCTTACCTTCTGATGCATATCAAGCATGTTTATAATAACATTTTTAATGTTTTTGCCAATTTGAACATCTGTCATTTGGAGTCAATTTTTATTGACTGACTTTTTTTCATAGACATGGTTATATTGCAGTACTTCTTTGTATGGTTAGTCATTTCTTATTTGATGCTGGACTTTGAGATTTTTAGGTTGTCATTGCTGTATTTGTATTCCTGTAACTGTTGTTAGAACTTGTTCTGCCATGCACTTGGAATTAATTTTATTCATCACACTATTTGGATTAAGTTTTTCTGGTATAGAGCAAGAACAATTTTTTGTCTAGTGCAAATTTATCCACACTACAAAGATGATATCTTTCTGAGAATTCTATCCAATGTCCCTTTTATGAGGTCCTCTCCCCTGTCTAGTGGAAACACAAGTTATTCTTAGCCTCATTTGAGCTCTAGGAATTCTTCAGCCTGCTGCTTTCCAGTAGTCCTTTCTTTGGTCTGGAGTATTTTCTTCCAAAGCACATACAAAGCAGTACTCTGCTGGAGCCTCTCCCAATCTTTGGAACTCAGTTGCCTCCTTTCTAGTAATTTGTCATGAAAATTTTGACTGCCTCAGCCTCCCTCAGTTCTAATTTTTTTCTCCTCAATTTAATGAGACTCCCACCCCCTACTGGGTTCCCCCTTCCTATCCTGCAGCCTAAAAATCTCCTTCAAGCATTAGGCCAGTTCATTTGCAGGTCTAACTTTGTTTCCTTTTCACAGGAGTGTATCTCAGGATATATGTACATCCCAGCTTTCTAGTTATTTAGGATAAGAAGGCAAATTAGGTATCTGTTATTCTATCACTGACGAAAGGAAAAATCCTCTTTATCTTCTTGTCACATTCTCGTCAGTTTTTGCTTTCTAACACAACTGGATATTCTTTGCTCATCTTGTGTTTTTCCAGTCCTGAACTAAGAATCAGCCATTTCTGCAAGGAGCTCTGGATCTTTAGTACACAACAGTATTTAGAAGATGAAATATGGGTGCTGTATTAGCTCATTTATACTGTGGTGTCATTTGATCTGTAACTTTTAAAATCATTATGTCATACTGATATCTTGAGTTCAAGCCTAACAGTATTCTCCTCACCTTCCCTTATGTCCTATCTCTCTCTCTTTTTCTAGTTCCCAGAACATCAATGTATTTAGTCCTCTTCTTGGTACACATAGAAATAATTTCATAATTATGCATCAACACCACTACCGTAACAAACTTATTAAGTAAAATTTAGGAATTTTTTGCAATTATTCTTTTCTTTAAAATACCTCCCATGCAAGATATACAAGTAGTAGTGTGTTCAAAATTATTTACATTAATTTTTTCTGTGATTTTGTTATAAATTTGACATATATTTAAGTTTATTATGTTGTTTTTATTTAATTTTAGAGTTTGCTCTTACTTTACCATTTTTAATTCAATTTTTTTGATCATGTATAATATTTGCATAGTACAAAGATCAAAACCAACATAAGAAATCTCACTCTTATTCTAGTTCCCTCTACTTCATTCTCATGAACACTTGGAGTTAACCATTATAATTACTGCTTTTTTTAAATAAATGAGCAAGTATACATATATGAGAGAGTATATATATATATTTATTTCATTCCTCTTTCCTCTTTTGTCATGTACAAAGGAAAAATCACTATGCATGTCCTTTTTCTTTTTTCACTTAACAAGAGCACATTACATATAAGATGTCTCATAGGCATCCAATTATAGATATCAAACAGAGCCTTACATTTTCTTCCTGATAAATTTCTCTACCAAATATCACATAATATTTACCCTGCCAGTTATCAAGTAATATTTAATTTTGGTTTTGTTAAAGTCAATTTCTCTTGAAGTTTCCTGTATATAACTTTAAGACAAAACTGATGCTCTCCAAAGCACAGTTTTAAAAGACAGACTTCTCTTTATCCTCACAAATTGGAATTACATTAACCTCTTATCATTCACCCCATTTTTAAAAACTCAATTCTCTCCAAGTATGACCTTTCAGAACTCTGCAAATTAACCACAGCTAGCTTAATTTGAGGAGGTCCATGAATGAAATTGTCCCAATTCAGATTCAACTTCCCTGTTTTCTTCTAAACATCTGTCTGAGTGTCAGGGACAGTTTGAATTCTATATTTGTTCTACAAGCAGGTTTCCGTAGGACCCAAGCTGAAATTGTAGGCAAGGAAGAGTTTTTGTTACTTAATCAATTAAAGTGACCTTAGTACAAAACACACAAATAAATAAAAACTGTATTTTCTGAAGAACTGACATTAAAAAAATGTTGCTAACATTATGCAATAAAAGTAGCTGATATTGATAAATTTAATAGACTGTCTCAGAGCACTTTAATCCTATGAAATTTTCATTCTTACAATAGTACAATGGTACCAAGTGGAAGGTCCAGGCTGAGGCTGAGCAACTACACAACTGAATAAATCAGTTTTTGCCTTCAAAGTTCTTACTGACAATTGAGAAGACAAGTATATTCACAGATATCATTCAAGTAGGATGTACTGCGTATTATCATCAGAAGAGCTGTAAGTAAAAGACCATGAGAATTTAATGACAAGGACATTAATTCTGATGGTGGAATTTGATAAACTTAGAGGACATAAGATCGAATCTCAGTCTTGGAAGGCTGAGCAGGATTTTGACAGCAATGAGTGACAATTGGTTTTGACTTGGGCTAAAAAGGCCTGTTTGAGGCTGTTGTAAGACCCAAGACAGAAGACAGTTTTAATTAAGACAATTCCAGTGGGAGTGAGAGGACAGAGAGATTCAAAGGTCAAATGTCCAAAAGCAGGAAGATCTAGCAAAATGTCACTGATGGCCTTACGTCACACATTACTGCAAAAAACCTAAAATAAAGATATAATACCTTGGAGTGCTGAGAAAACAAAGTGAGTTTTCTGATGGATTTGTTTTACTTTCCCCACAGGGTTGTCATGAATATCAAGAAAAGCGAATGTGAAAAATATTTTGTTTGTTGTGTGGTGTTCTTGTTATTTCTATTAACAAAAAGAGCAATAATAATATAGCTATTTAAAGGTGCATTTTTTTTTCCCCTGTGAAAGCCTGGAAGTGAAATGAAAACAAAGGCTGAAATGAGTTTTGCTGTAGAAAATAATTCTACCACAAGTTTCAAGTAAACCATTTGTAGCTGCTGAAATTGAACATATTGGGTTCTGCTATGGAAGGAAAAGGGCCTCCAAACTCACTTTTAGCAGGAAAACAAAGTTCTTGTCTTGATAAGAAAGAATCTGTTGAATTCAGTACAACAATTCCATTTTTGCTAGGAGTGCAGGATGGGTGGTCGTAATGCAGTGTTTTCAGGAATCTTTATTTCCCTCTTTCATATGGAGTTAAGTGAAGACTAGTTGAGGCAGAAGGAGTCCCATTCTATGACCACCTCCCTTATTTGTCTCAGAGGGACAAATTCAGGCCATAAACTCCCAAAGTAGTGTATGTAATCACCATCATCGTTGTCATAGACTGAATGTTTATACACCCCCAACCACCAAATTCATATGCTAAAACCCAGTCCCCAGTGTGATACATTTGGAGGCAGTCTTTAGGAGGTGATTAGGTCATGGGGGCCGAGGCCTCAAGAATGGAATCTGTGCCCTCATAAAAGGGACCCCTAGATCTCCCTTGCCCCTTCTGCCATGGGAAGACACAGTGCAAAGACAGCCATCTATGAACCAGGAAGCAGGCTCTCACCAGACACGAAATCTGTCAGCACCACGATCCTAGAATTCTCAGTGTCCAGAACTATGAGAAATAAATGCTTTGCCAGTCCCTATTGGTACAGATAACCATAGGCACAGACCTTATAAATATAGCTTAACAACACAGGCAGTGAGGTATATGTTTCTTATAAGAAGAAAGCAGGGAAATAAGCAGGGAAAATAATAATACTTAATATCCACTGAGTACATGTTACTCAAACACTATTGTAACAGATACTCATATTTTGTCTTATTCAATTTCAAAGTCAAATAACCATTTGAGGTAAGTCTCATTCTTAACCTCCTTTTTCTGATGAGAAAATTGAGGCAGAAAGAATTAAATAGCTTGTCCAAAATTACACAGGAATTTAACCCAGGACCTGTGGCTTCAGAGTTCCCCTTTTTAACCATGGCTTACTGTCTCCAACAGCGCATATTAAGAATTAAGAATAGGAAGGATGTATAATTGATTAGAGTCTAGCAAAAGCAACAGAGAACCCCATGTGTAGATATGGGATAAAGAGATAGCTTCCCGGTTCAGAAGAGAGAGAAGGAGCAAATGAGACAGGCCTGGGTTTGAATTAGAGCTCAACATTTACTACTATTGTGATTTTAGGAGCTACTTAGCCTCTGCGTATCTGTTTCTTCATTTATAAACCGAGAATAAAAATCACGTGTACAGCAAAGTCTTGTAGTGAGGTATAAAGAGGGAATACATGTGAAGAACCTATGAGTAGTGGTTGGCACATATAAAATTACTATTAAAATTAAAATTACTATAACTATTGGGGTGCCTGGGTGGCTCAGTGGGTTAAGGCCTCTGCCTTTGGCTCGGGTCATGGTCCCGAGGTCCTGGGATTGAGCCCCATGTCGAGCTCTCTGCTTAGTGGAGAGCCTGCTTCCCGCCCCCCCCCCGCCCCCCCCCCCCGCCCACCTCTCTGCCTGTCTCTCTGCCTACTTGTGATCTCTGTCTGTCAAATAAATTTTTTTTAAAAAATCTTAAAAAAAAATTACATTACTATTATCATAGGTAAGAATTCTGCTACCAGGCAGCTCCCAAAGGACAGAGCTTTATGTTTTTGTACTTGGTTGGTTGTTCACAGGTACTAGATGATTTTCTCCTTGGTTAGGGAAAGATTGAATATAGGAAGGATTGAGAAATTGAAGGCTCATTCTAGCTGAGACCCAAGCTCTCCACCATTGGCTCTCTATTCATGACCTTGAAGTACATCTCTGATGTGGCTTCCTTCCTTCCCAGAAACCCAGCCTGGCTTCTGGCTCTCATGGATTAGATTCTCCAGAAATTAAGCTCATTCTCAGTGACCTCCTCCTCCAACAACCACAGAGCAGCACAGCCACTCAGCCTCCTCAGTGCCCACCTCTCCTGGAGACACACAGAGTTATGTCTCACTGGGGATGGGCCCTGTTTTGAAAAGAAGCTCAGCCCCTTAGGAAATGGAAAGAAAGCTGAAAGAAAGGAAAGGTATTAAGACATAAGTGAGGGAGTATAAAATTTAGAACAGAAAAAGTCTGGCTCTAACTCCTCTTTTAAAAGAGGAGGACATTAAAAACTAGAAAAGGGATTTATTTGCCAGTCATCACTTGGTAAGGGTTAGCAGAACTACAAGGGCCAGACTCCTGGTGGAGGGTTAATGTTTTCAAATAACTCACCTCAGGGCACCAGGGTTTCTCTGATATTCTCCAGAAACTTCTTAGGGAAAAGAGAGCAGGGAAACTTCCAGAGATTTCCTCAATGAATACAACACCATAACAATATGGTTTACATGTGGGCTTCTAATTAAGACTGGTTTTGTAGGACAGGCTCTAGTGCAAAAAGTATATTTGAGAATAACTATCTTAGACTTTTTTGCATCTCAAACACTCATCATTGATTGAACAATTTCCAGAAAGCAAACTTGAAAATTTCCCCAATTATGAAACCTTTTGTTAAATACTCCAGGGGCCATTGAGGCCATAAAATTATACTACAGGACATCAGATAAATGTTGAAATAAATATGAAGATAAAAGGGGGAATAAACCTTGGAATGTTTGTGTGTGACTTACATATGTTTATGTGTTTTATTTTTCAAATTAATGGTAAATATTTTTTCTGAATAAGACAAATATGGAAAAAGAATAAAGACAAAACCTCTTCAATATTTTTCAATTGCCTACTATGAATGTCACAAAAGCTTTGCCTGTAGCCTAAATAAGTTTCTCACACATATGTGCTATCATTATTCAAATGTATCTAGATGATCTGACCACTGATAAAATCCAATTGTATCTTAAAATGTTGAATTGATATTTTGATATTTTCAAATATTTCAGATATTTTCTCAGTCAACATTTCCCTATTATAGATCTGTGATTTTTTTTTTTTTTTTTATCATGAGAAAGACATTCCTGTGTGTGAAAGTTTAAGGGACTCTGGTTAGACTTCAAGACAGGAATGAGTTTTGAGTAATAAATTCTGCTGTGTCATGAACATAGTGCATGGGAGTTTTCTGAGCATTTCTAGGTTATTCCAGGTAATCATTTGTTTTTGTGAACCTGTCCATAGCAATTCTTTCTTTTATATATTACTACCTGAACTCAATAGTCCTCTAGTCAGAAGGACAGGGACCTGGAGAAGTGAGCTGGTTACATTATCTGGATATTGATAAAAAATTAAAACCTTTGAAAAGAGATGTAATATAACTTCTTTATTTCTCCCCAAGACTCAACAATCTTTTAACCACACTGGGAGAAAACCCTTCACAGAAAAGTTAGCACCTGTTTAAGATAAACATTAATCATAAAAAACAAACAAGTACAAAAGAACAGATAACCTAGTAACTTGTCATAGTTAATATTAGCAGGGAAGAGAAGGGCAGGCAGTAGGCAGTAGGCAGTAGGGCAGTTTTATCTAGTCTGATAAAACTAGAAGGAAGTGGGACTGTCCATTTAGTGTTTATTTGGTGACTGGGGGAAAATCAGCGGGGCTCAGTAGTAATGAAAATCTAAAGGGACTGGGATATCACAATACAACCATCTCGGGGATTTTGAGAACACTGGACAAGTAATATATTTCTATGTGTGTGTGTTTTCATTTTTGTTCTTAATCTCCAAATGCAGTGGGTGGTGACCATAAGGCCAGATGGAGTCTGGAGGGGTATCCTCTCTGGAGTGAGGAGGCAGCCCTGGAGTGAGAGGCAACATGATAGTCAGGAAGGCAAGCCTGTCCCCAAAGGGTGAGGTTGTGAGAGAATCCAAGAATGCATAGTGACTTCAATGGATGGGGATAGATGGGCAGAAGGGAGAACCAGAAGCCCCAGATAACTAGAAAAACCTTTCTCCTAGTTCCGGACTCTTAAAACCTGGGCAGGCACAGCTCGGAAAGGTGCCTAAGGGCCAAACTGTCCCTAGTGTTTGCATTACAAACAGCTTTTGTACTTTAAGCCATCTTTTGACACTGGGCTTTGAATGAATACCTGCCTGTCCTGGAAACACCCAACACCTTTGCAGCCAAGAGCAGCAAACGTTCTCTTGCTCCTGAACTTCTTGAAATCATAACTGCTTAAGAAGGTTATCTTCCCAGATGACAGATATTCCCAGATGACACCTTTTGTCAAGGTGGCCTTCTGCAGGCCAGGAAGAGAGATCACTGGGAACAGAATTGTCCAGCACCTTGATCTCGGATTTTGCAGCCTCTAGAAGTGTGAGAAATAAACATCTGTTGTTTAAGTCGCTCAGTCTATGATATTTGTTACAGCAACCCAAGCTCACTAATACATGCATATACAGAGCAGTCAGATAACCCTTGACAATATGTTGCTATCTATGACATTCCTTTTATTTTCACAAATACACTGAAAAATCTTTTGAGAATAGACAGAGATATGTGAAGAGCTCTCAATAGAGTTCCTCAGCTCTTGAAAATCGACCCTGTAAGCAGCATGGAAATTTGATTGTGTGAGCTCATGCTAGCTAATTTTTCTGGTTAAGAGAGTATATAAAAGGATCTTCAAGAACTAAACAGAAAAGAATTGTACCAAACTGGATTAACTGGGGCTCCTCAAGTGAAGGCAAGCCCAGAATACCTGCCAACAATTAAAGATTGTGACCTATAGTCATTGTAACAAATTGTGTAAGACTGATTTGGCAGAATTCCAGGTAACACCTCACTGAGAATTGCTACCGGGAAATAGCTAACAAAATGCCAAGAAAAGTGGCTGTGAGGTGCAAGACGCAGCCCCCTTTCTCCAGTATACGAACTGTACTTCTTTATTCCCATATGTGTGTGATATTTTGGACTTAGAGGTTCAAATTTTGATCTATTTGCATTCTCTTAAATGTTAAAATGTCTAGGCCCATAAAGTTGTAAACATAGCATCTCTTGGGGAGTGCACTGAGGGGAGTATGCAGCAAACAACTCTATAGTGGGAAAATGAGTATGAAATCACATTCCCACAGACGCTGCAGTTTTAAAACAATTGGCTTTTAAGTTCTGAGTCGTTTCCTTTGCCTCAGCTTCCTGCTCCTATCAGTCTATCCCAATCAGGTTTCTCAAGTGATTGAAGGTCAACATATCACCATCTATTCCACACCTAAAGAATCTTCCTTTACGTTTTCCGGGTGAGTACGTCATAGATTTTAATGTTTCCAGAAGCAACATTCATGCAGTGTGGAGCTTGATGATTCAGGAGTATAACCTGAAACATCTTCAATAAATCATATTCTCTGTGTTTCCTGTTCCCGTAATGCAGGAAGTGCTGGTTCCACCGGCCCCAGGGCTCTCAGAGATAAGGAAAGCTCTGCAGTGTTCAGAATTTTCAGATAGAGCTTTGGAATTTTGCATGAGATATAGAGTAGGCAGTCCCAGACTGAACAGATAGGAAGCTGTTCCTCAGGTGTCATCACCCACTGGAACTGTCTATCCAGACCTGGGAAACATGGATAGCTGAGATTCCTCTCTGGGTCTGAGATAGGCTGTTGTGTGTATGTTTAGATAAACTTGTACCCAAGTGCCTATCCAGCCATTGCTGGGGAATTTCATTCATGAGAACAATGTCCATAGTAAAGAAAGCAGATCAGACTGTTTAGTAGGTCTGCCTATGAAAGTGGGCTTAGATTTGACATTCTGGGGTCTGGTTAAAGGATCAAATGAATCAGTGGATAAATTATTAATCGTTTTTCTTTATGTGATTTGAAACACATTCCCATCCTGAAGTAAGTTAGGATGTAAGCCATAGAGGTAGAGCATGGTAATGAGAATTGTGAAGTCTGTCCTCTGGAAGCTTTTATGTGTTTGGAAGTTTCTGGGGACGAGGGGAGAAAGAGATTATCTACATTATAAAGAGATGACATGAGTAATCCCAAACAAAGAATAGTGAGAAACACTTTAAATGCTTCTTTTATAATGCTCAATAGAAATAAAGCAGGAAATAAAAGTTAAATACATCATAAAGAGTGCATAATGGCTTTAGTGTAGGAATTGTGTGTCTGTTAACATGACTGAGGGAAACATAAATAAATGTAGTCATATTCTCTTTTTTTCTTACAAAAAGGCAATTTATTCAGAGAAAACAATAATTTGAGGAATCCTCTTCAGAGATGGCTACCAGGTTGGCCCCCTTTTCTGCGTGTGCTATCAGCGGGTATCAGGTTGACATCCTCCACCCACCTGATCTTCAATCCTGAGTAGGCAAGGGCTCTGAGGGAAGACTGGGCTCCAGGTCCAGGGGTCTTGGTTCTATTTCTTCCTGTGGCCTGAAATTTGATGTGAAGGGCAGTGATGCCCAGCTTCTTACACCTCTGGTCTACATCCTAGGCAGCCAACACAGCAGTGTAGAGAGAGGACTCATCTTGGTCATCCTTCACCTTCATCCCCCAGTCACACAGCAGATGGTTTCCTTGCCAGGAAGGTTGGTGACATGGACAAAAGTGTCATTGGGGGAGGCAAAGATGTGGCAGACACCAAACACGTTTTTTCCTTCAGCTATGTGAGGTTCAAGGCTGATGGCCTGTTCTTCCTTCTTTCCTTCCCCTTGCAATGTTCCATTTCTGCATGTCTTCTCCAGATTCTGCCACTGGAAGGGGAAAGTAGTTATATTCTTGGTGGATATTGGGTCTTTTTGTTCCTCCGTGATTGTGATACATAACAGTGTATAATGATTGGAACGGTGGGCAACATAATTCCTGCTTTCTTTGCAATTTCTTTGGAATGTACATTGAATGTGTTCCGAGGTTAAGGAATTTTTCAGATATCTACTGTACAACCTTGTACCTCTAGACAACTGTACTGTATTGTACACTTAGATTTGTTAAGAGAGTAGAGTAGATCTCATGTTAAATGTTCTTACTGCAGCAAAATAAATTTTAAAGAATAAAATAAAATGAAGAAATGTCTGGAAAGCAGGCTCATTTTCTTACTTTGCTCCCAGAACGTGTTCATCTTAGGCATGTCCATATATTTCCCTCGGGCACACAGCTTCCCCTCTGGGATTTGTGTATCCCAAACACCTCCCTGAGGTGGGTAAAGGAAGTATGTAAGTGTTTGAGTTTTAAATATTTTCCTAATGAAAGAATCTGGGCTTATGGAGACTTCATTGGTCATCTTGAACATTTGCTCACTTCCACATCTTAGATGGATCCTACTGAAAAGGAGCTCTTTTTTAAAAGTGTCAAATCAATTCCACTGAAAATTCTGCCAACTGAGTCAGACCCAGTACTCAGATTAGATCTCTAGGAGTAAAATATGGTTTCTCTCCTTTCCTCACACAACATATCCTGTCCTTACTGTATAATCTAAACCTTAAAAATAAAAGTGTGACCTTTTCTCATGACTTCTGCCACTGTCACTCTTGTCCAAGTCACCATTCCTTGTTCCTTAAACTGCTGCAATATCTCCCAGCTGGCATTCCTACTTCCACACTTGCCTACCCTAGAGTACATTGTCTATAGAGTAGCCAGAAAGCTCTTCCAACATCCTATTATGGCATTGTGGAAGACAAGAGAGTTACCCTGAGAGGGTGGATTGGAATTGGAGATATTGGACTCATGATTTCTAAAATGTGTAAATATTTCAGTATATGTATGTTTCCTCATGCAGACACAATATAGACAAACATATGCAAACATGCATATTTCTTAGCTCTATTTGCTGAAAGAACCTTGGAGCAGTAACACTCCCAGTAACAAAATGAATACAGATCTTGACTTCTGACACCATCTCCACTAAGAGGAATCAGAGATTCTCGGAGAAATGACAATTTTCTAGGCTGCGTAAGCTAAGTACAATAAGATACTGAAAAATTGCTTTTGTTGAAGAACAGGGTCAAAGAGGTATGACCACCGATTGACCCATGAGCTAGATCTTGACCCGATTGACCCATGAGCTAGACACCCCAAGGTGCCTCAACCTTTCCCCTGTCCTTGGAATGTGAGTTCAGCTTGCCTTTCCCACTCCCAGAGGCTGCGCCAAGGACACTGCCTAAAGATGATGATGTGATGTTGAAAGTACCTGCACAGTCTACGCGACTGAGCCATTAGGCCTCTCAAGATTTGAAGGGCAGGAGTGGGAAAACATTCATTTTGCTGCTGCCCAAGACAAGCCTCATATGTAAGCTCTCTTTGCTATTATTAAAATTGCCACCTACCAATATGGAGTGGCCTGCCTCTTTCTTCGGTCTCTACCAGCCCTCTGCATATGCGGGCTGGATTCAGATTACATCAGGAAAGCACCTGAGTAGATTGTGTTAGAAGGCTGTGAACCACACTTTTGTTGAAAACTTAAGGAAAAGCTCCCCTCCCCAAATAAGGAGGACTTGTCACAGGGACACAGAGAGCTCCCACTGGGACAATTTAAGAAATAAAATAATTAAAGGCAGTAATTAATCATAAATCATTAAAAAACAGAAATCTACAATTCCGCACAGATAAAAAAATGAAACAAAGTGTGAAGAAGGGGAAGCTCTTGTTTATGGTAGCATGTTGTAAACATGGGGTGAATATTGAATAAGGAAAATCATCATTTTGTAAGCATCACGGTAAAGAAGAATTCAGGCAAGGATCATAAAGAAATGTTAAATCTAGGGAGTAAATTTTGGTAAGGACCAGGATATCTGCATAATTGTTTATTAGCAGCAAGGAGAAAATAGTAACGATACAGTGGACACACTGGAAAACACAATGACTGAATGATTAAAATTATTATCACAAAGGATGGGCAGATGAACATTGCATGTCTCCAGATGGGATATCCTGAGAAAGACAAATATCAGTTCTATGTTATTTCTGCCAAGAATGCATAACCTGAATTTAATCATGAGAAAATGTTACACAGACCCCAAAATGGAGATCGATCTATTAAAATGGGGTTGGCAGGCCAGGGCCGGTTGAGAGGTGTGAGACTGTATGCTTCAAGACTGTCAATAATCATAAAAGGGGGAAAAAAGCTGGGAAATTGTTCTAGATTAAAAGAGCTAAGACTTGAAAATCAAATGCAATATGTGATTCTAGACTGGATCCTGTACTGGAAGAGAAAAAAAGAATGCTGTAAAGGACTTGACTGACTCAATTGATGTAACTGGAAAACAGATGGTATTCTGGGTAAAACTACTATATTTATAATAAATTTTACTTAGGTTGATAACTTCTCTGTCATTATGTAGGACGTATTAGTCAAGGTTCTCCAGAGAAACAGAATCAATAGGACATAGATGGCCAGGTGGACAGACAGATAGATGCATACATACATACATAGACAATAGATAGGTGGATGGATGGATAGATAATAAAGAGTTGGCTCACATGATTATGGAGACCACAAGTCCCCAAATCTGCCAGGTGAGTCAGCAAGCTGGAGAACCAGGAGAGCTAATGTGTAGTCCCAGTGCCAAAGTCAGCAGGCTTAAGACCCCAGGAGAAGCAATGTTTCAGTTTGAATCTGAAAGCAGGATAAACACTGATGTTTCAGTTCAAAAGCTATCAGGCAGGAATAATGCTCTTATTTGGAGAAGGTCAGAGTTTTTATTTTATACATGCTTTCAACTGACCGGATGAAGCCCATCTACAATGGGAAATGCAATCTGCTTTACCAGGTCTACAGATTTAAATGTTAATCTCATCCAAAACACCCTCACATACACACCTAAAATGATGTTGAACCAAATATCTGGGTACCCCACGACCCAGTCAAGTTGACACTTCAAATTGACCCTCAGGTAAGTGTATCGCCTTTTTTAAAGAAATACACATTGAACTGTAGAATTTAAAGGCCATAATGTACACAATTTACTCTCAAATGGTTCAGATAAAAAGAATTTTGAATGATGAAGGAAAGTGAGCAAAATCTTAACAATAAGTAAATCTGAGTAAAGAATACAGAGATATTCTTTTGCTTTTTAAATTTTCTGTATATCTGAAATTATTTCCAAATAAAGTTTTCTTAAAAGTCTTTCAATGTTCTGCTAAAAATACCCCAGCTATTTTTTATGCACTATGGATGAATCCAAATTTTGTCACTTGGCCTGCAGAGCTGTAAGTGGCCCAGCCTCTGCTGACTCCTCACCTCAGCTAATCCTACTCACCTCCCACATAGACCCCTGCTTGCCCTGTGTACTTTCTGCTCCTAGAATAGGAGCATTCTCTCCACAGAACTTTTACACCTACGTCCCCTCCATCTGAAAGCTTCTTCCCTCTTTGACTACCACTCCTTCTCATTGCTCAGGTGTTTCGTCAAATGTCACTTCCTCAGAGAGTGCCTCTGACTGAAGGAGCTTGTCTTCAGTCATGTTGCTCTATTCACCTTACTCTCTGAACTTACCGTGTTTACTCACTCTTTTATTTGTCTATTATACCTCACTAGGATATAAACTTCAGAAGGGCAGTTGCCTTATCTACCCTGTTTACTGCCGTAACTCCTATATCCAAAACATTGCTGGCCATGTGGTAAATCCTAAAGAAATATTTTTGATAAATAGATAAAGGGTTAAGTGCTCACATGTCCAAACCTTTGAAACTAAAATATTTAATCTATTACTATTTTTCTTCATTCATATATATAGGCTTTATGAGTCTGTGACAGGAATTTTAGCAATATACATTATGATAATACGTGAGCACCAAACAGTGTTATCGCAGAGAAGTTAAAGAGAAGTACTAGTGGATGAAGAGAAACTTTTTAAAAAATTGTAATTCTGGGGGAACCTAGGTGGCTCAGTTAGCTAAGCAAATGACACTTGGTTTCAGCTCAAGTTATGATCTCAGGGTCATGAAATCGAGCCCCATGTTGAGCTTTGTGCTCGACAGGAGACACCTTGGAATTCTCTCTTTCCTTCTCCTTCTGCTCCTCACCACACTCTCTCTCTCAGGAATAAATAAATAAATCTTTAAAAATAATGTAATTCTGATGATCTGAAAACTGAAGTAAGCTGATCTAGGTAATGTGAAAATCCAATAAACATAGCAGTAATAAGAAAATCTCTTGGTAATGGGTCCTTGACTTCCAAATACCTAGTACAATGCCCAGAATATAGTAAAGGATTCATAATATTCAACAAAGGCAATAAATAACCTATTAATAGTTCATAAGTGAATCACTCCAGGGAAAATAAAATGAAGAGACATGGCTAGTTTTGCACCTTCAAACATAAAACAGACTCATTTTTTTTTAAACTAAAAAAAGAGCTCATGATAGCCAGAGGTAAGGTTTTTCTAGTGGAATAGGACTATTGGAAATAACAATAATACAGAGAGGCCCCCCAAAAATCAACCCATGGAGGCCCTCACCAGGACTCATAGTAAACAAAATGACAAAAAGAAGTGATAAAGACAGAATTTTAAAAGCAATGAGTGAAATGAAAACAGTTACATACAAAGGAAACCCCATAACATTATCAACTGACTTTTCAGCAGAAACACTGCAGGTTAGAAGAGAGTGGCATGATATATTCAAAGTGCTAAAAGAAAAAAAAATCTGCAGCCAAGAATATACTATCCAGCAAGGATACAAACAAAAGCTAAGAGAATTCATGACCAATAAACCAGTCTTACAAGAAATGTTAAACGGGACTCATTGAGTAGAAAGAAAGAAATAGTAAGTAGGAAACACAAAAGCATTAAAAACAAGCATATCTATAGAAATCAGTCAAGGGATTCACAAAATAAAAGGGTGTGAAATATAACATAGATATCTGAAATATGGTGGGGAGGAGAAAAAATGGGTTCAAGCTTAAGTGACCATCAACTTAATATAAATTGCTATATGAATACAATGTTGTATACAAACCTAATGGTAACTCCAAGTCAAAAATCAGTAATAGATAGGCAAAAGGTAAAGAAAAATGAATCCAAATATGTCACTAAATAAAGCCAACAAACAAATGAAAGAAAAGAGCAAAAGAAAAAAGGGCCAAATAACTGCAAAACAACCATAAAACAAGTAACAAAATGGCAAAAAGTACATACCTATAATAATAACGTTGAATGTAAATGGATGAAATGCTCCTATCAAAAGACATAGACATCCACAGAATGGATAAAAAAGAAATACCCATCTATATGCTGCCTACAAGAGATTCATTTCAAATCTAACATGCAGATTGAAAGTGAAATGATGGTAAAGCATATATCATGCAAATGGAAGTGGAAAGAAAGCTAGGGTAGCAATACTTATATGAGACAAAGTAGACTTTAAAACCACAACTGTAACAAGAAGGACAGGCTATAATCATGAAGGGAACAATTCAACCAGAAAATATAACAATTATAAATATTTATGCAGCAAATATGAGAGCACCTAAATGCATAAAGCAGTTGATACAAACATAAAGAAGTAATTTATAGTAATAGAATAGTAATAGAAGACTTAAACACCTTAGTTACATCAATGGATGGGCCAACAAAACAGAAAACCAACAAGGAAACAGTGGCTTTGAATGACACATTAGACAAGATGGATCTAATAGGTATATTCAGACCATTCCAACCTAAAACAGCAGAATACACATTCTTCTAAAATACACATGGATCGTTCTCTAAAATCGGTCACATATTAGGACACAAAACAAGTCTTAACAAACTCAAAAATATTGAAGTCATACCACACATCTTTTCTAACCATAAAACTATAAAAACAGAAATCAACTACAAGAAAAAAATCTAGGAAAAAGAAATACATGGAAGTTGAATATAATATGCTATTAAACAATGAATGGGCCAACCAAAACATCAAAGAGAAAATAAAAAAACGTATGGAGACAAATGAAAATAAAAACACAAGTGTCCAAAATCTTTGTGATGTAATAAAATCTGTTCTAAGGGGGAAGTTTATAGTAATACAGGTCTACCTCAAGAAGAAAGAAAAAATCTCAAATAAACAACCTACCCTAACACCTCAGGGAGCTATTTAAAAAAACAGTAGAAGAAGTAAGGAAATAATAAAGATTAGAGATAAATGAAACAGCAACTAAAACAACAGCAACAACAATAGAACAGAACAATGAAACCAGGAACTGGTTCTTTGAAGAGATCAACAAAATTGATAAACCTTTAGCCAGACTTACCCAAAAAAGAGAGAGAAAGAAAAAGAGTACTCAAGCAAAATCAGAAATGAGAAGGAGAAAAAAAAAATTGACAACACAGAAATATGAAAGATTATAAGAGAATATTATGAAAAATTATATGCCAAAAAATTTGGACATCCTAGAAAAATGTAACCTCCCAAAACTGAATCAGGAAGAAATAGAAAATTTAAGCAGAAGAATTGTCAGGAATGAAATTAAATCAATAACCAAAAAACTCCCCACAAACAAAAGTCTAAGACCAGCTGGTATCACAGGTAAATTCTAACAAACATTTAAAGAAAAGTCAATACCTATTCTTCTCAAACTATCCAAAAAAATAGAAGAGAAAGAAAATCTTCTCAAATCATTCTAAAAGGATAGCATTACCCTGATACCAAAACTAGACAAAAACACTACCAAAAAAAAAAAAAAAAAAAGAGAGAGAGAGAGAGAGAACTGTGGGTCAATAACTTTGATGAAAATAATACAAAAATCTTCCACAAAATACTAGCAAGTCAAAACCACAAATACAGGGGCGCCTGGGTGGCTCAGTGGGTTAAAGCCTCTGCCTTTCGCTCAGGTCATGATCCCAGGGTCCTGGGATCGAGCCCCGCATCGAGCTCTCTGCTTGGCGGGGAGCCTGCTTCCTCCTCTCTCTCTCTCTGCCTGCCTCTCTGCCTACTTGTGATCTCTAACTGTCAAAAAAAAAAAAAAAAAAAAAAAAAACCACAAATACATTGAAAAAATCATTCACCACACTCATTGGGATTTATTCCTGGGATGCAAGAGTGGCTCAGTATTTGCAAATGAATCAACAGGATAGATACATCATATCAAAAGAGAAAGAATAAAAGCCATATCAATAGATGCAGAAAAACATTTGACAAGTACAACATCCATTCCATTTTTTAAAAAGATTTTATTTATTTATTTGACAGACAGAGATCACAAGTAGGCAGAGAGAGAGGAAGGGAAACAGGATCCCTGCTGAGCAGAGAGACCAATGTGGGGCTCGATCCCAGGACCCCAGGAGGATTTAACCTACTCAGCCACCCAGGCGCCCCACTTTTATTCATAGTTCTGGAAGTCCTAGCCACAGCACTCAGACAAGAAAAACAAATAAAAGGCATCCAAATTAGTAAGGAAGAGATAAAATTTTCTTATGAAAGAAATGACATAATACTCTATACAGAAAACCCCAAAGACTTAACCAAAAAAACCGCTAGAACCGATAAATGAATTCAGTAAGGTCACAGGACACAAAATCAATATACAGAATATGTTGCAGTTCTATACACTAATAACGAAGCAGAAGAAAGAGAAACTAAGAAAGCAATCCCATTTACAACTACACCAAGAGTAATAAAATACTTAGAAATAAACTTAACCAAGGAAATGAAAGACCTGTACTCTGAAAACTGCAAAACATTGATAAGGAGATGACACAAACAAGTGGAAAGATATTCCATGCTCATGGATTGGAAGAACAAATATTAAAATGCCAATACAACCCAAAGCAATATACAGATTAAATGCAATTCTTATCAACATACCAACAGCATTTTTCACAAAGCTAGAACAAGCAACCCTAAAATTTCTATGGAACCACAGAAAACCCCAAATAGCCAAAGTAATCTTAAAAAAGAATAAAACTGAAGTTATATAATACCAAATTTTAAGATATACCACAGAACTATAGTAATCAAAACAGTATGGTAACCATCACAAAAATAGACACATAGATCAATGGAACAGAATAGAAACCCCCTGAAACCCCCACAATTATTTGGCCAATTAATTTTCAACAAAGGACACAAAAATATGAAATGGGAAAAAGACAATCTTTTCAACAAATGATGTTGAGAAAACTGGATAGCTACATGCAAAGTAAAGAAACTAAACCACTTTCTCACACCATACACAAAAATAAACTCAAAGTGGATTAAGACCTAAATGTGAAACCAGAAACAATAAAAATCCTAGAAGAGAGCACAGGTAATAATTTCTCTGACATCAACCATAGCAACATTTTTCTAGATGTTTCCCAAGTCAAGGGAAACAAAAACAAAAACGGATTACATCGAAATAAAAAGCATCTGCACAGCAAAGGAAACTATCAACAAAACTCAAAGACAACCTACTGAATGGGAGAAGATATTTGCAAAACTCATAGTTGGTAAAGGGTTAGTATCTAAAATATAGAAGGATTTTACAAAACACAACAAAATAAACCAATAATCCAATTAAACGTGGAGAGAAGACATGAACAGATATTTCTCCAAAGAAGACATATAGACAGGGGACCCTGAGTGGTTCAGTTGGTTGGGCGACTGTGTTTGGCTCAGGTCATGGTCCCAGAGTTCTGGGATTGAGTTCCACGTCGGGCTCCCAACTGCATGGGGAGCCTGCTTCTCCCTCTGACCTTCTCCCCTCTCATGCTCTCTCTCTCTCAAATAAATAAATAATTTTTTTTAAAAAGAAGAAGACATATAGATAGCCAACAGACACAAGAAAAGTTGCTTAATATCACTAATAATCAGGGAAATGCAAATCAATATCACAATGAGATATCACCTCACATCCGTCAGAATGGCTAAAATCAAAAATACCAGAAATGAAAAATGTTGGTGAGGATGTGGAGAAAAGGAAACCCTTGTGCCCTGTTAGTGGGAGTACAAACTTGTGCAGCCATGGTAGGAAACAGTATGGAGTTTCCTCGAAAAATCAAAATTAGAATTAAAATGTGATCCAGTAAATCCACTACTGGGTATTTACCCAAAGAATATGAAACACTAAATTGAAAAGATATATGCTCCCCTATGTTTATATCTGCATTATTTATAATAGCCAAATTATGGAAGCAGCCCAGTGTCCATTGATAATTGAATGGCTAAAGATGTGGTATACACATACAATGGAATATTACTCAGCCATAAAAAAGAACAAAATCTTGCCATTTGCAACAATGTGGGTGGATCTAAACAATATAAGGCTAAGTGAAATAAGTTTTTCAGAAAAGACAATACCACATAATTTCACTCATATGTGTAATTAAAGAAACAAAATAAATGAACAAAGAAAAAAAGATACAAACCAAAAACCAGACTCTTAACTATAGAGAAGAAACTGATGGTTTGTTCAGAGGGAAGACTCCACGCTTAGCAGAGAGTCTGCTTGGGATTCTCTCTCTCCCTTTCTTCCTCCCCTTTGCACTCTCTTTCTCTCAATCTCTAAAATAAATAAATACATAAATAAATCTCTTAAAAATTAAAAAAAGAAGAAGAAAGAACAATAGTAGCATTTACTTCTGGATAGTTACCAGCTTCTCAACGTTTTTGTTTTGGTTTGCTTTTTGGTTTGTTGTTGTTCGTTTAGGTTTGTCTGTTTGTTTGTTTTTGCACCTCTGGTTCAATTGATAACTCATATTTCCCAAGAAGTCATATGTTTCTACACAAAGCATTCACCCTCTGTATTGACTAGGGATGAGGGCCAAGCAAACATAATAAAATCTCTTCCTACCCATCAAAACCAAGAATGTAATTCTATTTGTAGCAAGGTTAAATTAGCAGTCATAAGTCATTTTGGTATTGAAAGCATGTACTCTAGAGGTGCCTGAGTGACACAGTCCGTTAAACCTTAGATTCTTGGTTTTGGCTCAGGTCATGATCTCAGGGTCATAAGATCAAGCCCGGCATTGAGCTCTGTGCTCAGCACAAAGTATGCTTGAGAGTCCATCCCTCTGCCTCTGCCCCAATCTCTCTCAAATAAATAAATAAACCTTAAAAAAAAAAAAAAGCAAGCACGAACTCTAGAGTCCTCAAATCTGTACCTTCATACTCCATTTTAACATTACACACAGTAGTTACATCATCTAAAGATGTTTTTATCATTTTTATAAAAAATCTAGAATTTTCTAAATTCCATGTATTTAGATAAAACTGCAGCCTTTTAGAAGTCCCCTGGATGTTGTGTCTTGTGTACACACTTCCCATTTCCTACTTTCCACATGCAATACTCTACCTCCATAGTAAGAACAATTACTTAAGTAGAACTACACTTATGATTAGTTTTAAGGTTTGACATTATCAGTGGATCATGGTCTTGTGAATATACAAATGTATTCTTCTTGACCTCTTCAATACGTAATGGAAAAGCAATGTCACTACTAATAGTTCCTAAGGTTAGGAGAAAATCAAATTATCAATTTAATCTTTTTTTAAGCGAGATACAATTTTCACAGAGTCAAATTCACATTTTAAATGCCAACTCCATTAGTTTTGACAAATGCATGCTGTTGTATAAGCAGCGCCACAATCAAGATACAGAACAGTGCCATCTCTGGCCCAAATTCCCTCATGGTCCGTTGTAGTCAATCCTTCCCTCCACTCCCAGCCATTACTAGCCATTGATCAAGCCAGTCTTTGTATATGAACATGTTCATCATGCCTCATTCTTTTGCCCTAATAAAAGTAAGGCCTTATCAGAAGAAATTAAGAAATCAAAATGAAATTTTACCTGCAGAAAGTGAGAAAAAGCCAGTTAATAATGATATCCTTACATTTGCTTTCATAGTTTCTTATTTCTAACTATTTTTCTCTGTATTATGATAATTATACATAGAAGTCTCCATTAACAAAAAAGGATGATAGTATATGTCATGGCAGATAAGCAAAAAAATAATTTTGTTGCCCATGGTGAGCAAATGTCAGTTCCCTAACAGTATCTAAATTATTAATTAGCTTCTATTAACCTTCTGAAGTGATTGATAATAATTAACAAGCCATTCTCCTAATCAGGAATGTAAAAATGCTCTCAATTTGAATCCTGACTAATTGCTAGTAGCTGCCAAAAGTTCTGGGTTACAAAAAATTCTGAGGCTAAATAGAAAAATATTAATATGAAACATTTAAGTTTTAGAAATTATTAAACTCTACATCTGGGTTATCTTATGTAATCCTAACAGAAACCCAAGAGAATATTCGTGTTGTTATCTCTACGCTATGAGAGGAAGAAATTGAGTTTTCAAAAAAATTAAATAACTCATTCAAGGTCAAACAGGGTAGAAGCCATAAAGCTGCGATCTGAACCCACTCAGCCAGGCCAGCACAGTTTTACCACAGTGCACCCAAGCAAGTAATCACACAATGGGAGGGGGAGCATGCAAATTTTCCTGAGGAAGTGAATCTGGGCTGAAATTTGAAGCATGTGTTAAACAGGGAAGGAGGAGAGGGTGCAGAGCAAGAAGTGCTTTTCTGACAGAAGGCAAAGCAGGTGCAAAGGCCCAGTAGGTGGAGGAACAAGGCATGTTGCAAGAACTGAAGGCCAGGTTGCCTGAAGCACAGTGGCCCAGGGGGAGAGCAGTGTGGGATGAGGGTGGGAAAGAGATCTACACTACAGCCCTGTGAATGACTTTGATCTTTCTCCCAAGGGCATCAGGAAGCTCCTGCACAGTTGTAAACTGGCTAGTGACACGATCAAATGTAGGCTTTCAAAAGATCACTCTGCCTACAAGGAGTAAGGTTTTTTCACAAGGGTGAAGGAGGTGGGAAAAGAACATCGCAAGCAACCCAGTTAAGGGGCAGTGACAGTGCTAACCATGTCTTCTTACTTTCTGTATTGTGATGCTTGACGTCTGGGCCTTGGCTGATCTGGAGGCACTGCCCTTCACAGTGTTAGCTAATTCTTAGGGATTATAAGCAACCGGTCTGCAGACGTGTCTTTCTTTCTTTTTTTTTTTTTTTTCCATTTTATTTATTTTTTCAGCGTAACAGTATTCATTCTTTTTGCACAACACCCAGTGCTCCATGCAAAACGTGCCCTCCCCATTACCCACCACCTGTTCCCCCAACCTCCCACCCCTGACCCTTCAAAACCCTCAGATTGTTTCTCAGAGTCCATAGTCTCTTATGGTTCGCCTCCCCTTCCAAATTTTTTTTTTTTTAATAAACATATAATGTATTTTTATCCCCAGGGGTACAGGTCTGTGAATCGCCAGGTTTACACACTTCACAGCACTCACGATAGCACTTACCCTCCCCAATGCCCATAGCCCCCTCCCCCTCTCCCAATCCCACCTCCCCCCAGCAACCCCCAGTTTGTTTTGTGAGATTAAGAGTCATTTATGGTTTGTCTCCCTCCCAATCCCATCTTGTTTCATTTATTGTCTTTCATATGTAGACCAACCAATTTAGATCTATACCCCCAACTGTTTCCTTCATCAAACTCTTACATTCTGGGTCACTATCCACCAGATTTAATCACCCCAGGGATAGGTGTCAGATAACAAGAAACAGCCCCAGAGCCCAGTGAAATTATTCAAACTAACCAATCCAAAACCTGCTTACCCTGCTTGCCCATTCCTCTCTCCCTCTGCCTCTTTACCAACCCTGGTGCTTCCCTGTGTGCCCCCCTCCCCCCGCCATGGATCTGTGAGCTTATTAAACTATCTTTTCAATGGCATTCATTTCTAGATCTGTTGGCCTCACTATACTGAATAGTGAGATCTTTATTTTTAAAAAGAGGCATAATTAAGAAGAGAGTATATCTGAGAGATATTAGAGGTCAGTAGGACATGGTGACGGATTGAATTTGGGACCATCGGGGAAGATAGAGGTCAAGAAGGATATTTAGATTTCTAACCTGCAGACAAAGAGAAATAACAGTAAACACTTTCACAACACCTGCAGGGTTCTGGGTTCTGTTCTAAACATTTATGTGTATTAACTCATTTGATTCTCTAAAATCCTATTTATTATTCCCGTTTCACACATGTTGAAAAGGAAACAGAGAAGTTGAGTAATCTGCTGTGGCAGAGACTAGCTGACTTTGATCCCCTCTCTTACTTCCTGGGAAAGCAGTTGGGCTATATATCCCAGCCTCTTTGAAGCTAGATGTGGCCAAGTGACCGATTTCTGGCTATTAGAATATGGTGGAGTTGAGGAACCAATATGCAGCCCTTCGGGGCCTGACTCACAAAACTCTCTTATGTACCATCCATCCTGTGTGCTCTTGTTCCTTTTAGATTAATGAATGGTCTCTGGAAACCTCCTGTTGATGATGGTGGAGCCATAAGGTAGGTGGAGTTTGGGTCCCTACATTAAGGAGCAGCAGACTTTTTCTGTAAAATACCAGAGTAAATATTTCAGCCTTTGAGGACCAAGAAGAAGAATTTAAAATATTATATAAATACTTCTAGAACCAACTGAATTCTGGCCATTTAAAAATGTAAAACCTGTTCTTAGCTCATTGGTCATACAAAAAGCATGCCACAGCCAAATCCAGGCCACAGTTTGTAGTTTACTGAGCCCTGACCTACATCATCATGTAAAGAAAAGTCACCTTATGATCTAGAAAACTTTCCGGGAGCAATTAATACACTGCTTGTTTATCAAACCACTGTAATGTGGGGGCCATTTGATCCAGAGTTAGCCTTCCATTACTTACCCAAGGCCACATAACTAGGAAGTCACAAAGTGCAGATTTGAATCCCGGTTTTCAAGCCTCTGCTCACTGATACTCACCAAGCTGCCTCTTGAGAAGAAGGATCAGTTCGATTAACATCTAACAAAGTGTGGGAAGGGCTTGAGGAGGCTCATTCTCATTGCCACTCCCGTTCTAAATCTTGATTAGAAGGAATGCACAAAAACGAGCAGTAAGAGTTCTGCTTTGTATAATCGTGCCTTGAAAACCCACTGGTGGACCAATTTTCATAAAAAGAGATCTCTTTTGGTACTGTCAAGGAGAGAGGCCTATTACTGTTCCTTCAAGGAGCAGGACCAATGTTTTTCATTTCATAAATACTCCCAAGTGCCGTTTCTTCCAACTCCACCTCTACCTGCCATCTTCTAAGGAGTGTTCCCAGTTCCAGAAGCTCCCCAAATCTGAAAACATATTGCCCTTCTGCTGGAAAGAGGGGGAATGGAGAGATGTGTAGGCCTGGCTCTGGGACCTTCCTGTACTTTCTAAGGTCTATATCCCTTCGAGACTTTTGACACCTTATTTAAAATGACGAGGAATACAGACAAAGAATTTGTTTCTGCAACTTTACAGAAAATAAAAATGGGAGGAGGGAGTTCTGGACATGTACACATCCCAAATGCTGGGTGATGTAATGTATCTGAAAAACGGGCCTTCCCTGGGAAAAATTTACAAAGAAATAAATTGACCTTCTAAACACCACTCCTGCTGTTTCTTGCCATTTTTCCCCACCATGCAAGGTTTGTTTACATTGGTGTTTATAGTTATCAGTTGGACTCAAAATAGCTATTTTAATTCTGAGATTTCACTCATGGATAAAGAATGTGAAAAGTTTTCTGTGCTGGTGTTTGCATTTTTAAATTAAGGGTGCAGCTAATTAATCTCCCCTCTCCATCTCAGGAAAGTGAAGATGATTAATAGGAACACTGAGGTTGTTAGAAAAGAAACCAATTAAGTATATATTTGGGAATTTTCCTTAGACTCTGCTTTGTTTTTGTTTTGTTTTTAATTTTGGTTCAGGAAAGTAGACGAGAGAGATTATTTTTATTTGTACTGTACCTAATGTTATAAAGACAAATAAATGATGACTTTTGTCTATATAATCTGCTACTTGTGAATACTCCATTATTGACTATTGTGGTTTGGTTCTATTGTGCCAAATTCTGGAAATGCAATGCACAGTAAAAGTCACCTTACAGTCGGGGGTGGGAGGTTGGGGGAACAGGTGGTGGGTAATAGGGAGGGCACGTATTGCATGGAGCACTGGGTGTTGTGCAAAAACAATGAATACTGTTACGCTGAAAAAATAAATAAATTTAAATACTGAAAAAAAAAAAAGTCACCTTACACAATGCAACCAGAACTAGTAGTTTGTTGGCTGATTTTAAAAAGTCAAGGATCATAAAAACTTGAAACATACATCTTTAAATATTTTCTTTTCATTTAAAAGTCTAAAATGCCTAGATATTTACCATTTTTTCAGGCAGGGTGGTGCACCTTCCTTGCCTTTGAGCATGAGTCTGTGCGTGGAGAGCTAGTCAGTTAGCTTAAGTAAAGTCCAATCACAACATACTGTCTAAATCCCAATTTCACTTTTTTTAAAGAGGAGGGAGAATTTAAAGACTTCAAGGATCAATCATAAAGTGAAATTATTATTTGTTTTTACATTTTATTTTGAATTTTTTAGAATGTGTCACCCATACAAAATGCAATGGCAATTTTTAGTGAGTCACCTTTATTTAGTTCAAAAGCGCTTACCCTCTTAGCAGTTATGGGTGCAAGAGCTCTTTCCTTTTGCACTGATACTTCATAGATTTATAGTAGATTTAAATTATGTAACGTCAATAATCCACAAAACTTGCATAAACTGGCTTGGAATTCAGTTCAGCTGCATATAATTCAACTGGCAACAGCAAAAATGCACAGATATATAGAGAGCAACTTTAAGCATTCAGCTGGGTTTGTAGAAAGAATGAAGAAATGCAGTTACTCTTACATGAGTCCATTGGGTAGAGTTCAGTTTGAAGATCTTGGAACGTGTCTGTAAAGTGATGTTTTTATGTGTGTAGGTCTTCCAAATCTTCTTTGTTAATACATGAAATAAACATGGTAATAGTGACACCGCACAGACTAGGATAGTGTAAGAGAAACAGTAGAAATCTTGATGTCTAGCTTACTGGGGTTTGAACTTGATCGTCTTTGTAATACCATAGTATAAAAGCAGTTCTTGCCATCATTATTTTACATTGACTGAAATAGTGGGAGTCTACTTAACACAGTATGGGTGTACCTATGAGTCGGCAACTATATTCAGGATAGACTTACAGAAACTGTCAATGCCTTGAAATATTTTCTCAGACATGAATGAAGCCCACAATGTTTGACTCCGAGTTATTGAGGATGAGCCATTTAGGATAAATATACATTTCTATCTGATGAATTTCTAATCCTCTTTATCTGCTTCCCCAGCTTCAAAGAGACCATTAGTTCTCAACTGGGGCAGTGCAACACACACACCTTCAGGGTCATTTGGAAATTTATGGAGGCTTTTGGATCAGTTCTGTGATTGCAGAGTATGACTGGCGTTTAGTAGACAGGGTTCTGGGATGCTGGAGTCCCAGCAAGTCGCAGGACAGTTTTGCACACGTTTCTAATGTCTCTCCAGACACTCATGAAAGTACAACATCTATTTAGAGTTATATGAATGTTAAACAGAACTCTGTTTTATTCTAAAGACAAATAAGACAAGATTTTGAGGGAGGGATGATGTTTAGGAAGCCATTTCTGCTGTCAGAAGACATGTGTGTTCCTAAAAATGACTGTGCTATGCAAAATTGTGCAGTAAAAATCATGGCACATATTAGAAAAATGGGGTTAGGAAGAGAACTCAGCAGTGACACACAAAGAAAGAGCTATGGCCCCAGTAAGAATAGTAGCACAGTTTTACACACGTTAAATGGCTAAGAGATACACAAGTACTACAATAAATACAGCACTTTATCTGAAAAAGTCCTGAAGCTGGCTAGTGAAAGTGGGCAATGAAAACGCTGCAGTGTATGTTATTGTGAAGTGGTGAGAGGAGGTTTATCAGAAACTGGACAGAAAGTCACAATAACATAAACTATGTGTGTGCATGCGGTTCGGGATGCAGGTGGTGAAATGAGATGTGTGAGTGTGTACATGTGTGTGCACACTCACACATGTACACACAGGGCTCACCCAACTGAGTGCTGGTTTCTGGGTTCACCTAGTGTTTCTTGCTGAAAAGCCATGCATAAACAAATGTGTTACATTCAAATTGTTCCCTACCATATCAATTGCATTGGAACAAATCTTTAAACAAGTTTTATAGCAGAACGAACTATAGATTGATTTTTTTTTCTAGAAGGGCAACAAGCATGTAAATCAAGAAAAAATTGTATTTTGTTTTGTTGGGAGCTTTCCAAGATTTATTCTCTGTTTCAGAAAATCATGTCCTGGAGGCAAACGTTACTTGTGGTGCATGAGTCCTCAGTCCAGCTTGTTGGTATGAGCTTGCCACTTTTACCTGTCACGCACCTGGTGGTCTAGGTAGAGAGGCAAGCATCAAACTCTTTCATTAAATCTGCTGTTGTAATCTTTCTTTATAAAGATTTATTTATTTGAGAGAGAGAGACAGAGAGGTCGGGAGGGGGAAAGGGCAGAGGGAGAGAATCTTAAAGCAGACTCCTTGCTGAGTGCAGAGCCTGACATGGGGTTCAATCCCATGACTCATGAGACCATGACCCGTGAGACTATGACTCATGAGACCATGACCCATGAGACCATGACTCATGAGACCATGACCTATGGGATCATGACCCGAGCCCAAACCAGAACTTGGTTGCTCAAACGAATGAGCCACTCAGGTGCCCCTTCTACTGTAATCTTTAACTGTAATAGTTAAAGACTATTGAACTATTGAGTAAATAAGTAAAAATGTATCATAAATTACTTTTCTGTCTTTTCTCTCTTATATGCAGTTAGGCTATTATATTGAAATTTTTTGAAAAAGCACTGTAAAATACCTATCAGGAAAAGAAGATGGCATTGGGTTTGATAAGATTATGAACCACAGTTACACAGAATTTTTTTTTTCCCAGAAAAAAAGAAGAGCTATCATCATTTCCCACCTTGATTATGGAAATAGCCTCTACGCTGACCTATGTCCCCTTCACCCTACCAGATTTATTCTCTCTCCAGCATCATCCAGAAGTACAATATGAGCCACATATATGATTTCCAATTTTCTGTCCCAACGTTTAGAAAGGGAAACATGGGAAATAAATTTTAATAACATTTTATGTTACCTGCTATATCCAAAATTAAATCATTTCAACATGTTATCAATATGAAAAATTATTTATAATTTTGAGGTATTTGGCATCCTCCTTAGGCTATGCCTTCAAAATCTGGCATATGATTTATACTTATAGCATTTATCAATTTGAACTAGCCACATTTCAAGTTCAGTTTGAGAGAGAATTTTATGCTTTCCTGTGGTAGTCAATACATAACTTCTGGTAAGTCAGATTTGACAATGCGATGGGGCTTCTATGGAGTTGGGGGAACTCTTCACAAAGAAGGTTCCATAGGAATAGTAAGCCTAATGCCCTAGGACACCTATTGTATGTTATGAATTAACTTCTCTCCTATGCATGAGGATGGTCCTAGTTAGGTACTCTCCTTAGGCGATTTGAGAAAATAGCTAACTCAAATCATTTTCTAATGAGCTTAAGTCTCTCCAGAAAAGGCTGTATCGTCTATTTTCCTTCTATACCTAAGATGCACTTATTTTATTTAATTCACCTGTTTCCATTGAATATCACTAGATTTATAATCTCACTAGTTTCAAGAGGATAGGAGAGAACCATAGAATGTGTTTTGGGGGAAGTGGTGGGTCCTTGGTGATGGCAGGTTTTCTCCAAGAGGGGAAAATTCACAGAATGGTTGTCCATAAGTTTGGCTATTTAGAACAATGAGAAATAGTGGAAAAGAGAAGCCTTTTCTTCCAGGTTTCTCACGTAAGAGCCAGCATGGCAGCTCAGGTAGAGAAGAGAATATCCTCCATTTCTTCCCGCCTTCTGCTCCCTTTGTTACCATGGAAGAAAGAATGGCAGAGCTGTCCTATGACTGCAAGACAAGACTCCTTTGATGACTTCTTCTTCCTCCCTCCTGTTTACTTATATGTGATAAGCAGAAAAGGAAGGCAGAATTTCTAGGGCCTTGAGACGACAGAGGTCCTCCCAGACCTCTACTTCCTATGTAGAAGCTGTAGGATGAGCTGGAGCCCTTCTTGGAGCCTGGTCACGTCTCTCTTAACCCACTGAAGGGTAGGCATTTAGACTAAGGCAAGACGGGGGAGGCTCCACATCAGTCCTGAGGAAGTGATTTATCCACATCCCAGCTTTTGACAGTGATTTCCAGCAGGAGGGAGAGGAGTCACCTATAGGGAGCCTACTACCCCTTCATACAATTAGGCTTTGGCTGTTGTTCCAAGGCTTGGTGAGTTCCAAGGTCCAAGACTCAATAGAAAGAGGAACAACTGATAAGATTGCATCACCAAATTCCTTAACTGGCTATTTAACAGTGAGCACTGAACACAGTTCTATGAAGGCAGATGTTTTATGTTATTTTAGTTTGTTAGTTTTGTTGTTCACTGCTATATATCCAATTCCAAGAACAGAGCTTGGCACATGATGAGAGTTCCATATTGGGGGGGGGGGGTCCAATTCTTTTTTTATTATTATTTTTTTTCAGTGTACCAAGATTCATTGTTTATGCACCACACCCAGTGCTCCATGCATACATGCCCTCCCTAATACCCACCACCAGGCTCTATATTTTGAAAACGGATGAATGCAGATAGAGGTGTGGGGTACGACTTGTGCTGAAGCTGGGTTTTCCCCACTCAGGACCCACTAGCCATGTGTGGCTACTGAAGTTTAAAGTAAGTATAATTAAATAAAATTTAAAATCTAGTCTCTCAGTTACACTCACCCCATTTCAAGTGCTCAATAGCCGCAGGTAGCTAGGGCTAGGTGATTGTATTAGAAAGTTCAGCAAATAGCCTATTTCTCCTTGAAAACGACACCTAACTTCTTCGAACCGCAGGCTTTGGAGATGCATTTGTAAATGACATGTTGGTTTATCAAGCTCTAATTAATTATTTAATAATAAAGCTGCCATGATGCTGCTCAGGAAATGTCATCACTTTGTAATTCCACAACTAGAGCTGGCCTCAAAATTGTTCTTCAGGTTTTGCTTTCTAGAAACTATCTTGGAGAACTTATGAAAACCAAGTCTTTGAATATTTCAAAAATGCATCTTTTTGGTTCCCAAGTTGCCTGTCCTCCTTTTGGAAGTCTTCAAATGTCTTCATCTGTCCTTTTGTATGTCCTGAGTGATTTCCTCCTAGCTCCCTCAACTATGACTAAGTGACAAGAAGTGACAAACCAGTCTCCAGCTTAGGTCTTTCTTGAGAGTGAACTCATTCTGAACTTCTTAGAGGAGCTCATTTTCTTACCTGTAGCTGGTACAAACCCACCTGACAGTTAAGGACACCACCCTCTTTCCACTGCCCAAGTCAAGAGTGCCAGTCACCTTTACCCCCTCCATCTCTCTCATCCCAGACACAAAGTTGGGCACTACTTATTATCAGTTCTTCAGTAAGCAAAACTGTCCCTTCTTTCCCCATTATCTGCTTGGATTGTTGCTGCTCTTATTTCCATGGAAATGACACAACTTCATAATTCTCCCAACTGGTCCCCTGCCTCCACTCTTTCTGCCTCAAATCCACTATCTTCATTGCTGCCACAGTGATTTTTTTTTTTTCTTACTAAGAACAGCTCTAGCAACAGCAATGACACTTTCTTGCTTCATCCCTTCCTTGGCTCAGCTCCCTGTTGCCTACAGAGCCAGATCTGATGTCCTTAGGCTGGATTAGGAATTTGGACTTTGATGTGTCTTTTTGGCTTAAGCACACACCACCCTATCACATACACAGGGAGCCAGCTCCATCTGGCTTTTTACCCACTCTCTGCTTTACACACCCTTGATCATCCAACATGCCCTTCCCCCCACTTTTTTTTAATGCCTCTCTATTAGAATATGAACTCCATGAAGACAAGAACTTAATTTGTTTTGTGCAGCACTGTACACCTAGCACAATGAACAGTGTCCTAAGGGTCGATGATGAGAATTTCTCTATTGAATAAGTCAATCTACTATTTTAAGGATCTGCTCCAAGGCCACCTCTGTGATGAAGCCTGTCCTTCCCCTCCTTCCATTCTCATCAGGGTAACTGCTTAACTCCTTTCCTTTGTGACAGCAAAACACACAAAATTTACCGTTGTTTAAGCTCGGACATCATATTGCATACACTCATATACATGTCTTCCTTTTTACTTGAACTCCTTGATGGCAGGAATATTTTCATCATCCCCAATGCCCATCACAGTAGCCAGTTCATTGTAGGCACTCCAAACCTGCTTTATGGATGAGTGAATACAAGAGATGATTCAGAAGAGGAAGCAATTAGAAGGGTTCACACAAACACACACACGCACAATGAGGAAAAAGACACACAAATCACCCCTAAGTAATGCTATGTTTCAGGGTTTCTTCTCAATGAGAGACGGATTTTAGGCTGGCTGCTTGTGTTGACCTTTAATTCACTTTTGTAAAACATAATTTCAAAAGACAGTCTGGCTCATAAAATCACACAAGTAAGTTGCAAATCCACCAATTTGAGATTTTTATAATGGAAATACTGATAGATTTTGACCTTTAGTGAGTCTCCATTTTCATTATTAAAAAGGTTCCACTCTTTTGTACTAAAGAGCTATGATTTGTGGATATTTTATGGTATATTTATTTCAGGTGGTTTTGCCTTCAGTCACCTGAGCAAAAATAAAGAGATTTCCCCAGTGGAATTTCAGATATGGATGCCTACTGAGAGGGAAGCAGAAGAGGAAATGATCGTTTGATTTATTCATGACTCTTTGCAGATGCAATGTATTCTGTCCATGCCCACGCTTAGGATCCAGTGACTCCATTTCTAGAGCTCACACAGTGGTGACCACTATCTGTCCTAAATGAATGACATATGGAAGCCACTGACTGTCTTCTCACTTGTTAAAAGCCATTCATGCTCAGCATACCTCGGAATGGGCAAAGCCTAGCAATTAAAAGCACAGATGGTATGTTGGTGGTATCAAAATTTCTTTAGAAACAAAATCAAGAAATTAAAATGTAAAACAACACATTAAAAACTAGACACCTCAAGCATGTAATTGTATATTTATTTCTCTTTTTAAAGAACACTCCTTAATGTAATTCAATATACAAACTTGGTTTCACAGAATTATAATCCACTATATAGCACAAAGATAACCCAGATTGTGTGTGTGTGTGTATGTGTGCATGCACACACATGTGCGTGTGTGCACACGTGTTGTTGTACCCCCTCCCTTTCTTTCATTCTTCCGGACCTACAAACAAAGGCTCTGCCAACCTTCCACACTAACCAAAGCCCATTCGCCATATTGTGTACAAAAGACATCATCCTCCCACAAATTCTTTTCCCTGGAAAGCTTCTTTTCCCTGTTCCCCCTGAGATAGCCAGGAGCCTGACACTCTTCCCCTCTTTAAGAGGGTGAAGTGGCTTCCCCTAAAGCTGATGCCAACCCTGTTACCACGTGGACTGGCGGAGAGGAAAGGCTGGTGAGAGGTCTCCACACCCCTTCCCCACGTCCACTCCTAACCCTCAGAGTCCAAGCACGTCCCCTCCGTCACAGCCTTAGTTCCGGTCACCATCTTGTGCAGCAAGAACCAAGGAGATCTGTAAGCCCAGGTCTTCTCCACGGGCAGCGCACAGCACTGCCTGCCAAGCCACCGGGCCGGCCGATAACCAAGCTCTACACAGTCCCATGTGCTTTGTCACTTTAATTTTTAAAGACACCCTAGCATAGGTCTGTGGCAACCTAGTGTCCAACTGAGTTACATAAAATTGTACCAGTGATGCACTTGTACATATTTACATGGGGCGGAATGTTTTCCCGTATTTTTAGATGAGTATATAGATCAACATGTTCACATAAGACCAAATACTTTTAATATTATTTATAACTGATTTATAAAGCTTTGAAAAAACTCACAATAGCACATCGTTTACTTTAATGCTTTACGGTACTATAAGTTTAAAATCACAATCAGCACTTAAGTTATAGTCAATCCAGCAAACAAGAGACAAAAAATTTACAAGAGTTAAGAACTGACTGATACATCCTTTATCTTTTTTTAACTAATGCATAAGTGCAGAATAAGATACTCTAGTTTAAATATCTTGTTTACAATATACATTTTTGTTCTAGTTACGCAACAGTAAATCCCATGCTTCACATAGAAAAGCAATCCACAACATTAAGAAAAAATGTACAATTTATGAAACAAAGTAAATAAATATTAGTATTACAGAATCAGAGCTGTACATAAAAGCTGTTCAGTTTTAATCATATAAAAATATGTTTTAGTGCAACCTCACATATATATTGATGCTGTTTTGCTTTACATCATTTAGATCCAAGTGTCCAAAAAAAGGAAAGAAATTACATTTATTACAAAGCAGATACACAAATTCTAAAATATGTACAAATTACTGCTAAAAAATGCTTATAAGAATATAAGCAAAGTAAAGAAAAGGCACAAACATCTGTACAATTTTAAAAGTACCAGACCCAATAGGTTAATTTCAAATTTTGTTTTGGTCAGGCTCATGATGACTTGTTAATTTACCTAATTCTTTTGATATAACAAAAGTATATATAATAGCAAACTACAGTAACTTAGGACAGGCATGCTATAAACTTGATTACCTCTATTTCTAGAAAAACAAAAACAAAAACAAAATGGGAAAATGTGGAAATGAAAGTCTCCATGCATCTTAGATCAATGTAGTTGACTCTTCTCTGCTGAAGGCTCACTGCCTCCCTCTGTGCTTGAAGGTAACTCTTTGCCGCTGGGAAAGCCCGACTGTTTATCATCCACACGACTCGTGCCGTAAAATGTGGCGTGAGCTAATGCAGTCTGTGATGTACCAAAATTGTCCTTTTCACCATCATGCAAGTCAGGGTGGGTGGCTGAGGTACAGGGCTGACCTGGCTCAGGGCCACTAAAGTGTCTAATGCTAACATGTGCACTTTCCAAGGGTTTCTGGTGGTGGGCTTCCTGCACCCGCACTGGCTGATCTGCCCCAAGCAGAGCGGCCTCTTCTGTGGCAATCCGGAGAGAGGCAATGGCTTTTGTACAAGTCTGTATATTTTCCTCCTGTTCCCTCTCTGTCGCATTCAGGCTGTCTTCTGAAGTGCTCTGTTTCATCAACAGCCGAGGGGAGGAGGGCATGCTAGGTGGACCAGATGACTGCAAAATGTGAGGCGATCGCTTCTCGTGCTGCTTTGAAAGGACATAGGAATCCTTAGGGAAGGATTCCCCGGAGGCTCCCTTCTTTTCCTCAGAGCCCTCCATTGGCAGAGGCAATGTGGGTGGAGGATGTAAACCAGAAAGGGCTGGCGGCATGGAGTGAACCATTTGGATCCCACCAACTGGCACCATGGGGATAGGAGCTCTCACTTGCTGCTGAGAGTGGAGTGGAAGATGACTGAAGACATAGTCATTAGGACCCTCAGGGAAAAGGCTGGAGCCTGGATGTTCATAAGCACCTTCTTGGTCTCCATAGAGACTGAAGTAAGGAACCTGAGGTAATCCTCTTCTTAAATTCTGCACGGGGAAGCAGAGAACACAACCTTTAGGACCTGGTACTCTTCAAGCGAGGTCAAAGAGGTCAAGCTATTTCAGTCACTCATTCATTCACTCACTCACTCATTCAAAACACTTTAAAACTACCTCATCCCTTTACTGACTTTTCGCTTTTTAGGACACAAGAGATTTCTCAGTTGTCTTTTAGAAGCCTTGAATGAAGCTGTCGGTCTGTGAAAAGTGACTTTTGTTTTTAAACAGCAACATGATAAAACATGCAGTGTGTTTTCCACCAGGTACAGAGACACATTTCAATTGTGTGTGTGTGTGTGTGTGTGTTTTTTCATAAAAGAGAATGAAAAGAAAATAATGCATAATTACCAGAAAAAGTTCACTGAGCAAAAAATACTAATAATAGGTTTTTAAATTCAAAAGAAAGTAAAACAATTGCCATCTGTTTATATACTGGGAAGATTTTTAATATTTTTCTTAAGTGTTGATGAGTATAATTGGAGTGACAAGCCTGAAAATTGGCTTTTTTTTTTTTTTTTTTAAGTTTTCCACAGAACAGATGATGAAATAGTGGTGATAGACAAACTGGTTAGTCTGATGTGCAACACACTGGTTTAAAGGAATAAATTCCCACTCAAGAGGAACCCTGTGTGGAAGATTAGCTTCTTTATCAAATGATAAATCAAGGCCAGTTTTTTTAAGGCAACTATCCATCAAAATAGTTAACATTAAATACGTCAAACAGTTTCAACTCATACTGAACTACACAGCTGGGAACCCAAGATTCTTATGTTTTAATATCTTCTGTTGATATTATCATGTTCATTTAAATACCGTCTTGGCAATTAATGAATGAGGACACTTAACACTGGGGACCAGAATTCCAGATTTTATGGTCCCAGTCCTGAAAGAGAACTTACTTTCTGTAGCAAAACACAACTCAGACTATGAGATTATCAAGCTTGAATGAAATTAGCAGGATTTTAATTCCTGAGTTCATCCTTTTAATGGACTGTCATCTAAAAGGTATGCAGTTTTTTTATTTTTATTTTTTTGAGAACTTAAAGTCAGATAGATATAAATTTGTCAAGTATGATAATAATCCAGGAGAGAGACCCTCCCCCCTCAAAAAGTTCTAATTCATTTCAAGGATGTTTCAGTTCTAAAGCTCAGCGTATGCTCTATACCATTAGTGATTCATTCAGTTCTATTTAGACTGTGAGACCAGCCTGGGAATGATAAATTATGCATTATCTCTGTTACTCTGTGCCATGCTTAGCCCTTATCCTGTTTTGGGCTACACCTTATTCAAGCTAGAAACAAATTATTATCCTGGAAGTGCAGGGGAAATGATGAAATCATCACTCCTATAATCACAAGGACCTCATGAGTTAGGGAAGGTGAGAATTTTATAATATGACAGTCATATAAATGCTACAACAACAACAAAACAACAAATCCCTCTTGTCTTGCTCCGATCTAGAAAAAAGCATGTTTCCTACATCAAACATCAGTTAAGGTGAAGGAACTGTGACACGTACAGTCATAATCTTTGAAGATAACTAAATGAATCCTCTTTTAATTATCATTTTAAAAGATTCAAAGTTTAAAATGAAATGTAGCTTGGTCATTTTTCCATTTTGCTTTGATTGCTATTCTGTGACATCCACGGCATACACCTAATCAGAATGGGGGTCTATGAAGGGCCAAAGAGAGCTGTCCCATTCCATGGGGTCTCTGACTCCAGGCTAACAAAGGGAGTGATGATTGATCTAACCCTAGGATATACTCAACACGTTCAAAACCCATCAGAATTCTATTCGTGTTAAGAATGAAAGTGTCATATTCAGATCTTTGCTGATCAGCAATTAAATAATGACAACCCCAGAAGTAAGTGTGCCAGTACAATTTTTACCACGTAAGCACTTCCACTGCTCCAAACACTGCCAGGCCTTTCCTGTACATCCTCTTCCCCTGCGTTCACTCCTTCTTCAACCTCCAGAGAAACTCTCAACATGATTTTTCTACCTTGGTTTTCACCCTATCTGCAACCCTATTTTGTCTTGTAATTTGAGCCTTCTCATTGTGATATCATTGTAAGTCTTGGTAAGAAACACCTCGATATGGAAATGCAAATAATGAACCGTGTGGGTTGTGTTATGTGTATGTACGTATGTGTGTGTGTGTGTGTGTGTGTGTATGTGTGTGCGTGTGTATATATAATCCAGGTACCAGGTGTCTTACCCCACTCATCTCTTCAACATTGTCATAGGTGCTCTGGAAGCAAATGCGAAGAAGGAGGTAGGAGTGTAAGGGGTTCATTGGGAGGCAGAAGAAGCAGGGGATCTGATGTGTGTGAAGGTCAAGAGGAGAGGAAGCAGGGGCTCAGTTGGGATGGATCTAGCTCAGTCACTGGCTGGGGGCCGCAGGGAGAGTATATCCTTAGCCCGAAAACGGAGGCCTATCCTGATGGCACTCACAGCAGGAGGCAGTCAGTTTACATGGATCCTCACCGCTGAATGGCAAATTCTTTCAAGGACAGAAATCTGCTTGGCCCACCTCCCTGGCTGCCACACACAGATTAAGAAACTGTGGCCAAGAGGTTAAGTGACTTACTCAAGATCACACAGATAGCAAGTGATAGAACTGAATGTTGACTCTTTGACTAGACACGATGTCCTTTGCACTACACACTGGAAACCAGACACATTTCTCTCTGTCTCCTTTGCTAATTTATCTGCCAAATCTTTAAAAATGGAATAGGAAGGTTTTTTTGTTTAAAAAGGTTGAGGACAGGGGCGCCTGGGTGGCTCAGTCATTAAGAGTCTGCCTTCGACTCAGGTCATGATTCTAGGGTCCTGGGATCGAGCCCTGCATCAGGATCCCTGCTCAATGGGAAGCTTGCTTCTCCCTTTCCCACTCTCCCTGCCTGTGTTCTCTCTCCCTCTCTCTCCCTCTCTGTGTCAAATGAACAAAATCTTAAAAAAAAATTTTTTTTAAAGTTGAGGCCAGAAATCGTAACATTTTTTCATCACCATCCTTGAGCCACACGTGTTAGACCCTCAAAAAATACTGAGAAGCGAAAGACCTCTCCCCCCCCCACCCTTTCTTGCTTCCTTGCTTCTTCCTTCCTTTTATCTATCTATCTATCTATCTATCTATCTGTCTGTCTGTCATCATCTATCTATATTAAAATTAACCACAGGGCATTAGGACAGAAACAGTAGAGCAGTATGATCCCAGTGGTTAAGTATCATCTCCTCCAAACCTGCTCCCTGGAAACTACCACTCCAGGCTGATCCAGAGGATGAGTGTGTCATGTTAGCCTAGAAGATCCTTTCATGCCACAGTCACTGACCTATGACCACTTGGCCCATATTAAGCAACAAGACAAGGAATTACTAAAAGTATATTTATCAAAAAGGCTTATTTTTAGGATTTTTCTTATTTAATATTTTCATACATTATTCAGAGAGGGTGCAGCACTCCTCTAATACAGCAATCATGAGAAATGCTTCTCATAGTATTGCCACTTCTGTTTTGCCCTGGCAACATCACAGAAAGATTAACTCCTTCTCTGCCCCTCAAAAATGATGTGAAAAAACATTAAATGGGCGTGCTTTGGACCAACTGTCCCTTCTTCAGGGAGCATTCCCAGATCTAGTCCTTCTTATCATATGAAGCAGCAGGCTATACATTTTCTAAAGATAATTTAACTGGGTAATAGACCAATGGCTCTATAGTTGGCCTTCATCAATGGTAAAGTTTAATCATTGTGTTAAGCATCCAGGTGAACTGGTATAAAAATAAACAAACTGGCTGCAAACTCAGTGATTAATAAAACCAATTTCTTTCCAACAGCTTTCTGGTCATATATCCAAAAATTAGGTGAACTTCCTTAGTCCCCTCATTCAATTCCTTTGCCTAAATTGACTGTGAGTCGTTATTAGTTTTTAATAACAACAGTGTATTGGCATCAAAGGCTTATATTTTTGTGACTGCAATTGACTGAAGATGTCCAAACATCTCACAGATGTGAGATAGGCCAGTCTCAGTCCACCTAGCCACAGCCAGAACAGGAGAACTTCAATGCACAGGCTTTTTGCAGATCTACGACTCTCTACTTACACTGTAGTGGCATAACCTTCAGAAGATCTCTCTTTTCTACTTACCACCACCAAGACACAAAAACCTGTGGGAATGTACCTCTTTTTCTTAGCTTGCTAATTCATTATCTTGGCAAACAAATCATGTCCTGACTGCATACATGTTTCTGCTGTCATTGTATCACAAAGCCTAAATTGGTACCAACTTGTGAAAAGATGATGTTCAGGGCCAGGGAGTGAATTTCAGCAGGGAACTTTCCTGAAGTTTAAAAATGATAAACTCAGCTCATGATTCAAGGTAGTGAAAAGGCAATGAGAAGAGGGAGCCTGGCCACCAGGAGTGATAAGAAGGAGCTGGAAATGGGTAGTGACTTTGGCTGGAAGGACGGTCTTGAGGCACACAACAGAAACCCAGAACAAAGGGAGAACAACAAAAAGTAGACACCAGGAAACAAAAACACATTTAAAGCAAAGAAACTCAAAAGTCATTCACCTGTCTATGCCAAGTGTCTGCTTCATTCATTTTTTAAAATCCTATACACACTGAAAGACAAGGTCTGCCATCCTATGGAATGAGGCAGGGCAGATGCTTTTTTTATAGATTTACATTAGACCCACTGCCTATAATCCATGACTGTTAACTGTTGTTATCTACGTTTATAATGAGGGCACACCCTAAAAATCTCTGGAACTTTCTCCCCAAGATCTCCCAACTTTGGGCCCACCACCTCGCTGAGCAGTGCACTTGGAGTGACTCTCACTGAGCAGGAGGTGGTAGTAATGACAAGAAAAGCAGAGAGGTTCATGCCTTTGGCTCACAACATACCACGGGGGTCACTCTCCTCTCCTAGTCACTCACTGGTTTCACATGATCACTCCCTGTTACGAAGGTCAAGAGTTTATTTAAAAAAAAAAAGTATTGAAAGTCAATGCTAATGCCTAATCCCGACTTGGCAAAGTTCTATAACTGAGACCCCAGTGGCCCTGAGAGTGTCTGTCTATGCAGTCCTGTCATTCCAAAGACTTCACCTTTCCTACTCATGTAAAGGTTTCAGTTCATGTCCATGGTTAGTGAAGCTTAGAAAGCATGTAGAAATGCCTCACCTGTTCCCAGCTGGAAATGCACTACTGCTCTGATGCAATACTACACTTGGGGTAATGCCACAGTCATGTTACTAACAACAGCATGTGAGAAAACGTCCCCTGCTATTTTCAGTAACCAAGTTCACTGTTCCCCTGAGAGATACCCATGTTATAACAGATTTCACATAAGTGTGTTATGAACACACTTTGGCTTTCACATTAGAAAGAGAAAACGAATCATACTTACAGGAGGCCCCAATACAATTGGTTCTGCTTGCAAATACTGCCCCATGGACAATGGTGGGTTATGGTATAAAGCCCTTCTGGGAGATGGTGCTCTTATGGTGGTCATGTATCTTCTCTCTCTTCTGGGAGAGAAGTCTCTTCTTGCCATGATATCTTTCCCAGGTGATACTGGCCTCCTTGGGGACAGATGCCTTCTTGGTGAAACATCTCTTTGTGACATCTCTCTTCTCAATGCAGCTTCCTTTCTTGGCGAAAGATGTCTCATGGGTGACAGATCTCTCCTAGGTGATAAATGTCTTCTGGGTGATAAATCTCCTTTGGGTATCAGATACCTCTTTGGTGAATTATCTCGACGAGGTGAAGAGTCATATCCTGGTGAGGAATGGTGGCTTGAGGGTGAGAAGTCCCTCGGAGAGGAGCTGGGCTCCGAAGACAGCATGTACTCTTCATCCCCACAACTCGGTATGTCTAACCTGTCTTTGTCCGGTTCCGAGTCTGTACTTTTGCTCTGGAATAACCTCTGGTATTCTGTCATCTGAGTATCTTCGCATGAGTCACTTGGTGTCATCAGCTGAGTAACCTGAATACTTGGCAAGGTAACCAAATAGCTGATCAACGAAGAATGCCCCAAGGAACTATCTGAAGGAACCCCATGGGGCACAGCGCCAACATTCACAGGCAAGGATGAGAATCTAGGAGGCTGAGGACTGGTGCTTCTTGATCTTGTTTTCGGTGTCAAATCGCCCTGATCATCAAAGTCATCGTCATCTTCATCATCTTCATCATTATCATCTCCATCCTCACCATCCGATTCTTCGGCATCTGAGAACTGATGATCAGTTGAAATGCTGGACATGCTATGCTTCTCAGCTGCTTTGTGCAAATCTTCCATCGTTTCTGAAACAATTGAACGACAGTGAAGATCAAGATCCAAACGTCAAGGATGGGAGCTAATTTGGACGCCATCTCTTTCCAAAATCTCCCTTCCAACCCAGAAGCCCCTAGATATCGTTTCATCTCTGAACTCCTATCACACTCACTGGGCACTTACCTGGGAGACCTTACACTAGTTCTTATCTTTTTATGACTAATCTGATTCATCCCCATCCAACAAAAGAACTCTAGAGTAGGACCTATTTATCTCAAATGTCACATGGCCCATAAAAAACCCTCAACAACTGGGTATGGATAATCCTGTTAATAATGAGGCTAGAAGAAAAGGAAAGCAACAGTATGTCTCTATAGGTATAAACTTACATATAAGTGATATATCTCAGGAAGTCTGACTGGCCCTCAAGTTTTCTATTCAGGTTAATGATGGATTTTTCCCCCCTCTTAATAGGAATAATAGCACATTAAATTGTTTTTCAAATTTCCCCAGACGTTTCATAAAATCTAAATCCCTGTCACAACGCAAGAATAATTAGATCTCCTTTATGGTTCTAGAAAGAAGTATTTTCATAGTGAGGCCTTTTTTCCCCTTCAGTCAGAATTGAAATGCATTTATTTCTTCTCAGTAGGTTGTAAGCAATTCAACATGTCAGATTTCTTCACTATGTTTCATATTTAATAAAATGAAATGCGATCAGTTTTTTAAAATATCAAAATTTGTTTTGCCACCCCAGCCACAAAGCTCCAGTGTGAAGAATGAAGAGGTCAGTCAACTAAATTTTGTAATACCTGCTTCTTCGGTTTCTGTATCCTCCACTGATGTCATTGAAACTCCCAATTCTAAGCATTTCTTCATGTGTGCTTTAGACTTCATATGCTTTGTTAGGTTTCCTAGAAAACCACAAGCAAAAAAAGGATAAATTAATTCATTACAAAAATGTGATGATTGCTCCGAAATTAGAAATGAACTATCTTGAGATAACATCGATTTGTTTCTACTCACTACCCCTTGCCTTGAACTTGATGAGAACAATCTGGCTCCTGAATACATGAACCACTCAGAACTTTGGCCCAATTTCAAGTTTCCTTCACTCTAGAAGACTTGTGGAATAGGGTCATACCTTTTAAGAGTATGTCCCAAGCAAGACTGGGAATCCCAGGCTTTCCTAGCTGAGAAGAGATCTAATATCTTTGGCCCCAACAGGCCAAACTCCTAGGCCTGGATATAAATGGGGTAACATGAGCGGGTCACACACCTCAGAGAAGGTTCAGATCAAACATCCTCATCAACACACCTGAGACCTCAGAGCTTCTGGCACTGATCAAATTTAGATCTACTTCCCAGGCTCCTCACTGGTCATAAGAAAAAAATTATGCAAACTTATGCATAGGCCAACCTTGTAAATAAATTCAAAGATCCATACACATACTTAGCTAACTACTTACAGGGAGCATCATTACCAGTGTTTACCATCTATCTGTCTGGTATACGTTAACAAACTTATGACAGTAGTTTTAAAATTGTGCAATATTCCATCTATTTTGGTAATTCCAAATATTTCCACGCCCCTACAGTTCTTATTTAACTAAAAATGTTTTAAAGATCTCAAAATTTTTTAGAGCCAGGTCATCAAGAATTCCTAAATCTATAAATTAATTAATACATCTGTATATTAATGGAAAACACTGGCTTCTGCACAGGTGCAAGTTATCTGTGTACGTGGATGGGTGTGTAGGTAGGTGTCAAGATAATTTATTTAGATCTTAATATGTTTCTCTTCATCTATTCTCTCTCTTTTTTCCCCATTTCAATAGGCAGTCAGGCTTTGGACTCTCATCTTCAGGGTAGGTTTTTAGTTAGAAATCTGGCTCTGAAATAACTCCACCCTGGCTTTGGTTGACTGAAACCCCCAGCTTCTAAAGGGATTCCAGTGCGGGGAGGGGAGGGTAGCCGGGAGGATGTAAGGGAGGAAGGGAGGGAGGGAGGGCCCTGAAAGAGAGGCACCCAGCTTGCAGGAGGTGCTCCTTCCACAACTGTGCTCAGCATCTGCACTCAGATGACATGGTTTGGGACGACAGTCACTTTTATGGAAAACTGGACGGGTTTCCCAGGATATTGTGCTCATTTTAAGATTCCGAGACATTTGCACATTCCTGAAGGGTGACAAGGAAATGCCAATAATGACCAAGAATAAATTATTTCCTGCTGAAATTCCATGACAGTGATCCGGAGCCAAATTTAATTTGATTTTTTTTTTTAAGGCTATAGAAACTAGTCTTTATTATTATTATTATTATTATTTTTAATTTGATTTTTAAAAGCCTAGAAATGTGACATTTCTTCACTCAGCGTTTCACATAGCTATACCCATGGCAAACCCCTATGCCTGGGGAAAATCTACCAGTGGTAATGACTAGCAGATTTGCAGTTTATAAACCAAAGTTTATATTTTCTTATGTCCTAGGGAGTCTCTTGATGAAGTTCTAAATAAAAGGCTTGACTGCAAAGGTGAATGGTATTTAAAGGACCTTATGTTTATCTTTTTTGAAATGCAAATGAACACTCCCTCCCCCCTTTACTGTGGCTTCAAAGGAAACCTCCCATAACAGAGATACCTTCTTAATACAGAGGAAACAGGTATATTGAGAGTCTACTCATTTATACATCTGACCAACCCGATAACACAATTTAGGATATTGGCTATGGGAGAAAATAGGTACAAATTTCTCTACCAAAGATGATCTTATCTGGTATTTATTTTTCTTGACAGATAGTGGAGCAGAATAATGGGCCTGCCAATTTTAAGTCAAAACATAGGAAATCATATGAGGTTAGTGAGGGAGTTAAAATCCATCAGATCTAAAGTACATCTACAGCAAGCAGTGAACGTACTTCTACAAAACTCAAACGACCTCTAAGTTACTATTGTCTGTAATCTGAGAATGCTGAGCGTATGTACATTTCCATGATTTTATAAAATGATGGAAATACAATCAAAGCAACATTCTTGCATAAAATATTTTCATATAAATCTACCTGTAAAAGACAGAGTATCGTTTTAACGCAGGTCCTAGTTTTATGAGATTCACAGTTGTGGCCTGAGAGTAAGAAATTTTCTCTGTGCTGATAAATACACGGAACACAAGCTATCAAACTTCTATGCATAATTAATGCGACTGTGGATGGAGGGGCCCACCTGGGAGTCTGTGGATCTCTACATTATTTATAATCTTGAAACTGACCACGGGCACATGCTTTCTTCCCAGCTGCTGCCTTGCTTTTCTAATGCCGCTACATGAATTGTCTCCCGGTGGTATTTCAGTACCGGTGCAAAGATTATCTAGACCACACAATATTTCCAACAAAGAGTAATAGCAAGAGCAATCCAAGCAATTCTCAGCCACTTCCTTCGGAAACAACTAGCCTGGCCCCAAGTCTATAGCTCTTACTTAAGTCATAAAAGGAGCCTCACTGTCTCATGGACATCCTTTGACTGCTAACATAAGGGAGAAAATACATTTCAAAACCAAAACTGTCTTACTGTCAAGGCAAGTTAGTTATCAAATGGTATTCAGAATCCAAGGTAGCCATTAAAAAAAAAAAAAGAATTTTCCTCTAAAAAGATGAGAATTGTACCTTTCGTTTTGAAGGCAAAGTTACATAACTTGCATACATAAGGCCGGACATCAGTGTGAGTACGGATATGCTTTTTGAGCATGCTTGGCTTCTTACAGCGAATCCCACATTCTTCACAAATGTACTTTCCGCGTCCACGTCCTCTGACATATACATAATCTTCATTTGATTTATACCTGTTTAGAAAAGGGGAATGCCATGTGTTTACAAATACTTCCAGTGTTTTATGTGTCAACCCAGAAGCTGATCTTTTAAGGGGTACATTTTTTTTTTTTGAGTGACAAAAGTTTTATGAGAGTCTTTTACAATTATTCAACTTTACTTCTATGAAGCCTATGAAATTTACATAGTAAATGCCTGAAACCACCAAAGAATAGATTTGGCATTGAAAGCAAAATAATTTTTCTATGGTCTTCAAAATGGAATTGGGTCCCTCTACTAAGTGTAGATATAGGGACTTGGGGTATAGATGTTCAAATGGGCTTCCGTAAATCTCAGACAGTTGCAGAGTTGTGCTTTACTACTTTTGGATTCGAGTGCAGACTCCACACAAGAAATATCCAAAAAGTTATACCAACATATTCAAATCAACGTATATCATTCATTAACATTACATCGTCTAAGATGTGCATGCAGAACACACACACATCCCTCTAAATTTGCTAAAATAAGTATAACTGATAATAGAATTCTTCATTGCAAATTTTTACTCTATTTTTACAATCCTGGCATGAGAGTGTCTCCAAAATTTCTAGCTTACACAGGCTGAGCTGAGCTCACCAACTGTTGTCTACAGATTTGATCCGCTCTTCCCAAGGACCATGAATTTGCACTAAAGTGGAGTCCAAATTTCAAGTAGCTTCTGGTAAGTACTGTTACATAATAAAAACTAGAGATTCTATTTTTCAATCAAATTTGCATTTGTTTCCAGAAGAATTTAATAGAGAGGCTTGAAAGGATGTCTGAGGTCATCTAGTTTAATCAAATCAGTTAACCAAGTCTTAGGTATTCACTGTGATAATTCCTGAAAGAGACCTAGCCAGTGCTCAACCATCACATTTTGTTTAGACGACAATGAAACATGATCAGTCATAGAGTACAGGAGCATTCTATCGAATGATTCAATGAATATCATTATCTTTAAATCAAAGCTAGGCTAGAATTATGGGTCTAATGTCATTCTTAGAGAAATATTCCTTTCAAGGGGCTCTTTTTATAACTTCAAAATGTAAACTGACATATAAAATGCCCTAATTCACTCCGGATTTAGTTTAAAGGCACTCCGTTTACAGGTTTTTTTGTTTTGGTTTTTGGTTTTTTACATTCTAAGAGCATTGGCACTTCTCCATTTTGTCCTCCTAGCTGATCTGTCATCAGGAATAAAAGTTCAACTTCATTTGTCCAAACCACTGAAGGATTTCTAGGAGAGAAAATCCATCCACATATTTAAATACGAACTCTGTTATGGATGCTATTCAATCTTAACATTATTTATGTTTTGGTCAGTACCAAAAGATCCAGGTGGGAATTAAGTAATATCAAAAATACCGAATAGTCAATTTTGCATGTTTTCCATCCTTTAAATCTTTCCCCTTTCACAAAGAATTTCCAACTTCAACTTGTTCTCAAAACTTTCTTAAACTTCACGTTTTATTTCACATTGCCGTTTGTAATAAAAGAACTTCAAGTTGCAAAATATCTTTCACCTTTTAATTTCACTCTTCTCTGCCCCTAAATAGATAAAATTACCTAACAAATATAGAATGAAACAAATAATTTTCTAGAAAGCTAGTTTTCATCACAGAAGGACACTTTAAGCGTAATATAGCTCATCATCACAGTTGATGGGAAATGCATTTTATCTTCAGGTAACATAGTTTTATTTTTAACGTCTTACCTGATTAACTTGCAAACAGTAAAATTCAGTATAAAATAAACATTAGAATAATATAATAATATTAGAATAATAAAATAAATATTAGAATAATATAATAATAAAATAAATATTAGAAAAATGTGTGCAAATATTCTACCCTTCGACAGGTCTGCAGACTCATGAATCTACTTAGTACGAGAATTAATGGATTTTGAAAACTACAAAAGCTATGTTTAATTAAATGACTAAACCTAGGATTTGCATAAAGCACATATCCACTTAAAAACTTGGTCAGTAATACTTCTTTTTTAAAGTTATTCCTTTGCAATCACCAAAATGAGAGGCGGTAGCACACTGCTCAGAGTGAACAGCTGATCACCCCCAGGCAGAAGTTGGGTCACAGATTAAGAAATGATTGGGAAGTAGCCCATAACACGGGACAATGAAAGGAGGAAGACATAATATAAGGGCACAGTCCATGTGGATCATAAAAACACAGCAATAAAATATTCACATATGCTTTCCCACTTATGTCCTTCATTGGTGGAGATGGGCTCCCCTGAGGTAATAAGCAGCTTTCTGCTAATCTAGTACAAGTGCACAGCTATGAAGACTGCTGAATATAAGCACGTTGATTCAGTAACAGGGGCCTCTTAGTCTCTGAGGAAAGATAAAATCTATATTTCTCTCATTTGTGTTAAAAAATGAGGGATGTCAACAAAATATCAAGACAGGTTTCAAGACTCCATACAACTGTGGCTTCAATGTTGAAAATACTAGACATCCAAAAGGGCCAACACTAAGAGGAAAACAACTTTAATAATTCATTCTCTAAACCAGTGAATCTACATGGGAAATAGATTATTTCCTATCAGTAAACATTCAGTGTTTTATAATCAAACCAAATGTAACTAGAGTAAATTCATGTTCATGGAAACATGTAAATCACAGCTCTATTGCAGAGATAAGGCTCGATACAACATAATGCCCCGAATGTGGTTAATATGCTTTAATATTTTTAAGTTCTCTCTCATGTGACTGACTGAAATTAAAATACATTTTTATTGAAATTTAAAACTAGATGTTGCACATATGTGTAATTTTTCTTTACTGTGTAGATATCAAAGTCATTAGACCTTATCACTTGTGTTTCTACAACTCAGGATTCAACATTTAAAAAGAAATTCCCAAAGACAAAGAGACTGTCACAAACCAGAAGAGACAGGGAAAACATGACAAATAAATGCAGTGTGGTACCCTGGCTTGGATCCTGGGACAGAAACAGGACACTGATGGAACTGGTGAATTCCTGACAAAGTCCGGACTTCGGGCAATAATGAAAGCAATAAAATGAACCATCAAATTAACTAGTTCTTAGAATTACACATGAGTGTACATGATTATATTTTTGTAAGCACACAATAAAATATGTCCATTAATATTACATATGAAAATAACTATAAAAGTAAAATTAAAGAAGAAACAAGCTTAGATGACATCAAGAGTCTACCAATTTAGTTGGTTTCATAGTGCATGAGAGGTGTGAAAATTTAAAGCAGAAGCTTAAACCTTATGAACAGGGACATTGTCATTGAAAGTAAGCCATTGGGAGCAAGGGCAGGAACTCATTATCTATTACCAGCCAGACTTCAGAAATGTGAATAGAGAAGGAATTCACCTTATACTTCCAACCAGAGTAGATAGTATTTTTTCCACGTGTACATTCGTGACCATTTTCTCTGACTTAGAACTGAATGTATCACACATGCACGTATGTTTCCTTACCCTCCTTCAAAGATTTTAATTCGGATTGGCTCCGTTTGTTTGGATCCAATATCTTTATCTCCATGAATATCTCCTTTCCCTCTTTCCTTTAAGATATTTCCAACTAGTTTCCTTTCTAGTTTGCTGCCAAATAAAAAGGATGCATCAGGTTTCATCTGTAGGACAAAAGAGAGAATCATTTCAAATGGTTTCCCTAAGACAGAGGAGAAGTCCACAAATTCTGCTCTTCTCTAATCTCTGAAAATTAGCCTAAATTCCATTCTAAAGGGTTGCAGCCCATTTACATGAAATAAGGGATGTTAGAGATAAAAGCGGAGAAGAATGACAGTTTTAACGGAATTATCCAACATTTTGTTAAAAAATAATACTCCTCTGTTGGCACTTATTCTGTGCAACACTAATAAAAACAGAAAACATGTTCTGTATTTGGGAATACCAATGAAAACAATATCAATTAAGGACATATTTTCAAAAATTGTTGAAGGGAAACTGGATTAAGTAAAATAGATTTTTAAACTCTATTTGTTTCGTTAATAATTCGGCAAAAATTCCAAGTGTCCCTGTTAGTATTTTGCAATTTTACGTGTGAGGTATTCATTGTTCACGTAGGAACAAATCAGATAACCGCTTGGAAAAATGAGTTTTGGGAGAGAAATAGAGAAAATAAATTTTAGTAAAAAGTATTGTCAATGCAAACACGCCCTCTGGAGTTTGTGAAGTTCAGTTTTGACACATGCACACTTCTTCCCGGGTCTTTCCTGTCACTGTCCATTCCCACATTCGCAAAGTTCTACGTCCTGTATCCACACTTCATAATCCCCTCAATTCCTCATATCAAAAGAAAATTGGATCTGCTGGGTCACTACCGGAGGCCAGAAAAGAGAAGAACCCAAAGGAATCGGTCCCAGTGGTAGAATTTCATGGCACCTGGGTGAAGGAGAGACTTCCCCAAGACCCAGTTCATGGTCCGTGGCTTCTTCTCTTACTAGGGAAGGGAAATCAGTGTCGCGGAGGGCTCCCTCAACTCTAACCTTCATTTCACTTGTATGTTTTAGACCTTATGTCCTTCACTCTGTATTCTATCAGCAAGCAAATCCACACTACAGGGCTTTTAGAAATGGTATCCATTACCTGAGCAAACTGCTTCCAAGCACTTGACGATGTAAGTTTGCCAGTTCCAGGTCTGTGCATAGCAGCCAGAGTATAAATTTCTGCAGTGATTTTTTGCTTGGACCTCAGAAGAGCCAGAGTGGTCTTGGTGTTCAATCCTGATGGGTTCGGATTACAGGAACTAATGCACCATGAAGCATAAACCGAGGATTTGAAGGTGGCCTGTTGCACGTAATTGGGTTTTGTATAATTCAAGAAGCACCAACTCACGGTAGTTGTTGTCCGCAGACTAGGGAACTGAAGAATCTGCTGGAAATCTGCCACATCCGTGAAAAGAAGAGTTGAGTTTGCCATTTTCCTGCTTGGGCCAGAGGCCATGTGCACCAGCATGCCAACAGGCAGCTTCTGGCCCTTTCCTTGCTCTTCAAGCTGACTGTCTCCCGGAGGCAATGAGGAGCTCTGTGGGCTCATGCTCATATCAGATGCTGTCTCATCAATATCAAGTTCATCTGAGGACTCTCTGCTTTCAGAAGGCCCACTGGACTTCTGGCCTAGAGAGGGTGCCCTGGAGCTGGGTGGAAATGGCTCCCTCAGGGGCATGCTGGCAGATGGATGGTCTTGAGATGAGGAAGGGGACAGTGAGGAGAAGGAAGATGACCCCGACTGCAAGCCATCCTTTGGCTCAGAAGCACAACCTTGTCGAACCAGCTGGGGTTTCTGTGGGCGGGACATATCCTTCTTGATGTCTGAGCTGGTTAGCTCCACAGCACTGAGTTCCTCGACGATCTGTCCATACATCTTTTCTTCTTTGACCCTTTTCTGCTGTTTTGTTTCCATGAAGAGTTCTAAGCTGCTGGCTGGAGAAAGCATCCGCTTGCTACCTCCCAGCGTGGCCACACCATCAGACGTGGAAGGCAAACATAAGGGGATGGAGGATTCCAAGCCAAGGGGTAAGGTCTGAGGTACTTTCCAGATGGGGTATTTTTCTAAGCCTGCATGTTGCCCCAACATCTGGGCAATGTTGAATCCTATCCCTTGCATGGCCGCATTGGTCACCAGTGTTCTTTGGGTAGTATTCTCGTCGACTTTGCATATGACAATTGCAGGACTGTTCTGCCCAAGTATCTGAGAAATGCTTGTGTACATGACACTCCCATAGGATGGGACGTGGGTCTGGATCCTAACAGGAACCACTGTTCCTGGCAAGGACTGTAAAGGCCCGGCATTTGCTGAGGCAAAATCTTCTTGAAGTACCTGCTCAGAGGGAGTATCAGGTGACTTGGTGCTCTGGTCTGATGGAAACTTTGGAAGAATATTCTTCGAGTGTAGCCCTGATGTTCCTGAATAACATGGGTAAGTCTGCTCTTTCGTGTGCGCATAATCAGCAGATTTCTTTCCAGCGTGCTCTGTAATATGCTCTAAGGGATAGCCAGGATGGATTTCTGCCTGGAAAGAAGGCTTGCCACAGCTCTTCTGAGGGTGCTGCACGAGGGCATGTGGGAAATGTGCCTGCCACCAGGGAGGCTGCTGAGCTGGTAAATGAACCATACAGACGGTGGGATACTGAAACTGAAACAAGGCATTCTGGATGGGAGAAAATGGAATAGTCTCTTGATGTGGAAATAAGTGCGGCTGCTCAGACAAGTGCTTGCTCGCGATGTAGGATGTTGGTTGCATCAAGGGATTTCTCAGAGATTCCTGACTGTCCATGTGCACGATCTGTTGTTGGGCCAAGTGGAGTGGCCCTGAGCTCAGCTGGCCACAGGGTCCGACAACCTGCTTCCCGGGGTCCTCTGGCTGGAGAGGAGGCAGCACAGAGGTGGGGGCATGGTGCCACGCGGCCCTGAGGCCGGCGTGCAGGTGCTCCATCTGCTCCTGCTTCACACTCAGATCTGCACCAGCCTCACCCTGGGCGATCTCCGGAGAACCGCTGAAGGATGCCTGCCGCACCAGGAAGCATTTCTTCCTCTCCCGAGACGGAGATAAGGTGGTGCCGGCCGATGCCCCTGCCACCGGGGCATGGGACAGATTCCCATAATCAAAGGATTTGCTCCGGATTTCTGGAACTTCAGTTGGGTGAGGACAAGGCATCTGCTCGGACGAGCAGCGCCGCATCTCCTTTTGGTGGTGGTGACCCGGGACAGACAATGAGTAGGACCCAGCAGGGACAGTCAAAAACTCGGAATGCTTCCCAAACTCATCTTGCTTAGGAGGTGCGCCAAGCTTAATGGATTCTTCTCTTTCAAAAGACATTGAAAAACTGGAGCTGTGGGACAAGTTGCTTTCCTGACTGGGGCTGCGAGAGAGGCCGGTGCCTGTGGACTCAAAGCTGGATTCCCCTGAAGAGTGCTCCATATCGGCAAGGCGCAATCGCTTCTTTTTGGGTGGCAACTTCTCGGCTGGGAGCTGGGAAAGGGTCTCACTTCTCTGGGGCCACTGAAACTCCTCCACAGGCTTTTCCGGCTCTTTACTCTGGGTGTCTTTCTCCTTCTCTGGTTTATCAGGCTCCTCGGTCACTCGAATCTCAGGAACTTGAATGTTGTGTTGGCGCACCAGCCTGGGCTGCGCATGGTAGGACTGCTGCTGAGCATGCTGGGAAGGGGAGGGCTTACCCCCACTTTCAGCACTGTCTGCTGGTGGAGCCCACTCTGGACTCACCGGGGCTTCAGAAATCTCACTGTCACAGGTCTCAGAAGGCGAAGAGGCTTTATCCTGTGCACTAGCCCCCAGTTCAGCTGACTCAGACCTTTCGAACGAATTGGGTCGGCTCAGTGAGTTTGTGTGCTGAATCACAGAAATCACATTTCCAGGGGGCTTCCTGCCCGCTAGGTCTGACATCTTGTCTGAATCAGTGGCTGAGGGTGACTCCTCGGACCCAAGAGATGGGCTTCCAGATTGGAGTTGGGGTCGACAGTGCTCAAAGCGCTCAGAGTGGCTGTGAGAAGGGTTCTCATGTCCAGACATGGAGAATCCACCTCTTAGTCCTTCCTGCATCTGCAACTTGGGGTCGTAATCTGAAGTCATCATGCCCATGGGAGTGCTCACAATGCTGCTGCAAATCATGGGGGTGTCCTCCTCATCTCCTACACTCTTCTCTTTCCGGCGTTTTCTAGTTTCACATGTAGTTCCAAACATGGTTGGCACGCCCTGCAATGGCACCGTGGGATCCATAAAATATTCGCCACCATGTTTTAAAGAGCTTAAGCAGGAAATGTCCCTGTAGCCTTGCTTTGGTGTCTCAGAGTCTTCCCACTTCTTGTAGGGTTTCCGGCAGACATCATAGTCGTAGCCCATCCGGTCCCCAGACATTAATTTCTTTTCCTTCAGGGATAAGCTTGTGATACTCTTTGACATTCTGCCATGGTGTTCTGCCTCCATGTGCCCCTCTTGTACCGAAGGCAGCTCAAATGCAGCTTGTCTTCTTAACATGCGCTGAGGGGGTATTCCTACCGTCCCTGGATAGAACACATCATCGGAACCAGACATCCTTTCATCAAATGAGTGACTTCCTCTCAAAGAAGGAGGAATACTTAGATTAGTTGCTGAAGAAGTTGGCATCGAGTTGCTTCTAATAAGGGGTGAAGAGTCCACAGGAGCTTCTAAGAGAATTGGGTTGCTGCCTTGGAAATTTGCAGGAAACAGCTTTCCTTCATTCCTGATAGATGGTGGCATAGTCTGGGATTGCCTGGATTCGCTGTTGAATTTCGTGGATTTAAGCATGCTGGTTTGACTGGGGTCGATTTCTCCCTTGCTTGGGATCAGCTGTGAGACAGGATCTTCAAACATCTTGACATCTAACCTGGTGTTTACATGAGGTAATGACTCCATCATGCCCTTTCTCCCCATTGTGGCACGCTCCTGACTTGCAGTTGTAACACTGAGTGTATTTCTGGGACTAAGCCGACAGTATTTTCCAAAGATGATTTCTTCATAAGATTTTGCATTTGTGTTTGGAGGGCTTATTTGCTGCTCTGCACTTTCTGAGCGAGAAAAGTAACCGGAGTCAGTACTTCCTTTACTGTGCGGGCTCAGAAGGTTAAGAGATGGCTCAGAATCTTGTCCTTTTTTCTCTGACAGTCTTAGTGCAAGTTTCTGTTTCACTGTGTGAGAATCATCAGGCTTAGTATTTAGAGACGGGTTTGGTAGCATATCAGAGCCTATATACTGAGAGCTTTCACTAGGTAAAGGAATCCCACTTTTGGGGATAATCAAAATGGGCACTTTCATTGGCCCTCCCAGTGATTCTTCCAGTGAGCCATGATAGCCCCCTCTGCTGGCAATATCCAGTGGCATCGGTGGGCCAGGGCTCATTTTCTCAGAAGCTTCAACAAATAAAGAACTCTCCTCATCCGTGTCTGTACTTTGCTCACCGTCTGAATGTATTTCTGCTTCTACATCAATAAAACCAGCCTCTAGGTCCAATTTAGATACAGCTGACTCTGTGAAAGGGACTAATCCTGCCTTAATTGCATGGGCATGTGACTTCCTGTGCTTATACAAATTGCTCTTTGTCTTGAACGAGAAACCACAAGGTATACATGGATATGGCCGCTCACCAGTATGGGACCTGATATGTTTTTTCAGTACGCTTGGTTTGGCACACGCCCTGCTGCAGTAGGGGCAAATGTATTTGCCGGGCTTTTTGGGTTTGTGCTCTTTCTTGTGAGCATCTTCTGACTGTTCGAGACTTTTCTGAGAGTATTGGCTATAAGCAGGGTTCAGACTTGAAATCTTTTTTCTAGGGTAACCACCACTGTGGCCGTGTATAGGAAAAGAAAATAAGTCCTCAGAGGCAACAGATGGCAAAGGGCCAGGGAAAAGCCACGGAGGGCCTTCGAGGCTCTGATGTGGCTTGTTGCTGTGCATGACCCCCTGTGGCAATGAGTGCTGAGGGAAAGAGAGTGAATGTTGGCATGAGTAAGGACTTGGACGGTGCGGTGGGTATTGCTTCTCTGTGACCTGCTGTGCCACGTCACTAGGTGAGGCCAGTTTCCCAGAACCAAAAAGTTGTGCTGATGCTGTGTCTCCAATCTGCTCAGGATCTATTTGTGGTTGCCGCTGTCCTTCTTGACTGCCAAAAGTGCTCATCTTAATAACAGCTGATTGTTCCTGTCTCCATCTACCTGAAGCCTTATCAGTTTCTCCAGACCTTGAGGTAGCTTTTTGTCCTAGAGCTGTGTCCCCGGTGTCCATTTTGTTACAAGGTCTTCAGTGCTAGTTCACTTGAAAGCCATGCAGACTCATGCAGTGTCTTCCAAGCTGTGCTTTTCAGAGCTTGTTTACTTCCATGTTGCAGGGTGTCTGCAGACTTGCTGAGTGCTCCTTTGGAAACTTCCACACCCACCCGTAGTCTTATGGGCATTCGATGGTAATTTCCTCGGACCAGGGCTATAACACAGTTCTCTCCATTGCAGAAATGTCCATCCAAAAGCTAAGTGCAAATTTATAAAGATTTCTTATGGCATTTGAATATTTTCAACTAGCATGAAATTGGGGCGAAGAGCCTGGGAAAAATTTTGCCCATCAACTACAGCAAAGTTCAACTGCCAGTTTCACTAAGATAAAATGATCTGAAAGAAAAAGAAACACAAAGAGATCGTCATAACAGTTATCCAGTTAGAAACCAGAACCAATCCGAAATAGCCAGGCTGACATTGGATAAATTGAAAATGATTTTTACTTTAAGGAATACTTAAAAAAAAAAAAAGATTTTATTTATTTACTTTAGGGAGAGAGAGAGCATGAACAGGAGGGGCAGATGGAAAGGGAGAGAGAATATGAAGCAGACGCCACAGGAGCGCAGTGGGACTTGATCTCAGGACCCTGAGATGGCAACCTGAGATAAAACCAGGAGTCAGAGGCTCAAAAGGCTCTGCCACCCAGGCACCCTTCCCAGGAATACTTTTTATAGCTGTTACATTAGTTCCACAATTAAAGGATATTAATTTCAAACACGGCATTAAGTCATAAGCATAAATTTCTTCAATGCTTTAATTTTGGTCATCCTTTTATATACTCCTTAGTTTCGGTTAAAAAAGTATTTAAAAGAAAGCTTTTGATTGAATCATTTATGTAATCATAACATTTTTTAAAGCCTTCATTAAAATAAATTTAGAGCTATTTCTGACCAAGTTGTATAAGTTGCATACTTAAGTGTACTACATATTTCTCTATATGGACGTTTTATAGATTAATATATGTATAATAAAACAAAGACATGCAAAATATATTTCAAATATTTAAATATATCATATGTTTTACATATATCTATATTTATATGAACATACAATACAGATATATTTTATAGATTAAAACTGGTGATCAGGGGTGCCTGAGTGGCTCAGTGGGTTAAGCCTCTGCCTTCGGCTCGGGTCATGATCTCAGGGTCCTGGGATCGAGCCCCACATGGGGCTATCTGCTCAGCAGGGAGCCTGCTTCCCCCTCTCTCTCTGCTTGCCTCTCTATCTACTTGTGATCTCTCTGTATATACCAAATAAATAAAATCTTTAAAAAAAAAAAAAACAAAAAACTGGTGATCAGCAGAGCTAGCTAAGGCTCTAAGAATTAAAGATTGTCCCAGAACTTAGGAAAAGGCAGGAAAGTAAACAATTATAATATCTTCATAAAAATTGAAAAACAAAACACATTTTTGGGATAGCTTGAAAATGTTATGATTACCTGAATGGTTTAGCATTCTCATGGACATGATTGTCTTGACGCTTCCTGGGTAGAAAATAAACGCAGTTAGGAAAAATTGATCCATGAAACCTCAACATTGTTGTATATAAAGGTCAGTTTAATGTAATGTGCCCTAAAGAAAAAAAAGATTAACCAGTGACTGCTCTGAATAGACTCTGCTAAAGCAGTAAACATTATATTAACCCTGTGTCCAAAAACAACTGAAAGGGAAAAAATTATTAAAAATTTAGTAGCATTTTATAATATATAAGATTATTATATCAAAACATCTTGGTTTTTTGACATAAGTAGCTGGGTTCTAATTAGTTAACTATTTTTTAAAGATTTTATTTATTTATTTATTTGAGAGGCAGACAGCATAAATGGGAGTGGGGAGAGGCAGAGGGAGAGGGACAAGCAGACTTCCCACTGAGCAGAGAGCCCCACACAGGGCAGGATCCCGGAATTCTGAGATCACGACCTGAGCTGAAGTCAGGCACTTAACTGACTGAGCCACCCAGGTGCCCCTAATTCCTTAAATATTAAAAGTTGAGAATAGTGGAGGGTTTTTATTGAACCTATAGGTTTGCACATTTAAATTTATATCACAACAAATCAAGGAATTCTCCAGATGGCTGTGAATTGCTCAGGGAAACTTAACAACTTAAAATAATTAGATTTTAAGTGAATAGTCATCTTCCATAAGTGAATGGCCATTGTCATACCCAGAGGATTCTGAGAATTTCAGTGTTCAACTGTATCAGTTATGATGAAAAATGAGATGCTTCCCTGATAGGCAGTGTGGCAGTGCTTATCAAAGTAAGAAAGCACATAGTCTTTGGCCCAGATATTCTACTGTTGGAAATTTATCCTTACAGAAGTACCGGCACAAGTGCACAAAGACATGCTTAAATTAAAATATGACTCCATCAGGGGCGCCTGGGTGGCTCAGTGGGTTAAGCCTCTGCCTTTGGCTCAGGTCATGATCTGAGGGTCCTGGGATCGAGCCCCGCATCGGGCTCTCTGCTCGGCGGGGAGCCTGCTTTCCCCTCCCTCTCTCTGCCCGCCTCTCTGCCTACTTGTGATCTCTGTCTGTCAAATAAATAAATAAAATCTTTTCAAAAAAAAAAAAGACTCTGTCATAAACTCAGCCATTTAAAAAAATAAAGTACAGCAATAAGTACCCATATAGGAACTCATCCAGAAGATAGTAATATTGAATGTTAAAAACAACAACAAAAAACTCATTGAACCCTGGGATGCATTTAAGAGAAACATGTAATCTACAGGGATGCCAAATGGCTTTTAACTCTAGTTAAATTAAACTGCCGAAGTAGAATCAGGGAGTCAGAAGAAGTGGCATATGCCCCTTCCATATCTTTCACTACTTTTTACCTTATGATTTTTGGTCATTTTTCTTTTGGTTTATTTTTCTTTTCTTTTCTTTCTTTCTTTTTTTTTTTCGGGAGAGAGAGAGAGCATAAGCAGGGGGACGGGGGAGGGTCAGAGGGACAGAGAGAATCTCAAGCTCACGCCCTGCTCAGCACAAGCCCAACTGTGGGCTTGATCTTGCAACCCTCAGATCATGACCTGAGTCGAAGGAACAGTAAGTCTTTTGGGTGAGAAATAAGTAGCCCCCAGATATTTGTAACAAGACATCTGTAATCAAAAGTTCCTTCTGCTAAGAGCCAGAGATTTGTAAAGCAGTAGATGGAAAAACTAAACAATATGCATATTAACTTTGGTTTGCTGGAAAGTTTTACTACTGGATTGAATTTTTCCTCCACACCGATCTTCTGCATACTTTTATAGGTAATAAGACAAAAACTGAAAGAGAAGTGATGGCCCTATAATACTGCAATGCAAATTTACTTCAGTCAGAGCAACTGTGCTAACAAGAATATGCAATGTCGAACCCAAATTGACTAAATTTTTTCTCTAATTAACTAAATATTTAAGGTTTATGTAAACACAACCACCATCAGACTTTTAATGGTGAATAAGTGGAAAGCACAGTGTATTTTCAACTCAACAGATACATTTGTGAGCCTTTCCTTAACTAGGAGGCAGAGCTTGAACTGAGTAATTTCTAAGTTACTTTTCATATGTAATATTTTACATGACTTTGATCTGTATATGCAGCTCTTTTGCTAGTAGTAACAATGATAATGCTTGTCATTAATAAGTAATATCAATGATAATGATATGGCATTTACCACATGCCAGATACTGGTACAGAGCTTCCCATGTGTTACCTTATTGGCTCTTCATGACAACCCTATGTGATAAGTGTTATTATACCTATTTGACAGAATCATGATCCTTAGGGAGGATCAATCTCCTTAGGGAAGTTGACAGTCAGAACCAGAGTCAAACCCAGGTTTGGCTCACCTCCAAGCCTACAAGGTCTCACCTCTCCCATCCACTTAGGCTAGTACGTTTTATCGTGACTTAAAATAATACATCTTCAATAATACTTTCTCCTAAATATTGTCCCTTGGATTTCAATATTTCCAGTCCTTAAATTGTTCATAGTCCTGGGAGAATATATGAGTTTTGCATGGTTGAACTATAGAAAGTGGCCTCAAAATGCCACTTCCTAGATATCACACAAATCCATAATTTAAATAATGTTCAAAATGAGTAAATTGTACAAAGTATATATTGTCAAAATATAAAGTATTAAGAATAGTATTATAAGGACAGCTTCTTGTAAGAACATGAGAAGTTATCACGACAGACAATTGAAGTGCTTTGGAAAGCACTCCTTTTTAAGGAAAGTAAGAAGCTCACAAGTGAAAATTAGGCATATGATCACTTCCCATTCACTGGTTTACCCAGAATAATATAAAATTTTGCTTTAAAACACTGACTTCAAATTAAGCAATTACATAAAACTTTTTGGAAAAATAGGATTGGAATAATACATTTAATAATTAGGTAGAGTAAAACGTTTTATTTAGTAATGAGGTAGTATCTTTATAAATCACACAGATTTAATTTCTGTGGTACACAGTAGTAAATTAAAACCATTATGCCCTAAACAACACATACACAATTCTTATTCACTAAGAACACATTACAAAAAAAGAGATGCACAAATTAAAATCACACAAAGGCAGTACTATTTTGCTGTTAAAGAATGAACCAGAAGATGAAGAAAAGTGACATACCAAAGATTCAAAAGCCGGTATTTCATGGTCAGAACAAAAATTAACTAGAAAGTTTAGTTAATTGTGGAACTTAAATTTTAGGAAAAGAGCCTAATCAGGAAAAGTCAAATCTACTATTTTATTTAAAAAATCAATTTTGCTGATATCACACGGGATCATCCTATATTCCAATAGCATTTATTATCCAGAAAATTTTAAAATTCAAAACTTTGATCCCAATCAAAAAATACATTGACTCAGTTATGCAAATAGTTTCTGCCAGAGAGACCACTCCCTTTTAAATTTCTAAAGACAAGCCTACCTAAAATGTCCAACCATGTTATCTCGAAACTGGATGATCGTCTGAACCACATTCCCTACTCCAGGTCAGACAGGAAGAGCTTCTGTCTGTGTCTGAGCTAGAGGTCTCAGCAGCACTGGGGATCCCTCTGGTCTACCTTCCTTTAAAATTCAACATCTCATTTTTCACTGCAGTGAAAAGCTTAAGAATATCACGAGGGAATTGGGAACTACTCCTATTTCACATGTACCTTTTACATTAGATTTTAAACATAGCTGAGAATATAGCATTTCTCTTCAACACCAGCCTTGGAGAGGCTTCAAATAACTGCTATCCATAAAATCAGTTTCCTTCTTGCAGTTTCTGAGGCATATGGAGACAAATAGAAGGGAGAAAACATGAGTGATGGGTCCTTAGAGGAATATACGGATCATAGTCTTAAACCATTAAAAATGTGACTCTTTTTATTAATCTCTTATCTACAGTTGTTTTATCTTGGAAATGGGAAAGAATTTGCCATGTAAATTGTGTGTACCATAGATCTATTACTGGGCATAGCATATTTGTCTTGTTAAAACCAAACAGGACTTGGGAATGTTCCAAAGTCTCTTTGCTGCTTCCCTCAGCTTCCAATCGGGGAAGAATTCACTTTTAATCTCAAGGCTTTCAGAGTTGAATCCAAGATGAGATGATGACATCCATCTTTTTTTGTTAGGTGTTACTTTTACTGAGCAATCTAACTACCAACAATGGTAAATTCCTGAGCTTATGTCTTATTGTTTAAATGTATGAAAATGCTTATTAATAGGGAAAAGGTAATAACATTATTACGACCCATCAAAAGTGCCCTTGTATGTACCTGCAGCTTTACTTACATTTTCTCAATAGACATCTATTTGGCACCATGAAATCCATAGTTATGTGGTTAATTACAGCTATATCACTTCTCTATTGCCAAGCTATGTCTCATTTTTCATATGCCTAAATGTATGTTAAAAGTTAAATTTCCAGTTTTCCCAATCAATTGATATGTTCAAAAAATGTAATATTAGAGCAATCCTCATATGGGGGAAAAAAAAAACCCAGCCGGTTATTTCATTCTGTGAGATTTCTTTTTATGGTAAGCAAACCCACGCAGAGTCATTTTTGGCACCCATTGCCAACAAAGGAGAGATATTCCAAACACAATTTCGCATTCACATTTGAAATTTTCCCAATGTCTTTGAGCTCTACGAAAGGAGTGAGATATTTCATTGGAGGATATGACTCTGGGGTTTCCTGTGGATGGTGCTTCAGCCAGTAGAAACCCTTCAGGCGATAAAAACAGGCACTGCCTGGCAGCTTAGGCGCATTTTTCAGAGGGAGACAGTGTTGAAAAAGATATTATCCTCTGCGTGGCTGTTACATGGAAGAGTTGCCATTTTTCTAAAAGTGTGCCCTCTCCCTTGGCCACTCTTCACAGGCCCACTCAAATAAATTTGGCACCCAGTTAAATAATTTCCTCAGACAGGCCTTGAAAGGAAAGGCACAGAAACAGCCTCCCGTGTAGACCTCAACAGAGGTCTCTTCAGGATAACAGCTGGGTGGGATTGGCAGGAAGGCAGGCTTGCTCTGCAGATGAATAAAGGCTTACAGTATCCAGAGTTGTCAATCTGGGATCTTTTGCTTAGAAAAACACTATCTTAGAAAAAATCTTTACCTCAGGAAATTAATCATTACTTGCGTGGTGGCAAAAGTCAAGTGTGCATCACATAATAACATCCTAAATAATAATGGTATAAAATGACTGGCAACAGACACTACCTCTTTACTTCCAAAAATTTAGTACTAAACATTTTTAAAAATCAAAGTGGTCTTTTGGCCTTTTTTTGAGAATTAGGGAGGTATTATACTTGTAAACAAATATGCGCATCTTAAAATAGCAATTACTGAATAAAACTTTGGAGGTCGTTTCCATATATTTGCTTTTAAAATGCCAGAGATCAATTACCAAATATTTTAAGAAATACATGAGCATCTCAGGGCACAATGATGGTCTCACAAATCGATACCACATAGGAAGACTGGATAAGGGGAAAAAGGATCTACAAAAAAAAAAAAACCGTGATCATTGCCAGAATCCAGCTGAATACAGACTTATTTCCACAGGATGATTAAAAAAAAAGGCACCGTTCTGAGAGCCAAATTCATTATAAATGCTTCTTTTATTAGTAAAAATCCCCATAACAACCTTAGTTCTCCCTAAAATAAGCCAAGTTGCCAATATGAGGAGGATACTGTATATTAATATAAAACCCTGCCAATTGAGAGAACTTTTAGAAAAAAGTAAAAATATTTTGATGATTACCCTCTAATTTGACATACGTTAAAATCCAATTTGATATTTAAAACCTAATGGAAAACTAAACTGTGTATTTTTCCACACTGGCTACACTGAGGGCATGATTGCAGATGTTTGTATAGTTTGCATATTTAGTCAAGGTATTTATGGCTTATTTTGACTGCAGGCTGCTTCTTTCAATATCTTTTTCTAAAAGTTTTTTGCAGGGTTTTTTAACAATTGTGATTTTTGTTTCCCCCATTGTAGAGCCCAAATAATTGGGATTTACTAAGAGAATTTTACATGAAAATAAACTTTGCCAGAAAGAAATTCTCTTAAATGAGATTATCTCAACTAAGGGAATTATCATTGCAACTGGTTTGCAAAACAAAACAAAACCTTTACTACCCTTTTTTCTGGAGAGGGCATATACATTGTTTCCTCCCCGATTTAATGACGAAGTTGATTTACATATGGGTACATGGTAGGCCAAAATTGCTTTTCAAGTTAAATATAAAAACAATTAAAATAAAGTAATAAATTGTAGTTATTAACCTGTTATCCACATATCAAAAGACGGCATCACAACCATCGAAGCCTTCCAGGAGGCCGACTCTCCCCACAGGAACTCATGCACAACTTCAGGGAATCTAAAAAATGAACAAGACTATTTTTTAAAATGATGGCACTTGTAGTCAATTTAAGAGGCATGCTTTCTTCATTCACAGAAACTGCTTTCTTTGAGGAAAGAAAATTTGGAAGAGGATCTCTCAAGAAGACATTTTTTTTTTTTCTGGAGAAAAAAACTTCCTCTCTTTTAACATAGTTAAAATCTTTTGAACAAGTACTTGTATTCAAAAGAGAATTGCCTATACCAGCAAAAGTGGGGACAATTAGGAAAATAATGGTAGGGTTATATCTTAACATATTGGAACTAGAAATTATGCCTTGGCTGTGCATGACACAGTCCCGCCTTCAAGCTGAGAGTCTTATAAAACTTATTGTGGTATATCAGCAAATAAACTCCAAAGGATGAAGTCTCAGATAACCTCGTTGCGAATTCTTTTCTATAGTTTATTTCAGCAATGTTATGTTCTGGGCTAAAATTAATTTCTGAAATAGGAAGCCAAAACCAACCAAACTAAAATCCTGAGACTTAACAAGAAATAAAGGAAGGGACTTTCTCATACTTAGAATTAATATTTACCCAACTTTAATTCAAAGAAATGCATGGAAAGTCAGTCAAACTACTTAATCCAAGTAGATGAATCAATCAATGGTCTTAAGAGGGTTTACCTCCCCGTACAAAAGGCCCATATAAAAATATTATTATATTATTCTTAGATGGTTATTGTATATTTGTTCCTTTTCTTTTTTAAAATATTGCTTTTTCTTCCGGACAAGTTAGGAAGGACTAAAGATTCAAGACATGGCAAAATGTGCCTTAATCCAGTCCCAATTCATGTGAGCATTCAAAGTGTTCAAAGGAAGTAGTTTGCTTTAACTTCCCCCCTTTCCACACCACCGCAGCAGCACTTCCGGACCCCCTGTGCACTTTGAGATGTGAATCATTATAAGCAAGTAGGCCCACTTGGTTCCTCAAAAGACACAAAAGGTACAAAAATAGCTTCCTCAATTGAAGCAAGAACCTCGTCAGCAGCCAGATGAATGTGGGTGGTCAGATAAGATTCCGTTGCTGCAAAGGGCAAATTATTAAGCAAATGCTAGATTTATTTTCTTTTTAAAACTATGTTCTCCTTGCCTCAAATCAACCATTTGCTGGTACTGAAAATGACACTTGACAAGCTCTACTGTTCTCCAAATTGAAAGCTTCATCAAAGCCAAAGAGCATGATTGATTAAATAAATACTGAAAGAAAAGGACATATATTCTATAAGATAATTAACTATATCTATATTTTTAACAAACCAAATAACACCTTTTTAAAGAAAAAAAAACAAGCTAAAGTGCTTTAAAAACACACACACACAAAAACTATACTTTGGCAATATGACCTACTCTAAAGTAAAGCATGGCATCCCTCCGGACCAAAAAAAAAAATTAATAAATCACTGAGCTATTTTGCACTCCGAACAACATTCACCTATGACATAAATGGGCCAAGAATCTATAGATACAGCTATTTACAGGGAACAATAACTTGCAGTATTCAGTGACTACATATGATTGACAATCCCATAGTCACTAAACTTAAGAGGTAAGTAAGGAAAAGGAGAACATAGCCCCCAGAAGGCCAGCACGGGCACCCACTCCTTCCAACTGAATTGCAAACTATAGATAGGTACCCAACCATTCCCAATCCCAGAAATCCTCATTCTTGCCAACAGCTTCCACAGGCAAAACAGAGCACAAGAGTATCCCTCAGACAAGCTGTGACAGGGCAATGTTCCCAGTTCTGAATCTGCTTTTCCAGGCTTAACTTTCCAGGACTATGGCTACTAGAAATAGGAAACACTTATCTCATGACATGCACAAATATCTGGAATTTGAGATTAGAGAAGATCCCTCTTTTCCCTCAATAAGAAGATTGAAATTTCTTTGATATGCCTTACAATTCATGACCTCTTCAATGTTTGGTTTTCCCTTGGAGAACAAAAAAATCAGTGGCAGGGATATTACACTTATATTTTACTTTACAGAAACTTCCAGGTAATTAGTGTGATTTTAAGGCAAAGATCTGGGCGATATTAACATGAAAGATATGACACCAACTTTGGTGACTGTCCACAAATAATTTTGTTGCAAATTAGAATCAGTAATGGCCTCTACAAGGGAGGCAGTTATTACTATTACCATAAAGACCTGAAGATAACCATCTCAGAAAATGATTTTTGCATTAATTTTAAATGAGTTTTGGGGCCTGTTTCCTTATCAAAATATAAGACAAATCTTTCTTCAAATAGCTCTTGAGAATGTAGTGTGAAACTTACGTTTATGCTCCCTAGAAATCAAGACTTCACACAGTATACTCTTAAACAATGGAACAAAAGAGGAGAGATTTTCATTTCTTTAACTTTGCTTTTAGGTTATTAGATTCATAAGAAATCATCAAGCAATGAAACTTTAATATTTAATAAAACTAACAATTTTAATTCAGGAAATAGTGTTAATGGATCTTGTTAAATATCCCCACATCATTTAAAATTCATTCCTAAATAGGGGGTGAAAATTATCTTTCACTTTACAAAGTACAGACTGATTTTTCTGTCACCTATAGGCTTACAGGAGAGTTCCTCAAAAATATTTTCCAATTCCCCCATCTCCAACATGTAAAAAATACTTGGAAAATTTGATCATTACTGTTTCTGTCCCAGTGGTTTCTCAACCCTTCTACTCTTAAAAAGTCTTGGCATTAGATATTTATTCTTGGATCCTTATAAGGTATTGTCACTAAGCCAAGCAAGGAACACACTGAGCTGTGATATAAATGATAGATGAGATAGATAGATAGATAGATAGATAGATAGATAGATGATGATAGGTAGACAGATAGATAGATAGATATGTTTTAAAATATCCATTACTGGTAGGATTTTTTATTATTTTAAATCTCTATTCTTCCAAATTATTTCAAGACAAGTTAGGACTTAATAGTTTAATATGACTTTCTGATGAGTCTTGCAAAACGTTAAAGCTTCATTGGCAAACTTCTTGTACAAATTTAAGTACCTTCCATCATTCTTTTTTTTCCCCCTAAGGTTAAATAAATGTACACTAGATCATAATTTTAGAAAACCTGATAAGATAAACCAGTTGCACTTAGATGAGAGTCGTCACTATTAAAAATAATTATTATTCTCATCAACTCTATGAAAAATGGCAAATAGGACTGGAAACAAGATATGGTCCTTCCGTTTCTCATTTAAACGAAGCGTTTGAATATGACATGTTTAAAAGAATGAACACTGCTCTTCACACATTAGAGAAGAGATACCTATATTCAATCGTAGTAAAAGAAATTCCAAGTAGTAGGTAAAGATGGGAGAAGGGTACTTAAAGAGAAATGCATGCTCATGATACATTTTATTAATTCCACCAGTTTTTTGAAGAGAGGCATCTTCTCCCCACCCAAAAAAGAAAAAAAAAAAAAAGCCTCTAAATGGGCCCCTTGTTCCACTTGGTAGTGTCTGTATGGCAAGGTTAAGAGGTGGCTGAGAGGTGGTAGAGAAGGCAGGCACACATGATGACAATACACACACACACACACACACACTTTGATTGGTGTGATGATTATAAGCTTAGATCTTTGGAAGCAGTTTGTAAATCAAAGTGAAGGTTGGGGTTGGGTTTGAAGAGGAAAGAAGATAAAGGGTTAAAGAGATACAAATAGGAAAAGGAAAAGGTAGTAATTTTTGCAACACAGAACAATTAATTACTGGGACAAGGCAGAGCCTCTGAAAAGTCACAAAATGTGGTGGGAAAAGGGAGTTTCCACAGGAGGAAGTTGGGGCAAACTGAATCAAATTCACCTATTTGTCTTTTTGCTTAGGGTTCTGGTTCTAGAAACTGCTTGTGAACATGATCCCAGAGCTACCTGTGGTCTTTGCTGCTTCTCAGGAGGTAGCTGGTGCTGGAGCACAGACAAGACACAAAATAAAACATTGTGTAAATTAATATTACTAAAAACAACCAAAAATATTACTAAAAACAACCAAAAGTAGGCAGGTGATTTAGGGATATAACTTACGTCTCCTTAACTAGATTTTTTGTCACCATTTAATGACACTTTGAGGCATCTGTCAATGCCTACTATGCACCAGAAAATGGGCTAAGTTAACAAAATGCAGAAAGGGAGAGGCAAGCTCTCCATTTAAGACTTCAGAGCCAAATAGGGTGATATTCGTGAACAAACTATTTTTACAGAAAATAAAATAAATTCAATGAAAATTTTAATTTTCCTAAAATGAGTAAATGGTAGAAAAATTAGTTGTCAAAGTGTTTTTGGTGCTTTGACATAAATATAAATATAGTACAGGGAGACCACAAAAGAGGAAATGGTCAATTTTATCAATAGAATTAGGAAAGGTTTAGTGAGGAATAGATATCGAGTAAGTCTTCAAAGAAAACTCTGCTAATACACAAAACTACACAGTTCTCAATGTTAGTTTGAGAAATAAATACACTTGTCTGGTATATCATTCCAGTTTTTCTCTAACTGTATATGCTTTTAGCGAGGTGAAATGTTAGTTCATGGAGTTGCTTAAGGAATAAAGTGTTCTCGTTAATACAACCTTATGGTTAGGAAAAGACTACAGAGAAAATGATTTTTGTTTTAACATCTGCTAGTGATTATTTTCCAAAGTACATTAGGCATCTCCTTGAGTTAATTAGAGTCTCCTGAACATAATTTAATCTTTCTTTGATGATTCAGTATCAAATAGTGCTCTCTAGTCCTTACTCTACATCTGGGCTGTGATCATCTGGTATTGACTATGCAAACTTCTCCCCACATGTGTTCCTAAGCACATGTTATATTTTCCAAGATCACAGTTGTAACTGAGATTTGTTTTCTTGACCACAGATTTGACATCAAATAAGTCATATCTAACTTGTTTTAGGAGCAGGTATATAACTATCCACTTCTATCATCATTAATTTTTGAATCTATTCTAAATCACATAGGGAGTAATAAGTACTGTGAAACATTTCAGAAATCATTCAATCCATCAGTCAACTAACAGAAGAAAAGGGTGAGAACTAGAGAAATCAAAAGATTCCTTATGGAGCTAACAGGTCATTATGATGGCTTGAGGCTATTGTTTAGGTCTTGAAACTTCAAGTCAATTATTTCCCACTCTCCACACTACTTCCTCTAATCTGACCTTTATTGCAGAAACGGATTAAAAGGAATGAAGAATAAATAGCATTGAACTTTAAATGAGCGAAAACGTTTATCATCCATACTTTAAAACTAACTGGCCAAAGAAACAGAAAATAACATCAGCTAAAAACCAATGCTCCTATTGAACTGGCTATCAATTTTTACAGAAAATAAAATAAATTCGATGAAAATTTTAATTTTCCTAAAATGAGTAAATGGTAGAAAAATTAGTTGTCAAAATAATCAATTTCTACAAATAGTCCATCATTTCATATCCAAACCAAATATATTTATTTAAGTCTTTACATTTATTTAATTTTTCAGCAAAAGCTATTTTCTGTTATCAAGCTTCTTATGTTCTTATAATGAAAAAATTTTTAAATTAAGCATTTTAAGTCAAATTATGCAATCACCTTCCCCAAAGCAAGGAGAGCTCTTTCACTAAAAGCCAATGGAGATATGCCCTTTGGTTCATAATACCACAATTTCACCAAGGAGGCCTGTGGAAATATGGTAACCCCATCTCCACAATTATTATTTCTCTGTCAGAATGGTGTATGTTGCCTTGTTTTTTAAAAAGGGCAAGAAGAATCAGATGTTTTGTATGATTAAAAATCTTACTATTTTTGGTGCAATTTTAAATGGACTATTTTCTTAATTTCTCTTTCTACCTCTTCATTATTAGTGTATAGATATGCAACAAATTTCTATATATTGATTTAGTATGCTGCCACCTCACAGAATTCATTTATCAGATCCAGTAGTTTTTTGGTGGAGTCTTTAGGGTTTTCTATATATAGTATCATGTCATCTGAAAATAGTGCAGTTTTACTTCTTTCTTAGCAATTTGTATACCTTTTATTTCTTTTTCTTGTCTGATTTCTTGCACAAAAAATAAAAATATATTTAAGAATAAACTTAACCAAGGAGGTAAAACCCTATTCTCTGAAAACTATCAACTACTGATGAAAGAAAGTGAAAACAACACAAACAAATGGAAAGATATTCCATGCTCACGGACTAGAAGAACAGATATTTTTAAAATGTCCATATTACCCAAAGTGATCACAGATTTAATGCAATCCTCATCAAAAAGCCAATAGCATTTTTCACAGAACAAGAACAAATAATCATAAAATTTGACAGAATCACAAACAGCCAAAGCAATCTTGAAAAAGAAAAACAAAACTGGAGGTATAACAATTCCAGATTTCAAGATCTACTACAAAGCTATAGTAATCAAAACAGTATGGTACTGGCACAAAAAAAACAGATGCATAAATCAAGAGAACAGAATAGAGAGTCCAGAAATAAACCCATAATTATATGGTCAATTAATCTTTGACAAAGGAGGCAAGAATATACAATAGACAAGACAGTCTCTTCAACAAATAGTGTTGGGAAAACTGGATAGCAACATGCAAAAGAATGAAACTGGACCCCTTTCTCACACCGCACACAAAAAATAAACTCAAAATAGATTAATAACCTAATGTGAGCCCTGAAGTCATAAAAATCCTAGAAGAGAACATAGGCAGTAATTTCTCTGATATCAGCCATAGCAACATTTTTTCTAGATAAGTCTCCTGAGGCAAGGGAAGCAAAAACAAAAATAAACTACTGGGACTACATCAAGATAAAAGCTTCTGCACAACAAAGGAACCTATAAGCAAATCTAAGAGACAACCTCCTAAATGAGAGAAGATATTTGCAAATGACACATCGGATAAATAGTATCTAAAACATAGAAAGAATTTATACAACTCAGCACACACACAGAAAAACAAATAATCCAATTTTAAAAAGGGCAAAGGACATGAACAGACATTTCTCCAAAGAAGACTTACAGATGCCTCATAGGCATATGAAAGGATTGTCAGGGTCACCCATCATGCACTCTTGGTGGGAATGTAAACTGGTTTAGCCACTGTGGGAAACAATAGGCAGGTTCCTCCAAAAGTAAAAAATAGAACTACCAGATAATGCCAGTAATTCCACTACTGAGTATTTGCCCAAAGAATATGAAAACACTAATTTGAAAAAAATATATTTACTCCTCTATGTTTATTATTTACAATAGCCATGATATGGAAGCAACCCAAGTGCCCACCAACAGATGAATGGATAAAGAAGATGTGATACATATATATAATGGACTATTACTCAGCCATAAAAAAGAATGAAATCTTGCCATTTGCAACAACATAAATGGATCTAGAGCTAGAGAATATAACGCTAAGTAAAATAAACCAGAGAAAGACAAACACCATATAATTTCACTCATATGTGGAATTTAAAAGACAAAATAAATGAACAAAGAAAAAAAGAGATAAGCCAAAAACCAGACTCTTAACTACAGAGGAAAAACTGATGGCCACCAGAGAGGGGACGTCAGTGGGAGGACAGGTTAAGTAAATGAAGGGGATTAAGAGTACCCTTATCACAATGAGTACTGAGTAATGTATAAAATTGTTGAATCACTATGTATGTTGTGAAAACTAATATAACTGAAACTGAAACTGAAACTAATATAATGTTGTATGTTAATTATACTGGAATTAAAATAAAAATATCTTTTTCGTTTTCTTGGTTGTGATACATTTTTATTTTTATATTCCAATTCTTATTTTTTTCCCTTCGTTTCAATTCCCACTATTCTATCTCTTAATGCTATTATGGTAGGTAAGTAACCACTTCCTGCCAAGCTATCTTAAATATTTACCCTAACTAAATATTTGGAGGATAAAACCAGAGGAGGACTATTTGGCTACTCTCTTCTATTCCAATATATTGTGTTCTCAAGTTTTACCTTTTCCAGTGCTTATGCTTACTCTTTGGTTGCTACAGGTAAACATAAGGTAATGATTCCTTCTCCAACTTTCCTTTCACTCTTGGATGTGCCAAGATTAACATCAAGGCCAATGTTAACTTCGGATTATGTGAACAAAGAGAATAGAGGAAACAAATCATAAAATAAGCATTATTTTATAAGTATGCATAAAACAGGCTGACTTTGTCTGAAGGGAAAATCCATCTCTTACAGTAGACCCTCCCATGTCAATGGAAATAATACCAAAAGCAATGAATGCATAGCTGAAAATATAAATTGCATTTTGTATCTCATGCTACAACCAATTCTCAGGTCGGAGAGAAAAAGAATCATCTTATCTCCCTACATTATATCTACCCGCAATAAAGATCCCTGAAGAAAGAAATCAAGGCAAGGCGTATGACATATCATAGGTAACACCTCACCAGATGGGCCCTGTCAGCCTCTAATAACTGAGCAGCTGAAATAATCAATTCCATCTCCTCTCTCGAAAATTCTTACAGAGTGAGGAAGTTGACCCGTGTGTCAGTGTAGAGGTGTACAACCTCAGTAAGTCAAAGAGAACATTCTGATTTAGCACTGTCCCTGGATCAGCAAGGCACACAGACTTCAGAAATGGACATGTTAGGACACAGCAAATATTCTGAACCTCATTCAGTTATTATCAGAGTTCAAAAAAAGCATATGATCAAAAAGGGCTTGAACAATCAAGTAAGCCTCAACAGAGATACATGGTTCAAACAGAAGCCATGTTTTACCCAAAGGAAGTAAGCAGAAAACCTTTAAAATTGCCTGTGCTATGTGGTTGTTCAGGTACTCCCCTGACACTGTGATAAACTCTGAATGGCATTCATATTTTTACCCCCATCTCAGACTATATTGTTGCCACAAAGTGTAAGGCTAGAAAAATCCCCAATTTTCAAGCAGGCATTTATATGGTTCCTCTTGGGTAAACTCTGTCAGATAATTCCAGAATTCCACCTATAGACCCTTTCACACAATCAAATGACATTTTTTCCAAAGCTTTTATAAACTAATGAAATGAAATAAAATATTATTGGAATGTAAATTTCATATTTATTTGAATTTGAATCCAGATATTACTGATTTATTTACAATATATATGTAATCTAAGTATCATATATATTACATAAAAAATATATATTATATCTGAAATTTAGAAAACTTCAATGAAACTTCCCAAGAAAAACTGAATTAAGAATAATGTTCAGGTGTGGAATTCAAAGATAAATAAGACAAAATTCCCGCCTTCAAAGAGCTTACTGGCCAGTAGGCAAGAAAACCATATAAACAAGCTAGAAAAGCAACAGATACATAAAGTGGTATTATGGATTCACAGAAACAAAAGATGGCTCGGGAAAACTGTCTTTAAGAAACATGATCTTGGGCCTTGAAAGGCTAGGATTTGGCAAGCAGAGATGCAGAGAAAAGGCATTTAATGTGAACATACTGTTCAAAAGGGAGGAGCCAGGGATGCTGAAGAAACTGTGACTGGCATATTCGATATAATGAGGTAATGGAAGTGGGACTGAGAAGGGAAGGTGGTGGCAGATAATAAAGGAACTTTATGTGGTAGACAATGAGAGCCAGCAGAGGTTCTAAGCACACTGCCACAATCACAGAAACACTTAACAAGTTCACATTTATAGCCTATATCTTTCCATCCCTTTTTGGGCAAATTTCTGCAAGTATGTAGTCTGAAAAAAATTCAAGATTAAGAAGTTTGTTTCAAGACAAGGATGATGAGACACAAAGGGGGAAAGATCCAAGTAATAAGATAATTAGTGGAATAAACTCTCAGAAAAGTGGGAAAGAAAAGCAAACTCAAAAACATAGATTAAGAGATCAGTTTCAGAAGAAAGAATGGAAACTTTTCAAGTTTAGACTGGAAGCAAGAGAACCCTTAAACAGAGAGGGGAAAAAATGGAGAAATTCCCTGAAGATGTGTTTAACCTACTCAGAAAAGTAGAAGGCTGATGAGGGTAGGAGAGGGAGCTAGAGTTGGTGAGGGCTCCATGAGTTTAAACATCCATTTGTCCTGAGTTCTTAATGCATTTAACAGTCTTAGGAAGAACACTATTTGTTATTAGGCTATTTAAAAAGAGGGTTTTGCCCCAGAATACATGCAAAATTTTTCTAAGTTGATAAATATATTCAAATAATATGATATTATTATATCACGTAATACAACTAACAATTACATTTATCCTTTATTTTTCAATCAAACTCTGAGGCTGATGAACTATAAGCCACTCTTTATGAACAGTAGATTTAAGACAATTAAAAAAAATTTGGGGTGCCTGGGTGGTTCAGTGGGGTAAAAAGCCTCTGCCTTCAGCTCAGGTCATGATCCCAGGGTCCTGGGATCGAGCCCCGCATCTGGCTCTCTGCTCAGCAGGGAGCCTGCTTTCCCCCCTCTCTCTCTGCCTGCCTCTCTGCCTACTTGTGATCTCTCTGTCCGTAAAATAAATAAATAAAATCTTTAAAAAAAATTTGTACACTCTTCTGTTTTGTTTTTTACTGTTTTTTCGAAACTGCGGCTGAAGAGGTCTCTTTTATACTGTAAACGGGAACACTGACCTATATTGATTTTAAAACTCTTACTGGGTTTTAGATGATCAAACTATTAGTTAATACCTGGAATATGGATTTGTTATCTTGCTGAAGTAACTACATATATTCAAACACATTTGAAATATATTGAAAGTTTAACAGCCATGTGAATGTCTCACAGGACATGGGACAGCAGCTGGCAGAGTAGGAAGACAACAGATACTTGTCAGTTGAGTGAATGATGAAAAGAATTACGTGAGGGGCACCTGGGTGACTCAGTTGGTTGAGCAACTGCCTTCAGGTCAGGTCATGATCTCAGGGTCCTGGGATCAAGTTCTGCATCCAGCTTCCTACTCAGTGGGGAGTTTGCTTCTCCCTCTACCTCTCCCTTTCTCCCCTGCTCATGCTTTCTCTCCCTCCCTTTCTCAAATAAAAAATAAAGTCTTTTAAAGAAGAAACGAATAAATGTAAATAAATGAATGAATGAACGAATAAACGGGTGTGAATTCACCATGTGTATGTGTTCCCAGCATGAGGCTTGCTTAATGACTGAAATAGAGCATCATAAACCTCATCTATAAAGCATGGAAGGGATCTTGGCCTGGGTACCACCATATCCAACAGTCAAGGACACAGAAAGCCATTAAAACTGAGTGACTGACCTGAGTGGATTTTAAGAAAGTTGAGCATCCTAAACCTCAAAAAAGGATTAGTTTTAGAATTCCTGGCTCTTTTTCAGCTACCACACACAAAGAAAAAAAATGTGTGAAAGCTAGATGTTATGTTAAAAATTTTAGGTAGGAAAAAAGTTAACAGATAAGTGTATTTTTTTTTACCAAATAATAATACAAACATCTAACCGTATTAACTTTTCTTAAAGATCTCATCTCAATACAGCAACTAAATTAACTGATCAAGAGTTAGGCTTAAATGTCTCAACCTAAAAGTAAACAATAAAATCTTAATTTAACTTGGTTTCTACGGTTTTTCAGTCTCCCTTTCCTGCCTTCTTATTGATTGGAGTGGTCATTTTCATCACTGAAATCTGTGAGATTTGATGCTGAGTCTATGCATACTTTTGCCAAATATAAATATATGAATATTATTATAATACAATATTATATAAATACTTACATAATTTATATATAAACATATATTTATATATTATTTATGTGTATATATATATGCATATATATATATATATATATGAGATCATTGAAAATCAGGGAGAAGAAAGATGGCTCCTGAACTTGAAGCCAAGAAGCAACACATCAGCAAACTTCTACCTAAGAAATGGTCAAGACAAATAAGGCAATGTTGACTCCAATGGCCCTTTAGATATAAAAAGTCACCCCCTGGGTCCCTGGGTGGAGCAGTCAGTAAACCATCGGACTCTTCATTTTGGCTCAGGTCATGATCTCAGTTGTGAGACTGGGCTCCATGCTGGGCATGAAGTCTGCGTAAGATTCTCTCTCTCCTTCTGCCCTTACCCTCCCCTCCTTAAAAAAAAAGTCACCCCTGGAGTTGTTCATGAATATTCCTCCTCTTGCAGTCTTAGAGTACATTTACTACACTGACTATCAAGATGCCAGTCTACACACTAACTACAAGGGAAGAGGGCAGTATTTAAAGCACTGTAGTCAGACAGTCCAGTTCAAATAAATCACGGATCAAGCATTTATTAGCTTTGTGACTACAAAAATCTTAGTACAAAGGTAAGTAATAATACCAAATGTCACCTACCAACCTCATTCAATTGTAAGAATTCAATGAGACATAATGAATTCAATGAACCCAAAGCACTTCGTAGGGTATCTGACACATGGCATTTGTTCCAAGTGTTACTGTTGTCGTTTTTATGAGTTACAACTGCCCTCAGAGACTTCGCGTGGCCCTTGGTCACTCCAATTCCAAAGACTATAGCACCAACCTAGAGTGCCAGGCGACTGCACTGGATGACAGTGGCTCACTTAAGCCTGCTCTGGTAGTAACCTAAGCCCTTGAGCCTAGACAGACCATCCAGCATGTCCCAGGCACACGAATGAGGGAGAAGTGACTGGTTGCATTCCTCTACATGAAGTTTCTCAGAGTTGACAATTATTATGGACGGAATGTTTGTATCTCCCTCAAATTCATATCCTGATGTCCTAGCTCAGCATGGGGCTATATCTGGAGATGGGGCTTCGAAGGAAGTAATTAAGGCTGTAAGAGTGGGGCCTGATCCCATAGGATTATTGCCCTTCCAGGAAAAGACATCAGAGAGCGGTCTCTCACTTTCTCTCTCTGCACGCACACCAAAAAGAGGGTCTGTGAACACACAATGAGATGATGGCCACCGACAAGACAAGAGAATAGGCCTTGGAATAAAAACCAACCCTGCCAGCACCTAGTCTCTGAAAGTGTGAGACTTAAATTTCTGTTGTTGAAGGCACTCAATCTTTAGTATTTTGTTACGGCAGCCTGAGCAGACTAACATGATAATTTAACACAGTTTTATAAAAGTACACGAAATTGTTGAGACAAAGGAGAAATGATGTAATGAAAAGAATACTAGAATTTGAGTCAGAAAATCCATACTCTCATGCCAGTTTTAATACCTGGCAGCTCAGCTGTGAAATCTTGGATAATTTACTTAGTGTTTTTAGCCTTCTTTCTTCATTCAGAAAATAAAACAAGAACTCCTCCCAACCATGGTGGTTGTAACCAGAATGTGTCATAGTAGGTACTTGATAAATTGATTTTTAAAAGATAATGAGATCAAGTGGGTATTCAGTGAGGGAGAGCTATAGTAATTAAAGATATTATATCTCATAATTCTATACTGCTACCTAAAGCAGAATATTGCAATAGTTATGCTGTGTTTCATTCTATCAACATTTAGAAAATATTATTGGTGGCCTAAGTATTCACTTTTTATGGTATCATTAGTGAATGAGGTGATTTTTTTCAATGCTTAAATCAATAATTTGTCAAACAAAATTGATGATGATTCTATGTCACATTTTCTCCCCAATTCAATGGCTACTAAAGTATGCATTGCTTGCTACCATAGACAAGGCAAGGTGTCTATTCTAATTTATTTAGCAATTAAAAAGTTGTGTCATTTATAATTTTTTTAATTGTCCCAAATGATGACATGTGGAAGAAAGTTGCCTGTTGTCAGGATCAAGAATTTTATTTTTATTGAAAACTGGTTTATGGACATTACATTTTAAGCCTACTTACCATTCCTCTTTAGGATGGCTACTAGAGAACTAAGATCTAAATTTGGGGTCTTCCTCTAGGAAGTACACAGGCTTTCCTGGCACATATTTTGACAATAATATCATTTCTAGCTTCAAGTACTATTCCTACTTCTGTTTCCTATTGTCTCGTACTCACACTTACTAATATGTACACATACACATGCACCCCTCAATAATGAATGGGAACTGTTACAAAAGACAATAAATGTAGCTGGGAACTGTTTCTAAAATTGAACCTGTTTGTATACTTCAATAGTGTTTGGGCAGCACAATTGTGAAAACTAATTGGTTCCAGGAATATAAAAAGTAAGTGGAAACTGCCCAAACATTTGTCTTTTCCCTCTGCTTTCACCTGTATTGATTCCAAGAAAAGAAAGGATTTCATAAATCAACAGCAAAGGTACATATAACACAACTCAAGAGAAACATTAATTATTTTTCCTTCTCTAAGGAATTGCAAATGAATAATATGGAAATAATATGCTCAAATTATATTATCTTTGAGACATAGTCAAATTTCCAGCTACTGTCAAGGCTCAGCAGCAGACATGGTAAATGCATCTGACATATTCTTGGACACAGATAACTTACACTGGAAGATCTACATAAAAATCCTGCATGGTGTACTGAAGGGGTTGGGTGAATGTTTTTTATTTGTTGAACATCCATAAGGTATAAAATCAGATTTGGACACGTGTACTTGAGCAAGTTTAGAATCTATTTAATCAGAAAGTATTTCAAATCCCAAATCAACCTCTACTTTTGAGCATCAACCATTCTAAACGTTACTAAAATTTTAAACAATGAATTAAGAGTCTAAAAACCATTTTTAGTGCCATTTTGATTAACCAGTTATATGTGATTTAATTTGATCTTTGTATTCAAATAAATCCAAATGCCAGAGAATTTGTCAGATTCCTAATTTTGGGTTTCAGTCAACATTGACCAATATCCAATATGGATGGACATACTGGCCTAATTTCTACATTCTTCACACCCATATAAATAAGTAATTTGTGGAACAAAATTTAAACAAGGCAGCCAGAGATAATTCACCTTGAAAAACATTTTAAGAAATAAAAAATAGATATGCTTTTGTTTCAGCTTTAAGAGCAGTTTGCCAGAATCTGCTATCCCACAAATGGGCTTAAATAACTGATGTTATTTGTTATACTGTATATTTGTTATATCTCACTTTCATCCTCTCTCATACATCACTGACGAGCAAAGAATTTGCTTTAAAAATCTCATTAAGAATTCTTCCTTCACACAAATTCTAGTCAAAATAAACTAAAGTAGAGGAAAATAAGCAAAAGCAATTAAGCAAATGAAAACACAGAGAAGATTGCAAAATTAAATATTTTATCATATTGTTTAATTTATCAGGCTTGAGCTGATTTCATTAAGGGCCTTAGACAAGGGCCAGAACTAATTTTATTGCAGCATCTGCTCTCTGATTTTAACATGGGTGTAAATTATTTGAATAGGCAGATTATAATACTTCTTTGAATTGATGAGTAGCAATGCAATATAGATTAGAAAATGTTTTAATATTATTTTGCATATGTACATTATGTTATTTTTCAAAGCTTATCATTTCCCTCTCATAATATCCTCCTAAAGTAAGAAAAGCATAAGGAAATCAAGGCTCAGAGAGGCTAAGCCATTGTCACAAAAATATTTAATGGATCACACAATCAGTGGGCAGCTCCCTGGCCTCCTGTCCCCCAACACAAGGCTCCTTTTGTGGACCAAATGGAGCCTATAAACCAGTTAGTTTTAAGAGAGCATATGTGGAATTTGCAGGCAGAAGAGACAGGTTTAAGATCTCCCTCTCCAGTGGATTGACTTTGTATGGTTTCCCTTACTTTCTCTGAGCTTGAATTTCCTCATATGTTTTTTTTTAATTTTTTTTATTTTTTTTTTATAGATTTTATTTATTTATTTGACAGAGAGAGATCACAAGCAAGCAGAGAGGCAGGCAGAGAGAGAGGAGGAAGCAGGCTCCCTGCCGAGCAGAGAGCCCGATGTGGGACTCGATCCCAGGACCCTGAGATCATGACCTGAGCCGAAGGCAGCGGCTTAACCCACTGAGCCACCCAGGCGCCCGAATTTCCTCATATGTAAAAATGGGAATAAAGTTGCTGGCCCCACTGTTCTACTCCCTATTGGTAAGCCAACAATTGAGATGACTTATCAAAGCTGTCAATTTTAAATCACCAAATAGTAGATATTGTTGTTGTGGATACTAATGAACAAAGCAGCTTTTTGCTGAAGAAACTAAAACAGAAGACATTCAAAGGCCTGAGCCTGCATACTTCCTACTTCCCCGAGTGCCCTGAGTAAATTCTACCAACTAGTAACCAGTAATCTATTTTATACAATAGACTAATGGGACTGCGGGATGGCTCATCAAGGTCAGATAAGAGAGGCAGACAACCCAGTGAAAACCTGTACAAACTTCCACTTTTCTCAGTGTCATGCCTTCTTTATGGGCATGTAGGTAGAGCTAAGAAGTGGGAAACACCAACCAAGGTATTTTATCATAGCATCGTGTGATGCCTTTTTGATAGCAAAGAACAGAACACCTGACCCAAACTCTCTATGGCAAAAATGTTAACACTGTTGACTCAACGATCCTCAATAGTCCAGGGGTAGTGTGCTTTCAGGCTACGCTTGATCCAGAGGCCTCTGAAGCCTTCAGGATTTGGCTTCTTTTACTGAGATTCTTTTGACTCTCTCCTGTGAGTCAGATTCGTCATGAGGTTGGCCCCTCTCCTGCGAGTAGCAATGACAAAACGGATTCCTGACTTCCTCTCTTCACCACCAAATCAAAGGAAGAGAAAACTTCTCATGGACGCTCAGGATGAAAATCGTCTTTCGTGTTTGACAGGCACTGCCTACTATTACTGAGAAGCCCAATTCAGAATTATTTATAATACTCTTTTTGACATAAAATCACTACATTAGAAACAAAGGGAAGGATTTTCTAGGTATACGTGTACATACTCTTTAGACACAGCAAGCACATATGTACACAACAGGAAAACTGTCATTCCAGAATGGCCCCTTATTTACAATGTTGAGTGACATCATCTCCATTCACTATCTAAATGATCCGTGCCCATTTTAGCTTAAAGTTCCAATTACTGTCTTTTTGAAGAAAGTATTTCAAATGTATTACTTTTGATGAGCTAACAACTCTTCCCTTTTTTCCAGGTAAACTTGTGAAAGAATTTAGAACTAAACATTTTAATTCAATTTGGATTCATTTGAGTAGATCAAGTTTAGTTAATGCCTAAAAATATAAAAAAATAAATTTAATCCAGAATTTAAGAGTAACTATTTCATACTCTATTTTGTGTCTACTTAGACACAAAATTTCTATTTAAAAATTAAACTAAATAACAATATAGTTAAAGTTTTCTTTGAGATTTTTTTTGTCAGAGAAAAGAAGCTGACCAGAATATGAACACCCTCCACTTACAGTAAACTGTTGGTGAGGAGGTACTGTTATAAATATTTTCCATATGATATGCTTAGGTTTTTGGGTTCTGAGTACTATGCCCATATTGTTTCTTTTCTCTCACTTTTTTCTTATGAGTAAGGAGTTCCACCCCTTGTCCCCTTTTCTTTATGAAAAAAAAAAAAAAAAAAGGAAAATCTATTTTATGAAAGAAGTCATGATAGCAGGTAAAGAAGTAAGGTTTCCCACAAACATATTTGTTACACCTTCCTATTCACTTCTCTCCAGTTTCTGGGGAAAAGGAAAAAAAAAATCGTATTGTTAGCTCCTCTGAAGAGAAGGGATCAATAAGACGAAGTATCATTAGCAAATATGAATATTTAAGGGTTTTTAAAGGTGTCAATGATTCCCTACAATTTTTTTTAAAGATTTATTTACTTTAGAGAGAGAGAGAAGAGGGAGCGACAGAGGGAAGGAAAGAGAGAGAACCCTCAAGCAGACTCCCAGCTGAACACAGAGCCCAATTTGGGGCTCGATCTCAGGATGCTGTTTTTATTGTATTTTATAAAGTAAAAAGTATTAAATAGAGTATCGATGTAAGAATTTCTGTACATATACAGTGTGTGTGTGTGTGTGTGTGTGTGTGTGTGTGTGTGTGTATACATATACTGGTTGAATGACTAGCCATAAAGTATAGCTCATTTCTTGTCTTGTCAGTCAGAAAGTCGTCATCCAGGCCCCCAGGAGGAGCACCTAAGTCTCTCTAAAAGCACATGGGAATATGAATCTTATCAACTTCAGGGTGAGGCATGTTTCCATGAGGGACTAAAACACCAAGAAAAAGGAGAGAGAGAAGGTATCAGGCATTATCTTTTTGAGCATTGTGTCTTCTGATCCTATAGAATAGGGATTAAGAATTAGTGAATTTCTGGTACCAAAATCAACTAATGAGTTGGAAAATTAACACTTGCTAAAAGCAACCTCCCTGCCCAGCCAAAGAATTATCAAAAGTCCCAAACATCAGAGCTCTGTCAGCTGACTTCTATCATGCAAGCTAAAAACCGTAGTTAAAGTCCAGGCAAACTAGTGACCTCAGAAAGCGAGGAAACTTCTGGGCTAAGATCTGGTTAGTGGGAGAGAACAGTTCCCCTGCAGGCTAACAGGGAATGATACATCAAGGCCAAGCCCCTGACACTCAGCCCCTGACCCACACCCACTGATCAATCTGAAATTTATTCACCTTCACCTTGTACATGAAAATCTACCTATCACTTAATGTCAATGAATAATGGCTTCTCTTCAAAGGCGGGTCAAACAGCCAACGTCAATTTCCACCGCCCCCCCCATACGTTAAAAACCTTGTTGTTGCCCAAGAAAACTTTCCCAGAAGTCGGATGAAGCAACAAATATTTTCCCTTTTCTTCAGACTGAGTGTCTGGGTTGCAACACAACTAGACGGCAGCAAATAAATAAATAAATAAATAATATTGGAAAATGTCTGCATTTGGTGTGAAAAACTGTCTTAAGCACTCACAGGTAATTGAAGCACGCAACCTAGCAGAGAAAACAGCGCCAAACTCAGCTGCAGAAGTGTGTCTCCATTACTGCAATTTTAGATACTTACCAACCTTCAGTGAGCATTGATGATATGACATTAGTCATTATTAAATGGCACCTCTACCACACAAGGTGCAGAATTCGAGTTTAATAAGGTGGCAGGCCAAATGCCACATGCAGCTCCACTTGATTTATGTTTCTCTATGAAACATTTGAGTCCTTTCCAAGAGACTCACCTCAAGTGTCTAAGTATTTGGCCTTCATTTTTATACCTACCCAAATCCTCTGAGATAAGAAAGGCATGACTGATCATACTGAGTAAATTTATATACAAAAATTTATAAAAAGAACAAATTTTCTTACTACTTAAAGCATCTATTTGATGAGAGAGATTTCAACTTGCTTTTCAATTGCAAATTTTTCATTTTTCAAATTTCAATTAAATTTAAAACCATACGATAAAATCTGGCAAGTGGCTTCCTTTCAATACCCTGAGAGATGACAAGCAAAAGAGAAGGGAGAATTTAGAGATTTAGGAAGAAAAATTCCTAAAAGCGCATGAAAAATAGTCATGTCTACAGAAAGCATTTAAAGAACTTGTTCTTTTTCCCCAAACTGGAAATATCCTTCTGTTTGAGTACCGAGTGTCTCTCCCTGAGCTAACTACAGGCAATCCAAACAGAAACTGTCATCTCTACCAAACAACAGCTTTAGAGGCATCATAATTTTATCCTTAGCTGCTTCATGTTAATGAGCAAATAATAGAATTGTTTGACAAAGAGGCTACATAGTGATCATTACGGAGAAGCCTCTCCATTTTGAACAGACTGGGGCTGGCACGAGAGCCTTCACTGCATGGCGGGGAGAACCCCAGGCATGCACAAGGCTGGTGGGATGGCTCATCCAGTGGCTCAGCCTGGCCCTCCACAGTGTTCAGAGCAGACCAGTAGGGAGAGGATTTTTCCCAAAGCATCACCAACTACGCAATAAGGCAGTAGCCAGTATCAAAGAAAGAGGGAATGAGGGGCACAGAGAGGCACAGCTACAGGTAAGAGGTAATACGATAGCATGAAAAGAACACTGGGCTATAGAAGTACCAGTTCACTTTAAAATACTTCGTTTCATTGAATTCTCATGATAACATTGAAACATAACTTTTTTCCAGCTGAGGTTAGATAAGGCCAAAGGACAGACAAAGAGAGTAAATGTGAGGAAGAGGATTTTAAGTTACTTGTCTTTTACTCAGGAACCCCAGTATTCCCATGGATTCATGGCTGCTCTCCTTCAGCACACTAATTCAACTCCCCTGTTTATATATCCCTGGATAAATCACTTAAAAGGGGGCCTTGGTTTCTCCACCTGTAAAATGGACATCATAATTCCTACCCTGTGACCTTCCTTAGTTATTTTAAGAATAAAATGAATCTATATATGGAAATAATATTACAATGAAATTCACCATGATTACCCTCCTTCAAGCCGGCAAGAGGGGGAAGACATGGAGGGTCATCCATGGGAGGATTTTAGGAGTCAAACATTAATGTGGCACGCAGCATTTCCACTCACATTCCATCCACTAAAACTCAGCCACATGGTTCACTAACTACAGGAGGGACTATGAAATGCAATCTAACTATGAGCCCCAGAAGAACAGGATGCAGGTTTGGTGAACAGCCAGTCAGGCTCTGCCACACTTATAATGCAAACTTCAAAGATACTTCCTGAAGGAACTACAGGTATACCCAAGTCTTGGCCACATAGATATGAAGGGGGGGAAAAGGAACTATATGTAAAGCATATAGTATTTAGATCTAATTCACTTAAAATTCACTAATTCACTGCTTCCCTTCCTTTTCCTAATATACCCAAATCCAGTATGAAGGATGAAAAACTATATCGTCAAAAGAAAAAATAAAAGCATCATAAGCAAAACCCTAAGTTTCCAAAAAAAGAATCACCCTATAATAAGGGAATATTATGGAGACAAAATTCACTAGCAATGCATAAAGGAGAGATAAAGCATGACAAAGTGCACTTGCTGTTTAATTTACTGGAGAATTTTACACTTACCTAATACTAAGAGGTAAAGCCTTGTCATGTTTCTGTATCTAAGTTAGACTCTACATCATAAAACTCTGATGTTGATGCTTTAATATCTAAGTGGTTTTCTCACCAGTTAACTTTAAAAACGATCAAATGCATGGATGAAAAAGGTACTTAAAATTTTTGTTGTAAGTAAAGTCACTAAGCATACCAAGAACGAATGCATGGTCTTTTAAAGCCATCATACGAAACTGTGTAGTAGGGAAAGTACTTTTTAGAAGTTCACATTTGGCCAAGTCAAGATTGCTAGTGTATTTAATTGTACCAAAAGAAATCTATCAAGTATAATTTTAAACTCCACTTGGGGAATAAGCTCATACACCTTTGTTTCCTCATCACCCAGAAGTTTCAGGTGATAAAATATGATGCTTCCTGCTCCAATCCGGAGACTCTTTTTCATTTAGTGGAAATTTGCTTCACCAAACAAGCTCTCCAAATAGGCTTATTTCTGCTATTTTTCTGACTATATTTCAAAAGAGAAATGACCTCGGTTTCACAGATGTTGGTGAAATAATAACAGTTGCACAGGCAAGGCATATAATTAGTTGAATAAGAGGGTAAAAAAAGACTTCACCTACACTATGTGGGCACCAAGACTTAGACGAAGTGTGAAACAGCTGCTGTCTGGATCTTGCACAGCTGTAGCCAGAACAGAGGCAGAAGCACCAACCACACACGTGTGCACATACACACATCACTTGGAACACAAAGAGAAGAAATCCTTCCTAAACTCAAGAGATCGCAGATGCCTACGTTGGAAATAAACTCAGTAGTTGCCTTCACCCCACAGGTGGCCAATATCAGGACGGAGCAAAAACAAGAGAGAGAACAATGAAGTGATTCTTCCCTTCCAATCAAGAGCTGCCCAAATCACAGAGAAAGAACATCTCTCCTTTGGCGCCCTGTGTGTGGAAATGTTGCCCTTCGTTAACCCAAGTCCTCAGGGATGGGAACCTGGAAGGGGTGGAAAAGGAACCAAAGTCTCTCATTTTCATACCAACCTTTGTTGAACTCCTAAGGGTTTCAACTTCTATGCGGACAGAGCCCTTAAGCATGAATATCGAAAGCTATTTTTTTTTACCTGTTTTCACAATCTCCTTTGATTATTTTATGAAAATTATGAGCCAGTTTACAATGAGTGCAGTGAACTCAGTTCAAATTTTAATTGTACATGGAAGCAAAATACCACTTTATTTTTACCCAACATGTATAAATTCTAATGAGAAGATTTGTTCACAGCTTCAAGCTTCAACAATCATGTCTTAGAGGTGAAGAGCTCAAAGGACTTGGTAATAATTATAAATGAATACTACATATGGCGGTGGCCTGGCCACTCATTCAAAAATCACATCAGTACTGAGCCAGACTGACTGCCCCACAGAGGATGAGTTTTTGGAATTTATATAGAACAATAGGTTCACACTCTCCTGATCTAGCTTGATAACTGAATAAATTTTAGAATATCCAGGTACACAATTCTAGTCCCTTTGGGACCAAGCAGATAATGAAAGTATGTGGAGTGGCATGGTGAAGCTATGAGGAAGAGTAGTAGCCAAGAACCAACTGAAAAATGAACATCTAGATTTCACGTGAATTTAATGTGATGGACCACTTGTGATCTCCCTTTTCCCAAAATTCACAAGTTGAAATCCTAAACCCCATTGGGAGATGGAGTGTTTGGGAGGTAATTAGGTGATAAGCCTGGAGACCTCATGCTAGCATTAGTGCCCTTATAAGACAAGAGAGCTTGTATCCTCCCTCTCTCTCAGCCCTGAGAGGATACAGTAAGTTGGCCATCCATAAGCCAGGAAGAAGGCCTTCACCAAGAACTCAACCATGCTGGCACCATGATCTGGGACTTCCAGACTCTAGAACTGTGAGAAATAAATGTTTGTTCTTTATGTCAGTCTACAGTTCCTATTACAGCATCCCAAACTGATTAAGAATAGTTGGTTAATGGGATAAGGACAAAAGTGACATTCTTTTAAGAAAATAGGGCAACCTAGGGGGCGCCTGGGTGGCTCAGTGGATTAAGCCGCTGCCTTCGGCTTGGGTCATGATCTCAGGGTCCTGGGATCGATCCCCACATCGGGCTCCCTGCTTCGCGGGGAGCCTGCTTCCTCCTCTCTCTCTGCCTGCCTCTCTGCCTACTTGTGATCTCTCTCTCTGTCAAATAAATAAACAAAATCTTAAAAAAAAAAAAAAAAGAAAATAGGGCAACCTAATAAGAACATTTGCCTGAATATAAGGCCATTTCATCTCAGCATGATGAAAGGCTCAAGGAATTACTGCAGGAAAAGTGCTAGAGAATTATTTTTAATAGACTTGAGAAAGGTGAATGGGGAATATCAGTCCTTTAAATTTGACCACAAAATTTCAGCCCTTGTCCAAAAAAATAAAGAACAAAAAGAAGAGACACATACTCAATAAAATCCCTTAACATTGTACTAATAGATGTCACTCTGTATAATGCTAGATTGTGAGGTATCCATGCTTTATGATAAACTATATGCAAAAATGTACACAAGGTAACTGAATAGAAAGATGTGTGCTGTAAACAGAAGAGTAATTATGTGGGTTGGCAAGGGCCAGCAGGCATCCTTAGGGAAATAAGGAGCCAGAAAAACAAGATGTGTGGTGCATGACCTAGTGCCATTTCTCCTCGCCAGTCCCAGCCTAAAGGGTAAGGCCTATACCCCCATGCAGCGAAAGGGAAGGAAGTAATGGTAATGTTCCTTTTAAAGGAGCCCTCCACTCCTCCCCACCCTCAAAGATGCCAACAAGCCTCAGAGACTATAATGGTCAAAAGCTAAATCTCTCTTCACCTAAAACAGGAAGCCCTCACACCGAACTTGTTCTTTCCTTAGTGGGCGGACAGGAACAGAGAGGAAAAGGGGCCCTGCCTTCATTTGCTCTCCACTTGCCATCTGATCAAGCAGGGCAGAGTTGTACAGAAAGAAATCTTCCACTTTACTTCTGGAAGAGGAGCTTATTCAGAAAAAAGCTACATGGAATCAGTTTCCAGAGAAGGTCTGAGAAGGCTAGGTGTCTCCTGATCTAGCTCTATCCTTTCATAAACTTTTTGAGTTCATTTTCAGGCATACAAAAGCTCTCCAGACTCTAGATATATTTTGTTATACCACCTACAAAGCATCCAAGAGGGATTTGGTAGAGATTGATGACACACAAGTTATGTGAGATGCCCAACTCCTCATCATTCACTCATTGGTTCAACAAGTCTGTATTGAGTACATACCTTTAGGTGCTGTGCTTGGTCCTTGGTCTACACTGCGGAAACAGACAGACATGAGCTCTGCCCTAGAGAAATCCTGTTTGGTGGACGAACCTCCCATCATAGGTTAAAACTATTATTCTCTGCTTGCATAAGTTTAATGTATATATACATTAACTAATGCTTTCATTAAAAAGGCAGCTTTTATATCACGGTCAATACCATTAGGACCTTAGCACCTGTAGGGTCACTGCTCTGCATATATACCCTCATCCCAATGTACTGTTAGTACTCCCACCACACTCAGTAGAGTTTGGAGAAATAATATATGAAATGGTTTGTATTCTCAAGTAGCTTACAATCTTCTTTAAGAGACAAAAAAATCTATTTGAAATATAAATAACAATATAATGGGAAGAGTACCCTGAACAATTAAAACTGCAAATATTCCATAAATAGGGTTACCATAAAACTTATTATCCAAACCATTGCATTTTTCAGAGCAAAAGGTGGACTATTAATACTTAATACTGGGACTTTCCCTAGCAAATCAGAGCCTGTCACTTTTTAAATAAATTCCCTTTTTAGGGATGAATTCTGCAACGTAAAAACCAAATTTAGTTCCTTTCTCAAAGAAATATCAATGGAATATTTATTATATTTAAACACTACAATAGGCTCTTTTAGAGATAGGCTTTGGGGAAGACCTCACAAAGGTAAATAAAATACAGTGCTTAATCCCAGAGAAGACAAAAAAAATTGCTCACGTGTTCTGACTACATTTCGTGTGACAGATAACCCAATATTAAGCTTTTTGCATACATTATCTCATTTAACCACCAAAACAATCCTAGGAGGTTAAGTGCTATTACTCCCATTTTACAGATGAGGTTTATAGCGGTTATGTAACTTATCCAGGGTCACACATATTGTAAAGAGTGGACACTGTAACCAGTTTTGTCCCATTGCAATGTCTCAGCTCTTGTCTATGACAAGTACTATAAGAATAATCCAAAGGAGGAAAAATTGTATTTGTGGTTGGAGTAATAATGGATGGCTGAATGAAGGACAGTGGTATTAGACACGGACCCTGAAGAGTTAGAAGCCTTTAAAAATAGTTATTAGAGGGGAGAGCAACCCATGGAGATCGAACAATGAGCCAATAGCCTAAAGAAGGGAAACAGTGGGTGAGCAAGAAGGAGTCAACTTGGCTAGTACTTTGTACTTTTAAATAAAGGAATTGATAACTGTGGGCTGGGAAGGTCAGCTGAGGCCACTCTGCCTTAATGTTTAATTTAAGCAAATAGGAAACTCAGTTTGCATGCTCTGAGTACACTCCGTATTTAATTTGCATCGAGGATGACCAGTGCATCCAGATCAAGATATCTTGAAAGCAGAGTGCCTTATAAAGCTGGGAGAAAGGCGGCAGCTAGAAGGAAGACCAGCAGACATGTGTATCATCCAAACCAGGCAAGGGTGCCAACTTGGGGCTGGACACAGTCCTGGAAAATCCCTGTAAGTTAAAATTATGTGAATCAGACCTTATTTTTCCAGTGAAACAATGTTATAATGATGGCAACATTTCGTATCAATGTTCAAATACTATAACAATGGTCCCATAACTTGTATTTACTAAAGAATAATACTTACAAAGTGTATATATAAATTAAACAGAGGGTGTTATAGTCCTAATCTTAATGAACTGAAAGCATCCCTAGAAACAAAGCCTCTGTAGGATGGAGAGGTACTGTGGGAGGAGAGGCCAAAGTGATACCCAGAAGGAAAGCTGTGCACAAGGCCACAAAGCCCACCAGCTGGAGGAAAACAGCCATGGACAGAGGGAGTGACCAGTGGCCCCAAATCTGTGGAGTCATCTTGGGCAAACTGCCTGTGGTAATGGCGGGTAATGGAGCTACAGGGTGTCTCCCTATCTCCAAGGCTCCTCCCCAACTAACTTAACCCACACACCATGGCTGCCACATGAAGCTTCCCAAAACAAGATCTCTAATCTTATTGTTCTCTTGCTCAAAAACTTCCAGTGACTCCCCATTTCCTACCAACTTCCAATCTCCAGCACTGTCATTTCTGACCCTCCAGAATCTGGTTTTTATCTGTCTATCCAACCTAATCTTCTACTACATCTACCCCAATAATCTAGGCTGTAGAAAAGATGGCTTAGTCATTATTCTTGAGCATGACCGCTTCCTATCTTTATACCCTGTTCAAGTTATGAGCTCTGCTTGGCAAACTCTCATCTTTTCCATCAAGATTTTTCAACCTACTTACTATACACAAGATCTAGCAGGTGTGCCTGCTTCTCCACAAAGCCTGCTATGTAACAAATGCTCTATCTGTTGGATGGATGGATGGATGGTTGGATGGATGAATAAATGAATCTCTTAGCTGGTAGTCATCTTTCCCTTGTCACTGTGCCACAGTACACTTCTGTTCCTTTTATGAAGCTCTTTGCATGCTAACCTTCTTTCATAAATATCTGAATACAGTTCTTCCCTCCCTCGTTACATGGAAGGCCCTTGAAGCCTGAATTATATTCATCTTTGTATTCCACACAACTCCAAGTGCAAGTTCTTTCATAACGTATGTGTTTTAAAATATAAGAAATAAAGTGATATGGTGTACGTAGCAGCGAGTAACAAATGTACATAATGGACAATTTAATACATGTGAAGGGTAGATATTAGGTCCAAGTGAGTACTTCAGTCTGTAAATAGGACTGGGTTACCCTTAACTATAAGTAGACAAAGGTAAGGTCTCTAGTCTGAAGTTAGCTTTTGTCATAGACAGTCGTGGTCATCACCTTCTACTTCTTCAACACTCCATCTCCTCCTTGACACCTTCCAGAACATTCTCTCCACCACACTCCCACAAAGATTCTAAGTACTGTCCTCCATGCTCCCTAGGCACTGTTTGCAAGAACCCTTCAAAAGCAAGGCTGGCACACTACTGTCTAACTCTTGCTCCCGTGTCTCTTCTCGGTGCAAGGAAGTCAGCTTTATGATCTCTGTAATCCATCATCCCAAGAGCAGGATCTGGCCCATATTTGGCTCTCAATAAAAGTTTCTTAGTAAGGGGGCGCCTGGGTGGCTCAGTGGTTTAAGCTGCTGCCTTCGGCTCAGGTCATGATCTCAGGGTCCTGGGATCGAGTCCCGCATCGGGCTCTCTGCTTGGCAGGGAGCCTGCTTCCCTCTCACTCTCTCTGCCTGCCTCTCTGCCTGCTTGTGATCTCTCTCTGTCATAAATAAAAAAATAAAAATCTTTAAAAAAAAAAAAAGTTTCTTAGTAAGTACTTTACTTTGGAAGTACTTACTTTATGTACTAAATTCTACCACTAAGTACATTCATCACTGTTGACAAACCTAGGATTTGTTGCTAAACCCCTCAGGCTAGTAGCCTGACATCAGCCCTGCTTCTTACCAAAGATGTGATATTGAACAAGTCACTGATATATCAGGGCTGATTTCCTATGGTTTCTCATGAAGATAAAAGTACCCGCCCTGCAGGCTACGGTAAGAGCTAGAGGTTATGTAAATACGGCACCTAACACAGTTTCTGGCAACTGAAGCTTGCTTCATAATGACAGCAATTGCAAGTATTACATTAAGAGGACAGGTAAAAGTAAATATTGATATATAACTTTTTAACAAACATAAATTTTTTTAAATGTTGAGTGTTTTTTCTAATCAAACATAAAAATTTGATTTAGAAACCCATAGAGACATAGACTACATCCTTGGGGCTATACATTATTTATCATGCTTCCAGTAAGAATGTCAATCCAACTGGCAAAGGAAATATAATGGAATTTTTTAGGGCTTGTAGTGAGCTGATGGAAAAACATGCAAAACATAGCACAAGAGGTAAGGTTTAAGGTCTGTCTTCAATCTGATTTCTGCTCCATGAATTGCCAAGGAGAATTAAAAAAGAAAATCAGTGGGGAGGAAAGAGGATGTTTTCTCAACATTAAATATTTAAAGTGGATCGATAAGAGCACTTCATATCAAGAATTCTTCATCAGTCTCCATGACTCCCAAGCATTAAATATGAAAGTGGTACATATGTAGGCCATATTGAGAAAAACCAATGTGGAAAATGTGTATCTGACACAGTTTCCAAAGAAAAGAATCTAGTGTCTAGCTTCCTGTGTAAACAAATGTCATCACATTCAAAGAACAGTACATCAGGAAATTCTCTGGAAGATGTCTGTGTTTTCATGATGGGTGTGTGTGTGTGAAAGAGAGAGAGCGATTGAGATCTGATAGCATTTCACCACAGAATGACCTCAGAAGCACTATAAGACAAATCATTAAAAATGCAACACATGTAAACTCTCTCCCATTGTAGATGCAGAGAGGTTAGTGAAAGCAAAATGATCATTTAAGATCAATTTAAGAAACCTGGCTTCTTACAAATAGGAGAAAGTAGGTGGATTTGTCTAAACCTCTCTATTTACATCTTCGAAACCCTATCATTTTGTGCAATGGCTAAAATTTCATGCATGTCACAAGTCTTTCCCCTCCTCCCCTGCCACACAATGTGGCTGCTTATAAAAATGTCAGATTGAGAATAAGAGAAGAAAGAGCCATTATTTTGAAATCTCACAAATTCACAACTGAATTTAAATCACACAACTTTTAGTTTAAGTATTTAAAATGGATAAAACTTTTGAAAAAGGAAGAGCCAGCAATACCTTGCATCATGCTATGAAAATACTTCCTAACATTCTCTCAACAAAGATTTCACAAACCTAACTCCCTATGATAGGTATGTACATTAGGTTAAATCCTTTATTTAGTGATTATCTAATAGTGCCTTGAATTCTTTGGGTTAATGATATTATATAAATGAGTAAATAAGTATGAAAATGGGCCTTGGCTCAGCCTCAGGATCAACATGGAGTAGGAGGCACCAGAGTCATTGTCCTGCTTGCAAAGCACCGTAAAGGTAGACAACAAATAGGAAACGATAGCTCTCAACGTACTGGACATCCAACAGCAAATGACAGCGATTCCCAAGAGAAGGGAAACCAATAAGGTGAGCCCTAAATTACTGCCGATTACTACCCAGAGAAAATTTTCACCATGGTCGGGAAGGGGAAATTTAAGAAGAGACCAGTGAGCTCCTCAAGTGGAAGAAACGGAAACAGGAATGCTGGAAACCTAAAGTGTCTGAAGTTCACAGAGCTTGGTGAGGACCACACTGCAAAGAGAGAGCTCCAGAGAGCGAAGATTTAATAGAATATTGACCAGCACACACATATGAAGAAACCACCCAATGTCAGGAGAAACACCACTAAAAGTGTGACAGAGAACAGTGCCCAGTACTAAGAAAGGGCCAAGAAGAGTGCTTATTCCCCACAGTCAGAGTAGATAACCTCATAATTATGAAGCTATCAATCAGAGTATAAAGAAGGGTCTCAATCTGGGTTGGGGGTGAAGGTGGGGATTAACCCCAAACGAAATTCTGCCCTAGTCTTACCTAACAAAATCCTAAAAGCAAGTTCTGAAAGGACCAAACTATTTGCCCAAGCTCAAGAATACTTTTAGGCATACAAACATTTCTAATACCCAACAAGGTAAAATTCTAGCATCCAATAAAAAATTATCAAGTATGCCAAGAAAACAGAAAAATCTGACCCATAGAGACGAGAAAAATTAATGGATTGGCACTGACCCAGAAATGACATAAATGACAGAATTAGTAGAAAAGTCATTGAAAGTTATTTTAATTGTATTGCATATGCTCAAGAACTAGAGTAAAGAATAAATATGTTAAGTAGTAGCAATATGGTAGACACAAGAAAGGCTTACATTGAACTTCTACAGAGGACAACTTCAAAATCTGGCAGGAAAAATACACTGGCTGGCAGATTTGACCTTACAGAAGACCAGTGAACTTGAAGACATAGCAATAGAAATTATTTAATTTCTATTTATTTATTTATATTTCTATTTTGTTTATTTATATTTCTATTTAGTTGAAACAGAGGGTCGAAATACTTGGCTCTACTCAAAGTCCACAGTTTCAAAAAAGTGTTTGTGAGTTGAATGAGGCCAATTGTCTGGATGATGAGATAAAATTCATATATAGTTGCAGATCCACTTAGCACTATGAAAGGAAAGTGCTTATTTTTCTATTAATAAAAGTAAATGGCTTTATAGACTAGTCACTTTATAATCTTTCTATTGAAGGTTTTATATGGTTTATAAGACCTCTCACCTGCTAAAGAACCTAAAATGAGTACTAACAAAGCTTATAAATAACTTTACAGTTTTAAATAACTAGTGTGACTTCACCAGTTGTATATATTATACATAAAATATATGCATATAACATATATATTGCAATAATAAAAAAACCCATGGGCAGACTATTACTTTTCAATAATTGTAGATAATTATATTAATGTGATCAAAACTGTTAGAAGGCCTTATTTCACTTGAAGAATTAATGTGTTTTGTCTTTTTTTAATTGAATTTCTAACTGAGCCATCTTTTGGCTCATCTGCATCTCCCAGTTTCTGTTGTTGAATATTCTGTATTCTGAAAATATCCTTCACACTCAAGATTTCATTACTCGATATGCACTGATGACACACATATTTCGTAAATTCTGCTTAAATTTGTCCCTTTAGTGTAATAAGAAATAGCATATTGTTAAATCATTTAAAGTGAATAATTTATAAACTATAAGACATTTTAATCTGGATTCCTCATCATCAATTCAGATGATTTATAATAGAACATAAATTTAGGATCTCTTCACAATCTTTCTTTTATTATTTTATTGAATGCTCTGCAGGCCCATGCTGGTCACTGGAAATAGAATGATGAATAAGACACAACCCTCAAAGAGTTTATGCTCTAGGGTCGGATGGGAGAAAATAATTGTACACCATATGTGTGGTCAAGTATGGACAAATCGCTATGGGGGCAGAAGTGAGAAGATGACTAATGGCCAGGGTGAGGGATGAGGGAAAGGAGGAAGGAAAACTACACAAGTGAGGTGACCTTTACACCTTGTATTATCTGTGGATGTTCACCCAATGGAGACATTGGAAATGACATTTGAGGCTGTAACTAGCAGCTGTAACTGCACAGAAGCATACGGAAAGGAGATAGAGTTTAGAGATAAACAAACTTGGGTTTATAAATATAAAGTTATGTGTGGCATTAATAGTGATATTAGAGAAATTATTTGGGAACTCAAAAGTGGGTCAAGATATAAAGTACCTTGTATATTATGGTAAGGATTCCAGATTTTATCTTAAAACCGAAGGAAGATTTCTCTGTCGGGAACAAAATAACTTAGGAAGCAGCGTGGAGAACATACTAGAGGTGGTTGGTCCTTAAGGCAAGGGCACTGGTCAAGAGTCTCCGCAATAGTTCAAGGAAACACAATGAAGAACTGAATGGGGCAGAGGGAGGAGCTGCAGATTAAAAGGATGTTTAGGAAGAAGAACCCGTGGAATTTGAGAATTGGTTGTGTGCACCTGTGTGACATGAAGGCGAGCAAAGAATAAAGAATAATTCCAGAGTTCTAGCTTGAAGGACTTACAGGGATGGTGAAGCTTTTAATGGAAAGAGGGAGGAGGGAACAGCTCTTAAAGGGAAACTACAATTCTGGGCATGTCGAATATGAAATTTATTTGGGCTACTTAAGGAGAGACATCTAGTATATGGTTGGAGGTGCAGAAGTGAGACACTAGAGCTTTCACTACAGAACAAAGAAACGAAAGAGGATACAGACACTCGGTCCTTATGAATATGTAAAGTGAAAAAGCCCAATGATGGAACACTGCACTGTCATGCCTACGGGTCTGATGGGGGGCACAATCAATGACAGAGACACTGAGGAGTAATTGGAGAGGCAGGGTGAGAGTGATATGAAAACCAGTGGAGGAGAATATTTCAAGGAGGAGAGAGTCAATGTGGCAGAAAAGTCATAATAAGTAAGAAATGAACAATGTCCACTAACGAAAAGGTCACGGGTGTCTTTAACATGAATAACTGCAGGGGGTAGAGATGTTGAAGCCAGATTCCATGCCGTAAAGAACCTGACATCACTAATACAGATTGATCTTTAAGAAAATCATTGATGGAAGGCCTAGTCAACAGATTACATGAATACTGATAATTGTTGTTTTAAAAAGTAATTATGGAGGCCTACTATCTGTCAGGCAGTATACCAAGCATTTCATATGCATTAACTTTAATTCTAGAAAATTTGGATGTTTCTAAAACACTCTTTCTGTAATGCTAAATTTCCATCAAATTGATAATCTAAGCAAGATATCCAGCTTGGTTATCTGTACTTTAAGAATAAGGACTGTGTCTTCTAGATTTTTTTGTATTTTCTCTTTTTTGGCCCGATCCAGTAAAGTTTAAGGGATGTAGTAAAAATCCAATATCCTTTAAAACTCTTAAAAATATACTGAGTGCTTGCCATATGCATGACTTCATATTAGACATTAGAGAATATTTTTATTACACTATCCAATTCTACACAAGTTCAAAGGTTCATTGAAAAGACAAGACATGCAAGTGAAAATTTAAATTACAGTTTTAAACATCAATTAAGTGCCACTACATTTATAATAGTACGATATGAGCTCAGTAAAGAAGAGATTGCTATGAGCTAGTGTTGTGAAAGAAATATTTATGCAGCTGGTACAAGTTAAATAAGGGCTTGAAAATTCTGACAGGAAGAGACAAGACTTTCCAGGAGATGGAAATGCCTGGGTGAAGGAACGGTTGTGCATCTCATGAGAGCCAAGAATTCATAGCCAACGATTTACTGAGCAATATCTTCAACCGTATTGCTCTTTGCCCTGAGTTCAGCCCATTTCCAGCATGTATCTTTTTTTCCTTCCGTATCTATCCTAAATTCATCTTTTATCTGTAGCTCAGGAGCACAAGTCTCTCTGTGCAAAGCTATGAAATACTTATCACCACTCAACTCCACACCATTAGCACCCCGATGTGTCCTCAAGGTTACTTCTGAAGTCTCTTCCATGGGTCTAATTTGCAAATCACCCCCTCCAGGGGAGCAGGGAGAAAGGGGAGTTGAAAAATGACAGCTCCTTGAAGACAGGGCGCACTTCTGTCCAACTGGAGTTGAAAAGCATCGGCACATGAAGACTTAATCCAAAGAAAAGCAAATGGCTATGCCCTTCAAGCTATCATTGGAGCCCAGATTCTAAAAAATAAAGTATAAATTAAGGCTTTGGGAGCCCCAATTTCCTTCTGAGACCCATGTAATGTATAGGTCTATATATTTTAGAAATGTAAAAGCACTTTTGTTGTTTTTGTCTTTCCCCAGTCACTTGGTAATTGGTGTAAATACGGTGGTTTTGGTTTAGAATACATTCTGGTTGGAGTCAAAGCTTAGGAAAGACATGTTCTCAGTTCCAGACTCTGTGCTCCCACTAGATTTCACTTCGGCTATACAAAGCTCATTTGACCTCTCTTCTGAGATGACTAGTAGTCCTATTAATAAAATCTAGTAACAATCACAAGCCCACATCCAAATCATTTCATTTTTTTTCCCATTTTATTTATTTTTTTCAGCATAACAGTATTCATTGTTTTTGCACAACACCCAGTGCTCCATGCAAAACGTGCCCTCCCTATTACCCACCACCTGTTCCCCCAACCTCCCACCCCTATAGTCTCTTATGGTTCGCCTCCCCCCCCTAGTGTCCATAGCCCCCTCCCCCTCTCCCAATCCCACCTCCCCCCAGCAACCCCCAGTTTGTTTTGTGAGATTCAGAGTCATTTATGGTTTGTCTCCCTCCCAATCCCATCTTGTTTCATTTATTCCTCAATATGTTGAAAATTGAACTACCCTATGACCCAGCAATTGCACTACTGGGTATTTACCCTAAAGATACAGACGTAGTGATCCGAAGGGGCACGTGTACCCGAATGTTTATAGCAGCAATGTCTACAATAGCCAAACTATGGAAAGAACCTAGATGTCCATCAACAGATGAATGGATAAAGAAGAGGTGGTATATATACACAATGGAATACTATGCAGCCATCAAAAGAAATGAAATCTTGCCATTTGCGACGACGTGGATGGAACTAGAGCGTACCATGCTTAGTGAAATAAGTCAATCGGAGAAAGACAACTATCATATGATCTCCCTGATATGAGGACATGGAGAAGCAACATGGGGGGTTTGGGGGATAGGAGAAGAATAAATTTCATCTCTAATAAGCACTAGACTGTTACTACTAATTTAATGGACAGGAAGTACCTGTGTGTCTTAAGCACTATGCTGGATACAACATGCATAGAGATAAAGAGAACATTACTAATAAGACACAAGATCCTCAAAAAAACACCTTGAGGTGTAACCAGTGAAGGACAACATAATTTTAAGAGTAAAGAAATTTACAAAGCAAGAGAAGATAACTGAGGGAAAAGTGAAAAAAAAAAAATGTGTCTTGAGGAGTACCAAAAAAATGTGCAAGAAAATGACATTTAAACTAGATCTTGAGGTGCCTGGCTGGCTCAGTTGGTAAAGCATGTGACTCTTGATCACAGGGTCATGAGTTCAAGCCCCACACTGGGCATAGAACTTACTTTTAAAAAAAAATTGTATTTAAAAAGATAAATACATTAGATCTCAAAAGGAAGGAAAGAAGAGAAGTAAAAGGATATATATTGAACGTGGACTAGACACAAGTAACATATTGTCACCTTGTTGCCACCATTTTAGAGAAGCTGAAACAGGACAGAAAAGCTAAGGCAGGACAACTGAAGTCACTTGCTAGAATGCCACACAGCCAGCTTCAAGCCCAGCTTTGTATATTCTGTCCAATGTATGAGCTCCCTTCCAAGGACAAGGAAGCGTTTTTCACATGGAAATAGAAAAGAATTATTATTGCCACAGTTAAAATTTCTTAAGAAGTGCCTCTTATAATACTTTACTCATAAAGAATTAACATTTTATGGCTGTAGGTATAATTTTCTATTTGTCTGTAAAAAGCTGTAAAAACCCAGTCCTTTGAAAAATGCCTGGGGCTCAAGGTCACTGAAGGGATTTGTGAAACTTTTAAAATCATACGTAATACGTTGTGTATATATATGCTTTTTTTTTTTTTTTTTTTTTTTGGGCAGAAAGGGTCAGGAGCTTTTAGTAATCCTAAAGAGGTCTACAAACACCTCTTTCCAAGGCTAAGAAACAATACTCTGGTTTCTCTTCAGATCGTATAAATTTTTCGCCTTTTACCAAAGGCTAAGAAACACTGACCTACAGAGAGTTTTTGCCGGGCTTTTCAACGTTCTCCAAAAAGGAAAATACGTATATAAAATTTAGTTTCACATTTAAGGAAATACATTTTATATGTAATAGGGAAGAATATTACCATATTCTATTAATAATGTAACCACTTGATAATGAGACATTGAAGGGACACTTTCCCATGTTCCAATAACTACTCAGGATGTTAACAGTGAAAGGGTCATTTAGAAAGCTAATTTCCTTTTCATCATGCTCGTTAAGTGTTTACTTTAATTCATATCCTGTGTGACCCTATGGGAAAATTTTTAACTAATACTGGGGAAAATCCCATAGGGTTACACAGGATGTGAACTGGGCCCATACTGAGTTACCTTTGGCTCAAAAAATAAAATTAGATAGGTAAGTTTCACTTTCTGTTTGTCATAAGTTCCACTTTCTGGTTCCCAAAGTTTAGATTCATAGCATATCTGGGTTTCTGAATTGGCAGTGCAATAAAATCCCCAAATTCTCACTCTTTTTAAAATCATTTTAAAGGAATGATTTCTCAGTGTTGTATAGCAAACTCCTTCCTGCTGAAAATTCAAATCTGTAGTGCGAATCCAGACGAGCCTGTGGGAGCACTCTGGCTGTTGGAGCACTCCCGGAGTGCTCCTTCAGAACTGTGCTCACAGTTCAGCTGCCGTTTTCCATTTCCTGTGGAGAACACACATCATACCACTTCCCCTATAGAAAAAAGAAAGCAGCCCAGCTTAATTGCTGATGGAAACACTGTCATACTTTCCACTGGCCAAGCTTGAAACCATTACTGATCTAACCTTCATTAATTTTTCCACAACAATTTGCAGAAATGTCAGGAAGCAGCTGCACAAAAACTGATTAATTGTGCTTATCACCGCTACTTCACCAGGCTATATATATATATATATATATATATATATTCTTACAGTTTAAAAATAAAATTAAGGATTTTTCTGTTTCGATTGGTATTGGTGGTAGTATATCTTATTCTGAAAAAACCCAGGTCTATTTTTGACAACTTCCAATAGCCCAACATTTTCAAATCTGGAGTAGACCCCATGAAGTTTGGGACAGCATCCATGAAGGAAGAGATTGCTTCCTGCTGATTACTCAGTTATATCCGTTTAAACAGACGTTAATGAATTCAAGTCTATGGCAACACTGCATTTATTAGTCAATCACAGAAGCTAAAATTCACTTCCGAAATGCGAATTAGAAAATCAAGTGCCCTTTTTCTATTTTTTTCACTTTCTTTCTCCCTCATCATCTTAGTTTGAGCTATACCATCTGTCCCAACCCATCAGGTAATGTACTGGGCATGTCTGGCAAAAACAAGTGGAACAGTCACCTCCTAACCCCGAGCATGCAAGCAGTGAGCATCTATAGAAGTGGTACCAATGGAATCTGGCCATTTGGGGATAACTGGTTATGGCGAGCTAACTTCTCAGCCAGCACTCGGATTTGCAGACGTTTGACTAGTTGGCAAAATATCAACTAGTGTTCAAGAAGAGAAACACTAACAAACTTGATTTTTCAAAACACAAGAATTCAGATATAAATTCTCCAAGACGTTGATATTTGTCAATGTCACTGACATGAAGTCTTCAAAAGCAAACATCAGAGCACTGCCATTGTCCTTGACAGGGAGACAAAGTCAACCCAGATCTAGCATTCTGCAACACTACTAAACTTTTTGAGTATGAGCCTGTTTTTTCTTTCTCCGTATTGCCTGATCACATGCAAGCAAGGGAGTGAAGCCCAACAGACTATGAACCAAATGACATGGTACCTTTCAGAGCAAACTCCAAGAGACCAAAAGAGTTCCTTCTAGGACTGCATCATAATAACCCAAAGGCTGCCTTCACCCCAAATATGTAGAATCCTAGTCTAACCCCAAACAAAGGAAAACAGAGATTGGACAACAGTGGCGCCCGGCATTGATGTAACAGCTGGATGTGTAGCACCGTGGCCCAGATCATGAACAATATCTCCTTCAAATTCCACCTCTAATACTTAACAGACACATAAATAACTTCTGGCAAGTTACCTACCCCTTCTGTGCCTTAGTTTTCCCATCTGTAATATGTGGGTAATAATAACACTAAAATCCTTAACAGGATTATACAGCGCTTAGAAATGGCACTGACAAGTAAAATCTATATATTAGTTAAGAATTCTACATTTTTCTGCTGATATTTCAGGCATGCGTTAGGCTAAAATAAAGACGAAAGAATCTGACAAGTTTCCTAAATTAATTTAAGAGAGCCCAGGGGCTTGGCTGAAAGATTTCCCCTGCTATTACGGGGCTATCAATACTACCTTAAATTCTACCATTAAAACTGGGCCAAGCAACCAGGGTTAAATTTTCTATTCTTTCTGTTGACCCCCTCAGGTATCGTAGGGCAACATGCTTTGTGATGCTTTGGGAGCAAGCACTGCTGGAGATAACCACCTCTCACCACCACCACCAGCCCGCCTGGAAAGGAGAGGTGGGAGGAAGGACACCACAGGTTAGGGAAGTGCAAACAAAGGACACTGAGTGGCCTTCACCATAATCAAAGGGTTTGCTGAATAAAACAAAGGAGCTAATTCCCTGGCACTGAGATCAGGATTGAGGTGCCAGGAGGCCACATGGTCCAGGAAGGATACCTCTTGTAATTCCTGTTGTACCGTGTGACCTTAAATAACTCACTACACTCTCCAAGTCTTGATCTTCCATAGAGAAATATGGAATCTCATTCATATACACTGAAGCTTCTCAAACTTCTTGCTGCCATGAGCCCCTTTGGCAGTCTGACCGCAGCCTGTGGATCCCTCCTAGCATAATGTTCTAACTGCATAAAATTAAATACAGAAGATTATAAAGGAAACTGATTATAATGACATACAACAATCTCAAAAAAATTTAAAACAAATTTGTTGACAGTAATATATGTGATTCTTTATTAAAAATTAGAAACAAGATATAAAGCAAGATAATATCCACCATAATTTTGAGTAGTCATAATCACAAAGATACTTTGAGATGTTAGCCACAAAAGTGATGATGTGAGACTATCTGTTATTTCTACTGGAGACAAAGGCACAGATATTGCTAAAACTACTGTTTTGTCTATTGCCTAATTAATAATGGAGGGAGTGCTGAAGTTCAGTTAGAGGTTAGTGAAAATAAAATTGGAATTTTTTTTTCTAAATCAAATTCTCAGATCCTCTGAATTCTATTTGCAGCTAAGATCCCCAATGTAGGTCAATAATAAATCTATTTATAATTCTAGTGATCTAGGATCAATGATTCAATTGTGTCCCCCCTCTCTCCACAGAGAGTCTTCGCAAAGGAAAGGAACTCTCTCACCCTTTCCAGATAGGTGGAGAGAAACAGACCTACAGGATGGAAGTATCTTTCCTCATCCCTGTCCAAGAAGGGCTTGGAAATGAGTTACCCAAATACTCGAAGGCCCTCTCACCCTTTGGCATATACACATGAAAAGGCATCAATACCAATTAACCACAGCTCCCATTTCAGCCTCGCCTGCTCACATAGGATCTCCAGGTCCCCTGAGAAGGCCCAGCCAAGTATTTCTATAATGCCAGCAAGGGAGACTTAACAAGAACCCACAGGCAGCCTGACAGTCACACCATCACCAGCTGCCATTTCTTCCTTCCTGCACCAGCTCCCCCTAGTGTCCTCATCAAGAAACCCCTCTGCTGCCACTGTAGATGGTGCCCTTCTTGAGCATGCCAGTGGTCAGGCATCCCACAGCCAGGCAGGAGGAGCTCTTGCCTTGGGTCCCACACTTTAGAAGGTTCACAAATACACACAAAGAAATGTATTGAGGGCCGCCTGGGTGGCTCAATCGGTTAAGCATCTGACTCTTAATTTTAGGTCAGGTCTTGATCTCAGGGTCAAGGGTTCAAGTCCCACAGTGAGCTCCACACTGGGCGGGCAGCCTACTTAAAAGAAAGAAAAGAAAGGTATTGAAAAGTACATGCGCAACTCTGTCACCAGCGTCCAAATGTCCTGCAGCCCTAAATGTCTTAGCTCCTGACTGTTGCTGTTTAGGTGCCAGGGCAATGTGTCTCTGTATCTGGTGAGCCATCTCGTTGCCCCAATCAAAAACTGACTGAGTTTGAATGCCCTGAAGGTTTGTGGGTTGTGACACTGCAGAGTGTGGACTGAGACACCATTTCAAAAGCAGAAAAAAATGTGAGCAGCATTAATGCTTAAGTAAAAGAAAACACAGAGTACCTAGTCATTGTTCTTAAATGGCGCAAAGGCAACAGATTCCTATATAACAAAGTACTGCCAGGCGTGCCATTTCTTGCTTCTCTTAGTGCTCTGATCAGTAGTTTTAGAAATATCAGTGCATTAGTGCAGCACTGGGAAAAATTACACGTGGTGCCCAAAGAACATTTTACAAGTAAACAATTCTCAGTCTTAAATTTGTGATGATGTAAAGTGCATGAATCACATTAATTCTTTACATTAGCAACTAAACAAACATTGAACGCTAATTCATATGTACTTCAATTCAGTGGTTAAGAAGATAATTACATTTCCAAAAAAGTTAAAAAACTTTAACTTTATTTCAATAATTTTGGATTTAAAATGTTTTATACATTCATTATAATAGGGACTTCCCTTTGATTTTAAAGTTACTTTGGATATTAAATTAAAATATAGCTTTTTGAAAATGTTTAGCTTTTGAATTTGTACTTCCTCTGCTCTATATTATTAATGAAAATGATTAATGTTTTATATACTTTGAATACAATTAACATTTTATATTTAAATCTCTTAGGTCATTGAGAATGAAAACGAGTAAAAAAAAACAGTAGAAAATCTAAAAGCATCATTCTGCTTAAATTTTTTAAGCTGGAAACAATGCAAGTAAGCAGACTTTTACCAAGCATGACCCACATAAAATTCACTAACAGGACATGACAAATTCTTTATTTAATGATCATTCAATTATTGTTCAAAACAACAGAAGTGAGCCCAAAAAGTATTCTCATCAAGCCCACAACTTGACCATCTTCTTCCTTATAAAGACTATCACTGATCAGGTTAAGAAGACTGTCTGTAGGCCTCCAATTGAACTCTTGCCCTGAGGGCCCAGAAGTATTGGCGCCAAAGCAAATCCCAAGTTGTGTGTTCTTAAGGTCCAAACCAAGTGTGGCTTCTAACCAGTTCTCCCTCAAAACTGCCATGGAAGCAGCTCCGTCAGGTTTTTGCCTCCACTCTTCTTTAGAATCTCTCCGAGATTACTGTGAACGTGATGGCTCAGATCCAGTCCAAGGAGCTAGGGAGGTAACAGCACCCTTCACTGCCCCTCTCAGATATCCTCTGCCCCATCTCAGCCAGATATAAAACCACATTTAAATACCACTGAGTGAAAACACATACCAGAAGTGAGAGAGGGGGAGATTGTACAGTTTGAGTCTGATGAATTCCATACTGGTATAAAGAAAACCATTTACCTAGTGTACCTTCTTTCCTCTTTCCTCTGTCTTCTCCCTGCCTCCAAGGCTCTTGGCTGACCTGTACTCCACCATCTCCACACCCCCTGTGCATTTCCCTACCAGACTACTCAAACTAAGGTCTCAAGTAGGAGGAAGAATGGCAGCGAAGGCCAAGGGGAATGAAGTGGGCCTTTTACATTTTTGTTTATTATCCAGTTCTGAAATTGGAGAATAAATATTGCAGCAAGTTTTTTCCAACAACTTATATGAACACAATGAATGTTTTGAATACAGTTGTCCCTTTATACTTGGAAGTTTAGAGGAAGGACATTTCCTAGATATCTGGATTAAAGGACTGGGTCCTACAATAATCCATATCAACTTTTGTTTAAAGATCTGTATAAAGTCTTGATTTTCATGTTTTAAACACAGAAAGAACTTTAGAGGTTTTGCAGATATATAGAGAAATCTCATTATATGTGTGTGTGTGTGTATATATATATAATACATTACATAATGCATATATAATAATAATATTTATATAAAATCAAGAAGGTGGGTACTGGGATAGGGAGGGCTGAGCTACTTGCTCCAGGTCTGTCAGCTATTCTCTGAGATTCAGAGCAAGAACCTGGGTGGCTTCCTGATATTTCAACCGATGACCTTTCCAGTTAATCACCACTTCCTCCCCCCAGCAGTGAACTACCATGCAATGTTCATATGTGGCCAAATAATATTGGCATTCTTCAATTCAGAAAACACTTATGAAGGCTTTGAAGATGTTAGAAAATAAAACTTAGAAATCATTTAGTTATTAAATCATCCTTCTTATAAGTTATTCTACATATTATTAAATGTAGAAATGCAAGATCTAATTATAATAGACATTACAGAAACTACCCAGAACATATCCAAACTTAATTCTCTAAGATATTCACAGAGGATTTAAGTGATAGTGTTATTGTGAGTAAAAAGATTTAAAAATGTGTTCTTCAGAAAATGTTAACTAATTGCATCTGTTCTGAAGAATCATTCACAGTGCCAATGTTAACATGGAAATTATTTCAATTTAAATTTTTATCAGTTTTCCAAAAGGCATCCAACATGTACATGTAAAATAGGGTACATTAAAGATAATAAAGGATGGTAAATCTAGCAATATTTAAAATAAAATAATATCTTCAAATAAATGACATTATCTTCATTCACTGGCCCACTTCTATATTTTAAGCAAAATCCTAAGATTTTAAGCAAAATCCTAGATATTATATCCCATTTGCCATACAAGCCAATCATGCTGCGTCCAAGAAACAAATAAAAATATCTGATTTAAAACCTGCTTTTCAATATCTGAAACTAGCTCTTTAAAACCAAATGTGTCTTATTATAAAATCTTTACCTTAGGAGAACTTTCCATTAGGTAAGTTTAAATGGTTTAAAAATAAAATCTTATATGAGGAGCTCTGAATAGCTCTACTTTTACTGTAACTAGTGGAAAAGTTATAGATAACTAACCAAAGTATTTTAAGTCTTGTTCCTGCCAGCTGGTAAAGGTTCACAACATATAAATTGAAAAGCACACATATAATTCTTGATGTTTTGAAAAGACTGAATCTCTTTGACCTGTAAATGATCAAAGGGAATTTCATAATTAATTCTTTATCAGAATGATGCTGTTATATATTTCCTGATTAGACAGCAATTTTCCATGCATATACAACACACTTAAATTTCCATGTTGGTCAGGCCCCCTCACTAGTACTGTATTTCCCAGTAAAAACCCATTAGTTTATCTTGCATTTATCAGAATCAAAAATAGAATCATTGGTCAACTTCCTTCCATTCCTATTCTGGATGAATGAATGACTGGATGAACGAATGAATGAGTGAATGAATAAATTATCTATATACACACATCAGAATAGTTTTTGTCTTCTCCTGGCTACAGATATAAGGATTAAGAAAATATATATGGTTTAGAAAATAACACAGGCACACGGGGCGCCTGGGTGGCTCAGTGGATTAAGCCACTACCTTCGGCTCAGGTCATGATCTCAGGGTCCTGGGATCGAGCCCCGCATCGGGCTCTCTGCTCCGCAGGGAGCCTGCTTCCCTTCCTCTCTCTGCCTGCCTCTCTGCCTACTTGTGATCTCTCTCTCTGTCAAATGAATAAATAAAATCTTAAAAAAAAAAATAACACAGGCACAAATGCAAACCATTTAGAAAATAATACCAAAGTGAAATTAACTTTTTTTCTCTCTAGAATTAAAAAAGTCCACATAAACATTTTATCCTTGTCGAATAAATACTTCCAAACTTAAGTTAGGGCAGTCTTAAAATACGCATAATAAGATTGCATATTAACATATTTTAACTAAAATATTTTAGAAAGTCTATAAATATATGTTAATATGTTCATCAACTCCCCAAACTTAAAATTTACATTTTGACAGAATGAAAATTGTTGCCATTTATAATGAAAATTACTGTCATTTATGCACATAGTATGTTTTATATGCTTTGGAAACAAAAGAACTTGAGATTAAGAGTTCTGTGATGAAGATTCTATAGGTTTCTCATTTCAACTTGAATTTTAACTATTTAAAATAGGGTGAAGATGGTGGCATGTTACACTGACCCAAATATTCATGAATGTGTACAGCAAAACAATTAGGGGTATAAACGGAAGGCCTGTCCTCACATACCGTATCACCACGCTGATATGACAACACACTAAATCTTGTGAGACAGAAACCTGTGAGCCACATCACCACAAAAAAAGTAGAAAGTCATAAAAATGAGGCAAGGAGACATAATAAATAAAAGAGTAAAAAAGAAAGTATTAGCTGGCAAGGGGCATATCTCTGCACTCTCAGATTTACTGTGCCCTGGGAGACGAGCCTGACTCAGTCGCACTGTTCCCTCCCACTCCCAAGTTTGATGGCTAGCTGAAAAAATCTTGAAAAGTGCTTGCAAAGGTAGAATATGTCCTTACATTTGGGAAATTCCCTGAGGATATTTAGGCTCTTTACATGTATGCACAAAGAAACAAATATCTATGTTAAGGCTTCTGCTAAGATAGTGGGAAAAGGAGCCAGATAAAATATCTTTTTTTTTTTTAATCTCTTCAGAAATAATTCCTTCATTTATTTATCTAACAGAGAGAAGAAGATCACAAGTAGGCAGAGAGGCAGGGGGAAGCAGGCTCTTTGCTGAGCAGGGAGCCCAATGTGGGGCTCGATCCCATGACTCTGAGATCATGACCTGAGCCGAAGGCAGAGGATTAACCCACTGAGCCACTCAGGTGCCCCCAGATAAAATATCTTGCCCATTCAATTCTAAAGGAAAAAGAATCCCACAGCTGTAATAGGTAAAGTCTGACAAGAACGCACGGCAATTTCTTCAGAAGCTCTGAGGAGTTTCACTCCCATCAATCTAATAACTGGATTACTGTATTCTAGCAAACTGAACACATAAGAAGGATGTATCTTATTTACAATGTTATAATTCTCTTCTCTACTCAGCTGCATTTCCCAGCCCCCAGCCAAGAATACAAGAGGAATTCAGTAAATGTTTACTGATGGAGCGATCAAAGGAGTGAACAGATGAATGAAAAAATGATTATAAACACACTCACATTTAATATACTTAACACGTACTATTACGCATTTGTGGGGTTAAGGAGTAATTGCTTCTTCCTCTATTCTACTATTCCTTTTAATTTCCTTCTATTCCTTTAATTTTTTTTAAGATTTTAGTTATTTATTTGACAGAGAGAGAGAGAGAGAGCACAAGCAAGGGGAACAGCAGGCAGAGAGAGAAGCAGGCTCCCCACTGAGCAAGGAGCCTGATGCGGGACCTGAGTCGAAGGCAGACACTTAACCAACCGACTGAGCCACCCAGGTGTCCCTTTCTTTTCCTTCTAAATTGCAAGGTAGTCTGATAGAATTTAAAATTCTTCTTTGTAACATAGACACCTCTGTGGAAGTTCTTTTATTGTGCCCAGTTTGCTGTAATAATGGATTTAAAACAAACACACCAAAAATCAACCAAATATAACTATGATATAAATGTCACCTTTTCTCCTTTAATATGCTGTTCATCTTAGCAAGGCAATTTAAAATTTTTCTTTAAGTTCTATTATTATTCCTAAATGTTAAACCGTCAGACGTATCCCTCCTGCCTCCTAGCAGATTCTGCACCCTTTACCTGTTTCCTCGCGGTGAATGTATATTTTGTCTGTTTATTGGCACACGAATATCCTTGAGAACAGGAAAAGAAGTGGTGTGTGCATGTGTGTATGTGTGTGCACGTGCACGCAGGCAAGCACTTCCCTGGATTGTTCTCATGGAAATCTCCCACATGGGAAAAGGGCCAAGGAGAGCCTGAGGACTTCCCTGACCCTGAGCCAAGGGTGTGGTAAATGTACTCACCACAACCAGCTGGGTGCTTAAAGGGAAGGAGTGGGAAGGAGGAAGGGGAAAGCTGGTAATAAGTGTTGAAATCTTTTACCTCTCTCCTTTGTGTTCTCGTAGCCCTTTTTTCTACTCCTGCTATGACAATGATCATGATCTGCTTTGGATTTTAGTTAACTGAACCACGCCTAAGGTTTTCAGCTACTTGGGAAGGAGACCACACTTGTTTCGTCGGTACACACCTCTAGCACCAAGCACAGTGTTTTGCACATGCCTGGCTTTCCATAAATATTAGTGGGATTCAAAAGTCTACTGAAGTTGTTGAACGGAACAGAATCTTTAACTTCTTCTTGTTTCCCACCCCTCCATTGCCCATCACAAGCCAAAACCTGCAGATAACTTAATCCCCTCTGTCCCTTCCTGAGTACTCCAATTTCAACCAGCCCAGTTTAGAACCCAATAACCTCTCATGGAGACTATCCCAGTAGCTTCTAACTTCTCTACCTCCAAGTCTTCTACCTCTTACTTATAAAGTGAAGTGAGGTATATTGCCAAAATGTAATCTAATCATGTTACTCCTCGACTCAAAAATGGGTAAATGTTCTCTGATGTCTACCAGACGAATGTGCTAACTACACACTGAAGGCCCTCCACATGCCGGATCTCTCGACACCGTTCTTTCTGTTTCTTCCATGTCTCCTCCTCACTCAGCAAACACAGCATGTTAGTTTTCACTCCATGAGGACACCCATACCATCCACCTGTTTCTTTGCCTATGTGGATATAATTCTCTCCACCTGTCAAAACATTGCCCATCATGAAGCCTTCCTCGGGAAAGACTTCCTGATCCCTAAGCCTCACATACCCACAAGAAAGTACGTATGATTTCTTCCTCTGAATGGGCAACATGTTTTACTTACACATCTCTGGGGATGCTACTTAAGCTTTCTTTTATCCAAGTCAGGTAATAACAGTCTCATCTCTCTTTTAGATTTGCTAAGCAAAGGAAAGGCTAAAATGCAGACTTCCTCATCGTTTTATTCCTCTAACCACCAGAACACTAAATTGCATATGGCAGAAATGTCATAAATATTCATTGAATTTAACCTAAACTGAAGCTTTTACAAATAGCCAAAAAAGCTCAGGTTCCATGTAAGAAGGATGGGGGCCAAAGCCAAGTTAGTGCTGGCATCTGTGATGATTGGTGTTCTCAAAATTTCCACTTAAGGCTGATGACAGAATTAAGCTCTGCTACAGTCAATGAATAATTTATTTGTGCACAAAACATTCTGTTAATGGAAATCTTTTTATGGCTCAGGATCTAAAATATATTTACTGCCCTATAGTTATTAAATGTTTGCTTTAATCATTAGTACACAAGGTAATGACAAATGATAATTACAGGATCATTATATGCTCTTAAACTGATTTAATCAAGAGCATCTCTTCTGAAATTCAAAAACTCAGTGGATGGGAATGGGGGTGGACTGCAATGGAACCCGCCAACTCAGTGCCACCATCAAATTTAAGAACCTAAAGATTTTGTTGTAAGAAACACCACCAATTGAGAGAATAACTTTAGATTCAAACAGCTAATACATTTTTTTTTTTTAATTTTAATGCTGAAGTAAAAATCCCACTGCCTCCCTGACGTGGACTGCTCCAACTGAATAAATCATAGCAAAAGAGCAGTTCATGTGTTTGCGCATTCCCTAGATTTCCCGGCCTGCCAAAAAATGTTCCTTTGCTGTGCTATTTCAGCAAGTCGTGAGATGACAATGATTATGCTCCTCAAAAGGAAAAGATAGCTATTTTTCCCGTTTTTATTTTTGGATGCTGAAAGGCACACTTCTGGCTGCTGTGAGTACTCTGACAAGTACACATGTTCCTGAGGAGGTGAATGTGTGGGGGATTTTGGCAACAGTAAGGTTGAGAAAACCTAAAACTATCCTAAGCTCTTGGGAAATATTTAAGGACAGCAACAAGAGGAAGGAGACTCAGGTCTTCCAGTGAATTCCTGTTTCCAACTATCAACGTTCATGAAAAAAGAAAAGCCACGTAGTATAAAATATATGCTTTTTATCTACTTTAAACTCAAGTTCAACTAGTTTACAATCAAGTTCATCACCCTATTACTGAAACCAGTTTCTCTCTTTACTTCTCTTTTCCTATTAAAAGTAACATTCAAACTCCCAGGCTCGAAGCCTTGTGATCTCATTGACAGCTTCCTTCTGCTCCCCTACCCCCATATTGCACAGATACAAATGCACATGTGCGCGCGCGCACACACACACACAACCACCTACACGCAATCAGGCAGCCCTACGCTGACTTCCTGAACACCCTCCCTTATATTATCTGTGTCCCGTCAATCCTTATTGCTACCCCTCCAGATTAGGTCCTCCACATCTGCCTGAGATCCCACTGCGTAAAATGAGATTAGAAGGTACTCTGGGTCCAACTGGCAAATTCCCAAAGGACAGGTTTAGGCACAGTATCCTCAGGTATATGGAATCTAGGGATAATGAGCAGAGGCCGTGACCTGTGGAAGTAACAGGAGAGTCTTAAGGAAAACAGTTGGAGCAGAAAGTAGCCACAAGGGTACCACGATGCATACCCGAGAAGTGGGAAATTGAGGAAGAGATTGGAGCAGTTAAGTCGGAAAGAATCCCCTGAACCTCGGTTCAAGTGTTCACTGAAGTTTTCTAAAAGTACCTCTGTCTGTGATGGAAGTGTGGGAGGAGAGGTGAAAGGCACCCCATGAGCTGACAGCTCTTGTGCAAACTCGTGTAAGTGCCTCTTAAGTGCCTTCTGTGCTTTTAGGGACTCCTGCACCTACACATCCCACCCCACCCTCACCACTATCCCCTGCACCCCACCCTCACCACTATCCCCTGCACCCCACACTCACCACTACCCCCCTGCACCTCACCCTCACCACTACCTCAACCCACCCTCACCACTACCCCTGCACCCCACTCTCACACTACCCCAAACCACCCCAATCACTACTACCCCCTGCACCCCACACTCATTACTACCTCCTGAAACCTCACCCTCACCACTACCCCCCTACTTCCTACCTTCACCATTACCCCCACCCTACCCTCACCACTACCCCTGTACCCCACCCTCACCACTACCCCCAAACCCCCCTCGCCCTTACCCCCAACACCCTCACCACTACCCCCTGCACCCCATGCTCATTACCCCAACACTGCACCTCCCTCACCATAACCCCCACCTTACCCTCACCACTACCCACCCACCCTCACCATTACCCCCCTGCACCCCACCCTCATTACTACCCTCTGCACCTCACCCTCATCTGTACCCCCCAACACCCCACCCTCATCACTACCCCCAACACCCCAGCCTCACCACTACCCACCACACCTGATGCTCATTACTACCCCCAGGCACCATCCAGCACAACAGGACTGGATTCCTTTACCTAATGTGCAGGCCTGATTGTGTCTCTTCTGCTCAAAACTGTTCAGAGCCTTCCCACCACCACATACCAAATTAAATGCATACCCTCCCTACCAGAGTCAAAGACAGCTGTACCCCACATTCACATTACATTTACACCTGTATCTCCTAGGAAGCCTTTACTTCAGAGGCCATGTTTTATTTTATCTCATTAAATCTTTTCAGAGGTCAATTGTTTTTTGTTCCCATGGTCAAGACAAGGAAAATAAAATGTCCTTGTCAGGGGAATAAAGGGGTTTTTGTTTTATTTGTGGGGGAGAGTACTGTTGTTATTCTACATAGAGATTTCTTTGCATTCAAAAAGATCATTAGAAAAACACAAAATTTATTCTTACAGCTCTGCTCTGGGTATTTAATAAGTATCAGACATGCTGACTCATCTCACTAATGTGATTAAAATTCAATCTGCACCCAGGTATAAATTTGCAGTCCCCAAAATGAATTTTAAAAAGAAAACTCACAGCCAAATATTTTTATTGAATTAAACAAATATTTATTGAATATCTACTATTTTTTTCAGTCACCATTTTCAAGGCTGAAGAGGATACCCACAAACTAGACACAGCCTTTGCCCTCAAGCAGCTTACAGGGTAGCATGTGAGAGAAAAATTTCACAAAAGTTGTTTTAATATAAAGCACAAAAATCTGTACAAAAAGTAACGTTAGAGAAGTAAAAATTGTTAAGGGGATTCAGAGGGAAACGGTAAAACATGAAGATGAATCATACTAAAAAAATAGCTAACCAGTTTCTCAAATCAGTAAAGTACAATTAACCAAAAAATAATAATGCAAATAATAGATGAGGTTGAAAACTCAAAGTTAATTTGTCTTTTGACAATTCATGGATGAGAAGTCAATGTGAGATCAGGTTCATAAATAAAGATCTCTAAGTGGGTCATTTTGGCCAATATCCACTTCAGCAATTTATTATGAAAACTACCCAAGAGAATCAGAATCTCAAAGGCTATTCTTCATCTATAAAGATGCTGCCTGGAGTCTGTGAGATTCTCAAAGCTGGGAGAGTGTCTGGGTGAACTAAACAGTTGTACCACCAAGGAAAGTAAAGGTACACTGCCTCCAATATTCCCTATCAGGCCTGATTTTTCTCCCAAACTTCCATACAGCGTCTATTTCCTTATTTGATTCATACTGAACAGACTATAGTGACTGCATCAACAAAGCTCCAATAATTGAATACTGGCAGTCAGCCAGACCGGTGACCTGGCAGCTAGTGATACCCTATCTGAAGTTGCGGGAACCAGAATTCAAGTCTGCCTCTACCACTCACTAGTATTGCGACTTTGAGCAAATCACTCACTTGTAACCCCCCAAGCCTCCATTTCCTCATACACAAAATAAAATGTGAGTGCTATGTACATAATAGTTATTGCCTAAAGTGAGATAATGTAACATGGAAGCCATTTGTAAACTGTATAGCATTACACAAATGCTAATTCACGTCATCAGAGAAACAAGGAATATAATTACTAAATCGTGTTGCGTAGGTAGTGTGTGGAGAATAAAAGATGAGAGGTTTATCCCTCACAACCACCCTCATTACTACCCTCTGCACCTCACCCTCATCTGTACCCCCCAACACCCCACCCTCATCACTACCCCCAACACCCCAGCCTCACCACTGCTATGCTAAAGTCAGGAGGAAAGAAGGATAGGCAGAAGGGAATATTATGAAATGATATAAAGGCAAACTTCAGTCAGTTTTCTGGCAACTAAAAAACGCTCATGGACCAAATGTGATTTGTTCATACTGCTGATTTAATTAACGCTTGTTGACTGAATGATGAATACATGAAGGGGTAAGGTACTGAATGTGGGAATGAATGAAGGCATAGCCAAGAGAAATGCATAAACAAAGCAGGAGGTATCAGGTATGTGTCAAGAGTGAAAGAAATAATTTGGGAAAAATAAACCCATGTGGCCCAAGAAGCTAACAGTAATGGGCTCCATTCACACAGACTATGATGGCAGAAGAAACAGCAGTCCTGATAAATAGAGACTGGTTCTAGGCTTCCTATCATTCCAGTAATACTCATTCATAAATACTGACACCTTCTCCAGTTACCTAAAAACACAAATGACCTAAACAGAAGAGCTGCATGCATGCGAAAAACTATAAAAATGACCCCACATAAAAGGAAACATTTTGAAGGCCACAACACATTGAAGTTCATAAGGTCTACTCTGAATTCTATGTGATAGCTAGAAAAATTATATCAAACCCATAGAGAGCAGAGAGTAAATCTAATTTGCAACATTACCAAATCTTTAGAAAATCTGCTAAAATGTGTCCAAATAGAATGGATTAAAAGTTTCCTCAGTTTTATCTTCCCTATTTGTGTAACTAATGACATATATATTTAAATTATTTATTTAATTTATTTAAGTATTCTATTTTATTATTTATACATTAAATTTGGATTTTAATAACTTCTGGCTCCAAAAATTACTAACTATAATGACTATGTAATTCTCAGCTAAGTAATTAACTGCTCTGAAACCCAATTTTCTCAAGTGAATATGGGATTCTTACTTTTTACTTTAAAGATTTTATTTATTTATTTGACAGAGAGAGAGAGAGAGAGAGATCACAGTAGGCAGGCAGAGAGATGAGGGGAAGCAGGCTCTCCGCTGAGCAGAGAACCCAATGTGGGGCTCGATCACCAGGAGCCTGAGATCATGACCTGAGCCAAAGGCAGAGACTTAACCCACCGAGCCACCCAGGTGCCCCACTTACTTTTTACTTTAAAAAAGCTTAAGTACCTGTAGCACAGAGCCCAACTCACAGAACATGTTAAGCATTTTCACCTTCCTTCTTACCTTTCTTTCCTCAGCTTAAAGAAGAAATGCCACTTACAAAGTTGATCAGGGAGCCCAAAGCAGGGCTTGATCCCAGAACCCTGAGATCATGACCTGAGCCAAAGGCAGATGCTTAACCGACTAAGCCACCCAAGCTCCCCACCATTTACATAACTCTTAAATAATTACAACTGATGCAATGAAAGAATATAAATTTAAGCACATTGTTAAAGGTCCATAGTCCACCTAATGATCCAAAGTCCACCTACCTTAAAATGAATAATTTCAAGACAAATCAAAAGCACTGACTACACGAAAGAAAACGGCAACAAATGAGGAGCAATATTATTGATAGAAAGATAAAATTGGGTTTTTTTTACTATATTTTACAAAAAGTGATATAAGAGAAAGATCGTCCTAATGGTGAGGGTTTTCCTTTCTTGGAAACTGTCTTCTATTTACTACCAATGTGGGGAGGGGAAATTGGGCAAATTTCTAAAATGTATTATTTGAAAAAAATATCCTCACTTGGACTAATGGGCAAAGCCAGGTTCACAGACAAAGTCAGGGAGAGACTGCTGATTATACGCAACGCAGACATCATTAAAAAAAAAAATACTAATTTCATATGAAGTGTTTCCTAACCAAAGTATTTGGTTTAATTGAGAAAATGTACCCATCTCAATGAGTTCTGTCTCCAGTGACAGGCTAAAGAATCAGTCACATGATTAATAAAGTGTTAAGTATTGTTATGCTTAAATAAAGACGCAACTGCCATTACCACTACTAACCAGCCTCATAAACACTAATAGTTGTTGAGCTCCTACCACCTGCCAGGAGTTTAATCCTCACATAATATTATGAATTTAATTTACCGAAAAAAAATTATTATTTTAAAACACAGTGACTCCCAGTATGCCGACTTTGAAGCAAAGGTTCCCAGAACGCACGTGTGATAAACAAGGCCAGCTATACTCAATGTCCTGGCCAGGTGTATTCTCAGGCAGCACGCACAGAGCATACCTGCACAGTGTCCTAAACATCACTTAAGTTAGGTTCCACCATCCGAAATTTAACTATAATACCATGGGATACTTTGCGAATAACTGTAAAAGCCAAACTTGTGAGTACATGGAGAATTAAGTGCGGCAGACAAAAACATTTAGGTTAGTGGTTCTCAGTATTCATTATCATTTTCTAACATCTACTCTAGCTATTGAAGAATTAAAGTTTTGCTTTAGAAACTGTCTTTTAATGTTTCTCTTCCTGAAGGGTTTTGTTTTTTTTTTATCTAACTGCCTTATATCCCTTTAATTATCTGATTTTTTTTTTTTTCTGAATGGCACCATATGCCCATAACAATGTAAATTACTAGTCACAAATGAATCTTGGGTCATGAGCTTTACAGACAAAATGAAAAGATGTCCTGGGGTTTCCAAGCTTGATATTTATTTCTGCACTCACTGAATACTCAAAAGCCACACTAACAAATCAAGTTCTAGGGCAGTTGTCTCAAGGGAGATCATTTCAGACAAACCTAAAGCAGTTGTTGGCATCATATGAATTATGCAACCATATCTCTGAAAAACCACCTGACCTCATCACGTCTTAAGATGTTCATAGGTGAAGCAGATACTATTAGTTTGGTTTCAAAGTCTGCTCCCCAAATGATTAGACACTTTCTCCTCTTATTCATTATCATCCATCAGGTTTTTAAATAGCTTCAGTTCATTCAGAAGAAAATTAAATAACAAGCTGTACAATTTAGAATTGTGCATAAAATTTAGCATTTCAGAAACTCAAATCTTGTGACCTGGACTAGAAAAACAAATATTTTCCAAATTCTCTGTTACTGTGTAAAGGGTTAATTAAAGCATGAGTTTGCCTGGATGAAAAAAAAAAAAAAAAAAAGAATTACCAAACCTTAAAATCAGTATCATTTAGAGTTCTGATGCCAAAAATCTGTTTGACAGAGCAGGCTTTACTATACTGACATTTTAGCAGTAGCCAAAGTCCTGTTCCCACTAAATTCAGTCTTGGCAGCACCAGTAATTTACTAAAAGCCTTAACTCCTCTTGGTTAGGAGTTCTCTACCTCGAGAGCTTTCCACAAAACATAGTGCAACAAGGAAGTTGAATTGAGCAAGACTTAAAGGTTTCTATTCTTATCACATAAACCAAGCTTTCTGTAAAATGAGAATGGCCGAAATAAAGAGAGATACTAATTTACTCAGAATGTTCATGAGATTTTAGATTTGCCTCTGATACAATACAGTACAATTACAAATAAATATCTCACTAATGGTAAAATTTGATATTCTTACATTATTTCAAGATTTCAACAAGCAAATAAGTACTAAAATAGTAAATAAAAGTATCGGGCCCCAAATTACAAGTGACAACATTTTCTAATTTTCTCATCTTTCTAACTGGTACATTTCCAGAAATATTGTAAACACTTACAAACATGTTCATTTAGATAGCATTCCAAACATCTTTCACAGGTAGTAAGGGCCTCAAATCATCACTGCCAAAATTTCACATAAAGCTTAATATTGTGCTTAAAAGATATTTCCAATAATTTTGAAATCAAACCAAACCAAAAAGCACTTGACTCAACTTACCCAGCAGCTGAATGTTAATGAATTGGTAAAAGAATGTTCCAACCAAATCAGTTCACTTAATTTTTCAAGTGGATCTCATTACCATTGTCTTTTTAAAAATTCAAAGACTCCACCTAATGAGGAAAGGGAAACAAAAACAGTGTTTAAACCAGAGCAGCATCATGGGATCAATACATTATTAACACAGAAATCAAATCAAGATTCTTACTAAATCTTCTCCTACGTTACTGTGCTTCTTAAGAGTATAAAACAACAAAAGCATCTGCCAGCTAAACCGATCCAGTTTGGGGCAAAATGAATGTTTGAGCACAGAGAAAACAATAAAATGACACAGTCAATGTGAGAGCAGAAAAGTTTATTGTCAGTACTGATTGGCACACAGAAGCAAGGACTATATAATGACAGTTAGGATATGTAAAATTAGACGTAAGAAAAAGAGGCAACTGATTGCTTTAGAATTCAGTTCATTGATTCTTATTAATTAACCAATGCAATGCAAATGTGTAGGCTGTAGTTCCTTAAAGCAGTTAAGTTCTAGTTCCATATAATCTCTGTTGAGGAATATAAACTAATGCCTATAATCAATCACTTGGAGAAAATTCACTGGCATGAATTTCAAAATCATCCTCAGAATGTTATACGTGGTCTCCCACAGAAAGTATTTATTCTACTAAAGACCCATAAACAGTTTGATTAGGTTTATAAATAATATCAGTTAATTCCATTCATTTTATCACCTTTTCTACCACTTTACACCTTTTCTAAAGCCCAAATATTAAATTACTATCTCAGCTTCAAGAGAAAGTTTGAGAGAAAGCAAGCTATATCTCATCTGATGAGAGCCTAAAATAAACGGATGCTGGAGGGCCGAGCAGAAGAGTAAGATACAGAGTTGGCTGGTGGCCAGCTACTCCCAAATCAAGTCTCCCCGGGGTAGATTTAGTATGTTTTAAAGTCCCAAAACATCAAACCCAACCATAGTCAAGTGAAAAATCAAAAACGTATCCTAAAGCCAGAAATACATGATTCTTATCATGCTATTTGGAATTAGCCACATACGGTCACTCCTCTCTAATCCCAACACACATAGTAGTAACCTCAGTATTTTTAAAAAGGTTGAAATGATTTGCTATCCACTATTAGAAGGTAGACGCTCAAAACAAAACAAAAACGTTCCTAACAATGGAGAAGACAAATAGCAATAATTATACACACTAAGTAGAAATCCACAGTAGTCATGGGAAATACATTTTCACTTTCAAGACAATCTAATGTTTAGATTCTAGGCTTGACTGCTATTCAGGAAATAGTCATCTAAAAAACTCATGTGGATATGGTCTCCAAAGACTTCTTCATTCACAGAGACAAATAGTCTTAATTATTAGTCTAGGGTTCTTGCCATAAATACAGCAAGACAAAAGTCAAATGGTTTGGTTATTTTTAAATTATTCTGGATCAACAAATATAAGCACCTACAGGAGTTTCAAAATGGTACAACACATCCATTTTTCACACTTGGATATCTAGAGCTGTGAAAATATTTTTGTACTTTTCTAGGACTTGGATGAAAGTTGCAAAGGCCCTTTCAAATAACGTTTGGGAACGTAGCTTCATAATACTGCCTCTGAACTACTGCCGTGATGGTTTTACGCTAGCAGAGGGTTTCACAAGGTATCCTTCTGTTGGTCACTTTCCGAGGAAAAGCGAGGGCACTTCCCGTCGGAATGGCTCACAGATTGGCTTGAAGATTCTTAAGACTCATTTTCTCGCTGATTTGTCAATGAATAATGTGAAACTGACCTACACAAAAGTTTAGATCTACCATCCCTCTTCCTATGCTTGTTTATTTCGTAGAGCACTGCTTTCTTAAAGTATGTAGCTCTTGCCTCATAAAAGGACTTAGTACTTGTGTGGGGCCAGTCATTAAGCCAGAATCTCAAAAGGTCTTTCTTCTAGAATAGCGCAAGTATGTTTTCGTTCCAATCTAACTGTGCTTATCTGAGTGGCCAGGGATTTCAAATTACTTAGGAATTTTTCAGTGGTGGTATGGACACCTCACATCAAACCTCAAAAGCAGAAAGTACAAAATATATTAGTCATCTGTATGGATGATTCAGTAAAATGATTGCTCCTAATTAGCAAAAAAGATACGGATCTCTTGCCTACATAGCAGGTGTGCCTCATGTGTACAAACCACAATACAACATTCTTTAGAAATGTTCATTTCCTTAGAAATGAACAATGACACCCATGATAAGACAGTAAGTTCCCTACGATTTCTATATCACACGGTAGTGCAATGCCTAAAATAATTGTACAACCTGATGAAAGCAGTTGAATCTAAACCTGCTTACCTTTAATTTTTCTTTTTTAACTGCTTGCCTCTACACATTAGGAAAAAGGAAAAAAACAAAAACAAAAACACCTCAGTGAGCGGTATTTCAGCTTCCTTGGAAAATCTAAAAACGTCTGAAACTTTGTATTTCAGTTATGTAGTCGAAACAATGGAGCAATTTATCGTCAGCTAATATTTGATCATGCTTGTCACCAACTGGTCTATATTTGTAGCCACAATGCTGAACCTGAGTGACCTTCTCTAGCTGAATGGTTTACCCCATGTAGTATACAGGAACCATGCCCTCTGAGTTGACCAGACCACTCCCTGAGAGCACTTCAGCTGTCCATACTGTTGCAACAGTGACACAGTAAACTTGCCCTTTTAGGAGCACATTAGAGTAGCAATTGGCATCCTGGAGTGAGCTTGTGGATTCTGGTGTTTTTATATCCCTGGACTAATCCTTTGTTCAGGTCCTGTGTTCAAAAACCGTCCTTCTATTGATGACAAGACTGAGACACAGAAGGTCACAGTCATTTGTTCAAGGTCATGCAACTAGAAGGCAGATTTCCTAACCACTATTCCACTGTTCTTCTTTTACATTATTGAGCTTCTCTGAGGACTAAGGATGCTAAAGATGCTTCTTAATATATGATGGGAGGGAAATAAGGAAGGCAGTGAGTGCAAAGTGGGCAGGAACAGACCAGCAAATACCACAGGCTCCACACCACCCTCTTTATCATGGTTGCAAGTAACTTGCTTCTTCGTAAACCTAGTAAAAAACTGGCCAAGGAGAATAAGGAAACAGAATAACTTCAGACTGTTAGAGACCCAAAACATCCTGGCATATTTTGGCAGGACTCCAAAATAACATTTGGAAAGCAGTGCCTTAACCACCAGAGTCAGTACAGCTGCCCTACTTAGCCATCTGTATTATTTTTCTTTAGAAACACATAACAACATCGAAGACATTTTTAACCAAAAAAAAAAAAAACCTCAATCTCATCATCCAAACACAATTATTAACATTTTTTATAAATGTATTTATTTGCCCATATAAGCATATGTTTACATAGATGTTCTCATAACACATAGAACAATGTATTCTGGTTTTATCATTTAATATTTCACAAACACATCCTACATTTCCATGTAATTCATACAGTTCTCATTTTTACTAGCCATATAATATTCCATAGTTTGCATATGTAGTCATTTCCTCAACCATTTCTCTGTGTGGGAACATCTAAGTTGTTCTCATTTACTTTTAATGCTAGAGATGCTACTAATAGTAGAGATACTATTCTTCCTTTAAAATATTAACAGAATATGAGTATTTTTATGGACTTCACATTTCTAGCCATATTGATGTGAAGAGATTGAAATCTCGTATGAAGCTACCAACAATATTTGAGCATTCCCCTTTCACAAAACTTACTCACCCTTTCATGTGATTAAATTCTTTTGGTGGTTTATTTAATGTAAACTGGCACTTCTGGGTTGTCTTTTTATACTAATGGTGACCATAATTACCCTCCCATTTAAAAATAATTTCATTGTCTTTCCTTTCTAATGTGAAAATTATCTCTACCCATATAATTTGACTACATTGTAGTCCTGTTTTTTCTTATGCATTTAAATGGTACTTTAAAACAATGTATACATTAACTTCTCCACAAATTGTTCCATACGTTCAATAAACGTAAAGACAAAGAATCTTTAGATCTTTAACCATTTAATATAGCTGGCATGTATTTGACAAGTTCCAAGTTATCCACATATGATTTACTAAGCTTGCTATATTATATTTTATGTGTGTTATTGTATCATAATGGGTCCATTTATGGGCTTCTCACTTTGTTACACTGATCTACATATTTAAAATGTAAACTTTGATCAGACTGAGTAAATGTAATGTGACTGGTATTATCGTAGGAACTTGCTGTTCATGAGTTAGGCAGTTTTAATTACTACTGTTGTTTACATTATGTTTGAAATCTACAGTATGGCTAGATTTGATACCTTGTTCTCTCCCCGCCCCCCAAACACTCCTTCATATTTCCTTATGTGTGCATAGATACTTGCAAAATTCTCACCCATTTCCCCCAGATTATATAATCTGATTAAGTGTAATATTTGCCTTCTGTATTCAGCCATACCCAAAAATCCCATTAGAAGTTTTAATAGAATTGTGTTGAATTACATATAACCATCCTTTCAATATCTTGTTTTGCCATGTAAAAAATAGTGTATTATCGTGCATCTCTACATTTATTACCTTTTTACATTCAATAAATATTTGCATTCTAAAAAACCTGGTTCTGTGTCTTCCCAAATTCCACTTCACTTGCTTAGAAAGAGTTAATTTCTCAAGTCCAACAACTGAATTGTGTTACTTCCTCATAAGATCCCCTGAATAAAATCCTTTATATGCAGGCAAACAGTGATTAAGTAGAAAAGTGTCAAGTTCCAGCTTAAATGAAACATCCTAATTGCCTCAACAATGATGAAATTAAACTATATAAATGACACAACCACCACAAAATAGTATCCCACGGAACCACTTTATTTTCTTAGTATATTTACAAGACACCGCCCCAAATCCATTTAAAACATAGCTGAATGGCTGGGAGAACACTTTATCCTTCTTGCTCCTCATCCCAACCAATGTCTGTTATCTGAAGACTAGGTTCAAAGATTGAGCAAAACCAACAGAAAAATGCAAATAACTTAAAATTATAATAATCTTTTAAACATAAACTTGACTAGGGGCTTCTGGATTGCTCATTTAGTTGAGGATCTTCCTTTTGGCTTGGGTCATGATCTCAGGGTCCTGGGATGGAGCCCTGCCTCAGGGCTCCCTGCACAGTGGGGAGCCTCCTTCTCCCTCTGCTGCTTTCCAGCTCTGCCCCGGCTCCTGCACTCAGGCTCTCTCTCTTTCCCTTTCTCTCTCTTCCTCTCAAATAAATAAATAAACCTTAAAAAAATAAATAAATAAACTTGACTGAGAATATTGTACGTTACTGCACATTTAATTGAGTCCATGTGTCATCTTCCTTGATGTAACAGACCTAGGGACTCTCAAGGAATTTTATATTTTATGGAATGTATGAGTACCTGAAGAATTCTAGACACCATCGTGAAAAGGAAGTCAGGGCAAATGGAAGAAACGGGAGGGGAAAGACCAGGAATATCTGCACGAAGACAGGCAAATAAGGACAGAAGCTATTTTCCATCCTCCCTTTGAACGTCACACTATGTGTTAAGTTGAGTGAAAGCATGAGTGACGTGCCTCTCCAACTTCCTGAAGAAAGGAACACACAGAAAATGTGGCAAATATTTAATCTGAGCCTTGTTTCCTGAAAGACTGCAAGATGCCCACAGATTTTCTTTCCCAGAGTTCAAAATAGCAAGCTGAGTGGGTGTAGCACTTCAAGTGCAAAAGAGAAAAAAAAAAAAAAAAAGGTAACTAAGGAAAAGGAAATCATACTTTTTGCTTCTCAGTATGAGAATTCTAAAAGAAGGCAGTTAAAGGGATTTTAATGATTTACATCTAGAGCTGTCTTGAATCAGGACATAAATACAGTCCTGATACTTAACCAGGGCCTTCTGGTCACTTTTAAAGGTAAGAGTTTCTATGAAAAGAGTAATTTCCAACCTCACTGGCGGAGTAAGAGCAGGCAGTTCCACTCCAACACAGCCAGGGACCTAAATGATGACAATACAATACTGGCAAAAGGGAGACTTGAAGGTTCCTGGGGTCTCTACCCTTCCCAGGGAGAGAAACCTTCCTCCACAATGCTTTTAAAACTTTAACGTGCTTATGAGTCACCAGAGAAGTGTGTTGAAATGTGAATTCTAATTCTATGGGTCTGGATGGGGTCTAACTTGGGAGAGTTCTGTGGTGATGCTGATGGTTGGTCTGAGGTCCCCATTTTGAGAAGAGCGGTAATACCGGTTTACTAACAGTCAGAAAGCAGAAATAACAATCAACCAATTAAGAACATGTGCAAAGGTGCCTCACACTGTGCTAGCTGTTCTAAGAAATAATAAAGTAGACCATAATAACAAAGCCCTGAGCCAACATATAAAAATTATTTTAAAAAGTTAAGGGCCAAATGCTAAAATGTGTGGTAGTGATTCTAGACATGATAGATGATGAGAACAGGAAGAGTTGTATGCGGGCTAGTTTAGTGGTAAATGATTTCCCAGAATAGGCTACACTCCATCAGGCCCCAGGTTTGGGGTGGTGTGGACAGAGAGAGTGCAGGAGCCCAGAAAAGGTAATGCTGGAAGGTACGCTGAGAATTCTCAAAAATGAAGACTGCAAAGTGCCTGTTTTGTGGGTGTAGATATTTTCATTTGAAATTTTAACTTGAATTCACTTGAATCAGGTGACAGGAACTTCTGACTTTGTTTAAAATTTGTAAGTTTGGGAATAGCGCTATTCTAGGGCAGTAAAGAAATGGGTAGATTTACCTGAGTCTTATGCAAATTTTCTCCACTGGCAATAGCAACAGTATTATTAATGTTGTTTTAAATTTAAGCCTGGTAGCAAAAATTACCGTGTGTGTGTGTCTGTGTGTGTGTGTGTGTGTGTGTGTGTGTATGCATATGTATGCCTTTGATTAACATGTCTCTAATGATTAACAGTTTTAAAAGCACTAGAATGTAACTTTTCACTACAACAGAATTAAGAGCCTTCTGTTATTTGGAATATTGAATTTTACTTTTATTATAAAAATACACACTTTTTTCTTCTATAAAATACTTTTAGATGGCACATACCCACACACACACTCAGCTCCAGCATTATTCTTCCCTTTCCTCCCACACTGGCTGACAATGGGAAGAAAACACACCCAGAAACAGAATGAAATTATTAATAAGTTATACCTTAGTTTTTTTTTAAATCTCCTTAGAAAATTCCTGTCAACCTACAGTATTTTCAATATATTGCCCGGTGGATTTAACAGGAAAAAAAAAAAAAACCAAAAAAAAAAAAAAAAAAAGATTGCAAAAGTCAATAAAACATAAAAAAATCAATTTCTAACTTTTTTTTTTAACTGAAAAAATTTACGGGGAGATGGAGTACCTGTAAGCTGCAGGAGGGAAGGGAAGCATTTGAAAGAGAAATAGTACATTTTAGCATTCCTGGGTCAGGTCAACAAACTTACTGAGTTTCAGTTCCATTTTTGAACTACCAACTTCATCTTACTGAAAGCAATAAGAAATGATATATGGAATACTAGTTCATTTCCTTTTAATGTTAAGTGCCATAACTATGGTTTAACCACAGCTTTTCTCCCTTCCAGGTTCCTGTCCTACAAAACCTCCCTGTGCTTGCTGGCAGATGGGATTTAGGAATGGATTATGGCAAAACTCTGCAATTTCAAAGTATCTAGACTTGAATGTTTAAAAATACCTGCATCGGAGGCGAACCATAAGAGACTATGGACTCTGAAAAACAACCTGAGGGTTTTGAAGGGTCAGGGGTGGGAGGTTGGGGGAACCAGGTGGTGGGTAATAGGGAGGGCACGTATTGCATGGAGCACTGGGTGTTGTGCAAAAACAATGAATACTGTTACGCTGAAAAAATAAATAAAATGGAAAAAAAAAAAATACCTGCATCGGGGTAGCTGTGGAAAGTAAGGCCCTGGCATTCAGATGCACCAATGGATTTACCTATCTCCCCCAATCTAATACACACACACACACACACACACACACACACACACACTCATTACTGACAAGAAAAGGGTATTACTACAAGGACCCTCAATTGTTGCTCATGAATGGCTTGCAAAAGAGAATGCAGTCAGGCCCTAAAAAGACCATGAAGTTTGTCTTCTACAAATCTCTTCCCCTTTCTACTCTGAACTTTTTCAGGTGTCCTCCCCTAACTAGGTCAGGGATCCTGCAGGCTGCATTCTCCAACTACTGCAAAAAAGAGCTAATAATCATTTTCAGGCCTGACTGCCAAAAATGTAATGTGTTCTCATTAGAGAAAACAACACACGAATCAACCAACCTTGGGACATTATAAAACTTCATATAAAGAAATAAATAATGGTTGATGAAGAGACGTATTTGAGGGGAACGGGTTTTACAAAAACGGAATCAAGAGACCCCCTCTGTGGGAAATGTTATTATTAATCCTATTAAGATACAGTGCAAAGGACTGTGCCACCCAAACTGGAACAAAATACGGTCTGCTTTCAGTTTTCTGAGGCAATTTCTATTTGAATCAAATAGTTCATCAATGAGAAACTCTCACTCTTTCTCTGACTCTCTCTCTCTCCTTTCTCTCCCTCATGGGTCTGGCCCTTTTGTTAGTTATAAGGCATAGTCCTGTTTTTACTCCCTCAGTATCTATCATTACAATCTTCTGTGTTTACGTGTCTACCTGCTTTTAAAATTACAGATTGATATTATCCAAAATGACAGCAGTTAAATTTGCAACAGCACAGCTTCTCCCTGCAAGCAAGCCTGGAATCATGGTGGAAATCGCTTCAGTTGAGAAAGATTTCCCGAGCCAGAATTTTTGTCCTCCCTAACCAGGCTGCCAGGCCCAGATCAAATGAAGGTCGATGCAACGTCCCCAGAGGAAGCTGCTCAACTCGCCGGGTCGGTTCCCCTGAGCCCTGCCAAGGAGGCCCTTCGGTCTGACAGCTGACCTGGCAGCGCTGGTGTCTTCCCCAGGCGGAGAGCCTCCCACCCCCACCGGGACGACGCAGAGCACCAAAGCCAGCGAAGTAAAGCTGAGCAGCTGGGGGCAGCCACTTGTGGATGACACGAAGGCAGGCTCCCTCTGCCGTGGGAGTGTTAGAAACCTCTGACGGTGGCCTGAGCTGTCCAAGTGTACACTGCGAGACAGGACATCCCTCCTGGCATTCTGGGTGAGTAAAGCCCGGGCCAGGGCAACAACAGCCTGGCCTGAGGACAGTCTGCTCCTCACATCAAAGCCGGAGGCCCTGGGAGGCTGGCCAGCGGCCAAAGACGCAAAGAGCAGCAGGGGAGTGTGTTGCCTTAGGACAATAGCAAACTGGGACGTGGTAGAGTCTGTGAATTCCAAGCACTGGGGAGGTCTGCTCAGAGATTTCACCCTCTCCTGTCAGGGCTATGATTTAATTTCCTTTGAAGAAAAAAAAAAGAAGAAGAAGAAAAGAAAAAGAAAAAGGAAAGAACATACATTCCCAAACCTTCCGTCTGCAAAAGCAGACACCACAGTGCAAGTTAATGCACTCTGGTCCTTTTCAGCAGCAGCCACTGTCTAGAACAATACAGCTAAGTGAGATGTGACATTCTCCCGCTCATCTTATTAGGGCATTAAGTCTAAGGGGTAATTAAGATCATTTAAATGCAAACATCACTGTTCCATTGCTAATATCCTCCCAAATCGTTCCCATCAGTTCTGTTTAATTAGAGGGGCATCACTCCTTAATGATAACCTGACAGTTTTGTTTATTTGACAGGACAAAGCATAGAGTCTCATTTGGGGTAACAAGAACTGAGAGGAGAAGCGCCAAACTCTCAGTCACAAAGATGACTCAGCTCTTGGACCTGAGAGGCTGTACCTGAAAAAGCTTACCCCTTGCTCAACAGACACGGGATTAATTCAAGAACCATCTCCTAGCCTCCTCACTTTGTGGGACAGCTTTTTGCACAAAAACATACAGAAAACAAACTGAGGGGGAAAAATCTGTAAGGGAGGAGAAGAAAACGCAATCAATCACTCTCCCTCCCCGGGGTCTTAAAAGGGGATTCCTAAGGACAGGGATAAATGCCATAAATGTCCCAGTGCCCCGTCAGGGAAGCAAGCAGCAAAGGCAAACGTGGCGTACCTCCGCCTCTGGGGGGACGGGGCGCCATCGTGAGAATCTCCACTGCATATACGCTCATGGGAACAGAGAGGACCTTGTGAGTTCTCCTTTCAGAGAATGAATATGAGTTGAGATCACTCAACTCTAATCCGCCCCGTAGCTCAGGGTGAGCCTCTGGGCAGCACATGCCTCGTTTAGGCAGCAGGCTGTCCTGGCCCCGCGTGTCATCCCTAGTCATGCCACGGGTGGAAGAGCTCCCAGCTCCTTGCTAATCCCAGGCGGGGAAGGCCAAGGTACAGAGTTTTACTTGATTGCATAAAATGTGGAGCTATTTTCAGCTTCTGAATCATCATTCTGGCTGTTTCACCAGCCTTAAACTCTATTACAACCCTTTAGAAATATCTTTCCTATTCAATTTTCACATATTTTCACATAAGCAAACACTTAAAGTAATCCTGGGAAGTTTCAAAAAGATGAAACCCTGACATGGAAGAAGGAGAAAAAAAGAAGAAAAAACCTGAAAAGAGTTTTACAAATGTCTGCAATTGAAAACGGTCACCGTTGCAGTGGCGGTGGGCCAGGCCCTACACTTCCGTGATCTTCAAGCCCTTTATGAAACCCCTGGACAATTAACACCTAGCAGGACTTCAGTGCTTGAGGACACAAATCGATTTTGTTTAAGTCACACTTCTAAGAGAGGAGAACCATTAAATAATGGAAATAAATAAAGTTGCTAACTGATATAGGAAGAACCTAAGCTATTTCTGTAATAATTCCACTGGGATTGGTGCTGGATAGTATAAAAACAGGATGTTTTGGTTGTTGCTCCTCCTAAGAGACTACCAATCAGCATAAGACCACAAAACACAACAAAATTACAAATCTATGTGAAGTTTCTAGTATTAAGAAAGCCAGATGGAATTTTTATTCATGTATTTAAAATTTTTGCTCAATGGGGGATGACCTCTGGAAACAGTCTTCTTGTTTTTTATGAATGCCAAAAGGGAAACAGTTACATAACAACGGTCCAGCATCCTAGGGTAGAGAACTTAATCTTCCATAAGGGATAGTTGCAGATGAGTCTTCACGGCTAAGACTTCTTATTTTTTAAAATTAACAGGGATTAATTTATGGTATCTGGATACCTGTTCCATTTAGTTAGAAGCTAATCCCAACAATATAGGGATTCCAATAACTATTTCTAATGTTCCTTCAATGCAACGTTTTGAAGCTATCACTACTCAAGGACGAACTTCCTATTCATGGCCTATGGATACTTTTAAATGGGTGGGACTAGCACACTCAGATACAAAATCTTAACTGTGTGTAGGAGGAAGGGAGAGAGGATGGAGCAGGAGACAGGTTATCATCTCTCTACCTGAAATCGTGGTTTTCCATTACTTTTTGCCTAAATCAACAGAAGCCTATATATCGTGCCCTTATTCTGACCCATAGAGCTCCATTTGGGAAGGTAGAATAAATCAGAAGAAGTGCAAATAGGAAATATTTGCACCCAAATATTCTCCCAAGCAGACAGCTGAGTTCTGCTGTGTGCACTCAGATGTTTTTTGAAATAGCTGGGAAAGTCATGCAAAACACCACACGTGCTGCCATAATCCCAGGAATGAGTCTCCATTCAAACCAAGCCCAAGCACCAAGTCAACCATGAGTCTAGGAAGGAAATAAAGATAACCTTCTCTTACTCTCGGAGGGCCCAGAGCCTACAATTAATCAATAAGGCTGATAGTTTCATTTTTTGTAAAACTACAAAATACATCCTTTTAATATTTAAGCACTTATAAACTTTTCTGCTCAGTGAAATAAAAATTTTGTTTCCTTTCTCACTGTCTATAATATACCATTTCTGCCACCTGTTAGCGTATTCAACAATCATTTTGTTAAGATTTTACTTTTTAACTAATCTCTATACCCAATGTAGGGCTTGAACTTACAACCCTGAGACCAAGAGTCACATGGCTCTACCAATTGAGCCAGCCAGGTGCCCCTCAACATCATTTACTAAGCACTTGTCACACATACTGGGCACTGTCGTCATCAGAAAGTACACAAATGTGGTTTCTGACCTCAGCGAATACCAAACTTACAGGCAGGATGAAAAATGCTGTAGTAGAAGTTATAGCAGGGCCCCCAGCAAGGGGTAGGTGTCAAGAAAGGGCTGAAAATGGGCACACTTGAAATGGATCTGGAATAATCAGCAGAAGCTTGCCAAGGCAGACAAGGAGAAAAACAAGTTTGAGAGGAAATAGAGCATATTCAGTTTTAGAACAAGCTACGTTTGAGGTGCCTCAGAAACATTTGAGTAGAAATGTCCAGGCAGACATACAGGTATAGAACCCATAGGATACGTGAGCTGAAAATCCAGTCTGGGAACACCATGAGGGTCACCAGCATTTAGAGCTGATACTTAAAACAATAGGCCTGGGTACAAAGTTTGGGGAGCTACAGGAAGAGGCCCAGGGCTGTGCTTTGGGGAAAGCCACAACAACAGGGAATGCGGGAGGGGCGGGGAACAGGCGTAGGACAGCAGGTCCCAGTGTCACAGGGCCATGCAGAGAAAACTTCAAATGATAAACAGAGTCAAATACAAATCATCAACAGTAGGTCAAATAAGTCGAAGACCTGAAAGATTTCACTGAATTTCAAAATGAAGAGGTTACGGATACTCCTTTCTAAAGCAGGTGATGCAGTTGAGATGGGTGGTACAGAAGCTAGAAAAGCCATTAGGATTCTTGGTTCTAGTTTGTCAAAATGGGAGATATTTAAACACGTTTAATTTTCCAAGTTGAGAGACCTTTTTAGTAGCTGTGGCCCTGGGGTGGGGAGTGGGGGTGGTGAGCCTTAACAATATTTTACTGGATTAAATGTTGGCCACAGCTGGGGCACCTGGGTGGCTCAGTGGGTTAAAGCCTCTGCCTTCGGCTCAGGTCATGATCCCAGGGTCCTGGGATTGAGGCCCTCATCTGGCTCCCTGCTCAGTGGGGAGCCTGCTTCCTCCTCTCTCTCTGCCTGCCTCTCTGCCTACTTGTGATCTCTGTCTGTCAAACAAATAAATAAATATTTTTAAAAAATATTTTAAAAAAATTTGTTGGCCACAGTGGAGAGATACAACCAAGACTTCATTGTGTTAAAGTAAAATTTCAGATTTTCAACAACTAAGTATAACTACTAATGGGGATTTATTGATTTGGGGAGCCAAAAAGAATCAGTAAGAAACCATATGAAACTGGAGAAATCTTAAAACTTCTAAAAGACAAAGGTAAACTTTGATCATAGAACTGGCAAGCTGAACACAATTTTATAGATCATCCATTTCAAGGTCTTATTTGAAAACAAATTTTAAAGCAATGCAATAATAACAACTTCCGTTGGGAAACATCAGAACCAAATTTAAATTGTGCAAGATGAAAGAAATTGCTCGTAACAAAAAGGAGGCACAAACTAGCCTGTTTCAGAAACTTTCACACATTTGATTCAGCCATCTTGATAGAAGGCAATAACCAAACCTGGTGATAACAAGTTATTATTAATAAGCGTACCAAGAAAATTTCTGAAGCAACACTCTAGAATCCACTGACCTCTCACACACTTAGTACCTAATAACTAATTCTTCCTGCTCACGCTGGGATCACACCCCAAGGTGGCTTTCACCCTTTGTCTCAGGACAAGGAACCACTGCATTATCAAAGAGTAAACAAGGAATGATACAAAGTGGAAAATGTAGTTTTACAGTGTAATGGTTTGTGTTGTATGATTATAACTGAAAACCCAGTTTTATTCATGTGGTGAAAAATTTATGAAAAAGTGCTTCTTCAGAACTTAAAAATGACTTATCAAATTGGTTTCTGGAAAATATAAAAATAAGAGCGGTTCTTTCGTACTTCTTTTTAAATAGTTTTCCAACTCCCTCTGTCTTTATGTTTTAAGAAATGAGGGAAAAAAAATTCATCCAGAGGAAGCAACTTTATCAGGCCTGAAATAAATAGTCTGGTAATAAGATCTGACTACCAGCCAAGAGTGGCGTCCACCTGCCCTCAGTCTGGGAAGGCTTAGGATTGTGGTTCCTTCATAGTTAGGTGCACACATACACACCAAGCATTATCTCTTTCTTTATGAGATGTAGCAGGTAGTTTGGCAACCTAGATTCTCTTTAGACTGCTCTGATTTCCATAAAAAGGAAGCTTAAAAGTTTGGGCTTAGTACTGAAAACATGAAGAAAATGAAGGACCTAAAAATGGTAATGGAGTTTGAAACAATCAGCACATAGAACGATAAAAATAATCAACATTTACTGAATTTACCAAATCCTTGTGTTCCAGCAACATGCTACATGATTTATGTGTATTTTCTCATTCAATCCGTTACGAGACAGGCACTAGTATGACCTCCCTTACAGACGACTTAAGGTCCCACGTTTAAGGAGCTTATCCATTGCCTCACAGTACAGGCTGAAAGTGGTTTTTTAACCCAGTGAATCTGACTCAAAACCAATGCTTTTGAAAACATATACATAGTAGCAATACAAAAAGATGCTTGAGTTGAAGAAATCCAAGCACCCAGCAATTATTCGCACTCAGTTTTCAGTTTCACTCATGATTTTGATCTGGCAAATGAATCATCGGTGCCAAGCCAGGAAAGTTTAATATATTGAACCATTCCTATTACTATCTACACTGGTGTGACTGAACCACATGACAATAGTTTCAGGTGAGTCAACCACGTCTGTCTGCAACAATGATGGAACACTTTCACACTGAAAATGAAGGTCACTGCTCTAAATTGGACAACAAAATCAAAATCTTTCGTATACAGCTTAAGAGTACTCTTTTACCCAGATCATTGTTCTAATTTACTTTGGCACTGAAAACTGTTTATTATTATAAAGTAAGACTAAAATTGATTTTGGGTTTGGAGGACTTTATATGTCTATGTTCCACTAGATTAATTTTGGAGGGCATTCCATGCTCTCCTTCTCCAGAAAATACAGTATTTCTTTGTTCTTAAATAAAAGCCACAAATTTCCAAAAAGGAAACAAAACTTCATTACTTGATATTCCTTTAGGTTGTGTTTTAACTTCGTTATTGGGAAATGTCTTCATTTAATTTTTCTATCAAAAAATTATGCTTTTCTTTTAAAATGATCATGATGAACTCTTTTTTCCCCTCATTTATTCAATTACTCATTCAACAAACAACAATTATGTACTCCCAAAGCTGTGATTCTTGTCCTCATAGAACTTAGGGGCTAGCAAAGAACAGACATTAAAAACAGATTGTTACTGTGTTCGTCCTACAACAAAAGGCAAGTCATGTAATCAGAGAGCCATTTGAGAAAGGCAACTCTTTTCTAAGTGTGCACAATTTAAAAAATTTTAAATGTGGAAGCTAAGCATCCCTCTTGTCATGATCTGAAGCCTCAAATTTAGAGGTGGTTAAAAGAGACACATGTTAAATCCACCACAACTGTATTTTCTTTCAAAACTGGTAAACGTCCCAGAGCACCAGGAATCCAATTTGGAAATCATTCAGCACAGATGATCTAGAAATTTCCCAAAAGAAGTCACTGGCCACCATTTTCTTATTCTAGCTTGCACGGATTTATCACTGAGTCTAACATACCAGTTTGTACAATTTGACAAATTTAGAGTGAAGGATTAGGGGAGCCAGATAACATGATCAGAGTTGCAGAAAACCCTTTCAAGTCTTGAAGTAGTAGGCTTTTCCACTGTTACCTGTCTAGTCTGAAATGATAAACATCTGTCTCTTTGACAAACTTGATGTCAAAATTTGTTATTTGCAGTCAAAAGCTCTACCACTGAGCTATACCCCCACAAAATTTGTTACTTGATGTAGAAACAAAAATAACTATTTTTTGTTCTTATCTTTCAGTTAATCTAAACTCCCCTTAGTTTAACTGCATACATGTACAACATTTATCTTTTCTTTTACTCCTTTTAGAGCCTGCTAAGATTCCAGCTGTTTTGTTATTGATTTCCTTCAGCTGGTATGTCAGTCCTTAGATTAAGGTGTTTGTCTTTTCCTCCTTTGGCAGACTTAGGCAGACTAGTCCATTTGGCAAAGATTATCTATAAGAGCATGGCCAAATGGAATCCAAGGAGACTGCCAGATGTCTATTTTTTCCACATCAGAGAAGCAAACCATAGATGGTCCAGCTTGTCTGCCCTCCAAGTCTAGGACTGAGAGTGGGAAGTCCCAACAGAAAGGAAAGTCCAAGCTGCCTACTTGAGGGTCTCCTTGTGGATTTGGTGAAGAACTCACTTGGAACAGGCACAAGCTGGACGATTACACTTCATCTTCCAGCCTGCCAAAATGGTTCCATCTTAAAATAAGTCACATAGCCAAAGTTCCCTTTCATGATTACTACTTGAAATCTGGAATGCCTCTCTCTAGAACCAGAGTCACAAACAGTGATTGGCATCCCAGACTAGCCTAAGGTGATGTAATAGGAGTACTATAGAACCTGTTTCACCTACATGTCATAGTTTTTATTCGAAAAAAATAGTCACACTGAGGACTTGAGTCAAAAGGATATGAAACTATTCCCCCCCTTTTCCTACATGGGCCATAAAAGTCTAGGTAAAATCCTAAGAGGTAAATAATAATGGAAGAACAGCAAGACACATTCTTCAGGGGCAGAGGGATGGCTGGGGGTAATAGCAGGGAGAATCTTGGTGGCACTAGTGTTTCCCAAAGGCAGCAGGGGTGGTCCGGTTACCGGTAGTGACTGCGGTGGCTGGGGTGGCCGGATAGAGGAAGAGAAAAGCTGACCCCGAGAATAGGTCAATCAGAAACTTGAACAGTGGTGAAAAGGAAGTGTCCTCAAACTGAGGGCAAGAGGAAGAGAAAGGGAATTCCTGCCACAAACCGACAGGGGAAATCCCCCAGTTTGGGTTGCTATTCACTGGGTCACAGGATTAGGAATATTCATCATTTAGTAATTTAACCTCCCAAACCTTACTTTCCTTCTCTGGCTTCTTAAGGTCAAGCTTTCTGTTGTAAATGAGAATCTGATTCAGGCTGGCATATATGGAGCCTGAGGGCTCCTCAGATGGGCAGTCTGCCTACAGAGGTTCTGAATCAGAGCGATTTTGACCCCAAGGGACACGGGGCAATATCTGGGCTTATTTCTGGTTATCACGGGGGGGGGGGGGTGCTACTGTCTGGCAGGTAGAGACCAGGAATGCTGTTTAATATGCTACAATGCACAGGACAGCTCCCCACACCGAAGAATCGTCCATCCCCAAATCTCAACAGCACCAAGTTGAGAAAGGCTCTAACTTCCTAAATGGGCTACGGTAACTTTCTGTTACTTGTTACTGTGCTCGTGACGTGTCTGAGCAAGTGATCACAGCACACAGATCCTGCAGGTCACTATAGTATTCAAACTCCATTGTGGAAATCCTGGTCAACTAAGAGAAATCCTACAACCAACATCATTCTTCAGAATTAACAGAGTATGACATCCGATTTTTCACTGAAGAAATACAATCAAGAGAGCCAAACACTGAGAGCCTGGCAGGAAGGTTCCAGCATGAACCTGGTATCACCAGGGTCAAACTGCAGAGTTCCAGAGCACGGTGCGCTGCGTGGTCCCACGTGAACGTGGACCTTGCCACCGATGCCGCATCCTGCTTCTTAAGCATTTCCATCAACAACAGCTGTATTCCTCACTGAGCGTCCAATGACAACCCAGGAGGGTCAGCTCGCTCCCGAAATGTTCACAACGCACCCCTGTTAAAGCAAAAGCAATCGTCTCCCCCACATCACATGGGCTGGATGTGTGAAATAGAATGAAAGCAGGGTCACGAATCAGGGCACAACTAGTTCTGTGACCAGGACAGGGGACGTAACCTTTCTCTGGTCCTCTCTTTCTTCATCGGAACAGAGAAAGAGTTAGACTTAGTCATCTCCAGCCTCCCTTTCAATTCCCACTCCCATGATTTGTTTTCTTTCCAGATGGTAATGAGAAGGGGGCTACTCAAAAGAAAGTTGGCAAAAGCAATCTTGTGAAGCCCTCTGCCCTGAGGGTTCCCATGGGGGGGGGGGTGTCTGTGAACACAGCAGACCAACCACCCAGGCAGTGAGCAGTCCCACAAGAGAAGCCTTTTCCAACAAAAGCGAAAAATGGCCCCAAGCTTGACAGAGCAAGTCTCCATTGAGCTCCAGGCTGTTAGAAATGATGACTGAGAAATCAAGGCATAATCTCCATGTGTGCGCAGCAAGGGGAAGGACGAATGATTACACTCTGGCCTCATCAGCCACAGCTTCCTGCACAGATAGGCATCGCCTCCCAAGCACCCTCTTCTCATTAGGAAGGACAGAGCAAGAGTACAGTGCGTTTTTAACTGTGCCTTTGTAATAAAAATCGCAGGCAAAAGCAAAATGGAAGGCAACAACACCCCCAAATTGAGGAGCCTTCAGATGTAATGGACAAATGCTTTACATATTTAAATCCATTTGGTAGAGGCCCAAATTAGTTCTAGTTCTAGGAACTGCTCAGCAGGATTGAATTATCTGCTGGGATAGTTTCCATTTACTGTCCTACAATAAGAAAGGAAACTGTTTTCTTAAGTGTCCCCCCCTTACCTCCGCAGACCCCCCCCAACCAAGATGTTTATGCCCTGCTTCTAGAAGTTCAGATGCTTAGTGTGGCTATTTAAAGGTAACAGTGTCAAAAATAAATAAATAAATAAAAGTAATAGTGTCAAAGACATACTCAGGCCCTATCAAGTACAGAAAGTCAAAGACTGTATTTCTAGTCCTCAAAATTTAAAAAATCTGAACATGAAAAAGCATTAAAAAAAAAAAAACACAGTGGGACATAAGCAAGAAGAAGTGGGACAAATAAAAATCTATTTTTCTACCCTTTCAACTTTATCACAACTTCCCAGGACTCTATTTTCCCTACAGAAACACCAGGATTTAAATATGCGTTTGAAATACGGGGCCTTCTGAAAAAAGCAGGTTTGTTTTCTAGATTTGTTTTTTGTGTTGTTTTGTTTTGTTTCAGGAAGAGCATCCACCATGTGCATTTGCGAGTCCTGGACAACTACCATCTCATGATTTTTTGCCACATGCTGTTGAGGGGGCAATGGCAGATACTTTCTCCCCATTTCACTGAGAACAAGACAGGAAGGGGTTAAACACAGGAGGCCTTTCCATCACCCCCCCCAATTCTACTTCCTGCTCCTCATTACTACTATCTAGGACTCTCCCCAAGCTACCCCCAGAGTAAGGAGGGAAAAGAATCCCCCTTCAGCTCCTGTCACTGCCATTGAAAGACTGCAGACTCCAGTACTTTTCTGGTAAAATGAAAAGGCAGACCGATGCCAAGAGCTGAGTTCCCTCTTGCTGCAAAGAAATTTAACATGGCCGATGTGCTACCAAAAAATCAATAGCAGTAATGATTGCCTTTTTTGGAGTGGCCCGGGCTATCAGCAGGACAGGGGACACTGCTAAGCCCAGGCACACTGCCTGGATCAGGCACAGCAAACAAGCTTCACAATAGAGAAGCATGATTAATTTACTTATTAAAGAGATAACTGTAAAGGCTGATACAAATGGGCAAGTGTAAATCCTTCAACGCATAGACCAAGTGCTTGGCTGGGCGACCACAACACTATGAGCAATGAAATCTAGGTTATGTTACTCAACTTCCAAAAATCTAATGCCCCTTTTAGCCTGAAAAAGATGACCTCTCCAAGTGCACAAAGAAATGGCCTGCAAGGGAGAGCTCTGGTTTAGAGGGGCTCCCCGATGACACTGAAGCCACACAGGAAGTTGAGGGGAAACCTCTGTGACTAGTCTGCACTAACCCAGTCTTCGTGTATGAATACAGGGCAGATAAGGGAACTACTCCATTTCAGCTTGGCTCTAAAGCATTTTACATGATTCGGAAGAACACAAACCTAATCGATAATTGCCTAAACAATCCCTTCTGTGGTCATTTTCCCCATGTTGTCCACAAATGCAGCAGTGATGGTACATTTCTGAGATTCAGAGAACAAGAGACAACATCTCTGTGATCTCATTTTTACTTCTGAAATTGTTATCTCATTGCCACCAACCAGCAAACGTTAGCCAAAAATAAAGAGGGCTAAAACATAGTTTGAAGGTGGAGCTTGAGTTAATGAGCAAATTAGAAAAAATATTATGTCACTTGCCATCAAATGTTATCTGTCAGCTGAAAATAAAAATCCAAAGAAAGAGAGGTTTCCAACAGTCTTTCTACAATAAGCTATTGTATGGTTCACAGGTCTGGGTCATTCACAACTCCCGGAAATAGCTGCATGTTCGCCAAATGCTCTTATTTTGTATGTTCCCACGAGCTTTCAGGACTTGTGCAAATTGTTTTCCAAGCACCATCCGGCCATAATGACCAGGTTACTACTGATAATTATGCTTGCCTGTCTATAGGTTTGTCAGCTAAAGAAATCCACAGACGGCTGTCATAATGAGCAGAAATCCACTTCTGGCACAGCTGGGCTGACCACAATGCATTAGAAAAACAACCTCCTTTGCAATAACCAGTTCTGGGCATCACTGGTTAAAAAAGACTAGTTTCCTGTTTTTCTCAAAAACTTCAGAGTGTGGGTATTGCTATTTTTTTACCCCACCCACACACACCTTTTCTCTTTAATTGTTGAAGATTTGGTGCTGTAAACACCTAATCATGGGTGTATATATATATATATATATATATATATATATATAATAGCTCATGGTTTAATTTTGGGTCAGATTTATTCTTTCCAAGCCAGAGTCTGCCCTGTGTGGGCAGGAGAGAGAGAGCTGGGGGCACTGGGTTGGGGCTTCAGGAGAAAGGGAGCATCCCCCTGGAAAGGGGATCTCGGCCCAGGCTTGGGCAATACCCAGTCACTCTATGGCTAGGGCCAGAACCAGGAGCAGGGCAATGGTTGGTTCATGTTGGCTGAACCTGGCTGGAGTCTGGTGGCCTTAATAAGGGCACAAAATATCAAGAGCCCTGCCAGACATATCACCTCAATTATTCCAAGTTATTCCTCTTCCCCACTTTGAAATGTTAATTCCTTTCCAGGAGAGATCTAAGTACTCATATGCAGTGCATAGTATCACAAAGGCTGCTGTTCCTTCTGCTGACCTCATAAGGGTCCCTGCTCCAATGTCACTTTCTCCCATAGTCTCTCCCCACCTAATTAACACACATACACAAGGGGTATGGTCTATCAAGGCTGACATACATCTGTCCCCCATACTAGGATAGAAGCTTCTCAGAAGAGGCAATACTGCTTTGTTTCCCCATTGTATCCCTGACACATGAACAGTGCCTAGAAATGGCAGATGACTGATTAACATTTGCTCAGAATGAACGCCCCCCCCACCCCCCCACCCCCGTTAATTCACTGTTAATTCACTACACCTTTAGCTCACCTCTTACCCCATCGTCGTGCCCAACTCTGCAGAAACCCGCACCATTGTCCTGTACTTTGCTTCTGCCTTTCTTATGCACCCAGGGTTCCTGGGGACACAAACTGCACCCTGCTCACTGCTCGGGACCTAGCACATAACAGGTGTTCAATAAACATCTGCCGAACGGTGTTAAAGGAATCACCTGTGATTAGGGCCAGGGACAGGGTAGACACTACAGAAATATAAAAAGGGGTAAAACACAGATTTCTATCTATAAATTTTTCTTTTACCCATACTCTAGCTTTTGGTCACTAGAAAGCTAGAAGTTTCCTTAGTCAACAGCATCAGCTCAAAGGCAAGGCAATAAGAATTAAGGTGCATAAACTTGTCAAAACAAGGTGGGGGGGGGCACAATTTAAAGGAAGTTGAAAGCAAAATGTTTATTGCTGTCCTGCTAGGCAAGAAGTTGAGGTAATATCCTCTGAAAGTCACTGAAGAAGGGAAGGGATGCTACTAACCAAAAGCAAATCTTCATTTTGGTTGAACTGCACAATAGGGAAAATATAAACATTTTTTCCTCCTATAGATTCTCCTTTTAAAAGAAAGGCAGAAACTCATCAAAGGCCTCTATCCCCTCAGACCTTCTACATTTTTTCTGAAACTGTAAAAGGGACAAGAAAGACTCTGAGCCACAATTACTGACTGACTTTATGTGATTCCCATAATGTTAAGAAGAACCAAGAAGGTAAAAATTTAAATGAGCAGAAATAAATTTATAGTGTTTATCACCTGTTTCAAGATTTTTAAAAAATTACTGATATGTGCGCTAATACTGTCAAGTTCTACAAGCTATCAGTTACTGTCACTACTGGCCCTGAGAGTAGGCCTTATCCCGAATAAATTTGGCAACTTGTCTAAGTAATCAATCAACTTTTTAAGATGAGGTAAATCCTCTTTGATTCCTATGTGCTTCATTTAACTATGAAAAAAATAAAAGAGAAAAAGAAGTTAAATCAACCAGTATTTCACAGAAGACTTGGATCAATTTTCAAGGAAATTAAAAAGCTACTTAGTACATGCATACATCAGATAACTGAAAAACACAGCAGAGCCACATACCAGCAAGGACACAAGGAGGCAACAGAACAACAGAATCAAACACTTAAGTGAATTCACAAAGGAAAATGGTTGGAATAACAAAGCCTCTTTGCTTCTGTATGTTTGGAAATAAACAAGATCATTGTTACATTTTGTTACTAAGGAGCAAAATCTTGCCCTACTGATTGACAGATCTGTTACAATGACCTTCCCCAATATTAATACTCACATGATTGATCTCTAAGAAGCAATGTGCTAATAACGACAAGCTCTAAAATATGCACTATAAGCTTGAGATGAATAAACCACAGTTTCTATATATGGGGAAAAAAATGGAATGCCATGTTTAATGTGAACCAAAGATCTAATGCAAGAACATTTGATGAACTATGAGCAACATGACCAGCCCAACAAAATAATTCTGTTTCTTCTAGGTGTCCTTGGGAAAAAACAGAATAGCACCATACAAATAACACAAATTTATAAAAGACATATACATTTTGTAACCAGGTTGACGCAAAAATAATAATAATAATAACATTCCAAGAAACAGATCTTTTGGCTTTCTTTCTAACTCATTAATAAATGTCCTTAAAATTGTCCCTCTCCCTCTAAACAATTTAATGCTGGCTTAAGTTCTAAGTTGCCAAGCCCCATACTTTCAAATTATAAATAGATAAAGTTCAGTGTATGGAACTTCTTTTTAGAAAAGGATTCCATTTCAAAGTAGACTCCTAAGAAAGAAATGGTAGGCAGACCAGACAGTGTGGCAGTCTTACTGGAGATTAGAATTGGGTCCACCTGCAAGAGCAGATGGTTCCTCTGGACAGCTGCAGGAAGATGGGGAAAATAGCTTGAGAGCTATTGATTTCCATAATGATTAAAAGCACCACCAAAAACAATAAAACAGCATTCAGGTTTTCATAATGTTACCTGAAAATTTTCTCAGGAAATTTTAGGTTTGTAAAATTAAGGAGGCACATCAGCCTGGCAATCTCTGTAAGCCTCTGTTATCAATATTTTATACCTGAATCTTTTCACGGCTCTACATTCTCTTTCCCCACTATATAAATCTCCATAACAGGCAAGAAACACTAATAAATGAAACATGGGTTTAGCTAATATAATTACAAGAAAGAATGAAACAAATTTATTATACTAGATTCCAGATGTGAAGGGCAAGCATCATTTCTTCCTCAAACAACTTTACTACTTTCAACAGTTACATATATATATACATATATAATATATATATTAATAGATTTGCTGTTGTAGCAAATGAAATATATAAAAATGGAAAAAAACAGGTTTTTGTTATATGTTCCCTAGAAATTCTCTGTCCCCGACTCCATACATAATACACCACAAAATTTAATATGAAACCTCAGATACCAGAACTATATGCATAAATAAACTCTGAATTATAGTATGTTTGGATTTCTTTAATATAAATCCTAAATACAAGCCAACACTTTTCTCAGCCTTGTCAGTGTTCCTGACGTTAACGCATATACTGTTTTTGTTTCAAAACCCTAAATCTTTTTGGAAATTACGAATTAACTTCTTTAGACTATTAATGGCTATTAATAGTTACTATGCATTAAATAATTCCTAAAATAACTGCTTTCTGAAGAATCAAAAAGCATACAGGGTACAATATTACAAAATATTTCTAAAGACAGTGCATGGCAAATAACAAGTTATGAATCCTTCTACAGATTTAATTGAATTCTCAGAAGTGAAGAGGAAATAAAAGATGCTTAGAAAGTCTTTCCCCAAAGAGGTCAAATTCAGTAGTAAATGTCATGCCAGATTTAGAGTAAATCAGAAGTATCAAATTAAAATTTTCACAATACTTCACAGCTACCTACATCTAACCACACTTTCACATACTACACATTTTGAGGCCCCACTCTTGATAACTCAGGGACAGGTGTTAGGATGCCCCATAAGGAATAAGAGAATTTCTTTCTATGGAAAAGCACACATTCCATTGAGAACTGATTCAAGGAATATTTACAGTTCAAACATCCCTAAAATACGTTTCTAAGCAAAATCTTTATTTAAATTTCATCCTTATTATTTCATGGAACTTTTGTTCCAGTATGGAAAAATGTTTATACTGCTATAAACCAAGATTGTATTAAAAGGATACATATGTGTGAGCAATTCTCAAATTAAACACTTCTTCCATCAGAAAGACCACCCAGTAAGCAGACCAGCCAGAGGGCAGTCTGGGGATCCCTCTCTTCTCTTTCTGCTGCCCACTCTGAGGATTTCCCTCTCCCCCTAGTCCTGCAGCCTGGAATTAGAGCCATCTTCACTAGCTCTATCCTTCAATCTCCAGCCTCCAGGAATGTCAGCAAGAGCCTCCCCAGATCCCTTCCACCAAGAACTCTAGAAGTAGCTAAGAAATCAGGAGCGGTAGAGACGCTGCTCCCACAATAGCAGAAAGATCCATGTTCCCCAATGTCACAGCTTGTCACTCAGAATGCCTTTTTCCAGAAAAACTGACACTCAGATATATAACTCCTTACTCATTACTAATACAGCAAGTGCTTTACAGGTCAACTCAGTTTTTGTGATTTAGCAAAGAAAAATATTATCCAAGAAAACTTTTTGAAGTTGGCGTACCTTATGTGCACACAGAAGGAGAAAGAAACTGGAATCTTTATACATAACACTTGTTCATTCAATTAATTTTTGAATACCTCGTAGCTTCTAGGTATTACACATTTGCTATTACGTACCTCAGTTAAATGCCTTTATTCTGCTCTTTATTGCCTGTTTTTTTCTTTAAAATATTGCCTGTTTTGGAATTTCCGTTCAATCCACCCCCCCCCCACACACACAAAATTACATACAAGGAGGGGCAAATTCACAGCACTTAATCTGTCATTTGCCTGGATGATACTTTGATTATGTCCTTCAATACTCTCCTTTCCTCAAGGCCCAAACCCCAAAAGAATAAATTCAGTACATTCCCTTACAAACTGCAATTATCTCCCATGGGGCTGAAACACTTAGGCAAGTGATCAATTCTCACCTCCCATAACATATATACACACACATACACATGTGCTAGAGTTTAAAATTTAAAAATAGGCTCTTCAAAAATTGTTTCCTCTAGTAAGAGTTTTATAACAGTTCTCCCGGGCACCTGGGTGGCTCAGTAGGTTAAGCCTCTGCCTTTGGCTCGGGTCATGGTCTCAAGATCCTGGGATCAAGCCCCACATTGGGCTCTCTGTTCAGCGGGGAGCCTGCTTCCCCCTCTCTCTCTGCCTTCCTCTCTGCCTACCTCTCTGCCTACCTGTGATCTCTGCCTGTCAAATAAATAAATAAAATCTTGAAAAAAAAAGTTTTATTACAGTTCATTTGGTTTTGTTTCTGTTGTAGTTTTTTTATGCTCTGATAAGAAAATAAATATATTGACTGTCACGATTGCTCTAGAAAAACCAAATCTCTAAATGATCTTAGGTATCTAACACATTGCCATTTTTATCATTTAAGTTAGAGTTTGGACTGCTATTTCCATTGTATTTCTAAATGTTATTCAGTTAGGATGTGGGGTGCTGTGCATTAATGCTCTCAGGAACATTTTAAGAAAATGCTGAGTGAAAGACATAAAAATCATAGTTTTCATTAAAAGTTAACCAAAAAAGACATTAAGGTTATGTTACAAACTAGTGAGAGTCTCAACCTATTAAACTGAGAGAGCAGAAATGGAAAAACTTTTAAAGACCACTGTTACCCTTAGTTTTCTCTTTTACCCTGTTCAAAATCCTTGCATAATGAATACAGTAATACTTAATAAATGCATATGAACCTACCACCTCTCTTCTTTTGCAGTTTAATTAGGTGGCTGACTTCAGGCATACTATAAATTATAATGACAATTTAATTACTTCTTCAATGTGCACACTTAAAAGATTTATAAACAGGAATAGAACAGCCCAGTACATTGAAAAAGAGGCACACTAAACGAAATGAGGCACAGCCCAGGACCATGACAGAGACAGACGATTTCTCTAAGACGCAGATGAACCAGAAGGGGTTTGCATGCCTCCATAAACAACTGCTCTCCTGCCTCCCGATGGATTATGCAACCTCTACAGCCTTCTTTGTAACCTTAAAACTGTCTTCACATGCAAGGGGCCGGACCTGCCGTATTTTCTTTGTCAGCGATGCCTTTCTGAACCTTCCCCAAAAGACTTCCTCTTGCTGTGAAAAAGCACAGAACTTCTGAGGGGCTCAGACCTTGGTTCAAATCATTCCTCTGCCTTTGGCCTCCTGTGACTTTTGATGAAGTTGACCTCCCCGGGTTTCAGTGTCTTCCTGTGTAAAGTGAAGAAAATCCCTCCTTTGCAGGGCTGGGTTGGGCGGTGCATTGGTTAAGAGGCATTCTTCAGCTTCTTAATGCCTCAATCGAGCACAATATTTATTCTCCTTGTGCCTCAGTTTCCTCACCTAGGAAAGGGGAGACAGTAACAGTAACTGCCTCAAACGCTTGTGGGAGAAGAAACGAAGTTAAGGCATCTAAAGCAGGCCCGCCTGGCACACCCTAAGTCCTCAGTAAACGTTAGCTATCAAGGAATCACTGAGGGGCGACTGGGTGGCTCAATCACTAACCACCTGCCTTCAGCTCAGGTCATGATCCCAGGGTCCTGGGATGGAGCCCGGCATCAGGCTCTCTGCTCAGCAGGGAGCCTGCGTCCCCCCCCCCCCCCCACCAACCACCCCGGCCTCTCTGCCTACTTGTGATCTCTGTCTGTCAAATAAATAAAATCTTAAAAAAAAAAAAATGTGGACAATCCCAAAAGCAGTGTGTATCTTGATGATACAGAGGAGATAGGATGAAAAAATTATACCATGATATCATGAAAGAATGATAAAGAGGAGAATTACTGCGAGGATCAATATGTAAAGTTGTACAAAGGGCTTTCTTTTTGTCTTTAAGGTAAGTCTCTCCCTTAATTGATTTAACCATATCAGGATTTCCTTTTACCCCAACCGTGTTAAAATGCAGAGACTCAGCCCAAAAAGGCCAATTAATACCCTTCCAACTGCTAAAACAAACAAACAAACAAACAAAAAACAAAAAACCTCATTCCCTTGAACTGTCTTTATTAAAAAGAGAGAGAGAGAGAGAAGATAAAAATTAAGCCACAATTTTTTACAAGTTTGTTTGTTTGCTTGCTTTAGAAGGGAGGGGCAAAGGGAAAGGGAGAAATTTCAAGCTGGCTCCACACTGAACCCTGAGATCATGGCCTGAACCAAAACCAAGAGTGAGCCTGAGCCACTGGCGCCCCTGAGCTACAATTTTTTGATGGGGATTTTTAGTTCTCTTCCCTGTACCCACGGTAAATGGAGATCGGGAGAATATGGAAGATGGGGAATAAGGAGATCCAGTGAGTTATGAGGAATCTTAGGTAGAGCTATACTGACTCCTGGATTTCTAAGCAGCTTTGGTAAGCGTGGTGTTAGTATTCCTTTGATAAGCTGCTGGATATATGCCTGGGTGTAAATATTTATTTTAATCAAAAGACACTTAATTAGAAAGCACCACAGCCTGCTTATATCAGAAAAACAAACATTTTATCCCTTAGCTATTCTGTATTTTCATTTGTCTCTCTTAAAACTTCACATGCTATTATGAATCAAGCTTTCTGTTTACAACTTTACAGAAAGGCTACAGCCAGAACTAAGGAACACTACCCATTCGTGAGTATTTCTTATTACCCAAGTCAGACAATTGTACATATTCGACCAATTGTTATTAGCTCTTCGTGGTATTTATCACTATGGCATCCATCTACTGTACATTTGGTCGAAGATAAAACAAGTATCTGGCTTGAATGGCCTTCTACAAGCCAGTTGCTGTCATCACAGATTGATTGCAACAGATATGCTTTTGATACCCAGAACCTGAACACACCATCCCTGATTCTTCCTCCACCCACTTCTGTGAGAGCTTTGGTCAGCAACAGCTGCAGCTCATACATTACTGACTTGTCTGAGTACAGGACAGAAGTATAAAGATTAGATGACATAAAGCCTTGAATACTGGACATAGCTCTTCCAAAGCATTCCTGAACTAGTCAGGGGAAGAAAAAAAAAAAAGACTCTCTATGTGCCATCAGTCACTTAGAAAACACGTGGACAAATACCTGCTTCCCATAATTAAAACGTGAACACTGAAGGAGTAGCATGCAAGCGTTGGAAAGCAGCCCGGTGTTTTTAAGACAATGAAAATTCCAACAGGATCCCATGTGAAGTTCTTGGAATGTTGTGCTAGAAAAGGCTGCTTATTTTTGTAGACGTTCTTATTTTTAAAAAGAAAAAGAAATTCCCAAGGGTCTCTGGGTCACCCATCTAAACAAGCTAGTTTCAAGCTTTCTATATTATCATTTTATACCACTAATTTGGCACAGATTAGCAACAGAAAGGAAACATATGTCTATCATCTTAAAACTAGAAAGACATCACATTGCAAGACTGCTGTGTCAGAAATTTCCGTTTTTAAGAGTGACACAGTGCTTAAACAATAGTTATCCCACTGAGCTACAGTTCACTTAACCTCATGGTGCAGCTGATGACTGATGAAGGGGTCAAGAGGGTACCAGACTTTGGGTGCACAACACTTCAATCCGTTATCAAAGATGGCAAGAGGCCACGTACTACAATAACGGAACAAATACTTCCTTTTACCATACAGCAAATTCCTTCCCCTGATTGGCTAAAGCTTCAACCCATGGTTCACAGAATAAAGATATGTTCTATCGTTAGCAAAACACATTTTACAAAGAAGCCCCTTAGTTCCTATGCCAAGTGAAATGTCTCTTTTTCCATGGCAGTTAATAACCAGGTGTAGCTCTCTGCCTCCTTATGCAAAAGCGTCTACTAAGAGGACCATAAAGAAACTTAGAAAACCCAGCCTCAGCACTTTTTGCACGATTACTTCATTGAGGCAGATGCCCATTTGTAAAGGCAATTAAGCCTTCCAGTAGGTGCAAGAGGAACACACAGAATGTTCTAATCAGAGAGAGCATTTAATACGTGGCAAACCATACTATCATTTCCACTTATTTGCAGTTTTTCAAAAACACTATCAAGTCACGGTTATAAATGAATTCAGAATCGAGGGGATATATTTATTTTGAAAGAAAAGAAGGAGAAAAAAATGTTTATCCGAATGTTTGGACTTCTGGCTAATTCAATTTGTAATGATAACTGTTAATCAGATAACATTTCAACCCATTTTATTGAAAAATCTTACTTTTTCATAATGTATAAGTCCAATGTATTGCCTCTAGAGTATTTTCCCCCGTGGGTGTGATTCTGAACATCTATTCAAAATTATAGACTAATCCAGATTTAAGCAATGCAGAAGATTTGAATACATAACGAAAATCCTAGATCAGGGGTTAGCAACCCAGGATGATTTTTGTTTGCTCCCTCGGGGACAGTTGGCAATGTCTGGAGACATTTTTGGTTGTTAGGACGGAGTACAGGGGATACTATCGGTATCTACTGGGGAGTGGCCAGGAATGCTACTAAACATCCTATAAAACACAAAATAGATCCCCTGCAACAAAGAACTGTCCAGACCCAAATGTCAATGGCACCAAGGCTGAGCAACCCTAGCCTACATGTTGCTTCAAAACAAGGTTACTGTTACTTACCACTTCTCTGAAAAATAAAGTGCTCATAGACAAAAAAAGGGTTGTATCATGACTGATCAAAATTTTAATGCATAAAACAAATGTATTTATTTGCCAAAAATATACCAACGATATACAAATTCCTCATTCAGTCTAGAAAATGATTTCATAAAAATCATGTATTCAAATATAATATTAAAATCAATTTAATCTTTAGTCATTAACATGCCTGAAGCAATTCTTCCAATTTTAAAATTTGTTTTCAGCATTTTACAAATACTGAGGTTTGGATTATATATGTTAGTAGCTTTCCTTTTAACTTCAAGTTCAGCCACAGTAATCCACAAAAGGCCTGGTTAAAAGTATATTCATATTACTAATCTTATAGCCTATGTGTTCAATCAGGGAACAGGTGTTCATTACCTTCCTTCGTAGCAGAAAAGAAAGACTGATGATTTCTCCCCCAGAACACTGATCTGAAACGGCCCTTCAGAGAGATGAAACACAATCTTCACTCCGAGGCCAGGAAGAGCAGAGGACGCTTAAAAGCTCCCAGCCACAGCAGCAAGGCCAGCCCTGAACAGCTGCAGGTTAGTGCACTCAGTCTGCAGAAGGAGGTCCCTGGGTCCCCACCGCTACCCCTCAGAGTATTTGTGGCAGCACAGCACCCTCTGCCCCTTTGGCATTCTGCACCAGGGTTATTATAAAAATGAACTCTACTGGGCACGTGGATGGCTCAGTGGGTTAAGCCTCTGCCTTCCGCTCAGGTCATGATCCCAGGGTCCTGGGATCAAGCCCTGCATCGGGCTCTCTGCTCAGCGGGGAGCCTGCTTCCTCCTCTCTCTCTGCCTACTTGTGATCTCTTTCTGTGTGTCAAATAAATAAATAAAATCTTTTTTAAAAAATGAACATTACTGTGCAGCAGAGAAGGACCCATGTATTGGAAGAAAGGAAGTTAGCACCTAAGTTCAGGAGGTCTGCTTCCCTGGTCTCACCCTACCCCTCACTGGCTGCTTATCCATCAGCCGGTCACTAAATGTCTCCGAGGCAGAATTTCTGTATCTGTAAAATGGGGTTGTTGTGACGATGAGGTGAAATGTATCTAGAAGACCTTTTCACACCAACCCAGCTGCATAAAGCCCGAGTTTGTTCCTATGAAGGATCCCTACCGCACAGCTCTTTCTTTGTTCTTCACGCATCCTTCTCTCTATCCACCCCTGCCTCTTCCCTTCCTCCTCCTCTCCAAAGACATATTATCAAAGTCAACCAAATTCCATTAAATAGAATTTAAAACAGTATAAGAGATGGTAGCTTTCATCCCATCAAAATAGAATTTTATTTCCTCTTTGAACCTAGATGAGTGCAAACTGCTTCAGATCCATTTGTCCTCTTAGGCTTCACAAAAGGGCGCCTGGGTGGCACAGTCAGTTGAGTGTCTGACTCTTGGCTTCCCCTCAGGTCGTGATCTCAGGGTCGTGAGATTGAGCCCCATGTCAGGCTCCCAGCTCACAGCAGAGCCTGTTTCGGATTCTCTCTGCCTCCACCTCTGCTCCTCCCGCTCATGCGTGCTCTCTCTCTCTCTGTCTCTCTCTCTCTCAAATAAATAAATAAATTAAATAAATAAATAAATCTTTTTTAAAAAGTAAAATTAAATTTAAAAAAACCAAGCTTCACAAAAGCCCCACCATGTAATAAAATTACCCTTATTTTACAATATAGAAAAAAACTGAGGCAAATGGAGGAAAAACTTGCCCAATTATCACCCAGTCAGAAGTAAGGCATGACAACTCAATTCCAGAGCCTACACTCTTAACCACTACCAAGAACAATCTCTCCCTTTATCGATAAATTTATTTATATGAGCAGATATCAGTTTTTGTAAAGTGAGCCTTACAACGCTCAGACAGCCCGACACCACACAGTCACCACACAGTACAAACACACTTTTCCCCTCATAAACCTCCCCATCACCTCCTGCTCCCCAGGACACAGACGACAGGCCTGGAGAAATCAACTTTTTGCCAAAGACAAGGTCCATCCGTGAACCAAATTTTCTTCCGCTGAAGAAGAAAGTAGCTTCTCCAATGAGATAATTTCTGACGTTGCAGAAATGAATTACTGGCAAGTGTAGTGAGGTAAGAGGAAGAGTGAATATGTGAAAACAATAGTGACAATGATAATCACACTGACACATGCTTATTCACAACACTTCACAGCTTACAGACTATTTCCTCATACATTATCTCATTAGACTTGGATCATCCAGTCACAAGGAAAGAAGATCTGCAAGGATCAGAAGGAAAAAGGCAGGTCAAGTTTCGGAAGATCCAAGGAGAGAACTAGCGTCTCCAACTCCCAAATTTAAACTGGTTACTCCATGGCCAAAAATGCAGTTGTAGAGCTTCTGAACACATCTGTCGTGATTCCAAAATAATTTTGAAAGCCTTAGTTCTGAGAAAGATAATAAAGCAAAACAAATCAAAACCTTTATAAAAGTAGTTCTATGGGCATTTTTATCTAATAAATAAAATCTTAAAAATACAAATTTACCCTTATGGAACACACAACGTGCATAGATTCAGAAGCTAAAATCACAGAAACATGTGTTTATAAAAGAACAATTGCATACGTTTGCATCAACACCTCATTTGACCGCCTTCACGTTGAGCTCTCATCTCTGCAGTTACTACTACGGCTCAAAGGCGGCCACAAATGACTTACATTTCTGTCTGCCCCAAGCCCAACACAGGACTTTGTATATGGTGAGAACTCAACCAAGGCACAGATTGGCTAATTAATGGAAATTAAGCTGGTAGCCCACTACTATGAAATAAGTGGTCTTAAAATATATACTGTTGGAAACACACAGACAAGCAACGCTAAACCCAGCTGAAATGCAACTTTGAGCAAAAGTAAGCCACAGATTTAAAGGCATGGCAACAAAAATGCTCCTTTTGAATTTGACAGCTCTCAGTCATTCAGGCCCAGAGTAACACGCAGGGAGCAGCCCTTTAAAACGACTGTGGTATCTTCTGAATCACTGCCATCACCTGAGAAAACCCCAGGAAGTGGTTTGATTGAGTAGCTGGACCAGAGCTTAGGCATCAGCTGATGTCTCTCACACATACACACATGCTAGTAATAACGGGGACATTGTGAAACCAGGAATAACCTTCCCCTGTCTTCAGCAGTTTGGGAAATCATTTCTAACCCAGTGAGTATATAACTTGGGAACAAGTCAAATGGTTAATTATTCACTGAGAGATTAGTAATTAATCTGTTTTAGACCAAGTATGTAGGACCTGAATAACATAAGGATGTCCGATGTCTGGAACAATGAGTCTTTGGGACCATTTCCAAAAAGGCAGTAATCTTTCCTAAACAGTTATGACTAACCAAGGACAAAACCCAAGTGCCGGCAGCTACCGGCAAAACCGAATCAAAATGGACAGTGATTTCATAAAACCTTTCAGACTCACTTTATCTTAAAATATGAATTGACGACATCTTTTCTCTTCTCAATAAATGATTGGTGAAAATCACATGACTCTTCAGTAAATCACGTTTAAACAGCATTCGCATCTTTACCTGAAAATGAAAGGACAAAGTCCAGCTCACCTTACCTAACCAAAACTAGGAGGTACTGTGATTTATCAAAACACGTAGGTTAGAATGAAAGATCTACCCCTTTCCTGCAATTGAAGTTAGTTCTTTTATGGCCAATTTTGAGAGTAAAGTAAGATTTCATACAGCACTGAGTTTCTTACAGTTCATAAATTTCCCCTTTGGTATTTTTCAATGTATTATTCCCATAGTTCCCAGACTTTTTGACTAAGGCACCCTTAATCCACGATTTCTCTATATTTCCAGTTTCCCCAATCTCAACCTCTGTAGATATTCATTCTCCACAGGATCTAACAAGGTCACACCAAGAGCCATAAGACACAGCTTTTCCACCATCCATATCAACAATGTTCCCCTAACAGAAAGGATTTGCAATGCCAGTCTTAATGCATTATACACCATTTCCAGACACCGGGCGGCTCAGACAATGGCATGAGGCCGCTGCATAAAAACACAGAATCAAGATTCACCTGCCTTCAGTCCTCAGCAGTGCACCCAACACATGCTCTCCCATGCAAAACTACACCAACCTTTCAGGAAATCCTTCACTAGAGGAAAAAGGGGGTGGCCGGGGGGGGGGGGGGGCGGGTAGTGGTTACCCCAAACAAGAGATTTACAGAAATAGAGTTTTTTCTCATCTTTACTCTTGCAAAAGAAAAGGATAGCTTCTTGAATAAAGCTGTTTATGCAAAACAGCAAATTCTGGGATAGACTTAGAATCCAATCACTGGCATTATCTGGAATGACAATAGTATTCACAAATAACTGATGTGCACAATGATCACCATGAGCCACTACGTGCCTTTAATGTTATTAAACATAAAAAAAGTGCTGTAAGTGTATTTGACTGAATTCTTTGAAAACAGTTAATCCATGAATAGAATATATGGTTACTCTTCATTTTGAACATGAGTGTCCCAGGTACTCCAGACTGAATTAACCATTTGTGTATACTGAATTGAGTATAATCATAGAGCATTAGAATCACACACTAAGTGAAGAAGCAAAGCTATGATTGTCCTCAACACTAGCTCTTCCCAGCTAGCCCATGGACGTTTTAAGAACGGCTTCTGAAAGGATGATAATAAATCAAGAATAGATGAGGTGTTCCCCAGCTTCTGAATTTTTTTTTTTTAAGTTGACTGGTAATTCTTCTATTTGTGTGAGGAATGAGGAATGTCCTCCTAAAACACTGTGTTTTCAGGATCTGACCAACCACAACAAAAAGAAAACATATTTGCACCAATCCCTAAGCAGTTAGCATGACTTTTGCTTGGAACAGGAGGACATACTGTACTTAAATTTACCCACTACAAATGGTTCCCCTCCACTCAGCCATTGCTATTAAAAGAACCAAGCTGTTCTAAAGACAAGCAGGAAGAGGATATCCAAAATGTGTAGGTGTGATATTTTCATAGAGCTTCTCAAAATTCCAAATACCTGAATACAAACCGAAGCAAGTTAAAACCCCAACTCAAGCTTTAACCCAAATTAATTAGAAAAACAATGTCCATGTATTGCTCCATTCAGTTCCATGAATATATTTTTATAAAAAAGCTATTTGTGTAAGACCATTTATGAATGTTTGCAAAAAACCATGTGATCCAAAGTCTAAATTTCTTTTTTTTTTTTTCCACATTTTTTTTCTCTCCAGCTAGGGCTTAAAAAAGATACAGACCTTTTTGTCATTTAAGAACCTATTTTGTCCCATGTAAATTAGTAAAACAGTCCAAACCTTCTTAGAGTTCTGAAAGCAATGTTTTTGAAAGACATCTTGCCCTTATTAATTGGGTTATAAGGGATATACTGAATATGCCTTATATGCTTGCACTGTAATAACTGCCATTGGGATTCAAGACTTATGACTACAAGTCATAGTCCCATCTTCTAGGAAGAGCTAATCTAATATAGGCAAGACATGTACACATAAAATTGTTACATTCCCCTCTGAGGAGTATAGACAAAAGGAGAAGGAAAATCCTTAAAGAATTTGGCTAGCATGGAAGAGAAGGAAGGACAGTAGGGATAGAATAGAACAAACAAAGGCCTGAAAACCTGAAAAAACACAGCCTATTTACAGGACATTAAGGAAGTCCATGGACGCCTCAGAAGGCTAGAAAAGTGATAAGAATTGAAACTATCTAGGTGGGACAGGTTCAGAGGTCACCTGTCCTAACACCTTTGTTTTCCAGATAAGGAAACCAGGCTCAAGGTGATGAATATATCAACAAATACTTCAAAGTACTATTTACTCGGGCGCCTGGGTGGCTCAGTGGGTTAAGCCGCTGCCTTCGGCTCAGGTCATGATCTCAGGGTCCTGGGATCAAGTCCCGCATCGGGCTCTCTGCTTGACAGGGAAGCCTGCTTTCCCCTCTCTCTCTGCCTGCCTCTCTGTCTACTTGTGATCTCTCTCTGTCAAATAAATAAATAAAATCTTTAAAAAAAAAAAAAAAAAAAACCAAAGTACTATTTACTCTACTATGCACTGAGATGCAAGGATGAGTGACAAAATGTCGTTGACCTCAGCAAGTTCGTGGGGGGGGGGGTGTCGTGGGGGGGGGTAGTGAAGACAGGGAAAAAAAAAAACCCACATAAACAATTAAATTGATCATTTCAGGTTTTGATAAGTCCTAGAAAGAAAATGTGATAAAAGGTGAAATGGAGATAGAGGGAAGAAACTGCTCAAACCTGAGTCACAGATGGCCTGTTCAAAGATGTGACATTTGAGCTGAGACTTGAACAAGCAGGAGCCATACCTGAGAAGATGTGGGTAAAGAGCATTCTAAACAGGAAAAACAGTGAGGGCAAAGACCAAGACGGGAACAATTTAGCAAATCTCAAGAACAGCATGAAGGCCAACATGGTTGGACCTTAATAGGGAATGGAGTGTGTTGGAAGGATGCACTGCCAGCCTGAACAGCTTAGATTTATTCTAAGGGTAATAAAAATTTATTGGAAAATTTTGAGCAAGGAAATGCATTATATAATTTATACCTAATAAGACTATTCTGAGGAGTGTCAGGGAGGGTAGTGAAGAGCTTTTGTAGCACACTAGGCCAGTCAGTGTGTGGCCAGAAGGACACTGATGTTCCCCTTTCACTATCATAACTTGATATACCCATGGGACAGCCAAGTGAACATATTAAGCAAGGTATTTATGTTGGGAACTCAGGAGAAGATGCATTCATGGCTAGAAAACTTTGGAATTTATCAGTATATGCACAGTATTTGAAACCATGTGATTATTGCTATCTGCTAGAAAGAGCATTTAGATACAGAAGATAAAGGGATTGAGAACAGAGCCCGAGGCGGGGACTACAGGGAGAGACCAGCAAAGAGACTAAGAGGCAGTGGGAGAAAAGCCTCAAAACAAGGGCAGTGAACGAAGTTGGGAGAACCAAGCATTTTATCAAGCAAGGCATGACGATCAACTATTCCAAATGCTATTAAGAGCAAGTCAATTACCATATGGAACATTAGGAATAACATGAAGGACATTAGGAGAAGGAAAGGAAAAGTGAATTGGGGGAAATCAGAGGGAGAGACAAACCATGAGAGACTGTGGACTCCAAGAAAAAACCTGAGGATTTTAGAGGGGAAGGGGTGGGAGGATGGGGTAGCTCGGTGATGGGCATTAAGGAAGGCACGTATTGCATGGAGCACTGGGTGTTATACGCAAACAACGAATCTTGGAACACTACATCAAAAACTAAGGATGTACTGTATGGTGACTAACATGACATATTTAAAAATAAATAAAATGCAGAACCAAAAAAATTTAAAAAAAGAGTTGAAAATATGAAGACAGAAAATGACCACGGGCTTTGGCAATATCTATGGAAGGTGAGGAACTTGAGACGTTAGTAGAGATTATGTGCATTTGAGGAGTGTTGATGGACAGACTCCATAGTCTACAGCTCCAGAGTGACAAGAGCCTACATCCGTTGGGCCAAGAATGGGGATGCATGGGCCACAGGGTCAGTTCTAAAGACCACAAAGCACCACAGCAAGTTATAATGGCTTTCAACTGAGCGCTACCAATAGCAAAAGTCACTCAACAAGATAGGAGAGAATAATGGGGCGAAATACAAAATGGCCAAGTTCTTTTGAAAAATGTCATCACAGGATACATTGCATGGCATCTGCCTTTTAAAAGATGGAGTAAAGATAGCTACAAAAATATCAACTTCCCATATTTTTGTTCCTCTCTTTATCATATATTAGGAGTGGGCTTCTTTTAGTATTGCTAATACTCTGAATATAAGCTAGTCTTTCCAAGCATCATTCACCCAATTGTACAGTCTAACATAGGTACTACCAAACTCATAAAGTACGTATGTGTCTAATTATTTTTAATCAGGAATGCCCCTTTAATTATTCAATTTTTATTAGCTAGCCCACTAACTGTAATTAGGCCCAGAGAAAAATGTAAGTTCACAATATAACAATGGAAATCATTATTTCCAACAAGTACCCTAATAAAAAAATTTACTTACCTAGAAGGTAAATAACACAATATTAATAGCTCACCATTAAAATCCCATCTCAGAAATATTTCTATCTAATGTTACTTAGAATTTACATATCTTGTTGCCTCCCTAAAATGATGTACTACCAAAGTCCAAATTGTATCTCATTCCAGTATATTGTATATCATTACACCTTTGGTCCACTTAAAGAAAGTAAAGGGGAAAAAACCCAAAGTTTGGCCCTGGGCTCCTTCATACTATCCCATGCCTTTATTGGCCTTTTAATCCCAACATGAGAGGCGCTAGGAAAATGAAGATGTATCTCAGCCTTCTGAGGAACTATGTGATTGTCTCCAGAAGGAATTCACGATTATAAGGGGGGAAAAAACAGTGAGGATTATGAAACACTTTTTTTTTTAAACAAAAAAGTATTACAACTATTCTTTCTTAGTTTTTCTCATGACAAAGCTGCAGATGCTGGGATTTTCTGTATGCATGCAGCTCTAAGGGCAATGCGGCACTCTTGGAATATATTATTTCACTAATCTACATGTACATATTTCCTTTATCAATCTTTATAGGAGTGGAGGCAATTCTCGATATTCTAGACAATTATCAGGCACTTTTTTAATGTCATTTAAACTTGTGATGCAGTAAATTCTCTCCCAAAATTCTGTCAAACCCCAATCATATTGGCTTCAGTACAATGAGAAAAAGATGAAAACAGAGTGTACTCCAAAATCACATTAACACAGACTCATTAATCATTGCATTACTAACAAATGTTCCAGATTTTTATACATAGTTCAAAACATAGTTCCATATCCTTCTATACACAATATTTTCCAGAATTATTCATTTCTAAATAGGAACAAAACTATACATTAATTGATACAACAAGAGAATGCATTTTTTAAACAAGTTTTCAGACATTAATGGCTCTGCGTAAAAATACAAAGCATGCTTCAGAGGTACACCTTCTTGGAGAGAACAGTTGAAGGAGGAAGCGATGGTCTGGCAGTGGTCAAAAGCCATCCCATAATCCAGTGCAAAGTCAGTGGCAACCCTCTCCAAGTTCCATATGAGACACGCAGGCACTGAGAATGACATCAGGGAAGGACAGAGTGTTGTCTGTGCCTCCCCAGATGTCCTGGCAGGAGACAGACTTTTCCCTATCAAAGGGAAAATCAGTCAGCAAATGTGTCTCAGTTGACAGCTCTAGATCACAACTTTTGAGCAGTGACAGGCCAGTGACCAGAGGGACACCGAGAGGTCTTTCTGTGATGCTAAAACTAGAGGCACACTGCTTCATCATCCTAATTACAGAAACTAGAGGCTGAGAAAGGAAATGAGGTTCCACAGGCAAGGGGAGACCAAGCTGTGATACAAAGCACTTAAATCTGAACTCAGAAGATCTGACTTCTATTCCTGGCTTTGCCATTCACAAACTGTGTAGCCCTGGGCCTGTTATTTAGTCTGTCTGTTCCTCTGTTGTGTGACTTACACACTTAGGAAGACAGCAACATCTGTCTTGTCTGCCATATGGATTTTATAAAAATTCAGTGAGACTATGTATTTAGAAGCTCTTGGTAAATTATGAAGTCTTGTGGACTTCTCATTTTAGGCAGGAGCCCATCCTTTAAAATTGTAGGCAGTGCATAGCCAGGGAAGGTTTTAGGTCTTCATAGTAACTGATTAAAAATGGTATTTTAGGGAGATGAGACCTGCAGTAAGGAACTGACCACTGGCAGAGAGACTTGAGTCAGAAACGTCATCTAACAGGCTGTAATAGGCTAAGTGGGACACAGCAGAACTTTTCTAGGGCAGTGGTGGTTGAAACACAGGTAGGGGATCTTTTTTGGACCATGTTAAGCATAGGGGATAATAATGTATTACAGATGAATGTCACAGGAGCTACCATTAGAATCAACCCAATCACTCCATCCTGCAGCTCTCCTCTACCATCCTAAATTTAATTCCACGACTCTCCTGGGCCTTCTCTTTCTCCTCTATCTCAAACTCAGACCTCTACTGGCTCTGCCAGACTCCCTTCTCAAAATGTTTTTCACTTCCTCACAGCTGCTGAGGAAGCTCTTTGCCCCCATGTGGTGTCTGGTCCCTTAATCTCAGGCCCCTTCCCAGGCCATCTGACTTCCGTTGTTTTGGCAAACCGGGACTACAGTGTCAGACATTTCAGCAACACCCTCACCAGCCTTCTACAGTCTTTCCTCACGGTGCTCCACCTGTCCTTCTCATGCCCCGCCCCCATTCAAACAGGCTGCTTCCGCGGTTTCCCTGGGTTACGTGGCAACACCAGCAAAAATCACCGAATAGAGCCACCTGGGTTGTGATCTCCAACTTCCAATGAATTCTTTCAGGACGAGGACAATGTCTGGTTCACTACTGTATCCACAGAAGCGGGCCCAGGGCCTGGCATCTAGAACATCCTCAGTGTATACTGCATGAGTGAAAATGATGATATTTGGAAATCCTAGAAGCCAGCTCTCCTGTTGGAACTCCTTGGAACTTCTTGGCTTTCACCTACCGTCTTGCTGCTCCTCTTTACAAGCTCTATTTTCCTTCCTATTTCCCAAAGAAAAGTATTTCCCAGGGCTCCTCACTCAGCTCCCTTATCCTCCCCTTTTGCTCACTCTCCAACAGAGACTAGTTGCCACCAACAAACACAGGAGAATGTCGAGAAACCATGACTATTTCCACTAGGACCCAAACTCAACACTCTTGCTAAGAGTCCCACAACTTGAACCCTGCTCCAGGAGGGTGAAGCCTCACAAGAAAAAAAAAAGACCCCAGTGAGAGGGAACAAAGGTCAGAGAGGAATTTGACCCTCCCAGTGGGGCAACTGAGCCTCAAGTGGGATTGACAGGCAAGCTTTGCCACCAGACAGCCACTACCATGTCCTACATTAATGACAAAGAAGCCTGTTTTCTCAGGAATCATTACTTGCCTTTAAAAGTGCAGGTTCTCTGAGGCCTGAGGGCTTTACGCCTTTACCGTCATTTGGTGCCCTTCCTCTAAGACAGCTTTTCACCTAAAAGAGAAAGGTTTGCTTCAGCACTTCATTATAAATGGGGAAAATGGACCCATTCCCCTGAGACCCTAGTCCCAAATCTCTCCCTTTAGCCTACATGGATTTGGCTTGGACGAAATGTCCAAAGTTCAGCCTCTAGCTAGGCTCGGTATCTTGATTCCTCCCACCCATCAATGCCCAGGCACAACTCAAAACCACATTTATAACCACAGGTTCTTCATAGCCCTATGTGAACAGAGCAATTACATAAAATCAAATTTGTCTTTGCCCCAATGGCTTTTCCTTTCTTTTCTCTGTTATTTGTACCCCCACTCCTTAGCCTGTGGGGCTCAAATCTCAGTCATCCTTGATGCCTCAAGTGCTCAGTTTGGATCAGGCATGGGACATATGCAGTCTTCTCACCATGACAGACTCCAGTTTTTTGAGGGCAGAGATTTTTATCTTACTCTTTATGGTGAAAAAGGCAAAGGTCTTTTTTCATGGCTGGTAATATATATTCCTGGTTTTTCTTGAACTTATTCCCCCAGGAGGAAGATAAATTATTTACTGGACTACGCCATGTGGTCTTACGAATACCTCTCAACTCATATAAAACTAACCTAAATAACAGAAGAAAACCATTTTCAATATGACCTTACCTAGTTCACACAGAAGTTAGGTTGTGATTTTACAGAAAATGAGGCACTTGTGGGCAATTAGTTATTTAAATACCTATAAATCTCCATGTTAAAAAATTTTTAATGTCCAGTAAAAAAATCTGAAGTAAAAAAATCTGGGGGAAATTTTTAAAATAAAATTCTGTAGCAAGTGAGTTTGAGATGAGTGTAGATAATTACAGCAACCTGCCTGACACATGGCAAGAATTCCCCCACACATATGCTTAGAAGATATTCCTACCCATCCTTTAGTTTTGAGGCACTCAGATAGCATCATGTAACTTTAGCAAGTTAGAAGAATGCCTCTGATGAAAATTCTTGGACCTGAGAGCCATTGCTTGCATTTAAAATAAAATGGCCTATAAGCTCCCACTTTCAGGATAGTTCCCACACAAAGTTTTCTTTTACATAAAATATATATCCTTCCAGACTAAGTGAAAAGAGTAGAATAAAATATTTCCACTACAATACATTTATCTCCACCCGCTGTTGTCTACACAGTGCTTTTCATTTATCCCTGAGCTCCCAGGCTCCAATTCTATGAAAGCCTTTCCCTTCGCCACCACTCAACAGGGACTTCTACCCTGCTGACTCAAATGCTGACATCTTGTTGCAGAAATCTGAGTACCTCACGGTGGATCCATGCATCAGTCACTGAGGGACGCTGCCAACCTCTGTCACAAGTAGATTAAGACAACACACATAAAGCTGCAAACATTGCCCTAACTAATTAGCAGTTCTGTTTCCATTATCAGGGCTGCAGAAGGACCGAGCCCGGCATCACCAAGCTCACTCCTGACATCGCACCTACGAGGTGAGAGCCTTCCAGCTCCCAAGCCCCAACAGATCATCTCCAATGAGAGGGCTTGTCCTTTAGCCACCATCAAGATGATGTGTTTTGAGTACAAAGCTCATTGGTTTACAAGCCCTCATAATCTTCATCTGAAAATGATGACAATAAGATATAAGACTTTTTAAAACTTGAATAATCACTAAGCAGAATTCACAAAACTAAAGAATCCTTCACTGCTCTTAATGTACCAGTTATCTAGTAAGAAGGGGAAGAATCATTTAACAAATGAAATATTTTTACACCCTCCCAGAATGAGCCTTATAAATGGGTCATTCACTTGTTCTGATACTATCACTTAGGTATTATCCTAATTGTAAGTGATTCTGAGGGTTTCTTTTTACCTTATGTAATACCAGAGCAACATACCTACAAGAAGGTAAAATTAAGTGTCATATCTCCACAGTGTTTTAGGTGGGCTTGCTGTCTGCATCACCCTTGTAAGCCCTCCAACATAATAGGAACCTTCGTTAAAGGGTAACATATTAACCAGGAAACTATCAGCTGCACTGACCAAAGTCGATATGCCAATCACTCATCTACATTTGAGCAGTCTGATTATCCATAAGTAATAAAAGTGTCTCCATAGAAACCAAGTATACAGTGGAATTCACTTGCCGTAAAGGATCTATTTTAACAAAAAGACTTCAAGCCAAGATTTTGCTCTAACTTAGGTTTACACATCATCTTTCACTGATATCATTAGATATTACACCTTTGGGATTTCACAGTCTTGAAGATTACAGAAAGCTCTGCACATGGGGAGAGGAAAAAAAAAAAAAGGTTTGGAAGAAAAGATTTGCATATGTAGTTATAAAAATACCAAAGCAGATTCCATGCTAAGCTCTGCCAAAAAGAGAATAATTACCATTGCCCATCAGCATGCAGGCTTGAAATTATATTCTCTTCTCCCTGCAGAAGCAGTCATCAGATTATTAAAATGAGGTTATCCTGACTAAACTCAAATAGTTCTTATACGGAATAAACACAATGCAATCAACAGACAAGCTGCGATTTCCCTCCCACACAAACTATAATCTTTTGTGAAATATATATTTTAATGAAGAATACATAGCCCTCCTCCACGTCTGGTTCTGCTCTCATACTCCTCCACATAAAAGCATACATACATTTTAAAGAGAAGGTGAAAAATTTTATAGCATCTAATAACATCCCCTACGATGTACGGCAAAAAGAAATGTTAGCATCTGAACTAACCCCAAATATATCTTTTTCATATAATGTTATTCTTATGAAAATAAAGCAAGTTACCAATGGCTCCTGGGGACAGTAGGCTGAAATAAACCTAAACAATGGATCTCACCAAAATTTTAATGATTTCTTTCTAATTAGATGCATTATGAAGGCTTAATTCATTCAATGACTAATGACTCAAAACCCAAGAAAATGAATTTTAATCTTTTGCAAATTTCAAATTATAAATTGTCATGAGTCATACTGCTTATTCAAAAAGCAAGTTTTTGAAAGGAAAGTTTTTTTGTAGGTGAGGTTTAAAGTGGCACTCATTTTTCCTTCTCCTCCAATAATCTGAATTTTAAATGTCAAAAATTAAAACAATATGACTGGATAGTTGGATAGATTTTTACCATTAGGACATCTAATTGGAAATGAGGCTACAAAAAGTAATTATATATGCCCATGCTCACTCAATAGAATTGTAAGAGGCAAAAAAGAAACAAAAATGTCTCCACTAGGGCTTATTTACCCCACATAGCACCTGTCTCAGCTTCCTAGGCTCTGAAGTATATTTCTGAATTTGATTCCTAGGAAGCATGCCATGAAGAAATTAGTTACAGTAACAAATAACCTTGGTAATCTGTTACATCAAGGGGCTAAGCCTTCATGGGAGTGGGGAGAAGAAAAAAAAGAGTAAGATTTGCTAAAGTCTAATCAATTAAAGTTATTTTTCCACAAAGAAACAGTCTTAAAAGATCAGAAAACCAATTTCATCTAAATGCTTAAATGGCGTAATTGCTTTACACTAAAAGGAGTGTTTTAATTTTGTCTAATTGTCATTTAAAAAACAAAATCATCACTGAAGAGATAGCCTGCAAACAGGGGCAAAGCAGAGTTGGTTGAATTCACATGTGTACCTCAGCCCATCTGCATAGAACCTGCTCTTTTCTAACTCAGCAAGAGGTCAAGCACTACTTTTGCCAACAGAGGGACATCAGAGAAAGGGAGAGAGAGGAGGAGATGAAAAGAGAAAGAGGCAGTAAAGGAGGAGATGGGAAGACAGGACTAGGAAAAAAGTTCAGTAGATGGGTTGGTGCATCGGGAAGCAAACGTAGCTACTGACATGCTGGGGAGTCATTCCAAAGACAGTTCAGGAGCCTCATTCTCACAGGTGTAAGAAAGATATGGGAAGAAAGAAGAAAATGAGAAAACATTTTTGTGAATGCAGTCATAATTCCCCTTTCCACACGCGTCCACTGGTGCCGGGCTCTACTTCCCAAAGCCTGTCGATGTGAGGTGCAGGCTAACTTTCAGAATCACCTCCAAACACAACTGGATGCAAGACAACACAGAGCCCCACGTATCACCAGGAATGCTGGCACACCTTTCAATTCAAAGCCCCTATTTCGTACGTACTTGGGATCCTAACAGTCCGGCTCTCATGGATAAAACCTGGCCAGTGGATTTGAAAAACAAAAGCCCAACTCATTAAAGAGAACTCGGTGCCCTCCCTGGCCAACCCCACAGAGTCCCCGGGTGCCTCCACGGCAAGGTTCTGACGGTCCGCTTTCTTGGGTTCCGGAAATGCACCTTTCCCCACACGCAGCCTCGCAGGGCTAAGGAACCCGCGGAGCCAGAATTGCCGCTGTTCACAAAAGGAATTCCCCCTCCCTTCCCCTCCTTCTCCCTCCCCTTTCTTCTCTTGTCCCTCCTCCCATCATCCGCTGGTAAAGAACAGCACTCTGCTACCTGCCTGGATCAACACCGTGAGTCCCTGTCTTCAAGCATTCAGAGAATTTAACAGCCTGGAAATTCCTGTTGTCCGTTCGCTGAGGTCACAGATAAAGCTAAACAACGGCCGTGGTTCCCATCAATCATAAGTCACTCACTGATAGAATGTATGGTAGGAGACCTGATGTAAGCAAGTCACCAGAGAAAATACCCACTGATGACGCATATCCAGGCATAAAAATAGTTACAGGGCCCTCAAAGGGATTATTCAACAGCCTACATTTAGACTTTCTTACAAGAGACCTGAAGTCAACGTGCTGCAGTTTAATGGCTGGAGAGAGTTGAAGTTTTAAGCTTCCTCAACAGACATAACCACAAATAGCTGCTTTAAATAAGCGCCCGCAATAACAAGCTGTTTAGTAAATTTTAACACGACTTTATAAGCATTCAACGGGACCGCCAACTATCTTATAAAATGCCACGTAATCTTCTCTTTTATGCATGTTCTCCCTCATATAACAATTCCTCTCTTTTAACAGAAGCTCCCCAAACACGAATACTTAATTGGCTCAAAGAAAAACAACATCCATCGCTTTCCAAATAGATGTTAGGAAAATAACATACATTGCAGTTCTGCATCTATATCCTCTTAAAACATGCTTTTAAGGAGAGCTGAGCTTAATTATAAGTTTCGCCAATGAAACTGACATGCTGCATACTGTATTTGCAATTATATTTCTTCCTGCATGCGTTTGATCATTTATAGACATAATTATCACATGCACCAGATACACCTACAATGGTACCTGACACACAGTAGGCATTATTACCGTTTGCCAAATAAGTGAATGAATAAATGAATCAATGAATGTTATGTACCAATATTTTAATTGAGTGACAAGTAAGATGGTAAGTAAGACTGAAATCCTGCTGGTTTTTTTTTTTTTAATTTTATGAGGAGGAAACTAACTTTTTACATGTGTAACAACTTTAATAGTTTCAAGTCATCTGTTCTCTTTTTCCTCCCACTCAAACATATGCACAGTTACCATGCATAGAAAGGGCTTTCACATACTTTCATATTAGAAAATGCTGGATTTTTTGCACACTTTAATATCTGAATATATAAAAATGTTCCCTTCCTGGGCTCCTTTAAGCAAATGTGCTGACACAATGAACTATAAAGGCAACCATCTATGCCTCTGAACTTGCATACCCTACTTGTTACTGTTCGTCTTAGTTACGGATCCCTTCCCAACAATGGACAGATGTGCATTGTTGCCCAGTTAATTACTAGCTGTGATAGAATTTATCTCAGTGCTTACTGATATTAACTACCCCACCCACGAAATTGGCAAATACCTATTTGCAGCATTGCCATAACTTTCAACAAATGTAAGGGCTTTATTCTAGAGGGTATTTTTCCAGCAAAAGGAACCAGATAACATTTTCTTCCTATCCTGGTAGGTTCTACATCACTTTCCTCAAGTATGATAACACTGCTATAAATACAAGTGAAAATTATTTTTAGTACTAAGATTTCGCAAAGCATTCACGTTTCTCTCCTGTGCATATGTGTCAACAGTATGTGTCCTAGTTTAGCAAATCTAAACGGAAATGTTCACTAGTGCCCTCTAGGTGAGCACTGTGAAGGCACTTTTGAAGAAACACACGTGTACTTCTTTTCACCTATATCATCCACTCACGAACACTGCAAAAACCATCAACAGTTCAGCAATGAATTACTCACACAAAATGGAGAAAAATAAAACAGATTAAATCTAGGGTCTCTTTTATTTCATAAGGTCTCATTATTCATTTTTGAAAATGCATAAAGAAAACATTTTAAAAACAAGGGGAAAATCAAACAGACAAGATAATGAAACATATTTGTGTTTGCTGAAGAACAGAGAATATACTTAACTGACTCAGAGACCAAAAATCCTTTATGAATTTTACAGAAGCTCGTGTTTTTAAATAGTTCAAAAACTGGACAAGGCACCCAGAAGTAATCAGATTTCACTGCGCATCATACATGTGACAGCCTTCAGTCATGGTGATCTATACTGGTCAAGTCCGAATTCAAGATCCTCAGATAATTTAAAACAAAACCAATCTTCAAAGCAGGCACTGTTTCAAATTGCACAGACATAACCTATCAATCCAGAGATCACAGATCGAGTTCCATAAGAAATTATTTCCATCAGCACTCCTGGTTTTAGTAATCCCATGCCTGTTAAAATTTACTATCAGCAGCACAACTGATTTTTTTTTTAAAGAAAATGGAACTTCCTTATCCTGTAGTAGAACCTATGCTATCATTACAATAAGTTAAATCTGTGACATTATTTTCTGCTGCAACAAAGAAGTTAAATCACTGCTTGAGAAATGCCAACAACTATGTTCAAGGGGTACTTGCTAACTTTTATCTTTTTGAAATATCAAACAGCACAATCACCTGGTCACTAAATTAAGACCAGGTCATTTAATTATCTGGACAGAACTAGGGGTTGGGTTGGGGAGCATATACTAAAGATGATGTAGCAAAAAAATCTGCTTTTTCAACTTTAGGCTAGCTAGAAGCTGTATTTATATTCACCATGTCACTAACAGAATACCACAATAATAAATCTTTTTTACATCCCATGGCTCTATTAAAAAAAGGGGGGGGAATGCATCCCGAGTTCACTATCCTGGGCTCAGCCTAGGACAAACCCATTATGTTCAGACTATAAGGTTAATTCTCCCTTCCAGTTCCAGTATTATGGCAGGATTGTTTTATTTTAATTTATTTAACCAAATACTTAAAATGTCTCATTGTTTAACAGCAGACTTTTCCAGTTAGCAAATATGATTGCTTTCTGGACATTTTATGACTCATGGTCAGTTAAGCCATTGTCTTCACCCTGTCCCACCATGCAATGCACCTACATGAGCACATGTGAGTGCGCGCGTGCGCGCACACATACACACACACGCACACAATCTTTTCCTCCTACCTCATCTCTGAGCAGGCCAAACTTTCACCAAACACCAGCTCTAATCATCACAGCTCAACAATTTTACCAAATGACGCCTCTCTCCCTTGTCTGTCTTCTCTCTAACTCCACCACCATGATCTCAGTCTTAGCCTTCCACATTCCGTGTCCTAGGTAAATACAATAACTATCCTATGTACCAAAAGTAACCTTTATGAAACACAAATGTGACTATGTCCTCGGATTAAACCTTTCAATGGCTCCTGGTTGCAGGATAAGGAGTCTCATATCAGAGACCACCCTACAGCATCCTACTGATTCATGATATATCTGAACTCTATTGGATTTGGAACCGCTTGAGATCAGAGGCTGTGCTGTGCTGGTGGTTGCATCTCTAGCTCCCCCAGAATGAGTCCCTGCACATTTGCTGAACTGAAGTGGACGGAATGGCAGGACAATGCACTGATAACTCCTGATGCAGTTCAGATGGATGACAGAGAGAGACAGCACGGCAGAACAATGGGTTCAACCCACAGCCATCTCAGGCAATTGCATAACCTCTTTAAACCTTACTTTCCCAATCTAGAAAACAGTGTCAGGATAAAACAGAATAATATACGTTGTGTGACTCCGACAAGAGCTGGCACCGGTTTATTGAGAAGGAGCTCAATAAATGGTAGCTAATGTTATGTCTTAAATAGAAATGTGAACCGATAATTTCATTTCCAATGATCAATTGCACATACATACATATATCAGACAGCAAAATTATCTGTTTCAGCACTGCTGACTAGACACAGATCTATAGTTCTTTTCCTGTCCAGTACCATATGTGAGGCCAGTAACCATATGTGGCTGGTGTGACTGAGGAACTGATTTTTTTAAATCTTAATTAACATGTAAATAGCTCTATGAGATGGGGGGACTACCTTATTGGATAGCGAAGATTTACTGCAACTCTGACATGAGTGGTTCCCCCTTTAGGTGTTGTCTCTTCTCCTTCCACTCAAATCAGTTCTTTTGTAAGGTTCAATTGTCAAGGTCAAGACTTCTTCTGTTGCAGAAATCAGACCTAAAATAATTCATCCTATCCAAAGAGATTTATCCTAAAGTATGAGAAGATCCTATGACAGAGTTCCACATGGAGTTGAGCGAATGACCGTGTCAATGAAAGAAACGAATAAAAAACGCAGTCCAAACAATGGAAGCTCCAACACAACACAGATTACAGTGGTAACATCACAGGATTTGGGAGCCCAAGACCTTGCTTCAAAATCCCAGCTCTGGGGGTGCCTGGGTGGCTCAGTGGGTTAAAGCCTCTGCGTTCGGCTCAGGTCATGATCCCAGAGTCCTGGGATCAAGCCCCGCATCGGGCTCTCTTCTCTGCCGTGAGCCTGCTTCCTCCTCTCTCTCTGTCTGCCTCTCTGCCTAGTTGTGATTTCTCTCTGTCAAATAAATAAAATATTAAAAAAAAAAAATCCCAGCTCTGCCATTCACATTCCAAGAGTTCTTGTGGAAATCTTTTAACCTCCTATCTGTTAAATAGTGGTAATATTAATACAACTCACAAATATCTGTAATAATCAAATGAGATAAATCAGACATATAAATAGTAGTGCAATGGTGTAACTGAGACAGTTGTAAAAATAACATTAAATCTCTACCTTCTGTATCATTACAATACATAATGTCCTATAAACATGAGGTACACTACACATACATCTTGACAATTTATAAATGTCTACAGGGAAAAACTAATAATTATAAAGATGATTACATGTCCACTTATAAACTATAATAAAAGGATTCATTAAATCATTATGATCAATAACTCTAATACAGAATCTGACACCAAGTCTGCTTAATGTTGAAATGTGCTTTCAAATGCATAACCTGTCTCCTTCACTATACCATATGTACTAGGGGTCAGGGTCTGTGGCCCTCAGTAATATTTGCTAATAACAGTTTCATTTTTGTTCTGTACTTTCACATTCTTAAAGTCATCTTTAGGATAACTCAAGATAAGCCAATAATTTTATTATTCCCATTTTTTGGAAAGGCAAAGAAATAATACTGTCAGTAGGTAAAACTATCAGGTCAATAACTCCATGTGTAGAGTTCCTACCATTATACTTCAGGGAATTTCAGAGTGTTTCACATTTTCAAAAGAGAATCCAGATTTGCACCTATGTGCCCCCTCAAGAAAATTTTAACAAAATATTAGATATCACACCATATTATTATGTACTGTAATAATACAGAAGGTAGAGTTAAATGCTATTTTTATAACTTTCTCAGGTAAACCATTCCCACAACTATTATGTGTGTATATATATAACTTGATATTGGTTAATATTAATATGTAGTTTAATAGTTTTAAAAAGTGTTTTTACCCACACTCAGCAGATCCTTATAACACCTTACAAAGAAGGTAAGGTTCAGATAGTATGATCGCCATTTATAGGTAAGGAAAGGGGCTTGGAGAGTCCTTAACTCTGGACCATGGCTTTGCTGTATAGTGGAGAGCGATGATGTATGCACTTGGGCTATGGGTCCACACGTACTGCCAACTCGCTGAGTAACTTCAGGTAGGTCACCCAACCTCTCTGGACCTCACAGAATGTGAGTGCCTCACAGATCCCACCTTGCTGTTAAAATGCTATCATTCCACAACTCTGCTACCTCAGGAACATCGCAAAGAGAGGCTCCAGATGGTCTAAGTCCTGGCTGGTTCTCCACCCTCTCCCCTACATTGAACTGCCTCTTCAGATACTCACTGTTTTTTCACAGTTGAACACACTGGATCTGAGTTTGTTAGTTTATCTTGAGAGAGCATTAGGCGCTGCTTATTCTTTGATCGCTTGGCTTATGTACAGCCAGCAAAAACATTCCGCCAAAAGAAAGGCTAGCAAGACAGACATGCAGGCATGCGGGGTCCCAGGGAAACAGGTGTGTCCTCCCATGACTCCCTCACCTCACTGCTACACTTTCACTTTGTGGGTGGAAGGTGCGTGTTTGTTTGGATGGCTATTAATATCTTTTTCATTTTTATTTTTCAAAGAAGCAGTACAAAACCCAAAGTTGATAGGAAGACAGGTTCCAACATCCAAGCCCAGGGACAGGGTAACAGTAACTTTAAAAGCAACTTAAGGGGCGCCTGTGTGGCTCAGTGGGTTAAAGCCTCTGCCTTCAGCTCAGGTCATGGTCCCAGGGTCCTGGGATCGAGCCCCACATCGCGCTCTCTGCTCAGCAGGGAGCCTGCTTCCTCCTCTCTCTCTGCCTGCGTCTCTGCCTACTTGTGATCTCTCTCTGTCTGTCAAATAAATAAATAAAATCTTTAAAAAAAAATAAAAATAAAAGCAATTTAAGCAGCCCCACAAGAAACTCTACAATGCATGGAGGGCAAGTCCAGAAGAAGTCATGGCTGAGGGGCCTGGCAAACAGCGGCACTCTGGGACCCACATCCACACAGACCCCCTCTACTGGCACAAAGAAAGCTCTTCCTATATCTCTGCGGAGGCAGGTGGCAGAGAAATAAGCAACCTGACCCCCTGAAGAGTCTTTGGAGCCTGGCAGTAACCTGAACTGCTCTAGGTTATTTTTGCTGAGAGCTAGTGGTTCTTAAAGGGACTGTGTTCTAAGTGCTCACATCCAGACACAGAATGCAAATCAATGAGAAGACCAATGTGATGTCCCTATCTTAATTAAATGTAGTTTATCAGAAGGATAATAACAAATCAATGAGAAAATATGTGGGCAGTATTTTAAAAGGATCAATCATAATATCTTGCGATATAACATCACTGGTTTAAAAAATGGATATGCTGAACCAAACTCCATTGGTTTAAAATGCAACAAGAAAGCAGGCATTCCCCAAGGCACTGTCCTCAGTGCTGGACTGCCACTTAAGAAGGGACTGCGGAGCAGAGATTCGAGACCAAGACTGAGCGGGTTGCCAGCATTGTTCCCCACAGTTACCACCCCGTTTCAATGCTTGCTGTGCCCTTACAAATATCACAACTGTACAATAAGGAAAGTGGAGGTCAGTGAGCCTTAATCGCTCACTCAGGAGTTACGTAATAGCTGATCGTGGGGCCCCTTCCACCTTCTACCTGAATGCGAAGATTTGGAAAGCAAATACCCCATTCAAAAACAATTCTCTTGAAACAACTAGTCCTTTCATTCTCTGTCCCACATCCCCAAACTGGCCAGGGAGGAACAGGAATAATCCAGTATGTACCGAGGAAAGTGGGATCTGGAGTCACAAGCACCCAGGTTTGCAAACCTGTTCCGCCACAAACTGGCTGGGTGATCTTGGTCAAGTCAGTTACAGTTCCCGAGCCTCAGTGGCAATCATACGAACACTGGCATCATCAGGCTGTTTTGGAGATTAAGATAATCATAGGCATGATATATTTGGAATGGTGCCTACCCATGGCAAACAGTTGCTAGTATTAGTTGTATTAGTATTCCTATTTGCAAGTGTGTAATTCAAGTTGCCTTGAAATTCGGCGATGTCTAAGAAAAATAATCCATCAGCTCGTTGTTAGGCAGATGCCTTACAGACATGATCTTCAGTGCTCACAAATTTGTCAGGCAAGTAATTCTACTGCCCTGAGCACATGAGGGACATGAGGCTCACAGAGGTGGAGTAAACTCGCCTGAGTTACAATGAGTAAGTGACAGAGCTGGGATTTTAACCCGGTTTAATTTCAAAGCCTGTATTCCTTCCACTCAATTGAGAAATAGTCAGGGAACAGTGTGGAGAGCAGAGGAAAGGACCTTCAGGAATAGCAACTTGTTCCTTAGGTCGGTCACATAACCTCCAAACTAGTTTTACCTTCCAGCTATGAATGTTTTTGTTGTTTGATCTTTCTCTGCAGTAAGTGACCCCTTCTAGTATTGACCCACAGGTAATTCTACGAGAATAATGAAGTTCTCTGTAAACCTACTAAAACTGTATTAAGTGTCCATTTCTGAGCCACAGACCTTCAGAAATCCACAAGTTCCATACAATAGAAATTATGAAAAAAAAATACAAATGCTTAATATCTTATAGTTCATAAAGCATTTTCGTAAACATTAGAGCATGTAACCAACCTACTCAGCAAGGTGGTTATGGGCCTATTTCTCAGGTCAAGACATTGAGGCACAGGTTAAAGCAAGTGTCAGCAGTCAACCAGAAAACAGTAGAGTCAGGTTTGAATATCCAGGTTTCCTAATATACCTATGTTCCATCCATTATGCTATATCTATCGCTAGAAAAATACCTGCCTCTTTTCTTGTGTGATCTGCTATGCTGAGAAATACATCAAGGTATGATCTACTATTAGCACCTCTTTCTGTCCTTCAATGCACTCTATTTTATTGGTGCTCAAAAATATAGTGTCACTTAACTGCTACACTATTTCCTAATATGGCATAATATCTACCCAAGAAAACCAGGTCAACAGTGTAACTTTCCAAAGCTTGAGTGTCTGGGGGACAGGGTCATCTCTTACTTATCATCATAGAGCTTGGAACGTCTTACTGCATTTTGTAGTAAGTATTCAATGATTTAATTAAATAAGGCTCAACAGTACTATAATTTTATTTTTTAATTTTTAAAATTTTTTTCAAGGGTTCTATAACTCTATAAAAGCAAATATATGCCTGTATTTTGAATAACCTTTGTTTTTAATTTGGGTACTTTTACCAGAAACTTTGACAATAGAATTTAGAGTAATCGTTATTAAATGTCTACAATGTGCCTCACGCAGTTTCAAGTGCTTTAAATTTATTAATTTCCTTATTTATTTATTCCTGGCAACAATTCTATGGGTAAGCTCTATTACTATTCCTGTTTTACAGATGAGGAAACTGAGTCACAACTTCCAAGGGTATAGAGCTGTTAATGGTACAACAATAATTTGAACCCAGGTCCTCAGGAACCCAGAGTTCAGATCTCACTTAATCTTCACAATAACCATGGGCAGAAGTAGTAAATCATCTTGGAGATTGAAGGTTGCCTTGATAATTCCCTGGTGTAATCTGATATTCATGAGAAAAATAAAATTATCTAACTTAATTATTTATACTAACAGTCCTGTTCCATAACCAAAACTTATCACAAAACTTATCACACCCATCCCATTACAATTTAAAAGGTTGTTAGAAAAATAAAACTTATAGTTATATCTTAATTTTAATATTCAGAGTTTGAATTTTTCTGGGTTTTGGTGTTTTGTTTTTTGATTTTGTTTTTTTAAGATTTCACTTACTCATTTGCCAAAGAGAGAGAGAGAAAGCACAGGCAGGAGGAGCAGCAGAGGGAGAAGGAGAAGCAGACTCCCTGCTGAGCAGGGAGCCCAACCTAGGACTCGAACCCAGTACCCTGGGATCATGACCTGAGTTGCAGGCAGCTGGTTAACCACCTGAGTCACCCAGGTGCCCCATGTAGTTTGAATTTACAGCCAATTTAGCTCTTCATGGAGTTTTGATATTTTTTCTCATATAATCTCACATACTTCACATTGTTTTTCATTCATGATCCTAAAATTGCTATGATTCTATCTAGCATCCTTTGAAATCTGCCTTTTAAAACAGAGATTCATGGAGAGATTACTTCAGAACTCAGTCTTATCTCTTTTCTCGGCTTCCTTCATCTTTTTTTCTTTATCTTCTTTTTTTTCTATTTTCCCTTTCTTTCTGTTTATTTTATTTCTTTGTCATAATGACTGCGGGTGGTACCCAGTAGTAATCTTCCCAAACTAGGAGCTCTACCATTAGCTCCAGGGACGGGGCCCCAGTTCTGCAGTCTCGGCCAGCTGCCCCCGTGAGTTCTGCACATCTCACAGGATTTTCAATCTGTTGATTCCTACAAGCAGGTCTTCTGCTGAAGGCTCTTCTCTTTAGCAATGTGGATACGTTAGTTTTATGAAAACGTACACTTCACTCTCTAGACTTCGGCTGAGTGTCACACAATATGTATTTTCTGTACTCAATTTCAACCAAAGAGTCTAGCACACTCTTACTTATTTCAGTGTGTAGCAATGAGGAGACATAACAAGTGACTGTTGGGTCTAATGAGAGCTCCAAATGGATGAAAGGAGGACCACAAATGTAACTGCTTAAAGGGACGTGTTTCAGCTGAGGTTGCTCATGCAACAGATTTTTAGTTTCAGCATCTCATTTTCGTGTAAAACCTGACCATTTGGGTGTCTATTGTCTAAATGAAATTGTCTAAAGCCAATTTCATTGAACCAGCTAAGAACCAATGGCTGATGTGGGAATAAAAGGCACAGCCTTAGAGATAAGGGGGGGAAAAGGGGCTGATAGAAGAGAAAAATATTCACACAAAACTTCATTTAATGGAGTTAAATGGAAACTTCATTCAATGAAAAATATGCATTGACTAATAATGCAGGAGACAAGCTAAAACTTAAACTGTGACCTCTTTTAAGAGGTGCTGTGCTTAAGTGTTGATCATTTTCCACAAAACCTCACAGGGAAGTCCAATCTATTTCGGTCAATATGACAGGCTCCTCTAGTCAGTCTTGTCACGTCACCTAACCTGTCACATTCATGGTCCATCGTTTTTCAGCCTCACAGAGACACCCCAGCCTCCCATCAGCTCACCCTCTTCCTCCTCGCCTATCTCTCCTCCTCCCCTCCTCCTTCTCCAGACTTCTTTCACAGTCTGTCTCAGTCCCTCTGTGCACCACTCCACCTTTTCCTTGCCGGCATCTCCACTCACTTGTCACCTTGTCCTTCACTATACCCATTCTAAAATGGATCACGACTTTAGATCACTACCCTTTCCGTTCCTACACCTGCTCAGAGAGGCTGTGGAAAATCCATGATGGACACAGAGCTGCTTCTGCTGAGCCCTCAGAACCCGAGGATCTTCACCTCATAATGCTCTTGTATAGTGTTCTTCAACACTATACAATTTTTCCAGACAGATGACTCTGCCTTCTCACCAAAAAAAAAAAAAAAAAAAAAAAAAAAAAAAAAATCAAATAATAACATCATCAGGTTTTCAAGGGAAAATTTCCTCAACATAAACTTAGCAACACACCTCCCTGCCGTGCCTTCCTTTTGCCCCAACCAGTACTTCTGAGAGCTCAGAGCACTCTGGCCGCTCCAGGATTCTGCTCAAACAATAACCATCTTGCCTTTATATTGACTACCTTTCTCCAGTGCCTCTCTATTGTCAGCGCAGATAAAGATGTTCACAGACATAAAAATGCTCGCTGGGTCCCACGTCTTGCTCTGTTTATCACCTCACCTCTCCTAAGCACAGCCACGCTTTTTGAAAGAGTAGTCAAAGTTATAAATGTCATGAGGGCAGAAAGTCTGACTATATTGTTCTCTAATTCTATAATATTTTCTTGTAGGCCCTCAATAAATAATTCTCATTGTTTAGCATTGATGCTGCAAAAAGAAAGAAAGCCCAATTGAAAAACGGACAAATCATGTCAACAGGAACTTTATAAAAGAGAATCCGATAGCCAGAATATATGAAGTGGGACTCAGCTTCATTAATCATCAGAGAAATGATAATCAAAACTACAAGGCTATACCACTAAATAACCACCAGAATGGCCAGAAGGAGGAACATGAGAATCCCACACCAGAGTGGGGGCAGTTGGGATCCTCACGCATCACTGAAGGTAGTATACATCAGTCCACCCACTTTGAACGAGTGTGTGGCAGTTAACTCTCACACCAAATACATCCAAGCCGTACGATCCAGCAAATTACCCCTAGGTATACACCCAGCAGATATGCACCAAAATATTCAAAGAAACACTATTTGAATCACCAAAGCAAAACCCAAATTCATCAATGGTAGAATGAATACACTGTAGTACATTCATATAATGAAATTCTGTACGACAATGAGAATGATTGTTAGGTGCAAGAACATGAATGAAGCTCACTACCATATTGTTCAGTGAAAGAAGCCAGAAGCCAGACACAGAAAAGAACACAGCATATGAATCCACACACATAAAGCACCAAAACAGGTAAAACCTATGTGGTGTTAAAAGTTAAGATAGTAGGGCACCTGAGTGGCTCGCTCAGTTGGTTAAGCCACTGCCTTCGGCTCAGGTCATGATCCCAGAGTCCTGGGATTAAGGCCCATATCGGGCTTCCCCTGCTCTGCAGGGAGATTGCTTCTCCCTCTCCCTCTGCCTCTCCCCCTGCCTTGTGCACCTCTCTCTCTCTCTCTCTCTCCCTCTCTCTGTCAAATAAATAAATAAAAATATTTTTTTAAAAAGTTATATAGTAGTTACTCGTTTTATTGTGACTGAAAAAGGACAGAAGCAGTCTCCTGGAACGCCGATAGTGCTGTGTTTAATGATTTACTCTTTCCTTTGTAAAAATTCATTCACTTGGATATGTACTTTTCTGAACACATATTATATTACACAATTTTTAAAGCCTAAATATATCGATTTGCCCTGATTGTCTTCTTATAGAGACATTCTTGATTTCCTTCACTGTATAACCTTCACAGACTCCAACATCTTTGAGCCACAGACCTTGGACTTCTTCGTTCTCGCACAGAACTTAGTGCCCACCAGCTCTCCATCAATGATTCTAGATAAATGAATGAACACGCTGCCTCAGCTCCACTGATAAATTCTCTTCTCTTAGAGGCTCTTGATTCTCAGCCTCTCCACTGGACTCCACTGGACTCAAGATCTGCCTACAGAACTCTGCAGTGATAATCTCATCTGCCCTTTATTTGAGAACCGGCTTTGAGTCAGGAGCTTTACACAGATTCTCGCTCTCACCCTTCAGCAATGGCCTGCAAGCCAGTAAATATTACCTCTTCCTTACAGACCAGGAAACCAAGAATCTCAGAGGTTAAGGAACTTACTTAAAAATATGCAAGTCATAAGCTGGGGAGGCAAAGTTAAAATTCAGGTCCTTCCTATCGTCAAACCAGTGACCTTTCCATAGACCACACATAACCACAGATGTTGAAAAAAAAAAAAAAAAAGTCATTGCTTTTCTCAAAGGCCTGCCTGCGTTCCTGGGCAGTGTTATCACTATTCACCTTGTCATCCAGCTGGAGTCTTGAAAATTGCCTTCTCTTCCCTCAAGCCTCACAGTGACTCTGTCCCTAGGACTGTTTCCCACACTTGACAATCCATCCTGTGCTCACTATTGTGACTGTTACAGCGTTACTTCAGGCCTCTGTTTTAGTCTTTTAAAGATTACTGTAACTGTCTGCAAACTATGTCTCCCAATCCAGGCTTAGGTCCCTCTAATTCATTCTCAGGATGCCACCTGAGAGTCTTTGTAAAATGCAAATCCAAACATGTCTCTCCTCGTTGCCTACAGGATAAAGTTCCAACATACCAGCATGGCATACCCTCCTTGACCTGGTCCCTGCCAAGCATTCCAGATCCTTCCCTTGTGACCTCCACTCCTCCTCTGATCCAGCCATACGAAGATTTGCTGCTCATAAAACACCTTGTCATTTTCATCTCTTTAGGCTTTTGCATGTTGGTGTATATCTTCCTGGAATGCCTTTCCTCCAGCTGTCTACCAGGCAAACTCCTACTCATCTCGAAAGGTGCAGCTCAAGTATTTACAACTCAGTTAAGCCCCCCAAGCTGAGCTGACTGCGCCCCGGTTAGGTCACAGCCAAGCTTTGCACGTCCTTCTCTTACAGCCCATTTCACAATGTACTTCAGTATCTTGCAGTCTGCGCTTCACTTTTAGGATGTTAGATCTTCACAGATAGACACATACCTGCTGCTTTTTGTCTGCTCTGGCCAGCACAAAACAAGTAAGTCAAAAATAGTCAAATAAGGTAGTTAATAAACAAAATCAATGATACGTAGGTATGATATTGTGATTTATAAGAAATACATATTTGGTCGTTCAGGTGATCAAAATATGTTTCTTACAAATATTGGTCTTTGTTCAGCTCCTTGTTCACAGCGCCCAAAACCCTTAGGATTTCTTAAGTGTTGAGAGTGATCAACACTTAAGTGCCTTTTGTTATGTTAATGAGATGACTTTTGGAGGGCATCTAAAGATGGGGGATGGTTATCAATGGATCCAAACAAGTGATTAGAGGGTTGGAACTTTCAGTCCCACTCCCTATCCTCTAAGAGGGGCTGGGGGTTGAACCAATCACCAATGGCCAATGGCTTAGTCAGTCATGACACTGCGGAGAAGCCTCTATAAAAACCGGAAAGGACTGGGTCTGGAGAGCTTCCAGGTTGGTGAACACATGGAGATAGGAGAGGGTGGCGTGTCTCTTCCTGGTACCTTACCTTATGTATCTCTTCCTCTGGCTGCTGATTTGTATCCTTTATCATATCCTTTAATAAACAGGTTAATGAGTGTTTCCCTGAGTTCTGTGAGCCACTCCAGCAAATTAAAAGAACTTAAGGAGGAGGTCGCTGGAAGCTCTGATCTGTAGCTAGTGGGTCAGAAGCATAGGTAACAACTTGGACTCATGACTGGCATCTGAAGTGGGGGGTAGAGGGCAGAAATTAAGCCCTTAACCTGTGGAATCGGATGCTATCTCCAGGTAAACAGTGTCAGAAGTGAGTTGACTTCTCAGACACCAGCAGGACACTGAGACTTGCTGGGTATTGTGTGCGCAGGATTCTCCTACATGTTAGAATTGGGTCTGGAAACCTTAAAAGAATGAGGATATAAAATCTCAGCTGCAGATCATTTATTTTCAAAGCCAAAGAGACTGTCCCAAGCAGAAACAATAGAGGAAGTAGACCATTCTTTGTGTGAAGAAATGATAAATGCAGTCCAAAGTGTAAGCTGAAAACACTATCTAGGTGTTGTGCAAGGCTCCTCAGGAACACAAGATCATCAGGTTGCCAGCCAAGTACTACCTCCCACCACCACCACCAGAGCCATCTATGATGCTGGGCAGGGATGATGTTCAGGAATAAAAGGAAAAGGGTAAAGATCTCTACTGAGCAGGGTATTTCTTGGATCCCTAATCTCTGAACCTAGCACAGATAACCATCCATATTCAACCTCAAATTTTAGGTGGTACAAAAACGGTCAAAAGATTTCTTAGAAATTATTTACAGAGCTAACCAGGATCGAGCAGAACATTCAATTTACCCCCAGGATCAGCAAAACTGGAGCAGAGCAAAAATAAACATTTTTCACACTGACCTCTCATTTCTAAAATGCAGGACAGGAACATGGACATGTAATAAATAATCAAATGGTGAGATTATCACTTCAAAGTGAAAAAAACACAAAGCAAAGGACTGTGGGATTGACAGGGATGAGCATCGCTGGGAAGCCTGAGTGAGAGAAGAAACCTCAAGTTTCAGAACTTCGCCAGAGGCCAAGAATTTGGGGGCTGGAATACTTAATCCTCCAATCACTCCACACCACCCTGGGTCCTCAGTAGGCAGGACACCAGATGATGGACAGAAAGCACTCCTTCCCACAGAGGAGGAAGCTAATTACAGCTTTCATGAGCCCCCACACTACATGAAAGCTACAATTTCAGGGCTCTCCCTACAAAAAGACTGGAAAGAAGCAGCCAAACACCCCTAGAGACACACAGAAAAGCAATAGCTATGTTGACGTTCCAAAAAGAGGAAAGGGGAAGAGCCTTTTCCTCACAGTAGCATTCTTTAATTGCTTTTTCTTGCTTCTTTTCTGGAGAGAAGGGAGGTGGGTGAGGGCAGCGAGATCATGTAAAAAACCAGAGGGCAGCTGAACATGAACTTCTATCTGGCCTCCTTGCACAAAGGCCTTATTATAATATACGCATAAAAATGCGTGGGCAAGACATGGAGGGTTGGTTCCCCGCATTGCCCTCCAAACTCACTCCCAACCCTGCGCCTTGGATGCACTTGTGCCTGCACACCCTCTGACAGAAGAGGTTCTTCATGTTGCCATGGAGCTGGGACCCCTGTAGTTTAGATGGAGGATCACATTGCTTTTGTATTTCCAACAGCAGAGGTAAGAATCTGTGCAAAGGATTCATTCCACTCAGATTTCAGATTTCCAGTTTGCTTGTCTTCCTCTTCAGAGGAACACACTCTCTCTCTCTCTTCCCCCTCTCTTTTTTTTTTTTTTTGAAACTTACTCTTTGTAAGATTTACCACAATGGAAGCTGCTGGCAAACTGATTCTTGTTTTTGTAAAAATCCGTTGCAGAAACTTCAACGCATGTGTGATCTGTGAGCTTCCTCTCTGGGGGCCCCTTCCACCTAGCAGAGTTTGTGACCTGATCACATCTAAGGGGAATGGAGGAGAAATGCAAAATGTAACAATCTATGGTTAGTAAATATTCTACAAAACAAATAACCAGTAGCTATTTTCTCTGACATGACAAATCTGGATGTAATTTTTAATATTATTTATACTCAGATGAGTACTTTTTCAAGGAGGCCTCAACAATCAACGTTGTATCTAGAACACTTCTGCAAATACAGAAGTACTTCTGCAAGTTCTTCTTGGGTTTCACGTCAAAGCTCAGCTATTACCTTATCATTTCAGAACCAAAAAAAGAGTATTAAAAAGAACCTGTATGAGGAACACAAAGTGATTTCCTAACGCAACCTCACTATTTATTGCCCATCCCTCCTTTTCAGATTCTACATGTCCTAAAAGCACAATGACTTGATTTATACAAAATCAGGCACAAAGGAGCTAAAGGAAACGATTTTGATTTCTTGTCTGGAAGTCTTCTCCTGCCCCTAGTTGCACATTTTCATAAATTTGAGTCTCAAGTTTCTCAGGTAACTTCACCAATCTGCTGACAAGAAGTTTTGTATTACAACTTCTCTTCCCACGGTGCAGACATAAAAACTCAACTGTCAAAATGACCTTACGTGCTAACCAGAACAGCAAAACTGAATCAAGTGGTTTGAAGGATGAGAGTGTAAACCTGTGGAGGAAGGAGAGGCCAAGAAGGTGGGGAAACATGCACTAAGCTGCACACACTACTATATGGTTCAGCAAAACAAACTCTAGAAACTCGTTATGAGCAAAGAAAACGAGTTAAAAACTCGTTTATGAGCAAAGAAACACAAAAATGGCACTGGATGATAATCCAGAGAATAAAATAAATATCCATGCATCCATACCAAAATAAATAGGTACATAAACAAATTAACAAATTTTGTAGACATTCCCTCCCTTCGAGGGGTAAAGCTTCATTATTCTCCCTTTAAGTGTGGGCTGACTTCCAAAGAACAGAATATGGGAAGACAAAAGTAGTAACATCACAGTGGAAACACCTGGCAGACTCCACCTTAACCAAAGGATCCAGGTTAACATCGCCAATGATCAGTGATGTTGACAGAACGTACCCGGTAATACAATGGGATGAGAAGGGCACCTCCCCTGTGTGGGCTTCCTTCCTAAAACCCATAACTCCTGTCTAAAAAATTCCAGCCCTACATTTTTCCAAAAAAGGCGATCCCTTCTGAAAAAAGTGGAATATGTCATAGTATGTTATGTTATGTTATGTTATTATATAACATATTATATTTTGTGTTATATTAAATATTCTAAAAGTGAGTAGCCAATTCATACTAAATGAACTCTGCTGGAACACCAGATGATTCTTTAAAACTGTTAACCAAGCACACAGGCAGGCCAGCCTTCTTAGGTAATAATTTTGTTTAGGTAGTTTTTTTTTTTTTTTAATTTGATGCTTTCAAAACACATCAGAATAGGATCTCCAAATGCTGCAGACTTCAGTTTTTTTCTTACCCCAAATAGTATGTATATTTTCACTACAACTAGCAACAATGCACCTGTTATCAATGATTCTGGCAATTATGTAAATGGATTCACTAAGTATCTATTTCAATAGCACAACAAGGCCAACAGTTCAATGTTAGCCTGTTACAGGACCTTGTGAGCACCCTAGCTGGACGCCCCATGCTGCTTGCGGATAGGCATTCCCCAGCCTCTTGGCTGGGTGACAGCAACCACAACAGCCCACAAGGCGGGTGGAGAACCGATGAATAAAATGATAAATATTTGTGATGAAACAGGATGTTGGGCGGGGAGGCAGTGAGGAGGCGGAATTTTTCAACTACTGAACTACTGAAGCTACTTGGGAACTTTAACAGGATTCCCTTGTTGTAAAACTGGAAACCGTAAACAGATCCAGTGTTTTCTCCTTCACTGTAAATAATTTGTAGAATTACTACTGTACCACACATCACCCAGGCATAGAATCTAGGATTCTGGGCTACTGAATCATAAGCACTATAGTCCCCAACAAATGCTCTGATCATCCATGGAAGACAACTGAAACAATGCTGTGAAAAAAGAATTTTTTCAGGTCGAAAAAGACAACTTTCAACAGATCTGCCCTTGCTGTTGACTGAATGTATAACGTAAACAACTATTTACTGAGTTAAACCTCTTACCTATGCTCCTTAGTAACAATGACAATAATAACTTACAGGCTTGGGAGCGCTCTTGTCAAGAGTAAATTCAAGAAATTCTGAGATAAACCACAGTATGTCACTTACATAGTCTCAAGACTCAGAGATGACTCCTGTGGTCCCCATTTAATCATATAGTGATTCTGATCTCTAACAGCAAGTAAGGAAACAAAAGAGAAGGTGAAACTGCCAGCAGGGCGGTACCCTTTTGGATCCTTTTTAAAGAAAATGTTATCACCAACAATACCTTCTTAGAATCTGGAATACTGGGGCACCTGGATGGCTCAGCTGGCTAAGCATCTGATTCTTGATTTCAGCCTAAGTCATGATCTCAGGGTCGTGAGATCTAGCCCTGTAGCTGGCTCCCTGCCCAGTTTAAGATTCTCTCTCCCTTTCCTCTGTCCCTCCCCCACTCCCTCTAGCAAAAGAAAAAAAAAAAAATTTGCAATACTTCTCTCTCTCTATTTCACTTCTCTCTTCCCTTCTTGCTGATGATTCCACCATAACAAAATAACAGCCAAAAATAAAGCACATCTCAGTACAATTTGCCACTTTAAACAAATCTCTGAAGATCTCTTCTACTGAAAGTGTCCTGACACTGATCAGTCCTTTTGCTACATTAAAGAAGACAGGAGAGTACCTGGTGTTGGGGAATGAGGAGAGAGGCAAGAACTGAGCAAGATGTAGCAAATTCAGTCACTTTAGTGTAATACAAAAGCTTATATCAATACCAAACTTGAACATCTACTGTAGTCTGAGGTTTAGAGGCTCCATTTTGCCTGCTTAAACTTCTACTAGTACAGTTGACAAGTCCCTCCAAATGAAGGAGTAGAAAGTTATATAGATGAATTTGAAGATACATGTTCTACTTTTGTTTTCCATCTGTTATACTACTAATTATTCCTAAATAAGATCTATGAATCCCTTTTATACATTCCTCTTAAAAAATGATTTCCTGGAAACTTAGTAATTAACATCTGAAAGCAATATTGGAGTGAAAAGGTAACAGTGTCACAGTTACCTTCCTTCAACAATACATTAGATATGTTTCTGTAAATCTGTTGTTCAACATGAACCACAGGACATCAGACTCAAACCTGTGAGGAAATATAGTAGGTGCAGAATCAGAGATGAATGCCACATTTCATTCCAAACATTATCAGAACTAATCGTTTCCTATGAGTGGACTCCGGTCTACTCTAGATATTAGTTCTTTGCTCTTTCTGAATGAAAATAGAGCAACTCAATGAAACTGATCATGTGACCAAAGAAGGAACTAAATTGCTGTTTCTTACTCCTCAATAGAAAAAGAAAGTCCCACATACAGGAATATCTTTACCAAGACTAAAAATACTTAAAATATAACAACCAAACCTATAATATTCGTAAGAATAGTTTATTATTCGTTTGTTCCCATCTGTCGATCCTGACTTCATTCTTAATCTTTCTAATTGTATCAGTTCAGTTTCACAGCCCACACCATTATATACCATTATATACCAGTAACCATTGCCAATCATGGCTTTCATACCTACTGACTTGGGATAAGAGTAGGCTAGTATGTTGTCAGCACACAACCAGCATGGCTCCTCCTTCTCAACAATTTATTAAAGCCATCTTAATTATATTTTCCTCATAACTGTTTTGATGATTTTATTTTTGCCCATTTACAATATTTTTGAATGACAATCCATCTTCCAAAATTACTTAAGGGAAACAGTCTTCCTCGGGCTTTTTAAACTTCTCCTCCCCTGTATGAAATATGGAAAGATATACTGAACTCCTGTCTCTAAATCACAGCTGAGAAATATACTGCTCAACTACCTGCCAATAAACAAAATATTTCTCAGATAATTTAAGTTATTTTAAAATAACTATAAGATCAATTAAACCAACAAAAAGAATATGTTGAAATGCTTTATAAATTCTGGAAGTATGTTCCAGTTATGAAACAGAATCTAAACCTCGGAAGAAAACCAGTAACAGGACATAATTTAGATCATCCATAACAGGTTGCTAAAATCATTTTTGCCAATGACTGGTGACTTGAAGACATATTTCTGAAATTATACTTAAATTTTAAAATGAAGACACTGGTAAACAGTGTCATAAAAGTTCAGAAATACGTGGAAAGCTTGATTTCCAAACATAGAATGTTTTCAAAGTCTTCTATAAATATAAAATATAACTATTTTTTGCTATTAAAACTTGAAGTTAAACATGTCTTAACTTACCAGCCAGATTCACTGTATTCAGAAGATCTCAAGTGGTTTTCATCTACATTCTAAATTCTCAAATGTAAATCTACATTTATCCATAAATATTACTAGATCCTCTAAGTATTAAAAGTAGAAACTGATAATCCCCCTCTAGCTTGATCATTTCACGATTCTAGAACATACATATCTATAAGAATTCAATCCACCTGACTGCAGACAGAGGAGCAATGTGAATAATGACAAGCAGAGAACATCACTACCTATATGACTGTAACTTATAAAACACTTTGAAAATAAATACATGAGTAAATAACTTTGAAAACATTCATCAACAATTAATGAGAAATAGAGAAACCAAATAAGACTAGTTGAAATTATTAAACTTATAAAATAACAAAATAAAAGTTAAATTACATTGAGAAATACTAAAACCAAGTAAAAGGATTGATATTTATAATACATAAAAGGCTCACAGAACCTTAACTTTCAAAAATAACTAGGAAATGAGTTAGAAAAAACTATGTCAAGCCAATTCAGAAAATGAGATGTAATTAAGAAAGAAATCTCACTAATTATTAAGGAAATGCAAATCAAAATAACAATGCAGTGAAGATTTTCTCTTTGGCACGACTGTGATGAAAATGGAAAGTCATCTGAAAACAGGGACCACGTATAAAAAAATATTCATACACTTTGACAAACAATCCCATAGGAGAAAAACTGAATATTCAGAAGTAAAGGAATTTTAAGAAAACTGTGACCGTTAATTAGATAAAAATTATATGGCCATTAAAACCAGAATATAAAAATTAGCCAAAGAGAAAGTGCATATGAGAATGTGAAATTGAAAATAAGGACTATATCAATATTATAATTATATAAAAGATTAAAAATTATATGGCCATTAAAACCAGAATATAAGAGCAAAAGAGAAAGTGATTATGAGAATGCGATATTGAAAATAAGGACAATATCAATATTATAATTATACTCCAAATGTATGAATATGAGTGAAGATCAGAAGAGTATCCAAGGAAAAGTTAAAAATCAAGTTGATATATCGTAAAGGGTGATTGGATAGTTATGTCCTTTCTTTTTCATGTGATATAATATTGTTTGTGGGATAAATTTAAAACTTGACAAGAGCACATGAATTGCAGTAATCTAATCAGCTCCAAAAGAAAATCTCCCAAATGCATTGGTCTGTACCCACTATGAAACAATGGCTATTCCTCAGGCAAGTTCACCAAAGACTAGATCTCTGTACGCAAAGCAAGACTCAAATTTCCCATGAAATGAGACTGTGAAACATCCACAGCATATTCATGTACTCTGAGCCATTAATCCATGCCCTGGCCTTTAATTATTATTATTATTTTTTAATATTTTATTTATTTGACAGAGAGAAATCACAACTAGGCAGAGAGGCAGGCAGAGAGAAAGGAGGAAGCAGGCTCCCTGCAGAGCAGAGAGCCCGATGTCGGGCTCGATGTGGGGCTCGATCCCAGGACCCTGGGATCATGACCTGAGCCGAAGGCAGAGGCTTTAACCCACTGAGCCACCCAGGCGCCCCTGCCCTGGCCTTTAAAAGTTGACTATATGGTATGTGATATTAGGGTTTGTTCATGGTTATCCTTTTAACTGTACCACATCCATTATTTCTACAGGAGTTCATGACACACTACCAAATCATGTTGTTTGAATACAGGCAGTTCTCAACTTACAAACACCTGACTGACGAAAACCAAAAATAAAACCAGCTGCTGCTGTCCCTGGGTTGTCGCCTTCTAACACTACCAGAGGTCTTGCTGATACTCCCAGAGAGACTCGGCTGTTGTGGGGGAAAAAAAAAAATCTTTTCGAGGGAGGAAGGGAGGAAGCAGGACCAGCTAGGGAAAGCACACAAAGCTGGTGCTTACCATCGGTGTTTCTCGGTCAACACTTGATGAACGAATGAATGAATTTCCACAGTTCACTCCTGTAGTTTGAGTCTGATTACTCTGCCTCTACACAATTACAATAACCCAATGACATGCCTCTTTCTTAGGCTCCTGATTCACGGAGCTGGAGCTAACGCAGGGAACTGATACCCAGAAACAGACAGCTGCAACCAACAGGCTGTCCACTTGGCAGTTCACAGGACAGAGCCCATGCCCAGACCAACCCTAAAAGATCTATTCTCAAAGGTACTGGCAGAGAGCGCGCGATCTACAGAGAGAAAAGACGAGACATAAATGGTGAAAGAAAGTCAAAGTTGAAAGTATAGCAAAGCTTATTGATAAGGATACCAAATGAAAGATCAGAGAAATGAAGTCTTAGTGTGACCTAGAAGTAAAGAGGGCATCAAGAGGAGGGCTGGCAGGGCCTGGTTTGGGGGCTCATCTTGTGACCACTCAGGGCATCAGTTTGATTCAATACTCCAACTTCACTTGGATGGCCTTAAAGAACAGAACTAATTGACATACACATGAAGTATAGTGACTTCTCAACTCATTTCACCTTACATACATAATCATTTTCTGAAATTTTGAGCCACTTCATTGCTCAAAAATCTTCCTTGGCTCCTTCTTACCAACTGAATTAGAAAAACCATAGAGTCTCAGAGTTTGAAAGAGTTTAAAGGACTTTTAGTTCAATGATCCAATGATAGGGGTAAAGCAACTTCACCCTTTACAGTCAAAATCCATGGAAATATGGTCCCAGCTATACCAGTTATGATTCGCCGATCATATCCCTGTACATATCTTGCTTCCTGGCCTTCATGCATAGCTAATATGCTTGCACAACTAAAGGGGGCACCATTTATATAATCCTCTATGTGAATGGTGCTCCCAAAAGTTTAGCAATATTCAACTCCTGAGCAGCCATAATGTGTGATCTAACTTTCACTGGTAACATTCTCTCCACCTAGAATGCCATCCCCCAACCCCATCTCTAATCCTAAAGATACTAACTACTCTTCAAGGCCCGTGTCTTCCATAAAACCCTTGCTAGTTCCTACAATTGTTTATTTTTCTCTGAACTTTCCTTTTACTTGGTTTATACCTCTTTCATGCATATTCTGTCTTCTACTATTATGAGTTAGTTATGCATGTCCTATTCCAGTGCAGATTATATGTGTGTTCCTGTCTTTCTACACAGTTCAAGTCCATTGCCAAAAACAGAGTGGATACTTAACTGTTGGCTGGGACTTTTGATTGGAAAAGAAACAGATATTCAGAAACTAGAAAAGTTTGAGGAAGTAGTTTATATTGGAATGGAATACAGCGATCAGAGACATCGGACTAAATTTTAATAATATGGTGTTTTCAGGCCCACTTGTTTGGAGGGAGTGCTAAATGGTAGGATGTCACTGTCAAAGACACACTGTCCCTTATTTCAAAATTTTGCCTAAGACCAAAACTGTACTTATGGAAAAAGAAGACTTTCTCTACACCTCTTCCTCCCTCCAGTAAGACACAACCATCTGATAAAATGAACTCCAAATTCTATACAACCAATTAAAACACAGGTTTGAAACAAAGTACAAAGTAACCAAACACAATTTCATCTGTTTTATATAACATTAAAAACTAGGTGTTATACATAACTAATGAACACTACACCCAAATCTAATGAGTACTGTATGATGGCTAACTGAATTTAAATTTAAAAAGAAAAAGAAATAAAACATGCTATTTAGGAATTTAATTTTTTTTCCTTTTTTAGTTAACTAAACTCTACTAAAGGACAAACTGAAAGAATACAAATCTGAAAGACCTTGAGATCAGAAAAACCACTTATAAGGTATCTAAACATGGTTTTCTCTAATATACAGAGCCCATGTGTCTGCCTACCATATAATATTCATTTTCTTAATTAGTATGCATGTGAAAATATCTGTTTTAATAGATGTATCATGGAAACCATTATGCTCTATTGAAGGATGATTAACCACATAAAATATGACTCGGTATTAACTGTATAGAAAGAGACATCTTCAAATTAGAATATACAGATTTCTATATATCCAGAAATCTATCGAACTATTTTTGAAGACTTTAAAATATTCTATGTTCATGTGGCATCAGTATAATGTACATTATTGATGATTCAACATATTTTAGTATATAACTACATACATGGGCACTGATAATCTAAAAAATAAATACCATCCATTTAAAGATAATTCAACTATGAATACAGTAGGCAAATGGACAATAATGCTAAAGAGTGGAAAACTGGAGAATGAATTGCTTACTATACATGTAGAATAAGACTTCACACACCAAATATTGTTGAGATTATATATATATATATAATTATTTCTATTATATTTATATATGTATTTATATTTATTATAATGTATATGCTTATATATTATATTATATATTTAAATAGGTATAATATATATTTATAGTGTATTATTTAAACATATATATAGTTATGGTACTTGGCTCTCTTCTTACCCAAAAAATTTTCAGGGTCATTATCATGAACATAGGTTACCACAGCAAAACTATTTATGTGTCTGTTTGTTTGTTTATTCAATTGATGTACTAGAAAAATACTTGTGGAGTATTTTTCCTGTAAGATAAGCAGTGCATTGTCCCAGTACCAGTTGGGACAGGCATGGTCTTAGCCCTAGCGGAAGGCAGCTTCTAAGAAGAAAGACCAACAGAGGGCTGCTACAGACTGCAGTCACCCAGGAGTGCCTTCTGAATCCACTAAGCTCCATGCAGTTGCTTACCTTTCATTCGATTCCACATTGGCCTACATTTTTTCTTCCTTTTGAAGAGCTTATGTCTGATTTTTACAGTTCGCCTATTTCCTTCTTCACTTTCAGGCTGTCAGCGATTACTTTTGCAATTAAGGTGCCACCCCTTGACCAGCGATACTATTCTCCTTCCATCTAAGGCACAGCTCCTAAACGTCTCTTGCAGAGCAGATCACCAAGCCTATTAAAATCGAGCCGAAAATAAGGACAAATAAGCTCTGAGTAAAGACTTAGTAAGTGCTTTATGACACTGTGGCTTGACAAAATCAGCCAGGTCTCTCTGATGTGATATTTCTGTTATAATTTCCTATCAAAAACACGCAAAGAAACAAACAAAAACCCTACACTTCTGCTTGAACTGAATGTATCGTGATATAGAGACCACCGTTTCTCAAAGCCTGGCCCTCCGTTTGCCTGGAACAGAATTAATCAGACTTGTTTCTTAAAATTCAGGTTTCCTATGACCCACATCAGACGTCGTGAATCATCTTCATAAAGCCTAAGAACTTGAATTATTTTTAAAGCACCTGGGGAGCCTGTTGAGCATGATAAGCCAAGAAAACGTGCATCCGAATAATCAAAGAGTACTTACTGAAAATGTCAGTCAGTCCTAAAGAGTCAAGCCATCTATTTTACTATTAGCCTATAACATTGGAGAGCCACTCCCATGTTTTATCCAGTGTAATACACTGGATAAAATTAAGGATAAAAAGTTAAAAAAAACAAACAAACACAAAGTTTAAAGGCCACCTCTGTCCAGGGAGCTTTCATTCCAACCAGAAAGACAAAACACAGACATGAAAAAAAAATCATTAAAAGCATATACACACAGCATTCAAGAGGAGAGGCTGGGTTCACAGCAGCTCTACAGGGTAGGGCGAGAGGGGCAGGGTCAAGGACTGAGCAGAATAGTGTTGGAACTCATAAAGGATGAGTTCCAAAACAAGTTCGGAGCAGAATTGAAAAAGAGAGATTTTTTTTTTTTTTCCAAGTGTGGGTTTCTGAAGAGGTGCAGAGATAGCCAGAGGGCATTTAAGATCAAGGAGAAAATATGTATAATCGTATCTCTTGGGACCACAGTCAACACAGAGAAAGAGCAGTGCCCCAGTGCAGAATTATAAAAAAGCTGAGATTCTGGTTTGGGAAAAATCTCCCTGAAAAGAAGCTTTCACAGATATATATTATCTTTCTAGACAGACAGAGGAGATGTTTATCCCCAGTTTACAGATGAAGAAACTAAGAATCATCTGAGACCCCTTCCCAGAGTTCTTATTATAGGGCAGATTCCAGAGGGAATGTCCTTTCATTCCCTCAGGGACTCTTCCTTGCCCCCAAAAGAAGGGTCACAAATTCATTGTCTGTCCTTCAAAACAGTGAGCCATTCAAAAACATCATATTTCTCCCTTTTTCCATTTCAAGAAACCAGGAAAAAATTGTGTGTGTGTGCGCATGCATGAGCACGAACACACATGTATGCTCAAGGGTGAAGGAGGCGTGGTTAACTAACCACTACTTATTTCTTAATAAATGAGTTAGCTCATTTTAGTATTCTCATGAATGCTCCAGACCTAACATTTATGGGAAATTATGTTGACAAGTTAACATCAATGTCTCTTCGATTTGTGAACAAATGATCATCTGAAATCACCATCCTGGGTTAGTGACACACGTTTCCTCTGGCTACATTATCTGATATGACAGCACGTGGGGCTGTTTACATTTAAATTTAAAACCCACACTTAATACAATTAAAAATTTGTTCCTCAGGTGCCCTAGCCAAATTTCAAGGGCTCCAAAGCCACATGGGATTAGTGCCCACCACATGGTCAGCACAAGATACAGGGCACACCTGTCATCACACAGTTCCATAGAGCAGCAGAGCATCACTCTTACAGAAAACACAGTGACAGATCCCAATATACACAACAACCATCATTTACATCTAGTTCTAAACACATGCTAACAAGGGCAACCAACTTCTGTCCCTTTCACAGTGCAGGTCATAGTCACCGGGACACATTCTCACAATCTAACATACGAAGGGTTCCATAACAGAGTATATTCTTAATTAAAAGAGTCCTAGGTAGAATATATTACTAGGGGAACATCCAGAAAATAAAAAATGTAGGTATAAAGGGGAGGAGGAAATAAAGAAGAATCTAAAGCATGGTAAGGTTTCATAATCGTTCCTAAGAGGCAAGTGCTTAGCAGCAAATATTGTTGTGTGGCACATTTAGAAGGAGAAAAACCAAATGATTTTAGCAGTGGGTCAGAAAACGTATAGTGGAGAAATCAGAAGAGGGTAGGTGCTCCGCTCCCTAAGAGCGACCCTTCCTCCGACGCGGCCATCAGGGAGCACGCAGAGCTTCGCCCCTTGGCCTCTTACCAGTGCGCAGGATGACAAACCCAGTGCTCACGGTGACCTACGGAGGCTGGAATGCACAGCTTAGGAGGAGCTTTTCAAAAAGTTTGTATCAATTCAGGTCTTACTCATGCGATTACAACATCCTCAAGAATTCAAGCCTTGGCATCCAAGTGAAACTTCTACTCTGAGAATGACTACGGGATGACTAAAAAAAACCCAAATTTCTTTCATGTTATCATTAGAATAGTTTCAGTGTATCCGACATATGAACAAGATCTGATTGCTTTAAAAAAAAAAAAAAAAGCCTGTTTGAGGGGGAAAAAACCCATGTATCAGGACAAACTGGATATGTTACAAGGATGGAAACGAGGCAAAAGGAGGAGAGAGGGGAACATATTCAGCCCTTAGTGTTTTAGCGGACTCCAGTGCAGTTTCCCACACTCATCTAAGCTCCTGGACACCCTCCCACAAGCCGTGGAAGCTAGAGCTACCTACAGGGCCACCTTAGGCCAGAGCAAAGGCAACTTCACAGCAAAGGAAACCAAGCAAAACAGTGAGCACAGCTGACGACGCTCAGAGAGATTCACACTACGGAGGGAAGAGTGCAGACCCCAGCTCTCACAGGAAGTGAAACCTACAGCGGAGCTGGAGATGCATCATTTTCCACAAGAAAAGTCACCCACTCTCGTCCCATCCTCATCTCAGCCCATCACTTCCACCATGATGGCCTTTCTGTGTTGTGAACATTTTAGATAGATAAAACATTTTAGATTGAAAAGAAGTCACCAGCCAAAGGACGGCCCGCAGAGCTCTCGGTCAGTGGAATCCGCGGCAGCGAGCGGGTTGTAGCTCTGCACACACCTCTCCAGCCCAACATACCCCAAACTCGGTCAGCTTGGAGCCCCGAAACGGCATCAGGCTGTCAGTACAGGAAACAAGGCACTGGGAACGTGCTCAGATTTTGCAATCATGCTACCTCCAAGCCATGGAGCATAAGGGCTAAGCACCAGGGCTCCGGCATTTGGCCCCTGGATTAGAGTCTGGGCTGCACTGCATACTCTTCGTGTGCAACTCTGGGCAAGCCATATTACCTTCTTGGAGCCTCCATTTCCAGCCATATGTCATCAAATTTAAGTTATCCCCAGTTCTGTGACATAAATATATATTTTTTTTAATTTTGGCATTTCTGAAATCAAACTATCAATAGCATCTTTCAATTAATGGAAAGTTTTATTGTTCTTTCTTACAGGTACATCAAATGCCATCATATGGTGGTGACTGGGTGGCTTAGTCGGTTAAGCCACTCACTCTTGATTTCTGCTCCGGTCATGATCTCATGGTGGAGGGATCGAGCCCCACATCAGGGTCTGCTCACTCTAGGAGTCTGCTTGAGACTCTCTCTCTCCCTCTGTCCCCACTTACACTCGATAGATAGATAGATAGATAGATAGATGATGAAATCTTTTAAAAACAACTGAGGGCACCTTAGCATCTATGAAATGTGGTAGAATCTACTTCATGCAGTTAAAGTAAAGATTAATTTCATTAGCATAGCTTAAATATTTAGAATACTGCTCAACCCTAAGTAAGATGCTCAATTATTTTTAGATACTAGTATTAAATTTAGGATATTTGGACGTGCAGTCATGAAAATCCTCCTATTATTACCCATAAACTGTGTGTTAAAATGATGGTTAATGCAGTAGTGCTGGGGAATTGCAGGTGGCGGTGGTGGTTAAATGCGTAATCAAAATCTGATTTATCCCCAGTCCTTGCAGTGTGCCTGACACACAGTAAGTTCTCAATAAACAGTAAGTTAACTAAATCAACTGTTTCTACCACACAGGCCTATTCCTGTCCAAAGCCTCCCCATAATAAAGGGATACCAGTAGATATATGGGTCTTTCATGACAAGTTACATTTAACAAATTCCTACTTTTTAAAGCCTGGGAACGTGCTCCCAGATCAAAGCTCTGTGCAGTTTTGCTCCTCTTGTAATTCCCCCTCTGACTTCAATTTTTCACAAATTTAAATTCTGAACCACATCTGTCAAGGCCCAAATTTCATTTCCTCTCAGAAAAAATTTTCCCATCTTCTTTTACCCCTATTTGGTCCTCTTTCTATTCCTAGCCATCATACTCCTCTCAGTGACTGTACACACTTTATTTGGACCGTACTGGACAGAACAGTACTACCTTGTATTAACCTAGTGTGAGAATGGGAACTGTGTCTTGTCCCTGTCTTCCTCAGAAGCTGTGATGGAGAGGCAGTCTGCCTGCATCCTCTTGTGATGCACTGAATTGTATCCCACCCCCGCAAAAAAAAAGAAAAAAAGAGAAAAAAAGATATATTGAAGTCTTAACCCTAGCACCTCAGAAGGTAACCTTATTTGGAAATAGTCATTGTTATTACAGTTAGTTAAGGTGAGGTTATACTGGAATAGGGCAGGACCCTAACCCAATAGGACGGGTGTTCTTATAGATAAGAAGGCAGCCGCGTGGAGACACAGAGACACAGAACAGTAGGGGAGAAGCGTGGGAGAGATTCTTCCTCAAAGCCCTGAGAAGGAACCAACCCTGCTGACACTTTGATTTCAGACTTCAAACACCCGGAACTATGAGAAAACAAATTTCTGTTTCCAGCCACCTAGTTTGCGGTGTTTTGTCACAGTGGCCCTGGGAAACGAGCATGTCTCCTCACCTAGAGGATGGGACACTGGACCGACCCTTCATTATTGTTCTTCTCTCACCAGAATTGCCTCATCTTCTTGGGGCCTTCCACACTCCCCTATTCCAGGCCTTTAAAATTTGGGAGTTTCCCCAGGGTCAGCCCCGCCACCTCTTCCTCTCCCATTAAATATTCTCTTCACACCCTTGCCTGGTCCCCAATTCAATCACCATCTGTATGCAGTTGACTCCCAAATTTCTCTCTCCAGTCCACCCTCTCCTCCAGATGCCCATGTTCGGCTGATGACTTGACATCTCTGCTTAGATAATCCAAAGCCACTTTAAACTCAGATCCAAAAACCAAAGTCACCACTCCCTGAAACTGAGCTCTGCTACCGTGAATCTCATCCCAGGGAATGGCATTTCTGGCCATTCAGATCCACAAAGCCACACACTCGGGATTCATTCTTCACTATTTCCCCTCCTTCACTCTCCATTTGCAATCCATTATCAAATCCCACCTATTTCTCCTCCTAGAAATCTCTTGAATTTCTCCCATTTTCCCACTTTCCTCCGTTCTCCCCCTCCACTACTCTGGTCAATTCCACTGCAGTGGCTTAATCCAGTGTACTGATCCACTCCCTGAATCACCACAATAGCCTCTTGACTAGTCCTAGATCTGCTCTTGCCATCCTTCCATTCATTCCCTGTACTGCAAATGCAAATATGACCCTTTCATCCCCATGCTTAAACAACTTCCGTGGCTTTCCATTCCACTCATTTTACCATAAAGCCAAAATCCTAAATCAGGCTTACGGGACTGCACAGAATGGCCCCCCGGACCGACTCTCCCAGTCCCACCTTGCTTGCTCTTGGTGCTGCAGTCACAGGAGCGCTCCCTTTTGTTTCTGATCAACACCATGGTCCTCCCCAACACAAGGCCTGTGTGTAGGCTGCTTCCTCAACCTACAAAACCTGCCAAGCCCCTTCACCTAAAATGTCCTCATCAGCCAATTTGGCTCAACACACACCTCTCCCCAGAGTTATCTTCCCTTGACATCATCAAAGAGATGAAGCTCTCCTACTATCCTCTCTCTTAGCACCTTCTTCATCTCCATCACAGGACCTGAGCATATATCGTAATTACATATCTGCATAATTTTTGGATTAATATGAATGAGTGGCCCCCGTGAGGGCTGAGCCCATGCCTATTTTGCTCCCCATCTTGCTGCTGTATCCCCAGATCTTACAACCGTGCCTGGCACATAACAAGACACTCAAGAAATATTTGTTAAATAATTTCAAGAATGGTAAGCAAACGCCAAAGAAGTTGTTGTGTTTTAATTGTCCATCATATTGTAATACAAACTATTTCTTTAGAAAGACATATACAGTACTTCTTAATTTCCAAAAAGCTTCTTCCGTAGCATACAATAATACAACGAATGTAATGCACACAACAAATGTAATGGGCAATAGTTCAACTTAGGTTAACTGATTTTAACCAACTGAGCCACCCAGGTGCCCCTAGGTTAACTGATTTTAAAAACATTTATTCTAATACGGTATTGTGAATAGTTACGCTGCAATTATGAAATCTGAACAGTAATTTCAAATCTGATTAGTGATAACTTCTTTCCTACTCCTATTCTAATAGTCCATGTACAAGTGAAAGTTAACAGTTTCAGGGGCGCCTGGGTGGCTCAGTGGGTTAAGCCTCTGCCTTCGGCTCAGGTCATGATCCCAGGGTCCTGGGATCCAGCCCCACATCAGGCTTTCTGCTCCGCAGGGAGCCTGCTTCCTCTTCTCACTCTGCCTGCCTCTCTGCCTACTTGTGATCTCTGTCTGTCAAATAAATAAATAAATAAATAAGAAAGTTAACAGTTTCATATGTGATGCACTGTTGGTTTTATCACCAGTGCTTCTTTCTTCATTATAAATCTATTTGATATGAAAAATAAAATGTGCTAATAACAGAAAAATAGTGACGTCACATCACCAAAATGAAAGAGTCACTTACTTATCCCAGCCCTATTAAATTTTCATCAAACATTCTGAGTTTCTATGTTGATACGCTGCTGAGAAGGGAACATCAGAAGCCACATGTACGACTTGCACGAAAACTTACACGCACAACAGATGGCACCAACCATGAGTGCATGCAACAGATTCTATTCTCATTAAAAGTGATGATGAAAGACAATGTAACATCTTTTCTAGAAGATGGGAAGATGTCAGTATTTTCAAATTTATTTTATTAAACAATCTTATAAACAACTTTTAATACATGTGACCCCAAAGGCTGCCACGACCTTGGACATGATTTACAAAGGAGTCTGAACTAGACAACAATGCTATGCAATATCAAAAACTACTGTATATGTGCATCAGATAAAGAAATTCTGTGCCTCATGTGGCTTTACACACACTCTCAAAACCCTATTATTTTCCATACTTTTAACAAGAACAATGTTCGTAAGGAAATAAACCAACGGCAAGAGTCTCTCTATTCCCTTCTTAATACGTTCTTCCTTCAACTCTCTCATTACCTACCTTCCTATTTATTTGTTTCTTCTAAACAAACGCAGTTAAAACTGCAAAGTACCAACAGAGAGTTTTCATGGATGCAAATGTCACTTCCTTGTAGCCACGTTCACGTGGCCCTACACACCCACCCGGTCCTCTGATCTTTGGATTCAGTTTTGAATTTGGATGCTAGTAAGAAAGATCTATTAAAGCGTTAACAGCCTAGATGCCTCCCAACTATAGCATCTGGATATTCTGCAAAAGCTTTCAACTCGGCAGGCCTGTGGCTGTTCCAGAATTTTCTCCCCAAGATCCATGCCCGTGAGGTCATGCCCATCTGACCTCTTTAGAACCCGATACCCTGAAGCACAGCTGTAAAAATAGAGAACCTTATAATGACTTCTTATTCACCAATAAACATACCCTTCTTTCAGTTTTAGAGAACTAACACGTTCATATAATTACGTAAATACAAGGTGAAATGAATGAATGAGCCCGAACTTACATAAAGGTATTTTCCCATGACCAAGCAATGTAAAAACAAACTCTGACACATACAGGTTTGAATAATTCAGAAAATGGTGAAGGCATAAAAGCAATTTAACTGAGAGAGCCTGAAGTCACAGATTAAATCATTCTCGCCATGTTTTTTTTTTAATATAAACATCTTCAGTTAACACTTCCATGTGTTTCTTTACAGTATATAATTCCCTTCATATTATTTCACATGCAATTTATTTTATTTTTTAGACATATTTTTCTGGATTGAATTAAATGTCTTGTTAACTCCAAGCCATCCCATAACACTACCTAGTTTAATGACATCTTCATTCACTCACACTGACTTTCTTAATTTCAATGTATTTTCAATATGTTTTTATTTTAGGTCTTACAAAAACACAAGCGAAAAGAACTCTCAGAAATTATAAAGACTTCTGAAGTAAGTCACCTCAACTCTCTTTTCTCAATGAAACAAGATCTAAATAAAATAAAATAAAAAAGGAAAATTAGAACACAGTACTGTTAAATGTCCTTTGTGTGACATAAATATTCTCTGCCCTCTGACTGATAATAGTGGTTTTCTTCATCTGCTTCAGAGCTTTATATTTTAATATTTGACTCATAATTGTGCTTTAAAAAGTAAAAAGTGAATCCTATTCAATTTTCACTGGTGAGATCAGAAATGTGCGTTCCCAGCTGCAACTCAAATCAGGAACTGCCTACAAATATCTCCTCAGTAAATCTAGGTCCACAGTAATCTCACCTACAAGCCTTTTTTCTGAATCACACTGCTCTTCATAAAACACATGTCCTAATGCAATTCATATCATGGATAAGTTTATCATTATTTTATTCAAGGACTCGCTTTTATAATATCCTCTTATTTGCCTTCTGCAAATAAACTCCATGTTCAAACCTCTTAAGCTTATGGAAATAAAAATGAAACATACAATATCCATGTAAGAACAGTAAAATACATTTTTAATACTGATAATTAAATTTATTTTTTTAAAAAAGATACCTTGACATGGCTCTCATTCTGTCCCTTTCACATTTAGTATGACTATCCTCAAATAACATTAATAAATTGCAAATAAATATACGCCAACTTCACACTGATCACTGGTGTTAAATGGCAAAGAATCTTGGTCCTCAATGGAGGTAGAAATGTCTCAAAAATTACTTATTCATAACATGTAACCATAGGCTTAAAAAACACTCTATATATTCTTTATTCTTTGTAAAAACAAAAGCTTTCTTTTTTTTTTTTTTTTTTTTTTTGAGAGAGAAAGAGGGAGTCCAAGTGGTGAGAGAGGCAGAGGGAGAGAGTGAGTCTCAAGCAGACTCCACACTGAACTCAGTCTGATGCGGGGCTCAATCTCACAAACCTAGATCATGACCTTCATGACCTGAGCTGAAAATCAAGGAGTCAGACTCTTAACCAACTGGGCCACCCAGGAGCCCCAACAGAGAGCTTTCTTAAGCATGTTTTTATGTCTCTAAACATAAACTTATTAAAGAAAATATGAACACAAAGAAGATAACAAATCTGGACTTCATCCATAGGAAAAAAAGATTTCACTTGGGGTCCTCCGGTCTTCCTTGGGTCTTTCCTGAAGATGCAGCCCTGAACATCTAGATAAGAGGCCAAACTCCTTCTTCCAATCTAGATCCTATCATCAAAATTCTAGTTCTCTACATCTGCTGGGGAACTGACACTGCAACTACATTCCCTTCTCAGTGGGGAACTTTCCTACGGAAAAATGCAAACTAATCTCTTTTGTCCTCAACTCGGCCTCCTATTTCAATAAAGCACAACATTAGTCAATGTTCCAAACTACAAGTTACAGAAACTAACTCAAGCCAGCTTGAGCAAACAAAGGAGGTAGTGTGATAGATACTGGGTTATCATATGGAATCTGAAGGCAGCTGGGCCTTATGGGGGGCTGGAGCCAAGAAGTACGAAGGTAGAGAATCAGGAAGGATTCTCTCATCTCTGCTCTATTCTGCTCCATTCTTTTTCCCTTCATTTTATCTTCTAACCCACTTAACCCTTTTCTCCCAACCCCTCTCCCCTGACTGTCTGACTTACTTCACTTAGCATAATGCCCTCCATGGTCCATCCATGCAGTCTCAAATGGCACGATTTCATTCCTTTTTATAGCTAAATAATATTAGATAGATTGACAGATGATAGATAATAGATATTGTGTGTGTATCTACATATATGACATATACATATTTATCTTCTTTATATGTTTATCCATTGATGGATACCTAGGTTGTTCCCAAGTCTTCGTACATAATGTTTCAATGAACGTTGGGATGAATTTATCTTTTCAAGTTAGTGTTTTCATTTTCTTCGGATAAATGCCAAAAAAGTAGAATTGCCAGATGATATGGCAGTTCTATTTTTAATTTTTTGAGGAATCTACATACTGTTTTCCATAGTGGCTGTACCAGTTTATCATTCGATCAACAGCGCACAGGAGTTCCCTGTTCTCTACTTCCTTGCAAACACTTATTTCTTATCTTTTTGATAACAGCCATTCTAACAGGTGTGAGGTGATATCTCATTGTGGTTTTGATTTGCATTTCCCTAGTGATTAACGATATTGAGCATCTTTTTTTGTACATGTTGGCCATCTGGGTGTCTTCTTTGATGAAATGCCTACTCAGATCTTCTACCTATTTTTTAATCAGATTGGGTCTGGGGGGGGGTGTCTTCTGCTTTTTGGTTTATGGGTTTTTTTGCTATTGAGCTCTATGAGTTCTTCATATATTTTGGATATTAGCCCCTTGTCTGATATATGATGTACAAATATTTTCTCTCATTCAATAGGTTGACTTTTCATTTTGTTGATGGTTCCTTTTGCTATACAGAAGCTTATTAGTATGATGTAGTCTCACTTGCTTATATTTGCTTTTGCTGCTTTTACTTTTGGTGTCAGAATTTAAAAATTATCTCCAAGACATATGTCAAATTGCCTACCACCTATGTTTTATTCTAGGAGCTTTATGGTTTTAAGTCTTAAATTCAATTATTTAATCCATTTTGAATTTACTTTTATATATGGTGTAAGGTAGTTCATTCATTCATTCATTCATTCATTCATTCGCATGCACCTTTTTCCCAATGCAATTATTGAAGAGATTGTCCTCCCCCCCACACACCATTGTATACTCTTGGCTCCTTTGTTGTAAATCAATTTAACATGTATATGTGGTCTATTTATGGGCATCCTATTCTGTTCCATTGATCTATGTGTCTGTTTTTATGACAACCCCATACTGTTGCAGTTACTACAGCTTCATGATATAGTTTGAAATCAGAAAGTGTGATGCCTCCAGCTTCACTCTTTCTCAAGATCACTTTGATTTTTTGAGATTTTTTTTTTTGTGGTTCCAGACAAATTTTAGGATTATTTGTGAACTTTTAAAATCATTGTAATTTTGGTAGAGACTGCATTGAATCCATAGATTGCCTTGAGTAGGACAGACATTTTAACAATTTTATTCTACCAATCTATGAGCACAGAATATTTTTTCCATTTTTTGTGTGTGTCCTCTTCAATTTCATTAATGTCTTACAGTTTTCAATCTACAAGTCTTTTACTTACTTAGTTAAACTTATTTCTAGGTATCATTCTTTTTGATGCAATTATAAATGGGTTTGTTTTCTTTATTGCTCTTTCTGATATTATTAGTCTATAGAAACATTATTAGTCTATTAGTCTATAGATTATATCAGTCTATAGAAACTATTAGTCTATAGAAACACAAAAGATTTTGGGGTATTGATTGTGTATATCCTGAAAACTTACTGAGTTCTAACAGTTCTGTGATGGAGTCTTGAGGGTTATCTATTTATATTAACATGCCATCTGCAAATAGGGACAGTTTTGCTTCTACCTTTCCAATTTGGATGCATTGTGTTTCTTTTTCTTGCCTAATTGCTCTGGCTAGGTCTTCCAATACTATGCTGAATCAAAGTGGTAAGAGTGGGCATTTTTGTCTTATTCTGATATTAGAGTAAAGGCTTTCAGCTTTTCACCCCTGAGCATGACTTTAGCTGTGGGCTTGTCATATATGGCCTATATTATATTGAGGTATGTTCCCTCTCTACACACTTTGTTGAAAGTTTTTATCATAAGTGAATGTTGAATTATGTCAAATGATATTTCTGTATCTATTGAGATGATCATATGACTTTTGTATTTCATCTTGTTAATGTGGTGAATCATACTGACTGATTTATAGATGTTGAACCATCCTGGCATCACTAGAATAAATCCCACTTGATCATGACGTATGATCCTTTTGATGTACTATTGAATTCAGTTTGCTAATATTTTCTTAAGCATTTTTATAAGAAATATAAAATTGTAATTTTATTTTCTTGAGGCATCCCTGTCTGGTTTTGGTATCAGGATAATACCGGCCTCAGAAAATGAGTTTGGAAGAGCTCCCTCCTCTTCAATTTTTTGGAAGAGTTTGGGAAGTATTGATATTAATTCTCTGAATATTTAGTACAATTCACCAGGGAAGCTGTCTGATCCTGGACTTTTGTTTGTTGGGAGGTTTTCAATCTCCTTACTAATAATAATCAGTCTGTTCAGATTTTCTGTTTCATCATGATTCAGTCTTGGTGTGTTGTATGCTTCTAGGGATTAATTCATTTCCTCCGGGTTGTCCAATTTGTTGGCATGTAACCGTTCAGAGGAGTATCTTATAATTGTTTGTATTTCTGTGGTATTAGTTGCAACAAATTCTCTTTCATTTGTAATTTCATTTAATTGAGTCCTCTTTTTCATTTGGTGAGTGTAGCTAAAGTCTTGTCAATTTTGTTTATCTTTTCAAACAAACAGCTCTTAGTTTCGCTGATCACTTCCACTGTCTTTTTAACATCTATTTCATTTATTTCTGCTCTAATCTTTGTTATTTACTTCCTGCTCCTAACTTCGGGCTTTATTTGTTCTCTTGTAGTTCCTTGTTGTGTAAATTTAAGTTGTTTATTTGAGACTTTTCTTGTTTCTTGAGGTAGACATTTAACACTATAACCTTCCCTCTTAGAATTGCTTTTGCTCCAACCAAAAAAATTGGATATATTTCTATTTTTATTTGTCTCAAGGTATTATTTTTAATTCTCTTTTGAATTTTTCTTTGACCCATTAATTATGCAGTAGCATGTTGCCTAATCTCCACATATCTGTAAATTTTCCAGTTTTCTTCATGTAATTTTTGTTTCATACCACTGTGGTCAGAAAAGCTGCTTAATATGATTTCAATCTCCTAAGTTTATTAAGACTTGTTTTGCCACCTTACATATGATCTATCCTGGAATATGTTCCATATGCACTTGGGAAGAAGGCATATCCTGTTGCTTTTGGATGGAATATTCTGTATATATCTGTTAAGTCCATCTGGTATAACATGTCATTTAAGGCCAATGTTTCCTTATTGATTTTACAGTTTATTTATAAAATAAATAAAGCTTATAAATAAACTTTTCAAAAGTACTTCTATAGTAGGAAAGTGAGTTTCATCATATAAAGTTATTCTGTTAATTGTAAACGCATAGTAGTTCAGTCTTTCTAAGAGCGCAGCAAATACATCCCTTCATATTCATTTCATCTCCAAAGAAGATGGAGTGCCATCTTCTAAGTGCCATCTTCTAAGAATTTAGTGCCATTTTGGATAACTGCTACATAAAGTCACAAAGTTACAGCTAAAAACAAGGTCACAAACAGAAGAATAATGCCCCTTCCCATTATTTTCTGCTATTATTTATCACTAAGTTATCTCAGTATCTCCCAAATCCTGGCTTCCAAAGGTCAGGGCACTCAGAGCTAGCCTTTGACCATTGGTTCACAACTTTACAAGTGGTGTTTCCTTCTTGCACAACCCAGATGACACCTTTGTGTTAGGATTACGACCCCCAATAAACTAAGACACCCCCCCCCCCACCATGACCCACACCAGAAGGAAAGCTCATTTGGCTAATCCCCAACTACCAAGAAACAAATTACTTAATACATCTTAAACTTTAAGAATTAGGAGCTGAATTATTATTTAAAATAACATAAGAATAATTTCCCTTAGAAAAATAAAAGAGGGGCGCCTGGGTGGCTCAGTGGGTTAAGCCTCTGCCTTTGGCTTAGGTCATGATCCCAGGGTCTTGGGATCGAGCCCCACATTGGGCTCTCTGCTCGGCGGGAGGCCTGCTTCCCCCTCTTGCTCTGTCTGCCTCTCTGCTTACTTGCGATTGCCTGCCTCTCTGCTTACTTGTGATCTCCATCTGTCAAATAAATAAAATCTTAAAAAAAAGAAAGAAAAAGAAAAAGAAAAGAAAGCTACCACCACAGGGAGAAAAAAAAATTAATCAGATTTATTCGTCTTCATTAAGGTAATAATTAATCCCTCTTTTTTCAGTAATTCATTCATCTCTTCACCCATATACCCAACAAATGTATAATAAACTACAGCAAGGAAGAAGGCTGCATTTGTGATAAAAGGTGTCCAGGGTTTGAATGCAGCTGCCGTTTAAACTCAAGAACCAAGACACACTAGCAGTGTAACCTTAAACAAGCTAGTTAACCTCTCTGTTCTTCAGTTTTTTCATCTATAAATGAGGCTAACAGACCTGACTCATAAGAAGATAAAGATTTAAAGATGTAAAATAATAAGATACAAGAATTAAATTAATTAACACAGTACAGTGCCTAGAAAAGTGCCTAGCACTATAATATCATACAATGATATAATATAATATATTTTAAATTATCACTATGAACTAAAAATTTAATTGGATTCTAAAGTTACAATCATAAGTGAGGCTCTACTTCACTCTCCCTCCTGAAGATTAGATCTAGTGGGGACATGAACTAATTTCGGTTTACCCTATCTGAAAGCATAAAAAAGGAAAGGACAATAGGACTCTTTTGGTAAATCGAGGATTTAATCACCTTTTAGGCAAAAGCTTTTATATCTAATTTAAATGTCTTTCCTACACTTACCAATAGTCAGACCTTCAATAGTCTTTCATTCATATTTTTTTAAAGATTTTATTTATTTATTTGACAGAGATCACAATTAGGCAGAGAGTCAGGCAGAGAGAGAGGAAGGGAAGCAGGCTCCCCACTGCGCAGAGAGCCCGATGTGGGGCTCCATCTCAGGACTCTGGGATCATGACCTAAGCCGAAGGCAGAGGCTTTAACCCACTGAGCCACCCAGGCGCCCCTTTCATTCATATTTAATAGCAAATGAGAGACAAAATAAAGGCCACCAACTCTTAATTCTTAAATCATTATTCAATCCTTACCTTACTTTAACTCTCCAAAGCCCTTGGTAGTGACACTCTTTCCTTCTTTGGAGAAACTCTTGACTCTTGGCTTCTAAGGCATGACTTTCTTGGTTGCCCTTCTACCTCTGTGGTCTACGTCTTCATTGTCTGGCCTCAGTTTACATTTCTACCCTGTTAGTCATGATCTCCCAGTTGTTCCTTATTCATCAATCATACTCAACATTTAGAATTTCCCCAGACATTCCCAGGCATCCTCAAACCTCACCAAGCCTGTTCTGGATACCTACTAACTTTTGGAAGGGCAGCTGAGGGAACATTCCATTTCACCCACCCCCAAGATGGCCTAGAACTCCTTCTAGCCTTTTTATCACCCTCCACTTCCTTCTACTTTTGCACTTAATCCAAGAGGTCCTAGTATTTGGATTACATATCAGCTCCTTTATTAGACCATGACGTCTTTGGAGAAAAACAACATAAGCTTTCACTTATTACTTGAAAATGTCTAAGTAACATAAATGAATAAGGAGGCTTCTTAAAATTACCTCCTTACCTAGCATATATTGAGTGCTTACTGTAAACCAAGTAAGTACTTTACATATTTTAATTCATTTAAACCTCACAACCATCTTTGAGGTCTGTTTTAGGAAACATCCCTACTGTAAAAGTGAGGAAAATGGAGACTAAGAGGAATGATATAACTTGCCCAAAGTCACACAAGAAAGCAGTGAAGGCAACATTTATACCCAGGTAACCCCACTCTGAAACCCACACTCCCCATCATGCCCTAAATGACTCTTCCCAGCCATAAATTTGATTAAGCAACAGAACTGGCTCTCAGCAAGAATTATGAAATGTGCATCTTTGGACCACCTTAAGTAAAGATTTTCTTTTTAAAGATTTTATTTATTTATTTAACAGTCAGAGATCACAAGCAGGCAGAGAGGCCCGGGAGGGGGGGGGGGGAGAAATGGGGAAGCAGGCTCCCTGCTGAGCAGAGAGCCCGATGTGGGGCTCGATCCCAGGACCCCAGGATCATGACCTGAGCCAAAGGCAGAGGCTTTAACCCACTGAGTCACCCAGGCACCCCTTAAGTAAAGATTTTTAAAAGATTGGCTTGACTCTGGAGGCAAAGGAAAGACCAGATGACCACAGCAAACTCCTTCCACCACTGTATACTCTCTCCTATTATCTTATATACTCATTCATATTCTCCGGAAGACAAACATGTTTTAATATAAACCCTGTCAAATATCTAACCCACTATTACCAATAACTCAATATTGAATAATTACATCACTGGTAATAATAGAAAGAAATACTTAATAGTTAAATATATAAAAGTTAAGTTAAATAGACATGAACCAAAATATAACAGAATATAAAGAAGAGAGTTGATGCACTTATAACATTTCCCATTAAGTTAGCTTCAAGCTTTGATGTTCTATCAGCATTTTTACTTAGTCCAACCCAAGCAAAAGGTTATACTGAACACCTTAGAGTGTTCTTAAGGCCGTTCACATTCAGTTCCAAATAGTATTGTAGCTGAAATACATTATTAGATGAAATCCAAACAGTCTGTTTCTCATTTTATTGCACCTCAGAGAGACAGGGAAACTAAGGCTCACAGTCAAACCAATGTTTTCTGGAGTTAAATCTAAATTTGTAACTTCTATAGTCAAGTCCATCATTTTGTCACAAATGTTCACAAAGCACCAAGATCAGCTATAATTTGTAGATCCCAGTGCAAACCAAAATGCAGAGACCCTTGTTCAAAAATTACGAATTTCAGGGGCCCCTAGGTGGCTCAGTCAGTTAAGCGTCGGACTCTTGACTTCAGCTCAGGTGATGATCTCAGGGTCATGAGATTGAGCCCCATGTCAGGCTCTATGCCTAGCATAGAGCCTGCTTAGGATTCTTTCACTCCCTCTTTCTCTGCCCCTCTCCCCCAAATTAATTTAAATTAAATTAAAAATAAAATTAAAAAATTAAGAATTTCAAGACAGTGGCAATGCAGTATTAAACCAAACTCAGGCCCTATAGGACACATGGGTCACGTGCTCACCTAAGAAGCTGACCCTGTTGAGCCAGTAGACTTTATGCTGGGCACTCTCCCAGGCACCAGAAGTAAAGCCATGGCTTTTAACCCACAATCCCAATTCCCAGATAGGCTCAAATGCAGCATCAAAGTGTGTGTTAGGTAATGAATTGTCAAATATAAATTATTATGTTTAAGAGCTCAGGGGATCTTTGGATCTCAGACTGCTCTTAAACCCTTGAATAAGTGCTCATAAAAATGACTCAAATTCAAGTGAGCAACTCTTCAGCTTTGCTCAGTGTCTTCTTTTGTAAACCAACAGGTCAGTAAGCTTTTTTAAAAATTACTCTCCTTAGACAGAAAAGGAGGGTTGCAAATAATCAGAATCACAAATAAAGTCCCAAGATGGTAATATTGCTGCTATCTATCATGCTTCTTTCAATATTTTTCAACTGACTACATGCATATTGTATACCGACTACATTTTTACATTCCATTGAAAAATCAAATAATGTCCCATGATCGCTGAGTTTAAGTCACTTAACAAAAAGAGGACTCTGGAATATGAAGTAGCATCCAAAACATAGGAGATAGTGATATTGTCTTACTTTCTTCATTCAGCATCTGTCCAGTGCTCCTGGTAGAGCACTGTTCTAGGCACTGGCATTCAGGGGGGATGAGGCAAACTCTGCCCTAGCTTGTGCATCTCACTGGGAAAGACAGACAGTAGTAAACCAATTTTTAAAAAATGCTTTTTAAGATATTTCAAATTATAATTCCAAAATATAATGGAGGACTGCTTTTATTCTAGGATTTTCCTCCAAGAAACACAGCATTCTTAGCTTAAAGGCAAAAAATATTCTTTTACCTACCCTCATCAGAGCTGTAGTTTTGGTCACTGTAAAGGCACAAAATTCTTCCGCAGCTTAAAAAGCAGAATATATCCCAAAAGTGGTATATTTCTAACTCATACATGAATCAAATTACATATGTTTGGATGACAATTACAGATGAGGTGTTGGGTTTGGCTTAATGTTAAGGAAATTCAGATTCTACATACAGTCTATAAGAACTCCTCACACAATGACTTTCATAAAACACCATGCTAATCTCCTGGTTGTTATGGGATTTAATTAATGTGCCTAAGGATGCTACTTAGTACGTCCAACAAGATGTTGCATAAAAACTAAAGATTATTGTTAACACAGAGCTGGAGTAATTGATCCTTCAATTAATACCCCTAAATAAATACTTTCATAATACCAGTTCTATAAATGGCGAAGCTGGGTTTAAAAGCAGTTAAATCTTAATATAGAGCAAATAAACATAGTGCAGGGGATACAACTATAAAGTGGCCACAAAGGATGAAGCTAACATTACATTAACAGTTTTCCTTGTCATATCAGATACACCCTCTGTATAATGTTACAACAGGGAGAGAGAAGGGAAAAGAGAATCATATTTTTAAAAAAATGATCTCGCACTAGCACAGTGCCTTCCAGTTTTGTGAAACGTTTCCATTCACACCATCCCATTTTGCCTCCTGAATCCGTTTAACTATTCAGAGTGTACTATAATGGAGTCCGCTCCCTTTGGCATGGCTCCAAGGAGCCACAACCTCCCCTCTGTCCTAAACTTCTAACTTTATTTGCTTTAGTGGGCCACCGAGAATATCTGTATAAATATTTTTGTGCATTTCATAACCAAATAAGAGAGCTAAAATAACAGCTTGAGTGAGGCTTGGATAGTAAAGAGAATCTTTGTGTTAAATTCTGTAAGGAAAAAGACATCTTTAAAAAAGATATAATTTTTAAATCTATAGCTCTTCTTCCAAATGTACTAAGTAATCTTCAACTTCCTTATTGCATAAATCAGCTGAAAGCATCCCAAGGGAAATGATATTGTAGTATATACACACTCGATGATCCCATGGGGACTTTATTTTAAAAAAAAAATTTAGGCAACAGTTAAAAAGTTAAAAAAATCAGTGATTAGCTTTATGACTCAGTTTAACTTCAATATGTACACAGTGTATATTCCAATGTGAAATGATTTTCTAGATTTACTAAGAACTACTAAGTGATATTTGAATCTATTATTTATTTTCACTGTCAAGTCTGTGATAGAAGAAACCTTAGCAGACCTTCCTGTGAACTCTGGCATTTTGGCTGTGTGGCCAAAAGGACAATCTACCATTACAAAGCCTATTCATGAGTCAAGGAGAAAGTAATCACAATGACGACTGCCCAGCTGATGCTACTCTTTTTTACCATGCTGGCAAGTATATGAAACAGGCAAGATCTATGTTACTAAATTACAGAATGTTAATACTAAACACCTATTCTAAAATGTAACCTGAAAGATCATTAGCACAAAGTAAAACACCTTTTATTTTAAAAAGCCTGGATTTATTTGCTTGGCTTCAATTTCGTAAGCCTATCTATAGCAAAAAAAAACAAAACAAAACAAAAAAACATAAAAACAAAAATGTAGGAAAACAGTAAAAATCTGTAAGAGCAGTAAATCCAGGGCCATAGTACTGGGCTCAAATTGACAAAATCTCCGTATTTCTTCACACAAGATTCACTGCCTAAACAACAAGGATTAAACTCATGAATACGGAGATAATCTTCTTGTAATGGTTCTGTCTTGAGCTGTGTAACAGCATGATGTTTTGTGCTTTGCACTAAACATTCTTCATATCTTTGTCGCCACAACAAAGTAAGAGGTGACAGTTAGAAGGAGGTTAAACAAAAGGTTTCCTGTCAGGGCTTTGTGAAAAGGAAGATTGTACATTCTACTGAGGCAATGGAAAGTCCGCTCCGGCCCTCTCCGGTCAGCATTATTCAGCACTATTCGATTCGATTTCGGGAGCTCGCTCGTATTTTTGGCCCACCTGACTGGTGTTCCCTCTCTTATGCAAGTGATGTGGACTCCCCAGGGCCAGCCGTCACCCGACATTCGGTCTTTTCAGCACGTGGAGTCCCCTGGCAGAACCAGCAAAGTGAGCCTTTGCAAAGCCAAGTGCATCCTCCTCCTCGGGGTCCCTTTTCGCCGGCGCCCCTCCCCGCCCCCTCCTCCCCGACCCAGCGCAGGCGGCCCCGAAAGTAGGTCTCAGCCGGCTCAGCGGCGGCCGCCGGGAGAAAGGAGCCCCACTTTCTCCGGGCAGGAAGGGGGGAGGCCGAGAGCATTTCCTGTTGTGCAGCTGAACCGAGCGGAGACGTCATTGCATTCACACTCCCTCGGGTGTCAGCGGACGGGGGGCCAAAGTTCAGCCCCTTCCAGGGCGGGCCAGGCGCGGTGGGGGAGGGCCAGGCGGCCGGGCTCCCCTGTCCTGGAAGGGCTCCCTGAGCCCGGTGCCCGCGCTGCCCCGGCGTAGGGGCAGGGACACGGCGGAGCCACCCAGAGCAGCGCCCGCCTCCGCAGTGGGGGAGTCGCTTTTCCTCCCCAACCACACCAAGCCAGGCGACTCCACGCTGCGCGCAGGTCACGGCGGACTGGCCTCCCGCTCCGCGTCCATTCCCCAGACTGCGCCGAAAGACGTATGTTTCCAGGTGCTTAGAGAAAGCACTTTCCTTGCATAAGCTTCTTAGCTTAATTTTAAGCGTAATTTCCCCAAAGGTGACCCTTTTTTTCCACTAGGGTTATTTTTAAATAATAAAAAGCGAAGATGATTTCAGTGTTGTTGCTATGTTTTCTCCTCCTTTTTCTATCTCTTAATTGTGGATTCCTTAAGTAACCCTGAGATAGAAAAGTGGAAAGAGAACATTTCCATGCTGCATAGCTCCAGTGAGGCCAAGGGAGGCAAGTCTGTTTGGATGTTTCTAAAAAGCATATTCTGTTATGCAAATAAAAATTATATTCTGAAAAAAATAAAAAGCATATTATGTATGTTTTCATTATTAAAACACCCACTACATAACATATAAAGTCTTTCTATCAGGGCCTTCATTTGCTATATCTCAAATGTTTAATATAAAAAAAAATCAGAGTCTCTCACAAAGCTTTCAATCTTGTACTTTGCCACTTTAATAGCACACAAAACTTATGGCCAGAATGTTTTAAAATGGAAATTACCCATTCAGTAAAAATAATGGTGATTTTTATCGTTTCTTTTATCCTAAATGTCCAGCCTTCCATTTAGTGTGAAAACATAAACCAGATTCTAACAGGTGTAATTCTAGAAAAGCAGTAGCTTAAGGTTAATAAACTTTAAAAGGAAGACCATAAGGCATCTTCTCATGCTGAATCAATGTTAACAAATGTTACACTGTGCCAACATCTTGAATATTTTAACTAATCAAAGTTTCACATCAGGACATGGAAGTAAAATACTTACGGCTCTACCAAGTGTAAATTATGGCTCTGGGTGATAATGATGTGTCTGCATGGATTCATCAGTTGTAACAACTGTACCACTCTGGTGCAAAGATTTTTATAGTGGAGGAGACTCTGTGGTTGGGGGTGTGGTGCAGAATGTAGGCTGATCTGGGAAATCTCTGTTCCACACAGCTTTGCTCTGAACCTAAAATTGCTCTAAAAAATGAACTCTATTTTTTTAAAAACATGTTTAGGCTAAGTGTCATGATGTTTAAAATGTGTACTGCATTGCAACCTATGGATTCACAAGTAAATGAATCTAAGAATTACAAAGTCTATGCTTTCTGCTTTCATGAAGTTCATTATCCAGGTCTACCTCTCCTTGATAAAGAAGCTACATTTTTTAAAGTTTACTGAATTTTTTAAATATACTTTAAGTGTACCTGAAAGACTTTGCAATTTAATAAATGTGAGTTGTTCTACCCTGTCATGTACTACCTAGGGGCAATATTAAAGGTTACCTTGACTTCCACCTGATGTGATCCAAAGCCCCTTGTACTTCTTTTGTTGTCTTATTTCCAAACATTTCCATAACACAATGAAATATTGTATACATAATATCTAAAGCTTGCACAGCTTATTAGAGTTTACCATTTATTTCACATATAATCTTATCCCCATTTTATCAAGAAGCAGGATAAATGTATGGAACTCAGATGGGCTCTTTTCAATCTTGTTGAAAAGAAACCACAAACCCTTCCCATTCCCATACTCCTAACTCCAAACTAAAACCACCCTTCTGTCCTCCACAGGTGGCTCTAGGCTAGCTTAGCTGCCAGTGCCTACTCATGAATGCTGGGAGGGGGGCCACGAAATAATCACCACTGACCACTTTATTTACTTAGCTTGAATACAGTAACTTTTAAACATCTTCCCTGAGCTTCCCAAACTGTACCAAAAGACTCTTGATTGTAAAACTGAGTCAAATGTGTCTAATCCTAGAACATACCATAGTAGTTGTCCATCTACATGGTGATCTCACACCATTTTTCGCTTGGCTTTTCCCCCTCTCATATCAATCATCTTTTTATTTATTGAATCTCTGCAGTGATGCTCATGGTTTCAATTAGAACATAATTTTATTTATTCCTTCCAATCACCTGCCCATGGTATAGAATTAACACTCCAAAACCTGCAAGTGGCTGCTCAAATACTAAGTTCACTGAAGATTTTATTCGAAGTTCATGCTCTCTAGGTCATACTTAAATTACTGATGATGACACTTGGAAAGAACAAGGAAGGGATGACTAAAAATTATCCTGTTGTATAATCCTAATTACAGACTAAATGAAATCAGTATTGGGATGCCTGAGTGGTTCAGTGGGTTAAGCATCTGCCTTTGGTTCAGATCATGATCCCAGGGTCCTGGGATGGAGTCCCACTGGGCTCCTTGCTCAGTGGAGAGCCTTCTCCTTCCTCTCCCTCTGCCTGCTGCTCCCTCTGTCGTGGGCTCTCTCTCTGTCAAATAAATAAATAAAAATCTTTAAAAAAAAAAAACAAAAAAATAAAAAAATAAGTGAAATCAGTATTACCATAAATTTAGTAGTGACAGAGAATAAAAAAGGTCAGTATGTTAGCATTAAATAAATCATGAAAAATACATACTTGAAGAAATAAATAATTGAAAATATAAACCACAATCATAAACTGTGAATTCTTCAGGTCCTGGTGCTATTTTCAAAAGCATCTCTTTTATATCAGGCAACTGTGAGGACAAAGGATATTTTATAATGTATTTTATGCTTTCTCTTTAGAAACAAAATGCTCCAATTTTGTGCTTTAAAGTACATTCTAAAACTGCACAGTTCCAACCTCAAAAAAATATATCACCATTCCATTCAACAAAAAATCAAGACTTGAGCTTTTTCAAGTCCATTCCTTTAAAACTCATTACTTAACTCAGGATAGGTCTCATTTAGAGGTTTAGTCACCATATGAGAGTAACTGTGAATTGCTACAGTACTTTTCTGGGTCTCTGTGTTTCTGAGATCCCAGTTCTCTCCCCCAAGAGCCTCCACATGTTCTTAGACTCCAGATCGTCTGTGACATGACTGGGAGAGGCTGACCCATCACACAAACTGGCACCTGTAAAAATATTCAGGACATCCTAGGTTTTTATTCTTGTCTATAATAACCAGTATTGAGGATGATTCTTCTCAAATAAGCATTTGCCAAACATTTGTTGTTTTTCCAGAAAACTGGCTCCCAAGAAATGCAATGACAAAATCATCAGGATGCTCTTCTTTCTCAGCTCCATGTCCTTTTTCCATTACATACTGTAGGGCTGCATTGTTCCTGGATAGCCAGCACTTGCCCCAAGCAGAGCCCAGCTCAAAACTCAATATGGGAAGCAGAGTCGAAGGAGTATTACAGCTCACTGAGTGAACAAGGGGAAGGTACAGAAATGAGGAGAGAACTACATTGCGCGCATGCGCGCGCGCACACACACACACACACACACACACACACAGAGGAATGAATAAACCTTTTGTGGAAAAGCTATCTGAGGACATGCTCCACAATCTTTGGTTCCAATAAGATCTCTTTCTACTTCAGTATTTCCAAGTCCCATGATTTTATTCTTCTTACAAGCTGCCTCCAAAGTTACAGCCTTCTCTTTATTAAATGACCCTCAGTGCAAACTATTCATGCCTTGATGCCCTCAAGACTGGACAACTTCACAAAAGACAGCACCTGTCACTAAGAAAGTACTAGGACCCACAGGTGGTTCAAGGACTGCTCATTTCCTCTCCCAGACGATAATAAGATGGGACCTCATCACCTCAGACTTATCAGGCTACAGGTAAAAGTCAGTATGTTCTTCAAATGGAAATGTTACATAGCACTTAAGTGTTTAAGAGCATACCTCCTTTTTCAGCCTCCATCTATATTTAATATTTCAGAATAGTCTAAATAATAGTAAGTGCTCCGATGGCCTATAATCAAGTGTTATTGAAACATCAGTGTTCCCACATGCGTTCAAGTGTAATTAAAATTTAATGAACTGCATAAATTACTGTATTACACTGCAGTATTTTTGTATTCTCTCCTAGTCCCTCACAGAGTCCTTTGTACTTCTCTGGAGACTAACAGTGTGACCAGAGCTAAATCTAAAATAAGTTACTTTCCACAGTGGTTAAAAGAAGAGTTCCAAAATCAAAGTGCCCACTCGGGAAATGGTACCTTTTGTTTTCGTAATATATAATTATGTTACTCTTGTCTAATATATTGTCTAGGATATCACTTCTGCATATAAGTTCCCTTGTTCTGTGAAATATATGCCCATCACCTTGTTTACCACTTATTATGTGGATTAATAAGCAATCTGTGCACGCAAATTAAGAAAGGCATTTTCTCATAGACACTGAAGGCAGTCCAGATCTAAAGTAAAAAATTTTTCTAAATTTTTATTTAAATGCAACAAAATTCAATGCATACTCCCAGGTCCTATACAGGTAATAGTCTTACAAGTCATACACCTGCAGAGGTGTATGCAGAGAAGTACTTCCCAATATTCTATATCTTCATTTTTTATTAATAGAAAATATAAATCAAAGAAAAGATTAATTTACTTCATACTAAAATGGCAACCATTAGAGCTGAGCTTAGTGTCAGTGTGCCATGTCATTTATACCACCAAAGAGTAGGAAGTAGAAAAGGTATGAGTAACTGGCCCATGTGTGAATGTCAATAAAATGTCCACCAGTAATACATTTACTTTACTTATGATTAAAGCCATTATCCTGAAGACTGCTGAGCTTCTAGTTCAAAGAAAATGATATGCTAATTCAAAACCAGTCTGTCTCATGCAAAATGCACATGAAATAGAATTTTCTCTATAAAAATTTTTACATATCTTTTATCTATTTCATTTCACTTAACTGTATTTGTAAAGTTATGAAACTGCCAAAATCAGGGGCCAAACTCGCCCTGTGTTGCACTGTGTACCTCCACCATTACTTATCACATTAAGTACAAACTCTTTAAGCTGGAATACAAGTCCTTAGACAATGCATCTGAAGCATTCTAATTTTTTCACCAACACTCACTTAATGTGCATTTTACACTGTCCTCAAATCAGATGCTTCTGTAAGAATGCTCTTTTTTTTTTTTAAGGATTTTATTTATTTGACAGATTTTTTAAGGATTTTATTTGTTTGACAGACAGAGATCATAAGTAGGCAGAGAGAGGCAGAGAGAGAGGAAGGGAAGCAGGCTCCCAGCCTAGCAGAGAGCCCAATGTGGGGCTCAATCCCAGGACCCTGAGATCATGACCTGAGCCGAAGGCAGAGGCTTTAACCCACTGAGCCACCCAGGTGCCCCGAGAATACTCCTGACACTTTCCCACACTGATGCCTATCAGAGTCAAGACCTACCTAAAGCACCCCGTTCTCCCATGAAACATTCCCAGAACTCCTCAGCCAGAGACAATTTTCCACCTTAATACTTCTCATATGCCTTTCTTCTGGTACTTCACCTGCTTCTTTTAATTACAGCTTCCTTTGCACAGTGCTTTTTCCCTGCTCAGTACAGTAGATTACAAAAGTCCTGATGATAAGAATAGTGAAATACTCCTCTTTATATTTTATATTCCCATACATCTCACACATGCTGGAATGCCAGTAACTTTATTTGTGAAAACAGATTTGTGTTACATTATTACACAGTGCTCTGTTCCCGCTATAAAAGTCTCAGCAAGCATGTTTAGGCCTTTCCTGTAAAATGCTTCTGCCCAGTTGGTAAGAGGCTACATCCAGAGAAGTAACTGGCGATAAGCAATTTACTTTTGAGGATTCATGACAAATAAGAGCCTACAATACATTTCAGACATGAGCAGCTTGATCCCTGAAGAAATTAATGAAATAAAAATGAAACAACCTAATAAGAGGTCTAGTTAAAGGAACTAGGAATATTTAGCCTGGAGGAAAGAATGCTTAAGATGAACATGATCTCTATCTTTAAATAATTGTAGGAATGTCATGCAAGTCAATGAGGAAACTTGGCTAGCTACAGAAGGCCAAAAACTGCTCATCAGCTGCAGTGTCCAGGAGTGGAATCTGCCTCCCAAAGCAAGGAAGAGGTGTGTAAGTAGAGAATGAATGCACGCAGTCCTTGGTGATTCGTACAGAGTGATTTCTCCTCACTCAGTCGGGGATGAAATGATGCCTCCACTGGTTTTTATCTAATCCTGACATTCTATGAAAAGGCTTACATTGCAAAGTCAAACGACTTACATCATCTGGAAAATCAATACATCAGATCCTACACCCATGCAAATTAACCATCATAATTTAAATCAGATACTTTAAGAGATGCCCTAAATAAGGTGTCACGTGCAGAATTACGATCTGAACTGATACTGAAGATGCCGCCGGCTCAAAACTAAAATCTGACCCTCCTGGAAAAAGGCCTGTGGGAAAGCTTACCCTGAATAAGGAAGGAGGGCACGTGCATCCTCCAAAGACCCTCAGAATCCCATTTCTACACCACCTTCCTCCTGCCTGCCTCATACTCTTAGTAATACCTTGCATGTCCAACAAGAAAACAGTAGTTTGAGTTACACAACTGTGCAGCATATTGTCAAAAAGTCTTATGAAATTCAAACCAAAACCTGTTGCTGTCAAGGAGATCACAAATCTTCGATATACTGTTAGACACTGTTTGCTTTTACAGTTATGGGGAGGGTTAATATACCCACAGCAGGTTTCACAGCCAGGGCCATTTTGTTATTAATTTCAAAGTGTCCTCTGTTTCCTTCTTCTTCCCATCCTACACAACCCACAAGGATACAGGAAAATAAAGATAAATTATCAGGACAATTTCCTCACAATATAAATTCCTGGTATTAGCTAAAATGTGAAATTTTTCGAGATCAGCTATTGATGCCCTACAACTACTTTTCGACATCATTAGATTTAACATTAGTAAAATCTCATAAAAGATCACCAAAATCAACTGATGACAGAACAAATTTGGAGTCTATTAAAAAAATTTAATCTCCACACTAATGTCTAATTTATTTGTTATAATCTATACTGTCAGGTGATTTATTTTAAAAAGTTGTTTTGAATATTCTCAGCCACTTGGCCCATTTTTAAAAGCTACACTTGATTAAATTTGGGCACCAAGTTCATCACAAATACTAACTGAGGCCATCGGACCAAGTAAACAGATCATGAATGCAAAAACAAGTGTCTTTGTATTCCTTCCTTCTGCTTGAATAGGGGTATAGCTATCCTGAAATTTCGTACACATGTGCATTAATGACCGACGCAAAATTTAAATGCACTGGGATACCACAAGCTGCGGAGCTGCTAACCATTATCTTTCTGAAAACAATTGCATATGCCTATAACAAATTGCATCAATAGCAGTCAATTAGCTCAAGAACACTCTACTAACCCTTGTCACAAATGTATTGCTGTGTATCCGATTTTTTTCAACAACTGAATTATTCTCAAAATTTAATGTTGCTTCACATCCTAAAAATAGCCACTCCAATTCTCTTGTGTTACCCTGCTCTGCTCCCAGGAGGAAGGGCAGTGCTATAAACAATGCTTCATTTTTATAGATGAAGAAACAATGATATATAACAGAAGTACAGCCACTTTGCCTGAATCATTTTGAAAATCAATAATGAGGCCAGCAATGAACTAGTGGGGGTCAGGATTTACCAGCAGCCATTCGGTCGTCCTCTGTGGCCTGGGTTTAGACTCTAATGAGCACATCCTGACAACAAGGACACAAAGATGTTCGAAATCCTCATTTTACCCAAAAAGCTTATATTTCTACAAACATAAACTTTTGACACATGACAAATAAACAGAGTAACATGAAAATAAATGCAATATTTATAACCCTGGGTTTTTGCCTTGCTTAGAGACACGGGGATTATTCAAAATATAAGCATCAGGAGAAGAAAGAAAAATAAAGTTTGATAATTATTCCATGGATAATTAGAAGCTGAACTTCCCATGACTTGTCCACAAAGTGTTGGGGCCAGCCATCAGGACTATCTCATGGGGCCCTGCTGGGTTGCAAAGACATGAGAGGAAAAGATTCACCCCCAGCTTTCCCTCCTGCATTTGTCTTTGCTTCCAAGGCCAAGGATCTGTAATGGAGTAAAGGAACACATTCTCTTTTTACGCCAAATTTATCCAAGCAGACCTACCAAGAAACAACCTTTCCTTAAACCCCACCCATGTCAGCAGTAACTACTTTCATATAGTGTTTCATTCAGATCAACCTCAACAAAATATGGACAAAGAAAACTATCCTACAAGGAAGAATTCCAGTCAACTATAAATTCCCTATTCAACTGTAAGGGAAAAAATTACCTTAAAATGGCTCTACCTGGGCAGCTGCTGTAAAATCAAATGGGAAGTTGCAGAGCCCAGGGTGACCTTGACCAAGGCTATAAGAAGTGTAAGGCTGGGTGTATAGGGGAGACAGCTGTCTCCCAGAGGACTTCCTAGTAAGCTGAAGAAACACTTGGACCAAAGATTAGCCAGGACTTCATCCATCATTTGATTCTGATGACCCCTCCTGCCATATTACAGTGAGTCCAGTGTCTTTTCTTAACACTTCAAGTATAAGTTTCTTGAGAATTATGACTTCAGCATTTACCAAATACCTGCTGCCTGCCTACTATGTTTTTACCACATTTTTGTGAAAGCATAAATCACCCTCATCTGCTAGAAATTTGATCACAAAAATTATTAGGAAAAAAAAATGAAAAAATTCTTTTAAATAAGATGAAAAATACACAAGCCAAATAAAAGTTGTGGTAATCTCTCCACCTTAACAAGCTTATACGTGCATTTTACAATAGAATGTGTCATCTAAAAACCATTTTCTTTTCTTCCTTATGAAAAAATACTCAGAACTTGATTTGACAGGGTCGGAAAAGCCATCATGCTAAACTGTAAAGAGGAATTTAAAAAAAAAAAAAGGTATTATAATATTTAGTTATGCAAAAATAGTACCTCTTCAAAAACTATGTTACTCTGAAAAATACAGATAACAGATACGGTCCTAATAAATGGGCTTTTTGCATTAGTGATTTAGTTAAGTCTTACAATGCTTCATTAACTGTTATTTGGGTTGAGAGATGCAATATGAAAGTAGAGATTTCTAAAAACCCTGGAAAGTAGCACAATGAACTACATTTGCCCCCAAAAGTTTCTAAAGTAGTCCATTGGAATGTAAACACTATGAGGACAGGGGATTTTTTAAAACTCTTTTATTCACTGATGAATCCCCAGTGTCTAAAACAGCACCTTTCCCAGGGCAGATAGGTGCTGAATAAATCTCTGCTGAATTACTAAATGTTTCTTTAAAAGTCCGTAGTCCCAGAAACAAATTCAGTTGTGCCCCCTAAACAAGCCCAAGGCCCCAGGAGTAAGCACTGGCTCCCCAGCTCTTCCGATTTACGTGGAAGTTCAAGTTGGGTAATTCAGGCCCCAAGGGCTATTTTTAGACCAAAAAACTCCAGAGGGATGATCCACGAAGAACCAGAGGATTTCGTTCACTTCACTAGTGTAGCTCAATGAGAAATACCCCTATTTCCACTTGTTAACGGTCGAAATACACGGGAATCCTGACATTGCTTCTTAAAGCATTTCAATCAGGAGTTTAATAGACCATTTGAAAATGTGTAAGTGATAGTTTACTGTCACAATAATTTCAGTTCTCCTGTGTTTCCCACCCCCGCCTTTGGGTCTAATCCCTTCTTCATAATAATCATAGTTACCAGGCATTTAACGTTTACTTTGTGCTCAGTGACAGGTACGCACATTCTCATAAAAATTTCACAATGACCCTTAAACAGATATTATCATCCTCATTTTGTAACCTCTGGGAGGTTAAGTGACCTTCCGAAATTCCCCGGAGCTTGTGGGGAAGCTGGAATTTACCCTGTTCTGTCTGACTTAAAATCCAGGCTCTTAGCCCCGAGGCTAACTCCTTCACATAGTGTCTATCCCACTGGTGGATATGCCCAAATTACTAGGGTTAAACACTGTGCTAAGTGAGCAAAAACGGTTGGCAATTTAATTTTTTAACCTCTGCAGTAATTTCAGCGTCTAACAGTTGCTTATGCTGCTGCATGACATGGTGCAACAATCAAATGTTTTTGGAGCCAAATGGCCCTGAGTTCAAATCCTGCTTCATTATGGACTATGACAGCGTCCCTGCAAAAACCAGTTCACCTTTCGTTCTGAGTGTTGATCGCCTCAAGTGTAACCATGAAGGTGGTAACACCAACCGTCTGACAGTTGTCACTGGAGAGTGCCTGGTGTGCAGCCTGGCACAGAGTAAGTGCTCTTACAGCCTAAATACCCTTCCTTCTAACGGATTTGCTAAATTGGCACTGTGCTGATTTTATGAAAGTGTTTAGTTCATCCTTGTAATACCATAATTACAGAATATAATGACACTGCGTTCTCTAGAACTACAAAGTAGAATTTATAAACTGATAGAATATGAGTTGGAAGAGGCTTTAGAAGCCCATCTGTTCCAATCCTTTCATTTCCAAATGAAGTCCAGAGAGTTTAAAGGACTTGCTTCCAAGTTTTTACAGAGAGCTAATTGCAAAGACAGTACTAGACCTTACGTCCCTCCACCTCCGCTTCCACTCTACCCCCAGTTTTTGCCTCACATTACACAGGCATGGCAACACATGTAATTTTCAGACAATTAAGCAGTATAAAATAACCTCAGTTTAATTGCATCCAATTAACAAGCCAAATTAGTGTTTCATATGTACACTATTAAACTAGTTGTCTGGCTTCCAAAAGAAATAAAACACTGTTGCAAATGAATCTAGCATTTCAGTGAACAAAGCTACTTACAATTTAAATTACCTTTCCTATAATCTTCTTTATATGGAATTAGACCCAATCTCCATTTTAAAAGAAAGTCCTGCTGCAACTACCAAGATGACAATTCATGCTTATATTTTAAGTATTAAAATTTTCTTTCTCACTGAATACATAAAATTTGCTAAGATTAGTATACATGTGTGTGTACGTGCACATGCACGCCTATACACATATGCATGCCGACAGATCCCCAAGCAAGTATAAATAAGGGTGTGTCTATATTTTCCCGCTGCCTAGTTTCAAAAGTCCCACCTTTTTTTGGCCTTCTGAAATCAAGTCAATCTGCCACAATGCAAATGGTAAGAGCTTCGCTGATCTCCTACTTTCCTTTTCAGAGAAAATGAAACCACCAAATAAATCTTTGTCAGAAAAGCACTGCCTTTCAAATACACTGCACTACACTGTCAGCCCAGTACTGTCATGATTTAGGTACAATTGGGTATCAATGAGAAAGCACTATTCTAATGAACCTCAAAATGAAGCATCTATCCATTCCTTAAATATTTATACCTGAAAACATAAAATGTCTTATAATTTTAAGTATAACCATTTTTTAAGTTAGTGTTTGGTAGTCAACTTTCATTATTAATATTTATGAATACTGTTTAGAGTAAAAAGTTTTGTAGTAGCTTAAAATAATAGTGTAGTCCTTTGTTCTTCAGATGTAGCTCAAACTAACAATTTGCCATACATATCTGTCCATGTTTATCAAAACATTTAAATCATTTTTGTGAATTATTAAAATGTCTATGAAGAAGATAAAGTTATTCACCTTGACATGCAGTAGTGTCAAACTTCCTTACTTCTTTTTGGGGCATTATACCAATTTAATGGTCTCCTTGCCACCAAGATATCCAGTCCATAAATTCTTATAATCTTTCTGAACACATACACATTATATAGCATCACTCCTCTGCTCAAAAACCTTAAGTGAGGTCCCACTTTCTCAGGAGGACTGTATGCCCCAACTGATCTGGAGCCAATGTACCTTTCCAGGTTCACATACCCCTCCTCTCCCTTGGCACAACTATGGGTGGTGAGGCATAGATCAAATTCACTGTGCCCCACCCTTCCCTCTCAGAAGGATTTACTGACATTCATTTCAACCTTCAAGGCCACCAATCAAAACTTACTTCTTCCCATAAAGACCCTCTAATCTTTCCAGCTGGAAAAAAGAAATACCTCCATTTATTCTCTATTTCCACTGGTAAATTTTAAGAAAGTTTATTTAACAAGCCATATGTCTTCTCTAGATCGTAAAAAGTTCTGAAGCCAGGGATGATCATCCTCTTACCTCTCAATCACTTATTCTGACCCCCAAGTCTGAATCCAGAGCCCAAGCTCGAGACTTCTCCTACAGATACTGACCCTTTTTGCCACCTAAATTGGATTTTCTACATTATATAAATCTTAAAACATGGAGCAAATTAATTAAGTTATAACGGTTGAGAAAAGGGAGTATGAGTCCAAGATTATACAAAGAAATGTTATTCTCTACTCTTTTTTTCCCCTTACTCTTTTGTGTTACACCAACCCTTAATCATACAGAAAGTAAAAAATAAGATCTACATTTTTCCAAAGGTCCCGGTATTTGCAGTCGTGTAGAGAAATTATCTGGGGAACCGGATGTTTCACTACCTGTTTAGAAACATATAGATCCAGCTTGTGCAGGGTTCTAAAGATTAATTGGTTCTTCAAACAGCAACCTTATAAAGACTTTGGAATTGGTAGTTATTCATTAATTGAATCAATGATGCTGACCAATTTAGTTAACTTGAGCCTCAAATAAGTATTTTTTAGTTTAAATTATTTATTATTTCTAAAAATTATCTGCAAATAACAATAGATAACCTCCAACTAAACCTCTCAAAGTGAAGTCAGTGCATGGAATCATAACAAACCTCCAGGGATTAAGTAACATTGGTGTCAAAGTACTGGGAAGAGGATTCCTGCTACAGATAAGCCTCCTCCAACTTCTAGGCCCTGCCCCCTCAAACTCCCTCTCCAATGATCAATCTCTAACATAGCCAATCATATGTCTTGATTCTCCAAGGACAGTGTCTCCATTTATACCAGGCTAGATAATCACTCATGAGGTCCTAATCACATGGTCTGGCTGCATCTTGCCCCATCTCTCGTTATGTGCCCTCCAGCCCCACTGGCTCGCTTTCAGCTCCCCAAAACACTATATATCCCCCAATCTCAAGGTATTTGCATTATTCCCTCTTTGTACAATATTCTTTTTCTCCCCTTCCACTCTTTCCACTTGACCATAACTTATGCTTCCGTCTCAGCTCAAATATCACCTTCTCAGACAGGGGTGATATACCCTTTATGGTATACTCCTTCATGTTTCGTCCATAGCACTCGTAATGTGGCTTTACTTATCAGTCAACTCCACTGATTAGAGGCTCTTTTTCTGGTCTAAATCATCATTATATGCTTGGCGCCTAGCACAAGGCCAGATCCATAGTAAATACTTGTTGAATGCATGGATGAATAACTTGCTTTGATAAATGATGACTGGGTCACCTGCCATAGTACTCTGAAGAAATGGCTAAGACATGTGAATGATATGAATGTGAATGACAAGTCAAAATCACAATCACCTCTTGACCCAGAAGTCATGGATCAAACCCTATCTGCTCTCTGCCCAGAACTGTCTTCAGGCAAACAAACATCATTTTCATCTCTACTCTCCAAAGCACTTTCTTCAAATATATCTACCTAGTCAGACTCCAAATTTTAAGTGGATAGGAAATCCAAAGGTATGGACACTTGTAGAACAGATCAAATGCCATACTTACTACCTCAAATGACAGATAATATCTGTTAAGAGTGGCATGTATTTGGCTCAAAAAAAAAAGACACAAATTATCAAACAGTTCCGATTCTATTCCAAATTCAGTCTTGAAGATGTCGATCTTAATGCTATTAGCCATGGGTCCACATCAAAGAAGCCAAAGATTGCACAGTAGGCTATGTTTCCTCTTTTACATGGAAACTAGCTGGGCCACAATCAGAGATAAAGTGCTCAAATATTTTTCCAAGTTACTTAGAGCCATCTCACAGCTACAAATACTGATTTACAACTTCTTTTTTGTTAGCATTGCCATAAATAGCATATAGAATGCAATGCTTTTTTTCAAATTGTGATCAAATACCAAGAACCAATAGAAAATTATTTTACTTGTACAATTTCCTTCAAATAAGCACAATCTTATTTTCATAAAGATTTCCCATTTTCTCTCAATCTTCTGTGTTCATCCACAGATTCCAGCATTGAGAAGCCTCACTGGAACATTCACTGAAGTTTTACTCAAAACTAATGAAGGCTCTGCCTATGTGGTTACAGAAAACCCATACATGCTGATAGTGTGAGGTTTCTTATAAAGCCTGAAGTCCACCCAGTTGAGATGATAAACTTCCTACGTTCCTTTTTATAATATCACTTCAAAAGGTGCAATCCTTACATACCATGTTTTAGCCAAAATATGGATTCATGATGCATTCATATATAAATTCCTTAACTAGAAGCATAGCATTGGAATTTCTAGGTGGAGGTTTGAATTGTGAACGATTTCTCCACTTAACAAGATTGATGCACGGACCAATAATAGAGTCCTGTTGAGGCTGAACAGGAACCAAAATTTGAAAACAGTGTCTGTTTTTTAACAGACTTAGGTGAGTAGCAACCTGTTTGATCCCAGACCACCCATCCAGCTGATGATCTTAACCACCTTTCCTTTATTATAATAGTTACTATATCAGGAATTAAATTACTCCATACCCTAACGGAGTACACTTTTCACTCATGCCGAATAACATTTTCTATAGGTCTTTAAAACTACCTTTGCTATGTTGAAACTTTGCTAATTATTGATAACTAAAAAAATCGACACCAACACAAATAGACTATTATTTGTTATTGTTGCTGTTGAAGTAAGTAAGCCCTGCTTTAAAAATCAAAATGGCAAATTCTTTAAAAAAAATTTTTTTTTCATTTTGAATTCAATCAGCACAAAAAATTCAACCTGGTTTTCTGAATAGTGACAAAGTGCCAAAAGCTCAAGCAGACACCTGTACCACTATTCCACAAGGAACGCCTGCATACATGTTGTCTCTGTTTTGTTTTCATAGTAACAAGAACGTTTGAAAACACATCTCATGTAAAAGGAACCTAATCAATCAAAAGATTCCGCTGGCTAATCTTTCAATGTAGTCAAATAATATGATTTCATTCTGTGATAACACACATATCGTAAATCCATTTTCACATCTCATGTTTAATAGAAATATAAAAATGTTTTATCTACTTTAATGACATTTTTCCAAAGACCTCCACAGGGACCTAACAAGTTAAAATTCACATCTATAGTATCATTAATATGCTACCACTCCCAAAATTGCCCCCAGGTCAATTTCACATCAATATAATCATAAGCACTCTTACATAAACAGAAGCAGTCTCTAAAAAGGCCAACCTCATAAAATACAGACACCATAACTTCATAAAATACAATCACCGTATCAAGAAATATAAATGCCAACAAACAAATTTTGTTTTATACCTGACCTATGTTCAAAGCAAGAAACTCAGACAATTTTCAAAAGATTCACTCTTGTCATATAACATTTCTCTGTACATACGAAAGATACTGCACGTTTCAAACCTAGTGGTCAAAAAGGATTATGACACTTGAAGCATACTATCATTAAGTGGATGTTGGTAAATCCCTTTCACCTCAAAATAAAATGCACCGTTCTTATCTGGTAACATGATTTCCTTGTGGTCCACAGGAATTTTGTCTAATGATGAAAGCGATAGCACACAGAAGGCATTTCTGTCTTGTTAACCATTTGGCCTATACCTTAAAAATCAAACCAAATCAATCGCTTCTCGGCCTTTTGGCTAAGATCAAGTGTAAAAATCAAACCAAATCTACTCATTACACAATCTATTTGGTTAAAACCTTGTTTTGGCACTCTTATAAGGTGAAAAGCACAAGACATCTGCAAATACTAATATATATGTCATATACAGAAGATAAATGTAATATATATCTATATACATATATATGCAAATATTTAAAATAACTTGGTTTGCTCAAGGACAAATATCACCAAACATTACTATACTATACCACTGGAGGAAATGTTTCTAATAAAGTTAAATGGCCTTTTTCTAGGAGAACAGATCATTGCAAATTTAATTAAAATGGATCTTATTAATATTTCAAGTAATTTCTGGGCTTGATTATGCGCCACAAAAGAAACAACTGTACTGAAGAGAAAAATCAATAGCCCTTGACTAGAGCTCTGAGTATGCTAGAAAAACACAGTTCTCTTGTGAATTATCAAGGTCTAGCCTTTGGGGGTGGGAGAGAGTACCAATATTTATTTGGAGGTAAATTGAGTTATTTTTAAAATGGCAAAAAAGGAAGGAGAACAATCGGTTCAAATTTTCCATTATAATGAAAGTACCGGAAACAAGCCTTTTTATGTTCATTTTAGGCCTAAGAAACTGTGCAGAGAATAAGGCTTTTGCAATGTCAGTTGCACACACTGCTTCCTGTGAGAATTCTAAGCCATTACAGGTGTCCTAAGGCCTCCGGCGAAACCTATTACCAGGTTATTTCTCGGGTCCCCTCAAAGCCATCCCCACTGACCCCTACCCCACACATAGTGCTGAGCTCCTCTAAGTGTCTATTAAGGACCCTCTGTCTTCTCTGTACTCCCGAGGTTAAAGTACCCACTTTCCCTCGGCGAAGCCTGTAAAAGCTTTCCCATTAGAGAAGACTAGTTCCTGCAGTCCTTTTCAGTTAGATGCTTTCAAGTCAGAGATGAGAAGAGCCACTTGAAGAAAACCCTCTTTCCCCTCCTCCCTTTTTCCACTGGAAGCAAAGTCCCTGAAGGACAACACCAAGGGACACTTCCTGACCTTCTATCCCCTCACCCAATTTGGGCTTGGAGGGTTGGGGTCGCATTTTCTCGTGTCCTCTGCTGCACTGGCAGTGTTATGTAAGAGGGACAGAACGCGAGAGGCACATGCGTATAAAGCGCACCAATCTGTGATAACAGCTGGGGTGGCAGAGCTGATCTGGAGTCTCCCGCACCAAATACGACAGACACCACACATCCATCACCCCCATCCCACCACCCCACCCCACCGCAAACACACACACACACACACACACAGAGCAGTGTTTTCCTGTCTCGCCCCTATCAACACCAGACGCACAGAATGGAAAGGCGGGGGGAGGGGTGAAGGGAGGTGAGAGCAGCAGCAGCACATCTGCTTTGATAGAGCCGCCGCGGCAGAGAGCCCCTCGTTAACCCCCTTCCTGTGGCTGCACCACGTCATGGAACATTCCCGGAACGGGCCAACGTTCCACCCACTTCAGGGAACAGACATAAAGGCGCAGACCGAGCTCCCCACAGTGCAGAGCCCAAACACACATGTCCCTTCCCGGTCCCCGGGCAGACGCACAAACACGCATGCAAACCGCCCCCACCCGTCTCCACGCGCCCCCGGCCGGCCCGACGCGCCGGGAGCCGCTCTGCGGCCGGTGCACCCGCAAGGCGAGGGCGCCTCCGCCTGAACCTTCCATAGAGACAGTCCCCTCCTTCCTCGCTTCCTTCCTTCTCTCCTTCCTTCCTTCCTTCCCTTCCTCGCTCCGGAGGAGAAAGGAGTCACTGAAATGCCAACAGCTAGCGCCTTCGCCGCGCTCGCTCGGCCGCAGGCCGGCGGCCCGGCCCCCGCGCCGCCCGCCCACCCCCAGCCCGCGCCGCTCGCCCGCGGCCCCCTCCCCCGCTACCTGACGACGGACCGGCGGCCGCGGCAGCCGCAGCGGTGGCCAGGCGGTGCGCGCCGGTGCACGTCCCTCATTAGTAACCAGGCACATTCCTGCCTCCAGCGCTCCCGCGCAGCCCCCTCCCCCCAGGACATTACGCAAAGCAGCCTCCCCTCATCTGCATAGATCCTCGGCCAGGGTATTCCCCGCATTTCCCGACGCGCCGGACCCCCCTGGCGAGGTCTCCCCCATCCCCGCCCCCTCCGACCCTCACCCCGGGGAAACCGGGAAGGGGCCGGGGGCGCGCGCCGCGAGAGGCGACCGAGTCCGGCGGAGGCGATTTCTGTATAAAGTGAAACAAGCTCCCGGTGCTAAAGGAGGCAGGAAAAACACGGCGCCTAGGCCACTTACCGAGCCGAGGAACCTAGATTCCCGCCGCTCTGCTCTCCCAAACGGTCGGTCCGCCCTCCACGCACCCCAAGGCTGCACCCAGCACCCCAAAGTCCAGACGTGTGGGAATATTGTTAACCAGCCAGGAGACCCTCCAAGTTGCTCCAGGCTCCGGGGAGCCTCAAGGTCCAAGACCGAACTTGGCAAAGACTTGTGCCACAGTCCCCGAAGATGTTTTCGTGGAGACCCTCCTCCGGCTGGGAGAGACAGCACTCGGCGGCGCCCCGCTCGCCTCCTCTCCACCCTCTCACCTCCAGCCCGCCTCCCGCCGGCTGCCCGCCTCCGGGCCGCGAGCCCCTCGAGCAGCTGTCAGCTCCCGGCCGCCGCCGGGTGACAGGGGCGGGAGGAGGGCGCGACGCGGCGGCCCGAGCCCGAGCGGGCAAGGGGGATCCTCGCAGCAGCGGCGGCCGCTCACCTGGAAAGTCACCGCTGAGAAGGAGGAGGAGGAGGAGGACGGAGAGGAGAAGGAGGAAAAGGAGGGAGAGGAGGAGGAGGAGGAAACCCCCCTGGTGCCCTTGTTCTCGCTGCCGCGGCGGCCGCTCCTCGCCAAGGCTGAGCGTGTCTGGTGGGGGGTGTCTGGTAGCATTTCCTTAAGGACAGAGGGAGGGCGGGCGCGGAGGGAGGGAAGAGATCCCGACCGCCTGCCCAGGCTCCTCTTTCCTTTATTTATTTTTCTGACAGTATACGGAGATGGGCCCCGGGTAGTGGCCGCGGGGCTCGCGAGGGAGCGCGAGGCCCGGGCCGCAAGCAGTCTGCGTGCGGGAGCCGCAGCGGCCGCCTCCCCTCCCGAGCTGTGGACGCACCGGGTTATTCCTGGCAGCGCCTCCCAGAACAGAAGTTACTAGGAGGAGTGCGCGGCGAGGGCGGGCGGGGGGAGAGGCGGAGGGAGGGAGGGAGGAAGAGGGAGAGACTCAGCCAGCGACGTCATCGGATCCCCCAGCGCGTCCCAGCGAGGGAGGTTGAACCAGAAAAACCAGTCTGGAGCCTGCGAGCGAGAAAGGATTGTGCGGCGCGCGGGGCGATGGGGGGAGGGAGGCGGCCGGGAGGGAAGGTCCCGGGCCCCGTTGCGGCCGCTTGGGGCGGGAAGACCGCTGCCGAGCTCGCGCTAACGCTCGCGCTCGCTAGGATGGGGAAACTCCCCCCGAGAGCCGGTCTCTACTTGCCATGCAAAAAACCTTGGGCTTCTCTAGGAGCCTGAGAATTTCCTTTAGGGACGTGGAAACCTCCCCCCACCCCCACCCAACTTCCCCATTTCCCCATATAATTTAATCTTCCCAGTCTTGATGACAAACGGAATTATATAATAATTAGTATGGTCGTTATGATTTTGTCTGTGTACCTCTTGATCCCTTTCCTCTTCCTCACACCCTCCTCTACTCACGGTTATGTTAGGATAAAAAAAAAAAAAAAATCAGACTAGCTCTGGCTGCATTTCTGGGGCTTTGCAAACCTTTTTGCTTGCACTTTCCGTGCCCCTGAGGAAGCACGAACTTTTCACGCGTTTGAAGTGCCCCAATTGCCTTCCCTGGGGTCACTCACCAGGGCGCCCTGGGCGCACCCAGCTCCAGGGGAGCGGCCCGCCCTCGCGAGGGTATTCAAATTGGCTTGGGCAGCGGCGCCCGGAACAGCTGCCGGTTTCCTGGTGGGCCGCGCTGGGACCCGGGGCTAGCGGCAGCCTCCAGCCCGCGCGCTTCGCCCGCCTAGGAAGAGACGCGAGTGAAATCGCAGCCCGCGCGGGGAGAGCGGGGCCCGGGGACAGGGGAATCCCAGGCGAGTGGGGACCGGGCCCTGGGCTTCCTCCCCGACCCGGCGACACCCGGGGGACACCGGGGCTCCCTCCAGCCGTTACCCGGCGTGTGTGGACTCGTGTGCACCCTCGGGGGAAGTTCCCCTGAGGACGCGGCGAGTGGCTGCAGGGTCTGGCGAGCACCCGGAGCGCCTCCTCCGAGTGGTCCCCCCACCCGGCGGGGACCGCGTGCCACCCCTCCCGTGCACCCGAGCAGCGGCGCAGAGCCGAGCGGAGCCCAGTGCCCGGGGCACCGCGGGCCCGGGCGGCCACCCCCCCCCCCCCATCCGGCCGCGCCGCCGCCCTGCCTCGGGCGGAGTAAACAAGAGACGCGCAAGATTTGACCTGGCGCGACCCGGATTTCTGGCCGGGGTTCCCCCAGAGCAGGTGACTCCGTGGGAGGGGTGGAAATTAGTCTCTGGAATTCCGGGCCAAAGACATTCACCGTAGTTCTGCTTTTAAGGCCGGTATTTCACCGACAACTGCGGAATGTTTTGCGTCTCAAGTTTCAGATTTCGCGGAAAGGGACCAAATGTCAGGGAGTATCAAATATTCCCTTCCCTTTTCATTAAAAATGAATACATTAAATGGGAGGACAGCCCCCTTAATGACTTCGACAATTGCACTGCTGGTTTCGGTTTTGGTTTGTTTTGTTTGTCATTTCGACCCATAATCAGTGTATTTCTGAGGTCCCCGTGCAATGGTGACACTGCCCTGAAGGACGATTCCGCCAAATAAAGGCGCGATACGTTTTTCATCGATAATTTTTTTCAAAGAAGAAAAATCTTAATTATTTGGAATAAATTTCACTGTGTCCTTCCAGGTTGATCTCATTTAAACTCAAGGCCTACTTCCACTAAAGCGGCTTCTCCTTTCACTATATAAGTTCTTGAATTTTCAGCCTTTCTTCACTTAACTTGAGGCACTTAATAAAAACTCACCCATCATCGCTCCCTCTTAAATGTATGCCGTTGCATTTTTAAACATCCATTTGAAAAGCAAAACATGATTTTTGAAATGTTTTTTCACTTCCAAACCCACCTGCTACATACTCCCAGAGCCCATTTTATTTAATAGCTTAATAGAGAAGATTAAGCAGTTTCTTTAAGAATCCAATTTCCCTTCAGCACACACAACAGCAGCTGCCCAAACTCCCAGAAACTGGGCAAGGGTAGCAAGCAGCGTTTTGCTTCGCTAGAATGAGTGTTAGTTGAAATCTTAAATGCCTCTTTAAAAGCTGAGGTTATGTGCCATAATGTGAATATTAAGGTATTCAGCTAATTGGGCAGTTAAAATAATTTTTTTAAAAGTAAATATATATCAGTTTTGATGACCTGATCCCACTACCAAAGAAGACCCCTAAAGGCAGTGTTTAGTTAAACTTCAATTCTTATTACCTTATTATTATGGATAATTATTCCAAAATCATCAAGCTTCTAAAGAAGGTAACCTGAATTAAGTTGAAGCAGAATATGTGAATATGTATAAACTAGTTATCATCCTTCTACTTGGAAAAAATCAGTTTGTTGAAGTAAATGCATCCCTGTCTCCAACTGCTAATGCTGCAATATGTCTGTCCAGTTGCTTATAAGCAAGGGAAATAGAGTAACAGAAGAACCCCTCTTCCCAGAAAACCTCCAGAGACAAAATCAGCAATGGTAAACTGTGCCCTCAGCCCTAAGGGGCTCTAAGGAAAGTGAGGGTCCCTCCAGCATAGGTGACCCAGCTTGGACCCCCATACATAGCATCAGCAGTGAGGTAAGAACTTTCTTTCCATTACTTTTCCTACTGCTTCTCCAGTTGAAAGGTAAAGAAAATCTGGGGATCTGGGTTGAGAGGTCTTAAGAAAATAAAATAATTAATGTCCACATGGAAGTATGGCATTTTTTTCAGAGTCAGAAATCACCTTGAACTGAAAGAATTTTCATTCAAAAAAATATTTATTACTTACCTACTGTGTGCTGAAGATACTTAGGATATGTCAGTGAACAAATCAAAGATCCCCAGTTTCCTGAAGCTTGCAGTCTAGCAAGGGGGAGGGGGAATGGAGGAGGAAGAGAACAGAAAATAAACAAGAAATGAAGGGTATAGAATTATGGCAGGTGAAAGGAGTTGGGGGGAAATATGAAATAGGGTAAGGGTTATGGGTGGGGTGAGGGAGATCAGAATAGGGAGATCAGAATAGACAAGTCACTTCTTAAAAGTGACACTTCTGCCAGTAATTAAAGAGAATGGTTTAGCAGGATATCTAGGTGGAGTAAAGAGCTTTTCATGTAGAAGGAGCAGCTAAGATAAAGTTCTAAGATCAGAGCAAGCCTGCCATGTTTGTAGACCTCAAGGCAAACAGTGTGACTGGAACAGAAAGTGACAGCTAGGGGACAGAACAGCCACCCGGAACTTTTCTCATTCAGGAAGAAGCTTGATAAGGGGACAGGTTAAGGGCCTTTGCCACCCAGTCCCATCAAATTTGAACCTTTGTGGACCTAGTAATCTGCATTTTTATGCAGATTTATTTTATGCAGATTTTATGCAGATTTATTAAATGCAGTTTACACTTAAGCATTTTGAAACTCAACACCTATTGCCCCGGAGCGTGGAGACTGATACAGGTGGGCAAGAAAACTGAGTGCCAGAAGACATCCTACCGAAAGTTTCAGAACTAGCCACGTCCATTTTACTAATCAGTTTAAATCCTCAACTCAAACTAGTTGAAGAATGAAAGGTGTGACAAACCATAAGAGACTCTTCATCTCAGGAAATAAACTGAGAGTTGCTGGAGGGGAGGGAGGTGGGAGGATGGGGGGGCTGGGGGAGGGTATGTGCTATGGTGAGTGCTGTAATTGTGTAAGACTGGTGAATCACAGACCTGGTACCCCTGAAACAAATAATACCTTCTATGTTAATTTAAAAACAAACAAACTAACTAACTAACTAAAACTACAGAACCAAATTCTAACTCAGCCTGCTCCTAGGGCTCAGATGATCTTACTACCCTGATCCATTCTTCCTCTCTCAGCTTTTCCTATCCCTTGGCTTGACTTTGCTCTTCAGACAAATAGTCTGCAGGGTGGTGGCAGCTGAGACTGATAATCTGAGACTTCAGATTATCATTTTCCCAATTTAGCAACCCCAGTGGGAAAAGACCTTCTTCCCAGAGCGTTCAAGGCTGCCTTAGTCAGTTCCTTGCCCTTGGGCCAATTGCTGGGCATGGGTGGTAGGGTGATCTGATTGCTCCTATCTAGACTTGGAGTTGAGGGTGGTCCTCATGGAAAGAGTAGTTCCCAAAAGAAAGAAGAGGAGCAGAAGCCCTTGTAGGGAGGGTGTGTCCACTATATCCCTTATGTTTCTGGCCTTGGTTTCTCTATTTTTAACATTAGGGAATTGGACAAAATGATGTGCCTAACTCCTTATGACTGCAGATTCTATATAAATCACTGCAATAAATCCCTCCACAAAACTGTAAAATGAATTAACTAGCATGCCATTCCCTCAGATAAATTTATAGTACTGTAAATAAGATTCTAAAGGGGTTACCTGCTCTAGAGTTCTGATGAGTAAATGGAACATAGCCTTGGGTCTTGGTAAGGAGTAATGATTTAGAACTGCCTTTCTGATGGCTCTCCCTCTTTCTACTCACCTGCTTTACTTGGTATATGGTGAAGAATTAAGCAGTTTCATGATTTGTGTGGTATAAAGGAAACTTAGGATTCCAAAAATTAGTTGGGGAAGAAGAATTTTGTGGGAAAAATATGGCTGTCTGTTGAATTGTTAATAGGATAGAAGCCAAACACTCTACTGTAGACCAGTCTATCCCATTATAACTTCCTTTGGTTAGAAAGTGGAAGGATGTGGTGGTAATTAAGGATCAGTCTGCTGGAGCCATACTAACTGAGGCTGAAGGTGACATCTGTTATGATTGAAGGATCAAATGTTCATCCTCCTGGCTTTCATAGGATGGGCAGAGCTCATAGACTTCCAACCATCTGGTGACCCACCCATCACCCCACACTCAAGAGTTTCTCTAGGTATGTTTCAAAGACCAAAGACCACAATAGCAAGAGCTCTTTTTTTTTTAATATTTTATTTATTTATTTATTTACTTGTCAGAGAAAGAGAAAGACCAAGAGAGAGCACAAGTAGGGGAAGCGGTAGGCAGAGGGACAGGGAGCAAGGAGCCCAATTCAGGACTAGATCCCAGAACCCTGGGATTAGGACCCGAGACAAAGGCAGGCGCTGAACTGACTGAACCACCAGGCATCCATACATCTCTTGAAATGCTTTTGTAAAAGTCTGGGCTGACTCCTAAATTTTTAAAATTAGAATCCTCACAATTAGATCCCGGGAAACTCCATGGTTCTTAAGGAGCACCCCGCCACCTGTCACTCCTGTTCTCATTAAACCTTGAAAACCATTGCTTTACACTTGCCCCTAAGATTGAAATGAAGCTAGCTGACTGCCTGAGAACCCCCTTCTGCGCAGGGTATCACCTTCCTCAGGCTTCATGTGATCCCTTAGGACAAGTTGGCCCTTTTTATTCATCAAAAATATTCTTGTGACTTTTAGTTTAACCAAATTTCCTCTGTGTAAACATATGTTCTGAAAGAAAAGTCCGCAAGTGAATGAACCAAGGCTGGGGATGAGAAGATTTGAGAGAGGACAAAGGTTTGTGGGGCACAGAATTGGGAAAGTACAGTGGGGAGAGGGGTGAGAGAGAGGTAGTTGGTGGGGAAGAACAGAATGCAAACAAACTTTGATGATTTTCTGGTTTCATTTAGGATGAGCCATGCCCACAGTTTACAGAAGGGCTCTGCACATTTCAGCAGTCTAAATTGCTAGTAGGCTAGCTTCTTACATTCTAGAGAGCCCTCAAGGGCTGCCCACATCAGATCTTTATCTTAAGGAAGATAGGAAAACCAGACTAGAGAACAAAAAATCAAATTAGCAAACAGTCAGTAGTAGGAATAAGACTGTCCAGGATAAGTAAAACCTGAAGTGCGTGCTCCTTAAATATAGGGGAACATAGGCTTATGGTATGTCATTAACAATAGCCCTCCCCCCTTCTCTGCTACCACCTTACCCCACTCCAAAATGGGTTACAGTTGAAATTTCTCCACTTAACAGTCACCGCATGGGGTTAGGGCTTTGCATTGATGAAAATCTTCCAGTACAAGCCAAATATGAGTAGTGAACTCTTAATATCCTAAGCTCTTAATAAGTCATTAACTTCTTATGAGAGATTAATTTATTAGATTGATTTTCCAGAGTGACAGCTAGCTTAAGACTCAAACTGATTTGTCTTGACAAAGCACAGGATGGGGATGATATGGAGAAGCGTGGAGGGGGGTGACACAGAAAGGCCCCATTGTGGGTTGCTGTGGGGGAAAAATAGAGGTCTAGGAATAGGACACAGACTGAAGGGGAAAGGGTGTGGAAATATGAAGTGAGAGGCAAAGTGGAAATTAGGTCTTTGGTACCCACTGAGAAAGCCTCTGCCAGGGCCTGTGAAGAGAGAGCCACGATGACCTGGGCTCCTTAGGTAAGAGCAAAGAGCACAGATCCCAGCTCTGACCTTGAGCCATCAGGAGACTTGCCTCCCCTTTCTTGGGCCTCCACTTCCTCATCCATGGGGGTTCCCTTACAGTCATAAATTCTAAAGTTTGAACTGCTGACAGCCCAGGGTGAGGGAAAAAAAGGAGGAAAAGGAAAAGCAGAGAGCAGAAAGGGGAAGAACAGGGAAAAGAGCTTATCAAGCACCTTCAGATTCCTACCAAGTTCTATGGTGATTGAGGGGAGAGAGATTTCAGCTTAAACCTAGGCCGTGTAAATTTGATATACTATATGCTCAGAAATGAGAAGAGTTATTTCTCATTATCAAACCTTAAAACATTTTGGAGGAACAAATGCCTTTTTCTTGAATTTGCCAATGAAGTTTTTTATTGGTACCTCAGTCCTTTACCTTTTAGGATTTCTGAGACCAGAGACTTGATGCACTTTCATTCTGTCTGTTGGTCAGATCTCTGATAGATTGGACCCTCTTTTATATAACTTTGAACCGGGGCGCCTGGGTGGCTCAGTGGGTTAAAGCCTCTGCCTTCAGCTCAGGTCATGGTCCCAGGGTCCTGGGATCGAGCCCCGCATCGGGCTCTCTGCTTGGCGGGGAGCCTGCTTCCTCCTCTCTCTCTGCCTGCCTCTCTGCCTAGTTGTGATTTCTCTCTGTCAAAGAAATTAAAAAAAAAAAAAAAATTTATATAACTTTGAACCATGAGTTCGGAAGAGGAAACACACACACACGCACACACACACACACACACACACACACAAATAACTGTCACAAGCTTGTGACAAGCTTAGCTAGAAATTCTATGTGTAATAAGGTAGTAAGTCAAAAGGGTTACATTAAAGAGAAGATGTGCTAGTAGAGGATGGTATCCCAGATCCAGTGGAGAGCACTTTCAGCAAGGAAGGAGATACTGAAAATTGGCAACTAACCAGGGAATGGGGTAGCTTGAGGAGGTTGTTGCTGGGATAACAACACAGTTACTGCTGAGAGGGTCCCATGCAACCATCAACACACTTGATGAGCCCAAAGCAAGGAGAGAGGAGTGTGTCACAGCAACACCTTTTGTAAGTGAGAAGGAAGAAATTCATGATTGCTTAGAAAGATTCCTACAATAGAAAATTAAAATCGTTGGGGGACCTGGGTGGCTCAGTGGGTTAAAGCCTCTGCCTTCGGCTCAGGTCATGGTCCCAGGGTCCTGGGATCGAGCCCCACATCGGGCTCTCTGCTCGGCAAGGAACCTGCTTCCTCCTCTCTCTCTGCCTGCCTCTCTGCCTACTTGTGATCTCTGTCAAACAAATAAATAAAATCTTAAAAAAAAAAAGGAAATTAAAATCATTTTTAAAATACTTTTTACTCAAGAGGGTTAAGATTCAATTACTTGGAAAGAGCATTTATATATACAAGGCCATTGTCATTGATTTTCATAGACTATAACAGCATTAGAAAGTTAATTATTTGTTTTATATCTTTTTTAAAAAGATTCATAAAGGAACCACTTATTCAGTATGTCATTTCCCATTGACATTCTTCATATAGAGAATAATGCATATTCTTGCATACAAAACCTTCTCTCTAGCAAACTGATATACCCACGTCCCCTAGGGCCCTCTCATTTCATCCATCTTTGTTTTATAATCATTTCTTCTGATATGCATTGTGGAATCTCAACTAGCCGAGGCTGTGCCAGCTATGAATGATGGTGAATAAGGACTCTGAGTTTTAAGGTTAGTGTTATATTCCTGCCTTCTTATTTTTTCCTGGGCTCTGTGTATAAGCGATGGCAGAGCCACTGAGAAAATATGAGACTCCCTTAGCTAAATCAAGTCTTACCCTATGTCACAGGTTGATAATAGGTAAAACAGATCCACATTAAAAGAACAACCTGTGGTTTTAGAAAGGCGTCCTGGTGTGTGGTTGATCTTAGATCTGTCCTTTAAGGCAACAACTATTTTCCAGCAATCAAAGGTTTTGTGCTGGACGTCTAGAAGTCTCTGACCCAGGCACCAGTGTTACCATGCTTACCAAATGTCATGCATGTAGTGTAGTCCTTAATGAATTAACACAATAGTTCATATCTTTTTAAATTTAGGTACACAAAATAAGCAAATCACAAATGTACAACCAGATTAATTTTTGTGTATGTATGTGCATGTGTTTGTGTAATCATTATTCTGATCAAGACGGAGAATATTTTTAACCTTCTAGAATGTTCTCTTGTGCCTCTTCCCAACTAATGTGCCCTTGAGGTAGTCAATATCATAACTTCTACCTTGAAGTAGAGACATCTATTATCTATCTATCTATCTATCTATCAGCTCTCTCTTTGTTCCAGAAATAACGTATCAAGTGCCTATGTGCTGGGCACCCTTTGGTCAGTCACTGGAGACACAAGGGTAAACAAAGCAGATGAGGCCTCTGGATTCTGTAGAGCTCACATCCTGCTTGGGGAGCAAATAGTAACCAAATTAACAAATATGACCACTTCAAATCATGAGAACATGAAGAATAAAACAAGGTAGTTAGTAGACAGTAATTATGTAGGGTGGAATAATATTGGTTGGGGGGGTGGGTATCTGCAGAGTTGACACTCGGCCTATGACCCAACTGCAGAAGAGCAGAGAAATGGTGCCTCAGAAAGAGGGAACCGAAAGTATAAAATCCCTAAGCCAAGAAGCAGTTCATGCCACGAGGAACTGAAAGGCCAGTGTGGGTAGACGAGAGAGATGAAGAGCTGGGGGGAGAAAGTAGTAAGATATGATGTAATAGAAGCAACCAGAAGCCAGAAGAAGATTCCTTTATCAAGTAGGTGATTTACAAAAAGGGGACAGACTTTGGAGTTTTAAATATGATATTTTAAAATGCATATTCAATATATATTATATATTAGCTATAATATATTATCTAATATAGTCTAATATATTATATCTAATATATTATGTCTAATATTTTAAATATAGATATAATATATATATGATATATTCTTTTAATTAATTTTTAGAGCTTTTCCCCAAAAGAACCTTCAATAAATAAGTAGTAGCTGCTGGCTATGGCTTGCAACTGGGTGGCAGGTCAGCAAGGAAAGAATTCCAAAAGAGGGCTTTCTGAAAGCATAATTATACATATTGAACATAACAAAAGGAAAATAGTTTTTAAGGTAGCAAATCCTAAAGAGAATTTGGATAATGTGGGTGCTATTCTTCACATTTTTCTATGGCTAATTAGAGAGAACTGGGAAACACACAATGCTGCCCACAACCCTGCCAACCCATTATGGGCACTTCTAATTTCAGATAAATGAAGCCCTTGGTTACCACCCCCAGCTTGTCTTAGAACATGCATTGTATTATCAGAGTAGATGAGTAAAAATAATAGCCCTCCGAATATCTATAAAGGGTACCTTTCTCTTATTAGCAAATACTTAACAAGTTCAGATCACATCTCCATGTTAATGAAGCAACTCCTAGATTTACTTGGTTCTTGAAAATCTAATTTTTCATCCTTGTCCCTTTATACAGAAAATGTGAGCTTGGGCTTAGCAGCTGGAAGCATCAACAAGTTTCACATGTATGTAGCTAGAAAAAATTAATGGTTATGTAAAATCTCAAGTACGTACGTGTGTGTGTATCTCTTGTTTGGTACATTGTGTGTGTGTTTTTCATTTTACAAAGCATGCATAATAATATTTATTGATCCAAACAGGGAAACCTAAATATACGCTGAAAACAAATCACCGGGTGTCACCTTTAAAACTCTCTTTATTAAATAAAACCATGATGCGATTTTTAAAAAACAAGCGTACATGATGGGAAATATTGATTTCATGGTCAGGGTGAAATGTGAGGCAGAAAAAACTCAAGACAGTTGCATTTGAGTGTAAGTCCTCAGTAAGAGATTTCATCGCTAAGTTTATTGCATTGCAATCATAATGACAGTAGTTTGCAAAATGCCCCCAAGAAACCTAAATGAAAGAGGAAATGAAAGTACGCATGATTTTAAATATCAGGAGATCTGAAAGCATAAAGATGTATTGTTAGGATTTCCATTATCACTGATATTTAATTTTCTGTAGAACAAACTGAGAGGCTCTAACAGGTTTGGGGTTTCAGAACTTAGAAAAGGTGCTGCCACTTATTTTGGCTTCTTTCTTAATCATTCCAGGATTCCATGAACTATTTCCTTCCTCATGAGACCTACCAAAGCCAGAGATTAAAATGCAGCAGTTTACAGCCTAGGTAGGAGGCCACGGAGGTATAGGGGAAGGCACACAGAGAAGAGAGGTGGCCTTACTGGAGAGGAAGCCTGTTGGTATTAGTAAGACCTCTAGGGGTAAGCTAGGGTCCAAAGCCCAACAGGCTCATTGACCTGAGGGTGATTGCCTAAATACATTAACATCTCTGAGAGCCTATTTTTCTGCAAATTGAGACATAGTGTTATTGTAAGGTTGTGTGGCATACAGAAAGCACTTAATATAGGCCTGTTGTTTAAATATTTGTGGTTCAGCCACTAATTTTTTCTGTGACTCAGAGCAAGACATTAACCTCTGGGCCTGCCTGTCCTCATTTTAAACTGCGAGTTCAAAGAAGTGAGCCCTAAGTTTCCTTCCACCTTTGATATTCTGTGATTCTTACTGAGGAAACCGTTTCCTCATCCTTAAAATGGGCATAACAAGAGCACTCATCTCATAGAATTTTTGAGAGGGTAAAATGAATTAAGACAAGTAGAAATTCTTAGAACAATGCCTGAAACATAGGAAATGCTTAATAAAATCACCATGATAGTGATGATTATGATGCGGATGATGAAGAAGGATGTTGGTGACTCCAGTGGTGAATTGTGTGATGGCTATAAAACATTCAGTATCGGATTGATTAGATTATCTCTCCCTCCCTAGTCAGGGCCAGAATTGCCAGGATTTTATCTTCTAAACGTTAAGACCAAACGCATTCACTTCTCACTAAGAAGTACATAGAGACTTCCCAGGGTAGAGTCTGCTAACGTCTTTGTTTTCACTTTTGATATTAATGTTTGAAGAATTAACTGACTCATTTATGGCCTCCCTCTCTTCTTGAGAGCCTGGATATGAGCACTTTTTGTGAACAATTTCATTCTGAAAAAAGCATAGCACCCAAGTTGTCGTAGCTCACTAAATTTACCTGGAGTGTTTTCTGCTTTGAATTATTTTAAGTAAGATAAAATTTCATCGAGTAACTCAAACATGCTCACATTTAATTGGCACATGCAGAAAAATTTTGATTTATCCAGAACTGTGATTTGCATAGGTCATTTCCTACGTTTTTGTGAAATGCTGCACACAATTAAATAAGCCAGTCAAGCTAAATGAACCGGTGAGTGCATTATAAATAGCCACCAGAATTATATTTCAGATGTTAACTGGTTTGTCCTGATTTAATAATGAATTACATCATTTGACAAATGAGATAAGACCTTCACCTTTAGCTTTCTGATCCAAACTTCTAATAGTTGAAATGTATTATTACCATCTGGGTGTCTGGCCTTTGAAATGCTCCGGTGATGTCTGCCTCATTTCAAGTAGTCAGGGCTTGTCTGCCAAAAATGCACTCTCCTAAGCATCTTGATTGGCAGGCCCTGCGAGAAGGCTAAGAACCCAGTGAACCGTGGAGATACAGCTCATGCTCTGTAGAAGTTTCCTCCAGTTCAAGGCAGACTCATTTTCTTGGTTTGTGCTGCAAAGCACTTGGCCCTATCAAAGTCATCCTTATTTTGGATCTCAATCCTGAAGGATGCAGTTCCTACCCTTCTGAAGCATGCTGGAATCTCCTTTAAGCTATTTGTCCCCCTTTACAAAACATTAATAATTTTGACAGCTTTCACCCTCGGGTGAAATAACTGGAGAATGAAGCTGAGAGTGCTGTGTAGCCTGGAGTTTTAACTCAGTGAAGCCACACGAATCTGGCAGTTCCTGAGTGTTCTTCATAGTGTTCTGGGTTCTGGGGAAGGCTAAGATGAGTCCTATGGGTTTCAAGAAATTTTTGGCAAGGTTGGAAGGACAGAGTTAACACACACAGAACCATAGCATGAAGGTCAAAGTCAGTGCTAAACCAGAGTGGGGCAGAGTTTAAGTGCCATCAGTTTTCTTCGTACATATAAAAAAAAATATTTTTTTAAAGATTGTATTTATTTATTTGAGAGAGATTGAGAGAGAGAAAGAGCACAAGCAGGGAGAGAGACAGAGAGAGAGGGACACTGGGGCAGAGGGGCAGAGAGAAGCAGAATCCCCCACTGGGCAGGGAGCCCCATGTGGGGCTCGAAGGCAGACACTTAACCGACTGAGCTACCCTGGTGCCCCAAAGAAAATTTTAAATAGTGAAATTTAGGGAAACGATTAGAAACGAAATGCAAATAACAAGATGGAGAGTGATTTAGAGTAGAAAAATATCTGTGTCTTGGTAGATTGGAATGCTTTAGAAATGCAAAGCCCAGGCAAAATGGTAGTTTCCAATAATAATGGCTGTACCATTATTAGACATATTCAAGAAATAGTTAATGTAAGGTTTTATAGGCGAGATACACAGGACACTAGGCGAGATAGGCTTAAGGCAAGGTTTATTCAAGGCGCCCTCAGGCGAGATTCCCCAACTCAGGAGAGCAGAGTCGGGAAGTCACACCCTGAAGGGGGTCGAGTGGGTCTTTTATTTGGGTTAAGACAGGGCATATGTTCACAGCCATATAAGGTAAGGTATGCAGTGATTGGAGGGTAGGGGGAGTCCTGATGTTCCTGTTTCCTGCATAGGTATCGGTTTACTTATGGTGACGTGTCCTCGGCATACTTCCTTCCCGCGGGAGAGCCATGGGTAAAGGAAGAGGGCGGCCTGGAAGATGACGGCCTGGCGGCCATTTTTATTGTTCCTTCTGCAATCCCGGAACTGCCGACCCCATAGGTAATATTAAGTTCCTGTTTGTCTATGAGGTGGCTGAGAGTGAAATAAGTTAAATAATCTACCTACAATCACCCAGTCAGCAAATGGGAGAGGAAAGATCCATTTCCCACTACGGTTGACTCTACTGAGGTGATCACACATTTGCAAGTAAAAGGAAAAGCTGAAAAGACGTCTGCCTGGGCAATGGGCATGAACCAAAACAGTCCAGGGCCAATTAGGATGTATGGTCACCCTCTCTCTACATCTCTCTATTCCCACTCATTTACCATGCACTCAGTGCTTCCAGCCAGTTGCTGATTTTTTTGGAGCAAGCTGATTAAAACCTTATTGTCAGAAGTTCTTCCATTTTAAAAAATCCTGCAAAGAAACAGGTTCAATTAAATGAATCACTAACAGCAGAATTTTCAGCAATCAGGTACCTGATAATGGGAACTATTTCAAAGCAACTCTATTTTCCTGGCACCCATCAAATTACAACTCTCATAGGAGAGTTGGCCAGCTGGTGATGGTGGGCTACATAGATATATTGATAGATTCACAGGTAAACACTGAATTAATGAGGCAGAAATAAAATGTATTCTGCCCAAGAATTCAGCACTACCCTAGACCTCTGTTAGAATTCATATTCAATTCAGAACACATCAATTTAAGGAAAAGTATGGAAAATTGGGGAGGATTCAAAAGAGATTAAAAAGTAAAACAAAATTATAAAGGCTTTTAAATGTTCAAAGCTACCACAATATAATATTTTTCTTTTTTTTAATATTTTATTTATTTATTTGACACAGAGAGAGGTCACAAGTAGGCAGAGAGGCAAGCAGAGAGAGAGGGAGAAACAGGCTCCCCACTGAGCAGAGAGCCCGATGCGGGGCTTGATCCCAGGACCCTGAGATCATGACCTGAGCCGAAGGCAGAGACTTAAACCACTGAGCCACCCAGGCGCCCCAATATTTTTCAATCAAATGATGTATGTCTTCAACTTACACAAGTTCACACACATCTAATAGACGCAGATAGGGACAGATTATCAAATGCCTGGGTACCATTTGTATAAAATTTAAGCTCGAACTCATTTCCATCTCAAGTATGTGTGACATTGTTAATAATATTCTACCTGTTTCTCTTTTATTTTAGATTTTGGCTAAGTTTAAATTCCGTTTGTATTTAGAAAAAAAAAAGATGTCTACAAACAAAATTAATGGGGAAAAAAGACAAAGGGATGAGGGAATGGAATTAATACTAAAAGAGGAAATGAGAGTAAGGGAAAACACCAGTACAGAAACATGAAAATATTGGAGTCAGTCTTAGAGAATCAGCATCTCTGGATGAAGTGTTAAATATCAGAACCTGGGGTGGGGGGTTCTGGGGGTCTCGGTGGGTTAAGCCTCTGCCTTTGACTCTGCTCTCTCTACTCAGTGGGGAGTCTGCTTCTCCCTCTCCCTCTGCTCTCCCCCACAACCACTCTGTGCTCTCTCGCTCTCTCACTCTGCTCTCTCTTTAATAAATAAATAAAATATTTAAATAAAAATATCAGGACGGGTTTCTAAGAGAGGTGAGGGAATCTCCCTTTCCCAGAAGCCTTTAAAAATAGGATCACATCTGTTGGGATGGGATAATGTTTCGCTGCCTGATGAGACAGCTGCTAAAGCAAACCTCCAGCCGGGTAATGCCACCACCTCTATTTCTGATCATGAAAAGTAACAGATAACTTCAGTTCACCTAGCAAACTGGGACTGATGATGTCTATCATTTTCATTTTAATTTTGTTTTAAAACTATTTTCATTGGGTTTTGCAATGCAGAGATAAGTTAACTAAATGACTCAGGTTATAGTTGAACTTAACGGCAAAGGCTCAAACCTTACTTAACCATTTGTAATATTTCCCCCAAGATATTATGAAACCAAAAAGGTACTGAGTTTATGTCCTTCCTTAAAAAAAAGCTACAGCTAAGGCAAGGCACAGAATCCCATTTTTCATTTTAACTGAGTAATACTTGTATCCATGGAATTGAGGTTACAGGAGAGCTGGATTGGATGAACCTTACTAAAAATTAGGCTCTGCCAAACCAGTACCCAAAGAGGTAAAAGGATATTTATTCTCTGGAGAGAATACAACCTTTGATCTGGTATATCCACACTGCCGCCCCCAACACTGGCATTTTTTCAGCTAAGCTATCTGTCTCCCCCCCCCCCACTCCACTTAATTGCACATATATTCCTTAAGCTCCTACTTTTTGTCAGGCATTGTGCCAGTGACACAAAGAGAAAAGGGTCACAATCTCTGACCTTGAGGAATGCACAATCTATAAAAAGAAGCAAGCAGGTGGGTCCAGGGGTGGTGGGGTCTAACAACAATATAATTTGGGAGCTGCATTTTAAGAAAAAGAATACAAATTTACAGATATGAAAATAAGAATGGAAGAGAATATTTCTTGCAGGAAGAAAAGAAATCACAACAAATTACAAGTTTTAAAATTCTGACAAATTCCAGAAACATCACAAAATCTAGGGGGAAAAAAGTTCTGTTTACTAAATGCCTGAATCATATCTATAATTTTATTTCTCCTATGTTTTGATTGCATATTAGTGACCCCAGAACAAGCATTTGTTATATCATTCTCTGTAGAAAGAAGGAAATGATAATTCAGTCATTCCTCTGTGTGCTTGATCAAAATGTGTTTTCTTTCTGGTTCACAACTTATTCATAACTATATAAGCAAATTTTCAGGATTGTTGTCAAGCTCAGAGAAACCTCAATCAAACTTCTTTCATATGTGAATTGTAAGAGTTATAAGATTTGGAGGCATTGCAGATTTTCTTGTATATGAATAATTTTAAATACTCTTTCAATTGACGATGTTTATGAATCAGCTTATAACTGGTGTGCTGTGGTAAAGGCATATTGTGAATATGATTTTATTTCTGTCAATATCAGTATTGTATATCCAATTTGAAAGAAATTTAAATATTTTTCCGATATGTTCTTGTGATTCATTCCTCTTCGTTAGATTATCAAAGAATAAATAACCTACTCAGTACTTTTTTAAAAAAAATATTTTATTTATTTATTTATTTGACAGAGAGACATCACAAGTAGGCAAGAGAGAGGAAGGGAAGCAGGCTCCCTGCTGAGCAGAGAGCATGATGTGGGGCTCGGTCCCAGGACCCTGAGATCATGACCTGAGCTGAAGGCAGAGGCTTTAACCCACTGAGCCACCCAAGTGCCCCTACCCAGTATTTTAATTCAAAATTTAGCTCTTCCTTTTAATATTATTGCTCTTTGTCTTATCTGAAAAATATTTTTATTAAAATTTACTGCTTGATGTCAAAATAAGCTCTATTGATTTTGTCACTCAATTTTCATATTCCATTAATTTTCATCTGGATTTAGTCTCAGTGCTTTAATAAATTAATTCACAGGTGAGAAAAGAAGTATTCTTTATATGTGTCCAAATCAGAAGTTACTGATTTCTCAGGTTTTTTTAAATCTAAAATTTCCAAAATATCTATTTCAGTTAAAATAAAATATTTCTGCTTTATCATCTTTTTGAATAAACTTTTCCCATCTTGTTTGTATTTATGTTTCTCTTCCACACCACTGAAAATATATTTTAGAATCATTATACTGCAGTGTAGCATGTGGCAAGATCTGAGCAGCTTTAGTATGAGCAAATCATGTTGTCACCCTAGACTTTTGAAAGCAACATCATTGGCATTTTTAAAAATTGATGTACACTTACCACTCAATAAAATGCATAGATCATAGCATTGAATTCCATGACTTGTGAATAAACCCATGCAACCAGCACCTGAAACAATAAAGAGAGCATCTCTAACCTGGGAAATTCCTCTTGTTCCTTTCCTATCACCCTGACACCCAGAGCACCCATTTTCTGATTTCTTTTGCCATAATCCATTTTGCTTATTCTTGGGTTTCATATAAATGGAATCATACAGTACGCAAGCTGTGTCTGTCTTATTTTACTCAGCATAATGATTCTGAGGATCAACCATATTGTTGACCTTGGTAGAGTGTCTTAGTAATTTGTTCTATTTTATTACTGAGTATTATTCCATTGTATAAGTTTACCACAATTTGTTTATTCATCTTCCCATTGATGGACATTTGGGTTTTTTCCAGCTTGGGCTTAATATGAATACAGCTGCTTTGAACATTCTTGTACAAGTCTTTGTGTGGACATAGTATGTTTTCCTTTCTCTTGGGTAAATACCTGAAAATAAGATTGCTAAGTCACAGGATAAAAGCATGTTTAACTTTATTAGAAACATGGCATATGTATTTAAAATAGTCCATCTACAAGAAAAACACAAAAACAAGACATGTAACTGTGGCACAATGCCAAAATGTCAATGACTTTGGGTTTTGTAAAGACAACACTTCCTCCACCTGTACTGCTCACCTGTGACTTCTTGTGCACCTTCATTCACTGATCAGCTGTGCAGAATGGCTTGTTGTATGAGTATGTGAATATATGACTCAGTCTCTTCCCTCTAAGTCTCCCTACAAGGTATTACCTCTGGTTAGCTGCTCTCTTATTCTTCTTTATTTGTCCTATCTGTCCTTGAAGACTCTACTTAGTCATTTTTTATTCTGGGAGGACTTTACACCAACTTCCTCCAACCCCTCTTCACCACTATGAACACTGAACTAAGAGTCTCTCCTGGGAAATTCCACAGAAACTCATGTTTCCCCCTAGAAGTGTTTGGTTATTTATCTATCTTCACCACTGGGCCATAAGCTCCCCAATTGTGGAGTCCTGTTCACCGTTAGAATCTAATGCCTAGCGAAGTTCTTGACCCAAAGTCGGTGCTCAACAAATACTAGCTGAATAAATGAATAAATACTTGGTCGGTCTTGTGCTGCCTTTGGGAGTGGAGAGGTTTCTTTATACCTATGTGATATTCAGGTGGAAATAACCAGTTGGAATAAAGGTCTGCAGTGTGAGTATTCGGCTTAGGGTATGGGCAGGAGCTGGGCTGGTGTACAGATATAAGAACACTGCTTACTCTCAGTCATATTGTATACAGGACTTCAGATTTGGGATTGGATGAGTTAACCTGGGAAAAGGAGCCATTTTTTAAAATAATTGAAAGTGACAGAAGGGAACCAAACATAGTAGATTATGAAATAAGCAGGGAGAGAAGGGAGTTTGCATTTCTTATACAAACTATGGACAACTAATTCAAGAAGTATGGTGATGTCAAGTGGGGCAATTAAGACAGGTAGATGAGATTGAATAGTGTTACACTGTTTCCACTTTTATTTTTATTAATTCAAGGGGAAAAAACCCAATTGGGTCTATTTCCAAATTGAGGGAGCAGAGTTATTGGAGAGATGATATTGTTTTGAAATATGATCGTCAAATGAGATGGTCTTTGTATAAAGTTTTTGCTGAGGTCTCTTTCCATTAAATCATGATATTTTTTGGTCCTTCCTCAGTGACCATATTTTCACTTCAAGGCATTGATTAGGATTCGAAGTCAGGAGTATTTAAGTGGCTCAAAGCAGAAGACTTTATCCATAATGAGTAGAACTGAGTGAAAGCCGTATAAGGTTTGGATATCCACCAGGAACTCCATGTGCTTGCTCCACTTCTTGTGCTGGAGAGCTAATAATGCTAAGAGAGACCATCTCATAATGGATTCTAGATAATGACATTTTAGAGCTGGAAATAAGCTCACAGACCATGTTGTTCAGTATCTCCCAGACTTTATTTCTTGGTCAGGATGCAGCTTAGACATCATCACTTCTGGGAATCCTTCAAGCTATGAATAAGTATCTTTTTAAAAAGTCACAGGCAAATTTTATGTCTTCCTCCTTGAGTTTCATAATGTTTATTATTAAAATGTATATATTAAAGCCTCTAGGAAGTTCTGCAATAAATAGACCTATTTAACCCTGGTTTACAAAGTAGTTTCCAACCTTAATTGGAAATCTGGACACCAAACTTGATGATTGCACACAAAACTTTGATGCTCTTATTCAATGAACACCTATATGCATCTCACGGATCCTACTTTGAGGATCAGTAATCTACTCTACATCTTTCTTTCAGATAAAGGTCTCATTCAGTGTTCTTGCCGCCTTGTTTGACCTATCTAAACTTAGTAGCTTGAAATTGTTTTCTCATCTTTGTTTATTGGGATCATCTGGGAAGTTGTTCTCCATATAATGTTATTTGAGCCTGCAATTATCTGTAGTTTGCCTTGGCTGGAACGTCCAGGATGGCCCACTCTGATGCCTCTTTAGGGATGGCTGAAAGACTGAGCTAAGCTCTAGATGCTGGCATGGCTGGGCTTCTCTCTGTCCATGAGGTCTCTGAGACTCTAGTTCTTCCCATGATTGTACCACATGAATTCCCCTTATGGTCTCTTTATAGAGTCAGCAGGTGATTTACATGCTGGTTCAGAACTCCCGAAAGTACAAAGTCAAAAGCTTCTAATACCTTTTTAAGGTATAGGTGCAGAACTAGTACAACATTATTTTCATCAGTTCTATTGGTTACCTCAGTCATAGTGCCAAGGGGATCCAAGGGGACCCAAGGGGAGCAAAATAAACTCAATCTCTCTATGGTGATAACAAAGAATTTTTAGTCATGTTTAATGCCCCACTCTTCTCATAGGCCTTTGGCATCTTGTGAAAGAAAGAACCTGCTTACTGACACTGGAAAAGTCCCCAGATAGCTTTAAGTACCCAGGCTTCTTGTCACCACAGAAATGGCCAAGATCCACTGATGCCCTCATTGATATCCAGGATCAATGGCTTAGGCAAATGGCCAATAGGACCTAGATCCAACATATCAAGTACGGGAAAGGTTGAAAGACACACACCAATTCTAACGGCCTAAAACAGAGGTTGACAAACTACATCCTGTGGACTAAATCCACCCACTGTCTATTTTTGTAAATAGTCTTTTTTTTTAAATTTTTTTTTATTTATTTATTTGACAGAGAGAGATCACAAGTAGGCAGAGAGGCAGGCAGAGAGAGAGGAGGAAGCAGGCTCCCTGCGGAGCAGAGAGCCCGATGCGGGGCTCGATCCCAGGACCCTGAGATCATGACCTGAGCCGAAGGCAGCGGCTTAATCCACTGAGCCACCCAGGCGCCCCTATTTTTGTAAATAGTCTTGTTGTAACACTGCTACACCCATTTGTTTATGTATTGACTATGGCTGTTTTTGTGCTACAAGATCAGAATTGAATAGTTGTGACAGAAGAGTGGCTGCTAAGCTTAAAATATTTACTGTCTAGCCTTTTACATAAAATGTTTACCAACTCCCGGTGTAGACTTCTATAAGCATTACAAGATGGCAGTCACCTTATTCTGAAATGACTATCCATATATGTTAGTTCAGACTGCTGCAACAAAAATACCATAAACAACAGATATGTATTCCCACAGATTCGGAGACTGGGAAGTCCAAGAAAAACATGCTGCCTGATTTGGTTCCTGGCTCGCCCTTTTCCTGGTTTGTAGAAGGATGCTTTCTTCGTGTATCCTCCCATGACAAAGACAGAGATCATATCTCTTGTGTCTCTTCTTTTAAAAGCACAAATCTCATTCATGAGGGCTCTACCCTAATCACTTAATCACCTCCCTAAGACCCCACTTCCTTAAATACCCACATTGGGGATTAGGACTTTAACATATGAATTTGGGGAAGATACAAACATTTGGTCCATAGGAAATGTAGAATATTGGCAAGCGATGAAGTACTTTCCATGGAGACAAGGAATTGTTGCATGCTGTCCCATGCATCAAATCGTTCATTGTTTGTCATTGCTGATTGTATTCCATTTTCCATGCATCCATCTGTAGATGGACATTTAATTTTGCCGTTTTTGATCATCACAAATAAAACTTCTATAAGCTTTCATGCACAGATCTTTGAGTGGATATATACTTTTATTTTCTTGAGTAAATATCTAAAAGTGAAATGGTTGATTCAGTGTTTGGTATATGTTTAACTTCTTAAGAAACTGTCAAGATGAAAAAGAGAGAGAGAGAGAGAGAGAGAGAGAGAGAAAGGAAAGAAAAGAAAAGAAAGGAAAAGAGAAAAGAAAAGAAACTGTCAAGATGTTTCCCAAACATTTTACATTTCCATCAGCAGTTTATGGGAGCTCTTGTTCTGCTACATCCATGCCAACACTTGGTACGGTTAGTCCTTTAATTTTGCCTATTTTAATAGGTATGAGTGGTATCCTAATGTGGTTTTAACTTACATTTCTTTAATGAGTAATGATGTTGGGCATCTTTTCCTATGCTTATTAGCTGTCCGTATATTTTCTTTGGTCAACTGTTTGTTGAGAACTTTGGCCCACTTTCAAAAATTGGGGCATTTGTTTCATGTTGTTGAGTTTTAAGATTAAGTATTCAGGATAGAAGTTAATTATCAGATATCAGATTTGCAAATATGTATTCCCAGTCTGTATCTTATCTTTCATTTTCTTTCAATGAAATCTAATATAACCATTTTTTTCCTTATGCTTTTGGTGTCATATCTAAGAAATCTTTGTCTGATCTAAGGTCACAGAGATTAGAACTTTCTGTGTACTTCTGGAAGTGTGATTGTTTTAGGTTTTATCTTTAGATGCACATTCCATTTTGAGTTAATTTTTTTCTAAGATGTAAGATATGGATACCAAACTCATTTTCTTTTTTCTTTTTTTTAATTTTAATTTTTATTATTTTTTTAAGATTTTACCTATTCATTTGACAGATAAAGATCACAAGTAGGCAGAGAGGCAGGCAGAGAAAGAGGAGGAGGCAGGCTCCCCGCTGAGCAGAAACCCAGATGTGGGGCTCTATCCCAGGACTCTGGGATCATGACCTGAGCAGAAGGCAGAGGCCTTAACCCACTGAGCCACCCAGGCACGCCTATTTTTTATTTTTTTTAAAGATTTTATTTATTATTTGATAGAGATCACAAGTAGGCAGAGAGGCAGGCAGAGAGAGAGACGGGGAAGCCACCCAGGCACCCCTCCTTTTCTTTTTTAGCATAGGGATGTCCAATTGTTCCAGCAATATTTATGAAAAAGATGATTCTTTCTCCATTAAAATGCATTTGCCACTTTGTCAAAGATCAGTTGTCTATATTTGTGCCAGTCTATTTCTGGATAATCTGTTTTGTTCCATTCATTGTGGCCCTCTCTCCTCACACTACTGTCATGCTCCAATATAGCTGAAGAAACTGAGAATTCAAAATTAAAACCTGAATATAACTTAGTCTGAATATATTGGGTGAGATGGAAAGGTAGAATATATCTTAATGGTCTGTGAGCTCTATTGACAACTCTTAAATATTTAGACATGTAGTGAGTGTGCCTTTTGCTCTGGGCCCCACAAATGTGATAAGCCTGGAAGGTGGATATAATGAAGAGCACCAAAGAGGCAGATACAACTTACTTTCAATGCTCTAGTGTCTGTCAACAAAAATATCATCTTGGGAGGGTTAGATACATAAGAATTATTCATAATACTAATTGTTGGCCTATAATAGTTGGTGAAAATGGCAAGAGATAATTTGGAGAGGGAAACAAAAGCCAGATCATAGAGTACTGTGAGCTCTACCAAGGAGTTGGGAGTATCCTAGCAGTCATTTAGAGATATTGAAGGATTTTCAGCAAGAGGCTGATACAATCAGATTGCCCTTTTCAAAAGATTAATCTAGCTACAAAGTGAATTTAGGATATGGGACAGACTAGGATAAGAAAAGGTAATATTAGTAATTACTTGTCTATTTCAGCAATCTAAATGAAAGATAAAGATGTTTTGGACTAGATCAGTGATGATGAAAATGGCAAGAATTATATATGAGTGAGATTCATGTGACCTAGTAGAAGAGACATAGGAATTAAGGATTCAATTCCTTAAGCTTTTAGCCTGAGCAATTGGGTAGATGGCAATATTATTCAATTGCATAGGGATTTGAGGTGGAGGTTTGAGGGACATAGAGAGAACGATTGGATATTCAATTTGAATACATTGTGCTTGAGGGTCTGTAGACACAAAAAAGCTTTTGGCGCAATGTTGACATAGGCATGGTATGATATAAATAAAACAATAAATAAGTGTATTATTAACTTGTGAATTTTTTTTCAACTATTTAAAAAAATTTTTTTTTAATTTTTAAAAATGCCAATGATGATGATGAAATAAGGATGAAAAAGATAAGGAGAATTTCCTCTACCATCGCGGAAAGCCTGAATCAATTGTGAATTGTGAATTGTGAATTATTTTTTAACTATTTTTATCCTGAGGATGAAAAAGATAAGGAGAACTTCCTCTACCATCGCGGAAAGCCTGAATCAATTGTTGCTCTCATGAATTCATGTACTTCTGTGTAGAAATGAAATGAAGTGATGCTGTTATTAGTGAAATTTTCTTTTGTTCTAGACCTGCTTATTATATTCAGCAAGTCATAATATTCAATTCCAAAATAAGAGACTCAGTAAAAGTTTACTCACTTCTACAACATCTCAAAGTGAGTTTAGTGGTTCCCCTTGGCCAATTTCTTGCTAACTCAGGGCTTCAAGCTTCTGATAGTAATGTCATCCAATATCTCTAATCTAAAACCATCCTTAAAGATGTGACTTCTGAGAGCATCATATTAGATGATAGGACTAAAAGATTAACCAACATATTTTAAGGGCAAGGCCTAAAAGCAGCTTTTATCATCACTGCCATATTCCATTGAGAAGACGAAGTCACATTCTCTCAATCCAAAGCAAAGCCACTGGTAAATCCAGACCCCATATGTGCACAGGAACAGGAACTAGGATCAGTGGCCATCTAACCAGTCTTTATAACACTTGAAAATCAAAGAACTGTTTTTCAAATAGGTACTCAAATAACAAATAGTTAAAATTTGTGCTCCCATGCAAAGTTACAGTTCCAAGAATTTATTATTTGTTTTATAATGACAAATTTAGATCATTTTATTCTCTTTTACTCATTTAAGACACTTTGCTGTTTGGAGGGCAAAGGGCAAATTGCTTAATTCTTCCTTCATTCTTTTAGAAGAATTCAAACACTTATGCTGAAGATAATACTTAGTGGTGATTCTTTTCTCTTGCAATCATTCTTTGGGAATTTGCTACTGTAACTACAGAGAAGAATCTGATAAACTGAAATGGAGATCTCCAACTAATGTATAACACAGATGCTTAACATTGCAAAATCTAATGTCATCATTAAAAGGATAAATAGTTTTTTTAAAGATATTAAATAACACCTGGCATAATAAATAAGCCTTTTATTTTACTTACTGTCTTATGTACATATACTGTCTTATTTGATCATCACAACCACCTTAATATGTTCTCTCTATTTGTCATAACAATACCCAGATTTTCAATGGGGAGCATACCTGCTCTCCAATTCCTACCATTTGGGTAGAGCTGACTCTATCTTCCATTTATGGAGTGAGCATTTGACCTAAACCAGGCTAATCAAACTTCACAGCTGCCTGATTTCAAGGAGTGATTCAGATATAAACACAAAATCCAGGTCATGCTAAGTGGGAGACATTGCCAACCAATGATTGGACTACTCTTGTAACAGTTGAGAAACAGACTGGATATGAGCTGGAATTATTGGAGGCCATCTTGCCCCATGAAGAGACTCTGCCTGAGAGTTATGTCTAATTGAAGAAAGTAAAGCAGAGACACTGTCTTAGTCTGCTCAAGCTGCTCTAACAAAATACTATGAACTGGGTGGCTTGTAAACAATGGCAACTTATTTCTCTCAGTTCTGGAAGCTGGAATATCCACGATTGAGGTGCTAGCAGACAATCAAGGTGCTAGCAGATTGGATGTCTGGTAGGGACCCATTTCCCAGTTTATAGATGCCATTTTCTCTCTGTGCCCTCACAAGGCAGAGGGATGAGGGAGCTATCTGGGGCCTTTTTAATTAAAAGTATTAATTCCATTATGAGGAATGACCCAATCACCTCCCAAAGGCCCCACTTCCAAATAATACCATCACATTGAAGATTGGGTTTCAACATATGAATTTCGGGGAACACGAACATTCAGTCACAGCAGTGACTTCATCCTAACAACATTGTTTGAACTAGGATCCAGCCACACTGATGCAAAGCCTATGCCCGGACTTCTCACGTACAGGAATCAATGCATTCTTTTTCTTCCTTCTTCCATTTTGAGTTGAGTATCTTGTCTCTGCAGCCAAAGGAATCCTATGCTCGTGGTCAGGCTGTTAACATTTTCCTACTTTATGAGAAGATAAACTAAAGTTTAGAGAGCCTAAGCAATTTGCTGTCTGCACTTAGTAGTACAAAACAGAAAGAAAACCTGACTTAAAGGGCAGTGCTTTAATTATACTTTATTTAATTAAGATTCTTTTTACGTTTTAAGGCATTTTTTTTTTTCTATCAAAACTGAAGAGAAGTCTTGTCAGGATAGAATAATTACTGCACCATATCTAGAAAGTTCAGGGTTTCCAATATTTATTGACAATTGTTTTGTTGATTATATTATTATAAATATGAATGCTGAGTCATTCTCAAGAAACAAATAGTAAATGAATACTTTAGGAGCCACATGATGGATGACTCTGTTCCATTCTGTACTTAAAATGAAATTTGTTCCACAGTTGAACTCTAGGTCTGATCTAAAATCAGCAGAGAAGGTCTGCAATACTCAAATGTGTGCCTCTTTTGAAATCTAGTGGTTTTAGAAAGAAGTATGTATGTACTGTATACTTCAAAATAACTAACAGTATTCTTAATGGGGAAAAAATCCCATTTTTTTCCTGGAACTGAGAATGGAAAACTCAGCTGCATACCATTCCAATTCAAGGATCTGTAATCTTAGACCATTGAAGAGTTCCTCTTTCCAAGGAATGTTTCTCTGTGTGGTTTCTAAGCCTCCTGACTTTTTGCAAAAATTTGCATCCCCCGGGAAGCTTAAGAGAAATAACAATGTAGAAACCTCGTAGGTCTTGTTAGGTTTTCACGTCTGACACATAGTTCTTTTATTTTTATCTATCATATTTGGCCATGCTCTTGTCTTCATTTCATTTTACTTGTTCATCAGAACAGAACAAAGAGCTATGAAGATTGTGATAAGGACTTCCTCTTTCACAACAAACTGAAAACAAAATTTGCTAGGACTCTGTCATGGATACTATGAAAACCTGTGGACAGCCAAGTTTTAGGGATCCCATGTTGTACTTTACTCTTTTAAATATCAATAGTTCTAGTCTTAATCAAACTCTATGGCATTCTATATGGTGTCCACCTTAACAAGATTATCTCCTACTTGCCTACCTGTTCCTGATGCCCTCTGTACCACTCATGTGAAAAAAATAGCCCAGACAGGGTAGAGAAGGAAGCTGTTCTCCCCTTCATGCAGTGCTGAGAATAATCCTGAGGCACAACAGAAGGAGATCCAGATACTGCTGCCCATATTTCTGGCTTAGAGGTGAGCCCTATACTTGCATTTTGGCAGCCTAATCATTGAACCTCTCTGAGTCTCAGTTTCTTTAGCTGTAAAGTAGAAATACTGATGCTTTCCTCAGGGCATGTATGAAGATTAAAAGGCTAAATATTCTCTTAAACTTCACTGTTCAGGAAAAAAAAAAGGCTGTAAATCTCTATGTGAATATAAAACATTGAAGATAATTGAGCACCAGTTTTTTCACTCCTCCTCTGACATACAAATTATAGCAAAATCTATTTAAAAATCCAAGAACTGGCCCAAATATGGACACACACATAGAAATAACCTGTAATAAAGTCGAATTACTAACAAGTAAAACTGTACAGTTAAATAGTATCTGCTATTATAATGAAACATACAGATAAGCACACATACACACAAAGTTTCAATATGCATAGCCAAATGGAAAAACCAGGTTTGAGAAAAATTCCTCTCCCACAGGTGAGGACGTTCAGTAGTCTGATGATTCATCTCTCAACTACCATGGTTTCTTAATTAATTTGAGACATTTTAATTAGATTCTTCCTCATTTTCACTTCAGCCCAGCATCTCTGGGTGGGTGTTGACCTCCGCTTCCCGACCCTAAGCAGCCCCCACTCCAGTCCCAGCAGCTGCCTGCTAAATTGCCACCAGGAAAAGCACTTCATCCCCTAACCACAGGGAGACTCAAGAGGCAATAGGATGGTAATAGAATTTGTCTTTGTTGTCCACCATTTTGCCTCGGTTTCTTAGTTCTCATTATTCTCTTTTTCCTAACCCTTTCCTTACCCTTCCCTAGAGCCATGCCCACTCTGATCCCAGGAATCTGGTGGCTCCATGCAGGCAGCTCAGCTGAGCATGCCTCCCTGAAGGCTGTCCACTTCCAAAATGGTTACTACCTTTTTTTTCTTCAGCTTCCTTTTCCATCCAACTCACATCGTCTCAAACCTGCTAATCTCAGAGAGATGTAAACAGAAAAACCAACTAATCAAGACTCAAGTGTGAATAACTGCTTTTTCTTTTCTGGGCTTTTGCATCTTAAGCATGCTAACCCATATTCATCTACAATTAATGGAATCCCCAAAGAATTTAAAGGGGACTGAGGTTACAGGATGGAGATATCTATGGGCAACAGACTTCTCTTCATTCCTTTAACTTTCAATGCACACGGAAGCTCCTTTCCCTATTGGTGAGGTTCAATCTCTAGAGACACTGCATTCATTTCCCAAGGAGGGTTACCGCTTAGGGATTAGCAGTCACTTCTGGCTGCCATCATGAGTCTGACACCAAGAATGCAGCTTTGTTCGTGGAGCATGAAAGCATTTTGCAGAGTCCTGCTGATTGGCATAAACTCATGAGGAAATAAAATTTTTCATTCATGTGCACACACACACGCACACACACACACACACAAAGTACCACTCTTCCTCATTCATAGGCAGATACAATTCCAATTGCATTGGGCATTTTTTCATTTTTCTGATATCAGAATATAGAAAAATACAGGAGTGATTTGGGGACTTGATAAAATTCTGAATTATCAAGTGACATGCATAGATGCTATAAGCTTCAAGTTTTGCACTTGACTAACTTACTCTCTAGAGGTCTCAGAGAATCTTGGGAAGAACAAGTACTTTGTGTATGTTATTTATTTATTTATTTACTTATTTGTTTATGTTTGCCAAATATGTGAATTTACAGGGATTCTTTTTAGGGCGGTGTTCACAGATGGTTGCAATGTATCATTTCTGTTAATTGCCTTGTATACACTTACACATGATTTATTGGTAGAAAAAAATTGTGGTTATGCTTCAATTTTTTTTTTTTGCACACCTTTGCTGGAGTTTAACCAGGAACCAGGAAGATTAAAGTGTACTAGGAACATAGAACCGCATGTTCCCTCAGTCTGAGCACAGAACCATGAAGGTAGCAAGACTTGTACAATACATTCTCAAGAGCGAAAAGGAAAGAGGGATTTACTAAACTGCTTATATGAAAAAAAATTATGAATAGCCTCAGCTTTCTTCAACATGAACAATCTACCTTTTGCCTCCACAATATTGCTAAAACTATTGACAGACTAATTCATCAATTAACTTCTAACTGTCATGTTCTAAGGCCTCATTTTAGTCCTGAGAGTATGCAGTTGGAACATTCTCTTATTGACCCATCAGTGTTGGGGTTCCCATCCATTGCCTTCTACTCTCACTCTTCTTCAAAGTTCTCAAAGTGGAAACCCACAGACTGGATAAAGTACACAGGTGTATGCAATTTGGGCTCAACAGTATTCCATGCAAATTTAAGAAACAATATATAAAACTGGAATCCTTACTCATTTGAATTTTCCAAGTTTTGGAAAACAGAAAGATCTGACAACAGTGGACCAACATTTATGCAGGGCAATGATTAGTCCGAAGTAAATGGAAGTTGCTCCGTAAAGACTGGACACTTGGTCTCCAGTTGCCTTATATCCCTGACCCACCCCTTTAACGCATTCACATAGGTGACTCACCCTGTGTGATTTCATCCTTTCTTGTGGTTTGAACTCCCTGAATCTAAAATTCGAATCCAGAACACATCTGTAAACACTAAAATAATATCTCAGTTCCCCCTAAATGTGCTATAGATTCCTCATTCTCCATGTCCAAAACGAAGCACATTATTTTTCTCATAAGCCACCAAAATTGTTCCTCTAGCCCCTGTACAACCATGGTGGTTAGCATAGTTAATGGTGTTGCCATCCACGATGGTTAGCTCTATATATCAACCTGCCTAGGCTCTATTACCTAATTATTCAAATAAACACTTTGGCTGAGAAGATATTTTGTACATGTGGCTTAATATCTGCAATCAAATGACGTTAAGTAGAGGAGATGAACTTTGATAATCTGACTGGGCCCCATTTAATGAGTTGCAAAGCCTTAAGAGCCTAAAGGACTTCTCTGAAGCCCTTCAGCCTTAGAACAACAGCAGCAGCTTCTGCCTGAGGGTTTCCAGCCCGTTGACCCGTGCGACATCTTCAGACTCGCCAGCACCCACAGGCCCCTGCTTCTCTTCCTCTGGAGAGCGCTGACCTAAGGTTCTCGGTTGTTTTGCCCTCGACACCTTTGCTGCCAATGTTTTCACCACAAAATGAATTGGCCATAGGGCAAATCTGCCATAAAGGGTTAAAATCACACACATACAAAAATAACAGCTAGAAGAGGGACTTAAGGTCCTTTTTAATAAAGGACATAATGAAACATGAAAAATTTGTAAAAGTAATTATTAATGTATTCCTGCATCTAAAAATGTATCAGTTTTCCAAATATGAGGATGCATATTTGTTACTGAGGTTTATGAGAGCCTACGCTATTGTTCGATCTTGGCATATTGTCACATGTCCATTGACAGACATCCCAAAGTTCCATTGGAAACGTGGAAGAAATGCTAACACTGTCATGCATTTGTATCTGAGCTTTGTTATCATCATAAACGATATGTTATCATTTTCCCATATAGTACACAATCGAGCTTTATATGCTCTTACTCACACTTTTAGTAAGTTTTATCACGGTATTTTTTAAGTTGATACATGTAGTGGTTAACTACTGTTTGACGACCACCATATCTACTCATCACTGTATAGACCATTATGAGGGCTGGCTAAGATTTATGTAATGTAAAAATGGGAGCTTTGTCAATGGAGAAATGAAGCCAAACAGACAACTAACTTCAATACAGTAATTCTTCTGAAGATGGTTGATTTGTAATGGTGTAATGAAACCAAACTGTCTACCCGTTATTTTATCTTTTATGGCAAAATTGCTTTATGGCCAATTAGTTATGTGGTAACAATATTTGCGGTGAAAATGCTTGTGGCAAAGATGTTTACTGCAAAGATGCTAAAAATGAAAATACCAGACGTGCCTGATACTCCATCCACGTAGATAAGCAATGCTAAGAACATGAGACCTCCTTAACGCTTTCTCTTTCTTATGGCTTTCATCAGTCACATCCTTTTCAAATTATTCTTTAAAATAATGATCAGATATGATTTATAATTCTATAACTCAGATCTTTCCCGTATTGCTTTGAGATCAAAATCTAGACTCCTAAATAGGGTGCACATGGCTATTCATTTTCTGGTTCCTAGGTACTTCTCCAGACTCATCTCTTTGCTGAGCTACCTACTTCCCTTGTGCCTACCATCTAAATGAAAATGCTTCTATATTTTTAAGATGCCTTTATGTTTTATTCCTCTATACCTAAGCTGTTCCTATGGCCTCAAATATCTTTCTTTATAGAGTACCTGGAAAAAATCTACTTAACTTTCAAGACATGGTTGAAATATTTTCTCTTCTATGAAACCTCCCCATCCTCCCTTTTGCCCAGCAGAACTGATCCACTCTTCCTTGGGTATCCCAACCTCCTCTTGCATGCTTCACTCACGTACAGACATAATATAGGAATATAGTTCATTTGCTCATTCATATGTTTGTCTTCCTGTGTTAAACCATGAGGCCTAATTTATTATATAATTTAAGAGACCCTTGGGGCAACAATTGCTAATGACCCCATCAATATCCATTCTCCTCTTTTTCAGCAATAATAGAACTCTACCTAAGCACATGGCCACCTAGAACAAAGGTTACATTTTTGGCCTCCTCTACAACTTGGTGTGGCTATGTGACTGAGTTTTCACCAAAGGAATCTAAGTGAGAGTGCCCTATGCCAACATCTAAGAATCATCAGAGGCAATTGTCACCAGCTCATTGCCCTTTAGTCTTCCTTTCTTCCAACCTACTGCTTGGAACATGGATGTGATGACTGAAGTTCTACCTTGGTTCTTGGAGAAAAAAAAAGTTCCTCTTGGCATAGTCAAGTAGAAAGTTGCAGGAGCCTGGGTCCCTGAGAATTTTATGAGGCAAAGCTGCCATACCTGCCCTAGATTACCTACCTCCACACTTTTATCCAGAGAAGAAATGAACTTTCACCAAATTTAAGCTGCTCTTTCAGAGAAAGAAGTTGTATTATTCACAACCAAGTATAATTCCAATATATGAACAGTTCCGGCAAGGTCTTTAATCAATACTCTTTAAGTTTTTAAATTAGCAATGGTGCCTAAAGATTTGTTGCCAGGTCCAAGTCGGAGAGGGGCTCATAATCTCAGAAGTGAGCTGCCTGGGTTTGGGTTCTAAAGCTTGGGTACAGTGTTTGCATATGGGCTTCCTGTTATTTGTATGGGGTATCCTCTGCATTTCAACCATAGACTTGGACTTAGTTTGAGCCCTGCTCCCTGGGGAACCCTACATTTGATATATTCTGCTCCACTTGGCAAGTATCTGACTGACTAAGCCAGCTCCATCTCCGACAAGTGGGGATGAGTTAGCAAATCAAACAAGGGGGAGGGTGGCTAGGTTAGAGCCAAGACGGAGATGCGTTCAGAGGACATGAGCTGAGTGAAGTGGCAGCAGCATGGCAAAGAATCTGAGTCCACACTTGGTGCCTGGAAAAGCAGGACCAGGAGGAAAATATACCAGGCTGTTGCTAGGGCGATTTGATTTGCCCTTTCGAAGTCCTGCTTATGCCCAGATGAATTATGACACATCATGACCCCTTTCCAACATGGGTATAGGAAATAGACACTCTAAAATACTCTGTGGGAGTGCACATTGGAGAAAATTTGACAAGTCCCTTAAATATTTTAAATGTGCCTTCACTAGGAGCCAAAGATTTTTTAAAAGAGGGGAAGGCGCTCAGAAGAAACACTGGAAATACATGTGTTTATAATTTAATATTGTTCAAAAGGTCTTACTTGGGCAATAAGAGAAACAGACCCACATTCACTTATATCCTCTATTCCCAACAGTACTAACAAAAACTAACAGGAAATACATCAAACCCATATGAAGAAAACTGTACAATTTCACTGGAGTTTGTATGAGATCTAAAACTCTCTCTCTGATGATGCCTATCATTCTGATACATAGAAAACCAAGAGATAAAAGTGATAGCTTAACGTTAGAGATCAGTAATATGGCTAGAAGTAAAGGAAATACATAGAACTTATTATACATTGGCAGTGTTAATTAGAAAACATAAAGGGGGGAAAGGCAGGATTTAAATCAATGAATAACTGATTGGTTAATCAATAAATAGTTTTAGGAAATTTTGATAGCCAAGTAGGAAAATAAAATTATATTCTTTCATCAGATGGCATACACACAATCCAGATAATTTAAATATGCAAATAAAGGGATGCCTGGGTGGCTCGGCTGGTTAAGAGTATACCTTTGGCTCAGGTCATGATCCTAGGGTCCTGGGATCAATCCCCGTGTAGTCTCACTTTTTGCTCAGCAGAGAGCCTGCTTCTCTCTCTCCTCCCTGCTCATGCTCGCTCTCACTATTTCTGTCTCTCTCTCAATAAATAAATAAAATCTTTTAAAAATATGCAAATAAAGAATATGAAGAATAAAATATGGGAGTGCTGGAGCACTAAAACAAAATTTAGGAGACTATTTTTTGATATGAAAAACACCTATTGAGACTCTCAGTAAAAAATTCAAAACTAAAAGATTTGACAGTCGATGAATGTGTTTGTTTTCCCTGTAAGTCGGCCCTATCCTTCGCCAGCTTTTCTGTTCTCTTACTTTATAGATATTTGAGGGATATGGTAGGCAAAATCTGCCTGGCTTTTCCTGACATTTGCATACATCTGAACTTACTTGACAAGATTACGTCTGGCTTTATAGAGAAGTGGGGAAAGAGAGAGACAAAGGAGACAGACAGATGGAGACACAGAAGATAGTGATTCAGATGTGGTGAGGGCTGCTTGGGGTAGCCACCTGATGAAGGCATCACTAGCGCTAGAGTCACAATTCTTCAAAGATCCCCGAGTATGGCATGGAAACAGCAGAATCATTGGACACCAAGGGACCAAAAGGCTTGGGAAAACAAGTGCCTGTGCAGTAGCCCTGTGGACAGAAGGCTAAAGCTCTCTGCAGCACTGAGTAGTTTTAAGAATCCTCCAGGTACTTCTCAAGACCCTGTGGCTTGGGCTGGGGACCGAATTTGAGGGAGATCCCCAGTTAGATGTGTAATTTAATCGCCTCTTCCATGTCAACAAGATAGGCCTCTGAGTTTGTTTTAAATAAATAAAATAAATGACATTTCTTGCATACCCAAGTTTAAAGTGACTCGGTTGCAACATTGTTAAGCAATATGGGGAGAAACAGACACCATGAGAAAATAAGCATAACTATGTAGGAAGCCTGTTTGACAGTATGTGTCAACATGCAAAGTGAGTATGCTTTCTCACAAGCCATCGTAATCCCAGGACTTCACACCAAAGAAGTTTCCTTATTGAGCCAACTAAATAGATCTACTGCAAAATCGCTTATAATGGCAAAAGGATTTTGGGAATCTCGGCATGCCTTTTAGTAGGGAACTGCTTTAAAAAGTTATCATGGAACATACATACAATAGAATATTTTGAAACATTAAAGGTGATTATATGCCCCAAATCATTGGACCCATCTCTCCTGCCTTCCAACATCAGAGCTCCTGGCTTTCAGACCTTCAAACTTTGGGACTTACACCAGCGGACCCAGTTCTCAGGCTTTTGGCCTCAGATTGGAAGATACACCATTGGTTTTCCCAGCTCGCAGGTCTTCAGATTCAGAGTACCGCCACCATCTCTGGTTCTCCAGCATGTAGATGGCAGACTGTGGGACTTCTTGGCCCCCATGATTGCATGAACCAATTCCTATATATTTAAAAAAAACTCCTCTTATCAATATGTAATATATTCTTATTCTTTCGCTCTGGAGAGCCTTGACTAATCCTAGTCCTGATACTCATACTTTTCTCCAAATAAGTCACAGGTTTCCAGTGGACATGTCTCTTGTGGGGGCACCAAGAAGTAACCTAGAGATGTGCAGCAAAACATCTCAGTGGAAATTCTCGAAGGATAAGATTTCAAGAGATTTTTACTTTTACTTATGCTAAACTGTATTTTAAAGTAAGGAACATGCATTGTTTTCCCAAAACCAGTAGAAAAAAAGAAAAGAATGTTAACAACTAGAGTTTGCTGGGTTGTAGAGAATTGAGAGTTTCATGTACCATTGGTATAATTGAAAATTGGTTGAGTTTTTTGGAGGGCAATTCGACAATTCAGTTTCTAAGAATGTATCCTGTGGGAGTATTTGTACGCTTGCACAAAGATGTATGCCCAATGATGCCCATTATAGCATTGTTTATGGTGGCAGAAATGAAAAAAGTAGTCACTTTTTGTGGTCGGTGTCCTCTAGGCAAAGTCTCCTTACAGGTCTAGTGTAAGAGTACACAAACATTTATGTATTACACAACCATGAGAAGCAGGAGAGAGGGATCCTTTTCTATACGGTGATAGGGATAGAATGTTGCAATATATTATTTAAAATAGTAAGTGAAAACCAGTATGTAGAGTGTGATCTCATTTAACATTACTACAGGCATACTTCCTTTTATTGCAATTTGCTTTGTTGAGCTTCACAGACGCTTTATTTATTAATTTTTTTTTTCTTTTTTAGAGAGAGAGAGTGGGTGAGGAGCCATGAGAGGGAGTTGGAGAGAATCTCAAGCAGACTCCTCGCCCAGTGCAGAGCCCAAGCAGAGCTGGATCTTAGGACCCTAAGTTCACTATCTGACCTGAATTGGGAGTCAAGCATTTAACTGACTGAGCCACCCAGGCACCCCCCCGCTTTGTTTTTTTTTTGTTTTTTTACAAACTGTTTTGTGATAACCCTGCATCGAGCAAGTCTATCAGCACCATTTTTTTCTAACAGCATTTACTCACTTCAAGCGTTTGTCACATCTTGGGAGTTTTTACAGTATTTCAAACTTTTTCATTATCTTTATGTTCATTATGGCGATCTGTGATCAGTGATTACGAACTCACTGAAAGTTCAGAGGATGATTACCATGTTTTAGGAATAAAATATGTTTAAATTAAAGTGTTGTATATTTCCTTTTTAGACACAATTTTATTGCACATTTAGTAGACTGCAATACAGTGTGAACATAAATTTTATGTGGACTGAGAAACCAAAAAATTCATTTATTCACTTTATTGTGCTATTCACTCAATGGCAGAGGTCTGGAACCTAACCTTCAGTATCTCCAAGACACATTCATATTTTTATATGCTCAGGAGAAAAATCCCAAAGGATATTTACCAATTGGTTAGCAATAATTATCTCTGATTAATGGCATTACAGAATTTTCACTTCCCATTTTATACATTTCTACATTGTCAGAACATTTTACAATAAGCATCCATTATTCCTATCATAGGAGGGGAAAACAATGACCTTTAAAAAAAAAAAGAAGAAGAAAAGGAAAACGCCACAGAGAGCAGCATTGTTCCAGAGCTGGGTCTTGGGCCAAGATTTAGACTCTGTGGCACAGCGGTGGACAGGACCTTACTCAGCTGGAGCTTGTGAATAGCTTGACTGACATTCTCTGCCTGGCCTGCACTTTCATTCATCTGGCATGGCTCAGCTGGGAACCCCCTTGAAATTTCCATGAAGGGGTCTCTCCTGCTGTGGGTGTGATATTGGCCATTTCTTAGTTTTCTGTCCAGCCAGAGAGCCAAGAATGCTACCAGCTATGGGATTGAGCTCTACTTAGCTCATTACTTCCTAGCTGTGTGACCTGGAATAAGTTATTTAACCTCTCTAGGCTTTCTACCACAATGGTCGATTTTGAAGATGAAGCTAAAAAACATGTAAAATACTTTACCAGTTATTGCAGCATAGTAAGTACGTAATAAATGTCAATTCACACCCCCCACTGCCACTCCTTTTCCCCTTTCATATTTCCTGGCAGATGGAAAATTTAGAGCAGTTGTTCTCAATGAGTGCTCTGCCATTTCCTTGGTGGCCTTTGATAAATGCAGGGAAGGAACATTTTTTGGTGGCTGCCATGATGAAGAAGCTACTGCCTTTGACCTGATCTGTGGGCAAGATCCAGGATTGCCAGATGTCTCCTGTAAGACAGGAGGCAGTCCAGGCAATAAAAACTATCTTGCAGGTGCCTGGGTGGCTCAACCGTTAAGTGGCTGCCTTCGGCTCAGGTCGTGATCCCAGGGTCCTGGGTTGGAGCCCTGCATCTGGCTCCTTGCTCAGTGGGAAGCTTGCTTCTCCCTCTCCTACTCCCCCTGCTTGTGTTCCTTCTCTCGCTGTGTCTCTCTCTGTCAAATAAATAAATAAAATCTTTTAAAAAAATTATCTTGCCTCTCACATAACTCGTCAATATGCCAGAAGATATTCCTATAAATACCTATTTATATTATCTGAGTTTAGAAGTTAATTGCACTTTATATAGCAACATATTTCCTAGGAGGAAGATTGTATTTTGTTTTGCTTGAATTTTATCACTGTTTTTTTCAAAATCACCATTCTGATAGTCATTCCTTTTCTATGCTATTTGAGTTTTCAAAAAAAACACACCTCTAACAATCTGCCTTTGCTGTAGCTACAAGTTGGTTTGGTCCATAGATACAACCATCTGACCACATCTGACTATTATATCTTCTAGAGTGCTCATTCCTAACTAAGCATTTACACAATGAAATCCATATTAGTCTATTATAAATTATTTTTCTATTATATCTTTTATATTGTTTGAATATTAAGTTTTTGAATCTATATGTAGATTGTATTATTGATGACTTTTATTTATTTTATTTTTATTTCTCATAAAGGTAGCATTCAGGACAGTTATTACAAAAAGAGGAGATGACAGTGTCTAGAAGAGCACAGTCTTTCAATTGCATCAATAATCCCAGAGAACACCTCTCTTGAGAACTTGGATGGGTTCAAGAACTGCATGCTTTGAAGTGTACAGTAGTGACATTGACTAAAATTCAAGCTTCTCACCATTCCCATCTCCACAGGGCTGTGGATAACTGTGACCAATGTTGGTCCCTCTGGAGGCAGAACCAGGGAGGTCAAAGGAGCCAGAGTAACTCGTATGTCCAGTTAGGAAAATGGAATAATCTTACTGTCCTTTCTGCTTTGTTAGACCAGAAAGCAAGAGAGACATCATGAGTCTGTAGATGAATTGAAAGGCAAGAAGCCAGAGATGCGAAGTACATGGAGGAGGGGCAGGGATGGGGACAATGACTGGTAGGTGCAGGATGAATGAAAAAGCTGGGCAGGGAGTAGGGCGAAGAATGTGGAGTTGTTTTGGCCATAGCAGGTCTTTATTATGTGAGCAAGGCAGCAGCCAGGGGCTGCTAGACCTGCATGCTTCTACTGAAGGCTGACTGCTTGTTGCATGGTTTATTAAAGGTGTCATCTAGCTTTTGAAAAGCAAGAAATTAAGACACCTGCTTCCCCAAGTTTCTATGCTAATGGATCAGAAGATGGATGAAAACCATCAAAAATTGCCAATAAATAAACCATTATTTCTATTCTGGAATACTCAGTTAACTTTTATCTTAGTTTATTTCTGCTGGTGACTGAATGTCCTGCTTCACAGACTCGCTGAGAACATTAACACAGAATGACCCATGATAACCAATTATGAGGAAATAAATGATTTCCAAGACCTTCTAATGGGCTTCAGGCTACAGACAGTCTGCAGAAGTGAAATTAGTAATACTAATAGCAATATCAAAAACAAGAATAGAATGTGGAGTCAAAATGGAAAAATGTTAGTTCTTTAGTCTAGTTTACTTTAAATCGTAAGCCAAATTAGAAAGCAAGATTTGCTGAGGATACGTAAAATGGATGCCCTGTGCCCAAAGAATAACACACTGCTTCTGTCAAAGTGAGGAACTCTATCAGAAGGAGAGTAGTATGAAAAATCATTCTGAAGGAGGAAGTCAGAAAGGAGTTAGGAAGATATTTTACGCAGATGAGAAGTAAAGGTTTATTAAGGATACGAAATATAAGACAGGATACAAGTTAGGTGGCTTTTGAAACATTTTGTCTATGTCATTTCTTGACATCTGACTTGTCACTCACCATATCATCTTGTTTTATACATGTATGTATATGTTTATATATATATTTTTTTTTTCACACCATTGTGAAATATAGAGAGATACAATTGAGGTATGAGCTGTAGTTCATCTGGTGAGAGACTCACCCTAATAACGTGGCAATAACAGCATGGACAGATGCTAGAGAAGCATGGAGTCTATAAGAGAATCTTGGAAGGGCCCTACCCTGCTCAAGGATAGTCACAGAGAGCATCCTTCATTTTCTTCACAGAAGAAAATGTGTCTAAGCTGAGCTCCAACAATGAGTTGAAATTTGCTGAGGAATCAGGGTGGCAGAAGGACATAGAAAGATTAGTCCTACAGAGGTGAGAGCATTTAGAAAGGCCCAGAGAGAATAAAGACTCTCTAAAACCTAAGAAGTTCAACATCAGAATATAAGTGGAGTGGAGAAATAGGCTACAATGATAAATTGGACCCAGATCTTAAGAAGAACTTTTTTTTTAAAGATTTTATTTATTTATTTGACTGACCGAGATCACAGGTAGGCAGAGAGAGGGGGGAAGCAGGCTCCCCACTGAGCAGAGCCCGATGTGGGGCTGGATCCCAGGACCCTGGGATCATGACCTGAGCTGAAGGCAGACAATAACAAGAACTTTTAAGAGTTTACACATCCTAAGAGCAACGGCAAGACTTTAAAGGCTTAAGTAGGGGAGCAGATAAGAGATCACTCTGGCTACAGGGTGAAGAACAGACCAAAAGGAAATAAAACAGAAATGTACAATTTTAAGACATTTGTCTATTCAATTAACATATGTGGCTCACGTGCCATTCCCTGCTTTCTAACTCCCAGCTCTCAACGGGCCAGTGTGAACCCAATATATCACTGTACTTCAAGCTTTTTTTTTTCTTCCAGAAGATACACCTATATGTCCCAATTAACATATTAGGGAAGAATGAAACAAGAGCTGTAGAGAATAAAATGAGAAGATTATAATCCACGGAGTCTCTTGAAGCAATGAGAAGACAATTTTAAGTGCAAGGTGAAAGGTTAGCTTCCCTGGTAGATCTAGAGCCTTAGAAAGTCTCACGTTTATAATACAGGTAACACATTATTATAATTCAGAAAGACAAATAAAACACTTTTAAGGGAATACTAGGAAGGCTTCATAGAGGAGGTGGAATTTTGTTTGGATGCTTTTTTAAGGATAGATAAGGTTTCAATAAACTGAGATTGAAGGAAAGTAGTGAAATATTTCAAGGGGAGGAATCCTCCTGAAAAGGAGAAAAAAAAGACACACTAAGGATAAAGGGTAAGTTTTGCTTGCCATATGGGCATAGTGCTGGACAGCTGTAGGTCTCTGACTGTCCCCACTCATGGTACCCTGGATGGAAGAGCATTAAAGTCTTGGAGCAGGAGGTGGAAGGATTCCTAGTTCTGATCTAGGAAATCTGACCTTGCTGAGACAGGCAGGTAGATTAATGCCATGCAGGACTGAGGACAGGAAGATCAACCTGGTTTCAAAAACCCAAGCACTACATGAGAAAGGCATCAATTTCATGGGTCTATGAATATGGAAAGGAAAGGAGTGTAGAGAAACTATGTAGTGGGAGAGGGTGACAGAGAAGAATCTCTTGATGCTTGGGCATGTGAGTTGAAAATGGAAATGGGCCAATTAGCTTTGCCCTCCTGCAGAGACCATGGGGATCATGCCAAACCAATTAAAATGTCAGCATAGTAGGTATTTGCCTCTATTAGAAATGTGAGTACCATGCCACCAGTCCTTATAATAAACATGACACGTAGCATGGAGGCCATGAGATGGTACTTGTGAAAAGAGTTGGTAAGAAATGTTTTTCTTCAAATACTTGGCTTTGGTGCTGTTGAAAAGCAGAGCTAGAAAGCTAAGTTATTATTATTTGGCTAGGGATTTATTAATCTTGCTTATATGCAGTAATAGCTAACCATATTAACGATTTTAAATAACCTCAAACAGTTCAGTGATTCTGAGAAAAGCTAGTGAGCTCATATGAAGCAGGTCCATTGGTGTTCTGATATGAATTAGCACAGAGGTCCTCAAACAAATCTTTTTTTTTTCATTGTCTCCATGATGATTTCTAATAACTCTGCACGTGCTCTTCCAGTTTTTATCCCTGGCTATGCACTGGCCAAGGAGTATCCAAAGTAGTACACCCATTTCAGGATTCTTTTCTGCATCCCTTGAAGCCTATGCAGAAAACCTACAGAGAAAAATAAAGAATAAGCCAATTTCAGAAATCTACTGGGTAGGAAGCTTTGAAATTGGTTTGAGTACTAATTTTAAAAAACAACTGAGAATCATGAAAGTTTCTGAACAAGACAGGAAGAATTAAAATAAGATTTTAACATTTAATGATAGTTACTGTCGTAAGGTAAATGAGGGAAAGACAGGAAAGATCTAGGGAGCTTCCAAGATGAAAGCCTCTGTTTTAGTCTGTTTGGCTGTTATAACAAATTACTACAAAATACCACAGCGTGAGTAGCTTATAAGCCATAGAAATTTATTGCTCACAGTTCTGGAAGCTGGAGTCCGAGGTCATCGTGGTAGGGTGGGGGCCCTCTTCTGGGTACCAGACCTGTTGCATCCTCATATGGCAAAAAGGCTCCATCTTTTCCTGCCTTCAGACATCCGAGCTCCTGGTTCTCCAGCCTTTGGACTCCAGGACTTACACCAGTGGCCCCTTGGTTCTCAGGCCTTCACATTCAGACTGAATTATGCCTCCAGGTTTCCTGATTCTCCAGCTTGAAGATGGCAGATTGAAGGACTTCTTGGCCTCCATAGCCACATGAGCCAATTTTTGTAATAAATCTCCTGTATCCTATCAGTCCTGTTTCTCTGGAGATCCCCGACTAATACAACATTGTAGCAAATAAAATGGAAAATAAGTAGAGTTCCAGGGTTTTTCTTAGTGCCTGGAAAAAAGTAGGGGGAGGAGACCAGGGTTATCAAGGATGTTTCTGATCAAGAGGTAATGTAGTTTGAAGCTATGCCACGGATAAGCATGAGGACCTGGCGTGAGAGACGCAAGGGAACAGGTGCTACCATGGAACAGATTAAACAGCAAGACCAGGAGTGAGTGTTAACACCAGTCTTGGGGCAAATAAATTTAGAGATGCAAGGCCACTGGATTTTAAGCAGAAGAAATCACTATTAATGGCAATTGAAAAGTAGTCAAGGGGAGGAAAAGCATTCAAGAAAAGCAAAGGAATAGTGAAATTACCACGAGAGATATGAGGCTGGGGAAACAAAAGAAGAAAGCATCAAAATATGGCTGGAGCTCAGAAGATACTCTGAAGTATGTCCAGGAGAGACACATTAAATTTGAAAAGCATGAGAAAGGGCCAGAATCTTTCTGGTTGTTTTAGAATGCCTGCCTCTTTTATTGCTCTATAAAGTATGACTTGTGGAGCCTTGAAATTGTTTCAAACATAGCATAATAGATAGGGGGAGTGCACGGTCTCAGCACACAGCACCTCTGTGTGTCATCAATCCACAAGAAGGATAAAGGCAGTGCCACAGATACAAGGGTAGACAAGAAGCTGATGGATGAGAGACATCACAGGAGAGACAGACACAGTAATGGGAATAATGATGAAAGAAACAGAGGAAATAAGTGTGGGAGGGAATAAACATGTATTTCCTAAAATGAGCCAGATGCTCTAAATACATTATCTCATTCAACCTTTACCGGAGCCCCGAGGAGCACACATCACTGAAATGCCTTCTTACTATTGAAGAAACAAGAGGTTAAGTAATGTGTCCAAGACCACAGAGTCACAGTGGATCTGAGACTGTATTCAGAACCTGATATCGCGACGTTTGTCTTCCTGGGATGAGAAAATAGCATCTGTATGATAAAAGAAACAAAAGGAAAAAGAGCTAAGGTGAACTTATTAAATAGAGGAAATCCTAGAAATACGATATTAAAACATGACAAGCCACCAGTCGTCAAAATCAAGGGTGTCACTGGACTGCTATGGGAGATGCCCCTGGACTACTGAGGAAATGATAATTATTTAAGAAAATTTAATTTTCAAGGCTGGAAGGGTGGAAAGAGTCTCATATTAATCAACTGAGACATAGTATGAAAATTGTAAATAGTGTAGCAAATGCCATGTTTCCTCTGGCATAAAAATATGGCCAGATTGTGGCAACAGTACAAGAATTATATGAAGGAGACCCCCCTGGAGAAGAGTCATCTCCCCCGCCCCATCCTTCTATCAGCCAGACTTCTCTCAGCAACTCTGATTTGGGGAAATAAAAACGGCAGGAAATTCAGCATTTGCTCTTGGCAACAGTTGCCTTCTTTTAGGCCACCCCCCACATTTCCCACTTGATCTATCCATTGTATTATGTATCCACTTCTGAGATCTCAATAGATACTTTCAAATAAAAAACCACTAGCAAGTAGTATAAAGGCTATCTCCCTCACAAATGATTTTCTTAGGCGCCATGACTTTTAGTCCCCATAGAATAAATAAATCAATAAAATGTAAAATGTGTCTTCCCTGGACACAACATTTCTGAAAATTGTTTATTTCATGAGAAATGCATGACAGATGGCATGAGTAGTGGTGAGGCATTCAAAACAGTACAAAGTTTCCTACTGTTCTGTCAGATGTTTCCACTCTCTGTTCCATCCATTAAAGGCTGACTGATTTTTCCTCCACGAACTTCACTTTGGCTTTTTAAAAATAAATAATGCTTTGGGTATTCACTTAAGATTTTCTTGTACTATGACAGGAAACCTCCATCTGAAATGTAATTTTCACATGACACAGGATAGCGTGTTGGAAGCACCTACTATAACTTAAATCATCACAACACATAAAGAGGATGGTACCCACTGGTCAAAGGGTATTCCTTACATTCCGAATGATCATTGAAATTATTCAATTCAGAGTATAGGTTGGTGCATAGGTAATAGTTAAATATGTTTAGTCTTAAAAAACTACTATAAAATCTAAATGTTCAATCAGTTATTAACGGTTTTTAAAAACACTACCTATAGAAAATTGTATTACCTCAAGTCTAATTAAAGTAGGCGTGTCCTATTCTATTGGATAAACTGAATGTTAGCCTCCTTGAAGCCCACTCCATTTTCTGACTGTGACTGGGAAAATGCGTACAACTGGAGTATATGCGTGCAAGCATGCGTACGTGTGCAACTTTCCATGAGATATTGTTTAAATATGGTCCTACATGACCCAGATGTCCCAAGCCTACTACGTGTAACTGTCTCATGCTGTTTGTGTTATTTCCCCTTTTGGAATCTTCTGAAAGATAATTTTGAATAAAAGAAAACTTGAGCATGAGGAGGGAGATGTTTGAGATGGGCATTTCGGATGGCAAGTGTATCATATTTTTATCTGCCCAGTGACTCAGAGCCTTTATAGAATCGAGTGACTCAGCATATGCTGATCTATGGTCAAAACTGAGATTTGTGTCTCTTTATCAGAAAGACTACAATCTCAAATAAGAAACAAGAAAAAGGAAAGTTATTTAAAAGAAAGACCCTAATTAAAGGCCAAAGACTTCAGCAAAACCATATCTGCCGAAAATTAGAACATTTTCAAGGTTATTCTGGAAATAAATTGACTCTATTTGGCAACCTTCACCAAATGGAAAGTACTGCAGCTCCTTCTGCCAGTTTTTTTGTGTGCAACTGACCAAGGCTAAATAAGAAACAAAGCCCAAACTCCTTTGATTTAATTTTTTTTGTCTGGCCAGCAAACCAACTTAACAAATTATTTTATTTTTATAGAAGAGATTTGCAAAGTGGATTGCCATCTGTAATTGTTTTTTTTTTTTAACCCAGCATTCAGTAGCATAATTGGCTAAAATTTTGTTGTTGATAGAATCCTAATGATAATTACAAACGGAAGAGAAAGAAAACGGGGATATTGAAATCTGAGTAATCTGAAGCAATGTTTTTAAAGTGGTAGAAGAACAATTCCATTCTGCAGACCTGCCTTCTAGCTTCCTTTTCTCCCAGAATTCAGATTTGTGGCAAACACAGGTGGGTACTTTGGCTTTAGAGATTTGATTTTCATTAGGGATTAATGGGGAGGGAGTTTGGGCAGAAGAAGGGAGTGAGGGAGAGGGAGAGAGAAAGAAAACCAGCTAGCAATTGGAGCACACTGCATGTGGCCAGCAGTCCAGAGAAGACATCGAAATCACATTGTTCTGACTTCCAGGGTACATGCTAAGCTAAGCTCTTAGGAGAAGAAAGAAAATATGAGGTCTTTTTTTTTTTTTTTTCTTTTTTTCCTGAAGTTCACTACTTACTTTCATACATATATTTGAGGGGCGTGTGGGTGGCTCAGTCTGTGAAGTGTCTGCCTTCTGCTCAGGTCATGATCTCAGGGCCCTGGGATAGATCACTGTGGCAGGCTCCTTGCTCAGCAGGGAGTCTGCTTCTCCCTCTCCCTCTGCCTCTCCCCATGGCCTGTGCTCTCTCTTTCTCTCTCTCTCGCTCATTCTTTTTCTCTCTCAAATGAAATCTTAAAAGACAGGAAGGAAGGAAGGAAGGAAGGAAGGAAGGAAGGAAGGAAGACGTATTGAGTATTTAATGCCAACAATTACAAAGTTATTAGCCTGAAATAGCAATTTCATTACCAAAAGGTGAATACTGTCACTAAAGAATGACATTCTTGGGTTCTGATGCTTTATTCTGATAGAAAGATTTAGTAAGATTCTGATGAGACTAAATGTTGTCTTGGAGCAAGGGAGATAGAACCAGCATTAATTATCTTTAACCATTTGTTTTGGTCAGATATACTAATTAACATCAAGATTTAGCTCAACCTCTCCATTCCCACCTCAACTAAATGTCCCACTCAAGTTGTAAAATGTCGACAAATTCAGATACAATCCTTACATATTTTTCGTTAGATCAGGATTCCCATAGCCCTTTGAATGAAACACAAATACCCCTCCATGGTGGACGAAGCCTTCTACAGCCTATCCTCACTCATTTCATCTCCTACTACCCTCCCCCACTACTCTCCAGCCAACTGGTCTTATTTGTTCTCCCATAACATGCTGAGTTATTTTTTCTATTTTATTTTGATGATGTATTTATTTCTTTATTTTATCTCTACACACTCTGCTCCCTCTATCTGAAATACTCTCAATTCAATGTTCATGGCTTGGCTCAAATATTATTTCCTCAGCAACCTTCCTTGAGAATCTTCCCTTGAGACCTTCCCTGACCTTTTTACTGACTAGCACCTCACCCTGCTTTATTTTCTTCCTAGCACTTATCTTTATTTGAAAATTCCTGTCTCTTTGTTTGTTGACTTGTTTGTTGCCCATCTTCTGTTGCTAAAATGCAAAAAATATGGAAGCATGAACTTCACTTCTCTTCCCCATTGTTGTGTTTCCTGTGCCTCTGACGGCGGGTGCCACCTATTTGCTGAATAGGAGGAAGTTTAGGGAAAAATCCTTGATTGAGAACTGTTCACAAGGCCTCTGGTTATTGAAGCATCGTTCTCTTCCCTGTTTTTCAGGCCCTTCCAGTTTAAGTCACTCAGTTCTTAGCTATTTTCCCAGGTTTGGGAATCCCATCTCACTCCATTTCTGGTGCTTCTGTCCCCAGCCTTTGCTCATTTCCTTGGCACAAGCCCTGTGGCATGCTTTAACACTCCCTCTGCCGATGCTCCCTGCCAGACCCACGTGGACCAACTTAATTTCTCACCATGCCTTCTAATGCTCCACACAGCTATGGGTTAATAGAAAAAAATCCTGGATTTGAGTCTGAGTCTCATGCCACTCTGTGATCTTCAGACAAATCATTTAAAACATGAAACTTTTCTGCAGGAATGTTTTCTGAGAGCCTGGAGGTGCGGTGGAAGAGAGAGTAAAAAGGAGACTCCCAGGTGTTTGACCTGTATAAGCAGAGCTTTATTTACAGAAGTGGGGGTAAATGCTGGAGTGGAGGCCTGACTGGGGAAGAAGGGCACAGCTTCATGTGGGAGGTGTTAATTTTGAAACACCAATTAAACATATAAACTTAGAGGACATGAAGGCAGCTGCTAAATAGGTCTTGATATTAGGAGAGAGGTCTGGATGAGAGGTACAATTTTAGGATCTTTAACATACTGGAAGTATTTAATGCCTCAAGACTGTATGAGAAAACCTACTATTACCTATAGCATCGAAATGAAAGAAGGAAGGGAGGAAGATAGCCTGAAGTCTGAGAGCTGGGCCTGCAAATATTCAGAAGTTGGTGCACTGAAGAGCAACAAGCAAATGAAAGGCCCATGAGGGAGAAGAAAATCCAAGAGAATGTAAAGAAATGGTAAGTTTCCTCTAAAATTCATTTCATGTATAACAACTTTAAAATATTTACTAAGTATATAATCAGTTCAGGTCATTTCAGGTTAACCAAAAGAATCAGACCTGTCATGAATCCTGCCTTCGAGGTCATGGTAGCCCAGTAGATGATTAGGTGTCTACAGATTATTCACAAGCAAGGTAAAAAAGTGATATATGGGTCACAAATAATAACATTAAGATTTAAAAAGTGGGGGCGCCTGGGTGGCTCAGTGGGTTAAAGCCTCTGCCTTCGGCTCAGGTCATGATCCCAGGGTCCTGGGATCAAGCCCCGCATCGGGCTCTCTGCTTCGCAGGGAGCCTGTTTGCTCCTCTCTCTCTGTCTGCCTCTCTGCCTACTTGTGATCTCTGTCTGTCAAATAAATAAATAAAATCTTAAAAAAAAAAAAAAAGATTTAAAAAGTGTGGTTACTAAATGCAATGTAGTATCCTGGGTTGGATCCTGAAACAGAAAGGGATGTTAGTGGAAAAAACAGTGAAATCTGAATTAAGTCTAGAATTTAGTTAATAGTAATATATATATATATATATATATATATATATATATGTATATATATATATACATACCTTTGTTAATTTCTCAGTTTGAACAAATGTGCTATCACGATTTAAGAGTTAATCATCAGTGACGCTGAGTGAGAGACATACAGGTATTCTCTGTAATATCGTTGCAATTTTTCTGAAAACCTAAAGTCATTTAAAAAAAAAACTTTATTAAAGAGTGCAAACACATAGATAAGAAAGACCCAGACAGAGGAAGCCTACGCTGGGAAAGCCTCATGGATCCAGTGTAGTTTGTACTGACTGGAGAGCTAATGCAAAACTAAAGAGGGGGTATATTCTAAGCAGAGTGAAAACACTGACAAAGGCAAAGAGGTGCAGTTCTGACTAAAGCAGCAACTATCACACAGCAATAGCTCTTCCACTAAGTGGTTCAGAGTGTACTTTAGAACCATTTCCCCGCCAGACTCAGAAGTAGGGGACCAATCACTACATTTAGGTTTCGCCTCATATCCCAGGTTTCTTGTCTATCATCCAACCCAATTCCCTCAGAAACTATCTGTCCCCATCTAGTGGCTCTTGTTTTCTTCCCTAACCTATGATGGGGACATTTAACAGTGTAGAGCTGCTCTGATCAAGCTCTTTTGACATGGGACTATTTTGGCATCACCTTACTCATGTTACAGTTTCAATACAGATGCCCCTTTAAAAAAAAAAATTCCTTTCTTTCTTTCTTTCTTTCTTTCTTTCTTTCTTTCTTTCTTTCTTTCTTTCTTTTTTTCTTTCTTCCTTTCTTCCTCAGGGACTCTTGAGCATTTTGTTGGAGGAGCTGCTTAGTACTTACCCTTTCGTCTTACTTAAGTACCCTTAGTACTTACCCTGAGAAAAGATGCAGTGCTTCAGGGGTGAGGCACTCAGGGTCTGTGCTCAAGATTCTGTTACTGACTGTTTGTGTAAGGTGTGACCATAATCCTCTTCTTTGGCTTTTCTGAATAGCTTCTTTACTGTGCTAGTAACTTAAGTATTGTGTTGTTGTCAACAGGGAAGGAAGTGAAGTAATGTCACTCAGGACCTGGAATAAAAGACGTGCCTAGTGACAGTGGCATTATGCTCAAGAAGACATCTCTTCCTAAGAGGAGAGGCTGTGTCTTACTCATCTTGGAAACCCCTATAACACAATGCCTAATGCCTGTCAAGTTGAATACTCTCAGGAAAACATAAAAGCCTGTTGAGATATCGTTCAATCACACTTGAGAATTGTACTATATTGCTAGTCCTCGGTATGCAGAAATTGTAATGCTTTGTATCATAGCTGTCTTAGCATTAAAGGGCTCTCATTGCATGAATTTTAAATAAAGAAACTGAAGATCAAAGGGGTTAAATGATTTGTTCAAGAGTTAACCAAAAGCTGGCTAGCAGCCCTGTTACTCTTATATTTCCTATTTCACAGAAGGTAAGCCAACATACAATAAATATCTATTCTATGTCAGGTGCTATCATGGATCCTTTCAAATAAATAAATATTTTTAAGTCGTAGGGTGCCTGGGTGGCTCGGTCAGTTAAACTCTTGGTTTTGGCTTGGGTCATGATCCCAGGGTCATGGAATTGAGCCGGTCATCAGGCTCCTCACTGGGTGCAGAGTCTGCTCTAGATTCTTGCCCCCTCTTCCTCCTCCTGGTCATCGGTGTGTGCGCGCTCTCTCTTTATAAGATAAATTCATAAAGTCTTTGAGGAACATTTTTTTAAAAATTTAAAATCAGCACAAAGAGAATTCTTCAGTCTGATTTTGGTATTTGGATGCTACTTCCTGCATCTCACCAATTTCAGCCCTGACTACTGAGTTCTATTTCAACTACGAGCAGTTAGAGTTGAATGCCTTGGTCTTAGAATGGATAGTGACCCTAAATTTTAGCTTGCTGTCTAATCTAATTAAGTTCCTAGAGTCATGTGACAAGTTTCAGATGAACTTCCTTGCCGTAATTCTTTCTTTTCTTCATACCTGCTTTCTCTGCTATTCTATGACCAAGAAACTCAACATAAGATAACTCCTGTCACTGGGGTACCTGGTTAGCTCTGTCAGTTAGGTTCCTGACTCTTGGTTTGGGCTCAGGTCATTCCTGGGTTGTGGGATTGAGCCCCACATTGGGCTCCATGCTCAGTGGGGAGTCTGCTTGAAAGATTCTTTTCCTTTGCCCCATCCCTCCTCAAATAAATAAACAAATCTTAAAAAAAAAAACATTTCTTCCCTCTGTCCCTTCCCCCTCTCAAATAAATAAATAAAATATTTTAAAAATCATTTATTTATTTAAGAGAAAGAAAGAGCATGTGTGAGAAAGCAGGATGGGGGAGAAGCAGAAGGGGAGGGAGAAGCAGACTCCCCGTTGATCATGGAGCCTGATGTGGGACTTCATCGCAGGACCCTGAGATCATGATCTGAGCTGAAAGCAGATGCTTAACCGACTAAGCCACCCAGGTGCCCCAATAAATAAATAAATCTTAAAAAAAGAAAAATATATAATTTCTGTCACATTCAGTGAATAATGTCATTCAGGTCAAAAACATTGCTTCTTTCTAGGTGAAAGTTGTACCTAATTCAGATAAGATATAGTGTCACAATATATGATGTGTGGCAATCTATGATAAAGGAACAGCATATCTCCCTAGTCCTTTCAATGCAAAATTGTGTGATTCTCTGCTTCATTTCTACAATTAGAGGTAGAAATGTGTCATACAGATATTTATCATACCATATATATATAAGCTTGTCATACATATGACCTTATATGTAAGTTGACCATATTGAATTTCATCTTATCTGTGAACATTAAAAAACACTTTAAAAACTGGACATATTAGTCACAGTATTGACGTCATCAAAATGAGTCTGTATTATTTCTACCATATTTAAAAATTAATAATATTTTGTAAAACCCTGTATTTCTATTTCGACTCAATATGAAAGAGTACTTAGAGTTGAAACAGAGTAAAAATATAAATTCACTGGAAAACTATGATGTAAATGGTTTCTGAAAAAGCTTTATAGAATTTAGGGCTTGTCCTTTGTATTCATCAGATTAACTGTTAATATATAATTATTTAATAATTATTGTTTTCCTTTTTTATATTTTAAGAAACACAGAAATGGTTTGGAGCCTGGATCTCTTCTTCAGTTGAGCAGAATATTGTTACATGTCCAAGTTACTCCATTTGATAAAGGTTAAGATCTATTTGTTCAATAATTTCTTTTTCCTTCTGAAAAATTATGGATTTTTTTCAATGAATTTGATTACAAATATTTGTTTTACACATACTAATTTTCTATTTACCTACAACCATGCCTTTTGTTTGGCCTACTGGGTCCTCATAGGGATGTTAGGGTAGATAGATGGATAGAGAATTTTATTGAAACTTGAGGCTTTCTAAGTTTCTTGAGAATGCCCTTTATTACTCTTCTGCATAACAATGTTATCCTTTGAGCTGTGGGCAGCTTACAGAAGAAATAACTAAGGATATGAATAGAATAAGAAAACATTGTTTTTTAAAACCAATATTTAAAAATGCATGAATGTCTTCTATTGAATTATGTCACATACATTTGGTGTCCCAATATATCATAATTTCTTTTTTTTTTAGGTGATTTATTTATTGATTTGACAGAGAGAGAGAGACAGTAAGAGAGGGAACACAAGCAGGGGGAGTGGGAGAGGGAGAAGCAGTCTTCCTGCTGAGCAGGGAGCCCCATGCAGGGTTCATTTCCAGGATCCTGGAATGTGACCTGCGCCGAAGGCAGAGGCTTAATGACTGAGCCACCCAGTGACCCCTCCAAAAATATATCATAATATCAAAGCAATTGCTTTACTGTATTTCTTTTATAATTTGCCTACATGCAATGGTCTGCCCAACCCTTTGCTCCTATAATGGTATGGGAGAAGTTCCTTAAATTCTGTGTTTTCCACAAAGATTTCTTTGACAGAATTGCTTCTTAAAAAGAAGCTACCTTCAATAAGCAACCAATTAAATTCCCCATTAGGTCAAGACACATGGAAATGCTCCCTCCCCTGGCTGACTCCTGTCTATCCTTTCTTTACACATTTTGTTGTTTTTCATAAACATCTTCCCAAAACTATGCAGGCTTGCCAGGAGAAGACCTGATTCTGTTCTGTTTAGTACAAACTCCCCATTAGTAAGTTCCTTCTAGTCTTATTCTAAGAATGAAATTCCATGTGTTTTCATTAAGTTGTTTTATGTTAATCCCTTCACTCACTGATTCGGTTTTTTTTTCTTCAAGATTTTATTTATTTATTTGACAGAGAGAGCGATCACAACTAGGCAGAGAGGCAGGCAGAGAGAGAGGAGGAAGTAGGCTCCTTGCTGAGCAGAGAGCCCCATGTGGGACTCGATCCCAGGACCCTGAGATCATGACCTGAGCTGAAGGTAGAGTCTTAACCCACTGAGTCACTCAGGTGCCCCAATTCACTTATTTTTCCAGCAAATTTTTATTATCTGACTGAAATGTGTCAACCACAATATTTTAATCTAGACATGAAATGGGGATTGGAGAATTTTCCAGCCTTCAAGGACTAATGGTGATACAGGTTTAGAAATAATCAAAATATAATATATGATAGATAAAGGTGCTAACTGTTATGTAAATACAGAGGAGGAAGTAAGAAACTGTATTTTGGGTGAACCAGGAGAAGCTTCCCAGAAGAGTCGGGTCATAAAAATTGGGTAGGTGCCCATCAGGTGGCAAGGAAGAGCAGGAGAGGAATGGAAGAGCAGCCAGTCAAGAGAAGAATCTAGGCATTTTCTCAAAGAAGGTATACAGATGGCTTATAGGTACATGAAAGAGAGGCTCAACATTACTAATCATCAGGGAAATGCAAACCAAACCACAATGAGATATCACCTCATGCCTGTTAGAATGGCTGTTACCAAATAGATCAGAACTATGAGTTGGCGAGGACATGGGGGAAAGGGAATTCTTGTGCACCGATGGCAGCAATATAAATTGGTGCAGCCACTATGGTTTTCCAGGATGGAGTTTCTTCAAATAATCAGATATAGAACTACCAGATAATCTACTACCCCACTTTTGGGTATACATTGCAAAGAAATAAAAACACTATTTCAAAGAGATATCTGTATTTCCATGTTCATTGCAACATTGTTCACAATAGTCAAGAAATGGAAACAATGTATGTGCGTATCAGTAAATGAATGGATAAAAAAGTTGTGGTATGTATACACAATGGAATATTATTCAGCCATAAAAAGAAGGAAATCTTGCCCTTTGTGACAACATGGATGGACCGTGAGGGAATTATGTTAAGTGAAATAAGTCAGACAGAGAAAGACAAAAACTGTACATTTTCACTTATATGTGGAATCTAAAAAAGCTGAAATAATAGAAGTACAGAATGAAATGGCAATTGCCATGTGTTGGGGCAGGGTGGAGGAAGTGGGGATTTATGAGTCAAAGGTTACAAACTCCTAGCCATAAAATAAGTTTTGGGACTCTATATCACAGAGTGGTGCCTGCCATTAACTATACTGCACTATATATTTGAAAGTTGTAGAGAGAACAGACCTTAAATATCACCACACACACACTGAACAGTAATTATGGGAGGGAATGGAGGTTTAACTAACCTATTGTGGTTATCATTTTGTAATATATACATGTATCAGATCATCACATTGTACATCTTAAACTTACGTATATGTCAGTGATATCTCAATAAAGTTGGAAAGAAAAAAAAGAAGTGTCTAGGAAAATAGAATTCAACCAGATACTAAAAGGTCTATATCGCAATCATCTTGAAAACATGGGGATTCCCGAAAGGTTTTCAAGTACAGATTGAAATAAATACACTTAACATCATAATTGCCTCTACATAATATATATTGTTTTCCCTTTTCTGATATAGAATGTTTGTATGTTTTTATTCAATTTGGCTATTGTTATCTTTAGATATGACTTTATTGATATTAGAAGTCTTAGCAGCCAAAAATGGTCCAGAACCTTTTCTTATTTAATCAACTGTTTCCCTCCAAGTGCCTAGTAAGTACTCAGAAAATTCTGTGTGATAACTAGAAAGCATTCCCTTCTTGGAAAAGAGTTTGGTTTGGGGGCCATCAAGATGCAGCTCATTTTTATTTATGCTTATTAAATGTCATTTTGACCTTGATAACATTTCAATGTTTTAGTCATTATTTAGTTCATGAGCTTGATACGGTCTCAGTTCTTGTTTAGGTCTTGCTGTAAGGAATTGAATCATAAAAGGAAAGCAGAAAGCTCTCTGCAGTCTATAGAACACAGAAGTCAGTCTGGGGAAAAATACATTTAGGAAATAGTGACTTTGTAAAACATAATTTAGCAAATCAAAAGAAAAGTAGTAGACCTTAATATATAGCCTTTAATGGGGGAAGAGAACTCAGATCTACCCCTCCACAACAAACAGCTGAAACAATGGACAAAATACATGAAACAACTGTGTCTAGATGTTTGGCAATAGGCGCTACATATCTGTGATCTCTGATAAGTATTTTTTTGATCATACCCAGAGAAAGCCTTTTTTCCCACAGGCAGGAAACTAATTCATTGCCAAGGCTGAGGGTTGCTCCTGACCCTTCCCCAGTGGGAAAGTCTATCTAGGAAATTGTGAGTAGCCTGGAGCACTCCTCCAACCTTGGCAAGGGGGCTGAGATGTAGCCCCACCTGCTGTAGAGTCTTCAGCCCCATTTAACCAGAAGGGCTGGTGTAAACATCTAGAAGCTGTGAGCTCAGTGGTGCTCTAGCCAAAAGAAGTGTACAAAGAGTCAAAAGTTTGCAGAGCAAAACCAATGGCCCTGTTTGGCCAGGGAACTTGCATTGTAGGTGGGATTGTGTTAAGATCACTTGATGATCTTAACGAACAGGAAGCTTTACTGGTTTTAGAGCTTCTTCTCCCACTCCACCTGAGCAGGAACTCTAATTTGTAGACCCATTTACTACTGAATACAGCCTTCGACCTGTCTGGCCAGGGAACTTAACCAATCCATGGGAAGCTGCATAATCCAGTCAACAGCCCTACATTCAGTGGCCCTTGAACAGAGAGCACAATCCATGGCCTCCCTTGCCTACAGAGCAGTACCAGAGGCCTCACCCAACAAGGGAATTCACAGCACGCTCAGGTCTGATTCAGGCCACCACCAAACAAGGAGCTGTGTTAGAGCCTGGACCCTGGCCTGCTGCCTTGCCTATCCCATAGGGCAGTGAAGATAACTCGTAGTCCTAGCCACTGCTGAATATACCGTCTATTTAATTTTTTGTACGAATTGTCGCATGTTTGGCCATTGCGATTTCCTTCAAATTGAGTCCTGTATCATTTTGACATATTCCCATCATTTTGGAGTGCCTCCTTATTTTCTGGTACCACAGAATATTCCAGATTTATCTTGAACTTTTTTTTTTTTTTTTTTTTGGTCTCAGTCTTGGAATCAACCATTTCTCTATGGAGCTCTGGTTTCTTTTATTAAGGATTAGTTTAATGTATAGTGAATGAAAATGAGAGCTCATATTCCAACACTTTAAGTCAAGCCTAAAATATTAGTCTAGGAAACGCTGTGAGTCGTAGATCATAGTAGAAAGACAAGAAAAGACATGTGAAAGCGTGGGTTTTCATCAAGTGATCGGCTTTAAAACAAAAATGCTGTTGGCTTTCAGTTTTACCAGCTGAAACATATCTCGGTATTTTAGACACTATTAAACTTTTACTGGAGTCAGAAAGTGATGATGGAGGGTGGTGTTAAACTGCCCTGTGGGATCTTGCTGGGCTGCACAGAGATTCAGACATGGGTCATAAGCAGGACCACAGAGCTAATGTTTGAGTCATCATAAAACTGGGCTTGGAGCACCGTGCACAGAAACTGAGTTCAGAGTCAACGCATGAGCCACCTTTCCCCCCAAATGACTTATAGTAAGGGAATTGCTCACAATGCCCCGCTGAGCTCTGGCTGAACTTCAACCACCTCTGTGAGGGAATCCAAAAGAGATCGTCAGTGTCTTTTGCACTGAGAAATGGAATTGCAACACTAGAAGGCTTTTTCCATTGGCATTTCTGTGAAAAGGGAAGTTCAGTCACAATTTTAAAGAAATGACTATCATTTGGCCCCTTTCACTGGTAAACTCAGTTTTCAGAATGACTCTCCTGATTTTTGAATCAAACTTCAAACATCATTTCATATCTTTTCAACACAAGAGTGAAAATTGGTATGATTAGTATGTAACCGGAATCATAATGCTTGCCTAGTGCCCAAATCCTGAAGCTACCTAGGTAAAATTCTAGGTTTTTTTACAAAAATTAAAAAAAAAACCCTCAGAAAGTGTACACATTTTCCCATCCAAATTGGCATAAAGAGAGAGAAAGGAAGAGAGAGGGCAAAGTCTTGACCTTTTTTTCAGGAGTACATTGTATTCATTTTTACATTTCTTTATCTTTTCTCTAGTCTGTGTGGTTTTTTTCAACACTTTGATTTTTAAAACAAAACAAAACTGGAAAGAATCTCCTCTCCTTCCATCCCAGTCCACTTGGATTTAAGCTAGACTTAAGTTAAGCTAGACTTCTGAGGATAAAGAACTCACCAGGCCCCTGAATCGTGCTGATGGTAAGTCCTTTTTCAAGTGAGAAAGCCTAGAAATCAGGGGGATGAGAAGGTGTTAACAGGGGTCTCTTCCTGGGTTTTACTCCCTGTAACTTGTCATTTAATAAAGTAGTCATGTGAGCTGTGCTTCTCATTCCACCCTAGAAGCTGGCCTTGAATTGCCTTGAGAAGTCAGGCAGCGGAGGAGTTCCCTCTCTGGAATGTTGAGCAAGTACATTTTTACCTGATACTGTAACCCTGTGTTCATCCTTGGCTCTGAAAGCTTCTCCTCCCACACGGTCTGCAAATCAACTTATCCTCATCCCACTGTGCCTGTTAATTCCAGTGCTTCATCTGATGATTGTTTGTAACAGTAACATCTGTTGCTTATCTGCCTTTCAGGAGGTTATAGCGATGACGGAGGTAATATGTGTTCAAATGAAAGGAAAGCATTTCAGCTGCACCCCTTGCAGAGGGCATAGTGTTGCCCAACATGTTATTTTCCCAGAATGCCTCAGATTTAATCATGGAAGATGTCCTTTTACATATAGGAAAACAAAATTCCCAAAGACTGAGGAGACAGTGGAGACACAATTGAAGATGGAAATAATTCAAATTTAGAACTCAAATTTCCAGATTCCAAGCCCTATGTTTAAAACACCACTGTCTCCCTCCTCCATGGAACATACAAGAAAGTTGTATTAACATGCACAAAAGCCAACTTCAGAATTATACAAAACTGTGGTTTTCTAGACTCTAGAAGACAGACAGACTGTCTTCTCACAGCAGAATGCATTTAGCCAACAAGAAGACTAGGTCAACCCATTTAAAAATAAATTTATACCCATTGACTTTACATTCATTTTAGAGCCTAGTTCTAAGCATGGTTATAAAATTTTGTATATAATATTTATTTCTTTCTGATCTGAAAAGTAATACAGGATCAATGTAGACTTCCTTGAAAACACAGAAAAATGTAATATAAAAATGTAAATGTAACATAAAAGCATAAACATCAGGGTTAAAGATTATAATTTTTGGTTAATAAAGTCCCCTTTCTGTCTATATTAATGTACTTAAATTTTGGAATGCCTGGGTGGCTCAGTTGATTAGGCACCCAGCTCCTGATTTCAGCTCAGGTCATGATCTCAGGGTTGTGAGACAGGCCCTGCATTGAACTCCATGCTGGGCCTGGAGCCTGCTTAAGATTCTCTCTCTCCCCCCACCTCTCTCTCCATAAATAAATAAATAAATACCAAAAAATAAATAAATTAGTTATGTTTTTATTTTTTGCCTTTGTATTTAGATATGATTGACATGTAACATGTCAGTTTCAGGTATACAGCACGATGACAGGTATATATACTGTGAAATGATCATCAGAGTAAGTCAGTGAACATTCAACACCATGCATAGTTATACTTTTTTGTGTGTGATGAGCTCTTTTGGGATCTATTGTCTTACCACTTTCAAATATACAATGCATTATTGTTAACTCTAGTAGTTACTATGCTATATGTTATATCCCCATGACTTAGGTATTTTATAACTTGAAGTTTGTACCTTTGACTGCCTTCCCCCATTTCACCCACCTTCTGCCTCTAACACGACATCCAGCAATCTGTTCTCTGTATATGTGAGTTCAGCTTTTTGTTTTTCAATTTTAGGGATTTTTTTTTAGAATCCACATGTAAGTGATAACATCAGGTATTTGTCTTTCTCTGTCTAGCTTATTTCTCTTAGCATAGTTCCCTCAAGGTCCATCCATATTGTCACAAATGGCAGGATTGCCTTCTTATTTATGGTCAAATAATATTCCATTATATAGATATACTATAGCTTCTTTATCTGTTTATCCATTGATGAATGCTTAAGTTGTTTCTATATCTTGGCTATTGTAAATAATGCTGCAATTAACATGGAGTGTAGAAATCTTTTCAAGTTAGTGTTTTCATTTCCTCCAGTTAAAAATCCAATAGGAGAATTCCTGGATCATATGATATCTCTATTTTTAATTTTTTGAGGACCTTTCATACTGTTTTCCATTGTAGCTGTACCAATTTACATTCTCACTAACAAAGCACAAAGGCTCCATTTTCTCTACATCTTTGCCAATATTTATTTCTTGTCTAATATGTTTTTACATCATATAATTACATTTATAATTATATAAATTATGTATATATGACACACAATGGCATATATTTAATTTTTTATATCACTATATCTATTAAGATTTATTAATAATATGCTAATGTTTCATATTAATAAATCCATCATTAAAATATTAGATGGTTCCGACTTGTTTGAAAAACTCCCTCTTACACTCATCATGAAACTTTTCCCGTGAACTTATACAGCCTGAGTTTTAATGACTGTTAAGTAATTCTACTGGATGACTAGCCATAATTTATGTAAATATTAGATAATAAGTGACTCAATTACATTGTTGGGACATGAAGGAGTTCTTTTTTATATTTTTAACACATATAGGTAAAATATAGATGTATTAAAATTTTAAAAGTTTTTAATCACACATTGCTAATGCTGCCTCTAGAAGTAGGCGAGTTACACTCTTTAAGCATGTCTATTTCCCCCTCTTTTTGTTGTAATCATTAGGATTCCATCTGGTTACAGGAAACAGAAAAACCTACCACTGAAGTTTAAAAAGATGTCTATTTGTCTCAGGCCACAAAAACAAAAACAGAAACAAAAACAAGGCTCAGGGCCCACCTAATACAGGTGCTCAACATCACCAGGGAGCCTGTCTTCTGATTTTCAGCTTTGCAAAGTAGCATTTGGTTTGCACTCTCTGTGTTGCAAATTCACTGTCCCACACTTGCCAGTACTTGTGTTAGCGTCGCTGGTCTAAAGTAGCAGGAAAGTCCCCAAACTGTATTCTTGCGAGGCTTCATCATTTGTTTGGAAAGGCCCTTCCTGGGGATGTCTACCTACTTGGCATAGTAGCACACCCTTATTACCAGGGAACCTGGGGGTGGTTATTTTAGTCTTTCATATTCTATCATAGGGAAAAGCAGGAGGAAGGGCTTTGAATGTCTTTGGAGTAGTCATCCACAGAGCTTGCAATTAAAACAAAACAAAACGTAATGCTAAAATTGCCCCAGAACACATGGACCGAAATACACTCTCACCAATGATGTTGGAGAGTGTCAGCTGCCCTCTGTCCAGATGGCCTAGACTTGGGTATTATTAATTAAAAAACCATTTTCAAATGTATCTCCTTTACCATTAACAACTTTTTTTGCCTAGTTATATTCTTTGCCTATATTTCTAACTGGGTATCTGTATACATTTCTTGTTCATATTGTATGTACAGTTTTGTATTCTCTTTTTCACTCACTATTATTTCACATGCATTTTCCTATACCATTGCATGTTTTAAAAATTGACTCTAAATACCTACCTGATATTACATCATATGACTATATGATCATTTTATTTTTACCCTCGCCCAATATTCCCTAACTTTTTGCTCTCTTGGATAATTCTGTTTTGAATAGCTTTGTGTGTAATTTTTCTCTGCATCTTAGATTATTTGGGGCCTGTGAATGTCAGCTTCTATCTACTTTGATGTTGTGGTCTAGTACCTTTTTAAAGTTTTTTAAAAAAACATTTTTAACTGATACTTTTACTCTGGAATAGTTTTAGACTTTTAGGATTTTTGTAAAGCTAGTACAGAAGGTTTCCATAACCCTGTGCCCAGTTTTTCCAGTTGTTAACACCTATCAGTATCATACGTTTGTTACAACTAATAAGTATTGATATATTGTTATTCACTAAAGCCCATACTTTATTGAGATATCCTTAGATTTTACCTGTTGTCCTTTTTCTGCTCCAGATTCCCATCTAGATTATCATTTAGCCATTATGTATCCCTAGGATCCTCTAGATAGTGGCAGTTTCTCAGCCTTCTCTTGTTTTTGATGACCTTGATGGTTTTGAGGAATACTAGTCAGGTATTTTGTTGAATCTTATTCAGTTCATACTGTTTTCCTCATCACTGGACGAAAGTTACTAATAATTTGGGGGAGGAAGAACACAGAGGTAGAATACCATTCTATCACACCATATTGAGGGTACATGTTGTCAACAGACTTATCACTAATGCTGTTAAGCTTGATCACTTGGAGGAGGTAGTGTTCTTAACGTTTCTGCACCGTGAGGTTATTCCTTCCACCCCTTTCCATACTGTACTATTTGGAAGGAATTCCCTATGAGTAGCCCATACTTAATGGGTGGAAGTTATCCTCTACTTCATTGAGGGGGCAGTATCTATACAAACTATTGGGAAATGTTCTTCACAGGTTAGTTATTTATTTACTCAATCCTTTATTTATGTCACTATGAACTCATGGATATTTGTTATAGACTTTGGGTTATAATTCAGTTCTACATTATATCTCTTCCTGTTCAAATTGTTTCAGCTTTGGTCATTGAATGCTCACCTATTGACTGATATGTTCCTTTCACATACCTTCATCTTTGGTTTTGGTGGTGGTGGTGATGGTGTTTGAGGGTTTGTTTGTTTGTTTTTTTGTTATTTTGGTCTTTTGTTTTGTTTTTAGTACTTTTTTACTTCATGACACTACAAAATGCTCCAGGCTCATTTTGTGATTTCCTGCCCCAGTTCTAGAATCAGCCATTTCTCCATGGAGCCTAGTTCCTTTCATTGGAGAATACTAGTAGGAACCAAGATCAGGACACTGGTTTATTTAGTATTTATATCCTGCGGTCATGGATATATTTTCTCCAATTTTAACTTGATTGTAATTAAATGTGTATATTATATGTATATATTACATCTTCAGTTTAATATAGAATATTCATTATTGAATATTCATTATTAATTGAATATTCATTATTCAATATATGTATATATTACATCTTCAATTTAAGCCTTTTCTTTGTGTCCTGTTCTTGGTAGAAATAAAGCATCTGTATTTCTTTTAATATTAATGTGAGTAAAGGAGATGCATGGGTATTTGCTTGCTGGGCAGGTGCCTTTTCACCATTCTTGAGGTTACCTGAAATTCTCAACCTCAGTCATGGTCACCCTTTCCAAGCTCTGTGAACAGGCATAGAAGGAACGAGAAGTCCCACTCTATCATTTTGCATCACCTCGGCAAATTCAGGCATGAAAAGTTGCTTCTGCTCTACTTTATCGGCCTTTTTATTTCCCACTAAGTAGCCCAAAGATTCTGCTTCTGAAAAATAAATTTTATATAGCAAAGTGGTAATAGAGGAAAATATATCCTGATTTGAAGCTCCATTTTGCACCCTTCTGTTCTTAACACCATTTTTTAAAAAGATTTTATTTATTTATTTGACAGAGAGAGAAAGGTCACAAGTAGGAGGAGAGGCAGGGAGAGAGAGAGAGAGAGAGGAGGAAGCAGGCTCCCCACTGAGCAGAGAGCCCGACGCAGGGTTCGATCCCAGGAACCTGAGATCATGATCTGAGCCGAAGGCAGAGGCTTTAACCACTGAGACACCCAGGCGCCCCTTTAACACCATTTTTGTGAAATGAAAAGAGAAAAAGAGCAGATGTCAGAAACGTGAGGAGCCCTATTCATTTTTATGCAGGCACTGTAGACATTGTAGAGTGACAGAGCTCATTGGCATCAGAGCTAAAATAAGAATGGAGAAGTAATGCAACAGGGAATCCATCAATTACATGAACAGCAAATGGCACACTAATCATTTATCTATTATCATACAAATAAGTGTATCCTCTCTAGACTGCAGAAGCACTTAAATACAAAGGTATCAATAATTATACATAGAGAATAACTGCAACTAGAGTAAACATTAATTCTAAATTTAAATGAATGGAAAATAAGGAAAAATACCTTCTAGACTGTATTTATCAACATAGCTTATTTTAGGAAATTGTTAGGGAATTATGGTTCACATTGGCTAAATCCGATTTGGGAATTGAGTAAAAAAAAAAAAAAATACATGTTCAGATTTTTCAAATTAAAAAAAAAAACAAAACATTCATGGGGTGCCTGGGTGGCTCAGTAAGTTAAGAGTCTGCTTTTGGCTCAGGTCGTGATCCCGATCTGGGTCCTTGGATCAAATCGTGTATGAGGCTCTCTGTTAAGCAGGCAATCTGCTTCTCCCTCGCCCTCTGTGAACTCATGCTCTCCCTCTCTCTCACTCTCTCTCTCAAATAAATAAATAAAATCTTTTTTAAAAATTCACATTGGATAAAAAAGATTTCTAAATGAATAGAATTTTATATTTACATAACCAGTGGTTTAAGTATTTCTGAATATTTTTATTTCATTTTCAAATTTTTATTACTCAATTTCATGTCCAATAAAAAGAGCTAAAGCAAGTGGTTCACCTCGACCACATTTCCCAATCGTGACTTCTGTAGCCTTAAACAAGGAAAGATCACTGTCAAAGACGATCAGTATGATAATTTTGGCCATTTAAATCGCAAAATAAAGTGTGGAATTTAACACATACTTAGATAAAGTCAGAGACTGTTCCTAAATGGTCCTAAATTTTGTTATTCAAAGACTGAATCTCCCCCTTTCATTGAGTTATTTATTTAAAAGAGTATTTCATTAGCAGAGTGCGGCTAATGACTCATAGTGAGACAGGGTGATCAGGCAGGAGTCAGGCCTGACAGAAAGGCCCACTCTGTCCACTGGAAACCCCAACCCAGGTTCTAAGGCTGACAGCTGGGCTCAAGCTCAGGGGCATTTAGTCAGAGAACATTGACCAAGAATACCCTCCATGCCAGGAACCATGAGACCCACTGGGATCGTTATCTTTGTCTAGGAAATCCTTGGCACACATGTCAGAGGACTGGAGTGAGAGGGCAGATCCATAACGCAAAATAAGAGTCTCTGTGGGTCCCCCAGGTGTCTCTGGGGAAACAAGGCCTTAACTAGTGGACTAGATTTCAGGGACAGAATTCCAATATCCCATAGCGGACTGGCCCAGAAAAATAACAAGTTCCTGGCTTCCTGAGGAGAACCAGGCAGGTGACTGAACAAAGATCTTGAATGGGATTAAGGCAGAAGCCCAATTCAGAATCACAGGCACATAGCAAGGGGTGGGTTTGGGGCTAAGACTGTTTTTGGGGAATATGGCACTGAAGGGACATGAATCCCTTGAGTCCATGAGTCCACTGTAATTTGGTCATGAGTGTAGAAGTCAAAGGTCAACAAGAGACATTTTTTTCTAAATTAAGTAAAAGGAAAAGGGTCTTGGTCTCAGAAAATCTATTTTTGGAACAAAGCACCATGGGAAGTCTGTACTTCAGTACTGAATTGCTACCTCAGCAGTAGACTTTGGTGTGAGCTCAACTTAATAAAGATGGGAATTGAGGTTTCTGCCTACAGGACTGGAAGAGCCTGGGGCAGGGACCAGACTGGGGATCTGGGCAGTACAGAGGCTCAAATCAGCAGTCCTGACAACTAACAGTGCTGTGATATCCTGGATAGAATCCCAGGACAGAAGGAGGCCACTAGGTAAAAACGAAGGATATCTGAATAGAGTATAAACTTCAGTTCATTCGAATGTATTAATTGCAATACTATGCATACAATTGCATACAAATGTATCATCCACTGTGAGATGGTAACAAGGAAAATCTGGGTACAGTGTACCGAGCAATCCTCTGCACTGTCCTGCAAAATTTTCTATAAAACTAAAACTACTCCAAAATAAAATCTTAGTTAAAAAAAATTAGACTTCTTATCAGTTTTCTCTTCATTTTCCTCCTTCTCTTGTAAACACTTTTCCTTGTTCAGTGAGAAAAGAGCAATTCTAATTTATTTGATCTGAGTGTTTTTGTTATTATACAACTCTAAATGTCTTCCAGTGATATGACATTTCTGCATATATTTTGTGTATATCATACATAAAAATGGACCCATTTGCTTACATACCACTCTCTCCGTATTAAGAATGAAGAACAACATAAACTATGACTTCAAATACAGTAACTAATTTGAAAAAATACTTCTTATCAATTTAGAAAAGCACATTTTAAAAACAGTATCATCAAAAAAAATCAACTTACTCTTGTCAATAAAAATTAGTTTTCGGGGCGCCTGGGTGGCTCAGTGGATTAAGCCTCTGCCTTCGGCTCAGGTCATGATCTCAGGGTCCTGGGATCGAGCCCCGCATCAAGCTCTCTGCTCCGCAGGGAGCCTGCTTCCTCCTCTCTCTCTGCCTGCCTCTCTGCCTACTTGTGATCTCTCTCTCTGTCAAATAAATAAATAAAAATCTTTAAAAAAAAATTAGTTTTCAGATGAAAACTTGAAATCATTCTAAATTTAATTTACTCCCTCACGTCTTTTCTTCTTCCCTCTTTTTCCTTTTTCTCTGCCCCCTCTCCTGTTCTTTCTTTCCATCATTCCCATTTCCTTTATTTTTTGTTTTAATAGGTCTGAAGTTCTTACTGAGTTCTTATTGAAGTTCTTCTTTGGATTCTTCCACATTCCAACATTATTTAACTCCCTGTGAAGAAGTAACCTGGCTATGTGTATATGTACATACACATATACATCCGACAGTATTTTCTGAAAACTTTCCATTGTATTGGATAACTGTAGATATCTAGTTCAATCCCAACTTTTGATAAAGCACTTGAGGTTTAGGGTTTGAGGAGGCTTCCCAGGATGGGCTATGCTATTCCATATGTTAAGAAATAGCACCACTGGGCCTAAATCCAGTAGTCTACCTCAGCTCTGCAGATGCACATTTTACGGCAGTGTTGCCTTCACTCTATAAAAATTACTTTGTTTGCAAGAGTTCTTGAAATTTCCCTTCCTATAAAAAGAAAAAATTTTGTGCCAATAACTATTTGCCTGGACTTTATCATCTATTGTTCCAGCAGGATGTTGTGAATCCTTTTACAGCCAAACTTTATTATCTCTTGAAAAAGCAATGCTGGGAAAAATTCATGATTCTCTTACCTAAATGAAAATGCCAGCTGGTTAATAATTTATAAAATAATTTTACTACCATATGGATTCCCCCCCAACATCTAATCCCATTTTGCAAGTACATCTATGTGCTAAAATTTTAATAGTGTAAACAGTGGTGGTATTTTTTAAAATCATCTCTCTGAAGAGTTATAAAGCCGTAAAGGAAATGAAATTTGTTAGCCTTGAAGGAGATGCTGTAAGAATATACAGTTACTTATAGGGACAGGCCTGCTCACTCATATATTCTGGACTGTTCTTTATTTTGTGGCTGCAGTCTCTTTGCAGTTTTCTCTAAGGGAATTTCTGCTTCAATCACAAGCGATCTGTGTTCCAAAAGAGCTACCCAAATTAATTTCTAACATCCTCTCCATTCTCTACAAGCCCATGTCCTGCTACATTAAACGTATCTTTTCGCTTCCTTAGAGCATCTGGTCTGCCCACCCAGCTGCTATCTCAGGTGATTTTCCTGATAGCATCTCCTCTCATCTTACTTGGCTCTCAGTGATGGTTCATGAAGTAACAGAAAACTAGAGATGACTGTAGAATGGCTCAACAGCTCTGATTGTTGCTTTGGTGGGCATGAGTTCCTGATTTTGTTGACTGGAGACCCTGGTATTACGCTTGGATTTGGTTTGGGGCTTCGTGACTCTCTGGCATCCCACACTGGCATTCTGATCACAGGCAGAGCCCTTTGGACTCCTCATCAATCAGCACGGTAGATAATCCTAGAGAAATCAGTGGAAGAGGCAGAGTAAAAACCTCTGTGAAACTATCCAATTCCAGATATTAGAGTAGCCTAAGTAATTTTCTTTCAAAAGTTCTTCTCTTCAGGCATTTAACTCAGAGCTAGACACAAGTTTACCTTTTAATTCCCATTTGTCATATACTCTTAATTTTCATTTTTTTGTTTTATATTTTCTAATATAATAGCATAGGCATTATTGAAAATATTATTCAGAAGAAAATAAATGATGAAAAATGTCCACCCCGTCTCTCAGAGAAAACCACTGACCAGGTCTGGTGGATGTCCTTCCAGCTTTTTTACTGTGTTTCTGCAAACATGTGTGTAAACATACTACCAAAAATACATCATACAGTGTGTGTGTGTGTGTGTGTGTGTGTGTGTGTGTGCAACTTGCACTTGCTTTTTTACTCAACAATGTGCATCGGGCATCTTTCTGTTATCAGTACATACAGTCATCCTATTCTTTCTAATAACTGTGTAGTGTGACCCTCCATTATATGGAGGTATCATAATTCATTTGACCAGTCCCTCAATCATGACATTTGGATTATGTTTGTGTTTTTGCTGAAGGTAACATTGTTATATGTATGTCAATGATTACTTGAGGCAATATTCTGCAGGGTCAATTCCTCAAAGAAAAATTACTAGGAAAAAAAAATCAATTTATATTTCTACCAGGAATATATGAAAATCCCAATTTCCCTATGGTCATACATCATATTGTCACCTTTTCATCCTCTTTAGTCTTTGCCAGCATTAAGTGAAATTAACTTTTATTTAATTATAAGTGAGTTTGAGTAGATTTTTAAAAAATTATGTTTAATGATTATCTGTGGTGGTTTTGTGAATTTTATGTTCATATTTTTGTGTATTTTCTGTACTGTTGTTTTCCTTTATCTCATAGATTTGTATTAGAATTTAATATATTGACTTTTAAATTTCTCTCCTTTTGTCATTTGTCTTTTATCTGTTTGTATAATACCTTCTGTTCATCTTTTTCTTCATGGTTTTTATCATGATACTATTTAACAAGGTGCCCTCCACATAAATATTATTTTCTCATGGTATGTTCATTATTTTTGTAATATGTTCTAATAAGTTAAAGGTCTAGACTTCATCAATCTTTTTAATTTTTTCTTGATTGATCTTATTTATTCTTTTTCAAATGAAATTTAAAATTAGTGTTTAATGTTCTAAAGATGCTACATTTATTTTTCAATTGTAGTTGCCATAACTTTATTGGAATTTATCATTCATACTTTCTCCCCGTGTGGATATGTTTCTTCTGTATTTCAGTTGCTTTTTATGTTTCATTAAAGATTTTGTGTTTTTCTTGTTCAATTTCTTTCTAGTTATGTTTATTAGTGTTGTTAATAACTCATCTCTCCCATTTCATTTTCTGGCTTATTATTGATTTTTGGTGTATTATTCTTGAATTGACTGTTTTCTTGTACCTATTTTCCATTGCTATTAAATATATCCAATAATTTTCTTGGTTTTGCTCCAAGGAAGTTATATATTTTGGCAAGTGGTAGTACATTTTTTCCCAATATAAATACTTTATTTCTTTTTCTTACATTCTTTCATTGATCAGAAGCTCCAAACATTGTTGACTGATAGTAGTATAGCAGAAAGATTTCTTTAAATTATGACTTCAATGTTATTACTTTTGATATTTCATTACTCAGTATTGTATTTGTTAAAATTTCTGAAAAATACTCCTTGTCAAGAAAGTATGCTTCTTTCACAGCTCACTAGGATTTTTAATCAGAAGTAATGCTGAAATTTAGAAAATGCCCTTTCAACATCTACTAAAGTTAAATTATCATATTTCTTACATTGAACAATCTTTGTGTTCCTGAACAAATTTGATCTGGCTAGTATATTACTTTCTTAATTACTGCAGATTGGTTATTTCATAATAGATCATTTCAATTTGTATTTATTAGAGAGATTGGCCTATGATCCTGTGATTTATTTATTAGGTTTATTGTATAAAAGTTATGCTTTTTAGAGCTTTGCAACAGTTAAATAATACAGAATTTAACTGTTTACTAAATCGTTAATAAATTTTTTTGAGATAACCAACAGGGCCCAGAGCCATTTTGTTGGAGATTTGATAAAATTTTGAGCTTTTCTAAGAATATTAATCTATTTAGGCTTACTAAATTTTATTTAGCCAAATTCAATTGTTTGTATTTTCCAAGGAAAATATCTATTTTAAGTTTTTATTTACACAAAAGTATAGAAACTTTATTTTAAAAATTATTATTTTCTTTTTTACATCCTTTTTTTTTTCTTGCTAAAATTATGTTTGTGTTTTCTTGGACTTAATTTTGGCTAGATTTGCCAAGGGTTGATGAGTTGGTTTGTCCATTTTGTTTTGTTTTTACAGTTTTTCAAGTAATAGCTCCCTGTTTTTACCAATAAATTCCAATATTTGTAACCTCATATTTAAATCATTGCTTTTAGAGCCTCCTCTTTCTTTTGCTTTCTTTAGCTTTTTTAGCTTTCCTGAGCTATATGTTTAAATTATTTTTAATAATATTTCTTGTAAGGTATAATTTAGATACTTCTCATACAATATTATATTATCAGGTTTCTTTCATCTTTGTTATAGGAGTTATTTAGAAGATTGTATTTTTATTTCCACCTTATATTAAAACTGGACACTTTCTGATGTTAATATTTACCTTTATTGCATTGAGTCAAATCATATTTCTATATACATTTTTAATCTTCAAATACATAAATTCTAATTCCCCAAGTAGCATATGAATCCATTATTCATAATAATGAATCCATTATTATTGTGAATGATTCATTTAGTGCACATAAAGCAATTTCCTTGAGTCTCATCTCTAGCAGGAACTTTAGTGATTGGTTTGTTGTATTTTCTTTCAGGCTCTGTACTCTTCATTTGCATGCTATCGCTAGTAACTAGTACTGTACTACACTTATCGTATGTGACCTTGTCTTCTGTAGGAGCTATATTTTCTAGGGATCCATAACATCCTCTGGAGCCTTCTCCAGGGCTGGGGATCTTAAGCTCTTGATGGATCAGAATCAAGATCCCTTGCATTAGATAGCTTGCATAAAGCAGAGAGCAGGAAAACTCTGACACTTCTGTGCATAGGGACTTGAAATTCTCCACCCTTCAGCTGGAGTTTGAGAACTAATCAAGCTACCTGCCTTAGGCCTAGGACAAAATACATTCACATAGCTTCAAAGACCCAGAGTCATAAAACCAAGTAGAAATTTCTTCAAAATTATTGGGTTCATAGAGCAAAAGCAACACAAAACTGCTCAGCAATAAGGACCAAGAGCATGTGATGAATGCTTTAAAGATATTAAGTACCTAATTATCATGGAAGATAAACTATAGACCCAGCAAATGAAAACATTAATTTCCAACTAAGTAAAAATATTAGACTCATTGGAAAGGGACTTAAATATGAATATGCTTAAATCATTCAAAGAAATAAAGAAAATATTTGGTCTACAAAAGGAAGACAATAACCATAAATCAAGAACAAGTGAATATGGCAAAGAACCAAATTAAAATCCTAAAAGTAAAAAATACATGGTTGTTGAAATAAGAAAAACAATACAGGATTTAATAGTAAATTAGACACAACATAAGAATAAACAAATGAATTGAAAGATATATTTGAGGAGATAATTGAATTCAGCACAGAGGGATAAAGAGAGATAAAATGTGAAATGTTGAAGGTCTGATGGTAGAGTTTTGCTATGGAAGCCTCTAAAGAAGAGAATAAAAAGAGTGAAGGAAAGGAAATATTCAACAGGTTATATAAATAGTACCTGATAAATTTCTAGAATTGAATAAATATTGAAAATGCACAAGTATTTAAATATACAATCCATATCTAGATACATAACATCATACATAATATCAGTTACAAAAAAAAAAAAAAAAGCTTGCAAGCTACCAAGGAGAAGGTAGCGATTACCCATAAGAAATGAAAGGCAGATAACAACAGATTTCTCATTGGCTTCAATTTGTCCTAGAAGATAATGGTAAAATATACTCAAAATACTAAAGAAAGTTTACCTTCAATGTGTAATTTAATCTCAATAAATATTACTCAAGATTTCTTGCAAAACATGTTTTTGGAGACATTTAAAAATGAAGAAAGTTTATTTCCAACCTGAGTTCATTTAAAGTATTATAAAAAATATAATACAGCATGTAGTATCAATACTGAAAGGATATGATGCAGGAAATAACACAGTGTACAAGAATAAGAAAAATCTATTAGCAAATCTAAATCATCATTCACTAAATAATAACAGAATTAATTTTATGTTAAAAACATGGTGGAAGTAAAATGCCAATAGTGTCCTGAAACATGGGATGAAAGAAGGTCCAAGGGAAGTTAGAGTGTTAAGGTCCTCAATCTGTTCCAAACCAAAAGAGAGCTATTGCCTTGTCTTAGACTTCATGAGAAAATTATAAGAATAGATATGTATGTTAGATTTCAAATGTGAGCACTCAAACAATAAAAATAAAACATACAAATTTCAAAACAGTCAAGAAAATAAAGGGAGGTGCTATCAGGAAACAAAATCAAATGGAAAACTTAATCCATTTTTGTCACATCTATGTGACAATGGGTATTAAGCAGCAGAATAAATAGAACTATTCACATTTCCAAACAAAGACACTCATTTGACTTTTTTAAGCTTTCTTTGAACATTGGGAAAAACAATAAATAAACATCTAGTACATCTGCATAGAATCCTTCTCTTACATGAAAAGAAATTCGTCTCAATCATATTGAACATTTACCAATATTCAGATGTCACCAGAAAAAATTCATCACAAGAATCATCATAACAGAAATCATGGCATCTGTCCACCTGCACTGAGATTAGAAATCTACATACCACACAATGTAGAATACAGCTACAGGTAAAGAGAAATTCATTTCAAAATGTGAACTATTGGAAACAAATTAGGTAAATGTTCAACTCAGTTATAAGAGAAAACAATACACCTAAGGATTGCAGAACTAAGAAAATAAGTGCAAAGATACAAAAAAGAATAAAAAACATCAGGTTTAAAAAATATTAATAAGTAAGATAAACTTCCAGTGGGGCTGATCAAGAAGAAAAAAGAAGTCAGAATGAAATGGTATCAGAAATGATATATAAGCACAGATTTGGTAGAGAATTAATAGACCATGAGCTAACATATCAATAACTTTATGCTAATGATTTTGAGAAAATAGGTGAAATGGACAAGTTTACTTAAAATGTACTTTATGAGACTGGCCCAAATAGAATTAGAAAATTTGAGCAATTATTTAAGAAATTGAACTTTTAGGGGCACGTGGGTGACTCAATCAGTTTCGTGTCTGCCTTTGGCTCAGGTCATGATCTCAGGGTCCTGGGACCCAGCTCCACCCATTCCTTGTTCAGCTGGGAGCCTGCTTCTGCCTCTCCTCTCTGCCTCCGCGCGCTCTCTCTCTCTCTCTATCTCTGTCGCTCTCTCTCAAATAAGTAAATAAATAAAATCTTTTAAAAAATTGCACTTTTAGTCAGAATAATCTTCGACCACCCATTGCACAAGAGGCTCTGCGCCCAGTTTTGCAAGTTTTTTTTTTTTTTTTTTTTTTTTTTTTTTTAATATTTTATTTATTTGACAGAGAGAAATCACAACTAGGCAGAGAGGCAGGCAGAGAGAGAGGAGGAAGCAGGCTCCCCGCGGAGCAGGGAGCCGGATGCGGGGCTCGATCCCAGGACCCTGGGATCATGACCTGAGCCGAAGGCAGAGGCTTCAACCCACTGAGCCACCCAGGCGCCCCAATTTTGCAAGTTTTTAACAAGCCTCAAGAAATAGATAATCTTTATTTTATGCCAAATGTATAAAAACAAAATTAGAGTAAGAGAGAAAATTACTCAGGTAATTTTCTAATCATAATACTAAATTCAATCAATCATAGGACTGCAAATGCAAAGTGAGGCCACACCCACTTATGAACATTGAAACAGAAGTTGAAAGTCAATATTAGCATATTTTGCCAGAGTTTATGTTATTTTGTAGGCTTTTTTAAACTTTTCAAGTGATACTATATGGATTTTTTTTTATGTTGCTACTAGGTAGATTGAAAGCTTATTTTATTTATTTTAAAAGATTTTATTTATTTCTTTGATAGAGAGAGAGGGAACACAAGCAGGGGGAGTGGGAGAGGGAGAAGCAGGCTTCCCACTGAGCAAAGAGCCTGGCATGGTGCTTGATCCCCAGACTCTGGGATCATGACCTGAGTGGAAGGCAGACACTTAACGACTGAGGCCCCCAGGTATTCCTGAAAGTTTATTTTAAATCTTTCTTTCCTAATAAATGCATTTAAGGAGAAGCATACCCTTCTGAGTACCAGTAGCACTTGGGAATGGGGTTTCCATATCTAGGGCACGCTGGCCCATGCAGCTTGGGCACGGCTTCTACCTGTAGACTGCTGCCTGCCCTGTGGGTACTAGGGGCATGCAGAAGGGTTGACTCGCTTGGTTTCTCTTGCTGAATTACCCCAACTAATCACTTAATCCAGTATTATTGATGCCTTCCAACTACTGTGCCTGCCTACACAGGGCATGGAAAACTCTTTTTAAAAAGCTTTTCTGTGTGGGGGTGTCTGGCTAGCTCAGTTGGTTAAGCGACTGCCTTTGGCTCGGGTCATGATCCCAGAGTCCTGGGATCAAGTCCTGCATGGGATTCCCGGCTCCTGGGGAGCCTGCTTCTCTCTCTGACCTTCTCCTCTCTCATGCTCTCACACACTCTCTCTCAAATAAATAAATAAAATCTTAAAAAAAAAAGAGAAAGCTTTTCTGTTTGCATTTGGATGATATTCTTCAGTTGACTTTGTTTTCCGTCTTTCAGTTATTCAATATAACTTCTGGTCCACTGAGACACCTTTTAAAAGATCTTCCAGGAAGCATCTAGACTTACTTGCTAGTTTTATATTTTTAGGAACTTCTAAGGATTTAGGATGATAGGGGAAAGCTATAGTATTTGGTATGCTTTACTTTTTGTGATAAATTTTATTTGTGATCTAGTGATAAGCTTTATACTCTTGCATTTTACATTTAGGTATATGTTCCATTTTGAGTTAGTTTTTGTGAAAGATGTAAAGTCTGTGTCTAGGTTCATTTTCTTCCCCATGTGGACATCAAGTTTTTCCAGCATCAGTTGTTGGAAAAGACTCTTTTTCCCATTGAGTTACCTTTGCTCCTTTGTCAAAGATGAGTGGACTGCGTTTGTGTAGGTTTATTCTGCTCCCTTGATCTATTTGTCTATTCTTTCTCTAATACCACTATGTCTTGGTGACTGTAGCTTTATAGTGAGTCTTGAAGTCAGGTAGTGTCAGTCCTCCAACTTTGTTTTGTTTATGCTGGCTACTCTAGATCTTTTGGCTTCCACATGAACTTTCAAAATAGCTTTCCAAAATAACTTGTTGGTATTTGATTGGGATTGCATTGAATAGACATATAATGTTGGGAAGAACTGACATTTTAACAATATTGAGTCTTCTAATTTGGTAACCATGTGATATCCATTTATTTAGATATTGTTTTATTTCTTCCATCAGCATTTTATAGTTTTCCTCATATAGCTCTTGTACATATTTTGTTAGAGTTACACCTAAGTATTTCATTTTTGTTGCTAATGTGAACAGAGTTTTATTTTTTACTTTCAAATTCCAGCCTTCCTTTCTGTGATGTAGAAAGAGAATAAGTGTTTGCATATTGACCTTGAATCCTGAAAAGTTGTTATAATCATGTGCTAGTTCCAGGAATTTTTTGATTTGTACTTTGGGATTTTCTACATGAACAATTCAATATCATCTGTAAACAAAGACAGCTTTATTTCTTCCTTCTTGGTCTCTATACTTCTATCTCCTTTTCATGTCTTATTGCATTAACCAGAACTTTCAGTATGGTGTTGAATAGGAATGATGAAAGAGAACAAGCTTGTCTTGTTTTTGATCTGAAGAAGACTTCTAATTTCTCACCATTACATATAATGCTAACTGAAAGGCTCTTAAAAAATGTTCTTTAATAACTTCAGGAAGTTCCCCTATATTCCTAGTTTGCTAAGATTCTTGGAATGGATGGGTGTTGGATTTTGTCATGCTTTTCCTTGAATCTATTGATTTGATCATATGATTTATGTCTTTAGCCTGTTGATGTGATGGATTACATGAATAGATTTTTGGATGTTGAACAAAACTTGCATACCTGGCACAAATCCCTATGGTCATGGTTGTATAATTTTTTTAAACATTATTAAATTTGATTTAGTAATATTTTGTTAAGATTTTTAGATCTGTATTCATGAGAGATACTAGTCTGTAGTTTTCCCTGATGTAACTATAAATTTTAATCAGTAATAATCCTCAATTTTATTGAATGTACCACACTAATGCAAGATATTAATAATAGGAGAAACTGTGTGGTGGGGAGAGAGGGAGTGTATGACAACTTCCTGTACTTTCTGCTCAATTTTTCCATACACCTAAAACTCTTTTCTTAAAAAAATAAAATCTATTAATTTAAATAAAATAAAAAGGAAAGAAAAAATTGCCCTAAGGAAAGTTTTAGATCCAGCTCTGCCAGTAATGAACTTTAGGCAAGTCACTTAAATTTCTGGACCTGTTTTATCATTTATACAATAAAAAGCCTGGAACAGACAATCTTTAAGTTTTCCTCTGAATAGAAGAGTCTGTCATTCTGTGATCGTTGGTACAAAGATGTCTGGCCTTCAATAAATATTAAGGTAGAGGCGCAGAGTATTGTGAAAGAAAATAATCCATCAGTTTAAGCAAAACCTAAAGAAACATCATTACACAATTCTGGAAAATAAATTACACTAAATATAATTAATTGGATAAATCTGGTAATCGGATGTAATTTATGTGACAGGAAAAATGGAGAAATGGAGCATAATTTATGTGCAAGGAATAATGGAGAAATGGAGCATAAGCATAATGAAGAAATGATGAAGCATTCATTTAAAGAAGATGGAGCGCAAGTTTGTCCGAGATACCTTCAGTTGTCTCCCGTGCCATGAAATTCAATGACATGGTCAAATGATTACAAAAAGATTGTCAATAATGAAAGTTTCATGAAGGCTATTATAAGGTGGTTTGTGGGCTTGTGGAACTCTTATCTCAAATTTTCTCATCCTTATGAATCAGACAATGATGTCACCAAAGATGCTGAAATACAGATGTTGTTTCTGCCCAATGTGTTTCCGTCTGATCAGCGTGGGTGCAGTGGGCAGCTGCCTCGGGGAGGAGGGTGCAGAACTGTAAACTTTGAGGAGACACAACCCAAATCACATGGCCCAATAGTAGCAGAAGGGTAATTAGAACCTGGCATGGGATGTGAACTGATTGGCATCATCGGGCAGCGTGATGTAATAATGAAGAACCCCAAAACCTGACTTTTTATCCCAGCTCTGTCATTTTACTGGCTGTGTGATCCTGGGCAGTTTATTTAATTTTTCTCTATGCCTCCATTTTCTTTTAATTAAGATGGGGATAATAATGGTAACCATCCTTAGTGAGGAGAAAATGAGTTAATATTTGTCAAGTGCTTAGCTCAGAGCCTGGCCTGCAGTGTTATAGGAGTGTTTGTTAAATAAAATTCCTAAGTTGGAATCCCAGTCTTAGTACCATCCTACTGTCCTACTATCCTGTGATTCAGCACTTTTTAAGGCATGCCAAGAAATGACCCCAGTTACCTCCCTGCACCACGTTTTTAGCTACAGGTAATGGAACACCCTACTAGACCACTTGAAACAAAGAGGGGGATATTTTTCTCACCTCACAAGAAGCCCACAGGTAGGGAGGCTGCTGTTGCCATTGGTTCAGTAAGTTATGGATGTCGGGGCCAATGTCCCTGGTTGTTTTCCTCATACTGAGAAGATGGCTACTCAAGCTCTCATCATCGTATCACAGTGAAACAGAATAAAAAGGACTGAGGAAAGGCTGTGCTAGCGGAATATTTCTTAGGAGGCTTTCCAGCAGTTTCTAACTTTACTCAGAATTATTATGGCTTGGCTTAACAGATCATTGTGTTCACAGGTAACATTTCAACATCCTTATGGGTGTCCTATCTGCTTCTGTGTTCAGAGTCCAGCTGTCAGCGATGTGAACAATTCACTTGCTAATTTTGACACATGAAGTCGATAGCGAATACTCAGCTCCTGGGGCTAGATGTCAGAACTAGCCTTGGCTCCAGAAGGCCTGCTTGGCTACCAAGGTCTTCCCTCGGGACAAGGGAAGCCGAAGTTCTCTCTGTTCTTGGTTGGCCGACTTCACAGATAATTTAATCTGGCTCTGGCACTTGGCGGATGGCTTGATGCTACCATCTCTCATGGTAAATCATGTTTTCTGAAAACAAAACATTGGTGTTTGGTTTAATTTTGTCAAACTCCTCTCTTGTGCTGAATGTTTATTATACTAGCTTCTAAACTGGACTTTTAACTAGCTCTGAGGATAACTAACACAGAGGGCCAATAAATGGACTGCCCTTAATTCTGGGAAAAGTTTGCTTTATATAGTAAGAAGTAGCAGCCCATCCCACCATCCCTGCATTCCACATTTCTGTAATATTGCCTGACTGCTGAGGCTACCAGTTCCCCAAAGTCTGGCCTTTTATGGACAAAGACTCTGGGACCCAAGGGAATAGTTTAATTAGCTGCTTCACGTAATCTCAAACTATTGAGAAATATGCTTTCCATCTTACAAAAGAGAGAGAATGTTCTCTGACAACTGCATCCCCAGTGAATTGGCCACTTCCCTGTGAAGGGAATCTTATGGCAATCCCCTGCCAACAGGGTGATGGTGGTTGTCCCAGCGATACTCCTGAGCTGCCCCATCAAAAGATCCTACAATTGTCGTTTAGTATAATGTGAAAGAACTTCCTAGTGGGTAAGTATTTGCAAAAATATGCATTATTAGAAATTTTTAGTCAGAGCTGGACCTTGAGAGATGAATAGATGTTCAACAGATGAAGAAAGTGATATGAATCATTGGTACCCAAGAGGCATAGAAGAATAAAAATAAGTGTTGAGTTTTTGGTTCCTATGATAATGAGATGCATATTATTGTAAAAGGTATTGTCATGGAAGTTGAAACATTGAGTTAAGGTCAGATAAACTCAGGAAGGCATTGAACACCATTATAAGAAAGTGAGATTGCCTGTGGGCCATGAGGAAATCACTCTTTTTGTTGAGAGGGAGTGATACAATCTGACCTGTGGTTTCCCGAAGATAATTCTAGTGTAAGTGATGAGGGTGGTGCCAAGATGCAATGATAGAAGAAAAAGTAATGGAGTTCATTTAAGAAGGCAAGAGCAGTAGAAATAGAAATGAAGGCTCAGAGCTGACAAATGTGGCAGAGAAAAAATATTCCTGGAATTTAACTGTTGGTTAGATGTTGTGGTGGAAACTGGTAGTGATCTCCCGATATCTGTTCTCTTCCCTGTATTAGATTCCTGGAGATGGCATTAGCAAAGTACCACAAACTGGATGGCTTAACCAGCAGAAATGTGTTGTCTCATAGTTCTGGAGGCTAGAAATCAAGGCATCAGCACCGTTGGTTCCTTCTAAAGCCTGTGAGGGAGAGCTTATTCCAAGCTTAGCCTAGCATCTGGGAACAGTCTGCAATCCTTTGTCATTCCTTGGCTTGTCATGACTCTAATCTCTGGTTTCATCTTCACATGGCTTTCTTCCTGTTTGACTCTGTCTTCTTATATGGACACCAGTTGCATTGGCTTAAGGATCTCTCCTATCCAGGTATGACATCATCTTAACTAACTACATCTACAATGACCTGATCTCCAAGTAACACCACTTCCTGAAGTAGCGGGGATTTGAACTTCAACATACCTTTTTGGAGAGGACACAATTCAACCGATAACATCCCCCTTCCCCACTAAAAGAGCCCTGATTTGGGGCTTGGCATGTGGCCAGAGTGGAGGCTGCTTTCACTAGCTGTGGCTACGTGGAAGAGTGCTGGCCAATGAGGTGAAGATGGAATTGTGTGGAATCTTCTTTTATAGACCTTCCTTAAGGGGCAGTGTACACATGTTCTCTTCACCTATCTTCATATTTTCCTTCATCTTGCTTCAAGGAATAGAGTTGTCCATTACAGCCAAAGTGGCCTTAACTTTTATAGATGATGAGGAGTAGTGAGTGACAGTGGGGTTTTTTTGTTTGGTTTTGTTTTGTTTTTAGACACCCTGGGTAAGATGTGAACATGGCTCTCTTGCAAAATGATAATTCCAAGGTTCCTACCTACAGCTGACTCAAGCACACAGATGTGTGTGTGCGTGTGTGTGTGTGTGTTGGCACTCAAATTTTTTAAAACTTTGAGTTGCAATGCATTTAGTTGGGCATTTACTCTGGTTTTTAACAGAGCAAATTATGCACTGTAACCTTACAATAAGCTTTACTTAATTATGATACATGCCTGGATTCCAAAGGATTTGAGCTTAAGAACCCTGAGATATCTTTAAATATCTGCTCAGTATTTATTTAGAATAGAGGTCGAAGCCTATGAGGAAGAAAGCCCCCTTCAGCTCTATAATGCAGAACAACTGAGTTCTAGTTCCAAACTTCTGTGTATAGTTCATTCAGCAAACCAAAACTATGCAATTACCCTGAGACCATGGAGGAGAAGAATTTTAGCAATGATTTATTGTTATTCTAGATGCTGTAAGTCTCTCTTCCCTGTTACCCTATCCACCCAAGTTGGTTCTGAAAATATTTCTTCTAACAAGACACAGTCCCCTCCCTGAGAATTCTGGCAACTGAATTACGTTCAACTTGCCATACTTCCATATGTATATTACGACTGGCATCTCCAGGGCATTTAGCTCCATCCAGACGTTTCTAATACAGCACGCTGGTACTGTACCCAGAGAATAAGAACACTTCCGCAGGGCTAGTTTTTGAGAAAGAAAGGATGAGTACGATGAGTACATGTGGAATTTGAATCACCAGTAAGTCATCCATGTGGATCGTTTAGAGCAGGAAGACCACATCCTATGTCCTGAAGAGGGACTATTTTTAAAAATTTTTTATTTTATTTATATATTTATGTATGTATGTTTGTATGCATTTTTCTTAAATTTTTTTAAAGACTTATATATTTATTTTAGAAAGAGAGTGTGCACGCACATGCACATGGGAGTGGGGGTGGGATGAGGTGGGGAGAGGATGTTGAGCAGACTTCCTGCTGAGTGAGGAGCCCCCCACCAGGCTTGATCCCATGACTCTGAGATCAAGACCTGTGCCAAAATCAAGGGTCTGATGCCCAACCAACTGAGGCACCCAGGCGCCCAGAAGAGGATTGTTAAAGTGGATTTATGCCAAGTCCTGCTGGGTGTGCCGGATCTGGATACATGCACACAAAGATACGTCCCAAGCAGGATGGGAGTCATTGACAAATGCACTGCTAGACTCCAGGTATTCAGGGGGAGGTTTCAGGTCTGTATGGGAGCTAGCTGGTGACTTGTGTGTAATCTCAACATTACAAGCTTTTCAGTGACTTTCCATAGAATCTTTGTTGTTTTTTCTTAGCAATCTCATACTTTAGTAGAGTTTCCTATAGCAAATACAGTCCATTTTTAAATCTGTGAAAACTGTCGCAGCCAACAACATGGACACAACCACTAATGGTTGCTCAGTTAGCCTGTAAGCAACTAGTCTTCCTGGTTTATAGCAAAAAAAATCTGACAGAGGAAACCCACTGGTACTGTGTCTGATATCTAAGGTAATTTAAAAAATCTGTAATGAGCATCAATTGCTGGAAAAAAGAATGATTTTACCTTTTACTTAGATCTGAATCTTTCCCAACTGCCCTCTAGGGCAAAGGAGTTCTCCTTGGTACCTCAGTTCATATAAACCCGTGTAAAGAAACACACACATTAGATTATAAAAGGGTGGTTTCTTAAATGGTTTTGAGCTGTAAATAATCCTTAAAAATGACTTTCTCATTTCAAAATGTAGACATTACACTGTATTTATAAAGACAAAAAAAAATTTAACTAGAAACAATCTAAATGCCCAAACCCAGAGAAAAGTTTAAGAAAAATATGATATGTTCATATTACATCATGCTATGGAATCATTAAACATGGTTTCATAGAGTTTTAAATAGTTAAAGATTATTCTTATTAAATAAAAGTCTGTTTGATGCAAATTGTTACACACTATGTCACAAGTAGCTATGTATGTATTGTAAAGAGAAATTCTGGTATGTGTTGAAATGTTTGTAGTGTTTTCTCTGGTTGATGAGAGCAGAGGTAATTTTTTTTTTAATATCATTCATATGCTACTTTTTTCTTTTCTTTTTTTTTAAGATTTTATTATTTATTTGACAGGCAGAGATCACAAGTAGGCAGAGAGGCAGGCAGAGGGAGAGGTGGGGCTCGATCCCAGCTGGGATCATGACCTGAGCAGAAGGCAGAGGCTTTAGCCCACTGAGCCACCCAGGCGTCCCATACATACGCTACTTTTATAATGAGGAATAAATAAGCAACCCAAATGTGTCTTTTCTACAATACTGAGGGGATTTTCCTCATGCCCAAGAAACATATCCCAACATTTACACTTGTGGCACAGACAAATGTGAAGGGGAGTAAAGGATTTGCTCAAATATATTGATATTGTTAGAAAATGTTTATCTAATGCAAATACAGAACCAAAGGAAATGCATAGACATCGACCATTATAAGGATATGCATATGTATAATTCTTCCTCCTGAATTTTTAAGCAAAGACTCACAGCTCTATAAAGTTGGCTACTTGGATACAACATAAGGGAGACACAGGGGTCCCTGTCGTTTCCAAGATTAGCAAGGATTATCATTACCAATATGTCAGACACTCTCTCCTTCAAAAAAAAAAAAAAAAAAAGAAAGAAAGAAAACAGAGAGAGAGAAAAGGGAAGAAAGGAAGGAAGAAACAAACAAGAGTTTGTAGCAGTTTTTAGAAGTTCTTAAGGAAGAGTATCTCCAGCCCATATAGTATGAACTAAGAGTTAAGTGCTATTATGATAATCAAAGAACACTACGGTAACTAGAAATTAAGATACGGTCTTGAAATCTTCCCTTGGAAAACATGTTTTCATGAAATTCAACTGAATAAAGTTATTCTCTATCACCAATAATTGTGTGGTAGAATGAAAAAGCTAAAGAAGTGACAGGCAAGTATTTCCTCTATACAGTGAAAAACAGTCTTCTCTAATTCCAATACTGAATCATCATGTAAATACATATCAGTAAACAACATATTATAGTTCTAAAAAGGGGTTACCTGTACTGAGTGAAGTTTTAAGATCAATATCCCATTGTATTATCTACACTGTAAAAACACTATGCATGTAAAATTTTCTCACAAAAAATACCTTTAAAACATAAGATTATTAGATATGGTATTAAAAGCCAAAAGAACAACCTGGACATGCTAATAAATAGTTATCAAAAAGTTCCAGGGCACCTGGGTGGCTCAGTGGGTTAAGCCTCTGCCTTCAGCTCAGGTCATGATCTCAGGGTCCTGGGATCGAGCCCCGTATCGGGCTCTCTGCTTGGCAGGGAGCCTGCTTCCTCCCCTCTCTGGCTGCTGCTCTGCCTACTTGTAATCTCTCTCTCTCTCTCTGTAAAAAAGAAAAAAAAAAATTAAAAAAAAAAAAAAGTTCCAAAAATTGTGGTCTGACATTCTCATAAAATATTTGAAGAAAGGTTTATGCAGGTGTTTCATTTAAAAAAAAATATAAAACAAAACAAACTCCAGCTGCAGCTGGGTTAAGCATCTGACTCTTGATTTCAGCTCCTGTCAAGATCTCAGGGTTGTGAGATGGATGTGAGATGGAGCCCTCCATCGGACTCCACCCTGGGCCTGGAGCCTGCTTGGAATTCTCTCTCTCCCTCAGCCCCTCTCATACCCACCAACCTCTCCAAAACAAACAAACAAACAAACAAATGAACAAAAAGGAACTCCACAAAATTATTTAATAATGGTTATCTAATCCAAAATAACAAAAGCAAACCCATTAGAATGGCTTCAAACATTTATCTGAGTGTTATAATTATTTATTTAAAAAGAAAGTGACCACAGACTAAAATCTTAATTGGCTTTATGAAAATGTTATATTTTGTAATGATGAGGATGAGAATCTTATTAATGGCTTTCTAAAATGTATGATAGGGTTTATCAAACTCTGAGATTTTCATATTAACTTGTGAAACTTTAAGGACCTAGTAAGATCTTCGGTAGATCTACTTTTTATTTTACAATCTTATTTACATGACAATTAAAAAGAAACAGACCTAATTTTTACATGGACATAAAACTACAAATATTGATAATGAATAGTTTTATGCTAGAGGAATCTTGGAATTATTTTGATTTTTGTGACATCAATTTCTATTGGCATAATTATAAGGCCAATAAAAAAACACTGATGGGTTTCTCTATTTTGGTTTAGTTTGATTGGAAATTTTCAGGAAAACATTCGTGAGTTGCTACTTTCTCTTTATTTCTAACACTCTGCTTTCCCTGACCCATTATTCCACATTCACTGACTCAGAGACTATTTGGAGAGGACACCTGTTTTAAACGGATCCACAGGAAATACCCATGTTGTCTTTTCATACTCTGACCCTGCATCTGGTTGGCTGAAATGTGATCATGATTTAAAAAAATAAAAAATTGCTGCCCACAGACTGAGGCAACTTCACTGTGACAACATTTACTGGAAGGCAGAGGGAATCCAGTTTATATTTATTTTCCTTCCACTAAGCTCTGGTATTGTACGGTAGGTAAGAAATAAGTAAAAGGGCAATGTCAGTCTAACCCTCAAAAGATTAGTATTAAGTTACACACCGGGTTTTGCTTCCAAATTCGGAACGATTTGTTTTGAAGCAGAACGCAGTCTTCAAGCAGAAACAGTTATCTGACACCCCTTTCTCTATAACCTTTTATTTATAAACCTCCTGTCCAAAGTTCATGGTCCGTCCTGTTGTATTACATATTGACATGCTATTTATAAATCTCCTGAGGAGGAGGCGCACAGGGCAGTCCATCCGCTGGAATAGAATTTATAAGGTAATTTCAGAGTGATTAATAGTCTTATCAGTAAAAATCTAGTTGGGTTCAAACTAAACAGTCACCCGGGAGCCCCCCCGCGCGCGGATTTACACCCCACGTCCAGGCCTCCATCGGTCCCTCCGCACGGAGCATCCGCCTCGGCCAGCAGGAACCATCTCCGCCGCAATCCCCCCGGCTGCGACGTTTGTCCCCACTGGGGTCCCCTCCGTCAGGACACCCCCTCCTCCCGCCCTCCCGCCGCACCCGCCTTGCAGATGCCACCCGCGGCGGCTCCACAGCGCGCCGCCCGCTTCCCCAACCCCGGTCGCACTCGGAGGCCGCCCACCCACCCAAAGGACGCCTAGGGGGCGCCCTGGCCGGGTGTCCCGGGGCCCCGCGAACGCAGGAGCAGAATGACGGAGATGACGAATGAGCTGACGCCACACGGCGCCAGGCCGTGGCCACCGCCAGGGCCCGCCACCGCCGCCCCGCCCGCGCAGGTCGCCAGGCGCTCCCGGTCGCCGGTCCCGCGGGGCCAGCCCGCCGCAGACCCCGCCCCACTCCGCCAGGCTCCGCCCCGGCCCGGCCCGGCCCGCCCGGCGGCTGGCCGCGCCAGGGTTCCCCCGGCGCCCGCCCCTGCGCGCCCTGCGCCTCCAGCTTTCCCTCCTCGCCTTCCAGCCTGCCAGGCCTTTCGCGAACATGGCGCTTGTCCCGTGCCAGGTGCTGCGGGTGGCGATCCTGCTGTCCTACTGCTCTATCCTGTGCAACTACAAGGCCATCGAAATGCCCTCGCATCAGACCTACGGCGGGAGCTGGAAATTCCTGACGTTCATTGATCTGGTAAGGCCTTCCGCTCCCCTCCCGCGTCCGCCCTGCACCCCGAGTCGGTGTGTGTAGGGGGGGTGGGTGCGCGGGCACCTGCGCGCGCGCGCGCGTCCCTCCAGCTTCACCGGTGTGCTCGCCTCTCCCTCAGTGCTTGAGCGTAAAGGCCTGGCTGCCCCCGTAGCAGCACCTCTGAACCACTCCTTACGTGGTAGCTGGGGCACGAATGTAAGTGGGCACAGCCAGGTGGTGGGCTCTTTGGAGGGGAACACAGACCTGCTTCTAAGAGGTGACACGGAAAGAGTCTCAACTTAACAAATGGATCAGACGACCTTGATCTTGAGTGGCCTCAGACCCATTCGCCTGCAGCGTGCTTTCCAGAGCACCCACCGTGGGATCAAGTTGCGGCAACTGAAGGAAACTGGGTATTGTCGAATTACTTGGAGCTCCTCTGAAAGGACCAAAATCCTCATAAAGAAGAGAAAGCCCCTAATAAAGTTGTCTCCTTTGTATCTGTTTTCTTGCCCATTGTCGGTAATTTACTTCTAACCTTTCTCCCAGAAACATTAGGTGAAAGGTTTTCAAAATGCGTTACCAGTATGTCTTTACACTCCTATTTCCAACTGAGTTTTCAATAGTTTGCATAAGCAGCCCTGTTGGCACAACCGGATAGCCTTGGCAGTTGCAGTTTTTTTGTTTTTTCGGGGTTTTTTTTTTTTTTTTTTTTTTTGAAGCTTAACTACTTCTGGCACTGAAAAAGGTCAGAGCATCAGAATATGAGCATTAGGCCCAATAATGACATGGGTGAAATCTAGGAGTTTAAAAGGGAAAGGTGACTAATTTAGACTTGGTGAAACACACTCAACAATGACCAAATATGGGTAGAGGGTTAGAACAAATCAAGGAGTTCCAAGGACTAGAGATAATGTAGAAGCAAATCCTGGGACAAGACAAACTGCCCATCCAAGATTATACACCAAGGTTGGCAGATAAGCAAGGTTATAATCTCTAATCGTTGACCCTCCCTTTTGATGAGGAGAACATGATACCTGTATTAGGGTATTTCCAGAAGCTTAGGATCCCTCAAAGAAATGCAGTCAGAGGGCCTTTTCTTTAGAAACACCACTTCATATTTGTTTCACGTTAGGTACTTTCAAGAAGAATTTAAACGCTTTTTCTCAGCAGTTTCCAAACCATATACATGCCTTTGGGCTCCAAGACTTCCCAGGGCATAGAGGGTTTCAAGGTTTCAGTTTTCAGATTCTCAGCTTCTCTTCCTTGAAACTGATCTGCCTCTGAACATGGATAATGCCTGTCAGTTCTCCTTCCTTCTTCCTCATTCATCCAAGGGGCGAGCACATGACAAGGCTCTGTGCTGTGTTTATCTGTTCCTTTTAGCATTCAGAATACAGATTGTCACCAGGACTATCTTCACATTTGACTGAAAAAAAACGAAGTCAGGCTTGTTTTGACAGAAAGTCTTATTGGGTTGATTGGCTTGTCAATGAGAGTGGGCTCTGCCAGTTATGTGATAGAGCAGACATTTTCCATAGATTGAGTGAAATCTGCAGCCCTGAGGTTCTGATAAATATGTATCAGAGCATTCGAAATCATGTTCCTTTTTCAAGTGTTTAAACTTCTGTTAAAAATGTTTAGATGTTATTTAAAAATATGTGCATAGATTTTCGGAATTCTTTCAGGAGCTATGCAAATAAAATTCCTCTTGGATCCCTCCCTTATCCCATTCCTTAATCAGATCTCACTTAGAGCTGGCTCACTTTGGTGTCGCCAAGGAGCAGTGCTGAGCTGAAGTATTGTTGGAGACCCTACCAAGCCATGGGAGCTATGGATAGTTCTCAGAAGCACCTTTGTATTAGGAACAGTTTTAGGGGAGTGAGGGTGGAGGACAGCAGGTGAGAGAAGTAGAAATTGGGGTATCCATTAACCCGTGAGAGATGACAACTTCTCACGTTGGCATTGCTTACTGTGTGTTAAATAACAAGGCTCTCAAGAAACAATATACTTCCCATAACCTTCGTATGACATCATAGCACAGTAGAGGCGATTTGACTCTGCGGAAACTACCATACAGTTTCTATTTTAGCATTTGATGATGGGATGTGCCTGCTTTAAATATTTAATCACCACAAACATACTTTTATCTCCTAGAATTCAGGCCATAAATTCAAACTTGATTCCGTTTGTTTTATATTTAGATTCAGTTTCTGTAGGGCCTTCAGCCTATTCATACTTTTTACTTTCTGTGACTTCTGACTGAAACCTAGTAATTATCTTTAATCAAGAGTTCCTATGAGAAGGTATGTCTAGACTGTATTCATAAAAACGTTCATGCAAAGTGTTATTCTTTTAATGATTAGAGATTTAGTTTTTAGAGCTTATGCACTGCAAAGTTGTTGAAATAGTCTCCTGCACAGTCCTTAGTAATGGCATGGAAAAATTAGGCTACTCTAATATACCCGACTTCTCATTTTTTTGCATGTTTAAAACAAATAAACTTGATTACTTAGTGCCTTGAACAGTTTTAATGATTCTAAGCTCATTGGAGCAATTTTGGAGGAGGGTTTAGCTTCTAAAACTTTAGTGAGAAAGCCCTTTTTCTAGCCAACTTGGACTGCAGAGTCAGGAATTATCCTGGTGGCCACAGTCTGATTCCATGGTGCACCTCATCAGTTTACCAGAACGTCAATCAGGAGTCTCAGGCCACTTGCATCCAGGACCAGTTGGTTCTGGGGCAGTGGCCATTTTGGCTATATCCGTATCTTTCACTGAGTGTCAGAGTCATTGCAATAGAATCAGAGTTCATGGTTAAAACCTGAAACACAAGTTTTTGCTATCAGTAATCTTGCCCTGTTCTTCCCCTAAGAACTTCTAGCATTGAAAAAACTGTAAGAGAACTCAAGGGTTTGGAAAATTCAAGTTCGTAAATAGAAATGGAACCCTGTCTTGGTGTGTTAGGCCGACCAATGAGCCCTCAAAGATGGCTACATCTTAATCCTTTCGTACCTGTGAGTGTATTAGGTTTCACAGCAAAGGAAATTAAGGTTGCTAGGTAGCTCACCTTAAAATAGGGAAGTTATCCCAGATCATCCATGTGACCCAATATAATCACAGAGGTTCTTAAAATGGAAGGAGGCAGAAGGAAAGAGTTGGTTGGAAGAAGATGTGACTGTGGAGGAAAGTCACAGAGAGACACAACTTTGCTGGGTTGGAAGGTGAAGGAAGGGGCCAAGAGCCAAGGAATGTGGGAGGTGTGTAGAAGCCAGAAAGAATAGAAAATGAATTCTTCTCTAGAGCCTTGAGTAGAAACTAAGTCCTGCTGACGCCTTGATTTAGCCCAGTGAGACCCATTTGGGACTTCTGACCTCCAGAACTATAAAATAATGCATCTGTACTGTTTAAGTCACTAAATTTATGGTAATTTGTTATAGCCACAATAGAAAACTAGTACACCTGGTTTTAAATCCTCCGATCCAGAAAAAAACTTAAATGTTGTCATACTTATGCAATGACTCAGCTAGTTCTTTATGTATATTAGATAACTGGTTAATTTTAGCTTTAGCTTTAACCAAAATACAGGTTTTTGCCTACTACATCCATGAAACTATGCAGAGGAGACATAACAATGGGCACTATGAGAATCTATAAAAACAACAACATTGGGAAAACTAGGTCTTTTCTTTACTGTGAAGTATTTTAGAATCTATCGTGATGCAATAGGCCATGTCAGGAGAAGGAATACTCTCTTAACCAGAAATAAGACAGAAAGACAGAAAATCTATATGAACTAACATTTAAATAGCTCCTTAACCAGTATCACAGCTGATGAATTTTCTTGAAACGATGCAGATTCATTCACTTATTTGCTGATTAAAAGATAATTCCCCAACTTATACAGTGATTGCTCCCAAAGATAGTAAAAATGAAGAATCGGAATAAAACCAGAATAAATAAAAGAAAAAGGCAATTGTATGTTGAGACCTCAAAAATGGAAACTTTCCAAATATTCAATGAGTTTTCTTGTCCTATTTCCTCCAAAAACGTTCAGAATAAGAGGGATTTTTGAAACATACCAACCATAATTTTCTTTAAATGTCTATGGTGCAATGTCTAACACATGAATCAGAATCAACTTCTCTAAAAAACATGAGCTGGACATTTGTTATATAAAAAATAAATTAATATTGATACTGAATTTAAGACCTTTTGATTATTAAAGACTGATATAGAAATAGGCTATCCCATTTGCTCTAATTTGTAGTGTTCACCATTGTGAGGGTTCTAGTGACCAAGGTCTCTGCCATATTCATTGTCTTGTCCTAACTTTTCCTTCATGCATGGGCAGAGGACTGTTTAGACCCCGCCTCCTCCAAATGTGGTCTGAGGGCCAGTAGAATTGACCTTATCTGGGAGCCTGTTAGATCTATGGAACCTCAGGCTCTACTCCAGACCTTCTGAGCAGAATCCACACTTTTAGTAAGATCATTATGTGACTGCTTGGCATGTTCTCGTTTGGTAAATATTGCCCGAGGCCACATTGGTTTTGTATTATGACTTAACATGGAATAACTTGTAGGATGCAGCCTCAGCATTATTTCTGCCCACTATATTTAAAGTATATTTAAACATATTTTGAAACATATTTAAAGTGACTTCTACTGTGGTATAATTAAAAACATGTTGTAAAAAATTACAACTTAAAAATAAAAGAGAAATATGTATTAGGCACTAGGGAGAGGTTATTTATTGAAATTGAAAAACAAATTTAGGTAATCTTCAGGTTAACCAAGTGAAAAAAGAATACATACTTGATTGTGTCGTCCTTAGCATTGGAATAAAGGAAGCATATCAATTTATCAGGATAAATAGAGTGGTTCTTTCCAGGCACTGACTTTTCAGGGTTATCTATCCCTCAGACTGTTTTATAAAGGACATTGGATAGTGTTGTAAATAATGCCTTTGATTGATTTTTAGCAGAATATATAGAAATATTCTTAAAACTATGTTTTTTACATTGTGATTTTTATGAAAGCCAAAAACGTGGTCTTATATTTTGACTGGGCGAAGGCATTTTTGTAGAGGCTTAAAGTAATATAATCTAGGTATTTATTTTTGTTATCTAATTCCTTATTGCAAAAGAATTTAAGGAAATCACAGAGGGAGCAGGATAAATAAGAGCTCAGATGTTGAAACGCTTGGGGTGTTCAAAGAGCAGGAAATGGTCAAATATATCTGGGGGATACATCTTTTTGCTTTTAGACATGCAAAGAATTTTTGACATTTAAAAAAATGTTGAAAAGAATAAATTGCATAAGTATACTGACTGAAGCATTTAAATTTGTCTTATATTTACTTATGTAGCTGTAATAAAATATTCTTGAATCTAGTTCATGGCTTAATTTTAAATAGGAAATCATGGGGTGCCTGGGTGGCTCAGTGGATTAAGCCGCTGCCTTTGGCTCAGGTCATGATCTCAGGGTCCTGGGATCGAGCCCCGCATCGGGCTCTCTGCTCTGCAGGGAGCCTGCTTCCTCCTCTCTCTCTGCCTGCCTCTCTGCCTACTTGTGACCTCTCTTTCTGTCAAATAAATAAATAAAACCTTTAAAAAAAAAAATCTTAAGAGGACATTCTTTGTATCATTATGTAACTATGGGCTTTGCTTTGCCAGTGAAGGCCAGTAGTTCATTGAGTACTCAAAATTAGGTGGGTTTTTTGTTTGTTTGTTTTGTTTTATTTGGATATCACACAAAGAGGGTGAAACTGCACATTTTTTTTTCCAGTAGAATTAGACTTGACCCTAAAATGTGCACATAAGCTTTAAGGATGAAATAATGCTTTTTTTCTAACCCAAGGGAAGCATTATGAGTATAATACTTCACATAGAATCCTCTTCACCCTCTTTGAAAATGTTTCTTTTGGATCAGACATAAAATGGGGCCTGGTTTTGTTAGAGTGGGGGAAAGAGTTGATGATATAATCACCCATTCCCTTTCTTAGTTGCAAATGTTATTGAAATTACAGAAAGTCATCTGACCACTAGTTGAGGTCACTTTTTTCCCCATCCCTGCCATCCTCCATGTCTGGTATAACATTTAGCAAAATTGGTAGCTGCTCTTGAGGGTTTTCATTTGTTTCTCTGTGTTCCCCTGAAATGTCATATGTTTCTGTGGAAGTGTGAACAATAGTACAATTTTCCATATTGAATCAGATGTTCCTGTGATCCAAGTATATTTGGAAAAATCTTATTGCTTCAGATTCCGTAACAACGTAGCTTTCTTTTGTGTCTGCAGTGGCCAGTTAAAGGGCCCATTTCTCACCTGGGGGGTGATCCTGCCAGGTACTGTAAGCATAGAGAACTCTTTGATGAATGTGAAAGACCCCTTGATGGGATCTGTTGTGGGATGGAGCAAGATAGGGAAGGTAGTTTTGATATGCTAGATCAAGATATGCTAATCAAGAACAACCAGAGAAATTGCTTGAATTTGCAAAGTGGCAAGAATTACTATCTTTCCGAAGCTTGAGAAAATGGAATGTGTTCATTACAAGGCTTTAGAAGTGTGGAATTCTAAAAAGTCAGTTTGACAACGATCTAGCCCCATAAGTTTTGACTTATATTTAGACATGTCAAGCTGTGTTATAATTTAAAATTTTAATATCAAAAACAACACATAGAATCATGGAAAATTTGTACAATACAGAAAGCCATTGGGAAGAAAGTATATTCCATTTTAATGATCTCTGATTTTCTGTGCATCTTAGTATTTTAGGGCTTCAAGATGGTATTTATTTATTTATTTTTTTTAAAAAGACTTATTTATTTATTTGAGAGAAAGAGAGGGCGAGCTAGGGGTGGAGGGAGAGGGAAAGAGAGAATCTGGAGCAGACTTCACACTGAGTGCAGAGGCCGACACAGGGCTTGATCATATGACCCCAAGATCATGATCTGAGCTGAAATTAAGAGTTGGATGCCTAACCGACTGAGCCACCCAGTCACCCCAAGATGATATTTATTTCAGAGCTTTGCATATATACATACATAAATATATGTATATGTATATATGTGTATACACACATACATAGTCAGATTTCACAAAAAATTACATTCTTTGCAAAAAATTATTTTTAAATTATAGAGAAAAATATTTATCACTCAAGGATACCAATGTTAGTATTTTGGTATTTGCCTTTTGAGCTGTATATATATACTTTCTTTTATTTTTTTTATTTTTTAAAGATTTTTATTTATTTATTTGACGGACAGAGACCACAAGTAGGCAGAGAGGCAGGCAGAGAGAGAGGAGGAAGCAGGCTGTCCGCAGAGCAGAGAGCCCCATGCAGGGTTCGATCCCAGAACCCCGGGATCACGACCTGAGCCGAAGGCAGAGGATTTAACCCACTGAGCCACCCAGGCGCCCATATACTTTCTTTTAAAACAAAAGTTCACTGTGTGCATATGGTTTGTATACATTTATTTTCTAAATTAACACACACCAAAATTCACTTTCTGGTGTACAATTCAGTGATTCTTGACAGATGCATAGAATCCTGTAGCCACCACCATAATCACATAAAAATATTCTTTTATGCTGACTCCTTACATTCAGATCCTTCCCTGGGACCACAGATTTGTTCCCTATTGCTATAGTTTCACATATACATAGAAAATATATATCAGGCATACCATATGTAGCCTTTTGAGTCTGACTCTCTTCATTTAGCACAATACATTTTAGATTCCTCCATTGTGTATGTTGATGGTTTGTTCCATTTTGTTGTTGAGTGGTGTTTCATGGCAGTATGTACCACTTTGTTTATCGATTCATAAGTTAAAGTGCATTTAGTTTTTTCTAGTTTGAGGTGATTATGAAAAAAGCTGCTATAAACACTTACATACGCGTTTTTGTTTGAACATGAGTTTTCATTGTTTTGAGTAGGTACCCAGGAGTGGAATTGTTTGGTTATATGGCAAGTATATGTTTGACTTGATAGAGACCACCAAACTGTCTTCCAGAGTGGATGTGCCCTGTTGCATTGACATTAGCAATTCATGAGAGTTTCAGTTGCTCTGTGCCCTCATTACTGTGTAACATCATCAGTCTTTCTATTTTAATGATTCCAGCCTTTGTTTGTTTGTTTTTTTATAAAGATTTTACTTACTTATTTAAGAGAGAAGGGCACGAGGTGGGGGGGAGGGGCAGAGGGAGAGGGAAAATGTAGATTCCCCGCTGAGTAGGCTGGCCCACAGAGGGCTCCATTCCAGGACCCTGGGATCATGACCTGAGCCAAAGACTGACTCTTAACCCACTGAGCAACCCAGGTGCCCAGATTCCAGCCCCTCTCTAGTGGTATCTCAGTGCATTTTTTATTTGCATTTTCCTCATGACTAATGATGTTAAGAATCTTTTACTGTGCATTTTTATAACATTTATGTATTGTCTTCAAAATGTCTGTTCAAATCTTTTGTTCATTAAAAGAAAATAGGTTGTCTTATTAATTTTTAAGATTTGAGAGTTCTTGCATTTGCCAGATAAAAGTTCTCTGCCAAATATGTGATTGGTAAACTTTTTTTCCCTGTCTGTGAGGCATCTTTGCATTTTATTAGTAGTGCCTTTTGCAGAGTCAAATTTATCATTTTGATGACATCTAATTAATTAATTTTTTCTTTTATGGAACATGATTTTGATGTTTATCTATGAACTTTTTACTTAACCCAAGTTCATAGTTTCTCCTCTATTCCCCTCTAGAAGTTTTATAGTTTCAGATTTTTACATTTAGTCCTATAATCTACCTGGACGTAGTTTTTTGGATATAGTGTGAGCTAAGTGTTGAGTTGAGTCCCCATCCCCACTCTTCCCCACTTTTTTTTTTTTTTTTTTTTTTGCAAATGGGTGTACAGTTGTTCCAGGACCATTTCTTGAAAAGGTTGTCCTTTCACCACTGAATTGCCTTTGCAAGTTTGTCACAAATCAGTTTGACTACATTGTAGGTCTATTTCTGCAGTATGTGTTTGTCTGTTCACAAGTATCAAACTGTATTGATTATTACAGCTTTATTGTGAGTCTTGAAAAGCACGTAGTGTGAGTCCTCCAATTTTGTTCTTTTCCAAAATTTGTGGAGGCTATTCTAATTACTTCATGGAATACTCTTTCAGTGTCTATGAATTATCCTGCTGGAATGTTTGAGAGGAATTTCACTGAATCTAGAGAACAATTAAAGGAAAATTGTCATCTTAACAATATTTACTCTTCTAGCTCATGCACGTAATATATTTCTCCATTTATTTCGATCTTTGATTTCTTTTATCAGTGTTTTGCAGTTTTTAGCATATGGGTCCTGCACATATTTTGTTACATTTAGCCCTAAGTGTTTTATTTTTATTAGTGCTATTATAAATTGTACTTCAAAAATTATTCTTTCATTAATTTTTTTATTCAAGAATAATTAGCTTACAGTGTTATATTAGTTTCAGCTGTACAGTATAATGATTCAACAATTCTATACACTTCTCGTTGTTCATCAAGTGTACTCTTTTTTTTTTTTTGAGAGAGAGAGAGATCATAAGCAGGGGGTAAGGGTAGAGGGAGAAGCAGACTTCCTGCTGAGCAGGGAACCCAATGTGGGACTCAGTCCCAGGACCCCAGGATCATGACCTGAGGCAAAGGCAGACGCTTAACTGTCTGAGACACCCAGGTGCCCAAGATATGTGTACTCTTGATTCTTTTTATCTGTTTTCCCCATATCCCCGACTTCCCCTCTAGAAACCGCGAGTTTGTTCTCTTTATTTAAAAGCATGTTTCTCTCTCTCTCTTTTTTCTTCTTGGTTTTCTGGTTTGGTTCTTAAATTACATAAGAGTGAAATCATGTGGTATTCGCCTTTTTCCGACTGACTTATTTTACTTAGCACAATACTCTCTAGGTCCATCCATGTTATTACAAATGGCAATTAAATATTTTTTATGTAACTGAAATTTTTATTGAGACAATTATAGATTAATATCAGTTGTAACAAATAACACAGAGAGATCTATGTAGGCTGGACTCAGTTTCCCCCAATAGTGACATCTTACACAACTGTAGTATATCACAACCAGGATATTGTCATTTAAACAGTCAAGATATGGAACAATTCCCTCACTGCAGGGACCCCTTATTTAGCCCTTTTACAGCCATACCCACTTTCTTCCTCTACCCTATCCCCAACCTCATTAATTTATTCCCTCTTTCTATGATTTTGTCATTTCAAGAATCTTATATAAATGAAATGATGTACATATGACTTTTTAGAATGGACTTTTGGGGCACCTGGGTGGCTCAGTGGGTTAAAGCCTCTGCCTTCGGCTCAGGTCATGATCCCAGGGTCCTGGGATCGAGCCCGACATTGGGCTCTCTGCTCCGCGGGGAGCCTGCTTCCTCCTCTCTCTCTGCCTGCCTCTCTGCCTAGTTGTGATTTCTCTCTGTCAAATAAATAAAATAAAAAAAATAGAATGGACTTTTTTCACTCAGAATAATTCTCTGGAGATGCATCCAAATTGTTACATGTGTCAGTAGTTTGTTCCTTTTTATCACTGAATAGTATTTCATGGTATGAGTGTATCACAGTTTAACTAGTCACCCACTAAAGTACATCTGGATTGTTTCCAGTTTTGAACTATTATGAATAAAACTGCTATTAACATTTACGTACAGTTATTTGTGTGAACATAAGTTTTCATTTCTCTGGCATAAATATTCAAGAAGGCAGTAGCTGGATTGTGTCGTGCTTGCAAACTTAGTTTCCAAAGAAACTGCCTAGGACAATGTAGTGGCTGCACTGTTTTTCATTTCACATTAGCAATGTATGAGCAATATAGTTTCTCCCATTCTTTCCAGTTATTTGATGATATCCTTTACTTTGGCCATTTTGATTGGTGTGTGGTAATATCTTATTGTGGTTATAATTTATATTTCTCAAATGATGAATAATGTTACACATTCTTTGTTGTGCTTACTTGCCATGCGTATATCTTCCTCAGTGAAACAAATAGTACTGTTTTCTTTATTAGTTTGTACTATATAGAGATGCTAAAACTCATTATTTATTCTAAGAGCTTTACTGTAGATTCCATGGGAATGTCTCTCTCTCTCTTTATTTTTATGTAGACAGTCATGTTGTCTGATAATAGAGTTTTCTTTTTTTTTCCCTAGTCTTCATAACTTTTATTTCTTTTTCATGTTTTATTACATTGGTTAAGACTTCTAGTACAATATTGGACAGAAGTTGTGAGGCTGGATACCTTTTCCTTACTTCTTTTTTAGGAATAAAATATCTTTTGCAATTAATTATGATAACTATAAATCATTTTGCAAATACTTTTTATCAGTTTGAGTACAATTCCTTCTACTTCTATTTTGCTAGGAGTGTCCTTTTTCAGCTCCCTTCTCTCCATGATTTCTCCCATACTCTCCAACCCTCAGATGCTCCTTTTCTTGGTTCCTCTGGTCAGAAAGATGGAATCCTTTCAGAATTTTAACCACCCATCCTGTCATGTAGTCCTACACAATTGGGGTTGCCTTCACAGTGATACAGCAAAAGAAAAAATAAATACTCTCCCCACCCCAACTCTTCATACAAGAGGACTTCCTTTTTCCCGGTTCCTCTGCCTAGAGACATGAGTTGTCCTTGGGGTTTTAAATACTTGTACTATTGCCGGTGTAGCTCTGTAACTGAGAGGGAATGAAAGGGGGAAAAGTAGGGGTGGAGAAGGTCTTCCTCACAATCTCCAGCATGCGGGGACATTTTTCCCAGTCTTCTGGCTAAAAGGCATTTATCCTGGAATATTTGGTGTCAGTGTTTGTTGTAAAACTCCAAGTTTCAGCTTGCCCTCAGGTCAAAACTAGGGAAAAAGGGAAATTAAAATCCATGAACCTCACCCCTTGTGGATCCTCATTCAAGTTTTACAGTTCCCAATCCACATGCTATGTGAAAAGTCACATAGCAAGCCCTCAGGTAGCTGCTTTTTGTATTCTTTTCAGAGCTTTTAGTTGTAATTAGTGAAAGTGATTGTAGTCAGTTTTCATCATCTTGGCTGGCACCAGAAGTAGCTTATATATAATTTTATGACCTGTTCTTTTTCCACCTAGCATATTTGGTAACATATTGGTAACTCTGCCATTATACATTCTTCTATAGTGTCATTTTTAATAACTGCATGTTCCTTAATATGGATGCTTTTATTGATTGTCTCAGTGAACATATAAATAGAGAAATCTTGACATGTTTGTGATTATTTTCTTCAGATAAATTCTTAGAGGCAGAATCGCTATACTAAAGTCTTCAAGAGATTTTCTTAACTTTAAATCAATTTACATACTCTCCCATATTTGGAGTACTTATTTCTCTATATTCTAGCTTAACATTATGAATAGAAAAATACTACCATTGATCACTCAAGGTCTTTAAACTTCACAGTGTCCTGTCCAGGAGATGCCCTGCAAATATTTCCTCACATATCTCATAACTGTAAGTGACTAGGTGTCTTTGACTCTATGTTTACAAAAACCAATGGTATTAGACATAATTCGTTTGGGCTCATCAATATTTCAGCAAAGCATAAATCTTCAGCTGTTTAGAGCATCCTAATTGGAGTGGAATTGTCATGGCTAAAGTGAGCAAAAATAATTTTCTGCACAAAATAATTCTGGGTTTGCTTGTACATTCCATTCATCTTGCATTAAAATTGTACTTTAGCTGAGTCATGAGTGATTTGCAAGATCCAGTTTGAAAAGCCAACATCAAAGGTCTGAAAAAAGTGTGTCTGCTGTAACATTACACATCCTTTTCTTTATAATCATACTGATACATCTTTGCTATTAAAAAAAAAGACATATGAATGTTACAAATGCATATAAAATGCAGATATACTCTCTCCTAACATATGAAGACATGTGTTCTATGCCAGAACCTGTCACTTCTGTGTTAGTTTCGATCTTGTGCAGAGAAGAAAGATGGCTCTTAAATTGGGTAGTTTGAGTGAGTTTAGTGAAGGAATGATTTACAAGGGTATACAGGATAGAGAGAAGTCACAAACTATAGTACAGAACTTGTAGGCTAGTAACAGGGGACAGGTGACCCCTGCTATGCCTGAGCAGTGACTTGGTGCTCTTGCAACATGGAGTGGGGGGACACTTCAGGAACTGAGTAAGCAAAACAACTACTCCACATGTCCATTTCTTCTTATGTCTGATTGCCTGCCAGTACCTCTCATGGTTTAATCCCTATAAGAAGTCATAAGGTCAGAAATCCTCTTCATGCAGTGCACAAAGATCTACCAAAGTGAATATAGGAAGAATTACTGAATTTAAATCTCCTATCACAAATACATTCAGAAGTCTCCAGCTAATTTGCAATTATATGCTTATGTATTGTATATAATGAAAGGACATTTATGTTTTACTAGTTATTTATTTATAGTCAAATCTATAAAATGATAATTCTTAACATGTAACCTATTACATACCTATTACATAGAGGCTTTATAGTGTAAGGGGTGAGCACTTAGGTTCAGGAGTCAGATTGAATTTGAATCCCATCTACCAGCCATTTGACTTTGGGTAAATTTATTATCTTTTCTGAGGCCTAAGTTTTTTTCATTTGTTAAATGGAAATAATAATAGTATCTGTCACCTATAGTTTTGAGGATCAAATATAATAGTCCTATAATACAATACCAGGCATGTATCAAATACTTAATAAATGTTATCTGTTATTATTATAATTGTTACATATATACCTGTAATCAGAGACAAGAATCATGATTTAAGAGGACTCTGGTCATTTTAGGATGAAAGTAATTGCGTCACTGAGTATAGTGTTCAGAAAGGATAGAGAGTTCAATGACTAAGTACACAACCTCTTAAGTAAAATCTACGCTTTGTGCCTTAGTTTGTTCATCTGAAAGTTGGCGATGAAAGAAAAGCATTTTTCTTTTGTGTGTGTGTATATTACATATATATCCATACATTATATATATATTTAAATATGTATATGATAAACTTCACATTAATGTCAAAACTTTAGAATTTATAGCCAGATTTATTCTCTAGAATCTGAGAGAATAATCCATGAAGTCCAGGGCTAGTGAAATAGTTTTCAAATATGTAATTGATAGCCCCCCCATATCTCCAGGTCTAAAAGCCGAGATGATGTTGGGGTGCCTAGGTGTCTCACTCAGTTGAGCATCCAATTTCAGCTAAGATCATGATTTCAGAGCTGCGAGATCGAGCCCCTCTCCGGGCTCCATGCTCAGTGGAGTCTGCTGGCTTTCATACTCACGTGCATGTGCTCTCTCTCTAAAATAAATAAATAAATAGGTTAAAAAAAAAGGCAACTGAACAGATGATGGTTCTGAAGCTCTTTTTTTATTTCTGATTCAGGGATAAAATGTCTGGAAACACTTGTTTTTTTATTCCAAGGGGTAGATCTGGAAGGCAGCCAAAGTGTTGTCTGACTGGTTTCTGTAAACCCCAGAAAACAAGAGGGCAGGAAGGAAGTAGGAAGACTGACAGAGTGAATTGCATTCTGGAAGATGTCGTATATACAAACAAAGTGTTGGAGCATCCTGCTAATAAGAAGAGACCTGTTAGTAGGGATTTAGAGTTTCTTTTTCATGTGCTCCATTACTTCAGTGTGACAGAGAACCAACCTGTAAGTCGAGAGAAATACCTTCTCAATAGAGCAGAGGTTATTTACATGGAAGCTTACAAAATTTTACACAGACCTAATAAGACCAAATATTTCATAGCAGAGATATACTCTGACAACATGATAATGTTTTATAACTGGTAACTGAAAGCATGATGCTGAGCCGTGTTGGTTTTTGCTGCTTCCATTGCAATTACATGGATGAATATAAATTATGATGCCTAAACTGGCTAAATTATCTTTTCTAAACCGTTAGAATGCTTTTATCATTAGTCAATCTCAAAGGTCAATTCCAGCCTTACTCAAGCCTATTTTGAATGAGAATAACTAAGATATTTTAAAGACCTCATCCAATCAGACTGCTCTCCGCTTTGCTCTTAAATTGTGATTTCAAATAACATGAATTAAAAAGAGGAAGAACTTTTGTGTTTTTGTCACTGTAAATAAGACTTAAGCTTGAAAACTCACAATATGAATTTCCTTGGGTTAAGATTTCATTTATGGGTTTTTTAAAATTAATTAATTAATTTATTTGTAAGACGCAAGTAGGCAGAGAGGCTGGCAGAGAGAGAGGGGGAAGCAGGCTCCCCGCTGAGCAGAGAGCCTGATGTGGGGCTCGATCCCAGGATCCTGGGATCATGACCTGAGCCGAAGGCAGAGGCTTTAACCCACTGAGCCACCCAGGCACCCCAAGATTTCATTTATGTTTATACTACCATAAATATGGTCTGATATGGTCAGTCCATACTATATGACAATAACTCTTAAGCAGTTTTCTTAGTGACTTCTCTATCTTTGAAAAAATAAGTTCAAAAAAGAAAAAGATATCTTTCAATCAAAATGTGGATCTCTATCAAATATAAGTTAGAAGTAAATAGGAACGTATCATAGATACTGTAATACAATTGGCAATTGCTTTATTTCTACTTTACATTTTTACTGGAGGGCAGTCTAGCATTATAATTTAAAATGAGCATTTTCTAATAATGTTTAAACGTTTTCCATATATTAATACCAGTTAAACTCATAATTAGACTGTACTAAACATATCTGAGCCAATTTGTGTTTGCCACGGAAAGCCATTATGCTGTGACCTAATTTGACATTTAAAAAATTGCTATTAGTGACCTTTGGCACAAATAGGGAGCAGCACTGTACTAGAAGATCTAAATCATAAAGGAAAAGTATGATTTTTTTTTTCCTAGAAGAATGCCTGTCAAATGTAACTTGCCTTGCTTTTTGCTGAAATGGGGCTTGCTGTGTTATTTTGTAGTCGGAGAATTTCTCAAATATTCTGCTGCAGCACCTTTCCCAGTCCTGTGTCCCCTCATTTTTTTTAAGCATAAGTTCTTTGATCCTATATTATAAGCACATCCCTTTTTGCCTTCAATCTTATTTATCTAGAATATATGTAATTCTGATTAAACTCTCCCACCTCCCATCTTACCTCAGTGTTTTCTGTCTCAGCAAATAGCACCATCATCTAAGACTGTGGTGTTGGACACATCCAGGGTGCATTGTTTGTATGGGTTAATTGAATTTTGATTTGTATTTTCTTTGGATTTTTCCCAGAGGACATCTCATTTATTCAAAATAGACTCAAAAATGTAAACAATTTGGCAATCATATCTGGCTTTTGAAATTTTCAACCTACCTCAGCAGCTACTATAGTGATTACATGATGAAAATGATCAACTAATATCCCTTTATGTGAGAAATTGTGAAAATCAGAGAATAACTTTCATATTAGCCAAAGCACATAATGGGAACAAAAAACAATAAAAAACCCTCCAACTAGTTTTAAGTCTTGGGTAAATTCTATCAAAAGTTTCTTGCTTTTTTTTTTTTAAATCATTTTTTACTTAACATTTAAAGGGGTAACTATACATTTTTAAAAATTCTGCTAAAGATGTCCATATTTGTTTTTGAAATAGAAAGTAATCATATTATGTAGAAAGATTGAAAGAATTGACCAGAAATGCTGCTGGAACTAATAAGTGATTATAGCAATGTTGCAGGATATGCTTACTTTCCTATATTCCAGTAAAGAACAGATGGAATTTGAAATTAAAAGCACAATACCATTTACATTAGGGCCCCCAAGAATGAAATACTTAGGTATAAATCTAACATAATAGGTACAGGAAAACTACAAATCTCTGATGGAAAACCAAAGAAGAACTGAATAGATGGAAAGATATTCTATATTTATAGATAGAAAGGCTCAATATTGTCAAGATGTCAGTTCTTCCTCACCTGATCTTTAGATTCAATCTTATCCCAATCAGAAACCTAGCAAGTTATTTCGTGGGTACCAAAACACTGATTCCAAAGTTCTTTTGGAGAGACAAAAGACCCAGAGTAGCCAACACAAGACTAAAGGAGCACAAAGTTGGAGGAATGATACCATTGATACTACTTCAAGACTTGCTCCAGCCTATGTGGTATTGACAAGAGTACAGATAAATGGATCAATGGAGCAGAATAGGAGAGATTAGCAATAGGCCCAAGTAAATTCAGACAACTGATCTTTGACAAAGGAGCAAAGATCATCTTCACTGGAGCTGGACATCTACATGCAAAAAATGAATCTAGACACAGACCTTACATCCTTAACAATTAAGATCACAGACTTAAATATAAAATGCCAAACTGTAAAACCCCTAGGAGATAATATAGGAGAAAACCTAGATGACTTTGGGTATAGTGATGAATTTTTAGATACTACACCAAAGGCATGATCCATGAAAGAAATTCTTGATAAGCTGGACTACATTAAAATGAAAAACTTCTGCTCTGCAGAAGATAAGAAAAAGAGAAGACAAACCACTGATGGGGAAAAAATATTTGCAAAAGGCATGTCTGATAAAGCACTGCCATCCAAAATGTACAAAGAACTTTTAAACCTCCACAGTAAGAAAACAATCTGATTTAAAAAGGGCAAAGTCCTTAACGGACACCTCACCAAAAAAAATATGCAGATGGAAAATAAGCATATGAAAAGATTCTCCACATCATATATCATCAGAGAAACGAAAATCAAAACAACAGTGAGCTACCACTACACACCTACTAGCATGGCCAAAATCTGGAACACTGACAACGCCAAATGCACGCAAGGATATGGAGAAACAGGAACTCTCATTCGTTGCTGGAAAAGGTGCAGCCACATTGGAAGAGAGTTTGGCTGTTTCTTACAGAACTAAATACACCCGTACCATATGATTCAGCAATCGTTCTCCTTGGTATTTACCCAAAGTTGTTGAAAACTTATGTCCAAAAAGGAACCTGCACATGGATGTTTATAGTGGCTTTATTTTAATTGCCAAAACTTGGAAAGAACCAAGATGTCCTTCAGTAGATGAATGAATAAATAAGTCATGGTACATGAGACAGTGGAATATTATTCACCATTAAAAAAATTAGCTAGAAGCCATGCAAAGACATGGAGGAATTTTAAATGCATATTATTAAATGAAAGAAGCCAATCTGAAAAGGCTACATACAGTATGTCTCCAACATATAGCATTCTGGCAAAGGTAAAACTATAGATACAATAAAAACACAATTGGTTACCAGGAGTTGGTAGGAGGAGGGATGAATAGGCATATTTTCAGGACAGTGAAAATACTCTGTGTGACACCATAATTGTAGATACATTCATTATACATTTGTTTAGACCAATAGACTATGCAATACCGAGAGTGAACTGTAAGGTAAGGTATAGACTTTGGATAATGATGACAAGTGAATGTAGGTTACAACTGTTACACAGTTGTAACAAATGCACTACTGTGGCAGGGGGATGTTGATGATGGAGGAGGCTGGGAAAGAGGGGGCAGGGTGTATGGGAAATCTGTACCATCCTTCGATTTTGCTGTGAACCTTAAACTGCTTTTAAAAGTCTTACTTGGGGTGGGGGGCGGGGACTTGGGTGACTCAGTTGGTTAAGTGCCCAGCTTGATTTCGGTTCAGGTCCTGATCTCAGGGTCATGAGATCAGCCCCACATTGGGCTCCATACTCACCATGGAGTCAGCTCGAGATCCTCTCCCTTTGCTCCTCCCCCTGCTTGAACTCACACACACTCTCTCTCTCAAATAAATAAATCTAAAAAATGTTTTACTTTTGAAAAAAGTAAATATGAAATATCAAAGTAGAAATGCTTCATTAGCTCTCTTTATATATGCTGCTGCTCCTGAAGAAAACTTCACAAGCTTTTTAGCCAGTAATATTGCAAAGATCAAAGAGGCTTTCAAAGGGATTTCAAGCTAACAATAAATATCGGTTCTCTCTCTGCATAAGCCAGACTTGCCATGCTCTACTGCATAGAGTACTCCACATTCTAAGCAAGACAGAAACTTTTCAAAAGTCAGTCATGAGTCAAATGCTAAACGTAAAACAGTATAATAGATGGGTGCACAGGTTATTAAGTATAATTATACAATTGAGCTTATTACTACTGTTGCTTTCCATATCATGTTCCTTTCCTATCCTGTATTTCTGCCTTCTACCTAGAGCTGGCTATCATCCTGAATTTTGTGTTTATCATTCCCTGTTTTAAAAAACAGCATGTGCTTCCAAGCAGTATATTGCGTTGGTTAGTTTTGGTTAGGGTCTTTATAAAAATGGTATCACTATGGAAGCTTTCTTTGCCGCAGTAGAAATAGCATGTCTAAGGAGGGTAAATTTGACAGTACAATGAGCCATTGTGATACTGTTTACACGCCTGTTTTATATTGCCTTGAGTGATGTGTAATTTGGTCTTGCAACTGATGAGACAATTAGGAATTGGAAGGGTGATATGGAAATGTTACTGCCCAACTGACAGAATGATTTATTAGAAATGTACATGTGTGGAATTCACCTGCTCCGTTGTTTGGGGCGCCCAGTGCCAAACCAAAACATGTGTGTTAAATGGCAGACCTGCGGTGAGCTTTTTAAGAGAATTCAGCCAAAGTTGCATTCCATTAGAGTACAGTTGTGTTTGTTTGCTAGTGGTGTCAATGCTGATTTTAAAATGTATTTACCTTTTTGTATAGCTTCGGCCAGCATTGTTGAAACTTTCAACAGACATGGATGTATCCCATGGGCCCTGAAGCCACCCACTGACTACACCAGCTGAATTTTTGTCTCTGCTTATTTTAGGATTTTCTGTTCTTCCAATATCAGCTGCCGGGACCCTCTGAACCATGAGATTTACATGAGGAGCCCTTCCCTTTGCTCTTACAAAACTCTTAAGTACTCCTCATTGACCCAGGTTATTTACTTTGGTCTCAGACATGGTTGGTGTTTGTTTTCATTAAAATTATTCTTTTGTTTTCAGCATTTTGTCTCAACGTGATTTGGCTAGAAAATGCTATTATTTTTTTAAGGAAAGCAGAAACAGAAGAGACTGACATTTGGCCATAACTTTAATCTACAAATTAAAAAAGCATTCATTTACTTTAGGAAATGGTAGGAGTCCATATTAATGAAACTGTGTTAGTGAAAGCTACCCAATTTTTAAAAAGTGCTCTCTTAATATTCTGATCTATCTTTATTCCCTTAGTTTTAAAAGGTAAGTGAGATACACAAACATACCCCTCCCCACGAAGATTTTATAAGATGCTAGTGGAGAATAGAATAATGTAGTCATACTTAAAGTTTATTGCCCTAAAGAATTAATTCAAGCTCACTGTTAAAAAAGTTTGAATTTTATTTTGTATCATCTTTGTATGCATATCTGAGAAGCTTTAGTTTTTCTTATAAACTCTTTCTACTTATCCTGATGTCAAACTTCTTTAAGTAGCAGGTCGAGGTAAGTTGATAAAAATGAGATGTCGCATTGCTGGCTTTTCTTCTTTAAACTTCTGTTTTAGAGGAATAAGGTGAGAAAATGTGATAGTGAGATGGCACATGCAGAGGCATCTGGGAGACCACTGAACCCAATGATCAAAATAATCCTGGAGAGAACATTCTATCAGTTAAAGTACAAGTAGCCTGAAAGAGTGGTACATATCAATTATTCACACCATTGTGTGAATTACTCTAATTAGGTAATCACATTGTTTGCCTTCCACCATCTTAACCTAATTTCTGGGGAATTGTTGCTTAGAAGAAAGAGGATTGAGTTGGAAGGGTGGGGAGAGGAAGATCACACTTAAGGACATGAATTCCTTCTAGAATAGAGCTTGGAGCAGGTACAGATCTGCAGAGGTGAGAGACTGGTGGAGGACAGCATGAGTGGCAGGGCCCTGAAAATTGACATGATGGAGTCCAGAAAGTCTTGTCAGTTGTAATCACCATAGAAACCACCTACTATGACTCCTGATTTAACGTCTGAGCAAAGGTTTTCAGTCAGAAGAGTGACGTAAAATGTCCAGGAGATGCTCCATGGAAATGCCATCCTTTCAGGACTCTAGGTATTTTTTAAAGACTGTAGACACAACAGACTCAATGGGAGATTGTGTTAGTTTTTCATCGTTGCATTCATTTTAACATTCTGAAACCTGAATATAAGTGTCCTAGATAAAATAACAATGACTGGTAATATTTTTCGTCACCATCACACACCTTTATTTTTTATTCCATTTAAAAGATATCTGGCTTAATTTAATCCAAGGCTTAGTTATAAGTGGAGACAGATGTAGACAAGTCAAAGTAAAGATTCAGTTTTTCATCAAAGCCAAAACTAAAGAAAGAAAAAAAAAATAGAGCTCCATTCTTCGGATTGCCATTCTATATATATATATATATATATATATATATATATATATATATAACCAGAGTCCTGAAAATCTGTGTATACATTGGACACAAATATCTAGCACATGTATGTGTCTTAGGCCATTATCAGTGAATCTTTTCTTTTGAAAAGTATCACTGGATTATATGTTTAAAATCAACATGAAGGCAATGATAAATAACCGGTTTTATTAGTTAACATGTTTACTCAACAAACACTTTTTGAATACCTACTATGTACCACTATGCTAGATTATAGTAATATAGTGACAAGTAATATACAGTCCTGCTTCCAATAATGTTGAATTCTGAGGACGGTGTCAGGCCCAAGCTCTCACAAAACAATGTGGAAGTATAGGGAGAGAGACATACCAGATCTTATGAGTGTTTCAAAAGTCTTCTCCTATTCATCATTGCTAGATTCTAAGGTAACATTGATTAGCTACATTAAGTTCACCCACATAAAGAACCACACTGCTGGGTAAAACATATATATCCATTCTGCCTTGGCCTGGTGAAATATATAGCTGTATTTAGAAATTCACATTTTAGCTCACTGAGGTTTCATTTATAGCATTGACAGGGCACATGTGATAAATATAGATGTTTCCTAAAAAGAGCTACTGAATGTCCTTTTTTCTGATAAGTTCTAACCCTTAATTGTTCACTAAAGGAGAATTACTAGGGCCTTGGAAGAGGTTTGGTCACTAACCAGGATTCTTAAGAGTAACTGAGTGAAAAATCCTTGCCCATCAAAATATTTTTGCCTTGATTTTCTTCCCTAAATGGAAGAAATTGACAGTGTTTCTGATTTGCTGCAGCAGCGGCTGCTGGGATTGCTGGGAAAGATGGAAGGAGATTTCTGTTTTTATTTTGATCAACCCCAGAGGTGTTCCCCAGAAGCCATGTGATAAGCAAATGCAGACCTAACAGTTGGTCTATGCTGGTTTCTGAGAATCCTCTTCATTACCTTTCTAGTGCCTCCTTAGGATGACTTTTTTCAAAATTTATTTAAGGGTTTTACAGCTTATTCAATTCCATGGAAACAGATGATGTACTAAAATAAAAGATAGAAACATTGAAAAGTTGAAGTGCCTATAGCCCTATTATATAAAGGTCTTAGCCTTATATTCCTCTCATCCCTTCACAGTAGTAAGTGAAGGACTCCCGCCTTTCTTTTCATTTTGAGGGTGGTGCGGTGGTGCTTCCTTCTGACCTCATTTTAGTGGAGAGATTCTTTTCTTCATGAGGACCCCTTTTCCATCCCAAGGATGCCATTTGTGCAGAAGGACAGTTGTCCTTTGTCTCAATGGGGCACCTTGTAGTTCTAAAGACCTCTGAATACATATATGTATACACACACGTATACATATATGTATGAAACATACATATACACATATTCATATATATATATATATGACATTTGGTTCACTAAAGACTTTTTAACCTCTCTCAGGTGTGAGCTCTTCCGTTTTTGTTTTTGCTTTTCAGTGCTGGATGAGAGAAATCTGAGAAGCCACAGAATATCCTGAATTTATCACAGAGCTGTAACTATTGAGCTTAGAACTAAACCCCAGAAGTGAAGGTATCTGTTCTGGGCAGAAAATGGCATACTAGCAATTTAGCTCAGCGAAGACAGGACTCTTGTTGTCCCTCTCAGCTCATTACCACATTTCTATATTTTTACTAAAATTTGTTTAAAAATCAGAGCAACATATCACAGACCAATGAGAACACGGAATACTGAGAACGTGGTCGAGCTAGGGGAATGTAAGCAGTTAAGGAAGCATCTCAGGCCAAGAAAGCCAGATAAACCAAAGGAATTTGACCAAAGAGAGAAGATGCGAGACAACACTAAGAGTTAGAGCCATGTGAAGGGAGAAGTCAGAGCCCCACATGGCATTTGGAAGGGGGAGGTGTGAGAAATCTTTAGGATGAGGCTGCTGATGAACCCACGAGAGGTGAGCAAACAGAGCAATGACCTTCAAGGAGAAAAATCAGGAAGTTCAGGAATCTGTTGTGTATTGTAATTTTAACATCGCATACATCCTTAAGTCTAAAATGTTTCCCTAGGAGTATGATCACTGGAATGCTTCCTCAAGTTGACTAAAAACACCCCGAAGTGTAGATTTTACTGAGAAAAAAGTGTCAAATGATATCAATATTTTTCCCACAGCTCCAGAAAAAATGTGTCCACAAGCAAAATTCTATCCTTGAATTGGCAACACGAGTGAAATGGTTCATTTTCTGTAGGGGAATGTTTAGTGACTTCTCTGATATGTATTTTTGAAATTTGAGTAGTCTGGGTTCTGATGGAGGGCTTTGCTTTGGAAGTTAAGGAGAAGGCAAGGACCTTCCCACAGCTCTCTGCTCACTCAGTTGTAGTGGCTGCCTTTCACTGGATTCTGGATTCTGGCTCTGTGGCAGCCAGCCTCTGAATGGGCCAGTTGGTAGGAATAGGTGAAGGACTTGAAACAGGTGGTAGGATTGGAGGCCATTATGGATATGGGGGATTTTCTATAAGGGTTCCTTAAAGTCTGGTGAGCTTTCATGCCTTTCTTTCTACATTGTTATGGATTGAATTGTGTCACCCCCACCCCCCGCCGCCCAATTCCTATATCAAAATCTTAACCCCTGATGCCTCAGAATGAACTTTCTTTAGAAATATGGTGAGTGCTGTGAAGTGTGTAAACCTGGCGATTCACAGACCTGTACCTCTGGGGCTAAAAATACATTATATGTTTATAAAAAAATAAAAAAACTTTAAAAAAAAGAAATAGGGTGAGGGTGGTTGCTGGTCATAACAGCATAGAGTTGACCCCTAATCCAACATGACTGATGTCCTTATGAAAAGGGGAAACTGACACAGACACCCCCAGGGAGAACACCACATGAACATGAAGGTAGAGATTGGAATGATGCTTCTACAAGCCAGAGAGTGTCAGCGATTGCTGAAAAAGCAGACAGACATGGTTCAGATTTCCCCTCTCAACCCTCAGAAGGAACCAATCTCTCAACAATTTGATCTCAGACTTCTAGCTTCCAGAGCCGTGAGAGGATCTATATCTGTTATTTAAGCCACGCGGTTTGTGGTACTAGAAAATGATTAGGTGTATTATCTGTGCTTCTTGCCTCCAATTCAGTCTGTACTCACTGAGGTCAGGGACTACGTCCTGGGCATATCCAAATCTTCATTGCATAGAACGGTCTCTAGCACACTTAAGGGTACCCCAAATATTTATGGAATAAATAAATAAATCTGTTGGTTTCTACCAAAAAAATTTGGATTATCTCTCAAGTCAAGAGCATGTATTCTATTCTCCCAATTCCCACACTTACTCCAAGTTAGTAATTTTTTTTTCCATTTTATTTATTTTTTCAGCGTAACAGTATTCATTCTTTTTGCACAACACCCAGTGCTCCATGCAAAACGTGCCCTCCCCATTACCCACCACCTGTTCCCCCAACCTCCCACCCCTGACCCCTCAAAACCCTCAGGTTGTTTTTCAGAGTCCATAGTCTCTTATGGTTCGCCCCCCCTCCCCAATGTCCATAGCCCGCTCCCCCTCTCCCAATCCCACCTCCCTCCAGCAACCCCCAGTTTGTTTTGTGAGATTAAGAGTCATTTATGGTTTGTCATTTTGACCCTGGGTTAGGTTTAGGGTGGCTTCCCTCCACAAATTCCTTTCCCAGATCCTCTTACTAACCTTCACTGAAGCATTTCTGTATTTAAAGTTAAATATAGCAATTTTCATAGTATCTACAGAGAAGTGAAACTGTTTAATACCACTGTTCTAGAAAAGCCTTCATTTACATTAAAATTTGTTTAGGTTGTATCAGACATTGGGCTAAGATTGTCTTGAAGGGAGAAAAGCAATCTTTTTTTATGGATGGGCAAATAAAGCCAAGGATTCATTTTAATATAAAAATGCTTCTTCCTTGTAGAGATGTTCTTGAGTAAACAAAGAGCATAACTGGACAATTTATTCAGATAGAACAAAGTGATAGCTTGTCCAAAACATATCCATAGATGTAGACATTTACCACCCAGACTGTGCAAGTGAGCTGTACAAAACTGCAGTGACACCTGAATGAATGGAGACAGCTTTGAACTGGAGGGGAAAAGGCAGACTGTTAAGAGTCCACTGGAAAATGTTCCCCCATAAATACAAGCAACAAAAATATGCCAACTGGCCAGATGTGGAAGCCTCAGCATCCATTTACTTGAGTTTTCATTTTTGTACCAAATGGTTGAAAGGCAGAGGAGAAGGAGCTTTCTGGAGACTCTGAGAGGATGAGGTGACCTGGCAGAACACAGAGAAGAGGGAAGAAATTCCTGGTCAGCTGGAAAGGATGTATCCTCTGTAATAGTTCTCCAAACCCCTAAGCTAGATTTTTTTTTTTTTTTCTGAAAGCTTGGTGTTCAACTAAAATACCCTTGAGGCCCAATAACCTCAAAATACTTTCAACTCAGTTTATCCTTTGTGTTTCAGTTCCTGTGGTTCTTTGTGTTTTGTTATATTTCTTTCTTAAAGAGGGAAATGAAGTACACATACTTATATTAAATTTTTGGTGCAGCGAAAAATATGATGGACAACATGGTTTTACATAAAACTTCCATCTGAAAACCTGTTTGCTTGAATTAGGGTTGTTTTAACTGGAGTTCTATGGTTTGCTTAAATGTTTAGATTTTGCAAAATGGCTGCATAAAAGCTTTTATGCTGAATGACATCTCTCGATCTGCAGTTAAGTAAAAAGTATTTCCAGAGTACAGGGATGGTTATCTCCTTTGTGGTCAGAGGATACTCCTGAGTGGCTTCTTTCTACCGTGGCTGCTGCATATGATTTCTGCAATGTTCATGCTAATCAGAGGGACCAGACTCAAATCTGTTTTTAAGACATTCCAGATTTCCTGTGCTTAAAATGGTGACTTAAGTTTTTCTTTAAGACTTCTTACTACATTAGCATTTAGGACAAAATTCACTCAATTTAAGACCGTATCTTGAGAAACCTAAAACCAAGTAAAAGGGCTTGGAAGGAAAACGTCTTCTGACGGTGATGGTCAAATGTTTGTGGTGTCTATTTGATAATGCAAGAAGCGAAATAGAACTCCTTGCTTTTCCTTTTCCCTGATCTAACCTCTGTTTCTAGGAATAAAAAACAGAAGGGCAGTTTGCAGCTCAGAGAATTCTCACTTAACAACTTCAGCTGGACGGGGCCCAAAATCTGGCTCTGGTGTATAAAATTACTCTTTTAACTTATGTGAGGACATTAACACTTGCCTTTGCCAGTTTCAAACACACACACACACACACACACACACACACAGTATACCCATAGATATTTACCTTTGTCTGGTATTTATTATTAGAAATATCCTTTAAACCCTTGGACTATAGGTATATTAGTGTGAATGCCATAATTCTGTACACCTGTCTCCACCTTGCTTACTCTGTCCTATTGATTTATTTTCTAAGCATGACAGACATATTGAGACCTACACAATCTTATATAAGTGGTTCAAAAAACTTCTACAAAGGGAACACATCTGCATAACCGACACTTAGAACAACGTATCAAGTATGAGCAGGACCCTAGTAACCATCCTGCATCCCTTCCATGTCTTTACCCCTTCAAGATTAACCATTATTCTGATCTCTGACCCCTATCGCTGCAGATTACTGCTGACTGTTCTTAATTTCTGTGGAAATGGAATCATGCAACGCGGACTGTTTCTCTAGCTTCTTTTTGTTCGGCACTGTGTCTGTAAGGTTTGCTGCTACCTAGGGTTGCAAGTAGCATTCATATGCTCTTTTTCATTGGTGTGTGGAATTCCGTCTTGTATATTTTAAAATGTATTTCCCATTCTGTTGCTGATGCACTTGTGAGTTATTTCCAGTTTTTAGCTATCAGAGATAATGCATCTATGAGCATGTTTATAAATATGTTTGGTGCACCTGTATGTGCTTGTGTGTCTATAAGTAGAATTGTTGGGTTTTAGGGCACACATATGTTCAGCTTCGTGGATACTGCCAAACTCCGTGGATACTTTCCAGAGTGGCTTTAAAAATATACATTCCTGTCAGCAGTGTTTAAGAGTTCCTGTTTGTCTGTATTCACACCAACACTTCATAATGTCCATTTTGGGGATTTATTTTATGTTATTATTTTTGTTTAGCTATTTGGAAGTATGAAGTAATGCTTCTTTGTGGTTTCAAAATGTGTTTCTCTGGTCACTATTAAGGTCAAATTTTTTTATTTTCTTACTGGCCATTTGAGTAGCCTCATTGATGAAGAGCCTGTTGAAGTCCTTTGCCATTTTAAAAAGTTGGGTACTCTCCCGTTTACTTTCTGATTTGTAGGAGGCTTTTTTTTTTTTAAGTCCTTTTTCAGATATATATATTATAAACATATTTCCTTCTTTATGGCTAATCTACACTGTTTATGGTATCTTTTGATCAGTGGAAGTTCTTTGAGCGAAGCTTAATTTATTAATCTCTTCCATTACTGTACATGCTTTCTATTATCCTCTTAAGAAATATTTACATAATCCAAGGTTATGAAGTTATTCTCCTATGCTGTATTCTAAAAGTTTTGCCGTTTTGCCTTTCACACTTATGATCCATCTGGCAGTGATTTTTGTGTGTGGTGTGAGGTAGGAGTAAAAGATCATTTTTTTCTCACATGGATATCCATTCTTTTGCCCAAAGGACAGCAGTGGCAGCTTTGTTATAAATTGGGTGGCTGATCTTATGGGAATCTGTGTCCGTACTCTGTTCTACTCATTTGGTCTATTAATCTATCCTTGCACTGATGCCACACTCTCTTTTTTTTTTTTAAATAAAGATTTTATTTATTTGCCAGAGAGAGAGAGAACAAGCACATAAGCAGGGGAGTGGCAGGTAGAGGTAGAAGCAGGCTCCCTGCTGAACAAGGAGCCCAATGTAGGACTGGATCCCAGGACCCTGGGACCATGACCTGAGCCAAAAGCAGACGCTGACTGAGACCCCCAGGTGCCCCTGATGCCACACTCTACTAATTACTGTACTGTAAATTAAATCTTGGTATCTGGTAGTATAAGTCCTCCAACTTTTTTCTTTCATATTATTTTTAGTCATATTAGCCTTTTTCATTTTCATTTAATTTTAGAATCTGCTTGCCAAATTTTACACAAAAAGTTTTAGATTGTTAATTGGAATAACATTGAATCTATAATCAATTTAGGGAGAATTCACATTTTTCAAAATGGCACCTTCCAGAACATAGTATTTTTCTCCATTTCTTTAGGCCTTTATTCACCTTCTCTCAGTAAAGTTTTGTAGTTTTTCTTTGCGACAATCTTGCACATCTTTCATTAGCTTTATTATGAGTTATGTGCCCTGTTTTTAGTAGAGAACTGTTTCTAGTTTGTGTAGAAGCAAACTCTTCCTCTAGACTCACACCCTCACACAAAATATTACAGAGAAACTCTATTTTGAAACTGAAGAGAGGAAGTGCCCTTGCGCCTTGAGGAGGAGGTGTGGGGTTTTGTGTTGTTGTTGGTTTGAGGTAGGTGAGAGGTAGTAAGTCTTATCCAGATGGAATCTTTGGAATATCCTTAAAAGCAGCAGATGTGTGTGGGAAGAATGACAGTATATAGAGAAGCAGACTGACTTACTGCCTTGGGTAATTGCATAGTTGAATGAAGAAACCAATGCATATTTTAAGTATCTGAAGCACATTCACCCATGTGAAATGGATGCCCATTCTAAGCCAATAGTCTCTATCCTGGACTTACCTTCCTAAGTCTTCCATTTACCTTCACCAAACAACAGAGATTAAAAGTTGTAGAATTACTGATCAAAATATTCTCAAGGTGACTGAGTAAGGAAAAAATTTATTGATTCACCATCAGCGTATTTCCCACTAAATTTTTAAAATCTTCATAATTCAACAAACCATGCATGAGTCAGCAAGAGCTACTGTTTTCAGAGTTGAAGTCTCTTGGAATTCTAAATACTTGCTTTATTTTTCTTCCCTTTTGTAGTCACGTCTTGGGAAAGATTATTTTGTGCTGAGTCCTGTGGCTCAGCTCTAATTCACTTTCCACACTAGTGGTATCTCCTGAAATCCATTGAAACTGTGCTCATGGTTGAGACACAAAGACCTCTTCATCCTCAGGTTCAGTGAAAATGTGTGCACTTCTCTAATTTCTTTCAGCACTTGGGGTTACTGAAACATTCCTCCTCCATGGAACTGTTCTTCCACAGTCTTCCTCCTCTCTCTCTGACACTCCCTCTCAAGCTATTTTTCAGGCGCTCTGTACTCCATAAATGTTGGGGTTGCAAGTGGCTGGCATCAGATGCGTTGTTTTCTCATTGTGAACTGTCCTTCTGGGGGAGCTCCTTCATGCTCGTGGCATCAGCAATAAATCACTGTTCTTGAAAGACCCTACACTATAAACACCTATGTCCAACTTGCTGTTGGACTTCTCTGTTTAAGTGCCCCCAATGACGCCTTAAGTTTAATATGTCAAAGGGGGAGACTTTTTAGCATGCTCTGCATCTTGGCAAATGGCACCCTTTCTGACAGACCTAAAGGCCGGGAGTGGTTATGGGCTCTTCTTTCTCCTTTCCCCTCGCAAAGCCAGTGGCCACATCCTGGCTACACTCTAGTCTGCATCCTTTCTAGTTCCACTGCCTTTTTTCTGTTCTCACACCAGCTTACTTAAATAGGGAGGAGGCTATTTAATCTCTGCCTTCAGATCGTCACTCTCCAACGAATAGCTGTTCTCAGGGTGATCTTTCCAGAATGGGCTGCTCCTGTGTTTAAAACTCTGCAATGGTCCTATTTGTCCTTTAACATAAATGTAGAACTTCTTCGCATGGCTTCAAAAGCTAGTCCTCTTCAAGCTCCTCTGCCTTCTCCAGTCTCACCTCTAAAGGTTACCCCTTTTTCACATGACATACGAGTTATCCGGAACTACGTGCTGCTCCTTCCATTGCTCTGCCTGCCCTTCAGAATTGCTGCTGCTTCTGCCTAGAACGGACACCCTGCCCTCCTTATCTGTCACCCTCCTTTGGGGACTGCCTCTCATTCAGTCTCCAAAACTCAACTCAGATATGACACACCCTTGGGGAAACCTTTTCTCATCCTCCCCCACCAGTCTGGGTAATATTCTATCACATTTAAATATTTATTTTGATCATCCCACTCTGAACTTCTTGAAGGCAAGAAACATGCCTTTTGTGTTTGTGTCTTTCCTCTATGGCTGCTCTTATAAACAGGCACTGCGTTAGGCAACAGGTTTGCAAAGATTAAGACATCACTTCTTCCCATGGGTTTCTCACAGTATAGAAGGACAGAAACATGAACAGATAATCACTGTGTAATTTGATGAGTGTTACATTACAGGTATTTTTAAAACATGGAAGAAGGAGCGCCTGATTCTGGGTCTGAGGAAGTTCTATTTAAGTATGCACAAGGGATCTCCAGAGAAATGATGTGTGGAGAAATAATCCTCCAGGTAAAGATTATCTCCAGGAAAATTCCCGGCAAATTCATAGCCAGTTTTGCAGATGCTGTCCAGAAATTGTTCATTCAGATCTCCAGATGCACAGAACTGCAAGGGAGCTAAAATATTTGCCAATGATACCCGAACATGTCAAACATTAGGTGGTTTGGCCAGAGAGACACACACATTCAGCTTAGTTGAGACTGGAAAGAATCAGCATCCTATTTTGTGTGCCTGGGAGCTCTCTGACAAAAATGCTGACCCTAATTGAGAAAAAAGTCCTCCCTGACTTTGTAAATATTTGCCTTTATGGTGAATAAGAAGAACTAAATGCTTGAAAGGCCCAAACTACTCCCCCCCCGCCACATGAAATGTTAAATCCCAAAAAACAGTTTCTGTCCACTCACATCCCAGGAGAGAACACTTCATGGTCGACAGTTCTTTCACAGGCAGATTACCAGGCCTCAATGGGAAGGGCGAGAGCCTCGTGTGAGTTAGGATGACCCGTAGAGTCAAAGAAGGAAGCGAATCATGTGGCCGAGGCAATCTAGTCTTTGTACAGGATTGTTTATAGTAGGGGACTCCTACAGATGCCTATAGACTTTTTTTTTTTAAGATTTTATTTATTTATTTGACAGAGCTCACAACACCAGGCAGAGAGAGAGGAGAGAGGAGAAAGCAGGCTCCCCGCAGAGCAGAGAGCCCGATGTGGGGCTCGATCCCAGGACTCTGGGATCATGCCTGAGCTGAAGGCAGAGGCTTTAACCCACTGAGCCACCCAGGCGCCCCAGATGCGTATAGACTTGAGAGACATGACTGGGCTTTGGGGAGTTTGGAGAGCCCCTAAAATTGCATGCAAAATTGAGTCTGTGCATATAGGGAGAAAGGCTATAATTCTTATCATATCCTTAAAGTTCTTGTAATTCAAAGGGCCACTGGTCTACACATTTTGCTTTATGTTTATTTTTTTTATTTCGTACTCTTGTGTTGAGGATTTAGCTATTAGTCATTTTTCTCAGTGCTGATTCACTGTTGTGATGTGTGTTGCATGGATGCATGGGATGATTCAGATTCAAGTTAGCATTAATTGAAACCTATGTTCCAGGTGCTTTTACATGCAGGATCTCACCTAATCTTCACAGTAAATCTGTGTAGTCATATTCATATGACCATTTTACAGAAGGGGAAACTGAGGTTCAGAGTATAAAAAGAACTTGCCTAAGGGTAACTGAGTACTTAAGCAAGTAGACTGGACTTGAAAATCTAAAGACAGGCGCATCTGGATGGCTCAGTCAGGTAAGCATCTGACTCTCGATTTCAGCTCAGATCGTGATCTCAGGGTTGTGAGTTCAAGTCCCGTGTGGGACTCTGTGCTGGCTGTGGAGCCTGCTTAAGATTCTCTCTCTCCGCAGCCCCCCCACTCCCTCTCTCAAAAAAGAAAAAATATATATATACAATGTATATAATATACATATGATATATATAATCCTGTGTATACACACACACATACACACACACACACACAGATAGAATATTATGCTCCTCCCTATGAAGTTCACAGTCTTCCAGAGTAGACAGACAGAAACAACACCTAAATACAGGGACATACATGCAAGGATAGAGGAATATACGACATAAAATCTTAGCACCAAGGCACAGAGAGGGTCACTTCTGCTATCACGGCGAGAGAGGAGCTGGGTCTCCAAGGATGAGTAGTGGGGGAGAGGTGGGCTGAAAGTAGAAAAGCATGCCAGGCTGAGGTAAAAGCATTTGTAAAACACACTCCTGTGAGCTAACCTTCTGCCTGGGAAAGATTGCTAGTGTTTAGGAACGGTGAACACATAAATAAGCAATTAAGTGAATATGAGAGAATGGAAAGACAGGCATTGGAGAATCAAGTTCTGCCCTGTATATTTCCACCTCAATTAATATTATCTACAATTCCCTTCCAGAAACTAGCCCAGGCTATACAGATAGCCACAATTTAAAATAAGGTTTTAGATATTTTTCCCCAAAGCTGATTGAGTACGTGTGCTCCTCATCTTCTGAGAAGTACTAGAAGGACAGTTTGATTCTGTAAATTCTCTTAGGACAGAGAAGTACCGTAAACATTTTCTTAACCTAATTTAATTGCAAACAAAATCCCAAGGCTAACAACCAACCCAAACACTTGGTTAACGGCTTCAACTATTTCATGGCCCCGAAGAGCAGGAAAGTTAGTAGAAAAGTATATTTTTGTGCTGAGCTATCAAAACACATATCTGTTTTCAAAAATCTTACAGGGATAATAAATTTAATACCTGGGTTTTTTTCTCCCGAAAAACAGCATAACTAGTTTAAAAACAACATTAGATAATTCCTAAGGGGAAATGCTGCAAGAACCTTTGACATAATTAGTTTATGCTTTTGCTTGCTGTTTTAGTTACATATTTGCAATAAGTTCTCAGAAATATGAACGGAAAAACTCATCTGATTCCACTTTCAAAATGTGGGAAGGAAAATGCACAAAGGTGGGAGTGGTGGCAGGGAGAGAAAAAGAATATGAGCAAATATGAGGCCAGCACTATTTTTATTTTATTAATAATTAGACATAGTGAGTTATAATTTGAGTAAAATGTTCAGTTTGTATGTATTTTTCCCCTTACAAAAGTTTGTTAGACTGCAATCAAATTTTCTTTTTTTTTAAGATTTTATTTATGTATTTGACAGAGATGATAAGTAGACAGAGAGGTAGGCAGAGGGGGTGGGGAAGAAGGCTCTGTGCTAAGCATAGAGACCAATACGGTGCTTGATCCCAGGACCTTGGGATCATGACCTGAGCCAAAGGCAGAGGCTTTAACCCACTGAGCCATCGAGGCGCCCCCTGCCATCAAATTTTCAATGAATGTCAGCTTGCAGGTATCCGACCACTATGTATGATCATCAATTGTTTAATGTATCCTGGCTAAAATAGATCATTTTTTCTTTGTACAAATGTTATACATAAATCTGAGATCATACTGTATATAAAAAGCTTTTCTGTGCCTGTATTTCTTCCCATGTAAAATGAGGATGACTGGAGCCCCCAGCTCATGAGGTTGTTGTAAAGATGAAATGAGATGAGTTGGTATCGTGCCCAGCACAGTGCCTGGCACTCACTCAGCATTCAGGTAATAGTAGTTATTGCTGTTGTGCTGATGGTTACCTTTCATTACTGTTTTTTGTACTTGATCATCTATCTTAAGCATTTTCTCAAGTTGTTAACTGTTGTTCAGAGACATGGTGTTTCATGGATATATAACATTCCACTGTTCCCTCAAAGACTTAAGTAATGTCATTTTGGTGAGTTTAGCAATTTCCCATTGTTAATAGTATAAATTCCACTGAAACAAACATTTTTATCCATAAGTCTTCGTGACCAAGTAAGATGAATTTCTAAAAGTATTTTAAAGACTTTTGATTCTTACGTCCAAATTACATTCCTGAAAGATTCTACCTGTTTGGAAACGCCCACTTGCATTACAATGTTTAAATAAGAATTAAGTAAATACAGAAGACTGTGGAGAAATGTCAGAGAAGGCTGTAAGTTTCAGAACTAGAATATTTGCATTCATTTGTGCCATAGGAAGAAAGACATATATTATGATGTTTAATTATTTTTCATGTTTAAAAGAAGCATTTGTATATTTAAATAAAAACATTGCACTGAAGTCAAAAGGCCTGATTCCTATACTGACTTATACAGGAGTGGATATAGCCTTGAAGTCACTCTACCTCTCAGAGTTACACACTCACAGTTTGTAAAATGGTGATATAATGTGTGTCTTAAAGGACTTTTGTGGCAGTGAAATAAGATTGTGCATGAAAAGCACCAAGCATAGGTCCTGGCCCGTGGCAAGCACCTGGGTTTGACCACAGTCTTACCGACCAAGAGTGTAATTTTTGTTGAAGAGCAAGCCACCTCCTTCCTCAGTTTCTGGTATCTGTAGATTTATACAGTGGTGGAGTTCCCGTTCGGTGTCTTGGCTGCTCCATGCATGAACGGAAGGCAGAACTCCATGACCTTTCAACTGTACTTATACATTTTTGATTATCCTGATTTGGGTTAACTTGATATAGTTCTGTTCCTTGATGGTGCATCCATATGGATCCTGCCTTGTTCTAGGCACAAAGCTTGTATCATTGGTGATACAGGGGTGAATAAAATATAACTTTGCCCTGGAATAGGTTCACAATCCGGACAGGAAGTGGTTAGCATATTTTTCTGCATGAAGTTCTTCTCTTTTATTTAGTGAACACTTTTGTACTCTTCATTTGCGCTGTGCTCTTGTAGGTGTTTGGGGTTGTAAGTAAGCATGGTCAAACCACGCCCCGCCTCGGAGATGGTAGGAATGCTGGAGGTAGGCTAAATGGCGTGTCGTAGTACAAAGAGTATGGGCTTTCGTTCAGAAGACCTGGGTTCACATTTAGGCTTCAAAATGTCTTTGTTGAGTGACTTTGAGCAAGGCTGGCCTCTGTGTTTTGAGTGAGAAAATGGAAAGAGGTAAAATTCAGTCATTTGTTCACGGGGCAAGCATTTACTGAGTGCCAGGGGTTCATCGGTGAGTAACAGATCGAGCCAGCGCCTGACCTCATGGAGTCCAGCTTCCAGTGAGGGAGGGGAGAGGGTGTAGAAACTGCCCCTCCACCCCCCAAAGAGAGGAGTGAAGGCCACTAGAGAGTGTCATCCTCAGTGAGGAGGAGTTGCAGTTTCACAGAATTGCAGGGAGAGCCTTACTGTAAGCTACTGTTTGAATGAAGCAAGTGAGGGTGATTCAAGGGATCAGCAAGTGTAATGGCCCCAAGTTGGGGTGGGGGAGGGAAGCTGGAGCAGCACGAGTGAGATGGTAGATGGCAGGAGACAGGGAGGGGCCTGGTGAGACGTTTTGCGAAGGACTTTGGCTTTTACTGGACCTGAGGTAGGAAGCTTTTGAAGGGGTGTGAACACAGTGACATGATCTGACCTGTAACAGCCTCATTTTGGCTGCCATATAGAGTAGAGGGGAGAAGACCAGAAAAGCAGGGTGGTCAGATGGGGAGGCCTTTCCGAAAAAAACAAGGGAGAGTTGGTGACAACGCAGAGCATGAGATAGTAGCAGAAGCGGTGCACGGTGTTGACGGGATAAAGGCAACAGGATTTGCTAAGGAACTGCTTTCAGAGGGCTTGGGGCCCTCGTTACTGTAAAGTTTGAGTGGCCATTGATTGAGATGGGGCTGGTCGTAGCAGAAGCAGACTTGTGGGGGAACACCAGGAGCTCATTTTGGGACTCGTTGAGTTTGAGCTGCCTATTCCATTCAAACGCAGGTGTCAAAGAGACAGTTGGCATTCAAGGGTGAGGGCACAGCTGGAGATGTCAGGGTGGGAGTCATTTCAGAGAGATGGTATTCAAAGTAGGACATTGGGTCAGACCTCTGCAGCTGGAAAAGAGAAGAGGTCCACTGTTTGAGCCCTGGGGTACATCAGAGTCTGGAATTGGAGAAGTTAAGGAGGTAAAAGCAAAGAGATGGAGGAGTGTCCACTGGGAAAGACAAAAAGGCCAACCTGATGAACAACCAAAGCACATTCTGGGTCATAAACTACCATATAGGTGATCATGAGGCAACCATTCTACACTTTGGAAAAAAAGGTAGTATATCATGATTTCTTATGCCAATTTTGATTAGGGTATTTTTCATGTATAGCCTTTACCCTGCTCACTATGGTCACTGCCAAAAACCCATCTTTTGACTAAATGAAGCCCTGATGTCCTCAGGATGTGATAGATTTAAAGATTTTTCTATCAGGAGCTGACTCAAGCCCAAGGATGTTTGGGCACCACTGAGCTGGTTATGCACAGCCCTGTGCAGAATGTTCCATGGTGATGTTCAAGCAGAGACAGTGACCTCAGCCTCGAAACGTGCTACGTATAAACACTGATTCAGAATAGCACAAAAGGAATTTAGGTCCACAGAGTTGAAAATATTTCTAAAATGGATGTGTATATTTTTTACACTACATTTTCTACATTCAGGTAAGACGTAACTGTTGGATTTAAGACGTGGGCCAGGTTTTCTTCATTAAGGACACCTTCCAGGAAATAGTTTGTGTCAGCTTTTGTTACCTTCTATGTAGAGAAAGCTTTTCCGTGTGTCAACCATGTTCATTCAATTGACAGAAATTAGTTTAGCATCATGAGGACATTATGCTGTATGAAATGAGCCAGTCATAGAAGGATAAATACTACTTGACTCATTTCTGTGAGGTATCAAGGAAGGTATCATGGAAGCAGAGAGTAGAACAGTGGTTGCCAGGGGCGGAACAGAGGGAAATGAGTTGCTAATCAGTGGGTGTAGAGTTTCAGTTATGCAAGATGAATACATTCTCAAGACCTGTTGTACAACATTGAGCCTGCAGTTAATGTTATGGCACACTTAAAAATATCTGTTAAGAGGGCAGATCTCCTGGTAAGTATTAGTACCATGATAAAATAAGTATGAATATAAAAGGAAATTTAGTAGCATAACCCCCAAACTTAACCATTTATGTTACCTTATGATTGATAATGTTAATAAGTAACTGAACTGCAAGATCCTAGGGTGAGTTTTTCAACGAGGAACTAAAGAGACCTAAATAAAAATCATTACCAAAGACACTCCTCTACAGACCTTCTGGAGAGTATCCCAAAGAAAGAATTTCCTAGGACTTCCTCATTATCACTTACCCACAAATTTCTAAGATCATGTCTGGGAGCACGGTGGCTACCAGGGGATCCTATGTGCTTAATTTAAATATCAAACACATCATAAATCTTGCAATATAGAGCTTTAAACTAGAGGTTATTAAAGGCTAAACAATTTGGAAGTATGTAAAAATTTCCATAGGATGTGGCCCTCGTGAGAGAGATCTACCAGGAGGGCATATTTGGGTGAGGGGAGTAAAATCCACTTCTAAGTAGTGGTAACAAGCACTAGTGGCAAACGCACAGGCAGCCTGTTCTGGTTGCAACAGGTGGACACTGTGCAAGGGAATGGAGCCGAGGCCCTGGGGCTTCCTTGTATTCCGAGAGGCAGCGTGGGCTTACAAAACTGGGGGGCTTTCTCTTCAGACAGAGACAACAGTCCTGTGTCTGCAGTGGCTCATGAATACGTTGGGCATAGTTATCCAAGGGGTGGATCCCTCCCTTTATTTTGGAATTTGGGGCTCCTGCCTGGCTCAAGAGCCTTGGGTAGAGGCATTCATCCCTATCTCTGAACCCTATTCAGCGAACTGGTTGGTGTGCTAAGCACAATCACAGGATAACAAAGGGAAATAATGCCATTAAAAGAAAGATTTTTTTCTGATTCTGCATTTGGGGAGATTTCCTTCAGGGTATCTTGAAGTCACAGAAGAAAAGTTGGGCTTTGTAATGTTGACTAAGTACTCTGTTCTGGGCTCAGCATCAACAATGGATTTTTTTTAAAAAGTGACTGAGGCTGATGCAATAGATAGCACATGTAAGCTTCCTCACGGACAGTGGGTAAATCTGGCATGATTTGTTGAACACCTTTAGATAATATTCTGAATTCAACTCTCATGCTGCGTCTGTTACGATAGAAAAGATGGATAGATTAGCTCTTCCTTGTCCACCATATTCTCTAGCATTTACGAGTTTGAAACACTAACCTTTAGCGGCTGCATTCTGATCAAGAGAGTTATTGACTCAATTGAACATCTTGTGTTGTATTGAGGTCGAGGTATACATATTTTTAGAGTATCTAATCATTTTCTAACTTTGTATTTGCTACAGCCTGAATGTTTGCGTCCCCTCCGTCTACTACAACCCCTACCCCACTCCCCCAACAATTCTGTGTTGAGTTCTGACTCCCAGGGTGATGGTATCAGCAGGTGAGACCTCTGGGAGGTGATTAAGTCAAGTGGGCAGAGCACTCATGAATCAGGTGAATGCTCTTATAACAAGGTTCCAGGGAGAGGTGAGGTGATATGGTGAAAAGATGGCTGTCTGGGAATGGGGTTTCTTTTCCTTCCTTCATTACCTACAGGCAAAATTGCCATCAATAGTCACTGCTAGCTATTTGGAGAAGCTGTGAGAACCACTGTGTTAGCTCTGTGGGTAGCAACCAAAACTTTATCTCCGGCAAGTGATAGAAGGCTTCACTGTACAAGTGTTAACTCTCATAAACCATAAGTAAGCATTTGATTTTCTACTGGCAAAAGCTTGCGGTAATTATTTCAAATAATATTGTTCTTAATTATTCTGATTTAGACAAAAAAATATTCTCAGAGAAATCTTGTTCAGAATCACTTAGAAATTTATAAATAGCTTTTTACTAAATTTAGTATACCCAGAACAAGATAGTTGTCCATAAAGTTGTTTTTCCTAGTTATCATTTTTAAAATTATTTTTATTAACATATAATGTATTATTTGTTTCAGGGGTACAGGTCTGTGAATCATCAGTCTTACACAATTCACAGCACTCACCATAGCACATACCCTCCTCAATGTCCACAACCCAACCACCCTATCCCCCCCACCCCCCAGCAACCCTCAGTTATTCCTAGCTATCTTTAAAATTTAGTACAAATTTATACTTTCAGCTTCTAACAAAGAGCTGATGATTTTTGTTATTCTAGTGAGGAAATTATTGCTTGTCTTCAAAATTATGTACCTTATAAAGCAACATAAAATACGTTATTTCCTGTGTTCTGATTTCTTAGCGCTCTATGTGTTATCTCTTCCTGAATTTATACTTTTTTAATTTTATTTGACTTCTTGATGTATGGTATTGACTTAACTTCTTTCAGAGTTTCTGGATGAATACTGTTTTTAGAAGAAATGTGTATTTTTATTAATACCTGCTGGAACTTCTCCAGAGGATTTTGGATTTTCCTGCTTTATTCCATCCATAACAAAGGTGATGAGACTAGTTTTATCCTGCTGTGAGGTATAAATCAAACGGATGTATCAAAATGATACGTACTCATCAACTTTTTTATACTGTTCTCTCCACGTACAGTTTTAGCTTTTGATATTTGGCTCTATTTATTAGCACTTAAACACACACTTTGCTTATGAGAACAGAAATGCGGCAAGGTCAAAAGAAGATGCATCACTTTAATGTAATTAAAAGGAAAGCCGCCACCGTTTATATTCCAATTGATGCAAGACACTCAATTACTACTCATTGTTCTAGAGATGTATTTCATATCGATATACTTCACTGACGGATTCCTAAAACGTCTCTGATTTTTTTAGGATCAATGTTTCTTTGTATTTTGACTCCAGTCTCTTTTAAATTTTTTTTTTTGCCCCCACATTTATAATAACATAATTAGTACATGAAATTCACTCCTCACAACACATTTTGTCCTCAACTCTGCTGATTTTTAATCACCAGCCTGGAGCTTGGTGCTACAGCCTCCTTCGGATCTCGTTGTCATCGAGAACAGCTCGACCTTGAACTCCTCTGATCACAGTCTCCCATCTTCAGTTCGTTCACTCCCACCAGACAGGTGACCGCCCCCACTGGGCAAAGGACTCCCATGTGTCTCTCTCCCTCTGTCTCTCTCGACTTGATTTTTCTGTAACCAGTCAAAACCCTGTGATCTGTCTCTCCTTACTCATCTCCTGATACCCTCACTGCCCTAGTGTCTTGCTGGGCTTGCCTTCCAAACCCCAAACCCATTAGATCCCATTTGGATGCACTATAACTAGGGCACCACGCACAAGTGCAAACAAGTATCACAGCAGGGCAGGTCAGTGGGAATTTAGCTCTGCCAGAGCCTTTCTTAGGGGGCCCTCAGCATTTGCATGCCATCCTTCTACCAGTCCCGGGTCAGGCTCCCAGCCACCCATTCGGCTGTCACCACTGTTATTAATTCTGTAATTGGCAAATGGGTACTAATAGTACACGCCACATGGTGTGGCAATCTCAAGGGTTGCAATATTGTGTTACAGCCAAACCCTCCCCTCACTGGCCTATGAGAGAGTCAGGAAGTTATAAAACAGCAACACTATTGATGATTTCGTTACACTTGAATCAGGTGGTCAGAAAAACAAGGTAAAAGGGGACTTGAGCTGTGTACTGGGAAGGGGAGAGGGAGGTCTAACTCGGCTGTGGGTGGCATTTTATTATCATTGTCTTCTCCTTGTAGTTTTACCACGTGTGTATTCCTGGGCTAATACTGCGGATTATTATTCAGTTCTTTTAAGACTGTATTTAAATAATATCATAGCTTTTCCATCTTCTCCAGCTTACTTTTATTATTCAGCATTATGCTTGAAGGATTCACCTATGTTGATACAGGTAACTGTATTTTCACTACCATGTTATTTTTCTAATATCTCTATTTACTTATCCATGGTTGTTTGTGCACATTTGGGTTGTTTTCTGTTTTCTTTATCATTACAATTCTGAAATGAACAAGAAGGTCATGATAATGATTGGTTAAATTTCCGCACGTATGCAATATTTCATTTTGGCCCTTCACTTTAGCCTTCTCTGCCTAACACGAGTCTCACAAATTAGTAGCAAAAATAGACCACCTTGAATGCTCTACCATATTTAAAATGTTAAGATAATGTCTCCATTGGTTTTCCTAATTTGCTCTCTATGGAAGATGACATAAAATAATTAAATGGCCCAAAGTCAGGTAGGACTCATGTTGCCAGGCTGAATAATTAAAAGGAAATATTCGTCCCTGATTCTTCTGCATTTCATTAGAATAAATGAAACACTGTTGTCAGTGCTATTAAATACCAATGAAGTTGTGGTGAGTTAAATGAGTATATATTGTTTCTCAGCTCCAGATTAACCCTGTAATATCTGCTCTTCCATAATGGACCAGACTTTTTCCTTCACAGTAACGTTAAATGGAGGGTGCTGAAGGGACATGGCATGAGGAAGGGGTTTTACTTACTGGTTCTAGCTGCTGCCCCATGGATCAGCCACCTGGAGAGGAGGATGTCTAGTATTACTTCTCCCCTGTCACAGGCAGGGAGTGTGGACCCTTACTGACCACATCCCTGGAGCCCTCCCAAGAAGGGCAACTTGGGCTCCCAGTCTGCTGCCCACAATGGTTGCTCAGCACCATCCGTGCTCCCGCACATCAGCCAAGGCTCATCTGCATCTGGGAAGGCTACCTCTTCCTTGCCTAGTGACCATGGACCAGATCTTGCCCAGGCAACACAGAAAACTTTCCCACCATCCAAGAGGCTGCAACCTACCTCCTCCAGTGAGTTCTGAAGCCCATCCTTGAGAAGGGCAACTTCTTCTAAGTTCTTTCCTTAGATAGTCTCTCTGAGCCACAGAGTACCTTTTAGAGTTCTTGTTACACCTTACAGTTGTTCTCCTATGATAGCTCAAATGTTCTTTGTATTAAACCTCTTCCATTTTTTAAGAACAATTAATGAATTCAATTCTAAAACTCAACATAAGCTTATAGTTCCAGTGTTCTAAATGTCACCAAGTCTTTAAAGAACTATAAAATCATATTACATTATAAAATCATACGACACTTCAGTTATGATTCAAAATTATGTTCGTTAGATTACTTTTGAACCTATAAGAAAAGCTTGTTTCTTAAAAGAAACTTAAAAGTAATAACTTCATTAAAAAAAATAATGGCTGGGGACACCTGGGTGGCTCAGTCCGTTAAGCATCTATCTTCGGCTCAGTCAGTTAAGCATCTCTCTTCAGCTCAGGTCATGATCCCAGGGTCCTGGGATCCAGTCCTGCATCGGGCTGCCTGCTCAGTGGGGAGCCTGCTTCTCCCTCTCCCTACCAGTCCCTGCCACTCCCCCCACTTGTGCTCTCTCTCTCTGACAAATAAGTAAATAAAATATTTTTTTTAAAATAACAGCTATATTTATTTTGTTACCTAAGTAACTGAGAATTGGATGTATTTATTTGTTTCCTAGTATAATAAATAATGGTACCGCATCTTTTTTTCTTTAATTTCATACTAGTCTGAAGGATGAAAGCCTATATACCTAAATCTCCAATCTCATTCCGATTTATGAACTCCAGATGTACATAAAACCATTCACAGGTATATGAATCCTGTTTCAAAAGGTAATACCATTGTCTTTCAAAGCAATTTAACCAAGCTACACTCCCACTAATTTGTTCCATATCATCTCCCCTACTTGGTATTATCTAACTTTTCTGTGTCATTAAATGTGTCATAAACTTTTAACTCATAAATTTTCTGTGTCATAAAATGTCTTAGAGACTTTTAATTTTGTCTCATATTTTCATTGTCACTTAAGTTAGATGGTGGGAAGACTCTTTGAACAGTAGCTTCATACTTTCTCAAACTATAAGGGCTCTGGGATTTAATTAATATTTTCAATCTAGAGGCAAATATTATGGAGTCTTACATGCAGTAGTGGACAATAGACATGAAAAGAATGATTCATCTTCTACTTTTCAGACTCTAACAGTAAACTTCAAAATGATATATGAAATTAGTGACTATGGTAGAACACTGGCCAATTTGAGCAAATACTGGCTGATAAGGAGTGAGAACTCTCAAAGCCACCCAGAAATTTTTGTCTGAAAGGTGTGTTTCTGAAGGCGGAAGTCAGTATCTAGAAACAGAGCACCTTCATAACTATGTTAGCCATTCCGTTCCCTGCCAAACAGTTATCTACAATTGTATAGACATAGACTTTGTGTAGACTCAATGTTAGATCAAAATCAGTAGATTATTAAATATTGAGAATAGAAAATTCTAAGAACAGGGGCCACATCTTCATGTTGATTTTATTAACACAAGTTCACATGTATATGTGTATGTGTTCTTAATATATGTAACTCATTTTATTATATACAGATTATACACAGGTTATGTATGTATCTGGTTCTATATCATCTAATCAGTTAAGATCTGATTTGGCCTTAATTCAGGTCAAGATCCTTTTTAATGTAGTTTTCAGATTTATCTAGCTTTCTAATGATTACATTTGGCACTTAAATAATCTTCTGCTGAAATGAGGAAAAAGGTAGTGGAACCACATTTTATGATGTTAGGACAGGTAATGCACTCCAGAACAGATTTATGTTAAGACACAACATTTTTTTCAGTAATTGTTTATCACTATTATTGTGTTTACATCTAGATATCATGTATTTAACAGATGTAGATTCCACCAGATTAGAGGTTAGACACTTCTAAGCACATTCGCATTTGCAGTTCAACACACGATCACTTCATAACCCGCATTTCTGCATTACTAGTTCACTAAGTGCTTTGTACACAGTGATCAATAAATATTTGTTAAATAAATCAATGGTGTGTTTAATTTGGTGTTAAAAAGGGATTTGTGTTAATATTAATAGTTTAAAAAATCTTTAAGCCTACAGGTTTTGAGTAACTCATAGTATCAGCGAAACGAAGTGAGAACACCCGAAGGGAATTTTCTCTCATTATTTGCAGATTCGAATGGAGTCTCTGAAAGGGTCCCCACTGTACTTTTAGTGGGCTGTTGCTGGAACATGGTGTGATTGCACCCTTTACTTTGTGAAGCATATCCAAATGCCTTCTTTGGACGACTGTTCTCCTTTGCTCCTTATATATTGAAAGCAATTACGTGATATTGTAATGAATTTTGTTGACAAGCTTTCCTTTCCGAAGCTGCTCATTGAAGTGCCTTATTTCTGACTGAAAAGCTTCTTTTTCTTTCTGTCTGTCTGAATGGATTGCTTGCCTGTGGTGACTTATGGCTTACTTCATCGATTTTCAGTAATGAGATAGAGCAGTATGAGGTAAATGTCTGCGTACATGGGCAAGGATTCTAAATCACATTTTGAAAACCACGGGCTTGAGGATGCAGTGAGTCCATCTCCTCAAAAATGTTTGTGGTGAAGATTTCTTGAAAAACCTTGGGCTTACAGCACATCACTTAAATGTTTTAGAAAAACAGAGTTATAGTCACTAGTGTGAGAACGACGTTGGCTTGTTCAGGGCAGGCAGTAGAGGAAAATTCACCAGCCAGCGCATGTGATGGGTACAGTCTCCGTGGATGAGGGAGGCGGAGAGAGTCTGTGGTAGTTTTAAAGACATTGATTTCTCTACAGAGTAGCGTCCAAACATGTGACTGATTGCTGCCTCCCTGTAGCTGATGGACCTCTGGGACTGCAGAATTGCTACAGATACTCAGATGTCTCAGGCAAGGAAGGCACTGGAAACAAATGCAAAGGACATCCATAAAGAATTCACTCATTTGCCCTCATACTGAGTCATTGTCTTGTGGTGCTGAAATCCTTTGGGCATTCACACTTTATCTTAATAAAAAGAAGAAGGAATTTTGTGCTATTAAAAAATACGCTATTTGTGGAATAGAGGGGGGGAATTCCTTGAAGATTGTGTTTTATAGTACTGCTATTTTATGGCCCTTAAATCCTTTCCACATGTTCACTCTTTCAGTCAAATTCATTCTTCACTGAACACAGATATTGCCATGAATTGCTTTCATTTTTATCTAAATTTCCCTTTAGTTAATGCTCTGATCCTTATACAGGGGCCTCCTCCAGGCCCTCCCTTATGACACCTGTAAAACTTACTGTCTTCTTTCCATCCGTTCTTTCTGGTTTTCTTTCAGCCCATGATCCACATCACTCCTTAGAGTTCTGTCTTGTTTCTTCTGTCCACTATGTCTAAACTAACTTCAAAATAGGCAACATTTTCAAATATTATGGTAATATTTATGTTAATCTTATGGAATCCAATATAGTCAAAACATGGTACATGATACATACAAGCCATTGGAAGTCTTACTCCCAGTGGTCAAGAGAAGCATACTGTGGTCTTTAAAAATTCATATAAACAGTGATTCACATTTCTTAAGTAAAATGCTGCTTTTCTTACTTTGGTGCATTCTTTATTCTTGCCTGAAATTGGCCTGTTAGATGGAAATGGAAATTAGCAATTAATTATGGTAATGACATAACCTGATATATAGACATTTTCTCCTCTCCTCTCCTTTTCTTTTAAATCTTTGGTGTAATTACATATAATTGAGGACATTGAAGATGATCCTAACGAAGGGAAATAAAACCTATCCTGGATAAACCGTTTCATATATGTTGGGGAATAAATGGTAGAAGTCTAATGAATTTGCCCTATGCTAGAAACAGAATTGCAATAGTTCAGTGCATTCCAGAAAAAAAAGAAAAATAATATTAAGTTAATTTGATAAAAACCACTTATGGGTAAGAAAAGATAAAAATATGAATGGAATTTGGGTACATTTCCATACTAGTGGAAATGAATCCCAAACCTAAAATGACTCAGTAAATAATGTATTATCTCTTGACAGTGAGAGTTGAGGGGGTGGAGAGAAAATGCAGAAGAAATTATTCAACAGTAGAGAACATTTTAGAGGAACAAATACTAGAGTGAGTTCAAAATATCCTGGGATTTTTTTTTCATTCTGATAAATTCCTATTTATATTTCTTGGAGAGATACCGTACATTTGACCACTTCATTTCTACACGTGATACAAAATAATAAGAGCAGCCAGCCTGTTAAGAACTCCAAGCCAGATGGTGTATATGTGTGTCATGCTGAGCTGATGGTTTGGAAATGCCAGCTCTGCAGAGTGGCCGGAGCCAAATAATGCTTCAAGGTAATCCTACTTAAGATTCACTTGTGCATCTCCATACGACTTTCCCATTCTTAAGTTAATGAATTTTAAGTTGCCACGGACAACATGATACAGATAGGCAAAGCGATTCGTTGCCTGTCAGCTCAAATCTAATTCTCATAAAGCAGCAGAAATCTAAAGTGTTAGCTTAACAGTATTGGCTGACTGCTTAAATGAGCAACATAAGCGAAAGCCTGTCTATGCTCCTCCCTAGAGAATGGTGGGCGATTCTATAATACTTAGGGATTATCTTTTGAAAATTAGCCACTGTGAGTTAAAATACAAAACAAAACAAAACAAAAACTAACAAAACCCAACAATTTCCTCTCAGTCTCCTGATAGTTGGAAATGAGTAGAAAATCATTTTGTGGTACTTCCTTTCCCTGATCTCCACACACTCATTGGAGAAGTCTTCCATATCAGTTCAGGTGAAGTGGGAGGCCTCACTGTGGTTACAATGCAGGGAGACCCAGTGGAGAGGTCACCAGAGAGGGACAGTGTGAGCTACCAGATAATAGTAAGGGGGCTGCTAAGTCAGACACTACGGGATAAGAAGACGGTTCAACTGTAGAAGGGCGTAAGACTTCATAATACAGTCAATCTTCCAAGTTTGGCAAACTGTTACTCAGACTGTTACATTTATATTTGCAGATTTACTTTCATTTTTCTCTTCTCAAATATGAGATTCTGTTCCTCCCTTTCCTTTCTTCCCCCCTTGCATTTTAAGGTTTCTCCTCTCCTTTTCTTTTAAATCTTCATAAAGGCATTTATTTCCCAAGAATCAATGAATTATTTATCATTAAATTATTATTAGACATTTATTGAGTAATTCAGTCCCATATTAAATTAATTTTTGCTTTATAAGATCATTATACTTTCTTAGGGAATTGCCCTTTTGTCATTATGAAATGTTTTTCTCTATTTTTGGTACCATCCTTTATCTTGAAACCTACTTTTTTATATTATTAGTATAGCATACCAGCATTCTTAAAATTGGTGTTTACATCCATTTACTTTTAACAAATCCATACTTATTGACTTTAAGTGCTTTTTTTTTTTTTTTAGATTTTATTTATTTATTTGACGGACAGAGAGGCGGGGGGGGGGGGCGGGAAGCAGGCTCCCTGCTGCGCAGAGAGAGAGAGAGAGCAGAGAGCCCCAATGTGGGGCTGGATCCCAGGACCCTGGGATCACGACCTGAGCTGAAGGCAGAGGCTCAACAAACTGAGCCACCCAGGTGCCCTTAAAGTGCTTTTTGTTTGTCTTTTAAATTCAGCCTGTCAATCTCTGATATTGGTTGGGAGAGTTTAAACCATTTGTATTTAATGTAGTTATAAGCATTATTGGGTTGAAGTCTGAGATCTTACTGTTTTTTTTTTTCTGTCTCATCTAGCCTTTGTTCCTTTTTCCCAATTTCTGACTTCTTTTAGATTACCCTGATGTACTGTTTGTATTCCATTTTATATTCAGTATTAACTTATTAGTTGTGATAGACAGAATTTCTAAATTGGCTGCCAAAGATGCCCTAGCCTAACCTTGAAAATCTGAATTAATGAGATATAACTTCTCTGATTATGTATCCTTATGTATGGCACAGCTGACCTTAAGAAGTAGACATTACCCATGTGGGCTTGATATTATCACACGAGTCCTTAAAGGCAGAAACCTTTTTTAAATTGATGTCAGAAGGGAAAGTCAGAGAGATCTGAAGTACAAGAAGAATCTACTATTCTGTTGCTGGTTTTGAGGATTAGGGAGTGGGATCAGGTACAAGGGCAGGAGAGCAGATCCAAGATGCTGAGAATGGCCAACACATAAAAAGGAAGTATGAACCTCAGTTTTATAGTAAAAAAGAACGGGTTCTACCAACAGCTAGAGTGAGCTTAGATGCTCCTTTCTTTGCACCTCCAGATAAGAACCATGCTTGAACAATATCTTGATTGTGAGGGCATAGAAGCCAGGCTTCCAACAGAAATATAGAACTGTGAATGAACAAATTGGTGGTGTTTTAAGCTGCTGAATTTGTGGTAATTTGTTATGCAGCACAGACAACTAATGCATTAGCTGAAGATCTCCATTTTATTCTCTTAGTGGTTCCTCTAGGGTTTATGGAACACATCTTAACTTATTACTCTCTGCTGCCAAATAATATTGTGCCACTTTATGTAAAATTAAAAACTTAACAACCTATGCCTCCCATTTCTTCTCTTTCCCTTTGTGCTGCTATAATTTTATTTCTGAATGTGTTTAAATCCTCACAATATGTTCTCATTTTTTGCATTAGTCAATTATCTTTTAAAAAATAAAATAAAAGATAAATATTTTATATACATACTATTTTAGTAACTATCATATATACATATATATACTATTTTTAGTAACTATCATTGCTGTGTATAGATTTGAAATTAATTGTTATCATGTTTTCCATTCCTTTGACATTTCTTATAGTGAAACTCTATTGACAATAAATTCTTTCAGCATTTGTTAGTCTGAAAAAGTCTTTCACCTTTGAGAAATTTTCTCCCTTATAGGGCTTTAAGATATCTTTCAATGGATTTCTGGCTTGTGTTGTTTTACATGAAAAGTCTGAAGTTTCTTATCTTTGTATTTCTGATTGTGATATGTCTATTTCCTCCAGTTTTTTTTTAAGACTTATTAACTTATTTTAGAGAGAGAGCACATGTGTGTGCAAATGGAGGAAGGAGAGAATCCTCAAGCAGACTCCCTGCTGAGTACAAAACCTGACGTAGGGCTGGCTCCAAGGACTATGAGATCATGACCTGAGCCAAAATCAAGAGTTGGACCTTCAACTGACGAAGCCACCCAGGCGCCCCTCCTCCAGTGGCTTTAAAGTGTTAGTTTTTCAGGATTTGATTGTATTATGCCTTGATGTAGTTTTCTTTGTGTGTATTCCATTTGTTTTGTTTCTTGGATTTGTGGGTTTCTAGTTTTAATGAAGTTTTGGAACAGCCTCAGCCATTATTTCTTCTAATACTTTTTCTAGATCCCTCCCTCTCCCTCCTTGCCCCTTTAGGGCTCCAATACACATAAGTTAGTTCATTTGACATTTTCTCACAGTTCATTGAGACTCTGTTGATATTTAAAATTTTTTTCTTTCTTTTTTTTTTCAATTTTCTTTTCTTTTCTTTTTATTTATTTATTTGACAGACAGAGATCACAAGTAGGCAGAGAGGCAGGCAGAGAGGGGAGGAGGCAGGCTCTCTGATGAACAGAGAGCCCGGGGCTCTGTCCCAGGACCCTGGTATCATAACCTGAGCCGATGGCAGAGGCTTTAACCCATTGAGCCACCAAGATGCCCCTTAAATCTTTTTCCTTCTGTGATTCATTTTGGATAGTTTATGATGCTTTATATTCAATTTTTAAATTCTTCTTCTGCAGGTGTCTAATTTGCTATTATTTCCACCAGGTGACTTTTAAGTTTCAGGCAGTGTCTTTAATTTTTAAAAGTTCAGTTTGGTTCTTTTATGATTTTTTTATTTTTTTTAAAGATTTTATTTATTTATTTGACAGACAGAGATCTCAAGTAGGCAGACAGGCAGGCAAAGAGAGAGGAGGAAGCAGACTCCCTGCTGAGTGGAGAGTCTGATGCGGGGCTTGATCTCAGGACCCTGGGATCATGACCTGAGCCAAAGGCAGAGGCCTTAACCCACTGAGCCACCCAGGTGCCCCGATTTTTTTTTAATTTTTAAAGGTTTTTTTTATTTGAGAGAGAGAGAGAGAGACCATGAGCGGGGGGGGAGGGGCAGAGGCAGAGGGAGAAGCAGACTTCTCACTGAGCAGGGAGCCTAATGTGGAGCTCAGTCCAAGGACCCTGAGATCATGACCTGAGCAGCTGCATAACTGACTGAGCCACCCAAGTGCCCCCAGTTTGGTTCATTTTAATGTTTTTTTTTTTTTATTTTCACTCATTATTTTCATTTAACTTCTTGAACTTACTTTAATTTAGTGATTTATGTTCCTGTCTATTAATTCCAATATTTCTGTCATTTCAATATCTGTTTTTATTTCTTTGTTTTCCTCTTGGTTAAAGATCTCTTTACTTCTTGGAAAATCTAGTAATTTTTGATTAGATGTTGACTACTATAATGTTGGATATTGTCAAATGTCTGGACTTTGATATATTTCTTTAAAAACTGTAGAATTTTGGACGCCTGGGTGGCTCAGTCATTAAGTGTCTGATTCGGCTCAGGTCATGATCCCAGGGATCTGGGATCGAGTCCCACTCTGGGCTCCCTGCTTAGTGGGAAGCCTGCTTCTCCCTCTCCCACTTCCTCCACTTGTGTTCCCTCTCTCACTGTCTCTGTCAATTAAATAAATAAATAAAAATCTTTTAAAAATTGTAGAATTTTGTTTTTGCAGGTATTTAAGTTACTTGTAGATCAGCTTTTTTTTAATGGTTGTTTTGAAGTATTGTTGGGGTGGATGTAAAGTATCTTTTATTTCAAGGCTATTTTAACATCACTATTTAGGTAATAAACTTCTTAGGTCTCTATTGAATGCTTGTTGTAGTCAGTAAGGCCTCTCTGGTCAGAACTTGAATAGCTCTCCATTCTGCGTGAGCTCTGAAAATTATTTAACCCACAGCTTGTGGTATGTAGAATAATAAAATGACTTTCAGTGATACTCACCATTGTATGATCTCCTCCCATGGGATTTTGTAAAATCCTGTGAGTACAACCAACTCTTTAATTATAATACTTTATGTGGCAAAAGGAGAATTATTCAAGGTGGGCCTGACCTCATCAGGTGAGCCATTTAATTAAAAAAGATTTCTTGGCTGATTGCAGAGGAAAAAGTTCAATATATGAAAAAGGTGATTTATATATTTAGCACAAATGTCTAGTTGTTTATAGTGGGAAGGCAACTCTGGTAGCAGTTACTTGATAATGAAATTTTAAAATTCACTTCATTTGGAGCTCACTAAATCCTGCTATTTTGCTAGCCCATCTTTAAAATAGAGGTAACTGATTTAGAAGCATAACAGCTGAAAGAGACTAGCCAACTACATCCCCAAAGTGTGAAAACCATTTTGTTTACCTTTTATTTTTAAGGTATTTGGAAATATTTCATAATAATGAAGTACATAGAAAATAATACAATAAACTTCTATATACCTAAATAATCAACTTAAGAAATAAAGTATTATTGATACAGTTGAGCCCCTTGTGTCCTTCCTCCAGTCTTACCCTCTTTTTTTTTTTTTAAGATTTTATTTATTCATGAGAGAGAGGAGTGAGGACACAGCAGGGGGAGGGGCAGAGAGAGAGGGAGAAGCAGACTCCCTGCTGAGCAGGAAGCTGGAAGTGGGGGCTTGATCCCAGGACCCTGGGATCACAACCAGAGCCAAAGGCTGATGCTTAACCAACTAAGACACCCAAGTGCCCCAAGTCTTATCCTCCTTATAGAGGTACCTGAATTCAATGCTGTTAATTCCATGGATTTCTTCATATTTTACTTTATATACATGCATCCTTAAAATTATCTTTGCATTCTTTTGAAATTTATTTTAATGCTGGCAAAATGTAGCAATTTTTTTTTGTTTTCTTTTTTTGTTTAATGTTTTGTTGTGACAATGAAAAACGGATATGTACTTAGAATTCCATTGTATGGATATAGCATTGTTTATTTATGCAGTCAATAATTGAGACATATAGGCTGACTTTTTTGAAGCAATGAATGCAGAAATTAACTTCCGTGTGCATGTGACAAGAACACATGTATGAGAGTTCCAGTAAGGGAATACCCTTTGTAATGAAGTCACTAGATAATAGGGTATATGCATCTTTAAATCACTAGATATTGCCAAGTATTCTTCGAAGGGGTTGTCCCAAGTTGCATTCCCACTGTAGGGCTTCCAGTTGTTCTATATCTATATAACCAGTGGTATTGTCAGAATTAAATTATAGATAATTATATAGGTGAGAAATGCTATCTCACTGTCATCTACATTTGCATTTCCCTGATAATTGATCAGGCAGGACACCTTTTCATATGTTCACTGACCAAACTGACATGGAGATTATTATTCCCCAGCCGGACTACTCCAATTTCTCAAAGCCCTTTAGGGTTGACGTAAAGATCAAATGTCTAAAGTGATAAGATATGGTATGGAAAGTTTTCTAAGTGTAAAATTATTCCCTGAGTCATTGAAATTATGTCTGGTCATCACAACATGATTCTTGCCACCCCTTCAGTTGGGCCATGCTCAGTAATCGCAGACTCAGCTTCTCCCACTCTGGTTTTTCTGGTCATAGAAAGAATAACAATAAACCTTAAGTCATTGAAGCTATAAGACAGGCTAAGGTATGAGAAGGAAGAGAACATTACTCTAGCTAAGACTGGTTAATAATGGCAAGATTGAGTGAGCTTGGAAGTCCATAGCAGTTGCACTTTATGTAAAAATACGGCAGGATTTTTATTTCACTAAGGTCAGCAATGGAATCTCCATTATTCAGAATTTTCAAAATGGCTTACAAAAGAATTTGAACAGAATGATTGAGAATCTGAGTGTGGGGTACTATGTGAAAGAATGGAACGACGTGATTGTGAGGGTCTTTGTTCCCTTTTTTCTGTGCCTCAGTGAGGAACTCATCCACTCATCCACTGAATCACAAGTTCTTTCCACCACCAACATGGACATTTACACAACACTTTTTGTTGTTTTCTAAAGAAGTAGTGAGTAAAGTTGTATCTCTTATAAATATACCATCAGTAAATGATTTCTGGTAAAAGAAGCCAGAAAAATTACCCTGAATCTATTGTTGGTGCTAAATGGATGCCTTTTTAAGCCCAAGGAATGTATTTTCTGCCCTTTCCATAATTTGAATTATCATTTGCTAAGCTATATGACAGTTGCTTCCTGCCTCTACTCACAGCTCTGGGTCATTAATACTTTTGCCCCCACTTTGGGAATTTCACAGATTACTGAATTGTGGTGTTTCAGAGTCCTCCCTGTAATAGTCCAAGTTACACATAGTGGATGTAAGTAATTCAATTTGTAATTGATTTGGGAATGTACAACTGAAAGCTTTTTTGGGAATATGGTGTGGTTTATCTCTGTTTATATTACTTTGGGAAGATTTTATTTCACAAAAAAACAGAAAACCTGAGAAAGAGGTCCTATCATTTAGGTTTGACAACAGAAAATCTCTCTGTACCAGTTTTGATTATTGCATTCATTTGATTGTGACTCAAGGACTAGAAGCTTTGGCAAGAAAATTTCTAAATTTAGGAGATTAAAGCACAGCAAGAGTTCTTCACATTCAGACAAGTGTCTTGTTTCTTATTCGGGCTACCCTGATTCTTTTCTTTGTCTTTCTTCAATATTTGTTGAACTCCACTAGTCAATATAACTAGATCATAGATATGATATTTTCAACATAATGGACATGTCATTATGATATTTGATACTGTTTTCTGTTGGGCCTATTTAGATATGCATGTGCATGCTTACGTCGCACGTGTCCTGAGGTGAGCAAAAATGGAAGCAGTTTTAGGATGAATTCTCTCACCAATGAGAGCAATTTGTAAATATCTTCCTCTTTTTTTTTTTTTTTTTTTTTTTTTTGTAGGGCCAGTCTTTTAAGTATGCTTCTGGTCTTCTTTTATCATCTGTCTGTCATAAAGTTGTTGCTCGCTTGTCCTACAGCTGGGGCGTCCTTAGATCTTCCTGACTAACACCAGCTGTTGTCTCCCTCCAGGTCATCCAGGCTGTCTTTTTTGGCATTTGTGTGCTGACTGATCTTTCCAGTCTCCTGACTAGAGGAAGTGGGAACCAAGAACAAGAAAGGCAGCTCAAGAAGCTCATCTCTCTCCGAGACTGGATGTTAGCTGTCCTGGCCTTTCCTGTTGGGGTTGTGAGTATGATGTAGAATGCATCTAACCACAAAAGAAACTTGGGTCTTATTTCAGACTTCTAAGAGAAAAAGAAGGACTGGTTATATAGCAGGTTTGTGAATTAGTTTGCTAGGGTTACCGTCACAAAGTTCCACAGACTTGGGGGCTCAAACAGCAGACATTTATTTTCTCACAGTTCTGGAGACCTTGCATCCGCAAGGGTGATTTCTTGTGAGGTTTCTGTCCTTGGCCAGTGAGTGGCCTCCTCTCCCTGTGTCCTCACATGATCTCCTCGCATGTGTGTCCGTGCCCTAATCTCCTCTTACAATCAGGACATCAGTCATATCAGGTTAGGACCCCTCACTGACCTCATTTAATCTTACCTGCTTCTCTAAAGGCCCTACATCCAATACAGTCACATTCCCAGATACTGGGGAGTTAGGACTTCAACATAAGAATTTTAGAGACATACAGTTCAACCCATAGCAGTGTCTTTAGCAGCCCGAACTTAAAAATGTATGGTCCTTGGGTCTATGATCATTCTAGTATTTTTTAAACTTGAGAGAGGAAGTCCGTAGCTCATACTGCTTCGCTCTCCCAACTGTGCCATTGGCTAATATCACTTAAGTAAATGCTGCTTTATGTTTGGGTCTGTTCTGGCTTCATTGATTTTCATTATTTTCTGTTAGAGTCCCTCCATTCCTTGACTTCCTCCACAAGTCCGTTAATCATCCATTATCCGTCCATAAACCACGTTTCTTTAAATGGCCAGAGTCTGATGAGATTCTATAGATTTTAACCTGTGGATCGCCAGGAAAAGAGGGAGAGAACTCCTGTAAATCTCAAATTGTGAAAACAAGGAAGAGCATGTTACCTAATTCAAATTCAGACCTTTCCTTTGCCAGCCATTGTATAGAAAAAACAGAGGCCCAGGTGATCTGGTCTAGAATGTGTATCGAGTCCAAGGTCCATGTGAGGCAGAGTCAGAAAGTTGGTTTTTTTAAATCCTTCCAGATCTATAACTGGCAGAAAATGCTTGTTCCAAGACCAATTAGTGAGTAACCAGACTATCGCTGAATTGCTTTTCCTGTGTACTGAATTGTATTTTCTTGGATGAAGTAGTCCTTAGCTCTTGAAAGCAACACAAGGAGATTCTTGTAACCTGATCACACTCCTCTGCTCATTCCCTCATCTTTTTCCTTTGAAAAAATAAATGGGTGCTCATATTGAAACCATCTAGAAAATCTCTCAAATTCTGTTGCTTAACCTGACAGATACTTTCCATACTCTTTAGTATTCCCTTCTTTGGACTTGACATATAAAATTCAAATACTTTCTATCAGAATAATCATCTAAGAGAAAATTTCCATTGGCATAAAGTATAAAGGCTTATGCTCTGTGCATGAAAGAATTATCTAGAAAATCCAAGCCTGTGCATCTTTTGTTTCTTTTTACTGGCTTATTCCCTTGGAATTTCTATAGGCATGTCATTGCCTCTGGAAGCCTTCCTTGGCTAGAAGGAATACAGTAACACAATACAAAAGTAAATAGGAATACAGTATTAACACATTTTCTCTTAGTTCTGCCTCTCCCTCTGTTATGCCATATCAAACTTTGTCTCTAGGGTTTAAATTGTGCCTCTTAGCACTCTCATCAAAGACAGATTGCCTAGGCCCTTTAGACATTTTTGACATTACTTTGGCCAGAAACTGCACCTGCTTGAGCTTGAGTTACCCATCAGCTTTCAGTGTCCTTTCTGAATTTGGTCCATGTGTGCTTCATGGGTTGTAAAAAGGATGGGGGACTTTTTGTTTGCTTGTTTGTTTGATCATGTTTGATACTTTATTTCACTATTTTTGTTATTTTCTCTGTGTTTTGAAAAAGGGACAAGAAGTAATTATACCTTTAATTTCATCCCTCCTTTTTAATCCAGAAGTCACATCACATTTCATTGCAGGGGTATGCACCTTCCCACTCTGATGAGCCTCGCAGAAGAATTTAAAGAACAATGAATCAATCGGATGAACAGCTTCACTTACTTCTTTAACTCTTATTTTTGGCTTACCCATGATATTTTATAGTCAATATTTACATTTTTCACAATCTTCCCTGTTATCATGAGTCATTTCCCTTTTACAGACACTTGCCTTTTCTTTTTCCTGAACTTTTTTTTATTTAAAATTCAGTTAGCCAACAAATATTACATCATTCGTTTCATTACATCAACAAGTATTACATCTCTACTTCATATAGAGTCCATAACTCACCCTTGAATATAATGCCCAGTGCTCATCCCATCATGTGCCCACCCCCGTGTCCATCACCCAGTTACCCCATCCTCCACCCACCTCCCCTCCAGCAACCTTCAGTTTCTTTCCTAGAGTTAAGCCGCTCTCATGGTTTGTCTCCCTCTCTGATTTCTTCCCGTTCAGTTTTCCCTCCCTTCCCTATGATTCTCTTTGCTGTTTCTTATATTCCACATATGAGTGAATAATCTCATGACTCAATCTCTGATTGACTTATTTCACTCAGAGTGATCTCCTCCAGGTCCATCCACGTCAGTGTAGATGGTAAGATGTCATCCTTTCTGATGGCTGAGTAATATGTATATATGAACCACGTCTTTATCCATTCATCTGTGGTGGACATCTGGGCTCTTTCCAGAGTTTGGCTGTTGTGGACATTGCTGCTATAAACAGTGGGGGGCAGGTGCCCCTTCGGATCACTACATTTGTATCTTTGGGGTAAATACCCAGTAGTGGGATTGCTGGGTCGCACTTTTTGAAGTCCCTCTGCTACATTGCTTGCGCTCTCTCTCTCTCTGTCTGTCTCCCCTTGGTATTAGGAAGAATTCTGGCCTATATTCTTCAGAAATCTTCCTATGTTTTCCACTGTTTCTTACTGTCATTTGAGTTTTTGCATCTCTTTCCCCAGTTTGTCAAGCTAATACACAGAAATTCATTCTGAGGCAAAAAACTGGTAAATAGCTTCTTTCCAGCCAGACCCCATTCATTTTATAGCAAAGTCATATTTACAAAGGACACAAATGTGTCTCTTTATAAACATTTTAACACAGTTTTTTCATTAAAACATAATTTTATGATTTTTTTGCCTTCCTTTCCCCAAGTTAACGTCCTAGCTTTCCTTTCTGGTGTGCCCTTGTCTTTGCTGTGACTTCGGAGGTTCTCTTCTGCCCCTCTTGTGTCTCTGCCTGACCTGTAGTTACTCACTAGTGTCTGGAATTTCAGTGTGGTTTTACCACTGAAGTTTTTCTTCCTTGTTAAAATGCAAATGCTTTCTGGAGCAGAGCCACTTAGAATCACGTGAAGAGGGGTCATCTTTATTGTTCCTGTGGCTCCTGGCCTGGGACGTTTCTTCTGAAGGATGGGAGGAGCATCCATGCCTGCAACCTGATTTGATGGGAATGTCCCTATCCCGTAGGCATCTATAGCGTAAGAATGCTTATCATGTGTACAAACGATTAATTATGACATTTGTAATTAAACACCTTTGACCATGTTGGTTGACACAATCGAAATCCGAAAGAGCACAACACTTGAGCATTTGCCCAGTGCCCCGAGAGCCTTGAACATGGCTGGAGCTTCCTAAGGACCAAGGTGCACAGCCACTGCTGAGAACCTGCCTGTGGTCCCCAGAGGCCTCCAGGCTCTGACTGCCAGTGACTGCCAGCCTCACAGGGTACCTCCCTTCACCCCACTTTCTCCTGGCTTCCTCTGCTTCTCACCTTTTGTTTGTCAGCCGGAAGTTTGCAGGGAAAGTCATGTTATTTTTGCTTCCTGATGCAGGGCAGAGAGGCAAGGGGCATAATAAGGGGGCAGAGTGGCACCTTCACTCAAATTTTCCCCAAGAGACCTCTGAGCCCCAAGCTTTGCCTGGTGCGTCCATTATCTCTCTCTCTTTCTCTCTCTCTCTCACCTTAGCTGCAACTGTGGCAACAAGAAAGACATGGGTAGGTTATCTAGGATTTGTATTGTCTCCATTAATGCTTCCTCCGATAACGAGGTTAATTGAGAGTTGACAGTAATTGCTTTCTGTGGGCATGAAGCACTAAATATGATTTTTGTGACCCATGGACCTAAAGTGTCTACTTCATGGACTCTATCTCTAGGATATATAAAAATAATGAAGCATTCCAATCAAAGATAATTGGAGCAAAGTTTTGTTTGAGAGTAACCTTGAAGAAATCAGCGGGGTTGCTTGAGTGAACATAGCATGTATCATCCTGATTTGTGTAGATGCCCAGAAATGCAAAGCTGGCCTTGATTTAGTAACACTAATGGCCGGAAACCACCACCACTCCCAAAGCCTCGCAACTGCATTTTGCAGGGATAACCCATGGGAGGCTCTTCGTACCATGCGCAGTTTATTTCTGAACCCTGTCACCCTTTTAAAGAAGCATTACAAATAACTCTATGACATTATGTGGTCTGGAAGGACTGAAGTTCATTAGGAGCAATCAAACCAAGAATGTCTTTTGTCTCCTGTGAGTTTGTTGACTTTTGTGTTAGCAGATACCCTTCTGGTTAAGAGAATCAGCTAAGACTTGCAACGAAGCAAGTAAACAAACAAAAAAAAGGTAAAGACAAAGAGGAGGAGTGGCAAAAAAAAAAATGAGAATGATGAGTATGAAAGTGCTTCTTTCAGATATTCTATATGTGTTTTCAACTACAATCCCCTTTAATGACCAAGAGCTCTCATACTTTCTCCATTCATTCAAGTGTATGTATCCCATTCATTTGCGGCTTCTCAGCTTGCAGGAGACATGTCATCAGATCTCCCCACCTCCCCCATACATCTTTGTCCCTGGTGTCACTTGGGTTGCTCGAGACCAAAAGCTGGGCTGTTGCTTAACTAACATTGCTGAGGGCTGAGGATGAGGATGTCCCTCTCTGTGGAGCGGGGGAGAGGATCCGAGAAGAACCTGGAAATTTGGATTGTTCTAACCAGGGATGGACATCCAGGGCATCCCGAGCAAACCAGGATGTGCCAAGATAGGGTCTTCTGGAATTTGGGCTTTTTATCTGAGTTTAGTCTCAAAGTTATTCGTTCAGTAACCGTCTCCGGTGTTACAAGTGTGTTTTTGTGAAGATGTGGTGAAGATTTGATATGTATCAACCTAGTCTAGGTACCTTGAAATTTTGTTTTTGCTTGTGATGGAGTCTGTATGATACCTGCTTCCTTAGGATATATGGAAAATGTAATTTGAAATCTCAAATGCAAACTTAAAGAAAAAGTATTTAGCAAGTATTTTCAAAAAGTGATTCGTAAGGCTTCATTTATTGGCATACCTGCTAAATCTAAGCTGTTATTCACAAAAATGTTGTGAAGTGTACAAATTTAGGTCATATCCTTACAATCTAAAAAAACATTATTTTCCTTTCTGATTTTTAAGTAAGAGATTGGCTTAAATGGAAAGCAAGCATTAATTTATATTAATTACTAATATAAATATCTGTTAATGTAACACATAAAGGAAGGGAATTTTATTCTGTTTGAGAGTATATGAAGCAAATGCCTTTCCTCCTGTTTTGATATTAAGGGGAAATTTTTAAAAAAGCACATTATTTGCTTTATTCTACAAACTCTGGATTTAATATAAAAATACACTTCATATCCACTGATCCTCTCTTTATTAAATTTTCACACAGGTACCTAAAACCAAACTCTTTTCTGGTTTTTTTTTTTTAAACCTTCATTGATGTTTTAAGTTTCTTCAAATGCTCTTTTCCTTTCTCTTCACCTTTGAGGTTAAAAATGTAACATGTGTTAGGTCATATTTTATGGTAAAACCCAGTTCATTTTAGGTTAAACCAATCGTATGCTTTCTTCCTGCACTGAAGTGAGTGTGAGTTGGATTGCCAGTGAGGGAGGTTTCACAGATGGGTATTCCTTCAAGATCAGTAAGCGAATGAACTTTTTCCTCCCCTACCAAGAGAAATACTTGGGAGACTGTAATTACCTAACCTAGGTGAGTGGTCTTACATCATTTTTTGGATAGCCTTTTCCAAAGACCAAGGACATAATGTGATTAGACAGATGTACCTGATAGGGAACCAGGTTGCTTCTCGACAATCTTACATATATTTGTCTCCTAGATGGAAACCAAAGATTTTCTGCCTACGTGATCTATGTAATTTGTACAGCTTCATGGAACAGTCAGCTTGCTCGATGCTTGCAAGACAAATTTCTTCAACACAAAAAATAATCACAGTTTAATAACATTTTCTATAGGTGCTCACTTTTAATCACACTCCAGTGGAAAGCACACATTGATATCCAGAACATTCAAAGGACAGAAGCTCTAGTCAAGTCAATAATTATTTGTGGGTACAAGGAGCTCACTAGGTAAGCAGTACTGAGTGCTAAAAGCCAAGATGCCAGTGACTAAGAATTGATCTTGTCCTTCAAGAGTCTCAACGTCTAGAGAAAGTGACTTTTTATAAAGCTCTATGAACAAGTATGGTGAAGAAGGCATGGTGTAGATAACAGTGCCGGAGTCTAAGGTGAAGAATTATCCTAGAAGAGGAAGGAATTGATTTTAGTGACTGGGAGGTCTTGGAAGACTTCCCAGAAATGATGATGTTGGAGCTCTGTTTTGACAAATGACCACAAACTTATTGGATGTTTAAGTTAATGATGCTTTCAGCTGCAAGTAACAGAACCCCCATAGGTGTCCACCTGGTTCACTCTTTTAATTCATTCAAGTCTCTGTTCAAATCATCACCTCGCAGAAAAGCTTCCATGAATAATCAATATAAATTAGCTTTCCATTATTCTCAATCTCCTTACCTTGCATTATGTTCTCCATAATGATTACCACTACCTGGCACGTTCTATGTTTATTCTTTTATTTCTGTAACAGACGTCTCCTCTGACTTTGCACCCTGGGAAGCCAGAGAGGTTGCATGTTTGATCTACTGCTATAACCCAAGCCTCAGGAGCAAGGCCTAAATAATTCAGTATTTATTGAGTGAATATACATCCAACTGTGGCTTAAGCAATAAAGATATTTAATATCTCACAAAACAAGAAGCCTGTAAGCAGGTAGTTTCAGGATGGTATTGCTTGGTGTTATCATTTGAGACTTAGGCATTTTGTATTGTCCACTTTCTTTTCTCCCGAGTGTTGACTTTTTGCCTTGAACTTGCTACCTACAGTCTCAAGAGGGTTGATAAAAGTCCCAAACATCACCTCCTTTGCAATCATGTTCAGGGCAGGAAGAGGAAGTTCTTTAGGGAGCTCTCCCCATGTGTTTGTCTCTTCATCAGGATAATGAATATTTCCTCTAAGCCCCGTCTACAGACTTCCCCATAGGTTTCATTTGTTAGAAGAGTCACATGGCTAGAACCAGCTGCAAGGGAGGCTGGGAAAGCAAGTGGGAGAAGGAAATGAGCTTATTGTAAGGGCTTCAACGTATTATGATTTATCCTTAGGGGTTGGGCACATTGCTGCCCAAATAAAATGAGGAGTTTTAAGAACTATGATACATAACAAATATTGAGAATAACTATTAAATGTAAACTGAGTAAAAACAAATAGGATTTTAAGTAATTTTTTGTTTATCTGTTGTTTTATGAAAAATAGATAAAGTAAAACTAATGAGACTTATCATGGACATTTCCTATCTGAGCCAAGGAAGGCATATTTTTTTCCCATTTATTCTCTGCCAGCACCATTTTTTGTACATTTTAATTCGTGTTCTTATAAACAGCTATCAAAATCTGGTATTTGAAGAAGTTCTTCTCAAACAAAGTCTCATATGTTATACAAGTCACTAAACGGTTTCTGTTCAGTTTCTGAAACTCCTGAGGAAATTTGTGAGAGCTGGCCCTGCCACAGACCAGCAACTCAGACAGGTGGACGACCAGGTTCGACGAGTAGAATCTTTCTTGACTAGCCCCCAAGAAGTGGTAGAGACTAGTCATGCACTGAGTGTCATTTCACAGAATTCCCACTCTCTCTGGGCCAAAGGGCCACAAAAGTGTCTCAGGAAATGTAGACATCTTTTTTTCATATTTATACCCATAAGTATGATACATATTTGAAGTACATGATTGAGAAATGGTAGACTTGATCTTCAGTAACATTAATAATGTGACACATATTATAAAATAGACACACGATTCTTGTTCTCAAAAATAAGACACCCCCCCCCCCATCCCAGTCAGGATCTTTGTATGCCCTTGTTTGGGAAACCAAGAACAAGATGCAGTATTAACTGTTGATTAAAAAGGAAAACAAAATCGGAACACAGTATTTTTCTTCTTCCTTCTCTGCTTATCTTTCTTCCTCCTTCTCAATCTCTCTCTCTCCCTCTCTCACCTTTTGCCTTTTACCCCAACCTCATCTCCTTCTCTGTAGAAAAAGAAACAGTGATTTGCTGTGTGGGTGCCCTGAAATCACTCTAGCCCCCTGGATGTCATCTGGTGACTCTTACCTGTTTTAGCTGGGTCAGAATGTGCTGTATCACATCAGCTGATAGCACAAGGAACATTTGCCCCCGAGGAAGGAGCCAGTGGACTTTCCACCTACGCAAGGTTTATTAACTTTTAGTTGTGCCTGTGGGATGACCGTGCTAATGATTTGCTTATCTTACTGTGAATAGCAAGTTCTACGTAGGACTTTCCTTCATCATGTCTTCCTTTAGCTCTCTTAGGAATGGAAGTTAAGGCGTGATTCTAACTTTGGGGGACATGTCCGGGGACAGGTGGGAAGGTGGGAAGATGAGGAACTGAGGGACAATGAGGGGAGAGCCTGCATGGAGCCACAGCTCACAGGGAGCCCTGGAGCCCCGCTCACGGTCTTCTAAACTCCTCTGAAGGGCACCTGCCAAGAGGTTTCCCTCTCCAGAATGCCCATTTATCCCGCAGATTACATCTGTGCTCCATTCACACAAAGGAGCAAACACACTGGGTGTTGGGCTGCGCTGCTAAGGTTTGGTGGATGGGGAGAAAACGAAGGGAGCATGTCTCAGAAGGAACCAGAAGGAGCCCTTCTGTTCCAGTCTGCTTTTGGGTGCTCTACCATGTTCATTGTTCGCCAAGGGGAGACTGGGGAAGAATGGGAAACAAGAAAATTCTGAGCGTTTAAGTGGAGGTGTGCCCGCGTTGGGCGGTGTGAACGGAGATAAGTTTTCTCTCCCCTTTTGGATTCCCTCACGACTTCGCCTTAAGGAGGGACCCTCCCCTTTCCTCACCTTAAAACTCCACTACAAAGTTAGGATGACTACCTTCCTACAAGCACAAATAATGAAACAGGAAGAAGACTCAGCACTCCCATGCCCAGAAAATAATACAAGCATGCGTATGCCCAGGGGATGCTGTCAAAATTAGCCTTGAGTCAACACAGAGAAACAGCCCCTAGATTCATTAATAGAGTAACATTTTTTTTTCCATTTTATTTATTTTTTCAGCGTAACAGTATTCATTCTTTTTGCACAACACCCAGTGCTCCATGCAAAACGTGCCCTCCCCATTACCCACCACCTGTTCCCCCAACCTCCCACCCCTGACCCTTCAAAACCCTCAGGTTGTTTTTCAGAGTCCATAGTCTCATTAATAGAGTAACATTTTTGTCTGAATATTCAGAAGTGCTACCTGCTCTTCCCTCGGGCTGCAATTGCCTTAGAATTTTCAAAAGGACACCACACACCCAGAGGCATTTGCAGTTGCCTTTCTTTTTTGTTTCCAGCCAGTGGAAGAGCGGTTCCATTTGCACGTTTTGAGATGTCTCATCATCTCCCTTCCCGCAGAGGCAAAACCCACAAACAACTCAAGGGGCTGAAAAAAATCTAAAAATGAGCACTAACTTCTGCTCCCTGCTACTGGGGGACAGATACGGTGCTAAGGGCTTTACTTTAACTGCGTATTCAACCCTCATAGCCTCAAACGGGAGGAATTTCCGTCACTCTCACTTCACAGAAGATGCTTCTATGGTACAGTTGTACAGATGGAGTTCCCACTTTACAGGGCGCGAGTCTGAGGCCCCTGGTGCAGCCGGGACCTCACCCAGACCCTGACCACTGGGGAGCTTACCGTTAGCAGGTACTCTGCTTCTTGACAAACCAGACCTAACTTTGCTTTTCATCATTCGCCTGATGGCTTTTTTTAGCTACGTACAGAAGTTCTGAGCTGACCACAATTTCTAATTTAGGAGAATACATCAGAGTAAGAAAGGGAGTTATACAGAATCTGGATTAAAAGTCACTGTTTATCCTTTTCCCTGAGGCTATTTAACAAAAGCTGTTCATTTGTGCTTATTACTGTTTCCATTTGATGTATTATTTCACACCATGTAGCCAATGGTTTTATACAGTTTTAGAGGCCAGTTTGCAAAGTATAAGTTTTGGCCAAAAAAACAAAACAAAACAAACAAACAAAAAATCTTCCTGTTTTGTCTTCTTGTTTCAACCATTGAGTACAGATTTAAGCTCCCCCATTTACCCAATGTGCTTGTTTTTAATATCTGAAAATCAGGTTTTATCAATGGAATTAGCATCATTTTTAAAAATGGTTACTAAATGTATCCAGTATCATCTGCAACTCATCTCTGGGGTTGCAAGAAGGCACAGTTCGTGGCTACAGGATTGCAAAAGAATATTTTCGGCAAGAAATGATCCAGTACATTCCATATGGGTATCCTAACAAATGAACTGTGCCTACCCCAGAAAATATTTTACTAAGAATTCCTGAAAGCAATTTTGTTCTGCTTTATCAGGAGAAGCTTTTCAGTTAAATCTGCTTTTCTTTTTAAATTTATAATTTATACCTCCACCTATGTTCCCCAAGGATTTGAGGTGGTCTAAATCAGATCAGTTCATTAAATTGAACTACTCTCCTGGGCCTCAGCCTCATTCAGCAGAGGCGGCCTGTAAATAATCTTGTCTATTTGGATGAGTGTCTTCTCTGCTATATTGCAGGATACACAGAAGAACTTTCTTGTGCATTTTATCTTGCAATGCCAGGCAAGCCAGGAAAATGGGAAAACATCTCCAATAGACCTTCTGGCAAGTTTATTGAATGCTATGTGCTGTGTTAAACGCTCTCACACAATTTCACTTACTCTCCAAGGGGATCTTATAAAAACAAGAAGCAGTAGGCAAGACGAAGCTCACTCATCCCCAAGTCTGTGATCCCAGCACCAGGACCTGCACCCTGAGAGAGGGTGGACAAGCTGTTGCCACAACAGGCCGCAGCAGTCAGTCCTTGCCTTGCTTGGTCCTTCCTGGAGAATAATGCCTGCCATATTGGACCTGGTCAGTCATGTTTGATGCATGCTTGATGCTTTAAGGGCCTCAAGTAAAAAAGGTAGGAAGGAAGGAGAAAGCAAGCAAGCAAGCAAGCAAGCAAGCAAGCAAGTTAACTCTCAGGCAAAAGAATCATCCACAGAAAGTAGATTTTCTCTCCAATCTTGGCACATTCCTGAACTGCTGACCTTCAGAGTAATTAGTTTAGTCTAACCCCCTGGCTTTTAATTGACAAAAGGTGTTCTTAAACAACAACAACAAAAATCCATAATTGATCAGCAATTCTAGAGGAGCCTGAGCAGATGGCAAAGAATTCAAGTAGCTCAAATGCCAGAACACAACTCTTGAAATGCTGTTGGGCAGACAGAATGCTGACGCTCAGGCTGCATAGATGCTTCTTTGGGCCAGTTTGGTTCCAGAGATGACCATTTGTTTATTGACTCCTTTCACCTTTGTTTATACAGCAGAGATCATCATAGAATAATTTAAAGGGCAAAAACAAAAGTCCTTCCAATCCAAGAGCATGGAACAGTCTTCCATCTTTTTGTGTCTTCTTCAATTTCTTTCATGAGTGTTCTGTAGTTCCTCGAGTACAGGTCCTTTACCTCTTTGGTTAGGTTTATTCCCAGGTATCTTATGGTTCTTGGTGCTATAGTAAATGGAATCGATTCTCTAATTTCCCTTTCTGTATTTTTGTTGTTAGTGTATAGGAAAGCCACTGATTTCTGTACATTGACTTTGTATCCTGCCACGTTACTGAATTGCTGTATGAGTTCTAGTAGTTTGGGGGTGGAGTCTTTGGGGTTTTCCATATAAAGAATCATGTCATCTGTGAAGAGAGAGAGTTTGACTTCTTCCTTGCCAATTTGGATACCTTTTATTTCTCTTTGTTGTCTGATTGCTGTTGCTAGGACTTCTAATACTATGTTGAACAAGAGTGGTGAGAGTGGGCATCGTTGTCGTGTTCCTGATCTCAGTGGGAAGGCTACAAGCTTTTTCCCATTGAGAATGATATTTGCTGTGGGTCTTTCATAGATAGATTTTATGAAGTTCAGGAATGTTCCCTCTATCTCTATACTTTGAAGCGTTTTCATCAGGAACGGATGCTGGATTTTGTCAAATGCTTTTTCTGCATCAATTGAGAGGACCATGTGGTTCTTCTCTCTTCTCTTATTGATGTGTTCTATCACATTGATTGATTTGCGAATGTTGAACCAACCTTGCATCCCAGGGATGAATCCCACCTGGTCATGGTCGATAATCTTTTTAATGTGCTGCTGGATCCTGTTTGCTAGGATCTTGTTGAGAATCTTTGCATCCATATTCATCAGTGATATTGGTCTGAAATTTCAAAATTGCTTCAAAGAGCTGGAGCAAATAATCCTAAAATTTGTATGGAATCAGAAGAGACCCCGAATTGCTAAGGAAATGTTGAAAAACAAAAACAAAACTGGCGGCATCACGTTATCCGATTTCAAGCTTTACTACAAAGCTGTGATCACCAAGACAGCATGGTACTGACATAAAAACAGACACATAGACCAGTGGAACAGAGTGGAGAGCCCAGATATGGACCCTCACCTCTATGGTCAAATAATCTTCGACAAAACAGGAAAAAATATACAATGGAAAAAAGACAGTCTCTTCAATAAATGGTGCTGGGAAAACTGGACAGCGATATGTAGAAGAATGAAACTCGACCATTCTCTTACACCGTACACAAAGATAAACTCGAAATGGATAAAAGACCTCAACGTGAGACAGGAATCTATCAGAATCCTAGAGGAGAACATAGGCAGTAACCTCTTCGATATCAGCCACAGCAACTTCTTTCAAGATATGTCTCCAAAGGCCAAGGAAAGAAAAGCGAAAATGAACTTTTGGGCCTTCATCAAGATCAAAAGCTTCTGCACAGCAAAGGAAACAGTCAACAAAACAAAAATGCAACCCACGGAATGGGAGAAGATATTCACAAATGACAGTACAGACAAAAGGTTGATATCCAGGATCTATAAAGAACTTCTCAAACTCAACACACACAAAACAGATAATCATATCAAAAAATGGGCAGAAGATATGAACAGACACTTCTCCAACGAAGACATACAAATGGCTATCAGACACATGAAAAAATGTTCATCATCACTAGCCATCAGGGAGATTCAAATTAAAACCACATTGAGATACCACCTGACACCAGATAGAATGGCCAAAATTAGCAAGACAGGAAACAACGTGTGTTGGAAAGGATGTGGAGAAAGGGGAACCCTCTTACACTGTTGGTGGGAACGCAAGTTAGTGCAGCCACTTTGGAGAACAGTGTGGAGATTCCTGAAGAAATTAAGAATAGAGCTTCCCTATGACCCTGCAATTGCACTGCTGGGTATTTACCCCAAAGATACAGATGTAGTGAAAAGAAGGGCCATCTGTACCCCAATGTTTATTGCAGCAATGGCTACGGTCGCCAAACTGTGGAAAGAACCAAGATGCCCTTCAACGGATGAATGGATAAGGAAGATGTGGTCCATCTACACAATGGAGTATAATGCCTCCATCAGAAAGGATGAATACCCAACTTTTGTAGCAACATGGACGGGACTGGAAGAGATTATGCTGAGCGAAATAAGTCAAGCAGAGAGAGTCAAGTACCATATGGTCTCACTTATTTGTGGAGCATAACAAATAACATGGAGGACATGGGGAGATGGAGAGGAGAGGGAGTTGAGGGAAACTGGAAGGGGAGATGAACCATGAGAGACTATGGACTCTGAAAAACAACCAGAGGGTTTTGAAGGGGCGGGGGGGGGGGTTGGGTGGGAGGTTGAGGAACCAGGTGGTGGGTAATAGGGAGGGCACGTACTGCATGGAGCACTGGGTGTGATGCCAAAACAATGAACACTGTTATGCTATAAATAAACAAATAAAAAAAAAAACACTAAAGTCCACCCGAATTTCCGTAATGAGCATTTATTTCTTTTATAGTAAGAAAATCTCACGTGTATTCTCATTTGCAAATGTATTGTTGTCATTTGCAGATGTTTATGCTCTAAATTTAAAAGGTAATTATTCCTAGAAGAAGAAATAAGATTGATATGCAGTTGATACGACGTTCAAAAACAAACACACCAACCTTTCCAAAAGTTCTTTATCCATTGCAAACGATGCACAGAAATTTCTATGTATTTTCTGGTTTGTTTATGCATATAACCTAAACTAACGAAAACGTCACCGCTTTTCCTCTCCTGTCTCCACAGCAATTCAGAGAGAGCTATGTGACCATTTGTGGGTATCCCAGTGTGCTGGGAGTATTTAAATGTCACTGTAGTCCAGAACCAAAGACCCATATACTCAATTTTATCAATCTTTTCTAAGGGGATCTTTCTCTCAGCCAATGAACTCATGCAAACTAAATGATAACAGACTAAAGTTTAACTAAGAAGGATAATTGAATAATTTGTAATGATAAAAATAATATTGTCAGGTAGACTAAAATCTGTATATACTCTCTCTAGAACAGAACAATTTGAAGAAGACAAAGAGTATGGCAGGTGATCAGATTACTAGTCTGATGCATCCTTTTGCTCCACAGGGACTGACGTACTGAGTAGATCAGAAGCAACCTTGGGTGGCCAGGGGCACCTCTTCTCTATGCAAAGCAGGAGACCCATTCTTGCCCTGTTATTCCATAAGCGTGTCCACGGTGATGATACTTCTTCCTGTTAACAGATCCTCTTGGGAACCCTGTAATTCATTTAATCAGACTTCAAGTCCACTGTTATAACAGTGTTCTGGTCAGGCCATTGTGATATTATACCCAAGACACTGAATATAGGCAGTCATTGATCCATAGCTACCTAACAGGATGCTTCTACAAAAGGATGTTCTAATTACTTAATTAACTTTTATTAGATTAAATTAAATTAGATCTTTCTTAATTTTATTCTCAGGTGGTAACTTTAAATTCAAGTTGAGGTTAGCTGGATGTCTCTCCCATGTACTTATAGCTGCCTTGTGGATATTCATTTTAATGCAATCCTATCTAATAATAGACTACAGTCCCCTTTTATTAAAAAGAGAAAGGGATCCCAATTATTCTAATGTTGTTTCGTCTTATGGTGTCACTTATCTCTCGAATTCTCCCCTCATGGTCCAGTAGCTGTTTGTCCCTCTTTTGCTCGGCTTCTTTATTCTCTGTCATGGATGAAGGACCTCAATGTGAGAAAGGAATCCATCAAATCCTTGAGGAGAATGCAGGCAGCAACCTCTTCGACCTCAGCCATAGCAACATCTTCCTAGGAACAACGGCAAAGGCAAGGGAAGCAAGGGCAAAAATGAACTGTTGGGATTTCATCAAGATCAAAAGCTTTTGCACAGCAAAGGAAACAGTTCACAAAACCAAAAGACAACTGACAGAATGGGAGAAGATATTTGCAAACGACATATCAGATAAAGGGCTAGTATCCAAAATCTATAAGGAACTTAGCAAACTCAACACCCAAAGAACAAACAATCCAATCAAGAAATGGGCAGAGGACATGAACAGACATTTCTGCAAAGAAGACATCCAGATGGCCAACAGACACATGAAAAAGTGCTCCACGTCACTCGGCATCAGGGAAATACAAATCAAAACCACAATGAGATATCACCTCACACCAGTCAGAATGGCTAAAATTAACAAGTCAGGAAATGACAGATGCTGGAGAGGATGTGGAGAAAGGGGAACCCTCCTCCACTGTTGGTGGGAATGCAAGCTGGTGCAACCACTCTGGAAAACAGCATGGAGGTTCCTCAAAATGTTGAAAATAGAACTACCCTATGACCCAGCAATTGCACTACTGGGTATTTACCCTAAAGATACAAACATAGTGATCCGAAGGGGCACGTGTACCCGAATGTTTATAGCAGCAATGTCTACAATAGCCAGACTATGGAAAGAACCTAGATACCCATCAACAGATGAATGGATAAAGAAGAAGTGGTATATATACACAATGGAATACTATGCAGCCATCAAAAGAAATGAAATCTTGCCATTTGCGACGACGTGGATGGAACTAGAGCGTATCATGCTTAGTGAAATAAGTCAATCGGAGAAAGACAACTATCATATGATCTCCCTGATATGAGGACATGGAGAAGCAACATGGGGGGTAGGGGGATAGGAGAAGAATAAATGAAACAAGATGGGATTGGGAGGGAGACAAATCATAAATGACTCTTAATCTCACAAAACAAACTGGGGGTTGCTGGGGGGAGGTGGGATTGGGAGAGGGGGAGCGGGCTATGGACATTGGGGAGGGGAGGCGAACCATAAGAGACTATGGACTCTGAAAAACAACCTGAGGGTTTTGAAGGGTCAGGGGTGGGAGGTTGGGGCAACTTGAGGGTTTTGAAGGGTCAGGGGTGGGAGGTTGGGGGAACAGGTGGTGGGTAATAGGGCACGTTTTGCATGGAGCACTGGGTGTTGTGCAAAAAGAATGAATACTGTTACGCTGAAAAAATAAATAAAATGGAAAAAAAATAAAAAAAAGAGAAAGGGAAAGAGAGACAGAGAGCAAGAATTTGATTATTCAGTGATTAAGTGACAAAAGGTCTAAATAGTTTTTTGAAAAAGAAATTTCTATCAATGCTGTTTGATTGGCAGTGGTTCTCCAACATAATAAAAATGTCTTGTGTGAGGTTTAGGGATATGTTTAATTATTTTATTTGTTGTCACTCGACAGAGAGTGAAAGAAGCCTTGCTCAATTTGTGTTCAAATGGAATTCAATTTAAAATGGATCATTTTTAAACTTTGAGCCCATAAAAGGAGGGTTAGTTAGTAGAATGCAAAAACGACCGATGTTATGGGGTGATCTCACCTCTGTGAGGCATTAGGAGACCAGATGTACTTAAAAGAATGTGAGCCTTGGAGGAAGACGTGGGTTTTAATTCTGGATCCACCACTTCCTAATACAAATTTCATAGGCTCCCCAAATCCTGGTTTTCTAATGTGATGGGTGAGCTCAATGAAACCTAACTCACTTGGGTTATTGTGAAGGACAACAAAAGTCACAGAGTAGTTAGAACAGTATCCAGCAGGATGACAAGTAAAGAGTGTCAGTTTCCTTCCATTTGCCTCAAAAGTGGTCTCACATCACAGAGAATGTCCTGAGAGACGGGAGCATCTTTCAGCAAAGTATTCACACCGCTCCATTGCAAACACTCATTCAAAAGGTTAGAGTGTATAAGTTCTTGAAATTCCAAGGGTATGTATGGTCATACCATCCAAAATCCCAGAAGTGCTTATCGTTCAGGAAAGCAGTAGAAGGTGGAAGGAAAGGTTCAAATACTGGAAAAAGGCTTCAGGGGAAAATAATACACCACTGGTGGGGTTTATGTCCTAAGTTAGAAATGGGTCTGCTCTGCTACACCTTCCTCACCCACCATTTCCAACTTAGTTCACCTAGAAATTTGAGGGGTGGTGGATACATCTTTTATTTTCCAGTGCAAATAAGCAACTGATTGATTGAACTAGTGGGTTGAAAATTGCACAAAAGAGGAAAAAATTCTTATTTCTTGAACGTTCTGACCTGTCTTTAGAATTTTCATCAGAGAAATCTATCTACATTATTATTGATGAATATTAGGCCTTTTTCCAAGTTGTTGGCAGTTCTGGGCAATACTGCTTTGAACATTCTTGTACATTCCTTCTCCTGCTCCACATGTGTAAGAGATTCTCCAGGAGAAAAGCTTCCTAAACAGTAAGCCGCAATGAAATACAAGTGTGCCAAGGCATGTCCATCACCTCTGCCCCTGCGAATCTGAGCATGGTCTGGGGTGCCATAGTTATGGCCCCATTTTATCAGATTTTTTTTTCCTGTACCTACAGAGGTGCTTCACTAATCTTTTTCTGTATGCTTGTTTTCTATTTCATTAATCGTTTGGCTATTCTTTGCTGTCGTCTGAAGATGTACACCTCACTCATTAATTTTTACACCTCCCTTTCTACTGTAAGTATCGGAGGCTGCAAAATTCCCTCATTTAACACTTTAACTACATCCCACAAGAATTGCATCTACCATTTTTATTGCTCTTTATTTCTAAATATTTTCCAGAGACCATTATGATTTGGTGTTTGATCTCCAGTTTTTAAAGCATGTTTTTAGATTGTCAAACATACAGGGATTTTTATGTTTCTATTATTGATTTCAAACCCAATTGCCCTTTGGCCAGAGGCTATGATCAGTAAGATACCAATATTCTGAAATTTTCGTAATTGCTTTTTAGTTTAAATGGTGGCAGATTTTTATATTCTTAACTTGAACGTTAAAAGAACACACATTTCAGATCACTACATCTTCCTGAAAGCTCATATCAGGCCATAAACCCACATGATTGCTGTCTTAAGGTTCTGATGGCTATCTTATGGTTATGAATTTTCAGGGTAGTTCTTCTTTCTCTGTCTTCTCAGTACAGAGCTCAGGTTCCAACAGCCATGTTTTCCTCAGTGTCCACTTCTGGACACTTTCATGGAAAGTGTAACCTTCTGGGGTACTAGCTTTAGGTGGAGGCCTCAGTGGGACTCCCCACCTAGGGCAGCCTTTATCTTGTATCTCTTGAATTCCACAGAGCCTCCAAAGATAAGTTTAGGGTCCCTGTGTGACAGATAGTTCCGGAGGAAAGCTGGCCTCTGGTGCTTGCTGCTCTCCTGGATTCTCCCTCACTTTACTTTGACACCAACAGTTTCACTTTTTGTCACATTGCAGTTTCTTTCAAAAGATGCTTCATGTTTCCTGGATATGTTAGGAAACAACAAAATCAAGGTTATATAGCAAGATATGTATATTTAAGAAGGGGAGACACACAGATATGAACATTTGGCATTTATATGAGTGAATGTATACCTTGTTTCTTGTTTTTACCAAAAGAAACACTGGAAGAATGAAAGAGAAACTGATACATGGTTACCTAAACATTTAATGAAACTTTTTTCCTTTTTTTTTTTTTTTTTTTTTTGATGGTAGTTTTCATTGGGAGAGTAAGTTTGGAACATTTATTCCATCCTATAGCTGGATATGTAAGTAAGTTCTGATTCCCTTTTTACCACATCTTATCTAGAGAATGGGTTCATCTAGGGCTCCTACTGAATCTTCTTTGTATCAGTGTCTCCATAAGAGAAGCTATCTTCCCTTGAAGTCCCTTTTCAAGAAATGTTTGTGCCAGATGATCAGGGTTAACCTATACCATTGTGGAATTAAAGAACATTAACTGTTCCCGTTGTGTTTATTAGCTCTAGCTATATTATTGGGCACTTTCTGGAGTACTTGATCACCCTTTTCATTCAGTCTGGGCAGCTGGCTGTAATCTTTATAGTTTTCCAACTGAGTGGCAACTACTCCTGATTCACACTTATTATATCGGTCAGACCTTCATATTTCTTTCCCCCCATTTCTTTCTGTAGCTTGATGGATAACCAGGAAGGGGAACAGACAGAGTTTCCACCCTCAAAGACTCCTCTTCTCCACACCCTACCTCCTCACAGTGCATACCACCTTACCAACCAGGCCCACAGCCTGCAGGACTCTCAGGGCCATGTAACAAACCTTCAAGAGAAGGCTGCTTCCACTAGAAGCCACCACCAGCCAACTTCGGATCCACTTGGTGGGAACTAAAGGTGACCATAAAAGCTATCATTTCTACGTTTCAGTCAGGGTTGAAACAGGCCAAGTGGAGATACCTGAGACTCTGAAAAGAGCCAGAGCCAGAGGAATGTGGCCTGATTGGTGGGTTCAGCCCGTAGTTACAGGGATGATACCTAGCCTGACCTGGGCCAAGTGTCTGAGGACTTGGTCTTAAGCACCTAAGCCCATAAGCTGGTGTTCTGGGGAAAGACTTGCATCCCAAAGATGACATGAGAATCAGACAGGAGCTTATTTGGTAAAATTTGAGTAAGGAAGGGAGCATGACTCCAAGGTGCAAGACAAGACCCAAATATCAGTTAGGCCCAGCAAATATTCTTTCTCTATCCAGCAAATATGAATTTGCCAGAGGGAGGATGAACCTTGTCACATAGTCCTTACTGAGATGCTTGAGACACCACTGATGCATCGATTCCTGGCAAAGACAAGAATGAGTCTCTTGACTGGGTCTGCATTCCGTGCTCCTGTTTATGGCCTTGGATGCCATGCTTGATCCGAAAGAGCAGCCTGGTGATTTTTCTCCATGTGTCACCATCTTTCTTTTTCTTCTGGGGTTTCTAGAATGATTAACCAAACATTTTACTCACCAGACATTCATTGAATTCCTGTTACATGCAGGCCTTCTTAGAGGACTTAGAAATGAAATAGTCTTTGGTATTTAACCATTCACTCATTCAATTATTAATTGCTTCAAAAGTAGGTACTATTATGTATAAGAAGTATTAAAAGAGGTTAAAAGCATTGGCTCTGGGGTCTCATTGTCTGGCCTCAAATTATCACTTGGCCACTTTTTGACCCTGGGAAAGTTATTTCTTCATCTATAAAGCCAGAAGAATAATAGTAGCTACCTCAAAGTAGTTGTAACTCTTAAATAATATTTTTCCTATGAAGCCCCTGTTCTATGCAAAGTAGAGACTAAATAGGTATAAACCTGCCTTCATAAAGCACTAGAAAAGATTACATTTATATACTATTCTCAGAATGTTTACATATAGTGATGGAGGGCACATTGCTAGCTGGCAGGGGCTAAGGCTGGGGAAGGGCATGACCCTAATGAGGTAACATTAGCAATTTTCTCGGTGGTGATGGAACTCTTCAGAATCCTGATTGTGGTAAAGGTTACACAAATGTATACATGTGGCAAAATTTCGTAGTATAATGTGCCCCCTCAGAAAATGAGTGCCTGTAAAAACTGGTGAAATCAGAATAGGTCTATGTGTCGTTTAGTTACAGTGTTATGCCAATGGCAGTTTTCTGGTTTGAAAATGCATCAGGCTTGTGTAAGAGGCTGGGTAAAGGAGGCATAGGAATTCTCTGTGTTATTTTTCAGCTTCTATTAGTCTTTGATTATTTCAAATAAAGAGCTAAGAAATAAACATATGAAGCACCAAGGGAAATGTGACGACGCAACCGAGATGAAACTGACTGGTCTTTACTCTCCCAGAGTTCACATCCCACTGGGAAGGGAAGCCAGTAATGACACACTCACTGATTCCGTCACGATGATGCTCAGCATCACGAAGGAAAACCGTAATGTGTTCATGCAAGGCAAAGGGACAGTCTTCTTGGAGGTTATGGTCTTTCGGACCCCTTCTATATGGTGATGATGAGCTGGTGGGGCTGGTGGGAGGCATTCCAGGCAAATGGAGCCCCACTGAGGGGCTGGAGAACAGATGGAGCCTTCCAGCAGCTTGGATGGACCAGCAGGTTAAAGGACGTGTAAGACTTAGTCGAATGGGCTGGTGTTATAAGCAGAAGACTGAGGTGGGTCAAAGAAAGACTAATTACTTTAGATAAGAAATTGTGGGGGATTTTTAGGTAGTGGGGACAACAGCACCATGAAAGTAACAGTTGATAGAGCTTGGATTTTGAAAAAAAAAAAAATGTAATGAATCTCAAGCTGCAGTTACAAAAAAACACAGAGGCATGGATACTTGGAAGTGTGGTGAGTTTGGGAAACTATACGTAGTCTGTTGATTGGGTTCCTGGAAGAAGCTGGAAGGGAACTGGAATGAGAATTTGGGACCAGATCACCACGGGAGTTTTGGTTTTATTCTGCAAACAAGGGGAGTCATTGGAAGTTTTAAACTGAGAAGTTCTTAAAGATTTTTAATAAGGTAACTCCGAGGCCAAGATAAAGCATGGATAGAATTTAAAGGAAACTGACGCCGGTGGCTCTAGCCAACGGGCTACCGCAACAGTCCAGAACAGGGACAGCGTGGCCTGGAACTGGGGTAAAGGCAGGAGGCACTGGGAACAGGGAATTAGAGAGGAGCCTTTGTGAAAGTCAACTGAAAAGGCGATGTGACCTTGGATCCAGGAGCTTCACTTAGTTTATTCCTCTGAAGTACTCAACGTGGGTGCTTAAAAAACATACATGTCACATGCCATCGCAGCATTATTGGAAACTGCAACAATTGAAATGAAGATACATATCTATTACTGAGTACTTAAGTAAATTGTGGTGTATAATCAGGCGGCGTTATAAAGTGCTTAAGAAAAATGGGATACCACTGTAAAACATTTTTAAGTTAAAAAATTGTAGAAGGCTAGCTATAGTGTGGTCTAATTCTCTAAAATAGTGAATGGAATGCCCATTAGATGCGTTGGAAAAGGTCATCCTTCTATTTCTATAGGGTGAGATTGCAAAGAACTTTTACTTTTTTACATTACATTTCCTTATGGTGGTGTATTACAAAGGCTTTCATGCTTAAATTTGCTTGTCTGGCACTCACACATGCATGGCATGGTCTTAGATTGGCCTTCCTGTGAGCAGGCTCAGGGTACCTGCAGAAGAAGGGGGCTCTTGGGAGAAACACCTGTTCGGAAGGGAGGAAGATGGTGTTGGGTAGAAGATGACCCACACTGCAGTTGAAACCTGCATCCTGAGACCTCTAGGGCTGGGATGACAGCTCAGAGTTGCCCTAAATGGAATGGATGCAGAGGGCCTGGGTGTTTGTTTCCTGGCATCAGTCAGACATTGCATTTAGACTGCCCCCACTCCCCCATGAGAAGGGGCATGACTTCAGGCAAGACAGTTCCCTGTAGCTGAGGGTAGTTCCCGGTGAGGGATGCAGCTCACAGCGGCTGGTGACCAGTGTTCCCAGCATCTAGGGGATGCACACATGGGCCCTGAAGCGGGAATCTGGGAGAAGCACTAGCATATCTGCCCCAGTTATTTGATACAAGCATAAAAGCTCTGTCTTTGCAGACCTTGCTGAGTGACCACACTTAGCTGGAGTGAATACAAAGATAAAGGAGGAAAAATGATGATCTCGATGCAGCACAAAATTCAGTGAAATGAAATGAAACATTTTTGATGAAAAAATCTTAGCAATTATGAGTAAAAAACCAGTTTTTTAGCCTGATGAGCACTTCCTCGAGCTTACCCTTTCACTGAAGCTCTGACCTCCTCTGTGGACAAGGCCCGTGGTGCCTTGGTACCCACTCCACCAATCTGCATGGGCCCAAGGCCATGATCATCCATGTCCATGGCCACAGTCCACAAAGCACTTTGATTCTGGTATGGGCATTTGCCCCAGTGGAAGCTCCAGTTTCTGTGTTTGCTAGTGTTGTTTTTTTCCCCTTATTGTGTTTTTGTCTACATGGGTGGGTTTTGTTTTGGTTTGTTTGTTTGTTTGTTTTTACTCCTAGTGATTTCCCTTCCTTTCTTGTCTGCTCACCAATATATTTGAAAGTATATTTGTTGTAATTTATTTAGCACCTAGTGTTTCACAGTAGGAAAATTTTTCAGTGTATCTAGTCCACGGTACTACAAAAAGCTTAACCCCCACTGTCTTTACCAAAGGCAGTTTTTCCTTTTACTGCTTATAATGTGACTTTCAGTTTTATGTAGTTTTGTATTTTATATTTTATTTATTTCCTAAGCTCGCCATGTTTATCTTGCTCTGTCTTTATTTAATCTCAGATTTTCATCTTTGACCTCTTTTCTTTAATGGAGAATTATTTGATCATTAATTAATCATTTTTCTGGTATGTATTGTTCAGCTGTCCTTTTTTGAGGGGAAATGGTCATATTCCACTTTCTGTCTCTCCTTCTGTCTCTCTCTCATCATATTTATGAACACATTCCATGCTATTTATTTTCTTATGATTACTCTTCCTTAAATTGGTTCTTTTAGAGCCAGCCATTTGCGAAACAGTAGTACTGGCGACAGGCTAGGGAACTGAGCTAGGGCAGCATGAATTTCTGTCTTTTTCCCCCACCTACCCCAACCTCTGTTGGAGAATGGCTTTTTTCTATGCTACACTCATCTCTCTCTCCTTCACTCATTTTGATCACAACCATTTTGTATGGTGACAGGAAGTTTAGGGTTCATCGGGTGAGCAGGAGCGGGCCACACAGGCTGCTTACCACAGATCCTTTCTTGCTTACCATAACACACCCACATCCTGCTTCTTGCAGAGATGACATGCTGGCCCATAGCCACATTTTGCATCATCACCTCTGACACCTGAAGCCAGTCAGGGATCAGAACATCTCCCCAGTGCTCCCATGCATCTCAGACCTGTTCCCAGCAAGGGTCACTCAGTGTCTTTTAGAGGGCATCGCCTATAGCAGTTTCTCTGTTCTGCTCACTCAACCAGAGAACCCTTGGATCCCGTTTCTTACATCAGAGTCTTGCCCTGTCCTGACTTAATTTTCCTAATACTGAGCAGCCTATTGAGAAGAGTGATATATGGACTCTGGGTGTTTCCTATTTCATTGGTTTCACTTTTTCTTGTGTCTGGTTGATTTGGGAGAAAGAGAGCCTTTAGTCTTCCATCTTGATCCAGAAATCCAGAGAAAGATCATGTCAGGATGAGAGAAGACTTAAACAGATGAAGGAGGGGCTGGCAGATGCAGGTCTGAGAAGAGATTGGCTAGAAGAATCACGTTGGAAAGAAGGGTTTCTCTTCCTGACAGATGGGAGGCCAAAAAATATGGAGAAAGTGAAAAAGGAATTTTAGGTCATTAGGAAGAAAATTGAAGGGAGCTTCCTCCTATGGGAGAGGTGGAGCCTGACCCAGACAAGATGCACCAATGCATCTTGATCATTTACTCCACACATTTTTAGGAGAAACGTGCTATGTGTGAAGTGGTGAGGAAACAGCAATGAACAAGACTGACAAGTCCCTATTCTCCAACGCTTCACCTCCTCTGAAGAGAGCCAGACACTGAACAACAACACAAACATACTTTCCGTCAGCATATATGATAGAAAAGAATGGGGTCACAGAGTCACTGGCAAGGTGTCTGTGAAGAAGTGTCATTTAAGCCAGACCTGAAGGGATAGAGAATGCAGCCAGGTGAAAATGGGGTCTTTCACTGTTGGTAGGAATGCAAGCTGGTCAGCCACTCTGGAAAACTGTATGGAGGTTCCTCAAAAAGTTGAAAATAGAGCTACCCTATGACCCAGCAACTGCCCTACTGGGTATTTGCCCCAGAGAAACAAATGTAATGATCTGAAGGGGCACATGCACCCCAATGTTTATAGCAGCAACGTCCACAATAGCTAAGCTGTGGAAAGAGCCTAGATGTCCATTAACAGGTGGATGTAGTATATGTAAATATACACATATATTTAATATATACATACAATAGAATATTATGGCACCATCAAAAAAACCGAAATCTTGCCATTTGCAACAATGTGATGCAACTAGAGGGAATACTGAGAGAAATAAGTCAATCAGAGAAAGACAATTATCGTATGATCTCACTGATATGAGGAATGTGAGAAAAAAGACAGGATCATAGGAGAAGGGAGGGGAAAATGAAACAAGATGAAACCAGAGAGGGAGACAAACCATAAGAGACTCTCAATCTTAAGAAACAAACTGAGGGTTGCTGGAGAGGAGGGTGTGGAAGGGGTGGGGTGACTGGGTGATGGACATTGAGGAGGGTATGTGCTATGGTGAATGCTGTGAATTGTATAAGACTGATGAATCACAGACCTGTACCCCTGAAGCAAATAATACATTATATGTTAATTTTTTTAAATCCTGATACCTTGAATATGGGGGAAATTTAATTCTCTAAAATCTTGGTCAGTTGTAAATAAATCCTGCAAAATCCGGGGGGGGGGGGGGACACGAAGAAAAAGAAAATGGGGTCCAAGAATTCCTGGCAGAAAAAGGAGGAAATGTGACGACCTGTGGCATGAAAGAGCTTAATGAGTTTCAGGAATGAATTGTCAGTTGGAGCTTCTGGGCAAGAGAGAAGGTGGTACAATCTGAAGTCAGAGAGGAAGACAGGCATCAAGCCACATGGACACCACAGGAGCTGGGTTTTTAATTCCCAAATTATTTACTCAGTCAGAAGGGACCATCAAGGACCTAAATGTAGGCAAAAGGGGACAAATTATAAATTCTACCACAGAGATTATAGTAGAAGGCTGTGAAAAAAGGTGGCAACTTGTGCTTTAGAAACTCTCTAAATGCAAATTCTGGTTTTAAGGTAATTTGAGCTTAGTTCACAGAGTAAAAATTATGTAGTGTTACTCACAGCCTCATAATTACAAGTAGAGGAATTCTATGTCACATTTCCAGGAATGAGTACTAGAAACTAACTGTACACTGGAACAAAAGATAATGTAACATTTCAGAGAGGTCTGTGCTTTGCTGCGCCTTGCTGAATTTGAGGGTATGGCTGAGGGAAGTCAGCCAGGAGAGCATGTCAGGACTCAGAATCTTCTAGACCTGGAGGATGGGAAGACTAGGAAGTGCCTTTTCAAAATGAGAGAGTCCCTCTCTGCTGGGGCCCATCACAGACAAAGTCAGTTAGTATCTAAAACACACAGCATATTTTCATGCTTCGTGTGTTCAGAAGGAGAAAACACAATGGGAAACATGTCTACCTATTACCTCTCAGCAAATATTACCATGGAAATAAGTGATGGGAAAGCAAAACATTACAAGGAAATCTGGAAGCAAAGTAGTAGAGCTCAAAATAGGATTCATTTTTTCCCCCAATAGGTATTTGGTAAAGTCTGAGTACTAATGAGTTAGGGTTTTGTTTTTTGGGTTTTTTGTTTGTTTGTTTGTTTAAGATTTTATTTATTTATTTGACACAGCGAGAGAAGGAACACAAGCAGGGGGAGTGGGAGAGGGAGAAGCATGCTCCTCGCTGAGCAGGGAGCTGGAAGCAGGGCTTGATCCCAGGATCCTGGGATCATGACCTAAACTAAAAGCAGATGCTTAATGACTGAACCATCCAGGAGCCCCAGATGAGTTTTTAAAAGAAAAGCGACTTCATAGATCATGCCATATTGATGCTGAAGACTTTAGAGATGTATTCATTTATTTCCTCCTTCCCTCCTTCAACAGTGGATGTATGAGATATGCTAAACGGCTTTTATAGACCAATCTATAGATAAGTGACTTTTCTCTTTGACCTCCTTCATTGTACATTTCTCGGCAACACTCTTTGCACTCTACTCGGTTTTATTAAATTCCAAAGAATTTCTCACTGAGTAGTAAAGCGTCTTCTTAGCAGTGGACAAAAGCCGATTAACTTCAGCTTCTATTGGAAACCATATCAGAGACTCATTACGGAAGGAGACAAAGCGTGAATCGACTTTTTTTTTGCATTCATTTCTAATTGTTCCAGGGCGTCAAATGAGGCCTCAATGAGTAGCTGTAACACAAGGACTTTGTCTGGGAAGCTTGAAGGACTGGAAAGTGCCTGAGTTCCTTCTACTCTCAGTTGAGTACAGTATTCCTGGCCTGGCTGCTGAGAAGCAGCAGGTGCACACTGAGAAATAGCCAGCCACAATGGTGCAACGTTTCCGTGGCACTTCGCCTGTCCAAGAGAACCTATTTTTGTTTCATATTCATGCCCTGGTAGTAGAGTTCAAACTTATTTTGGGTTTGCTGATGATCATACTATCAAGAGGATATCAGTGCTTGAAGCCAAGAAGCCACCATCTGTGCTGTATTTCTATGTTAAGAATTATTTAGAAGGCTGATTATTCAGTTAGCTGGGCCTCTTGACCTTCTAGTGTTACACTAAGAAAGGTAACGCTTCCTTGAAAGTCACTTCACTTTTAATAACCCACAAAATTCACTCAATATATGGTAGGGGTGAAAAGAGTGATCACATTGCATGGGTAAGTACTGACCCCACAATGCTCTCCATGGGGTAAGGACACCATGAATGGCGATCAGAAAGTTGTTCTCCACAGCAGTGTGCTAGTCAGTCATTAACAACGGGCGGTCCAAGGAAAAATACCTGATTGATAGCAATTGTTGCTTTCTGTAGCAGAATAGTAAGAAAGCTTGATAACCTCAAAAACTTAGATGAGATGGAAAAATTCCACAAAACGCAAAAAATGAGTAAAACTAACCCCAGAGAAAGCAGAAAACCTGAAAACCTTATATCTATTAAAGAAATAACTCCACTAGAGAGACATACCACTTTATATGCAACTAATGTATCACTGAACACTACGCCAAAAACTAATGATGTAGTATACATTGGCTAATTGAATTTAAGTTGAAAAAAAAAGAAAAAGAAAAAAGAACAGAAAAAAAAGAAGTGTATTAAATAGGTTAGGAGGGAATAATAATACCAATTGTGCCCAGAGTCCCTTGTAAAACAGAGGAGGGAGCTTTTCCCAGTTTATTTTTTGAGGCCACTGTTATCCTGTCACCAAAATTAGAAGAAGATGTGAGAAAATAAAACTAACTATGGATTGATAATACTTTATGAATAAAGACAGGAGAAAAATTCTTAACAAAATAGCGGCAAGTCAAATCCTGCAATATATAAAAATGATAATGCATCATGACCAAGTATTAAAGTTGGTTTAACATTAAAAATCTATGTAACTCATCATATTAACAGAATAAGGAAAAGAATTATCAGATCACCTGACGATACACAGCAAAATTATCTGAAAAAGTAGGCTCTTGTCTGTTACATACATAAATGAAGGATAGGAGAGATTTTCCTCAATGTGATAAAAGGCATCTAAGAAAAACCTGAAGCTAATATCAAACTTAAATGTTAAAGACTGGACACCTTCCTAAGATGGGGAAGAAAGCAAGGGTGTTTACTGCTCATCCCTTCTAGTCGACATTGTGCTGAAGTTTGTAGGTTGTGCACTTAAGAAAAGAAGAGGTAAATGCCATACACATTATAAAGGAAGAAAAAAGGCTGTCTTTATTTGCAGATCACGTACATATAAAAATCTAAAATAATTTACTCAAGAATGACTCAAACTATGTGAATTTAACCAAGATAGAGGACATAGTTCAATATACAAGTCATTTGTACTTTTATACATGAGTAACAAAGAATGTAAAAACAAATTCAATACTGTCCACAATAACATTAAAAAAAAAAAGCCACATGAAATGTTTTGTGATAAATTAAAAAAAAAATGTGTGAGATCCGTGTACTGAAAACTACAAACTGAAAAACCAAGGATCTACATGAATGGAGACATCAGTGATGTTCCTGGGTCAGAAAATGCAATATTGTGAAGATGTCATTTCTCCCCAGATTGAATGTATTGATTCAGTACAGTCGTAATCAGAACTCTCAGAGGATATTTTTATAGAAATTAGCAAGCTGAGATTGTAAGATTTAAATGGAAATGCAAAGGACTTAAAATAGCTGAAACAGTTTGGAAAAGAAGAAGCGTGGAAGCATATGGTAAGCAGAATTCTAAGACGGCCCCATGATTGCATCCCCTGTTAATGCAGACCTATTTAATCCCCTCCCGTTGACTGTGGGAGGGGACCTGTGAATGTGATGGGATGTCATCCACGGTTGGGTTACATTAGATGGCAAAGATGAAGGGATTTCCACCTATGGCTCCATCCAGTGTTAGCTTTGTGCTTGTGTGTGAAGTCCCAGACTAAATGTAAAACTGGTCCCGTCTTCAGAAACAGATGCATCTTAACCACCTCCCAGGTCTGGGGTTACACGCATTGGTTGTGTGGTCAACCCTCCAGTTCAGACCCATGAAGGAGGTTCACACAGGAATACCTGTGTCTTTTGGGGAAGGAAATTCCAGGATCATGGTTTCCCAGCTTATGGTCTAGAAAAGGAGGTGAAGGCTCTGGGTAGACCAGTCACTTGGCTTAGTGACTGCCTCACTCCATTGCAGGGCCCAGAAGCTCAAGGTGGCTGGAGTAGGACCTTCCACAGTGGGCATCTCAGACTGCGCACGAATGACCCCAGGATCTTATTAAAAATGCAGAATCAGAACATATCAGGAAAGGACCTGGCATTCTACACATCTAATAAGCTCTCAGGGGACATGGGGGCTGTGATCCTTGGGACTGCATTCTGAGCCCTGAAGCTGTAAATTTGGCACCCAGGTGTAAGTGCAGGTAACACTGATATTCAGTACATTTGAAGTCTGTAGTGAAATGATGAAACTGAAGTTATGAGTAATTTTAAATTACCCATTGCCCTTGGAAAGATCCTAATGATAGTTAACATTAAGCTAATAATGTTTGGGTGTTTTTTTTTTCCATCTTGTGCATTTATCAACTGAAAATAGTTGACCCAAAAGCAGGATAAGTAACAGGAGACCCCAGTCTGGTATTGAAACTATGTGTGTAATCTATGATTGCCTCTTGTAATTATCTTTCAATATGTTTTATAAAAGGAGAAATGTTCATAACATCTTAGGTTTTAAGGGTGAACTTTCTTTTCAGGCTATGATTACCCATGTCATAACTGACATACTTGGAAAAGAACTTTGGAACTCTTCTGATTACTAGCTTGTGCTGGGAGTTTTATGAAAAGTGGCATTAAAATATTTACTACTTTTATTAATAAAATGTGGGGGTATGGATGACTTACAAGAAATGAGATAAAAATCGTTTCTGCTTAATATTCATCTGCATTTTATCACTCTGTACCATTTATTATGAGACGTAACTCCGCAGAGACTGTGATCCCCTCTCTCTGGGGTAGCTGCCGTCTCCATGCCACATGTATTGACTACCTACGAAAGCATTTGCATTTTCTTTAAAATTCTGTGCTGAAGATCTAGACCCTAGACCATTCATTTTTGAATGTTTGAAGTTTGAAGAAAGATAGGAGAATAAATTGAGCACTGTACTCTCTTTGGATGGCTATGTTGCTGATGGGTCAAAATAAATCTCAGGAGCCCAGATGAACATGTAAGTTATTCCAAGAGAATTAGGGTTCTTCCTTTGTGTTCCATACGCTCTGTTTTCAATGCAGCCAAAGCCCCTGCTTAGGCTATATAAATTAATACATTTGCAGGAAATGTGACTTTGGGACATTTTATATTGCAGTGATTTTAATGCTGTTAGTGGTGAAATGGAAACTTGAGAATGTGAAGATTAATTTAAACCACATGATGGGTTCAAGGAAAATCCACTACAGTTTCTTAAATGTGTGCTGACTCTGTACAGTGGGGAATGGGATCCAAAAAACCACCAGTGAACTTTTAAACCCTCTTGAGAGGATTCAAACCAACACAGTTAGCCCTAGAAGGGAGCTGTTCCAGATGAGAGACACGTCATTTATCTCTCCCTTGAAAACAGATCTCTTTGCCTGAAAGAACACAGTAGGGAGACCAAGGAAGGCAGAAGGACCCCACGCATTCCCACTAATGGAAGTTAGAAATCCCTTTCCAGTCATTAGCTGGTTTACTGATTCATCTTTCACTCTAGATTACAGTTCTGTTGGGTTCTTTGAACAATGGATAACCAACACACTGTATATTGTAAATTTGAATAAAGGATTTCTTTTCCCTTCCAGTTCGTGGTAGCAGTGTTCTGGATCATTTATGCCTATGACAGAGAGATGATTTACCCGAAGTTGCTTGATAATTTTATCCCAGGGTGGCTGAACCACGGAATGGTGAGTGGACTAAAACAAATAATTTCCTTTCATTTAAAAAAAAAAAAAGGTATTAAAGAACTATTTTCTGATTTGAGTTTTCCATAGAATGTACCTAACTGCCTATGTAATGATGGGGGTTATGAGAGACTGTAATTAGAGAAGAAGACTGAATGTCAATAGAAACATCTTCCCATGAAACGGAGTCACTATTAAAACTATGTAGTAGATGAATCCACAGTTTGTAAGGGATTGGTGTTGTTGGATTATACAACTGGCAAATTCTATGGATGAATTTAATTTCTGTGCTATTCAAAGACTTGTCCCCTGTTGGAGCCTAAGAACCTAGTCTCACCTATACCGCTACTGAGGCCCCGTAGCCGCCACCTCACGTCAGGGGATTGTGTTGGAAATCACTATGGCACTGGGAGAAATGGCCTCAGAGGAGAAGCAAGACTATTATTTTCACTGAGAGATCTGCTGCAGGCACTGGAAGTGACTTGGGCAGGTTGTGCCCATCGGAGGACATTTGCCGGGGGCGGCTAGCTCTTTCCCTTCTTCTCAGTCTGATTCCTTCTGATGCCTTAGACATGGTGTTGCCTTTACACATTTCAAGTCAATTTTGATTTTGGATTTTTGATTTTGGATTTTGGATGGTTTGTATGTCACCTTACAAGACTTGAGGATATATTTTCTGCAGAGAAATTTTGCATTGTCTTCCCTTTCTGCTTCTGGAATTGAGCAGTTTTGTTATTAACTAGGAAGCCTGCATTTTTTTGGTTACAGCAATTTTTAGAATATGTCACTGGGTGCTCCTGGTGAAAAGGGCAACCCATCACAGAAATTATAGGGGAACAAAGAGCTAGACATCACACGTCGTAGGTCCAAAATAACAGTTTCCTTTCTGCCCCCAATTTTGGTATATTTTGAGAAAAGTGGTGTGTACTAACAAACAAACATTACTGTACTCAGGGGCTTTGATTAATTCTTTCCTAAGCGCACTCCTCAAAAGTGGCACAGCTCAGACAACTAGCATTTTCTTGGACTCCAATTAGAGCCACGCCGTTGAAGGAGTAACATGGCACCTCTGCTCTAGTTCCCAACAAATAAGCCGGGTCTTGTCTATTCATTTCACCATCTAAGGGGCTTGATGTGACTACTCTGTGCCTCTCCAACTTTTGGCTTTTCTTGCATGTGAAAGCCCTTTGCATAACCCTGTATCTGTCAGGGTGCCCCCTGTGCACTTTCCGTTCTTTACTGGGGAACCCTTGCTCACCCGGCTAGCTTCTATAACATCTCTCAGAAGTCTCTTTTCACCCCCACAGACCTGGTTAGCTCTTCTATCAGGCTTGCAGGGCACCTTCAAGTCTCCATCAGACCACAAGTGTTAATTCCTAATACCAACAGCAGCCTTCCAGCCCCGAGCACTCCGCCCATCCACCTGGCATGTAGTAAGATCAATGCCTATTTGTCTGACTGATGCAAGAATTCAGCATACAGTCATCCCTCCCCTCCCCGCCTTATCTGAGAGGGCTCCATTCCAAAATCCCCAGTTTTGGTGGGGGGGGGGCTAAAACCTAAAACCCAGGACAGTACCATACTGTGTTTTTTCCCTATGCATATGCACCTGTGATAAAGTTTAGTTGATAAATTAGGCACAGTAAGAAGTTAACAACATGAGTAGGTCCTTCACGGAGAACCAGCGATCACACCATGTTTTAGAGGAGCATGGGCCTTAACTGTTTGGCCTGTGATCTATATCCCTCAAATGCACAGAACTACCTGTAGGACAGAGAATAAATCACGACCTTTGCAGATCTGGGTGCTACTTAATGTTTCAAATGAATGGTTTCCAAGTACTGATGAGGCCATTAGAGCGATAACTTGACTCTCAGAACTTCCCCTCGATTCACTTTGATGAGTTAAAATTCTCACTCTTGGAGACAAACACTCCTTAGGAATTCAAGGAGAATTTGAGTGACAGGGATATTTCAGAAAGGGAAAAGATAAATGAATCGATATATCAAATCCTCCAAGATAGTAAGAGCTCAATAGATGCTTTCCTGATGAACTTTAGTCCGTTAGTAGAGATGAATGATCGTTTCTTTGGTTTTCTTCATGTTCCAGTTCATGGTTCTGGACTTACTAACAAAGAAGTTGCATATGGTGGCTGAGGACTATTTTGCAATATTAATTTGCATTGTTCTAAATTTGTATATGTGTAGCTTTATATAGTAAGCTGTTTCTTTACATTGGCTATTAAAATATGAACATTAACTGCTGGAATCATGAGTAATTTAATTTTTATAAAAATGTGTAAAAGTATTTATGAAACACAAATCAGAAAAGCATTTTCAACTTTATTTTTAAATTTTATTTAAAAGTTTAATAATTATCATTTGTATTTTAATCTTAGATAATTTTCAATACTTGGTCTTAAAAGTATGAAAATAACTCAACTAAACATTTTTACATTCATTTGAATCTTTGTATTTTGATAAAAACCTTCAAATTGTGTATACTTTGACTAAACTTTATTTTATTTTTAATTAATGCCTTAGATTAATACTGTCAGTAGAGCTTAAATTTTGTGAAAATTCATTTATAACAACATATTTGGTGAATTTGATGAAATGAAGGCAAGAGAATAAAATTTTGGAATATTTATATTTATATTATATTAAATAATATAATTTTATAATTTAAAAATTTATAATTTATAAATCGAAAAACCTTTATTTTATTAGACTACCACATATTTTTTATTTTGTTTTATAAAATATATATATCTAACAATCTAGGAGGATAGAGCATACTTAATATTTTACTAGCTTAATTTGTAATTTTTAAATACTTCTGTGGATGGTTTCTGATCCATTAGGCCTTTGGCTCTGACCGTTCTAGATCTTTGTAGCTACAAGAATTCCAAGAGAGGATGTGCCCTGTTCTTAGGTGTAGAGTCACACTTACTGTTTGAAGAGTCTCAGCATAACCTCTCCAGACCCAGACGCCTGATGTAGTTTATATGTTTGTCATGGCACTATTTCAGAAGACACCGCCAGGTCAGTCTTGAATTTATACCACTCAACTGCCCAGCAAAAAAATTAGTTAAAACACGCATGGAAAAAACAAAACAAACAAAAAAAAACCTCAGAGGATTTGGAATTCACAGGACTTTCCTTTCGATTTACTCTAAAGCACCTGTTAGACGTGATTGTAACTAAAGGAAAGTATCCTATCTCTTCCTTTCTGTTGTTTCCCTCCATTCTCTCAGCAAGCAATCTTAGAGGTTTTTGGGAGAAGAGAAGAGGAAATGGGTACCCAGATGGGTTGCAACAGTAACAGAGCCTCGCTGTGTAACTGCTGGCTTATCTCCAGGTTCTACTGAAATAACATGTGCACACACACAATTTTCATTTATTATAATTAAAAATATAAACCTATAAAATACAACACATTTAACTGGAGTCAAGACCGTTCTACCCCTGTTGGGGATTTAAAAGGGTATTTACATGTTTGTTTTTGAAACTTGGAAGAAGGTTGGGGCACCTGGGTGGCTCAGTAGGTTAAGCGTCCGACTCTCCATTTCTGCTCAGGTCATGATCTCAGGGCCCTGAGTGCTTAGGATTCTCTTTCTCCCTCTCCCTAGCCTCTCTCCCCTCCTCCCACCCCCTCTTACACATGTGCATGTGCTCGCTCTCTTCAAAAAAAAAAAAAAAAATGAGACCTGGAAGGATATCATGTTTACATTTATTGCCTCTACTGCCCTTCTGTCCTCAGTCCACTGATGATAAGACAAGAGAAAACTAGAGATCAGCAAAGTGAATCATTTTCAAAACACAATGCTAATTACAGGGTCTACATGGTTGCAACCCCTGGGAGATGAGCTTTGATTCAGTTCAATCTAGCAAACATTAATTTTCAATAAAACCATGAAATGCAAAGCACCCTGCTAGGCACTGTGTAGTTATAGGATGAGAAAAATATTTCCACTTTAAAAGGATAGAAATGGTCTGTTTGAAGTGGAGGAAGGTGAGTAGGAAAACATTTCCACAAACTAACAGAGTGTGTCCTGTGGGCTTTGTTCACTCTGACAAGGAGAAGCTCTCTTGTTATTCTGGCCTGTTTCTTGGCTGCAAAACTAGAGCCCCAAATTTTTCTCTTCTGCTAATTATAAGTTTAAAGCACTGTCAATGGAGTAAGTAAACATTAAGAGCAATAAGTAAGTAAGTAAATAAATAAATATTTAAACTCTAGAAAGATTGCAAATTCTCAGCGATGCTGTAACAGGAAGAACCAACAATGAGACAAGTATCTTTGCTTAGTGAAGACCTAATTAATGTTTATAAAATGCTTTGAGAATACCAAGCTCTGCAGAAGTTTAGATATTAGTATTATTATCACAGATCTTTAAGCATACATGACCTAAATATTCTTATAATCACAGCAGTTGTTCATTCCCTGGGTAATTTATAAGGAGATAAGAAAATAAACCCCACCTCTTTTCATGCCTGATTTGCCAGTTGTTCTTGTTATATGTAACGGATCCTCAAGGGAATTTTAATTTAGGCAACTATTTATTCTGTTTGATATTATTTTGACATTTGGTAATTACTAAAGTTTTGGTACATCTGTCTTTCCCAGAAGAGAAGGCATTAAATACTGCTTGGATGATCATTGATTTTGCAGGAACTCAAATTTGATGTTATTCTTCTGTTAAATAACACAATTTATGGAAAATTTTCCAGTTCTGAGCCACATGGATGATGCATTTCATGACCTGTGGAGTCTGTGCCACCCCAATACTGGGTATTTCACCAAAAAAAGCTGTTGGCCACAAGAAGGCTATCTTCTTTTTCATATGAAAAAAACTGACCTTTCTTATTTTCCCATTATATTCCAAAGTAACTGGAAGATATCTGGAAATTTTCAAAAATAAAAGGAAGACTGGAACAGAGGTCAGAACTTTCTTGGGAACCACTTTCTAAGACTCCCAGTGGACCTCCCAAAGAAAACAAATAAGACCCCAAAGACCCAGGAACGAGAAGGAGAGTTCCATCCGCAGTGAGGCAGATACTTTCAGAATTTCTCTATACAGCTCTCACTTCATTTTACTGATCATCGCTTTCTCCTTGTGAATTTTCATTTGTTCAGTCTCACCTAGTAAAGCCCACTCAGCAGCCTATTGGATATTGCAAGCTACCCTTGTGTCCCCAGAGTCCCCTTACCCTGCTCTTTGTCCCCCTGGTGGTACCTACCATCCTTGACATATTATCTGCTTTTACTTACATGCTGTGTCTGTGGCTTATTGTCCATCTCCTTCTGCTGGAATATAATTTTCATAAGAGCAGGGGTCTTTGTTTCAGTTACTCATTCATCCAAAGCACTTCAAACAGTGCCTCTACATCATGGAAATCAAATGAATATTTGTTGCATCGAATGAATATTTGTTGCATCAATAATCAAATATCCTATATCCATGTTTTCTCTTGTCTTTTTTTTTCCCCATTCTGTCTTTTCCTTTTCATAATAGTTAACAGAGAATGCAACCCCAAACTATTCACTTTTTTCCTAACCTGTACTTTACTTCCCTCTTCAATCTTGGCTACGCTGTAGTAAAATATTATATACACAGTCTGCTGTCCCCTCTAAGGGTCTTTTTGGTTGGTATGTATCATATTGTTGTTACCGCCTGAGAAGGCCTGAAATGATGTCCAAAGAACACAGTGTGGTCCCTGGAACACCTGAAAGTTACAGCCCAGGTAAATGGAAATGCCTGGGTCAAATTTATTGGAAAGCTCTTCCATATATTGATTATTTTATCTGAGTATTAGTTGTTTTTTCTCTAGGGTAATAGACCATGTCTTTTAAAAAAAATTTTTATTTATTTTTCAAATTTCTTTTCAGTGTTCCAGAATTCATTGTTTATGCACCACACCCAGTGCTCCATGCAATACGTGCCCTCCATAATACCCACCACCAGGCTCACCCAATCTCCCACCCCCACCCCTAGACCATGTCTTTTTCTGATATCACAAATACCTTTGTAGAACTAATTTTCCATGTAAGGATAGAATTCAGGGCTAATACAGTTTGCCTTACACTGTGCCCTTTTTCTAGCTATACTGAATAGATGAGCAGGCCCAGCGGTAGTTTGAGTTCATCAAAAGGTCTATAAATTATATTCAGATATTTTGGGGTCAGCAAAACCCAAAGTGTGGTTTACTCAAGTTCTTTTACCCCTAATCCTTAAATCCATAGATATTTCAAAGTAAACTTCATTCATATGTTTCCCATTCACGTGCCCTCAGTTCTTCATAGTTGGGGGAGAGGTAGGGCCAGGCCTGAAGGTGTTGTCTTAGGAACTGGCTTCCTTCTTCATTACCACAAACAGATCATTCATTAGCCACAGACCCAACTCCTTGGCAGAAGTCCATCCCTATATCCTTTCCAGTTCCCTTTTAATTGAAGCTCCAACCTCAGCAAGCATCAGTGATAGCTGCCAAAGAAAGTGAAGTGGAAAAACAAAGCTGCATTTTCTATCATAGAGAACCAGAATCCTAGCATCTTAAAACTTGGGAAGTGTTTCTAAAGACCATCTGGTCTGTGCACCATGTGCTACCCCAGTTCCCTGAACAATATCTTGGCAAATTCCCTTTTAGTCTCTACTTGAGCATCTCCAATGATGGAGCTTCAACAGTGGATCAAGGCCATGGGGTGTTCAGCTGAGGGAAGACTCTCATAAGGAATGAAACTTCTGTTTTTTTCCTGCAGTTCAAATCTGCCCAGACTGTTCATCCATTCTGCAGGACTCAAATTCCTGCTGTCTCTGTTCTCTTCATGTTCTCTTCTAAGGGGGTCTCACTCTTCTCCATGACTTCAGTCTGTGTTATATGTGCATCATTCCAAGTCTATACTTCCTGGTCCAACTTCCAAGGGGTATCACACTCAACATTTGATACAAGGACCTTGAGATGAACATACTGAAACAAATTCATCATGTTAACCCCTCCTCTCATCTTATTGTTCCCCTCATATTTCCACTTCAGTAATGGCAGATGCATCTGAAAGCTGTTTCTACCACATGCCTCACAGTTAGTTGATGAGTCCCATTCCATGTACCTCCAAAGTAGCTCCCAAAGCTGCCCCAGCCTCCTCATCTCCACCATACCGGCTTTAGTTCAAGGCTTCATCATCAACCAGCTGAACTGAGGCAATAGGCTAGTCTCTTACCTCCCCACCTCCTCACTCCCTCCTCACCAGAACTTTCTCCGCACTGCTGCCTCAGCTATCTTCCTAGAAGAGCTGAAGCTGTGAAGACTCCTTGCTCCATTCCTTTATCAGAAACCACCTGTGTGTGAAGTGGTCCCGAGTCTCCAGGCACCTGATCGGGTCCCTTCTCCCTGCACTCAGAACACTTTGTCCTGACACCTAAGATTTCACGTATCCCATTGTTTGATTAGTATTTATTGGTTATTCCCCCCATGGGCTATGAGGCCATAAAGGGCAGCAAATGTTGTCGTTGTCATTTTCTCTCATCTTTTCCTCGAGAACCTAGCATAGTCTCTGGTATTCCTGCACACTCCGTAAATGTTTGCTGAGAAAATGGCATATGGGCCCTTTAGCATCATGCTCAGTCTCCCCAATGAGGCTTCGGCTTGTCTACATTCGTTTCTACAGTTCCATATGATTTGGCAAGAGACAGCAGAGCAGTTCAGCCAAAGTCCTGGCTTATTAGTGTTGTCCGAGCTCCATTAACTCCTTTGGCAGTTTCGTCATACCATACACTGACACTTGCACTTCACGCTTACCTGACCAGCGCGTGGCTCTGCTAAGACTCCAAGTTGTTGTTGTTTTATTCTTTTGTATACAACATGTAGGATCCTTAGGCGTATCCTTAGTGAATTCCATATTGTTAACCTCAGCTGGGATACAGCGTGGGCCCTGGGGAAGCCACAGTACTGAGATTTTAAGGGTCATTAAATGGATCTGTTGGAATTTAATAAAATGATTCATTTATGAAACTGTTTCGAATTGAAATGCCTGAGTTGAAGCTTCTTTGGAAACTCCCGCTGTGAGTAAAGTCAGTTAACAATGAAACTAATTTTTCAGAGCACTGAATTTTAACCACCGTGTAGCCATGTGCCGAGGGGATGGTTGATTCCTAAGGTCGAGACAGGTATTTAGATAAAACTGACCTGTGTGGTAGCAGAAGGGAAGAGCGGACAGCCTTATTGGCCACTGAAAATTATCACCATATCCAGGGATGGAGAAATAGGAAATCAATGCAATACGTATACTGAAGACAGAGTTCTTAGACAAGGGACCTGGTGAGGAAAAGGGTTATAAGATGATACTGGCAACAGGTGGATGGTAGTTTGGGGACAAAATCACCTGTGAAGAGTAGGTGTTGCTGTTTCCCAGTTTGCCTGGATTTGAGATATCTAGAGGTTCCGAGGGGTCATTGTGTGTTGGAAACATTTAGATAAAGTGGGAAAAGAAACTTTTCTGGGAGTCCAGAATCATTGTCCCAAACCCTTCAGTCCATACCAGATCATGGAGACACCACTATCTTCAACCACTATCTTCATCTCATCTACATGCTCCTTTATCTGAATCATGTTGAAAAGTAAAGGAAGAACAGCAAGTGAAGTCTGTGGCAACCCATAAAGAAATGTTCAACCCAACTTTTTCTTTTCTTCTTCTTCTTTTTTTTTTTTTTTTCTATTTGAATCTGAACCTAAGCTACCAAATTTGTCTCTAAATTGCCTGGTCCTTTAGGAATACTGGTTAACTTCCATGGGCCTATTTAATGTTAAGATGGGGCTTCTCTGGGACTGGGTGTCCACGCAGCCCTGAGTTCCCTGTCAAAACCCTGCTTCTCCCAGTGCACTCATGCGTCAACTCTGCCTTACATCACAGAACTGCCCATCCCCTCTTTAGGAACCTCTACCCTGCATGTGCCTCTAAGATAGCATCCACTGTCCTGCACTTGTACTTTGTTGTTGCATTTGTCTGGAACTGGATGTTCTTTAATGGCAGGTGCATGCTCTTGGCTTCCTCACATAGCCCCATCTTCTGGATCAGTGCCTGGCATATAGTAGGTCTCAGAAAATGTTTTGGAAAGGATGAGTGAATAATGGTGGGGTGAATGCCTTTCTATCCTATTTCCTTACTCTCCCAGTCTCGTAAAACTTTCTGGAAAGGAAATAAGATTATTTTCTCTAAGTGCACTTAGGCTGGTACCTATGATCACCGTTTACTTCTCTATTTCCTACCTACGTTCTTCAGTGACCCACTTTAGAACCTCATAACATCTTTTTTTTTTCCCCATTTTATTTATTTTTTTCAGCGTAGCAGTATTCATTGTTTTTGCACAACACCCAGTGCTCCATGCAAAACGTGCCCTCCCTATTACCCACCACCTGTTCCCCCAACCTCCCACCCCTGACCCTTCAAAACCCTCAGGTTGTTTTTCAGAGTCCATAGTCTCTTATGGTTCGCCTAGAACCTCATAACATCTTTGTCAAGCTCACTGGCTTATAATTTTCAAAATCAGTCTTTCCCTTTTCCAGAGCAGAACTCTTGTCTGCTGGGCTTCAAGTGTGCAGCATGAGAACTTGTTCAGGCTTACACAGTTAGCCAGCACCCTAGCTGGAGGTAGGATGCTGACCTGACCCAATCCATCACACTTATCATACCCACGGTAGCTCTTCATGAAGTTTTGTTAATATCTAGTGAACAGATGCCTTTCACCATGAATCATCATTATATTTCATGAACATATTTCATCGAGACACTAGTAAACATCTCTGGCATTTTTGATGATTTTCCTTTTCAACTAAGCAACGGTGACTTTTTCCTATTGTTTTACCATATCCATATTCAGAAAATGAACTTGTCCTTGGTGATCTAATTAAGATATATTTTAACCTAGTTGTAGGGATTAGCCCTGGTGGGTGGAAATGTTTCCCCTTAAGGTAACCCCTTTCATCCTTATCAAATGCATTCATTTATGTGATCTGGTAATATATTGAATTATATGTCCAAGTGGTACTCCTCACACGGCCACCATCTGTATGTGTTAGGATAAAAAGATTGATTTTAGTAAACATCCCTTCTACTATCTACCCTGCTGCCACACTCTGTTTCTGTAGACAGCTCTTCTAAAAGATGTAGACACGTGAACCACCTCGAAAGGGCTGCTGAACCAGATGACCTCTCCAGTTTTCTCTGGTTTTGTCATTTTGTGAAAAGGGGTTAGTGTAAGTGATTTAAGAAGTTAGTCAGAATAGAATTCTCTGTTCAATGGTCTTTTGAAATTTCTCTCCTGAATTCCACAAGTGGGAAACTTACAGCTTCTTGCAAGAATTCCAGAGATTGGCCTTGGAAATACAGAGCACATTGCCTGCCACTTAATATGCCCCATAAATAGAAGTCCCCTCAAAGAGGATAAGATAGGAATCTTATGGCAACGATAAGATAAAATTTCCCTATAGCTAATGATGTTCATTTATTATCATATAATAGGTGAGAAGCTAGCGTCAAACTCTTGTCTAAAGCTTCAAGGAAAAATGCTCGGGTGGAAATATTGTATTTTTAGCAACATCAAATTTATATATATTCCTAACATAAAAAATTAATGAAATTCCTTAAAAGTTTATGTAACAGGTAAGAGATTTATCCTTGGAGGTAGAAGTCAACTCTCCCTTATTTATTTTTAAGCATTTCCCCTTGCTTGCACCTAATGTAAACCACTTTGCTTAAACTCAGAATTTGACTGCTAATATTCACACATATGGCAAATATGAACTAATCAAACCACAGATATTTTGCTGCATTCCACGGTGTCTCATTTATTTGTTTAATTTGCAGCTATAGCAACTAGATTCCACCACTTCCAGCTTTCACACAGACCTACGGTCCAATCAGCTCGGTTGAATTTGGCACTCGCCACGGTGCTCAATTGAAGACATATGCGCACCCTCACTCACCACATTTCTTAACCTGGTTTTCACACTGGGTAGATATGAATATCTGCATAAAAATATGAAAAGCCACCTTCTGCAAGGATAGTAGGCCATTAAAAGGTGTTGTGACCTTCTTTTCCGTAATATTTCAAATCTGAAAGTTTTCTTGGCATGCTGTTGCAAAGCCCATCTGACTTTGAAGCAGGCTGCCTCTCCACAGAAGGCTCGCTCCAGCAATGACTAACGGGTTGACCTGGTGCCATGCTAGTGCGGCTCCACGCATGCTGCTCTGCACAAGACGAGCGTTTGGAAATGACCTTGAGAGGGAATTTTGCCAAGTTAATGAAATATGGGCCTTCAAGGAGTGCCATTGCACAAGCGATTTCCAGAAGGGTATCCGTAACATTGTTGAAACCTGGCTCCTTACTTTGGTATTGCTTTACTGTGAGTGTTTAACACACACAAAGAATGATGCTCCCACTTGATTTTATGAGTTGCACTTTGTAACAGGTTGGGAAAATTAGGTAATGGTGAAAATTGGCATCCCAGTGTTGTTTCTCTTAGGTGAGTTTGTTTCAGGCTTTCACTGGAGGAAAGGAGGATGCTCAAAATAAGGACATGGGAGTTTAAAATGAAGGGTAGACTGAGGGGTGCCTGGGAGGCTCAGCCAATTAAGCATCCAGACTCTCTATTTCGGCTCGGGTCATGATCTCAGGGTCGTGAGTTCAAGCCCCGTGTCTGGCCCCGTGATCATCAGAGTTGCTGGAGATTCTCTCCCTTTCCCTTTTCCCCTGCTGACCCCCCTCTAAAATAAATAAGTAAATATTAAAAAAAAAAAAAGGAGGTTTAGCTGCAAATGGAAGTGAAGGTGGTGTTAGTGTATAAAGAAAACATGGTAGGAAGAGCTAACTCTCTGTATGCAGTTTACTGCCCAGTTGATATGATTCCTAATAAGCAGATTTAGGCTCTTGGAGGAGAATGTTCCTTTATCTTGGTACGCATACCCCTGTACTAGTCTACTGTCGTTGTTTAAAAATGCTCGTCGGCTTTGACATCAGCTGTTGCTATATGGCTTTCCATTTTAGTGACTGATGTATTTCTGTTGGTGCACAGTCTTTTTTTGATTGCACTCCTCATGCTGGTGAAGTTGGCTGACATTTCAGGATCTGGATAACGAAGCTGTGCTTTAACCTTATTTGGAAGTCAGAGATCAGGCTCCTAGATTCCTATGATTTGGAAAGGTTCCCTCCCCAGGTTCCCTTCCTGTGACCTCGCCTCCGCTGTCATGAGTAGCAGAGACAGTCCAAGGTCAGGGTGGGCTGTTGGCATAATAGTGAAGAACAAGTCATAGTCTCTTAATTCATTTTTAATTAATTATCTTTATTCCTTACTAGTCTGCTCTCAGATTTTTATACAGGATTAGATTAAATATTTCTTTAAAAAAGAAAAAGAGTGAAAAGAGTCAGCCTTTCTAGAACCCTCTGATGAGACTGTTAAAGACCTCTGGCCATTCTTATTTTTAAACTGCTGATATTCCTCACTAAGTAAACATCTATAAGATCAGGGCAACATACTGTCAATGGCAACTTCCCAGAACATTCCTTTTTACTTCATCTGGGATTTTTTTCAATAAGTAATTTGATATTCCTGTAAGTTTCAACTGAAATCACTGAAGTGAAGGTATTTTTCCCTTATAAGCTCATCATTTTATAGAGTTACATAAGTAATCCATGCAACTAAGCTGAAAGTCTAAGTTACAGAATATTGTTGTCATAAAACTGTTCACATTTTATGCAGCAGCTTACATTAAAACCCATAACATATTTGCAAAACAGGTTTTGTATGCGGTAATTTATATTGAAATCTAGCATGGTGATTTTTCATTAGATTTTGCTGAGGGTTATATGTTAAGTTATTCACTTGTGAATTTCTTTTTCCCCAGTTGCTTGTGTGTGGTAAGTCTGCTTGAAAAGTTCTGGCGTAGGAAACTGAGAAAGATGCCATTATCTTGCCCTATTTCCTTTATCTGTTTTTAGGTGATTTGCTTTAAATTGCAGTATCAGACTTTTTTTTTTTTTTACTTTTAAATGTTTTTATTGGCAAACATATTTTCTTTTTTTTTTTTAAGATTTTATTTATTTATTTGATAGACAGAGATCACAACTAGTAATAGAGGCAGGCAGAGAGAGAGGAGGAAGCAGGTTCCCCGCTGAGCAGAGAGCCCAATGCAGGGCTCGATCCCAGGACTCTGAGACCATGACCCAAGCCTAAGGCAGAAACTTTAACCCCCTGAGCCACCCAGGTGCCCCTGGAGAACACATTTTCCCAAATAATCTTCATCCTTAGCTTAAAGCTGCATCACATTAATATAACTGATTTTTAACATATTTCCCAAAACACTTACCCACTACTTAAATAAAGAAGGAATGAAAAAAAAAAAAAAAGAGAGAAAGACTGAAGAAGGATTTTAAAAAATTTTAAAAAGGCAAATGCAGCAGGAAGCATCAATCCTAAGGAATAGCAGCATTTTTGATACTTAATATCATAGACTACAGCTCACAGGAACCAAGAGACGGAATGAAAAAAGAAGGCCAGGCCTATGAGCTTCTGATGCCCTGAGAAACCTTGTGCACTTGGATCCTGCTGAGTTTGGCACTCAGCACTGCCTTTCTCTTCCTGATGATATTTTTCTTTTATCTGTTCGGTAAACATTTTAGATACAAAGAGGTAAGGAGCTTATTATTATTCAAGACCACCAGATAATACCTTCACCTTTAAACTATATCCAGTCTCACCATCCTTTTTTTAGAATCATATGAGATTATTTATGTGTATATGAATAGAATGTAAAGTAATTTCATATATATATACACATATATGTGTGTGTGTATATATATATATATATATATATGTATGTATGTATATAAACACTTCATTCTGTATCCTTGCACAGCTCCTCCTAATTGAACAGGAGCCTTCTTTCCAAAGTCCCAGGTAGGGACCTTCTCAACCTTTATTCTACATAATTACATAATGGCACTTTGCCTTCTGCTTCTTTGTCTTGTTGTAAAATGTCTCTCAAACATTGTCTGTTTACCTTTTTATATATATTTACTAGCACACATGGTCAAAAGAAATATCCTGTATTAGTCAGGGTTGTCCAGAGGAAACAGATGTGTGTGTGTGTACATGTGAGGTCATGTGTGTCTCGTGTGTACGTACATATAAGGAATTGGATCATGTGATTATGGAGACTGAGAAGTTCCGAGATCTGCAGTCAACAAGCTACAGAACCAGGAGAGCCAATGGGATGGTTCCAGTCCAAGCCCAAAGCCCTGAGAAGCAGGAAAGCTGATGGCAGAGATTCTAGTCCAAGTCTGAGTCCAAAGGGCAGGAGAAAACCCATGTCTTAGACTGAAGACAGGCGAAGAGAGTAGATTCTCCGATCTTCATCCTGAGATTCTATTTAGGCCGTCAGTGAATTAGATGACACCCGCCTCCAGTGGGGAGCCAATCTGCTTTACTCAGCCTACTAGCTCAAGTGTTCCTCTCATCCAAAAACCCTCTCACAAACACATCCAGAATCATGTCTAACCAAATATCTGGGTACCCTGTGGCCCGGTTGGATTGACACATAAAATCGACCTGACAGATCCCCATTAAAAATTCCTCTCTTCGGGGCGCCTGGGTGGCTCAGTGGATTAAGCCACTGCCTTTGGCTCAGGTCATGATCTCAGGGTCCTGGGATCGAGCCCCGCATCGGGCTCTCTGCTCCGCAGGGAGCCTGCTTCCTCCTCTCTCTGCCTGCCTCTCTGCCTACTTGTGATCTCTCTCTCTGTCAAATAAATAAATAAAATCTTTTAAAAATTCCTCTCTTCTTTGAAAGTCAACTCCATTTGTTAGAGATCTGAATAATGCTGTCCTGTTTCCAGTAAAGTTGCACTAAAGTTGGTCAAGCCTGATTGGCACAAGTCTCACGCTCAGAGGTTCTGATGGACTCAGTCCGGGATGGGGCCCATGCACCATCTGTATTCTTCATAATGTTTGCCACGTGGATGGGGAAGCACAGCCAAGTTTGAGAATCCTTGCATTCATTTGTCCGTAGGCTTGGGGTTCAGTGAAAGTGGTTAGGAAGAACACGAAGAGGGAAATCACCCTGGCAGTGCCCGGAGCTGAGCTAAGAGAAGGATGTGGCAAAGAGAGAGACCCAGGCCAACATATATAACCAGGCTGACTTAACCATTATAGGGCCAGTTACAAGGTGGCATCTCTACCTCTTTTTCAACTGGGATAAAATACTGGCACCATCCCAAGATTCTAGAAGAATCAATATTAGCATTTCTTAAAAGATTAAAAGCATAATACATGTGTCAATTATCATTAATCCTGGAAAACATTTATGGAGTTAAACGGTCTGTAACTAATTAGAGGCGGCAGTTAACAGGGGATATGGGTTTCCTCTGAGTTATATGAAACAAAATATAAATCTTTTTTATGTAACTCTATTTCCTACAGAAAGGACTTTTGCTTATCAGTGGGATTTTTAAAGTTTTATTTTATTTTCTTGGATTTCATTCCCTTTCCATAAATTCTATAAGCAGAATTACAATGAGGTGAGTCACAGTCTTAACACTTTTTTGGAGCTTCTTCTGCCAATGCAGCTTGGAATACAGAGGATTTTTTTTTTTTTTAAGCTGTGTTTGGGAAACACAGGGAGGGGAGGGTGAAGAGAGGGAGGAAAGAAGGAAGGAAAAAAGAAGGCTTTAGATTTTACTTTAGATTACATTTTTTTTAAATTATGACATTATAAAGCTAAAACTTCCATGGTTTCTCATCAGTGGGTTATAGACAGCCCTGAAGTACAAATGGTTTGGGTTTTAGAAGTTCATTCATGAGCTAGTCATTTGGAACTGAGAATGTATTTTACCACAAAAATTTTGTTATGTAAGTGGTAATTAATTTTCGAAGCTAGCTCATAATCTGCCCTCATTCTGTTTTTGAAACTGAATGGTTGTGCATTTACAGTGATAAATAGATTCTATTGTTGAAAATTTGTAGATCAAAAGTACATCAAAGCAATAAAATCCGTTTTTGAGTCCCTTCAAACTTTTCACTTGAATGTGGGTGCTGGAGGGAAAGCATATTTAATCTGAGGAGCCCACGGATGTTCAGAACATCTAATGCTGCTATTTGAGAGCTCCAGTCGGAAGAGCAGGAAGCATTCTGTCTGGAGAGTCTCTGAAGCCACACGTATGCTTCATGGTGGTCGCCAAAAAGGAACACGCTTGGACCACATTAGTAAGTCCTCAATAAAAAATGTCTTCTTCCCTTCATACCACAAATACTGATGGAACATGTACTATGTGTGATACGCTCCTTACCACTTATGCTAGGAGGAAATAGGCAGAACCCCTCTCCTTGTGGAGCTTATAATCTAGTGGGGCAGGGAATGAAATAATTGTACAAGTAGATGATCTGTGATTCATCCATCTTTATGAAATATCACAGTATGAATCTTAAAATTGATACATCTGTACAAGGAATAATGGAAATTTGTATAGGATACACCTGGTGATGGGAAGGCAAAATCTTTGTTAAATGCCTGCCATGGACCAGCCACTTACTTCCACTATCTCATTTTACTTTTGGAATGACTCTGAGGACTAGGGACTGTTATCACTATCTCACAGACAAGGAGCTTAGTCTCAGAAGTTAAAAATGTGGCCAATTTCTCCATTTTGTAGTAATGTCTGTCCATGCCTTCTGCCTATTTTTAGGCAGAAGAGCCTGAGTGCAAGTCAAGCTTATATGACTCCAGGCACTTTTTGCCAATCCCAGCCTGTTCTATCAAATCACTCTGGAGATATAGCCAATTAGTTTACTCAATACTTTTAATATAACTATCTATACAGTAACCTCCTAGAATTTAATAGTGAAAACAGTGTTGTATCCCCTGATGCTGGCAAGCTCCTTTCTGTTAATATGAGCTGTTTCTACTTCTCCTCTGATGCCACATTATTGCTCTCGTGCACTACACAGATCCTCACCATGAGGAGGGGACATTAATCGGAAATGCAGAAAATTTTTTTGAAGTAACACTTCATTGTAATACATATAAATTTAAACCTGTCTTTGTCAGACCTAAATGTGAAACCTGAAACCCTAAAAATCCTAGAAGAAATGATAGGCAGTAACCTCTTTGACATTAGCCTTAGTCACTTTTTTCTAGATATATTTCCCAAGGCAAGGGAAACAAAAGCAAAAATAAACTCCTGGGACTACATCAAAATAAAAAGCTTCTGGGGTGCCTGGGTGGCTCAGTCAATTAAGCGTGTGCCTTTGACTCAAGTCATGATCCCAAGGTCCTGGAATCGAGTTCCACATTGGTCTCTCTGCTCAGCAGGGAGCCTGCTTCTCTCTCTCCCTCTCCTGTCCCCCCCTCTTCTTGTGCTCTCTCTCTCTCTCCCCCTCTCTGTCAAATAAACAAATGAAATCTTTAAAATCTTTTTAAAAATACAAAAATGAAATAAAAAGCTTCTGCAGAGCAAAGGAAACAATCAACAAAACTAAAGGATAATCTACTGAATGGGAGAAGATATTTGCCAATGACATATACAGTAAAATATTAGTATCCAAGACATATAAAAAACTTATAAAACTCAACACCCCTGGGACGCCTGGGTGGCTCAGTTGGTTAAGCGACTGCCTTCGGCTCAGGTCATGATCCTGGAGTCCCAGGATCGAGTTCCATATCGGGCTCCCTGCGGGGCAGGGAGTCTGCTTCTCCCTCTGACCTCCCACTTCTCATGCTCGTTCTCTCTCTCACACTCTCTCTTAAAAAAAAAAAAAAAAAACTCCCAAAAAGAAGTCATCCAAATAAAAATGGGCAGAAGGCATGAACAGACATTTCTCAAACAAACAACAAAAAACCATCCAGATGACAAAAAAACATGAAAAGATATTCATCATCACTTACCATCAGGGAAATGAAAAATCAAAACTACAATGAGATCTCACCTCACACCTGTCAGAATGGCTAAAATCAACAACACAAGAAATAACAGGTGTTAGTGAAGATGTGATGAAAAAGGAATCCTCAGGGCGCCTGGGTGGCTCAGTGGGTTAAGCCACTGCCTTCGGCTCAGGTCATGATCTCAGGGTCCTGGGATCAAGTCCCACATCAGGCTCTCTGCTCAGCGGAGAGCCTGCTTCCCTTCCTCTCTCTCTGCCTGCCTCTCTTGTGATTTCTCTCTGTCAAATAAATAAATAAAATCTTAAAAAAAAAAAAAAAGGAATCCTCATGCACTGTTGGTGGGAATGCAAACTGGTGCAGCCACTGTGGAAAAGAGTATGGAGGTTTCTCACAAAGTTAAAGATCCTATGATCCAGCCATTGCACTATTAGATATTTATCCAAAGTATACAAAAACACTAGTTCAAAGGGATACATGCACCCCTATGTTTATAACAACATTATTTACAATAGCCAAACCCAAATTGTCCATTGACTGATGAATGGACAAAGAAGAAGTGTTATATACACACTGGAAAATTATTCAGCAATAAAAAAGAATGAAATCTTTCCATTTGTAATGATGTGGATGGAATTAGAGAATATAATGGTAAGCAAATTAAGTCCATCAGAGAAAGACAAATGCCATATGATTTCACTCATGTGTGGAATTTAAGAAACAAAACAAATTAGCAAATGGGAAAAAAAGAGAGAGACAACTCAAGAAATAAACGCTTAATTATAGAGAACTGATGGTTACCAGAGGAGAAGGGTGGGGGGGGATGGGTGAAACAGGTGATAGGGATTAAGGAGTGCACTTAATATGAGCACTGGATGACTATGGAACTACTGAATCACTATATTGTGCAACTGAAATTAATCTAACACTGTATGGTAACTAACTGGAATGAAAAACTGTTAAAAAATTTAAAAATAAGCCCCTCCCCCCCTTTTTTTTTTGCTTTTCAATTTTTGGAAAGGAACTTATATTCAGGCCAGCCCATTTTTGTGGACCATCTTTTTTATTGTTAATTGTCATGTTCTTTTTCATATGTGGCTTTCCCAGAGTGCTCACTAAAACATTTTGGAACCTCATGCTGGCAAAGTCTCCTTTCTGTGAGGTTTATACTATCGCTTATTTTTAAAATTCCATCTGTGAAATTTTTTAGACATTTTTGGATGTCAGGATGTCCGTTCTAACTTGGCCAGGACTCCCTAGAGACTCTCGTCCCATGTGGGGAGGGGTGAAGTCAGGCTGGATGCAGTCACTCTCACTTCATGCCACTGTGGCCATGATTGAGCATGTCTCTCGAACTGTTTGGTTAGACAGGGACTTCTGGTCTCTGCCACAGCATGGGCCCTATTACAACTGGATGAGAGGTAGTTGCCAGCTGAGACCCAGGACAGGTATGGGCAGGAACCTTTTCTCCCTGCTCTGTGACTTCTTGCGTGGCCTGCGGTTGGTGCCAGGCAGAACAAGAACTCTCCATTTAAGCTGGGAGACAGCCAAGGATGCTTGAGCTAAATCAAGTGTTGACAATTCTTCAGGCATTTCTACCATAATATTGGAATTGAACGCATTGGCCAAATAAAGTTGAAATTAAAAAAAAAAAAGCCAGCTATTTGTGGCTTCCAAATAGTTTTCTCTCCTTTCCCACCATATTTTTGTTTGTTTGTTTGATTCGTCATTTTGCGTTGCCTTCCACCACCTTGAGCATTTTACAGCAAGCTGCCTTGTCCTTTTGAGGAATAGCTAGGATACACATTACAGAAATAGAAAAGAAATAGATATGACTTCTAGAGTGTTGATTCCTCAAAGCTCTCTGTTTGTATCTTCCACATGACCTGGAATAAGTCATGTACTTAGGAGTAAAACTAAGTATAGATTGAGAGGTTATTCAGTATAGCAATTCAGAAGGATAGGTCTGGTTATTTTAAAGAAGACGAAGAAGTTGATGTCTCTGTCTTATATGTTAATTGCATCATAAGACTTACTACTTTTCTTTCCCTTAATAGGGATTTATTTCTTGTATTTTCTTCTGTTTGTCACTCATAAATGGAATATAAAGGACAGTGATCTCAGCTAACATGCATCACGTTCCCCTCTCTTGCTGTGCTAAGCACTTCCTAAATATTGTCTACTTAATCCTCGCAGCCCTATTATTATTCCCATTTCACAGAGGCCGAAAACGAGGATTAGAGACTTTGAGCAGTTAAGGGGAAAACAAGGCAATAACCTTTCTCTTGGTGAGTGGGCAAGAGATGGGAGGAAAAAAGTAGGGGAAGAGAAAGGATCGTGTAAGAGAAATAAATTGCTTTAAGTATGATCAGTAAAATCCAGAAAACTGGGAAGAATCACAAGTGATTTATAAGGGAATTACTCTTCCTGCCAATCCCATGTTCTGCTGACCATGAGGCTTCAACAAGTCACATTGCCAATGGCTATTTTTTATATGAGGCATTCTCTCTTAGAAACATCACAACTTTGGTAGAGGGGTTGTACTTAGAAATCTCTTTAATCCACATAATTATTTGGATAATTTCAAGTTATACAGTTTAATATACAAACAGAAACCTAAAAGTCTATCCTTCTGGACTGATCCTTGCCCTGCCCCCAGCCTGCAGTAACTCCTGAATCCTAGGAGGGTCAGGATATGTGCTGGATCCCTCTACCTCTTGGTAGGTGACCCCTCTGCAACTCCAGTCATTACTGCTTCCAGCAGCAGCACCCAAGGTTCTCCAGGCACATCTGTGGCTGGCAGAGCAGAAAGACAAAGAAACGGGATCCTCTCTGTCCATTCACACTGGGGAAAAAAAAAAATAAAAGATGCTCCATTGTGTGCAGTATTACTAGGCCTCTCCAGGGAACGAGGAAGTGTCAATAGTCAGAGATTAACCCTTTTGCAGATATTTGCTCTACAGATATTTACTTAACCCCCTTGTGCCTGGGACATTCTGGGCAATGATTTTCTTCCTCTAGAGAAAGAACAGCCAATCAAGGAAAAGACCATTAAAGCTCCAAGAAGGGGCAGAAGAGGGAAGAGCTCCAGGGACCACTCCTGGGGAGCTGAAATTGAAAGTTTAGAGCAGATGTGATGATTTGGGGGAACAACTTCATTCGTGCTGAGTTTGGGGACCCAAAATAACTGGATTATCTGGGAGCAGAGTCAAAAATAGGGCATAACTGGAGGTGTGGTTAGAGAAGGAAGCAAGGGCTGAGATCTGGGAGAGCCCTTTGTACGAAAAAGTAGTTTAGGTTTTATCTTTCAGAAATGACAGAGCATGAGAAAGTTTTGCATGAAGAAGATGATTTGATTTACACATTAGAGAGACGGGGAAAGAAGGAAAGGCAGCCCAGGTGGAGGAACAGCATAAGCAGAGGCAGGAAATACCGCCATATGTTTGACTTGCGTAAAGTCTGACCTCCCTGCGAAGAGGTGCCAGGAGGTGAAGGCCCTTGGCAGTCACCCAGGACTGAGTCAGAAGCTCCCGGTGTCCTGGCTGAAGAGACTGAAGGTGATCCTACTTTGGGAAGTTGTTAAAGGATTTTGAACAGAGAGAAAGTGGGGTCAGGGCAGCATTTTAGAAAGCTTCCTGCTTCCAGGTTCAGGGAAAGAAGTGTTGGAGAGAGCCTAGGTTTAGGAGGGAGGAGAAGGCTGGGAGAGCCTTGGCCGATGCCCACGGGAAAGGGAGAAGACTAAGAAGGAGGCATGGGCATGGGAAACGAGTCCAGGGAGAAAGGGGATGGAAAAGCCTGGAGGAGGGCACTTCCAGAAGAAGAAACCTCCTGAGCCACTCAGAGGTCCCATCAGAAAAAGACTGACTGGTATGGGTGCCAAGGAGCAGCAAAATGACAAGGGGACAAGCCACAGAGAAAAGAGAGCCTGCCTAATGAGCAAAAAGCAGTAACAAAAACCCCCATATATGGTAGTTTTTGAGGTGAGGGAAGACGGACCTCTTCATCTTTCACTTTAAAAAAAGGGCAGATGGAGTAACAGCACTTGAAGGGCAGATAATATTCCCTTGATGGCCTCTCCTCGAGACCCTCCTTTCCTCCAGTGCCTGCAGTGAAAGAGGCACTTTTTCTGACATATGCTCTTAGAAGGGTCAGAAAGCTTCCCCAGGAGTGGCCTTTGGTCTTCTTTCTGCCACTTAATGTAGTCATCCGGAATTTCTATATTGATCTGAATGCTCATTTGTATATGACAAGGAGAGATCATAGAAGAATATGCAGAAAAATGGTAAAAAGAAGTTATTCGTTTGTGCATTCCTTGAATTGGGGGAGGAAGAAGAGAAATTTTAAAATAATCCTTCCCATTTGTGACTTCTCATTTGTCAACACAAAAAAAGCAAAACAAAAACAAAAACTTGATTTATTTAATTGGAATTAATTGGAAGGCTGCATAATTGAGATTGTGTCTTTCTTTAAAATGTTCTAAGACACCTGGCAGGCTCAGTTGGTAAAGTATGACACGCTTGATCTTAGGGTTGTGAGTTCAAACCCCACATGGGGTGTAGAAATTACTTAAAAAATAAAATCTTTAAAAAAAATAAAATGTTCTAAAATTTTATTTAGATATTCAGAAATTTCCGTAGACATGCATGAGAGCCATTTGCTTTGGTGAGAATTCAAAAAGAGAAATGTACTTTGGAAAACAAATGAAATTGGACTTGACTTAGAGAAACATTTCTCGGACCAGATGTCATTTAAAGACACTGGACTGTGGGCTCCAGGCTGTGACCATCCTTCAAGATTAAATACGCATGTGGGAACCAGGAATGGTGTTTCCAAAGGCTGCTGTGAGGTCACTATTATCATGTGCTGAGCACGGCTGTGACATCTTTGGAACTGTGAGGGTACAGATGAGAGACATAGTGCTTCTCAGCTCTTTCTCAGAACTTCTCTCATCTTCCTGGCAATAAAAGAAAGAAAGAGGAAGAAAGGAAGGAAGGAAGAGGGAGGGAGGGAAAAAGAAAAGAAAAAAGAAAAGTAAAGAAAAGAAAAGAACTCTTGAGGAGTATAAAATGTTATTAAATTTGCAGCAGTTGTCATGGTTACGCACATAGTTCCATTGCTTTATTAATGTGTAGTTCCCTTTATTTCTGGAAATATCATTATAATGAAACATAATCGTCAGCAGCCTCTTAGCAGGTTTTGCCATGTGTCTGAGACTCTCACAGTGGCTGTGACCAACGCGTGTGTGGTTTTTGGGCCACCTGTGTGCTGTTGGTCCAGTAACTAGGACACCATTGTTTAGGAAAAGACAACGTGAAGTTAATGACTCTTGAAAATCCCTTAGAAGTTCAAATCCTTCACTAAAGAAAAGTGCTTGTTTTTTTCCTAGAGGAAAAGGATCCAATACTTAAGTGTTTTTCTAACTAAAATAATTTGGATTTTCTGCCATTACATTTTTTTTTGTCATTACATTTTTTTAAGTGATTATTATTACTTACTGAAGTTTTGGGGAAGTTTCGCTTTGAAATTTTTGGGAGATTTTTGTCTGATTAGTTCTTTAAAAAATTATCTTCCCTAGATTCATTTCTTGTATCATACAAGGGTTTTTGTGAGACTCTGCTAATCGAGGGTTTGACCAAGTATTTCTTTTTTTTTTTTTAAAGGTTTTATTTATTTATTTGACAGAGAGAGAGAGAGAGAGATCACAAGTAGAGAGGCAGGCAGAGAGAGAGGGGGATGCAGGCTCCCTGCTGAGTAGAGAACCCAATGTGGGGCTCGATCCCAGGACCCTGAGATCATGACCTGAGCCGAAGGCAGCGGCTTAACCCACTGAGCCACCCAGGTGCCCCTTGACCAAGTATTTCTAAGTATCTTCTCCCAATACTCAAGTCGAAGCTAAATAAAATAGCTCAGTAAATTCTTTCAGGGTAAGTACTTTTGACGGATACTGCTAGCTGATCCCCACATTTATCTCTCTTCTTCCTGGGCACTCACCAGACCATATTTGCCAGCAGCTCTTGCAGTTAGGTCTCAGGGTAAGACTCATGGACAGTGGAATGTGAGCAGAAGTTATGAAATCACTTCCTGGACTAGCCCGTAAATATCCTCCCACATAATCTTCCCATCCCTTGTTATCAGGCTGGTCGGTGACGCTGCCCGTCTGGATCCTTGAGTAACTGCACGGAGCAGAGCCTCAAGCTCTAGGAGCCCCTGATGTTACACAAAGGAGACAAACCCTCTGAGATGAGAGGGTAGTGTGCTGTATCAGCCCGTTGTTTCCCCAACTAATACACCGCCTACCGACATTCTTTGTGAGCAGCCATGCAATCCACGGCAAAGGTTTTCATCCATAAGTGCATTCTATGGTTTCTTTCACAGCCTTTAAAAAGAGACTGGCATTGTAAATCTCAGCGCCCCTACTCAGTGTCCGATCATTTTTGCTGTTTTGGACAAGAACTGGAGGCCTGAATAGCTATAGAATAGTCGATTATTAGAAAAATATCATCAGACCCTTGGGACTTATGTACACAGGGAACCAAAGGAAATGAAATAAACCTTTTCTTGATACCTCTCTGTGCCAAGTACTGTGTTCACTTCTCTGATATATGCAAACTTATTTATTCTCCCTAATTAGTCTTCTAGGGAACTCTGTCATTCCCATTTTACAGATCTTTGAAGGGTCACATAGTTTTAATAATTTCTTCTTAGCTAGGAAGGAACAAGGGAAGATAAATTTGTCTGGAACCAAACCCAGCCAGTCTTTATACTTTGCAGTTTGTCGTGGTATACAGTCAGTTAACTCATGTCAGTTGATTATCATGCTCCCAGACAGAATGATAGCTGGTAATAATTGGAAACATATGCAGAGAACATTTGACTGTGATGTAGTGAAAAGAAACTCTCATTAGATTGTTTAGAAAACTTTCATTTGATTTATATTACTGACATGGTTGAGTTTTACCTTCTAACTTAATTAAGATATCAGGACAGCTGTTGTAACCAATATCAAAATAATAGTAGTTTAAAACTGATGGTCTGCATGTTGGCAGGCCAGCTCTCTGATGAGGTCAACTAGGGCTCCAGGCTCTTTCATCTGGTTGCTTCTGGATCCTCTAGGGCTGTTCATCGTGTGCTCGGTGGCAAATAGCTTACCACACTACATCTGCATTTAAGCCATTAAGAAGGGGGTATCAGAAAGAAGACAGCAAACATCTTTCTAGTTAAAGGCATGACTCAGAAATTGCACACATCACTTTGGCTCAAAAAGTTGCATGGTCTTGTGGCTATCTAATGGCAAGGGAATCTAGGAAACGTCCTCTTTCATCTTGTGCCACTTCTTTTCTTCTAGAGAAAGGGGACAAAAGATATTGGGGGACAAATAAATAGTAGTCTCTGCCACACTTTCTTTTCCTTCCCATTTTTTTGATAAACATGGTAACGAGAAAGATCCAAAACAGCAGTAGCTGAAGAGGGAAGGAAATGAATCAAGGAAACTAATTCAAAAATTGAGTATCTCCTTTTCCCTCAACCTCTTCCGGCACATGTGCTCAAAGAATCAAGAGGTAATGTCCAGCGCTAAATTGCCTTAAAATGGGCAATAAATATTAAATTAAGCATTCCCTGAATAAAATGACTGCAACAGATTGAGGACATATGAACAAAAACTAGATATTAAATCAGATTAAGTAATTAACATTAATTTCATTAGGTTTGACATGTGGTGAAATTATAAAACAAAACTTCATCTGGTAGAGATATTTACTGAGGTATATATAAGTGAAATGATACGACGTCTGGAGTTTGCTTTAAAATACTCCAGGAAAAAATGGGAGGGGTCGATGAATAGACAAAATTAGAATGGGAAAATATTGTGAGTTGTTGCAACTGGATCATAGGTTCATGGGGGTTCATTATGCTAGTCTTTCCACTTTTATGTATATTTGAAATATTCCATACCATAATAAAAAGTTAAGTAAATACTTGTTCCAGGAAAGAAAAGCAATTTCTGGCAGTGCCCTGATGTTCATATGAGCTCATTTCTGTACTCCAGTTGAGTACATTCTTAAGTTTCCAGCATATTATTTATTCTGCATGCACACAACTGGAAAAAACTCATTTCATCTAAAGAATTTATTAATTTGCATTTGAGCCAGTTAAACAAAAGTTGGTGAGAGCCTGTTGTATCTAGTGATGCAAGGGATGCAAAAAGGAGTAAGTTTAGAGTCTAATCAGGCAGTTAAGACAATCTTTCAAATAACTCTAACTGAAGAGAAGTGCTGGAGAAGGCTGAACTGTTAGGAGATCTCATCAAGTTGAAGGGATCAGCAGAGTTTCCTGGATCACATGTCATAAGCTTTAAAGGATGGGTGGGTTTTGGACAGATGGAAGTGGTAGGGAAAGTGGTCTGAGCAAGGGGACCACCAAGAGAAAGGCTCCAAGTCAGAGAATGTGAGATGGTTTCCTGATGACAGACGAGGAAAATATGGTTTTAAGTGTGAGTATCTGGATGTCCCATTAAAGGAAATAGAGGAGCAGAGAGGACCTGGCTGAGAAAATTTCTACTCTTTATAGGGACATGTTGTTTTTGAGACACTGGTGAGACTCCACGTGAGCTGCCCATCTCACCATATGGTGTTGGAGCCCAGAGGGGTTAGCGTGGGTAGTCATCTGCATAAATTGCTAGTTGAATCTGTAGATAGGTGATGAATTCACTACTGAAGAGAATAGAGAAAAGACTTTTCAGGCCAGTCTTATGAGAGTAGAGGATTATGACCACAGCAGCAACATGAAAACAGCAGAATGATTTCAGGTGATGTTCAAGACAACATGAATCCCAATGTGACAACCTCTGTATTGTTGTCCCTTGCTGTCTACTGAATGACTCCTTACACACAGAGCTTACATATCTCTATTTTTCTCCTCTTCCTTCAGCCTGAGCTTCTCCACAGAGTTGTCTACATAGGTTGTCTCCACTGCCTGACTGCTGTTCACTCTGTAACCCACTCTGAATTAGAATCTTGCTGCACCACTCCACTGAGACTGCTCTCAGGGCAATATGGAGGGTTCATAGTCTACCTCTGTGCTGACCGATTCTATGGACACATTTTCCTCCTCACTTCCCTTGACTCTTTTAGCAGTATTTTACCTAACTAGCTACTTCCTCTTCCTTGGAACTCTCTCTTCTTGGCCTCTGGTTTTTTCCTGGCTGCTGCTTTTCATTTTCTTTGCAGGTTCCTCCCCTCCTAAAAGCTTACATATTGTGGTGTCTTGGGACCAATGCTGGATTTTTTTCTTCCTACAATGTCTCCTATTTTCCTGTTCTATGATTTCACCCAAAAAAAGTCAACAGAACTCCCATATTTATATCTCATTTGAGCTCTGGACCTACCTAATACCTCCACCGGGATTTCTCATAGGCATTTGTCTGTAACACATCCAAAACTGCAATTTGGACTACTCTGACCACCCTCCCTGCTCTCCATTTCAGTAAATGTCACTACCATCCACCTTGCTCCTCTGGCCCATAAAGTAATCATTTTATTTGCTAAATGTCCACAGGACAATTCGACTAGGAAGCCCAAGCAAATACTGCTTTGTTATGAGAAGTGTTTTGTTATGAGATGTCCATTGATCCCTAGACAGTTCCCTAAATTAGCTGAAGTGTGTAAGCCATAAAAATAAAGCTTTACCACATAACTTCATTGCAACAAAGCAGGTTGATTTAGGCACCAGTGCCGGCTGTAAGTTTAAATTTGTGGTTGATTTTAAGCTATATATTGGAAAGGATTTCGTGGTTCAGTTATAGTCAGGAGTAGCCCAGAGGCTCCATAAGTAGAGGTGACCACACAAATCATCTAAGAAATGCAAATGCTGCTTTTTTGTCAATCAGATTAGAACTCCACAGGCTGTGTACCTCTCTACCACTCTCTGCTCTGCCTGGAGTGGTGAAAAACACTAACCCTACTTCTCCTCTTTGGTAAGGAACTGGGGACAATTTCCATCCCTAGTGGGGGTGGGCATTTTATCCTTGTCTTGCGAGTCTAGGTTCCCAATGGATGGAAAAAATGATTTGGAGGAAGGAGAACATGCTTCTAGTTCCACCCCAGGAACGACCAAGTTAGTTGCAAATCTGATTAGTAGAGCTGTTTTTACTTCTTATACCCTCTCTCCACATCCCACACAAAATAGTAACTAATGTTACTTGATTAAGTACTTTGTGCCAGACATGGTCCTAATGCTCTCCATGAGTGAATTCGTGTGATCCTCATAACAACCTATGAGTTCAGTATTATTACTATTAGTATTTAACAGATGTGGGGACTGAAGTGTAGGAAGTTAGTAACTTGCCCAAAGACACCTATGATTTAAAAACAGGTTATTCACTTCTGGCTTTAAACTGTCTTCACCACCCCTTATATCAAGTTGAACACAAACTACCTGTGAATTACTTTTCCCCCTCATTTCTATTGTGCCATATGATATAAGATGTACCATCAATTTAATTTAATAACTTTCAGAAATAAAGAAAGCATTATCAAATCAAGTGTAGTTATAATGGGACTGACTTTTAAAATTCTAACCAATGTTTTCTCCTTCTTGGTAATTCTCTTTTACCTCATATCACTGAGACTTTAAGCTTTAGGGATAAGTGCAAAAAACAAAGAACCAAATTCTTAGCTATTGACTTCTACAGTTGGATCATGTGGTTCATAACAGAGAGTCTGGAGCCACAGTTGGTTTAGATTTTCTTCTGTTTCATTTCGTTAATTACAAGACAAAATTTTCTTAAAAAGATAAACTTGAAAAAAGCCTTCAAAGTTTGCTTCACCCATCAAAAGCCAAAGCCTGACAACTTAGTAGAGTTGAGGAGCATGGAGGGTGAGGTCAGAGAAGCCCCTTGTTCCACAGAAGATGACATTTTAGCTGTTGGCAGGAGAAGAATCTGCAGTGGAGATGCTGAAGGACACTGAGAAGGTATGCCATGCCCTGGTGCCTCTGGAGATGAGAGAGAACGGAAAGCCCAGAAGAATCTGGGGAAGTCCCAGAGGACCTGGGTTTGCATCCAGTCATCATTCCAGGAAAGGCCACACCTAATAGGGCAATCTAGTAGCAGCGTGATGATGGAGTGGAAGAGCAGCAATGACTGGTTGTTTGGACTATATGGAAAATATCTTAACATTCCCTGTGTCCCCAGAGGCTGCCCTGGGAGGGATTCCCAAAGGACTTAGTGTCCTGCAGAAGGGATGCCATCAGCAGATGTGATGTGGATTCCATGTGCTGGAGGCTGTGGAACAGAAGCAATGTCAGTGGCAAAAGCAGTACGGGCCAACATACCCAGCAAAAATCAGCAGGAATGGGGGCTAACAGACTGCATGACTCCTTCCTGGTGCCATGGCACATACAGGTCTTCTTAGAATTTAGATCCTACCATAGGAAAAAGAGAAGGAAGGGCAGAACCCTAATTTGAGTGCTGGAGTTCTGAATTTGACTATGAAAGAACTGAACTGAACTGAGTTTCCCTTGCAAGTGGCTGTAGTTTTAGTAGCTGAGTTACTCCACGTCACATAGCCAGAGAATACTGCAGCCAGGATTCTAGCCCAGCAGTCTGACCTCATGGGCCATCACCTAAACCATCATTTATGCTGTATCATGCTGTCCCTACTGTCTCCACGTTTCCCACAACTATTCAGAGTAGCAGCTCAAGACTTAAGTTCAATGACATTGGATAAAGATAAAAGGTAACTGTGGCACTAAAATGTCTTCAACTAGAATAAACACAAGATACATTCTCTTCTCTCCATCTCTACGCCACCACCTGATCCATGTCTTACCTGGATAATTTTCAGTATCTCTAAATTGGAGAGGTTAGGTGTTTTTTTCTATAAAATTAGGAGCAAGAAAACTAGTGGATAGAAGCTTCACAGAGACAGAACTCTGTGCAGAATCAGAGAGAACTTCCTCATAATCTCAGATATCCAAAGATAGAATGAGCATCCTTGGGTGGCACCAAGTGCTACATTCCTTGAGTTGTTCGAGCATCGTCAAGACGCCTACTACTAAGAATGGAGGGGAATTCAGGAGAGAACATATGGCTGGATGACGTGGCCTTTAAGGTCCCTTCCAACATTGAAATCCTGCCATTTTAGAATGGAGATTGTGAACACCAGATTGCTCTGTGTTTAGAGTGGGAAATGAGGACACGGAAGCAGTGGTATAGACTAGTCTTTTTGAAGATGGTTACCACTGAGGAGAAGAGAGCTTTATTGTATTATACGGTATGGTTGAAGGAAGATTTTTAACACTGGGAAGAACTGAGCAGATTTATAGGTAGAAGGTGAAGAGCTAATGAAAAAAGGAAAATTTAGTTCCAGCATCAATTGCTGCATAACATACCACCCCAAAACTTGGTGACTTTTGACAACAACGGAAATGTATCAAGGTTTAGTAGACCTGGAATTGAGGCAGTGCTTTGCTGGGTGATTTTTCTGTTCGGTCTTTATCCAACGAAGTGAGGTGCTCTCTGGCTCAGTGGTTTTCAGCCAACATGTCTTGTGCCTTGATGGGGATGGTTGGATAGTTGTGTTCTGCTGGGGCTATTGACCAGAGCACCTACATATGACCTCGTCAGTCTGTCAGGTTAGTTCAACTTCTTATATGGCCAAGTGTAGCTCCCAGAGGAGTGTTCCAGGACATCCAGGCAAAGTTGCAAGGCTTCTTCAATCCTAACCTCAAAAGCCCAGAGCATTACTTCCTCTGCATCCTGTTGGTCAATCAAATCAATAAGGCAAAGTCATATCCAAGGGAAAAGGAGCTTGCTGCCACCTCTCAAAGAAAGGAATAACAAAGAAGTTATAGCCATCTTGAGTCTCCCACAGAAACAGTTGGTGGAACAAGATCCTGAACAATTTGGGGAGTCCAAGTTGAGAGCAGGAGTGAAAGGTTATCCTTAGAATGGTGGAGAAACGGGGCGCCTGTGTGGCTCAGTGGGTTAAAGCCTCTGCTTTCGGCTCAGGTCATGATCCCAGGGTCCTGGGATCAAGCCCCACATTGGGCTCTCTGCTCAGCAGGGAGACTGCTTCCTCCTTTCTGCCTGCCTCTCTGCCTACTTGTGATCTCTGTCTGTCAAATAAATAAATAAAAATCTTAAAAAAAAAAAAAAAGAATGGTGGAGAAACCTGCCGTGGAGATAAGAACAAAGAGAAAGGATTTCAGAGAAAGGAGACAGACTTTGAAATGAAAACCAGAGAAAGTGGAAGGAGTTATTTTCAGAGAGTTCAAGTAATCCAAGGCTATCTAGTGGGAGGGGAGTTTCATTTAATGGAATTTAGGCTAGCCACCTTTGTCCATAGATTTTACCTCTGGGTTGCTTCCTCATCCTAATAATATGTCTTCATTGGTTTCACCAGAGGCATGCCTCACACACTTAGTCTGAAGTCACTGCAAGGCTTTTGGCTCATATTTTCATGTACCCCCATGAAGCAGTGTACTAGTGTAGTCCAGGGTTATGGGATAGGTAAATTGGTCTTCCTGGAAAATGAGCCCATCTGTGGCTTCATTCCCAGTCCATGCTTAAAAGATCGAGCAGACCAGCCATAAGCCAAGGCTTGAGTAGCAAAACGTGAAATCCGCTTTCTACAAATTATCCAGATAATCTCTTCCAAGCCTCTTCTGGATAAAAACACAGAGCCACTTGAGGGTGACATTCTTGCCTGGATTCAAAGCTCTAGTGATTGTGGCTTGGCTCCTGTTGTATGCACAGAGCTGTTGGATTGGGTTGATCAGCGCAGGTCTGCCTGTATGTATCCTTTTGATAAGTATCTTTAGAAGCTCGCTAATTAATTTTAAAGGAATGTTTCTCTTTGGCATCATGTCTCATTCTTTTCCTGTTGTATATTCCGGTGATAAATGATGGATGCATAAATACCTTACCTTTGCTCAATCAGTGTTTTCTGTGGTTGATGTAAAGAGTACAAATTGGATTTATTTCAGGATGGCTGAATTTGGAATGTGACATTTTGCCAAGTCAGACTCTCACTTGCCCAGACAACACACATGTGGATTTTGCAGTTGTTTTCTTTTTAAAATAGTATATGTCTGTGGTGCCGTTGATTAATGTAATGTTGCATTAATGTACTGTTATAACACCCCAGGGCACGCATGTGTTCTTTCAGCCAGCAGCAAAGAATTTCCCAAACTAAAGTTTTTAATAAACTACAGATTCCAGGGGGCGGGGGGACGGGAAGGGGGGAGAAAAACATCAACCATGAGAATTTATGGTTAGCAAAAGTACTTAAGGAATCAATGTTTGATAAACCTGCCAATGGAAATACATGGCAATTGTTCTCTAATTTCATTCCTCTAAATCATTAGTCATTGTCTATATCTATTCATTTATTGAATCTTTTCAATGACCCAGATATCTGGCTGTGTTGTTCAACAACCTCTCTTTTTACTTTTAAGTGTCTGCCGGCTCCAGTGTTTATGGAGTCATGTTGTCAGATCCAGACTTCATTGTGAGCTGACATAGCCCCATGTCTGACATAGCATAAGCTACAAAAATTAAAACGGAATTCTTCACCATCCATTGTAAATAGCAAGCGTGCAACTTTTCTGCAGTGCAACGCTGATGTAACTGGCGCGGGCTCATTCTGGACCTATTTTAAGTAACAACGAATTTTTTTTTTTCTTTCTCAAGGTAGTTTTCAATCTTTAGCCATCATATTTTCCCTATTACAAAAATCTGGAATTGTATTTTGCTAACTCAATTAACTGGTGTAAAATTTAATGGAATAAAAACCTTCTGGATAGAATATATTCAGCTTTGGAAATGAAGATGCTACTGTAGCCCGCTACCAGAGCACATAAATCCCCTTCTCCTCTTCTTCAATTTCCTCAGGTGTTGTTTTCAAATATCTATTTGATAAGAGAAACATGGACAAGTTTTTTTGTTGGTTTTTTGGTTTTTTTTTCTTTTTTACTGTAAATTTACCTTAGCCTTATAGTGGATTTTAAAATACAGAAAACAGCATTTCTCCTTTAAAACCCCCTAAAAATTTGAAGATCCACATAAAGCAAAAGATATAAAAGCGCAAAAAAAAACCCCCAAAACCAAGCAAAAACAAAACAAAAAAACCCAAAACAGAACAAACAAACAAAGAAAATGTGTTCCTTAATGGAAAGAAAACTTTTTCTGTAACCAAGTTTTATGAATCAATATTTTGATATAAATAATTTACAGCTGTAATCATAAGATCATTAAGGTCAAGCATGCAGAAAACTTTGTCATGGTCTTTACTAATAGTGCTAATAGAGGCCAATTTAAATGAGCTAGACCACTGATCCTAATAATATGCCTTCAGATCCAACTGGTGTTTTCCAAACCATTGAGATAAAGAAGGCATTTCTTTTATATTTCAACACTTTTAGATCTGGACTTTTTTTTCATGGATTCTGTAAAATAAATAAATATCAACTAAGATTAACAGTTAAAATAAGGGATGGTATCTCTGTAGTAGGTGATTATCTGGGTTTAAAAACTCTATGCCAGGGGTCATAGGTTCATGATGTCATAAGTAACATAAACTCAGGAGACATTAGAATGAGAACCCTTAACTCCAGGAGAGTAATGCAAAGGGTGTGTGGAAGAACAAGTTGAGGAAGCTGTCTCTCCCTCCCAGATATCATCTCTTTTATAAATGCAGACTTTTTTTCTCTTTTGACCAAGTCGTAATGACCTAAGACTTAGATTCCATCCCATGACTGTCCTTTCCCTAAAACTTCCAGATAGCATACCTCCCATGCCCCAATTATACAGTCCTCTTGTGTTTTTCTGGTGTTTGTATTCCCATAGTTGCAAATAAAAAGTATATTTTTAGTTTTAGAATTTTCCTTTCCATTAAAAAAAAAAATCCCTGAAGATTTGTGGCACCACTGTTATTTCTGTTAATGTCATTGCTTCCATAGCAGCAGGCTAAGACTTTGTAAGAAACCATGTTTACAAAGAGAGCAATTATCTAAGTGAACATTAAAGCTACATGTAGCAAAGTTTCAATTTAGATTTCCTGTAACCACTACAACACACACACACACACACACACACTCACACACACACACCTTCCAATCTGTGTTAGAACTGGGTGTTGTACACAACTGATAAATTATTGAACATTACATCTGAAACTAATAATGGACTATGTGATGGCTAATTGGATTTATTTTTTTCCATTTTATTTTATTTTACTTCTTTTCAGTGTTCTAGAATTTATTATTTATGCACCACACCCAGTGCTCCATACAGTACGTGCCCTCCATAATACCCACCACCAGGCTCACCCTCCCCTCCAAAACCCTCAGTTTGTCTCTCAGAGTCCACAGTCTCTCATGGTTCATCTCCCCCTCCAATTTACCCCAACTCACTTCTCCTCTTCTCCCTATGTCCTCTGTGTTATTCCTTATGATCCACAAGTAAGTGAAACCATATGATACTTGACTCTCTCTGCTTGACTTATTTCACTCAGCATAATCTCTTCAAGTCCCATCCATGTTGATATAAAAGTTGGGTATTCATCCTTTCTGACGGAGGCATAATACTCCATAGTGTATATGGACCACATCTTCCTTATCCATTCGACCATTTGAAGGGCATCTTGGTTCTTTCCACAGTTTGGTGACTGTGGCCATTGCTGCTATGAACATTGGGGTACAGATGGCCCTTCTTTTCACTACATCAGTATCTTTGCAGTAAATACCCAGTAGTGCAATTGCAGGGTCATAGGGAAGCTCTATTTTTAATTTCTTAAGGAATCTCCACACTGTTTTCCAAAGTAGCTATACCAACTTGCATTCCCACTAACAGTGTAAAAGGGTTCCACTTTCTCCACATCCTCTCCACACTTGTTGTTTACTGTCCTGTTAATTTGGACCATTCTAACTGGTGCAAGGTGGTATCTCAATGTGGTTTTGATTTGAATCTCCTTGATGGCTAATGATGATGAACATTTTTTCATGTGTCTGTTAGCCATTTGTATGTCTTCTTTGGAGAAGTGTCTGTTCACGTCTTCTGCCCATTTTTTGACATGATTATCTGTTTTGCATGTGTTGAGTTTGAGGAGTTCTTTATAGATCTTGGCTATCAGCACTTTGCCTGTAGTGTCATTTGCAAATATCCTCTCCCATTCTGTGGGTTGCCTCTTTGTTTTGTTGACTGTTTCCTTTGCTGTGCAGAAGAAGCTTTTGATATTGATGAAGTCCCAAAGGTTCATTTTCGCTTTTGTTTCCTTTGTGTTTGGAGAAATATCTTGAAAGAAGTTGCGTGGCCAATGTTGAAGAGGTTACTGCCTATGTTCTCTAGGATTTTGATAGATTCCTGCCTCATGTTGAGGTCTTTTATCCATTTCGAGTTTATCTTTGTGTGTGGTAAGAGAATGGTCGAGTTTCATTCTTCTACACATAGCTGTCCAATCTTCCCCACACTATTTACTGAAGAGTCTGTCTTTTTTCTACTGTATATCTTTTCCTGCTTTGTCGAAGATTATTTGACCATAGAGTTGAGAGTCCATAACTGGGCTCTCTACTCTGTTCCACTGGTCTATGTGTCTGTTTTTGTGCCAGTACCATGCTGTCTTGGTGATCACAGCTTTGTAGTATAGCTTGAAATCAGGCAACGTGATGTCCCCAGTTTTGTTTTTCTTTTTCAACATTTCCTTAGCAATTCGGGGTCTCATCTGGTTCCATACAAATTTTAGGATTGTTGTACCAGCTCTTTGAAAAATGCCAGTGGAATTTTGATCGGGATGGCATTGAAAGTATAGATTGCTCTAGGCAGTACAGACATTTTAACAATATTTATTCTTCCAATCCATGAGCATGGAATGGTCTTCCATCTTTTGTGTCTTCTTCAATTTCTTTCATAAGTGTTCTGTAGTCCTCGGGTACAGATCCTTTACCTCTTTGGTTAGGTTTATTCCCAGGTATCTTATGGTTCTTGGTGCTATGGCAAATGGAATCTATTCTCTCACTTCCCTTTCTATATTTTCATTATTAGTGTATAAGAAAGCAACTGGTTTCTGTACATTGACTTTGTATCCTGCTACTTTACTGAATTGCTGTATGAGTTCTAGTAGCTTTGGGGGGGAAATCTTTTGGGTTTTCCATATAAAGTATCATGTCATCTGCGAAGAGAGAGAGTTTGACTTCTTCATTGCCAATTTGAATACCTTTTATTTTTTTTTTGTTGTCTGATTGCTGTCGCTAGGACTTCTAGTACTATGTTGAACATGAGTGGCAAGAGTGGGCATCCTTGTCATGTTTCTGGTCTCAGAAAGAAGGCTGTCAGCTTTTCCCTATTGAGGATGATATTCGCTGTGGGTTTTTCATAGATAGACTTGATGAAGTTGAGGAATGTTCCCTCTATCCCTATACTTTAAATCATTTTAATCAGGAACGGATGCTGTATCTTGTCAAATGCTTTTTCTGCATCAATTGAGATAACCCTGTAGTTCTTATCTCTTCTCTTATTGATTTGTTCTATCACATTGATTGATTTGCGGATGTTGAACCACGCTTGCATCCCATGGGTAAATCCCACCTGGTCATGGTGGATAATCTTGTTTAATGCATTGTTGGATCCCATTAGCTAGGGTCTTGTTGAGAATCTTAGTATCCATATTCATCAGGGATATGGTCTGAAATTCTCCTTTTTGGTGGGGTCTTTTCCTGGTTTGGGGATCAGCGTAACTATGGCTTCATAGAAAGAGTCTGGAAATTTTCCTTCTGTTTCTATTTTTGAAACAGCTTTGGGAGAATAGGTATTATTTCTTCTTTGAGTGTTTGGTAGAATTCTCCAGGGAATCAGTCAGGTCCTGGGCTCTTGTTTTTTGGAGGTTTTTTTCACTGCTTCAATCTCATTACTAGATATTGGTCTATTCAGGTTGTCAATTTCTTCCTGATTCAGTTTTGGAAGTTTATAGATTTCCAGGAATGGATCCATTTCTCCCAGGTTGCTTAACTTATTGGCATATAACTGTTGGTAATAATTTCTGATGATTATTTCTATTTCCTTGGTGTTAGTCGTGATCTCTCCAGAATAGACCATATACTGCATCACAAATCAGGGCCCAACCAATACCAAAAGACTGAGATTATTCCCTGCATATTCTCAGACCACAATGCTTTGAAACTGAAACTCAACCACAAGAAAAAGTTTGGAAGGAATTCAGACACTTGGAAGCTAAAGACCACCTTGCTGAAGAATGTTTGGATCAACTGGGAAATCAAAGAAGAGCTTAAACAAATCATAGAAACCAATGAGAATGAAGACACTTCGGTCCAAAACCTATGGGATATGGTAAAGGCAGTTCTAAGGGGGAAATACATAGCCATCCAAGCCTCCCTCAAAAAATTTGAAAAAACCAGAATACACCAGCTGTCTTTACCCCTTAAAGAACTGGAGAATCAACAACAAATTAAGCCAACCCCACGCACAAGAAGGGAAATAATCAATATTAGAGTAGAGATCAATGAGATAGAAACTAGGGATACAGTAGAACACATCAATGAAACTAGACGCTGGGTTTTTGAAAGAATCAATAAGATTAATAAACCATTGGCCAAACTAATTCAAAAGAAAAGAGAGAGGACCCAAATTAATAAAATTATGAATGACAAGGGAGAGATCATGACTAATTGCATTTAAACTTAAAAAAAAAAAAAGAAAGAAAGAAAGAAAGAAAAAAATAAATAAACAAACACCCTGCATCAGCTATGGAACTGTCCATGGAGCTGACGCATGACCAGTTCTTTGTGCTTCCATACCAGAATGAAAGCTCAGACAGCTCACCTACTCAGCCCTAGAAGGTGGGTTCTTCCCTGTTCTCAATTCCAAAAGGGAGAACAATATAAAATAAATGAGATTGTACTGATATTTAGTCCTTAGGGTAGGGTCAAGGAAAAAAAACTAGAGAGGAAACAAAGAAAATAAATTTCCAGTTTTTTGCAGCTCATTTTGTGAAGCATAGACTTTTAACATTTTTATCCTGCCTAGATTTTTCTCTCTTCGAATTGCAGTTGGTAGAGGCATGTCTTTAATTCAGGATATTTCAGCTTTGCTTCATAATCTAGGTCAGAGATTTCAGTGGCCATTCTACAAAGAAATAAAAATGTCTGTGTGAATGGTAATTTCTAATTAGATCTAACTCCATATAAAGTGAGATGAAAATGACATCTGGAGAGAGCATGCTAAGGAATGCACTGCTGGGTTTTTATCCTCATATGAGTAGGGTTGGCCTTCTCGAGTGTTCAAATGTGGTTTGGCATTAGCAGTTTTCTCTGAAAATCTAATTCCCAAGCCTTTCTGGTGGACATGGCCTGTGTTCAGTTGTGCAGGTAAAAGCTAGCTAGGAAATAAAATTAATATTTTTCTGCAACATTTTCAAGCAACATCTTTTATTAAGATAATCAAATCTGGCAACTTTTGGCCATAGAACTTTGTAGCTATTGTGCAGAAATACCAGCAAAATAAGAGCAATGGGCCACTTCCTCCCTTCCTGAGGAGAGCTTTCAGTCGCATGGAGAACACAGCCATGAACCCAGAGTAAAATAGATGGGCTACAAACGAAAGAAGCAAAGTGACACATAAGCAGCCAACTGTGTTATATAATCCGGGGGCATAAAGGGTCAGTGGGGCAAGGTCTTGTTAGACTGTCAAGGCTTAATTCTTAGGAGACATTTTGAGGAACCAAAGGCTATAGTTTAGTGAGGAGGAAGAACAATGTGATTCGGATGCATCCAGCAAAATAACAACATCATAAAATCGAGCAACACTGCAGAAATTAAAAATTAAACTTACCATATATTTTTAGAGATTTTATTTATTTATTTGACAGAGAGAGAGAGAGATCACAAGTAGGCAGAAAGGCAGGCAGAGAGAGGGGAAGACAGCAGGCTCCCTGCTGAGCAGAGAACCAGATGTGGGGCTTGATCCCGGGACTCTGAGATCATGACCTGAGCCGAAGGTAGAGGCTTAACCCACTGAGCCACCCAGGTGCCCCAAACTCACCACATTCATCCTGCATAAAAGTAATCCCATAAAACTCTCTAATCTCACATCCACTAACCAGAGCCTTTCTCAATCATTTCAGATATTTCCCCCAGCTATTCTAAAATTCAGTTTCCTTATCCCAGGGTCCTTTAAAAATCCTCCATTTTATAATTCAAGAAAATTCCCACATCCAAGAGAAATGAAGGTGGTGGAGCCCTCTGTAAGCCACAGGAAGAGGGGCCGCTAAGAAGAAGGGAGGAAGGATCAGCACTAGGCTCTTGGGCTAGTGATCGGGGGGAGGGCCAGCCCCAAAGGAGAAGTCAGCGAAATGCAGAGGGAGCTTCTCCCCCAGAGCCTCACCTGGTATGGGCCCTGAGCCTCTCCCTGCATTGGGATAATTTTGTATTTACCTGGAAGGTTGGCTGAAAGCACTCCACTCCTCCCCAATTTTTCAGTAAAGGAAACATAGCTCTCGCTGTGACTATTTGACAAGAAACAAATGTTACAATTCTGATCTATTTCCTAAGTATTGAATTGATTAAACATCTATTCTATGTAGATGGCAAATAAGATATTAAAACTATAGTCCCTTTTATATCTTTGTGGTAGGCAGACTGATGGCTCCTAGAGAAGTCCCTGCCCTAATCTCTGAAACATATGCAGATGTTGTGTTATACAGTGGAGGGGCATAGTTAAGATTGTAGCTGGAATGCACATCAAGAATAAGCTGACCTTAAGGTAAGGAGGTTATCCAGTTCATCCATGTGGACCCAATGTGATCACAAGGTCCTTTAAGTGTGGAAGAGGGAGGCACAGGAGTCAATGTCAGAGCCATGAGATGGAAGAAAGACTCAACGGGCCATTGCTGGCTCTGAAGACGGAAGAAAGGACAACTAACCAAGGAATATGGTCTACTCTAGATGCCGAAAAAGGCAAGAAAATGGATTCTTCTTTAGAGGACTGTAGCCCAGTGAGATCCATGTCAGACTTCTGACCTCCAGAAACTATAACAAAGATTTTGTGTTGTCTTAAGTCACCAAGTTTGTGGTAGTTTGTTAGAGCAGCCGTAGAAAACCAATACCGCCGTGCTGTTGATTTCCTTCATATCATGCCCGAAATTACCTGTTCACGTGCTTCTTTATTTCCTTATGGTCTCCCTTTGTACTCAAGGATGCCCCTCCAGGAGGGCAGGACCCCACCGGTGTATTCATTCCTCATTCTGGGAGCTGGGAACAGAGTTTGGAATGCACACGTGCTCAAGAATTGCTTCCTGAGTGTAAAGGGAATAATTGTGTGCGTGAATGAGTGATTAGAAATCAAGCTTCTCTCTGGAGCTTCTGCAGGATATATACATAGGCAATCACCACGAAAAAATGAAGGATAGTAAAGGGACAGAGACCCATAGGAAGAGTAGATCGAAAGAGCACAACAAACTTTCTGAAAATATCAATTACAGAACAATTAAGGTTTAAACCCTCTGTGTGCTTGAAAGAGCCCTCTGATACAAAAGAATATAAGACTGAAGAAAAAAGTAACTTTTATACACAGAGAGGACCAGTGGTGCTCAACCACAGAAAACGGCTAAATTCCTTTTTTAGACTGACTTACCATAGTGCTATAAATCAGTTTTTATCAGGAGACAATGAAAAATGAAATTAACGTATAGCAATAAATATAGTGAGAAAACTGGACGTAGCAGAGAAACTGAGTAGAACATTTGTTGTGAAGTAAAATCAATATGGCGACAATGTATATCCTGCAGAGGCTTTCACTGCTTTTGCCTGTAAATATTAACAAGTAGCGTTCCACATTTATTACATCTCAAAAAAGAAAAATATTATGTTTAGAAATGCCCACAAAGTGTTTTATGTGTTTCTCTTTCTTGTTCATTTTCTGCATTGCTGGTTTGCAGGCAGATGTTTAACCCTATCTTTGTTTGCTCTTTGGTGTGTCACTCACCATCAAATATTCATTAAGCACTTGGCACAAATAACTTATTTAATTCTACCCATGAGGCAGGTGTCACATATCCTCATTTTGATAAATGAGGAAACTGAGTGTGCAAAAGTTAAGTGACTTGCCTGAGGTTGCGCCGTGGGTTAGTGATGGAGTGCGGATTTAAGCTCAGGCAGTTTGACGCCAGAGTCCACTCTCTTAGCTGCTCCTCTCCCCCTCTATACACCAGACCCTGGGCTGGTTCCTGGGTTGGACGGGATGCACGATAGACCCAGTCCTTCGTGAGGCTTACACTCTGGCAAGACAGGCATATCGCAAGTGAGAATGACCCAGATGCCTATGGTGACTGGTGCCATGGAGGAGACCCAGGGCATAGGATCGTGAGAAAGTGAGTAAATACTAGGGTGGACTAACCCAGTTTGGAGAGCACCAGAGGCCAGCCACATCACAGGTCTCCTACTTACATTCTGGGCCAAGAGCAGAAGAATATTTATATGTGAAAATGTCTGCAAAAGTGCCTCATACGCAAACATTAGCTGAGGGGAGGTTGATGACGTGTCACCTGAATGATTTTTTTAAAATTCCAAGGATAAGTCTACATTTTTTCCATTTCTTACACTTTTGACACCTGCCCTGAATGCCTTTTGTCTAGCCCAGCATCTCTCAGCCTCAGCAGTATTGAATATTTAGGCCAAATAATTCTGTGTTGTGGTGAAGGGGGTGCATTGTAGGATGTTTAGCTACACTGCTGGCCTCCTCCCACTACTAGTGTGACCCTTCCCTGCCCCAAAGTGTGACAGTCAAAAATGCTTCCAGACATTGCTGGAGGTCCCCTGGAGAGCAATATGGGCCTGGGCTGAGAAGCGGTGGTAAGCCACCAATAATTAAATTCTACTTCTCCTCAAAGTCCAAATACTTTGCCTAATGCTTCCAACCCATTCTCGGCTCTGTCTTCTCAGTGACACTGCAGTTTTTGGAGCTCAGCAGTTATAGTTCTTAAATTCACACACACACACACACACACACACACACACACACACACACACACCCCTCTAAGGCTGGCTGCCTCAGGGTGGGAAGGAGCATGTACAGGAAGGAAGACAATCAGCCCTCAGCTCCCCCTTGCCCTGAACAAAGTTTGACGTAGGTTTTGCACCTCAGCCCGCCCTGCAAGGTAGGAAAGAAAGGTCAGGATGGAAAGAACCATCTAGAGTTCCAGACCGGGGGAGAGCATGGATATGAGCAGCGCCTAAGGCACTTCTGAAAAATGGCAGTCCTGAGCAAAAGACTGATGAGATTATGACTTTTGATCTGCTGGGGAAAATGTCTCATTACTTTATTGTGACACCTCTTCAGGCCTTAGGACAGAGTCATACAATGTAAACCTGGCAGTGTATGGTGCTGCACTCTTGAGGAGAAAAGGTGAGATGTATGAACCTGAAAGAGCTTTGAGAGGGTATGCTTGAGACAGGAGGGCCCCTCAAGTTTAGCTCCCATTCGCACCAAAACTTAGAAGCTCCGGATGGTGAGGTGGCAGCATGGAGAACAGTCAGACAATAGAAGTTAAAGTGAATTTTAAAGGCCTGCCTGCCCAGCATACATCTGTTCTCCTAAGACAGCAGCTCAGCAAAACAGAAAGACTTTCTGCTTTGAAACCGAGAAAGGCAGACTTACCCTGTAGAGCCTATGCTTTGCGTGGGATGTGACGGAGAGGAAGAAATGGAAGCACGAAGCAGCCATCTCTGCACCAACTTCTTAAAAAGCATCGTGATCCTAAGTCTGAACAAATACCAAAATGGAGCCTTAAATAGCCCCACTGGATTCTGCACCGCTGAAGCTGTTCCTAGAGCTTTTGTTTTTTTGCAGTAAAATTACAGCAAAGATAGATTTTTAAAAAATATGTTAAATACTCTATCACAGTACCATTTTACATATAATTGTGTGTTGGTCCCTTTTATCAATTAATCTACAAACAGTTGTGCTGGGCTGTTAAATGCCAGTTAGTGTGCCCAGAGATATAAAGATAAATACGTATCGTGTTGCTGACTCCAAGGGTCTTTCTGCCTAGTGGAGAAAAAGATGAGGAAACTAACTAGCACAGTGCAGGTTTTTAAGTGTTTCAGCAGAGCATAGGATAGCATAATAAATGAGAGGCTGCCTCTAACTCAAACATGGAGGTCATGGGAAGAGAACAGGTATCTGGAAAGCTCTTTCTGAGCAAACAAAAATCTGTAAAAGCAATTAAAAAAAAATAAAAATATTACTGGGGCGCCTGGGTGGCTCAGTGGGTTAAAGCCTCTGCCTTCGGCTCAGGTCATGATCCCAGGGTCCTGGGATCGAGCCCCTCATCGGGCTCTCTGCTTCCCAGGGAGCCTGCTTCCCCCTCTCTCTCTGCCTGCCTCTCTGCCTACTTGTGATCTCTGTCTGTCAAATAAATAAATAAATAAAATCTTAAAAAAAAAAATTACTTAATTTAGTTGATTTGAGACTTTAAGCAAGTCTATTTTGAGAATTCTTTTTACTCCCCACATAAATGATGAAAACAAATAGAAAGTTGGATGCATAAAGAAACATAGATCTTTCATGAGTGTTTGAGTAATTGCCACAGCACTGAACAAAAGAATAATAAAATATATGGTTGATTTTTCCTATTAAGAGTATTTGCCAAAGCCTAATAAAATACTCTTGATATCTTGCCTCATAAAGTGACTGAAGGGAAATGCCTCCGTGTTTTCCTACATTTAAAGCCACTAAGATATGTTGCTGCCAAGATATGCAAATAGTTTTGCCTAGACTGGATTTAGGGGTGACAGGTTGAGTCTGGAATGCTTGTTGCTCTCAACATGCAGTGAAAAAGAGCACCGGATTTGGGATCAGAAAACCTTCATGCAAGCCCCCCACTGTGCCCCTTAACAAGCTGTGAGATTGTAGGCAAGCTGCTTCACCATTCTTAGCCTCAGTGATCTCCTGCGTAAGATGGGGCTTCACAGAATGACTGAGAAGATTCGATGAAAAGTAGGTAATTTTATCTATTCTGTTGTTTTTCTTAAGTAGCCATTGGGTGAAGGGATCTCCTACAACAATTACAAGATCATACTTTAACTTAAACATAATTGCAAAATATGTGACAAGTGGTAAATGAAGACTTCTGCCTTCCTTCCTCGCACTCCACCCCAGTCTGTTCTCGCCATGACCAGAATGATCTTTATGAAAAAGGGATTGATCATGCCCCTCTTCTAAGTGGTACCCCTCGGTGCCTCCTTATCATTGTCCAAGGGATATTCCACGCCTTTTGTGCAAATGTCCGTTCTGTTCTGACCATCTGTGCCCACGTCTCTGGAGGATCTCTTTTGCCCCCGACACACCCGGTGTGAGTTCAACCAGGCTATATGGGCCACTTTCTCTTCTCTTCATGTCTTTGCACACGCTACTCCCTCATTTTGGAATGCCCTTGCTCCCAGTTCTTCACCCCGCAAAGTGCCTCAACTAGCTCCTCAGCCTTCAGCACAAGTCCTGAGACCTCCCAGTGTATTTTCCATATGCACCAGGATCTACTTCCCCAGGAAACTTCTTTCCCTGAAAGGCCATTGTCCATGGGCTTGCCTCTTTCCCTTGTTGACTCAGACTCCTTGAGGGCAGAGCCTAGGGGTCACTGCAATTTGCCTTTGCTTCCCACTGTGCCTGGAACAGTGTAGGTCCTCAGTCAGTTTTGTTGTATGAGTAAATGCATCCGTCACTGCGATGGACTGAAAGTTTGTGTTCCCCACAAATTCACATGTTGAAATCCTAATCCAAAAGGTTATGGTAGTGAGAGGTGGAGCCCTGGGGGGGGGGGGGGCGTGTAAGGTTATGAGAGTGGAGCCCCCATGAATGGGATTAGTGCCCTTATAGAAGAGACCCCATAGAGCTCTCTCACTCTCTTTCTACCTCATGAGGCCCTGGGAGAAGAAGGCTGGCTATGAAGCAGAAACTGGGTCCTCAACAGACACACAACTCTGTTGGCACCTAGATCTTGGACTTCCAGACTCCAGAACTGTGAGAAATAAGTGCTTGTGTAAGCCTCCCAGTGCATGCTAGTTCTGACATTTTTATTAAAGGAACCCCAATGGGGGCACTTGAGAGGCTCAGTCAGTTAAGCATCTGACTTGGTTTTGGCTCAGGTCATGATCACAGGGGTCTTGAGTGGAGCCCGGCTTCAGGCACGCTCAGCAGGAAGTCAGCTTGAAGATTCTCTCCCTGTGCCCCTCCCCCGCAGAATAAATAAATCTTTAAAAAAAGATCCCAAATGGACTAAGAGACCAAGACAATCATTGATGTTAATTGACTAATATACATACCAAGTGATTAAACGTAAGGCAAAAGAAGTACTATTTATAATGCCAGAATACAAATTCTTCATTCTTTTTTTTTTAAGATTTTATTTATTTATTTGACAGAGAGATCACAAGTAGGCAGAGAGGCAGGCAGAGAGAGAGTGGGAAGCAGACTCCCCCCTGAGCAGAGAGCCCGATGCGGAACTCGATCCCAGGACCCTGAGATCATGACCTGAGCCGAAGGCAGAGGCTTAACCCACTGAGCCACCCAGGTGCCCCAAATTCTTCATTCTTCAAAAACTTCCACCCCAAAATGGAACAAGGTATCAGTTACCTGTAAATCTGCTACGCATGATTTCACTAAGTGGTGTTTTTGTAACCAAGACTGCTACCTGCTAACTCAGCGCACTCTCTTTTCTCCAAAATAATGGACTTATTTTTAGCTGGGCACACTGCCACCAAAAAAAAATTTTTTTTTAATCTTCATTTCCCAGTCTCCTTTGCTGCTATATAGGGCAAATGGCTAAGTTCTGCCAAATACAATGTAAATGGAAGTGCTTTGTGGAACTCCAGGAAAGCTACTTAATCAGGGCTCATCAGGAAGGTCCCCCTCTTTACTCTTCTGCTTTTCCTCTTTCTTCTAGCCTACATCTTAGAAATGGTAACGAGAGTCTCAGAAGCCGTTCTGGACCTTGCGGTGGTCTTGATGAGGAAAGCCATGTGCAAGGATGTCAAAGCAGAAAGACAGGAGTCCCTTCTCTGATGGCACTATTAACAGCTTTGTCCCCGGCTTCTGGGCTTACTTACACGAGAGAGCTACATGGACACTGCAAGGCAGCAGTTAACAACTTACACACTTACAAGTTAGAAACAAATGAGTCAGGAACTTCTGTAGCAAAGAGCCAACTAATAAAACTTTTAGGCGCTGGAGACCATATCATCTCTGTGGCAAATTCCCCACTCTGCTGTTGGATTGTGGAGGCAGCCATAGACCATACCTGAGCTTGAGGCACTGTGTTCAAATACAGGTTCAATATACAAAAGTAGGCGGCGGGCTGGATGGCATCCATGGGCTGCCCCCTGTTGATCCCTGCTCCAAGGCACTGACATATGTCGAGTCTTTGTGATTTATAGCCAAATCCAGTCTAATTAATGCTTCTTGTTTGGTGAGATGAACCTTCTGATTTGGAAGAGAGAAATTATCAAGGTTCCTGTTTCGTTTTTGAACACTTTTTCTTTCAGTAGACAGTTTCTCTCTTATTTTATCTTGATTGAATTTTACAAAGTTCTGACATTTCTGTTTCCAGACTCTTTTGATTATGAAGACCAAGTGAATCAGATCCAGGGCTTTTCTAGGTTTCCCTCCGTTCTATTATGTTCAGTTTGGAGGATTCCAGCAGAATATAAATGGGACAGTTGTCAGGTGTGTGGACAAGGAGAATGGAGGACAAAAAACAAGACCTGTGAGAACTGAATGAAGAACACCATACTGAGATCTCCCAAAATGTGTTTGAATTATATGATAAAACTTCCAGGCGGACCGGATGATGCCTTATTGTACTGTGTTACCAGGGAGATTTTACAAGCTGAACTGATGTTTAGCAGCAGGACACAAGCTGGTCTTGTAGATTCTTTTCAGCAAAGACTTTGCCTGATGCTCTTAGGATATCTTGGCTTTTCTGGTTCAGCTCATCCTGTGAAAGCTGAACAATATAGAACAGACGGAGAATGGCAAATTGATTTCCCGTTCTCTGCAAACTACAGCTGATGGGTAGTAGCTATCTGGAGCTCTGTCCTCCCCAGGTGCCTGGGCACGGGAGAGGAGGGATCTCAGGCAGGTCCCTGCTGTCGGATAAACTCAAGGATTATGAAAGCTAGAAGGAAGCCATAGTTTAACCAGGCTCTAACCTGGTTCTTCCTTTTATGGAGGGCGTTATTAAGGCTCAGAAATATAAAATGCAGGGTTACACAACTAGTGAGTGGTAAAATCACAATCAGGTCAATGATTTTTTTTGTTACTTATACACACATGTAAATAAGATCTTTTTTACACTTTTCACTACTTTTCATAATTTCTTTCTTCCATAGAACTTGAACCAGCTCGTTAGTGAGATTTTGCTTGGTTTTCACAGCCAATGCTTCTAGAGCTCTTGTTCCTGGTGTTTTATGAGCCTGATCCTGCAGACTCCATTTAGTTCTATGAGCCCTTGGTGCCCTTCCAAAAATTATGTGTTGGGGGGGGGGGTTGGTTGTTGCTGGGTTAATTATGATCAGATCAGTTTCTATTGCCTGCAATCAAGAACTATGCTTGATATGGAAATTGATCCTGGGAGTGATTTTCAGAAAACAGACTTTCGGGAAAAAGAAATCAGGAATCGATTCTCTAATCTACATTAGGTAGAGTGCAAAGTCCTTTTTAATATCCAGAATGTGATTCTAACAGCTCATGGCACCCAGTGGTGAATGACTTAATCAAATGCATCTGTGTTCATCTAGCATCAACTGCTCATGGAAGGAGGGCAAGGTTTTGGATTACCCCTGCCATAATAGAGGGGGGAAAGTTATAAACGATTCAAGGCCCCTAAGGTGAGAAATAGACTGAGAAGCTCAAACCCAAACATGCCTGGTTCAAGGTACAAGAAAAAATCAAGAACTTTTGATGGTCATGTTAAAAAAACGCTTATGTGGCCTCAAAGCAAAGCTATTTTAGTAAAAAAATTTAAATCCTGCAAAATTTAGTCCTGTGGGATTTTTGTTTGTTTGCTTGTTTGTTTGTTTTTAGGGTAAGATAGAGAGCAGGGGGAGGAGGGCAGAAGGAGAGGGAGAGAATCTTAAGCAGGTCCCTCACAGAGCCCAAGGCAAGGCTTGATCTCATGACCCTGAAATCATGACCTGAGCCAAAATCATAATCTGAGCTGAAATCAAGGGTTGGATGCTTAACCAACTGAACCATCTAGATGTCCCCCTCCTGGGAGATTTTAAATGATAATATTAGTTGAACTTACAGGGTCTTCAGGTGTCCTGGAAAAAGCAGGGCCCAGGGAATTGGAGCAATTAATTTGGGGAACTCAGAATACCTAGCAATTCCTGCCCCCACAAGCCTCCCTTACTCTTGGGCATGGCTTCACCTACTTGCTGAAGAGGTTATGTTGCTCCATTACCTACAGGATGTTCCTTGCCAGGAAAAGCCACTCTTTCTGTCTTGGTAAGGACACCAGAATCTTATCTCTTCTTCAAGCCCAAACCTTTAGCATTAATTTTAGCCCATCATTTTTTAGGTAGCAGCATTTCCTAAACACCTCCTTCAGAGTAACTTATTTATGAAGGATTCTGAAGGTCTCCATGAGTGAGGTTTGATAAATCTCTGGTTTAGCACCCTCAGAGTTTTTCTACTAAAATAAAATAGTTTATAAAATTAACAAGTCCTTAGTCCTACTCAACTACTGAAGATATATAACTAAAAGCAATTTTTAAGTAAATAAAAATTTTTAATTGTACTTGGTACTTTCCTCATTAATCTTCATCTTTATTCAATCACTGCTTTATTTTTCTGTTTCTCTTCTTTTTATTATTGTTCTTTATTTAATATTGTTAATATTTAATTGTTAATAGTTAATATTGTTCCTTATTTTAAAGGTAGTATAACCAACATTACAGAAAAATAAAGATAAAACATGAACCATGATTCCATCATGTTACCATTCTGGTTTATTTCCTTCAGGGCTTTTCATTTGTTTTTTTTTTCCCCTAAACATTATGATAAATATAATGTTTGTGTACAGCTTTTGAAATTTTATATATTGCACACATTTTAATCTCTTAGTGTCTCTATAACCTCCTTTCTAATAGATGCATAATATTGAAAAGAGTATAGGCATTAAGTTGTGATTATGAATTATTGAGGACAGGAACTCTCCTTTATTATACCCAAGTACTGGTAGGTATTCAATTACCATTAGCTGAGTTGAATTGAAATTCCTTGCCCATTCTAACTTTGTAATATTTTAAACAGTATTCTAACAAACACCTTTATGGATATAACTCTTTACATATTGTTTAAGATGGATTCTTACAAGTGGGATTACTGGTCATGTGGTATGACCATGTTTATAGCTCAAGATGTGTTGCCAAATTACTTTCTTTCTGGAAGGGCTGTACTGATTTACACTGCTCTCCTGCAATGCATGAGGTCACCAGCCTCACTACACCCTTGTCAGCACTCATGTGCTGGAAGGAGGTCCAGCATCTCACTGTGATTTTAGTGTGAATGTTTCCTCATTTGTGTGTTAACTAATTGTGTTTTCTCATTTCTGAATTTACTTATTTTTCTTTAGCAATTTAAATGGAAGTCTATAGAGAATGAAGATAGAATCTTACACTCACTGCTAGTACTGCCCTCATTTGGGTCTCTCTCTCTCTCTCTTTTTTTTTCCATCTAGTTGTAGGATTTTTGGAACACCTTTACTCCTTTTTTTTTTTTAAAGATTTTATTTATTTATTTGACAGAGAGATCACAAGTAGACAGAGAGGAAGGCAGAGGGGAAGGGAGAAGCAGGCTCCCTGCTGAGCAGAGAGCTCCCCATTGTTACTATCCTTTTCCAACTAGAAAATTTGCCTCCAATTGACCTAACTCTCCTGCCCACTTTCTTGTCTCCAAAGCAGGTGTTTGACATATGTCTTTATGTAACTGTGCAGATTTCAATTCTGCTTTCTTCTATAACCTGCTTCTAATGTTCTGAAGTAGCCAAGTGCCCCCCCCCGCTTTCGCCACCAGAACTTGAGTCTAAATAGAGCAAGAGCCGTTCCCACTATCAAAGGTAGTGGTTTCTAAAATTAAGTGTCCTTGATCAGTCTCAACGTTGTGCAAATCTTGTCTTTTGTCATTTTCCTAAACCTATGCTACTTTCTAACCCCTGACTCCATAGTTCACTTTAGTTACTACATGAATTTTCTAGCAAACTACACTGAATCTGTAGGTTACCAATTTTCAGCTTTAGTTTTCCCTTAGGGAGGAAAGACTAATTCAACTTTTAAAAACAGTTTTTAGAAATTTCTGCCTTAATCCTGTTCCCTCAGAATTTCCTCCTAGACTCCAACCGAAACATCTTTTCTTTTTTGAGGAAACCTCTGTGAGCTTTAAGATCCTGAAAATGGGACCTGTATTTGTTGTTCAAAATTAATTAAATAGAAGTGGTATTTTCTAAAGAGTCAGAACTCAGATATACACTTTTAATAAAGGATACTGGTTCACATGAAGTTGAACAGAAACAAATCCCACACCTATAAAGTGGGTATAGGTGTTTTATTTAGTAAAACATATGGAGAAGTTTTAAGTCCTGGTCCCAGCTGGCCACAAACCAGCTAAATGACCTCGAGTGTGTCATTTAACCCCTTTGAGACCCAGTTTCCTTACCTATGAATTGAACTCAATTGATGATTTTCCAACTGTAGGGTTGTCTTTAGCAAAACAATTCCATCTTCAAGTGAAAAATAAAAAATAAAGCACACCCTTGTAGAATTCTTACGGTTGAAGTAATAGCAGGAAGCGTAGGGTCCCATCCTCTTAATAGCCCAACCTCCCTTTTCACAGGTCCTCAGAGGCTGCTCCAAGGAACCCTCAGATTACCCATTATTGTGATGTGATCATTGACATATGGACAGACCAAGGTTTTTTTCCAGCTCTGAAAGTCCGTACTTTCGAACAGTGGTTCTAAATTTAGATCTTCCTAGCATTGGATTGGGTGTTAGCAGGGTGGTGAGATTAGCAGGTATTAGTCCAAGCATTTTGGGGTGTCCAAGAATGGAGAAGGGATGCCTCTATTGGCCCTGACTACTTGAGATCATCGATATGTCATGGAAATTTTTTAGTAGGAATAATGTGAGTATTTCTTATGTGTCATGAACTGCAGGGCAGATCATCCTGCATTTCCCCCTTTAATCCTCATCACCAAACTCATCTACAACTACTTACCTCAACCCACTCCAGATGCACTAATCTAGCTTGGTGGGGTCAGAGGTCTTCTTCTCTTATTTTAGGTTCCAAAGTATGTATCACATTCTAGGAGAAGTCTTCCGTGGACATTGTAACTAAAGCTATCTTGTCTTATTTATTTCCAACATTTATTACTACCTATGTAAATATTTCATCAACTTGTTAGTTTGTTGTATTTATCTTGTATAGTTTCTGACTCCCTCTACGCACACTGAAATTTGAACCCAATGAAGAATAGAGATCTTGTCTATCTTGTTCATCACCAAATCCCCAACACCTAGAAAAGTGCCCGGCCCACAGTAGATGCCTCGTAAGTATGGGGCAAATGAATAAATGAATGGGAGAGGTACTTATTGTAATCTCTGCTGTACAAATGAGGAAACTGACGAAGGATCAGTGAGGTTTAATTACCAGCTTTGAGCCATGTAACTGGTAAATGATAGAACCTGCCTTCAAACTCAAGTTTGACTGAAGAGAACTTATTGAGCCTCCCTTGGTGGAGCCGTTTCAATACAAATCAGTGTCCATATCTACCTGATGGAATGCTACCAAGATAATGATTACAATGATAATGAAAATTAGGATGCCAGTAATTGCACACCATCTGAGTGTTCCTGGGGCTTCTCTTTGGTCACTTCCACTAGGCAGCACATTCATTGTTGGATCGTCTAATTTTAAAAACGTGTTCTCTTGAGCCCAAATCTTTGTTCATAAGTCTTCCACTCAGAGATCCTAGTCTATCCCTCTGTAATGAAACAGAACAAATCCTTTCTGGCCTCCAGGCAGGAGAAGTAGTGAGAAGCAGTGGGGCGGACTCTGTCTAGATTTCTGGATTTTCCCAGTTTCTTACCTGTATGCCAGGACCTGGTAAGTCACACATTCCCAAGTGAGCAATTGACAAGGTAGCTTACCTGCCTTAGGTACTGTAATGAGTAGTACTGCCGTTGTTTCATCTTAATTAGTGGTGATATTCTTTTCCTCCACCAGTAGATCCGTGCATTCCGATTAAGGAAACTGGGTCCTCACCACTGGCTTGGAATGATTCATTTTGCTTTTGCAAACTGCCTCCATATAAAAGACATCTTCATCCTGTATTCACTTTCCTCTTAACTTGGGTATGATAAAGGCAGACGACGAGAAGACTAGTAAACCCACTGAGCTCCTTGAAACCAAGGCCCAGTACAAACCTGTTTAATTCCATTCTTTTGTGGTCTCTGACTTTGGCTTTTGGCTTTGGAGGGCATTTTTGTCCACGTTACACTGTGGTCTCTGTGGTCTCTGCTGGTGGCAGCTGGTTCCCAAAGATATTACCTGGGTTTGAATCTAATATGGCTCATAACTTTTATCTGGATCCAGTTTCGTTGGTCTGTTCTACCTGAAGAAACAGAGAAAAATGTGTTAATAATGGGTAGTATTTAGTATGCTCTGTGAGCCAAGAACTGCTGTCAACCCTTTACTTGTATTATCACATTTCACAGATAATGGCATATCCTGGGAAAATGGCACAGGCCTTGAGAGTGCTTCACATTCATTATTTCATTTCAGGCTTAATTTCCATTTCCTACCTTATGGTTTTCTATCTTTCTCAGCTATGTGATGGATTAGATACATAGTCCATGTAAAGTCCTCAGGACTGTGCCTGGCATAGGGTTTGTACTAAATAAATATTACCATATTTCTTTCTTGGTATTGAATAGACTCAGTATTTTTGGATCTAAACTCACAGTGAAACGTGTTTTTCTGGTTTAAATCAACACATTATACAATAAGGTCTAAGCAGCAACCTGGGGCAGGGTAGGAGATCTGTGATCAGGCATGACTTGTGCCATTGAATACATTGAACACCTGGCACGTCCCTAGGCTCCTGAGAGCCATAGTTTCCTCCTCTGTATGTGAGATGTGCGAACCCGATGATCTCCAAGACCCCTTGACCCCTTTAAGTCTGCCCCACATGTTTCTTTGTTGAAATATGGGGCTTATCTTTCTCACCATAATGAGGCTTCTGTCTGGACTATCACCGCCCACCCGTCACAGGGAAGACCCAGATCACTATAACAGAAGATGACTCAGGAAATGTCGAGCGAGGGAGGGAGATATGAAAGGTACCCTCCAGGACCTCTCCTGTCGATCCTGCAGCATCACCGCCAGTGTGCAAACCAACCCTACCCAAATGGCTTAGGGCAAAGCACAGCATGAATTACATACACCATTGGTAGGATTTGTTTTTTGTTTATTTTTAAAATGTGTCTCTGAGGATTCTGCTGCATGGGAGGTGGTGTGTTGTGCTAAGAGAAGGGCTGGCCCAGGAACCAGGAGCCTTTGAGTTTCATTCCGGCTCCAGCTCCACCACTGTCTGGTCCGCAGGCAAATGACTTACCTTCCATGTGCCTTCGTTATTTTAATTGTCAAAAAGGGATTGTTAAAAATTTCTCCCAATTCTCACTCTTTGCCGCTACATTCTTTATGGGAGAACAATACTCAGATGAAATCCTATGGACAGAAAAGCGTTTTTTTTTCTCCTCTTCTTTCTCTACTCTTTGCCAAGTGTAATGAGAGTTGGTGTGGAAAAAAAAAAAATTGCTGTGAAAAGGTTCATTCAGCCTTTTCTTAATAGATCGAGTGGTTGGTATTTCTGCTGGCTTCTGAAATACATTACAAATCACAATCTGGAAAAAGTTCCAAAGCAGCTCCAAGCTTTCCTGCTGAATTTGGATACATCTTTAGGTCTTACTCTGCAGCTCATCCTTAACAACTGACAAAATATTTACTTTGCTCGGTACAGAAAAGGGTAACATTTTCCAAAATATTAAACTAGGTTGGATTCAGAACACAGACAATGAGGCAAAAAGTTGGACCTCTTTTCCAAGCCATGTCGTTGAATCATTTTCCAGAGTGCCATGAGAAACAGGGCCTTAGTAGATGTTTATGTTCCACGGCAATTCTGAAAAAGGCAGAAGCCAGCCAACTCCTGCCTAGCATGCCCACCAGTATGTAGAATAGAGGTTCTCCAAGTGTGGTCCCCAGACCAGGAACTTCAGCACTGCTAGGGAACTAGTTAAATAGACAGACTCTCACAACCTATCCCAGACCTACGGACAGAAAGCTCTGAGAGTTGGTCCAGCAATCTGTGTTGTAATGAGTCCTCCAGTAAAGAAGTCCGAGTAGATCTAACACTGGCAAAGGTTTGAAAACCACTGGTGCAGGTCCATGAAGGCTACAGGCACTTATTACCTTTGAACTGAAAGTGTGAAGCAATGGAGAGACTAGTTAACTTTTTCTCCTAAATAAATTAAATTTTTTTTCTAATGTAAATAAGCCGGTAAGTAAATTTGAAAGGAGCGCATTGCTTTTCGAGATGCTCTCCACCTCCCCTCCCCCAGCTTCCTCTACCCTATGCCCCAAGCCTGCCCTCACTTATGGGCTCCTGGCAATGGTGTCTGAGTTATTTGGCCGTTGTTGAGGTCAGCAAAAATGTACTGCAATTTGTTTCAACATTCTTGCACATAATTAGTGATTCTGATAAGAACTAATTTTTAAAAATTCCCATTTGAGAGCTCTCCTGGTGGGGGGGGGAATGAGACAAAAATTGAAAGACTATAATTTATCATTTTCTGTTCTATTATTTAGTCTTATCATTAACAAAATAACTATTTTTAATAAATAAATACATTGTGATTTTTTTTATTTTAAATATTTTATTTATTTGGCAGAGAGAAATTACAACTAGGCAGAGAGGCAGGCAGAGAGAAAGGAGGAAGCAGGCTCCCCGTGGAGTAGAGAGCCCGATGCAGGGCTCGATCCCAGGACCCTGGGATCATGACCTGAGCCGAAGGCAGAGAGGCTTTAACCCACTGAGCCACCCAGGCACCCCAATACATTGTGATTTTGTATTCAATATTGGAAATTATTCTAGTTACCAGCTTTAATTAAGAAATAGACCACCATTTAAAAAAAGAGAGAGAAATAGACTCCTGTTTAAATGACTATATTGTTTCTATCCAAAGTTGCAAATAATTTCAGAGAAGAATGAAAATTGTCCTCACAAACACCTCCGTCACTCTGTCATGCCTCACGCATGCCCCCTCACTCACGCGTGTGACCTGCCCAGCCACCGCAGGTATCTGAGCTGTGGCCTTTGTCCTGCAGTCTCAAGCTTGGCCACATCCTTAATCCTACAGTCCTGCATCTGTTGGTTTGGAAGGCTCACGAATCTGTAGCTAGAATGATTTTGCTCCCAAGTTCCAGCCACTCACTCCAACTCCTATATCTTTCCATCACCCTAAAGATCTTACAGACCACACACGTGCCAACCAGAACCGTCATCATGGAGCCTAACTTGATTCTCTCTGACATTCCTGTTTCTTTTAGTGAACCTTCCCCACTCTGTTCCAGCCACAAGCTGTCATAAGTTGGGGGCAGGAAACCAGGTATAGCAGAAATTTCACAGGGTTCAGAATGTATAGATCTGAACTCAGATCCAGGCTCTGCCACCTACTGGCCACGTGCCATGAGGCAACTCCTCAGATGTTCAGCTTCTTTACGTGTAAACTGGAAGATGGTATTGAGGGAGCAACGAGGACTAGTATACAAAAATAGGATTGTGTAGTGTATTGTCCAAACCAGAACATACAGAGATTGAAAGAAGCCGTCATTAATAATTATCTCATGTTCAAAGAAAAGAGCTTAAGGAGAAAAAGACATGTGTTCAACTTGTATATTTAGTGTTCGGAGCAGCATGTAGTATGTCCTCAATAAGTACCAGCTCCCTTTCCCGCTCTGGCCATTCTGCTGTTTTCCTTGAGTGTTTTCTGAATCTGCCCTTCATTTGCATTACTCCTTTCCCCAACACTGTTCTTAGTCTCTGTCACTTGGAGAATAATAATGTTCTCTTGGTTGAGCTCCTTGCCTTCCATTTCTCCCCTCTAATACATCCCATGGGCTCTTGTCAGATTAATCTTGTGAAACTACATCTCTTAAACCATTCTCTGCCTCAGGACTCTTTCATTTCTTCCTATTGCCCACCTAATAAACTTAAAATTCTCCAGCATGGAGTTTGAAGTCCTTCTGTACGGGGTCCAATCTGTTTTTTCAGACTTAATACCAAGCATTGTCCTTTCTCTATAGCAAGTTCTTTGCGAACTCCCCCATTTCCCCTTTTCCCTGTCTTCCCTTGCGCCTTTGCTTATGCACTCTTGCTTGATCCTCGCAGCCTTCCTTTCTGTCTCCGCTGTTGAAATCCTCTTTGTCCTTTGTGTTGACATGCGACATCTTCCAAAAAGCCTTCCCTGATCCGCCCAGTGAAAAGCTCTCCCTTTGCCCCCTGAAATCTACTCACAATGTCTTGTGCAATCCTATAGCACAGAGGGGTGCTCTGTTTTGTATTGTGGTTAGTCAGCTTTATGTTTTAGACATCCCACAAATAGGAGGAAGAAAGGTGAGAGGAAGCAGCAGGTACACCTGGTTTATGTTTCTGCCTCAGATAATTGGCACAAAAGAGATCAATAAATGTTTATGGAATGAATGAATGAAAGTCACTTGTGCTCTGCTGGTAATTAAATACCGCCATAGTTTCCTCAATTAGGCAAAAGTTCCTAAAAATAATATGGTAATGATACGCATTTATTTTTCTTCTTTTAGGCCTAATTTGCCCAAAAAAGACAAGATAATTTGATAATTAAAAAAAAATTGTTGGCAAAGAAGCAAATTTGTCACATGACTATAGTGAAAGTCAGGCATCTGTTACGACTCAGGCATTGGAAAATACTTACAGTCCATCCTCTTGACTACTTCTCTCCAAACTCTGAAATTTGTCTCTCTTTTTCCTTGCTCTGTCCCAGTTTGAGAAGCAATTTGTGTGTATTCTAGGGTAATGTGGCTCTACTATCTCTTTCGGTCTATTTGTTTGTGTAACTGTTTTATAGTCAATAAGACATACAGATTCTTTTAAAAGGACATCTGTGCTCAGAATCTGTTTAAGAGGAAGCTCCTTGTTTGCAGAGAGATCATTTGAAATGATGATAACAGAGGAACTCAGTCATAATTTTCTGACTTCTGTGTTGGTATTGATCCACTTGTTTCACTTACAGAAGTGCTCTGGCAGAGTGAGGAAAGTCACACCTGTACAATCTTACCTTAAAATGCAGGTCTTGGGCTTATTCTCTGTAACTTTTTAATTCAAGAGATCATTTTCTTTACATTAAATAATTGCTCAAATAATTCTCTCAACTGCTGTGATGATGTTTACCTAAGACTTTTCTCTCAGTATGAGTTTTCAAAAATGAAAATATAGGTAGTTAACTTTCATTGAATTTGAAATGTGTGGGCCTCAGAATTTGCATAATTTTATAACAATTATGTAGAAACTACTCAACTTAGGTGACCATTAAAAAAAAATTAATGGAATTACAGAAAGTTAGTGATTTCACACTCCCTCTCAAGGAACTTGAGATGTCAGGGCAAGCCACCAAGCATCCTGTTTTCAGAAACAACCTAACTGAAGGAAAGATCATTAACTGTCTGAATTTCCCTCATTGAGTTATGATTCTTGAGCAAAAATGATGGGCTTCTCAGAGGTGCGGTGGGGGAGGGGGTCATCCCAGAACACAAGACTCTTAACCTCTATCTAGTTAGTCAGCCTGTCAACAAATACTTCTTTAGTGCCTGCTGTATTCTAGGCACTGGGCTAAGTGGGACTGGGGACAGTGGTGGCCCCAGCAAGGACTGTGTGTCAGGGACTAGCATGGCAGGTGTCACAACTGCTATGTCTAGTGCACTATGGTGGGGAGCTAGTGTCCTGACAGCCAAACCGGGAGAGTGTATGGAAAGGCAGAAGCTTCACACAGCCATAGGCCCTCAAGAAGAAAAGAGCGGAGGAACAGGAAAGAGAATCAAAGTAGCCACTATGGGGATCTGAACCTCGAATGAGAGAGACTCAGGGTTTGGGACTCAGGGGACTGTTGGAAGCTCAAAACCCAGAAAGAAATGAGTGTCACCAAAGTGATGGGTGTGGTCTTGAGAGCAGAGAATGCTAAGGTAACCTTCATCTGCCTCTTTGTGTAGGTGTGGAGCTAGTTAGCTTTTGAAAAATGTGTTCTTTCCATTTTCAACATGTCAAGTGTAAAACGCCAACTCATTATCAATTTAAGAGTTTAATTCTTATTCCTGGGAAAAGACAGAAGTTGCCTTTGTGGCCACATGAGACATCGCCTTGAAGGATGCGTAGCCAAGGTCCTTTGGGCAATGTTGGGTTCATACCAACACCTGGTAGAAGCCCTGATTGAGGGCCAATAGGAGCAGATGTGATTTTCTCAGCCAAAAGCAGGAGAATATGGCCCTCGGTAGGTCCTGTGCCTCCAGCAGAGGGAAGGCCTGACCCCAGGAGTGCCTTTGGACTTGGAGGTAAGGCACTGTAAAGAGAGCAGCTCTGTTTCCTACAATATGAACAAAGCACATAAAACTATTTTTACTTAACTACACTCACATGGGAAGACGTTTCCCTACAGAAAGCAATTAATCTGAAGAAACTCAAGTTATAACTGTGGCACCGGCACCACCCTATTATGTAATTGAGTTCCCCTTGCTTAGCTTCCAGGTTTCTCTTTCTCTGAAAGAAGCATTCTACCGCGAATATTGCCCAAGTTGGGAATCCCAGCAAAGCATTCTCACCAGCCTGTTGTCAACTCTCTTCCATCTTCTCTAGGGTTCTATTACAAATGGATAAATGTAACTTGTTCAGAAGTGGAAAAAAGACATCATGTAATGATGTCACTGATCATGTGTCTTAAACGGGTTATGCCCCATGACATTGCCAACTCATTCTTATTTCGGCAGATGACACCATCTCCACAAACCACCCTCCACAGAAAATGATCAGGCCAATGCCATTTAACTGGGGTTTTTTTTCTTAATTCTCTTTTATAACTTTATTATTTGGATGCTCCTGGTATTCAGACTTCCAGAAAAATGATCTTTGACCATGGGCAAGGAAGACTTTTGCTGACGCTCGTGGCACTATTTCAAGTGCAGCCTGCCCCATTTACAAAGCCTCAGCATCCAGAGGCAGGAAATGACATCACATCATACTCCACATGGCACTTCATGATCTTAGTGTCTCTTTTATATTTAAAGGTAATGAAAAATGTGGTTCCAGGGACGTCTGGGTGCCTCAGTGCGTTAAGCCTCTGCCTTCGGCTCAGGTCATGATCTCAGGGTCCTGGGATGGAGCCCCGCATCGGGCTCTCTGCTCAGCAGGGAGCCTGCTTCCCCCTCTCTCTGCCTGCCTCTCTGCCGACTCATGATCTCTCTCTCTCTGTCAAAAATTAAAAAGAAATCTTTAAAAAATGTGGTTCCAAGTTCACATTAACTTCTCTTAACTTACTGTTGACTAGAGTTACCATCCCATCACCTTCCTTCCTTTCCTTTAGAGTAGGAGGAGATCAGCTTCTAGAAGTCTAAAATGTCAACCTCATTATGTCATTTCCAAGTTTAAGATCCTTAATGCATTCCTAATGTCCATTACATTTTCCCAGTGGATGGTATAGATATTCCTAGTGAAACTTATTTGATATTTATGTATATATTATATGTATTTACATATATTTATTGTACTTATATGTTTACATAAGTCAAATATTTACTATTTATTAGGAAAAATATGTATTTGCTTTAGAGTTTATTAGGAAAAATATAAACATTTATATGTTGAAAGATAAACTGAATCATATTAAAATTTTAAGAGTTTAATTGAGCAAACATCAACCTGAACCAGAAATGGTTAGGAAAAGTCTCCAAACAAGAGCTGGGACAACACTTTTATAGAGAAGACATGGAAGAAAAACAGGGAGATTATTTGTCTATAGCATAAGGAATTGCTTTATTTGGGAAAGCCTCTTTGATTGTTTATAACTGTTTGTCCTTAGGTTTCAACTTCTTAATCTTGAGGCATTTATAAGCTTCGGTTTTGGTTTGCTTATATAAGCTGATAAGGCATGAGAACCAACTCAATCTAATGGCCTCCTTGTTTAATTAATTTAACATACATTAAAGTAAACTATAATATATAACATACTACATCTTAATTATTTATATTAAGAATATATTACAATTATTAAGAATAGTATATGATCATCTTACTGTATTTTAGTAATAATATGTGTATACCAAACCATTTTTATTGCTGCTTAGGACCAAAAGTAAAGTAAGTGAGTCAATATAGAATCCATTAAAAAAAATACTAAGTAAGTAAGAGTCTGCATTGCTGTTTGATGTGGTAAAGCTCATAAAGATGATAGGGACTGGTTAAAATTTGAAGAATGTTGGCCAACCAGAAAAAGTGTGACTCTTCAGCATGTCTCCAGCTGTGTGTCTTTACACCCTTTATTTCAGCCATTCAGAACTAAGTGCTGCTTCTTGAACATGGAATTAATTGTCACACCTCCCATTCTTGAGTTCTAATGTTGCATGACTGGGAAAGTCACTTAAACTCTTCAGGTCCTAGTTCCCTCGTCTGAAAAGGGAATATAAATAAGTGGCCTGACCCTGACAGAGGTTTTTGAGGAAAATGACTAGATTTGCTAGTACTTTGTAAACTGCAATATATTATACTACTATAAAGGATTGTATTTCAGCTTTGTCGCTCTCACAGTGCATAATAAGTACTCATTAAATATGCGTTAGGGAATAAATAGGTGCATACCACTGATGTTCAAGTTTGAAATGGTATTTATTTAATTAAGCAAGGATTCATGGGATGTCCCCATGCAGAAATAATGGGGAAAGGGTTTTTACCTTCAAAGAGTCCATCTAAAGGAGGAGACGAGCACCTAAAAAGGTGACTGCAATATAGGTATTATGTTAATGTTTTTATAAAAGAGATGGAAGGAGCATGAAGTCAACTAGGCAAGCTTCCCCAGGAGTGATGCTGAAGCTGAGTTTTAATAGGATGAGGAATCGATAACTTGGTAAATGAAGCGGAAAGAGGCTTCCTGCTGAAGGAACATGGGCAGAACAGTAGACCTGTGCTGCCCAATGGAAACACCACACAAACCGTGAATGGGAGGCAGATGAAATGAAGGTTCAAAGAAGCAGGTGAAATCGGTTGTAACAACATATTTTACTTAATTCAACAAATCCCAAGTAGTATCACTGAAAAGCTAACCAACATCTTTAAATTACTCATGAGATACTTTGCATTTTTATTTCGTACTAAGTCTTTGAAATCTGGTGTTTATTTACACTGACAGCCTGGGTTAATTCGAACTATTATATTCCAAGTGGTCAATAGCCACCTGTGTCTAGTGGCTACTGTATTTGACAGCACAGGCATAAATGACAGAGGAAAAGTCTGGAATAATAAATAAACAGAGTTCTTTGATATGACTAGAGCACAGGCTGTATGTGAATGACTGGTGGGAGATGAAGGAGATGCCGTCAGACACCGGAGCACAAAGGTCTTGGATGCCAGCTTCGGGGAGTCTCAATTTAATCATGAAGCCATTCAGGAGCCTTTGATGCCTTTGAGAGATTTTATGTAGATCAGAGTTGAAAGATGATGCTGACAACTGTGTGACGAATTGACTGGGAAGGCGCAGTGCAGAGAGCAGTAACGGTGTTTCTCAATCTGTTGTGTTTCTCTACGTTTAAGGAAACTTTCATACAGACTCGCAATTAGTAGACAGCTGTTATCGGTTGTTAGAGTCTTATGAGTTTGTGTCATTTGGGGGGTTCTTATGAGAATTTTGAGGGGAAGGTGGGAGAGGAACAAAGAATATCAGTTTGTAACAGAGAAAAAGGTGTGGCATGGACACCACTGGCTAGAGTTCTTTGGTCAAATAGACCTTGCCCTCCACCAACTACTCCAAAGTAGTACAAACAGGCATCATGCGATGACTAAATGCACATGTGCAGGCCAGCTGTCCTTCATGGCAAGGTATACATATACCCCTAAATTCTAGATGATGCAGCTTTCCTTTGAGGTAAAAGGGGATTTTCCTGGGCGTCTTCTCTTAAAAAGACAAAAGTCTTAAATAAGTTACTTATTTTATCACCATACCTGCTTATAATTGAGTTCCTCACTTTGCTTCTCCCTTTATGGTAGAAAACAAGCTACCTACATTTATTTTTTCTCAAGATTGCCTGTTTTCTGGGCCTTTTCTTCTTCTCCCCATCTGCTCTTCTACCATTTTGCTCCACAGCTCCCTTTTGGCTCCATTGATTTCTAATCAAAAAGATAGCATATCAATAAATTTTTATGTATTGGGCCGCCTGGGTGGCTCAGTGGGTTAAAGCCTCTGCCTTTGGCTTGGGTCATAATCCCAGGGTCCTGGGATCGAGCCCCACATCGGGCTCTCTGCTCAGCGGGGAGCCTGCTTCCCCCTCTTTCTCTTCCTGCCTCTCTGCCTACTTGTGATCTCTGTCTGTCAAATAAATAAATAAAATCTTTAAAAAAAATTTTAGGTATTAAAGATAAGAACATAGAAATGTAAAATGGTGTTTTACAAATTTTTATTTTACATTTACATTTTCAAAGTAATATGCTGACCATGTCACCTTTTTCTTATGCTCTGGGAGCTCCCAGTCTATGCTAACCCCCTTGAGCCAAATAATAGTAACTTAAATGTATATGGAATAGCCAGCAAGACCGGAGGCTGTGAGCAGAGGGAGGTGTTGATTGATGGAGGGGGTGTCCATGAGTCTCATATCTGGCTCCGCTCCAGGCACTATCCAGCCTCCTTCTCCCTGAAGCCCAGAAAGTGGCTGAAGCATGAAGTGAGGATGATTGTCACCTCAGGACATGGACAATAGGGGTGGCTCTGCCTGGCACTGCAACCATTTCTGAAATCATTTGAAACCCGAATCTTAAAATCTATAGTTTCTTAAATCTTAAAACCAGGTCCTCAGATTACATGACCTTGGTTAATTCCTTTTGCTCCAATCACAGTTTAGGAGATTTGGAAATGATGGATGGTTTGATGAGATAATAAATAGGAAGGGCAAAAGAGCCTTGTGTCGTTGAAGAAGAAACACCAAGAGGTGAATAAGTGCTATTTTTTTCTCTCTATCCTGTCTACAGTTTGCCAAGGTAGGAAATCATTAGAAAAGGCTTATTTTCTTTTTTTACTTTTAAAAAAATGGATCTGCATTTTGAGTTAGGTGCTTCTCAAAGCTAGCTGGCATCTGTCCATGGTACTTGAGCACCAGTGAGGATGTTCTGAAAACTACAAAATCCTCCTCCCCAAAAAACACACCTCTGCCCAATGTCAAGGAGTTGAGAATGCCAGGTGGGGAGTGAGTGAGGACCACATCACTAGGAGAGGAAGAGCTGGGTTTGACAGTTTTTCCCCACTGTTAAAGTAAAACACTAGGCAAGTTGCCTTTTCAAAGTTAAGGGATTTCTTTTCATCATCTCTTCACACAATGTGCTCATTCATAAAGGAAGAAAAAGTAATTATGCTCTGGAAAACTGCATGAGGTCAAGTCCTATTGCTTTTGTCAACTGTCTTCTTTCAGAGGTCAATTAAAGTGGTTAATAGTAATAAAATGAGTATCCCTATGGGAGTTTTCCAAAGAAAAGAGAAATTCCTTGCAATTGCCCCACCTGGTTGAGAGCATCAGACGCCTTTCAGGAGTTTTGTCTGAAAGAGAAGAAAATTTTGATAGAGCGCTGACTAGGTTTTGTCTTTACATGGGAAAAAAAATAATAATAAATGCTGGAGAAACAAAGTAGGAAGGGGGGAAAAAAAATCTATCCAGTCAGTGTCACTTTGCTAGGTCCTCCTTTTTCTTAATCTAGATTGTCCAGATGTTCTTTTGGGAATAGAGTGAGTGAGAACTCCATACATAGGTCCTGATTAGAATCCTTTTATCAGGCAAGAAGGGATGCAGATTAGATATAAGGACCTAATCCTTGATAACAAGGTGGAACAGAAATACTTAGACTTTGATTTAGAAAACTGCCATTCCCGGTGCCTGGGTGGCTCAGTGGCTTAAGTCGCTGCCTTTGGCTAAGGTCATGATCTCAGGGTCCTGAGATTGAGCCCCGCATCAGACTCTCCGCTCAGCAGGGAGCCTGCTTCCTCCTGACTCTCTGCCTACTTGTGATCTTTCTCTGTCAAATAAATAAATAAAATCTTTAAAAAAAAAAAAAAAGAAAAGAAAGAAAGAAAATGGCTTTTCGTGATTGGTGGTAAATATTCTATGATGGGTTACATGAGGAAAACCCAACTGGGAGATGAGGATGAAGTGAACTTCAGTCAGACTGTCTGAGGATGTGGCAAAAGGATTATTGCATGCTGAGCTCCAATGCACTTCCCTCCCTGGAAAGGGAGAAAACAACAACAACAAACAAAACGAGTTATTACTCCAGAGCCCTGTATGTATGCATTCATTCATCACTCATTACTTGAGGACCTACTAAATGTTAGGTGGACATGTCAGAGATTTAGAAATGAATAATACACAATGCTGACTTAGAGGGCTGAAATTCTAGTGGCAGAAGTGAGTTAGGGAATGGTTAACGAGAGTGAGGAGGCAGGATGTGTATGAGATGCCATGGAACCCCAAAAGACAGCCTTTTCCTCAAATGGAATGCTGTGAGGTCGTTATCCCATGCAAGACCTTTCTTTTTAATCAGATTTAGTATTTTCTTCTACCACTGCAGGTGTCCCTCAGGGCACAGGTTATATGTATCCATTTCTACTTTGTTGGAAGAGGGGGGGAAAATCATAATTTTTTTGGATACTTTTGCACTCAGCTTTGCATGTGGCTAGATTTTATAAAATCCTGGCAGGGAAAATCTGCAGTATTTTCTCTGATTTGGAGCGAAACCTGTACACGAGAAAGGAAATGTATCAAATCAGCTCCTGAAATGGAGAACGGTAGCCTTTTTCTGCTATATACCTCCCTCAGGCTCTGCATTTTACTATTCCCGCCCCAGTACATTTTTATGTTCTTGTAACCAGTAAGCCCAAAAGGAAGTGTGATGTTTTCCCTGACGAGGATATTTTGGTTTATTTGATCCTGGGAAGCCTCTGTAGGCTTGACAGGTTGTGCCAGTTCTCAGGAGTCAAGCGCGTATGGCTGGTGCCCCTCCTGGTGACCTTCGAGGCCATCTGGGCCAGGTCTGCTTCTGCCTGCTTAGCCCAGCGGGGCAGGACCTCTGCCGGGAGCTTGCAGATGCTTCACTCCGACCCCACTTCTGTGACTCATGCCATCTGTTGGTAATTTGTCATTATTCTGGAGTAAGGGTTTTTGCAAAGGCCTCCATCTCTGGAGTCCCTCCATGAGGCGCACTATCTGACCACAGTTTTCTGACACCAGCTTCCCATCTGGGCCAGGCCCCAGCACTGAGTCAAGCTGCCATGAATATAATGATAATGTTCTTTGCACTTTCGAGAGCTTCACATCAAGTTCCTGCCCCCTCTTGAGCGAGTTACACTCTTTGTGGGACTTGTCTGAAGTTCAGCCAAGTTGGCAGCCATGGGCTTCCATTTTTACAAGCTCTAGCAGCAGTAAGCTGCCGTCCTTTGTGTCACCGTGCCATCTGCTTCGCTTTTTCCCTCTTCAAACTGTAAGCAACATGAGCTACCTAAACCCAAAAGGCACCCCCTCCTTTAAAATACATTTGCATCAAGTCAACCTAAATAACCGTTTTGTCTGTTCTAAGCCACATTCCTCTCTCATACCTCCTTAAGAATTTTATTTTCTCTGAAAACATAGACAATAGTAATTATGACTATATAATAATTTTTTCTATATACCAGTCTCTGTGCTATATGTTTTACCTTCCCATAATTCCATTTTATCCTCCTCAAAACCCAATGAAGGAGAAACCATTCCTACCCTGTTCTTGTTTTGGAGGAAATGGGAGCTCAGACAAGTAACTTACCCATGACCATGCCACTGGTAAGTGAGGACACCTGACTCTAAAGCCCACTGACTGACTACTTAGCACAAGAGTTTAACTTGTTTTGTGTCCTTCTCCCATCTTCCTCCCTCTTATCCAATGCTTTGAGTTTCAGTGCCTTTGACTGAAGTCTCAAAAATAGTATCACACATCCATTGGCATTCCCAGTCATTCACCCACCAAAAAAATATTTATATTTATGGAGAAATCTGCCATGCACCATGCAGCAGGCCGAGCCCTGAGTAGCCTATTATGAGGGAGCCTTATTTCATGGAGCTTACAGTATAGTTGGGGCTACATTTACTTATTCCACAAACCTTTACATCCAACATGTATTCACTGTGCTAGGGGCTAGGGCTATAATGTAAAAAATAATACTATGCCTTAACTGTGTTGCACTAGTGGTTCATCTTTTCTGGTATGTCAGGAAACCAGGAGTCACAGTTCCAGGATTAAGAAGCAGAAAAGCTGGATGCCAGCACCAATGTTTATTGTGTGTGTCCTGGCCAAATATTTGAACGTATCTCTGCCTTGGTTTCTTCATCTATTGAACAGATTCCATGTAAGTTTACCTCCAGCTCTGAAAAAATCATTTCTACTCTAACTGAACTTGACTTTAGTAGAATGTTAGGGTTTAGAACAATGGGGAGAGAGAGAAGAAGTAAGTCTCAGTTCATAAAAAAAAAAAAAGGAAAAACTTCAAGAATTATATTAATCAGAAAGCTTTTAGCTTCAAGTAACAAAAAACATGACCAGTGACTTAAAAAATTGGGAATTTATTTTCTCACATAAAAAAGAGTCAAAGGGTTAGTGTTTCTGGTGTTATTTCAGTTACTCAATAATGCACCAAGACCTAGTTTCTTTCTAATTTTCCAGTCTGCCGCCCTTAGTATGGTGGCCTTTAATCCTCAAAGTTATTGCCTTGTGGTTACAAGATGGTTCCCTTTGTTTCCAGAATTATTTTCTTGTAATGCTATCCAAAGCAAAAAAGAAGCCATAAGGAAAAAACCTCTCTCCCTACTGTGGCATTTTTATTATCGTTGTTTCTGGTTTTTTTGTTTGTTTGTTTTGTTTTCACTCTGGAAAAAGAGCCAGCATTTCCTTTTTATCTCACTGGCTAGAACTTTGTAACACATCAAGCCCTAAACCAATCATAATTAATCCTTTGGATCTGAAGGTGGGGATTTTGCTTTCTCTGAAGTCTGCGGATCTCCACCAGCTACAATATCTGGTTGTTTTATAAGGAATAAAGGATGTTTGTCATAGAGATTTGGGTAGAAGCAGACACTCTAGCAATGGTCATTTAGGCCTAGAAAAGCCAAAACACTTGAAGAAGCTGCAACAAGTGGGAATACTCAAGATAATCTTAGCAAAGATAGATCCTGAAGAAGAACTTCTGTTCTCCAAAAAGACCTTATGTTACCAGAGGAAAGAATCTTTAGAAGGGAAAGGTAGGAGATAAGATCTCCACTAAGAGACATGAACTCCACATGACTGGCTTACATTTGGAATGGAGGAGCAGTGACAACTTCTCTTTCGTCTTAAATTTGGACACTGTAGAAGTGATTAACAAGGCAGATTTACATCCGGTGTGGCAGCCTGAATGAACCCTGCTCTTCCAAAAGTCTTTATTGAACTGAGCACTAAGATACAATGATGAGCAAAATACCACCCACTCACAGGCAAAAAAAAAAATTATATTCTTACACATTTTCAATTGAAATTGCAGTGCAATGAATGCTTTACTAGAGGTATGCCCAGAATACAGTTGGAACACTGAGAATGGACTTGTCAGTTCTTGGAATGGGACAAATGAAGACATGGGGAAGATGTAGAATGGAAATGACATTTGAGCTCAACTCTGAAGGGGAAAAAAAGGCATCCAGAGTTAAAACATAGGAGAAGGGCAATCTAGTAAAAGGGAAGAGTAACAGAAGTTGAAGTCCTGAAGTTTTTTTTAGCAGATATTTAATATTAACACTTTCAGGACCCAAAGAACCAACAATGCTTACACCCACTGCTTGGAAAATATGGACTCTTTTTCTTTGTTGAGATAGACTGTGGTCGTAGCCTCAGAATATTGAGGTTGTGGATGCTTATCTATGGCTGCTTGCTGATGAGCTGAGAAGCCCCCTTGGCAGGGACAGGAGGAATGAATGGAGGAAGGACCATGTATTCAACTCCCCACCTGTGTTACCATGTGATCTTGTTTCCCTCGCGTCTTTCCACTTCCACATCCGTATTTATGAGCTCCTCTTACCCAGTAAACCTCACCTCCTTACTAGTATAGTGTGTTTCATTACATATTTGTATTTCCTGTGCTCTAGCACAAGACCTAACACACTATCAGTGTTCAAAACATGGAGGTTGAACAAATGGATGATGGAGTAAATGAAGCGAGAAGTTGGCCAACAGTGGCCTCTATGTTTGGCAATGTAGGCAACTGGAACTTATGAAGTACTCTCCTAGCTTAGTGAAGCTAAGTTAATACCAGATCTGGTATTAACCATATCTAGCTCAGGATGTAGAACTTGTAAAATGTGTCAATAGGTGGGGGATAAAGGCAGAACTCCCTATATTTATGTATGTGTAATATATGAGGGTCTGATAGAACTGAGCCACTACCTAAGTCCACTTACAATGGGCAAAGAGATGAAATGCATAAGGAGCAAACATTTATACAAACTAGTCATGAAAAGAATCCTGATATAAGGGGTGAAATGATAGACTAGCCAGCCCTCCTGGGTTTGAATGCTAACTGTATTGCTTCCTGGTTGTATGACTTTGGGCAACTCACTCAATCCCTCTATGCCTCAGCTTTCTCATCTACAAAATAGGAACGGAAATAGTAACTACCTCAGAGGCTGTTGTGAGGATTAAATGAATATATGTGTGTTTTATATTACTATGTGCCTGGCAAATAGTGAATACTGTACAAGTGCTAACTACCTGAGCTTCATAACAGTCCTAGGAAATAAATAGTACTTTCACACTTAAAGCTTAGAGAAATTAAAGGAGAATCAGGATCTCCTAGGTCAAGTAGTTAGCAAATGACAGAATCAGGATTGAATTTTCGATCTGACACTACAATCCCTGTTGTAAGAAATTTGAATGACCATAAGTAGATTGCTAGTAGCAATCTATGGAGCTTAATAAGGCTAGATAGTAGCTCAGGTTTCCACAAAGAATTTTTTCTTTAACAAACCTAGTATTCCTGCATAAAACAAATAAACCACAGACACCACTTTCTCCTTAGGATCATGAAATTATGGAATCATAGATTTGAGCCATCAGTCAATCATGGCTCCTCACCTCTGGACCAACAGCTGGTAGACATTTTCTAATACTTAAAACTATCTGTGGTAAAAGAGCATTTATTTTTTAATTTCAAATCTGGTATGAAACTAAATTTTTATAAAATACAATAAAAATTGATTATTAGAAAAAGAAAACAAAAAAACAAACAACATTCAAATCCCAAATCATGTATTACGTTCAGTGGGGAAATTGCTTTAGAAGTTTCTAGTGGTTATTCTCAATTCCTGTACTTATCTTTCCATGGATCTATACTGACAACCAGTCACTGGTCCATAGACCACACTCTCAGTGTCTTGACTAAAAGGTCTTAATGAAGAGTTAGTTACCACTGAAGCAGAAATCTTAACATATTCTTATTTGCTCTTTACTTATAAGGAAGTTATTCAGATTTCTATAGGTTTTCCTATACAAACATTGACCTAATGTTTGCAAAGCCCCCTGGAGAACTTCAGTCCATCTCAGGATATTGGAGGAATTCTGTAAAGAAAATTAAGAACAACAAACAAAACAAAACAAAATCGCAACCTTACAGTTGATCTTTTGCCGAGCACAAGGAAGATATTAAAGTCTCTTTTAACAAGGTTTGAGAGATCTCCTGAGAGACAGACCCTGGGCATACTTCAGAAACACTATTTTAGCACAGAACTCATCCAAATGCGCAAGAGGAATTCCCAGACCTCATGAATGAAATGGAGCCATTTAAGAGTCATGTGGAGCCTTTTTATCCCTCAGCCTATATTCCTTGCTCAAACTAAACTTTCTCGACAACTTTTCCCTCAGATTCAAACTCTTATTTGGACTGTCATCATCTTCCCACTTCTGGGATGGAGCATTAAAAGACAGAAAGAGATGAGCCAGGCAAAGAGAGGTTATTACCATGCAACCCTGCCGTTACATCTCCTATCAAACACCACTTTGCATTTCATTTCCTTTTATTTTTATTCAGCAAACACTTTCACTGTGCTGAATTGTGTGTTGGGTACTATTCGAACTCTGTTAATCCTCATGACAACCCTATGAGATAGGTTCTGTTGTTCTCCTCATTCTATAGATGAGGAAACAAAAGTACAGAGCATTTAAGCAATATCCAATGTCACGCAGCTGGGTTTTTATCTGTGTCAGCGTGTTTCCTCCTCCAGAGTAAAAAGGAAAACTAGAGAGAAGGGCTTAAAATGAGCAGGAGTAATAGCAGTCTGCGGAGAACTGAGACTTTGCCACAGTAAGGGAAGACAAATGTAAGTGAGTGGTAGGACTGGGACATGACATGAGAAAAGAAAACCAAAATCATATATATATCGTAACAAACTCACATCAAGGGACATAATAATACATCTGTAACAATAACAATAAAGATAACATTTCTATACTTTTTTGAATCTCTACTATATGGTGGCTTACATATATACCTTTATTCAGTCTTTCACAGCCCTGAGGGAAAGACAGTATTACCCCCATTTTTCAGATGAAAAAGTTAAAGCCACAAAGAAGTATAATGAGTTGCTCAGAGTCGTACAGCTACTGACTGGCAGGGCCAAAATTTCCTATTGAGTTCTATCTTGACTTCAAATCATAGACCATTTTTACTTGCTATACAATCGAAGTTAATGACCCTATGACATCAAGGACTGGATTAAGAGAATTCTAAATCTGTATGTTAAGTCAATATGTGTCCAAGAATTGTCAGAACTATGGCACCTACAGGTAAAAAGAAACTAGCTATTTGTTGCTTTTGACTGGGAAAACCCAAGAAAGATAAACCTAGCCACCCATTAACTAGATACAGAACACTTCCATTTCACGCAAATGATCCTGTCATATGCACCTTGCAAGAGGAAATTGTGTGACATGATGGCTGAGAATATGACCTCACTGAGACTCCTGCTGTGTCTGTCTCTTAGGCCAGGTTGTGTGTGGTCTGTGGAAGATGAAATGTTACTCAGCCTGACTCCTATCTGATGCTCTGGATGGATGACCCACTAGGGTTATTGGGTTCTGCCAACATTATTTCCAACCTAGATCTACATAAAGTTTGTTGGCAGATAGAGTTGGTTCCTGAGACCAGACTGGAGGGTATTTTTATTACTTCATGGAGCTTGAATCAATTCATACCCTTCCTTTTACAATAAGCTTTGGTCCAGCTTTTTTTCAGCTCTTGATAACAATCAGTTGATTGTGTGGCAACAGTTGCAGTTGCATAGGTTGGTGCTAAGCCTTATTGAGTGCAGAATTGGAATTCTGTCTAGGATATTCACAGTTTATCTAGAGCATTTCAAGAAGATAATAAAAGCCAAATAATTCCAGAATGGGTCAGAAAGAGTGATACTTTTGGAATGTCAAGTGAAATTGTGGAAATAGCATTGGTAGGAGTTTCAAAAAATAAATAAATAAAAGGAAGCCCATACATTCTTGGAACTGGCAAGGTACATCCTCCTAATTACATACTTGCTTTGAACCCTAGTCGTACCTCTCTTTGAATGGCCTCTTGGTTAAAAATAACCCGATAAAGTATCCTGGATTCCAAAATGCCAGGAATCTTTTGACCAGGTGAAGTCTCATCTTTCCAGATATCTGATGATATCTGATCATGTCACCTGAGATGAACCTGTACATTTTCTTTGGTAAAACAGTGGTAATGTGGGTATTGTTAAAGTATGAATATGAGACAATGGAGGAAGGAGACTTTCCATACTTGCTTAAGAGGAGAAATTATCCCATATTGACAACTGACTGTGGTTCAGAAGTATTACCCTAGACCACTGCCTTACTGTTACTGAGGATGCAATAAGAAAAGAAATCCCCTAGAGTGTGGAGGGAAAGTGGGATTTAACAGATGGAGATTTTCTGGAATGAGTTGAGGTTAAAGGGGGATAAAACAGCAACAGGCACTTATCATGGATGCTTGCCAGGCTCATCTGTGACTAAATGTCCATTCGGTTTGAACCAGAAAGTATACTCCATGCACACAGCAGGTGTTATCAGACCTCCCCCTCTATGGGGATGTGTGCATGTGGCGCTCAGATCTCAGCTCTCCCCTTCTGCTCTCAACGCAGACACAGCTAATCAATCAAAACACTCTTCTGTGTTGTATCAGGATTTGGCGTCAGAATCCTTCTCACCCTAGTGCTCCAGAGATCCTCTCAAGCCACGACAACTGCAGCATGATTTCAACCTCTTTGCTTTCTCTGGTCTGCGCTGGTAATGAAAAGATGAATAAAACAGCATCTGATCTCAAACAGTGTTCAGACTATTGAGGGAAACAGCCCTAGCAACCGTGGCTTACAAAACTGCAGGATGAAATAGCAGGATTATACATTCATGGTGTGGGAGCGCAGAAGGAAGAGTAGCTGTCTATTCCTGAAGGAGTGCTTCCTGGAGGAAATGAATATGAATGAGGTTAGGAGGAGGAGAGAATTCACTTTTCAGTCAAGGTGAGATCAGCGTGGGAGCTCTAAATAGTACAGCTTATGAAGATGTTTTCTCAACCTCGGGTCTGAGCTGCAGAATGGCAAGGAGTGGGGGTGGGAAGAAGGCCTTGGGTCAGGAGCTGTTCCCTCTTGATTGCCAGGTAAAATCTTAAGGATCTTCGTCTTCTTTTTTTGGTAGAAAAACTCCCGGTCTGAGGCATGTGGATTCCTTGAGAACAATGAAATTATTACAATGACCCCATGAATCCCCCATACACTGGGTGGCCCCTGAGCATGTGGTAAATGCTTCACATGGCTGTATACTCTTATGATGTCACCGCTAAGAACTCACAACATATTTGGAGCAGAAGATTCAGGAAAAAGAAGGCTTTCCCCCTCGACAGTTTAACCTGAGTTGCCACCAAAAAATCCACTGTAGGAGCACCTGGGTAGCTCAGTCAGTTAAGCGGCTGCCTTCGGCTCAGGTCATGATTCCAGGGTCCTGGGATTGAGCCCCACATCGGACTCCCTGCTCAGCTGACAGCCTGCTTCTCCCTCTCCCTCTGCTGGCCTCTCTGCCTACTTGTGTTCTGTCTGTCAAATAAATAAAATCTTAAAAAAAAAAAACAAAAGAGCCACTGTGCACTTAAAGGTACCAGGTGGACAACTGATTTAATTATGAAAATTCCCATACAAGCTGGGAAAAGGTGAGGAGTTTGGAAGAGTCCTGGCATTTGAACATGAACTCGGGGACTTTCACGATTTGTTACATAATCAGGTCACTTCTTTTTTTGAAATATGTATGAATTCAGTTTGGGTCCACAAGCTCATAGCATGTGTTACCACTATAACCTTTACCTGACAACCCAGAGTACTAGAACTCAGGTTCCATCTCTGAGAAGTCATTTTATTTAAATAAATACTCAACAAAGGAAATAAGCTTAGCCACTAATCTGACTAATAGGTCCACTTTGGAAGAAGAAACAGATATACAATGGAGTATTACTCAGCCATCAGAAAGAATGAAACCTACCATTTACATTGACATGGATGGAACTGGAGGGCATTATGTTAAGTGAAATAAGTCAATCAGAGAAAGAAAATTGTCATGTCGTTTTCACTCATATGTGGAACATAAGAAATAGCCCAGAAGATCATAGGGGAAGGAAAGGAAAACTGAATGCGAAGAAATCAGAGAGGGAGAAAACCCATGAAAGATTCTTGACTCTGGGAAACAAAGTGAGGGTTGCTGGAGGGGAGGTGGGTGGGAGGATGGGGTAACTGGGTGATGGGCGTTAAGGAGGGCACGTGTGGTGATCAGCATTGGGTGTTATGTGCAACTAATGAATCACTGAACGCTACATCAAAAACTAATGATGTACTATATACTGGCTAATTGAATTTAAATTTAAAAGGAAGAAGAAGAAACAGTTGGTAACATTGTTATCACTAAATTAGCATCATTAAGGATCAGTGACTATTATTGCCTTTAGTTGGGAGGTAGCACCTCTCAAAGCCCAGGTAATAAACAAGATTTCTGGATTTATTCTTCAAAACATTGAACATTAGCCAGCCCTCTTTTCCCAAGTTAATATTACAATAATCTCTTACATTTGTAAGGGATAGTTGGCAAATCACTTTCTCTCACCTATGTTATATCATTTGGCCTCACAATAACCATTCAATGTAGATGGGAAAGTATCATTAAATCTATTTTAGTGGTTGTATTGCCACTATCCAGGATATGGATTTATTTTTCTTAACAGATACCTAGGAAGGAAGAAAGGAAGGGAGGGAGGGAAGGAAGAACGGAGGGAGGGAGGAAAGGAGGGGGGAAGGGAGCCAAATACAAACAGAATAAAACAAGATTGAATAATTATCTGTAGTGAGAATTTGGGGACAATTAAGTGTTTCGTTGCTTTCTTATCCCATGCCAGTTAAGGCATAGAGGGGTTACTCAGGTTTATGAGAATGCTGTAATACTTTTCAAGGTGAGTTAGCACCCTAAAGATGACCCAAGTGAACCTAATAACAGACTGGGTCCCGTGGCAACCAGGCGGCATGCAATTTGAGGAATTATCCCAATTTGAAACATTGCTATTAATAGCATATATTCATAAGTACAAAATGTACTGGAAAGCATGAAGAATGAAGTCAAATTTGTAAGGAACTGAGGAAAAGGGAAGGAGGTTGAAATGAATAAGACCAGGAAGGAGAAAGGGAAGAGGCGCTAGTGCCAGGGAGAGGTGAAGTAGTGGGCGTGGAATTAGGCCAATCCCCAAAATGAGAGGAATTGTTGTCAGTTCTTTTTCTAGGCAACATTTTGATATATGCAGCAGCAAAGTGTACTGAAATGGCATCTATTTATACAAAAGTAGTAAAAAAAAATTAAAAAAAAAAGAACACAGCTTCTGTAGAAGATTTTAAGTGTGTAGAGTTTCATGGTGATTTGATCCCCCCCCCGCCCAAGGACTTTGACCTAAATTTACTGCTTCTTTCATTTTATTGATGCTATAATGGAATTTGATACACTCTAATTCAGAAACTAAAATGTTTATTCATTTCCTATGTCAGTAGAAAACCCAATCAAGAATAAATATTGCCCCTCCCAAAGCTATAATCCTGCAGAATGGTAATTGCTTTGGAAAGGAATAAAGAAGTTTGAGATGAGGGTGCTCTTCTTTGCTATCCGCCAATGAAGGAGTTTTTGAAATGGGGTTCTTTAGAATTGTTTGGAGGATTCTATCCTACAAGGAAGAACACTGGAAAGTTGGTAGCCGTTTCTCCCGTTTATTGATCACTTTGCACGGGTGTCTGGGAACATCTTTTGAAATCCTTATAGATGTGTAGTCAATGAGCACCTTCAACAGAGGTATTTGATGGGGCAGTCTAGCCTAACAGCTTTAAGCATAGGCTTTCAGAAATATGAGTCTGTGTTCAAGACACAAAGAACATAGTTTAAGTCCTAGCTTCTCCTTACTAACTGACTTGATGTAGGTTACTTACTGAACCCCTCTAAGTTTTTTTTCATTTACTCTTAGAGTTTATTGGGAATTCAGATGATACATTTGAGCTATTCGATACACAAACTAGTAGGTAGTACGTGTTTATTTAAAAAATGATTTGTCGATGTTTGTGTGTGACGTTCATAAAGCAGTAGCCAACACTCACAGAGCACCCTACGTACCATGCACTGTTCTATGTGTTCTACCTATCAGAATTTGTAATCCTTCCAACAACTCCACGAGAGAATGCAGAAGCTTCCCCCACTGTTAGAGTTAACCAACCAGAAAACTAGAGGGAACAGTGTTCACACAAGACCATCCTCTCTTTTGACACCATTTGCAAGTTCACGGGTTCTCAAAACCATCCTCAGGTTCCAAAATCTGTTCAAAGGGCTCACAAAACTCACTGAATGTTGTCATATTGATGGCTATAATTTTTTTTTTAACAAGAGTATTCAAGTAAGCCAAAGGAATAGGCTTATAGAGCAGAGTCCAGACAGATCCAAACACTGGAATTTCCAGTCATCCTCTCCCCAGGGACCTATGAATGGCACCAGTTCCTCTCTGTGAGGATGTATGACACCCATGACTGGAGTATTGTCAGCCAGGGGCACCCAAGCCTTTAGTGGCCAGAGTTTACCCTGGGGATCAATCGCACACTGATGTGTGCCATCCCATGGCTGACCTTTAGTCGTGAGGCCTTTTTGGAGGCAGAACTGCTACCATGTGGCCCAAAACCTCCATCATAAAATCACATTGTTGGACTGTTTGGTGGCCAAAGTGCCAAGGCAGAGACACTCCTGTTAGACAGGTTATTCCAGGAATGTAGAGAGCAGCTCCTAATACCTGGGAGCAAAGGCCAGACCTCTCTTTGAGGTCTTTGAGGTCACTACTAACATTCCCATTTTATAGATGAATTGAATGATATGCAGAGAGGCTAGGAAACTTGCCTAAGAACTCCTAGATGGTAAGCAGGAGAGCCAGGGTTCAGATCCAGGCAGTCTTTCTCTGGGATCTGTAAACGTCCCCCTTTGCTGCCTACAGATATGTTCACTGACCCTCCTGGGATCAGACTGCTAAGAAATAGTAAGACCCATATTTGAACTTGGGTGGATCTGATTCAAGCGTTCTTGTTCTTTCTGTGTTCCTCTGGCTTTCCCTTGCAAAAACACAAGAGGCCCACTGACCCCTGCCTAAAGGGCTCTTCTTCTACCCCAGAAATAAGTGAAGTTGCTAATAACCTTCACTGAGTTCTCCCTCTAGCGCAGTTAGCCATCAGTGTCTGTCTTAAAAGGGATATGCTCCTTTGTGATCTCCCGGGACTGACTATTATGAGTCAATGGGGTTTTTATGAGCCTTGAAAATAATGTTATCTATGAAGCTAGTAGTTCTGTATTATTTCTTTGTGGAGAAAAAAAACAAAAACAAAACAAAACAAATAAAGAGCGCTACCAGGTCTTACCAATATATGCACGCAAGTCTAAAGCCAAGCCTTTATGAAAGCTGAGTTAGAGCCACCTGTTGGCATATAGTATGTCACAATGGCACACGTAAGAGATGTTTGTCCTTACATATTCTTGAAGACACAGTTTCATGTCTTGGGGGGCTGTCTCCAGTACCCTGAAATTTAAGATTTAATTATAGACACAGCTTACAACTTGTTCTTTTAAAAACCCGATCTTTGTTGTTTGTCATCCAGGATGGCTGTGAGGGGAGAAGTGGGAGGAGATCCTCACCTCCCCCCACACCACCCTCCAGAAGAGCTTTTCTGAGTAACCACTGCAAACAGTGGAAGATCCTTGAGGAAAACCAAAGGGGTGGCATCTCCCACCCACAGATCATGCTGGTGTCCAAGGAGTCAAGCTGTGTGAGTTTGGTGAAATGAACTTAAATCGAGGAAAAAATAAATGTACCTTTCCTCCACTTTCTATGGTCCCCTTCCGTTAGTTGAATGCCTTGTTAATCAGAATTTCCCAGAATAAGTTTTAGGCAACTATATATATATATATACATTTTTAAGTTCCACAGAGATTCTGAGGCACAGCAAATGTCAAGAGCGTAATAGATCTGAAACTATGCCACCATTGAAAAACTGAAATTTGTGAAATGTGTAGAACAGGACAACCTATCTTCTATACTCATTTTGAGCATCTGGGTTCATTCCTTTTAAGGGAAATGAAATATCCAATCCCTGCTTATTTCATTTTGGCTTATAAGAGGGGTTGATATTGTTAATTGAAAGTTAAGCACATAATTACATAGTATACATATTTTTTAAAATTAGGGCACTTTTACCACAAAGTAATGTAATTTAATTATCATTTATAAGTACATTGCAGTTTTTGAAGTGTTTTCACACCATATGTTAATGACCACAACTGAGGGAAATCATGAAGCCACTTCCAGGTATGTCCTTTGACGACTGGCATTTCTTCTGTGGGGACAAGTGGTCAGTTTGAAGCCATTTCCTATTACGCTGACAGGATAATCAGTTACTAAGTATTTTTTGGCACCAATGGGATACGCAGGTTGGGTTTCAAGTTTTTCTCGGTTGTGAGAGAGAAACCAGGAAGGGTCACTGAAGCTCATGTGGATGCAGTAGGAGGACACGTGATAACCTAACCTTCCCTGTAAGGGGAGACACGAAGCCAGCTGGGTGGCCTCACAGAGAAGTGAACGTGGGTCATTGTTACAGCCAACCATGGACAGAAGCACCTTTCATCTGACAGCAGTTAGGGAAACCCAACGGCAGCTCCAGTAGCCTCACAAGTTCAACACTCTGCTACCAGCTCAGACTTGCTATTCCACCACCACCATATGGCTTCTGCTGCTGTTACAAACTACCTTTCCACTTGACAGCTTCTAGGATCTTGTGGCTTCTGCTTCCTGCCTTTTTCCTGTGTCTTTTGCTTCAGCCCACCCTACTTTTGGCTAATGCTCTTGTGTGTCTTCCATTTAGGAGGTTTTTTTTTTTTTTTTTCTTTTCAGTGTAACAGAATTCATTGTTTATGTATCACACCCAGTGCTCCATGTAATACATATCCTCTATAATATCCACCACCTGACTCCCCCGACCTCTTACCTCCCACCCCTTCAAAACCCTCAGATTGTTTTTCATAGTCCATAGTTTCTCATGGTTCATCTCCCCTTCCAATTTCCCTTGACTTCCTTCTCCTCTCCATCTCCCCATGTCCTCCATGTTATTTGTTATGCTCCACAAATAAGTGAAACCATATGATACTTGACTCTCTCTGCTTGACTTATTTCACTCAGCATAATCTCTTCCAGTCCCATCCATGTTGCTACAAAAGTTGGGTATTCATCCTTTCTGATGGAGGCATAATACTCCATCGTGTATATGGACCACATCTTCCTTATCCATTCGTCCGTTGAAGGGCATCTTGGTTCTTTCCACAGTTTGGCGACCGTGGCCATTGCTGCTATAAACATTGGGGTACAGATGGCCCTTCTATTCACTACATCTGTATCTTTGGGGTAAATACCCAGCAGTGCAATTGCAGGGTCATAGGGAAGCTCTATTCTTAATTTCTTGAGGAATCTCCACACTGCTTTCCAAAGTGGCTGCACCAACTTGCATTCCCACCAACAGTGTAAGAGGGTTCCCCTTTCTCAACACACGTTTTTTTCCTGTCTTGCTAATTTTGGCCATTCTAACTGGTGTAAGATGGTATCTCAATGTGGTTTTAATTTGAATTTCCCTGATGGCTATTGATGATGAACATTTTTTCATGTGTCTGTTAGCCATTTGTATGTCTTCATTGGAGAAGTGTCTGTTCATGTCTTCTGCCCATTTTTTGACATGATTATCTTTTTGTGCATGTCAAGTTTAAGAAGTTCTTTGTAGATCCTGGATATCATCCTTTTGTCTGTACTGTCATTTGTGAATATCTTCTCACATTCTGAGGGTTGCCTCTGTGTCTTCCATTTAAAGCCTCTAGAGAAAGACCAGGGTCAGCTGCCATGATCCCATATGATGCAGCTCCATTGGGCATATATTGCAACAAGCAGGTCACCATCGGGGCCACTGCCTGCCTATAGTAGGCTGCCTTTGGATCAACTGCGGGCGCCTTATCTAACTGGCTTCCACCAGGAAAGTCAAGTCATAGGATAGACAGCATGACAAGTCATGCATAAGAAATCCCTTAGAAGGAAACTGAGTGTGACAGGCAGCATGGGGCTTCTCAGAGAGCACTGTAGCCTGTCCAAACCTAGGCGAGCCATACCAGTACCCCTGCCTGTTGAACCCCAGACCTAGTCCCCTTTCTGGCCCAGCTCTCTGTGTGCCCTGTGCACAGGCCCCGGGCTTTCGTCACTCTTTTCCATAAATGGGACCACCTGTGTCTTCTTTTCCCTTCAAGGTTGGCTCTGGAACAGGAAGCAGCTCTTTATAGTCTTCCCTGAAATAACTCATGGTTTTTCTGTTTTAAATGTTTTCTCGCTAATTACGGTGGTTGGAGTAGGGACTGACTAGCATGCCAAACATTGGGGAAGTTCTCAATCTTAAAAGCATTCCGTGAGTAAGTTTATTTTGACATGTAAAACAAAACAAAACAAACTGACAGAAAATAGGTCTACATCTTCATCTCCAGAACCTGTGAATATTACCTATTATGGCAAAAGAGTGGTCATTAACTTATATGGCAGAAAGATGTGATTGCTTAAGGATCTGGGGCGGAGGGGTTTCTCTTGGATCACCAGTGTCCCGCTGTGAGGAAGGCGGTGCCAGATGAGGTAGACAGGCAGAACGGGAGAGGGCAGCAGAGCCACAGGGGCAGGGACCAGAGTAATGCAGCCCCGAGCCAAGGAATGCCAGCAGCTTCTACATGCTGGAAGGAGCAGGAAAGGATGCTGCTCTGGAGCCTTTGGAGGGACTGCCTCCCCACCTCTTTCCATTTCAGATTTTTAGCTTCCAGCACTGTGAAAGAATAAATTCTCCTCGCTTTAAACCACCCATTTTATGATAATCTTTATAGAAGCCCTGGGAAATTAATAGATACACTACCTTAAATGCTCCATGGATGTCTCCAGAGTTCTTGTCTTCAGAACCAGCCTACAGGATGTTATTTTTTTGCAAACGAGGGTGGTTCAGGACAGCCTGGTGGCAAGCCATCCTGAGGTGGCCAAAAGGCCAGCTCTGTGAGAGTGGAACTGCTCGGGACAAGACAGGTGCTTCATACTATGTGTTGAATGAATGCATGACTTCCCCAGATGAATTCCTCCTAAAAGTGTGTGTGTGTGTGTTTTAATTTTCTGGTTCCATGCACCCAAATGACCCCTCTAGCCCCAGATCACACTGCATTTTAAAGCTGCAGCTTTTCAGGCCTTTTTTTCTTTCTTCCTTTCTTTCTTTCTTTCTTTCTTTCTTTCTTTCTTTCTTTCTTTCTTTCTTTCTTTCTTTTTTCCCCCATCCTGGCCCCATCCCCGGCCTTTTGCAGTTCTTTCCACTGTTCTTCCTTCAACCACCTACATACACACTCTGGGTAAGAAAGGCAATCGGCCCTCCCTTTTGTTCCCTTTAAATGAAGCAAACTGTTGTTTCTGAAATAAACCCCATTACAGCTTCTTTCCATTTTTATTCTCCCTCCCTGCAAGTCTAAAGCCTAATCAAACTGCATCCCCACAGACAGAACTTTCTCCTCTTTGGAACTTTCACGCCGCATTATCTGTTTTCTGTATCACTTATTTCTCTCTTGAAAACCAGCTTTTTATGTGAATGTTACACCTTCTGGCAGACTTAAGAGCGCTCTACCATCGAGTTCATCCCTCTTTCAAAGCACAGTATAGGAACAAATATGGGATCACTGAATAGGTAGAAAATGGGAGGGGAAATGGGGAGGTTGAACAAGAGTAGAGAAATTTTGTGGTAAAATCCTTAATGTGCTAGGATGTTAACAACGTAAAAGAAATTGTTTTGAAACATCATTAAAGGCCCAGTTGAAATGGTAAAGGGCTAGTTTGAACTTGTATGGGTAAGATCAGAATGTTTAGATGAATCTACACTTGCTTTCTTAGTTTTTTTCTATTGTTCTATAACAAATTGCCTGAAACTTAGCAGCTTGAAACAACATACATTTATCATCTCAGTTTCTGTAGGCCAGGAGTCCAAACATGGCTTTGCTGGGTCATTTGCTTTAGGGTCTCTTATAGGGTGTTGTGAATGCAGCACCCAGGGTTGGCATCTTGTGTGAAGGGTTGATGGGGGAAGGATCTCCTTCTAAGGTCATGCAGCCATTGGCAGGATTCAGTTTTTCCAGGGCCGTTGGACTCAGGGCCTTAGTTTCTAACTGGCTCTTGGCTAGAGCATACCCCCTCAATATGGGGAAGTAACCCCATGGGGGCCTCCCCAATATAGCCACTTGCCTTATCAAAGCCAGCAAGGGAAGTAGTCTGCTAGCAAAACAGAAGTCCCAATCTTATCTACCCCAGTCATGGAAGTGACATCCCATTGACTTTGCCATATACTTTAGTTAGAAGCAAGCCAGTGAGCCAGTCTATACTCAAAAGCATGAATACCAGGAAGCTGGGATCATGGAAGACACATCTTAGATTGTCTGCCATATCTGATAACTACCATAGGCACTCTTATGTATTTCTAAGTATTTGAAATGGGTCATGTTACCAAAAAGTTATTTCTTGCTCAGTTGGATATAGAATTTAGTCTGTTCTTCTTATATAAATGGAATTAGATTCCTGGACTTACCACCAGGTAAGTGTCCTCCAACCCAGAACTGACCAAGTATCATAGTAACCAAATTACTTTAGCCAACACTTATTTTATTTATTATCAAATTTTTTAAATATATTAAATATGTTTTAAAGTATATTTGTTACACTTATTAAAATAACACTCATTGTTATTCTATGAGGATATGCTTCCCAAATGTCAAGTTGGGATGCTGGGACAAACTGTCCAGTTAACAGATCTTCAGCATAGCCATGTAGGGAAGTTAGGAGTTCTGTACTTCTGCCATCCGGGGCTCATTAACTATTTCACATGAAGTATATGAACAGATTATTCCCAAGCAAAATATTTATCCACAAGCTGATGTTTATCAAGGATGCTCTTACTATAGTCATTCCAGGAAGTCCCTGATACTTGTACTGAAAATCTAAATGTTTCAACAGGGACAGTAAATCATTCAGAGTCTTTCATAATGCATAATTCAAAGAATGATTTCAAATCCTTTTTAAATTCTTAAGACTAAACAAATCTTCCACTGCAGCAGTCCCCGGTGCTGAAGTTCCTGGTCCTGGTTTGCTTACGCTAAATTGGTAACGATGCCAACTCCTCTCCCTGCAGCTCGCTGTGGAAGGATCTCCCTGTTAGGCTAGCAGAAGAAATTCTTTTGAATTTTTCAATTCATCAAAGACTGGCCCTTTTCCTTTCTGAAGTCTTCTCTTGCTTCCTAGCCATTGGGGAGTGCTTTGAACACAGCCCCCACTGACCCTGTTTCCTCTTCAAAGGCTTCTTCCCTTCCTTGCAGGGAGAAAATACCTTTTGAAAATGGTGGGTTCGTGCCTTACATGGGTCTGTCACAGTAAGCAGCAATAAACAACAATAATAATAAGCAGCAGTTGTAGGTCTTGGTAATTTCAGAGAATCTGGAGAAAATGTGAAAATTAAAGGAAAACCACTCAGCAGTGTTACTTGGAAGAGAGGGTATTAACACGCCTTATTCTTAATTGTGCTGCAGCTTCTGTAACTTACATGAAGCAGGGGATGGCATCTAAAGTGGCCCATTTGTAGATGGTAACTCTGGCCCAGGTGGACATCCCAGAGACATCAGACATGGCAAAGTCCAAATTTAAAACAACTTAAGTTATTTAAGTGGGACTCTTCCTCAGGCACCTTAGCGGTTAGACCATATAATGAGCCAATGACCTCGCCATCCTGGTGCTACACTTGTTTTGTTTCATGCATAAATACAACTTGAAGCTGAAAATTCCAGAGAACTTTTCTTTCTCTTAGATATTGACTCATGGGGCGCCTGGGTGGCTCAGTTGTTAAGCGTCTGCCTTCGGCTCAGGTCATGATCCCAGGGTCCTGGGATTGAGCCCTGCATTGGGCTCCCTGTTCTGCGGGAAGCCTGCTTCTCCCTCTCCCACTCCCCCTGCTTGTGTTCCCTCTGTCACTGTGTCCTTCTCTGTGTCTTTGTGTCTGTCAAATAAATAAATAAATAAAATCTTTAAAAAAATATATATTGACTCATAGACTCATGGACTCATTCGTTATGGGTTGATTCTATTGAGCTTTTTATTTTTTTTCCAATTTAAATCACTGACTTAGTCTGTAACACTTTTAGCTCTAATGAACTATATCTTTGTATCCTAAGGAAGATGATAATAGACATGATAGTTTATAAGGCAATTAAAAGCAGGTCCTTCCCACTCTAGAAGTCTCTGATTCTGTGATGTCAGGTAAACTCTCCGGTATGAGCATTAGTCAGTGCTCAGGTATAAAACAGCACTAGTCTGTAATTAGCAACATCCATCAAATCACATTGTCCTTCATATATAATAATGGGTCTTTCAGTCACATGATGTACTGATTTTCTAGGGCTGCCATAACAAAATAGCACAGACTGGTTGACTTAAACAACAGATATTTATTATTCACAATTCTGGAGACTAGAAGTCCAAGATCAAGGTGTCAGCAAGGTCGGTTTCTCCCAAGGCCTCTCTCCCTGACTTGCAGATGGCCGCCTTCTCCCTGTGTCTTCACAAGGCCTTTGCTCTATGTGGGCACACCCCTGGGGTATCTCCCTCTACTTATAAGGACTAGTCCTACTGGATAAGGGCCCCACCCTTACAATTTCACTGAACCTCAGTTACTTCTTTCAAGGCCCTATCTTCAAATACAGTCACATTCGGGGCTGGGGACTTGAACATATAAATTTAGGCGGGGGACAGAATCCAGTCCATAATATGAGGTTACCAACAACACCCAGCTTGAGAAAATGTGTGTATGAGTGTGTGCATTTGTGGACGTTTCTGGAGGGAGAGTTCATGCCTTTCATGAGAACTTCAAAAGAATGCTAATAGGATACACTGTTTTACATCAGGTTTTCTAATTATTTTTCTAGGTGTGATGATAATTGGTAATCCTTCATAAGGAGTCTATGATTCTATAAACTCCATTGCTTCATCCTCTCTAGATTTTAAGGTATTTTGTTTGGCTACAAATCGCCACTCTCTCTAAAGATTAGGGAATCAGTGGAGAACATGGTTTCTTAAGCTTGTTAAGATGAGTAACATGATGATGTATTTTTCACTACAGTATATTTTAGAGTATCTTCCTTTGGAAATGATGGCTTATAGCTTAAGAAAAATATAGTTTTATAAATTAAATAAATAACAGAGAGGTAAAAAGAGTAGTAAATTAAAAAGCAATTATGAATATAGGACATAACAGTACTGCGAAAATAAATAAACAAGGTTGAACTTCCCAGTGATAAGCAGTGATGTTCATGCCTATATAAGGTGCAGAGGAAAGCACTGAAAACAAATGGTCAGGGAGATGGGTCCTATGGTAAAAACTGAAAGAAATTATAATTTCTTAAATGGAAAATAGAAGAGGACTGATACTTTAAAAAATTACCCCTACCCTTTCTCCACATCTTCTAGGTCTACACCTTTATATGGGTCATATCATATGCTGTTCTCAAGCCAATTTTTTTAAGATTTTATTTATTTATTTGTTTAGGAGAAAGAGAAAGAGAAAGCAAGGGGAGGGGCAGAGGGTAAGGGAGAGAGAGAATCTCTAGCAGACTCCCCACCATGCACGGAGCCCAGTGCAGGGCTAAAGCTCATGAGTTTGTGATCATGACCTGATCTGAAATCAAGGGTCAGACGCTTAACAGACTGAGCCACCCACATGCCCCAGGGTCTGTCATTCTTATTGCATATTTGTACTGTTGACTTTTTAAAACTGGGCTTTATATTTTCATTGGTCATTAATAAATTTTATTTTGGTAGGTTTAGACATTTTTCTTGCCCAGTGATTTCCAAATTATTATTATTATTTTTTGTTATGAAGCTATTAAAACCAGACAAAATCCTTCTTGGATGCCGAGTGGATAGAAATGGAACAAATAGCTAAAATAAGATCAGAAAGGGTCCTACTGAATATAATATATTATCAATAAGGTATTTCCCTAATGCAAAGTACACTCCATGGAATTCCGTGGGTGGGATCAGGTCCATCAACAGTTCTTAGTATGTATTGCTCTCTTTGTTTCGAAGTCTCTATATATTGAGATAATCAGAAGAAAATTATGTTCCCAGTTTTTTGTTTTTTTTAATAAAGTTTCTTTTAAATATATTTATTCCCTCTGACTGCAGCCTCTTATAAAAATGTCAGTAGCGGATGGAAAAATTAAGACAATGCTCACTTCCCTTTCCTCATTTGAGGACACTGATGACAGGGACCTGGAAATCTTAAATCATCTAATTGGCTTTGGAAATATTTTCAACCTTTGGTCTCATTTGCCCCTAAAGCATGCAGCTGGAGTCACAGAAAGTAAACATTTAAGACAACCTATGACTTTCTGGTGAATGGCTATTTCGGAAAGAATCATTTTAAAGCTGCCATGTCATTTTAGCTGAAGTCACTATGTCAGTTTCAAAAACAAGTTGGAAGCTTACTGCCTTGATCCATGTCAGATGGCTTTTAGGGAGTGTTCCAAGATCCTGGGGTCCCATCTATTTTGTTCCTTTTCAATAGCACCTGAGTTGCAAAAATAAAGTTTAAAATGTACTCTTTACTATTTAGAGAAAACCTGAATATTCCCAGGTAGCATAACTTTGTAAAAAAAATAAAAAAAAAGAACAGAAACAAAAAAATCACTGACCTCTGCAAAGAATTGAGAAAACCCTTAAAAAACAAATTAAACCGCTGAAATGAGTACAAATGCAATCAATACTTATGAATCTTTGGAGTTTTCAGTGAGAATATATAACTGTTTCTACATGTGGGTATGGGTCAAACTATTAGAGTTAAGCATTTATATTTTTACAAAAAGTTTTATGCCTGCCTATTTGGTTTGGTTCTCCAAACATTTTGGCTCTAAAGGGCTCCGCAAAGAACTAAAATGGTGATGTTTTATGTAATTTGCCCCTGGTCAAGCAGAGTTTGTGTCAAAGCCAAGTTGAATTTTTTTTTTTTTAAACCAGGCTTTTTGCTTTTTCTTTTTTAAAAGTTTTTATTTATATGAGAGAGAGAGAGGGAGAGAGAGAGTGCAAGGTAGCACAAGCAGGGGGGAGGGGCAGAGGAAGAGGGACAAGCAGACTCCCACTGAGCAGGGAGCCTGACTCAGGACTCAATTCCAGAAACCTGGGATTTTGACCTGAGCTAAAAGCAGACACTGAACCAACTAAGCCACCTAGACTTTTTTCATCTGTTGCATTAACTAGCCAACGCACCATCCCATGTTTCTTGGGTTGTCTGGTAGGTTCTGGATACTGTACCAAGGCATGTGGAGACAGAAAGATAAATCATGGTCCCTCTCCTCACACATGCACACTCTGTCTTGACCCCATGAGCTCAGTCAGTCCAACAAGCCAAGATAACCCCTTCATGAGCTCTAATTCTTACTTGTGTCCAATAATGTCTGTGGAAGATGGAGACTTAGCTCCAAACACATATACTGTGGTGAGAGGCTGAGTTCCCTTATCATCCATCACATCCTGCCAGCTCTCAGGTTAAGCATATCCATGTGCATCTGGTGTTGCTTTTTCTGTTGGGATTTTGAAATTTAAGGAGGGAAAGGAAAGGAAACTAGTAACTATTGAATGCCCGTTTTTGCACAGTTGTGGGTTTATATAATTTAGTTCTCATGACAATCACATGTGAATATTATTATCCCCATTTAACAGATGAGGAAACTGAGAATCAGAAAAGCCAAATAAATGTCCACAGTCCTCCAATTTAATCACTGACATCAGCAGTATTTGAATCTAGTTTTCTCTAAAGACAAAGGCCAGATGTTTCCCACTAGACTGAACCTTTCCTATACAAATGCTAGAGAATGCAAGCCCTCAATTTCCTCATCAGTAAAATAAAGACAAAAGTCTTCCACATCATTTAATCTGTCATAAAATGGGAGAGTATTGAACATGCTGAACAAGTTCAAATGAGCTGAATTTATTCAGCCTCTTCATGAATTGTGAACAGTCAACTGGCAAATTATGACTCAAATCATCAATAGAATTAGTGTTTGTACTGACTCAGCAATGCTGAATTATAAGTCATCCCCATACAAAAATTTCTTCTTAATCATTGCTAACATTAAAGACAGCAATATCTTCTGTTCTCAACCACACCCTTTCGCAAAACTCATTAAACATTTGCTTAAAGATTTTTCTTCTTTCACATGTTTCTTACCCCACAGCCTCTGCTAACTAACAAAGGTATTCCATGGACTTTCTTGGTAGAGAAAATCAAAGAGGGACATGTGAATAGAATGCAGAAAGAAATCCTTGGGGGGGACAGGGGTACTGACTGACACAGTTGAAGCAAAGAGTCACTTTGGAGATTATAAATGAAATCTTACCTTGAAAACAACTTGAGGAACAGTTAAGGAAAGGTCTTAAATTCTAGGCCCAAGAGTTTAGATTGGATAATATGGACTAGCAGGATTGACTACACTATTGTCTTCTTTCTCCATCAACCACTGATGTGGCTTTTACCAAGTCTCTGCTGACCTCCATTTGCCAGAACATCAGTAGACATTTTTCAGTCCTCATTTTGCCTTTTCAGTGGCATTAAATGCTACTGACTGCTCTTTCCTCAGATCTTTCTTCCCTTGGCTCCTTAAAACAACATTTTCTGGCTCTCCTTGTATGTCTCTGGCTACTTCCTCTACTGTGCATTGCAGGCTCATCTTCTTCTGTCCAGCACAAAACAGAGTTCTCCAAGGCTTGTTCTTAGGCCCTCTTCTGGTCTTAATATATACTTTTCTCCTAAGTGAGCTTATCTACCCAAGGCTTCATTTACTATGTAGCTAAAGCTTCTTTCCAAGCTGCCGACTTACATGTACTTGATCATCATAAGATAAGGCTTCCTCATGTCTAATGCTCATAGCCAAAGTTAGAAATGTAACCCCCCTCCCAAAAAAAAAGACCTGGTCTGTTCCCAGTGTTTCCTATCCAGTTTTACCAGCAGAAATCTGAAGGGAAGAAGTCAGAATGACTCTCGGTGTCTTATTTGAACACTTTATTGGATAATGGATGGGGAACCATATCTTGAAATAATGAATAACTTGAAGATGGCTGGTGATGAATTTAGCTTAAACATACTGAAGTTAATTGCCTAAAAGATTCAGTATGATAAGATTTGGATATAATGACCTGGAGGCCAACTGAACCATTTCTGTAGAGATTGTGGTAGAATATGTGGGTCAAAGTCATATTGGAGAAGGGGGTAAATAAAGACAATAAGAGTATTCTACCCTTATAGACATCCCTCCCTACCCCACTATGTTAATTCAATGTATATAACTGTACTCAGTGGTTTTTAAATAGTTGGAATTTACTACTATCCTCTGATTTTCTTTAAGAGCCAGTAAACTTCATCCATCCATTCATTCTTTCATTCATCCATCCATGATCATAGATTCCCTATATGGGCCCGTTAAGGCCACTCTATTTCAAGTTCACTCAAAACCCTCCAAGATCCCTCCAAGGAAGAATCAAGGAAAGATTACAGCTGGGACAATAAAACAATGACAGCACAAACATCTCTTGAACACTTACTCTGTGCCAGGTACCGTGATGAACGTTTTACATACTTTGTCTGATTTATTTCCAAATACCATTCGGTGAGCTATTCTTTTTAACTCCATTTTATAGATGTGTAAACTGAGGCTTAAATAAGCTGACTCTCTGCCCCAAAGCCAGTAAAGTACAAATCTAGAATGCCAACCACATCCGACTTCAGAACCCTTCCCTTAACCAGCTGTTTCTCATCTCATACCTGCAAAAGCTCTTTATTCATTGATCAGTACATTTTGCATAGAGAAAGCCCACAGTTGACCTCATTCTTCTGCTTATTAAAATTAACAAAAAATAAAAGCATGCCTTTCTCTTTGGCTTCACCTCTTTAGTTAAAGAGGAAGGGAAGAAAATTAAAAACGAGAGTTCCAGAGTTTCAACCCAAGAAAACAGCCTGAGATGATAGCCTGGGACCCTTATTGCTACCCACACACAGCTGATTGTTCCAGAGGGCTGAGGAAGGAAGAAGGAAAGTATTGGGTGCTCTTTGATGTTGATGACTTCCAAACCTTGCAAAGCTGGATTTGGGGGTGGCATGTGAACATTGGTGGCCTTGACCTAAGCAGGTAAGAAAAGTAGCTTTGTTTAAATGTCAGAATCTACAGGGGAGAAGTATAAAGCTATTACAATAACACATATAAATTGTAACACCTTTCCTCCATATAAAAATGTTTCGAATGCCGATTCTAAAGTGTTTCAACGCACCTGGAGAAACAGAATCACCTCCAAACTAACCCCACAGTGGGTTGAGTGGACAGAAATGAAAAATTATAAGAACCCTCACTCACTTAGAGTTGCCATTGCCTCTGGTGAAAAAGAGAAATCTAGTTAAGGATACCTCCAATGAGAGCTAAGCAAATAACTCTAACCTTGCAATGACTTAAGGAACTTCTTGAAGTTCTTTTCCTTCCTTGACGTTAGTGCAATAAATTTAAATTGGCTGGTAATCCTTGGACTCTGGGAGAAGCAAATGGTTAGTTTATGGTCAGTTTCTCTCAGTGATTATCTTTCAGCAAACGTGTGAGTTATGAGCAAGAGAGGGAGTATCTACCCCATCCCACTGTTGAAAAAGAGACTCGAATGACACATTCACGGTGCTGAGGCTAAGAGGCTTTCCACAGTTGCTTCAGCCCAGCCATGGATGTGGCAGCGAAATGACTAACAGAAGGCAAAGGGAGAATTTCCAAAAGGAAGTGTTTTCGTAATATAGCTTAGCAAAAAAATCTCTATATTAAATCTACTTGCAAATTTAAACCGTACCAGGGGAAGGTAAATGGGTTTATATAATCCGAGTAGGATCAGAAATATTAAATACTTCATGTTGTTAAAACAGGGTGACATCATTGCCAGGATACCTTTTCTCTAGGAAATTGAAGGCTCCATCCACAAGCGAGAGGTAAAAAGAATTATTTACTGTGGGAAAAACTCTACCGTGCCGCACTGCCTGATTTTACAGTGACGCTGGAAAACAAGACCCGCCCTCTTTTATCTTACTGTATGTGAAGCTGCAGAGCCAAAGGGAAGCAGAAGCAGAGAAAATACGGAAATTTTGGGAAGCTGTGGCCTTCAGATGAAGGAAATTGCTGCCAGAAATCCCATTAACTTACTACTTGATCATATATGGGTTTTAAGAAGTAGGGATTCTCAAGGGTTTCTAGAATGAAGGAAGGGATTTTAGGCAGGATTAGGAAAAGATAGAGGCAGCCAATATACATCAAACAGAACTAAAATCTAAGACTCATTAAAAAATAAAAGTGGTTTACAATCTAGCAAGTGGAAAACCTTAGGAAAGCATTTAACAATTATGCTTTCCCCTCGAGTTTCCCAGAGGGCCAGAGACAGACACTCATCAGGGGACCACACATGAGACTTATGCAAAGTACACTTTCCTGCCTACACCTACATTATCGATTTTTCAGCAATTTTCAATATGCTTGATTATTGCCACGTTCTCTGAGTTCTCCCCTTTCCACTTCTCCACAAACAAATCTGATTAGCTAGCCTGAGATATCATACATCAAATGACCACCTGAGATAAGCAAGAGACCATCCACTGGCAGGGGAAAGCCACAAGGAATATCTGTTGGGACACTTATGTCCCAGCCAACTGACTTGAGAACTGGAAACCGAAAACTCCAGAACTCCTGGCCATGGCAGTGAACAAGGGAAATCAGATCCATCCATTGCCTCCGCTGGGTCCAGTCGTCTCTGACTTCACCATGTATAAAGGCACGTAACCTTGTCCCAGCACTACTTCCAATGACCAAACATTTCTAAATGTCCTCCAGCAAAGCCACAGGGATCCAGTAGTCAACAGTACAATTTTCATTTGCTAGCCCTTCCTTTTCATTTTCTGTGTCCTGCGACTTTATCTGGTTTTCTTCCTTTCTTATCACTGACTTATGTTTCTCCCTTCTCCTTACAGTTTTAATTCTCGTATTTAGAACATTCTCCTTTTCACCCTGTTTCCTGTTCCTCTTAGCTTCTGCTGTAAGCTGAGCCCTGTTTGTTCATATTTCTGAGTTTTCTTAAAAACATTCAAGTATTTTTCCTTACATATATTCCATATACATTTTCTTTAGTGCATTCTTTAAAATTTTTCATGAAGTTATCTTTAATAATAAAGTAATACATACAAATTAAAGAGCACTTTAAAAAATTCAAAACTGCAGAAACAAGAAAGATGGTCACTCATGGTCCTGCAGACAAAGGAAGTCATTGTTAATGTTATAATGTCTTCCTTTTAGGAACAAAAACAAGATTTTCAAAACTGCGTATGATAATGTAAGTAGTCTTTGGTGTTCTTTGATGTCTAAATATGATAATGTAAGTATTTTTCTTGATATCTTTTAGGGGCTATATAGTATTTTGTGGAGTGGTTATATCTTAATTTAAAAACCTTTCCCTCACTGTAGATCGTTAAGAGAATTTTTAATTATTCTGCTGCTGTAAATACGGTTGGGAAAATATCTTTGTTCACTAAGCTGAGGAAGGGCACGTTTTTATCTTGTGCTTATTTGTTTTATTTAGGCTGATTATTATTTCTTTAGCATAGACCCAGAAGTTCAATTACAGTCTTTGGGAAAAGGTTCAGGGCCCTTGATAATAAGGTCAGTTTCCATCCAAAACAGCGATTGTCACGCATTCTTTGTCCAATATTCAGGAGTATGCGTTTTTCACCTCCTTCTTGCAACATAGTCTTATTTTAAAAGAAAGACTTGCTAATTTAGTATGTGAAAAGAGTTTTTCACTTGAATGTCACTGCTTATTAGTAAGGGTGCATGTATTTCCATGAATTTGTTTATTATTATCCCTCATTCATTAGGTCTCTCACCCCTTCTCTCCATTTCCATTACCTTGTGCCCCACCACACTGCTGCCAATTTCCTGTGTTTTTCCTGATTCCCTTCTGCTAGCTCCCCTCCCTGCCCCTGCCCCAAAGCTAGTTTTAAAATTCTTTTTTTTGTCTCATGTCCAGTAACTTGTGGGGCAGCAGGACCCAAATTGGATTTGAAGATCATTTTTATGAGACGTTCTCAGCAGGCATCTTCAGGGCCCCAAGTTCGTTTTTTGTCCCCCACTGTGAAAAACTGATTGGCAGCTGGTGACAGGCAGGGTACTGGTCCTTGGCACTCACAGGAAGCCCTGCAGGGGGTGCCCAGAGCCACAGCGGAGGAAGTGTGGCCAAGCCAGCACAAGGTGGGGGGACCAGATGTCGCCCGATTATGTTCCATTGAAATCCAAACAAAGCCCCAGATTCAGGATCATTTCCTTGAGACTCCCCAGTTGGAAACTGGCGCCCATCCAGAATCTCACAACAGCTGGTCTCCCAATGCTAGGATTTATGTATCTTGCAGAAAACTTTACCTGTGTGTTATTGATTGGTTTCTGTAAAGCAATCAAACAGTATCTCCAAGACCCACAGCATACTGCTCTCTGCCAAACATAAAAAGAGACTGTATATCACTGAAATGCCAGCAGTCTTATTACAGGCTTGGGAACTCAGAGAAGGATGCATTTTCTTTGTTATTTATGCTGCCCGTGTTAACCCTGAGGCTGTATACTGACATTTGCAGCTTTGCAGTGACGGTGCTCCACTCTAGTTAGGAGACTAAGCCCACCCTTTGGATATAAATTATATTACAAAATAAACTTTTGGGGACACCAGTAGATGAGAAATCGTGCTTATGTTTCTCATCATCCAGCTCATGTTGGGAAATCAGAGAGTCTTTCCAAAAGCTCATTACTTGTTATTGCCCAGGTCATTTGCATTTATGCCTTCAACGTCCGTCCTCTGAAGCGAGGTGAGCTGTAAGCTTGGCGGTTCCATTCTCTGAATATCAAGGAGGAAAACAAAACAAACAGAAACCACCACCACTACCACCCCCCAAACTGTATTATACTTGGTTGTGCTGAGCGGCAGAGGAAGGTTTTAATTTTAAAACAAAACAAGCATTTTTAAGAAAAACTAAATATTGTGAAAGCACATCAATTCATATAATACTTAGCTAAGTATGTATTCCTGCCCTAAATCCAGGAACTATAGCTGATGTATTGGCTTTGTAAGTGGCTGCTTCTGTGTCTCAATCACCTGAGGAGGTCTCAGTGACTAGTCTCTCTCTCTCTCTCTCTTCCTTTCTCCTCCCTCTCTCTCTCCCTCTCCCTGTTTCTCTCCTACTCTCTCACCCCCCTTCTCTCTCTCTCTCCTTCCTCTGCTCCCTCTGGCCGCCTTGCAGTCCTCAACCCAGATTCTCAGACCTCACAGTGAGATTTTGGAGCTAACCCTCTCCATTAGAAACAAACAAAATAAATTGTTTCCATTCCCCTAAGGAATGTGCTAAAGCCTTTTTTCCTCTTTAACATGGATGCAATTTAAGTTTGGCAAGAGCTGAACACAATATACCTCACTGGGAGGAGAGAGCTTTGGTAGAGAGACCCTTATAGGAAGACTGGCTCATCCTCCTTGTGAACTTAAAATGACAGAAAGTAACCCAGTCACGCCTAAGCATCCACCATGTTTCTGCAGACTCCTCACCCACTCCCCCACTGCACAAAGATGTACAAAGCACCTACTGTCTGAAAGCCCTGTGCACACGCTCCTTCCTGGCTGCCTCTGCAAGGCTGTGAAGTCGGTTTCTTACACTATGCATTTCATTTGCTTCATCTCCAGCCCTTAGAACACCAGGGGCGGCTAGTTATCGCTCAGGGACATTTCTCTTCATTACTCTGATTTAGAATCCTGCTTACCTGTAATGCTCCATAGCTGATGAATTAAAAGGAATTAAGGATAATACAGGGCCCATTCCCTGCAGGAATTAGATGGAAATCACCTGAGATGATCTGTCAAGAATCGATCAAAGACAATAACATGACTAAGGACCAAGTTAGGCAGAGTCGAAGAATATGCACATGACTCAGAGGGGCAACCTGGCCCTTTCCTCCCTCTCCTCTCCTTTCCTGTTCCTCATCGACATTTGTAAACCATCTCCTGCTTGAGCATCTAACGGATTCCAGTATCTCTGCTCAAATACTGGAAGCCACCTTGTTTCTTCTAGACTGAAGCCATCACCATGGTGGGTCAGACCCCAGACCAGTTGAGGCCAGAGGAAGAGGTCCTCCTCCACACTGGAGAAGGACTTATTAGAGTTTCCTTAACTATAAGGACGCTTGGTATTCTCAATGGACTCTAGCTTTCCCTACTAATTTTTTATTCTTGGTCATGTTCATAAATTTAACAGAAGAGTTATTGAATCAATTTATACTTTCAGTGTATTCCACTTTCATAACCCCTAAGGTGCCCATCCTCGTACAGCCCAGCACACAGCTTTCGTACAACGCTCAGCTCACTTTATTCTTTGCCCCAGGATTCTGGAACTGACTGCTGTTACCTAGTTCACACAACCCATAATGCTCCTGTGGAGCATTTTATACTGTGGAATCATCTTTCTCCTTCATCCTCTCTGATTCTTAAGAGTGAGAATTCTCACTCTCTAAGTGAGCTCTGCTCTCATCCTACTCCTTCTTTAGGGGATCCCCTAAAGCTTTAATCCATGACTATCAGAGAAAGAGGAATATTGAGTCAGAAAATTATGGCAGCTGGAGCAGGAGGTCAGTCGACCTAAATACAAAAACCGATGAACAGCCCTTGAAGGTCCAATATCCACGAGTGAGGAGGTCCCCTGTGAAGAGACACAAATTTCCGTCATCACTATGTACACTGAGGATTTTTCTGCTTACCCAACATACCTGCACAGGGGTCAAGAAAAGTAGTTATGGGGAACAGCCCGAGTTGTGTTTAAGCTTACAAAAAGTTCTGCCCTTGATTAGGCTGCAGAGGCTAATGAAAATGTCAGGTTTCTTTGATTTGGCTGAACTCTGTGAGCTGTGTAGTAATACTGTTGATCTCATACTGATCTGACGCTGGCCAAAATGTATGTCTTTGATTAATTATATTAAAATGGGGAGGGTTATGAGATGATATATATGGTTTGGAAAACAAAGTTGTTTAAAATACTGGTCTGTGGGTGCAAATAACAAAACATAGGCCATAAGGAAAAATAAAATCAAAGGTCACTTTGTTAAGATCTTCATCTGGAGCCTACAGCCTATTTCTTCCTCGAGAAACCCCTCCCGTATACACTTTCTCACAAGAGAATGACTGGCATGATTCCTAGAATCTCAAATCCATGGTCACCAAAACTAGACTGTCTAGCCTCTGCCTTATTCAGCTAAATAAATTGCTGAATAGCTACAAATTGATAACAAGTTGTGAAGAGCATGAAGTGCCAACTATACCCCATGTAATACGAAACCCCGTTGCATGTCACGAAGGCTGATTAGTCATGCTTGACCATGTGTAGAATTACAACAGCTGACTTTATAGCTCCCAGATGAAGGGGTGGTGAGGGATTTCACCATACGCTGACCAGCTTCTTGCCTCCTAAAAATGCAAAGTTCGCCTCAGTGCCAATGTCAGTGCATTCACAGACCTGCAGTGCAGGTGGGAACGGTCAGGCTCTTGTGGTGGTAGATATTCCCTCGATGAATTTCACAAATAGAAGTTTTGCTAGCTTCACTCCTGACCCTATGGCCAAGACATGGAATGGGCTAGCAAATAGGATTTGAACAAAGACCATCCATGTTCGGTGGAGGTGGTGATGTGACATCCAGGCCCCCTCTGGGACAAGGGACTTACTTTGCCAGCAGCTGGGAGTGCTGCTCTCGTCAGTGCTTTCTGATGTCCTCTCCTAGAACCTATCCGGAAGAGAACTGTCTTGATAGAGGTCAGGTCCCTTCCCTGTGGCAGCCCACACCCCATAACTGATCTAGGAAGGTACAAAGACCCAGTCCACCAACTCCAGTTCGAGGCAGCTCTGAAGGGCAGGGTGGGCTTCGGAGTTCACCGTGGGTCAGCCAGGCTAAGACCACATCCCAGGCTCCCTTCTCCCTCTACATCGTGGCTCTTCCTCCTTCTCCTCTGACAGGAACTAATGCTCAGAAACTTCCCAATAAGCCTTCTGCATGCTGGTTTCTACCTCAGAGTCTGCTCCACAGGGACACTGACTTACAACACTGTGACAACCTGGGTCCCCTGGGACCAAAGGTGATAGCGGTTAGGAGAGCAATGCTGTCATTTAAAGGGCAAGCATGAGAACAACTGAAGTGAAAAGGACAGACAGCATCAAGGCTGACAAGGATGTGGAACTTGTGGAGGTCTGAACACCACTAACAGGAGTGTAAGTTGGTACAATCACCTTAAAAAACTCTGTGACGTTGTATATCCTGCAACTCCTCTCCTTACCATATAGCCAAGAAAAATGCAAACATGTGTTCACCAAGAGAAGAACACATAAGAATGTTCTTAGCAGCCTGTTTTCTAAATGGATCAAACTGCAAAGAAGCCACAGTGTCATCGACAGTAGAATAAATGAATAAATTGTGTTGTATTTACACAACAGAGAACTATACAGCAGCAAGAATGGAAACCCACAACTCTAAGCCTTGACATGTATGAACCTCATGAATGTAATATTGAGCAAAACCAGGCACCAGATATATATATATATATATATATATATATATATATATATATATGGTATTGCAGCCATATAAATTTTTTTTTAAAGATTTATTTATTTATTTATTTGACAGACAGAGATCACAAGTAGACAGAGAGGCAGGCAGAAAGAGAGAGGAGGAAACAGGCTGTCCGCAGAGCAGAGAGCCCGATGCGGGGCTCGATCCCAGAACCCTGGGATCATGACCTGAGCTGAAGGCAGAGGCTTTAACCCACTGAGCCACCCAGGCGCCCCTGCAGCCATATAAATTTTAAAATGAAACATAACTACTTTGGTGTTCAAAGAGTAGTGGTCACATTGAGGGGGAGATTAGTTGACAAGAGGGGATATGACAGGGATATGACGGGGGCTTCTTGTTGTAGGTGCTGGTTATGGGAGTGAGTTCACTTTGTGAACACACAACCCCCTGACAATATTTGTGCACCATATGTGTTATCATTAAGATGAAAGTTTATGGTGAGGGAAGAAGGAAGGGCAGATACAAACACTGGACACAGAAGTGTATCATCAAGGATGTAGACATGAATTCTCAGGACTTAGGATCCCTGCTGTTGACTGCTATTGACTCTTACAGATGAGGAGCCTGGGGTCCAGAAGGGCTCCAGTTGCCATGAAGTCATGTAGCCCACCAATGGGGGCTCTTCTTCTCTTCACCTCCCCATCAGAGAGAAGAGCTTATGCAGCTGCTAGAGGCCCCATTCATCCGTATTCAGTGGCCATGCAATCAGCAATGCAGCCAAATTTACAGGAAATTTACAGGAAAATATGACTTGCAAAAAGACCTAGAAGGGCCATTGAACTTGATGCACTGTGTCCAGGGTAGCAGAGATGTTACCCATTTCCTAGAGGCCTCTCTTCACCCAGTATCTACTGTGGGTCCATCTGTACTTCTGTAACCACCAACATTACTTGGTGTAGAAAGTGTGTCTTTTTCTGTTTGCAAAATCAAATTAAAAGGCTACAGAGAAAAGTTTTTGAGCTGTGAGCTAAATTGTCACTTTCTCCCTTGACTTTTCCCTGTGGTCTTGGGGAGAGAGCATTAGAATACTCTGTGCTGTGAGGGCTTCTGGTCACAGAATCATTGTGAAAAAGAGCTGGGTTATAGCTGCTTTGTCTGTGTTCAAATAACGTTTCTGTAAGGCTTGGATTTAGTTTAAGAGATAATAGAGATAAGCCTCAATATTCAATATTCAATATTAAAACTGAAATTGGCGCCATCCCTTACGTATGCTATGTCCATGTGTCCATTTGTACCTGTGTGTGTGTGTATGCATGATATGTTTATGTGTGCATACGTGTGGGGGGTGTTTACACATGTGTGTGTACAGATATATTTGCACATGTGCATTTGCATGCATGTGTATGAGCATGTACAGTCTCTATTAACATGATACCGTTTACTAGGTGCATGTCTCTCTCTGGAGACACAGTTCTCTGCTTTCAATTACACTCAGACTGGTCCAAAACCCCTCTGAACTCATCCTAATCAACTTGGAAGCCACCACGCTCAGGCATGAAGCTGTCAAATGTGAGTGTTTGCAGATGTCAGTGCAGGATGGCAGGCATCCAGAAGGACAGATCAAGGCTTAGTCACTGAAACATGCATGCCAGGGCATCCCAGCTCTGCAGCACTATCGCCGCCGTAAGGAGAATGTGTCGTGACAGTAAATCAATAACTTCTTGGAGACGATTCGTTTCTGAAATATCCCTGATTAATTATGCCAGCACATGCTTGGCAACAGTACTTTGCTCCAGCGTTAACCTAATGCTTTTTGCATGAAGTAGGATTATAACTATTTCTCATAAGTCAAATTTGACATTTCAAATCGGGCTTCAAAGGTTTGGGTTATAGATTTTATAATGTCTTCATGTCAAATATAATTGCTCTTATTGCTGCTGGTAGACATTTGCCAATCAATCAGAATAACATTTATCTTATCATAAACAAGCGTAAATTAAAACCACTTGGAATCATTGTGTTTGGAGACTCAGTGAAGAAGGTTCTTTAGGAAAAGGACAAGAACCATATGATCTTCTCAATAGATGCAGAAAAAGCACTTAACAAAGCGCAGCATCTTTTCTTGATTAAAACTCTTCACAGTGTAGGGGGGGGGAACATACCTCAATATCATAAAAGCCATATATGAAAAACCCAGCAAATTTCATTCCCAAGGGGAAAAACTGAGAACTTTTCCCCTTAAGGTCAGAAATATGTCCATTATCACCACTGCTGTTTAACATAGTACTAGAAGTCCTACCCTCAGCAATCAAACAAAAAAAAGAAAGAAAAGTCATCCAAATTGGCAAAGAAGAAGTCAAACTCTCACTCTTCGCAGATGACACGATACTCTATGTGGAAAACCCAAAAGACTCATCCCCCAAATTGCTAAAACTCATACAGGAATTGAGCAAAGTGGCAGGATATAAAATCAATGCATAGAAATCAGTTGCATCTCTATACACTAACAGTGAGACAGAAGAAAGAGAAATTAAGGAATCAGTACCATTTACAATTGCACCCCAAACCATAAGATACCCAGGAATAAACCAAACCAAAGAGGTAAAAGATCTGTACTCTAAAACTAGAGGACACTTATGAGAGAAATTGAGGAAGACACAAAGAAATGGAAAACTTTCCATGCTCATGGATTGAAGAACAAATATTACTTAAATGTCTATGATACATAGAGTAATCTATACATTCAATGCAATCCCTATCAAAACACCATCAACTTTTTTCACAGACTGGAACAAATAATCCTAAAATTTTTATGGAACCAAAAAAGACCCCGAATAGCCAAGGGAATGTCGAAAAAGAAAACCAAAGCTGGTGGTATCACAATTCCAGACCTCAAGCTCTATTACAAAGCTATAATCATCAAGACAGTATGGTATTGGCACAAAAACAAATCCGTAGATCAATGGAATGGAATAGAGAAACCAGAAATGGACCTTCAACTCTATGGCCAACTAATCTTTGACAAAGTAGGAAAAAATATCCAGTGGAAAAAAGACAGTCTCTTCAACCAATGGTGTTGGGAAAATTGGATATTCACATGCAGAAGAATGAAACTGGACCATTTCCTTACACCATACACAAAAATAGACTCAAAACTGATGAAAGACCTAAATGTGAGACAGGAATCCATCAAAATCCTACACAGACATCAATCTCTGTAACCTTGGCCACAGCAACTTCTTTTTCTTTTTCTTTTTTAAATTTCTTTTCAGTGTAACAGAATTCATTGTTTATGTACAACACCCAGTGTTCCATGCAATACGTGCCCTCCATAATACCCACCACCAGGCTCACCCAACCTCCCACCCCCACCCCTTCAAAACTCTCAGATTGTTTTTCAGAGTCCATAGTCTCTCATGGTCCATCTCCCCCTCCAATTTCCCCCAACCCCCTTCTCCTCTCCATCTCCCCACGTCCTCTGTGTTATTTCTTATGCTCCACAAATAAGTGAAACCATATGATAATTGACTCTCTCTGTTTGACTTATTTCACTCTGCATAATCTCTTCTAGTCCCATCCATGTTGCTACAAAAGTTGGGTATTCATTGTTTCTGATGGAGGCATAATACTTCATAGTGTACATGGGCCACATCTTCCTTATCCATTCGTCTGCCGAAGGGCATCTTGGTTCTTTCCACAGTTTGGTGACCGTGGCTATTGCTGCTATGAACACTGGGGTACAGATAGCCCTTCTTTTCACTACATCTGTATCTTTGGGGTAAATACCCAGTAGTGCAATTGCAGGGTCATAAGGAAGCTCTATTTTTAATTTCTTAAGGAATCTCCACACTGTTTTCCAAAGTGGCTGTACCAACTTGCATTACCACCAACAGTATAAGAGGGTTTCCATTTCTCCACATCCTCTCCAACACACATTATTTACTGTCTTGTTAATTTTGGCCATTCTAACTGGTGTAAGGTGGTATCTCAATGTGGTTTTGATTTGAATCTCCCTGGTGGCTAGTGATGATGAACATTTTTTCATGTGTCTGTTAGCCATTTGTATGTCTTCATTGGAGAAGTGTCTTCTGCCCATTTTTTGACATGATTATCTGTTTTGCATGTGTTGAGTTTGAGGAGTTCTTTTTTTTTTTTTTTTAATTTTCAGCATAACAGTATTTATTGTTTTTGCACCACACCCAGTGCTCCATGTAATACGTGTCCTCCATAATACCCATCACCTGGTTCCCCAACCTCCCACCCCCCGCCCCTTCAAAACCCTCAGGTTGTTTTTCAGAGTCCATAGTCTCTCATGGTTCACCTCCCCTTCCAATTTCCCTCAACTCCCTTCTCCTCTCCATCTCCCCATGTCCTCCGTGTTCTTTGTTATGCTCCACAAATAAGTGAAACCATATGATACTTGACCTTCTCTGCTTGACTTATTTCATTCAGCATAATCTCTTCCAGTCCCATGCATGTTGCTACAAAAGTTGGGTATTCATCCTTTCTGTTGGAGGCATAATATTCCATCGTGTATATGTACCACATCTTCCTTATCCATTCGTGCGTTGAAGGGCATCTTGGTTCTTTCCACAGTTTGGCGACCGTGGCCATTGCTGCAATAAACATTGGGGTACAGATGGCTCTTCTGTTCACTACATCTGTATCTTTGGGGTAAATACCCAGCAGTGCAATTGCAGGGTCATAGGGAAGCTCTATTCTTAATTTCTTCAGGAATCTCCACACTGTTCTCCAAAGTGGCTGCACCAACTTGCATTCCCACCAACAGTATAAGAGGGTCCCCTCTCCACATCCTCTCCAACACACGTTGTTTCCTGTCTTGCTAATTTTGGCCATTCTAACTGGTGTAAGGTGATATCTCAATGTGGTTTTAATTTGAATCTCCCTGATGGCTAGTGATGATAAGCATTTTTTCACGTGTCTGATAGCCAATTGTATGTCTTCATTGGAGAAGTGTCTGTTCATATCTTCTGCCCATTTTTTGATATGATTATCTGTTTTGTGTGTGTTGAGTTTGAGGAGTTCTTTATAGATCCTGGATATCAACCTTTTGTCTGTACTGTCATTTGTGAATATCTTCTCCCATTCCATTTGTTTTGTTGGCTGTTTCCTTTGCTGTGCAGAAGCTTTTTTTTTTTAAGATTTTATTTATTTATTTGACAGATCACACGTAGGCAGAGAGGTGGGCAGAGAGAGAGAGAGAGAGAAGCAGGCTCCCCGCTGAGCGGAGAGCCCAATGCAGGGCTCAATCCCAAGACCCTGAGATCATGACCTAGGCCGAAGGCAGAGCTTAACCCACTGAGCCACCCAGGGGCCCCTGTGCAGAAGCTTTTGATCTTGATGAAGTCCCAAAAATTCATTTTCGCTTTTGTTTCCTTTGCCGTTGGAGACATATCTTGAAAGAAGTTGCTGTGGCTGATATCGAAGAGGTTACTGCCTATGTTATCCTCTAGGATTCTGATGGATTCCTGTCTCATGTTGAGGTCTTTTATCCATTTCAAGTTTATCTTTGTGTATGGTGTAAGAGAATGGTCGAGTTTCATTCTTCTACATATAGCTGTCTAATTTTCCCAGCACCATTTATTGAAGAGACTGTCTTTTTTCCACTATATATTTTTTCCTGCTTTGTCGAAGATTATTTGACCATAGAGGTGGTCATATGGTCATATGGTCATAGAGAGACCATATCTGGGCTCTCTACTCTATTCCACTGGTCTGTGTGCCTGTTTTTGTGCCAGTGCCATGCTGCCTTGGTGATCACAGCTTTGTTGTAAAGCTTAAAATTAGGCAATATGGGGGCACCTGGGTGGCTCAGTGGGTTAAAGCCTCTGCCTTTCGCTCAGGTCATGATCCCAGGGTCCTGGGATCGAGCCCCGCATTGGGCTCTCTGCTCAGCAGGCAGCCTGCTTCCTCCTCTCTCTCTCTGCCTGCCTTTCTGCCTACTTGTGATCTCTGTCTGTCAAATGTATAAATAAAATCTTTAAAAAAAAATTAGGCAATATGGTGCCTCCCGTTTTGTTTCTTTTTCAACATTTCTTTAGTAATTCAAGGTCTCTTCTGATTCCATACACATTTTAGGATGTTTGCTCCAGCTCTTTGAAAAATGCCAGTGGAATTTTGATTGGAATGACATTGAAAGTATAGATTGCTCTAGGCAGTATAGACATTGTAACAATGTTCATTCTTCCAATCCATGAACATGGAATGGTCTTCCATCTTTTGTGTCTTCTTCAATTTCTTTCATGAGGGTTCTGTAGTTCCTTGAGTATAGATCCTTTACCTCTTTGATTAGGTTTATTCCCAGGTATCTTATGGTTCTTGGTGCTGTAGTAAATGGAATCGATTCTCTATCCTGCCATGTTACTGAATTGCTATTTGAGTTCTAGTAGTTTGGGGGTGGAGTATTTTGGGTTTTCCATATAAAGAATCATGTCATCTGCTGTGGGTTTTTCATAGATAGATTTTATGAAGTTGAGGAATGTTCCCTCTATCCCTATACTTTGAAGTATTTTAATCAGGAAGAGATGCTGTATTTTGTCAAATGCTTTTTCTGCATCAATTGAGACGACCATGTGCTTCTTCTTTTTTCTCCTATTGATTTGTTCTATCACATTGATTGATTTGTGAATATTGAACCATCCTTGCAACCCAGGGATGAATCCCACCTGGTCATGGTGGATAATTTTTTAATGTGCTGATAGATCCCATTAGCTAGAATCCTTTTTTTTAAGATTTTATTTATTTATTTGACAGAGATCACAAGTAGGCAGAGATGCAGGCAGAGAGAAAGAGAGGAGGAAGCAGGCTCCCTGCTAAGCAGAGAGCCCAATGCAGGGCTCGATCCCAGGACCCTGAGATCATGACCTGAGCTGAAGGCAGAGGTTTTAACCCATTGAGCCACCCTGCCCCCCCCATTAGCTAGTATCTTGTTGAGAATCTTAACATCCATATTCATCAGGGATATTGGTCTGAAATTCTCCTTTTTGGTGGGGTCTTTGCCTGGTTTGGGGATCAGGGTAATGCTGGCTTCATAAAAAGAGTCTGGAAGTTTTCCTTCTGCTTCAATTTTTTGAAAGAGCTTCAGGAAAATAGGTGTTATTTCTTCTTTGAAAGTTGGTAGAATTCCCCAGGGAATCCATCAGGTCCTGCAACTTCTTGCTAGACATGTCTCCAAAGGCAAAGGAAACAAAGGCAACGATGGGCTATTGGGATTTCGTCAGGATAAAAAGCCTTAGCAAACGAAGGAAATGGCTGAAACTGGAAGGGGAGATGAACCATGAGAGACTATGGACTCTGAAAAACAACCAGAGGGTTATGAAGGGGCGGCAGGGGGGTGGGGGGGGTGGGAGGTTGAGGAACCAGGTGGTGGGTAATAGGGAGGGCACGTACTGCATGGAGCACTGGGTGTGATGCCAAAACCATGAACACTGTTATGCTGTAAATAAACAAATAAAAATAAATATAAAAAAAAAAAGACAGCCAACAGAATGGGAGAAGAAATTTGCAAATGACATATCAGATAAAGGGCTAGTATCCAAAATCTATTATGAACTTATCAAGCTCAACACCCAATGAACAGATAATCCAATCAAGAAATGGGCTGGAAACAGGAACAGACATTTCTCCAAAGAGGTCATACAAATGGCCAACAGGACACATGAAAAAATGCTCAACATCACTCAGCATCAGGGAAATACAAACTAAAACCACAATGAGATACCACCTCATACCAGAATCAATGGTTAAAATTAAGAAGTCAGGAAATAACAGATGTTGACAAGGATGCAAAGAAAGGGGAACCCTCTTACACTGTTGGTAGGAATGCAAGCTGGTGTAGCCACTCTGGAACCTGACATGTCTGAACTGAACTAGTGATTCTCCTTCATGTCCTACAGAGGTGACAGATCTCTCAGTGATGTGTGCTGTGCCTTCACACACTTTTTGGGCCTGTGAATGAACGTCTTCCTTGAAGACGTAGTCACACTTAAAGACCCAATTCAAATGTCTCCTGCCACGTGAAGTTTTGCTGTGCACCCCTACCCGAGCAGACCAAATCCCCCAGGCCATCATACCATCACAGGTATGCAGGACTGTGAGGGTTTCATCATACTGTACCTGTTTGACTGTCTGAGGACAGCAATTAGAGGTGCTATGTGACTGCAACTGTGACAACTGCAGACACTCGTGCAGTGTTCATGGAAGAAGCGAATATAGGTCACTTTCAAGTTGCTTTTGCAATTGAAGGTACAGCATGGGTCATCTCTGGCATCACATTCCTGAAAAGAATTCTTTTTGGTGGATCGCTGGCTGCTGGCTCCGCCCTGAAGCTCCCAAACCGTATCACAGACCTTTAGCACCTTGTAGATCTCTTCCTTAGGAAGACTCAGCAAGAGATATTAACTGGCCTCAAGTCATCTTAAAAATGTTTTTTAAATGCAAAAATAATATCCCAGTAAAATTGTGCCACTGTCCCACCGTAATTGTTTCTGTGATGCACCATTTGCTCTTAATTGCAAAGATATGCCCGTCTTGGTATAAGGCGTGGCACTGTTTTGTTTATTTGGCCTATTTATTGGAACCATATCCTAAAGATGGTTGGGGCTAATGTAAGGGTGAGTCCCACGTTGGATATGGAGCTCATGAAGAGTTTTGGAAGTGCCCAGAACATATTGCACTAGATAAATATTGGTTCCACCTGAATCTAAGTTTCTGACCCTCGGTCACATTTTAACCTGATTCTTTTATTATTATTATTATTATTATTATTATTATTATTATTATTATTTAAATTCAATTAGCCAACCTATAGTACATCATTAGTTTTTGGTGTGGTGGTCTGTGATTCATCAGTTCTGTATTCTGAGATGCCCATGTAGGCCAGTAGGAACAGCCATCCACCACCACGGCACAATCAAAAAACATCTGGCAGTTTCTGGAAAGATTCTATGTTATCACTGTCCATATTGCGGCATAGCCCCACCAAAAGCAGCACCTCAGACCTCAGGAGCAGGAAGCTTATGCCATGAGAAGGCTCCCTCAGACTTGTGGAGAACTGAAAACTACAGCGGTTAAGATAGCAGCACACTAAAATCTCTTCTGTGGAAGAGAGTGAGGGAAGATGCCAAATTTTGAGCTGACCAATTAGTAAAATTAATAAAGACCATTTCTGGGGGCAGGGATGAAACACATGGAAAGGTTTCCCGAGTTAAAAATTTAGGTATCTGAGAGCCTGCATCGGCTTGTTTCCTCGGTGCCTGGGATGTCATGAGCACCTCCTCCCCTCTACTGACTCTGGATCTACAGTTGCCCCAAGAGAAGAGCTGCCTCGCTCTGTGCATGTCCCCACCTGGCCCTGCTTCTTCCTGGATTCTTCAAATGTTTGACTTATTTGGAGAGCCCAGAAGCTTTGCAAAGTTCGGAGCAGTGAGCATTTTGTGATTTTTGCCAGTCATCTCTGATGTCACCTTTTCTTACATTTTAGATCATGTTTTGCTAATACGAGGGGCTTTATCTTCAAACTCAGAAATTCCTTCTTGCTTTATTACAGAATAAGATTTCTCACTTTTACTTTTACTATCCCCCATTTAATCTACACGTGTATGTTGGGGGGAGCGAACAAAATATTGAATTACAATATGGAATGTATAACTTCCTGTATCTTAGAGCATTTTTCCATGATATTTTTATTTGTGATAGACCTGTAAATTGTTAGGACACCTTAGGGACTCTCCCTTACCCCATCCTGCCAGGAAGGTCTGGTCATTTCTCCAGCCCTGCATGCAGCCTGGGTCACCCCAAGAATGCAGGTGCATGGTGACCCCTGTGCACACGCACACACATACAACCAACCTTCAGCTTTTTATTTATAGTCAAAAGTGGTCATAGGGATATAAGAAACCATAGATATCCTGACAAATGCAAAGATAAGAACTGTGGTTTACCTCCGTGGGGACCACTGTGAGCTCTACGTACAGCAGACACTCTGGAAACAAGGCCCAGCAATCTTATTTTTAAGAAGCTTATCTGGTGATTTGATGTACACATTGCCTTGAGAATGCACCCAGAAGTCTGCCTGTTCCCCCAGATGCACGGAGGTGGATATGGGGCTGCCAGGTTTCTTATTATCCAGCTGAGCAGGGGCTGGTAGATGATACCTTACATTCAGAAGCCAGCTTTGCCTCCAAGGAAGAAATGATTTTTGTCTAGAGTTCACGTGGTATGGGAGCTGTACTTTCCTATTAAAAACTATTCTGGAGAGAAGGAGGAAGAGCTGAGAAATGGCAGTAGAACATGCTCTTCAGATCTTTAGTTTATTTTGTATTGTACAAAAACAGTAGTCTAGATTCTAGAGCTCTAAAATCATCTTGAGCAAGTTCCCTAATTCATTCATTCTGCTGGCCTGAATTCATGCCATCACACAGCATCATTTTATCCTTCTATGTATTCCCCAGCAAAGTTTATTCTAAGACTCCCCTTTTGGTGTAGGCCACTGATGGCCATCACAGATAATCAAAATGTCTTTCCTAGGAGCCTGTCCAGATCCTCCTCATGCCTTGTAAATCCATTTCTATAATCCTGTTAAATACCCTTAAATTGTTTCATCAATACCTCAACTTCCTATCATCTTCTTTTCATTTTTCTGGCAAAAGAACATCTGTTCATAAATCAAATAATTCATCACTTAAAAGGTAGAGCTACAACTCGTGGGTAATCTATTCCAGTGCATTGACGGTGTAGCTCTGATAATAGATAAAATAATTTATGTGGCACAGGGACCAGGCATTAAGCAATATTGAATCAAGTAGCGAAAAGGTAATTCCCTCTCAATTTCTTTCAATCCTTCTGATTCTGTTTAGGGGAGTCTCTATTTCATGCTAGTACATCTTTAATGCCTCTCTAATGCTTACTAACCTCCCTACAACATCAGTTAGTTTTCATTGTATTTGTTTTTGTGATTGTCTTCTATCAAGTGATATTCTATTTATGAGAGTTTATAAGTCTCTTAAGTTTCCCATTAAATACATGTATTTTTTTAATCTGAGTCAAATTAAGAATACTTTTTTAAAAATGAGATGGCTTGAGACAGGATTACAGTATGATTTTTTTTTTAAAGATTTATTTATTTATTTGACAGCGAGAGAGAGAGATCACAAGTAGGCAGAGAGGCAGGCAGAGAGAGAGAGAGAGGGAAGCAGGCTCCCTGCCGAGCAGAGAGCCCGATATGGGACTCGAGTCGATCCCAGGACCCTGAGATCATGACCTGAGCCAAAGGCAGCAGCTTAACCCACTGAACCACCCAGGCGCCCCTACAGTATGATTTTTGACTTTAGTATGCCCTAGGCACTTTGCGGGCCTTTCTGACATTTACTTATATGTGTGTGTGTATATATATAAATACACACATTTAAATATATGTATTTTTATAAATATTTATTATAGATTTTATATATTTATATGTATGTATTATATATGTAACCTTTTATGACTGCATTATATGAAGATGGATATAATCATCAACTCTACAAGTTCATTTTTTTTCTTCTGATTGTAGAAGAAACTGAAAACATTTTCATGGCCTTTGGACACCCTGTCTACCAAGCCTAACACCTGGGTGACCCCTAGTATGGGATGTAGCAAAGCTTAAAATACTAGTTTATCATGACTGAAGTTTGAAGTGCACTAGTTTAATGCAACCCCCTCACTTTACCAAAAAAAAAAAAAAAAAAAAAAAAGTACTGAGCTTCACAAATGTAAAAGAGCCTGACTAAAGTCTTATCATGTGGTAGGAAGGATACAATCAGAACTAGATCCCAAATGCCAGTTCCCTGATCTTTCTAGTTAATTACACTGCATTCTTCCTTGGAGCCTCTCCTGCAAAGCCTTTTTCTTATCCCATTTCCTTCACATCATAATTGAATTATGGGTCCCTCCTTGAATCTAGCCCTCTGCTCAAGGCTTGGTGTCTCCATGCAGAGGTAACAACACCTGGTGGATCCTCCGCGGACTGACTTTTGCCTTGGGATGCTGGTCAATTCATAGTGGTAATCACTGCGCCATAAAGGAGACACACCTGAACCACATTAAGAAAATCCACAAAGGATGCCAAAACCAAGATGGATTTGGGCTTCCCTTTTTGGACGCAATTTTTTGAACACAGTCTCATTAAAATTAGTGGCGCTGGAAACTGGAGCTTGGGATAGGAGAACTGCTTATATTTTAGATCAGTGCTTTCCAGGGCAGAGTTGATAGATTAAATCAAAGGTTTATTCATTGGGCTCTCAACCTTTCATCTGACTTAGCACTTACAAACAAACAGTAGAACCTCAGTAACTCCGCTGTGGGCAATTGTTCTATTGACAATGCACTGCAGAAAACAGTCCAGTGCAATTCTTAAGAACCCCCTCTGGCAACCAGATTTTATCTTTCTTTACTCATTCAAAGTCTACCGAGGAACCTGAGGAAACTTTAAAATATATTTGTGGGGACAACCGGGTGGCTCAGTCAGTTGAGCACTTGTCTTTGGCTTAAGTCATGATCTCAGGGTCCTGGGATCAATTCTCAAGTCAGGCTTCTGCTTAGCGGGGAGTCTGTTTCTCCCTCTGCCCCTCCCCTCTGCTCATGCTCTCTCTCTTTCTCTCACTCTCAAATAAATAAATAAAATCCCTAAAAAATAATAATACAAAATAAAAGGTTTTTGTGTTTGAGAAATAGAAACCGTCATTCTTGAATATACCTTTTTTTTTTTTTTTAGTTTTCATATAATCTTTTATTGAAGTATGTTCCTTTGTGGTTCTTAAGTAGCTGCGCATTCCACTGTACCACTGTTGATATCGTCTACGATGTCAGGAGGATGGCGGCCATCAACATTGCAGCCCACAAACTAGGAAGTTCCCAGATTCTCTTTAATGGCTCCAGAGAGCTCTCTGATTATAGATTGGTAATGCATCTGTTGGGCAATGTTGACAATTTCATCAAAAGTGAGACTTTCACTATACTTGGTGGTTTTTTGTTTCCCTTTATCTCTGACTGGTTCCTGGGGGCCTTTGACAATAGGGCACAGACAGAAGGTACTACTCAATCTGGGCCTATTCCAAATGGTCAGTTTCACTGTCATGTTCAGACCCTTCTGGTCACCTATTGCCTTGCATGTCACCAACTTTTTTGGGAGACAGACCCAAGGTCCAGTGTTGGAGCTTGAGGTAGGTGTGGCATCGACTCCCCAGCTCACGAACTCGGTCTGTGACTTTGATCTCACTGGGGTGGAGTTTGGGCCACATGACAAAGGCAGCTCCCAGATGAACCAGGGGCTGGATGACCAAGAACGTTACACCTTGACCTCCTCTGGGCCGAAAGCTGGAAGAACTGCCTCCAGCCATCTTTTTCTTTTTTCTTTTAATTTTTTATTTCTTATTTTTTTATAAACATATAATGTATTATTATCCCCAGAGGTACAGGTCTGTGAATTGCCAGGTTTACACACTTCACAGCACTCACCATAGCACACACCCTCCCCAATGTCCATAACCCTGCTCCCCCTCTCCCAACCCCCATTCCCCCCAGCAACCCTCAGTTTGTTTTGTGAGATTAAGAGTCACTTATGGTTTGTCTCCCTCCCAGTCCCATCTTCTTTCATCTTTATCAGTGTACCACTGAGAAGTCCTAACATTATGCCAGCTGGTTTTATTATTATTCAGAATGCTTATATGCCATAGGAAAGAACACATTTGGCAATTTTTTTTTCTTTTCTTTTTTCTTTTTTTTTTTTTACAGTGAAGACCTCTTTGTTTATTTTGAGGCTCAAGCAAAAAATAGTTCTGGTCAATTGAGTGACAATGTAAGTGATCTTCAGTCATGCATTCCCATAGGTTTATTGAGTCAAATATTACTTAACTATATCTGTGACGAATACAGTTCTGATGTAGAAAACAGAGCCTGGCATTTGGAAACAGAGCTGGTCTTGAACCCTACTTCCAGACATACTAACTCTTTGATCTTGGGCAAGACAATGATCTTTTCTGAGTGTTTGTTATCTCATCTGCAAAATGTAGTTAAAAATTCCCATTATAAATGTTACTTTGAAGATTAAATTATCTCCACGAGTATTTATTGAGCATCTCCCATGTGCCAGGCACTTTTCTACAAATACCACAGTGAACAAAACGTAGAACTACTGCTTTTGTACAGCAGGTGGTTTTGAATGGACTTGAGTATTTCCTTCCTGGTTCTTAAGTCATTCAAGCAGAGTGTTGCCTGGGAGTGGATTAGAACTGGATTTCTTTTAGCTGTAGTTCTAAAATAATTATCCCTCTTGTTGCTACAGATTTTGGGTTACAGTTGAGCTGCTGAAGATTACTTAGAGATTCAGCAGACCCGTTTATAGATTTTTACCATTTTCTTAATTTATAAAACCTTAACTACCTGCAGAGCAATGTTTATATTTGCTATAAATATTTTACACTACTTTTACTTTTGTCAATATGTACTGTTTAACAGTAAACATCATTTGCATTACACATTTTTAGAGAGGGAGATATACATTCTTCAGTGCTTGAAAATTCTGAATGATATGCTGTTACCCAAGATTTGCCACTGGGCCAACTGGCACACAGAAAGATCTTATGTCACTGATTATGTCATTGATGGAACAAGTAGCTCCTTGATGATGCCATTAATGAAGTGATCTAGAAAGATCTTCATTTTCCAGAGATTTTCTGTCTGGCATCATCAAAATACATCCTAACCCTTCTAGGTATGACATCTGATAATCAACAAGGAGGCTAAGTAAAAGAATGATAACTGGATAACTAAGAATATTCAGATTAGTTATTTGAACTTATATAATTTTATAGAAAAGGGATGATTTTCTACTCAGTTTGGAGTAATGGATGAAGAGGTAGAATTTAAATGTTTTTTAATATTAATAAATCAAAAAATAATATAGCACCATGGTTCTGTAACTCACACAGGCCACCAGAGTCAGTTAGCACTATCTTCAGTGTAAAATAGTTAATAATTCCCGTTAAGAATGTTGGGTTTTTTTTTTCCTGTATGAGATTTGATAAGACTTAGACTTATTGTTAGCTATACATTTGAATTTTACACATGAATGCACAATTGCAAAACTACTGTTGGCTTCTCAAACTGTTGGTGAAACTCCAAGCCAACGTCAACTCAGGTGACTAGATTATAGTGAATAAAACAATAAAATAGATCTTTAAAACACATCCTGTCTCTGTATCAACACACATGCATATTTTGCATGGTTCCTTTCAAAGCTAATTATACTGTTTTAGAAAAACAATAGAGAAGCAAAGAATAAGGAAATATAAAGCTACCCAACTGTGGAATCACCCACCTGATATTTTAGGAATACTGGACTCTAATTACTAATCTATTGGCATTTGGCATAGTTACCTAGAGGAGAACATTTAAAGCAAAGAATTTCCACTATCTTTGTAGTTCTTTAAAAATCCTGTATTTCTGTTTTTTCTATAAATATAAGCAATCCGTTGCTTCTAAGATGTTCACTTTGCTATCACTACCATGTGTTTTCCTGTCAAGGCCCACCTGCCACCTGATGCCATGATACTTATGAGAGTTTGAAAATTATAATATTCAATTTCCTGAATTTTCCTTGAATATTTAAACAATACAGGAAGAGGAGAGCAAAGATTCTTTCATGGCCATTAAGGAGGTACTAAGTAGAATTCAAACTTACTCGTGGTTCAGTTCTCAGTTCTGCCATCTTCTTACTCTTGAGAAACTTCAATGTTGGAAGATAAATCTATATCCTAACCCAGTTTTACCCATGAAGATCTTTGTCCCTTACATCTGTTCATCAAATTTCAACACCAGGATAAACTGACTTTCCTTACTTCTTACCAAATTTCATCCCCATCTTGGCCCACTGAACTGAGCATCAGAGTGGTCACTGAGTCCAAAAAACAAATGGGAAGGTCCCATCAAGCTTCTCTGTAGTGGGTCTTCAAACATCATATCTAGATCCATATTCTGCTGGTAAAAACCAGTACATCCTTTCTGGAAACTAATTTGACATTATTTCTTAACCTGCTGCTATTACACACATAATTTGGCATTATGCCTTTAACTATAAGAAAATTATTTAACATTCGAAGAATTCTATGAAAGATATTCATCATGAAATTTTTCATAAATTAATAATTTAAAATCTTTTACTACTTAATGTCCAAGAACAGGAATTGGCCAAATAATTTTAGTATACCTAATATACCCATAAAATGGAGTTTCGAGCAACTATAGTTAAGGTTAATATTCTAGAAGAATTTCTAAAATGGCATATTAAAAATTTTCATGTTGGGGCACCTGGGTGGCTCAGTTGGTTAAGTGTCTGACTCTTGATTTCGGCTCAGGTCATGATCCCAGGATTGTGAGATCTAGCCCCCAGTTTGACTCACGCACAGGGAGTGGAGCCTCCTTAATATTCTCTCTCTCCCTCTGCACCCCCCCCAAAATTCTCATGCTATAGTCCCAAAACAAAATTCTGTGCACAGTATCATCTTAACTATGTACAAATAATATAAACAAGGGGGAGGGAAAACATCTACCAAAATATTAACAGTGGTTATTTTTATTCCTTTCTTATGTTCTAATTTTTTTCCTATACATCCTTCAAAATGACTGAAATTTCCTGTGACAGTTATAAAAAAAATAAAATTTTAAAAATTCAGATATAGAAGAAAAACACCAGTAGAGTAATCGATGGATCACATGTTTTCTTATCCATCCTACATCTTAGACAAGCTGTATAAAGCTGCTCTCTGCTATGGTGCTTTTGCTAGGAATTTGCACTATCCCTTCTCCTACTGGAGACAAAACAAGTATTGAGGGGCGATGATAAGAATCTGTGTCACCTGCTCTCTGTTCTTTTTCAGCACACAACAGTTTTGCCCTTTATATTAATCGAGATGAGGACATCACACCATGCGTATCCCAGCAGGAGCAGCGGACTCGCCGCCATATGTACCTTCTCTGTTGGCTATATATTATGGTAAGGACAGTGCCTGCTGGGCTTTCGTATTGTATTAGATTTTGCACTGCTAAATTTGGGCACATATTTCATTATGGTTATAATCACTAACAGATTCACACTGCGTGCCTCATTTGGTCCAGGACCTGGGCTTTGTCTCATTTCCCCAGATGCTTATATTTTTAGAAAGTATATGCCAAACCTCACACAACAGGAATTTGTTGAACAATCCCATGTAAGCAATGGTTCTTCCAAGGCTACATTTTTCAACTCTTTTTCAAACTAAATGTTTTTCTTGGACAGCAGTTTTATTACTTAAGGGCTTTTTGCTTGGGATTTTTTTTGTTGTTGCTGTTGTTGGTGAGCAAATGCAAATGAGGACAGAAGAAATGGCCTCTTTAGAGGAGTGATCTTAAATTTCATAGGAAACAAGTGAAAACGGACATTCTCCTGAGTCAGTTTAGAACCTGTCTTACAATTAGTGATTATGCATAATAGGCATTTAAGGGGTGTGTTTTGTTTTTTAATTGGGATAAATAAATTACAAGAAATCTCCACTTGCTCTGTTGGGCACGAATAAGTCTCAAGTGGGTGGTGCCACATTTATTTGATAACAGCACAGTTGACTGTTGGGTTTACTTCACATTAGTTTCAGTTCTTACCATATTTTAATATTTCAAAATTTCAAAAATTTTTTAAGACAGAATTTCTTACTTCTCTTTAGAATTCCAAGCCCTCTTTGAAGGACTAGTACACATAGAAGAGGTCCCACCCACCAGCACTTCTGCCTCTCTTGTCCTGAGTTCTGGGTCACTATCCCCTCCCTTAAGCCTCAAGGACTGCATCACTTTCTTCCAAACACCCCCAGAACTGTATTTAATCCCTCAAAATCCCAGAGCTTTTTGGGAGGCCCAGTCTCTGTGGAGCGTTTGCTCTAGCCAGCCCAAAGTACAAAATAAAGTTCAATACAGTACTTCACGTACTTTGTGTGAATGACCACATAATGCCCCAGATCTGACCAGAAAGGAAATTTATTTCTAGGAAGTCATACCCTGTAGCTAGATCTAAACGGACATCCAGATGAAAGACCCCAGAACAAACATGCAGCAATGCTCATTCTATCTGCCATTTCATTGACTAGTCAAAGTCCGTTGGAAAACAAAGTCTGTTTGTTTTCCTCATCACTTTCTAGATTTTTTTTTGTTTCAACCTAAAATGTTAAGTACTGATTTTCTCTAGTAGAAAAAGTCCAGGGCACATGGGTGGCTCAGTCAGTTAAGCAACAGTCTTTGGCTTCGGTCATGATTCTGGAGTCCCAGGATTGAGTCCCATATCAGGCTCCCTGCTGAATGGGGAGTCTGACCCTCCCCCCTCTTGTGCTTTCTCTTTCTCTCACTCTCTCTCTCAAATAAACAAATAATATCTTTAAAAGAAAGAAAGAAAGAATCCAAATGATCAGGGCTTACAGGTGAAGTGTGACTAAAATTATGTTTCCAAAAAATGAATATACATACTTTATATATATGAATTTGACATTCAAATGACTCTTATCTTTCAGAAGATCATGTAGGGAGGCTATGAATTATTCCAGAGATGCATTCATCTTAAAATCAAAAATCATTAAAAAATCAAATCCCTCCCTTGCTCCCAAAAATATAGTCTCATTACTTTGTGCTCATATTTGCTTAGCTGTAGAAAGAGAAGCTTTTTTCTCTGAGATCTCTGGGTATATTTCTGTGAATTCATTTATACACTATTAAATTATCTGAACCTTATAGAGTCCCAGAAGTCTCATGAACTATGTATTTTCTGATAACTTTTCTTCCACTGTGGGTACACTCAGTCAACGTTTCAAAGAGACACATGGCAAATACCACATAGTCTTCATTAAAGACCCCCAAGATCCCTCATTAAAATGAATCATTACTCATGCTCTTCATGCCAAGTGAGGCTTGCCAGGCCTGCATACTCCCTAAGTAAACCAGTACTTGTTTGGACATGTATTGCATTAACCAGCAAATTCTCTCAGATTTGTTCTGAGAGAGCTTTCAAAGTAGACTTTTTCCTTTGGTGTTCTGCCCTAGGTATTCATAGCTATGCCAAGAGCTAAACAATGCCCCTCATATCCTGTCATAGTATATAAATCCAAGGATTTTCATTGTTATCAAAAAGGTACTGGCTTTTGCTCCTTCCAGACTATCTCAAAGCTGTCATACCAGTGACATGATAGTAGAAGTTTCAGGATATGAGATCTTTTGGTAGCATACCAGGATTGTAACTGGACATTCCAGAACTTCATGCCAAAATGGAAGAAAGCATTCCTCTTATCATATGCTAATTATAAAACAAATAGATCTCCCCTGCCATCCCCTGCATGGTTGAGCTGAATCCGTACCTCTGCATCTGCTGGCCAGACTGTCTGTGCTTTGCTCTGATTCCCACTTGCTGTCCATTCCCACATGGCTCCCGCTCCACCTAAACCTGTTCTCCTTCTAGATTTGGATAGCCAAAGTTGCAACAGCATATGGGAGATTTCACTCAGAGACTGGAGCCCACTGAGCAGCCACCCTGAGCAGTTCCATTTCCCAATCCCTATTTCAATCCTCCCAAACTGAGCATCAGAAGTCGTTCCAGACTCCTTTTCTACCTCCTTCTGCTTCCCACCATAACTCTCTCCACTTCCCCAGAGTCTGGGACACCAGCATCTCCCTATCCACTTATGGTGGGCTCTCAATACCTTATCTACACGCATCCCCTCCATCATCATTCACCCACACATTCTGTGCACCCTAGTTGTGGGGTTTCCCCCTAAAAAAATAGGATGACCTGTATTAGCTTATGCAGGATACAACACAGAGGTCCTCTTGCTTTCTAATGCAACTGTAACTAATAGGAATTGTAAGGAATACCATTCTTCTGAGTTCTCTGCCAAGTGCTTTTAAAATATGTTATTTAGCTCCCCAAATAGCCCTTCGAGATAGGCATTATTTTAGATGGGCCTATTTTACAGATAAGAAAACTAAATAGGCCTATTTTACAGATAAGAAAACTAAAGCTTAGAGAGTATATGACTTGCCCCCCCCCCAAAAAAGCCAAGTATCCTTGTTGTTGCCAGATCTGGAATGCAAGCATTGTGTGTCCACAGTCTGTACAATTCACATGTTCTCCACTGCCTTCTTCTGGGAGAAGAGTACCTCTGTGGGTGAATAGATTGTGTGTTTAGTTTTTGTTTTGTTTTGAAGCAATACATCAGAAGCAGCATGTCAAATAGTTAAGACTACTTCATGGGTTAGAATTCTGACTCCTTCACTTAACTTTCCTGAGCTCTAACTTAGTCAGATGTGAAATAGGGACAAGGACCTCATGGGGCAGTTTTGAGGATTCAGTTACAGTATATAGAAGCCATAGAACAATACCTGACACAGTAAAAAATTTTTATATTTTTCTTTTATTGTCAATAGTTGTAGTAATAGTAGTAGTAGTAGTAGTAGTAGCAGTAGTAGTGTTGGTATTTCTATACGTACTGTTCTGAGGACAATGCAGAGAGTGTTTTCTTATCAATGGTCTGAGAATTTTAGTTACAATGTTGTAAGCCTTTTGCTTTTACTTTCATTCCTTCTCACTCACTCATACACTCTTCACTTTAAAAACCCAAAATAGCCCTAAAGGAAATAAAAATATCACTTTTGTTTGCTTTTTAAGTTTAAAAGGACATCAGGAAATCCTGAAGCAGAACTGAGTAAAACAGAGAGCTTTAAGATCATGGAATGTGATATGCAATGAATGAATCATTGAACATTATATCAAAAACTAATAATGTACTAAACATTGCATAATCAAATTTAAATTTAAAAAAAAAGATCATGGAATGTTGACCACTGTCATCCTCTAGTTGACAAATTCTGTGAGAGACGGTATCCTTAGTCTACCTGTACAGGATTTCTCCTGGTGGCCAATCTGTTCTTTGGCTGGGGTCCCCCAGCACCTCACATCTTTGTCTCCCTGTATAGCATTTGTGCTACTCACTACTTTGCTTTTCAATCTGAAGGACACTGCTTTGCTTTTCAGCAGTGGGTCTCTTCTGTCCTGAAGTTTCTTCCATTCCCTGCCCATTCTTCCCTCCCATGGTGGTTCTCATTCAGTAGACCCCACATGAGATCTCAGGGCCCATGCATAATACTAACACTAAATGCAAAGCACAGCAGGAGCAAGGAGGCATTAGGGAAGGGGAGAAAATGAGTCATAGGTCTTTCTTCTAATGGATAAACATTTCTTGTCACTACAGTGAGCTTATTTAAAGCAGAATAGAGATTTCTGTTGTCTCTGGGCCCTAATGGTTTTTTATAAATTTCATATTCCAAATCTCATTACCCCAAATGTGTCCATTGTGCAACTTCTCAAAATAGAAAACAAAACAAAGTAAAATCAAGATGAAGGATGATCATTCTTACATGACACAGCCCTAAACTGCCCTAAATCAGAGTTCTAGCTCCATCAAACTTGATTATACTTTAGTTATGCAATTGCAGATTATTTTTGCTCTCCTACTGAAACTCTTCTTTATTTCTTCAAGTTTGTGCTGGAAACAAATATTGTTTCTTTAAAACAGAGGGAAAAAAATCTTAAAAATAAGATTGTACTCAAATTTAAGTCTTGGGAGGAATTTTTAGCCATGAACAAGTAAAATTTTTAGCGTAAAATTCACACCCTCTTCACTAAAAAAAGTGACATTTTAGACCATGTAAATTTTAGACATGTGACGTCCCCTACTTAATTGGATGCTGCTTCACCAGCTGAGTAAACCGAACAACATGTCGTTTTCTGACCAGCAGATGATATCTTCCTTTGTTGAACTTGAATCTTTCACTCTACCGTAACTGCCTGTCCTGATGACTTTGACATCTCTAACAGCATGTGAAAGTTTTCCTGATGTCCTGGCAGTGGAGAACAGGGACCAAGGTGAAAGAGTAATGCAGCATATGCCTCACATTCTGAAGAAAGGGGCCTTTCTTAGGGCCTATAAAAGACAGCCCAAACACTTTGTTCTCTTACACATCACCAAAGCCATCCACACTCTTTGCCATGCCTATCTTCCTAACTTTCCTTCTTCAGCCTGGCTAGGGAGAAAGAGTGTCTTTGCGGTCTTGAGTTGAGGTCTGGAGGAGCCATTGGGGAAGGAATTGCCTCCCCACATTCACCAAAACCAAGTATAAGAGGCTCCAAAAGAACCCTTGGTAAATCAGGTATAAGACAGAAATCTAACTTAGGAAGAGATTTGTGAACATTCATTTGCCTCCTGCCTGAGCAGGAGGGAGGGAGGGAGGGACAGTTGTAAAGCAGCCTATGACCACATCACTTGTATGTGGCTAAGATGGATGTGTTTCTTGTGGATCTGGTTTGACATTGAGGGAGAGCACTAGGCTCAGCTGTCTTAATGGTGGCCCACCCAAGAAGGCCAGCCCCTAGGCAGGGGTTTCCAAACAGCAAGAAATTATAGCATCCTGCCATGAGCAGGACCCAGTCCATAACCCACATATGGAAATTCTGAATTAGAGAAGCCCCTCAGAGACCCCTACAAACCTCACACATATGTACCACATGCAAAAGAAGGCATCTGAACATCAGCCTCACAGCATTTATCAGTGGAGAGCGGGTACTAGCAAAGATAAAGGGGAAACCACTTGCACAGCCATGGATGGTGAAGTCAGGAGTTATTCATCCTCCTCCCATTTCCCCTCCCAGATCCCCAGCTAGGAAAGCGGCATCCCAGAACCAGGCCATGCCCTTCCCATTCTACTTCAAGGTACTGGAGGAGGAGACAGAACAAAAATACAGAGCCCCCTTCCGCTCAAGACTCTGGCAATAATTCTGGTATGTTCAGTGCAGGCAGAAGGCTTGTGTTGGAGCTGAGTGAGGGGAGAGTGACCAGAGACCCCTGGAGTGGAGGAAGGATTATGTAAGCCTTGTAGGATATGTAAAGACTGTGTCCTTAGCTCATACTGAAATCAAGAGTTATTGGAAGGTTTTGAACAGAAAACTGACGTAATCTGAGACATTTTTAAAGGATTATTTTGGCTACTATGTTGAGAATGGACTGCAGGCAAGCATGGAGCAAGAAAACAATTACAAAGCTATAGAAGTAATCCTTTCTAGGAAGCAGTGGCGTGGTTTGGACCAAGGTGGTAGAAATGGCAGTGTGAGAACTAGACGAATTCTGGATATATTTTGAAGATAGAGCCAATAGGATTTCCTACTTAATTTTGACCAAATCTAAATTAAACTCTGGGTTCAGCCCTTCAGTACCTCTTTAATTTGATATGGTGGGCAGAATAATGGTTCCAGAAATGTCCACATCCTAATCTCTAAGATTTGTGAATGTGTCAACTCACATGACTTTGCAGATGTGATTACATTTAAGACCTTGGGTGGGGGAGGTTAGCCTGCATTATCCAAGTGGGCTCAAACTGATCATCTGGTTTCTCTGCTGCGGTTAGATGGGAGCAGGACTGTGGGAGAAAGGTCAGATAGATATTACAGGAAAAGGACCCAAACCATCACTGCCAGCTTTAAAGATAAAGGAAGCGGACCATGAGTCAAGTAACGTGGGTCACTTCTAGCAGCTACAGAAGTCAAGGAGACGGATCCAGAAAGAACACAGCCCTGCCGACATCTTGACTATAGCCTCATTAGACCTGAGTTGGACTTCTAACCTACAGAATTGTAAGATAAATGTGTGTTATTTTCAGCCACAACGTTTGTAGCAATGTATTATACCAGCAGTAGAATACTTACACATTTGAGCAGAACACTTAGTCTCTGTTGGCCTCAATTACTACAATGGAAAAAAAAGAGTCATGACACTTAGGCAGGATTACTGTGAAAATCAGAAAAAAGTGTGTAGGGGCTCCTGGGTGGCTCAGTCGGTTAAGTGTTGGACTCTTGATTTCTGCTCAGGTCATGATCTCAGGGTGGTGAGATCCAGCCCCATTATTATCAGGATCCATGTTGAACGTGGTGCCTGCTTAAGATTCTTAAGATTCTCTCTCTCCCTCTGCCCCTCCCTCCCCACCCTCAGGCTCGCTCTCTCTCTCTCTCTCTCAAAAGGAAAGCAGGAAGGCAGGAAGGAAGGAAGGAAGGAAGATGTGTGTAGAACGCCTGCCACATAATTGGCACTTAGTCCGGTAGCCATTGTTGTTGTTCTGTTTATATGCTAAGAATACTCAGACCAAAAGTAGCCTAACTCAGTCCCTTTCTGCATGTTTCTTCCCTCATTAACCTCTTGTGCCTGTTCTGGGAGGGAGGTGGAGGTCCAGATCCTTGAATTCACACCATCTTCTGCTTGCTTTGAGCAGATCTCTGATCGTCTCCGAGCCCTCATTTTTAGCAGACCTCTTCCCTTGCTTTGAGCAGATCGCTTATCGTCTCCGAGCCCTCATTTTTACTACCTTTAAAAAAGGAGTAACATTTGCACTACAGAATTGCCTTGAGGATTAAGAAGCACATGGGCCCCTTGGGAAATGATTGTGTCTTTCCTTCCTCCCACCACAAAAATCCTGACTGTCTGAGAAGTGTATGGGAAAGTTCCATTTCCTTCTCTCTCTTGTCCCCACAACTCTTATTTTCATTTTATCCTCTGCTCTTCTTATGGATTCTGGTTCTGCTTCAGGGGCTTCATGTCCCCTCACAACCTATTAAGAATGCTAAAGGGTTTTCTGAAAATTTCTTACAGTTCGAACATTAAGTTATTTCCCAAGCTCTGCTTTTCCCCTGAGAACCAAAAATGTCATTGTTTTCCCATTATTCTGATCTGCTTATTTTTACAAACACGTTGTTGAGATGAGTTGTTGTTTTCTCATCTTCTGGACAATGGAGGACTTACCAACGGAGAGTATGGCTTGCACTCAGCCCCTCAGAATGCTCACTTGGGTGTTGATTAAATCAGTTCCTTAGATCTGCATCTGGACAGAAAAGGCTTGTGTGTATAATCCATCTCAGTTCCCAGTACTTATTATTCTGAATTTTGTCTTCTCTAACCCCAACAGCTGGTTCTCAGACTTGCTGAGAGCACATGAAGAACTAGAATTCCCCATATGCTGTTAACCATGCCCCCCACCCAAAAACCATCTTCTATGTGGTTATGACCTTTCCCACACTTCCCAGCAGGACATCCGTACCAACTTCTTTTCTCTATAGTCTAGAATCAGCATTTTGATGCTGCTTGTGTCCTCTATGTTACTTGGCAATTTTACTTTGCATTTCCTCTACCTGTTCTGCCAGTCCTCTCTCCACCTCCAGCTCATATTCCCCAGTGATCTCCCAGCAGATGACCTTGTATTTCACGGAGACTCTAAAAGACTTTAAATAGGAACTCTTTCCATTTCTTCCTATAGACATCTTTACTGTACCCACTCCCTCCTTATGACAATAGGGGAAGAATTTCTATACCACCTCTCTTCCATTGATATTGTAGCAGGTTTTTTTTTTTAAATATTTATTTTTTATTTTTATTTTTTATTTATTTGACAGAGAGAAATCACAACTAGGCAGAGAGGCAGGCAGAGAGAGAGGAGGAAGCAGGCTCCCTGCGGAGCAGAGAGCCCGATGTGGGGCTCGATCCCAGGACCCCGGGATCATGACAGTGGGCTTTAACCCACTGAGCCACCCAGGCGCCCCTATTGTAGCAGTTTTGATACTAAATTATGCCCCTTCCTGAATCACTGTCTTCTCAGACTTGGATGTCACAATCTCCCAATTTCCCTCCCCATTCTCAAAACCATCCCTCATAGCATTATCTGCAGGCTCTTCCCACTCTACCCAAACCCCTGTGTTGGAGGACTTTGGAGCCCAGCCCTTGATCTTCTCCTTTTCTAATTTATTAACTTTTTAAATTTATTGTTGGAATACACCTTCTTGGAATCCACCTTCTTAACCATGATCCTTTTCTCTTACTGCCTAGTCTCCCTAAGTAAATTCATAAACTCTGCGTTTGGGATTTCTTCCATCCCAGATGTGCAGCTCAGAGCTCTCTTCTGATACCTACTCATAAGCCTCTCATGCTTGCAATTGTGCACTATACTCAAGCAGCACCTGGTTTCCCAACTGCACCCCAAGATTGTATTCCCTGAGCATTGCCATCCACCCAGAGGTTTATGCCAGAAATATATAAGACACCAACAACCCATCTTTCTGGGGCCTTCTACAGATGGTCATTCACCAATTTCTGGCTTCTATTCTTCCAAAGTACTTGAAGAATCTTTGCGCTTGCTCCCTCTCCACTGCCAACCCCATGCCCCAGCTTTTGTTATCCCTCTCCTGAACCACACACAGAACTGTCATCCCCCACCACCACATGCCTGTCCACTTGCAGGATCCTTGGGCACATCCTTTAAAAGCACACTGACCATGTCACTCCTTTGCTCAGAGAATATGGATGACTTCCCATTGCTTCTAGGAATAAAGTCCAAAGCTTATTTTCATGGCTTCAGGGACCTACATTATTCGACCACACTGACTTCTCTAGCTCCCTCATTCTCCTCTGCCCTCTTTGCTTGCTGGCTCCAGCCACAGTGACCTTCTCTCTAATGGTTAAGAGCAATCTAAATTTCTTCTAAGGTCAAAGCTTTCACCTTCCTCAAACCTCCACCCAACCTCCCTTTAGTCATACCCCCACAATTCTTCATTCTTCACATCTCAGCTTAACTATCTCTTTCTCAGGGAGGTCTTCTCTAACTCCCAAGACTGGGTTCAGCCTCTCTAGGGGACACTACTGTAATGCCCTGTTCCTTTCCATCTAAGGAGTTAAAAACAAGTTGTTGTTATGTGGTTATCTGGTTGATTTTTTTCAAAGACTGTCCTGCCCCCAACCAGATCCCCTCCATTCACTATCTAGAGCAAGAGAAAGGTCAGCAGTTGAATTGGTCTTAAAGAAAATAAAGAGAGCTTTCCTAGCTACAGTTTTAAATCTAAGGGTTAATACAAACACATTTCCTTTAGACATCACATCAGTCAAAATGTCAGAAAATATTCTTAAGATAGATTGTTTAATAAGAGAAATTGTGACAGTGTGTGAGTTCTAAAAGCAAGCACATAAGGTAGGGAAAATTTAAATTATATATATACATACACACACACCTACTTTACACTTAGCTCAATGGTAACCATATAAAGTAGTTTACAATATTCCTACACCCATTTCTCAATATTGAATTTTGGCTTGTCTCTTCTCCTGCCTGCCTAATTCATTTAAATTGCCAACTGAAGCTGATAGACTTCTAGAAAGAACCACACAGACTGAACTCCTTGCCAGAGTGTCATCCTATGTATGGGAGGTGACCCAGGTCATGTAATAAAAACATTTCAAGTAGAGGAAAGAGCCATTTATTAGTCAAATTATAGACTTTTCATATCCCCGAGGTGAGCCTTCTCTGTATCTTTGAGAATATGGGAGCATTTTGAAGGTTCAGAACACATTCTCTGGTGGCTGCAGGAGGGGATTACGTGAACAACTTCACAGTGACCGTTAGCCCTGCTCAGTCTCATCTTTGGCAGAGGGTTTCCACAGTCTGCAGACATTTGTGTCTCCCACAGCACCCAGCATTGGTGGTCTCCCCTGAGGCACAAATAAACACTGATTAAAAAAAAAAATCAGATGAGGACATATCTGTACCAGATTTGAGGGGATTTTTAAAAAGATTTATTTATTTATTTTTGAGAGAGAGAACATGAATGAATGCACATGGTGGGGGGCGGAGAGATGGAGAGGGAGAGAGAGTCTTAAGTGACATGGGGGTCAATCGCATGACTCTTGAGATCATGCCTGAGCAGAAACCAAGAGTCAGATGCCTAAGTGACTGCACCATCCAGCACTGCAGTACCAGATTTGAGTTTATGCCACAAGAGTAAAAAGAAATCTGCAGCCAAAATGACCTTTTGATTGAGATATAAAGGAAATGGCAAGAGAAACTTAGTCTAAAATAACTATGCAAAACTTTGGCTTTTATACATTTAAGTAGACCCATTTTCCTAGTAATTTTCAAAGACAAGGAACTAGCTTGATTATTATTATAACATGTTAATTCTCCCTTAATCTGAGAGATCTGGGTCAGTGTAGACTAGGGACAAGATTCGTTGCGTACAATGCTAAAAGACTCTTAAACAAGTGTCTGTTTCTCTATGATGTGTGTGGCATTGTGCTGGATACAGGTGGTAAATGATGTATGAAGCTTCAACTCTGACCTCAAGGAGCTGACAGTCTACTTAAGAATACAGAAAAATAAAAAAAACAATTACGTTACAGTTGATGTGGGCTGTTTATAATAATAGAAATACAGAAGGTTCTGAAAGTCCTGATGAACATTCCCTAACCCAGACTCATAGGGTCATAAAAGTCCTCCAAAAGAAGTGACATGAGAGCTGGCCCTTGAGGGGCCATAAAAAGGGCCAGGGTAAAAGCGGGTCAGGCAGAGAAAGGAGATGGCCTGGAAGCAAGAGATGGCAAATCATAGGCAAAGAAGTTCAGTGCACTTGGAACTGGCCACATTTTGTCCTCCTCCAGTCAGGACGAGCTCAGTTCTACCTTTCCTCTTCCCACTAGGGCTAGTTTTATTTTACCTCTCTACAACATCCTTGTTTGAAATTGTTTTGTGTGTGTTCCTTTGATTAGTTTGTTGGTTGGTTGGTTGGTTGGTTGGTTGGTTGGTTGGTTGGTTTGCCTGTTTCCCATGATGCCACACTGTCTCCGTATCCTGCTCATGTTCTCCTTGGCAGTCCCTGTTGATCTAGTCCCTCCCACATTCAAACCCTCTTCTCTACCTTTCTCACACTGTCTCTTGTCCCCTTTCCACCTCTTGGGCAGAGTGTTTTAAAAATGCATATGTCAGTCCTCCTACTTAAAACCCTTCAGTGGTTTGTTTTTTCCTGTTTGAATTTTTTTTTCTTTTTGGGTAGCACTTTTATTTTTCCTTATGCCATGATGTATCCCTGGGCTGTGATATTCTCACATAACAGTAGAAAAATAAGATGTGTAAGTCATCCTTAAAAGCTGAGAAATGATACCAAAATGTTACGTAAATTAAAACAATGCATAAATTTACAGGTATAAATACACAAATTGCTTTGCATCTATAACAAGTAGTTTAAGCCCTGTGCTTTTCTGTTAAAAACACATTGGATGAGAAGGAAAATGGAGTCCGAAGGCTTGGATTAGCTCTGTTTCCTAGCTCTGCTGGAGGACTGTAAGAAAGAAGTGACAATTAAAAAGAAAAGAAAAGAAAAAAGAAGTGACAGTTCATTCATAAAGTCTTGCCAGTCTCCTGAGAAATTCAGGAATTGCCATTAGTCCGCTGTGTAGATCTAATCAGGCCCCAGAGGAGTGAACAGCTCCCATGACATTGTCAGTCAGCCAAACGCCATCACATTAGGCCAAGTCCCCTCCATAAACACATTACACTTAGCCTCCCTTTGTCACACAGAATGCCCAACCGAATGTATAAACTTTAAGCCAAATGTATGTACACAATTTCAGAAAACAGAAGATCAAAAATAGCTAACTTGAGTACAATGCTAAACAGTGCCCTTTGCCTTCCTGTCAGACAAGGACAGGTTTCTTTTTAAAATGGCATGTTCCTGATAGGTAAGTCTAACAAGATGTATACCTCTGCCAGAGAAAACTTATATGTGTGAACTAACTTGTACAGAAAAGTGCTGTGTATCTGCTAGCAGTCCATTTAAAAGTATTCACAATGGCAAACAGACAGGTTAGACTCGTTGGAATTCTACCTGCTAATCCACATCTGCTGGAAGGTCAAAGGAGTAGCCAGATACTGTAATTGCACTCACAGGGCTGGTAATCTTAATTTTCATTGTAGTTGGCTCTGGGGCTGTGACATATGTGTTCTAAAGTCTGTAACACTGAGCTACTTGGTAAAATACCACCAGCCACGTGGCACACATTGTCCTGACATCCAGTCAGGACAATATAAGCCAATATAAGCATCACATCTCGTGGTTGCATTAAAGGCATTCTTGTGAATGCCATGATTCCATGCCTAGGAAGGGTGACTAGAAAGAGCTTCTGGGTCTAAGACCCTCTCCCTCCAGAGGGAAGTGATCTGGCCTCAGGGAGCTCAGGTCTATTCTCCAGAGAGGATGGGCGAACAGTGGTACCTCTTGGACATCCAGGATAGGGTGGCACCACTTCTCCTGAGATCATGTACAATTTCCTTCTCTTCTGCAGTAGTGTGGTTATAACCTTTAGAAATATTCTTCCAAGTCTTAGCTTGCCAGGCTCATAAATAAGCTAACAGGGGCCAGGCGTAAACCTCAGAAATGGGCATTGTGTGGGTGACAGGCAACACCATTATCCAAGTCTGTACACCCACCTGCGTATGACCTGGGATGGCACAGGCAGAATAACAACATGCGCAGCTGGGCTACTGGAGGTGTCAAAAAAGACCTCTGACAGATGGCCTTGAAGCTCAAGGTAGCTTCACTGAAGAAGAACATGGTGTTTCTCAGGAGCTACAGGAATCACTGCTGAAGGTGCACTGTCATTCCCCACCCACCAAGCAGGAAGAGAGCTTCATTCAATAGCATTCTTTGATGGGCAGATACGGCTCTTTTTCTGGGTTCACCACCCATATGATTCTCCCTCTACCCCATACTTACCATTATATCCTGTTGTGTGGGGCAGTAAATAACAGAACCAACCAGGCACACTGATTATCATCCTTAGCAGAGACATCTTTGTTCATACCTGAGCAACTGTTGAGGGAAAGAACTGTGACTTCTCAATTCTTGATACTTTGATTTCTGGCCTACACAAATGAAAAAAAAAAAAAAAATCTGGCCTTGAAGAAGTGACAGCATCTGGAGAACTTTTTATTGCTGAAACCCTTTAGTGGTCTCAAAGGCCTGTATAACTTCACCCTTGCCTAACTATGCCACCTCATCTCCTGCCCTTGCCTGCTCACCCTCTACCCTTCAGTTACATCTGTCTTCTTTCCATCCTTCAGACACACCATGCTCTCTCATGCCTCAAAGCATTCATGCCATGTCCTTCCCTCACCTGTCACTCTATTGTCTGGCTTTCCTTCCAGATGGCAAAGTTCTGAGGGTAGGAGCTATGCCTCTTGTGTTCATTGTAATACCCCCACCTCCTACCAAAATGTTAGGCTCAAAGCATGTGTTAAACACGAAAATGAATGAATAAGAAGAGACTGTAAGCAAATGTTAAGGTTTAGTGACCACACACTGGATGAGTTGGTATCTCTTGGCTTCTATTATCTTTGTGACATAAAAGGGTTTTTTTGTTTTGCTTTTTTTAAGGGGGAATAATACAATAAACCCCTACTACCCATCACCTAACTCCAGTAATCATCACTATATTGCCAAACTTGTTTCATCTACACCTGATACTTGTTGGATTTACGTAGATATATAATTTACATACAATCCAGTGGTTTTAGACTTCATGAGGTTGTGCAACCGTCACTATTATTAATTCCAGAACATTTTTATCACCCCCCAAATTACCTCTGTACCCCTTAAGCAGTCACTCCCCATTCTCCCCTCCCTTCAGCCTCTAGAAATGACTACCCTACTTTCTGTCTATATGAATTTTCCTGATCTGGATATTTCATATAAATGGAACTATACAATATGTGGTCTTCTGTGTCTGTCTTCTTTTGCTCAGCATGGTGTTTTTAAGATTCATCCATGTTGTAGCATGTATTAGCCTACATTACTTTTTATGGCCAAATAACATTCCATTGTCTAGATAAAGTACAGTTTGTGTATGCGTTCATCAATTGATGGGCATTTGGGGGTGGTTTCCTGCTTTTTGGCTAAGGATGGAAGTGTAAATGTATAAAGTATCCACATAGTTAAAGGGAGAAAGAGCGTATAAGGAAGCATAAGGATTTCAGGCCACGAGGAAGTCAGGTTAAATTTGATACTACGAAATAATGCTGCACTAATATAAAATTTTAGTACACAAAATCCTTTGAAGTGAGTTCTACCTCTTCCCCAGAACTCCATACACCAGTTCTACTAAACCTCTTGTAGTTCCTTAAACTTGGTCTCACTCACTCCTCCTCTCTGTGGGGACCATTTGTTTCTAGGACTTACCTCCACTTACCATCTATCTTTGAGTCTCAAATCGATGTCACTTCACCCAGGAAGTCATCCCCAACACTCTGATTGATGGTAGGTGTCCCTTTTAAGTATTCCCATGGCATCCCTAATCACCCTATTATAGCACTTAAAACACTACTGTGAAACCTGACCCCCGCACTGCCACTGGACTATAAGCTTGTGCGCAGGAACTACAAAGACATTCTCCAAATTATCCCCAACACCCGAGACAGTGTTTGGTGCACAACTGGGGCCCAGTAAATTTTGAAGGACTAAATGAATGAATGATGCATACTTTCAAAACCATAAATCCATGAAGGTTAAAGACGGTAAAAACTAGGGCAAGACAGTAATGTGGATGTCATTCCAACACAATGACCATTGCAACTCTTCCCAGATGAATTTTCACTCCTTTAAAAATAAGGGAGAATTGTAATATTTGTCAAAACATATATATTTGTAGTTCTGAACAAGTTTCCTATCAAAGGTAAAAATAAAATTTTTAGAAGTATTAGCGGTTATCAATTCTCCCACTTTCTTTCTTTGTCCACATTTGTTGTTCCATTCTTGAATGAAGACTTCTAGAACAAAATTGGAAAGTGGCACTCAAGTGGACACAGAGAGAAAAGAATAGACTACTAGCCAGGATCACAAATACAAACTAGCATAAGAGATATCTGCGTAATTGACATTGAGGACGGTTAAAGTGGTTTTCCAAAAGAAAGAAAACTATTAGTAATGTGTCTGTCCTGTTACCATTAATTTTGTGAACTTAATTTTTATTCCTTTCTGTTCACTCAATTATAATTTTGGCTGTGTATACTCCCCAAAATTATTAAATTATGAAAAATCTGGATTTTTAATAGCATATTGGGTTAATAGGGATAGAGTTTGAACTTGACCAAATAAATTCTTCTCTAAAATAACCACACAGAAAATACAGCTACATTTAAAACTTTGTATGCTCCAAGCCTCTGAATGAATTTTCCTCTGAGGAAAGCACTGTGTAGAGAAAGAAATATCTGACACATACAAATTAAGTGAGGTTGATCTATTGAAATGTAGCTGGCAACAGTCCAGCTTCTTAGTTTGCTTTTAATAGTTTATTTCTAAGTGCACACATCTTTAAACTAGCTATATAACTTGTTTTTATAAGAGACAAATAGTGGAAGATGGCCCTAAATTGGCTCTTGCTTTGCAATCCAAAGTATATCTTAATGCAAGTTCCCCTATGCTTATTTAATAATGAGGTTGAACAAGAATAATGCTGCCTTGGATTGCAATGTTGAAGGCATTCATTAAAATTAATAATCAGTGGTCTTGCATAGAAGCTTTATGCCTAACATTGATCGGCTCTTTGTTGTGTGGAGTTTACTTGCATTCAAGTAGCAAGAAGCTCAGCACAAAGGCCATCAGGTAGGTTTCCATGGTAGCAGTCCTTCTTTTGTTATTCTCATTTGTAACATAGACAGTATCCAAATAGTCACTGTGTCACTGCTTAATGAAAAGAAATAGAATATTAATAATGCCAGTATTAGTCAGGAAGCTGGTCTTTGGGTGCAACAATGAGGGAGGGCATACTGTCTCCTCAGGTTTTCTTTTAAGCAGCCATCCACCAAGTGAGACTGGTGTCCCTTTGATCTTATTACCTTATGACCTATCAATGACCTTTGGTGGTCTCATTTTATACTCTAGGGACAAGAAGAATTAAATGATGGATAGAACCCTTTCATCAGTACTGAACCCAACAAAATACAAGTTTGCAATTGTACACTAATAAGAGTGCAATGTAAAACTATCGCAGAAAGAGATCAACTTCTTAAAACAGAAAGATAACATTAAAAAATGAAAAAAAGCTTTGGATTTTGGTGTGTTCGTGTATGTGTTCATTTTTCTTAGTGGCTCAACACCTGGATTTCTCATTGTTTTTGTTGTCTAAAACAAATGAATTCTGGTAAGTGTCACTTCCCTTTGGTTGTGACTCAATTATTTGAGTGCACAACAGCATATGGGAACTTTGTTACACAGCCTTGTCTTGTTCTAACAGAGATCACCAGAAAAGTCACCTGGTATGCAGTCGTTTAAAGAAAGAGAAAAATTTACTAAGGTTTAGCATTGTTCTTCTATTCAGCTCTGCCAAAACATCATTCCTGCCATTTACTCAGGAGACAGTGAAAAGTGTAACTCTAATTTAATTTAATCTAATTTAATTTTCTCCTTCCCCCAGGCTAGGCGATCTGAAAACATTTATGAACTGGTAGGATTTTAGTACTTCAGTTTTAGCTACTTTAATTTATGAGATTTCCATAGGGCATTGTATGGCTTTCGCAAGTTGTTTTAGCCTTCATTATAAATGACCTATGTAGGTATAACATGTATGGAGGTGTGTAAAATTTCTACCATATATTAAATACATTTCAAAATATTTTATTTTTTTAAAAGATTTTATTTATTCATTTGACAGAGATCACAAGTAGACAGAGAGGCAGGCAGAAAGAGAGAGAGGGAGAAGGAAGCAGGCTCCCCGCAAGCAGAGAGCCCAATGTGGGGCTTGATCCCAGGACCCTGGGATCATGACTTGAGCTAAAGGCAGAGGCTTTAACCCACTGAGCCACCCAGGTGCCCCTCAAAATATTTTAAAAAGAAAACTTCAATGAGATGGAGAACAGAAGTTAATAGGGAAATATATAGAAATTTGGCCAGTGATAGAGAAATGGAAAGGACCTAGGATTAAGAGGGAAAGGGTTGCAAGAGTGGAGGAGGACACCTTTTACTTATAAAACAATGAGGATAGGATTTATGGCATACTTATCATCAGAAATCACTCAAGCAAAAAGGGAGTGGGGTGAGATGTTTAAAGAGTTGAAAGAAAAAAAAAAACCTAGAATTCTACATCCAGTAAAATTATTCTGTAAATTGAAGAAGAGGTGCCTGGCTGGCACTATACATGGAACATGTGACTCTTGATCTCAGGGTTGTGTTCAAGCCCCACGTTGGCCAGAGTTTACTTAAAAAAAAAAAAAAAAAAAAAAAAAAAACAAAGTGAAGGATAGATAAAGATTTTTCTGAGATGAGCAAAAACTGAGAGAATTCATTGCCCCCAGAACTGCCCTAGAAGAAATGTTAAAACATGTTCTTAAGAGAGAAAGAAAATCATACAGGTCAGAAATTTAGATCTACATAAAGAAAGGAGAAGCAGAAGGAATAAGTAAAGGCAAAATAAAATATTTCATTCTTCTTATTCTTTATTGATCTATTAGAGAAGTGCTGTTCACAGTTACAATAGTAATAATATATTGGGTGATTATTGTATGTGGATAAGTGAAATGAGTAACAATAAAGTCATAAGGTATGGAAGGGAGAAATTGATTATACCTTATTGCTTTGTATCTGCACCATCTATGAATCAATATTTGAAAGGTGATTTAGATTAGTTTTAAATTTGTATTGCAACTCCAGGGAAACACTAGAAAAAAAACTGCAAGAAAAGAGGCATAATTCTCATTCTAAGAGAGAAGAGAAAATGGAAGCATATAAAATTAAAGCAGAGAAAACAGAAAAGAGGGGGAAGAAAAGAAGAAATAAGCACAATGAATAGAAAACACAAACAGGGTAGTTACTGTTTCAACTGTATCAATTTTTTATATTTTTTTAATATTTTATTTATTTATTTGAGAGAGAGAGACCATGAAAGTGAGAGAGAGAGAGAAAATAACATTGGTGAGGGGCAGAGAGAGAAAAAGACTCCCTACTGAATTGGGGCCCCGATGTGGGACTCAATCCCAGGACTTCTGGGATCATGACCTGAGCTGAAGGCAGAAGCTTAACCGAATGAGCCACATGAGTACCCCTTAGTAGTTATTTTAAATGTGAATGATCTAAATATAGCAATCAAAAGACAAAAAGTGTTGCAGTACATAAAATAACAATACCAAATATATGTTACCTACCTGAAACATACTTGAAATGTAAAGGCATAGATAGGCTAAGCTTAATGGGATAGAGAAATATATAACATGCTAATGTTAATCAAAATAAAGATGGTATAGCTATATTTATGTCAGGCAAAGTACTCTTCATAACAAACAAAATTATCATGGATAAAGAGAAGCATTACATGATAAAGGGATTAATTCCCCCAAGAAGACAATAATCTTTAATTTTAAATATGGGAGACAAAAACTGATAGAATTGCAAGAAAACATATAAATCTTCTATTAACTATAGTTGGAGACTTCAACAACTCTTGTAGGCAAAAAAAATTGCAAGGATATAGTTGACCTGAACAGTACTATCTATCAGCTTGATTTAATTGACATATATAGGATACTGTATTCAACAAGAGCAGAGTACGTATTCTCATTCTACCAAGCCAAATCATACTCTGGACCATAAAACACACCTCAACAAATTTAAAAGAACAGAAATCATGCAAAGTATGTTCACAGGATACAATAGAATTAAACTACAAATCAAGGGGCACCTGGGTGGTTCAGTTGGTTGAGAAGCTGACTCTTGATTTCAGCTCAGATCATGATCTCAAGGTGGTGAGATCAACCCCCAGGTCAGTTTTTGCACTGGGTGTGGAGCCTGCTTAAGATTTTCTCTCTCTTTTAAAAAAATAAAAATAAATACTAAATAAAATAAACTACAAATCAGGAACAGATAGCTAGAAAATCTCAAAATATTTGGAGATTAAGTAACACACGAACAAATAACACTTTGCCAAAGAATAAGTGTCAAAAGAAATTTAAAATATTGTGAACTGAAAAAAAAAAGAAAATTCAAGTTATCAAAATCTGTAGGATTCAGAGAAAGCCGTGCTTAGAGGATAATTTAGAATATTAGATACATATATTAGAAAAGAAAGACGATCTAAAGCCAATTATCTAAGTTTCCACTTTAGGAGGCTAAAGAAAAAAGAGCAATATAATTAAAAGCAAACAGAAGAAAGGAAATAATACAAATTAGAGCAGAAATGAATGAAATCGAACACAGAAAATAAAACCAAAAGTTAATTCTTTGAAAAGTCAGTAAAATTGATTAAGCTCTAGACGGGCTAACCAAGAATAGAACAGAGAAGTCACAAATTACTAATAGAAATTGAAGAAGAGTCTCACTGCTAATCCTATAGACATTTAAAAAAAAAATTAAGGAAAATTGTGAACAACTACATGCCCACAAATTTGATCATATAGATGAAATGGACCCATCTACAAAACTCACTCAAGGAAAAATAGATCATATGAGTAGGCCTATATCTACTAGAGAAATTGAATCAATTGTAAGTAACCTTCCAAAACAGAAAGCACCAGGCCCATATGGTTTCACTGGAGTATTCTACCAAACATTTAAGGAAGAAATGATACCAAGTCTCCACCATATTTTTCAGAATATAGTAGCAGAGGGAACACCTCCTAACTGATTCTATGAAGCCAACATTACCATAATATCAAAACTAGAGAAAATCATTACAAGAAAGGAAATCTACAGACATGTATCTCTCATGAACATAGATGCAAAAATCCTCAAAAATATTAGTAAAGCAGGGAGGAGTTAAGATGGCGGGATAGTAGTAGGACCCTGAGCTTGCCTTGTCCCTTGAACACAGATCAGCATCAAACTATTTTGAACAACTAGGAACACAAGCTAAGGATTAAGAAAACAGTCTGCACATTTGGAGGGAGAGAACATGGCAGATGCAAAGTTTGGAGCCATGAATTTTGGGAGAGGAAAACCATGGAGCTATGAAGAGGGGGGAACCCTTTTCATGGAGCAAAGTCATGGACAGGGAAAAAGCAAGAGCGAGCACAGTAGGTAGGTTGCTCAACAGCAGGGAGAAAGGTGTGCACAGAGGTCAGATAACCTTGTAACAGCTTTTTGCTGTGAGCCACATTAGACCTAAACCACTGTGGGCATGCCTAGTAGCTGTTTCTCTGGGACAAATCTGAGCAGAGAGCAGAGACACATGCAAAGTGCAGATAACCTGTCCCCTGTTTTTACTGTCTGCCACAATAGATTCAAGCTTCTGTGCAACTGATTTTCTGGGACAGACTGGAGTAAGGAAGTAAATTATCTCACTCAAAGTAAGTAAATTATCTCATGCAGATGGCAGATAACCTGGTTGCAGTTTTTCTGCACTTCACAATAAACTCTAGCCTCTGTGCACACTCTGTGTGACTGCTTTTCTGGGACAGAATGGTGCTGGATACATCACAAGTCTCTCCTCTGGATGGGGATAAAATACAGGAGATCTGAGGTGCTGAGCATGTGGACGGCCTGGGGACAGACAGGTTAAGGGCAAGGAAATAACAAAATCCTGGGATTCAGTTCCCTTTTCTGTGGGGGCCTCCAAACAGTGGGAGCCAGGTGTTCTTCTCCCCAGGGATGACAGGCAAGGTGTGCCATCTTCCTCCTCCACCACCACACCCTACAATACCCACTAGCACAGTCAGACTTCAGAGAGAGATACAGTGGAGACTAGAATCCCCTACACTAAATCTTGTGCCCCCTGCACCTGGAAAGACAAGTCAAATTGTGAGCCAACCCAGCAGGCCTCTTCTTCAGATGACCAACACATGTACCAAGTCTACTGCTTAAAGATTGTTTTAAAATGTCAGCTTCTGGTGGAAATAGGACCTGGCTTGCTTCTTTCTTTCTTTCTTTCTTTTTTTCTTCTTAACTTTTAAAATTTTTTTATTTTTCTATTTTTTTTAATTTATTTTTCTTTTCTATCTTTTTTTGGGGGGGGTATCAGGCTTATAATTCTTTGTTCATTTGTTGGTAGGTTGGTTGGTTTCCTTTTATTTTTCAGATCAAACATCTTTTTTTCCCTCTTTTCTTCTTTCCTTACTCTTTTTTCCTTCTTTCTTATTCTTTAGAGTCAAGCTTATAGTTTTTTGTTTGTCTGTTTGCATTTTTATTCCTTTTCCATTTCTCTTGTCTTGGTTCAGGCTTTTTTTTTTTTCTCTTCTCCAGGCTTATCTTAACAAAAAGTCAAAAAGCACACCTAGTTAAAGGTCCAGATACTCCCTACTTCAAGCAAAGAGGTACTGTAAAGAATGGGCCAGTGGGGAAAAGTAGCCAAAACTCAATAACAGAGTGTATGCAGCATACACTAGAAACACTTCCTGAAGTTTCTGTTGTTGTTTTCTTTTTCTTTCTTCCTTTCTTTTCTGGACAAAATAACAAGATGGAAAAATTCACCCTAAAATAAAGAACAGGAGTTAGTGCTCACAGCCAGGGATTTAATTAATATGGACATAAGTCAGATGTCTGGACTATAATTTAAAACAATGACTATAAAAATACTAGCTGGGCTTGAAAAAAATATAGAAGACACTAGAGAATCCCTTACTATGGAGATGAAAGAACTAAAATCTAGTCAGGCTGAAATTTAAAATGCTATAACCAAGATGCAGTCCCAAGGGGAGGCCATAAAAACAAGGATGAACAAAACAGAAGAGTGACTAAATGATATAGAAGATAAAATTATGGAAAATAAAGCTGAAAAGAAGAATGAAAGAAAACTATTAGACCATAAAGGTAGATTTAGAGAACTCAGCAATCCCATAAGGCAAAATAATATCCATATTATAGGAATCCCAGAAGAACAGGAAAAGGGGGAATAAGGCTTATTTGAACAAATTATAGCTGAGAACTTCCCTAATCCAAGGAAGGAAACAGACATTCCAGTCCAAGAGGTACAGAGAACTCTCTTCAAAATCAGTAAGAATAGATCAACACCTCAGCATATTATAGTGAATCTATAAAGATAATCTATATAGATAATCTATAAAGATAATAGATAAATAACAAGAAATAATAATTATAATAAATAAATATAAATAGATAAATAAACATAAATAATATAAATATTTTTATTTATTTTTGTTTGTCTGTTTGCATTTTTATTCCTTTTCCATTTCTCTTGTCTTGGATCAGGCTTTTTTTTTCCTTCAAATAAAAATAAATATAAATTATAATAAATAAATAAAAATAGATAAATAAATAAAAATAAAATATATATTATATACAATTATAATATATAAATATATTATAATAAATATATAAATATGTATTTATATATAAATATTTATAAATATATAATAAATGTAATGATTATAATAAATATAAAGATAATAGATAATAGATAAATCAATAAAGATTCACTATAATAAGATAAAGAGAAAATCCTGAAAGCCACTTGGGACAAGAGGTCCTTAACCTATAAGGGTATACACATAAGACTGGCAGCAGACCTGTCCACAGATACCTGGCAGGCCAAAAAGGACTGCTAATATATTCAACATGCTAAATGGAAAGAAGTATGCAGCCAAGAAAGCTTTATCCAGCCAAGCTGTCCTTCAGAATAGAAAGAGAGATAAAGAGATTCCAAAACAAACAAAAACTAAAGGAATTCATGAACACTAAAACAGCTCTGCAAGAAATATTAAAGAGAACCATTTGAGCAGAGAGAGAGACCAAAAGTAACAAAGAACAGAGAATATCTACAGGAACAGCAACTTTATAAGTAATACAGTGGCATTAAATTCATATATTTCAATAATTACTCTGAATATAAATGTACTAAATGCACCAATCAAAATATATAGGATATCAGAATGGATTAAAAAAAGAAGACCCATCAATATGCTGCTTACAAGAGATTCATTTTAGACCCAAAGGCACCTTCAGATTGAAAGTGAGGGTGTGGAGAACCATTTATCATGCTAATGGACATCAAAAGAAAGCTGGAGTAGCCGTCATTATATCATACAAACTAGATTTTAAACCAGACTGTAATAAGAGATGAGGAAGGACATTATATCATAATAAAGGTGTATACTCAACAAGAAGATCTAACAATTGTAAATTTTATGTCCCTAATTTGGTAGCAGCCAAATTTATAAATCGATTAATAATAAAATTAAAGAAATTCATTGGTTATAATACAATAATAGTACGAGATTTTAACACCACACTCACAGCAAAGGACAAACCATATAAAGCAGAAGATCAAGGAAACAAAGGCTTTCAATGACACACTGGACCAGATGGACTGAACAGATATATCCAGAGCATTTCATCCAAAAGTAACAGAATACACATTCTTTTAGAGTGCACAAAGAATACTCTCCACATGTAGATCATATAGTGGGTCACAAATCAGGACTCAACTGGTACAAAAAGTTTGCAATCGTGCCATGCATATTTTCAGACCACAATTCTATGAAACTCAGTCAACCACAAGGAAAAATTTGGAAGGACCACAAATATATGGAGGTTAAACAATATCCTACTAAAGAATGAATGAGTCAATCAGGAAATTAAAGAATTTAAAAATACATGGAAGCAAATGAAAATGAAAACACAACAGTTCAAAATCTTTGGGATGCAGCAAAGGTAGGTCCTAAAAGGGAAGTATACAGCAATTCAGGCCTTCCTCAAGAAACAAGAAAAGCCCCAAATACACAACCTTACCTTATATCTAAAAGAGCTAGAAAAATAACAGCAAACAAAGCCTAAACTCAGCAGGAGAAGAGAAATAATAAAGATTAGAGCAGAAATCAATGTTATAGAAATTAATTTAAAAAAAGGAAGAAGAGATCCCTAGGAGCTTGTTCTTTGAAAGAATTAATAACATTGATAAACTCCTAGTCATACTTATCAAAAAGAAAAGAGAAAGGACCCAAATAAATAAAATCATGAATGAAAGAGGGGAGATCACAACCAACACCACAGAAATACAAATAATTATAAGAGAATATTATGGGTGAATAAGTGCCAACAAATTAGGCAATGTGGAAGAAATGGATAAATCCCTTGAAACATATAAACTACCAAAGCTGAAACAGAAAGAAATAGAAAACCTGAACAGACCCATAACCAGCAAAGAAATAGAATCAGTAATCAAAAATTTACCAACAAACTAGAATCCAAGGCCAGATGTCGTCCCAGGAGAATCCTACCAAACATTTAAAGAAGAATTAATACCTATTCTTCTGAAACTGTTCCCAAAAAAAAAAAAGAAGAAGGAAAGAAAGAAATGGAAAGAAAACTTCCAAACTCATTTTATGAGGTCAGCAAAAACATTTGCATTTTGATCCTAAAACCAGACAAAGATCCCACTAAAAAAGAGAATTACAGACCAATATCCCTGATAAACCTGGAAGCAAAAATCTCACCAAGTTGCTAGCTAATAGGAGCAAACAGTACTTTAAAAGGATTATTCACCACAACATGGGATTTATTCCTGGATTGCAGGGGTGGTTCAACCTCCACAAATCAATCAACTGATACAACACATTAATAAAAGAAGGATAAGAACCATATGGTCTTCTCAAAAGCATTTGTAAGGAATATACCTTACTGTCATAAAAGCCATAAATGAAAGACCCACGGCAAATACCATCTTCAAGGGGAAAAAACTGAGAGCTTTTCTCATAAGGTCAGGAACAGGATGGGGTTGTCCACTCTCACCACTGTGTTCAACATAGTACTGCAAGTCCTAACCTTAGCAATCAGACAAAAAAAAAAAAAGAGATAAAAAGCATTCAAATTGTCAAAGAAGAAATCAAACTTCCATTCTTCACAGACAACATGATACTCTGTAGAAAACCCAAAAGACCGGGGCGCCTGGGTGGCTCAGTGGGTTAAGCCTCTGCCTTCGGCTCAGGTCATGGTCTCGGGGTCCTGGGATCGAGCCCCACATCGGGTTCTCTGTTCAGCGGGGAGCCTGCTTCCCTTCCTCTCTCTCTGCTTGCCTCTCTGCCTGCTTGTCATTTCTCTCTGTCAAATAAATAAATAAAATCTTTTAAAAAAAAAAAGAAAACCCAAAAGACCACCAAAAAAAAAAAAAATTGCTAGAACTCATATAGGAATTCAGCAAAGTGGCAGGATATAAAATCAACTCACAGAAGTCTGTTGCATTTCTGTACACTAACAATGAAGCAGCAGAAAGAGAAATCAAGGAATCAATCCTATTTACAGTTGCACCAAAAACCATAAGATACCTAGGAATAAACCTAACCAAAGATGTAAAGGATCCATATTCTGAGAACTACAGAACTCTTCTGAAAGAAATTGAGGAAGACACAAAGAAATGAAAAAATATTCCATGTCCAAGGGTTGGAAGAGCAAGTATTGTTAAAATGTGTATGCCACCTAAAGCAATCTGCACATTCAATGTAATCCCTATCAAAATACCACCAGCATTTTTCACAAAGCTGGAACAAACAATTCTAAAATTTGTAAGGAACCACAAAAGACCCCAAATACCAAAGGAATGTTGAAAAGGAAAACCAAAGCTGAAGGGATCACAATTCCAGATTTCAAGCTGTATCACAAAGCTGTAATCATCAAGACAGTATGGTACTGGGGGCACTGGGTGGTTCAGTGGGTTAAGCCTCTGCCTTCTGCTCAGGTCTTGATCTCAGGGTCCTGGGATCGAGCCCCGCATCAGGCTCTCTGTTCAGCGGGGAGCCTGCTTCCCCCTCTCTCTCTGCCTGCCTCTCTGCCTACTTGTGAACTCTCTCTCTCTCTCTCTCTCTCTCTCTGTCAAATAAATAAATAAAATCTTGAAAAAAAAAAAAAACAACAACAACAGTATGGTACTGTCACACAAACAGATCCATAGATCAATGGGACAGAATAGAGAACCCAGAAATGGACCCTCAACTCTCTGGTCAACTAATTTTTGACAAAGCAGGAAAGAATATCCAAACGAAAAAAGTTTCTTAAACAAATGATGTAGGGAAAATCAGACAGCCACATGCAGACAAATAAAATGAAACTGGACCACTTTCTTAAATCATAAACCAAAATAGACTCAAAATGGATGAAAGACCTAAATGTGAGAACAAAGGAGGAGAACAAAGGCAGCAACCTCTGGCCGCGGCTGCAGCAACTCCAGAGACACATCTCCAGAGACAAAAGAAACAAAAGTAAAAGTGAACTATTGGGATTTCATCAAAATGAAAAGTTTTTGCACAGCAAAGGAAACAATCAACAAAACTAAAAGGCAATCTACAGAATGGGAGAAGATATTTGCAAATGACATTTCAGGTAAAGAACTAGTACCCAAATCTATAAAGAACTTGTCAAACTCAATACCCAAAAAACAAAAAAATCCACTCAAGAAATGGGCAGAAGACATGAACAGACATTTCCCCAAAGAAGACAAGCAGATGGCTAACAGACACATGAAAAAATGCTCAAATCACTCAGCACCAGGGAAATACAAATCAAAACTACAAAGAGATACCACCTCACACCAGTCAGAATGGCTAAACATTAACAACTCAGGAAACAACAGATGTTGGTGAGGATATGGGGAAAGGAGAACTCTCTTACACTGTTGGTGTGAATGCAAAGAGGTGCAGCCACTCTGGAAAACAGTGTGGAGATTTGCAAAAAGTTAAAAATAGAACTACCCTACAACCCAGCAATTATACCACTAGGTATTTATCCACAGGATACCAAAATAGCACTTCAAATTGGCACATGCACCCCGATGTATATAGCAACAATGTCCATAATAGGCAAACTATGGAAAGAGCCCAGATGTTCATTGACAGTTGAATGAATAAAGAAGATGTGGTATATATATGCATGTGTGTGTGTGTGTGTATGTGCACACACACACAGACACACACACACACTAAACTATTACTCATCTATCAAAAAGAATGAAATCTTGCCATTTGCAATGACATGGATGGAACTAGAGGGTAGTATGCTTAGTGAAATAAGTCAGTCAGAGAAAGACAAATACCATATGATTTCACTCATATGTGGAATTTAAGAAACAAAATGATGAATATAGGGGATGGGAAGGAAAAATAAAATAAGAAAAAGCAAAGAGGGAGGAAAATCAGAAGACACTTTTAACTATAGGAAACAAATATGGTTGCTGGAAAGGAAGTGGGTAGGGGAGTGTCATAATTGGGTAATGAACATTAAAGAGGGCACTTGAGGGGCGCCTGGGTGGCTCAGTGGGTTAAAGCCTCTGCCTTCGGCTCAGGTCATGATCCCAGGGTCCTGGGATCGAGCCCTACATCGGGCTCTCTGCTCCGCAGAGAGCCCGCTTCCTCCTCTCTCTCTCTCTCTGCCTGCCTCTCTGCCTAGTGTGATTTCTCTCTGTCAAATTAAAAAAAAAAAAAAGATTATGACTAAAGAGGGCACTTGATGTAATGAGCACTGGGTATTACATGCAACTGATGAATCACTAAATTCTATCCCTGAAACTAATAATATACTTTATATTAACTAAATTGAATTTGAATAAAAAATTCAAAAAAAAATAAAATGAGATATAAAGTAAGAGCCCCCCCTAAAAATTAGCATATCTAATCCAACAATGTATTAAAAAAAATTATCGGGGCACCTGGGTGGCTCAGTTGTTAAGTGTCTGCCTTCAGCTCAGGTCATGATCCCAGGGTGTTGGGATCAAGCCCCATTCAGGCTCCCTGCGCAGCAGGAAGCCTGCTTCTCCCTCTCCCACTCCCCCTTCTTGTGTTCCCTCTCTCGCTGTGTCTTCTATCAAATAAATGAATAATATCTTAAAAAAAAATTATCCACCAAGACCAAGTGGAATGTTTTCAAGGTATGCAAAGCCAGTCAACATTCAAACTTCAATTAGTATAATCACCCCATCAACTTCAATTAGTATAATCACCCCATCAATAGGCTGAAGAAGAAAAATAATATGACCATATTAATAGATGCAGAAAAGTAATTTGACAAAGTCCAACACCCATTCATGATTTTTTAAAAAAGAAGACTTGGGGCTCTTTGGTGGCTCAGTAGATTAAATGTCTACCTTTGGCTCAGGTCATGATCCCAGGATTCTGGGATTGAGCCCTGCATCAAGCTCCCTGCTCAGCAGGGAGGCTGCTTCTCCCCCTCCCTCAGCCCCTCTTTGCTCTCACGCATGCTCTCTCTTTCTCAAATAAATAAATAAAATTTAAAAAAAAAAGAAAGAAAACTCAGCAAAGTATGAGTAGGAAAGAACTTCCTCAAATTGGTAAAGAACATCTATTTGAAAAACTACAGCTAACATCATACTTAATGATTAAAAAAAAAAATGGATGTTTTATCCTTAAGACTGAGAACAAGGCAAGGATGTCTTCTCTCACCATTTCTATTCAATATCATATGGAAAGTTCTAACCAGTGCAATAAGACAAGAAAGGAAAGTAAAGTTTTTATACAAATTAAGAGGAAAGAATAAACTGTCTTTGTTCACAGATCACATGATTTCTATGCAGACAATTCCAGAGAATTAACCAAACAAAACAAAACAAAACAAAATAAAACAAAAACAAGAAAAACCCAAACCTCCTAGAACTAGTCACTGGATACAAGGTTCATATACAAAAATGAATTGATTTTTTTATATATGAGCAATTTGCAGGGAGTATCTGAATTGAAAACAGTAAAATTTACAATAGCACCAAAAAATGAAATACTTAGATATAAATCTAACAAACGTGTACAAGATCTATATGCAAAAACTATAAAACTCTGATGAAAGAAATAAGAGGTAAATGGAGAGTGAGTCTATCTATACTCATGGATTGAGAAACCCAATATTGTTAAGATGCTAATTTTTATCAGCTTGATCTATAGATTCAACACAAGTCCAATCAAAATCCCAGCAAGTTATTTTGTGGATCTTGACAAACCAATTCTAAAGTTTATGTTGAAAGGCAAAGGACATAGAATAGACAACTCAGTACTGAAGAAAAGAAAAAATGGGAGAACTGATACTACTATCAAGACTTACTATAAAGCTATAGTAATCAAGACAATGTGGTCCTGGCAAAAGAATAGATATAATTAGAACAGAATAGAGAGCCCAGAAATTGATCCACATAAATAGTCTACTGATATTTGACAAAGGAGCAAAGGCAATTCAATGAATAAAGGATAAATTTTTTAAAATGGTACTGGAACAATTGAAAGTCCATATGAAAAAAAACAGTCAATCTGGATACAAACCTTATACCTTTCACAAAAATTAACTCAAAATGCATCATAACCCTAACTGTCAAGTTCAGTGTTATATAAACTTCCAGAATAAAATAAGGAATTTGGGTTTGGTAAAGTTTTGGGATACAACACCAAAAACATAAGAAAAGTAAATACAAAGGACTGATTAAGCCCACCCAAATATAATATCAAAAAATTTATGGATAAAAGATTAAAAAAGGAGGGGGTTGTGAGGTGGCTGAACTCATATCTTTCATGTTAGGAATAAGAAGATACTATATAAAGTTGATGAATCAAGAATATTGGCAATATATGGCAATTTTTAAGAAATATAAATGTAAAATCTAAAGAAACAACTAATATTGATGAATATGGCTTCCTCTGGGAAATCTGGACAGGGTATCTGAAGGAGACTAAGGGCTACTACCTTCAGTTTGGTATGGCAGTGACTTTCTGCCTTTTAATATAAACTTTCTAGAACTTCTGATGGTATAATTTTGATAAAAATTAAAATGAAGTTGAAAAATGAACACTACAACTCAGCTTGGAAAAATAATAACTGACACCCCCACCCCTACCTTGCCCCTAGCATATGCTAGGGGCATATCCCCTTGCACTAGCGAGGGCATAATATACTACAGCGTCTGTATTTCTGTCATACTGGAAATCTTGTCAGAAGGGCAGGACTACGTCTACTTTACATACTGCGATATTTATGTGTCTGACACATTCTAGACACTGGTTCATATTTATTGGATGAAAAAAGAAACATTTAACAGTTATGGAAGAAGCACAGAGAGGACAGATGCGATAAACAGTATAGAGATGGCCTCACTGCAGTTTGAGACTGGACACTGGCACAAAGCAAGAGCTCAAGAGATGTCTAGAAATTTGCTATTTATTTAAGGAGATTGGCAATTCGAAAAGAGAGAGGTTGGTAGTTAAAGATGGCAGGGTCAAGGAAGATATAATCGGGGCAGGGATAACGAGAAAACTACAGTCCTAAAAATAAGAATCTACTAGAAGGAGAAGCACAAAATGTGCTAGAGAGACACTAGAGATCATTTCTACAAAATATGGATAATTGTGATTTTCCTATGTGGGATTTAGGTGTTCCTCTTCCCTTTCCAGAGCTAGCAGTTTAAGTGCTTGCATTTCCCACTACCACAGTCAACCCTGATGATTGTTCAGGTCATGAGAATCCCTTGCTGACCACACTCCCCACCTCCTTCTAGAAAGAACATATGTTTCCTACAACATTCAATGTGTCAACTTGATGTTTTGCATCCATATACTTTAAGAAGGTCTAAATGATTAAAGTTAAGCAAAATCAGTCATGAATTTTACTAGGGAAATTCGAATTGAGCTCTCTGGGGAAACATCACCATAAGATCAGGTAGGCTATAGAAAGCGGGATTCAAAAGAAACAAATCATTTGAAACCACTTTTTAGATATGTGCCAGGATATGTGTTGGGAGAAAATATTCTGAAGTACACTATTGGCCTGCCTCTGTGGATAAATTACTCTGACATTTGTGATTTAGAATCAAGAAGAAAACACATTTCTTCATTACCTCATTACAGGAATTCATTCAGGGAGGCATACACAATTTGCCTTTTCCCCAGGGATGGGCGGAGGAACTTGTAACCTTGAAAATATCTTTGTGTATGTGAGTAGAGAAAATATATATATTTCTGCATATGGAGAAGCAGTGGGAAGATTTTGTTTGTTTTGTTTGCTTGTTTTTTTATCTAACCTAAGTTGACTCTGCTAATAACTTTATGTTATCTTCTGAGTCGATCTCTAGGATAGGCAGTATTCTTTATACTCCTTTAGCAGAGAGAAACTTGAGGCTTCTAAAGTTAAATAATTTTCAGGGTGACCTAACTACTATATGGATAACTTGGAAGATAATCCAAAGTATAGATGGTAAAGCTACTCGACAGTACCAGCTCCATAATTTGTGGGGCACAGTGCAAAATAAAAATTTGGAGCCCCTGATTCAAAAATGATTAGGAATTTTAAGATAAGGAAGCAAAGTATTAAGTCAAATATAGGGTCCTTCTGAGTCCAAGACCACATGTGACTGCATAAGGTGCACATTCATAAAGCTGGCCTCATGTCTAGATACCTCCAACAGATGTCAATTTGGGCTAACTCCAATGAGAAAATTGGAAAGACACTGATAAATTAATTGTATATTATGATTATACCTTAAGATTATCTTGAAGAATACTCTATTAAATCCACAGTAAATGAAGAGTTACATAATTATATCTGTAACTTCTAAAATTATCTCTGTAACTGAGCTAGAGGATGTTTTAACACTGCTTCAGATGGGATCCCTCCATGTGGTATTTGCCTATGAATTGATGCACTAATTCTCTAACATTACTGTACACATCACCATAGAAAACTTTTTGAGACCTGTTTCCAGAGCCCGGTTCCCACATATGCAGATATCTTTTGTCATATTCCTGGGGCCCACAGCCATTACAGTGGGAACCTTGGCAGCCTTCTGCACCATGAGATCCTCAATGGCACACCATCGCATCCTTACTGCTGCTTATTCCACCTGGCACACAGAAGGGATTCAAGAAGTGTTTGTTGAATTAATGAATGAGTACACAAACTCCAGAAAACTCCAATAGAGTTCTAGATTTTCAAAAGTGTAGCAAGAACCAATCTCCTTGCAGTCAATAGTAGGAGGTGGTCCAAGGTGCCTTTATATTGCCCTAAATTGAGATTATTAGATCTAAAAAGAGGGCCACATCTAAAGTCAGCATTTTGAACCAAAAGTTAAAACTGGCCTTGGCAAGTCCTTCAAAAGCATCAGGTTGGAAATACCATGCAAGACAGAGACCCACTGCTCAGGAAGCTGATCAATGCACATCCCTTATTTTGTCCTACCTTGGAGTACATGCTCTCTGCCTGCCAAGCAGTGTAGTAAATTTCAGTAGGCTAAATGCACATACGATGTGACTCTTTCTTAAGACGTAAGTCAATGCCTTTTCTGAAGGAAGTGTTTATTATTTTATCCTTGCAGTGGTTTTCCTTCCCTCTCAGGAAGTTGCAAAACCTGACCCTTGAGTTTTATAAGAGACTCACTCTCATGTTAAAACTTCACCAAAACTAATTGATCTTACATTTTGCAGTATTTCTATATCTCACACATTTTCCATAACTTTTATAGTCAGTGGGGGAAAACAAAAATTCTACACAGAGATTTCATACTTGGATCACTTTTTGATTCTGAGCACATTAAAAGCTGTCCAGAACCCTGTTCCCATCCATCGCTTTCTATTCTTCAGAGCTCTAGAGGAGGTCAGACCATAGGCTGAGAGCCAGACTGCTGAGGTGTGTATCCCTGCTTCTTCACTTACTGAAACTCTCAGGGCTTCAGTGTCCTCATCTGAAAAATGGTAATAATATAAGACCTTTCCCAAAGAGTCTCTCATGTAGAACATTCAGTACAGTGCCTGTCACTGAGAATTCAGTGACGTTAGCCATTAGCTGTTATTGCATGAGTCTGCGTCCTAAGCATCTTATGAGTAGTAGCCCAGCTGTTGAATATCCTAGCTCCTTAACTAAATGTGAATAACAAAGCAATTTTTAAAGCCTTTTAAAAATAAACTAATCTTCAGAATTGAAAGATCATGAGTGGTAAGATAGGTAGGTATGTATGTCTATCCAGGATAAATAAGGGTGACAGAGGCAGAAAAGGGAAGATGATATGTCTTCCTCCCTCCATCTCCTCAAGGGCTCCAGTGATCAGCACAACTCATGATTTATGTGATGGGGTGATTTGGCGAGGGGCGTAAGAGCTACTGAGCTTAACAAGGGCAATTTTTCTTTACTCACTATTTATCATGTATACCCTATCAAAATCCAAAAGAGATTTGAAGGAGACACATACCACTTAGAATCTGAAAATTTTCTTGCTTCTACTTTGTAGGAGGGAAGTCAGTTTTCTAATTATTCTCAATTCTCAAACATACTATGCTACTAGATGTTGTCTAGTCTATTCTTTTCCCACTTGTCCCCTGCTTACAAGACACTATACTTCTCTGTCTTCCTTTCTTGTCACTAGCTCATTTTTATTTATTTATTTATTTATTTTGGTCTGCTTCTTAGCTTCATTCTCCTTACACCTCCTACACCTTAGATCTTTTCTTGGTCTCTCTCATGGACCTCTCAGGTCTTATACTCTACCTGGGTGATCTCAATTTGGTCTGATGGCTCCAACCACCATACTTTGGCCAAGGAACCCTGTATCTGTATTGCTACATCAGTTCTTTCTCTACAGTCCAAACCCATGTAATTGCCTTCAGGAAATCTCCCCTTGGATCACTTACAGACGCTTCGAACTCAACATGTCCAAACTGAACTCATCATCCCCTCAAACGTGCTCCCTTATGGCATTCCCTATCTCAGGAAATGGCAGCACTCTCCACCCAGTTAATCAAGCCAGGAATCTATGATTCAATCTTAACTCATCTCAGTTCCCTCACTGCCTAAATCCAGTCAATCACCAAGTTCTCTTAATTCTATTTTCTAAATCAGTTTCTTTTAAATTTATTTTACCTTCAGTGAAAGAAACAACTATTGCATCATGCCAGCATGCATGTGCATGCACACACACACACACACACACACACACCCCATGAGTGAAACACAAGTTTCATAAAACAATTTTTATCATCATTTTATGTAAAGTTTTTTTAAATTTTCTACTGGGTGAAGTTAAACTACCAACTGAAGAGTTTGCAAACGTCCCAAAGATCCAACAATCCTCTCTCTTGACCATCTCCAGCATGCTACTGCTTATGACCCACAATTTGATAGATGCCGGTCTAAATATTTCTTAAATCTACCCACTAATTTTCACTCCCAATGCTATCATTCCAATCTTGGCTACCACCAACTCTGATATAATGGGTTTCCAGGTCAACTGATCTGTTTCACTTTTATTTGAAACCTCTCAAAGACTTTCTGTTGTCCACAGAAGAATACAGTCTATAATCCTTACCATGGCTTAAAAACCCACCTACAGTTTGGTGTCTGTCTGCTCCCTCATACCCTCTATCCATTGATCTCAACAAAAATGTTTTCTTCTTGAATATCTGGGAGTTTTCCCTTGTTTTCAGGTCTTTGAACATGTTATTCCATTTGTCTAGAAAGTTCTTGCCTCCCATCTTTGTTCACCTAACTCTTACTTATCCTTCCTATCACAGCTTAAATGCTACTCATTCATTCATTAATTCATTCATTCATTCTTCTACTAGATGGCAGAGAGACTAAATGCTGGTGACACAATGTGAAGTAAAAATAAGGGCATCTGGGTGGCTCATTTGGTTAAAGTTGGCTAAACATCTGGCTCTTGATTTTGGCTCAGGTTGCAATCTCAGGGTGTGAGATCAAGCCCCACGTCAGGGTCACACTGAGCATGGAGCCTGCTTAAGATTCTCTCTCTTCCTCTGCCCCTCCTTGCCCTCTCTCTCTTAAAAAAAAAAAAAAAAATTTAACAAGGGAAGTAAAAACAGTCCCTCGCCTCACAGAATTTAGATACTCTAGTACTCTAGATGGGGAGAAACATATTCCAATAAAGATATCATTCAAATTTAAGTGCTAATAAAAGAAGAGCTTATAAAATAGATTCATGACTCCATAAGGAGTTTATGAAAATCTGACCTAACCTAGTAGATCGAGGAAAATTTTCCTAAGTGATGACTGGTAAGTTATAATAGTTAAGATATAAAGGAGAAATATAACCTAATGAGTCTAAGGGATAGAAAGCTAACAGCATAGGCAGAAAGAGGAATGTGGAAAAATCTACATGGCGGGAAGAAATATGGTAAAATCAAGGAACCAAATGAAAGTCATTGTAAGAGCCAGGTATGAGACGGAGTTTGAAACAGATAGATGAACGCTCTAGAATGTGTTGAAAATGTAGGTCTTTGGGGCACCTGAGTGGCTTAGTTGGTTAAACATCCAGACTCTTGATCTTAATTTCAGGGTTGTGATCTCAGGGTCACTTAAAAAAATTAGGTATTTAACAAAAAAGGAATGAGAGGCCATTGCCATGTTTGAAGCAGGTATATAATGTGTTTAGATTTCTGGTTTAAAAGATTACTCTGGCAATTGCTAGGATGAATCAGAAGGAGACAAGAATAGATGTCAAGACAACTAGAAACTATTACATTACTCCAAACAGAGATGATCATAACACAAATGAAGGTGATGGAGATGGGGAAAAATATCAACATATTGAAGAGATGTGTGAGATAACCTTGAGAGGACAAGATAATGGACTAAATATATGTGATGCAAGAGAGAAAAGTAGCAAAGATGACTCCCAGATTTGAGCTGTAAAACTGAATGACTAGTAATACCATTCACAGGGATAAAGGAATATCAGAGGAGGACCAGGTTTGAGGGATAAGAGCATGACTTTGGCTATAGATATATGGATTTTGAGGTATGTTTAAGGTGTATTGAGCACTGTTTTATAAACTTCTCTGAAACAGAGGAGAGGTCTGGACTAAGACGTAGATTTGTGAAATTTCCATGTATAGGTTTTAGACATGAACCAGTGAACAAAAATAAACTCATTACCTGAGAACGCACAATATGAAAAGAAAGCTTAAAAACCAAACCCTAAGGAAATCCAACTTTTAGTGGTAGGTGGTGGAGGGTGAACTTACAAAGAGAACCAAAAAGAGTGGCCAAAGTGGTAGGAAGAAAACCAGGAGAAATTGACGTCAATGAGCTACTTTGTTTTGGTGGAGTATCAAGACTTCTGTAGAAGCCAGACTGTTGTGGGAGGAATGATTGCAACGTATAGATATAGAGTCAATGAGTACAGACTCCCTGGAGAAGTTTGCCTTTAAAGAGAAGACATGTAGAACAGTATTTACAAAGTTGATGGAAACTTTTTGGTTGTGCTTTAATAAAAGATATCTCTGTCAAGAGACACCTGGGTGGCTCAGTCAGTTAAGTGCCTGCCTTCAGCTCAGGTCCATGATTTCAGGGTCCTGGGGTCAAGTCCTACATTGGGCTCCCTACTCAGTGGGAAGCCTGCCTCTCCCTCTGCCTGCACGTCCCCCTTCTTGTGCTCTCTCTCCCTCTCTCTCTCTCTTTCTGACAAATAGATAACAAAAATATTGTTTTAAAAATCTGTGTCATGTAGCAATTAGATAGGAGGCATTAATAAATATTATTTTTAAATTGCACATTCAACTGAATTAAAATGGAGGGTATATTTAATAATAGACAATCCTAGAAGTCATATGATACTCGAATATCTGCATATTTTTGTGTATGCGCACACACACACACACACACCACAATTATCCATTTTTTAGGCTAAAATTAAAATTGGTGTCATTACCTTAAGAATAAGCCATTCGGGCACTAAGACAGAACGGCTTTAACAAGATAGAAATGGAAGTCAACCAACAACTGGGAACTCTCCACAGATAGATGAGCAAGGCTATGAGTCATTTTTGTGCAGGGAATTGAGCCCTGATTGTATCAAGGAAACAAATGGTGAAAGCACAACTTGTTAGGACAAGTGGGTGCATCATTCACACCAATCCAGTGAAACCCACATACATAACAGGACTTCTATATCTGAGATATAGTCAAGACAACTTAAAAAAAAAAAGAAAAGCTTCGCTCCATTTTTGGAGATTCTATTAAATTCCTCACTTAGGGAAGCAAGTCCATGCAGCAGAAAAGAAATCAGTTGTGCATCGCTTTTCCAGCTTTGCTATTTTTTAGATAAGTTCTTTAGTTCAGTCTCAACCCCTTTATCTGTGAAATAGGGATAATCATACTTCATAGGGTGGTTGGATAGTGAAGGGGATTACATATGCTCGTAAAACACCATACTCAGAGTAGCTATCCACCAACCTGCCCTGAGAATTTTACATTTCCACTGTTTTAATGGAACACAACCACATTCTTTTGTCTACTATTATCTATAACTACTTTTGCACTAAATGGCAAAGTTGAGAGTTGTGACAGAGAGCGTATGGCCTACAAAACTGAGAATATTTACTATCCAGTTCTCTACAGAAAAGAGCACAGGATAAAGAAAATATGGTCCATATATACTATGGAGTATTATGCCTCCATCAGAAAGGATGAATACCCAACTTTTGTAGCAACATGGACGGGACTGGAAGAGATTATGCTGAGCGAAATAAGTCAAGCAGAGAGAGTCAATTATCACATGGTTTCACTTACTTGTAGAGCATAAGGAATAACAGCATTGGAAGATGGAGAGGAGAAGTAAGTTGGGGGAAATTGGAGGGGGAGACAAACCATGAGAAACTGTGGACTCTGAGAAACAAACTGATGGTTTTGGAGGGGAAGGAGATGGAGGTGAGCCCGGTGGTGGTTATTATGGAGGCCACGTATTGCATGGATCACTGAGTGTGGTGCATAAATGACGAATTCTGGAACACTGAAAAGAAATTTTTTAAAAAGAGCCTAGGGATTAGGGAGGAGGGTAGGGTTGAGACTTTTTTTTAAATTTTTTTTAAGTTGTTGGCAAAGTGCCTGTCATATAGTAAAGGCTTAATAAACAGATGTTGCTGTTTTTTATATTTTGTTATTCAGTTATTAGTTCAACAATTATTGAGCACAATCTGTGTGTCAGATACTGTTCCAAGAGCCACAGAATCTAGCTATGAACCTAACAGATAAAAATACTTGTGCTTGTTGGACAGACAATAAACAGATCAGTAAAAATAAATACAGTAAATTAACTGGCTGGGGAGAAAAACAAAGGGATGGAAAATAGGAAGTTTCGGGATAAAGGTTGCAACTTTTAGATGAAGTGGCCTGGGAAGACCTAATTGAGAATGTGTCCTTTAAGCAAAATCCAGAAGGACACAAGGGAACGCTGGGAATACTAGAGGGGAGATCGGGATAAGGAGTAATGGTCCAGGCATGGGAACAAATATAGAGCACTCAGTGTTCTTAAGGAAGGCCAAGGAGTCAATGTGGCTGGAGTGGATGAGCAAGAGGAGAAGAGGAGAAGAAAAATAAATAAAGTGCCCAGCAAGCCTATGTAGAGCCTTGAAGAACCACTGGGGGTCTCTGGCTCTTACGCTAACAAGAGCGGAAGCAAAAGTTCTGAGCAAAATAGTGGCACATCCTGATTTCCATTTAGTCCAGATCAGTCTGGCTGCTCTAATGAGAATAGCCTATTGACTAGACTATAGCAAATGTAAATGCAAAGGCCACAGGAAGTTCTTGCAGGGGTTCTAGTGAGACGTGGTGATGGCTTGAACCCAGATAGTAGTGATGGCAATGACAGATAGATGTCTTGGGTATATTTGGAAAATAGAGCCAATGGGATCTAAGGATGGGTTGGATGTGAGTTGTGAGAAAAGGAAAGTCAAAGATGACTCCACATATTCTGTCCCAAGCTACTACTGCAGTTATGTAGCAATCACTGATGTGAGAAAGGAAAGATGTGGGAGATGCATGTTATATGTGGGGGAGCTGGGGGTAGCCATGCAGGAATTAAGATACAAGGATGATGATGTCATCGTGGAAATGTTGGGTTGGAGATGCATCCTCCCATGGGAGATGTGCAGTGGGCACCGGGGTATAGAACTTGGAAGATCAGGAAGAGGTCAAGACTGGAGATATAAATTTAGGAGTCATCTATAGATAAAGGGGATATGGTTGTGGTTGTTATACCTGGTCAATAGTTTGAGATGGTTGCATACAAACTAACAGTGCATCACAAACAACGTCAGAGGAGCAGAGGCCTGCATTAGACACCTTACCAAAAGCTGCTAGTGACAGTTTCATTCTACCAGAAACAAGTAGAAATCCAGAAACAGGTAGAAAAAACACAATTAGCATTCATAATTTGAATGGCTCCTAATTTGCCTAATTGAGGAAACAGTTTTACAGTGAGTCAGATTATAATTTTATAAGTTGATTTGCAAAATCAATTATAGCTTTACAGTGTTACATTTTTGGGGAATTGCCTATTATCTCAGTGGAAATTAATAAACCACTTGATGAGCACACAATACTCCTTATACCAGTGAAGAAAAGATTAGGAAGCTAAAACTGCCTCTAATTTACGGACAAACAGAATATGATGCATCAGAATCCCACAGGGTATTTCTAACAATTTAATTTCTGCGATTCTCACAAATCCTTCGGCCTTTTAAGAAGGAAAAATCTTGACTAGTTCCCCTTCCTCTTTTGGTAAAAGGCTTTTAGTTTGGACAGTTATTCAAGCTGACCCAGATGGACCTAATGACCATCTCTTCCCACTAAGACAGCATTTCTCCACTTTCTTTCATTACTAAGCCCCCCACCAAGGAAACTTTTTAGGTTTTTTTCCTCCTAATATCCAACCTACAAAAATGTCTTATTGTGGTAAGATATATATAATATTTTTATCATTTTAACCATTTATAATTGTACAATTTAATGTCATGGAATACATTCACAGTATTATATAATCATAACCACTATATTTATCCAAAACATTTTCCTTATTCCCGACATAAACTCTGTGCTCATTATATCTTAACTCCCTATTGCCCACTCCTCCCAGCCCCTGGTAGCCTCTATTAGACTTTCCTGTCTATGAATTTGCCTATTCTAGTATCTCATATAGGTGGAATCATACAATATTTGTCTTTCTGTGTCTGGCTTATTTCACTTAGTACAATGTTTTCAAGGTCCATCCATGTTGTAGCATGTATCAAAATTTCATTCCTCTTCATGACTGAATAATATTCCATTGTATGAATAGACCAATTTTGTGTATCCGTTGATTCTAAGTGGACACTTGGGTTGCTTCCACCTTTTAGTTATTGTGAATAATGCTGCTATGAACATCAGTATACAAATGTCTATTTGTGTTACTGTCTTCAATTGTTTTGGATGTATAACCAGGTGTGAAATTGCTGGGCCTATGAAATTTTAAGACCACAGATAAACTGTGTATCTACTGTGTATCTATTTATGTTCTTTGTCCATATGCGTCTGTGCTTTACACATAAGAAGAGTAAGATTTCTGAAGAAATCTTCAGAACAAATTATCACCTCCTTAAGTGGGAGTGATATCACCCTCACTGAGACTGCAAGCTCTAGGGGAAGATCCCCAGGTTTCCTGCTTTGATGAGGTAAATAGGTAGGTCTGCTTAACAAAAATTGAAGCCATGGATTACCGGAAGATGACCCCAAAACGCATAAGTATAAAAAGTCATCTTTGTGCCCCATGCAGTAATGTTATTTGTATTTTCATTAGTCTTCAACATTGACAAGAATTGATAAAATGATGAGCCAAAGAATGTTCTGGAAAATTGCTCTTAGAAGTTGTGTCAGGACCAACCAATAGAGCAAATATTCTAATGAATTTTCTGAGAACAGTGGAGATTAATGATGTTGTATTCCCATTGAGCCTAAAATATCTCTTGAACACAATAGAATAATTAAAAGCAAGTATTTTTTATTTAAATTCAGTTAGCCAATATACAGTATATTGTTAGTTTCTGATGCAGAGTTCAGTGATTCATCAATTGTATATAACACCCAATGCTTATTATATCACATGCTCTCCTTAATGCCCATCACCCAATTACCCCATCCCCCACCCACTTTAGTTTGTTTCCCAGAATCAAGAGTCCCTCTTGGTTTGTCTCCCTCCCTGATTTCTTCCCATTTAGTTTCCCCTCCCTTCCCCTATGATCCTCTGTGCTATTTCTTATATTCCACATATGAGTGAAACCACATGATAATTATGTTTCTCTGATTGACTAATTTCGCTCAGCATAAAACCCTCCAGTTCCATCCACATCAATGTAAATGGTAGGTATTCATCCTTTCTTTTTTTTTTAATTAACATATAATGTATTATTTGTTTCAGGGGTACAGGTCTGTGATTCATCAGTCTTAACACAATTTGCACTTACACAATTACACAATTCATTCACCATAGCACATACCTTCCCCATTGTTCATCACCCAGCCACCCCATCCTTCCCAACCCCCTCCTCCAGCAACCCTCAGTTTGTTTCCTGAGATTAAGAGTCTCTTATGGTTTGTCCCCCTCTCTGGCTCTCTGGTTTCATCTTGTTTCATTTGTCCCTCCCTTCCCCTATGATCCTCTGTCTTGTTTCTCATCCTTTCTGATGGCTGAGTAATATTGCATTGTATGTATGAAATGGGGGGCGGGGGTACAAATAAAGGATCCAAAGATCCAGATGGTGGTTAGCCAGGTGTTGGTGAGGTTATAAGATGGTTCCATCAGCAGGTGAACACTGCGCCCTACACTGAGTATACTGCTGAGTACACACTGTTATTTGGTTGGAAGGCTGTATGGCACATACTCACCTAGATTTAATTATAGTGTGCTTGCCTGATGCTATATTGTTTCCATATGTAAGGAAGAAATTAAGATTGTATAACAGTATTGAGAAAAACAACACTTTCAAATACCTGATCAGAGCCCATCAAATGTCAGGAAAAAGAAGGAGAAGGCAAAGAACTGCCTGATTGGAGGAGACTAAGGAGATTGTGACTACGAAAGACCCTGTTGGATCGTGAACCAGAAAAGAGGCATTAATGGGGAAATGGGAATTCTGAATAAAGTCTGCAGTCCACTTAGTAGTGTTGTACCAATGTTAATGGTACCTTACTAATTGTACTGTCATTATTGAAGATGTTAACATTCAGGGACACTGGGGTGAAGGGTTTGCTGGAACTCTGCACTACATTTGCAACTCTTCTGTGAGTCTAAAACTATTTTAGAACAAAAAGTAAAAGAAAAGGGGAGCCTGGGTGGCTCAGTGGGTTAAAGCCTCTGCCTTTTGCTCAGGTCACGATCCCAGGGTCCTGGGATCGAGCCCCGCATCGGGCTCTCTGCTTGGCAGGGAGCCTGCTCCCTCCTCTCCCTCTCTCTGCCTGCCTCTCTCCCTACTTGTGATCTCTATCTGTCAAATAAATAAATAAAATCTTTAAAATAAAAAAGTAAAAGAAAACAGGGGCAGCTGGGTAGTTTAGTCAGTTAAGTGTCTGACTCTTGATTTCTGTTCAGGTCGTGATCTTAGGGTCGTGAGATCAAGCCCCGCATGGGATTCTGTGCTCAGTGCAGAGTCTGCTTGAGACCCTCTCCTTCTGTCCCTCCCCCCTGAACACTGTGCACACACTCTCTCTATCTCTCTCAAATAAATAAATGAATCTTAAAAAAAAGTAAAAGAAAACAAACAACAACAACAAAGTTTCTGATAGTTCCTGGGTGTCAGAAGCACACTTGTAACTGGCATTGCTGAAGGATGGTTGGAGTGGGGTGGTCTATATTTGCAATAGCAGGAACTTTGGAATCTGACATGAGAAGAACTCCTGTCTTTGTCTCCTTTCCAATTCTATTGCAGGGTATGTTGGGTGCATCATGTAACTGGGATGTGGGTGTACCCTTTCCTGGAACACATTGGCCCAGGAGCCAGAATCATCTTCTTTGGGTCTACAACCATCTTAATGAACTTTTTGTACCTGCTGGGAGAAGTTCTGAACAGCTATATCTGGGATACACAAAGAAGTAAGTATTATTTGGGGGAGCATAAAACAGGAGAATGGCTATCTAAAAGAGTGTGTGCAGACACTGAAGGAAAATTCCATCATAGCACAGGATCACTTAGGAAGAATTTCATTTTTATAACTACATAGTGTTAATTTAAGAGTTGCTGGCTGTTACCTGAAAGGTTTATTACTCACTTTGTCTTATTAGCTAGTCAAACATCCAAATCTAAAGAAAAGGAAGCATACTTATAAAATATTATAGGGAGAAATGTAGTGTTAACTACAAAAAAAATTTTAGGAAGTTCATTCTGATCAACAAAATACTGCCTTAGCTAAAGGGACCCCCCCAATAAATAGAACAAATTATTAAATGTAAACAAACAGTCCCATTAAAAGCCACCCAGACCTCCACTTCTTACATCATCCTTTGTGTGAGCACAGTTGCTTCAGAGAGTTCTCCCCACTTTTCTGCTAGAACTCCAAGCTGTGCAGAATGCCTATTGCCACTGTGATTCACCAGTGACTGTCATTTTCAAGGACTGAAGGTGGCAAAGAGGCACAGGCAATAAAGGGTAATACATCATTGCTGCCAAACTCTCTTAACCTATGATTTGGTTTCTCTTTTGTTTCCGTTTATGGCAGAGCCTCCATCTTGGCAAGACACATAATCTTACCCAAGCTGTGCACACCCGATCCAAAGTGTATGTCAGATAGCAGAAAAATGGGAAGGTGGAAAAAGCAACTGCATGGCATGCAGCCGTTTGAGTCCTGCATGAAAATATATTGAAGGGCAAGATGGTCCGGGAATTTTAGAGAGCTCTGGGCATCGCCAGTATAATCACAACATTCTAGACGTCACCTGTAAATGATCTCTGTTCCACAAACATGGAACGCCCTACTGTGCCAGACACTGTGCCAGGAACTTGATCTAATTAGACAAATAAAACGCAGTCATTGCACAGTTACTGGATTGGACGTTTTTGTGTGTGGATCTTCTAAAATTGTGCATGCCAAGGTGTTGGTCCGTGGTAAATGGCCCAGAGGAATTTGAGGATTTCTTTTCTCAGCAGCTAGCTTGATTTTAGTAAGTGGTCTATTAGAAAAAGTCTCAAAAATTTTTATTCAGCTCAGACCACAACTTGGGAAACCAGAAATGAATCCTTTGATAATTCCTTCTCTGTTCAATGAGAATAGGAATCTTTATTAGTGAACTCATTATTTAGATAACTTACAAAAATATTTTAAGAACAAAATGTGAACTTTTCTCAGCTTCTTGGGAAGAAGGCCATATTTAAATTTAGGCTAATATATTTAATATATGTTATTCAGGAAGTATTTATTACTCTTTCCCCTTGATTAGCTTGATTCCAATGGTCATTTGGCCATTGTTCAACTACTTCTAAGGCAAGATGGCCTGCAAACTAAGAGAGAGAAAAATCCAGTGTAGCTTCATAGAATGCTGCTCTTTAAAAACATTGAGTGAAAAAACAACAACAAAAAAGCAATGAGTGAGAAGTTATGATGAATACTGAAACTAAGGGTTTTTTAAATGATCTGTTCAACTTAATTTGTGTCATTCTCTTACGTAAGATTGACTAACATTTTGTAACTCATTTTAAGTATGGAGATTAATTTTATCTACATGGGCCCATCTAGTTAATTCCACAGAAATGGATGTTTCATGTCAAGTAGGCACATTTTGCTTTTCATTTATGAAAAGGATTGCAGACTGATGACCTCCTCTAAATTTGACCTGCCAAATGGCTTGTTAGACCTATACAGTGGGATTTTTGTTCTTGAAACAACATTTAAAAATTGAGTGATTACACAAACAGGCCAGATTCATCAGCTTATCAAATACCTTAGGATCTCACAACACTGAGCTCACTGTTCTCTTCTGGCAACAATGGATTAGAACTGAGGATAAGCTGCTCCTTGAGATGGCTCCCTAAGTATTCCTCCTTCTCACCCAGCCACTTTTCTCCATTACATTAGCTGCCTGCTTCTGTAGATAGTAAAATTTGAAACTGTTGATTAAAAGCAGTGTATGCTCTGTGTGTGTGTGTGTGTGTGTGTGTGTGTGTGTGTGTGCATGCAGTAAATTGAATGCAATCAAGAACAGTATTACAGTCCTGAGTACATTTACACCCTAAGCAAAATCTCTCAAGAAGCAGGGATACCACGCTGAGTGCCCTTCCTTGTATCCAAAATGATTTTTAATGGCTCCACTTCCTCCACTTGGTTAGGTTATACTGACTTCAACTTTGAGATAAAAATCACATTATTACAGAATCTGGGAATTAAAAAGAGTATTTGAAACCATCTAAGCTGGCCCTTTCTTTTTACTAACCAGCAGCTGACCTGGGAAATCCTAGGTGACCCACCAAAATGGTGGTTGCAGAGCCAATACCTTCTGAGTAATGTTCAATCCAGTGTTATTTCTAATGAGCCATCATCAGGTTGTCACCATTGAAAACCCAGCAGATGAGAGGGTAGAAACTTCACTAAGATCCATAGAACTAGTTTATAAGATAACAAAATAGATCAACCTGATATGAACTATGAACAAAAAGCTCTTAAAATAAGGTAAATTAATAGTCAGGCATTTGCTCTTTTTAAAGGAAAGTAACTCAAGGTGACTTTGAGACTGCTATATTGGTTTGCTAGGAATGCTACAGCAAAATACCACAGGCTGGGGGTCTTAAGCAATTGAAATGTAATGTCTCATGGTTCTGGGGGCCAGAAGACCAAGATTAAGGTATTAGCAGGATTGGTTTCTTCTGAGGGCCATGAGGGAAGGAACTGTTCCAGGCCTCTCTCCTTGACTTGTAGATGGCTGTCTTCATGTTCAGATGGCATTCATCCTTACGTGTGAGGTTGTCTCCAAAAATTCCCTTTTTATAAAGGCAATGGTCATATTTGATTAGGTCGACCCTGATAACTTCATTTTAACTTGGTAAAGACCCTATTTCCAAATACAGTCACATTCTAAGGAGACACATAGTTCCATCCATAATACTCTGCTTTCTGTCCCCAAAACTCATGTCCTCGTTCATGCAAAATACATCCCCAACAGCCCCAAATGTCTTTCCAGCATCAACTCTCAGGTACAAAACCTCATCTTAAATATCACCTAAATCAAGTATGGTTAAGACTTGGGGTATGATTCATTCTTGAAGCACAATTGCTTTCCAGTTGTGAACCTCTGAAGCCACACAGAAAGTTATCTGCTTCTAAAACACATTGGTGGGACAGGCATAGAATACCCATATCCTTTCCAAAAAGGAGAAATTACAGGGTGTGAAAAGGGGGCCACAGTTCTCAACGAAGTTTAAAACATAGCAGGGAAAATGCTAGATTTAAAGGCTTGAGAATGAGCCTCTTTAGCTGAATGCTCCATCCTCAGGGCTCACCAGGAGGAGGATGCAGCTCTGCCCCTGGGTGGTAGCTCTACCCGCAGAAGAGGGTATCCCCTGAACCACCTTAGGAGTCATTTTTCCTTCATTTCATGCTATCTATCTGTCCCTTTCATCCAGGCTAACAGTGTTTCTGCTAGTACAAAATTCTCAAAAAACCTTATTGGTTTCCCATTCACAGGGGCCCAAGTCATCAGACAAGAAGGTCCCCCACAGATCTTTCCTGGCTTCTGCTGAAATGGTTAATTGGATCCATGAATGATATGCCTAATCTCCTTAGCAAAGGGTTGTCCAGCCGCACCCTTGGCCTTCTTTCACTTTCCGAGGTTCTAAGGTTAGGACTTTAACATATGAATTTGGGGGCAGGGTGTGGAGTGACACACAATTCTATAACCACTGAAATCTTTCTGCACTTAATCTAGGAATTTATTCCAATTCCAGTGTGTCTAACTGGGGTGACCAATCTTATTAAAGTAAAATTTTATACGACCAGAAATGAAAGTGTCCAAAAGTGAAAGGTTAGGTTAAGGACAGGGAAAGTAAGCAAAAGAGAAAGGAGTTTGGAGCCAGGCTTGTGTGACAGAAACCTTCTCCCCCAAATGCCTATCCAGCTCATGTCCCACACAGGCCAACCCAGGCCTACAATGTTCCAGTGCTGCCCTCTGGTTGAGCCCTTCTCCCTGCCTGGCAGAATCACATGTGACTAACTCTCTCAGGATCAATCAACTCTTCTTCTATGTTCCCCAAAGTACATCCTGCCTCAGCTTTGTGACAGGTTTCTTTCTGCTATTCGTGTGGAAATTATACCTCTGGTTCTTCCAAATATTATTTACAGCTGTCTAATTTTTTCCCTCTACCTCAAAGCTGCCAAACTAAAGTAGGTGGGGAGCCATTTTTCCTGTCTGGGTCAATGAACACCCCCTGTTCTCCACCCCCCACTTTTGAAGATTCCACTATTGCTGCCAAGTCAACCCATCTGCAGGAGAACGCTTAGGAAGAAACAGACTTTAAAGAAAAGCAAGCAGTTATTAGTTCCTGAGAGCTTCTCCACAGGAGAGGGAACATGGGACAAAGTTGGGACCCAAGTCATGTGTGCTGTTTGAACAGAATCCACGTTATGTTTTTCCGCCTTTGCCTTGGTTACCAACAACTAAGACATCTCTTGGCCTTCTCCCCCTCAATCCTATTCCTCCTCCCTTCAGATGTCCTTACTCCTGAAACCAAAGTTTTCCTTAATATGATTTCTGAGAAGTACTTTGGAAAAAGTGTTACAGGTCTCTGCCAGTTCCTCAGTCATGAAAACCAAACCAGAAAGACTGCCTAAGGACACCTGTTCAGAACATGTTACCTGCCCTCCCCCATTACTACCCTGACTCCACAAAACAGATACTAGGAGTTGGAACCTGGGGGGAAGGGGAGTCCTTCTTAATATAAGCCTTATGATTATGACCCTCTGGGATTAGGCTTTAAATTTTTTTATATTATGAAATTCCATATTTTACTCTGCTTTCCCACTAACATAGCCTTCTGAGGCTTTCCTTACGTTCATTGTTTATTAACTGATTCATTAAAGATTAAGCTCCAACTATGAGTCAACACAATTTTGGGTGCTAGGGATATTATCAGAAACAAACCAGTTAAAGGTTCTGCCTTCAGAGAGCTTATAACTTATAAAAGAATACCAACAATACCTGCAAAACAGTATTTGGAGTTCTTTTGTTCCAGCAAAAGTCTCTGAGAATTTGGTTTCAGAGGATGAGTATTTAGTAAAAAGCAAAAGAAAAAAGAATTGGGAAACATTTATCAGATTTAACTTTAATTCATGAGAATGACTTCAACATTTTCATCTCCAGGAAAATGAAACATCATTAATTCACTATTCACCACAGACAACAGGCAAGGCTCCTGTTGGTCCAGTACATATGAGTCTCTCAGGAGGTAAAACGTAGTTCTACCAGGATTGGGTTGAATAGAAGGAGATCTTCCACAAAGATATGGAAATAAATCATTCCTGTGCCTAAAAAGCTGTCTATGAGTTTAAAACAAAACAAAACAAAACAAAACAAAATTCCTGACTTCTGAAAGTCTGGAGTTCTTGCCTTGAGAAGAAACACAACTAAAATAAAAATAAATGAGGGCTGTTTGAGACTCATCAGCTGCACACCTCCTGTTGTTAGAAGCTGGTTACAAAGCGGTCTGGTTGGGGTTTCTGTGCAAAACTCAGTGAGGCAGGAACTAACTTGCACCCATCACTCCCAGAAGCCGTTAAGACTTGGGAATGTCCTGACTTGGGGGGAAAGGGTGGGGACACAGGTCACTGAGGAAATTTCTGGAGAAAATTTCCTTCTGAGCTAGGAGAAAAGGGGTGGGTGCAGCAGGGTAGAAGGGGAGAGATGTGGGGATAAGAGAGGGATTTCTTGAGCAGCCTTGGCAAACCTGCTCACAATTCAATCTGATATTAAAATAAAGTACTTTGCCTGAATTTCTAGGTATGGAAGAAGAGAAAGAGAAGCCTAAATTGGAATGAGATCTAAGTCTAAATGAAAGAGATGGATTGAGCCGCCATTGAAGACTGGTTACCCCCTGGGCATTGGCAGTGCAGGAAAGGAAGCATCCAAGAAAGCAGTGGAATTCATCTCAGCCTTCCTGCCTCCCCCACCCCGGGGCGGGGGGTACATTTATAAAAAAACATATACAAGAATAGAATACAGTTATATCCCAAATAACTTGCCCTCATTATGTTCTAAATTCTTTCCAAATTCATTATTGATAACATCTTTTTTTCCCTCTTCTAGTTTTTAAAACTAAAATTGGTCATTGGATTTTAATTTCTGTGATTGTAATTCCATTTACTTGAGGAAGAATAAAACTCTATTGTGTTTCTTGTTAAGAAATATGTGAAAGTCAAAGGGGCAGATGTGGAGAAAGGCATTCGAGTACTGAGTCCTGCAGGTGACTGGGAAAATGAACCCAGGCCAGAGGGCAAGTCTGAAGGAAATGTGATGGATTGCTCCCTATTGCAATAATGTCACAGTTGCCTCAAACAGGCAATGTTAGTAATAATTACATCAATTTAGTCAAAACCCTAGTGTATTTGGATCTTATGATTTAATCTTGTGAAACTTTTCCTATATGCAAACTGAAACTTTAATAAAGACCAAACAACCCCAGCGTGATAACTGCATGGTGTATTAAACATTGGTGTCTCCTTTCTTATTTGTTTCTATTACCTGTTGAGAATGGGTTTACTGAACCTAGTTCTTAATTATTTTTTTATTTTAGGAAGTGTATCTTTTTGATAAATCTAAAAAGAATATTTTTTAAAAAGCTAATTTATAAAATCTTCGACCATAATTATTTTAAAATAAGACTAATGCAGAACATGTAGAGAATACATAAAAATAAATCTTAAAAAAAATGCAGGGATAAATAGTTAACTAATTTTTAAAAAAGAAAAATGTAGGGGAAAAGCTAATCAAAATAAAAGCAGAAATTAAGTAAGACAGCAGAAAAATAACAGTGGAACTGATATATAAGTAAATTGATTGATAAACACAGTATCTCGTCTACACAAATAACACTAAAATATGCAAACAAGAGGGAGAAACAAATACTTTGCAAGATAAGCATCGATGTGAAACAAATTATTTTAATTATAAAAATAAACTTTATAGTTCTATGGCAACAAATTCTTAGAACCCAGTGAAATGTGCAATTTTCAAGTAAATGAATTCAATAAGAATTGGAAAGCTGTAACAGACTGATATTCATGGAAGACTTCTTTTTAATTTCAAATAACTATCTCCAAAAAAGGAATTGGGTCCAGAGTGTCTCATAAGCAAGTCTTTGAAAACGTTCAAGTAACAACTCACATGTTATTTAAACTGTTCCAAGATTACAGAATGATGAAACACTTCCCAAATTATTTATCAAAATTAATAGAACCCTCAAAACAAAGCCAATGTAGCAAAAAAAAAAAAAAATCATTTGCTTAACTAAGATACTAACAGTATAAATCCAATACTATATAATTTTTCAAAACTTAATAAGGTTTATCCTAAAAATTGAAGGATGGCTAAATACTAGGAGTTTTATTCAAAAACATTGTCTCAATACAATCATCCCTGCTTATCTGCAGGGGACACATTCCAGGATCCCCAGTAGATGCCTGAAACCCCAAACAGTATGGAACCATATATATACTATGTTTTTTCCTATACATATGTGCTTATGATAAAATTTAATTTATAAATTAGGCACAAGATATTAATAGCAATAATAATAAAATAAAACAATTCCAACAATACACTATAATAAAAGTTCTGTGAATGTGGTCTCTCTTAAAATATCTTACTGTACTGTACTCACCCTTCTCATGATGGTTGATGTGAGATGATAAAATGCCTATGGATGGCATGAGGTATTGTTAAGGACACTGGCTCTGCAATACAGCATTGGGCTACCATTGACTTTCTGACACTATGTCAGAAGAAGGATAATCTGCTTCCACACCGCAGTCAACTGTGGTCAGCCGAAACCATGGAAAGTGAGACTTATGAATAGTGAACACTCAGAGAAGGTGGGGACCAGTGTAATGAACAAGAGAAAAAAGTCATATGATTCTCTCCATTGTTGCTCCAAAGCACCTGATAAATTTTAACAGTTATTTCTGATAATAACATTAATAATATAAAAGTGCCCCATATCTTGGGAAGGAATAGTCATCTCAAAGACCAAAGGCATTCCTTTTTAAGGTAAAAAAAAAAAAAAAAAGATACAGATGTCCATGACACTGTTATTATTATTTTTCTGAGGTCTTTGAGAATGTTAGGTCTAGCATAGAGTAAGTTATATTTTGACCTGGAGTGGAAAGGTTTTATGTTAAAAAAAAAAAAAGTGGTATGTAACTACAGAATTGATATTGGAAAAGAAAAGTGAATGCTTTAAGAAAAATCAGAAAAAGAGTAAAGCCACTATTTAAAAGGAAACCTTTCTTCATGAAGGAGTAAACCTGAAAATAAACCTAAACCTTTAGGACTTCCTGGAACAATTCCTCTGGGACTTTGTGACTATTCCTTTCCTCTAGCAAATAAAACTCCCTTTTTGAGCCACCAAAGTGACAGACAAAGAAGTTAATGTCGGTGGTTTTTTGATATAAAGCTGATTCCACTTACATCCATTGGCACAGTCTGGATTTCTGCATCATTGCTCTGTTTGAAATGTAATTATGTGTTCATATTTGGGGTTTGGTTTGGTTTTCTCATGATGGATCATTTTTGCTTTAGGAACTCCAGCCTCTGAACCCCAGCCCCACATCCTACAGGATGCCCAGGGCTGTCTCGACAGGAGCATGGAATGCACCAAGACACCCCTACCCAGCTTAGGCACCCACTGATCCATCACAGAAACTTTGCTTGCCCTGGAGCAGAATCTATCGGAATGAGTCTACAGATTGTTGTGTAATCACCGAGTGATAAGGAATAAATTACCAGCGATTTCTCCCTTTTGCTTGCAAGCTCACTTTCTCCCATCAGTTCTCAGGAGGATGTTCATGATTTACCCTCTTCTCTGTATACATATGTAAAGAGAAATCTATCGTCTGCAATCTAAGAGAAGAATGTGCTTCCAGCTCCACTCTGGAACATGAAAATTAATAATTAAATAATGCAAAAAAATAAAAATAAATTGTACCAAAGAAGCAGAACAATGAAAATCTTCTCAACTTATTTTACTGAAAATACACCTCAAAATAAACCCAAAAGAGCACCAAATTTCACTCCTCATAGATAAAATACTATGACTATAAATCTAATACTATATTAAAATAATAATTTTCCATGAACATATAATGTTTATTCTTCTCTTGATGGACATTTTACAAAGACAAATAAGGTGGAAAGATATGCTAAACTCTGAAAAAGAAAATTCTATTCTTATAAATGTAATTTCTTCCTCCAAATGATTTATAGGTACTATACAACTCCATCCTAAAGTTGCAAACTTTTTAAAATTTAACAGAAAAGTAAACAAGTAAAACAACTGAAAAACCTTGAGAACAAGTAGTTAAAGCCACTCATATCATTAAAATATATTGTAATTATAAATGTGATAATTAAAATAACATGGTATGGCTCAAGGATAGAAAGAAAAACCAGCAAAATAGAAAGCATGTCCAGAAACTGATCTTAATTTATACATATAAAGTTAGCAAATAATAAAATGGCATTTTAAATCAGTAAGAACATAATAAGTGATTGAATGAATGGGCTACAAGGGATGACTAACTAGTTGGTAAAAAAGAAAAGGTTGCATTCCTCTCTTGAAACACACATAAACAAAAAATACACACACATACAACTTCAGATAGATTAAATGGTAAGACATATAAAAAGATATAGAAAAAATATAAGGAAAAACACAGCTGAATATATCCCATATCATATAATGATATGGGAAATATGTATATATATATACATATATACATATGTATATAATTTTTCTTCAAATTTTTATTTAAATTCTAGTTAGCTAACATATAGTGCAATATTGGTTTCAGGAATAGAATTTAGTGGTTCATCACTTACATATAACACCCAGTGCTCATCATAACAAGTCCCCTTTTTCCTACCCATCACCCATTAATGCATATCCCACCCATCTCCTTCCATTAACCCTCAGTTTGTTCTCTATAGTTAAGAAACTCTTATGGTGTGCTTCCTTCTCTTTATTTCCCTTCCCCTATGTTCATCTGTTTTGTATGTTCCATGTATGAGTGAAGTCATATGGTATTTGTCTTTCTCCGACTGACTTATTTCACATAGCTCTAGCTCCAACAATGTTGTTGCAAATGGTAAGATTCATTCTTTTTGGGGGCTGAGTAATACTCCACTTTATAGATACACTACATCTTTATCCATTCATCAGCCTATGGACATTTGGGCTCTTTCCATAATTTGGCTATACTGTTAATAATGATTTGGTAAACACTGAGGTGCATGTGTCCCTTCAAATCAATGTTTCTGTGTTAAGTACCTAAATATTACATATAAATATATATTTAGAAATTGAATATTATATACAGCTGACCGTTGAACACCTTGGGTTTGAACTACATGGGTCCACTTATATGTAGGTTTCCTTCAATAAATACAATCCTGTATGTAAATGTATTTTCTCTTCCTTATGATTTTCTTAGAACATTTTCTTTTCTCTTAGCTTACTTTATTATAAGAATACAATACATAATGCATGCAAAATATGTGTTACTTGACTGTTTATGTTTTCAGTAAGGCTTCCAGTCAACAGCAGGCTATTTATAGTGAAGTTTTGCGGGAGTCAAAAGTTTTACATGGCTTTTTCACTGTGTGAGGGGTCAGCACCCCAACTCCAACATTTTTTAAGTGTCAACTCTATAATATATATGAGGAAATGGAATATAATATATATTAGGAAATTGAATGTTATATATAATATATATGAGAAAGTAGAATGTAAGATATATTAGGAAATTGAATCTACAGGTCTAGTAGCTGATATTGTGTGAAGTTATTGAGGGAAAACCATCTAAGATGTGTTTAAGACAATGATAGCAACATTTCATAAATAAGAAACCTGGAGAACTAGACTGGAATAGGGTTTGATAACGAACTTGGCTTTGGATTTTCTTATGTGTAGATCAAGGGCTATTTCAATGAAGTTGTAGGGGCAGAATCTAGATTCCAAAGAATTAAGGAGTTATTGGTGTTAGCGGATGGTAAAGCAGTAGAGATAGCAGTTACAGATTACCATTTAAAAAACTATATTTGGGGAGCCTGGGTGCTCAGTGAGTTAAAGCCTCTGCCTTTGGCTCAGGTCATGATCCCAGGGTCCTCGGATCAAGCCCTGCATCGGGCTCTCTGCTCAGTAGGAGCCTGTTCCCTCCTCTCTCTCTGCCTGCCTCTCTGCCTACTTGTGATCTCTGTCAAATAAATAAATAAAATCTAAAAAAAATAAAATAAAAAACTATACTTACACAGTGGAAACACACTCCACAGACAATGTAAACAATGTGGATACTGTTGGCTCACAACTATTCTGGGTTAGCCTTAGGAGGGAACACCTCCCCCACTGTTACAGGAAAGAAGGAGAAAGAGACAAATGTCCTTGGATGTAAGTTTGCCAGGCAAAAGACAAAGTTTATGGACTTGTTTCTGATGGCTTTGATGGCTGTAATTTTTCCCTCAAAGCATTGCCTGAAGAGAGAGAGCACAGAAGATGAGGTTGAAGCTTGTAATTTATCCTGAGAAGAGTGGCACAGACTGTGAAAACATAGAAGGCTTTCTAGGCCACACTGAGGGCCCCGGAGAGGGTTGAAGGTCGTTAATTTACCTTGATAGTAGCAAAGCTTATTGTGGAATTTCCCCCCGAGAAACCTCAACAGGCCAGACTGAACAAAAAAGTGGAAAATTTGGTTTACAAGTATAGGTGTCACAAAAGGACAAGCAGGTAAGTGTCAGGGTATTGGCAAGACTGATTGGAAGCATGAGTCATGGGGTCTAGAAGGAACAGAAGAGGAAAGATAGAGGACTGACACGGACAGTATATAAGGGTCCGGTAATTGGTAACCTCAATAAAATTGGGGGGAAAAATGTGTTAAGGAAATGAAGGCAATAAAGAGAAAGGAAGTCACAATCAGAGACTGTTGAAGTTTTAGAGGGGCACGAGATCATACTATTTCTTGCTTTTTAAGTTAATATAATGTGGTAGTAGTAGCCCCAAAAGATGTCCACATCCTAATCACCAGAGCCTTTGAATATGTTACCTTTTGAGGCAAAAGGGACTCTGAGATGTGATTAAGTTAAGGATTTTGAGATGTGGGTTGCCTTGGATTATCCAGTGTACTGACTATAATTACAAGGCCCTTATAAGATGGAGGGAGGAGGTCACAGTGAGAGGAGGAAATGTGACCATTTCTTTTGGAGTAAGGAAGGGCAAAGATTACAGAACTCAAACAGCCAAGGAAATGGATTCTGCCACTGGAGGCTCAAAAAGAATACTACCCTGTTGACACCTTGACGTGAGGATTTCTGACCTCCAGAGCTATTAGGTAAATAAATGTGCCACTAAGTGTGTGGTACTATTTTTACAACAGTAATAGGAAACTAATATATATGTTGTCATTAAGCATTTTTACATATTTATATGGGCTATTTTGCATTTTGCTAAACACACACACATACACACACACACACACACACACACACACACACTCAGATTAATAGCTACAATACCCAAAATTCTTATTTGTGACTCTCTAATAATTGAGTGACCAACACTTGTCCCTCACTAAGCCAAACCAATTAACCAGTGCTGACAAGCCAGCCAAAGTCATTCAAACTCATCTGATTTATTGAAATGAAAGTGCTGAAGATGACTGAAGAAGTCCCCATGAAAACACTCAAAGACATTTGGACACTTTCATACCTACTCATCAGCTGAGCAATGAAAATTTTTGAGACAGATGACCCTGATTGCAAGTATCATTCAAAGGATTTGGGAGTAATAAAATGCCTACACTTGCTACAGGGAGATTTGCCAGGAAGAGAGGTAGACATCTTACGGCTGAGCTCTATTGAAAAAATATACTTTTAAAGCCTCAGTAAAATTCTCTCAAGGGAATTTTGCAAGCGTGTTAATATCAGGCACAATATGAAAGCTTTTTTTAAATGTTGTCTCTGGTTTGACATACATGCATAAGCACTTTGATATGTTTGATAGAGTAGTCTCAATATAGATACATGCAAAATGAAATTCATTTATTTTCAAGCAACACTAAATGTTCTGGGTCCCCAAAACTACACCCTGCCTCAAGATGTCTGCCTAGGCCAGACATCTTATTTCTTTACCTCATTCAAGTTTAATATTGGATCCTGTGATTTGTGAAATCCAAACTGCCAAAATTCCCCCTCCCTCTCTGTCTGCCCTGTGCTTGGAAAAGAGGAGGGATGATCTCTGCTTACACAGCAAGTGACATCAGCGCTGGCGAGTCCCTTCTCTGTCTCCCAGCCCAACACCAAGGGGCTGGAATCAAGTGTTGGAGTGGGGATGAAATTGTCAGCTCATTAGGCAGCTCCACAGGGCCCACCCTTGCATAGTTCCCTTGTCCTCTTCTCCCCTATTACCAAGGCAATACCTAATCCACCCAAAAGTCTTTGCTTCTGGCAAGGCCCAGCTACCTTTCATGGCAAGCACTCATCAGTCTTTGCCAAGCCAAGGGTGGGAACACAGGCTGCCCTGGGGCATGCTCTCTTGAAGTTCCATCAACAACACCAAATGCTCTGTCAGCTCAGCACACACAAAACTACCCCCCACCTCCACAGTTCTTACTGGGGGTGGAGGGAACTTGGGAAACACAGATTTCAACACAAGAGGGTGGATCAAATAGAAACTTCCCTGCTCCCTGCCTCCCAAGGCTCTCCAACAAGGAAAGAGGAGGGAGAAGGTATTGTTAATACTTCAAGAACCTTCCTTCAAAGATTTAATATCCTTCCCCGCTCTGTGTCCTTTACTCTATAAAGACCAAAGGAGTGGGGTTTAAGAAACTGGTTCTGCTGGATGCCTTCTGTTAGCAAATCTCACAGTGTGGGACTGGCATCCAGAAGACATTCCTCTGAACTTAAAAGGTGAGACACTTGGCAAGTTTTATCCTGAACCATATACTCTAGTTGGCAGTTTCAGGGAAGCACAAACGTCCCTCATCATCCCTTTACCACTATTTCTATATATATAAATTTTGTATTACAGTCATCATTAATTTTGGAATTTTTTATATTACAAAGTGGTTTTCCAAAAACAGATCCCCAATAACGTGCCTCCAAGAAATGAGTTTTCCATTTGAACCGGCTCAGCTTGAGACTATAATCTTGGCACTAGTTAAGTTATAATTCAAGAGGTCAGTATATCGATTTCAACAGTCCAGCTGAAATTCTGGGCTAAAAGTTTCTGAGAACTAAGGGTAGAAGAGATAAGGGAGGAAAACCCTAGAATAAATAAGAGTTTGCATTTGTGAGAGAAGCCAGCAATCTGCAACATTTATTCTGCACTCAGAGTGGAATACTCAAAGCTGAAAGAAAATATATTGTGTCTGGAGAATTTCTGCTTCCTGCCATGAAGAAGTGATAGAATCTGGAATGATCTCCCCCGTAACTGTAAACTAGAAATGATTGGTAACGTACAATAAAAACACTCATTTTCAGACACTTGTCAACAGAGCTGCGTAGAACTAAGATCCCTGAAGAACGAAAAATAAACAAAGTGTGCCCTATGATCACCCTGGCTCTCTGCCTAGAGGCAGTTTCCAGACCCTCACCCTGGGAAGGGAATCCCAAACAAAGTCCAGTGGCCTCACTGAGTTAAAGAGCCCAAAGTTCAGGGAGACTGAGGTGACTAGAGTTTGTGGAGCAGAGCACTGGACACAAGGGAGTTATGAACAGAAGGAGCTCCAGAAATCTGCAAGGAGTCCCCTCAGACTAGCTGAATATCAATCTTCACATGAATATGTTTGGGGGAAAGAACAATTACTGAGGGGCCATACTCTGGATAAATCCAAGAGCTCACATAAGACCAGGAATAATTCATGTCCCCACTTAGCCAGAGGGAAGAGACTTCATTGATTAGAGAGAGCATTCAGAAGGGTCCAGTGATAGTCACATTTTTTGAGTAAAGGTTACTCAAGACCCACTCTTTAAAAGCTTTAATCGAAGTTTCAAAATTATTAAACTGATCCTCAGAAACTTAACCTCCTGCCAAAATAAAGCACAATAATCTTTAAGGAAGAGAAAAAAAAATCTGATACTCAAGACAAAATTTATCATGCCTGACTTCCAATCAAAATTTCCAGACATGCTAAGATGCAGGAGAACTTGACCCTCAAATTGGGGAAAAGTCCATCAACAGAAACAGACTCAGAATTGATAGAGGAAATTGGCAGACAATGACACTAAAACAACTATTACACTCCATGTGTCAAGAAGGCAAAGGGAAAATTAACAGGAGTGGAAGACCAATTAAAGATACAAAAAAATGCAAATAAAAATTTTAGATATGAAAAATACACTGAATGGAATTAACAGAAGATTAGAAACTATGGAGGGAAAAGGATCAACGAATGTGAAGAGACTGCAATAGAAATGATCCAAACAGAAGCCCTGGGGGAAAAAAAAAAAAAAGAATACAACCTCAGTAACCTATAGAACAATATATATGTAATTGGAGCCCGTTAGAAAAAAAGAAAGAAAGAGGGAGAGGCAGAAAATAATACTTGAATAAATGACAGAAAATTTTCACCTTGATATCCAGTACTAATTGCCCTAAGACTCAAGCAAGCAGGGACCTTGCTCTGGGCTTTTATGTCCCAGAGAGCATACTTCAGAATGCCCTCCTCAAGATATTCTAAGTCTCCCTCTGGTGACTGGAATCAGTTGAAACTAGCAAGGGTAAGATGCCTTGAGATTAGACGGGTACCTCTTGGTCCTGGTCCCAGATTCTCCCTTCTCAGACCCTCTAGTCTTCACCTATTATCAACCATATGCCCCAGTTCACTCGGGAATTCATACCTATGGAGTCAGCACAGGACCCCATAGCAAGGTTTTAGTTCCAGAGATGCCTTGCAGGGAGATTACTCCCTTTGGCTGGCATAATATTGTTTTTGTGGGGTCATGAAAGATTGGGCTTCCAGAATGGTACTGACATGTTGATTTTAAGTAATTCTCACTCATGTTGGACATGTAACAAGTTTAGGTTTCCCAGCTACTAAGAGTTCACTGCCAACCCTTGGGTTCAAGGTACGTATTTGGATCTATGCCCCAACGCTTACATGTCTACCTTCCGACTGCAGTGCCACCCACGATCACAGCACCTGCAGGCAGCAGGTGTCTTTCACCCGTGGTAGTGAGAATGCTTTACCCTATGCACTTCCCACATCCTGGTTGATTGCCCAATCCCCTCTGTAATCTCCACAGATATGTCAGCTGTCCTCTGGAAGTGGTTGTGCCTGTCTCCTCTGAGGGCTTTTGAGATCTTTGCTCTGCCATACCCATTGCCCTTCAGACTGATGTTCTATCTTGCCTCTGATTGGTTATCTTATTCCAGGATGGCTTTAAGTCACACCAGATGACAGGTGGACATTTCATGTACAAATGTGACTGCCCCTCTTGCTTCACTTGTAGACTCCCTCTAGTCTTCTCCCTGACAGTGGCAACGTATGGAATGCAGAAAAGTGGTCAACGTTGAGAAGATCACATTCTAGAAATACACCTCTTAGAGCCTAAGACTTCTACATTTGTGCTATAAAGTACCAAACAGTAAATTAAACATGACCAGAAAATGAAATGTCATTCACATTTCCCTGCACATTCTGGGTAAGACCTACATTTGTGGTCATGATCAACAAAGCCTGGTAATAACTTTCACTGTGTCTCATTGGAAGCCAGTATTCTTGGGGGAGGGTGGGCAGATGGGTGATGTGGCATCATGAGTAATGACATAATCAACAACAAGTAAACGGCAGTACAGAATTATAGGTGTATGATGATCTATGCTGTTTCGATACAAATAGGTTCTGGCTTTGTGAGTGATAAGAGCATTTCTCTAGATGGGAGATAGGAAGTAAGCCAGTAGCAATACATCTGACGATAAAGAACTAGAAGAAATGGCTTTTGGCCCTAAATAGGAAGAGATGGATACTGCAAAGAAACTTTCTGTGCACCAATTAGATAATAAACAAATGCATAAGTACCTCTTTTATTTCTTCCCTGTGTCTCAGAGAGGCCTGTGGACTTTACAGTGCATGTGGAACACAGAAAAAAAATTAAATTAAATTTTTTAAAAAGTCAAATTGTTTATATAGACAAAGGCCTGGCAAAAAAAATATTTGCCTGGAGCCCACACACCCTAGCAGCACTCCTGCTGATACCAAAACCAAACACATCACACAGAAAAGAAATCTGCAGACCAGTATCCCTCACGATCACAAACACAAAAAATCCTAGCATAGCATTAGCAAGTTGAAATCCAGCAATATAGAAAAACGATAATTAATATATCCACAAATAAGTGGAGTTTATCCCAGTTATACAAAGTTTCACATTATAAAAATCAATCAGTTCACCATTTTGGCTAAGTAGAAAAGAAAAGCCGCATGATCATCTAGCTACGTGCAGAAAAACATCTCACGAACCTAAACATCTACTCATGAAAGCATTTCATGTCTGGCGGAGGAGCCTGGGGACAGGTCTTTCTGAAATAGGGAGGGACTGATCGTGTTGTGGGGCTGGTTCACTGTGGTGTATCTACTGCGCATCCGTTCGGGACCAATGAGAGACTGTGGCTGAAGGGAGCTCAGAGACATTCTCAAGAGCCCGCCACTGGTCAGTGGTAGTGCTAGAACGCAGACATTTTCCTGTCTGCCTCTAGGCCGCATCCCTTTCCCAAACCACAGTGTCTCCTACAAAGAACAGTTAATTTCATTGAAGGAAATTGCATTTAGTACTATTAGGAAAAAAAAAAAAAGGAAAACAAGAAAAAACTGAGCACAATCTCTACTAAAAACAAAATTATATTTTTTTGTATATTGAGTGTATTTTTTAAAAGATTTTATTTTGTTTTTTTGAGAGAGAAAAAGAGAGTAGAGCAGGGAGAGAGGGAAAAGCAGACTCCCCACTGAGGAGGAGCCTGTTGGGGGTCTTGATCCTGGGATCATGACGTGAGACCAAGGCAAGGGCTTAACCGGCTGAGTGACCCAGGGTCATTTGAGTATATTTTTAATTCATGAATGTATTTTTGAGACCTGGATTCCCTGTACAGAGATTGCTATTCTTTTTTTTTTCTATAACTGAATCAGAAGGAAGTAGTTTGGTGGGACAGCAAATTAAACAATTTTGAAGTTTAATCACAACAACTCACTCATTTCACAAAGCTGAAAAGACCACAAACAGAAAATCCAGAAAAGTGACAAATATTACTACTTGTTAATTGCCCGCCTCTCCTCTATGCTACTTTTTTTTTTTTTTTTTTTGGCCTTTTCTGACTCACACTGCTCTTGTGATATGGTCTTCAGTGGAGAAACTAGAAAGATAACTTACCTTTTTCACTAGCATAGTCCAGTGAATTGTTTATTATTGTTGGTAGTCAAGATTAATAAAACGTGCAACTTCACACACAAGTATACTATTGTCTGTATGGTTTTTGCCCTACGAATGCAGATACCTATAAATGCTATTTCCACGATTCCCATTAAAAAGGAAAACAAACGGTGTGTCAGTATGTGTGCACACTGCATTATTGATTATATTCCTAAAGGAGAGAATTCCAGACCAAAAGCAAGGCATGGGTTCTCTGCTTGAGCAACATGTGAATTCCATGGCATTTCTCTTATCTTCCTCTGCCCTCTCCCACCATGACTTGGCTCAACGTGGGGAGAGGGCTGCCAAGGCCCCCTGCTCTGGAATCAACTCTCTCAGCTTCTCCAGCTCTCTCACCTCTCCAGATTAGAGGCCCCTGATCTGCTGATGACAGGGACCAGGAACACCCAACACCCAACAGCATCTTCTCCCAGACAGTTCCTGTCTCCTGTTTGGATGGAGGATTTTTGCACAGAGAGGACGATTTGACATTCTTGATCTCAGCTCCCTGTGTGCCTCCATCCAAGTTACGTGGGCTCAGGCAAGGTCCCAGAGGACATGGGAAGACATTCAGTAAATAGAAGATGGAAACCCTTGTGTTGTCATTCCGGAAGGGTCACTATGCAGTGCGACCAAATATTAGTCAGGCTCCTTTTCAGGTGGATCACTCTTGATAAACGCACTTTCAAGTTTGGAGTTGTTTAATTTTCGCAGGTAATGTTCCTTGAATTAACTTCTTGTTACACAATCTAATTTTTAGAGAAGGCGTTCTTTGGGACTCACAGTGCTCTACCATTTTAACATCAGTTAAGACTGTGACCAGGAGAAAACACCGTTTCCCTGTAGGAGGGCCTGAGCGTACTCTCTCCAGTCCAGCTATGTAGGGATGTAGAGTAAGCCCTGTAAACTGGGGAAAGCTGTTGACATTCTTAATAGTAATTGCTTTTTCACTGGGTGTTGTGCAAAAACAATGAATACTGTTACGCTGAAAAAAAAAATTAATTAAAAAAATAGTAATTGCTTTTTTACATGCAGTATACTTCTTATAGGAGTAAAGGGGGAAATTATCAGTCTCCTATTCCAGATACCTCTCCTTCTTCCATTCTTACCCAAGACTAGAACCTGTTTTACTTATTATATGCTTTCTCTCATTTTATTTAGACCTGAAATTATAATGGCTTAAACATCACCTTGGACCTATACATATCCTTTTGCACGTATCAAATATTACATTTAAGAAGACAATACAGGAAAAGTGGTTGGGGGATGCCCCAGGCATGGATCAGTATTAAAAGCAGCTGTGCTCTATTCACTTCTCTCAGGGAGCCTTCTCTCCTATCTCATGCCCCACCCGCACTCTCCACAGGAACCCTCTCCTCTGCTTCATAGATTTCTGGCCATTTGCTAGCAAGTCAGTTTCTCAGCTCATTATTTTTGCCCATTGATCGGACTTCAGCCCCTTCTCTTTATTCCTGTTCACTTGCCCCACCCCCTTCCACAATCTTCCTTCTCTCTCCTTCTTTCCAACAGCGGGTTTCATAACCTAAATGTGAGTGCTCACCACTCCCCACACTGAGAGGCTTGATCCCTTTTATGCAAAGAAATGACCGGCGAGGGGGCTTGAGACAAGGGTGTGGGCATGGGGACAGAGCAGAGTTGGGGTTCTGCCAGGACCCCTGCTAATCTTGAATAGCGTTCTTTTGTACCTTCCCTCATATGGGAATAGAAATGGAAAGTACCCGTCCCAGGATACTGCAAGTATTACTGCTAAATTGTTGGATGATTGTTAGGTGATTAACATATTGATTGTTGCCACAGACCCCCAAACTCTGGATCTCCCCAAGATCCTTCAACATTCCCTCATTCCTGTCACTGTCCCAGCCACAGCCCCTTCGGTTAGTAAATAGGAACAATCATGATAGAGAGCTGAAACAAGAAAAGGCAAATCGAACAGAATAACAATGTTCATTGCCTCTGTGACAACTTCCCAAGTTAACCTTCCTAAAGCTGAAAGGAAGCTATTCTGTCTGAAACAAAAGGGACCTGAATAGCGAGCTCGAATAGCATAGTGCCTGGGATGTCAAACTGCATAATCTGACAGCCTCAGGATTGACTCCCAGTTCTGCCTTTCACTGGCTGGGGGATCTCCCCATGAACCCCTCTAAGCTTCAGTGTTTTCTTCTGGGAAGTGGGAGACTAACTTCCCCTTTCTGGTAGAGCTGTAACAAATGTGCAGTGAGAGAGCTACCATGTACTTGACCTGGCTTGGAATAAGAAGATTGGAAACTGGTACTACTCTTTCAATGCCATGTGGTAGAACCTAAAAGGGCAAATTAGAAGTGAGAGGTATTAGCTGTCCTTTGGGAGCTCACAATCTAATCAAGAAAGGAAATTCAAAGAAAAGGTAACAATGTGATTCAGGAAAAGGTCAGTGTTATTATAGACAGTAGCCTTTGCAGGAGATGAGAAATTTGTGAACACTGAGGAAGGGGGTCAAAATGCTACAAAGGGCACAGAACTTTCATTTAGCGCTATGAAATCAGTAATTTTTAATGTATAGCAATCCAGTACTGTTTTCATCATCCTCAAAGTCCAGAGACAGTGGGAAATTACACAAGCTTTTGGAGGACAAATTCTATGACAACATATATTGAACTTAGCCTGAGTCTTAACCTTTTGCCCTAATGCGTGTGCCAGTCATATCAAAAGGGACCACTGAAATAAGCTCTTAATAAGGTAATTGTGGAGAGGGCAGTGAGGTTGCTCGCCTCTGCCACATGATCTCAGGCATCTCTCAGGGACAGTCAACCACTGATCACATCAACTCCCATTACCCATCTTTTTTAGGTGGTCTTCAGTCTAATCATCCACAGGTCAAGGCCACATTTTTGATACTCCCATGCAACCATTTCTTCAACTCTTGTGTTGCCTGTAAGGACCAATCAAGACCCTAGGATGAAAGCATTCCTTTTTCATCAAACAAACATTTAGTTATTAGTCACTTAACATATTTAAATTTTGATCACTTAAAGTAACAAGCACAAACTTAGCTGCATAAGAAAAAAGCCACTTGTACCGCGTTGTAAGATAAAAGCTCAACAGTCTAGGTCATAGGTGTCAGTTTCCTCGAACGAATAGAAGAGGCCTTATGTCGTTCTCAGTGGGCAAGGCCATTAATAAGTTCAGAAAAAATGAGGCTCTCCATACTCAGGGCATCTGGCAGGAATCTAGTGTGGATCAGATGCTGGGGTTGCTCTGTATTCTCTGCTTCTACCATAGCCAATCTCGAGCCCTCAGAAGTAAGTCAAAGTAGAGCAATGAGAATCCTCAGCTGATCTGGCAGCAGAGCATGGAAGGAAGAGACAGAACTCATCAGCATGTGGTTTAGACAAACCAAGGGCAGATCAGAATTCGGGCAGGCACACTTTGGTATTGTCAGGTTAAACGTGGACACAGTGGCCAAAGGTGTCATGGTGATGGCCGCTGGCTGCCCCCTTGCCTGGTGTACTGAGATTCCTCCCACCTCTCTCCAGTGATGGATCTCCTTTTAGTTCTACCATATCCCATGTTTCTTCTTCGTGGCCTGTTCCTATTCTGTACTTGGTATATTTCCTAGTAACAGCATAAGAAATGATGAATAGAAATGTTCTGAGATCTTATATATCTAAAAGCAGAAAATTTGTTTTTACTTTACATGTGAGTGAAGAGTTTGAGTCAGCATAGAATTTTGGGTCAGACAGAATATTCCTTCAGAATGTTGTGGTCTTCTAGCTCTATATCGTTTGCCCCAGTGCTGCTTTGAGAAGTCCAAAATCATTCTCACTCCTAATATTTGTATGGATCTGTTCCGTAGCAGAGATTCTCTGTTTGTATGTTTCTTTTCATACCCAACATTACTAAGTTCCATTATTATGTGCCTTGGAATGCTTTGTTTTCACTCATAGCACTGTGCAGAGATCCTTTTCAAACCCCTTTTATTTAAGAGACATGTCTTTCATGTCTAGAAAATACCTTGAATTACTTATTGGTAATTTTTTCCCTTCACTTTTCTCTGTTCTTTGTGTCTGGAAATCCTATTCAGATACTAGACAGCTTGGACTAGTCCTCTAAGTCTTCAATCCTCCCTCTAATCTTTTGTGTCATTGTCTTTTTGCTCTTCTTTTTTGGAAATTTCCTTATGCTTTCTTCTAATCCTTCATTTGACCTTTGCAACTGCTAACGTGTTTTTAATTTCCAAAAGCTCTTTTGGAAGAAACATTTATGTTTCCTGAATGTTCCATTTTATAGTACTCTCTATATGCTCTTTTTTTTCTGGATGCAATCTCTTTACTTATTTCTTGTGGCTTTTGATAACATTTTTAATAGATTCTTCCTTTCTATATAGTTTTTCCTTATTACAAGTTGTTTTTGCTGCTTGGTTATTTGGATGCCGCTCCTTCATTTTAGAGGCTACTCTCAAAAGCAGGAGAGTTCTTGATTGTCCATTCATGTTTAAAAGAGGAAGACTAAAAACTCAACTGGGATCTTTCAGCAAGCGGGAAGGACTGTCTGCTAAAACTTCATGTTATTTATCTGGACAGCTGAATGCTGTCCAATTATATTTGTAGGTCTTCCTTTATTTATTTATCAGATACCCTGAGAAGATACTTTCAAACTCCTGCCTGAAGGCCTAGAGAGTCCAAGGTCTAATTGACAGTGCCCTGGGAGTCAAATAGGGAGAGGAATGATGGGGAAAGTTGTCAGCATTCAGGATTTACAGCGTGTGTGTGTGTGTGCATGTGTGTGTGTGTCTTATACATAGATACACTGTTTTAGTCAGCTCAGGCTGCTCTAACAAATACCATAGGCTGAGTGGTTTAATCCACAAACATTTATTTATCACATTTCTGGAAGCTGGGAAGTCTAAGATGAAGGTATACGCAGGTCAGTGTCTGTGAGAGCCCTCTTCCTGGCTTACAGAAAGCCATCTTCTCATTGTAGAGGGCAGGAAGAGGAAGCCCTCGTGTCTCTTCCTATAAGGGAATCTTCTTAATCTCATTCATGAAGGCCTCACGCATAATGGATAGATGATAGATGGATAAATAGATAGACAGACAAACACATCCCACACACACATACATACACATAATCACCTGACTTGAAACCTGAGTTTAAGAAATGGTGAAGTATTTGGTCAAGAATAGGAAAGACTAAAAGTGTATTGAATTCTTTCATTTTTTTTTCCATTTTATTTATTTTTTCAGCGTAACAGTATTCATTCTTTTTGCACAACACCCAGTGCTCCATGCAAAACGTGACCTCCCCATTACCCACCACCTGTTCCCCCAACCTCCCACCCCTGACCCTTCAAAACCCTCAGGTTGTTTTTCAGAGTCCATAGTCTCTTATGGTTTGCCTCCCCTCCCCAATGTCCATAGCCCGCTCCCCCTCTCCCAATCCCACCTCCCCAATTGAGGGAATTCAGATATACAATTTATTATGACATTCAAAGAAATTAGGTTTAAAACCTTTAAAAACTTCCATTAAAAATGTGATTATGTTGAGCACCCGGGTGGTTCAGTTAGTTGAGTGTCTGACTCTTGATTTTGGCTAAGGTCGTGATCTCAGGGTTGTGAGATCAAGACCCACCTAGGGCTCCATATTCAATGAGGAGTCTGCTTCCCCTCTCCCTCTCCCCATATCCTATCCCACTCCCATTTGCATGCTCTCTCTCTAAAATACATGAATATGAATATATATATATATAAAAATATATGTGTGTGTGTGTATTTCCTTCACCTCATATTATATATATATATATATATATATACACATATATATATGATTATATTTTATTTTAGACTAGGTCTGAAGAGAGTAAATACAGTTTGTATTGCAAAATGCCATCATATCATACTTCCTACTCTATAATCAGACATTGTACCTTCTTTTTTAGGTTCACATAGAACACTGATAGAAATGGCTATATATTAGCCCACAAAGAAAATCTTAATAAATCCCTAGAATAAATACGCTATGGGGCAAAAGATAGTAGCCACTTAATTGTCCACCTGAGCAGGAAGAATTCACAGATAAGACCATATTTTTATTTCAAGAGTATAAGCACTGAATATACTAAGTAGAGAGGTTAAGCAGAGAGTTTTCTGGACAAAGGAGGTAATGAACCATTTCTAGAAAACAGGTGCACAGAGAATGAAAGGAAGGGAGAAGGCAGGAAATGAGGATGGAGAGGTCTTTTCGTAGCTTCCGCTCACAGGAGTTTGGATTTCAAGGGGGGGGGGGATTAGATTTTGAGCAGGTAAGTGACAAGCAGATTTGCATTTTAAGAAAATTGCCCGAGTTTCTATGAGAAAGAAAGGAGATCTCTGCTTTGATAAGGGCATAAAGGTAGGTGAAGCATGGAAATGTGAATAAGGGACAAATGAGGGATTATTTACAACAATGTTGTCCAGTAGAACTTTCTGCAATGATGCACATGATTTATGCCTATGCTGTCCAGCATGGGGGCCACTAGCCACATGTGACTATTGAGCACTTGAACTGTGTCTAGGGCAACTAAGGAACTGAATTTCTAATTTTCTTTAATTTCAGTTAATGTAAATAGCTGCAGAAGTTTATTGGACCGGGGAGCTTTAGAAGGTAGAACTGTGTGTGTGTGCGTGCATTTTTAAATTTTTTGAAATGTCTTCACTGAAGTATAATTGGCAAAAAAACTTACACATGTTTAAAGTGCACATTTTGATATTTTGACATATGCATATACCATAAGCCACAACGCTATCAAGACAGTGAGCATATCCATCACTCTGAAAGTTATATATAAAGTTAATACACCCAAAAAACAGATGCTGGATAAACATTAAAGGACACTAAATTTTATCAGCTGTTTCTGTGTTTGCTTCAGTATAAAATGTAGCAAAAAATAACCTGATGCCTTTTCTGACCTTGGTTCTTTCAGGTTCCTTTTTTTCCAATTTCAAAATTATATTAAAAAAATCTTACAACTAAGGCAAAAGTTCTGGAATGTGATGAAGGCAAGAAATAGGTTCAGACACATGATTTGGGGCTCAGAAAATCACGAGGTAGTTTCTGCATCAGGGTTCTTCACTTGCCTCAGGGAGGAACTGTCAGCCATTCCTAGAACATTTTTTTGCATGAAATTTGGGCTACTTTCAATAAATTACCATTATGCCCACACTGAAGAGAATTCTATTGTCCTCAGAAAATTCACTCTGAGATTTAAAATTTTCTGAGCATATTTTTTCTTTTGTGTATGTACATGTGTTTTTCATCTTAGAAGTTTTACCACTTAAACATTTGAATAACATGGGATTTCTGTCAGGAACATGTATGTGCTTTCTAGAGGGTATTAACTATTTTCAACATTTCCAGGAAAGAGAAAGAAAACAATTTGAAAGAAAGTTAACAGGAAAGGTATCATTTTCACTTTGAAATGAGGAATTTCTTAAATTTTAAAACATGTCAGTCTTAAGATATGCTACTTTTTGTTTTGGCTCTGAGGCTCACAGAATAGGCTTGCAGAAGCTCACTGGGGGCCTGGCTCTGCATGGCATCAGCCATGGGACTGGCATGGTGCTGGTTAATCTCTGCCTGTCCTGAAGTATAGTTAGAGCCAATTATTATAACTCTTTGAAAACTTAGTCATGTTGATTTATGAACTCTCCTTAGAGGCTGATATGGGCCTCTTCATTTAATGATAAAGATGAGAAAATTCTTATTAAAAAATAGATTTGAGATAAATCCAGGCACTCAGCTTAACACTGACCTTCCATTTTCCTTCACCTCATAAACCCCTTCTGGGTCTAGATAGAACAACAGTACTTCATACATACAAGCATCCATCCACTTATTTTACTAAGGAAATATTTATTGGACGCTTCCTGTGTCGGACATTTTTCTGAGGACTAGAGCTACAAAAATGAACAACAACAAAAAAATCCAACTGAGTAAGACAGAAAATTTAAAATGACAGCAGAAAATAGAGAGTAAGCTGTTTAAGTATAAGGACTACAGAAAAAATAAAACAGAATAATATAATAAGAATTGACTGAAGAATGAGAGTTGCTATTTTATATAATTTTGTCAAGAAAGTCACTGGTGAGTTGAGATTTGATCAGATTCCTACAGGTAATGGGGGAGTGTGAAATATAGCTATCTGAGGAAAAGGCTGTGAAGCAAGATTGTCCTGGTATGTTTGGGATTGGCTGGGACAGAGCAAGTCAGAGGTCAGGGAGCATGAAGAGGGTCAGACAATGTAAGATGTAAGAAGTATTACTACAAGGACTTTAACCCTAACTGAGAGCAGACGTTACTGTCAGGTTTCCAGCAGAGCTGTGATGTTATCTAACAAATGTTTTTAATAAACCATTCTGGTGGCTAGTTTGGTAAGGAAAGACTTGTAATTGGTGTGGTAGGTAGAGTAATGTCCATGTCCTAATCCCTGGAACTTCCGAATTTGCTATGTCACATAGCAAAAGGAAATTAAAGTTGCAAATGAAATTAAGGTGTCTAATCAGATGGGGAGAGATAAGGAGATTATCCTGGATTCTCTGGGTGGACCCACTATAACCACAAGGGTTCCTATAAGTGAAAGGGGGACTAGAAGAGTCAGAGTCAGAGTGATGACTTATAGAAAGACTTGACCATCACTCCTGTCTTTGAAGATGGAAGGGGGCCATGAGTCAAGAAACGTGGGCAGTCTCTAGAAGCTGGAACAGACAAGGAAATGGATTCTCCTCAGACCCTGTAAAAGGAATACAGCCAACACATTTTAGACTTCTTATATACAGAAACCTAAGATGATAAATTTGCTTTGTTTGAAGCCAAAAAGCTTGTGCTTATTTGTTACAGCAGCAGTAAGAACTAATACAGATGGTGTGCAGAAGTGGAAGCAGAGAGACACTTACCATGTGTCCCACCCTGGGTTAGATGCTAATAATAAAAGGAAAGATATGATTTCTATCATCAAAAAGCACACAGTCAAAAAGTGAGAGGCACATAAATAAGTAATTGTGGGATAGAGTAAAATCTGCAATACAGATGTACATATAAGGTTCATCCTACCACAAAGGGAGAAGTGATGGGTCCCCTTCCTCTCTTTGGGAATTAGGAAAATGCTCCATAAAGGATCTAGAAGGATGCTGAGGAAGAAAAAGGACCAGGCATGCCAAATGGTAGGCCGAGCACATACAAAGGCACAGAGACATGAAATATGATGGGATGGTTCAGAACTCTAGTTTGGAGACTCACCAGTTTTGTGGTGTGGCAGGAAATGAACTGCAAGACCCAGGTCATGAATAGTTTTCCATACTAAGAACTGTACGCAGTGGGAATAAGTACAGGAGGCTAAGTAGGGATTTAAAGTGTTTTGTAAAGATCATTCCAGGGGCAGTGTGGAGCATATATTGGACAAGGGTGAAACTGAAGGCTAGGATTGAAAACACAGGGGCTTAAGAGAAGAGAGAAAGATACCAGAGTAATAGGCTCAATAGGACTTGGAGACTGATTGGATGTGGGTATTGGAAGAGAGGACCTAGTCTAACATTACTTTAAGATTTGGGTTTGGCTGATTTATCAGGGAGAATTAGGTTTGGCTGTGAATCACAAAGAATGAACATAGCAAAGGCTAGAGAAGACTGATGCTTAAGTTCTTACACGTAAATCCGGAAGTTGGCCATGTGGGATGAATGCCTCTGTTCACAAAGCCCTCAGAAACCCCAGCTCCTTTCTGCATATAATTCAGTATTCCCCAGGTGTGGCTCTCAGTCTTGTGGTTTGAGGTGGCCACTCAAGCTTCTGTCAACCCATTCACATTCCAGGCAGCAGGATGGGGGAAGAACTAAGAAAATGAGGGCAAAGGAAAGATCCTAGTAGTATTTTAAAGGTTTTCAAAAGCTATCACCTGATGCATCCATTTGCATTCCTTAGGCCAAAACTTAGCCACAGAGAGATTGGGAAAGTAACCTTTATTCTGAGTGGTCATTAACCCAACTAAAAATATGAAACTGTATTTCTTTGGAAGGACAGGAGAATAGATATTGAAACACAACAGCATTTCAACCTCAGCTGACCCTTAGAGGATATTATCAATGAACCAGATAAAGAGTGAAGAAGGAAGAGGTAAAGAAAGAGAAAGAACTTGGTGTGTGTCATGCTGAGTTTCAGGGGTTTGGAGACTATAAAAATGGAGCTGTCCAATGATTGTTTAAAAAAACAGATCTGAAAAGCAAGATCAAGAAATGCCCTGCAAGGAAATACTTGGAAATCATTCTAATTTCATCCAAATAAAATCTGAAGAATACCAAAGAAAAGATCCAGATTCTTGGCAATGCCAACATTTATAAGAAACACGGGAATAAGGAGTCAGCTAAGGCACGCAGAGAGACAACCACAGGAAAATGGCATCCTAGAAGACAAAGCAGAAAGGAGTTTTGAAAATGTAACAAGAGCAGTGTTGAGTCTTTGAAAGGACAAGGAATACCTGTTGGAGAAGGAATCACACAAATTATCCCCTAGGAGGTCACTGTGAAGGTTGGCAGGATGATTCCAGGGAGGTGATGAAGGGAGAACCTACACTGAAGAGAGTTAGAAGAATTTTTTAATAAGTGGAATGAAAATATATATCTTCTCAAGATGAAAAGTTTAGCAAAAGGGAAACACGGAGTAACAAGAGAAACTTTTATAAAGAGAGACTTGGATGTATGTAGAAAATTATTTCATTTCATCTGAATTTCCGTTTTGGATCAAGTAATGGCAGCCATGCTTCCAAGTGGAAGGAGAGCAAACCAGTGGTCTGCACCAGCCTTTGCCCTCTGCTGTAGCAAACCAGCCTCCACATCGACCCATGAGCACTGAACACTTAGAGAGATATCCAATGAGCTTGTTTTGGCCTCTAATTTTATTTTATACTTACTCTCTCTAAGTAGGTCTCTCTCTACATCACCAATCCCACTCCCCTGCCGACCTCCCCCACTGCAAAAACCTTAGCTGTTTTGTTTTGTTTTGTTTTTTTAAACAAGATCCTGTCTTTTCATTTATGGAGCTGGAAGGATATGAGTCTGAACCAGCCATATTTTTATAACATGTTTTTACTACATGTAGAAAGCCTGTATGTAGCCTACATGTAGAAAGCCTCCTACTTCTAGAAGTAGGAGAAAATTAAACCAGCTCAGAGAAGGAAATGGAGGAATGAGATGTGGGAAAGGGAGGGCGGTAGGAATGTGATGGTTACTGAGCCCCTGGTACTAGACCTGACATCCGTGTAGCCAGTCTGCCTCCTGGCTTACACAGTTCTTCTTCCGCTCCATGAGGCATCCGGCAACTATTCAATAATTTCCCCTTTCTGGTTAAGGAGTGATCTGTCTGATCAGAGTGATCTGACTGAACTGAATACACATGAAGATTGACATGACCCTCGAAGACCCGCCTCCACACCCCAAGGTATACTCAGATAGGAAGAAATATAATAATCATGTAGGTCTGGGCAGTCAAGCATCCAGAACAAATATAAGTGGCTTTATTGTGGTCAAAAACTCCAGACAAATAAGCTCACAATACCCAGCAACTGTTTTGGAGAAATGATAGTAAATCCCTCTGAAGGTCAAAGTTCAGCTGTTTGAGAACTTAGAGAAGTTTGGAATATAGTACAGAAACATACAGAAGTTTAGGAAGAATTATGAACATGAAGAAAATAAGACTTGATACAGAGTTCTACTTGAATTAGGAAAACTAAGAGAGAATTGCTTGAGAAAAACTGAATGAATTAGTTTACCAGAGAAATGCACCGGGGCTCAGGGATTGCTTTGGGTAAATACAAGTTGTGAAGATGACCCAAGGACACTAACTTCAATACCAAACTCTTTGGTACTGGTAATTGCCATCCTATCAAATACTAAAAGCTCATTTCACTTAAACAAGTATTTACTGAATATTTATTAGGGACCCAGATAGAAGAATTCAAAATAAACCTGAGACACTGCTCTGACCTCAAAAGCTTAAGTATTATGGGGAAGATAAGACAACATATGTGAAATTCAAGGACCCAAATATGTGGTATTTTACCTCAAAGATTTCAGTAACATAGGAGCAACTGAAGACTTTTGCCTCTCCCCTTATGACATGAGAGGATCCCATTTCCTAAATTAGACCAGCATAGAAAGGAAAACACAGAACCTTGAGAATTACCAACACTTTTTGCCCATTAAAACCTCAAAATATTAAAACCAGAAACATACAGAAGAAAACAAACTTTGGCCAACTGGTAAGGAGCAGAGGGCTTTAAACATATCTGTATCCCCCACTAAGTACACTGACATGTAGCTGAACACATAAAGAATGCCCAAGGATGTCGAATTATCTTTTACCCACAGTATGGACTTGAGGTCATAAAAATGATAGCAAACAAAACAACAAGGAGAATAAATATGAAAACATTAAAACATTGTGCTCTCCAAAAAAAATGTTTAAAAAGAGATGTTTAGGGCATCTGGGTGGCTCAGTGGGTTAAAGCCTCTGCCTTCAGCTCGGGTCATGATCTCAGGTTCCTGGGATCAAGTTCCCTGTCAGGCTCTCTGCTCAGAAGGGAGCCTGCTTCCTCCTCTCTCTCTGCCTGCTTCTCTGCCTGCTTGTGATCTTTTTCTGTGTGTCAAATAAAAAAAAAATTAAAAAAAGAGATGTTCACTTTAATTTTCACAAATATTTCCATAAATGTTATTGTTATTATAATACTTAGAATTAGGATCACATGAATAAACAAATTAAACGCAACCTCAAGTAAGAAGTGCTGAGTGAATGTTTGAATGAACAAAGGTTACACTAAATCAATCTGGGCTATTTTTGTTATTCACGTGTCTCTAGGGAAGAAGAAAACTATTTAATCAAATAATTGCCCAGATTTTACTGTAATGCAAGTTTCAATTCTCTGTGTCTCCTTAACATTTGCAATTTTTTAAAAATATATGCCTTTACAGGGAAAAACAAATAGTAGTCCTAATACAATCCAGGAATATTTTTCAGACCAAAGCTTACTTTCACACTCATGGAGTGAAAATTTTTAACTGAACTGAAACACGTAAAAACATGCTCATTATTTTATGCATCCATACACATTTTGGATTCTTTATATTATTTTTTCCAGGCATCCCAATGAGTTCTAAGAAAAACTCTACTGGGATTATACTCAGTCTACACATTTAAAAGAAGGATGATTGGCACCTTTGTATATTGGTGGTGGTTTTTAGTTCAAATTCCAGATTATAGAGGTTTAAACTCTTGCAGGTACAGCTCTTTAGAACAGATCAGTGAATCTCCACAGACTTACCTTTATTAGAAATTGTACAAATGAAAAGATGAAAGAAAATGACAAATTTCTTTAATGCTTTTGCAGATCAATTCTCTGAATGTTGTAAACATTCCTCAACCTTAATTCTAACCCATTTAAAACACCTGAGAAGGAGGAGTCAAGATGGCAGAGAAGTAGCAGGCTGAGATTACATCAGGTAGCAGGAGACCAGCTAGATAGCTTATCTAAACATTGCAAACACCTACAAATCCAACGGGAGATCCAAGAGAAGAAGAACAGCAATTCTAGAAACAGAAAATCAACCACTTTCTGAAAGGTAGGACTGGTGGAGAAGTGAATCCAAAACGACGGGAAGATAGACCGCGGGGGGAGTGGCCGGCTCCCGGCAAGCGGCGGAGCAAAGGAGCACAAAATCAGGACTTTTTAAAGTCTGTTCCACTGAGGGACATTGCTCCAGAGGCTAAACCGGGGTGAGCCCATGCGGGGTGAGCGTGGACCCAGGTCCCGCAGGGTCACAGAAGGATTGGGGATGTCGGAGTGTCGCAGAGCTCGCAGGTATTAGAACGGGGAAGCCGGCTACAGAGACAGAGCCAAGGACTGAGCTCTCAGCTCGGGGTTACCTTGAACTGGTCGCAGGCTCGGTGAGCTCGGAGTGCGGCCGGAAGCCGGGGATGTGGGAGTGATTGGGCGCTATTCTCTGGGGCGCACTGAGGAGTGAGGTCCGGGGCTCTCAGCTCCTCTGGGCCGGAGACTGGGAGGCTGCCATTTTCATTCCCGTTCTCTAAAACTCTACGGAAAGCGTTCAGGGAACAAAAGCTCCCTAAAGCGAACTACTTAGTCCGCCACCGGTAAGGGTGGTGCAATTCTGCCTCGGGCAAAGACACTTGAGAGTCACTACAACAGGCCCCTCCCCCAGAAGATCAATAAAAAATCCAGCCAGGGCAAAGTTCATCAACCAAGAAAAGCAGCTTCAATACCAAGGACAGCAGCGGAATTCCAGAGGAGGAGAAAGCAAAGCACGGAACTCATGGCTTTCTCCCCATGATTCTTTAGTCTTGCAGTTAATTTAATTTTTTTTCTTTTTTCAATTTTTTTTCTTTTCTTCTTCTGCTAAATTTTTTTTAAACTTTTACCCTTTTCTTTTTTAACGTTTTTTAACAGTTTATCTAATATATATATTTTTTCTTTATTTCTTTTTTTTTTTATTTTTTTTCCTGAACCTGTTTTTATCCCCTTTCTCCCCCCCATGATTTGGAGTCTCTTCTGATTTGGTTAAAGCTCGTTTTTCTGGGGTCTTTGCCACCCTTTTAGTATTTTACTTCCTCCTTCATATACTCTTATCTGGACAAAATGACAAGGCAGAAAAATTCACCAAAAAAAAAAAAAGAACAAGAGGCAGTACCGAAGGCTAGGGACTTAATCAATACAGACATTGGTAATATGTCAGATCTAGAGTTCAGAATGACGATTCTGAAGGTTCTAGCTGGGCTCAAAAAAGGCATGGAAGACATTAGAGAAACCCTCTCTGGAGATATAAAAGCCCTTTCTGGAGAAATAAAAGAAGTAAAATCTAATCAAGTTGAAATCAAAAAAGCTATTAAGAGGTGCAATCAAAAATGGAGGATCTCACTGCTAGGATAAATGAGGCAGGAGAAAGAATTAGTGATATAGAAGACCAAATGACAGAGAATAAAGAAGCCGAGCAAAAGAGGGACAAACAGCTACTGGACCACGAGGGGAGAATTCGAGAGATAAGTGACACCATAAGATGAAACAACATTAGAATAATTGGGATTCCAGAAGAAGAAGAAAGAGAGAGGGGAGCAGAAGGTATATTGGAGAGAATTATTGGAGAGAATTTCCCTAATATGGTAAAGGGAACAAGCATCAAAATCCAGGAGATGCAGAGAACCCGCCCCCCTCAAAATCAACAAGAATAGGTCCACACTCCATCACCTAATAGTAAAATTTACAAGTCTTAGTGACAAAGAGAAAATCCTGAAAGCAGCCCGGGAAAAGAAGTCTGTAACATACAATGGTAAAAATATTAGATTGGCAGCAGACTTATCCACAGAGACCTGGCAGGCCAGAAAGAGCTGGCACGATATATTCAGAGCACTCAATGAGAAAAACATGCAGCCAAGAATACTCTATCCAGCTAGGCTATCATTGAAAATAGAAGGAGAGATAAAAGGCTTCCAGGACAAACAAAAACTGAAAGAATTTGCAAACACCAAACCAGCTCTGCAGGAAATATTGAAAGGGGTCCTCTAAGCAAAGAGAGAGCCTAAAAGTAGTAGATCAGAAAGGAACAGAGACAATATACAGTAACAGTCACCTTACAGGCAATACAATGGCACTAAATTCATATCTCTCAATAGTTACCCTGAATGTTAATGGACTAAATGTCCCAATCAAAAGACACAGGGTATTAGAATGGATAAAAAACAAAACCCATCTATACGTTGCCTACAAGAAACTCATTTCAGACACGAAGACACCTCCAGATTTAAAGTGAGGGGGTGGAAAACAATTTACCATGCTAATGGGCATCAGAAGAAAGCTGGGGTGGCAATCCTTAGACCAGATCAATTATATTTTAAGCCAAAGACTATAATAAGAGATGAGGAAGGACACTATATCATACTCAGAGGGTCTGTCCAACAAGAAGATCTAACAATTTTAAATATCTATGCCCCTAACGTGGGAGCAGCCAACTATATCAACCAATTAATAACAAAATCAAAGAAACACATCAATAATAATACAATAATAGTAGGGGACTTTAACACTCCCCTCACTGAAACGGACAGATCATCCAAGCAAAAGATCAACAAGGAAATAAAGGCCTTAAATGACACACTAGACCAGATGGACATCACAGATATATTCAGAACATTTCATTCCAAAGCAACAGAATACACATTCTTCTCTAGTGCCCATGGAACCTTCTCCAGAATAGATCACATCTTGGGTCCTAAATCAGGTCTCAACCGGTATCAAAAGATTGGGATCATTCCCTGCATATTTTCAGACCACAATGCTCTGAAGCTAGAAATCAATCACAAGAGGAAAGCTGGAAAGAACCCAAATACATGGAGACTAAACAGCATCCTTCTAAAGAATGAATGGGTCAACCAGGAAATTAAAGAAGAATTGAAAAAATTCATGGAAACAAATGATAATGAAAACACAACGGTTCAAAATCTGTGGGACACAGCAAAGGCAGTCCTGAGAGGAAAATATATAGCGGTACAAGCGTTTCTCAAGAAACAAGAAAGGTCTCAAGTACACAACCTAACCCTACACCTAAAGGAGCTGGAGAAAGAACAAGAAAGAAACCCTAAACCCAGCAGGAGAAGAGAAATCATAAAGATTAGAGCAGAAATCAATGAAATAGAACCCCCCCCCAAAAAAATAATAGAACAAATCAATGAAACTAGGAGCTGGTTCTTTGAAAGAATTAATAAGATTGATAAACCCCTGGCCAGACTTATCAAAAAGAAAAGAGAAAGAACCCAAATAAATAAAATCATGAATGAAAGAGGAGAGATCACAACTAACACCAAAGAAATACAGACAATTTTAAGAACATATTATGAGCAATTCTATGCCAACAAATTGGACAATCTGGAAGAAATGGATGCATTCCTAGAGAAATATAACCTACTACAACTGAACCAGGAAGAAAGAGAAAACCTGAACAGGCCCATAACCAGTAAGGAAATTGAAACAGTCATCAAAAATCTCCAAACAAACGGGCCAGATGGCTTCCCAGGGGAATTCTACCAAACATTTAAAGAAGAACTAATTCCTATTCTCCTGAAACTCTTCCAAAAAATAGAAATGGAAGGAAAACTTCCAAACTCATTTTATGAGGCCAGCATCACCTTGATCCCAAAACCAGACAAGGATCCCACCAAAAAAGAGAACTACAGACCAATATCCTTGATGAACACAGATGCAAAAATTCTCACCAAAATACTAGCCAATAGGATTCAACAGTACATTTAAAGGATTATTCACCACGACCAAGTGGGATTTATTCCAGGGCTGCAAGGTTGGTTCAACATCTGCAAATCAATGTGATACAACACATTAATAAAAGAAAGAACAAGAATCATATGATACTCTCAATAGATGCTGAAAAAGCATTTGACAAAGTACAGCATCCCTTCCTGATCAAAACTCTTCAAAGTGTAGGGATAGAGGGCACATACCTCAATATTATCAAAGCCATCTATGAAAAACCCACCGCAAATATCATTCTCAATGGAGAAAAACTGAAAGCTTTTCCCCTAAGGTCAGGAACATGGCAGGGATGTCCATTATCACCACTGCTATTCAACATAGTACTAGAAGTCCTAGCCTCAGCAATCAGACAACAAATAGAAATTAAAGACACCCAAATCCACAAAGAAGAAGTCAAGCTATCACTCTTCACAGATGATATGATACTATATGTGGAAAACCCAAAAGACTCAACTCCAAAACTAATAGAACTTGTACAGGAATTCAGTAAAGTATCAGGATATAAAATCAGTGCACAGAAATCAGTTGCATTTCTCTACACCAACAACAAGACAGAAGCAAGAGAAATTAAGGAGTCAATCCCATTTACAATGCACCCAAAACTATAAGATACCTAGGAATAAACCTAACCAAAGAGGCTAAGAATCTATATTTAGAAAACTATAAAGTACTCATGAAAGAAATTGAGGAAGACACAAAGAAATGGAAAAATGTTCCATGTTCCTGGATTGGAAGAATAAATATTGTGAAAATGTCTATGCTACCTAAAGCAATCTACACATTTAATGCAATCCCTATCAAAATACCATCCATTTTTTTCAAAGAAATGGAACAAATAATCCTCAAATTTATATGGAACCAGAAAAGACCTCGAAGAGCCAAAGGAATATTGGAGAACAAAGCCAAAGTTGGTGGCATCACAATTCTGGACTTCAAGCTCTATTACAAAGCTGTCATCATCAAGACAGCATGGTACTGGCACAAAAACAGACACATAGATCAATGGAACAAATAGAGAGCCCAGAAATAAACCCTCAACAGTATGGTCAACTAATCTCCGACGAAGCAGGAAAGAATGTCCACTGGAAAAAAGACAGCCTCTTCAACAAATGGTGCTGGGAAAATTGGACAGCCACATGCAGAAAAATGAATTTGGACCACTTCCTTCCACCACACACGAAAATAGACTCAAAATGGATGAAGGACCTCAATGTGAGAAAGGAATCCATCAAAATCCTTGAGGAGAACACAGGCAGCAACCTCTTCGACCTCAGCCACAGCAACATCTTTCTAGGAACATTGGCAAAGGCAAGGAAAGCAAGGGCAAAAATGAACTATTGGGATTTCATCAAGATCAAAAGCTTTTGCACAGCAAAGGAAACAGTTAACAAAACCAAAAGACAACTGACAGAATGGGAGAAGATATTTGCAAACGACATATCAGATAAAGGGCTAGTGTCCAAAATCTATAAGAAACTTGGCAAACTCAACACCCAAAGAACAAACAATCCAATCAAGAAATGGGCAGAGGACATAAACAGTCATTTCGGCAAAGAAGACATCCAGATGGCCAACAGACACATGAAAAAGTGCTCCACATCACTCGGCATCAGGGAAATACAGATCAAAACCACAATGAGATATCACCTCACACCAGTCAGAATGGCTAAAATTAACAAGTCAGGAAATGACAGATGCTGGCGAGGATGCGGAGAAAGGGGAACCCTCCTCCACTGTTGGTGGGAATGCAAGCTGGTGCAACCACTCTGGAAAACAGCATGGAGGTTCCTCAAAATGTTGAAAATAGAACTACCCTATGACCCAGCAATTGCACTACTGGGTATTTACCCTAAAGATACAAACGTAGTGATCCAAAGGGGCACGTGCACCCGAATGTTTATAGCAGCAATGTCTACAATAGCCAAACTATGGAAAGAACCTAGATGTCCATCAACAGATGAATGGATAAAGAAGAAGTGGTATATATACACAATGGAATACTATGCAGCCATCAAAAGAAATGAAATCTTGCCATTTGCGACAACGTGGATGGAACTAGAGGGTATCATGCTTAGTGAAATAAGTCAATCGGAGAAAGACAACTATCATATGATCTCTCTTATATGAGGAAATGAAGATGCAACATGGGGGGTTAGGGGGATAGGAGAAGAATAAATGAAACAAGATGGGATTGGGAGGGAGACAAACCATAAGTGACTCTTAATCTCACAAAACAAACTGAGGGTTGCTGGGGGGAGGGGTGTTAGGAGAGGGGGAGTGGGGTTATGGACACTGGGGAGGGTATGTGCTGTGGTGAGTGCTATGAAGTGTGTAAACCTGGCGATTCACAGACCTGTACCCCTGGGGATAAAAATACATTATATGTTTATAAAAAAATAAGAAATAAATAAAAAATTTTTAAAAAAACACCTGAGGAGAATAAGAATATAAGAAAAACAGATCCCATGACAACTTTGGCTAAGGCTTTCATTAATTACTATTTTCATAGACTATGGCACTTCCTGTGGTTAATTGTTAATACCACCTGGTGGCCAGCAGGATAGGTAGGAAACTCAGAGTCAATGGAGCTCAAAGGGATCTTGAGAGACCATTTAAATCCACTACTCTGCCTTTAGAAAACCATTGGGGAAATATAAGATCGTATCAAATTTTTGAAGACTTTCAAGAAAGTGGATTCCAGGATACAAGAACAGCAACTCCAAAAAAATCTTCAGTGTCTAGCAACCCTAATCATCAATTCCCACTGTCATTGTCAAGATTAAATCTGTGAGCCTGGAAAATAGATCCATGGCACAACTAACCTCTGGATGTCAAGTCATCTGCCAACGGTGTATGACTACCCAGAAAGTATACATAATTTACATCTGCACTTCAAGAAAGAAAGGTTCAAACCCTCATTTCTTTTTTTTTAATATTTTATTTTTATTTATTTATTTGACAGACAGAGATCACAAGCAGGCAGAAAGGCAGGCAGAGAGAAAGGGAGGAAGCAGGCTTCCCACTGAGCAGAGAGCCCGATGTGGGGCTCGATCCCAGGACCCTGGAATCATGACCTGAGCCGAAGGCAGAGACTTTAACCCACTGAGCCACCCAGGCGCCCCCAAACCCTCATTTCTAAGCGAGAGTGACTTCCATTCTCTGTAGAATGAAATATTGATTCCAGGAGGATGAAACCACCTGTCCCATTTCTATTTACCAGAACTCGTTAAGATTTAAGATTTTCAAATTTTATTGTTCTCTTTGATTCTTCTCTGTGAAATCTAGTGTTTCCATTGGAAACATGAATGTGAACATGTGCTTTAAGGACTTAAAAGGAAAACACCCTTTAAATGCTAAGTATGTCTATAATTATTTAGCATCTGTTTAAATAAAGGCAAGAATTGCTCCAAACAAAAAGTGTTACTTATTTTTGTTGATTTCAGGATCCTGGAGAAGAAGTTACAATTTTTTTCAGGGAATGGGGAATAATGGCCTCAGAGTATAACAAAGAGGAACTAGGTAAAAATTATGATAGTTACAAGTCAAGAACGTCCCAAGCCAATGACTCTTCTCTTTTCTTTCCTTTCTTTTCTTTCTTTTCCTTTCCTTTCATTTCTTTTCTTTTTTCTTTTCTCTTCTCTTTCCTTTCCTTTTCTTTTCTTTTCTTTTTTAATAATATCAAATCTCAAGTCATACTCCAGACTACATTATACCATGGAGTTTGTTGCTCTGTCTATCCCTAAAAACAACCAAGAGCTTGGGTGGTATTATGTTCTTAACCATAACGTGGCTTGAAGAACAAATTGAGGAGACAGGATATAAAATGGTTAGAGATTTACAAGTCAGGATATAAAAAGTAGATCTGTGAGTTCCAAAACCAATGTCTATGGAAAGAAAAATTGCCCAAGCATTTCCAAGGAGGAATAGAACAAAGAAAAGGAGAATTTGGAAACATTATAAGAGGTCGAGAGAAGACTAGAAATAAAAGCAGAGGAGAGGAGAATATCAACCTGCGTACAATGTGAGTGTGACTATCAGGGAAGCTGAATGCATGTATCTGCATCTGTGCATGTGCACAGAGTCAAAAGATTGCATTTTGTACCCAGATTTAGACCTTAATTTTGACATGACCTTAGCACATGCATTGGTTTGCTAAGGCTGCCAAAGTAATATCCCACAGATTTAGTGACTTAACCAATAAAAATTTATTTTCTTACAGTTCTGGAGGGTAGAAGTCTGAGATGAAGGTGTCACCAGGATTAGTTCCTTTTGAGACCTTATTTATGACGATTCTTTTTCTCCCTTTCTTCGCACATGGTCTTTGTTTTGTTCCTGTATGTGTCCTGATTTCCTTCTCTTATAAGAACAGCAGTCATACCGACTAGGGTCCACCTAACAACCTTGTTTTAACTTAATTACCTTGTTAAAGGCTCTGTCTCTAAATACAGTCCATTCTGAGGTGCCGGGGGTTGGGACTTCAACATATGAAAGGGGGTCACATACTCAGCCCATAAAAACACATTATCTTTTCAAGGTTCCTTTTATTTAAAAGAGGACTATAATGAGAAGTAACTCATAATACTATTACAATGACTAAATGAAGTAATACTTTTTTTGAAGTAATACATTTTAAAAGTTAAATATCCAACAGTAGGAAAATTTTATAGGTTATATAAAGTTATATGTTAATTATATAATATCCATAAAAACGAATATTAAGCAAAAAAATAAGAAAAAGTTTTAAGCACGTAAAACAATACCTGGTATCAAGGGTTTTTCATTGGCAGTGGTGGTGGTGGGGTTTTGTTTTTTTTTTTTTTTTTTTTGGTTTTGGTTTGTTTTAGGGAAGGAGAAGGATGGAGGAGAGGTAGAAGAAGAAGGAGAGAGGTAATCTTAGATAGGCTGCAACCCAGCATGGAGCCTGACATGGAACATAATCTCAAACCTCTGAGATCATGGCCTGAGCCAAAATCAAGAGTTGGACACGATCAATTGAGCCATCCATGAGCCCCAATATTAAGCATTTTTTTAAAGAATCCTTTTGAATAGGTATGTGAACATATATAATATATATATTTAACAAAAATATTTATTGGAGGAAAACAGACTAAAATGTTAATTATGGCTAAATTTGGTGGTGGAAATTTTCAGAGATAACCTTCATTCTTGCTATACTAATTTGTATTTTCTAAGTTATCTATAATGTGCATGCATTTGTTTTATTTTATTTTGCATCAGGACAATACTCAAATTGAATTTTGAAATTAAGTGTACTATAAGGCTCCAACCCTCCCCATCTTCAAGTCCTACTACATGACTCATTACTTTCAATTCTTTTCCCTATATCTTCTGTTACTTACTTTCATGTTTCTAACACAGGTTTTAACCTTTCTTTCTTAATATTCCCATTTTTTCCTATTGACTTCCTACTATGGCAATGAGGAATTAGGCCTCTTACTTATAATTCCCACCCACAGACATTTTCCCTCTCCTAACATCCTCATATAGTTTTATTAACCTGTTATTAAATAAATGTCCTGTGTTTACAGTTTATGAAAAATAAAATCTCCTTTCTTAGTTCTAAAACTTGTTGACATCTGTCATTGATTGTTATCCCTTCTCCCAAAAGCCAGGCTTTTATAAGGAAAAAGAAAAGGTTGTATTTTAATTATAAACTTTCTTGAAAATAAAATAAACATGAGAATGATTTATCACATAATTTACATGGCATAAATAAATACACATATGATAGCATCAATACATACATTTATACTTAAGTCTTGGCTTTGCCGTTTACTAGCTGTTGTAGTTTTGGAAAAGATACTTAACCTTTCCTAGGTAGATGTAAGTGTGGGGGTCAGTGGGAATATCCAAGCTGAGTCAGATGGGCAAATGAGATTTGGAGAGAGAAAGGAAGGTGAGGGGCGTGGAGGGTATTCCAGGCAGCAGGGATGGTGGCAAAATAGAAGCAGGAAAGAGCATGTTTGTTGGGGACCGTCAGGCAGACAAGCGTTGCCGGAGCATAAAGTACCAAGCAGGGTATAGTACTTCCTATGGCTGCTGTAACACTTTCCCGCACACATGGCAGCTTAAACAATGTAAATCTGCAAACTGAATGTAGGATTTCATTAAAACTCCAAACCTAATTGCGCTTGGAAACCATTCCAGCCTCCTAGAGTTGGAAAGTCTTGACCAAGTAGGAGAGAGAATCTAGCCTCTTGCTTCTCTTGCTTATGTTTTACAATTCTCTTGGGAACCTCCCTGGTGTGATCTGAACTTGAACCCCACATTCAGAGTACAGGGAGAGACCGAAGAAAGAGGCTGGCCACTCCAGGTTGTAGGTGGCAGTTTTAATAAGCAAAGGGAACTTACATATGAGGCTTATCTTGGTGACAGCAAGATGAACAGATCCCTGCATCTGCCTTCTACATGCTTTTATGTAGAGAGAGGCCTAGACTGGGTTCAGGAAAGTATACCGTGCAGGTATTCTCAACCATCATTACCTCAAGACTGTGTTCTTGGAACAACCTCTGGGAGCAGGAAAGGCAGGCAGAACCCAGATTCCAAGGACAGGGGAGAGGGTGAGGAGCCTTGGGCCACTCAGGTCCAGTTCATGGGTCAACCAGCAGTCGCATCTTTTTGATGACCAACATTTGCTTCTCTGTTTATTTAGTCATCCACATAACAATACTGATTGAGTGCCTACTACATACCAGGAGATGTTGTAAGCAATCAAGATACAGTCATGAGCAATACACAAACCCTCTATGCCCATGAGACTTAAAAAAATATGGGCAAGAAAGACAATTAAAAGAAAATAAGAAAAATAAAGTCCCAGTGATGGTAAGTGCAATAAATAACAAGAATAAGAGAGGATAGGAGATAAGGAGACAGGAGGAAGGAAGGGAAAGAAGGTAGGGAAGGAGGGAAAGAGAAGGTGGGGGGGGAGAACTGGGGGAAGCTCTTTTACCCACAGTGGCAGGGGAACCTCTTCAAGAAGACGCCTGAATGTAGAGAAAGAGTGAGCCAGGCAACGATCCAGAGAAGAGCTTTGCAAGCAGAAGGAATAGGAATGCAAGGACCTGAAGCAAGACCTATGGGGCAAGAGCAGAGTGAGGAGAGAATGATGGCAAAGAGGCAGACACTAGATCCTGTCAGACTATGTAGACCAGGCTAAGGCATTTTCATTTCTCTCTTTGTCTATTTGTTTGTTTTGTTGTTTTTTAAAATGACAAGAAGCGGTTGGAGTATTCTGAGTGGGGCATGATGGGACCTCTTTTCAGGGCCCAGGGCTTTTATCTTGGCAAGGTTCTCAGCACTTCTCCCAGACTGTGTTCTCTGTAAATTCTGTATGTTGTTCGAAGGGACTCTAGACAGCTCCAGGCCGGCTTCCCACCTCACACAGTTAAGAATCTCCTCAGAAGTGGTCATTAGACTTCCCAGTGGGAACACAGAAAGTGGTGGGAGGTGAGAAACATTTACAATGACATTGGAATTAGAATGGGAGTGAGCAAGCCCATCTTAGCCCAGTGACCCATGAGCCTGGAGTGACTGTGGGAGAGTTTTAATTACAATTCATGTAACTAAATATGATTCATGTATGAACGTGCGTTCGTGTTACCAGGGCTTCCTCCATGGTCCTCTACCTCAATAAGGAGAAAGCCTGCTGTCATGGTTATACCCAGGATATATTGGTGTTTTCTCATCCTGCGTGTAGATGTGTAGTTGGGAGTTCTGCAACAGGCCAGGTCAACTGCATGGAGTAACATCGGCTACTATCTTCTAGTTCCCATCAAGTTCTATTTGCTGTGTACTTAAATACATTATTTCTTACTTTCACAACTATCCTTTAAAAACCTGAAGTTCAGGGGGTGCCTGGGTGGCTCAGTGGGTTAAAGCCCCTGTCTGCAGCTCAGGTCATGATCTCAGGGTCCTGGGATCCAGCCCCACATAGGGTTTCTTGCTCAGCAGGGAGCCTGCTTCTCTCTATCCCTCTTCCCTCCCCCTACTCATGCTCTCTCTCATATAAATGAATGCAATCTTTAAAAAAAAAAAAAAGAACCTGAAGTTCAGACAGATTATAGAACTCACCCAAGTTCACATAAGAAGTGGCAACACGAAGGGGCGCCTGGGTGGCTCAGTCGGTTGGGCTCCCAACTCTTGGTTTCAGCTCAGATCATGATCTCAGGGTCATGAGATAGAGCCCCATGTCAGCTCTGTGCTCAACTCAGAGTCTGCTGGAGATTTTTTTCCATTCCCTCCTCTTCTCCTCTGCCTCTTTCCGCTCATCCCTACCCCACACATGTGTGCTCTCTCTCTCTCTAAAATAAATAAATAAAACCTTAAAATTTTTTTAAAAAGGTGGCAATGCCAGGATTGGAGCTCAGGGTTGCCTAGCAACAAAGTCTGAACTTCCTGCCTTCTACCATGCTGCGTCTAAATAGGTCAAATGACTAGAAAATAAGATTTAATTGTCATTGTAGATTGTTCTTATCAGTTTGCTTTATATTAAATTCCATATGGGTCAAATTTCATAGTAAAAGTCAAGAGAATCTCTGTGTCCTAAGGGAAGCAGTCTTGGAATTTTTATCATAACTTATTTTGTTGGATAAAGTTTTTGGGTTTTTTTTAAGATTTTGTTTATTTGTTTGACAGAGATCACAAGTAGGCAGAGAGGCAGACAGAGAGAGGGAGAAGTAGGCTCCCTGCTGAGCAGAGAGCCCGATGCGGGGCTCGATCCCAGGACCCTGAGACCAGGACCTGAGCTGAAGGCAGAGGCTTAACCCTCTGAGCCACCCAGGCGCCCCTTCTGGATAGTTTTTAAAATAAGTAGACCTTAATTGAAAATTAGAAGACTTTTGAGATACACAATTTTTAAATAAATAATTTCATTTAATGAATTTCCTAGGACCTGAAATTACTTTTCTCCAAATACATCATATTTAAACAGACAATAGCTAAAGTACAGAGAACAGAGCATTATCTGAGGGTTATTTACAATTATCAGTCCTTTTTGTTGGTATTTTTCTGTGAACAGACTGGTTCAAGTCAGCCTCGTTTTCACCTGTATGCCCTTGGTTTTGCCAATTCTATGTATTTCAACACTACTTCTGAGAGTATGCTCAGTCTTCCTCAGTCTCTCTCTCTGCCTGTCTGTCTTTCTCTCCCCACCCCCCCGCGCGCCCCCCCCACACACACACATCAGTGTCTTCTATAGAGAAATTAACTCTATAGAAGATTTTGGGTTCAGAAAAAAAAACAAAAAAACTGTGATGCTCAAACCAGTAAAAGAGAGATGGGCGCACTCCCAGGGTCTGGATGTGGTATCTCACTAACTCCCTTATGTAGGTCAATGCTGGAATAATATTGTCCGGGTAAAGATTTTTGCCTTGGTGGCTATGGTGTAATCCTGATTAAACTAGTCTTCATATACCATGAGCACTGGATGACAGAACTTGCCGCTTCCACTCGGCGACGACGGAAGGAGAATTAGGCACAAACAAGTCAGCTTCAAGAGATTGGGAGCAGGGGGCAACAGTCCAAAAGACCGCGGGCACGAACAACTCCGCAGTCTCACTTTTATTAGGTTGAAACAATAGCCAACAGAAGAATCGGTGAAGGTCAAACGCTAGTCACAGGTCTTGTGGACAACCAGCAAGGAGGAGGATAAAGTTTATAGTTAACCAAGCACATTCAAAGGAACTCCTCTAAAAGACGACGGGCGCTTCTGGGAAGAGAAACGAGCGATCACGGAAAAGGGAAGCAGGCGGTATTTCGTTCCACCCTGAGCTGACGGGGCGTTCCCTGGTGCGCGGCTTCCCTGAGGCAAGCGGCCTTCCGCCCTGGGCGGCCCGGGCGTTCCTGGCTGCCCGGCTTCTGTGAAGGGGCGACATTCCGCCCTGAGCGAGCCGGGCATCCCCAGCTGCCCAGCTTCACGGTCGTATATCGTCCTTCTCCCCAAAGACCTGTTGCCAATACATGTTTTTCTTAAGGCCATATCTAAATGTGCTTGCAACTAGTAAAATTCTCCAGGGGCTATAGTTTAAGCAACAAATTGTTCCGAGGGGCAGTAGCAAGAACTAAAATATTAAACACAGAAGGGACCTTGAAGATATCCATGTTCAACCTCCGTAATAAATAGATGAAAAAACCAAGATCTTGTTCAAAGGTTGCTGAGCAATTAGGAGGCAAAATGAAACTAGAATTCAGGTCCTCTTACCTTCGGAGAAACTGCCCTCCTCAGCCTAACATGCTTTATCCTGAATTCACGATTAACAGAAACTATGTATCCTTCTAAAACCTGAGTTAGGAAGAACACATCTATTGAAAATCCTTGTCCTCTGATACCAATACCCTATGATTTCCCTGGATGAAGCTCATTTCTTTTTTCTCATCTTCCCAGCCCAGAGACTGTAACTTTTTTCTTCTGAAATGCCATGATGCCTGTCAACACTCACCTAGAGGGACTTCAGAATTCAGGCCAAATCCTGTTGAACAGGAAAGGGGATTGAGGGAACATTGCCTCTTCCAGTGTAGAAATTTTATGGCATTTCTCCCCAGTGTATAATATGTGTGTGGTTGTATTTTATGAAACTTTTATGAGAGTACTTCATTTCAGTTCTCTTCCTCTTATGGTGGGCCTGCTCCTATTATTTTTCTGTAACTGAGGTTTTATTTTTAAATATTAAATTGTGATTATGAAAAGAGGTTCTTTATTCCCAGAGCTGCACTCATATATATGTAACTTCTTCTAACTTACGTGGAACCAACTCCCACATCAGAGCTTCAGCCCTGGGCCCATAATTTGCAAGCATCAAATGGAGCCTCATATTGCAATGCAAATTATAGTACCCAGGGATTGGCAGTATAATCGCCCAGTTACAAAGAAGGTAAAGAGGAGAAGAAATTACCATAATGGGCCGCAAAATATACACAAGAGAATGTTCAAAGGCCTATATGGCAGATTTCACCACCACGCTAAAGCTGTGCTTGCTTTCCTCTGAAAATATTCTCTCCTTTGTAGAAAATGATGTTGGCCCCATCTTAGAGGACCTTGACCTTCAGTTGTTTTTATGATAGTGATGGATTGGGCTGATTTACTCATATCCTTTCAGCTGAACTGTGAAATGGCCAACCAGGATTTGAGGTAGTTTTAGAAGCTGTACCTCTGTAGATGGGTAAATTGAAATATAAACACATGGAAATTGAGAGAGAACAGCATTCTAGGAGGAGGAAAGGGAGTGAGCAAAGCCGTCAAGACAAGAAGACCTGTCTAAAGAGAAGCACAGTCCAGCTGGGCTAGAGGGGTGAGGTGAGATATTTCTGGTACACAGAGATTTAAACTTCAGCCCCCATTATCCAATAGAGCTCAGAGCCTGAACCTCTGGACCCTGATGAATGAGTCCATCTGAGGGGAAAGCTTCCTCTAGTACACTAAACACCCATTGCTGGGCCAAGATTCCAGAAAGACCTCTCAGTGGGGGGTGTGAAAGACCTGGAATTCTTCCATTTTGACTCCTAGGATCTCTCCAATTGACAGCAAATCACAATTACTTGTAGGATGATACATAATACAATATTGAACATAGGTAGTTCTTGCTCAAGTCACCTGGAAGTGGGCAAGGAATAACCCGATGTTTCTTATTCAAGAAATATTTGTTAATTAAGTTATTCAAATTCTTTTTTTTTTTAATTCAACAGTTATTGAGTGCCTACTGAAGATGGAGATAGGGAAAAAAATAAGACAGAGTCCCCTCACACAATCCCTTCTTGGACTGTTGGAGATGACAATCAGACAATTTTAGTAAACTATGGTGAAAGAAATTCTAGAGAAATGCAGATGGGTTTGTGGGAGCCAGAGGAGGGATACAGACCCCTCCTAGGTGGAGGTCAGTGGGAACGTCCAAGGTGAGTCAAGCAAATGATGGCCAGGGGGAGAAAGGAAAATGAGGGCATAAAGAGCATTCTAGGCTGCAGAGATGGTAGCCAAATAGAAGAAGTGGGAAAGAGCATGATTGGTGGTGAGTGTCAGGAAGACAGAGGTTGTTGGATCATAAAGTACTAAGTTGGATGTAGTATTTCCTATGGCTGCTATAACACATTACCACCAACATGGACTTTAAACATGGTGGCAATGGATCTATTGTCTTTATGGTTCTGGAGGTCAGAAATCCACACTCAGTCTTACTGGGCTAAAGTTAAAGTGTCAGCAGTACTGGCTCCTTCCAGAGGCTCTGAAGGGAAGAATCTGTTTCCTTGTCTCCATCGTCAACTCCTTTCCTCATATTCAAAGTGAAAGACTCCAGTCTCTCCTTTTGTCATCACATCATATCTTCCTATGATTCTGACTTCCCTCCCATTTCCTATTTCCTCACTGACATTACCTCCCTCTTCAAAGGACCACTATATTTACCACAGACTCACTTGAATAATTCTAGACTCACTTCCCATCTCAAGATCCTTAATTTAATCCCATCTGCAAAGTCCTTTTGTATAAGGTAATATGTACAGGTATCAGGGATTGAGACATGGACATATTTGGTGGGGGGCGGGGGGGCTATGATTCACTTAAGCTTATAACAAACGTCAGGAAAAGAGTTTTAGGAAAGAAAAGGGAGTCCAGTAAAGGAGGACATTGTAAACCACATCAGGAGCTTGGAAAGAATCCTATAGTTAGTGAGGAACCTTGTAGGGTCATAAGCAGGGGAGAGACAGCACAGTAGAAGCTGGATTGAGGGGGACATGCTGAAAGCAGAGAAATCACTTGGGAGGGTACTGTGAGAGCTTATGGGAAATGCTGTTTATCCCTAAAGGTGAGGTAGTATTCCCTATCCTCACATATCCCTCAGAAAACACAGCGGGACCTCATATCTGAATCCTTTTAAGTCCTTATTAGGTGAGTGCTCTCATGTGTTTTCATTGGTACAACACACCAGTACTTGATGATATGACTAATTGTCTAAACTGGTTTTATTGACAATTACACAGGGATAACATGTTAAAATAGGACTGTCCCGTGCCAACTGGGCATATGGTGGCCCTCTGTTTTTTGGGTTTTGTTTTTTTTTTACTTTTTCTTATAATTTTTTTGTTTGACAGACAGAGATCACAAGTAGGCAGAGAGGCAGGCAAAGAGAGAGAGAGGAGGAAGCAGGCTCCCCTCTGAGCAGAGAGCCCGATGCAGGACTCGATCCCAGGACCCTGAGATCATGACCTGAGCTGAAGGCAGAGGCTTAACCCACTGAGCCACCCAGGGGCCCCTGGCCCTCTGTTTTGAGAAGGCACATTGGCCTGAAATGGCTTGACTCAATGCTGGTTTGGGTTGTTAGGTATTGTGACTGATTCAATTGAGAAAAATTTTCAAGGCAAAGTCAATTAATAGAGCAGCATTAATTTTTCTTGGGATTATGACTCACAATTCCTAGTGTTAGATGGTGTTGTGAAAAGGCATTTGAAAGGTTACTTTAAAATAAACATATTAAGTGATTACATAGTGACAATTATAATACACAATTGAAAAAAACCAGCTGTTTCATGGATTCTTGTGACATTTAGGAAATGTTTCCAGAGACAGAATCACATCTGGATTCTAAAAATGTTGTGTCTCAAACACCACAGAATTGACCATGATTTGCTCTAGAAAACCATATTAATTCTACAGGTGCCTCCAGTGATGACAAAGACCCTGATGTCAAAATTATATGCGGGGACTTTAAATAAAACTCTTTCATGAAATATGTATATTACTTTCTAAACTAATAGCTGGTATTTTGTGTGTTATTTTATTATTTTTAAGACCTTATTTTTATTTATTTGACAGAGAGAGCAAGCAAGCACAAGCAGGGGGAGCAGCAGAGGAAGAGGGAGAAGCAGACTCCCCACTGAGCAGGGAGTCCAACGAGGGGCTCGATCCCAGGACCCTGGAATCATGTGGAATCATGACCTGAGCTGCGAGTAGGGGTTTAAGCAACTGAGCCACCCAGGCACCCCTGTGTGTTATTTTAAATATACACACGTTGCTAAGTTAATAATTAAAATATAGATAGACATTTGACTATGTATCAATTAATTGACTATGTATCAATTAAATTAGCCCCCCTTAAAAATGGTTTTGGGGGATGATCTTCTAACTGAAAAAAACAGGGAGCTGTATGCTAAATGTGTATTTCTTCTATCCTGATAAATGCAGTATTTTGAGTAAACCCTATAGGACTTGATAGATGGGATTTTGAATAAAGAAGGATAAGCCACCTGGATGCGTGGTGGTAATACCAACAAAACTAGTCAATGGCAAAGACATAGGTTTACAGGGGTAGTGTGGGCAAGGGGATATTAAAGGTCCATCGTTAAGCCATGTTGAATTCGAGATGGCCAGGGGAGCATGTGGAAGATTTTTGGATAAGCAATTGGTTAAGGAAATAGGGAAGTTTATTTGCATTGGATCCACAGAAAGAAGACAGCAGTGAAAAACTAGAATAAAAGCGAAGAAGCATAGAGACTGAGCATGATGAGATAGGAAAGGTGACTCTAAGTTTTTATGCTTCAGGAAGGGAAAGTCAACAAAGATACCTAGAATGTGTGGTACAGTACAATCAAGTGGGTTTGGGATTTCTAATAGTACCAATCAAAAGGAACTCATAAAAGACATGAGCTAAGACTCCACCATAGTCAAAATCTGGAAAAGCCATCAGAAGCCCTGTCTGCAGGGTATGAGGTCTGCTCAGGCATCTGTGACTTCTTGGTTTTCAAAACAGAGGTGTGAAAAAAGGAATGGGCAGCACACACACATACAAAATAGATAAGGAGTTTAATTACTAGAATGTCTGTACTGCCCCCACCACCAGCACCAAATTCATATGTTAAGGATCTAACCCCCAATGTGAGAGTTTTAGAAGGCAGAGCCTTTGAGAAGTGATTAGTTCAGGTGAGGTCCGGAACCGTGGAACATCCATGATGGGATTAGTGACCTTAGAGGAAGAACACTAAAGGCTCCTCCCTCTACTGTGCAAGAATACAGTGAGAAGGCAAAAGTGACCATTTATAATCCAGGAAAAGGACCCTCACCAAACAACAAATCTGCCAGCATCTTGATGTTAGACTTCCCAATTTCCAGAACTGTGAGAAATAAGTGTTGTTATTTAAGTCACCCAGTCTATGGTGTCCTGCCATGGCAGCACAAGCTAAGAGAATCACATTTTAGAGGAATTTAAAGGGATTTAAATTTAGAGGGATTTTCATTGCACATTTCCAATGTGTTGAGGCATCCAAGTTACTAAAGAATGGGGCCAGAGGGCTTGCCATTATCGGGAGCAAATATGGGTCCACAGCCAATAGTCACGCCTCTCCACCATCTGTGAGGCTCAATATGATCAGAGGTGAGCATTGGGACAGCCTCCTCCCAACCTCTTCCTTCCTACCCAGAGTGGGGGAGTGGGGAGCTTCTTACCCTTGCTGGCTGGACAGAACCATAAAAGCCCCAAGACCTGGTTATGGAACTGGCTTTCCCTAGCACTGTCCTTTGGTCCCTGGCCCCCCAGACAGGCACAAGCATCTTCTCTTTCCGCAAACATCTGTTCTGTTGGGCCTCCGAGTGGGAGGGTGGGCACTTGGTGGCTGCCTGGCTTGGAAAGTACCCATTATGAGCAGAGGATCATCTTGCATTCCATTAAGCATGTGATTACAGCCAGATGCTGTGGTGATGGGCATACAACAACTCCCTATAATAACCGTAATTATGATCCTAGTGTTTCTTTAGCTCAACATACTCTGAACTTCTTAAGTCAGAAGAAATTTGGAAGAATTGCTTATTAGAGGCTGCAATCAAATGGAGAAGAACTTCTTTTTTTTGAGAAGGGGGGAATATTTTTCCCTGACATCTTGGCTTCTGTACAGACTGTACTGACATCCTGTGGTATGGTTCTGGAGTCCAAAATGGACTGGCTCTGCCTCCACATTCCTGCTCTTATTTCCCTTTCTTGCACTTTGCCCTGCCCTACCCCCCCATCCCCACCCCCAACCCCTGGTTCCTTCTCAGCTGTTTCTCCTGGCAGGGAGAGAAAAATAAACACCTGCTTGCCCATCCTCTCACATTCCCCCTGCTGTGGGGGCTTGCCTCCCCTGCCCAGTTGGGTGAAGTTCTTGGAATACCCAGGAAGAGGGGGTCATTCGAAGCTAAAATTGGCTGCTTGCTGTGATGACTAACAGCCACCTGGGACTGCCATTCTTGTGGATCCATCTATTTGTGGAATATGGAGCCATTTAGGGTGTATTTGTGTACATGCAAAGTCTTTACTTATAGGAGCACATTTAAAAGAGTTGGAAACCCAGTCTGTGAAGAAATATGTTATATTCATTTTCTAGAGCTGCCATAACAAAATACTGCACAGTCAATGTTTTAAACAAAAGAAATTATGGTCTCCCAGTTCTGGAGGTTAGACGTCTGAGATTGAGACACTGACCGTGTTGGTTCCTGCTGAGGGTTGTGAAGGAGGAGTCTGTTCTCATCTCCTGTCTCTGGCTTGTAGATGTCTGCCTTCTGCCTGTGTGTCCTCACATTATCTTCCCTCCGTGTGTGTCTTTCCCTTCACATAGTGTTCTTTTTACAATGCCACCTGTCACACTGGAGTAAGGGTACGCTCACCCTAAGCTTAACTCATTATATCTAACTCATTACAACAACCCTATGCCCGAATAAGGTCAGATTCTGAGGTACTGCAGGCTAGGGCTTCAACATATGAATTTTCAGGAAGACACAATCCAACCTAGAATACATATTATGAGCTTACCCCATGTCAAGCACCGTGCTGACTTCTGGGGACATACTCTTGAACATGAAAGGCAGTTTCTACCCTTGACCCAGAGCTTGGTCAAGGGAAGAGTGAAGAGCAAAATTACACAATCAGTAAAGTGATCTGTGTGGCAATAGGGCCTCAGGAGGGGCCATGGGAGAACACACGAGGGGCACAAAACCCAGCCATGGAGCCCAGGGAGACTGCCCCAAGGAAGTGGGGTAGAGGGGGAGGTCTGAAGGCCACTAGGAACCTGCCAAGTGTAAGTTGGGGGTGGGGGGGAATGGGTACTCCAGATAGCGGCCATAAGAAGAGAAAAGGTCTAGAGAGAAGAAAGACTGTGGCCAGCAGAGAGAACGAAAAGGAGTTCCTCAGGATTAGCAGATAGCATGTGAGGGAACATCCTGGGTGTTGAGGAGGAAAGTTTGGGGAGGCTGAGACAAGGAGGCAAAGCCTTTCCTTTCAAGGCTGAAAGGAAAATGATGCAGGGCCTTGCAAGCCTGCTGAGGACTTTGGATAGAAACCTGAGGGTACTTGGGAGCCACTGAAGAATGCCATGTAGGAAATGACATAGTTGCACTTAAGATTTAGAAAAACCCCATTGGCTGCAGTCTGAAGAGGAGGGGAACAGGGAGGAAAATCACTTATGGGGACGTTTCTGTGGTCGAGAGGAGAGTGACCATGGTTTGATCCAAGAGAGTGGCAGGAGATGGAGCCCATGGGACATGATGCCCTCCTGTCCTTCCCAACCCAGCCCAGGCTTCTCAGATCTCACAGGCTGCTGTCTTCTTCCTCCCAGAAGTTATTTCACATGTTTGTGGGAGCACTTTGATGCCCACCTCCTCTCCATTATTTTGTTTTTCACTTACACACTCACGTTGTATTTACCATGTGCTGGGCACTGAACTAGACATATTAACCCATTTATGTATCAAAAAGTAACTGTGAAGCAGGTGCCATTATTAGCTCTGTTGTACATAGGTAGACAGGAAGATCTTGCCCAAGGTCACTGGGTTAATAGCTAACAGGTGAGAGAGCCAGCATGTGACCTCCGGCTTCAGAGTCCATACTCATTCATGAGTCTAGAATCTTCTTACCAGCAGGCTGAATTTTAATGATGAATTTTATTATCACACACAGCAAAGTGCCCAGCACATAATAGATCCTCAATAAAGTCTTGTTAAATGAGGAAAAAAATGCTATGTTTATTGCAGTATTATTTACAATAGCCAGGACATGGAAGTAACCTAAGTATCCATCAGTATGGATGGATGGAATGGACAAAGAAGATGTGGTAGATTAGATACATGTTAGATGGATAGAGAGAGAGACAGATGATAGATAGATTATAGATAGACTGAGGTGCCCCCCGGGTGGCTCAGTCAGTTCAGCATCTGCCTTTCATTCAGGTCATGATCTCAGAGTCCTGGGATCAAGCCCCACATCAGGCCCCCTGCTCGGTGGGGAATCTGCTTCTCCTTCTTACTCTCCCTCTGTGCTCTCACTCTCTCTCTCTCAAATAAATTGATTAACTTTTAAAAAGATGGATAGATAGATTCTGGAGTATTACTCAGCCATAAAAAAGAATAAAATCTTCCCATCTTCCCACACACAACAATATGGATGGACCCAGAGGGTGTTATGCTCAGTGAAATAAGGCAGACATCAAAAGACAAATACAATATAATTTCATTTATATGTGGAATCTAAAAAACAGAACAAATGAGCAAACAAATAACACACCAATAAAGAGAACAAACCAGTGGTTGCCAGAGAGAGCAGGAGGAGGGAGAATGGGCAAAATAGACAAAGGGAATTAATAGGTACAACTTCCAATTATGAAATAAGTCAGTGATGGGGATGAGAAGTACAGATAGGGAAGATAGTCACTACTGTAATAATGTTGCATGCTGACAGAAGGGGACTACACTTGTCTTGGTGAGCATTAAATAATGTATAAAATTATCTACTCAGTATGTTTGTTGTACACCTGAATGTAACATTGCATGACAGCTACAATTTAATAAAAAAGTTCTTGTTGAGTGAATGTTGGGGATGATCATGTATAAAGTGTGAAAAGGGCAGGGATTGTGGGGAGCGGTGGGAAGTGAGGCCCTTCACTGAATTCAGGATCACCAAAGGGGAAGTAGTGACCAGCGGCTGCAGAGGGAATGAACTACGAAGATCCCCACCAGAGACCTCCACGAGGTGGAGTGACTGGAGCGGCCTGAGGGAGCACATCTCTTCCCAATCCTTGGACAACTGGAGCCCCAGCCACCCCTCGGTAGCTTCATGACCCCACTGCCCTAGTAAGAATAATATCAATCTGAGGCTTTTGGGGCCTTACCCCATAACAGCTGAATAACAGCTATTAGCTTTGGACTCTAGGCATTTTTATGAGATCTTAGTTCCAGGGCTTGAGGTTTGGCAAAAAGAGCATATTATTCACACACAAAACAACTGCATTAAAATAGCATTAAGAGTCTGGCTTCCATTGACAAAACCTAGGAAACTCAGAAATGGTGCAAAGCCTGTCCTGAATTCACCCCCACAACCAGGCTTGGGGTTGTTCTTCTGGCCAAAGCCATTAAGAGTGAAAAGAAAGATCCTCTGGGGGCAGAAGGAGACATGCTGGGGAAATTCAAGACAGCCCAGGTGAGCAGAAGGTGAGGGAGGAGAAGGATTTGGAGGAAGGGCCATTACAACAGAGGTCAAGGTCACTAGGCCAGGTCTGCCTCATGGAACTTGCACGGTGACGCAGGCAGGGAGCATTGGCCCCAGAAGCCACTCCTCTGATCCCAGGGCTGGACAAAACTTGGAAGGAGGAACCTTTGGCTTTTTTGGGCTGGTGACTTCCCTTCTACATGCTGCTGCTGATGAGACATAGTCACTGTTGCCCCATGGGGCAGAGAGCCTTATTCAAATTTCTATCCCTCTATACACCTTGAACTCAGAGAGAGCCGGTGCTTTGTTCCCTGTTTAATTTCCAATTCTAGAAAGGAATTGAAGAGAAAGAAGCTCAATCATGGGTGAACAATAAGCATTAGGAGACTACTGTTAAGAAAGTTGGGGAATTTAAACAATTTTTATTTGGAGTTGCAGTGACAGTTGAGGAGAGAAGTGAGGAAAAGAAATTTCTTCCTGTTGGCCAAAGAAAATCTTTTTTCATTCAAGATGAGGTAGAATCATTTGTTCTTATTTATATATTTACCCCAGGCTTATTGAGATATAATTGACAAGTGAAACTGTAAGATACTTAGAGTACACAGCACGATGATCTGACATACATATACTTTGACTTGCCCCCAGTGAATGAGTTAACACAGTCACCACCTTTTCTTTTCTTTCTTTTTTATTTTATTTTATTTATTATTTATTTATTTATTGGTGAGAACATTTAAGTTCTACTCAGCAAATTTCAGTGATATAATACAGTATTTGTCAGTTACAGTCGCCATGTTATACATTAGACTCCAGACCTTATTTATCTTTTTTTTTTTTTTAAGGATTTTATTTGTTTATTTGACACACAGAGTAAGCAGAAAGGCAGGCAGAGAGAGAAGAAGGGAAGTAGGCTTCCCGCTGAACTGGACCAAGTTCGTTCTAAATAGGACAAACACACTATAATGTAATGGTGTAATTTATCATTCTGATCCAGAATGATGTTCAATTACTTGACCAAGTTTGCACATTAGTGGTTGGGCTGGAGCTGGAACTGGAACTTTCCTGTCCTGTTTTACCACCTCCTGAATTTCCAGCCCACCCACCACCACCACTTTTGATCTAAGCTGAGGCTTAGCTATCCATCCCAACCCAGACCTGAGCTGTCTATTAAAATCAGCTAGGATACCTCCAGAGCTTTAGAGTTCGTGATTCTCCTAGAAGTCCCTATCTTAACTCAAGAAACTTTATTCTCTACTAACCAGCCAAGGGACAGAAAAAGCAATTGTGTTCATTTCTAAATTGTTCAGAATGACTCTAAAAATCATGTCCTCTTAAACACACACTGAAGGCCAATTTCATTTACCCTTCTTCCTACTTTTTTTAAAAAAATATTTTATTTATTTGATGAAGAGAGAGAGAGGGAGAAAAAGAGAGCACAACTAGGGGGAGGGGCTGAGGGAGCCAGAGGGCAGGCTCCCCGCTGAGCAGGGAGCCTGAGGCTAAGCTCAATCCCGGGACTCTGAGGTCATGACCTGAGCCTTAAGCAACTGAGCCACCCAGAGGCGTTTCATTTACCCTTTTTAAATGCGAAAACTGAAAGTGTTCTATATATCAGGTCAACAGGTGAGCTGGTGATAAAATTCAGACTTTAGAAAATGACCTGGAAATCACTTTTCTAATGTGCTATAAAATGTTAATAATTCTGGGTAATCTGACTGAAAATACAATAAAGTACAAGACAGTCGGAAGTTGAGGAAAAAGTCCTTTCTGTATCCCTCCGAATCTGTCATTTAGCAAGGCAGGGACATCTTTGGCTCCCTGGCGGAGTGCTGCTGGATGCCACAGCCATGATTCTGGGACACTCCCTCGTAGGGCACAAGTGACGCTTCCTCTTTTCTGTTTGAAACAGACACAGGAGAGATCATTCAGATAAAATGACTGACTGAGGGTTGGAGGGCAGGAAGGTAGTGTAAGCACTGGCTAGAACAAGTTCAAAGGGACGCTCAGGATGCAGCAACATCAGCGGAATCAGTGACAGACAGCACATGGCAGACTTCTTGCAGAACTCTACATAATTCTGGTTTGGCTGGATTCCTTATTTAGCCATCTTGATGAGCACAATAAATGTGACTTCACTCTAAGTTTGAATGAAAAGCATAAGTACTCAACATGTTTCTTGGCAACGCCTTTCAGAAAAAGCATGCGTTTGTCTCTGGTGTGGTACTAGAGTTCCTTGGTGGGACACTCTTGAATTAAAACATCCTCTTTACAGGTTGTATTTTGAGGCTTTTTCCTATCCTCCCCATCCCATGGGCCTCCACCCTGCACAGACACACACACACACACACACACACACACACACATGCACGCGTGTTTACAGACCCATCAGTCATGGCTGAGGGGCTCAGCCTGGGTGTGAGCTGCTGCCCGGCACACACTGTATTCCAAACACAGGAGGTGTGAACCCATCTAGCCCCCTATCTCCCAAGCGATGCTTTCCCTGGATTATGCCCATTGGTTCTTTCCTTGTCTGTTTTCTACCTGAGCTGTGAGGACTCAGTGAAGAGAAAATGGTAGCAGGATGAAACGCTTGGGTATCAGAAACAGGGGTGCTGGGAAATGAAAATGATTTATAGGATTTCATCAGCCTCTGTTCTTTCTCTTCTCTTCCTTCTTGTAGTTCAAAATCCCACAGGTGTGAACAGGGTAAAATACGTACCTCCATTTTGCCGTTGAATTAGGTAACTCCTCACTCTGAGTCTGGTTGTTATGTAAGCTTGATTCAGAAATTCAGGTGGAGGATGGGTGGGAGGTGGGGAACACCTGCTGTAGAAATTCACCAGGTTCATCCTCCCGGCGCTAGTGAAGGAGGACACCACCGCATGACCAGTTTCTCCTGGAGATTACTAAACCCACACAAACATTTTGGTTCCATGGAAACAGCAGGAATGTGGGCTGGGCTCTGAGCCTGGGAGAGAGAACTGAGCATCCCCTGTTGGCCTGGTCCCACAACTGACTTCTTGTGTTGTCACTTCACGTGACCACACCACGGTGTTGTTTGGGAAATGCCAGAGAGAGACTGCGTGTCTTGTAAAAGCTCTCTGTTTGACTAGAGTGGGTTAGCCGTGTTGCTGCCCAGAGACAGGAAACAGGACGAGATGACTAACCCTATTATGGTCTGTGCGCCATCACCGAGTGCCTTCACAGGGACTCTCCCGGGTGGGAGGCTGGCAGAGAAGACCTCCAACATCCTTCAACCCTGGGATTCACAGGAATCCACAGGATTCACAGATCCTTCGTAAGGTTGCACTGTCAAGGGCCATGGAATTGCATGTTTTTATTATTGGAAAGTATGAGTCCATTAATGAGTACTCATGGGGCATTTTAAATTTTAGGCAGTAGACAAAAATGACTTCGTTGTTTCTCTCAGGCAACAAACTATCTTTCTGAAGAAGACGGCGGACCCATTTAATAGAAGATCCAGATTCCTTCTTATATGAGATAAAAGAGTAAAAAGTGTTTGGAAAAAGACAAAAATCACAAATCTCCTTTCATATACCTGAAAATATGATTATCAAGTTCTCTCGCCTTCCCCTCCCCACCACCACACACCCCCAAAAGAATGAAGTAATTCTTCTAGGAAAGGATACAAGTGAATGCAAATCGACACAGCAGATGCCATCTAAAAATGTGCAGGAAGGCTGGAGGGCCAGGCAGATGAGAAGGACATCCTTGGGGTGGGGATACTCAGCGGGGTGGGGGGCTGGCAGGCAGAGAGGGGCCTCCAAAGGGACAAGCATAGAAGTGAACCACAGAAGCGAGAAAGCCTATGGGATGATAGGACTTCACTTTTTTTTTTTTTTTTAATCTCTTCAAAAGCAAGTGATGGGAATCCACCAGGAAACACAGATTAGTGACCTGGTAGGGACAATTATTCAGAGGAATTATTTCTTTTAGTTGAGTTTGCTGTTCTGACGCTCAAAACAAAGCCCACTTTGCAGCCAGGGAGCGTGTGCTCATCGAGTCCACAGTGGGTGTCCAGCCACTCCTCTGTGCCAGGCCCTCTTCCAGGAGCTGGCACAGGGCCTGGCCCAACCCCAGCATTGTCCCTGCTGGCATGGAGTCCACATTCCTATGTGGGAGACGGGCAAATACCCAGTGAATAAACAGAGGGCAGTCCTCAGAGTGATAATGTGTCTCAAGAAAAATAAAGCATTCGAGTGAGGAAGTGATGGGTGGGCGTAGCATTTGAGAGGGGAGTTAGGAAAGACCTCTCTGCAGTTGTGACATTTGTGCAGAGACCTAAATGACAAGAAGCAGCCAAGCTTGCAGAGTGAGATGTGCATTCCAGGCAGAGGGAACAGAAAGTGCAAAGGCCATGAGGACAGGAGATTTGTGTGTGCTAGGAACAGAAAGAAGGTCAAGGTGGTCAGCTGATGAGAGTGATAGGGAAGGAGGAGGACAGGAGAGGGTGGAGATGCAGCAGGGGCCAGAACACCATCACTCATAACAAGGACGGTGACCTTGCCGTTGTATGTCATGGGAAAGCAAGGGGGAGATTTAAGTAAAATAAGCTTAAAATTATAATTGAACCTATAAACACAGTGTATGAATTAGACTTTAGCAGGCAATCCCGGAAGCTCATCATGTACCTGGGACATGTGTGAAAGGATTCCTGATTAGGGATCACGGCTGTTCTTGGGATGTACACACTGAACAGATACACGCAGGATTTTCTGGACCTTGTAGGAGATTCTAGTCCTTACATAGACGTATTTTCCCAGGTACATATATTGTACCATGAGTGTTCAAATAACATATGTATGCCCCATTTCCTACACACGTGAATGATCTCCAACTTTAAAATACAATGAATTTAACACATTGCATACTGTGTTCTTGGTGGCTCTGCTAAGACTCCGTGGCTGGCAGATGTGCTGCGCACACAGTCGGAAAGGGAGAAAGGGAAATCTTAGTTTGTGCTCCAAACCAGCCTCCATCATCAGGAGGCCCCCAGGACCCTCGGGAAGAACCAATCTGTCTGTTCTCATCACTGCGACAGATCAGAGTCACTGGTCTCAAGTCATCATTTCAGGGCCAAGATTTTATCTCCAGACTGTATCTCACTCATTTCTGACAACATGTTGAAAGTAAAAACGTGCCTCCTTACCCTCCCGCTTCCTTTTAAAATTTATGAATTTTGCAGTTTGCTTAGAAAGAAAAGTTGCTGAAGATTTCCAGAAGGAGATATTCCTTCACACATCGGCATGCAGATGGCAACATCTAAAGGGGTAGAAAAATATTAAACGTACATCATCAGGAAACATAGAGGATGAGATTTAACATTTTTAGAATGAGAGGATTATAAAATCCCTACAGCAAAGCAAACACCAACCAGATCCCAACTTCCAGGATTGTGTCATAATTGTTCTCCTTCATCGATTTTGATGGGTCCTGGGCCCCAGCAGATACCCTAATAATGGATGCTGGTTAAAAGGTTTCTGTGCAAAAAAGTGGTCCCGTCTCTAATTTTATCTGCCTGGTTCCATCAGTCGGGGTTGATGAGAGAGGCCCAGGTAATTTGCTCTGGCACCTTGCCCTGATATCTGATCTCAGGACAGCACTAGATCTGTTTTGCTATTTGGCCATCTGCCATGAGTCCTGTAATTTTTTTTTTTTAAGAGAGAGAGAAAGAGCATGGGCACTCTCTCAAGGTGGGTGGGGATGGAGGGTGAAGAAGCAGAGGGAGAGAGAAAATCTTAAGCAGGTTCCATAACCAGCCCTATGCAGGGCTCGATCTCACAACCCTGAGATCATGACCTGAGCCGAAGTCAAGGACTGGATGCTTAACCGACTGAGCCACCCAGGCCACCCATGAGTTCAGTATTTTAAAGCACTTTAAAGAACACACACACACACCCCTAAAAGTGTTAAGCTAGAAGAATCTTATTTTCTGTTTTAAATCTTTCAACTTGCTGTTAAGGAAATAGATCCAGGGTGAATGGTTAATTTTTTGAGCTAGCAACAGAACCAGAATAAGAAGTCACATTTTCTTCCACCTAATTCAACCCAGGCTCCCCACAGTGGCTCCAAATACAGTCCCCCAATGTCCAGACTCAGCAACAGCTATTTTACTGCTCAGCCACCTGGCAGTGAAGCAAGTAAGTATAGGTATTCTCCCTTAAAGTGGTCAGAGCACAAAACCAACTCCAAATGCAATATTGCCTTTCCCATACTTTTATTCATCTCATTCCTTCAAATTATGACCATTCCTATTCTGTCTTAAATTAAATTATACAAAACCTTCATCTTCGCACAACGCCGCCAGAGATGAGGCAGTAAGCTAGCCGGCATCTATGAGGCAAAAACAGTCCCCTGTGGTGCACACTTGCAGATCGTGGGGAGCCCCCTAGGGCCTTTGTTAGTGAATTGGACTCCAGTTTCATAACCTTAACAAGCTTGTTTGAAGGTTTTTCAAGCTCCCGGAAGACTGGGAATAGCAAGGAAATAAAGAGAAGGGGAGCTTCAACAGGCAGGGAGCCACGGGCCAGGTCCCGAGAGTGCTAAGGTGCCCCGAAGAGCCAAGCAAGAAACAACCCCTGTCAAAGCACACCAAAAAGAGCAAGACACACAATTCAAAAAGGATATCTCCGGGCTTTCTCCGAAACCTCCTAAGGCTCTGAAAAAAATTCCCCCAGCCGCTCAGTACAGTAATTAATGCTTTTAAAGTCCCCCACCCCGACTTAAACATCGTGCTTTGAAGAAACAGAGAAGTGTGACCCATCTTAGCAACACGGGTAAGGCTATTATTTAATGTGGCAATAACTGTTAAGATCGTATTGTTGAAAGGGTGTAAACACACACGTGAACACAAACAACTCCTCAGCTGTATGTATGTCCCCAGGGTTTCACACGGCTAGGGTGCTCCGGACCGTCCTTTCTCTTAGCTTTCTCCCTGGCGTCCTGTGAACATCCCGCCCGAGCAGGCCAAGGAAATCGTGGGCTGACTCCCTGATTTGTACAGGAGGGACTGTCAGTAGTTTTAGAAAAGTTTCAATTACACCTCAATGCAAATTACAAACGACCTGGACGGTGAGCATGTGTTTGAGGCCATGCTCAGTGCTGGGCGGGCACTAGCCACAGCAGTCAGCAAAACCTGGACGGGCAGCCTGACTCTTCTACATTTTCCATTTAAACCAGATACCTTCTGTACACACCACTCCCAACTTCCTTGCCTTGAAGATAAGTTTCTTGGCTACTGGGATTTTTATCCCCTTGAGGTCCTGGACCATGCTGGTTAGGCTAAAGGATTTTCACTGCTGTTTAGTTAAAGCATGCCTTGCTTTTATGCTCTCTTTACCCAGTCCTCCTTACAAATGAGTATGTTTTTATGGTTTCCCCTCATAAAAAGTAATTTGGACACCAAAGGATAATATTTTAAAATAAAGACTTTTTAAAAGAAAACATTTTGGGGGTGCCTGGGTGGCTCAGTCGGTTAAACGTCCAATTCTTGATTTTGACTCAAGTCATGATCTTGGGGTCGTGGGATCAAGCCCCGTGTCAGACTCCACACTTACTGGGGAATATGCTTGAGATTCTTTTTCTCTGTCTCCCTCTGTTCCTCACCTCCCCACCGCCGCCCTCACATGCTCCCTCTCTTTCTCTCTCTCAAATAATTACATACATCTTTTTAAAGTATTTAAAAGAAAACATTTTCTCTTGAGGAAATCGTTGCACTCCATCAATCAGAGTTGCAAAACAGGAAGAAATGGCTCAATATAATGCTGGGGATACTGAGGTGTTCTTTTGAAGCTATTTACAAATAGGGCTGTTGTTCAACCCCTGGAGGCTGGGTCACAAAGTCTAAGTATGTAACAGAAGCTTCCATGCCCAAGAGAAGTCTGGTCTTCGTCAAGAATGCATCAGCGATTGTCCTAAGGTCAAAGACAGCCTCTGGGGAAGAAAGGTGTTCAAGAGCTCTCCTCACTGTGACTGCCTACAAATAAAACCAGTTGCCAAAGGTGGCAATCTGTAAGATATCAGAAAAAAATTTAAGAAAAAATATGGTGCCAATTAATTTGGATTTCCACACTCAACTCTTTATGTATTTGGCCAAATTTTCCTACTGGAATGAACAGTTTATTAGAAGAAAATTTAAGGGGCGCTTGGGTGGCTTAGTGGGTTAAAGCCTCTGCCTTCGGCTCAGGTCATGATCCCAGGGTCCTGGGATCAAGCCCCGCACTGGGCTCTCTGCTCAGCGGGAAGCCTGCTTCTTCCTCTCTCTCTGCCTGCCTCTCTGCCTACTTGTGATCTCTCTGTCAAATAAATAAATAAATAAAATCTTTAAAAAAAAAAGAAGCAAATTTAAAACAAGCAAAACAAAAAAAAATTTTTTTCAACAAAATTGACCATTCTTTATGGAGGAGTTGCTTCTCTCCCCCTGCCTCTCTCCAAGATGTGGACATACAAACAGCCACAGCCTAACTGAAACCATTCCACCAACCCTGCTGCCCCCTGAGAGTTTAGCTAAAACACTCATCCTGGTCGACTGGAGCTCTGAACAAGCAATGCATGGTTTAGTGTTGTTTACTGGAAATGGGTGAATTATTCCATGATCTAAGTGTTGATCCCATTAGAATGCTTTTCCAGTAGCTACATTCTTGAGAAAATTGAAAAAAAAAAAAAAAAAAAACCACAGAAAAGAGCGTACATGACTTGAAGGAGTCTGGGAAATATGGTGCAGGCACAAAAGTCAAGGGAAAATTGTTTTTGAACAATACGGTGTCACTGTAGCAATCTAAGGACGGGTTCTCTCAGCAGAGAATGTGATGACTAACACAAGCCAACTAGGAGTGAGTAAGCAGTGTGAAGAAGTGAAAAATGAAAGACGATTCAAATAAGTTATGATGTTATGTTTCTGAAATTAAACTTCCAGTTAAACATGATAAAGAAAGGAGGGATTTTATTTTACTCTCCTCTCTTAAAACTCACTGAAACAAACAAACAAACAAACAAAAAAATATGAGCTGGCCTCAAACAGAACTACAGCACATAATGCCAAAAAACTCTAAAGCCCGGACTGAGGTGGGGAAGAAGGGTGAGGACCATACCCTAGGGCTCAGGCAAAATGCCAATTTCCCAAGTGTCTGATCTGATCAACAAACCAGCAATGCCCTACGAAAGGATGCCTGGCCCAGGCGGCGAGTGGAAGGAGCTGGAATCAAGCTCACACTCTGTTCTGCAAACAGAGATAAATCCTTTTTCCAAATCACGCAAAGGCAACATCTGCTCACCAACCATGGGCCCACAGGGTTGTTCTCACCCAAAGTGATGCCTTCTTGCGATTCACACAGGGCCCCGTGCCGGCTCGTTGACAGCCCTGGGTCCTCAGTTAGAGACTGAAGGTCCGGGAGTAAGACAGGCTGTGGGTGAAGGGGAGAAGGTCTGAGTGGAACCTCGCTCCACATGGAGTCAGCCCCTGTGTGTGTGTGTGTGTGTGTGTGTGTGTGTGTGTGTGTGTGAGTAGCGGGGTTGAAGGGGGGCACATCTCTCTGTATCTGGAGATTCCTCTCCTTGGAAATACGTCTCATTTATTTTTAACCTCCAAGAGTGAGGGTGGCTCTCAGTGAAGTCCCTGAAGTAAAAAATAACCTGCTCGTAGGTGCTCCTCCCTCTCAAGGCAGGCGAGCATAAGAAGAACACAGGGAAAGCAGGTGAAGAGCTTACAGCGCGAGAAGACACGACTAAGGAAGCAAATTTCAACCAGCAAGATTTCTAAAGATAACAACACAAAAGGAAGAAAGTGTGATGATTAATTTTACGTGCCAGTGTGACTGGGCTGAGAGATGCCCAGATAGCTGGTAAAACATTATCTCCGGGTGTGTCTGTGAGGGTGTTTCTGGAAAAGATTAGCGTTTGAATAGGTAGACTGGGTAAAGGACATCCACCCTTACCAATCTGAGCTGCCATCATCCAATCTGCTGGGGACCTGAATAGAACTAAAAGGCAGAGGAAGGGGAAATTTGCTGTTTTTGCTTGAGCTGGGTCAACCGTCTTCTCCTGCCCTCCGACAGCAGTGCTCCTGCTCTCAGGCCTTCAGATTCTGACCAAGACTTCGTCTCTGACTCCCTGGTTATTGGGCCTTTGGGCTCAGACTGAATCACCCCACCGACTTTGCTCGTTCTCCAGAATGCACCTGGCAGATAGTGGGACTTATTGGCCTCCATAATATTGTGTCAACCAGTTCCTATAATAAATCTCTACATCTCATATAGATAAGAGATGTAGATCTAGAAATATAGACATAGATAAAATCTCCTGAATCTGACTACTACAGAAAGAAAGAAAAGACACAAAAACTCAAAATAAACGACCAGAAGATAACCAAAAGTAAACTAGCAAATATGCATATTTCAAATTTTGATCAACCCTCTTAACTGGGCATCTACAGAGGTCCATCTCTCATCAAAATATAGGTTTTCCCACATCCATGTTGACTTTGGATGTTTTCAATCTTTTAGATTAGAGTATTCTGTTGGATGAAAAATAATGGCTTCTCAATTTTGATTAGCATTTCTCTGATGATTTGTGAAGTCAAGCATGTGTACATCTATTTACTGGTCGTTTGTATTTGGCTGCCCCTAGAAGGAGCCTCCTGTGGTGGGCAAAATCCTCAAAGAAATGTGAATGACATTCTCAATTAGGAGAAAACCGACTCGGTGCTTATGAGGTCAGACTTTGCTGGAACTTTAGCTGTAGAGTCAGCTCAGTCATTAGGGACAGCCTTACTTTTGAGAAAATCTAGAGGGCCAAATTATGTTATGGGGTTTTCTAAATTTGGGGTCAGCCAAAGGCACAGAAAAAAGAAGAAACAGAATCGAAAGAGTCAGAGGCATCTTACTCAGGGTCAGACAAGGCAGCCAGCTAACCTGAATGACTGGGATAAAGGGGTCAAACCGAAAAAAGCCTTCATCTACCAAAGTATCCTTGCTAGAGCCCGAAACTTCAAAAGCTATACTTTTGGGGTCAGGCTTTGAATCTTTAAAAGTCCATGAGCAACCCCAAGTTTGTGCTATGTGCTGGACACTGTCCTAGGCATTGAGGAAATCAAAAAGCACCATGATTCAGCTTGGGCTCTGGGTTAAGCAGAGGTAACAGAAAATCCTGGCTCAACTAATGATAGTGAAAAATGAGTATAAAAATGTCCAGTTCAGGGGCGCCTGGGTGGCTCAGTGGGTTAAAGCCTCTGCCTTCAGCTCAGGTCATGATCCCAGGGTCCTGGGCTCAAGCCCCACATCAGGCTCTCTGCTCAGCAGGGAGCCTGCTTTCTCCTCTCTCTCCCTGACTGCCTCTCTGACTCATTACAATATATCTATCAAATAAATAAATAAAATCTTTAAAAAAAATGTCCAGTTCAAAAAAAAAATTTTTTTTTTAAAGAACAAAAAGAAAACACCGCCTCATCAACGACTTGGTTGGTTGGAGTAGTTCTTACAAGGAAGGCATGATAAATGATCCCTTCCCTTTATTTGCTAGCTTGTAAAAAAATAAAAACAGATCCCCAGTTCATAGAAAGCTAAAATAATTGGATAGAAGGTATGTAAACAGATTTTTGTCTTGGACAGAGTAGCTGCTCTGCAGATATTAATCCTACCCCCCTTCCTCCAATTCCCATTACCAGTTAACATGCCATTATCAATCCCTGAACTGGAACCCAGATCTGGGGACACTGGGCTCCTCCAGCCAGGGAAGCAGCATGAGTGGTACCACAGGCGAAAAGCCATGACAAACTGTGCTTGCTTCCTAGTCTTATCCCAAGTGTGACAAGCCATGGTGTACCGTATTCCTGTCTATGAACATATGTGCTAAATGCCATGCAACGAAACAGCGCACGATGCTCTAGGGGAGGGAGTTCCAAGAGGTCTCACGTCTGACTTTTTTTGGCAGGAGGGAAGTGAGATGTGTGTGTGTGGAGGGCAGCACTGGTGGGGCCTCCACGGGACAGGGAGCAGGGTGGGACCCAGGGCAGAGCCACAGATGACAGCGGGGCCCCAAACTGACTCTCCACTTAGGGCTGCAATGTTTTCTTCCTGCAAATATCAAACCGGACACCATCGAAAATGCTTTGTTTATCATTAGCATTTTATTTCATCAAAGATTTTCACTTGACAGTAACAATGCTTTAGAGAGCATGCATCCAAGGTACCATTCTCAAGGCTATTTAAGGAAAGGAACCCTTTGCCATCTCCACAAGCTCTGAAATAGCCCCAAATGTGAGAATTTGCATCAGCTCTTGCTGTGATGCAAATCAGAGAGCGGCTGGTAGGGTGGCCCTGTTTATTTTCGTCAATGTGTGGGTAGGGGAGGGAAAGTAGCTGCTTAAAATGCATTTAAAACTTTTAGTTTCAAATTAGTGAACTCTGGAAGAAAGGACTTAGATGTACCAGGAACAAAATAAAACAAAATTTACTTCAGAACTATGTCGGGCATAAATACACTTGACCAAAACCCTTTAAAGCCACGTTGTTGACCACTGGAATTAGAGAGTTGAGGATTTTCCTACCAAGCAGATAATATAAACTCATCTCATCTGCAGACTCCGAACTGGTGGGCTCCCACATGGAACCCAAGGGCTCTCTGCCACCCGCTGTGTACCGTCATGATTCCCCAGACTCTTCCAGGTCTGATCACTGCTTCGGAACTTCCGATCTGATGCTGTAGCCAACTGTGACTTCCGGGATGCACTCTGACCCTGGGTTTGCCTCCTACCTCTATGACTTTCCTTACCCCATCTAGGGTGCTAATACCTGGTCCTCAATCTTCTTCCAGGGCCCAGGTCTCTGCCGGAGACTCCCATTGGCTAAAGTATTAACTGTTAAAGCAAACGTACCTCTGAGCCCCTGAATTGCTTCCACAGTTCCGCTAGCATCACATAATTGAATCATAGTAACTATCAAGGACAAGTTAGTATGGAAAAATAAAACGTACACGAATAGCTGGGAAATCAATTAAAATGCACAGTTGTAGGGGAAACCCGCTCTGCCAGGCCCTGAAGGCTGCTCTGGGGCCTCTCTTTCTGAAACAGTCTGGAAATGGCACATGACCAGGCAAACAGACCAGAAGAATAGAATAAAAAGTCCCAAAAGAGACCTAAGTATGTATGGAAACTTAGTGTGTGATAAAGGGGGCATTTCAAATTGCTGGAGCGAAGATGGAGAAAACTGGGTACTTACTGGCAAGAGATAAAACCTGTATCTCACACCATGCATAAGAATAAACTTGAAATGGATCATGAATCAAATGTAAACATTTTAAATTATAGAAAAACTACGAAAAACAGGGATAAATTCCTCCTTGACCTTGGTACAGCGAAAGTCTTTCTAAGCACAGCTCACAATCCAGACAAGATAAAAGAATCGATCAATAAACATGGCGACATAAAAATAAATAAACATTTGCACAGCAGGAGGACCGTACACGAAGTCAAAAGACAACTGACACACTGGGGAAAAGGTCTGTAACTTACACCACCCACTAGGGACTAATTCCCTCAATATTTAAAGAGTTCTTAAAAAGGGAGAAAGGACCAAAATCAACAGAAGAATGGGGAAAAGATAGGAACAGAAAATTCACTTATAAACACAGACATGGTATTTAAACCTGTGAAAAGATATTCAAATAGTTCACAATGAAAGACACGCAAGTTAGGACTACACCATTTCTCACCTATCAGATAAGCAACAATTTTGAAGTATGACAACACATCCTGTTGGCAAGGCTGGGGAAAGCAGGCACTTTCATGCATGGCTGGTGGGAATACAAACTGGCACAGCCCTTTGAAAGGGGAACTTGGCAATGACTAACAAAGCAATTCATGGACTGACTTTCCAACTGAGCAATCCCACTTCTAGGAATCTACCCTGAAGATACATCTCCAAAAATACAAAAAATTTGTATGCACACATTATTCACTGCAGCCTTGTGCAGAAACAGCTTAAATATCCATCCTTGAGAGAGTGGCTGGGTAAAGTCTGGTATACTTAGGCAGTGGAGTACTACACAGCTGTAAAAAGAATGACAAAGATTCCTGTGAATTGGCATGGTACGCTCACCAGGACAGACTGCGACATGGGGGAAAAAAGCAAAATGTAAAAGGATGTCAGTAGGATGCTACATTGTACGGAAAAGGAAATCAGAAATTATGCATGTATCTTCTCAATAGTGCAAAAGGAAATAAAGGATAAACTAGAAACTAGTGAGACAGAAACAAGGAGTAGGTGGAAGGAGTTGGAAAGCGTGGGGAAATGAGAGCAGGACAGAAGGGAGGGTGAGGAGAGGGGAGTGACTTTTCCTAGGAAGTCTTTTTATATAGTTTGGACTTTAAGCAACTGTTGTCGTGATTCACTTACTGAGGATAGAGAGATAAATAAAATCAACAAGGATGGGAAAGGGAATCCAATATGGGGTATGTATGAGTCAGGGTCACATCAGGAGGCAGAGATCACACAGGCATTTGAACAGGGAAATTTAATATAAACTATCACAGGGGAATAACTGGAAAGGTGTAAAGAGAACTCTAAAGAATGCTGTAAGGCAGAGACGGAGAGCCCAAGGAATGAACAAACTTGGAAAGGGCCTCTCCCCAAGGATGAGATTCAGATCTCACTGGAAAGGGTGTGGTAGAGGGAGACATTCAGTGAATCCTAAAAATTAGTGGGTTGCCTGGCCCAGAGCTGCCCCACAGTCACCAAGCAAGCAGGAAATACCCTTTTGGGGTGCAGGCCGGCAGAAGCTGGCAGGAAGGAATTGCAGTCAGGGCCAGCAAGCCAAAAGCACTCCCCTGGGGTAGATGTGGCCAAGACAACAGACAGGCACACAAAAGGGGCTGGGAGACTGGAAGCCCGCTCACCAGAAGAGTGGCATGAGGCCGGGAGTGTGTGATGTCCACAGTGGGAGCGCCATAGTGAGGTGGTCACTGGACGGTGGCCAAGGCTGTGAGCTCACCAAGTGACTATGTGGTCTGGACAAGAAGCTGGGATTGAGCAGCCCTGGATTTTTCCACACACTGCTGGCAGCCATGTGGTAGAAGTGAGGGGACAAAACAGCAGCACACTAGAACAGGGAAGAGAAGCGCCTGTCACCTATAATGTCCCCTCAGTGCCCTTCCCTGGTAAATCTGCTCTCTGGGGAGGAGAAATGCTTCATTTCCAGCCCCGTTATTGGGAGTAGGTCACAAAGGGTGAATTTGGATGAGGGGCAATACATGAATGACCGGGCGAGAAGACCAAACAAATGAACCTCACTACACAATAACAAATCAGGAACAGAACCGCACAGAAAGGAAAGGAGAAACCCAAAGCAGTAAGTGCCCAGATCTGGGTTTCTGCATACCATTCTCCAACAAAAGGAACCTGGGCTTTTCAGCGAAATGGTCATACCATGGCCAGGCAGAGAAAGTCCAAGAGGAGCCTGGAACATCTTGTCATGACAGAACGTAAGTGTTTTGTGTTTTTTGGGGGTTTTTTTTGGTTTTTTTTTAATTTTATCTATTTATTTGACAGAGAGAGATCATAAGTAGGCAGAGAGGCAGGCAGAGAGAGTGAGAGGGAAGCAGGCTGGGCGGGCAGTGGTGCTGGGAGCCTGGTGGGCACTGCCCGGTCCTCACAGCAGCCTGGTGGGGCTGCAGGAAGGGAGGCTCCGTGCTGAGCACATTCCGGAACCTGAGTGGCAGCCAAGACACTGTCTGCCCCCACCACTCCCGGGACACCCCCTGTGCAGGAGTAGCCACCCTCGCTCTCTCTGATCTTCCTCCCTTCCTCACCCCCGGATGATCAGCTGACTGAAGGACAAATCCCTGAGTTCAAGGGGGCTTTCTCCCTATTTGACAAACTTGGAACTGTTGTGAGGTCACTGGATCAGAGCCCAACAGGAGTCAAATTTCCGCATCTGATTGACGAGGGGGATGCTGACGGTCATGGCATTGACTTCCCACAAGTTTTGACTATGACAGCTAGAAAAATGAAAGAGACAGTGAAGAAGAAATTCACGAAGCATGCGGAGTCTCTGAGGAGGATGGTGACATCAGTGCGTCAGAGCGATGTGAGGTCACGACCAACTTAGGAGAAAAGCTAACAGATGAAGAAGATGAAATGATCAGAGAAGCCATGGACAAGGCAGCTATGAAGAATTCCTACTGATGATGACTGCCACATGAAGACCTACTTTCAACTCCTTTTCCCCCTCTGGAAGACTCGAACTGAATCTTGTACTTATCTTGAGGAAAAAAACAGTTCATATAGTCATTCTGTTTCTGCATAGCAAAACTGAATGTTAAAAGTGCCTTGTGTGCACACCCACAAAAACTGCACATATTGGTTGGTGGTTCCTGTGCCCTAAAGATCAAGCTACACGTGCTTTACAGTATAAATCCTTGTCCTACCTTAATGATAAGGAGGCACTTAGCAGACACTTTGCAGTTCCATTTGCTCGTGATTAATACACTGTTTGGGCTGGCTAGTTTTCATGCATGCATCTTGACAACAGAGCACAGTCAAGCATTTCTATTAAAAAAGAAAAAAAAAAGAAAAAACAAATTTAAAACTTATTTAAATGGGTTCTAATTCAATTCGTTAGTAGGAACTGTCATAGCTGGTTTACTGGAAACAAACATTTAAAATTGGTTTATTGCATGACGCTGTGCAGAAACATGGATGAAGAATAAACTGTCTAGATGTCGCCCCACCTAGCAGGACAGCCCTCTCCCACTTCCAGGTGCCCCCACCCTGAGTGATGACGACACTCATCCTGGTGGCCTGCTGTGTGTGTGGGTTCAGCATTGCCTGTGTTGTGCTAGAGTGAAATGGGTGTCGGGCCATTCACACTACTTTTTTAAAAAGAAACCTTTACCAAGAGGATATCCTCAGACTCTCTGTTTTTAAAACCTTCTGAACAATGACTTAGAGGCAGCAAAGTAGTCCGGGCTGTGGACTTCAGCACAAGCATCAACATTGCTGTACAAGAAATTACAGTTTACAACCATTTCAAGTTCTAAATGCAAGAGTTTTTTTTCCTAATAAAAAAAACATTTCGCTTAAAAAAATAAAAATAATAAAATAAAACGATGGGAAACATGTCAAAAGGCTAACAGCCAAACTTGAAGGGGCTCTTTCGGCCAAATAGGGGACAGTCTGGACAAACAAAATAGCCAATAATATTAATATACCCCACAGAATATAGTAAGAATCCATGAGTCGATACTAATATAAATAAATAATTGAATAAGAAGGGAAGAAGAGGACGCTATTCCTTATGATGGAATTCCAATTAATATATGTATGAATAATGATGGGAAAAGAATGCCACCATTTTTTAAAGGACTGTAATAATCATTGTTTTAGGCAAGAATTATCAATAAATGATAAAATTAATGGCTAAAGTATTATGAGAAACCGGCTATTTACATAGTTGCAAAGTAGCTCCCCCAGAAAATACTAATTAATAAAAGAGGGAAAATATTTACTTCACAGTGGGAAAATCTAGCAGATACTACCTTAGCCAAATGATCACAGTTGAGATCACCAGTGACGTGACAAATCATGTATCTCTTGGTAGGATGCTAAGAAGGACACAACATAACTTCCATAGTATTTTTACCAAAAACGCACAATGCAAATTTGTTCATGAAGAAACATCAGACAAATCCAAATGAGGTACATTCTGCAAGAATAACTGGCTAGTACTTTTTTGAAGTGTTAAGGTTATGAAAGACAAATAAAGGCTAGGAACTATTCTAGTTTAAAGGGATGAATCGGGCAAAGGGGCTAAGAGGGAAATGGGAGGTGCTCACCCCCGAGATCAGGTCAGCTTAGGGTTGGCCCCAAAGGAGACCAAAGAAACATGACATCTAAATGCAGCATGTCATCCTGGTTTAGATCCTGGGCATGAATGCGGAAACTGGGGAAATTCAAATAAGTTCTGTAGATGATGTAATAGAATTGCATCCATGTTAATTTCCTGATTTTGGTCATTGTGCTGTGGTTACAGAAGATTAACATTTGAGGACCCTGTATACACAGGAATTTTTGTTTTGTACTATTTGTACAGCATCATTAAGTTTAAAATTAATTTAAAATAAAAAGTTTAAAAGTTTTTAATTAAGAAATATTAAAGACAAACAGCAATAAGGGAACAGGCTGCTGGTAGAGAGCCTCACATAATGTCACAAGTGGGAGAACTTGAGAAGTTAGGAAATGATAATGCACATGGGCGCTGGAACTATCCACATGTGGCCTCAGTTCTGACCTTGTTACTTATTGTGTGATGCCCTAATCTTCCTAAGCCTCAGTTTACCAATATGTAAAGTAGGTGGTCATAATAATACCTACTTTTTATGATTGATTATGATTATTTACATTCCTATCCCTATTGTGATCATCTATATTCAGTAAACAATGTTTGTAGAGAACTCAGTACAAACTCAACTTAATAGAATTCTCCGCAGCTGTTATTGAGACTATTATGATTAACCCCATCAACAACTAGGCTATTCCTTGTGAATGATTATATCCTATGCACTAATGAGCCCCCTCAAGACCAGAGAGTTACCCCCAGACTGTGTTTCTAAAGTGTTGATGCATCTCACTTGTAAGTAAATCCAACACATGACATTTTAAACAGATACATAATAAGTGATTATTTTTTATTAAAATATGATTCATGGGCTTTTGGGGGGAGCGAATAGCATTTGGCTTATTTTAATTTTTGCAGAAACAGGTCTATGGCATAAAGCAAATATTTGTGCATTGCCTTAAGTAGACTTGAGTAGGCGCCACTGCTGGGTGGCTTAGGAGTGGGGACATTCTGGCTCACCAATAAGCCTTAGAGCTTGACGCTTTCTAAGGTGTAATGGGAAGCCAAACTCCCTGGTTTGTCTTTTCTAAGCAGATTCTGAACTACTTAAATGTGATGACATAGATCAAATATTTGAGGTTAAGGATTGCTTGTAGGTTCATGCTTTCTCCTTGAGTCCATTTTTGAGATAACTCCAGCATAAATACTGGAGAAGCACGGAAGAAGGTTGAAAATGGCTAAGCATATTCTATTCGGTGCTATTTCAGTGCTAAGTCAAACACTGAAACGTCTGGTGTTTCTAGTAATACATTTATTTTATGAAATGATATAAGACCAAGAGACTTCTGTGGCAACTGCTCCGTATGTAAATAAAGGTTGCAAATCATCACAAAATATGCCAATCTGTCATCTTCCAAATATTTCCAATAATCCTTTAAGACTAGGAACAAAAGTTAAATTCCTGAATAAACTGTCTTATCTATAAAATCTGCTCCAAAGGTTTGGAAACACTAGCTTTTGAATACTAACTAAAAAGAGTTTCCACCCAGTCATTGGAAACTTTGCTCAAATTCATGCTAACTTTAACCAAACAGAGGTGTTGTTTTGTAATTGTTCACTGACCCCTTGTTGATTCCTAAGCACTGTGGCCTGAGCACACTGGATATTCTTTTTTTTTTTTTTAATATTTTATTTATTTTATTTAACAGAGAGAGAGGTCACAAGTAGGCAGAGGGGCAGGCAGAGAGAGAGGGAGAAACAGGCTCCCCACTGAGCAGAGAGCCTGATGCGGGGCTCCATCCCAGGACCCTGAGATCATGACCTGAGCCTAAGGCAGAGGCTTAAACCACTGAGCCACCCAGGCGCCCCCACACTGGATATTCTAAAGCATCTTCCTTCTGAGTCTCACCCAACATTACTCCCCTTCACTCAGCAGTGATTTCTACCTCATGTTGCTAAGACTTAGTATATTTAGAACAAGTGTCATCTAAAGTATTATGCTGGTATCTCCATTCCCACTAGTTCCCATCCTGTCCTTCAGCCTTTGGACAAGCAGCAACTCTCTCATTCTTCTTTTCTTTTTTTTTTTAAGATTTTATTTACTTATTTGATAGAGAAAGAGACACAGAGAGAGAGGGAACACAAGCAGGGGGAATAGTAGAGGGAGAAGCAGGCTCCCCGCAGAGTATGGAGCCCAATGCGGGACTCAATCCCAGGACCCTGGGATCATGACCTGAGCCGAAGGCAGACACTTAACAACTGAGCCACCCAGGCACTCCAATCACTCTCTCCTTCTTCAAGACGCTTCCCTTCACCTGTGTTCTCAATCTCATACCCAAAGCTTCTTCCAATGTACCATTTCTTTTTCTGGTTTTCTTTTACAAATACATAGGCTACCCCTATGCTTTCCAGGGAAAGTTTTCTGTACAATTAGCTCTACATTTATTTTTTAAAAAGATTTTATTCATTTATTGGACAGATAGATCACAAGTAGGTGGGGGGCAGGGAGGAAGCAGACTCCCTGCTGAGCAGAGATCCCAATGCGAGGCTCAATCCCAGACCCTGGGATCATGACCTGAGCCAAAGGCAGAGGCTTTAACCCACTGAGTCACCCAGGCACCCCATAGCTCTACACTTACTGTTTCTCTGCCTGAACCATTAGTTTATTGTTTAAACCTGCTATATATCCTTACTTCACTACAGAAATAAATCCAAGGATCTTTTATTGACATCTGTCTTCTCTGTCTCCACCAGTTCTGCCTTTGGTGAACACATCAGTCTCAATCCTAACCCTAAACCTTTGTTCCTCTTGTGGCCCTGGCTGAAATCTTTCCTCTTCTTCATTTATCTCACACCTACCCATACTTAATGGTCCAGCTTGAGTCCCTTTGCATCTGTAATCTTACCAGAATCTCCCTTCTCTGAAGTCTTGTAATACCAGGTATAGGATTCACTGCATCTCAGAGGGGCCCCTGAATTGTGCTCGGGGAGCTACATGGTCCATTCCTCGCGAAGTCTTGCCTAGCTGCTCTTTCTTGGCCAAATTGTGTGAGCATGTATGCTTCATCATGCCAACTGGACTCTCTGTCTCCAAGGAATGTGACTCTTGTATGGAGTGATGGAAGGAGAAAATGGATGGACCTCAACCGGCCAGGCTGCAGAGACCTGGTGGGTCTTCGTCCACCCCCTAGATTCTCAGAGGTACACGATTTGGCTGGGCTTGGCTCTTCACATGTCCTTCGTTCCTGTGAGCCACACATTCCCCCCCTCCCCTTAAGTTGGCCAGAGTAAATATTCCTCCCTACATCCAAATAAACTTAACTAGGACCCTCCTATTGCCTTTTATTACTGTTTAATTCGAGGAAAAAGAAGCTAATGAGGTCTTGTGAACCAATGAGATAGAAAATTTCTTAAGGGCAGAAACTCTGTCTTATGACTCTATATTCCTTACATAAATTTTTAATAATTCTACTGCATGACAATAATATATGAAAATCCTCATCTAAAAACAAAGAGACAAGCATAGCCACCTAAGATCATCTTTAGATTCTCTGCTACAGTTGAGGATCATTCATTCATTCCATAAACACGTTCCAAGTACCAATATTGAACATGCACTAAATTGGGCACAGGAGTTGTGTGCAAAATGAAAAAAAACGGGGGCAACTTGGTGGTCAGCCATTAAGCATCTGCCTTCAGCTCCAGGCATGATCCCAGAGTCCCAGGATCGAGCCCTGCATTGGGCTCCCTGCTCAGCAGGAGGTCTGCTTCTCTCTCTCCCACTCCCCCTGCTTGTGCTCCCTCTCTTGCTGTCTCTCTCTCTGTGTCAAATACATAAATAAAATCTTGAAAAAAAAAAAAAGATGAAAAAACAAAAGAAAATCCCCCTTCCCTGGCTCCTGTATCTGGAGTTCCACTTTCCAGTTTAACTTGTGTCTTATACAATGATAGTACCTAGTATTAATTTGTACTTTTACTTCTGAAGCATTTTCAAATATAACACATTATTTGTTATTCCAATTGGATACATAGGAAAGCTGCTGTTAGGTTATGTGGCCAAGATCAAAACCAGAGCTACAATGAGAAGACAGGTCCCTTGACTTATAGTGATACTCCTTCCCTCTCTACCGGAATGAGAAACACATCCTTCAGGACACAATTATACACTGGTATTATATTTTATTTAATTCCCACATTACATCCAACTCATGGGTTATTCTTTTGTTGTACCAGATAAAGGCAGTTTCTGAGTTTTTGCTGGAGGAAAACAATAGAAGTACTAGCTGGTTCCAGGACATGTGTTGAGCAAATATTTATGTAGTGGCCACTAGTGCAATGCATTGAGCTTCCTTGTGTTAATAATGCCAGCCAAGGGGCACCTGAGTGGCTCAGTTGGTTAAGCTCCTGCCTTCAGCTCAGGTGATGATTCCAGGTCCCACACCGGGCTCCCTGCTCAGCAGAGTCTGCTTCTCCCTCTCCCTCTGCCCCTCCCAGCCCCACCTGTGCTCTCTCTCTCTCGTGGCTCTCTGAAATAAAAAATAATAATAATAACACGGGTCAAGACATACACAGTCCCTGCCCTCATTATGTTTATGGTCTTGTGGGAGAACAGGTAAGGGCCATATGTGAAGTGGGGGCTACGATGAGAAGACACAGCACATACCCAAGTTCCCCAAATTTTTATGTTCACAAAGAATCTGAATTGAATTTCTGTCTTTCTCAGTCATTTGTATCTTGACTGAAACTGATCAGCCTTGGGTTTTTCCCTCATTTCAGAGCCAATGTCCCTTCATCTTTACAGTATCACCTCTCTAAATTTCCTCCTTTCTTCGTTATAGTCCCCTTCCAAACTCTGAATTTCTAAGGAGATCTCCAACACCTTTCTGACCCATGGGGCATTCACAAAGACCCTAAAGGACCCTCAGCAGTCCTCAGAGGTCCATAAAAAATTTCCTTTCAACTTTTTGAAAGCAGAAAGTTGTGTCTGTTTTATAGTCAGTGCTCCAGGATAGGACCAGGGGGTCGAGAGCCAAAGGGTACACCACGGAATTTCTTTAGGAATGCATTTTCAGCAAGCACCAAGTATGAATGTGTCCTTCTGATGTTTTGCTTCCAGGGTCAACAGAAGTATAAAAAACTTTTCAACTTTCTTCAAAACCCAGTGCCATGAAATTGGCTTAATAAAAGGAATAACAGCAGTGCCTGGGTGGCTCAGTCATTAAGTGTCTGCCTTCAACTCAGGTCATGATCCCTGGGTCCTGGGATAAAGCATCACATCGGGCTCCCTGATCAGTGGGATGCCTGCTTCTCCCTCCACCACCACCACCTCCCCCCGGCTTGTGTTCCTTCTCTTGCTTTCTCTCTGTCTGTCAAATAAATAAATAAAATCTTTTTTTCAAAAGTCTTCAAAATTCAAAAAATAATAATAAAATAAAATAAAAAATAAAGGGAATAACAATAGTAGCAGCAAGTTACGAGGCAAAACCAGGCCAGGAAGCATTTGTTGAAAGGGCACTTGATACAAAGACTAGATATTTCTATCAATTCAGAGTCCACATTTGTCAACTTCCAAAATGTACAACTTTCTGACCAGTCTTAAAGATGCTACTGTCACCTGGAATTTTTGAAAAAGGAATCTGTATAGAGTATCATCCTCACATATGGTTACTGCTAATATAGGCAGATTGGGGGTACCGCTAGGATGGTTTGCCGAGGAGGAGTAAGAGCATTAAGAGATTTTATACCCAGTATAATTCTAAACTCTGGCAGGTGAGAGAGATCTGAAAGACTACAAAATGTAAAATGAGGTCAAGCACTGATTTAAGTCTGTATATTTCTTTGATCATAATACCTAGCACTTGTTCAGAGAATTTGCTAACGTTAATGACTCCTCACAGCATTCTCATTCTATAATATCAACAGCTGCATTTGGTCTTCATTGGTGAAGATGCATAAAAAGGGAGCAAAAAGATAGTTCATATCTGGAGAGGAATTGGAGGCAGAACTGGTTTCTAAATCTTGCATTTATAGTACATTATTAAGAGTTCCAGCTCTAAGAAAAGATAACCCCGGGGTCAAACTTAAGCTCTGCTATTTAATATCTAGGCAAGCCACTTACTTCCATGTCTCAAGTTTTTCGCCTGTTTAAAAAAAAAAAAAAAAAAAGGAATATGTGATCGATTACAAAAATGGGCCCAGTTGTTCTACATTGCCTATACTCATACCTTTTGCCATGCTTTTTCCCAATGCTCTCCCAAGGGATGGAGTGCATAATTCCCCATCCTTATATTTAGCTACATGACTTGCTTTGACCAATGAGATATTAACAGAGACACTGCAAGCAGAAAGTTGAAATGCGCTTATGCAATCAGGTTTGTTCGGAGTTTGCAATCAGAGCTTACAGCTCTTTAATCACCAATAGAACATGCCCAGCCCAGCCTGTTGGAGGATAAGAGACAGATAAATGGAGGAGCTGAGTTGCCCATTCATCTGAACCAGGGCCAGGCTAGATCAGTCCTCAGTGAGCCAAACCCCAAGTGTTGTAAGCCAGCCCAGCCAAGATTGGCAGATCTGTTTAGCCAATCACTCTAGATGTAGAAACAATAAATAGTTATTTTTGTATGCCACTGAGGTTTTGTGGGTTGTTGTTATGCAGTATTGCTGTGATAGTAGGTAAGTGATACATGATGGTAAAACCTATCACATATGTATTAATGTGAGAATACATGTAAATCAGTTAGCACAATACCTAATGGTAATAATAACAATAATAGTGAAAACGTGTGCTATTGTTTTGAGGAAACAATTACAGACTATGCAAAGGTATTGGTACTTCATCCATGCTTCCTTAACAGGACCTGTCTTACTGGAATTTTTTTACAGAATCATGCAATTTTAATTCCAGCTTTTGAAAAGAACCAAGCTGATGATCCAATTGTATTTTTTTTAATTTTATAAGTACCCTGGGATCTGTTCTTACAAGTAAAACAGTTCTTTTCCTTCTAGAAGATTTGCTTTATTAAATTTTTTTAAAATACAAGACATACACACATGGTAGAAAAAGACATTCAAATTCATTACCTACTGAAAGAAGCCAAAAACTAGCCTCATGAATAAACCCAAGTTATGGTGTTTTGTTTTAGTGGAGGGCTGGGCAGGAAACAAGATTCAGCACACTTTTTGTTCTTTTCCTATTTGGGTAATCTTCTCGAAATAGTTTACTATGATGGTTAAGAAATGTGAGCTTCCAGAGTTTAAATTCTGGTTCTGTCTCTGACTAGGTCTGTGATCTTGAGCAAATTAAACCCTATAAACCTCTGTTAACTCACTCCTTAAGTGGGAAAAATAATAAGAAACTCCTAGGTTTGCTTCTAGGATCATGTAATAGGTGCAAAGCCTTAACAGCTGAGCCCAGCAGCAATGCGGAGGTTAGGAATATTAGCTACTACTACTTCTTCTAATGAAGGAGCATCCGTCAGCTTCATTTCTAACTAGGCTACATTGCGAAGAATACTATCTAAGTAAGGTGAGCTTATAGGCCTCGATTCAAAACAGACCTTTGGTGTGGAACTACCCATTGCCACCCTAAATGTAAATCAAAAACTGAATCTTAGACGTGACATTCCAGTACAAGGAAAAGCCACTCATGAGAGAGAAGACACAGGGTTTGGACAAATGCCAAGAGCAATATTTCCCAGCTGCTTCCAAGCCATCTTTCCCAGCCCCAAATGAGAGTTCAAAGTGTCTTCTAACTTTGCAGTGTAGTTCTGTCCATTAACATGGACGCAAATCAACACCCTTTCCCTAACTAACCAAGAGCATGAATAGAGAAGTGTCTTACCTTCCCTTAGACACCGATATTCTCCCCTTGTTGTCTGTCTTATTAAGCCAGTGAAATTAATCAGAGCCACTCTATGCCAAGTGATGCTTTCCCCCTCAGAAAGGGAGAACAGGAGAGAACAATCTTCTTCATGGAGCCACTTTCTCCATATCTTCTCTTCCTTTCTCTTTTTCCACATTTTCTTGGTGTCAAAGAGACGGCCACTTCTTCCCCTTGGCGCTTTTATGAGTGCCTCTCTGTTGTGGCCTCCAGAAGCCACTGAAACAGGTCATGACATTCATTACGTTAAGCCCCAATGCCACAGACAGCCCCACTTCTCTTTCTCATCTTGGATCCTGCTCAGCTCCGCTAGCCAACCAGGCAGGGTGAACAATGAGCACCAGATGAAAATATGGCCCAAATAATATGCCAGTCCCATAAAACTCATGAAATTTACTGGGCCACCTTATAAAAGTTAACAATACAAACTTTCTCCCATTATCAATTCAATCTGTTGCTCCCACAGAGAAATTTCAGTCCAAAATGCTGCCTTACCCTATTTCCTTTTACTGACTCAGTTCCAGACAGAAGAGGTGGTATTTGGGCCTTCGGATGGAATCTGGGATCCTTCATCAGCAGCTGCGCCCTGGGCCGTCTGCCAATATAATCGGACTGGAGCCTTAGCACCTCCAAAGTCTGATTATTTCAACCCTCAGACTCTCATTTCCCTCTTTTCTAAAATACCTACAGGTCAATGGAACACATAAGAATATCACAGCACCAGCCTTAATCCCACAGAATTCAGAAGCACAAACAAATTTCCAGTAATAATCTAAACATCAGTTTCCATCTGAGGGCAGTTCCCAAGCAGAGGATTGCATTTCCCAGAGTCTAACACGTTATACTCCAGATACTTGTTGCTAGTGCCAACTACAGACCATTGTAAAGATCTGGTGTTATCCAGGTCCGCAAAGGAAAAAAAAAAAAGTTCCTCCGTCTTCCTTTTGATTTCAGGATGCCAGTGAATTCGTACCAAAGGTTCGAATTCAGGTCTTGGGAAGTCAAGTTCCCAGGGAGAGAGCAATCCTGTAGTGAGACATGAACCATGCCACTGTGTGCTCATTGCCATGATTTGCCGGCACAACTGAGCTTATATACACAAATGGCAACTTAAAAAGATGAAGGATGTTCAGTTGCACTCCTTGCCCTCCGCTGTTGCCAAGAGTAATCAGCAATGAAAAGATAAAGCCATCAGTATTTGAATTTAAATGTTAAAATAATAATAAATCTTATGGTCTCCCTAAGGTTAGTTTATAATAAAAATAACTTCTTGATCCTGGAAAACTTATCTGGTTTCTTTCTTCCTTTCATTCTCCACTTAATGACTGAAGTTACTGTTTCCATGGTGGTCTCCAAACCACACTTGGTTTCTATGTAGATTGGCATGTCACCTCCAACAATTTCACCAGCTGCCTTTTCCTCTCCAGGGGATATGATTAAAATATTAATCCAGTTTCTGGACTAATCTAGCAAGAAAGTTATATAAATCAATTTCCACACAGCATCTGAGTTGCTCTGAAATAGACAACGTGTCCTCTCTTTTATTTGTTACCCCTCCACAAGAAAGGTAGTTTCTAGGAAGGCAGATATATATATATATATTTTAACCTCCCTGACCTTCTACGGCTTCCTGATTTCTCAAACTTGAAAATGGAAAATCGCAAGCCTGAGTCCAATATGTAGGTTTCCAAATGAGAAGAGATGAGCTAGAGGAAGACATCGGAATCATCTCTGTCACACTCCCTTGGCTGCCCCACTGTCTGGCAGCGACAGTCTTAGCAAAAATGCTTATAGACCGGGTCTCTTCGGTCCAGGAAGACTGGACAGTGTCCTCTTGGGAGTGCTAATTCACCCATTCATCCTGACTCCTGGAAACCATCCAGACCTGCAAATCCATCACTCGGCAAGCATTTACTGAAACCGCCTCTGGGCCTAGCATTGGGCTAAATCCTTGCTTTGGAGGAGCTTACCATCTAATTACTGTAATTAGAGACCAATTGAGATTAAACTATGTGACACTAAGTAGGAGTTTTGAAGAAAACGATCATTGTGGGCTAGAGTGGTTAGAAAAGATTTCATGGAGAACGCAGGACTTTGAAGGGGAGAGCAAAATCATGCTAGAGGCTTATGAAGTTGATAATAAAAGAACACTGTGTGGGGTGGTGGGCTTACCTGAGGAGAACATCTACGGAAGCAGACAGCCCAAGGCGCTCCCCTTGGCGTCCTGCCAGCATAGCCTCTGCCTGAGAAGATGGGATTTCTCTCAGGTCCAGAAGAAATTTAATCTTTCCTGAAATTGTTTAGCATTCAAATCAGGATGGTGACATTGCCCCTATGAGAATCAAGCTGACATCCTTATTTAGCCCTCCAATACAGAAATGTCACTAAAAGAAATGACTTTCGATCAATGCTAGCACAGGCGAGATTAAAAGCTGGAAGCACTTTCCTGTGAAGTTAGGATCACTGGTGGAGCAACAGGGCTTCTTCCGAGGGACACTGACAGCCGAGGAGGATCACTGGGAAGACCTCCTAGGATTAGGACGACAACAGGCAAGCAGTAGAATTCTGGGCCATTGATTTGGAAAAGGCCTATTGTAGGTTTCAGTCTGAGTAGTGAATAAAAATGGTTACTACTTTGTTTTGTTATTTTCCCTTAATTATTAACTTGGCATGCATCTGTGTATTTTAATTAAACTCTGGGCATTACAGGACCAATGTGTGTCTGGAGGAACCGTCCGGTTTATCCAGCTCTCGAGACCGACGCCAGAACAGACGGGCCAGGGCACAAACATTTTTCAACATGGCAAACCTGACTTCCCAAAGAAAACACTGTCAAGACCCATTTTCTCCCTCATGTTTAGCTAAATTGTTGATTGAATCAACTAGGGTAGTGGGGTAACTGTGAAATCTCAATTGTAATTATTATGTAAAACAGAGATGTACCTTTATTTCAGTTTCTCCTTTTCGGGAAGTTTTATTTTTTGCGTTTTGGGGTTTTTTGTTTTGTTTTGTTTCTTAATGGAGGAGGAACAATCTCCTATCGTTCCAAGGGCCATTTGCAGATCCGGGTTTCCACAAAGCAGACAGACTGGTGAAACCTGTGTTTCTGAATTATTTGTCAACACTTCCGCCTAGGAACCAACAGCAGAGTGGGCTGTGGTAGAAGGCAGAGCAGGGCTTTCCATGGGCCCTGGAAGGCCAGTCAAAAGCAGCACCATGTTCCCTGGGCTGTGACGAAACCAGTCCACCGCGCTCCCTGTAGAGACCCTCTTTGAAGCCTGGACTCCACCACTCACTCCCCCAGTTTCAGGTGCTCATGATCCTATCAGAAGATCGCAGTCATGTGGGTGGGCTGCAGGCTCAGAGCCGCTTCTCAGCCACCACCATCCGGGGATGGACCACAAGCCTAGGATGCTTCGAGAGCAGCAACTCCGGCACTTTGCAGCCCACATACGTGATGTGTGGTGTGCCTGTGTGGATTCACACCCAGGGGCGTTCCCAGGATCCTGCACAATTCCCTGAATGCTGGCTCTAACCGCACCCCTTTTCCAGAACAGGAAAACATGACAGAATAGTCGATGAGAGGGAGTCATGGGGAAAGGCTCGAATCTGCTCTAAGGTATGCTTTGAATAAGAATAAATAATTCATAGATGTCAGCCTATTATTAAGAAAAAAATGAATTGAAAGGTTTTCACAGGGTTGCGACATCATGTTGACAACTGCTGCCTTTGACACTAAACTGCCTGGGACACCCAGTATCCGTGTCACATGAGACAACTGCAACTGGTCAGTCTCGAGGGAGGGCTACCCTGACTGGTGGCCACCAAGTAGGGCAGCTGCCATGACGCTGTCCTTTCTCGACAGGGAAGGGACCAATGCCTACGACTGTATGAGGTGATAAAGACCTCCCACTCTGGGCCAGTCTGTCTGAATTTGAATCCTGACTTCACATTTTCTCCTCTTCATTGGATGGTTCACAAATATTGCAATTCTCCTCCTTCTGACATAGATGGTAGATTACATCTCCTGCCAGCTTGACGTTAGACACGGCTACATGACTTATGTGAGCAGAAATGACCTGTCACTTCCAGGCAAAAGCCAGCAAGCACTCCTTACTCGGGGGTAAGAAGTGGGGCCCTGCCCCCTATAAGAATGCCCTGGAGGCTCGCTAGAGATGCAGAAGGGCAGCCCATCCCTGGCCTCCAGAACTGACGTGCATTGAATGAGCCCTTTGGGCAATTCAGAGCACATTCAAGTTGGTAAAGCCCACCCTGTCCTGAGACACAGAGCTGTATTCACCATCTTCTCTTATCCCTGCCATGGTGACTGATGGCAATCCAGACAGTGGAGTTTAACCTGAACCCCTGGCCTGACCTGAGATGGACAAGAAGTGAAGCATGAAGGAATTAAAACTTTGTTCAAAGGCACGAAAACCTGAAGGCTACTACCTTGGCATAACCCAGCTGATTCGGCTGACACCGTCTCTTAGTACTCTGCGACCTGCATCTCTCTGGGCCTCAGTTTCCCTGAAGTAAAGGGGAGATGGGAACAGTATGAGGATTAACAAGGTAACATATGAATAGAACCTGGCAAGTTTGACGTGAATACTAGCGTCTAATACTGACACACTCCATCCCTGCCACAGCTCAAATCTTGCCGGGTGATGTGTGGTTCCAGTCTTCTTACCACAGTGACTGTGATGTCAGAATCTTCGTCCCTGGCAAGGCCCCACCCCAAAACACACATACTCCAGGAATGAGTGGGAAATCGCACATTTGAAAGAAGGGGAAAATTACACTTTTTTTAAAAAAAAGATTTTATTTATTTATTTGACAGAGAGAGAGATCACAAGTAGGCAGAGAGGCAGGCAGAGAGAGAGGAGGAAGCAGGCTCCCTGCTAAGCAGAGAGCCCAATGCGGGGCTCGACCCCAGGAGCATGATCTGAACCGAAGGCAGAGGTTTCACCCACTGAGCTACCCAGGCGCCCAAAAAATTACCTTCTCAGAAAAAAAAGGAGATCTTATGATAACACAGCCCAAGCATCCCATTCCTATGTCTTCACATGATAGTCGTCTACTCTAGCCCCCACTACCATGCTGTCTCACCTACCTTCCAAACCCCACCTGCCTCTCCGAGCATAGCAGGTGTCCTTCTCCATAAGTCTCCTTCCAATCCTGCTTTACTATACAACTTAGAGTTTGGTTTTTTTGTTTTTTGCTTGTTTTTTTTGTTTTTTGCTTTGTTTTTGCAACTTAAAAATTTAGACATAGTATTTGTCCGTTAGACGTAAGGCTTTGTCCTGAACTCAATGCTGGGTAAAATAAACAAATTTCCTAATAAATGTTTATTTTTTTGTCTTTTTTCCAAACTCAGCATATGTAATTCTAGTACCAAAGAGTTACCAAACCTGTTACAGAGAGAACTAGGGGAGGCACAGTGATGGGGATGGTATGGAAACAGTTTCTATTTGAGTCCTGGTTTTTAAAAGGATCCAACAGATTTCTGCCATTAGAGTAACTTTTTACAGATGATAAATACTTGATAATATGTTTAATGTGAAAATCATAAATACAATATTGTTTATTCTTACCAAAATAAATTGATAAATGATCTTTTCTCCTTGTCTCTTAAAGTGGATGTAAGGAAACCAAATATTCTAAGCCAGAATAAATATTTTAGGAGCTTGGATTTCTCTTTCATCTTTATAAACCAACTTAAAAAAAAAATCCTGGTACTAAAGCAATTGACCACACTGCCCAGTGAGCCACACTCTCCAGTTCCAACATCCTAGAACTTCAACAAGCACCTCAGAGATCGAACCTCCACATTTTATATTCTTTAGATCAGGGGCACAAACAGTGTCCTAAAGAGCTGGACACGAAATATTTCGGGCTTTGAGAGGCACTGGTCTGTCACCCCTACTTTACCCACTGTAATAGCGAAGGGGCAACTCCAGACCACACGAAAATGGGCGCGCTACCCTTTAATAAAGCAATCTGCAGACAATGAAATTTGAATTCCATACAATGTTCACAGGTCACTCAAGTCTTTTGATTTTTTTTTTCCAACCATTTCAAAATATAAAACCATCTTTAACTTGTTAGCAGTACCAAAAGAGGCAGCAGGCTGGGTTTGGCCCACGGGCCATATTTTGCTGACTTCTGTTCTAGACTCACAAGATTCATGCTTCTTCAACCACACGACAAAGTCTCCCTAATAGTCATAGACACATGGTGTTTAGCTCAATATTCACTTAAAAACTGGGTGTGAAATAATCCCATGAGCCTCTTTTTTATTAGCTCAACTTGAAAAAACATAAGATCCTAAAGATGTCAAACTTTCACCAGAACTTATGCCAGGCTTACCCATAAAAATAACGTCACCCATCACCCTTTTCTTCACCACACACAATTAACAATTTACGGAGTAAGAAAATAGTTGGCAGTTGTCTTCATAGATGAAGTCAGTGTAGTCTCATTCCTTTGCCAAAAGGCAGAGAAACCAGTTCTTGATGCCTCTTCTCCCCAAGGCTATTCAAGGCCAGTTGATGAAGAATGACTGGGAAGGACAAGCTTTGGCTTCAACGTGGATTTTTAACCAGGAACTTTACTACTTTAAAAATTTTTAATGATTTTTTTTAAACAGTCTTGGTTTTTGCTATTTTTACTGACACTCATTTTAAAAGCAGCAGTGTTTAAACATTTTAAGTCTAGATGTCTCTATGGAAACCCAAGAGAACTCCGCTTTTATGGCCAATGACTACCTACCTAGATTATACATCCTACTGGATCACCGTGGGCCATCTGTGATACCAGAAACATCTCAGACCTATGTTTCCAAAACTCTCTCATCAGATGTAATTAAATTGATGTAAGTATTAGTTTTGCTGAGAAGAAGAACTTATTTGAGACTTCCTTTTCATTTTTATTAAGATAGCCCTATTTGAAATATTCTTTTTTTTTTTTTAAGATTTTATTTATTTGACAGACAGAGATCACAAGTAGGCAGAGAGGAAGGCAGAGAGAGGAGGAAGCAGGCTCCCCACTGAGCAGAGAGCCCGATGCGGGGCTTGATCCCAGGACCCTGAGATCATGACCTGATCTGAAGGCAGAGGCTTTAACCCACTGAGCCACCCAGGTGCCCCTGAAATATTCTTATTACAAAAAGAATTTATAAATTTCAGCAGACAAAATAAAAGAGGAAGAATAACCCGACAGCTGCTCTGAAATTTGTATCTTTGATTTTTCCTCCTCCTTTCCACTAATGTCAAATACATTTTCCTTTAAAAATTTAAGTTTCTCTCCCCAGATTGCTTATTCATTGCAAAGGAGGAAAAAAAAAACAATAATTATATCGCAAAGAAGTAAGGTGATCAAAATTAACCGGGTGACCAAAATTAACATCACCAGTTAGGAAATGATGCCCTTTGGGTGCCTTCAGATGTGATATTCTGAGAACATAACATCTCCTAAAATGTATAACCTGAATCTAATCACAAAAACACACCATTATTGAAAAAAGAGAAAAGCTGGGCGCCTGGATGGCTCGGTTAAGCGTGGGACTCATGATTTCAGCTCAGGTCATGATCCCAGGGTCCTGGGATCGAGCCCTGTACCGGGCTCCCTGCTCAGTGGGAAGTCTGCTTCTCCCTCTGCCCCTCCCCTCCCCTCTGTTCCCACAAGAGAGCTTGTGCGCTCTCTCTCTCAAATAAATAAATAAAATCTTTTTTTAAAAAATAAAAGAAAAATTAAGAGTTCTTTTCTACATTGGCATTCTTGGCTATATATTTTGCCTCTGTAATATTCCAAATACAACACAGGAAGAGATGCTTGTACCATGTAACAAGAAAATGCAAAGTTATTTTAACATAATCTTTTATCAGTGATCTAAGCCTGCCAAAGCATTACACACCACTCATTCTCAGCAGAGTCCACTGTAAAGACCAGCAAACACTGGATACTCTAGCAACTTAGATGCAATCATTTCCTACAAACTCCTCCAAATAGGGCCGTGATTCTAAAACCCTTTCACATCCCACAACTTTCAGATTCATCCCATGCACAAAACAAGTCTCTCAGCGAGTCTCTTAGACAGGAACTACCCATGTCAATCAGTTGGATTCTATCTGAACTGGAGCTTCCTAACATTTTAAGCCATGTCTAAGTAGCTAGAGAATGTGGAGCTCAGGGAGCCGGATTACCTCATCATACATCCACAACTCACCACCGCTTTGAAATTGCCTTCAGAATCCCGTAGACTTGACTGACGTCTATGCCCTCACAATGCTCTCATCTCAGCACTAGAGGCGCTGACCGGCAATCTGCCATATGCTGTCTGACCTGATTTTTTCCCCAAAAGCAGAAGAGGAAACTCTGCCTAAGACTAAAAATATAGGAGAGACTTTTCTATAAGTCAATCAGTCACTGGAGAGAGAATCAAAAAGGTCGTAACCAAAATTAAAATTTTCGGCCATGCTTAGAAATTAGGAAGCACCCATTCCCCAAAACAAAGCAGAGACAGAATATATGTATATCAGTAAGTCTTTTCTTTCGATCCCTTCTGGTTTTGTTTTATTACTTTCTTCACACTTTCAATATTGACAATTTTTAAGCTAAAATACCCATATACTATTTTTGGCTTTGACTCTTTATCCTAGATATTCCCCTTATTATTTTCTCCAAACTTCAATCAATAATGTTACTTAACAAATGTTTACTAAGAACCTACTTGCCATAGATGCACTGGCCAAACTTATTGGTCCTTACGGGCACTGGAGGAAAGGTCCCAGGTTTTCTGTCTACGAATAATCCCTGAAAAAGCGATGATATGAAGACAGTAAGTGCACTAACATCAGCTTGCAGAAAAGCATAAGGAGCCAGAAATGAATTATGACCAACTGCAGAAAGGAATAAACTAGTCAAAGTACTAAAATTTAATGAAGAGATAATTTTTTAAAGTAGGTGAAATTGAGAAGTTACATGTAACATTACTATAGATTTAAAATTATGCATATTCTTGCCCATAAAATTTCTCAAATGCAGTTAAAAACACACACGTACAAAACCAAGCAATTATAAATCCTCTGAAGCATGTAACTGTGATTAGCTGCTACTCTCAGCAATATAAAAATACTTTTACCACAATTACATTCCAGCCTGTAATGTAATTCAAAACAAACAAGTCAGACATCGCTCAAATGGCAGAACCAACAAATACAGATGCTTTGCATCAAGGAAATGAATCCACCGAAGAACAGGGGCCCGGAGTTGGGCTTCTGGTGGAACAGCGAGGCCCCCTTCTGGGCAGACGCAGCGAAACCCAGTGCGGCTCTGCAACCTTGCTCTCTGACCAGCATGGGCCCCTTACTTGCGGCAGTCAGAAGGGCTGAGTATCCGGGACTTCCTGCTGCAGAGACCCTTTCCAGGGTTGTCTGCACATTTTTGCATTTTAGCTTTTAATTCTAAATATGGACTTTTAAAAAAAGAAATAATTTGATTTCAGATTAAACGAACCATTCTATTTACTTGCACAACCAGCAGTCCCAACCCCAAATGCCATGTCTATTCCCTTTACCCTGTTCTTTTTCTTGTTGTCCTAATTCTTAACACCTTCTAAAATACTATATAATCTAGGTGGCGTCTCCTGTCTCCCCCTGCTACAACAGCAGCTCCGTGTTTTGTTTGAGGATTCAGTTAATGAATAGAGCCTGGCATAGGACAGCTGCTTGATAATAAAGAAGGAACTGTCTCATTTCTGCTTCTACCTTTTATTTTTAAGAAAATATTCATCTTCATTTTCAAAGGAGGCATAAGGATGGTTTTGTGATAGCAATATGCTATGATTTAAAAATGATGCTCAAGTACTTGTCTCAAAAATATGCATTTTCTCTGCTTTATAAAAGCAAACAACAACAACCAAAAAAAAACCTGTTCTGAGGAGCAAACATTCATAGTCTAGATGTACATAACTCTTCTACAGATTCCAAGGAAGTCACGGCCCTCAACTCCTGGGAGAACAGAGTGACGACAAACAATGAAGCATCCGATTCTGAAAAGCCAGGCATAAAGCAGGTGTCCCCCGCGTGGTGCACTCCAGTCCAGACACATGCCAGCCAACTGGGTCTGGAGGCACATATGCTGAAACTCAGTACTTTCCTGGCCTGGGCACAATGATTTTGGCAAGAAGGTTATGCACTGCTTACTAATTTCTAAAACCTCAACCTTTATTTTTTTCCCCCTTCTTAAAATGTTCTTTAAGCTTTTGGAAAAGCTAATCATCGTTCACAACTGGGAGACTTTTTAAAAGTGCTGATTTGTTCCATCAACAGAGCAAATGGGGAGAGATGATTTTTCCCAGGACTTAAGGACATATGTAAACATGATTCAATGATGTCAACAGCTTTCAGTCCAAGAATGTCATCGAGGGGCATCAGCCTTCCATTAGAACAAGTCAAGGTTTCTGACATTCCTTTTTCCGAACTTTTGACTTGGGTGCTGTGAAAAGAATAGAAAAGGAAGAGAAAATGAAGAGGTAGGCCCTTGTCGAGTCTCTTCACACTGATTTGTCTTCAGTGAGATTACGTTATGTACAACAGGGGAAAACTGACCATTTGGATTTTCCTGTTTGTAGAAGGTCTTTAACATTTCCACCGCTTCCTCAGCCCGATATCCGGGAATGCACTGATGAAATGAGAAAACTGAGAATGAATTTTGGCATATGAAAATGTGGCCTATATTCCATAAACACAGCAATGTATATACGTAATTACATAAACTTATTTCAGATAACATCAATATACTTTGGGGATAGCAGCAATGTGGGTAAGTAAGGACATTACCAAAAGAACAGATGGACTCAAACATCACTCCAATCAACTATTCTTTCTCAATCACGTACTAAATTATTAGCTATGTGATCTTCCGTACGACAGTTAAACTCTCTGTGCCTCAGCTTTCTCGTGTGTAAAAGGTAGGTAATTACAGCACTTACCTCAGAGGGATTTCATGAAGATTAAATAAGATTACAAAAATAACACCTGTTACATACCTCGCACATCTTCAGTGTTTGTTAAGCGCGAGCTATTTTTCTCTACTCCTGTTTACTAGTGGCCCATCTTGGGATCGTGAGGTTGGGCCCCGTGAGGGCTCTGCGTTTAGTGCAGAGCTGGCTTGAGAGTCTCTCTTCCTCTGCCCCTCCCTACTTGTGCTCCCTCTCTCAGATAAATAATCTTTTTCAAAGAGTGTTCAGTTTGATCTGTCTTTGGTAGCTAATACAGAGGAGATCGGTACATGAAAGAATAAGAAACTGTGGTAATGGGAAGGAGGGAAATTACATGAAATATTACAAGAAGATGAAATCTGAACTTGTCTGAAAGATAGCAAATATTTGAGGTGTCCAGTGGCTCAGTCAGTTAAGCGTCCGACTCTTGATTTAGACACAGGTCATGATCTCAGGATCATGAGATAGAGCCTCGAGACGGGCTCCCCCTGGGGCACTGAGCATGCTTAAGATTCTCTCTCTCTCTCTCTCTCTCTATCCTTTTGCCATATCCCCCAACTCGCATGCAAGTGCACGTGTGCTCTCTAGAATAAATAAAAATTAAAAATTAAGAGAAGAATGAATATTTTAAGACACTGAGCAGAGCATTTCAGGGAAAGAGTAAGAATATGCTTGGGCTGTGTGAGGAAACCAACTAATGGGGGGTGAGAGCCTAGATAAAGAATTAGATAAAATGAGGTCAAAATATGCAGGGCTTTGAAGCTGTGTCACAGGAATTTGGACTTGATACATGGCCTCCTTCTAAGGCGCATGAAATGATAAAATGGACAGAGATTCCGGGGAGGCACATCTGGAAGCGTGGCGTTGGGCGCCAACACAGGGGCCTGACCGGTGTGGTCTGCTGGTCAGAATGAACCTCCCTTTCTCTTGTGCCTTCAGTCAGCTCTTACCTGAGCCTCCATGGCCTACATAAACCTTCCTCATTAAAAGAAATAACCTTTCAGAGTTCGATGTTTTTAGACTGCATATGTAAGTGAGATGATACCGTATTTGTCTTTCTCTGACTTACTTCACTTGGCATAGTACCCTCAAGGTCCATCCACATTGTCTCAAATGGCAAAATCTCCTTCTTTTTTATGGCTGAATACTCTATTGCATATATATAATGGTATATATAGCTATAAAACTCTTTATAGAAGCAGAAAGTAGAACGGTAGTTGCCAGGAGTGGAGGGGTGGGGGCTGGAGGGAATGAAGAGACAGCTGATCCCAGGATACAAACTTTCAGTTCTAGGGTAAATTCTGAGGATCTAAGGTATAGCAGGGCGACTCTAGTTAACAATACTATATTTTGTTCTTGAAAACTGTTATGTTAAGAGAGTAGAGTTTAAATGTTCTCACCATAACAACAACAAAATGGTAATTATGTCAGGTGGATGTGTGTTAACTAGCTTTATTGCAGTAAATATTTCATAATCTATACATCTATCAAATCCTCACATTGTATACCTTAAACTTACACAGCGTTATATGTCAATTATAGCTCAGTAAAGCTTGGGGCGGAGGGGATCCCAATAACCTTCCTTCCACCCTGCCCCTCAGGCAAGCTGCTACCCTGCTGGTCCCTGAGAACATTCCAGACTCCTCGCTGTTGCGAGTGTGATTCTCACTTCCTCCTCAACCTCATCTTCACTGGCTTTGCTTCCAGATATCCCATGGGCCTCTACTGACCAAAACACTGGTTCCCTTTCCAACCTCCTCAATTCTCTGCAGCTGTTGGAGACTCCTGACCATTCTAGCTTCCTTTTAGAGCTCTCTCTTCCCTTGGCTTCTCAGTACTCACAACCTTCTCAGATCATGCTAACCATGGTGGGTCAGTCCCCTTCTCCTCACACCACATTAAGCGTTCATGCTGCTCAGAGCACCACCTCTCCTCATGCTCTCATGAACACCAACTAGCACAAAGCACTCTCCTCTCCTATGAAGTTAGACCAGTGTTCCTCCACCTGAGCACTGCTGCTCAGTGAAATCACCTGGGAACTCTGTGGGATTATGTCTGAACGCCTCTCTGTCAGAATCCCCCCGCCAGGTGGAAGATAAGATAGTGACATGGAGCCTTGTTGGTCCCCGATAGCTGGTCTCCCTGCCGTCCCAGCCCAAGGCTGCCTGGGCAACCCCACCCCCCCCCACACCCACAGTCCCGTTTGGAAAGGGTCTCGTGTGGTGAGCCCCTCTCCTGAGAAACAGGGAGAACACATAAAGGGACCTGTCCCCTCACCCATCATCAATGAATGTTCATGGAAAATCTGCTTCTGGGTGAAGGGTTTCCCATGTAGCAAAGCAGCTCCCTCCCTGCAATCTAGTGAAAGTTAGCCCTGGACACAGAGTTTGTGAAAACTAAATAAAACTAAAAAAGAAAAAAAAATTACTATATTCTCTTCTACCCTCTCACCTTCTTATCCAATTGGTCTGGGGTGGGGACCTCCCACAGCCACACCTAAAAGCTCTGTAATATGCAGGCTGGGATGAGACCCCCCTGAGTTATGGATGGAGAAGGAAACTGCATCACTCTGTGATACCAAGACAGTATTTTCAATTATTCATTATAACTACAAACTTGTGCCTTTAATAAAAAGCACATATTCTTATTAAAATAAACGTTTAAAAATTGGACCAGGTCTGTATCACCATCTTCTCGGAAAAGAATAATTCTATAGGTCTCCTCCATGAGCTTAATGCTGCTTAGAAGCATTAAATGACTCTACGACTCTACAGTACAGAAACAGCATCCCACCTCCCACAAACCCTCCTACCCAACCCAGTCCAATAAAGGGAAAAACACAGGATCCAGAGACCTAAGGTATGTTTTCTTTAGAATCTCAGGCACTGGGGCACCTGGGTGGCTCAGTGGGTTAAGCCTTTGTCTTTGGCTCAGGTCATGGTCTTAGGCTCCTGGGATCGAGCCCCATGTCCGGCTCTCTGCTCAGCAGGGAACCCGCTTCCCTCTCTCTGCCTGCCTCTCTTCCTACTTGTGATATCTCTCTCTCTGTGTCAAATAAATAAATAAAATCTTAAAAAAAAAAAAAAGAATCTCAGACACTTCAAAAAAAAAAAAAAAAAACCCATAATTTGGCGTCAAACCTGGAGATATGGCTTCAAATCATGGTCATTCATTTACCTGGAGCCAATTTGGCCAGGTAAACACACTATAAACAAACTTATTCTTCAGTTCAGCCAGATCAGCCCTGTGCAGAGACGTGTAGGAGAGGACTGTTTATGCATCAATGTCTCTGAGGTGTTGGAGAGAATTTTCTACCCGTGTCTGATATCCAAAGGCACATCCCTGTTCTGCCCAGGAACTTTTAGAAATTCTTTAGCTCTTTCTCATAAATGAAATACAAAGTCAGCAGCAATTCACTTGCAAAGAGTTAGGTAATCAATATTCAAGCTCCTGATATAAGTGATTGGAAAAATAAAATCACTTCGCAGGTTTTTTTAAATGGTCAAGCTGATTATACTGTTTACTCTCCATCGTTTCATTACAATTTCTTTCCTGATGTGATGTTAAATGTCATCTATTCTAAAATGTACAGAAGTTGTTAGGAAAGCTAATGTTCAGCTGGGAAAACTCAAAATAGAATGTTTTCCAAAACTTATTCTCAGTGGGATTCAGCCAAATTTAGCCCCTCATAGGTACTCAGTATTCTCCTAAGAATATCTGAGGGCTTTGAAGTTAACCACCCACCATGTCCAGCATTTATTAAATCCTTTTCTTTTTAAAATATTGTATTTCAGGATTAACCTTGGAAAAAAAAAAAACAATCAAACCAGTTTGCCAAAAATGCTATGTGTCTGTAAGCCAAACTCTGAACTACCAATTCTTTTTTTTTTTTTTTTTTAGATTTTTATTTATTTATTTGACAGACAGATCACAAGTGGGCAGAGAGGCAGAGACAGAGAGAGGGGGAATCAGGCTCTGCACTGAGCAGAGAGCCCGATGCGGGGCTCGATCCCAGGACCCTGGGATCATGACCTGAGCTGAAGGCAGAGGCTTTAACCCACTGAGTCACCCAGGTGCCCCCCAATTCTTAATGCACATAGCCTTAAACATAAAAACTTGGGGACAGGTGGCAAGATTAAAGGGAAAATAAAAATTTTAAGAGAAGATGAAAGCAGGGGTGCCTGGGTGGCTCAGTTGGTTAAGCGTCTGCCTTTGGCTCAGGGCATGATCCCAGGGTCCTGGGATAGAACCCCGCATTGGGCTCCCTGCTCAGCGGAGAGCCTGATTCTCCCTCTCACACTTCCCTTGCTTGTGTTCCCTCTCTCATTGTCTCTCTCTGTCAAATAAATAAATAAAATCTTAAAAAAAAAAAAAAGAGAGAGAGAGAGAGACAGAGAGAAAGAGAAGATGAAAGCAATGTGGATACTTGGGTCTGGGGAAAGTTTCCATATTAAAAAGACAGGGGGGAACATAATGAAAATACAAGTATTCATTGCTAGACACAAAAATAGTACATAGCAACGGGGATGCCTGGGTGGCCCAGTTGGTTAAGTATGTGGCCCTCGGTTTTGGCTCAGTTCATGATCTTAGGGTCTTGAGATTGAGCCCCATGTTGAGCTCTAGGCTCAGTGTAGAGTCTGCTTGTCCCTCTCCCTCTGCTCCTCCCTCACCCACACATTCTCTCTCGCTGTCTCTCTCATAAGTAAAATCTTTTTTAAAAATGTAAAAAAAAATTAGTACATAGTGATAAAGCAAAAGGACTTTGAGCAAAAATATTGTGTGTGCACCGTAAATAGTATCTACTGTCACTGACAGAGGCCCAGCTTCACACAAGCATGGGGCAGCAGGGAGCTGGGGACACTCACCGAGGGAAAATGTCAACAGTGACAGCGTCTCCAAAACATACCTGAAGGCGCTGGTGAACACTGTCAGGAGATACCTGAGAAGGCCATGGACTCTCCTTCTGGAGAGATTCTGGTAATTAAGAGAGGCAAGCACTCACCTGGAAATGATTACCTATCTTCTACTGAGGCACAAATGAACTTGACGAGAAGTCCCAGAGTCTGTCTAGTCCCAGCATGGCTTTCTGGTGTACTGACCACACATGAACTATTCCCAAGCCCATGACGAGATCAAAGTCATTAGCCAGAAAAAGCATAAATGGGCTACATTACCTGAAATGGTCTCCCGGTATTTGGTAAATCAGCAGAGGCAATATTTAGGACAGAGCCACAACCACCAAACCGTTCGTTCTGACAGCCATACACAACCAGCGGGATTTATGAAAAAGAATTAAGGTCCTAAAAAGAGTATGCAGCTCAGGTGCATAGAGTGACAAAACCTGGCCACCCTGGACAGACAAGCTCAGGCTACTTTTAAAAACAGTTAAGCTTAGGCTTAATCTTAAAAATCATACAATCCCGTTACACAAAAGAAGTTTCAAGGATTTAGAGATTAACATCTCACAACTGGAAATAATGAAAACCAAATATATAGTTGCTAAATGTTCATTGTTTGGTGTTCTCTCTTGTCTTTCCTAATTCACTTTCTTTGAGTCATTAGAGAATTGGAGCCAGAAAGGAAGCAGGAATTTAATCTGGGGATTTTCACCTTTTAAAAATAGGATTGTCCCCTAATCTTTTGCCAAATAAAATATAACCCGTGCCCCAATATAAAACAGACCAAAGTTGAGCCACCCTGTGAGGCAGGATGGGGAGGGAGTTCTAATTTGACCAGAACCTCCTTCTTCACAAAGTAGAGACTATACTGTAATATTCAAAACCCTCTGTTATTTTTAAAGTGATAAAAATTTTTCACATATACATAGCAAAATAAGTACATATAAATGTGCACGTATGAAATTGAGTTTTTGAATAAGCGAGTAATTTTTTAAAGATCTTAGAGACAAATTGCTAACACTCGGTATTTGTGTCGCTTACTCTATGAAAGACACAATTCAAAGAGCTGTAACTTTCTCAATTTCCCATTTATTTACAATTATAATATCATCAGTGACATGTTTTTTACCTTATGTCTACTTTTGACTTAAAATTTTTCATACAGTTTAACAGGTATTCTTGGCAAAAATATACAAACAAAACACACACGAACAAGAACATATAAAGAGAGAAAGAAAAATTTTAAATCGCCTATAATCTATTACTCAAAGGTACATATTCTTCAGACATTTTCTCTGCAGTTTTATAATCTCCTTTAATTTGTGACTTATCCTTACATAAGTTTGTTAGCTCTTAGTTTTTCTTCCTCTAGTTGATTTGGTTGATAGTTTTACATCTATTGAAAAAAATGAAGAAATCTTATGATTTAAAAATCCTTCCTAAAAATTTTTGGCCAAGGGGTACAATCTATTATAACTTGCTTCATAAATCTGTTTTTGCATATGAGAAAAGCAGGTTACGTGTCTGGCCATTTTCAAGGTTACAGGAAGGGCACACGACATTAACTCACAAAGTAAAAGGATACTCATCAGGCGGAGAGCAGCCGCGCACATAATACAGGGCTCCACGGTGACATACAGCACGGTGTGTTCAAATACTTCAGAAGGACTCTTGCCACTTCGATGGCACCAGTCTAGGGCCTGGTCAATGGCCACCATTTCTGCATGTCGGGTAGCCTGGAGAGAGAGAGGCTTATTACATCAACATGTAACTGTATTGTGCAAACACATGAAAACCAATACCAAAAAAATGGGCCTAATGCTTCTTCCATTGTTTTAATGAATAAACATTTGGGGATGCTCTTAGTGCTTGGCAATGTGTTTGCCAGTTCAAGTCCCATAACCTCACCCACAAAAGACACCAAACAGGAGATAGCGCAAGAATTATGCTGCATTTTTAGTTAAGTACCTCTTAACTAAATGTTCTTTCAATTAAAATATCATAGAGAATATTAGTCTCAGGGAGGAAAAAAGGAATCTAGAGCTTGTGAATCTTCGAGGGGAAACCTGAAGTCTTCACAAGCATGTGGGCCATTCCAGACATTTCCAAGGCCGACCCTCACTTGACTCTAGGCAAATCTGTAGGTAGTTAGTGGGATGTCATCACTTACATTTTCTTTGGGATGAGATTTTTCATTCTGGCAGACTCTAGAGAAAAGCAGATTTGGTATCAGTCTCAGATACCTCCTGAGTGGCACAGATTATAGGAGAAATCACACAGTGTGTGGAAATAACCATAGTTGAGTCTGAATCCTGACTGCGACATCGCTTATTATGTGGCCTTGGGCAGGTTACACAACTTCTCAAAGCCTTGGTTCCCCCGTAAGTAAAATGGGGTTCACTGGCATCTATACCTCATAAAACACTGAATTACAAGAAGCATATGCTCCTTGAAGTCTATGTGTCCTGCCATGCAATAATTTTTTTTTTAAGATTTTATTTATTTATTTGACAGAGAGAGAGAGAGAGATCACAAGTAGGCAGAGAGGCAGGCAGAGAGAGAGAGAGGGGGAAGCAGGCTCCCTGCTGAGCAGAGAGCCCGATGTGGGACTCGATCCCAGGACCCCTGAGATCATGACCTGAGCCGAAGGCAGTGGCTTAACCCACTGAGCCACCCAGGTGCCCTGCCATGCAATAATTATTAATGATATTCAGGATAATCACATTTATCAATAAGCTTATGCTGACTGCTAACTATGTACAAGCCACCGTACTTGTACTCATCCTGCATGAGGTTACAAAGTCTGTCCTCAGCAAGTACAGTATCTGGTTGGGGCAAACAGGAAGTGCTCATGAACCTGTGGTGTGGAGTAGGGTGTGAGAGATTTGGCACAGTGGCTCGAGGTGCCATGAAGCTACAGGCAGGTGGAAGCAAGGCTGGTCCTGAGTTACGATCTCAGAGCTGGAAGGGACTTTAGAAAACAGATTCTCAAGGCTGCATAGCAGAATAACTGGGGAGCTTAAAAAAAAAAAGTTTCCCCAATTCAGGGGCTTTTTAACAATCAGCCTCAGAATTACTGAGTCAAATCTGCCCAGAATTCTCAGTAAGTAACTGTTTAACTGAATCCCTGCAAACAACCTCTCTTTTTTAGAAAATCCAGAGTGATGTAGTATCCTGGGAACAAGTAAAGAAGGTGTTGGGTTTTTTGTTTGTTTTTTGGGTTGTTTTTTTTTTTTTAAGATTTTATTTATTTATTTGACAGAGAGGCAGGCAGAGAGAGAGGGGGAAGCAGGCTCCCCGCTGAGCAGAAAGCCCAATGCGGGGCTCAATCCCAGCACCCTGAGATCATGACCTGAGCCAAAGGCAGAGGCTTTAACTCACTAAGCCCCCCAGGAGCCCCTGGGTTTGTTTTTTTTTTTTTTTTAAGATTTATTTATTTATCAGAGAGAAAGACAGAAAGAGAGAGAAGAGGGGGAGAGGGTAAATGGAGAGGGAGTGGACTCCCCGCTGAGCATGGAGCCCGCCTTGGGGCTCGATCCCCAGGACCCTGAGATCATGACCTGAGCCAAAATCAAGAGTTGGCTGCTTAACCGACTGAACCACCCTGGCACCGTTCCACCCCTCTTTTGGTGCTGAAGAACCAGAAGCTAATTTAGGACATGTTAAAAACACACAGCGGGAGAGGTGATGGTAGTATCAGAACCAAAAGCAGGACTCAGGTTTCCTCATTTGGGGTCAGGAGTCTTTGTATAGTATTTTATAGGGCAATCTCCTATCAGGTACAGAAACCAAAATAAATGCAGGTTAATTTCAAGATACAGAAGAAACCCAGGTCACTGGAGGGTTAGATGGACATCAGGGCATTCAAAGTTCTGATATTAAAGATATTATCCCAAACCACAAAATACACAAAATAGGGAGAGAGGGCAATTACTTAAAATACAGAATTCTACTCGTGACAAGTATCTCTGTACTTACTAATTGCTACATTATGTTTATTACTTACCTCACAAATGTTTTAACATCCAAATAATAATTGCTCTGTGAATCTGGGTTCCTATGTTGCATGTTTTCTTTTTGATAGATGTGATGGATAAACATTAAATACCCCATAGCACCAGTACCAGCCCCAGCCTGTTCTCTGGTTCCCATGACTGAACGATAAGATCAAAGTCTGTGTGAGCAGTGTTATGGTTATAAGCTGTTGAGTCCACCTAGTATTTTTGATAATCCTAAAACTGGAATTCATTTGTACTTACAGTGACACACTGTTGTGATACCAAGAAGTGTGGCCTTAATTCACGAGCTTCTCAACCTAACCACAATAACATAAAGGCACATGAACTATTAATGTGTAATATCAGGGTGCCTGGGTTAAGCGTCCAACTCATGTTTTCAGCTCAGGTCATGATCTCGGGGTCATAAGATCGAGCACTGCGTGTGGAGCCTGCTTAAGATTCTCTCTCTCCCTCTCCCCACCACACTCATTCATGTGTGCCCTCTCTCTCTAAAAAAATAAATACAAATTTTTAAAAATAATAAAGTGTATACCACATGTAGGTACAGAGACAGCAGGTGATAGAGACTTTATTCCATTGAATTATCTAGTAAATGAACAGTTTCCTCTACACAATCCTTTAATACCTCTAAAGGTATAAGCTAAAGGTGATTTCTTAATTTACTGGGAGGAAAACATTATTTAAAGGTACTACATAATGTGGTATGAGTTAAATTGATGTGTTTTGGAAAGTGGAATTTTTCTATATTAGATTTGCTTAAGATGGAGAATAGATTCATTTCTTCAGTACTGACACTCCAGAGCAATAAAATTCCTTCTTGAGTTTCACTCAATGCTAAAGTAAAACTCCATGAAATAGAAAATTAGTCCCAAAGATTGTATTGTTTCATTAAACTTTTTTGTATTTTCCAAATTTTAAAAAACCAACATGGATCACTTTTATAATCAGAGAGGAAGGCATTCAAAAAAAGAAAAGTTAAGGGAAGCTACCCTTCCATTCATACCTACAGGTCTTGACACAGACCCACCTTCTTGCCAACTGTGATAAAGGTCAGTGCACTCCTACCCTTACTGTTGTATGTTTGCAATTAAACTATTCAATCGACATACATTTTTTGTTTGATTAACTTCGTTTCGTCCCTTCCCCACAACTTCATTGTTGTAGACCATAAGGCAGCCAACAGGAACTTCAATATTTTCTAGGGCTTCCTTGGCCTAAAAGACAAAGTGGAAAATTTAAGACGTAATGTTCAATACTTGAAAAGACTATACACAGCATAAGCACACGTGTATAAACACCAGAACAAAGAAATACAGCTGAGCTTTCCCTCCCGTCACATACAGTTCAGTATTTAGTGCCTCTGTTCTGTTCTATCTGTATTAAGGGAGACTCGGGAACAAACCCCCCTCACTGGCTTCAAGCCCCTGGTTCTTTTCTTCTCACTGGAAGCAGAGGTGAGCAAAAGGCTGCTGCTATTGCCTCTTCCTACGGTGGCAGGGCCTGTGCAGCTTTTCAGAGATCATATACATATTTGCAAAGGAAAAGAATATATAAATACTTTTATATATATATATATATACATATATATATACATATATATATAAAAGAATGTATAAAAGAAATGTATAAAACTTTTATATATATATATAAAGAATGTATAAATATTTTACTGAAGTCATCTCCTTGTTGAAATTCTACTTGCTTCATTTTTTTGTTTCACTAAATATAGAAGATACCCTCTTGAGTTCCAACAGCCTGAAGGTAACCAGCCTGGACGTCTCTCTGTGCTATTTCTGCTTTGACACAAGAAAAGCTTTGGAGCGCTCTATGCTAAAATGGCACAACCACTTTGGAGAACACTTGGGAAATTTTTCTAAAAAGTAAATATATATGTAGCCTACAAACAAATTCTAGTCCTAAGTATTTATTTAAGAGAAGGGAATACATGTCCACAAAAAAAAAAAAAATCTTATAAAAGAATGTTCATAATAGCTTGATTCATAATAGCCCAAATCTGCGAACGGCACAGGTGTGCGCCAACAAGAGAACAGGGAAACAAACGGCGGCACAGTGGCACGATGGACTGCTACTGAGCGATGGAAAGGAACCAGCTAGAGATACGCAAAACAACACGGGTGAATGTCAGACACGCTGAGTCCAAGAAGTCAAACACAAAAGCATACACACTGTATGGCTCCCTTCAGGTTTAGTACTAGAACAGACAAAACTAAACACGATGATAGCAATTTCTTCCTGGAAAGGCATCTATAGACAGGGACACAAGGAACTTCTCCAGGGTGGTCAAAACTCTATCTTGTAAAGGGGGTAGGTAGACAGAGGTTTGCCTCAGTTGAAACTGAATGGACAACATATCTAAGACCCGTGTATTTCATTGTCTATAAAGAACATCTCGACTGAAAAATATCCATTAGAAAAGTAAGCTTAAGGATATGTCCACCACCTGCATCCTGGAAAGGACAAACCACTGGTTATATTTGCAAAGTCTCCTCCATCAGAGACTGTTCATTTTTCTCTTAGCTTTGAGCTGACTGAACCACAGCAGTCGAGGCCCAAGATAGTTAGAGTACTTCTTTGGGCAGAGAGCAAAAGCAAGCAGGTTGTATCTGCATACTCCTTGATCCTGTTGCTGAGAGAGAACAAAGGAAGAACACAACCCTGGAACTCGTGTATAATCATTTTCAACTCACTGTAGTCAAGAAAATCCAAGTATAGCTGCTTTTAGAAAGGCAAAGCATTTCTTATTTTGACAGACCTGAAGACACTTTGGAAGACCAGATTACCAATTAAGTGTTGGTATTCACATACAGCCTAAGGCATGTACAGTGTAAGGTTGAAGACATTGCTTAAGACTGCATGTTCTACCTCTTGCACTAGCCCCAATTCCCAGCTATACTTTATTTAGAGTAGCAATAATTTTCTATCACCATGCTAACATGGTTACTTAGCCACTTCAACCAGGCTCAACTGACACTTAACTTATCCTTGGGCCAATAAAGGTGAAAGGAGAGGAACACAGCACAGGGATAGCAAACTGTATCTCTTCCTCCTCCAGAGTGGCAGGACAGAGCTAGGGCCTACAGAGATGTAGGGAGAGAGTAGCTGAAGCAGTAAGACTGCATTCTTCTGAACTGGGTCATGAACCACCCACAGGCTAGCTCTGTTCAGTTCTTTAACAATGGCTAAAGCATGCCAGGTTATGCAAAATTCAAAAGTCTGAAGAGTTCCAAGGTTTGGTGAATATATACAAATAATAAATAAATACACAAATAAATAAATACACAAATGCACCACTGGCTACTAGAGAAAGGAAAGCTAGGAGGAGGACTGACAGCTAGGGAGGATGGTGATGCTGAGTACCCACACAGTTAAGGCAATCAGCACATGAAAAATGTTATTTAAAATTAGATTGGGAGTACACAGAATCCCAGGCACACACAAAAGAGAAATCATTTACTTATCCAACAAATATTTATTGAATATCTTGAGACAGGAAAATTATCCTGGGTTATTCGGGTGGCCCTAAATGCAATCACAAATCTCCTAATAAGAGAGGCAGAGAAAGAGATTTGAAGATGTTACACCGTTGGCTTTGAAGATAGAGGAAGGAGCCATGAGTCAAGTAAAGAAGCCATGAGTCAAGTAAAGAAGCCATGAGTCAAGTAAAGAATGTTGTTCCAGAAGCTGGAAAAGTTGAGGAAACAGATAGAACCTTCAGAGGGCACACAGCCTTGCTGGCACACTGGGTTTGGCCCAATGAAATGAATCTCAGAAACTTGGCACCCAGAGCTGTAAGAGAATAAACTTGTGTCGTTTTAAGCCCCCTCGTTTGTAGTGATTTGTTACAGAAGCCATAGGAAACTAATACACTGTTACAAAAAAGAAAGGACAAGCTAAAACTGAAAGAAAATATTTGCAAACTGCATATCCCACAAAGTAAATTTACAAAGAATATTTGCATATTTGCAAATATACAAAGAACTCTCAAAGTTCAATAACAAAAAAATCCGACTAGAAAATGGGCAAAGGACATTAAAAGACACTTCACCAAAGAGGGCATACAGATGGCAAATAAGTACATGTAAGGATATTACAGCATTAGCTATTAGGGAAATGCAAATTATAACCACAATGAGTTACCACTACCTACCATCAGTGGCTAAAATAAAAAGTAAAAACACCAAATGCTGGTGAGGCTGAAGAAAAACGGGGTCACTTACTTATACACTGCTGGTAGGACTGTAGAATGGTACAGTCGTTCTGGACATCAGTTTGGTAGCTTCTTAAAAAGCAACACATGCAGTTAACATATGACCCAGCAATTGCACTCTCAGGCATTATCCCAAGGAACCGAAAGCTTGTGGTCATACAGTACATAAATTCATATACAGACACAAATGTTTGTAGGTATTTTATTCATAATAGGCAAAAACTGGAAATAATCCAAATGTCCTTCAGAGGATGAATAGTTGAACTATGGTAGGTCCATCCCATAGAATACTACACAACAACAAAAGGAACAGACTACTGATTCACTCAACATTTGGATGGACCTCAAGGAAATCATGCTGAATGAAAAGAACCAACCCTCAGAAGATTCTATATTCACATATATAGCATTCCTGAATGCAAAATTACAGCTACAAAGAATGGATTAGTGCCTGCCAGGGCTTATAGGCTTGAGAGAGAATAGTGGCTATGAAGGGTAGCACGAAGAAGCCTTGTGGTAACTGAGCAGTTCCGGTGGTGGTTCCAAAAAACCAACCATGACAAAATTGCACAGAACTCCACACACGTGTGCATACAAAGCCGATTCAATCTGAATAAGCTCTACAGATTGCAGCAATGTCCTTCTCCTGGTTTGATCATTGCACAGCAGGTACCTAAGATGTTACCACAAAGGAAAGCTGGGTGAAGGGTACATGAGCCTTCCCTATATACTTTTTTTTTTTTTGCAACTTCTGTGAATCTATAATTATTTCAAAAGGAAAAGTTTAAAAAATAATAGTAAAAGTAGAGTAAACGAGAATTATCTTGCAATGGAGGTTAAGAAGAAATGCCTAGGAAGGTAGGAGGAAAATAGTGTCAGAGCGACTGGGTGGCTCTGCTCAGGAAGGATCTGCTTCTCCCTCTCCCACTGCCCCTCCCCCTGCTTGTGCACTCTCTTTAAAATAAATAAATAAAATATTTAAAGAGAAAGAAAAGAATAGAAAGAAAGAAAGGGAGGAAGAAAGAGAAAGAAAGAAAAAAAGAAAGAAAGAAAAGGGAGGGAGGGAGAAAGAAAAAGAAAATCAGAAGTGTCTGCTGTTAGGGAAGATCCAGGGGGAGAGGACGGGGGAGGGACACAGACCAAGAAAAAAGGGCTGGTGACACAGATGCAATTTTGGTGGAAGGGTGAAAAAGAAAACCAGTGGCTTGAAGAGTGACCTGTCTACAGGTTCAATTTCTAGCTTCTACCTATTACCATAGACTATTATGTCTATGTAACAATTGTTCTGCTTCTGAGCTTGCAAATTATAAGAGCTTCCAACTATAGAAAAATTTACTTTGACCCAGGACTATTTTAAGCATTTTATCATTATTAATGCATTTCACTTACAACCCTATGAGATCGATTCAGTGAGCTTCCCCAGCTTACAGGTGAGTAAATGGAGACATGGGGGTGTCAGGGGATTTGCTCCTTTGAGAGACTGAGGCCAAAATCCAGGCAATCTGTTTCAGGCATTCATTTCTTCAACAAATATTTATGGAACACCTACGAGGTGCAGGTTCCTGGCCACTCGGCCTCAAATTTCTACTCTAGTCACCACTGACCAGGTACTTTGTCACTTTTGGGGTTCAAAATAGGCCTAGTTCAAGGGACAAAAGGAGAGTGAGACTTAGAAAGTTGAAGGCTAAAAAACTGCAAGAAACAAATGAGGAAGAAAAAAAAAAGAAACAAGTGAGGGAGCCACGTGACACGGGATTTTCTGTAAAACTGTCTCTTGAAGAGGTAATTCTATGTGTGGCTGTGTAGCTATCTCAAGCACATAGAAGGGAATTCAAGGCCCAGTGGGGAAGGAGTGGCAGAGGACAGGGAGAACCTGTGGAGCCCACTGGGTTTCCAAGTCCTGACTTAGGTCACCTGGAAAAAAGCCTGGCAGCCTCCTGCTTCACCCAGGCCCCCGGTGACTGGACGTGTGTGCCTTTCATACTTTCTTTCCAATTCTCTCTTTTTTCTTCCAGCAAATGTAGCTCCTTTATTCCATGTCCCACCTCTCAAGATTATCTTCCTATTTGCTTAGAGTGACTCGTTTTTTCTGAAAAGCCTTCAACTGCTGCTATCCAAATGAGAGAGAAAACATGAGCGGTGAGGTAAATCAGGTTATTAATGAGGACTAGCCCAGCCCACCATGCTGAGGGCGAGTGGTTGAGCAGCTGGGAATGGTGGGTTAGAGAGGAGGTGGTGAGAACAACCCTAAACCCCACGGAAATGGGTTTAGGTGAAATGCTGTTCAATAAAATACATACTTGTTTTGCTGTCAAGTTCAAAATAGAATTAAACTAATTAAATAATTTACATAGTTTTCAATCCATCCCTTCTCATACTTTCCAACTCTCCCACCAACTTTCGGTCAAGTCTGATCACTTCTTTGTGAATTTGCATTGTTACTTTGTACCTTGTCCTTTTAACACGCAGAAGTTTTTAATATTTATGTAATTAAAACCCATCCATCTTTCTCTTCTGTTTTCTGCCTTTGATGGTATAAAGAACCCATCTCTATTCCACTAACATCTATTTACTTACCACGGGCTCCTTTCTGGTTTTATTCTTCTTATGCTATCTTTTTTTTTTTTTAAGAATGCCTTTTTTTTTTTTAAGATTATTTATTTATTTATTTGACAGACAGAAATTACAAGTAGGCAGAGAGGCAGGCAGAGAGAGAGAGGAGGAAGCAGGCTCCCTGCTGAGCAGAGAGCCCGATGCGGGGCTCGATCCCAGGACCCTGGGATCATGACCTGAGCTGAAGGCAGAGGCTTTAACCCACTGAGCCACCCAGGCGCCCCTTATGATTAGATTTTTACTAAAAAAGCATAGTGAAAAATTTCTTTAAAATTACCCATATCTTAAAAAAAAAAGACCCATATCTTTACCATGTTAACTAATTATTTGTGTGTGTGTTCTCCTCTAGTCTTTGTTTATTTGATAAAGAAAAAAAACAGCTTTTATTTATTGAGCATAATGTGTCAGGGACTTTACAAACATTGTCTCTTTTAATCTATACAACCCTGTGACATAGATACTATATACCCATTTTATAAAAGAGGCCTCTGTGGCTGAAAGGTTAAGAACCTGTCAAGGTTAGCTGGCTGCCAGTAGCCATTCTAGTGTTTGAACATACACCTAACCTCTAAATGTATATGTATAGTATAAAATAATTTGTATTCTGCTTGCTTAATGTTGAATATCATATGTAGCTGTGATAGTTAATGTCATGTTTGTACCTAATAGCCATAACCATTTTGATAAAAGCACGTTATTCAACACAGTAATATACCATAATTTAACCATTTGCCTTCATCGGAAGTTTGAAATGCTTCCTAGTTTTCCCTGTTACATGAAACACTGAAATGACAATGATTACTTTTATCTTTCTAAACTATTTCCTTAAGCTAAATGCCACATCTTTATTTTACTATGTCAAATGATATGAACATTTTTTTTTTGAGGCTGTTAATCATATTATGCCAGGTTGCCTTCCCAAAATGTTATACCTGTTGAACTATTAGGGTTGTATGGCTTTTTGCTCAGACTCACTTACTTTAGACAACATTTAAAAAAAAAATAGATATTTAAGCTTTCTCAAAAACTGTTTTCCTTTCTTTTATAATTCAGGCTTATGTCTGTAGATTAAAATCATAGACTAGGATAGAAATTTTCTAGCACAATCCCTTTATTTTAAACAGTGAGACCCAGAAATTATACGACTTGACTGGTCCAATCAGAGCCAGACATTCTACTTATCCGTATCGGCCATTTACATATGTCTACTCTGCACAAATGCTATGAAGACGCTAGTATCCTTCCTCCTACATGTACCTTGCATATTTCCCTGTCACATTCCTCAGAAGTGAGCACATTTGGCACTGGCTATGCTTCTTGTCGAATCTTAAACTCTTCTCAGAAGTACACAGTAAACCTTGAATTACTTCAACAATCTTTGAAGTAGTTCAAGATTTGAAGTTCCTGTAGTGGGGAGGGAGAGGCTGAACAAAGCACAAGATTTATGACAAGCACTTTTCCCCTTCTTTAAGACCTAGAAGAACATGTATAGGCCAAAACCAAAATACAAGAGCTAAGTTAAGGTCCTTCTTGACCTTATGTAGGTATAGGTAAACTAGGTAATCACATCCCCTAGGTTTTTATCATCCAATTAAGAGGGGTTCCTGGGCAACTCAGTTGGTTAAGCATCTGCCTTCCACTCAGGTCGTGATCCTGGGAGTCCTGGGATTGAGCCCCAATAGTGCTCTCTGCTCAGAGGTTAGCCTGCTTCTCCCTCTCCTGCTCACCCTGCCTTTGCTCTCTCTCTCTCTGTCAAATAAATAAAATCTTAAAAAATATATAATCCAATTAAGAGACAAAAACGTCAAAGCCAGAGAGATCTGAGAAACTATGTGGAGTACAACCATCTCATATTACAGGGTAGGAAGGGAAGGGGGTAGGAGATTACTTGTGCAAGGTCACAGCAAAAAGTAATAAAAGGACTTACGTATTTAGTTCAGAAGTCTAGAGAACAGTGCAGAGATAGATGGAGGAAATATTCCAATATATTATGACCAAAAGACACTTAAAGGAAAATAAAGACCCAAAATGTGAAAGGATGGGAAAAAAAAATCCCAGCTCTGCTACATGAGCAGGAAAGCCCAATGACTGATAAAGTTATCTGTTTTCAAAAACACTATTAAGTTCTCCATGGTAGCATCTCTGAAAATTTCATCTAGGCAGCCTCCACAAATAAATACTTTGAGGAGAGAGCTCCTGAAGCAAATGAAAATAAACAGAAGAGCCCATAAACTCTGACTTCTCAGCATTCAGGCATCATCTGCCCTCTGGAACTCTCACCCATGGAAGGATACGAATGCAGCTTACTCTAGGGAATTTTAGCCTTTTTGTGTATATATTATCATCTTCACTACTTAGGAAGAAGCTGCCTGGCATATGCATTATTGAAATGATTTGGAGAAGAGAGAATGAAATTTTGATATCACATGCAAACTCCTTGTCTCCAATGTAGAGGATTTAGTAACATAAAAAGAGGTCCAGGACAAACAAATCCATATGACAAGTTACAAATTAATTTTTAAACGTATACGTGAGTAGTAATTAATGTACTGGAACGCTACATATCTTGTAAGTTTATTGGAGGAAATAAATTATGAAGTGAGCTCAAAGAATGGGTCATAAAATCAAGTTAGTGGGTCAGGACCAGCATTTTTTTCAAAAATGGACGAAAGAGCCGTTCTGTGCTGGGGCGGTGGTGGCGGCGGTGGCGGCAGGCGCGCTCTGCACCTGCAGAGCGATGCTGGCCAGTTCGTGGACCTGGCTGGACCTGCCGCGGAAATGCTCTACCTACAACCGCACCATCCGCATAATGGCTCACGCGTCCACTCAGACGAACGTGGCTGAGTGACCAGATAACAGGCAGATTCAACTGCTAGTTTACGCTAAGGTATCTGTGGGGCCATTAGCAGGATGGGTGAGTCAGATGACTCCATCCTCCGACTGGCCAAGGCCAACAGCATCGTTCCAAAAAACTGTGACTGGAGAGGATCACGAATGTGGAATATTTGTCAGAAATACAAGCACAACCCTTCCCCATTCAAAAAATACCAGGAAACCTGTACAAAGGAAAGTTAAGTACTGTTCTGTGAAACTTTTGTTTCAGTGATAGCTACGTGTGTTATTTACTGGGTTGTAATATAAAACAGACTTTTTTTACTCTGGGTTGTTTTCAAAAAAGTATGAGAAACAAGTGTAAAGGGACATTCTGTAAGTAGCAGAAACAAGCGGATAGACGCTGTCATGCATCCGGGCTTAGAGAAAAACATTTGGCTGTAAAAGCGAATGAATGCAGGGGGAACAGTATGAACAGAGAGGAATATACCAAAATCAGTCTCAGTGCTGAATTCCCAACGCCAAGATTAATGTACTCCATAAACATCTGTGGAGTGAATGAATACATAATTATGCAATCAATTAACTACTGGAGACCAGAGGCCACTAGGAAAATATAATCAAAACCATGTATGAAAAAAGATTTCCTTTACATCAGTTTTAGAAAAATGTGAAACGGAAGGACATTTTACGTATGTATGTCAAACACACTCTTCTCCCCATGAAAGAGCTCACTGGCACACAGAATATGGGAAAGGCTTGCATTGTACGCAAATCAGATCAGAGCCCTAATTAACCAGCTGTCCTGAAGGGAACGAAGGAAGGAAGTGAAAAGGCCAGAGGGCAGGAGGCCAGATGAATGACTGGTAGATCTGGCTGTGCAGGGATTTGTTTTCATCCTGATCTATCAGCGTCCTTTCTCCTACTAGATAGGTTCAAGAGGTCATAAGTACAGAAGAATGTGACTTTCCGGATTTGCGAGTGTGTCTCGGGGGAAAGAAGGGGTCTCGAGAGCACGTTACGTGCCAGCAGCAGCTGAATGAGGATGTTTGGCTCCGACATGCCAGTGAAAAATGATTTCTGTATTTCCTCTCTTCCTTCCCCTACAGCACTGTGAGACTAAAGACAATTTCAGGGCAGTAAAGCCAGTCGTCCACCCAGAAAACGTGACCGCCATCGAGATTCCGGTGGCGAGAAAGCACACCCCGGGCGTCTGCTCAAATGCTCGGGTCGAAGGGGGCGAATGAAGCTTCCCACCCACGGCATCCACCTCCTGCACCCCTCACCATCTGCATCGCATCCTCCATCCACTTTTCGGTCTCCTCCGCGGTCACCGAGCACACGCCGCCGCCAGGAACCGGCGTGGCTGCAGCTTTCGCCTCCATGCTGCACCCGGGCCGCGGTGCTCGGCGCCAGAGGCTGGGGCCGCGGAGGAGCGCGGGTAACGGAACGCGGCGACGGCGGGCCACGGTTTCCAGGGAAGTCGAACGGCGACGCACTCGGGAGCGAATTCTGGACGGACCTGGGTGCCCCGGACCAGTGAGCGGGGACCGCGGCGCGGCGGCAGCAACAGAAAGCGCAGCTGCTCGGCTGTAGTCCACGCCCCCTTCCCGCCCCGGTGTCAGTCTCTGCGGAAAGTCGCTTTTGTGATTTCTGGAGAGCACCCAGCGGGACGACGGCGGTCTTGCCTGGTCGTTCGGGCCAAGCGACGAGGAAACGGTTTCCCGGCGAACTGCCCGCCCCACCCCACGCCCCTAGGCAGCCCGTACCTGTAGGGCCTGAAGATGCTGAGATCTATGTGGAATTTTCTAAAACGTCATAAAAAGAAATGCATCTTCCTGGGCACAGTGTTCGGAGGTGGGTGACAGCGTTCTCGGAAGGGACTTTGGGAGCAAGGGGCGGAAGAGAGGTGACTGTCTTCTGAAACAGAGGCCGGGCCACCGTAGTCCCGGATATGCAGAGGAGAGTCGCTCTCCCGTCGGACGCGGCGCGGGGTGACAAGCCTCTGAGGTTCTCCACACCTCTGCAGTCGTGGACTTTGTGTCTTTTGTCCCGACCCTGCCGCTTGCTCTGCTTCTTTTCTATCCTTTTCTCTCACGGACCTTGGGAGAAGCCGCCGCAATTGAGTTTCTGCTTCAAGATACTATGCTCTTACAGACACATATTTTTAAGTTGTTGTTCTTCCTGTGAGATTCTTCATTGGTGTTGCATTCTCGGTAGTTTGGCCTTTCACCCTTCTCAGAAGTTTCGTCATAGTCTAGGAGAACCTAAAGCCTGCACTTTCCAGTGTTGTTTTTAAGTTTGTTTTTGTTTTTTTTTTAAACAGCACACAGGCAAAGGACTGGAAGATGTGTACTAGACAGAGAACCACAAATCAGTATTTTAGTTCTGTTTCTGCTTCTTGAGAAAACAAGTTATGCAGTGGGAAGGTGTTTGAAAGATGTTGTGCAATCTTCCTCTGGATCTTCAAGGTTAGGATCAATGCTCGTTGGTCTGGCTGACATCACTGCGTCAGCTCAGGCTGAGAAGACATTAAGATACAGGTGGGGTAATAGTGAGAGCCTTTGCCTTACATGGTGGTCATGTCACAGCACGCAGGGATTTGAAGGAGAGAATAAAAAGCTTTGTGAGATAGAAGGAAATGTAGGAATGTTAAGAAGAATCTTTAGCGTTTGATTTTTTTGAGAAATATTATCACTAACTACATGCTTTGGTTACAAAAGTACTTAAAAAACAAGAATAGAAGTTTTCTAAGGAATTTGGTTGCTTTTATCTGACTATTAGATAATATTCTTTTGCCTCCAAACAGTTTGAGATTAACAATATTTTTGGCATCAGATCTGTTGATGCTGGAAAGTTTGAAATCAGCTTATTGATGAGGTAAGGAGAGTCTTCCTCATCTCTGAGGTCTTTCACAAATCAGTACATTTTTATGTGAATTTTTATAGCAGTCTTTGAGAAATCCTTTACAAATAAACTCTCCAGTATCTTCAGCCACTGACATCTAATGTACAGATCTCCCTCAACTTGCAATGGGGTTATGACCCAATAAACATATAGGAAGTTGAAAATATCATAAGTCAAAAGTACATTAAATACTAGCTCACCTACCAAACATCATAGCTTAGCCCAGCCTGCATAAAATGTGCTAGGAACACTTAGTTTAGCCTGCAGTTGGGCAAAATCATCCAACACAAAGCCCGTCTTGTAATACTGTTAATATTTCCTGTAATTTATTGAATAGTGTACTGAAAGTGAAAAATAGACTGGTGGAATGATTACAGAATGATTGTAAGAGTTGTTTACTCTCAAAGATTGCATGGGGCTAACTGGGAGCTCAGTGCCACTGCCCAGCATCACAAAAGTATGGTACCGCATATTTGCTAGCCCAGCAAAAGATCAAAATTTAAAGAATGGATTCTACTGAATGTGTAATACTTCTGCATCATCATAAAGTAAAAAATGTGTATAATTCAGGGACTATCTGTATAATTCAGTTATGCTAAAACCACTAAGTCGATTTTATTTGCAAAGTTAAAGATATATATATATGATGGAAGAAGTATAAATAAAATATTTTTTGCCTCTACTGAAGTAAGGAAAATAATCTCTCTAGCAATCTCAAAATAGCATACCCCTTCCGATTTATGGAACAACTTAATGGTAGTTTAGAGATAATCGCAGGGGAAGCTAAAGAATATACTTAAGACATAGTTATAGATTTTTTTCAAAAATCTTTTGAGAGCTTATAATTGTAGGTTAAGGGAAATGAGAAAGAAAAAAAAAGTTCAGAGGGACAGAAAGAGAAAATAATCCAAGTGTTTTATATCTTCCTACAACATTTGAAATGTTACATTTCAGTTAATCTAAGACATATTTATCCAGTGCCTATAGTGTTTACGGTAGTATGATTGGAAATGCAAGAGTTACAGATTTTTCATAGTAATAGCTACCATTTATTGGGTGTCCAGTGGGCACTGTGCTAAGCTCTTCACAACTCTTCAGTGGGCAGGACAACAAGAGTAGTTATTGTTATTTCCATTCAAAATTGTGGGAATTAGAGTCCTAAGAATTGAAGAAACTTGCCCAGGATCTCAGAGTTAATAATAAGGAAACTAGAATTCAAACCAGGTGTGTTAGATTCTGAAGTACTTTCTCTTTGCATACTTTATCATTCTGCCTTCATGGACTTCATGGTCTGACAGGAATGGAAAACAAGTGTCTTAGTCTGCTAGGGCTACTATAACAAAATACCATGGACTGCATGTGACTGTAGACAACAGAAATTTATTTCCCCCAATTCTAGAGGCTGGATCAGGCTGCCAGCAAAGTTAGGTGAGGGCCTGCTTCTGGGTTGCAGACTTTATGTCATCACATGGCCACAAGGGTAGAGGTCTCTGAAGTCCCTTTTATAAGAACACTAATCCTATTCATGAAGGCTCCACCCTCATGACCTAAGCACCTCCCAAAGACCTCCCCTCCTAATATCATCACATCAGGCATTAGGATTTCAACATGAGAATTCTGGGGGGACACAAACATTCTGAACATAACAAGTATATAAATAATTAAAATACAAAACAATAAGAGAGCTGGGGGGAAATAGGGCATATGGATCAAACCAGCAGATAGCATGTGCAATTGGAAAAAAATAGAAAAGGTCTTCATGGAAGAAGTGGCATATTTTGTCAAGCTTGAAAACCAGGTATGATATCAACATATATGCTCAAAGAAGTTTGGCTATCAGTGGTGGAAAAAAAACTAAAACTTTGAGGTACAGGCCTTACATAGGAATTTCCTACATTTTGGACCTGCTTTAGACCAATTTGTACAATTTGACCAGTTTATGAAATGTAAACTTTTTGGTCTGAGGTCTCCTTTATACTTGTAAAAATTAAAGACTCTAAACAGCCTTTTAAAATTATATCTATTAATGGTTGCCATATTAGAAATTAAAACAATTTTTTAAATATTAAATAACAGTAGTAAACCATTACATAGTAACACAAATATTTTTTTAATAATTTTTTTTTGGAAAGAGAGGCATCATTTTTCATTATTGCTAATCTCTTCACTGTGTGGCTTAATTAAAGAAAACTGGATTCCTGTCTTTCTTTCTGCATTTAGTCAGTTTTGTTAGTATGTCATGTAGCCTCTGGAATACTCTGCTGTGTGAGAGAATGAGCATGAAAAAGACAAAATCTACAAAAATGGCTTTGACTCACAGATTCCATGAAAAGGTATTGAACACCCCCAAGAGTACCCAAGCCCCATTTCAATAACCAATACTCAAGAGAAAATGTTGCAGAACAAAGAATAACCAGATAATATTTATTAGCTTGCTGATTTCTAAAAATCTCAGAGCATTGACTTATAATTTATATCTTAATCCCTATAATTTTTGGTCTCTTTAGTTTTCCATTTTTTCATTCAACAAATATCTGAGTAAGAGTGAGTGTCTCTTCCCACTATATCAGGCTCTGGGAATACAAAGGAATAAGACAGTTCTTGACACTGAGGAACTCTTGGTGCTGACTGGAAAGCAGAAACGGAAATAAACAAAAGTAGTATAGTGATGATACCATAATAGAGTACCATAGTAGAGCTGGTGCTGTGGGGATTTAGAGGAGAGAGAAATAAATGTGAAGATGTCTGGCAGGCTTCACTCAGGAATTCACTTGAGTCAAGTTGTACAGCTAGCAAAAGAATGGGGCACAGCTGGAAAAAGGGATATTCAACAGATTCAGATATATTGCTTGTGATGAGTCAGTGTATTTCGCTCTGGTTAAGAACAGGGAATAAATAGGGAGGAGCAAAAGATGTATTTGGAAAACTAGCCTGAGTGCAGTTTGTGAAGGGCCTTCTATATTGTGCCATTCTACTGAATCTGGACATTATCTTGGGCACCAGTGCTTCTCAATTTTCTATGATAAAAATCACTTTAGGGGCTTAATAGAAACATAGAATTTTCTCTTTTTTTAAAGATTTTATTTATTTATTTGGCAGACAATGCACGTAAGCTGGGTAAGTCTCAGGTGGAAGGAGAGGCAGGCTCCCCGCTGAGCAGGGTCCTGGGATCATGACCTGAGCCAAAGGCAGCTGCTTAACCAACAGAGCCACCCAGGCATCCAAAAACATAGTTTTCTTTCTCAGATTCTGATTCTTCTGGTCCAGACCAGTTTATTTATTCATCAGTTATCCAGCTAGTATTTATTGAGCTTCCTCTGTGTAACAATATTATGTATTGGGGATGCAGTATTGTATAAGACAAGATATTTGGGGATGATTTTGGGGAACTCCCTTAAAAGCTATGTTTTTTAACAGGCCTTCAAGTAATTCTGATGTTAAGTGGAACAGGGAATCCATGCTAAGAAAAGGTGGCAGGGTGTTGAAGAATTCTAATCACAGGAATATGTAGTCAGATTTAAATTTTAGAAAATGACTTGGCATATGAAAGGTGGATTGGAAAGGTGTGAGAACAGAAGAAAAGAGGAGAGGAGGAAGCTGGAAACCAGTTCTTAAGAGCATTACTCAGAATCTGAATGGAGACAATGGTAAAGAAGTTGGAATAAAGTGGCAAAATTTAGAAAATATTTCTGAAATAGAATCAGACTAGCAGGATTTGATGGGGTCTTTTTAGATTTTGAGCAGTGATAATAGATTATTTTCAAACACTTACTGAAATTATTAACCTAGTAATCTGGTATATAGTTGTATTCCAGGGATTTTTGTCCAGAAAAAGAAAACAACTAAAAGACAGTTTGGAAAAAAAAAAAAAAAAAAAAACGAATTTATAATGTAGAAAGACTAGAAGATGTTTTGCTTTACAAGCGATGTTCTGAAAGGAAATCTCAAAACATTTTACATTAATTTGGAGGGTGGAGGGAGGATTATTTTTGGTTTTGTTTTTAGATAGATAGATAGTGAAGGCAGAGACCTGGAAGGGGGAGGGGGAGAGAATCTCAAGCAGAGTCCAAGCTGAGTGCAGACACCAATGCAGGGCTTGATCTTACAACCCTGAGGTCATGACCTGGGCTGAAACCAAGAGTTGGACACTTAACAGACTAAGCTACCTTGCACTCCCATTTTTTGAGGTATTTAGTGATTGTTTCCATTATTCATAAATAAAGCCATAGCTACAGAAGAAACTTTTAAAGCACCTTACAATCCCAGCCTGTCATTTTATGGATGAAAAAAATTAGATACAGAGAGAAGAAGAGACTTGCTTCAAGTTACCTACCTAAATGGTGCCATAACCATCAATATCTATTATCTTCAGGTCAGATGCAGGCAGCCCCTCGAGTATATAGATGATTCTGAATCCCATATTTTAGCTAATAAATTCTGTGCCCTCAACAAAATTATAGGCCTTATGACCCCACCTATATTTTTGTGCTGTGGTGTTATAATTTAGGAATTTCTGTACCTTCTTCCCTTTCCCTTTCCACTGAAAGTGCTAGTTTTCGATGTCTGTCTGGCTACCTACCTTTCTTGTATTCTTTTTATCTTTAAATAAATACATAAATAAATATCTTACATTTTAAAAAAGTATTATATGTTGACTGAAGAAAATATGGAAGATGGAAAGAAGCAAATAGAAGAGAAAGATCAGCTACTATCTTACTGTTCAACAACGATTATAGTTTATGTTTTTTCCATGTATCTACTTATGTTAAAAAGGGAGACATCAAGATCTTATTTTATAAACTAACAATATATATGGATATTTCCTTGAGTTGTTGGCTAATTTAGCAATGCAGTTTTTAATAGTCACATAAGATTTCACAAAATTTTTTTATGGATAGACCATAATTTACTTAACAGTCCCTTATTGCTGAACACTTAGAATATCTCCACTTCACTATTAAAGGCATTGCCAGACTTTGTACACTTAATTCCTTTCTGTTTTCTTCAGACCTAGCTTTATGTACCCATCATTGGCTGTTAAAATGCCTATCTACTTTTCCTTATTGTGACCTTCCATAGGTCACAATTCCTATGTAAGTCTTTAATTTAGATTTTTAAAAGTTGTGATTTTTAACTCTTCATTGATATAAACCTTATATTTGGATGAAACACGTTAAAAATACCGTTTGGAATTTTTACCACCCTAATTAACATACTTGTTTGTTTTAAAAAATAATTTTAGGAGTATATATCCTGGGAAAATATGGACAAAAGAAAATCAGAGAAATACAAGAAAGAGAAGCTGCAGAGTACATTGCTCAAGCAAGAAGACAGTATCATTTTGAAAGTAACCAGAGGACTTGCAATATGACAGGTAAGGCAAAGAGAAATATTTATACATGTATATAAAGTTACTTGATGATTTATATTAATTTGCATACCTCCAGGACCAAAGACGAAAAGGCAAAAGGATTTATATGATTTAACTGAAATACATCATTAAATGTTGATTTTTAAAAATCAGTATAAGCTAATATGCAATATACAATAAATGCTTGTTCATTCAGCTTATTTATTCATTCAGCAAATACTTGGGGTACCTAGTGCTGGGGAAATAAGGAGACTGATTTTAAAAAAATCCCTGACATTTAGAATTTATATGCTAATGAGAGTAACAAATGACAAACAGCATATAAATAACTTAAGGCAGTGATGGCTGCTATAAGGAGAATAAAGATGTGTAAGGGAGCGGTTCTTTAAGAAATGGCAATCAGGAGAGTCAGGCCTCTTTGAGGAGGTGACATTTGAAGAAAACCAAATGATTCAATGGAGGAAGCCATGCAGAATGCCTTCAATGGGAACGGACTTGACACTCAAGAATGCAAAAGGGTTATGTAGCTAGAGCAGAATGAGCAATGTAAGAGTAGTGGGAAGTAAGGCTGTAAGGCTAAGCCTAATTCCATTAAGCCTAATAGCTGCAGTAAAAATTCCTGAGTGTGTTAAACTTACAGTAGGTAGCTACAAACCCATGAGTGCAGCACAGAAGAATACACTACTCATCATGAATTAATGGTAATGATTTAACCTCCAGAGTTGGAAATCTACTGGGGGAATGCCATAACAAAGTCAACTGCTCACATTTGAAGGGAATAGACTTTATAACCGGTATAACCCCTTAAAGAATCAGTTCTCAAATCCATGTCAAGCCTGTTTTTCTTTGTTATTGTTTAAAGCTTAATCTTTTCTGGGGTGCCTGGGTGGCTCAGTGGGTTAAAGCCTCTACCTTCAGCTCAAGTCCTGATCTAAGGGTCCTGGGATTGAGCCCCAGCCCCGCATTGGGCTCTCTGCTCAGCGGGGAGCCTGCTTCCCTTCCTCTCTCTCTCTGCCTGCCTCTCTGCCTACTTGTGATCTCTATCAAATAAATAAAATCCTTAGGAAAAAAAAAAGCCTAATCTTTTCTCTAACACTTCTTTTAAGAACAGTTAATTTAGAAAGAATTTGTAAAGGTAGGTTCTCTTTATTTACTTTTGAAAGCAGAATTTTTTTCTGAGTTTAAAGGACTTTAAATAGAACTACCCTATGACCCAGCAATTGCACTACTGGGTATTTACCCTAAAGATACAAACATAGTGATCCGAAGGGGCACGTGTACCCGAATGTTTATAGCAGCAATGTCTACAATAGCCAGACTATGGAAAGAACCTAGATGTCCATCAACAGATGAATGGATAAAGAAGATGTGGTATATATACACAATGGAATACTATGCAGCCATCAAAAGAAATGAAATCTTGCCATTTGCGACGACGTGGATGGAACTAGAGCGTATCATGCTTAGTGAAATAAGTCAATTGGAGAAAGACAACTATCATATGATCTCCCTGATATGAGGACATGGAGAAGCAACATGGGGGGGTAGGAGATAGGAGAAGAATAAATGAAACAAGATGGGATTGGGAGGGAGACAAAGCATAAATGACTCTTAATCTCACAAAACAAACTGGGGGTTGCTGCGGGGAGGTGGGATTGGGGGAGGGGGAGCGGGCTACGGACATTGGGGAGGGGAAGCGAAAAAACAACCTGAGGGTTTTGAAGGGTCAGGGGTGGGAGGTTGGGGCAACCTGAGGGTTTTGAAGGGTCAGGGGTGGGAGGTTGGGGGAACAGGTGGTGGGTAATGGGGAGGGCACGTTTTGCATGGAGCACTGGGTGTTGTGCAAAAAGAATGAATACTGATACGCTGAAAAAATAAATAAAATGAGAAAAAAAAAAAAAAAAAAAAAAAAAAAAAAAAAAAAAAAAATTTAGTATAATAATAATACTTCATTCTATAAAGCAAATAGTGATCATCAATACTGCATGTGATGACAACTCAGGTAAAACACATTAGGAGGGCATGTGATGTAATGAACACTAGGTGTTAATATGCAGTTGATGAATCACTGAACTCTACCTCTGAAACTAATAATACACTATATATTAATTAATTGAATTTAAATAAAATAAAATTTTTTTTAAAAACAGTGAGTTCCTAGGTTTTCCTTATAATATCCCTTATCTCTGGGCAAATCTATATCTCAATTCTCTCTTCTATAAAATGATCATAAAACCCACTTCATAAATGTTTTATAGAATGTGAAGAGATAATGCATGTAAAGTGCTTGGTGCATAATAAATACTCAGTAAATGATAACTTTTAAACTATTTTTTTTAATTTTTTAATTTATTTATTTGACAGAGAGAGATCACAAGTAGGCGGAGAGGCAGGCAGAGAGAGAGGAGGAAGCAGGCTCCCCGCCGAGTAGAGAGCCCGATGCGGGGCTCGATCCCAGGACCCTGAGACCATGACCCGAGCCGAAGGCAGAGGCCTTAACCCACTGAGCCACCCAGGCGCCCCAATGATAACTTTTAAAAGTTACATAATTCTTGGGGCGCCTGAGTGGCTCAGTCAGTTAAGCATCTGACTTTTGATCTTGGATCAGGTCTTGATCTCAGGGTCATGAGTTCAAGCTCTGCGTTGGGCTCCATACTGGATGTGGAGCCTACTTAAAAGGGAAAAAAAAAAGTTACATAGTTCTTTAAATTGATATTCAGCATTCAATGAAGTAATGCTATCAAAGACATGTTGATGAATTTTTAGAAAATAAGTACAGTGCATTTCTGGTTATTACTCAAATTTTCAGAAAATAGAAAAAGGTAGTCTAGAGTCTGCAAATACATCTCAATTTGACATGTACTCTTGTGTCAGTTTGGGTTCCCTGGTAAACAGATGCTAAGATGGGATTAGATGTGCAAGAGATACATTGGGGGGAGGAACACCTGCAAAAACAAAGGGGAGGGAGCAGAAGGAGGCGAGGGAAGCTTTCAGACCATAGTGCAAGTCTCACACTGAATGGAAAGGGAGAAGGAAAGAAGATTAGATAAGAAGAGTTTCAGCCTATAGCACAGTTTCAAGAAAGTTTTGGCAGGCCAGTGGGGTGTCCTTAAGTCAAAGCTCTCTGGAATGGATCTCTGTTAGTATCACCACACCACTCTCATTGTCTGGGAGCGGTGCAGACATGGTAATGGATCCAAAGGGGTCACAGCTGGGCTGCCAGCCAACCATGCTCCTCCTAGCAGATTTGGTGGCACATTTCCATGACCATCACAATCCTCAGATGAATAAATGGCTGCAGATAGGTAATTAAAAGTAAAATATGGTAGGAGCCAAATAGAAATTCACTGCAACACTTGCCAAATTAGCTTTCTGGTATGCTCAAAAATTGATAATGGGGTTATAAATCATATGATTAAATTTCTATCCTTTTGAATAAGGTGCAGTGGATATACTGCATTTAAATCAAATTTAGTAGCTTTAGGTAAATATGACTCATTTTTTTACCCAAAAAGTTGGCCCCAACTTGAAAGATACCATCTAATAAAATGTTTCCGTATTCTGCCCTGTGGCTTTATCTTCTTCATGATTTTTACTGAATATTCAGGAGAGATACTTATAAAATTTATATATGACAGTGCTAGGCTGGGATAAATGAATTGTTCTGCATTAAAAGTCAGTTGTACAGATACACAATTATCTAAGCTTGCTTGCAAGCAGGATATATGACTAAGGTTTGGGAGTTCTAGTTGAGTACAAACTGGTTATAAAGACTTCAATATGATTTCTAGAAGTACTAATTTAATCTTAGACCGCAAAAATAAAATCTGATTCAGATCACAGGTGGTTGCATCATGCTCTGGAGTCGTCAGAGTGCAGGTCCATTTCTGCCTCTCATATGTTAAGAAGATACAAACTGGAGGGGTGCCTGAGTGGCACAGTTGGTTAAACACCCAACACTTGGTTTCAGCTCAGGTCAGAACCTCAGCCTCATGAGATCCAGCCCCAGGGAGGGCTCAATGCTAAGTGCAGAGTCTTCCTGAGATTCTCTCTCTCCCTCTGCCCCTCCTACTCATGCTTTCTCTTTCTCTCAAATAAATAAATTTTAAAAAAAGAAGAAGAAGAAGAAGATACAAACTGGAATGTGTCAGAAAAGGCCAAACAAGGATAATAATAATGGCTAACACTGAGCATTCTCATGTGCAAATATTCTAAATGCTTTATATGTCTCAGTTAAACCTTACAGCAATTCTATAAGATCCAAAGTTATCCTCAGTTTACAGAGAAAACAGAGGCACTGGGGGGTTAAATAACTTGCTCAGGGTCACACCGATTTCATAGCTGGTGAAGGGTTGTCTTGTGATTTGTGGTTGGACTGGGGCCTATTTATCATAGAGACCAGATGGCTAAAGGAAAACGTGAATGCTGCATTCAACTAGGTACAGACACATAGTTGTTCCGTGTTTTTTACAAAACTGCCTGGAAGAAAAGAATTGACTTGTCTTCAGTTGAATGGGCTGAAAGGGAAAGTGCAACGCTCTTATCTTTCAGAATTGTTGAAGAGACTCCTCTCAAATCGTGTTGTTTTACGTCATGATCTTTAAATTAGTTCCTTACTAACTCCATTTTCTGTATGTAGGACACTAAACCTTAATTTTTCTTGGTTGGCTAACATATCACATTTGGGCTAGGCATTTGTACCAAATACGCTGAGATAAGCTACCTTTTACACTGGCTCTGAGCTGCGACTTCAGTTAATCTAAATTAAATGACTTAGGTGATCTAATCATACGGCTTGAGGAAATACACTGAAGCTCCATGTACAGCACTGAAATAGATGTCTAGAATAGGCTAAAAGCTAAATGTTCTATAGAAAAAAATAATACGGGTTTTGTAATTAATATGTCTTACCTAGTCAAGAAATAAAAATCACACACTGAAGTTTTTCCCTTTTAGAATGTGGTATTTGTGATCTCTTGATATTTTTTCATTTTGTTATCATTACTTATTTAGTGTTAGAAACTCATTTTAAATTATTATATGTGCATTTCTCCAACTTTTCTTATACCATGCTGGAACCATAAATCAAGTACCTTCTATAAATTACATGCAGTCTTTTTTTCCATAGAGCACTGTGTCTTAATGTTATTCTTGGGGAGTTACAGGCAATAACCTTTGGCAAAACCAAAGTACAACTCAGCGGTTCTTAATTCCCAGCCTGATGCACTTTTGTCTATGTTTCAGTACATGCTTACTGCTTTGTAATATTTAATAAACTTTTCTAAAAATAGAAATAAAATATGAAACAAAGTATAAAGATATAAATGTTGTTTTGATCATTTTATTATATCAGAAATAAATTCACTGTAAAAAAAAAAAAAATGTGGGGTGCCGGGGTGGCTCAGTGGGTTAAGCCTCTGCCTTCAGCTCAGGTCATGATCCCAGGGTCCTGGGATTGAGCCCTGCATTGGGCTCTCTGCTCAGTGGGGAGCCTGCTTCCCCTGCTCTCTCTGCTTTGCCTCTCTGCCTGCTTGTGATCTCTCTCTTTCTGTCAAATAAATAAAAAAAAATAAAATCTTTAAAAAAAAATGTGGAGAGTACAGAAAAGAAGAGAAAAAGAGATAATTATTATTATTCCACCATCCAGAGACCACCACTTTTCACATCTCAGTATAATTCTTCCCATTCTTTCTTGTAGGTTTACATTGCTATAGTCATAGTATATATATAATTCTGTCACTTAATGTAAGCAGATAAATGATTTATTAGCATAAACTCAGTTTTTCTTATTTTTAATAATAACAACTTGAAACTCTACCTCTGACATTCCCTCCCAACCCTTGCTAGTTGTTAGTCCAATCATATAGCCTAAAACAACGTGCGTTTCTCAGTGAAGGCAGTCATTTCACTTGCGACCTTTTTTATTTTCTGTTTGCATCACAGTGTTGTCCATGCTTCCGACACTGAGAGAGGCCTTGATGCAACAACTCAATTCTGAGAGCCTAACCGCTCTGCTAAAAAACAGGTAAATGCAAGTTAACATCATTTTTTGTTTATACAGGTCACTTAAATTTATAGAATGAACTGAAATATTTTTCAAACATCTTTGTTTCCTTATTTTTCTAATTGATGCTTGTAATATACTCATTTAGAAAAAAATACTTAGTGACTTTGTCACTAAATTCATTCTATTTTTTCTATGTATTTTTGCTCTACCTTGGTGCACAAAGGAGGCCAACAATATATATATTTAGGTCAACAATATTTATGTGTATTCTGGTTTTCATATAAATAGATCTTTTATCACTTTGGCCTTATTCAGAAATGTAATTATTGAGTGCTTATAGAATGTGTTTCTGAACCAGATGTTGTGAAGCTAAGTTATGTTAAACATTGTGCTTCTTAAAGAGTTTACAGTACAATAGGTAGAATGTGAACATTTTGAGAAAGGTATATGAATTTATATTTTATATTATTAACAAAATGGAGTGCAAATATAACATGAGTGTACAATAATAATAATTTACCTTACCATCACAGTTCTCTGAGCGCAAAGCACTTTTTACACATAGGACTTTATATATGGAGTACAGCATGTGTTGGGATTTTGTAATTTAGTGTGATGCTGTGTTCATTGAGGAGACTTCCAGAAGAAAATGGCAAGATGAAGGGAAATGAACAAGATGAAGGGAAATGTTTTATTTTATTTTATTTTAATGAACAGATGAAGGGAAATGTTTTCAGTAAATAAATTTTAATCATTGTGACCTTACTGAAATATTCACTTCCCTTGTAATTACCTTCCAATAGCCAGGGAGAAGGAAATACTATTTCTAGAGGGTCTCCCTATGCTGAGCCCAGGACTAAACATCTTATATATATGCTTCCATTTCATTTTCACAATATCCTTGTGAGGCAGATATTATTATCATCTGTATTTTTCAGAGAAGAATTTACTACTCAGGTTAAATAACAAGCTAGAAAATTTCTTTAAAATCATTTTCTCTATTCAGAGAATTCTTCCCAAAATAACAATGGATTTGTTTACTTGGGATTTTTTTTAATCTGATTAAAGTATAATGCTAGTCATACAAATTTTATCATTTGTAGAGGATGATGCATTTTCACCACTCAATAGTTATAAAGTTTAGCTTATAAATTAGTTCATATAATTATATACATAAGAAACATGAAAGCAGATTTCTCTTGGTCAAATGAATGCTTAATTACCACCTATGGGTACATAAGTAGAAGGTAAAGAAATATGTACATGGGGCACCTGAGTGGCTCAGTTGGTTGAGTGTCCGACTCTTGATTTTTGGCTCAGGTCATGATCTCAAGGTGGTGAGATGGAACCCTGCATGGGGTTCCATGCTCAGCAGGGAGTTAGCTTCTCCCCCTCTTCCTCTCTCTCTCTGCCCCTCCCCCCATTCAGTCTGTCTCAAATAAATAAATCTTCAAAGAAAAGGAAAAATATATGTAAGAAGTAGATAAAGAACAGAAATAGGTTTTAATTGCCTTAAGTTTTAGTCTTACTAGGAAACTAAGACAAATGAAATAAGTGAATAGCACTTTATAAAAGCAACATAATAACAGACGTAATAAATATAGTAGCATTCTTCCCTCTTAGTGACTGTTTCCTACAAGGCCCTGTGTTGCCTATGTTTTGGAATATTTGAGATAATTAAGATCTCTTTCCCTTTAAGACTTTGTCACCCAAAGAAGGGAGTATATGACAAATTATCATAATTCAAGACATATTCTGTTTAGTCTACGATAAAAAGTGAAAGCAAAATGTGGGCAGAAAATGTGGGAGGCTAAAGAAGAAAGGGATTTATTTTGATGGATAACCCTGGACAGCTTTCAAGAAGAGGTGTCATTCCTCTTTTCTTAGTACACAAAATTTCTTAAATTCCTGAGTTTATTATTCCTTACTTACTGTTTCCTTTTTAAGTCTCTCAATGCTATTTTTTTTCTTGCCTTTCTTTTGACATAAAATTACTGTTTGTAGTTTGGGATAAAAATGTCCTTTTGAAAAATATTTGCATAAAGAGGGGCTTGAGCCCTTACAAACGTGTTTAAATAAGGAAATGATTTTCCTTATTTCATGATTTAAGGACAGTTGCAGGAGGTACACCATATGTCTTGAACCTGTGTCATCTAGGAAGGGGATAACTGAACTCTAGAGTCAGTTCAATGGCAAAGAAAGATAAGAAGCTAGTTACATGCCACAACTGTAATGGTAACTCAACTTTTTACTAAAATGTAGATTTATGTCTAAATATAATAATAAAGAATATGGGTTTGTAGTTTATATATCTTTGTGGTTTTTTAATTTCATTTTCCTTCTAATTTATTTTTATTGTATTTTACAAAAGTACTAGTCTGTGACAGATTGGAAATAAAAAAGAAAAAGAAAATCAGTCCTTCCATGTAGATGGTTTGAAAAGCACTGAACTCCATCTATGTGCTATATCCACACAGTGGAGCACTATGCCATGGGAAAAAAAAAAAAAAAAGATTGCTATTATCTGTGTATTCCTATGGAATGATCTCCAGGATATATTGTTATATATATACTTTAAAGCTACAGAAAATGTGTATAGTATGCTACCATTTATCTAAGAGGGCAAATTTTATATATAAGGCAAAACAATGGTAAGTTAAAGTAAAAAATTTTTAATAGTCACCTATGAAGAAGGGAGAGAACAGACTTACTTGAATATACTGCGCTGTGTAAATTTGAATTTGGAACCATGTAAATGTTTTACATATTTATAAAACTAAATTTAGTGTTTACAAAACAATGTCTAGAAAGAGATGGTAAAATAAACCAACCTAAATGTGTAGTTGCTGTTATAACCACAAAGATAGACACTATACCAAGTACAAAATCCTTAAAACTCTTCAATATTGCTATTGCTGTTCTGAGACTGTTGTTCATAGAGGGAAGGATGAAGCAAATTAGTAATTACATTGGTTTCATTGATTGCTAGTATAGGCAAAAAGAAATAGATGTAAGATCAAGGAGATGAAGTTTAAAACCCCTGTAGTTTTAACACAGTTACTAGCTTAGTCTACCAAAAGGGCTTAGTAGCAATTAATATCCTTAATCAGAGATTGTAGTTACAGACTATCATTTTCTGCTACAAAGAAGCAGGACTCTTTTTTTTTTTTTTTTTAAGATTTTATTTATTTATTTGTTAGAGAGAGAGCAGGAGCACAAGCAGGGGGAGTGGCCGGCAGAAGGAGAAGCAGGCTGCCTGCTACAGGACTCCAACCCAGGACCCTGGGATCTTGACCTGAACCAAAGGCGTCCTGGAAGCAGGACTCTTGGAGAAAGGGTGATTTCAGGTCTGTAGCAAAAATTGAACAAGATGAACCCATGGAGTGCTGGGTTGCTCAGTTGGTTGAGTGTCCAACTCTTGATTTTGGCTCAGGTCATGTTCTCAGGGTTCTGAGATCTAGCTCCACAAAGGACTCCATGCTCAATGGGGGTATCTGGTTGAGATTTCTTTTTCTCCCTGTCCCCCTGTCCCTTCCCTCTCCCCACTTATGCACTCTCTCTCTCTCAAATAAATAAATAAATCTTTTAAAAAAAAAAAAAAAGGTGAACCCAGAACAACTTTTCTTGTCAGTAAGCAAGGAAGCGATCAAAAACTAGTAGGGTAATGTCAAAAGGATTCAGGAACCAATCTGAAATAGCACCCACAATATTGGGTCAAAGACGGGCAATTTGAACACCAATAAGAATAATAAATACAGTGAGTCAAACATTAAATATACATTTATATATATACATATATATAAATTCTTATGTTTATAATGATATTTTAAAACGAAAAACTATTATTTACCTTTGAAGGATTACTGACATGCTTTATTATTTGTGAAATGGTAAATGAGGGAAAGAAATAAACAATTTTCTTGATTTTCCTATATGATTTTATGGTATATATGCATATGCTCAGAAGGAGGATAAAAACCAGAAGGATATATACCAATACACTAGTGAAAATGATTGTGGGTTTTGTTTTGTTTTGTTTTTTAAGATTTTATTTATTTATTTGAGAGAGAGAGCAAGCATAAGCAGAGGGAAGAGGCAGAAGCAGAGGAGAAGCAGACTCCTCTGAGCCGGGAGCCCAGTACTGAGCTCAATCCCAGGACTCTGAGATCATGGCCTGGACTGAAGGAAGACGCTTTGAGATACTCAGGTGCCCTGTGAAAATGGTTGTTATCATGGGTTACTGAAATTACAGTTCTTTTTTTACTATACTTAATATATTTTGTGGGCTTTGTTTCCCATAGTTCCTATAGTTATCCTATAATAAAATAAAGTTAATTATAAAGATAATAAAGTTCTAAGTTTTCTATTAGATTACCTGATTACTATTCTTTATATTTTCTTCATTAGGCCTTCAAACAAGTTGGAAATATGGGAGGATCTGAAGATAATAAGTAAGTCTTCCTACTTTATGTGATAGCGTATCTTTAAAATACATATAAAGGCAAATTTTTATACTCACTCTTTTATGTGGATGACCCTTTTCTACCTCATAAAGTTGTCCACATTAAATAATTCTCATAAAGCAAGTTGACCAATATCTGGTCCTAGAAAGTATTCAGGAAATATTAGCGGTGGTGGTAGTATTACTGTTGTTGTTATTATGATATGTAAACCTGTCCTAGACCACATATGCCTACATTTGGTACTGATACCTACAATATTATGCCTCTTTTTTTGAGAGAGAGAGAGGGAGAGAAAGAGTGCGTGAGGAGACAGGGAGGGGCAGAGTATATAGTGTATACAGGTTATACACACAGGTCTCAGTACTTTATACTACCAAGCATCCCTACATTTTCCCATCCATTCATATGATCCTTATCAACTAAATCATGCTTTAGCTTTGCCTATTTAAAAATAAATTAAGCCTTTATAGTACTCTATTTCAACCACCCCTTATATAAGATTTCTACGTTCTTCCTTCCCACTCATTCCTTGACACCCTAAAGCCTGACTCCTCTACTTCTGTGTCTCCACCCAAACATATCTCACAAGCACCAATAGTAACTTCTGTGTTACTAAATCTACCAGACATTTTCCTCCTTCTAGACCTCTTGGCAGCATTTAACACCTTTGCTTTCTCCTCTGTTTTGAACACTGTCCCAGGCTGCTGTGAAGCTAGTCTCTGGGTGTCCCCCATCTGTACCTTTCTCCAGCCCTTAGATGGTCTCAGCCTCCTTTACCTGCTATTGCAAACTGGAGTTCTTCCATGCTCAGCCCTCTACTCTCAGCTCTCAGCTAGCTCCCTGAACAGCTCAGAGTTCTGAGGCTGCAAATCTCAGTGTTCCCCAGGTTTTTTGTGTTCTCCTTTCTAAGCTAATAATATAAACTCTTTACTCAATATATTGATTATTGCTTTTATTAGTTATTGTTTCAATTAAGATATTATACCTAATTTACATTAAACAAGTTATAAGGAGATAGACAATGAATATTGTGAATTGATGTATTTTTGTACTTGAAACAGTTGCAAATGATTTCTTTTTTTTTTTAAAGGTTTTATTTATTTATTTGACAGAGAGAGAGATCACAAGTAGGCAGAGAGACAGGCAGAGAGAAAGGAGGGGAAGCAGGCTCCCTGCTGAGCAGAGAGCCCAATGTGGGGCTCGATCCCAGGACCCTGAGATCATCACCTGAGCCGAAGGCAGAGGCTTTAACCCACTGAGCCACCCAGGCGCCCCTGCAAATGTATTTCTTAAAGTCATCTTGTAAAAAAGAATAACCATAGGGATAGTTAGTGATTTTACTTATTTGTTTATTTTAATAATAGTACCAAATGGTTATCTTTTCTCTGTGAAGGTTTCACAAGAAGTATCGTAGCAGTATACAGTACTTGTATGCTGGTGGTTCTTTTGCGAGTCCAGTTAAACATAATTGGTGGATATATTTACCTGGATAATGCAGCAGTTGGCAAAAATGGCACTGTAAGTTTCATAGACTTAACATACATAATGCCCTTTGTATTAAGATTTAACTGGATTTAACTGAATATTACTTACCCTGATAATTTCTATAAAATAAGTATCTTTATATTTCATGTGATTATAAACTTCTAGCATCATTTTTCATATTTTGAAACTAGACTTTTTGTTAGGTTAAAGAATATTATTTTTTCTATCATTTCAGGTCCTGAAAAATCTCAGCTCAAGTTATACTTTATAGTAAACTTATATAGTTTTTACTTATAGTAAGTAAATATTATTTACTAATAATATTAGATAATTTAACCTTGTTTCTATTTTGTACAGACAGTTCTTGCTCCCCCAGATGTCCAACAGCAATATTTGTCAAGTATTCAGCACCTCCTTGGAGATGGTGAGATTATTTGTGACCTGGAAACTGATTTTAATTTGTTCATTTTTATTATTGAGGAATTTAAAGTGAACAAGGCTTTTATGTTTGTTTTTCCTTTAATAATAGGCCTAACAGAATTGATCACAGTCATTAAACAAGCTGTGCAGAAGATTTTAGGAAGGTAAGGCATTTTGCTTTGGCTTCTCTGACTTCCTGATTCTGGTGAATAAAAGAAAAATTAGAATTGTTCTAGTGAAGCTGGTGATTTGACAAATGGTAGTTTGTAAAATTCTTTGTAACCTTATATAGACACAGCCCTGAGATACTGCATTGTGAATCCATTTTCTGCATTAGTGCCAACCTTTTGATACTAAGGGAACAGGTTTAATGTTTAATTATTTATTGACTTCCAAACAAACCAGAAATATTTGGGTCATAACATAAAATACCTACTTTAAAATCTGCCTCTGAGCCTTTTATCTTCCATTTATACTATAACTATCTATAATTACAGTGGAAATTTTCTTGTGCAATCTACACCAAGACTTGATGTGGCTCTGTAATAATGACACTTAACTGATGACTGATTTCTTAATCTACTCTAGTGATTTTAGTCAGCAGTTTCAGGTTTGACTGGATCTCAAAGAGTAATCTGTTTAAAAAAGAGTGTGTATAGGATGTGTTGTATAGTTTCAATTTATCCCAATTCCCTTTTCTCTGTTTCTAGCGTTTCTCTTAAACATTCTTTGTCTCTTTTGGACTTGGAACAAAAACTAAAAGAAATCAGAAATCTAGTTGAACAGCATAAATCTTCTTCTTGGATTAATAAAGATGGATCCAAATCTTTATTATGCCACTATATGATGCCAGATGAAGAAACTCCATTAGCAGTTCAGGTGATTAATTCATAACCATTTAACCAAACCAGTTATTCTATATCTTAAAAATTTTTTTACTATCTCTTGAAATTTAGATTTCTGAGGTTCTTGAAAGATTCGTGATTAAAAGGCCTGTATCCCGGGGGACCTGGGTGGCTCAGTCGTAAGCATCTGTCTTCGGCTCAGGTCATGATCTCAGGGTCCTGGGATCGAGCCCCGCATTGAGCCCTGCATCGGGCTCCCTGCTCAGCTAGAAGCCTGCTTCTCCCTCTCCCACTTCTCCTGCTTGTGTTCCCTCTCTTGCTGTCTCTCTCTCTCTGTCAAATAAATAAATAAAATCTTTAAAGAAAATAAAATAAAAGGCATGTATTCCAATAACTTAAATAAAACTTCATTAATTTAGAAAACAAACAGCAATTATGACTGATTTCTAATTAGAAACATAATTTTAGATTTCAGCAAATTTTTATTGAGTATTAGTTATGTGAAAGACACTGTGATATATGATTCATATAGAAATGAATAAAACCTGTTCATTATATTCGGAGGAACTCATGAGACAAGTTCAGTTTATGTGGCTAAACTATATTATATGAGACCAAGTAGCAGAAGATAGAGCTGATAGCTAGGACAAGATCATGATCAAGATCATGAACTTCAATTTATAGAAAAAGACAAATTTTAACCAGGCCAATACCACAATTACACAATCTGCTTTTTAAATAAATCAATGAAGGCAATATCAAAATGGACTAAAGGAAATTTTGGTCATTCACTTGAGAAACAACTAAGGCCTGATCTAACAGTTATCAACTATGGTGTTGCTCATAGAGGTGTGTCCTGGGCAGTTGTGATTTAAATAATTCATTGATTAAGAATAAGAAAAATGTTGGAGCACCTGTCTGGCTCCGTCAGTGGAACATGCAGCTCTTGATCTCAGGTCATGAGTTTGAGCCCCACATTGGGTGTAGAGATAAATAAAATTTAAAAAAGAAAAATGTCAAAGATTGCAGGTTATATATCTCATTTTAAAATATTTGGGTTTTTTTCATATGTAAGCAGGTTATACCTTTCTTTACAGTTAAGAGAAGAATATCTCACTTGGCAATTGGAGAAACCTTAAACCCAAGAGGCTTCTAAGCTATACCTTGTCCTAGAGACCCCCTTAGAACAAAGACTACCATGGATTTCAATGCCAGCTGTATTTCCATCCCCAAAGATAGTCCTGTTTGGGTGTCCAGAGACCTTGCCTTCATGACTTGGCCAAAAAAAGGGTTGCAGCCATTTAGGGGAACCCCATGACCTACAGGATAGAGGCTAAACTGAATAAGCAAATAGATGAAACAGAATTAATGAAAGAAAAAGGAGAAAACTTATAAATTCTTCTCAAGAAGATGCAATATTAAAAAAACTTTCTGGAATGATAAAACAGTTTCCAAATTTTAAAATTCAACAGTGGAACTAAAAAAGAAAATGGTTCAAAGAACAGGTGAAGAAAGGAATGACAGACCCAATTTTACCTGAACTGAATTAAACCCTGAAACTTTAGACTGAAGGGACACACAGAGCCCCAGACTAGACTAGACTTGATGAAAAAAGACATGGAGATTTTGATAAAATGTTTTACCAATTAAGGAAAAAAAAAAATCCCAGGCCTCTGGAATTTCAAAGGACTCTTTTTCTTTGTGAGTATATTCTAGAAATGTGCTCAAGAGGGGCCAAATAAACAAGGGTCTTACAAAGTATAATTTCACATTGACTCATTTTTTTAGTATTGTTGACACACAATGTTACGTTAGTTTCATAATTACAAATAGTGATCCCAGCCCCACATCGGGCTCCCTGTTCAGCAGGGAGCCTGCTTCTTCCTCTCTCTCTCTGCCTGCCTCTCTGCATACTTGTGATCTCTATCTGTCAAATAAATAAATAAAAATCTTTAAAAAAAAAAAGTGATCCCATAAACCTATACATTATGCTATACCACAAGTATAATTTCTATCTGTCCCCATATCTCCCTATTATAATATTATTGATTATATTCCTGATGCTGTGCTTTTTATTCTCATGACTTACTTATTACATGACTGGAGGCTTTATCTCTCACTCCCTTCACTCGTTTTGCCCAGCCCTTCACAACCCTCCCCTCTGCAACCATCAGTTTGTTCTCGATATTTATAGATCATATTCTGCTTCTTGTTTCATTCATTTCTTTGTGTTCCACATATGAGTGATACCATATTGTATTTTTTTCCATACTTCACTTAACACAATACCCTCTACGTCCATCTATGTTGTCTTAAACGGTATCTTCTCGTCCTTTTTTATGGCTGTGTAATATTCCCATGCATGTATATGTATGTGTGTATTGTATGAGCCAGTAATTCTATTATTGAGTATTTACTCAAAAAAAAAAAAACAAAAACACTGATTTTATATATGCACTCCTATGTTTATTACAACATTATTTACAATATCTAAGATTCTGACTCATGCTTTAAATAGTACTCACCTGTACATATGAACTTTTATAGTTTTCTTGAGTTTAAAAAACTCATTTCTTGATTTTTAATAAAACATAAACTTGTAGATTTCCTGAACTCTTGGGGTTTTTAATATGATTAGTTTCATCATAACTTTGTGCTAATATTTGAAACCCTAAAGTATAGCATTTTAATTTCACAGGCCTGTGGGCTTTCTCCTAGAGATGTTACCACTATTAAACTACTCAATGAAACTAGAGACATGTTGGAAAGGTATGTATACTGCATGTAACAGAAAACATGTGTTTCTATTTTGAATGTACTTATGACTGTTTTTTAGCTTTTCTTAAATGACATATGCAATATAGTATCTTGTTAAAATTACATTTTGAATCTCTTCTCTGTCTTTAGGTAGGATTTCCTATCTAATATTTCTTTTATTAAGGTGATGAGAGAAACAGATTTTTATCAAGATGTCCATGCCTTCCTCAAGCTACTTTCTTAGCCTAGAGATTCTGAAATACTAGTTGAGGGACTAGAAGATAGTTAAGCATTTATATTTTGAGAAAAGCTCTCAGGGGTGATTCTGATAAACCCAGTGTATTAGTAAATGTTTAACAACTAGCCCTGTAAAACAAACAAACAAACAAACCAGAAACTGAAATTGTAGTGGCAGCAGTTCTGACTACCAACTTGAAATCACTTGATACTGACTTGAAGAGTTGGGGAGAAGTGCACTTTCAAGCCAGAGGTAGGCAGCTCCAGGTAGTCCTCATATATACCACACGCACACATATGTGATGTGTGTACAGTCCCCCTCTACACACACACACTCAGTTTTGAGAATACTCCCCCTAATCCTCTAATCCTCTCAGGATAGACTATAATGTCCCTAAAACTTTGAGGGATAAAAATTTCACATCTTCCCCAAATTGAGTATTACTGTTTTAAGTCACCCAGAAGACAACCAGAGTGTTAAAAATGGAGAAAGCATCAGACTATGCAGTAGAAGACTGGAAGACCTAGAATTCAGTTTTGGTTTTCCTGTTCATTAGCTGTTCAGCATTGGCTGAGCCACTTAAACTCTTTGAGGTGATTTTTTTTTTCCCATTTATTTTTTTCAGCATAACAGTATTCATTGTTTTTGCACAACACCCAGTGCTCCATGCAAAACGTGCCCTCCCTATTACCCACCACCTGTTCCCCCAACCTCCCACCCCTGACCCTTCAAAACCCTCAGGTTGTTTTTCAGAGTCTATAGTCTCTCTTTGAGGTGATTTTATCATTGTAGAATCTAAGTAGTAGTACCAGTCTTATCTTAAGTTGTTAATATATCAAAGTTTCTTTTATCCTCAAGATAATTTAGAACCACTTTCTCTAGTTTTATTTTTGGAGGAAATTATAGCCTCTATTTATATTTTCATGATGACAAAAATCAGCAAATTTGAAGTTTAACTCAGCTACTGAATCTACTGTATAATTCATCAAGTTCTAGTCTCTTGATTTTCTACAATAGCCATTTCCACATATTTTCTTACTCCAGTTTCCACCAAATCACTCGATGAAGTTCTTCTAGAAAAGGTCATCATTGATCTCTTGCCAAATCCAGTCAAAAATGTTCATCTTACTTGGCCATTCTCTGATAATTAACACTGTTGATCAAGCCTTTCTTAAAATTCTTTTCTCAAGTGGCTTCCATGACCATAATCTCCTGATTTCTCTCCACATTCTCAGATTATTTCTTCCTAGTTTCTTCTTTCTCCGTCTTTCTTACAAACATTAGTTTTCTAAGGTATTTGTTCTTATTTCATCCTCAGCTGTCCCAAATAATTTCATATTCCCCCATTGCTTTAACAACTATCTGTATGCTAATAATTCCCAAATGTATAGCCCTTTGCCCAACACTCCCATGCACTTGAGATTTCTAGATGTCAAAGATCAAATTAATCTGTTCAACTAGGTATTTTCTAACTTTATAACACATATATATTATTCTTCATATCAAAGAGGTTTGGGGGCTCATGGGTAGCTCAGTAAGTTAAGCATCCAACTCTTGACCTCGGCTCTTTAGCTATCCTTTTTGGATAGATGATCTCAAGGTTGTAAGTTCAGTCCCCACACTGGGCTCCAAGCTGGGCATGGAACCTACTCAAAAAAAAAAAAAAAAAAAAGAGGTTTTGTGAGATACTTACATAATGTAACAAAAAGAGCTTGAACTTTAAGATCAAAAAGGCCTGGGTTCAAATACTAGCTCTCCCATTTACTAATTACATACCTTTGGACAAATTTCTTCATCTCTTAAGTATCCATTTTCTCATCTGTACATGATAATAAAATTTTCTGTCTCACTGGGACGTCATGACACAGTATGTAAAGCAAACCAATATCTGTGACTATAAGATGATTCCTCTTCAAGAGTTTCCTAAAGAGGGGTGCCTGGGTGGCTCAGTCAGTTAAGCATCTACCTTCAGCTCGGGTCCTGCTCTCAGGGTCCTGGGATCAAGCCTCTTGACAGTAGACTCTCTGCTCAGCGGGGAGCCTGCTTATCCCTCTCCCTCTGCCTGCCCTTCCCCCTGCTCGTGTTCTCTTTGCCCTGTCAAATAAATAAATAAAATCTTTTTAAAAAAAATGTTCTCTGAAGAGAAGTAATACTGTTACTGATATTTTTGAAAATGCATTGTACAAAATGCTCAGTGATATTCAAAAAACTTATAAAATCATTGTGTTGTGCTAAATAATAAGCTCACTTTTTATGCTTCATTGTTAAAGATTAGCTCCTTGATATAATCTTACAGTGTTTTAGGCAATAAAAAGTAGTTTGTAACTAGAAATATTGGTGGCTGTCAAAGATAACAACATAGTTACTGAATTTATTTCCTTTTCCGTTGAGAATCTAAAAAGCAATTTATCCTTCTTATTTTGTATAGTCCAGATTTTAGTACAGTTTTGAATACATGTTTAAACCGAGGTTTTAGCAGACTGCTAGACAATATGGCTGAGTTCTTTCGACCTACTGAACAGGATCTTCAACATAGCAACTCCATGAGTAGGTAAGATGACAAAAAATGTTATGTGTCTAATGAATACTCTAATAAAAGAGTGCTTTGGATGTGTTTATTTTTTGTTCCAGGTAATTTAAAAAATCTTAGAGGATAAATTTGATTGATCATTTGTCAACAAATTAAACTCCCTTAAACCAATGACTCTGCAGAAGCTTCTTCTGTATTCAATATTAAAAATTTCATTTCTTCCCCAAATTTTGCCACTATATGGATATAAATAGTGAAACTACCTTTCTGTAGGCCAAGTTCCAGTTCCAGTTCTTGGGTTTGTTTTTATTTTAATTCTTTAGAATATAAAACTGAAAATGTATTTAATTACTATAAGCCATAATTGGCCCACATAATTCAACAGTTTGGACATTAAAATAACCAAGCAGTCTTGTTATAAATTCCCATTTGATGAATTATCTCTTACTTCTACAACTACATAATGTATTCATTTTTAGCTCTTATTGTAGGATTGGGAGTATTTAGTTAGTGCAATTGTTAGTAATTTTAATCACTATTATTTCTAAGTCATATAGTCATACTGCTAAAATGTATCATATGGTTTTATTATACTCTTATTTTGGCATGAATATTTTGGGTGTCCTAGCAGAATTTATACTCTTTAATAACCTATTTTGTAGATTTTTATATTAGATTCAGAAATCAATAAGTACTAAACCAATGTTAACTGATTATAAACTAGTCCATTAAAATGAAAAGAAACAGTAAGTGATACGCCGTATGTATGTGTAATGTCCAATGTAATTCATAAATATATAGGGTAAGAAATTATTTACTCAGTTCTCTGGAACCCTTTATTGTATAAAAAAGAATAATTCTCAATTAACATGGAGGATTTGGAATACTTAGAGCAATAACATTTATTTTCTTTAACAATTTAAATATCACCCTAAAATTTTTTTAGATTTCTTTAAATTATACAAAAATAAATTTCAGCCCCTGTATACTCCCTAAATCAGGTTGTTCCAATTAATAAAACTTCACTGTAATCTCTGCCTAGCAGGGTGTTAGTTATTTCCTGAGTAGGGATAAAGAATTGTAATTGTTGGGTTTTTTTTGTTTTGTTTTGTTTTGTTTTTTTAAAGATTTTATTTATTTATTTGACAGAGAGAGAGATCACAAGTAGGCAGAGAGGCAGGCAGAGAGAGAGGAGGAAGCAGGCTCCCCGCGGAGCAGAGAGCCCGATGCGGGGCTCGATCCCAGGACCCTGAGATCATGACCTGAGCTGAAGGCATCGGCTTAATCCACTGAGCCACCCAGGTGCCCCGTAATTGTTGTTTTAATACAAATACTTGACCTTATACCCTAAAGAACTAGAAAAATTTTGTTATAACCACATCAGCCAGTAGTTTAAACTCCTACAGTTTTCCATATTTTACTTTCCCATACAACCTACATTTTTCACCTAGAATCATGTTCCTCAGTTATATTTTAATGCTTCTCTCAAAGTCAGAGATTATCTAATGCCCTTGCATATTTCACTACACACACTAGGTATTTAGTAGATATCTCCTGTCTTAAGTTTTTTCTCTTCTATATCAGTAATCAACTTAATACTCCATAATTCAATACTAGAAATATTTCCATTATGCCTTATGCTATTCCTTTTATTTAAAATGTAGTGAAAGTTCTAGCCATCACTGTAAGTCAAGGAAATAGATTTTCAATTATTGGCAAAGAGACAAAATGGTCTAGAACCTTTAAGAGAATCAACTGAAAAGTGATGCTAACTAATACAAGCTCAAATTATATATATATATGTATATATATGTATGTGTGTGTATTAATATGTATATATTCCCATAATACTATATACATAAAACATACGCACATAATATATAATATTTAAAAAATTATTAAAATAAGCAACAAATATACTTTCCTTATAAAACATATAAGGTGAAATTATTAGAATAATATGTTATTCATAATAGATAAACCAATAGAATAGAATGTAAAATCCAGAAACAGGTTCTAAAATATACAGGAAATTAGTAAATGATGAAGGTGAGGAAGAGATGTTTATTTAGTAAACAGTAAGACAGATTAGTCATTTTACAGTGACTAATGTAAAATAATAATAAATTTAGACCCTTCTGTACCATACACATAGCCAAAAAATCCAGGAGGTTTAAACAATAAAAACAAATGAACAGGTGAATAGGAAAAGGGGAATTGTGAGATCAAGTTGGAGAATTGAGCACATACAGATTATGGTTGTCATCATGAGAGTGCTGGGGAACCACAAGGGAAGTGGCAAGAGAGTTACGTGACGGAATTTACATTGTAGGATCACCTGGATTGCTCTGTGGAGAAGGAAGTGGGAAAGGAGAATCGGGGTGGGATATAGCAGTGGATGAATGAAGACTTCTATGAATTGATTCAGCAAGTACATATTGAGCACATACTGTGCATCAGGCCCTTTACTAAGTACTGGGATAATACAGTGAGTAAAACAGACATGTTACCTAACCTCACAGACCTGTATGATAGTGGTGTCTTCAGTTTCTATTGAAGAAAAATTAATGTACAAAGAGAGATATCAAGCAGGTAAAAACATGACAGATTTTGGAAAATGCTATCATAAAGGACAATAATGTGTAATTTTCTCAGGAACACATAAATCTCTACACTGCTTTTTCTTTGTATGCATTGCCTCAAATTTTGGCATAGCATACTGGTTAGACAACATAGCTTCAGCATTTTCATGATGTTTAAAAGGAAATTTCTAGTGTAGCCTCAGGTATAAATATATGAAGTGTTTCATTTAATGTAATAAACCTATGTCTGTAACCCACATACAAAAATTATTTCATCATTGTTTACAAATTGTTTCATCATTTAACAGTCACTCTATCATCCGTAATCACACATTCATTTATTTACAAAAAAAATGATTGTTAAGCATTTACAAGTTAGAAGGTCACTGCTATAGTCCAGACAAGAGAAACTGCTTAGCCTGGATTAGGTTTGGCCATAGGGAGAGGTAGACCCACATAGGTAACATTTAGGATTGTGGAGGGATTTGATATAGTCAGGATACAGAAGTGCCCAAGTCTCCTCTTATATAGCCAGATAGGTAATGGTGTAGTTCACTGGAGTAGGGAGGAGAAACATTCAACATTGCTAGTAATTGAGAGAAACACAGACTAAAACTGTAAGATACTATTTTGATCTATCAGACATATCAAGACATTTTTATCAAGATTTTTTTAAAAACTAATGCTTGATGTAGAAAGAGGCATAATGGAGCAGGTTTTCTCATACACTGCTGGAGAAGCAGTGGGCATCTTTCAATATACATTATAAACCTTAAAAATATTCATACACTTGAGGCATCTGGGTGGCTCAGTCAGTTAAATGTCCAACTCTTGATTTGGGCTCAGGTCGTGATCTCAGGATCCTGAGACCAAGCCCCACCTCATCTCTGCCCTCAGTGGAAGGCTGCTTGGACTCTCTCTCTCCTTCTGTCTCTCCCCCAATTTCTGCTCTCTCTCAAACAAACAAAAAAAATAAATAATCATATCCTTTGACCCAGTAGTTCTGTGTTAATACAAGAAACTATTTAAGGAAAATGAGGCAAAAACTTAAACACCCAATTCCAAGGAGCTAGATCTAAATTGTCACAGCTAGAGGATGAATTAGCTTTATAATCGTTAAAAACTAGATAAAAACTTTAGAAGAACTTTTAGTAAGATGGAAAAATGTTCATGACATAATAATAAAAATACAAAACAATATTGCTGGAGAGGTTATAGTCTTGTGTTTAAAAAACACACAAAAAAGCATAGATATGTATAAAAATTACTGGAAGAAACTAACCATGATGTCAGTTACAGTTATTTCTAGGAGGTAGAATTATGTGTGATTTTTATTTTCTTAATACATTTTTGTGAGTATTCTTCAGTGACTGTATTGCACTGTAATTAAAATGTTAAGTTCCCATAAGAAAATTTCAGAAAATAATTATTACTATGATGATTTTTCAGTCTTTCCAGTGTCAGCTTGCCACTAGCTAAGATAATTCCAATAGTAAATGGACAGATCCATTCAGTTTGCAGTGAAACACCTAGTCATTTTGTTCAGGTAAGAAGAAAATTTGGGGGTATTATTAAAAAAACATTGTATCTTTGGTTGTAGTTATATTTGTCTGAAATAAAATTACATTTCTCTCCTGTGATATTTATGTTCAAAGAAACCAAAAACTAAAAACCACACATAGAGTGTGGTAGTATGCCCCATGAGAGCAATAGTGTATCATGGCAAATTTATGAGGTTGGGAATACCTTTCTCCATGTTAGGTCCAACAGCAGTTAGCCTGCATTTTTAGTCCACATACATTCTGGTGGTCGATTGAACTTACTCTGTTAATGTTTTGCATTAAAGTATTGGTGATAAGATTGAGCTGTGAGATCAGTAATCCAGTTCCACAAATTTTGAGGAAAACTAAAAAAAATTTGTGGAGAAGTAAAGCATTTTAGATTTAATAAATATGACTGTTAATAGTGTACCAATAATCTCATGAAAAGCAGCATAAGATAGTACTACATATAACTCCATCCTTTCTTAGAAAAGCATTTTGGAATGCATTAAGACTACTATTATTGAAATAGTAACTTTGAATCTACGTAGTTTTTGTTGTTTTTTTTCTGAGTCACTTGCACAGTTGGATTAGAAAACTTGGTTTAAAAGACTAAAACTTGTATTAGAAATAAAAACTTGTTTGCGGGGTGCCTGGGTGGCTCAGTCACCCAGTTGGAGTTAAGCCTCCAACTCAAGATCTCAGCTCAGGTCTTGACCACAGGGTCGTGAGTTCAAGCCCCATGTTGGGCTCCACACTAGGCGTGGAACTACTTAAAAGGAAAAAAAGGTAAAACTTGTTTGCAATACACCTCAATTCCAAACTACTGCAATAATAGTGAGGAGACGCTAAGGCTGAAGTGTCAGGATGGCATCTTCTCAGTAACCTGTGTCTCAGACAAGTCAGATTATATTCCTTGTACTATCCACTTGGGAATGTGAAAAGCACTGAGACCACAGATTGTGTTTCTTTCTTTCTGTGTATAGTTTCATCAGTTTGTCCTTCGCATGCTTATTTTCCCTCACTGTTCTCTTCAGTCTTTTGTGTCATCTTTCTCACCTGTGACAGTTAGATGTTCAGGTTGCAGAAGGATGAGTGAATGAGACTGATCTCCTTTCACTTAAAGTTTAATTTCAGCTCAATTTTTTAATCAAAAACTTAGTTTAAATTTTTGGTATCCGTGAGAGAAAAAGGTTGTAACTTCTGGCATTTAAACCTTCACTTTACCTTTCTCCACTTTCATAAAAGTCTCTAGTTTCGTCAGTAGGCTGTTCGTCTTGGCAACAAGTGAGAAATACAACCAGGCATACATAATATACCACACCAGCTTCAATCCTTAAGTAATTCATACACTACATTAATTAAAATCTGAATAATTTATAATGAAAACAAAAGATTTCAATCTAATAAAAACACCCTTGATATTGTTTAAAGTATTTGAGTGTGACTGAATGTAGATTAAACTAATATACTACACTATTGATTGACAAGACTCCCACCAGTTCTTTTAACCATAATTTCTATGAGTTAAAATGTCACATTGCCTTCAGAGGATTTAATCATGAGTTTATTGAGATCAAGACTTCATCTACAGATCACTTGGGTTTTCTGATACTTAAGAGAGAACACAAAGGACAGTTTTGCTTACTGTTTCTCTGATGTTCACCAGGGCACTCCAATGCTTCTGTGTCATGGATCTTTTTACAATCTGATGAAGCCTATGGGCCCCTTCTCTGAAAAGTATCTATAAATGCGTATTATAAAATAAATGGGTTTTAAAGAAAACCAATTATAAACAGTTTTTAAAATGCTTTTTAAAATCAAATTTATGAAGAAGCAGTATTGCTTTTTTGTTCACGCATTAAATAACAAGCTATAACAGCAGTTCATGCAACTTACACAACTATCGAACATGAAAATGTCTGATTTCTATTGAAGACAAAGTCATAGACCATGCTAATACTATCACAGTTGGTTGGCAATTTCATAATTGAAAGATACTAGGTTTTAGTTAAAGGTTAATGAAAATAGAAATGTAATTTTTTCTTATTCTTACATTTATAAGTCTCTTAAGAACCCTGTTCTAAAGTGTCTATGTGCAGTTTGTGTACGTATATGCAATAATATATGACATGCTACATGTATTCTATGTTAGACCTTCTAAAAAAGTAATATATCTCACAACCATGTTACATCATCTTCTAGCAAAAGTACCTTTAGATTTGTATCTTTAGTACTATAATCATTCAACAGATAACGTATCTACCCCTTTGCATACATAAAAGTTCATTTGTAGACTGTTTTGGGTCTTCTCAAAGTCACACTTGAGTACTTATCATTCCATCATTCACATAAGAACCTAAACAATAAGTGTCTCCTAGACTTTTTTATAAGAAAAAGTATCCCCTTCTTTAAATGATTTTCTTTTTGGCCTTAATGCCATAAAACTTAAAGCTAAATTCATTGCTCAAATTGCAGATATGGATTCAAATGATGTATACTTCTTACAAATTGTAATGTTTTACTCTCATTTTGCTAGGATCTGTTGATGATGGAGCAAGTGAAAGACTTTGCTGCTAATGTGTATGAAGCTTTTAGTACTCCTCAGCAACTGGAGAAGTGATTTCTTTTGCTTCCAGAAAAACTACAATGGAATTCATTTACTTTTAAAAATACACTGAATAAATCAACTACATATAGGGTAATGATTTGTTACCAAAATGCCTAATAAAAATATATTCCTAAAGTCTTCATTTCATAATAAAATAGTTTTATTTGGCATCTTAATATATTTTTTTAAAGTCAAGTCACAGACTAGTTTTTGTGGGCATATCTGAGTGTACACAGTGCAAATATTTGTTATACCATGGATATTAATTCCAAACTGACTAAAAACTAGTGTAGATACTTTTTTACTATTATATGAAATGTAATATACTTGACATTAATACTGAGAAAAAGATATGTTTGAGAAATAAGTGTGAAGTATAGGAAAAAAATGTACTTAACTAATCATAAAGTTCGGTGGACTGAAGTATAGATGAGGGAATCAAACTTTTCTTCAGTTACTCTTCAAAGGTATAAATTATTTATTGTAAATAAACCTAATGAAGGACTTTTCTTTTGATGGAAATCAGTGAATTTAACAACCGTGATCAGTAATTTTTTTTTTACTATTGTTAACAATTCCGAGAAAATTAAGTATTGATTTAGAGGCTAAAATTGTGCTGATGCTCTTTACTCAATAGTTATTATTAGCCACATAGTTCATTCATTTTATGTAAATAATTTTAACAACTTTGTATTGATTTTGAGACAGTAAATATCTTATTGTAATAAAATATTTTAGTAAAATATGGTTTTGTTGAGTTAATACCTTAGAGCCATTAATTTTATTTGTCCCATAGCATTTTTTGCTCTTATTTTGGGAGAATATACTAGTTTTCAAGTTTTATTTTAACTGGTAACATAATTGATGCTTTCTTTTAACTTTTTTGTTTAGAAAAATAAATAACATTTCCTTCTGAAAATAAATATTTCATCGTCTCTAGTTAAATCTATATTCTATATTTATAAGGGTAATTAAGACAGAAATATATGAATCATCAGTATAGTGGATACATTTTCAGTAATATAAGAATATTTTCAATGACATCACTTTATGTTCCTCAAGCATAACATTATAGCTGAGTAGTAGAAGGTACAAAATTAATTTTGAAGTCTCTTCCAAGGAGAGGCAGGCAAGGCCCAAAGTCAACCATTAGGTATTCTATGTCTACAGCGTTTTAAAAAAAAGAAAAGAAAAAACAGATGTAAAAGTGGTAAGAAGAGCAAATGCTTCTCTTCAAAATTTGACAGAATACAGTGATACTATTTTCTAATAGGGTAACTGAAAAACTGCGTTTTAGAAAATTAGTGAATGTGTATGTAGTAGGGCATGCATCTCTTCCAGCAGTATTAACCCAGGATTTCATTCAAGGAATATTTGAGACTGAACAGGTGTGGCCTTATAAAAGAATCAAAACCTGGTCAGCTGAAAATTTTTACCTGGAGTCCTACATCTGTGGAGTTGTGGCAGTTAGAGATGACAAGGTAAAAACCACATGTATTTGAAGCTATTTGGGCTTAGACTTTCTAAATTTGTCTTCAACTAGTACAGTAAGAGCCCTCTTATTGGAGACCCTTAGTTGTTTGGTTAATCCAAAAGGTCACTTAAAGCAGGGTATCATGCACCAAAAACTCATTCTTAGGGGAGCCTGGTTTGCTCAGTTGGTTAAGCATGTGCCTTTGGCTCAGGTCAGACAGATCCCTACATCAGGCTCTCGGTTCAGTGGAGAGTCTGCTTCCCCCTCTGCCCCTCTCCCTACTCATGTGCACACATTCTCTCTCTCAGAAAAATAAAATCTTTAAAAAAAAAACAAACTTAATTTTTAGATATTTTAACTAAAAATATAAATATTCTTTGTCAGTTATTTAATGTAGGACCCAGGTCTTTTCTTTTTAGTATAAGGTCTACTTAAAGGTGTCCTCCAATTATCTTGTACAAATTGCAAACATTATATTGCTATAGTTGGGAACCCAGGATACAGAATTTTTGTAGATTTTTGCTATATTTTCCTCCAATCTTTTAGAACTGTTTTGCCCACAGTTAATTTACTAATACCTTTAATTTTTTTTTAAAAAAAAGCAGTACACTTTTTTTTAAGATTTTATTTTTAAATAATCTCTACCCAGCAGGGGGCTCGAACTCACATCACAATCCCAAGATCAAGAGTCAAGTGTTCTTTTGACAGCCAGCCGTACTCCCCTAAAAAAAGCAGCACATTTTTATCTGGTCTTTCAAAGTTCAGCTTGGTTTTTGCAGAGACTACAACTCTTCAAACTCACATTATCACAGTTTGTATAATCATGACAAAAAGTTCAACTGCCATAATCAGTTTGTTTGATAACTTTTAATTTCCTAGAGCCACTGTAACAAATTATAATTAACTGAGTGACTTAAAACAACAGAAATCCATCCTCTCACCATTTCTGCTCCTTGGAAGTCCAAAATCAAGGTGTCAGCAGGACCATGCTCCCTCTGAAGGCTCTAGGGAAGACTTCAATCCTTTCTTGACTCCCAGCTTCTGGTGGCCCAAGTGTCCCTTGTCTTACAGCAGCAAACTTCAGTCTCTGTCTCAGTCCTCACATGGCCTTCTCTGTGTGTCTATGGATCTCTTACAAGCATGCTCTCATTTAGGGCCCACCTACATACAGTATGATCTTATCTCAACAGTTACTTTAATTACATTTGCAAAGACATCATTTCCAAGTAAGATCACATTCTTGGCTTCCAGGTGAACATGAATTGTTGAGAAATTCTATTCAACCCACTATAGAAACAAACTCAACTCAGCTTGGTAAACATACATTGATTGCAGCAAGTAGAAATTGAAGGGTGTGCCAGACAGAAGTGTATTAACAGAAAGCATGTAGCGTGCCCTAGGAACCATCCATATGCTTTTCCAAGAAGATGGAGAGCATCAGTTAACCCAGTAAATTGATTGAATGGAGATTACTTAAAACTGCTTCTACTTTTTCTCCTTCAAACTTGTATAAATGTGTTTGTTACTGTGTATATATAAAAATTTGATAAGACCATTATTTTATTTGCTTGGAAAGTAGGAAGATTTGATCTAATGAGTTTTTCACTTACAAAACTGAAATGAACAGAAGGCAAAACATCTGTCTTATCTTCTGTTGTCTTGATTCATATTTAGTTGAATAACCTGAACTTTTAGAATAATTGTGTTGCTTGAATATGTTACTCATAAAAAAGATAGAATCTTAATACAGTGGTATCTATATTTAAAATATCAATGACTAGATTATTCAGTCTAATAATCTAGTGTGTTTTGCCTTCAACATTTCTCTAGTCATTAAAGGAAAACCAGAAGTTACTGAAATTCAAATCAGGCCTTTTTGTACCTATTTAATAACTCTGGGAAAATGATTATTTGATTGGAGGATAAAACTATTGGCTTAAAATAGGTAATGAGAGGGAGCACCTGGGTGGCTCAGTGGATTAAGCCGCTGCCTTCGGCTCAGGTCATGATCTCAGAGTCCTGGGATCGAGCCCCGCATCGGGCTCTCTGCTCCGCGGGGAGCCTGCTTCCTCTTCTCTCTCTGCCTGCCTCTCTGCCTACTTGTGATCTCTCTCTCTGTCAAATAAATAAATAAAATCTTTTTTTAAAAAAAATAGGTAATGAGAGATCCGATTTTTAATTATCCTTACCATAATTATTGTCCTCATATCAGAGATTTTTTTATATAGTTCAGTTCAATGCTGAATTGTGTTTTGTCATTTAGATCCCTCGTAGCTACCAAATAACTAAACTTTCTTTTTTTGTTTTTTCTTAGTATAGTGTTTGGGATCATATAGATCTGTCCAAGTTGGATCCCTAATAAAATATTAATTGGAATTTAGAACTATTAATATATTTATGTATGTAAATACCTTGGCATGGTTTCAAAAATTTGGTAATTTTAGGAACTTTAACAGTGAGTAATTTTTTTAAAAGTTTTCAATGATGGCATGATTTTAGGAAATAAATATGTGCTTTGGTTTTATTCTCTATTTGAAGCATTTTTTGGAAACAGTGACATATCTGCATTTGACTAATGTAACAAATGGAACCTGCAGTACTTCAAATAAAGATCTGGCCAATTAAACATCTTTTGTTGAGGACAGCGAGTTCTCTAATCATGTTTCTTTAAATTTACATCAAAATCAATATTATTTTTACTTCATTATTTTGCTTCATTCTTAGGCAAGATTTGAGTAGAATTCCTAATTTTCAGCTAGGTTTTCAAATCCAATTTGCTTGAAGGCAAACATAGGAAACATATTTATTAATTTAAATTGGAGCTCAAATTAGCTTACCTAAAAAAATTGGCCTATGCCTCCACTCCCACATACCCTCTACCCCCACCTCAAAAACCCTGAAAGAATATGTACTAAAATATTAACAGTGCTGTTCTAAACAATGGCTTTAGCATTTCTAACATGTTTTGAGCATTTTTGTATGTTTTAAAATACCTAGAGTAAACATATATCAGTTTTATTACCAAGAGGGAAAAAAAATTTATTTTATAAAAAGACAAGTACTATATACATTGGAAATATGTATTAGGTCACATTTATTATATACCTATCACCTGTATTAGTCTGTTAAGGCTGCCATAACAAAATACCAGAGACTGCGTGGCTTAAACCCCAGTAATTTATTTTCTCACAATTCCGAAGGCTGAGAGCCCAATGTGTTGGCAGATTGCGTTTGTCTTAAGGCCTCTACTTGGCTTGCAGATGGTGCCTCCTCCCTGTGTCCTCACCTGGCCTTTCCTCTGTGTGTTTGCATCCACAGTGTCTCTTTCTTTGCTTATAAGGACACCTGTCATACTGGATTAGGTTCTCACTCTTATGACTTTATTTAACCTTAGCTACCCCTTCAAAGGCTCCATCTTCAGATATAGGCACATTGCAGGTTAGGGCTTCAAGAAATGAATTTGAGACACAATTCAGGAGACACAATTCAGTCAGTCATTACCACCACCAATTCCTACTGTAAAACAAAAATTCCCACCTCTTAATCACACATGGAAATAAACTCAAGTGAAGAGAATTTGATGGCAAAGTACACTGTAGAGTTAAAACAGTTAACATGGGTAATTTAAGAAAAACATTAAGGAGTAAGAGGGGAAAAGTCTGAATTGTCTAAATAATTACTTGACTTTCCTTGACCAGTTTTACAACTGCTTTCTCTAAGTGCTACAATTATAGAAACCTGATATTTTCTAGTCTCCCATGTACCTGCAGCATGAACCTCCCTGCAGCAAATTAGATCACATTAGTTAATGCTAGAGCCCAGCCCCATTTACAGGGCATCTGATGCAAGGTTAGATGTGGCAGTTCTACCAGTAAGCCATTTGGCTTCAAAGAAGTCCAGTTAAGTGGCTGTCCATGTCCCAGCAGTTTAATCTGAAATTAAAAGCACACACAAATATCTCCGAATGTATCTCTTTGACTCACCCACTTTATTTGGAAAGAGTAGCTGGTATTTCTTTAAAACACTGTAGACAGGAGACTCATCTTTTAGTTTTATTTAGTGGTTCACACACTGTTTTACCCCTTGATCCAAATGAGTGCATACATGTATCTTACTCACGTATTCCTCTCATATACGAGTATTTAAGAGTTGGAAAAGCATAAGGTTGAATAGTATCAGAGTAGGGAAAAACTGAACAGAGGATTGGGGAAAAGGACTCTGGAACCAATCCACCCAACATAAGGCCTGCGTAGTTCTTGCACAGAATGTTTGGAGAAAGCTCCCCCCCTCCTTATCTAGCAACCCTCCCTCCGGGATTTTCCAGTAACAAATCAACAGTACCTAAGTCTGATCAATTATTACTGTAATTGTTTTAGATCCTTAGTTTCACACTAAGTGGATTTAGATATAAGTAATTTCCTACATATCTGTAGTTGTTTTGAATAAGAAAACTTTGCCTATCATGTAGAGCAATACAAAAACAAAGCCCATGAACTTTTAAATAACAGTATTAGTGGGAGTCAAACAGAATACAGATCAAATAAAAAGCTGATGTCATACCCAGGCCACTAAGCTGTAATTAAACATTAAATTTGAACTCTGTCTTTCTGCCTGATCTGCCTGTTAGAAATGAAATATGGAAAATGATGCAAGGAGAAGCATATGGACAATTTACATCCAAGGCAATTGTCAGTTTCTTAAAAATAAGCTATAAAATATATAAAAATGAACTCAGTGCCAGATCTGTTGGTTACAACTGTTAGATTAACTTTCTCCACATTTTTTTTAATGACCTTAAAATAGTGACGCCACACATCTTACTTTTTATTCAGATGTGTTCTGGGATGGGATGTCTGGGGGAGAATCTGAATTCATTTTATGTATGTCTGCATGTGTATGTATTTGTGAATTCCAGCATTTGGGATGCTTGCAGAACTTGAACAACCCAAAATAACTGTGAGAAAGAATATCTATTTTACATTGATATGCAGGGAGATAACATAGCTGTTTAAAGTTTAGTTTTCTGGGAAATTAAAACTTCTAAAGCTTTGGCCAAACATTACCACTGAGGATGTTCATTTTCAAATTACAGTATCCCTCACTTCTTGAAAGTTTGTGTTATGCCACTTCGCTTTTATGAAGGACCTACAGTAGTTAGTACCTGTTTCTGTAACTTAGAGAAATCTAGAGAGGATTTTCACTTTTACCAAAAAAAAAGGCAAGAAGTAAAACCAGCAGTCAGTGTTTGTGTTGCAGGGAGCTGGGTTAGAGGCCATGCCCAGCCCAAGCAGCAGCCCGAGTGGCAGCAAGTTCCTTCTTACGCTCAGCATCTCAGCTCCAGCTGCCGCAGCTTTCAGCTGTATCTGTGAGCACCTGTGCTTTGTCACAGTTCATTTTGTGCATCTATTAGCAAGATGTGTTCTAAGGTTTCAGAAGAGCCTAAGGTTACTTTTGGGGTCTGGAACTATTCAAAAAAAACTTCCACATAAATTAATGGTAATTGCATCTTTGTTTTACACTGTTTCAGTTTATGAAAGGCTTCATAGGAATGCTCTGCTTTCAGATAGTGGGGGAAACCCGTAGTCTTAGGAGATACAAAATAACATAAATAAAGATAATTTAAATAAAGATAAAATCCCCTTACCTTTGTTACTCCCAGAGTAGCTATTGGTTGGCTAAGAAACAGATGATTTGATGTAGGCCATTCAAGAAATAGGGCATAGACCAATTTTTGTTTACGTTTGGATGTGTACCTGATTAAAAGGGGAAAAAAGTATAGTAATATTTCTCATTATAGGTCAGGTTTGGAATGATTTTACAGAGATACTTCCATGTAGTAAATATTAACCAATGTCTTCATTAATAGATGGAAGGAAAAATAACTCCATGGTAGGATAAAAAGCACCCAAAGGGGGTACCCATTCCAGGATGTGTGTTAGGGGCTGGAGAGGATCCCTACGCCACCAAGCAATTCTCAGACACCAGCTGGTTGTCCTACAATTCTTCAATTCTGACTCTACCTGGAGATAGTGTCAGATTTCCACAGGTCAAGGATTCCATCCTACAAGACAGCTTGCCTGCACCACTCTCAACTTCACACACCAATCACAAGTCCAGGTTATCACCTGGTCTTCTAACCCACAAGCTATAGATGGGAGGTTACAAGAACGTCCTTCTTGGGTTCAATTAATTTTCTACAGCAGCTCAAAGCACTCACAGAAACGTTTTACTTACTGGGTTATCAGTCTGTTACTACAGGATAAAACTCAGAAACATAATAATAAATAATAAATAATAAAAAAGGGATGCATGAGGCAAGGTATGGGGATAGGGCTTGGAGCTTCCAGGAACTCTCCAGGCACACACTCTCCTAACAACCCTCAACCTCTCCAAACCCTGTCCTTTTGGGTTTTTATGAAGACTTCGCTACATGGGTATGATTGATTAAATCATTGGCCATTGGGGACTGATTCAGCCTCCAGCCTCTCTCCTCAACCTGGAGGCGGAGAGTGGAACTAAAAGTTCTAACCCTGTAGTCCCAAGGTTGGATCTCCAGGCAACCAGCCTCACCCTTCGGTGAAGTGGAAAAGTCACCTCAGTAACGTAACAAAAGACATCTTTATGATTCTCATCACTTAGGAAATTCCAAGAGCTTTAGGAACTCTGTGCCAGAAAGGGAGACAAGACCAAATATATACTTGTTATTGTCAATCATGATATCCTAGTACCTTCCTCCCCCCACTTTCCCTAACTAAAAGGAACAGATATTTTTCTAATATTACTCTCCATCAGACAGTTCTCATGGAGCTAGAAATAGGCAGGGGAATATCAGCAAAGAAGGTAAGTTGTGAGAGGAAATGGCTTTCCACCTGCTGATTCCAATCTTCATATTCCCTCACCAACAAATATGCATGTGTCAATGCTGGGCCAAGTACTGAGGCTTGTGTTAGGGGTACAAGAAAAACAAAAACAAAAACAAAAAGCACTTAGTTCTTGTTCTTATGGAACTTAGACTAGAGTGAGGAAGACTGATGTTCAATAATCACAAATAATGTCAAAAATTTTTGACAAGCACAATGAAAGAAAAGGATTTTGACAGGGTTTTGACAAGCACAATGAAAGAAAAGGAAATTGAAAGATTATAACAAAGGGATCTCTTTAAATGAGACCATCAGCAAGAAGCCTCTCTAAGAAAACGACATTTAATCTGAGCTTAGAGGATGAAGGAGAAGATAGAAGGGTAAGAAGCAGGAGCTTTAGACAAAGGAAACAGAACTCGCTCATTCGTTTACTTAATTTTTCAACAAATATTTATTGAAATCTTAAAATGCTAATCACTTTTTTAGAGCAGGAGACATAGTATTGAACACAGTCCATCTTCATGGAACTCGCACGGTAGTGGGAAAAATTAGAATGAGGTGATGATTAAGCGCTATGGGGAAAACAAGCCAGGTGAGGACAGAGCGTGCTAGGTTGGAAAGGAGGAGTGTAGATGTTACTTTGAATCTAATACTCAGCAAGACCTCTTTGAGGAGGTGACATTGAGGAGACCTGAAGAATGTGAGGGAGAGACATGTGAGTATCTGGAGGAAGAGAGAACAGCAAGCACAGAAGTCCCCATGCAAGAGTGTGCTTGGTCTGCTGACACGGCAGCAAGGAGGGCAGAAGGAGAAATGAGGGATGGCAGGATGGCAGGATGGCAGACAAGATCAGAGATAGCAAGGAACCAGTTTTGTTTTGTTTTTTAAGAATTTATTTGAGAGAGAGAGCAAGTGCGCACATGAGTTGGGGAAGGGCAGAGGGAGGAGGAGAGGCAAACTCCCGGCTGAGCTAGAAGACCTACTCAGGGCTCGATCCCAAGACCCTGAGATCATGACCTGGGCCAAAGGCAGATATTTAACTGACTGAGATACCCAGGTGCCCCAAGGAATCAGTTTTTATAGGACCTTGTAACTTCTATTAGACCTGGCTCATTCTCTAAGCCTAGAAGCCATTGGAGGAAATTGAGCATAGGAGTGACATAACCTGGTTTTATTATTTAAAAGGTTTTATAGCAGAAAGATTAAGTGGGTAAGGATAGAAACAGATCACTCAAAAAGCTACTGAAATAACCAGGGGAGGGATAACAGAGACTAAAAAGAAGAAAGTTGCCACAAGAGAGGATGAGAAGTGGTCGGATTCGAGATATACCTCAAAGACAAAGATGATGACATTTGCTGAGGCATTGGCTGTGAGATGTAAAAGGAGAGTTAAGGACTCCAAGATTTTGGCCTCGCAACCACCTGAAAGGATGAAGCTGCCATTAACTGAGATTGGGAAGACTGCATGGAGCTGGTTTAGAGCAAAATTTAAAAATTAGGAGGACCTCAGTTTTGGACAGTACCAGGTTTAAGGTCCTTACACTTCCATGACAAGCAGTTGACTAGGAAGTTGATTATGAGTCTGGAGTTCGAGAAAAGAGCTCAACACTGTAGAGGTCATCAGTGTGGCATCTAAATCTGTGAAAACGGATGTGATCACCTGGGGAATAAAAATAAATAGGAAGAATGGGAGTCCAAGGCCTAAGTCTCGGGACACTTCAAGGTTTCGTGCTTGGGAACTGGAAGTGGAACCAGCAAAGGACACTTAAGGAGCAGCCAACAAGAAGAAATGGCTGTCAGGACGCCTGGGTGGCTCAGTCAAGTGTGCCTTCTGCTCAGGTCAAGATCTTAGCATCTCCCTTTCCCTCTGCTATTCCCCCGGTTGTGTTCGTGTTCTCTCTCTCTCTCTTTTAAATAAAATAAGTAAAATACTTTTTTAAAAGGTAGGAGGGAGGAGAAAAAGAAGAGAGGGCAATCAACAGAGTCAGATGCTGCCATAAACTCAGAAAATAGCGACATGAAATGACACTGGGTTTGGCGAAGGACAGTGTATCAAGGGCCTTTGTAACAATGATTTTAAGAAGTCTGGGGGTGGAAGTCTGACCAGAGTGGGTACACGAGATAACTGGTGCAAGAAACTGGAATTGACAAGTAATAATAGCAAGAAATAACAATAAAATATTTTAACATGTTTTACTATACAAGAAAGGAGAGAAATGGGGAGGTGCCCAGAAATCTAAGAGTTAAAAGAGGTTTTTTTGTTTGTTTGTTTGTTTGTTCCTTTGTTTGTTTTAAGATGTAAGAAGTAACACATTTGCATGTGGACAGGAAAGGATCTACTACAGCAGGAAAACTGAAGATGGGGAGCAAAAGGAGAGAACTGCTAGAATGATGTCCTTGAGTGGCTATTCAGGGTTGGGATCCGGGACACCAAGAACTATGTGTGAGTGTGTATGTCTGTCTACGTCTGTGTATTTCATTTTTTTTAAAGATTTTTATTTATTTATTTTGACAGACAGAGATCACAAGTAGGCAGAGAGGCAGACAGAGAGAGAGGAGGAAGCAGGCTCCCTGCTGAGCAGAGAACCAGATATGGGGCTCGATCCCAGCACCCTGGGATCATGACCTGAGCTGAAGGCAGAGGCTTTAACCCACTGAGCCACCCAGGTGCCCCCGTCTGTGTATTTCAGTCACCTGTGGCTACCCAAGGGCAGGTATGGAATAAGAGCTAAATTTAACCAAAGCTGAGGTTTTAATCAAAGTCAAGTGAGTACGACAGAAAGAAAAAGAGTGTATGCAATGGAGTGACGAGCCACAGAATCTGACCAGAATCAGGAAGAGGGCTGGGGGACAGAGAAAAAGTGAGTGAGTCACAGATGGTATCCTTAATGGATTATAGATCCCTCCAGAAGCCCAAGTGCTGTGTGGAGTGAGCTGAGATATAAAAAGTGGTAGGACACAGCAGAATGCTTCAAGCTGAGAGTGTGGAAGAGGTTTAGTTATTGGTAATGTAGGACCTAAGGCATGACCCGAAAGGGGGGGTAGCAAAGGGAGAGTGGATAGGTCCCTAGAGGAGAGTCCAGGAACTGAGGGGCCAGCAAATTAAAAGAAATGTGAATACAGGTATTCAAATCACTAAGACTGATGTTAAAGTAGTTCTGGGGACAGTGATGGCCAGGGCTGAAACCTTGAAGGATTGTAAGGGAGTCTACAGATGACTACAGCAAGGAGAGGCAGCACACACGGTATAGGAAACACCTTCTACTGTGGGGGTGGCAGTGGTTGGAGGGGAAGGAGGGCCACATGGGGCTGGTGAAGTTGGTAGGAGCCAAACAAGGGGTTTCACAAGCCTTGTTAAATATTTTGGCTTTTATTTTTATTTATTGAAATAAAACTTAATGGAATATTGGTTAATACTTGCGAAATCATGATCAGACCCCCCTTGTAGTCAAATATATGCCCAGACACAAATTTCAATACCAGATTTAAACTAGTCTCTGTAAAATGAAGGACTGCTAATGAGGGTCTCACTATGGCTTCTCCCAAACATTTTAAAGTTCTACAGTTCATTGCTTCTGTCTAGAATGTTCTACTTTATTTTCTTCAGTGAGCTGACAATTAGTTTTAAGTCATAAGTCAAGTAAGATCAAAGAAGAACATTTATTCTAATCTTTTGATTTATACTTGATCAGGCTATATTCACCTGGTGACAACAAAAGGTAAATTTTTAGAGCTTCACTGATACTACTCTTATTTATATATTTTAAGACCCCACATCAGAAAATATCGTATTTACAAAGTGTGGTTCAGATACTCATTGGCATATGAAAGCTTGGACATAAGCTCTGAAGCAAGGCTTTTAAAGAAGATTCTAGTTAAAAGAAAAATTAGCAAGTTAAAAATGTTAAGGAAACTTTAGGTTTAGAGTTATTAGAATAACATGAACAAGTTTTAAGGTTCTTGTTTTGTTTTGTTTTTCCCAATTAAAATAATGCTATTATTTGGGATGATTTTAAATATATTTTGGCACCTCATTTTAAATATAATATACTTTGGCACCTCTTTCTTGCTAATTTCATAAGATGGAGCATCTGTGAAAATTAGAATTAAATGACTAAATGTAAATCTTCCTTTTGGATTAACCATTCAACATCTATCATTTTTCTGAATGGCTTACGATTTTCATAAGAACTATTTTTCACTAAAATTTGCCCACTATTATGAAGTTTCTAGAGATGATTTAAGCTCAGTTTGATAAACAAGTGTTCCAATACATGCTGAATTCTTCTAAAGTCTGGAAAGTGCTTTGAATAAATAGGCATGCATCCAATTTCCTTTTTTACCCTACTTTTCTCTTTACATCTCTGAGAAATTTTAGATGCCTTCCTCCATCAAACAGTACTTGGTAACAAGAAGAACTTACCACACATTTGGGGTGACATCATCACTCTGGGACCTCCAAGGGTGGGTTTCATAAATGGCTTCTCCATTGACTTTTAGCCAGGTCCCCATCTTCCTCAATCGCTCCTCAAAAATTACAGAAATGGTGCCATCATGTGTGGGCCCAATATTCATCAAAAGATTTCCTCCACATGAAACTGTTTCTACAAGTTGCTAAAAAGTTAAGAACAAATACAGTTCTTAGGTAGATGAAACAATTCCATTGTGAATGTGTTAATAATACGTTGTATGTGTGCGCTTCCACCCACATATGTAATCACCATCCAGAAGAACAAACACAGAAAATTCAAACTATAAAAAGGTAATCTCACATACCCACACAATTAAGAATATTACCTTAATAGTCACCAGACATTTTACTGTACCTTCACTAGTTCTTTGATTGTAAGATAGTCATTAATTCCAGCATCTCTCCTGTAGCCCCAGGAAAACTTGTCTATTGTCATGCAATTTTCCCATTTATGAGGCAAAAGATGTCCTGGGTTGTACCGATCACTGCAGGTATAATAGCCACCATGCTTACAGATGGTACCATATCCCCAACGGTCATTGGTCACAACTGTGTCCCGAACTGGGCTGAAATATAATTGTTTAAATAAAACATAAAATATTTTACATAAAAGGAAATGTCACTGGAATGAGGTCTAACTGAAATCCACTCCTGAAAGATCATCATAGCATAAAATAAGGCAAAGCCCTTGGTTTGGAAGTCAAATAGACGTGGGTTGGTTGCAATCCTGGCTCTGTCACTTTCTAAGCTCCCTACCTCAGTGTAAGGGACTTAACTCCTCTGAAGAATCAATTTCCTCAACTGCTATTTAGAACAGAAATAATTTATGTAAAACACCTAGCCCAGTAACCAGCACATAGAGCACTTATAAGACTATCATACTATTATTTAAAGCTCCTTGTCCCATATATTATGAATGATAACCAGATTTGAATTTACACTCAAAATATTCCTCTCACCTATGAGTGAATAATCTCATACATACATTCTAGCCTTCCTCCTACAGTTGTGTCTGAGGTTGAAAAATCTCCGGCAAGTGGACTGTTGCCATCATGGAATGTACAATGGCATGAAATAAACCCCACAACATTATCATCAGAGCAGGTGTGAAGCTCCTGCCTCACCCCACTTAGAAGAGACAGTTTGCTTTCCACACTGAAGTGGATCATTCCCAGTCTTTCCCCCTGGAAGAAGTACCTGGAGAAATTGCTGCTTTAAGTAGAAAGAGCTCTCCAGAATGTTCTTATGCACACCCCAAGTGTGTCCAGGGAACACACATAGAACACTCCCGGACTTCAGAACACAGTACCAAGGGATGCCTCAGTGGCTCAGTCGTTAAGGGTCTGTCTTCAAGTCAGGTCATGATCCCGGGGTCTTGGGATCGAGTCCCACATCAGGCTCCTTGCTCATCAGGAAGCCTAACTTCTCCTTATGCCTGCCACTCCCCCTGCTTGAGCTCTCTCTGACAAATAAATAAATAAAATCTTCAAAAACAAAAAAAAAGAACACAACACTGAGTATTTTCTAGTTACAATATAAATTCGGTCCACAAGGTTTAAGTCTCATAGAGGAGCTCAGTCAGAATTCCCTGTTCTAATGTGGCAGTCTGGAACATGCTAGAAAGCAACATGTAAAGAACAGGAAGTGGCGTGAATGCTGATGAAGTAAAGGAGGAGGCAGGCGAGCGTGACAGCGACTGAGCAGCAAAGATTATCAAAGGGTCAAAAGATGAAAAGAAGGAATTGGAAGAATTCAAAAGCACATAATCACAAAGAGTGATAAACTGTTGTCTCAGAATAGGAGATGAGAAGGGAGACCCACAAAATTAATGTCTTCAAAGTTCTTGATTCTGTGATTCTATATTTTCTCAATGATTCTAAATTATTTGTGATTTTAGTGATTTCAAAATCAGACTATCGAGTTATAACTCTTGCTCATTGATTACTCTGAGTAAAAACTGATAGATCTACTAGGCATTACCGACAACGATTTCCGCTTACCCCACACCATAGATGGGTCTGAAAGGGAAAATTTCACAAAGCAAACGCTATACAGGAATGAGGAACACTGAGGGTCATGGCAGCAATCTAAGAGCACCCACACCTTCTGTTATACAGCCAGGCTAGAAAGCCTGTGCTGTTCCAGTAGTGGTCAGGGGCATCGCCATCACCATCCGACCACAGGATCTCCGGCTGATACTTGTTCACTAACTCGTAGAGTTCCGGCAGCATCTTAGAAACAGGAAACTGCTGCTGTTGGAATGATCTGGACTTATCCTCAAGGAAGAGTGGATGAAACCATTCAAAAAGGGAATAGTACAGTCCAAAACGCAGGTCAGTCCTCTTCCTAATGGCCACCTCGAGTTCCTTGATGAGGTCCCTCTTCGGCCCCTCATCTACAGCGTTCCAGTTCCAGGAGTACTGGGAGCCCCACAAGGTAAAGCCTGCACAATGATATTGAGTCTTTGTAAGAACATGAATTTGTTCTAGCAAATTTCTACCTATACAATGCCAAAACAAACTAGATAGTACGTGGGACGTATAAAAATGTCTACAACAAGAGTTTTATGGCACTTTTTTTTCATAGCACATATTCTACTTTTATACGAACAACAAATGAGAATTTCAATAAGATGGGACCAAGGGGGTTTTTTTTCTTTTTAATTAATTAATTTATTTTTTTCAGTGTAACAGTATTCATTGTTTTTGCAAAACACTCCGTGCTCCATGCAATACGTGCCCTCCCTATTACCCACCACCTGGTTCCCCCAACCTCCCACCCCCGCCCCCAAGGGTTTTTTTTAAGGTCTGTGGAGTCTGACCTAACTCCTATATTTTTCCTCTTAGAATAGAAGCTCCTTGAAGAACATCATGCCTACAGCCTTCTGTCAGCACAAGATCTAGCACAAAATCAACAACACAGAGCACAGCTAAGAGGGGGACCTCCTCCACATCTACCGTCCTAAACAATGACGTGACTACTTATAATGGAGATCCTGAAACGCACCCCTGCAAGATTCTTACTTGTCTCCTAAACCAAAGATTAAAGTATGTTCCCTGGTTGGCGATGATTTTAGGTAGTGTGAGTCTTAGAACACAGGTGATCCATATATAATAGTACATCCTGAGCTTCATTGAACTTCATCATTCATCCTTTATCACCAGAAGAGGAAAAGATATGCTTCCCCAGTAGCTCTGTACTTTGAAATATTCCCACCATTTGTAATTTCATCCTTCCTAAGTCATAAACTCAGATGGTGCTCTTTAAACTAACTGAAATTATCTACCAATTAAATGGTAAGAAAAATAACATCTGCTCTTAAATAAGCACTTTAAAATAACTCATACTTTAAAAGGAATTTGCTTTTAGGTTGTTCTATATAAAAATAATAGAAATGCTGTATAAACTGAAATAATACAAAGGCCTCAAAAATTTTAGTTAGTGCCTTGGAATATTGCCAGGAATGTTCCATTGTTACTATCCCACTGAAATCTAAGTGAATCTTTGGAGAATAGACATATATAAGGCACTCTGTTATTTACTCTCATGAATTAGGACAAGTCTAAGATGGACACAGTCTTCAGATTCCTTTTCAGGAAGTGTTTAAAACACCTGGCTCTTGTTCCAAATGTGTTTGTGGTAAGCTTCAAAGCAGTGTCAATATTTAGTCCGATGCAAAATGTTTCAAGTTGGAAGTATTTGGCTGGCTCAGTCAGTAGAGCGTGTAACTTTTGATCTAAAGATTGTGGGGTTTGAGCCCCGTGTTGGGTTGTACAGATTACTTAAAAACAAGAAAAAATATTTTTTTAAAAAAATGTTTTCAGTTGACAGGCTCTGTTGCCAAACAGTACCAAAAACACATGGGTCTTCATCACTACCATAAAAGCTCACGGAGAGATCTTCCTGCCTACCAAGCTCAGTGGGTTTTCTTCCATAAAGCCATAAAAACATGAGTCCTAGAAAGTTTACAGATGTGGGCTTCATTATCTCTCCCCATGGTGTGATTAAAAGTTATTTTGTTTTGCTTTTAAATAAGCTCACGATGGAATACTTTGTGCCATGCAGCTTAAAGAGTTCCTAGACATCAGGAAAGCAACATGTTCAGGCAAATACACTTTCTAAATATCTACCTCAGTAGGAAAAACATTCTATAGGAGAAAGTCATTAAGCCACTAGAATGTAGCCAAAGGGAAAAGTCTTCTAAGATAATTACAGATTTTTGGTTTTGGTTCTTTCCTCCTATTACCCTTCCCACCTCTGCAGAAAGCACTGAGGTAAAATTTCTTATACCAGCTTTTTCGGCCGGAACCGCCATCTTCCAGTAATTTGCCAAAATGACCAACACAAAGGGAAAGAGGAGGGGTACCCGTTACATGTTCTCTAGGCCTTTCAGAAAACATGGAGTTGTTCCTTTGGCCACGTACATGCGAATCTACAAGAAAGGTGATATTGTGGACATCAAGGGAATGGGCACTGTTCAAAAGGGAATGCCCCACAAATGTTACCATGGCAAAACTGGAAGAGTCTACAATGTTACTCAGCATGCTGTTGGCATTGTTGTCAACAAACAAGTTAAGGACAAGATTCTTGCCTAGAGAATTAATGTACGCATTGAGCATATTAAACATTCAAAGAGCCGAGATAGCTTCCTGAAGCGTGTAAAGGAAAATGATCAGAAAAAGAAGGAAGCCAAAGAGAAAGGTACTTGGGTTCAACTGAAGCATCAGCCTGCTCCACCCAGAGAAGCACATTTTGTGAGAACCAATGGAAAGGAGCCCGAACTGCTGGAACCCATTCCCTATGAATTCATGGCATGATAAATATAAAGAAAATAAAAGACCTCAAGACTGTAAAATTGTTTCTCTTGAGTAGAAGTGTAGTGTCCTTTCCCCGAAAAAATATTTAAAGCAAACTTTGTGTCCTAGTTCATTGGGTGATGTCTTTATTCAAACTTAGTGGCTTTTTTCTTGCTGAAAGATCTGAGGTGGTTTATCATAGAAAAGAATATACTCAGTTAGTTAGAAACTGCCAGATAGTATTTTAAAAATATTTATGGTTGGAAAATAGTCTCTCCAAATCCCAAAGAAAAAAGAATTAAAAAAATACGTGAAAGGTTGGGGCACCTGGGTGGCTCAGTGGGTTAAGCCGCTGCCTTCGGCTCAGGTCATGATCTCAGGGTCCTGGGATCGAGTCCCGCATCGGGCTCTCTGCTCAGCAGGGAGCCTGCTTCCCTCTCTCTCTGCCTGCCTCTCTGCCTACTTGTGATCTCTCTCTGTCAAATAAATAAATAAAATCTTTAAAAAAAAAAAATTTCTTATACCAGCCAAAGATGGTCACACAAAGGAGATTGTCAAATGAATTAAAATGTGGTTGGGATAGTAACAATTTGTTGACATTCCCTTGATCTTCTGGATACTAGAGAAACTATCCTATTAATGTAGGACCCCTGTGACAGATAATTTTATGTGTCAACGTGACTGGGCCACAGGGTGCTCAGGTATTTGATTAAATATTTTCTGGGTGTGTCCACGGGGGTGTTTCTGCATGAGATTAAGGTTTAAATAGGTAGACTGAGTAGAGCAGATTGAGTAGAGCAGATAGCTCTCCCCAGTGTGGGTGTGCCTCAGCCAATCTGTTAAAGACCTGAACAGAATAAAAGGCTGAATAAGAACTCTCTGCCTGTCTGAGCTCACACTTTCTGCCTTTGGACTCAGACTTGGACTAGAACCTAAATCATCATCCACACTCCTGGTTCTCAGGGCAATGGCCTCAGACTGGAACTGTACGGCCAGCTTTCCTGGTCTGGACTTCTCAGCTCCATAACTGCATGGCCCAATGTTTTATAATAATAAATCTCTTTATATAAACATACTTCCACCTGGTTCTGCTTCTCTGGAGAAGCTTCATCGATACAACCCCTGTGTTTCCTTGTAGATATTCTTGCACCACCTCTGACTTTTGTGGGCACCATTGCAGTCCCATCATCTTTGTCCCTCTGGATGATCTGTGTCGCTTTCCTCACTGGCAAATCATCCACCATTTGGCCACCTAAGAGTTGGCCAAAAGTGCAGCAAGGTATGTGGTAATGACACAAAACTATAGCAGTATAATCCCCATGGTGAGGGAGCCTTCCCAGAATGCATTACAGAGGGGCGATGAAAGCAGAGAGGGCAGGGCACCTGGTGGCTCAGTCAGTCAAGCATCAGCCCCTTGGTTTCAGCTCAGGTCGTGATCTCAGGGCTGAGCACAGAGTCTACTTCAGAGTCTCTGTCTCTGCCCTTCCCCCCACCTTGAGCTTGCTCGCTCTCTCTCTCTCTCTCTCCAATAGGTGAATAAATAAAATCAAGAAAGAAAGAAAGGCAATTCTAATTATAAACTTGAAGCTGCAACCCACATCTCACTTCAAATAGCTTTAATGAAATCTTGGAAATATTGTTAAATATGCACACAACAAAATGTGATTATTTTTCTTTTTTGTTTGTTTGGGGTTTTTAAAATTTGTTTTTACGTGGTTGGGGGGGTGTCTGATCATTCTACAAACCTAATGCCTCTCATTTGGATGCAATACGTGGTCCCTTAAATACAGGCAAAAGTCAGTAGCCACTAAATGCTGCTCCTAAGAGAAAACTAATTTCATGTGCTTTAGTTTCTTCTTCCTAAAGAACTACTCTATATTTCATAACTACTGTCAGCGTTTGCAAATGTTGCACTTACTTACCTTCATGATGTTTGGAAGTTAAGACTATGTATTTGGCACCAGAAGCCTGAAAAATATCTGCCCAGTGGCTTGCATTAAAAAACTTTGCTGTAAATAGTGGTCCAAAATCTTCATATTTGAAATTAGGAGGGTAATTATTTTTCATAAATTCCACGTACATCGGTATCTTTTCCTCTTGCCAATACCACCTAAAGGAAAGAAGAGAAACAATACATAAATGACATACACATAAACATTTGAAATAATTGCCCCAGCTCCCCTTACTAATTCCCCCTTACTCAAATATTACCCAGATTCTCTTTCTCACTTCCCCAATAGTTTGACTTTGCCTTAAAGAAAGCTTACTGTAAACTTTCCTCGCTTTCCATCTAACCCTCTGAACGTTCTAGACAACCCAGCCACTTATTTGCTCTTAATTCTTCATTTTCAAATCACAAAATGTAGTATGTATCTTTACATAGTCTTTTGCAACATAAGTGCAAGTCTTCAAAAGGGAGATCACATGCCTGAAACAGCATGCATCTGTTATATTCACTAGCAAAGAACAAGCAGGGGAGTTGGCAACAGTAATATTCAAATGATACTGTTAATTTAACATATTGACTCAGCCTTTAAGGATTACTTGTTATGCATTCATTCTGAGCAATTCTTGCTGCCTTTGGTTATGTGAAACAATGCCATGCTGGCTGCAATCATGTCACCATGAAAGGACAAGTCAACAGGCTGAGGATGACAGAAATAGGTTAGTTCTTTGATTTCATCAATGAGACAACTGCCTCTACATTTCTTGTGTTGAGTAACAAACCCTTATTATTATATCATTTACTTAGGTTTTCTGTACCTTGAAGTGAAAGTATCCTAACTGATCCATGATGCATTTCTGCCTTTTAAACTGAACTATAGGTACACCTGGGTGGCTCAGTGAAAGGGTTTCTGCCTTCAGCTCAGGTCATGACCCCAGGGTCCATGGATTGAGTCCTGCATCAGGCTCCCTGCTCAGCTAGGGAGTCTACTTCTCCCTCTGCCTGCCACTCCCTGTGCTTGTGCACAGACTCTCTCAGCTCTCTCTCTGGCAAATAAATAAGATAACATCTTTAAAAATAAACAAACAAACAAACAACAAAAAAAAAAACCTGAACTACAAAAGACAAACTGGGACAGTCAGAAGGTTGAACAAGAATGAGGGATTTCTTTTTCCCCAGTACAGTTTAATTTGAACCTTCATTCTCTACTATAGAGTTACTTTTCAAATTCCATACTAATAGAGATGAAAAGAGGCACTTACTGTAAAGAATCCATCATTTATATCTGGGTTTGAATTGCTATTAAGGACAGTCAGATATACTCATCTCTACTGTTGACTATTTGCCTGTCCTGAGTGAAACTGGCATGGGGACCAGAGGTTTAGAGGAGACAGAGGGAGACCACAGATAATTAAAGAATCTTCTACAGGGCTGGGATGCCTGGGTGGCTCAGTCCACTGTGTGTCTAGCTCTTGATTTTTGGCTTGAGTCATGATCTCAGCCCAGTGTAGGATTCAATACTCGGTGCAGAGTCCCCTTCCCTCTGCTCCTCCCCCCACTTGCACTGTCTCAAAAAAACACATAAATAAAATCTTAAAAAAAAAAAATCTTCTACAGGGTTAATGCACTTATTATTAGAAATACATTATTGAAAATATATTCTAGTTAGTTTCGTATGAGCAGTATCTTTATTCTTTTTTTTTTTTTAAGATTTTATTCATTTATTTGACAGAGAGAGATCACAAGCAGGCAGAGAATCAGGCAGAGAGAGAGGAAGGGAAGCAGGCTCCCTGGTGAGCAGAAAGCCCCACGCAGGGCTCGATCCCAGGACCCCGGGATCATGACCCAAGCCGAAGGCAGAGGCTTTAACCCACTGAGCCACTCTGGCACCCCCAGTATCTTTATTCTTCTAGATTAAAACAAACAACCCTGTGTTTATTTGTGGAAAATGAAAAATTAACCATTGCAAAGAATAATAGGACTCAAAACTAGGTATTTTGGGCACAGCACTAGTCTCAATTAATATCAAATCCTCTTCTAACACCAAATGTATATTTACCTAATATTCTTAGTTGAACAAAATGATAACATATAATTTATTACATCTTAACATAAGGATAAGAAAATCTGTTTATGTACTTGCTAATCTGAAACATTTTAAAAATAAACTCAAAATGCCTTACAGCACAAAAACTTGCAAACAAAGATTTATAACATCCTGAAGTAAATATGTCTAGTAATAGACAGTATGGGGAAAAAAGTCCCTTGTTTTACAAGTTGATTTCAAAAGAATGTATGGATTGTGCCCCATACCCTACACATTCTTTTACATCAGTTGGACTAATTTAATTTAAAAAGGTTATTGCTTGCAGAAAGTCAATATCTTTGTAGAAAGTGGTATAATGATATACACGATGGAGTATTATGCCTCCATCAGAAAGGATGAATACCCAACTTTTGTAGCAACATGGACGGGACTGGAAGAGATTATGCTGAGCAAAATAAGTCAAGCAGAGAGAGTCAAGTATCATATGGTCTCACTTATTTGTGGAGCATAACAAATAACATGGAGGACATGGGGAGATGGAGAGGAGAGGGAGTTGAGGGAAACTGGAAGGGGAGATGAACCATGAGAGACTATGGACTCTGAAAAACAACCAGAGGGTTTGAAGGGGCGCGGGGGTGGGGGGGGTGGGGGGGTGGGTGTTGAGGAACCAGGTGGTGGGTAATAGGGAGGGCACATACTGCATGGAGCACTGGGTGTGATGCCAAAACAATGAACACTGTTATGCTGTAAATAAACAAATAAAAAAAATAAAATGGAAAAAAAAGAAAGTGGTATAATGTAATAATGTAATGTTAATATAATATATATAGTTTATACTCTATTATATCTACTCTATATTGTATATAGTTTGATGCATATTATGTATAGTATAAAATAGAGTTAAATACTCCCTTATTTTATTTTACACAGGAATACATTATATGTGTGCACATTATATATGTGCACATTATATATACATACATTTGGTAACTTTTCTGTCTTGAAGAACTTAATATCTCATGTATTTAATCAGGAAAGGTAGATAAAACAGTTCAAAGTCGTAAGAGATTACGTGCGCATGTTGGCATAGATCTCCGTAAAGTTTAAAGAGCAATTTTGTCTGCAGCTTTCCATATAACATTAGGGAGTCTTTTTAAGATAACATTCTAGAAGCTTTTGTTGTTGTTGTTTTGTTTGTTGTTTTTTGTCATTGTTGCTCCCCATGGAGCGCAAAGCTCAACAGCTCAGCACGGGAGATGAAGACCCCAGCTGAGATCAAGAGTCAGGCTTAACCAGCTAGGCCACCCAGGCTCCCCTCTACAAACTTTTTAATTCCTAGAGCCACACATGGCAACATTTTAACACTAAAGAGCCAGTGCATGTCCAAATGAACAGAAGCATCACAGACTCGTAACTTATGTCTTAACCATACTTTATGGCTGAACAGAGATGGACACCAGCTTAGGCCCAAGCCTCGCGGTTCCTGGTCCGACCCACACACAACTGGAGTCACTTCGGCGGTCTTAGTCCCTGGGCGGTTCCAGGGCGGGAGCTCCGGCGTGACACGTGCAACCACCAGGACGCCGAGAAGCAAGCCGGGGCTGCCCCAAGCGCCCGACTGCGCTGCAGCCCCGCGGAGGAGAAGCGCACTGTTCTTCCCGGCACTTACGCAGGGACTTAGGCACCATCACCCGGAAGTGCCGACGGCGGCCCAAACCGCGGGAGGCGAAGCCCTGGGGGCGCCACAAACCCGCCCCAACCCGGGGCTGGGCGGCGGCGCAGGCCGGGGGAGGGGGGCGCGCTCACCAGAACCATTCACTCCCGAAACTGGGCACGGAGAACACGCCCCAGTGGATGAAGATGCCGAACTTGGCCCGGTCGAACCAGGCCGGCAGCGGGCGGGCGTCCAGGGACTCCCAGGTGGGGTCGAAGCGCGGCGCGCGAGGGGCGGCGCCGGGCGCGGGCGGCGGCGACAGCAGCAGCAGCAGCGGGAGCGGGAGCAGGAGCGCCAGCCCGAGTCTCGGGGGCGCCTGGGGCCGCATGTCCGCGCCGGGCTCCCAGCGCGCGCCCTTCCGCGTCTCCCGCTAAGTAGGCTCGGCGCTGTCACCTGACCGCGCCGTCCGGACAAAGGAGCCTTCCCTGCTGGCGCGGGAGCGGCTGCTGTCCCGGGCTGAGGACCCCAGGGGCGCTGCCGCGTTGGAGGGCAGCGTCAGCCAGGCCGGTAGTCGCCCACGGCGGCCCGAGGCTGCTGACTTAGCTAAAGCTCCTGGTCTGACCGCCTCGTGGGGAAGAGAGAGTCAAGTTCAGGGACCCGAGGGAGCGCGTATTTGCTGGAGCAGAACGACCCTTAGAAACTGCCGGGGAGCGCGCCGTGACCAACCGGTCTGGTTGGAACCTGGGACCCGGAGGCCAAGGCAGGAACCTCGAGAGGGTCATCCAGTCCTTTCAGGTCCCACGCACGCAAACAGCCCCGGTCATTCTCGGCCTCTGTATCCATCCCCACCGCCGCTTGCCCACCAAGTTTCTGGGTGTGTGAGAACCGTGAGAACAGGGAGTCTGGGTCAGGTGAAATCCCAACAGTTCCCAGCTCAGGTTGGGGGCCCCAATGTGCATTTCTAACGAAGTCCTGGATGATGCATGCTGATGTTGCTGGGGCCGGTCACCAAACTTTGAGAATCACTGCATTAGAAAATGTGGTGAACTAAGGTGAGACCAGTGGCGTGAGTGAGAGAAATCTGCAGGCAGCGGGGAAGCAGCCGGAAACTTGGAAGGGACACCATCAGGCTCCGCTCTCCCCTTCCTAAAGGCTTTTAGAGTAAAACCAGAATCCCTTCTGCTCACATCACCTCCTCCCAACTTTCTGTCACTATCTTCCCGGCCAAATGTTTTACTACCCACTAACTATTCCAATTAACATCTTGTTCCAACCACGAATATAGGATCCCACTGATCGTTTTGTAGTTAGGAGGACAACGATCTTGTTTCCCAAGGCTGTGAGCTTGCTGAGGACTGGGATGGCAACCATTTCTGCAGACCCGGAATTTAAAGCAGAGTCCGGCACCGAGGAGCACTTAAAGCATATTTGTTGAAGTCCTTCAGTGAACTGGGGTTCTCACGATTGAGCTATATGAAGGAACGAAGAAAGGACCCTAACTGTCCCATCTCTTCAAAGACATGGGAGCAGCACCCCAGGTAAAATGGCAGTTACCTCTTGATGCACTGTGAATGGCTCCCCAGAATCTCAGGTCCACCGTAAGGGACCTGGTCCTCCCAGGGTGAGGGTCTCCTGGAAGAGAGAAATCAGCAAATCTGATGAGTATACATGAATGGCAGTAGCCTCAGTTTGTGATAAAGTCAGGTGATCATTTCTATTATTCTCAGAGCAGAGGGCAGGCTTCCCCAAGATGGCTGCTTTGGCATGAAGATTATTCTGAGTGGAAGGCAATAGAGACCCCACGGGCTCAAGAGAAACTTTTGCCCCCTCCAAACTATATCACTGGAGATCTTTCCCAGACTAAGTGTTATTAGCTGAGATCAGTTTTATCAGAGTGACTCATCTGTATGGCAGGGCAAACATTTAATGACCAAACTTTTGCTCTTCTTCTTGCCCTGTGAACGGCATTCCTTTCCTCTAAAGTTCCACATCGCTGCTCCTTCCTCCTTAGTTCAGAATGACACACGGGCCTCATTTTGCCTGACTGTCTTTGGAATTTCCACGTCTGTGTGGATTCTCCATCTGTACACTATCAAATTCCATTTCCTCCTGTTAGTCTGTCTCATGTCAATTTGAGTCTTCATCCAGCTAGACAGACCTTGAGGGGACAGGAATTCCTGTTTCCTGACAGTTGGCCTCGTCAGCAAGACACTAAGTCACAGGACGTAGCTCGCCCCAGTATTGCTCTAGTTGAGAGGTCCTGGGACGTGGGACATACCGCCAGCGGAAGGTAAGATTTCTTACCATGTCAGCCTCCCAGAATCTCTCTCTGCGAGTCCAGTGGAGCAAGAGCGATGAGAGTCCTTTTTCTTATTGGTTTGTAAATTTAAATCCGCAGGAGAAAATATTTGTGGCACTAGTTCCTTGGGCCTGACAGCTCTTTGGTTAAATGTGTTAGAGTACTCATCAGTTACTGGTCCACTTCCTCCCAGAAATGGCCTTTGTCTTCCTTTGTCTGTGTCTTTCATGTTGCTTGTCATCCGTTGCTAAGGGACATCTTGGAAGTTAAAGCTGCAAAATTCAAAATTCATGGGCACAGGCTGAACACTTAAAGACTGTCAGAGTGCTGGCCTCCTCAAGAGGACTCCTGTGGTAAGATAAGTTTGTCACAGAATGGGTTAGATTGACACTAGGTCACCTGCCAACTTCAAGAAAACTTCCACGCAGTGAGGTACTGTTGTAAAGCAACACGCATTCCCCAACCATGGCAAATCACTCATAGGTATTAGTTTGGTTCCAAGAGACCCAAGGCTTAGATAAAACTGTTATATTTTTCTCTTAGTCTCTTTCTGTGTCCTGAGAGCTTGGCTTTGTGCAAGAAATTTCTCTTTGGTCTCCACCACCTGGGTGGAGATGCCCTTACTCGGGAGTACTTACTGTGGTGCTCCTTGGTGGCCAAATAGACTTGGGGATCCAAGTATCAATCTGTCTGTGCCAGTTCTCAGGAATGTGTGTCATGAGAGGTTCTAGCCCACGGGAACTTTTGTTGTCTCAGCCTGTGTTGCTTGGGAGTGCTGGAACATCTCATTCCAGAAGCATTTGTACAGTGTCACAGATGAGTGGGCCTGTGACTGGAGGCATCTCATATTTTCATGGGAGACCAGAGACACCATTTTCACTACACCATCCTTAGTGTCTGTGCAAAAAGACCTTTGCTTTCACTACTCTTGGGAGTAAACTTTTGGATTATGAGGACTACATCATCTGTGTCCTTCTGGACACTCCTTTTGTCTTTGATTAAGCCATTAGAAGGCTTATTGGTTTGAGTCACTACTAATAGATCCTATCTGTCGATGGCCAGATGACAAATCATTTAAATTGGCTGTATTTAAGTAGATAGATAGATAGATGGATGGATGGATAGATAGATATAGATATACATATAGATATAGATACAGATATAGATTGGGGGGGGGGGCATGTGACCTGGCTGGGGGCAGGGGGTGGGGTAGAGGGAGAGAGAGAATCTTAAGCAGTGTCCATTCCAAACGTGGAGATCAACACAGGCCCTGAGATCATGACCTGAGCCGAAATTAAGAGTCAGATACCTAACCCACTGAGCCATCCTGGTGCCCCTATATATATATTTTTTATAAAGAACTCTCAATTGTCTTAGAACAGCTAGCCTTAGAGACTCCCTTGACAAGATAAAAGCATAGAAATTAGACTTAAGACTCAAAAATGAATGTCCACATCCAATGTTCATTCCTCTTCTTAAAATCCAGCCTGGGGCATCTGGGTGGCTCAACTGGTTAAGCGTCTGACTTCGGCTCAGGTCATGATCTCAGCCCTGCATCAGGCTCCCTGCTCAGTGGGGAGTCTGCTTGTCCTTCTGTTCCTGCTCCCCCACCACTTATGCTCTGTCTTTCTCAAATAAATAAATACATAAATTTAAAAATAAAAAATCCAGACTCACCTGCCTGTGTTAACTTCACATTCCTATAAGATTTACAGAGATTGCTCTGGCCTATCTCTAGGTTCTAAGTATATAGGTTGCTCATGTAAATACTGAAAGCCAGAAAATAAATTTAACCAAAGCATCCAAGATTGGTAATAAGGTTTGCTTTGCCCCTACCTTTGAGCTCTGTAATCGGCTTCTGCCTATTTTAGATGTCCCTATGCAATGGTCCTTGCAGGTTTGTCCTAGACCTCCCCATCACCACTGCAACAAAATTTATGTCCCCTGCACAGCAGCAGATCTTTTAAATTATACAGCCATTTTACCCCTATTACCCTACCAAATTTAGAGAATAATTAGAAAGATTACTTGACTATATTTACAACCTTCCCTTTCCTGAGGAAATAGATGACCACAATTTCTCCTAAGCCCTCCTAGAAATGGTGTGCAAAAGGCCAATATTCAGGGGCTAATAGAGGCCAAGTTTAAATTGTGTACCCAGAAAAAAGGCTTTTGTTAAAAATGCTTTAAACAGATTTTACAAAGGCATAAATCTTTTGTTCCCATTTTAGTTAAAATTCTCCCTGATATAAAGGAGCAAATTTAGTTAAAAAGATGAGCCATCCCTTGATATTTGAGCTGTAATGCAGGTCTTTGGGGAATTAGAAACAATGGCCTTTATCTTACAAATCTCTACAAAACCAGGAATACAACTCCAGAAACAACTTAAATCCTACCTATCCTTACCTTAACTATTCCTCTCAAAATGTTTGTTACTATTGTAAAAGATCAAGATATTGGAACAAAATTGTTCTCTACTTAAAAAAAAAAAGTAAATTTTAAATAGCAATTACCCTGAAACTCTAGAAAAACATTTTTACATTCTTTCTCTGTCCCTTCAAATTATAAATCTAATCACATCTTTGAAATGTAAACACAGCCCACAGTCTCCTGAGACTGAAGAATAAAAGAGAAAAGTGTTTAAAAATTGGGCCTGCAATGTCCTCTCCAGAAATATTAGTAGAAACAAAATTAAGATTTCGTTTACATCTTGTCTGTGTATATTGTATGTGTGTCCATGTATGTTATAAATGTGAGATATTTCCTCTACCTCTGGATGGTATTGCTAAAATTAATTTGTAAAAGAGCTTTATTTAGCTGATTTGAAGGCACACACTTGTAAGGGGTGGGCATTCCAAAACTCAGAAAGATAGAAACTAACCCAAATGTTTTTCAAGTTCACTTGGTCTGGGAACATATTTGGTATTAAAGCTAATCTAAGGTTGTTGGTTTAATTAAAATAGACCTGTCTGAAGAATTATCAGCATTGAATATAAAACTTTTATTCTGCTTGTATTTTCTAAAAGTCACATAAGTTCATGGTATCTCTGTTACAAAATTTGTCAAAAAAAAAAAAAAAAAAAACCCAGAATAATGGTTGACTTTGTCTAATGCCTCGTGAAGTTTTGTGGGTGGTCTAAGCATAATTGCTAAGAACAAGTTAATTAAAATAGATGTACATAAGATGAAATAATGAATATATGTTTACCTACTTTTGTCTTATAAAGAAACTAAAGAGAAATTTGGGTTTGTTAGTAAACATGTTTTATGCTTTATTGAAAGATTGTACCACTGGGACAACTGGGTGTCTCAGTCAGTTGAGCCTCTGACTCTTAATCTCAGCTCAGGTCTTGATCTCAGGGTGGTGAGTTCGAGCCCCTCCATGGGCTCCATGCTGGAAGTGGAGCCTACCTAAAAAAAAAAAAGGAAGGAAGAAAGAAAGATTGTACTACAAAAACAACACATTTCTAAAAATTATGAAATATATTAATAAATTTGCTAATCTAAAGAATTCTGATTAACAAGGTTCACAATTATTTATTAGTTTTCACTAGCAATTGAATTGCTAAGCATTAAGAATTCTACTAAATATAATTAAGACTATTAGAAATAATAAAGGAAACAACTCTGTATGTGAGAAAAATAAGATACATGTTTTTGGTAGGAGAAAATATAACGAATAAAAATATATATTTGTTAGGGGAAAAATAGTTTTGTACTAAAGTAAGACTGGTTATTTAAAGATGGAAAATTTAGGACACGATCTAAATGTGTAAAAAAAAAATGTTGTAGAAGGTTTATGGAGAAAAAATCTTTGGAAAGAAATTTTATGTGTGCTCAGTACTTGCTAAGATTGGGATAATTTAAATAAGTAAATGAATCTTAATATCAAAAGTACATTGATGCAAAGTTTTTGTTTTCTCTTTGTTAAAAGTACAATTTTCTCTAGAACCATTGACCTGCTCTTCATAAGAAATTGTAAACAAAAGTTTTCCTTTATCTTTTAAGTCGTCTGCCTAAAAACAATGATTTTATGTTTGCCAAAATAATTTCCTGTGTTTATCAGCTCTTTGATTTGTTTTTTAAGATATTTATTTATTTGACAGAGAGAGATCACAAGTAGGCAGAGAGTCAGGCAGAGAGAGAGAGAGAGGAGGAGGAGGAAGCAGGCTCCCTGTCAAGCAGAGAGCCCTATGCATGACTCTATCCCAGGACCTTGAGATCATGACCTGAGCCGAAGGCAGAGGCTTGACCCACTGAGCTACCCAGGTGCCCCAGATCTTTGATTTCTTAAGAAAACTGGTCTCATATTAAAGAAACTAAATTTTGTTCACAACTAAGTGATCTTCTGCATTTACCTTTGAAATCTTTCCTTGTTACCTTGGTTAAATAGATAATGATTCTTTCATAATGATCTGTAATCCTATTTAATCAAATGTTCAAACCTTTTGATATTTCTTTTACATACTTCCCAAACTCAAATTCTAAAATGAAGTATGTTGACCATAGTCTAGCTGAAACTTTCCAGTGAGCCCCTGGAACATTCAAAAAATAATTTTTTTATGAGAAATTCAGCTAATGAGCTTATTTGGTATATCAAATAAGTAATATTAAACTCTCTTACATAATATTTATATAGATATGTTATTAAAATAAGTTTGTAAAAATTATATGAAACACCTAGAAATCTGATGTCCTGATATGTCATTGTCTCGAAGGGTTGTATGTCACAAAAATAACAAAATTTCCATGTCAGTTGCTTTGTAATAAACTCTAACCAGGTCTTGAGCTGCAGCCATTTTTAAGTCTTTTGTCATTTATAGATGGTTGTACTTTTATTCTAATGCCTTTATAAAAGTTTCCTGCAAATGTGCTTCATCTTTTATGAGACTCATGGGGAAAAAAAATACTGAATACAGGGTTCTGGGTAACCTTAGATCTTAGATATTATTATCTAATACCTCAGATACCAGATACTATACCTCAGTTTTATAACTGAACTAGGTAAAAATTTCCAGAACTAGAAGAAAAACTGGATTCAGTCAGAACAAGAATTAGTAACATGGAGGGGACTGAATACATCGAGGAAGATAATTATACTTTTTATGACTTCTTATTTGAAACATTGTTGACATTTTTTTAAATGTTTTGGGTTTTTTTCCAGATTTAAGAAACTCGTAAGTTAACTGATTCACAGCAATTTGATAAAATATACCTTTGTGAGCAAGCTGAAACATTTATCTTGTCTCCCTACCCTCACCCTCTAAAATTCACAAACTCTCAGTGAATATTCTTATATTTTTGTGACAATATATTTATTTACATAAGGCCAGTAAGAATCTGTTCTCTTTATGACAGGACACAATCAGAAATATTGGTTATGTTACCAAGGCTTTGACTAGAATGTCATATTTGAGAGAGACCTGCATAGACTCAGATGTGATCAGACAGCCTTAGGTGACTAACCCTGACTTTATAAAGCCAATAAAGCTCTTGGAAATGTCAGCTGGATACTTTGTTTACAGAGTTCCCAGTAGCCTTACCAGGTAAGTAGGAAGATCACTTCCTGACAGATGCAATAATCTCATGATATTACAGATAACTTAAGAAAGGAATTCAACAAACGGCACCTGGTGGCTCAGGGGGTTAAAGCCTCTGCCTTCAGCAGATCAGACTGGGTCATGATCCCAGGAGCCTGGGATCGAGCCCCTACATCCGGCTCTCTGCTCAGCAGGGAGCCTGCTTCCTGCTCTCTCTCTGCCTGCCTCTCTGCCCACTTGTGATCTCTGTCTGTAAAACAAATAAATAAAATCTTAAAAAAAAAAAAAGAAAAAGAAAAAGGAATTCAATCAAATTCATATTGTAGACAAAGTATGATGACAAGTGTTTGGCTTGGCTTCTGGTCTCAAGATTGTTAACAGTTCAATCTAGAGCTCTAATGAAAAGTTCCAGCAAAGCAGGTTTTAAAGAGTCTATATAGTCAACCATTATTCTTGCTGCTTTTATGTAAGTAATCAGGCCAAGTCTTTTTTTTTTTTTTTAAGATTTTATTTATTCATTTGAGAGTGAGAGAGAGCACAGGCAGGGAGAGAGGCAAAGGGAGAGGGAGACACAGACTCCCTGCTGAGCGGGGAACCCAACATGGGGCTCGGTCCCAGAACCTGGAGATCGGGACCTAAGCCGAAGGCAGAAGCCCAACCATCTGAGCCACCCAGGTCCACCCCACCCCTTTTTTTAACTAAACTTATTTTGCAGACAAATTAGTGTTAATTTGGCTGTTTTTGGTAAAAATGAGATTGATTATAAGGAAAAAATATGCTTCAATAAGACGTGCTTGTAGATATGAGATTTTAATACTATTTAGTATAAAATGGACAAGGTCCTGATTTCTTATAGTCTCCTCCAATGCCTGGCTACAATTCTCCAACCTAACTTTTTTTTTTAAGATTTTATTTATTTATTTGACAGAGAGAAAGATCACAAGTAGGCAGAGAGGCAGGCAGAGAGAGAGGGGGAAGCAGGCTCCCTGCTGAGCAAAGAGCCTGATGTGGGGCTCGATCCCAGGACTCTGAGATCATGAACTGAGCTGACGGCAGAGGCTTAACCCACTGAGCCACCCAGGCGCCCCCCCAACATAACATTTTGATTTTTCTCCCTCCTTTCTGACTTGGAATTATTTGAGAACTAAAACTGCCCTACAAACTAAATATAAACGACTTGATGTAAACTTCAGAGAAATTGCCACAGTAGCTCATGAATAGACCATCTCCATTCCTGTTGCTCAGCGGGCCATTCAAAGAACATCAAAGACATTTGAACTATAGACCAGGAGGGTCTCTCAGATTGCCACCACCTGCCCTCACTCTATCTGAAGATGTTTGAATCTGACACTTAAAAGTCTCGACTGCCTACCCTTAGAATTCAGAAACCAGCTTAACACTTGATCTGATCATTAGCCATTGTTTTACCTTTTCTTTCCGTAAGAAATGCCTCTTATTTAATATCTGATTATTTGAACTGTAGGTTTAACTTTGAGAATTCACCTGAAATGAGTTTGATTAAACTAACCTATTATCAGGACTAACAGACTGGTTCAATAAGATGAAACAACCTTGGGGCGCCTGGGTGGCTCAGTGGATTAAGCCTCTGCCTTCGGCTCAGGTCATGATCCCAGGGTCCTGGGATCGAGCCCCGCATCAGGCTCTCTGCTCCGCAGGGAGCCTGCTTCCTCCTCTCTCCCTGCCCGCCTCTCTGCCTACTTGTGATTTCTCTCTGTCAAATAAATAAAATATTTAAAAAAAAAAAAGATGAAACAACCTCCCAGCTCAAATTTTAACATGTGGAACTTCAGGGAAGTTTCAAAGGAGGGAACTGTGAGGCCGGGAACTTTGAATCCTCAGCCACCTATCCCATTCCTGAGCTTAGGGTGGCATATACCTCATTTTACCTTTCTGTCTATGAATCTCTCATTTATGTAGGGTTCCTGTATACATACAAAATTAAATTAGATTTTCTCCAAGTAATGAGTCTCCTGTCAGTTTAATTCTTAAACCAGCCAGAAGAAGCTTCAAAGGCTAAAGAAAATCTTTTCCTTGCCAACAGTTTTGAACTCTCAGAGGTGTCAGCAAACCCTCTTGCACAACTCTGACTCCAACAGTGAAAAGCTGAAATAGACAAGACTACTTTACTCTGGCTCTAATTAAAATCCATTGTGCTTGGGGCGCCTGGGTGGTTCAGTGGGTTAAAACCTCTGCCTTCGGCTCAGGTCATGATCCCAGGGTCCTGGGATCGAGCCCCGCATCGGGCTCTCTGCTCAGCAGGGAAACTGCTTCCTCCCTTCTTTCTCCCTGCCTACCTCTCTGCCTACTTGTGATCTGTCAAATAAATAAATAAAATCTTTAAAAAGAAATTAAAAAAAAATCCATTGTGCTTATTTCTCATTGCACTTTCTTGAGGCATCAAAGAAGATGTTTTCCAACCACCAGACCAGAAAAGCCCTTGTAGCAATGGAATGCCTAGAAGACTAGACTCCACACATTCCCTTCCCTGCCCATGATCATGGACTGAACACATATGGAGCCCCACTTGGGATCCTGGAGCTCTCTGCCTGCTCTCTTGCATGTACCCCCGAACCTTTTCTTATAAAGCTCTAGGTGTCCCTCTTGTCGGTGGAGTGGTCAGTCGTCAAGGCTTGCGCCTGCCATGGCTATCAGCACCTGAAATAAATTTCTCCCTTTCTCTTTTCTAAACCCTCATCTCTTGAGTGAGCGGCTTCTCTTGTGTTCAGTGTAACTGAGTTTGTTCGGGCAACAGTGTTGACAATCCCAGCCGGTAGCTATGCTTTCGATTTGTCTAGCCCTCTCATGATTCCCAGTGGAGCAGCAGGGCCCCCAGGCGTGGGCCAGGCCTTCTCCACTTCTACCCTGAGTTCGTGGCTATGATAGATTGATCAGTAACAAAGAGACAGTAGTCATAGCTGTCGTGACAATGCAACAGTGGGGATCTCTTGGTTTTCTCGTTAGACATCGTCTGCCCGTTGAACCCCACATTTTGAAAGTTTCCATCTTCCAAACAAATTTCTTCCATCGTGTAATAAATTATTTACACTTCCATTTATTTCAGTTAAAGAATGCTAATGAGATCTTCTGGTCTGTGTAAATATCACTTGGGTCATATATTATTTCACTTAAAGGCAAATACATTTTTTTTTTTTAGTTAGCAAGTACAACCTTATCATAAAAGTACAATATCTGTAGGAAATACTGAAAGTGGATGAAAGGCCTTTCTTACTGCCCTTGTGAACACATAAGAATCCTATGATACTAGATGGGGAACCATTGATCCAGGATTTGGAATAAATAAGAAATAGATTTATTTCTAAGAGGAAGAAGAGATTCTACTCAAACAATACTTGTTAAATAACTGAAGAGTGAAATCTATAAAATATTTTAGAACATGATCACTTAAGGAGAGACCTGCACATCACCTTTTATAAGATGATGCTTTACAAAGCCACAGTCTTTTGCACTGATAGATACTGCTAACTGAGCAGGAGACTCTACCTGCGCCAAGGCTTGTTAGAAAGAAACAGACCCAGGGGCGCCTGGGGGGCTCAGTGGGTTAAAGCCTCTGCCTTCGGCTCAGGTCATGATCCCAGGGTCCTGGGATCGAGCCCCGTATCGGGCTCTCTGCTCCGCGGGGAGCCTGCTTCCTCCTCTCTCTCTGCCTGCCTCTCTGCCTAGTTGTGATTTCTCTGTCAAGTTAATAAAATAAAATTTAAAAAAAAGAAAGAAACAGACCCAAAATGTAGTCATTTATGTTGAGCTCCACCAAGACTTAATATATACCTAAACTGTAGTTGCTACTTCTCCCAGGAGTGAAATGGTAAACCAATTGGTCTGGAATCTTCTGGTCAGTCCTAGCAAGGTCATCTGCATGATGAGACCCCCTGTCACTACCCCTAAGAGAAGGTGACCTTGCCTGAAACCATCCTTTCTTTTCTTTTGCTAATAACATCCTTGCCCCACTATCCTTTCTATAACCACTGTCCATTTGATACAACCCCTCAGAGCTTCTAGCTGGATGAGATTCTGCCCAATTCATGAATCATAGAATAAAACCAATTAGACCTTCAGATTTACTCAGATGAATTTTTTTCTTTTTTGCTTGTTTGTTTCAAGTTTTTATTTAAATGCTAGTTAGTTAACACATAGTGTCATGTCGGTTTCAGGAGTAGAGTTCAGTGATTCATCACGTATATACAGCACCCAGTGCTCATCAGAAACGGTGCCCTCCTAGAATCCATCACCCATTTAGCCCCTCCCCCACCCACCTCCCTCCATCAACCCTCAGTTTATTCTCTACAGTTGAGAGTCTCTTAAGTTTTACCACATCTATTTTCTCCCCCCTCCCCAAATTTTTGTTCTTTAACAGACTTAAACTATGTATTTAAAGGTTTTGATAGAGAATCCCAATAACTGAGACAATAGATTCTCCAGGTACACATGGCTCACTTGTCGGGTATTTTGGGGGGGCCTCAGATCTCAGCAGGGAACACGGTCCAAGAGCCCTGATCACAGCCTCTCTGTCTGAGATCACCTTGGGGTGCCACGCCAAGTAGAAGGGCAAAGTCTTCATCCCTGTAGCAGGAGATGCCAGCAACCATATGGTGGGCAACTACAGGTCCTCACGGTGTTTCCAGCGCTCACTGCTCCTGATCTCCCAGGCAGGAAAAGGCAGGAGGCCAGCCCTGGCCCACTTCTTTGTTGCTGCCAAAGGAAGGAGTCATTCAGCTGATCTCCTCAGGGCTAGCATTTGTCATCCAGGGCGGAGCTGACTTCTGAGTGAGGCTCACAGGACACCATCTGGATCTCCATGTGGGAGTTGGGGGACTGCCATCAACTGGTCTCAGCAGTTCCCAGAAATCCTCCTGCCCTAAAATTGCAGTAGGTTACCAAGGTCAGCCTCCTGTGACCCTCTCAAGTGACTTCAGGAGAAATCAAAAACAAGAACCTGAAAACCAGTTAAGTGGAGGCCCGCCAGACCATATTTTTGAACAATTAGATATGATAGAAACCTAATTCATTAAGATGACCCATGGTCAGGGGCGCCTGGGTGGCTCAGTGGGTTAAAGCCTCTGCCTTCGGCTCAGGTCATGATCCCAGGGTCCTGAGATCAAGCCCCGCATCAGGCTCTCTGCTCTGCGGGGAGCCTGCTTCCTCCTCTCTCTCTGCCTGCCTCTCTGCCTAGTTGTGATTTCTCTCTGTCAAATAAATAAAATATTAAAAAAAAAAAAAAGATGACCTAGGGTCATTCACTTGTCTGTGTGTAAATCAGTAACCTTAGTTTTTACAGCCCAACAAATAATACCTTGTGGTGTGCAATTATACCGCCGGAGGACTGTTTGCAAGAGGTAGACCCTTCCCCTTTTGCATATAAACCCCCATAAGCAGACAGACTCCGGAGCCGCTGTTCAGAGCAATCTGAAAGACTCTCCCCAGCTATGGTCCTCGGTAAGACAATGAATAAAGCATTTACTAACCTACTTTGAGGTTGGCTTTTTTTTTTTTTAACCCCCCCCCCCCCCACCCAGGCACTTCTAAAGCGGACAGTGGAAGAAGTGAAACTTTCGCCTCACAGCTAACATCAACACAGTCTTTCTCTGGAGACGCAGAAGAAAAGCCTTCAGCACAAACTGAACCCACTCCATTCTTTATATGGTAAATAATCCAGCTTCATGATCGAGAGCATGAGACATGGGGAAATAAGATCTTGCCCTACTCTGGTGTGGGGGCAGGGAGTAGAGCAAGGAAGAGTGAAGGGAGGAGGCCAAGGGGTTCAGAAGAGGTGAACAGCAGCACAGGCCAGAGTAAAGAGCTTGGATTCTGCAGCCTGTGGCCTGCAGGACTCCCATCCTGGCTCCACCCTTTATCATAGGGCTGTGTGATCCGGGGTGAGTCATTTGACCTCTCTGCCTCACACCTCTTAGATGGGCATGGTAATAGTACATCTTCCTTATAGGGTTGTTGTAAGAATTAAATCATGCAAAGCATGTGTTAAGCCTCGTCTATTTGTAGATTAGTATTACTATATGTGTTAGATAAATAAGGGGGAAACTAAGGGAAGGGACAATTCTTTCTTCCTTCCTTCCCTTCTCCTTCCTTCCTTCCTCCCTTCCTTCCTTCCTGTGTTTATGAGATAGAGAGAGCAGGTGCACATGAATGGAGGGGAGGGGCAGAGGGAGAGAAAGAGTGAGAATCCCAAGCAGAGTCCGTGCTCAGCATGGTGCCTGACCCAGTTCAGTCCCACAGCCTTGAGATCATGACCTGAGCTGAAATCAAGAGATGGGCACTCACTGTACTGAGCCTCCCAGATGCCCTGAAAGGGGCATTTCTGTCTGACTTCTCATTTAGGGCTCTAGAGGGGGTGTCTTAGGCTAACAAACAAATTTAACTAGGTGGAGCCATGTTGTTAGGCTGAGGGAGCGGCTGCTTTTTAACTTTCCTGGGTGACCTTGATACTTGAGTGAAACAAACAGGACCCAGAAGTAGCTGAGAACTTAACAGGAAGTCTGGCTGGAGTGGTTCCCTGTGGCAGGGCCTCTATACCAAGGATGTGGGGTTTGAAGTCATAGCTCAGAGAACTCTAGCTTACCAGTGAATACAGAGGTGGGTCCAACAGAGACCAGATCATGAATTGGAGCAGCTTCAGGCTTCATCTGGGAGCACCAACAGGGTAAACGCTGGCACCAGTGGGATCAGAAGAAGCAGAGGAACCATGATCTTTACGAGCACCTGAAGGACAACACCTAAGTCTCCCTGCCCCCAACCCCTTGCCACCTGAGAGAAAAGTAGGGGAGAGGGAAGCATCTGAGACTCCAGGCACTTTAACCCAAAGGAAAGCCTAAATATTTGCTAAAGAGGTTGCCTACTGTTAGGGTTTTTCCACATTTAGTTGAAAATGAACAATTCATTTTGCCCACCAGCGAACCGGTGTGTGTATGGGAGAGGAAAGATAAGCTGGTCTGCAAAAGCAAGCAGGTCATATATAAACAAATCAAAGAAGCTGATTTTCTCTGCACAATGGTGGGTACACCAAGCAATTCTATGATGCTGATACAGAGCTAAACATCAGAAAGTACAGCACATTTGCCCCCAATTCCTCTCCTGCCCAATGTCTTCATTAAATAATGAATGATTTAATTCGTGCATGAAGGTCCAATTCTGGGAGAAGAGGTCTGTGTCATACATCAAGTCTCCTTGCCAGGGGTCCTCATGGCTGAGGCAGCTGATGTCCCCAGAGCTCTGCAGGTCACAGCAGAGGGTGGAGTTTCCACAGCCTGGTTAGCAGGCTGGGGGAGGGTGGGCTGGGGGTGAAGGGCGGGGAGGGTCAGGTCCTCAGAGGAAGAGGAAGCAAAAAACAGAAAAGGAACAATTTTTCTCTGACAAATAAATAAAATCTTTTTTAAAAAGGAGAAAGAGAGGGACGCCTGAGTGGCTCAGTTGGTTAAGCGGCTGCCTTCGGCTCAGGTCATGATCCCAGCATCCTGGGATCAAGTCCCATATCAGGCTCCTTGCTCGGCAGGGAGCCTGCTTCTCCCTCTGCCTCTGCCTCTGCCTACCTTTCTGCCTACTTGTGATCTCTCTCTCTCTCTGTCTCTCTCTCTCTCTGAAAAATAAATAAATAAAATCTTTTTTAAAAAAAGGAAAAAGAGAGAGAGAGCTTGGGAAAAGAAAAAGAACTAAGAGAAGACTGAAAGGGGACTGGGCAAGGGAGAGAAAGGAGACATATGGAGATTCCTCAAAAAATTAAAAATAGGGTGTCTAGGTAGATTAGTTGGTTAAGAGACTGCCTTCAGCTCAGATCATGATCCCAGGATTCTGGGATCAAGTCCCACATCAGGCTCCCTGCTCACTGGGGAGCCTGCTTCTCCCTTGCCCTCTGCATGCCGCTCTGCCTACCTGTGCTCTCTCTCTCCCTGTCAAATAAATAAATAAAATCTTTGAAAAACAATTAAAAATAGAAGAACCATATATGATCCAACAATTCCATTATAGGGTATTTACCCAAAGACAATATAAACACAAGTTCAAAAAGATATATGCGCCCCACCTTTATTGCAGTGTTATTTACAACAGCCAAGGTAGGGAAGCAACGTAAGTGTCCATCAAGAGAGGAATACATATAATGGAATATTACACAGCCATATAAAAGAATGAGCTTAAGCCATTTTGTCATTTGAGACAACGTAGACATGGGGGTATTACGCTGAGTGAAATAAGTTAGACTGAGAAAGACAAATACCATATGGTTCCACTTAGAAGTGGCATCTAAAGAAAGAATAAACCAAAAGCAGAATCAGACCTAGAAATACAGAGAAGGAACTGATAGCTGCCAGAGAGGAAAGGGATGGGGGATGGACAGAATGGGTGAAAGAGCAGTGGGAGTTACAAGCATCTGGTTATGGAACGAGCAAGTCCCCAGAATAAAAATCACAGTGTAAGCAATATAGTTAACAATATTGTAATATCAACGTCAAGAGGGCAGAGGGCAGCTACACGTGGGGTGAACTTAGCATCATGTTTAAACCTGTCAAACACAAGGTTGTACACCTAAAACCAACATAACATCGTGTGTCAACCATACTCAAAAAAAGAAATGAGAAATGGAGAGAGAGAGAGAGAGAACTGAACTCAAGACCATGGAGCTAATAAAAAGAAAACAGAAAGGTAGCAAGAGAAACAAACAGGGCCTGAAATTGGGAACCAAAAAGAAACCACAATGCCAAGAAAGGCAGACAATGCCCAAGAATAAGGAGTGAAGAGAAGGCAGGGAGGATGAAAAAGATGGAGGGATGAATTAGCAATAATCGCGCCTCGGATAAACCTCATTGGCTACGATACTGCCACTGCGCAAAGCTAGATGGAGGGATGAAAATGAAATGCGGAAGACCCAGCTCGAAGAGGGAGCCCCGCTCTATCGAGGGAGAAGGAGGCGGAGTGTCCCGACCTGGTGAGCCGGGACAGGAGATCTGCGGGAGGACAGGCAGGAGAGCAGAGGACCCAGCGACCAGGCGTGGGCTGGTGAGGAAGGGGAGCCAGGCCCTCTGTACAGCCTGGTCTGGTGGAGCGCCTTTCTTCTAGGAGGATAGAGCCGAAACAGCAAGGTCCCCTGCTTCCGGGATGTCCCTTCGCCACCTCCCATTCAGATGGGGTGTGCCCCGTGTGAGGCCACTGCCCTGGTATTTCAGTTCTCCTTTCTGCTTACTGAAACGGCAAGACTGATGCAGAGCAGCCGGCTGGTGCTCTGACTTCCCTGGCCTGCTCCCTTCATGGGCTCCTTCCACCTCCACAAACAGATACGTATATATGATAGCTTTGTTGGTAGAAAGGCAAATATATTTGATATATTTCATAGTATGTAAAATGCAGGTATAAAGCACATATAAAAGGGAGGTATGTGAAATATATCTAAAACAAAATGTAGTTCATTTATATTGCTATGTTTATTTTCTTTAAAGAACAAGTTTGTTTTTCTCTTTCAAACTGTAAAAGAAATTAAAACATTTTTACGGGCCTCGACAAGTACTCTGGGCCCTGGGCACTGTGCCTATTGCACTGATAGGTAAGTTAGCCCTGGGGAACTTCGAGAAAGAGGATAATAAGCACTAAAAATATACAAAGAGAGTAGATGAAATATTTATATTGTGAGACGGTAAGTGCATTAGAAAAACAGCAGTTGAATGTGGTCACGAAAATGCCATGATCTCAGAGAAGCAGGTTTTGGAGGTGCTGCTGCGATGTACTGCTTGGTGCTCACTGGATTCTCGCCTCTTCCCTAAGCCCCATTCTACAGGAGGCACGAAGGGCCTAGGGGTGTCTCGGTGGCACTGTTCATGAAAGCTCCCCACTCTTTCTTGATTTTGACTCAGGCATGATCTCAGGGTCTCGAGATTAAACCCTAAGTCAGGCTCCACACGGACAGTGAAGCCTGCTTGAGATTTTTCTCTCTCTCCCTCTCCCTCTGCCCTTCCTATCTCCAACTCACATGCATTCTCTCTCCCCCTCTCTATAAAATAAATAATTCTTCTTTTCTTTTTTTTTTTAAAGAAAGAGACTAAATATCATGCCCGAATAGACTATGCACATATTTTCAGCCGTCCTGCTGAACTCAGAGCTGCGGCAACTGTCATTACTCCTTTATTTCATTAGGCGAAAATATATTTATTCAGCCCCACTCTGCACCAGGCACTGACCTGGGCCCAGAAGTTACAGCGCCAGGAAAACAGACCCAGTCTTATCCCTCATGCCTCATGTGGCTTACTCTCTAATGGAAAATAAGTGGAAATGACCACCCAAATAAGTGCGGAAGGCTATGAAAGCATATGGCGGGGGACCCTGATCTAGTCTGCGGCTTGGAGATGGGAAATTAAAATGCAAACTGAGGTCTCAAGGATGAGTAAGTTAATTAGGTTAGCCAGACAGTGGGAGCAAAGGTGTTCTAGGCAGACGCCATTAGCATAGGTCGGGTGCCCAGGATATAAATCCAACCCTCCAGAAGCTTCCAAGAACTGTGTTTCCCTCCAAAGCCAGAGTGCCCTGTGAAGAGATAAAGTATCCACAGAGATAAGCAATGATTAAAGGCTGCTGTGAGAAAGTTGTGTGGCGCATTTAAGTAAGGGGAGGGAAAGCACTGGGGTGAGAGAGTCTTTGCAGCAACCATCTGTGGATAAGACCTGTAAGGAAGCCTCTAGCAATTTTCACAGGAGGCAGGCAGAGAATCTTATCTATTTTGGAGCACTGATGGCTATTCACCAGAGTAGATGAAGACACTAAAGACATCAGAGTCAGTCCTGGAGACAGAATCTAGGAAGAAATTCTTTCGATTTTCTCATAAGATAACCAGAACCCTGGGGCGCCTGGCTGGCTCTTGATCCCTGAGTTGTGAGTTAGAGCCCCACATTGGGTGGAGAGATTATTTTAAAAATGCAATCTTAAAAAAAAAAAATTGATGACAAGAACCCCATGTGAGGCTACGTTAAGTAAGACCTGTAGAGTCTTATAATATATAATCAGAAATTATATCATGACACGGTGGTCAAAATAGAGAAGGGAATATGTGCACTAGTGTGGTGATGGCTGGCTCATCTGAAGAGATGCCATGCCCTACAGACTGGCACCAGGCAGAGACCCCTTTCTCATGTTATTATCTGTAGACCCTCTAATGGAGGAATAAAGATGGCGGCATGTGTACTACAGGTGACTGCAATTCCCGAAGTCTCCAAGTGAGGGCTACATCCCAGTTCCCTTGATAACATTCTCTTCATCCATGGATACTGACACCTTGAGAACTTATCGGAAAGAACTTCATTCATTCTGCGAAGATCAATACAGTCTACATTATTATCTGACCACAAAACTCCCTAAGTGTTCATTCTAAAAACTAAAAGATTCCCTCAAATGTGTGGATAAGATTTATTCTCGATATTTTATGTTTTCCCAATTTTCACAGAAAACTTAAAATTTAAATGGTATAATAATTCATCAACAAGTAAAATGGGATTATAAAAATGAACCATGTATTCATTTCAGTTTTTTTCAGAAATACTATAAAATCTTGCTTAATTTTTTAAAGTTTTTTTTTTTTAAGATTTATTTATTTATGAAGATAGCTGGGGAGAGAGGAGCAGAGGGAGAGTGAGAGAGAGAATCTCAAGAAGTCTCTGCTTTACATGGAGACTGACCTGGGGCTCAATCCCATGCCCTGAGATCATGACCTGAGCTGAAGTCAAGAGCTGGAGGCTCAACCAACTGAACCACCCAGGCGCCCTGAAGTCTTGCTTAATTTTGAAGGCAAGATCCATATCTAAATCTTCTATATCAGCTACTGAGCTACATAACAAATAAGGAACTTGCAGGACTGCCTTACTTTTGTAAAATGTTGAAACATGATCTTACATGTACGGATTCATCCTTAGAATAACAGGATTTTTTTCACTTACTTTTTTTTCCCTTAAGGGCAGTTGGATCCTATCTTTATTTAGATTTTTTTTTAATTTTATTTATTTGAGAGCAACAGCAGGAGAGAACACAAATGGTGCAGAGGGGCAGAGGAGGAGGGAGAAGCAGACTTCTTACTGAGGAGGGAGCCGGTTGCGGGGCTGGATCCCAGGACCCTGAGATCGTGATCTGAGCCCAAGACAGACACTTAACTGGCTGAGCCACCCAGGTGCCTCTATTTAAAATTTTGATACCTTGTTCATCGCGTTTCATTTGTTTTCATTAATTCTGACTCAAGTGTCTACTTATCTTTTTGGCAGAAATCTTTCCACATAAGCTGTTGTAGGTGCTCATGATAGTTAAAAAAAAAAAAAAAAAAGTAAGTCCCAAATTCCATATCTTAGTGGGGAGAGCATTGGTGTTGGACCATCCACAACTGCCTGCTTCTTGCTGCTCCCTCAGCTATTGTGAATTTTGTTGCCAACCGCCCTACGGAGTTGAACAAACAATCCTGGTTCCGAGCTACGGCCCATTTAGGGCTGGTCCCCTGCGTTCTTCAAGGGAGGATATTCTCACAGTCCTTCCTTCCCATTCACGGTCATTTCCCTGATGACTTTGCGTAGGTTGTCATGACAGTGAACTCACCATGGCTAGAAAATTGAATTCCCATGGCTGGCGATCTCTTGCATGCCCAGGATGCTGGTGTGTGGTTCTCAAAGTGGTAGGTCTTTGTAGTCAGCTCCTCAGTTTACACACTATTGTAGGCAAAATAATACCCCCCCCCCAAGGATGTCCACTTCTAATCCTCAGAACCATGATGAATATGGAGTACGTTATGTGGCTAAGGGGAATTTAGATTACAGGTGGAATTAAGGTTGCTAATATGCTGACCTTGAAGTAAGGAGATTCGTTTGGATTATTTGAGTGAGCCCAATATAATCACAGAGGTCCTTAAATGGGGAAGAGAGTTACACTAGTGTCCCAGAGCCAGAGATGGTCCCAGAGATGGCATCATGAAGAAGACTTGACTGACCATTGCTAGCTTTAAATATGGAAGAGAGTCAGGACCCAAAGAATGCTTGCGGCTTCTAGAAGTTAAAAGGCAAAGGAATAGATTCTTTCCTAGAGTTTCCAGAAGGAACACAGCTCTGCCAATACTTCAATTTTAGCCAAGTGAGACCCATTTTGTATTTCTGACCTGCAGAAATGTAAGATAATACATTTACATTGTTTTCAGCTACTAAGTTTGTGATACTTTGTTACAGTAGCCATGAGAAGCTAAGGTACAACCCCAAATCCTCAGGGTATTGATACCTGGGTTTTCAAGGTGGTTGCTCTCCGTGGTCACTCCTTTTGGTTTGCATCTCAGAGAGCACAAGGGTCCATACCTAGCAAGGTGAGACCTCTCCCTGATACTTGCATGGCCATCTCTCTTTGTGTCTAGACTGTGAGCCCTTTCCATTTACACGCATGGCCATCTTCAGAATGTCATGAGTGGTTCTAGAGTCTAAGGCCTCATGGGCTCTGCACATCTCTTCCCCTTTCCCTCCCAGAGAGTAAGAATCAATGCTAGGAGTAAGTACATTTTTCTTGTACAGAAGAAATGCAGAAGATCTAACTCACCCTCTCTGACCACTAATATTGGAGCTCCCCACTAATCTCTAGTAAAATTATCCTTGGCGCTTCCAGGGGACCTCACAGGGACCTACCTTCTAGAAAGGTGGATGTGGCTCCTTGAAAGATAGAGAAAGGCTACTGTTAGCCATGCCGAGTTTCTTTACTTTTCAGGGGGCTACATGTACCTTTCTAGAAGTGGGAGTAGAGCTAAGTTAAAAAAAAAAAAAAGTAGTATAAAAGAGTCTATACAGAATGTCCATTTACATAAAATTCTAGAAAGTGTCAGGTAATCCATAATGACAAAAAAGCAGGTCAGTGATTGTCTGGGTCTGTGGCCAAAGGGAGAGATGGACCTTAAAGGAACAGGAGAACTCTTGTGGGGGTATCAGAAATTGTCCCCCTTTGATTGTGGCGATTTCTCCAGTGTGTCCATCTGCTGAAATTCATCACATTGTACATTTAAATTGACACAATGTATATGAATTAAACTTCAGTGAGGTTGATCTTTACAAAGGGAGGAGGAATATTACCCAAACAAAAATCAAGGGGCTGTTTTGTTTTATTTTGTTTTTAAATTGTGTGCGGGAGAGAAAAGAGTTCAGGAGGACTTTTTTTTCCTACCCTGAAACTGAATACTAGTGTACTGTCTGCAGCCTGTTACTATCTTTGATAGGAATAATATCCTGCTACATACAGTATGTCCTTTTAAACAATTAGACTAGAAGTATCATTCCTAAGATAGTCATTAATTTCTATATCAAATCAGGAGCCAACTTCATGCTTAAGAGTGAAATTCTAGGGATATTCCCATTAGAATAAAGAAAAAAACTGTGATATTTATTACCACCAAGTTTGCTGGAAATTCTAGCTCAAAAAAAAAAAAAAATCTCATGTTAAGCCTAAATAAGAGTTTTATTATTAGCAAGAAGGAAAAATTATCCTCTCTCCTCCTTTCCTCTTTTCCTCACTCCATCCCTCCCTCCTTTTTGTAGATGATATTATTATGGACCCAAGAAACCCAAGAGAGAATAAACTGAAAACTCTTAGAGCTAAAAGGAGCTCAATAAGATACCAGGACACAAGATATAAAAATCAATATTTTCTTGTATATGCAACAACTGACTTGAAAAAAAAATATCCATTAACAAGAGCAACAAAAAATGTAAAATAGAAACTAAAAGGTAAAGAGTGAACTGGGAGAATATGTTTTCTACAAATATGAAAAAAAAATTGTACTCTTCTCAATCTACAAAGTGCTCCTACAAATCAATAAGGCTAAAATCCCCACAAGTAAACAGAAAAAGAGCATGAGCAACCATTTCACAAACAGAAAACACAAATGGCCAATAAAGAGATCACATAGGTATTCAAAATCACCAGACTTTTAAAATGCTAATTATAACAACAGAAAGGTACCATTTTCTTTCTTGTCAATTTCAAAAACGTTTTCAAAAATTTTATGGCCAATGCTGGCAAAGTATGAGTGCTCTCAGAGACTCATGCAAGTGTATAAATGGATGCAGTCTTGTGAACCACGATGTAAACTGGATACAATATTTCTGGAAAGCAATTTACTTTTCATTTTGTTTCTGAATTGTTTTACAGTATAGTTCCTAATTTGTATGAAGTCAGACCTATTGATTTTTTCTTTGTGATTTCTTCCATTACTTTCAGTTCTAGAAAGTGCTTTTCTTTTTTTTTTTTTTTTTTTTTTAAAGATTTTATTTATTTATTTGACAGAGAGAAATCACAAGAGAGGCAGGCAGAGAGAGAGGGAGAAGCAGGCTCCCCACTGAGCGGAGAGCCCGATGCGGGACTCGATCCCAGGACCCTGAGATCATGACCTGAGCTGAAGGCAGCGGCTTAACCCACTGAGCCACCCAGGCGCCCAGAAAGTGCTTTTCTATGTCATTTTTCCTTCTAACTTTTTGTGGTTTGTGTTTTTTAGCATTTAACTCTTTATCCATCTTCATTTAGTGTATCCCTATTAGTGAATGTGTCAAAAGAAGGCTTACAAATTAGTTTCCAAATACTCTGGAAAAAATTCAAACACTTTTAATTCCCATTGATTTGTGATGGTGGCTTCATGGTAGACTAAGATTTAGATATATTTGGGACTTGTTAGGATTCCATATTCTGTCCCATGAGCTTAACCATCTCATTGGCAGGAATGGGAAATGTGATGTGTGGTTAGATCATGTATTCTGGAACCAGACTATATAAGAGCACTGGGACTTAGGGACATTTTACTTAACCTTTCTGTGCCTTTGTTCCTCAGTCTTAAAAGAGGGCTACAAAATCCTTGTTTTTGTGAGACTTAAATGTGTTACACACCTAAAGTACTTAGTCATGACCTATATATTATACATATTTAAGTAAGGCTTAACAGCTAGTAATATGCCAGCACCATGTTGCTTTAATTATTATAGCTTTGTATTATTTTTTAAATATCGAAAAAAACAAGATGATCAAGAAAGGAAATATTGATTGTGCCTAATCAGTCAGCATGATCTAAGATCCATTTCTATTTCTTAAATAAAAAAAAAAAAAGCGCTAACTGCATCACTTATTTTCAAGCCAAAACTCTTGGAGTGACCCCAATTCACTGCTTTCCCTCATCTTCTACCTCCAATCCATTCGTCTTTGCGTGCGCACACACACACACACAATCCCAAATGATGTATTCAGATCATCTCACTCTCCTGCTTAAAATCTTCTGGTTGGGAGAGGGGGAGGGGGTTATGGACACTGGGGAGGGTATGTGCTATGGTGAGTGCTGTGAAGTGTGTAAACCTGGCGATTCACAGACCTGTACCCCTGGGGATAAAAATACATTATATGTTTATTAAAAAAAAAAAGAAAGAAAGGTTGAATACCCAACTTTTGTAGCAACATGGACGGGACTGGAAGTGATTATGCTGAGTGAAATAAGTCAAGCAGAGAGAATCAAGTATCAGATGGTTTCACTTATTTGTGGAGCATAACAAATGACATGGAGGACATTGGGAGATGGAGAGGAGAAGGAAGTTGAGGGAAATTGGAAGGGGAGGCAAACCATAAGAGAGTATGGACTCTGAAAAACAACCTGAGGGTTTTGAAGGGGTGGGGGTGGGAGGTTGGGGGAACCAGGTGTGGGTAATAGGGAGGACACGTATTGCATGGGGCACTGGGTGTTGTGCAAAAACAATGAATACTGTTACGCTGAAAAAATAAATAAATAAATTTAAAATTAAAAAAAAAATCTTCTGGACTTCATTCCGCTTGGATCTGTGAAGGCTCTGACCCCCCACCTTACTTCTCTGTGAACCCACCACCCCTTCCTCACACTTGCTCATTACTTTCCAGCCTCTCTGGCTGCCTTTCCATGGCTCATCCTTCCTGCAGAGTTTTCCAATCGATGGTCCCTCCTCCTGTGACAGTAGCCTCTGTGCCCTTGGAACCTATAATATCTCATCTTTTAGATCTGCACACGGGTCCCATCTCCAGAAAGTCCTCCCCTGGCCCACCTGGGTGAAGGACCCACTTGGCCAGCTGTTTCCTGTTACACCACCCTCTCTATAATCTTCAAAGGATTATACCATGAGAAATGGCTATGTTGGTCTATTTCCTTTTTCTCTTTCCATGTCCCTCTGTACTGCCCAGTTCTCTTGAACTCCCTGTAGTCTCCTTCTGTGCCCTCACCCCAGCAGACCCAGCCTACAGAACAAATCCTGTGGTGGGTTGCTATTCTGAGCAAGAATATAGCAGAAAATGTTTCAAGAAGTTTTATTGACTTTTTTCTTTGTTCCTGCAGGATCATCTCCTCAAAGAATAAATGGTAATTTTTATTTACTCCTCCCCCTTCTGAAAGTTCAATTTGGGAGTTATTTGCTTAAAACCCAACAAACTTGAAATGTCAAGTCCAAAAGACAGCCCCTCTGCTGTTGTTGTTTGGGTCCCCAACCCCGCCCCATCCTCATGCAGCTACAGAGGAATCAAGAAGGGACAAAAGATATGGGGCACCTGGGTGGCTCAGTGGGTTAAAGCCCCTGCCTTCGGCTCAGGTCACGATCCCAGGGTCCTGAGATCGAGCCCCGCATCGGGCTCTCTGCTCCACGGGGAGCCTGCTTCCTCCTCTCTCTCTGCCTTGCCTCTCTGCCTACTTGTGATCTCTGTCTAATAAATAAATAAAATCTTAAAAAAAAAAAAAAGAAGGGACAAAAGATAATTTTGTCTCCCTTCCAGAAGAGTAGACCTTTGTTTCCTGGGAGTCGTACAATAGCACTTTGTATATGTGAGAGCAAGGCCTGCAAACCAGAGAATTTTCTAAGCAAAGAACAACCTCTAAGCTGTCTCTGCTGAAATTTTTGGTGACTCAAGGAAATTTGGCCAGATTGTCCCTGAAACCAGGGATGGAAGCCCCCACAGACCCCACAATTTAGACACATGACTCCTAGCTGCCTCTGACCATAGCCTTTGGTTACTGTTAAAGAAACCCTTTACGATTGCCTCAGGACATAACATAACACTGCCTTCTGAAAAGTCTGGGGGATGCTCTTCTGCCTGAGATCACAAACATAATGTGCCGAGTTTGCAAGAAAATAATAATAATAATAATTTGCAGCACAGTATTCGTCCCGAGATGGAGAACTTTTGCCTTTGTGCTCTAGAGATGACATTGCCAAAGCCATCTTCCCAGGATGTCTTTACAGTTCCTGGTCCCTAAAAGAGAACGACCAGGCCCCTGAAGCAGAATGACCAGTGCATTACAATCACACCAAAACCAGACAGAGTCACCAGAAGGGACAAGATGATCAAGAAAGGAAATATTGATTGTGCCTAATCAGTCAGCATAATCTAAGATCCTAAAACACTTACCCTAATTTTTCACCCTTTAAAAACCCCTGCTTATAAGTCATAAGGGCATTTAGGACTTGAGCATTAGCTCTCATTCTCCTGGGTGGCATCACACCAATGAAAAGCCTGTCTCTCTCCGCAGTAAAAGCCCAGGGTCCGTTTTTATTGGCTTGCTGCAAATTGGGTGACCAAACTCTCATTTGGTTCCAGATTTTGTGACCGCAAAGGGAACTTATCCCTAGTGGGGACTTCCACCTGTGTTTTTTTGGCCCCCAGCCCCAGATGGAATGCTAACATCCAGCCTTGTGGCTGCAAGGATCAAAGTACTCTGGAGTAGGGTCAAAGCATTCATAGTTAATGGAGCATCTAGGACTTCTGGCGCTTTGGGTCTTCCTTGTCAGTAGAAGAAACAATGCATGGGGCTTCCTTTGGTCTGGGACGCTGTCTCCTGGTAAGGAACCCTGTGATGACACCAAAAGGAACTTTCCCTTTTACTTTTTGTTATCAACTTTGGGGGTTGTATGGTTAATGGGGACTTCCCATTCTGGTCTTATAATGGAATGGCCTTTCCAGGTCTTATTCTGGTATCTGGTTCTGTTTGTCACTGTCTGTATTGTTAACAATGGAATGAAATACACTACGTTCAATCTTTTATGAATTTGTATGAAAATAAGCTGGCCCAGAAAAAATTTTAAATTTTACTCCAACACCATGGTGACACTAAAATGTCTATGTTACCGGATCCCAGAAAGGGGGATCTTCTGGGGAAGATCTTCCTCTTCCCCAGAAAGGGGGAAGGAGGGACTTGGAAATAGGGTCTTTAATGTCCTCTTCATAAATATTAGTAAAACAAAGACTGGATTTTGTTTGCATCTTGTTTGTGTATGTGTGTCCATGTGTGTTATAAATGTGAGATACTTCTCTACCTCCAGATGGTATTACTAAAATTAGTTTGTAAAAGAGCTTTATTGAAGGGGTTTAAATGCAAGAGTTTATGAGAATTGGGCATTTAAAGATCGGAAAGATAAAAGCTAATCCAACTGTTTTTCAAGTTCATGTGATCTGGAGAAATATTTGATGTTAAAGTTAATTCAAGGTTGTTGGTTTAATTAAAATAGACATGCCTTTAAAGTTACCAGCGTTAGAATTAAAATTCTTTTTCTGCCTGGGTTTATGTAAGTCAAATACGTTAATTCGATCCCTGTTACCAAGTGTTATATATCTATATATATATAAGTGTTATATATAGATATATATAAAACTTAAGAGAATAACCAACTTTGATATAAAGTTTTTAATGGGTCATCTAAGCATAGTTGTCAAGAATAAGTAAATTAAATAGACATAAGTAAGGGGGGAAAAGGGATTTTTAGATAAACTTTTAAATAGCTTCTGACATCTCTGGTAACCCGAAACTTTAAAGCTTTGCTAGGTTAAGTGATAAACTGGGTTCAATTGGATCTCTAGATCACTTCCAAATAAGATAAATAACTGAAACATTAATTGTGAAGCACAGATTTATCTGGTTTTGGTTTCCTATTTCAAGGAAACTAAAGATATCTGTGTCTGTTAGTAAACGTATTTTATGATTTATTTAAAGATTAGACTCTGAAAAAAACATGTTTCTAGACATTATAAAATGTATTTATACATTTGCCAATCTAAAGAATTCTGATGTAACAGTTCACCATTGTTCCCTACTCAGTTTTTGTTGGAGACTGAGGTTTCTAAGAATTCAAATTCTAGTCAATGTAATTGAGACTGCTGAAAATAAGAGAAGCAGCTCTGTATGCAAGGAAAGTAAGAAATGTATGTTTGTAAGAAAAGTATGAGGAATGAAAATACATTTTTGTTGAAGGAAAAGAGTAATTTGTCCCTAGAATGTAATTCATTATTTAAAGAGGGAAAACTTGGGGTGCCTAGGTGGCTCAGTCAGTTGGACGTCTGACTGTTAATCTGCTCAGGTCATGATCTTGGGGTTGTGGGACCAAGCCCTGCATCAGGCTCTACACTCAGCATGGACTCTGCTTGGGATTCTCTCTCATACTCTCCCTCTGCCCCTCCTGCTGCTCTCCCTCTGCCCCTCCCCCTGCTCATGCTCTCTCTCTCCCTCTCTCTCACAAAATAAATAAGATCCTTTTTTTTCATGTATTTTTTTAAAAAATTAAAAATAAAGATGCAAAGCTCAGGGCAAAATCTAAATGTAAAAAGAAAATTGTAGAAAGTTTTTGAAAAGGGAATGCTATGATTGGTCAGAACTGAGTAAGATTGAACTGAATGAGTTTTATTTTTTTATTTTATTTTTTAAAGATTTTATTTATTTATTTGACAGAAAGAGAGAGAGACAGGTAGAGAGGCAACACAAGCAGGGGGAGCAGGAAAGGGAGAATAGGCTTCCCGCTGAGCAGGGAGCCCAATGTGGGGCTTGATCCCAGGACCCTGGAATCATGACCTGAACTGAAGGCAGACGCTGAACAACTAAACCACCCAGGCACCCCAAGCTGAAGGAGTTTTAATATCAAAAGTGCACTGGTTGGAACTGGAATTTGGTTTTTCTCTCTGTTAAAATGACAAAGTTTTCTTAGATGATTGGTCTATTCTTAAGAAATAAGAAATTATCAACAAAGCTTTTCTTTATCTGCCCAGAAAAACAAAGTTTCTGTTTTGTCTTTATCGGGACTTGGGTTACTTAAGAAAGTGGAATCTTCTCAATATTAAAAGAACTAAATTTTGCTAACAGTTATGTAATCCCCTATATTTGCCTTTGGTATCTAATGTTGCCACCTTGGTTAACTAAATAATTATTACATTTTGTTATGTTTTGTATTTAGGCATGTGCTATAAAAAATATTTTTTATAAAAATATATAAAAAATATTTTTTTATAAAGGTTAAAAAATGTTTTTGAGTAACCTCTACACCCAGTGTGGGGTTCAAATTCACAACGCCAAGATCAAGAGTCACTTGCTACCAACTGAGTCAGTGGGTGCCTCAAAACCTTCTGCTATTTTTTACAAAATTCCCAAAATTCAAATTCAAAAAGAAGTCTTTTTGACCAATTAGGCTTATTTTTTTTGATATGTCAAATTCTATGGGGAATATTGTCAAGTGATGAGAAACCTCTTAGCAGGGGTGCCTGGGTGGCTCAGTCGTTAAGCATCTGCCTTCGACTTGGGTTATGATCCCAGCATTCTGGGATGGAGCCCCACATCAGGCTCTCTGCTCAGCTGGAAACCTGCTTTTCCCTCTCCCATTCCCCATGCTTCTGTTCCCTCTCTCGCTGTGTGTCTCTCTCTGTCAAATAAATAAATAAAGTCTTAAAAAAAAAAAAAAGAAAAAGAAACTTTCTTAGGTTATATTTTATGGGTAGATACTATAATTCCTAGATGTTATATGAAATTCCTAACATTTTAATATGTCCTAATATAATGTCACTGTTTGTAATTCTAATTATTGAAATGTTATGTGTAATGGAAATAACCAAATCTTCTTGTCAGTTGCATTATAATGAATTCTCACCAGCTCTTTTAATCATGGCCATTTTTGAGTTTTGTCATTTACGGTCATTGTTTTACTCTGAGGCTCCTGCAATTGTGTTTTGACTTCAGAGATTCATGGGAAATACTTTTGACAAATACAGGTTTCTGATACGTTTAAGATCATAAAACTAAACTGAGTAAGAATTTTTAGAATAATGGGAAAACTGCCCCAAACAGAATAAGGATTAATAACATGGGACTAAATGAATTGAGAAAGATGATTATCGTTTTTCTGACTTTTGTTTAAAACATTGCTAGTTCTCCAACATTTGCTCTTCCAGATTTAAGAAAACTTTTGCTCTTAAGCCATCCATGACTTGGTAGAATATTCCCTTGTAAACAAATATGAAACATTTATCTTTCTCCCTACCTGAACCTTCCAGAATTCAGAAACTCTGAGTATTCTTTATTTCATGGCAATCATAGTTATTTACGTAAATTCAAATCTGTTTCTCCTTGTAATAGGACCCCATTAGAAACATTGGTTATAATACTAGGCTATGACTGTGTAACAGGGATATACTTTGCATGGCTGACTTACTGTTGTTTTTTATTTTTCCCCTTGCTGCTGTGACTTATAGGTTAGGAACCTCTGCTTAGCTTCCACTTAGGCATGTTAATCATAAAAGAAATGTTGCTTATGGCTAAGACCGGCAAAAACTGCTCTTTACCTGATACCTATCTCACCCAAGGAGATAAGGAAATAGCCTGAGCTACCACCATCCCAATTCCTCAAGACTGAGGTCAATCAATGGTCATGACTCAGGAGAAACTGTGTCTCTTGAGTTAGTGAGGTTGAAACTAGCAGAAAGTTTAAAGCTTGTTTTTCAGAGAATTGTTTCCCCCTAATGAGCTATTCTGTCTTTTCAGACCTAACAAACCCACTAGCTGTCTCTCTCCAAGCATGGACTCATGGTCAGCTGATATGGTCCAGACTAAGAAAAGCAATCTTTATTGTTTGCCTCTAAAACTGGGCTGGATCCTGAACTGTTCTGGTCTCCTTGAATATCCTGACTATCAGTCTTTAAGGTTTCCAATTTTTCCCCATTCTTCTTTTTTTTTTTTTTTAAAGATTTTATATATTTATTTGACGGAGAGAGATCACAAGTAGGCAGAGAGAGAGGAGGAAGCAGGCTCCCCGCGGAGCAGAGAGCCCGATGCGGGGCTCGATCCCAGGACCCTGAGATCATGACCTGAGCCGAAGGCAGCGGCTTAATCCACTGAGCCACCCAGGCGCCCCATTTTTCCCCATTCTTTGACTTGCACTAAACCTTGTCCTTTTCCCTGAAGTCCTAGCAAACTGAGGCCAGATGAATTGAGGTAAACCTCAGGGAAATTGCCCTAACAACTCATGTTTATACAGTCTTCTTCCTTTTTTTTTTTTTTTTTAAGATTTTATTTATTGATCTGACAGAGAGAGAACCTGAGAGCACAAGCAGGGGGGAGCAGCAGGCCAAAGGAGAGGGAGAAGCAGGCTCCACAGGCTACCTGCAGACCAGGGAGACCTGTGCAGGACCAATCCCAGGATCCAGGGATCATGACCTGAGCCAAAGGCAGACACTTACCAACTGGGCCACCCAGGCGCCCTGTGTTTATACAATCTTCATGTCTGTTGCTGAATGGGTGACTTGGAAAGATCACCAGAGGCATTCAAACAGCAGACTAGGAAAGTCTGTCCTCATCTGCTGTCTAGGAATCTTCTCACTTTAGACACTGGCCTTCTCATTTGCTTCAAACGTAAACCTGTGTTTTTCTTTTGTTTCCATAGAAAAACCTCTTTATTAATCAACCTGACTGCTTGCACAATAGAGCTTAACTTTGAGAGCCCACCTACTTGACTGCCTCCTAAAATAAGACATCTGGTTAACGGAACTAACGTATCTTCAAGACTACAACTGGTTTCATGAGATACAGAACAGACCTCTTCCCTAAGGTGCAGTACAGAACAGTTAAACTCTGGTTATGAGGGAACAATGTATAGTGTCTAAAAGTGGTGACCCTCCCCATCAGATGGGGGCCCCCAGATGTGGGACAACAATCGGGTGGAAGCCTGTGACCCAGGAGGTGAAGGGACTCACCTGAGGCAGAACTGAGTACGATGTAGGGGAGGGGCGGGCAGAGTAGCAGAGGAGAGGCTGTCTGCAAGCAGTGGGTGGGGGCAGTTTTTAAAGAGGGAAGGTGGGGCATCTGGGTGGCTCAGTGGGTTGAGCCTCTGCCTTTGGCTCAGGTCACGATCTCAGGGTCCTGGGATCGAGCCCCGCATCGGGCTCTCTGCTCCGCAGGGAGCCTGCTTCCTCCTCTCTCTGCCTGCCTCTCTGCCTACTTGTGATCTCTCTCTCTGTGTCAAATAAATAAATAAAATCTTAAAAAAGATAAAAAAGAATAAAGAGGGAAGTTGAGGAGGTATGGCAACCTATGGAATTTTCCCCCTTGGGGTAGCTGTGCCTGGTTGTAAATTGTCCACTGCTCAGTTAGGGCCTTTATATATTTGGGGGACGTTGACTGATGGGCCCATCTGTACTCAGCCAGGGGGTTTTGGTAAGCCTTTGGCCTTGGTAAGTTTCCATTGCTGAAGACTGTTGTCTAAAAGCGACCTCTACACAATGTTTATGGGTTACATTTTCTTGGTCAAAAGGAAGACTTCCCATCATTCTAACTGACCCTGGGCTTATCCATGTTGTGACAGTTGGAAAATAGGAGGGGCCTCTTCATACACAGTTTCTCTATACACAGTTCCAGTGGAACCAGTCATTGGACTGACCCTCTTATTCATTCATTTATAGGGGGCCAGGGAAGCAGAGGGAAAGTGACAAGCAGACTCTGCACTCAGCATAGGAGGCTCCATCTCAGGACCTTGAGATCTTTCATGACCTGAGTGGAAATCAAAAGTTGGACGCTTAACCAACCGAACCACCCAGGTGCCCTAAGAGGACAAATTTTGCTATTCATTTACCAGAACACTTTTGCCCTGGTGGGGAATGAGGGCTCATGAAAACATGATCGAGAATCTTTCTGTCGGATCTGGCCAGGGACCTTTAGGTCCAGTGCCCCAAAGACTCTTCCCCAGGGCTGGCTGTCTCCCTGTGTTGAGGGTGAGGGTTTGGGATTTGATCCTGACTAGGGACCGGCTCCTAGATGCCTTTGAGGCCACCCCCAAGGCCACTGGGCTGGGACCCATCGGATTGTCCACTGCAGAGGTGCCCCCCACTCCAGCCAGTGCCCCAGGCTCCCCTAGCCTCTGCCTGCGTTCGTGGTCCCCAACCTGGACCCCCATGGGGGACTGCTCGAGACTGGTTCCGGGGCTCTGACTTGAAAATTGTTGCGTTTTTCAGATCTCTGAATCTGAGGGTTGAGTGCTTTTCATTGTTGCATGTGAGTTTGTTTTTACGACCATCCTCCGCCCCACCCCCCCACCCCCTCACCCCCCGCCTTCCCCCCACTTTTGCCGGCCACTTAAAGCTCTTGCTATAAATCTCTATTCTTTGTAAGTAAATAAAAGATGAGGGGAGGAGAGGGGGATTTTGGTCAATTACTGCTCAAGCAATAGCTGCTCAATAAAAATCGTTAGACTCCTTGGCCCAGGTAATTCTGGTCTACAGAATGGTCTTGGATTCTACTTGTAAGATAATTAACTCCTCTTGCTGCATTTGCCTTCGTTCATCAGCTGAAGTGGACACCCACCTGGGCAAGATTAGTGACTACTCGCCTGCAACAAATTCCCGCTGAAGTCCTAGGAGCAAAATGGAATTGGTTTTCTAGCCTGTTTTCTAGGATTCCTCAAGGAATTTGATCAGTACTCTGAGAATTAACCAAAATGGGATTATCTATCTCGGCTCTTCTTTTGTGATTTCTCTACTTCTGAAACGTGGCATGAGATGATACCCAAAGGCTGCAAAAGCAGAAACTGACTTCACAGTTGTCCAAACCACCCAGGCTAAGGCTAGGTACCAAAGAGCACTTGTAGTTAGAGGAGCAACGCTGTTCCATTCCTGTAATCCCAACCTTGACCCCTCTGCAGCAGGGGTAGCTAGAGAGGTCCTCATCCCTATCCCTGAAGATTTGAGGAGTGGTCAAAGACAAGGGGGACTGAAAGCATGGGTCCAAGCCCCCACAGACCCCACAATTTAGGCCCCTAGCTGCCTCCGACTAGAGTCACATAGCCCTTAATTACTGTTTTGTTTTTGTTTTGTTTCTCCCTCCCACCCCAGCCCTTAGTTACCCTTAAAGAAAACCTTTAAAATTGCCTCAGGACATAACATAACACTGCCTCCTGAAAAGTCTGTGGGATACTCTTCTGCCCGAGATCACAAACATAATGTGCCATGTTTGCACGAAAATAATAATAATAATTTGCAGTGCAGTATTCGTCCTGAGATGGAGAACTTTTGCCTTTGTGCTCTAGAGATGACATTGCCAAAGCCATCTTCCCAGGATGTCTTGCAGTTCCAGGCCCCTAAAACAGAGCAGCCATACCCCTGAAGCAGCATGATCTCCTCACTACCATCCCACCAGAATCAGACAGAATCACCAGAAGGGACAAGATGACCAAGAAAGGAAATACTATAGCTGGCCATTGATTATGCCGAGTGAGTCAGCATGATCCAAGACCCGAGACCCTTATCCTGACTTTTCACTCTTTAAAAACCCAGGTTTATAAGCCAGCCATCGGGGCAAGTGGGACTTGAGCATTAGTTCCCTTCCTCCTGGCTGATATCACACCAGCGAAGAGCCTGTCTCCACGGTAAAAGCCCAGGGTCAGTTTTTATTGGCTTGCTGCACAGTGGGTGGCCAAACTGTTATTTGGTTTGTGTAAATCCCCCAAGGGAAGGAAAGGGAAGACAATACGGTGGGGGACTTTTTTTTTCCTTTCCTTTTTCCCCTGAGGTATAATTTAGTCACAGTAGACTTCCCTCTTTTTGGCATATTATTCTATGACTTTTGACAAATACAGCTGTGCAATCACCATTATAATCAAGACAGAACAGTTCCATTAACCAAAAAATCATCCCCTATCCCTATGCCCAGCATCTAGCAACTGCTGCTCTCTTTTCTGTCCCTATAGTTTTACCTTTTCCAGAAAGTCACTGAAGTGGAATAATTCTCCATGAATTCACTGGGTCTGGCTTCTTCTACTTGCTGTGATGCTTTTGAGATTCCTGTATGTTATATGTATGTTATATGTATCAGTAGTTCCTACCTTTATATTGCTGAATAGTGTCCCATTGTACGGATGTACTTATTTGTGGTGTTTTCAGTTTTTGGAGACTATGCATAAAGCTGCTGTAAACACTTGCTTTCCGATTTTTACATGAACATGAGTTTTCATTTCCCTGGGATAACTTACCAATGGGATTGTTGAGTCACAGAGTAAGTGTACACTTTACCTTCTAAGAAACTGCCAAACCAGTTTCCGACGTGGCTATGCCATATTGCATTTCCACCAACAAACTGATTTTAGTGTTTTGAGGGTTGAGTTGAGGAGGACCCAATCCCCAGGTATGTGGGATACCTCCAACCACAACTGGGTATGGGGGTGAGACTTTTGATATCTGAGGGATGGGTACCGTAGCACCCCCTCTAACAGACAGCCTCTGGCGAGTCAGGACGTGGAAGAGGTGACTTCTGGGTTGCCTGAGTGTCATGGGCACTGCATGCTGATGCCTGGAAGTCTAGGTGAAGGGACTTACAGCTGACCTTAGCAACCACAGGATAGTCAATTCCTACATTCTTAAAGCTGTAAGTATTAAAGTTCTTGTTTGATTCTAAGGAAGGAATCCTAGAAAATGTCTTTGCGGCCACATTTGTAGATGGGGCTGAGCTGGGTATGACTTGTAAAAATAAAGAAATAGAATGCATAGCCCATTTGTCTTAGAGCATTGTATTGAGTTTCTAGTACCTGTTTATGCCAGTCGTTATACTCAGCACTTTACGTACATTATTTCAAATCCTTAAAACAACTCAGCCAATTGAGTATATGTATCATTTAGGTATGAAATTTAGGTATCAAAATTGAAACAGAAGATAATGACTCTGATCATGTTGCAACATTGCTTAAATCCTTTGATGATCCTCTCTGTTTGATATCCCACCATTTCCCCACACTCCTCCAAGGCCCAACCAAACTCATGTCCCCCTATGTCTCTCTACTGTTGCTTAATCTGAGGCCCTCTGTACATGGTACTCTCTCTGCCTGCCATGCTTTCCCTGCCCCTTTCTTCTTTTCACCCCCACTCCGTTTTTTACGACCTCCTTCTTGTGTTCTCTCACTTGAAGTTTTTCCTGACTCATACAAGAGGGTCAATGATTGTCTCCTTTGTCTCACCTGTAGTTGGTACGCCCTTGTCTCCTTGGCTGTTAGTCTGAGATTGGAGAGATTCCTTTTCCTCTGTGCCTAGTACAGAGCCTGGAGAGTAGGACAGAGTAGCTGTTTACTGTCAAGCACAAGAAAGGGAGAAAGGGGCGGAAAAGGGGAGAGGGAAAAAAGAAGGAAGATACTTACTTTTGTAGCCTAGTACCACACAGAGAAATGGTAGTTTGGACTCAAAGCTATACATCAGCTTTGGCCTATCTCTCATCTTCAATTTAAAACAAATACAAATAAAAATTCTCTTAGAGTCATCAAGTCTCAGACCAGAAGAAACCCTAAAGGTCATCAAAATTAATTTCCTCTTTCTGCTTTTTCTTTTTTAATGCTACCTTAAATGCAGGCCTATGTTCACATATTATCTCCCATTATCTTCATTTTGCTTTTGTTGTTGTTACCGAGTTGTGTTTATTACCTAGATTCCTTGCTTTTCCATTATTTCATTTTGATCGTGTATCATCCATTTTGATCTATGACACTTCTTTTCAGATATTACTTTGATACCCCTTCCTTCACTCGTGCCAATTTTATCTACCTGTATTAAGGAAACAATATTGTTTGTAAAAGACACTCATTTCTGATTCAGTGTATTTGGGAAGGATATTTCCTCAGAAACTTTTATATCATATTGTTATGTGGGAGCTGTATATAGAAAGTCTCATAAATGGAAATTTGTATATATGTGGGGGGCAGGGGAAGATAGCACAATAGAATTACAATTATAAAAGTAATCCAGGGAGGTGCGCCTGAGTGGCTTAGTTGGTTAAGCATCTGCCTTCGGCTCAGGTCATGATCCCAGAATCTTGAGACCTAGCCCTGAGTCACAGGGGAGGCTGCTTCTCCCTCTCCCACTTCCCCTGTCTATGTGCACGCTCTCTCTCTCTCTCTCTCTCCCCCCCTCTTTTTCTGTCAAATAAATAAATAAAAAGTAATCCAGGGCACTGGGTGACTCAGTGGGTTGAGTTTCCAACTATGGATTTTGGCTCAGGTTATGATCTCGGGGTCAAAAGGTTGAGCCCCGAGTAGGTTCCTAGCAGGTCGAGAGTCTTCTTGAAATTCTTTCTCTCTCCCTCTGCCCCTCCCCTGCTCACATTCACTTAGTCTCTCCCTTGCTCTATCTCTAGAATAAATAAATAAATCTTTAAAAAAAAAAAAAAAGCAATCCAAGCTACAAGCCGATTGGTATTATTGTCAAGAAATGTCTTCAGGGAGGGGCGCCTGGCTGGCTCAGTCGGTTAAGCACCCAACTCTTGGTTTCAGCTCAGGTCATGATCTCGGAGTACTGAGGTCCAGCTGGGTCAGGCTCCATGCTCAGCATGGAGTCTGCTGGGGATTCCTTTTCACCCTCTGCTCCCCACCCCCGACACTCTCCTCTCTCTCTCCAATAAATAAATAAAGCAGAGTCCAGAAAGGGAACAGTGGTCAAGAGTGTCAAAAGCTGCAGGTGGGTTGGATGATGTCAGACCTGAGAGGTTCCAGTGCATTTGACAACTAGGTGCTCAAGAGGCTTCGTGGGCCAAGCGGTCCCACTCGTCGGGTAGTGGGGACAGAAATCACACACGAGAGTAAAGGGTTAGATGCAGAAGAACATGGAACTAGCAAGCAGATGCTACTCTCTCTAGAAGCTGGACTGCGAGGGGAAAATGAAAGGAGGAAAATAGGGTTGAGAGGCTCTTCAAAGGCACAGAGTGCCTTGCACAGTGCCTGACCCACAGAGATACTCATTTCTGTATTTACTGAAGAGCAGCTGAAATAACAAATTGCTGAATAACTGAATAACACACCAGGGAAGACGTCTGTGCTCTGAAGTGTTTAAGTACTCATTTACATCTCTTCACAGGAGATGACAGAGAGGATAAAGCAGAGAAGGCAGAAGCAGGGGTCCCCGGAGGGATGGTGGGAGACTTCATGCTGTAAGCCATGCAGGGTGAGGCCCAAGTGCAGGGATGTGTGCCCTGGAGAGCAGAGAGCTTGTGAAGGGGCCTCACTGCTGAGAGAGGGGCTGGAAGCAGTCAGATACAATGCCCGGGATAGCAGGATAGCAGATGACAATGGTTAAGTGCCACTGTTGTCTTATGCTGAGTATTTGGGGAGAGTGAAAAACCCATCTAGCTGTCCAGGCTACTAGAACAATGCAAGTCAGCGCTCAGAAGCAGAGACATCTTTTTTTCTGTCCTCCACTTTCCCAACAAGTCAGGTCTCATTTGGGGGAGTGTAGATTTGAAGAAGTGGGAAAGCAGGAAATATTTAGAGCAGGCCCAGCAAGCGTGGCTGACTGGGTGGAAACAGGCCTGTGTTTGGACGGTTTTCACAGAAAAGCTAGAATAAGCATACCCTCCCTGCAGAGTTGCTGTGAAAATTGTAGGTAAAAGACATTTTAAATTATTAAGGGTGAGCTGTAGCTATTATCATGGGCTAGTTTACAAAGTCCTTTCTAGGGGCGCCTGGGTGGCTCAGTGGATTAAGCCGCTGCCTTCGGCTCAGGTCATGATCTCCGATCTCTGGATCCTGAGATGGAGCCCCGCATCGGGCTCTCTGCTCCGCAGGGAGCCTGCTTCCTCCTCTCTCTCTGCCTGCCTCTCTGCCTACTTGTGATCTTCTCTCTGTCAAATAAATAAATAAAATCTTAAAAAAAACAAAAAACAAACAAACAAAAAAAACAAAGTCCTTTCTAGGTGGTAACCCACCTCTATACTTGTACCCCTCATTTCTGTCCCTCCTTTCTCTTACCTTCTCTAGTTCGGGTTGGTCGTCTTATTAAAGGACAAAATATGGGCAAAGTGTCTGACATAACACCTAAAATATGCACAACTGTGTCACTGAGTGCACGCTGCTAACCCTCACTCCCCCTCCCCACAGTCTCCTCTTGCTGCTGCCTATCTTTGGCCCATGAGCGAACCCAGGGGCATTCTTCTTTTGCCGAAAGTTTTAAGGAATGACTCTTCAGGTGACTCGAGCCTGATTTACAACCTATGCTTCTGGGCAAGTCACAGCTTGGGGACCTAAGGTGACGATAAAGCTTAGTTTGTGCAATACCCAGCCAAATCAGCAAAAATTCCGCTGTCCAGTTTGCAAAATCCTACAAGGCATGGTATCAACTCAGATATTTCCAATCCACAGCGGCCAGGAGATCTGTCTTTCCATTAGGAAGCATAGACTCAGTAATAAAATCTGTTCTTTATTCAGTTCTCAGGAGACTGACCTTTTAAACATGACCTTTGAGTTTACCCAGCAAACAGAAACCCAGGAGTGTGGCCAAGGGTCAGGGTGGAGAAGAGCTTTGAGGGCTGGTCATGAGAAGGGCATTGAACTTCACTTAAGGGACTCCAGGATCTTCCACTAACCCACCTGCAAGTCCAGCGTCCCGGGGCGCCTCAGCTTCCAGTCTGTCAACGCGAAATGGCCATTTCTGTGCCATCACAAGGCGACTCCAGTGTGTGTACCTGGCATCCCCCCCACCCCCGCCTTAAACGGAACCAGCATTAACCCTGACCTTGCATCCCAGCTCCTGAAGCCCAAACGCCACTTCTCTGAGGTCCGCTTGCTGGGTGACCAGCGCGCGGCCAGAGGGGACCCCACAGCCATCTTCTAGCAAAGGGCAGTGCTTGGGCTGGGGGGAGGAGCAGCCTGGTAGGTTCGCGGGCACCGAGGGCGGCCCAGCTCCGCGCCCTGCGGCTTTCGCCCGCCGGAGCGAGAGCCGGCTGTAGGCGGCTCCTTCCTGTGCAAACTTTTCTGTCCTCTTCCTCCTCCCGCCCGCCCCACGAGCTTCTCGGCGCCCAGCGTCCAGGCTCCCCGCCCTTGGCGCTGCCTCGGGGTCGCCGCGCCCCGCAGCGCAGCCCTCGGCGCCGGCCCCACCCCGCGCTCCAGGCCGGCCGCCGCCTGAAGCCGATGGCAGAGGCGGGCAGACGCTCTGTGGAGCCCCTGGGCGGGCCCGCCGGGCCGGCAGCAGCCGAGGCCCCCGAGCCCCAGGAGCCCGCCCCGCGGCCGGCGACGGCCCTGCGCAGGCTGCCCGGGGACCCGAGCCCCCGCGGTCGCTCCCAGAGCGACCTGTCGTCGTGCTCCAGCAGGGGCCGCCCGCTCCGGGTCCACATCTCCGGCTCAGGTAAGGCGGCTCGGGGCGCTGGGGACCGGGGGAGGGCCGGCCGGGGCAGGTGGCCGCGGGACGCTGCGGGCCCCGGACGCCGGCAGGAGGGGAGGGGCGTGGAGGGAGCGCTGTGGAGGGCGAAGCTGAACTGCCCGGTGCGTTTCTTCCGCTCTCCTGCCCGCGGCTCTGGCCCTTGGTCCGGGATGCTCCAGCCAGGCTGCGGTCGGTGCGCCGGGTGGGCGCGTGTCTCTCCGGACTAGGGTGCACCCCCGGGGTTAGTGAGCTCGGCCGCGCGGCGGTGTGGTGCTGGGGCCACCGGCTGCTCTGGTTCTTAGGCTCGTCGGTCAGGAAGAGACTTTGGTCCCGCGGAGGGGTGCGGTCCCCTCAGTCTGGGGGCTAGGGTCAATGCAGGTCTTGGAAACCTTCTTAACTGCTCATGCTTCTGAAATAAAGAGTTGTTTGCGGTTTGCGGGTTTGAGCTTTTCCGCTCTGTAAAAACGCACGCAGGTGCTGCTGAGAGTTTGGCCCCCTGTGTGCTCACTGGGTTCTCGCTGTTACTCGACCGAGGCTTCAGCCAGCACCTCTGCGTTTGCACGGATCCGCTTAGCCCTTGCCTAGCGCCGAGGTCCCCCCTCTGCGCGGGGCTCACGGCGGGTGCTGGGGGCTGCTTTGTGCACGCGGGCCGGCAGAACCAGAACTCGGCCGAGGGCGGGTGCTGCTAGCGTTTCGCTGTGTGTAACGTGAGGCGAACCACTTACCCCTGTCTCTCATATCTCGGTACTTAAAGTGGGGATGAGAGTGTGGAACTATCACACAGGGAGGTTATGGGGATTAAATAATTAATCATTTTTACATGCTCTTGAGCAAAGCATTAGCCTAAGAACTGCAGAACTGTTTCTAAAAGTCCACGGATTTGTTAAGTGCCCAAGGATTGTTTTCCGATTTGCAATCTAGGGAGGATGCATGGAAGCTGGAAATGAAAGCTAACATCAAAACTACCCCTAGCAGCCAGAGGCCCTTGCAGTGCGGGGCACCCTCCACCACCATCCGCCATGACCCCTTTGAGGCTCTGTGCTCTGAGGTCAGGCCTTTGAGCTTTGACTCAACCTCACATCTACCTGAAGCCAAGTTTCTTGTTCAGAAAAGGCACATCTCGGTATCTCCGACTGCGTGCCAGCTAACAAGCTCTGTTTTCGATCAGAACACTCCATTTTCTTATGCTTGTAATAATGTTCACCGTACAAGGTGTATACTTAGTATCAGAGGTGGTGTTAATCAGACTTTGCAGATCATTTTGGATAAAGCCCGACAAAATCGCTAAACACAGGTAGTGGGATGCAGGTCACAGTATTTGAGAAAAGAGCCTTCTGCCAAATTCATATTGTGAAAAACATTGAATTGAATAGATTACCTCCTGCTTATTTTGTCTTGGCCTGTTGGAACTTAACCCATGGATAGTCTTGATTGATTTTTACAAAGATCAACATTCAGATGACTCTTAAGAATCAACTAAAAATTAGTCAGTTTGGTGGCTAGATAAAATAAGCATAGCTTGTATCATCGTTTTTTCATCTTCACACATAGAAATTAAGGGCTGTGTGCAGAAACAGGACAGTAAAGAACTTTCAAATGTGAGCATGCAAAGTACATGTAATGTGAACCGTGGACTTCAATTTGTAAAGTTATGTCACTCCCAAGAACTCTGTATCTTAAAGGATGTTAGGAAGTGACAACTTTCAGCTGAGTTGTCCCCGGCACCCCAGTACGCTGATCCACGCGTGAAAGAGTGCACTTCTTCTAAATTACTATATTCCATTTTCAGAACTGAGCCCTGCATTTCTTTAAGAGCCGGCTAAGTGTGACCAGGAACTCCCCGCATTTCTTAGAGTCTGAGAGAAAAAGGATGAGCTGACCCCTCCCACACACACACACACACACATACACACACACACACACACTCAGGATTTCCGCAGAATCCTGCAGCCTCTGCATCCATCTTGGAGAAGCAGCTAGATGACAGGCCTGGGATAACAGAATTAATTGATATAGAGCCCAGTGGGAACATTACACCACCTTGGGAAAACATTGTGTGGCTTGGTGTAGGGCAGCCCAATTTCCAAGCCCTCCCCAGGAGCTCTGCACTCACGTGGGCACTCTCCAGAGCTAGATCATATGTTGTCCTACTAGAACTGGCCGGGACCAGCAGCAGGGGCTTCCCAGCAGAATCTCAGACCCTACACCAGACCAACTGCATCCAGATCTGCACTTCCCAGATTCTCAGGTTGTTTTTAGGCAGGAACATTGGAGAAGCCTTATTTACTGACACTGGCTTTCAAAGTTGGTTATGCAGAGGAGTCACCTGGGGAGTTGAAACAATAGCAACAACAAGAACAAAACAGTTTATGGCTGGGGCCCTCCCCCCAGGGATTCTCATTTCATTGGCATCAGGTACAGCCTGGACATTGGGTGATTCTGATATGTAGCAGAGCTCGTGAACAGTGTGTCAGCATAGCTTGCCGCCATGTGTATTGTGATGCTGTGGCCAGGGTTGTCCTGGGCAAGTGTCAGGTTGAAGGGTTTGGTTTAGTGCCTTCCCGCACCCCTATTGGGACTCTTCTCTGCTGCTACCACATCCCAAATGGCACCTCTCACTCCCATTCGTGATTCTAGCCATTTGTCTGTAAGTCCTTCCTAAGGGTTCATTTCTTTTTATGTTTTATTGTTATTTAAATAATCTCTGTACCCCACATGGAGTTCCAACTCACAACCCCCTGAGATCAAGAGTAGAACTTCCCACTGAGCCACGAGGGGCCCCACCTAAGGGTTAATTTCTAACAATGAGTTAACTCACCTTGGGAGGGTGTTCTGTGGGTAGGGGACATCATGATTTGCAATGATGTATGGCTGGGAGGGAGCAGAAGAGGGGAAGGAAAAGGAGACTGGAAGTTGTCATGGGTTGTCAAAGAACCTCAGTCCAAAAAAACCATCCACTCGCAGGCTGCTTGCCTCTGTCACCCCATCCCTACTTCCTCTCCATTTTTCTCTCCATGAAAGAAAACTAAAAACTTGAAAGTCAGCCTCTAGAATTTTGCCAAAAATGGCAATAAGAGTCAGTCCAATATGAAGCATATTTTTAAAAGACCTCTGTGTGAGCACTGTGTTGATGCTACTGGGTTATCACAAGAGAGTCTACTGTTCCTGTCTGCGCTTTACTACTAGATTTTTGTCAAGAAAAACATCTCAGACTTCAGGAGCTTCTATTTAACTTGTGATCTGTGCAGTTATTTTTCTTCACTTGATAAAAATGCATTGCATTGTCAACAAAAACTAGTTTTATATTTTAAAATCCATATAAAATGTGAAGAAACCCAAATATATTCAAATAAAAACATTTAAAAACCATAACTTAAATAACAGAATTGATACTTAAGCCCTTTTATTGAGCTTATAAAAACTGAGGCTTTTGCTTTAGAAAAATCCAGATTGATTTTGCTTTGTGGTTTTTGAGCTCATGGTTCTGGAATTCAACAAAAGCTCTGGATATTTAAAATCTGGCATTCCTTTGTAAATGGAGTGATAGTTTACCCATTAAAAAAAAAAAAAAGAAAACCCTGAAATAAGCTTTTCATGGTATATAGACTGGTGTTCTCTTAACTTTCAGACCCATGTTTCCCTGCATTAGTGACTTCAACATTGTGGGTTGCGACGTGCTCTTCTGATAAGCCCAATGTTTAGTGACTAAAGAACCGTAGGATACAACCCAGGGCATATTCCTTCTGGAAGCTTTCAGCAAGTTCTCTATGCCAGGTGCTGTGCCAGACGCGTTGGGACACGAGGTGTTTGCTATCTTCAAGCAATGACTCTTCTTCTTGCACGTTGGGCTGCACAGAACAAGAATTCTGTGAGGCACCTCAAAAAAGTGAGGGATGAGCGAATGAGACAGTTAATGAAAGGATGTACAGCACCAGTCTCATCTCTTTTGGCACCCTGATTCACCTCTTCTGGCACCCTGATTGACCTCTTCAGCATCCCTTGCCGTGTTGCATGTAGGCGTGTAGGTAATGGCAAATCTAGTATCTTCGTCTGGAGTCTTTGATCCCTGGTATGTTCAGTGGAGAGAGAGTGAGAAACTCTCTTTCAGTCCATAGTCCACACCCACAGCTGTCTGGCCGCAGGCATGAAATGAAATGCTGCCCTCTGCGACTGGCTCTGCAGTTGTCACCTGTCCCCCTGGGGGAAGTCCTTGCTTGTCTACACCTTGCCGGTGCTCTCAGAGCACCTTCCACTGCTCTCCAGGGATATAATTATTCGGGCCACTGTTTGCCTGTTCAGTTATTGTTCTCCAAAGCCTAATGCTCTGCTAGGGTGGCTGAGTCCCCAGGGGCTCCTGGGCACCATTCACAGCTGGACTGGAGCTGCCCTAGGCCAGGAACCATGGATGCCTGCTCACTTTCCATGTGTGTAGCTCAGAGTGATTTTTTTTTTTTTTAACCAAACAAAGACCATCTGGCTCTAAGTTTACTCTCTGTCTTGGCCTCCTTACAGGACAGCAAAGCTGCCCTCTTGGGAAAGGGGGGACAGTCTGGGCAGTGCAGGTGGGTGCTGGACAGAGCAGACAAGGGGTGCTCAGATCCAGCCTGTGCCCTGCCCTGACCAAGCTGTGCCCCGTGGTGTCCAGGCATCCTCCCCTGCCTTTGCACAAAGGCCCTGGGCTTCGCATCTGGCCAGGAGCCTCCCTTGGTCCGGCTTCATCTGAGAAGGGGTGCCTTTCATCTCGTTCTCACAGAGGCACCCCATCAGCTGATGCTGTTCCCATACCCGAGGTTGACACATTTGAAAATTCAACTTTACCTGTTACCTTGTAGCAGAGGCTGAAAAACTTTAAAAGTCATCTTCTCCTGTTAGGTAAGGACTTACTGGTTAAGTCAGGTTGCTCCTGACCTGGGGCTGAGACGAGAAACTCGTCAGGAGCAGAGGCAACACCTGGAAGCATTTCCCCAGGTTCTCTGGGGCATGGCCACCTGGCATGGAGCTCCTCTTTGCCTCTTTGCTGACCAGATTTCTCAGTCTCGAATCAGAACAGATTCCTCGGCTTCACAGGTGCTTCTCCATCCAGCTGCTTATCAACACCAGGCTGGCTGGCCCATGTGGTAGAGCATATAGCTCCTGATCTCAGGGTCTTGAGTTCAAACCCCACTGGGTGTAGCGATTACTTAAAAACTAAATCTTTAAAAAGAAAAACAAAACAAAAAAAAACCACATCATGGCTTCTACCTAGCTTACATCAACCTTACCTTTGCTTCCTTTCAGCTCTTGCCCTTATGTTTACCTGAAAACATTTCTTCACATTTCTTAGCTCACATTTCCTGGAAGAGATCTATTGTTTGCAGCTACATTTACCTAGTAGGCCATAGGTCGTAGGTCATGGAGAAGCCTATGGATTGTCTGCCCTTGATTTTTTTTTTTTTTTCAGATTTTATTTATTTATTTGACAGACAGAGATCACAAGTAGGCAGAGAGACAGGCAGAGGGAGAGAGGAGAAAGCAGGCTCCCCGTGGACAGAAAGCCCAATGCGGGGCTCGATCCCAGGATCCTGGGATCATGACCTGAGCTGAAGGCAGAGGCTTTAACCCACTGAGCCACACAGGCGCACCTGTCCTTGATTTGATACCCACTCAAACTCAAACAAGCTGTGGCCTAGAGGTGGGGTTGTACTAATATGGCCACTTAGAACTGAGCCTGGGCAGTTTCCATTCATTTACTCATTCACTCATTCATTCATTCATTTGGTATTTATTGAGGGCTACGATGTGTCAGACACTGTTCCAGGCACTGGATGTGAAGAGATAAACAGATATGTTGTTGTTTAAGATTTTATTTCTTATTTTTATATGTTATTTTTATTTCTATTTTATTTTATTTTATTTATATTCTTTGATACAGAGAACACAGCAGGGAGGAGGAGCAAAGGGAGAGGGATAAGCAGACTCCCTCCTTGCTCCCAGGCAGGGAGCCTGGCCTGGGACTCAATTCCAGGATCCTGGATCATGACCTAAACCAAAGAGAGATGCTTAACTGACTGAGCCACCCAGGTGCCCAAGGCATGTGGTTTTGCAGTTTGGGGGTAACTCTGAGAGCAGAGACCATTCAGATAGGGTGTGGCAGTCCCGGTACAAAAGCATGTGTGGTCATCTAAGCTATTGTCATTCGCCATAATTATGCTAAAAAAAAAATGACTTGATGATGATTTCTTCTGGTTTCCAGAGGATGCATGAAAAGCTAATTATACCCAAACTGGGCAAGCTCTAGTTTAAATCGGTAGGTAGTTCGCTGGTAGCATTGAGACTGATGGCAAAGCTGTGGCTTTATTTTGAGCTCTAACTACTGCAGGGCCGGCACCAGGAGAGGGATCCTATCTTGATTTTTCATTTATTCATTAAATTAGCAAACAGCCAATGGGCCAAACACAGGCTGCAAAGATATTCTTAAGGAATTCACAGTCCAGTGGGAGAGGGACAAGCAAATAAACCAATAGCTGCAGTGCAATAAAGTATGAGCTATGACTCGGGCCCTGTCCCAGGCTGGGGAGTAGAACCCCCGGAGGCTTCGCTGTATGGAATAGCTCCAGGCAGGGTAATCAGGAAAGACTTCCTGGAGGAGGTGAAACCTGTGCTATCTGCATGCAAGAGGAGGAACTGGAAGATAGAGTTGGGTGAGGTGGCAGAGGAGTGTTTGGGGAGAGGAAACAGTATAAGCCAAAGCACCGAGGCCTGAAGCAACCCAGCGTGGCCAGAGAACACTCCCAGTTTCTTTGGCTCTCCGTTGGGTTGCTGTGGGAGAGGGGACAGAAGGGAGACTGGGGTCTAGGCCAAGGCCACAGAATGAAAACATTCCTGTGTCTGAATGTTTCCAGGGAGACACAATTTAGGTGACATTTGTAAGGCATTTGCAAGCTTGATAGAGTGTATTGTTCTGAGTGTATTCTGACCGGGACACTGAGGGATGATGATGGAAGAAGCCCAGACAACTGAGATCTGAGACACAGAATCATGGTTGTTATCTGTGTGACCTTGGTTAACTTACTTCCCTTCCTTCTGCTTGGCTTCTTAATATCTGACCTGGAGAGGATCAGTAACAGGAACACCTAGCTCATGGTCTTTTTATAAGGCTGAAACATGGAAAAACTCGAACTTGAAAGAGCCACGAAAATGCTGGCACTGTTTGCATACTTCGGTTATGGAAATTACTATGGTAAATTAAAATTGTGCATTGATTTGTCTCCTCCCTCATACTGTAAAGTCACTGAAAAGAGAAAATGTGTTTTATTTATTTTTGCTTCCTGTGTTCCTAATACAGGGTCAAGTATATGCTAGGTGCTTACTAGATGTTTACAGAATTAATGCATGAATTCCCCAAAAGGCTGTTCTTTGGACATCAAGTATCGCTACATCGAAAATTAGGCTAAATAAATAAACAAATAAAATTGAACATTGGGTAGAAGCTCTGATGTCCAAAGGTTTTAAAATGAAAAAAATAAGAACAAAACAAAACCAAAAATGAACTAACCAGAGTTTTTGAGGAACTGCTCATGAGATAATTAGACCTTCCTTGGGGGAATTGTGGAAACTTCCCCTTGTAACATCCACAGAAGAAATTTGTGAAAGGGAAGTTGTGAATATCAGTCCAGCAAGGCCGGTGATGATGGAATTCACGGAATAGGGATTCCGCAGCCTCGCTGGGAGGCAGCGCGGCGGGTTGGATGCACGCGGGCGGTCAGGTGGGCAGAGAAGGAAGTGAGTCCTTCTGCCGATCCAGTCCTGCATTATTTACACACACTATACTATTTCATCTTCGTAGCAACCCTATGACATAGATCCACCTTTTAGATAAGGAACCCTGCTCAGGTGGAGTAACCCAGCCAAGTCCCACCAGTAGTAGAAAAGTAGTCCAATCAATACTCGGATCTCTCCAGTCTCAAGGCTCACGCTCTTTACTCCCGCACGCTTACCTGGGTGCGTGCCCATCGCCTCTCCAAGGAAACAACTCACACGTACCCCCACTGACAGGGAGAAAATGCTATCACACATACTATTATATATTATATATATATATATTAATATATAATATATAGTATAAAAATACATTATGTATATATTATATAGTAATATATTATATAACATACTATCATATATTATATATTGCACATATAATATATACTATATAATATGTGGTATAATACATTATAATAGTATATTGTATATTATATATAGTATATATATTATTATATACACATACTGTTATGAGAGATCATAATAAACACCTGTTTCTTCCAAAAGTTCATTTTTTTAAAACATTTTATTTATTTATTTAATAGAGAGAGATCACAAGTAGACAGAGAGGCAGGCAGAGAGAGGAAGAAACAGGCTCCCATGGAGCAGGGAGCCCAATGTGGTACTGGATCCCAGGACCCTGAGATCATGACCTGAGCAGAAGGCAGAAATTTAACCCACTGAGCCACCCAGGTGCCCCCTCAAAAGTTCATTTTAAGGCTGCAGCCAATTATCTGCGTATTTTTTTTTCAAGATTTTATTTATTTATTTGACAGAGAGAGAGATCACCAGTAGGCAGAGAGGCAGGCAGAGAGAGAGGAGGAAGCAGGCTCCCCGCGGAGCAGAGAGCCCGATGCGGGGCTCGATCCCAGGACCCTGAGATCATGACCTGAGCCGAAGGCAGCGGCTTAATCCACTGAGCCACCCAGGCGCCCCTATCTGCGTATTTTAAAGTCTACCCAACACTTCCAACTTCTTGTATAAATAGTAAATTTGGATTAATGGGGACAGGATTCTGGGATCCCATATTTTCAGACAAGTACGCGTCAATTATCATTACTTAAATGCATTGTTTTAAACTAAAACCACTCAGTCTTGGAGTCATGTGTATAACTCATGCCCAAGTACCATATCTTGTCTCAAAGAACAAGTGTAGTTTCAGTTAACGGTGAAGCTCAGGGATAAAAAAAACAGCAACACTGAAGCAGCGTTAGTGTTTTAAAAATACCGTACTGGGTGACTCACTATCTTTGATCACACTAGGTGAAATTTGCACAGAGAAGTAGGTTGCACCAGCCTGCCTTAGAAGGGGCTCTGAGATCTAGCTCCCTTTGTGACCTGTTGGCTCAGACTTGACATTTATATGTCTTACTTTGCAGTTTCTTGATGTCTCTGTGAAGGCTTGAGAAAAAGCGGCTACTGCTTATCCTTCATAACAGGAAGAAACCTGTGACTTAAAGAAAAGTACAGTATCTGTATCCAGAGCTCATGACTATGACCAGGGCAAGAATATCATAGGTGTGATGTTTCAATTTTGGATCAGCAACTGACATAGTTTAAGTCTGTAACAATTTATGGCCATGATTTATGTTACCAGTGTTGGTCGGTAATCTTGTTTTGTCTTCATGTATGTTTTAGCCTACCTGAATGTTGCCATGGCTTCTTTTGAGGTCTAATTTCTATTAAATAATGATTAAATAGCCTAAACATTGATAACAAACATACATTAACCCCTCTTTTCTGACCTACTGGGCATTATAAATCTCTGGTTTCTGTTCCAGATGCCTGGATGAAGGTGATAAAAACGTGTGCTGATGATGAACAATGCGATTGATTGATAGTTAAAAAAAAAGGTTACAGAACTTATGTCTTCAAACAAATGTTATGTTTTTTTTTTAAAGATTTTATTTATTTATTTGACAGAGAGAGATCACAAGTAGGCAGAGAGGCAGGCAGAGAGAGTGAGAGGGAAGCAGGCTCCCTGCCGAGCAGAGAGCCCGATGCGGGACTCGATCCCAGGACCCTGAGATCATGACCTGAGCCGAAGGCAGCGGCTTAAACCACTGAGCCACCCAGGCGCCCCACAAATGTTATGTTTTAAAGCATCATACTAGGGACACCTGGGTGGCTCAGTGGGTTAAACCACTGAGCTCAGTGGGCTCAGGTCATGATCCCAGGGTCCTGGGATCGAGCCCCACATCGGGCTCTCTGCTCAGTGGGGAGCCTACTTCCCTCTCTCTCTCTGCCTGCCTCTCTGCCTACTTATGGTCTCTGTCTGTCAAATAAATAAATAAAATCTTTTAAAAAATTAAAGCACCATACTAGAAGACTATATGCTTATACCAATTATAATTTTTTTAAGATTTTATTGTTTGACAGAGAGAGTGCACAAGCAGAGGGAGAGGAAGGAGCAGACCCTGTCCAGCCTCCCTGCTGAGCAGGGAGCCAGAGAGCCCAAAGCAGAGCTTGATCCCAGGACCCCGAGTTCACCTGAGCTGACGGCAGGTGCTTAACTTAGCTACCCAGGCACCCCTGCTTATATCAAGTATGATGTTACTGTAAACTAAACAGTGTTTAACAAAAGTTTAAGTGGCTGCCTTCGGGTCAGGTCATGATCTCAGGGTCCTGGGATCAAGCCCTGCAGTGGGTTCCCTGCTCAGTGGGGAGCCTGCCTCTCTCTCTCCCACTCCCCCTGCTTGTGCTCTCTGTCTCTGTGAAATATATAAATAAAATCTTAAAAAAAAAAAAAAGGTTTTGATCCTGAAATGTTTGATCCCTCATTTTAGCCACTTGCCTGGGTAACAGCACAATTATAACTCTAAAACTCATGCCTTTCTTTCAGAGCCATAGTTTTATGTCAGTGGGGCAGATTTGAAAAGCATTCTGGAAATGGCTGGGATAGTGACCCCATTGTGGGATTACATTTCTTGCCTCCCAGCATGATTACTTTGGTGGGAATAGCAATCATTTCAACATCTAAGTCATTCATGTTACTTTATGGGTAATATTTCCTACCCCAAAAATATATAGCCATGTAAAGAAATGTGTGCTGGTAGGCAGGGTGGTTTGGATCACCAGATCAGTGACTCTGAGACTGAGAGAGGAAAGAAGGTGACTGACATTTGTGGGGTCGGGGGGAGGTACCTAGTAGGATGGGTATGAGGATTACCAATTGAAAGCAAGGATTTGAACAAACAAAGATATTTTTGTAGCAGTAATGGAGATTGCCATGTCTGAGCAGAACAGAAGAGGTTCCCATTGATTAAGTAACTAATTAATTGATTAATTAATTAGTTAAAAGTAAACTCTTTGCTCAACATGGGCCTTGAGACCCTGAGACCTGAGACCAAGAGCCAGCCAGGTACCTCTTATTATTATTTTAAAAAAATATTTTTTTACAAAAAAATTGTATAAAATCAGGAAGTAGAGCCCCAAATCAGGAAGTAGAGCTGCATCTCATGAGGCCCAGACTCAGGAACTGATCAGTTACCTGTGGCCAAGAAGGGTACTCTCTCTATTCCTCCGGCACTTTTCCTTTCTAGGGATCTATCTATCTCCTTCCATGCATCTCTGCTTCCATTCATCCTCGCATACCAGATTTCTCTGCTGTTACGAACATGTTTACTGCAGTTCCCAAATTCACACATCTTCAGTTCCAGAGAACAGACAGACTCCTCAGTGCCCTTGGATCCCATGACTAGATGCCCAGCCTGGGCCAGGTAGCCATTTCTGTAATGAGCTATATCCATTATGCGGGACAAGTGAGGCTGCTGGCTTGTACACGTACACGTCATAGGTGTGAAGATCGTTCTTAGATAAGAGATGAGGGGTGATGGGCGAACACTTCTAAAGTTATGCTTCCTCCGTGGACCAGAGGACCAGCAAGGTGGGGAATTCCTGAGCTTCGGGGAAGCTGAAGTATCACTGAGAAAAGTCACATTCTTGTTAAGGTGAGAGAGAAGAGATGGGATAGAGTAACAAAATTACATGGGTCAGGAAACATTTGTCTCTAATGAAGTGGGCTTTCAGTAGCACAGTGGGGTGTCTTGGACTGGTGGGGATGGGAGCAAGGAGGAGGGATTTTCCTGGGGAACAGTAAAGGTGGCTGGGGTGCAGGATGGGAGCATGTTGGGGAGTGGGCCCCAGGAAGCGAACAGAATAAAGAAGATAGGGAGAAGACTTGGTCATGAAGACAGACATTCTTCTCTCTGTAATGGGATACCCGATGTCCTACCCTCCTGCAACAACCACCACACCCACTGTAGGGTAAATTTTACCATGGGCTGTCTGGACCCCTTTTATTTGTTTTTAGTTTTTTATTTTTTATTAGCTTCAGAGGTAGACTTTAGTAATCCATCCCTTGCATATAACACCCAATGCTCATTCTATCAAGTGCCCATCCCCCCTACCTCCCATCCAGCAACTCTCAGTTTGTTTTCTAGAGTTCAGCATCTCTTATGGTTTGCCTCCTTCCCAATTTTCATCTTATTTTATTTTTTTTTTCTTTCCTTTCCCTATGTTAATCTGTTCTATTTCTTAAATTCCACATCTGAGTGAAACCATATGGTATTTGTCTTTCTCTGAATGACTTATTTCACTTAGCATAATACCCTCTAGGCCATCCACATTGTTGCAAGTGGCAAGATTTCAATCTTTTTGATAGCTGTGTAGTATTCCATTGTATATATACCCCTACATCTCATCTTTTTTATCCATTTATCAGTCAATGGACATTTGGGGTGCATGTGCCCCTTTGAATCACTATGTTTGTATACTTTGGAAAACAGTATGGAGTTTCCTCAAATAGTTGAAATAGAACTACCCTATGACCTAGTTGTGCAATTGCTGGGTGATAGGATAGCTCTATTTTCAACTATTTGAGGAAACTCCATACTGTTTTCCAGAGTTGGGTCCCTTTTATTTCCGTTTAGCCCTCCGTGGTCATTTGCACTAAACCTTCCTTCCTTTGGGAACCTTAATAATGGGTCTGACACAGAGGTTAGGCCTGTGCCTCTTTTCAAAATGCAATCCTGTGGTAGTGAGTTTGATTCAAATCCTGGCTCTCCAGGGATTACATTCTCTCAGATGGTAATCCTTGCCTCTGGAGCCTATTTGGGACATGGGATGGCATTCCTCTGGCTGGTTTGATTGAACATTTCTCAGCTTGGGTTTAGAGTTGGCCTTAGGTCACAACCAATTTGTCCAGACCTGATGGATAGTTTTCACCGGGATGACAAATTCCCAGAGGGCTGAGATCTGAAAGAAGTCCATGGCCTCAGGGAACGGCAAGATGGGAGCGTTTGCTCAGGAACATACAGGGAGGCACCAACAGCTGATAAGCAGCTGCAGAAGGAGAAAGAGGTGTTCTGAGCTTTCTGGTGCTGAAAAATCTGCCTTGTCCATCAAAACCTGTGTGCACGTGTTCCTGTGCCACTTCACTTCCTCCTTTGACTGCCTGGCTGTCACTCCTGCTTTTCCTGTATACACCTACTTTAACTGTTTTCTGTACACACCTACTTTAACTGTTGCTCTTGGAGCCCTCTCCTTCCAAGACTTCCCTTGATGATCATTTTTGCAGGCCCTCACCTGTGCGAAAGTATTGCTGTGGACTGGGGAAGGGGTGTCTCGATATGATTCAGCTGGTGCCTGTGCCCCATCAAGGAAGCCCTTAATCCCAGGCTGTGATTTTCAGGCATTATCACCTTGCTGCTTTGTTAAAAGTCAACAGGCAACAAAGGCACACCACAGAGGATGGAAAACTGAAGTCCTAATCAGCTACCCCAGAAGGCACCAAGTCTCCCATTTGCTTCTAGGTGGGCATTGGGTGATGTCTCAATGCCTTAGTGGGTGACTCACCTCAAGTGTAATGGTCTGTTGATCTCATCTGAGTTCATGTGCAATTTAGGTGACAGAGTTATGTTACTGGATGTAGTGTTTCTCAAATATTACTATGCTTATGAATCACCTGGGGAATCTTGTTGAAATTTAACAGGTTTTGGGTAGAGGTTGAGTTTCTGCATTTTCACACAGGCTTCTTAGTTTTGCTGATGCTGCCGGCCAATGCACACACTGAGAGGAGTGTCCTCTCTGGATAGTGTCGACTGTTTTAAGGGTGAATTTCTCATAACATTAATGCACCTCAAAATTCCATCCATGGAAACTTCATCTCGCTTGAAAGTCTACTCTTGCTTTCCTCTTTGGAAAATCTTACTATATATTATTTGTAATAGTTAGAAGCACTGAAAGACTTTGAGAGAGAGAGTGTTTAGGACTTAAACTTATGTAGGATATTTTGGTTCAAGAGTGCCCATGTGAACTGGCTCTTTAGACTTTTATTCATAAACCCTTTAGAGTCTTGTGTCTATAGGGTCAGTAGATGTTAGGAATAAAAGACAGAAGTAGAAGAGTGCTTGGCTGGCTCAGTTGGAAGAGCATACGACTCTTGATCTCAGGGTTGAACCCCATATTGGGTGTAGAGATTACATATAAATAAGTAAATAAATGAATAAACAAACAAACTTAAAAAAATAGAAGTAGATTTTTGGGGGGAGAATGTAATTGCTATAATATTGTATTAGTTTCAGCTATACAACATAAATGATTTGGTAAATGTATATATATTGCAAAATGATCACCACAATAAATTTAATTAATATCCAGTACACTCATAATTATAATTTGTCTTCTTGTGATGAGAACTTTTAAGATCTACTCTCTTAGCAGTTTTCAGGTATACAGTACAGTATTGTTAACTGCTGTCACCAGATTATCAGATATTACATTCTCAGGATGTATTTATCTTATGACTTATAAAGTTTGTTTGTCTACCTTCACCTGGATTTTTTTTTTTAAAGATTAAAACATTATATTCAGTGGAAATTCAAAACTCAAATCTCTTTTTTTCTTTTTTTTTTAATTGATTTTATTTTAGAAAGAGAGTGGGGCAGAGGGAGAGAGAGAGGAAGAGGACCTCAGGCAGACTCCCTGCTGAATGTGGAGCCTGACACAGGGCTCGATCTCACAACCCCAAGACTATGACCTGAGCTGAAACCAGGAGTGGGACACTTAACCGACTGAGCCACCCAGAAACCCCTCAAATCTGTTTCTTAAGATAGCACTACCTAAAACATGAGAAGACAAGAGTGAAAAATGAATATACACTTTTGAAAAGTTTTATGTCTGTGGAGAATTTTCATTGCTTCATTCCTCAGGGTCAGTGATGCCTTTTGTAGAGCAGAAAGGGCAGAAGCTGAAGGAAAGGGGAGTTGAAGTTACTGATGCCCAGACCGGGCTGTGACCATGGAAATGAGAAGGGACAGCTCAGGACCTGTTGCCATGACAGACGGGCCATGCACCTCCGTCTAAGGGACCCCCGAGCATCAGAGTGTTGGTGCTGCCCCGATAATTAAGAGAATGCTGGAAAATAGGCAGATTTGAGTATGTGATAAGAAGATACATTAGTTTTGTCAACTGTGGTTAATGGTAGACTACCTGTGGAAAATACCCTGTAGATGTGAGAAATATAGCCATGACCAGGGCTACAACTCTAAATGGAGAACATTGACGTACTGTGCCAGTCACGTGACCCTTTATTATTGCCTTGGATATTACAAGAATGTTCCTACATCACCAGTACATTCAACAAATTATTATTAAAGCAACCACTGGGGGCACCTGGGTGGCTCAGTTGGTTAAGCAGCTGCCTTCAGCTCAGGTCATGATCTCAGGGTCCTGGGATCGAGTCCCGCGTCGGGCTCTCTGCTCAGCAGCGAGCCTGCTTCCCTCTCTCTCTCTCTCTGCCTGCCTCTCTGCCTACTTGTGATCTCTCTCTGTCAAATAAATAAATAAAATCTAAAAAAAAAAAAAAAAAGCAAACACTGTGCGGTAAACTTCAACTTTTTATATGAATATACCCGGTCTCCCCTCTCTTTGAGCACAACCTTTTGAGTAGTGGACTTTTGTAAACTCCACAGTGCCTCACCCATAGTAGTTGCTTACAGAGCATTGGTTGGAAGTGACCGATTATATTGGGACTCTCTGTAGTCACCCAGAAATGGTGAGAAGCCACAGCTGGAAAAAAAAAAAATGAGAAGAGTAAGAGCGTGTGGTGAGGGAGGTTAGCAGCACTCAGAACGCCTAAGAGAATCTCAGGAATAAACACTGAAAAGACATCATTGGATTGCGTGGAAGCTAGTGGAATTCACAGCCAAACACTTTCAGTGAGGTTCTGGGGAAGAAACCCAGAGAGACACTGGGGGAGGTGGAGTTGAAGGGACATTTCAGGACCAGGACCACGGGTGGAAATGAAGCGGGGGTGGGGGGGGTGGACAGAGAGGAGGAAGTCACCATCAACAGTAAGAGTCTTCTTGTGAAGCCAGTACTTCCCACACAGCAACTTTCAGTCATCTTCCACTTGCGTAGTATGCGTGCACGTCCGTGGGTGATGCTAAGGACGTAGCAGATGGTGCTCCCAGGTTTAAAAACAAACCGAAGATCAGTTTTGAAAGGCTGGCATGATCTGTCCTGTTCAGCCCCCCATCACTTGCCAGGTATTCAAGGAGAGAACTGAGCAATGATATTTCATCCAAAAGCTTAGAGGGAGAAGAGGGAGGAGTCCAGTGTGAACTGAACCCAACTTTCGATCTGTAAGAAGGTTGACTGGCAGTTTAAAAGGAGAATGAGTGAGTAAGGGAGTGGGGGGAGCAGGGGTTCAGTGGAGTCAGGGACGTGAAAAATCACAAGAATTGGGAGGTGGGAGTTGGTACACAGAAAACCATCTGGGTTTGTTAACTGTTGCTCATGGAAGTTAGATGCTTACCATGCCACGGAGGCTGAGAAACAGGGGCCCTATCTTCAGGTGTCCTTGGAACAAACAGTAAATTCTTTCTGCAGCCTTGAGTTTTCTTAGGCAGACACTTTAAAGGTTGAGCGGGTGGCAGGGGTCCTCCTAGGATGTGACCTTGAGCTATTAGAAACCATGTTAGTGTTTGTTCAAATATTTATAGGCCAAGGTTGAGGCCTCGTCAAGAAGGGGGCTCAAAGAGGAACTGTCAGGGAGAGAATCTGTCCATCGAGAGCGAGACAAGAGAGACGATAAACAAAATACATAAAGAGTGTTAGAGGGTGAGAATAAAGTTGGGAAGGAAGAAGGGAGTATTGGGATAGAGGGAACATTTGAGTGAAGCCCTGAGGGAAGTGATGGTGAGAGCCTTGGGGGTAGCTGAGGGAAGAGCCCTCCAGGCAGAGAGAAGAGCAAAGGCCAAGGCTGGAGGCAGGGGTGTGTCCTTTGTGGAAGAGAGGCCAGAAGGGTGGAGTGAGCTGGGGAAGAGGGTAAGCTGTGCACTCTCAAGGGGGACAGGAGGCTCTGGGCCTCTGAAGAACATTGTGACAATGCTGACTTATTCTCTGAGGTGGGCAGTCAGTGGAGACCTTCGGGCTGTGTGTGTCATGCTTGATGAAAAGGTGGACAGCGAAGTTGGGGAGAGGACTGTTATCAGCCACACGGTTATCAGCGAAAGAGTAAGTGCATATATATGACGGAACAATGGTGTCTGCCTCTTCTCTCCCACATCCTTTAGTTAATAGACAGTAACTAGCAAATTAGTGGATCCTCTCAAGTTACCACTGTGTGGGGTGGCTAAGCTAATGGACAACCTTCAGAAAGTCATCTCACCTCCAACAATTTGCCTTGACGTTGAAGACCAAAGCACAACAATTCTCCACTTTTCCAGCCTCAGCAAACTCAGTTTAGATGTTCCCCATCATTAAAATAATACCTTTGTTATATAAAAAGTTCAACCCAGGGGCATCTGGCTGCTTCAGTCTGTAGAGCATGAGACTCCTGATCTCTGAGTCCTGAGTTCAAGGGCCACGCTGGGTGTAGAGATTACTTAAATAAATAAACAACAAAAAAGTTCAACTGATACAGATATATATATATATATATCTGTATCTATATCTATACATCTATCTATCTATATCTATACATATATATATAGATCTATACATATATATATATAGATAGATGTATAGATATAGATACAGATATAGATATAATAAAAGCACAGTTCCTCTCACATTGAGCTTGTGTTCTTTCAGGCTACTTCTCTGGAAACAGGAATAATTTTTTTTTTCTCCTTCACAAGTTTGGGATTATACTGTGTGTACTTTTTGCAAACTACATTTTTTTTATGGTGCCAATTTTATTTTATTTTTTAAGATTTTATTTATTTATTTATTAGAGAGAGAGAAAGAGTGATTATGAGTCAGGGGGAAGGAGAGAGGGAGAAGGAGAAGCAGACTTCTGGCTAAGCAGGGAGCCAGATGTGGGGCTTGATCCCAGGACTCTGGGATCATAACCGGAGCTGAAGGCAGACGGTTAACCGACTGAGCCACCCAGGCGGCCCTATGGTGACAATTTTAAATACCGTTTAAGACATTGCAATTACAATACAGTGGTTATAAAGTACAACATCATTTCCTTTACCGTGCCTGTATTGCATATTCAACTTTCAAGAATACCCAGTTTATTTACTAGAGAGCTCAGCTTTAAAATTGCCATGCAATTGCAAATTACATTTTCCACACAAAATTTCTTGAGCATTCGTGCATGTCAATATACATGCACGAATTTACTCATTTTAAACATATTTAAAATGAATAAAATTTAAAATAAAATTTAAAAAAATAAAAATAAAATTTAAAAATTTATTCATTTTAAAGTTTGCAGAAAATATTAGTGTATCTGTATATTTTGTGTAAGTACTTCCCTGTTGATAAACATTACATTTTTTGCAGCTTTTAAAAAGATCACCTTTAGGGGCAGCTGGGGTCTCAGTGGGTTAATCCTCTGCTTTCCGCTCAGGTCATGATCTCAGGGTCCTGGGATCGAGCCCCATGGTGGGTTCTCTGTTCAGCAGGGATCTTGCTTCCCCCTCTCTCTCACTGCCAGCCTCTCTGCCTACTTGTGATTTCTATCTGTCAAATAAACAAATAAAATCTTAAAAAAAAATAAAGAGTGGTCCAACTATATGCCACACTTAGGTATTCTTCAAAATATAGTTTTAAAAAAGTCACCTTTATTCGGAATCATAAGGGTTTTTTAAAATTCTTTCCGTTATGAAAGTGTTAAAAAATATCACTTTGTATAGTTAAGTACATTTAGTTATTATTCAACACATAGAGCAGTTTTCTTGCAGTTTACATGATTGAATTTAGCATGATCCAAACTCAAATATCCACTTCTTGTTATCTTTCAGTGTCTTGTATCTTTCAGTGTCTGCAGCAAATATTCTATTTTTCCCCTAATTTTTTTTAAAGATTTTATTTATTTATTTGACAGAGATCACAAGTAGGCAGAGAGGCAGGCAGAGAGAGATGAGGAAGCAAGCTCCCCGCTGAGCAGAGAGCCCTACTCAGGGCTCGATCCTAGGACCCTGGGATCAAGAACTGAGCTGAAGGCAGAGGCTTTAACCCACTGAGCCACCCAGGTGCCCCTCCCCTAATGTTTTGATATTACAACCAATGTTCAGGGAACTTTGGACATATATGTCTCTCTGCATATGTGAAAGTATTTCCATGAGAAGATGCAAAGGTTATTAGATTCCCCCTCCGCCAGTTTTATTGAGATAAAATCAACATACGACAGGTTGCCGGTTTTAAGATCTAGTAAGTACAGCTGCATTTCCCCCCCCAAAGTCTACATGAATTCTTATTCACAGCAGAGTGTGAGGGCCGATTTCCCCATACCCAGGCCAGGACTGGAAATTAATGAGCAGTTTTTGGCTTCTGCTGGTTAAGCAGGTATACATTGTGTCTTTAATTTTACATTTTTCTGATCGCTAGTGAACCTGGAGAGTATTTTATATTACCGGCCATTTGCAGTTTCCCCCGGGGCTCACATCTTCCGCCCTTGCCCTTTTTCTGTTGCATCGCTTTCTCAGCTCCTGGTGTGGTAAGGGTCATGAGCCTCTGTTGTACCCTTGGAAGTATTTTCTGCTATTTAGTCACTTTCACTTTGCTCTTCGTGCCTTCAGTTGCTCAGGAACAATGCAGGTTTGATGTGTGAAGGTACGCGTTTATACACAGTATTTACAAATAGGCCATATATGTCTGTATTTGCTTTGAAATGCCCTTTCAATAAAGCCACTGGGGCTTCTGCGATGCTTATCTGCGCTTCTCGCGTGGGAGGGAGGCTTCCTGCTTTGCTCCTGCCTGAGCCTTTGTGCGGGGCCTGCGTTAACTGGGCATCACGGCGGCGGTGATTCAGAAGAGAATGTATTTACATTCAGGTCAGATTACCGTGAACATCTGTGAATCCGGGGATCACTTCTCGGGGGGCTAGTTAAAATGTGGGGCACCACTCTGCCTGGAGCAAGTTTCTGTTGTCGTTGCTGTGCAGATTGGAAGGTATCCCTTGGAGCCAAAAGCCTTCCCTGCTTTCGCACCAGCGCAGCACTACCGCTCCCTGCTTCCAGCCCTCATCCCCGTATTCCTTCAGGACCAATGACTGTCACCATCTGTGAGAACCTGTGCGGAACAAAGGACGGCCAAGGGGCGGGGTAGGGGGGATGTGAGGCGTGGCTTTCTTGTGCCTTCTATCCTCTTACTGTGATGGTCACCAACAGAGATGCTCCACATGCCCTTTATGGGTTTATTTTCTGCTTTTCCTCTTGCTCCAGTTTGCGTTCCTAAATTTCTGGCCACGGGGGCACCTGGGTGGCTCAGTGGGTTAAGCCTCTGCCTTCGGCTCAGGTCATGGTCCCAGGGTCCTGGAATCAAGCCCCGCATCGGGCTCTCTGCTCAGCGGGAAGCCTGCTTCCTCCTCTCTCTCTCTCTCTGCCTGCCTCTCCAACTACTTGAGATCTCTGTCTGTCAAATAAATAAAATTAAATAAATAAATAAATAAATAAATTTCTGGCCACGGAGAGGCAAATAAAACGGACAGCCACCTCAGGGAGTGTCAGAATTTACTTGATCAGGTAGTACCCTGGCCACCTGTTAGAGGAATTTTTTTCCCCTAACTAATCATGTGAGTTGCCTTGTTGTCTTTCTGAAGTGTTGACTGGACCACCTATTCCCATCTCCCCAACTTCCATTTGTGGATAAAATCTAATTATCACCTCTGGATGGGTTCTTGTCATGCAATATAATCACAAATACTGAAGAATTTAAGGCACATTTACATTTGTTTGCTTTCATTTTGTGTTTATTTTTTAGGCTTTTTTTTTTTTTTTACGATTTTATTTGAGAGTGAGAGAGAGAGAACATGAGCATGAGTAGGGCCTAGGGGCAGAGGGAGAGGGGCAGAGGGAGAAGCAGGCTCCCCACTGAACAGGGATTTTCCTCCCCCAACCAGGGCCTTCATCCCAGGACCCTGAGATCATGACTTGAGCCGAAGGCAGATGCTTAATGGACTGAGCCACCCAAGTGCCCTCCATCTTATATTTAAACTGATGTTTAGGGGCACCTGGGTGGCTCAGTCGGTGAAGCGTCTGCCTTGGGCTCAGGTCATGATCCCAGGGTCCTGGGATGGAGGCCCCTATTGGACTCCCTGCTCAGCCAAGAGCCTGCTTCTCCCTCTCCCTCTGGTGAGGGTCCACATGGTGACTCATGCTTGCCCTCTCACTCTTTCTCTCAAATAAATGAATAAAATCTTGAAAGAAGAGAATGAGCAAAAGGAAGAAAGGAGGGAAGGAAGAAGGAAGAAACCAAAGCTTTTTCACTTTTAGTAATTAATCTATTTATAGTGTCACATTGGAGTTAGTAGTAGAAGGGGCAGTGAAAATTCAAGATCTTTAAGAAATTGTTGAAGGAACATAATTCAGGGACCTCAGAGAGGTTTCTGTCCTCTGTAGCTAATTACCAAATTCTCCAGCTTGGATTAGAATTTTTCAACAAAAATTTTATGACATGAGATTCTATATGGTCTAACCCTTGGTTATTCTGGACTTTAGTCCTTAATTTATTTATTTCAAGACATTAAATATGGACTTTCATTCTGGGCATCTCCAGTGCTCCTGGGTGCCAAGAGTTAATGGAAATGATGTCCAAAGACACAAAGGCAGATGTGCTACTTGCCTGTCTTCCTTCCTCTTAGAAACCACATTTGTCTTTGAAATAAAAATGAGGCCAGAGAACAGGGCCTGACCAGCTCCAGTCTCACTTAAGAGCGGGGGGAGGGGGGAGCAGAGGAACTGGCTGGACATTTCTCCACAGAGTTCACCAGTAAGAGATTGATTTGGTTTGACCAACTTCTCCTTTTAAAGAATAAATGTTACCTGTGAGATAAAGGCCATTTTATGGTCCTTCACACTCCTATGTGTGTTAATTACTTTCTTCATCATCATCACCTCCAGTTTGACTCTTACTTACCCCTTTTCAAGGATGAGGGAAGTTAGAGGAAGTTTCTACCTTGGGTCCTACAGCCAGTGAACGCCAAGCAGGACTCAGATCCAGGTCTTCTGATTCCAAGTTTAGGGTTGCAAATCAGTTATACTCTGGAATCTGTGGGAACAAGCGCTTTGGTTGGGGGTTGAGAGAGGAAGAAAGAGAAGGGTATGGAAGAGTCAGAGGCTGGGTGGGCTACAACAGGTGTGGCCTAATGCGGAAAGAGCTCATTGCTGTCACTGCACAGGGTCTTGACGCCCCATGAACTGATCCCGCCATGTGGCCTAGTCCAGCGCCTCGAGACTCTGGCTGTTCTACTTCAACTTCTCCTTCCAGATGGTCTTATCTCAGGCCTGGACACACTAATTCCTGGCAGTTTCCACTCCCGCCCCACCCCTTCCTGCCCCTCCTCTCACTCCCCTCCATCCCTCCATGCTCATTAGCATGCTGTGATCTTAAAAACACAGACATGTCATTTCTTTTGCCTGGATTCTGAAAGAAACATAAAGGTGACACCTCTTGAGTGGGAACATAAGTTAAGCCATGTTCTTGAACATGGCAAATTCAGGCTTGTGGTCCATGGAATAAGCTAGAACCATCTACCAGCCTTGATTGAGCACCATCTGCACATTCCTGCCAGACCACCCTTCCCAGGGCTGCTTTCATTTTCCTTATTCCTTCCTCAGAAATGCACTTGAAGGATGGATGTGATCCCTCATGTCCTGTCCTGCCTCACCTATTTCAGGAGCCCCACCAGCATGAGCCCTTTCCCCCTTGGACCTCCCTTGGGTCCAAGTCCTCTGTACAGACTCCGCTTCTTCTTCATTATCTCCTGCCCTATGTCTTCACTTGTGCCCCAGATCAGGAATGAATTGGAAATGGAAAGAATTAAGAGAAGCATTGTATGATTAAAAATGTATGGGCTTTATTTGGATTCTTATTCAAACAAACTGTAGAAAAAAGCAATACTGGATATTTGATATTAAGGAATTATTTGTTTTTAGGTGTGAAGTGATAATGTGGTAATGCTTTAAAAAAAAAGTAATGGTCTTGGGGCACCTGGGTGGCTCAGTCGATTAATTATCTGACTTTAGCTCAGGTCATGATCTTGGGGTTGTGGGATTGAGCCCCACATCAGGCTACCTGCCCATTGGGGAGTCAGCTTCTCCTTCTCCATTTGGCCCTCCCCCTGCTCGTGCTCGCTTGCTCTCTCTCAAATAAAGAAATAAAATGTTTTAAAATAAAAAAAAATGGTCTCCTTCTATTTATATTTAACAGTATTATAGGGAGAAAGAAGTTATCTACTCTTTTTTTCTCCAAAATGTTCAAATCTCCCTTATCTAGCTTCTTCCCTTCACTATATATAAATGATCTCCTATCTGCATTAGAAAGCTTATATTTCTAAGTACACATGTAGTAATAGTGCTACGTTTTTAAAAAATAAGTTATGAGTGTCACAGCTATTACAAAGACCAAATTAAATGTTTCCATGTTCATTTTCACTTGTTAGGACACATGGTAGAGAGACCAGGAAACACACTATTTTCCTCATTCTTACCTTTATAATTTTTCTTAATATCTCGGGCAGAAGGAGAAGAGGATACGTAAGTGAATTCTGCGGTGGCAAGGTAGATTTTTTTTACGATGGAAAGAGGTAGAGGTCCTTTTACAAAATTAGGTAATGCTGTTTGTTTATGAACGGGCATTTGAGTAGACAGGTGTGTTTGGATTTTCAGACTTTGAAGAGAATTTCAGGCCCTTGCTGCAGACTGTGGACCAAGAGGGGTGATCAGGTAGTTTGGTAATGCAGGAAGTCCCCTCTGATGATTGAGCAGCTGGAATGCGTGGGGGTGGCTTAGGCTTCTCCCTCCCTCAGTTTCTGGGAGGAAAGGAGGTCTGTTACAAAGCCCAGTGAAAGAAAAGGGGACAGTTAGCAGGAGAAACAGGTCAGAGTAGTTTTCAGCCCCTCCCAGCCCCTCTTTGGCTTCTCCCACATATGGGGTGAGTGGAGACTTGCTGGGCCACATGAGGAATGACCTAATCTTTAATGGTCTGTGAAGATTTCCTGGAATGAGATCAAGGCTTTCCCTGACTATAATATATAGGTGATTGTTCCAATTGAGCGAGTGTCCTTGTCCTCTACTTCTTTGGGGTAGCTTTGGATCTTAGCTGAAACTTTCTCATTGCAGGCATCTGCTTTTTATTTGCATCTATTCAAGCGGGTCAGCTCCAATCACTTTTCCAGGGCCATGAGTTCACAGCTAGAGTCCCTGGATCTAATGTGAGACCGGCCTGTTTCGAAATTGTCATGGATCCTACAGAGGAAATGTCAAGAGAAGGGAAGAAGAGGGAGAAGGGGAAGACTTATGAGTTATTTATTAGTTTGTGATACTATGTATATCAGTGGTAACTCTGCCCTGACATCTCTCCTTTCTTCCACCCTTTGGTCTTCCTGGTCTGAAGTAGGAAGAGACAATGGAGGAAGGAATTGAATATAATTCATTCATGAGCATGAAAGACAACGCCTTCTCTTCCCTCTCTTTGCCGTATAGCAAATATTGCCAGTTATTTTCCAATAGTAAAAAAATGAGGAATTATGAGGATTGTTACGAAAACATTATCAACATGTAGAGTTCTTGTATGAGAATTGTTTTAAAAAAATAAATAATTTGATATTTTAAAATCTTTTTGGTAAAAATTGTGTAGTATTATTTATTGAAATACAATAGTCTAGGTTTAAGAAAAATTAAAATCAATCCTGTAATTAAATGACTGCACTCATGGAGAGAGATCCTGGAAAAAAGTATGTTGCAGAATTTCTTTTCTTTTTTTCTTTTTTTTAGGGGGAGAGAATGAGAGAGTGAGCTGGTGGGGGGAGTATGCAGAGGGAGAGGAAGAGAGAGAATCCTAAGCAGGCTCCACACAGAACCAATGTGGGGCTCGATCTCACAACCCTGAGGTCATGACCTGAGCCAAAATCAACAGTTGGACACTTAGCCAACTGAGGCACCCAGGAGCCCCACACAATTTCTGTCTTTATAAAAAGAGCCCTGCAGTTCTGATTTTTCAGATTGATGGATTGATTGATTAGGAGTGAATATTTGATTCTACATTTCAAACTGGGCTAATTCATCTATGAACCATGGGACTAGTAGCCAATTAAAAATGACCGGAAATCTGACTCAGTTTTGAGCAACTGTCTTGAGCTGTCTTACTTAGATTCTGCCATTTACTCATCTGTTCATTTGATCAACGTCTTGATCATTTGATCAAGAGTCTACTACATGGAACGTGCCACAGGAAAAAGTGAATAAGACATCATTAGCCCCTGTACTTAGGATCTTTTTTCTGCAACACAAACAGACATCTGACTAATTTCACTTCCATTACCTTTCCACATAGTGTAATATGGGCTACCCTAGGAGGAAGACCTGACCTGGACTGGAGCTGTCAAGAGGGGTCACCCAAGGGAGGTGATGGATACCTGTACTGAGTCAGGAAGGATTAAGTGGGCATTCACCAGGTGAGGGAGAAGATATAGTTTTAGGCAAGGGGAGCAGTGTGGGTACGTGAATGGGAGGAAGTATAGGGACCATGGGAAAACGGTTGCAACGTAAAATGCAAGGGGTGTGTGTGTGTGTGTGCGCGCGCGTGTGTGGGAAAGAGAGAGAGAGAGAGGTGGGAGGAGAGTGATGTCAAGTGTTGACAGGGGTTCCAGGCTTAAGACGAGTCAGTACCCTAGGGAACTTTAAGTGATGATCTGGCCAGACTCCTGAGCCTGGCCTCCAGATCCGGTTAATCAGTCTTGGACCCAGTTTGGCTTAGTCGGTAGCCAGCCTGGCACAGGCCCAGCACATCCCCAACAGAGGCAAGGACTGGAGGAGATGCAGCAGGACTGACCTCCTTCTGACCTTGGCATGACACACGTGCTGCTGGTGAGCTATTCTGTCCCACTCAGGAGGCTCTGGACCCCTGAGCATGGTTTCCCTTAGGGAGACTGTGGCTTGTCCGTAATTGCGGGTCCCATTCCAGTACTGTTCAGTCTGCGTGTTTATATAATGCTTACCCTCTCTCTGAGCTTGGCCAGTGTGACGACCCTCAGGCCCTCCAGCACTGGTAGAGGGTGCTTGCGCATCCAGGAGACTATGAAGGCTGTATTCCCTGCTTCTTCGAGCTGATTATTCCACAATGGGACCTTGCCCAAAAAGACTGGGTGACCTCACATCAGACATAGACCAGGTAGGAAGGAACAAGTTGCCCTTGAAAAAGGGCTAACCTAAAGTGTTTCCTTCAATTATTTACCTCTTACTGCTTTTATTATATATGGAGATAAAAATGAATGTGGGAATTTTTTTTAATTTAATTTGAACCTGAAATATGATAAGTATGTAGCATGTCTTTTAAAAAAATACTAGGTACATTTATTTATTTATTTATTTATTTTAAAGATTTTATTTATTTATTTGACAGAGAGAAATCACAAGTAGGCAGAGAGGTAGGCAGAGAGAGTGAGAAGGAAGCAGGCTCCCTGCCAAGCAGAGAGCCCAATGCGGGACTCGATCCCAGGATCCCGAGATCATGACCTGAGCCGAAGGCAGCAGCTTAAACCACTGAGTCACCCAGGCGCCCTACTAGGTACATTTAGAAGGAATTTCATAACTTTGTTCTGATTTAATTCTGTAATTCTGAGAAAGTGGCATTTATAGACCATTCATACTAATAAAATGTTGAGTTGCTGTCAGTCTTCTCATTTTTGTTTGTTTGTTTGTTTGTTTTTATATTATAATTTTTTTCATTTTATTTTATTTTATTTCTTTTCAGTGTTCCAGCATTCATTGTTTATGTACCATACCCAGTGCTCCATGCAATACATGCCCTCCTTAGTACCCACCACCAGGCTCAGCCATCCCTCTTCCCCCCTCCCCTCCAAAACCCTCAGTTTGTTTCTCAGAGTCCACAGTCTCTCATGGTTCCTCTCCCCCTCTGGTTTCACCCAACTTACTTCTCTCCATCTCTAAATGTCCTCTGTGTTACTCTTTATGTGCCACAAGTAAGTGAAGCCATATGATAATCGACTCTCTCTGCTTGACTTATTTCACTCAGCATAATCTCCTCCAGTCCTGCCTATGTTGATACAAAAGTTGGGTATTCATCCTTTTCTTTTTTTTTTCAAAGATTTTATTTATTTTTATTTGACAGAGAGAGATCACAAGTAGGCAGAGAGGCAGGCAGAGAGAGAGAGAGGAGGAAGCAGGCTCCCTGCCGAGCAGAGAGCCCGACACGGGACTCGATCCCAGGACCCTGAGATCATGACCTGAGCCAAAGGCAGAGGCTTAACCCACTGAGCCACCCAGGCGCCCAGGTATTCATCCTTTTCTGATGGAGGCATAATACTCCATTGTATATATGGGCCATATCTTCTTTATCCATTTGTCTGTTGAAGGGCATCTTGGTTCTTTCCACAGTTTGGCAACTGTGGACATTGCTGCTATGAACATTGGGGTACAGGTGGCCCTTCTTTTCACTACATCTTTATCTTTGGGGTAAATACCTAGTAGTGCAATTGCAGGGTCATAGGGTAGCTCTATTTTTAATTTCTTAAGGAATCTCCACACTGTTGTCCAAAGTGGCTGCACCAACTTGCGTTCCCACCAACAGTGTAAAAGGGTTCCCCTTTCTCCACATCCTCTCCAACACTTGTTTACTGTCTTATTATTTTGGCCATTCTAACTGGTGTAAAGTGGTATCTCAGTGTGGCTTTGATTTGAATCTCCTTGATGGCTAATGATGATGAACATTTTTTCATGTGTGTCTGTTGGCCATTTGTATGTCTTCTTTGGAGAGGTGTCTGTTCATGTCTTCTGCCCATTTTTTGACGTGATTATCTGTTTTGTCCTCTCACGGTTTTTGTAGAGATTCAGGTCAAAAGACAAAATCATGCACATAAAACAAGGCCATGTGTTGTGAGGAGGGTGGCTGGTGAGAACACAGGGTTTTTGTTGCCAGAGTGTCTTGGGGAAACACCTGGTTCTACCTCAGCTGAGCCCCAGAGGTCAGCTCCAGACCCCATCTCCCTAGGCCAGTCATTCAACACACATCAGTCATCATCCTCCCCCGCCCCCCACTCCTGTGTTGTTCCCCCCACTTCATAATTCAGTTTCTCACCCCCTCAAATGATCTCGCTGTGTGTTGTTTGCATTCGCCTCCACACATACACAGACTAGAAAATAAGATAGTCTTCACGAGAACAGGGACACGTCATCTTCTTTTGAACTCTGTCTTTTGTTAGAATAATGGAATATTTGATAGTTAATATTTGTTGAAGGAATAACTGAATGGGAGAGGTTGTTGGAGAAGACTTTTTAGGAAGAAATTTTATGGTGGGCACACATCAGGCCCCATGGTTTGTCTCTTAGCCCTTTGGGGAAAGGAGCTGTAAGGCTAACTCCTGCACCATCGTGGGGTGCAGGAGACACGCCCAGAGTCCTGGTCTGATCAGTTCCAGCATATTGGCGTAGTCAGGTGTTTGGGGAGTGCAGCCTCTGAGGGCCTCTGACACAGCATGCCCACAGCTGTAGTGGTGAGAGCCTTATCAAGGGACCTTGAAGGTGGTTACCTGAGGGAGCGGAAGATTGGGAATGGAGACTCCCAGTTTCATGGGACCACTTTGCTGGGGACCCAGATCCCTGCCTCAGGAGTGGGGCTGGAGTGTGGCAGTGAGGCAGGGAGAGCTGGGTTATTACCACTCATGGGATCTCACCATGGGCCACTGGCTCACAAAGTCTGAGGAAATTCAGTTCACTTTGGATATTTACCTCCATCAAGAGGTAAAGTGGGGGGTTGCCTGGGGGGCTCAGTCGGTTAAACGTCTGCCTTTGGCTCAGGTTGTGATCCCAGAGTCCCGCATTGGGCTCCCTGCTTAGCGGGAGACCTGCTTCTCCACCTCCCTCTGCTTCTCCCCCTGCTTGTGCGCTCGCTCTTGCTCGCTCTCTCTCTGTCAAATAAATAAACAAAATCTTAAAAAAACAAAACAAAACAAAAAAGAAAACCTGTCACGGACGTGCAGGAGACTATTTTCTGATCGTGGTCTCTCAATTGTGTCCTGTTCTCTTTTCTCTCCATGTCTTGACATGTGTGATTCCCTGTGCTTTGAAAGACTCCTTTCTCTTCTTTCTCTGGTGGAGAGCTTGGAGTCATCCTTCAAAACCCTGGTCAGATGCTATTGCTTCACTGAAAACTTAATTTTAGCTCCTCTGGCCAGATTTACTTGCTCTCTTCACTGTGGTCTCATAGCCTTTCACAGTCGCTCTGGAATAATCTGTTTACTTCACTGTCTCTCCCATGGGACTGCTAGTTTTCAAGGATAATAATCTTGTGTTAAAATTTGTATATCTTATCTTCACCTCACAAAATCTTGTTATATAAGATAAAAGCAAATTAAGAAACATGTCCAAAGCACTCAAAACAGATAACTAAAAAAAAAAAAAAAAAAAAAAAAAAAATCAACCCCATTTTTTTTCTAGAAGGTAGTGAGTAGCTGGATAAACAAAATATATGCATACAGTGGAATATTATCTGTTAAAAGGAATAAAATTCTGACAAATGCTGCAACAGGGATGAACCTTGAAAATATTATACTAAATGAAATAAGCCAGACACAAAAAGGCAAATAGCATATGATTCCACTTCAATGAGATTCCTAGACTAGGCACGTTCATAAAGACCAAAAGGAGATTAGAGTTTGCCAGGAGCTAGGAAGAAAATGAGTTATTGAACAAGTACAGAGTTTCTGCTTGAAATCAGAAGTTCTGGAAATCCTGGTGCATGTACCAAATGCTATCGTTTGCATATATAAAAATGGTTGAAATAGTAAGTTTTATGTTATGTACATTTTACCACAATCAAAACAAAGGCAGTGAGTAGAGAAGAAATAAATGAAAGAATTTTCAATAAAATGTAAAACACAGTAAAAATACAAAGGCAGCATAGTTCAAAAGTATGCAGACTAGTTACACAGGACCCAAGTGACTACGGATTCTAGCAAAAAGTTGAAAAACTGTTTTCTTTTCCTTGACACTTTTCAGGAAAGTCAGGAAGATTCTATCATATGCATTTAATCTTCTGCAACATATATCACTGGCAGCAAGTGGTTTTTCCCAACCTTGAATTAAACATCTGTGTCTAGGGACACATGGGTGGCTCAGTTGGTTAAGTGTCTCTCTTTGTTCAGGTCATGTTCCCAGGGTCCTGGGATTGAGTCCGGCATCAGACTCCTTGCTCAGAGGGGAGCCTGCTTCTCCTTCTGCCCCTCCCCCTGCTTGTGCTCTCTCTTTAACAAATCAATAAGTAAAGTCTTTTAAAAATTAAAAAATAAACTTCTGTCTATAAAACTTGATCGCAAGAAGCTGAGATAACTGAAACTTGGGAGTGTTGAAATGTCTTGGAAAAGATTTTTTTGAAATGCCTTAGAAAATTAATTTCCTTGGTCAATTTTAATTTTTAATCTATGTTTTAACATTACAGAGATCCAAGTAATACTCAAGAGTGAAAATTAAATAAACAGTTATAACATTATTACTGGTTTTATATATTTTCCTGGGATTGGAGCCCTCTTTTATGTCAGATAAATCTTTGGCTTAGATTTTGTATTTTTTTTTAAATTTTATTTATTTATTCAACAGACAGAGATCACAAGTAGGCAGAGAGGCAGGCAGAGAGAGAGAGAGAAGCAGGCTCTTCGCTGAGCAGAGAGCCCGATGTGGGGCTCGATCCCAGGACCCTGGGATCATGACCTGAGCTGAAGGCAGAGGTTTAACCCACTGAGCCACCCAGGCGCCCCTAGATTTTGTATTTTTAACTCTCATGCACATTTAACTCATTAGAAAGGGGAAGCTCTCCATGAAAGAGTTGGAGAACAAGAGGTAACTGGGACGGGGGTAGCCCATCAGAGCTGATGATGAGCCCGTGGTTGTGTTTTGCATCCTGTAGAGGAACAACACTGGGAAGAAGTGCCTGGTGAGTGCCACGGACAGCAGTTCTCAGAAGGGCTGCTGATCGGGAAGCAGAGGCTTTGGCAGAACCTAAATGGCCAAGTCACAAACCGTAACAAGCCCTAAAAATAACAAATGCAACCCCAGCAAAATGAAAGCCCTGATATGTGGGAAGTATAATGGGAAATGTATCGATTGGTATATTTGACCAGAAGCATGAATAGTGATCACAAATAGAGATGGTCACCTTTTGTCCATCGGAGCGGGGTGTAAGACATCAATCACCATCAGCAGAGTTTTCCAGCAAGATTGACAACTCAGGTCAATAGAGGTGTATGAGTTTTCTGGTTGCAAGAGGCTGGACTGGAGCTAAAACTAGCTTTCATGTATTCCTTCTTTCATTCTACTTGTATTTACTGAGCAACTACTATATGCCAGGCATTCATTATTCTAGGTACTTGGAAGACATTAGTGAGCTAAATCAAGACCAAATTCTCTGCCTGCATGAAGTTTAGGTTCTAGCAAGGAAAGACAGAAAATAAGGAATAAACATGATGTATATATGCATTTTATTGTACATTGGAAAATGGTTAAGTGTTACAGAAAAAGGAGAAAGAAGAGAAAGAAAAGGAAACAGAGGTATGCCAATGGATGTGTGCTTGGGGGCAGGTGGCTACAGTAGGGTGGTCAAGGTTAGATTTATGGCCACAGTGATGCATGGGCAAATGCTCAGAGCAGGAAGTTAGCAGATAATTGGGAGACCAGCATTCCAGATGAGGGGGGTTTGAAGACCTCAGGGCTAGAGCATGATGGTGGTTGCAAGGTGAGTGGGGGAGAATGACAGGAGAGAGCCAACGGGATTTCACTTTGGATGGAAAGGGGAACCTGTGCAAGTTCTGAGCAGAGGAGTGACCTGACTTCATTAAGACTTTAAGAGGCTTCACTCTGCCACAGTGTTGACAGTAGACTGGAGGGCACGAGGGTGAAGCAGGACTTGGCGGAGTTTATTTCCATGCTCTAGGGGAGACAGAGGGGTCGCTCAGGACGGGCTGGTGGCAATACGGTTCGTGCGATGCCACAGAGTCCTGACCAGGATACATTTCGAAGGTGAAATTAGCATGATTTTTGAAGGAGCTGATCTGGTCTGTGCGAGGAGTCTCGGACAACTTGAAGGTGTTTGCTCAAAGCGATGGAAGGATGTAGTTGCCATGGGTTGAAGGAGGGAGGGCTGGGCGTAGCAAGTGTGGGGAGAAGATGGGGAGTTCACTCTGGATCCATTGAGGAGGTGTCTGTGAGATACCCAGGGACAGATGTTGAGTAGACAGTGGGTGTATTCATTTCCTGTACCTGTTGTAACGAATCACTACAGACCAAGTCACCTAAAACAACACAGATTTGTTAGCTTATGATTTTGGAGGTCAGAAGTCCTAAACATCAAGGTGTTGGCAGGGCTGTGCTCCCTCTGGAGGCTCTAGGGGAATCTGTTGCATTGCCTTTTCCAGCTTTCAGAGGCCGCTGGGTCCTTGAGTCCCATCTCCCATCCTCTCCCACCTTCAGAGGGCACCACGCCCACCTCCGCCTTCTCCTCACTGTTCCTTGCTCTGGCCCTCTTGCCTTCTTCTCATCTGGACCCTTGTGATTATATTGGGCCTGCCTGGCTATCTGAGGGATTCTTCCCATCTCCAGATCCTTGAGTCAATCACATCTGCAAAATTATTTGAGTCTGGAGTTCTGGTAAGAGACGTAGACTGCAGTAAACCTCTGGTGTTTAAAACCCTTGTAGTGGTTTCCTATTTAGCAGGGAGCTTGGCATGGAAGTGGATACTGGATCCAGAGACTGAAAACATGCCATCCTCTCCTTTTATTCTCCTTCTCTTTTTCTCCCTTTTGTTCCCCTTCCTGCCCCGCCCCAGCCCCACTCTCTTAGTTCTGAGTGTCTGGAGTGGGTTCATTTTCTCCTACCGTGGGATCAGGTATGGTCACCGGTAACTCCATGCCTCCATCATCTCAGTGAGAAATCCCAGAGAAGTGGCAGAACTTCTCTCTCATTGGAATCTACACATAAAAGCCCAAGGGCTCTGCTGGGGACTGATGAAATCCCCTGGTGTCATCCCTGTGGATGGTGGCTCTTGGTCCCAACACAACCGGATGGAATGGGAGGAGGGGCAGTTTCCTAAGTAAAGAGGGAAGTGGTTATGTCTAGAAAGGACAAAGGGATGCTGGTGAGACAAAAGCTGTAGCTACTAAAGAGGTCGCAGACTTCTGTTTTTAAGCTTATTTTTAATTTTTTTACTTATTTATTTATTTATTTTATTATCACTATTTTTTAATAGGCTCCACGTCCAACATGGGGCTTGAACTCACAACCCTGAAATCAAGACCTGAGATCAGATGCTCCACCGATGGAGCCACCCAGGTGCCCCTAAGCTTATTCTTTAGAAAAATTTAAACGTAATCAAAAGTAGATAGAATTATCCTCTTGGGCCCATCACCTGCCCTTCAACAGTTACTCTTTGTCCCATTTGTTGTTCTGTGCACCTATTCCCTTCCCCTCCCACAACTCAAAATATTTTAAATTCCAGGCATTATATAATCTTTCCCTTAAATATTTCATTATATAACACTAAGAAATGACAACTCTTAAAAAACAAAACCACAATACATTATCACACTAAAAAAATTTTAACATTAATATCATTAACTATTCAGTCAGTGTTCAAATTTCCCCAGCTGTGTCCTAAATGATGGCTTGAGTCAGGATCTAAATAGGGTTGATCTATCTGTTTAGCCAGAATTTCCTTTTGAAATGTATCTGCAGGTTATCTATCTAAAGCTATTAGCAAACAAACACTCAGTTCTGTGTCCCTCCCAATCCCCAGCTTATGCTCATGATTCTGTCTCTACCAGATCAGCTGCCTTTGTCTTGTCACTATGACACTTTCACATATTTAATTCATGGCCTCCACATACCCAAGTGGCTTTAGTGTAGAAAGTATTCTGGAGTCATTTTGAAAGCAATAGGTGTGGCTTACATGAGTCTGGTTTTTGCAAATAAATTTGAGCTGAGGTTTAAGGTAGGCTCTGGGTTGAGGGAGTGGAGAGAAGAAAGGGGACTCAAAAAATGAACAAAGAAGCACTAAGTGTCAAATCTTCTCTTTATCAAGGTGTCACCAGGGATGCTGGGTGGTACAGTCCGTTAGGGTTCTTGCTCAGGCCTGAGCTCAGGGTCAGGAGATGGGGCCCCATGCTGGGTTCCTCAGTCAGTGTGGAGTCCACCTAAGACTGTCTCTCCCTCTCCCTTTCCTTCTGCCCCTCCCCCCGTGCTCTCTTTCTCTCTCCCTCTCTCAAATAAATAAATTTTTTAAAAGATTTTTATTTATTTATTTGACAGACAGAGATTACATGTAGGCAGAGAGGCAGGCAGAGAGAGAGGAGGAAGCAGGCTCCCCACTGAGCAGGGAGCCCAATGCGGGGCTTGATCCCAGGACCCTGGGATCATGACCCGAGCCAAAGGCAGAGGCTTAACCCACTGAGCTATCCAGGCGCCTCAATAAATCTTTTTTTTAAAGAAAGGTGTCAGCCGTCCTCGGTGCTCTCTCCATGCCATCTGAAGAATTTTGCTAGAGTCTGTTGGGCATCTTTTCATGTAATTTTTATCATATAAAATTTTACTCTTTTTTCATTCACTACCGTATCGTAAACACTTCTTTTCTGTTATTACATATTTTCCTTTACCTCCATTTCTTAAACGTCCATAATATCCAAGGAATTCTTCCTGGGGAGGATGTTGAATGTACTGGGTAGTAAAAAGGAATGCTTGAGTTGAGAGAACTATGTCCTGGGCCTGGCTTTGCCACTGAACTAGAAATATGTATGAAGGCCTATTCTCTAATTTCTACAGGTTTTCTCCTCCATTCATTAAATATTTCTTGCTTCACAGGGTTGTTACAGAGATGAAATGAAATCATGAAGTTATAGGGCCTTTGTAAACTCTAAATAAATGTTCGGAAATAATGTGTTCATATCTCTGTTCAGAAGCAGTGAGCGAGGTTGTAGAACCTCGTTCTCCCCATTGATCATAGGCTGGACCTTGAAAGCAGAGCCTGAACGTTAGGGAGACAGGAGTGAACCCCTTCCGACTGTGCCCCTGTTATTAGGTCAGAGTAGGGGCTCAGCAAATGGCAGTTGAGCTGTATTTTCTGGAAGTAGTGCTCTTCTCTACATTCTCTCCCTCCCCATATACAAGCAGTGGGGAATTCGTAAAACAGGGCTGAAGTGTTAAATCCAGAATGCAGTAAGTACTGGAAGAATTGTTCCTCTGATTTCTTTATAAAGGGAGCTGAGGGCACCTGGGTGGCTCAGTCCGTTAAGTGCCAGAGTCTTGTTATCATTGTGAGATGGGCCTGTGAACGGCTCTGGGTTCAGTGGGGAGTCTGCTCCAGATTTTCTCTTCCTTTCCCTTTCCCCCCCAATCTCAAAATAAATAAGTAAGTAAGTAAGTAAATCTATCTTTAAGAAAAATAAATGGAGTTGAACCTCTCAAATGTTTCTGATACTTTCACGATGATTTGCAAAAAATCTCCTTCACGTGTCATTTTGTTTTTATATTTTAGATTGCATGTGCTTAGAACTTAGTGTGTTTCCTGCACATTGTAGGAATCCAGGAGATAAAGTTGACCTGAATTAAGATATAAGCAGAAGATAATTATGCATGCAAATATGGTAATTATGTACACATCTCTTCCCATTGAAGAGGTATGACAGCATTTCTCCAGTCTAATAGGTCAATATGTGGATTTTGGATTTTATTGGTCAGAGCTACAGATATGGTCTGAAAAAACTTCTTATCCATTCAGTTCTCCGTCCTTGGCTCTTTCCTCTATTTCTGTTCACAGATACATTTCTCCCTAGAGATTGTTTCTTCTGGACTAGTCTCTTAATCTTCCCAAACCATATTTGGTGGGGACTTCTAGTGCTCACTCATGTCCATGAGAAGCAACTGCACTTTTGTGCCTCCCCTGTGGTTGGGGAAGGCTGTGTGATTAATTCCAGCCTGTGGAAAGATGAGGGAAAGATGTGTGTCATGAATGGACCAAGGCCATGAGACACTTGTGTATAATTCTTTAGACTTTCTTTCCTCACCTTATCAACAGGGAGGCCACAAATTCATGATGATGAAGTCTCCATTGCCCTCAACGTTGAGTTACCGTGTGAGGACAACCTCCTTGGAGAGTTACCTGGCCTCACGGTGGCCTTTGTGTGATTCAGAAATAAATTTTGCTGGTGTCACATCAATGAGATCTGGGTATTTTTTGCTATTAGCACAATCTAGTCTCTCCTCACTACTGCATGTTCCATCTCTAAGTGGCCTCAACCTATTCTTTGATGATTAAGTCTTTCCTGTATGTCGAGGGTAAATCCTTAAGAATTTGATGTACCCACATTTGTTTTAGATTATACGGAAGTATTTTCCAAACCGTAGCATACATACCACGAGTGGCATGTGAGATAATTTTATGTGGGATATAGATAGAACTTGTTTGTATTTTAGGTATTTATTTACATTTATGGTTTGTTTCTATTTATGGCAAGTGATTCTCCTTTTCCATTCATAGTAGTTACAGAACTAGTTCTTCTAAAACAGCTTTGGTGAAAATGAAGTGACTTAAAGATAAATATGAAAGAGATAAAAGTATAATTGGCATGCAGATATGGCAAAAATCAGAGGCGGTATTCAAATGACTGAGGGGTTGGGAGACACTCTATCTGCTAAATTATTTGATGGAATGTCTATTAAAGAAGATCTCCACCAGACAGGGAGACTTTTATTTTTAACTCCCAGTGCTTAGCATTAAATTTAGTAAATGATCTTGAAGGAGTGGAGATTTTATATATATATATATATATATATATATATATATATATCCAGGAACTTAAAAGCTAAAAGCCCCAATCCAATCCTCTGAGGTTAGTTGGAATGTTTTCCTCATCCTTCTCTGTTCTTTAAGAAGTTCTGTTTGCCTTAAGTGTATTAGGCTCACAACAGATCTGACCAAAGATTAGCATTTGTGGTATCATGACATTTAAGAATTTAAAATGCTGTGGGCAGGGGTGCCTGACTCCCTCAGTCAGTAAAGCATGCAACTTTTGATCTCAGGGTTGTGGGTGCACACCCTATGTTGGGTATAGAGATTTCTTAAAAATAAAATCTTAGGGGGTGCCTGGGTGGCTCAGTTGTTAAGCGTCTGTCTTCGGCTCGGATCATGATCCCTGCATCCTGGGATTGAGCCCCATATTGGGCTCCTGCTGGGTGGGGAGCCGGCTTTTCCCTCTCCAGCTCCCCTGTGCTTGTGTTTCCTCTCTCACCCTTTCTGTCATAAATAAATAAAATCTTTTAAAAAATTAATATTGTGGGCAGAGTTGACATTTTTAAAATGAAGATTTGTTGAGCCTGTATTCAGAAGGGAGATTGCCATTGGTCTAAAGTCACAAGTGGAGCCCCATTGGCTCTGACTTTTTGCCATCTGTTGGGCCCTAATGACCAATGGCTTTGGGTTTATGGTCATACTGTCTAGTAGGAAACTACTCTCAGTATGCTGGACATTCAACTATGAGATGAGAAGTCACCTATTTAAAGTTTTTTTTTTAAATATTTTATTTATTTGACAGAAATCACAACTAGGCAGAGAGGCAGGCAAAGAGAGAGGAGGAAGGAGGCTCCCCACTGAGCAGAGAGCCCGATGTGGGGCTCGATCCCAGGATCCTGGGATCATGACCTGAGCCGAAGGCAGAGGCTTTAACCCACTGAGCCACCCAGGCGCCCCAGAAGTCACATATTTATCAGAATATAGGCAATGAACATTGTTATTGTTTGGAAACATCCTATATTGCCTTTCCAATGTAGCCAAGAAGATGTTCTATCAATAGCTTTCAACTGATCGGCACTTTGATGCTTTTTCAGCACAGCTCCCAGAGCTGTTCCTGGAGAGGTGGTGGCATCCCTGAGCCGGTGTCTCTCCCTGTCCCTGCTTTGCTCCTCCTCCTCCCTAAGACCCACATACTGTTATGGAGATCAGCCTCTTGAGCAGCAGCTTTAGAGAGAACTACCGTGGGAAATAGTCCCCAGAATGGTGGCCAGAGAGAGGTATGTTTGCAGTTAGCAGAGCTGTTGGTAGATCCCTCCCCATGCTCTGGTAAGGGGATGGCTGTGCCAACAGAGTGGGTGTCCTTGCGACTACTTCCAGCAGCTGCGAGCCAGCTTTACTGCTATGCTGGTGTCTTTCTGAGGCTTCTCGACCACAAAGCCCTCCCCAGGACTCCAGCTCTTACTCTAAAACGCAGGTTGAGGGGGCGCCTGGGTGGCTCAGTGGATTAAGCCGCTGCCTTCAGCTCAGGTCATGATCTCAGGGTCCTGGGATCGAGCCCCGCATCGGGCTCTCTGCTCCGCAGGGAGCCTGCTTCCTCCTCTCTCTCTGCCTGCCTCTCTGCCTACTTGTGATCTCTCTCTCTCTGTCAAATGAATAAATAAAATCTTTAAAACAAAAAACAAAAAAACGCAGGTTGAGGACAACTGCCCTGACTTTTTAAAATTTTCATTCTTTCTCTTTTATTTTCTTTTTTTTTAAGATTTTATTTCTTGTTTGATGCCCTGATTTTCTCAACCTAAGTGATGAACAGCTCTGAAAGTGGTGATTGATATTTAGTATAATGACCCTGAGGCCTGAAGAGGCCAATTATGTTCATATTATTTTCATAAAACTAAAGAAAGAACAAAACCAGCAAACCAAAGTAAATACATTAAAACAATGTTAGCCACATTGAACTGTTGCAACACTTGTAGTAGGGTTCCCATATACCCCTTGCCTGGCCTCCCCAAACGATAACCTCTTGTAAAACACTAGTACAGTTACTGAAACCAGGAAATGAACACTGATCAGACACTACTAACTAACCTACAGACCTTACTCAAATTTAGCCGGTTGTTCCACGGATGACCTTCAGTCAAGTTTGCCTGCAGCAATTATCATTGTACTGCTCGCCTTGTGATGATTTTCTATTTCTGGCATTCCTCCTCCATTTCTTAATTGGAATTCTACTGTAAGGAAGAGCTGTTTCTTCTGAGTTATTTATTATTCATTTAATTATTTATTTAATCTATATGCTTTAATCCATTACTATCATTGCTCATTTTGTTGCCCAGATTGGTATGTATTTGGCTATCGAGTGCTCATTCGCTTGGCTCCTGGATCCTTCTGACTTTGCCCCATCATTTTTAAATTTTTTTAAGATTTTATTTATTTATTTGTTTAACAGAGAGACAGAGAGAGAGAATGAGCAGGGAGGAGGGACGGAGGGAGAGAGAGAGAAGCAGACTCCCTGTGGAGCAGGGGGCAAGTCCCAGGACCTGGAGATCAGGACCTGAGCCAAAGGCAGATGCTTAACTGACTGAGCCACCCTGGCACCCCAACACCATCACTTTTTAAAATCACTTCCTTATTTCGTGGCCCTGCAGGATGTTCCAGGCTCATCTTGTGTTCCCCGCCCGCAACCTAGAACCAGCCACTTCTCCTAGGAATGCTCGTTTTAGTATTGTTTCAATCTTCTCTTTACAACATTCTATTCATATTCTTTGAAACTTAATTTTCCCTTGTGGGAGATATTTATGTAGGAGATGTAAGATGATTTCTTACCATCTATAGTACTGGATGAATTGTGAAACATTGGTCCATCAACATGTCAGATTATAAAAAGAATATTCTATGTTGTTATGTATGGTTAAAAAAAAATAAGGGGGGGGTGTAGGAATGACACACAATTACGGTCTTCACCAAAAGATCTACTGTGCTCTCTCTTGGTTCTCTATTTCTTTTTGCACCTAACCACAAAGTCAATATCTTGTAGACTTTTCCTTGCTTTTAGATTTTATTATTGCTAAAAATTATTTTCTCCCTCATAGATTTTTCTCTGGCATTCCTCTTCTGCCATTTAGCTCCACACTTGCCTAAATTTCTCTCTCCTCTCATGTTTTATCCTGTTACTTTAGCTTTTTGCTGAACTTCTGCTGTAGCATCTCTTTCTCTGACCCTTGTGCCAACTTTCCAGTCAATTCAATCAATAAATCCAAATCAACTTTGAAGTGGACTAACAAGTTTCTTGGCTAAAACCAGAGGGTCTAAATGCTTCCATCAAATGCATCCCAAATATATATTTTTCTAAGTAGGATGTGTGTGTGTGTGTGTGTGTGTGTGTGTGTGTGTGAGAGAGAGAGAGAGAGAGAGAGAGAGAGATTGATTTCAAGCTCAAAAACTAATGAAACAATAGTTTATTTTCTTTTGAAATTCACCAGTTTTACTACTACAGATATTTTTAAATTGTCCTATTTTAAAAACCTAATTTATTTAATCTGTGGAAGTTTGGCCTCCATCATATCTAGTCCAGAATAAGAAATGAAATGTTTTTAACTTTCTAACTTGAAAGAGTGCCATCTTTGCAAAACTGTGGTGAAATTAGTACAGGGTGTCCTCCTATATCCTTCACTTGGGTATATGTAGAATTTCTTTATACATTGTATTTCGGTATTTATTACCTCTGTGATTTTCCTCACTCAGAATTAGTAGGGCCCTATGGTCAACATTTGTTGGTCTCCACTTTAGTACTGATTTCCTTTGACTCTTACCAATTACCCTCAGATTTTCCTTTGGGGAAACCATCTGTACGTGGCATTATCGAGCATGTGGCTTAGAGGTCATGATCCATTGTTCGTGCCAGGTCTGGGCTTTAACTGGCTTTGGAGAGTCAGTTTTGGCTGTGGAGCTTGGTTGAAGGGTGTGTTCATGATCCAACTCAGGTCAATGAGAAGCATAGGGACTTTCACTGGGGCATATGAAAGAGATGTATGGTATTCTGTAACCCTGTGTTCCTAATTGTCAATGTGGGGGCAGCTTGCCCAAGTTTGAAAATGACGTGCTTAGGAGGCAAGAGCCTGGAGAATTTTGGAGCCTTGAGGATGGATGCATCTAAGCATGAGGCTAGCCCTACTTCCAGACTTTGGGAATCAATGAATTCCAACACCCATCTTTTCTTTTCCCTTTTTTTTTTTTTCTTTTTTCCATAAGTAGTTTTGATTTGGGTTTTCTGTAGCTTGAAAGATTTCTACTGAGACAGACCCTTTTCTGGGCCTCCAGTCCTGTTATTTATATCTATGTTTGCATTTATTTTAGCTACTCTAATTATTTTAGTTACTTTAATGTTTTGTTATCATAGTTCATTACATGTCCATTTTTCCTCGGGTAGATTATGATGTCCTTGGAACTGTGCATTAAATCCTTACCTGCCTTTCTGATCTTTGTATAGGATATATAGTACATCCATTTAGCTATGTTCTGAGGACCTACTCTATACCAGACTCAGACCTGGGTCTAGTTTCACTAACCATAGAATTGTGAATTTTATTTAAAACACTACCTGCATTCATTTTCTATTGTTGCATAGCAAATTACCACAACATTAGCGGGTAAAACAAGTCACAATTTCCATGGGTCAGAAGCCTGGGTACAACTCAACTGGGTTTTCTGCTCAGGGTCTCACCAGTCTCCAATCAAGGTGGTGGCTGGACTGTGTCCTCATCTGGAAGCTCGAGTGGGGCTGAGTGGGCTTCCAAGCTCACTGGGCTTGTTGGCAGAATTCATTTCCTAGGGTTGGATCACTGAGGCCCCCAGCTTTTTGCTGGCCATTGATTGAAGGCTGCTTCCACTAGGCATCTTCGACATGGCTGCTCATTCCTTAAACCAGGAAGGAGAATCTCTTGTTCCAGTCTGCTAAAACAGAGTCTTATATGGTATAATATATCACAAAGTGACATCCATCCACTTTGCCATTTTCTGCTGGCTAAAAAACCATTCACAAGTCCCATTTGCATTCAAGGGTAGGGGACCACACAAAGGCATGGATATCAGGAGGCGGCAAATTATGTAGGTCACCTTAGGATCTGTTTCCTATGCTCCCTTAAATGCTCATGTGTAAAGTGTCTTCTTTTAGCTCCACAAGTGGGTTTTAGACCTCTCTACTAGCATCTATAGAATTCAGTTAGGTTTTTAAAATTACAGCTGCATTTTCTTTTTCACCTCTGGGGAGATGTTGCATTTACCTGACATTTCTTTTTATGATTACCTGCATTTTGTTTAGGTTGAATCATTTTACAGACACTCATAAAAGTTTAAAGGGCATGTTTAAAATTTCAAAATAATTTCTGTTCTTTTAATGATGTTTAAAAAGCAGCAGCTCCTAGAGTTGGTTTCATTGGAAATTTGATGTAAATATTTTCCAAGCAAACCAGGACCTCCTCGACAGTAGTATTGAAAAGAACCCCCTGCAAAATGATACACTTTTTGTGATAGATTTCAGTTCTAAATCTGAAAACTGGCCTCCTGCCATTTTTCTAAAGGTTTTATTTATTTATTTGACAGAGAGAGAGAGACAGAGACAGAGAGAGTACAAGCAGGAGAGAGAGAAGCAGACTCCCTACTGAGCTGGGAGCCTGACGTGGGGCTTGATACCAGGACCTGGAGGTCCACACCATCTGAGCCACCCAGGTGCCCCTGTTTTTTTTAATAATAGAATGATATTTAAAATAAAAGAACTTTTCCAAATGTAAAAATTAATACTTTTAATGGGGATCTGTATTATTTGGCCAGGTTCTTCTTTATCTTGCTGAAGAGCTAGATATGACTGTCACATTAGATTTCTAAATATTTACTTGGCTAGTTAATTACAACAAAATATACTCTTGAAATAGGTGCTGTAATTAGACAAATAAACAAATAATCATCAACAACTCTGAAAGTATTTCCAACCAATAGTAAATTATTCTCTTGCATATATTTTCATATTTTTATGTTTGAATTTATATCTGCCAATTATTTCCCCCCATTCTGTTTGTATAGTCTATGAATGTCATGATTCCTAGCTACTGTTCAATGCACTTTCTCTTTTACAAGGTCTTTAAGAGACTTAAAAAGTCTTTAAAAAAATAACATTCACAAAAAAATATTTTATAGGCATATTTTCTATATATTTTATAGATCTTAATTTCCTCAACACACCGTGAAATGTTATAGTGCTGAACAGTTTACATATAAACAACCTGTTTTTAACATTCTTTGTAACAAAGTTTTCCAAACACTAATATGTAAAATGGCATTCAGAGAGGGGATTGCGATGGGCTTGCAGGGGGAAAAAAAGAAACAAAACAATTATCTCCTTAGCTGCTGTTTTCAGTTTGGACACTAGATGGAGTAGTGGTCATACTGATTAGCGAATGTACTGTTCGCCACAAGAGACTTGCCATTTGCACTTAATAGCTACTCTTGTAAAGACAGATGTACCTATAAATGTGTTGTTTGATTTTTTTTCTTTTGTAAAGTACAGTAGTCCCTGAGAAGCAATATTAGATGAGTTACTTTTTGTTTTTAACTACTTAATGTTTATTTATCTTCCAGTCTATTAAAACCATTAAACCAGACCGTTTTGTTAAATAAAAATCCTCTTAGGATAAATTATTTTCAGAATACAATTGATTCTTAAGTACATTAAGTCTTCCTAAGTGAACATTTGTTTTCTCTTTAGAAAAAAACAGTCTGTGTCCAGTCTGTGGACAATTGTTAAAAAAAAATAGCAAGTTTTTAAGAGTTGCTGTTTTCAGCTAATAGGGCATAATCACATTTCTGGAATGAGATATGTCAGAGAAAGTGAATGCCCTTGGCTAAATTGATCTGTTTTGAATTGATGTCCAATGGAGCTAACGTAGATGTTATCGTCTTTATATCCAAAGGGTTTTTGCTTATGTTGGCTGGAAATTTGGAGGCTCTCCAAATTTGGTGTCTTCACATTAAATTACTCTGTGCCGGGGCGCCTGGGTGGCTCAGTGGTTTAAGCCGCTGCCTTCGGCTCAGGTCATGATCTCAGGGTCCTGGGATCGAGCCCCGCATCGAGCTCTCTGCTCCGCGGGGAGCCTGCTTCCTCCTCTCTCTCTGCCTGCCTCTCTGCCTACTTGTGATCTCTCTCTCTGTCAAATAAATAAATAAAATCTTTAAAAAAAAAAAAAATTACTCTGTGTATGATAGGATTGGAGGTCCAAGCCTGATTCTCTTACACACCTTTAAGTCCAGCCACACCAGGGCCTGGCTAGAAGAGAGGCTGCTGTGTGACTCTCGGCTCTTACCACCCGGCTTTGGTAGGTATCTCTTCTCCTGTATTTGCTGGATTACATATTTTACAAGTCACAGGTCATTTCTATTCCTGGAAAAGAAATTTCGTGGAATTTCATTCATTCAAGAAGGAGCCGTGCTTAAAAATACAGGAAAATAAAACATTTAACAGACTTTACATTTATTAATTTTTAGAAATAGAGTTTATTACTACCAAATGGCTTCAAGTGGAAGGTTTATTTCTAATATTTACCTTTCCTGTTATAAAACATAAGCTGAAAGAGGTGACATTTGTTCTTTTTAAATTTAATAACCTAATATTCCTTCAAGAGGACTAGATTTTCTATGACATAGCTTATATTGTAGGTATATTCTATGTAAAACTGTACTCCCCAAAATGAAAAACTTCTATATCAAATTATATATTTTTATGTTCTTTAATTTTGGTAAGATGTACCTTTCAGGTTTGTGATTAAACTTTATAGTTAGGTGATTTTTTTTAAAGAAGTTGAATGGAATATAAAAAAATATATATTTTTTTTAATTTTAAAAGTCATTTTTTAATTCACCAAAAATTTTGTTATGGTGGATCTTCAGGTAAAGGGAAAATCATCAATCATTTTGTTCGTTTTTGTGTAGAACCCTGTGCTATGCAACATTGTAGGCACACAAAGGTAGACAAGTTGCTCTGGTTCCTGCCCCGAGGATCTCACAGTTAAGTCAATATTTAAAATCAAATATTACATAACCTAGGGAAATTAAATTATGACCACAAACAATATAAAAGACAAGAAAAGGGCTGTAGGCATTAAAGACTTAGGAAAGGCTTCCAGAGAAAGGAAAATTTTAATGTTAATGTGTTAACTATTAGTATGTTAAAGGTTGTGTAAGAATTTGATTTAAAAAAAGAAGAAGAAGAAGAAGGTGTGGGAAAAAACCCCAACCAGAAGAATCGGGATGGGCAGAGGCGCGGGGATGAGAATTTTCTGTTTGCCGGGAATCACAGGCTAGGGCATGAAGCCAGATGGATGTGTTGAGACTGTATGGTGCGGGGCCTTGAACCACAGGCTGACTTTGAACTCCAGCCTCTACTTAGTGGGGAGCAGGTGAAAATGTTTTGTGCCAAAGAGATACCCTGAAAGTCACGTTTGAAACGGGTTCATCTGATCATCTTGTAACAGGTGGGGAAGGAGAATTGAGGACAGAGATGGAGGAAGAACCGTAGAGCTTAAATACGAATCAGAAGAGCCTCAGCAATGGTTTAGGGAAAACAGCTAGAAGCAAGGGGTACAAATGAGGTCCGTGAGGGAACTACGAGTAATGTGCAGGTGAGGTCTAATTATTTATCGTTTTAATTATTCAGAGTCTGCTCCACGGCACGCCGTGCTTGTTCATCTCACTGATGAGACTTCCAGAACCCCTCCTACTTGCCAGGCCTTCTTCCCCTCTTGCGGGTTATATCGGTAGCCCTCCAGGCACAGCAAGGGAAGGAGCCTCATTCTCTGCCCTTTGTGGCCGCCATTACTCTTGCTCCCTTATTGAACAGTGCAGTCTTGTGTGGGGTTCTGTGGCTTCTGGAGATGGGCCCACCCAAACCTGCCATTTTCACTGTAGCCAGATTTACCCATTTCCCCTTTTCCAATGCAAAGCATCATCCTCCATCTCCCCACATCATGGATAATCTAGTTTAATTCAACCCTTGCTGGTTCTTGACTTTCCTCAGGGTGGCAAGAACTCAAGAGAGCAATACCCAGCCCTAGGCTTTTCCTGGTAGAAGGATTGAGCAGGGTGGCAATGTAAGGATGTGTAGGTTGTTCGTTGCACAAAGAGCACTGGCCATGAGAGAGAACGTGGCTGGAAATCCAGCCTGTAAGGGTATGCCAAGCTGGGCAAGCTGCCAAGAGGAAAAAGGCTCTTTAAAAATTTTTGCATAAAAGAACCTTATTGGCTAAAGAAGGTCCTGGTTGAAGGAAGGAAAATATTTTCATTTGGGAGGAGGGTGAGTCATTAGTAGAAAATAACCACAACAAAAATCCAGCAAAAACACCAATTTCAGCAAATTACTCTGTTATGTGTATAGTTTTTTTGTTTTTTGTTTTTTTTAAAGATTTTATTTATTATTTATTTGACAGATAGAGATCACAAGTAGGCAGAGGCAGGCAGAGAGAGAGGAAGGGAAGCAGGCTCGCCTCCAAGCAGAGAGCCCGATGTGGGGCACGATCCCAGGACTCCAGGATCATGACCTGAGCTGAAGGCAGAGGCTTTAACCCACCGAGCCACTCAGGCGCCCCTGTGTATAGTTGTTTTTTTTTTTAATATTGTATTTATTTATTTGACAGAGAGAGAGAGGTCACAAATAGGCAGAGAGGCAGGCAGAGAGAGAGGGAGAAACAGGCTCCCCACTGAGCAGACAGCCTGATGCGGAGCTGGATCCCAGGACCCTGAGATCATGACCGGAGCCGAAGGCAGAGGCTTAAACCACTGAGCCACCCAGGCGCCCCCCCCTGTGTATAGTTTTTAACTAAATTTTCATATTTAGGGTTTAAAGGAGGTGACATGCTCGGCATCAGTGAAATACAAATCAAAACCACAATGAGATACCACCTCACACCAGTCGGAATGGCTAAAACTAACAAGTCAGGAAATGACAGATATTGGCCAGGATGTGCAGAAAGGGGAACCCTCTTTACCCAGCTGGTGGGAATGCAAGCTGCTGCAGTCACTCTGGAAAACAGCATGGAGGTTCCTCAAAAAGTTGAAAATAGAGCTACCCTACCGCCCAGCAATCGCACTACTGGGTATTTACCCCAAAGATACAAATGTAGTGACCCAAAGGGACCTCTGCACCCCAATGTTTATAGCAGCAATGTCCACAATAGCCAAACTATGGAAAGAGCCCAGATGTCCAGCAACAGATGAATGGATAAAGAAGATGTATTGATATACATTGGAATACTACTCAACCATCAAAAAAATGAAATCTTGCCATTTGCAACAACATAGGTGGAACTAGAGGGTATCATGCTAAGCATAATAAGTCAATCAGAGATAGAAAATTATCATATGATCTCACTTATGTGGAATTTAAGAAACAAAACAGAGGATCAGAGGGGAAGAGAGGGAAAAATAAAACGAGGAAATCAGAGAGGGAGACAAACAATAAGAGATTCTTACTCACAGGAAATAAACTGCCAGAGGGGAGGGGTGTGGGTATGGGGTAACTGGGTAATGGACATTAAGGAGGACATGTGAAAAATGAGCACTGGATATTATATAAGACTGATGAATCACTGAACTCTACCCCCGAAACAATAATACATTATATGTTAATTGAATTTAAATAAATAAATAGATAGATAAAAGTTTATACTGCTACTTAAAAAAATAAAATAAAACTAAAACAGGTGATATGGTAATGCAAACCAACACTAAAGAAATTTTATGGACTGTCTCCAAGACCTTTTTTTAATATCCACTCATGATATATTCATTCACTATATTGTTATGAAGGGCCTTCTGTGTTCAAAGGATGATGGTAAGAATTGAGCATAAAACAATGAACCAGATTAGCATAGCTTCTGTCTTCACACAACTTACACCCTTGGGGCAAACAGGGACGAGGTAAGCTGTGAGTGGACAAGTGTGATGAGACGCCCATCGTCAGGCAAGGTCTTGGAGGAAGAGCTAATTTATGGGGGGACACAAGAAGACCTAGGAAGATGAGAAGGGAAGGGACCTCTTCCACAGGTAGTGGTTTCCTTTAAACTACAGGAGAGATTCCTTTTCCATTGCAGCAAGAGGAATGGCAAGAAGGATGAGTGGGTGTGTGTATATTCATTATTACAATGTAACAAATTACCCCACAATGTGATTGTTTAACACAATGCATTTATCATGCATTTATTCTGTGGGTCAGGAGTCCTCCAACCATGTCTTCGCTGGGAATTCTGACTCAGAATCTCTCACAGATTATATGATCAAGAAATGTCCTGGGTTGTAGTTATTTCCATACTCACCTGGGGAAGGAACCGCTTCCAAGCTCACTCACCAGGTTGTTGGCAGGATTCCGGTTTCTTTGAGCTGTCAGACTGACCTCAGCTTTTCCACTGGCAGTTGTCCAGCAGGCCACCCTCAGTTTCTTGCCACATGGACCTCTCCATAGGGCAGCTCACAACATGGCAGAGTGAGCTAGAGAGGAAGCAAGAGAGGGAAGCAAAATGGAAGACAAAGTCTTTGTGTAACCTAATCTCAGAAGCGATAGGCTGTCACTTTTGCTGGACTCTTCCAGCCCACCTTCAAAGAGGGAGGGGATGACACAGGAGTGTGAATACCAGGAAGTAGGCATCCTCGGGGACCAGCTGCCTACCACAGTGCAGTTAGTTAAGTTGAAATGTGGTGGCGGAAAAGATGACATTCTCTTCTGATGGCTTCCATGTCTTCTGTGAGGTAGGACAGTTCTTCTGTTCAGGGATATGGAGAATCACATTTTGCTAGAGAAGGTTTGAGCTCGTTGTTGTGTATCACAGAAGAGAGAATTCACCATAGATATTTACAAGAATCGCTAAGCAGTTTGTTCTGTTTATGTATTTTAAGTAGGCTCCACACCCAATCTGGGACTTGAATTCATGACCCCAAGATCAAGAGTCACATGCACTACCAACTGAGCCAGCTGGGTCGCCGGAATCATGAAGCTATTTAAAGCAACCAGATATAGAACTTGACTCTAAGTGGCACAGTCTGTATGGATTGTGTGGATTTTCCCAGCAGCACGGAGAAAGGTGTGGAAAAGGCAGCCTGCTGGATCCACAGAGTTTGGGTGTTCTCTTCAGGCAGGTACAACTGAAGGGCAATGGGGGAACGTGTATGGGTTGAGAGCTTCCTCTAGGATGTAAACGGGATGGGAAAGAAAGGGAACTCTGCAGGGGATGGGTAAGGAGAGAGGAGGAGTTGAGGGTCTGGAAATATCAATGAGGTAATTGAATAAGAGAATTGAAAGAATAAGAGACTGTGATCTGAAGTTAAGATGATGGAATTAAAGTTTCTGAAGGGGGTGCCACTGATGTGGTAGAAGAGGTCCATTGTGTCAATAGCTGAGGAAGGTCATTAAAGATAAGAAGGTCATATAATGAAGAGGCCAAGATGTTGGATGGGTCCCACACATAATTGTTGAAGTCATCCAGAGGGTTAAGAGGCAATGGCTTGAGGTAAAACTAGGTGCTAACACTTCTGGGGAAGTGACAGGAGATCGAGAGATTGCAAGTGGGACCTCCTCTGGCAATATGAGCACTAGATAGCCTGAAAAATGCTCCCACTACACAATATCTACAAATTGGAGAGTCAAAAGTAGATACAGCCCTTTACATGTCTAGCTGAAATACCGTCTTTAAAAAATGTGGGAAAACCTTCAGGCCCAAAACCAGATGGGTTTGGACACTGGAGTGATGAACAGACACAGAAGCCACTGACAACTTTTATCAACAGTCTAGGGCCTTGGGTGAAGTTCTCTAGTCTGCAGGTGGACAGGTTCCCCTCTATTAATTATGACATAAACCCTGTGGATATCTCTAACTGACCTAGAACAGAGGGGTGGGAGGTATGAAGATGAGTATAACAAGCCATTTTTTCCTCATCTGCCTAATGGCTGAGTCCCCTCCCATGAGTGCAGTTGTCCCTGCAAGCAGACATGGAGATGGCAAGGCAGTCTCCTGGGCATGGGCACCAGGGCCTTGGGATTTAATGCTAGGTACATCACATCAACCCTGGACAAAGGGCTGCACCCTTAATAAAAGGGAAAGCTAGGGGGAAAAAAAAACCTGTCATTAAAGAGACAGGAGGAAACTTACCTATTTTATCCTAAGCTATGGATGGGGAAAAAAACCTGCCATAAAAATGTTCCCACCCTCATGCAGTTACTTATTTGGGCTTATAAATGCCAAGCCAAACAAATAAAGTAGTTCTGGATCAGAGCACCATGAGCTCCTGGTATGTACAATCTGGAGTCCTTTCTAGAAATGGAACCTCAGCCCAAGCTTCATGCCATTTGCACAAATGCTCAACTGAATAGGAGCTTACAAATCAAAATTATAAAATACAGTAGGAAACAAATCACAGGGAGAGGGAATCAGAAGAATAATAAGGTAACAAAAAATCAGATTCCAAATTATCGCACAGACAGTGGATACCAGCAGAAGAGGAGACAGGTAATTTAATTCCATGTCAGGGATCAGGAAAACAATTTGGCTTTTTACTCAAAAGCCTTAAAACTGTTCATGCTCTTTTATTTAGCAATGTGATCCCTACAATTCTTTATTAAAGAATAATCAGATATGGACATAGAATGCTATTCATCATAGTGTTAAAATAGTAAAAAAATCTTCTAAGAATAGGGCAGTGAATAAGTAAATGATAGAAATTGTATAGTATTATTTACATTTATGAACAGTTTTGTTGACATGAGGATGTGCTTCCAATATAATATTAGGGGATAAGAGCAAGATCAAAACCTACCTGTTAAAATGGCAGTGTTCAGCTCTCCAAATTATTTAGCTATGCAAAAAATAATTTCATTCTGTTCAAATAGGTACTTGATGTATTCTTGAATACATCAAGACTTGGCAAATTCTTGCCAAGATTTTGTTGGATAATTCAGCTGTATTGAAAGAGAAATGTCTACAAAGAATTTAAGTATAAAATTGTATAAATAATAGTTTGCACAGATAGACTTTAATTTCAAATTCTGATGCACTTGAAAATGCAGTCAACATTCACCTACTTGAATTAGAAACACCATACTGAATCTTTCTATTTTGGGTGTAAGAAGTTCTCAGGGAATTTTAGAGTTAGTAAATTTTTGTTCCTGTCTTTGGATGTAATTATGTATCAGCTATTTATGCCATTAGAGCCAGGATATGGGCCACATTTCACAGTAGCAATGAGAACATGCCTCCACAATCCTTCCATCTCTATGAATTGAGAAGATGGGGTATTTTTTTTACTGATCAGTGATTTGGTTAATGAAAGCACTTATGATACCACGTGGGGTTGGATTACAGGGGTATATGCTAACTGCTTTCTCAGGTTGTCATCTGCACAGAACCATCTACAAAGAAAACACAATCCCTGTCTCGCTTCCAGGGTTGGTAGAACATTGGTTCACACTCTGGAGGTTTATGCCCAAGTTGCCAAGTGACACGATGATATGTTTCACTTTGCTCCGGCACAGAGGCAGGAAATCTGGCAAGTACTTAGGAAAAGAGGTCTATGGAATATGAATACCATCAAATCGAGCAATAACAGAGCCATATGGCACTTGTGTCTTAATTGGAAGGCGTCTGGTAATGGTGAGAGCAAGGGCTAAAGTGTTTCCTTTCAGCCTGGACAACTTCATTCTTTCTTTTTTTTTTTTTTTTTAAAGATTTTATTTATTTATTTGACAGAGAGAGATCACAAGTAGGCAGAGAGGCAGGCAGAGAGAGTGAGAGGGAAGCAGGCTCCCTGCCAAGCAGAGAGCCCGATGCGGGGCTCGATCCCAGGACCCTGAGATCATGACCCGAGCCGAAGGCAGCGGCTTAAACCACTGAGCCACCCAGGCGCCCCATCATTCTTTCATTCAACAAGTGTTTCTTGGATCTGAAACTTCCTTCATTTCAAAGACCCCCAAGTGCCATGGATACAGATTTTTATAAAACATCGTTCCTGACCTCAGTGTCATGGATTATGTGGATTAAACTGAAGTCCTGATCTGGGGGGAAGCATGATATTTAATCAGAAATTATGGCACAGTTGATTGGCAGGACAGGGCACAGCATGGAACCTGCACAGCGAGGAGAACCAGAGGCAGAGTCTTAATGATCTGCAAGGACAGATAGTGGGATGCAGTGGGGCAGGAACCGCCCCTGCACCAACATGAGAGGGAATGTGGAGGAGGGAGGACACTGGGACTCAGCTCAGCAGTCACAGTTAGGAGGCAGGTCTGTCCATTGCAGCAGGATTCCAGCTGCTAGGAAGGGGTGGAAGCTGACTTTAGGTCTTAGGGTAAAATTGATTGAACCAAGGCGGACTCTCCATTCAGAGTGGAAACTGAGATACCAGACAGGGCAAGGACCACACATCAGCGCTTAGGGAAGCAGGTTCCCTGGTTTTTTTTTGTTGTTGTTTTTTAAGATTGTATTTATTTATTTGACAGAGAGATAGAGAGCACAAGTAGGCGGAGTGGCAGGCAGAGGGAGAGGAAGAAGCAGGCTTTCCACTGAGCAGGGAGCCAGATGCGGAGCTCGATCCCAGGACCCTGGGACTGCAGCCCAAGCCGACGGCAGATGCCCAACCGACCGAGCCACCCAGGTGCCCCCAGTTTCCCTGTTAACCTAGAGCTGAAGGAGTAAGAAATTGGATTCAGAATGAGTTACCAGAGCTCCTAGCAAGGGGGATACCACAGGGGAGGCTCTGTAGCTCAGGGGGCAATGTAGGAGGATGATGGTGTCACCTTAGGAACACAGGCTATTGAAAACACCAAGCCAATTAGAGAGTCAGCTTCTTGAAGGGAGGGAACTTCCTGGCTGTCTCTGGGCTTGACACCTGCTAAGTGTTCAAACAGTGTTCATGGGTGAATGAACTACATGAGTGACTCTGTTCTCAAAATGATGTGGATTGGGGTGCTTGGGTGGCTCAGTGGGTTAAAGCCTCTGCCTTCGGCTCAGGTCATGATCCCAGGGTCCTGGGATCGAGCCCCACATCGGGCTCTCTGCTCAGTGGGGAGCCTCCTTCCTCCTCTCTCTTTGCCTGCCTCTCTGCCTACTTGTGATCTCTCTCTCTCTGTCAAATAAATAAATAAAATCTTTAAAAAAAATGATGTGGATAATGGGACTTCAAACGGGATTTGTTTTGCCATTAGATCTGGCTAGCAAATTAATGTTGTGCTGAAGGTTTAAGAGGAGTGGGGGAACCCAGCATCCAGAGATTTTAAGCAGGGGCTGTTAGCGATTCATGGGAGGGACAGATTCCTTTTTCTTTAAAACAAAACATAAACCTCAGAAACACATTATCATATGCTTGGATGAGACCTGGGCCTTCTGTATCATACAAAATGAAGAGAAGTTTCTATTTGGGGTAATTTTAACGGTAAATAGTGCCAACTGTCCACATAGCTCGAAGGAAGCATGGTAAGTCTAGTTGTGGTTAGACTTGACATGGGTCCATCATGCAGCATTAGCTGAAATGTGTCTTTCTCCAAAGTTCTGAAAAGATGCCCATATTCAAGGGTGTTAACACCATGTGTTACAACATTAAAGATTGTCTAACTCAGCAACTGAGATTTTTGCTATTATGGAGCCCCCTATTTTTTTCTGATAGTACTTAGCTAGTAGGTTAACCTCATTACTGTACCTAGCTTGTGAAACCCACATTGTCTACATGAAGACAGATTTGCCATGTTTGCCATGAAGGATAGACATGGTAATTATTCTAATTTTTAAAATTTATTTATTTATTTAACTAATCTCTCCACCAGACTTGGGGCTCAAACGCCTGACCCTGAGATCAAGCATCCCATGCTCTTCCAACTGAGTCAGCCAGGTGCCCTGTAATTATTCTAAATTATAAATCAAATTATTTATCTACAAGTATAAAGGTTGGGGGGAGTTGTAGCTAAGACTCAATCCTGGTCTATAGCATTTGAGTTTTTAATTTATTTTTCTAAGAAACCACACTTTAACTTTTGACAATGATATATGTTAAGACATTAAAGAAATATTTCTAGACTATCTATGCCAAATTGTATAGCTAAGTTCATAAATTATTTCTGTCCATGGAATCAAAGGCCCATATCAGATGAATTAATGTTATCCAGAGTTTTATATTAAAAAATACAATCTGACATTATTTTTTCTCCAATCTGACATTATTCTTAGCTCATCTCTTAGTAACATGAAATGGTTTATGGCAATGATCTATAATGGAATAATTGTACCAAAAGCCTGTTAGCAACTCATGGAAGATGAAATTAAAAAATTAAGTCTGGCGTCTGTTGACAAAAAAACTGGGACACTTTTTCAGGGACATATGCAACAAATTAATGAGATATTTGAAAGCAAGATAATTGTCTGTTTTGAAATTAAGAGACACTATTCTTTCATACTTCTGCAAGAACCCTACCTGAAGGGTTATTTAGAGTAAAAAAATTAGTCCAATGCTCAGCACAAATTCTAAATATTACTGGCAGTGAAGGATCTTCTAAAACCTTTTATACAAGATCATCGATCTTATGTAAGTAGATAGAATTACAAAATCCCAGTTTAGAAGGGTTCTGGCATTGACAGATGTGGACAAATTTCCCCAGCTATAAATTGGTACTTCGTAACTCACTACGTTGTCAATAGAAATATGAATATCTATAAGTACTAAAAGTTATGATATGGGAGAAACAGATCTAATTAGCCTAGTCCTTCTGAAGTCTTCAAATTTTTAAAAACATTTTTAGAGAATGCAACCATTTCTCTTCCTAAACTTTATGGAAGTCTCACGTGTAAAACTGACGAAAGCAGACGTGCTTTGATTCAAACAGCTAAACTTTGTCAGTGGGAGTCAGGAAATCTCTGAGACACCACCAAAGAATATCCCAGGGTCTTGCTGAGCAGAATTTGAAAACCACTAATTGACACTAGATGTTCCAAATGTCAATCCTCAGAGTAAGGTTTTCTTGGAGTCAAACCAGAGAAAGCAGAAAGAAGGAAATAATAAAGATAAATGTAAGAATTAATGAAACAGAAAATAAATATGCAAGGATTAACCAGCCAAAAGTTGGTTCTATGAAAAGCCTAATGGAAATGACATACCTGGAAATATCCACAAGAGAGAGAAGAAAAGCACAAATAAACAGTATTAGAAATGGGAAAGGAACACACCTGTAGAGATTGCAGAGAGATTAAAAGATAGTCAGAAGATGTTATCTATAACCTTGAGAACAGAGTAAATGTACATGTTCCTCAAAAATTTAACTTTCCAAAACTGGTTCAAAAGGAAATAGAAAATTGGAAAGTCCTATAATTATTAACTAATTGAATCAATGATCAAAATGTTTCACCAAACCCTAAAGATTGTACTAGTGAGTTCAACTCAGCATTCAAGGAACAAGTCATTTTAATTGCAGTCATTTACATATGAGGCTACCAAAACAGAATGCCACGGATTGGATGGCTTAACCAACAGAAATGTATTTTCTCACAGTTCTGGAGAAGTCCAAGATCAAGGTGTTGGCAGATTTGGTTTCTTCTAAGGCTTCTCCTCGGCTTGCAGAAGGCTGCTGTCCTGCTTTGTCTTTATTTATGAGGTCTTTCCCCTATGCATGAACATCTTTGGAGTCTCTCTGTGGCTCCAAATTTCCTCGCCTTACAAGAGCACCAGTCAAATTGGATTAGAGCTTACCCCAAGGGCCTCATTTTAACCTAACCATCTCTAAAAGTCCTATCTCCGAATACAGTCATAATCCAAGGTGCAGGGAGTTTGAATATGAATTTGGGGGATACAGTTCAGCCCACAACACTACTCTTACACAAACTACTTCGTATTACAGAAAATGAAGAAATACATGTCAGCTTTTTCTTTCTTTTTTTTTTTTAAGTTTTATTTATTTATTTGCCAGAGAGAAAGAGAGGACAAGCAGAGGGGAGCAGCAGAGGTAGAGGGAGAAGCCCGCTCTCCACTGAGCAGGGAACCAGTGTGGGGCTTGATTCCAGGACCCTGGAATCATGACCTGAGCTGAAGGCAGATGATCAACCAAGTGAAACACCCAAGTGTCCCTTTCCCAGCTCATTCTAAGGCCAGAAGGGAAAATGAGAAACTAATCTCACTCATAAGAGCAGATGGAAAATTCCTAAACAAAATACTTATAACCTACAATGTATTTAAAAATACAGTAATCACAAGGTTGGGTTTATTCCAGAATATTATAGTAACTAAAACTCTATGCTGAGCAATTACAATTCATGGTAACAAGAGTTTAAAATTGATTAGTTTACCTGTACTTAGTGATTGAAGATAAGTACTTATTTGAAGGTGAATTTGACTTACATAAGACGTGGAATTTTGAGTGGTCTTACTTTCTTTAAGTCTATAGGTCTTTTATAAAACTGATTTTTACTGTGATATCTTCCCCATATCTGGTCTTACATTCATTAGAACTTTCCATGTGCTCCCGATGCCTTTCAGGAACACCACCATGAAGGGAAAGAATCCACATTCATAAAAACATGCTAGTTTTCACACAAGTCCTAATGAGTTTCTGGGTTGAATTGTTCAGTGGAGAATGCCAGCCTCTGATTTAAAATGTACTCTTGCAGCAAATGTCTGTCAGCGTGTGGCTGCTTACATCTGTTATTTTAAGACATTAATCAAGAGGAACATAGCATTTCACCTCCCTTGTATTATTTGTGTGCCTTAATATAAAATCAGCGTTGGAAAGCTAATTACGGTATTTTGGGTTTTGCAGTCAATAGGCATTTGCGATCGTGAGTGGGTGCTATTGAAGAAGAAAAATAAAGAAAATACTGTCAAACAGAGACTATTAAAGAAACTTTATAGGTTTAAATATCACTCCAGTTCAAAGACTTTCTATTTATTTACTTATGTATTTCTTTAGTAACAGGAACAAGCTGTCTTATATGTCGTATCTAAAGATCTAAACAAGAGATGCCTTGTGTCTTATTAGCTGAGGTCACTGCGTTAAAAAAAATTCAGGTTGCAAGAACAGTCTGTTATGATGTCCTCATGAAGATAGACTAATTTGCCCTGTTGCATGGCCTCGTCCTCTCCCCCGATTCCAGATGGCCATCTTCCCAGGCACGTGCTAGTCACGAGCTGCATTGGCTGAAGCCGTGGATGAAGTAGAACAAATCCGTACCCACCACCAGAAAAACTCACCATTTATATCCTGCACACAGTGGGTCAGTATAATTGTATTTGTAGAGGAAGCATAGCATTTCTCACCATAATTTTATCAGGGGTTTTGAGACAATATTTTGAGGTACTGACAAATTTTTTTCCTGTAATTCTTTGTGCCTTGTGACATTTCATTTTGTCCAGGCAGTGGGGCCTTCTGCACTCACTTCTTCTGGACGGGGTGACCAAGCCATAGGCAGAGAACAGTGAAGCCAGCTCTTGACTTTGGAGTTTTAGAAGCTGGGGCCTGGCATGGGGTCAAAGGCTAGAAAGGATTGCTTGTAGATACTCAAGGAGGCAGAAGGACTCAGATCCATTTAGGACAATCTTGGAGTGACTTGCATCAAGCAGACTGACAGAAAAAGAAACATCTGTGCGGCAGTCTAGGCAGGTTGCCTGAGAGTGCTATCACCTCTGTCCTCTGGTGTGGCATGTGAACCGAGATGGAGTTTGTAGGGCCAGGAGAGCCGTGAGGTTGCCTTCCCCAGCCCAGAGTTATGAGAGAGCAGTAGAATGTTCCCTCCCAAGCACCCAAGAATTAGCATGAACGTGGCACAGAAGAGGTCCTAGCCTGGAGGTGGCTGGAAAGTTCGGGAAGGAGGCAGGACATAACAGTGACATCATCGGTCTCTGACCTGAGGCCAGTGAAGGCCACGTGGGATTAGGGACTTCTCAGAGGATGCCAATATAAACAGGTGATGGCCCCAGTGTCGCCCCTTGACTCAGGCACAAGGTTACCTTTGCTCTGGGCTTGGCTTCTTCCAGTTCCCCTTTACTCACATGCCAGGGAATGTGCTGCCTGGATCCTGGACCCCCTTCCCTGGGCTATGCCTCGGGTATCTGGGGGCCTGGAATTCCTGGTCCAAATAGCCCTCGGTTCACTTCCAGGCCTATGAGTTGCTTCCCTTGACCCATCTTTCTGAGGGTGAGTGTGGAGGGTGAGGGTGTACTACTCGTGTTCGTACCTGTAGGCCAGAAGGGGGGCTGTTGGCAGGCCGTGCTGACAGAAAGTGCGTATGTGGGTATGAGCGGAGGTCGCCGCTCTTGCAGAGCAGGACAGGCCTTGGGACAGCAGAAAACGGTGGACCTCAGGCAGGAAACCAACTCTCAGGGTGGCCACTTTTCAGGTCATGATGAAGGTGTATTTGTTAAGGTGAGGATAGAACAACTTTTTATTAACAGTTTCTTCACTTGATTTATAATCTCAATGTTTAGACACATGGAATGCGGGTTTCCCTTGTACCTTTGTGGCTGTGTCATCTCCCTGCCCTGCTGTGATTTCTCAAGAGTGTCAGCCTTTCGCTCGGCTCCATGGCTGGCCAAGGATGGTGCTCAGGGAATGCTGACTGAAAGAATGTGGAGAAAAAATGTGTTTTTGACAGCTGTTCACCTGAAACCCCATGAAAAGTTACCTACTGACTTTTAGAGCCCGTGAAAATGTTCTGGCGGAATTTGGAAACAATACACAGGGGTTGGCATGGGTTGAACACCATTAATCCTCTTCTAAATGTAGACGGGGTGTCACCACTGCTTCTGAGGAAGTGGAGTAGGACATGCCCTTGACTTGGTTTTGGTCCAGAAAGCAAGCCCAGGCTTCTGCCTCAGCGCCAGCCTTGGCTAGACCCAGTTGGCGGCACGTGGGCTTCCTCTAGAGCTTGCCATCCGTGGGTCTGGAGCCAATAGCCTGCGCTTCTGGGCAAGCAGGTCTTGACTCCGGCCTTGGGCTCAGAGACCGTGCTGGCGTCACTACAAAGTTCTTGGCCCCACTTTGCTCTAATTAACCAAGCTATTGGTGGGGGTGAACCGGGTTCGTGGTGATGTCTGACCCGCTTCTTCCAGTCAGCCGTTTCAGCAGAGGTCCCCTTCAGACGCCTCAGTTGAGGGAGGAGGTTCTGAAATGAAGACGATTACATAATGATTTTATGAATAACACATAGCTTCCTAAAACAGGTCTTTTTCTATTACATTCTCAGATCAGGTTTTAGAAGCAAGCCAATTTTAGACTCTTGTAGTAAGAACAAATCTAGGAACCTTCATCAGGTGTGACGCATATGATGCAAAATATAGACGGTCAAGGAACCATGTTGCTTGGTAATAAGTGCAATGATAAGATGCCCACTAAAATATATATGAGCTGAGGGACGTATGTCAAGTGACACACTAAAGGATAATGAGGTAGAGGAAGGAGGTAGCTATCCTAGTTTTGTTCAGCATAACTGAAATGGAGGGCTTCGTCCCACTAGTTGGGGGGAGGAGGTTGTGCCACATTTACTGAGCTCTGGGGAAGTCTTTTGATCTATTAAAGCAGAGCTGACGGAGCCCTGGACATCTCCAGGGTCATGAGCATTCTCTGGTGCTGACTGGGTTTGAGCTTAATTATTTAAATGTTTCCAGACTCAAATGACTGATGAGCTAACATATTTTTAATTCAGGCTTTCACAGAGCAAGCTGTAAGATGTGCCCAAAGCAAACGCTGTAGAATGCCTTGCTAAACAGATACAAAGTGAAAATTCCAAGCCCTGGATCTGAGTTCAGTGTTCACATTTGAAATTACAAATTTAAAATGTTATCCAAATTTCGGGGGAACAGAGCTTGACATCAGTCCTTGTCCTGAGGGAAGGCTTTTGTGAAGAGAGCTAGAGTTTGTTTTGTTGTTGTTTTTAAGGAGAGAAGAGAATGCTGTTAGAATAAAGAAAAAGAATGTTGCCAGAATGTTCTACTTAATTTAGCCCTCTAAAGATAAACACACTGGTGAATCATTGCTTGCTGATGTTACTATTTTAATGTTAATTCTGTAACCTTTTCCTACTGCTTCCTGTCTACTGAGTAGGTGGGTTATAGGTAGACTCACTTAGAGGAGAGTTTGTTCCTGTCAAACTCATTTTAAGTCTTTCAGGGGCTCAAACTATTTCTGATATAAGCAATCACTACTGGGGGACTCTTAAAATAGCACTTTAAAGAATAAGAGCATATTGGAAATTTATTCAGTTTCTAGAGATTCTATAAAGTTAAGACAGTTTACTAGTCATCAAACTTAAGTAAGTAATTGTTCTCAAATGAATTGTAGATATTTTACAGCCCTATGTGGATGGCAACTGAACCTTGAGAGTCAGTCTTGCAAAATTGGCCGTGGAAAATGATTGCCCTGTCCCCAGCAAGCCAGAGCTACCTGTCACCCTATTCCTTGCCTCCTCTGTCTTGACACTGTGTCTTTTTAGCGGACATTCCATTTTCCATGTTCAGGGTAACTAACTAGACTGGCCATCCTTTCTCAGATCCCTTTTGGTGGTTATGCTCGTAGCAGAGGTTCTCATTTACCTGAGCTTCATCAACAAACACACCATCTTATTTATGTTGGCGTCAGAGTACCAGTAATAAATGTTGACAGCGAACACTTGTGAATGGATACTATAACGGGTTTTCAGTAAGTGAATGGTTTTTAGCTATAGAAGTACAATTCTCTGTAAGAATCACAGCATCCAACTCTGGGGCTCTTTCTAGAGCTTTGCTACACTTGAGGCAAGTCCTGTGAACTCACTCAGTACCCACCCCCCCTCCCGCTCCTTAGTGTCTGCCCAGCATCTTGCCCTCACTGCTATCTCCCTCCTTCCTTTGTTTTTCTTCTCATATCGAGGCCACATCTTCGTGCCCTATACTCTGGATCTTCTTTCTACTCCTGGTGTATCTTTTCCCCTCCCATGTTCTCACTCTCCATACTGTCGAAGAACCCATTCATTTTTATCTTGGGAAAACCCACTGTAGTCATTGGGAAAACCCAGTGAGTTCCAGGAAGACAGTTACTCAGCCTAGTCTCCGAGAAATGGGATAAATGCTTCTTCTGAGCTGGTTGCTCTCCACTCCTTTAAGGAGTGCTGGGAAGGTTGAGGGGAATTGTGTAGTTTCAGGTGTGTGTGTGTGTGTGTGTGTGTGTGTGTGAAAGATTTTTGAATTTTTAACCCAACATTGGCCTAAGCACTTTTGGTGTTAGCCTCAGGGGCATCCTGGACCCAGTTGTTTGAATGCCATGTACAGTTAGATTCTGGGAAGTCCCCCAGATCCATGGTATTGAAACTCTTCCTTATAATCCCTCTACACCTTTTCACTCCCTGCTTAGATCCCGCTGTTACTGTGGGCTTTTCTGGAAACAACCCACCACCTACCGCACTTTCCACCTATTAGCCCCCATTTAAGACCTCAGGTGCACCTAGAGGAGAAGCGGGGGCGGGGGGGGGCATCTGGGTTGTCCTTCAGCATGATCCCAGAGAGAGGGAACTTTTAAAATGACTTGCTTGATGACTTGTAGTTTGTTAAGATAATGGTGATGTAGCAGGCTGAATACTGTCTCCCCCTCCTGCCCCCCAGGAGGTCTGCTTCCTAGTCTCCAGAACCTGTCAATATGTTACTTTACATGACAAGGGGACTTGGCAGACGTGATTAAGTTAAGGACCCTTGAACTGGGGGAAATTATCCTGGATTATTTAATTGAGCTCAATGTAATCACAAGAGTCCTTATAAAAGAAAGGCAAGGAGGTCAGAGAGGAAAAGGCAATGTGACAGCAGAAATAGAGACTGGAGTGATATGGCCATAAGCCAAGGCTGGCAGCTTCTAGAAGCTGGAAGAGACAAGGAATGGATTCTCCTTTGAAGCCTCCAGAAGTAATTCAGCTCCGCTGATACCTTGATTTTAATCCCATAAGACTTATTTCAGATGTCTAACCTCCAGAACTGTAAGAATTAATCTAGGTTGTTATAAGCCACTAAATTCGTGGTGATTTATTTTGGTGGCAACAGGAAACTAATAAAGATGAAAACACAAAAACAAAGCATAAGAGACCTTTTTTTTCAAGGTTTTATTTATTTATTTGAATGAGAGCACAGAGGGAAAGTGAGAGGGAAAAGCAGACTCCCACTGAGCAGAGAGCCGGATGCAGGGTTCCATCCCAGGACCCCGAGATCATGTCCTAAGCCAAAGGCAGATACTTAACTGAATGAACCACCCAGGGGCCCCAAGAAACTCTTAACTATAGGAAACAAAATGAGGGCTGCAGGAGGGAAGGTGGGGGGGCGGGTAATTGGGTGATGGGCATTAAGGAGGACACGTGATATGATAAGCACTGGGCGTTATATCCAACGCATGAATGGCTGAGCTCTACATCTGAAACTAGTAATGCAGTGTATATTAACTAATTGTACTTCAGTAAAATAATTTTTAAAAATATAAAAAAAGTTTTTTTTGAATTTTAAAAAGATGAAAAGGCAATGCAGAAAACAAATTGAAAGCAGAACTGTGAATCGAGGAGAGAAAGCACCATAGGACAGCTCATTGCTTCTTTAAGAGCAACCACACCGGCTCCCCATCTTGACCTATGTCCCCTTCTTGGCTTCTGTCCCCTCTATAACCATTTAGATGGCTGATGTGGGTGCTCATTGTTATCTGTGCCAGATTTAGTGGTGGGAATCGTAAGCACAAGATGAGACCCTAGTCATTAAACTTGGGATCTTATCCCTCATTTCCTTGGAACAATGGTCTTACTGGGAAATTTCCGAGACTTCAGCTTCCAGTTAAATCAGCCAGGCAAGCTCACTGATACCTTCTACGTACTCAGCACTTAGCTAGCTCTCTGTGTCCTGCGTTGATACAAGAAATTTGGGTAGTCGACTCCTTCCTTCCGTGGGTGCCTGCATAAAGAGCTAAAAGCCACATGGTGAAAAAAGAATCATTTCCCCAATTAATCTGAAGCCTAAGTAAGTAATAGTACTTACCATTTTTTACTAATGGATGGCAAAATGTACTTTTGTAAGAGGAAACTAAATTTTCAATGGGCTATTTAAGGAGATCAGGCAGAAATTGATGAATGAGTGAAAAAAAAAAAGTGACCAGTACTTTTTTTTTTTTTTTTTTTAAAGATTTTTATTTATTAATTTTGACAGAGAGAGATCACAAGTAGGCAGAGAGGCAGGCAGAGAGAGTGAGAGGGAAGCAGGCTCCCTTCAGTGCAGAGAGCCCGACGTGGGACTCGATCCCAGGACCCTGAGATCATGACCTGAGCCGAAGGCAGCGGCCTAAACCACTGAGCCACCCAGGCGCCCCGTGACCAGTACTTTTTAGGTCTGATGGAATTCTCCTGTTGGTGAAATGTGAAGGGGCTGAAGTTAAGAATGGGCCCTGCCGGGACCACCTTGTTTGTGTATTTCTCTGTGCTTCACTTACCTAATCAGGTACTTGTTCTCAAAACAGTTGGTGAGCACTTGATAATATTCTCAGAGCTGTGAAGACTGACTAGATCCCTGCTTTCAGGGGCTATACATTATAGCAGAGCTAATCAATACATATTTGATCAGGAATTATCCAAGGTAAGAAACACCTTGTTATTAAAAAAAAAATGTTCAGCTGCTTAAGTTTAAGTCCCTCAGAACCCAGGATACCTTGTTTGGTGAATTCCAGAGAAGTATCCCATGAAAGAAGTCTTCTTGGTTGGAGAGTGGTTTTGCCCTTGCCATCCTGCAGGAAAAGCTCTTGAAGATCCTGCCTGGGAGTGCCTGCCTGGGTTACCTGGGTGACTCAGTTGGTTAAGCATCTTCCTTTGGCTCAGGGATCAAGCCCCACATGGGCTCCTTGCTCAGCCGGGAGCCTGCTTCTCCCTCTCACTCTGCCTGCCGCTTTCCCTGCTTATGCTCTCTCTCTTTTCTCTGTCTCTCAGGTGAATAAATAAAGTCTTAAAAAAAAAAAAAAGATCCAGCCTAAACCTTTTTCCTTCTCCATACTATATAGCTAATTAAAATATCCCACAATTTCTCTATAGAACTATGAGTCAGGAAGGGATGTGAGGTCCTCAGTGCATGCTGCTGACTTGGGCACAAACACTTTCAGGACCCAGGCAGGTCACATAGCTGCATACAGCTCAGTGGAAGACAATAGGGAGTAGTGGGTTTTTCAGCAAATTGAGAGCATATGCCTTGCTGGAAGCTCTCAAGGTCTGGCCTTACCAGATGTTCATGTTAGCAGGCCAGGTTTGGTTAGACGGCTAATGGGTAGCCCTTGATCGCTCATCTCGGAGAACAGTATGCTGATCCTTTCTGAAAGCTTATTAGAGACGGTCGTCTTTGAGTGTTCAGGTGACAGGCTGCTCTCAGGTCAGTGTGCACGTGCCAGCCATCTGTCTGTTGGGGGGGACCTTGCTATCTGGTTGGAATGAGCATTGTCATATTTTCACTACGTGATGTCTTATAGAGAGAACCTGCTCAGGTTGTATGTTCCTGGAGAAGTTTCCATGAACCCGCTTTTCCCTCTGGTTGCTGGTTTTAACAGTAGACTCATGCACAAAGCAGCTGTAATTGTCTTTTAAGCAACAGGCCACCCTTTTGGCTGATGGATGGAGTCAGGAGCTCTCTTTTGCCAATTACTCAGCACCGAATCAAACAGATGCCTTCCTCTGCATTCCGGGGACCTGGCTGTATCGCTGCCGACTCAATAATTTTTTGAGCATTGGCTATCATAAAGCTTTTGTAAAATTCCTGAAAACTATTTTAAAAAATCCTTGAAGTGATAAATAAATTGATCCAGATAATGGTAAGCATATATCATTCTGCTTTGATTTATAGATTTATAATTTAGCCTCCCTTCAGAAATAATTTTTAAAGGCAGTTATCTCCTGGAATTTAGAAAGAGGCATGTATCCCTTTACAGGCAGAAATTCTACCATGTTTCTTTTCATACCAATGCTGCCGAGTACTTTTGAAGACCAAGAGATTTTTTTTTTGAAGGCACAGAAGATTAACTTTACATGTTTTATTAGTAAAATTGAGACAGAGACTTGAAGGCTTAAAAGAAATTGTTCTTTTCCATTGAAATTGGGAATGCGACCAAACCAGATTTTATAAAGGTGGTTGGTTTCTCCGGAGAGCCTTCCTGTTCCTGGTAAATATTGTAGCATCTAGACATTAGAGATGGAGATACTACAGTAAAAATGACCTAAGTGTAAGTCCAGAGCTCTAATTTGTGCAACCTGAATCAAGTTCGTCTTAACCTCTCCAAGTCTTAATTGTTTCATTTACAAAATGGGAATAATGGTAATAGTACTGAACTCGATCTTATTGCTGGGCTTAAGTGAGATAATGTACAGGGAAGCAATTAGGCACGGTGCCTGGCCAATAGTCAGTGCTCAAAAATGTGATCTGCTCTCAGGGTGAGTAGTCCGTAACCCAGACACAGGTATCAGTTCTGTGTTCCAGATCTGGAAGAGAAAGAAGTCTGTCAGTGGTCTCCTGCAGTCAGAATCATCTGGGGAAAGGCCCTTCTGGGGGTAAGTCACTAGGCAATGCTTGATGAGAGAGTTTTCACCGTAACGGCCCAAGGCTTCCCTGAATGTTTGTGCCAAGCCAGGCCAATGCACAGGTCTGCCTTCAATTTCGTGTCAGGCTACAACCCTGGGGGCTGAGGCACACTAGCCTTACACCCAGGAAATCCCACTTGGATACCAGGATTTACTTCTTGGGGCAACCCAAGCTTATTGGTTGCATGAAAAAACTAAATATATCTTACACATTGGGAAACCATCTCTCTGTGACTTTGTCATGTTTCACTTGGTTTCTTTCACTGAGATGGGCCGGTGGCTACTATTGGCTTTCTAGCCACTAGTGCATTTATTTTGAGAGTCACTGTTGAGTAAGATCTTCCAGTGAGCACTCCTTGGTCCAGAGGATCTTTTATTCCCTCTCATCCTTTTGTATCGTTATGGTAAGAGAAATGCATTCCTGGACTTCCATTTTTGTGACTGATGAGGGACTTCTGTGTTCAAGTGTACCTCCCTGAGCACACGGTTGGAAGCCTGTCTTTTATCACACTCTAGGAGCAGTAACCACAATCAACATGAAGTGCCAGAAAGGTTCAAGACAAAAATTATGGCTTAACTGCCCTTTTTTTCCCTTTTTATTATATTTTCCCAGACTGTAGTCAGATAAACATGAGTTTTACCGGAGTTATAAAAGTTATACCATGAGGAGGTGAAATAAGTTTGGGAAACCTTGGTAGAGCATATTAAGAGGTAAGAATTCATGAAAGAAGTGTTCACCCCTCTGATCCTTCTTCCAAGAAGCGAGACATGGGATCTGCTGAGATTCAAGGGGAGTGAGATTGTACCTGAGAATTCAGTGACCAGCAGAGAGAGGGTGGATATGCAGACCCCTCTGTGGTAATAGCAGCGAGCCCTAAAAAAAAGAAAATAGAGACATAACAAAGAGTAGAATCAGAATCAGGGGAATACACGGAATTTTGATGGAGGGAGTTGGTGCTACTGATGGCTGGCAAGCAGAACACTGCAGTAATCTAAATCAGAAAAAATTAGCATGTTCTCTCGATACATGTATATTTATTAATTTAGAAATTATATACATGGACTGCTGTAATATTATGTATATTATGTAGCAGAAAAACAAAACACTTTTAAGTCAAGATCAAGGTGAAATAAACAATATTTCAAAAATAACAGGTTTGGTTTTTTTTTATTTTTATTTTTTTTTTAAATTTCATTTATTTATCTGACAGAGACAGTGAGAGAGGGAACACAAGCAGGGAGAGTGGGCAAAGGAGAAGCAGGCTTCCTGCTGATCAGGGAGCCCAATGTGGGGGGGCTCCATCCCAGGACTCTGAGATCATGACCTGAGCTGAAGGCAGATGCTTAACGATTGAGCCATCCAGGCTCCCCAGAAGTTTGTTTTAATAAGACTGAAGTCCTATGGGCAAAAATTACTAATTTTTTTAATGAGGCAAGATACAGTATGCATTATTAATTTTCAAGTCTTGGTTTAAGATCTTAAATCTTAAATCTTGTAAGAAACAGCAACCCCATGGTTTGGTTCTCTAGGAGTTTATCTTGATATGTGGCTTTAATGACAATCAGAGTTAGAAAGAGGTCTTTTTGAAGGAGTGTACCTTTGAGCTTGCAAAATTGTAATTCATTGCCAGCAACCTTTCATCCAAATTCTTGGTTGCAGTTCAGCTAGTAAATGGCTTTCTTGCCTATTGTCATTGGTTCTTCTTGAAAACTGATCAATATGTATTGCATCTTTGGATTTTAGCAAATGAGTTGAAAACTCACACACAAAAAGGAAAAGCAACAGAAAATTCACTGAAATTCTTCATTTTGAAGCTGTTCAAACCGGAAAAAGAATTCAGCTTCCTAATCTATATTGATTCCACACTGTGGAACTATTTGTGTTTTCAGTCTGGCATTTAGAGATGTGAAGGTGCCATGAAACTCTGTATATTAAATATTATTATAGCTTAATAATTTCTCTTTTATAGAAATGTAAGTGGTTAATAGAAGTTCTAATTATTTCTTTCCTCACAACAGTGGGTCATTTTGCACCCTCCTTGGTATAAATATTCAATCCACTATAGAGACTATCAGTGTAAGTAACGAAACTACTTCTGTTCTTTTAGTGGTTATTCTTAAATAAATAAATATCCCAATTTATTTTATTTTATTTATTTGTCATAGAGAGAGAAAGAGAGGCAGACAGAGTCAGAAGCAGTCTCCCCACCGAGCAAGCAGCTTGATGCGAAACTTGATCCCAGGACCCTGCGATCAGGACTTGAGATGAAGGCAGACGTTCAACTGACTGAACCACCTAGCCGTCCCTATATCTCCCAATTTAAAATCTTAAATTACTCATTATGTCTGAATCTAAATCTAAAACTATTCAATGTTTCTCTTCTCCTTTGACACTCAGAATTCTCATCAAACACCCCCCTCATATTTTATCATGTTTTCCAGTTTGACCTCTGGTTTTCAGTGTTTTTGTTAATTTTGAAATGATTGTTTCATAATCAATAGCTATTTAAGTATACTAATACATGTTATCAGCTTCTAACTCACTGTTTTTCATCTTGTGCCTTCTCTCTAGGTTTACTTCTCATCTTGCTAAAGTGCATCCTTTAGTAATTTTTAGTCTCTGTATCTTTGTCTATGAAAGTGCCAATGTTCTGCTCATGAAAGGGAGTATAGTCTAACGTGAAATTCAAGGTTGACAGTTACTTTCTTTCAGCATCTTGCTTGCTGGCATCAGTGATTGCTAATGAGAAGTCTGTGTTGGTCTCAATGTCATGACTCTCTCTTTCATTTTCAAGATTTCCTGTGAGTTATCGTCCATATTCTTGTATTTTTGTCTCGGTTTTTGTTTTTTCTATTTGCTTTTGATGTCATGCTTTCACTTATCTCTTTGATAAACACAGTTATTAAAAAATCTTTATGAGACTCTTCCATAACCTTGAAATCATCAAGATTGAAATCATGTTTTATTGATTATTTTCTTTACTTGCTTTGGAAATATTAGCAATCTTAATTTGGAATTCAGCTCGCACGTTCATTTTGAGTGGAAGGTTTGTCTTGGGTTTTTTTGGTTTTTTTTTTTTTTTGCTTTTTTTGGTTTGATTTTGACTCTCATTTTCTCCCCCTCTTTCATAGTTCTTGGTTTGACGTTGCCTCCACCTTGCCCTCTGCTCTTCCAGTCTGAAGTCGGCTCTTCCAATGACATCTTGGGGTTCCTGCATGATTTTGAGGGTGATATTACTGACACAATATGGAGGGAACCAGCATGAAGCTAATTTTGTACCTGGTTTTGAGGCTTTATCCTCCCCGTGCCCATCTAGGTTTGATAAAGTCATGGCTTCTAGAAATGGGTCAGTAGTCATTTTTTTTTCCAACTTCCTTTCTTGATTCAGGGGACTTGATTGGAGCAGAGCCTGGCTCTCCCCCCACCCTTCTCACATGAAGTTCTCTGTAACCCATCACCACGTAGGAGCCATGCTGGGTCTCTAGCCTCATTTGAGCCTTGGGCACAGGAGCCTCAGCAGAAGCCTTAGTATTACTTTGAGCTTTCGGCTCCTTTCTGATTCATGGAAGTGGTTATCTAGCTTTTTAAGCCTAGCTGTCTCCTATTTAATATTTTATCTATCGTTGCTCTGTGTGTGGAGCAGAAGGTGGTGTCCAAGTATGGACTCACCAAACCACCTTGACCAACCATATCAGATGACCTTGTCTGATAGTTATAGCTTCATTAAGGTCTAAATGCCAAGCCAAGTTTCAAGTATGCTGAAAAGTGTCATGGCTTCACATTAAGGTATTATTTAAGTCTGTGTGAAAAGAAGGACTTTTTTAAGGACTGTGTACAAGGGAAGAGAAGCAAATGTTAATAAGTAATTCCAGAGGCACCCCCTCCCACTTTACACCAGAAGAGAAATCTCAAAGGACAATGGTTAGGAATAATGGAAAACATGGGCATGTCAAGTAAGTATTCTCCTAAAGCCAGATAATAGAACATTAGATAAATGTCTAATTTTTTTGCCCTGATCTTCCTGGAAATACTATCTGTCGCAAAACTTACTCCTGTGAACTTTTTTTTTTTTTTTTTAAATAGTTCAGGGATTTGGTTTAGGACTTAGGAGAGTTATAAATCCAAGCACTTTGCTCATTGTCACTGTCAATATACAATTAGCTGTTCTTGTAAAAGCAGTATCTGAAATCTTTTCAGAACAGATTTCCAGTAGAATATATTCCCAAAGGAACTGGGAGCACGCTTGACTACTTCCTAATTGGTAGTCACTATCCTAGCACTTCTTTGTTTCTTTGGGTGAATGAGAAAGGGAGAAGATCAAGAAGGCTGGTAGGGTGATCTCGGTATCTGAGGGATCTGCTAGGCCAAGCAATATAATTTCGTGGACAATTCGTTCTCTTAATTTTTCCATTCTAAGGCACGAAGTCTAACTTTACAGAGAAGTATCCCACTTGGTCCCCTTAAAGCCAAACTATGACATTTTTAGCCTGTAATTCTGGAGTTACTACACCTCTTGGAAAAATGTGTCTGCTTCTTGGTCCCCACAGTAACTATTTGGACTGCTCTTGGGCTACCTGGGCTTGGCTTATAGTCAGACAATAGCCAGGAAAGGGAGAGCCATGTTTCCACTTAGCTCCCTTCTGTGTCCCAACATATGAAAGCATCTGGTAGGAAGGTTAAGAAATAATACGAAATAAGCAGAGCTTTTCTAGGAAGCTGCAACATTTTCTTCTTTGAAATTGAGAGAGAATTGCTAATAGAGTTATTATCAAAGAAAGATATGATAATGGCCAGGTTATCAGCAGGTGCACATTTGAAAGTTTTGGATGCCCACTGGTAGTCTTGTTATGACCTTATCAGGTCAGGTCTGGAATTGCAAACATCTTGCGACCAACCTCAGGCTTACAATTCTTTAAACACCCCCTTCCCCATCCCGGCTCTGTGACAGGTTATAACCTTCTTGGGACACAGGTGCTCCAAATCCACCGCTGCCTCAACCATACTAGTCTGATTCAAAGAGAGCTAAGGAATATACATTTGGGAAAGTTAATAAACACAGGAACTAAGCTTATGTTTAATATATGCTATAGAACTGTCGACTTATTGGTGCTCCTGCTGGGCCACACAGCATCTCTGGAAGGATTAGAAAAGGCCTGGTAAACATTTCTTATGCAGGCGTCCCCCAACTAGAGCACTATGGGTCTGAATGAAATCAAGAGAAGGAGTGGATTCTCCCTGGAGCTTGAGGAAAATGTTGCACTCATTGTGATTTTTCATTGTTACAGTGCCATCTTCTGATGGCAGGTAGGAGGAAAAGAGGGGCAATGGGGGCTGGTGGCAAATGGTTGGGCACACAGAGCAGATGTGTCCGCAGCAACTTATGCTGATTGTAAAGAGCCTCATACCCAATAGCTGCTCAGCATTAGTTTCATTATAGCCAGACATCTTTCTTTGTTGCTCATCCCTTGTTTATCTCCTATGTCTTCCAAAGCAGCTGGAGAGGTTTGAGTAAGGTCCCCATCAGGGGAGGGAGGTAGCTAGAGTGCTCCTAATAAGGAAGGAGAGCCTGTGGCAAAATGGTATAAAGGATGATTTTCCACCCTTTCAAATTGCAAAAAAGGTACTGAAGGACCGTGTTCCCTCATCTGAAGCCCTTGGGGTCAGGTGTGTTTGAGAATTCAGAATTTTTGCATTTTAGGAAGGCAACATAATACATGTACAAAATATGGCGTATCATCCCCAGCAGGGTCCGAGCAGATTTTCATAACAGTAACAGTAAAACTCTTGTTGTAAACCATGGTATTTATTCAAAGTGAGATAAGCAAAGATCTTAAGTAGTCTCCCATCCCTTTGAGTCATGTTGTGGCACAAATGTGTTTTGGAGCCCTACTTTAAAAAAAAAAACAAACAACCTCAAGATTTTCAGAACTGGATTTTGGAATTGTGTATACCAGATTATGGTCATTCTATAAATCATGTCATGAGTTAAGCAGCGTTTAATGGTCTGTCCTTGGAACCTAATCAGTATTTATGAGAACAAATGTTTTTTCAAATGACCGACAAAACAAACGTTTGGCATGCAATCCATTTATAATTTGGTGACTGAATTGTATGAATGAAAATAATTGAGAGTCTCATTTTGAACAGTGTACAGAGCTAATACAAATGTATCCATAGGAATGAAAATAATTGGGCGCCTGGGTGGCTCAGTGGGTTAAGCCGCTGCCTTCAGCTCAGGTCATCATCTCGGGGTCCTGGGATCAAGTCCCGCATCGGGCTCTCTGCTCAGCAGGGAGCCTGCTTCCCTCTCTCTCTCTCTGCCTGCCTCTCTGTCTACTTGTGATCTCTCTCTGTCAAATAAATAAATAAAATCTTAAAAAGAAAATAATTGAGAATCTCATTTTGAACAGTGTACCGAGCTAATACAAATGTATCCATAGGAGTCAATGTGCACTGTCAGGACGTAATACTTCTTAGCTTCTGCTTACCAAAATATCAAACTTCATGAAATTTTGTCATTCCTTTTGTTATTCATATTTCCCTGTTAACTCCTAGCTCACTTGCCCTAGATTTCTACCGATGACTCTCCATCTGGGTGCTTGGCGGTCCTAATCAGGGCAAGCAGATCAGGTATGGAAGCCACAGTGATTGCAGTCTTACGGGATTTGGGCATTTAAAAAGCTGATGTGAAGAATTTTTTTTTTAAATTAATAGAGTGCTATGTCTTCAGAATTGTGACAGAATTGAAATAAGGGGGATAAAGTCTCAGGGCAAAAATTCAACTTTTCTTTGAAGAAAATATTTTTGTACTAGTACGGATATCATAAATGGACTCTTTTGGTTAAACAATGAGGGAACCTCAAATCTATAAGGAAACTGGAAGTAATCGTAAAAACAAATACTTAGAAGCTGTGGAAATGGAAGACAAGATTATAAATAATTTGCAAGTGGTTTGTCACCAGGAATTCCAGTGGCATACAGAAATGTGAAATAATGAATTGCTTTCCCAATGGAACAACCCTGAGGGTCTGATAACACCACCACTGTTTTTTTAAAATCTTGTCAAATTAAAAAAGCTGTAGACCCTTACTGTCCTGCAGATTCATTGTATCACAGGTCAAATGAGGGCACTGTAAATGTTTTTACTGTATCTGAGAACATGTAGACATCAGAGTTGTGCTGTCCCCAGAACCGAGTGTCCTAACAGCCACAGGCTAGGACACACAATTTCTTCAGCACTCCGCCCATCCTCATGCCTTGATATCCTAAGTAGTTTTAGGTGCCTTTGTGTCTTTTCATGGCCAAATTAAAGAAAAGAAATGTACTTTCCTGTGTTCATAAATGCATTTTTCTTGATCCTCAGCTTTCTGTTCCTTAGGTGGCTACAGATTGTAACATTTGGAAAGGTCCCCAATATCTTTTGATAGTTCTTTCTAGTGTTATTGGTGACAGTTAGTGAAATTCCTTTGACTTTCTCTGCGAGGATAGGTGGGCAGAAATTCTGACCAGGAACAGGGACATCTTGTCATGATGAACACATAACTAAAGCAGAATGACAATGCTCAGCTCCTTCGCATTTAATTAGTGCAGAAATGTGAAAGAGAGCCTTTATTTGAAAATGGTTTTTCTGTTCTTCCTTGCCCACCCCCAATGACAGTGACAAAACCACAACCGCAAACTTTAAAATCCTAAATTGAAAAGTTGCCCAGTCATTCGGTGATGTCAGTGATAAAGGCTGGACCACGTTTAGATCAACCCCAAAGCAAGGATAATTCATTATTGTTTTAAAGATTCCTTTTTACCTTTTAATTATCTATGCCTCTTGCTGCTCATGTTTGCTCGGGCATCTTTTGGAAAAGCACCGTGTTCTGCATAGCACGTGCACTTCTTTTCTGAAATGTGCAGTACATTCAACATTGCAGTGATTTTTTTTTTTCTTCTCCTTTGCTTGGAACAGAGGTGAAAACCCCAGTGGATTCAAGTATCCACTTGATAGGCTCAGTCTCTCTTAATCAGCCTATAATGGAGCTAATGGCTGTTTGTCATCCTTGGAGGTATAAATTTCCTGGCGGTGTCTCCTGCAGACAGTGCATGAAGTATGCTCTGTGTGCTGCCAGCAAGGATTCATAATCAGCAGAAGGGCAGGGTGCTTCGTTAGCCAGGAGAGGAGCTGGGGCTCCCCGGCTGCCAGGCTTACAGAACCCGCCTCGCCACTCCTGAGACATGGACAATGCCGGTAGGTAAAGCCAGCGTGAATTCTTCCCAGCCTCTGGGCTCATTTGCAGGCTGCATTCTTTGCTGCAGAAGGTTTGCTGATTTGTTGGTCTTGTTCTGCACTTCAGCGTTCAAGCCCGGGAGACATGGAATGTGCTAAGCCTGCTGCATTGTCCACTAGGCGATCAGTGTTTGCTTTGAAGTTCAGTGATTGGGAATGCAGATTCTAATTCCACATTCCCCTTTTTCCAGGCTGCACTGTTATTTTCTTTAGGCTGCGTGAAGTGTGCTGTGTGATCCTTTTGTGCTCAGAACAGATGGTGAAAAATGCATACAGTTGATGAAAAAAACTATTATGAAGGGGTAGCACAAGGTAGATGGGCTTAATGAGCTAAAGACAATTTTTTTTTTCAGCGTTAAATCTGTCCAGTGTAATAGCAGATGAGTTCTTGGGTCTTAGGCTGCATATTCACATTAGGATGAAATGTAGACAATGTTTCAATATCCTCTGAGGTTTTAATTTCAGAGTGTAGACATGAGTGGCCCATCATATATGGACATTTTTAAAATGTGTTTGTTTTTAATATCTTTACTTGCCAGCTGGACAGATACAGCTATTGAAATACTCTAATGCCAGTTACATGATGAGCATAAAATTATCTCTCACGCAGAACTTTTTTTTCTTTGCTGTATTGAACTTTTAGAAGGTATCTGTTCCTCATTTCAGTGTTATTGACACTAACGGCAAAATTCTCCCAAATAGGTTGTGGATTCTCTGTCTCTTGAACCTCATTAGTTCAGTTTCTCGTAGTGATGCTCTTCAGTGCCTCGAGAGGCGGTCAGCCCTGCTGACCAGGTGCAGCGTTCAAAATACACCCTCCTCTTCCTCGGGAAGACCACCTGTGTTTAGTAAAACACGATTGTTTGTGACATGTGGCTATTTCAGACCTTGGTTGCAGATAGTAGCCTCGGCAAGCAGAAATTTTGAAGGCAAGGCAAGAAGAAATTTTGAGTTCTTTAATGAAGTAGTTTACCAGGAATAAAACTCTGTGACTAAAATAATTTTGTATTTGACGTTGAAGGCGTTGAAATAAATTGGAACCGTGAAATATTAGGAAGGAGAGTTTCAGGGTTGTGGAAGAGACAAAACAAGTGTCGGGGAAGTGTGTGTGTGTGTGAGAGAGAGAGAGAGGGTGCGTGTGAGTGTGTGTGTGTGTGTGTGTGTTTGTGTGTAGTAGCAATAGTAGTAGTAGGAAGGATGCTGGATTGATATAAATGCATATATGTGTATGTGTATATTATACCCCCCATTTTGGTCATTAAAAAAATATGCCATGAGACTTGTCATAAGAGCATGCAGGTATGATAATCCATGACAAGGCACAATTTTAAGATCCACCAAAAACTTCTCTAATTATAGAGGTAGAGAGAGTAAAAAATAAATAAACTAGAATCCCTAATTTAGCCTCATTTAAAACTTCTGCCACCCACAATTAATTATACTGATGTCCTGGCAGAATTATCACTTTAATTCAAGTAAATGCCTTTCTTAACTGACTCATATATTTATTTAAAGGCCATTTAAGAAAAGGAAAGAAACTACTGTAACAGCCTTTTTATAGGTATAAAAAATGCTGAGGGTTATGATTTACTCTTAGTCTAACTATAGCTTGGGGGGATAAGTGTTTTCTCAATTTGTACTTATATTTATTTATGCTCTCAAATGGCATTAATAAAATACCTCTGCCCCTGACACACTTAAGAATATTTATGCACTTTGGGGTGCCTGGGTGGCTCAGTTGGTTAAGCGACTGCCTGCAGCTCAGGTCATGGTCCCAGGGTCCTGGGATCCAGGCTCCCATTGGGCTCCCTGCTCAGTGGGAAACCTGCTTCTCCCTCTCCCTCTGCTGCTCTGCCTGTGCGCTCTCTTGCTGTCTCTGTCAAATAAATAAACAAAATCTTTTTTAAAAAAGAATATTTATGCACCTTGTCAAGTGACTTTTAAAGCAGCAATTTCTAGATCATTTCAAATTTTTGGTGAAACTTCCAATATAGGTATATATGCCTTTGAGTGGAATAACAGGCTTTTAAATTGCATTGTTTGAATACTTCAGAAATAACATCTTATAACGGCCAAGTAACTGTCAGTGATGACTTTTCATGGTAATTTTTTGATGACGTAAACAGCTTCTCTTATAGCAGAGAAATATAAACATCCATCACACACATGCATTTCAATAAATTGTATTGACTATGGCAAGGCATTTAAGATAGTACTGGTAAGTGGCCAAAAAGTAAAAATAAAAAAAAACAACAACCGAACAAAAAAATCCCTGGAAATACCTTCAGCATTAGACGAAGACCCCCCCCGTTAACTTGGAGCACTGCAGTTTCTCCATTTGATTTAAACAATCTACCTAAACATGTCCAGTCAACGATGGGTTCAGGCCCCCATGGCCGAGGCTGGCAGGTTGGAGCTGGCCACAGTTCTCACCATTAAATCAGCAGCTTTAAGACCTTCTTCCGGCAGGGCTTTCTGTTTTGGGGTTTGGATAATTGTGAGGCAGAAACGCAACTATGAGTACACACACACACACACACACACACACACACACACACACACACAAGCCCAGCACATCTCATGTATTGACATCACACACAACATTGCATTGGAGATACGTTCCCGGTTCCTGCCGTTAACACATAGGAAGAGTGTGCAGTCTGGGCCTCTGACTCTTTGTGCCTGTCTGGGCACAGTTCAGCAAGCATGTGAGTCTGTCCACCCTTTCCTTACAGAGGGCTGTCTTTGGCATGCCTACCATCTCGGAGAAGGAGACATCCCTCCCCCATAATTGCTGGCTTAGGTATTCCTTTAAAAGCTTTTCCTGGAATAACAATAAAATATTTATCAAACAGTGCGTGTGGAATACGTCAGGGCAGTTTTAGCAATATCTAACCTTTCCTTCTTCTTTTTTATGTGACTGTGTCTTCTTATAAATTCTTCTTATAAATTCTATAACAACTCAAACGGTGGTCCTTTACCGATAACAAGTCTGTGACTATAGCCGCTGTCTAGGTTCTTCTGCCCCTGCTTTGGTGTCCCCTCGCTGCTCCTCTCCCTCCCCTTCCTCAAGTGGTTCTCTTGAATGAGTCTTGGAAGCGATGTTGCAGCAAAGTTGATTAGTAGTGTGTGATTGATGTCTGAAAAACCATGCTTTTGAAATGTTATTCCATATTCTACAGGGACAGAGTATTATCAAAGGTTCTGCAGCCTTGGTGGGGCAAATTTTTCATTGCTTGAGATCAGGGTGTTTCCACTATCAAGCGTGGTCGTAAGAGGCACCCTTGTTTGGAAGGGAGCTGGTGGCTGAGGGAATCACTGTGCACCCCCCCCTTACATCCCAGCCTCGTGACTTCCAGCTTTTGACCCTTGAGGCACAGTAAATGAATTTTAGAAGTTCACAGTCTTCTAGTTCCTTGTAAAAAAAGTCTGGGGGGTTATTTGGGAACCAGATTGAGGGAAGGTTCGTGAGGGAATGATCAAGAGTGTCGGATGATCTGAGATGAACACTGGCTCTACCACTGACGAATCCAGTGACCATGAACAAGCTATCTAAAGCCCATTCCTTTATTTTATCAATTTTGAGTGCCAACAATAATTGTATCCGTCTCATAGGATTGTTGTGAAGAGAAAATAAGATACTACACATAAAATTTGGTACAGTGGCTGTTATGTGGTCCTTCTCGATGCGTGTTGGCTCTTTAAAGAACCATCCAAAAATTGAAGCAGAGTTGCTTTATGAATAAATATGTCCTCTAGCAGGATGGCTCTCGCAGTGTGATGATGGTGTGGAAAGGTAAGCACTTGGATGCAGACACCAGTCATGTGGCTGTACCAAGAGCATAATTGGAACTTGAGGTCAATGGTGAAATGGGGGTAGGATTGAAGCGTGCATTGCATTAGGAGAGCCTGATGAGTAGATGAGGAGGCAGGGGGAAGGAGACCAATCAAAGCAGACTTTTGGGGTTTCTAGTGAGACTCTAAGATCATAATAATCCTATACTATGGAATACAGGGGAGTCTTAAGGGTAAAACAATGAGTTCTGTTTTGGGCTTATTGAGTTTGAAATACCTCTATGTTACCCACTAGCCCCACTAGCTGTTCAGTGATGACTTACACACACACACACACACACACACACACGTGCACGTGCACATGAAATTCCTTACTAACCATGGATTTGGAATAATGCAGGGTTTTTTTGTTTGTTACCTCTAATTTAAAATATTTTCTATTTTTATCTGATTTGTTTAGTTCATCCCAGTAAACCCAACAATGTTACTGCTTCCTTATCCCAGGCCCCCCAGGCTGTGGGGGATCCTATAGGGGATGTAGAGAAAAGAGACTTTCAGATGCTTTTTGACAATCTTGTCAAAGCAGATGGAGATAAGACCAGGTCCAGAGAAACATGCCCCTAAGCGCTGCAATAATTTTGGTGAAGGCTAGGCTGTTATATAAGAAAATGTAAGCACAAACATTTTATTTCAAACTGGTTCAAAAAACTTTCCTAGGAGAATCTACCTTAGCAGCTCGGGCTGCCATCACCAAGTTCCTGAACAGCTACAGATGGTGATTCGGGAGAAGGGTTATCTAATGGAGCAGACTTTCCTATGTGAATTAATTTGTTTTGGAAATGAATGCTTTCTAAGACATTTGACTATGTTTGAAAACTATATTTGGGGAATATAGTTTAAATTTTTTTCCTCTCATCCCTTACTTCTATGATATCTTGGTTTTAGTAGCTATAGTTTTGTTAACCGTGACACATTTTAGGAATATAATGTTATATACACACATACATACATACACATACATTTGCATGCATACAATGCAACACATTTTATATATGTGGTTGTGTGTGCATTTTTCAGTTTGGGGTTAAAAGCTTCAATATAGGAGAACGTAGCATTGCTAGTTCTTTTAACATACTTAACAAAAATCTCGAACAGATTTTCTTTTCAATTAAAATGGAATTGATTCTTATTTTCCGAAATGCCTCTTACATCATAAAAATGCTTATTATTGAATATTTTATTTGCTATAAAACAAGTAATTACAGTATTTTCCTTTGCGTTTATTGTGAAGTCCATTGTGCTAATATAGCATTTTATAGCTCATCAAATAAGTATTTTTTTTTAAAGGTTTTATCTATTTATCTATTTGAGAGAGAGAGACAATGAGAAGCAGAGGGGGGACAGAGGGAGAGGGAGAGGCAGACTCCCAGCTGAGGGAGCCTGACCTGGGGCTCCATCCCAGGACCTTGGGATCATGACCTGAGCTAAAAGCCAACATTTAACCAACTAAGCCACCTAGGTGCCCCCAAATAAGTATTTCTAAGAGCACCCCAGTTTTATGTAAAGCTATTTTTCTCAGGGAGAGATTAAAATTTAATAAAGAATTTTATTGCTTTTTGGAATGTCTATTTTCAAAGTGCCGTTATTATTATAGAAATCACTGTCCTTTAAAACAAAGAAGTCAAAGGAAATATAGGTTCATGTACATAAAAGTACTTGAAAAGTGTACTAAATTTTCTTGTGGTTGGTTTGTTTGTTTGTTTGTTTTTTGGAGTACAGCTGGCAAATAATGATACATTAGTTTCAGGTATACAACATAGTGATTCACCAAGTTTATACATTATTCTGTATTCACCATAGTGTAGTTACCATCTGTTTCCATACAACGCTATTGTAATATCATCGATATATTCCCTATGCTGTACCTTTTATTCCCGAGACTTCTTCATTCCATAACTGGAAGCCTGTGTCTCCCACTCCCTTTCACACGTTTGACCATTTCCCCATCCCCACTCCTCTAGAAACCATCAGTCTGTCCTTATAGGTCTGATTCTGAGTTTGTACTCTAATTCTGGGGGCTCTTGAACCTCCTGAGAATAAACCAACAGTCTTGGCTTAAGAGTGTAGGGAAGGAGGACAAAGTCACCGTTTCTAAAACAAAATTTTGGATTTGGGGTTTTTTTTTTCCCCCCAATTGTTAGAATTAGTTCTGAGTGGTTTTTTTCTTTGCAAGCACTCATCTTTCCAAAGGCAAAAGGAATTTTCCTATATCCATAAAATAAAATAGGAATTCTTGTCAGGTAGCTTGCTTGGGTCAAGAAAAAAAATAGAAGAGATACGGAGAGTCCGCAAGGAAGCGTTTTGGTGGCAGAGTAGGGAAATCCGTAACCCAACATTTTCTAAACAATATGTCATTGCACATGAATGCCATAGAATAGTAGTTAAATCTCACTCCTTTTTCACACACGCTAATAGAATTAACACAGAATTCCTTGCCTGTGCTAGTATTTGTTGTGAAGTCCCACAATCTAGAATCTAGATTGCAGCCTTTCCCGGTCATATTAACCACGGGTTCTCTGGGGGATGCCTAGTAACAGGGTGTAGAACTCAGATTTGAGAATCGCTGTTAAAATCCCTTTGTTTTCATTTTCATCCTATTCTTCCTCTCCTGAATTCTCCATTTTCTGTTTCCTCACATAGAAGCCATTTTGGGAGAACTAGCAAACTATTCCCTTGGATAAATATCAGAGCTTGCTTATTCTGAAATTAAATATCTGTGTCATTTATGTCCAGGATTGTTCCTTCCTAGTTTCTAGGCTTTGGGGCATTTCATTGCTCATTAACATCACCATCAGATGCAGGGAAGAAGGAGAGGCAGCTAGACTTAGTCAGCTTTGGAAATGAATGGAATGCAATTAACATCTTTGAAATTAGGAGTAATGTGCAAGTTTTATTGATCCGAACTAACATTTCATATGCATTGTTAAAAATGGATGTTAGGAGATTTTATATGTAAAAAAGTTAATTTTGAAGTTCTGCATCAGAACTGCATCTGAAGTCAGGCATCGAGAGCATATATAGCAAAGGCAAGTCATATTTAACTGAATATTAAATGTCTTGAAGGGAAGAATGCTTACCTTTTTTGAAGGCCTGTTATGCTTCCAGACATCAACTTAAGTATTTTACACCTGTTACATCTTTAATGCTCGCAACCATTCTCTCTCTCTTTTTTTTTTTTAATACTTGGAATCTTTTGGTGAGTAAAGAATATTTTCCCCAAGTCAAACATGGGGAAACTGAGGCTAAGTATGAACTCACTCAATAAATTTGTGGGTGATTTATAAACTCGAATCCAGATCTTTTGATGATAGCAAAATTCCACCCAGCATATTTTGTATTCTCACATTTCTTTGAGGCTAGAGGTTCTTCATCTTTATATCTTCTGTGTCATCAAGTCCAGTGCCTGGGATGTAGGAAGCATATAAGAAATGCTTCAAAATTAAATCAAATATGTCATTTCACTAATTCAGGGTAATTTTTCCAAAAGGAAATTCATTTTTAAATTTCAGTGTCAAACATGGTATTATCACGTATCTGAATAGTTTATTATACATGTAGAGATCAGTACATGTGTAAGAAAAAATGTAGTTGAGAAGTGTCTTTCACAACCATTCATAAAATAGAATACCTTTTGATAGAGTCCACCTATGAGATTTATTATTGCTACAAAAAAAATTCAAAAATTTCATTTGAAGCCAGGGCCATGGGGGCGCCTGGGTGGTGCAGTCAATTAAGCATCCAACTCTTGGCTTCAGCTCAGGTCTGATCTCAGGGTCCTAGCATAGAGCCCTGTGTCAGGCTTCATGCTCAGAGCGGAGTCTTCTTGAGTTTCTCTCTCCCCCTCCCCTATCCCTTACCTCCACTCCCAACCCACTCTCTCTCTCTAAAATAAAAATAAATCTTCAAAAATTTCATTTGAAGGGTATTATAATGTTAGGATCATTAATAGAAATTGTGAAAAGAGGCATAGAAGCATTTTTAAGTGATAGTTTAATATTTAGACAAATTTTTCTGGAATATGGAAGAATTTTACTCTCTCATTTTCTTTCAGAAAGATCATAGTTAAAGGAAGATCGCAGAATAATGGGGATTTTGCTTTCACCACATCTGTGCATAACTAGATCCTTCCCCAGTAATGCTAACATGTTACATTGTACATTACCTCTTTTCAGACTCTCCATGACTCTGAACCACTACACGATTGGAAGACACACTGTGAAATAATACTCTCATTTATTCAAATTTCAACAGATAAGTCAAACAGATAAGTCAAGAGAAGTCGTGGTTTCAGAGATAGGTTAACAGGTTTTCCTACTGTTTGACAGAAAGTATGTACAGACTTTTTTCATAAGTAACTCTGAATAATTTTTTTTTTCATTTTATTTTATTTTTTCAGTGTTCCAAGATTCATTGTTTATGCACCACACCCAGGGTTCCATGCAATACGCGCCCTCCTAATATCCACCACCAGGCTCACCTAAGTCCCCAGACCCCTCCCCTCCAAAACCCTCAATTTGCTTCTCAGAGTCCACAGTCTCTCATGATAGAAGATGGACCCCCAACATCCAGCTATCTGTCCCCCCAAATTACACTTTGAATTTTCTCACATAAACCAGTTTTTCCCAAATATTTGATTTCTAGTTATGTATAGTGACTAAAATTATGCTCCATTACCTTCTGGGTTTTAGAGACATGATTTCCTTTCTTAGACCTGAGTCATTTGATCCTGGTGCAGTTTTCTTACACCTTAACAGATATGAAGTTTCAATTCTGACTTTCATTAGTAACAGCTATCAGTAACTGTACATGACTTGCTCACCCCTTTTTTCAGTTATAGCCCACGTATCTTCTGCTTCCACAGGTCTGGTCTTCTGTGTGTTCTATACACACAAACACACGTACATATTCCCCTCTCATCTCTTTGTTCTTGTTTCTTCCCACCTACAATGTCATCCCCTCCTCGCCATTCATTCTTTCGTCCATATATCCAGCTGTCTCTCTGTCACTAACTCTGTGCCAGGCACTGTGCTGGTAGCATGGACACCAAGGAATGAGCCAGAGCTTGACATCATAGAAGTTCCTTTTAGCAGGAGAAACAAAGCTTAATAATGAATAGATAAAATACTTGGGTCGTGATTAGAACTGTTAAGTTCATAAACTGGCATGTGGATAGGGAACGAGGCTGGGGTGGAGGTCTCCTCTAGACTGGCTGGTCAAGGACAACCTCCCTGAGAAGGTGACATGCAGCCTGAGACCTGAGGAGTAAAAGGGAATCAGTCCCTTGAGAGCCAGGGAAAAAGTGTCCCAAGCGGAGTGACCAGCAGATACAGAAGCCCCAAGGCAGGAAAGGGATTGGACGTTTGAGGAACAAAAGCAAGATCATCTTGGTAGGGACTGGTAATGAGAAAGACCACCAGGCCAGTCATGGAGGGTCTGAGATTTGACATAGTTCTACGAGCTCTCAGGGGCCTTTGAATGGTTTGAGGCAGAGGCATGACGACCTGGTAGGTTTGATGATTTCAAGGCATAAACATGGAAGAACAGAGAGGAGAGAAGCAAGATGGAAGCTCCCAAGAATGAAATCCTCTTAGAAGGTGCCTGGTTGGGGGTGATAGCAGTGGGGATGGGAAGAGGGAACTTAATAAAATCTCAGCCACCTTTCAAGACCCAGCACATACCCCATCTTCCCAACTGGCCTTGGAGCCCTGTCTTTTCTCAGGGCACTAAAAGAACTCACCACACAGTTTTGTACTTCACGGTACTCTGAGATTACTTTCTATTTGCATCTTTTTATTCCCCCCAACCAGATTGTAGGCATCTTGAGGCTAGTTGGCACATCAGAGGCATCTTGAGGCTAGTTGGCACATCAGAGCCATCTGTTGTGAGAGTGGTTGCTCTCAAATCTGGCCACCCATTAGAATCACCTAGAGAGCTTTTAACATATACCAACCTCTGGACCTCCCCCTAAACAAATTAGATCAGAGTCCCTGGAGAGGGGTCAGGACATTGGTATTTGTTTAAAAGTTCCCCAGAATATTCAAATGGACAACCAGGGTGAGAACGACTAAGACTGACCCTCAGAAATAACTACCTTGCAGGAGTAAGAAACCGACTTGTCTGCCCCCTCCCCCTCTCCCTGAGTATCAGGCCGATCTAGCTGAGGATTTGTGCCGGGGACTTCCCTCATGGCAGGTGGGACCAGAGGCTCTGAGAGTGAGTGAAGTCTCCAAGGATAGAGCTGAAAGAAAAAAAAGCAGAGGCAAGAGCATGCTTCTGGAAGACATATCAGGATAGGAACAAAGTAAACGGAATTCAAGCTTTCCGTAACCCATCCTTCTGGAGTATGTGGACCTGATCAAAGAAGGCAGCTCTGGAGAGACTTAATCACCTACTTCCTAATCAGGAAGCTTGTTTTCTCCTCCAGTGTCTCCCAGGCAAATTAAATACTGAGTGAAGAGTCACCATGGTGGCAAAAACTATTATCTAGTGAGATTTTACATGTGAATGTTAACTAATAAGAGATGTTAAACATCCCTTGTCAAGTTTTATATAACAGAAGACGTACATTATTAGACCCCAAATAGCACTGCTATGATTTAATCGTCACTAACTGTGTATCTGTGCCGACTGGCTGGGTCAGAGACACTATTAGACACCGATGCTATATTTGTTATATCATGTGACTCACCAGAGGCGTCCTGCTTTTTAGTGACAGAGAAATAGGTCCTGTTCCATCTTATACTTCTCCCCTCCAAACACACACACACACACACACACACACGCACACACGCATACACGCACGGACACACCTCAGAATGAGTTTAAGATCATTTTGAACTGATCTTAAATATTAAAGTGAGGGATGATTTGATAGCTTGTTTTCTGAGTATTTTAGTTATAATTGGTGCTTTTTACACTAGGCTTAATGAATACCTTTTAATGAGAACAATGACATTTAGTAAAAACGTTCTTTATATTATTTTACTTAACTATTTCATGTGGTTATGAGGATCGCTTGAAAAAGTGATGGAAGGGGGCGCCTGGGTGGCTCAGTGGGTTGAGCCGCTGCCTTCGGCTCGGGTCATGATCTCGGGGTCCTGGGATCGAGTCCCGCATCGGGCTCTCTGCTCAGCAGGGAGCCTGCTTCCCTCTCTCTCTCTCTCTGCCTGCTTCTCTGTCTACTTGTGATCTCTCTGTGTCAAATAAATAAATAAAATCTTTAAAAAAAAAAGTGACGGAGGGGTTTTTTTTTTAAAGATTTTATTTATTTATTTGTTTGACAGACAGAGATTACAAGTGGGCAGAGAGGCAGACAGAGAGAGGGGGGGGAAGCAGGCTCCCTGCTGAGCAAAGAGCCCGATGCGGGGCTCGATCCCAGGACCCTGGGATCATGACCTGAGCCGAAGGCAGAGGCTTTAACCCACTGAGCAACCCAGGTGCCCCAACAGAGGGTTTTTAACTCTGTTTCTACAAATGAAGCATCCCCTTCTACCCTCTCCCCGCCCCAGAATAACAAAGGAGCCTTCCAAGGGTCTAGCCCTCATCTTGGTCTGCCTGTAGCATCACCCCCTGCCCTACAAGGGCACCTCATATCCCCACCCTAACGGCCCTTCTCCCCATCCCAAAAGTGTGTCACCCACTTTTCAATACACCTTAGAAACACACATAATTTAAACAGGCGGATCCTTCTCTGTGGAAACCTCTGTCTTCCCTGCATCCCTTCCTGCCACCTTGAAGAGCCTTCTCCTTGAGTAAGACCCAGCTCAAGTGTCCCTTCCTCTGTGGAATCTTCTGTAATTCTTCTGGGTAGAATTAGCTTTCTCTTTCCTCTCCTCCCGCAGAACACTCTCCTACCCACTAGCACATTAGCAGGTAAACTATAATGCTACTTTATGTGTCTGCCTCTTTGACAAGGCCATGTGCTCCTCAAGGACAAGGGCATGTCTCCTTTGTGAACTCCTCACTTCACACAACACCTGACAGAAGACAGGTTTTCAAAAACTGGCTGAAATAAAGCCCGAGGTGCCTCTTTCATTGTGTGCTAGTACTTACAGAGAAAGTATGAATCAATTTTTATTGGCAGTTGAATGACGTGGCCATATACCACTTAAGAGAGGAGCAATGGAGAGCCCATCAAAATCACTTGTAGAATTAAAATTTGTCTATCTACGTACCTACCTACCTGTTTATGTATATCTGTTTGTCTGCCTATTTACCTTCCTACCTGTTGCCTGTCTTCTTTCCTATATATTTATCCATCTCTCAGTCAATCACCATCCCAGCCCCACATCACACCTACTAATTCAGAATCTCCCATGGGGAGAAGGGTAGCTGAATCAAAACAACAACGAGAAGAGGATTTCACTGCGGATGCCACTGCGCACCCCGTTAAGACCCACTGTCAGCCTAAGGGAGAGATATAAAGAAGACGATCAGACAAAGCAGGTTTCCTCTGCTTTGTGTCTTATTGAGAGAATTGATTGTTGTGATATAAAAGTACATAATTATTAGAAGCTTAAAGATCTTGTGTGTCATTTACAAAAATGCTGTGTCTGGCCTCCTGGAGGCCTTTGTCGACCTGGAAACAAAGCATCTCTCGGTGAGACTACTGTCTGGGAGTGCTGGTGCATTTTGTATCCACTCACGGTGGAGCGGCCCTCAGCTAAGCTCCCCACATTTAACAGGGATCTGCTTAAAACCTTATCCACCCACATGCCTTTAATTTACCACCTGCTGGATGCGTCTCTTTGCATTTCATATTACTTGGGTATTCTTTGCTCAGTAACGGAAATTGGGCAACCATTGGATTTTGTTTGTTTGTTTTTGTTTGTTTGTTTGTTTGTTTAATAAGCAGCTCCATTTAGGGCATTTTTAATAAGGGGAAGAAAGGAAAGATGACCAATCGTGACCTTACAGAACAGTCAGCGTGGTGGAAGAGTGAAAATATCTTGGGTTTCCTGCCTGAGACTTGGGTCCTCACAGAAACCCTCCTGCTCAGTCTGTGGCACTTACCCAGGAGACGTCAGTAGGTGGAGCCAACTCACAATAAGCATTTTACATTCATTAACCTCAGAGTCACTTCTTGAAATGAAGCAAATTCAAAGACATTTTTTTAAATAACTGTGTGACTATGACTCTCATTGAAAAAAGCCAGAGAGTTGGAAATTAAAGCCAACCTTGCCCTTAAAATCCAGACTTTGTGGAAACCCAGCAGCAACCCTAGCATATATTTAGCCTAAAGTACCAGCATTAGCTTTTACATTTCCTGGCTTGTGTCAGTTTTTGTCACAATCTCAAGGTTCTATAAACAAAGATGTCTCTTATACTAACACACATAGGCTTTGTCCCCAGTGGTTGCAACGCAGCTTTTCATGAAGCCTCAAAACTCAAAAAAACTTCTAATGTACTTTTGGATGCCTGGGTTATTTTAACACAGGTTTCACAAAACTACGTTATGAATGTAGCACTCGAGATAAGTGATTTATTTTTTTAGAATGTTGTTCATACCTCGATCATACCCCTTTCATCTTGAAAAATACCCACCGATATAGTTCATTTCTCACCATGTGCCAGTGAATTATGTAAACATTTCAAATGATCAGCTCTGCTTTTACAGATAGGAAGCAAAGATTTTTAAAAAAGTAGATTTATTTATTTATTTATTATCAGAGAGTAGCCCCATACACAGTTCAACTGCACGTGGAAGACATTGCATTAACATACAAAATCGGGTTGAGTGTATGGTTGGCCATTTGCCAACTCATGAGGCATGGGCCATGCCAAATCTGATTCCCATTGACTTTTACACAGAAGGAAAAGCTGAACACAATTTATCCTTTTGGGTTGCATGCAATATTGTTTTTCAGGGGAATGGTTATATTTGCTCCAGCCACAAAGGCCGTCTCTGGGGAGGATAGCCAAATGGCTTTGGTCACAGTGTCTGTGAGACACAACTGTCCCAATCCATTATCCTGAAGCTGTCTGTGCTGTGATATGCCATCAGGTGATCAGGGACTGGAAATCAGCTGGAAATTCCAGTAGAGGCTCATTAGTTAGGGGACCAAGCATACAAAGGACATATGTTGATACGGCAGGTGGGGAGCAGATGGAGAGACAGTACAAACCCGGGGGAAGGGACAAGAGTGGGAGGTTTAGGGAAGCCCTGGCATTTTCCCACAGAGATTGAGTGTGGAGGTCTAGTTCCAGAGCAGGGACTGGAGTATCAGATTGGGGATTTGGACAAATTAGATGGACTGAGGTAGATGCTAGTTTAGGAAAGGGGTTGACAGAAGATGTTGGAAGGACTGCACGTGTTTTATTCTGATTTACTCAATTTGGTGTGAGTGGGCAATGAAGGAAACTCAGGAGACTAGGAATGAGCTCCTGGGCACCACAAGCCCGCTCAGGCCCCCTCAACCCAGAAGGGCAGCCGGTGATTTGGTTCCAGCCCCTCTCTCTGGAATAGCCCAGGCGGCCAGCCGCTGTGAAGAAGCTTCCCCTTCACCACCAATGTGTAACTTTATATTTTGAGTGAGAATCATTCTTTAATTACAGCTCTTGCTTATATTTTGTCGCCGTTCCCTGCCTTCTCAAATTGAACATACTCTAACATTTGGAGTCACGCAAGGAAACTAGACTCCGAGTCGGAAAAGGAGGATCCGTTCCTGGCTGAGCCCCTTCCACACGTTGGCACGGGGCCTTGGGCTGACTCACAGGCCCCGCTTTCCTCATCCAAGTAGAAGGTTGATTTATACCCGGCCGGTAGAATAACATCACAATAAACTGGTTTCACACTTGAACATGCATTTTAAGTTGTTACCAATGTTATCTAATGGAATCCTCAGGTGGTCACAAGGCCCCCATCGTCCTCCTGCCCTGGCTGGCTCCCCACACCCCCCCCCCCCACCAATTCCCGTCCGCGTCTTCTGACCCTCAGCTGTCCCTTTCTGTTGTGGTCTGGGCCCTTGCTTCTGGCAGCTCCCACCGCCCTTCCCTCTCCCGTGCTGTTTCTTTTCTTCTCCTTTCTGTAGAACTGACACCCAGCCCTGGCTAAGTTTCAAGCGCCCAGCACAATGACTTGACTCACATACATGGTGGAATGATCTCCACCGTCAGATTAGTTCCCATCCATCCGGTCCTAAAGACATGAAGACATTGATGGGTGCTGTTTCTTATCTTTTGTGGCCTGGGAAACCAGATAATCAAGATTGGTCTCTTCTGTCTGGGATAACAATGCACAGACCCTCCCCAGTGAGGGCCAGAGTCCTTCTCCTGTGATTCATATTGTAGGGGCTGGAGGTCGTGAATTTTTTGCATTTACTTGGACGAAGTGGCCACTCAGTGTATTTCCTAGTCCTGGACAAAATCTTCAATGATCCTGCCTGTGCCCTCCAGATAAAATGAAAGGTCAAGATCTCACACAAAGCACTTGTCCACATGGCCACCTACCTGGGTCACCAACATTCCGACCTGTCTCTGGTCACACGGCTGGGTCCCCGCACCCCAAACTCTTCATCTCATCCCCAACGCCGTGTGTTCTTCCTTCTCTGCTTTGCTATGTGCTCCGTCCCTTCCCCGTATTTCATGTGTAGAATTCCTGTTTGTCTTTCGGACTTGTGGCTCCTGCGCCCATCCCCGAGTGAAAGTCCTTCTGCACCCCACTCCCTGAGCTCTCCCCACAAGCCAGGGCCCTGCTCGAGGGCAGCGTCGCCTTCTTCATGTCCTTAAGGCCTCACACGCTGTATAAATTCCTGCCGGCTGACTCCCCACTTGGACTGTTGTCACCAAGCTGCACACTGGCATGTGTGTACTTTCTCATTATATATATTTTTAAAAAAGTTTAAGGAGAAAAGGAGAGTCTGAAAGGAAAGCACTTGGATGCAAAAATGCAAAACACAGCTGCCTGCTTGATGATGTGGGTAAAGTCCTGACACAACCAGGAATAGTTCTTGGGAATCTTGATTTTTTTTTTTTTTTCTGTTTGACTGCCATTGCACCAAATTTAGAATTTTAAACCATATATTTTTGTAAGGATTCCTTGGAGGGGAAGATAGAACATGTAAGAATTACAGTCACAAGTGTATTGAATTTGGTATTGCATGAGGAGGGAAGTACCATATACCTAGAAGAAAATTGTTTTGCCCAAGGAGGATTTGATTATACTAAAGGAATGAGGGAGGGAATAAAAAGAAGCCAGTCCTCAATCTGAAAAAGGCTCAGCCTAGCAATACTTTTTATCCATTTTCCTTAAACATGTCTAATTACCTTCTCTAGAAAGAGAAATTCTTTTTCAAAATTCCTAAAATATATCACTATCCTTTTAAAAAGAGATTTATTTTTATTTGAGAGAGAGAACATGGGGCTGTGGGGTGAGGGTGGGCAGAGGGAGGAGATGAGAGAGAATCCCAAGCAGACTCCCTGCTGAGAGCAGAGCCCCACATGGGGCTCCATCCCATGACCCTGAAATCATGACCTGAGCCAAAATCAAGAGTCAGACGCTTAACCAACTGAGCCACCAACACACCCTAATATATCTGCATCCTTAAATTATCCCTTGTCCTCAATACGTGGAGGTGGGGTGAAACTTAGTAATAATACCCAGATGAGAGGGAAATAGTTCTGAACTATTGATGAAAATAAGCAAATGTGATGAGGGCATGTAAAGCTTGTGAAAGTTATAGAATCTGTTTGTGCACGCATGAACAATGTCTGAACAGAACATAGCTCAAGCTACTAGCAGTTCTTAATCCCTGGGAAATGAAAGAGGAAGTTTTCTATTTTACTTCATATTTTTCTATTTTGTCTGAGGGTTCTTTTTGGTTTTGCTTTTACAATAATCCTGCACTGCTTTTATTTCAAAGGCAATAATTCTGTTTTACTCGGTTAACTGGAAGGCAGCACATCTTCGCACGAGCGTGGGGGGACACGTTGTATCCTGTGTGCACCTCTGATGCTACCGACATAGGTCCAAACCCCACAGTCACTTGGGATGAATGGTTGGAAGGCCCAGCCTCCCCCCACATTCCCCACCCATTCCCCACCCTGCCCCAACCCATGCTGTCACTGAACTTGTTCTTTTATTAATCAGCAAAATCTTGTTAGTTCTTAGGACCAAGACGCCTGGTGGTTAACTTGCATACAATATTAGCACAATGAGAACATTTTAATTGGATTCTCTTCTGTCTTCCTATGCTGAGAGTAGATTTGAGGTTTATGGGTAAAATAAGCAATTTGGGAATACATTTCCAGTCATTTTTTTTTAAGATTTTTTTTTTTTAATTGACGGAGATCACAAGTAGGCAGAGAGTCAGGCAGAGAGAGAGGAGGAAGCAGGCTCCCTGCTGAGCAGAGAGCCCGATGCGGGACTTGATCCCAGGATCCTGAGATCATAACCTGAGCTGAAGGCAGAGGCTTAACCCACTGAGCCACTCAGGCGCCCCTATTTCCAGTCATTTTTAATGTTGGAGGTAGCAGCTTATTTTGGGGACCTGTGGTTGTGTTCAGATGGGTAAATACCCTGTGTCTCCTGTGTGGGGGCATTTGTTCAAACTGGAGGGCCTTCAGGCCAGAAGGAAGGACCCCAAGGATGAACTGGGTCAGGTGTGCTTCCTAAGGGAAGTGGAGCAGACGGTGTGTACAGGTGCAGCCCTGAGTTTGTCATCGAGTCTAAGACTTGAGAACAGCGATGGAAATGAGAGGTGGTGAACACAGTCAGGAACTGGAAAAAAGATCAATGAACCAGGAGTCAAGGATCAGAGCGGAGCAGATCTAGGACTAATGCCCCAATCTCCTGTTAGGAGTACCTGCTGAGTGCATCGTTTGTCTCATGATAAAAACATGGTCACATATATAGAATAGGATGGGATCATTTCTGTGCCAGAATTGTGTTTCTTTTGAGAGATAGCAAAATTTTATTTGGTGACTCAGAATTTACACTGCCATCGGGGCAGTTCATTCAAATCAGTTTCTGCTGGTAGGATACCTTATCAAATCAGTTTCTGCTACAAGTTGATTTGCATTTCACCTTCTGCAAGGAGCTTCTGTTTAGTGTCTTCCTGTGTCTCATACCAATGTGCCTCCAATAGATTATTTCCTTTGGTGAGTGTGGGAGTTTTGCAATTGTTAGTAATACCTGGGTGAAGCGGTTGGTTTTGAATCACTTTGAAATACCTCTTTCTGGGGCACCTGGGTGGCTCAGTGGGTTAAAGCTTCTGCCTTCAGCTCAGGTCATGATCTCAGGGTCCTGGGATCGAGCCCTGCATGGGGCTCTCTGCTCGGTGGGAAGCCTACTTCCCCCTCTCTCTCTGCCTGCCGCTTTGCCTACTTGTGATCTCTCTATCTCTGTGTCAAGTAAATAAATAAAATCTTTTTTAAAAAAAAAGAAAGAAATACCTCTTTCTTCCCTCCTTTAATGATCACAGTTTTAAAATAAAGCTTAGAGGAAAGACATGGCCAGCACATGCGCACTGAGTACCTCTGCGTTAGGTATTCTTCTAGCTGCAGAGAACACAGCACCTGTAGGACATAGCAAGTCCGTATTACCATGGGGTTCCCGTTCTGTTGGGGTAAACAGACGATAAACATGTAAACAAATATCTGAAAAAGGCCAGGCCGTGAGAAGGGCCATGGGGAAAAGGAAAGCAGAGTGTGCTGTTGTGAGTAATGTGAATTTCATCCTGCTCGGTGGCCCTCTGCACAGGACCGAGTTACAAAGCCTGGGACATTTGTAAGCATAGCTTCTTAAAATCTTGTATTAGTTTGGTGTAGTTTCGGGTGAACACTATTTTTTCTTATTTCATTCTGCTTGAATCCTTTAAGTTTCGTGCTGTTTCAAGTTTCAAGAAGTTGTCCAAGGTCAAAGAAAAATGCTAAGAATTTCATCTTGTTTTGTGTGACAACAGAACGAAGGCACATAATTACATGACTGTCCCCACCCCTGACAAACCTGCAGTGGCCCAGATTTGTTTGAAATTTAGCACAAAACTGCATTGTTATCAGAGGATGTTCCCATGAGATAAGGGAAGGCTGGCAGAATCGTTGTGGCAGCTTGATTACAAAAATATTAAAACATTTCTTCCTTAGTGACAAAGACCCGTTGTGTACCCTTATAGAGGACAAGTTAGCACATGTTTATTCCAAAAAACTTTGGTCTTAAGAGCATCTGCCTGACTCTGTGCACCCCCATGCCCCCAGGCAGAATGTATAAGGCATGTCAGTTAAAGAAGGACAGGATGGATTTTAGCAAAGACATGAGAATTTAAACAGCTGAAGAACGTTTCTTTCAAGAATTGCATTCATTGCAGAATGTTGATATTACTCAAAACAAATTTGGAATTCTAATTTTAGAATTGTCTTTGGAGCCCGTTCACAAGCCAGAACAAAACTTTATTCATTCGGTTTTTCGTGAGTTCATTCATTCTGTCGTTGGACAAACATTTGCAAAGCCTCCTCTCTGCCAACGTGGAGCTTCTTGTTAAGTGTATGTCAATAAATTAGAGCCGTTGCTTTCCTATGAGCTGACACTGTTCTGGGGAAGACAGAGAAGTTATAGAACTGGAAGTGGTTAGGTAGCTATGAACTGTTCAAGGTGGAAGGCCCAGGAGGTAAGCTCCACTTGGCAGGGTAGGGGAGGCTCCAAGGGGAGGAGACATTTAGGCTGCAGTGTTTGAAAACCAAGTTCACGCTTGCCAGGTGGGGGAAATGTGCTTCTGACAGCAGTCTTTTACTTTGCGGTTACACTTAATTCTTTTCACAACTAAGATGGCATGAGTCCATTTGATAACCCATCTTATTCAGTGGACTGCGCCTGGAATGATCTTGACTAGTTCCAAAAAATAAATTTACTTGTGGGGCATGAATATTTTCTACCATTCAATTTCATAAATATTTATCGAGCACCTAGCCAAAGCCAGCATGCTATGTCACTGGGGTAGATGCCGTGGAGAATTCAAGACGAGCTTTTTTCATCTTAAAAAACAAACAAACAAACAAACAAAAAAACCTGTTTTTTAATTGAGGTGAAATTCGCATAAAATTAGCCATTTTAAAGTGTGTACAATTCAGCAGGCGCCCGAGTGGTTCAGTCAGTTTGGCAGCTGGCTCTTGATCGCAGCTCAGCTTTTGATCTCAGAGCGGTGAGTTCAGGGCCCGTGATGGGCTCCACACTGGATGAGGAGCCTACATTTAAAAAAAAAAAAAGTGTACATTTCAGTGGTATTTAGTACATGCCCAGTCTTGTACAACTACCACTTCTGTCTAGTTCCAAAATCTTTTCATAACCCCTAAGAAAACTCTGCACCCATTATGCAATCATTCCTTATCTCTACCCCCTCACTGCCCCCCCCCAACACTAATCTGCTTTCTCTCTCTGTGGATTCAGTTATGCTGGATATTTTGTATTAGTAGAATCATACAGTATATGACCTTTTCTTTCTTTTACTTAGTATAACATTTTTGAGGCTCATCCTCATCGTAGCGTGTCTTAGTACTCCATTTCTTTTTACGGCGGAATAATATTCCATGGTATGGACAGACCACATTTTGTGTAGCCGTTCACCACCGATAGACATCTGGTCGTTTCCACCCCTTAGCTGCTGTGAGCAGTGCCACCGTGAACACTTATGTACGTGTATTTGTTTGAGGGCCTGTTTCCATTTCTTCGGGGTGTACACCTAGAAGTAGAATTGCTGGGCCTCGTCGTTACTCTGTTTAACTTTCTAAGGAACTGCCAAACTGTTTATCACAGGGGTTGCACCATTTGTATTCCCACCAAAAACGTATGACGTTCTGATTTGTGCACATCCTCACCAACACTTGTTACTTTCTGGGTTTTTGTTTTTTTGGGGTTTTTGTTTTGTTTTGTTTTGGCTTTTTTAGCAATAGCCATCCCAGTGGATGTGAAATATTATCTTATTGCAGTTCGGATTAGGATTACCCAATGACTGCTGATGTTGAGCTTTCTTTCTTGTGCTTCTTGGCCATTTGTACATCTTCTTTCTCTCATCTTTGATGGCAACTCCAAGTTAGAAAAATGTTCTGAGCCATAAGTGAAGCAGCTCACAATAGGATTGATTTTAGGCAGACAATATTCATTTGGCTCTATAAATTATGGCATAATTGTTTAAAAACCAATCTTATTGGGGCCTTTGTGGTTCAGTGGGTTAAGTGTCTGACTCTTGGTTTCTTGTGGGGCTCAGCCCTTTACAGGAGTCTGCTTCCCCTCTCTCTCTCCTTTTGCCCCTCCGCCCCAATGAATAAATAAATCTTAAAAAAAAAAAAAAAAAAGAATTGTAGGATCAAGTTTTTCTGTCCCTTGTGCTGGGAACCAGATCTAGCTTCTGGGTCTGCAGCATGTCTGCAACAATAGGAAACATAGTCATTTCCTATTGTTGCTGTAACAAATTGCTACAAACTTAGTGGCTAAGGGCAACGTAAATTTATTATCTTCGGGTTTGGAGGCTAAAAGTTAACTGTGTGGACAGGGCTGCATTCCTTTGGAAGTTCTAGGGGAGAATCCATTCCTTGCCTTTAAAACTGGCCTGTAGAGGCCACTCACTGTCCTTGGCACGTGGCTCCTTTCTCCATCTTCAAAGCCAGCAGCCTAACATGCTCTCATCTCCGACACCTGCTCCTGTCCCTGCATCTTCTCGCTCCAACTCCAACCTTCTTGCCTCCCCCTTACAAGGACTCTTGTGATTAGATTGGGCCCACCCAGATTACCCAGGATATTCTCACCTCATCTAGGGATTAGGACAGGTATATCTGGGAGTGCAGGGCGTTGCTTATTCAGCCTATCAGAGTGGTCTTTCTTGCTGGAGCAGTCTGACTTTAGCAGCTAATGTCAACCCCCACCAGGCTGTATTTGGGTTATCCAGGTTTTTTGTCTTCCACTTCCTGGCCAATGGGAAAGGAGGTAAAAGTTTTGCTAGACTGCAAATCCTTTTGGGCAAAACTGGCCTCATTCTTCTCTTTATGCCCAGTGCTTAACAGAGGTGAAAGCCCATAGTTAATCAATATAGAAGGTGGTGGTGATAGTTACATTATAAATGTAGGTGGTGTAACTGTATCGTTTTCCTAAGGAAGCCCATAGAATAATAAGATTCTCTAATTCCAAGTATGAATATTGATCTATTATATGATCATACATCCTTTCCCCAGACATTTCTCTGGGGGAAAAAAAAAGTTAGAAGGTGGCCATCCAGTTCTGCTAAGAGGGGCAAAATTCTACCATCTCAGAGTAGAACATATTTCTGGTACCCAGTCTAAATTTTCCTCCCAGTGGTATTGTTAAAAACAAGTGGAGTTTTAGCATTTGAATTTATATCAAGTCCCACTTTAGGCAAGGAATCAGTTAAATATTAAATTAGGTAATTTGGGCTTTATTCCAAAGCAACCAGTACCTCTCTGTGATGGAGAAATATAGTTTGGCCTCATCATGGTGCCTCCACAGAATGTCCTTGAGTGTTGGCATGGAAGGTGATCCAAATTAGTGAGACCTGTGGGTATGAGGAGGCTGAAGATTTTACTAGTCACTTTATGGAGCATGAGTAGGCTCCCTTGTGTAGGTGGCCTTTAGCTTGAAGTGTTGTGTCACTGCACACAGAACTGTGGTGTTGTTTACTTGTTGAGTGCGCTGCCAAGGGGAAGAAAAAATTCCAAGGAGACACTTATTGAAAGGGAGCCCAAAACAGAGCAGTGAGCTCTCCAGGACAAGAATTCTCAGCCCCGAGATAATGAAATTCAAATTAAAGGAGCGTTCAGGCTGCTGCTCAGATTCATCTAGAGTGTTCTCTGCAATGTGTTAGTCATCATTGGGAACAACCTGTAAAATGTGCCATCTGTAATATGTGGCATCAGAGGCCTTGTGAGCAAGTGGACGGCATGATACAAGCTGACCTCTGAAAAGCAGTCGACAGAAATTCTGCGGGTATATTTCCACCTTCCTGCAGTTTGCAGGTTCTGTTAAGGTGACCTCTGTGGCAAGAGGAAGATGCAAGTCTTGGGTATATGACCAAAATAACGTCAACAACAGGATCTGAGTCTTTCTTGTGATATTAAGATAAATATTTACAAATATTCTTTAACATTAAATAATTAAAGTCTTTATTTTACTATTGTTTAAAAAGTTTCTTGCTTTGTATGGGTGTAAACAATGAGAAAATGAAGTATGGCTAGGAGGCCACCCTCAAACATATTAACTCTGTCTATCTTTTAGAAGAAATTTAAGAAATAATCCACTAATATACCAAATCTTTGATTTGGTGACATATATAAATTAAGGATCTCTGTAAATAGTGTATATCAAGTTCTAATTTTACCCAAATTTTGTTACTAATCTGAGACATTTACTCCCTGATTATGACTCAATGCTAAGTTAAAAATCTTGTGATAACCATTTTATACTCTGTAAACAGCTATCATTAACCCATAATGGGGTCTTTACATAGGTTACATGAGTTTATATTTGTAAATCCCCAGTCCTGACACATTATTTTTAAAATCAGTGAAGATCACAAGATTGAATTCCACATATACAACACTCTTAATAAGGCAAAGTAATTATCTTTGTTGAATCGAAAGTCAATCATACTTAATTCACCTGGGGCAGCAGTGAAGGGATCTTTTCAACCCTACCTCCCTTTCACAAGTTACTCATAGGTCGTCTTCACGACCGATGCCCCACTCAAATCACATTTTCAAAGGTTGCAACAAGCTATAGCAATGAATCATACCACAGATCCATTCTTCTTTCCCTCCGACCTAACCTTCTTGTTGAAAGTCATAAGTAGGGGCGCCTGGGTGGCTCAGTTAAGTGTTTGCCTTTGGCTGGGGTCCTGATCCCAGGGTCCTGGAATCGAGTCCTGCATCTGACTCCTTGCTTAGGGAGGAGCCTGCTGTTCCCTCTCCTGCTCCCCCTGCTTGTGCTTCTCTGTCAAATAAATAAAATCTTTAAAAAAAAAGTCATAAGGAGTTAAAGTACTTCACACAAAAATTGAGCCCCCGTATCCTATAGGATTTATAAAGGGGAGGGATGTTATGTAATACCTAACTCTCCATGCATGGTGTCACTTCAAGGAGATTTAAGCTTCTACAAGGAAAGTGGGTTTCTTCCCCTTCCTCGCTCCATCCCTATCACCTGTCGAAGCTTAAATCTCCTTGAGTGACACCATGCATGGAGAGTTAGATATTACATAACCTGTTCCATATGTACCAAATTGAAATGAAGACTTTCTCATTGTAATAGGGAAAAGACAAGACCATGAATCTAGCTGGGTTCTTGACCTATAATGTCCAGCTTCATTTCTAAATCCCACAAACTGGGTCTCATCAACAAAGACAAGTTTGCAACCTGGTCCTTGGAACTCTTCGTACATCTTAGAAATGTTAAGTTTCTCATAAAGGGCAGGCATACTACAAAACATTTTTAAGAAACAGAGTGTGTAGAAAAGGACAAAAATAATAAAAACTCTGAGAGTCTATATTCTGTAATGCCATTTTTTTAAATAAATAAAATAAATAAATAAAAATAAGATTTTATTTTTAAGTAATCTCTACACCCCACCTGGGGCTCGAACTTACAACCCTGAGGTCAAGAGTTGTGTGCTCTACCAACTGAGCCAGCCAGGCACCCCTGCAGTGCCATTTTTTTAAAAAATCAAATCTCTTCCATTTCTAGGGTTATGAATCCATCTTTGTTATGGTGAAATGCCATTTATTCTGGAAAGTTGAAACTAATATGAGAAAATAAGTAGTGATAGAACTAAGCCAGAAACACATTGGCACAGATCGGCCGTTGAAGTCTGAGAAAGGGACTGAGATGACTCACATGGTAGGCCTCTCCCCACCCTAAACCCACCTCACCCTGACCCTGCCTTGTCCTGATGCTAAGTCAATGCTCAATGTACGTTTTTCTAGAATTGGAGAAGCAAAAGTACACTAGCCACCGAAAGGAGAAACTTTAGCTGTTTCCTTTCCCCATTTTAAGCAACTGACTAAAATTCACCTAGAAAAGGCTGCTTTTTTTTTTTAATTAATTAATTTATTTGGTGACAGAGAGATCACAAGTAGGCAGAGAGGCAGGCAGAGAGAGAGGAAGGGAAGCAGGCTCTCTGCTGAGCAGAGAGCCCGATGTGGGGCTCGATCCCAGGACCCGATGTGGGGCTCGATCCCAGGACCCTGGGACCATGACCTGAGACGAAGGCAGAGGCTTTAACCCACTGAGCCACCCAGGCGCCCCCAAGGCTGCTTTTTTGAGATCTGCATAATATTGTTCTTTAGACGGCTTCTATGGGGGGGGGGGGAGACAATAAGCATGTTTTTAGAACTTATTCTGCGTATCTATAGTTTACCTAAGTATTTATTTCATATTAAAAAAAATCTATTTAGACGTCTGTCCGACTCAGTAAAAGGTTAGCTGGAACTTATAAATATTGGCAAATAAGGAACTTTGAATGTTTGACTTCTTAAAATTCGTAATCCACTTTTTAGAGTGGTTTTGTGTTCGCAGCAAAATTGAGCAGTCAGTACAAAGAGTTCCCATATGCCCCTACCTCCACACACAGCTGTCCCTGCCGTCGACACGCCCCACCAGAGCGGCCCATCGGTTGCAATCGATGAACCTACTTGAACACATCATTATCACCTGAAATCTACAGTTTACATGGGGATTCACTCTTGCTGATGTTTTAACAGATGTGTAATGACATGTAGTCGTCATCGCAATGTCCTACAGAATAGTTTCACTGCCCCCCAGATCCTCTGTGCTCTGCCTGTTCATCCCCCCTCCCTTTTAACCCCAGCAACCACTAGTCTTTATACTCTCTCCATAGTTCTGCTTTTTCTAGAATGTCGTATTTTCAGACTGCCTTCTTTAAATTAGTAGTGTGCATTTAAGTTCCCTCCATGTCTTTTCATGGCTTGAAAGCCCATTTCTTTTCATTTTATTATTTTTTAAGTAGACTCCACACAGGGCTTGAACTCATGACCCTGAGATCAAGACCTGAGCTGAGGGCAAGAGAAAGAGTCGGATGCTCAACCAACTGAGCCACCCAGGCACTCTAGCCCGTTTCTTCTTCACACTGAATAATATTCCACTGTCTGGATGTCCCATAGTTAATTATCCATTTACCTATTTTTTTTAAAGATTTTATTTATTTATTTGACACACAGATCACAAGTAGGCAGAGAGGCAGGCAGAGAGAGAGGGGGAAGCAGGCTCCCTGCCTATCAGAGAGTCCCATGCAGGGCTCGATCCCAGGACCCTGGGATCATGACCTGAGCCGAAGGCAGAGGCTTTAACCCACTGAGCCACCCAGATGCCCCTCCATACACCTATTGAAAAGCACCTTGGTTGCTTCCAAGTCTTGGCAATTACGAATAAAGCTGCCATAAACACTCATGCACAGGCTTCTGTATGCGCGTAAGTTTTCAGTTTGTTTGGGTAAATACTAAGGAGCACAATTGTTGGCTTGTATGGTAGATTTTAATTGTTTTGTAAGACACTGGCAAACTGTCTTCCAAAATGGCTATGTTATTTTGCCTCCCACCAGCAACGAATGAGAGTTCCTGTTGTTCCCCATCCTCAAAAGCGCAGGGGGCTCTTTTTGTTTTGTGTTGTGGCCGGTCTAAGAGGTATGTAGGGCATCTCGTTTTAATTTGTGGTTCCCCAATGACGTATGATGTGGAGCATCTCTTCATAGGCTTACTTGCCATCTGTATGTCTTCTTTGGAGAGGTGTCTGTTCAGATCTTTTGCCCATTTTTTAATCAGGTTGTTCATTTTCTAATTGTTGGGTTTTAAGAGTTCTTTGTATATTTTGGGTAAGAGTCATCTATCAGACATGTCCTTTGCAAATATTTTCTCCCATCCTGTGGCTTGTATTCTCATTCCCTTGACATTGTCTTTCACAGAGCACAAATTTCATAGTTTTTTAAAGTTTTATTTATTAATTTTTTAAAGTTTATTTATTTAAGTGTATTATTTGTTTTATTTATGTATTTAATCTCTACACCCGACATGGTGCTTGAACTCATGACCCTGAGATCAAGAGTCACATGCTCCACAGACTGAGCCAGGCAGCTACCCCTCAATGAGCAAAAGTTTTTAATTTTAATGGAGTCTAGCTTATCAGTTGTTTCTTTTATGGGTCATACCTTTGGTGCTGTCTAAAAAATGATCACCGTACCCGAGGTCACCCTGATTTTCTCCTATATTATCTTCCAGGAGTTTTATAGTTTTGTGTTTTACATTTAGGTCCCTGATCCATTCTGAGTTAATTTTTGCCAAGGGTATAAGATCTGTACTTAAAGTCATTTTTCCTTTTTTTCCTTTCTCTCTGTCTTTCTTTCTTTCTTCAAATGAATGTCCAGTTCTTCTACATCTTTTTTTTTTTTTTTTAAGAGAGGAAGTGAGAGAAGAGGGGGGCAGAAAGGGCAGAGGGAGAGAGAGAGGGAATCTTAAGCAGGCTTCATGCCCTGTCCAGAGCCTGACATGGGGCTCAATCTCACAACCCTGAAATCATGACTTGAGCCGAAATCAAGAGCTGGATGCTTAACGGACAGAGCCAGCCAGGCGCCCCCACCGCCCAGTTGTTCTTTTGAAGCTGAAATACAGGTTTGAGATTGAAGTAGAAAGAGTCTTGGTTTAAAAACAAAGGCAGTGTCATGAAATGACTATGACCATTGTATTTCATTCTACTTTTAGAAAACAGTGAGCACAAATGTGTCTGTAGATCCCATTGTTTACTGTACTACAACAGGCTTGTTGTATACTGGGGAAGTAAGATAATCTCATGCAGAAAATTTTAACAAGATTTCTTTTCTCCTTGCAAATAACCCAATAATAACATTATAATTCTTGAATTAGAACCCCTTTCAAGGAACGTCTTAATATGTTTTACATTCTCTTCCAGAAAGTCGTCACCTAAGAATGTACCATTCTCTTCAAAGACTGTAATTAAACAAATATATTCTCCACTGTCTGATCTTGCTAGAATGAGAACATTTAGTCCTGTTCATGTGCTGAGAGAGCAACTTTGCTGAAAATGACACTTGCATGTTTTCACGTCGCTATATGATAGTGCATATATTTGAAATGATGGTACTTATACACTCAGAGGCTATTGAAGAAGAGCTGGGTGGGTTTTTACATTGAGGTCTTGGGGCCACTTGTGACTCATGCTGCTGATCAGTTCGTGTTCACTGTATGAGAAGTGCTCACAACCAAGGAGTCTGATGATAGCCGGGCTGAGCCAGTTCAATGATTTATCTCTTGTCTGTTCTATTGGAGAATGAGCCTTGGATTCATGCCAAAGATGATAAAGGCCAACAGCATCTGTGTTGTAAGGTGTCAAGCTGATGAGTGTGCGGCTGGGCATGTGCAGATCGCTGCAGGCAAATCCTGGGTGATTTGCATGCCACAAATATTTGCTCATCGGTTGTGGCTGGCAAAGAAAACAGATATTGCAGCAGATATAAAACATGGCCTTGTCCCCAGGGGATCTTATAGTCACAAATTAACAAGTCATTATAAATCTAAGGCACCAATATTTTAGGTCTTTTTCTCATTTTTTAAAGGAAGAACAAACTGATCGAGATAAGCGTAGAAATTAAAGTAATTTTTATGCACAGAAAACTTATCTGCTATAAAGGAAATTGAACCTTCTCTAGGTTTACTGTTATCATTAAGGTGGTAGACAATTCTTCCTTCCTTCATTCAACTATGAATATATGTCAATATTCATAATATGGCAGTTATCCTATTTACTTTCTTGTTATTCGCAGATAGCAATGTTATTTACTTACATATAGTATATATGTATATTTTTCGCCCAAATTAGATTATACATATTGTTATATGACAGTAATTTTTTTAAAAAAGATTTTATTCGTAAGTAAACTCTACACTCACAACCTCACAAGGGCTCAAACTCACAACCCCAGGATCAAGAGTTACATGCTCTCCCATTTACTTTCTTGTTATTCGCAGATAGCAAATGTTATTTACTTACATATAGTATATATGTATATTTTTAGCCCAAATTAGATTATACATATTGTTATATAACAGTAATTTTTTTAAAAAAGATTTTATTCGTAAGTAAACTCTACACTCACAACTCACAAAGGCTCAAACTCACAACCCCAGGATCAAGAGTTACATGCTCTCCCAACTGAGCCATCCAGGCACCCCTTATGTAACAATTTTTAACTGAAAAACATCTGTTGGCTATCTATCCATATAGGTATTATTATTATTATTTTTTAAGATTTTATTTATCCATTTGACAGACAGAGATCACAAGTACGCAGAGAGGCAGGCGGGGGGCGGGGGGAAGCAGGCTCCCTGCTGAGCAGAGAACCTGATGCAGGGCTGGATCCCAAGATCCTGGGATCATGACCTGAGCCAAAGGCAGAGGCTTAACCCACTGAGCCACCCAGGCGCCCCAAGGTATTATTCACTTAAAACATTTTTTTTGTTATTGAAATATAGCTGCTGTACAATGTTATATTAGTTTCAGGGGTACAACATAGTGATTCAACAATTCTATACATTACACAGTGCTCACCATAATAAATATAATCACCATCTGTGATTAAAAGTTATTATGCCATACAAAGTTATTACAATATTATTGACTATATTTCCTATGCTGTACTTTTCATCTCCATGACTGATTTATTTTGTAACTGGAAGGGTATGGATATTTTAAATATGATTCCATTACTGGGACATTCCCAAATGTATTTAACTAGTTCATTTTGGAGAGGGAGGGTTGGCATTTAGGATGTTTGTGTTTGTATGTTTGTGTTCTATTACAAAAATACCACACAAACCACACATAGAAAGTCAGAAATCTTCATTGACTTAAATTTGTCTACAGGACAAATTCTTCAAAGTGAAATTGTGAGATCAAATGGTACATGCTCTTTAAAGTTTGACAGATACTGCCAAGTTGTCCTTCTAAATTAATTTATACTATCACAAACAATATATGAAAGTGTCCTTTCCCCCATCCTCAGCAACAATTAATATTCTCAGATTTTTAATTTGACAATCCAGAGTTGAAAAATAATTTCTAATTATTGTTTTAATTTGTTTTTGTTTACTCCTGGTCACATGCACTTCTTTCCTGTGACCAATCCCTTCATTGCTCATAACATTCACCCATTTTATTCTAGGGTTTTCTTCTTGATTTATGATGGTTCCTTATATTAAGGGTGTTATGCCTTTTCATAAATGGTGCAAATGCAGAACTTTTTTTATTTCTTTAATAACCTTTATAAAGCTTTTAAAGTTTTCTGGGGTTTGTATCTCATTTAGAAAAGTTGCTCCATTCCTAATTTATTTTTTAAAAATTGAACCATGATTTTTTCTATTGATTTTATGATTTCTCTTTTCTTACATATGAAATCTTAGATACATTTTGCTATATATATGAAATGTTATATATATTTTGTTATATATATGAAATACATTTTTATGTAAGGAGTGATGTAAGGATCCTCATTTATTTTCTTTGCCAATGTATTTCTTCACACTGTTCATTAATTTTATGATTCGTTTGAACTATCAACTTTACTATATATTACTTACCATATATGCTGCAACCTATTTCTGAATGCTTTATGTCAGTGTTTCTCAAAGAGCAATCAGCCTATTACTTAAGGTCACCTGTGGTCCATCAGACAGTGTGTAGGTGGTTGGTTTGCAGGAAAAGTGTGATTATACCATTTGGTTCACTGATTTAAAATATAAGATTAATTATGACTTTTACAGAAATCCCACCTCTTTCTTGATAATCGTCATGTCTTTATTTATTATTATTTTTAAGTAGGCTGCACACACATTGTGAAGCTTGAACTCACAACCCTGAGATCAAGAGTCACATGCTCTACTGACTAAGCCAGCCAGGCGCCACAATTGTCATATCTTGAAACATTGCCCCGTATTAGTTCATCCTGGCTAACATGTGTTCAACATGGTGTATGGGCATACCTCAGAGATACTGAAGGTTGGGGTCCAGAGTGCCATAATGAAGCGAATACTGCAATAAAGCAAGTTAACTGAATTTTTTGGTCCCCAGTGCATATAAAATTTATGTTTAATTTATACTGTAGTCTATTAAGTATACAATAGCATCATGTCTAAAAAAAAGATGTGCGTGCTTTAATTAAAAATGCTAACCATCACCTGAGCTATCAACAAGTTATAATCTGGGGCACCTGAGTGCCTCAGTTGGTTAAGCGTCTGTCTTCGGCTCAGGTCATGATCCCAGGGTCCTGGGTCGAGTCCTACATTGGGCCCCCTTCTGAGCAGGAAGTCTTCTTCTGCTTCTCCCTCTGCTCCTCACCTCCTTCCCCCCGACTTGTGTGCGCACTCTCTCTCTCTCAAATAAATAAATAAAAATTTTTAAAAAACTAGTTATAATCTTTTTGCTGGAGGTGTTTCTTACCTTGATATTGATGGCTGCTGACTGGTCAGGGCGTGGTTGCTGAAGGTTGGCATGGCTGTGGCAATTTCTTAAAAGAAGACAACAGTGAAGTTTGCCGCATCGGTTGACCCTTACTTTCACAAACGATTTCTCTCTAGCATGCGGTGCTATTTAATAGAACTTTACCCACAAAACTTCTTTCAAAATTGGAATCAGTCCTCTCAAACTTTGCTACTGCTTTCTCAACCAAGTTTATATAGTATTCTAGGTCCTTGTTGTCATTTCAACAGTTTTCATGGCATCATCACCAGGAGTAGACTCCATGTCAAAAAACCATTTTCTTTGCTCATCCATAAGAAGCAACTCCTCATCCATTCCAAGTTTTATCATGAAATTACAGCAATTAGGTCACATATTCAAGATCCACTTCTAATTGTAGTTCTCTTGCTTTCTCCACTCCATCTGTGGTTACTTCCTCCACTGAAGTCCTAAACTTCCATCAACATCCTCCATGAGGGTTGGAATCAACTTCTTCCACACTCTGGCGAATGTTCCTATTTTGACCTCTTTCCATGAATCACAGATGTTCTCAGTGGCATCTAGAATGGTAAATCCTTTCCAGAAAGTTTTCAGTTTACTTTGCCCAGATCCCATCAGAGGAATCATAATCTATGGTAGCAATAGCCTTTCAAAATATATTTCTTAAGTAACAAAACTTGAAAATCAAAATTACTCTCTGATCTCCATGAGCTGCAGAATTTGAAAATCAAAATTACTCTCTGATCCATGAGCTGCAGAATGGATATTGTGTTAGCAGGCATGAAAACAACAGTAATCTCATTACACATCTCCAACAGAGCTCTTGGGTGACCAGGTACATTGCCAATGAGCAATAATATTTTGGAAAGAATTTTTTTTTTTCTGAGCAGTAGATCTCAACAGTGGATAAAATATTCAGTAACCCATGTTGTGAATAGATATGCTGTTATCCAGGCTCTGCTGTTCCGTTTAGAGAGCACAGTCAGGGTAGATGTAGCATAGTTCATAAGGGCCAGTGGATTTTCAGAATGGTAAATGAGCATTGGCTTCCACTTAAAGTCACCGTCCACATTAGTCCATAACAAGAAAGTTAGCCTGTCCTCCGAAGCTTCAAAGCCAGACATTGACTTCACCTCTCTAGCTATGAAAGTCCTAGATGGCATCTTCTTCAAATGTCAGGCTATTTTATTTACATTAAAAATCTGTTGCTTAATGTAGCCACTGTCATGAATGATCTTAGCTGGATCTTCTGCAGAATTCACAGCAGCTTCTCCATCAGCTTCACCTTGCATTTTTATGTTATGGAGCTGACTTCTTTCCTTACACCTCATGAACCAACCTCTGCTAGCTTCACACTATCTTCTGTAGCCTCCTTACTTCTTCCAGCCTTCATAAAATTGAAGAGTTAAAGCCTTCCTCTGGATTAGGCTTTGGCTTAAGGGAATGTTGTGGCTGGTTTGATCTTCTACCCAGACCATTGAAACTTTCTCTCTATCAACTATAAAGCTGTTTTTGCTCTCTTGATATTTGTATGTTCACTAGAGTGGCACTTTTAATCTCCTCCAAGAACATTTCCTATGCATTCACAACTTGGCTAACTGTTTAGCGCAAGATGCCTAGCTTTTGGCCTGTTTCAACTGTCAACATGCCTTCTTCACTAAGCTTAATCGTTTCTAGCTTTTGGTTTAAAGTGAGAGCCATGCAACCCTTCCTTTGACTTAAACAATTAGAGGCCATTGTAGGGTTATTAACTAGCCGATTTAAATATTGTAGTGTCTCAGGGAGTAGGGAGACCCAAGAAGAGCGAAAGAGATGGGGCAATGGCCAATCAGTGAAGCAGCCAGAGATGCTTTTATTAAGTTCAGTGTCTTATATGGGCCTAGTCCGTGGCTCCCCAAAACAATTACAATAGTAAAATCAAAGATCACTGATCACAAATCACCATAACAAGTGTAAAAAGAAGGAAACAGTGTGAAATGTTGCAGGAATCACCAAAATGTGACACAGAGCCATGAAATGAACAAATACTGTTAGAAAAATGGGGTTTGATAGACTTGCTCAAAGTAGGGTTGCCACAAACCTTGAATTCATGAAAAACACAATTATTTGTGAAGTGCAATAAAGCAAAGCACAATAAAATAAGGTACGTTTGTGTTTTGTCATAGACAATGAATTTGCAGGTCATTTGTGAATTATTATTTTCATTATGAAATTTACTTCTTTTAAAAAAATTATTTATTTATTTGACAGAGAGACAGACAGTGAGAGAGGGAACACAAGCAAGGGAAGTGGGAGAGGGAGAAGCTGGCTCCCCACCAAGCAGGGAGCCCGATGTGGGGCTCGATCCCAGGACCCCGGGATCATGACCTGAGCCAAAGGCAGACGCTTAATGACTGAGCCACCCAGGCGCACCCTGAAATTTGCTTCTTTTTTTTTTTTTTAAAGATTTTATTTATTTATTTGACAGAGAGAGAGGTCACAAGTAGGCAGAGAGGCAGGCAGAGAGAGAGGAGGAAGCAGGCTCCCCGCGGAGCAGAGACCCCGATGCGGGGCTCGATCCCAGGACACCGAGATCATGACCTGAGCCGAAGGCAGCGGCTTAATCCACTGAGCCACCCAGGCACCCCTGAAATTTGCTTCTTATATCTTTTGGACCATGATATATACTCAGTTCACAAAAAATAAAGAAAGAAAGAAAGATGAATGGCTCCAGAGTAATTCATTAAAGTAGAAATTCAAGTCTTTTGGGCTGTCTCATACCTTAGTGACTGTCTTACTTGGGGGGACTAAATTCTAGCTGAGTGTGGATCAGATACCCCATCTCTGGCAGTCAGCCATTGGGCATGTGGCCTAGTTTTCACCATCAGATGTACTTGCTCCAGGTTTTTAACCCTGAGAGTTATCATAAGGCAAAGTTTCCTTAGAGATTTTTCATGGTGGTTGAGACAGTTGAGCATCCAGTTGTGGGTAGGGAGGGTCCAGAGCCTGCAGGGTTCAGCAGCATGGAAGACCCGTGCAGTATCCTGCAGTGACGTTACAAGGGACAATGTCCAAAGCAGGTGGTTCTTCTGAGGGATCTTTACTCTGCCTTGTTCCCTTGTTCTTGCCCTAACCTTGATCCATAAACTGCCCAATATCCTTCCAATTAATTGATTTTTTATTGTTGTTTGCAACCATTATAGGGAATATAACAATGATGTTTAGATTGTCTTGGGCTGGTGGTCCATCTATTTCTAGACTTTAGTATGTCCTCAGTGATACATTTTTGCACAATGGTAGTGTATTCATTTTTTATGCTGTATAACAAAATGACCACAAATGTAACAACTTAAAACAATACATGTTAATTATCTCAGTTTTCATGCATCTGGAGTCCAGGCACAACTTAGTTGGGTTCTTTACAATGTTACAATCAAGGTGTCGTTGGCCAGGGCTGGTTTGCATCTGGAGGCTCAACTGGGGAAGGGTCTGCTTCAGTCTCACCCTGGTTATTGGTAGAATTCAGATATTTGCAGCTCTGGAACCCGTGGTGGTTTGCTTCTTCAGAGCCAGCAAGGAAATCAAGACTCTAAAGCAGATCAACTGTCAAGGCAAAAGTCCTATAGAACCTAACATAATCATGGGAGAAACACCCCATCTTCTTTGACAACTCCTGTGACATAGCGTAGTCCTGGGAGTGGTACCCAGTCATTTTTGCCATGTTCTAGTCATTGGAAGCAGGTCACTGATTACACTCATACTCAAAGGAGGGGATTACACAAAGGTTTGAATACCAGGAGGCAGCCATCATGAGGACCCCCCCCCCACTACCTATCTGCCATAAGCAATAGAAAGCCAGCAAAACTTTCATGTCAATTTCAAACAAAGACAATGACATTTCTAGGAAAATGATCAAATGTTTCCAGAATGAGGTTGAAATAATATTTTTAGTATATAGTTGATGAATTATTTCAGTAAAGATGGAGAAAAATATACAAGAACAGAGGCCCTCCTTGTCACAAAGAAAACATAGTTATAATATTTCTGAAAGCTTGGTAGCCAGTCACAACTTCAGTAATCGCTGTTATGGTTTGCAAAGAAGCAGGGAAAAAATTCTAGAAATAATGACTTGTGCAAGGCTGGTTAAATAAAAAGGGCCATTAAAGAAATAATGAACATTTACATGATAAAATATGAGAAACAGAAAAAGGTATTTAAAAATTCCTTTATCAAAATTGTTGAGTGACAAGTGCTTTGTTAAGGAGGTTGAAATCTCAAAATTCCTGTCTCCATCCTTGCTTTTAATATTTCCTGCCACCTGGTAGAGGCATGAAAGACTTGCTGTAATTCCTAGTGACTTATATTTGTGAGCTTGAGTTTGCAAACCAAGTAGAACCAGAAATTAAGGAAATAGCTGAATGTGTAACCTGACCAATTGCTCAACTATTTCAATCTAGTTATACTGATCAAGGTGAAAATTGGTAAAAAGATCATTGCCATCAATAAAGACAGTGATGATAATCATGGTGATTTGTTAATTTAAAGAGCATTCCGGATAGAGAGGATAGCAAGTGAAAAGTCTCTGAATGAAGAATATGTTCTTTGACAAACAGCAAAGAGGCCTTTGAGATGGACCAGAGAACTGGGGATGGGAATAAAAGACAGAGGAGGGTTCATGTAAGGTTTTGTAGATCTTTGGCTTTTACTCTGAGTAGCCTGGAAAGTCAATGCTAGGTTTTGATGAGGAGCTTCTATAAGAATTCTGATGATAGGGGCGCCTGGGTGGCTCAGTGGGTTAAAGCCTCTGCCTTTGGCTCAGGTCATGATCCCAGGGTCCTGGGATGGAGCCCCACGTCCGGCTCTCTGCTCTGCAGGGAGCCTGCTTCCTCCTCTCTCTCTGCCTGCCTCTCTGCCTAGTTGTGATTTCTCTCTGTCAAATAAATAAAATATTAAAAAAAAAGAATTCTGATGATAAAAAATGACAGAAATTTAAAAAGGACTCCCAGATTGTAGTGTACCTTTATAATAGATTCTTACATAAAACTAATAGAATAGAATATGCACCAGAGCATCTGAGATGCATATACACATATGATACTCTTGTCTCTATCTCAAATGCTAGAAGTAAACCTATGATTAAGATAGTTATACCAATTCTGAGTTAAGTTTTCAATGATATTAAGTGGTCCTCTCAAATACGTATTAGCTTACCCAAAAATATAAAATACAACCTTAAAAAAAAAAAAACCAGACAAGTTAGAGGATGAATGCTTACTTAGCAAGCTGAATTGCCACACTTTTCCTTCAAACATATTAAGAATACCCAATCCACAGACAATGTTTTTGCATATGGGAGTGCAAATATCATTGCATTGTTCTTTCTAGTCACTAGATAGATAGAAAAATCTCTTTCTATTTATTTATTTCTGTATTATTTATTTCTACTTATTTCTATAAATCTCTGTTTTTTAGTTCTATTTCAGATTTGTCCTTAATAATCAGTAGTTTATTCTGTTTATGCTGTTCCAAAATTGTAACTTAGTTTGTAGCTTCCCCAACAACTATGGATGGTATTATCTTTCTCATTATAATTTTCTCATTGCCTAGGTGTAAAAAAGTAAAATTATTCTGTGTATCAAAGCCTCAGCCAAGGCTTGATAGAGTCTGTTGAATCTACATAATAATGAATGGCTTTTTAAACAGTGTCCACTGTTTAACTGAACACTTTTTGAGTCATTGTATCTTTCTGCATTTATGAGCCATCAGTGATGTGCCTCATCATACAACTATTGCTGAAAAGGACTCTGAAGTACTGTCTTTCTAAATCAAATTAATGGATGAGATATTGCCTATAGCAATGTTACATTGTCAAACAAACATAACAGAACCTTATATAGCCAAAAGAGCTTTAATATTTAGTTTATACCAACAATGTTAGCATTGCTCAAAACATCTAAAAAACTACTAAGTAAAAATGTATTCAGTGTCACTTTATAAGTGTTACAAGGAAAAGAGAATTACTTTGAATTCGCCCTTTGTTTTATGCCCATGTAGATCACCTATTTTCACTTTTGATATCTCAATGGGCCCTTGATATCTAAATTAGGGCCCTTCTGAAAGGATTGTTCATCTGGGGAAAAAGTCTGAGTTTTGGGGTGATAAAACCTGAATCTTAGTGAGAGCTGTTACTATATCTTCAGCTAATGATTGTTGCAGAACACTTCTACATGAGTAAAGATAGAGATGAGTCGAGTAACATGATTGACAAGATTCATCTAACCGATCAAATATATATGTGCATACATATTATAAATATATATTCCTTTTAAGCATGCACGGAACATATGCAAACATTGACATTTTACTACATCACAAAAGAAGTGTTCAGAACTTTAGAGGATCACTTGGAGACAGTGAATATTTTCTGACTACAATTCAGTTAGCTTAGCTTAGATGTCAACATGGTGATCATTATGATAATATGTTCTGCTTCCTAGACAGGATGACAACTTGTTATTAATATCCTCATTTTGCTCCACTGATTCTAATATTATCTCTGCCTGTATGGGTCTGCTAGTACATGGTGCCATGAATTCCTGTAGAAAAGGCATCTAACACAGATGTGTTGGGTCAGAACACTCCGAGAAACATGGCTCTTGAGCTGAAACCCAGAGGACGGACAGATGAGTGAGGTTAACCAGGAGACTCAGAGTCTAACAGAACAGAGTAAGACCTTTAGGCTAAAACCCAGATGAGAGACACAAGCAGAGCAACTTGCTGTTTAGCTGAAGTGTAGAAATGGAAGAGAGACGAGCCAGGAGATGAGTCTGGAAGGTAAAAGTGCCCAGTTTGTGGCACTTCGTTATAGCGGCCCAAGGAAACTCATACAGTTTGTCTGGTCCCTATGAATTTGCTTGAGAATTTTTCAGGGGCACCAAGATGGTTCATGACAATAGAAAAGAAAAGACTCTATATTTCAGGTGATTTCATTCTAAATTATTTTAGAATTAACATTAGCAACATTACATGTTGCATGTATAATAATGAATTGAACGCATCATCATTTTACAGACATGATTGGTGAGCAAATTATAAAAATTTCTGCTCAAAAAGATCTTTTTTTAGGGCCACTATTTCATAAATCATTTTCCCACTGGCTCTTTGATTGGCTTCAGAATTGTATTGGAATAAATATAATTCAAACCAAATTTAACATCGCTTCTATTTGGAGAATGTTCTGGTGGTCCAATTCGGAAGTAGTTCAAAAAATCAACAGGTTGTGTCACATTGTGAACAGATTCCTTGGGAAAACTTGTTGATTGATAGTCCAAAAATAATTAACTTTGGGTTGAGCTCAATTTGGGATTTAGTGATGTTTCATAACATCCCATTGCGGAGTCAGGTTATCGGTTATAACAATCTTCTGTCAATTGATTATAATAAAGTGTTATATTCATCTATGTCTAACTCATAGATAGATAATGTACCTTCCATAAATTTGGAAATTTAGTTCCACAAAGGAGTGATATCACTAGAGATAAACAGAGGCAAGAGTATATAGCTCAGTATGGATGGAGCTCATAAATGTTCAGCTCTAGATAATGATATTTAATTTCCACCTTTGTTTACCATTTAAAGTCAAACCACTAGGTATCTTTAATCCAGCTCTTTAGAATGTTAAATGTTTTACTTGAAATGCACATTCAGTTTACAAGCAGCAATTTAGTGTTCTGTTTCCTTGAAGCATTGCTATTAAATAAAGCGCTGGAAAGAAGTCATCTATTACAATGTTCCTCCTTTGTGTTCCTCCTTTGTGCAAGCCACTATTCTCACGTCATGCCATGCTGCTTGCTGAATATCAAAAGACATTAGAGGCAACATGATTTCAGATCAAAGAATAAACATCTGCCTACCCCAGGGTTTTCAAATTACAAATTTTTTTCTCATTAAAGAACTCAATAGAATTCTAAATAAAATGCAATTTTAAGACTAATGTGCTGCTACTTCAAACTATTAAACATTCACACTTTTTAAACTTATTTGCTGATGAATGCTGAAAACACACTGAAATTTTGCATAATGCTACACTTGTCAGTCTGTTCTATGATACCACGTTTTGACCCAAGTGACTTTGAATGACATTTATTTATATGGATTCCTGAATACTTCAGGCTTCTTTCTTCATAATGGAAGGTATGGGTTGTTTATTTTAAGTTAAATTTAATATTGTAAAGTGCTGTTTCTAATTGCATGTTACAGGTCCAGCATCCCCAAGATAAAGGAAGGGTGTGAATATAGTGAAAACATTTGACAAGGTTGTATTATTGAGGGGTGAATTTCTAATTTCTCTTTGGAAGGGAAACACTTCTGGTGAATATATTAAGAGTCATTGTGCTGGCATTGATAATTCATCTTTTCCATTCTCGAGAATATGGATATATGCCATGTACTATAATTTTGTTTTATGGTTATGTCCTTTTCATCAAAGGAGGGCAAATAAATTATAGTAAGTTGTGTTAATAACAATTTGGAAGAGACTGTATATCCCCTGCTTCACACAATATATGAAAAGACAGATGAATTAAAGATTTACATCTAAAAAATAAAAATTGCCAGAAGAAAATATTTATTTATTTGAGAAACAGAGAGAGTGTGTGTGAGCATGCACGTGAGGGGACTGTGCAGAGGGAGAGAATCTCAAGCAGATTCCCTACTCAGCATGGTGGAACCTGATACGGGGCTTGATCTCATGACCCATGAGATCTTGACCTGAGCTGAAACCAAGAGTTGGAGGCTCCACTGACAGAGCCACCCAGGATCCCCCCAAAAAGCATAATTTCATATCATTAGAGTGTGAAAGTCATTCCTTAATACAACACTTATAACCAAACCATAAAAGAAATGGCCAAAGGGTTTGTATACCTAGAAATGTAAGCTGATTCTCTATAAGAAAATGTAAATTTTTAAAAACATGGGAAAAAATATTTATGTTGAGATAAACATGTCATTAACAGTGGCATAAATATGTTTTTAAGCTTTTTATAATAAAATGTATAGTCTTTAGTTCTCTAACAGGTGTTTAAGTAAACATCTAATATGTCTGAAGTAATAGACTAAGTGCAAGAGAGATGCACATTATACTCAGATGGGGTCCTTTGAAGAGCCCCAAATCTAGAGTTTTCTTTCTATTTTGTTAGAGTGTCCAGATCCGTAAATGGTTGTTTTTAAATTATAAAGCTATATTCTACTTTAAAACCTCTACATAGAATAAGCATTATCTAACATTAATATTATAACATAGCTCCTTAAGGTTTATTGATTTTTTTAAAATAACTGAATTAGCTAGTTCCCAAATATCCATAGTATAATGAATGAGTGATAGACCTCTAAGATCTAATTAACTTTATTAAAAAGACATCTAAAAACACACATAGAGGGGTGCCTGGGTGGCTCAGTGGGTTAAAGCCTCTGCCTTCGGCTCAGGTCATGATCCCAGGGTCCTAGGATCGAGCCCCGCTTCGGCTCTTTGCTCAGCAGGGAGCCTGCTTCTCCCTCTCTCTCTGCCTGCCTCTCTGCCTACTTGTGATCTCTGTCTGTCAAATAAATAAGTAAAATCTTTAAATAAAAAAATAAAAACACACATAGAAGCATTTTGATATAATACAGTTACCTCTTAGACATAACCTAATCTTTCCAATACAACTGAAAAGGTGTCCCATTTTGCACGATTTAGCATTGAACTACAGCTCCCTTTCCTGGAGCAAATAGAGAAGATAATTAGAATTACACTTTTTTTGAAATGTCAAGAAGGGTAGAGGCAGTCTGACCTCAGCTTTAAACTTAACCAAGAATATGGGAGGATTTGAAGCTACTTCATGCTTCTCGGGGGAATTTCCCCCAAGCATTAACATCTGAACAGGGTGAAAAAAATAAGCAAGAGAAGCCTTATTCTCTCTTGACACAAAGTTATGCTCAGCGGGCTAAATATAATGCCACCGCTTAGTTTCACAACAGCAAAGAACAACATTTCCTCATTCTTTGTAATGTTTGTGCTAAAAGAACAGTCTTGTGATTATTTTTCTTATACTCTATAGTCAGTGTTTTTTAAGTCCCCACAGTGGGGGTACTTAAAAGGTTCTTCTGCACGATTTTTAAATGTATTTTAGCAAGACTGTAAAGATTGAGTTTTTACCATGTTGGTCAGCAGTTATGTTTTTTTCTAAGGAGTAAAAAGCACAAAACATAGAATTATCCTTGGTCGCCATTGAAATGTAGAACATTCTGTGGTGACTGCTGATGTCACCAGGTGACAATTAGTGGTAATTGGAAATATTATAACTTAGGAACAAGTACTAAGTGATATCTCTTGTAACGTGCTCATTACATCCTTTTCGGTCACATACGTGACATGACCTCCATTTTGCATATAAGAAACCGAGATTCAGAGAGGTTAAAAAACTTGTCAAGGGGCGCCTGGGTGGCTCAGTGGGTTAAAGCCTCTGCCTTCGGCTCAGGTCATGGTCTCAAGGTCCTGGGATCGAGCCCCACATCGGGCTCTCTGCTCAGCAGGGAGCCTGCTTCCCCCCTCTCTCTGCCTGCCTCTCTGCCTACTTGTGACCTCTGTCTGTCAAATAAATAAAATCTTTAAAAAAAAAAAACAAAACTTGTCAAGGTCACACAGCTAATAAGTAACATCAAGATTCAAACCCAGAACAATCTGACTCTAAACGCTCCTGTTAACCACTGACATTTTATCCTCTCAAATCCCTGTAATAAATGGAAACAGTCTAACCTGGGTTCATTCGTTCGCACCTCCTTATGCTACAGGCCCTAGTCTAGACTCTAGGGATATAGTGGTGAAGACAGACTAGGACCCTGCCCCTGTGGGCATGCATTCAGACGAAACAGATGAATACTTAGTATTAGTTAAGTCATAATGGGGAAAAATAAAGGGAAATAGAGAGTCATGGGAGGTACGACTTTCTTTATAGGGGCAGGGAGGGCCTCTGTGAAAATTTGTTAGCTGAAGGGAGACCTTGGATGAAATGAGAAAGGAGGAAGCCATGCAGATATTTGAGGGGAAGACTATTGCATGCAGTTTGAGGGGAAGACTATTGCATGCAGAAAGAAGGGCAAGTGGGCCGGGAATATGCTTGTGTCTGAGGAACCAGGGTGTGGCTGGAGAGGGGACGGTGAAGGACAGCAGGGCCCCTTGAGGCAGGCTTTGTGGGCCATGGTAAGGATTTCCTATTATTATTATTTTTAATGTGTGCTAGGAAACCAATGAAAACTTGACCTTATGGGAGAAAGTGGGGCTCATTGGCCCTGGCTGTAGGGAGAATGAACAGCCGAGGGACCAGAGCCGAAATCAGGAGTACAGTCGAGAGGATGCTGCCCTGTCCCCAGAGAGAAGTTGTGGCTTAGAGAGAGTGGCAGCCGTGGGGGGACTGGTGAGTGATTGCATTTGGGGTATATTCAATGACTGGGGGCATTTACATCTGGCTGAGGAAAAGAACAAAACTCAGAAGAGTAGAACCATAAAGATAGTGTCCGAGTAGAAACTGCACTGCGAGCTGCCAGCACTTCCCTGTTTCTCCTGCCTGTTGTTTGGGGCAAGCAGACCTGGCGACAATGGTGGGTGTTTTGAGATTAGGGAAAAGTTGTGAGAGCCTCACTTGAGTTTCCCCTAGAGCTTGTTTTTTACTTCTTAAGATTTTATTTATTTATTTGAGAGAGAGAGAGAGGGAGCACGAGAAGGGGGAGCAAGAGAGGGAGAAGCAGTCTCCCTGCTAGGCAAGGAGCCTGATGCAGGGCTCCATCCCAGGACCCTGGGATCATGACCTGAGCCAAAGACAGATGCTTAACTGACTTGAGCCACCCAGGTGCCCCTCCCCTAGTGCTTGTTTAGTCATCGGTTTGCCTTATTAACTAGTAAGAGCTTGTTATTTCTGCATAGGTTTCTCAAAAGAATTAAATGCTGGGGCACCTGGGTGGCTCAGTGGGTTAAGCCTCTGCCTTCGGCTCAGGTCATGATCCCAGAGTCCTGGGATTGAGCCCTGGGATTGGGCTCCCTGCTCAGCGGAGAGTCTGGTTTTCCCTCTCCTTCGGTCCCTCCCCCCATTTCAAATAGGTGTATAATTTTTTTTTTTTTTTTAAGAAATAAATCCAAAGCACAACAGCAGAGTAAATGGATCTGTGTGTAAATTGGGAAGAGTGGGAGGAGGTCGGGGGAGGTGCAGAAAAAGCAGGCAGGGCTGACTTGGAGGCAATGCTGTGATCAGTGGAATGAGTAAGGGGAGAAGAGATACCGCGTGGGAAGGAAACCTGACCACACTCACGGAGGTTGTAGCCGGGGTAGGAAGGAATCAGAGGCAGTGGACTGTTGAAGTGCTGGGAAGACAAATGCTCTAAGTGAGGCAGTCTAGCTAGCATCATGGAAGGCGCAATCCAGCTCCTCACTTTCCTGAGGCGGGCAGTTCAGTCCTACAACTGCCTCCCTGCCCCAGAATACACGCGCGTGAGCAGGTGTGTGCATGCTTGCCTCTGTGCGTGGGCATCCACTAAATAAAGCCAACTAGATCTTGCCTCCCCTCCTAGCTTCCAAACCACCTGTGCTCCTCCGACCACATTCAAACTCAGTAGCTTCTCCTTCCTTTTCTCCTTTCGTTTTGTGTGTATGTTAGAAAACAGTGACATTCAAACCCAGCAGGTCAGGTTGGATTGGGGGGAGGAGGGTGTAAAATGAGCCTGAATCAAGGAAAATTTCCCAGGTGCAAGAATGAGGTTTTGCCTGGGCTTTAAAGTGTTGGCAGATTTTGTTGATGCACATTCATGTGCGGATGTGTGTGTGTGTGTGTGTGTGTGTGTGTGTACGTGTTTGTACATGTGTTGGGGGAGGAGGGCCTCCAGGATTTACTAGAGAACCTCAGGTGTTTGACTGAAAAAGAGTGAAAGCCACTATCTGATGTGCTCATGTCTTGAAAAATAATTTTTCTTTAAGATTTATTTATTTATTTTAGAGAGAGAGAAAGAGAGAGAAAGAAAGTGAGCACACAGCGGGTCAGGCATAGGGAGAAGGAGGGAGAAAGAACCTCAATCAGATTCTGTGCTGAGCACAGAGCTGATTGATGAAGCGCTCAATCTCACATCCCTGAGACCATGACCTGAACCAAAATCCGAGAGTCCAACGCTTAACTGACTGAGCCACTCAGGCACCCCTTGAGATGTGTTTTTTAAGCACACATGAGTTTGTTGTGGTTCTTTGTGATGAAACTTAAAATCCTCAGTTAAAAAAAAAAAAGAATTAAGTTCTTCCAAGGAAAAGAAATCTACCTAAGTGCATCAGGTAATCAGGTAGCAGCCGGGACCTAAACAAGGATACCCGAGCACTTGTTTCTTTTCCTGTAGCTGCTGGATTGTTTTAGCTGAAGGACATTGGAGCCAGCGTTTCTCAGACGAAAATCTCTTCAGAGCAACTCAGGCCGTGCTTTTCCCTGTGGGATGTGCAAATTACCTGCCGAAACCACGACCACACATGTGTGTGTTGCTTTGTTTTCCCCTCAGATAGATTCCCTCTAAGCTGGGTCACTTTTCACTTCTCATTCCAAAGCTTAGAGTTTGGCGAACCGAACTGTGCTGCTAATTCCTGTTGTGGAAGGTGAGCAGCCCTCACAGTTCCTGAATAACCTGGGAGGTAAACAGAGCTGAGGGTGGTTTTACCAGAAACAGCAGCAGTCACAGTCAGGGGACCCACCTGGAGCCAAACCTGGGCTGCCACTCGTGGACTGTTTGCTCTGGTAGACCGTGTGTGTGTGTGATGATAGTCTCACAGCACTGTGAAATTCTTCTACTTCTCACGAGCCAGTGTAAGTAGGATAATTCCTGAACCCTGGGCAGGCGGAGTACCCGCCTCATCTCAGGAACATCCATGTGATTTCCGGCCAGAGTTAGCCCAGCAGCTTCTGGCAAAGGATAGAAAAGCACCAGGTGTTCTCAGCAGCGGTCTTCTTCTCCCGTAAAAGTTGAGACTGGCAAATTTCCCAAAGCAGGAGAAGGGCTATTGGTTGTGCCTGGTGTTACAGTTGCCTCAGTACAGAAGTATTTGTCCTGGAAGCCTCTCGACTCAGCTGTCTCAGGGGTGTCCCGTATAATGAAACGTGGGCCCTTAGGAGACAAGGCCAGTCACGGGAGAAACTCAGGCTGCTTTAAGGTTTCACTCTGGATTTGGGGAAAGCTGTTCCAAAGTGAGGTGGTCTTTGCACCTTCATGTAATGAAGTCTTCTCTGACTCCTGTCTGTGAATCCACCTTCCTGCTTAGAATTGGGACAATGGGATATTTCTGCACCGCTACTACTAAACCCCTTACCCTAATAGACTCTGAAGGTAAAAGGTAACATGGTGAAGGTAAAACCTCTAGGCTATTCCTTATGGTGTTGAGGACATCGTTTACTAATGGTCGGGAATAATTACTGCGGCTTTCCATATGCCAAGTTTATTTAGGGTTATTTAGGGGCAGTAGTTTATATATGGAATAAACAGAAGAATATTGAAAGCTTGGAAATGAACCCTGACATTTATAGAAAATTAGGGGCACCTGGGTGGCTCAGTTGTTGAGCATCTGCCTTCGGCTTAGGTCATGGTCACAGGGTCTTGTGATGGAGCCCCGTATCTCTCCGCTCCGCGGGAGGCCTGACTCTCCCTCTCCTACTCCCACTGCTTGTGTTCCCTGTCTCACTGTCTCTCTATCAAATAAATAAAATAAAGTAAAATAAAATAAAATAAAAATTGGTTTATCACCAAGGATAAATTGGTTGCCACAACAATTCAATGGGGGAAAAGAACGATGTTTTTAACAAATAGTGCTAGGGCAGGTGGATACCTACATGCAAAAGAATGAAGTGGGAACCCAAACTCACACCATAGGCAAAACAACCAATTCAAAATTGGCCAAAGATCTAAAAGTAAGTGCGAAAACTATAATACTCTTATAAGAAAACATTGATTAAGTCTTCAGGGTCTTGGAATAGGTAATGGTTTCTTAAATATGACACCTAAAACATAAGAAACAAAGTAAAAAATAGATAATTTGGACATTATTAGATTAAAAGTTATTTTTTAAACTGAAAACTTTTGTGTTTCAAAAGACACCATGAAGAAAGTGAAAAGACAATCCAGAGAATGGGAGAAAATTTTTGTAAATCATTTATCTGATAATGGACTTGTATGTAGAATGTGTAAAGAACTATTACATTACAATAATAAAAAGACAACCCAGGGGTGCCTGGGTGGCTCAGCTGGTTAAGCATCTGACTTTATTTTGGCTCAGGTCGTGATCTCTGGGTCATGGGATAGAGCCCCGTGTTCCTCCAGCTCCATGCTCAATGGGGAGTCTGCTTGAGGATTCTCCCTCCCCCGCGGCTCTTCCCCTGCTCACGCACACACACACACACACACACACACACACGCTCTTTCTCAAATTAATAAATAAATCTTTAAAAAACATTTAAAAAGGAAAAAGACAACCCACCTAAAACTTAAAGGATCTGAATAGACATTTCTCCAGAGAAGAAGTACAAATTGTCAATAAACGCCTGAAAAGATGTTCAACAGCATTAGATGTCAGAAAAATGAAAATGAGAACCTTATGTAGAATGACTATAAGCAAAGACATAGGTAGTAGCGTTGGCAAGTCTGTGGAGAAATGAGAACCATCATATGCTGTTGGTGGGAGTATAAAATGGTATGGGCACTTTGGAAGACAGTCTGGCAGTTCCTCAAACAATTAATCATAGAATTATGATATGACTAGCAATTCCACTTCTAGGTTTATACACAAGAGAAATAAAAACATATGTTTGCAAACATATGATTGCAATACAGTGTTTACATTCCTTGTCCATGAATTTCTAAGCAGCATTATTCATAATAGCCCCAAAGTGCAAACAACTTAATTTTCCATCAAACTGACAAATGGATTGATAAAATGTTGTGTATATTTTTGGCAATAAAAAGAAATGAAGCACCGATACGTGCTGAAACACGGATGGCCCTTGAAACCATTATACTTAGTGAAAGAAGACTACATATTGTATTATTCCATTTCTATAAAATTTCCAGAATAGACAAATTCTTAGAGCCAGAAAGTAAAGCAGTGGTTGCCTAGGGCTGGGGTGGGGTGGTGGGGGGTGGGGGGTGGGATTGTGGGAATATGGGGAGATGCTAATAGGTACAGAGTTTCTTGGTGACTAAAATATTCTAAAACTGATTGTAGTGATGGTCACACAGCTCTATGAATATACTAAAAAACCATTCAATTTCTCTCTTCAAATGGGTGAATTATATACTATGGGGATTAGATCTCAATTAAGGTGTTATAATAAAACAACCATAAAAAATAGGTTAGTAGAGGGGCATCTGGGTGGCTCAGTGGGTTAAAGCCTCTGCCTTCAGCTCAGGTCATGATCCCAGGGTCCTGGGATCGAGCCCCACATTGGGCTCTCTGCTCAGCAGGAAGCTTGCTTCCTCCTCTCTAATAAAAAAAAAAAAATAGGTGAGTAGAGAGGATGGATTAATTGTAGACTTTCTTTGTATTTTTCATTCTCTTCCTTTGGCCTTTATTTGCTTTCCTGGGTGTTTCTTTGAAAACATCTGAAGCAAAGGTTTACAACCCATTGTTAGGAAGCCATCAAATTTGGGAGAAAAAGTTAGAGAGAAAGAGATGATTGCAATACAGTGTTTACATTCCTGATTTTCCTGTTGTTCATGTCTCAGACTTTGTTCTTAGCTGCACACCTGTTATCTTGTACTACCTATCATCTTTCCTTAGAGATAGAAGGTCTTTGGAATTTTTAATAAAATGTCCTCTGTTTCTTGGTCACACTAATCTACTGAGAATCAAATGTAGTTTACATTTCCCCAAGTTTGCTTCCAGTAAGTTGCCATATAAGAGGTAGAGGAAAGCAGGGAGGCAGCAGGCATGATGTTTTCCCCTACTTTCTGGCCAAAATCAGATCTCTAGCAAGATCAAAGAGTCCTTTATTCCACTAACTGCACTTGGTATCATCCTAAGCTGATTGCAGGGGCAACTGTTTTAAAGCAAGAAACATCAGTTTCAGAAAGAGGAAATCACAGGATAAAATCCATTCTTCAATTTCCTCTCCAAGCTGAGCTGCAAGATGTGGAAGAGAGCGGGGTCACAGGGACCCTGTGGCAGGTGCGTGTGGGGGGATGTGCCCCGGGATGTCAAACTTCTCCCACCTAGACCAGGGCAACTGACCTTGACAACTCAGTTATCTCCCAGGAGCCAAAGCTTCCTCGTCTGCAAACTGAGGGATCTGAAGTCTTTCTCAAATGAAAGGTCTTTGATTTTATGATCACATAAGCTGATCTGGAATTCTCTGAGAGATCAATGATAAGTGAACATTCAGGGAGATGAATCTGTAGTTGAATGAATATAATATCCAGTGTTTTGATTCGTGAATAAATGTCATCATGGAAGAAGCAACTTTATGGCTTTCAACAGGCCTCTGTAGCTACAACTGATGAGTGTAACATTTTAAATTAATGATTCAAAAACAGAAAGATCGTATCTGTTAATTTTGCAATTCACAAAAAGTTGAACACAACAGACATGCTAATTCCCAAACTTCAGTTCAAAAAATTAACTGCCAGACTCTAAATGAACAGAGGCTTGATTGACCATAGTGAAACTTAGAATATTTTGAATGTTGGATGACCATAGTTCAACTTGAACCAAATTTGATGTGGTTACTTTTCTTTTTTACATTTTTGGGGGGATTTGGGATATAATTTACATATAGTGAATTGCACAGATTTTAAGAGAATAATTCGATGAGTTTTGACAGATGCATACATCCATGCAACCCAGACCCCTGTCAAGATACAGATTATTCCCATCCCCATAATAAGAAGCTTCATGCCTACTTCCTTTCAGTCCACTCTCAGGAGCAAACAGGAGTCTGATTTTTTTCACTATCCGCTAGTTTTTTCAGTCTTTGAACTCTATCAATGCAATCATATAATATATACTCTCTTGTATCTGGTTTCTTTCACTCAGTAAAATGGTGTTGAGGGTCACCCATTTTGTTGGGTTTATCAGTAGTTTCTCACAGGTTGGATTCCCCAGAAAGAGACAAAGATTAGCATGCAGGGCATCAATTAAGGAGGCCTCTTGGGATCTACAGCTTTGGAAGGGAGGGGAGAGAAGTAGAACTGAGCAGAGGGAGATGTGAAGCTGTGAAGCAGTCCCCACACCAGCTTCAGTGGATCCCAAGGGGAGCTCCTAGCAATGGCCGCCATGGATGCATGGGTGGTTCCTGCCTGCCAAGGGGAGCTCTGGAGCTGGATGGCCTCTCAGCATGATCTCAGGTTGGGTCACATTTTGCCCAACCCCGTGTGGATTGGGCATTAGACGTGGACTAGCTCTCCAGGAAGAAGGTGGTGCTTCGGGCAGGGCTGTGTGTTTCAGCCAAGAAAATTCCACCTCCCCCCTCTACCCCAAAAAGGGCTGACTGCTGAGGGCTGTCTTCCAGCAGTGCTCCCAGCAGATGGGGAATTAAATCCTTTATTCCTGAGGGGTTTCTGGGCAGCACATCAAAATGTTTTCTTGCTGAGTAGTATTCCACTGATGAATATACCAAATATATTTCTCCCTTCTCCTGTTGATGAACGTTTGATCCAGTTTTTGGCTATCATGAATAAAGCTTCTATGAACATTCTTGAACAGTTCTTTTAATGGGTGTGTGTTTTCACTTCTCCTGGACAAATGCCTGCAAGGAGAATTTCTGAGTCATAGAATAGGTGTATGTTTAACTTTGTAGAAACTGCCAGACAAAATTTCCAAATTCCAAATTATCATTTTATACTACTGCCAACAATGTATGAAAGTCTAGTTGCTATATATTCTCCCCAACCGGTATAGCCAGTCTTTGTAATTTTAAGGAAGACTTGAAAATTTTCCTGACCACTTGGATGGGAATGTCAGAAGGGATTTCTGCTTGGATTAGAGTGTGGACTAGAAATATTCGAATTTATGATATACAAAAAGCATAAGTTCATATACACTTCCATAGCAAAAGTCACATTTAAGCTGTTGATTTCAAGTCCTCTGTTATTTTGGAGGTGTATTTCTATATCCGAGTTTATTGCAAAATTGCTTTAAATTCTTAAAGTTCAAGCTAAACTTAAAAACCTAACATGAAGTTTAACCTCCTTAATGGTGAGGTTCTTCTGTAGTTGAAAATAAATAGGGTGCTAAGGTTCTTTTTCTTAACAGACTCCTTCAATAAGTATATTTAAATAATGTGTTTTAATAGTAGCTAATTTTTCTGTTCAGTTACTATATGCAAGGCTATGTCCTAATCAATTCACATGCATTACATTATCACAACCTTAAAATTGAGTTATGTAGATATTATTGTTATCACCCCCATTTACAAATGAAGAAATAATAGGGAAATATGGAGCTGCTTCTTTCATTCAATGAATATTTATTGTCACCAGTATGCAAGGGGAGAGGACTGTACAAAAAAAATCTTTTTCTTTATGGAACTTATATTCCAATAGGAGAGAGAGAGAGAGAAAAAAAAAAGAGAGAGATAATGTGAGCAATTTCATTCTTGTGTATTCAGTCTATATTTTTTATTTGGGACAGTAATTAGAAAGATAGAATGATACAATGTATACAACTTACATTATTCTATATTACTATACTACTCTGTATTATGCAACACAATAGGCACCCACAGCTGAATGTCTAAGTGTTGCAGATAATGGTTCAGATACTTCTTTGAGGGTCAAGAATGGATCACAAATCACAGTCATCAGGGCTTAGACTCACACTTTGGACTCACACTTAGACTCACACATTCACACTGTCACTGAATTAAGTGATTCCTAAGAATTGCTTCTACAGCTCAGATATGCTGGTTGGAAGTGGACAATTCAGCTTTGCCAGTATAGCTTTTTTTTCAAAGTAATCTCTGTGTCCAACATGGGGCTTGAACTCATGACCCCAAGATCAAGAATTGCATCCTCCACTGGCTGAGCTGGCCAGGCACCCATCCACTTTAATATTTTTGAATGAAATATGATGTAGGCTTATAAAAGCCATATATTTTGATATAGAAACTACATTTGCCCTCAGTTATTATCTATAGCATTATTTTTCTGGCTCTGGCTTGCTCTGAACTCATCAGAGGGGAAAGTGCTAGTTAGCTTAACCATCTAGTCTCCTTCCTCAGCTGCTAAGTCTCTTCCCGTTTCCTGCTACTCCTCTCCCTCAATTCAAAGTAAGCGTCACATATATTCTACTTCTTCCAGTCCTCCATTTTTACTGAATAAATCTTTCTTTCATGTAATCTGCATTCCCACTTGTGTTAGTTATCTATCACGGCATAACAATATTATCACAAGTTTAGAAACTTAAAACAATACATATTCTCTCAGTTTTTGTGCATCAGGAGTTATGGCACCACTGAATGAGGACCTCTGCTTAGAGTCTCAGGACCTCACAACCTGCAATCAAGGTGTCAGCCAGGGCTGTAGTCTCATCTGAGGCCTGACTGGGAAAGCCTATGCCTCCAAGACCAGTGAGGTTGCTGGCAGCATTCCAGTCCTTGCAGAATGCCAGACTGTGGGCCTCAGTTTGTTGCTGGCTGTGGGCTAGAGTGAGCCTTCTGCTTCTTGCCTCTCAGCCCTCTCCACGTGGCAGCACACAGCATAACATTTGCTTCTTCAAAACCAGGAATAGATCGTCTCCTAACAAAGCAGATCTTATACTCTTACATAACACAATCCCACACATAATCCCATACATCCTTGCCATAGTCTATTGATTAGAAGCAAGTCACAGATCCCATTCATTCTCAAGGAAAGGAGCTCACACAAAGGGGGCTACCTTAGCATCTGTCCACCATATTGCCAGTGTTAAGAAATGTCTCTCTCTCTCTCTTTTTTTCAAGATTTATTTATTTATTTGAAAGTGTATGTGTGTGTGCAAGTCTGGGAGGGGCAGGAGGGAGAGAGAGAGACAAGCAGACTCCATGCTGCGCACAGAGCTCCATGCAAGGCTCCATCTCACGACCCTGAGATCATAACCTGAGCTGAAACCAAGGATCAGATGCTCAACAGAGTCACCCAGGATGCCCATTAAGAAATATTTCTTGTGGGGCACCTGGGTGACTCAGTTGGTTAAGCATCTGCCTTCAGCTCAGGTCATGATCCCAGGGTCCTGGAAGCAAGCCCCACATTGGGGGGCCTGCTTCTCCCTCTCCCTCTGTCTGCTACTCCCCCAGCTTGTACCCTCTCTCTCTGTCAAATAAGTAAATAAAAATTTTTTTAAAGAAATATTTCTTGGGGCGCCTGGGTGGCTCAGTGGTTTGAGCCTCTGCCTTCGGCTCAGGTCATGATCTCAGGGTCCTGGGATCGAGCCCCACTTGGGGCTCTCTGCTCAGCGAGGAGCCTGCTTCCCCCCTCTCTGCCGGCCTCTCTGCCTACTTGTGATCGCTCTCTGTGACAAATAAATAAATAAAATCTTAAAAAAAAAAGAAATATTTCTTGCATTACCTCAGTCAAATGTTTCCTTCCTGCAAAAGCAGAGTAAATTAGAATCCTCCCTCCAGTTTGTTAACCTGTGTGCAGTGATTTGTGAGTTAATGGGCATTTCTGTTTAGTGTTAACACTGCTGTTTCTCAACCAAATCAGTTTTTAACAAATAGATATAGGACAGTAATCTCAAAGGAGAAGTGGAACAAAGTTTTAACTGGGGACATTGAAGACATAAAGGTATGTATTTAGTAGATGCATATCAATGTGATTATGAAAATACTCAGATTCTATGTCTTCTCAATTAGTGAATCAAAAAAACATAAGGACTTACCTATAAATGGTATTCTATTGACACTATTGCTTATCACTAGGACTGATAGTAAACCCACACTACTTTTACTGCATCCTCAATTTCCTTTTCCTGTGTCCCTGGGTATCCACAGGATTAAAAGATTCATTGGTACAAATCATCTCCCTCCCTCCTGCCCCTCTGTCCTTCTTTCCTTCCTCCCTTCTTTCCTTTGTTCCCTCATTCCTTCCTTCCTTCCTATATAAAATACATAGTTCCTGAGCACTTACCCATATCCTGACTTAGACTGATGTTACAATGGTAAATAAGACATGGCCTCCAAATGACATTCAGTTCAGTGCAGGAGACAGAGGAGAGAGCCTTGAGACAAATCCCATGGGGAAGTTGCTATAGAAATATATAAAGGTCCCAGAGGATTTAGCATCTAAGTCAACATACCTCTTAGAACATAAAATATAGGCAAACTGAAGGCCAGATTTCAAGAACCAATCAAACCATGTTGACACAGAAATTAGAACCCAAAGGAGGATGAGTCCTCTAGATAGTAATAAAAGAAGGAGACACACAGAGATTTGAGAATCAAGGCTTTCAGTAAACTTAGACAGATTATGGGATGAAAATAAGCTATGAATTTTTAGAGTCACAGCAGTATTGTGAGGCTATGGAAGAAAAGTCTCAGTCTGCCAATGGTAATGCCAGTTTTCAGAGTATGGTAGCAGACGTTTCTATACTGCCATAAATAAGGGAATACAGCTCAATGTTCATGGTGCTTTTGCATAAAAATGAAAAAGTCTAGTTGAAATAGGGTAATATTTAACTTGAAAACAAAGCAAGAATTATCACCCTAAAGTCACAGATGAAAATGGGAAATGTATAGTAGTGTTAACTGTTTTATTAATAAATGTAGCTGAATATTATATTCATCATTGGTTCAAAGAACTATATCACCGTATGTCTCATTGGTTCACAAAATAATACTGTATAAACACACCTATGAAGAAGAAATCGAATAATTTGAAAAAATAGTTAAATCTTGGGGGCTTCATATGGGTTTTGGAATACTTTACAGAAAAGCAAAATTCACAAAATTTTCTCCTGCTACATGTCTTTTAAAGTATAACAATTAAACTTTCAGGTGAAATGTGCTTCTATCTTGTATATTGGGCTCTCCTCCCCCCTGTAGAAATTTCCCGTGTGCACTTTCATAAGTTGGGGAATGCAAATGCTTCAGGGAAAAAACCCCATTGCTTGGGAGAGGGGGTGTGTAAATTGGCAATATTCCAAGCCCATTTTGTATGGCGACTTATTAATTGTGTGAATATATGATTTCTCCCTGAATAAATCTTGTTTTGATGAAAGATTAAAGTCTGAACACCTGCAAGGTGCCTCGCCCACCCCCCACCCACTTCTCAGCTTCCATCCTCATCACCTGTTTGGAGAATGTGTCGGCTTTCCTTAACTGAGAAGTAATTTCCAGTTACTAAAAATCCGTTTTATATTATAAATCCTCTTCAATATGTACAACTTTTCCCTAGAGGGTTGTGTTACTTGGAGACATTTCTGAGACTTAAGATTTAAGTTCTAATAAATTTAAATATGTTTTTAGGAACCAACCTTGTAGGGTTCTTTTTTCTGCTTTAAAATACCAGAAGTAGAATGCCTGCATGGCTCAGTTGGTTAAGCGCCTCTGACTCTTGATTTTGGCTCAGGTCTTGATCTCAGGGTCATGGGATCTAGCTTGCATGGGGCTCCCTGCTCAGCAGGGAGTCAGCTTCCCCCCTCCCTCTCTTTCTGCCCTTCCCCCTGCTCCTGCACTCTCTCTCTCTAAAATAAATAAATAAATCTCTAAAAATAATAAAATAAAATACTAGAAGCATGAAAGTAAAGAACAGTTGAAGTTAAGCCTGTTAAATATGAGAAGCTATTTCTTTTGTTTGTGATTACCTTAAGATGCTATTTGGAGTTTTCAAGATACCATTGTACTACAAATAAATAATATTAGGGAGAGATATTTACTTTAAAGGAAACAAAAATACGCAGTAGATAGGAGTTCTTCATCCGTTTTGGTTCTAGGATGCTGAGCTCTTTAATAATGGAAGTGGTTTAAATAACACTAATAATGAATCTGTATTTTTCTCCCTGAATGCAAAACAGTAGATTTTAAATTCACTTCCCTTTGGGGCATCTGAGTGGCTCCTTGGTTGGTTAAACATCTGACTCTTGATTTCTGCTCAGATCATGATCTCAGAGTCCAGGGATGGAGCAACTCATCCTCCTTCGCCTCCCTTTTACAACCCTCCTCTTCCTCCTCTCTCTTTCCTTCCCCCGCCTCCCCCTCCTCCTCCCTGCTTGGGATTCTCTCTCCTTCTCTCTGCCCCCGACACTTGCATGTGCACTTGTACTCTCTCTCTCAAAAAAAAAGTAAATTCACCTCTCTGCTAGTGATGTTTCAACTCGTCTAACTTCCAGGTAGTTGTTCCATTTTTCATCTTAAATTGTCTTCACCTACATCCCAATTACTTTTTCCATTCAAAAGTGTAGAGCATTCTCTGATTGCATGAGCCCCTGCTTTTCATATGGATGAAGGACGGTACTGAATGTAACAAAGCAATGAATTGCCTCTCTTGATTTTTTTTGTTCTTTCGTTTGTGTCCTCCTTTTTTATTCCCCTTCTTCTCTGTTCCTTACTTTTTTCTTTTCTTCTTCACCCTCATGAGCTTAATACTTAACTAATTTAATGTGTAACTTTATCCCTAAAGCAACCTTCCTGCCTGCCTGACTCCCTTTCTCCCTCCCTCCCTTTGTTCCTTCCTTCCTTTAAAATAAAGGCAGTTAGGGTTTTAAATATACCTCTAATTACCCCCATTAACATCAACCCACATGTTCTGTGACACTTTCATTGTTGTTTCCTTCTAAACATTTTATGAGTTACAATTTGATTTCCTTGTGTTTCTTAGGAGTACATTTTTCTTAAATTTCCAAAAAATATATGGGAGACATTTTTGTTTCTGTTTTTAAGTATTTTTCTTCTTGATTTGGAAATCAGTACGTTTAATTATGGTCAGAGATTGTGGACTGTTTAATATAAGGTCTTTAAAATTTATTTAGATTTTGCATATGATCCAGTATTAACTCAGTGTCTAGTTGCCATTTCTTGAATACAGGTCTCTACATACATCTGCTGTCAAGTTTGTCATTTGGATTGTTCAGATCCCTAACCTTAAAAGTATTTTGTCCGCTTGATCTTATTACTTTTTGATTATATACTAAAATTTCTCCGTTTTCTTGTGGGTTTGTCAGTTTATCCTTGCAATTCTGTTAGTTTTTGCTTTTCATATTTCAAGGTTCTGATGGTAGGGTATACCCCTTAATAATTTGTACGTGCATCTTCTTGTTACTTTTTTTATCCTTTGTAATAGATCCCTCTATTCTATTTATTTTTTTTTAAGATTTTATTTATTTATTTGACAGACAGAGATCACAAGTAGACAGAGAGGCAGGCAGAGAGAGAGGAAGGGAAGCAGCTCTCAGCCAAGCAGAGAGCCTGATGCGGGGCTTGATCCCAGGACCCTGGGATCATGACCTGAGCCGAAAGCAGAGGCTTTAACCCACTGAGCCACCCAGGTGCCCCATTCTATTTATTATTTTGACTTCAATTTTAATTCATCTATTTTTTAAAAAGATTTATTTATTTATTTTGAGAGAGACAGAGTGAGTGTGGTGGGGGTTGGAGGGGTTGGACAAAGGGAGAGGCAGAGAGAATCCTCAAGCAGACTCCCCACGGAGTGCAGAGCCCAATCTGGGGCTCAATCCCAGGACCCTGAGATCATGACCTGAGCTGAAATCAAGAGTTAGATGCTGAACTGACTGAGCCAACTAGGCATCCCAATTATTAATATTGATATATCAATTTTCCTTTGGTAAGCATTTGCTTGGTATGTATTTTCAATGCTTTTATTTTCATCTTTTTTTGGCAGAGAGAGAAAGATATATAATATTTCTGCTTCCTCCAATCTTTTAGTGTCCATCATTAGATAAGGATATTCCTTTCACAGTTATTGCAATTACTGATTTGGACTTGCCTTGACCATCTTAATTTGCATCATCTTTTTTTAGCATGATCTTTTTCAATTTTTTTTCTTTCATTTTACTATCTCATTATTTGGGTTAATAAAACTTCTATTTTCCCTTTCTTTTATTTACTAACTTGAAAGCTCATTATTGTATTTTTCTTATTACTTGAAACAATAAATTTTTCTAACAAAATCAAAAACTATTCAAATTTGTCTGTCTTCTTTCTGGTCAAAATCAAGACATTAACATACATTAAAAGTTTACTGACTACCTCTCCATTTTGCATACCCAATCTTTTATTAAGTCCACCATAATTTTATCAATTTCTGTACCCACCATTGTTTTTTGCATCTCACCCTTAATCTGGGCTCATTTTCTCTCTTGTTGAGGAATATTCTGTAGAAGTACCTTTAATGGTTAACCACTTTTAGTGAGTGATTATTTGACTTAGTGAATGTTTATCTGGGTATGGAATTCTAAGTTGACAGTTATTTCTCTGTAACATCAAGAAAATATAATTCTGTTGTCTTCTTCGATTTATTGGGATTCCTTAGTGTGGCCTTCCTTGTCTACTCACTACTTTTTTTATATTCTCTGTATCTTAGTACTCGATTTTACCAGGATGTGTCTAGATTTTTTTTTCCTTTGTGACACCTAGCATTGTTTTCATTCTCCCCTTGGATATCTACTGAACATCTCAAACTTAGACTTATAATTTTCCACTTTAAACTCACTCTACTCACAATTGTCCCATTTTGATTCATGGCAACTTGGACCTTCCAGTTGCTCATAATTTTGAAGTCATCCTTGCTTCATCTTTTTTCTCTCATGCTGCACATTCAACCCATGAAGATGTTTGGCTCTACCTTAAAATGGATCCAGAATCCAGGTACATTTCACCATTCCCACTGCTGCCAAACTGGTCTAAGTCACCATCATTTCCTGCCTGGATTATTTATGTAGTATCTCTCTTGTTCTCTCTGCTTCCAACCTTGGCTCCCCTGTCTTCTACTCAGAAGCCACAGTGATCCTAAAATATGTCAGATCATGGTTTTCTTGGTCAAAACTGTCCCTGCATCTCCATCCCATTTGTAGTAAAAGCCAAAGTCCGTGGTCAACTACAAGGTCTTACAAGGCTTATAATCACTTTCTCATCTGCCCTTCCTTTAATACTCCAACCTCACTGCTTGACATACAGCATATTCTTATCTTTGTATTAATTGGCTTTTCTGCTAGGAATGCTTTTCCTTCAGATAGCCACATGGCTAACTCCATCACCTGGTTTGGGTCTATACTCAAATAGCCCCCTTTCAGTGAGAACTACCACCACCGTCCCATGCTAAACCAATCTCCTACTCTCCTCTGTTTTATTGCACTTCTCATCTAAATTGTTATAAAATTTGCTGACTTATTGTGCCCATTGCTTATTTTCTGTCCTTTCACTAAAATATAAGTTCTATGAATGCAGTTATTTTTACTTCATGTTTAATTCTATATACCAAATACTTAGAACAGAGCATAAGAAAAGAAGTGTAATAAATATTTGCTGGGTGAATAATGAGCCAATAAGTAATTCTTATTTAAACAGAACTATCATATATATATATGAGAGTTTTATATATATATATATATACATATTTATATAAAATATAGTATAATATGATTTGTATTTTCACAGCACAGGAATACAATGAGATAAAGTTACAACCCAAAAGTCACGTAATTGGTAAAGAGTTCAACAAATTTGCTATAGCCATACCATTGAACACTACTCAACAAAAAGGAACAAAATACTGATACGTACATGGATAAATATCAAAAACATTATGTGAGGGGCACCTGGGTGGCTCAGTGGGTTAAAGCCTCTGCCTTCGGCTCGGGTCATGATCCCAGAGTCCTGGGATCAAGCCCCGCATCAGGCTCTCTGCTTGGCAGAGAGCCTGCTTCCCTCCTTTCTCTCTGCCTGCCTCTGCCTACTTGTGATCTCTATCTGTCAAATAAATAAATAAAACCTTAAAAAAAATTAAGTGAAAGAAGCCAGACATTAAAAACCTACATATGGTGTTATCTCATTTAGGTGAAGTTTTGGAGAAGTCGAAACAACAGGGATGGGAAGCAGGTCAGGAGTCCTCCAGTGCTGTTGGGTGGGACGGGGATTAACTGCAGGACATGAAAGAAGTTTTGAGGGCTCTCAAAGTTTTCAGAAACTTTACTGTGGTGGTGGTTATACTATTTTTTACCAAAACTCGTTGAACTGTTTACATAAAATAAATAGATGTTACAGTTTCTAAATTATTCCTCAAAAAGCTGTAAGCAATCAACAAACAAATGCAGTTTATATGATCCACGTGTGATCAAAATTTAACCTGTCTTTGATTTAGAAAGCATGTCACCATCTGGAGGCATCTTCAGGATCAACTGCTGCCTCTGTGCTGGAAAGGTGCAGATTTGGCAACTGACAAAGTTCAGAGCCTCCTCTGTAGCAGCCTGTTGCTCATCCTTAATCCCTGGTGGAACAAATCTCTATCATAGTACTCACTGTCATAATCCTTTAGTTGTAAGCCACAATGCCCACCCTCCACAGCATATATATATACATCCGCACTTTGAACTCCCGCCAGGATAGGGTCTGCGCCTCACTTATGTCCCATGCACGATGGGTACTGGGCTGGTGGGAGGTGCTCAGTCCCTGTAGCTGAATGACTAGACGATTATTTGTAGCATGGCATATAAAAGCAAATTTATAGTCAGGACTTGATAATATTTTCCAATGGAGTCTGTATACTATTGTCAAAATCATACATAGAGTTCTAGATGATTTTTTATACTTTTTTATACTTAAAGTTGCTATAATTATGGAGGTAATGTAAATGCTTATTCTTTTATTCATCCCTTATGTATTGAATGCCCTCTATGTGCCAGACATTTGGTAGGTCCTATGGATGGATGTGATGGTTAATAGAACAAGCATTTGGGAGTGCTATAGTGGCTCAGTTGGTTAAGCATCTGCCTTTGGCTCAGGTTATGATCTCAGGGTCCTGGGATTAAGCCCTGCATGAGGTTCCCTGCTCAGTGGGGACTCTGCTTCTCTCTCTCCCTCTGCCCCTCCCCTGTTTGTGCTCCCATCTGCTCTTTCTCTTTGTCTCTCAGATAAATAAAATCTTAAACAAAACAACCATGATTTGGGCCTTACCTTAAGCAATTATTTTCTGTAAATTGGGCAGTAATTATTAAAGATGTTTTTAAGGGTTGGTCTCTATAGATTTTGATCAGTAATTAAAGATTATTACTTTTAGAGCAGTTGTCAGGGTCTTAGACACTGTGGATGAGTAATTTGTCTTTCCTGTGGAATGAAGTGCAGCAAATTACACACTATTTCTCCTGGAGTGGAGAAAATTTGGGGGAAAGGAAACTGCAGCACCACCCATAAGGTCTTTATTTTCCAGGATAAATCTTCCCAACTGTCCAACTCAGTCACTAAGTAAGCACACGTGAGATCCACCACGCCCTCTACAGAGACTCTCTCGGGGCAAGGCAGGGGCAAGGTATTTTGATAATCCTAGCTTGAGCAAGCAGTAGAAGGAAAACTCAGGAAATAAACCCTATAAAAATATGAGAACAATAGGAAAGAAAAGCCTGTTTTACAGGTTTGTTTCCTGTTCTAATACTTGTGGAATGTGTTTTTCTCTTCTGTTGATGCATAATATGACTAGAAAATTCTTGTCTTAATCAGAATTCTCCTTTGTCTGTTTATATCGTCATGTTAAAACTAAAATCTCTCAGCATTATCCAAATAAAGGCATAGGAAGCATTTGGTCGCAATGCTATACAATAACATTTAAAAAAGTAAACACTAGTTACATATACAGAATTTCAACTGAAATTATAAGATCCAGTAAAATTTTAACTTGCATTTTAGTAATTATATTTTTCTAAGTAAGCTTCCTTTCACAAAATGTAGCCAAGTTTTGGATTAATACAAAGTTTTAAAAACCCGGCAGACATTCAAAAAAAGTGCCTTAACACTTAAAAATATTTGCATATTGTTTTTTGTTTCTGGGTTATGTATTCTTTTTTTTTTTTTTTTTTTAAGATTTTGTTTATTTATTTGACAGGCAGAGATCACAAGCAGGCAGAGAGAGAGAGGAAGGGAAGCAGGCTCCCTGCCGAGCAGAGAGCCCTATGCGGGGCTCCATCCCAGGACCCTGGGATCATGACCTGAGCCGCAGGCAGAGGCTTTAACCCACTGCCACCCAGGCACCCCTGGGTTATGTATTCTTTTACCTGATTATTAGAACCCCTTGTGTTAAAATAGCCCTTCCAACCTTAAAAATTGCCCTCCAGCGTGCTTGCTTCGGCAGCACATGTACTAAAAAAATAAAAACTACCCTCTAGCACCTCCATCAGCGGAAAAAAGAAAAGACAGTTTTCTGCTTTTTAGTAAATCTGATTTTGGTAAATAGAAAGAAAATAATTGGCTAACATAGTAGTCTTAGAAGATCTGTGAATTTCTGTTGTTTCTTCTGATCGTTGTTATCTAGAAAACAAACTAGTACATTTGGGGGGAAAATTCCTATTTGGGAAATTACTCAGTTTTAATCACTTTCATTTCCTTCCCAGTAGGCAAGGGTTTTTCTTTGACTGTAATTCCCCTGACTCAGGGAAATGTCTGTAACTCACCAAATTTTCATGGCCAAGTCCAGGAATAAGAGCGCCAGTTAAGAGAATCTTTGTCTTCTCGTACATGTACATGGCCACCACCAGCCACCTTGCTTCCTGGACCACCACTGTTCTGACCAACCATCTCATCTGTTAGGAGCCTGCTGAACCCTTCTCTCCCACCCAGCTGCTGGTATCTCAAAATGGGTCTTGTGGCATCTGGGCAAAGCAGACCCTCAGGATGTGTATTCATGGCATTTGTGTTCCGAGGGAGAAAGAATGAGTTCTCCCACTCCAAGCTTAGATTTGGCCACCTGGAGAAGACTGGCAGTCACCTAAAGCATAAGATTTGGTAGTGATGACTGTTCTAATTATATAGCATCTTCTCTAGCCACCAAATTATGTGTCTACAGTTTGGACTTGGATCTAGTAGGTACGGACCTTTCCACAAACAGATAGCTAAAGTTTGGGTTTATTTGTGCTTTTCACTTTTATTTAGTAGATCTAGTGATTTCCATCCAGCAGGGGTGCAAGTGTAACTTTGGGTACCCCAGCTAGGAGAGCTTCATAACTCCAAATCAGACCAGTGAAATCTGTGTGAGGAGGTAAACTGCTTGAAAACCTCAATGTGTGCATACAACCTTTTCGTCAAAAGGCAAACCAGATACAGGAAGGGGAAATTCTATCTAACTAATCCACTCACTTTAACTTCTTTCCGGAAATAAATGAATAAATCTTTCAGGGATTGAAAGATATTTAGACTGTAGGGTGGAAAAATCAGTAGATGCCATCATTTTATATTTTTAGGAGAGCTTAACATAGACTATTCCTCAATTTCAGTCATGGTATGACCTGATGACAGGATATTATAAAGGATGAAAGTAGTGGTATGCCGAAGACAGCTCATAGAAGCAAGTTGTTAAATTTCCAGGAATTTTGCAAACGAATTGACATAAATTTTGCAAGCCAGTTGACTCTTGTTGAATTGGCCATTGTAGGAATATTTACATTAAAGAAATCAGCAAATACTATGTACAAGTCACAAATCAATCTTGTCCCCCACCCCCAGACAAACCCAAGTATTGAGTATTTATCAGGATATTGCTGGATAAGAGTTTGGTTTAGAAATACCAACCAAAGAACAGGACCAACGGGATAAATGCCGAAGAATTAAAAATAGATGGCTTCCTCAGAGATGTTGTTACTAATCTTTTTGGTTTTTTTTTTTAAGATTTTATTTATTTATTTGATAGAGAGACAGCAAAGGAGGGAACACAGGCAGGGGGAGTGGGAGAGGAAGAAGCAGGCTTCTGGAGGAGCAGAGAGCCCAATATGGGGCTGGATCCCTGGACCCCAGGATCATGACCTGAGCTGAAGGCAGACGCTTAACGACTGAGCCACCCAGGCGCTCCAGCACTAATCTTATTTAACATTTTTATAAACGCCCTGGAAAGAGGTAATACACAGAAAAACGTCCATATTTTTCCGATGACATTAAATGTTCCCATAGTTTAGCCATAAACTGTAGGATTAACACCCAGAACTCTTAGTAAGACTGTATATTGGCTGAATAATTATCTTAATAAGGCAAGAAAAAGGCAATTTTGGAAATTATCTTAAAATAATCTTGTTAGATGATAAATTCCAACGTGATGACCTATAAACGGAATTTAGGGATTTCTGTAGACTTTTTCTATGTTCGTTAGTATAATTTGTTAGCCTTGATAAAAAGGCAACAAAATAGAATAACTGTCCCACCCTTATAAAGAAACCTTGATGCACACTTATTGCAGTTTTTGGCTGACATGTTTCAAGGATAATGTAATGGAACTGGAAAAGTTTCAGAGAAAAGGGTGTAACCTGATCGGGGGATTATAAGAATCTCACATGAGGCTAAGATTATATTAACTAGCAAATCCTGAAAGGTTTTGAGTAAGGTAAATATAGATGGATTTAGCAAATCCTGAAAGAAGAGAACTACAGAGTACCCCTTTGATGTTTGAAATAAGAATTTGTAGAAGAAATAAAAAAGAAACACATTATTTTTCAAGGAAGAGAAGTAATGATAGCAGAAATAGCCTCATTTAGCCTTTGTCTATTTAAAAAAATCATTACATTTACATAATTTTTAAGGTTTTGTTTATTTATTTTAGAGAGAGTGAGAGCATGAGCCGGTGGGGCAGAGGGAGAGGGAGAGAGAATTTGAAGCAGACTCCCCTGAGGGAGTAGCCCAACCAGGGCTCAGTCTCCACCACCCTGAGATCATGACCTGAGCAGAAACTAAGAGGTGGATGCTTAAAGGCCTGAGCCTCTCTGGTGCCCCTCCATTTACATACTTTTACTGTGCAAAATTTGCCATATCTTTCTTATGATCAGTAACCTCCCTTATTAATTGGGCTCAATCAATGGAAGGAAGAGTGTTAAGTTCCCTCCTCTCAATTTCAGTTGAATTTTTTTGTTATTTGTTACATTTTGTTAACTTGAATTTTTTTGTTATTGTTTTTTTTAAGATTTTATTTATTTATTTGACAGAGAGATCACAAGTAGACAGAGAGGCAGGCAGAGAGAGAGAGAGAGGGAAGCAGGCTCCCTGCTGAGCAGAGAGCCCCATGTGGGACTCTATCCCAGGACCCTGATCATGACCTAAGCCGAAGGCAGCGGCTTAAACCACTGAGCCACCCAGGCGCCCCTTTTTTGTTATTGTTTTAAGGCAAACTTATTAAAGCGAAGAAATGGAAGGGCCATTATAATTGTTTCCTCTCACTGATGAGTCCCCCAGGTGGGATGTGTTCCCAAAATACAACAGTTTTGTGTTTTTTTAAAAAAAGATTTTATTTATTTATTTGACAGAGACACAGCAAAAGAGGGAATACAGCAGAGGGAGTGGAGAGGGAGAAGCAGGCTCCCCTTGGAGCAGGGAACCGGATGTGGGACTGGATCCCAGGATTCTGGGATCATGACCTGAGCCGAAGGCAGATGCTTTACAACTGAACCACCCAGGCGCCCCACAGTTTTGCATTTTAGAAAGAAATTTAGTTGGTTTCAATTCATTGCCCTAGTTAGAACTCACATCTTGGTTAATCCTCAATTTCATTAAAAAAAAAAAAAATCAAGTGTCTTAAGAATGAATTAGGCAAAGGGAAATAGATAATTGATGACACTATTATACGGGAAAAAATTCTCCACAATAGAGGGTGGACTATTTGGGTGTGAACAAAATCGGGCAATATGCACAATTATGATGAAACAGACAAGTAGATGTTTTTCAAAAAATAAAGTAAGGCTATGTGTGATCTTGATAATACAAACTTCAGAAAAAAAAGATTTTCATGCTTAAGGTATTAAATAAGTTAGATTATTGTTTCATTTTATATATATATAATAGCTTTTAAAATTTAGAGTGGAATGTCTAGAATAATCTAAAAAGTGAATGCTGTGGCAAATGCACTAAATATGTTGCAGTTAATTTTTCACTTTTTAATGAAATATACCCATTCAGAAAAATGCACAAATCATGGTATACAGTGAAATTTTATCAGGTGAACACATTTATGTGACCACCAGTATCTAATGTACAATCTATTGATATATATATATATATACACACACACACAGACACAAACACACATACATATACATATATACATTTGATGAGTAATCTATGGAGTGTATATTATATTATGTATATGTATATGTATAATAAATGTGTAATACATATAATATTTATTATATACACTCCATAGATTACTCATCAATTATATATACCAAGAGGATCTATATTCATATTTTTAAGAAGTTTGGGGTTGAGATTTACTTATGGGAGGATTTAATTCAACTTTTAGGGAATGTTAGCTCCTAAAACAAATTACCATTTTTTGTTGTTGTTGTTTTCCCGTTTTGTATATTTTAAATACCTTGCCACAAGGTTTCAGAGATTTCCAGTGATTTATAGGAGAGGTGAGCTTCCTGGAATTTAGGTGGTAGAGAGCAAAGTCTGTCCTTTGCTGGTCTCACACATAGATAGATCCATCTATCAGATTAATTGTTCAGCGTAACTGAGGCCAATAATTTTTTTTGTTTGTTAAAAGGAAGCTAACCTAAGGAGGAAAGCCCCACACAGCAGACATCTACCAGTCGTGCAGCAGTGCTAACAGAACGTGAGGAAAGAAATCAACTTTAAAGAACAAATTTTGTTAAATTAAGTACCGTGACTAAGTACTTTAATTCCTTTTCTTATAGCCCTAAGGGATCATTTGACATTGAACTTTTAAGTGAAGCGGGAGTCGCCTGAACTCTTTACTACCCTAGGGGGGTGCCGGCCTCGCAGCCCCCGCGGACGCCGCTGGACCCGCGGGGCCTCTCCCCTCCCCACTCCTCAGCCCCCTACACCCATTCCCCCCTCCCCTCCCCCGCGCCCTCTCCCCTCCCTCCTCCCCCGTGACCCCTGACCCTAGCTAATCTGCATAGAGGAATGACAGGCATCCGCTGGGCAGGATCCGCCTCGCCGGCTGCGGCCGGCGGGGCTGGGAGACCCGCGCGGGGGAGAAGGTGAGGGATTGCGGAGGGCCGCTCCGCACAGCCCGGGAAATGAGCGCTTGGAAACCTGCCTGCGAGCGGACCCATGACCGAAGGACCAAAGGAGCCGCGTGATCGCCAGACCTGGCCCCGCGACCCCAGACATGGGCCAGACCTCGGTCTCCACGCTGTCCCCGCAGCCCAGCAGCGGTGAGTCCCGGGCTCACGGGGCGCCCCCGCCGCGCGGGCGTTGGGCTTGCTCAGGGCAGCTGGGACGGCCGAGGGCTCCGCGGCAGGTCGGGCTCTGCCCGAAGCCGCCAAGTCCCTCGGAGAAACCCGAGAGGTAGCGCTCCCCCAAACTCTTTGTCGAGGAGAAGCGGAATGCGTTTTGGGATCCAGCCGATTTCACCTTAAAGGCACAGGCTCCATTTTCCGTACGGGATGCCTCGCCTGGGTGTTTATCAGAGTTTCTCCCGAGCCCGAAAGTTGCGAGAAAGGCCATTTGCGTATTGCGGTGTTTTTAAAAGGCGAAACTTAGAGAGCAAGACAGACGTGCCAACAGGTTTTTCTGTGTTTACGCTTGGCTTCCGAACAGACTAGGGCTGAATTCTTTCAGGCTTGTCAACTGATTTATGGTTTGTTTTCGGAGTAGAAGTGCTGATGGCTTTCTCTTATCCTGGCAGAACTCTGAATACTTAGAAACTAACTTTAAACGGGCTTAATCGTTCCTAAAGACAATTGTTTTGTTTTTGTTAGCCACATACGCTGTAACATTGGGGGAAACGTACCTCACAGACTCTGCTATCGAGGCTGAAGTTCGTTTCATGGAATCGTGGGTAACGTTTCTAAGTTACAATGATCTGTTGAAAAAGTTTGTTTATTTCCATTTTCTTTCAAAAAGGGAAGGAAGGTAAGCTTGGCATTTCTCCAGCAGGGTAGGGATAAACAACTTTTTGGTGGCGTTACTTGTGATTGGATAATGAAATAAATGTAAACGGCCCTATTTTGATATTTTTCCACCAACATTAAAAAAAAAACCCTCAAAGGGGCCTTTTGCGTTATTCCTTGAGATATCTGATACACTTTTAAAATTGTGTAAACATTAACAGGATCTTGTTGAAAGGAAGTGACAGGGCAGAGATGAAGGTTTTTTTAATCAGCTCCAGGATGTCTCCCAGCTAGATAGCATTCTATCATTCCAACTTACCCCCACATGGGTTTGTTTATACTGCGGAGCTTCACACCCTGAGAAATCATAAGCTTTCTGGGGCTTATTTTAATGTCCACAGAGGAACCCTCTACAAAGGAGAGAAATCAAAATCCCCCAAAAAAGAGATCACACCTTCCCTTCCCGTTAAGGACAAGGTTGTACAAAGCTCTAGAACATCAGAGACTTCGTATTCATGGCTTTTGGGGATGGGATGGGCAGGGGAGGGTGTTGATTAGGATCTTAACTTTAGTAAACTATCTTGTGCAAATGAGGCTTCCTTTCCTTTGTCTTACTCTAAAGCAGGGTGACTTCTTTCATTTTAAGGAAAAGTTAATATTTTAAATTTCTGCACTGGTAAAACAGAATTAAATCAGCGCTCAAATACAACAAGTAGAAAGTACTGACCTGAATTTAGTTCTTTTGCTGCAAAATATTGTTAGGGTTAATATTAAGAAAAGTGAATTTTGCCTTTACGAAAAGCGAGGAATATTACATAACTGCTCACTAAGAAGCAGAGTAGAGTCTTAGAATATGACTGTCCTAGCTCTTAGCCAGAATAGCAAAAAATACCCATATTGCTATAAATCCCAATAAAATGACTAATCATGTGGAGAAATTGTGCAGCTGGTTTATACAAAAATTAATTTAAACAAAAAGTTATGCTTGACCATAAAAGATATTTGATTTGGGCTTTTGTAAAATAATCATTATAGACTACAAGTCAGCTTGCTTTTCGCTCTCTTGATTTTAGTCTCTTGAACTTTCAGCTTAGGGCTGCATCTGTTTCTCTAGGTTTTAGGAAGACCATTAATCATTATTTCTTAAAACATGCAGTTAGAACCATTATTTCTATTTTTTAAAAACAACTTGATTGGGGCACCTGGGTAGCTCAGTGGGTTAGGCCTCTGCCTTCGGCTCGAGCCCCGCATCTAGCCCCGCATCGGGCTCCCTGCTCAGCAGGGAGCCTGCTTCCCCTCCCTCTCTGACTGCCTCTCTGCCTACTTGTGATCTCTCTCTTTCTCTGTCAAATAAATAAATAAAATCTAAAAAAAAAACAAAACAAAAACAACTTGATTGACATATAATTAATATACCATGAAATTCACCCACTAAAAATGTACTATTTGTTAGTGCATTCAGTGTTGCACAACCATCAATCTCTTTTCCCAGCCTACTCAACCCCCAGCCCCAGTCCTAATGAACCACTATTCTAATTTCTAGCTTTGTAGATTTGCTATTTCTGAACATTTCATATGAATGGAAACATATATCACACACCCTTTTGTGGCTAACTTCTTTCACTATCAGGGGTCATCTGTTTTGTAGCATGGATCACTACTTCATTTCTTTTCATTGCCCAGTAGCATTCCCCTGTATGGACATACCACATTTTAGCTATCCATCAGTTGGTGAACATTTGGGTTATTTCTCTGTTTTGGTTCTAAGAATAGTGCTGCTATGAACATCATGTGCAAGTTATTGGTGAACATATGTTTTCATTTCTCTTTGGTATATTCCTAAGAGTGGAATTGCTGGGTCACATGGTAACTTTGTTTGTGTTATGTTTTAAGGAACTGCCAAGCAGTTTTCCAAAGCAACTGTACCATTTTACATTCCCTCCAGCAGTGTATGAAGGTTTCCATTTTTCCACATCCTTGCCAATACTTCTTATTTATCTTTTTGATTGTGGCCATCCTAGTAAATGTGAAGTTGTATCTCATCGTGGTTTTGATTTGCATTTTCCTAATTACTAATGACACTGAGCATCTTTTCATGTACATGTTGGCCATCTGTATGTCTTCTTCGGAAAAATGTCTATTCAGATCCTTTGCCCAATTTTAATTGGATAATTTGACTTTCTGTTATTGAGATAAAAGACTTCTTTATGCACTGGAGATAAGTCATTACCAGATATGTGATTTACAGATACTTTCTCCCATTCTCTGGATTGTCTTTTCACTTTCTTGATACCGTTTGCCTTTCAGAATTTTGAAAAAAATTTTTAAAGATTTTATTTATTTATTTGAGAGAAAGACAGAGAGAGAGAGCATTAGAGGGGGAGGTCAGAGGGAGAAGCAGACTCCCCATGGAGCTGGGAGCCTGATGTGGGACTCAATCCCAGGACTCCAGGTTCATGACCTGAGCCAAAAGCAGTCGCTTAACCAACTAAGCCACCCAGGTGCCCAGAATTTTGAAATTTTTATTATTTTGTGTTTATCTTCTTTTTCTTTGAATTTTTAGTTATATCTAAGAAACCATTGTGTAACCAATGCCAAGAAGATATACACCTGAGGTTTCTTCTGAGAGTTTCTTAATTTTAGCTCCTACATTTAGGTCTGTGATACATTTTAAGTTAATTTTTATGTGTGGTGCCTTGTAGGGTTCCAGTTTTGTTCTTTTCCATGTGGATATCTAGCTGTCAACATTATTTATTGAAAAGATGATTCTCTCCCTTTTGAATTGTCTTGGCACCATGTCAAAAAAATCAGCTGACAGTATATGTAAGGGTTTGTTTCTGAATACTTCACTTCTGTCCCATTAGTCAATATGTCTATTAATATGCCACACTGTGTAGATTACTGTAGCTTTGTATTAAGTTTTAAAACAAAAGAGTGTGTCATCTTTGTTCTTTTTTTTTAAATTTTTATCTTTTAAAGATTTTATTTTTAAGTAATCTGTACACGCAGTAATGGGCTCAAACTTACAACCCTGAGATCAAGAGCTGTGTGTTCTACCAACTGAGCCAGCCAGGTGCTCGAACTTTGTGCTTCTTTTGCAAGATTCTTTTTGCTATTCTAGTCCTCTTGCATTTTTGTATGAATTAGTCGGCTTGTCAGTTTCTGTAAAAAAGCCAGCGGGGATTTTGATAGTGATTGTGTTGAATAACACTATTCTCCTAACAGTATGAAGTATTAAAAATAAAAACAACATCAAGTCTTTCAGTCTGTGAACACAAATGTCTCTCTATTTATTTAGATCGTCTTTGATTTCTTTCCACGATGTTTTGTTGTTTTCAATGTATAAGTATTGCTTTTTCTTTTTTAAATTTATCCCTGTGTATTATTTTTGATGCTATTATAAATGAAATTATATTCTTATTTCATTTTCAGAATGTTGGTACCTAGCATGTAGATATACAAAAATAAATTTTTATATATTGATCTTATACCCTGCAAACTTGTGGAACTTATTTTTTAGTCCCAATAGTTTTTCAATGCCTTCCTTAGGATTTCTATATACAAGATCTATATGCAAAATCAGGTACAAATAGAGATAATTTCCGTTCTTGTTTTCCAGTCTGAATGCCTTTTATCTCTTTTCCTTGTCTAATTGCCCTCACTTTTTATATACTGTCATGTTGAATGGAAGTGGCAAGCGTGAACTTTTTTTTTAAATGTTAGAACGTTTAATTACATCAGTCTCCCATCAACACACTAGTCATTTAATCATGATTATATTGATCATTTCTATTTGTTTGCAGGAGGTTCTTCCACTAGGAGCTCCCATGATTCCCACTGCATTGTTTATCTTGCCAGACTTAGTTCATTTCCAGCCTAAAGAATCATCTCTTCTAGTTGGCCATCCTGAAGTTGGACTTCTAATTTCTTAACATCTGGTTCTGCTTTAAGCATACTCAACTATTCATTTGTAATCTGTTCTGTATACTTTCTATATGCTGCACTTCTAGGAATTTGCTCAAGAACATCAAGAATCTTTGTGTACAATAGTCTTAGCCTCTTGTGTGTCTCACATACAGCCAGTCCCTCAAGGCTGGTGGTCTTCTTCAGCAAAACTGCCATGACGGAGCCCAAGAGTGGATGTTCTTGTTTTCTTCCTGATCTAAGGGGGGAACAAGCAGTTTTTACCTTTTAGTGTCAAGTTGTCTGTGTTTTTCATAGATGCCTTTTTATCAAAAAGTTCTCTCCTGTTCCTAGTTTGTGAGCATCTTTGTCATGGGGAGTCAAAGGCTTTTTTTTCCCCCTTTGTTGAGATACTCATACGGTTTTTTTGTTCTTCATTCTACTAATATGGTATAGTACATTAATTGATTTTCAGATGTTAAACCAAGTTTGTATTCCTGGAATAAGGCTTACATGGGTATGTTGCATAATCCCTTTTAAGTATTGCTGAATTTGGTTTGCTAGCATTTTAGTGAGTATTAGATCCATTATTTCTAAGCACAGGCCAAACAGATATGTCTCCAAGGAGGGTGGTTTCAATACCCTCTGGCCTTGGTACCCAAAAGCTTGAGACTTCAATATTCTGCTGACCAAGTACAAGGCATTGTAGATTGGACACAATAAATGTTTGTTAAATGTATGAATCAATCAACAAATATTCTCAATGAACAGCCTGATCACTTTAAGCCAGTGGTCATATGAATGAGGGTTATGTTTGTTTGTTTTTTACTTTAAGAATTGTCTGTTGCGGGGCGCCTGGGTGGCTCAGTAGGTTAAAGCCTCTGCCTTCGGCTCAGATCATGATCCCAGTGTCCTGGGATCAAGCCCCACATCGGGCTCTCTGCTCAGTGGGGAGCCTGCTTCCTCCTCTCTCTCTCTCTGCCTGCCTCTCTGCCTACTTGTGATCTGTCTGTCAAATAAATAAATAAAATCCTAAAAAAAAAAAAAAAAGAATTGTCTGTTGCTCTGGCTGTCTTGTCTGAAGGGTGGTGTCTAAATCTAGTAACCATTTCTCCCATCTTCTTCAGCACCACCCCACCCCCACTATGTCACATGGACCAACTCTTGGCTTCTTGGCCTCAGTACAAGGGTAGAGAAAGCCACTCTTTAATTTTTTGGAGACAGGGAACAAGTGAATAAAGTATTCAGCATCACACCTAGGCCATGATAGAACCTTTATCTATCCGTGTTTCTGGGTTTTCATAGCTTGGTCAGGCCCAGGTCCTGCCCAGAATACTCACCCATTTCTGTGTAAACCTGGTGTAGGAAGAGATCATGAAGGCAAAAATGAATAGAGTTTATTTTCCTTAATGAAAATAACATGCACATGATCAGAAGTAAAAATTTATGAAACAATTCAGGCTAAAAGTGAGTTTTTCTCCCTCCCAGACCTGCAGTCTCTTCCCAATTGTACCCTAGAATGAACAACTTTTGTTTTGTTTTGTTTTCAGAAAGTTTTCATTCAACTATATGTATCTTTATCAAAACACAAGCAAGACCTGTTGTATACTTACTGCTCTAGAGTTTGAGTTTTCCATGTAATGTAACTTCAAAATATTTCTGTATTGATATGTTTAATCCTATAAACAAGCAATTTCATAATTTTTGAAAAGAGCTCTATTATTTTTTCTATTATGTTTTTATATTTTATGTTTGTATTTTTATGTTGTTCTGGGGTTCTTTTGTGTGTGTGCTATTATGAAAAATGCTGAAATGAACATCTTTATCTAAACATCTTGAACTACATGGAACAGTAAAATCCTCCCAGTGGAATTGTCAAGTCAAAAGATTTGTATATTTTATTTTGATAGTCTTTGCCAAATTACTCTCAAGAGGCTGTATATCAGTATATCTGCTCAGTATATGAAAATTCATTTTTCTGAACTCCCACCAATACTGTGTGTGTTTCAGGATCTCTTTTAGAACATACAGAGCTTTGTGAGAAACTGAAGTCACTCCCTCTGGGTGAGGCAGCCCGGCAGGCACAGGATTTAAGTGGAACATTAGCAGGAATTCAGTCCCAACTCATTCCCTGGCCTACATGCCCTTGTGCAATGAACACTGTGCACAACTATACATGACCACAATGTTATGCATAATTAATTTGAAATCCATGTCAGTCTATATGCAAAAAGGGATAGCTCACTTCGATTATGAGTTAAGTGGAACATTTGTATTTCTTTTTCTCTGATTTGCTTATAGTAAATCTTGGAGATTTTTGTGTTAAGGAGATTAGCTTGTGCTTATCATGTATTATAAACATTTTTCTTTTCTTAAATTTGTTTGTTTTTCATAAAAACTGTTTTCATGTAGTCGAATCGATCAATTCTTTTCTTTCTTACAAACCAGAGTTAAGAATCATGTTCTCATTTGCTGTTTATCTCATATTTGAATATTGGATCTCTGTAACTTGTTCTGATTTAAAGTGAATAATTTAGTGATACTAAGTTTTTAAGCTATGTATAGCAAAACCATCATAAGCAAATTGAAAAAGGAAATCATAAAATTGACAAAATATTTGTATGGTATATGGAAAATAATGATAAATATCTTAATGTACTAAGACCCTTAAAAATCGGTAAGAAAGGGGCGCCTGGGTGGCTCAGTGGGTTAAAGCCTCTGCCTTCAGCTCAGGTCATGATCTCAGGGTCCTGGGATCGAGCCCCGCATCAGGCTCTCTGCTCCGCAGGGAGCCTGCTTCCTCCTCTCTCTCTGCCTGCCTCTCTGCCTGCTTGTGATTTCTGTCTGTCAAATCAATAAAATATTAAAAAAAAAAAATCGGTAAGAAAAAAATAAAGGCTCAAATAGAAAAACAAGAAAACATGAATAGGCATTTTTCAAAATATCTGATGGCTGTAATTGTGAACTCACTGTAGGTGAGGAACTATTCTAAGTACCTTGCTTGAATTAACTTTTTTTAAAGGTTTTATTTACTTATTTGACAGAGAGATAGAGAGAGAACACAAGTAGGCAGAGTAGCATGGCAGAGGGAGAGGGAGAGGCAGGCTCTCCACTGAGCTAGGAGCCGGTTGTGGGGATCCCAGCACCCCGGGGTCATGACCTGAGCAGTAGGCAGCCACTTAACCAACTGAGCCACCCAGGTGTCCTTTGAATTAACTTTTTAATCCTCACAACATCCCTAAAGGGTAACTACTATTAATATTCCCATTTTACAGATGGGGAAAACTAAAACACAAGAGTTAATTTGCCCAATTACTTAATCAAAGAAGAGACATTATTTACTGATTGGTATATGAAATAGTTTCAGCAGTTCAATGAAAAAAAAAGATGCTGTTGATCATCTATGAATTGAGCAAGGATTTAAAAGAATGATTCTCAGACAATCGTGGTAATTTAAATTGGTACATCCTATCAGAAGAGCAGCTTGGTAATATATATTAGACCCCTTAAAATATGCATACACTCAGACTGAGCAGTTCCACTTTTGGAAGCATATTGAAAGGGAAATAATTACTTGCCCACTGGGACAGTGTTCATTAAAAGCCAAAAATTGGAAGTAGCAGTTGAACACCAAGAAATTTTTTCCAACTAATAGGGATACAGTTAAATAATGAAATAAGCCATTAAAAAATGGTGTAAAATATGGGGTGCCTGGGTGGCTCACTTGGTTAAGCGGCCAACTCTCGTCTTTTTTTAAAGATTTGTTTATTTGAGAGGGAGAGAGAGAGCAGGTACATGCAGGTGCATACATGTGGGTGGGGGGGGGGCAGAGGGAAAGAGAGTCTCAAGCAGAGTCCTCCTTGAACAGGAGCCCATCGCAAGGTCTTAGGACCCTGAGATCACAATCTTGGCTGAAACCATGAGTCTGACTTTCAACCAACTGTGCCACACAGGCACCCCTTAAGTAGCCAACTCTTGATTTCAGCTCAGATCATGATCTCAGGGTCCTGGGATTGAGCCCCGAGTGGGCTCTGCGCTCAACGGGGAGTCTGCTTAAGGATTCTTTCTTTCCCTCTGCCTCTCCCCCCTGCTCACAAGCACTCTCTTTCTCTCAAATAAATAAATAAATAAATCTTTTAAGAAAATGGTGCAGAATATAATTTTGAAAAGTTATTTTTATAATAAATGAAAATATTAAAAGGTAGGTTTAAAACAAAATTCTTTTAAAAAAATATGTGCATGATGAGAAATCTAGATGGGGGTGAGGAGAAAGAGAGAGAGGGGAATTTCATTGCTGAGGAGGTAGTGTGACAGTCCTGGCTTTCCTCTGCTTTGAACAGGAACATAACCAGGACTTCCACATCCTGTGTCCACTTGGACCTCCACTGGAATTAAAGCCACGAGCTGACCCATAAGTATGTTAGCTTTTCTCTGGCTGTCCTTGGACTCCGTTTTAAGTTCGTTGGCTGTTTTTCAGCTGCTTTTTTTCTTGTGAATTCCATGATGAAAACAAAAATATCAGTCCTCCCATAGCCATCTTCTTTTGGGTTGAATTTTTTTCTTAGCCTGTTTGATCGTAAGGCAAATGCAATCACTCCCTTGGAGAGAAAGAAAATGAGCAGGCCTTTGAACTTCATTTACTTCTCTTTGGTCCATAGCTCATCAGGTATGATCACGAGTAATATCCCCGATATTTTTAGCTTCAGTGTATTTTATCTTCAGAAGTCTGAGAGGGTAACAATCAGTGGGGGAGTCAGACTTTACCTTTTGCCTACTTAATGCAGTGGGGAAAAAGATAAGGGTTCTGGGGTTGTTGGTTCTCTAATTAAGTCTCTTTAACGTGAATAAAGGAAAAGTTACAATGCATTTTCTTGTCTTGAGGGACTTTAACTGTCTGTTCTTGGGTCTCTGTTCTTGGGAGTAGAGATACATATTTAGTGAGGACTCAATTTATGTAAAAGTGTCTTGAGGTAGAAATAGTCTTAAGAAAATAAACACTTCTGGTCCAGTCTCTATTCCACTGACATCTGAAGCAGGGGAACCCAAACCAAAAACCACAGTTTCTGTTCCCCAGAAAGGAATGGGCAAATAACATTACTTTAAAAAGTTTGGTCTGTTATCATTTATATTTGCTTACTACTCCTCCATTTATTTTGGTTTCAAGGGGCTGGGTGTTTTTGTTCATATAAACCTGGCAAGGATGACGTTCCAGCCGTTAACACTAAGGGAATTTGGGTTGACAAAGAAGGGACTGAACTGGTGTTTTGCTTACATAACCTGGAAGGCTGTGCTGGGATGTGCTGAGTGGATATATTCCTGCAAATCGGGCTTGCTCTGTGAAGAGATAGTCAAAGGAAAAAGGGTGGCACCTTCGTCCAACTAAAGTAATTACGTGGAAGGTTCTGTGCTGGGCCGTGGGGGAAGATTCAAAAAGGAATCATACACAGACCATGCCCACCGGGTCTGTGCCTAGAAGGCTCATCCACTCGGTGGAGTCGGGCAGAAGGAAAGGTGAAAGGAAAGGGACCCCTGGAGAGCTGTCCGGGAGGCCAAAAAGTACAGAAGAGGCAACAAGAATTCTGGCCCACACAGGTGGTGGGAACCACTGAAGGTTTTTTATCAAACGAGAAAAGATCAGAGTTTTGCCCCAGGGGGATGATCATGTGCAGTATTGATTTCCTGAGGGAGACCCAAGGCATGACCAAGAGGTCTGGCTCCAGTAATCCAGCAAGGTGAAGTGAGCACCTGATCCCAGGGACAGGGTGTGTGGGGGTGGGGGGGGGGGGTGTTATCTGCAACTCCACCCTTGCCTTGTGCTTCCAGGCTCTGATCTGCAACTGTCTATTGGGCAGGTCTGCTTGGGTCTCTCGTGGGCATTTCACAGGTAAAAGATGTCAACAGAGGGGCGCCTGGGTGCCTCAGTGGGTTAAAGCCTCTGCCTTTGGCTCAGGTCATGATCCCAGGGTCCTGGGATCCAGCCCAACATCGGGCTCTCTGCTCAGCGGGGAGCCTGCCCTCCCCTCTCTCTGCCTGCCTCCTCTGCCTACTTGTGATCTCTGTCTGTCAAATAAATAAATAAAATCTTAAAAAAAAAAAAAAAAAGATGTCATCAGAAGACTGGAGTTTACCCACCAAAACCCTTCTTCCCTTAACTTTCTGCATGTCCCCAAATGATACTTGCAGCTACTCACTCATTCTAGCCAGAAGTCAAGGAGTCTTCCTTGAGTTTTTCCTTCCCCTTTATACCAAACCATCGCATCCTGTACCTTTTCCTTTCAGAATGTATCTCCGGGCCCTTCACTCTGTCTTCACAGCCACTGTCCAAACCCGACTGCTCACTGTATGGACAGCTGTAGTGGACTCAAGCTGATCTCCTGCTTCTGTTCTCAGCCTTTTGCAATTCTTATTCCACACAACTCCTCAAGTAATGTTTTAAAACAAATCACGTCACTTCCTTACTCACAACCTTCCTGTGTCTTCCTAGTGCACTTGGAATGAAATCTAGATTTCATACTCTGGCCCTCCAGGCCATTCCTGATCCTCTGTGATCCTTGGTCCCTGCCCCTCCCCCATTGCCCAGCCCCTGCCCCCACCCCCACCGCTGTGCTACAGCTTTACTCCCTGTTTCAGTCATCAGACAGACCTGGCTCATTTTTACCTTTAACCTTCGCAGTTGCTGCTCTCTGTATCCAGGACGTAAGAGACACTCTTCCACTAGCTCTTTACAAAGTTGACTCCTCGTCTTCCAGCATGACCTGCTTCATGGAGACCATCCTTGTCCAGCCCTCTTCAGAGGAGCCCGTGCACCCGCTCCAAGTCACAGTTCTCTGCTCTTTCATTGCTCCTGTCTGTCTCTCAGGTTATCTTGTTTGTCATTGTCTCCCTTCACTAGAACCTCAGCTCCAGGAGCTAAAGGACCCTATCTTGTTCCCCACTCTGCTTTCTAATTCTGACATCTGTACTTGACACAGCTGTATGTTGAATAAATGAGTGGCTCGGGCTGGCCAGGTCAGATGTTATTAGAGTGATAGGAACTGAATGGAAAGTTAAGTAGTGTCCAAGAAGTTTACAGTTGTTTAAACTGATTCTTTAGTATTTACCTTCAGTTTCTAAATAGTATGCTTACATTGCTAATTATCGATTTTACGGCTTGACCTCTTATTACTGACCTCACAGTGTGGAAACTGAAGGCACAGCTTTGATTTTCACGCCTTATCTGATCCCTGTCTCCCCACCCATCACGCATTTCCCATCCTTCCATGTTCTCATCTTCCCAGCATTCTTGTATTGTACTTTTGATTAGAACAGTATTGTGTATAACTATGTAAAAATTGATGATAGCTAAGCCTTGTGGTAAACCATGATTACTTTTTCTTTCCTGCATGACTTTTTCTTTCCTTGCTGGTGTTTGTGTTTGCTTGCAAAGGGGCCTGCATACTCATCCCCAAATCTTTCCCCAGTTACGTAAATCTCTTCTCAGTATGTTCAAACACTTCTGTTATTCTGTCAAGTTTATCTGTAAGAAGTGAATCCAAATTGGACTGGATTTCCTCTAAGCTTGCTGCCCAGCTGTTGCCCTGCATCTCTCTTCAGATCATCCTGGGGAGTCCTTCCACGTCCCTCTTGGAATGGATCTCCCAATTGCTAGATCAGAATCTTATCTTTTCTGGGTCTATTTCCAAATTTGGACAGAGCACACAGAGCTTCTTGAGAAAAGCTCATGGGGCTTGGTTTTTTTGAGACCTACTCCTAGAAGGCATCTTTATTCTGGCTTTCTACTTGGTTGATAGCTTGACTGGTCATGAGGTAGCAAAGCAAACTTGCTATAATATGTAAAAATACCCACTGTCACTTATAATTAACCACAATTAATATTGACATAGAAGATTAATTTTTTCTCTTTAGCACATAGCTTTTAATTAATTTCAAAAGACTTTCTTGAATGATTATCACATGAGAACTCAACTTTGATCTATCTACTCTTGCTGTTACAGTCTAAAAAATATTTTATGGACATTTAATGTTTTATAGCTGAATGAACTAATTTAAAATTATGTTTACTGTGATAATAATGGTATTATACCAATTTGCCTAATGGTGAGAATCATCTAGCATGCCTGGGGGAAAATACTCACTTCTGGACAACAGCAAAATCCATCTTTTGGAGAGGGGTCTTAGAATCTGAATTTTCAGCGAGGATTCTAGAAGGTTCTTAACATGAGAAACATCCTCTGGAGATTAGCAGTGTTTTAAAAGAGGCTTCAAATGAAAATTTCTCTTCATTAACAATGTGTCTTCTCTTGACATGATGTAGAAGTTACAAAATGTCCAGTTCAAAACACTGATGTTCTTTCTGTACCTGTGTCTTGATAAATTTGGTCATTAATATGTCCTGTTCCTGAGCAGATATTCCCATTTTCAAGTACAATTTTGGCAAACTCTCTTTGCCAGAAATTTTTTTTGCTCTTACGTACATTTTGCTACTATTATAAACTGTAAAATAATTCATTTCCCACAGTCGTCAGGTTTGAGGTTAATGTAGTTATATTTGAAGGGAAAAAAGTTATCTGCAGAATGACAATTACTGTTTGAGGAAAGGATACAGAATTTCGACTCTGTTGCCTTTTTAGGAAGCCTCCTTGAACTTCATCTGAGGTGGCTGCATGCTAATTACTTGAGGAGGAGCCAAAGTGACAGAGCAGGGGGCTGGATGAAAACAGGTGTTTAATAATGCGTGGGAGGGGACTATAGGAAAGATTTTAGTAAGATTTATTTTATAAAAAGGAGGCCGAACCCTTTTCTCTTTTAGAAATGTGGGCAGCAAATTCTGAAAACTTCAAGAGGAAGCAGTCATTTATTTAAAAATTCTTTTCATGTGTTCCTTTTGGAAACGTTTGGCTTTTTATTTTTGCCTCTGTTTGTACTTCAGGGGTCTTTCCTTTCAATGAAGTGCCTGTTTTGCAGTACATTGCCTGGTGTGAAGTAAATTCCAGTCTTAATTGGGGTCTCTTAAAAGCTTTTTCTAAAGGGTTTCTCAGACTCCCTGAGGAAAGGCCACTGTTGTTTGTGTAAGGTGCTCTGACGAGGGCCTGCTGAGCATTGCCTTGGACCTTCCTTCCAGAATAAAAATGTTTATGACCACAGCTGGGTAGCCCACAGGACTGAACAGGGCAACCTGACAGGGTGATTCAGGATTGCAGTTGCCAATTTCATCTATTTAAAGGGACTCCGTGTTTTTCAAAAATTTTCTACATCTGTAAATTTAACTCGCGCTGACCTGCCAGGCTGTCTGTGGAGGACCTGGCTGAGGATGGAAACTTGGAATAAGCCAGAACGAGTTAACTGAGCTCATGTTGAATGTTCCTGTGTGCCTAACAGAGCAGTGTTTCATTTTCCTAAAGTCTACTTAAATGGAATTATATACATATGTGCGTAACTAGTGTTCTCTCGCTTGGAAAGTATTCAGCTGCCAATTTTGTAAAGAAAACACAAAAAGAGTAAAATCAAACTGGAGATTTTAAGAGGGATCTAGAACTGTACGCTTTTAAAAAGACCTAATCCCCTTTAGTCATCAGACCCTGCATGGACTGTCAGAACACACGGATATCTCATTTTTCAAATGACAAAAGGTGTTTTATTTTTTTTTAAATGATTTTGTGATTCTTTATTCTTTTTTTTTTTTAAGATTTGTTTATTTATTTGGCAGAGATCACAAGTAGGTGGGAGAGGCAGGCAGAGAGAGAGAGGGAAGCAGGCCTCCTGAGCAGAGAGCCAGACGTGGGGCTCAATCCCAGGACCCTGGGATCATGACCCGAGTTGAAGGCAGAGGCTTTAACCCACTGAACCACCCAGGCGCCCCAACAAAAGGTGTTTTAATTTATAAAGCCATTCTAAGTGATCATAGGAGAAGCCTTTAAGAACTTTTCTTTTCCCCTCTGTTAGATGGGGTGGAGAAGAGATGAGGTTGGAAGCTGTGTGACATTTTCATTCTGTCTTCAGTGTGTGAATAAACAGCTTTACGGGCAGTAGTAAAAGTCTGTATTCGTTTGTTAGAGCTGCTGTGACAAATACCTACGGACTAGGTTGGGTTAAAGGATAGAATTTCATTTTCTCACGGTTCTGGAGTCTGAGAACTTAGTACTTAGGACTTAGAAGTCCAAGATCAAGGTTGGGTTTCTTCTGAGACTCTCTCCTGGCCACTTTCTCCCGTATCCTCATATGGTCTATGAACATACAAGTCTATCCAATCTCTATTGTCTTAACAAGACACTAGTCATTGGACTAGGGCCCACCCGTTATGATCTCACTTTACCTTAAATACTTCTTTAAAGGCCTAATATACAAATACAGTCACATTCTGAGGTACTTAAGGTAAAGACTTCAACAGATGAATTTGGGGGGACAAAATTCAGCCATAACAGTATCCTTAAAACAAGCTTACAAACTGAGATCCATTCACAATGGCCCATAAACACCCAAGATCCATTGTCTTTTTTCTGGTTTCTTCAGTTCCACTTCCTAACAGATTACAGCTGCTTTCCTTCTCACCTCAACAGTGCCACATATTGAGTAGAAATGACCTGAGGAAGAGGATGCATTGAAGGTGTGTTTCAGGAATGGGAACAAACCTAGGTCACCAGGCAGTGAGATGCCTTCTTCCACTTAAGAGATGAGCGTGGAATGTAAAGATTATATGTGGCAGGATTAAAAATAGTCTATGTGAACACTGTTTCTGCCATATTTGTGTTAGAAATAATGACCTCTTGAGTAGAGTGCCACATTGATGGTGTAATGCTAAGAAAAACTGCCTATGAAGAGGGGCATCCCAGTGTGGTCAGCAACTATGTACGTACCTCCTGACTAGTTTTATAATCTCTGAGGTCCCTGAATGTGAGGCACTTTTTTTTTTTAAAGATTTATTTATTTATTTATTTATTTGTCAGACAGGGATCACAAGTAGGCAGAGGGGGGGGGAAGCAGGCTCCCCACCAAGCAGAGAGCCTGATGCGGGGCTCAATCCCAGGACCCTGGGATCATGACCTGAGCTGAAGGCAGAGGCATTAACCCACTGAGCCACCCAGGCGCCCCAAGGCACACTTTTTAGAGAGATGCCTTATTCCCAAATGTCACTACATAGATACTCGTCTTTTCTGTGTTTGATTTTTTTCTTACTCTGTATGCTTTTATTATCTTAGAGGTGTTTGATATCCAGCAGAGTGACATGTTTCTTCACAAAAAGCTGCTAAAATAAGAAATAGAATGAATAGGGATGCTAAAGAAAGATGTTAAAACACCTGTCAGAGTAAAGCCAGAAAAAAATGTTCTCACCAGGAAATGCAGCAACCCCACTGAGTCAGGTTGGCAATTCAAAGACGATTCATGTGTCACTAAACACATTTGTATTATATCCCATACACATTGCAAAACATCTAGCAGGCTTCTGGTAATGGCTTCCTATGTCTCCTTAAAGTCTTCACTGGGGTGGGCAGATTGGGTGGACTTGTTCACCTTGCCACGAGACATGAAAATAGTGCTTCCAAAAGATAGCCACCTCAGTGAGGTTCACAGTTCTTTAATAGAAAGGGAGCTGGTACCTCAGACCATATAAGCACACCAGTAAAATGGGTGCCTCAGAATCTAGCAATCCTAGATCATCCCTCAAAAGGGTTGAAAACTCTTCAGACACCTCAGAGATAACTTAATTTTTTGGCATCTTTTGGGCCAGGAGTTTCCTAGAAGTAAGTTAGATCTTGAGATGGCTGAGATGCAAGGCATTCCTAAAAAGCTCCATGCAAGACCCGGTTGTTTTTGGATCTGTTTGGATTCTGATCTGAATCCAAAGGGTGATGGAATGGGAGTTGGGGATGTGCAGGAATTCTCAGCCAAGCTTCACACCCATTAGTTGGGAGCCTGTCACTTTAGTGTTTTAAGGCATCAAGTAGATTAGAATCGTCCACTCAACGTAAGGATGGTTAAAAAGTCACAGAACATTGGTGTTCTTCCAAGTGAACACATTTTTTGTGGATTTAACCCTGATATTTCAGATTTAGAATTCAATGTCCTAAGACCTAAAGATGAAGTCTTATTATATACAATGGAAATAACTGATAAGGAGTTCATTCAGTTCTTACGGTTTTTGCTGTGCCAGTCTCTTATTTTCGTTGCCTGATATCTAGTCCTGGGGGCAAAAAAGAAAGAGCACAAGGTTCCTGTTAGATCTCAAAAAGGAAGTGGTACAGAATAAACATGGGTCCCTTTGATAATGATTTCTTAGCCAATCCAATAGATGATGATTCTCAGTAAGTGTGAGTCCTTTAGGACTTAGGCATCGATGTTGAGTTTAAAGGTGGCCTTAACTGTAAAGAATATGAAGTTAATAGAAACATGAAATGGAGATTTTCTCCTCAGATTTTGACACTAGACATATTTGGAAACAGGAGTAAAATGCAACTTCCTGTGTTTGGCTGCTATAGTGACTAACACAGGCTTTTAAAAGCAACAACTTGAAGCTCAACGAGATGTAGACAGTTTGATAACTGAATTTTCAACATGGCTCAGTAAGAATTCACCAACTGTGCAATAGGTCTTTTGAGTAAAATAGGTTTGTGTGTTTTTTTATTTTACTTTTAATTTTTTGCAGGTACAAGTATAAAAATAAACTGTGCGCCTTCCCCTCTGGTGGGAAATAGGGACAAATCCAGTTCTAGCTGTTCTCTCCTGTTCTTATAGGTGATGTCAGCCTTCTTGCTTTGTGACTTTCCTCAGGGTATTTCTGCGGCAGGGTGATGGTGATTTCCCTCGAGTGCTAGTAGGTCTCTGCTGCTCTCAGCAATTGGCCCAAGACCAGTGGAGAACAGAGGTGACTCTGTGCAGGAGTCTGTTTTGAATAGGGTGTTTTTGCTTTTCTAGCGCCTTCTAGAAGACAGGGGAAATAGCTTTCAAACAAATTTCACCATCCCAGTTGCTCCAGATCATAAATGACCCACTTTCTAGAGTTTATTCCCCTTGAAACCTTTTAACAGTCCCTTCTCCACCTGTTTGTGAAGGAGTAGGAGAGGAAGTAGTAGAAGGCATTGGCCTTTCTTGCGTATTGGTGATGCAGTATGACCCTTTACATATGTTATTTCTGTTAACCCTTGCAACAACCCAAATGCTAAATTGTATTATCCCATCCTATGGATCAGGAAGAGGTTCTGAAAGCTTGAATGGCTTGCCCAAGATTACCAGCTAGGAAGTGGAAGAACAGATGATTAAATTCAAGTCTTTCTGCCCCAAGGCCCATGTTTTCTCTCAGTGGAAATTAATAGGTCTGTGTTTCTACTTAAAGTGACTCTCTGGGGACACCTGGGTGGCTTAGTTGTTAAGTGTCTGCCTTCTGCTCAGGTCATGATCCCAGCGCCCTGGGCTCGAGCCCCGTATCAGGCTCCCTGCTCGGTGGGAAACCTGCTTCTCCCTCTCTCACTCCCCCTACTTGTGTTCCCTCTCTTGCTGTGTCTCTCTCTGTCAAATAAATATATAAAATCTTTTAAAAAAAAATGATTCTTTCTCCCAGTCTCCCTCTTTCTCCTTTCCTTCCTCCCCCGCCCCCCCCTCCCCCAGCATATACTAGGTGTCACCAGGGTGCCAAGTAAGCTAAAGGATAAAATAAAACATTTTCTTACTTCTCTGGAAGCTTTAATACAGAGCACAGGAAGAGTTGTTCATTTCTCCATTTGTGTTTGCTCCCGTAAGATACTGGTATAACAGGAGATGTTTGATTCTCAGTTGAAAGGTGAGATAAGAGAAGTGGTATTTTCTGTTCAGAGTGGGAAGAAACTTGCTGCTGGTTGCCAGTCTTAAAGAATGATTCCGTTGGGCATGTTGCATTGTCTCGTCAGTTATCTGCCACAACAGCACTACTGGGCCACCATGCCGAGGACCTTGTAGTTCTACCAGTTTCTGATGTATTTAGTGAATCAAAAGTCTAAAGTATCGATACAGAGCTAAAGATCCATAATGTCATAATGTGATAGAATTGATCTCAGGTGAAAAATACAGTTTTATAGTTTTCTATGTGGGTCCCTATTTTCTGAGAGATTTAAATTCTCACATGTAATGCCTGAAAACAATGGAAAACCAAAGGCAGTTTGGACTTGGTTTCAGTTCAGTCAGATAATTTGCCTTTCCAGCTTCTTGATCATGAAACTGAATTGCCTTCTGAGTCCCCCAGTTAGGAGAAAGATGAAGACTGCAGAAAAGTCCGAGTTGCCTAACATGTTTTGAGAAGGAAGAAGGAAATGTCCGTTAACACCGTGGGGTGTTAATTTTTCGTCACTCATTGCTATGTAAAAATACAAAATTCTTTAAAGATCATTTCACATATAAATTATTCCAACTGTTTTTTCTCAGTTGTTTGTCTTCGGTGGATTGTCTTTTTAAAAGGACACAGTAAGCTGCAAAGTCAGTCTTTGTTCACCTGAAAAATTTGTCAACAATGTCTCTACCATTCTTATGAGTGTTAATCATCCTTCCTGCTGGCTTTGATTTTTCTCAATTTCAAACTTTAGTGTTTGTTATGTTATCATTCAAAATATTTGGAGTTCTGCAGGAAGGCACCATTGGAAACAATTTCCTCTGCATGAAAAATGTAAAGACCTGCTAAAATAAATCATAGCCTAGTTAGGCCAGGCCTTGTACATTCATTATTGCCAAATATTTGTCCATGATTTAGTCATTCATTTTGTAAATATTTATTAAGTACCTTCTGTGGCCTGGGTACAGAGTGGGGACACCACCTAGAAAAAAACACTTTTGGTGCCTGTCCTCATGGGACTCTCGATCAAGTAGGGAGCACTGTGACTTTTTCTTCATATACTTGCTCCTCGAAGAGGCCATCTTTTTTTTTTTTTCCCCTACTTGTTTAATAACAACAACAATTAAAAGTTATTTTTATGGCTTCTGGAAAAGTTGATGAATTGCAGCTAGCTGCTTCTGAATTCAGTTATGGGCTTTTCCCCCCACATCATTCTAGTACACATTCACCATTCCTTTAGACCAATATTGAAAATCTCAATAAAAATTATATCAGAGAAGAATTTTGGATTAAGATGGTTAGCTTGATGGTGCCCTAGTTGGGTTCAGAGCCTTTCCTTGTGGTGTTCTACCCAAGTCCTGCTGGTATACCTTGTTCTCTGGAATGCTTGCTTGACACACATGTCATTTGAAAAGAAAGAAACCAAAGTAGAACATCTTGTAAGTGAGAATCACCTTAGTGACTGTGTTGGTGAAAAAAAGATTAAACTCAACCCTAAGGCCATTATTACTATAAAGTCATTTTTTTTTTTAAAGACAACTAATGGAATTCTCTCCCTTCCCTGCCTCCATCCTCCGCCCCCTACAATTAGATGTTACAAACTAAGGAATGTTAATCCTTTGCTTTTCAGTGACTTCTAAGTGGTTTCCTGCCTAATTTGGATGGGGGTCTTTCTACCTTTTAAGCACTGTTATGAAACTAGACGAAATCTCCATAACCCTCAAACAGCTTAGCCCTGAATTTTTAACACAGAACTTAGAGAGTGTGTCAGGCCATGACTGTCACAAGAACGAGTGCTCAACCTCCACCCCTGAGACCCTCCAGCCACTTAACATCCCCTATTCTCTCACGTGCCAGGTTTCTGTATTGGAATGATGGTTACTTGAATAATGTCAGCCCCTCTCATAGACGGTAAGCTTCCTGAGGGCAGAGATCCAATCCCTTTTTGCTCACCATTAAGGCTTTGGTGCATTACCTTGTCTATGATAGTTGCTCAGTATATTAATTATGAATGCATGACTCCATCCCATAGTACACAGATTCTTCTACACCTTCATCTTTTTGTGGAACTGTCCTTCCTCCTGTCTTGTTTTGTCTGGAACCCACCTCTCCTTGGCAGTGCTTCCTTGGTAACTCCATAATGGAGGTTCTTCTGTCCTTCACCATGGACATGTGATCCGCTCCTGGCTACCACTCCTGCCTGCTCTGCTTCCAGTAATGTGTGTATTCTCGAAGTACATACCCTTCTGCTGCATTCCTCTTCACAGCTCTGATGCCGTCATCCCCTGACTTCCTGCACTTCCTCACATTCATCAAGTGAGGTTCAGGCTCTCCTCCTCCGCCCAGAGTCTCACTGTTATCAGTTAGTCAGTTCTCTTGCTCTTCTGGCTCTTTCCCCTCGGTCCATAAACATGCCCTAGAATCCCCCACACTTGTGACTTTATAACAAATAAACTATCCTCTGTCTTGTACCTGATGATTCTCATATAGGAGAAGTCCAAGGTTCTTCATTATGTACAGCCTACTGCCTTCTAAATGTAATCATTTTCTAAGAGTTTACCCTGGCCCTCAATTGCCGCTTTTGTTTGGAAGACTCCCCCAAGTAACTTCAACATTGACTTCCTGCTAGTGTGCCAGTAATGTGTTTCTGTCTGCTGGACATCTTCCCCTGAATGTCCTGCCAATACCTGAAGTTCATGCGGCCTGAACATAAGCCATAGGTCTTTCTCCAAGTCCTCTCTTGGCATTCCATCACACCTCCAAGAGCTTCAGGTCATAGAATTCTCCGTGATTTCTCTAGATAGTTGCCTCTTTTCCTCACTTCTTCCTCAATGTCCCTTGGATCCATTCATCATTTCTAATTCATTTTCACTGCTCTCCAAGTTCAGATGCCTGGTTGTTGCAGTCATCTCTTAACTGAACTATAAGAATATAAATCTGGGGCCTTGGGGATTCTGCATGACATAAATTCTCCTCTCAGCATCCTGCCCAACACTGTATAAGCCTGTAGCTATACTGTAGGTTTCATTTCTGCTTTGGGTGGATAGTCTGGAATTATGCACGTGGCCACCATTCTCTTCACAGGTACCAGACTTGGTGACTTGGTGTGACTGCCAGGGCACTGCTGGACAACAAACAGTGTTACCCATTATAGGTAGATTCTCAGGGCCCGTATTTATCCACAAGCTTTTTGACCTAAAGATATTGGTCCAGATTTAATATGTTTTTTATTAATACTTTTGTTACATTCATCCACAATGGGAAAGTTTTCATAATTGTATCTCTGGCAAAATTTAGCCGCTTACTTAAAAATTATGAAATTTCATTATGAATAAGATCTGTCAGTTTCTCCCCTTAAGTTTCATCCCTGTGTTCAGCAAACTGAGTGGCTGTTGTCCTAACATACAGGAGTACAATTTGCTCAGTTGATGTCTTGCCCAGTGGAGATGTGTTGACCTTTTCTCCTTTTTTACAAACACAGCACAACCTCCACACACCATGACCTGCTCCCCACCCCAGACTCAGGGAGTTGTAGGATATGGTTAGTAAGGGAAAGAAAGTAGACGGTTGCTTCCTTTCTTATTTTTCACTTCACTAGCAAAGTTCTTGATATTTCCACGTAGAGCCATCAAAACTTTTCTTTGCTGATTGTGATCACAGTGGTATTCAAAACTTAAAATGCTTTTATTTAACAATAAAATTCATTTTCCATTTGCAAAGTGATCCTGTTGTCTACTCCATCAGAGTTTCTTTAAACCCCAAATACAAGTGATATTATTTAATCTGCTAAATATCCCACAGCAAGTCTAGGGGCTGTTGGGCATGTCCGAGCATCAGGATGTCCTCCAGCTGCACAAACATGCTCATTCTGCAGGCCTATAGGCCACGAGTTTAAACTCTGAAATTCTTTGTCGGTGCTTGTAGACAGATGGAAGTCTTTAATAGCTTTTCCCTTTGGGGGTTTAAAAATAATGGCCGCTTCCATTAGAAAAACAAGTTTAAAAACTGGAGATATCAAATTCCTAAAATTAATACTATGGTAAATAAGGATTATGTGCAATCAAAGGACCGTAGTTAATATAAGCAAAGGACACACTCTGCCTTCAACTAGCACGAACCAAACTGTGAAGACACTGGGGCCATTGGTTTACAGAGCCAAACAGTACCTACTGTAATTCTTTGGGTTAGTCCACAGAGGAGGTTGGAGGTAGAACTGAGTTATTATTCATTAGGGTTTATGTCTTGCCTTCTCTTAAAGTAGAGCTCATTCCCACCCATATCCTTCTGACTCATTTTGTACAGAGGAGACCCTGGGGGCCAACTGCTGACTTCAAATCCCACTTATCAGCTTTGTGACCTTGGGTCAATTACTTGGCTCTCTCTGGACTTCACCCTCCTCATTACAAAGTGGGAATGCTAATAAGCCCCTACCTCACAGGGCCATTTGACAGTTAAGAAGACATCATTCATAAAGCACTTAGAACAGGTCTTCATGTGGCCTGTAAGATCTACGTATTCAGCACAGATCAGTATGAGAATCATAGACTTTTTTAAAATTGGAAAGGAGCCTAGAGATCACGTAACCTAGTCTCCTTATCTCAGCAATGAAATATTGGGGTCTTTGCCGAAGGTCACAGGGCTATTGAGAAGCAGAGTCGGGTGTGGAACTCAGCTCTCTTCTTGGCTTACAGTCAGCCATTACCCATAACAGTAACTGAGATTCATTGCCTGTCTTGATTGTGCAGCATCTTCTTTGCTTTTTGCCCTATGAAGAATCGTATGCCATTCTAGAGCTACCAAGAGGTGCTACTGATTCACAAATTTAGCTGTTGTATTCCAAGGAGGACTGACTCAGAGAGCTGTTGTATTCCAAGGAGGACAGACTCAGAGAGCTATTGTATTCCAAGGAGGACAGACTCAGGAATCACATGACCTAGATGATGTCTTTGCCATTAGCTAATGGCTTGGGAAGCCACATAGTCTCCTGGGGTCTCAGTTTCTCCACAGGTAATTTTTTTTTAAGATTTTATTTATTTATTTGACAGAGAGAGATCACAAGTAGGCAGAGAGGCAGGCAGAGAGAGAAGAGGAAGCAGGCTCCCTTCTGAGCTGAGAGCCCGATGTGGGTCTTGATCCCAGGACCCCAGGATCATGACCCGAGCCGAAGGCAGAGGCTTTAACCCACTGAGCCTCCCAGGCGCCCTATCCACAGGTTGTTTTTTAATATATATAGGATAATGTAGAACCCCTGTATTAAACACAGTTGCGGTTCCCATAACGGATAACTTAGTACTCAGTGTTTCTACAAATTGCACGTCTTGGAACTGCTGCGTGATTTAATATGCAGAGTGCAAATAAATGTAAAGCTGCCATTATTTATGGACAGTAAACTGCTTCTTAACCTTTCATCTTGCATAGGTGAGCTTCCAGTGTAGCACAGTTTTAGGGCAGTCTCAAAAGATAATAGATGGATTAGCTTTCCCAGAAATCTGGCTAGGGAAGGGAGATGTTATTTGCATTTTTCAGATAAAGAAATTAATAATGGTATCCTTTATAAATAGAAGAGCTTGCATAAAGCTTATCATTTTTGAGTGCTCTCTCATCTGAGGTCTTGCTAAGACTGCAGATTTCTATTTTGTAGCTAGGTAACTTTGCTTTGGAATGCTCATGTGTTTAGATGATTCTCAGACATAAAGTTCAGTGAAAAAGGACAGACATTTATAAAGGAGTGTGCTGTAGAAGTCCACTAAGCTGAAGTTCAAGAATAGGTGACATAAATCAGTGGTAATAGGGGTTAAAACAATGGTTATTTGGGGGAATTGGTGGGAGAGGGTGGTTATGACTGGGAAGAAGCACAAAGAAGCTTTCTGGGTCTGGAAATAATTCTAGACTTTGATCTGGATGGTGATTACATATACAAAATCATTTACTGTCTGTAAATATACCTAAAAATTATTTTGAAAAAGCTCCATAGTTTAATTTGAATGGCAGATCTTACCCAGGTCCCTTCAGATAACTTTATAGCTTCTTTCAGTCATAGAGGACTGGAAATTGGCAAATATGGAGTCGAGTTATGAGAGCAGTCTTCCTCCGGGGGGACCAATATAACTTCATTTGACTCTTACGATATCAGTGTTTTTCATATTCTATTCTTTTTCTTCAAATTTAGTTTCTTGTTTACATTCTATTCTTTTTACTCTTACTGGATTTTAAAAGATGATGGCTATATAATTAAAATATTTTTAGCCTTGATTATCACCTTAATGTTGATGATTCTTTAAGCAGTCAGCTAATGAAAAGCAATGTTTTTCCCTGTACCAACCAAGATCTTTTCTAACTCTAATATTGTATTCTCAGATTTTTAAGTAATGCTATATACATTGATATATAGAAAGTTCACTCATTCTCTAGTTCCTTTTTACATTTTTCACATTTAACCATTTCACATGTTCAAAGACTTGACCTTATAAATTTGATTTCATTCATTTTCCCATAAATATGTAACATGTGTCTATTTTGAGCACAGGAGCATGGCAATGAAAATGTGGGTTTTTTTGTTTTTTGTTTTTTGGGGTTTTTTGGGGGGGGGCTTTACTTTAAAAGGTCGGCCATCCTTGATTGGATCAAGGAAGGCCATTCCTTCCTCGATTTCCACTGAAAAGTCTACTCATCTTTTCGGTTCCCAGTCAAGTCTCTCACTCCCTGTGAAACATTCCCCAGTCACCTCAATCAGTGTTGACTGATCCCCTCCCTAGGCTTCCACCTCTGGGCTCTTCTCCCACCTTTGTTCCAGTGCCTCCCCTGGCCGGCATCACAGAGCACTGATCACATCTGCTCCCCCAACCATCCTGCGTGCTCCGAAAGGGTGAGAATCCTGTCCTACTGTCTGGGATCTCCCAGGACCTATTATGGTGGGTTCATGGCACTGAGTTAAAACAGGCCTTGCTGGTCAGTGGTAAAGAGGGCCATCTCTGACTTGGAATCCAAGCTCTGCCACCCACACAGTGTGTCACTTGAGGAAGATACTTATTTATTCATTTTAAGTCACATAATTTAGTCAATGAATGTTTATTTAATCTTTCTCTATATGAAAGCACCTCCACGTCTGTTGCCGAATACCAAGCTAGACATTTAGTCTCTGTGAGTCTTTTCTCATCTCCAAAATGGGGCTGGTAATAGAATCTATGTCAGAGCTGTCATGAGAATTAGCATGAGCAAGGCAGGTTAGGTACTTAGCACAGAGCCTGACGCACATACGCACTCAATAAATATCAGTGATTGTCACTTCTGCTGTTAATAAAGTGCTCACTAATTTCCACTTTCAGGAGAGAATCAGACTCAAGGTGGGTCAGTGGCTAGTTCATTGCTGGGTACTATGCATCAGACCTTTCACACTGGCATCAGCCGTGGGGTTTCTGTTTCTGAATTGTGCCATTCACTCTTCCATCCTTATGAGTGCAGGGGATGAGATAGGAAATGAGTCCTCAATTGTCATGAAATAAGTTTCAGTCCTTTAAATTTACTTTGATTCCCAAATAAAATTCTATTACCGAAAACAGTTCAGCTTCAGCGATTTAAAAATAAAGAACAAGGAACCTTTTTTATTCCCAGATTTGTCATTCTATGTCATCAGTATATGATACTAATCCTGGTGTGGTGAGAGAGAGAGAATTGGGGGTATGTTTGGATCAGGCCCACAGTAACTGAGTGGATACTTGCTGACACTATTTTTCCAGGCTCGTTATCTACCCTTCTGAAAGATGTTGGATGTCAATTACCTTATTTGGGTCTATCGTGTGCTGAAAAGTGATGAAATAGCAATTTGATGACCTATAAATATCTCTCAGTGATAAAACACTAGAAATTGAAAATATTGTGAAAAGAGATTTTTATGAAACAAGATGGGATCGGGAGGGAGACAAACGATAAGAGACTCTTAATCTCACAAAACAAACTGAGGGTTGCTGGGGATGGACGGGTAGGGATGGGGTGGTTGGGTTATGGACATTGGGGAGGGCATGTGCTATGGTGAGTGCTGTGAAGTGTGTAAACCTGGCGATTCACAGACCTGTACCCCTGGGGCTAATAATATATTATCTGATAATAAAAATATTTTTTTTAAAAGAGAGATATTTAGAGAGGAAGATGGGCAATTCTAAAGCATATTAACTTCCCAAAACCTCTTTGAGCAGAAATGTTTACTCTTGGTAAAAGCAAGACTCCCTGAGGTCTCCCTACAGCTGATATCCTCACCCCTATGAACCTCTTAAATTCTCATCCTCATGCACCTCTATGCTAGCTAATGCCACATTTATACAAACAAATTCTTTAAGTTACTTATAGATTTGTAGAAAAGTTACAGAGATAGTACGGAGTTCTTATATATGCCCCTACTTAGTTTCTCCTGTTATTCATCTCATGTATGAATATGATACATTTATTACAACCAAGGAACAGAACACTGGTGCATTACTGTTAACTAAATTCCATAATTTATTGGGATTTCCCTCATTTTCCCCAAATGCCCTTTTTTGTTGTTGTTTCAGGATTCTATCCAGGATACCACATTGCATTTATTTATATGTCTCCTTAGCTCCTCTGGTCTCTGATCGTTTCTTAGACTTTCTTTGTTCTTAATGATGTTGACAGTTTTGAGGTATGTTGGTCAGGTAATTTATAAATGTCCCTCATTTTAGTTTTGTCTGATATTTTTCTCATGGTTACAGTGGGGTTATAGGTTTTGAAGTATGATTTTCATCCATCGTATCAAGGGTACATGTTATCAACATGACATACTACGGATGCAATTAATCAAGATCACTTAGCTGAGTTAGTGTTTGTCAATTTTCTCCTCTGTAAAGTCACTCCTCCCCCTCCATTTTATGTTGCAGTCCTTGGAAGGAAGTCCCAGTGTGTAGCCCACATTTAAGGAGTAGGGAGTTCAGCTCCACTCCCTTGAGATGGCGTGTTTATATAAATTATTTGAAATCTTCTGTACAAATTTGCTTTCCCACATTTAATTATTCAATATTTATATTAGTATGATATTATTTAATCATTCAATATTTATATCAGTGTGATATTTGTCTATATCAGTATTCAGTATATTTATCTCTATCAATATTATATATATTTATTTTATACTTTGGATTATTATCTAATACTACATCATTTATTTTGTTGCTCAAATTGTTCCAGCTTTGGCCTTTGGGACTCTTTCAGTTGGCTCCTATGTGAATTTGACATACTCCTGTCAGTATGTTTTTTGAGCACTTGCTTACTTTCTGGCACTGTATCATGCTCCAGGTTAATCCAGTGTTTCTTTTCTTTGAAGAGCACTGTTAGAAACCAAGATCTGAGTACCAGTGTGCACACTTGGGGTGTTGTTGCTTCTAGGCTTTCTGAGTGAACAGAACTTTCTGAACAGAACAGAACAGAACTATCATCATGATATTTCCACCTCTAATACAGTGCCATAGGTATCATTCTAACTACCCCATCTCCACACTTACCAATAAGCTCGCTTTCCAGCAGTGACTCCCGACATAAATTATCCGTATACTTATTTATTCTGTCCCAGTGTACTTGGATTGCAGCTTCAGAATTGTTAACTTTTCTCTCATGTAATGCCACACACCTTGATCTTTCTGTTCCTTTTCTCTTACTGTCTGTCAGTGATCATTCATCTTACCCCACAAAAGGAAGATTTTGGTACAACCCAAAGTAAACTCTGATAAGCAAGAGAGTAAGGATCTCCAGTAGTGAACTCAAGATAAGGATAGCCACTTGGCTTCTTTGGAAACCATTATCAAGTCTCATCTGCGATGGCTCAGAGCATGAGTTTATCCTAATTTTGTTGTCTACTTGGTTCTGGGTCCAGAAATTATGTATGGCCCTGTATATGATAGTACATGTATGAAGGCATTCGGTTGAGAGAGGCCTCATGTAAGTATAGGAAATAAAGTCAAATCTTCCCTGAATGCTGCTGTAAAGTCCTATGGCCTTTAAAGGGGAAAGTGGCAGACTTATACTGGAAAACATAAAAACTGTAAAATAAAGAAATATTTTAAATATTTTAAAACAATCTCAAGTGTAAAAAAGAAACTTCTGATGAAGGGCAGGTTACTTTTCAGAACATGAAAATCAATCAAAATTAACCTTTAAAACAGGAAATTTAGACTTTCATCTGGGATTTACCTAGCAATTTGTTCTCATCTGGATGCAAATATAAGATTCAGGAGACTTGTTGTGAAAAAATTTTTTAGTAAGTTTCAAACAGATTCTAATGGTAAGTTGATTCAAAAGAAAATTATAGAAGTATCAATGGAACTGACAGTATCCTAGGTGTTTGAAGAAGAGAGTTTATATTCTGTTCATACTACTCAAAAGCAGGTGAAAATCCCCTACGCATTCATGATTCAAGAGACGTATAATGGCAGTATGGCCAACTGTGCCAACATATGGTTCCTAATTGCAAGTCTCGTTTGCTCTACTAACCCAACAATTGCAAAACTACAAATGAATTAAATTTTCTATCAGAAAAAAGGTATGTATGTGTGTGCACTGCTCTGGTCATTGGCACTAGCCCAGACCCTTTCCAGAGCAGAGATAAAGACTAGAACTGTAGATGAATAATAAAGATAATGGCAGTTAATTTCTTATGCAGCTATGAATTTAACACTAAGGTTTTAATTCTTTACTCACTCAGTCTCCCCATTTGTCACCTAGAGAATTCCTTACTTTTTGCTTTGTTTATTTTTGTTTTGAGGAGAAAAAGTAGATTATTCTTCAGTGGTTTGGATCAAAAGCAGAATTTTTATGGAGTGTCAAGGAACTGGATATGTGGCTTGAGAGAAAAGGAAAAATAGATGTATGTCTGTAACCACAGAGATGAATTTGAGATAGAAACCCTCATTCCCATGTGAGTCAGCCCTTATATGTTTCACAACATTGAAATTGTTCAAAATTAAACCCTTCAGCATAAAATCTCAAAAAAGAAGAAATGCCAGACACTCAGTTCCTCCCTAGGTTTGCCTCTTGTTTGAGGAAGGTAGTGGACAAGAGTGGAAGTGAAGTAAATAAGGATTTTACATTTTTACTCTGGCTTAGCTTCAAAATCACTCTGTCCTATATTTCTCTCTGCCCATTGTACTTTGGTTCATATGGGCAGGGTAAAGTAGGGTCAGGAACCATGTATGGAAGAAACAGTCACTGCAGGATTTGCATTTCTATCTGAAACTAGAATAGACATTACTAGAGGGGAAAACAGAATTTATCCTTCTTGTTTGGAAGCAGCTCATAAGGATTTAGGTATTAGTGTAGATGGATTGTCTTTTTTCATTCAGTTTAAGATTTCTTTAGTTCTGGTATGCCAAGTGATTTTTGATTCAGATGTAGACATTTTTATATTATGCTATGGGACTCAAAATCTTATTGAATACTTTTTTTTTTTTTAAGATTTTATTTATTTATTTGACAGAGAGAGATCACAAGTAGACAGAGAGGCAGGCAGAGAGAGAGAGAGGGAAGCAGGCTCGCTGCTGAGCAGAGAGCCCGATGCGGGACTTGATCCCAGGACCCTTAGATCATGACCCGAGCCGAAGGCAGCGGCTCAACCCACTGAGCCACCCAGGCGCCCCCTTTTTTTTTTTTTTTTAAACTCGCTTTGTCTACCACATCTCCAGCATTGGAAGGAGGGGTACTGCCTGGTAAAGGTAAACCTCTGCCAGGTAGAGGTAAAAATCCAGGTTCTCCAGTCATCCTCTTTTGATACCTTATAGTGGAAATGGGGGCAGGGGATGCTCCTCATTCCTCTTGGGGATGGTGGTATTTCTAGATCCCTGCATAGTCTGAACTGATACCACAGTGGATAGGAGTGATCTTGTTCCCACTGGACATTGGTTTGATACCACCCCAATATTTATGGGGATGGAGGAGGAGAGACACCTCATTACTGCTGTGTAGGGGTGGAAGGCCAGGCTCCCATGTGCTCTCTGCTGACACTGTAGAGGATGATTCATTACCAGATGGTAGACATGAAAGTCCCAACTCCCTACGTGGTCTTTCATGACATCTCTGACAGGGGAGTTGGTTACAGCTTCATGAGGGTAGACACCTAGTCTCCCCACTCATCCTTTGCTGGCATTCACGGTGATCATTTCTTCTGTGGTGTCTGGCTGGAATAGAGCAGTTATTGACTAAAGGGTTTCCTTTTTCCTAGGCTGTCTCTTTCTTGCTGTTTTGGCTGGAGAGCAGCTTTTGTGGTGGCTTTTTTGGTCTTTGCCTCATAGTGTCTCCAGGTTGCTGACTCCTTTCAGCTACAAGTCTGGTGTAAGTGAGACAAAAAGAAAACCTGGGATCTCACCTTCATGTTGTTTCTTGGGTCCTGAAGTCTCAGGGTGTTCTACTTTCTTTTCATTTTGCAGAGTCTTCTTATGCTCTGTTTATATATAACATCTGAGGTTTTAAAGTTCGATTTAAGAGGAGGAATAGGAAAATGTAAGTCTACTCCATTTTCCTGCAAGCAAAAGTCCTTGCCATTCAGTTCTGCCTTTGTTTTGTTTTTTCCAGTATTTTCTTATGGAATTTTTCAAGATGAAAGAATTATATAGTTAATCATCACGTATCTTGCTTCACCCCAAATTCAACACTTAATGTTTTGCTACATTTTTTTAGTATGGTTTTTATTTACTTTATTGTATTTATCCATCTGCCCATTCCATCCATCTGTCCATTAATTGTTTTTGATGGACATCAGTACACTCCACCCCTAAACACATCAGCATACATATCGTTAATTGGAGTTCACTATTTGTGGTTTTTTAAAGGTGAATTTTATATAAAGTAAAATGCATGATATCAAAAATATCATTTGATGAGTTTTGTATGATCCATCCCTTATTGGGATAATTTCAGTCACCCCAGTAAGTTCCCTTGAAGCCCCTTCTCAATTAACCTTAACTTCCATCACATTTCAAGAAGAACTACTGTTCTGATTTTCTTTTTTTGTTACTATCATAAATTCATTTTGACTCCTTTAGAACTTCATATAAATACAACCACATGGTATATATTTGTATTTTGTTGTGCTTGGCTTTTTTTTCAGCACAGTATTTTTGAGAGGCATTCATGTTGTTGTATGTATTGGGGGGTTGTTATCGTTATTATTGCTGAGTTATTTCGTTACATGAACAATACCACAGTTTATCCATTCTGGGCTGCTTCCAGTTTTTTGCCATTACCATTTAACAGTAGGAATAACGTAAGTCATCATTGTCTACCTTCTGTTTTGGACATAGTGCAAGGCAACTTAAGGTTTTGGGCCTTTCTCTGATTAATAAGATGATTAAGGCCCTAAAGATATGTTCTATCACATACAATACCCACATTTTCCACGCATTTCTTATTGTTAGTGAAAATTATCGGTTTATTGGAAGCTGAAATTTTCTTTTGCAATAGAAGCAAAAGATGGTTTTAGCATTGTGAAAGTTAGAATTAGCTTCTTGGCACGAAATTTAATTTTGCAAAGGAGAAACCATGGTTTTAACTACACTGTAACTGTAATATTCATTACTAAGAATGCCATACTAGCCTCTGGAGGAACATCCTATTTCAGGAATACTTAGAATGCTCTAGTCCTTCACAAAATAGTGTTGTAGTTGCTGCAATGGATTCAGCTGGGTTTCACAGACCCCTGTTTGTCTGGCCCTACCTATTATGTAAGTCTCTTGCTTCTTTTCTGTTTTCCCAAAATGGTTATCTAAGGGGACTGTAATTTCTGATTGATTGATTTACTGTTTAATATTAGGGGAGTTCTACCAGCTGGGAAGTGGGACAAAATAAGCTTTACGTGAGATTCCAATTAAAGTGGTCATGCTTGCTATTAAAGTACAGGAAGAAACATGACATCGTTTCAAACTTTTTATTACAGCTTTTCTCTGACTTTATTTTTCTTTATACAGTTGATGGACTGGACAAAGCTTCTCTAGCAAATTCAGATGGCCCAACAGCAGGCTCACAAACACCTCCCTTCAAGAGAAAGGGGAAACTCTCCACCATCGGCAAAATCTTTAAACCTTGGAAATGGAGGAAAAAGAAGACCAGTGACAAATTTAGAGAAACCTCAGCAGGTATGAATATCATAACTTTACTAGAAGATAAGTTGTTACATTTTTTAAAAGATAAAAAATTGTGTCTTGTAGGGCTTTTTTCCCCCCAGAAAAAAGGCCATATTTGAAATGAAATTAGACTTAATTTAGAGTTCTGATTTGCCTGCTTTCCCACTCACTGACTTTCTAATATACCCTTGTTTTTAAACATATACTTCATGCAGAAAACTAGTATGGAGGGAGGGGAAGTGAAAGAAGGTGTAATAGAAAATTAGAAGGGGAAATGTTATTTGTCAACATTGTAGCTGAAATAGCCATTCACACACACACACACACACACACACACACACACACTCTCTCTCTCTCTCTCTCTATTATCTATCTACTTAGTTCCAGCAACACAATCCTATTTGTTAATTTAAGAAAAAAATTTTAATGTCTTTTTTTAATGTGTTTGTTTTGTGGGAAAAATAAATGTAAATGGCTGTTCGAAAGAAAAGTGTTCCTGTGTTTTATTGTTAAATTTGAAATTTCCATCATACCTTTAAGACAAATAAATGGTTTCTGTCCTAAGGGAGTCAGAACACTATTGGTATAAAATTTTTTTTATTATTTTGTGGATTTGTTAAGCTTTAAGAATTACATTACTTAGTACCTTTCATGTGGACTCATGGAAGAAATTTGCTTTATATCTCAGGCCAGAATTAAGCCCAAGTTAAACAAGTATCAGTGGTATTACCTTTAAGGTAGAAAAGCATTTATTTCTTGATATAAGTTCAACATTCTCCATGCTTATATTGTCTAATACAATCGCTTTATCAGAATTCCTCATTGCACCAAGGTTAATATTGTCGGTGTATGTAGAGGGTCACAGAGCATATTTTACTGGTCTGTGCTAACATAGGAGTTGCCTTTAGTTGTAGAGCTGTGAAATAAAATAGAAAATACCTCAGATACCACATAGGTATGGAATAGGGACACCAAAGCTTCCTAACGAAATTGCCTGTGATGCATTTGCTGCTGTATAACTTCTTTGAGCATGTAATATTTAAAGAAGAAATAATGATACCATATCTGGGATTTGTTTCGAAATCCTGGAGGTGGGGTGAGTGTAGATGAAAGAAGATTGGCCACAAGTTGGTGATTGCTTAAGCTTGGTCATGGGTACAGGGGGGTTATTATTCTCTCCTCTCTATGTGGACGTATTGGAAAATTTCTGTAATGAAAGATAGGGAAAATAAAAGAGATCTGGCTTAGGGGGAAATAACAATAGATTGGTTATTACATTTTCTATAGTTTCTAATTGGTTTCTTGGATTAGAAAGCAATAGCAAGTGGACAGAGTGCTGTGCTGAGTGAGTAAGGACATCTGGGTTCTGTAGTGTCTTTGCCATCAAGGTACCCCGTGATCTTGAGCAAGTCAGATCAGAGTCGAATGAGGTTATTCTAAGGTGCTTTCATTTCCAGATTCTGTTGTCAGTCCTTGACTCCTAATCCCTGGCTGGACATCTTGTTCTCCCTTGTTCTTCAGTTGTGAATGGAACCACAACTGGTCTTCTTAGTGTCCTCCTCTCACATTTCCCTAAGTGTTGAGAGAATCTGGTCCTTTGGGTTACCATGGCTACCGAGGATGGGAGTAGGGCTCCAGACAGTGCCAATAAGAAGATACTGAGAAGGGAGGATGGAAGTCTTCTCTTTTGTTTAGCTTGCCCTTTACTTGAATCTTGGATGTTAACTTCTCTCTCCCTGCTGAAGAAAAGATAGCCACAAAGAAATTCTCCTTCACTTTTCCTTGTCATCTCTTTTTAATTATTTTAACAGTAAGGAGGGTGTAACCCTGAATATTTTAGAAAAGTCTTTTTAAACAGCCTTAAGTGTTATTTTATGTTAGCCCATATTTGTTGAGGAAAGCCTAGCCATCTTTCTGTTCTGTTTTCTTTTCAGTTTCACACAGGATTTTATATAAGGTTGGCTCCAAAAAGTTATTTGTGGATTCTGTAGCCCTAGTTCCTAGAGACTACCAAACTACATTAATAACCTGAAAAGTTATTAGATGTCTGTTTTCTTTGCATCCAAATTGTGACATCACAGAATAAAGACAAGCCAAGTAGACGGGCTAACAATTCTTTGTGAATTTATCTGCTGCAACTGTGTCTTTCTTTCTAAGCCCATATTAATGTTGTACTTGAATTTCTTAAGATGTTATCAAGTGTCCCATCATAAAATATTTTGTTGTTACTTTATATATATGCTTATTTTAAGGCTTAGATTTCTGCCGAGCTTTATGGAGTGTATCAGTGAATCCTGAAATAAAGGGAGGCACAAAACGTGTAACAGATGTTTTATTTACATTGAGGAAAGATGTCATGTCTGGAGGAAAACTGATGCATTTGGAAATAACCAAGAGGAAGGTGTTCTTTTTTTTTTTTTTTTTAAAGATTTTATTTATTTATTTGACAGAGAGAGAGATCACATGTAGGCAGAGAGAGAGGGGGAAGCAGGCTCCCCGCTGAGCAGAGAGCCCGATGCCGGGCTCGATCCCAGGACCCTGAGATCATGACCTGAGCCGAAGGCAGAGGCGTTAACCCACTGAGCCATCCAGGTGCCCCGAGAAAGGTGTTCTTTAATAAATTGCCTCAAACAGCGAATTCTGTGGTTGTTTGGATATGACCAAGGTCATGTGCTGTCTGGCACACTATAAAGTCCACCTTAGGCACATCCCACAGTGTGTTGAGATCTGAAAGAAGGTGCATTTCTTCCAGGGCAAGTCCATCTTGTTTTCCTTCTAAATTCCTGGTGTTGTAGCCACTTGGCTATGAATCTTCCTGCATTCCGCCACATAGTGATTAAGACTGCTTTTCCTAGTCTGGGTTTCTGTTGAGGAAATTTTTTTTCTTTTGATTGATAACAGAGAGAATGCAGCCCTGATTGATTGATGCCATTGTAGTCATATGTTTCCCATGGCGGTGGCAGTTTAGAAGGGCCATGGTCAGTGGAACATGTGACTCTTGATCTCTGGGTGTGAATTCAAGCTCCACATTCGGTGTAGAGGTTACTTAAAGATAAAAATCTTCGAAGAAAAAAAAGAGAGAGAGAGAGAAGTGTCCTGTCCTTGAACCAACTATATTTTGGAAGTCCATCTTGTCTTATAAGAGAGACAGGGCCTAGGCCCCAACTTCAATTTCTCTGGCCTTGTTTTTTCTTTTTTTTTTTTAATATTTTATTTATTTGACAGAGAGAAATCACAACTAGGCAGAGAGGCAGGCAGAGAGAGGAGGAAACAGGCTCCCCGCAGAGCAGAGAGCCTGATGCAGGGCTTGATCCCAGGACCCCGAGATCGTGACCTGAGAGGAAGGCAGAGGCTTTAACCCACTGAGCCACCCCCAGGCGCCCCTCTCTGGCCTTGTTTTAAAGGAAAAAGTTGCCTGTCTCTTCAACTCTGTGCAGGCTGGTCCACAGGCTGTTGGGTTCTAGGGCGGGAGAGCAGTCTTCTTCCCATTGACTTTCCCCCAGGGCATCTTTTCTTAATTCTTCATCTCCTGAGCCAGAGGGCCCTTCTCTGGTCCCATCTTTGCTCTCAGTTGCATCCCTTCTGTGCATTTAGAACTCAAAATGTCATTTACACGTCTTTTCCTACATAATTATTCCTCCTGGGTATTTTTTCTTTCTTTTTTTGTGGGGAGGGGTGCTGTGTGTATTGTGGCTGAAGTTCCTCCCTCTGGATCTTTAAATTTGCTTCCGTCTCCCAAAAGCTAAGAATACAAACAAATCCCCTATCTGAACACAGTGGTTCTTCCAACTTCTGCAGAGTCTATTGCCGTCAGACCAAACGTCGTGAAAATCCAGCCTGTGTCACTTTGTCCACATCCTCTTCACTTGGTCATTCCTTTCCCTCTGCCATCTGCTCTTGTGTCCCGCACTCCACTGATGACATTCCAAGCCTCCCAATCAGGAAATTCCATGTCACTCTCTCATTTTCATCCATCCCAACCTCTGCAGCATTTGCCATCACTGGTTAGTCTTTCCTTGATTGACAAAAGATGTCCTTATCGGGGCGCCTGGGTGGCTCATTCGGTTAAGCCGCTGCCTTCAGCTCAGGTCATGATCCCAGGGTCCTGGGATCGAGTCCCACATCAGGCTCCCTGCTCAGCAGAGAGCCTGCTTCTCCCTCTCCCTCTGCCTGCTACTCTGCCTACTTGTGCTCTCTATCTCTCTGCCAAATAAAGAAAGAAAGAAATCTGTAAAAGATGTCATTATCTTGGTTGTCTTTGACTTTTCTTTCTGCCTTTTGTTTCCTCTCAACCCATTCTCCTCTTCCCTAAACCTTCAAGGGAGTTTGCTATGTGTCTTAGCCCTTCCCTTTCTTTGACTGTGCTCTTCCTCATCATGCCGTCTCTTCTTAGTACCCACATTTCTCAGGCTAAGTCTCCACCTAAGACCTAGGCCCATCTACCAGAGCATTGATGGGTAGCACTGCCTAAGGAGTGCGTGTTAACTCAAAAATCCATTCCTAAGGTCTAGCTATATCTGCACTGAAAACCATTGATTTCCTAGCTCTTGTTCTGTTGTTATATGATTCACTTGTATTTTTACAAAGAAATGAGACTGATCAATAATTGGGAATTTCGAACCTCGTTTCTTCCCCTATAGAAGCAGATAACTCATTGAGATTACTATGTACCCAATTATATGTCAGGAATCAGGAACAGACCACAGCACTCCATTCATACTAGTTTTTTCCAATTTCCGTTTTTCCATTTGTTCAGTTCTGAGCTCAGTAGAAAATGGAATCAGAGACTTTCATAAGTGAATGAATATAAGTATTCCTGAAAGTGTTGTTCTGGGGTCTGGTATTCTGGAGGGAGTGAGTGGGCAAGGTTCCTGCACTCTTGGAGCTTTCATTCTAGAGAGGCAGATGCGATGAATGAGCACAGAGTGAGGGAAGGGGGAGTGGAAAAGTACTATGTACAAAATCCATTCCAAAGCAAAACAGATCCCTTGCCAATCTCAGGTACCCATGCTTTTGCAGACATGGCTTTCTTTGGCATCTAGATTTTGAACCATGGAGTTCTTTGACTCTTCCTTGCCTCTTACTGTCTTCTACATTCCATTAGTTACTAAAACCTTTCATGTGTTTTCACCTGGTGCAGGGCCTCCACATTAGCCTTTCATCTCAGTCCCTATTATCTGATCCTTACCAGTTTATTATTGCAGGTAGCCTCTTGGTTATATTTAGGTATGAGCCGAACCAGCTGTAGAAAGCTATAGAACACTGGAGAAGGTGGGGAGAGGCGAGGTTCTGGGAGTAAATCTGCCCACAGGGGAACCTGATCTAGCTGGTGAGGCTGACAGTGAAGATTCAGGATACCAGAGGCCTTCAGGAACCCCATAGTAACTAAGATGACAACTTTCTAAGTCTCAGGCCAGGCAGATAGAACAATGGGTATTTCACACGAGAATGGCTTGTGTTTTACCCCATAGGTTAGATTAGGAGAGCATCCAGGTAAATGAGAGTGGGAAATCCAGATGGGCCTTTAGGAGCCAGGGTGTTCTAAATTACTTAGGTGGTAGTACTCATGGGCAGATGGTGCCTGGTGTAGGAATCAAAAAGACTCAAACAGAGCCCCCATACTTTTTTTATTTTTTTTAATGGAACCAGAGAATAGAGCTGGTAACTAGGACAGGAAGTTACCGAAGGATTCAGGACAGAAACTTGCTGTATAAAGTGGAACACAGGGATGGTTTTGAGGGAGTGGTCTCCTCAGACTCCAAACCTCAAGTACTGGAGCTCCTGTTGCTAGAATGGCACAGCCCAAGAGCTGGATGACCAGAAAGGAAAAGAACTGTTGTGCATTTGGAGAAACAGGTAGGCAAACTACCCTTCTCTACCCTCTCTTCTCTAGCACATCTTGGATACCACCATGAGGGAATCTCCTAAGTGGAACTTTGGTCCTGTCAGTTCTTGCTTAAAGTGTGGCTGACTCTACATTGTTTCCTAAGTGAATTGCAGACTCTTAAGCTCTCCTCAGTGTAACCCAAACTTACCTTTATTTTCATTTTTTTCAGTCACTTACATTGGATTTTAGTCACACAGGGTCAGTACTTACTGAGCATGTCCCTAAGCCTTCTTATGCCCAAGCCTTTCTTCCTTTCTTCTTTCTTCTTGCTCTGAGTACCTTCTTCTCACAGCTACACTTGGGAAGATACCCGGTGTATGACATGACCCGCGAAAGGGTCATGACATATCTCTTCTTTCCCAAAGATATTCTTTTTTTTAAAGTAGGCTCCATGCCCAGTATGGAGCCCAACATGGATCTTGAACTCATGACCTTGAGATCAAGACTTGAGCTGAGATCAAGAATTGGATGCCCAACTGACTGAGCCATAGACACCCTTTCCATGAAGATACTCTTTTTTTTTTTTTTGAGATTTTATTTATTTATTTGAAAGAGAGAGAGAGCATGAGCAGGGGTGGGAGGAGACAGAGTGAGAGGGAGAAGCAGACTCTCTGCTGAGCAGGGCACCTAAGGCAGGCACAGTCTCAGGACCCTGAGATCATGACCTGAGGCAAAAGCAAATCCTTGACTGACTGAGATCTTCCTGAGATATTCTTACCCTTGGTTCTGTATCAACTGAGTAGGAACTCCTCTCCTTTGCTTATAATTCTCTTAAGATATGTATGCTTTGACTTTTTTATTTATGTGTCTGCTTACAGTTTGCTGTGTAAAATATTGAAGGTCAGAGACTATCTCATTCACTTTTGCCCAACTTTAGGTGCTTTATATAATAATTTATACCTGGTATGTACTTCTTTTTTTAGAGACAGAGAGAGAGAGAGAGAGAGAGAGAGGACATGCAAGCATGAGCTTGGGGGAAGGGGTGGAGAGGCAGAGGGAGAGAGTGAGAATCTTTAAGCAGGCTCCACACCCAGCACAGATTCTGAAGATGGGCTCGATCTCAGGATGCTGAGATCATGACCTGAGCCAAAATCAAGAGTTGGACCTTTAACTGACTGAGCCACCCAGGCATCCCCCACCCCAGATGTATACTCTTAAATGTGCCTTGAATTTCTTATTTATCGAATATCCACTATAACTAAATATACATCACTAGGTGCTTTAGGACTTTGTAAAAGAAATTGAAGATTGAAAACTCATAATGGGAAAGAGAAAGATAGTAAATTAAAATACTAATCAAAAATATATACTCACAATTGCAATCATGTACAACTATCCAGAAGCCAGTAAATAATTAGGGAAAATTTCTCTTTCCTATCTTTTGCCCTTGTTTTAAAAGTAAGTTACACTCCTAAATAAAGACATGTATCTTCATTATAATCATGACTTTTTTATTTGTGTTGTTAGTAATGCAGAAGGAATGCCTGCCTAGATTTTTAGATAACATTGTTGCAAGTTATCAGCATTCTAAGAATCAGAGTGATCTGTAGGGAGTCCTCTGGTAAAAACTTTAATTTACTGGTACTCTGCGTTCCCTAATCATCATAATGTCTAATTTTTACTGAATGCTATCATATACCAAGTTCTACTCCAAGAACTTTATTCACATTATCTCATTTAATCTTCAAAGATCATGAAGTTTCAGTGCTACTATTATCCCAGTTTTACTGATGAGGACTCTAAGGTCGGAAAATTCAAATGACTTGCCGGAGGAGGCATACCTGGTAGGAGGCAAAGATGGTATCTGAACCCAAGCAGTGTGGTGCCAAGCCACTACTTTTGACCATTACACTATGTTGTATCTCTAGAAGATAAATCCATACCCGGATCAGTAAGGATTGATCCATGCAAGGTGATTCTACTCTGTGGGTTTGCTTCATATACTAGAGTTTTTGTTGTGAGAAGGATTTGGTCTGAAGAATAATTTTGGTTCTACTTACTTGCCTAATTTTAGCAGCGTGTGCATAGAAAAATGGTTTGACAAGGGTCAACCCTTGTTTGGTCCTATTAAACCCTTATGTTTGGTCCTATTAAAGATTGTCTTCTCTGTAACCATAAAGGCCTAATGTTACTGCTTGGGATTATTTTCTTTTTTTTTTTTTTCCATCTTATTTTTTAATTAATTTATTTATTTTTTCAGCATAACAGTAGTCATTGTTTTTGCACAACACCCAGTGCTCCATGCAATACGTGCCCTCCCTATTACCCACCACCTGTTCCCCCGACCCTTCAAAACCCTCAGGTTGTTTTTCAGAGTCCATAGTCTCTTATGGCTCGCCTCCCCTTCCAATTTCCCTCAACTTCCTTCTCCTCTCCATCTCCCAATGTCCTCCATGTCATTTGTTATGCTCCACAAATAAGTGAAACCAAATGATACTTGACTCTCTCTGCTTGAATTATTTCACTCAGGGGATTATTTTCTATATCTAGAAAGTAGGGCAGAGTTAGAAGATTTGCATAGGGGGATATTTGTTAAGGACTTATCTGATGGCATAATAAACAATAGCATTTTTATTTCATCTATCTTTTTCCACTAAGAAAATGGAAGTACTTTCGTGTATCATTCACCCTAGCACCGTCTTGGAGGAAGGGAAGAGAATCTCTCCCTTTCCCAATTCACTGTAGCAGAAGGAAGTTACACAATCAGCCAAAGACCACATAGCACAACCAGATCCGCATAGGGCTCCTTGCTTATACATTAGACAACACTCATTGTCTTCTCAACAGATGTTAGTGAGCATCCACATCTACTGTGTGTCAGGCACTGTTATAGACTCTAGTGATACAGCAGGGAACAAAAGAGACAATACTGCCTTCCCCTATGGGGCTTATATTCTAGTAGGGATAGGATGCAGAAAGCAAATCCCCAGAGTTAGAAAATGGGAAGAAAAACATAAAGCAAGGACTAGGGAATGTGGGTAAGTTACAGTTTAAGATGCAGTGGTCAGAGAAACTTTACTAGAAAAACAGCATTTGAACAGAGGTGGGAAGGAAAGAAAAGCACTCAAGGAAATCCCATTAGGTAATCATATGTGTTAGAGCATGGATTTCCTTCTGTCTAACAATGGTGTCAATATACTGAGTGCAGTTCCTTATAAACTTGTATCCAATCTTTTTTTTTTTTTTAAAGATTTATTTATTTGACAGATAGAGATTACAAGTAGGCAGAGAGGCAGGCAGAGAGAGAGAGAGGAGGAACCAGGCTCCCAGCCAAGCAGAGAGCCCGATGCGGGGCTCGATCCCAGGACCCTGGGATCATGACCTGAGCCGAAGGCAGAGGCTTTAACCCACTAACCTCCTGGTTGTTAACCTTGATATCTGTTGCTGGCACATGGCTCCTAACAGATCATGTCATTTCACTCTACAATTGTAGGAGAGAAGCAGGAATCCAAGAAGGATTTAACTCTGTAATAGAAATGTTTTGTTACGGCTTCCTTTCTTAAGTTAGAATTTAGGAGCCAGATTTTGACAGGGCGTCAGAAATCCAGCTTCATGGAGTCTGAGTTTAGAATCCCTCATATGTTAGTGTTTTTTGGGTAGATCTTAATATCAGTCCTGCAGAGAATGCTTTTATAAACTGAAACAATAATGTATGATCGCCTCTGTGGGTAAACAGTCCCTAACTCACATTTAGTGGTGTCCGCTGTACTGGTTTGTTAGATTACTTGGAATAACAAGTATGTTCCCAGATTAATTTAAAAAATTCAGTTTGGTCCACAGTACACCTGAAGCTGGGCACTATTAAGACGTGTTCATATACAGCTGAACACTACTTACTAAAACTCTAGGGAAATATCTTCTGAATTTTCGATTAAAGCTGAGAATTTGAGGACTGTGAAGTACCTTACTTTTCATCTAGGTCTGTCCCCAAGGCACAATGTCTCTATCTCCCCCAAATCTGACAACATGTAATCATTCAACTTCTGAGCTCCTGCTTTCTTTCTTTTTTTTTTTTTAAAGATTTTATTTATTTATTTGACAGAGAGAGATCACAAGTAGGCAGAGAGGCAGGCAGAGAGAGAGGTGGGGGGGGGGGAGCAGGCGCCCTGCTGAGCAGAGAGCCCGATGCTGGGCTCGATCCCAGGACCCTGGGTTCATGACCTGAGCTGAAGGCAGAGGCTTTAACCCACTGAGCCACCCAGGCGCCCCTGAGCTCCTGCTTTCTCACTCTAATTATTGGGGAAGTTTTCTTTTACACCGACCCACAACAAACTCTCTCCAATTTTTCTAGCTATCCCCTGGCACTAATATATATATATATATATATATATATATATATATATATATATATATATTTATACATATCTCCAAATCACAGTGTTATGTGATGGTCCTTCCATCTTTTTATAAAATTCTTTCATCCCCTTGATGTGTTTTCAGTTTGGAGTTTCTCACCATGGGGCCATATTAAATTGTCTAGATTATTCAGTACATTTTTGTTGAATACCAGGCCCAACGCACTATGTTCTGAGGACACAGCAATGAACAAGCCTGATGAGGCACCTGCTCTCACAGAGCCCACAGGCTCTGTGTCCCCTTTCTTGGCCATTTTAATGCCAAGGTAACACTGTGACTTCCCCCCAAATTCTTATGATTACACTTAAAAATATATATATATATATATAAAATATTTAGAATTGCATCCACAATAGGACTATATCTTGTTACTAAAATGATAAGAATTTGTCAGTAGGAATAAAGTATCACCCAGCCGAATCCTCCAAGCTGGGTGATCCATTTGCCCCTTCTGACAATGCGCTGTATGTCCTTTCCGTGTACCCACTTCTACATCATCTCCAACATATGTCACCCTCAGTCGTGTGTGTTTCCCTGACAGGGTATAGCTGGGTGAGCTCCCTTCTGACATTAGACCTCCCCCTTGGACCAGATCTCTCTCTTTCAAGTTATCAGGAATCCTGTCCCAACACATCTCAAAGAGTTATTTTCTTGGTTGAGACCTCAGATCTCCTTTGTGGAGGAGACTGGCCTCTGCACCCCTTCATATTGTGCCCACATTTCTGGGATGCTGTTTTCTCTAAAAGCCCAGAAATCTCTGCTGCTGTGTTTTCTGTCTGTGAGACTGTCTTCCATGGGACCTGATTTTAGACCATTATCTGAGTGTTTTCTTCCCTCTCTAATTCAGCTTTAAGGTTCTCTTCACTAGGCCAATCCAGTCTCCACCTGGCATATCACCCCTTTTTCCATGGAATGGGTATTACTGTACAGATGTTCTGGTCTCGGAAACCAGACCTTGATTGGACACCATCAGTTCCAACAGCTACTCACTTGGGTTGTCCAGTCTTTGTATGTCATGATTTCAGCCAGATTAAAAAACCATCCCCGGCCATCCACACCTTTCTGTTTCCTCCTTAGAACTTCTGACTGGATGGGCTGTGTCCGATTGTTTCTGGGGAAGACAATTATTCCTGTTGTTAAAAGTCAGTAGAGTAGGGGTTTGAGGAGTCTAGGCATGGCCTGCTTCGCATCCTGAGAAACACACTATGAGAGGACAGCGTTCCTTCTGAGGAGTTACCCTGGCCTGAGTGAGGCGTCATCTTGAGCTCGCACATCAGTCAAAGCTCCTGGGCGAGCACCGTGTGACTCTTCCTGCGGGCTCTGCTGAGCCTGCCTTGTTCATTCATTCACACAGCACGTACTCACTGGCCTCCTCCTGTGAGCCTACACACTCTCCTGTGCTCCAAGGATACAGTAGTTAACAAAGGGGGAAGTTTCGAGGCTTGTGAACCTTCAGTGTCTCTGGTGTACCATTCTTCTCAGCTGTCTCTTTCCTGCTACCCAGCTCCATCCAGATCCATATCGCATATCAGCCTTTCCATCTCTGGGTTCCCCATTTTTCTCCTGTCAACCTCTTAACTACAGTTTTGATTCCTCTTTTCTTTCTCCAAAACATTTCTCTTTGTGCCTTCCTTAACTACCATTTTTTTTCCATTCCTTCTAGTTATCTAGTACCTTTTCCAGATCAGAGCAAAGAGAGATGTTCCCTGACTCCTTTTACCTTCATGTTGAGGGGGAAAGCTAGTTTCTGTTTATAGCTCACCTATTGGTGGCTCCTCTCTGAGGAAGAAGAGCAAAGGTCACAGCTGAGAGATCACCGGAATGGTTTTTGCACAGTCCAGACCTCATAGCCTCCAGGTTACCCGTGGCTATTCTTGGTAGCTCCTTGGAAACATTGCCTGTAAACTTCCCCCAGCAAAGTGGAGATCTACGAATGAAGCTTTTCAGTGAACACTGGTCTGTGCTTGCTGTATCAAACCTTAGCCCTTTCAGAAAACACAAATAGGTTTTTGATTTTTCCAAAACTTTTCTCTGCCTTCTCTCTCTTTTTGACCATGGGTCAATGAGCCTGTATAGTCCACAAAAAAATATAGCTGCCTTTCCTGACAACCCTGATGCTGGACACCTGAGATTTTCTTAGAAGTAGGAGTTGTGTTTGGCTAAGATTGGAGGCAGATACACAAAGGAACTACTAACTAGTTCTCTATTACTACCTTTGTGATCATGACTTTCCAAAAGAGGTCATTTCTTGGTCATTCACCACTCTGGTATTTTTTACTTTGAGGAGAGAGAGAGAGAGAGAGAGAGAGTGTGTGTGTGTGTGTGTGTGCGTATGTGTGTGTGTGCGTGTGTGTGTGTAGTTCTGTGAATTTTAATATATGTATGTTTTGTGTAACTACCACCATTATCAGGATACATCCCAATCCATCCTTGCCCAGTCCTCCAGCCCCATCCTTTCACAGTCATACCCTCCCTCCCCTCCACCACCGCCCCCAGCTCCTAACTTCTGGCAACCACTGCTCTGTTCTTCACTATCATTTGTTGTTTCAAGGACATCATAAAAATTGAAATACTCAGTATAAAATGTTTTGAAGCTGTCATCATCAAGACAGCATGGTACTGGCACAAAAACAGACACATAGATCAATGGAACAGAATAGAGTGCCCAGAAATCGACCCTCAACTGTATGGTCAACTCATCTTCGACAAAGCAGGAAAGAATGTCCAATGGAAAAAAGACAGCCTCTTCAATAAATGGTGCTGGGAAAATTGGACAGCCACATGCAGAAAAATGAAATTGGACCACTTCCTTACACCACACACGAAAATAGACTCCAAATGGATGAAGGACCTCAATGTGAGAAAGGAATCCATCAAAATCCTTGAGGAGAATGCAGGCAGAAACCTCTTTGACCTCAGCCACAGCAACATCGTCCTAGGAACATCGGCAAAGGCAAGGGAAGCAAGGGCAAAAATGAACTACTGGGACTTGATCAAGATCAAAAGCTTTTGCACAGCAAAGGAAACAGTTAACAAAACCAAAAGACAACTGACAGAATGGGAGAAGATATTTGCAAACGACATATCAGATAAAGGGCTAGTATCCAAAATTTATAAGGAACTTAGCAAACTCAACGCCCAAAGAACAAACAATCCAATCAAGAAATGCGCAGAGGACGTGAACAGACATTTCTGCAAAGAAGACATCCAGATGGCCAACAGACACATGAAAAAGTGCTCCACGTCACTCAGCATCAGGGAAATACAAATCAAAACCACAATGAGATATCACCTCACACCAGTCAGAATGGCTAAAATTAACAAGTCAGGAAATGACAGATGCTGGCGAGGATGCGGAGAAAGGAGAACCCTCCTACACTGTTGGTGGGAATGCAAGCTGGTGCAACCACTCTGGAAAACAGCATGGAGGTTCCTCAAAATGTTGAAAATAGAACTACCCTGTGACCCAGCAATTGCACTACTGGGTATTTACCCTAAAGATACAAACGCAGTGATCCGAAGGGGCACGTGTACCCGAATGTTTATAGCAGCAATGTCTAAAATAGCCAAACTATGGAAAGAACCTAGATGTCCATCAACAGATGAATGGATAAAGAAGATGTGGTATATGTACACAATAGAATACTATGCAGCCATCAAAAGAAATGAAATCTTGCCATTTGCGATGACATGGATGGAACTAGAGGGTATCATGCTTAGTGAAATAAGTCAATCGGAGAAAGACAACTATCATATGATCTCCCTGATATGATATGATCATATGGAGATGCAAGATGGGGGGTTAGGGGGATGGGAGAAAAATAAATGAAACAAGATGGGATTGGGAGGAAGACAAACCATAAATGACTCTTAATCTCACAAAACAAACTGGGGGTTGCTGGGGGGAGGTGGGGTTGGGAGAGGGGGAGGGGGTTATGGACATTGGGGAGGGTATGTGCTATCGTGAGTGCTGTGAAGTGTATAAACCTGGCGATTCACAGACCTGTACCCCTGGGGATAAAAATACATTATATGTTTATTAAAAAAAAAAAATTGGAAGGGGAGGCGAACCATAAGAGACTATGGACTCTGAAAAACAACCGGAGGGTTTTGAAGGGTCGGGGGAACAGGTGGTGGGTAATAGGGAGGGCATGTATTGCATGGAGCACTGGGTGTTGTGCAAAAACAATGAATACTGTTACACTGAAAAAAATAAATTAAGAAAAAAAAAAGAAACAAGAAAAAAATAAATAAAATGTTATGAAACTGGCTTTCTTCACTCGCCATTTCACCTTTGAGAGTCATCTGGGATATTGCATGTATGAGTCTCTCGTTTCTGTTTTTGGGTAGTATTCCATGCTGTGCATGTAACCTGTTCATTTGTCCATTCACCTGTTGAAGGACGTAGATTGTTTCTAGTTCGGGGTGATTATGAATAGAGGTGCTATAAATATTCACATAAAGGCCTTTGTGTGAACAAAAGTTTTCATTTCTCTAGGGAAAATATGTAGGAGTGAGATTTTTGAGTCATACACTAAATGCATGTTTAACTTTATAAATAACTGCCACAGACTATTTTCCAGAGTTTTGTATTCCTTACTAGCAATGTAGGAAGGTCCCAATTGGTCCATATCCTTGCCAGCACTTGATATTGTCATTATTATTTTTTATTGTGGTCAAAAGACCTATCATAAAATGTACTGTCTAAACCATTTTTACATGTCAAGTTCAGAAATGTAAAGCTTATTTACAGTGTAGTAGAACAGATCTCCAGAACTTTTTCATCTTATAGAACCGAGACTCTGTACCTATTGATCAACTCCTCACTACCCGCTCCCCACCTCCTGGTAATCACCATTCTACTTCCTATGTGTATGAAGGTGACTGCTTTAGTATATGTCATATAAACGGGGTCATACAGTAGTTATCCTATTAGGACTGGTTTATTTCACTCAGCATAAAATATCCTCAAGTTTTATTCATGTTGAAGCATGTGTCAGCATTTCCTTTCTTTTTATGATTGTACAGTATTTTATTGTATGTATATGCCACATTTTGTTTACCCATTCATCTGTCAATGGACATTTGAGTTCCTTCCACCTCTTGGTTGTTGTGAATAATGCTGCTGTGAGCACAGTTGTGCTATCTTTATTATTTTTGCCATTCTAGTAGGTATGTAGTAGTATTTTATCCGAATTTTAAACTGCATTTCCGTAAGGGTCGTGACGTTCAGCTATTTTTCATGTACATTTCTGCCATCTGTATATCCTCTTTGGTGAATGTTCTGTTCAGGTCTTTTGCCTGTTTTGTAATTGAGTTATTGGTTTTCTTACTATTAAATTTTGAGAGTTCTTTATATATTCTGGATATAAGTTCTTTGTTGGATATGTGATTGCAAATATTTTCTCACCATCTGTAGTTTGTCTTTTTATTATCTTAATCTCTTTTGTAAAACAAAAATTAATAATTTTGATAAAGGTCAGCTTATTAGTTATTCTTTATAGATCATACTTTTTGTGTTGTGTCTGTTCACCTAACTTCAGATCATAAAGAATTTCTTCTGTGTTTTCTGCTAAAAGTTTTATAGTTTTATATTTTACCTTTAGATCTACAATCATTTATGGGCTAATTTTTATGTAAGGTATAAGGTTTAGGTCTAGGTTTGTTTTTACATATTTTACATATTGTTACATATTTTAATATCATTTGTTGCAAATATCCTTTCCCCATTTAATCATCTTTGTATCATTTTGAAAATGAATTACCATATTTTTCTTCCATGTACTTTGATAAATATTTATTCAAGTCTTCTGGCCAATTTTATTGAGCTATTTCTCTTCTTAATGTTGAGTTTTGAGAAATCAGATATGTTACTAAAGATATTTTCTACCACACCGTAGCTTATTTTTTCATTCTTTAACAGTGTCTGTTACAGAGCAAAAGTCTTAATTTTGAGGAAATACAGTTTATTACTTATTTCCTTCAGGATCATGTTTTTTATATCATTTGTAGGAATTTTCAAGAGCATTTGTTGAAAAGACTATCCTTTCTCCATTGAATTGCCTTTGTGTCTTTGCCAAAAGTTAATTGGCCACATGGTCTTTGTCAAAAACTAAGACTCACATTTATGTAGGTTTATTTCTGGACTCACTATTCTGTTCTCCTAATCTGTGTGTCTATTCCTTCACCAATATCATTCGGTCTTGATTATTATAGTAAGTCTGAAAATTAGATACTATATTTCCAACTTCATTCTTCCTTTTAAAAAATTATTTTAACTAGTTTCTTTGCCTTTTCACACAAATTTTGGCATCAGATTGCCTATATTCTCAAAAATTTCCTGCTGGGATTTTCATTGGAATTACATTAAATCTATATTCAATTTGTGTAGAATTGATAACTTCACTATGTTGACTTTCCCAGTATGTGAACTGGTATGTCTCTTCATTTAATTAGCTCTTTTATTTCTTGCATTAGCATTTTGAAGTGTTTGGAAAACAGTATTAGGTTAATACCTAAGTATTTCTTTCCTTTTCTGTGTTTTTAAGAATTATTACAAATATATATATTTTTTAAAATTCCATTTCCAATTATTCAGTACTGGTTTACAGAAATACAATACCTTACTACTTATTAGCTCTAGTAAAGATTCCTTAGGATTTTCTGTGTAGATGATTCTATCATCTGTGATTAGGCACGATTTCATTTCTGCCTTTCAATATGTATGTCTTCTATATCTTTTCTTGCCTGGCTAGGACTTCCAGTATAATAATAAGTAGGGATGGTGAATGGGACATCCTTGTCTTTTTCCCATTCTTAGGGGGAAGCTTTCATCAAGTATGGTGTTAGCTGAAGGTTTTTTTTACAGATGTGCTTTATCAAGTTGAGCAGGTTCCCTTTTATTCCTGATTCTCTGGGAGTATTTATTATGAACAATGTTGAAAATCTCAAATACTCTTTCTGCATCAGTTGATATGACCATATGGTCTTTCTTCTTTGCGACCACTTAATATGATAGATTACATTGATAGATTTTTGAATAATTGAATCAGTTTTGCATCCCTGGGGTAAATCCCATTGAGTTGTAGTATATTATTCTTTCCTATGTTGCTGGATTTTATTTGATAATATTTTGTGGAGGATTTGTGATATTCATCTGTAGTTTACTTTTCTTGTACTATTTTTGGTTTTTGGTATCAGGATGTTGTGCTGACCTCATAGAATGAGTTCATTCTATTCTTTGAAAAGATTGTGTAGAATTGGTGTTATTTCTTTAGATGTTTGATAGAATTTGCCAGTGAAACAATCTGAGTCTAAAGAATTTTTTTAAAAAAAGATCTTAAACAGCAAATTCAGTTTAAGAGGTACAGGATCATCAAGGCTATCTCCTATCTTGGATGAGTTTTGTTAGGCCCTCCCGTGCTTTGAAAGAGGGCTCTTCCTCCAGGTTTCTTTCTGGTTAACCAGCAACATCATCTCCTTCAAGGAAGTCCATGTTTAAATGCTAGCTTCTCAATGAGGTCTGCCTTTTGTCTCTATGCTGACTCTCTCCTCTCCCCCGGAATTCATTCTTTAACAGCTTTTTTTGAGATATAATTCATATGCCATACAATTTACCCATTTTACATATGCAATTCAGTGGGTTTTAGTAATATTTATGAACTATGCCACTAGCACCATAATTAATTTTAAACATTTTCATCAGCCTAAAAAGAAACCCCCTCAGGCTGTCAGTACCCCCTTCCCCTGACCTCTGTTTTCTGTCTTGACAGGTGGGCCTGTTCTTCATGTTTCCTGTAAATGGAGTCATACAAGAAATATGTGGCCATTTGTGACTGGCTTCTTTCACTTAGCATGATGTTTTTAAGGTTCCCTTATTGTCGCATGCATCCATATTGTAACATGCATCAATATTTAATTTCTTTTCATGGTCAAATAATGTTCCAATTTATGAATATATCGCATTTTATTTATCCATCTATCATCCATTGATGGACATGTATTTGAGTTGGTTCTGGTTTGGATATTGTGAATAATGCTGCTATGAACATTTGTGTACAAGTCTTTGTGCAGACATATTTTAATTTCTCTTGGTTATACATATAGAAATGGAATTACTGAGTCATATGGTAATTCAATGTTTAACATTTTGAGGAACTGCCAAGACTGTTTTCCACAGCATCTGCACCATTTTACATTCCCACCAGCAGTGTACGAGGGTTCTAATTTCTCCACAGGCTGGACAGTATTTGTTATTATCTGTCTGTTTTATTGTTGCCTTCCTAGTGGGTGTAGTAAAGTGGGTCCCCCGGCGTTCTTGGTTCTCTTTTTCTGCCCTGCCTTGTTCTTTCTACAGCACATCTTTCCTTCTTTTTTATTTTTTCTTTTTTTTTAAGATTTCTTTATTTATTTGAGAGAGAGTGGTGGGGAGGAGCAGAGGGAGAGAGAGAAACTTTAGCAGACTCTGAGCTCAGCGTAGAGCCTGAGGCAGGGCTCCATCTCAAGCCCCTGAGATCATGAGCTGAGCTGAAACCAAGAGTTGGATGCTTAACTGACTGTGCCACCCAGGCACTCCCATGTTATATCTTATAACATTTATAAGTTATTTGTGTTATTTATTAGCTGGTCCCCCTTCCCACTAGATTATAAATTCCATGAGCATTGGGATTTCTGTTTTCTTTTTAGATAAAACCCAAGAGCAACCAGAATAGTGTCTGGCTTGTGCTAAAGCATTTAGTAAATGTTTATTGAATGAATTAATTAATGAGGGGTTCTTGATATGCCTTACTCTAGTCCATATACATGGTGTTTGCATGTGATTGTGATTTGGAAAGTGCTGGAATGGGGGGGGGGCAATTATACCAGTTTTCAGTTCTTTCTTTGTGTTCATATCATTGAGAGCTACTTAAGGGCCTTAAAGAATTAAGAAGCCAGTGGGCACCTGAGTGACTCAGTTGGTTAAGCGACTGCCTTCGGCTCAGGTCATGATCCTGGAGTCCCGGAATCGAGTCCCACGTTGGGCTCCCAGCTCGGCAGGGAGTCTGCTTCTCCCTCTAACCCTTCCCCTTCTCATGCTCTGTCTCTCTCATTTTCTCTCTCTTTCTCAAATAAATAAATAAAATCTTTAAAAAAAAAAGAATTGAAAAGCCAAAATAGACAAAATTAATATTTCACCAAATTTAATGGACAGGCTAGGGACCCATTCCCTCATGAATGGATAATGAACTTAAGTAACTGTTACTGTCTGTTCTGTATGGCAATAGCCTTTAAAAGGTCGATGTGAGGGCATCATTGACATGAAAAGGAGAATGGGTTGTGTTTTAGTTCAGTCATTTTTGTACCCGTTTTTCAAGTGAACCTAATTAGACCAAATAAGTGCTAAAAATTCTGTGGATAAGAGAGAGAACATACAGTCATTTTATCATACATACTTTTTCTGAAATTCTTTTTTTCTGTTTTCCTAAAGACATGTAATGGCATTAAAACAAATTTCCTCTCTATGCATAAGAAATGAAGGAGACTAAATATTCCTCTTCTTTTTCTCCCAGTAGAATGAATTGTTTTCTTTCACTCTTCCCGCGTATAGATGGAAAGAATCATTAAGGCCCCACCTTTTTATTTATGGAGCATTTATTATTCATTTTAGATCTATTCTAGGGATCACACCCACTTATGGGAAAGAGTAATGTAAGTGGTAACTTTTTGTATATTTTTCATAGTAGAAATTAGTGGTTTCTTAAATAGGAAAACCTTCCATCATGGGTTTAAATTACCACTGCACAATGAATGGGCAAACCATTAGGACCCACCTTCTTTAGATACATAGAAACCAGAAAAATCTTATTTCTAAATGGAGTGGAGGATATTCCCTTGCCTTCTGTCCATTCTAGAAAATGCAACATTGTTTGTTTAATCCAAGCTGAGCTTTGGGGTCAAATTTGTTGAGCCATAAAACAGACTAGGATCTCAGGCCTGCAGCCTTTCCCAGTGGGAGGTAGGCTTTGCTAGGGCAAGTGAGCTCAGATAAGTAAGGCATTTTCACTGAGCATTCTGTGCAAACCTTCTCAAGTGAGCTATGGACATTACTGATTTCTGATTGTAAGTGACATTATTTTAAGGAATCACACCCACTAGAATGGAATATAGAATTGTTAGCTTGCATTTCTTTTTTTTTTTTCTCTTTGCTACATTTAATTCCTGGGGAAGATGTGGAGGAGAGAAACAATGTTCCCACTGACCTCTTGATAAAAAAGTCTTCCGCTGCCAGGAGACATCGCTTGTATTGCTTTAAGAGATGATCTGTTTATAAACTTTATTTGGGTGGATAATTTCCTAATTTCATTTTCCTTTGGAGTAGTGCCACTTGTGAAATACTTTTTAAAGGTGCTACAGAACTCTTTCTGGCCTGGGTCAGAGAACCGAGTCAGGAAAGTCCATTATTTTATTTCCTTTGCATATTATTTCCCATTGTGGTTTTGTTTTGATTTTTTTCATCCTGTGATACGAATCCGGTCTTTATCACTAAGGGCTAAGTCCTGGAAAGTGACTGTTTTTTGGCTTCTGTATTTTCCTGATTTGTTTCCCACTTGGACTGTAAATTGCAGTCTTAATTCTTACTTCTTTATGTCAAGTGAAAAGAGTTTGCTCATTGAGGCTTATAACATTTTTGTGCTAAGTTTTTTTCACCTACTTTTCCAAACCCAGACTCTCCAGGTTTTGAAACAGATGCTCTTGAGGTTTTCTTTAGTCCAAAGTCTAAGTGTTTACTTAGTACCTATTAAAAGGCAGGCAGGAGAGGCTATGGGAGAAATATAAGAGAATAAAAAGCATGGCTGGAGAGAAGATGAGATCCTGAAGAACACTTAGTAAACACAGTAAATATCACTGTGGTTAAAATTCTTTGAAAATACGTTCTCATCTATTTTTTATCTTCAATAAATGGCTCTTAGCATTAATGTAGTCTAAACATGTCTTACAATTTAATTTATTTTAAAAATTGTGGTGGAGGGGCTCCTGGGGGGCTCAGTCAGTTAAGCTTCTGCCTTCGGCTCAGGTCATGATCCCAGGGTCCTGGGATCGAGCCCCACATCGGGCTCCCTGCTCAGCACAGAGCCTGCTTCTCCTGCTCCCTCTGCCGTTTCCCCACTTGTGTTCTCTGGCTCTCTCTTTCACTCTCTGTCAAATAAATAAAATCTTTTTAGAAAACTTAAAAAATAAATAGGTTGCAATGTCTGGATTTGAGCTCAAGATGTATTTTCAAAAGGGCCAGAATATATACATCCTGATCCATTTTCTGTTTTCTAGCTTTTTCAAGAATGATGAGACCCTCTTTCCACCTTAATAATCAGAAATTTGGAAACAGAGTAGATAGGGAGACTCCTGAAAGGTAGCATTATGTCCCAGTGGAAACTTAACATTGCTGTGAAATTTTAAGAATTTATTTATTTATTTGACAGAGAGAGATCACAAGTAGGTGGAGAGGCAGGCAGAGAGAGGAGGAAGCAGGCTCCCTGCTGATATGGGGCTCAATCCCAGAACCCTGAGACCATGACCTGAGCCGAAGGCAGAGGCCTAACCCACTGAGCCACGCAGGTGCCCCTGCTGTGAAATTTTAAATGTTCTACTTTTAATTACAATAAAAAGATACATTTCGCTAAGCGCTCGTTATTTTTTGGTGTTTTGTCTTAGAAAATAAAAACGTTGGTAAAATCACCCTTGGTCCTCTCACTGCAGGGTCAAACAGTAACCAGGTATCATTTATACCTCCTGGTTTATTCTGGGTCTGGACCAGTTTTGCCAAAGAATACTGTTCTTTACAAATATCATACATTCTATTAGATAGGCAAGATGGTGGGTAGAGGAGGAAGAATGTTTTAAAATGCATAATAAAACTTTTTAAAAAATTAATCCAAGAAAGTTAATACCAGCTTTCCAAGAATTTTTTTCTTCTTGTGTTTTTTTTGTTTTAAATTGAAGTATAATTGCCATGCAGTTTACATTAGTCGCAGGTGTACAACATGGTGATTTGACAAATCTGTACGTTATACTGTGCACACCACAGCTACTGTCTGTCGTGGTACAGTGCTCTTACAATACCATGAATGGTGACTTCTTCATTCCATAACTGGAAGCTTGTATCTTCCACTTCCTTTCACCACTTAGCCCATCCTCCTACCCTTATCTGTCTGGTAACCACCAATTTGTTCTCTGTGTTTATGAGTCTGTTTCTGCTTTGTTTGTTTGTTCTTTTGTTTGTTTTGTTTTTTAGATTCCGCATATAAGTGAAATCATATGGCATTTGTTTTTCTCTGCCTGACTTATTTCACTTAGCATCATACCCCCCAGGTCTGTCCATGTTGTTATAAATGGCGAGATTGAATCCCTTTTTTATGGCTGAGTAATATTCCATTTGTGTGTATGTGCCTATACATACACCACCTTCATCTATTCATCTATCAGTGGACACGTAGGTTGTTTAAGAAAACTAATCTGGGCGCCTGGGTGGCTCAGTAGGTTAAAGTCTCTGCCTTCAGCGCAGGTCATGATCTCAGGGTCCTGGGATGGAGCCCCACATTGGGCTCTCTGCTCCATGGGGAGCCTGCTTCCTCCTCTCTCTCTCTCTCTCCCTCTCTCTCTCTCTCTCTCTCTGCCTGCCTCTCTGCCTACTTGTGATCTCTGTCAAATAAATAAATAAAATGTTTAAACAAAAAAAGAAGAAGAAGAAGAAGAAAGCTAATCTTTGGGGGTCCCTGGGTGGCACAGTTGGTTGAGCATCTTACTCTTGATGTTGTCTCGGGTCACAATCTTGGTTTGTGAGTTCAAGCCCTGAGTTGGGCTCTGCGCTTTGACTCAGCACAAGGTCGGCATAGGATTCTCTCTCTTCCTCTTCCTCTGTCCCTCCCCTCGCTCATTATCTCTCTCTCAAATAAATAAATAAGTTTTAAAGAAAAAAATTTTTTTAATTACAAAAAAATCCAGTCTGGGGATGCCTGGGTGGCTCAGTCAATTATGTGGCTGCCTTTGGCTCAGGCCATGATCCCAGGGTCCTGGGATCAAGCCCCGAATTGGGCTCCCTGCTCAGTGGTGCCCTCTCCCCTCTGCCTGCCACTCTGTCCACTTGTTCTATCTCTCTGTCAAATAAATAAATAAAATCTTAAAAAAAAAAAACCCTACTGTGATGAGGTATGTATATGAAATAAGTAAATATGAATTTGCAGAAATGCTTACTCAATCTCCTTACTAACTCTGGTGGGTTACTCACACCTATTGGTTTGAGTTGTGATATTTTATGACATATTTCTAGATTCACTAAATAAAAATAGGCTTTTAAAGATTACACATTAATGACTTCAAAAAATTTTGGCCTAAAGTATGAATAATTTCAGATGCCTTTAATCCTGCACAGTTGAATTTGATGTTTAGATAACTGAGAATGTCTTAATTGAGGGTAGTTTAGTATCACTAAGGTCTCTTTCCCAGCAACTCTTGCCTACCATTTGGCTGTCTGATCAGCGATAAAATGAGATAGGATCTCATCTAAGTCCACGTTGCTGAGTCTCTGAAATGTGTAAGACTGTCTTGAAGCAGATCAAGGAGAAGAGCCTCAGAATTAGGAGTTCAGGCTCTCTAATGGGTATTGTTAATAATCTCCTAGTTTACAAAACCTCTTCATCATGTAGAGCAGAGATTCATTTTTCTATCAAGTCTCTAGCTTGTTCTTACTGTGAAGTTAGAATTAATTGTTCTAAGGATGGTTCTCATTTTCTTTATTTCAAACTTATGTCCCTTTTGTGGTCTCACCCTGTTTTGGGTTTACTATCTTTTAACATGAAGAAACAAGAAATGGAAACACACAGGATGCATGCAAAAGCACCTGTCTTGAACATTTGTGTTTGTCATGTGTTTTTGAGAGTCACACTGGAAGAAAAGACAAGCAGTGTTTCACGTAGCTCACAGATCCTGGCCTCTGATTACTCTCCTGAGATTACTTGTGCTTCCTGGCCCATGTGGGATCAGGGACTTACTCATTGTTCTAGTCCTAAACCTTATCCCTTGGGAACAAAATCCCTGAGTCCCTTGAGTTGACTTGCCATGGCTGTTCCCAGCTTGCCTTCTCTGGAAACAGCAATGACTTTAGCTACTGCTGTTTGTACAAGGCAAAGATCATCCCCTCTCTCTCCCTGACCTGGCCTTCGTCTGTCACCCCCTTACCTGAAATTTTAAATATACTACATAAAGTGTTAAAAAAAAATCATTGTGCTGAACAATTTGTTTTGTTTGTTTGTTTTAAAGATTTTATTTATTTATTTGAGATAGAGCAAGAGCGAGCAAGAGAGAGAACCAGAGAGCACAAGCAGGCAGTGGGGAGAGAGGGAGAAGCAGGCTCTCCACTGAGCAGTGAGCCCAACAGGGGCCCAATCCCAGGACCCTGGAATCGTGACCTTAGCAGAAGGCAAACACCTAACCTGAGCCACCCAGGCACTCTTGCTGAACAATTTGTAAAACAGCGTACCTTGGGTATAAAAAAGAGAATAATTAAAATGAATATTTGGATTTGCTTAAGAAAGTTTGGACGGGTACAGGAGACACTAATAAAAGTGGTTATATGCATATGAAGTACAAGTGGGGTTCAATTTGAATAGGTGGGAGATGGGGTGGAAGTGAGAGTTTTTACTGTATCCTTTTATAATTTGAACTATGAGAAGGTACTACCATCTAAAATTTGCTCATTTAAAATCAACTTCAGAAAGTTTTTCTAGGGGCGCCTGGGTCGCTCAGTTGTTAAGCGTCTGCCTTCAGCTTAGGTCATGATCCCAGGATCCTGGGATCGCGCCGCACATCCGGCTCCCTGCTTGGCGGGAAACCTGGTTCTCCCTCTCCCACTCCCCCTGCTTATGTTTCCTCTCTTTCTGTGTCTCTCTCTGTCACATAAATAAATAAAATCTTTCAAAATAAGTTTTTCTACCTCATGTCTTGAAGGGAAATTGGAAAGCATTATACTTGTGGGAAAGTTGCAATCTTTGTAATTATCAACTCAGTCTGGAGTATGGAAGCAGTAGGCTTTGTCTGGACACATTTGGGTTCAACCAGATTCTGCATATGGAATTGGAAAATGTGTTTCCCTTCGAGGGTCTCGATATCCTTATCTGTTCTAGGGAACTAAAAAGAATTGCTTAGCCTGTCTTTCAGGAATACTGGGAAGCGTGATAAGAAAATAAATATTAAAATGCGACCGGGGCGCCTGGGTGGCTCAGTGGGTTAAAGCCTCTGCCTTCAGCTCAGGTCATGATCCCAGGGTCCTGGGATCGGGCCCCACATCGGGCTCTCTGCTCACCAGGGAGCCTGCTTCCTCTTCTCTCTCCCTGCCTGCCTCTCTGACTAGTTGCAATCTCTGTCTGTCAAATAAATAAATAAAATTTAAAAAAAAATGCGACCTAAGCATCAAATAAATGGATGATTACTATCAGGTTTCTGAAGAAAGTTGTGACACCGAATTTCCCAAGAAGGGGAGGGGATGTAGATCTCACCATCTTCCTCTTTTTTAAAGTCTGCTCAAGTTTTAAACTCTTGGGGGATAAAGAAGTCCCTTGTAGTTCTTTCATATTTCTGCCTTGAAAATCTAGAGAACTTTTGGCCTCTTCTGGAAGAAAATTTGCTTTAAAGAAACATCTGTGCAGCAGCTTTTTTGGCTCTTCAAAAGTAAAAGCTCTTTACTGCTGATGAATAGTAATAGACTAAAGTAAATGGGGAATTTGTTGGTTCATGTAAGTGAAAAGCCCAGGGCCAAACAGCTTTTAGGTTTGGCGGGATCTAGGTGCTTCAAAGCTAAGATTAAGAATCTGTCTTCTTCTTTGAGCCTCTGTTCCTCAGTATTGGCTTTTTTTTTTTTCTTTTAAGTTAGACTTTCCTTTTATGGAGGCAAAATGACTACTTGCAGCTCTAGGCTCATATGCAGCTAGTTTTAACAGATACAGAAGAAAGAGAAAGCCTTCTTTTCCTGTTGTTCCAGAAATTCTTGGGCTGGTTGTCATTGGTGCAGCTTGGGCACAGCCCGTCTCTGAACCAGTCACCAAGGCCGGGAAGATATGAGGCTCCGACTGGATAAGCCTGGGGGCCCTCGGGCCTGAGGGTGAGGTTAGCTTCACACTTGTGGCATGGACTGTGAATGAGGAGGAAGGTGGTGCCTCAAAGGCTAACTATCAGGAGGGCTGTTTCTAGAAAAAGTAGAGAAGATTAGGAAAGAGTGCTAGACATGCCTTCCCTCCCTCCCCTCAAAAAACAAAACCAAATACTTAATGTAATATATTATTTCGGGCAACATGGGGATAAAATGACAAACAAGACATCTCTCATAGGGCTTCGAGTCATGTGAATATTCAGTTATGTACACATGTAGCAATGAAAAAGAATGGCTGTAACTAGAAATAATAGTAATAGCTAACATTTATTCAGTGCTTTCTAGATTTTAGCTATACTGGTCTAAGCACTTGAGCTTTGTAACACATTTGAACTCCAAAAGAACCAGAAAAGGTAGCAGTGAGTCATTCTCCCATTTTAAAGATGTTATTTATTTGTCAGAAAGGGAGAGCACAAGCAGGGGGAGTGGCAGGCGGAGGCGGAGGGAGAAGCAGGCTCCCCACTGAGCACGGAGCCTGATGTGAAACTTGATCCCAGTACCCTGGGATCATGACCTGAGCTGAAGGCAGATGCTTAACTGACTGAGCCACTCAGGTGTCAGTTCTCCCATTCTGTAGATAAAAAAGCTGAGGCACAGAAAAGTTACTTCAAAGGGCCTTAGGAACACTGCTATCATTGACTCTAGCCAGCCTGAATGGTGACATCGTCCTGCAGGGGGCGCTGTCGGAAGCGGTCTTTGGATTAGAGGAGGATTTCACCAGAGATGGGGAGATGGCAAAGGTATGATTCTAGGAAAAAGGGAGAAAGAAACACTGCAGGAACAGAGCTGAGGAGGTACAGGAAGTGTTTAGGAAATGGTGAGAAGTAAGAGTAAGGTTGGGCTTCAACACTGAGCTTGTGGAAAAGCATGAACAAGAGGGAGGGGGGGGCGCCTGGGTGGCTCAGTGGATTAGGCCGCTGCCTTCGGCTCAGGTCATGATCTCAGGGTCCTGGGATCGAGCCCCGCATCGGGCTCTCTGCTCCGCAGGGAGCCTGCTTCCTCCTCTCTCTCTGTCTGCCTCTCTGCCTACTTGTGATCTCTCTCTGTCAAATAAATAAATAAATAAATAAATAAAAAAAAAAGAGGGAGGGGGAAAATGGTCCACTGGGACCAGTTGTGAAGCCTGGCCATGGCTCCGAGGGGTTGGGCTTTTTCCGTAATGTGTCAGATTTTTAAGTAGGGGAGAGACACGGATCAAAACGAAAATGGCCAGACCCCTGAGTATTTTTAGTGGGGGACTTTGGCTTTATTTCACTGCCTTATGTTCTCGAGCTGTTTGGGAAGTTTTTCCAAGTGTCTCCTTGGGTGGCATTTTGGCGGTGGTTTCCTTAAAGGACTTCGCTACGCTTTCTTGAAGGGTCTTAAAAAGGAGCCCCTTTTTTTGCCCTGCTGTTTTCTGTAACTGCTATTGAGGAGAGGTAAAGCAAAGCCGGGCTCTTATAGAACACTTGCAACACAAGACAAGCAGTTCTCTGTTCCTGTCGCAGTTGTACAGTAAGGCCATTCAGTCCTCAGAACCAAGAAGATAGCACGGTGTGCTTATTTCATAGTCTAACTGCTCTTCTGTTTTGTTCCATCATTAAACAGTGTTAGAATTGAGAATTAGGACTCTCTTTCCCCGCCAAAAGAAAACACAAGTGGCTTGTTGACTGCAAGATTTACTCTTACCGATACTTCCAGAGTACTATAAAATCCTGGCCGGGCATCCAGGACAAGGAGCTGTGGCATATGCCCCAGCCTCCTCTCCTGAATGCAGGCTCCACGCCCAGAAGGACATCATAAATCATTGAAAATTTATGATGAGCCGAGTCGTGTGCTACACCCTGTTAGTTGGCTGCTGTCGGTCCTCTACACACTATAGCCTTCCTTCTTCAGAGCACAGAGACTTTTTCAGATGAGCTGGAGAGCTCAGGATTTTCCCTTTGGCAGGCCCGGCCAAGTGGAGGAGGGAGAAAACAGAAGGCTCCTGTTCATTGAGTTTTGCCACAGGCCTCACTTGCTTTCTCCTAGGCCGGAGGTGGAGAAGGGGCAGAAAACAAGACCGTTAGCATCATCAGCCCATTTTCTTTTACCCATTTATGTAGTAACACACATACAATTTCTAACAACCTGCAAGGCACTGTTGGGAAAACAGCAGTAAATAAAACAAGAATTTCGGTTCTCTTCGACACCATACTTAAGAACCAGGTCCCGTTTCAGGAGGGGATGATGTATTTTGCAGGATAAGATGGATAAAGACGAAAAGAGGAACACGCCATTCTACGTGGGTGTGTGAGGAAGGGATTTCTAATAAGGTGACCTTTGAGCAGAGAGTTGAAGGAAGTGGTGGACTGAGCCGCGTGGGGATCTGGGGAGAGCCCATCCTGGTAAGGACAGAGGCCATCACATGGGGGCTTGCTCCTTATGTCAGGTGACAAGCAGCAGAGCTGGCAGGGCTGGAGCAGAGAGAGCCAGGAGGGAACTGTTAGGGAAGAATCCACGGGGGGAAGGGGCATCGTGTGGGGGCAGCTTCTGGGGGGCATTGCGGAGACCATGCCAAGGAGTAGAAATAGTATTCAAAGCAAGATGGACAGCCATTGGATGCTTTTGAAAGATCGGTCCCTTTCACATATTTGAAAAGCCAGAGTATAAGCATGAAGGCAGGAAAATGGGGGCACAGGGCATCCTTCACTTTTCAGAAAAATACATGCTGTTATAATCACAAGTGAACTGTCGGAACTTTAACTCCCCCAGTCCTGGGAGCAAAACAGAAATCATGGGTTTGCTTGATCTTCGTGTAAAAACCATACATGCTTTTTTTGCTTGGGATGAAAGTGAGCCACCATGAGCTATTTACTCACCTGGGAACAGTACTGCCCATGGTGAGACCTGGCTGCTGCGTCCAGTGATCTGTGCCCCCACTAAGTCTCTTCCCCAGCAGTAATTGTGAAGGGGAGCCCCCCAACATTATTGCTGTTGTTGCACTGATTAGTGTGAACTTCAGGGTCAAAGAGCAGCTGGTTGGATACTGGACATCAGATTCTAGGAGGCTTTAATGACCCGCTTTGCTCTCAGTGAGCACAGACCTAACTCACGCTGTTTCCCCATCACAAAGGACTTAACTTTACTCTAGAGCTATGGGGGCCGTGGACTTGATTAACTGCCGAAGTCACAGGGAGTGTGGCTCTGACTCCTTAGGAAGAATACATTCCTAGGAATAAGGGTGACAGATGTCTAGAGGAAGCCATCCTGCCTCTGAATGTTTTCAAGCAAGTGAGCCCATCTTGGGAATGTTCCTGAAATGACTCCTGTTTGTGCAGCCCTGTTGGACGAAAATGACCTCTCCGATTCATTCCAGCGCAGAACACTTCCAAGCCCATGAAAAAGTGTCCAGTGAATGTGCTCTGCAAACATACAGACACTATGTAAACATGAGGCAAATATTTTAAAAGATGAAGAGTGTGATACTTGTTCTTCTGGGAGAACGGTGGTTGGAACTTGGTGCCCCGGCAACATACTTTCCATTCTCAGTCGCCTGCCGTTTGTTCTCATTGGCCCGGGACACAGTTATCTGCACTATGTATTAAAGACCTGCACAGCCAAAGACCAAACAAATCGCCAGCGCATTTTCCTATCAGAACCCATTTATAAGAGGTAGAGCAAAGAACAGATCTGTGGGTTTTGATTCCTGGCAAGAAGCCAGGCTACTGCTTGGGAGCTCCAGAATTTACAAGGAAGAAAGAGGAGGGATTTTTTAACTGGGATTAAGTTAGACTTAAAGCAACAGAAATCTTAAAGCGAAAACTGAAGCATCCCCTCTCTAGGATCTGTATTGGAAAGGCAGAAATGAAAACGAGATTTGTTCTAGGCTTTCAGACAGTTTTTTGTGTGCAAGAGTGAAAGCTTTTAAAGACGCCCAAAGCAGAGGTCACCGAATGGCCTTGATTAATGAGAGAAGATGGCCTTGATTAATGAGAGAAGATCGCACACTATTGGAGCTGGGTGAGGTGTCCTTTAGCGACCACTGAAGGCAGTGGTCAGTGTCTTTCTGAGCCTCCGGCACAGCGTTCACAGCCTCCCATGGTGTCGTTGGGGGTGTTGTTTGGTTCCCTGTGCTGACAGGAGTTCTCTTCTCTTGGACAAAAGCTTGGACAAATAGAAGCTATCTTTAAGTAACAGCTCTCTTTTTACCTAGAAGAACAGCTCTGGCTGGCCCCCCACACCCAGTTAACTTTGTCCATTGAAACCAGTGTTTAAGTGAGCTGTGTCTCCTTGCTTCTGGAAGGAGGGCATAGTGGGGGGTGGGTGGCAATTAAAGGAAGAGGGGAAGGTTCCGTGTATGTATCCGTTTGAACCAAGAGGGTGTTAATTATCATTCTTTTGACCATTTGTTCATCCACTCATTCATTTATTCATCTTCTTGTTTGTTTCCATTCTATTCTTTTGTTTGTTTGTTTGCTTAAAGATTTTATTTATTTGACAGACAGATCACAAGTAGGCAGAAGCAGGCGGAGAGAGGGGGGAAGCAGGCTCCCCGCTGAGCAGAGAGCCGGATGCAGGGCTTGATCCCAGGACCCTGAGATCATGACCTGGGCCAAAGGCAGAGGCTTTAACCCACTGAGCCACCCAGGCGCCCCTCCATTCTATTCTATCCACAAAATGTGTTGGGCAAAACCGAGAACAAAGAGCACGTATGCTAGAAATTAAATACAAATGAAGTCAGATCTCTAAAAAGGAGGAAAATATCATCCATGAATTGCCATATGAAATCTATGTTAATATCAAATGTTACTCTGACCTTTCTGGCAACCAAGATAAAAGGGGGAATATACAATTACTAGTTGTCAGAAAAGGAAAAAAAAAATATTTCAAAATCTTCAAAAGAAACTAAGCTTTGGGACTCTGGGGTTCATGCCTTTACTGAAGACTTTCAGGTGCTTCATACAAAGCTCTCGGCCCAAGGCACACCCTTTTTTAACCCTCTCTGTCTTCAAAGTGTCCTTGCTTCAGACTGCCTGGAGCACCCCCAAAAGCAGGTTGTTAGGGTTATTATAAGCACTGTCTGTATGTGCCGGGGCAGGGCCTGGGATAATGGGGTTTAGTTTAGATCTTGAAATGATTGTACATGTGGCTCTAGAATTTGCAAATTCTGAGGCCAGAAATGGGAATTGTGGGGAGAATCAGAATCCAGTCCTGCTATGTCTACCCAGTCTCCACCAATGTGCCTTTCTTTCTCCCTAAAGAGACCTAGGCCCTTTCTGTGGCCCCTTTCTGCTGTATCAAGATGCTTTTTCCAACAGGTTATCTAGAGGGAAGAGAAGTTTCCAGAACACCCTTTGGACAGTGTTGGCTCAGAGGATTAGTAGATGATATTAATTTTACACACCACCTTGGCCCCTCAAAGTGGGGAGTAGAGTTAGACATGCAGGACTCAGGAAACTAATATGACATTTATATAAGGTGAATGCTATCAAAGTCCCACCCTAAGCTCCTAAGCACCATTCTGAACTTGTAGCAGGAATTTAAATTCTTCCAGAAGAAGAAAGAGGCATTGTTAAGATTCCCATCTCATTCATGGGCACTTGACATGCCCATGAAAGCATGAATTCACTCTGTCTTCCTGCCTTGGGATCTGTTGGGGGATATACCAGAACATGCTAGACCTTTTAAGTATGGCAAGGAAAAGAGTTACAGAAAGCTTATGTGTTGGACTTTTGTGATAGATGGTGTGAGAGAGAGAACACTGGAAAATAGTCCCTTTTCTCTGGGATTCAGATGAGTTACCTGAATATCTCCTGAACATTTGTCTGTCTGTTTGGTTTCAATGTAAGCATAAGTATCCTTTGTATACATTGCATATTCATTGAGGCCTGTGTTTTAGAATGCCTATAAAAAGGAATATTTCAAAGTGAGAAGTAATCTTTGTGCTCTATAGCAGATATGAAATAATGTGTCTGGTTTCTTGGCCAAACATCATCATTGGAAGGATCAGGCGCAGAGGCTGGGTTTCAGAGCACTGGCTGCCGTCCTTTGCTCTTGTTTGAGTTCTGTTGACTCCAACCATGAGTTTTGCTTAGACAACTCAAAAAACTGGGGATTGAGCCCTCGGATGAACAGAATAAATGTGCTCAGTTCTACTTGAAATGTTTTTCATAATTATTTTAAGCAATGACTTGATTCTTACTTATGCTTATTCTTTTTAAAAGTATTAGAAAGGAAGATATCCACAAGACAAAGTAGAGAGGAGCTGATAAGAAGGGGAGTTCTTAAGGAGTTGCCTGATCAAGGTGAGGAAATTAATCATACATTTAAAGTAACTCGATCCTTTATTCTTTGGTCTTTCTTTCATTTTCTTTTGGAATTTAAGTTGATCATGGTCTTTGGGAGATAAAGCAGTGAGTACAGCACTCTGAAAATCTTGCTTTAATTCAGAATGCCTATGTGGGCTACAGAGAATCTAAGGTTTTCTAGAAAAGGAATTCAGTGACCTTTTTGGCAAGTCCTTCGCTATCTGCCACTAACCCTGAAGCTCTATAAAGGTATGGGCTGAAGATACAGATAAGATACAAATGCTTATATGACTCCTCTTCTGTTCTGAAGCTTCCTTCTTTCTATACAGGTTAACTCAGTTGTTTGAGTAAATGCAATGTTGTTACTTGGCTCTTGCCTTTTGGTTTCATAAGCCTACCAGGAAAAGAAAAAGGAGAAAAAAGTAGTAAACTTATCTTTTGTTCTTGTTATTTAGTAATACAATCAAATGTACAATCAATAAGGCACAAATGGACAAATTAAATTAATCTGCTTTATGCATTCTCTCAAGTAATTTCCCTAGTATTGTTCTCTTTTCATTTCTTTGAATCTAAATGCCTTTCACCTTTTCACTAACAATTATTATTTCTAAGCATTTTGTTTTCCCTACCCCTAATCTTCTTCCCCCTTTTTCCGTATCCTTGCAAGAGGGAATCTTGCTTAAAAAGACAAGGCTTACATAGAAACCAAGATAGACCCTCAGAAGAAGACACCAAGATTGGTTATTCCACCAAATAAGTAATACCAAATAATTTTCATTGCTCCCCCTACTCTTAAAACTAAAGGAAATTTTTGTTGCAAAATTGTTGATTTACCTCATGCCTTCCCTTGCCCCACCCCCTGGACATTTACTGGGATAAAGTAGTATTACTGTACTTTTTTTTTTTTTAAGATTTTATTTATTTACTTGACAGACAGAGATCACAAGTAGACAGAGAGGCAGGCAGAGAGAGGAGGAAGCAGGCTTCCTGCAGAGCGGAGAGCCGGAGAGCCGGAGAGCCCGATGTAGGGCTCGATCCCAGAACCCTGGGATCATGATCTGAGCCGAAAGCAGAGGCTTTAACCCACTGAGCCACCCAGGTGCCCCAGTATTATTGTATTTTTAAGGGAACAAATACGGTGCTATTAATTCGGAATTAAAATCACAGAATTCTTTTCCTGGTAAATGTTCTTTGCAAAGAACACCTTTTGGAATTCACTATTTATAAATCCAAATGACACACTTTTTCCAACATCTCAATAATTGTAGAGTGAGGGTTGGAAATGCTTTACTATTTTACTGCTGTTTCTAAGAATATAGAGAAATCTAGAGTGAATAATGCCATTTTTCTTGAGCCCTCCCAATTTAGGCATTTTATTTCAATCTCTGGCCTATTATATTTTTTTCATTCTCTTTTATGAATGAACTTTATGTCTTCTTTAATTTTCTATTACTGTGAAGCTATTTATTTTCTGTCTGGGACTTTTAAAGATTAAAAAAAAGTGCACACCCCTAACTTTTTGTTCATGGAGGGTGGGCTTGCAGCATCAAAATTAGTCTCTCCCCTAATCTCTCTGGAGGCAGGAGAGAAATTACAGATCCACTGAGTAATCACCTTTCCGAGCAGTCACCTCCTGGGTGGGCCAGTGCAATTGTTTGGTATCATTTATTTGGAAATTGTTTAAAGATAGGAAAAATGTGAAAATTTATTGTTGAAATTGTTTAATGAGTATGAAAGATAGAGATTTAAAGACCCTTTTTTTACCTAATTAAAAATTATAGCTAGACAAGAGCTCGTTTTTTCTAAAAACAAGTGACAATGGGCAACTTAAAGAAATGCTTAGTACTGATTGGTTCTTGTTCTGCCTAATCTGTTAAACTATTTACTTGATGGGTTACAGTTTCTGATGCTTACTTCCCAGAATTCTGACTCTAGTTGACCTTTTGGTAACTTCCGCAGACTGAACATTAAAAGTTTTAAAACATAAAAACAAAACAATTTTTCACCTAAACATAATGTAACAGATTTAATGTTTAGGGAAGTCCTAAATCACTGAATTTTACTTTCTGTCTTTTTCATGGTCCCTGTATGGAACTACAGAAATGACCTAATCCTTGAAAGTTCCTGGTGATGCCTATTGTAAATAGAGTCTTTCCCCTTTTCAGCCAGGGGCTGGAGAAAAGTTTTCTGTCATTTCTCCAAAAACAATTATCTTGAGAATTTCGGTCTGTTTTCAGCTCTATCCAGAGACTGGAAGCTGCTGTGTTTGGTGACAACCTCCTGTCTTCTGCCAGCAAAGGTGCAATCTTTGCCTTGATCTTCCTGACCTTGCCTTCGCTCTTGACAGTTACTGTCAATTATATCCTTTATTCGGGAGCCAGATAGACTTTTTCCATTCCTCCAGCTACCCTGGGATTGACCTCATCCCATCCCGCCCTATACCCTCACTCCCAGCTTTTATTAATATTCCTTTTAGGTCATCTTTTTTACACTGACCTCTAACTCCCATCTAAACGTTCAACAATTGGTCTTCTCTCTTGAGAATTTCCAGGTCTACTCCAAGTTCATTCCTTACTTTCTGATTCTTTCCTTCCATCTTTTCCCTTAGCTTTAACAGGAGGGCATGAAGATGTTCCTGCCTGCTGTGTAGCCTCCTTTCTCTCTCTCCCACGGTGTATGTTTTAACCTTCTGATGAGTCACTCACTGTGTGGTCACACACGACTTTCTCCTCATCTCTTTGTTTTTGTTAACTATATCCCAGCCACACACATTTGACCAGAAAGAGGGGAGGCCCCCAAACACTTTCCTGCTCCTTGTTTCACCACTGATGTCTGTGTGTGCTTTATCTCTTGTTCACTTGAAGCCTACCACCCTGCCTGAGCTGTCTTTTTCCTTTGCACGCGAGGGCTCCTGTTCCTTAGAACCTCAGCATCTCCCCCTGCTCTCCTTTGCTGGCAGGTGTGTGTGCTTTTTACTTACATACATAAACTATATCAAGGACTCAGCTTGTTTTGACTCAACCATTATGCACAAAATGAGAAAACTTTTTCAATGCACACACCAATTAATTATTAATAACTTCAGTTCTCTGTTTTATTCTTCAATTTATATTTATCACGTATCGGTCTCCTTTTTCTACCATTATTTTCATAGGGGCTAGCATTATTTCAGACCTCAAAGTAAGTAAGTATCTTTCTACATTGTTGACTCTATTATGTGAAAATCCAGTTTCTTATTGTACCATGACTATTTAATTTTCTCTCTAGCTTTTTGGTTCTAGATTTTAAAATAAGTTATTTAACCTACTGAAGAATTTTAGCATAATAAGGATTAAAATATAATTAATATAATGTAATAAGTCACGTTAACATGACTTCAGTGTGTTTTTGTTATCAACTAAAGACGGGATAACCAGAGATAAATTTATATTTGGGTTGCCTAAAAATTGAGGTTTTTTTCTTTTTTAATATATATATAAAGAAATGGTTTTCTATTTCATTTGGAATTTTCCATTCTTCCATTAGCTTTCAGTTTTCCTGTGTCTAATATCTGGACATTGCATTGTGTCTCCCCTCCCTTGTTTTTAATAGCAAATTCCTTGGGATCTAATAATAAGAATTAAGAATCTTTTGGTTTCCCTTTGGTTTGACCTATACTCATTAAAAAGTATTACCTTAGTTTTATTGAAATAGTTAAGATTTATAATGGCATTGCCCTCAATTATCATCTATTTTATTTTATAAGGGAATCAGATTATAGGTACTTGGAAGTTGTATGGCTCAGCAATACATTTTTCATTTTGAGCATGACAAAATTCCATGATACATATTTTTCTTATTAAAATGTCATGCCTGTTTTTATGAACAAGGCCAATGGATTTCATGTTTAGCCAAAGCAGTTCAATCATATTTAATGGAAATTTGAGAGATGACCTCTTTTTTATTTATAATGATTGCCAAAATAAGATTAATCAAAGACTGCATAAAAATAGTCTGATCATGCATTTCTTGAATTTTGCAAAGTCAAAACTTCAACTCGTTATTATTATTTATTGTTATTATTATCAAAGCCTCTTAAAATGTTCCAGATATGATCTAGGGTTGCTCTTTTCGAACATCACTGAATTAAGAGTTTATGTAAAATCTCATTCACTTTAGAAACTTCTAAAAATTATGAAATTCAGGGATTAAATTTAGTTATTTCTGATTTAGGTAACATACTAGAAATTTTATTCTCACTTGTGATTTTTTTAAAAGTTCCTCTGTAATTACTTTTTTCCCACATTTTTTTCTCTAATGTTTCCAGATTATTATTAGGCCACATTAAAGGTTTTTGGTCTGTTATATGTAACAATTACCTGAGTACATTTTAATATGTCCATCAACAAGAAAATGAAAATAAAATTATTCTCGCTACCATCTTTTCCTGAATACAGAGTGACAGTTATTAACATTCCTGTGTAAAGTTACCATATGACAGATGCAATCATGTAAGACAGAGATGGTTGTAAATTTTCATATCCTCCTTCTAAGCATTTGTATGTCAAATTACATTTCATGTTATTTGTGTGTTTATATTCACCTTGTGTTTTCACTGCTTGTTAAAATGTTTATTTCATTTTTCAGATTTCTCCTTTTACCATTCAGTTTGTGAATGACAGAGAGACTCCTAATACTGACTTCAACAAAGCCTAAGTACAAGAAGAGAAAAGGGTTCCGTTGCCCAGGATATTGTATAATTAGGATAATAATCCCTACTGTCCCAAAAGGGCACGGGGATATCCCCTCCATTGCTGCTTTTCCTCAAGACTAAGGATTTTCTAGCTCTTTCATTGGAATGAATTATTAAGTAAAACATGGTGAAATGGTGTCGGATGTATTTGGTTCCCAGGGTCTGAAACATGAACCCAAACCCTACAGTCCTAGTAGCTGGAAAACTGGGTTTTAAGAAAGCCATCAAGTTAGACATCTAGGTGTTTCTTTCCCCATTTTAGATGGAGATGTAACAGTTAACTTTGAAAATTCAAACGGGCACATGATACCCATCGGAGAGGAATCTACCCGAGAGGAAAATGTAGTAAAATCTGAAGAAGGTAATGGCTCTGTAGCTGAAAAGGCGCCACCTCTGGAGGAAAAGGCAGAAGATAAGAAAGGTAAAATCAAGAGAAACTCCATATTCTTTTACATCAATACAACTCAACATTGAGAATCAGGTCTTAGGCTCCAAATAGTGACTCTTAAGACCAGTTAGGGAAGAGGTTTGCAAATACAAAGAAGAGAGAAATTACAAGGAGTGAAGAGCAGTAGAGTGGTTTTCTCAAGTAGATTCATCCGTTTTATGAGTATATCCTTTAATTTTTTACTTGGAAGCATTAATTAACAGTAATCAGCAGATAGCCTCTTCAGTCATTAGAGATAGCTGGGAATATTATCCTTTCCTCAGGAGCTTTCCCTCAGGATTTTCTCTTATTTTTAGAAAAAAAATGCCACCAGTCTGAAAATCTTCTACTGCTTAGAAGTGACCTTTGTGAGCATGTCAATGTAGAGGGATGGAGGAGTATCAAAAGGAAGCTGGCTCTTCCCGCCCAGCCTCTTCTCTCCAATAGTGGGAGCTTGGCTGATGGCATCCATACCCCTGATATTGTAGGTTCTAATCCAGATTCTACACCTTTCTGAGAGAGGGACAGTTGACAGAGATGCGGGAGACTTTGGTTGCTGTATTGACCACAGCCTCAGCTTCATGATTTGTCTGTGCAGTTGGAAGTTTCAAAATATGCCAGGGGCAATTATGCCATTCCCCAAAGTCTTCTTTAAAGACCTTGGTTTCTAGAATGAATATGCTATGGTCAATTAAGTTACTTGCAAAATCTGTGTCTATCAAGGACCTCTCAAAACATTTTACAAGTTCCTGGTCACTGATTGATTGATTGATTACAACCCCCCCAAGACTTCTGTCACGTGCAGGAACCTCCAAACCTTTTACTTAAAGCAAATCAGAATTGAAACCCATACAAAGTAAGGATTTGTTGGAAAATTCTAGATGATCCCATGCAGTGTAGAAATGACTCCTCAGGAAACAGACTATTTCCTGTTCTGTAATGTCTGCCTCTGAGTTGGATGGCAAAAATTTTCAGACCTAGCTTATGTTCTGTAGGCATTGTGAGAATTCTTAGAAAGTGCTGAAAGCAAACTTCTCTTCCTCTGTTCTTGACCCAAGTCCTCTAAAGACAAAGAAAACAAAAGAGCACTTGACAGACACTGTAACTTAAAATCGTCCTCTGGAAGTCTATAACCCCCTAGTTGCATATATATTCGCCTGTAAAAATTTTAGAAGTCTTTATGAACAATCTGTTAGAAATTTATTATTTTGCTTTATTTATTCAGTATTAAGTATAGTATTCATGGGGCTTTACTTGGTCTTGTTCTATTGAAGGACTGGTTAATCTTACTGACTACAAGAAATTAGCTAACATTTTTAACAATCATATTCCTGGAACATAAAAAGAAAAGAGACCTAAATAGATTTCAGTGGGATTAATTTGAAAGTATTCAGGCAATTAGTGATTTTGTTGTTTTTGTTTTGTTTTGTTTTTAAGTCCAACTGTCCTGTCTCACCCAAACTGTTAAATTTCAGACCCATCTGAGGCTTGTCCCTGGTACAGCCTTTTCATATTCAAGAATCACACCCTTCGTTACACAATAGTGCCATCATTAATGCTTGCCTGGTCCATGTGGGATGTCAGTCAGTGGACTGGCCAAGCTTCAAAGGAAGTTTTCCCCTTATCAGCTTAATAAAAAGTTGCTGACAGTTTTATGCTAATGAAACCAGCAGACTTGATGTTCTAAAAAGATGGGAGACCTCATAGTCATAGGTCCATGGATATTTGAGAGGTGTTTTTGTTTTCTTATTCTTTACTTGGAATTAGTACATTTGGTTCTTTTTGGTCAAATGAGACGTAAGATAGCATCTTGCTTGGCTGGTGGGTGTGTCAAAAGATGGAATGCCGGACCTACTGTCACACCACCAGTATGGCAGCAAAGCCTCCCTCTGACGGCAGGAATGGCGCACCTGGCACAGCCACACTCAGAGTGAGGGCAAGCATTTGGTGGGGAAGCCACTTACTGAGCGTCAGCAGAGTGTCTTTCAGACCTCAGACAGTATGCAGTATAATGGGAAATAGGAAATACCTCATAGGGGCGCCTGGGTGGCTCAGTGGGTTAAAGCCTCTGCCTTTCACTCAGATCATGACCCCAGGGTCCTGGGATCGAGCCCCATGTCGGGCTCTCTGCTCCGCGGGGAGCCTGCTTCCTCCTCTCTCTCTGCCTGCCTCTCTGCCTACTTGTGATCTCTGTCTGTCAAATAAATAAATAAAATCTTAAAAAAAAATACCTCATAAACAAAGACAAGCACTTATTTCTCTGGGAAGACACCGTTAAATTCCAAAAACAGCCCAAGATTCACTTTTACTTCTGCCCCTTTCATGGTCTTGCCGGCAAGCAAATCCGCAATCCCATGTTCTTAATTAACCCTTTGGGTGTTCTTAATTCTCTTTCAGGGGGTGAAATCCTCCCTTTCCTTTCACAATTAAGCCAATTTATCCAAGAGCGTTATTTCATCTGTTTATTGCTTATGTTTACAAAACCGTATCTCAAACCCTTAAACTCCCAAATGCCTATACCTCTTTGTAAGGTAATATGTCAGTACTTTAATAACAGAACCATTGGCGTCAAAGAAAACAGAACAAATGGCAGATGCGCGTACACTGCACCATGTGCAGGTTCCACCTACAACCCTTGCGGGTTCCTGGGGCTCCAGACGACACTGGCCTCCAAAGTTGGGGCAGTGGTCTGGGACCTCCTCTGCCTACCAGTAGAGACTTTTCCCTTAAAACCTTCAGGGCTTCCAGTCTCCCATTATTCCTTCTCAGGAAGTGCCTTTGAATATATAAGAAAAGCTGATCTGCAATCTGTGATACATGCATTGGTATTAAATCTAAGAAATCTGAAAATTATTTGATATTCTATCTATTGAGGTGTTACAGCAAGCTTTCCATGAAGTAACAAGTGACTTACATGCGTTTGTTTCACAAATAATAATGAAGTCCTTCCATGGGTAGGATTTGCTGGGGCCAGGAGAAGAGTGGTGAGTCAGAAATGGTCTTTGACTTCAAACAGATCGTGGCCTGCGGGACCCAGCATGCAAACAGGCTATCGCCAAGCAAGATTCAAAGTATGGAAGGCCTGAGCACATGGAGCCAGGAAAGCTTGCAGTGGGGACCAAATTTCGTTCTTAGAAGTGGATATTTCCAAACTGAGATCTGAAGGAGACAAGGAGGTAGTCAGGTGAAGGAGAAGAATTGGGGCAGAGGTGCTCTCCTGGCAAAGCGAGGGCCACGCGCTGCTCTCCATTTAGTTCTAAGTGTTGACCTGATGGAAGGAGCCATTGTATAGGAAACAGCTATCCTCCAGACGTACTGTTTTGTTTGTTTGTTTGTTTTTTTAAGATTTTATTTATTCATCTGACAGATCACAAGCAGGCAGAGAGAGAGGAGGAAGCAGGCTCCCTGCTGAGCAGAGAGCCCGATGCGGGGCTCGATCCCAGGATCCTGAGATCATGACCTGAGCCAGAGGCAGAGGCTTTAACCCACTGAGCCACCCAGGCACCCCCAGATGTACTGTTTTAAAGCATTGTATCTGTGTTAGCCCAGCATGATTAGACAGCCCTTCCTTAACCTTCTTTTGAGAAGATAGTACTCATAGACGCCATCAGTTTATGTCATATCTTCAGGTCCTATGGTACTGAAAAATATAAAGGCTTCATTCATTACCTCTCAGATACAAGTAGAGAGTTTGTTTTCTACCAGTGTGGTGATGGTAACCATCGGCCAGTCGCATTCATTGAATAGACTCGTGTTTAAAGCCATGTGTTTAATGGGATGTGACATTTTCGACAAGAGGAATTTATAATTTAGTCAGAAGAGCATACTGTTGGCACACAGGGACACACACACCCACCTAGGGTTCTCCACAGAGTAGGCATAAGTATCGGCTCTTGGGCAAACACACACAGCATTGGTAGAGGTCACAGAGGATGGGGCTGTGGGTGGTCCTTGTCCACAAATGCCAGGAGCTTGCACACAGCATGTTCACTTTTCCCCTAGTTGGGATTGTCACTCCCAACTGCCACAGAGTGAACACGTCCTCCCTCCCAAGCCCAGAAACTGCATTCTTTGGGAGGCAGCTTTAGAATTTGAAACCTTAGACTGAAAGAAGAAAGAGCTCAGTGATAGGCCTGTGAGGACAGGCTAAGACCTGTGAGGGTTTATAGCAGGAAAGAAAATTGGGGTTCCTGGTGGTGCAGGTGAGTCTGGTGGGTTCTCACGTTGGACGGTATCATCGGGCTTGATCTCTGTGCGTATGCAGCTGTCTGATCCTACAGAGAGCCACAGAGAGAGGTATTTGCCCCACATCATAAAGACTGACAGATCAACATAGGTTTATATGTTTTATGTTAAAATGAAATGATTTATCTTTGGCATCAGCTTCTATTGTTCTCTAACCTAATTGACATTTGTGACTCAGTGGCCTTCCAGTTCAGACCAGGGAGGTTAGGAGACTCACCACTTAGTTAAAAAGATACAGTATGTAACCAGAAAGGCACACATACAAAATAGCCTCCGGTAAATACTGAACAAGCAACTCAGACCATAAATACTAGTAAGTTTAGGGGCAGGAGGGGACTGTGGTGGGCTTCACGGCTAGGGGAAAATAAAAGCTTTATTGATTACATACTATAACTTGGATCATTCTTATGTTAGTTATCTATGTGGATTGAGGGATACAGTCAAAAAAATGGCAGTTCTCACTTGCACTCACTACAGTGAGAACTGAAACAAAAGAAATACTAATAAAATGTAATGCATTCTGAAAATCACACCCTTTCTGGTCATTCAGTAATGGGAGATTAGATCCAGTCGAGGCTTAGTAGTCTTATCTTAACACTGTCCGATGTTTGTTTGTTTTTTTAATTGTGCTCCATTTTTAAAGAGATGCTGCTTAGCTCTTTGGACCAGAACTGTATTTTAATTTCGATCAGCCACCATTAGAAACAATACGGATGTGAGTACATGAATGAACATTCAGTGTCTCCGCTTCTCATAACGAGAGACAGACTGTTTCTCCTCCAGTTAGGCAAAGTCTTGTGAAAGGCTTCTGTTCTTCGGTATGAATTTTTTTTAATGAGTTTCAGCCCTTGTCTTTTCAAAATTGTTACTTGTGTTTACATTGCAAAACCAGTGTGGTATTTTGGGGGACTGTGCACCCTTTGTACCTGGAGTTGTGATACTGTTTGAAAAGGTCAGAGGAAGTTACTGGAAAACAGGAAGCTGCCCTTGTGCACTGTGAGAGCCTAAGAAAATTTTAATGGTAGAAAACAGTTTATTCATCAGTGCACTGTGCTTCCTGGAGAAGAGTCTACAGGGTCTTCCTTAGCATGGAATATGATTGATTTTTGGCCATAATTTGAGACAGCACTCAAATCCCTTTCCTGTTGGTGGGGCGTGAGTTCTCCTGAGAGAAAGTCCCTGCACCAAGGGTATGAAAGTAACGGAGTCCAGTCACTGCCTCGCTGTTAGTCCTCCCGGCGTTATGCACAGTGCGCTGACCTGCTACTCTCAGCGTCCTTCAGTATTGTTAAATTTAAATTTAGCACTCCTGCCAAGGCCCATATCCAGCAGCCACTGACTCATGGCTGGTGTCGGCCCCTGATGGTGGATATTGACACTCGTCCTCAAATAACTTCATCAAAGTAACTTGTGCGACCCTGTTTGATCGCAGGAATGATTTGTGGACCCTGATAATGCACCCAGTTTGGCCTTCATCCTGTGCACATTTGATCCTCTGTTCCCCCGGCCTGTGCTCTCCCTGCTGTGGCACACCACGCTGGTTCCGAAGGGCCAAGCAGCCATGTGTTTGTAACACTGTCGCCATATGTCTTGCTCCTTCTATTTATATGGTGTGTGTCTGTATCAGTCTGCTTCTGTTCACTTTCTCATTTGTAGAGAACACTGAAAACCACTCTGAAACACCGGCAGCTCCTGTTCCATCTCCTCCAGCTCTTCCTAAACCTAAACCCAAACCTAAGCCCAAAAAAACACCTGTGCCTCCAAAAGGGGCTGCCGCCGGGGTCAGCCCCAAGGGTGACGAAGTGCCTCCTATTAAAAAAATTACCAAGGCGCCCGGTAAGCAGGCCCCCATCCCTCCACCCAAGCCAACAAGCCGAAACACGACCCGAGAGGCTGGTGAGTATGCCCCCTGGGGGTTGGAGTCTAGGGTGTTTGGCTCTGGGGTGGGGCTCGTTGCTTTTTCTACCAACGGTGGCCTTTTTGGGCCTTAGAATGTAACACCAGTGGATTTCACTTGAGAATCCCCAGGAGATTCCTTTGTTGTTTATTCTACCAAAGGAAAGTCAACCAGTTGATCAGTTGACCTCATTATATTTGGGGTGAAGAGACCTCTTTTATTCCAAGTGTCCACTGTCTGTCTAAGAACCAGTAGAAGGATTCAGGGTGTAGTGTGCCTGATGAATGCGATATGTGATCTGATATCACATTATTTACAATTGCCTGGCCTTCTGCCTATTTGAGTTTATGGGTGGCTCTTTGGCTTGGATTTTCCTCTAAAATATCGTAAGTTGCATATCAGAATATGACACATCATTGACATTTTTGCTGGATCTTAGGATCTTAAATCCTTCCACATACCTAGTCATTTCTCTACTGACAGTTGTCAAAGGGTTCATATCACTCAGTCCAGCTCTACCCTCCACTTTCTACTGGAATCACAGCTTTTTCATCCAAGTTGAAAGTCACATGCTTAGTGTTCACTGTCCACCTCATCCCCAGACTCCCGTGTTATAAGGAATAACATCCCACAATGTAGTTAAAAAGTCATTATTGTATGTCCCAGGGGGTGTTTGAGGGACCTACAAACAACATGTAATATCTGTCCAGCTTTCCTTTCAAATCAGATATGCTTCATGCAGAGTGGAGCTCCCAGTCTTCTAGTCATGTGGCATAAAGAAGCCTACCACGTCGTCCAGCTGTAAAAAGACAATAATCAAAGTATACATGCTGAATGAGTTTTTTCATTCACATTCCCCCATGTTGTAGCAAACTATATTTTCCTCAAAATCAGTAACTTTCTTGCACTTGGCTACCCAGGATATGCCTTCATATTGATCTTTTTCCCTCCATCATTTATACCCATACTGCTCAGAAAATGGCTTACTTGATGGTATAGCAGAACGCCAAATACAAATAGATGTTTCTTTGCCTGTGCTCCTCTCTTCAGCCTTTGACCTCGAGTGTCTGGAATCGTCTAATAAGCTCTGAAATGAAATGTCTCAGAACACTGTGCTTATAGTGCCCACGGGCCATCTCCTCAGGTACCAATGGCCCTGTGTCCACTTTTGTCGGCATCCTGTGTTTCCCAGAATGCCTAGCAGACCTGAGGATTAAATAAGGCCCCACTGGCTGATGGTGTGAAGAAGAGTGTTGCTCTTCTCAGGCTGTCCCAGATAAACAGGGGTTTCATTGAGCCATACCGACAAGCCTGATGTGCAAGAATCCTTCTATCAAATATTGATAGTACTCCTTCAGAATCCAACTGATATTCCATTTGTAACCATTTAGAACTTTCTACATTTTATTTGAATAATGGCCTTTCAGAAAAGTTACTTCAAAATGCAACTCATGATTTTTAGTCAGACATTTCAGTTCTTATAAAAGCTATCAGTTAGGATTCTTCTTCAGTTCCTCAGTTAGTATAGACCCCCAGATAACCAGATGCTGGCTTAGCACATTCAGCTGCTTTGTGAGTGAAGTAAGGTCAAATCTCGTGTATTTTTTTTTCTTTCTCATTGTTACACACTGTGTTAACAACGGAAGTATTTAACTGAGGAGAGGTGGCTTTACTTTTTTAATCCTGGCGTTAATTCAAGGTAGCTTAAGCAACATGGTTGATTTCAGCCAAGTCTTGTCATTTTAGAAGAAACTTAAAGAAGTATCTAGAGAAGTGTGACTTGAAGCTCCACCCCAACCATTTAAAAAAAATTTTTTTAATTCTTTTTTTCTCAAGTTGAGCTGAAGTTAACTTTGCTATTAGAAAAGAAAGAATTGTCTTAAAATATATATATATATAATCCACATTAATATACATATGGGTGTGTGACATGGATTCTGTTCAATTTATGTATAGAAGTAATTGAATGTGTTTAGGCATAAAGTCCTTAGATCTTTGTTGTGAAAAATAAATTTAGAATGGACTTAGATTATAGAAGTATGCTGAATACCCTTGTCTTATTAGCAGGTGAAGATTGTTAGCTTGAAAGAAGTAATATGAGCAGGCCCAGACTTGGGATAGTATGAATTCTAGTTGTGTGTATCTAAAATTATAAAGCCCCCAAGCTATAAAGATATCCTTTAAGTCTGGATTTGTCACCAAATGAGAGTCACTCTTTTTTAGTATATCAGAGTTGATGAAGTCTTCTGTCTCATTGTCTATTCCTTTATTTGTTCTTCACCTCTTGACCCTCCCCCAACTGACTTCAGTAAAGGTAAGTTATCAAAACGTGTGTTGTGGATTGGCTCCACCATAATAACAAGGTATTTTGTAAGAGTTCTGTGGAGGATGGTTTAACCCTTCATGAAAAAGAAGGAACATACAATATTACAACAGAAAAAGCAATTAGGAGAAATTTATAAATCATACAGGTCATGAAGCAGAAGACATTCTCACAGGAGTTTAAAGGTGTTTGCCAAAATGATATAAAGAAGAGTTGAGCTTTTTTTTTTTTTTTTCCCTGAAAATGATTTGGTTGAAGGCAATCCTACCCAAATAGCTTTTAGTGGCCACAACCATTCTCGATGAAGACCCTCTAGGAACAGAAGCGCTAAGGAAGATTGATTTGTGAGGGTGTTTGTCACAAGATCTGGGAATGACACTCTTTTCCTTCAAATTATTCCAGTGCTACCCATGTAGAAATTTTCTGTAAAAAAAAAAAATAATAATTTTTTTCTGCCTTTTGATATTTTGTGGGTTTGGGTTTTTTAAATTTAAATTCAATTTAATGAACATGTAGTGTATTATTTGTTTCAGAGGTAGTTTAGTGATTCATCAGTCACATATCACACCCTGTTCTCATTACATGAAATGCCTTCCTTAATGCCCATCACCCAGTTGCCTTTTGATATTTTGAAGGGGACTTGTCTTTCTGATGTGGCCATGTGTTTTCTCTCTACCCCATCGCCACTGCAGGTGGAGGTATGGGCCACCATGTCAAGCTTCTTTCTCTGGAGCCATGGGGATAACTGGCTTAGAATTGAGTACCTTTGCCTTTAGTCCAGAAAGGAGCCACAGGGATATACCCTGGCCATTCTGAATATGGGCCACTCCACTCCCAAAAAGCATCATTGAACTTGTAGAATTTGTGTGATGAGCCCAACCTAGCACTCTAACCAGACAGCTGCTATCTATCCTTTATACACTATGATGTCCCTTCTTTGGGGTACACAGGGACTCATTCAGATGACCTATGAAGACAAGCAGCTGAAGACTTCCCTTCGGCTGGTGCAGCCAGAAAAAACTAAGAGGGACTCCTCAATCTCCATAGGAGAGGACTCTTGTCCCTTATAGTTTTGCCTTCATCATCATTGGCTCCCTCCTAGATTCCGGCTAGGGAGGAGGCAGAAAATATAACCATTATCCTTATTAGCCTACTTCCTTTTATTTGACAAATGTTAACATTTTAAAGGGAGCATCATAATTGACAGTTGCCAACTCATTTGTTTGTTTTAAAGGCTTCTTTGACTTTTAACACAAAATCTCTCTGTTTTAGCTGGTTCCTCTCATTCAAAAAAAACAACTGGGTCCAAAGCATCAGCTTCACCATCTACTTCCTCCACCTCGTCTCGTCCCAAAGCTTCAAAGGAGACACTTTCTAGCAAAACAGGGACAGTGGGAATCACAAAGGGCAAGAAAAAAACTGGCAAGCAGCCAACCTCTCGACTGTCCTCGGATGCAACCACGTCTGGCATGTCCAACCTTAAAGGAGAACCTTCTGAGACAAGGGTGGAGAGTCTCAAACCTGAGCAGACTGCCCCCGGGACCGAGGAGCAGACCACAGGCAAATCTAAGTCTGCAGTCCCCTCACCTCCTGTGGCTCCACCACCTTCTCCCCCCGCCCCTCCTCTTCCTCATGAGGAGCAGTGCACTGTTGCCTCAGACACTCCTGTTGTCCTAGTCAGCGATGGAGCTGACCTGCCCGTCCCTGCCTTAGACCCAAGTCAACTTCTCTGGACCGAAGAGCCCACCAACAGAACCACTGTCTTCTCAGGCCCTGGCTTAAGTGTTAGCAGAGAAAATGCAAAATGGTGAGTCGGGGGCATAAACCCCATATTCCGTCTGTATCCCATGTGCAACTGGGTGCTAAAGATCACTAAACCACTCTATTGGAAATGAACCTACTTGGTTTTGTCTTACAACTTAACCTAGTGATTGTTAGATAAGCACTCATATCATCCAGCCATTGGTTTTTCGTGGCCTGCCCCAGGAATGTCATAGGCTACCGGAGAAGATGACATCAGTCCTACTGGCAGGTACCACTTCAGATCTGTGGCTTTCGAGTAGATCAGAGCCTGTTTCATCAATGTTCGGCAGTCCCTTTTCTTTTCCCTGGACAGTTCCCTTTTCTTTCCTTACAGTGGTTATTTTAAGTCTCTACTACTTGTGTCCAGATGGGTCACCCGTTCCTGCCTACCTTCATTACAACAAGTCATTTAGCCTCTTCTTTCTCTAAGAAAATAAAGACCATTAGGAAAGAACTCTCTCGGATTCCATCCCTTTCCCCCCAGCTTCAGAGGGGCCCCCTTTCTTGCTTCCTCAATTCCCCACCCAACTCCAGTGTTACCTCCTCTCTGACGCATTTCAGCACTCATGCAGACAGAATTGGTTGTTGCATCTCCTCTGTACTGGAAACCCTTTTTTTCCTCTCCGTGGGACAGAGCTAAGCAGCATATCTGTTTGCCTCTGCATCCCCAGCAACCAGTGCAGAATCTGGTATGCCATAAACATGACATCATGCAGTTACCCAAGCCAGAAACCTGGGATTCATCCTCAGGGTTCTCATTCTTCTTCATTCCCTGCAGCTAATCCCTCACAAAAGGCCTATCCATAAAGGCAAAAAGGACATACTAGCTCTTCCATCCCACAGATATAAAGGGAGGGCTGTCAGAGTATAGTAGACTTCTGGAGAAGTCTTAGAGTTCTTAAATCCAACCTTAAGCCCAACCTCTCCTCTCCTGTTTCTAAGAATAAAACCAAAATTCACTCTTGTGATCAAATAATATTTTCTCTTAAAAAAAAAAAAACTTTGTCATATTAGACTTAAAAAATAGTACATTAATTAAGTTGACTTGGATCAAGAGATAATCATCGTTAATTATTCAGTTGCTGATAATAATCACCTTCATTTATTGAGTAGTTATTTAATAGTCAGGAACTGTCAGTTATCATTAATTCACATAAGTCTTATGTGAAATATCTCTGTTTAATAGATGAGAAAACTGACACTGAGAGAGGGAAAATACCTTGCCCTAGATTACCCAATTAGTAAGTAGCAAAGTCAGAATTCATGCTCAGAGCTGCATGGCAAATTCCATGCTCTAAGAAATTTTATGCATTTCCAAAGCACTTGCTTCTACTTCTGCAATTTCTTTCGTGTTTGTTTCTTGTTTTTTTGTTTCGTTTTTATCATTTTGAGCACCATGGTTTGAAGGAAAGCCAAGGAAAGATAAATGTTAAATTATAAATTATCTTACTTACTTGACACATTAGTAAACAATATGGGAGAAGACGTTGAAAGGAATGGCTATGATGTCCTTAACACCTCCAGCACATAGCAAATGACTTCTTTTAATTACACTGTGGTTTTCCAGCACTGCATTGAACTCCAACCTTCAGAACTCAAAAATCATTCTTTCAGGAAATTTCCTGCTTGCCTTCTATGCGCTGGGCACCGTACTCAGCACCAAAGATACAAAAGTAAGCAAGATGGGACGCCTGGGTGTCTCAGTCAGTTGAGCATCTGCCTTCAGCTCAGATCATGATCCTAGGGTCCTGGGATTGAGTCCCGCATAAGGCTCCTTGCTCAGCAGGAAACCGTTTTTCTCCCTCTCTTTGCCTGCTGCTCCCCCTGCTTGTGTGCGTGCGCGCTCTCTCTCTCTATCAAATAAATAAAATCTTTTTTAAAAAAGTAAGCAAGACCAAGATATTATAGTTAAATTAGTTTTTGCCAAAATAATATCCAACCTGCTCAGGAAGTACAAATGTTTAAGACAGATCTGAATAGATTGAATATATAGGTTTATTATTTAGTATACTAAAGAACAAGATAAAACAAGGCGATTCCTTAGAGAGTCTTAGGCAGTGAGAGAGCGCATATTCCAGGGTGACTTGACTCTGTCCAGCCTGCTTCCTCAGACCTATAGGGAAGACACTCTACTGTGCAAAGCACTGTGCTGCACGAAGAGGGGGACTTAATATCAGTCTCCAGCCCAAGTATACACAGGATTGTCAGACAAAAGAGGCGAGCGTCTGTTCCCTATTTCCATGGGAACTATGATCCGAGAGCAAGCTTAGGACATCATTAGACATCGAGGTATTTATATATAGATTTTCCTGTCACTCCGGATAAACATAATCCTTTCTTAAAAGAGAGCATTGAGATTTTCTTCTCTGAATGTTCTTCAAAGTTAAAATTTAAATTACAATTTATTCCACAGGAGTGGTTTGTTTGCTCTTGAGTTAATGAGCCTGGAATAAGTAGTCTCTCAAATTTTTTTTTTCCAAATTCTTTCTTCCATTTTTAGGTAGATATTTCAGTTAGAATTTCTAGCTCTTAGTCACTTGCTTTACTTAGAACTTTCCCTCAGTTATGTTTAGTGAACAAATGTGTGAAAATCCTGTCATCTTATGAAGAGGCTTCTGTTTGGAATACAAATATCAAAACTTTAAAGAGGATAAGTGACTATGTGTAAAAATATCTTCTTCTATTCACACATTGCAGGGTAGTAACCGTGTGGTAGATTTCTATTTATTGGCGGCTTCATTAGTATCATACAGGTCTGGGATAATTTAAGAAAGTCACTAAGCAGCCCATCCGGAGCCCATATCCAAAGGGAAATTGACTGCGTTTAGTCCATTTCCACGAACACTTGAGTTCACTGTTTCGTCCAGTGTGCCCAACACATGTAGGGGGCAAATGAGAGACAAGTCATGAATGGGTAGACACAAATTCGGAGTATAATAATTTAATGTTAATTATCTATATAATATGATATGAATATAACTTATAATGTCAAGTATAAAATACAATATAACATTTAATAGGTAGAATAAGAGTCTTAAGTCTGGGTTCTAGACTGGACTTGATACCTTGTTTTGGGCAACACACCCATGGTCTTCTCGAGTTCCGTGAACTGTAACTTACCCATCCCCTTATACTGTAGAACAGTTTAAGTCTGTAGATGTAGGCAGAAGTCTTTGAAAACTACAAAACATTATAAAATACAGGTGATGCCATTAAAATAATGATAGATATCATAATATATTAGTGAGCGGTGACAGAAACAAATACCAAGGCTCAGCCCTGAAGTATCTCTTGTTCTGCTCTTCAGAATGTGTTATTAATTGCTACATCTAGTAAATGTGCTGTGGTCACCCACAGTACCAGGGTGGCTAAACAAGGGTGGCCTCCAGTGGCAATCAACTAGAAATCCAGACCATGGAAATCATGGTTCTCACACTGTGGAAACAGTATGGTGGTTCCTCAAAAGATTAAACCTAGAATTACCATGGGACCCAGCAATTCTCCTTCTGTGTATATAGCCAAAAAAATTAAAAGTGGGTTCTTGAATAGATAAGTGTACACCAGTGTCCTTAGCAGCAGTATTACAACAACTAAAAGGTAGAAGCAGCTCAAATGTTCATCGACGGATGAGCAGATAAACAAAATGCGGCATGTGACACGATAGGATACTATTCAGCCTTAAAAGAAATTCTGACGACTTCTGCTAAAGCATGGATGAACCTGGAAGACATGCTGGTAAAGTAAGTCGGACACAAAAGGACAGATGTTGCATAATTTTGCTTCTGTAAAGCACCTAAAATAGCAAAATTCATAGAGACAGAAAGTAAAATGGTAGTTTCCAGGGGCTAAGGGATGCGGACAGGGAGTTATTATTTAATGGGTCAGTCTCAGTTTGGGAAGATGAGAAGGTTCTAGAGATGGATGGTGGTGATGGTTGTACAATCGTGTAAATGTTCTGCCACTCAACTGTATGATTTTAAATGGTCAAAATGGCAAATGTTATGTTGTGCGTATTTTACTTAGTAAAAATAAATATAATATGCCGTGCATAGTTTCCCCTTTGAAAACAAGAATTTTGGCTGTCGGAATTTTCTAGTAAGTGCAAATTTTTTAGAGTGCTTGGACCAATAACCACAAAGTACAGTTTTTCAGTACTTCAGGTTCTGATGTTTACCTGTTTTTACTACTCAAAGAACTGTTTTTTCATTTTTCAAGTTCATGGCAACAGCAAGCACATGGTTTGCACAAAACGGTCTTTCAGAAGTGTGATGTCCAAATTTGGATGCTTCTATTTATATCAGAAGACAATTTGGGGATTTTCTGAATCTTAAAATGAATATTACATTGTTTTTGATATGCTAGGTTTTCGATATGTTTTCAGTGACATTTTTTCTTATTCTAGTCTGTGAAAACTGGCGGGCTTTGTCTATTTATAGAAACCTTAAGCCAGAGACTCTTACCAAGCTAACTGATAGAAAATTATTGCATCCGTTCACATCACCTGTCTTGTAAAGAGCGCGTTTAACTTTGCCCCTTTCCATGTCACATTACTAATATATTCCTGTGAGAGGCAGTTTTCCAAATGGAGAAACTAAAACACAGAGATGATACATGATTTTTTGACTTGACACACTGGCTGTAATGAAAATAGGATTAATTCATATATCAGCTAAAGAAGGTGTGTCTTTCTGTCACTCCTCTTCTAGGTGTTGGGCTGCAAATCACTATGAATCCCACTTGTCAAGGAGCTTTGAGGGCTGAGATGGCAGACAAGTGAATGGTGGTGGAGGTGCAGTGGGCTAAGTGCTCATCGGTCTTCAGGTCACCTTAAAGGCCGGGAGGTGGGGCAAGGATCTAGACGGAAGGCCAGTGAAAGATTCCTGAAGAAGCTATGACTTTAGCTGAGGCCTGAAGGATAGGTAGGAGTTACAGGTACAGAATGAGGATAGACCAAGTCAAATATTGAGAAACTTCTAGTCCACTGTTCTTTCCACTGAGGCCCCATGGCTATGGAAAAATCAATTTGCAAAATACAGCTTTACCATATTCATGTACTAAATCATGTATCAATATCAGACATTATCTAGTCATTCCTTTTCATTTTGTAGATGGAGAATCTGAAACCTTGTGAATGAAGTCCTGCAGTAGTCCTCTTCCATTTCACTGTCCCTAGCTGCCTATGTTTGCTTTCTTCTTTCGCCAGCTTGAAAGATGCTCATGAAGCTAGAGCTCCCTCTCATGGTGTTGGTGTTGTCCCAGAGGGCTGCTCTGAGCTTCACGCCATCCATTCCCCACCCCCCTGTGTTGTTGTGCCTTTAACAGTTTTACAACCAAAGATGAGCCAGGAAAGGTAGCCCCTCAGCTGCTGACTCCTGGGCTGTTGGGAGAATCTTCAGAATCCTTCAGTGCCCCTGAGGATGAAGGCCAAAGGGAGTACCAGACCAATGACTCGGACTCTGATGGGCCTGTCTTGTACACTGATGACGACGACGATGATGAAGAGGATGAGGACGAGGACGGCAGTGGAGAAAGTAAGACTTTTTTTGGAAAGGTGGGGAGGAAAGTAGGGGATGGACAGAAGCAGGTACGTTTTGTAATGACAAAAGCCATCGGTGATCAGATAGCTGATGTTTTCTTTCCCCTCATCATATTCTTTTCTTGAATTAGAAACGTGTGTTCTAAAGTTAGCTTTTGATGACAGACCTTTCCAGAAGATGGTTCCACAGGGACCAAGGGGTCAGGTCTTTGTCTATGAGAAGTCAGAGCTTTCAAATGACAGAGATGTTTTCAGAATGATGGCCTTTCCACTCAGATCTTTCTTTCTTTTTTTTAAGATTTTATGTATTTGTTCCTGAGAGAAAGAGAGAGAGAGAGAGAGGCAGAGGGAGAAGCAGGCTCCCCGAGGAGCAGGGAGCCCAATGCATGACTCGATCCCAGGACCCTGGGATCATGACCTGAGCCAAGGGCAGACACTTAACTGGCTGAGCCATCCAGGTGCCCCTAAGATCTTTCTTGAATAAAGAGCATAAACTCAGATTCACTGGATTACTTGTTGGAGGTGTTTGAGACTTCCACTCACTTTTATACTAGAGTTTCAAGAGAGGGGAGGGAAGAATGAGTTGAGAATGACAAATACCTTTGAAGAATCAAAAAAATTGAATATTCCACAATAAGTGAGATAGGATGTCTTTTAGGAAGCAATGATATAGTAGTTGAGTCAGTTATTTATATATAACTTAGGGAATTGGAAAGTGCTTATTTTAAAAAATGTCTAAGCATCTTGACTTAAGAGTAATTCACTATGGAATTGAATGTATACATTGTGAAAAGTTGTTAATGATGAACCATCAGTTTGTCAAATTCCTTTTAGTTTGTACTAAACAGCAACAACAAAATCATTATCATCCACCTGGTGTTGACTATTCTCTGTTGAGGATTCTTGCTAATTAAGGATTAAAACATTGCTACTGCAGGTAAACTTTTTCCAGCATGATTTCTCAGTGAAGGAAAGGGGAAGACAAGAACTAACTGTGCAGTATAAATTTAAAAAGCTATGTTTTTAAGACTTAGAAAAGAAAGCGTTACGCAATCAGTAATTTCCGTGACACGCCGTCTCAGCAAAATAAACTTCAAATATCACTTTCCAAATGATGAGGTGATATTTGCAAGTTTTTTCATGGTGCCCCAGCATTTTTCACAACATTTTAAAAATAGTTCTTCAGTCTTTCAAAGTGAACTACGTCCAACTCAAAACTTTTTCTTTTTCTTTTTTTCCCTGAGGTTAATTAAAATTCCACTCTAGCATGTGGATAAAGAATTTCATCTGGACTCTGTTTAAAGTCCATGCCACGTGTAACCTGAGTGCTGCTTGCTTAAAGCCCTTTTTTCTACATTTCTGCCTCTTTCAATCCTCAGGTGCTTTGGCAAGTAAAATACGACGGAGGGATACTCTTGCTATCAAACTTGGCAACAGACCGTCAAAGAAGGAACTAGAGGACAAAAACATCTTGCAGCGTACATCTGAAGAGGAGCGGCAGGAGATCCGACAGCAGATTGGAACCAAGCTCGTCAGGTAACGGCTCCAGTTTTCGCACAGCACTCACCAAGTCATACTTCTCTCCCACCTGTGGTGTCCTGCCCAGCTGAGATCATTGTGAATTCCTTGGGTAAGGGCACACGTGGCCTGTGTGGTTTTCCAAAGTTGGTCCTGGATGGTGAACCACTCAAAGAACTTTCCCTTTGGCTTTGGTGTCACCCAAGTCTGAGCCAGGTGTCAACAATAACTTTTCCTATGAAGGACCAGTTCGGAGGTGGTGATGCAGCTACACCACTGTGTTAGTAACAGCATGAAAGAAGCCATGAGAGTGTGGTCGTGTTCCGATAAAACTTTATTCACCAAAATAGGCAGCAGGGCAGATTTGGCCTGTAGGTCATAGTTTGCCCAACTCTTGGCCTAATCCATGGGTTCTCTGGTATTCCTGTGATTGCCATGAGGTTCTACCCTGTAGGCCTAGAGACTCTAGAAATATCAGTGAGCTTCAATGGCCAGCTCCATCCAAGTTGGGTAACTGTAACCCCCCATCACAGCCTCTCCCTTTTAACTTTAAGCAAGTGGTTATCTGATTTCATATTCTGCCTCCAGCCATTGGAGGGTTTCTGCTTTGGCCACCAGTGACTTTGGAGGTCCATCGAACTGGCAGGTTTAATAGAAGTGAGTGCCAATGTTTGATGATCATTTTAAGCATATTTAATAGTATTATCCATTTTGCTGACTTTTCTCACTCTGCGTAAACAACAGAGTGCATCAGTTGGGAGAAGGGAGCAGTCTGGGATCCCAGGGCAGGATTTGGAAGTGGAAGAAGTTCCTCTCCTTGCTTGGAAGTGGAAGAATTCTGTGACTGTGCTGGACCTGTGGGGTTGGTGTGGGGCTGGGGTTCCAGAGGCTCTTCTCTGCTTGATAGATGGGGCCAACTGGTGACTTGTGGAGAGAAATGAGATGCTACACTGAAAGCCCTTGAGTGCCTGGATCGTAGCAGGCACACAATAGAATTAAATACTTTTATTAGTAATTTAAATCATTATATATCCCTTAAACAAGTAAAACATTTTAAAAAATTAAACCCAATATTGACACCTTGTTCAGTATTTCTGAAGAGCAACTTAACAATATGAAAAAAAGAAATCGTAGAGCACCCTCTTCCTTGACATGGTCATTCCATTTGAGAGACGATACTAGAAGAAAATAATCCAAAAGGGAAACAAAACCCGTACGCTTTACAAAGATGTTTATTTCAAGGCTATTTATAGCAGTGATGAATTAAAACAAACCAAATGCTTGAAAACAGGGGACTGATGAAGGACATTAGGAGAAGCTGACGTGGTAAACTAAGCATAGGGCAGTGGTTTTCTGACTGCCTCATCAAGGATTTCTTGGAGGCGATACTCGGGCTTCTGTGGGGCAACCCGGGCAGTGTGGGTGTGTTTGCGGTGGAACGGGAAGGACTCCTTCGCCCCACTCTTAACCATCCACCCAGAACAGCCTCTTCTGTCTGTTTTATATAGGGATTCTACGCCCAAGCCCCCAAAGTTTGAGAGCCTCTGTAAGTATACACATAAACCATAGCCATTAAAATTTTTGAGTAGAGTTTTTAGTGTCAGAAATATGTACATTTTACAGAATTGTTTTTCTACGGGTACTGTACATCTGATCACTGTCATTCAAAGATAAATCACCCGTAGTCCCTACCTTGGGGGACTCTGTGCATAGTGGAAGAGACAGAAAGAGATACTGCTTGGGGAGGTCAACTGAAAAGCGCCAACATGTAGGTCAGGAGAACTAGGTAAGAGGCTGTGCTCCAGCATTTAAGAGCCCTTGATCTCAAGCAAGTGAATTAATCCCTCATTTCCTCATTTGCAAAATGGAAATGGGTTACTCCCTTGCTGAATTGTTTTGAGGATCCACAGTAATGTAAATTAAGCACCTGGTACAGTGCCTTGGACTTTAAAAGTATGAGCTAATGAGAGCTATGATTATTGCCTTATCTTTATTATTACTTGTGTGATAAGTGCTCTGATAGGTGTGTGACCTGTGTGTGAGCGCTGCATAGGGCAGAGAACCAGGAGTTCAAAACTCACTCGCAGGACAGGTCAGACGCCCACCTGCAGGTTACTGTTTTAGTCATTTGTAAGATTTCAGGAGGCAGAGAAAGAGAGAAGGGTATTCCTGAAGGAGGAAACTCCATCAAAAAAAGGAGGACAATGTCTTTGGTAGAGGATGCAGTGTAGATACAGGATTCATGGGTGGCCCCTCACCTGGCTGGGCTCCTAGCTGCCTGGGTTGTTCTGTGGGCTCAGTTATGTAAGTTACTTTCAAGGTAGTTCTGGTGAAGATTAAACTTTAACAAACATTTTAATGAGGTATTTAAAATATCATTGATTTCAGTTCTTCACACCATTTCTGCCACAGGCATAATGTTAGAATTGATAGTATCTTACATTAAGATTACCTTCATACATATGTTTACATGGCACAAACTCATCCTACATCCAGAAGCAATTTTACAACAGATCTGTGATTTATGATAAATCAATACTATAAACAAGATCACGGAGAAAGTTATAAAGGGGTATTAGGTCATTCAGCTTTTGTGTAAAGAGTTAGCTACTAATCACAGATGAGCCTAGCTCTTCTTGAAGGCAGAGGGAAAGGGCCCATATATCTCAAGATAATTCTGTGTGTATTATAAATCCATTTGAGAGGCGCCTGGGTGGCTCAGTTGGTTGAGCAACTGCCTTCAGCTCTGGTCATGATCCTGGAGTCCTGGGATTGAGTCTGGCATTGGGCTCCCTGCACAGCGGGGAGTTTGCTTCTCGCTCTGACCCTCCCCCTCTCATGCTCTCTCTCTCATTCTCTCTCAAATAAATAAAATCTTGAAATACACACACACACACGCATGCATGCACACACACATATACAAATCCATTTGAGATCACAAAAGCAGTATTTCACTTGAAACTCTGTGCCGTGTAGATCAGGCATCTTTTGAGTTAGTATGAACTCCAAGCAGAAGACTTTCCTAGATTCTAATGATCTGTGTATTACTTAGAGGATGGGCTAAACTGTTCTAACAGAGACCAAAAAGTGCAGTGGTCCAAATGAGACACTTTCACGTGTTTATTTCCTTTTCGCAGAACAGTCCAGAGGTAAGTGGGCTGTACAGGGTGGGTAGGGAGCACTGTTCCTTGCAGTCAGCCGGGCACCCATATTCTGTCCTTTTGCTCCATGGATATTCTCATCTGCATGGTCCAAGCTGGCTCACATGATCGTGTTTAAATTCTAGCCTGTGGAGGAAGGAAAGAAAAAGGACGACACACTCAGTCATTTTAAGTGTAAAAGGCAAACGTTACAAATACCATTCTGCTCACATCCCACGGCAGGGACTCGGTCACATGGCCACACCTTGCTGCCAGGGAGGCAGAAGTCTCTATTGGGAGCCACAGCTGTATCTCAGGAGGTTCTAGATCTAAAAGGAAGGAGGAATGGATAATGGGGAGTAGGCAGCAGCCTCAACCACAATCTTTAGTCTCCAAACTAACAGAAAGGATGGTAACCTTAAAATAGATTTGTGTTTCTCAAAACAGGAAAAAAATACAGTTTTGTGTCTTTGTTATTTTATTTTGCATCTCCTGCCAAGGGGACCTTGTTTGTAACCTGCAGTATATCCTTTTTCGTCACAGGAGGCTTAGCCAGAGGCCCACGACTGAAGAGTTAGAGCAAAGAAATATCCTAAAACGTGAGTATCTTATATTTTACAACGATTCCTCATGTAACCATTAACAAGGTCCCTTTAGAGACAATCCATTTATCAGTAGGAAACCTTGATATATTTACTATCCACAAGTAATGGAAATGGCCCATTTAGATCACATTTTTATGTAATTTAAAAAACAATTTCTTGAAGTTCGTATTTTGTCTTAAAGCTTTAAGCCTAGTATCCCCCAGGCCAGAGTCATGGTTGTGACAGTTGTTTTTAAGAGAGATGAGATACATTTCATGTGTTCTTTTACCCAAATATTAAATAGAAGAAAACACTCTAGTCTGCTTGCAAATAAATGTCAAAGAAAAGGCCAAAGAATCCACAAGGAAATAAATCAAACATTCCTATATTATTATTAATAATACAGTTTGTTGCCACATTTAACAAATGACTCAATTTAAAACAGAATCATGGTAAAAGAAATTTTTGAGTCCTTTTCATTTTCCTTTGTTATGATAACTCTGTTTCCCTCTTGAGTTATTTATAATTTCTCGGCACTTAAGGAGTTCTCCATTCATTTTCCTACTTTATTTTCCCATTCTGCTTTCCCCTCTGTTTTCTTTGACTTTCCTTCTTACTGGCTAGTCCAGTAGAACTTCACTGGAGTTCGTATGTTAAAGCTATAAAACCAGCAGAAGTGGTCTGAGCTTATGTAGTGTATCAATGTGGTTACCAACCACAGTGAGTTAAGTAATGGATATTTTTAAATTGAGCCTAGCTGCAGTTTTATATATATTTTATTTTATTATATTAATAATATAATACTAATATATATATATTAGTGTTTTGTCTTTTTTGTTTTATATATTATTAACCCAGTTTCTAAAGAGCTTTTTATTGTACGAAATGTCAAAGAACAGAGATAGACAAAACCCCAGATACGATAGCAAGGAGCCATGGGCATGTGGATTTAAATCTTTCTCAGTCAGGCTCCTAGAGTCAGGCTGGTTTGTCTGGATGACCCCCACTCTTCAGTCAGAGTTGTTTTCTTTCTCAAAGGAACAGAAGATTTTAATGGCTTGTTTATACTATAGTTGCTCTTCCTAAGACGACCCAACCATGAGGACTGAACAGTGAGGGGAATTGCCAGTCTATGGGATTCTTTCCTTGGAATATTTTGGTCTGGCTCTTTGTGACCAAAAACTGGAGTAGAACCCAAGGAAGGACTGAAGTGGCCATCAGTGTGAAGAGCCAGTATGGAGATGGAAAAAGTCACGATGAGAAAGAAAAGAAAGTTGTGTTTTAGAGTTCTGAGGAAGAATGAAAGCAACGTTGAATTTTGACAACAACACAAAACCAACAAAGTTCAAGGCTTTTGATAATAGGTTCCTGGAAAATATTTGTTGAATTAAACTTTAGGTAAGCTCAAGGGCAGACCATAAGCTCCCAGCACACAAAGATTGTGTCTTATTGGATGCCTGATGCAATACCTAGGAAAAAAGGGAAGAACAGATGCTGGGTAATTCTTTCCTGCTTCTGTGAGACAAATAGTGCCAAACCACAGTGGTGTTTGGTTATTTGAGGAACTGTTTCATAGATGTAGAAATTTATCCCACGTTGATCTTAAGTGCTGTCTTGGCTTCTATACCCTATTTTCCTGGAGGTTCAGGGAAGAGGGAAACGCCAAAGTCAGCCTCAGATTTGACTCCAGCCCTTTTCTTACTTCCTTCGTAGTTTATCTAACCATACTTATTCTGGAAACAAAAGACACATTTCCAGTCTGGAGAGGCTGATAACTGGCTTATGATCTCCTGACATAGTATTGTATGGCCAAGGGAAGCAGAAAGGAGAACTGGTGGAGGTCATCCAGGGCATTCCACTGAGCCACCCCAGGGAACTCAGCAGCATAGTTTACAACACTTTATTCAGTCCCTTTGCCTCTGGCTTCTTCCACACAGATTGCTCTTTTTTGTCCATGTATTTCATCTCTGACTTTTGTTCAAAAGCAGTATGACTGACTCTTTAAAGAAAAGTCTGTGTGTGACATGGTGTGGTTTTTTTTTTTAAGGACACTTATTTTAACTAGGTCACCTTGTCTTGACAGACCAGGGAACTCATTCACAGCACAAACTCATTCAGCAGTTGTCAACTCTAAGCTCGCCATTAGTTTTATAAACATGAGTCAAGTGGCAGTCAGCGCTGATCGCTTTCACTGAGACCACAGGATACATTTCGTCTCTTAGTGTTTCATTCCAGCATCTACCTTACTCCATCGCTTTCCTATTTTACAGCATCGAGGCTTTTTAAAAGAACATACAAAGTTATATTTACTTATACATTTTAGAACCGATTCCTTAATGTTGTTAAAAGGAGAAAATAAGTTTTGGTGCTGGGAAGGTCAGCATTTGCCTTTGATGAAAAGAAATGTTCATGGAATACGTTTTTAGGGCAGCAGTGGAAGTTATAGATCTATTTAGTCGTGACTATAATTCCAGCTACATATTCTGTAGAAAAAAAAAATGTGTCACGGTACTGAGTGCTGCTTGTATTTTTTTTCCCAACATTTATTATTGAATTTTTTAAATATAGAGAAAAGTTGAAAGAGTTCTATTGCATGGAACACTGGGTGTGGTACATAAACAATGAATTCTGGTATACTTAAAGGAAATTTAATAAATAAATAAATAAAAGGGGAAAAAAGACTTTTACAGTAAACACCCATACATGTACTATTTATATTCTGCCATTAACATCTTATCACATCCTTCTTTTTTAACATTTTATCCTATCTTGGCTTAGCACATATCTGGCCTTCCTTTGATCCATGTTATTTTTTGATGCATTTCAAAGTAGGTTTATAAGTGCATTTTCTTTTGTTAAAAACATCCTTTTCGAAAAATACGTAAATCAGCAAAAAGAAAAACCCACAAAAAAATAGTTAGCTTTTTTTTTTAACCTAGTGTATCCAAATTGATGACTCAAGACTCTAATATCGCAGCTGCCAATGTTTTATCTTCTTTTCTGTCTTCTTTTAGCTAATCCATAAGATGCTGTGGGCAACACTTGCTAGCTGGGCAGGTTTCCTGCAGTGCCCCCGGCTGTTAAGCCACATGTATTGTTGGTGTGTGTGTGTGATGGCAAACACTTCCTGTGGCTGTTCTAAAAACCAGGGAGTTTCTAAAAAACTCCCTGCCCCCAGCCCTGCTCTGAGGCCTTACTGAAGGCAAGATTTGTCAATGAGCTAGGTCACTTCCTTCATGAATATCCCTCCAGTCTGTTTAAAGGGACCAGAAAGGTTTACATCCTACTCTGTAATTGGCCGTCTAATAAGCAAACAAAGGAGACATTTAAAAAACTCAGGGAAGTTTTTTAAACTAAGTTAAGATTTGATTCTTTGTAAGAGATTTTACAAGTTATTTAGAAAAATGTGGAACAGCAGTCATGTTGACTTCCCTCCACCTCTCACTTTCTTTAACTTCTTTAAAAGTACAATTTTAATATGGAAATACATAAAGAAGTCAGCTCCTGATGTCAAAACACATTCCAGGTGGTAAAATCCTGTTTATTTAATTCTTGCAACTGCAGTTGGCCCTTCTCTTTTTGCATAGGTCACATGCTGTCACCCAGGTGGACACTATGCTTCTTAATAAGGTGAAATTATTGAATATTCCCTCGTGAAAATTAAAACGTTTGTTGGCCTTGAATCGTAGTTGATATCCACTTTTCCTGTCTTTGGAAAGTACCTTTAAAAATAGAGCACAGTCACCATATAGGAGGAATTGACTAAAATGCTTTGAGGATTATATTTTCCCTTTTAGTAGTAATATCGTGATAGGCTGACCTTGAAAAGCCTCAGTTTGAATCACATGACCACAAGTTTGGCTCCTGTCTATTATATATAATTTATAACCTATATGCTTTATCCAATTCATGTAAAGTAAATATTTGACGCTAAGCATGTATTTTAAGGATACCAAAGGACATACATTTTGTGAAGCAGTTAGAAAAACCTACAGTGTTTGCATAGGAAGAAATCTGAATTATAACAAAATTTGGCACACAGGCACTTCACTGAAAGCATACTAACCGAGTGTTCCTTGTCTTTGCAGCGTGTTTTCAGTTTATGCTTACTCGTCTAAATAACCAGCCAGATCATCCTCTTATGAATTAAAATTAGTATTTTGGAAGAACACTGAAACTTTTCCCTGTCCAAATAAAGAAAATTAATAGATAATTTAGCATGTTCAGTTAACAAATGCAGTTGGTACAAATACTGAATATTGATACTTTATTCATGATAAAAAACAATCTTAGTGGTAAGAAGTCTATTTGAACTTTAAAAATAAATTTACCTTTTCATAGAGGAAACTTTTCTTTTTCAACCTTTTGGTTGAGCCTTTAGATTGTGTGATGTTCCGTCAGTAGAATTCATAACAGCATCTTCTAAAAGATAGTCTTTTGTAAGCATTGGTGTCCAAATAGTGAAAATCTGTGCTCACTTATTAAATAAACGATGAGCTGCTGGAAGCACCAGAGAGAAGTTCATCAAATAAGCAACCATGAAAATCTGAAGGGGGTGTTTATTTCTTTAAAACTTCTGGTCATTTTTCTCTTCATCCCATCCATTGGACAGTATTCATTAAATTGGCCATTAAATTGTACCATTTGGTGAAGCACTAGAGAAACAGACAACTTTGGAAAGTCAAAGTCACAAGAAAATAAATCATCTCCATCAACAGTACACCATAATAACCCCATTCAGAACATTCTGGTTTGAAGGCAGAGTCCAAAGAAATGACTGCATTTTGCTTCTGTGGAAACCAAAGCAGACAAATCAAGTATTTTGCTTGGATTTGAGTGGAAGTCAACTCAGACATGCATCAGATGGTTCTAATTTGCTCTTTTGATATGTCTCAGATTTTCATGTAAGGGCCAGATCCAGAAGTAAATGTTTATCTGTATTCTGATAAATGGTGCTTATAAGCCCAAGAGATGTTCAGCAATGAAAGGTTTTCACCAGAGTGTGGGCACTCCTGTAATGTTTTTCAGAATAGAGTATGAAGTCAAGAAACTAAAAGGTTTACAGTTAGTAAGGAAACCAATCCCATAAGAAGAAAAAGTTTTTATTTTTATATATATATATATGTGTTTATGTATACATAAACATATATATGTATATATATAAACATTTTATATATACTTGTATATATAAAACTTATATAAACTTATAATATGTATATTACATATAGTGTATATTATATATATTATATATTGTGTGTATATATACACAAACACATACACAAATTAATGAACAATTTTTCTGCAAAATATTTTGAAGATGGTGGAGTGTTTGGTCACTATCTAAGTCAAATAATTGTGGCCTGATCTATTTTTCTGATTATAAAATCATTCATAGTAACTAAGTCTTCATGCCTTTCCTCTCCCACCCCCATTAATAAACAGAAAAGAATGAAGAAGAAGAACAAGAAGCAAAAATGGAACTTAAGCGCAGACTTAGCAGAAAGGTAATGAAACTGTGATTGTTAATAAGCATGTGTGTTTTGGGATCTACTTCATTATTTATTTATTTATTTTATTTTAAAGATTTATTTATTTATTTATTTATCTGACAGGCAGAGATCACAAGTAGGCAGAGAGGCAGGCAGAGAGAGAGGAGGAAGCAGGCTCCCCGCCAAGCAGAGAGCCCGATGCGGGGCTCAATCCCAGGACCCTGAGATCATGACCTGAGCTGAAGGCAGAGGCTTTAACCCACTGAGCCACCCAGGCGCCCCTCTACTTCATTATTTAAATGCAAATCAGCTCTTTACCTTTAAATCTAACATTGAGGAATAATTATTTCTATTAGCCAATAACCAATCATAGACATTAAAATCAATGTAACGCATATGATATGAATTATACTTATAATTGCATGCTATGCTAATTTTGAAAAGCTAGCAATAAGAGTTTTCAAATTACATTTACTGATTATGAAAATAACATATAAGCTATGTGATTTTTTTTTTAAGTGCAGAAAGAAACAAAAACAAAAAGAAAATCACAAATGTCTTTTATTCAGAGATAACCATTATTAACATCTGAATATAGTTTTTTAAAATGCTCATGTTTTCTATGCAGTTTTGGAAATATTAAATAAATATGAAATTGGAGATCTGCCACTATTCCATGTGAGCTGGGTCAGTAATTAAGTGAACTTGATCACCCAACCTGCCTGCTGCTGTGCTACCCTCATTGACAAGTAGCTCACCTCTGAGACTCAGTTGTTTCCACCCATTCATGAAAATATAAATCTGAGGGCATCTGGGTGGCTCAGTCGGTTAAGCAGCTGCCTTCAGCTCAGATCATGATCCTGGGGTCCCAGGATTGAGTCCTGCATCAGGCTCCGTGATTAGCAGGGAGCCTGCTTCTCCCTCTGCCTCTCTCTCTCTCTCTCACTCTCTTTTTCTCATGAATAAATAAATAAAATCTTTAAATTATATATATATAGGGGCGCCTGGGTGGCTCAGTGGGTTGAGCCACTGCCTTCGGCTCGGGTCATGGTCTCTGGGTCCTGGGATCAAGTCCCGCATCGGGCTCTCTGCTCGGCGGGGAGCCTGCTTCCCTCTCTCTCTCTCTGCCTGCCTCTCTTATCTACTTGTGATCTCTCTCTGTCAAATAAATAAAATCTTTAAAAAATATATATATATATATATATAAATCTGATACCTGGGCCATCACTCCTTTCTGTAAGTGTTAAAATAATAATAGTCTTCGGAAAAATTAAGACCTGTCAGAGTTGATATTTCATTATAAATCTGTATTCAGTAATTCTTCAGATATACCTTTCACACCTTGTTAAGGCAGGATGAGTAGAATATGACATCTGCAGGGAGGCATGTGACCTGACCCACATTTATCTGGGCTGGCTGGGGAGTCCACACAAAGGCATTCTAAGGCAGGGAGAAGAAACCCTGTTCCCATGGAAAAGTTGAAGATTGTATTTTGAGAGTTTTTGGTTTTGATTTTTAGGGGAAAAGATCCTTAATTCATCTTTTCGTTTTTCTTTTCCAAAGACTCTAAATGACAAGTAATGATCAAGCTGAGAAAGATTCTGTAAACTGAATTGCTAGAGGCGGCTCTTCTAACATTCCGTGGCTGCCAAGTTACCGGCTACAGATCAGCAATAGCCTCTCCTCATTGTTCCAGGCTCACCCCTGCCATATGAAATAATCTTTTCTGCATCCAGCTGAGCCCCGCCAGGAGGCAACAGAACCCACCCTGACCCCTGACCCGTAGCCCCTGAGTCCCACTGGCCTCCACTCTACAGAGCTCTCTGCCATAGATCCAGGACATTCCGTAGCACTAATAGCACAGTCCTAAAGGGCAAGACTGGAGGAAGAACTTCTGTGGTCTCTGGTCACCTGTCTTTGGGCACTTCCCAGAGGCAGTCATTTCTCTACTTCCTTAGCCCCGCCTACCCCAGAGAAGCAGAAAGAAGCTAGCAGTAGAGATTAGACAACAAGTGAGAGTAGAAGAGAGCCACTTAGATCATTCTTCCCTCTGTCCCTTGCCTACCAGGGCTTTATGAAGCTAGAAGGAGCCGCCATTGCCATATCCCAGCTCAAGTGAGCTCAGACAGACCTTCTAAAAGTCCTCGAGGGACTTGAATGTTAGAGTATTGACCTAGGTCAGCCTCTCATTTTACCCAAGGGAAACTGAGGCTCCGAAAAGTGGGGGTTTGTTTGTTTGTTTGTTTTTTACCACAAAAACATCACTTTTGTGTGTCATAGTACTTAATTTTTTTTAAAAAAGTGAATCTTTGCAAATGAGGAACCCCTCCAAAGAGGACCACTTAGATAGTGGATGGGCCAGCTGTATGCAGGTACAGATACGGATAGAAAAGGTACTGGGAATAGACGGCATGCGTATAACAGAGGCCTGGGTCTTGACATCTTCAGACCGAGAGAGGCCACAGAAGCATGAACCTCAGGAGAAGAGAATAGATAATGCCTGTCAGCAGAGCCCGGACTCTTTAGTCTCTCAGAACCATCTCTCCTATTCTTGGACTTGGGAAAGGAGAGCAAATACACAGGGCTGAGTGAATTAAATAGAACTATGAATTTGAATTTGACAAGGACCACAGGAGGGATCCAAGTCATTAGAAGTACCTTAATCATCCCAGCCTGTTTTAAGCAGTTCTGGCCCAATGAATGTCCTCCTCTGTGCCCCTGCTGATTTCTGCACAGCAGCTTCTGCAGTAAGCAAGGGTAAGGTCAAATCTGGGCATGGGTCCCTAGTCTCACCCAGAATACTGCTGTAAGCACAGCCTTCACCAGACCGTTTCTTTGTCATAACTTTGTGCATTTCTGAATATAGGAGTTTAATATAATAGGAGCAGAGATCTCATTTCTAGAAGTTTTATTTGGCAGAGAGAGATCAGAAGTAGGCAGAGAGGCAGGCAGAGGGAGAGAGGAGGAAGCAGGCTCCCTGCCGAGCAGAGAGCCTGATGCGGGACTTGATCCCAGGACCCCTGAGATCATGACCTGAGCTGAAGGCAGAGGCTTAACCCACTGAGCCACCCAGGTGCCCCTCATTTCTAGAAGTTTTAAGCGTACTTTTGTCTGGATGATTCAGTCTCCAAACCAGCTAGCCTCTATCTGGATTGCTTTTGTGTCTGTGTTGCTTCGTGCTCCTTGTGTCAGAGATGACAGGTGTCTTTATGCCAGGCAAGTTGCGGAAAATAGCATAACGCAGATGGCTGCCAAAGCCTGTGACCTATCTAACAATGATGATTTTTATAGTCTCAGAATTAGGGCACACTGCTTTCGGGTTCTCATTAGAAACTCCCAAGATGCTGCTGCCTTTTTTTTTTTTTTTCCTTTTGGATATCTGAAAGTGACCTTATTTAACCATAACTTTGAAGTTCTCTATAGAAAACTTGCCACCATGAGGCTGTAAATGGTTTCCTAAACTTGTCCCTTCTTTTCCCTATCCCCCTGCAGCTCAGCCTGAGACCCACAGTGGCAGAGCTACAAGCTCGAAGGATCCTGCGGTTTAATGAGTATGTAGAAGTCACTGATTCTCCCGACTACGATCGCCGGGCAGACAAGCCCTGGGCCAGGTTAACACCTGCAGACAAGGCAAGAGCCCTTGTGTTTTTAGCCATGATTTTATTTGTTCATGATTTTATTGCTTTTCTCAAAGCTTTAGTATCCACTTACCCTTCCTCTCCCCAGATACACATACACAGTCATCCCACGAGGCTAGATAGTACCAGATCGGTCCACAATTTTCTGCCTTGGTTATTTAAGCCACTTAAGTGGTATATTTAGTAATATCAGTGAGGTTCTTTCAGGTAAGTCTCGGAAAAATTCATTCTCAGTTACCATGTAACGTGTCTGCATTTGTGCCTGGATTGAGGGTGGGGTGGTCCCCCAGCCATGATTTATCCTTACCTTTAGAAAATATAATTTATGCAAGTTATCATTTTAAAGGGGTATGTTAAGGGGTGTCTGGCTGGTTGAGCTGGTAGAGCATTTGACTCTTGATCTCAGGGTCATGAGTTCAAGCCCCATGTTGGGCATGGAGCCTACTTAAAAATTTTAAAAAATAGTAATGAATAATATAAAGGGATATGTTAACAGTGAGAAAGGTATTGATCTATATCAAGATCAGCACACTTTTTCTATAAATGGCCAGAATAAATATTTTAGGCTTTGTAATCCATACTGTCTTTGTTGCAACAGCTCAGCCCTGCCATTAGCGTATGAAAACAGCCATAAGCAGTATGTAAATGAATGGATGCATATGTGTTCCAATAAAACTTCATTTACAAAAACAGACGGTGGGCCAGATTTGCCCTGCGGGCCATGTCTTACCAATCCCTAATCTATATCATAGCTCACAGTCCAGAAAAACTGAAGTGTATAATGGGTTGCATCATGGAGAAAGACTATTTTATGAATAATATGATTCCAAAGCCAAAGAATTTTGCCAGCCTTTTATTTCCAAAGTCTTCACTTTAGGATTTTCCTGATATTCCTAATAATGATTTCTGTTTTCTTTCTTCTTTTCCCAAGTAATGATTTCTAAATTTTGTCTCTGTGCAAAATTGGGTATCAAATAAACTCGTGCCATATCCAGTGTTAATGCGAGAGCTAGGTATTTTTTTTTTTTAAGATTTTATTTATTTATTTGTCAGAGAGAGAGAGAGAGAGAGCGCACAAGCACATGCAGACAGAGTGGGAGGCAGAGACAGAGAGAGAAGCAGGCTCCCTGCCAAGCAAGGAGCTGGATGTGGGACTCGATCCCAGGACGCCGGGATCATGACCTGAGCCGAAGGCAGCCGCTTAACCAACTGAGCCACCCAGGCGTCCCGAGAGCTAGGTATTTAATTCCATGCTGTACGTTTTAGTAGGAGGCTTCATGCTACTCCATGTCAAGCATATGTTGGAGATGGAGATCAGAAATCATTTGCTCAGGGGCCCTTGGGTGGCTCAGTGCTTAAGCGTCCAACTCTTGATATCAGCTCAGGTCATGATCTTGGGGTCGTGAGATTGAGCCCTGTGTCTGGCTCTGTGCTCAGTTGGGAATCTGCTTGAGGTTCTCTCTCCCTCTCTCTCAAACAAACAAGCAAACGAACAAATAAATGTTTAACAAAAATCATTTGCTCATAAGAAGAAATGAAATCTAGAGAGGAAGAAATGAAAACTGGGGAGGAAAAAGATCATAAAGGATGCATGTGTGGAATGAGAATAGAGGGAAGGAGGGCCCTGACAAAACAGTGGTAGATCACAGAGAAAAAAATGTTTGTGAGGTGGGGAAAGAGGAGACCAAGGAGAAGATGTAACCCAACAGCCTTGAAGGAGAAGGTCAGGTCACAAGTGGTTAGGAACATGGTAAGAGGGGCATTTTGGTAGTCTGATGGGTGGAAGGTTGACTAGTGGAGACAAAGAGAATGAAATACAACCTCAAGAGTCTTGGCCGTGATGGAAAAGTGAAAGGAGGAGGAAGTCAGGTGAGGGGTGATGACCATGGAGGCTGCAAGCTTCTATAAATGCAAGAAACAACCTGAGCACGAAGAAGGAGCCAAAAGAAAGGGAGAGGTGGACTATATATTAGAAAAGGTCGGTAACTGATACAGTAGGGCATAATCAGTGGAGCACCAAGAGAATGTGTGTATGTAGAAAAGGCAAGGAAGAGACCCTTGAGGCTGGGATGGAGGGCACATGCTGAGGAATGTGCCCTGATGGAGGAGGCTTTCGCAAGGCAGGTAAAATCACTCAGGTTGAGAGCAGCCTCCAGGGGATGAAGAAGACGGATACTCAGGTCATGTGTCAAGCTCACCACCAGTCAGTGCCTCATTTCCTGAAGGAAATGTCAAGTTTCTAGGGTACCTAGAATTGCTTGTAAAATACTTAAGGTGGTTTCTTACCCTCATACCTGTAACTCCCTAGGTAACCTCCAGCCCCGTGCTGTTCCCTAGGTGTCCAAGAGGAAGAGCACTTGGCCTTGAGAGCCTTGTGTTCTGGTAAGAGGGTATTCTCATGGACACAAGTGCAGTGAGTGACAGACAGTGAGTGTGTGGAGCGTGAGGGAGCGTGAGGGGGAAGGTGGGAGGATTTGGGGCAAGCCCTCCCAGCCTTGAGCTGAGCCTTAAAGGTGTCTCCTGAAGCACGTTGTGGACAGTGGGGGCCTGCCGTTTGCCTGCTGCTCACCGCTCACGTCCAGGTGTCCAGCAAGTTGTCATGGGGTGTGAAAAACATGTCTTCCTCTGGGAGCCCCTCTCGAGCTGATGTGAATCGCTGCTAAGACCACTGAGTTTGTTTTATCCTGATCGCAGCCCTCTGCTCTTCCCTTTTCTGCCTCCCACTTAATTCTGAGTGGTTTCCACTGCTTTATTCGCCTTCCATGCTTTATCCTCACCTTTCAGCAGCAGTAGACCTCACTTGTGACCTCATGTGGTATCTGATGCCCATAAAGAAACACGAGACTTTAGGTCAGATGTAGTCTTCAGAGTGAGTGTTAACAACGGATAACATTTCTTTCTCAACCCTAACGCTATCTCAGGCCTTATCTTACACATTCTTCCAGCGTTTTATTTTTTAGTTATGAATTACATTGCATGATAGAGAATATATGAAACAAATGTACCATTTTAATAATAAAAAGAAGACATCTGTTTTATTAATCCCTTAATTCAGGTATTACTAATACTAATACCTGAACAGGGCCCCATGGACTCCTCCCCAACTGCTTTTCCCTCGCTTCTGGAAGGAATAACCACCACGGCTTTGTGTTAATCATTCCCTTTCTTTCTTTTCCTTTTAGGAGTTTAACCACCTTATATAAACCCATAAACAATACTTATGTATTTCTTGATTTTGCCAGTTTGGGAGTCTTAGTGATTGGAATCATACAACATACTTCTGGGTGTTGCATCATTCAACTAACAAAAGAATTTGGGTTGATGGACTAGGTGATAGTTATTCTTTTTCATTGGAATATAGTATTTTGTTATAGGTATAAGTCACAAAGTAATTACCCATTCAGTTGCTAATTATTTAGTTGGTTTCCAGATTTTAGGTGTACAAGCTATATTCTATGAAGATTCCTATATCATCTTCAAGTTCACTGATCCAAGGTTTTTTCTAACATATATTCCTGGTGATGGAATTGCTGGGTCCTACAATATAGGGGTATTCAGCAAAATTAGGCAGTGTCAACAGCTTTCCAAAATGATCGCTCTGGTTTACCCTTTCACAGCAAAGGTTACCCGTCATCCAGTATTCTTGCCAACATGTGATAGTTTTTTTTGTTTTGTTTTGTTTTGTTTTTTAACATGACAACCCAGTGGTTATGAAGTAACATCATTATACTTATACTTTGCCTCTCATTAATTATTAATGAGGTTGAGCATATTTTCATACCTATTGGGCATTCAGGTTCCACTTCTGTACCTTTTGTCTATTTGGGGGGAGTTGTCAATTTCTTGTTGATTCATAGGAGTTCTTCATATATTCCAGTTTATATATTGCAAATACATATGTATCTTCCAATTTATGACATTTCATTCTCTTTATGGTTATCTTTTGACACAAAGAGATTTCTTAAATTTAATGCAATGAATTTATCCACCTTTTCTTTGTGGCTTGTGATTTTGTTTCTTTGAAAAAATTCTTCTCATACCAAAGTTGTAAATGTATTCTGCTAGACTGTTTTCTAAAACATTTATAGTTTTGCTTTTCACATTTAAATTGTTAATTTACCTAGAACTGATGTTTTTAGAAGATATAAGATACACCTTGAGCTCTGTGGATCATCTTTAGTATGTTTCCTAGGTTGCTATTTGCTCTTTAATCTTTCTCCTAATTTTCTTGGCTTTATTTGTTCATTCTTTTCTAACTTAAGGTGAACTCTTTAAATCATTAACCTTCCAAGGTACCTGGGTGGGAGCATCTGACTTTAGCTCAGGTCCTGATCTTGGAATCCTGGGATTGAGCCCAGTATCCCAGGCTCAGCTGGGAGTCAGATTCTCCCTCTCTCTCTGCCCTTCCCGCAAATCCCTTCCCGCATACCACCACCCCTGTTCTCTCTCACATGAATAAATAAAAGCTTTAAAAAAATAAGTCATTAACCTTCTTCCTTTCTTATCTTCTGATAGAACCACTGAGGGCTATAAATGATGCCATACGTCAGTGGTTCCCAACCATAGCTGCATATTGCTCTCAAGGGCTGGGGTGGGGAAGCTTTAAAAATGGTGATGCCTGGGTCTGGGTCCCACCCCCAAAGATCCTGATTTAAATGGACTGTAGTGTGGCTTTCAATATTGGGATTTTAAAGGTATGTGGTCAGTAATTATAAATGTCCCATATATCCTTAAAAACAGTGTACGTTCTACAGTTTTGGGGTATGGAGTTTTAAATATGTCTGAAACAAGTTTGTGAGTCTCATTCAGATTTCTGTATCCTTCCTTTTTGTTTGTTTTTTTGTCTACTTGGTCCCAGACCAAGAGAAGGATGTGTTACCTCTACTAACTGCATATATGCATCTTTCCTTCTTTTTATAATTCTGTTTTGCTTCCTATATTCTCAGATTGTGTCAATAGAGGTATATAAGTTTAGGATAATTACATTTTCCTAATGAAGCCTTTATTATGTCACTCTATCCAAGAAGTGCTTTCTGTTGTAAAGACTGTTTTATCTAATACTATTTTAATATAAAGTTGAGTTATTTTGGACCACCTTAGTGCTAGGAATTCAGGCTGTGAACCCATGTGAGGGTTACTTACTGGTTCATATTCTCAGGGTAGATTCTGCCTCACCTGCTAAGCACCAGCATGACATTATCTATGTTATCCTCTGGGGATCAGACATTCTAGCGTACCCTTCACTGAGGCTATGCCATGAGACCCCTCTCTATGGTGGGAAGGTCATTCATTTGGCTTTCCACCTTTGGCAGATTTCGTCCCTGGTCTTCATTATCTCACCACACTATGAAAATGACCGCCCTCAGTCACCACATTTAACATAGCAAATGCCCTCAAGGTCAAAGACAGTGCCATTGCTCAGCTTACTTCATTTCTCTGAGCTTCATCTTCATTTATTCTTTCTGTCAAAGTATAGTTTACTTTCTTATTGGCTGATCAGTACATTTGAAATAATTTTTAAATGTCATGCTCAGCATTTTGTTGCTTTTCAAGAGAAGGGCTAGTCAAGGCACATAGAATGTTGTTTTGTAAAATAAAAAAAAATTTAAAAATATAGTGTAGGGGCGCCTGGCTGGCTCATTCGGAAGACCATGCAATTTTTGATCTCAGTGTCATGAATTCAAGTTCTGTGCTGAATGCAGAGATTACTGAGAAGAAAAAAAAATTTTTTTTTTTTAAAAAAGAAGAAAGAAATAGTGTACACTGTTTACAACTTTTCTTCCATTCTCCTCCTCTAGTTGTGGGCTTTTGGTCATTCACCTCTCATTTATTGGCTGCTAGATTGCTAGATGACCCTATTCAGTCACCATTTCTGTGTAGTGAACTTCCCAAAACTTAGTGGCTGAAAATGACAACCATTTTATTCTATCTTACAGATTTTTCTGGATTGGGGATTTAGTCAGGGCTCAGCTGGGCAATTCTTCTGCTTTTCGTGAGGTTGATTGTGGTCACTCAGTGTCCCTCAGCTGACAAAGAGTTTGCTCTGGAGGGTCCCAGATGACTTCTGTACATGTCTGGTGTCTTTGAGAGGATGGCTCAGAAGCTAGGCTCGGCTGGGGCTGTCCACCAGAGCACCTACACATGGCCTCTTCAGTAGAGTGGCCTCGGAGTTGTCCGACTGCTTACGTGGTAGCTGGCTTTCCCCAGAGCAAGTGCCCCAAGAAATTAAGGTGAAAGCTGTATGGCCTCATCTGACCCCACTTCAGAAGACACCTAGCCTTACTCCACCACATTCTTTTAGTTACAAGTGGGTCCTACGAACGGCCCAGCTTCAGCGCAAGGGGCATTAGTTCTGCCTCCCAGTAGGGGATCGGCAAGGTCATACTGCAGAAGAACTGGAGGGCTGGAGGTGTGATTGCCACCATCTTTTACAAATATAATTGCCACATCCACCATTCCCAGCTGGCTTGATATTCAGATGCTGAGCTTCTGAGAAGCAGGTAGGGGGTGTCCAGAGAAATGAGTAAAGATCACAGCAGGTGCAAAGTATGCAAGCCATGAGAGTCTCAACGATTAAATTTTCCATACCCTAGAAATAGTTTCTAACTCATGTCTGTTGTTGAAAGGTTAAACTCCTCCATCTTTAGTTATAATGGAAAGGATTTTTCTTTTCAACTTTGTATTGAAACAAAAATAGATTTTTCTGCTGGACTTCTAAACTGCAGGGGAGATCTACTTGGTCAGTTTTTCTTCTGTAGGCCTAGTGTCTGTTCAAGAGCACTTTTAAGGCACATGACTGGCATCTCCCCTGCAGAGCAAACTTTGAGCCCCAGAGCACGGCCAGAACCCCTCCCTCCTCATATCTGAGGCTCATTTTATACCTTGTGACATTGTCTCTCCCAGTTCTCCTGACACTTGTAAAAGTCTAAAGGGCAGCATTTTTAGAACTGGATTTATGTGGTAAATTTTTTTTTCTCGAAGAAAAATAGGAATAATTTCTTTTAGATGAAAAGAATGTTGTATACTTTTTAAAGATAGAAAAAAAATGAAACCATTTAAAATGCCGTTAATGTAAGCACATTATGTATTCATGAGTGACTCATGTTTGTTGGCAAAAATCAGAATATTCAAAAATACAAAAAGAAATACCAGTTATAATGCATATTATTTTCTACCTAAAAAATGAAATTATTTGTTATAATAAATAGTTATTTGTGTTCTCCAGAAGTTAAAAGAGGAGTATAATGAAATAAAGTTATTTGTTTTCTCTAGAAAAAATAAAGTTATTTGTTCTCTCTAGAAGTTAAAAGAGAAGTATAATGAAATGTTACTTATTGCCTAGTGATACTAAAACTATCAATCGTTATTTTAGAGTGAAAATAATACATGCTAATCATCATTATTACAAGTATATCTGGATTTTTGTTGCTTTTTAAAAGATCTTCATACTGCTTCATAAAAATACTTCATAATGCCTAATGATCAGGTTAAAGGGAACGTATCTTATTGAGTGAGTACATATTTTATTATGTATTTTATTATGTATTTTATACCAATTAAATATAAAAATATGTGATTTAACTTTCATGTTAAAAAGTTTTACTTTTTATAACTTTTGAACTGTGTATCCATCCCATTTAAAGAAAAAAATATTATTGGAACTAAGTATTTCCACCTCTGCTCTCAAAATAAACACTGAACTTCTGCCTCCTAAAAGTGTCATCCCTTCTCTCTCTTTTCTTAGTGCTCTGTCTTAGCCCCACTAAGATACTACTTTGCATTTAAAAAAAATCTTTGCAATTCAAGTATAAAGAGAAGAAATCAGGAGGCAGTCAATAACCAATCAATGCCCATTCTATGAAAACACTGTAGGGAATCTCATAAATCTGGTAGTCTTTTTTGTTTGTTTGTTTGTTTGTTTATTTACAGCGTAGCAGTGTTCATTGTTTTGGCATCACACCCAGTGCTCCATGCAGTATGTGCCCTCCCTATTACCCACCACCTGGTTCCTCAACCTCCCACCCCCCTCCCCCTTCAAAACCCTCTGGTTGTTTTTCAGAGTCCATAGTCTCTCATGGTTCATCTCCCCTTCCAGATCTGGTAGTCTTATTAAATTGCTCAAATTAGGAGAGAGAAGTGGTGGGAGAAATGCCTTATTAATTGTGAGGAGGTTTTTTGTCTACCCCCCCCATTAATTGTGAATTTGATTGAGCTTAATTCACCTTTGAGACACCATTTTTAATCTTAGAATATATGTATTTGAGTAGAGCACTAGAAACAGATGCTCATACAGTAAGATATAACATCTGTCTGTATCTGTGCTGAAGTAGAAAAATGAGCCTTAAGATGACAGGACAGACAGGACCAGAGGAGGCCATCAGCTTGGCCTGAAGACTGAAGCTCGCCAGCAATTGTCATCCCCCTGGGTAGGCTATGGAAGCTCTGCCCATGGTGGAAAGGGGAGGGCAGGCTTTGGAGCTGGGCATATAAAGGTATGATTCCTGACCTGGCCACTTGGAAGATGCAACTTTGGCCGAATCATTTAACTCTGGTTTCCTCACTAGTAGAGCTGATTATATCCATCTTGGGAATTAGGTAGTGTATCCATAAAGTCCCAGTTCATCAATAGATGGTAGCGCTCACCGGTGTTTACATCCATGGGCAAGCTTGATAATCTAAGCTTTCTTCCCCACTGGTGAGATTTTCACTATGCCGTGAAGCCTCAGTTTACAGTCTAGCCTGAAATTATCTAGTGAAAGAATTGAAAATTCTGATGATACATGGATTTGTCCAAGAAGTTACTCAAGAAGTAACTTTTTATTAATATATTAAGAACTGTCTTATACCAGGAACGTAAATATGAACGTACTACCCTTTCAGGAATGTACTGTCTAAACAGGTCCAGGTCACAGGAAAAACAGATGATTTTAATTCTATACAGACATATTCTTGGCCTGTTCCTGATTGTCCTGCAGCAAAGAACAGTACACTTACCTATGCATGGTATTGAGCTTGATGAGTAATCAAGAACTTCCCTCCAAGGGCACCTGGGTAGCTCAGTCAGTTAAGCATCTGCCTTAGGCTCAGGCGGTGATCTCTGGGTCCTGGGATCAAGCCCAGAGAAGCCGGCTTCCTGCTCAGTGGGGAGTCTCCCTCTCTCTCTGCCTTTCCCCCACCCCCTGCTGCTGGCACTGTCTCTCTCTCAAATAAATAAATACAATCTTTAAAAAAAAATTCCCTCCTTGTTCCATATCAGATTTTTATCCAAGAAATAAGCAAAAAAAAACCATCAAATGCGGGAACTCCAGTTAATCTTGGCCTCACAGCTCATGTTGTTTGAGAAGGCAGCAGAGTCCATATTTTCAACAAATCACCAGCTCCTTGTGGTAAGGGTGATCCCTGAGCCGACTAGAGGGGATTAAGCAGATCTTCTCACACCAGTTATCACCAGTCACTTTTAAACTTCGTTTCAGTTATTCTTCTTTCCTCTCTCTTCTCTGTAATTCTCACGGTACCAAAAAAAATGCAGTGTATTCAGTCTCAGGGCGTTTGTTTTGTTTCGGTCCTAGAAATACCTGGTTTCTGGGGCACATGGGTGACTCAGTCGCTTAAGCATCCAAAACTCGGTTTTGGCTCGGGTCTTGATCTTAGGGTCGTGAGGTGGAGGCCTGCGTCGGTCTCCACACTCAGTGGGGAGTCTACTCCAGATTCTCCCTCTCCCTCTGCCCCTCCTCCCACTCATGCATGCTTGTGCACACTTGCTGTCTCTCAAATAAATAACTCAGAAAGAAAGAAAGAAAGACTTGGTTTCGGCTCAGTGGCTAACTAATGTCGGTCCAGCTGAGCACCATTCGGGCTCCAATCTCACCACAGCAGCCTAGCTCTTTCTGTCCCATATCTTTCTACAGAATCAGTCCCGTGTACGTTTATGGGAAGAGTCCTTAGGCCTAAACTCTGGCCTCATTTGCATAGAAGGGAGTTAAGATTACTGTACCTGCATTTTCTGAACATGAAACATCTTTAATTACCCTTTTCCTCTCATAAGCCTCTCAGGAAATCTCTTTATTTATTTTTTAAAGGTTTTTTGTTTATTTCTTAGAGAGAGCAAAGCCTTCAAGACAGAACATGAGTGGAAGGGGAGGGGCGGAGGGAGCGGGAGAAATCAGACTTGCCACTGAGCAGGGAGCCCAACCTGGGCTCGATCACAGGACCCTGGGATCATGACCTGAGCCGAAGGCAGAGGCTTAACCAACTGAGCCTCCCAGGTGCCCCAAGTGACCTTCTCTTTATTTTTTTATTTATTTTTTTAAAGATTTTATTTATTTATTTGTCAGAGTGAGCACAGGCAGAGGCAGAGGGAGAAGCAGGCTCCCTGCTGAGCAAGGAGCCCAATGTGGGACTTGATCCCAGGATGCTGGGATCATGACCTGAGCCGAAGGCAGCCGCTTAACCAACTGAGCCACCCAGGCGTCCTGAGACCTTCTCTTTAAATAGTAAGAGGAAGCAACTCTTGGAATAAAATTGTGGTAGTCCTGCAGTGAATTTTTAAAAGGAGTTTTGCTTTTCTTTAATTGCCTGTAGTTACATCTTGCTGATATATATTTTCAAACAACCAGTCCCTATAATTTCAGATTGCGTTCATTGCCTATAACTGACTCATTATTCCTAATTGCAAACCAGCACACACAACATGGAGATCTGAGGCAATTATCTGGATGACTTAAACCCTGAAGCTCATTTCAGTGGAAAGACTGTGAGTCTTAAAGCAGGAAGGCCTACATATGAGCCCCATCTTTGTCCCTAACACCCATTTGATGTCTAGCAAGTGACATGATCTCTCAAGGCCTCAGTCTTATCATTTGTAAGATGATACAGTGTTCGGGTTATCAACTCCTAGTGACTTAACCGTCTTTCTTTGCTTGCCCCTTCCAAGATGGCTCCTTCACCAGCACATCTGTGCCTTGTTGCTCCTTGGCCTCTCTCTCTCCATCCCCATGGCTTCTCATCCTCCTAGGCCTCTTCCTGTACCTTGGCTTTCTCACAGTGTGGTTTCCTGGGGGTAGTCACATCTTTTTTTACATGGCAGCTGACTTCCAAGAAGAAGGAAACAAAAGATGCCAGACCACTTAAGAGCTAGATCCCAGACTGACCCAACTTCACCCCTGGTGTGCTGTGTTGTTTAAAGCAGTGGCAAGACTTGTCCAGATTCAAGGCTGGAGAAACAGACTCCACCTCTTGATGAGGGAATGCCAAAGTCACATTGCAGATGAACATGTGGGATAGGCCCCAAAATCTTGAACTTTCTCAGAAAAAATGCATATGTATCTCATCATAAATGAATTGTCAATGTTACTAATGTAAGGGATGTTTAGCACATAGTTCACCATTGGAAATAAACTATACTGTATTCTTTTTTTTTTTGCAGATTCTGTATCTCAGCTGGTTCTAAAAGAATGCTTTCATTAACTTTTGTCAGACTCTTAGATTGATAGCCAACCTACTATTGAGAATAAGGACTTTGCCTTATTTGTCTGAGTCTCCTTCAGTGATGCACAAAGTAGACTCTATAACAGTGAAAGAATTTGTTAGTCTCAATCATAAACTAAAATCTGTTTCTTCTTTCGGAAGTTTCACAGTAAGTGTACAAAGCACTTCCACGTATGCTCTTAATGGAGCTTTAAAATACTGCGAGGAATCCTCATCCTCATTTTTCAGAGTGGAAAACAGGTTTTGGAGCAAAATAATTCACTGAGGGTCCCACTGCTATTGAAGGCATAGGTGAGACGACAACCCATGATTTCCAACACCAAGTATATCTAGTGACATCTTACATTCAGAGAAGAAATTTAAAATGAACATGGAGACAAGATTCTCTGGAACTACCCATATTAAAAAAGCTTCCTTTCAAGGAAGTCTTTCCAATAGATGCTAACTGGAGATTGGTATTATAGGGCATATTCACTGTTTTCGGCTCCTGGGTTAGGTATCAGTATTTACAGTGAGTACGACAGAGTATCCTCACTGTGCTCCTCCTTGTGAGACAAGATGGATGGTCTTACCACAGCAAGTGTCTCTCTGCTTGCTTCATCTCTTTCAGAACCTAGTAGCAAGAATTATTGCCACAGTTTCCAACCGCAGGTTCCCCATAGAAAGTACAGAGGCTGAGGAATACAGGGAGGGAGATGTGAGCAATGTATGACTGCAGGATTTAAATATAACCCAGACAAGCCTGTTGGGGGAAAGCTTGTATATCGCCGAGTGAGAGTCAGTGATGGCCGGAGGCCGGAGAAAGGCCTCAAGGCTTCCTTCTGTCTTTTCCCTTTATCTAAAATTCATCATTTTCTAATCACAAACTAGATTTTCTTATCTCTCAGCAAAGTCATTCTCTGTGGTTTGCACTATTCTAAGTTTGGGCTGAAGAGTCCATCTCTCATAGAGATTAGGTTATGGGGATGTTTTTATTAATAATTTTACTTCACATGAGGGAACGTTCTTAGTGGAGAAATTAGGAAATAAAGATAAGCACAAAGTTGAAACCAGAAACCATCCGTGATCCATTCACCATTGTTAATAGATAACTGATGTTAATGTTTTGATGATTATCTCAGTTTTTCAACCTAAGGGACATAAGCATCTCTTCAAACCCCAACATCTATGTGACATGGGTTATGTGTTTGTTATGTGGTAATAGTAATCACATCTGATTAGTACATTTTCTTTTGAGTGGCTTTAAGTGCTGTGCTGAAATTTTTCGTTCTGATTGTCTGAATTTTCAATATTAAAGAATAAATAAGCAACTGCCTTCTCAGTAGTTCTATGGCAGTTGGTCAAAGCCATGTTGCTGTGGGTGGTATGAAATGCAGAACTTTCATAGGAAAATGATACTGTTTCTCAGAAAATCTTGGGGTGCCTGGGTGGCTCAGATGGTTAAATGTCTGCCTTCAGCTCAGGTCATGATCCCAGTGTCCTGGAATCAAGCCCCGCATGGAGCCCCACATCAGGCTCCCTAGGAGCAGGGAATCTGCTTCTTCCTCTCCTTCTACTGCTCTCCCTGCTTGTGCTTTCGCGCTCTCTGTCAAATAAATAAATAAAATCTTAAAAAAATAAAGGTGCTTTCCCGTAGCACAGACATACTCGTCGTGGTGTCAGATGAGGAAGGAAAGAAAGAAGGAAGAAAGGAAAGAAAGAAGGGAGGGAGGGAAGAAGGGAGGAAGGAAGGAAGAAAATCTTAGGACCTGGACTATTCTTGTGGTCCTCAAGGGTGGGGGATGTATGTGACTCAGACCAGGCCCCAGAATGAGTTCAGCGAAGACCTTCTTCCTCTCCTCCCTGTCAATGACACTTCAAGGAAATCTGCCTTGGTTTTAGTATGATATTACATTTATCTTACCTTTACCTAATAGAAATTAGGACTCTCTTTTTGCAAGACATTTCTTAAAAGAATGTCTGCTTTGTTGATGGTGTATAGGCTGAGGAATTATGTGACCTAAGTGACAATTCTATTTTTTTTCCTATTTAGGCAGCAATAAGGAAAGAACTAAATGAATTTAAAAGCACAGAAATGGAAGTTCATGAAGAGAGTCGACAGTTTACAAGGTAGGTGGGCAAAATGAGGTTTGGCATATTTTATGTTTTGTGTATTTTAACCACAATCAAAAGAATTTTTTTAAAGACAGATGAGCATAACCATATAATGAACATTTTTAAAATTAAATCTTTTTCTTTCTTTCTTTCACAGAAGTCTGAATCATTCCAAAGGGCTATGTTCTGGTTTCTTTCTTAGTCTTATTTTCTGGTCCAGGAGACAAGCATTAGAATCATTCATTCTGCTCTTGAAGAGGCCCAGTTGAAGTTTTATGCTCAGAACAGAGTGCTGGTGAGAGCCACTATGGGCACCTGTGTGTCTGCTTTGGGCTCACAGTAGACATAACTTAGAGAAGATAGAAACTCAATTTTCAGAAGACCTTAGACTAGGAATCTAATTTTTACTGCTCCTTCAGAAGGTTATGGCAATCCTCCCCTTTTTCCTCCTAGTACCCTTGGGTTTCAGTTTATTCTTGTGCTAAAACCAGAAGGGACCTGCGTGATCATGTAGTCAGACCACCCCCCTCTTCACAGGTGTTCTGTTTCTTTCTCTCTAATGGGTTTATGTGCTTTGCTTTTTTATAACATGTATGTGCCTAAAAATTTGCATGCCAATTAAGTCTTGAAAAATTAAATTGCTAACAAATATACAGGACAGATGATTATATGAAGGAGACCACAGTAGGTCTTTCAGGAAAGCAAATACTGATTCCCTAGGCTTGAAACACCCTCTGCAAGACAGGCATACACCCTAGTGCTACTCTCTCTGCGCTGGTTCCTGTTGGTGGTGGTGTTCCATGCTCAGAGCATGTCCTACGATAAAGGAAGTAATGCTATAACTTCATAATTTAATAGCAAGTCCCTCTGCTGAAGTTGGTAGAGACTGCTTGCTCCTATGATACTGTTTGGCATGCAGAAGAAACCCCCCTTTTTTCTGGGGGAGTTGTACTTGTCTTGCTTCCTCCTATATCATGTTTATTTGTAAATGCATTCAGAGCTCTTAGCCATCTGGATGTATAGGATTTTTCTCTATTTGAGGTCTGCTTCTAATCCTAATCGACTCTTGGACCAGTCACATGGACAGATCAATCCAGACCTACTGTCTGCTCCTTTTCTCCCTTCCACCTGCGGGGTCAGGAAAAGTTCATATTGATATTTGACACCTGTGGTCCCACATCTCCAGTAAAGTTGATCATAATAAAGGTGCCTGAATATTTATGGTGACATTGAGTTGGCTGGGACCTCCAGGTAACTGAACAGATAGCATGCACGTGTTCGTGCCTTTGAGTCCTGACCCCTGAGATAGAGTGACTACACTCAACCTACTCTTTATAATTCAGGATCATTTGACTTCTGTAGTTTTCCTAGAATTCATAGTATCTGATTACCTGATTATCATTTGATAACATTGGAAGAATAAAGGAAAATAGAAAAAAAACAAATTTTTAAAAAATACATTTCTATGGAAGTTCCAGTTTATGAAAAACAAACATTTATACTGAAAGAGGTTCTTTCTCTTCTGTCATATATTAGAACAAGTGAAAAAGAAAAGGTTGCAAGGAAAGTAAAGGTCATTTATTTTTTGCATCTATATTTGTTATGGGCACAAAGATATATTCTAATTAAGCATTTAGACAGTGCAAAAAGCCATCAAATAAAAATGAAAACTCCCTTCACTCCCTCCTTTCTCAACTTCATTTCTGTTCTCACAGGTAATCACTGGTTAAAGTTCAGTGTAGATCCTAGTAGACATTTTCTTGTCTATTTACAAACATGTAGGTGTATATATATGATCTACATGTATGTACGGATACACATATGCCTTTATGTACACTCTGAGTCACACACAAAACAGCATCTAGAAAATCTTTCCATATTAGTGTCTATCTTTTATTTGAATGACTTTGTGGCATTCTATAGATAATGTACCATAAGTTATTGATCAATTATTCTATTGATAGATGTTATGGAATTTTCAGTGTTTTATTAGTAAAACAGTGACTTGACTTTCTTTATAAATATGGCTTTGTGGGGGCACCGGAGTGGCTCAGTCGGTTAAGCATCTGCTTTCGGCTCGGGTCGTGATCTCAGAACCCTGGGACAGAGCCCTGCACTGGGCTCCCTGCTCAGCTGGGGAGACTGCTTCTCCCTCTCCCTCTGCCTTTCACTCACTCTGCTTGTGTATTCTCTCTCTCTCTGTGTCAAATAAATAAATAAACATTTATTATATATAAATAAATGCATATAAATAAATTTTTTAAAATGTCATTAAAATATATAGATATCTTTGTGCACACATGCCAGTACTTCTGGACTAGTAACATGAGTAGATTCGCCAGGTCACCCGATTTATGTTTTTTACATTTTAAAAGATGCTATTCTGTGACTTGCAGTTTATGAGCATGCCTCGTGTATCACCTCATCAGCACTGGCGGGACAGGATGGTGGTGGTGGTGGTGGTGAGGGGTGTATAGTCTAAAACTGAACATTGATTTCTATAAGGTTGAGCATCTTTACATATTTTTATTGACCATTTATTTTTAATTTTTGATTGACTTTGACCAGTTTTCTTTGGGGTTGTCTTTTTCACATGAACTAGTGAAAAAACTCCTTAGATGTTGTGGATATTGGCTCTTTATTACATATGTCACCATACTTTTCCTCAATTTGTTCTTAATGTTTTAACTTTTTTGTATGGTCTTTTGTTTAAATTTTTGCACATTCAAATGTGTCTATATTGTTACTTTTACCTCATCGTTTTATGTCTTACGGAGGAAGACCGAGGTTATAAATCTATTCTCTTCAATTTTTATATATGTCTTTTTTTTTTTAGCGCTTAGATCTTTCATCCATTGGGCATTTTATTTGTGTGGGTGATTTAAGAGAGTAAACTAACTTTACTTTGTTCTAAATCAATAGTTAGGATGAATGGATACATGAGATGTGGCATATGTATACAATGGAATATTATTTAGCCATCAAAAAGAATCAAGTCTTGCCATTTGCAATCACATGGGTGGAGCTAGAGTGTATTATGCTAAGTGAAACATGGATGGAGCGAGAGCATAGTATTATGCTAAGCAAAACAAGTCAGTTAGAGAAAGACAAATACCATGTGATTTCACTCATATGTAGAATTTAAGAAACAAAACACATGAACATAGGGGAAGGGGAAAAAAGAAAGAGGGAGGCTTTTAAGAGACTCAACTGTAGAGAACGGACTGAGAGTTGATGGAAAGAGGTGGATGGGGGATGGGCTAGATGGGTGATGGGCATCAAGGAGGGCATATGTTATGATGAGCAAGTGATAACTCATTAAATTCTGCTCCTGAAACCAATATTACACTATATGTTGACTAACTAGAATTTTAATAAAAACTTTAAATAAAAATAAAGAAAGGAATCAGTAGTCAATTGCCCCGTTTATGTCCCCCCTGATGTGAAATTCTTCTCATATACACATGCATCAGTTCCTGGATTCTTTATTATGCTCTAGTGATTTGTTTCCTGTCATTGCACTGTGTCACACTGTTCAATTAGAATAGATTTTTAGTGTGTTTTTATATCTGGTAGGGCATTTTTTTCACCTTCAAAATTCCATCGGCTATTTTTCTGTATTTACTCATCTACAGAAGTTTAGAGTATACTTGTGGTATACTATAAAAGTCTATTGATATCTTTATTGTTTAAGTAAATACTAAGAGATGTAAATAGGGATGTGCTGCATTTTAAGAGAAAATTATGTGCTTTTTTTTTTTTTTTGTAACAAGGGTAAGCTTTAAAAGTTTTCCAAAAAATGTATTGATTACCAGTCTTTAAAATGTCTATCCAGATTAAAGTCTCTGCCTTCGGCTCAGGTCATGATCCCAGGGTCCTGGGATCGAGCCCCACATGGGGCTCTCTCCTCTGCAGGGATCCTGCTTCCTCCTCTCTCTCTGCCTGCCTCTCTGCCTAGTTGTGATTTCTCTCTGTCAAATAAATAAAATATAAAAAAAAAACTAATGCTGTGTAAAATGTCTATCCAGATAAGGAAAAATTAAATATTCATATAACTAAAATAAATATGCCTTGCTTGAGTACTCTTTAAAACCTGGCAGCAAAGCCAATGTCTGCTGCTATTTGTCCATTAATTTGTATTACATCATTAGAGTTGCATTCCAGTAGAGAAATCTTCTGGCTCTAAGACTTGTAAAAATCATGCTTATGATTTTCAAATTGTTTTCAGGATTTCTTTTAAGAAGATAAAGTTTTGGTAAACACTGTTGAGTCTAATCAAAATAATACCAAAATATGGAAATGTTTTACATTTAGAAAATTGTTTATGGAGAAGATATTGTTGCTCTTAGCACCACCCACCCTTGAAGGGAATATACAGGTTGTGGATCGTTACCTAGCCCTTTAAATGCAATCTAGATAGAGAGCAGCTCACTTATTAGCTCTTCTTATTAGTGTCAGACATTATCTCCTTATACCAAGTAAGCCTGCCATTCAGAACCTAAATCTGTTAATTCCCTGCAGGGTTTAGGTGGTTCACAGAAAGGTTGAGGCAATCCTGCACCTTCTGCGTAGACATCTCTTTATCCAGAGATAATCTTCCACACAGCGATGTATCAGTCAACACTGGAAAGATCCATTCCCATACAGATCTTCCCTTGTGTCTGTATCTCTGGAGAGATTCACAAAAAGCTGGTAACATTGGTTGCCTCTGGGGAGGAGAATTGGTGGGTAGGGGCAGGCATGAAAAGGAGGCTTTCCACTCTATGAATTTTTGAGATACAAGAATTTATTATCAGAAACAAATATTTAAAAGAAAAATAAAGGTTCCATTCCCTAAGTTCTCTTTCTGTAAATGAGGATCCCATCATGGTAGCTTTTCTTAAATAATGTGCCAGCACTAAAATTAATTGTGACATTCTCCTTATTGGTGTATCCAGAAGACACATCTGAAACCTCCAGCATGGGATATATTCTGTGACATGTTCGATCTGGCACAGTAAAGAATTATAGCAATCCACCCTTTTCATCTGATTACCCTGGTTTCTCCCAGCATCTTTTAGCTAGCTCTCTGGCATTACAGTGCATTCTGGGGCCACGTAACAGGGGTGAGGACTAGTGGTGCCCATGAGACTTCATCCTGTGGCATGAGAGGTTCCAAGCTCTAACCCCAGCTTCTTAGAACACTCAGTGCCTGTCTGGCCACAACCTGTGTTTTCTGCCACCAACAGCTGCCCACCCAGCCCACTGTTCAAAACCCAGAAGACCATTTGAAGGGCAGTGTATTACTTATTAGGATTATTGCATTCTGGGAGGAGACCACCAAGGCAAAATAAAGCCACTTCCCTTTCCATAGTAAATGACATTTCTACAACTTAAGATGATTCTCTAAATTAGAAAGACAAATTGTATGAAAGGTCAAATTTTACTTAAAAACTACATTTGAAAATGGTTATAGCTGAACGGTAAGATGAAGGGTCATTGTAATCTTCAGGATAGTCTCTGTTTTCCAGAAATTTTTTAAGTGTCCACATGGATTAGATTTATAATCGAGAGAGAATATTACTTTTATAAAAGTAAACTTTGAATTTGTAAGTAAGAATAGAGTGTGCAGTGTAGCACTTTCATGTTTATAATTTTATTAGCTTATTAATTATTTACTTATTATATTAAGCAAAGAATCATTGAATTGATGCTTTTAGAATCAAAGTGGGTCTCAAGAGATCGCTGGCATATTGTTAAGTGGAAAAATCAGGATACTGATAAAGCTACAAATAGCAATGGTATGTTTTATTTAAAAATTCAGATGCATAGGGGAAAATAACATCCAAAAGCTCTTAACAATTTCTTATAGAATGGGCTTATAGTTTTGGGGGTTTTTTTTCTCTACTCCAGCTTCTTTAATGTGGTTGAGGTATGTGGGTGGGTGTGGGTGTGTGTATTTAAAGTTATTAGCTTGTTCTATACCATCTTCAGTGATTACTGTCCCATGTCGATTTACAGCTAAACTGCTTTTCAGCTTCTAGATACGCTTTTCAGAATGTGACTTGAGGGGCGCCTGGGTGGCTCCGTTGATTAAGCCTCTGCCTTTGGCTCTGGTCCCGATCCCAGGCGTTCTGCTCAGCAGGGAGCCGGCTTCTCCCTTTCCCTTTACCCCTCCCCAACCACAGGCTCCTGCTAGCTCTCTCTGCCCCCCCCCCCACCAAGTGAATAAAATCTTTTAAAAAAAATCGTGACATGACAAGAATTATATGTGGGACCTCGATGAAAAATACAGGGTGTTCCACAGAGGAATAAGAAGGCTTCTTCTGCAAGGCTGCTCCCTTCTATGGGTGCCTCATGAACCTGGATAGAAACTTGAAAAAGCTGCAAAATGCTGCTTTAACCAGCATTGAAAGCACATGGCTCAGTGTTTGGAATCATAAAAGCCCATCCAGCATGTAATTTGGCTTTTCAGGTAGAACTAGGGGCTGTGGTTAGGAGAAACTGCTCATTTGTTTGATGTGCGTATGCCTTGACGATGAAATCCTTTCCAATAAAGGAGAAATGAATGATTCAGGATTTCTGTATCTATGTATATGAAAGTAACATTTTACTTTTGTGGGTAATTTGTTATGTTCTGTTATCTGAATGATTTTACAGGAAGGGGGAGTAAGTTTTTATATGGTAATTTGTGGAGGAATCATCTTTAGGGAAAAGAATGACCTTTACCTGAATTCTGGGATGTTAAAATAGCTCCGCCCCTGTTCACTTCCTCTCAACAGTATAAAATTAAGAAAGATGTATTCCAGTTTTAATAATAAGAAAATATAGGTAACTTCAAATTTGAGTCTCAAGAGAGTTCTGAAAAAAGAGTTGTCGAAAAGTTTCAGCATCCTTGGGGCACAATGTATCTATTGCTCCGTCAACTGAAAACCTAAAGCCAACTCATTCTGTCAGGTGAGCTTCTAAGGAGGAAAAGCTGAACTTCTGGTATTTCGGAATGAATGCAAACCATTGGGTAGTCCAAATGTAAGAACAATTTACACTTTCAGTACCTCTGAGCTGAACTTGACGAAAAGATGCCTAATTTAAACAGGATATAAATGTCTTTTCTGATTGGATAGTGCAAGAAAATATATGAGGTGGCTTGTTTATGGGGGGGGGGTGTTTTTTGTTTTTTAAACCAGGTCAGGTGGTCCATATGAAAAGAGGGTACATTTCTGACCCCTAGCTTTGTCGGCATGTTGTGGCAGTCACACTACTGGTTGGTCACCTTCTTCTCTTAGCCAGCCCTAGGAGCTATGCCGATGGCCTGTGACCTTCCACACACCCAGATGTGGAATTCATTCTCCGATGGGATCCCTGGGCAAATAGTGCCTGTGGGAAAAACAGAAAACCTTATAGTGTCTGGCTAATTTGGGGAAATTAAAAGCAGAGCACTTTCCAGGAAAATGCTGGGCTTTAGAAAGTTTTAAATCTCCTCTGGCCCACTGACTACTCACTTTGTTGCTCAACTCCCTTATTCGTTTATTGACCTTCTGCATCTCAGACATTATCGGTGTGAAGCCCAAACCTGCCATGTCTTGTTTCCCTATGCTTGTCCTTTGAATCCAGAGCCAAGCGAAGATTAGGGCACTGTGGAATGTTTGCTGTACAAAGCCCAGCAAATTAGGAGAGGGCTAAAATAATTGCTAAATTAGAAGAGTTTGTATTTAATTCCTAGAAAAGCTGAAGCTAACAAAGAGGGACCTTTGATACCTCAGGGTGGGAAGCCCCTGCAGGTGCGGTATATTTGTCTGTATTGTCGGGGCCCCCTGGGACTCCTGCTGCCTTTGTGTGGTATGGACAGTGCTTGTGTGTCCTGCGTGGAGAGAAGTGATACTGCTCATTTCAGCCACAAGGACGTCACTGGACTTGATTTTCTAGTAATTGCAAAAAGTTTGTGCTGAGCCCATTCTCACCCAGTTCCCTGTGTGACAAAAGGCAGATGTTTTTGAGGAAAGCATAGCTAGCAAAGTACAGCCTAGGCGGGCTCAGTCAGATAAGCATCTGACTCTCGATTTCAGCTCGAGTCATGAACTCCCCACATCGGGCCTGATGGAGCCCATGTCAGGCTCCATGCTCAGTGCCGAGTATGCTTGGCATTCTCTTTCTCCCTCTCCATCTGCGCCTCTCCCTGCTCTCCCTGCTCCCTCTCTCTCTCTAAAATAAATAAAATCTTAAAAAAAAAAAAAAAAAAGCCTAAGATGTGGAACAGGACTTTTCTCTGGTCAGAATTAATCAAAACTAACTGACAGATTTAGAAATCTAACTGGTTACCTTTTCCTTTGCCTTCTACCCAGAGGGCACCAAGAAAGCTCTGAATGAAAGTATGAGTGAAGGCATGTCCTGGTTCTCACAGTCTGGTCTAGGTTAGGAATAGAGTCTGGAGCCTGGCACCTCCCCTTACCAGCTCTGTGGCTTGGGCACATGACTTAGCATCCCTGTGTCTGTTTCCACATCTGTACAGAGGGGAGGGGATACCTCATAGGATTGTTTTGAGGATTGAACTAGGTAATATATGTATAGTGCTTGGAGTTGTGCTGGGCATATGGTAAACAGTAGTAATTTCATTTCTCATTATTATCTGTGTCTTTTAAATGTTTTATATAAAAAGTTTGATTTAAGAGATTTTCAATTACTATTTTGAAGTATTTTTATAGAATTTCTATTTTTCTTCAGTAATTGTTGACTCTTCCTAGAAAGCATGATGGAATGTCCTATCATATGCAATATAATAGATTAGTATAAATTTAATTGTAGTTAATTTGGGAGTCTCATGATTAGATTCATCAGTTATAAGAATTACTTACTTTCTAAGTGCCCAGTATATATTATTCAGTTGTTTATGCATTCAGCAAGTATTGATTGAGCACACAGAGTGAGTCAGACTCTTTTCTGGACCCTGGGAGTTGAGAACATGTCAGATAAAGTCTTCACTCTCCCATGATTATGTTCTAGTGAGGGAGACAAGCCATTAGCAAGTAAACAAATAAATCAACATGATAATTTCAAATTGTGCTAAGAACTATCAAGAAAACGTAACAGGATGCTATGGAAGGGACAAGGGAAATACATCTCTTAGGGAAATACAACCTATCCTGTGATTTAAATGACAAGAGGAAGCTATCAGCACTGTTGGGGGAAAGAAGAACATTCTACCCCCAAAGTGGGGCCAGCCCATTTAGAGGGGAAAGCCAGTGCAAAGAGCCTGATTTGAATAAGGATTTTTGCAAGATCTGAGGGCAAAAACAACACCCAGGTGACCGAAACAGGAGTATTGTCCTCATTTAACAAATGTAGAGCGTGGAAGTTCACGTAACTCCTGAGGTTATATGCCAGGGCTAGCTTTAGGAATTTAATTCAAAGTGGATGTGAAACCAGCTAGCTAGCTAGCAGGCTGTTCAAATAGGACTAGCAAAAGATGGGAGAGCTTTGATGGATCAAAGACGGGCAAAGAAAACAAGAGTTAGTGTCTTGTGGGATATGGAGGGTGAAGGAGAGAAATGAGTTGCAAATCTGAGGGTCCTAAAGTAAAAATCTTTTAAAAGGTAGATTGTGTAACAAGATAGAAAGTGCAGTGGTGCGTGAGTGGCTTGTCTGTTAAGCATCTGCCTTTGGCTCAAGTCATAATCCCGGAGTCCTGGGATTGAGCCCTACCTTGGGCTCCCTGCTCAGCAGGAGAGTCTGCTTCTCCCTCTCTCTTTGCCCCTCCCTTTGCTCATGCTCCCATGAGCTCTCTGTCTCTCTCACAAATAAATAAATAAAATCTTCGTTTAAAAGTGCAAAGACAGATTTACAAGAAAAGATAATTTGTATATCTGTGGCCATGCTTAGTGGAACATTTGGATGGGAATGCTGGCAGGCATTTGGAAATTCAGGCAAAGAAGGTAGCTAAACCGATAGGGACTATTTGCTGATGGTTTCCTTTTATAACTACAAACCAGGTATAACCAAATCCTTTATGAAACATCCCACTCTGCTCAGTACAGGTCAGAACATGACCCTCGAGCTTAGTGATGTTTTGTGTATTTCGCTGTATCCTGGACCGTGTAACCAGAATATTTTGTGCAGGGGCTATCTCTGCTTTCCAACCTCACATTTGTAACAGTATTCTGTTACGACAGTGATTTATAACAATAATTCAGTTGGGGGATGTCTAGACTGCCTTTAATTTATAAACATTACTGTACCTTATTCAGTTTACTAATTGCGGACTGTGTTTCTCTACCACAGACTCACAGAGTTTCTGTTCCTTGTGACAGGTTTCACCGTCCATAATGAAGTGTGAGACTGTTTGGAAACATGGACTGATCATCTTTGGGGGAAGCCTCTCTTCCTGAAAACCTGATATTGCACTGGGATTTGAATGTGTGTGTTTCCGTTTAACTCTTGAAGGAAGTGTATGGGAAGTGCTCCCCGCCTGCATGGCCCAGGTGGAGCCAGCAAGCAATGGGAGGGGGGCAGTGACTCTGCTGTCCAGCATGTGTATTGATGGTAAGCAACACCATGGTCACACCACTTATTCTCCATCAGGAGTTTTAATCAAAGAAGATGAGCAGAAGACAATCACTGGCTCCCTGTTACCAGAAAGCCAAATTGTAGAGTACGGGTTAAAGAGAAATCGGGGCCTGGAGCTGCTGGGCACAGGAAAGGGGTGGGGGTGGAAAATCAGAAAAAAAGAGAAATATTTCATTATGTTAATGAAGAAAAGAGAAAATCGGACATAAATATTTTTGAAGTAGGCTTTTGGTAGCTGAGAACTTATTAAGATATGGGAATCTAATCACCTAATGTGGATTCCTTAAAGACCTGATCCTAGAAGAATATTCTCGTTTCATCGTTATGTTGGTGCAGTATAGTACCATTATTTTACGTTGTGCCAGTGAATCCAATTGCCAGAAGTAAGTCTGAGTGTTTTCATGCATCTTTTTCTCAAATGCAAGAGACTTTTATTGACTCTTAACAAGCATGCCTGTCCAAATTTTGTTGCATGTTTTAAGTAGCATAGCTATACACACTTTTTTTTTAATACTCCTTATCTAATGTACCAAACTTCTACAAGGATAACAGGACTGGGAATAAAGTCAGATGAATGTGATCATATAAATCTGTAGGAAGCTTTAGAAATAAATCTTTTAGTCTTTCCCTAGCTTGATTATCTTCAAAGTTGAAGCAACCATACTTGATCTAAGGAAGATAATATTGACAATCACAGCATGTTTTTTAAAAATCCGAGTCCAAAGTTAAAACTTAAGCATATGCAAGTGTTCTGCCAGCAGTTAGTTCTGAGTGGGCATGGAAAGGACTATTTTCAGAGCTGCATTAAGTTGGATTGCTGCTATTAAAAAAATTAAGTATGTGGATCAAAAAAGTACCCGAAGGCTTAAAAGAACACAGAAGATTCCTGCTAAGTTGCAAGTGAGGAGAACCTCATTTTGTATTTTAAGAGTCTGCAGATTGCATCCGTAAATATAGCATTGACTTGCAATGCAAAAGAATGAGTGAGATTAAAGTCCTGGAAGGTTTCTCTGTGAGCCTACAGTCAGTATTGTTTACATTAAGAAACCCTCAATTGCCATCTTGCTATTTTCCCTGGAGTTGCAGGCACAGCCTGGCTTCTGCTCCCAAATACATATGATCAGATGTAAATACTACCTTGCATTCAGTTGTTCTTTCATGATTGTTTTGTGCTCCTTTTATTAAAAACACATGAGACATATAATAACAAGACAAGACTAGTAGACTTTATTTTATTCTCAGAGCTTGGGCTGGAATTTTCTGAAGTGCTTCTGGTTCATGATATGGAAGACTGTAAATTGCGATTTCAACCAAAAAAGCAAACATTTACTCTGGTGGATAAGTTTGGATCCTGTCATTCATTTATATTTTATAGAGCCACCAAAATTGGGTGATTTTGCTTAAAAATAAAAGGCTTTAGAGAAAGCCAGGACCATTTTATATCTAAGAAAAGTAAGCAGCGTTGTTGCACTTTTGCCGTACTCAGCTCTGTGCATAATAAACCCAGATTTTGCGTTGTTGCCATTTCATTACTAGTATAAGATGAAAAAAATGTTCTGCATGCCCAAGTGTCTTTCTCTGGCCCAAAGGTTTTGTATGTTTCATAGTATTTGAATCCAACCATGGACGTTAACTTTGTTCTAATTTTTTGGCTGAAGCCATCCTTTTCCTTAATATTATATTATCATTGTTGTGTCTTGGGAAAAATGTCAAGGAATGTAATGTTACTTTAATTTTCTATACTTCAAATCCTTAAATGTTGTCCTAATTTTTAATCACGGGGCCTCTATAAAATGGTATATATAAGACATTATCACTGTTTTAGCACTGAAGATACAGGTCATAGAAAGTCTCTACTTGGTTGGTAAAAGAAGCAGTTTTTTCCCACTCCTAGTGCACGTGATGCAGTTCTTTAATTCCCTACAATGAGATGCACCCCAGTACAAAGATGAGACTCTGGTCCCTCCATATGCTCTTTTGCTTATATGATATGTCAGATTTATGAACTACCCACACTTTATACCAATTGACACATTTAGAGAAAAGTTTAAAAGTTAGAGCGAAATTTAAAAGTCACAAATATTACCACTGCTAGTCTAATATTTAGGAATTGGAACCACCAGTTACATCATTAGAATGATTCGAATAGAAGGATTGTGAGCTAACCTGTATTTTTCAGAGTAAGTCTCTGCATTCATAGCTAATTTTAAAGGGTTTTTATTTATTTGACAGACAGAGATCAGAGATCGCAAGTAGGCAGAGGGGCAGGCAGGGGCTGTGAGGGGGAGAAGGCTCCCCGCTGAGCAGAGACCCCCCCCCCCCCCCATGCGGGACTCTTTCCCGGGACCCTGGGATCATGGCCCGAGCGAAGGCAGAGGCCTTAACCCACTGAGCCATCCAGGCGCCCCTTCATAGCTAATTTTAAAAGGTAGAAACACTGCATATTCACCCAGCAACCTGTCCAAAGGTCTCTTACCTGGCGTCCCTAAAGATGTGGACCGCACTCCATACAATAGGCCTCCGCCCCAGTGCCAGCATTTCTAGTATCCAACCAATAAGCTGCAGTTCTATGAAAAAAACTGTGTGTGTAAACTGGGCTGTTGAAACACAACACCAGCCTTTTCCCTATTTAAAGTGAGACATTAGGCTGACATAGAGGAAGTGAGTGAGTTTTCCTGAATCCCCAAGATATGATTAGGGAAGAAAACAAACCCATATCCAGGAAGATCTCAGGCAGGAAGGAACCAGACAGACTATAAAACACAAAGTGGCCATTTCTCTCTTTTTTTAAATGGAGCAAAAGAACATAAACATTAAACTGGTAAGAAGATGCCCTGGGCTTTATCAGCATCTTTGTGGGCTGATGAAATTAGTCCTCTGCATTAATTTAAGGCAACCCTGCCTGATAATTCCCTGTATATGTGAAATGTCTTGCATTTTTTTATGTTTGATATAATTTACCTTTATGTTAATTCCTTAAATTATTTAAACTAAATCTATAATATTCAGAGAACCATTTGGGGTATTTGAGTAGCTGTTTTAAATGGAGGAAAAAGCAAACTCATCTATCTCTCTGATTTTCCCAGAAAAACAGACTTTCTGATTTCATTTTCATGTCCTTTATTAGCATAATGATTGTAGTCATGTATCTTTTTCTAATGTTAGTAAATATGTTCTGTTAGAAAGTTTTGAAATGTAAGTGAAAATCTATTTTGGCCAGTAAAGGAATCAAAAACACCCTTCAAAAATCATCAGATACTGAAAATGAGAGATAATTTCTTAAAACCCATAATTTGGGTTTCACATCCTACAATTCCTTGCTACCTTGGGACTTTGAAAAAATCCAGTAGCTTACAATTGAAAGAGAAAAAACTCTGCATTGACACTGCATATCCTGATTTATGTACCACATTTTAAGATGTAACGGGCATTGTATTTATATTCAGTAGTCAGACAGACACAACTTTCAAAAATGATACTGTATTCACAATAGAAAATGATAGTCTCGCCTACCACATAGTAGCATGTATACATTTAAAGAGTGAAAGCTGTCTTTTCTCCTTTTTGCTCAAAAATTTCTTCAGTTTATTATTTTTTAAGTGGTCCCAGCAGCACATTAAACACAGTGAGAAGTTTTCCTCAAAATAGGTGAGATGGAAGATACGTATGTTTATGTCATTTCATCAGCACAGTAGCTGCAGCATTCCTAAATTCCAGTCCTATTATTATCCCTAAACTTCCTAGTGAGAGGTTACATCATTTGAGACAAGAACTAATTTCTTCACATCATCAGAGTATGATGTGAGCAGTAAGGAACCACTAAGATGTAATTTATTTACAGAGTTGTCCTTTGGCTTCTGGAAATAGGTTATGTGCCACTATTGAGTATTTGCTGTCCTCTTACTGGCAGGCTATATCACATTATTTTGTTTGGCAAAGCAGAATGAACTTCTGGAACTGAAATATGTCCGAGAGGGGGAATGCAATGGCAAAAGTCACCATCAAATTAATAGAACCATGTTTCTGAGAGAAAGCTCATCTTTAGGTAGCTCAAATCCAAGTTTCAAAGAGCAGCATGAGGAACTACTATAATTTTGCAGAGACCAAAGGGTGGTGGGGACCCTTTGGTCTCTGCAAAGGTAGACTATTCCCAAACCAATTGTCATTTTCACTTTCCCCTTATTTTTGGTAATAGCTAAACTTGATTCTGTATGAAAATGGGTATCACCACTAGCATACCTGGAAAACAGTGGAAGCAGAGCTCACAAGGTCATTCCAAATTAAGAAATCCCACTACATATTCTGTAAGATTTTTGGCAAAAATAAAATATAAGATAAAATAAAATAAATAAGAATCCTATGGCAGCAATTCTCACCAAAGGCCAGCCTTATAGGCAGGGGTCATTTTAAGCCATGCTAGGATTTACTGTGCAAAAAATGTCATTCAGCCTGTTGCATTGCTGCCACAAACTGCACCTATGAGCACGGCACTGTTGATCAGTGTTTCTCAGTGGGGTGCTGTTGGCCTTTAGAGCTGGGCAATTCTTTGTTTACAGAAATGTTCCCTACACTGCAAGATGGTTTATATCCTAAGCCCCTGCTGACTAAATGCCAGGAGCATGCCCAGTCCCTGTAAAAACCAAAAGTCAGAAATGCTCCCCCATGTTCAAAGACCCTCTAAGGCAGTACCACCTCCCTTCAGTACCACTGTCTACTGCAATTTGAGGACACGCAGGGAAAAGTACCTATTTCAAAACCTCGTCTGGGCTGCCTTGCATTACTTTGGACCTAATAGTTTCTTCCCCTTTATTTTTCAAGCCTTCTGCTCCAGTGAAGCTTTAACTTGCCAGCTCTTCAGGGAGGAGGTTGCTGGGTGGCCTTGGCAGTTTCAATGGGCAGAGTCACTTGGCTAGTCCCTGTATGTAGTTACAGGAGAAATTTCAAATGAAGCAAACTTTTTTTTCTGTTTTGGCTTCACAGTTTTACCTGAGGACTACATTGTTGGTCACCATCTTTGTCAGTGTCTTGAGGATTATTAACATGGCTTAATCCCAAATACAGCTACCAATCCACCTGAACAAAACTGGTGGTCCGTGAAAATCCCCATGAAATTTCACCAGTAAGATGCATCCCTTGAGTTACAAAGCAGTCCCGTTTACCCTGTTAAAGAAGCATTTAATCCACATGCACGTGCTTGAATTCTCCCCTGTATAACGATAGTCATGCCGTTCAGCTTTTCTAAAATGTGTCAGTACTGAATTATGAAGGAAGCATGGATTAACTGGAGTGCACGCATACCGTTCATACTTCCGTGATGGTCATGCACAATTCAAGATGACTTCACCTCGTTGAAACATTACTGAGCTACGCTAACGATACATAAGCATATTCTCTGTTGCTGCTTCTCACCAAAACTGAATGGTTCAATATGTCTTGAAATGATTTGGATCCATTGTGGCTAATTGAATGGAAGAATTTAACCACTATAAATTTTCTAAGTATTAAAATTTCCAACTATCTTTTTCGAGACAGAACAACTCAAGAGTTGATAAAGGAGGTTATATTGTGAATTTTTAGATGGTGCTTAAGAATTCTTATCTTGTTAAATATCAGTATTTTTTTTTTCTTTTTAAGAATAAATTAAAGGGAGTAAATGAGGCAGAATGCCACTCTACCCTCAGGTCAATTTCATGGTATGTTAAAATGCCAATAATATTTGTGCCACTTGCCAATTTGGGGGGCTCCTCCCTTACTGGATGCTTTTGCTATAGTTTGTATCGTTACACTGCTTAGAGAGCCTTCACGAAAAGACGTCACCTTTGCAATGCTAACTAGCATTTGAAAACAATCTGAATAAATCTAGGGTCAAACCACTTTCATTACTTAAAATATAGGCACTAATTTTTATTTTTATTTTTTTAAATATTTCTTCTGTGGCTTAGACATGTGCCAATGTGTTCAAAACATTCTGCACCAGTTTCCCCAGATGTAGTACCAAGCAAAAACTCAAACTTGTCATTTTTTTCTATGTAATAGTGATTTTTAAATAAAGAACTGTATGCATTCGTTTGTTATTTTAATCTTTGGTTAAAGTGATTAAGAATGGTAAGCTGTGATCATTATCAGACTGACTGAATGATTCCTGATTTCCAGTAAGTGATCTAATTCTACATATTACACAGGTACAATATCTGTGAGTGTAACTGGAACTGTACACTGATTAACATGACAGTTTCTCTTTTTGTTGTTGTTCTTGATGTGTACTGTATTATAGTATGTGGGTATAAATACCTACACATATACACAGATATGTATATGTATTCCACTATTGTAACCTGAAAGACAGACTATGTATTATCTTTTTTATTCCTTACTGGTGTTTGTGTTATTTAAAAAGCAAAACTATGCTCTATTTAGTTGTATAATATTATAGGATACTTTGCTGTGCACAATTCCAAGTGCCTTAGAACATTGTTTAGCTTTCTTAAGTATATATAAATGCATATATGTATAAAATTGGGAAAAGTTACCTCAATAAAATCATTGGGAAATCCCCAACTTTAGTTTCTTCCAATTCTATTGTACTGAGACAGTACTTGGTATTTTTAAATTAAAAGCTCACTGAGTCCTCCCCTGTAAGCAAGAGTAAGACAGATCTTCTAATTGTCTATCATTTCAACTGCAGCTAATTTAAATTTTTTTGTATGTAAGGCTTTGTGATTTGTAATTTTTATTTAAAATATCTGTCTATGACTTACTGCTTTAAACAGCAACTTACAATACACTTTTAAAACTTGCTTTCTTTTTATATCTGAGGATATTTGATGTTGATGTTTCCATTGACATTTTACTATGTAAAAATAAAAGCTAGTCCCTTTAGAGTTTATAATACAGAAAATAAACAAACGTCCTCATTATGCTTATTATTTAATGTATTATAAGCAAAGAGAGAGGTGGGGAACATATTTTGGCCAAAAAAGGAATTGGAATATATTTTTCATTTTTTCAACAGCAGTTACAAATTGTAACTTAGCCTCCCTCAATCCTGGGACAAAGATAAAATTATGAGAGGGAGGTATGAAAAGCAGTTTGTGTACCATTATCCTTGATAGAAGACATATAAGAGAGAAGACTGGGACCCAAAATTTTAAAAGTAGTTTGAAAAATTGGCCCCAAGAATGCTATTAAAAATTAGCTGTACATCCCCTAGGTAAGTATAATAGCTCAACAACTACTTTCCATTTTGCTCACTAAACTAGGTTCTGCATTAAAACATTAATTTCTAAAACCCAGTGGAGGTAAGAAATGAAAAAAAAGTTTTCCATTTTACATAACACTTTGTTGGCATCCATTTACATAAGACTATTGTAATTGAACTCATTGCCGGACCTCAACTCAGACATCTGTATGGAGTGCTTGCTGTATGCTGCTGTCTACACACAAGTCAATCCTTGCTCAGTTTATGAGTCTTGAACTCTCTGCCCTTTACTCTTCCTCTGCCCCTCTCCCTTAATTCTTTCTCTCTCTCAAATGAATAAATAAAATCCTTAAATTAAAAATAATAATAATAAAGGGGCTCCTGGATGACTCAATTGGTTAAGCATCTGCCTTCGGCTCAGGTCATAATCCCAGAGTCCTGGGATCAAGCCCCGCATCGGGCACCTTGCTCAGCAGGGAGTCTGCTGCTCCCTCTGCCTCTGCCCCTCTCCCAGCTTGTTCTCTTCCTCTGTCTTTCTCTCCCTCAAATGAATGAATAAAAATCTTTAAATGAACTCCTTGCCCTTTAACAGGTGGTCACTAATAGTAGAAACATAAAACTCTAGAAAAAGCTAAGAACCTAAAGTTTGTGTGAAGGTTTTTGGTCTTTTGCCAAACACAGGAACCATTTCTAGGTTTTTAGGGAGAAAAGCGATAGATACTAACTTCATAGTTAGATAAAGCTAAGGTGGAGAGAACTAACATTTCAATGCTTGTTGACCCAAGGATTTGTTTCTGGATGGATTTTGACCTCGCATAGTCCAGCTCAAACACTGGAATGGGAAGCACTCAACAATGGGAAGAAGTTGTCCCTAGTTATCATGTAGCCACACTCAGCAGCTCGACCTTAAGTTTTAAGTCATCTTTTTCACAGTCAGTTTAAGTCTGTTACCTCTTTACATTCAGCTCCTTGATTACCTCCGAAATCTTGGTCATTGCCTCCCTGAGTCTTCCCCTACCGACCATTCTTAATCCTAGAACCACATTATTCTTCCTAGAGGATAACCCTCATATTATTCGGTGTGAAAACCATTGCCATTGCCATAATCTGATTGGTAGATGAGTTGACCTCAACCAAGGTGTCTAACTATGGAAATGAAGAAAGATAAGAAATTTAAGGGACAGCTGAAGGGCAAAAGTGATTGTTGCATATGAGGGATATGGAAAAGTAAATAATATACCTATGTTTTTCACTTGGTAGTGATGCCACGTGCTGAAATAGAAAGTAAGGAAAGTAAGGTTGTAACTCCTGGGGGTGGGGGAGGTAGGGAGCCCAGGAAGAAGAGAATAGGAGGTACGGAGAGGTGAGGCATTTAATTTTGCACATGAAATTCAATTTGAATTGCCTGCCTGTTGAGACATCCACATGTGGAAAGACGTACAGTATTCAGTTGGATATATGAGTCTCAAGGTCGGGTAAAAGTCTGGCCTACATAGAGGAAGTTGAGAATCATTAGCACATGTAACAAACTGTAGAAATGAATAAACGTCCCAACAGATAATGTAGCTTATGACTAAATTACTACAATTAAAATTTAATAAACTATTTTTTCTTCACCTGACTTTGTCTCCAAGACCATAAAATCATTTCATTTGCACAACACCTGAGTGCTTTGGAGGATAGATAGATTTTTTTTTAATTTAACTGGGTGTTACTGGTTACCTTAATTTTAAGTAAAATGGAGTAGTGCTTTTTGTAGAGGGTTAAGTTGTAAAGCAAAAATTGTATTTGAAAATATATTACCTCGAATACAATGAACATACCTACTATCTCAATAAGTCCACATAGCCTGTTTTTACTTCAACAGTGAAATATGTGGCTGGCTCTTTAATTCAGCCACAAATGAGGAAGTTAGTTTACATCTAAGTGCTATGTAATGTTAGAAAAGAGAAAAAACAAACAAGACTTACCTTTAAGCATAAGAATTATACTCAGCACAATGAGATGTTCATACCATTAGCATAGGAAACATAGTAATGGAGGAAATAGAGGTCAATGCCTCACCCACATTCCCAGTATGAGCTCATGGATGAAATGAGCAGGGAGAATTAATTGCTCAATAGTAACAGTAGTAATTTGGGGCACTTGATTGGCTCAGTTGTTTAAGCATCCAATTCTTGATTTCAGCTCAGGCTATGTTCTGCGGGTCATGAGATCAAGGTCTGTGGTGGGCTCTGTGCCCTTCAGCTGTCCCTTCAAACCTTCAAACCTTCAAATTACTTCCAATTTTGGGGGGAGGCCTTGCTTGAGATTCTTCCTCTACCCCTTTCCACCCCGTGTGCTCATGCTCTGTCTTTCTCACTCTCAAATATTTTTTAAAAATCGTAATGGTGGCCATCTTATTTCTCATTTGCTGAAAGCATAAATTCATAAGTTAAAGGCATGCATGATCTAATTACCAAAGTTTTCACTGGTTTTGATAGTGTCATTGTCACTCAAAAGGAGACTAATAATGATTCGTGAGCTTTTAATAGCCCAAAGCTAGAATGAGCATAACTGACATATACCAAAGAAAACTCAGAATTCATGTTATAACTAGAAAGGCACAGTAAAAAAATAACTTGGATTAATATTTCCAAAGTGTATTCACCTGAAATGTATGTACTTTTGACTCAAAAAACAGGAGTCAGTGAACAAAAAGCCAAGCAATATGAAGAGTTTGTGCTGTTAAAAAGAGTTTTAAAGAACAATACAATTACCGGGGGCTAGAAGCTAGTAAAATCATCTAAGTATGTAGTATAAAAGACCTGAAAGGTACCAGGATTTGAAGGAAAGCAAAAGGATTAAGATCGAGGAACCGGACAAGTTGGATCAAAATGCAAGTTAACAGATTCCATGATGTGACTCTGATTTGAAGCAAAGCATGTGTTCCCTGACAAATCCCCAGAGGCTTGGGGGCCCTGGTTTCAGGAGATGGTCACCCTGAGGCAACAATGAAGTTAAGTGAATCCTTACACTTACCTAGAAGGTGGACAACTGCCAACCTTCACGGGGCACTGAGCACAGGCCAGGCACAGTTCCCGCCATTTATAACATATTTTCTCATTTAGTCCAACAATTCCTCTAAGGTAAGCATTAATAATACCATTCCCATTTTACATTCAGGGAAGTAAACGGAAGCCCACTTGCCTCAGGTTACACAACCCAAGTGAAACACATTTTGGCCAGTACTCCAAACCTCTTAGTGCTGTCTTTTAATATTATAGGAGAAAATTTGGGTTTATTGGAAAATAATGAATTTTCAGATGAGTACATCCTTCCAGTTCTGAGTTTAGGAGGACTGTGCACCTTACGCTGCTTTAAGCTATTTTACAACTTTGTAAGTTGTAGAAAGCTGACAGGAACGTGGAATAATTCTTGTCTCCAGACACGTACATAATTTCTGTCCAGTGAAGGTTCCGTTGCCTTCGCTAGGTCACTGGGAAAGAAGCCAGTTTTTTTCTCCATTTGCACATTCTTCTCAATATTCCTGCTCTATAAATGTTTCTCTTCTTTGGATTGTCCTCTGAACTAATTGTAATGTCCTATGTTCCCTTCATTAACAATGTGCTAGATAAAATCTTTACATGTGCTCACTTTATGCATATGTAAGAGAGTCATTGGTTTATCATTAAAAAATTAGCCTTGAACAATATTTTTTGAACCTGATCGTATTAGTATCTAACCTGTCCCATCTTTTTGTTTTTTGGTTTTTGTTTTAAAGATTTTATTTTAAAATAATCTCTACACCCAACATTGGGGTTCAAACTCAAAATCCAGAGATCAAGAGTCACATGCTCTGTGGACTAAGCCATCCAGGTGCCCCTACTTTGGTTTTCAACTATCTTTACTTTTTCTAGACACCAAATGCAACACTTCAAATCCTCACTATAAATACATAAACAATAAAATATATAAAATAATGTAAATAATTGTAAACAATGAAAAATATATACAGTAGAGAACTAAAGTTCTTACAATGCCAGCTCCTTGTGGAAAATTGCTAGGGGGAAGTTTGGCGCATCATTGACCAGGTATTTTTCAGTGCACTATGATGTCTCTGTGTAAAATGTCTTTCTATTTGTAATTATTAACAATAACAACAAATGACATTTTCATGGTATTCTACAACCTGCTTTTTTTTCTGAGTGAGTGACTATCCATGTTGATCTGTAGCTCCTAAGAACACCTTCACGATAGACCCTAGTATTAATTTTTTTCAATGAATCCTTTACTAGTGGAATTTTAATTGCTTTATTATTCTCTGTTAAAAACAGTGCTACCGTGAACATCCTGCTCCATCCATCCTGATGCTCTCTCCCTTTTTAGAAATTAACTACCTCCATTAGCTCCATTAATATTGTCAAGAGTGTAATTTATAAATCCTTGAGTTACTGCTTCCATATCTAGTTAGTTTGGCTATATTTAAGCAAGTTTTCTCCACTTTTGTATACATTGGTTTCCTGGTACTGAGGATCCTTGAGCAATGCTGATGGAGAACCAGTGCTGAATGTGATATAAATAGTGCTAAGAAAGTAAACATATTTTAATAGGCATGTTCATTTCACGTGAAAAACATGAAATTTTCAAAGCCTAGACTAAACCAGGAATTAAATTAAAATTAATTTATTAAAATTCTGTTTAATCATTTTGAATGGATGCCATTTATTAGAGCATACTAATAAGATTCTAGGAGAAGTATGGTTTGGATTTATTATCATTACTCTAATATTTCAGTTATGGGTGTTTTTATGATAGGAAATGTTCTTCTGTGTTAAGACAAGACAGGGTTTTGTATATATACCATATGAATGAATGCATTGTTCTAGATATTGTAGTCAACAAATATTAAATAAGCTCATGGATAGATAGATATCATCCTGAACAGGCTTGAACACATGTCAACTCACCGTATGTGTTGGCTTTTTGAGATGGGGTATATTGTAATGGTTAAGGGTGTGACTCTCAAGCTACACCCGAGTTCACATTTTGGCTGCATCCCTTAATGGCTTTGTGCTCTTGGGCAAAAGTCCACTTAACTTTCTGTTTCCCAATCTCTAATTTATATATAACAAAAGGATAATGATAGTAAACCTCCTAAGTCCTTTAAGAATTTAAAGTGTAAATATATGTAAAGTGCTTTGAACAAGACAATTCTTATTGAGTCCTTGCTATGCCATGCCCTGGGGAAGTACATTAGGCAAGACAAAAATCCTTGTCCTCAACTTGGTTACTGCAGTTGGAGTCTAAAGACAGATGAAAATGGTACGGATTTACAATTTGATGTAACCTGAGCCGACTAATCACAGGGTACAACAAGAACATGTGGGGTGGGCCCTAGTTTGGAAGAGTGTAAATTTCCTAGAGGCAGAAATGGCTAAACTAACACTTGAAGAACAGGGAGGTGAGAGGAGGAGATTTTAGATGGGCATAGCAAAGTCAATCTCTTTTAGGTCCATTGGGGAACTGCAAACAGTTTGATAGGGCTAAGTTATAGCGTGGTATGTGGGGGGTAAGGAGACAAGATGCTAAATTGATGGGTAGAAGCCAGATGAGGGAAACTGTTGGCTGCCATGCAAACGAATTTAGACTATCCTGAGGCCAAAGGGTAGACATCGAAAGTTTTTATATAGGAAAATGACATGATTGAATAAGTACTAAAAATGACAAATTTTTGATGACTAAATGACTAAAAATGACAAAGGAGTAATGTGGTGTTACCTTTGGATATTTAAAAGGTAGAATGGACAGAATTTGCTGGCTGCCTGCCTTATGGAGGCAGTGTAGCACATGGTGAAGTGTGTGAGCTCCCTGACAAGACTGAGAGCCTGCACATCTAAACTTTTACATTTATTGTGTGACTTTAGGCAAGTCACTTCAGTGCTCTGAACTCCAGGCTCTCTAAGATTGGCTAATTGTCATCTAACCACAGGTTTATCAAAGGAATTAAATGATATCATGAGTACAGTGAATACAATGTGTTAGTGTTAGATCAGCATATATATACAGTAACCGAATATTACTCAAAATTAAAAAAAAATTATGCAAGTGGTTAGGCTCTAGTCAGGCTTGTCTAAATCCCTACTCTGCCATTTCCTAGCTGTGTGACCTTGAGAAAGTTACTTTTCTGTGCCTCAGTTTTAGTATTTGTAAGATACTGCCTCTCTGGTAAGGCAGACATGATTCTCCTTGAATCATGAATCATGAAGACATGAATCAGGTAAAGTGCCAACACATTAATTCATTTAAACAAATATTGAGTATATGAGCTAGGCACTTTTCTAGGCCCTGAGGATAGACACAGTAGTAAATAAAGCCAATCAAAACAAAACAAAACCTGCCCTCACAGACCTTAACCACATTCAACGTCCTGCACAAAGGAGTGTTAGGTATAATATCTATTAGAAAGCATCATCCAAGACAATTTGTTTTCCTAATCTAAATTGTTTCCATAAGTTTTATTGTAATAAAAGAGTAATATTCCACAAATATCTATAGAGGTAATTAATAGGACGACATAAAGACACAGTCCAAGATAACTCCGACATTGGGAAGAGGCCAGAGATGGGGAAGGGAAAACACCAATTAGAGGAAAGATCTGCTGATTAAACTATGAAGGCATTACCACCCTCTTTTGCCCAGGAAGTTATGAGAATGTGCCAACACCGACTGAAACCTTCCTAAGACTGTTGATTATAGCCTATTTGCTTACACCACGTTAAAACGTTGGACGAACGACTTGGAAGAAAATAAACATTAGTATCCTCCTTATAAGTTAAGGTATGCAAACACCAAAGAGATTCCAAATATATTTTATTGGTTGAAATGCCTCTACTGTCAACAGAATCTCTGGGGTTTTGTTCACCCAACCTTTGAACAAACACCTGATTAAGTATGGTGCAGCCTAGAATAGCGAGGCCTTGATCCTCCGTTGCTAAAGCAACCAATTCCCCGCCTGCCCCTAAGAGACAGTACCTCAGTGACCCCGGAGGGTGGACACCTTCCTTTTGTGTACCTGCGTGTGTGTGTGTGTGTGTGTGTGTGTGTGTGTTACGGATGGGAATATGTAGGGCATACAATTGTCATTGGGGATGCTAGATACGTCGCCTCTGTTCTCGGTAGAGGGCGCTACAAAAGCAAGTTCCCCCCAGAAAGAGCAACCCCGCTTCGCTCCTCACCGCCACAAAAGCGGCCACGACTCCGTTTCCCAACTTACTTAATTTTGGCCGGAAAAGCCCCGCCCTCTCGGTGGTGAAAACAGCCCCACCTCCCAATAGCTTCTCGCGATCGTTGGACGATGCGAGCTCTGGGTAACTTCCGTCCGCGGCCTCTTCAGCTCTTCGGCGATTGGCCCATTTCCACGGTCTGCGCTTAACTTCCTGTCCGGATCTCGGCGTTGCACGTGTGGCGCGGCCTAAGGACGCTGCCGGGAGCCGGGCGTCGCAGCGTTCGTGTGGTAGTGAGGAGGGTGCTGTCGTCGCCCTTGTCTGGGGTGAGCGTCGCACGGCTGCAACATGGTGAGCACGTCTTGTTGTCTCGGGGACGGGGCCCTCTGGTTTTGCTGACAGCCAGGCTGGTTCCTCTGGTGCGAGTGGCTGCTGAGGGCGGGGACTGGGAGGGCTGGCCCGCAGGTGCGGGGAAGGGGCTTGCGGCCCAGTGCCTCGGGGTGATCACCAAACCATCCTGGGCATACTTTGCGTTTACAGTGCGTCTCCCACAGCCAAGCCTCCTTGGGGCGTGGACAGAGGAGAATGGCTTCCTTTTTATCTCGAGGGGCCTAAAAAAAAAAAATCTGTGAACGCAGGACTGCTCATCTGTGTTTGCTATGGGCAAAGGGAACTTGTGGGAGAGTCTAAGGTTGGGCCCAAAGCAAAAAAAAAGAAAAAAGAAAAAAGACTTAACTGGGATGATGCTTTCTCACTTTAGCAGGTCAAGTTGGGAAGGGTAGGGAGAGGGGTGAACGAGATGATGAATCTTGCTTAAATGTAGCTGTTTTGTCCTGGTTTCATTTAATAGTTGGTGCAACAGGTGTGTAACTGCCTGAAATGGTCTTCCCCAGATTTAACTGTGGCAGGTTATTTGTCCTGATTCAGCCTGTCAGGGACCTTCTCTGAACTGGCAGTATAAAGTAATCTTCAGTCATTTGCAGATCGCTGTTTTCTTTACTTAAAATCATTTCTTTGGTGATTTGCTTGATAAGCATAGGGACTCTGACCTCATTGCTGTATCCCTAGCACCCAAACAAACTGAGGGTTTTGGAGGGGGTTGGGGAGGGCTTGGGTGAGCTTGGTGGCGGGTATTATGGAGGGCACATATTGTGTGGAGCAAGGTCTGGTGCATAAACAATGAATTTTGGAACACTGAAAAAAAATAAAATTAAGTTTAGAAAAAAGTTTAGCACAGTAAGTGCCATCAAATGTACATTGAAGGAAGGTAACTGCAGATTTTGTTGAACATTGTTAATGTTGCCTATCATAAAAATGTAAGTTTTAGAAATCTGTTGATCCTTCACATAACTTACTGGAGGTTCGTATATGGATTATGGGTTTTTGTGTGTGTGTGTATGTTTTTGTTTGTTTCTTTTGATGGCTTGTTCTGATTCTTATCCTTTGCAGCCTCACAGGAAGAAAAAGCCTTTTATAGAAAAGAAGAAAGCTGTATCTTTTCACCTGGTCCACCGGAGTCAACGGGATCCTTTAGCAGCAGATGAAACTGCACCTCAGAGGGTTCTGTTACCCACACAGAAAGTAGGTCCTGTTTGTTAGCCGATAAGTTTGCAGGTGGACTGTCAGTAGTTCCTAAATAAATAGCTGCTCTTCTCCAGCAACTGTGATCTTTTGGGTAACAAAACCTATAATTTAAATTTTTAGTAAATGTACTGATTTTTGTCTTGCACGTTGGATAGAGAGTAAAGCATCTTTATTTGAGATATTTAAATGAGCAAATCTTGTACAATAATATAAATATTTACTAAACAAGTTACAGTTCTGCATGATATTATTTAGGGCATATCTCTGGTTTCTTTTCTTAAGATTCTGTCATTTCAAAAAATCGCAGACTACTGTTTGTCTCCTCATCACTCATCTCATGAAATGTAAAACCTTAGAACTCATGAATTAGCTTTAGAAAATGCCACGAAGGGGCACCTGGGTGGCTCATTCATTAAGAGTCTGCCTTTGGCTCCGGTCATGATCCAGGGTTCTGGGATCGAGCCCCGCCTTAGGCTCTCTGCTTGGCGGGAAGCCTGCTTCTCCCTCTCCTACTCTCTGCTTATGTTCCCTCTCTCGCTATATCTCTCTCTGTCAAATAAATTTAAAAAAAGAAACAAAGAAAAATGAAAGGAAATGCCAGGAAGCCTTTAAAATGTTGATGTGATAATTGTCAGAGTATAAGTGTGGGCAAATTTGAAAGAAAGTCTTAGAGAACATTGGCTATATTTAGCTTTTAAGTAAGGCCTGTTTGTGTTGTATGTTGAGAAGTTTCTTTGCATGTGAATACAAGAAATTGTACTTGATTTTCAAGACCCTTTAGTCTGTTAACCCTTCCAAGCACATGGTAAAACCATGTGTGTTTCTTAGCTTGAATTTTTTTTTTAATTGAAGTATAGTTAGAATGTTAAATTAGTTTCAGGTATACAGCATAGTGATTTGACACGTCTGTACATTACACTGTGCTCACAAGTGTAATTACTGTCTGTCACTATACAGTACTATTATAGTACCATTGGCTCTATTCCCTCTGCTGTATCTTTTATTTCCATAACTTACTTGTTACATAACTGGAAGCCTGTATCTCCTACTCCCCTCCACCTCTTTTGCCCATCCCCTCCCCCTTATTTGGCAGTCATCAGTCTTTTTTTCTATATTTATGGATCTGTTTCTTTCTTTTTTTTTTTTTAAGATTTTATTTATTTATTTGAGGGAGAGAGCACACACGAGAGCAGGCCAGGGGGAGAGGGAGAGGGATAAACAGACTCCTTGTTTGAGCAGGGTGCCCAACGCAGGGCTTGATCTCAGGACCCAGCAATTATGACCTGAGCGGAAGGCAGATGCTAGCTGACTGAGCCACCCAGGTGCCCCTGTGGATCTGTTTCTGCTTGTTTTTTTGTTTGTGTTTTTTAAGGTGCCGCATATAAGTGAAATCATATGGTGTTTGTCTTTCTCTGACTTAGTTCACTGAGCATAATACCCTCTAGGTCCACCATGTCACAGATGGCAAGACATCACTCTTTATACGGCTGAGTAATATTTGTGTGTGCGTTTACACACTACATCTTTATCCATTCATTTGTCAGTGGACACCTGGGTTGCTTTCATTTCTTAGCTGTTGGAAATAATGCTGCAGTAAACATAGGAGTCTATATATATTTTCAATCAGTGTTTTCATTTTCTTTGGGTGAATACTGGTGGAATTATTGGATTGTGTGCTGTTCCTATTTTTAATTTTGGGGAGAACCTCCATTCTGTTTTCCACAGTGACTTGAATTTATATTCCCAGCAACAGTGCACAAGTGTTCCTTTTTTTCCCACATCCTCACTAACACTTTTTTTTTTCTGTCTTGTCTTGAATTGTTGCACAGAAATGTCTAGTAGAAGCAGGAATTGTTTTCACTACATTTAAATTTTATATAGCACTTTATATAGAAACTTTTTTTTTTTTTTTTTTTTTTTTTTTTTTTTAGTTTGTCAAGAATTCTTTGTCTCAGCCAAAATGTTCTTGTGCCATCTGCGTCCTGTTCTGAAAGCTGTGTTCACTGGAAGATTCCTCTGGCTTATGCTTGGAAGAGGTACTAATTCCATTTTGTTTATTATCCTAGATAAATGATGAAGAAAGGCGAGCAGAACAGAGGAAGTATGGCGTGTTCTTTGATGATGACTATGACTATCTGCAGCACCTGAAGGAACCATCTGGCCCCTCAGAGCTGATTCCCATAAGTACTTTCAGTGTACCCGAAAGAAGAGATGAAAAAGAGGAAACTTTAGTAATTTCAGTAAGACTTCTTACCAGTATATTTGGGAGTGAGTAAGAAAACCACTTATAAATCAAGATATGGTATCAATCTTAAGAACACAAAATAAGCCATGCCCTACTTAAAATTATATATGTGTGTGCATGTATGTACCATCAGGAGAGAGTAGGCTGCCTGTTTTCTGGTGGCAGTTGTCAAAAGTAGGCACCTTTGGGTGTCTGGGTGGTGCAGTCCGTTAAGTGTCTGACTCTTGGTTTTGGCTCAGGTCGTGATCTCAGGGTTGTGCTATCAAACCTCAAGTCAGGCTCTGGGGTGAGTGCGGAACCCGCTTAGGAATCTCTCCCCCACCGCCTCCCTGCTCAAATGCACTTGAGCTCTCTCTCTCTTTTAAATCTTTTTTAAAAAGTAGCAGCCTTTGACAGGGTTAGAATTTTGATTAATTATTATGGTTATGTTAGAACCTTTCAGTAGAAGAAAAGTAGCTGACATTGTGTGTGTTAACTATTCAATGTCATAAAGTGTCTTCTAAGATAGAACTTAATTTTTGCGGAATGTTCATATCTTTAACAGTTGTAAAAAGCTGCAGGCTAACTCGGAGAATAGAAGCAGTAGATTGTAATGAAGTTCCTGTGACTCTTCTCAACCAAAATGCAGTCCATTTTAATTTTTTCTTTTAAGTATAAATGAGAGCACATACTTATATGAAATTAAAAACTACTTATTTAAGCTCTGTGTTTTCCTGTGTTAATGTTAAAGATGCCCATGTCTTATGCCTTTATCTTTTTGTTTAGTATTAGTATACAGTAAATTTTCCTGTGAAGCTTTATACTACCTGGGACTTTTTTAAAAAGTAGAAGATACTCATTTATTGGGTTTATTAACAAAAAAGAGCTAAAAAGGGCACCAGTTTCTCCCACTTCTCATCCTCCACTCCTCTCATGATCTAGGCATTCTTTTCTTCAGGGAAGTATAATCATAGCTTCTCCAGTCTATAGCTTGTTGCTTACGGGGAGTCAAAAGGGCTAGGTTTCAGGGTATTATCCCAAAGGAAGGTAATGAATGCAGCTGTTCCCTCACTTCCTAGGTTGTAGCTCTCTTGTAAGGCTGCATATCCCATTCCTACATCTCTGTCACAACAACCAACTTCTGTACTCTTCTTTTCCTAGGTGACACTATCAGGAGTAGGATGTATATCTTAGTGGCTCACCTCCTTCCAAGACTCAGGGAGGGGAGAGTGTCCAATAGTTGTTCAACTTTATCTTAGGGACAAAAGTCTTAATGAAGTTCTAAGATTCTTCTGGCTGAATTGTATTGGCTTTTGAAAGATTAGCTTTTAATCATTAATTCAGTTTGGGTAAAGATAATCACTATTTAATTGGCTTTTTAATACAATAAGGCTCTTAAATGGACACTTCTGTGATGTTTATAAGGGTGAAAGAATTTTTGTTTAAAAACAAAAATTCCATCAGTTTTCTGTAGCATGATGAAAAAATATGGATGAGTCCCATGTGCTTTTTTTGACTTTAATTTGAAACAAACCACCAAAATTGAGTAAACCAGAAATATTGAATAAACCCTAGAAACAAAATAAAGCAGTACAGAAGTAAGCAGTCCAATTGTCAAATGAAAGAAAGCAGTTGGGCAAACTCAGCAGAGTTCAGAACTACTGCAAATAAACATTTCTTTTTTAAAAAATAGTCACTTTCTAAACTAAATTGTGCATGTGATTCTTTTGACTATGTTTCAAGATTTGAAAAATATCGCCAAAGGTAAATTTACTAAACACAATAAAAAACAAAAATAAAAACACAGTAAAAAACAAATTTACTGATCCTCCCTTTTTTAAGTAACGGTACATTCAAGGATAGATAATCACAGAATATCTTTAAAACAAGGCAAAGCAGTGGAATGCCTGGGTGGCTCAGTCATGATTTCGACTCAGGTCACGATTCTCAGGGTTGTGAGATAGAGCCCACATTGGGCTCTGAGCTCAGTATGGAGCCTGCTTGGGATTCTTTCCCCCTGCTTCTCCCTTCCCCGCTAGTGCATGTGCATTCTTTCTTTCTCCTCTCAAAAACAAAAAACACGGCAAAACAAAATTGCATATTTTGTAACTTTTAATAATCTACCAAAAATTAAATTGTGCACTTTAAGTGGCTGAATTGTATGGTTACATTAATTCCATCTTAGTAAAACTCTTAAAAAAAAAAATTATAGTGGAAAATCAGATCTTTTGCTATGTTTATGCCCCCAAGAAACACATTTTGGAAGCTAAGTTTGCTGGGTGTGCACTCCTCTACATACCTTTTCAATCATGCTCCTCAGAGGCTTCCAATTCCACATGCTCCATGAACCAGTAAGAACAGAGATCTCAGCTTTGTGCCTGCTTCTAGACTGAGGATGAGGTGGGTGGTGAGGTGCAAGAGACAGGTAACATGTGATAACCCTTACATTGGTAACTGGTTGATAAGATCACATTAAAGCATAAGGACCAGTCAGAAAATATGTGCCAGCACATACTCAGGTGTATTGTGTATGGTGTGAAGAATGAAGGGATTTACCTGAAGGAAAGTTCTAGAAGAATGGTCAAGAAGTACTTCATGGAGGAGGGAGGAACTGATCTGGGCACTAAAGGGTGGGTTGTATCAAAGCAGGAAGGAAACATTCCATTCAGAAGGGACATAGGTAGTAGTGTGGATCATAATGTCTGGCATATATGTGCTCCATAAATTACTTTGAATTATTCCATGATGTGAGGAACTGGATGTGATTTACATGGAGGCTATATTATTAAGTAATAGTAATAAATTTGGATATATAGAATAGTAAGTAGGCCTTGATTGTAAAGACCCTGAAAATCAGGAGTGAAAAATCAAAACCTGTTATAAGTTCAAGAAGGTCACATAATAAAGGAGTTTTAATCTGGAAGTGATAAGGTGGTTGGATTAGGTACAGACTCTCTAAACAGTGGTGGTAATAATCTGTATCTTGGCTAGCCTTGAGTACGATGGTGCCCAAAAGACTTAAGTGCAATCACAGTACACAAGAGAGTTCAAAGGGCTATAGAGATGGAGAGAAATGATTTATGACCACTCCAGGATTTAAGATGGCCAATTCAGAGAAATGCTGTGCCTTTACCAGAGATTGGCATGTTATCTCATTTTAAGAGGGATAAGGTTAAATTTTGAAACTTGAGGAGAGTGGCATTACAAAACATGGATTTGAATCCCAGAACCTCACTTAATGACCAGTTTTAGGCAGGCATGGCATTTGACCTTTCTTAGCTTTTGTTGACTACCACATGCAGATATCCCACAAGGATTAAATGGAGTAACGTGCTGGAGGAGGCTTTGTGAAGTATTCCAGGGAATCCGTTTGTGAAAGGATGATAAGATATACAAGTTTCAAATATTTTACCGGAGCATGAGTGAGTGAGAAGGCAGAACTTAGTTGTATTCGTTTTCCCAGAACTGTTAAATTACCACACCTTACCACTGGGTGGCTTAAAACAACAGAAATTTATTCTCACAGCTCTGGAGGCCAGAAGTCTGAAAGTAAGCTTTCCTCAGTGTTGCTTCCATTGTGGCGGCTCAGGGCAAGAACAGTGGCTTTCACCTATCCCCTCACTTTCAGTGGCTGCCAGCAATCTCTTGTGTTCATCGGCTTGTAGATCCATCACTCCAGTCTGCTCTCGTCTTCACCTGGCATTCTCCCCATGTGTCTTTGTGTCATCACATGGCCTTGTTACAGGGACACACCAGTCTTTATGAATTAGGGCCCACAGTTATCCACTGTCATCTCATTTTAACTAATACATCTGCAAGGATCTTGTTCCCAAATAAGGTCACATTCTGAGCTGCTGGGTGGACATGAATTTTGGGGAGGACACTTCAATCCAGTATAGTAGGTCAGAAGTATTTCTCAATCTAACCATTGTGTAATTTCTTTTTCAAGACCACGGGAATTAAATTGCCTTCATCAGTATTTGCATCAGAGTTTGAGGAAGATGTTGGATTGTTGAATAAAGCAGCTCCTGTTTCAGGTGTGCTTAATTTCTTAAGCTTTTCAAGTGACTTGATCTGTTTTACAAAAAGGAAAGTTTAGCAATGAGAGTTTTTCTCTCTCTAATAAAGTGTTAAAACAATTGAGATGTCTGAATTTAGACTAGGGGTTATTCAGAAGGGATGAGTGATTGGGATTCCTTTTTTATTGCCATCAAATTTTTAGTCTTTGGGGTTTCTGTTTGGAGGGTGAAGTGGGAAAATTGGTTTTGAAGATCTAGTAGGGGAATTTTAACCTTGACCTAACCTCTTGAAGACGAAACAATATTCGCTTAGCCTTAACATACGTATAGACTTAATCTGCTTTCAGAATTTCTCCGTAGAGTGTAATATTTCATAGAAGTCCATTTTACCATCTGTCCCAGATAAACTTAAAAATTGTTTGGGGTGTTTTGGTTTGTTTGTTTTTTGGGTTTTTTGTAGTATTAACATTGTATTTTAGAACAAACACAGAAGTGATGTTTGGTATTTTTTTCCTGAATTGCCTTAATTATTAAGTAATACTTGCCACATAGCTTTCGTCTTTTATTCATTCTGTAGATTTTTGAGTTAGCACTCCATGATGGGGTCTCGGGTTAAATCAGAATAAAGCATAATCCCTGACCTCAAGGAATATATCGTCAGTTGGGAAGGACAGACAATAAATAGGCTATTACGATTACAGTACAAATGAATAAATAATGGTTAGTTAATAGTGGGAAAGGTGTCCTGGAGAAAATGTGTCTAAATTAATTCCTTAGGTAGAAAGTTGGTGGATAAAGGAGGGTAGGGTGAGGAGGAGAGAATATTCCAAAAAGGAAACTGTATGTACAGGATTGAAAGAACATGAGTAGGAAACCACATTTTAGCATGCCTAGAATGGTAAGAATTAATATGAAATGAAGCTGGAGAGTCAAGCAGTGGCCATGTTATGAAGGATGTTGGAAGCATGTCAGTTTACAAATTTGAACTTGAAATATTTTATGGACTCTTATTTTTACACACAAAAGACCATGGCTGAAGAAACAGTTTTGGAATTTATTAAAATCTCTTAGGCTGGAAAAACAGTTCACCAGGCTACACATGCTTAATTTGGGTTACTTCTAATAGGTGAATTTAAAGCCCAGATTCTTCCTGCAGGTGAAAACCTTGAATTTTTACAAAGTAGACACAGTATAATTTTGCAGATTTATAATGGAAGAGTTTTTACAATTGGGTACTAAAACCGGAGGTGTTTTTTCCCCCTATTTTATTTTCTTATGGTCGTCCCTCTCTGTTCCTCACTAGACCAAACTTGAAGTTTTTAATCATTTTTTAATTCTCTATACCTAAGTAGAATGTGGCGTATAATAGGTACTCAGTTAATAGTAAGTAATCAGTTTAGGTAATAGCTATTCAGTTATGGTAAGTAAAGGAATCATGTTTTCTTAGGAATTACTGCTCACTTATTGTTTTCCTTCTAGGACCAAGGCTGGATTTTGATCCTGACATTGTTGCAGCCCTTGATGATGATTTTGACTTCGATAATCCAGATAATCTGCTTGAAGATGATTTTATTCTTCAAGCCAATAAGCCAACAGAAGAAAACAGAACAGATACACAGTATGTGTGCTTTCTTTTGACAGATATGATCTGACTATTGCTTCTTCAGTAGAATGGTACCTAACTGGAACCAATTTTTGAGAGCATTTAGTGTTCGACTTTTGTATTTTAGAGCAGAAAATGTGAAACTTGAGGTCTTTACAAACCAACAATAGGTGGGGCTAAAGTCCAACTTGCCTGATTGCTGGTTCATTACTTTTCCAGCCATACTAGACAGGTCAAGCAGCACAGCTGTTCCTGCCTAAACAGGAATCCTCCCTGAAATACCCTCAAATTTTAGTTGTGTAAAGTCATTTGGTTCTGTTTTTTTTCAAGTTGTTTTGACAGTTAATTTATGACTCTGGCTTAGGAAATCTGAGGCCGAAGATGACAGTGAGTGGGAAGACATGGATGATGAGAAGGAAAGAGGTGGTGATGACGATAACTATGGCTCTGCGGGCTCATCAGATGAGACCATGTCTGTCCCTGGAAAACCTCCTGGGACTATACAAAATCACTTATTCTGGGAAGAGGAAACAAAAAGCCGCTTTACTGAGTATTCTATAACATCCTCAGTCATGAGGAGAAATGAGCAGCTGACTCTTCATGATGAGAGATTTGAGAAGGTAAGGTCCCCAGATAAGAGGCCTTTTAATACAAGTTCCTGGTAAATTTCATATGACCTTAGAACTCAAAGCCAGAACTTTCAGCATTAGAAAGAGCTTATGTCTTATTAAAACAGACCATAAAACCATCCTAGTTTTAATTCTTTAAAGAATGCATATAGGTCAGAGATGACTAATGCAATCTCTGGACTTTCTTCAGAGAGATTTGGCATTTTGATTCTGAACCTCTGACTCCAATCCCCAAGATTATGCTGTTTTCCTCAAGCATTGGTCTGAGCATAAACAAAATTCCATTGCCTTCAGTTTTTTGTGTGTTTGCTCACTGACATATCCCAAGGTCTAACATAGTGTCTGGCATATGATAAGAATTCAAAGCATTCAGTAAATGATGAATGAATGAATGAATGAATGGTTTCCTTCAAGGTGAATCTAAAGGATTCTAATTTTGCTACCTTTTCACTAAGTACTAGTAGGCAAACTATTACAAGTAACTTCACTCTTCAGGAGTCACCATCACCTCCTATTTACCCTTAACAGTGTTCTAGAAATACAGTATACATCTAAACAAGAATGAAATTCTATTTATTTTTTATTTTATTTTTTTAAGTAGGCTCGAAGCCCAATGTGGGGCTTGAATTCAACCACCCTGAGATCAAGAGTTACATGTTCTACCTACTGAACCAGGCAGGCATCCCGGAAATAATGTACATTTAAAGGAGACTGCTTAGTTATATGGTCTTTTACTTCGAATAATCATTAAGTTTGAAAGCATCTGTAAAATATTGCAAGGTAAAGATTTCTAGGTAGCTTTGTTCTCTAAGCTGAACAAAATGATTGCCTTTCACTTTCCTATTAATTTGGGGCACCTGGGTGGCTCAGTCACTTAAGCGTCCAACTCTTGATTTCAGCTCAGGTCACGATCCCAAGTTGAGCTGGGCTCCGCACTCAGCGGGGAGTCTGCTTGAGATTCTCTCTCTGTCTCTCTCCCTCACCCTGCTTGTGCTCTTTCTCCCTCTAAAATAAATAAATCTTTCCCCCCAAAATGGCAGCCTATTTTTAGGCTAAATGTAAGTCTTAAAGTACTGGGTAAAATGTCTTCCACATTCTGTTGTCATGGTGCTAATCCCTGCTAATATTGTAACGGTAGCTGTGATATCAAAGGTAGTGCTTAAGTACTATGTAGCAGTAAAATTAATGTAAAAATCAGGGTTCCTGGCTGGCTCAGTTGATGAAGCATGTGACTTGATCTTGTGGTTGGGAATTTGAGCTCCACTTTGGGTGTAGATATCACTTAAAAAAATAAAATCTTAAAGATGAACATAAAAATAACATTTTAAATGCTATTGTCTTAATACATTAATTTTTGTGGCATCTTTTCTCTCTGCATTCAAGTTTTATGAGCAATATGATGATGATGAAATTGGAGCTCTGGATAATGCTGAATTGGAAGGTTGCATTCAAGTAGACAGCAATCGTTTAGAGGAAGTCTTGAATGACTACTACAAAGAGAAGGCAGAGAAGTACGATGACTTTTCTTGTTTACTTGCTTTTTTGCATTTTTAAATAAAGTCTGTATTTGGACATCTGAATCTAGAAAATTACCCAGTCAGTATCTATATTAAGAAAATGGTATGTTTGGGGACTCCTAGGTGGCCCAGCGTGTTAGGCAGCTGTCTTCGGCTCAGGTCCCAGAATCAAGTCCCACATCAGGCTCCTTGCTCAGCAGGGAGCCTCTTTCTCCCTGTGCCTGCCATTCCCCCTCCTTGTGCACTCTCACTTTCTGACAAATAAATAATCTTGAAAAAGAAGAAAATTGTATGTTTTCCATCAATTTTGACTCATATTTTGATATTAAGGTTCTGAAGCTGACTGTAACATGGAATGGGAACCTCCTGAGAACCACTTCCTCTATGGCTCTCACCTAAGAGTCAGAGTGGAAGAGCTAGGGTTAGAGTTGGGGGCGTAAGGTCACATTCCACTTGGGGAATGAGGTGGTGCTTTTAGGCTCTTTGGGTGAAAAGTTAGTCTGACCTCTAATTATGTACACTCTTTTCATCTTAAAATGCCAGGTATTCTGAGTTGGTATTTATGGCGCATAGAAAGATAAGAGTTTGTTTCTTCAGCCATATTAGCATAATTTTACAACCGAATACTTGACAAATCAGCTCAGCATCCATATCGAGGTGATTTTTCTGTAAGAAACTAATGAGGTGTTTACATTTGGTGGAAGTGTCTGATATTCCATGATCACCATTGTTTGCAGATCCTACAGTAGGACAAGGGCTATGTATTTTGAGTAGATATGTGACTACTTTGAAGAGACAGATCGGGTAATACTTTTTTTTAAAGATTTTATGTATTAGAGAGAGAGTGTGTGAGAGAGAGCATGAGAGGGGAGAAGGTCAGAGGGAGAAGCAGACTCCCCATGGAGCTGGGAGCCCAAGGCAGGACTCAATCCCAGGACTCCGGGATCATGACCTGAGCTGAAGGCAGTCACTTAAGCAACTGAGCCACCCAGGTGCCCCGGGGAATACTTTTTGAGGCTTTTAAAAAAAAAAAAAAAAGCAATTTTTAGGAAAGTTGCCATCTTGTTCATGTGTTATAACCCTGCAAAGATCCCTTTTCTGTCAGTGAAATGAATGCGCTGGGGGGTCGAGTTGGGGCTGGGGAGAGCTAGGATTTTTTAAAATGCTGTTGTTTCCATACCTTTCAAGTACACTTTTAGTAACAGTATAATAATGGGTGGTGTTTTTTTTTCTCCTCTTCTGTCTCCATTTTTGAAAACTCAACCACAAGTTGTGTAAAACTGAATACTCTTGAACCCTTTGAGGATCAGGACTTGCTAATGAATGAACTTGATGGATCTGAGGAGGAAGAGGTTATTACTGTAGTTGTTGAAGAAGCCAAAGAGAAGTGGGATTGTGAATCTATTTGTAGTAAGTATTGTAGTATCCATTTTACTGCAAAAGGTAGAGTTTTTTTAAGTATTAAGCATATCAATTATTTGAAAAGGGATATGCTTTGCGAAAATGATTTGGAAGACGTAATACTCCCATCACTAAGTTGCAAACAATTTAAAAACATTTAGAAGAGAGACTCCATTATTTTGAACTATGAAAACACCAAAGTTGGGGATTTAGTAGGAACTCAGGAATGCTTTGCTGAATTGAAAGTGTACTCATGGTACATGTTTGTTTGTTTTTTTAAAGGTACATACTCAAATTTATATAACCATCCACAACTTATCAAGTATCAACCAAAGGTAAGTCCCAGGGTCCTGAGCTATTTGAAGTATGCAGTGCAGGTAATGGCATGTACAAATTATTTTCTCACAGTGGCTGTAGCCCTTTGTGGCTGGCAGCACTATTAGAAAAAGCAACAACAGTGTGTCATTAGTGAACTGTTTTTTGATAGGGATGGGAAATGACCTTAGTATGATTTTATCTTTATTTCAGCCCAAACAAATCCGAATATCTTCTAAAACAGGAATACCTCTCAATGTTTTACCTAAGAAAGGACTCACAGCAAAACAAGTTGAACGAATGCAGATGATTAATGGCAGTGATCTGCCAAAGGTGTCAACCCAACCTCGATCTAAGAATGAAAGCAAAGAAGATAAAAAAGCAAGGAAGCAAGCTATAAAAGAAGAGCGCAAGGTAATAGGAGATGTACAAAGAGCTTGAGGTGGGGGGATGGTCTTGGAAATTTTCTTCTGTAAAGTTAATCTTCATCAGTTTAAAGATTAGAGTAACACTCATGTGTTCTTACACAGGAACGGAGAGTGGAGAAGAAAGCTAACAAATTAGCCTTCAAACTGGAAAAAAGAAGGCAGGAAAAGGAGCTCTTAAACTTGAAGAAGAATGTTGAGGGGCTAAAACTATGACGGTAGAACATTTGGGATAAGGTGTCTTTCCCCCGGGGCTCCTCATTATGTTCAGTATTGAACAAGGATCTTCAAAGAGACAAAATTATTTAATCTGCCATTTTTACTGGCAGGTATTTATACCACCAGGTTTTCTCTGACATCTGTCTTGTAAATATTGTAACACTTTAAAACTTAATATTATAAGCTTAGAATTTGCTCTGAAATAAATGATTTCACAAATGCGAAATGTTTGGATGAGTTTAAGGAAAACATCTTCATAACATAAATGGAATTGGTGTATTCTTCATTTATTTGTATGATTGTCCCAGCTGTCTTTTGCAGATGTTCTCAAATAGTTCTTTGAAACCTTTCCACTCCTTTTCAGGAGTTAAGTGGTTTAGTTTGCTGTATGTAGAGAAGTGACCCCATTAAACTCCATTTTGAAATTCTGAGTGGTTTAACAGTTTTCCTGAGGAGATTCCACTGGTAGGAGCTAAGTTTCCCCCTGCTGTATGCAAAGGGCTGTTTCAAAAGGATGGTAAAAATGAGTATTAGGGTTGTTGGGACTCAATGACTGGATGACTTACTTTTGGATTTTAGGGAGAGTGAAGACAGGAAGCAGAAGCAGAAATCAAGAAAATGTCCTTGGCTTCAGTGAGTACCTGGCTCAAAATCAGAAATATTTACTTCAGTTTAAACTAGAAAGTTTGTCTTTTCAACATTATTTAATGCTTGGAACCATTCATTTTTGATTAAAAGATGTAGTTGAAATTTTTCTTGTTTTTTGATGAGGTTTGTTTGGTGTGTTTTTGGGTTTTTTTTTTTTCCCCTGTAAACTTTTTCAAGGTTCAAGCAATGACACCATCACAATTGTTAATTATTTGGTAAACTGTGACTCCCTTGCAACAGACGAGTTGTTAGTGACCCTTGTTCATGTGTCCATGACTAATGTGTTGCTATATGGACTGTTCTGGGGAAAAACAAAAACTGTGGACACTGTTGGTCTGAGTTGGGAACAGAATGGCTGAGGCAGAACCATTTTTAGCTGGTGAGCTGTATTTGATAACTAAATTATTAGAAAGTGTCTTCTATAAGTGATTTGAATATGACTTTTCCAAAGTTGGTGGGTGTTACCTTGTTCTCTTTGTTTTAAATTATAAATATAAGTATTCTAGGGTTTTTCAAGTGAAAAACAGTAGCATTAGGTATTCAACCGGCATTGCTACAAAAAACTCAGCTGAAGAGCTTGTCATTATAGAAGTAGAATCTAACTGGGGAGTATATATTTAAATGCTGATCTGCAGAAGCAAAGGGTCAAATGATGGTTTATGTTAGTATTGTGTATGTATTAAATCCTGAGAAGGTTGACCATTTATTTTGGTAGCTCTCTCAGCTGAAGGTTCTTAAAACCAGCAAGAATCTTAAAGACTTGGAATATTATTTTGACCTGATACTATTCAAATTCCTTCTTAGGAGCTTCTAATATCACTTCACCTATCCAAAGGGTTTAAATCAGCACATTATATATTTTGCAGTCAAGGAAAGGTAATTATGAGCCATGTGTCTTACTGAAGCATTATTGTGATTTAGACAGGTTATCCTCCAGATTTAAAGATCTTAATTTTATTCTGGAGAACAAACTTTACATATTCTGAATTATTTTGTAGAATTTTGGAATATTTATAGTTTGAGTTGTCTCTAACAATGGTTAGGAACGTAACATAAGGTCCTGGCAAATGTTGGAAGTCCAGAGCATTAAGATGATTTTGCCTTCAAGGACTGCATCTTCTGAGGAGGCAGGGTGTTTACGGCAAAATCTAACTAGCAACACCAAGTCACTCAGAAGTACCATTGGAAATGAGGGTCTAGGTATTTGCTTTCCCCCTGAACTGCTCTTACTGCAAATTATGTGTCCTCAAGGTTGGTGTTCAGTTGTCACCTCCACTATAAACTTTCACCTGACCATGTAAAGATAGCAACATCCCTCCCTTGCATTTTTTAAGCTTTTCCCCTGCTTTTTGGTCTCCATGGCAATCTTGCCATCTGAGCTGTATCTTGTTATTCTGTCTTCTCTCAGAACAAACTGAGGGCAGGGAATTTTTATTTACTGCTTTAACCCCATGCCAACAGTTCCTGGCATTTGGTAAATGATTACTGGGTGGTATGTAAATGAATGGATAGGGAAGTGATTTCACCAAAGAATTGCTTAAACTTGGAACAATGGGACTTAGACTCAATTTTAGCTAAGAGAAGGCATCCCAGGTAGGGACAAAGTCATGAAGAATTTGCCTGCTGTGCCTTAAGCACCTCTTTTGTATGAGAACTTAATACTTCTTGTAAAATCACTTTTTTAGATATTTTAGAGCTTTTTGTGTGTGTGTAAGTCTGAGTATCAAAAGCTATCATTATTTGTGTATATTAACTGTGGTCCATTGTATCTACATCTCATTGTGACATCATCAAATGATCTCAAGTGAAGGACAGCCCCAGCCATCTCCTAGCTTCACAGTTGCATTATCACTACATTTATGTTGTTTTTTCCTGTGTGTTGCTTGTTAAAGTGAAGGGTCAAGAGAAGGTAAAAATTCTAATGGCATTACATTTTAATTGCTAAACTCATACAAGAATGTATAATAAAACAAGAACATTGCATTATTCAAGTTAAGAAATAGAACATAGAAGCCACCAGTGGTTCCATCCTCAGTTTCATTCCACTCTTTCACCTCAGTAACTTTTTTTTTTTTTTTAAAGATTTTATTTATTCATTTGACAGAGATCTCAAGTAGGCAGAGAGGCAGACAGAGAGAGAGGGAAGAAGCAGGCTCCCTGCTGATCAGAGAGCTGGATGCGGGGCTCCATCCCAGGACCCTGGGATCATGACTTGAGCCGAAGGCAGAGGCTTAACCCACTGAGCCACCCAGGCGCCCTGCACCTCAGTAACTCTTAAGTACTACCTAAATTATATTAATCATCAGCTATATGGTATCCCTTTTTTTTAAATTGATATGTATTATTTGTTTCAAGGGTAGAGGCCTATGGTTCATCAGTCTTACACAACACTCCGTGCTCACCATAAGACATACCCTTTCCAGTGTCCATCACCCAGCCACCCCATCCCTTTACCCTCCTCCCTTCCAGCAACCCTCAGTTTGTATGGTATTCCTAAGCACAGTATCTTGTTTATGTGAAACACAAATCTGGCTTTATAAGGACAGTACTTACTACCAGATGATGAAAGTATCCTTGAGCTGAATAGTCTCTGAACTGAATATCAGCTTCTAGATTTTAAAAGAGCCCCAGGAGGAGACGTTGAGCCAGGTGATGGATTCTAGGGAACACAAGTCACCACAAATGGAATATCCTGGATCTCCTGTAGAACTACGCTTTGTGTTTGTATGCTCATTTTACAATTTCTGCTAAGGTCACCATGATCTCAAGATCGAAGCAGAACCTTCTTATGGATTCAAATGAGTGTCCTCCAGTCATCTAGATGTCAGAATATGAAGGGAAGATCAAGCACTCCAATGGGACAGAGTCAAACAAGCCAAATATGGAACAGTCAGAGCCAGATACACTAGGACATACTAACCTCGGATTATAAAGGCAGTCAATACCATGCTCATGACAGCCTTCAACGTGTCTGTTTTTCATTATACATCTTCAGTATGGACTAGTTGCTCTCCAGTTCTGGTGCCCAGCTCTTATCCTGGGAATTATTTTCTCTCCCTTGTGTGTTGATTTGCCCATTTGCTGTATGTTTTACTCATGTTGTGAAGCCCATCCTCTAGTAATTCTTGAACCACAGAGTACGTGGGATGTCAACTTTCTGAAACCCTGCATTTGGGGAAATATACTCAACCTCCATATTTGGTCAGTAGTTTGGCTGGGTATGAAACCTGCAGGTTGTAGACTATTCTCCCCCAGAAGTTGAAAGGACTTTTCCTCATTCATTTCCAAGTTTCATGTATGGGAATCTGAGGTCACTCTGATTCCTGATATTTTTGTCAGTTACTGTTTTTTGTTTTTTGTTTTTTTTTTCATCTCGGTAGAATCTTTGTCTCCAGAGTTATGAAATTTTACAGTCTTGTTATAGATACATTTTCACCCATTGTGTTGTGTCTTTTTAATGGAAGCTTGTGTCCTTTCACTTCTGGATATTGTTACAATTTTTTTATTTTCTTCCTTGTATTTTCTCCTTTTCTCTCTTGAACTGTTATTTGGTAGGACCTTCTAGACCAGAGATACTTGGATTGATTATTTTTCTCCCATCTCGCCATTTTACTCTATTTTCTGAGAAATTTCCCTAATTTTATCTTCCAATCTTTCCTTGAATTTTTCATTTCTCCTATAAGACTTTTTTAATTTCTGAGAATTTATTTTTCTTTAAATTGCTTTTTTATTTGTTTTGGACATATGTGCTAGAGTTTTTCCACAGATCTTTGGAAATTCTTGTCTGTTCGCTCTTTGGAAATTCTGAATGGATAAGAGGCATTTCTTGATTTTGAGCTTCATTTTAGAGTGGTCTGGGTGAGCTGTTTGGGAATCTTCCCAGCATTGGTATCTATATATGTATATATATATTGTCATGGAGTGTTTATATTCTCAGGGAAGTTTTCCTTCTGTCTTGAGAGTAAGGGTCTGGCAGGCAGAGTTCTGTGAACCAAGTAGAAGAAGGGGGTTTGAGGTGTGTTCTCTTCTTTTAGCATCACTATTCATGAGAGGAATCACTAGATTAATCACTCTGTATACATATACACATACACACCATCAGCTTCATTAATCAAGTCCTTATTTGCAAATTTGCCCATTTGCTAAAATTTGAAACTCTAAAATCAGTATGCATGGTGCTTTCATTCATTCACAGACCTGTACATTGCAGTTGAAAAGTTGAGTCACCTGGCATGCTTTTTCTCAGCAAAAGTGGAACAAGGTGATGCCCTGCCTTCTCATTTCAGCTCTCATAATATAGAAGTGTTCTTTTCATAGTCTGTGCCACATTTTTCATGTTTTTACAATTTTTCTTGGTGATTTCACTGTTTAAAATGGCCCCCAAATGTGTTAAAATACAGGAAGGCTGTACCTTAGGGAGAATATATGTCTGTTAGATAAGCTTCTTACCAGGCATGAGTTACAGTGTTGCCAGCTCTGAGTGATCACTGCACTGAATCAACAATATATATTTACACAAGGTGTCTTTAAATAGAAAAGTAAAACAAGCTTGTACATTGATAAATAAAAATAATGTGAACAGAGGCTCACAGGAGCCTAACCTTGTATTCCCCCTAGAAGTAATAAGTCCGTATTTGCTCATTTAGTGCTCACAGAGACTTTATGGGATATAACTACTACAGATAATGAGTCACCATGGGGCACCTGGGTGGCTCAATGGGTTAAACCTCTGCCTTTGACCCAGGTCATGATCTTGGGGTCCTGGGATCGAGCCCCGCATCGGGCTCTTGCTCAGCAGAGAGACCACTTTTCTCCCCCAACCCCTTGCCTGGCTGCTCTATTTGTGATCTCTCTCCCTGTCAAATAATTACTTTTAAAATCTTAAAAAAAAAAAATGAGGGGTGCCTGGGTGGCTCAGTGGGCTAAAGCCTCTGCCTTTGGCTCAGTTCATGATCTCAGGGTCCTGGGGTCAAGCCCTGCATCTGGCTCTCTGCGCAGCGGGGAACCTGCTTCCTCCTTTCTCTCTGCCTGCCTCTCTGCCTACTTGTGATCTTTGTCTGTCAAATAAATAAAATCTTTAAAAAAAAAAAAATGAGTCACCATAAATAGGTGTATACATCTGTATCTGCCTACCCATGCCTTCAGCACTGCCCCATGTTAACTCGTGCACTGATGTCTTTTTGTCATTTTTTGGAGAGTAGACTTAGGCTAGAGTTGGGGAGGGCAGTCACCCAAGGATGTAGAGTGAGGGAGGGGATCTAGGAATCCACTTCTTTTCAGAAAACTTTTATCTTGGCCCACCACATTTTAGCGGGCTCTTCTCATTTATCTCATCCCATTCCCAGAGGTACATGCTGCTCTGGGGATTTCTAGGACTTTGAAGCTTTTAGAGAAAAATTTGGATGGTTAGTTCTCCCTACTGTCAGCTTGGCAAGTGGTTTCTGATGTAGTTTTAAGTCCTCCAAGTCACCACTCTGTCAGTTTTCCAGAGTTGAAATTTTTTATTGTTGTCTTCTTTCCTCCCTGACCTTGGGGTTTCTTAGTCTCTATTTTCCTTTACTGTACTTTTTGGGGCTTTAGCGGAGAGCAAAATTTGATGGAATGTTCTCTCTGCCATTCTGTGTTAATTCCTTTTCTTCTTTCATAACTCATATTCCTGAGGTAAGTGAATAGGTTGAGGCCAATATGCTACCCTCTTTACCCATAGGGCCATGAAAGACGTCGATATTGCTAATGTTCGTATGTTCTGGATTGTAAAGGACTTGAGTTTTGACTCTCTGACAACTGAGTGAGAAAATATCTTCCTTTTCTCTACCATGCCTTTATAAGGAAATATGGATTGGTAGGTGTCTGTAGAAAGCATTCTTAATTTTCAGCTCAAAGAGAGAATGTCTAGTCAGAAGTAGAATTTTTTCCAGTTTCATTATGGCCATAATCCTCTCCAGGCTTCTTAGAAAATTTTTTAACTGAAATCTTTGTAATGCTTATTTTTCATTGTTAACATGCTAACCAAAACCTTTGATGGCTTCCAGATCATTTTCTTTTCCTCATTTTAAAAATTGTCTAAGATTTTTAAACCAAAGTGTAAAAATAATAGTCAATGTATAAAAATAATGGCCACTTTAATAATCTACTGAGAGAGGGTAAAGATAGAAAGAGCTAAGCTGGTACTGATTGTTTTAAAATGTTTTCTATCAAAAGGGTCTTTTAAAAATGTCATTGTTTTAATTTCTAAAACAATAGTAATCTTTGTAGAAAAATTGAAAATACAGAAAGTAGTCATCTTTACTCTTAACCACTCAGGTGTGTGTTTTATATATATATACAGGTATATATATATATATATATACACACACACACATATATATATAATATGCATATATATGTGTGTGTATCATATATACACACATATATACATATCTGTGTGCATGTACATATATACATGTACATATCTATAGAACTCCTAGTATTTATTTGTAAGTATGTGAATAGTGAATAAAAATGTATCATTAACATTTTCCATGTTTTTCTCCCACAAATCGTTTTTTTTAATAGTTTGTTTTTCTTTTTTTAAGGTTTTACTTATTTGACAGAGATCACAAGTAGGCAGACAGGCGGGGGGGGGGGGGGGGGGAAGCAGGCTTTCCGCTGAGCAGAGAGCCCGACGCGGGACTCGATCCCAGGACCCTGAGATCATGACCCGAGCCGAAGGCAGCGACCCAACCCACTGAGCCACCCAGGCACCCTCCCACAAATCCTTTTTAATCAGTACATTCTCATTCACTGGTTGGCAACCTATTTCTTGGTATGATTTTTGGCTTTGCAGACCATATGGTCTCTGTTAACTACCCATCTCTACTGTTGTAGCATGAAAGCAGCAATAGGCATGTAAACAAATGGGTATTATTTGCCAATAAAACTTTATAAAAACATACAGCTTCAGATTTGCTCCAGTGGTCATAATTTGCTCACCCCTAGATATTTCCTTAAACTTCTTATTCCGACAAAATTAATGCATAAGAATTACAAAATAGTAGAGTTCCTACTCACCCTTTACCATGTTTCCCCAATTTAAGTTATAGCTTAAATAGTACAATATCAAACCCAGGAAATATACATGGGTCAAATGTGTATTTATAGTTCCATACCATTTTAGTACACGTGTAACTACCACCACAATATAGATCTAGAACTATTCCTTTTCTCCCCTGCTCCCAATTTTACTTTCAAGGAATCTCTACATCCAACATAGGGCTCAAAGTTAACATCCCCGAGACCAAGAGTCCTGTGCTCCATCTGCTGACCCATTTAGCTGCTCCCAGAACTATTTCCCTACTCAAAGTTCGCCCTCATTCTCCTCTGTATAGTCACAACGACCTCTCTCCCGGACCATCCTTCCCTGGTGGCAATCAGTAGTCTATTCTCCATCTCTCTAATTTTGTCATTTTGTGATTGTTGTACATATGGAATTACACAGTACATGACCTCTTGAGATTGGCTTTTCTCAGCATTGAGATCCACCCAGGTGTTGCATGTATTCGTAGTGTTCTGTTGTTGAACAGTATTCCAGGGTTTGGATGAATCAGTATAACCATTCACCTGATGCAAGGCATTTTGGTTATTTTAAATGATTCTTCCAGGGTTCTAGTGATCCCATGCTTTATGTGACTCAGCATTCTATCACAAACATGATAGGCCTTGATCTCCGTGTTTAATTTGGCTGAATAAGCAGGTGTTTCCCTTCAAGCTTCAGAACTGAATGTGGTTCAGAATCCAGTGGTCCATCCATTTTAGGTATTCAGTTGAATCCTATTGCATCTGTCATTCTTTTAAACTCATTGAACTGTTTAAAACTTGCTGATTTAAATAGGCTATTTATCCTTTAGGGACTTCCATTTGTTTTGCAGGTTAGTATCAACCATCACCATTACCTTTATATTTATAGTGATGGTTGAATAAAGTTTCAGTACTTGTGGAGATAGAGAGTTGGGTTTGAGTCTCCATGTTACCACTTAACTACCTGTGGTCTTTGAGAAGTCCCAAGTCCCCTAACTTTCCACCTTTGTTTTCTTACCCGTTAAAAAAATATAGTCCCAACTCTGTGAGGAGTAAATGAAATTATATAGGAAAAGTGTTTAGGAAACAGTAAAATACCATACAAATGTTACAGTATGATTCATAAAAATCATCCTTCACTAGTGGTTCAGAAAAAGCAGTTTTTTTTGTTAAAATGAGTACTTTTTATTTACTAGTAAGTATATGCTCGCTGAAAAAAAGTAAGACTCCGTTTTACAGAGTTAGAAAGCCAAAAACAGGAAGAGTAATATTTCTGTATGCTGTAATGGATGACCTGTGTTGCAAATACAATACCATCTGGCAGATGTGAGAAGAAATCATTTAAATCAACAATGTCTGTAATGAACTACCATCTGATTCCTGTTAATCAGTCCTTCCTTTTTCAAACCGTCTTCTTCTGGTTTCCATGACCTTGTTCTCTCCTGTTTCTCCTTCTGGCTTATCATCCTCATCTTCTTGGCCCTTAAATATGGAGTTCTCTAGGGATCATCCCTGTACTTCTCTTTCCATGACCTCTTCCCTGGCAATATCATGCCTTTACATCACTCTCCAAACAAAGCCTACATCTGTGTCTCTAGCCCTGACCTCCCTCATTTCCATCCTGCTGGCTGGATGACTCTTTCAAACTCAGTATTTCCAAAGGTGAGGTCATTTTTCTTACTAAGATGGCCTTTTTCAAATTTTGTTTTTGTCCACAGCCCAACCCTCTTCTCAGTCCCTCTGCACTGTCCTCTCTTTGTCCCCTCCTCACATCTAGCCATGTTGTCAATTCCTTGAGTACAGTACCCCTCATTTCCTCTTTTCTTTCCATTTCAGGTCTACACCTTTAGCTTTTTAACTGAAATGGCATTTTCCCTTCCCACTACCATCCATCCACCCTTCCACAGCTCTGTTCAGATTCGTCCTACATGGTGTCCCTGATTGTCCCCCTTGTTTGTAGAATAAAGCCCAGATTATTAGTCTAATATAAAGTCATCTCCATGATCAGCTTTTCTAATCTATATGCTCAACTCCAAAGGAACTTAAAGTATTGAGGTGAAACCTTTACAGAATTCCACATTGTTTTCCTTTCCTTGTGACACTTAACTTCATTTAATGCACACACACTCTCCTTTTCTCTGCTGGACCCCTGTATGATCTCTCCCAGTATTTCCACAGAGTTGCATGTAGCAGATATTTATAGAATGAAGGATTGATCCTAAGGTAGGAACTCAATTTTTGTTTGGCCCACACATTCAGCAAGTATTTATTGAGCACCTTAGTGTGGGTCAGGTACTTTGAGACATAGGGCACATGTGGGTGCTGTCTCAGCCTCTTTTTTTAAATTGACTTTATTCTTCATCTAACTTTTAAAAACACTGGTTGCATAATAAAAACATTAGCAAGACTGTGTTGTGATTACAGTCCCTCACTCATTCACTACTGCATATAAAATGGTAGCAGTGAGTGGTATTCACTGACCTCAGTAAGAAGTCTGACCAAACACCTCTCCTTAGGATAAGGCTTATCCTCACCTGCTTCTGCATTGTAATGGTGCCATCTTTCCTGATTTGGATAGAAGCCTCTTTATTTCTACCTGGTCCATTTCATCAGTACCTTATATTCTGTTCCTTTCAGGTAGGAGTTTATCCAGCAAAGAGCATTCATTGAGAGAGTGCCATTCTCAGGAAAGTTTAAATTTGATGATTAAGTGACTCTTTTCATATAATCTGTGATAAATTGCCATGCCTTCATTTAGCACACACATAGGCCTTACACCCTCGTAGGAATCTTAACAATGTAACCATTAGATAATTTATGACTTTATACTAAAGTGTTAACTTTGTACTTATGTCTAAACCAAAGTTGCTAGACACTTAGTTTAGGAATGTACTAAAGAATCATACTCTGGTTGCCTGAAGAACATGGAATTTACCTGTTCAGTGAAGTGAGACGTCTATCTTAGAAAAAGATGGGTGAATTCATGAAATACCTTCCTAAGAGAAGGAAGTTGGTGGGGAGGGAAAAGAGAGAGAGGAGATCAGGCCATCGAGGTCCCCTCCAGTTAGTCATTTCTTCTCAGGCAGGCAGTTCCACGAAACTAACATAATGTGCTTTTGGATCTCATACAGATGGCAATCAGGAGTTACTTCCCTGTGAAGTCTGTGGAAGACGCTTTGCAGCAGATGTTCTGGTAAACATAAAGACATTTTGTAGATGTGTTTCGTTGGAGTTAAATGAACTGTCAAGTCAGTGAGGAGGCTGCAGCGGCAAAGATTAAAGACAGATGTGAAAGGAAAGCAAGGGAAGAGAGGTCCATAACCTATGGCTGGCAGGTCTTGAGGACACTGAGGCACATAGATGCCACCCCATTCAAAAGGGAGCTTAATTAAACATGGTACTCCTAGAAAAAGGATGCCAGATGAAAGTGTTTTGGCACAGTTGACTGTCTCTTGAGAGGTTTTGGCTCTTTTGCCTTTTCTATAAGCATCAAAAATCCAAATTTTAAGGCCAAAGCACCAGGGAAATTAGCTAGTCAAGAGGAATGAACATTGAATTTGGAGCATCTGGAAACTTGGCTTTTAGCCTCAAATTTGTCACTAATTCTGACAAGTCCTTTAACCTCCCTCTGTTTTCTGCTTTGCCACGTATAAAGACAGAACCTTTCAATTTCAGGGATTTTATGTAATTTGAACAAAATGGATGTAAGACCTGTTCCAAGATCTAATTTTTAATCAGATTGAAACGAACTGCATGTCAGGTCCCCAGATTGATGCCTATAAGTGGAATTAACTTTTTTTATTATTTCAAAATTAGGGAATCCAACAGTTATTAGATTCCAATATTATAAGGAGATTCCCAAGAAAAATGTTTAAAAAACACTTGAGGTGATAATGCGACTTTGAGTTTGAACATTTTAGATCAAGGAGATGTAGCCAAACAAAGGATTTGGACTCTACATCTGACTGCATTTGGGGTAAAAGACTGTATAACTAGGTTATAGGTTTTCTTTGGGGAATTTAAAAACTGAAATATGTTCTAATTAACTGTAGCTAGAACTTTCCAAATTTAGGAGCAGGAGCTCAAGGGCCTGTTGTGGCCCAGGAACCCACCAGTGTGCTGCTTTTACCAGATCAGGCCTGTACCCCATAAGAACAAGTTTGAGACCTAGAAGGTACCATTCATTTGGGGATCACTAAATGTCATGTATGTCTTGGGTCCTCTTGGATTTTACTTCTAGACCTATCTCCAGGCTACAAAGAGCATTTGATCAAGTGATGTGCTCTCTCTCTCATTTAAAATGGTTTGGCCTGAGGCTGCTGGGGGGCTCAGTGGATTGAGCATTTGACACTTGATTTTGGCTCAAGTCATGGTTTGGAGCCCCACGTTGGGCTCTGCACTCAGTGGGGAGTTTGCTGGAGAGTCTTTCTCTCCCTCTCTCCCTCCCCTCCTGTCTTTCTTTTTCTGTCCCTAAATTAAATAAATAAATCTTTAAAAATAAAATGGTATGGCTTGTTCATAACAAGGTGCAGGGATTTTTATAGAGCCCCTGTATTTTGTTGGACGAAGGAACTGTGTGTTAAAAATTATGAGTTACATATCCACCAAAGAAGAGGACATTTAGTTGGAAGTTGTTGGTGTAATCTTGTGCTGGTGCTGTAACAGACTTCGTAAGGGTGGTACACAGGCAGAGCTCTGTGTGTTGATTCCCTGTCTTATGTACTAGAAATGCTGAGTACTTAAAGGATTACTTGGCTGGAGTAAAGAATGTTTTCCCTGCTGATCGTCTGTTAAATGTTAAATATTGTAACGTTTTAAAACTATTAAATGCCTAGATTTGCTCTGAAATAAATGACTTCATGGATGTGAAATGTTTGGATAAATTAAAGGAAAATATCTTCATAATGTAAATGGAATTGGTGTATCCTTCATTTATTTGTACGGTTGTCCCAGTTGTCTTTTGCAGATGTTCTCAAATATTTCTTTGAAACCTCTCCACTCCTTGAGGAAGTTAAGTAGTTTAATTTGCTGTATGTAGAAAAGTGACCCTGCTAAATTCAATTTTGAAATTGCTGAGTGGTAAGAAGAGTTTTCCTGAGAAAGTTCCACTTGTAGGAACTAAGTTTCCCCCTGTTGTATGCAAAAGACTGTTTCAAAAGAATGGTAAAACTGAATATTAGGATTCTTAGGACTCAGATTCCCTGTTAGGTTACCAGATGACTTGCTCATGGAATTTAGGAATCATGGATGCAGGAAACAGAAGACATAATCAGGAGAACTTCCTTGGCTGCAGTGAGTACCTAGCTCACTATCAGAAATATTTATTTCAATTTAAACTAGAAAGTTTGCCCTTTCAACATTATTTAATGCCTGGAACCACTCACACAGCCCAAGTGGTAGAATTCAATATATAAAACCAAATTCAAAGTAAGTCTCTATAGCTGTGGAGGCCTCTTCTTGACCTTACCCTCATGCAATATCTAGTGATGTGTAACATGGGTGGAGAGAGCCAGATGGATTTGCTCTGCTGTGCTTTGAGAGTTGGAGAATGAACTTGGCTCTGAAGGTGAACCCTGTCACTCCAGTGGGGGCTGCCTGAGTACAAACCTTGTGACTGTACATGTTAAAAATTTTAATCCCCACTGTTTCTTTTCTAGGAAAGGCATGGACCAATATGTAGAAAACTCTTCAACAAAAAACGTAAACCTTTCAATTCCTTGAAACAAAGATTACAGGGCACTGACATTCCCATTGTGAGAAAGGCTCCTCAATCCAAGGTACTATCAATATCTTGTTTATTGTTCTTGATTACATCCTTAAGTACCTTAAAGCCTCTTTTTGGCTTTCTGGTTTCATTTTTGCTTGATAGTGCAGTGTAATGTCATGTAAGTATAATCCACCTTTACTGTTTTCTTTTTAATCATGCTCACTTAGATTTCGAAATGTATTTCAGATACTTTCCAGATGTGGCAAAAAAGAATCTCGTTTATGTTTTCAATAGTGTAGCGTTAAATCTAGCAATTAACTTGGAAGAGAATCCCTTTTAATCTTACATTTAAGTCTTCCTATAAAGTTCTGTAGCTTGTTTTTCTGATTGTTATTTTGTGTTTTCCTTCACTGTTGTGGCTTGCAAATTTTATTACAGTATTTTCCAGACCTCCTTTTTTTGTACTATTGAGAACAAATTCTCTTTTCTCTCCAAATTTCAGTCCTATTTCCTGTAAATTTAAATCTCAGGTTAAAATAAAATTGTAATGGAGAGATGTACAGTCTAGGTTAGTATATATTGATTTTGTTTTTTAATAGCCTCAGCCTGTGAGGAGATCTAACTGGAGACAGCAACATGAAGACTTCATTAATGCCATCCGTTCGGCAAAGCAGTGTACACTAGCCATTAAAGAAGGCCAACCTCTCCCCCCTCCACCTCCTCCAACCATCAACCCAGGTGTGTGGCCGATTTGGTTTGCTTTTGGCATTTTACTCTTAACCAGTTGTGCTCAGATGATCATGACTTGCTTTCTCCTATGCATTCTAAAATAAATAATAGCAATTAAATTCTATTAAAGTAATTTTATCATACAATATATCTTATCCTAATTTGTTTTTAATTCTTCATAAAGAGTCTATGTTTCCTTCTAACTCCATGACAACACCACTGTACCCAATGTCATGGCCATTGACATCATGACGTATAAGAATGGGGCTGTGCAGAGCAGTTCCACAGTAGCTCCCTGGTGTCAAATACCCATATCTCTGGGTTGTTTTTTGGGGGGACAAGGGTGGTTTTGAGGTAAAAGTCCCATGATAAAGAATTCACCATTTTAGCCATTTTAAGTTGTGTAATTTCATGGCCTAAAGGTTTCTTACCCTAACCTTTTTATTTTGAAAGTTTTCAAGTTTACAGAAAAGAGGAAGAAACAGTACAATGATCACTCATACCTTCCACTGAAATTTGACAGTTGTTGACATTATTATATTCTCTGTCTTTTTATTTTTTGGGGGGGACAGAACTATTTAAAACCAAGTTTCAAACATTATAACACATTACCCTTAACTATGTCAGTGTGAATTTCTTAAGGATGAGTGCTTCTCCTTGCATAACATATAGACTCATATTTTCCCAGTTATCTTAAGAATGTCTTTTAAAGTTCTCTGCTTGCCCCCTAGTCACAATCTAGGATTCAGTCAGGGTTCATGCATTTTTGTAGTCTCGTCTCTTTAATCTTGCACAATACCCCTATCAGGCCAATTATCTTTTAGAATATTTCTTTTGCTAGATATGTCTGTTTTTTTACTCAGACTAATGTTTAACTTGATCCTCTATTTTGTTTTTTGTAAATTAAAAATTAGGACTAGAGGCTCTATTAGATTAATAATATTAATCCCTATCAGATATAAGATCTTCAAACATTTTCTTTCATTTCGTAGACTGTCTTTTCACTTTCTTGATGGTCTCTTAATGATGCACAAAATTTTTAATTTTGAAGAAGTCAAAATTTTTTTTGTGGCCTAGTGGTTTTTTTGTGTGTGTGGCCTAGCGTTTGATATTAAATCCAAAAAATCATTCCAAAGTCCGTGTCATAAAGCCTTTCCCCTATGCTTTCTTCTAAGAGTTTTACAGTTTTAGCTCGCTCTTTTTCTCTTTGATCCAAGTGTAGTTAATTCTGTATGTGGTATAAGGTAAGATCCCAACAATCTGGGAAGTCGGATGTCTAGTTTTACATGTAGATATCTAGTTCTCTCAGCTCTATTTGTTGAAAAGAATATCCTTTCCCCATTGAATGATCTTGGCACCATTATCAAAAGTCAGTTGGCCATATATGTGAAGGTTTATTTCTGCGCTCTCTGTTCTAGTCTATTTTCCTTATGCCAGTACCACCCTGTTTTGATTATTCTAGTAAATTTGTAATAAGTTTTGAAAATTCTCCAAGATTGTTTTGGTTATTTGGGGACCTTTGAGATTTCATATGAATATTTTGATGAGTTTTTTTTTTCTATTTCTGAAAATGCCATTGGAATTTTGATAGGGGTGCATTAAATGCATTAAATCTATATATAGCCTAGGTAGTGTTGTCATCTTAACAATATTGTTTTCCAGTCTATGAACATAGGATGTATTTTAATTTACTTATCTTCATTTTAATTTCTGTCATGCGTATTTCATTGAGTAGGTGTAGGAATATATAAGTCGTTTAGCACCTTGATTAGATTTATTCCTAAGTATTTTATGCTTTCTAATGTTATTATAAATGGAATTGTTAACTTTGTTTTCATGTTGTTCATTGCTAGTGTACAGAAATCTGACTGATTTTTGAGTATTTTGTATCCTGCAATTTTGTTGAATTTTGTTACCTCTCACAGTTGTTTTTTAGTATGGATTTTTTGGGTTTTCTACATATAAAATTATGCCATTTGTGAACAGATATAATTTTTCTTCTTCTCCAATTTGTCTTTTCTTTTTCATGTCTACATCCTCTTGCTGGAACTTCCAATACAATATTGAATAGCAGTGGTGAAAGCAGACATCCTTGTCTTGTTTTCCATTGAGTAAATATTATCTGAGGGTTATAAATGGCTATTTAAAGCATAAATAATAGCAATTTATGAGGATTTTGACATGGAATTAAAACGTATGAAGACAATACAACAAGATTAAGTAAGGAAAATGGAATATATTGTTGAAGGTTTTCTGTACATTATACATGAATAGGTTTAGGACTTATTAAACATGAATAGGTATAGTATTATTTGAAGGTATATCAAGGCAGCTGCCTCAAAGGAACACACACCAGGATTGCCAGATCTAATTTCTCAAAGGATGGCAAAAACTGCAGATTTCCTGATTTATATATATCGGAAGCTCATTTTCTTTAAGAAACTTCAGGATTGAATCTCTGAGGTTGGAAGTCAGGCAGTGGTTTTCCTTGGAGGGGTGGGGATGACCAGGAGTGGACATGAGATGCATTGCTAGGAATGTTCTGTGTCTTGATATAGGCTGGGTACATGGGTGTGTGCAGTGTATACATATTTCATGGAGACATGGCTTTTCTCTTGGATAAAAAGGTAAAAGAAATAAACACCAGCAATGTCAAAACAACTATAGACAGGATTGTGAAAAACATGGGGAAGGATATGTATGCAAATAATCATAAAACTGGAGTGACTAATACTAGTATCAGGCAAAGCAAACATCAGTGTTATTAACAGGGGTAATGATTAAAAATACATTCATCAGAAAGGCCTATCAGTCCTAAATGTTTTTGTACCTAGTAACAGCTTCAAAGAACATGAAACAAAAACTGGGAGGAGAAGTAGAAAGATTCATAATTATATTTGGAGATTTTATCATTCCTTTCTTAGTAGGTGATAAAATAAACAGCAGGAAAATCAGTAGGGATTTAGAAAATTTGAACAACTGTATCAACCAGTTTGACCTAATTGATATCTATTGCTATAATGCGACATGAAGCAGCAGCAGAATATAATTCTTTTTAAGTACACATGGAGCATTCGTCCAAAGTAGACCATGTGCAAGACCACAAAGTGAGTCTCAATAAACGTCAGAAGGATTGAAATCATACAGATTATGTTATTTGTCAAGTAGAATTAAGTTAGAAGTTAATGATGAAAGCATATCTAGAAGATTTCCTAGTATTTGGAAATTATCAACTCATTTCTAAATGCATGGATTTAAGACGAAATCATAAAAGAAATTAGAAAATATTTTGAACTGAATGGTAATGAAAACACATCAGAATTTGTGGGATTCAGCCTATAGGGAGTGCCTATAGGGAGTTTTATAGCTTTAAATGCTCATATTAGAAAAGAAGAAAGGTTTAAACCATTTACTTTATTCTTCCTCAAACCATTTACTTTATTCTTCCTCTTTAAAAAGTTAGAAGAACAAATTATACCTAAATTAAGTAGAAGGAAGAAAATAGTAAAAGTAGTTCACCACATTAACAAAATATTTTTAAAAAGCAGATGATGATCCCAATAGGTACAGGAAAAGCCTGTGATAAAACACAACACTCATACATGTTTAAAAAGGAAACTTATAGGTAGAAATAGAAGGGAACACCTCAGTGGAGGACATCTTTGAGCAATCTACAGCTAACATTACACTTGATGAAAAACAGAACTTTTCCACTGAGATCATGAAAAAGCAAGGGTGTCCTTTCTGACCACTTCTGTTCAACACTGTACTGGAGATAAAGTACCCAGTATAATGAGGAGAAAATTATTAGAGAGGAAAAAGTAAAACTGTCTTTATTCGCAGATAATATGGTCACGAATGAGTTAAGTGTAGAAGATCTTAGTAAATTGTAAGAAATCTACTGGAATTAAAAGTTCATTTTACACACTTTCAGGATATAAAATCAAGTGGTGCCTGGGTGGCTCAGTCAGTTAAGCATCCAACTCTTGATTTTTTTCTCAGGTCATGATCTCAAGGTCATGAGATTGAGCCCCTCGTTGGGCTCCATGCTGTGCATGGAACCTGCTTAATATTTTCTTTTCCTCTCCCTCTGCCCCTTCCCCCTTGCTCATGTGCACTCTTTCTCTCTTAAAAAAAAAAAAAAAAGATATAAAGTCAATATACACTAGTAAATTTTGTTTCTATATACTAGCATAAATAATTAAAAAAACAAAATTAGAAATACTATTTACAATTATGAAAAAACACTAAATACTTAAGCATATATTTAATAAAATGTATAAGACTTGAAAAATGAAAACCACAAAACACCATTTAGAGAAATTAAAGATGACCAAAATAAATGGAGAGATTTACTATTTTCATATTTTGGAAGAGTCCATATTATGTTATATTGTCAGTTCTTCACACATTGATCTGTGGACTCCATGTAATTCCAGTAAAAATCCGTGCAAGTTTTCTTTGCCAAGTAGGAGTTCACCAGTTGATTCTAAAATTATATGGAAATTGAAATGATCTGGAATAGCCAAGATGGTTTTGAAAAAAAGGAAAAAAACAAAGGACTTACACTACCTGATGTCAAGACTTACTTTGATGTTATAGTAATAAAGTAATTTGATATTGGTATACCAGTTGGAACAGAAGTCACGCATGTATGGGTGATTGGTTTTTGACAAAAGTAATTCAGTGTAGGAAAGGATAATCTTACTAGCAAATGAAATAGAAAACTAGATACCAATTTGGAAAAAATGAGCCATGATCCTCATATAAGAATTAACTGACAAAAATTAATTCACAATGGAACATGGACCTAATATAAGCACTACAATCCAAGATTTCTAGAAAAAAAAACAAAATTCTTTGGTCTAAGGGTCAACAAAGTTTTCTTAAACAGGATGCAAAATGTACTAATGATTTTTAAAAAGGAAATTGATAAATTGGGCTTCACCAAAGCTAAAAATTTTAGTTTTGAGGACACCATTAGGAGAGTGCAAAGGCAAGCCATGGCACATATATCTGACAAAGGACTCATATTAAGAATATATAAAGAACTCCTACAACTCAATAATAAGACAACCCAATAAGAAAAAAGGCAAAAGACATATTTGAACAGACACATCCCAAAATAATATCCAATAAGTACATAAAAAAGATAATCAGCATCATTTCTATCAGGGAAATGTGAATTATAGCCATGATGAGATACCACAGCATGCCCACTTGAATAGCTAAAATTAAAGACTGACAATACAAATGATAGCTAGGATGTAGAACAGCTGGAAGTCTCATAGACTGCTGATGGGGTGTAAAATAGTACAGCTACTTTGCACTGGTATTTTCTTAAGTTAAACATATACTTATTTATAGAGCAATTCTATACCTAGGTATTTATGTGAAAAACTGGAATCATGTTCTTAAAAAAAAGACTTATATGTTAATGTTCATAGTAGCTTAAATTAAAAAAAAACTGGAAAAGAAAAGCATAAACTGGGGGGGGAAAAACACCAGCATAAACTGGGGAAAAAAAAAAAACCCTGAAAATGCCCATCAACAAGTGAATGGATAATCAAAACAGGATACACCTCCAAATAAGAAGAAAGTGCTACCATACATGCAGCAACATGGTTTTTCTATTATATGAAATTATAGAACAAATATCTTTAGTGACAGGAAAATAAGAGTTTTGATTGCTTGAGACTGGGTTTGGGGGAATATTGACTGAAAAGAGGCATGAGGTAACTTTTTGGGGTGATGAAACTGTTCTGTGTTTTAATTGGAGTGGTTGCAACAATGTGTATATTTATCAAAACTCATTGGCCTGTACACTTAAAATAGTTGGATCTTCCTTCATGTAAATTATTTCTCCAAGTTCATTTTTAAAAAATAAAAAGCCAAAACCAATCCCCAAAACCACAGTGAAATCATACTATAAAAATCATCTGAAAAGTGAATTATCTAAAGTTCTGTACCAGAAAGTAATCTTTAAAATATATAACTTTATTTTTAATCATTTTTAAGTATAGCTAACATAAAATATTATATTAGTTTCAGGTGTACATTAGTGATTTGACATTTATGTGCATTACAAAATGCTCACCATGTTAAGTATAGTTACCATCTGTCACCATACAAATTTATTACAATATCATTGACTATATTCCCTATGCTATAATTTTCATCCCCATGATTAACTTATTTACTTACTTCTAAGTTTTGAGGACAAGACAAAAATATTTGGTACTGAAGTGCACAAGAATGTGGAGTAAAAGATTATATGAGCTGGGGCACCTGGATGGCTTAGTCAGTTAAACATCTGAGTCTTGGTTTCAGCTCAGGTCATGATCTCATGGGTTGAGGAATCAAGCCCCACCTCAGGCTCTGGCCTCAGCAGGGAGTCTGCGTGAAGATTCTCTTCCTCCACCCCTCTTCTCACTCATGCATTTGCGCGCTCTCTCTCTATTTCTCAAAAAAAAAAAAAAAAAGTGTGTGTGTGTATAATATTGGCTGTAATAATTTTCTAATGTCAAAAGAGGTTTACCTTGACTATCCTTGATATAAGAGATTACTTCGGTTGCTAAATGATTGGAATTTTAGAGCTCTATGTGAAAAACAAAGTGTATTTTAGTTGGACCACTATAATAGTGTTCAGACTGATCATTGTGGGTGTCATTAGTCTTTCACCCTTTGACAGAGTACATCCTAGTTTCCTGCTAGTTTTCCTTGATTAATTTAGATTTTATTTATTTATTTATTTGAGAGTGAGAGTGAGAGCACAAGCAGGAGGAACAGCAGAGGGAGAGGGAGAAGCAGGCTCCCGGCTGAGCAAGGAGCTCCATGTGGGGCTCTCCCAACATCCTGGGATCATGAGCTGAAAGCAGATGCTTAACCGACTGAGCCACCCAGGCATCCCAAAGGATGCTTTTGATAATGCTTTTGTATTGCATCTGGTGTTTGTTTTTGTTTTGTTTTCTAATGTGAGGAAAATTACAGATGCCTTTTAAAAAATTTATTGAAAAAACGTATTTTGGCAAGATGACCTTTTTAAAAATCCTTTGTTTAGGATTATTGTTTAAGATTCATCCTTTATTGAAAGGGTGCCTTACTTATTTTGTAACTGGAAGTTTGTACCTCTTAATCCCTTTTCACCTCTTTTGCCCATCCTCCCACCCCCTCCCCCATGGGCAACCACCTGTTTGTTTTTCTGTATTTATAAGTTTGTTTTTATTTTCTGTTTATTTGTTCATTTGCTTTGTAGATTCCACACATAAGTGAAATAATATGCTATTTATCTTTCTGTGTCTTACTTCACTGAACATAATGCCCTTTAGATCTATTCATGTTGTTGCATATGGAAAGATTTCATTGTTTTTTTCTTTAAACATATATCACTTTATTTTTTTTTTCTTTTCAGCATAACAGTGTTCATTGTTGATTTGATTGTTTTTTATGGAAGAGCAATATTCCATTTATACGTATACCACATCTTCTCTATCCACTCATCTATCAATGGACATTTAGGTTGCTTCCATATCCTGGCTATTGTATCTTGCTTATTATAAATAATACTGGCAATAAACATAGGAGTCCATAGATGATTTTGAATTAGTATTTTCATTTCTTTGGGTAAATAACCAGAAATGAAATTACCTGATAATATGGTACTTATATTTTTAATTTTTGAGGAACCTCCATACTCTTGTTCACAGTGGCTCTATCAGTTTCCATTCCCACTAACAGTGCATGAGGGTTACCTTCTCTGCATCCTCACCAACACTTTTTACTTCCTGTCTTTTTTATTCTAGCCATCCTGACAAGTGTAAAATAATATCTCATTGTGGTTTTGATTTGCATTTCCCTGGTTCTAGTGATATTGAGCATCATTTCATATGCCTGTTGGCTATCTGGATGTCTTTTGAAAAATGTTTATTTAGGTCCTCTGCCCATTTTTTAAATTGGGGTTTTTTTGATGTTGAGTTGTATGAGTTCTTCATATATTTTGAATATTAACCCCTTATCATACATAACACTTGCAGATATCTTCTCTCAGTCAGGAGGTTGCATTTTTGTGTAGTCCCAGTTTATTTTTGTTTTTGTTGCCCTTGGTTTAAGGAGATAGTTCCAAAAAAGTATTACTGAAGCCTATATCCAAACATTTATTTCCTATATTTTCTTTTCCTTTTTTTTATTTTTTAAAGATTTTATTTATTTATTTGACAGACTGAGATCACAAGCAGGCAGAGAGGCAGACAGAGAGAGGGGAGGCAGGCTCCCTGCTGAGCAGAGAGTGTGACACGGGGCTTGATCCCAGGACCTTGAGATCATGACCTGAGCTGAAGGCAGAAGCTCAACCCCCTGAGCCACCCAAGCACCCTTCTATTTTTTTTTTTTTTCTTTTTTTAGGAGTTTATGGCTTCAGGTCTTACATTCGGATTTTTAATCCATTTTTAGTTTATTTTTGTATATAGTGTTAAAAAAATGGCCTAGTTTCATTCTTTTTGTGTATCTGTCCCGTTTTATCAACACCACTTATTGAAGATACCGTCTTTTCCCCACTGTGTGTGTATTCTTGCCTTCTTTGTCATAGATCGACTATATAAGTGTGGGGTTTTTTTCCCTAGACTCTTTATTCTGTTCCACTGATCTATTTTTGTTGTTGTTATTGTTGTGTTGGAACTATACTGTTTTTATCACTAGAGCTTTGTAGCATAGTTTGAAATCCAGGATTGAAATCTCCATCTTTGTTCTTTCTCAGAATTTCTTTGGCTATTCAGGCAGGGTCTTTTGTGGTTCCACAGACATTCTATGATTATTTGCTCTTAGTTTGTGAAGAATGCTGTTGTTATTTTGGTTGGGATTGCACTGAATCTTTAGATTGGATAATATGGACATTTTAACTATATAAATTCTTTTAGTCCATGAGTGTGGTATATCTTTCCATTTATTTGTGTTGTCTTCAGTTTCTTTAATCAGTGTTTTATAGTTTTCAGAGTCTCACCTTCTTGGTTAAATTTATCCCTATGTATTTTGTTCTTTCTGATGCAATCTTTCTTTGTTTTTACAGATTTGTTTATTTGAGAGAGAGAGAGAGAGCATACACGGGGGAGTGGGCGAGGGGCAGAGAGAGAGAAAGCCCCAAGCAGACTCCTTGCTGAGCATGCAGCCTGACACAGGATTCAGTCTCACAACCATGAGATCACGACCAAAGCCAAAACCAAGAGTTAGACACAACTGACTATGCCACCTTAGGCATCCCTCTTTTTGGTGCAGCTGTAAAAGGGATTGTTTTCAGAATTTCTGTTAGTTCATTATTAGTGTATAGGAATGAAACAGATTCCTATATATTAATTTTGTATCTTGCAGCTTTACTAAATTAATATACTAGGTTTGATAGTTTTTTTGATGGAGTCTTTTAAGGTTTTTTAGGCACATAGTATCATGTCATCTACAAATACTGAGTTTTATTTCTTCCTTACCAAGTGTGATGCCTTTTATTTCTTATCTGTTTTCTGTGGTTAGGACTTCCAGTGTTACATTGAATAAAAGTGGTGAGAGTAGACATCCTTGTCTTCTTCCTGGTCTAAGGGGGAAAGCTTTATCCTTTCACCATTGAGTCTGATGTTAGCTTTTTGTTTGTGATATGTGGCATTTATTGTGTTGAGGTATGTTCCTTCTGTACCCACTTCGTTCAGAGTTTTTGTTATGTATGGATCTTGAATTTTGTCAAATGCTTTTTCTGCATCTATTGAAATGATTATATGATTTTTACCTTTCTTTTTTTTTTTTTTAAGTAGACTCCATACCCAACCCAGCATAGAGCCCAGTGTGGGTCCTGAACTCACAACTCTGAGATCGAGGCCTGAGCTGAAATCAATAGTTGGATGCTTAACTGACTAAGCCACCCAGGCACCTCTATTCATTTTTTTAAATGTGGTATATCCCATTGATTGGCTTGTAGATATTGAACCATCCTTGCACCCCAGGAATAAATCCTGCTTGATCATGATGTATGATCTTTAAAAATGAATTATTTTTATTTAGTTATTTTTGTTGATGTACTAATATTAGTTTCAGGTGTACAGCATACTGATTCAACAACTCTATACATTACTCATTTCTTACCATGGTAAGTGTAGTCACCATCCATCACTGTACAAGATTATTGGTATTATTACTATATTCCCTATGCTGTATTTCTTCTCTCTCTGACTTATTTTAATGTGAATAAATTTGAATTTGGTTTGCTAATATTTTGTTGAGGATTTTTGTATCTATCTTCATCAGTGATATTGGCCCATAATTTGTTTTTGTAGTGTCTTTGCTTGGTTTTGGTATTAGGATAATGCTGGCCTCTCCGAATGAATTTGGAAGCATGCCTTCCTCTTTAAATGGTTCCTTACATGTTTGGTAGAGGCATACCTGGGTGGCTCAGTCAGTTAAGCATCTACCTTTGGCTCAGACCATGATTCCAGGGGTTCTAGGATTGAGTCCCACATTGGGCTCCTTGCTCAATGGGGAGCCTGCCTGTTCCTCTGCCTGTTGTTCCCCCTGCTTGTGCGCCCACTCTCTCTCTCTCTCACACACACACACACACACACACACACACACACACAAATGAATAAGATATTTTTAAGAAAATGTTTGGTAAAATTCACCTGTCGATCCATTTGGCCCTGGACTTTTTTTTGTTTGGAATTTTTGGATTACTGATTCAGTTTCATTACTAGTAAATGGTCTGTTCAGATTTTCTATATCTTCTTGACTCAGTCTTGGGAGATTTAATGCTTCTAAGAATTTACCCATTTATTTGAGGTTGTCCACTTTGTTGGTATATCATTTTTCATAGTAGTCCCTTATAATTCTTTGTAGTTCTGTATTGTTGGTTGTATCTTCTCTTTCGTTTCTGGTTTTATTTATTTGAATTCTTTTTTCCTTGATGAGCCTAGCTAAATGTTTATTGGTTTTGTTTATCTTTTCAAAGAATCAGCTCTTAGTTTCATTCATCTTCTCTATTGCTTTTTTAGTCTTTATTTCATTTATTTCTGCTCTAATTTTTTGTTATTTCCTTCTTCTATTAACTCTGGGCTTTCTGTGTTCTTTTTGTAGTTTCTTCAGGTGTAAGGTTAGATAGTTTATTTGGTATTTTTCTTGCTTCTTGAGGTAAGCCTGTATTACTCTAAACTTCCTTTTTAGAACTGCTTTTGTTCCATCCCAAAGATTTTGAAACAGTACATTTTCAAATTCCTTTTAGTGTTTATTTTTATTTCCTTTTAAATTTCTTTTTTGACCCATTGGTTGTTTAGTAGCATGTTATTTAGCCTATAAGTATGCATTTTTTCCAGTTTTTTTCTTGTAATCAATTTCTCGTTTTATACTGTTGTGGTTGGAAAAGATGATTTATATGATTTATATGATTAAATTTGTTGAGACTTGTTTTGTGGCCTAACGTGTGATCTGTTTTGGAGAATGTTGCATGTACACTTGAAAAGAAGGTATATTCTGCTGTTTGGGGATGAAATACCTATATCTCTCTGTTAAGTCCATCTAGTCTGATAATGTCATTCAAAGCCATTGTTTCCTTATTTTCTGTCTGGATGATCTATCCATTGATGTAAGGGAAATATTAAAGTCCTTTACTAATACTGTATTACTGTCAATTTCTCCCTTTCTGTCTGTTACAGTTGCTCCTCCGTTAGGTACACAGATATTTCTCATTGTTAAATCCTCTTGTTAGATTGATCCCTTTATCATTATGTAATGTCCTTGTCTCTAATGACTAATATTTATTTATTATCTATTAATTATCTATTATATATTATCTAATATTTATTTTAAAGTCATTTTGTTTGAGGAACGCCTGGTTGGCTCACTTGGTTAAGTGTCTGCCTTCAGCTCAGATCAGGATCCCAGAGTCCTGGGATCAAGTCCCACATCGGACTCTGCTCAGCACAGAGCCTGCCTCTCCCGCTGCCCCACCTCCTGCTCCTGCTAGTACTCTCTCTCTGACAAATAAATAAATAAAATCTTGGAAAAAAAAGTCATTTTGTTTGCTATTAAGTATTGCTACCCCCACTTTTTTTTTCCATTTGCATGAAATATCTTTTTCTGTTCCTTCATTTTTAATCTGTTTGTGTCTTTAGGTCCAAAGTGAGTCTCTTACAGGCAGTATATAGATGGATTTTGTTTTTGTATCCATTCAGTCACTGTATGTCTTTTTTTTTTCTCTAAGTCACTGAATGTCTTTTGATTGGAGCACTTAGTCCATTTCTTTCCTTTTTTTTTTTTTAAGATTTTATTCATTTATTTGACAGAGATCATAAGTAGGCAGAGAGGCAGGCAGAGAGAGTGAGAGGGAAGCAGGCTCCCTGCCAAGCAGAGAGCCCGATGTGGGACTCGATCCCAGGACCCTGAGATCATGACCTGAGCCGAAGGCAGCGGCTTAAACCACTGAGCCACCCAGGCGCCCCCCCCCCTTTTTTTTTAAAGACTTATTTATTAGGGCACCTGGATGGCTCAGTCCATTAAACATCTACCTTTTGCTCAGGTCGGTCCTGGTGTCCTGGGATTGAGTCCCACATTGGGCTCTCTGCTCAGCAGGAATCCTGCTTCTCCCTCTCCCTGCAGCTCCCCTTGCTTGTGTTTGTACTCTCACTCTCTCTCAGTCAAATAAATGAATAAAATCTTTTTTAAAAAGCTAAAGATTTATTTATTTGAGAGAATGAGACAGAGAGTGCATGAGCTGGAGGGGTGGGGGGGAGAAAGAATCCCAAGCAGACTCTATACTGAGCATGGAGCCCATTGCAAGGCTCAATCTCATGACCCTGAGATCACAACCTGAGCTGAAAACAAGAGTTGGACACTTAAGTGACAGTGCCACCCAAGCATTCTTCTTCTTTTTTTTTTTCTAAAGATTTATTTATCCATTTAAGAAACGGAGAAAGAGATGGTGAGAGGGAGCACAGGGAGAGAGAAACCCAAGTCAACTCTACACTAAGCATGGAGCCTGACACGAGGCTCAATACCATGACCCTGAGACCATGACCTGAGCCAAAACCAGGAGTCAGACACCCAACCAACTATGCCACTCAGGCACCCCTGGACACTTGATCCATTTACATTTAAAGTAATTCTTTAATAGGTATGTACTTACTGCCATTTTGTTCTTTATTTTTTGGTTGTTTTTTGTAGTTCTTCTCTGTTACTTCCTCCTTTTGCTCTCTTGTGATTTGATGACTTTCTTATGCTTAGATTCCTTTTTCCTTATTTTTTGTGTATCTATTAAAGGTTTTTGGTTTGTGGTTACCATGAGGTTTATATATAACATCCTCTGTGTGTAGCAGTCTTTTTTAAATTGATGGTCTCTTAAGTTTGAACTCATTCTAAAAGCACTACATTTTTACTCCCCTTCTCCATATTTATGTCTTTATTTTGTGTATCCCTTGACTAGTTATTGTAGATATAACTGATTTTATTATTTTTGTGTTTTAAGTTCCATACTAGCTTTATAAGTGATTGACCTTTACTATATGTTTGCTTTTACCAGTGAAATTATTTCTTTCCTAATTTTCTTACTTCTGGCTATGGCCTTTTATTTTGCACTTTAAGAGGTTCCTTTAACATTTCTTATAAGGCTGGTTTAGTGGTGATGAACTCTAACTTTTGTTTGGGAATTTTTTTTTTTTTAAGATTTTAGTTATTTATTTGACAGAAGGGAAAGATCACAAGTAGGCAGAGAGGCAGGCAGAGAGGGGGGAAGCCAGGCTCCCTACCAAGCAAAGAGCCTGATGTGGGACTCAATCCCAAGACCCTGAAACCATGACCTGAGCCAAAGGCAGAGGCTCAACCCACTGAGCCACCCAGTTGCCCCTGCCTGGGAAATTCTTTAGCAGTCCTTCAATTCTGAATGATAACTTGGTTATCAGGTAGCGTATTCTTGGTTGTAGGTATTTTTCCTTTCAGCCCTTGGAATATAGGTCATGCCACTCCTTTTTAGCTTTCAAAGTTTCTGCTAAAAAATCAGCAGATAGCCTTATGTGGGGAGTGCCTTGTATGTAACTAGTTGCTTTTCTCTTCCTGCTCTTAAGAATCTTTCTTTATCTGCAATTTTTGACATTTTAATTATTATGTGTCTTGGTAGAATTCTTTGGGTTCATTTTATTTGGGGCTCTCTTTGGTTCTTGGACGTGGATGTCTGTTTCCTTCCTCAGGAAAGTTTTCAGCTATTTCTTCAAATAAATTTTTGCCTTTTTCTCTTGCTCTCCTTCTATAGGGACCCCCATGATACAAATGTTAATATGCTTGATGTCCCAACATCAAGAGAGGTCCCTATTCTCTTTTTTTAAAATTATTTTTTGTTCTTGTTGTTTAGTTTGGATGATTTCTTCTATCCTGTCTTCTACATTGATCATCCATTCTTCTGCATCCTCTAATCTGTGTTGATTCCCTAGTGCGTTTTTCATTTTGCTCTTGTATTCTTCAGCTCTGATTGGTTCTTATATTTTCTGTCTTTGTGACTTCATCCATTCTTCTCCCAAGTACAGTGAGCATCTTTATTGCCATCACTTTGACCTCTTTATCCGGTAGATTGCTTATCTCCTTTTGTTTAGTTTTTTGTTGTTGTTTGTTTTTAAGTTTTTCTCTCATTCTTCGGTTGGGAACTTATTTCTCTGTCTCTTTCTTACTCTCTGTTTCTATGTATTTGGTAGGTCAGTTATGTTTCCTGATCTTGAAGATAGTAGCCTTATGTAGAACACATTTGGTGGGACACAGTATTGCAGTCCCACTCTGGTCACCAGAACCAGGAGCTCCAGGAGCATGCTGTATGTGGGCTGCTTGTGCTCTCTTGTTGTGAGTGGGCCATAACTGCTGTGAGTGCACTGGGGGTGGGGCTGGCCCTTGGCATAGCTGGCTGAGAGGCCTGGCTGCAGCTGCTGTGGGTGTGCTGAGGGGTGGGATTAGCTCCCGGCACAGCTGGCTGAGAGGCCTGGCCACAACTGTTGTGGGCGTTCTAGTGTGCTGGAAAATCATCTTAATAATTGCTTCACTATTGCTGGGTGCTAATGAAAAAGTAGCTTAAAATAATGTGAAAGTAGAAAGATCTATGGCCATGATTTTGATAATACTTTGGCAACAAGCCTTATGCAACAACAAAAAAGTCTTTTATGATTTAAAAGCCGTACTTCCTTTTAATAGCAGAAGCTACAGGATTGATGTCTACTTTACAGTTCCTGAGGCAAATAAATGAAACTATGTCAGCTGTCCTGCTGTGTGGATTTCTCTAATTTCTACATTGGATTTAAAATGTGGGGATTATTGTTTCCTTAAAATAAATAATTCCCTTTGTAAGGCCTCATCAAATGTACAATTTGTTTTTCTGCCCTTACATTCTTACGCTAAAATATAGCTTTATAATTAAGTTCTTCCCTGTGCCCTTATTTTAATTTTATGTGCCAAACAAAATGAGTATCTAAAATAGCATATTTTCATTACTACTCCATTAGTTAGATTCTGTGGGGATTTTATATTAGCCCATATATTCTCAGGTTTAAATACTAGAAAATTTATACAGACATAACTGGGGTTATATATAGTGGAGCCTATTATGCATGAGTTTGCAGGTTATTTCCTGTTTTTTCACAACACAATTCCTTCATAATTCAGTTTTTGTGACATGCATTTGTTTACTCTAATTCTTACTGGCTTAAGTAAGTCTGTCAATCATTCAGCTTTCCAGGATGTTGTGACACTTTATAAGAACAACAATATAGAATATTTATAATTGAAATTCTCAGTGAGGCCTGGGACATTTAGTCCCCATTTCACAGGCTACATAGACACGGGTACTCAACAGAACACTTGTGTTTTTAAATGACCCTTCTTTATCTACATTAATGTTTTGAGATCTGGCCACCTTCCCCACAGCCATCATATGGATCCATTTGTAGTCAGACCTTAAATATCATTACGTATTGAAATAAATAGCAGTAGTTCATGATACCACTATTGATAGAAGAAAGTGTGATTCAGATTGAGATGAGGGTAGAACATTGCAACTCAGTCATGCTGTGTTCAGATTACTGTTGCAAAAAAATTTTTTTCCCATTCTCAGAGTGGCTGTAATTTCCTTTCTCTGCCCCTTTAGGTCTGGGCTTCATGTCCTTCCTCTGGGCTCCTGGAGCATCCAGTCCTTCCTCCTTTCAAAGTTTATACACAAGTGGTAATTGCTTCTTTGCCTAGCCTTCTAGCTGTCTCTGAGACTTTTGTTGGGAGAGAAATTCACTTCAGCTTTGTTGTCTCCATGGTGGCAGACAGCACCAAACACACAGAAGGGTGGCAATGAATCAGTGAGCAGACAGGTGGAGTGAGGAAGCCTTGCAGTCGCTGCTGTCATCGTCTTTGCACATTAACCTGAATAGGCTTACGGGTAGCAGCATTTTTGATACGAGCCTTGACTCCGCTGGCAAAACTGAAGAAACAATCAAACTAAGAGCAGAGTTGTAGACTATTTTCTACATCGTTGTAAATGAGTTCTGCCCAATATTGGCACTTTCAATTTTACTTTTGTAAGTGGTTTCATTCCTATTTGGTAGCTGGAAACACAACCTTGCCAGGCCTGTTTCCTTAGAGTAATAGGATGTCCTGGAACCTACCCACTATACCGAACCCTAGTGTGGATTGTCTAAGTTAACTTTCACAATAGCCTGGTGAAATAGGTGGTATGTAGGGACAGGGGAAATTGAAGCTTAGGGATATTGAGTAACTTGCCGAAGTTCACACATACAACAAGTGAAGAGCTTGGGCTCAAAACCAGTCAGGCAGGCTATGGGGCCTTCATCGTTTCCCAGTGCTATCCTGTTTTATTTTTGTCCGAGGAATTTATCACCGTGGGAAAACTCTGTATTGGAACACTTAGTCCTTGATGACAGAGACATTGTACTTCCCAAGTATAAACCAGTACCTGGCACGTAACAAGTGTTCAGTACATAGCAAATTGATTAATTACTGCCTTCCAGAATGTGAAATAAAAGGAGAGACTAAGTGCTCATCTTTTACTATATTCCAATTTCTTATGTATTCCAGTTGTTAATTCTATAAATATTCATTTTAGGAAATGATTTGTTCAAACAGAAAACTCCTCAGATTATATAAAAAGATGCCTTCAAAAAACTCCTAACGTTGGTGGCACCTGGGTGGCTCAGTCATTAAGCGTATGTCTCCTCTCAGGTCATGATCCCAGAGTCCTGGGATCGAGCCCCACATCGAGCTCCCTGCTCAGCAGGAAGCCTGCTTCTCTCTCTCCCACTCTCCCTGCTTGTGTTCCCTCTCTCACTGTGTCTCTTCTGTCAAACAAAATCAGAAAACCAAAAAACAAACTCTTAACCTTGAAGATAGCACTACTTCAAATATTCATCCACACCTGTAGGCATTTTGACTACACACTAACCCAAACATCCATACAGAGTCTGAGGTTGGGACTGTCTCAAATCTTTCATTTCGCTCATATCTACTTTGTCATCCCTTAAAGGTGCCTAAAACAAAACCAAACAAAACAAAAACATCTCACATTCTTGCTTACTTTAGAGGGGTGGACTCCAAACTGGCTTTGCTGTGAGCCTCTCCTCATTCTAAAAAGACTGTGGAGCTTTCTCACTGCCCATTTCTCTCACTGTTTATTACTTACAAATGAGAGCCAAATTCAGACCAGTGGGTATTCCACAGCAGCTCAGAGGGTCTCATACCCACAGAGCTGCCTGGGAGGTTCTAACACTGAAACCCAAAGCTGTTTCTGGAACCAGTTTCCCATCACCCCTCCTTCTCTCCCTTTTCTCCTTTTTGAACCCCACCTTTTTCCTTTTACTTCACCTCCTTCCTGAACTTATTATTTGCTTCCTCACTTAGGAGTTCAGTGAAAAAATCAACCCCTGCAGAAGCAGTGGGTCTTTTTGCCAGTGACACTGGCTTCAAATCCCATCTCCCAAATTTTACCATCTTTCTCCTTCCATAGGGAAGGAGAGTAGCTCCATAACCTCTGTGTGACCAGTCCCATGTGGTACCACAGCCTGGGCTCCAGAATTTTCTGTGTTCTTCAGGGCATCATCAATATAACATTCTGTGGTTCTAGGACTAATTTCTTTACATAAGGATTCACTAAATAATTCATTTAATTGGGAAGTACATAAGTATAATGAGTCTGTTTTCTAAAACATATATCATGTAAACATTTTAAGGCACACTCTTAATTGAAGTAAATGTATAGACAGAAAAATGTCCCCCCTGCTATATCTTTTATTTGTGTTCTTGCATACCTTCCCCTCTGGCATAAGCTTTCTCAAACCAGAGTCTGGGACTTTGTTCTTTTATGTTGGAGCAGAGTTCATAGCCCATTTATTTCATGTCATATAGTCCATTCCAGAGTTGTTTTTGAAGTGTTAATTGCCTTTTGTTGTTATCTTTGCATTTAGATTATATTCAATGCCCATATTGTATGAGGAGGTTTAATGAAACTGCAGCCAACCGACATATTAATTTCTGCAAGGATCAGTCTTCTCGCCGAGTCTTTGATCCGGCCCAAACAGCAGCCAAATTGGCATCCAGAGGGCAGGTAAATATCTCTTCCCAAGTGTTGGCTCTCTGCCCTTGTGTGCTCAGGGCAAGCAGGTAGAATTTGCTAAGGTACCTAAGTTACCCATCCCAAGAAGTGTAAGGATCAGGATAGCTGATCACTGTCACTCATCCTCATGGAAGTTGCCTTCTTTTGAGGCATGCTTTGTAGCTAACAGCACCTTTGGGTGGTATAGAAAAAATATTTCTACAGTGTTTAAAACTTCTTAGGATGAAGCCTTGAATACGTAAGTAGTTTTTCTATAGTATTATGGTAAAACTCTGTCTTATACAATGGTAGTTATCAGCCTTACCCATCCAGAAAAGCATTGTGAACCTGAAGTGAAGCTCCCTGAGTGGGAAAGCTGTCACAAGGAAGACTGTTCTTTAGGTCGTGTGTTTTGCTCTGTAATAAAGGAAAGGGTCGGTAGCCTCTAAAGCCGCAGAATCAGCAAGTTAAAGTAAGTGAATGGGAGCAGCAGGTTTAAATAGGTACAGATAAGTAAAATGACTGCCTGATGAGGAAGACAATAGATTTATAAAAACAGAACTGGAGTCCAGCAAACAGCTTCATAAACATCGGAGGTCCCAGGGATATAATTTACAGTATACTGCAAAAGCTGTTAGTTTCATGGCTCAGAAACCAAGGAAAGATTAAATTGGTCTGAATACTTGAGGGTATGAAACATATTTTAGAAAGATTTCCATGAAATCCAGTATGTAATAAGGGTGGGAGCCTCTCCAACAGTAGCATATCCCACGGACTATGGACTCTTAAGCTCTGTCTCCACATACAATAGACAATTACTGAATATCTTTGTCCCAGACCCTGTTCCATTTTCTGGTTGATCTGCATTTGTAACTCCATGAAGGAGGAAGACATGGAAACAAGACAGTGGGAAGTTGTGGTAGTTGATGATGTATGGAGCACTATGGAGGAAGAGGCCACTGTGAGCCATGGGAGGCTTCAAAGAGGAGCAGCAATTCCTCCTTGAATATTAGATGGGTTCACCAGCCTAGAGTGGGAGTTGGGGAGGACGTAGCACACAGAATGTCCTGTTTGTGACCTGAGGAGCTCACCATGAGGGGCTAATGTGTGGAGTGCCTGTGGGATGTGACAGAAAAGGGACAGGCAATGGGCGTCAGATCTAAAAGAACTTCACTCAAGTCATGTCAGAAAGAGGGAAAAGGAAGTGGATAGATACCCAAAAGCTCAAGGACCCAAAGCAGGACCTGGAAAGTCCCCATGAACCCAGGAAGTCCTCCTTTCCACCATCCCATCTTGTCCTTCCATCCTGCTATATATACTTCTGCTTGCTCTTCTCTCTGCAGAACGACTTTCTTAGCTTTCCTGTCTAGTTGTTATTTGCCTCATGTCTCATTCTATGGGCAGTATAGACTGGTGGAATAGTACAGACTGGAGTGATACAGAATTGGTTTCTTAGATCACCTTTGCCACTAGTGTTCACATGGATTGGCCACAGTTAGGAGCCACAGCAACAGATAAAGAATGAGGGACCAGGGGTGCCTGGGTTGCTCAGTTGGTTGAGAGACTGCCTTCAGCTCAGGTCATGATCCTGGAGTCCCGGGATCGAGTCCCACATCGGGCTCCCAGCTCACGGGGAGTCTGCTTCTCCCTCTCACCTTCTCCTCACTCATGCTCTCTCTCTCACTGTCTCTCTCTCAAATAAATAAATAAATAAATAAATAAATAAATAAATAAAAGAATGAGGGCCCAGAGAAAGAGGACAAAAGGGTTGTGTATGGAGCAGAATTTGAGAAAGAATGGGTGGAACTGAGAAGCTGATAGGGTATGGGGTTACAAGAAGGGTTTTAGCTGCAGAGCCTAGGTATGTAGTATACTATACATCTAGGTAAAGAAACAAAGGAAGGAGGAGATAAGTGTGTTGGTGGGGCAGGCAGGGTGGCGCCAATAAATACAGTTAGAGATTCAGTCTTTATGCTGAAATAGCATGGGAGCAGTGCAGTGTGGAAGGAGCCCAGATTCTGCAATCAGTAGCCAGGGTTTGACTCTACTTTATTATCTATATGTAAACTTACGACAATAAAATTCTTTGAGACTGACTTTAAACTATACCTTGCCGTGTTGTTGGGAGGATTATAGACGATATAAACAATGTGCCTTGCACTAAGTCTCCTTTGCCTCTCCTCCTTCCACGTTGCCACACCCTCTCTTCTCCTGCTCTCTGGTAGTCCTTGTTGGTTGGATACCACAATTTGAGGGGTATGTGACTGCTTTGGGATTGAATTTGACTGAGTTTTGCAAACATTTTCTAAGTAAAACCTCTACCTTCTAAAGCAGCGTGTTTCTTCGAATGGTTCTAACCAGTCCACGAAGTTAGTCACATTAGTGGGGCCAGAGGGAGCCCAGGGAAGCAGCAAACGGAAGTGCTTTTTATTCCTGAAGAAGGCCAGCTGGCTGTCCTGAGTGTAACCAGTGATTTGGCCCTGTTCCTCTCCTTGTTTTCCAGAACTAACTGGTGATTGGGAACACAGAAGAAAAATTAGTTGCTTTTTGCGGAAACTCACTGTAGACCGTATCTGAACAGCAGTCCTTGTTTCTCTTAATGCCAGCTTCACCAGTTGGGCCCTGGCTAATAGTGAGACTTATTCAGAGCGAAACAAAAAGGGAGGGGTTGTTTTACTTCTGAAGGGCTGTTAACAGCACAGCTGAAAAGTGTTTCTATTTTAAACATAATCAACTTTAAAAACGTGTTATACCCTTAACCAAAAGAGACCAATATGGGCCTCTGGAAATACTGGAAATAGCTGTCTTTGGAAAGGGATGAGCTGCCTGCTGTAACCTCACAGCTATCCTTGCCCAAGTGAGAATTCTCACTTGGAGTAACAGGTTATCTTTATGCAGTAGTTGCCATGGAAATGTTGGGACCAGTAGCTAGGTAAGAAGCTCTCAAAGGACCTTTTGGTCCTTATTCTGTATTAATGTAACTGTTGTGCTACCGCTGCTCAGCAGGCAGGGGTGTGGTGTGGGAATGATGGAATTCCATGTTTAAAACATTTGTTGTCTGCCAATGTCTGTTTTTCTTCTCTGTTCATGTATTTAAAAACAAAATCATCTTCAAGTAAAATGAAAAACTAAAATGTTCCATAGCTATCCTTATTGACATTAAGTGATTTCTTATGTCTCCATACAACTAATTTTACAGGATTAACATATCACCACTCCCTAAGGGGTTGATTATGGAATGAAAGAGCCAAAACTCAGACATGACTTTGAGAACAGCAAGATGCAGGCAAACTAGGGTTCAGGGTGTGCCTGTCCCCTTCCCTTGGGTGCAGCGGGTCCTGGCAATGACTCCAGTCTGCTGCTGGTCAGGTGGAAACCGCCTTATCTCCTGTGAGCTACCTGAGGTTACAAAGTTGTTCACCCTCTGTCTTGCTCTTTCTGTAGGCTAAGGCTCAGATGACCCCCAAAAAAGAGCCAACTGTAACCAGTGCTGTGGGAGCCCTGCTACGGAACAGGGCCCTAGGGGCCCCAAATGTGGCCCCAACTAGACCAGGTGAGTTGGAGTAAGCATGCCAGCTATCAAATGAGGGACCAGAAGGGAACCACTGTCAGCTTTGGAATTCGTTGACAATTGGCAAAGGTTTGACATCAAGTGTTGCTTTTGGATATAAAGATATGTGGGTTTGTTTGAGGTTAAAGCTTATTTGCCAAGAAGGAACTTTCCTCATTTATTAGGATTCGATAACTCTGTCAACATACCGAGTCAGATACCATTACAGCCGCATGGTCTAAACCATCATTCTCTGGTCTAGTAAAATCGAAAAGAGGTTAAGAATGGGAGATAACAGGGGTGCCTGGGTGGCTCAGAGGGTTAAGCCTCTGCCTTCGGCTCGGGTCGTAATCACAGGGTCCTGGGATCGAGCCCCGCATCGGGATCTCTGCTCAGCGGGGAGCCTGCTTCCCCCCGACCCCCGCCTGCCTCTCTGCCTACTTGTGATCTCTCTCTGTCAAAAAAATTAATAAAATCTTAAAAAAAAAATTGGGAGATAACAGTGTGTCAGGTATTGTGTGGAAAATAAGAAGAAAACAAATAGCCAAGATATGGAAACAACCTGAGTGTCTGTTGTTGGTTGAAAGGTTAAAGATGTTGTATGTATACACAATGGAATATTACTCAGCCATAAAAGAGAAGGAAGTTCTGCCTTCTGTGACAACAATGGATGGGCATTGGAGTCATTATGCTGAGTGAAATAGTTCAGACAGAGAAAGAGAAATACTGTGTGATCACATTTACATATGGAATCTAAAAAAAATCGAACTCATAAAAACAGGAAATAAAATGGTGGTTGCCATGGGTAAAGGTGGAGAGGGGGAAACAATGGTGTAAGGGTACAGATTCCCAAGTGCAAGTGCTGGCGACCTGTACACGTTGTGACAGTAGATAGCAATATTGTATACTTGATAGTTGCTAAGAGAGTAGATCTTAAATGTTCTCACTGTACACATGCGCATGCACACACAAACACATGCGCACAAACACACACCCCAGAGGGTAACTATTTGAGGCAAAAGATTTGTTAACATTTTTTGTCGTAGTTATTTTGCAATATATATGTGTATCAAATGATCACATTGTACCCCTTAAACTTACAGGATCTTCTATTCACTTATATCTCGATAAATCTGGCGAAGAAAAAGGAAAGGGAAAGTTTCCTTACTGAGCTAAATAATTTCTTTCAAGTAGCAGGAAAGCCTAACCACCATTATGGTACTTACTGTATGCTAGACACATTTCATTTTATCCTCCTAGTAAGCTTCCAAATGTTTTCATCTGTGGAAAGGGAAACAAGCTCAGAGAGGATGTTATTTGTTCAAGTCACAGGACTGTCAAACAGTAGGGCTGAATGAGATATCTATATTGCTACCTCTCTTCACTGAGCTGCCGTAATCAGTGTGGCGTTCTTTATGATCACCGTGGCACTGTAAATGCAATGTGAATTAACTCATGACCGTATTGATGCTTCTGGTCAGGTGTCTTATTTTGAAGGCGTTGTCAGAACCAAAGTAGGAACTGCTAGTCTCAACAGTCCATAAAGTCACCAGAAACCTTTATTATTGGTTTTTAAATTCCTTGTAAGTTGTCATGGGGTAAAAATGGAATGGAGCATTTTAAAAAGATCCCCCATAGCCCTGTAAACCCAAATCATTAGTTTTTCTCTGATCTATGAACACTTAACACATTGGGGTTTTAGTTTTCACTTAGAAAAAAATAAGTCAAATCATATATGAGTTTATTTGGTAAAACTTTCACTAAGCTATATTTCTAAAGTATAAAGATTAGTGTCCTTCACAAGAGACAGATTTTTTTTTTTAAAGATTTTATTTATTTGAGAGAGAGAGAGAATGAAAAAGAGAACATGAGAAGAGGGAGGGTCAGAGGGAGAAGCCAACTCCCTGCTGACCAGGGACCCTGATGTGGGACTTTGTGTATGGCTTGATCCTGGGACTCCAGAATCATGACCTGAGCCAAAGGCAGTCGCTTAATCAACTGAGCTACCCAAGTGCCCAAGACAAATTTTTTATATTATGGTTTCTTGTTTTTTCAATGATTGTATTATAATGCTTCCCTTCCAGTGAAAAGCCCTCCTTTATTTAAGTTTGAGGTTAAAGCATACTTGTAAATATTTATTTATTTACATTTATTTTAAAAGATTTTATTTATTCATTTGACAGACAGAGATTGCAAGTAGGCAGAGAGGGAAGCATATAGAGAGGTGGGGGGAAGCAGGCTCCCCGCTGAGCAGAAAGCCCAATGTGAGGCTCGATCCCAGGACCCCAGGATCATGACCTGAGCCGAAGGCAGATGCTTAACCCACTGAGCCACCCAGATGTCCCGAGGAGGGAATTTTTTAAAAAATATTTATTTATTTATTTGAGAGAGGAAATGTATTGGGTGGAGGGGCAGAGGGAGGAAGAGAATCTCAAGTAGACTCCATGGTGAGTGTGGAGTCACATGGGGCTTGATCCCATGACCTGAGATCATGACCTGAGTCAAAACCAAGGGTTGGATGCTTAACTGATTGTGTCATCCAGGCACCCTTAGGGGTAATATTTCTTAATTCACTGTGATTAGAGAACTCTGTCAATGTGCAAAGTCCAATCCAAGTATAGCAGTGGACTCTAGGACCTTCATTTCCTGATCTAGTAAATTTACAAAAAGATTGGGAATGGAAGAAGACAGTGTCAGGTATAGTGCTGAAATTAAAGGAAGATTTCTTCCTTGGACTAACTTCTTTAAAGTAGCAGCAAGTGATCTTTTCTAAGTGAAAAGATCTAAACTAGAATCCAGAAGTCTTGTGTCCCAGTATGGGGCACATCCCAGTATATGGGACACGTCCTGGGATGTGTCCCATTATGTGACAGTAGGCAGAATGTTGTAGAGACACCATTCTGATACATGAGAAAATAGATTAGGAGCCAGTAGGTCTAAGCAAACTCGTATTGTGTTTGCTCTTGACTGGTAATGGTGATTTGGGACCACTGGTGTTGCTAAGTAGAAGGCACATTCTCTACCACCACCGCCTCAGTGTTGTTCCTTGACCATAAGAGGTTTGCCACTCCTGGGCTCAGGGCCCATACACACTGGTTGCTCTTCAGCTGAAAACCAGTCCCCACCCACTAATCTTCACTGCTTGCTCCCTTAGTTCTTTGCTGAGTTTCCTCTTCAGATTGAGGCCCCCCAAACTCTCCATTTAAACTTAAGCCCTCCCCAATTCCCTGTGTAGTTTCATTTAATAGCATTCATCCCCATCTAATATCTAATACATACTTTTCTCCCATCACCAGAAAGGAATGGGATGGGATCAAGAAGGTTGGGATCTGTCTACTTTGCCCATTTTTAATTGTATTGCTGTATCCATACCTATTAGATTGTTCAGGGCACATGTGAGGTGTTCAATAAATACTTGAAATATATGAGAGAAGGTAGGTATCTTGATTCTGTAATTTCCCACTCAAAATACTGGCATGTGAATTAGAATTATGTTAATTACCTTTAAGAAATAGTTTTTGTTTTATTTCAGGTTTAAGATGCTTTTAAAATTTAATTTCTTGTCTTCCCTGTAACCTCACCTGCTTACATTTATTGTTTTCTAAAGATTCATTTATTTTAGAGCATGTGTGAGAGCAGGGATGGGGAGGGGCAGAAGGAGAGGGGGAGAGAGAGAATCTTAAGAGGCTCCACGTTCAGTGTGGAGTCCAATATGGGACTCAAACTCATGACCCTGAGATCATGACTTGAGCCGAATTCAAGAGTTGGAAGCCTGACTGACTGAGCCACCCAGGTGCCCTTCACTTCTGTTTAAACATAAAATTTCCAGTGTTGGTGTGCCTTTAAATTAGTCATATTTCATTTGGAGTCATTCTGGGGAGAAAGCATATTGAACATATAAGAAGTATATTGGGGGGGTGTATTCTAAAAAATATTTAAGGGTTGGTGAAAAGCACTGCCTTTTACTAATATGAACAGGCTCATGTGTACACCAGATTTGCATCTTACTGTCCATTGTTTCTGTTCTGCTCAGTCTTAATCGATTTGTAATGTGAGTCTTTTAAAAATTGTAGTTGCTAGGTTTTGCTATTTCTAGATTGATAATCAGTAGTTAAGGCCACTTGGTGTCACTCGCCTTCCACATAAATCCCATTACTATCTTTCATTTAACTAGCAGTTAACTCCCTAAAACTCTCGCTTTTATTCTTAACTCTCTTGAGTAAAAGAAACAGGTACTACTTTCCATGTACAGCCTTTTGTCCTAAATTCACAGTCAGGAGAGGTACACGTGTGTAAGTCACAATCCTTACCCATTCTAGAGTCTTATGAGAAGATAAGCAAGTGCAGGAAGATCTCTGATGCAGGGAAGCGTGTGATGTTGTATGAGGTTGATTCCCAGCTGCCATGGATGTTCCGAGGGTTCATTCATTCATCACATGATTATTATGCATGGTTATTTCTTATGCCCATAGATTCTTAAAAGTCTAGGGAGAAAAACCATCAATCATATTGAATATTTTAACAATCAGAAATAAATGTTCTAAGGGGGCACAAGAAAGAGATCAACTTTGCCTGGCAGGCTTTATGGAGGAGGTATCAGTCTGAGAGAGAGAAGCTTCACAGAGGTTGAGACTTTTAGGATGAGCTTTTAGGATGAGATAGATTTTGACCAGTGAAGAAAAGTTAAAGATGGGGTGAATAAAGCTATGAAAATGAAAATGCAGGGACATACTCTGGAAACACATGGCCCATTTGGCCAAGGCATAGGAAAGAGCTGGGGTGTGAACATAAATTATAGAATGGAAGGCCGGCCCTGGAGCCATAAAGGCTCAGTGAGGCGCCCAGACTATCTGTGATCAAAACAGACCCATGCATCCTCCAGCGCTCGCGGGTCTGTGAGTTAGGCAATCGTGGTGGCCTGGGAACTTCTTGTTTCTAGCCATGTTGTTTGTCGGCAAAAAATGCTTTTGAGAAAGAGGATTTCTGAAAAGTTTTGTGTAAGATATGAATGCTTAGTGTAGAAAATATTGGAAAATGGGGGAAAGATGTGAAGGAAATAAAAGAAGTCCACATCCTGACATGATCACTGTTAACACCAATATCCTCTTCCATTTTTTTCTTTTTATACTCTTTTTCCCCTTCTCACCAAAGTTTAGGATTATACGCCCTATACACATCCTGATTTTTTTCACTAACACGTTCTGAAGATTTCCCTATTGCAAAAGAGGTGGTGGTGTTTTTAAAACATAGTATCACAAGATGACTTATTTACCCTTTTTCCTGGTGTCAAGCAAGTAGATTGCTTCTACTTTTTTGCTGCGCTGAGTAACTCCATTTGTCATGGATAGTCCAGATTTACATTGGACACTCTTCTAAGCACTACATATATTAACTCATTTAATCCTCACAATGGCAACAGGGCTAAACGTGCTGTTTGGATTTCTGGTTTATAGGCAAGGGAAGCACAGACAGGGTAAGCAACTTGCTCAAGTAATTCCATAGAATGGGGTAGAGCCAACCAGATCCTCATCTACTTTGGAAAAACTGGGTCCGACATGGAAACATTAAGAAGATATGCATTTATAGCTTAATAATTACCTATAACATCTACAACCTACAAATATATTTACTATATAATATGATGTAATATGTAAGTTATATATATATAGTTGTTTTGGAGTAAGGTGTAGATCTTCCTTCATTCTCACAAAGATTCTAATGTCCAGATGGAAAGTGAGCTTATAACCTAGTCAGCGGATCTCTCTTTAGTGGCTCTTTTCTTGAGGGTTCAGATACCCAAGGGACGGATCTCCTGAGAAGGTCCTGCCAAGCAACAGCTCCTCCCATACTTATACACGGAGATCAAGATCCCGATGAGAATATATAGTTCTGGGTTCTAGAGCTGTGTTGCATCATGTATTTAGTGAACTGCATTGTACAACTTCGGTGGGATGGGCTCTGCTTTTATTTCTGGAACCACTGGATTTGATGAAGCTGAGCATCTTACCTGTACTAGCATCCCCTGCTTAGCTCGTTTAATTATGTAGCAAATATAATGAGTATCAGAGGGTCAGCTGCTGATTTTTTGGAAGACCTAAAACTTGTAGATCTCCTGGTAAAATGAACACTGAAAACTTTATATTCCTGTGTCTTTGATTCCTGTGCATTTGATTCACAATTTCCTTGGGTTGTTTGATGACTTCCCCTTCATAAAACACTGAGTAGAATGGAGGGCTCTAGGACAGAGGGGAATTGTTCCATTTTATAAAAAAATGATTTCTCTGAGATTCCTATCCCATACCATGTGGCACAAAACAGACCATGGTATGGCATGCTTCTATCTGTAAGCTTCTTCATCCTCATGCTTAATAGTGCTGCTGGGCACAAGGGAAAAGAATCCTGCTTGTGGAATGAGCCCATCGCTATGTAAATAACCCCTGGGAGGAAAGGCATCTCATGCTTCCATAAGGCTTATCAAACCCTTTCTGGAATGAGAGCATGCAAAGAACTGTAAAGACATGATATACTCAGGGAACATTTCGAAAGCCAGGATAGCAGAGGGGAGAGGTGGTGAGACTCAGATTGTTTAAATGGCGGGCCATCTGAGAGGTGATCCAAAGGGCCCATCCAGAGTAAGGGGCAGAGGAAAGAAAGTGCCTGAGACCTACCCTATTTTTTTATTATTTGGCCCAGGATAGAGACTGAATACTTGTCTATTGCTACAAAACAAAACAGAACAAAACAAAAAGGAAGAAGAGAGACTTTTGAATCCAATGTGAGGATTTCATAATCATTCCCTTTTTTTCTTGCTAATGTTTGCTTTTACATAATAACAAATCTGTTTATGTCTGCAAAGGATTAGCTGTGGACCCTGCTTCTGGAGCAAAACTCAGACAAGGATTTACTAAATCTTCTAAAAAAGATTAACTCCTAGAGGCCAGGTAAGATAAAAAATAATAATAATAACCTCTAATCTGGGTGTTCCTGATCATCAAATGTGTAAAAGATACAGTTAGTAAGCCTTTAAGAGAATGAAACCATAGCAGGCAAACCAAAGAGAAATCTCGGTAAGACTTCAGTTAAGTTAGTAAAATGTGTGCTCTTAAAACATACCCTTTTGTTAAACACATAGTTTGAAAATGATATTCAGCTTGTGATGGGGCTTAACAGGAAAGGGGAGTGAGTCCTCATTTTGCCCTGGAAGCTACCACTGTGTCCCTTTTTCCAAACACATTTCCCAAAAGGGACAGTTCCCTGAGATAGATAGTGAATATCAGGGCTACTATGGAGACTTTTTTCTTAATACTGTGAATAGTTTGTTAAAACAATTAAAAATGTAAAGATGCCCATAGTATTTAACTTTCTCAGTGTGGAAACAAGTTCTAAAGTAAATGCCTTTTATTGTTTTCAGACTGTCTACCCAGGAATGCTACCTAAGGGGAAGGAAAGGCAGGTGGCTGTTTATAAGCCTACAACTCTTCTTGAGAAATCATGGAGAACAAGTAAAAACCAGATTCACCTTTTCTTCCTCATTACTCCCTTTACAATTTTCAAAACAATATTAAACGACACATCAACCTGTATGACAGTGGTTGACATTTTTTTGTTTTAATTACATTTAATAGGTTTTTAAAGAAATGTTGCTTTGATGTTAGAACCTTTTACTAAAACAGTCTTTGGAGTTTTACTACTAGCATTTTTTACTTAGCTAAGGAAAATAGTGTTTTACCTAGCTTCAGTCTATGTAACATAAAATCCCATTTTTAATATTTGGTTCTAATGAACTTTAATCAGCAACTGCTCCTATTTTAAGTGTCCATCTGTATACCATGAAGAATTGTCTCACAGCAGTGCACATGGCTTGTGGGGAAACACTGCCATAGAGGGATGGTTAGGATAACCCTCCCCTCCTGTGGGAAGGATGCTTTTAAGTGGACTCAGGCTATTTATTTATCATGGCTGAATCAGAAGCCAGCTGGTCATTCCACCACTGGTTTATATGGCTCTGTTGGGAGGTGGTGTCTCAACCGTTCCTTCTTTTTGCTGTCCTCAGGGTAAAGAAACTTTTTTTTTAAAAGATTTTATTTATTTATTTGAAAGACAGAGATCACAAGTAGGCAGAGAGGCAGACAGAGAGGAGGAAGCAGGCTCCCCGCTGAGCAGAGAGCCCAATGTGGGGCTCGAACCCAGGACCCTGAGACCATGACCTGAGCCAAAGACAGAGGCTTTAACCCACTGAGCCACCCAGGTGCCCCAAGAAACTCTTTTTGTAGAGTCCTTTATACTTAAGCTTTTTCATGTAAGAACTTGTATTGTTTTCCTTAACCCCAGGGAATTTCAGTTAGGAATTAAGCCATTTTTCCTGCCTAAATTTAAATAGGAGAATCCCAACCTACTCCCACATGCAGTGCAGCAACCACAACCACCTCAAACTCTTAGGATCTGTATTTTGGGGACCTAATGCTGTTTTATGCTCAGGGAAATACGTGTCTTGGAACAGACTGAAGACTGCTAAGCCACTTAAAAGTATTTGTAGAAGCTTCTCTGAATGGATCTTGGGAGATTTTGCTAAGGTGAGCCAGTACTCACTCACTCCTTATGCTCTGGCAGATCACCTTCTCTGGGAGAGGTAAGAGTAGATATAGGAATGGAGGTAGTTATCCCAGTGGATTTCTTTGAAGAGGTAACCTTTATCCTTTTTTCTCCTTTCCTACCCCCAGCTTAAACTGTACATTAAGGCTCAACCACGTCAGTTCCACATACTAAAACCAAGCTCCAGGCCACTTGTCTGCTGCTTGTCATTGTCCTCGGCATCACTGGTAAGGGCTGTGGGTCAGGGTTTCTCACATTGGCCAATAAGCTTCTTTGATGGGCAGAGGTATGCAAGGCTTCCTTCTCTCTACTCACCCCCACCCTCATTAGAGGTGGGGGGGGGGGGGACAGATGTGACAGATTCAAGGAGTTCTGAAGAAATACGTTCTGAAGAAATCCCAATAAGGAATAGGCAAATTTCTAATTTGTACTAAAAATTAATGGTAAGGACAGTTATAAAACTGGAACATGGTAGCTCAGGGTAGACTAAAAACTCCAGTAGCCAGTACTCTGACATTAAACATCAGAAATAAATTACATATTATGGAAAGAGCCAAATGTTGTATCAGCAATTTTTAGAAATAAATTAATAGTGTTAGGAATTTAAGCATATGAGCTTCCAACTTAAATCCTAATTTACTCAAAACTAATACATGCTGCATAAAAGTCGGAAGAGTAGTTTCTGTGGGGGAAGTAACAACCAGGAGGGGGCATGAGGGAGCTGGGTAGGGAGCTGGAAATGGTTTAATTTCCATATGCACGGTTACGCGGGTATAGTCGTATATAAAAATCAGTCAAGTCAGTATGCAGGATTTGTAGAGTTTATTATATGTAAGATATATCTTCATATAGAAAGCCTCTAAACACAAAAGACAAAGGAGCTTTAAAAAAGGTTAGGTTTTATATTTTTAAAACTCATTAGATACCAAATTCAAGACATAGATTACATTGCAAATGTTAACCTTTTTGAATAAAACTAATATTGACTTAAATGATGAATTTAAAAATGCATTTATTGGTGATTAAAAATAATACTTAAGCAGAGTAGTATTTTAAGCCAGACAGAGCAAAGAAAATTCTTGTTTAATATATATATATATTTTAAAATTCCAGTAATAGTTTCTTAAATTCCTGTTAAAAAATATAATCAATATTAAAGTCAGCAAAATGCTTTTTTTGACTGACGCCTGGATTATTTTACCACTTAACCTGGTTACACAGTGATATATTTTTTTTTCCTGTCAGATGTAACTGACAACCAGTTTAGTCTTTAAGATAAATGAAGTGATAACTCACATTGTAGCATCTTGTGGAAAATATTCAAACTACATTTAAAATGCTTTTTTAAAATGGAGACTATTATTCCACAAGAAATTGTTTCTGTAAAACTACAGGTTGGCTATGGCAATAGTAACTAAACTACATCCAACCCTGAAGGTAGAAAAATCCCTGAAAAGAAATACACAGCCTAGTTATAATATGCAATATAAAGGTTATTTTCTTATTTAAAAAATTCTCCCATTTTGGAGAAATCCAAACCTTTCCATAGTTCCCTTACTAGGCAGTGCCACATAAAATTAGTTAACATTATTATGATCATGGCTTACGATTAAATTCAATTTGACAAACACGTATATATAGCAGCCCTCGTTTGGATGTCGGTTATGACAATATTTGCAGTTCCATTAAAGAATACTTGCTTATTAAATTTGGTACAAAGCATGAACACTCAGGACAGATTGGCACAATACATGCAGTTCGAGAACTCTTCTCATCTCAAGCCAGTCATCACTGAATAAGCCATATTCCCAGTCCTGCTTTCCAAATCTTTCCTTGTATTATTATAACTGATGTTTAAAATGCTTCTTATAACACCTTCCAGAATAAGAAAAGTATGCTTTGAAAACCAGTCATCTGAATGCATGATGGAAATGAGGCAGGATGGCAGAGCCAGTGCCAGCTGGGAAAACATGGGGGATGGGAGGAAGGGGGAGCTGACCCAGGCTCATGGTGCTCATGGCTAGTGAGGGATCTTGTTGCTGCTGCCCCAGACAGCCTAACCTGTGGGGCAGAGACTCCCCAGGCCCCAGGGTGAGAGAGCTATTCCCAAAGGCATTTTGGGTAGCAGGCGGGGGCAGCTGCCAGAAGCCCAAGAGGGGGGAAATGTCCAAAGAGGCAGGTATTGTTAGGTTCACAGCATCCGCAGTTAGCTCCTTGGGCAGGTTTACTTTACCAGCACTTCCCTTAGCCAGATCAAAACCTGGGGTGAGCTTGTGAGGTGACTGAGGCTCTTGCAGAGGCAAGTCCTCAAGCAAATTGATATTGCAAAATCCTTTCGTATCTGTTTTGAGGGGCAGGCTTGCAAGTGGGGGGTATGAGGTAGAACTGGTGTTGTACTTGTGATTCTGGAGGGGCGGGGCAGGAGAGCTAGGAGCTGTTACAGGGTGGAGGGGGACCAGGGGCTCTGGCAGCGGTTGTACAGGCTGGGCGGTTTGATCCGCGGGGTTGTGGGGGTGGCTGTGTACCTCAGCTGGCAAGCTACTTGCAAGCCCGTTCTGTGCAGGAGCCCCTATAGGGAAAGGAGACAGCGGGGCAGCCTTCAACTGAAACTGGGGAGAGATGGAGTGGAAGGTGCTCAAAAGGTCTCCAGACTGCAGACTCTCTTTCATCAGCTCCTGTGAGTGTGTCTTCTTGGTATGTCGAGTGAGGTGGTCTTTGCGCCCAAATCTCTGGGCACAGAACTGGCACAGGAAGTCCTTGCAGCCGGTGTGGACCACCAGGTGGCGCCGCACGTCCTTCCGGGTGTAGAAGCATCTCTCACAGTGGTCGCACTGGTGCTTCTTTTCCTTGGTTCCGCTCGGGGGCTTTTCCTCAGCATGGGCTTTGAGGTGGTCCAGCAGCACTTCTGTGCTCCCTAGCTCCAGGGCACAGACCCCACAGGTGAGGTCGCCGCTGCTGGCCGCATGGAGGGCCAGGTGCCTCTTGTAGCCCAGCATGGTGTTGTACTTCTTCCCACACTCCTCACACCCAAAGGCCATCTTGTTGGGGTCATGAGTTTGGAGGTGGTTCTTCAGGTGGTCTTTCCGGTTGAATGTCTTCTCACAGTGAGCACACTGGTGAGATTTCTGGGGCGAATGGGTAGCCATGTGCCTAGGAGCAAAAGGAAAAATTTCATAATAGACTCAGTTTGTTTTAATAGTCAAATAGTCAAATGTGGGGATGCTATTATTAAAATGTTAATGGCTTTTCTAGGTGCTGGCACAAGAGATTTTCATTTAAAAGAGAGCTTTTCTGTGTTTTCCAGATTCTACAGACATACAACTTTATAATCTAAAAAAAAAAAAAGGCATTAGAGGTCTAATAGTTTTCAAACCTGTAAAAAAATATTCTTTGAGAACCTATCTTCCTCATCTATACAAAGATTTCTAAATAAACACATTTAAAAATAGGTAATTTTTCAAGAAGGCTCTTTGGAAATTACTACATTTTCAAAAGTGACCCAATTTACCTTCTATATAGAACCCCATGCCCCCCTCATACCCCCTTCCCAGATTTTAGGTTTCTGTTCCTACGTATAACCCCTGCTTGGTCTTTACTGATTGAGCAAAAAGTTCAGGCCCCAGAAATAACACCGAAAATTGTATCCGTATTCTCCGAGTATTCACCTGGACCCAGAGTACCACCCACCACCTGTGCTTGGAGCGTAAGATCCAGGAGATCCTTACACTTCGGTCTCGGGTATTCTAGTTAGTACTTTTCTATCCGCTCTCATCTCAGAGGTGTGCAGCCCCTGGCTCCAGAGGCTCTAAAGACAGAAGACCTTAAAGAGTGAACTGTCAAAATGGATGTGAAGCAAACTACGTTGTACCTGCAAGCCACAAGCTGTAATTATGGACACTGTTTTGGAAGGAAAACTAACATACAGGACTTGGCATTTTATATGATACACTTACTTACTAAAATGGACATTTTTTAAGTTTCAAAGATGATCAAAGTTGTAATTGAACTTGGGATTTCCTCCTATCACTGAGTCTTTAAAAACCAACAGAGTTTAGGTTTTAGGAAACCAGTGGAACTACAACAGAAAATGGAACTGTGATGGTTTTCCAGAACTGATTTGTGCTTTACAAATATAAAACAGGTATTCTGAAATTTCAGATCAACTAGGATGACTATGGCTTGTCCTGGAAGCTCAAAGAAAAACTTTCAACCGTTGTAGGAGCTTAGCCCTTATAGAAAAAGTCCTTTTGAACTGCCAATGAAATTACCAGTGCCCTCCAGGAAGTAGGCTGGATCTTGAAGAACTGGAGACGGGGCTGCATGCCTCTGAGATGCAATTGAACTTGTGGCTTTGGATACAAAAGAATTCCTAACAACTCATTTCTGTAAGAAAAGGATTTAAGTCAAAAGTGTACTAATTATACCTTTCACCCAACCTTCCACCCCAGCTTGTCCAGTCCTTTTCCTTTGCTAGAGGTAGAATTGGTAAGGGATCTACAGTAGCCGGTTCAAAAATATAATGATGAGTTAAGCCAAACTGTCATTTCTTTAAAACTAAAGCAAAACCGGGGCACCTCAGTGGTGCAGTTAAAGGTCTGTCTGCCTTTGGCTCAGGTCATGATCCCAGGGTCTTGGGATCGAGCCCTGCATCAGTCTCCCTGCTCAGCGGGGAGTCTTCTTCTCCCTCTCCCTCTGCCAGTTTGTGCTCTGTCACTCTCAAAATAAAAAAAATTTAAAAAAATAAACCAAAACCTTGTGTATCTGCCTCTTTCCCTTAAAAAAAAAAAAATCAGCTGACTCTGTGCAGGGCATAGAAAGAAAAGGAAGTCCCTATCCCTTCCCTCCATGACATCAGAGCTCAACAAACACAGGGATAGGTATCATGATACAAACAATGTGGAGGGACAGGAACCAGTGTTCTGGGCATTAGAGAGATGGGAAAGGATGCTGTGGCTCCAAGTCCCATGCATACTGAAATACAGTGCAGATGGAGTTTGCCAAGCCTAGTTAGAGGGCAAACAACCCCATTCTCATACAAGATAGCCACAGATACATCATCAGGAATAGATGTGAGGGGGGAACCATTTACAAGCTTGGCATTTAAATGATTTTTGATTTGGTCCAGTACTAGTGAATAGGCCCCCCAGAGCTCCGCCCTGGCTCTTCTATTCATGCCTCTCTCTTTTTTTCTTTGTGAAGGACTTTGATCTGACTAGATTGCATTTATTGCCCATGGATAAATAGATCAATGCCCAAGGTAACAACTCTGGACCATCCTACTCCTGACTACCTACATCCTACCTGACTACTCCTGACATCCTACTCCTGTGAGAAAGGCACAGATTGACCAAATTCTACGTGAGCAATAATATTAGCCGCCATTCCTCTGAATTTTTGACTCTCTCCTTTGGCATCCCATTCTTTCCCCTTTCAACTGATCCTTGACTCATGCAACAATCTCAATCTAGAACACGATCAGCTTATAGCTGAAATTACTTTAACAACTGGTTTCCTTCCCTCAACTTCTCTTCTTGCCTCACAACCCATGAAACCACCAGTTTCAGTCTGTGCTTCAGACAGCACCAAGGGTGGCGCCTGGGCTGTGCCCGTGATCTCAGAATTCCTCAGGGGTCCCTGGTGGCAGTAAGACTTCCCACCAGCCTTGCCAAATCAGCTTGCTTCCTTGCCTTTTGGTTTCCACCTGCTTTCCCCATTTGCTGTACTGGGACCCAGTTCTCTTCTCTAGTTAAGCAAGTTTTTTTCTCCCACCTCTGCTTATAAAATGGAGCTTATGTTGCAACTGAGGGGAATTGGGAGGAAATACTGCCCGTTGTAAAAGCTATAAACCCAAAGCCGATAGCAACCCCACCATCTCTCCTCTCTTCTATTCCGTTTCAGACCTGCGGTTTCAGGCCGAGGCTCACCAGGCCTGGGCGGGAGGTTCTTGCCCAAAGCACGCTGCTTCCCATTCCCACCTCACTTCACACCCTTCCCTGGGCAAGTTGTTTCCCTTCCTCAGAACTACCACCTCCGAAATAAATGGCTTAAGACGGTTTCAGTGCTCTCTACTGGGTAATCCCGCCTAATTCCTCTCACTCCAATCCTCTGCCAGCTCCACTGTCTTCTCCAAATATTTACCTCCTGTCCCTGTCCCAGTCCTCATTCCCTGCCGTCACATCCTCGCCAGGGGCTGACCACAGCAAACGCGGCTTTCAGCACATGGGTCAGAATTCCTACATCCACAGAAGCAGCTTGTTGCAAAACAGGAAGGCTTTGCAGCAAAATCTGTGCACACAGTAGGCACTCATACTTACACATTTGTGGAAACTAAACATCAGCCTATGTACAGAACCCATGTGAATTTTAAAATACCTATGTGTTTATAGGCTCATTTTAAAAACAAGATCATATTACAATTACCTATGACAGTGGTATTCTAAAAGGCCAGGAGCATAATTTATATCTTTTCAAAACTTTCAGGTGCCTTCCTCCAAGGGCACTCCAAGATTTAATAATAATGTGGTCCATGTTAATACCACTCAGAGGGAAATCCTCTCTGGCCAGATTTGGACTCTCACCTGTGGTAGTCTGAAAGTTGCTGCTCTGAAGTTCACATCATAAAGATGAAAGGCAAATGCCAGATTTCCCTTAACCAGGTGTCCAAAGCAGCACACAGTAGTGGGGAATCTCCGTGCGGATCTCACACACACCACACAACATTCATGCTCAATGACCCTGCTCAGGACTGGTGTGCAAATGAAGGATGCTACATAGGTTTTGTCTTTTCTAGGATATAAAACCTTTGGAGGCCGAAACTATAGCTCATATATTCATTTCCTTCATGGAAGTGAGCGCCTAACTGTCGTTTAAGAAATCAGACTAAATGTACTAAGGACTGGTCTGCTAAAACAGTGGTTTTTATCCTTCTGTGTATCATGGATGCCTTTAAAAATCCAATTAAATGCATATCCTCAACACCTGTTTACCCAACAATTCTACTTGTTCGGCCAGACAGACTGCTCCTAAGTTGAGAAGAGGCTCCGTAAGCTGATGCTTGCGAGACATTCCCTCCTCTCCAGTCTCACTGTCAGGACCTGGACTGTTATCCTACTTCACATCCATCTACTGTATGCCTCCTCTCTCCTCTCCAAATTACTATGAATCATCTTTCTAACATCCCAGTCCAAATCCTGTTTTGCACTACTTAGACTCAATAGAATAAATAAGCCCTTTAGGACAGCAGATAAGCCTGTTTGGACCGACTTCCTTTTTTGTCTCCAATTGAGCCTCACCCGTCCCTCCTCCACTACCATCCTCTGTACTTGTGTGCTTTAAGGGCAAGGCTTCGGGCTTCCCCAGAACCTCTTCTCCATCCACCTTCGGGTCACTCTTTAGGTCACAGCCTAAGACTACCTGTCTGAGAAGCCTTGCCAGCACTCAGCAATTCCTGGGGAACAGCTCCCTCCACCTGTGTAGCTGTCAAAGAACTTGCATCGAATTTTCATTGTGTTTGCATGACTCTCTGTCCAGCATGGGTCTTTCTGTCCTGTTTTTACGCCTGGCATATCACAGGACCACAGGAAATACTGGTTGAAAGAATGAACCAATGCTACATGCAAAACTGTCACAGAAACCACAGTAAGCAGTGGCGTTAAGGGCTAACGTGCATCCACAACCTGCATCCACTTTCCCTCGCAGTGTCTGCTCACAGGGCTACCTAAGCCATTTCAAGGTATGTGTAAAAGTGCATACCTTTTCTAGAGCCTCTCACCTCATTAATTTATATCTGGAAATGAAGGCTTTGCCACAGTCTGGCTGCAAGCACTTGTAAGGTCGCTCCCTGGAGTGGGAATAATTGTGGATAGTGAACTTCTCCAGGGTGAGGAACGTCTTGCCACATAATTGGCAGGGATAGGTGGCCATGGGCTTTACTTCTCACACCTTCCTTTTCAGATGCGCTGACCAAATGCTGTGCCATTTAAGCACAAATGGAAGGATGGTGCTGAGCACATGAGCGGAGCCACGACAGCCAAAACTCCAGACCAGGGGAGAGGCCGCGTCGTGGTCCTGGGCCTGGTTCTACCCAGATATGGGCCTCTCAGTTACCATGAGCTTTGCTTCTTGCTTTCCCACATCCCAACTTATATATGCAGTCTCGGGCTGGGAGGAGAATGTCGGAGGCGCAGGTGAGGGTCCAAGAGCAGAAAGGTAATCTGCATCACTAGCGCGGGCACGTGCTCCAGATCACCAGGCCGTCTGCGGAGAGAAGAGGAACAGAGAAAGAGTTTTCTTGCATTAGCCTTTGCAAACTAGTGCTCCTCCTTCCCTGCCAGCTCAGCATCAATGACCCAGAACCACCATGTTCCTTTCAGAGGCTGGAGTGTGGCCCCCGGGTCTCCCTCCTCCCTGTGTGCTTCCACAGGTCCTTCTGCACGAAAGTCCTGAGCAGCGGGGAAGCCAGCATAGTGTTGGGACAGCTTGGGACAGCACACGAAGCTTGTGTCCCCTTCAACAGAGACTGCTGTTTCCACACAGACAGTATTAGCTACTTCAGATCCTGACTTCAGGTCAGTGGGAGGCTCGGTTGACCAATTCAAAGAAAAAAAAATAATAACTCCCCCGTGCGTTCCAGTGTTTTACTGGTACAGAAACGAAAATCATCTCTGCTTATTCAAACCATGGGCTATTCCTCTTCCCTCGTTGTTAGCATAACATACACTGCTTATCACACCTGTTTAAACTTCCATGGGATGAGATGAAATAATTTGTATACATCCAAGTTAATTTGTTTGCCAGGTTACCAGGCTGAAGGTTTCAACTCTAGGATGCCAACAAAATGTGAACAAAGCTAGTTTAGCTCACAGATGCGGGGCCTGTGGAGGGGAGACCCGATATTCCCATGGAAACAAGGGTGGCTCAGGCTGCGGTCTGAGGTGTAGTTAGCATCCTCTAGTGAGCTGTTTTCCTAATCTCTTCCCCTTTGCTTTTTTGGGGACATTCCCCATCCCTGCCCTGGAGGGCCAACTGCTTGTTCTCAGGCCACTTCCAGGAGGTGGGCCTGCAGCCGCCTCAATCTCAACCTGTCTCACCACCCTTCCAACCCAGACAAGTCCCCCAAGACCAGGCCCTTCTGCTTCTAGCTGCAGACCATGTTAAGATGAGGCCTGCGGGGGCGCCTGGGTGGCTCAGTGGGTTGAGCCTCTGCCTTTGGCTCAGGTCATGATCTCAGGGTCCTGGGATCGAGCCCCACATCAGGTTATCTGCTCGGCGGGTAGCCTGCTTCCCCCTCTCTCTCTACCTGCCACTCTGCCTACTTGTGATCTCTCTGTCAAATAAATGAATAAAAAAATCTTAAAAAAAAAAAAATGAGGGCTGCGTGGCAGGCAGTCCTGAACCAGGCAATAAAAGCCTGGCTACCTAGAATCCTGTGCTTTTCTAGAGAGTAATTCTCAGGCAAGTGAATACTAACCTTTCCTGTGTAAAAAAAAATTAGAGTACTATATGTTTACATTAAACACCCTGGAGTGGCTTTTGTATGCAGCCTAGTCTTTTCTGAGCTCTGCCAAGGAAGCAGAGCCCTCCTGGTGGAGGGACCAATCACAGCAGGTCGTCAAGTGCCTGTTTCCCGCAGGCATTCATTGACTGCCCAGTCTTTAGAGTGCCTCCTTATTGTTAAAAGTTATTTTTACTTACCTTTTCACAGTTACTTTCTGATTGGAAAAGTGGAGTCTAGCTAGGTGCAATTTTATTGTACTAACAGTTGAAGCATCTTTAAACATACTTGGCTCAGAGCACATGTACACAGAGAAACTGACATTCCTTTTCTAATGGCTAAAAACTGCAGCAAACTTCTTGTGTTCCTCATCAACTAGCTCAGATGTTTTTAGTGTCTGCTCAGAGTTCCCCAGGAGCCAGCCCCAGGGAGAGACCCCTCCCTGAGGCGCTCCACCCGCCTGGAACCCTCAGAGCCAATGTGCGCACTTGGACGTGAACTTTCAGCACTGATCCAAAGCTGGGCACGTGGCGTTCTTAGCCAGCATCTTGGCACCAAACCTTCCAACGGCAGCACGCACCTACCTTGTTCCTCTGTCACCAAGCCTGACTCGAACTGAGCCTCTCTCCCCAACTCCTTGTGCCCTCACAGTATTGCCGTTCATGCCCAAGGCCCTCCTCTGAGGCCTCCCCAACAACTGTGGCCACAGACAAAATGACTCCTTCTAGGAACACTATCCCGTGTGGCCGAGTTTTTGCTGCCAGGTCTGATGATGTGTCCTATTTTCTCATCTGGCCCAAGTCTGGCCGTAATACTGGCCCAGCTATAAAAGCCATAGAATTTATCATCGTCATTGAAAATACTCATTCACTTGAAATTGCTGTGTTCTTTCCAGGTCTATCAAAAAAGATGAAAATATACACATGGAATGAAGTTTAACATTCCTCTTTTCTTTGTTCTCATTATAGCTGAATTCAAAATAGCACCAGTCCATCAGGAGATGAGCTGGCTTGACGGGGGGATTTTCTCTCCCTCCCACCAATCCCCTGCATAGACACTTCTTCCAACTTCGCTCACTAAATTCACTCTCCCCACTCCTGCTTTCTGAGAGATGACCAGTATGTCCAAGAGAACTCTCTGTGATGACAGAAATGTCACATAGTTTATGGCTACTAAACACTCAAAATGTGATGCTGAGAAACTGAACTTTATGTTTAAATAGCCCCATGTGGCTAGTGGCTGCTGTACCAGGTAGCAGAGCTCAGTTTCCTGCTTGAGACGGAGAGGAGGGCAAGGTTCTGCTTGCCTTTAGACCCAGCTGTGCTACTGATTTCACCCTCCAGTGTTTCCCTGAAACATGGGATGGTTTATGTAGACAGAGTCCCTTGCTCTATGAATGCCGGGGAAAGATTCCCCAGTTCAAATTCTAGCTTGCCCATTTGTTGGCTACATCTTGAGTGTCTCTCCTCATTTGTGACACCACCTGATGCATATAGTGGGCTGCTGGGGACCACCAACTGGAACAACAGGGATCTGAAATACACGGGAATCTAAAAACACACCACGCAAGTATTGGTTGTTTATGAAACACTGGTATTAAAAGTAGAAGCTGTCAGCTGCACAACTGCCACTCAGTTATGGATACAAGAGAAAAACATGTTCTCTCCCACTACACAACCACCATCCGTTATTCACAGTGGGAGGAACACACACGCTCACAGATGCAGAAAAGATGGCACTACAGGTAAAAATTAGTATTCCTTGTTTTTCAACGGATACCAACTTTGGCTCATAGCTTACCAACACACCAAGAATACGAAGGAAAAGTAAGACCTACTCAATTTAGACCAAAAAAAAAAAAAAAGTGCCTGCCTTTGACCACTAAATAAAATTTTCCCAGATCCACTTTCCACCCATTTCCCTAGACTCCAAAGTCCAACAGTCATGGACATCATTACCTACATTTTCCTTGGCTTGGCCCTTCGAAGATGGTGGGTATATAATCAGGGATTTTTAGACACAGCATATTTTATTTAAATGTGACACACATTTCCTTCCTGTGCTCCCCATGGAACTCTCAAAGAACAAATGTCATTTAAGCATTTTTATACATATTTCACTTATTTCATGAATGTCTTTTCCCAAAACTTTGTGTGTTTTAGGTTTGTGTGTTAAATACACCTAGCCCAACACTAAGTGCAAAGTTGGTCCTCAGATGCTAAATTGAATTAATCTGAAAATGAACACTCTAATTTCTTCAGGAAGTGTTTTTTAATGATGAATTCAAATTCACAAATGGTTTTAAGGTTCCATTCACCATAACTGTATATTTCATTAATGTGGACCTTCAAATATAAATATTTACACTGTTTTCATGATATTATCACAAACTCCTATAAAAATAGTCTGTCTCAACGGACTATAAATTCATTGTGGCTGAGGATCAAAGCTCAGCTGTTTTTAAAAAAATAAACCGTGTGGATAATACAACGTCCCCTATCACCACGTACATGACCAGCACTGGCTGGCTGCCGCCGATTCCAATCTTTGGTTGAAACCTGATGCGCTTTCTGGCCACATCCTTACAACAGACTCATGATTAACTTTTATCTGGCAGACCACCAACAATCCTAACAAAGAATTGACAAAGGGATGGTCCTGATGATAATTAGTCTATTCTGTGACATACAGATTGCATTTGAGTCTTAAATACGGTAATATTTTAACACCTGTCACCCTGAAAAGATAGTAAGTCTTCCCCCAAAACATCTCAGGACATAATTTTCAATCCCCTTGATTCTAAAAATACTGAGTGAGTGATACAGATCTGCCAGTACGCCAAAGAAGGCTTGTGCCATCTGCTTCATTCTGTTCATACTGATTATTTTGGGGATGAGTGAGGATCAGATTGGAATAAGAACATATATATATGGCAACAGCTAGGAAAGGCTGTGTGCCCTGAGAGCGGGTGGTATATGATGGTAGAGGTCAGAGCACAAGTGTAGTTCTAGGATGTCCCCAGTGCTGCGTAACACAATCAGCTAATGGGGAACGACAAATGTTCTACGGCATTCTCAAAATAAACTATGACTTCTGGCTTCTATTTCCATTGTGCCCAGTGACACAATGCAAGACCCATTTCTGATAGGAAACTGAATTTCCATTTTTAATCTTCCAACATTGGTACTCTAAGATTTTTTTTTACTCCATTCATCACCATTCCTTGTAGATAAGAAGGTTCTGTTCCAGACATTTCCCTGTGTCTCATACTCCCATAACTTGGGACTGTTTTTCTATAAATATGTTAAAAGCCAGTTTTAAAAGGGCCTCTATCAAGTTTCTGTTTACTTCTTATACTCACAAAATATGAAACAGTCAATCATGGAGCAGGATAGGTAAGTTCATTGCTTACTTGGCTCTAGGAGCCCCCTAGAGAGGGTGCTTCTCTTAGTATCAATTCTTTGGAGGACATTGGTAGCAAGTTTCCAACATCAACAAAACTATCCAGAAACATCAGCAAGGTAAAGATGATGTTTCTCAGAACCTCAAGGTAGTTTTTATTACACATATGCATTGAAAAATTTGGTAGGTATTGTATCTGAGTGAGTGTGGCAGATGATTTGGGACTCAGTGTATGTCTAATCAGCAAAACAGGTGCTCCCGGGGCAGGACTAACTTGGTTGAGGATGACAGATGTGAGGCCTTGATAAGTACCTTACCAGATGGCTGTGGCTAGGTTTTCATTCTTAACTTAGAGCTGGGGTTCAGAAGTGGCTGTGAATTCTCTGAAATTCTGTGCAACATTAGGAGGCATGAATATTGGAGTTCTTGGACCAAAGCTTGCTTCAGATTTGTGAAGGAGTCCAAGATTCAAACAGGTTAAAGGCCACTGACTTAGATGAAAACAGAAAAAAACAAAACAAAACAAAACCCTCTAGGTGCCATCAACTCCGTGTGTTAGCAAAGTCATTGATATTTCCTAATCCATAGGCCATCTATTTTGTGTCACAATTGTTGCATTTTATCAGGTTAGAGTAAAAGAAAAACCAAAAAAGTTTCTATAATAATGTTCTTCTGAAATTCAAGCAGTAAACAACTTGTACAAATTTCATTTCAAATATGACTACACGGGGAGAGGAGGGGAGCAGCGTCGCCTGGCTGGCTCATGTCGGTAGAGCATGCGACTGCTGATCTCAGGGTCATGAGTATGAGTCCCAGGGTAGGCACAGAGATTACATAAAAAATGTAAAAATGTAAAAAATAGATTAAAAAATACGGCTACAGATGACAACTACCATATAAGACAGGCCTACCTTCTGCCTAGAGGGTAAACTACCCTCTAGATCACAGCGGGTCATTTGTCAGCACCTCGAAAAATCTTGTATCTGAAAAATGTCTGCATGTGTGTATTTATCCTCAATAAAGTACTAAGACGCCATCACTGAAATCACTAACACCTGAGCTGACAGCACCTGGGATGAACCCTTAAGCTGGATCCACAAGGTGGGACACCCTGTTACGTCTGCACACCTCTTTCTTACAAAGGCCCAATGGCAACCAAAGCTGCAGGTCAACCCACTTGCTATTTTCTTAATGTGCCATGTTCTGTCACGTCTCTGTGTTTTCCACACGATGCCCCTTCCTAGAGTGTCCTGCCACCCCTGCCCACCTGGCAACTCTTCCTTCTCCCTGTCACGCCCAGGCAGAGGAAGGAGCTCCCTGTCTGCTTGGGGAGATGGTGAACCTAGGAGGAAGCGATTAGAAGTCCAGCTGAAACCCAGGGGGCTTGGGCTAAGGAGGTTGTGATGGAGAGAAAAGCAGCTCACTAAAAAGCACGGCTAAATAAGAAAGAGCAAAATTGGTTTGGTGAAAATCGACCTCCACAGAAAGTTCTTTCGTGTTCCCTCCAGAACTACTTATTCAACAGCCTTTTAGACATCTCCGCCTTAACAGGTCTGAGACCCTGTGTTCTCCACGGTGGGAAGCACTGACTGCCCCTGCGTTCAGCCCTGGGGGGGGCGCCACCCACCACCCCAAGCAATTCCCCCACCTCCTGCTGAACAATCATGTTTGCTGCCTGCCGACTTTTAAACTATTACCTTGAGAGACTTAACTTTGTCAACTCAGTGACTCGGCTCTTATTTTCTTGGAAACGAGGCCTGAAATAAACAAGAAAGCCAAAGTGACTTAAGTATCTAATATTCAGAGAGCAAAGTAATGAGAAAGCTCTCTGGTTGATTACACCACAGCTTTAGAACATCAAATCTAGGCACTAGACAGAAAATGTCAATGAGGACAGGGTGTGAACCTTCTATTTACAGATAGTTGGGTACAATCTAGTTAAAGATGGCAAATTGAATAAAAGTGTGTGGCTCCAGTCTCTTCTGAAAGGCTACTAAAACAGTATTAATGAGATTTTTCTAAAACACACCCAAAGAGGAGAAAATGGCAATAAAATGTTGGGAGCTGGAAAGCAGGGAAACACGCAGTAACTGGCTTCTCAGTCCTCAGAAAGCTCAAATCTAAGCCAGTAATGAAAAGCTATGGGGCAACCTGATTTACCCTGCGGAACCCATCAAGAGACTCAGAAATGTGGGCACTAGGTAACTCTGGAGGGGAGGGGAGAGTGGGTATAAGAACCGAGAGAGTCGGAAGGTCTGCTGGTGAAGCATTCAGCCCTCTGACCCCCTCCTAGTGGAGCATCTGAGGGCGGCGCACCCTGCTGAAACAGAGGGACTGCGTGGAAGTTTGTATACCTGCCCTCTCTGGCTATCGGAACCCAGGCGACAGGCCCATCCCCTCCAGGAGACTTCTCTGGGAAAGCTGACCAGCTCAAGAGAAAAGAGCTACTTACAAGGACAAATGTCAGTCCCCAGGTTTACCTGCATTAACCTACAACCAAGCCCTATTTAAGTATACAAAGCTTCCATCAGCTTTTTAATGGCTCCACTCATAAGTCAGCAGACAGCTGAGGATCACCAGAAGTCACAAGAAAGCATTATGGAGAAAAGAGAACTTCAAAAACAACTATAAATATGAGAAAGAGAGCGAGGGAGAGAGAGAGAGATCCCTAAAAGGACTATAAAACACACACAGAGATATTTTTAAGAAAACAACAGAAAAGGCGGTAGCAAGGACAAGACTCGGGCAGGCGCAGGGATTTGAGTAAAATTTGCTGGGGGAGCATCTAAGAATTTGCAGAAACTCATCTGATGATTCTTAGGCAAATTTATGTTTGCCAATGTGGCTTCTTTTGAGGATATCTGCTATTTTTATGTATTTGCTCCTCTTAATGCTCACTAGTGATTAATACCACGAAGAACCTTTTATAAACATTTAGACAAAATAATATAAAAGAGGAGATCAATTTTTAAATTACTCAAACAGCTATTTTCATTATATGATAAAGTTACCTATTAAACACTACACCTTGTTAAACATTTTGTACTAGAATGGACCTACAATAAAGTTATAAAGAGATGAAAGATATAAAATTAGAATGTAAGAGATCTTTCATTATTTATAATGAAAGTTTTCTGTCTACACAGAAAACTCCAAAGAATCCACACACAGGCTAACAGCTTGGCAAGATATTTAGTTATAAAAATCAAAGTACAAAATCAATTGTATTTCTAAATGCCAGCAAACAGAAATATAATTTAATATAATTTAAAATACCATATACATTTGCCACAAAACAAAGATATCTAGGAACAAATCTAACCACAAAGGTACCATATATTTATGGAGCAATTTCAAAACTATACTGAAAGACATTATAGAAGACCTAAGTAAATGGAAAAATATACCATGATCATGGATATGGAAATACAGATAGAATTACTGTAACACTGTCAGTTCTTTCCATATTTACATATTAATTCAATGAAGTGCTAATAAAAATTCAACAGGGTTTTTTGTTAGAACCCTGATCATTCCAAATTTTATATGGAAAAGGAAAAGTCCAAGAATAGCCAAGAACTTCCTAGTCCTACTGGATCATACTCATCATCATACCAATAGACCATGGTATCTCCCAAAGAAGAAAAACTTAAGAGATAGTGGATAAGGTTTTTTTGTTGTTATTGTTTTTGTTTTTAAAGCTCATCATAATTAAGGCAGTATGACATATTGAGGCACAGGATTATACAAGTGGACCAATGGAGTAGAATGAATAGCCAAGAAACAGACCCACCCTTCTATGGAAAAAACATATGTCAGGGCTTGGACAGCAGTCACTAGGCTGGGAATAGACCACTTAACAATCGGTTACCCATGTGGAAAATAAAGGAGCTGCATTCCCATCATGAACCACATATAAAAATTCTAGACAGATTTAGTCTCAATGTTTAAAACAAAACTTTAAAACTTCAGGCAAGAGTAAAAATTAAAAAGGAGTTTCACAGAAAGGGAAACTCAGATAACTAATACACAGGTGAAAATATGCATAATTTTATACAAGTGAGATTTCTTGGTCCATCATCAAAACAATTTCCCTGTAGTTTTCTACTCTATGGGAGTGCCTTTTTTTTTTTCCTTTTGTCACATACCACATCTGACATGTCCTGTTTAATTTTTTTAACACCCACCCACCCTCCTACAAAAACACACTGGAATGAAATTCAGTTTTTAAGCCAACCCCATTGCCAAAATATTAGAAAGTCAGGCAAGACCACGTAATGCCTCATGAAAGTAAGAGAGACAATATACAAGACTGGAATCATGGACAGACATTCAAAGATGCTCTTCCTTAGGGATTAAAAGATACGATATAATTAAATCACTCTATGAAGATTTATGCCTGATAAAAAGTGAAAGGAATTATCATAATGCAAGGTGGATAATGGATACAGCTGTCTAAGGCATGGTCATCTCTTGCTTGAGAGCATGCTTGAGAGATTGAGACGGTTCATGGAGAAGCCAACGTTAAAGCTAAGCCTGCAAGTTTACCAAGTGCTTAAGTGGGGAGATGGTCTATTTCAGGCTGAGGGAATGAATCAGCATAGGACACTTGAAAATAAGTAGTTCAGTATGACTGGGTTATGCTGCAAATATGGGGCACTGTGGACAAAGAGGCCAGCAAAGGAGGCAAAGGCCAAATCATGAAGGTTCAGGGATATAATACTGCTTCATTCCACTGGGGTAAGGTGGGTTTTGTTGTTGTAATCCTTTAGTAGTTGACCGACCTCTTTAGTCAAGGCTAGCTACTATGAGTTTATGAGTTAGTTAGCGGAGTGAAGGAGGTGGAAGGAGAAGAGGCAGAAGGAAGCAGAGAAAGCCAACAAAACATGTCTACACAGGAACAGAAAGAAACACTGGGAAGGGCATGAGCATAAGAATCTATGAAGAAAACAGAGAGGAGCCAAACCAGAAGAAGCAAGGACAGCCCAGGACTGATACCAAGGCGCTGGACAACACAAATCCACGATAAGCATGGGCTTGTCATCAGGTCAGACTTAGTGACCATAATTATGGCAGAGATGTGGAAGACGATTTATCAGAGAGTGGTGAGACCAGAGGCAGTGAGACCATTTGGCTTCTGCCGTGTCTCTGAAGGGGTAACAGTGACCTGGAAAGAAAAGCTGGCAGGCTGAAAGGACACTTCGCAAACAGTCTAGTTAGATGAGTACTTGGGTTGGGTCACAGGAGAGGTATCTGTGGTGGCGAAGGAGGAAAGGAAGGAGGAGTCCTGGAAGAGAAGTCCAGCCAAACACGCGCACAAGGAGCTCCGTTTTAGACCTATTATCCTCGTGCAGGGCCGCGCTAATGCTCTCTGCGTCGCTTGGATTTCAGTCTGTGCACTCTGCCCAGGCAGCTCTGGTTCCAGACCTCTTCAATCTAATGGTGCCTAATGGGCACGGAGGCCAGTGAGGACACCTACGCCATAAAGGAGAAGCTGAGGCTCTTTTCCAGACCAAACACAAAGCATGACACCCTTTGGCTACAGGGACATGGATACCATTCTGAATCTGGCTTCTGTAAGTGACTCTGTACATTACTTGGAGCTCTACCTGGGTGGCCTCAGATCCTGCCTTAAGCCCACATGCTCAACTTTGATCACCAATGTTTGTCCTTTCCAGCATCGTTTGGTAAAGTGCGTTGTCCTGGGGGTGAGGAGGAATTTGTTTTCTTTATGGCAGGCTGTAGCTAAATCGATTTTCCCTCAGGACAGCTATTCTGCATTGTGGAACAGGGCGGAAGCAGGCTTGTGGGGACAAGTAATTCTTAGAGGTTCCAAAAGCAGAAGAAGCTTTCTGCTGCTAAATTCCTCCACTTCTCTTGGGTAAGAGAGTGTAGCAACAAAAATAAGCAAAATGAGAATTTGCATTAAAAAATGTGAGATTTCAAAATAATTCCTAGATGGTTACTGTATAAAACAGGACCCCAACAGCTCAAAACCCTTGTTTGGTTACCCGGTCTAGTAGGAGAAAGTAGGCTTTTCTACAGGTGGGAACCTTCCTTTGTTACAGTGTGTTTAACAGATTGAAGATCTACCCGACATATTTAATAGTTCAGGCAAACCACTCTGAGTCTACATGGAATGGGGTGGGGAAGGTAGGAAGAGAACAGGTAGAAATAAGGAGAGAGCGCCCCTGGACTTCTGTGTCAACTGAAACCAGAGGAAGCCCTAAGAATTAGCAGAAAAGGCAGAAACCCAGGAACATGAGCCTCAAAAAGCCACAGAAGACCAAGAGAAGCCACACTACCCAGGGGAAAGGACTGCTGCCCGGGGCAGGGAGCCAGGCTCCATCCCGGCAGGGGCTCCTCCCTGAAGCAGGTGTGTAAGCAGCCCCCCACCCCCCAAACAGAGTGGAAGCAGAGGGGCTCGCCCAGCTCAGGCCTCCCCAGCCAGGGCCAAAACACTGCCCTAGAACGGGTCCCTCTGCACGATGCTGAAAACTTCTGCTCCCTTCCTCTCCACACCATGTAAGTGATGGTTTCAAGGACATTCCGGAAGAAATATCAAATGTCCACAAACAAGCAAAACAGGCATGTGCATCCAGAGAGGCAAGGGTGAAGTCCAGGGCTGGTTGTCAAGCTGAGACGGAGCAGACCTGGTCTCTTGGAGATGATTCACGGCCTCCAGGTAGCATGGTGGGCGAGAGGGGTGGACAGCAGTCCTGAAACCCACGCGAGAGCCTCTGGTACGAGAGGATTTTCTAGTCATAAAGTCAGTGACAGCTGAAACTAGATCCCCCTCCTCCCTCCCAACAAACCCTCTATGGCTGGCCTTTAAGCCCTTCTAGGCTATGCTTCCATAGCTCACAGCCCGTGATCTCTGTTCCCCGGTCTCTAAGAGTAGGGCGCGGAGGGACCAAAACTTACCTAATTAGCGGCAGGGCCTATTGTCCTAATACAGTTACCATTCTAGGGAAAAGAAAAGCCTGGTTCCTTCCCAGGAAGTGTGTGAGGGTAAAGGCTCCTACTGAGAAAAAAAAAAGAAGAAAAGCATACCGGTCACCCTGATGATGGGAAGCCAGATTCATGAGTTAAAAATTTCTTGAGGGAAACATAAAAGCTACAGGAGGTTTGGAAAAGATGCTGAAGACCCTGATGAACTGTTTGGTTCTGAAACAACAGTGTCTCTAAATAAATAGAAAAAGGCTTGCAAACAGATAACACCATGTCAGCAAAGAATCTCTGAGTGGCAGAATGAGAGAGGACTTCTGTTCTTCCTTTCTAAAAATCTGAGGCCACCGAGGCGCATGGCAGGTGGGTGAGGGGGACTTTAGGCAGACGGAGGGACAGAGCAGCACAGGGCAGCCTGTGGTGTCCCATGGGCAAGGCTGCTGGAAGGCAGCTGTGAGGCTAAGGGGAGGAGCAGGAGATGGGCCTGGAGAGGAGGCAGGGCTGTCCCAGAGAGCGCGGGGGCCAGTGACAGCCAGGACGCTTCCATCAATAGATTCCTTCACACAGGACAAAAGTCACAAGCATACACTTATCCCTCTCCCCCAGGGACAACTCCCGGACCCAGAGGGAACTGCAGATTGAAAGGTGCTGCTCTGAAATTCTCCATGGTTGTTTTTTACATGCAATGAGCCTGAGACCCCAAATCTGATTACCCAAATGGCCAAGAATATAACTGGCAATTGGTAAAGGACAGCCTCAACTCTTTCTTTCCCTAAGCTTTTTCAACAAACGAGCATCCAGAAGTCACTGTCCTATGAACTGTGTACATACTTAACAGAAAAAGGTAAAATGGCTGTGCCTGTTCCGGCGTTCACTTCCCTTCTTCCGGAAGCACAGTTGCCCACCTCGGAAGGCACACACCCTATTTATCAGACAAATCACCACACAGTGTCGGAGCAAGAATGTTCTCTTTGCCTCTCCATGCCACGTCCCATAGATTCAAAAGATGCAGAGCAAATAGTTCATCCAGGAATACTTCAGTTGAAATATAAAAATACGTATCACTGGTCCTTCAAAGTGACTCCAGTTGTAAATTTTTTTTCTTTTTAGATGTTACACATTTCATCAGTTTCCATTTTAAAAAGCAAAGGCACTGGAAAGACAAGGCAACGTGTCCCAGTTCCTGCACTGGCTTCGCTGAAAGGGAGAAAGGAATGTCGGGGGAAATGGGGGCAAAAGCTTCCGAAGAGAGGAACACTGGCAAGCAGGGCCGCATCTCCTTTTCACCTTAAGTCTTTTCTCTCCCCCCATTCACAGCTTTAGGTCCTTTGTTTGTTTAACAAACCATTACAATCATACCCCGCTCAATGGGGAGGAATGTGAACTCTCTAAGTAGCTGTGCTGGCGAGCCACATGTGTGGTCCACCCCCGAAGCCCAGCCCAGGGGCCTCACTGTGCCGGTCTGTGCTCCCAGCGCCCTGGAGGCCAGGCACCTTGCTTACAATGAGCCCCATTCCCCCCCGCCGCATGCCTGCTGCTCCTTCCCAGTAGCCTATAGCGATGTCCCAAGGAGCTCCTCCTTTCGGGCTAGCCTAGCCACTGGACTGGCCGCACTGCCTGGGCTTGTCCACTTCAGCTTCTGAGACTGACGCTACCTGGTGTGGCAGCCACCCCCTGCCTGCTCCCGGCCCACAGACTCACCAGCTGCACAGAGCTGACACAGTCCAGCCTCTTCCCAGTTATCACGCTTAGCCTTCCAACGTCCCTCACACAGGAAACAGAAGACACAAGGGCAAGACTCCCCCTCCCCTGCTTCACGGCAGCTGCTCTGCCTTTCTCCGTTCCTACTGGGGAGATTGGCCATGTTGGGATGGATTTCAATGTCTTGGCCAAAACATAAAAATATTTTTTAGTCCAATTGTATTTCGAAGGGCACTCAAAGGCTATTTAGCACAATGACAGTCTCATTAAGCCCTCTGAGGCCCTGTCAGAGAGAGAGGCATCTTCATCCCCATCCAACAGATGAGGAGACTGAGGTGTAGAGACAGATGCTCCCTGCCCATCGGAACTGACAGAGAAGAGGCTGCAAGTGCTGTTCTGTGCAAAGCACAGTGGCACACAGTGAGGCCCCGCGAGTGTCAGCGTCACGGGTGATGACGACGATGACCAGAGGCCAAGCCTGGGTGATATGAGCTGTGTGCTCTTCCCATCCGTACCCTGCTGTCCTTCCTAGTTACACCGTCTGCACGAGCCCCAGGCTTCGGCTCTGACTCCAGTATTTCCAAAGACAGCCTCAGATTCCGTGGCTGGATTCCCTGGTATGACCGGCCCCTGACCAGCGTCTTCCTCAGACTGGTCAGCCAACACGTGCCAAAGAGAGGAAGCCACCCTCTGTGCAGCTCAGGCACACCAGGTGGGCCAGGGCGGCATGAAAACATTTGAACTGACAGGGAGCCTGCAGAAAAGTCCACAGAGCGACCTGTCGCCTCTGGCTGTGGGTGGTGGCCAGCAGAGGACAGAAAGGTTGCCAGTGGGATACCCCTGGGTTGTAGAGCATACTCAAGCTTTGAAAAAAGAAAAGTTAGAAGAATGCTGTTCGAAGACAGTTGGCAGTATGAGGGGGAAGTGTATTTCTTCTGTACTAGAACCTCTGGGAGGCCCTGGAACCTCCTACACAACCTGACTGACTGTCCCTTGTGCTTCCAAGTGACTGGTCATACACACGCCCCGATGGCAATAATCTGAAGACGCCACCACCCTTCACATACCTGCTGGGTGACAGGAAACACCAGCTTCCGGGTGGTCGTGGAGTCCTCTCAGGAGCTTGTCTCAGGAGTCAAACCTGTAGGAAGAGATCTTGCACGCCTTCAGTGAACGAGCTGGGGCAGCATTCCCCCCACCAGGCTGCAGCCTGAGCTGCCCTTCAGGAGCACGTACACACCCCATCATGTCTAGAGATTTCTGACCACCCTTCCAGGCATTTTCATGGACGACAGACCAGTTTTAAACTTTACGATCCTGTAGTAGGATACCTTACTACCACACTACCATTAATTTTTAAATCTCAGATCTACCAGATGGCAAAAGTCTTAAACATTTAGATCAGATATATTTAAAAGGTATGATAAAGTTCATAATGCAGTAACTTAAAGGATTTTCAATCTGACGTCATCTTGCCCAGGAAGATCTTTAAGAATTTCTGTTATATCTTTTTTCCTACTTACAACAGGATTAGAAAAACCCTGAAGTTTTCTGCCAAGGTTGGGGGGGGGGCAAAAACCATGAAATTGTTTATAGAAAATATTCAAAATAGCACACAGAGGAAATGATTTTTTTTTAAATGAACAATATTAGAATACCATAAAACAGGTATGCAAATCTATGCAATGACAGAACCGGAAACAAATTCTCCATTGAAAAAAGGCAGCAAGAACCAGTAGGCATTCATTTTCAACAAGAGCTTCAAAGAAACCTATGGATTCACCAGATGTGCAGGGGGAAAGGCTGAGGCCTCTAAACTGAACTCCCAGGCCAGTGGTCACCGAAGCTGGCTCTGCACTAGAATTGCCAGAGAAATCTTTTAAAGAATACGGACTCCTAAGCCACATGCAAACAGCACAGCCTGGCAGCACATCACTCTGGCCCTGGGAGTCGAGGTTTTCACCAAGCCTTCCAGAGCCCAGCCTGCATCTGGCTTTGCACCACTGGTGCCTGATGAGCATGCGGAAACCAGCATCTCTGCTCACCAATTCGTTATAAAACTTGGCTTCTTCCGATTTAGAACTATGCCAACCCGTGGTCCTCAGAGGGGAAAGACTGTTGGGATTTTCTTAACCAGCACAAAGATAAATCTATTATGAAACAAAGCCAAGCCTATCTCTCCTACGTGATTTACTCCCTTGGTTGCCTGTTTCCTTCTCTTAGTTCGATCAAGAAAAGGCTCTGCCCCTTTATTTTGTAGGAGAACACCCTTTTAAGTTAAAAATGGAAAAATTAAGATCATTTTAGACAACTAAATTTTTAAAATAACCCATCCGCGATTCAGGAAAAAGCCTGGAAGGTTAAAACTGGAGGTAAGTAGGATCTCTGAAGCAACCGGAGAATTTGTTTTGCATGTATAAACACTTCACAAATCATCTCATGGCCCAGCCCTCTTCTCCAAATACCCAACATCTATCATGTGCTTTAAATTGGGTAGCCTCCAAAGGCCTGTATTAGTTGTTGTTGTTGTTGTTGTTTTAAAGCACTTTAAAAAACATTGAACCAAGAGAGTAAAATCCTTCTGGATGATTCTTCCTTTGCTCCTACACATCTCACCAATGGACAATACCAATTTATGAATTCAGAGAGGCGGGAGCTCTCTCCTGCTTCACAAGCAGAGTGCACATGACATGAAGTACGCAAACCAGGCAGTGAAGTAGCTTAGCTTCATTGTCAAAATATTCAAATTATCACTAAAAGAAAGCAATTCCTTTCTGACTCCAACAATACTCCTTGGCCTCCGAGGGCTCACACAGGAGCTTATTCTTAAGCTGTTCAATGTAAGCAGCACCAGTGAAAGAGGAGAACTCTGGCAGGGAGGAGGCCAAGTTCCTCCGCCTCTCCCACCTGCCATCTCAGACCAGTAACACTCACAGAGTTAACAATGCAACAGAGAACCTGCAAGCATGCGTGGTTCTGGGGAAAACCGTGTGCACTGTGCAACAGTGTAGCCAAGCAGAGAAGAGAGGGGAAAAAGAACACATCTAAGTTTGACAGGACGCTCTTTGCACACTGCATTTCAGGTCAGAATTCAGATTTCAAAATCAGAAGAAAAGGTTTTAATCTTTCAAATATAAACATATACAAATATGTACACATATATGGATATATATGTGTGTGTGTTTATATATATAATCTTTGCTATATACATATACTAGCGTTATAGGAGTGTTTAGTGTTATAGGGTCATTTTTGCCATACATATATATATGGATATGTGTATGGCAAAAATGACCCTATAACACTAAACACTCCTAAATACACGTATTTCTGAGCTCCAGAATAGCAAGAAAAGTCACATTTGTCTAGGAATGAGGATTGGCACACAGTAAACAGATTAGAGTTAATTGTTTAAGAGGGAAAATTTGCGGAGGAATGATCTGTTTGTGTCTGCTCACTCAATGATGACAAACAGTGAAATCTCCTAAATCTAGAGCATATGGTTTCTAGAATGCATCTTTGCGGGCACATTCCGTCTTTTGAGGCAACTGCTCGTGAGAGCCACATTTAAGAATATGTCTTTTCTCTATGAAGGTACTGGTTCAGCTGCCTGCTGGGCATGCACCGAAACCCAAATTAAACAAAGGGATTTCCCTCCAGCTTCAGCTCATTCACTTCTGGCTACTCCTAAGTTTTCTTAAGTCAATTCTTCAAACTGACTTTTTTATTTCTAATGATCTGAGTGGGAAAGAGTTGGGCAAGCCCCACACGCTGGATTTCTTCCTCCTCTAGCTTGAAGATGGGTAAGGTTTGTGTTTGAAAAGCTTTTCAAATGAGTGTTTAAATTTTATTCTATTTTCTGAAGACTGCAATTCCAGACGGAAAGGAGCCCACTAGATACAGGAGATAAGAGACAACCCACTCTTACTTTGCTGAGTAAACAATGAGATTATTCCCCCGAAGTAGAGACCTTAAATGGGATATTCACATTTATCTCAAAACAACAAATTCAGTTTAAAGATGGCACGGAGGAGTGAGCTGCAAAGGGTCCCTCAAAACCTGAATACATGTGCGGGCCTGAGAGCTGGCCGTCTACCTTCACACCGATCGCTGGGGATCCCCACTCACGACTCGGACTTTCAACTCCTCCTCGAAATCAGAGGCCTCCCCAATCTCCATCCTCAATCCTGAACTTTCTTGCAAATTCCAGATGAATCCAGCTGCCACCTCTCTGCCTGGACCTCTCACAGCCCTGAAGGCTGCCTCTGCTAAAACAAGGGCTCCCCCAGCATTACCAGTTTTAGCTACTGGCTCCACTGGGTACCAGTTGCTAACATATCCTGGATGCTCACAGGTTGTGGCCCTTTTAATAACTTAACACACCCTTAACAACCATATGAGTAGGTGCTATTAGCCCCATTTTACTGATGGAGAAACTGAGGCTTAGAAGTACTCGGCCCATGGGCACATGACCAGCAGGCAGTGGCATTGGCATCCAGAGCCCGTGGTGGGAGCCATGTTACCAATAGGGCAATCTCTCCACTGTGTCCCTCCCCAGACTCTCCCAAGTCAGAAACTCTGGAGTCACACTAGATTTTTCTCACTGACTCAGCTATACGGATTCTGCGAGCATACTGGCGCCCTCTTTCCGTAACTTCCGCAGTTACCACTATTTGGGCCATGTTTTGCCTTCTTCACAGCCTCCACATCAGCATGGCAGGACGACTCTGGAATTCTGCTTCATTTGTCCTCCCAACAGCTTCTCTTTCTAGCTCATTTAAAACAGGAGGCAGGCTTTGTCATTCCTTGTGTTTGAGCCCAGATGACGGCAGAGACAGTCTGTCCTTGCTAACCTCTAAACCCCGAGGAGATTCTGTCCAACCCCCGAGATGGAAGAAAGAGAGGGTGCCCACGAAGGGGAGAGAAAGCACTTCTCCGGCCCTTGCACAGCTCTCTCTCCCAGGACAGTGGGCAGAGCCCTTGGGGAGGACAGGGTGTGGGCCATGCTCCAGGAGACCTACACCCAGGGCGAGATTTTCAGCCTCCACTCGCGGTCCTGAGGCAGAGAGCTGCAGAGCCCAGTGCTGAGACACACAGAAAGGCCAAGCCAGACCCTCACCTGGCAGGTGCCATGGAAATCTCTGGGTTCAAGGACACACCCCATGAGGGAAGGGAGAGAGATGAAATGAAATTTCCCTGTAGGTTAGCAGAATGGAGGCTGGACTCTGAATCAGTCACAGGGAATAAAAAAGGAAGACTTCCTGCATACTTGAAGTTGTGTGGTGAGGTTCAGACTTGGGGGGGGAATGGTTCTGGAAGGTGCCAAGAGCCTTAGCCTCCTACGCCACATGCATCTGTGCTACTGGCTAGCCTCAACTGCTACACTGGTGCCAGACTGTTTTTCAAAGAAGGCCATCCCCTGTTGCAGAGAGGAGTGCTTCTATGCAGAGGCTCTGGTGACCTGGGGGCAGTCCTGTGCTCACAGCCCCGGGGCAGAGAGAGGAGGAAGGAAGGAAACCCTCGCAGATGTGGAGAGTTTACTCACAAGATTAACTCCTCTGATTCCTATGCAAACACCTAGAAAGGGAGAAACAGAGAAAGCTGTCTTTAGGGCCTTTATCTTAGACTGTGAGTTGCTTAAAAACCAAGGAAGTAAGGATGTCGACCAGGACGAGGAGAGAGGGAGGCCAGTGAGCCTGGGCTCAGACAGGACACCGCTCTTCCCAAGCCTGGCCGGGACTCCAGGGCAGGGAACTGGGACAGTGAGAGGGTCGGCTCATTTCCATGTGAAGGAAATGAGAGTGTGCAGCAAACTGACGAGCTCCGGGGAGAGGAGAGTCCTATGCTAGGAGAGAGGATGTGAGTCCTTAATGTGACAAATTTGTTCATTCAAAGATGTTGCAGTAACGGGAGGTACTTGTGGCACCAAATGAAACAATGAAGAGGGGCTCATGCTTTGAGACCAGTCACACATCCTCAAAGCCAACCCCATTTCAGTCCTGTGGCTAAATATCCGAGGCCTTCAGAAAAGACTTCCAAAAGCCCTGAGGAAAACTGGACAGGGTTCCAGACAAGCCCGGCTCTCCCAGCCATTCTGCAGAGATCAGAATTTTCAGAAGAGTGAGCCCTGGCCAGAAGTGCTTCAGATGGACAAGAATCAGCAACCAGGGAACCCCATTCTCCTGCCACCCAGGCACCGAGTCTGTCCAGCAATGGGGCACATCCGGTGGGAAGATGGAACTGGGAGAGGAGGCTTTCCCTGGGGAGCAGGTGCCCTGTCACAGAGACAGAGCAGGCCAGTGCAGTGCCCTCTTGCTGCTTCGGTTGTTGGGAAGATGTGTATTTCGTAGGAAACCGAACCTGAGAAGAGAACTCATGGACAGTAAACATGGTGGCGAGGGTGTGTTGAGCAAGCAGGCCAAGGTTTGGGAAAGCAAAGCAACCACAGTGTGGGGCCACTCTGGCCTCATAAGGATCTGGCCTCTGTTGACACTTGCTTCCCTTCTCATGCCAGATAGGTGAGGCCTAGAAGGGAAGAGAGAAGCAAGCAGCTCATGAACATTCGCATGGCCTGTCCCCAACCTCCGTCACCCAACACGGGCACCATGTGCAGGAGACTACTTTCTAGGCTGTGGTGCCTTGAAATTTTCTAGGACAAGTGTGCAGAGGTATGCTGGAGGACGAGGACAAACCCATCTTATTGGCCAAAATTCAATTTTCATGTGGCTTCCCTTAAACCTGAGACTGGCCTGGTGAGTAAGGAGCTTGAATCTGTGAGGTCAGGGCAGAGGGGTTTCTACAGACTGGACCCTGAGGTCCAGTCAGATTCCTCAGTCTCTTTCTGGAGTGGCTCCCTTTCCTTCTTAGTGCTGCTGTCATGCAAATATGCCCCCGTCCCTTGGTTCTTGGGGGTTCCTCCACCTTCCCACTAGTTTCTGCCAGTGGCAACCAAGAGTCCTGACTCATCAGAAGGACCAAATTTTGTCATCAGGAGACAATGTGCTCAGGTTTCTGTTACAGAAGGAGACCTCAGACAGCAGACATAAGGGCTCTGCTCCCGGACTGTTCCAGTGTATATGTTAAGAATCAGTATGATCGTAATTACTCTGGGGGGAAAAAACACAAAAAACAACCCAAAAAAGTGCACAAAAAGAATAAATGCAATAACTGTGCCCTGAAGTTTGTTCATAAAATGAACTGTTTGCAGGGAGTTCTCAATCTTCCCTGAGCCAGAGCTCTCCACACTCTCACGGCGCTCTTACAGAGTTGACAATATAGGGCAAATGAGAACCATTTTAGGGAAACGACATAAAACAATGATCATCGTAATGTGGTTCTAATTTATATGTTGATTGTGAGTGTATCTGTTTTATGAATCACTTTTAATTCCTGCGCTCAAACAAAAAGGAAAAAATTACCTTGGTAAACGCCACATAATGGATCAATTAAATGACTCCCCAAATAAAGTACACTTCGTTAGAGTATAAACACGCATAGCTCCTAGTGCTATTTTAAACACGCTGGTAGAGAAATGTGATTTACTAACTTTAACAATATTCAATACCATTCTATATTATGAAGACACAACCCCCCCCACCCCGCCGCCACCAACTCCCTTCACCTCTAAACTGCTTTCATTTTTAGCCTTTTGTTTGTTCCGGGAGTCAGAAAATAAAGATATTTTAATGATAATTCTTACATGACAACTTTTCGTACTCAGGAGTGGCGTCAGAATGTGTCTTCTTTTTGCCTCATTCCACTGCGTTCCAGAGCCGTCAGTGGCACGGTCTACTTAACACTAGCTGAGTTCCGACAGTTAGCTCAAAAGTATATCAACCAGATGACAGTACTGGTCTAGACACAATATAGCAAAGTGGTGTGGTAGAGGAGAAAGGCCACTGACTTTGGAGTCACATGGCTCCAGGTTTGCATACTGGCTCTGCTACACGCCAGGTACGCCCCCTTGGGTGGGCTCCCTACCTGGCCCTTACGGTGGCGCCCATCGCCTTCACAGAGCTGTTACAGGATTATACATCACATATGTACACACAGAAGCACAGGGCTGCAGGGTTTAAAGCAGACGTAGCCTGGTAATCAATACCAAGAACGCCTTTACAGGCTGGGTAAACTCACAGCTAGAACACACCATAACCTGTTTCAGATGATGTATGGTACACGTGACACAGCTCACTGCCATAATCGCCCTTCAGTTTGGATCATCATGGCATGATTTCATTTCCTAACACGTGCTTGTGAAAGACATTCCTATTATTTCTTGCATGTTTCCAAGTTTTGTAGGACATGTATTTGAAAGACTCCTAACTGCTTAGCCAGTGTAATAGTATCACTGTGCTGTACATAACAAGAGAAAACAATGACGATGGTGCCTGGCACGGAATGGTCTTCCAGGTATCATAAAGTGGCCTAAAGGTCGTACAGAAGTGATTCTGGCACTTTGGGATTTTGCTAAATACTTCTCTTTGAATGTGTTGGTTGGACTAGTTTCAGTTAGAGTTTCATTTGGAGAACAGGAATTTAAACACACACCCCCATATATCTAATATTCTCTTCACTCTGGCTTTCCACCTCGGGCAGCCGTGAATAACCTTCCAGAAGTCAGCCCCCAGAGCAAAATAAGTTGGGAAGTAACTTATCCAGTGAAAGGCTTAGGGGAAAAAAATTTCAAGTGTAAGATGTAATATAAGAAAACTTAACACAGAACACTGGAATAAAAAAAAAATACGGCATAGTACAGTCAAGGACATTTTGTAAAAAAGAAAAAAAAAGCGCGGAGAGAGGCCAAGAATTAAGGTTAAGCAACAGTTAGCACTGAAGGTCCAAATCCGGGGGAGGGTGGCGTTAGGTGAGGAAGGCACAGGCTTCTTAAACAGAGAACTAATACATGTTACAGGGAAAAAAACATCAACACGTTGGATATGAAATTTAAGGCTGGAATTAGAGGTTGCTATTTTGAAATACGTGGTTAAAACAAATTATAATCTCCATATGTACGGTGGAAAATGATCATAAATAAAAATTTCTGATAAATATTGAGTATCCTGCCAACCATAATTTCTCTCAGATAAACACTGGATTTAGAGGCCCACTTTTTCCCCATTTCATAACTTTAGGAAATTTGGACAGAAGAGATGCAAACTGAGAATCACCTCATATTATGGTCTTAAGAGGGTGATTTAGAAACTGAACTGTAACCTATCTAGCAGACTCACTATGATTCTAAGTGGAGGATAACGCTCCCAAATTTTCCCTTAGTATTTATCTGTTTTTTAAGATCATTTTAAAACATCTTTTTTAAATGTAAGAGATGGGGCTCATAAATTTCCAGTAAACAAGTCATGCTAAATAAAAAATCAACTGTATAACATCCCGTATTTCTAAATGAATATAAATATCAATGACAGTTCTTCACACAGTCTCTTGGTTTTTTCTAAAGAGTGAAAAATAGGCTTTCATATCCCTCAACTCTATTTTTCCTTCAAAGCCTGAAGTTCCTCAAATGAAGATTCTCTGAGAGCGAGCATTTTCTGGAACATAACCCCCTCTACTGTGGGAAAGGTGGAAGGATTTGGTGTGTGCCAAACCAGAGTAAAGAACAAGAACACAGACTCACGCCTGAGTGCGGGAGAGCAGACGGGGCAGACGTCTGCTGGCTCGGCAGAGACATACTTACCTTTGTCAGTCTGAGGTACGGAGGACTGTTCGATGTGACGTGAAACAGAGGCCACATCAGACGTGAAAGCAACCCTAGAGCGAGGGGGGGAAAGAATCAAAAGGTTAAAAAAAAAAAAAGGCACTGAGAAAAACCACATCCCTGCTCTGTAAGTAGAACTGATATACAGAATATGAGTTCAGGAATGCCAAGATCAAAAAGTTCTCCCCGTCGACATGCCCTAGCGCCATATCCCTACATTCCAGAGACCCGCCTTCAAGTTCTGGCGGCAGTCGTCCTTTGAGAGGGGCCGGGCAGTGATGTGGTGAAGGGCATGGGCCTCGGTGTCTGAAGGCCAAGATTCCCAGGTGCCCCTGGAACCACTCAGAAACCTCACACAATTTGTTTGGTCTCCCTCGGCCTCGGCTTCCCACCTGTAACATGAAGACAATAATCGTACCTACTGCCCAGGAGTCTTTCAAGGATTAAATAAATTAATTTGAGTAAAGGGCTTCACGCGGGTATCTGGGAAGCAAGGAGCCCTCATGGATTTGCAATTTTTTCCAGAGACCCCAGTTCAAGTACAAATACCTCACAGCCTCAGGGAGAAATCAGGTGATGATCAGAATCTTTTAAAAAGTGTCAAACACAAACACTATCCTTTGGGAAAGGGAAACCAGTCCCCGAGCAGGGTTGAAGGTGAAGTGGGGGTGGGGGGGGCGGTTTCTAAGGAGCAAGAAAGGATCATTCAAAGGCCCCAAACACACACAGGCAAACAAAAACCAAACACACAACCAAAAAAACCAAAACAAACAAACAAAACTCTTTTGCCCTGTTCCCCACCCCCTACCAAAGACAAGGCTACTGTGAGAAAAGAGGTCTGAGGCAGAACTTGTTGACAGTAAGCACACCCAATGAAGGTAATTTTAAATCTGTATTTCAGAACAGTCTTTCCTGTAATTCAATCTAATGAATAAGGAGGATGTTTCCCTTGCAATGACTAGATAAGCCTGTAGTAGGGCTGCTTTTTTTGGTCAGTCTGGATGGACGGGAAGCCATCTGAGAGGGAAGTATCTGGTGTCTTTTTACTAGGAAGTTTGATGATGGAGATAAACACACAACGCAAATACAAACACTTCATATATGTTGATTCCCAGGCCTGTTGTGAAGGTCTGACTCTTAAACCATTTGAAATGATTCTTCTTGGGGACTATAGCAGTCTTCGGTCCTGAGACGAGGCTTTTTTACAGAGGATCATGGAGCTGGAGTTATCTGATTCAACAGGCATAGCAAGAACACAGTTTTTTAACCGAAGTTACTTCCTTGGCCTGTATGTAGTTCCTTCTATCAATCTAGACAAAGATATGCCTCGCTGCGAAAATGAAAAAGTGTAGTTTGATTTCCTACACTTCCTTCCACCCTTCACCCCTCCCTACTTTGGTATGATGTCACATGAAATTACTTCCAGAAACGGAGAGTAGAGCAGCCAAATCATAAAACCTAAGTGCTATGCTTACTGCCTTCTTATCTACAAGTTAATACTTATGGGGGTGAGAGTCTATCAATGATCAAGGCCATGGTAATTTTCCTATTTCATACGAAATCTGAAATCTCAGCAGAATCGCAAACTGCTGAATCTACCGCATTTGTATGATCCACACAAACACCCCATTCCTCTACAAGATTCCTACCAAAGCTCACACACTTGCAAACCTGTATTTTAAACCCCACCCTTACCTTTAATCAAAAACAGACAACCAAATAGATTTCTTTAAAAATAATCTTGATGGTAAAAACAAAAATATCATGGAGGGTAAAATATTAGCCAGTTACTGTACTTCTGTGCTTCCTTACCCCCCCTTTACTAAAATTTTCCATTATGATTTTAAGATGTTGTTTCCCAAAGAATGTTGACAACTATTTCCCACTTAAAGCTGTGGTTTAAAAAGAAATAGGTTTTAACTTGAGAATAGCCCAGAACTGGGCTTGTTCTAGGGTCCTGTGAAATCATAGTAATTCGTCCTTTAGATTTAAAATTTCCCTTATACTTTTCACTGACGAGTGAAGGTGTTTGCTTCTTTTGATAAGGGGCTCATAACAGTGGTAAATCTGGTTAAGGAAATTGTCAAAGGGTGTTTTGTTTTGTATTATTTAACACTACATCACAGAAATAAATCGTGAAAATGGATGCTTTCTCCATCACAATCACTAATTCTGGCCCAGTGAAAGTCCACAGAACTCTAAAAGCTTTTCTCATCTAGCTGGAAATATCTAAACACGGTGTTGAGATTTAATTTTAGGAAAGAATACTGGAGAACAGAGCTTAGATTTTAAAAGGACAATGCTATCCACTTTTTTATGCCTCCTGTTCAGAGGCTGATGGGCTGCTCAACAAACTCGCCAAATCAAAAAAAAAAAAAAATGTTTAATAATTCTCCATAAAGAATAGATTTTTAAAAGCTATAGCACCAATCAGGTAACAATAGATCAATCAGGTTTTCCTAAAATGTAGTATTTGCAGTTGAAGCCTGGATAAGTAATTACATTCAAAGTAATGTACAGGGAGCTATCAATCCCCATTCATGCCGCTCGCATTCACTGAGCCAGGAGCTTTGCTGGGCTTGGAGATATAAAAATGAATCCGCCACAGCTGCTTTACTTCCAGCTAAAAGAATACACCTAAACAAAGAGCTACAGGGCAGTGTGTTAAGTGCTATAATAGAGGTGTGCACAAAGGGCTCGAGGCCAAAGGAAGAAGCTATAAATTCTTCCTGGGAAATCAAGCAAGTGAGGGGTGATGTTTCCTTGTGATAAACTCAAGACTTTTTCCTTACTATGTTCTCAAAAGTAAGTTAGTAATTTTAAGATTTATGAACTGTGTTAATGGCAAGTGCTATACTGGTCTATTTTCCTGTTTCATTTATGCTTGGCATAGCCTTTCAGTTACGACATCCCAAGAATATAAGTTTTTAAAAATAAACGTATTATAATATTCCCATACAACACAGACTATCCGGAGTGGCAGGAAGAGCTCCCATGAGTGAAATTTAGATACAATGTTCAAAGATGTTTTGAAACATAAATGAATGACATTCTTGACACTTAGTAATGTTACGTTAATAATGCTTATTTTAAGTATCAATTTTTTTTTCTTCTTAATGCAAAAATAAAAGAATCACTTGATTATATCATGGTTAATATTTGTCTTTCTCTACTTCTGTGTTTAAAATAGAAGGAGGGTGTTGAATCAACTTCTACTTAGCATCATTTATTATGCATACCATATTCCTACTTATAACACAGTTGTGACAGAACCTCCATTGTTCATTACACACTAGCCCCAAACTTGAGTAATTCTAATGTAAGCATGAGAAACCACCGTCTCCTTTGGGGTGAATTTCCAAATTCCTCTGTGTTAAATTGAGGTCTAATTTTCCCTGTGCCTGGTTTTCACAAGAAGGTCCATTCCACCCCATGTGCTCCTTTTCAGCTGTCAATAAACAGAGGCAGTGAATTCCCCCACAGCTTCACAAAGCTAGTTAGGCAGAGCCATTCATTCCTTCAGGAAAACAGGGCATTGATTTCAGCGAGTTCCCAGGGAGCAGCTGCAACAAAGAGATCAAAGGCCCACCTCTCTTTCCCTCCACCGCTTCCATCAGGCCAGGCCCAGACAAACAGCGACAGGTTTCCTTGAGACAAGGAGAGGGCCCGGCAGACCACCTCATGGTTCAATTCAAATTCATCCGTTTCCTACATTCCAGGGACAGTCCAGAATGCTAACCATGACAAACCAGCACAATCAGGCGGCATAATATACTGCTCGCTAGTTCATCCAAGGTCAGAGGGAGAAAACAAGCACCCAGGGAAGTCCTCCACTTCTAGGGCCTGCTGGGCCTCAATGGCCCCCTGACATTCCATAAATAAACTTCCCCGGCTCACTCTCCCTTTCTTTTTCCGTCCTGCAATCCCGGGAGCAATGGTCTCACTTAATCTGCAATTTCTTTCGTGTCACCATACCCAAACGCTCGGGACACTTTCTTCTCAACCCTGATAGTTCTAATGATGATAGGAGCATGGCGATGGGGGCAGCCCTTCTCAGTTCTCAGCCCGAACATTACCACCACAGGATGAATTTAGAGCTGCAATTGCTAGGGCTTCCTTCAAGGCTTGATCTCCAGGGAAGGCCACACAAACTAGAGTCAATTCTTGTAGATTCTGTTTGGGGAACAAAAATGTCCATGGAGATAGGACTGTCAGCTTTTGCTGTGAGCCAGGCAATCACCCAAACTGGCAATCCAGACCCCTAACTGACAGTCTGTGCCTGAATGAGCTGTGTGAGCTCTGTGGGAGTGAGAAGGGTTAGCGGGGGGGAGGGGCGCATGAGGGGCTAGGAAAGAAGATGGATTCTCCAGACCAGTTACCTATGCTGATCGGATCTGACCAAAAGGTTTCTAAGGTCTCCCCAGAATTCTGAGCTGCTTCTTTGACACAACCCTCAAGAACGCCTGTAAGAAAATGTGTTTATTTTATTGTGCTCCATTCACGTCTGTCACTAAGCCTGAGGAAACATGGAAGTGGATGGGTTAAATTTGAAAATTCCTAAACCAAAAAGAAAATAAACAATATTGGAATGAAAGGTATGGAGAATTCATTCCTCGACACAGAACACAACCTTCCCACGTGCCCATCTTATGAGCTTCAGTACGACCTGGGGGATCTATTCACTGACTCTTCACTCAACTGCCAAAGAAGCCATTTTGTATACGGCACCAAACAGCCCTCAAGGAGAAGACTTTCACTTATTCTCAAGTCTGAACAGAAATGAGCTTAGAAAATACAGAAGTCTATATGGCACGGGAAAGGTAGATTCCCAGTAGACACAGTGTGACAGTTATATTAGGAGCCTCGAAGCTGACTCTGGCACTGATCCACTTTGGACCTCTCTGTCTTTCTACTCTTCCAAAATGGAGACAGAAATATCTGTCAAGAATTCCTTTACAAGGTATTGCGAAATAACCATTCCTCAAAAACAAAGTATCTCGTCGAAGAATGCTAGGCTTAGGAGTAGAACCTCCTTACATAATAGATGACTCTAATTCAACAGAGCTGCTCTGGAAACTCACTAAGTTTCTATAAATCAAAGCATTTTTTAAAAGCACTCAGAAAATTCACTAATTAAGGAAAGGCTATGGCAAATGATGAAATACACTCATCAATTCATTTATATACTCATTTAAATTTATATTCAAAAGCATTTATTCCTTTATTTGTGGGGTTTTTAAAAAGATTTTAGTTATTTGTTAGAGAGAGTGAGCAAGAGTGTGCACAAGCAGGGGGAGCAGCAGGCAGAAAGAGAAGCAGGCTCCGTCTGAGCAGGGACCCCGATGCAGGACTGGATCCCACAACCCTGGAATCATGACCTGAGCTGAAGGCAGATGCTTAACCAATTGAGCCACCCAAGCATTCCTTTCAAAAAGCATTTAAAGTCCTGAAAAACATCAATTTGATCTTCACCACAACCACCTCAGATAGGTGGTTTTACTAGTTTCTATTTTCGAATGAGGAAAACAGACCTGAGAAGGGTAATAAACTGATTTGCCAAAGTCACAGAACTTGTAAGTAGCAGAGCCCCGACTGTAAGTATTCTGTTTCTCAACCCCATGTAGAACCTAGCTACCATGTGTGCATATAATCATTCACTGAACGGCTCTCACCGTGACTCTATTAAACAGTCTACCTCTAAGCTCAGTGCATTGCTCCACTCATCCAAAGATGCAGTGCTTGTGTGGGGAGCCTGGCGTTAGATCGATACTGAAATTTTAGTGTCAACTTTTAGCAATTTTATAAACTAAGCTATTAACGATATTTTCAGACTCTCAGTTTCCTCAACTACAAAGGAGGAATAGTATCTTCTCAAATAGGATTTGGGAAGGATTAAATTGGATAACTTGTATAAAGCCCCTAAAGTAATGTTAGCAAATTAATAGATAACTAATCGTGGCAGCTATTATCATTGGTGTTGAAAATCAAACCTGCATGAAACTCGTTAAAAAGGGAAAAACAGGTTTCTTTTTCAATAAAAAGACATCAGATGTAACTTTCAGCCTCTGGATTACACAATTCTCTTGAGCACTAAAAATCTACCACTCGGGTCTAATATCTGAAGGTGGCCAACTAATAAGCCCAGATCAAACCGTCATAAAAGATACGCTACTACCCCAAACAGAAACACTGACTGAATTGTCTTTCTTGAAAAGATGTCTGAGGAAACTCCCTGGGTTTTATAAAGCAGCAATGTGGTTTCTCTGTCCCATCAGCTTTGCTTCTTGCCATTTAACTGCTTAGAGTAGGAATGTACGTCTGCTAGGCAGAAATTCACAGACAGTTGCCACATGAAAAGAAAAAATGCATGATAGGAATATTTTGTTGCATGGAGCTAGTGCTTTAAAGTTTTCAAAGATAATGTATGTTATTTCCTTTGACCCTCATACTACTCACTAGAAGAAAGCAGATGAACTTTTTAGCACAAAGACGGCTGATCGTAAACAGCAAACTTTTTTTTCCCTGGTCTCATTTTCCATAACACCCTATCAATAGTTGGTAGTATGTAGATGTTACAGTACAGAGTGTACAGATTACTGTGGGAAGACAGAGGCCACTAAGTCTGGGAAGGCCAGAAAAGGCTTTGGAGAGAAGGTAAAATATACCCAAGCTTTTACCTAGTACAAAATCACGTCTAGTGATTGTCCCTAAGCTTGATGCAGTTTTCTCTGAACTCTGACTATGTCTTCCAGTGGTTTACTTCTCATGCACTGTTTCTGCTGATTTGCAAACTTAAATAGATCACCCCCTAAAAAAAAAAACTCAAAAAAAATTTCTACCCAAGGCTTTGATATTAAAAGAGGCAGAGAGTTGAGGTTACTGCTGTTTGACTAAACACCACTTACATCTCCTTCTAATTCAACAGTTCTGTGATTTTTTAAATTACTGCTCATTCTTATACTGTATTACATACTATATAATACATCAGCTTAAAAGTGCATGTTAATCTATAGTCTATTAACATTGAAAAAAAATTTTTTTTCCTTCACTACTGTTTATCTCAGAAGTTAATCGTTGAGGGTGCCTGGGTGGCTCAGTGAGTTAAAGCTTCTGCCTTTGGCTCAGGTCATGATCCCAGAGTCCTGAGATCGAGCCCCAATCAGGCTCTCTGCTCAGCGGGGAGCCTCCTTCCCCCCACCCCCACCCTCGCCTGCCTCTCTGCCTACTTGTGATTTGTCTCTCAAATAAAAAAAATAAAATCTTTTAAAAAAATTTTTTAAAAAAGAAGTTAATCGTTGGGAAGAACCCTTAAAAATATTTAAGGGAGGGGTGTATGGCTGGCCCAGTTGGTAGAGCGTGTGACTCTTGATCTTGGAATCGTGAACTCAAGCCCCACCTTGGATATAGAGATTACTTTAAAAAAAAAAAAAAAAAAAACTAAAGAATATCTAAGGGAACATGTTTTTTTTTTGTCTGTTTTTAAAGATTTTATTATTTATTTGACAGACGGAGATCACAAGTAGGCAAAGACCCAGGCAGAGAGAGGAGGAAGCAGGCTCCCCGCTGAGCAGAGAGCCCGATGTGGGGCTGAATCCCAGGACCCTGGGATCCCAGGACCCTGAGCCAAAGGCAGAGGCTTTGAGCCACCCAGGTGCCCCTCTAAGGGAACATGTTAAAGAAATTCATCACTAAAGAAATTCAGTCCACAGCAAGGCAAGTCTATTGGCTATTTCCTTCCTATGAAGGGCTAAGAGTTGCCTTTTCATAACCATCTATATTATCTTCTCCAACATGAAATAAACATGATTTTTAATAAAAGGCATTCAGATATTTGAAGATGATTCCTTTTTTTAAAAGATTTTATTTATTTGACAGAGATCACAAGTAGGCAGAGAGGCAGGCAGAGAGAGAGAGAGAGGAGGAAGCAGGCTCCCTGCTGAGCAGAGAGCCCAATGCAGGGCTCAATCCCAGGACCCTGGGATCATGACCTGAGCCTAAGGCAGAGACTTTAACCCACTGAGCCACCCAGGCGCCCCTGATATTTGAAGATGATTTTGACAATCCTTTACCTAGAGCTATTATTTTGAGACTGTTGCTCTTTTCCAATATAGGCACAAAGTGCTATAAATTTCCCTCGAAGCCCTGCTATAGTTACATCCTAGTTATTTGGAAATATATTTTTATTTTCAGTAAGATGACAATACCTTCTAATTTCCTTTTTTTTTTTTTTTTGGTCGAATGGGTTATTTGGTAAAATTCACCAGCACAACCATTTGGGTCTGGTGGTTTTTCTTTTCTGAGGAATTGCTCTTGTTTTTTGTTTTTGTTTTTACTACTAACTTGATTTAATAGATAGAGGGTAATTCAGGTAATCTATTTCTCCTTAAGACAGTTTTAGTAGTTTGTATGTTATCTTTCTAGACATTGTTCCATTTTATCTGTTATCAAATTTGTGAGCAGAGACTGACTGTAGCATTCCCTTAATCACCCTGTAATACCCATGAGATCAGTAGTTATGAGCCCTCTTTCATTCCTGAAATTGGTAATTTATGCCTTCTCTTTTCTTTGGTTAAATTGGTCATGATGGGTCCTTGATGATTTTACCACTTTATCATTATGAAAGAACCATCTTCACATCTGGCAATATTTTTTGCTCCAATTCTACTTCTAGACACTCCAGGTTTAAAAATAATTAGTACTAAAATTCACATTGTTTTCCGTCCCTTACCTTATAACCTAATTGTCCTTTGGTATATGAAGTGCATTTTTTTGCAGGCAGTATATAGCTAATCTATTTTCTTCTTAAAGAAAAAAAAACCTAAGCTGACATTCATTGCCTTTTAACAGAGTGCTTACATTATACTTAATATGATTATTGATACAGTTAGGTTGAAATGTACATCTTGCTATCCATTTGTTTTCCATTTCCCTTTTCCTTTTTTCTCCTGCCTTCTTTTGGACTATTTTTTCTTTTCATTTTTTAAAAAAATATTTTATTTATTTATTTGACAGAGAGAGAGATCACAAGTAGGTAAAGAGGCAGGCAAAAGGGGAGGGGGAAACAGGCTCCCCGCTGAGCAGATAGCCCAATGCAGGGGTTGATCCCAGGACCATGAGATCATGACCTGAGCCAAAGGCAGAGGCTCAACCCACTGAGCCACCCACGCATCCCTGGACTATTTTTTTCCGATTTAATTTTATCTCCTTTGACTTATACACTTTCTTTTGAGGTCTTGGTGGTTGATTTAAGGTTTATCACTATATTCTTAACACAAGGTAACTTCAAGGGATATTACACCTCTTCACATATAGTATAAAAACTTTAGGGGTACCTGGGTGGCTCAGTCAGTTAAGCATTTGCCTTCGGCTCAGGTCATAATCCCAGAGTCCTGGGATTGAGCCCTGCATCAGGCTCCTTGCTCAGTGGGGAGTTTGTTTCTCCCTCTCCCTCTGCACCCCCCACCACTGCTTGTGTGCTCTCTCATGCTCTAAATAATAAAATCTTAAAAAAAAAAAAACAAAGACCTATATTCCATTTCAATTTTTCCCATCTTGACCTTTGTGCAACTGTTGTCATACATTTTACATGTTATAACCCCCAACTACATTGTTACTATTTTTGGTTAAAACAATCACCTTTTTAAAAAAAAGATGTAAATTAAAAAAAAAAAAAAACAACTTATACATTTACTCAGAATGTTACTATCTCTGGTGTTCTTTCACTTTGATCTAGTATTATCCTTCTTCCTAATGGCTTCCTTTAACATTTCTTATAGCGTGGGTGTAATGGTGAATTCTTTCAGCTTTTGTATGTCTAAAAAAATATTTTACTACCTTTTTTTGAAAGACATTTTTATTAGCTATAATTTCTAGATTGACAGTTTTTTCATTCACACTATGTTAAAAAGTTGCTACACTGTCTTCTGGATAGCACTGCTTTTGGTGAAAAGTCTATAGTCATTCTTTGTTCTTCTAAATTTATAGAGTCCTTGTTCTCTGCTTTAAAATCTTTATTACTGGGGTGCCTGGGTGGCTCAGTGGGTTAAAGCCTCTGCCTTCAGATTGAGCCCCACATTGGGCTCTCTGCTCAGCAGGGAGCCTGCTTCCCTTCCTCTCTCTCTGTCTGCCTCTCTGCCTACTTGTGATCTCTGTCAAATAAATAAATAAAAATCTTTAAAAAAACAAAATCTTTATTACTGGTTTTAAACTATTTGATTGTGACGTATGTTGGTATAATTTTCTTCATTTTTTGGTACTTGCTGGTATTTATTAAGCCTCTAAGATACGTGAACTTGTTGTTTCATCAAATTTAGCAAACTTTCAGCCATTATTTCTTTAAATATTTATTCTGTTACCTTCCTCCTTTGGAGACTCCAATTATACATATATTTAGCTATCTGAAGTTGTCCCACAGCCCACAGTGTTTTATTCTGTATAATTTCTATTGCTATATTTTCAAGTTCACAAAGTCTTTCTGCAGTGTCTGGTCTGCTGCTAATCCTATCCAATTTATATCCCATTTCAGATGTTTATGTTGCCTCTAAAAATTCAATTTGGACTTTTTTTATATGCCTTTTATGTCTCTCCTTAAAGCTACTGCTTTCTTCTACAATCTTGAGCATATGTATAATTGTTTCAATATCTTTGTTTAGTAAAAATGTTTACTAAATATTAAAAAAATCTGTTCATTAAATTTATCTTTATTAAATCTATCATCTCTGAGTCTATTTGTATTGATCACCATTGAATTTTCCTGTTTCTTGGGCGATCTGGTAAATTTTGATTGAATCCTAGATACTGCATATTTTACCTTGGTAGGTGCTGGATATCTTGTAGTTCTCTAAATATCCTTGAGCTTTGTTCTGGGATGAAGTTAAACTACTAGAAACAATTTGACCTTTAAACCGAGAGTCTGCAAATTGTGGTCCACAGGTCAAATCTGATCCACAGCCTATTTCTGTAAATGAAGTTTTATTAGAATTTGGACATCCTCATTCATTTACATATTGTCTATGGCTGCTTTATCACTATAGTTGCAAAGTTTAGTAGGTGCAACAGAGATCATATGACCTGCAAAGTCTAAAATATTTTCTATCCTACCCTTTACAAAAAAAGTTTATGATCACTCTAATGGCTTATTTGTAGGACTTTTTTTTTTTTTTTTTTTTTTGAAAGAATCAGAGCTTTAGTCTAGGGCAAATTTTCCCTCCCTACTGAGGCAATACTCTTCTAACTATTCCATTTTATGCCATTTATATTAAAAAGTTTTTCTAGTCGAATGGGACACATTCTTCCCTGAACTGTGATCTACATTTTCCTTTTCAGTTGATTCTTTTCTCAACCTTTGGTAGTTCTCTTATATGTGTGCACTAATCAGCACTCAGCTGAAGACTCCAGGGGAATGCTATGATGACCTGCAAAGTGTTCTCTTTGTGTAACTCTCTCTTCTCCAGTATGCTGTCCTACAAATTTTAGCTACAACTGCCTCCTTAAATTCCCAACTCTCTTACCTCAATTCAGGGTGACACTGAGCTGTGTTTGGGTTCCACTTCTTACAATGCGGTCTTGGGCACATCACTTGTTTCCCTTCTCTCAGGGTTCAGTCTTATGTTGTTCATTGCCCAATGTCTGAAAACCTGTTTTAAAAAATTTATGGCCTGTTTTTTGGTTTCATTTTGGGTTTTGGTTGTTTAAGACAGGAGAATGAACCCAGTTCCTGTTACTACACCATGGGTAGAAGTCACAGAAGTCCCCTCAGCATGAATTCCTTACATTTGCATTAGTGTTTTATACTTACAAGTAAGTGCTGAAAAGTCTGTATTATCTCATTTCATCCTCTCTACATCAAGATGTAGAGATTACTTGAAAGCTCAAAAAATGCCAAAAGTTACTTGTTTGGGGTCACATTACAGGGCAGCCCATGTCTCTTAGTCATTTTCTCTTCCATAAAAATATATAATTTTTCAGAATTTGGGATATATAATATGAGATGGTTTTCTCTATAAAGTACACTGCAAAATAACTTATTAGTAGTATGTCAAATTGTAATACTGAGCAATATAGAATTAGATTGTTACTGAATATTGTTAATGACCAGGTCTATCATTTCAATTAATCCTTATAATCCTCATAGCTATTATTATTTCAGTCTTATAAAAGACAACCTGAGGCTAAGAAAGGCTCATTAATTTGCTCACAGTCATGTACTTATTGGCATCACGGTTGGAATTTAAGCCAGGCTACACTCATTCTAAAACCTGTGCTCTTCGCCATGCTGCCTGCTCAATTTATAGCTCTTGAAAAGAGAGCTTTTGGAACTAAATTATGATAGAACACTCCAAGTCTTCAGTAACAAAATGACATTAGGAGTCATTTACTAAAAGTACCAAGATATATTCACTTTTTCCTGAAGTTAATCAAACAAGCACTGAAAAAGAAAATGAATATTCTTCAAAGAAATTTCAAACCTAGTTTTTTGCCCAGCAATACTTAGAAATATATAGATGATTGAGATTTTAGCTGCCTTTTAATCATGTCTAATCTAACTAAAGTTCTAAAATCAAGCATTCAAACTTCCTTATTGAATTATTTGGGAAAGCCTACAACTGATAAAACTCAGGTGGGCTTGAACTCTAGCACCAGAATTTTCTTACCTCTAAGTATTGAAAACATTCTTAAGATCTTATATTCTCTCATAACAAAGCTATACATACTTACTGTAAGAAATTCTGAAAATACACATTTCTTATTTGAATTATTCTTAGCATGTTAGTTTCTCTAACATAGCCATAAGAAACGAACCCATTATCTTAAGCTTCCAATTATTTCCACTAAACATATATTTATCACTTCTCTAACTACTTATGGAATTGCATTAATTCTAAGAGTTTTATAATTGATTTTCAGAACTGTATAGGTCTATCCATCACCTTGCCTATAAGATTTTAGTGTGGGGCATCTGGATGGCTCAGTCAATTAAGTGTCTGCCTAGGGCCCAGGTCATGATCTCAGGGTCCTGGGATCAAGACCCACATCGGGCTCCCCCGCTCAGCAGAGGGTCTGCTTCTCCCTTTCTCTCTCCCTGTTCTTCTCCCACTGCTCATGTTCGTACTTTCTCTCGTAAATAAGTAAAATCCTAAAAAAAAAAAAAAAAAAAATTCAGTGTTATCTCATCCTCTAATAACTATACTTGTTACTTTTCTGTCTCACTGCCTGGCTAGAACTTATACTACCATGTTAGCAGACATCATGTTACTACTCTTGATTTTGATGGAAATGTTTGTGAGTTTTACTATTAATAAATGTACAGATGTTTCGAAATGAATGTTTTGTATCCATAATAAGTACTAGTCCTAAAAGATGACCAGAAATGGGTGTTAAATGTTACTAAATGTCCTGTAGGACTCAAAAAAAATGATTGTACAGTACATTTATGCATAAGATTCTCAATTACTGGATCATTTTTGTACTCTTAGGTAAGTCCTATTTGGTCAGATGTTTTTAAAATCTTATTTGCAGATTTTACATTTATTCTCATAACTGACAATATTTAAAAATTTTTGCATTGGCCATTAAATTTTAATGAGGGTTATATAAGTCTCTTGAATATATCTATTTGATCTTTCTGAGCTGTGGAAGTCATGTAGCATGTAAGTAACTATTACATGAACATTAGGAAGAATTTATCAACCTGACAGGCAAATTAGGTAAAAATAACCTTTAGTGTCTTACACACTGAAAGTTTCAAAGTTTATTTATATAGAACTTTATATAGTATTCACTTAAAATTTTCTTATTCTCCCCTATATCTGCTCTAATATACATATATATATTTTTTTTTTTTAATTTTTCTGGTCACCTAGTATATGGGCAATTTTCTAAGTGCTCCAAAGGCATTATAGTATAGGGCTATACCTACCTTTTGTCTAATGGTCTGTTAACAGTTAAAAGGACCCATGACAAGATAGGACGTATTTCTTTATTGCCACCACCAGTCAGAAAAACTGAAATCCAGTTGGCCTGGCTTGGATCCCATGTCCATCCCAGGACTAGAATAACAGAAGGAAAAGATACCAAGACAGCCCCAATTTGAGTCACTTACCCATCTTTGTGGTCAGGAGGCAACAAGAGAAATGCAGGTTAGGCAAAGTCAGTAACTACACAATCCCTTTCCCCAATCCACGTCCCTCTTTCTGAATGAAACACACAAAGTTCCCTTCCTTGTGGAGTTCATCTTCAAAGGAAGGTCAGATAGACAAAATATAAATCAGACAGTGATTTAAAACTAAAGTACTGAAGAAATAAGGATCATTAAGAGGTAAAGGCAAGGAGAAATAGTGGCAATTCAAAACAGGCTAGTCAGGAAAAGCCTAAGTGTGATGACAATTTAGCAAAGATCTGAAAGAAGTAAGAAGCAAGACTTACAGCTTTTTGTAGCCACACTAACTGCAAAACCCTCACTTGGAACAAGGATATTGGTATAGCTAAAGCAGTAAGTGAGGGGAAGCAGTAAAAGGTTAGGTCAGAAGTAATGGGGGCCTATATTAAGTTGATAAACCTCTAGAAAGAAAAGCACTGGCTAGAGTCATTAGAGCAGAAAAGTAACATGATCAGAGTCAAGAGTTTTAAATAATTTATCTGGCTGCTATTTGGAGAGTAGATTATAGGGGAGAATGTATAAAAGCAGGGAGACCAGTAAGAAGGCTACTTTAATAAAAAGCTGATGAAGGTATGAGAGCGGAAGAGGTAGTGAGAAGCAGTCCTCTTCTGGATATATCTAAGGTAGAGCCAATAGTATTTTCTGATAGCTAGATATGTAAAAGGTGAGAAAAAGAAGAAATGATAGTGGTGCCAAAGAGTCTGGCCTGAAAAAAATGAAGGAATAGAGTTATCATTTAGAGATTAGGAAGACTAAGGAAGAAGAAAGTCTGGCTGTGAGTGGAGAGGAACGTCATTGTGGACATGTTAGGTTTGATATGCCTATCAGACATTCAGCAGCTAGATATTTAAATCTGGAGTTCTGGAGGGAGGTTCATACTGGAGATATAAATTTGGTAGTTCCAAGCATATATGTGTATTAAAGTCATGAAACTGGACCAACTTAGCTAGGGAGTGAATGTAGGCAGAGAAACAGTGCAGGAACTGCCCTGGGTCACCCAGTGTTTGGAAGTCAGGTCAATGAAGAGGTATTTGCACGGAAGACTGATTTAAGCGGTCATGGTAACTGGTAGGCAGCTCGGAAAGTGTGGAGACTCATAGCACTAGGGAGGAGTGTAACTGATGGGGTTAATTCTACTGATAGGTCCAGTAAGATGAGGACTGAGAACTGTCAGACTTGCAACACCGAGGTCATTGGTGACACTCGAGACAGTTTTGGTAGAATGGTGAGAATCAAGCCTGACTGAAATGGGATCAAGATAAATTGGACAGAAAGACTGAAAAATTGTGTAAAAGAAAATGGAAATGAGATGGATTGGTAACTAGGAGGGATGGGAGTTAAATAATTATGTAAAGGAAGGGGGACATCCATAATGCAGGGTAGAGAAGGGACAAAAGCTATAGCAATACCCTTGAACAGGGGAAAGGAAAGAATCTAAAAACATAAGTACAAGAATAAGCTTTAGATGAGATTTGAGTTCACCCAGGGAGAAAGAAGAGAAGGCAGGATGTGAGTTACAGGTGCATGCAGTTGGGCAGATGTGATGATGGGTGCTTGTGGAAGTTCTCTTTTGGGCACTTCTATTTTATCAGTGAAAAAGAAAATAGGGTCATCAGGTGAAAGGGAGAATAGAAGAGGAACTGGAAGTTTATAGAGAAATAGGTTTTAAACATTTTCCTAGGAATTAATTGTCTAAGTTGCAAGAACACATTAAGGGACCCCTGAGATTAGTAATCAAAATAGTTAAATTAAGACTAGTGAGAATGGCTAGGTACTTTTCTCCAGCTGTGTTTGGCTGGGCAGCTACAGGAAGGCATATAAGAGACTGCGTCTTTGGGATTTAGACAGCTAAGGACAACAAAGCAAGAAGAGAGATAAGAGGGGGGATAAATGGGTTATTTTAACGATAGGGTAGAGGCTATTTACATTGAGTAAGGTAATGTCCAGGTGGAGTTAAAAATTTGTTGGTGGGAGTGGAGACTGGTGGAGAATGGGATGCCTAAAGTCAAGATCATGGAGGGGAAATAGTTACTGTTAATGACTAAGTTCACAAAATGACCATGAGAAGACTTGGCTGAAGTAGTCTGGGAAACAAAATCAATGAAAGAGAGGAAGTTAAGGCAGTGAGGAAGCAGAGTGTTGGAAGGACCCCAAGATGGCCATAAAACCACCAAAAATTAAGACACATTAGTGTCGGAGAGGAGGACGGTGAGCCAGGAGCTAAATCTTCAAGAAATGAGAGTGACGTAGGAATTGGTAGGTGACTACAACAAGGAAGAATACATATTTTTACCTTCAAGATAAAAAAAAATTATCTTAGAACTATAATAATTATTAATGCTTAATTGCATGTCAACTCTTTTAAGATACTTCAAAGTCTTTGTTATATTTCTTCTATTCTAATTCAAATGTCCTTATTTTCTTTTGCCATCATTGTGAAAAATGTACAAGGGATCCTGTCATTTTTACCAATTTCCTAAATTTTAAAGCTATTTCCCAAATATATTTCATGGAGCACCAGTCTTATGGCATATTTGATAACACTGAGGTTATATTGGAAAATACACTTGAGAAACACCATTGGCTCTCTTAGATAATCAGTTGTTGGAAATAAATCTAATTTTAACTCAGTTTTTTCCCCCAAATTTACATGACCATAGGTCCCTTTCCCATGTAACATCAGTTAACATCCAAAGGAATGAGTATTCCAAGGCATATACTTTGGAGAAGACTGTACTGGAGTTGTCTTCCTAGTGGCCTCAAAACAGATGAAACAATACCTGATTTGATTCGAACTGATTATGACACTGTGAGAGAATAGAAATCCCCCAAATGTTACTTTGTAACAATATTATTCTCCACTGCTAACATGATGAAAAACAAAGCCATCTTCAGACAATATCTCTCAAAGATGTCCTTGAAATTAGCTTAGCATATTTTAGTCCCTCATGAAAATGACAACATATAGAAATCAAAACTAGTGACTGCATATTATGGTTCATAACCATACTGGGAACAGAGTCTCTTTTCTAAGAAACTGGCCGAGTAAACACACTTAATAATGTAACGTGTTTTCAGTTATATAGAGAATAATTTATTTTCTCAGGTTAAAAATGTTGGTCCATATTAAAAAAAAAAAAAAAAGACATGCTCGCCACTAAAAAAAAAAAAAAAGTTGGTTCAAATTTTCCTACTTCAAATGTTTGCATTTCATGGATTTAAAAAAAAAAACCCTACCTATTATTAAAACGGGAATCCTAATTTTTTTTTCAATATGCAATAAAGAAAAAGTTACAAAATAGTAAGAGAGTTACTTCAAATGATAAAATGAGAACAAAGTTAAATTCTCCCAGTCTGGAATACTGCCCTCATTTCATCTAATTGCCAGATTCTCACAAGTCAATGAAGCAGAATTCATTTTATCTCACTAGTCAAATCACTTAAACCAGTGGCTTTCTCCCAGGGCGTTGTGTCCTTCTTAACAGCCACAAAGATGTTCCATGTGAAGAGCGTGATGTTCAACAGGATGGATGTATATACAACCTCAGCTCCACAGATGGTACTTTACTGCCACTAATCATAACCCTGGTAGGAAGTCACTCCAAGAAAACAGATGGCACTAGCCTAAGATATGTACCCAAACTTCCTCAAAGTTTCTAATGATATCATAAAAAGTGAAACAGACCTTAAATGATATCATAAAAAGTGAAACAGACCTTAAAATAATGTAGGAATGAATCTTGGAACACCACACCAAAAACTAATGATATATTGTATGGTGACTAACATAACACAATTGAAAAAAAAAAAAAGTAGGAACCAAATAATAGAGTTTTGCTCCAGTTTTTGCTCCAAGTTCTCTAGAAAATTATGCTTATGTAATTAGAAAATACAAGACATTTGGGGTAGAGAATAAAAAAATTAAAATGTCAACTTACAAATCCAATGAGGACTTATCAAGGAGGCAGAAACAACCTAAAAATAAAAACAAAAAATAAAAATCTTTAATAGTTTTATATAATAGTTGCATACGCATTTTTAAATTTTAGTGCAATAACTGTAGACCTATACAAGATTTTGAGAGAGATCTTGAATATACTTTACTCAGTTTCCCCAATGATAACTTTTCACAAACTGAAGTAGAATGTCGCAATAAATATATTTATATTACTACAATCCACTGGTCTTTCGAAATTCCCCAATTTCATTATGCTTGTTTGTACATGTATTTGGTCCTACAGAACTTTATACCTCGTAGGCTCACATATCTATCACCATAGTCAAGATACCAAACAGTTCCATCACCACAAGGATCCCTCAATGTTGCCTTTTAATAAGGATACCCACCCCTCTCCCCACTACTCCTTCTTGTCCCTAACCTCTTATACATCTATTTGTAACATTAAAACAGCAAAATCCATTTGTGAGCAATATTTTTATTGCTCATTTATTTTACTCATTGGGCATAAAAGACCACTATCTAGTATATGTCAAATTATGAATAAAGAATTCCATTTTTCTCCATTAAAGAATATATTTTAAAGGAAAAGTCTGATTTTTTTTTTTTACTCATTGTTATCACAACAAACTATTCACTTCAAAAGTCAAAAGGTGAAAGATAAGCTAAGAATACTGTCTGAACTCAGATTCTGTATTTTCAACATACATTTTAAAAGTTTTCATTCTTTTAGAGCAGTTTTAGGTTTCCAGCAAAATTGAGGGTAAGATGTTTTTTTAGTTTCAAGTTCCTTTTGCTCAACTACTGGTATACAGGGAAGCAACTGATTGTCATATATTGGTCTTATATCCTGCAAACTTGCTATTAATTACCTATTAGTTTCAGGTTTTTTGTCTGTCAATTCTTTTGGATTTTTTACACAGATGATCAGGTGATGTGAACAAAGATAGTTTTATTTCTTCATTCTCGATCTGTATACTTTTTATTTTCTTGTCTTATTGCATTAGCTAGAATCCCAGTATTGTTGAAAAAGAACAATGAGAGATCATCTTGCCTTGTTTCTGAGCTTGATGAAAAAGCTTTTACATTCTCATCATAAAGTATGATGTTAACTGTAAGTTTTTGTAGATATTCTTTATCAAGTTGAGGAAGTTTCCCTCTATTTCTAATTTACTAAGAGGTTTTGTTTGTTTTGTTTTGTTTTTTGTCATGAATGGGTGTTGGGTCATATCAAATGCTTTTTCTGCATCTATTGATACAATCAGCTGATTTTCTTCTTTAGCCTGTTGATGTGATAGATTACATTGATTTTTTTGAATGTTGAACCAACTTCGCATACTTGTGATAATCACCTTTTGGTCATGGTGTAGATTTCTTCCTATAGATAGCTGGATTTGATCTGCTAATATTTTATGAGGATTTTGGAATCTAAGCTCCTGAGAGATACTGATTTGTAGTTGTTTTTTTTCATGCCTTTGCTGGTTTTCATATTAAGGTAATGCTGGCCTTACTGAATAAGGTAGGAAGTATTCCCTCTGCTTCTATTCCCTGAAAGTGATTAAAAGAACTGGCATAATTTCTTCCATAAATGTTTGGCAGAATTCACCAGTAAACCACCTGGGCATGGTGCTTTCTGTTCTGAAAGGCAATTAATTGGTATCTTTAACAGATATAGCCATGGGCATTGAGTTATTCATAGTATTTTGTTATTATTTAAATGTGCAAGGGATGTGAAATGGTATCTCTTTTGTGATGATAATTTGTAACCTTCTCCTTTTCTCAGCTTCACTAGAGGTTTATCAATTTTATTGATCTCTCCAAAGAACCAGATTTTGGTTTCATTGCTTTTCTTTGATATCTGATCTTCAATTTCATTGATTTTTGTGGGGTTTGTTTGTTTTGGTTTTTGGTTTTTTTTTAAGATTTTATATTTAAGTAATCTCTACACCCAACATGGGGCTGGAACCCACAATCCTGAGATCAAGAGTTGCACACTCTGCCAAAAACCAGCTAAGCACCCCAATTTCTGCTCTAATTCTTATTACATCTTTTCTTCTGCTTACTTTCAGATTTTTTTTTCCTAGTTTCCTAAGGTAGAAATTTAGATTACTGATTTCAGGGCTTTCTTCTTTTCTACTATTGGCATTCAATGCTCTACATTTTCTTCTAGGCATCACTTTCTCTGCATCTGACATTTTGATGTCATGTTTCCATTTTGTTCAAAATAGTTCAAAATTTCTCAATATACTTTTTGACCTTTTATAAAGTATGTTATTCAACCTCTGTATTTTAAAATTTCTTATCCTTTTTTTAAAAGATTTTATTTATTTATTTGACGGAGAGATCATAAACAGGCAGAGAGGCAGGCAGAGAGAGAGAAGCAAGCTCCCTGCTGAGCAGAGAGCCCGATGCGGGGCTCTCTCTCAGGACCCTGAAATCCTGACCTGAGCTGAAGGCAGAGGCTTAACCCACTGAGCCACGCAGGCGCCCTGAAATTTCTTACTTATTTTTATATTATTGATCTCCGAGTTAAATTCTACGGTGGTCTGAGAGCAAACAACATAGGATCTTTATTCATTTAAATCTGTTATGTTTTAAGGCCCAAAATGTGGTCTATCTTGATGAATGTTCCATGTGAGCTTGAGAAGAATATATATTCTATTGTTGTTGGATAAAGTAATATGAACATGTCAATTACATCTAGTTGACTGATAGGATATTATGTTCAACTATGTCTTTATTGATTTTCTACCTCTGAGATCTGTAGAGTATATAATATCCTTCTCTATGCTCTATGAGCTTACCATGGCATAATTTAGGTATTTTCTATATATTATCTCATTTAATCTTCATAACAACTCTACAAGGGATGTGCCATATTATCCCTTTTTGGCTCATCAGGAAATTCAGGCACCAAACGTTTTAGTAAGTTGCCCAAGGTCATGCAATTAGCAAACGATTGATCCTGACATCTGAGTCCAGGATTTTAGCATTTAGGCCTTATGATCCCTCAAAGAAACCTAGGATGATGAAATCAAGTTATTTTGTGTTATTAATTTCTTTTTTTTTTTTAAGATTTTATTTATTTATTTGACAGACAGAGATCACAAATAGGCAGAGAAGCAGGCAGAGAGAGAGGAGGAAGCAGGTTCCCTGTTGAGCAGAGAGCCCGATGCGGGGCTCGATCCCAGGACCCTGAGATCATGACCTGAGCCAAAGGCAGTGGCTTAACCCACTGAGCCACCCAGGCACCCCATTAATTTCTATGACAGTAAAAATTTTCCCAGTAAGTCTTGGTACACAATAGTAATTACTCCTAAGTGCTAATGTCCCTTTTCCTTGGGGTTGCTAAACACAGTTACCTTGGCAGATACAGTTTAAGCACAACACTTGTATGGTTATTCTGTGGTTCTTCATTCTAAAACATACCATAAGACTGAATTTTTTTCATGTTTGTTTGCATGTTACCACAGATACAATATTTATGTTCATGTTCACTGTTTTCTTAAATTGTTAAATTCTTAATAGACTATCTGTACAAATAGGTTTGTAAATAGCTACAGAGGAACATGCAAGAAATGCCTTTAATGAGTATAATCATGAGCACAAAGACAATGGCAGGTAGGCTCTACTTCATCAGTTTCTCGTTTCCAGGAACCTAGACTCTGACACAGGAAGGGAATGAAGACCTTCATTGGAAGGCAGGATCCATCAGAGAATATTGTGAGCACTTTCCTCTAAACTTCATTTACCTGCCAGGAAGATTATATAACTTATTAACCTGCATTAAATCTTTTAAAATTCTAGGATGTAAAAAACCATGCCATTCTTAGTTCATGTAATGAAGTACCATAGATTTGATGGCTTAAACAATAAACATTTATTTCTCCCAGTTCTAGAGGCTAGAAGTCCAAGATCTTGGTGCCAGCATGGATGGGTTCTGGGGAAATTCTCCTCAGGGTTTTAGACAGCTAACTCCTCACATGGTGGAAAGAGAGCTAGCTAGCTCTTTGTTCTCTTCTTACGAGGGCACTGATTTCATTCATGAAGTCTCCACCCTTATGATCTACTTACCTCCCAAAAACCCTACTTCAAATATCATCACACTGGGGGTTAAGATCTCAACATACATATTTAGGGAGACATATTCAGTCAACTACAATGACCTTATATGGAGATGAAGACAATACAGTCATCTTTGAAAAACCTCTCTACAAAATTTCACTTGTAAGGGAAAAAATATGGACAGACTACTAAAAACCTACGTGATTCTGTAATCAGAGAGCTAGACAAATAATAATGGTATTTTGCAGATAATTTGGACAGCCCAGGGAGGCATCTGTGTGACTATAGAATGCCTCAGGGGATATTAGAATGCACAAAAACACTAGAGTGGAAAAGTTACTGCAGTAGAAATGGAGATGGAGGGTTCAGAGATGGGAGTCTCAAAGCCAAGGAAAGTGACTTCACTATAATTCTATCAAATCCAACTCGGCTGAATTCTAAAGCCTGCCCACAACTCTGGAACACTTCCCCACTCCTGTTATTTCCTGTTTTCTCTCCTCCCTTCCAGTTGGTGTCCTCATTCCCAATACTTGTACATAATACCTATGTCTCTGTGAACATCCGCACATTATACTCCACTGAGGGGGAAAAAATTAGAAAGCTACTGGATACAACATTTTATCTCTTCAGTGTTAACCTTACAAAATTCCTTTTCTAGCACCAATCAACTCCACCTCTTCATTTAGTCTCCTCTACATTATCACATTCTCCCTTGCTACTAGAGATACTTCTCCCCTACATAGTACAGTGATCTGTTATTTCCCAACCTTTAACAGACAAAACCTTCATTAACCCTGCACTGCCCTCCAGCTTCTACTATATTCCCAGACTACATTCTCAAACTTCTGAAAAAGACTGAAAATGTAGATAATCCCCATTTCCTCACCTATTCACTTTCCAACCCATTCCCTGGCTCTTATCTCTACCACTCTATCAAGAGATCCTTATCAAGGTCATCAAAGCAATTCTTATTATCCTCATTTTAAGAGCCAGGGCACTGAAGCTCAAGAGAGATTACTAGGTTGAGATAGTAAAGACATACCTTCCCTTAGAGATAAGCAAGAGCCCAGGGCTGCCCCAAAGTTCTCTTTTCAGGGTATTAGATTAAGGACTTTATCTTCCAGGGACCCCACCTCCTTCTTCCCTTAGGTCATCTTCCGTACATTAAGTCTCAGACTTACTCCCCAAAATATCTCATTGTTTTTCATCATTTTTCACAGAGAAAGTATTTTGTTTTGATCTATGAATATTTTCTGCAGATCACTTAGTGTACATTATTTTATTTAACTAAAAATAGGTGGTTTTATTCCCTTTGTACAAATAAGAAAATTATGAAACAGAAAATTTTCCCAGTATCAGACATTTGAGAAGTAGCGGAGTCAGAATTTGACCTGATCACCTGGATTCTACAACCCAGGCTGCCTGTCTTCATGATGGTTAAATCTCACAGCTTCTCAGTTTGTCCTTTTACATGGTAACAAGGTAAGAGCATCACTCAGAAATGTGACACAATCCCAATACTTCCATAAGATCAGAAAACATAGGGTAAATACAAATCTATTATGAGCAAACATGTAAGAAACTGATATATCATAATGGGACTTTGTAATGAGAAATACAGTTGTTAAGATATGACACTCAACTTGGTGACTAGAGCATTTTCCCTCTCCAGCACTATCTAGGAAGCTAAATTAGTTAAGCATGAGGGATGATGCAGATTTTGTGCTCACCCATATCCTATTCTTTTTTTAAGCACACAGACATTACACTTGCTCAGTATTGCTCTTAAGCCTGGACATGAGGGGTTCATAGCAAATCCTTCCCTCTAGAGTAAGAAGGTCAAGTGTTTAAGGGGACTACCCACCCAGGCCCAGACTCCCCTCCTAGATCATGCTGCAGGTTCCTGGAACCAAGGGGTTCCTTGTCCAAAGAACTTCAAGCCCGCTAGTAGGGGCTGTGCAGCTCTCTTTCCCAGACCTAGGTTTATGAAAACAGGTTGTGCTCACCAGCACAGAGAATTAAACAGAAATTAAATCTTCCAGATTTTGGAGAGAACTGTGCTGCCAAAGAGAACCAGTCCATCAGGTGAAATCTAAAAATGATCTTTGGCTCCTCCTATATGGAAGCACTGGGAAGAAAGGGCTGCTCAGTTCCAAGCAGAGTAAATTCTCTACTCTCTATTTCATAAGGAGCCAAGGAAGATAAAAGGAAGAACCAGAGCCTCTGAAAACAATGAACAAGAAGGTAGAATCAGGCCCCAGGCAAAAAGCATTTTGTTCCCTCAAGGTGTCCCAATACCTGTCATGAGGGATTTCAGAACTGCTATGGACCAGTGACTCCAGTGTGTCTCCTATGTTCCCCTTTTCTGGAAGGGATAGTTTTACTACATTTAACTGCCTCATTTTACCATTATATATGAGGTGTATATAAGGGAGGTGTGTGCACATATGCACAGAGGGAAGACCATGTGAGGACACAGCAAGAAGGCAGCCATGAGCAAGCCAAGAAGAGAGGTCTCCTCAGAAACTGAATTTGCTGGCACTTCCACTTCAACTTCTAGTTTCCAGAATTGTGAGAAGATAAATTTCTGTTGTTTAAGCTACCCAATCTGTGGTATTCTGTCATGGCAATCTAGACAGAATAATCCAGATTTGCACTGTGAACTAGAATGGTGCAGTAACAATGTGGAAGTGGCTTTGGAATGGAGTAGAAGTTGGGAAGGGTTTTGAGGTGCATTATAGAAAAAAACCAAGACTGCCTTGAAGAAATACAAAGTTAAAGGAAATTGTGGTGAGAACTCAGATGTGAATGAAGAACATGCGCTTAGAAACAGAGGAAAGGGGTGCCTGGGTGGCTCAGTGGGTTAAAGCCTCTGCCTTCAGCTCAGGTCATGGTCCCAGGGTCCTGGAATTGAGCCCCGCATCGGGATCTCTGCTTGGCAGGGAGCCTGCTTCCTCCTCTCTCTCTGCCTGCCTCTCTGCCTAGTTGTGATTTCTCTCTGTCAAAGAAATAAAAAAAAAAAAGAAAAAAAAGAAACAGAGGAAAGACGATCCTTCCTATAAAGTGGCAAAGAATTTGGCTGAATTGTGTTGTTTTAGTAGAAGAGCTTGTAAATGATGAAATGTTAAGCTTGCAAGTGACGGATGTTTAGCTGAAGAGATTTCTAATCAAAGTGTTGAGGGGATAGTTTGGCTTCTCCTCATAAGCCCTTCTTCTCAATGAATAGAATGTGAGAAGAGAGATAAACTGAAAAGAATCATTAGAAAAAAAAAACAGAGAACCTGAAGAACTGGAAAAATTCTCAATCTATCCATATTGCAAAAAATGAGAGAACATGTCCTGGAGAAAAACACCAAGAATGTGGCTGGACAATGACTCCATGAAGAGATAACCCTTAAGAGAGTTATTATTCAGCCAAATCAGCAGAAGCCAGGAACAGAGATGGGATTATACCACAAAGACTCTGACCGTTTGGACCAAACAGAACAGAGTCAGGATGAAATAAAGGATGGATTTTGGACTTCTGAGATTGAGCAGGTCTAGACATAGAACTATTTTGGCTGCAAAGATGCTTTATTCCTCATGAAAAGAAAAGAATGACCCCAGGGCAAGCCAGACATCCTCACTTCTACTCCCACTACAGCTTCCCAAAAGGCAGGGCTGTTTCCTCCTTTGTTTTAAGAAGAGGGTGGGGCTCCATCCTTGGCTTCAGTGGGCCAGGTTACCCCCACTGAGTGCCTCAGGGGTGGGGCCACTGCCTAGGGCTATGGGACCAGAAGGCAGATTGTGAAGCCAAAGAGGATTATTCTTGAGATTTAAAATCAAATGGAGTTTGCCTTACTAGATGTTGGCCTTGTTTGGGACCTAACAATCCCATTCTATCCTACTCTGTCCCACCACTGTATTTTGGAACCCCCTAATCTGTTTGGTTTCATAGGTTCACTGTAGCAGAGGAATTTTGCTTCAAGATGGATCTTACTTTGAGTCCCAACCATACCTGATTCATATGATATTTGATTTAATTTTTTAAAAAATAGGCTCCACACCCAATGTGGGGCTCAAACTCATGACCCTGAAATCATGAGTCACATGCTCTACCAACTGGCCAGGCACCCCAGATGATATTTAGATAAGCTTTGGACTGTAGACTTATGAGCTGATGCTGGAAAGGGTTAAGGCTCTTGGAGCTGTAGGGATGGAATGAATGCATTTCGCATGCAAGAAGGACATGAATTTAAGGGTGAGAGAACCAAATATCATAGATCGAATGATATCCCTCCAAAATTCTTATGTTGAAGCCCTAACCTCCGTCATGATTATATTTGATGACAGGGCCTTTAAAGAAGAGGTAACTAAGACTAAATGAGAGAAGGGTGGGACTTGTGTTCTTACAAGAGGAGGAAGAGACATCAGAGACTATTCTCTCTCCACACATGCAAAGAGGAGAGGACATGTGAAGACACAGCAAGAAGGTGGCTATCTATAAGGCAGGAAAAGAAGTTTAGAAACAGACCTGCATAGATGGATGGAAACCATCACTACAACTCAAAGATGCAAAGGAAATTCTTTTCAAAAAATGATTCTAGAGCAACTGGATTTCTACAGCAGAGAAAAAAAAAGGTAATCTAGATTCTTATTTCACGTCATACTAAAAAGTATTGCAATAAATCATAGAATGGAACACAGAACTGTGAAAAGAAAATGAAGCTCTTCACAACTGTGGGATGGGCAAAGATTTTTTAAATAGGACACAAAACATGGTATTCAAAAATTGATAAACTGGATTTAGGAAATTGTATTTATCAAAAGACATTATTTTTAAAAGTGAAAACAGAAAAGTCATAGACTGAGAAGCTATTTGCAATACACAAATTCAACAAAGGACTCTAATTTAAAATATAAAGAATTCCCACAAATCAATATGATGACAATGCAAAAAAATATGCAAAAGACTTGAATAAGTACTGCATAAAACATATGAAAGGGTGCTCAACATTAATAATGAAGGAATAGAAAAGAAAACCATGAGCTACCAGCACACATCCACCAGAGGGCTTAAAATGAAAACTAATAATAATATCAAGTGCTGGTGAAGATGTGGAATTACAACTCCCACTGCTGGTGGGAGAGTACCCTTACTCATTCACTGGTGGTTACCTGGCAGAATTTACTAAAGCAAATTCCTGTCTACCGCAAGACTTTAAAATTCTACTCTGACATATACAAGTAAAATACTACAAAACTCACTAAAAGATCCGTGTATGACTATTCACAGCAGCTTTGGTTTTTTGTTGTTGGTTGGTTGTTTTTTTCCCCCAGTAAAATTTTATTTTGGAAAAAGTTATTTCCAAGAGAAATGGATCAAATATCCCAGTTAGTTGCACTGAGTGCTGAAAATGTTCATCACGACTTTATAGAAATTATAGTTTCTCTTAACAGAATATTTAGGATGGCCGTATCACTTCTAAATAGTTCAACCTGTAAGCACAGACGATTAACACAGAGACAAAGACTGAGCTGGGGAGTGTTTTATTGAAAGAGGATGCCCGTGACACCATCACGGCCCAGTCACCTCCCTCACTTGCCAAGGTGCTGCTGGGTGCCAGGAAAGGCCCAGAGATGTGGGTGAGTTCAGATCCAACAGCATCAGAGATACAGGGCTCTGGACTGAGACACCAGTTATCAAAGCAAGAACCCAGTCGAGGAGAATCTTAAATATCTAAGTGACTAAAGGGGGTTTTAAGAAATGAGCAGTATGTAGAAGAAGAAGTACTGAATAGAAGTGCTGGTGGCCCCTGCTCCTCTGGGCCCCTCCCGACTGATGGGCTTGGCTGACCAGTCTTGAGGGGCTCTCGTGGCCAACTGTGATCACAACCAAAGACCCTCCTGTGGACTGGCCGTGGTCTCTGCAGATGACATCAGTGAGGCCTCCTCCCTATGTATAAGGCAGAAAACCACAAAAGAGAATTCCGGCTGACCTGCTCAGAACAATTCCCCTTTCCATTCAGGGCAAGAAGTATAGACTGAAAGGCCACGTTTTAGATACTTGGGTACTCGCACTTTTTTACTCTCCTCCTGGAGAAATGCAATGTAACCACAGTGCAGCCCATGGACAGAAGATAGGGAAGAGGCTGTGTCCTTGGCAACACCCACAGGAGCAGGGCTGGGGCTGAGAAGAGTGGGTCTTCAGGCAACCTTCAGGGCTGGGAGATCTTGTCTAGAGACATGAACCCCATGTTCCCAAGGGTCCTTAGCAGCACTCAGCCACCAGGCCAGACCACTAGCGGGGTGATGGGGCCATTGTTGGGAGAGAGGCGGAGCCAGCCTTCAGGGCAGAACTGCAGCGCCCTGCATACCATCAGCAGATGATGCTGGCATGGCAGGCGAAGATCTCCTAACTGCCTTCCTAATGCTGGGCGTCTGCCCAGTGGATGCAGTTCCAGACGGCAGCCTCGATCCAGGCTTCATCTTCATAAACACAGCCTCAAGCTTCCAGTGGGGCATGGGTGGGTTGGTCTCAATGACGGTGCCTTCCCTCAGCAGGTCTGTGCTGACCTTGCAGATGCCGGGCAGGTGTTTGCTGCTGATATCAGTGGTTTCTATTGCAGGGCTCACAGCAGAATGGACAATTTTATTAAACTTCAACCCCAAGCTTGTGAGTCAGAGCCCAGTTAGTTCAGTCTGTTCATGACCCAAGAGCTTCAGAGTATGATCGTACTCCATGGAGGAATCCACGTGGTTCCAGGAGCGCCAGATGAGAAAGATGTGTGGCCTGGCCTTGGCTTCGTAGTGGTCCAGCCTGCAGGCCAATTCCTCTTCTCCAGAGTCCATGTAGCTCTTCTGTAGGTTGAGCAGGGACCGTGGTTCTTGCCTGTGACAGCTGGGGTAAGAGAAGCTCAGCGTGGCACATGGCCCCCATCCATGCTGCTGCCTTACATGTGAGCAGCTCTGTGTCCCCACCCTTGCAGGGCTTCCCCAATACCACTGCCGAGAAGAGCACGGCAGTCAAGCCCTCTGCCAGGGCACAGGCCACCAGCTGCCACGCCTGTTGGAATGCCATGATGGTCGGAATGTCATGCCCACCTGACCTGTGCCAGCCCCTTGCCCACAGCAGCTTTATTTGTAATAGCCAAAATTAGAAAGAACCCAAACATCTGTTAACAGAGTGGATAAACTGTGGTATGTTGACACAATGGAATACTACAGAAATAAGAATATGAGAAAACATATATACACATGCCTTAATATGGATGAGTTTCAAAAAACTATGAAGTCAAAGGAATACATATTATTTGGCTACTCTTATAGTCCAACAATAGACAAAACTTATCTGTAGGGATGGAAATCAGTACCTCTAGCGGATGTACTAGCTGGGAGGTGCATGAAAATTTTCTCTTTCTGGATGGAATATGGTCTTGATCTAGTGTACTAGATAGGTGTACATATATAAAAATTCATCAAGCTATAGATTTAATATTGGCACATTTTATATGTTTTTCCCCCATGTATTTTATACCTTGGTAGAAAAAGTACTTCATAAAAGATAAGCAGACTATTTTTACCTTATCAGTTGCTTAGTAAAGGTTAATAGTTAAAGCAAAATTATCACTTGAAAACAAAGACCAAGCAAATTGTGCTTATATCTGTTTCACTGACCCCAAGATCAGTCAAAATTAGACTATTCAAATCTTATCCGTTAGTATCAATAAAAACTTAGAAGGAAAATTTGAAGAAAGTAGGAGTACATCAGTTAGTCCACAGCAGTTAAGCTTGTTACTCAAGCTAAGACTCCACGTAACATACTGGCAATGTATGTGAAGCAATTCTAGTAGTGTCTTTTACCATAAATAAACCTATTTAATAATTTTAACTATTTATTTTTAGTACCAGGGCAGTATAGCATAAAAGAAATAGCAAGAGCTTTTGAATCAGACAAACCAGTTTTGCCACTTACTAACTATACAGTGTTGGGCAAGTTTCTTAATCTCCTTGATACTGAGTTTCTTCACAATTTAAAACAGAGACAATAATACTTACTTTGCAAAATTGTAGCACAATTATAGTAGGTATTTAAGAGTAGTAACTATTTAGCAATAGCTCTTTGTATGTAAAGTATTATGATAGGTACTGGAATCCTATCTCTAAAAACCTGACCAACTGGAAATGACGTTTAGATATAAAGATTGGTGATGAAAGGTAAGAATTTAACAAGGGCTATAGATTACAAATTATAGGGTTCCTATCCAGCTTGGAGGATTGTGGAGTGAGTATTCTCTGAACAGAGCCTAGAAAAGTTCTGGAAAATCCACTTAAGGCAAAGAAAACAGCGTGAATTAAAGTATAGCCTCAAAAAACAGTGCAGTGACTTCAGGTTCTGATCAGTTAAGACTAACTGTGCCACTGGACTACTTCTAAGAAGTAAGACTACAAGGCTAGTAGAGCAAGCTGGGACTACATAGGAAAGGACCAGTCAGGACTAAGAAGTCAAGGACCTCTTTTCTCAAGTCCTGGGATGTCCCTGAGGGGTTCTTTTCAGGAACTGACTCCAATGATCACTGTACACAAATGTAGGGAAGGAAGATCTCAATACAGGGAAATAGGATAATAAGGGCCTAACCCAATATGTTGAGAGAATAAAAAAAAAAAACCAGGAAAAATATTAGAATTTTATCAACTTTAAAATAATGAACAAACATGTGGGCCTGCCTTCAACTTTTAAAATGACTGACTGCTCATAAGCTCCTTAAGAGCAAAGTAGTATCCAAAAACAGCAAAATGTTGCTAGGCACATTGAAAGCACTTGATATATACTGCTGGCAAATGAATCCTTTTAAATATTCCAAATACTGAAACATTTACAATACAATGTTCATGATAAACATGAAGAAAAGCTAAATTCATTTTTTCCTTCCTATTGACAGACTTTTTTTTTTTTTAAACAATACATGCCAAGTTTTGGATTTACTCAAATTCAATATTTTAAAAGACTCATTTACAAGAGCTATCTCTACCAAAAGACTCAGATACAAATCGTTCTAGAAAGTTGGGAATATTGCCACTTCAAGTTGCTAAGCTCTGTGTAATTTTTTTAAAGGAATTTATCAGTATGTCTTTTGCAATAACAAAACAAAACAAACTAAAAAACAACCATTGTATGACACATGAATATTACATGAAAAAATTAAAAAGTTAAATCCGCATCATATGAATATATGTAAGGTTCACTCAAGAGTACATAATAATTTATGTAACTATTAAAATAATTAAAATGAGAATAAGCTACTACATTAAGAAAAAAATGAGTGCTTCCTAGAGGCGAAGCACAATGCTTAGCCCTTTCTATGTATTAACTCATTTAATCCTCTCGATAACCTTCCATGGTAGACACTTGTTATCTATGTTTTACAGATGAGAAAACACAAATATGGAGAATTCTCCAAGATTACACTGTATGGCAATGAAGAGGCAGAACTAGGAATTGAACCCATGCAGTCTAGTTCCAGTGTCAGATTCCAGTTAATGAAGTAGAATGAATGAAGGAAATGGAAAATCACCCTTAGAATACCACAATAATAATTGTTACAGGCAAGACCAGTTGAATGCTAAAATTAATGGGCTAAACTTTGAGAAAGAGGACATTTGTACAACTCAAAACATCTCCCTCAGAATATGTTGATTACCCATGGTAATATATACACAAATAATTTGATACTTTCCCTCTCCTCCCTTTGAGTGTGGACTTCTCCTAACAAAACAGAGCACAAGGGAAAAGCAGTAATGTGTTACAATGGAGAAACTGGGCAGGCACTGTCTGAAATACGTGATTAAGGTTAACATGTTGATGTGCACATCCTGTGCCCCCAGATACAATGCAATGAAAAGAGCACAACATTTCTGTGGTATTCTTCCCCTAAAGCCCATAGCCTCAGTCCAATTGTGAGAATACATTGGACAAACCCAAAATGAGGGATAGTGTACCAAAAAAGTGGCGATGTCTAAAAAACAAATATTTTCACAGATTGGAGTACACTAGAAAGACATGACAACTAAGTGCAATATGGAATGTGGATTAGATTATAGAATAGAAAGAGGACACTAGTGGAAAAACTGGGAAATCTGAATGAAGTTTGTCATTTAGTTAACAGTATTGTGCCAAGGTTTCTTAACGTAATTAATATCATGGTTATGTATGATGTTAACATTAGAGGAAGTTGCGTGAAGGGTATATAACAACACTATATACTATCTTTACAGATCTTTTGTAAATCTAAAATCATTTTGTAATTAAAAGTTTTTAAAAATTCAATATCCATTTGTGAAAACAAATGTCAATAAGCCAGGAATAGAAGAAAATCTCCTCTGGTAAAAGGCATCTCTAAAATAAAATACAATAAACAGCATTCTTAATAGTGAAATATTGAGGTATCCTCCTTTAATATCACGAGAAAGCAAAGATATCTATTTTAATGTTTCTGTTAAATACTGTTCTGGTGTTCCCAGCCAGTGCAATAAGGCAGGAAAAAGAAAAAAGGAATAGAGATTAGAAAGGCTAAGTTAAACTTTTTTTTTTCCAGATGATATTGTGAAATCACAGAATACAGGCTCAATATATAAAGTCAACTGTACATCTATATCCTAGCAAGATGGTTAGAAACAAAATTGAAAAAAGATACATTTACAACAGCATCAAAAAAAACTCAAATGCCCAGAAATAAGTTGAATAATGCAGAAATCCTCTATACTAAAAAACAAAACAATGGTGGGAATAATTGAAAAACTTATTAGATGAAGAGATATACCATATTCATAAATTGGAAGATTCTCTTAAGATCTCCATTCTCCTAAAACTGTTCTGTAAAGGCAATGCAATACCAGTCAAAAGTTTGGTAGGATTTTTTTTTTTAATAGAAGCTTACAAGCTGATTCCAAAACTTATATGGAAATGAATCGCACTTAAATAGCCAAAACAATCCTTAAAAAGAAAAAAATTGAAGTGTTTACACTACCATATGTCAAAATGTATTATAAACTACAAAAAAGAAAGTATGATATTGATAGAAAGATTGATAAACAGTCCAGGTAGAACAGAATGGAGTCCAGAAACAGACCCAAATGTATAGTCATTCATTTTCAACAAAGGGACCACTGCAATTCAGTGGAAAAAGGACTTTTCCATAAATGTGTGGAACAGTGGAATGTCCATATGAAAAATCTTGACATCCCCCCATCTCATATTACACACAAAAATCAATTAGAGATAAATAGAAGACCCAGCTGTGAAGACTGAACTGTAGTTTCTGGAGGAAATCATAGGCAAATGTATTTACGACCCTAAGGGGAGGCAAAAATGAGGGCGGGAAGAAAATCTGTGGGCAGAGTGCAAAAAGTACTTTCCACTCCCACCCATAACACTGATAAATTAAACTTCATACGTCTGCTCATCCAAAGGCAACATTAGGAGAATAAATATGCAAACTTTAGACAGGTAGAAAATATCTGCAAACATGTACATGATAAAGATTCCCTACCCAGAATATATAAGGAACTAAAATCATTAATAGAAGATAACCTACTAAAAAAGTAGGCAAAAGATTTGAACAGCACTTCACAAAAAAAAAAAATCTGAATGGCCAATAGATACAAAAAGATGTTCAACATTATTATTTTTTTAAAGATTTTATTTATTTATTTGACAGATAGAGATCACAAGTAGGCAGAGAGGCAGGCAGAGAGAGAGGAAGCGAAGCAGGCTCCCTGCTGAGTAGGGAGTGGGCTCCAGCCCACGATCCTGAGATCATGACCTGAGCCCAAGGCAGAGGCTTTAACCCTCTGAGCTACCCAGGCGCCCCGATGTTCAACATTATTAATCTTCTTAGGAATGCAATCAACTTACTCTAAGACCATCAATTTAGCTCCTTGGTATATATCTGTAAAACAGGAGTATATGTTTGCCAATGGCAATTTCAAGAGCATTTGCAGAAACTGTATTAATAATGATCAAATCCAGGGGTGCCTGGGTGGCTCAGTGGGTTAAAGCCTCTGCTTTCGGCACGGGTCATGATCCCAGGGTCCTGGGATCAGGCCCCACATCTAGCTCTCTGCTCGGCGGGGAGCCTGTTTCCCTTCCTCTCTCTGCCTCTCTGCCTACTTGTGATCTCTGTCTGTCAAATAAAATCTTTTAAAAAAAGTAATGATCAAATCCAGAAAACAACTCAAATGTTCATCAACAAGAGGATGGACAAATGAACTGTGGTCCACCCACATACTGCAATAGTATAGAAGAGGGTCACTGAACTTTTTCTTTGGCCCTATTAAGCGCCAAATAGTAAACAGTTTAGGCTTTGTAGGTTACACAGTCTGTTTTAACTACTCAACCCTGTTGAATGGACATGTTTATGTCCAATAAATTTTATATACTAAAATATGTTGTGGGCTAACACTGGCCCACAGCTCATATTTTGCCACTTCTTGCTATAAAGAAAACAACAAAAAACTACTTACCACCTGGATGAATCTCAAAAATATCCCATATACAAAAGGAAACCAATATGCGTGCATGCACACGCACTATAGGATTTCATTTATATGAAGTTCAAGAACATCTGAAAATAATTCATAGTGAGATAAGTCAGGACAGTAGTTGACTGGAGGAGAGGAGTGGCTCCACTGAATAGAAGACTCAGGAGGGAATTTTTGGAGGGATAAAAATGTATTCTTTTATCTGGGTGGTGATCACACAGACATACACCTGTGTAAATTTTATTAAGCCGTATACTTTATTTTGTGCTTTTGTTGTATAAAACTATAGCTCATTTTGGAGAAAATAAAATTGGACAAAAACCAGAATACAGATTTGAAGAAATTTTCTAGAATTCAGTATAAACAAACATATACAAAAGCTAGATTAAGAGAAATGGGTAGACTGAGCAAGTCTAAGAGAAGTCTAATCAGAGTTCTGAAGGAAAGAATAGAAAGAAAAATGGAGGGAAAGCTACACAGAAAGAAAAAAGATGAAACCTGAGAAGTGGTGAAACACCAACAATCCAGGATAAATGAAATGTCCACACCTTGATACACTATCATCAAACTGTAGAACATGAGAGAAAAAAATCTTATAAGCAGACCCCCCCACCAAAAAAAAAGACAGATTAACAACAAATGATAGTTATTTGAACTAACTGTAACATGAGAAGCAGAAGTCAATGAAATGAAACCTCCAAAGGACTGAGAAAGAAATTGCCAGGCTGGAACTGTATGCCAAACAAAACCTCATACAAATGAGTAAAATAAAGACATTTTCAGATGAAGTTTGCCATCAACATTCCTTTAATAAACAAGCTTCTAAAATATACTTGACAAAGGAAAAAAGATCGGAGGTGCAAGAAGAAATGACAAAAAAAGGATCCATAAAAAGGAAAAAATGATGTTGAATTTATAGGAGGAAAAAAAACCCAAGGTGTAATTAAAACTCTAGATGACAAAAACATGTAATTAACTGGTATCAAAGCAACCTAGGTTTCTTGAATTATTTGCAAGAAGAATTAATAAACTTTAGAGTAAGTTGTACATTAAAATTTTAAAGAAAACTACTAAAAGGAATAAAACAATTTTCATACTAGTTAAGAGGAAAGAAAATGGAATCAGAAAAAATCCCAAAGCTGGCAAAGAGAAAACACACACACACACACACACACACACACAAATACACACACCAGAATAAAAACAACCATAAAACAGAATGTTAACTTTAATCTTAAATATATTATTATATTTTATCTAATTGGACTGAGAGCTCCATTAAAAGACAAAGATTGTCAGAGTAGAACAGGAAAAAACAATCAGGCTTCATCTATGTGAAAGGGATATTCTAAACAAATGCTAAAAGGTGTGACTAGAATATTCTAAAACAAAATTGATTTTAAGGTACTAGGCATTTGGGTGAGGAGCTGTAGAACATCACTGTAGAATGACAAAAAATTCAATTTACAGGGAAAATAGAGCAATTCCACACTTGTATATACCGAACTTTCAACTTTTATAAAGCAAAGTGACAAAATGACAAAAAGAGATGAGAAAATTCATTATTTTATTGTGATCCTTTTGTTACACCTTTCAGTAATTAATAGCTCAAATAAAATATTAGTAAGGTTAAAAAGATTTTAAAACCACAATTCATGTGCTTAACCTAAGACATGTGTACGCATACGTGTGTGTGTGTCTGTGTAGTTGTTTTTATACCTACCTTGCCCCAAAAGTCTGAGAGTACATATTCTTCTCAATCATTCAAGGCGCAGTTGAAAAACTAACCATGAGGCCACAAAGCAACTCTCAAATTTCAAAGAATCGGTAGCATAGAGCCCTCACTTGCTGACTACAGTGCGAGTTAGAAATCAATAACAAAAGGATAACTCACAAAACTTTCCACATTTGAAACTAGAAAATACTTCTAAAAATCTCATGGGGAAAGAAAAAAAAATCATAATGAAAAAAATTTTAATTCTTAGAACTGAAAAAATATATTACATAGAAAGTAACACTAAATAAAAATCTGTAGGATTTGTGGAGACAAATCTATGACCAGAGTAAAGAGCCCAGAAATGAGCCCCAGCATATCTGGGAATATGTACAGGACAGAAGTGGCGCTGCAAATCTCTGGGACGGGGCTAACTGCCACTCCACATGGGAAAAAGAAAACGAGGTCTTCTTGATCTCCCAACGTAAATTAAAAAATAGCTATCTATACATACAGAAGTCAAGCAAATGAAAGAACTACATGTATAAAAAATGGAAACTTTGAAACTTAGAAAATATTTCAAAACATATTCGCCTCATAGTAAAGAATCTCTTGAGATACGAAAACACAAAGAAAAGATTGTCTGCAGTTTACATAACCAACAAAGGATTTATACCTTGAACAATGTTTTCCAATAGAAATCGCTGCAGTGATGAAGTGTGTTGTTATATAGCACAGTATAATATAAAATAATATAGTATAATATAATAGCCACTAGTCATATGTGGCTATTGAGCACTTGGAATGTGGCCCAAAGTGACCAAGGAATTGAAACTGTTGAAGTAAATAAGACAGCATGTTAACATTTAAAAATCCTTCGTGAAGGTCCATGGAGATCCGTTATGTTTTTATACATTTTTTAGTATTTAAATTTTTCATAAAAGCACTTTATTCTAGCTTGTATTACTATAGAGAATATAATTTCAATTTTGTAAAAAATGCATTAACAGTCGCTTTTCAGAAAGCAAACGTACCAAATGTCCACAATATTATCTGTGAATCATTTTATTTTTCTATTTTAAAAAACTAAGACATAAAAACAAATAAAGGATTTAATGAACCAGATGTATCCACCCCAGAATTTATGAAATAAAACATTACGGATATTGTGTAAATTCCCTAGGTACCTTTCCTGACCACTTTTTTTCTCTTTTTAAAGAAAAGCTGGCAAATATGAATAAGAGAGTAGAGTCCTGGCTTCAGGCTTCTTCATTTCACAACAACCATATTTTAATAGGTTTGGGGGGAAACTTAATATACAGGCATTACATGTATCATTTAACAAAGAGTTATAGAGCAAATATTCATGTAACCATTGCCCAGGTCAGGAGATAAAGCATGTCCAGCGTCCCAAAAGTCCTCAGTATGTCTCTTCCCAATTGCAACTGCCCCCCTCACCCCCTAGGAGAAGATCACCAGCTTAACTTTAAGGGTATCAATTTATTCACAATTTCTCTTTACCACTTTTAATGCCTAAATATGCACCTCTAAATAGCTTTATTTCACCAGGTTCTGAATTTCTCATAGAATAATGAATGATCTCGTCTTCAACAACTTGGGTTTTTTTGTTTGTTTTTTTTGGGGGGTTTGGTTTTGTTTTTTTTTTTGTTTGTTTTTTTGGCTCAACATTATTGAGACACATTTATGTTGAAACACAAAACACCACTGGTCTGGGTAGTTTCCATTTTAAGAATATAATTTACCTCTCCCCTTCAGATAGACGTGAAGGTTGCTTCCAGTTTGGGGGTATTACAAATAACACTGCAGTAAACCTTCTTGCACACGTCTGCTTGTGTATATGTATGAAAAATTTATCTAGGGCAGTGGCTTTCAAACTTTTTTGACCATGACTCATACTAAGGAATGACGTTTTACATCATGACACACATCTGTGTGTGTAAAAACCGAGAGGAAAAAAAAAAAAAGTTTCATGAAGCAAGTACCCGATGACCTGAGACATATTCTGTTATTTTCTGTTCTCTGCTAATTCGTGTTTTACAAATTCTGATCATTATCCACTTAGCTGATTTCACGACTCACTAAAATGGGCTTCAAACTTTGAAAAACATTACTCTAGAGGATAAATACCTAGGGGTAGAACTGCCAGGACGTGGAACATGGACATCGGACGCAGTCAGCTCTTCTAGATCCTTAACTTTTAAGTAAATGTTCTTATCTGAGTGCATATAAATTTACCACTCTATAATTTTAGACCTAAAACTGTGAAACATCAGATCGTTTTATCTTTTCCTTCGGTCATAAAACAGTACTAATCACTTACCATGTGCTATGTATCCAGTGGACTCCGAGCGAGACTGATGGGTTAATACACGGGGGGGTGGGGGGGGTGGGGAGGACATAAGGGACCCGGACCTCAGTGAGGCCCCAGAAAGCTCACAGGAGGGGCCTCCGATCCTGCTTGGGGAGGGAGGGGTTAGGGAAGGATTCCTGGAAGAAGGAGGACCTAAGCTGAGTGCTTCTATTTTTAATTTTATTGGTTTCCTAAAACATAAAAGTAACACATTTGTTGGGGGGGAAAAAAGTCAAAATTACAGCGGCACATTTATTAAGAAGTAAAAAAATCCCCACCACCGTCCTTAAAGTTTGATGCTAAGACTAAACAACCAAAGTTGCATTATCAGTTATTCTAATCTAGGAAATTTTTAGGAGCCCACATTTTTAAATAGTTTTAAGGATACATCTGACCGAGTCCATCATATTAAAGCATAAAACGAATCATATTTTCCATCATGAATGTAAATGCAAACATTTCATGTTTAGTCACATTATTACTTTTAAGAGACTTTTTTTTTGGCCTTTTGGCAAGGTTAGAGAGCCAGTTTTCAAAACCCGAGTCTATTTACTGCAAACCAAATATACACAAATGCTTCAAAAAGTGGCACTAGAAACGACCCGTTGAAAGAAGGTTTTGTTCAAGTCAGCCTGGCTTGGCCGGTGACAATTTGTCGGAGTTTCACACTTGGTCCCGCGGAGCCCCGGACCCCGTCACGTACGCGGCGCGTCGGCACCGGCACACCCTCCCCAGCGCGGCACGGAGCCCAGGACGGTCCTCGCGCCGCGGCAATGCCGCCGCCCCGCCGCCCCCAGGCCCGCCGCGGGCCCCACCGCCACCGAGCCCGGCCGCGAGCACCCAACCACCTACCCTGCGGGGTCGAGAGCCCCCCGGAACTCAGGCGAGGCAGCTCGGGCGCGCCGCCTGCGCGGCCATGACGGCGACCCGGGGAAGCACCCCGCGCGCCAAGGCCCGCGGTCCGCCGGGCTGGGAGGAGAGCCGCCCCGTCCGTCCGTCCGTCCGTGCGCCAGGAGAGTGAGGCCAGAATACGCCCCAGACGCGTCTAAATCAAGGCTCGGGGCGGTACCGACGGGCTGAATGACAAATGGCAGATGCCGTGGGCTTTGCCGCCCTCGGCAGCCGCGAGGATGGCTGCGCCGAGGAGGCCGCGCACAGGCGGAGCCCGGGAGCCGGAACGGCGCGTCCGCGAGGAGGGCGCTGGGGCCCCTGGCGGGGGCGTCACGTGGCAGGAGGAGGCCCCGCTGGGGAGCCAGGGGGTCGGCGGCCTGGGCGGAGGAAGAGGACAGGCGCCCAGACGCCTGGCCGATTGAGTCATCCGCGTGGGCTAAGCCAAGGTCGCCCAGGTGCAGAGCGGGCGCAGGTAGACCCGAACCAGCCCGAAGCCCCGTGCGGTATCGAGGACTGTTCACTGAAGTCACCACCAGGATGAACCGCCCCGAGCCAAACCGTAAACGAGAAACACGACAGATGCTAGGAGAACACTGCAATAAGCCAAATTCGCTTACCTCCTAGGCGTGCAGCGTGGAAATAATGGCAGCCTGACGGTGGCCACTAATTGTGAGCCGGGCACTGTTCTAAGCACTTCACGGGGAAATGAATGTGGTCCTCGAGACAACCCTGGGAGAAACCCTACCTCTCGTCTTTCAGATGAAGATACTAAGGCACAGAAAGATGAGACGGAAATAATTTTATAGTTAAGGAATCATGCTCTGGATCCTCTAAGTCATTTCAAAATTTTCAAAGCTGTTTGAATTTAAGAAAAAGAAACTGAAGCGGGTCTCCAGGGGTTGCTTTTCCCCTACAAGATATACGTTCCTAAAAGAGGCCTATAAACGTTAAGTAAAATGAAAGGCATGGAGAATTCACTACACATTTCGGAGTCTCATAGCTCCGAAATACGAGGTTAATAGCATCTCACAATTCCACCCACCTTCATCGCAATCTTCCAATTTCTGCTGCTTATATTACTTTTGGCTTACTAGCACTTAGAACATTTACAAGTGCTCTCCCACCTTATTCTCCCAGATGTTCAGTCTTAATTCTGTATTTAAATCAATTCAGTATTCATCATAACTTATTCATTCCTAAATTCTTTATTTTTATTTAATGGCCTGTTCTCTTTTTCAAGTAGTTTTCCTAAGGAGGGTTCAGTGAGCACCTTAATGTTTTATCTACTTTTTAGTTCCACACATAAATAAACACTGAACAGGGTAAACAGTTTGGATTCATGCCTTTCTTCAAAACCCAACAGAACAAAAAAGGCAATCGCTTTCATTGATTTTTTTTTTTTTTTTAAAGATTTTATTTATTCACCTGACAGAGAGAGATCACAAGTAGGCAGAGAGGCAGGCAGAGAGAGAGGGAGAAGCAGGCTCCCTGTGGAGCAGAGAGCCCGATGCGGGGCTCGATCCCAGGACCCTGAGATCATGACCTGAGCCGAAGGCAGCGGCTTAATCCACTGAGCCACCCAGGCGCCCCGCTTTCATTGATTTTTGACATCAGATTTTGTGGAGAAATCTGAATCCTGTGTGATTTTTCCCTGCGAGGGGATTTGACTTTTCTACTTGGATGCCTGAAGAATTTTTTTATCATTGAAACTCTTTAGAGCCTTATCTGGGCTATGTCTCTGTCAATTATTCGATGTCAGTTTTCCCCCCTGTATATAGTACGATCTTTCAGTTTACGGATTCCATTCTCCTTCTTAGTGTAGAATCCCATTCATAGTATACATCTGAGTAAGTTTATCTTTTGTCGATTGGGTTTTTACTTCAGAGTCACCAGATTCCTTATACTTGATTTCTGTCCTTCCATATCCATCTTCTTGAGATCTTGTACTCACTCGGATTCTCTCAAAATATTCCATTCATTTTTCTAGTTTACTTGATTTTAAAATCATGTTGTTTTGAACCTCAATTTTCTTAGCTATGCAATTTCCTTTTTCATCACATTCTCGTCTTATACTGTCCTTGAGCTGTTTTGAGTAATCCGTATTTTTTTTTTTCCTGTAGCATGAAACACATACAAGGAATACAAATTTCTGTTCGCCAGTTGTTTACTTCCAACCTTGGTTTTTTTGTCTGTCTTCTATGCCGTTTTCCTTGTTTCCCACTCCCATGTTATATAGCATGTTTGCATAACAGCTATGTCATATCTTTTATCTTGTTTATCCTTAGAAGTTAATGCCAGACCTTATATTTGCACTCATATGCGGCTAGTGAATTCCTGGTACACGTTGCTCTTCACCTGAGATGTGTCCGTCTTCCCTATCCTGAGCTTCAGTTTCAGGTATGAGTGCTGTTGCTATCTACTTTTTCTGTGACCTGAGGGTTTTAGAATGAAGGGAGGGGTGATGGGGATTGTGGAGCTCAGCCTGAAACAGAGTGTAGAGCTTGCTGGGGGAAGTCAGCTGTCACTTCTGAATTTCCTTTAAATCCTCAGCAGCCCTTCTTCAAGTCAGCCAAGGAATATATCATGAACTTCAGTTCATTTGCCCGTTTTTTTTTTTTTTAAAGATTTATTTATTTGACAGAGAGATCACGAGTAAGCAGAGAGGCAGGCAGAGAGAGAGGAGGAAGCAGGCTCCCCGCTGAGCAGAGAGCCCGATGCGGGGCTCGATTCCAGGACCCTGAGATCATGACCCGAGCTGAAGGCAGAGGCTCAACCCACTGAGCCACCCAGGTGCCCCTCATTTGCCCGGTTTAACATAGTATCCCAGAAAATGGCAAACTTTTCCTGCTTCTGGCAAAATCCCACAGTGGTATGTAAAGATCCCTTGGTGTTTTACAGGGATGCCACTGACTTCTTTCCTAATTGGAGGACATTTGTGAAAATTCTCAAAATTTGGTGTGATCATCTTTTTCCTCAGTACTTTCTGGGGTGGGGGGTGGGTAGAAGGTTGTAGATACACAACAAATTAACAGAATCTCTGGCATCTTTGCTTTGCCATCCCTTCTCATAGTTTATATTATAAGGTTCCACAGTAGTTCTTTCTCTTCTTGGTTGTGGCAGGTGAGTTGTTTCTCTTTGTGTGGCTTAGGGTTTTAATTTAGATTTTTCTTAGTGTTTCTTTGTGCCATATTTATCCATAAGTCAGCTGATCAGAGTGTCTCTCTCACTGGTAATGAATTACATGAAAGTCCTTTTTTATCTTTAAATTATTCCCACAAAGTTCTCTGAAGATCTGTATGTTGACTTGGTAACTGTAATACCCTCCTTTTCCCTAAACCTTTCCTTAATGACACGTGCCTTTGCATTACCATGTGCCCCAACAAAGGTTCTAGGGCAGAGACTGTAAACTCAAATCTCTAGGAAGTTTAAAACAATGAGGAATGGGATTGTAGTAGAGTGAGTGTAGTACACATTCTTTGTGTAAGGGGCAGATGCTGTACAGCTCAGGCCAATCACTGCCATGTTAGAATTCAGGACACTGTTGCCAATCTGTATAATTCAGGATGAGCATGATATTTAGTGTTTTAATATCAAATTTCCCAATTTTGGAAACAGTACAGAGGCCAAATGAAGTATCTCTTGGGGCACCTGAATGGTTCAGTCGGTTAAGCATCCATCTTCAGCTCAGGTCATGATCCTGGGCTTCCGGGATCAAGCCCTGCATTGGGCTGCATGCTTAGCAAGGAAGCCTGCTTCTCCCTCTCCCTCTGTCTGCCTGCTCTCTCTCTCTCTGTCAAATAAATAAATAAAATCTTTTAAAAAAAAGAAATGTATTTCTCAAGGCCAAACTGGACCCCAGGGTTATGAGTGTGGTCCCAGTTATAGGGAAGCACCCAGCTAAATTCCATGATCTGTGTTTTATTCTTCTAAGCATTTTGAGATACATATTTATTCTACAGACTCTTCAACGACTTCTTAAAATGTCTTTAGCAAATATAAAGCAAGAAGATTCATGCTGACATATTTACAATTTGATACAACATGTCAGGACCCAGAACTTTCAGGAACAGATGTTACTAGGGGTAACAGTTATGATGGGGCTAAAATCAATACCATGTGAGCAGAATGTTTATATAGATTACGACAACATTAACAAAATAGCAAGAAAGAAAATATTTTCAATTGATGCAGAAAAGGCATTTGACAAAATCCAACACCCATTCCTGAAAGAAGAAAAAAAAAAAACAGGAAAGAAAAGAAACTTCCCCAGCCTGATAATGGACATATTTGTTTCCTATAGCTGCTGCAATAAATTACCACAAGTTTATGGCTAAAACAAGGAATGTATTCTCTCACAGTCCTGGAGGCCAGAACTCCAAAATCAAGGTGTCAGTGGGGCTTCACTCCCTCTAGTGGCTCTAGAGGAGAATCCTTCCTTGCCTCTTCCAGCGTTTGGAGACTGTTGGCATTCCCTGGTTTCCTTGGCTTCCTTGGCTTCTGGCCACATCACTCCAGCCTCTGCCTCTGTTGCCCATTGCCCTCTCCTCTGTGTGTGGTGTGTTTCCTCTTCTGTGGGTCTGTCTTACCGGATGCTTGCCATTGGATTTAGGATACACCTGAATTACTTGGGATGATCTCATGACAAGATTCTTAATTACATTTACAAATTGCCCCTCTCTTTTTTCTGCCCCCCATTCTCAGTGTAGGGTATTAGGACATGGGCATATCTTTTGGCGGGGGGAGGGCACCTTTCAACCATCTACAGTGGGCAAAATCCCAGTCAGCTTTGTTGTGGAAAATGACAAACTGAAACTAAACTTCATATGGAAACACAAAGAATCTAGAATAGCAAAAAGGGAAAAGAGGAACAAACTTGGAAGAATTACACTACCTGATTTTAAGGCCTATAAATCTACAATAATCAAATCAGAATGATATTGGCAGGAACAGTATATGGAGTCCAGAAATAGACCCACACAAATCTCTTGATTTCAGACAAAGGTACAATATAACTTTAGTGGAAAAAGATAAATGATATGAGAATTGGTTATTTGTATGGAGAAAAAAAAAAACCTTGCACCTAGACTTCACATCATATACAAAAATCAAATCAAATTAGAGCACAGATCTAAATAAACAGGAACTGTAAAACTTTTAGAACTGCCTTGTCCAATAAAGTAGCCTCTCTCTAGCTATGCTATTGAACACTTAAAATGTGACTAATCCAAACTCAAATGTGCTATAAGCATAAACTATAGCCTAGCTTTTGAACTTAGAATAAAAACAGGATGTAAAATATCTCCATATTTTTATATTGATTACCTACTGAAGTAATATTTTGGACATGTTGGTTTAAATAGAACATATGATTAAAATTAACTTCAACTGTTTTCTTTTTTTACTTTTTTAATGTGGCTACTTAAAACTTAAAGTTATATATGTGGCGGGCGCCTGGGTGGCTCAGTGGATTAAGCCGCTGCCTTCGGCTCAGGTCATGATCTCAGGGTCCTGGGATGGGGCCCCGCATCGGGCTCTCTGCTCCGCAGGGAGCCTGCTTCCTCCTCTCTCTCTGCCTGCCTCTCTGCCTACTTGTGATCTCTCTCTGTCAAATAAAATTAAAAAAAAAAAGTTATATATGTGGCTCACATAATAGTTTTGTTTGACGGCACTGTTCTAGAAGAAAACCGGGGAATAGCAACAACTGCTTGGGTAGGACACAAAAAGCAACAATCATGGAGGAATAAATTCTTTTTTTTTTTTAATATTTTATTTATTTGACAGAGAAGAAATCACAACCAGGCAGAGAGGCAGGCAGAGAGAGGGAGGAAGCAGGCTCCCCGCCAGGCAGAGAGCCCGATGTGGGGTTCGATCCCAGGACCCTGGAATCATGACCTGAGCAGAAGGCAGAGGCTTTAACCCACTGAGCCACCCAGGCGCCCCACGGAGGAATAAATTCTTAACTGGATTTTACCAAAAATAAAATCTTCTGTTCTTTAAAAGAAACCATTAAGGAACTAAAAAGCTAAGGCACATACAGGGAGGAAAATATTCCTAATACATATATCTAACATAGGATTTGGATCAGAATATTTAAAGAATGCATACAACTCAATAATACAATAAATGATGCCATAAAAATGGCCAAAGACTTGAAAAGATACTTCACCAAAGAAGATACTTGAATTGGACCAATAACTACATGAATGACTCTTGATGTCATTTCCCCAATGACTAGTATAAATTAAAATCACAATGAAATACCATTACATACCTGCTAGAATGGCTAAAACTTAAAAGACTGACAATACAAAGTGTTCTCAACCATATGGGAAATTTAGAACTCTCCTACATTGGTGGTGGGAATATAAAAGAGTACAGTCACTCTGAAAAACTGTTTAAAAATTTCTTATAGCAGGGGCATCTGGGAGGCTCAGTCAGTTAAGCAGCTGCCTTAGGCTGAGGTCATGATCCCAGGGTACTGGGATCGAGCCCCGCATCAGGCTCCCTGCTCAGTGGGAAGCCTGCTTCCTCCTCTCTCTCTGCCTACTGCTCCCCTACTTGTGCTCTCTCTCTGTCAAATAAATAAATAAAATCTTAAAAAAAAAATTTCTTGTAACAGCAAACATACATTTACTATATACCCAGTAATCTCACTCTTAGATATTTATCACAAAGAGATAATAACTTATCTATACAAAGACTTATACACCAAGATTCATACTAGCCCCAATCTGGAAACAAACGAATTGTAAGAAAATGAGCAAACCGATGACCATCTCATAGATGAATCTAAAAACATTATGCTGGGTAGGGGGACCGGGGTGGCTCAGTGGGTTAAAGCCTCTGCCTTTGGCTCAGGTCATGATCCCAAGGTCCTGGGATCAAGCCCCATGTCTGGCTTTCTGCTCAGCAGGGGGCCTGCTTCCTTCTCTCTCTGTCTGCCTCTCTGCCTACTTCTGATCTCCGTCTGTCAAATAAATAAAATCTTAAAAAAATAAAATAAAAACATTATGCTGGGTAAAATAAGCCATACATAAAAGGAGATCTGCTATGTGATTCCATTTATAAGAAATTTTGTTGGGGGGGGGGAACTAATCTAGAGTAACAAAAAGAAGATCAGTGGTTTCCTGGGGTGGATGGAGATGGGACATGAGGGAACTCTGTGGGGTAATAGAGATGTTCTATATCTTGATCAGTGAGACGATTGCAGGGATATGTTTGTCATACTTCACCAAATACTACACTTCCAATAAGTATATTTTGTTATATGTAAATTAAATCTCAGTGAAGCTCATTAAAATTTTTCTATTCTTATTTGCATGGTATGGGGAGACAGAAATTATGAAATTGTTTTTATCACTATAGTTTGAATTCATATTTACCTTCTGCTTTTTTGTTAACTCTTTTGTCAGCACTCCCTTGTACAACATCAGTTCATTTTGTCACCTGTGAGTGTTTAAGTGGCAGAGACAAAACTCTGAACCGTGTCTTCCCTCAGATTCCTAATCCAGTGTTCTTCCACGATATAAGCAGTCAAAGGAAGCAATCACATTATACAGTTTACATTCTGCTTAATAGACTTAAACCATACACCTTGAAAATATCTTCCAGTGAATTCAACTCAACAAATATTCAGTAAGTGTTTAGATTTTATTTTCTCTAACCAAAATCAAAGTAACACCTTAAAACCTAAATAGACATTTAGTTCTTTTGAGGTCCTTGGCTTCTGACCAAACTACATCTCTCACTGGCCTTATACTAGCCTTCCCTCAATCTCCAAGCCCCCCCCCCAACTTTTTTTTTTTTTTTTTTGAGAGAGAGAGAGAGAATACAAGCAATGGTGGGGGAGGGGCAAAAAGAGAGGGAGAGAGAGAACTGTTAAGCAGGCTCCACACTCAGAGCAGAGCCCAATGCCGGGGCTCCAACCACAACCCTGAGATCATGACCTGGGCCGAAATCAAGAGTTGGATATTCAGCCAACCAAGGCACTCAGGCATCCCAAAGTCCCTCCTTTTTGAGATTGTAATCCTTGGCTCACAGGGCTCTCCTCGCTTCCCTACGCTTGTCACTATCTGCAATCACTTCTCTATCCAGGTATCACTTCCTCCAACAGGCCTCCCATGAGAACATTATTATTCCCAAAGTAAAACGGACTAATGTTCACTTCTAGCTTCACCTGAGTGACATCGGGTGAATATAGTAAACTCACAAGACAATGTTTAAGTATACGTAGTTCCTCTGCTGACATTTTTTACATCACATGGTAAAGTTTTCCTGTTACAATGCATTTTGGAAAGTGCAACAAAACAATCACGTTGTTTTGCCATCTATCAAGGATCAAGAGAACAAAAGGCAAGAGAACACGGCTGCTTGGGGCTTCCAAAGAAATAAGTAAGAGTGGTCCATTGATTTAAGCAGCTATTTTTTTCCCATTTTTATAATAAAATGTCTGGATGTAATTCAACTTATAGAAAGTGTGGAGAAAACTATCCAATCTTTAAGTAGGAGAATTCAGTGTCTAGTGTCTAGCTTGAAATGAAAATAGCACAATTAAAGATGAGGCGAAAAAAACCCATTCACCTTTTATTAATAAGCAAACAGAACCAGTTAGAAGTGATTTAAAATATAATCAATGGCATTTATTTTCATTCCTGTTTCATGTGGCATGAAAAAAACCAAGTTGTCAATGACCAAATGCTGACATTTGGAGTGAAAAAAAAAAAGTGGTATACAAACGCCAAATATTGATACCTATCCTTTTCCCAACTATAATTAAAATTTTATCAGAAAATCCGACAGCAATAGGCAAGAAGGTACAAGACAGAGAGAAGGGGGTAGAGGCTTTTCATAATTTAGGAGTATTAGCCACCCATTTTAAAGTACAAGCATATGGCAGGCTGACTATACTTGTTTATCTTCTCCCTCCCAGAGCTCTGCCAAAACAAGGACAGCAGAGAGAGACAGGAGCCGCAGCTGAAAGAGTTCAATAGATTTTAAAAGACAAAAAGCAAATGCTGGAGTGGTAACTGACTTAAGAGCAGAGAAGTACCCCCTGAGGGGCTGGACACAGAGAGCAAGAAGTGGAGTGCGGGACTGTCAGCCAAGTGTTGGCTGAAAGCCTTTATTTTGCGCACAGGGCAATTAGGCGACCAGGTCCCTTCTTGTACCTTGGGTAGTCTGGCAACCCCACTTCCCCCACCCCAGAGGAAACCGGAGTTGTTCTCTGGATAAACTGAACTGAGAAAGACGTAGAGATCTATAAGGTAAGAGGATTAAAACAGAAATACTGATTATCTCAAAATTGAACCAGGGCACATACATTATTTGGCTTTAAATCTGTCATATGCTTTTTATTTACATTTTTAAAAAGCCTTTAAAGAATTAAAACAACAACAAAGTTTGCAGTAAGTGCATACATAACTGCTTCATCATAGTCTTTACTGTTGATCTTAAATTTTCCCTTTCCTTTCTGGAGTTTGTAGTCTGATAGCCTGAACTCCTGGTCCAAGGACTTTACCAACAGTCACTCGTGATTGTCAGAAGATATATTTTACTTCCCCTCCCAAAATGTCCCTAGTGACTCTTAAGTCTCTGCTTTAACACAAATTCCTACACCTTTACCCTAGAGAAGGGGTTAGCAAACCACGGCCTACAGGCCTCATGTTGTCTTCAGGTTTTCTTTTGTACAGCCTGTGGGCTAAAGGTTTTACATATTTTAGATGTTTGGGAGGAAAAAAAGTCAGAACAAAAGTATTTGGTGACATGTGAATATTACATGAAGTTAAATTTCAGTGACCGTAAAGTTTTATTGGAACACGGTCACCCTCATTCATCTACACAGGGTCAATGGCTGCTTTCATGCTCCAACAGCAGCCATCTGTATGGCCCACAAAGCTGAAAATATTTGCTTGCCAGTCCCTTACAGAAAAAGGGCTGACATATGCCCTGGAGGTCTAGGCACAATCCTGACCTCAGCTCAAACCTCCCATCTCTTGTTTTCTTTCCACCCTTTGCCCTCCAATCCTCAATTACCCTGCAAGGTAATCTCCTCTCAGATTACCCAGGGCTTCTCGGTCTCCTCTTACTCTCTATTCCTATGGCGGTCTGTCCTATTGCCCTTTCCCTTGTGCCCTCTGATCCTCTCCCCAGTAGCAAGACCATGCTTCTCCAAAGCTGCTTCAAAGCTCTCTCCAGCTCTCTACCTTTATTCAAAGGCCTGGCTCTCCTTTAGGTTGGAGGAGGTGCCATTGCCGGTGGCTTTCCACACTGGAGAGGTTAAAGAGAAAACATGATGTTTACCCCCATCCCCACTGCTATGTCCTTGCTCTTTTACCCACGTAATAAAACATCTTATTTTGGGCCCAGGACATCTGGCTCCTCCACTCTCTTCCCACCCCCATCACCATCATCCACGGACTGACTCACTACAGATCTTGAACAATGAAGGGCTTTGGCCCTTGGCTCGTATAATTTCTCCTCCAGTTGTCCCATCTTCCTGGGTCAATTTGATATCTACATGGGGGATTTATGCAATACTTTGGTCTTAGAATTCCTTTGCTTCCTCTTAATGAAAAAACCTTCTCTCCACTCAAGCTATCTTCTGAATTCATGGCAACCTCAGAAGCCTGGAATGGTTCTACCCTAAAAAACTTTAAACTCCAGCATCCTCACCTCTGACCACAACTTACGATTCTTTTGGGTCCTTCACTCTGTGCTCCTGGCATATATACTTTGCAGCATCACACACATACATGACATACATGGGTGCGTACCCTCTCCGATTTTTGTTTCTTCCCTAGCCAGCCCAGACTGACTCTTCTCTCTCCACAGCCTTCTTCAATGGATGCTAAAACTAGTGGGTTCAAATTGGAGAGGAACAGGATATTTACAGTTCAGGTAGTTCTCAAACATCTAACCACCCCCCCAACAAATTTCTTATTAATTAAAAAGGGGGAAACCATAACTTGACAGCAAAGAAACCTAGCAAATACCACCTTAACCAAGTGATGGAAGTTCATGTTATCAGTAATGGGGTAGACTGCCCTAGCCTTCTTAATGCAATGCTTAGATAAGGACACATCACATACGTAGTATTCCTGCCAGAAACATGGAACCCAAGTTTACAATAAAGAAACAAACCAAAATTAAGGGACATTCCAAAAAAAAACTAGATGGTATGTTTGAAAAAATCAATGTTACAAAGGACAAAGCTAAAAAAAAATTCTTCCAAATTAAATGAGATTAAAAATTCTACTGAATGTAATGCCTAATGAATCCTGGAGTGTTGTTTGTTTGTTTGTTTGTTTGTTTTTTAAGCTATGAATTGATTGAGAGGTGCCTGGCTGGTTCAGTCAGTAGAGCATGTGACTCTTGATCTTAGGGTTATGAGTTTAATCCCCACACTGGAATTAATTTGGAAAAATTGCTGAGACAATTAGAGAAATCTGAATATGGACTATACATTCAATAGTATTGTCCTAATGTTAAATTTCTTGAGTAATAATTCATACTATTGTTATGTAGAAGAATGTCATGGTTTCTAGGAGATAAATGCTGCAATATTTAAGGTTAAACAAAGTCTAATTTATATTCCAATAATAAGTATTACAGCCATAAAAATGATAAAGCAAATGCATAAACATTAATAATTGGTGAATCTACATTAAGGGGTGTTCATTCTTTCAACTTTGTGTTTTGAAAAGTTTCAAAACCACACAAAATTTATTAAAAATTCCAGCTCATGTCCAATTATCTATGGATGTTCCCATAGTCAGGCTGTTGAGGACTGCTAGAAAACTCACACAAATGAAGATATGATTGAAGACTGAGCTGTGCCCAATATTGTTTATTCAGCTTGCCACCCATTTGCTGGATAGCTTTTTGAAAACTTTATCCCTCTCCTCAAAACATACTCAAACATCCTCACCATCTTCCTACTTCCTGGAAAGTGGAGATTATCAAGAACAAACTCTTCACTTCCTCTCTTTCCCATCACCTATGCGCTTGTCTGTATCACCCACCCTGCCCCTTGTTTTGTCCAGAGCTAATTCTCCCCTGTTAATTCTTCTGCCCTCTAAACACGTCAGAAAACTTGGGCTATCATTCAATATCCAAAGCCCATCTTTAACTCTCTACTGGCTCTTTCTCCTCTGTAAACAAACATATTAAACTTCTCCCAACTTGAAAAAATATTAAACCCAAACCCCAGATCTCCTTTAGCTATACTTTATAGTTTGGGTTCCCCCCATAAAACTTCTTGAGAGTAGCCTCTGCTTGGTCTATCTACTTCTTTGGCGTCATTCATGCCTCAGACTTGGGTCCCCACTTGTCAGCTCTCCTCTGTCTTCCTCACTACTCTACTGACACCCTTCTGAAATTGGAAAGCCAATGGAGAGTCCATCATCTGGAATCTCTCTGCAGCATCTGGTATTATTCCCCACTCCTTCCTGCTGGGAAGGACCGTCTCTCCCAGTGTCAATGGCATCCTTCTCTTTGGGCTTCTCTCTTTCCACTCTGACCATTCTTTTTAAGCCTCCTGGGAAGGGGAGGAGTCTCTACCAGGACTATTTTGCAAGGGAATTTCAACAACATTCTCTTTCATGGGCTCCTGAAATGTCCTTGGCCCTTTAGTCTTGTCACTTGAAACATTAACACCTAGGTGTCCTCATCTAAACCAGTACTGGTAGCAGCCACAAATATATGCCAGGTACTACACTAAGTACCTTTAGGTTTCATTAGTTTCTTTGACATAGCAATCCAAGCAGGTATTATTATTACCTACGTAGTACACATGGGGAAAGAAAACTTAGGGAGTGTAAAGAACTTGCCAAAAAATTTCTTGGCTAATAAGTAATAAGGTTTAAAACTCTGACTCCAAAGCCTGTGCTGTGCTACTCCCACAAAATCATTAAGCTAAGACAACATAGGCATAATGGCACGTGACCAAAACAGAAACTAAGTGGGTAATAGGGCATTCTATGAGATCTGAGTGAGTCTGTACTGTAGGATTTGAACATTGAAGGAAAAAAGACTTCATATTCCCTGGTTAATAACACCATAGGATGGGGTTAAGAGCCCTACAAGTTCTATTTTGTTAGAACATTTTAGCAATTATTACTGTACTTTTTGTGTTACAAAGGTTTATTAATATATTTCCTAAGTTTTTTTTCCATCTGGAGATATCTTCAAGGTACTGTACCCCTACTCTTTGTGAGTCTTTCCTGTAGTTACTTTCCTGTTCTGTCCTTCAAGGGACATTTTTGCAGGAAAAGTAAACTTTCATAGAAAATGGGGTTTGCTCTTTCATAATGGAATAATTACATAGAGGAAGGATAGAGAGAAATTCTAAACTGCCATTGTTTTCCCACCTGCCTACAAATGTACACAATTTGTAATACATGGTAAACACGGAGGTCATTTTTTTGAGCAGTGCCTCTGAGACATGATCCAGTAGATTTTTGTCCTATTGTCATTTTAAAGTCACTGACAGATTTATTTCACTCTGGCATGCCATCATAACAGTTGAGCTTTTAGGCAGTGGGAGTAATAAAATTCCACAAAGAAATTAAAGACTCTAGATGTCTGGATCGTTCAGTTCTTTTCTGTGTGAAAGCAATTAGAAAGGTAAGAAGATCTAACTGTATATTGGTAGCATTCCAGGAGGGTTTCAAAAGGTCAGGTGGTCATGGAATCATAGAACTGAACATTGAAAGATACCTTCTCTCTCTGGAAGGTAACTTAATATTCTTCATTTTACAGATGAGGCGATCAAGACCCAGAGAGTTTGACTCAAAAGAAATGGAAAGCGAGAGGAGGGGTAGCTGCAGAAGAGATGATCCAAAGCTCCTATGTCAGTCAGATCTGGAGTTCTGTGCCAGAAGTTCAGAATCACCCAAAGCACTTTCAAAACCCACATGCCAAGGGCAAGTCACAGACTGCGAGAAAGTGTTTGCAAACCACAAATGTAATGAGGACTTGTAGTTGGATATACAAAGAGTACTTAAAACAAAAACAACAAAACCAATTAAAAAATGGGCAAAAGACCCAAAAAGACAACTACCCAAGGAGATATACAGATGGCATATATGTATATGAAAAGATGCTCAACATCATTTGTCATTAGGGAAATGCAAATTAAGACAAGATACCACTACACATTTATAAGAATGGCTAAAATCCAAAAATCTGACAATACCAAATGTTAGCAAGGATGCAGGGCAAAAATCCATCATTGTTTGAGGGGATACAAAATGAAACAGCTACTTTGGAAGACAGATTGACAGTTTATTACAAAGCTAAATATAAACATACCATACCATCCAGGCATTGCTCTCCTTGGTATTTACTCAACTGATTGGAAAACTTATGTCTACACAAGAATCTTCACAGAAATGTTTACAGCAGTGTTACTCACAACTGCCAAAAACTGGGAGCAACGAAGATGTCCTCCAAATGAGTGGAAAAACAAACTATGATACAACCATACTATGAAATAGTCTTCAGCAACCAAAAGGAATGAGCTACTAATTCATGCAACAACATGGAAGAATCCTAGATGCATATTGCTCAAAAAAAGGATCTAGTCTCAATGGACTATACTATGAGCTTCCATTCACCAAACATTTTGGAAAAGGGGACCCTGTGGAGATGTAAAGCAGATTAAACTCACCGGAAGTTTTGGGAGGGAAGAATACCAACTATCCTTGGTGAAGCACAGGAGTTGTTGTTGTTGTTGTTGTTGTTTAAGGATGGTGAAACAATTCTGGATGGTAACACAGTAATGGATATATAACTATGCGTTTGACAAAACCCATAGAATTACGCAGCATGAAAAGTAAACCTTATTGGATGCAAACTTTGTTGTTGTTGTTTAATCAGCCAGGAGATCATGAATGCAGACTGTGACAAAAGAATCTAACTGTATTACTAATGTATAGACTCACTGAAGAGAGGCAGAGAAAAAAAAAAAAAAGGTGTTGACCTAAATAACTTTAGAAATGACTAAAGACAAAAGAAACTATATATAAGCACTGAACTCCAGTTGGTAAAGTTGTTTCCCAGGGGGGTACAAGTTAATGGTTCTGGAACCACTGTACATGCATACTGGGAATGAAAAATTAGTAAACAGAAGGTGATAATGGAAGCCAGGATTTTCTCACTATTGGAGAGGTAGGTTACAGAGAGAAGAGGGGAAGGCTAGAATAAGCTACTGGATTAGAGTCAGAGATAATATTATGAACTCATGTTTGCCTCAGTAAAGATACAGAAGGATACGGCAATAATTACAGGTAGATGTGATCCACAGGTTAACATTTCCTACTTCTGCCTGTGGAGAAGACCTAGATGCAGTAACACCCTGTTGCCGTGAGCATACTCAACACTTGCATCTTTGTGTCGGATTCTCCAATGAAAGGAACCAGCGCCCTTAGGAAAAATGACCAGTTCTAGGCCTGGGACAGGGAATACACAAGATGAACCAAAGCATCCTGTAATGCCAGAAAGCGACAAAGGGCTCCAAAACAAAATGGTAATGGCAGTAGGTCAAAGAGACACAGGAGCCAACCTAAAAGAGTTCCCGGGGGCGCCTGGGTGGCTCAGTGGATTAAGCCGCTGCCTTCGGCTCAGGTCATGATCTCAGGGTCCTGGGACTGAGCCCCGCATAGGGCTCTCTGCTCCGCGGGGAGCCTGCTTCCTCCTCTCTCTCTGCCTGCCTCTCTGCCTACTTGTGATCTCTCTCTCTGTCAAATAAATAAATAAAATCTTTAAAAAAAAAAAAGAGTTCCCCATGACTGAAACTGGAATAATTTGAGCAAAAAAATAATTCATGTAGTACTGAAATACAAGCCAAGGTACAAAATAAATACTCATTTAGGTCAGTACTGACAAACCCCATATAGGGGAATTCCAAATAATATATGTAGACCCCCTGCCTGCAAGGAAGTGGAGCACAAGTCCTCCCTCCCCAGGTAGTGTGTTGCACACAGTGACTTCCTTCCAACGTGTGCAGTATGGAAAAGGGAAGGAAGGCAACACCGTAGAGGAGTAAGCTGACAAACATCACCTCAGTCAGGGGATCAAGGTAAACATCAACAGGGACAAGTCATATTCATAGCACAGACCCTATTCCCTCACCTCTATGGTCTTCATCCCCTAAAACCCTGTTAATCATAAGACAAAGCAATCAAACAAACCCAAATTAAGGGACTTTCCACAAAATACCGGATCAGTACTTCTGAAAACTGTCAAGGTCATCAAAAAAAGGAAAATGAGATACTGTCACTGCCAACCGGTGACTGCCCTAAAGAGACGTGAGGACTAAATTGATTGGACTAATGTTGAGTATCTGGGAACTCTCCATTGCCTTTGCAACTTTTTGTAAATCTAAAACTACTCTAAAATAATAAATATATTTAAAGGAAAAAAAAAAATCCTGGTCTAAGCTCCACCTAAAGGGATTTGGATTCAATCCAGGAATACTGCTATGAAAAGAAGCTAACAGGAATACAGAGTAATGGGCAACAAATGCACAAAACCCACCTCTAAAGAATTTCTTCAATCTACCCCCAGCACTTCATTACTCATCCAGTGCATTCATTCATGTATGCAATGAACATTTATAGAAAGCCTACTGTGTGCCAGGAGCTCTGCAAGGTACTGTGAATCAAAACCTACCAAGGCACTGTTTTCTAAATAGTGAGCCACAAACCATTAGTGGGTCATCAAACCAATATAGTGGGTTGCACCTTGCGTTTTTTCCCTAATGAAGGACTTAAAAAATATGGGTGCGGGGGCATCTGGGTGATTCAGTCGGTTGGGCATTTAACTCTTGATTTCAGCTTGTGTCATGATCTCAGGGTTGTGAGATCACATCTGATTGAAGCACAGAGCCTGCTTAGGATTCTCACTTCCCTTATCCCTCTGCCCCTTCCCTGTAAAAAAAAAAAAAACAAAAGAAAAAAATCAGAATGCAATTATCAGAGAAAAACTTTGCTTTGGGGAAATTATTTTGAGGATGTATGTGTTTGTTCTGGACGATGATGTAAAATGCACTTCTTAAGGTAGGTTAAAGTCAAAAGAATTTGAAAGCTAAGCAATAACTTATGCCCCTGGCTTCAAATTGCTTAAATTTAGTAGAAGAAAAGATAATAGTAAATCTTAGATTTTTTAACTACAGCATAATGAAACTGTTTTCTATGATTCAGACACACAAAAAAAGGTACAATGCCGACCAGTTCACACAATCTTAGCCTAAGTTGTATCATTGCATATTTATAGTGATTTACTTATAATTTATTCTACATGGACGAATAGAGTGATGTCTCCCTCCCAGATTCATATATTGTGGCCTTAACTCCAAAGTAACAGTATTTGGAAATAGAGCCTTTAGGGCGATATTAAGGTTAAATGAGGTCATTCAGGTGGGGCTCTAACTGACAGAATTTGGATCTTTAAAGGAAGAAAAGACATTGGAGCTCTGTCTCCGTGACCACAGATTAGAGAACATGTGAGGATACAGTGAGAACGTGGCCCACTCCAAGCCAAGAAGAGAGGTCGCATCAGACACCAACCCTGATGGCACCTTGATCTTTGATTTCTAGCCTCTAGAACTGTGAGAGAATAAATCTCTGTTGTTTAAGCCACCTGGTATGCAGTATTTTGTGAGGGTAACCCTAGCAGACTGATACTATACCTCCAAAAGGAACTTAACACAGCCAACTAGCTAAGATACTCAGCCAAGCTATGAAAGTTAAAGATCTGGCTCTCAGTTGTTGAGCACATTTTCTTTACAAATGGCCTAACAAATTCCTGATGGTATATTTCTTTTTTTTTTTTTTAAAGATTTTATTTATTTATTTGACAGAGAGAGATCACAAGTAGGCAGAGAGGCAAGCAGAGAGAGTGAGAGGGAAGCAGGCTCCCTGCCGAGCAGAGAGCCCGATGCGGGACTCGATCCCAGGACCCTGAGATCATGACCTGAGCCGAAGGCAGTGGCCCAAACCACTGAGCCACCCAGGCGCCCCTGATGGTATATTTCTATAGAAATGCATACACCCAGGGGTGCCTGGTGGCTGAGTCGGTTAAGTGTCTGCCATTGGTTCAGGTCATGATCCCAGAGTTCCAGAATGGAGCCCCAAGTTGGGCTCCCTGCTCAGTGGGGAGTCTGCTGCTCCTTCTTCCTTCCCTCTGGGCCCCCTCCCCATTCATGCTCTCTCTTTCACTCACTCCCTTGCTCAAATAAGTAAAAATCTAAAAAAAAAAAAAAAAAAAAGCGTACATTCATGATTTTCCAATAATTCAATTTTACACAGTCTCTGATTTGTTTACTAACTTAACTGTTATTTTAAGCCAGAATATATACACATTTCTAATCTCTAGATCACTTCCATAAGTACACAAGGATGCTTAAGATCAATTAGTATTTGATCCTACGTATGACCCATAAATCATTACAACTACTGGCAAGCAGATGGAAAATTTTCTATCTAAAGATGGAAAAAGTCATTTTTTTAACTGAAGATTTCCAGGTTGGACCAATGCACCTTAGGCATCTCAAAAGCAAATTAAGCATATTAATACAACCTAGCATTGATATTTTGTCTGAAGTATAAAGTAATTAAGAAGTTAAATCTAAGTATTCAGAACGAAAAGTGAAATTGCAAATAAGAGCCTCCTTTTTGTTGCTTTCACAATTTCCAGAAAAGAGGCTAAGGAGGAAGAGAAAACAGAACAAAAGAATAGTTGGAAGGAACAGGGGAGAAGGAGTGAAAGGACAGATAGGAGGGTGCATAGAATACTGAAATACAAGAGAATAAAATGACAACAGCCACTGATCCCCACTCACCCTGAGTATACCTTTCCCCCAGTTTCCACTGAGCCACACTGAAAAGGACCTATAAAGTTACCAGTACACTCAGATTCTAAGGTTGTGCCACCGTGAAAGCGTGTTTAAGTGTTCCTCTTTTGAAATGAGGTTAGATCTTTGAAACAATCTCTTCACTGGGAAACACTTTGCTCTGCTGGGAAAATCGTAATCACGTCTGCTAAACTATTACACATCCCTTCTCATTATCTCAATTTCTCCAATCTTGCTAATATGGGTACAGGCTCACATATAATAAGATCCTAAAGAAAGGATTTGGATGTTCTCAACTGCCTCAGCGTATCATTCATTTTGTGAGAAAAAACAAGTGACTTACAGAATTTTAAGGGAAAAACAAGGTCAAGGAAATATAAAGAAACCAAAATTCCCAACAGAACGGTCCCTTTGAAGTTGCAGCCCCTCAAAGAATTTAACTGAGGGTACATTTAGCTCTTTATCAAGTTTAGTTATTACAATTTTATGTTATAACCAAAACAGAGGTCTTTTGTAAAGTTAATTATTTACCTATATACAGTTACTGTATAAGCCATTAACTTTTGAAACATCTTTGTCTCTTTTGAATACTCTAGAGTTAACTGTTTCTCTCATAAACACTCCAGAATATATTAGTATAAAACACATTAGATCTTTCAAATTACATTTTTTAAAAGTCGGATCTCTGGGGTCGCCTGGGTGGCTCAGTCGGTTGAGCATCACTCTTGATTTTGGCTCAGGTCATGATCTCAGGGTCGTGAGATGGAGCCCCCCATCAGGCTCCTCACTCAGCAGAGAGTCTGCTAGAGATTCTTTCCCTCCCTTTCCCTCTGCCTCTTCCACTTCACCCCTGCCTCTCTCTCAAATAAATAAATATATCTTTAAAAAAAAAATCCAATCTCTGTCATTTCCTAATGCAAATGTTTTTATCTTAATTGTGGTGGCAGCTCCAAAGGTAAACACATTTATCAAAACTCAAGTGGTATAGTGAGATTGGTTATATTTTATTGTTTATAAGTTAGAAATCAGGAGAGCTGAGAAAAAAGAAAGCCTCTACCAAGGGTTATAAGGATGTAGAAACCGAAATAGGAAAAAAAAAAAAAAGCTTAAGTTAAAAAGAAAGCCATGCCACTACTAGGAGGAAGAATTTAAAAGAGAAATTTAAAAAAATCACTATTGCGTGCTAATTTTAGGGTGCCACTGTAATTTGAGCTGTACTTTCTCAATGGTGAAATACATAAAAGAGAACATTCCCTAAGATCCTGATATCTGACAATAGAAGAAAAGAAGAAAATCTGGATAAACTAGCTCTATTCTGGACAAACAACTACGATTTTCTTTGCTCCACTTCTGGGCTGCCGAGGGCGTGAAGAATGTCAAGTAGCCAAAGTAAATGGACCCCACAAAGCACACAGCATATGATGCACGTGGAACTACACTAGCATCCGTGTTGTGTTTTCCTTATTATAAAAAAACAGCCTTGTTTTAGAAGTTTAGGAAGAACTGGAAAACGTTTTAAATAGTAATTATTATTATTACAATTTAATATTAATTTAAATTTAAATTAATTTAAATATTGCTATTTAATATTATATTACTATAATAATAACTTCTCTCACCATCTAATTACAATTATGAATTACAACTATTACAATGAATTACAATTATGAATATGCCTTCCGTTTTTTTCTACTATTGAGATGATCTGGAATAGATAGAGTCTTGAATCTGGCCTCAATCTGAACACAAACTTCTTCCCATGACATTCCTTTGTCAGCATGAGGAGGAAATATTATTTATACAGGTTGTACCTAAATCCACTGTATAGCAATATCACAAAGCAACCGTTCTTCAGTTATTGTACCTCTGTATTATCAGTTTTTTAAAAAAAAATCACAAAGAATGTAGTAAACATCTTTACATATAAAGTGTTCGGGTTACTTAAAAATTACTTTCTGGGGGCGCCTGGGTGGCTCAGTGGGTTAAAGCCTCTGCCTACGGCTCAGGTCATGATCCCAGGGTCCTGGGATCGAGCCCCACATCCGGCTCTCTGCTCAGCAGGGAGCCTGCTTCCCTTCCTCTCTCTGCCTGCCTCTCCGCCTACTTGTGATCTCTCTCTCTGTCAAATAAATAAATAAAATCTTAAAAAAAAAATTACTTTCTGAGGTAAGGAATGCCTTCCTAAGTTCGACACAAACTCCAAAAGCCATGAAAAAAAAAAAGATAAATTCAACTATATAACGAAATCAAAATTTTGACATGGCAAAACACACCATAGGCAGTTACAAGACAACAAACTGGGGGGGAACTCATGATAAAGGGCTAATTTCCTTAATATATATAGAGAGTATGTCTACAGATCAGTAAGGAAAAGAACAACTCAACAGAAAAATGAGCAAAGGACAGGGACAGACATAGTTCATTTAGTGAAGAGTATGCAGATAGCTCTTACATCTATTAAAAGACACTCCTTTTAATCTTAAGAGAAATGCAAATTAAAACAGTGCTGAGATTTTTTACTTATCACACTGGCAAAGATTCCAAGAGCTTAACACATATTGCTCTGTCAAAGGTCTAGAAAAAGGACTGTCACCCTTCCCCAAGAGGAAGCTCTTCATGTCCCGACATGTAACAAATCACCAAGGTCTTAGTAAGTCAAACAGCCAATACTGACCAGCTTAGATAGCGTGTTATCATTTGTGTAAAAATGTAGCGTGGTGAGGGGATGATACCCCTTCCCTCCCCCCCACACTTAAACACAGGCATTTGGATGAATAACGAACAAAAGTACTTGGAAAAGAAACACACGGTTTTCCGTAAACCCTAGTGTGTGGGGTTCAGAGGAGCAAGCAAACTTCTTCACTGCTCATGCTTTAGTGCCTTTTGAATTGAAAAACATTTTACTACATTCCTATTAGAAGAATAAAAGTCCAATTAAAGAAAATAAAATTTGAGTTATTTCTTTGGGATAGATATCTAAAAGTAGAATCTTCCTGCCAAAGAGTCTAAACATTATAAGACTATTGACTGTGGAACTATTGACTGTGGAACTGTAAGCCCTTTCCCAAAGGACTTACACTCTATTTCTGGTAAAATATGTGTACCATATTCCAATATGGAACAATATGAGTATCCAATAGGAGTATCTTTTCACAGGCATTATAGGCTACACAAGAGTCACTCTGGGTTGTTTTTTTTTTTTAAGTGTGGGGTTTTTTTTGGTTTTATTTTGTTTTGCTTTGTTTTTGACAGAGAGAAAAAGAGAGAGCAGCAGGCAGAGCCGCAGGCAAAGGAAGCGGAAAAAGAAGGCTCCCCACTGAACAGAAAGCCTCATACGGGGCTCATCCCAGGACCCAGGGATCATGACCAGAGCTGAAAGCAGACACTTAACTGAGAGCCACCCAGCCAGCCCCCCCAAGATCTTTATCTTTTGAGAAAATGATTAGGAAAATGGCATCAATTTGATTTGCATACTTTGATTACTAGTGAGTTTGAACATTTTCCACCTTTTGCTAGTTCCTTATATTTGCTCCTTGGAGACTTCCAGTCATCACATTTCCCCTTTGCATATTGGAGACAATGTTTTCCATAAAATATACTCTACTGAATATCAATCTTCTCCTTGTCACTTACTGCAACTTTTTTAAACCAGTTTTTAATCTTTTAGTTTGTTTGATAGAATTTTTTTTGTTTTTTAAAGATAGATTTATTTATTTATTTGACATAAGAGACATCACAAGTAGGCAGAAAGGCAGGCGGAGAGAGAGGGGGAAGCAGGCTCCCTGCTGAGCAGAGAGCCCAATGTGGGGCTTGATCCCAGGACCCTGAGATTATGACCCGAGCAGAAGGCATAGGCTTAACCCTCTGAGCCACCCAGGCACCCCTGTTTGACAGAAGTTTTAACCTCTTGTCTGTTCAAATATGGTCCTGACTTCCTCTATCCAGTTTAGTCCAAACTTTCTTTGGTTGCTACTACATACCAGGCAATCAGTAAGCCCTGGAAGTAACTGAGAGGCACGGTCTACCAGGGTGATGGACATGTGCAGGGTAATTCTGATACAACGTAGTCAGTGAAGGTGAAGAACTACATGCGATCATGGACGCACAGCTCTGGGGCACTTAGCTCAACGGAGCAGCAGAGACCAATTTTCTAAGAGATGATTCTACACATTTAGAAGATGAAGATATTTGAGTGGGATGAGCAGACTAGGTACCATGGACTGAGTGTCCACACTCCGTGCAAATTCATATATTGAAGTCCTAATGCCAATGTGACAGTATCTGGAGCTGGGACCTTTGGAAGATACTTGGGTTCAGGGGCGCCTGGGTGGCTCAGTGGGTTAAGCCGCTGCCTTCGGCTCAGGTCATGATCTCGGGGTCCTGGGATCGAGTCCCACATCGGGCTCTCTGCTCAGCAGGGAGCCTGCTTCCCTCTCTCTCTCTCTCTCTGCAAAAAAAAAAAAAAAAAAAAAAAAAAAGATACTTGGGTTCAGATGAGGTCATGAGAGTAGAGCCTCTCTAGAGGCTACTCTCCAGAGGGCAGAGGGTAGTGAAGGGATTAGTGCCCTTATAAGGGGGATGATGAGACCAGAACTCTCTGTCTACAGGCACAAACCAAGGGAAAGCTACCGCGGGGTGGAACTGGGAAAAGGACCCTCACTAGAAACCCAACCCTGCTGGCACCCTGATCTTGGACTTCCAGGCTCCAGAACTGTGAGAAGTGTTCCTTGATTAAGCCACCCAGTCAACAGTAATCTGTTACAGCATCCTGAACTAAGAAACTCGTACTGAGAAGTGGGCATGCTTTAGCAAATGCCTGAGAATCTGTATGAGACTTTGGAACTGGGTAGAGGTTGAGAATCTGAATGAGACTTTGGAACTGGGGAGAGGTTGGAGAAGATTTGAGGTGCATGCTAGGAAAAGCCGAGGTTGCTTGTGGAGATGTTTAAAGGAGATTCTGATGAGAGGGTGGGATGAGAGGAGAACCGTAGAGAAGGCTTCCAGCTTCTTGGAGAACACATCTGTAATCCCACAACGAAAATGTTGGTAGCAATATGGATGACAAAGGCCATTCTGCTGAGGATGAGCCACAGATGAGGAACATGCTATTGGACCATGGAGAAATACCAGTGTTTCATGGAAGGAAGAACTTGCAAGCCATGAAATTGGATATTTAGCTGAAAAGATTCTTAAGCAAAGTTTTGAAGGAGTGGCTTGGTTCCTCCTGAAAGCTCATAGTAAAATGTGAGAAGAGAGAAATAAATTGAAGAAGGAAGTGTTAAGCAAAAAGGAAGCAGAACTTAAATATTTGGAAAATTCTCATCTTATCCATCTTGCAAAAAATGAGAAAGCATGTTTGGAAGAGAACACTTAGTGTGTGGGTCTGACTGACTATTTGATAAGATTAGTGCAAGGGTGTGAACCATGATTAGTGACCTAATCAGCCACAGCAGCAGCAGGAACACTGCAGGTTTTTCAACAACGGTGTGACAAAATGAAGGAAGGCTCTCAGACTTCTCAGATCCTACAGGACCTTAGAATTATTTGGTCATGAACATTCACTATTCTTCAAAACAAAGGAAGAAGTACACTGAGGGGGACTCAGAGGTAACTGGGGCTGCAACTCCCACCACAGACCAGGAGTATATGGGCCAGGCTACCCCTACCTCAATTTCAAAGTGTGGGTCCACAGCCCAGCAGAGCTGTGTCAGTGAGGCTGCCCAGAGAAGTGGGGATACAACCCCCACCCAGCAGATCCTCAGAGTCAGAACCTTTTCCCCAGTGAGTCCAAAGGGTAGACCATCCAGCCAAAGAGGATTATTCTCAAACCTTGAGGTCTAAGGGAATATGCCTTCCTGGTTATGGACTTGAGTGAGACTCACTGTCCCTACCTTCTTTCCTATTTCTCCCTTTTGGAATGGGGGTGCCAATCTCATGCCTATCCCACCATCATAGGCTAGAACCACAGAGCTTATTTCCTTTCACAGGTATACAGTTGGGCTGAAATTGTGCCTCAGGCTGAATCATGTAAGTTTCACCCACAGCTGATTTAGAGGATATTTAGAGGACACTTTGGACCTTAGAACTGATGCTTGAATGAGTTAAGACTTTTGGAGCAGGTGGAATGGAATGGATTCATTTTCCATGTGGGAAATTGGGGAAGCCAGGAGAGTAATGCCTTTGTTTGTGTCCTCCCAAAATTCATATGCTAAGGATCTCACCCCCAAATATTATGGTATTTATGGGTGGGCCTTTCAGTTCACTAGGTTTAGAGGGGCTATGGGGGTCATGAAGGTAGAGTCCCAATGGTGGGATTCTCAAAAACTTATGTGGGGATGATGAGACCACGGCTCACCAGCTCCCCGGGTACAATACTAAGGAAAGGTGATGTGAGGACATAACCAGGAAAAGGGTTCTCATCAAAAGCCCAACGCTGCTGGCACCCTGATCTTAGACTTCCAGCCTCCAGAACTGTGAGAAATAAAGGTTTGCTCTTTAACTCACTCTATGGTAACTTCTAACAGCTTGAACTAAGACACTAGCTAAAGGTAAGACCAGAAGAATCGCATGGATATGTAAATGGCCTGGTATCTACAGGGAACTACCAGTTACTGGTTATCACCAGAGCCTGGAAGAATTGTGAGAGGTAAAGCTAAAGGCCTAGTGAAGGGTCAAGCCCAGACTTGGGATTTATACAACTTGGAAGCAACTGAAGAGGTGTTTTAAGTCATTTAGTTTAGGGTAATTTGTTATGACAACAATAGGAAATGAATACAGACTTTGGTGTCTGGAAGTGGGATGCTTTTATAACAAAAATATGGAAGAGCCCTGGATTCGGGCAGTAGTGGAGGCTAGAAAAATTTTGACAAACATGACAGAAAAAGCCTTTAGTGGGGCACCTGGCTGGCTCCATTGGTGAAGCATCCGACTTTTGATTTTGGCTCAGGTCATGATTTCAGGGTCCTGGGATTGAACCCCAAATAGGGCTCCTCGCTTAGCAGGGAGTCTGCTCAAGATTCTCTCTCTCTCTTCCTCTGCCCTCCCCACCCCCAACATCTTTAAAAATGAAAAAAGAACACCAAACTGTTCATGGAAATATGGGCATTAAAGGTACTACCAGTGAGGCTCAGAAGGAAATGAGAACATGTTACCAGACATAAAGAATGCTACACCTGAAGTTGTAAGTGTAAATCTTCAAGTGTAAAACAAGCTCTATAAAAATTATGGTTAACTTCTATGAAGGAATTGAAAAGCTGCCCCGGGCGCCTGGGTGGCTCAGTGGGTTAAGCCGCTGCCTTCCGCTCAGGTCATGATCTCAGGGTCCTGGGATCGAGTCCCCGCATCGGGCTCTCTGCTCAGCAGGGAGCCTGCTTCCCTCTCTCTCTCTCTCTCTGCCTGCCTCTCTGTCTACTTGTGATCTCTCTCTGTCAAATAAATAAATAAAATCTTAAAAAAAAAAAAAAAGAAAGAGAAAAGCTGCCCCTAGATTCATATGGAAATTCCAGGGAAGCAGAATAACTAAAATAATCTTAAAAAACAAGATCAAAGTTGGAGGGCTCATCCTTCCCTAATTCAAAACTTAATATAAAGCTACAGTAATTAAGACAATGCTGTACTTGTATAAGACTAGGTAGAGATCAGTGGAATAGAATTGAAAGTCCCAAAAGAAACCTATACACCTATGGCCAGGTGATTTTTTTTTTTTTCAATTTCATAAGAGTGCCAAGACCATTCAATGAGAAAAGAATAGTCTTTTTGACAAATGGATAAATAAAATAGGGCATATCCATACAAAGATTTAGCAGTAAAAAGAAACAAAGAGGGACACCTGGGTAGCTCAGTCGGTTGAGCCTCTGCCTTTGGCTCAGGCCATGATCCCAGGGTCCTCAGATCAACTACTGCATTGGGCTCCCTGCTCAGTGAGGAATCTGCTTCTCCCTCTGTCTGCTGTTCCCAATGCTTGTGTTCTCTCTCTCTCTCTCTCTCTCTGAGACAAAGAAATAAAATCTTTTAAAGAAAAAGAAACAAACAACTGGTATATGCTACAACATGGACAGCTTTTGAAAGCATTGTGCTATGTGAAAAGAATCAGTAACAAAGGACAACATATTTTATGATTCCACCTACATGGAATGCGCAGGATAAGCAAATATAGAGACAGAGCAGATTAGTAGTTGCCTAGGGCTGGGGAGATGGAAGGATTGGGAGCAAGAGGTTTCTTTTTTAGATAGTGAAAATGTTCTAGAACTGATTATGGTGATAGATATACAACTCTATGAATATACCAAAAGTTATAGAACTATATACTTTAAATGATTAATTGTACTACATATTAACTATATCTCTAAGTTTTTCTTTTTAAAATAATAAAACCACATCAAGGCACATCATAAATTACTGGAAAGCAATGACAAAGAGAAAATTTCAAAGCAGCTGGAGGAGGAGAAAAGGACATAAAATAAAATGACAAACCACAAATTGGAAGGTAGGCTTCTTATCCCAGAGTTATAAAGGACTACTATAAATAAAAGAGATAAACCACCTGAAATAAAGCTGGGCAAAACATATAAATAGGCACTTAACTGAAAAATAAACTGAAATGGTCAAGAAACAAATGAAAAGATGGTTGACTTCCTTAGTAATCAGATAACATAAATTTTTTAAATGTCAGATACCAGGGCACCTGGTTGCCTTAGTCAGTAGAGCTTCCAGCTTTTGATCTCAGGATCATGAGCTGGAGCCCCAGTTGGGGGGCAGAGCTGACTTTAAAAAAAAGAAAAAAAATCAGGTATCATTTCTCACTGCAAAATTAAAAAATCTGACAAGAATACACTTCTGATGGAAGTATCAAATAGCATAATCAATGTAACCAATAATTTAGACATTCAATGAGTAAAAAAGGGTATACACTAAATATTCCAGAAATTCTATTATTAGGTATAAATCATAGAAAAATGGATATATATGTATATGTACACCAGGATATATGTAGAAGAATATATCTCAAAATAGAAGCAAACCTGTTCATAGTAGCAAAAAATCCAAATGTCCATCAACAGGAAAATGAATAACTTGTGGCATATAATGACAATCTTTATGCCTAACAATGGACATAGTTAAGGGCACCTGGCTGGTTCAGTCGTTTAAGCCTCCAACTCGTGGTTTCAGCTCAGGTCATGCTCTCATGGTCGTGAGATGGAGCCCTGGACAGGCTCGCACTGGGCATGGAGCCTGCTTAAGATTCTCTCTGTCTCAAAGAAGATGTGGTATATGTACGCATGTATATGTGTATGTATGTGTGTTTGTGTGTATGTGTGTGCAATGGAATATTACTCAGCCCTCAAAAAGAATGAAATCTGGACATTTGCAATGACGTTGATGGAACTAGAGTGTCATCTAAGCGAAATAAGTCAGAGAAAGAAAAATACCATATGATTTCATTCATATGTGGGATTTAAGAAACAAAACAGATGAACATAGGGGAAGGGAAGGAAAAAATAAAGTAAGAGGAAAACAGAGGAGGCAAACCAGAAGAGATTCTTAACTACGGGGAATAAACTGAGGGTTGTGGAGGGGAGTGGGGGATGGGATAAGTAGGTGATGAGCATTAAAGAAGGCACTTGAAGTAATGAGCTTTGGGTGTTGTATGCAACTGAGGAATCACTGAATTCTACCTCAGAAACTAATAATACAGTATATGTTAATTAAATTGAATTTAAATTAAAAATTAAAAAGATTCTCTCTCTCTCTCCCTCTGCCCCATCCCCCATGCTCATTTTATCTCTGTCTCTCTTTCTCAAATAAATCTTTATTTAAAATGGACATAATTAGAGTTAGTTTCCAAAAAGCAGGCCTCCAGATAATTTATATCATAATTCTACTTATAATGCTAAGCAATATTCACAGAAAGGTAAACTATAAAGGGAATGATAAATACAAAAATCTGCCTAGTGGTAACACAAAGGGACATGAAGGAAGGATTTAGAGAGGAACTCAGAGAACTTTGAAGTTAACAGGAAGTAGTAAAGACAGAGGGTTGCAAAGTACTCGAAATAGAAAATACTTCTATTCAGGGTTTCTGGATGTCTCAGTCCGGGGGACATGCAACTCCTGATCTTGGGATTGTGAGTTTGAGCCCCATGCATAGAAATTACTTAAAAACCTTTTAAAAAATAGAAAATACTGTATAATTTGCATATCTAGTCAATGTCTCATTAAAAACCATTTCTAAAAAAACAAATGGGTGAAGAACTAGAGAGAGCTAAATTTAAATATTCTTTAAAACACTTGAGTGGGAAGAGGAGAGAGTAAAGATAGTGGTTAGAAGGGGCCCAAGGTAAAGGGAGGGTTTGGCTTTATTCTTTTCCAGAAAAAGAAATGGTTCAGCAAACATATCTGCTAAGAAATGAAAACCAGTAGAGACATTGAGATTAGCAGGTAAGGGCAGTAGTGGTGGGAAGGGCAGAAAGCAGCATTCACTGCTCTGAGCCTTTTACCTGCCTCTCCTGTCATGGCCGCTCTATCACCAGTCCCATCTCTCAAATGGAAAAACTGAACCACAGAGAAGTTAAGCAACATGCCCAGGATCAGACATTTGAAAACTATGAAACCGTATTCCAGCCTGGCAGACTCTGGCCCCAGAGCCAGGATTTTTTTAACCTCTGCGCTGCTAACCTCTGGCTATAATGGAGGGAGCCAAGTCCTACAGGAGCAAAGACAGATCCTGACCAAGAAAGATAATTCTGAGGTTCACGAAGAGGAGGGTAAACGGCACTGGTGGGGAAGGACAGATGGGAAGAAAGCAGTTCACAAGTTCACAACTTAGAGTCTCCCCTCCCCCCCAACTTTTTCATGAGGTAGGTGGTCAGGTTGTTTGTTGAAAGTGGAGTGGAGACTGGGTGGAATTAAAAATATTTGAGAGTTGAGTGGACCTAAGACTAACAAAGGGAACACGTCACATACACCTATTGTGTAGAATTTGGACCTCCTGTCCTGACTGATTTGTTCTCTTCTCCTCTTGATCTTGACTGGTTGAACTCAAGTAAATTAAATGTCCATAATACAATTCTACTGTAAAGTCTTTGATACCAGCCACCAGAGCTCACTTAGCTTTCCTGCTTAGAACCCCTAAACTTTATCTTTTGTATGTCGTTCTCCTGTCCGCCAAGGAGAAAACAGCTAGCTCTCTTTGACATTTCTGCCTTCATAATTGGATCATAAATTTATTCAAGGGAGTAAGACCATGGTTTGCAAAGAACAAGCATATAATATTTATATCTCTGTCCTGGCTCATTCAATAATTGCATTTCTATACATATCTCTGAAACAAATTACAATGTAGAAAAATAGACTTAAGTGCTACCAAAATCTATGTATTTTTACATAGATTTAAAACCCTTAAAGTCTCTTTACACAATCATTTTTAGCAATAAGCTCTTATCTTTCCATAATATCAGTCCAATTGTCCAAATTACCAAATTCCAAATTAATGATCTTTTCCTATAGTCTATGAAATCTCCCAATTTAGGGAACTGTATCTCTTACTCTTTTATTACAAATAAATACCTTCAGGCAAAACCCAGTGACAAATATTCAGAAATTAAGTGGAAAAAAATAATTTTAAAACAATTTAGTAGGTTATATTTAGCAACATATATTAAAGTCTAATTAGCTGTAGACATTAGCATAATCAGATTATATTATATTGCCTCAAATAGGTAATTTATTTCCCCAAATTTCTCTATATATCATGCAATTAAATTGCAAAATATATTTCAAAAAATAACGAAACCACTCAATACAGGAAACCGCAGTAAGCAAAAGACTAGGACACAGGGAAACCAGTAACTGCAACATGTATGTGTTTAATGAAAAAAAAATCTGTTCAGGCATATATTCAGATGCCAAGTAACTTCACTAGAATTTTCTTCCAGAAATTCTACTTTATTGCTGTGATCCCTTTGCATTATCATGTGTTGCTACACTAAAAGGATTGTAAAGGATAATGATCTACTTTTATTTTTGTCACAAACAGTATCTTCCCTGATGCCCTTTAAGCCAACGTTTCAAATGTTCTTGACCACAACCAACAGTAAGAAAAATTTCATATTGCAACCTAATACAAAAATATTCATGAAGTTCACATAATATTTATCTTACTAATACTGATGCACTTTTTATTTAAATACTGGTTTTATTCTACCAAATAAAACAAGAGTTTAAAAAAAACTGCTTCAATTATTTTATTTTACTCGTGTGTGTGTGTGTGTGTGTGTATGTTTTGAGAGAGTGCGAACAACTCAGCCTGGGGAGAGTCAGAGAGAGAGAGAGACAGAGAGAAAATCTCAATCTCAAGCAGGCTCCATACCCAGCACAGAGCCCAATTGGGGAGGAAGGATATGCTCTTATCTCACAACCCGGAGATCATGACCTGAGCTGAAATCAAGAGTCCGGCGTTTAATGGACTGAGAAACCCAGAGGCCCCTACTCACATGTTATTTTTTTTTTTAAGGTTTTATTTATTTGACACAGAGAGAGAGAGAGATCACAAGTAGACAGAGCAGCAGGCAGAGAGAGAGGGGGAAGCAGGCTTCCTCCTGAGCAGGGAGCCTGATGCAGGACTCAATCCCAGAACCTCGAGATCATGACCTGAGCCAAAGGCAGAGGCTTAACCCACTGAGCCATTCAGGTGCCCCTCACATGTTATTTTTAATAACATGATTCTAGGTTGTTATTCAGAAGATGAATATGATTTGCCCTAGTACTAGAACAAGTGAAACTGGCTCCCACGGATGGTATATCTCTCCGCATCCATACCATGCCACACAAGATGGAAGAGTGAATCACCACCTAGGGAAGAGCAAAGAAAAGGTTGGCAGAACCATTCTGCTATAATCTGACCAGGGTCCTCCGGAATTATGTAAAGTATTATAGCAAAAAGAATACAACACTGAATTTAGAATTAAGTCCAACTTTTACCATGTTGGGCAGGACACTTTGCAGAGATTTAATGTTCTCATCTGTGATGAATAACACAGGCCAGGGGTTCACTCTCTTATCCACTAATCTATTCCCAGAGCCTAGAACAGTACTTGGCATGTAGTAAGTGCACAACAGAAATTGTTGAATGAATGAATATCTTGTTCATATGGTTGCAAGCAGGATATTGTCCAATTATGGGATTGCTTCTAAATTCAGTCTGGGGGTACCTGGGTGGCTCAGTGGGTTAAAGCCTCTGCCTTCGGCTCAGGTCATGATCCCAGGGTCCTGGGATCGAGCCCCGCATCAGGCTCTCTGCTCTGCAGGGAGCCTGTTTCCTCCTCTCTCTCTCTCTCTCTCTGCTTGCCTCTCTGCCTACTTATGATCTCTGTCTGTCAAATAAATAAAATCTTTAAAAAAAAAAAAATAAATTCAGTCTGAAATAATTGGAGACCCAATATGTGGAAGTTTCATACTACCAAGTAATTGACTAAGTGCCTTTTTTTTCCCAAGAAAAAAATAAATGGGGTTAGGAGGACTTTCTTATTTTTCTTTTCTAACCAGCATGTTTGTAACATTTTGCCCTCTTAAACCACAAATGTAAAAACTGAGCCACTCTTGGGGCTCCTGGGTGGCTCCGTGGGTTAAGCCTCTGCCTTCGGCTCAGGTTATGATCTCAGGGTCCTGGGATCGAGCCCCACATCAGGCTCTCTGCTCAGCAGTGAGCCAGCTTCCACCCCCCATCCCCCACTGCCTACCTCTCTGCCTACTTGTGATCTCTCTGTCAAATAAATAAATAAAATCTTAAAAAAAAAAAACTGAGCTATACCAAAACCATTTAACTCCTTCTTGGTACCAAACAGATGATTGAAGAGGGCCCCAGAACAAAATTGTAAATGACAGTACTTGAATTTTCAGCCAAACCTGTATACTGGTAAATGTTCTGAAATTATTTTGGCTGATGCTCAATCATATTATCCTTATTAGCTATAACCTCAACTTGACAAGATAAATTATTCATCGTTAATTCTTGAGTAATTCTTTTAGTTACACTATTATGCCTGCCTCTATGAGGAATACAAAAGATGCCAGTCATTGCAATCTTAACATGATTTATCAGAAAACTGTCTACTAACTATGCAAATACTGTCTGATTAAGTATAATTAGTATAGATAGTAAGGCCTTAAGATATGTGGATAAAACTCATCACCTAAAATTCTAGGATTCAGGAATGGTAAATGCATGGCAAATGATCGTTTTCTTCACTCTCTGGTACCTTGATGAGGTCAATTACTGATCACAGTTTTTTGGCCAGTGAACATAGATAGGACCTCTAAATTCTTCCCTCTAGGCAGTCACAACCAGATATGATGACTTATTTGTCATCTCTGGATTCAAGACTCTTTTAGTGGTTGGAGAAAAGTCTTTGCTTATATTAACTACCACGTGAATCTTGTCCAAATATACACCAAAAAGAACACATCTAACCCCCAAATCTACTTTTCTAATGGAAGAGGTATCCATTTTCCTAAGTAGTCTAACAAAATGATACTATTTAACTTTAGATCTTAAATTACTTATGTCAAATGGTGATTGTGGTACACCAATCCAATAAAGGAAGACACTTTATGATCATGAAGGCTCATTCTGTAACAAATCACACATGATATTATAAAAATATATATATATGTTCATTGTAACAACACAAAAGCACCTATGTAAAAATTAGAAGTTTACCAGCTCCTTTAATAGTCCATTCCCCAGAGGTAGACAGGATTAAGTTCGGTGAACATCCTTTCAAACTCCCTTTATATTTATATTAGGAAAAAGTGTGTGTGTGTATTCACGTCTGAGTTATACCAGAGCTATTTTCTTTATGAAAATATTTCCAGCAATTTTAAATTTGAAAATGACCTACCGTATTTAATAGATGAATGATAATGCAAATGTTGTATCTTGTACCTAACACAGCTCAGGGTTCGATATAAAACACTGGAAAAATGCATTAACCCAACACTTTTTCCCCAACATGTTATAATGAAAATTCCACCCAAATTTTGTTGAAGCTAAAAAAAAAAATGGAAACTTCTATTGAAAAATATCCTTTACATATGGTGGTATGACATACACAGAAAGAGGAAGGTCTCATTTCTTTTTAAGGAAAAATATGAAATATGAGAAATGAGCACTGAGAGGCACAGATATTCATATCCATAGTTATTCATGAAAATACACTTGCCAAGATGCAAGGTATTTAGCAGAGAAGGAAGCTCGCCAAGTGCTTAGTTTGATACTTTCATTTTACATATAAGGAAGCAGATTCAAAGGTCACAAAGCCAAGAACAGAGGCAGCATGAGAATCACAACCCACCGTCTCTTGCTGTGCTCGCCACACAAAACCACATGGCCTCGGCATTCTTTAATGTGAGGAAATGTGTTTATATGGATTGAGGTTTATATGGCTTAAACACAATTGCCTTTATTCCCAAATCTCGCTCCTTAGGATCCCGCTCACCTGCAAAGCTTGAGGTAACATCAAACCTATGTCTTGATTGGGTTCTGTATCACAGAGATAGATGCATGTTCCAGATAAATAGCAGCCCTATAATTTGGGCTAAAATGTAGCCTTTGATAGTTCTTATACTAGTAACACTCTTACTTCTGAAAGCAGATACACTTTTCCATAATGATACAGCAGAAGCTCAACACAGAAAACAGACAAAAGGAAACCAGAGTTGGAGCAGGAACATGTAAAAGAGATTTCACTTTACTTTTCCCTTATCCCTTCTCCTAACCCCCATCTACCTTGGGGCAACCTGGAGGAACCCTAGAGCTCCAGAGAATTCATTTAAACAACTTTATATATTTTGACACATTCACCTTTATTAAGCCACATCAACACCTATACAAAGACAGAGTAATTGGGGCGCCTGGGTGGCTCAGTGGGTTAAGTCTCTGCCTTCCGCTCAGGTCATGATCTCAGGGTTCTGGGATCGAGCCCCACATTGGGCTCTCTGCTCAGTGGGGAGCCTGCTTCTCCATCTCTTTCTGCCTGCCTCTCTGTCTACTTGTGACCTGTCAAATAAATAAATAAAATCTAAAAAAAAAAAGAGTAATTGACATTTTACGCATAGCAAATTGATAACAGGTGGTGTTCTATTTACCTTTTGGTTGCTAACAATTTTCTACTCTGATTTTTCTCAACATTAAAAAACTATTAATATCTTCTTCTGTCTCAGATAATGTGTATATTAAAACATTTTTCTTCTGATCACAGACCCACCCACTTCTCCACCGTCCCTGCCATGTCCCCAGCCCAGGGCTGTTCCATCACTAGCAAGAGGGGCACAAGCCCATTGCCAGCTTCATGCAGGCACACTGCTCACAGTGGTCCAGAGAACCAGACCCTTCCCTGCTCACCTGCCAACGTACCCCCAAACCCCAAACCTTCAAGCGGCTAAAGATGTTATATTCCCCTCAATCCTCTTGCAAAAATGACACCAAAATTAGTTCCATCAGTTCACACTTCTGAGCCCCCTACCCCAAAGCCCAGTCTAAGTAATTAGGCCCCTGGGGTCAGGGGTTGTTGCTGGGAGGGGATGCTGCAGGCCATCCCATTTCCTCTGCACTACTCACCTCCATTCCTCTCACCACTAGATGCTGCTTTTATCTTCCTTTAGCCTAAATTCTTCAGGTTTGTGGACCTGTACAAGTGGATGGTCAATTTAGAAGCTACTTACTATTGTGGTTGTGGCTTCAGCCAGATCTCAATCTAAGTTCAGGCTGAGCCAAGACCTGATAATCTCTAATAAGAGAGACTCAAAATTCATACACATATACTGAAGCTAGAATTGGTGTAGTTGCTGAAAGAGTCCTCAAAGGTAAATTCTCACATACTAGAATTTCTCCAAGGGACAATGACCTCCAACTTAAGAGAGATTATCATGACTAAATCAAAATCATGAACACCTGACAGGTGGTTGACAAAGCTAAGCAAATGCCAGTGATCTGGGAGCCCTGAAAAGGGAGACTTAAAGCGAAGCATTACAGTCAATGCATCTCTACCACTGTGCAGAGGAGAGACCAGCTGTGGGCTCATTGACTGGTGAAGGGGAGCTCACAGGCTTCCTTGGCTTCGTGACACTATCATGGAGGATCAGTCAACTCTTCTGTTCTCTTTCCTCAACAAGTTGCCCTCCAGCCTTTACCTGGTTGCCTCTGCCATAATGTAAATGCCTCAACCTTCTAATCTGAAAAGGCAAGTGGGCCTGCTAGTCACTTTCATCTTTCAGGTGTAAATTAATAAGCTAAAAATGGGATGATTTAGACAGATTTGGATTTGTTTACTTACTGTGACTTAGACCCACAGGTCCTGCTAGCATCTGGGCAGAACTCAAAGGCCTTTGTGTCTGATAACAAAGGCCCCCAAAACCTCTCCAGACACCTGCCCTCCACTTTCCTTCCCTAGGGATCCTATGACTTCCTGACCTCTAAACTCTGTTCGAAGAATAGGGGAGAATTATTTATACTTTGATAAATGCTCTTCACAGCCCTAACCCAAACTCTCTCAGGTGTTTTCAGTATATTTAGCAAATGTATTCAATAGATAGTTAATGCTTATTGTAACTAATGACTAAAGAGGCTAAGACGCCTTGTGAATTTCAGGAAGCCTTGTAATTGGCAGAGGAAATTTGCCTTGCCTCTAGTATTCTCCCAGGGACGCTGTGCAGCAAGGAAAACTGCTTTGGTCTTTCCGGATACCTGGGATTCGCTGTTGGGGATGAGCCTCAAGGTCCCAGTTATCTATTCTCTTACTCCTTCAGCTCTCTATCCCTAATGCCATCAGCAGGGGACCATAGTTTGAAAGGCCATTCTGACCCCTGCAGGAAGGCTGCAGTCCACTCTCCTCCACCATGAAAAGCTCTCAAACCTTTTGGGAGACTGTGCCATACCCAGTTGGCATTTACATTCACTCCACCACTTGTTTCTTCACTACTTCTTGGGCTATCTGTTGACTTTTTACCTTGAGTATCACCTACAGCACCCAACACTATCCTAGGCATATGCAGTTCTGATTGCTTAAGGTTAAAAATGCTAAATTGAGGGGCGCCTGAGTGGCTCAGTGGGTGTAGTGTCTGCCTTTGGCTCAGGTCACGATCCCAGGATCTTGGGATCCAGTCCTGCACTGGGCTCCCTGCTCAGCAGGAAGTCTACTTCTCCCTCTCCCTCTCTCCCCGCCCCACCCCCAGCTCTTGCTCTCTAGCATGTGCAGGCTCTCTCAAATAGATAAAATCTTTTTAAAAATGCTAAATTGAGAGTTATGAAGTTGGGAATCCTTTGCAGGTAAAAGGAGAAAGATGATCCATGAAGATTAAAGGCACACCTTCATTAAGGAAAAAAAAAATGAACCAAAGCTGGAGGCTGCTCTCCAAAACATTCTTTCTTTATAGTTTTCTGCATCCTTGTTTTACATCGAAGAGAGTCTTGGTTATACTTCTCCATTGCAAATTACCAATTAACATTCTAATTAAGATCTGACCCACAGCCATGATCCATGATCCCCTCCCCGACCTCTCCAGGGACCAGACATATGTGACAGGGGATATGCAAGGAAATAGTTTTGCACCAGAATCACCACCAGCTGCAGATGAAAGCAGTTAAGTGGCTGAGCAATAAGCTACTTTTCTAGTAATATTACAACACATTACTGGAAGTTGGAGAGAGGGACTCCCCATTTTAGAGCTCATCCATATAGGACTTCCTTATGGCTTTTCCATGGTCTCCCTCTCCCAATCCCACCCATAAACCCAAGAAAAATGTAATTTTCATAGAAATCAACAATGAGAAGTGGAGAATCACTGGGTGCTGCTGTTAGTGAAGGAGTTGTAACAGACACCCACGGTTACAGCCTTTGGCCCTTTAAACACCAGGGAGGGGCGAATTCAGCCAGAACCCCATCAGCAACAGTGAGGAGCAGGAGAAACGCAGACACAAAATCACAAAAGACAGAGCTTCTCCCTTCAGTTCAGCTACCCCTTACCTATACGACTTTCACAAGCCAGCCTGGCCCAACTCCAACTGGAAAAGGAGGACAGAGCTATCTGCCTGGCTCACGGGTGCTTCTACTAGGATCAAGTAAGGGGAGATAAGAACAGCAAGAGTAGAGGCCAGTGGAGACTGAGGCCTTATCACAGCTAGGTGCCTCTTAAGCATCATAGCTGTTAATCCTCACAAGTCTCCTGGAGATCGTATTATCCTCATTTTACAAATGAGCAGACGCAGGTAGTTAAAGTCATCAGTCAAACTCAGAACTGTTGAACCCATGCTTTAACCACCACACTATACTGCCTCCCACTATGTTCTGAAATAACTTTGAAAACTAAGAGTCCATACACATTGAATCCCTGAAGAAGCTGTTTGATTTCACCACTTTTATGTTTTACTCTTCCCTCCCAACAAGTACCCCCCTCTCTACCAATTCTACCGAACTCCGTACTCTTCCCAACCTCCTCCTCATTACTTCTTTTTTTATTCCTCTTGCAGCTTTCCTCTTGTGCTTTCTCCTCTATTAAATCATATTAAGCTTTCCTAATTAACACAATGAAAACCACCCCAGAAAGGGCATTTTTAAAAATACGCATATAACAGACTTTATCTGAATATTATTTTTAAGTAGAGATAAATATTTAGTAAGAATGCAGGACACATTGAAAAGTTTGTTGTTTTTGACAACCCCTTTCTTGGATTAACTTTAAACTCAGCTGAGACTTTTACAAAGATAAAATGACAGAAAGCTTAGTAAATTTCGAAAAGAGTCATCATGAAACCAAAAGTCATTTCTACTTTAGATTGTCAGCATATGATTACATTAGAATTTCATCAGATTGAAAAATAAGAACACAGATTTGACTACACAGAGAATCCTCAGTTCTCAAAGCTTTTACAGAAGTGTGATGTTTGAGGCACCTGGATAGCTTAGTGGGTTAAACCTCTGCCTTTGGCTCAGGTCATGATCTCAGGGTCCTGGGATCGAGCCCTGCATCGGGCTCTCTGCTCAGTGGGGAGCCTGCTTCCTCCTCTGTCTCTGCCTGCCTCTCTGCCTACTTGAGATCTCTGTCTGTCAAATAAATAAATAATGTCTTTAAAAAAAAAAAGTGTGATGTTTACCCAGCTCCAGGGTAATGCCCTTCCCCTGAGGCTGATGGGGCTGCTCTTTCTTCTGGGCCACATGGAACTCTGCTCATTCCACAGCGTTATTATCATCTTAACCAGTTTATATAGTGGCCTGTTTCACACACCACTCTCCTCCACTAGCCAGAGGTAGCTAGAACAAAAACCAGCGTTTTATACATCTTTGTATTTCTAAAATGCCTGGTGCATCAATATCCCCAACATAGATCTGTTGAGTAACAGAACCCAAATTCACATTTATCAGGGGAGCATGCAGCCTTCAGCCTGACTGGGATTATCACAGGGCAGGACACACTGCTGATCACTGGCTTTTGATTTGCCTCTATGAAAAATAATCCAAAGCCTTTGGTTTTTTAAGAGGAGGAAATGTACATGGTGCCTTTTCCAAACCATCATCCTGAGATGGGGCAGGCTGGAGCTTGCTTGTATCTCTTCCAGACGATTCTGATTTTCTGAGTTACAGTTTACACCAATACTGTTACAGATCAGACTACCTGAAAGCAAACACTCCTTTTCCCTGGCAAGGTTTTTTCTTCCATTCCCCTCCCACTTAATCCAAACACCACTTGCAGGACCAAAGCATGCGTCCTTTGTGGCCACAGAACCAGAATTGTGGATCGCTATTCCGATTTCTCCCTTTTCCACACTTTGTTCATTCTATACCTTTATTGTGATCTTAACCAGCTTACTGGTTACTTAACCGGGTTACAGGTTACTACTTTACAGGTGAGGAAACACTGTGCTTAAAGTTTGTTCCATGGTCACACTGAGTAAAACCCACTGCCTCCACTTCCTGATTCCTAATCAAGTGCCCACAGCAAAATCCCCGGGGAAGCTTTTACATACATACATACATACATACATACATACATACATACTTAATTAATTAATTAATTAATGTCCGGGCCAGGGCTTCAACCCCATCATTTCTGGTTCGGGCTCTTTGGGGTGGGCTCAACAAGTTGTACTTTGAAAAACTCTGCAGGTGCTTCTGAGGTTAGGCCGTCTGACTCCAGACAGTATAAACCATGTAGTGTCATTACGCATTCCGTGAACACCTCACACTATTTCTGTTTTCATACAAGTGGCCAGACAGGCGCTCAATACGACGACACTGGAGTTAAGTCTGGTAGTTGTCACTTATTTTTCTCAGTAGGAGGGGCTTCTACGAACCTCTTCACACTTAAGTAAACGGAACTCGGGGGTCACTTTCCCTTGGCCAAGCCGCGCCCGCCCCCAGCGCACACACCCTGAAGCAGGGCCGCTGTCGCCGGTAACAAACACAGCTGCGCACCTGCAAAAGCCACGGCGACCGCCGCTGCAGGTAGCGTGTCCCCCACGCCATCCAGCAAGGCCACCCCAATTCTCCGTGCCTTGTCGAGGGTGTTGGGAGCACCACGATCCCCGGTGCCTTTTCTCCCGAAGTCTGTGGGGACTTCCCCCCGCCGCCACTCGGTCATTTTCTTCCCATCACTTCAGTGTCTCAGGGGACAAGCTACGTTGGAACTTGAGATTCTCACGTTTGGGGTGGTTCAGAAATTACCCTGCGGTCAACGCAGAGGTCCCCGCACCCTCCGCTCCCAGCCTCTGTGCACCCAGAGCTTGGCTAAGGCAAAACACGCCCCCCGCCCGGGGACTGCGGGGCGGGCAGTAGGTGGCGGTTCCTGCGCTCGCTCGTCACCGTCGCCCGCCCCGCCCCGCCCCGCCCGGCGCAGGAGCGAGCAGCGGCCGACCCGAGAGAAAGGGGAAGCGCGCCCCGAGCCAGAGGCGGCCCGCCGGCGGCCGGTGCGTCCCTCTGCACGCGGGAGAGGCCTGGCCCGGAGGCCTCGGGTCCCGAGGCTTCTCCGCTTCGCCCCGCCCCGCCTCGCTCCGCCCCGCCGGCCTCCGGCACCTGCCGCGGGACCCGCGCACCCACCTGCGCGCCGCTCCCCCGCACCACTGTCGCCGCCGCCCCGCCCGCGGAGCGCCTCACCTTCGAGTCCTCCCGCCTTGCCGCCAAGTCTCCCCTCCTAGGAAAGTTCTGGGGTCCGATCCCAGGGCCCGGGGCGGGCAGCCGAAGGGAAACGGGCGGTCTGGGCGGCCGCCGGGCGAGCAGCGCGGTTCCGACTCGGCGGCGCGGAAAAGGAGAAGGGGAAGGGGAGGAAGGGGCGGGGAGCCTCGGCGGGGTGATCCCCTCCGACCCCAGCCTGCCCGCGTTAGCCGCTCGCAGGGACTTGAGCGCTGATTTTACGCCCTGCCGTTGGCTCCCTCTCCCAATTACCAACACCGGCATGGCTAAGAGTTTGGGCCCTGGGGTCAGGCTGTTTTAAAATCTCACTCCACTACTTACAACTGTGTGATCTTGGGGAATTTACTTTACCCCTCTTTGCAAAATGAGAACAATAGTACCCATCCAGGGCGAATCCAGATTTTGTGGGACCTGAAACTTAAACAATGAGGGGTAGGGGGCTTCTTCGAGGGAAGATGTAAAATTAGACTCAGGGCTTTGGAAGGGACTTGGACAAGAGAGGGGGCCTGAACCTTCGCTAGCTTTACATACCAAATGCCTTGATGGGAGAATTAAATGCAATGAACCACGGGAAACCCTACAATGGGTCCTGGTACATTCGACAGGTGTTTAAGGCATGATTGTAGCCAGTCAGGTGGACCTGGGACCTGGGAGGGGAAGTAATAACACTGTCAATATGTGCCAGGTGTTTTAAATACACACTGCACTTAATTCATGCATGTTATGCCAATTTTACAGTTCAAAAACCCAAGGCTCAGAGAAGTCCTACAACGTGCTTATGGTCACGTGGGACCCAGTTCTGCCACATTGCAAGTGCCTGGATTTTCCACAATTTTACCTCACAAATACTCATATGTAAATATCTTCTATAACTTTTTTGTTTGAACGAGAAAAGAAAGAAGAAATTCCCCCAAGGGAGAACAAAATGCCTCAGAAATACCTGTTTCTGAATTTTCACTGCAAAATTTCCCCAGCTCAATACAACAGCAAATAAACTGCCCTTGAAATCACACCCAGTGCATGTGAAGTATCCTGCTGCAAAATCAATAAATGACTTTACTTAAATGCGTTCAGGTCACACATTTGCTTGCTCTGCTAGCACTGTGTGTTTACTTTTTCTATCGATTATTAATACTCCTGCAATTCAGATTGATGGGTTTATAATCTTTCCCCAAAGGGTTTATAAACTAAGACAAACAACATAATGAAAGGAACACTCCTTGGTGGAAGGCATTTTACATACCTTTCTCATCCAAGCTGCACATCTTTTTGCTATAGATATAGTTACCCTCTCTTAACTGAGAAAAACACAAAAGTATATTGTCTGTAAGCCAGAATTTGAACCTAGTTTTGCTTGGGACCTAAACCTTGGTTCCTTTCCCCCCCCCCCCCTACACCTTGGAGAAAATAGAAGAAACTAGCAGAAATACATGAAGTCACTAATGTCTTGCAAAGTGAGGGAGAAGAAGATGTCAAATTCTAGTGGTTCTTTCCTAAATTAAATTTCAATAGCAGAAAACCTAAACATAAACTAGATAATTTGATTTTCTAGGAGTGAGGAAGAGTGACAGGTATGATATCAGGCACATAACAAACAGTATATTTGTTGAATGAAGTAATCCATGAAAGAATTGGTGAAATAGTCCTTGGTGGTGCCCATTAAGTCACAACATGTCAGTGGATGTGATTCTTGTAAAATGACAACATAACAAAGAGGTATCCATTCCCCCTCCCCTCTTCTATTTTTTTTTTTTTCTCACTGTATCTACTTTTGGGTCACTATTAGCCAGTAAAATGGGCAAGACAAATTTTAAGAGCAAGCAAAAGGAAGAAGGAACAAACAGAGAAATAGAAGGACCTTAGGCAAGAGAGGAGAGAGAAGAAGGAGGGACATGCTTTCTTTTTTCCTGCTGCTCAGAGGAGTAAGATCTTTTATCTGTAAGAAATACAAAAAAAAAATTCAAAAGTATGTGAAATACTCTAAATTGTGAAATTGAAGCCATAGTTTCATTTTTATTATAATAATGTAAAAACAGTAATATTTTGTTAAGACAGAAAACAAAACCTGTATCTAAGTAATCTTTTTCTAAAGATTTTATTGATTTATTTGACAGAGATCACAAGCAGGCAGAGGCAAGCAGACAGAGAGGGGGAAGCAGGCTCCCTGCTGAGCAGAGAGCCCCATGCGATGCAGTCTCAGTCCCAGGACCCCGAGACCATGACCCGGGACACAGGCAGAGGCCCAACCCACTGAGCCACCCAGGCACCCCTGGATCTAAGCAATTTATGCAACCTCCCCCCACCCTAACCCACCCATCATGTTAGTTCTTCAGGGGCTTTGGATGAGGTGGAGGATGGGACATCACACAGTTAGATAAAGAAGGCAAGTTCACTACCTCTCCCTCAGGCTGGAAAGCATTCATACAGGAAGTGAACTTTCAAAGACTTTCAAAAACATTCAATAAAGGAAGTGAGAGAGGGGGGTACACATGCAACTTTCAAGGAATAGTGATTTTTCAGAAATTCCAAGGAGGAGATGAAAGGTGGTTCTAAGGAAGGGAATCACAGCTAATGTTTTAGTGTTTACCCAGGCAAGCTGACTCCAGAGTCCAATCTCTTTAGCCCATGCTGGTAAGCACTTGGAGGTGGAGGAGGTTAGACCATTCGATCTAAATATGGCAGACTGGAGAGTAGACGGTGAGGGGGAAGGAACTCTGTGTGCTTTCTTAAATGATCTGCAGAAGATGGGCTCTTGTGCCTGAAGCTTAAAGCCAAGTTTAAAGAAATGGGTGAAGAGGATCAAAGAGGAAAAATATCAAAACAAAATAGTATCTGTTGAATGAATGAATATGTTGGCTGAGCTGAAATCTGAATCCTCTCATATAAAGCAAGAATACAAAATTGACTTTCACATTCAACTTTCATTCAATAAATATTTATATATTAATCTATCATTTTTATCATAATGTATACATACAGCTCTTGAATGAATAAACATAAAGTTAAGCATATTGAGACAAAAATGATAGCTCTCATTCTGCATTTTTTCTGTTAAATGTAAGTTCAGTTCTGATGCTTGATTGAAGTACCTTAATTTTTTAAAAATTACCTTCTCTATTTTTACTAGATTAATAGCAAATCACTTGCTTATTGTATAATTCTCTAACAAGGCCAAAAATAAGTGTATCACTAAAAACTATAAATATACACATACATACAGTGATCAAGAAGGATACTTGTCTCTACTAACTGATTTCAAGAGTGCAGTTCATAGTATAATATATTCTGAAGTTATAGTTTTTTGATTGCATTAAAACCATAGAACAACTCTATTAAAATTATACAAAATATAAAATGCAAAAAATGGTAGAGATTTCAGGAAAAGATGACAAATACACTACTTGTTGGAGGAGGTCATCAAGAGGATGTAATCTCCAGTTGACCTAAGAGCCTGCCGTGGGCAATTTGAGGCTCACCCCCACCCCCTTCCCGGTTCTTGGAATGTCTGCTTTGCCCACTCTTTACAGTGAGAGCCATTTTCAAGGACACAGCCTTGAGAGAGTAGGGTGTTGCTGAGACCATCTAGACTGTGTGCATGATTGAACCCAGTCAGGGCCTCCATAGGATTCTGGTAGGCAGGTGTGGAGATCTACTCATCTTGGGGCCACCCAAGACAAGCCTTGAAAGTAAGTTCCTTCACTTAATAAATCTGCCACCTGCAAATCTGGAGTGGTCGGCCTCTTTGCTTTTCCTTGCCCCCCATACACAGGGACGAGTTTGTGAACTAATGCTATCATAGCTGGAATTTTAACAGAATCTCTCTGAAGTATGGTCAGGTTAAGCAGACACTAATAGTAAGGATATACAAGTTTTGAAAAACTTAACAGTCTTGACCTACCAGACACACATTTAAAAAATAATAATAAACAAATTTATTCCCTAAACCCAGACAGAGAACAGCTGTCTTTAGTTGCATTCCTGGTTAGGACAACCCTCATCTCTTCATCAAATTTCACTGGCATATCCAATAGTCCTCTGCTGACAAATACAGTGTCTGAGTTATGTACGGTTGGCACAGTTGTGCACTCTACATTTTACCCACTCCTTCAGCCCCAACGAAATTCCATTCTGGGCCATCACCTGCTGAGAGATGACAATAACTACCAAGTGATGAGGGGGCGCTATTACCTGCTTAACAAAAGGTCAGGCTATGGGGGAAGCCTGAGTTGTGCTGGGCGCTTATGTCTCCAATGCCCACCACTGTGGACAGAATGACAGGGTACTGAACCTCTGCCTCCCCACAGATGATGTCTTGAAGGAGGCTGGGGAGTCATATTCCAAGTGTCAGAAACCTACTCCACCCAGTGGGTGGTAGGGTAGTTCTGACAGATAGCCTCTGTCCAATAGTGACACCTCCAACTCCTGTCTCCTCTTCCGTCCCAACGACACTGCCTAGCATGACCCTGGGAGCCAGCTTTAATCTCCCTAGGTGCCCAGGACAAGGGGTGGCCTGACATAGTGTCTCTCTCTCTGCTTGGCATTGCCGGGTGCGGGTGGGGAGGCTGTAACTGCCGCTTCCCTCCCAGGCTGCTCAGGCTTGAAGGAACCAGGGTTTACTGAAATCATAATGAGGAATTCTGCAATCATTTCTTTGTTGTAGTAATGAGAGCCATTTATAACATTCATGGTTTTCCTTTCCTTATACATTTGCCTTTTGAACACGTTTCCAGGAACTCATTAGTTACCAATAAAAGGGACTGTCTTAGCCAATACATTACTCCAAGGATATGGATTTCTTATCTCACACCACAGCCCCCTGTCCTGCCCTTCCCTATCTTGCTTCCTTTTTTTTTTCTTTCTTACTTTCTTTATGACCTTTAATCCCTAGAACCCCTTCCTATTTTCTCAGTCCATTATCTCCATTCCGACTTCCCTTATCTCCCTGCCCCACGGAGGTCAGTTGTGTGTGTGCGTGTATGTGCATGTGCGTGTGTATGTGTGTGTGTGTGTGTTGTGTTTCTAAAATTTTTTTAGTGCACGTTTTCTTACCACCAGGAGACTTCATTCCCTAGACCTCCCTCCATTCCCTGTCAGGAGTCTCTTCCCATCTACTTTCCTTGTTACTTCCCCAAATTGTTATGAGTTACTAAAACATCAGAAGAATATGTGGATTGGATCCACTGTGAATTCATACAATCTGAGAAGAGCATTTATCCCTTCTTAGCACCCTTTTTGTCCTCTTTCCAAGGCGTGCTCTTCCTCAATCCTAAATCCTTTCTGACTAGACCTCGGTTGATGCCCCTCCTCACTGTCAACAGACAGGATACCTCCAAGTTGAAAAGTACTTCCCCTCAGAATTTCCACAGATATTCTCACATCTTTCCATTCTTTATCTGTCTTCTTTCTGAGAAACAATTCCTCTTCTCAAAAGCTAATCTCTAGGCCTTAAACCCCAAACTCTTGACTTCTCCAGGATTGGGCTCTTTTTTTTTTTTTTAAGATTTTATTTATTTGACAGAGATCACAAGCAGGCAGAGAGGCAGGCAGAGAGGGTGGGGGGGAAGCAGGTTCCCTGCTGAGCAGAGAGCCCAATGTGGGGCTCAATCCGAGGACCTTGAGATCATGACCTGAGCGGAAGGCAGAGGCTTTAACCCACTGAGCCACCCAGGTGCCCCATCCAGGATTGGACTCTTATCAGTTTTCACCTTTTACTTGTGTTTTCAACATCCTCCACTTTTTTGGCTCTTGGGTCTCTGCCTTCAGGCTGAGGCCTCAATTACTCTTTAAATAATAATTATTAATATTAATATAAAATTTCCCACCAACTCTGCTCGTCCCTTCAACTATTGACCTGTAGTCTATGTTTCCTTAGCCTCAAACTTTATGAATGATTGCATATTCTCATTCCTTCAGATTCTGGCCCTTACCCTTTGCAGAATGCCTTAGAACAGCACACCCACCACCCATCCCCTGGAATCTGGACTTCCCAACCATTCTACTTTACCTCCTTCTTTAGAAATCAATAGTCACCTCCACTGGGCTCAGTCTTAGCATTATTCACTTCTCTGAACCACTCATCAGGTTAACTTATTCTTGCTCCTTCACTTTCTTGCCCAAAGCTCCCCGCCCCCGGCCCACGAAGAAATTTAGGGAATTTTTTTAATTGGCTACATGATAACTACTTGATGTTACCCTTAATTAGAGGTCTTGGTTCCTTTGGTAGTCAGGTTGAACACTCTAAGAAAGCCAGACTCCTGGACATCCCATGCCATAGATCAGTTATCCAAAATTGTGTCGATTTTATATACCTAGATTTTATATGCTTTTTCAATATTCTCTATCTACAGACTTTCTGGGGAGAGGGACAAGGAGTTATTAATAGGCCCAAGGAAATAGCTAACAGGTATAAGTAGGGGCAAAGCAATTATCAAGAAGCTGAAGGAAATCCTACAGGAAATGGTCTGTCTGTCCAAAGCTATTATCTCCATATTGAGAAAATAATGCCAACCCTGGAAGAAAGCAATTCCTCAGTTAGCTTCTGTGATTCGGTATCTCCTGGTTCTCTAAACACATCTTAATCTCCATCCTGTTCTCTTCCCTTTTCTGAAATGTAGGCAGTCCTCCAAAGTTCTAGCTTCAGATCTTTTCCTTTTTCTCTCTTCTCTTACTCTCCTTCCGCTTATGTTCTGAGTAAGCTTACTATAAACCACGTGTCGACACACAAATTCCAAATCTCTAACCCTGAAAGATCCTGAGCAAGTGCCTCCTCAGATCCCACCCATCCTCCTAACTCACCATTCCAACCTGAACTCAGTATCATATCACTATAACAAAGTTTCCTATTTCAATTTTGTAATAACAGCACTGCCATTTTCTTAGACATCCTGATCTGAAACTTCAGGGGATTTTTGTTTCTTCCCTGTTCCTTCCTAAATTCTATCAAAAGTGCACTTAAAGTAAGTTTGGCATATATAGCCTTATGATATCTTTGATACATATCTCAAATTACAGTATGTGATAATTGTAAGAGAAATATCTGTAAGAATATTTAAATAGTATTACTCAGATACTTAAGTTAATATCAATGATACTCGCTCTGCACAAATGTTAATGATGGCAAGTACAAGAGGTAAAACTCAATTTCTACCTTTAAAATTTAATTTTAATGGCTAAAATTACATGCAGTTGAAATATTTTTTACCTAGCAGAAAAAATCAGTAATAGTTTAAAACTACGTATCAGTCCTATTATAAGGTAACTCAATTTCATGACGTGTTAAGGACTGAATTACGTTCACTCAAAATTCATATGTTGAAGCCTTAACCCCAAAGTGACTGTATTTGAAAATAGGGCCTTTAAAGAGGTAAAGTAAAATGAAGTCATAATGGTGGAGTTCTAATCCAATAGGCCAGGTATCTTAATGAAAAGGAAGAGACACCAGATATACACGTGCACACCCACACACAAAGACCATGTGAGGACACAGGGAGAAGGTACTCTCTGCAAGCCAGGAAGGAATCCTGTTGAAACCTTGATCTTGGACTTCCAGCCTCCAGAACAGTGAGAAAATAGATTTCTGGAGGATCATAGGGGAAAGGAGGGAATAATAAAACAAGATGAAATCAGAGAGAGAGACAGACCATGAGAGAATCTTAATCATTGGAAACAAACTGAGGGTTGCTGGAGGGGAGAGGAGTAAAGGGATGCCATTATCACACTGACTCAGAATTGTATAAAACCCAGGTCATATTCAAACCCTCAAATGTCTCAAAAGTGTGTTTTCACAATTGTTTTTTATGCTGTTTTGTTTAGTTTTAATCAAGATCTACACAAGTCGGGCACCTGGGTGGCTCAGTGGGTTAAAGCCTCTGCCTTTGGCTCAGGTCATGATCCCAGGGTCCTGGGATCAAACCCACATCGGGCTCTCAGCTGAGCAGGGAGTCTACTTCCCTTCCTCTCTCTGCCTGCCTCTCTGCCTAATTGTGATCTCTCTGTCAAATAAATAAATAAAATCTTTAAAAAAAAAGATCTACACAAGTTCCATCCATTACATTTGATTACTATGTCTCCTGAGTTCTATTTAGTCTTTTTATTTTCTATGTTATTGATTTATGGAGGAAACCAAGTTCATGATGTTCATGAATGTTCTATATTCTGCATTTGTATGTTTACTTCCTTGCTAGTGGTATTTGTTCCTCTATCCCCATATTTCCTGTAAACTTACGCCACTCTGTTTGTTTTTTACGTATTTTTTTCTCTACTTTACGGGTCATTCACAGAAAGACATGTATCTCCGTGATGCCTTTTTTTTCTGAATTAATTTCAGTTGGTTTTTATATTTCATTCAGTAGGCACCAATTGTGATAAGTTATTCACATTCTAGTTGTTTCTTTAATTAGAATTATATAATGTAGGATTTGAAGGAGTTAAATAATTTGTAGGAGTTAAATAAAATTATTTTAGAACAAATTCCAGAAACACTTCGTTTCTGAAATAAATCATTGTTTTATATAGCTATGTTCATTGATTCAGTATGCTCTACTATAAGACTATTCCCTCCTCAAAAATTTATCTGTTTTAAAAGAAATAAAATTTCCCCATATCTAATTATCTTTCTTGATTACAAGGGCTACATTTTTAGATGTATAGAAGCAATTATTTTTAAATTACTGGAGGGATTCAGCTTATATGTGTGCAGACATGCTATTTTTAGTAGAGTAGATGAGGAATCTTGTGTTTCTCAGATGAAAAAACAGAGCTCAGTGAGTTTCAATGTCTTTCCCAAGTAAATACAGATATTATGGTTAAGTATTTTATCATGTAGGTATAACTTTTAAACAAGTATACAGGTTTTAAATATTTTCTATAGACTTGATAATTTATCAATGTTATGGAAATTATATAAAAGATACAATGGTACAATTATAATTACTCACATTTATTGGGTACCTACAATGTGCCAGGTATGAGTTTATGCTCATTATGTATAATAAAATATTTTAACTTCACAACAATCCCATAAATAGGTTTTAGAATTATTCCTATTTAATGGGTGAGGAATCAGTCACAAACCAATTAGATTTCTTTGCAAGTTTCCTCACAGCCAGTAAGTGGTAGAGACAGAATTTGAATCTAGGCAGCTTAACCCCCTGATCCTTAGAGACCTGATCTTGAGCCTTAGATCCTTACCCTCCATGCTAAGCAAAGCCTGTATTAAAGTGGTCTAAGCAAGGAGGAGGAGGAAGTCACTAATTAGTTCTCAGCCTGTACAGGCCAGTGCCTAATTTCCTCATGGCTCCAGGGGACTTCTCCAGTTTCAGAGGGGCTTCAGGGAATCCCCATCCAAATAAAGCGGTGGGGATAGATCTGAGAATACTCTTGAAGAGCAGTGGAAAGCCCCGGCCATTGAGAGACTTAAAAGAGTCTAGCAATTTCCCTCCCTGTCTCTTCTGACAGAACTAGTCAGAGTTAGTTTACTAAGCCTGAAGCAGGTCAAGAAAGAGGTGGGTGTAAGTGCCTTTGGGAGAATACAGAGCTAGTAAGACCATGTAGCCTAGATCTATCACACCTTCCAAGAACGTGAAGGAGGATGAAGTATGCATTTTAAAGATCAGTTCTGAGGGAACTGACTTAGGTGAAAAGTCGCATGTCATATATGCCTTTTTATCCTCCATGCTGACTACCTCACATTAATACTTCAAAGACTTCTGTAAAGAAAACCTGTGTAGAATAAAAAGACATTGTATACAAGATGCAATTGATTTGGTAGGGTTCTGTTTTGTTTCATTGCAAAATTCCTTTGTATATCTGAAACTTAGGTTTGAACATATTCTAAAGCTTTGTATTTTTACTCCCCCCACCACATTTTATGTTTTTGATGTCACAATTTATATATTTTTATCTTGTGTATCCCTTAATAAATTAATATAGTTATTTTTACCACTTTCATTTTTAACCTACATACTGGTTTTATAAGTGACCTATTAGCCCATTACAACATGAGATTATTCTGAACATTACCGTATATTTACCTTTACCAGTGAGATTTATACTTTTGTATGTTTTCCTGTTGCTAACTAGTGCCCTTTCATTTTGGCTTAAAGATGTCCTTTTAACATTTCTCATAAAGCCAGTCTAGTGGTGATGAATTCCTTTAGCTTTTACTTGCCTGGAAAACCCTTTGTCTCTCTTTCAATTCTGAATGATAATTTTGCTTGGTAGAGTATTCTTGGTTGGCAGTTTCTTTTTTCAGCATTTTGAATATATCATGCTACTCTCTTCTGGCCTGCTATGTTTCTGCTGAAAAATCTACGGTAGTCTTATGGGGTTCCCTTGTACTTAAGTTCTTTTTCCCCTACTACTGTTAAGACTCTTTCCTTGTCTTTAACTTTTGAAGCTTTAATTACAATGTGTCTTGGTGTGGTTTCTTCAGGTTCATCTTATTTGGCACTCCCTGGGGTTGCTGGATCTGGATGTCTGTTTCCTTCCCCAGGCTAGGGAAGTTTTCAGCCATTATTTCATCAAACAAGTTTTCTCCCTCTCTTCTCCTCTGGAACCCCATAAGGCTAATGTTATTCTGCTTGATGTTATCCTTTAAGTCTCAATCACTGTCCTCACTCTTTTTTCATTCTTTTTGCCTTTTGCTGCTCTGATTGGTTGAATTCCACTGTCTTATCTTAAATTTACATTGAGTGTGCTATTGAACACTCTGATATATTTTTCAGGTTTGTTACTATATTCTTCAGCTCTGTGATGTCTCTTTGGTACTTTCTTATATTTTCTTTCTCAGTTGAAATTCTTACTTTGTTCATCCACCCTTCTTCTAAGCTCAGGATATGTACTGATGACCAGTTTGAACTCTATGCTTTTTTTCCCCTGAGACAGAAAGAAAGAGAGAGATGGCAGGGGGGAGGGGGACAGAAAGAGGGAGAGAGAGAATCCCAAGCAGGCTCCACATCCAGTGCAGAGCCCCACACAGGGCTCATCTCATGACCCTGAGATCACGACCTGAGCTAAAAATCAAGAGGTGGATGCTGCTCTTGGCTTTAGTGCCATCTTCTTGGAAACCTCTGCACCATGAGACCCAGGTGGGGGAAGAAGCAAATGCACAGTCTGAAGCATAAAAAAAGAAAGATGAGGCAGAGATCTGAGTAAACTGGTAGCTTGTGCACCCATGGAGCCATAGGAGCAGAAATAAGGAAAACAGAGGCTAGGGGCACTGGTACCAATTGTTGGACTGCATGCCTACTTTCTAGAACTTAATTCAATGGATCTAGACCATCCATCACCATCTGATTGCAAGAACCACCTTTGAGAGACCCACAATGTTCATACCAAAGCAGTCCCTTTTGGTCCTTTGCCCTGAACCTGTGACTTTTGGGACTAATTCTGTTTTCATTTGTGGCTGAATGTAATACATGTACAATAAATCATCTCTTTGGCTGTCTTAGCTGGAGAAAAAAAAAAAGAGTCAGATGCTTAGTCAAGTGAACCCTCCAGGCACCCCTTGAACTCTTTATCAGGTAAATCACTTACCTCCATTTCATAATGTTTTTTTCTGGAGTTTTATCTTGTCCTTTCATCTGGAACATATTCTTCCCTTTATTCATTTTCTTTGGCTCTTTCTGTTGGTTACCATGTGTTAGATAAAACAGTCACTTTTTCCAGTCTTGAAGGAGTGGCCTCCTGCAGAAGATAAACCTTATTATTCAACCCTGTCCTAGCTCTTGGTGGTCTCTCAAACCTTTGTGACTATCCAAGCAGCTTACTTTATTTTTAGTGGCTCCCAGTATTTGATGGTGCACCAAGACCTGTTAGTGTTCCCAAGGTAAAGAGCTCAGTCAGCATCTAGATTCAGGCTCACTAGACTCCAGACCCTCTCCCAGCAGCTTTAAAGTATGAAACATGCCTCTTCCAGGGGAAGACAGGGACAGGAGTGTTTCTGTCTCCTCCCTTTGTACTGACCCCTGGGAGTGACAGCCAGTTAAGGACTGTTTCTTTCTTTGCTACTGTCCTATTGAACACAAGCCTCCCTTGTACCAGAGCAAGGCCATCAAGGATTGTGTTCTCTGGGTGATAGACCCAAACCTGGGGCATCAGACGTGCACAGAAACCCTTCTCTTAATGATACTGATCACCTGGGGCATAGCAGAGAGATAGCATAATGATGGCCTTGCAGGCCTCCCTGATTTCTGGATTGGATTGTAATCAGCCCTGGAAATGTGTCTAATTAGAAGCCTTCCCTCAGGCCACAGCCACGAAGACAAGTTAACAGACCTCTTTTACAGAAAGAAAGATTAGGGGTGTTTTAATCTGCTGTCTCATTGTTGTGCTCTGGGTAGAGGGTAACTGGTTCAGAAGTATTTCTCCATTTTTTAAAAGATTTTATTAATTTATTTGACAGAGAGAGAAGGAGAGAGGGTATGCACAAGCAGGGGGAACAGCAGGGAGAGGGAGAAGCAGGCTTCCCACTGAGCAGAAAGCCTGATGCAGGACTTGATCTCAGGACCCCCGGATCATGAACTGAGCTGAAGGCAGATGCTTAAGGACAGAGCCGCCCAGGTGCCCCAAGTATTTCTCCATTTGTAACAGTCCCACAAAATCCACAGGCATAGACCCTGTGGGCCATCAGGGCCATGAGATTAAGAAGTGTCCCCTGAGCAGTAGCCACAAAAGTTGGGGTGCCAGATAAGTGTGCAAGCCCAGCCCTGGAAGATACTGGAAATTGAGAGCGAGGCAGAGGGAGAGCACAAAGATGGTGTCACTGGCCTTCATTCCCAGGGAGCCCCTAAGTAGGTTTCTTGATGTGCACTAACCCAGAAGCCTGCCCCTCATGCTGAGGTCCCAAGACAAGCAAATTGGTGTCTTCCACAGAACACCTGGGCTGTGTTCCAGCTGGCTGTCTCTGCACTGTGCTCTGTGGCTGGGAGCCAGCCAAGAACTATCTGTCCATTTGTTACAGTTCCACGGGACCCCAAATGCATGCCCTACAGTCACCAGAGCCAGGCAATAAAGTGGACTCTCCTAGGGGGAAGGCATGGAAACCAGGGCAGCAGACACATGCCGCAGCTCTATGCAGGGAGATTCCAGTGCTCTGGAGCAGGGCAGAGGGAAAGCCCAAAGCCAGCAGCAGCCCTCTGCGGCCTCTGGAGGCATCAAGCCGGAGCTCTTAGATGTGTGTTTAATTAGAAACCTGCCCTTCAGGCCACAGCTACGAAGATAAGCTAATAGGCCTCTATCACAGCAAGACTGGGCATCTCAGTTTGTGGTTGCCTCTCTGCTGTGGCCTGGGGATAATAGCTGTTTAAGAACTCTTACTCGATCCCGTCCATGTTGCTACAAAAGTTGGGTTGGAAGAAATTATGCTGAGCGAAATAAGTCAAGCAGAGAGAGTCAAGTATCATATGGTCTCACTTATTTGTGGAGCATAACAAATAACATGGAGGACATGGGGAGATGGAGAGGAGAGGGAGTTGAGGGAAACTGGAAGGGGAGATGAACCATGACAGACTATGGACTCTGAAAAAGAACCAGAGGGTTTTGAAGGGCGGGGGGGGTGGGAGGTTGAGGAACCAGGTGGTGGGTAATAGGGAGGGCATGTACTGCATGGAGCACTGGGTGTGATGCCAAAACAATGAACACTGTTATGCTGTAAATAAACAAATAAACGAATTAAAAAAAAAAGAAATAAAGAATGGGTCTACCAGTTTGTACCTGAACCTTGGATTTCCAGCCTCCAGAACTATGAGAAATAAATGTCTGTGTTTAGGCAAAAAAACAAAAACAAAAACAAAAAAAAAAAACTCTTTCTCGGTTTGTTATAATTCTGTGGGATCCATGACAATAAGCCTGGCAGCCACAAGTGCCTAGCAATCTAGAGGTGTCCCCTGGGCTGCAGCCACAAAAATCAGGGCACCAAAAAAATGTATAAACTCCTTTCTGGGAGATACTGGTGAGCTGGAGTGAGGCCAAGAGAGAAAGTAAAGATGGCGCCCACTGGCTTCTATCTTTGGAGAGTATATCAATAGGCCCCTAGATGCTTGCTAAATTACAGGCCTGCCCCTCAGGCAGTCACCTTAAGATAAGCAAGTAAGTCTCTTTCACAGAAAGTTTGGATGTTTTTCAGTCACCTGCCTCTGTGCTGGGCCTCAGGTTGGGATGTCTGTGAGGCCCATTTAAGGATTGTTTTTCAGTTCACCACAGTCCTGTGGATCTTGTGGAGGCAAGCTCTGTTGACTTTGAAAGCTAGATATTTGGGGTGCTTGGCCCTCAGGTACAAGTCTTAAAAGTTGGGGTGCCAGATGTAGGGTCAAACCTGACACTCCTCAGGGAGAAGTTTGGGGTTGTGATTCCCTCCTGATTGTGTGTTGACACACCAGGAGTGAGGTTTGTGGTAAGATTGTGTCTGAGCCTTTCCTACCCACTTCAATGTGGGTTTTTTCTTCTTCACCCAATCTGTAGGCGTTGCTCAGTTACTTTTTGTTTTGGTTCCCCTTGCCCTCCCCCCACTGAGAGGAAATTTTTCCATATGTAGCTGTAGATTCAGTGTGCCTGTGGGAGGAGGTAAGTCCAAAATACTCCTACATTGCGATCTTGAAATGGGCCTGCTCTTCTTTTATTAGTTTCATCTCTATTTCTTTCTCAGAGTATTTGCTCTGTCTTCATCCTCCAATGATAGATGACAACTTTCCCCATCTCCACATTGTGCCCTGTCCCTTCTATCTCCTTCACCCCTTTTCTCTCTACCCAGTCCTTTCTTTACCTTGATTTCAGGCTCATCTTCTAACAGCATAACTTTGAACAAATAAGTCTGTGCTCAGAAATCCCCATTACCTTAATACTCATAATGCAGAGCCCAGACTCCTTTATTTGGAATTTGGGGGTCTTTCACAATCTAGCCTCCAACAAAGGGAAAACATTTCACTCTTGACTTTCCCTGAATGACTCATTCTGGCCAGGAGCATCTTTCCTCATAAACTACATATTTTTACCTCTAATTTTTTTCTTGCCATCTATTCTATTCCTTCTAGAACAACCTCTCTCTTCTTCTTTTTTGTTTACCTGAGTCACAAACTTATTGAAATGCAAAGTTCAAGACCTACTTCTTTCAGAAGAGGGTCTTTTATTATATGATACAACCCAATGTGATAAAATGTACATTTAAAAATAAATAAAATACAAGGGCACCTGGGTGGCTCAGTCAGTTAAGCATCTGTCTTCACCTTGGGTCATGATCCCAGGGTCCCAGGATCGAGTCCCACATCGGGCTCCTTGCTCAGCAAGGATCCTACTTCTTCCTCTGCCTGTTGTTCTCCCTGCTTGTGCTGTCTCTCTCTCTCTCTGACAAATAAATAAATAAAATCTTTAAAAAATAAATAAACTACAATATAATTGTATATATATATAATTGTATAAATATAATAAAATACAAGCATGTAGTCTATTGACTGAATGTTTAACAGCCTGAGTGTAAGCATCTGTAGAGGATAACTGTGGTTTACTTTTGTTCAGCATCCATTTAATCTTCTCCCGATAACCGTCCCCATATTTTTCTCAATGGGTCCACCCCTTTGCCTACTGTGGGATCAGATACCCCTGGAAACAGTGAATCCACATACAATCCAGGGATGGAACACCTGACCAAGGCTAAATTGGTCAATGTGCTGATACCCCTGACCAGAATGATTGGTTTAGGGAAAATCTGGGATTTGAACCTGGAAGTCTAGACCTCCTGGAGCTACTGGCAGCCATGAGGAAATGGAGGCAGCACCGAGGAATCAGAAATAAGAAACTAAGAGAGAAAGAGAAACAAAATTCTGGTCACATGTTCGAGTCTTGACTCATAAAGCCCCAAGACAGCAGCACCTGGGCTGGTAATGGCATGAGTCCCTGTGTTCTCTTTTTGCCTCGCACAGTGGATCACAATACCTTCTTTTGCAATTAAAATAATCCTGACTTAGACTAAAGAAGACAAATCCTTAGCTTAAAGACACATTCAACAAATATTTGTTGCATGCCTATCATATGCCAGCACTGTGCTAAAAATAAGTAAAATGTCTCTCCATTTAAGCTCCTTTTGGGTAGGAAGGGAAAAGCTTCCACCACTCTTGCCCAGGTCAGTGCGACATTCTACTTGGATTCTTTTGTACACCCTGAACAGAACAAATACAATTTCATGCGAGTGGCTTAATCAGGAAGAATTGCTCTAAGTATACCATATAACAGATAAAATTTGGACTTTATTAACCACATATTTGTGGTAAACTCTACCCTTTTGAAAACCATAATCTCTCATTACAAAAAATTAAGGCATGACACCAATTTAAAATAGAGATTTAACATTATCTCTTAAAACCTGCAGGCTGTTTCAAGGAAGCTGTTACTAAAGATACTCACATGGAAATTAGAGGGTAGTTGGAACTAAATCCTTTTTAGGTTATGTGCCACGCACTACTGATAGTCAAGGTTCAGTTACTTGGTAGAAATCTGGAAGAGAAAATATTCAGTGGATTAGGCTGAAGAACAAAGAGAAGGTGTACATTCATTCAAGTGTACAACACTTGGTGTACAAATAAATGTCATATTCATTTCAAGGCTTAATGCGGCAGAGAGAAAGCAACTGATGTAGATTATTAACATGCTGGGCACATAAAATTGCATTTTAGCATTCCCACAAATAGCCTGACACCAATATTTCAGCAACTTAGAGATAGTCAGAATGCACTTCAAGCTCATACAATCAATATTATCACACACATACTTAAAAAAATAAGGTAGTTATCATTAATATTAATTTGAATTTTTAAACTCAAAGCCGAAGTGAAAACAGAGTTTCTGCAGAAATCTACACATATATTATTGTTTGAAACTTAAAAATGGTCCTGCACACACAGTGAGAGTCAATTTTTACCTTGGTAATTGCCTAGGGCCTTGTGTCTGAGGCAAAAGTAGGCTTTTATACTTAAATAATGTATCAATAAAAAATGATACATTAGAATTGAAAGAGACCTTAAAGGTCTTTAAAGTTACCCAGATGTAGAGCAAACTCCTCATTTAGAGAGGAAGGGTAAATTGAACACATGCAAATATCACTTGCATGAAGGCACAAGGCAGCCCTAATATGACAGAGAACAAGCTTGAGCAACAGGCTTTGAATAGCAAAAAAACCTTTCTGTATGGCAAAATCTATACTTATATATCTGTATCTGTGGATCTATACCTACATCTATTTATCCATTTATCTATCTATCTGTCCTAAAATTAATTCTTCCGGAAATACAGAACCAACCACAATTACCTCCAAACATCGACGCTCCAAAAAGTGGCCTTTGGGAGAAACACTGGCCTTTCACTGCTCACACGATGCTATGGCGAAGACATGTCCTTTGGAATGCTCTCTGGTAACAGTGTCTAGACGGTTGCATCTGTTTTCCACTAGGAAATATTTCCAAGAGTCCTGGCCTGGGTGTCGTTGTTGTCTGTTTCTCATTATTACATTAGTAATGAGCAAGTTTACTGGCTTAATTAGTGACTATGCTCATTCAAAAAAATACTTTTGCTAAATAAATTCATCACCCTTAAATTTTTTTCAGAGATTTTATATAGAAGCATGAAAAACCAGCTCAAATGTAATTAGCACATTAAACATACTCAAGGGCTCCTAACACAAAAGAGTAACCCCTCTAATCTTCTGTATGGACCCGTAAAAGAATATAAATATTTAAACATTCCGTTTTCCATTAATAATGCCTATTTTATAAAAATAAATGTCTGTTATCAAACCATGGACTCCTTCACAGAAATATGTCTTATTTACTATCTTAAAAATTTGTTCCTCTGTGAAGCAAACTTCAGAGCGTGTGAAATTTAATTAGCACCACTTGTTTTAACATGCAAATTCTAAAGTTCCAGGGCTGAGAGAAAAGGTTAAAGATGTATTGGCTTTACTACACTACTTATCTGTTAATTATCTTATCACAGAACAGCAAGAATCAAAAGGAGATAAATGGGACGGGAGATAGAACAAAAGCCATAGAGAATACTGAAAAGAGAAAAAATGAACGTCAAATCAGCTTACAACCTGGAGTGTAAATATATTAACTTTTCTTAATTTGGACTCTAATAATTACAGGTTCATTTAAATTAACTGGAAGACAAGGCAACTGCTTAGTCCTGTGTTAACCCATTAAATTCATCAATCCCGAAGTGGGTCCTTACTGAGATGTATTTATCTTAGATTTCATTTTCCATAAATCAATAGCTATTTTCTGCCATGTATTGGAGATATTTTATTTTTAGCAAAATGTCCTTTCCCCAAGAAACTAAGCAAGAATTCCCATGTAATTCTATAAAAATGGATACTTGAAATTACTTATTCAATCAAAACTGTATTTTGAGATTTATGTAAGGCTTTCATTTTACATTAAATTGTTGAGTTATTTGGGTATTTGATATTTTTCACATCATTAATTCCATGTCAAGTGGCAGGAACAGGGGTGCATTTCTTTGAAAGATGTTGAGGCTGGTGGGGGAAGCCCTATCTTGCTTATCATAATTGATAACACTAAAACCATTTAGGTGAGGTTTTTAACACATCATAATACATCACAGTTCTGTTTTGAGCCTCAAGGTGGCAAGGTCCATAATAAATCTGTGTTTAATTAAGTCCATCTGCTTTACCCAATCCCCATTGCTTCTTGTGTATTTGTTCATTCATTCACTTACTCATCATTCAACAAATAAAGTTATTGAGTGCCTACAGTTCTAGAACCTAGAAATCCATGGGCGCACTGTCTTCCTTGTTAATTATGACCTTATTTTTATCATCTTCTCACTGCCTAGGACTGTGTTTTATCTGGTCTGATGACAGACCGTACTAGTGTTGATGGTCAACACATATTAAAGCACCTATTGTGTTGGATGCTAAGCTACAGAGCAGACAACATCAGCTAAAATCATTGTCCATGCTTAATACCTTAGCACCCAAAGTTCGAGTTAACCTAGTAGGAAGACTAACGTTATAAGAGAAGGTCAAATCCTAAATTTTGTAGGAAATATGCACCGTGTTCTTTGGAACTCATTTTTAGAAAAATTTCTTGCATGGCATGTACTTTTTTTTTTTTTTTACAAGATGGGATGGAGTAGGTAAGGATAAAAGAAGGACTCTTGACATAGGGAATATATTCAGTAATATTGTAATCCTTTTGATGACAGATGGTAACTAGATGGTGGAGATTGGGAATCGTGTTGTAATGTGTAAAACTATCAAATCACCATGATGTACACCTGAAACTAATAAGATATTGTGTGTCAATTATATTTTCACAAAAAATTATGAGATATATTTTATTTTTTACTTTTTTAAAGATTTTATTTATTCATTAGACAGAGCGTGTGCACGTGAGTGGGGGAGGGGCAGAGGGAGAGGGAGAGGGGAAATCTCAAGCACACTCCCCGCTGAGGTTGGAGCCCATCACCAGGGCTCTCACAGCCTGAGATCATGACCTGCGGTGAGACCAAGGGTCAGTCATTTAACCAACTGAGCCACCCAGGTGTCCCGAAGAGATAGATATATCTTGTGTTTCACTATTAAAGTTCAAAAAAAAAAAGAGAAATTCCCTTTCAAGAGGTTGGGTTGAATAAAAATGCTGTGTGGTGGTGGGGGTTAGATAACAAATGAAAAGAGTGGGATGAAAAGGGAGTGCATGGAGGAAGGAAGAGAGAGAAGCTGAGGTGGACACAGATGACAATCCTAGAGCAGAAGGAGCTGCCTCATAGAGACTGTCATGTTCAAGAATCTGTCACTCCTGATTCTAACCAACTGGTTGCTTCTTCCCCATAGACTGTGAGATCCATAAAGGCTGTCCCTGTTTGCCTTGGTGCAGGTTCAATAAACATTCATTAAATGAATGGCTCATAGTAAAGGTTCTGAACATGACAACTGTACACTTATATAATACCTTTCAAAACACTTGGTACATTTTGTGCCTTGAGTAAGACACCCTGCCCTCACCTGAGGGGACGTATTGTGAGGATGTCCCACTGTTTGAAACAGTGAAAGGGTGGAAACCATCTAAGTGCCCTTGATCAGGGAATGGATATATAAATTGTAGTATATTCCCATCATGTAACACTGAAAAAAAAAATGACAAATCTATATCTCTCAAGCAAGATAGATCTCAAAAATACAATGTGTGACAAAAGCATTGAATTATATGTACAATATAATACTACACACACACACAGCATATATACAGATACGACTTTATCAAGATGTAATTCACATGTCATACAATCCACTCATTAAAATGTACAATTCAGAGGCCCTTGGATACACAGTCAGTTGGGCATCTGACTCTTGGTTTTGGGTCATGATCTCAGGGTCGTGGGATGAGCCCTGCGTCAGGCCCCGAGCTAGTGACGAGTCTGCTAAAGTTTCCCTCTCTCTTTCCTTCTGCCCCTCCCTGTGCTTGCTCTCTCTCCCGCTCTCTAAAATAAATAAATAAACCTTAAGAAAGTGTACAATTCAATGGTTTTGATGTTATCAATTTTTTTAAATTATAGTAAAAACCTATAACATAAAATTTGCCATTTTAATAATTTTTAAACATACAATTCACTGGCACTAAATACATTCACAGTATTGTGCAGTCATTACCACTATGTTTTCCAAAACTGTTTCATTACCCTAAACAAAAATTCTGTAACCATTAAACAATAACTCACCCCTGTGCCTCCTTACAACCTCTGGTAATCACTAATCAACTTTCAGTCTATGAATTTTCCTATTCTAGATACCTCAGACAAGTGGAATCATACAATATTTGTCTTTTTGTGTCTTGCTTATTTCATTTAGTATAATGTCTCCAGGATTCATCTGTGATGTAGCATGTATCAGAACTGCATTACCTTTTATGGTTGAAAGATATTCCATTGCATATATTATAAATCATATTTTGTCTATTCATTCGTCTGTTGGTGGACACTTAGATTCTTTTTACCTTTTAGCTGTTCTGATAATGATGCATAGAAATTGGTTTTACAAATAACTGTTTAAGTCCTTGCTTTCAATTCTTTTGGGTATATACCTAGAAATGGAATTGTGGAATCATATGCAATTATGTTTAGGCTTTTGAGGAATTGCCAAATCTTTTCACTGGTATATTTTTTAAAAATAGTAAACACTTTGATAGATGATAGAGAAAGAGAGAGAGAGAGCGAGATATTTGGTCTATGCATATACGCAAGAACACTCACAGAAGTTATTATTTTGGTGGTAGGGATGGGATGCACATATGGAAAGAGGAAAAACGAAGTTAGGAGTGGTCAAAGGAAACAGTCTTATCTGTTATCCTTTTTATTTTTTAGAAGGGCTACAAATACACAATTTGCAGAATTATCTTAAAAACAGTTAAGAGGAAAGAACACTTAATACAATATAAACAGTTGTTAATTTGAGGTAGAAGGGGGGGATACCCATGTCATTCTTTGTACCGTTCTTATTTTTTCAATTAGAAAAAGACAATTTTTTCTAAAAAGTACCTACCACCTGATCCTCATATCGAAATTGATGAAGGAGACTGGACTGTGATATTATCCTCATTGCAAAGGCAGAATTCTGAACTGGACAGTGGTGGACCAGAACCAGAGACTCGGGCTCTGGGCTGCTAGTGGGAGGGCTCGGTGAGGAGAGGAATGCTGAGGAGGTGGGCAACCCAAACTCTTTGATGCTGTGTAACACAACCCCTGAATATACCTATTTAATTTTTCCCCCTTCTCAATGGTAGGATGACATTTCTGTTTCAAAAGCCACCGCTTTTGTGGGGAGACGTGAAGGAAGAAAGGATAAGGTTCAGTAAAGCAGGAGGACAGCATGATAAGAGGGAAGGCTTGTGGACAAGATAACAACTCATAAGAGTGGCTAGGAAACGAGGGAAGTGGAGAGAAGGAGGGATTCTGAGGTCATGCAGATCAAAGAGATAGGGGTTCAAAGGGCCATTTGTAGCAGACCATTTGTGCTGTGTGCGAGATGACACGGATTCTTCCATGTCCTGGTGTCCGGCCTACACCCCTCACCCCTTCCCACTTTTCACCATTTCTGTGCTTAGTGAGTGAATGCGCAGGTATTTGCGATGTGTGTACTGCAGGTAAGGAAGATGAAATGATGGGGAGCCTGAAGGGAATGTGGGATGTGAGATAAAAAAGCCAGTTAAATTAAGAACAAATTAGCATCTCTCTGAAATAGAACTAACTGTTGGCTGCCAGATTTTTCACTACTGATCCCTTGTCAGGATACATCTTCCAGAACGAATAAAATTAGTGAAAAAAAGTCTGAATTCCTTAATAACATTTTTTATGCCCTTGCCCTGGAAAATAACCTTAATACCTTTGTCACTAATTTGTACAGTATAAGTCTCTTTTCTTTTTAATATCCTAAAGTTGCTAGTCTCAGAGAGATGAAAAGAATCAGAGCTGAGAACAAAGAACGCTGCGCTCACAAAGGTGAGGGAATTAGTCTAAGAAGGAAAGGGAAGTTATCTGTGGTTATGAGTTCCACCTACACATTGCCACCAAATATATCTCTTGAGCCCAGGGTTGAATACATTTACTTTATTCAAGTTTCTTTCCTTGGCAAAAGCGGTATCCCCCAGAAGTATTTCTCAAAATCATATCGATACGTGTTTCTTGAGAAAAGAAACTCCATGATCAAATAAGTTTAGGAAGTGAAGAGTTAAGAAAGATTTCTTACTGCAGAACTTTAAAAAATTAAACACTAAGCATGACCCTCCAAACTATGGGGGCATTTCTGAAACTTATTTGAACAAGATATTCCCCTCTTTATTCCTCCCTCCCCAACCCCAATCTGTAGCTTTTCATGGAATTAGAATTCTGTGAAACATAGTTTTGGAAACTTTGACCTACCCTCTAAGAGCCTGGATGCTGGAAATCAGATCTGAGTGTATGTTCCTACCTTAACACTTACTAGCTGAGTGATACTAGACAAACAATTTAAGTTGTCCTATGTCTGTTTGCTTACTGGTATAATGGGATAATCACCCTCTCGGGTCGGTGTGAAGACTTACTGAGATAACTTACGGAAATGTTTGGCAAGTAATGAGTACTCAGTAAACACTAGCTGTTACCTCCTTGTTATTCTACGATTTGAACCTTAACTGGCTTATGAAAAAAGCAGAAGCCTAAGGCTGGGGAATCTTATAACCCAGCCGAAGTTAATGAAAGTAATGAAAAGGTTTTAAATGGGAACAAGTGGTTTGAATTCTGCCCCTCCTTGCTGGGACAGCTGGTATAATCTCCAGAGGCTTATCCTTGCCTTGTCATTGTCTTAACAGGTATGCATCTTACTTATCACTGAAGCCTTTCTCAACAACGTCCTCATTAACTCCCTCACTGGCGGTTTGCAATAATCTCGTCTTGTAAACGTTATAGTCTTTTTTCTGTATCTTTTGTTAGCACTTACCACTTGCTACTGTGAATCGTTTTTTATGTGCTGCTGTATTTATTTCCCTAAGTGGCATCCTTTTAAGGGCAGGGGGCACACACCGTCCCGTGTTTGTAAGCACAACGCAGGGATTTGCAGTATTCGTTCTGTATTTATCCAGTGAAAAACATGCTATCATTTTATAGGTCACAGAGTGGCTTTCTAGTGACAACATCAGTGTAAATGAATCTAGGAGCAGTTGATTTTCTCCAGTTAGTAGAGATCTAAGAGTACGGAGCACTTTCTGAAAGTAATTTCTGTCGGAGCATCATTTGCTGCCCTCCTGTGTTTGATATGAATACTATTTTACACCAGAACAAAAAAAGAATAACTTGCTCAATTAAATTTAGACTGCATTTTGTTTACTTTCAAATCCTTGAATCAATTTTTCCCCATACAAATTATTTTTCCTTTTCCCATTAAAATTATCTTTATTCAATACATTTCAAGCTACTTTTTCACTTAGAGATATACAGAATGTAAGAACTTTTCATATTGGTCTGATACTCCTTCAGTATAATCTACTTAACTGGTTATATTTTCATTTTTTTAAACATCTGAGACAATAACTTATTTCAAATTATTCTGATATGATTTTTATATATTAGACCTGCTTGGGTAACAGTATATTTAAGACTGTATTTTGGAGCTAGAAAAGCCTGGTTCAAATCCCAGGTTAGTCACATAGTAATTGTATAACTTTGGGCAAATTACTTGTCTGGAACTTTCTTCTGTAAAATAAAGGTAATACCTCTCGAAGAGCACATAAGATAAAAACCCTTCACGAGCCCCATAAAATATATTCTATTTAGGAAGCATGTTTTCAAGTCTTTTTTTTCTTTGGCATTACCTATTTTGGTGAAGTTGAAGACTGCATAAGGATATGAATTAGAATGACCCAGCCTATTATCTGGATTAAGTTCTGTTTTTCCATATTGAATGCGTGATATTGAACTCTTGTGGTGTGCCAGGCACTGTTCTAAACACTTGGCCTTGTGCAGCCTATTAATATAAATCCTAGCCACCTCATGAAGTCTTTCTCTAAGTTACTAGTTTCCCTTTAGATTCTTGTCTGTCTTATTGTCCACTTTACTTACTGGATTCGTTATACAAGCTACCCTAGGTTATGTTTCCAGTCCCTTCCTCTCTACTTCCGGTGCAGGTTGTCATCTCTCTTGGTCTACTGCTACAGCCTCTACTTAGGGATGGGGGCTCACTCTCATGCCACTTTGTATACCTTTATTAAGTTTTTTAAGGATGGGGATTTACAGCTTGAATCTCTCCTACACTTTAGTATAAGGGGGGAGAAAGCATTAGCGTTGATACTTTTAATTGCTGACAATTGCAATCTATTCTCTGTTGCACCACCTCAGACTTTTCTCAACGCAGCAGACAGAAGGATCCTCTGAACCAGCCTGTCAGTCGGTTTTCCTTGAAGTGATATCACTTTTCATTCATTTCTTGGGAAAATGCATACTAAACTCTCAAGTCTAAATAGCCGTATTTTAATCTTTTGGTTTTTCCAAGCAAAAACGATGGGAATTTCAGGGAATCTGTGAATTGAACATCATTTTCATAATATGAAGATCTGCCGGTTTTAGCATTTGTACCGATGAAACAAAAGCAGCGGAGAGTAAACGAGCACTTAGCATGAATCAAGGTAGTGGCATCAAACTAGAAGCAGTCTTTGTAATCTTCCATTGGCACTCACTCTCAATAAAAACAAACAAAACCAAAAAGTCAACTCAGTTTCACTTAAAAATGTCCTTTATGCAGTAAAAAGTAGTAATTTTACGAAGTCTTAGCCCTTGAAGGCATATGTTTTTAAATATTTTGTGTGACAAAATTGGTAGTGTGTATAAAGCATTTCTGCTGCTGCCAAAGTACGATGGTTTTAAGGAAAAGCACTTATTATTTGAATTGCAAACTGAACTTTTTTCTTCTCTTTCCCCTCAAGGAACACCATTTTTACTTGGATGATTGACAAACAAGTTACTCAGAACTGGGTATTTGGCAGACATTTTCTTGAAAATGAACCAAGTGGGCCTGTCACTTAGGCCCACTTCTGTATTAGCAAATACAGAAGTATTTGCTACCAGTGATTAAATTGAAGCTATCAAGCAAAACTTAAAACTGTGGAAAACTCACACCATCACTGTGAGTTTTTCAGCTTCCAATACTATAAGACTTTCCTGATGAAATCAGTGGTGATATTAATAAGTGTGATTTTTTGATACGTATGAGATGTGTCAACATTGGAAGACCTCTATTAAGTGAGCCAATACTTTCCAAATCAGGGATACATGACGTTACAAAATCATGTCTGGGTAAAATACTCTTTCAAAGTTTAAGATAGATGAATGAATTCTAATGTGACAGAATGAGAGTTCATTGATAAGGGGTACCTGGGTGGCCCAGTTGTTAAGCATCTGCCTTTGGCTCAGGTCATGATCTCAAGGTCCTGGGATCCAGCCTCGCACTGGCCTCCCTGCTTAGCGGGAAGCCTGCTTCTCCCTCTCCCACTCCCCAGCTTGTATTCTCTCTCTATCTCTCTCTGTCAAGTAAAGAAATAAAATCTTGTTAAAAAAAAAAAAGAAAGTTTATTGATCAGATTCCATGTTATAACTAAGTTTTAATAAATTACCACTTGTTGGAATTTTTCTAGAGAATTAAAGATTATCTACAATTATTTGAAAAGGCTATTAGAATATTCCTCCCTTACCACATATTTTTGTGAAGTGGATTTTTCAAACTTCTACCAAAACTTCGTATCACAATAGTTCAAATATAGAAGCAAATAGAAGAGTCAAGTTGTTTTCTATTAAACTTGACATTGAAGGCATCTGCAAAACTGTTTAAAAAAAAAACAAACCCAAAACATTCTTCTCACTAAATTGCTTTTGGAAAAAGTTATTTTTCATAAAATGTTTTTGCTAACATGTAATGGTTTTGTTATTGTTCTTTAAACAAATTACTAAATACTTTAAAATTTTGTTTTAAATTTGGTGAGTATCAACAGGTATAACCCTCATACACAGACTCTGTGGGATCTTCCAAGAATTTTTAAGACTGTAATCAAGTCCCATGGCCCAAATGTTTGAGAATTACTTATCTAAAATATGTCAGATCATGTTCTTTTAATAAAACCATTACTCCCAATGGTTCCCTATTTCCCTCAGGATAAAAGTCACAAGTTCTTGCACTGGCCTACGAGGTTCTGCTCTTATCTGTTCCTCCTCCATTACCTATCCCTCTACTCTTCCCCTTGCTCACTCCCTCCAGCCACATTTACCTCTGATGTTTCTCCAATAAGCCAGACACAATTTCAGTGCTAGCACCATTGTACTGGCAGTTCCTTCCGCCTGGAAAACAATTCCCCCAGCTTTCCCCATGGCCATTTCCTTAAAGTCTTTGCTTAAGTGTAACCATCTCAATGGTCTAACATAAGCTGCTTGTTTAAAACGGCAAACGTACTGCTACTCCCATCCTACACAACACCTTCTAATACTTGCTTGTTTATGCCTACAACCTGTGCGGTGTCCCCCGCCCCCAAGTATAACATAAGCTCCAAAAGCGTGGCAAGATGGCTCCCACACAGAACTCAAGAAATATTTGTTGAATGTTGAATGAATAAAAGAACTCGTTTGACAGCTTGTCATTTTTCAGGGACCTGTCCAGAGTCCCGAGAGAAAGAGGATGCAACTTACAGAGAGAGGAGTGGACAATGCTAGCAAAGATCTTCTGAATGGAAGAAAATGAAGGAGGGATACAGTGATCACAACCTCGATAGTGAAGGCGTTATGGACCTGACAAAAGGTCTTGGGAGAGTGTGCAAGGCGGATGTAAGTGTCTGGCAATGAACGCTGTCCTTGTGCTTAACTCCCCACCTCCCGCCTCCTCCGTCTCCTATGAAACCAAAGTGCCCAGAGCCTTCCCTGTACCCCTCCACCCCAACACAAGTAGGCCACACCAAAGAGACTGAAAAAATTTCTAAACTTTATGGAAAAAGCAACGACGACAATCAACTAGCCAAAAAGGAAGCCTCCAAATCCCGTCTCATTCTAGCGCCTCCTCTGTTGCTGGCTTTAGGATCTCTCCACCGTCTCAGTTCTCCGGGGTCCCGATGGTCTCCCAACGTTGTGTTCCGAAGGGTTCACAGGAGGCAGGTCAGGCGGGTCGTCCCCAGGTAAGCACTTCTGTACAGGGAAGGCACGAGAAACTGGAGCAATGGAGAATCGGTCCACTCGGGGCAGGAACACGCGGGAATGAAGGCAAACGGGAGGAACTCAGGACAGGCTCCCGCACAGCAGTGACAGAACGAGGGTCTCAGTTCTCCTCCGGCTTGTCGGCCGGCGGTCCGCAAGGCTGCAGCATCTTCTCCATCAAGTTGAAGCGGACTCGAGCTTTGCTCTCATTCTCGGCAATGGCGAAGTAGTTGAGAAGGTCGAAGTGGCCCATGTAGGAGCAGTAAGAGTCGCGGTGCTGGTTAACCAGCCACTCCCACTTGGTGGTATCGGCGTGGCCCGTGCCGATGTACTTGGACTGCAGGTGCTCCAGCTGGCTGTGGATGGTGTAGCGGTCAGTCATCTCGCCGTTTTCCCTTTGCTCCCAGGTCAGAGGCCACACAGAAAGAGCTGCTCTAGATTTTCACGCGGGAAAGAGGCTACTGCACGGAACCCCGGGCCGCTCAGTCGCAGGAAAATGACGTCGCAGCTACGAAGATACGTGGACTCGCGGTCCTCGGGCTCAGAGGCGGAAGCGGAAGTGTATTCTGTCTTGGAATTGGAGTTGCCTAGGCGACGCCAAATGTCGGCCGCCCCCCCATAGAGAGCCCCTCCCCCTTCGTAGAGCGTTGCATTATGGTTCACTTAGTGACCTTTTTTTCTAACGGGGAGCGTTGCATGCCGGGACTGGTGGTCTCCGAGGGTTCATGCGCGCGGGTTTCTGGGACCCATTGTCGTGGTTTAAGAACCCGCCGGCGGCTTAAAGGACCGCAGGAGCATCCTTGGGAGGCTGAGAGCTGAGAAGAAATGGGAAGCTCATGTAGGACAGGGCCACAGGCAACCGTGAAAACAAACTCGGTATAATTTTGATTTCGGAGCGAATGTGACAGCCTGGAAGTCCCTTCACAGCCAGGGGTGGGCCCCCCTGAAAATCAGTAGACGCCAGTTCTAGTCCCAACTATGTGTCTTATAAGTTGTGGAGAATGAACGTTATTTCAACGCTCGCAGGGCCGCCGTTTCCTGCCCTGTGACCGAAGTACTCTACCAGTTCTGACTGTTCCGGCTCCCACACCAAGCCCCTCCTTCCTCTCCCGCTGAATTTGATATCCTCGCTGCAACTCCTCACCACACCCTACGCACCCCGGCCAGTGTTTCTCAACATTCCGTGCAGCTCGCCTCTCCAGTTCTTTGTACTGGATGTTCCCTGCGCTTGGAATGCTTTTGTTCCCTTGGCAAACAGCGTCTCTCTTTAAGTCAGCTCCAAAGCATCTCCTTGAAATCGGCTTTGGCCACACCAAACAGATGTAAATTCTTTCTTTTTTGCTTCTTGGATATCTCCTCATTATTATAGCTTTATACTCTACTTTTGGCTTAAGAACTTCCTCATGTGAATTCAAACCACTTGAGAAAAGTAATTTGTACTTTTTTGATGCCATCTTTTATCATATGCTTCTTTTATGATATCTTTTTATAATATTGTCATGGCTCAGCAGAGTTTGTAGTCCCCCCAAAATGTGATGAATGGATGAACAACTGTCTGGCAGCCAGACAGAAGGAACTCTTTACTGGGAGAAAGATAACTTTAAAATAGTTTTATTCTGATACAAAGTTGCAGTTATGTACTGATGAGTAAGTTCAGAGATCTAATGTACAGCACGATGGCTAAAGTTAATACTGTACTGAATATTAGAGTAGATTTCAGGTGCTCTGACCACACACACATACAGACACACACACAAAGGTAGCTGTGAGGATATGGATATATTAATCAGTTTGTCTCTAGTAATCATTTCATTATGTATATATATATCAAATCATGTTGCACTCCTAAAACAATTTTTATTTAAAAAAAAGATTTAAAGGAAAATGATAAAAAATATTCCTTAAGCGATCAAATGCTTGTGCCAAAAACAAAACAAGGAAGTCTTATTCTTTGGTTTAAACCATGTTATAATAAAACATTTCATCCCTAAAATGTAGAGAGTACTGTAAGACATAACTTGTGGATTCACCATCCAGATACATCAAAGCTTGCAATTTTGCCATTGTTGTTCCCAACTTTGTTGGTTTTGGTTTTGGTTTTCAAAGAAATAAAACTATACAAATAAAGTTGAAGTTCTCTGTATTCCCCTCCTTAATCTATTTACTTCAGGAAACCGGCTTGAATTTAGAGTTAATCATTCCCGAGTCTGGTTGGTTTTGTTTTTGTTTTTGTTTTTGATTGCTGAAAATTTTGTATCCAAGTGGTTATTTTTATGCATGTTTTGAAGCTTTACAGAAAGGACACCCTGTGGGGGCACCTGGGTGGCTCAGTTTTTAAGCGCTCAGTGGGGGAGGCTGCTTCCGCTTCTTTCTCTGCCTTTCCCCCTGCTTGTGCTCCCTCCCGCCCTCTCTCTCTGTGTGTGTGTGTCCAAAAAAAAAAAAAAAAAAAAAAAAAAGTGACACCCTGTAGGTATTTTCCCTCATCAGAATCCATGTTGATGTAGTTTATATGTAGTTATAGTTTGTTTTGCCTGTTGTATAGTATGCTGTTGAATTAATATACCGTTGTATGTCCATTATCTCAATAATGAACATTTAATTTCGCATCTTTGCCGTAAGAAGCAAAGCTGCAATAAATATTCTTGCACATATATTCTTATACACATGAAGAAGTTTCTTTCGGGTATACATATGGGTAAAAATTTGTTGAGACATAGTGATGAGTATCTTCAACTTCGCTCGTTATTGCCAAATTGCTCTCCAAACTGGTTATACCAATGAGCTTTCCCAGCAAGAGAATGAGAATTCCTTTTGATCCACATCCTTCGCAAAACTTGGTGTCCTCAGACATTTAAAAATTTTTTCTGATTCAGTGGGTGGAACAGAATTTCATTGTATCTTTAATTTGCAATCACTGCTTACTAGGGACACTGAGCATGTTTTTTATCGTTATTTATTTATTTAAAAATATTTTATTCAGTTATTTGAGAGAGAGAGCATGGTGGGGGGGGGGGCTTGATCCAGAACCCTGGGATCATGACTTGAGCTAAGTCAGCTGCTTAACTGACTGTGCCGCCCAGGCACCTCGAGGCATGTTTTTTATGAGTTATAGGTCCATTATGTTTCTGGTTTGTGAATTGCATAGCCATATTCTTTGACAATTTTTAAAATTGGGATGGTTGTCTTTTTCTTACTAATTTTTTAGGTGAGCTTTATATATTCAGAATTCCAGGCTTGCTAGTTATATACAATGAAAATGTTTTTTTTCCAGTCTGTGATACATTTTTACACTTTCTCTATGGTATCTTGTACAGTAATTAAATTTAAAGTAGTGAAATGTATCAGCCTTCCTTTATGATTTATACTTTTTGCAATTGGATTTTAAAAATGAAATCAAGCATAACTCTTTTTTTTTACCCTAGGGCCATAAAAAAGTAGTTTCCTTTATTTCATTCTTAAAGTTTTATAATTTTGACTTTTTATATTTAGAAATTTAATCTACCTGGAAGTTTTCATTTTGATTTGTTTGGCCTATTTAGGGATCTAATTTTCAAACATTTTCCAATATGGCTAACTAGTCCCCAGTAATAAGGATCATTCAGTAAATAGTACATTTCCCTACTTACCAAACTTGATGAGGGCTCGATCCCAGGATGCGGGGATCATGACCTGAGCAGAAGGCAGATATTTAATTGACTAAGCCACCCAGGGGCCCCCAAGAATTCTTGATCCTTTGTCCTTTCACATGAATTTAGAGTTGTCAGTGAAATCCTCATGGAAGTTATGATTACATAGTCAAAGCCAGGGAAATTAATAATTCCATATCATTAAGAACGATTCTAAGGATATGAGAGAATTCCTCAAATTCAAAGGGCTTTAGAACTAGATGGAAAATACATTTACATGTAGTAATTAAGAACTAAGGTGTATTAGGTTGCTGGGACTGCCCAAGCAGAGTACCAAAGACTGGGTGCCTTAAACAATAGAAATTTATTCGTCATAGTTCTAGAGGCTAGAAATCCAAGATAAAAGTGATGGCAAGATTGGTTTCATTCTGAGGCTTCTCTCCTTGATTTGCTGATGGCCGTCTTCCCTCCCTGTCCCTCTGTATGCCTGTGTCCTAATCTCCTCTTCTTCTTTTTTTTATTTCTGCATTTTATTTTTAATTATTTTTTATTAACATATTATGTATTATTTGCTTCAGAGGCACAGGTCTGTGATTCATCAGTCTTATGCAATCCTCTTCTTATAAAAAGGTCAATCATATTAAGGTCCACTCATATGACCTTATTTTACCTAAAGGCCCTGCATTCAAATGCAACCACATTGAGTTACTGGAGGTTAGGACTTCATCAATTCAGTGGTAATGGCTTTATACAGTAATGAGGAATAAATAAGAAAACTTTTTTTAACATATTTGTAAATTCAATTAATTAGATTTGTGAATATAGTTTACATACATGAAAAAACTTTGTTAAGTCAGACAATTGCAATACTTATAAGGAAAATGCAACGTATTACATTAATAAATGTGGTTTAAAATGTTTAAGAGTAAAAATTTGGAGTGGAACTAAATTTTATCAAAAATTCTCTTAAGGGGGCGCCTGGGTGGCTCAGTGGGTTAAAGCCTCTGCCTTTGGCTCAGGTCATGATTTCCAGAGTCCTGGGATCGAGCCCTGCGTCGGGCTCTCTGCTCTGCCGGGAGCCTGCTTCCCCGCTCTCTCTCTGCCTGCCTCTCTGCCTACTTGTGATCTCTCTGTCAAATAAATAAATAAAATCTTGAAAAAAAAAAAAGAAAAAATTCTCTTAAGAGTGATTGTGAAATTTTGTTAGACTTATGAATAGTTTAGGATTTTTAACTGAGCTTACAAGCTTATGGAAAAAAAGGCAGGTTTTTGTTTTAAAATCTAAACAGATCGCTGAATGGTATTTTGTAAATTTCCCAACCAAAAAATTTCCATTTAACGAGACCAACTTGCAAATAACATAAAACCCCTGCTTCAATTTTAATTGTTACTATATTTTACAGACTTATTTGGGGAGAATGGTTAACTATATTGAGTTGTCTTATCTATGCCCATAGGAAACATTACAATTTATCTAAGTTTACTTTTTTTTACTTTAAAGTTTGTATAATTTTTCTCTATAAAAGTTTTTCACATCTTCTGTTAGATTTATTCTCGAGTATCTGCTATATATATATTTAAAAATGTTCCTTCTGAGTCTTAAATTGTGACCTCCTAAGGAATATCACAATTTCTTGCACTTTTGCCAATAAAGAATTTTGGTCTGTAATCAGTGACCTTAGAGAAGGCACGGGAAGACATAGCATAAAATCCGAGAGATTTTACTATTTCCTGACCCAAGATATTACCTCAAGTCAATCCTGCCTGTTAGGTTACTTCTATGTAACTATCAAGTACTATCCTTTTTTTTTTTTAAGATTTTATTTATCTATTTGACAGAGAGATCACAAGTAGGCAGAGAGGCAAGCAGAGAGAGAGGAGGAAGCAGGCTCCCTGCTGAGCAGGGAGCCGGATGCGATGAGGGGCTGGGTCCCAGGACCCTGAGATCATGACCCGAGCTGAAGGCAGAGGCTTAACCTACTGAGCCACCCAGGCACCCCTATCAAGTACTATCTTACAATTTGACATTTGAGTGAGAAAAATATGCAGAAAATATGCCGTTGGAAAAAAACACAGAATTAAATGTAAATGTGAAAAAAAAATATTTTTAGACAGAAAACTATACTTTTCTTGTCTATTTTTTAATCCTGGAAATGCAAGGTAACAATTTCTCTTTCATTGTTCTTGTTCTTGTGCTGATGGCTTTAAGTTTTTAAAAAGTCATTTCCTATTTTGCTCTTTTTAAAAAAGTAGGCTCCATGCCCCAAAAGCCATTTCATATTTTGAAAGGTCAAGGTGTCATTCAAAAACAGAAGAAGTATACAGAGGAACACAGTTTCTAACATCTGTTCATTTCCCACCTGCATCCTCAGTAAGTAACCATGGTTACGTGTATCCTTCTGTATCCTTCCAGAGAATTTTTTAGTGGATGTATATACATAAACACAAATATATATGGTATTTTACTCCTTTTAAAATGTAGATGGTAGCAAAGTACTCAAATGAATTTTTTGTTTTTTTATTTTGTTTGACATATCATGGAGATTATCCCAGAAGAGTACATGAAGAGCTTCATCATTGTCTTTTTCCGGTCTGGTTTTAGAGCTGTATAATATTTCATGGTATGGATATATAGTACTAAGTAACCACCCTTATTGTCAAATGTCTTCTGTATCCAGAAATTATATTTACATTTTATTATTATTGCAGAAAAATATGAACTTCAAATGGACATAAACTGAAGTCACATTTCCTTTGGTGGAAAATTATTTCAGGTATCATTTTTTGTCTGTAAGCCAAGTTTTAAAATATAAGGATTTTCAATAAGTGCAGGTGCTGATACCATGTTTCACACTAGGGGTCGCCAAAACAGTATTTAACGCCAACATATAGACTTCGGGGTTGAGAACATTTTGTTACCTGGAGTTTCTCAACCATGGTAAGTACAAACAGCACCTGTGGCGGAGATGCTGAAGACAAAATTTTGGTCTGCTGTATTTTTAAAGGCACGAAGGCTCTGATAATTTAGGAGGAAAGCAAGCAATCCTCTTCCCAAATTTTACTTCGGGGTTTTATATTTAGCTGGATTAAACAGTGATGTGGAATTTTTAGATGATACAGAATTTAGAGAATTTTTTAAAAGTTTGCTAGACATGATCTTATTTTCCTGTGATTAAAAGTGTCATTAGCTTCAGCTTTTCTTTCCTGGGTATCCTGAGTTTCATATACCTGAGCAGATCTGAAACTCGATTTTTTAAGGGTTTTTGCCTCTAATTGGGCATATGTGTAGAAAGACATCTGTATCATTTTTATAATTGCTCCTGGGGAAACTATGATAGCCACAGGTATGCGTTCTATAACTCTTCGTTTGAGATTTAATAGGCCGTCCTCTCTGTTCTTTAGTGATTACATTAAAACACAGGCTGGTGTAATTTTTGAACAAAAATTTCTCTGGAGAAATTTCACAAAGGAACTTTGAAGTATTGTATACATGTTCCATTCATTGCAGTGGTATGAAATCTTGCAGCACCAAGATTAATGGTTGGCATATCACAGGGATTAAATTAATATTTATTGAATAAATTGATGAATTAATATTTATAACAATGTCTTCAGTGACTACAAGGATTGAAAACTTTATTGCCAACAATAAAGGAATAATTACATAAATTATGGTGTAATCTGGATACATATGACATATCTCATTTAAATATAAGGGTTTTTTTTTTGAAACATGTGACTTTTTTCTCCATTATATTAGCATAATGATTTACTCATTGCTGGCACTCCATAAATACTTGTTGAATTAGAATACTGTTCTCATGCTGGATTAATAAAGGAGATATACAAAATCTCCCAGCATCCCCCTGGAGTTGGGACTAGCCACCACAAAGTTGCCACCATTCTTAACCTTAAGCTTAAGAGATGTGGATTGGAGGGGAACAATTTTTCTATGGAGTTATTGGTAAACCAAACAAACAAAAAACAACAACCTATGACCAGGCTTTGCAAAATTGTGAATATACTAAATTTTAACTGTTAACAGAGTTGCTTCAATGAGTTATCCAAAAGGACTGTGAGGAACAGTTTTTCATTAGCTGAGCCAGGTGCTTGAACATCAGTAATCACAAATTAGAATATGGAATCAAAGAACAAGAAGTGAAATGGATTGGACTGACCTCCTATGCAACATTTCAAGTACCCAGTTAAACATGTGGTTCATTATGGTCCACCTAGAGTAAAAGTTGTAGGTGAAACTGCAAGAAAGGAGCTGAGTCTAGACTTTCCTTTGATTTGAATTTGAGCAAGTATAAGATTAGTCCAGCTCCTAGGGAAGGATTTAATGCTTCATGGTTTCATTGTTTTAAATTGGCTCCATGCCCAATGTGGGGCTTGCACTCAAAACCCTGAGATGAAAGGTCACATGCTCTACTGACTGAGCCAGCGAGGCACCCCAGGGCCTCTTGGTTTTAAATCAATACAGGGAAGTTGTTTCATTTTGATTTTTTAGAATAGGTACATGTATAAAAAAGAACTGATAACATCCCTCTCAAAGTATGATTTCTTTCACTTTCTACAAGTTACACTTACTTTCATGCATCAAACAGACCATGTTTCAAAATCTCGGTGTGAATTTTTGTGATTTTCTTCATTTGTCATACATCTTGTTTATATGTCACCTATGATTGTTTCCTAACTTAGAAATCCCACAAGATCTATGTTAATATGTTGTGTACAATGCCCTACACCAAATGACATAAAGGGGCGCTTAGGTGGCTCAGCCACTTAAGTGTCTGCCTTCGGCTAAGGTCATGATCGCAGGACCTGGGACTGGGCCCCACATCGAGCCCCACATTGGGCTCCCTGCTCAGTAGGGAGCCTGCATCTCCCTCTCTCTCTCTGCCTGCATCTCTCCCTGCTTGGCGTTCTCTGTCAAATAAATAAATGAAATCTTAAAAAAAAAAATAAGAAAATGACATAAAAGCAAGCCTCAAAATTTTAATGCTGTTAATTTGGTTATAGTAGTTTAAGGCCAAAAAGGAATTTAGGGGTAGAACAGATTAGCATACACAGCCATGGTAAAGGACTATTTGCCCACCTGTTTTTCTCATTTTTTCTTCAGTTTACATAAACCATTGTGCAAATACAGTTTCAAGTCTCTCCTCTTCCAAGTAGTTGTCTGCCTCTAAGTCTCTCTTGTCTTGCATCCTTTAAATTCTAGCATTACCCCCAAGAACTGCTCTAATAATACCTTGCAGTAGGTTAAATGCTTTAGTTGTTTAAGGAACTGATTTATTCTGTAGAGATATAAAATATTTCTGAAGTCTCTTCTATGGATCCCTCAAGATGGTTGAATGCTGTTGGCATCCTTTTTCTTTTTAAGATTTTCTTTTTATTTTTAAGTAATCTCAAACCCAACATGGGGATCAAAACCACACCCTGAGCTCAACAATCACATGCTCCACTGACTGACTGAGCCATGCAGGCACCCCGTGCATACCTTTTCATTTCTATGTTTCTGTCCCTTTATTTGCTAGGATAATCTTTGTATTTGGCTTAATGGCTTTACTTAAAAAGGTCAGAAAACCACCTGCAGTTCTGTCCCAGTTTTAGTGCAGTTCTTCCCTGAGACTAAGACAATAGTGGGCCTTACCCTCGGTCCCCTCCCTGCAGAGAGTCTTATTTGGCTTTCCTCTAGCTACAGTCTCCCAAGAACTAAAAAGTCCATGGTTCAAGGAAGCATACTCATCCATGCTCTCACTCTCCCAGCCCCTGACTCAAGCACACACAGACTTAGCTTGGAAACACAATTTCCAAGTACAAATGACCCCAAGCTCACTTCCAGGACCTGTGCAGTCTTCTTCCCTGAGTCTGTCCTCCGAAAGGCTGACTTGCAGCTGATGTGCACACCCTTTGCTGCTGTGTGTCCAAGGAATGGCTGGCTATTCACTGGGATGTTCACCTTGTGAACTCAGAGAGGCAGGTTGAGAAATCCCTTCTGAAGAGTTTGGGCTTGGAGGCCATGTAACTTAGAAATGATTTTTCGAAGGACTCGGGTGCGACCTGTAGATTATCCTGTACTTAAACATCCCCCAGGTCCCCATCCAATCTCAAATTCCTTACTGGCAAGTAATCTTACAACCATAAGTGATATACTTAATAACAACGACTTGTTCCAGGAGGTAACCTCAGTTCTCCTGAGATGAAACTTCTTATCACTTTCAATATTAAAGCTGCTTCATTTAGAAGGTGAGTGGCTTTTCAGTCAGAGAAAGATTTATAATACGAGCATGATAAATCATTAGAATTAATATGTTAGACTGAGGAATAGCCTATTTATGTAGTTCAAGTGTAATACTTAAAAAACTTTGGCATTTTAGATTTCTTTTTAAAATTTATTTGACAGACAGAGATCACAAGTAGGCAGAGAGGCAGGCAGAGAGAGAGGAGGAAGCAGGCTCCCCGCTGAGCAGAGAGCCCAATGCAGGGGGGCTTGATCCCAGGACCCTGGGATCATGACCTGAGCCAAAGGCAGAGGTATTAACCTGCTGAGCCACCCAGGTGCCCCAAACTTTGGCATTTTACACTAACAGATTAATGTTGTGATTCTATTTATTTAAAATGTGGGGACACCTGGGTGGCTTAGTGGGTTAAGCCTCTGCCTTTGGCTCAGGTCATGATCTCAGGGTCCCAGGATTGAGTCCCACATCGCATCAGGCTCTCTGCTCAGAGGGGAGCGTGCTTCCCCCACTCGCTCTCTGCCTGCCTCTCTGCCTACTTGTGATGTCTGTCAAGAAAATAAGGAAGATATTTAAAAAAAAATTTTTAAATTTGTAATTGACTTACAATTTCAAATTAAAAAAAGAATGTGACCAAGTTTGTAAATGGTATTCTAATATTTAAGAGAAATTGGTTTACCAAATACATACATTAAATTTAGATTTATAAGAGCCTTTGAGATGCTCCGGAATATTTTTCTTACTAGGAGCATGTGCTTTCTTGTTCAGATGTTTGAAATGCTTCAAAGTAAATTTAACATATGAAACCCATTAATGCAATTAAGGGAAGTTGATGGATACAAAATCAATACAAAAGATAACAGTGTTTCTATATTTCAGTAAGAAGAAAAATAAAATGGTGTCCACACCAATGGATACTTGATATATGACAGAGGTATATTGCAGGGAGGTGGGACAAAAAACAATATTTCTGATAATAGTATCGTACGGTTTCACTCATATGTGGAATATAAGGAGTAGCACAGAGGATCATAGGGACTGGGAGGGGAAACTGAATGGGAAGAAGTCAGAGAGGGAGACAAACCATGAGATCCTCTTGACTCTGGGAAACAAACAGGGTTGTGGAAAGGGAGATGGGTGAGGTAGTGGGGTAACTGGGTGATGGGCATTAAGGAGAGCACATGATGTGATGAGCACTGGGTGTTATACACAACTAACGAATCATTGAAAACTACATCTGAAACTAACTAGTACAGCTGTACTATAAGCCAGTTAATTGAATTTAAATTAAAAAAATAAGGTGCATGCCAAAAAGTTCCATTTTGATAGAAACATTTCTGTTATTTTTACAAAGTAGAATTGGCTATAGCAGTTGAATTAAACTTAGCCATCATGTACTCAAAAAAAGAGTCAAGATTAGTGCATTTAATTACATAAAAATGAAACACTTTTGTTCTAAAAATACCATTAAAAGAATAAAAATACAAGCCATAGACTGGGAGAAGACATTTACAGTCTATGTAACCAAATACCATCACCACCAACAACAAAAACTTGTTTCCCAATACATAAAGAACTCTTTAAATTTGATTATTTAAGACAGGGAGAAAATCCAATAGAAAGATAGATAAACGCCCTGATTGTGCATTTCACAATAGAGATCATTCAAATGGCTAGTAGACATTGAAAAGTTTAATAAACCGAGAAAGGTTAATTAAGCCAATAAACTGTCACTGCACACCTACCATATTGGCAAACTCCCAAGTTTTATAATCCAAATGTTGGTGAGGGATTTTAAATTTTGGTAGGAATGTAGTACAACCACTTTGGAAACCAGATTAGGATTGTCAAAATTGAAGATCTTCATACCCTACGTCCAAGCAGTTCCCCTCCTATAGTCCTGAGAGAAGTGGTTCTCAAAGTAGAGTCCTTGGATCAGCAGTAGTAGCATCATCTAGGAACACTTAGAACTGAAAATTCTTGGGCCCTACCCCAAGTCTACTGAACCTACTGATCTACTGGGGATGGGGTCAAGTCATCAATGTTTTAACAAGCCTTCTAGGTGAGTCTGATGCATTTTGTGCATGTATATATAGCAACACATTAACAAGAGAGTTCATAGCATTATGCATAATAGATCCCTAAAAGGAAAACAGCCTAAATGTCCATTGTTACTAGAAAGGTAAATGCATTTTTAATTTGGGAATAAAGGAAGTATCATTACATACTGAGAGTTGGAAACAAATGGGAGAGCAAAGGCAGGTTTAAAGGAGAAGATAATTTGATGGAATAAGTTGAAAATCAGATTAAATCTAACTGGGAAGGTTATTTGAGATGAAAAAGAGAAGTCTTTCTGAGAGACTAGAGAAGGAATGCAGAAATTTTACTGAGGGTGGGAGAACAGGAGGAATTGAAGGTTTTTCATCCATGAGAACATTTTTAAAAAGTATTTGTTAGGAATCAGGGTCCTATGCAGAGCGGAGGGGACAGGCAGGGTGGCATGAGGAGAGTTATGAAGGTTTGAAATATCGTAGGAGTGGACTGGGTTAATATGTGGAGCAGCCCAGTTCTTTTTTTTTTTTTTTTGAAGATTTTATTAAGTTGACAGAGAGACACAAGAGAGAGGGAACACAAGCAGAGGGAGTGGGAGAGGGAGAACCAGGCTCCCCACTGAGCAGGGAGCCTGATGTGGGGCTTGATGTGGGGCTCCATCCCAGGACCGTAGGATCATGACCTGAGCCAAAGGCAGACGCTTAACAACTGAGCCACCCAGGCGCCCCTGGAGCAGCCCACTTCTAACTGCACATTTGGAACCTGTTACAGTGGATATAGGAATGATAAAATTACACAGAATTGCCTTATCGTTTCTATTATCTCTCTAGCACTTACACACATTCCTCATTCAATCTTTGTGAACTAGTTATTTCAAGTAATTGCTTCTGTTGAAGAAGAAAACTTCATCTTAAATACTTTTTTTTTTTTTTTGAGAGGGACAGGGTGGGAGGGGCAGAAGGAGGGAGAGAATCTTAAGCATGCTCCACACCCAGAAAAGAGCCCAATGCAGGGTTCAATCTCACAACACTGAGATCATGACCTGAGCCGAGTCAAGAGTAGGATGCTTAACTGACTGAACCACCTAGATGCCCCTCAAATACTCTGAATACAGTGCTACATTCTGTAGCAGCTGCTCAATAAAAAAATTACATCAGTGATGGAGGGTTAGCAAATGGTGGTGGATAGCATAACAGAGTGAGTGTGACTAAGTGAAAGAAGAAGCTCTTTGGAGATGAACAAGTACACACACACACACACACACACACACACACACAATAATAGTGACTCTGCAACTTCATAGCTGTTCTGATCCTGGGAAACGTGCAGTTCTCAGGATAGGTCCCCTAGAAGCACAGCCTGATGTGGGGATTCTTGGGTAAGAAATTTATTGAGGGTGGGGGCGCCTGGGTGGCTCAGTGGGTTAAAGCCTCTGCCTTCGGCTCAGGTCATGATCCCAGGGTCCTAGGATATAGCCCCACATCGGACTCTCTGCTCCGCCGGGAGCCTGCTTCCTCCTCTCTCTCTGCCTGCCTCTCTGCCTAGTTGTGATTTCTCTCTGTCAAATAAATAAAATATTAAAAAAAAGAAATTTATTGAGGGAGAAGTCTCAGGAGAAGGGAAGGAAAAGGCAAGTTAAGGCAGGAGGAGTAAGTTCAGGTTCAGCTGATCCCATAGGAGGTGATGGAACTCAGATTGCCCACAGAGCTCATCTCACCTTGAAGCAAGAGCGTCCACAGTCAGTATCTCCAAGTCAGTCAGTTATTGAACTGGGCTATCCACCCTAGTGGAGATAACTTCCCAGGCAAGGGGCCTTTTTTTTTTTTTAATATTTTATTTTTATTTATTTATTTGACAGACAGAGATCACAAGCAGGCAGAGAGGCAGGCAGAGAGAGAGGGAGGAAGCAGGCTCCCCGCTGAGCAGAGAGCCCGATGTGGGGCTCGATCCCAGGACCCTGAGACCATGACCTGAGCCGAAGGCAGAGGCTTAAACCACTGAGCCACCCAGGCACCCCGCAAGGGGCCTTTTGCTTGGCCAAGGTCAACTCTGTAGAAAAGGAGGCAATTGTGGGCATTTAGAACTCAAAATTCCCAGCAGCCTAAGGATTAATGCATTGACTTGGTTAAGGATATCTAGATAAAAACCAGCCTTAACTACAATTCACCCCTTGTACCCACATAGGTCTAATTCCATCTTACCAGATTTTTGGTTGATCACAGTTTCTGGGAAAACTAACAGGAGAAAGATTAGTAAATCAAATGTAGCTTCTCACTGTGGCAGCTGGTCCCAAGTTTGTAACTGACGTTTATCGTTTCCCTTTAGCACCACACTCCAGATTCCCCTCCTCTCCAGTTATCACGTAGGTTGGTCCAGGTGGCTTTCCTGTTAGGCTAAGGCAGACTCTCATCTCATTCAGGTTACCTCTAGGTTGTCCTACTATTATTGAGCTGTGGGTACTGGACTTCTGGGTATAAGATAACCAAGGGACACTCTAGTAGGTGATGTGAGTATCAAATATATCAATGTCCTATGATGATAAGGTTCAAGCAACCCTGACAATATGGTAACTCCTTTCTTTGATGGCTCCTTTACAACAGCCATAGTTTTAAGTTTAGTGGTTTTTTTACCATGTTCTTTGGTGGAAGCATCCCTTTCTGGGGACGAGGACCTTTAGACCCACAGAGGCTAAAACTGTGAGAATAAGAAACATAATTTCCCCCAAAGAGTCACAGGAAGTAATGGTGGGACCTTTCTGACTTTTATTTGTTGGTTCCTGTTGGCCCCATGTCCCATGTATCCTACTGAATGCGGACACAGCCATATAGTGGCTGATGGCTTAAGATATAGTCTGCATCCTGAAGGATAGTGCCCCGTCCTTTGCAAGGTATCACCAAGCTTGTGCCTTGGCTGTACCTTCGAGATGCTATTGCACTGTTCTTCAAGGCTGGCGGTTTCTGGGTGGTGAATATATATGATCTATAATTGTATCCCTAGGGTCATGCTTACTTTACTACAAAGAAGGTCCCTTGGTCCAAAGATGATGTTAGGTGTGACTCCATGCCAGGATATCATATGCGTTATGAACCTTCACATAGTGGTGATATCTGAGGCACAACAGGCAGGAAAGGCAAGTCCGTATCTGGAATAAGTGTCAATCCCATTTGAAATACAAAGGTGAGGGGGGACTTGTTATATGTCGTCCATTTAGAGAACCAAAGGGAAGTTCTGTGGAAATTCCAGATGGCCTGGATCCCTTTGGACCATAATGGCAAAGAATTAATAGAGAATTAATATAGCATGGGGGCAAGACCATGAATGTACACGATTATTCATCCTGTATAATGGCAAACTGTTTCTGATTCTCATTCTGATATAAGATAAATAGATGTAGACATAACTGCAAACCATACACCAGGGGCTGTGGTCATCTGTTAGAGTAAATACACTACATCTAATATAGCAGATGCAAATGAAGCTACTACTTGGATAAATTTGTAGCAGCTCAATGTCGTGTTCTCTGATTCACCTGTTAAGCCAGAATAATGGATTAAATGGGGGATCTAGTGACACCCATCCCTCCTACATCCTCTGTCATTCCTTTGCTGAGATGTAAATTGTTTTTTGATTTACAGTCTTGGCTGAGTGTTGAGGGTGTCTTTTCAGGGACTTCTACTTGCCCTTCTTACTACAACAACCCTTATACAAATAAAGGAACTAATATAAAGGCTCTGTAAAGATTCCCAACTCTATAATTTATAGTTACTCTTTCCCCACAATTCTCAAACTACAGATAGTGCACCCGCGGGTGTAGCTCTCTCCCCTTACAGCCCATCAAATTCACTACAAGTGGAAGTCTTAGCAATCTCATCTCTATAGCATGCCAGGAATGCTGTCCTTTACCTTCTACTAGTGACTGCCGGCTGATCAGTGAGTGAATCAACTCCAAAAGCACATTTAAGAATCTATGTCTTAGGATTATTTTCAGGATGCGTTATCTTAGGTTGAAATTCCAAGTAGCAGAACTTGAGGAAAAATAAAAAGTGTATTTATTGTTGTTCATAGCAGTCTCCTTTTATAAAAATAAAGATTTAATTAATTAATTTATTTGAGAGACAGACAGACAGACAGACAGCGGGTGTGCATGCGCACACACATGAGCAGGGTAGGGGCAGAGAGGGAGGGAGAGGGACAAGCAGACTCTGCACTAAGTGGGAACCTGATCTCACCACCCTGAGATCATGACCTGAGCTGAAACCAAGAGTCAGGTGCTTAACCTATTGAGCCACTGAGATGCCCCAGCAGTTTTCTTTTTATTTTTAAATTTATAATAATAATTATTATTAATTTTTAAAATTCTAGTAAGGTTAACATACAGTATTATTTCAGATATACAATATAGTGACTCAATGATTTATTACTAAGTGCTCATCACAAAAAGTGTACTCTTAATCCTTCACCAATTTCACTCATCCCCCCACCCACCCCTCCTCTGGTAACCACCAACTTGTTCTCTATATTTAAGGGTGTGATTTTTTGTTTGTTTCCTTTTTTCCTTGTTTATTTCTTAAATTCCACATACGAGGGAAATCATATGGTATTTGTCTCTCCTTGACTGAAGTATTCTACTTAACATTACACTCTTTTTTTTTTTTAAGATTTTATTTATTTATTTGACAGAGAGAGAGATCACAAGTAGGCAGAGAGGCAGGCAGAGAGAAGGAGGAGGAAGCAGGCTCCCCGCAGAGCAGAGAGCCCGATGCGGGGCTCGATCCCAGGACCCTGAGATCATGACCTGAGCTGAAGGCAGCGGCTTAATCCACTGAGCCACCCAGGCGCCCCAACATTACACTCTTTAGAGCTATCCATGTTGTTGCAAATGGCAAGATTTCATTCTTTTTATGACTGAGTAATATTCCATTGTGTATATATGCCACTGTTTATTCATTCATCTATTGATAGACACTTGTGGTACTTTCATGGTTTGGTTATTGTAAATAATGCTGCAATGAACATAGGGATGCATATATCTTTTCAAATTACTGTTTTCATATTCTTTGGGTAATTACCCAGTAGTAGAATTACTGGATCACATGATATTTCTATTTTTAACTTTTTGAAGAAATCCCATACTATTTTCCAAAGTGGCTGCATCAATTTGTATTTCCACCAACTATCCACAATTGTTTTTTTCTCCACATCCTTGCCAATGCTTGTTTTTGAGTTTAACCATTCTGACAGGTGTGAAGTGTTATGTATACATTGTGATTTTAATTTGCATTTTCCTGATGGTTAGTGATGTTGAGCATCTGTTCACATTTCTGTTGGCCATATTTATATCTTCTGCACATTTTAATTGGATTATTTGTTTTTTGGGTGTTGAGTTGTATAAGTTTTTTGTATATTATGAATATTAACTAGAATATTCTAGATATTAACTAACCCTTATTGGGTATGCCTTTTACAAATATCTTCTCCCATTTAATAGGTCATTTTTTGTTTTGTTGATTATTTCCTTTACTTTGCAGAAGCTTTTAATTTTTATGTAGCCCCAGTTGTTTATTTTTGCTTTTGTTTCCCTTGCCTTAGGCGACATATCTAGAAAAATGTTACTGCTGATGTCAGAGAAATTACTGCCTATACTGTCTCCTAGGATTTCTATGGTTTCAAGTGTCACATGTAGGTCTTTAATCTATTTTGAGTTATTTTTGTGCATGGTGTAAGCAAGTGGTCCAGTTTCATTCTTTTGCACGTGGCTATCCAGTTTTCCCAACACTACTTGTTGAAGAGACTGTCTTTTTCCGCTTGGATATTCCTTCCTGCTTTGTCAAACAAAGATTAATTGACCCATATAATTGTGGGTTTATTTCTGGATTTTTCTATTCTGTTCTACTGATCTATGTGACTATTTTGGTGCCAGTTCCCTACTGTTTTGATTACTACAGTTTTGTAGTATATCTGTAGAATATCTATATAGTATATCTATAGAAATCTAGGATTGTGATACCTCCAGCTTCTGGCTTATCATGGTCTTTTGTTGTTCCATACAAATTTTATGATTATTTGCTCTACTTCCATGAAAAATGCTGGTGGTATTCTGGTAGGGATTATGTAAAATGTGTAGATTGCTTTGGGTACAATGGACTTTTTAACAATATTCATTCTCTCAATCCATGAGCATAGAATATCTTTCTATTTGTTCGTGTTATCTTCAAATTCTTTCATCGATGGTTTATAGTTTTCAGAGTATAGATCTTTTACCCCTTTGGTTAAATTTATTTCTAGGTAGTTTATTATTTTTGTTGCATTTGTAAATGGGGTTTCTTAATTTTTCTTTCCATTACATCATTATTAGTGTATAGACATCCAGAAAACTGCTGTATATTGATTTTGTATTTTGAATTTTGTACACTGAATTCATTTATCAGTTCTAGTAGTTTCTTGGTGAAGTCTTCATAATTTTCTATATATAGTATCACATCATCTGCAAAAAGTGAGAGTTACTTCTTGCTTACCAATTTGGATGCTTTTCTTTTTCTTGTCTGATTGCTGTGGCTAGGACTTCCAGTACTATGTTGAATAAAAGTGAGAATGGACATCCTTGCTTATTCCTGATCTTAGGGGGAAAGCTCACAATTTTTCCTTATTGAATATGATGTCTGCTATGGGTTGTTCAGAAAAAGCCTTTATTATGTTGAGTTATGTTCCCTCTAAGCCTATATTGTTTAGAGGTTTTTTTTTTATCATGAATGCATGTTGTACTTGTCAAATCTTTTTTTGCATTTATTGAAATGATCATATACTTTTATCTTTTCTCTTTCAATGTATTATATTGATTGATTTGTGAATATTGAACCACCTTGCTTCCCAGGAATAATCCCACTTGATTGTGGTGAATGACTTTCTTTAGTGTATTGTTGGATTTGGTTTGCAAATGTTTTGTTGAGGATATTTGCATCTATGTTCATCAGAGATAGTGGCCTGTAGTTCTCTCTCTCTCTCTTTTGTATTTTTTTATCTGGTTTTGATACCAGGGTAATGCTGGCCTTATACAATGAATTCAGAAGCTTTTCTTCCTCTTCTACTTTTTTAATAGTTTGAAAAGAATAGGTATTCGTTCTTCTTTAAGTGTTTGGTGAAATTAATCTGTGAGGTCATCTGGTCTTGGACTCTTGTTCATCGAGAGGTTTTTGATTAATGATTCAATTTCATTGTTGGTGATTGGCCTCCTCAAATTTTCTATTTCTTTCTGATTCCACTTTGGGAGGTTATATGTTTCTAGGAATTTATCCATTTCTTTCAGGTTATCCAATTTGTTGGTATATAATTTTTCATAATATTCTCTTATAATCTTTTGTATTTCTCTGGTATTGATTGTTATGTCTCCTCTTTCATTTCTGATTTTGATTATTTGAGTCCTCTCTCTACCAAAAGTATTTTACTAAAAATTCTAACATGTTGGAAATGAGGAGCATAGCTTAGAAACCCATCTAAGTAATTCTTGCACGTGGGGAGTGGGGAGTGAAAAAATTCCTTCCCACTTCACAGTAGAACATTAACAGCTTTGTCATCTCAAGGGCTGTCCCCTGTGGTAGAGATAATTATGCTGGGAAGACCTCTCAGATAGCACTGTGATGCTGCAGACATTCATGAGTATATGTGTGAACCCTCTGGGAACTCTCAAGCATTCTCTAGAACCACCTACTCACTGTCAGGCTGATAGAACCTAGGGAAGCTTGGATACAGCTCTAGCATACTTAGAACACTCAACGGAGTACAAACACCTAACAGATTCTCAATCCATTTTTTCACTCATCCCTCCCCAATTCAGTGCCTTGACCCTGCTGCCTTTCTGTCACCAAGGAGACAACCCTGAATACATTTTTTAATTACTGTCAGTTTGAGGAACCCTTGCTTCTGGACATACCCTCTCATATTCTTGCACTTAGTGACGGTATCTGTGAAAATCTGTTACTTTTTATTAAATTCCAGAACGACAACAATTTTTTCAAAGTGGGTGGAAGAATCAATAACCTAGAAAATCAGGGCGCTTGGGTGGCTCAGTGGGTTAAAGCCTCTGCCTTCAGCTCAGGTCATGATCTCAGGGTCCTGGAATCGAGCCCCACATCAGGCTCTCTGCTCAGTGGGGAGCCTGCTTCCTCCTCTCTCTCTGCCTGCCTCTCTGCCTACTTGTGATCTCTGTCAAATAAATAAATAAAATCTTTAAAAAAAAACTCTATAAAAAATAACCTAGAAAATCTAGTATTCAAAACTAGCTTTTGCAGAAAGATACTGTTTTGTTGTTCTTGTTGGTATGCTTTGTTTTGTACCTGAATGATTCCATCCATGAATCACTGCCTGAATGATTTGCCTTTTATTTTGTTTTCCTTGCTCTAGAAAGTTAACTGACATTCCTTGTATTAAAAAAAACAACTGAGGGGCACCTGGGTGGCTCAGTGGTTTAAGCCTCTGCCTTTGGCTCAGGTCATGGTCTTAGGGTCCTGGGATCGAAACCCACATTGGGCTCTCTACTCGGTGGAGAGCCTGCTTCCCTGTCTCTCTCTGCCTGCCTCTCTGCCTGCTTGTGATTACTCTCTCTGTCCAATAAATAAATAAAATCTTTAAAAAAATAAAAATTTAAAAAACAACTCAAAATTGGATAAAGAGTTAGAATTAAAAATATTATCCTTATAGTTTATTTTTATTCCATTCATATACTTTCCTAAACCTTCTTCTAGTTCAGGATTCAGCTGGAGTGATATGTCATCCTGAGCTTTGATTGGTGCCCCAACTCTTGCCATATAAGTAGGGTTAATACAAAGTGCATGAAAGTTTTAATCAGATCAGAAACAAAAACTATGGACACAAAAAGAGGACAGGGTATAGAAGAAGGATAGACAGAGGGATAAATAACATAAAATTACAAAAAGGTTAAAATGAAATCCTATTTTTCAGAAAAAGGTGTCCTTATGAGGCCAATTGGGGGTCGATTTTCAAATAATTTATTAATTTTAATTGAGAGTGTATTGTTTATTTCAAATTCTATACCCATATCTTCCTGTCTGAATCTAATACATAGAGAGCTAATTGAGAAATTGGCCAACATGGACAAAAGATTAATATTAAATAGATCTTGTGGTCATATTTAACATAGACAATTCAATGTTGAAATTATTTTAACTTCTACCTGCTGTCCAAGACAATTAGAAGCAATCAAACTATAATTTTCTTTTTTTGTTATTTCTGAATAGGCCTGAGAGTTAAAACAGAAAGTAAAGTAACACAAGTGACCCAGCAAGTGTTTGACTGAGATAAGTTATAACACTTCTGCTAAAAATCGAAAAACTGTCACTTCCTTCTTAGAGCTGAAAATAGCTCTTACAAGTTGTCCTTTCTGATGTAAATCCATATTGAGCTTTATATATTAAGAAACATCACTCAAAACAATTCCACATAAGTATGTACAGACTTAGAATTATGTAATAAGTAATGCTATATTGTTGATAAAACATTTAAACCAGTTTAAATGAATGTTTTACTCAAAGAGAGCTGACTTGAGATTTTTCTCTTTCCTTCTTTAATTTTAGTGGTTACATACCAATTCCATTTAATAAAAATGTGTTGTGAGTTATCAGGTAAACATTCAGAGACTAGGTGTTCCCAGGACTGCAAAGGTTAGTAATATGTAGTGAATACTGTGTAATTTACAATATAATCATGATTACAAATATGAAAATGTATAACTTATTATAATGGAAGGCAGCATAAAACAGTGGCCATTCTGAGAATGAGTAAGTCATTTTTAATAGAAGTGATAAAAAATGAGTTTATAAAAACAATATCATTTGGGATAGAATTGGAATTTTGTACAGTGTTTCGAAAGTTGGTGATGGGGTTTTAGGGAGTTGATTCTAGTGGAAGGTCTGTCATGATCAAAGTTATGGAGAACTGGGAGCGCCTGGGTGGCTCAGTGGTTTAAGCCGCTGCCTTCGGCTCAGGTCATGATCTTGGCATCCTGGGATCGAGTCCCGCATCGGGCTCTCTGCTGGGCAGGGAGCCTGCTTCCCTCTCACTCTCTCTGCCTGCCTCTCTGCCTACTTGTGATCTCTGTCATAAATAAATAAATAAAATCTTAAAAAAAAAAAAGTTATGGAGAACTGGGATGCCTGGGTGGCTCAGTGGGTTAAGCCTCTGCCTTCGGCTCAGGTCATGATCTCAGAGTCCTGGATTGAGCCCCGCATAGCATGGAGCTCTCTGCTCAGCAGGGAGCCTGCTTCCCCATCTCTTTCTGCCTACTTGTGATCTCTTTTTGTTAAAGAAATAATGAAATCTTTAAAAAAAAAAAAGAACAACAACAACAACAAAACAAACAACAACAATAAAAAAAAAACAAACAAAGTTATGGAGAACTGAAAGTTCATGGTGCCCCATTCAGGGAATGGCCAGTTGAGAGGATAAAGAAGGTTAAGAAAGAAGAGGGAGATCAAATGAGATGGTATTATGGAGTATATTAATATCGTATTAAGCAAAAGAATTTGGACTTAATCTACAAATAGTAGGGACCCACTGAAGCTTATGGGACAAGAGAGTAATGTAATTAAACCTGTGCTTTGAATTCATGACTCATGACAGTGACCTAGGAGACTTGAAAGTGCAGGCAGTAGACAAGTGAGGGGGATTCCAACACAGGTGGAAGAGGAGGTCACATTTGGGAGAGCCTTGAAATATTAGGTACCTGTGACAAGGGCAGTTTTTGGTCTTCCAATACCCATTTTCCCCATCTTCCTTTGAATAAAAATTAATCCTTGCCTTCCTTGCAGTTGGATGGGGCCATGTGTCTAAGGTCTGGCCAATGGATGAAGAGGAAACTATGCAACTTCTGTGGACTTCTATCAGAGGAAGAGTTTTCCTCTTTATCTTTTCTCCTTTCTGATGAATATAGTGCTATAGACTGAATGTTTGTGTCCTCCCAAATCCCTATGGTAAATCCTCATGTTGGTTTGTTTGTTTGTTTGAGAGCGAGCGCACAAGCACAGGAGGAGGGAGGGGCAGAGGGAGAAGGAGTGAGAGAATTCTGAGCAGGCTTCCTCTTGAGCACCTTGGTCAGATGTGTGGCTTGCAAATCCTGCGTTCTCTTTACAAGGTCTTTCACAACACAAATATTTTTAAAATTTTGGTAAATTATTGATTTCTTCTTCTGTGGATCATGCTTTTGGTTCTAATATAAGCACTAGCCTAGTCCTGTCCCAAAGAATTAAAAAAAAAACAAAAACAAAAAAAGAGGGCACATCAACCTGTTTGAAGTTAGTGATACAGAGAAAAATTTTTAAAGGTATGTTAAATACAGGCTTTATAGTGCTGGAAGGAAGGTACAAAAGGAATGATTAATATTTCAATGTCATATATCTATTTATCTGTATACACATACACACACACACACACACACACACACACACACACACACACACACAGGGAGGTGTCCTTACATAGCTGGATAAACAGACTCTGTAAGGCTGATACCTGAACTTGAAGACCAAAGCGCAGGTGGACAGGAAAGCAACATAGATGTGAAGTGGGGAAGAGCAAAAACAAGCTGGAGCTTACAAGGGCAGACTGAAACCCTTGTCAGTTCTCAATGCCCCAGGCCTTGATGGTGTGAGTGTCCTGCAGAGCCTGAGGCCCCTCAGGATGGAGCTAATCACACACACCTGGCCTAGGAGTCAACCAAGGTAAAGGAAGATCGTGGGGGAGGTGGAACAGTCAGAATCCTGGCTCTGCCTCACACCAACGCGGTCACCCAGCAGATAAACAACTACAGGCGTGAGCTATAAAAATTTCTTCCAAATATCATGTAAGACTCTGTCCTGTGGCCCTTCCCATGCAGAAACATACAGGCAGGGGAATTCTGGAAAATAACTCAGCCTCGCTACCACATGTGATGTTTTGGTTTACTTTAGAACAATGTAATAAAGTGAACATAACGATAAAGATACCTGAAAAACATCTGGGAAAGGGAGTGCACTTGTTTGGTTGTTTGAGATCTGGTTTATTGTGGGATCCATCCCCCAGAAGTTTCATAAACTTTGCTTACAGGAGAATATACCTGGCTTGGCCTCAAGAGAAAGCAAGTTCTTTTTAGGTGAGATTTTGATGAGACTCTGTTAAATTTAAAATCTGTTATATCTGTTAAATGAAGGAAAACTGAGGTCTCTAGAGCAGCACTGGCAGGAAGACTTCCCTTTTCCATAGTCCAGTAGGCTGAACTCCACTGGAGCTCTGCTGATCAGGAGCAGTTCCAGCCAGAACCTCAGCATCACCTAGAGAAGAGCAGAAGAAGGAGGCTTGCCTGGGTGGCTCAGTCTGTTAAGCCTCCGACTCTTGATCTCAGGGTTGTAAGATGGAACCCGCTGTCTGGCTATATGCTCAGCTTGGAATCTGCTTGAGATTCCATCTCAAGCCTCCGACTCTTGATCTCAGGGTTGTGAGATGAAGCCCGCTGTCTGGCTATATGCTCAGCTTGGAATCTGCTTGAGATTCCATCTCTCTCTGCCCTTCCTCCTGCTCACATGCACTCCCTCTCTGTCTCTCTTTAAAATAACTAAATAAAAATTTAAAAACATCCCCCCCAAAAAGAAATACCCTAACCCAGTCACATCTTTTGGGTCTCCTGGGAGACCCATCCTAAAGCCTCCTGGAACTCAGGGCATCAGATAGAATGGCACAAAATGGGTCTGGGATATACACAGAGAACAGCTAGCTCAGTGAATGATATCTAATTCAGCCAAACTTCCTACCATTTACCAAAGAGCCTGAAATAGTTATGATGATAAATAATCTGGTGTAGAGTTTGCATTTTTTTTGTGAAACTTGTTCCTTTCCACTGGTGTTGAAACATATTCATCATCATCCTGACAAATGCCATTAATTTTCATTTTTCCTCAAATGGAACATTGCCCTATAAATTATTTTCATAGCAACGAGTGACTCAACTCTCAATAAAAGTGATTTACAGAAATCTGCCATGTTCTCACTCTGCTACTCATAAATTTTCCACATGTAGTCAAACTTCTTTAAGTGTTCTGAGTCACAATAACTCACGGTCAGGCACTGAAATGCAATTCAACTATTTGAAAGGTGAACGCAAATAATAGGTTGATATGTCATTCAAGTAATAACGTAAGAAAGTGAGCAGCTTCAACAAAGTCAAAGCACTTGATGAACTTAGTTCAAGAAGTTGATGGATTTAAACTCATAAAGTCAATGCCATAACAAAATACTCCTCTCGTGCACTCTCACTTTAAGTATAAGTTTAAAAAGTCAAGTGTAAATCTCTGGCTATTTCTTGGAATACATTCAGGGCTCACCCACTCTTCCTCCCTCCCTTCTTTCTTTCCTCCTGTCTATTCTTCAGGCACTTCCACGTACACCATCTTATTTACCCCTGAATAGATATATTATCCCCATAATGCAGATGAAACACAGGAAGTTTAAATAACTTGCTCACTCTACAGCCAGGAAAGCTAACACTCCATAAATTGAAAGCAGGTCAGTTGCTTCCAAACACTCTAATTTCAATAAAATACTTTCTAATATATTAAAAGGCCATTTAGGGGTGCTTGGGTGGCTCAGTGGGTTAAGCCTCTGCCTTCGGCTCAGGTCATGATCTCAGGGTTCTGGGATCGAGCCCCACGTCGGGCTCTCTGCTCAGCAGGGATCCTGCTTCCCCAACTCTCTCTCTGCCTGCCTCTCTGCCTACTCATGGTCTCTCTCTGTCAAACAAATAAATAAAATCTTAAAAAAAAAAATAAAAGGCCATTTACCTGCTTGCTGACTCTGTAACCTATATTTTTCTGTGAACTGTCATACTAAAAATCAGTCTTTTGACTTCATTCTTATGAAGGCCCTGCCTTGTGAGGAAGAAGTGTAAGTATAGCCTTATGGAAAAACCTTTTTAAAATTTTAAAACCTCTTTGCAAACTTATCAGGTCTACAGTAGTTAAAAATGAATATACAAACAAACAAAACCAACTCAAGTGGTAGCAGTGACTTTTGAAAGCCACTCTTTAGGTCAAGAGACCATAAGTTGACCATAGAGACAGAAGTCATCAAATGCATCTGAAACACAAATGGCCAGTTCAAAATCAGCTCAAAAAAGAAACTCTGTCAAAACTTGTGTTTGTCTATTTTGTCTTCTTCAACAAGCACGGGAGAATACAGAGTAGTGTGGAGGGTTTTCTCAGACATATATTTTCAGGGAAGTCTACTCTTACCCACCATTTTCTTTCTATTCATAATGATAATACTAATAGTATTTATTGAGTCCTTACTTACATACCAAGCATTCTCAGATCTTTATAGAGTAAACTCACTAATCCTCATATAGACCTTGTGACATAGTGCCCTATTTATCTTGACTTTCAGATAACAAATCAAGCAGACAGAGGTGATGTAACTTGGCCCAGGTCACCCAGCCACTATGGGCAGAGCCAGCCTCTGAGCCCAGATGGTCTTACTCTTAATCTCTGCATTGTATTGTCCTCCAGCCTAAGCCTTCATTGGGTCCCTTAGATGCATTCCTGGTCACCTGAAATCTCCTTCCAGAGCAGGAGCCATCTGTACCAGAAGAGTGGCCAGTACTATGAATGCTCAACAAAATTTATTGTATCGTTGATAGAATGACTGATGCCAGGAAGAGGAATGAAAGAATGAATATACAAATGTGTTCTGCGAAGTTGGAAAAAGGAGAGACTCTTTTAGAATGGTAGGAAGAAAAGTTTCCGTCAGGAAGCCTTGAATAGTGATAGAATTTCAGTAGGCAGAGATAAAAAAAGGGGGGGGGGGAATTTCAGGTGGAAAATTTATATAAGTTTGGAGATATTGGAAAGCTTAGAGATACATTCAGAGAACAGCAAGGTGCACCAATTGGCAGTGGCTTGGGCTACATGAATGAAGGTAATGCAGGGAGAAGTCTGATCAGATTAACTTGAGGTTAGTTTGCTGAATTTTTTTTCATCTTAATAGTTGTTTTTTTTTAAAGATTTTATTTATTTATTTAGTTTAGAGAGAGATGGCAAGTGAGAGCACAAGGGAGGGGTGGGGAGAGAGAGAAGAAGGAGACTCCCTGCTGAGCAGGGAGCCTGATGAAGGGCTGGATCCCAGGACCCCGGGATCATGATCTGAGCTGAAGGCAGATATTTAACTGACTTAGCCACCCAAGCACCCCTCATCCTAATAGTTTTTATTTAAAGTCATATATAAGATTACTATATTCCTGCATCTTTTCAATTGTTTCTTCTTACATTTGCCCTTTTCCTTTCCTATCTGGTGAGATTTGGGTTTATGTTCAAGGATCTTTTCATGGCCATTGTCCACTTTTAGTCTAGTGATAACCACCTCACTAGGGTGAATGGCCACATGACAGTTGTGCCATTTGCCTTCTCTTGCTGTACTCGCTCAATGTAGATAACAGATTCTTCGTGTAAACCTGGATGACTTTGCCAATTTGCTGACCTTTACAGTGTTCTTTCACAACCTGTACATCATCATCCTCTTGGATGGATATGGATCAAACATTGTACTTCTGTCTCAGCTCTTCGGAAAGAGAGGAAGACACAATCTTCCTGCAAAGGTAGGAAGGTGCATCAAAATGCTTTTTATGTTTCTTGCTGTGGTCAGAAGTCGCAAAGGTATTCGACTTCATTTTGGCTGCTGGTGCTTCAGCAAAAGGAAAAAATGCTGAATGTTTTAAATAGCAGGCTGAAGGAACTACTGCTTAAGGAATTGGACACCTCTGAAGGAGTATGAAAGAAGATGTAACCATGAGAGACTGTGGACCTGAGAAATAAACTGAGGGTTTTGAGGGGCAGGAGGTGAGGGGTTGGGTGAGCCTGGCGGTGGGTATTAAGGAGGGCACATATTGCGTGGAGCACCAGGTGTGGTGCTTAAACAATGAATCTTGGAACACTGAAAAAAATTATATTTAATTTTAAAAAAAAAGAAAGAAGATGTAAGAGGATGACAATCTTTGGATTGTGCTTTCAGGAAACTAAATGAGTAATTTCAGGAATTCAGAGCAGGGGCTGCTGCCCTATGCTGAATGAATATCTGGATGAGTCTTAGGAAGTCTGTGAATCCCTGAAAGACAGAATTTTGTCTATATTTCTGTGTGTACACATTTCTTTCTTTTTTTTTTTAAGATTTTATTTATTTATTTGACAGAGATCACAGGTAGGCAGAGAAGCAAGCAGAGAGAGAGGAGGAAGCAGGCTCCCTGCTGAGCAGAGAACCCGATGTGGGGCTCGATCCCAGGATCCTGGGATCATGACCTGAGCTGAAAGCAGAGGCTTTAACCCACTGAGCCACCAAGGCGCCCCTGTATGTACACATTTCTATTGAGACTGTCTACAACTTCTCAGTGATTTTCAAAAAGATGCCACCATTCCATATATCAATATATCTTAAGATTATAAATGAAGTTAAACTGTTAAACAAAATCTGTTCCTCATCCTATCTTGGCAAACATAACTTCATATTATAGAGTATCATGATATTCAAATTTTACTTTGAATTTACTTTTGAATTTTATTTATTACGTAAATTAACGTAAATGTTCAAAACCTCAAAATATTAAATAATATATTAGAAATTATCTATTAAAACTAAAAAGCAATTAAAATAAGAATGAGATACTAATACACACCTATTAGAGTGACTAAAATCCAAAATACCAACAACACCAAATACTGGTCAGGATGTGGAGAAACAGAAGCTCTCATTTACCACGGGTGGGAATGTAAAATGGAAGACAGTCAGACAGTTTCTTACAAAACTAAACATACTGTTATCATATGATCTGGAAATCCCGCTTTTCAGTTGGTGAGGGGATAAACAAACTGAGCATATCCAAACAATGGTACATTATTCAACAACAAAAAAGAAATGAGCGATCAACCCACAAAAAGATGCAGAGGAAATTTAAATGCACTTATCTAGTGGAAGAAGCCATTCTAAAAAAATACATACAGTACAATTCCAACTATATGACATTTTGGAAAAGGCAAGACTGTAGAGACAATAAAAGGTTACCAGTGGTTACCAGGGGTAGGAGAGACAGGATGAACAGGTAGAACAGAGGAATTTTTAAAAAAATATTTTAAAATATTTTATTTTTTAATTTATTTACTTGACAGAGAGAGACAGCAAGAGAGAAAACACAAGCAGGCCTTGTGTTCAGGAGAAGCAGGCCTCCTACTGAAGGAATTTAAAAAAAATTTAAAGTAGTGAAACTATTTAGCATGATACATGTGGATACATTTGTCAAAACTCAATTCAAGAAAAATCACACACACACACACACACACACACACACACACACACACACTCCAGAGAATGTACAATACAAAGAGTGTATCCTAATACAAACTATGGACTTTAGTTAATAATGTATCAACAGTTATAATTAATTGTAATAAATGTACCCCGCTGATGAAAAAGGTCTGGTGAGGGGGGTACTCTGTACTTTCTACTCGATATTTCTTATAAATATAAAACTATCCTTCAAAATAAAGTCTATTAATTAAAAATTAAAAGTAAAAATGCAAATTATAACGAATATAAAAACTTGAGAATTATTTAAATAGACTAGAATTGTATTAATTTATTAATACAATTAACTTTATGTATTTAGAAGCTGATATTAGTACATAAACCTAAGATTATTTCCTCCCGATTAATTGATCTCTTTATCATTATGATATTACTTTATCACTACTAATATTTCTGCTCTGAAATGTATTTTGTCTGACATTAATGGAACTTGCTTCCTTTTGATTTGTACTAACATGCCCTTTTCTCCATTCATTTGCTTTTACTCTGTTTGTCTTGATATTTCTTAAGTGATTTTCTGTGGGCAGCTTATTGTGCTTTCTGTCCAATCTGACCATCTCTGCCTATTAGTTGGGGTGATTAGACCACTTATATTTAATATGATTATCATGTATTAGATTGAAATCTAATCTTGCTATTTGTTTTCTATTTTTTCCATCTTTGTTCTCTTTTCCCTCTTTTTCTGCTTTCTTTTGAATCAATTGAACATTTTAATGATTCCATTTTTTTCTCTTTTGCTGGCATGTTAGTTATTTTGTTATTTTAGTTGCTTTGGGTTTATAGTATCCCTCATTCACATATCTCAGTTTACTTTTGAGGGATATTATACCACTTTACAAATAGTTTAAGAATCTATTTTAAGGTTCTATTATTGTTATACATTTTTTTATTTGTTTATTTACAGCATAACAGTGTTCATTGTTTTGGCATCACACCCAGTGCTCCATGCAGTACGTGCCCTCCCTATTACCCACCACCTGGTTCCTCAACCTCCCCCCCCCCACCCCTTCAAAACCCTCTGGTTGTTTTTCAGAGTCCATAGTCTCTCATGGTTCATCTCCCCTTCCAGTTTCCCTCAACTCCCTCTCCTCTCCATCTCCCCATGTCCTCCATGTTATTTGTTATGCTCCACAAATAAGTGAGACCATATGATACTTGACTCTCTCTGCTTGACTTATTTCGCTCAGCATACTCTCTTCCAGTCCCGTCCATGTTGCTACAAAAGTTGGGTATTCATCCTTTCTGATGGAGGCATAATACTCCATTGTGTATATGGACCACATCTTCCTTATCCATTCATCCACTGAAGGGCATCTTGGTTCTTTCCACAGTTTGGCGACCGTAGCCATTGCTGCAATAAACATTGGGGTACACATGGCCCTTCTTTTCACTACATCTGTATCTTTGGGGTAAATACCCAGCAGTGCAATTGCAGGGTCATAGGGAAGCTCTATTCTTAATTTCTTCAGGAATCTCCACACTGTTCTCCAAAGTGGCTGCACTAACTTGCATTCCCACCAACAGTGTAAGAGGGTTCCCCTTTCTCCACATCCTCTCCAACACAGGTTGTTTCCTGTCTTGCTAATTTTGGCCATTCTCACTGGTGTCAGGTGGTATCTCAATGTGGTTTTAATTTGAATCTCCCTGATGGCTAGTGATGATGAACATTTTTTCATGTGTCTGATAGCCATTTGTATGTCTTCGTTGGAGAAGTGTCTGTTCATACCTTCTGCCCATTTTTTGATATGATTATCTGTTTTGTGTGTGTTGAGTTTGAGAAGTTCTTTATAGATCCTGGATATCAACCTTTTGTCTGTACTGTCATTTGCAAATATCTTCTCCCATTCCGTGGGTTGCCTTTTTGTTTTGTTGACTGTTTCCCTTGCTGTGCAGAAGCTTTTGATCTTGATAAAGTCCCAAAAGTTCATTTTTGCTTTTGTTTCCTTGGCCTTTGGAGACTATCTTGAAAGAAGTTGCTGTGGCTGATATCGAAGAGGTTACTGCCTATGTTCTCCTCTAGGATTCTGATAGATTTCTGTCTCACATTGAGGTCTTTTATCCATTTCGAGTTTATCTTTGTGTACGGTGTAAGAGAATGGTCGAGTTTCATTCTTCTACATATCGCTGTCCAGTTTTCCCAGCACCATTTATTGAAGAGACTGTCTTTTTTCCATTGAATATTTTTTCCTGTTTTGTCGAAGATTATTTCACCATAGAGTTGAGGGTCCATATCTGGGCTCTCCACTCTGTTCCACTGGTCTATGTGTCTGTTTTTATGCCAGTACCATGCTGTCTTGGTGATCACAGCTTTGTAGTAAAGCTTGAAATCGGGTAACGTGATGCCTCCAGTTTTGTTTTTGTTTTTCAACATTTCCTTAGCAATTCGGGGTCTCTTCTGATTCCATACAAATTTTAGGATTATTTGCTCCAGCTCTTTGAAAAATACTGGTGGAATTTTGATCGGAATGGCATTAAAAGTATAGATTGCTCTAGGCAGTATAGACATTTTAACAATGTTTATTCTTCCAATCCAAGAGCGTGGAATGGTCTTCCATCTTTTTGTGTCTTCTTCAATTTCTTTCATGAGTGTTCTGTAGTTCCTCAAGTACAGGTCCTTTACCTCTTTGGTTAGGTTTATTCCCAGGTATCTTATGGTTCTTGGTGCTATAGTAAATGGAATCGATTCTCTAATTTCCCTTTCTGTATTTTCATTGTTAGTGTATAAGAAAGCCACTGATTTCTGTACATTGACTTTGTATCCTGCCACGTTACTGAATTGCTGTATGAGTTCTAGTAGTTTGGGGGTGGAGTCTTTGGGGTTTTCCATATAAAGAATCATGTCATCTGCGAAGAGAGAGAGTTTGACTTCTTCCTTGCCAATTTGGATACCTTTTATTTCTCTTTGTTGTCTGATTGCTGTTGCTAGAACTTCTAATACTATGTTGAACAAGAGTGGTGAGAGTGGGCATCCTTGTCGTGTTGCTGATCTCAACGGGAAGGCTGCAAGCTTTTTCCCATTGAGGATGATATGTGCTGTGGGTCTTTCATAGATAGATTTTATGAAGTTCAGGAATGTTCCCTCCATCCCTATACTTTGAATCATTTTCATCAGGAACGGATGCTGGATTTTGTCAAATGCTCTTTCTGCATCAATTGAGAGGACCATGTGGTTCTTCTCTCTTCTCTTATTGATTTGTTCTATCACATTGATTGATTTGCGAATGTTGAACCAACCTTGCAACCCAGGGATGAATCCCACCTGGTCATGGTGGATAATCTTTTTAAAGTGCTGCTGGATCCTGTTTGCTAGGATCTTGTTGAGAATCTTCGCATCCATATTCATCAGTGATATTGGTCTGAAATTCTCCTTTTTGGTAGGGTCTTTGCCTGGTTTGGGGATCAGGGTAATGCTGGCTTCATAAAAAGAGTCTGGAAGTTTTCCTTCTGCTTCAATTTTTTGGAACAGCTTCAGGAGAATTGGTGTTATTTCTTCTTTGAAAGTTTGGTAGAATTCCCCAGGGAATCCGTCAGGTCCTGGGCTCTTGTTTTTTGGGAGGGTTTTTATCACTGCTTCAATCTCGTTACTAGATATTGGTATATTCAGGTTGTCAATTTCTTCCTGGTTCAATTTTGGGAGTTTGTAGTTTTCCAGGAATGCATCCATTTCATCTAGGTTGCTTAGCTTATTGGCATATAACTGTTGGTAATAATTGTTATACATTTTATTAACTATTTTATAAATCCCATAATATATTTTTATTATTTTTGTCTAAAGAGTAAACTATCTCTTAAAGACATTTAATAATAAGAAAAAATCATGTATATTTATGTAGTTACTATTTCTGGTATTCTCCATTTTTCTGTTTGTAGATTTCTGTATTTCCCTCTATCATCATTTTCTTTTTGTCTAAAAGGCTTCCTTTTACATATTTTATAGTCTGCTGACAGTAAATTTTTTCAGTTTTTATATATCTGAGAAAATCTTCATTTCATCTTCATTTGTGAAAGACACATTCACTGGATATACAATGATAGGTTGACAGATTTTTCCCTTAATATTTTTTCTTTTAGTCCTCTGTTGTTTCCCTAGTATATTATTTCTGCTGTGAAGTTTGTTATTATACTCATCTTTTAATTTTTTTTTAAAGATTTTATTTATTTATTTGACAGAGAGAGATCACAAGCAGACAGGGAGGCTGGCAGAGAGAGAGAGAGGGAAGCAGGCTCGCTGCCGAGCAGAGAGCCTGATGCGGGACTCGATCCCAGGACCCTGAGATCATGACCTGAGCCAAAGGCAGCGGCTTAACCCACTGAGCCACCCAGGCGCCCCTAATCTTTTTTTTTTTTTTAAAGATTTTATTTATTTATTTGACAAAGAGAGATCACAAGTAGGCAGAGAGGCAGGCAGAGAGAGAGGGGGAAAGCAGGCTCCAAGCTGAGCAGAGAGCCCGATGCAGAGCTCAACCCCAGGACCCTGAGACCATGACCTGAGCCGAAGGCAGAGGCCTAACCCACTGAGCCACCCAGGTGCCCCTCATTTTATCTTTTTTCCTTTCTACACTATGTGCTTTATCATTGGTTTTGAGTAATTTAGTTATGCTTTGGTATACTTCATGTTTCTTGTGCTTGGGCTCACTGAGCATCTTGGATCTGTGGGTTTATAGGTTACATCAAATCTGGAAAAGTTTTAGACATTATTTCTTCAAATATTTTTTCCATCTCTCTTTTCCTTTAGGGGATTGTGTGTGTGTGTGTGTGTGTGTGCACACGCGTGTGCACACGCACGCACTGAGTTTTCCTATGTATTATACCTTATTGGGTGCTAGGTATTTTTGAATTATTGTAAGTGTTCTTGAACTTCGTTAAATTACTTGGAAACAGTTTGATCTTACTGAGACAAAAGTTTTTGGGCCACTCCTTCCAGTAAATTATGAGGTTTTTCCATCTGGTTTGTGAAAATAGGCACCTTTTCTGGCCTTGTATAAGCAACAGTTACTGCTTCCTCCTATCCTTTATCTGGTTTTGCTCCCAGCCTTAGGTGGTTTTCTGACTTGCATTAACTGCTAAATCCTCTGCTGAATACTTCAGGGGGATCCTGTGCAAATCTGCTGGGATCTCTCTATATTCACCTCTCTTTCCCCAGTACTCTATCCTATGAATTTCATTCACTTTGGTCTCCCTGGACATTCAGATTCAGGAAGTCTGACTGGCTTCTTCTCTTTGCCATGTGCTGGAAACTCTTTCAAATCTCTTTCAAAACTCTTTCAAAGCAGCAAGCTGGGACAAGAAGGGCTTACCTTGTGTGTTTTTCATATCTTGAGGATCACAGTCCTTCATTATATAACATTTAATATTGTGAAAATTGGTGTCTACTTGTTATTCAGTTGGGAGGATAAATCTGGTCCCTGTTACTCTATCATGTTTGGAAACAGAAATCAATGTATAAATATTAACTAAATAATAAAGCAGTATCTAGGTTCATTTTCCTCAGTTGAGGACAGAAAAATGATTGTTAATAACCAAGGCTTACAGTGTAATTCCACAAGTTGCTGGATTTATTGTAAACTTTTAGCATTAGAAAGATATACAAAAACTATCTGGCCTAAAAGGATATAATTCCTGGGAATAGTCTATGATAGAAAGCATTAGAATAAAGGATTTTATTGACCATGAGCTAATAAATTTTCAGCTTAGGGATTAAGTATTCTAGAGACTTTTGTACAGGCCCAATATTTGCCATAATAAAAAGTTTAAAAAATTATCCAATCCAACTCTTTGATTTTACAGATAGGAAAACCTGTTAAAATAGGGTTATGTGGCTGTGTTGGGGCTGGCATCATGATGATGATGATGATGATTACGATGATGATGATGATGATGATTACTACACTCAGAAAAGTACTTTCTCATTTCATCCTGCACAAAACAAAGAAATAAAAGAAGCATTGATTGTTTGCAGAAAGGTGAATAGGTCTGATTTATTATATGGAAATTTGTAGTTGTTGCAAATAAAGCTGAAAAATGATAATGATGATGATGAAGATTATAGCAACTTACTACTTTCTATGCACGTTATAAGTAGTTTTCATGAGCTATCTCATTAAATTCTCACAACTTCCATATATAAAAAATAGTCTGCAATTCATATTTTTCCACATTTGACATTTCTGAAGTCAGGGTGGTTCTTTTGACTGTTAAAATAGTATAGTTCTATCAATCTGGATAGTTAAGTATTTTAAGAGAGGGTATAACTTTGTTTCAGGCAGTCATTTGGTGGCATAATCAAACCAGTCCACTATAAACTATCTGTTGAAGGTCTTTTTTTCCCACACAGGTAATATAAATTCAGACTTCAAATTTCCATGACTACCGATTTCATACAATTCTCAGGGTAAATTTTTAACCCCCTACATCTAGTCTCAAATTGAGATACAAGTAGTACCTAGATTAAGACAAGATGGTGGGCCTGCAATGAAGAGTCATTTTTCCCCCAATATACCTGATTAGCATCTTGGTTCTCTATGGCAGTAGCAATAGTAAAATAGGCCATATTAAACAGAACCAACTTGAAACTTTTATTTCCAATTTCAAGTGGAGCTTTATATTGTGTTTGCCATGAATTTATGTATTCTTCTCTTCCAGATGACTATAAATGCAAAGTAGAACTTGATTTGACACTTACAATGGATAGATTATCCACATAGAAAATCAATACGGAAACATTGTACTTATACTATGTATTAGAACAGATGGACTTAACAGATATTTAGAGACTATTCCATTCAACAGGAGAAGAAGGCACATTTTCTCAAATGCGCATGGAATTTTCTCCAGAATACATCATTTGTTAGGCCACAAAGCATCTCTTAATAAATTTAAAAATACTGAAATCATATTAAGTAGTTTTTCTTTTTACCATAATGGTATAAAATTAGAAATAAGCTACAAGAAAACTGAAAAATTCACAAATATGTGGACAGCAAACAACATGTTACTGAACAACCAATATATTAAAGAAGGAATCGAAAGAAAATTAAAAATTTCTTGAGACAAATGAATATGGAAGCACAACCTTCCAAAACTAATAGGATGGAGCAAAAGCAGTTCTACCGGGGCACCTGGGTGGCTCAGTGGGTTAAGCCTCTGCCTTGGGTCCAGGTCATGATCTCAGGGTCCCAGGATCGAGCCCTACATTGGGCTTTCTGCTTGGCGGGGAGCCTGCTTCTCTCTCTCTGTGTGTACTTGTGATCTCTCTCTCTCTGTCAAATAAATAAATAAAATCTTAAAAAAAAAAGTCAGTTCTACCATAGCAATAAAAGTCTACATGATGAAAAAAAACTACTTAAATAAACAATTTACACCGCAAAGAAATAGGAAAAGAAGAACAAATTAAGCCTAAAGTTAGCAGAAGGAGGCAAATAACAAAGATTAGAGTGATAATAAAGGAAGTAGGGACTATAAAGACAATTGAAAAGATCAATGAAACTAAGAGGAGGTTTTTTGGAAAAGGTAAACAAAATTGACAAACCTCTATCTAGACTTACAAAGAAAAAAGGAGAGAAGACTCAAATAAATAAAGTTAGAAACAAAGGATGTGATGTTACAATTGATACCACAGAAATACAAAGGATCATGAGAGACTGAAATAAATAATTACAGGGCAACAAGTTGGACCACCTAGAAGAAATGGAAAATTCCTAGAAACATGCAACCTACCAAGACTAAATCATGAAGAAATACAAAATCTGAACAGATCCTTTACAAATAAAGTAATTAAATCAGTAATAAAAACCCTCCCAATAAACAAAAGTCCAGGACAAATGGCTTCACTAGTGAATTCTACCGAATATTTTAAGAATGAGTACCTGGGGTGCCTGGTGGCTCAGTAGTTAAGCATCTGCCTTTGGCTCAGGTCATGATCCCAGAGTCCTGGGATCAAACCCTGTGTTGGGCTCCCTGGTCAGAGGGGAGCCTGCTTCTCCCTCTCCCTGCTCCTTCTGTTTGTGCTCTCTCCCTCTGTGTCAAATAAATAAATAAAATCTTAAAAAAAAAAAAAAGAATGAGTACCAATCCTCAAACTCTTACCAAAAAAATGAAGAGGACAGAACACTTTTGAACCCATTTTACAAAGTCAGCATTACCCTGATACCAAATCCAATCAAGGACAACTACAAGAAGACAGAATTACAGGCCTATATCCCTGATGAACATAAATGAAAAATCCTCAACAAAATATTAGCAAACTAAATTCAACAATATATAAAAAAGACTGTACACCATGATCCAGCGGGATTTATTTCAGGGATGCAAGAATGGTTCAACAACTGCAAAACATCAATGCAATACACCACATTAACAAAGTGAAAGATAAAAATATCACTATCATCTCAATAGATGTGGAAAAAGCATTTGACAAGGTTCAACATCAATTTATGATAAAATCTTGTAATAAACTGGATATAGAGTGAACATACCTTAACATAATAAAAGCTACAATGACAAATCTACAGCTATCATCATGCTCAATGGTGAAAAGCTGAAAGCTTTTCTTCTAAGATCAGGAACAAAACAAGGATGCCCACTCTTGTCACTTTTTCAACTTAGTGCTAGAAGTTCTAGTCAGAGCAATTAGGCAGGAAAAAAATAAATAAAAGCTATACAAATCGAAAAGGAAGAAGTAAAACTTTCTTTATTTGCAGATTACATACAATAGATAGAAAACCTTAAAAACTACCCCCCCCAATTTTTAGAATAAAAACATTCAGTAAAGTTGAAGGATACAAAATCATTATACAAAAATCAGTTGTGTTTTTATATCATGCCAATGCACTATCTGTAAGAGAAATTAAGCAAGCAGTCCATTTATAATTGCATAAAAATGAATAATACACAAAGAATAAATTTAACTGAGGGGAGAGAAAGATCTATGCAGTGAGAACTATAAAACATTGATAAAAGAAACATAATAAGACAAAAATAAATGGAACGATATTCTGTGCTCAGGGATTAGAAAAATTAATACTGTTAAAATATTCTTATCACTCAATACAATCCCTATCAAAATTCCATTGGCATTTTTTCACAGAAATAGTATGGTATTAGCATAAATATAAACACATAAATCAATGGAACGTCATAAAGAGCCCAGAAATAAATCTACGCATATGTGGTCAATTAATTTTGCATAAAGGAGCCAAGAATATACAATGGAAAAAGAATCGTCTCTTCAATAAATGTTGTTGAGAAAACTGGATAGTCAAATGCAAAAGAACGAACTTGGGCCTCTACCTTACACCATACATAAAAATCAACTCAAAATGGATTAAATACTTGAATGTAAGACCTAAAACTATAAAACTCCTAGAAGAAAATATAGGGGGTAAGCCCCTTGACAGCAGTCTTGGCAGTGATTTTTTTCAGGTGAGGGGGTACTTGACAACAAAAGCAAAAATGGTAAAAGCAAAAATAAGTGAAACTACATCATATAAAAAGCTTTTGCATAGGAAACATCAACAAAAAGAAAAAGCAACCTATTAAATGGGAGAACATTTTCAAATCATATATCTTACAAGGGGTTAATATCCAAGACATATAAAGGACTCACAACTCAATAGCAAAAACAAAACATTTTAAAAATGGGCAGAAGAATTGAACAGACATTTCTCCAAAGAAGACATACAAATGGCCAAATATATGAAAAGTTGCTCAACATCACTAATCATTAGGGAAACACAAGTCAAAAGTACAATGAGGTATCACCTTTGACATGTTAGAGTGGCTGTCATCAAAAAGATGAGAGATAACAAGTTGGAAAGGATATGAAAAAAAGGGACAGCCTGTGCATCATTGGTGGGAATGCAAATTGGTGCAGCATGTATGGAAAACAGCATGAAAACTCCTCAAAAAATTATGGGGTCTGGGTGGCTCAGTCAGTTAAGCATCTGCCTTCAGCTCAGATCATGATCCCTGAGTTCTGGGATCAAGACCTGCATGTCTCCCTGCTCAGCAGGGAGCCTTCTTCTCCCTCTCCCTCCACTGTTCCCCCTGCTTGTGCTTTCTCTCTTTCCCTCAAATAAATAAATAAAATCTTTGAAAAAAAAGAAAGAAAACTCCTTTAAAAATTAAAAATGGAAGTACCACATGATCTAGCAATCCCACTTCTGGGTATAAATCCAAAGGAAATGAAAATAAGACAGTGAAGAGATAGCTGCACTCCCATGTTCCTTGCAGCATTTTTCACAATAGCCAAGATACAGAAACAACCCAAGTGCCCATCAATGGATGAAGGGGTAAAGAAGATGTGGTGTATACATACAATGGGATATTATGCAGCGAGAAAGAAGGAAATCTTACCATTCGCTGACAACATGGGTGGAATTTATGGGCATTATGCTAAGTTAAACTCGCTGGAGAAAGGCAAATACTGCAAGGTATCACTTACGTGTGGAAACTTAAAAAAGAAAAAAAAAGTCAAATTCATGGAAACAGGGAGTAGAAAAGTGGTTTCCAAGGGCTGGGGGTTGAGAGAAATAGGGAGAGTTTGGTAAAAGGGTACAAACTTTTAGCCATGAGATGAATAAGGTTTGAGGATTTAATGTAAAACATGGTGACTATAATTAATAACACTATAAGTTTATATAACTGAAATTTACTAAGAGAATAGAACTTTTACTTCATCAAAACAATATAGAAATGAATGCTATTTATCTGAATATCAATTTTATACTTTTAATATGGATTTGTTCAAATTTTTAAAAGTTATTTATTTTAATTCCAATATAGTTTACATACAACATGATATAGTTTCAGGTGTCCTGCAGTACAGTGATTCAATAATTCTATACATTCTCAGTGCTTATTATGATAAGGGCACTCGAGTTTGTTCTCCACAGTTAAGAGTCTAGGAGTGCCTGGGAGGGTTCAGTTGGTTAAATGTTTGACTCTTGATCTCAACTCCAGTCTTGATCTCAGGATTGTGAGTAAAGCCCGGTATTGAAGCCTACTTGGAAAACACACCCAGTGTGGAGCCTACTTAAAAAAAAAAAAAAAAGTTAAAGCGTCTGTTTCATGGTTTGTTTCACTCCCCGCCCCCCCCCCCCCCCCCCCGCCTGTTCGTTTGGTTCTTAAATCCCGCCTATGATTTGTTTGAATTTTATAGTTTTCTAATGAGGCTGTCCCCATAAGGAATTTATACCACGTTTATGTAAGTACCACTATATTTATATTACATTACATTACATTAGACATTACATTATATTACATTACATTTGTCAGAACTGAGTGTCATTTTTTTTTTCCTTGAAGAGGGGTCTACTCACTACTTAAATTGGAGAAATGATGTCCTAGGACCCTGAAAAAAATAAGGCATGAATAGATTATAGGCAACACCCACATTTGCATTGTAATCAATCATGAATTCCAATTTGCCTGGGGGCATTTGTTTTGTAAATGTTTCTTTGTGACTAGGGATGTAGAATTGTGGCAAAAGTTCCTGTTTCATAATTGACTATGCCTATCACCAACTTGTAGAAAATAGGGTTTAAAGAAATCAGCTAGAGTGGCCTGCTTTCAACACTGAGACTTAGTGATGCAAGGCCCTGTCAGCTCCCACCAAAGATTCCTATTCATGCTCCGGGCACATAAGTAAGGTAAGGAGCTGAGGACTGAGGGGAACATCTGTCAGCTTCCCCAGGGTCTCCTCAACAAGATCATCATTCCAAGAGGAGGCATCCACAAGAGGACTGTCCCCTCAATCTGTGAGTTTACTGCTGAGACTTCAATCTGTTCTCACAGTGTCACTTCTAGTAAGCTCATCTTTAAAACATATTCACCATTTGAGACCTGTTTGTTTTTTGTGGTGCCAATATTGTACTTCTAAATTTTCCTTATGGTCATGGAAGGATGCTGGCCATTGTCCATGCACTCACAGAAATTATAAATCATTTTTGAGGAAGGACTCAGTCCTTTTGAAGACTGTGTTAAAGGGAAAAGTAAGACGATGTCATGGAGCTGCAAGAAGAGGACGAAATGAATGAAGAAAAAGAGAAGAAAATCATGTCTCAGCCCCAAGGTAAGGCTTTTTGGTGTAGAAAAACACGGTTTCTAAATGAATGGCACAAATTCATCTAAATGAACAAAATATGGATTATAAAAATGTTTAGTCTGTGAAAATTATGCTAGTTGAGAACAAATTTAATTGTTCCAATTCAAAACCAATATTTAAAGGCTCATCACTGGGAGAAGGCTCCATAGCTCAGGGGTTAGAGCACTGGTCTTGTAAAGGCTCATCACGAAACCATTATTTTATTATTAAAAGGCATGGCTTATTTGTAACATTCTGTTTATGCTTTTCTGTTTCACTTTTATCAGTTCCGCAGGACAGGGCAGTGGTGCAAAAAGGGGTTTACCAGAAGTGAGTATTGAGTAAGTCTCATCTTAAAATAGTTTTGCAACATGTTTTGCAAAATCACAGTTGCAGAAAAATCATTGAGAGCCATTAAGCAGATCAATTATACTATCTCTAGACCTGTTATTTTTTTAGTCCATTCTCTCTCTGTCTCTCTCGCTCTCTTTTTTTTTTTTTTAAAGATTGTTTATTTATTTGACAGAGAAAGAGACAGTGAGAGAGGGAACACAAGTGGGAGAGAGAGAAGCGGTCTTCCTACATATCAGGGAGCCTGATGTGGGGCTTGATCCAAGGCGATTAAGGACTGAGCTACCCAGGCGCCCCTAGCTCATTCTCTTTGACAGATCATGTTCTATTTGTACACATAGAACATCTGTACATGCTCACCTCCAACCCTCTTGCAAGTATACCAATATATCAGAGGGAAGTTTTCACTTAATTGCAATTTGGGTTAAAGTAAAAATACAGCCATGTCATTTCAAGAATTATAGGCAGGAAGATTTAACTAACACCCAAATAGTCCATTTTCACCGCTAATTTTCTACTTCTCCTTGTGTACCGTGCGCAGAAAAATAAGCTTACTATACAATAAGAAATTTGCTTTTCTAGGAGTTATCTGTTGCATTCTTTTCTTTCTTTCTTTTTAGTAATTTTTCTAAGCTTATTTAGATTTAGACATCACTCTTTGAGTGTAGGTAACACGATAAGAGAAATTTGCTTCAGATAGTCCTTATTTTTTGGTTCTGTGGTCTTTAATACTGTTCTTGGATTTTTAATTCTTTTTTAAAAATTTATTTTATTTAATTTTTTTAAGATTTCATTTATTTGTTTGACAGAGGTCACAAGTAGGCAGAGAAGCAGGCAGAGAGAGAGGGGGAGAAACAGGCTCCCTCTGAACAGAGAGCCTGATGCAGTGCTGGATCCCAGGACCCTGGAATCATGACCTGAGCAGAAGGCAAAGGCTTAACCCTCTGAGCCACCCATTTGCCCCTGGATTCTTAATTCTTAAGAACATGGACTTTTGTGTTGGACACGAGGATTTGAATCTAGGATCCTTTGCCTCCTGGTGTTGGGGCAGCGGGCAGGAGATTTTAAGGCTCATTTCCTCCGTCAAATGAGGTTGAATTGTACACCCCTTATAAATTTGTAATGAGAATTAAATAACATATGAAAGTGTTAGCATAGTAGTTGGCACGTTGTAACTGAGCAATATGTTTCAGTTATCTGTATTTTATTTTTTTTAAAGATTTTACTTATTTGTGTCAGAGAGAGGGGGAGCAACAGGCAGACGGAGAAAGCAGGCTCCCCGCTGAGCAAGGACCCAATGCAGGACTCGATCCCAGGGCTCTGGGATCATGACCTGAGTCGAAGACAGATGCTTAACTGACTGAAACACCCAGGAGTCCCCAGTTATCTTTAATATAAGTATTAGCATTATGGGATTTATATATTTTTAAATGAGCTGATGTCTGTTAATAATTGTACCTTCAAATATTGAGCTTTCAAAGTGTGTCTTAGTCCATGTAAGCTATATGCTATACCAAAAATACACGAGACTTTATGACTTATAAATAGCAGAAGTTTACTTTGTCACAGTTCCAGAGACAGGGAGGTCCCAAGATCAAGGTGCCAACAGATTTGGTATCTAGTGAGAGCCTGCCTCCTGGTTCACAGATGGCTGTCTGCTTGCTGTGTTCTCACATGATGGAAGAGGCAAGAGAGCTCTCTGGGGCCTCTGTATAAGAGCATGCATCCCATTCTTGAAGGCTCCATCCTCATGACCTAATCACCTCCCAAGGCCCCACCTCCTAATATCATCACATTGGGGATTAGGTTACAACATACGAATTTTTGGCAGACACAAACATTCAGTGTATAGGGAAAGGTTAGAAACTATATTTTCTGGTAAACTGTGTATTTTGCGTAATGAGTTTGTTTGCAGTGCTGAGGTACAGATTTTCTCATATCTAGAAATCATCTAGTATCTAGATATTTAATATCTTAAACACTAACCTATTTATTTTATAATCTTCTTTATATATTTCCACAATCAATATTTTATGTAGAGAAAATATATGCAAGAAGATGTGCCTATGAGTCAGAATATTTTTCTAGTCTGAGTATACTGGAGAAAAATTTATATTATATGACAGACAACATGGTTTCTTCAAAAAGCTAACCGGTAGATTGAAATAAAGAGATGCTAATATTATCAGGGAATATTTTTGTAGAGACTGTAGGTATAAAAGTTTCAAAGCAGGGATTTATACACTCCAGTCTAGCGGATTAAGGATGGCTGTTCCCACCATGAAACAGAGACATGTTCAAATTAGGGTAATTCAATGAAGGTTTCTAAATAAAGGTAATATTATAATGGTATAGGCAGAGTGGAAATCTTAGGGACTCTCAGGCTGTCATACTCCAGGCCTGAGAACCATGAGTAGGGAGAGGTTTTCAGAACCAGGAAGGAGAGGGAATCATGTACAACAGACCATCTTAGAGGAATAGTGACCTTCTGTTAGGAACACAGATAGTCCTTCTGCTTGGAATAAATTCTCAACCTCATCCCCTGCTTCTGCTCTCCTGCTAGATCTTTCTCTTCGCTAAGCCCAAGGCAAGCCAAAGGGAGGAGCCTGTAGCAATCGTTCCTTAAGATCCACCATCCAGGGTAGAAAGCAGAATGGAAGCAGGTAGAAAGCAAACCTGAAGGGCAAACAGAAGGTATGCTCACACATGCTGACATTATTAAAATCTTTAAAAAAGATTTAATAAAATTCTTTGTTTTTTCTTGTTATTATATTCATTGGTGGCTAGTGTTTATAAAAGAGTTGAAGCTTTATAAACATGCACTAGGCAAGATCCTTCCAGGAATTTTTGAGCTACTTTTTAAACAATGAGAGAAAAGAACATGGCTTAAAATCCCTGTTTTGTTTAAAAAAAAAAAAAAAGTGTTAGATCCATATTCTTCAATCTCTTTATACCAGGGTGTCACCCTCTAAAATATTATCTTAGTGTCCTGAACGTTAGTTCAGTGTCCTGAAGTTCAGCTTAGTGCTTACTTTTGTCATTCATTCACCCATCATTCAACAAATATTTATTAAGAGTCTCTAATGTCGTAGGTATTGTGTTAAGCTTTGGGTAAAAGTAGTAAGTGGAAATATAACCTCCATTCTGAATCTAAAAATATTTTTTGAAACCAATGGTTTAGTAGATAACTATTTTGAGTGACATAAAGACTTACCCAATTTAGCAAATCTATGTTCATCAAGGTAATCATCTAGAGCAACAGAACCACATAATCACGGAAAAGTCCAAATCTAATATTTAAACACAAAAATTTGAGACCTTGCATGGCAGGCTCTAATATATGAAGAGCCTTAGACTTTTTAGATAGCATATTTCTTCCCTCCTCAAAGAAAGACCTTTATCTTAAATTTTAAGCTGTCCAATTCTGGAAAAACCTATCCAAATATGATTTGTGGGACAAAGCACAGGGCACTAGCAGGATCTAGAAAGCACTGCCCAATATAGTAACCAAAGAACTGGTAATGTTCACCGTGATGTTCTACTCTCTGCAGTCCAATAGGGCGGACCTAATAACCACTCGTTATGGTGGCTGTTGGGCACTGAAAATGTCACTGAGACTGAGAAACTGAATTAAAATTTTTGCTTAATCTTAATTAATTTAAATAGCTACCTATGGCTACAATAGGGGACAATGTGAATCTAAAACAAGATGTGCAAGGTGGGGCTTGCCAAGTCATTTAATCTCATTTCCCTTTTCAACAGGGTTTAGGACAGCTGTTCGTTTACTTATACGACATCATGTGTCTAGTTTCTCTCTCCGTCCAGTGTCATGAAGAGAGGAAATCGGAGACAGGTTCTAAGAAGTAAAAAGTGAGGCAAGGAGGTGGAGATATCAGAACACTTGTGCTTTGCTAGTGTAAGTGTGAAACAGTGCAGCTTCTGTGAAAAATGGTGTGATGATACGACAAAAAAAAATTATACAGAGAATTACCATAGGATCCAGCAATTCCACTTCTGGGTATAGACACCAGAGAAATGAAAGCAATGACTGAAAAAGAAATATTATTCAGCCTTTAAAAGGAAAAAGATTCAGACACACATGCTGTAACATAGATAAACCTTGAAGCCATTATGCCAAGTGAAACAAGCCAGTTATGAAAGGACCAAGATTGTGCCATTCCGCTGACAGGAATGTCTAGAGTAGTCAAATTCATAGAGACAGAAAGTAGAGTGGTGGCAGCTAGGGGCAGGGAAGTGGGGGATTGGAGAATTAAGTGTTTAATGGGTACAGAGTTGTCAGCTGGGGGGTTAGATAAAAAATTCTGGAAATGGGTGGTGATGCTTCCATGACAATGCGAATGTACTTTTGGAGCTGAACTTTACACTTTAAAATGATGACAAAGGTAAATTTTATGTCACATATATTGTATCACACACAAAAAAGACAGGTGAAACATACGTCCTCAAGGGGTTTGCAAACTAGTATGGCGAAGAGAAATGGTGGTTGGGGATTGCTACACGGTGTGGGGATAATAAATGACTGTTCACTGAGGGTGGTGGAGGAGTTGTACTTGAGAGGGGTGGCTGGGCTAGATGACCTGCCAATCCTCAGATTCAGTGGGTTTATCAGCGCTTCAAATTTGGGATGGCAGGAGGATACAAAATGGTGTATACCGAGGACAGGACTTCATTTCTTTAGCTGCTATGGCCCTCTCCAAGCGCTTGTCCTGCTTTATTTGGGTTTATCCTAAAGTCCTTGTCCATACTCATGGTTCAAAAAATCTGCACTGGAGGTGAGAGCCAAGTTTTCCAGAAAAAAAAGTATAAAACATAGGAGACCTACCTGGGAGCCTAGAAGGTGGTGGGCATAGCAATTGCAGAAAGCCCAGGTCAGTCTAGACTTTGTTATTATCAGTATCTTCAGCTGTTCAGCATCTAAGTCTCAAAGATCCCACTCTCTGATAACCAACTTGCATTTTCCAACTGAATCTCTCTAATCCCCCACTGCACAATTCCTTGACACGCTGGAGCCTCCCATCCATTAAATTAACACCTTTTCACTCTGCCTCAACACCATCGTTCATGTCCTCTCTTCTCTCCTTCGTTTAAATGCCATGTCCCTTCCTTATAATCATTCCCTTGCATAGATGCTCCACGCTCTTGTCCCTCTCTCCTCCATCATATTCAGCTGGCAACTCCAAACTCTGGTTGTTTCTGTTGTATCTGGACCTCTGCCTAGCTTTATTTGAACCCAAACAGGCAAATGAGGCTGGTGAGAATACACAACTCTACCAACTGGCCTCCCTTCATATCATGGTCCCTGACTTCGAATGAACCCTTAGTGTTAATCTGACTATATTTTCAAAGTCTATTTACCGTCTCACTGTCCCTGGATGATATTTCATACTTTCTATCCTCTTCTCAAACTTCTTCTCTTTCCATTGATAACCTTGCTTTGTCATTGATAAAACATTTTTCTGCCTCCACATTTACCAGCATCTGTGTGCATATGTTCTGCCTCCCCTCCAGCTATCAGAAAAGAATTCTATTTTCTTTATTTTCTCCAATTTAATCCCAATATTCCTTTTGTGCATTGGATCCCACTCCTGCTCATCTATTCAAGAACATTGCTACAACAATGATCTTTGCTCCTCGGAATCATCACTTTTCCTTCTCTTTTAGCTCATGGCCATGAGCATACAAACAGGCATATCTTCTAATCAAAAATAAAAATCTCTCTCTTGACCATATATTTCTTCCAGCTATTGGCCCATTTTCTGTCTCCATTTACTCTTTTCATTCTCTCTGGGCCCAATCCAGACAGGCTTTGATCACTACTCATCACCAACATTCTTTTTTTTTTTTTTAAAGATTTTATTTATTTATTTGACAGAGAGAGATCACTAGTAGGCAGAGAGGCAGGCAGAGAGAGAGAGGAGGAAGCAGGCTCCCCACGGAGCAGAGAGCCCAATGCGGGGCTCCATCCCAGGACCCTGAGATCATGACCTGAGCCGAAGGCAGCGGCTTAATCCACTGAGCCACCCAGGCGCCCCATCACCAACATTCTTAGCAAGTGTGCCAATGACTTCCAGGTGGCCAAGCCCATAGCTGTTTTCAGTTCTAATTTTACCCACTTTAGCAGCATTTGATAGAGTTAGTAATTCTTTTTTTTTTAATTTTTATTTTTTTATTTTTTTTAAAGATTTGTATTTATTTATTTGACAGAGAGAGATCACAGGTAGATAGAGAGGCAGGCAGAGAGAGAGAGAGGGAAGCAGGCTCCCTGCTGAGCAGAGAGCCAGATGCGGGACTCGATCCCAGGACCCCAAGATCATGACCTGAGCTGAAGGCAGCAGCTTAACCCACTGAGCCACCCAGGTGCCCTAGAGTTAGTAATTCTTGAAACATTGTTTTAATTTGGCTTATGGAATACCACTGTTTGTTAGTCTAACTCCTATATCACTGATTATACCTTCTCATTCTCCTTTTTTGATTCTTCATCTTCCTGATCTTGGACTTTCAGAGAGTCCTGGGCTGAGATTTCACACATTTAAATTCTATCTGGGGGCACCTGGGTAGCTCAGTTGTTAAGCATCTGCCTTTGGCTCAGGTCATGATTCCAGGACCATGGGATAGAGCCGCAACCCCATCGGGCTCCCTGCTAGGTGGGAAGCCTGCTTCTCCCTTTTCCACTGCCCCTGCTTGTGTTCCCTCTCTTGGTGTCTCTGTCTCTTTGTCAAATAAATAAATAAAATCGTTAAAATAAATAAATAAGTAAATAAATTCTATCTGCACATCACCTATATGCTAAACACTCCCCATTAATAGCATTATCCTAGACTCATCTATCTAAATGCCTTCTTGGCAACTCCAAACTTAAAGTGTCCAAAATGGAACTCAGTCCCTAGCAACCCTTTCCTCCTCTACCCCAACCTCACGACTTACTTCTCAAGCAGTCTTTCCCAGTTAGCATATGGAACCTCTTTTCTTCTAATTGCTCATCCTGATCCTTTTTACTCTCTCATGTCCTACATTCAGTTAATCAGCCAGTCTTGTCAGCATCTCCTTGGGAATATATCCAGAACCTGCCCACTTCTTACCAGCTGTACTGCTGGGGGTTTGAATCAGTGAGGGTTGTCAGAGAAACAGAATCTTATATATATGAATGAAACATATATTATGGAGGCTGAGAACTTCCAAGATCTGTAGTCGGCAAGATGGAGACCCAGGGAAGTCTGTGGTATAATTCCTGTCTGAGTCCAAATGCCTGAGAAGCAGGAGAGTAAATGGTGTCACTTCCAGTTTGAGGGCAAGTCTGAAGGCAGGAAAAAACTGATGTCCCAGCTCAAAAACAGGCCCAAAGAGGACAAATTCTCCCTTCCCCAGCCTGTTGTTCTATTCAGGCCCTCAACAGAGTGGATGAGGCCCACCCATACTAGGGAGAGCAATTTGCTTTACTCATTCTATAGACTGAATCTATAATGGTGTAGAGGATATATATCTCCCCTGCAGAAGAATTTGCAAAATTGGGCTTCTTCCATCCTCTTCTCTAATTTGTCAACACAACAGTTAAAAAAAAAAAAAAAAAAAAAAAAAAAAAAAGCCATATCAGGTTACCCTTCTACTAAAAATTCTTTGATGTTTTCCTTTCTCAATCAAGGTAAAGTATTAAAACTATCATGACCACCAAGGCCCTACATACTCTGTTCTCCACCCCTAGCTCCAACACCCTCCCAATCATTCTGTTCCAACCACACTGACCCTACTCCTAGAAGCCAAGCATCCTACTGCCTCAGGGCCTTTACATCTGCAGATCTCTCTGGTTGAAATAGTCATAACTCAAATAGCTACATCGTTTCCTCCCTCACACTGTTTTATCTCAGAGGCCTTTGGAATAAACCCGTTTTTTTGTTTGTTTTGTTTTGTTTTGTTTTTAGTTTATTATAACACCCCTCATCTCTCTTATTTTGCTTTACTTTTAAAATTAATTTCATGTTTTGGAATGATTTTAGATTTACAGAAAAACTGCAAGGATAGTATAGAGGGTTCTCCTAAACCTTGTTCCCATTTTCCTCTACTATTATAATCTTACAATTAGTATGGCATATCATCACAACTAATGAACCAATCTTGATACTGTACTGCTAATGAAAGTCCATACTTTATTCAGAGTTTATTAGTTTTTTGAAAGATTAATTTATTTATTGAGAGAGGGAGAGATCAAGAGCAGGAACTTGGCGGGGGTCGGGGGGGTAGATGGAGAATCTCAATCAGACTTCCTGCTAAAGGGAGCACCCTCCAAGGTTCCACCTCACAACCCTGAGATCATGACCTGAACTGAAATCAGGAAGCAGACTCTTAATGGACGGAGCCACTTAGGTGACCTCTCCTTAGTTTTTACCCAATGGCCTTTTTCTGTTGTAGGATCCCATTCAGGATACTACACACATTTAGGTGTAATGTCCCCTTAGCCTCCTCTAGGCTGTGGCCGTTTTTCAGACTTTCCTTGTTTTTGATGACATTGACAGTGTAGAGAAATATTGGTGGGGTATTTTGCAGGATGTTCCTTTGTTGGATGTTTTCCTTATGATAAACTGGGGTTATGGGCCTGGGGAGGAAGGCCACAGAGGTAAACTGACATTTTCATCACATATCAAGTGCTTATACTAACAATGATATATTTATGACTGTTAATGTTGACCTTGATCATTTGGCTGAGGCCCTGTTTTTTAGGTGTCTCCACTATGAAGTTACTTTTTTTCCCCCCTTCCATACCTTACATTTTGGGATTCGTCACTTTGAGCACCCCATACTTAAGGAGTGAGAAGTCACGTTCACATAAATTTTTACAAATTCTTCTGCAGGGGAGATTTATCTCCTCTCCACCATTTATTTATTCATTCAACTACTTATAAGAAACTCATGGATTTTCTTTTTACTTTGGATTGCAGTCTAATACCACTTTATTTGTTAATTAATTTTCTCAAATTGTTCTTGCTTCAGCCATTGGGAACTCTCAGTTGGCTTCTGCATTTCTCTGAAACTCCCCATCAATGAGGGTTGTTTTGTTTTGGGGGGGGGTTGTTTGTTTTTGGGTTTTTTTTTTGTTTGTTTTTTGTTTTTTAGTATTTCCTAACTTTTGAGCCTCAGTCTTGTTTTTCGAGATACCACCATTTCGCATAATACAACCTTTATCCGTTTATCTTTCCGCACTGGAATGCCAGGCCGTCTAGGACAGGGTCTCGGCGCTACTTTTAACCAGGAAAGTATCCCCAGTCCTTGAGCGGACTCTCCGTCGGTTCTGACTGAATGAATGAACCCGGCTGGGTCTCAGGGACACTTGAAAGGGGTGAGTCCGAGGAGACTCTGGCAAGACGGTGCTAGCTTCCCAGCCCGCCGCCTGGCCGCCAGCCCCAGCCTCGCGCGGTCACACCCACACCCAGAACCGCCGCGCGCGTCCGCGCCGCGCCCAACGCAGCGGCCGGCAAACGTCACCAGCGCCAGGGGGATTCCTGGGGAAAGTCCGGGACCTCTGGGCCCCCTCCCCGCGCGGAGATGGGGGAGCCGATGAGGTGCCTCGGGCAGCCCGCGGAGAGCGCCTGTGGGCTCCCAGGAGAGCGGAGGCGGCGCGAGCGGGCCGGGACAGACCGCCAGCTCTCGGGACGCACGGACTCCGGGCGGGGCGGGGAGGGGCGCGCGGGCGGCCGGCGCAGTCGTCCCGGGGCGGGGCCTGCTCCCCCAGCTGTGGGCGCTGCTGACACCAGGGGCTGGGCGGGTGGTGTCCAGACGCGGCGGCTGCGGCGCGGAGCTCGGGCGACTGAGCAGCAGCCCAGTCCCGGCAGCGGGAGGCGCCGGGAGCCTCGCCGCCAGGAGTCTCGCAACAGGTTTCCTTCCGTCTCACGACTCCCAGCGTGGGACCCGTGCCGTTCTTGGTTCGCACGCTGCGTCCTGTTCCTGGTTCGTTTTTCGCCTTTGTACCTGATTTTCTCTCCTTAACTGCCCCAGGAGCGAGGATGCGCCCCGCTAGGCTGTGCGGAGAGCCGCGGGGGACGCCGGGGTGGCCTCGCTCGCTGGGGCCTCGAGGGGTGGCTTTGGGGGGGGATTTCGGGTCTGGCCCGAGGTCTCATGCTGCTGCCTCGCGCCTTAGGGTACTTGGCCCTGGGTTTCTCATGTACAGCGGGGTGCCTTTCCCCCACTCCCAATAGGCAAGGGACATTTAGGGCTTCTTAGAAATTATTTCAGGTACCTGTTGATAGGCTTTCCTTACTAAGTGTGCACCTATGACTACTTTGGTTTTAAGTCGAGAGGCTGAAGGTCTTCTGAATTACCAGGGACATTACTTCGCTGTGATCACCTGTTCTCTCCCTCCCTTCCTTCATTTACTTATGAGAGAGTGAGGCGGGGGGAGATGGGGGGAAAGAGAGAGAGAGAGAGACTGAGACTCTCAAGCAGGATCCACGCCCAGTGCAGAGCCCGACTCAGGGCATGATCTCAGGACACTGAGATCATGACTTGAGCAGAAATCAAGAGTATGCCGCTTAACTAACTGAGCCACCCAGGTGTTGGTTGCTCCCAATTTTAGGTTGCACTTTCTCAAAAACACTGGAATGGGTACTTCTGAAGTTGAACCTGACAATGGGACACGGGAGCCAGAAAATACAGAGAAATTGATATTGCATGAAATAGTTCCTTCCAAGCCCACATAAAAAGACTTTATTTTTTGGAAGAATGAAGACAAGAAATAGTGGCAAGGTAACTTCGAGAACCACATGGTCCTGAGGGAATTCTAGACTTCTCTGACAATAGCTGAGATCTGTATTACTTCCTGTGGTTCTCATGCACTTCTTGAAGGCGTTTCTCAGCAAAGGGAGGAGTTGTTATTTCCACAGGGGTATCCAAAAATGACTCACAGCGCTGCTCGTTTAATTGTGAGGCTTTGTTAATGAACTTTTGAAAAGTGAGGTTTGCTCTGGGTGTGTGTAAAGTAAGACTAAGATGTAAAGTTCTTGCGCTGCTAAACTGGGACTGGTGGTATAGGAAGTAACAGTTCAAGTTTTCAGTTTCTTAAAGTGACTGATGGTACCGCCTACCAGCTAGGGTCACTAGGCTGATGTAAGATAAATATTCAAATCATGTGCTTTGCTGCAGAGACCCAAGAGAAAATTAAGTAAAAACTGTATGTTATTACTTTCACTGGTATGACATGGTATGGTATGGTAGAAAAAAATCATTTTACATAGGGATTGAATGTCACTCTCTGAATTCAGGTATTTTAGACAGTTTGTCTTTAGGAAATTAGTGCCACATGAAAATATTTGAAGATGGTAGATACCTGTTGGAAGTGAAGATATTAAAATATTTAAGCTGATAGGTTCCATTGCAGCTGGATAGTGGCTCTTCAGAAAGGACTGTACACTGTCTCAAGACACAGTAGAGAAGAGGACAGCATCTCTGTTGGAGCTGAGTTGAGCTGAGGTCAGCCCAGCAAACAATTACCAAACACCTTCTCTGTGCCAGACTTTTCACAGAGCCCTGGTTATAGTCGTGAATAAGATATGATGTTCCTGAAAAGGGCCATAAACATTAGTGTGAAAGGTTGGAAAATCCCATGAAGGAGATGGGCCGTCTGACAAATCTGTGTCCATGGTAGAGCTTCCATTCCAATATGTTTCTGCAGATTTGAATGAACTGTGTCAGCATAATGAATAAGCTGTGCTTATTCAGTAAGCATTTTATTTAATGAGTGATTTAGCAATGCATTAATTAGAAAGGCATGATTCTTAAAGTGTTTGAATTAACCATATTTCATATTATTTAATAACTATGTAAAAAAAAACCAAAACAACGCCAGCTTCTTATTACCCCCAGACAATGGCAGACAGTCAGAGTTACTTACCTTTTAAAAACAGAGAGGCGGGGCACCTGGGTGGCTCGGTGGGTTAAAGCCTCTGTCTTCAGCTCAGGTCATGATCCCAGGACCCTGGAATCAAGCCCCGCATTGGGCTCTCTGCTCAGCGGGGAGCCTGTTTCTCTTCCTCTCTCTCTGCCTGCCTCTCTGCCTACTTGTGACCTCTGTCTGTCAAATAAATAAATAAAATCTTTAAAAATAAATAAATAAAAACAGAGAGGCTAGTTAATGGCCTATAAGTTTATAATACCGTATTGAAACAACTTTCTGGTTATTGTTTTTTAGAGTTCAAATCAGTCTTTCCTAACACATCACAGCTGTACAAGTCATTTAGTGATGTCTAAATCTACTGTGTCACAGTTTACAGTTAAGATTAAAGTCTGGTGAGGTACTTTTGGACTGGATGCCAAAATATATTTAATTTCTACAATTCCATAAGGTATGCCACTAGTGGGGGAAAGAATGCTAAGTCTGAGACAACTCTACGTCAGTTTTCATATTTCACTTCTCCCTCGAGGGCCTCAAAGTTACTATGAGAAAGAAAGGATTGAGTGTGTTCTTCATCATTGTGGTTCCTGACCTTGGTACAGGCGTTACATCGTGGCAGGTATTAGGAAGTATTTATTGATTAAATAATGACCCTCAATGTAAGAGGGGAGCTGCCAGGCAGATGGAGGGATAGTTGACTCAGCAGAAAGATCAGCACTGTACTGTCAGCCTGGTTAGTATGGGCACAGGGTGAGTGCTGGGGAGACAGATTGGGCCATGTCACGAAGTCCCATGTGCCATGTTGGATATGTGACTTCATGCTACAGAAGACTTCAGCAGGTGAGTGATTTTGTTCGATATGTGTTTTTGGAAAGACAATTTAGAATCAAAGTGGAGAATGGAATGGATGAGTACAATACTAGCCTTAGGGAGACACACAGGAGATTACTATAATATTTGAGAAAAGAAATTGGAGAAGGTTTTAGTCAGGCAGTGATAGTAAGGATTGGAAAAGAGGGAAGGAGCTGACATGTCTAATAAGAAGAACTTGACCACATCTTTAGGGGTGGGCAGTGAGGGAGAGGAAGGGGTTTAGGATGACTCCTGCATTCCTAGTTAATGACTAGGATTAGAACATAAGTAGAATAGGTTTGTGCTAAGGGACCATGGGCCCCTTTTACAGTGCTTGGCACATAATTAGTGCTCATTAGTTTTTGAATGAATAATAATAGCTAAAATGTATGAAGCGTCTATTAGGGCCAGGCACTATTCTAGGCTCATTATGTGAATTCAATCTTTTACTTCTCATTGTATTCCTGTGAGTTAGATACTATAACTGACTGCTTTTGACAGGTGAAGAAAGTGTAATGTTAGTAACTGATAGAGCTAGCAATTGATCCTATGCACTTGGTTCTAGAGCTTACATTCTGAACCACATTGCTTTGATATTGAATGAATGAATGAATGCATGAGTGGATGTAAGTGAATGAATGAGTGAGTGAATGAATGAGTGAACAAAGTCTCAGACACTGTGGTCAACTCAAATCACTGTCTTGATGTCAACAATTCTTCCTCATCCAGGAAGAATACACTGATTGATATAAGATGGGCCCTCAGTGGCCCTATTGTGTTGCATGGCATCACTCCCCCTACCTTCACCCCAAGATATATTTGGTTGGTCTAGGAATAAGCCTAGAAACTCCCCTTATCTTTATTCCTCCACCCCCACCAAAGTATTTAATCAGTTGCTTCTCACAATCTGGGGAACGCAGCTTTTTCTGCCCAAGGGTCCTGTCTGCAAGCTTTAATAAAACCACCATTTTGCACTTTAAAAAAAAAGGAATAAGCCTAGAATAATCAGAAAATTTATCCTGGGAATTTTAAACACTGTTATGGAGACTCACTCTGGCTGTGAGTTTCCAAAACTTCAACAAATGTGTCTTTAGAGCTGCCTTGATTATCACTCTCCCGAAACACTGATTGTTCACTGCTTTTTCATTTCTTAGGTGCAGTCAGTGATCTGCTGCTGAAATCTGTAGTATCCCTCATGTGGGGAAACAGAAATGGTGGCCAGGGGATATTAATCTACAGAGCAGGGTCCAATGGTAGAAGAATTGCTAACAAGTTCTGGCAGGCGGAAAACTCCAAATCTTAGACGCCTGGTTTGTGATCTGCCTTCTGGGGCCCATTTTAGTCTGGTTTTTACCCTGAAGCAGGCGCTTACCTGCCTCTAACTTCCAGAATCTTACTAAGTGAAGCTGGCCTGCAGTGTCCTCCTACCCCTAACCACCCCCCGCCAAGTCCTCTTGATTTTAATAGGCAAAATGACTCCTATTTCTAGGGGCTAGGGCCTGTTTTCTATTTTTAGTATCCAGGTAGAATCCTTTGGTCCCAATAAAATTATTTTTGACAAACAAGCCTAGTTTCCCACTTCCCCCCAAAATCTGGCCTCGGCTCTTCACTGTTCTCATGATTTCATGAGTTAGATTAAGACTTTGATATTTGTTAAGCAAGCAGGGCCTAATTATCTTTTTCACGAAAACCTCTACTTTGAACTATTTAAGGGTTATAAGCACTGAATTAATGTTCTACCCAAACTGAATCAGCAAACTGGTCTTAAGTTTGAAGTTTTAAAATACTTTCTCCATGCATGAAGGAAATGTTTCATTCAGGATTCTTCAGGCTTAACAGGAAATCATGGTATTTATAGCTTCCCATTATATGGGAAGACACTATATGGGGAAACATAGCGTCCCACTATATGGGAGACATGAAGCCTTCTGGAATGATCCAGCCCACATGATCACCCTTTGGTCTGAAATCCTGTCTGCCTGCCTGTAATTCATTCAGTGCTCTGATAAGAAACAGAAGGGTTTTGGCTAATATTTCATGTGGCTTTGTCTTGCCTCTTCATTTCAACTGTGGTTTCTCTGAGAGCAGAGCATCACTGAACTTGGAAGATTTCATAGGTCTCTCAGCTTCCTTCCAGTTATAATCATTCTGTGACTTTTGCTGATAATAAAGCCATCTGTTAGATTAAGCTGTTTGTTAGCCACTCCTTCTGAGGATACAGGACATTATTTTTGTTTCTCATATAAGTTCTTGATAAGGCTCAGTAATTTGGTAGTTTTTAATAAAAAGCACAGTTTTGGAATTGATAATTTCCAGTTACTCTTTTTGAACTAACAGCGTTTTCAACTTGATTTGTGTATATATTTTTTTCTTTTCTTTTTAGTGGATACAGTATCAAGGTAATCCGGAAAATACTTAGTTGCCTGGAAAAGTATTCCTCATTTTATGTACTTGTTTCCTTCTTCAAAGTTGTAAAAGAGATTCCATTACTCATTGCGTAACTTATTGTGTAAAAATGTGAATTCTGACTTTAGAGAGGAGTGGAAATTGCTCTGTTGCTCTCTTCATATGGAAACAGTGAACAAATATTGTTCTGTCTTCTGTTTCAGTTTCGGGATTGTGGTAATGCGCACCAGACCTCCTGGTTTTCTTTCTTTCTTTCTTTCTTTCTTTCTTTCTTTCTTTCTTTCTTTCTTTCTTTCTTTCTTTCTCTTTCTTTCTTTCTTTCTTTCTTTCTTTCTTTCTTTCTTTCTTTCTTGTGTGCCTAGCTGTATTGATTAGTAACAAATATGTCAATTTGTGAAAGTAGCACCCAGTATGTAAGATGAACTCTATCATATTGGTAGATTTCCTACATCCTTCTCCCCTCTTCCTTGATTACTACGTGGTAAACCAGGATGTGGTGATGTTAGCTAATAGTATTATATAGCTCTTCATTCGTTTCAAAGTACTCTCATATATGTTTTCTCTTTTAATTCCCATAAAAACCTGGCAAAACAGAAATGGTAAGTATTGTTGTCATCTGTATTCGAATTTTATACTTGAGGAAGGACACACTTGGAGAAATTAAGTGACCTCCTGATTACCCAGGAGGTCAGATACAGAGGTCCACTACATTGTGCTGTCAGTGCTTGACTGAGAAAGGCAAGTTCAGCATCTTCGGTCACATTCCTTGCAAATAGACTGTGAGGTTTGCAGACAGGAGGTTTATGGGAAATGCTGTGGGAGCAGCACTTGTCAGGGAGAGAGAGCAGCAGGATTATGCAGAGGGAGAAATTGAACTTCAGTATATGCACAGTGGGACCTCAAGAGCAGGAAACTTTGGAGCAGGAATGGCCCTTCAGAATTGTTCTGCATGCAAGGGAGCTAGCTGGTCATTGGCATTCCCTGCATTGACTAGTCACTGGATATGGGCTACACCCAGGCACGAGGTGCAGCTTCCTTCAGTCAAAGGCAGGCAATTCCTGGAGCTCTGAGCCTTCAGGAGCCAACATTTCCGGCAGCTGGGGGAGTGAGGGCCTTGGTCCTGAAGGGCATCTGAATATCACATCATCCACAACCATTGGAAGACCCGAATATCACATCATCCACAACCATTGGAAGACCCGAATATCACATCATCCACAACCATTGGAAGATCCGAATATCACATCATCCACAACCATTGGAAGAGAGCATTCTCTGCTGCAGCCTTGTTTGTGTCTTTCTGGCCCAGACTGTTGTCCTGCTGAGTGGAGCCCAGAAAGTTGGCATATTTTCCAAGGCTGTTAAGGATTTAGAATAGCTGGCCAGGTAGCAAGAAGACAAAGTAACTTAATTCTAGGAAGATGAGGAGCAGAAAGGAAGCCCAGTGTGTAAAGGCTGGGATGAGTGGAGAGATGGTGCCTCACAGAAAACTCATTTCTGATGCCCACAGTTAACAAAAGTCCATGGCTGTCCAGACCCAGAACAAAGTGTAATGCATTCTGGCCTTTGCTGTAATTCAGGACTTTACCATTGTTGAATGGCAAACAATTTTGTGATATTAACCTACGTTTTCTCTCTCGCTTCTCCCTTCTTCCCTCTCTCATCTTTCTATGCCTTTGAAAAGCCCAGACCAGTCCAGTGACTCTCAATATGTAGCCTGTAGATTATAGTCATCAGAATTTCTTGGAGTGTTTAAAAATGAGCCCCCAAACCAAACACCCAACAAAAAAGAAAACAGAAGCCCAGGCCCACATTTGATATCTACTGGAACAGAATCTTTAAGAGTGGAGCCTATGAACTGTTATTTTCAAAAAATTTCTCCAGAAAATTTTTCTCCAAAAAATTTTATCCATACCATAGTTTGAGAACCATTGACCTAGACTGTTATGCTTTTGATGGTGACCAAGCCTAGTGGGATTCTTTAAATAAGCAAGAAGTTATGAAAACTGGAACAACAGAGGAACACATGAGCCTTATTCCCAGCAGGTTTGATAGAGCTACATTTACCCCTTGTCTTTCATAGAATTTCTCTAGTGTGGCCATGATAGACTGTCCTGAATTCTTGGGCTGGCTTCTGCCCCAGACTGCTGGAAAGAGAGAGAAATGAGTCTGATGTGCCCCTTTACCAGCTGGGTGAGAGGTGCCAAATTTCTTGAATAGTCATGGGGAAAAGTTAGTGAATTTATAGGAATCAGTAAACTTTCTAGGAGAATAAGAAGTTTCCAAGAAATTTATCTCCGATGAAGCTTTGAGATGCTGTCTCATAACTTCAAATGACCATCCAATAGGATGAGAAAGAGAACTATGACAAGAAAATATATTTTCTTATTCATTGACATAGGGATTATTGTTTTTCAAAAGGGAAGACACCTTGAAATCTACAATTCTGAGTCTGGTCATTGCAGGAAGTATTAGTCACCTAAAGAAGAGTCTGAAAAACTCTTAGGACCTTTTTATGCTTTATGCTGGGTGCTCCAGGGTACATGGCAAACACAACAGGTACAGCCCCTTATGGAACTTAGGGGCAAGCAGAGAGGATGGACAGTCAAACAGTTAACAATAGAATATAGTAAGTATCAGGAAAGAGGAAATGCCAGAAGGTGTGAGATCATAGAGCCAGTCATCCAGCTCAGTCTGAGGTCAGAGAGTTTCCCATTCTCCTGAAAGGTATAAAAATAGAAGCTATGAGGCTGGCTTTGGTTCCAAGAGAAAGGGCCTCTTTGTAACAAAAGAAAATCTTTTGGTCTATCTAGTTTAAAGTCGACCAGTCCTTCACATTGTGTGTGTGTGTGTGTGTGTGTGTCCTTCATGTGTGTGTGTGCAGTATGTGAACACACAGGTTGGCAAAAAGAGGTCAAGGACATGCTTCCTTTCTTTAATGAGGAAAATAGCCAGGAGCAGAGAAGGAAGTCTCCTTGCATCTCATTCGATGTGCCACTGCTTGAAGTTAATTAATATTTTATTTTATTTTAGATTTTTGTTTATTTATTTGACCGAGATTACAAGTAGGCAGAGAGGCGGGCAGAGAGAGAGAGGGAAGCAGGCTCCCTGCTGAGCAGAGAGCCCTGTGTGGGGCTCGATCCCAGGACCCTGAGATCACGACCTGAGCTGAAGGCAGAGACTTAACCCACTGAACCACCCAGGCACCCCTTGAAGTTAATTAATATCTTAATATGTTATATATAGTACAGAAAATACATGTATAGCTCCGAAAATCATGGGCTTATATCCCAGTTTTTTTAAAGTTAATTTTAAGAATCTGAGGATGATGCCCTTGGAAGGTGCTTGACAGCTTTGCTTCTGGGCTCTGTTACAGATCAAGTTTGAAGCACATTTGCTCAGTGGTCAGTGTTGTTCTCGCTCCTCATCTTCCCGCTTCACATTCTTGGCCCTGGCGAGAGAGGGTACAGCAATGGTGTTGAAGTTCAGAGCCTCTTCATGACCTGGCAGTTCATGCTGGGCCCTTGTTCTCCTTTTCTGGTCAGCTCGTGCTCTTTTAGTGTTTCTGTACCAGCTTCTTTCCCCCCCATTAATTATAAACTTCATCCAGGGCAGGAAATGTGATCTCTGGATTTTAAAATCTGTGAATCTCCTGCAGCTCTTCTATTATACTCTATCACATTAAGCAAATAACCTATAGTATCTGAGTTAAGAGGTGATCCCTGGGTTGAGAAAGTAACCAAATTAGTTCTTTTGAGAACATATTTCTTGTTTAACCTGATATCACAAAGCAAATATGCCAAGTGCTAACATGTGCATATTTATCCTGTGAATGTCTACTTTAATTACTAAAAATACCACCCACCTGGCAGAGTGTAGGGAAGGGAGGATTAGGTCATCAGGGAGCAGCACTTATAGATGTAGATGGAGGAACAGAATGCTCTTCTGGGTCTCACTTAAGTCCACTTAGACACAAGTCCACACCATCCAGCATCTTGGAATAACATTGATACTAAAACTTAGAGTAATGCAGGGGCCCCTGAGTGGCTCAGTGGGTTAAGCATCTGCCTTTGGCTCAGGTCGTGATCCCAGGATCCTGGGATTGAGCCCCGCATCGGACTCTTTGCTCAGTGGGGAGTCTGCTTCTCCCTCTCCCTCTGCCCCTCCTGCTTGCTCTCTCTCAAATAAAGAAAAAATCTTGGGGGAAAAAAGCATACTGTAAGTGAAAATATAACTCAGGCTTAAAGTGTGACTTTCCGTGAACAGACATGTAATGTCCTGTGATGACCATTTACCATGCTTTCTTATATCTTTCTTCTCATGCCTTGGCATGTTCCTTGGTTTATTTCAAGTACAAATCAATTTATGCTCTTTTTATCTTGCTTTTACTGTAAATACTGTATATAGGGAGTGCATGAGTGGTTAAGGAATCGTTCTCGACATTTGTTCTTCTACTTTCCATTTTGTGTAGTTATTGCTGAAGTACAGGTTAAAAATGAGGCCACTGTGAATCTGGTTGAATACGTTGTTAATTGTAAATTAGTTTAACTTTGATATTTTTTATTAAGAATTGGAATTTCTTAAAGGCTATGTTGGTAAGATGAAATATTTTCTCCTTTTGAAAACTCTTTAGAAGACGGAACTTGTTCCCTAAAGAAACAAAATGTCAGCAGTGCCAACTTATCTGAAAGAGGAAAATCCCAGTTAATCAGTATGTTTTGTTTAATTGTAAAATTTGTTAAGTTTTTGATTGCCCTTTGTTGAAACTCAGAGTGCTATAAAACACTTCCTCTTCTCTGTTGACATCAGCATACCTGTACCCACCACCGATAACACCATGAACACAGAATAAGGATATGTATTTATTTATTTACTAGAGAGAGTGCACGCACAAGCAGGCAGAGTGGTAGGCAGAAGCAGAGAGAGAAGCAGGTTCCCTGCTGAACAAGGAGCCCAATGTGGGACTCGATCTCAGGACCCTGGGACCATGACCTGAGCCAAAGGCAGCAGCCTAACCGACTGAGTCACCCAGGCATCCCAGAATAAGGATTTTTAAAGATTTATTTTTATTTTTAAAATTTTTTAAAAGATTTTCTTATTATTTACTTATCAGAGAGAGAGAGAGTGAGAGACTGTGCATAAGCAGGGGGAGCGGCAGGCAGAAGCAGGGGGAGAAAAGCAGGCTCCCCGCTGAGCAGGGAGCCCACATGGGGCTTGATCTTAGGACCTTGGGATCGTGACCTGAGCTGAAAGCAGATGCCTAACCAACTGAGCAACCCAGGCTCCCCTAAAAAATTATTTTTAATTGAAACATAGTATATAAATATTACATTAGTTTTATGTGTACAATATAGTGATTTGACATATGTATACATTACAAAATGCTCACCACCATAAGTATAGTTACCATCTGTCACCAGACAACATTGTTACAATAATATTGGCTATATTCCCTATGCTGTACTTTACGTTCCTGTGACTTACATATTTTATAACAAGAAGTTCGTACTTCTTAATCACCTTCATCTACTTCTCCCATCCTATCACCTCTCACAGCTCTGACACCACCAGTTTGCTCTCTGTAATTATGAGTCTGTATCTGTTTTATTTTTTCATTTGTTTTGAAATCATTCAGTATTTGTCTTTGTCTGACTTACTTCATTTAGCTTACTTGTACCCTCTGCGCCCTTCCATGTACAGAAAATGTGTTTTCATTTTGTATTCTTTCCATCTTGTCCTAGTAACTAAAGCATAGATAAATATTATGTCCTGATTTCCCCACTCATTTTTGGCTAAGACAATAAGTCTAAATTAATGTCTTATTTTTAATTTGTATTTATTTGCTGAGTAGTAGATGATAATTTCCTATTTTTATTAAGAATATTTTGTCTCCTGTGAGACAAAATATGTATATGTTTTGCTCAATAATTTATTGTCATGTTATTTTCTTACCAATTGGGATCATCTCTGCACATAATATTGAGTCCCTACACAATGTCTATTATGTTTTGTGCAAACATTTTCTTCCAGTCTCTTGTTTAATCCTTAATAATTGTTACTCTTTTTTGTTGCAGAGAGATTCTGCATTTCATTTAGTCAAATTTGGTTATCTTTTTCTTTGAGATTTCTTCCATAGCCTCACATCTCACAGAAAGTTATTTTCCCAGAGTACTGATGTTCAATTTTACTTTCTATTAGTGTTTCTGTTACTGATTTTGCATTTTTAGTTCTTTGATGTCCCTGAGGCATATTATAGAGTCTCCTGTAAGGATTAGAGAGGAATAAATTCTTGCTACTCGATTATACCAGCCTAGTTGCTTAAAATTCTTTTCCTTCACTTTACTTTTTGATGGTTATTTCTTCAGATACTAGCTTTTATACATAATTGATCTATTTCTTAATGTTGTGTTCATGTCCATTAATCTAATTTTTACATTTGCAGGATTATTACGCTTTTCATTATCATCTTATGATAAGTTGTAATATCTGCTATGGCTTTGCCCATTTCACCAGTGCTATTTCCTTTTCAATTTATAAAAAAAACTTTAATCATTTATTATTTGAGTTTTATTTAAGGATCATTTTCTTTTTAAAAAAATTTTTTTAACCCCAGCAGGAATTATGGGTTTAGTTCAGTCAAAAAATGAACTTGGGTGAGAATTCCAGATTCCATTTATAAATGTGTCTAAGTATCCGTTCAAAAGTGGATTCTGTAAAAAGATGGTTATGTGAGAGAGGAGGAGAGAAAGAAGCAGGCAGGATGGAGAGCTCCTGGTCACCCCCCAGCCAAAACTTACAACCTTGCCTTTTTAGCTAGCATTTTGGATTTCCAGAAAGCCTAGTTTGTTCTTTTTCCCTGCTTTGCTTCTCTCTCTCAACCCCCCACCTCTCTCTCCCTTCCTTGCTTTCTTTTCTTTCTCTAGTTTTAAATTTTATCAAACATAGCTACATAATTAAAGAGTCAACTAGTTCTATAAAACGAATGAACAATGAAAGTCTAATGAAAAAATGTCAGGGGTGCCTGGGTGGCTCAGTCAGTTAAGCATCTGTCTTTGGCTCTGGACATGATCCAAGGTCCTGGGATCGAGCCCTATATCAGCTCCCTGCTCAGCAGACAGCGTTCTCCCTCTCACTGTGCCTGCTGCTCTCCCTGCTTGTGCTTTCTCTCTCTGTCAAATAAATAAATAAAATCTTAAGAAAAAGGAAAAAAAATCAGTCCCTTTCTGTTTCATGTCCCTCTTGCCCAAGGCAAATATGTTTGCTCTACCTTTTCTTTATTGTGTTTACTATGTTTACTAATTTTTTGGTATTTATATTTGTATCTCTAAATAACATGCTTCTATTACTATTTTTTGATTTTTCCATTTTGGGCATTATCTGTTGATTTCCCTATACAGAAGATGATGATTTAGTTCATTTTAGCCCTCGCTGCCAGAGACATGCACCTCTCTTGTTCCTTCATCCAATCGTCCCAATACAGCAGAATCCCAATTTGAGTTAGATCAGTATTTAATAGTTATGTGCTTAGGACTATGAACATGCTATCACAGGAGAGCCATGTTTTATATCAGGATTACTCTCGTGTAACTACATAATCTGTTTTTGCTTTCCTGGAGGTTAATTGTCTTGGTTCATTGCTGTCGTCGTTGTTATTTTAGTTTTATTTACACTTAGAACCTCTTCAATCCCAAATTGTGTAAATCTCCTCCCAAGAAATTGTGACCCATCAGTAATTCTGAGTTTCATCTTTCTTTCTTTCTTTTTTTTTTAAGATTTTATTTATTTATTTGACAGACAGAGATCACAAGTAGGCAGAGAGGCAGGCAGATAGAGAGGAGGAAGCAGGCTTCCTGCTGAGCAGAGAGCCCAATGCGGGATTCCATCCCAGGACCCTGAGATCATGACCTGAGCCCAAGGGAGAGGCTTTAACCCACTGAGCCACCCAGGAGCTCCTCAGTTTCATCTTTCTGAGGAAATCTCTCATGTAACCTATTCACCTAATCTAGACAGATGGTCTTCGGTCAAGTCAAGCTCTCATCTTGGAATCTCCCTTGACTGTCATCCTGGACTGCTCTCTGCCTCTCTCCTCTGTTGGATTTCAGGCTATGATTCTATAGTCTGTGTCTTTTTTGCTTCACTTCTATGTTTTGTTGGAATGCATTCCCCAGTCTCTTCCCAAGAAAGAACATAGGAACTTTTTTTTTTTTTGAGAATTTGTCTATCCGAACATGTTTTTATTCTACTTCATATTTGATTGACGGTTTTGCTGAGCTTAGAACTCTGGGTTGAAAATACATTTTCCTCAAAAGTTTAAAGGGATTGTTCCATTATTTATTTATTTTTTTTAGTTCCATTATTGCCATTTAGAAGTCCAAAGTGTCTTGACCTTTGATGCTTTGTAGGTGATCTGATTCTGTACCCACCCCTCACCACCATGTGATGTCTTCTCTCTGAAATTCTTGTTATTCAGAATTTGAATTTAAAGTACTGGTCCTCCAAATTCTTCATCTTCTCTTTATTATTATTATTTTTTTAAAAGACTTTATTTATTTATTTATTTGAGAGAGAAAGAGAGAGAGAGAGAGAGAGAGAGAAGACAGTGAGAGAGGACGAGCTGGGGGAGGGGCAGAGACAGAAGGAGAAGCCGAATCCCCGCTGATCAGGGATCCCAATATGACTGGATCTCTGGACCCTGAGATTATGACCTGAGTGGAAGGCAGATGCTTAATCCACTGAGACACCCAGGCGCCCCAATTCTGCTTATTATTTTAAACCTCTTTATTTCTTCCTTTGCACTTTATGGAAAAGATCTGTCATTCTTCTGCCTGTAGAATATGGGTCTCTGAAGCACCTAGTGTGCTTTAGTAGGTGAAGGAAGAGGGCTTGGAGGGCCATATTTCATATTTTAAAAAAAAATTCTCCTCCTCCTCCTCTCTTCAGATAAGTACCTTTCCCCTGGTATAGATTCAGAGTCTAGCCTGTACTCTCCTGCCAAGATGGGATGACAGATGAGGGATCCTTTCCCTTCTTAAAAAGACTTAATGGAACTCAGTTGTTACTCTGTCATCACCTCCTGTTTCATAGGTAACTCAGCCTTTAATTCTGATTCCCAGGTGTTTATCTCACGGTTGTTTCTTGGCCTTCACCACTGTTACCCTAGGATTCAACTTTTAAAATATCTGCTAGGTTAGTTATCCCTCGTCCACTTGCTTTACAACTTCCAGAATTTTATTGTTGCTCTCTTCTCTCCGCTTTTTCTCCCTGTTGGTGTATGCCTTTGAGAAAGTTCTTTTAGTAGGACGGGAGCAGGAATACTGTTTAATTTACTATTTCATCCAGAATATAGAGGTTATCTTTAAAAATACAAATGTGTTTTCCAGAATGAGTGGTAAATTAAGGTACTGCATAAGAACAGATTTTTCATGAAAATAACTATTATTGCCTTAAAAAGTAGAGACAGGAACATAGGACTGGGATATTTAAGTGGACAAGTTTGGATTTGCCTGAGGGATGGGGAGAGGGAAGGGTCATCTCTGATTGGAGGGCACGTCTAGAAGGAGGCAAGATAAAATGGCCATAGTGGAGTTTCTTTAGGCCAAGATAGATGGAGGACAGTAAGTAAAAACCAAATAACTCAGCTATCATCTACAAATTTTCTGTTGATGTTCATGGAAAGTGTGTATGTTTACCATGAGGAATAAAACCGTTAAGTACTGCATTTGTTGAAAATTCACTCCCTGTGGGTCAGGCACCTTACTGAGCACCCCCTGAGGTTGGTAAGTGTTTTTCCAGTTTGCTCAGAGCTGGGAGTTTAATGCAGGTTTATTAGACTTTGCTTCCTCTTTTAAATACTAAACTATTATATCTTTAGTTGACACCAGTTATTGAAACTAAGAAACTTTTTGGCATTGCACAGAAAACCGAAGATGTATCTGCCTCATTATCTTCATAGTTCTGTCTTTAAGAGTGTCGAAAATCAGGAAGTTGCATGTGTTGGTTTTGGTTTCAGCTCTGTCTGTACTTTAAATAAATCAGAAACCTATTTCACATTTCTGAATTTTCATTTTTTTCTTTAGAAGTGCTTTCTATAAGTTTTTTTGTTGCTGTTGTTGTTACTTATTTAAAAAATACTTTGAAAGGACTGAGACCACATCTCTTTTGCTCATTGAGCTAGTCTTATCCTCTTATATTGCCTGGCATATGATAGGTACCCACTAAATATCTGTTGAATAAACACATAAGTCTTTCTCATAGTAGCCCACGCAAACGCATGTGTCCTGATGGATGTGCACAGGAACAGCAATCCCATAGATTATTTTATGAGTGTACCTTAAAAGTTAGTTAACAGGGTGCCCAACTTGGTTTATAAAAATAAAATAAACCTAACATGCCATAATTTCTATGCTGTCATATATATTCTAGTTAATAAAATTGAGATATTTTAATATAATGCCAAAATCTAATAAAAAGTCAACAGAAAGTTATGATATTTAAAATTAGATGCATTTTATGGTTGTTGGAATTAATCTACAGGGTGTTGACAGTCTGTACATGGGGGAATAGATAAAATTATTCTTTAGGTGGAAACTTTTCTGCAACTTTGGACAGATTGGAATTTTTAAAAAGATTTTATTTATTTATTTGAGAGAGTGGGTGAGAGAGAGAGAGCACAAGCAAGGGGAGTAGCAGGGAGAGAGAGAAGCGGACTCCCTGCTGAGCAGGAAGCCTGATGCAGGGCTCCAACCCAGGACCCTGGGATCATTACCTGAGCTGAAGGCAGATGCTCAACCAACTGAGCCTCCCAGGTGACTGACAGATAGGAATTTATCTATTGATTCCAATTATGAATGTTACCAATACCACTATAAAGATGCAACTTCCCTTTTATCCAAAATAGAAGCACCCACATATGGGAAATTGTAAATTCTGTTAATATTAAAACGTTTATAAGATTACTTTTCAACACCTGAAGGTGTTGATTCTACATAGCACTAAACAGCACAACTGCGACGTGGGATGGTTTATATTGGGGTAAATGTGTAAGAAAATTGGTCAGCTCCTGCTTTTAAGTTTGTTACTTTTATTTTACATGGAGCTGTTGTTTGTCTTTTTTGACAGTCATAATCAGAGATATTCACTTTGAAAAAGAGTTTGTTTCCTTGGCCCTGCTTCATACAGTAAATAAAAACATCCAACCCATACTTTGTTGTGCTTCAGAGTGAATATAGGACATTAATATTCTGTCCCCTGAGTAATTAATAATGTAGAAACTGGTAATAGAATAGTTGTGTGGTGTTCGAGGATCATTTTGGATCATACGGTTGTGTGGTGTTAGAGGATCATTTTGGATCATACGGCCTGTACATGTTTCTTAAGTGGTAGTCCTTGTAGTATTTTGAATAATTTACCTAGTGAAGTAAACTGATTATGGATGACAGTGGTACAAAATAACTCCTAATACCATGTTTGTAAAATACCGTAAGACATATGGAGTGCTTTTACATGCATTACTTACATCATTTAATGATCTCCTCCATCCCCACCTTCCCCTAAAAAGACCCTTATGAGATAGGTAGCGTCATTACCATTTTACAGGCGAGGAACCTGCTATTTCAAGTCCCGAGAACTTTTGCTCAACTTTATACAGCTGGAGATGGAAGTAGGGATAAGTGCTCTGGCGGCTAGCTCCCTCTCTCCTATACCACGTTTGCTTTCAGGACTCACATCAGCTAGCTGAGGGGCAAAGTTTCTTCCCTCCGTGGTCCTGTATGTAACTGGAAAGCAAAACAGAGCCCACCACTACTAACAAGAAAACTTTACTAGTGGAGTGGGGAATAGGGCTTACCTTCGCGAGACCTGTATGAGGGAGCTCCTCAGTGGATGTTTCCTGAACTACAATTGTTAATCTGCTCCCCAAAGAAAACCTGGTCACTGATTTTGGAAACACCGAATCTTGAAGACGGCAGCCCTCAGACGGACGGAGCATCTCAAAACTCTTCTACTGTCTCTGCAATATGTGGAATTGGGGTCACCATTTCGAGATTCTTAAATATGAAAGCAAAAGTGAAGGATTCTCTTCCTTTTTAGAACTTCCTTCCCTTTTACAAGTTGTTTTCATTGTTCCTGATTTCACCTGCACAAGAACGTTCATGGTAGAAAGTACAGTGGGATATGCCCTCCAGGCCTGTCTCCCTGAGGGGCTCTCTGTCAGGCCTATGGCTGGAAGAAACCCCAGACAACTCCTGTGGTTTACTGTGGAACAATTCCATATTTCACAGCGTCAGGATCAGTTCTGACTGTTGTCTCTTAAGTATTCACAACCTTATAAGATAGAAAAGAGTCTGGATTGTTTTATATAGTTATTATAAACAGTAGTATTAGATGATGTGAAAGTTTTACTCTCTATATAAAACAATTCTGTATCATTGGATTCCTCTTCCTCCTCCTTCTTTAAAACAGAGCATGCGTTGGGACACTTGCGTGGCTGTCGATTAAGTGTCTGCCTTTGGCTCAGGTCACGATCCCAGAGTCCTGGGATCCAGCCCCGCATCGGGCTCCCTGCTCAGGAGAGAGCCTGCTTCTCCCTCTGGCTGCTGTTCCCCCTCCTTGTGCTCTCTCTGTCTCTGTCTGACAAATAAATAAAATCTTTTAAATAAATAAAAATAAAAAAGAGCATGTGTTGCTTTAGTACTCAGAAAAAATAAAAGGGATTTTACAATAAAGAAATTGAAACAAAAATTATTTAAACCCCCAAATATGGGTGTTCACTTATGACTATATGTGAGATGGGTAATAAATTGTTGGTGGTATATTAGCAAATGTACTATTTACGCTAATAGTTGCTGAATATCCCTTGTTTGTTTGTTTGTTTTTGCGTGAATTAAAAATCATGAGGAGACAATAACAGGGTATGAGAGAGCTTACTCTGCCAGGCACTCTTTGAAGACGTGTAGATGGATTATCTCATTTCATTCTCTCTACCATCTCAATACCATCTATCACTCTCAGTAGCATCCCAGAAGGCATTTATACTTGGGGAAGATAGAGAGAAGAAACGTGACATAAGCAGAGGTTTGAAAAGCACTCAGCTATTAGGCATTGCCCTCTCTTACTCCTGGGAACCCTGAAAGTGAAGCAGTCCCACCTGGACCCAGTGGTGGCAGAGCTGGCCCAGCACTTAGCCGCTCTCCTAACATTTCCCTGAGCATATGCAGAATCTGAAGCAGATTCTACAACCCTGAAAAGAAGTATCCTGATTGCCTTTAACACTCTGAGAGGTTAATAGGGCCATAATCAATTTCTGATGTTTCTTCAAAACCTAGTTCACATCCTTCTAATTTTTATGCTTTTTCAGTATGATAGCAGGACGTCTCCGGCCCAGTCCTGGACGACAGAGGAAGGTGTGGAATATGGTAGTGGAATCATGTTTGGAAGTTGCATTCTGTCTGCCCAGTGTACTTTATTTTGGCGATCTGAACGACAGACTTATGATACACTTAAAACCGTCTACCTCCATTTCAAAACTGGCTCTTCAAGTTCTCAGAACCTCTTATCAGACTGAAACTCAACCAAGGTTAAAAGTGCTGTGTCTTTGTGCTGTCCTGTCCCCGCCACTCAAGAACTCTTACTTAGCACGCTGCATTACTAAACAGTTTCTGGCCTTTCTCGTGGAGGCTGCTTGTGTGTGAGATAATCTTTTTTTAGCATCTTTTTTTTTCCCCTCTCTTTACTCTGATTATGACCACAATCTTCAAAAGGAAAGGAAGGCTGTCCTCAGACATGCTAAGAAACACATACTCCTTTTTTGTGTATGCTTTATATTAATGTTTGCATACAATATAAACAGAATGTTATAAATGCACACCGCATTAAAATCCAAGTATGTAAGTGAGCCAGGATCATCAAGTAGGCGACCTGCAGCATTACGACAGTCTTTTGGTACATACTGCTTCTGTGTGTGTGTGTGTGTGTGTGTGTGTGTGTGTGTGTGCACTTTCCTCCCCAAAATCCGTTTTATTACTTTATTTTTTAAAAATTTTTATTTATTTTTAAAATTTTAATTCAATTAATATAATGTATTATTCATTTCAGGGGTACAGGTCTGTGATTCACCAGTCTTAAATAATACCCAGTGCTCATTACATCACGTGCCCTCCTTAATGCCCATCACCCAGTTACCCTATCCCCCAACCCTTCCAGCAACCCTCAGTTTGTTTCCTAAAATTAAGAGTCTCTTATTGTTTGTCTCCCTCTCTGGTTTTGTCTTGTTTCATTTTTTCTTCTCTTTTCCTATGATCTTCTGCCTTGTTTCTTAAATTCCACGTATCAGTGAGATCATATGATAATTGTCTTTGACAGAGAGAGAGATCACAAGTTGGCAGAGAGGCAGGCAGAGAGAGAGGAAGGGAAGTAGGCTCCCTGCTGACCAGAGAGCCCGATGCGGGGCTCGATCCCAGGACTCTGCTCTGCCCAAGCTGAAGGCAGAGGCCCAACCCACTGAGCCACCCAGGCGCCCTATGTTTGTGTTTTTAAATCACAAATGAAAAACTTTCATTCTAAATGCCTGAGCATTTACTTTAAAAGTTATGATTTATCCATGATTCGTGTCATTCTCTCAGTTCCTCTTTTTTTTTTTTTTAAAGATTTATTTATTTGACAGATAGAGATTACAAGTAGGCAAGTAGGCAGAGAGGCAGGCAGAGAGAGAGAGGAGGAAGCAGGCTCCCAGCCAAGCAGAGAACCCGATGCGGGGCTCGATCCCAGAACCCTGGGATCATGACCTGAGCCGAAGGCAGAGGCTTTAACCCGCTGAGCCACCCAGGCGCCCCTCAGTACTTACTATAGGGTACAGAGAAACCTAAGGAGGGGAATGTCAGTCAGCTTTGTCAGCATAACAAACTACCCCCCAAATCATACTCTTACTTCTCATAGGTAGGAGGATTAAATGAGGTCATTCATGTAAAGCTTCTACAATGGTATGTGGTGGAGAGCAAGTACTGGGTGTTTCTTCTACTTGGCTCAGCTGAACTCAGTCATACTGCAGTGGTGGGTAACCTGGGGGCTGCCTCTGTCTCCATGTGGTCCTAACCCTCCAGGAGGCTTAACCTGAGCCTCCACGTAGTGGTTTCAGAGTTCGCAGCAGTAAGAGAGGACTTGCCCCGATGGGCTGTGCTCCTCAGTCCTCTGCTTGCATCCTGATTTCTATTGTCTTCTTGGTCAAAGCAAGTTTCCCAGCCAAGCCCAGATTCAAAGGGGGGTGAAATTGACACAACTTCTTGCTCAGAGTTACAGCTGAGAATCTGTGGCCCCTTTTGTGCAGTTAAGTATAGTCTGCCTCCAGCAAAGTGTATTCACATTTCTTCCATGTTCCCCTCCATCCTGGGATTCCCAGGAGTCTCATGACATCAGCTTCTAAGTCCAGAGGCTTTTCCAGGATCTGTATCCCTTCTGGACACTTCTGGGACTCCTCAGACTTAGCTCTTTGTATGTGGATGCTCTTGATCCTGAGACAAAGAACAATGAAAAAAAAAAAAAAACCCAGTTATCTCCCCATGCACACCCAGCATAGAATTATGAAATAGGGAAAGGACAACCAAAAGACAGCATCCATTAAAATAAAAACACATTAACAGGTTACAAGTAACCATCACAGTTCCATGGCAATTCTATCCAGGTCTGTGTGGCTGGTACTCCCGCTCCTGGACCAGGGGGTGATTGATTAGGACCCAGTTCTGCATCTCAGGGCTGGTTCACAGGTTCCTATTTCTCCACTGCTCCTGGCTCCACTTTCTGAAATATTCCTCTTTTCCTGTAAGAAATGACGTATTTCTGCTTCCAAATAGCTCCGTTAGCCTACTTCCTGCTCATAGGAAAGCAGGCACCCAGAGACCTCTTTTCCTCTGAATAATTTCTGTCTTGCCTTTGTGCTTATGAGGAAAATTCTCTTTAAAACCTTGTGGATTTCCTAAGAATCCCATAGAACCCCCGCTCCTAAAACTCACGTCCACACTTTTTTCCAAGACAGATCTCTACTTTGGGCCAAACGTCACGCTGCCATGAGATCACACGTTTAGGTGTCTCAGAGCCCCTTTTGCCCTGCTGAGAAGGTCTGTGAGGCACCACTTTAAATGTTACCGAGGTCTTTACACTGAGGCCATTTTGTTTTCCTCTAAAAATATTTTCTTCCAACTGAGGAGACTGAAGGTCAACAGTTCTATTTTCCAATCTCGCACATTCTGGCTCTTCTCTATCTTCTCTGCATAATGCTTATGAAGTAGATCACTCGGGTTTTAGCACAGCTCTCTTTTGCAGAACCTTATACGCAGCTAGAAGCATTCAACAAACACTTTCCGCCTTCTGCCTGGAGACCTCTGCAGCTGGATCCAGGCTTCACTGTGGGCATTTTCAATCTTCTGTCTGCTGCAAACTGTCTTGCTGCTACATAATACGGGTTCCCTGTCTCCCAACTGTTGCATAGTTTCCTCATCACTTTTTCCACCTCCACTCACATTTTGCATGCAATTTCCCCAGTTTTTGCTCATAGCTACCTCACTGCTTTCTACCTGCTCTCTGGTCCCAAAGCCGTGGCAGAATGTTTCAGGTTTTGCGGCATGCTACTTCTAGCAGCAGTTTCTGGATCAGTTAGTTTCTGCTGTGTTGTGCTGGGGCTCCCTGTGCCAAGCCCTCTTGCACAGTGCCTTCCAAGATGCTCGCACTATCACTTTTTTTCTCACATCATCATATTAGGTGATGTCCCATTGGCCAAAGCAAGTCCCCTGGCCACACTCCAATTCAAGGAGTTGGAAAACACTCTATACCTCTTGATGGGAAGAACTCAAAGAATGTGCAGTGAATTTTTCTTTCAGAATTCCTCAGAAGAATATGTACAAATCTGGGGAGGAAGAATGGGGGCACTTGGGAGGCCAGGTCAAGAAAATAGGATGTGAATTGGTGGTCATCACATCATGGAAATAATCTAACAATTTGATGTTCTTATAGTTCGGAGACTATGAGGTGCCAAAAAAGTAAAATTAATAGCAATTACTTATCAAGGTTCCTCTATTAAAGTTCTAATATATACCAGGTTCATGAAAATGCTTTACATATATTAGTATCTTTTTGCTGTACGTGGAAATGTCTCTTTCATAAGAATTTTTCCCCTTCGAATAGCCATCCCTTTACCATTATTTGTAGGGTACTTAAATATAATGAGCTTCTCTTTCTTTGTCTTTAGAATTAAGGCATGGATGCAAGATAATCGCTAGTCTTTCTGCTTCTCTGACATAATTATTGGGTTGATTGAAAAGAGAACACAATAAATAACTTTCCCTTACCCATCTGATTTCCATTCCCATTGAAATAGAAGGAAAAAACAGAGGCCAAACTGTTACCTTTGTCACCAATAAAGACAAGGTTGAAGGAAGTGGCTTCATTGATGGGGAACTGTGCTTTATGTCCCTCAACCTCGAGTTAGATGGACATGCCCTCCCCATCAGCTGACCTCTCCACTCCCACCCAGGAGCACAGCGGAGGAGAACATGGGTTCTCAGTGGTAAGCCACCTTTCAAAAGGAAGAGGGAAGAAGAGGCTGGGCTATCATGGGCAGTTTCTCCTTTGAGATTCACCAATCAAATAAGCAAGTCTTTGCTCTTTGGCAGGAGGAAGTGGGGAGAGAGGTCTAGAGGGAGGGAAATGTCAGAGCGGTGACAAATATTTCTTAGCGATGCGCACACCACATACCCTCAAGTCTTCACACAGCTTCAGTGCAGGATTGAGTGGACAGAACATGAACATAGGATCTGGGCAGATGTGGGCTTAGATCCCAGCCTTCTCACTTACTAATGGAGTGGATTGGATACAGAACTTAAATTTTCTGGGATCCAATTTTTAGTCAGTTTGTCTCCTCACGAAGTTATTATGGAGGTTTTCGATGGATTGTGTATCAGTCAGTTGTCTGGTACAGGGACTGGCTTAAATCGGACACTCAGTTTGTCACTGACATCAGTTTTTCCTTCCCTGCTTTACTTAGTAGGCTTGATTACAGAGGGTTGTTGATCAACATGCAGTTTACCATGATCAAATTCTTGGCTTTTATCTAATTTCTTACTAACTTCTGCTGCAACCTGTGAAGAGAATGAGAGGAATATACGTAGCTGGGAATAACTGAGGTAAAGTTTGAAATTTTAACCCTGAGGCAAGAGAAGCATTTGAAAACAGTGTATCACCACACAGCTCAGAGATGCTAATAATGATAATCTGAGTCACCAATAAACTGTATGCAGAGTCCTCTCTTTAAAGAATGGAGTGCATCTATACATTTTAGAAGAGGATTTCCAGCAAAAATGAGTGAACCCCTTTCCTATTCGAAGGGAGAAGATTCAGTTAGGCAAAAGTCACTTCCATGGAAAAACCTGCAGTGATGACGTTAGATAACAGATTCTTCTGCACTTATGTAAAAATTGTCAGTTAGAAATAATAGTTTTTTCCTTGAATAATTGAAGAGGAGTAAGCAGCCAACAGGATTAGAATCAGTGGCTCACAGGACTTTGTCTCAGAGAAAGAGGAACAGGAAAAAATATCTACAGATTCCTTGGGTTGGTCTTTAATTATGAGTTGGGAAAGAAAAGGTCATTAATGATTCTTGAAAACTCTATTGATTACTCTATTGATTTCCCCTTTTTAAGAAACTACCCTGTGGAATACATGTGAAATATGAAAGTTTAATCAAAGTCATACTGGGCTGAACATTTATTCCCCACGATGTTTTTTTTTTTTTCTACAAAGATTTCTTCTATATTTTCCAGTCATAGATTTGTTTCACATTCAAGGGACAAACCCAAATCAGATGTAGAATACAGCAACTGGTTTTGTTTGTAAATCCACATACAGATAAGAGTGGAAAAACTTGTACAGATGATTCAGACCTTGACCCTGGAACTCTATTGTCTTTACTCTCTCCCTCACCAAGCTCGTTCATTAGCCTTTTTCCTGTTACCTCTTCCATGCTCCTGACTGTAAAATTTCTATTCCCAAGTATCAGTGCTTGGTTATGTCAACAGTTGGGTCAATTCTAACTACAGTGACTCTTTTTTTTTAAAGATTTATTTATTTATTTGATAGAGAAAGAGAGGTCACAAGTAGCCAGAGAGTCAGGCAGAGAGAGAGGAGGACAGTGACTCTTTTTTATAAGAGAATTATCTGTGAACATTATTTTCTGTGGACTTTTGGCAAGTTGTAATGAGTTACTCCTGTCTGATAGAGTAACAGAGCTTCTAATAATGAAAGCATTATAGTGGGGAATGGAGGGGAAACTCTGAAGTGAGGAAATTATTATGAAAAAGAAGGTAATTGTTCTAATGGTGCCAAAGTTTTCATGTGTTCATTCAGATCTGAGTTATTAGATGCTAATAATTGTTGCAGATATAAAACTCGATTGGGGAAGAGTATGGTCTGAATGCTTGGGTACATCAAAATTTACATGTTGAAATCCTAACCCCCAATAGGTCTTTGGAAAGCAGATAAGTCATGAGTGTGGGCGCTCATGAATGGGGATGGTGCCTTTATAAAAGAGGTCCCAAAGAGCATGCTTGTTCCTACTGCATTGTGAGAATACAGGGAGAAGACAACCATTCATAAACTGGGAAGCTGGCCACCACCAGACAGAGAACCCAACCATGCTGGCACCCTGATCTCAGACTTCTGGCCTCCAGAGCTATAAGAAGTAACTTTCTGCTGTTTATACCTGCTTGTGGTATGTTATAGCAGCTCAAACACACTCAGACAGGGAGTATTTACTAGAAGATTAAAGATGTCTTTCTTTATCTTTTCGAATTTTTATTTAAATTCTAGTTAGTAAGCATGCAGTGCAATATTTTTTTTAAAGATTTTTAAAAATTTATTTATTTATTTGAGAGAGAGAGAATGAGAGAGAGAGCATGAGAGGAGAGAGATCAGTGGGAGAAACAGACTCTCCGGCGAACAGAGAGCCGGATGTGGGACACGATCCCAGACGCCAGGATCATGACCTGAGCAGAAGGCAGTTGCTTAACCAACTGAGCCACCCAGGAGCCCCGCGTGCAGTGCAATATTGATTTCAGGAGTAGAATTCAGCAATCCATTGCTTACATACAATACCCGGTGCTCATCCTAAGTGCCCTCCTGAATGCCCATCACCCATCTAGCCCATCCCCCACACATCTCCCTCCATCAGCCCTCGGTTTGTTTTCTCTCTTTTAGAGTCTCTTATGATTTGGTTCCCTTTCTCTCCCCCTCCACGTATGTTTATCTGTTTTGTTTCTTAAATTCCACATATGAGTGAAGTCATATGGTATTTGTCTTTCTCTGACAGACTTATTTTGGTTAATACATAATACACTCTATTTCCATCCACATTGTTACAAATGGCAAGATTTCATTCTTTTTGATAGCTGAATAATATCCAAATATATGTCATATATGTATTTTATATATAAATATATGCTTATATGTATTTATTTATATATGTCATATATATTTATATATCATAAACATATAATTTTATATATAATATATAATAAAATAAAAAATAAAAATATATGTCATATATATTTTTTATGTATTATTTTCTAAAAGATTTTATTTATTTATTTGAGAGAAAGACAGTGAGAACATGAGAGAGGAGAAGGTCAGAGGGAGAAGCAGACTCCCGTGGAACTGGGATCCCAATGCAGGACTCGATCCCGGTACTCTGGGATCATGACCTGAGCCGAAGGCAGTTGCTTAGCCAACTGAGCCACCCAGGCACCCTATTTTATATATTATTTGCATATTTTTATATATATGTATAAATGTGTGTATATATATACACACAGAGAGAGAGAGAGAGAGAGAGAGTGATTAAGAAGTGGAGACTCTTTGCTCTTTTAAATTAGATTCCCCAAAAATGTTTTGGAAAGACTCTTGGTTTTGCTTTAGTGAAGAGGGGAAGAAACATTAATTATTATTTTTTCTAGCTTCAGACTTCTATATTAGAATCCATCTCAAATAACGCTCCTCAGACTCTCGTGTTATGCTTTGTGTGAACTGCAAAAAATTCAACCACTGAATGTGTTCTCGCCAGTGTACTTTGGAGCCAACACAACTTCTGTTTCTGTTCTTTTAAATTAACCTTTGCAGTAGTAAGAATATAAGTCTTTTTAGGAACTCCTTCTATTTTAGCCTGTAATTTTCAGAAGTTCAAAGAAGGATTTTTACCTCTTAGATGTGTTATTTTTAAAATCAAGACATAGAGCCGAATGCCAGGTTTTACTCATTTGAGTGAAATTGTGAATCTGAATCAACCTGTTTGTGAATCTGAATCAACCCGTTTAGGACAGCACACTTGTTGCCTGCTAAGCGTTGTGTTCCTGTGTTGTGTCCTGGAAGATAACTGCTGACTTACCATGGCATAGGACCTATGGGACTTGCTGGCCCCACCGACTGGGCAGGAGGGTCAAGAAGGGAGCACGCAGGGCAACCACACGGGCTGTGCAGGCTGGTCCCAGTACAAGACGCCACCAAGATGAGAGAGACTGGAAGTCCATCCCATGCCCAGTTTGCCAGACACTGTGCCCTGGTGCAGGGCATCACTCAAGGAAAGGAGCACCCTTCTAGCATTCACCATGATGTCATATGGTCCCTACACAAAGGCCCATTAAGATGCCATATGGACTAGTGGTGGATTTAGACATAAAGATACATTCTGGTTTGTAATCATCATTTTATGTTTACAAGACTTAATATATGGCTATAAAATCAGGACCTAGGACATACAGATTATATGATCTGAAAATCAGAACATGGACACTTCATTATTGAAGTAAGGGAGTCATTACTCAAAAGTCCTTATTTGGAACTGTCTATCATGGGGCAGGATATTTTTAGTTTCCTTAATAGCTGATAACTTTATACAAAGCCTATGTGTGCATGTGTATGTCTCCCTCTCTCTCTAAATATGTTCTTTTTTTAGTTCTCATTGAAAGAAGAATCCTAAACTTTCTAAACTCAAATAAAGAGGAATAAAGTCTCTAAAGACATTTCTTTGTCTTAAGTACAGAAAGGAAGCTCCTTCCATCCTTTTGAATTTGTTCCCCTCCTGTAATCTACAAGCTGATTTTGGTAATAAACCTCACATGATTGGCACATTGCCTTGCATTGAACTGTATATCTCCAAGTCTGAAGTTTCTCACTACTTGTAAAAAATATTTCAACACATTGCTGTGAAAAAAGGAAAGGTTTTTTTTCTGGAAATAGGCAAAATTTACTTAGTGTATGTATTGCTTAATGTATAATAATATATAGATTACATAAAGACCTCCTTTTTAAAAATTTTTTTGTTTACTTGACAGAGAGAGATCACAAGTAGGCAGAGAGGCAGGCAGAGAGAGAGGAGGAAGCAGGCTCCCTGCTGAGCAGAGAGCCCAATGCAGCAATGCAGGGCTGGATCCCAGGTCCCTGGGATCATGACCTGAGCCGGAGGTAGAGGCTTTAACCCACTGAGCCACCCAGGTGTCCCTAAAGACCTCCTTCTAAATTAGTTCCTTCTTTAAAGACCTTATCTCCAAATACATTTGCATTCTGAGGTGCTGGGGTTATGGCTTCAATACATGAATTTGGGTGGGTGATATAATTTAGCCCATAACGATGCATGAACAGTTTTGTTCTTTTTCCCCTCTGTAGGCAAAATGTTTCTGTTGTACGATCAGAGATATGGCCGTGTGCTCTGTTTACGACTGGTTCCCTTACAAGAGAGTAGGAACGTTCATGGTGGTTCTTTGTAGCATTCAGTATGTAGGTTCTTGTGTATCATAACCCCCACTCATTGACCTTCTGAGGAATGTACAGACCTGCCTTCTGAATCTTTCTTTTCCTGTCTTTCTGAATCTTTCCCTATCAAGTTTGTTCATCACCCAACCTGAGGACTGTTATAAGTTGTTCAGAACTGCATTATGTTTATGAATCAGAAGCTGTCATGATAATTATCTATGGAATGGGTCACAAGTTTGGGTGTGCCCGGAAATCACCTGAGGATCATCTTAGAAGTCCTGAGCCGGAAACTCTAGGGGCTCAAGCATCCGTAGTGTTTGCAGCTTTCCAAGATTCTATTGCCTCCTAAAGTCCGAGAACCTCTGAGCTACCATCACTTCTCTGTTCCTGTATTTTTTGGTACATAAAATCTAATTGCCCAATGAAAGAAGGCTTATGTAATTTCCCCTTCCTTCCCTGTGGGACCTTGTTCTCAGGACACATGATATGCATGCCTGAAAAGGAAAGTACAAGACCAAAGCAGATTTCTGGTAGTTGGTCATAAAATTTCAGTTGAATTCTTCATCTCCACGTGACTCAAAGTAGGATTTATTTTAGCAACTTTATGAATACAATTTATTTTAATAACTTTATGAATAAATTTACAAATTTATCAATACAAAAAATGTATTACATTATTCTTTATCATAGCAAGATAGGATGGTGGATAGAATTGTTTCATTTTCTTTCTCATTTATCATAGTTTCCTTTTTAAGATCTCACAGTATAGAATCAGGCTACTGGATGTGTCAGTTAATTTGATGTTCTTTCAGGGCCTGCTTCTATTTTTTGGTATAACTCCATTTTAACCTTTTGGGCAACGTTCTTCGAAATAGCAGCTTCGTGGTTCACTTTTTTTTCCTCTATTTTCTAAATTTACATTTTATTTTTTCCCCCAACTTTTTATTTACATTTCAGTCAGTTAACATACATGTAATATTAGTTTCAGATGTAGAATTTAGTGATTCATCACTTACATACAATACCATACAGTACCCAGGGCTCATCACAAGTGTCCTCTTTTATACCCATCACTCACTTAACCCACCCCCCGCCCACCTCCCCTCCAGGAACTCTCAGTTTGTTCTCTGTAGTTAAGAGTCTGTTTCCTGGGGGTGCCTGGGTGGCTCAGTTGGTTGAGCATCGGACTCTTGATTTTGGCTCAGGTCATGATCTCAGGGTCCTGAGCCCTGCCTCGAGCTCTGCATCTGGCTTCCTGCTCAGTGGGGAGTCTGCTCTTTATCCCTCTCCCTCCACCCCTCACCCTGCCTGCATGCTCGCTCTCTTTCTCTGTCTCTCAGATAAATAAAACCTTAAAGAAAAAGTTCATTATAGAGTTTAAATACTAACCCTTTATCAGATATGACATTTGCAAATAGCTTCTTTCATTCCATAGGTTGCCTTTTAGTTTTGTTGATTGTTTTCTTCTCTGTGCAGAGCATTTTATTTTGATCAAGTCCCAATAGTTTATTTTTGCTTTTGTTTCCCTTGTGTCAGGAGACATATCTTGGTAGAAGTTGCTATGCCTCATGTCAGAGTTTACTGCCTGTGTTCTCCTCTAGGATTTTGATGGATTCTTCTTTTTGGTTGAACTTCTGTTGTAGTTTTCCTAATGCTTGCTCCCTGGCAACCAGGAGACATTCGGGTCCATGGGACCAACTCAGTCTGGGGTGGGTTGGGCCAAGAAAGGTTGGTAGGAAGGCAAAGTAAAGGCCACATTCTTGTCTGCACCTCCATAGAGAATCTTTAATTCCCCCACACTGTTCCTTTCATTCTCCTCACTTAATTATGGACTTGAGCCTTCAGATGAGCTTAGGCCTTCACTTGATTTAGGATCCATGCCTTTATGGTTTTCAGGTCTTGAGAAGGAATCATTATCTCTGAACATCTTCTTCCAAGGCCATTTTCTGTATGATTGATGTGTGTTTTTCTGCTCATATTATGAATGAGCTGATCCCCCAAATAGCTTTTTTGTGGCTTTAGAGGAGCAATAAAGAGCATGGGACCTGTCTAGGACTAGTGGGAGACCAGCAAACAGATTTCTAATATGTTGTGTGTGGTGCTTTACCTTAAGAACCCATTCATCACCTTCCATTGTAGTGCCTCCTAAGTCTTGGCCAAGAAGCAAGGATGACACCTATTCTTACCTGGTTCATCAAAATATACCCATTCTCTGTACCATCTACCTGTTGCATAGTAGAATATATTGGATACTAACTTAAGCAGATGGATACAGTTCAACTCCATACCAGCTAACTAATGTACTTTGTCCAGGTCACAGAAGGTTGTTAACTGATTGCAATACATATGTTTTAAAGAAGGGCCTTAAGAAATTAGTCCTTTAAGCAAATAATATTTATAGTTTTATGGGATTGTATTTAATTATAAAATCTACATGGGCATCATAAAAACTTTGGAAAATACAGAAAAGCACATGGAAGGAATTAAAATTATTTATAATTCTACAATTTGAAGAAACCAATTATTAACATTTTGATGTATATTGTTCATCAAACGTCCTTGTTTTAGGATGTATGTGTAGTAGTGTTTCACATCTCCTTCTCTTTACCTAGTTTTTCTACCTAAGATGGAATTTATACTTTCCTACCATCAGATAGCCTTCTAAACTGTGCTGATTTAGCAGATAATACCTCATTTTTGCACACAAAGTATTTCTGAATTTCTGTAAAAAGAACAAGATGATGGAAATATTTACAGCAAGGGGCTTCACACACTCCTGCATAAATTTTTAGAATAAATGTGCATGGGGCAAAACAAATACACATTTTAAAAGCTTTTGATACATATTGCAAAAAAAGATTCTATTAAACTGCTCTCCTACCAGCATTTTTTCAGAGTTCCCAGAATCCTCACCAATTTTCAAACATTATTATTATTATCATCATCATCATCATCATTATTATTATTTTAAATCCTGGCAACTTGGTGAAAAAAATTGCAGTACTTAAAATTTTATATTATATATTTTATATTAAATTTTTAATAGTGAAGTCCTTCATGATTCACTTTTATATATTTACCAAAGAAGTTTAGTGTAGTGGTTAAGTAGGGCTGCTCTGGGGCCCAAGTGTTCCCTTCCGGGCAACCATGGGCAAGTTCTTTAATCTCCCTGTGTTTGCCCACCAGCTCTGATAATGGCAATACTTACTTCATGGAGTCTGTATGAAGATTAAAGAGGGTATCACATGACAAGTGCCTAGAAAGCACTTGGTATTACAGTAAGCACCTGATCCATATCAGTTACTCTTATGTTCTCTAGCATTTAGATTTCTTCATGTATGAGTTGCTTTTTCATTGTCTTTATTTGGGCAAGTGGTTTTGTTTTTGTTTTGTTTTAACACGAGGTTTTAGTATATTAAGTACGTTAACCCACTACCTGTATATATTGTAATTTCCCCCAATTTGTGGTTTGCCTTTAAGTTTTGTTCAAGGTGAGGAGATTTTGGGTATCAGGAAATTCAGGCTAGGGGATGGCATAGTTTTGGTCCAGCTTGGGTCTTTTTTCTGCCCCTCAGCCCTGCCTGTAGGAGAGTTACGTGCTTTCACTGGGAAGGTCCGGTATTGATTCTTGTCACCATGTAGCAGAAATGGCATTTGGAAGCAGGATATTAAAAATCATTATCTTGGAATAAAACTTCTGCTTAATTTACGTAAATAATGACGATAGCAGATGACAGGTTATGGATAATATTTCACCACTTCCCAATTATGACTAAATCCAACTTGTCAGCATTCTATAGTGAGATAAAATTAATTTCTTCATCTTGAGAGAAGCTTTTAATTTGAGATCAAGATCCCTCATAGATTGAGCGGCCATTAAGTGCTACTACATTTCCCTTCTTTTCTGCAAATTACACAGTAGGAGGATAATCTTTGTAGCCACAAAATCTTGTGCACAAGGGGAATGTGTTCAGTATTTTGGCATTTATACATGCTACTAAAAATGAAAGTTTTTCACTTCCCTGGAAAGAATGTGGACATAGAGAACATTATTTTCCCTTGCTATGTGGCAATGAGTTGGAACCACCCTTGCAAAAACACGGAAATTCTGCTAAGCTGCCAACTTGTTTCAAAAAGTCATTAAAAGTGCAAATATTGCAGACAACACCTGAATGTGTACACCGACACACAATTCTGATATGAAAGTGACATCTGTGTTCATCTGTGTATATGCCTGTTCCAGATCCAGTTTGTACTCCTCCCGGATTAGCTCATTCTCCACTACCCCCTAGTTCTTGGCTGTCCGATCATTGAAGAACCAAGAACCCAGCCGTTTCCTCTGTCACCTCATCCCCTAACACTGCCATCCGTTTCAGCCTCCCCCGAGGACCAGACAGACTTTGGCAAGGCCTCTGTAAGATCTGCTCGGTGACATCCACCGCGGCTCCAGTGTAGGGAAGTGACCTGATGCTCCCACAGAGGCTTACATGCCCTCATGCCTGGTTTCATAGCAGCACCAGGTCATGGACATAGGACTTGGTTTCCCCAGTGGCAGCCCTGAGGAGTAGAGGGGTTTTAATGTCCATTGGCTGAATATTGACCAAGAAGAGACAGGAGTCAGGCAGGAACCCACAAATTTATTTCATTTATGTCATTTATGGCTCCCTTTTTCTCCTTCTCATGGACTATTCCTGGTGCCATGACTCAATGTAGTCTTTCTGGAGACTTCCAGTTGACTAAGCAACTGGCTATGTTGTTTTGTAAAGCTGTAGCCAGCTCAGTATTTGTCTCTGTTCTTTCCCACCTCACTTCCCTTTCTCCCTCATCCTGGTGGCCCTGGGATTGTATTACGAGTAATATGTTGGCACATAAAATTTTCTCCCGACTGCTTTCTTGGGAGCCTGAGATAAGGTAGGATCTGAGAGCTTTCATATACATTTAAATGAATATTTTATATTTAAGTACAGTGTTTAGCATTCAGGTATGAATAAAATATCAGCATGTGCATAAAAACAACAAAAAAAGTACAAATATTGCTACTGTGTAATGGTTAAATCAGAGTGTTATATTACTGCTACTAGGGTTATGTATGATTGCAATTTTCCATATTAAAAAATTTTTCAAATAGTTTTGTTAATGATACTTAACACTACGGACCTTGGGAAAGACTGAACATCTTTTGTTTCTGACACTTCATCTGGTTATGCTACGTGATTGCCGCCTAGATGGGTATCTTCTTTCTGCCCATCTCTCCTACTTATTAAAATCACATTAAGCACTTGCTTATCTCTTTCACTTTTAGTGTCTTCCATCAGAATATATTTTTAGATGTCACCCCCCCCAAACAGGCACTCAAACTGAAGTCTGTATCAGTGATAATGAACAGAGGAGCAAGGAAATTCCAACGTCCAAATTTTATACTTCCTCATTAGATTTTTGTCTTTATTTTGTTGTTTTACTTTAAGCATGTTTTACTTTTATAACGTTTTTAAGAAAAAACATTTTTTTTAAAGATTTTATTTCTTTATTTGACAGAGATCACAAGTAGGCAGAGAGAGAGGGAGAAGCAGGCTCCCCGCTGAGCAGAGAGCCAAATGCCGGGGCTCCATCCCAGGACCCTGAGATCATGACCTGAGCCAGAGGCTTAACCCGCTGAGCCACCCAGGCGCCCCAGGAAAACATTTTAAACTAATGATTTATATGTTAACTGTTTTAAGAACTCTTAGGAATCTTGGGACCAGCCAACGGCTTGCTCAGCCGTTGCTGAAATAGACAAAAAATACACAGCCCTTAGAGCTGGTCCTACAGCCTTGGCAGTACATTGATTGTCCTTATTTGAAATCTTTATCCTTGCAAGTATTTTCTTCTTTTTCCTTTTTCTGTGCCTGTTTTGACTTGCGATTATTGGAAAGCATAAGGCAAGCAACAGTGATTGGTTCCTCATGCAATCTGAAATTTTAAATTGCTGACTGAGTTCCGAGCTGCAGATGTCTCATGGGCTGGGAAGCACGGCTGTGTTCACGCCTCTCGGTCACGTTAGTCCTTTCCTTGTGAGCAAAATGTCATAGAATATTTAGCTCCTGTAGTATCTGTGTTGCCTGCAGCTGGGCATAGAGAACTGGCAGCGCTGGGCAGAAGTTTCCTTGTTTTGAGCTTCAGTGCTCTCAATGCGAGTATTTGACTCGCTCAAGGAGTTTAACCCCAGTCTCTCTACTTGCAGGCAAAATGAAGGACCGGCTAGCCGAACTTGTGGAGTTAACCAAGAACTATGACCAGCAGTTCGCAGACGGGGACGATGACTTTGACTCGCCCCACGAGGACATCGTGTTCGAGACGGACCACATCCTGGAGTCGTTGTACCGAGACATCCAGGACCTTCAGAACGAAAACCAGCTGCTGATGACCGACGTGAAGCGGCTGGGAAAGCAGAACGCCCGCTTCCTCACGTCCATGCGGCGCCTCAGCAGCATCAAGCGCGACACCAACTCGATCGCCAAGGACATCAAGGCCCGGGGCGAGAACATCCACCGCAAGCTGCGCGCCATGAAGGCGCTGAGCGAGGAGGCCGAGGCCCGGCACGGCCCCAACTCGGCGGTGGCGCGCATCTCGCGGGCGCAGTACAGCGCGCTCACGCGCACCTTCCAGAGCGCCATGCATGAGTACAACCAGGCGGAGATGAAGCAGCGCGCCAACTGCAAGATCCGCATCCAGCGCCAGCTTGAGATCATGGGCAAGGACGTCTCGGGCGACCAGATCGAGGACATGTTCGAGCAGGGCAAGTGGGACGTGTTCTCTGAGAACTTGCTCGCCGACGGGAAGGGCGCACGGGCAGCCCTCAACGAGATCGAGAGCCGCCACCGCGAGCTGCTGCGACTGGAGAGCCGCATCCGCGACGTGCACGAGCTCTTCTTGCAGATGGCCGTGCTGGTGGAGGAGCAGGCCGACACCCTGAACGTCATCGAGCTCAACGTGGAGAAGACCCTCGACTACACCGGCCAGGCCAAGGCACAGGTGCGCAAGGCGGTGCAGTACAAGAAGAAGAACCCCTGCCGGACCCTCTGCTGCTTCTGCTGTCCCTGCCTCAACTAGCGGATCGGCCCAGCCGCCCCACCCCACCCCTACCTACAATGGCCAGGAAACACCCCGGGGAAGATCTGGGGGTCCTCCACGCAGGGGTGAGTTGCCCCAAGCCTTATGGACTTCCGTCCTTGGAGAAAGAAGAATTTTGAGGGGCGAGAATTCCCACCCAGCTTGTGTTTGGGAAGGGGGCTGATGCCGTCCGGTGTTTCTTCAATAAGGACAGACACCCACTTAAGTTGTGTGAGGTCATCGTCTGGCACGTGGCCCCCTTTCCCTCTCCACGGAAGCCGGACGAAGAACTGACGCTGTAGCTTACTGTACCGTAAATGTCCATGGCATGCTTCCTAACAAAACTCTCGGGGGGAGTCCGTTCTGCATCGGCTGATAGTATGAGCTCGTTATCAAAGCTCAAATTCCTTCACCTTATCCTGAAAGTCCCTTGGTTCTGTTCAATTTCACATGACCTGGATCTGGGGGACAACTGTCCGTCTTTCATTTCTGATTCTTCATCTGGCTTATCCTGTGTGATTCCTGCCTCGATGCATACCTTCTTTCTGCCCACCTCCCCTACGTACCACATTTAACACTTATTATTTCCTTATCTCTTTCGCTTTTAGTATTTCCCGTCAGAATGTATTTTGGATTTTTTTCCAAATATTTTTAAGCACTGAGTTTTGAACACGCACTCAAATTGAAGTATGTTACCCGTCATATTTTATATATTTTTCATAAATAATTTAAAATTTATCTTTTTACTTGATAATACAAATGCACATAAATATGTAAATGTAAAGTACTAATATTAACACATGTACAGAAGGACCAGTTGGTTTAACTTGACTTTTGTAAATATGGTCTATAAATACCAAGAGCAAGACTTTTACTGGTCATTGGTGTCGGTTTCCTTGTTTTGAGTTTATCTTGCTCCCATCTGCATAGTCGCAATTCTATTTTGAACCACTCTGTGTTGGTTGTGGTGGTAAAGACAGATGTCAAAGGCTAAAATGCATACAGAACTGGAGATGATAAAATAATGTCTGTGTAAATACTTCTTTTGTTTTACTGTGGACCATTTCTTTCATGGACTGAAAGGGAGTAACTTAAAATAAAATAATCATGTTTCTCAATTTAGCTTAATAAACGTTACATTATAATATCTCCTTTGTGTATTTCTATCTTGATCACTTGAGTCTTAGTTTGCTTTTTCAGTTATTATTCTTAAAAATGCTTCTACTAGCTGCACAAGGCTGCAGCATCTAGATGGAACTCTGAAGAGAAGGGGAGAAGAGGAAAAAGAATTCACTTGTGGGTGTCCCGCTCTCTTTCCCAAGTTACTTACAATAGTTTAGCAAATCATCATGTTTCAGAGATTTGGTTTTGTATCCAAAATTGTAATGCCCTTACCCACGTTTACCATGCTTGCTTTCTTTCTTCTGAGTCAACCCTTAACTGCTTTTACTCATTTTTTACTAAATGAACAAGTTTACTCAACAGTCAAAATTCTCAGATCTTTCACACAGATTTTAAAAAGGAATAGAAAGAAGATCCTGTGAACTCTTTGGAACTTACTGACGACCCTACTTATGCCCATGAAAATCTAGCTCTGCCCCTAATTTTAATTTCATGGTTAAATATGAGAATTGTGGAGACCAAGTTCACTGGGCTCCTCTCAGATTTCTCCCAATTTCTTTCTCAGCTAATCCCATGGATACGTTTTACTTTTAACTGAATTACCTCCCCCCTGCCCCCACCAAAAAAAAAAACTTCCCATGGCCCCATTGCTCTTTCTTTGTAGAGAAGTGATATCATGATATTATGTATATAGACCACCAGCTAGTTTCCCTGAGAGAGAATGGTTCATGAATTTGACTTCTTTAAACATATACAGAATTTTCTTTGCCTAGAACCAATCATAAAGTAAACGAGTTTGCAGGCTCTGTGTATTTTTTAATTCCCCACATTTCACATTGGAGAATTAAGTAAACACTTTCATTTACTAAGTGGTTAGTGAACTGTTGCCTATGACAAAGTAAGAATTTTTCTTCTTGCTTTTTAGTAACTCTCTGAGTGTTGCATAGTAGGTAAGAGCACTGATGACCTCCCTCTCTCAGTTTAAATCCTAACTCTGCCACATACTAGCTATATGATTTGGGCACATTACTTACCCTGTTTGTGCCTCAGTTTCCTCATCTGTAAAATGGACATAATAAGGCCTACTTCATCAAGGTGTTGTAAGAAGTAAAGGCTATCTCTGTTCATTATTGTTATTATATAGCTTTTTGGTAGACTGAGAGAGCTATTACTAACTTAGTAAATTAATAGTTATTAACTTCTGAGGAAAAAAAATGTTTATTTTTCTGTTGATAGTCTTTAACAAAATGGAATAAAGAAACCAAGACCTATCTTCTTTGAATATTAGGGCTCTTTTTTCCTACCACAAAAAAACCATTTTCAGAATAGCATTTCTATTCCTTCTTATATCCAAACATGTTCTGCAAAAGTATTAGATGTTCCGCTTAAAATTAACAGTTAAGCAGGAAGCAGCTGTTCTGTTCAATTTGGCGAGGATGTTCTCCTGATCTTTCCAAGCTGTGAATCAGAAAGTGTTCAGTTGTAGAGGCCAGGTCACAACAGACTAAAGGGAACAGCTGGCTTTTCCCACATCCTGCCTTGTTTCCCCCAAGCCCTTCCTGGCTCTGAGTGCCATACCAAACAGTGTGTGAAATGCTGGCGTTTTCCTCAGGAAAGGGTACGCCAGTGCCCCCAAGAGGTGCTGCAGAGGTTGGCTTTACCCAATCCCACGATGCCCTCTTGGCAAACTCTGAAAATTGACTTAAGGCAAGAAGAAAACTTGGTGACAAAGCCACTAATTTCATACACTAATATCATTTAATGTACAAAATGAAAGAACCAATCACAAAGAACAATAGATCCTTAGGGGGCAGAAGGTGGAAATCTATTTCTAAAACTATTTTCACATAAGCAGTGACTCCTTCTAACTAGCCAAATGCCAAACCTTACAGTCACGGCCACAAATTATAGGCAGTGACAACTCCAGAAAGATCAGAACTAAGAGAGATGCTCACCTACGATGCATCAGTACCCAGGATAATGTGAGTTTGAATTTTTTAAAAGCCGATCAGTAATTCAAAAGAGTTTGAACTGTGACATCACAGGAGTAAGTTTATGGCCTTTCAGGATAGTGACTTTGAAAGAAAACAGTGTTCTTCTTGTGCTTCATATTTATTTTAAAACAGCCTCAGTGCTTTATAGTTGAATGTCATATGCACATATGTTTCAGGCTCTACAGTGTAAGATTCCTGTCTTGACAGGAACCTGCAGAAGATTGTGTACAGCTTAAAAATAATAAAATAGGGTAACTGTCGTCTTGGATTTTATATATCAACGCCATCATTCTATTTCCACCATCAGACATTTCCACTCCTCTCTTTGAAATATAAACAGTATCTCTAATGCAGCATGAATTCACTCATTTGTAATCAGGATGATAGTTTGAAACATACAGTTGCTGTTAAAGTAACAGTTGACTTCTTTTGATAGCAAGAATTGAGAATTCTTGCAACTAATAAAACAGGGCTATTAGAAAAGGAAATTGAAGAAGATCTAGAATGCAACCTCACCATCATATGAATATTGGGCATCTTTATTACCAGCATGTGTTATAAAGGAAGGATGAGATAGCCTTATACACTGGAAACTTCTATTGTAAAAATTATGTATATATTGGTAAGAAAGAAGGCTTTCTCACCTGATGATCTGAGTGAGAATATATAGGATGCTTTTAAACCAGTGATATCCTAAAAACTGAGGAGTGAGAAACAACTTTCCAACACTATCATTGTCTAATTCTTTTTTTTTTTTTTTAAGTAGGCTCCATGCTGGGTGTGGATGCAAGGCTCGAACTCATGACCATGAGATCAAGACTTGAGCCAAGATCAAGAGTCAGACAACTTAGTCAACTGAGCTACCCAGGTGCCCCTCTAATTCTTGATATTTATTTTGAAAGTATTTTATGCCCTATTTTAATTATAAGCATCTTTACGCCACTCTTGAACCTCTTCCATTTTTCCTGGTCTGTTTCTCTACATTTGCAAGGTCTTAGAGGCAACTCTTTAGACATATCTGCCCTCTGTATCCAGTTATCCCACAATAGTCTCTAGCAGATACAAATAACAGCATGAAAATTATATTATACTATATATGTATTATAATATATAATAATTCAAAATATTAGTCCGGGCGCTCTGAGAAGTTGACTCCAAGAGGGAATCCAACACGCAAAACTTTAATTCAGAGAATGCATTAAAGAGACACTGAGATAGGGGTGCCTGGGTAGCTCAGTTGGTTAAGCAGCTGCCTTCGGCTCAGGTCATGATCCCAGCGTCCTGGGATCGAGTCCCACATTGGGCTCCGTGCTCGGCGGGGAGCCTGCTTCTCTCTCTGTCTCTCTGCCTGCCACTCTGTCTGCCTGTGCTCACTCTCGCTCTCTCTCTCTCTGACAAATAAATAAATAAAATCTTTAAAAAAAAAAAGAGAGAGACACTGAGATAAATCACAGCTACCATAGTGTCCCTGCAGCACTCAGTCATGGAGGGTGGAGAGGGGCTCGGTGGAAATCGATGGATTTCAGTGCTCATCCCTCAGGCCTGCTGGCCAGTGAGTGAGGTGTGTTCTTCTGGCCAATGCTGCCCTTCTCTTCACCAAGCAACCTGGGCTTCCTCTGCTGGACTGCTTTTTGATTTTTAAGGGCAGACAGTATCATCTTATTTGTTTTTTGATCTTAGTGTTTTGCTGGTTTCATAGTACTCGATGTTCATGGTCAGAATGCAGAATAGAAATATTCAGAATTTGCTTTCTGATATGAACGACTTTGTATACATCTTTAAAAAGTGTGGGATGCCTGGGTGGCTCAGTTGGTTAAGCGGCTGCCTTCGACTCAGGTCATGATCCTAGGGTCCTGGGATCGAGTCCCACATCGGGCTCTCTTGGTGGGGAGCCTGCTTACCCTCTCTCTCTGCCTGTCTCTCTACCTACTTGTGATCTCTCTGTCAAATAAATAAATAAAAATCTTTAAAAAATGTGTTGGGGCACCTGAGTGGATCAGTCAGTCAAGTGGAGGACTTTTGGTTTTGGCTCAGGTCATGATTTCAGGGTCCTGGGATAAGCCCTGAGTCAGGCTCTGCACTCAGTGGAGAGTTGGCCTGAAGATTTTCTCTCTCTCTCTCCATCTACCCCTTCCCCTGCTCTCGCTCGCACATTATCTTTCTCTAAAATAGATAAATAAAGCTTTTTAAAACTTTTAAGTAAAAAATGTGTTTATTTTATAGCATAAAGCCCAATATCTCGTCTTCGTGCCCAGTGGAAAGTCTGTGCAGGGTGCTGGGCCCATGGGGGGAGGAGGCCAGCATCCTGAGAATAGGGTAGGACTTGGTGAGCTGCAGAAGGTAAGACTGGAAAACAAACTACATGAGGGGAAACAGCTCATCCAAGAGAATGGTCAATCTGAAAGGGCTATGCAGAGAGAGAATGAAGGTCTGACTCACTAGGGAAGCCCGCAGAACCAGAACCGGGGGCAAACCATGGCCCAGAGGGAAGTTTCCGGGCAAAGAGTTATTAAAGGTACAGACTTGGGTTGGATGCAAAGAAACTTGTAAAGCTATGTTCTAATCTGGAAATAATTATTTTCGTTTTATTCTTTCAGCCGTAGAAGACAAAGATTATTTTTTAAATCTGGGGTCACGATGTACTGGCTTGAGTTTCAGCTGTTCACACTCCTCTCTACTGTGGCGTCTGGGAGGGTAATTTAGGCAAAATCCCCTGTTCTTGGCTCCTAGGCAGAAAAGGCTGTTTCAGGGTGATGGCTTTGGACGCCAGTCCCGAACTGTCCTTCATCACTGACGTCTCTGTATAGATGAGGATGCCCTGTCAGACCTCAGCCCATTCTCCCAGGTATTTTAGGAGACCTATACATACAGACTCCTTAGACAGCTATATAATGTTTATTCAGTACAAAAATGTTCAACTGCACGTGTGCTCTGAGGGAAATAATGGCAAGGCCCCTCCTTTCCCTGCAGGAGTCGAAGACCAAGGAGAGACTGCCGTGACCCTAAACTGCCCTTTATTTTATCTGCAAGCTCAGCTGGGTTGCAAGGCCCCAGCCCTGCCCCTCCCAACCCTCCCCCTGCACGGGCCAGGGAGATCCACTATTGTGTGGGGTGCCCAAGGTGCCTTCCAGCTGACAGCAGCTGGTGCTATAGCTTTTTCAAAACACAGCTTGGGATCAAATCACGAAGAGCCTCCCCAGGGGGAGAGGATATACAAGGAACATCACTCCTAGATGAAAAGAAATGACTTAGCCTTCATGTGACACAGACAGGAATTTCTCTTGCAGCTAGGAATGTTTAACTAGTTCATTCTTTGGCCCTGCCCTGTGGTTTACCCCAGTTTAATGCACCTTAAAAGGGCAGAAATGAGGTAACACGATTTCTCTTCAGAATCTTCATCCCTATGTTGTAATCCAGTTCACGGAAGAAACCTGCCAAACAAGAAATGTGACTCAGTGGCAAGATGTTAAAACACACACTTCCCCAGGAGAAAGTGAAACTGTCTGGGAAAGGAAAGAAAGTGCCTGTTCTTTTAATGTTGGAACTCATCCCTAGGGGGGGCCTCCTGTGTCTGGCACTCCGCATTGGCCATTATCAATATTTGATGTAACTCTGCAACGAGTTCCCATTTCCAAAAAGCTTCATTAGCAAAAGTTGGGCTCTTCAAGCTGTGAAGAGTCTCAGAGCGACATGGAAAATGGACCCGCAGAAGAAAACACCGTAGGGTGAGAAAGTGGTGAAGAGCAACCCTGTCCTTCTCCATATGAATCAAGAGATTTATAGGAAATGTTTTTGGAAGGAATACTCTAGTAGCGTGAATGGATAAAATTTAAAATAAAAAGAAAGGGAGGAAGGATGACCTCTTTCTAGGATAGAAGGTGGGTCAAAAAGCAAGAGAACCCCAGGCATCCAGAAGTGCAGAGTGAAACTGGGGGTGTGTGTCAAAAGTGGACCAAAAATTAGAAAGGGAAAGCTGAAAATATAAAAAATAGATTTTCCTGCACCTGCCTACCACCCAGCCTTAATAAATCATCACATGAGGTTAAGGCCACTAAGAAAAAGCGGGAGAGCAATTTGTTGCTCCCCAGTGGTTGGTAGCACAAAAACACAGTTGCCTCATATCTGTTTCAGGATATTGGGTCAAATGAGTTAGCCCACTCACTGACATGGGAAATGGCCCAGACTTTTGCCCTGGACTCTCTCTTCTCTGTACATTCTTTGTGGGCAACCTCATCCATCCCAAGCCTTTGCTCTCTCATGGTGGTAATTTCCAAACCTTTGTGGAGAGAATAATGACCACCGATGGCTGCAGCAGCTCCCTTCAGTCTGCCTGATGAGGAGCAAACGCACAGTCTCAGCTTCACCCAAGGTGCCGAGCGCTGTCAGCGTGAGCAGGCACATCCCTGAGCCACTGGCAGCCAACCTAGACTCTTCTCCTGCTTGCAAGACTGCTCTTATTCTCACCTTTGAAAAGCATTGTTTTTGAGCAGTAGGGCTCAGCTCACAATGTATCCACCCAGCTGAGACCTGCAAAGTACACCATAGGATGATGTAAGAGGACATGGGCATCATGGTGGGGCCACCCCTCTGCCTGCAATTCACCAGGGGACGCTGTGGCATTTGCCTAAGCCATTCACTCAATAATCTTTATCATTGGCCTAGCTCTGTCACCTGAGCTCCAGATTTTAATATCTTACTGTCTGCTTGCCCTTCCTTCTCGAATGTCCCACAGGTTCCTGAGACTCAACATTCTCTCTTTCCGCTATGGACCTCCTTCACTTAATGCGATCATTATCTTCCTAGATTTAGAGGCAAAAGATCAGAATCACCTTTACTTTTTATCCACAAGCAAATGAAATGAAATTTAAATTGTTGCCAATACTAGAAAGAGAGCACCCGAACAAAATAGTTCACAGATCTCTCTCACGGGTGCTCTACTAGAAAGAGAGCACCCGTGAGAGAGATCTGTGAACTATTTTGTGGTTAGCATAATCTGAAATGTACACCAGGTTCTTGAGATGCTACAATTTCCTGTCTGGACTTTCTCAATTGACCCAGCATGGAAGTGTTTCACGTATCAGGAACTGTATTTTGACTTGCATTTAAATTGATATAATCCTTCATGTTAATGTAGTTGATCGTTTAATAAATGTCTAGGGGCACCTGGGTGGCTCATCATTTAAGCATCCCATTCTTGGTTTGGGCTCAGGTTGTGACCTCATGGGTCCAAGGATCAAGCCTCAGCCAGACTCTGTGCTGGGTGGGGAGTCTGCATGAGATTCTCGCCCTCTGCCCCTCCCCCCACTCAACTCACATGCTTTATTTCTCTCTCTCAAATAAATAAATAAATCTTTAAAAAATAAAAAGAATGCCTACCAGGTGCAGATCTGGTACTAATTAATCTGGGTTTGAACTTTCACACATTTCTTTTACATACGTAAGCTACCCAGGGACAGCTTGTGCAGACCTTGTATCCCTGCACCATGTTTAATGGCTCCTTTTCTCATTTTCACAAGTGTCTTGTTTGGATGACAAATTATATGGTCACCGAGCATATATCTGATATATAATCTGGGTGTCCCTTTGACATTTTTTAAACTGACCTTGCCCTTAATATCTAACCAGTTTAGGGGCACCTGGGTGGCTCAGTCAATTAAGCATCTGACTTTGGCTCAGGTCATGATCTCAGGATCCTGGGATGGAGCCCGCTGTCCTGCTCCCCACTCAGTGGGACGTCTGCCTGTTTCTGTCCTCTCCCTTCCTTCTCTTTCTCCTCTCTCCTTCCCCTCCCCCTGCTTGTGTGCCTGCCTGGTTGGCACTCATGCATGGTCTCTCTCTCTCAAATAAATAAATAAAATCTTTAAAAAATTAAAATAAAATCTAACCAGTTTAGTCGGAGCCCCCGTCCTGAGTGGCTGCAGAAAGACCCTGCCTTTTGTGAGATCATTCCTCTCCTTGGTGTAAAGCCCATGGAGACTGAGGATGTGGCCTTTTCTCTCTCACTGCCTCTTCCCGAGGCCATATTTCTTACTGGCCAAAAAGAAAAAGTAAAATAAATATCCCTAAGGACAAATGAAAATTTTAAAGTAAAACATCACAAGGAAGGGAGAAAATTCAGAAAAACTAAAATGTAGAAATTAAAATATAAGGGTTAAACTATAAATGTAGTGAAAACAAGCTGTCACAAGAAACAGTGGTCACATTTAATTACAAAATAAAAATGAAAATCTACCACATGTAAAAATAAAACCACAAACAGAGATTTAAAAATTTTCAACTAAACTAGAAATAAGCAAAAGTTCAAAAGGATGAAAAAGCCAGAATATTTTTAAGGGAAATATAAAGGCACTGTAAGGAAACCAGACAGAGGCTGCACACTTGAAGAACGATGAACTAAAATAGGAATGGGGGGATGTTAGATAAAACGAATAAAATGAGATAACACATGTAAAATGCTTCTCGCAGTGAAGTGATGTTGACACAATGCTCCATAAAACTAAATTTGTCTCTGATAAAGTTGGAAACAAAAGACAGTTGGGAAAGAGGGGAGGAGGGAGTAAAGAGCCCCACTGAAAGCAAGCCCAGAGTCCCTGGCAAAATGTCTACTGAGACTTCTCAGTAGTTGACTTCCGGATAGCTGGGAAATAGGAGGCAGAGGTAATACAAGGCCCTACTCTTTGTCCCGGTCCCCTGTCCCTTTGCATGACTTTATGGTATCTATGACCCAGAGCTATCTGAGAGAGCCTCACCACAAACAATTTTGGGAGAGAGTCTCAGTTATTGTCACACATGCTCAGGGACCAGCTCTGTTCTCGAAAAATCCAGAAGAATAGCATGCTCAGGTATCTAAAAGTGTCTGGCAAGTATTTGGGTATCCCCAATGTAAGCCAACAAATAGATTTCCATTCTCACCTTCAGATGAGAAAATACATCCTAGGGTTGATGGTGTTCATTGATAATATGATCACTAATTTAACTAATGAAAATCTGGGGCACGTGGGTGGCTCAGTGGGTTAGAGCCTCTGCCTTCAGCTCAGGCCATGATCCCAGGGTCCTGGGATCAAGCCCCGCATCTGGCTCCCTGCTCAGTGGGGAGCCTGCTTCCCTTCCTCTCTCTCTGCCTACCTCTCTGCCTACTTGTGATCTCTGTCTGTCAAATAAATAAATAAAATCTTAAAATAAAAAAGATTCCGAAAAATAAATAAATAAATAATGAAAATCTATGCTGTATTTCTTCATAATATATCTGAGATAAAGAATGGGTTTTAAAATAACCTGGACATTGAAGCATTCAACTGATGTTGAAATAAAAGGGTGTTAGAATGATGCTGGGAAGTGAAAGATTTCTAGTAAAGTGAAAGTAAAGATTCTCTTCAGGACAAGACACACCTTAGGAGGAGGCAGTTTCGGGGTCCAGACAATAATTTATATACCTATTTCAATTCAAGAAGACAAGTATACCCTCCGGAGATAGCCTTACCTAAGAGAAAGAGGTAAATGATAAGAAATCAGGCCAAAGGTGGGGAATCGAGAAAGCGACTTCTCAGGAATACTGTAGAGCCCTTCACGCTTTTCACACATACTGTAGGAGCCCTCTGGAATGCACTGGCTCAGGAATGCTTTGGCAGGAACCCTACTGGGATAACTGAGACTCTAAAACCGAGTCTGTCTCAGATCACCCAACTCAAGTGTGCATTCAAGGAGTTGGGGTAGGGCTTGAGAACTGGCATTTCCAACAAGTTCCCAGGTGTTCTGGACACTCTGAGAGCCACTGGCTTATATTTAAAGACATGTTCATTTTCTTTCATAAGAAGCAGATTGGAGGTATGTGGTTTCTGGTTGGCTGTGGCTCACTAAGGTCATAAGGGCAAGATCTCTTTCTAATTTACCCTTCTGACATCTTTGGGCATTCACTCACTATGCCTAGGTTTGTCCCCTCATGGTCACAGGATGGCTAACACAACTCCATTAATTTCACCTTCACACCATCTCAGTAAGGGCAAGGAGAAAAGGGGAAGAAGAGCATAAGCTTTCACTTCCCCAGGCTTTGTTTTTTTTATCCAGAAATAACAAAGGTTTTACGAACCCTCAACCAACTTTCCTTATCTTTCATTGGCCAGAACTGGATCACTTACCCACTAACCCCTTATCCCTGCCCCAAACTCATTACTGGCATAATGGGTGACATGATAATCACTGCCTTAGACCAATAATAATTCGTCCCCTGGGATAGGGGGAGACATCTATCTTGCCTGAAATCAAAACGGGAACGGCCGTTCAAAAAGTAACAAGCATCAGGCACCTGGGTGACTCAGTTGGTTGAATGTCAGATTCTTGATTTCCGCTCAGGTCATGAGCTCAGGGTCATGGTATCACCAGCCTCAGTCTCCAAGTTCAGCAGGGAGTCTGCTTGAGATTCTCTCTCCTTCTTCTGCCCATCCCCCACTTCTCTTTTTCTGAAGTAAATAGATAAATAAATAAAACCTTTTTTTTAAAAGATTTTTTTTTTTTATTTGACAGAGAGAGATCATAAGTAGGCAGAGAGGCAGGCAGAGAGAGTGAGAGGGAAGCAGGCTCCCTGCTGAGCAGAGAGCCCGATGTGGGACTCGATCCCAGGACCCCGAGATCATGACCTTAGCCGAAGGCAGCGGCTTAAACCACTGAGCCACCCAGATGCCCATATAAATAAATAAAATCTTAAAAAAAAAAAATATTGACTATTATCCCAACCAGAGCCTACCTGCAACTAACCGCCCAGCTAGATATTTTGCATACGTTAATTCACTGAATTCTCACATTTCTCTGAAGTAAACATTATTCTCATTTTGCAGGTGAGGAAACTGAGACTTGAGAAGGTTAAGTATTTTGCTCACACAGCTAGGAAAATTCTAGAATTTGAACTAGGTGTATTGATTTCACAGTCTAAACAATACCCTTACGTTACGATTTCCTGATGTCTCTTGTTTTAGAGATAGCTCAGAGAAATCATTGCTATCATAATGAGAGCCCTGGATTATGGATAAAAAAAAGGCTGATCTATATTCTGTTTACTATATAGGATGTATGTGCACTACATTTCACAAGATTTGATACAAAAATTTTAACCTATGAGTACTTAATTAGAAAATCCTGTCACCAAGAATAATATATTCAGCAGAGAGCCTGATTCTCTCTCGCCCTCTGCCTGCCACTCTGCTGAGCAAGGAGCCCAATGCAGGACTCAATCCCAGGACCCTAAAATCATGACCATTCATCAGTCACCCTTTCTCTCTAGATGGCTCCCAAATCTGTTTTCTCGTGCCCATCTTCTGCCTGAACACCTGACCCACATCCCTGCTGTTCTGTTCCCAAACAGAACTCTCCTATTCTGTTTCCGGGACCTTCACCAAATAAAGTTCTTCTTATGTTGCAATCCAGTAACCGTCTTACCACCGTCTATGGACAGGAGTCTGCAAATCCTGAAATGTGCTAACACTGTCCTTCTTTCACTCTCTGCCAGTTGTCGACTAGCAAATACCCCACCCCCCCAGTCATCAGTTCTTCCTCCTCCTTACAAATCCATACCCTCTTCTCCCCTGTGACCACCACCCGTCAGCTTAGCCCCCATGATCTTTTACCTGAACCATGTACTTGTCCCTGTTCACTGGGTCCTTCCTTCTGCCTTAGAGATTGTCTAAAGCATACATTTGGGGGCACCTGGGTGGCTCAGTGGGTTAAAGCCTCTACCTTCAGCTCAGGTCATGATGCCAGGTCCTGGAATCGAGCCCTGCATCAGGCTCTCTGCTCAGCAGGGAGCCTGCTTCCTCCTCTCTCTCTCAGCCTGCCTCTCTACTTGTGATCTGTCAAATAAATAAATAAAAATCTTAAAATATATATATGTGAAAACAAAATATATGCTCATAAATATATCATCCAAGCTAGAAAAACTAGCTGGTATGTGTATTAGTTATCTATAGCTACATAGAAATAACATAAAATTTATCAGCTTAAAACAATAAATATTATCTTGCATAGTTGCTGAAGGTCAGGAAATCAGAGCTTGACTGGTGGTTCCGGTTCTGGGTCTCTTATAAGGTTGAAGTCAAGATGTTGGCCAGGGCTACAGTTACGAGAAGGTTTGATTGGGCAGGAGGATCCATTACCAAGCTTGTTCATAGGGGACCTCAGTTCCTTGCTGCCTGCTCTTCACCACATGGGTCTCTGGAAAGGCTGCTCATTAAATGACCATTGGTTTCTGCCAGAGGGAATGATCCAAGGGAGAGAAATTGAGACATTAGCAGCAGTGATGACCTAGTCTCTGAGGTTGCATATCACCTCTTCTTTTTTATTCTATTTGTTAGAAATGGGTTATTGGATTCAGCCCACATTGCAAGGGAAGCTCCATCTCTTAAAGGAAGGAGTATCAAAGCATTTGTGAACACATTTTTAAATCACAAAAAAATGCATAAAGAATATCATGACTTAAATAAACACACATGCACAGTGAAAAATACTTTAGAGTAAAACATTTGCCCATAAGAAGTATGCCAAATGCAATTTCCTGAACATGAATCCATTTCAGTGTTGCAAAATTTGTCTTAATATTGTCCCTTGCTTCCTAATATTGTCAGTTATAACAAATGTCACTGCATAGTGCTTTTCACATTTTGTTCCAACACTCAAGTGGATATTCATCATGCCTTGCAGCTGCCAGGATCTTTTGTACACCCTTCTGATGTTTGGGGAATGTCCTCCATTTTAAGGCCTGCTTCCTAAGGTAGAAGCCAGAACTTTGTTTCCTAACCTCCCTGTGGCTAGGACCTTGGGATGGAACTTGTGTTCCTTGACCCCGAGAGTCCCAGAGGGATGTCAGTTTGGAAAAGGGCAGCATGGCCCAAAATCTGGCTTCCAGTAAGGAGGAGGGAAAGGACTCCAATGATGGACTCACATATAGACTCTTCATCTAGGGGTGCTGCTTTCCCATGTTGGCTTTATTCTCAGATAGCCTGTTTTCTGCGCAATGCTCCTAGTGCTCTACTACACTATCCCAGTTTTTTCATTAACTATTGTTTCATTTAAAACAAACAAACAAACACCTTAGTGGCACACACACACACACAAAACCCTAACATTTTTATTCTGTCCAGAGAGTCTGTGAGTTAGAAATTGGAAAATGATACACTAGCTTGTCCCTGCTCCATGATCTGGGACTTAGCTGGAAAGAGTCAATGGCTGGGTCACTTCATAGTGACATGCTGAAACCAACTGAAGCTTCAGTCATTTGTATTTGCAGCAATTAATATTGACTGTTGATTGGGGTTGTTGACTGGAAAGAGTACATGTGGTTACTTGGGTTCTGTCACAGTCTGGTGGCTGGGTTCCCAGTGCAAGCATCCCAAGAGAACAAGTGAACGAGCTCAGGGGTCACAGAGTGCTACTCTGTCACAGACACAGGCTTCTCAGATTCAGTGAGGGAGAAGGGTACGGGTGTCAAAATCACAGTGGAAGAAGATGAAGATGAAGTCCCATGTGGGGTGGGAGATATTGTTGTAGTCCTCTTTGGAAAAATACAGCCTACTACACAGCAGACCGAAAGTTTCTCTTCTCCAATAGCTCAGTAAACACTTGCTATACAGGGCTGTTTTAAAAAAATCAAAGAGCTTAGAGCAATGACTGCCACATAGTGAGTATTTAGTAGGTTCTTTTACTATTAGTGAGTTCTTAGTAGGTTCTTTTATTATTACCATCTTTCATATTCTGAAAGCCCAATTTTAAGAAATCTGAAGCCTCTTGATGATTTGGTGCCTTAAGATGGAGATGGCAGAAGGAGAAGGTGATCTGGTGTCATCACCCCATGGGTGTTTTTAGATCCCCGCACAATCTAAGTTCGCCTTCTTTTCTGGGCAGAGCGGGCCAGGTCTAAGGAACCTGCCCTTAGTTTTGGTCGGCATGCTGGTGCTCGGGTGGGCCAGGCCTCGCGCTCAGTAGGCGGCACTCGCGGTTGAGGCTGGGACGAAGGTACAGGCCACTGGTCCCTCCCGGTGTTATGTGGCCTAGTGGCGGGGTGGGGGTGGGGGGGGCAATTCCACCGGCTGTTGCCCAGAAGAGCTGCCACGGGCCACGGGTGTTCTTAACCGGAGCCCAGAGCCTAGTGACAGCCTCCCAGGTCAGGGCAAGATGCTCAAGGGTCACAGGAGTTCAGGAAGGTGGCAGGGCAGCGGGTCTCTTACAGCGTGACCCAGAGCCGGAAGAGCCAGCGGGCGGGGTCCCACCGAGTAAGATGAATCTGTGCAGTCTCCCGGACCGTAGAAGTTTTCGGTCAAAGGCAGCCGCCTGCACTGTAGGAACGAGGGCGTGGCTGCCAGATCGCGCTCAGGCCCCCGGCTCCCCGACGCTGCGGAACACCGAGGCGGTGGCTCTGGGTAGATTCGAGGTCCCGGGTGGTGGGGAATGCAATGGCAGTCCCGGGAAAGGAGGGGGTGACAGGACAAACGGAGTCTCCTGGGCGGAGAATGGAGGGAGAGCATTGCCGGGCAACGAAGAGAACCTAAACTTCCAAGTGCACAGGTGGGTCGTGGAAACAAGGAGGGCCCTCACTGACCCTGAGGCCGTGCGGCGGGTGTGGTGCCCGCAGCCAGCAGGGAGGGCCGCTGGTGCCACCACACTCCCTGCGTGTGGCGGGGCGCAGTACAGACATGAATTTCTACAAACTTCCTTCGTGTGTGAGCTCGGAAGAAGAAAAGCGGTTCTGCTGCCCATGCAACTCATTCCTGGAAGTTTATTCTATTTAGGATAAAACCAAAGAAACTCCACCCTCTGGGCTCGGTCCCTGCGCCCCCATTTCCGCGCGCCTCCAAAACGTGTTCCCAGGAATCCCGAAGTTTACGAGTGTTTGTTTCCCGCGCCCGCGCACCTCGAAACCGAAAGCACCACGGGCGGCGCCGGAGTCCCGCCCGAAGCGAGCCGCAGAGCGCCGCCGCCACCAGCGCGCAGAACTCGGCTGTAGTTGCCCTCGCTGCCGCGGCGGGCGGGGGGCAACAGTGAGCTGCGGCAGCGGCGGCGGGAAACGGAGGCTCCCGCGGGGAGGCCGTTCCAGCTCGGGACGGGAAAACCGGGAAAGCGGCAGCGAAGGATCCTCAGAAATTCTTGAGGGAGGGTGCGAGGACGATGGAATACAGCTTGTAGGAAGAGCGAAAAGCAGACCGTTCGCCTGTACCAGGATGGCCGAGTGGTTAAGGCGTTGGACTTAAGATCCAATGGACAATGTCCGCGTGGGTTCGAACCCCACTCCTGGTAGATGTTCGTTTTTCGTTTTGTTTTTTTTTTAGCTTAACAATTTTATTTTTTAAACATAAATTTCACCCAGCACACCACGTCTTGGGCCCAGGAATTCCGCCTTCTAGCTGGGAGAGACGCACCCTTCCCCACCCCTCCCCCCAACATACACCCCGCTTGGCTGCGTTTCCCGCGGGCGGGAGATGTCGCGCTGAGAGGGTTGGGCTAGGGCGGGCGGGCTTGGGGCTGGCGGGCGGCGGACGTGGGGGCCGGTGGGCTGGGAGCTGGGGGGCGGCGGACGTGGAGGCCACGGGCAGGGGGCGGGGTGCCTCGGGCGGGGTACGGGGGGTGGGCCGCGGGCGGGGTCCGGCGGGCTGGCAGCCGGCGGGCGTCTCCCTAGCCCGGGCTGCGCGGCGTCAACCGCGGGTGGGCCGAGCCGGGGTGGGGACTCCGTCGCGCGGCGGTGTTCAAGTTCCTGGCTGCCGAGCGAGAGCCGGCCGGGCGGAACGGGCGCCTCTGCCGTGAAATCTTGGTTAGAAAGCTACCCCTGCAGAAAAGTCAGAGATAAATCTCTGCTTTTTCCTTCTCGCAAAATTAATTTATGCACGTAGTTCTTCCGTTAGCTCCTTGAAGGCGCAGACAGTGTGCATCACAGCTCTAAAATCTTAGGAGTCTAACTTGCATTCGGCTTAGAATTTTAAAATACTAACGGCATGGTCTAGTTGTTTGTTGTTGTTGTTGTTGTTGTTTTAAATACTTGTTAAATATGAAAGTAATCTAAAACCTAGAGGGAAGAGTTACAACTACAGTGCAAAGAACACTTAAAAAGATCATTTGACAGTAAGATACCGACTAGATGCTCCAAAACAACCATTAAAATCAAGAAATAACATCGATAATTTACTGCATCTAGTGCCCAAACAGTGTTCAATCACCGGTTGTCGTTTGTAGTAAAAAGCTCCTGTTTGTAAAAATGTATTGCATTTCCTTGTCACATCTCCTTCCTCAGTGTGTAACAATTCCTCGGTGTCTCCTGACTTTCATTGTCTTGACACTTGTAAAGACGACAGGCCAGTCATTTTGTGGAATGTCTCTTTGTCAACTTGGATTTGTCTCATTAGATTTAGGTTGTACTTCTGTAGCAAGGGTATCACAGCAGTACCACATTGCATCCTCTAGGTGGAGTGATTTTGATGTGTCCTATTAACTGAACTTAATTCACTGGATTAAGCCTCTCCCAACCTTCACCACTGTTAATTCACTCTTCTTCCCTTTGTGATTAATACATATTTTGGGGGAAGTGCTTTGAAGCTATATAAATATACTATTACTCATCAAACTTTTCATTTTGTTCAGTTATTTATGGAATCTTAAGTAATCTAAATATGCACTTATGGTATCCTATTTGAATAAATGGTTACAATCCATTCTATACTTGTTTGATGCTCAAAAAGAGTGTCCCACATTTGGCCATGGGGAATCCATTCAAGCCAACTTTTGACATGTCTCCATCATTCTTTAGCACTTCCTTACCTCCTAGTCCAAGATATTCTATGCTTACCTTGTATTTTCTGCGACCCAGCCCTAGACTAAGCCATTTTCAAAAGATTCCTGGTTCTCTTTCACAGAGAGTGGTAATTAGAAACCATTCTTTTGATGTGTTACTGTTCCTAGGCCCTCTGAGTGGACAGAATTAGGAGTGTGTGTGTGTGTGTGTGTGTGTGTGTGTGTGTGTACACACATTTATATTTATCTACTCTCTACTTATATTTATATTAAGGAGTTTATACTATCACCTCCAATTCTGATGCAACACTACAGATTTTGGTTTAGTTCTCCTACCCATATTTCTAATTCCCTAAACTTGCCAATGTAAGATTTACCTTGCTTGAGCCTATCTAATGGCTTTAGAATTGAATAGTTCAAGAAGGGAAGGGAAGAGGAAAAGAAAGAGGGTCTAAGTAGTTTGGAAATGAGCGTCCTGCCAGCATCTGAGAACTGGCTCTGAGCCGGTCACTGTTAGACACTTGGGATGTGCAGATCAATAACCCAGCATCTGTCTCACAGAGCTCAGTTAGTGAGGGATAGATAGATTTTAATGAATCACATTTATAATGACAAAATACGAATTATGTCCAAGATGTTAAAGGAGCAGCGTGAGAAGCCCTCACTCTTTCCCAGAGCGCCAGCTTTAGTTGGGAACAAGAGGAAGAGAAGTAAGGCTCTGTGAAAGGAGGAAGAGAGGTATAGGTTGAGTAAGCCGTCCTGAAACACTGCTAAGTATGGTTTCTGAAGTCCGCTAAAGAATTCAAAACAAGAAGCAACCCGATTACTGTTGCATTTAGAAGGTTCTCTAATGACTACAAACTCTTGGTCTGTCTATATAGGTTTGGAAGAAGGGGACATATTGAATTGGGAGGAAATATTTTGGGGTGAAGATTATTTAATTCAGTCCATACCCAGTTCAGCTGAGCTCAGTGTCCCTCTCCCTTTCTCCTTGAAGGCCAAGCAAGAGTAAAAAAACAGCATATTGATTTGAAGCCTTTCCAGCCTGAGCATAGATGCTTGTGCTAACTTAAGTGTTCCTGTTACTATGTTCAACTGCAAATATGGACAAGTACTACCAAGAATAGGCAAGGAATAATGTGGAGTTTTACTTTGTTTCTTTGAAACTATATTATAAATCAAGCTTGTAGTCTGGATTTACCAGTTACTGTGCAGTAGCAGAGATGGTAAAAGGCTCATGAGTGTTCTTCTTCTTCTTTTTTTTTTTTTTTAAAGGTTTTACTTATTTATTTGACACAGAGAGATCACAAGTAAGCAGAGAGGCAGGCAGAGAGAGAGGAGGAAGCAGGCTCCTTGCTGATCAGAGAGCCCGACACGGGGTTCGATCCCACGATCCTGAGATCCTGAGATCATGATCTGAGCGGAAGGCAGAGGCTTTAACCCACTGAGCCACCCAGGTGCCCCATGAGTGTTCTTCTTAAGACTGCTGAAATTCTGTCGGATTACTCTGAGATGCCACAAAGAGAGATCAAATGATGTCTGAAGACTGCTGGTCTAGAAATAAGAGGATCTATTAAGTAGATCTTACAGCACTGAATCAGAGGTTTTGTATTGATTAGTATGTAGGGCCTACTTAACCACAATCTTTGCATGCCAATTTAAGTGGACTCTTTTGCTTTACTATTTCCCTCTCTGCATATTGTTTTATCACTGGTTTCCTCTGATTAATAGGATTCTCTAACTGAATTTTGATTTATTTCAGCAAACATGAAGAATACAATTTAATTTATAAATGTTCAAATCACATGGTAACTTGGTAGAAAGAACCCAGGCTTTGGGGTAAGACAGGTTTACCAATTTTCTCAGGTAACTAATCTACCTTTACTCATTCACAGATAGGAAAATAACTTACCCCCACTGAGTGGTTGAAAGGCTAAATGAACTATAATAAAGGCTTCTTTCTTTTTTTTAAAAGACTTTATTTATTTATTTGACAGGCAGAGATCACAAGTAGATAGAGAGGCGGACAGATAGAGAGAGGGGTGGAAGCAGGCTCCCTGCTGAGCAGAGAGCCCATGTGGGGCTCGATCCCAGGACCCTGGGATCATGACCTGAGCACAAAGCAGAGGCTTTAACCCACTGAGCCACCTAGGTGCCCCTATAATAAAGCCTTCTTAATGATGATAATAATAATAAGCCTTCTTAATAATATTATTCTCATAATAATGCCTTCTCACAGAGGTAGGTTTTTCATACCTCTCAGTTTTCTTCCTTTTCTGGAGCCATTCTTTTCTTTTCTTTTTTTTTTTTAAGATTTTATTTATTTATTTGACACAGAGAGAGAGAGATCACAAGTAGGCAGAGAGAAGGGGGGGGGAAGCAGGCTCCCTGCTGAGCAGAGAGCCTGATGCGGGGCTCGATCCCAGGATCCTGGGATCATGACCTGAGCAGAAGGGAGAGGCTTAACCCACTGAGCCACTCAGGCACCTCTAGAGCCATTCTTTGTGGGAGTACAGAAGAACCACACTGTGCAAGTGGAAAGAAATCTTACCTTGCATGTAAAGGTCACTTGACAATTTTTCAAAAAACTTTTATATTCACGATCTTCCTAGACAAACACGTTCCTACAAGACTTATTGTACCTAGGTGGTAGATACAATTATACACCATCTTCTTCGACACACGTGAAACGTAATGTTTCTTTCACTCCAGATTATATAGAAAGACCTAAAGAAGAATAGTTCTTAAAAATTGAAATCCTGTCCTAAAATGTAGAAGCTTTTTTACTTTCCCATGAAAAGTAGGCCTGTTACGTTAGACTCTTCATTTTTAAACATTTGTAAAAGATTTTGAATTTAAATTTGAATCATTTGTGGGTGTACCACCACTAAGCTTGGACTGATTTTTCCAATAATTATTTTAACAATAAGAAATTAAGTCACTACTTAATTTGAATTACAAATTATGAGTATAGATTTGTAAGCATTCTCTTCGTGGGTTTGAAAGAGTTGTAAGTTATTCAGAATTGGTTGATTCTTTTCTGCTGGGCTTCCTTACATAGAACTGTGGAAGACTGTTGCCAATACATTTAAACAGTGACACCTACTGGCTAATTGGAGACAAATTGACGTGTTAAATTCTGTCTGCTTAATATTGACTATAAAATCCTGATAAAATGTTGTTCCACACTCACTATGTTTAGGAGCACATTAAGGCTATTATCTCATCCAGCCAGTATTTTGACTTTCTTTTTTCTCTTTCAATCACTGATGATAAATCTGCCATTGAAAACGTTCCCAAATCACTGACCCAATTTGCACAAGCCATTATTTTAATTGTATGAACAGGGCCTTCATCTCATCATATCCATCACCTTTGTTTTAATATATTTTTTCAAACTCAGAAACTATGAGATTGAAGATGAATAGAGATTTGGGTTAGCCACTGACTTTAAAACACAGAAGCCATGCCCAATTTGGGGAATCCTGAGCAAGAAGCTTTCTTTGTCCTCTGTACCAAGTTGAAATTTGGAGATCTTCATTATCCTTTTTGTGTTACATCTTGCTTGTCGGTACCATTGCATCTAATTAGTGAACAACTTGAATACACATTGCACATTTGCTAATTGTTCAAATGAGATAAATGGTAATGCTTCCAGCTTTCAAGAGTCTGTTCACGGGGTGCCTGGGTGGCTCAGTGGGCTGAAGCCTCTGCTTTCGGTTCAACTCATGATCCCAGGGTCCTGGGATCAAGCCCCGCATAGGGCTCTCTGCTCAGCGGGGAGCCTGCTTCCCCCTCTCTCTCTGCCTGTCTCTCTGCCTACTTGTGATCTTTGTCTGTCAAATGAATAAATAAAATCTTAAAAAAAAAAGAGTTTGTTCAGGTATAAAGGTACTGTGTATTATATTGGACAAGGAACATAATTTCAGGTTCCTTGCATCTCCACGACTGCTGGAGAGAAGGCCACAGTGAACCACGTGGTTCATTTGTGAACTACTTGATTTCATTTTCATGTGGATAGATTTTGATATCTCTGAACCACTTACTGGAATACATGGCAGAGAGGGAGTGATTGTACTGGGAACTTACTGGGAAGCTGTGCCTAGCAGAGTGTCTCCAGCATGTCATATGCATTGTATAAATGTCTGTGGAATGAATGAACAGCCTTGAAGTTCACTGAGTACACGTTACAGTTCATCTATTTATTGTACACATATTAATTCTCATTTAGGATGTGTGTTTTAAGATGTACCCTGGATTTGTTTTAATCAAGTAAGATCAAGTAAGATACACAGACACAGACATGACTTTCAGGAAGGAATACTTTCTTATAGTCACAAATCCCTAGAAACCAGCATCATGGCATGCCACGGAAGGGCACATGAGGAAACAAGGGGAAAGGATGGGTAAAACCTTTACTGTGGTTTTCACAGGAAGGAATGGGTGAGGCAGGGTAAGCAGGCTTAGGATTTGGTAGTTTGAATAACGTTAGAAGGCTCTGGGGTGTAGGGGATGTGCTGAGGTGTCTGGCATCTCTAGGAATTAGCTAACCCTGACAGAGGCGGTACCTCCCTGATCAGCAAGGGCCCAGATGCCAGAGTGTCAGAAATAGAGAACACAGGAAAATACAGTTAATTTAGTATGGGTTCAGGCATTCTCACATTCCTTTTTCTTCTTCTCCTTCTTTTGCAGCTAGGGTGGGCCTTGTCTGATTGGAAGAATCAGGATCCAGAAGCCCAAGGAGGCAAACACGTAAGTGGTTTTTGAATCATTTCCTTCTGGGTAGGCTATACGTGGTACTTGCGCAGTTCACACCTCAAATTTGTCTTTGGGGTTAGATTGTCTTCTCGGTCATTTTATTCGTGTCTATAGTATAGTGATGCTCACAAGTGACAGAAAAAGGTAATTTTTAAAATTGCTTGAAAAGATGGACCATTAAGAAGAGTGTTGAATATATCCTTTGTACATAAATGCGGAAGTATATGTATTTGTGAAATACACAGCATAGGTCCTAAGAGGCAATACAGAACAGTGACGGAAGTCAGCCCACCCTAATTTCAGTCCCATCTCCAACCCTGATTAGCCATGTGGTTTTGGACGGGTTAATCAGCGTTACCAAGTCTTTATTTTCTCATTTATAAAATGAGGGTGATAATAGAAGCACCTATGAAATGATTTCTTGGGAGAGTGCTGTTGATAAAGTGTTTAGAAATTGCCTGGCATTTGGATGATCAATAGATTAAACTATGGCTATACTTTAGTGATCCTTATAAAGTGTACCTATAGATTGACTATAACACCAGTTTTGCTACAGAGGTAAAAGTTATTCATGGAATTGATTTTGCTGTTGGTTATATATTACATTTGCTATAGCAGTTGCAGTAAAGTGAGATCTTTAGCAAAAGATATGATTTTTAAAGAGAAGATTTTACTTATTTACTTATTTATTTGACAGAGAGATAGAGAGAGTAGGAGCAGGGGGAAGGGGCAGAGGGAGAGGGAGAAGCAGACTCCCCGTTGAGCAGAGAGCCGGATATGGGGCTTGAACCCAGGATCCTGGGATCATGACCTGAGCTGAAGGCAAATGCTTAACCGACTGAGCCACCCAGGTGCCCCCAATTTTTATTTTTTATTTTTTTCTTGAGAGAGAGAGAGAGTGCAGGCACAGGTACATGGCGAGGGGCTGGGGCAGAGTGAGAGGGAGGGAGAGAATCCTAAGCAAGGCATGGAGCTCCAAGCTGGACTTGGAGCCTACCTAACTCAGGGCTTGATCTCACAACCCTAAGATCATGACCTGAGCCAAAATCAAGAGTCAGACGCTTAATCAATTGCAACACTCAGGCTCATCAAAGGACACTATTTTTAAAAGACATGACATTTGGAAGAGGGGCATAGATAGCATTTTTCTGATTTGTTCACGAAACCTTTTTCCATTTAAAAGTCCTTAAATGCCTAACTTTCCATCAACAATATTTTCTTAAATAAAACGGGTAATTCCTTGAATAATTTTTATGTTCAAAAAATAGCACAGAGTTCTAAACTCTAACTTCTCAAACTCAAGATAAGTGAGCTTATTGTTTTCCCCTGGGTGTCTCACCCACTGGGTTAGTCACAAACAGCTATATTAAGGATGTTGTTCACATTTTTTAAACGCTAGCATTCTGGCCCACCCAGTTCTGTTCTGATTTTAAATGCAACCTGACTTCATTTTTTTTTAACTTCACATAAAGAAAAATAAAAGACCCCTATGACTTGGAAGATGTTTAAAGATTTTTTTTTAATTTATTTGACAGACAGAGATCACAAGTAGGCAGAGAGGCAGGCAGAGAGAGAGAGGCATAAGCAGGCTCCCCACCAAGCAGATGTGGGGCTCGATCCCAGGACCCCAGGACCATGATCTGAGCTGAAGGCAGAGGCTTAATCCACTGGGCCACTCAGGTGTCCCTGGAATATGTTTAGAACAATACGTAATGCCATGCTTTTAAGTGTGGCAAAGTGCTTCATAGAGTGTAGACTGGCATTAGAGTCTGCGATGATGCAGAAGAACCCCTCTACTATGACTTAGTGCAATGCTTAATTCTATTAGTGCTCTACAAAGAACAACGTGTAGAAGAAAACAGAACCAAAATGAAATTTTAATGTGGCTTCATGAGTTGAAATGACCTTGGTAGTATACATCAATTAGTCAATTTCTTTAATGCTGATTTTAGTCTCCCGTGAAGAATCCTCAGACCAAAGGAAGATAAGGATGAACTTGGATAATTCTAGGTGAAGAAGCCCCTTAGGTAGATCTGGAGTGAAGAGGATATTTTCCACTGGATTTCTCTATTTTGCTTTTACATCTCTGCACCATAAACCAGTCTAGTGCCTGCTTAGAAAACACACAGTTACTGCTACCTTTTGCCCATGTTTTCCTAATATCTAGGAAAGTCTTGTAGAGAAACACCAGTACCGAAAGGAGGGCAACCTCTAGTTCCAGCTGAACAATCCATTCATTCATTCATTGACTCATTCATTCATTCAGTATTTTTTAAGTGACTAGAATGGGCAATGACATGTTGGTTGCTCAGATATGGCAATGAATAAGAAAGACCAGGTCTCGTCCTCATAGACCTTACATTTAGGGGATATAGACACTAAACGATTAATCATAATGTTAGTTCTTTCCCAGTCATAGTTTTCTTCTAGATGTGTGGGCATAGTTTGGAGCAGGAGAGGAGAAGCAGAGGCTGTTCACAGAACAGGTAGACACAGAACAGGTAGAATGTAAATGGACAGTAGCTCTCTGCCCATCACCAGGAGAGAGACTGAATTCAGCCCACAGAGAGAGAAAGTGAGAGAAAGAGGGAGAGAAGGAGGGAAAAGAAGAGGGGAGGAAGAAAAAAAGAGAGAGGAAGAGAGAGGGGGAGAGACAGACACTCAAGGCCTCACCCAAATTCCTGGAGTCAGTGGTTCTCCAGTCAGCTCCAAGACTGTGAATTCCTCCTTTGTGTGTGGCTTCTTAAAAGAGGCCTGACCTGAAGAACATAAAAGTTTTTAAGTATTGGCATAAAGTCGAGTATTTTCTTGAATAGCAAAAGAGTTTAAAAAAAAAAACAACCCTGTAATATTTCAGAAGGAGGACACGTGGTGGCTTCATGAGATTTAATCATGGGCTTGCTGGGTGTTAGGGTTGGAAGGGATTTACTTAGACGAAGCTTCCAATAAAGCAGAAATAACCCACTGACCACTCCTGGCAGAGCTAAACTAATCTCTAAACTAGTGGTCATTAATAGTGATAGCACTGACGTTGGGGAGCATTTTGGAGGAAGGCAGGGGCACTTTGGGCTTGTCATAATAATTGGGAGGGCGGTTACTGCCATGAGGAAGGGGTCCAGGATGCTGGGCATGCTGCAGTGTCTGGGAGTCCCACATAATCCAGAATGACCCTTCATCCTACAAGCATTTGGACTGTGCAGCAGAATATCCCTGTGGGTTAGAAGCCTGTTTGTCTGAACCCACCACTTCACCGCACCTTCCACGTTAAACACAAGATGTTTTTGCACGCTTTCGGTATGCAGTGAATTTTCCAAGTACACAACTACCATGTAAATCAAGGAAATATTGTACTTCACTTTATTTAGAATTCCATCAAGGGCTGGTTTCCATGTTAGAAAATACACCACTCCCAGCAGCGGTGCTATTTGAGTATTTGGCATCTGACTCACTAGTTCAACACACGTGCCTACGTTTCTTGCTGTTGTGCTTGTGACGATGTGATGGGCTCGCTCTGTCTTCTATGTTGTGGTCATGCTCTAGCATCTACATGCTGGGATATCCTATAGAACCAGATGTCTTCGACCTTCTCACTCATAAAGCTGGGCTTTTCATCCGACTCTGGCTCATTTGTGCTTTTGCTGACATAGGCGCAGCCTGCCGGCTCGTGCCTCTTCTTGAAACGTCTGCTTCTCACATTCTCCTGAGGCCAAGTAGGCAGGATTACATCACCCTAATCTCCTTGCAGCAGTTGACTAAGCCAGGGGTGGGCACCTGACTCAACAGGGCCAATTACGTTCTCTCTCAACCATTTGTGAGGATACATAAGGTCATTTTCTGCTCTGTGCCCAGAGAAGCAAGACAAGCTGGTGTGCGGAGAGAGATGGATGAAGCAAATGCAGAGAAAAGCGGAGATGAGTGACCATGTGGCCAAAGAGGGAAAAAGACACCAGTGAGCAGCTGGTTTGGTCCTTTCCTTTTTTTTTTTTTTTTAATAATGTATTTGAGAGGGTAGGTGAAAGAGCACCAGCAGGGGGAGCAGAGGGAGAGGGAGAAGCAAGCTCCCTGTAGAGCAGGGAGCCCGATGTAGAACTTGATCCCAGGACCCCAGGGTCGTGACCTGAGCTGAAGACAGACACCTAACCATCTGAGTCCCCCAGGCGCCCTCTCAGTGCATTTCCTAATGCAAGTGTCTGACTTCAGGAAGCTTTGCTGAGGGCTCTACTGCTAATTGTGAGCCATGGTCCTGACACGAAAGGTCGCCGTTGACCTGGCCAGATGGGTGTGCCAACTCTTCAAGACCTGAGAGTCAGGTAGAAAGAGTCTTGAGCTACTCTGAGGTTTAAATTTCTCCTTAATACTTTGCTAGCTCGTGTGTCTCCGCCAAACTTATGTAACTGACTTTGAAAAAACTTTTCTTTGAAATTATTTAAAACTTTCTGAAAAGTTGTAGGAACAGTGCACCCTTGACTCAGATTCCCCATTTGTTAACATTTTACTACATTTGTTTCATCCTTTTCCCATTCTCACTCTCTCTAATTTGCTAAATCGTTTGAGAGTAAGTTATAGATATGACACCCATTACTCCTATATGTTTCCCCAAACACAAGGATACTGTCCTATATTATTACTACGGTAGAATCATCAAAATTAGGATGCTGATAATATAATATTACCACCCAATGCACAAATCCCATTCAAATTGTGTTGATTTCCTCAATAGTATCCTTAATAAACACCCTTTCCTTTTTAGTTCATGTCTCTAGTCTAGGCTCTTCTGTCCGGAATATATCTTCATTCTTCTTTTCACCTTTGTGACCTTGACTCTTTTGAAGATACAGATCAGTTATTTTGATATTGATATATTTTGAATTTCCCCCAATTTATACTTGTCTTCAATTTCCTCATGATTAAATCCCAGTTGTTAACTTTTGACAGGAATGCTGTGAACATGATGCTATGTCCTTCTTAGTATATCATGTCAGGAGACACATGATGTCAATTTGTCCTATTTCTGGTGATATTGACTTTTAAACTTAGATAAAATGATACTGGACAGGTTTCTCCACTGTGAAATTAATTACTAAGTATTTTGCACTTCTACCCACTAATATTAACTTCCACTGATGATTTTTATCTGAATCAATTATTACTGTGACTTTTGCTAAATGGTGATTTTTTTTCTTATGTCCATCATTCCTTCTCCATTTCCTAGTTAGCATTCTACTATAATATAGACTTTCCTTCCTCATGTATTAATTCAGTTACTCAATATAAGCTCATGGATTCCTACTTTATTCAGTTGGTTATAATCCATTAAACATTAAAATTAGGCTGTTCAAATTTTCCCAGATTTGGCCAATGGAACCCCTTTCAAGCTGGTCATCTCTTCTCCCTCTCTCCATACATAGCAGCCAAGAGGGTCCTGTACATTTCTCTGCTCATGCTGGTCTGATACCCTCTCTGACCTTGCACCATACCCATAAGCCAGGTAGCTATGAATCCAGATGCTGAACCCTACACAGCTTTCTTTTTTCTTTTAGATTTTTATTTATTTATTTAGTTAAGAGAGAGAGAGAGATAGTGACAGATGGCACATGAGCAGGGAAGCGAGGGGGAAGCAGGCTCCCCACTGAGTAGGGAACCTGACATGGGGCTGCATCCCAGGACCTTGGGATCATGACCTGAGCCAAAGGAAGATGCTTAACTGACTGAACCACCCAGGTGCCCCTCTACACAGCTTTTAATAGGTTATTGAGACATTTTTGAATTTTGATTCTGTCATTTGTACATTTGCTGTTCCTCCCACTTTAAAGTTACCCAAGCCTTTTTTTTTTTAAAGATTTTATTTATTTATGCGACACACAGAGAGAGATCATAAGTAGGAAGAGAAGCAGGCAGAGAGAGAAGAGGAAGCAGGCTCCCCGCTGTGCAGAGACCCCCGATGTGGAACTCGACCCCAGGACCCTGAGATCATGACCTGAGCCAAAGGTAGAAGCTTATCCCACTGAGCCACCCAGGCACCCCTACCCAAAGTTCTAATACATTTTTATTCACGTTGTTGATAAAATATTGAATACAATAGGGGCCAAGACTTTCCTGGTGTCAGAGATACTTTTTCCCCAGTGGAATTGATACTACACTGCCCATTTGATGTATAGATTGAAACCTAACTTAGAAAAGCAGATGTGAGTCTCTTTGATTAAGAGCAAAGCATTTCGGGGAGCCTGGGTGGCTCAGTTGGTTGAGCGGCTGCCTTCAGCTCAGGTCGTGATCCCAGGGTCCTGGGATTGAACCCTGCATTGGGCTCCCTTCACAGCGGGGAGTCTGCTTCTCCCTCTCCCTCTGCCTGCCGCTCTTCCTACTTGTACTCTCTGTCTCTCTGTCAAATAAACAAAAATCTTAAAAAAAAAAAAGCAAAGCATTTCTAAAGCACATTTATGAAATGAAATTATTTGTACATGTGAAGTATTTACCCAACATTATTTTATCTCTTAGAACATCAATATTTCAAATATTATGGGTTTCTGTGCAGCTATTTTAGTTCAGGGAAATTTAAGAATTTTGTTGTTGTTGTTTCCTTTTTTTTTTTTTTTAACCCCTTTAATCTAAGGCTCACTACAGCTTAGAAATGCTACAAAAGCCACAAAGAGGGGCACCTCGGTGGCTCAGTGGGTTAAAGCCTTTGCCTTTGGCTAGGGTCATGATCCCGGGGTCCTGGGATCGAGCCCGGCGTAGGGCTCTCTGCTCTTCAGGGAGCCTGCTTCCTCCTCCTCTCTCTGCCTGCCTCTCTGCGTACTCGTGATCTCTGTCAAATAAATAAATGAAATATTAAAAAAAAAAGCCATGAAAGGTATACCCACTCAATGAAGGTGGCTTTGCTGGAAAAAAAAGAAGAGGAAACAACCCCAAATCTCTTTAAGTACTAAGAAGGGTCCATTGAGGCTGTTTTGAGGGATTTGGTGAATGTTGTGTGCAAAGATCACGTTCTTGTGCTTGTGGCCGTGTTGAAGGGATAAGAACACAGGAAGAGGAAATATTCTGAACAAAGGAAGATTTTAAATTCACTAGCAGGGAGAAAAATCCCCACAGAGGGATTTTTACAGAGGAGTCTGTAAATTGAAGAGAAGTGGTGGGAGTCCTCATTTCAATGCTGAGAGATAGAACTGCACAAAATAACAGAGGCACTTGTGTGGGGAACAATCCCAAGCTGGCGGCTGCTCGGACGAGTCCACCCACCAGGACGTGGTCACTTACGGCTCCACGGCTTTCTAAGCTTCTGGGATAAGGTCTCCCTGCCTACCACCTCTCAGGAAAACGGCCCCTGGGCCCCGAAGCCCATCTGTCCTGTGATGCACCTGAAGCTGAGTGAGGCTGCGGACCCTTGAAAAGAACCCTGCAAGCTCACTGATTTTTTCCATACGAATATCTTTTTTCGCTACAGAATCTTCATGAAGAAGCAGCATTCCCATCACCTGTTGTCATCAAATAAATCTAGATGTTTTCTCCTGGTTTCATTCGTTGTTTGAATACAATATTGTGGAGATTTCTGGTTGCCCACTTCCCCTCATCTATTCTCCACTTCGTCTAGAGCAATTGAAGCACAATGTTTGACAGGGACACAGCTGCCTGGAATAAAGAACACATTGAACAGCGTTTCTCTTAGCTACAAGCAGCAACGTGGGTAAGATTTGGCCAGTGACACAGGTAGAAGCTACAGGAAACCTTTCAAGAAAACATACTGTGTGAGGGTGCCCTTTGCTCCTGAGAACAGGGATATGATGACGGTCACACTGGACCACAGGGAAGGCGGTCACAGCCTGGGGTTGGGAGAAAAGAAAGCTAAAGAGAGCTTTTTCCCGAGGTCTTACCTTAGTAAAGCAAATGCAGCGTCACAGCTCAGGACTACTGAACTTCAGATGTCCATGAAGAGTGGAATAAACTGTTATTTGGGGAGTCCAGTTTCTTTTATCTGCAGCCACTCATTCTACCTGAAAGAAGCACAAGTCAGTATAAGTATTAATATTAGTATAAGAAATGCAAAAAGAAGTCACTGACCATTGCTCTATACTGACACTTAAGCTTTTTCCTTTTGTCCCATGTCCTCTCACTCTTGCCCTGAAATAGTGACATCTAATTTAAGGGAACTGTCAAATTTGAAAAAAATGGTCACATGCTTATTTTTTAAATTAAATTAAATTAATTTTTAAATTTTAAATTTAAAAATTAATTAATTTTTTAAAAGATTTTATTTATTTATTTGACAGAGAGAGATCATAAGTAGGCAGAAAGGCAGGCAGAGAGAGTGAGAGGGAAGCAGGCTCCCTGCCGAGCAGAGAGCCCGATGTGGGACTCTATCCCAGGACCCCGAGATCATGACCTGAGCCGAAGGCAGCGGCTTAAACCACTGAGCCACCCAGGCGCCCCTAAAAATTAATTAATTTTTAAATTAAAATTAAATTAAAATTTTTAAAGTGAAATTACAGCCAATGATACCAAGATTAAGATGTCAGACAAAGCAGACAGCACCTCTACATACTTGTTTTCCTTCTTTTTAAGTTTCTTTTCTTTAGGACACTAAAGGAGCAACAGAGTTTCTGAAATTGAAGGCTCTGGTACTCTTTATGTGTTCCTCCTCTCTAAATCCCTCCAAGAATGGAGGGATGCCTCCCCAAGAATGCTGAGATATACGAGATTAAAACTTAGGAGAGAGATGGGTGGCTCAGTTGACTGAGCATCTGACTCCAGGTTTCAGCTCAGGCCATGATCACATGGGTCGTGAGATCAAGCCCCACATTGGGCTCCGCACTCAACTCAGAGTCTGCTTGGGATTCTTTCCCTCTTTCTCTCCTTCCTCCTCCTCCTCACCCTCCCCCCATCCCCACACACACGCTCTCTCTCTAAATATCTAAAATAAATAAATAAATCTTAAAAAAAAAAAGCTCAAGAGAGAGATAGGCTAGAGATATAAGATAGGATTCATCAACCTAAAGATGACAAAGCAAAGGAATAAATGAAAAATACACAGGAGTAAGGAGATGAGTAAGAAGAGAGTTCTTGATGGATTTCTACAGAAAATTCACATTTATATAATGCATAGAGAAAGAGATCTTCCTAATGAAGACTGTGAGGGAGTGGTCAGAGATGCTGAAGAGAACCAAAACAGAACATTATCAATGTCTTCTATTGATCAGCTGGTAAACAGCATCAACTTTCTGTGATCTGGAAAGTAAGACATGCATTGATGGAGGGTCACTTGGATCTAGCCACTAGGAGGTCATCAGTGATGGCAGTTTCAGGTGGTAGGAATGGGGCACGGGGAGGGGTTCAGGCAAGTGATGGGGCAGGGCGAGCTTTTGTGAATAGAGGGATCCAAGACTATTTCCAGAATGCAAACTATTGGGCTGCTTTTTGTTTGCATTCAATGGCGAAGTCATTTAAAAAGTCAGTTGTTTGGCTGAGTAGACTTTCCAAGTCCCTTGAAGCAATTAGTATTTGTGTGCAAACCATGTCTGTGGTAAAAAGAAGGAGAAACCAGGAAAGCAGCCTTTCTTGGAGGGCAGAATCTCCTCTGTGACCCCACAGTCCTGCCAAAGTGCCTCTCGCGGGCATCTGGAGAGGGAATGGAAGCCACCACTTGCTTGAACTGTCACATTAGCCTTGAAAGGTGTTAGACATCTAAGCAGCAGCTCTACTGCATCCAGAATTAAGCCCTTGCCTGAAAGGTTAGAAGGAAGAAATCCAGACAGAGAGCCTGAGAAACTGACCTGCCTAGAATTTCAGGGGCTAGAATTAGGATGGAAATTTGGAACTTGGAAGACTTTCTGGTTTTTCCCACTGTTTCTATTTTCTATAATTAATTCCTTTTTGTAAAAGCTTGGTATTTTATAAAGTTCTCTAATCACATAAAGACAGTTTCTTCTTCCTATCTCTGTTTTCAGTGCTTTGTGTTATCTTGTGCTAAATATATTTCACCATTTTATTTACTTTGGGCTGAAGTGCTGACACCATTATGTGACTTTTCCACATCCAACTCCGAGCTGCACATTTCAAAGCTAAATCACTGTAATTATTTGTCCTCCTGAAAAGCAGCAGGAGGTGTAAAAGCCAAACTAATATGCACCTTTAGCCCATTTGAATGAGTCTTTGAAAACCAGTTGCTCAGAACCCTTAACTTTGACTCTGCATTTCTAGATCCCCTAATCGTATGAGATAATTGAGGGTTGTGGAATGAATTGGGAAATTTTACTTATTTTTCAGAGACTCCCAACCATGGCTACATATTTATTAGGATTCTTATTGAGTCCTACAGGGTCAGTCCTCAGGGTTGGTTAGCTCACCAACAACCTCAGAAAGAACCTGAAAACTAGAGGTTTGGAATTCTGAGTGAACACTTTGAAGCTAGGGCTCAAGAAGCTTTATGTGGTTGCATTGGTTTATTTTTAGAAGGCAGTTCTCGTCTCACTAGCACTTTTCTTAGGTAACTTAAAATGCAATCATTGTCACAAATTTGAATCTCCTTCCCTTCTTGATGGCAGAAAATGAAGTTTGCTAAAATTTATTTCCTATTCCACTCTGAGGTGGAAAGAGAAGTTTTCTGAAAAATTCTTTAAGTGAATCGACAAAAAAATTGCTCACATTTTAACTTGACCTGACTTTGAAAAGATAATATGCATAAAGGCAATCACTATTTTTATTCAGGAAATGTACTATCAGGGCCTTCATGTCAAATATAACCTCTTACCCTAATTGATTTGCCAAGTTCTACTAATTTTTTTTTTCCTGCTGCACAAATTTCTTGGTTCATTGTTGGAGAGTTCCTCCCAGGTTTTTGGGAAAAAACTTGGCTAGTCAGAAGTGGTTCCTGGTTTCCTTCTCTCTACTCCTGTCTTTTTTTATTTTAAACACTTTCAAAATGCAATCTCTTAATCACATGCTATACAAGGAAATCTTGATGGAAAATACTAGGGTTTAAAATTTCTCACATAAGCAAATTTTTTTAGATGATGGAAGCTAATCATAAGCAGAAGCCAAGAATATAATTTGCAGAATTCCAATTTGTTGAAGGCTAGTTTTCCAAAAGCTGATTTGTAGACTATTCTGATATATCACATTTATGTGAATATTGTAAAATTTTTTAAAAATTTAATTTCTCAAAATATAGCATGTTCTATGGGAATCCATCATACTTTTTTCCTTAATATACAGGATCATTTAAGTAAATTCTGATTCATTTTAGATGGTTTTAAACTTGAAATAAAGGCACCTTGGGTGGATCAGTTGGTTGGGTGACTGCCTTGGGCTGGGGTCATGATCCCGGAGTCCCTTGTCAGGCTCCCAGCTCCTTGGGGAGTCTTCTCCCTCTGACCTTCTCCCCTCTCATGCTCTCTCTCTCTCTCTCTCATAAATAAAGAAAATCTTAAAAAAAAAAAAACTGGAAATAAAAATTTAAGACTGATAAGAGATGTGACAATATTCCTGTTAAAGCTTATAAATATGTCAGAAATACCAATAAATCTGCTAAGTTCTTTGTACAGTAAGTTTGCTTGATGCTAACTTAATGTGTGATGACTAGATTAAGAGATGTCTACCCTGCATAGTGCAATGTGTACACAGCATACGTCTAGGGAATACTGGACTATGTTGTGAATGGGTCCACTCACAGCTGTACAGCACAGAGACCCAAGACCTAAGATAGATCATAAGGTGTCTGACCCCAGCTAAGCAGCATATTGGGAGCTTCATTAACCAGACCAACAATTCCAATCCCATTTGGAGGAACACACATAGGGAAGTTCAAATTAAGAGGATAAAGCAAGGTCAGAAGCGTAGCTTATAGGATCTGTTAGAATTATCTGGAGGAGATCTTAAAAGCTCTTACATCCAGGTTTCAGCCCAGACCAATTAGTTCTTGGTAGGATCCAGGCAAGAACAATTTTTTTTGAAGATTTTATTTATTTATTTGAGAGAGAGAAAGAGTGTGTATGCTGAGCCGGGGGAGGAGGAAAGGGAGAAGGAGGAGGAGAATTTCAAGCAGACTTGTAGGTCTGGATCTCACGACCATGAGATCCCGACCTGAGCTGAAATTGAGTCAACACTTAACTGACACAGCGACCCACGTGCCCCCAGGCATGAACATTTTTGAAAGCTTCCTGAGTGATTGCAACATGCAAGTGTTATATAATAAATAATTCAATTGGCATTCATCCCTCGTTCTTAGGGAGGAGAGAAACTCCAAATTCTTGGAATTCCCCCGTGATAGGAGAGTCTTTGTTTTCCTGGGGTGGGCCCTTGGACCACACCTAAATTTATGCTAAGTAGATGACTCAGAATGGGGAGGGACTGTGCCTGAAAGACCAACCGTGGATTAAAAGTGGAGTCTTGAGCCACAGTGATATTAGCACAAACTTTCAACTTCCAAGGAGATGCGAGAGGCTAGAGATTGAGTTCGGTCATGTAGCCAGTGATACCATCGATTATGCCTACATAATGAAAGTTCAGTAAAAACTCTGGGCACTGTGGCTTGGTGAACACATAGATATGCGAGGAGGATGGTGGGTCCCGATTCCATAGGGAGAATGCATGGAAATTCTGTATGTGAGACCTCCCAGACCTCACTCTATATGAATTTTCATTGGACCAGTCCCAATTTGTATCCTTTACAAAAATACCCTGATAATCATATGGGTAACACTCTCCTGAGTTCTGTAAGTCATTCTAGAATATTATCAAACCTGAAAGGATAGTAAAACCTCCAAAATTTGCAACTAGTTGATCAGTTGATCGGAAGTGCAGGTGGTCTGGGGACCCTGAACTTGCAGCTGGTCCCTGAAGTGGGGGTAGTCTTATTGGGGACTTCCGTTAAACCTTGGAGTCTGATGCTAACTGTAGGTGATTCACATTAGAATTGAATAGTAGTATTATAAAGATTTTATTTATTTATTTGTCAGAGAGAGAGAGAGGCAGGCAGAGGGAGAAGCAGGCTCCCCACTGAGCAAGCAGCCTGAAGATGCAGGGCTCTATCCCTGTCCCCTGGGATCATGACCCAAGCCAAAGGCAGATGCTTAGCCCACTGAACCATCCAGGCATCCCCAAATAGTAATACTATGGCAACAAAGTTGCCATAGGAACGTCAAAGTTCCTCTTCTAGGAAAAGATGCCTCAGAGCATTAAGAGAGTGCCAATATCAAATTGTCCATGCAGGTCAAGGCAGGGACACTATCAGGGCCCAATTAGCATGGGGTCATGTGGAAGGAGGTTGAGGGCAGGCAGGAATGAGATAGAGGAGTTTGGCCTCAAAGTTCCATTTGGAAGTGAAGTAGAAATTATGAACCAGGACATAAGGTAAGTCATGAAAAGTACCTATATGTTGTGGGGCACTAGAGTTCAGTGCTCAAATGGATAAGCTCCTCTGTCCCTAGAGGCAGGCACATTGTCCCCCAGAGGCTTTGACACAGAGCCACAGCCTCTTGATGGTGGAGTATCACCAGCAATGGAGTATCATGAGCAATGGAGCATTACCAGCAATGGAGCACCACCACCAGCAAGAGTTGTTGGAAGGAAGCTCTGTATTTCCCCAGGGCTGGTTTTCTGAGTAAGACTGAGCTGAAACAGCTAGTGCTGGAATTACAGTTGCTATGGATGGATGGATCTGGAGTCAGTAAGTATAAGATTTAAATAATTTAAATTCTTCCCATAAGTGGCTTCTTAAAAAAATATGCTGAACATACAATAATTTGAATACATCTTGTGTCTTGCATTTCTTGATATGGTTGAATGGGAAGCTCTTGTCAAGGGTGGGATGTCACAGAGCAAGGTCAGTTGACAGACTTCCAAGAGGCGGCATTCGTCCCCAATAATCTGCCACTGTCCAGGGTCTTTCTCAGCTTTCCAGGAGCGTCATTTTCATCTTGCTCAGACAAGCTGACTTACACTGATGTAAACGTCGGGAGTCTCGAGTATATAACCCAAATGTGTGTGAATTCATAATATATCAATAAGAATGGGCTTACTCTATACACAGAATCACTTAGGAAAAAAAATGTATAAAAGTGTTATGGGGTGAGCATGCAGTTAAAAGAAATCGGTCAAACCGCCCTTAGAATGTCTGATGCTCTGAAACCCCGGTGAGACGGAGGGTGTCCATCCCCACTGTGGGGATGGCACGCCCACGCTGCCTAGCCTTCCACCTTCCTGCGGGGCATTGGTCAGGCCCTGCAAAGCTGTGCAACTAACCCTTTTCTTTGCTTTCTTTATTGATCAGTGCTCTCTGCTGATTGATTCATCTTTCTTTAGATGTGTTATTAACTGTAATCAGGTCACTGCCAAATCTCGCAGGCCTGAGAGCCATTTTGTCTCTTTATCAAAGTGACTTTACATCGCTCTCCGCTGGCCCATCAGGGAGCGATTTTATGTTTCACTCTCAAAGTACTATTTTCCGAATTTTCTCCTGATTTAAAAACACATTTTTTTAAAAGATTTTATTTATTTATTTGACAGATAGAGATCACAAGTAGGGAGAGAGGCAGGCAGAGAGAGAGAGGAGGAAGCAGGCTCCCTGCCAAGCAGAGAGCCGGATGCGGGGCTCGATCCGAGGACTCTGGGATCATGATCTGAGTGAAAGGCAGAGGCTTTAACCCACTGAGCCACCCAGGTGCCCCAAAACACATTTTAACTGGAAAATACACAAAAACATAAACATCATTCCTAATTCCACCGCTTCATTGGGACATATCTTCTCTTACAAAGTTTGTTTCTGGGTTGCTGTGAGTATTCTGTTTTATTTATTCACGTGTTTATCGGTTCCTCTAATAAATAGAGAAATAACTGAGAGATAATTTGCATATAAAATCCACCTATTTCAAGTGTACAACTCAGTGTCGTTAGCAAATACACGGAGTTGTATCCCAATCCATTTCCGTTAGTGCAAATTGATTTGCAGACAATCTCCATTCCTCCCTCCATTCCTCCTTCCAGTTCCAACAACCATGAATCTATATTCTGAATCTACAGATCTGCCTTTCTGGACATTTCATAGAGGCGGAATCATGTGATCTGTTACTTACCATAACGGTTTTGGGGCTCATCCATGCTGCAACTTGTATTTACAATTCGTTCCTTTTTATTGCATCATAGACTTCCGTTGTGTGGCTATGCCACATTGACTTATCTACTCACTGCTTGGTGCAAGTTTGAATGGTTTCCACTCTTTGGTTATTATGGATAATGACGCTGTGAGCATTTACGTGCGAGTCTTTGTATGGACATACGTTCTCATTTCTCTTGGGTAGACACCTAGAAGAGAAATTGCTGCACTATATGGTAAATTTATGTTTAGCCTTTTAAGAGACTGTCACATTTTTTTCTAGAGTGGTCGTGCCATTTGGAAATCCCACCAACAAGGTATAAAGTTTCCAGCGTGTTCACATCATTGCCAACACTTGGTACTGTCTGACTTTTTGAAGGTAGCCATTCTAAGTGGTTAAAAAGCAGTATCTCACTGTGCTGTTAATTTGCATTTTCCTAATAACTAATGATGTTACGTATCTTTTCATGTACTTATTAGCCATTTGTATATCTTCTTTGGGGAAATGTTCATTAAGCTTTCTGTCTCTATTTAAAATCCAGTTGTTTGTCTTCTTATTATTGATTTCCTTTTTTTTTTTTTAATTACTATTGAGAGAGAGAGATCACAAGCAGGCAGAGAGGCAGGAAGAGAGAGAGGGAAGCAGGCTCCTTGTCAAGCAGAAAGCCCATCTCGGGGCTTGATCCCAGGACCCTGAGATCACGACCTGAGCTGAAGGCAGAGGCTTAACCCACTGAGCCACCCAGGTGCCCCCTTATTATTGATTTAAAAGAGTTCTTCATATATTCTAGATACTAGTCTTTTATTAGATATATGACTTGCAAACATTCTCTTTCTGGAACTTATCCCTTCGTTTTCTTAATGATGTCTTTTGAAATACAAAATGTTTTAATTTTGATGCAGTCTAATTTAGCATTCTTTACAACTTCCTTTATGATCTATTTTGAATTATTTTTGTGTGTATGATGTGAGGTAAGGATCTAAATTCATCTTCCTGCATGTGAATATCTAATTACTCCAGCACTGTTTGTTGCAAGACAATTCTCATTGAATTTTCTTGACCCTTTTCCAAAAATCAATTGACCATAAATATTTCCAAACTCTAAATTCTGTTCCATTAATTTATGTTTTTTCATATCAATATTATGGTGTCATGATTCAAAATGAGTTTTGAAATTGGGAAATTTGTTCTTCTTGGCAATTCTACTCTGCTTTTTTTTTTATTATTTGTTTATTTACAGCATAACTCTACTCTGCTTTTTGAGTTATAGTCACCAATTGGTATGGTTTTCTCCCACCTCTTGGGCTGTCATTGCCCACACCTGGTTGCTATCAGGGTATCCAGTTACTAAACATTCTCCTCCTTCCTCTCCTCCACCTCCTCCTCCTTCTCTTTCTTCATGTTCTTCTCACCAGCTCTTGTCAATTACATGCTTTGGTCTGGAAATGAAAGAACACTGTCTTATATTGATGTCATGTTTTCTATTTCTCCCACCATGCATGGGTCACTGGCTCAGAGAGGACTGGGAAATAAAAGCCCCCGATAGAGTTTTAGAATGGAGAGCACTCTCTCACTCACTCCTATATTGACACATGAAGTTCATAATAAAGGAGGCAATTGTCAACTGTTTTCACTGGTTTGACTTTACCCAGGGAACTGAATTCATATCTGGACACACAATAGGAGTTTTTCCAGTACATACAATTTGGTTTCCCTCTGAGACATCAACTTTTTCCTCACCTAAGACCATGCACTTCCAGGAAAGTTTTCTGTATTTCTTACTCCTGATGGAACAGCATACCACACTCTTTTGGTAACAGTGTTTAGCTTAGAAGAAAACATGTGACACATTCAGAACTGCTAATATACAATGAGACTTGCTCTGGATTTCTGGAAGGGTCCCACATCGCTCTACTAGACTTGAGACTGCAAAAAGGTAAAGCTGTATTTTTTAACCATGTTGCTCTTCTTAGGGAAAAGTCTCCCTGGATTTCTTTCTTAGAGAAATGGAGCTGTGAAATGAGAGGGGTGGTGAATCTTGATTTTGGCCATCTTCTGTGAGCCTCTGTTTAAAACCATGCCTTGAATGAAACTTATTCTGGAGTTTTTAATTAAGTAAGACCATAGGTCTCCTTTTTGCCTAAGCTAACTGGCTTTTTGGTTTCTTTGTGTTTTTTGTTTGTTTGTTTTTGTTTTTGTTTTGTTTTGTTTTCCTTTATGCGACCAAAATACTTATTATTGATTCAGTTTAAGAGAGACACTGTTAATTTAGAATAAACCCAGAGAAGAATTGCCAGGGCAGTGAGTGTGACCAGAACTGTGTCAAGGGGAAAGAAATAGAAGAGTTTGACTTAAAGAAAGAAGGTCTGGTGAGTATGTGTCCCAGGAGAGGACAGATAGTAACAGTATGGGGGAGGAAACTAAAGAAAGAGATTATCTCCAAATATTTAATTAGAATTATTGATAGGAAGTTCCTGGGAAACATATTTCAACTAATAGTGTTAAAATTTTAACAACTTTATGTATATATAAAGGGAATGAATTACACTGACAATGTTTGCTATGTCCAGAAGGTTTTTTTTTTTAAGACTTTATTTATTTATTTGACAGACAGAGCTCACAAGTAGGCAGAGAGGCAGGCAGAGAGAGAGAGGAAGAAGCAGGCTCCCTGCTGAGCAGAGAGCCCGATGCGGGGCTCCATCCCAGGACCCTGAGATCATGACCTGAGCCGAAGGCAGAGGCTTTAACCCACTGAGCCACCCAGGTGCCCCAGTCTGGAAGGGTTTTAAATGATTTATCGGAGATATTGTAGAGTGAATTCAAGTGACCCAATGGATGATGTTTTTTAGAACTTTAGTCATTTGAATATCATCTTTACAATTTTTGCCATATGGGAAAGGTACAACTTGTACCATCTTTTATTAGTATTTTCCTTGAATCAACTCTTTATTCTTGTCTAAAAAAGTTTATTTTAGAATGAAACTTGAAATCACTTCAATAATTTTTTTTTTAAAAAATCAGTGGCCCCCTAAAAATGTAATAAAACAAACTGATGTTATTAAATCCTAATTAGAGTTTGCATGGCCAAAGCTCTGTGTCTGTGATCTGGGCTGTCTTTGTTAAAAGGGAAATTAATAGTTGAAGATATGATAACACCAAACTGATCATTTCTCTCTCTCTAGACAGAAGGATTAAACAAGAATTGAATAGGAACTTTTTTTTTTTTTCTCACTAAGCAATTCAGTGTTTTTAATGGCATGCCACCTAAAATCACTCATCTATTCATGTATTTGGAAAGCCTATAGCCTGGGTGTAATTCAAACCAGAGCTTCCCAGTCTTTTCACAACTCGTCACACAGAACAATATTATGTGGCACACTGGGGTAAACTAAGTCAGCCGTTCACCACCTGAGATGACTAGCCCAGGGGAGCTGACTTTGGCACAGGCAGCCCACCACCCCCACTGTTGAGGTGGAGGACATGAATATATGGACACACTAGTAACTCTTGTAGTGAGCATTCTAATAAGAGTTCTTGCCAAGAGTCTATAATTCTATACTATTTACTCTTCAAGTTTCTGGAATCCAAGAATTCAGCTTGAAGTAGTTAGTTTTTATATGTATGTCTGAGAGCTCATAGCCTGGGTAAAGATCATCTCTACACCTTCCGGAAAATTCTCTTGTGAGATACTTGGCATCTCCCTTCGTGCACATGACAGAGGAGAAGCCCTAAAATCAAGTTGCTATGTTACAATGGGAAAACGTATCCCCTCTAGCTTCCTGACCACCAAATGAAACCACAGACAACTTCTCCTCTTGGATTTATACTACCCTTTTCTCCAACTGATACACTGGAAAGTCTGACTCAGTAAAAATGGTGTGTGTGTGTGTGTGTGTGTGTGTTTAAAGAAACCTCCACAATCCTTCTGGTCTTATATGTATAAATGCACTTTAGTTCTCACAACAATTGGTTCATTCTACCCCAAATAGACAATCAGGTAAGAGGAAATCACTGTCTTTAAGAGCTTAGCTTTTGGCTGGGGCTACCTTATTTGGAAGAATTTGAAATGTTGCTATGGCTCGCTGGGGCTGGAGAACATCTGATACCAGTTTAAGATTCCATGATTCATGAAAGGATTTTGGTCTGTTCCCTACCCTTTTAGTATTTCCTCACAAATAGACTTTAGGATTTTTCTAAATGGGGGACAGATTATTTCTTTGAGTTTATTTCTGTTTTTTCCTGCATTGTCTTTTTTTTTCTAATTACGGTGATTTACTGTCACTAGTGTTTTCCTTTTGAGTTCTCTGAGTCCGGGTGGGAGATCATTTTTGGCTTCAGACTGGAATGTCCCAGAATAACTGCTGTTTAACAGGCTACTTGTGTGTTGCAATTTTAAGGGACTCTCATAGTTGAGGCTGAGATCTATCTATAGGCACCAAATAGAGTGGGAATATTTATGTTTCTGATTTCTGTAAGAGTCCCATCACTCCAAAGTACATTTAGTCCAATTCTTTACTCAGACCTGGACTAAGCAAAGCAGTGAGTGGACATCAAAGAATGTTCTATAGACTGAGTGTTTGTGTCATCTAAAATTCATGAGTTGAGACTGTTTCTGGCTAGTTTTGCTGTGAGCATCTTTGTCACAAATGTTTTTGCTGCATAACTAATTGGTTGTCAGGCAAGTTTGCCATAAAAGACAAAAATCACGAAAAATAAAAGAGGGACATTCATTAAAAAGGATATAATGAAACATGAAAAATGAATGAGAAAACTTAAAAGAATGGACTGCAAAATGCAAAACATTGGAATATATCCAAAATATGTAGCATAGGTTCATGGCAATATTGCCCAAATAACCGATTTTATTTTGTGAATTATACCTAAGTATATGTCTTCAAAATATTTAATTTAAAACAAAAACAAAACAAAACCCAAACCAAAAAATCTTTCATTCATAGCATTATCTTTTTTTTTTTTTTTTTTTTTTTGCTTTTGACTTGTTTCCTTGTTCGGCATCATGCTTTATCTTTTTTCCCTAAAATTTCTTCCTTCCTTCATTAAGAGAGGTATCAGTTTCTAAATACTAGGATGCATATTTGTAGATGTGCTTTGTATTGAGCTGTGAAAGCCTTTCACATTGTTACTTGTTTTTAGCATATTGTTACATCTCCATTTATAGATGTTCCAAAATTCCATGGGCAATGAAGATTAAAACTCTGTGCCACTGTATAGACCATAATGAAGGCTAAGATTTATATAATATATATCTACAATTTAAAAATGGATCCCCACATTAATGGAAAAAGGAAAAAAAACTATCAACAAGTTATTTTTTTAAATCATTTGCAGCAAAATTGCCTTAAGGACAATTAGTTATGCAGTGAAAATGCTTGCAGTGAAGATATTTACAATAAGGATACTTATAGCAGAAATACCTGACAAAGTTTTAACTTCAGTCCCAGATATGATGGTATTTGGAAGTGGAGTTTTGGGGAGCTAAGTAGGTCACGAATGGGATTCATGTCCTTTAACAAAAACAAACAAACAAACAAAAAAAACGAGGCCCAGAGAGCTCCCTTTCCCCTTCTGCCATGTGAAGACACAGCGAGAAGACAACTGTTTGGGAATCAGATACCCAGTCTGTTGGTACCTTGATCTTGGCCTTTCCAGATTCCCAAACTGCAAGAAATACGTGCATGTTGTTTAAGCCACTCAGGCTATGGTATATTTGTTGTAGCAGCCCGAACACATTAAGACTAAATGCTATAGTAAGAGGCAGGATTTTAATTATGAGTGCTTTTCAGTTATCCTGGGACCTTGTTAAAATACAGATTCTTTCAAGGTTCTGAATCAGTAGGTCTATACTGGGGACTGAGAAGTTGCCTTTCTGACAAAGTCCTGGATGCACCATATTTTGAGAACCATTGGTCTAAAGTATTTCCCAAATTTGCCTGAAGACAAGACCTACCAGAGGTGGATGTTAGATATATAGAATACTAAATCTTTCCTTTAAGAATATTGATTCAGGGGTGCCTGGGCGGCTCAGTTGCCTTTCTGACAAAGTCCTGGATGCACCATATTTTGAGAACCATTGGTCTAAAGTATTTCCCAAATTTGCCTGAAGACAAGACCTACCAGAGGTGGATGTTAGATATGTAGAATACTAAATCTTTCCTTTAAGAATATTGATTCAGGGGTGCCTGGGTGGCTCAGTGGATTAAAGCTATGCCTTTGGCTCAGGTCATGATCCCAGGGTCCTGGGATGGAGCCCCGCATCGGGCTCTCTGCTTAGCAGGGAGCCTGCTTCCTCCTCTCTCTCTCTGCCTGCCTCTCTGCCTACTTGATCTCACCTGTCAGATAAATAAATGTGATCTCTGCCTGTCAGATAAATAAACAAAATCTTTGAAAAAAGAAAAAAAGAATATTGATTCAGAGGGGTGCCTGGGTGGCTCAGTCGGTTAAGTGTCCAACCCTTGATCTCAGCTGGGGTCTTGATCTCATGGTCTTAATCTCAGGGTCATAAATGCAAGCCCTACATTGGGACTTAAAAATATATATATATATATGTGTGTGTGTGTGTATATATATATAAATTAAAAGATAGATGGATAGATAGATAGACAGATGATAGACTGATTGATTCAAACATCTGCATTGGGATCTTCAGTCTGCCCTTTCAAGAGCCCCTTCATGCTCTGGTTCCAGACTACCTCTTCCCCTGATCTACTAGGACTCCTCTACCTCTCCACTCATTCATTTTCCTCCCTCCCTTTCAATCTGTGTCTTTCTCTCCCCGCCGCTCGCCCCCTTTCTTCCCACATATATTTGTTGAGCATCTCTTTAGGATATGGATCTGAATAAGAGAGATAGACTCTGCTTTTACAGACAAATAGGTAAGTAAACATAAATAAATAGGAGAATTACAGTTTGCAACACAAGCTAAAAAGGAAATCAGTATGGCGATACAATGCAAAGGGGTAAAACCGAGATAGGAAACCATTTAAGCCAAGGTTGTGAAGGGTGTTCTCTAAGGAAGAGAGCTAATCTAAAATTCATATCCAACCCTCCAATCTAAACCATACTACTTGCTGAATGTGCCTGTGTTTGGGGGACACATTGCCTGTGTTCATGCTGTTTCTTTCACCATGAATGCCTCCTCACCAATCCCATCTACCAATTAAAACCAACCTAAATGCCACCGCCCTCATCCGGGTTCCCCAGCCACATGTGAGATCTCACCCCCTCTGAGCCCTTGAAGCAGCTGCTACATTTCTGATCTTGTCTTGATCATTCTGCCTTAAATTGTAGTTGTTTTGTAATAATAATGGGTGCATTTTGTGAAAGCACACTATTAATTTACATACATTATCTCAATTAGTCAACAACACTGGCAGGTGATCTTATTACCTCCATGTCATAAAGAAAGAAACTAAAACTTGGGAGAGTCTGAGTAACTTGCCGGAAGTCTCAGAACAAATGAGTGACAGAGCTGAGATTCAAATATGCCCTCCCAGTTGATCAGTCCTATCTTCTAGAGCAAATCTCAGGCAACATGGGAGAAGTGACTGCTTTGTCTTTATATCCTTCAATTAAAACAAACAATAAAATCGACTTGCAGAAGAGCTCTAACATTTATGAAACACAAAGAAAAAAAGAGAAGAGAACAGAATTGCCCTCCCAAATTATATTATTTTAATAAGATGCTGTAACAGAGTATCAATGGCTTAAACAACAGAAATTATTGTCTAACAGCTCTGGAGCCTCGAAGTCTGAGATGAAGGGGTTGGTAGGACCATACTGTCTCTGAAGGTGCCTGGAAAGTATTTGATCTGTGTCTTTCTCCTAGCTTACAGTAGATCCTTGGCTTATGGAAGCATAATTCCAACAAATCTGCACATTGTGTTCTCCCTATGTATGAAGCTCTATGCCCAAATTTCCTCTTTTTATTAGAACACCAGTCATGCTGGATTAGGGGCCCTCCTACTGACCTTGGTTTAATTTAACTAATCACACATGCAACAATCCCACTTTCAAATAGGGTCAGATTTTGAGGTGGGGACTCAGACTTCAATATATGAAATTTTAGGGGACACAGCTCAACCCACAATGTAATTATACCACCTAGCATCTATCACAATGCTGTCCCCTAAGCCAGGCAACCTGATGTAGTTGTTCTAGTTGTCTGTCCTAAAACCAACATTACAGAGGGGTCACATGATTTAGACACATTGTATTGCGCTAACATGGAACCTGATTTTAGCTTTGGTCTTTGAAAGATTCTGTCAGTCTGACATCAATATTAGCTTTTCACATAAGTCAAAGAGGTCATCTACTTAGTATCAAAAACCTGGTCTACTTGAAGCTACTCTCACCTGTGATTCCTTCCGCCTCTCATGAAAGGGGTGAGTCAATTTCTGCGGATAACATTACAGTCCATACAAGTTATGTTTGATGGTGCTTAAAATGCTTAAATTTTATTTCCAAATGGGTTTAGCTTAGTGAGTTTCACTAAGTTTCAGCAGTAAAAGGAAATGAAATATTAATATCAAGAACTATTCCTATCCAGAAAGAAGTTGGGCTGGTAAAATTTAGGAAGCCCTAAATGGGAAATGATCTCTACACAGTATATCATAATGCAAAATAGGTTAGAATGTTGCAAAGTCAAAAATTTAAATGTGAAGTTCAACCAAGCACAAAGTGAAAGGGCATGTAAATGTGAAGAATATTGAAGAGGCCAAGTGTGGCATTTGGCTTAAGAGACTGCAGAATTCCTGAGGGGAGGGACTCTCCTCTGACTCAGCTTTGCTCCACCGCAGGGCCTAGCCCAGGGCGTTACACAGAATCACTTTTAATACCTTAAGCTGAATGAAGTGTTTTTTGTTTGTTTGTTTGTTTGTTTTTTCTTTTTTGAACTTATCTTAACCCTCTTGATAGAGATAGGAAGCATTTAGTTTCGCTGAAGAAGTTAAATAAAGATGGGTAGTTTTTTAAGATATGCCAGGAACTGTTTTAAGTACAAGCAGCGAATGAGGTAAACTCTATTATCTCCACCCTAAAGCTAAGGGGACAGAAAGATGAAATAGCTCACACAACTAGGAAATGGTAGCCATGGGAATTCACACGTAGGCTGTTTACACTGAAAGCCCACATTCTGAACCTGTACAATATATCAGTTAACACCACTGGTGAGCAGCCAGAGAGAGCTTTTTTTTTTCTTCTCCTAAAGAATTCTTCCATTGAGGTGTTTACTGTCAGCTAATCAGTGTGTTACTCCTGCTGAATTTAACAAATTCAGTGTGGTGACTAAGCATTCCATCTTTGATAGTTCTCCAGACCTAAGTTAAAGTCCTGGCTTTGGCATAGCTTGGCTATGTAACCCTGTGCTACAAACTTTTCTAAGACTCCATTTCGTCATCTATAAAATAAGGCCGATGATTCTTACCTCATAGAATTGTCATTACATGTTTATAGCGTTAGACATAGTGCTTGATACATAACAGAAACTCAAATGATCTCTAAATTGTATACCTATTTTATAAGTAGTATTTCATTGTATGGATATACGCAATTTGATTATTCACTGTTGATATTTGGATTGTTACTAGCTTTTAACTATTACGAACATTCTTTTTTTTTTAAGATTTTTATTTATTTATTTGACAGACAGAGATCACAAGTAGGCAGAGAGACAGGAAGAGAGAGAGGAAGGGAAGCAGGCTCCCTGCTGAGTAGGGATCGGGGCTTGATCCCATGACCCTGAGATCATGACCTGAGCCAAAGGCAGAGGCTTTAACCCACTGAGCTACCCAGGCGTCCCTACTATGAACATTCTTACACATGTCTTTGTATAAACTTACATTTTAGTTTCCCTTGGGTAAATTCCTAGAGTGGAACAGGGCATGTTTAGTTTGTAAGAAATCGCCAAAGGAGTTGAAGAAACTTTCGAAAGGAGTTATACCATTTGATATTCCCACTAGCCATGTATGAGAATTCCAGTCCCTCCCCATTCTTGTCAGTGCTTGGTATGGTCAGTTTTATTTATGTATTTATAGAATTTATTTTACTGTGGTTAAAAAAAAAACCATAGGATTTACCATTTTCACTATTTTTAAGGGTACAGTTAAGTGGTGTTAAGTATATTTGCATTGTTGTGAAATATTGTATGTAATGTTGCTAGGAAACATCCTCAGAACCTTTTCTTTTGGCAGAACTGAAACACTATCCCCTTTAAACAATCCCCCCCAAGCCCCCTCACCTCGCCCCTGCCAACCAGCATTCTATTTTCTGTCTCTGAATCTGGCTACTTTATATAACACTTATAAGTGAAATCATACAATATTTGTCCTTTTGTGACTGGATAATTTCAGTTAGCATGACATCCTCAAGATTCATCCACGTCGCAGCTTGTGATAAGATTTCTTTCTTTTTAAAGATGATATAGTACTCCTTCATATGTGTAGACCACATTTTGTTTATCCATCTGTCTGCCGATGGACGTTTGTGTTTTTCCACCTCTGGCTATCGTGAATAGCACCACTATGAGCATGGATGTACAAACATCTCCTGGACCACGCTTTCATTTCGGTGAACTATGTATCTGGAAGTGGGTTTGTTAAATCATATGGTAGTTCTACTTAAAATAAAATGACTAATTAAATTAGTAATTAATTTAAGGTAATTAATTAAATGAATAACTAAAATAGTATGAGGCAGACGCCTGGGTGGCTCAGTCGGTTAAGCATCTGCGTCTGCCTTTGGCTCAGGTCATGATCCTGGGATCCTGGGATCCAGTCCTGCATCAGGCTTTCTGCTCAGCGAGGAGCCTGCTTCTCTCTCTGCCCCTCCCCTTGCTTGTGCTCTCTCTCTGAAATGAAATGAAATGAAATGAAATGAAATGAAATAGTATAAGGAACCGCCATACTATTTTCCAAGATGGTTGCACTGTTTAAAAATCCCACCAACAACGCTCCAACTTCTCCACATCCCTGTCAGCACTTTTTGTCTGCGTTCCTTCCTTCCTCCCTCCGTCCCTCTATTCCTTCTTTCCTTTTTCCCTTTCTTCTATTCTTCCCATCTTTCTTTCTTCTTATAGTAGCCATCCTAATGAGTATATAGTGATATCTCATTGTAGTTTTGATTTTGCATTTCTCTGATGATTGGCGATACTGAGCATTTTTTCATATGTTTATTGATCCAGATGTTGAACCATCCAGGAATAAATTCTACTTGGTCATGGTGTATAATCCTTTTAAGGTACTATTGAATTGAGTTTGCTAGCATTTTGTTGAGGATTTCTACATAGTATTCATTGGGGATATTGGTCTGGAGTTGTCTTACACTGTCTTTATCTGGCTTTGGTATCAGCGTAATACTCATAGAACGGATTTGGATATATTCCCCCTTCAATGTTTTGCAAGAGTTTGAGAAGGATTGGAGTTAATTCTTCCTTAAATATTTGGTAGAATTTTCCAGTGACACCGTCCGGTCTTGGGCTTTTCTTTGTTAGGAGGTATATATATTTTAATCCTTTTCCTTGGAAACTAGAGAGACTATGCATGATTTGGGAATGAGACTATCAAACAATGGCCAAAGAAGAATAATCAATCCATTCTATGCCTTCTCTTTTGTCTGGTCACCCAGAAGTATATTACCTGCTATGATGATCATCGCCTGTCCGTCACTTGAAATTATTTTTATCTGTGCATTCACCTGAACCTACTTTCCCTTCCACATCAATTCAAGACCCCTTTTCAGAGTCCTGACCCACCTTCCCAAGTAACTGCATACAGTTTAGAGATCTTTTGAGAACCAAACTGCTAGCTATGTGAGACTCAAGTCTTACAAACTGATGACTACCTGTAATTTGTGTCTGAAACATGACTTCTGTATTTTCTTACAATCTAATCTTTAGTCTTTTCCTGATACTCTAGGCCAGACATCTATGAACCAGGGGAATCTGTTGGGAGGTTTTTGTTTACTGATGCAATCTTGTTAGGTAGGAGTTGTGGTCTGTTCAGACTTTCTTTTTCTACATGATTCAGTCTCCATAGGTTGTCTGCTTTAGGAATTTTTCCATTTCTTTTAAGTTATCCAATTTTTTGGCATATAATTGTTCTTAGTAGTATCTTATAATCCTTTTTATTTCTGTAACATTGGTTGAAATGTCCTCTTTCATTTCTGATATTAGTTGAGATTTTTTCCTCATTTTTTCTTAGTGAATCTAAGGGCCTCTCAATTTTGTTGATCTTTTCAAAAAGAATTTATTTATTTATTAGACAGAGAGAGAGAGCACAAGTAGGCAGAGAGGCAGGTGGCGGGGGGGGGGGGGCGCGGGGAGAAGCAGGCTCCCCACTGAGCAGGGAGCCCGATGTGGGCCTCGATCCCAGGACCCTGAGATCATGACCTGAGCCGTAAGGCAGAGGCTTTAACCCACTGAGCCATCCAGGCGCCCCTCAAAAAGCAATTCTTAGCTTTGTTGATTTTTTTCTATTCTCAATTTCAATAATTTCTGCTTTAATCTTTGTTATATCCTTAAGATAATAAATTTTGTTATTTTTAAAATCACAATTAAACATTTTTTAATTAAAAAAAATAAAGAAAGATTGAGTGCCTGGCTGGCTCAGTCAGTAGAGCATGTAACTCTTGATTTCATGGTTGGGAGTTCGAGCTCCACATAGAGCTTACCTAGGAAGAGAGGAAGAAAGAAAGAAAGGAAGGAAGGAAGGAAGGGAGGGAATCAGTTTGTTTGGGGGAAGGAACAGGAAGAAGGGATTATAAAGGGTCATGAGGAAACTTCTGAGGCTAATGGATTTACTTGATTGTGGTGATGTGGTTTCACAAATATAAATATACGTCAAAACTCATCAAATGGTACACTTTACATAGGTGCTGTTTATTGTATGTCATTATACCTCAAAAAAGCTGCCAAATTGCAGATTTTCTAAAAACAAATCATATTTAAATTTGTAAGTATACATTACTACAAGTGATGATTTTTAAAGATTTTGTTTGTTTACTTGAGAGAGTGAGTGAGAGAGAGCACAAGCAGGGTAAAGAACAGAGGGAGAAGCCTGATGTGGGACTCAATCCCAGCACTCTGAGATCATGGTCTGAGCCAAAAGCAGACTCTTAACCAACTGAGCCACCTAGGCACCCAACTACAAGTGACTTTTTCTTAAGTGTTGTCTATTCAAAATTCCTTAATTAAAAAGTCAGTATATTTGTCTCCTTTACATTTTCCTGGCTCTCCAAATTTTGATTCTGATCTCCTGTTACAATTCTGAGTCCATTTCTCTCAGTTTTCTTCAGAAGAGGTAGTACCTACAAGAACTACAAGTTCAACAGAGATATACTCGAAACGATTTTTCAATTAGGATTTCATCATGATATCTTCAGATAGACAGTCATCCCATCAAAAGAGATTGTGTCAATGAGATGATGTTGTTTTCTCAGTTTTTTAAAGCATATAGCATTTATGACATTATTGCACACTTTATATGTTTAACTTAGAAGTCTATTTTTTAATTTTTAAAAAATATTTTATTTATTTACTTAAAGAAAGAGCAAAAGGGGCGCCTGGGTGGCTCAGTGGGTTAAACCTCTGCCTTCAGCTCAGGTCATGGTTCCAGGGTCCTGGGATGGAGCCCCATATTGGGCTCTCTGCTCAGCAGGGAGCCTGCTTCCCCCTCTCTCTGCCTGCCTCTCTGCCTGCTTGTGATCTCTCTCTCGCTCTGTTAAATAAACAAATAAAAAATAAAATATTAAAAAAAAAAGAGCAAGAGAGAGAGAGAGCATTAGCAGGGGTACGGTCAGAGAGAGAGGGAGAAGGAAGCCCTGCACTGTGCAGCGAGCCCGATATGGGGCTCAAACCCAGGACTCTGAGATCATGATCTGAGCTGAAGGCAGATGCTTAGTTTAACTGATTGAGCCATCCAGGCTCTCCCAAAAGTTTATTTTTAAAGAGCTTTATTTATCAACAACAAAACCAGCAATGTACCCCAGATGGCTTTAAGATGGTTATTGGGTTGTAGAACTTATGCAGTTTAAACCACTGATGTGACTACTTTCACACTATTGCCTTTAAATAAATCTAAAACCAAAAATATTTGTTAAAACAAACTGAACCTAAAACACTAAGATGTACTATAAAATAAATGAAAAAAAAATTTTTTTAAGTAGGCTCTACACCCATCATGGAGCCCAGTGTGGGGGCCCAAACTCATGAACATGAGATTAAGACTGAGCTGAGACCAAGAGCCAGATGCTCAACTCCTGAGCCACCCAAGCAGCCAAGATGCAGTCAAATGCTCTACCACTGAGCTATACCCCCCAAGCAGCCAAGATGAAACATGTTTTAAGGTAGCCGGACCTATGTGCTGTTGGGGATTCTTTTCTTTGATTCTTAGTGATGACCAAGGTCCTCACACCAGGTTCACTGCTATCGCAAGATTCTTCCCTGCTTTTGTCTTCAAAACTAGAAATTCGTCCCTTCATCTCACTGATTCCATTATATACGCTACCCCTTTGGAGACATAATGGCAACTTCAACTCCACATGGTGGCTTCATCTGCAAAGTAAATCTTACTAGTTCCAATCACCCCTGTGGAAGGCTATGGCTTCTGTGTAATTTATTCAGCATTTTGTTCAAAAGATATTTACTGAGCGTCAAACTATGTGCCAGGGCTCTTAACCAGAGGCACAGTAGCAAATAAGAAAAACAGAGTCACTCTCATGGAATTTATAGTCTAATTGGAAGACAGATATTGAATAAGCAATTATAAGATTGATGACTGTTACAATAAAGGAAATACAGGATGTTCGCTCTGAGAAAACATTTCTTTTTTCCTCTGGGCTTCAGGAGAAAAATCCAGCAGGATAAAAAATGACGGTTTGCCCTCCAGCCCTCCGCTCCTGGCAAGCCAAAGGTAAGATTCCATGTAGGGAGTATCTGTATCAAGAACTAGAAACAAGTCCCCGTAACTATTTTTTTTCCTTCCTTTTTTAGGAATGTCAAAGCATCCTTCTTAGCAACTGGCATGTTTCCAGCTTTGCTTCTGACTGGGTAAGACTGGGTATTTATAACGATTACTTGGTTTTCTCTTGACGACTCCAGTTGTTCCCATTTTATTAGCTTTCCCGGCCTGGGAGATACTTAGAAACAACCGTCAAAAAGAGACTGAGTTCCTATATTTTTAAACAATGGCTAAGACAGTTGTTTGACAACATTTACAAATCAGTTTCAGGAGAGCCTTGAAGAGATTTGTTTTCCCCTTATGTCTTAGATTTCTTGAAATACCTGGGAGCTCTCAGAGAAAGCCTCTGCTGATTTTTAAGGCTACATCTACAAGTCAGTCGTATCTTTGCTACGAAAACCATTCGGTGGGTCTACATGCACAGTTAAGCTTGTGGGAGAGGAAGTAAATGAGCAACTTGGGTCTTCTGCGGGATCTGTGGGTTCGGCCTCAACCCCAGGGTCAGCAGCAGCCACAACAGCAGAAAAAAGGGGGTCGCATCAGGTTAAGAATACAAAAGAGAGGTAAGATGTTTTTCAAAAGGATAGCCTGGATTATTTTCAAACTGGGGCTAAGCCACATAGAAGATAAATGACATGTTTACAGGCAGAGCCCCACGGAATTTATGCCAGGCCAAGAACGCAAGCCGGCTCAAGTGAGTTACATTTTCTCCATGTTTGTCCCCCCAGCTCACAGAGGAGGGGACCGGAGCACCAGCAGCCACGGGGTTCTTGCCCCCTCCCTCAGCTTTCCAACAGCCCTGGTACGCAGGAGAGAGGTACTGGGCCTGAGAGACCAGTTCAGCATTTCTAGTGAGTCTCTATTTCTTTCGGCTGGGAAGGATGAAGAGTTGTCCTGGCAATGGACCTGCAGTGGTCAGACAGCACCTCTGTGTGAATATTAACACCTTGGAGTAGGAAGAGCCCTGAACTTTGGGAAAATCATGCAACCTCCCTGGGTCTCATTTTTTCCCCATTCTGGACACGTGGGTAGCTCAGTCAGTTGAAAGGGGTTAGGTTAGAAGCTGCGCAGCTGAGTCTCATGGGATACTTGTTAAAAGTGGGTTATTTCTGGCCCAGACCTGCAGATTCTGATTAGTGGTCGGACTTGGCAAGGGGAGGCTAGTGAGTGTGGGGTGAGAGGTGAGAGGATGGATTGTGAACTGTTTTTGCAAAGCTCTGCGGCTGATTCCTACCCGTGACCAGTACAGTTCTGCTCTAAAATCCCTCAGGGATGGTTTCTGGAGGCCACAAGGCTACTACTCCACCAGGAACGCACCGGTATTGTCCTAGATAAAGTCTCACAATGTATGCTGAGAAGAAAGCATTTGTTGCTCTCTCCTCCTGTCTCCCAAAGACGGATCTGGGTTGATCCCAGGGTTATAAACAGTGATAATAATAATAATAATAGAAAATTCCCTCCACACCAGCCACTGTTCTAAACATTTCACATGTCTCCATAAGATTCTCTCAACAATGCTGTGAGATAGAGTATTATGATTATCCCCATTTTACAGGTGAAGAAAGCAAGGCACGGAAAAGTCAAATAACATACGTGTCGTAACACAGCGAAGTGTCCTGGCTGGATTCAGGTTGGCTCAGGGGAACTTTCTGTCTGAAGAAACCCAAGAAGTGTCTCTTTTACTTTGGGTGGCAGTGGCACTTTGTGGAAAAAGCCCAGCCTTTGGCATCAAACACTTGGCCAAATTCTGGGGCTACTACTTACCAGCTGTGTGATCTTGGGTGACCTTACTTAGCTTTGCTAAGTGTCTTAGTCAGCTCAGCCTGCTGTAACAAGGTACCATAGATTGGCTGACTTCAACACCAAACAAGCATCTATTTTTTACAGATCTGGAGACTGGAAAGTCCAAGATCAAGGTGCCAGCCAGTTTTGTTTCTGGGGAGAAGTCTCTTCGTAGTTTGTAGACAGCCATCTTCTTGCTGTACCCTCACATGGCAGAGAGAGAGAGAGGGTACTGTTCTCCCTCTCCTGTCAGAAAGGCCCTAATTCCACCATGGGGGCTTCCTGTTTATTGCCTCTTCGAAATCTAATTAATGTTCAAAGTTCTACCTTCAAATTCCATCCCATCAGTGTTAGGGCTTTAACATAGGAATCTTAGGAGGGCATAAACATTCAGCCCATAGCACTAGGCCTCAATTTCTTTATCTGCAAAATATATATCACACCTATTTGTAAGGTTTAACAAGGAATAATATTTTTATAAGGCCTTAGCTCAGTCTCATAATAAAAACAAAGTAAAGTGTTCATACCTTTCCTGACTATGTATCAGGTTCTGTTGAAAAAAAATCTAAAGCATAATAACAATTTATGGAATGCCATTCTTTTGGAACTACACTAAATGCATTTATGTATTGTATTTACTGGGTCCTTCCTAACACCGCACGAGTATTATTAGTAAGTATTACTATCACTACTTTATAGATGGAGAAATTGAGAGGCTAAATATCCTCCCAAAGTCACAGCTGGTGACTAGCAGAACTGGGAATGGAAACACATTGTGGGCTCTGAGTGTTGCCGCTTCTGTTTATATGAGAATATATGAAATTCATTATTTAAAATGGTCATGAAATAAATGTAGATGAATATTTTTACCTAAGAGTTCCAAGGTTGCAAGGAATGTTTACTAGGAGCCTCACAAGGAGAGAATTCAACTCTTTCATCTTAATGATGACTTTATTTGCTTACTAGAAATAAGAATACACAGGGAGGGGCAATTGGGGAGATATTAGTCAAAGGGCATAATAGTTTCAGTTACACAAGATGCCTAAGTCCCAGAGATTCACTGCACAGCACAGTGTATATAATTAACAATACTGTATTGTATACCTAAAAAACTGGTAAGAGAGTAGATTGTATATTGAATTTTCTTATTAAAAAAGAGGGAGGGTGGGAACTTTCAGGGGTGATGATTATGTTTGTTACATTGTTTATAGTGACAGTTTCATGGGTGTATGCTTATCTTCAAACTCATCAAGGTATATACATTAAATATGTACAGCTTTTTTTTCTATGTCAATCATACCTCTCTCTCTATATAGACACATGATCATACAATGGGACAAAATGGCCAAAAAGGAATACAGTTGCCCTGATCTCTGTTTTGTCCCCTGATCTCTGTTTTGCCCCCCCACCCCAACCTCTTGACATCTATTACCAAAAGCCAACTTCAAGGAGAGAAATATAGCTCTGAAATCATTGAGCCTGAGGGCATCACTCTTTTCTAGAATTCTTTAGTGTGTGAGCTGTCACCCAGCCCCTAGTTTTCTGTTTCTGACTCATCAAAGGGGTATAGATACATTTACGCTTTCTCCTTTGGAAGAATTCTTCTGTGACCTTCTCCACCTCCAGCCCAGCCTGCAGGCTGAACATGTTGGTTAAAGACAGAAAAACTTAATTTTTAGAGAAACCGATAAACAAACTGGGATTGAGTTTCCTTTTTAGGAGAAAATCTTCTCGATTAAAAAAAATCAGTATTACTTTTAATATTGAAAAAATGTGTTGGTTAGGAAACTCTTGGAAAAAAGTATCACAGTAGTACTGAAATTTTTTTTGAAGAAATTGCAGTATAATCACAAAACCACGCAACTGGTATTAGAAACAAAGGCACTGACAGAAAAACCTCTTTTCCAACATTACCAGAAAAATGATGATAACCACCGAATCTCTGTTTGGCAGGATCCAAACCTTGGCTACTCAAGATAAACCACGAGAGAGGCTGGAGGTCAAGTCTGGGAAATGCCAGAGTAGCCACACTATTCATCCCACCAACCCCAGACAGTTAATCAATCACAAAGACTGAAAAATGAACAACGAGGACTTCTAGAATTTAAAGAAGTTAACCCTGGGGATCTTGGCACCGTTGATGCAATGGTCCCTCAAGTTAACACTGAACAAACCATACCATTAGCCGAAGAAAGATAAACAATATATGTGGGATTCTGGCGCAGCTGGCTTGAGCCACTCTGGGGACTAGATCTAGTAGGAGTGGCCTGGTAATAAATAACATTTTGCGATAATTAAACAAGGATTGTTACTCACAAAAATTGTGGCACAATGCCAAGAAGTAAGCCAGAATTTATTCATATGTTTTTGTGTTTTAATCTTGCTGCTGACTTTATCTTTCCAACTTGTAATTTTGATATGGTCCAACTTTCCTCATCTACTTAGTTTCAGTTTTATTTAATCATTATAGAAATAAGCTGAAGTCCCGTAGAGAAATCTGTTAGCCACTCAACAGTTAAATACTTATTAAGATGATGACAGCAAGAAATTCTCTCTTTTTTCTTTCCTCTCTCTTTTTTAAACAAAGATTGGTTTAGAATAGGGTGATCTCAGGCCTAAAGTATTTGGCTTTCCCCTTTGTTCGGGACTCCTGGCAAAGCAGGGGTGGTCTGGAGATCTACAATTAAGAAGACAGTCCCCCTTCCCTCATCTTTTGCTCCAAGCTTTACATGTATAAATTAAGCCTTTGGGGTTTTATAAGGTGCTAGCACTTTTAAAGACTGTTGAAATTATTGCTGTTTTGGTTAACAGATTTGTAATTATTGTAACTAACCTCAGCCAAAAGTTGGACGAGAGATTTTTGCAAATTCAAACAAAACCTACTAGTATTACTTTACAAAACAAAAAACAAACAAATGAAATAACTCTGCTTCCATAATTAATTTCAAAGGACAACCATCAAAACAGTAGTCTTCCCCCAAAGAGTGAGAAAAATTTTAAAGTATGTATTTTAAGGGATTTTGCAACTGCAAAACAGACCAAAGTCCCTCCACTGAAAATCTGAAGTTAATAAACTGCTCAGAAATCTTGCAAAGCTAATGAAGGAGACCTGTCTCCTTGAGCTGTCCCTGATACGCTATAGTTGAGGGAAGAAAAAGCTCCTTTTCCCACCCTTCCCCCATGCGAAGTGCTGGAGCTAGGGGCTTGCTAAGAGGCCCCACCTGAAGGAGGGGTTGATCCTTTCCCTGGAGCCTGGGTCCAGTGAGTCCTGCTAGGACAGGAGGCAGGTTGAGTACATATTCTGGCTGGAATTCGCGAAAAAGAGGCACAGCCAGCATGGGGCAGAATCACAGTCCTCCAGATCCACAGGGGCTATTAGTTTCCCAAACTGTTTTTAGAATCCTTGGGGCTGGAAGTGGAATAGGTTATGCTCACTTAAGATGGTTTGGTTTGCAAATCTGGGAAGAGAGCCAGATAGACCACTTTCTTCCCTAATTCTGGAGATGATGTGTGTTCTCCAGAGATGTAAAGTCCTAGACTCGTAGAACTGGGCCTTTGGAGATTATCTAGTGAATCCATCTACTCATTATATAGACCAGGTGATGGAGGCATTAAAAGTTAAGAACTTTGGGCGCCTGGGTGGCTCAGTCAGTTGAGCATCTGACTTCTGCTCAGTCATGTCCCTGGGGTTCTGGGATTGCGCCTATTGTTAGGCTCCCTTCTAAGCAGAGTTTGGTTCTCTTTCTCCCTCTCTTCCTCCCTGGGTTCATGCTCTGTCTCTCAATAAACAAACAAACAAACAAACAAACAAATAAATCTTTAAAAAAAAGGTTAACTTGCCCAGGGTCATTACATAGTTGGTCTCTGATAGAGCTAGAACTTGAAACCAATGTTTTCTTCCAAATCATTCATGTTTGATAAACTAAGTAGATAGTACATTAAAAGTTTAGCTATATGAGGATATATAAAACATGAACCTCAGTGTGTGTGTGTGTATATATATATAATATATATGTAAATTTCACGAGATGTCTATGATGTTATTATGATTAAAATTATATATAGTATATATTTATATACTTATAAATATATATAATTTATATTATAAATATAAAATATAAAATAAATACCACAGTTCAGTGATGTTAAGGACCTTCACATTTTTACAATGCCATCTTTCTACATGGAAATGGAGGAAGTCAACAAAAAAATATTTTTCCATCATTAGTCCATTACAGAATGGACATATACTATGTGATCAACACCATGTGAGGATCAGACAGACTCTAGATCCTCAAGGAACTTTTAATTTATTTAGACAACAAGATATATAAATAAGAGGCTGTAACTAACCATAACAAAGCATCATATGATACATTTTAAATGAATGTACAGACAACAAAATGTTAGGAATACAGAGGACACATGAGTACACGGGATGAGTACTTAGGAAAAGCTTCCACAGGAGGATGGGACCCATTAATAAAAGGGAAGGAGAAGCCACAAGATGACATTCCAGAAAAAACAACAGAGTGACAAAGGCATGGGGGTGCTCTACAAAGGACTTTTTGATAAAAAGTCGATGAAAAGGAGTCTGAGAATAGCAAGAATTGTTTGCTACTACACGCAAGTGACCCATTTTATCCCACAGGCAATTGTTAGCTGTCGAATACTTTTGAACATCATGACCACCATGCCAACAAGTTGCTGTGATGGAAAAGTGGAGGATGGATTGATTGAAGGAGGAAGAGTTGGATGAGTGGGGCCAACTAGGAGGCCATGACAGAAGTTCAGGCACAGAGAAGAGAAGGGGTGATTGGTTTGGGAATGGGTCACACAAATGTGTGGAATAATGCAAAGGAAGAGTCAATAGATTTTACTAATTCATTCAATAATTGAGCATGGGGAAGAGAGGCAGGAATACTAGGTTCAAGCTAGGATTAAGTTACAGCGACCAGAGTTGTACCAATTGAATGGATTGAGGAAGTCAAGAGAGGGAGAGAGGGGGCGCCTGGGTGGCTCAGTGGGTTAAGCCGCTGCCTTCGGCTCAGGTCATGATCTCAGGGTCCTGGGATCGAGTCCCACATCGGGCTCTCTGCTCAGCGGAGCGCCTGCTTCCCTTCCTCTCTCTCTGCCTGCCTCTCTTGTGATTTCTCTCTGTCAAATAAATAAATAAAATCTTAAAAAAAAAAAAAAAGAGAGGGAGAGAGTACTAAAGAGAAGTTTCATTATAGATACCCTGAAATGGAAATGATAGACATCCAAGTAGAAAAGAGAAAGTTCTCAGAGAAATGTATCAAGCTGCACAACTGTGAGGTATTATTGAAAAGATTTTTTAAAACAACTCTCTTAATTTTCACCTTCATCTTTGGGAATAAAGTATTGATCTCAACCTAACCAACTGAAATGGGAATGATTAAGCTGATCACAATGTATGATACAATCTTCATATAGTTGTATAAAGATTGTAACTCCAAGGCAAATGTCAGGTTCACTTTATAATAACAGAGAAAGAATTGGAGACATAGAAGTCTTTTAATATTGTATTCAGTTGAGAATAACCCTATGGAAAATTGAAAATATATCCAACAATGTCAATACTGGTTTACACTAAGCTGCTGGGTTTAAGCATTTCAACATGATGTTATTGCTATGAAATACGTTTAGAAAAATCAAGAGTAAACATTGTGTAAAATGGCTTTGTACTAACAGTATTGGTATCAGAGCAAATAAAACTTTGTTTATGAAGTCATTTAATTTCCCATTGTTCTGACCTAGAGTTTTTGATTCCCAGCAAAAGGAACTTTGTTACTTACAGAGAAAACATAAATCTGTGTTTCTCCCTTTCTTTTTCTTGCAGGGAAGATTTATCCAGGAGGCATAGTGCTTAGGGTCAATGATATTTTTAAAGAGCCTATGAAATTTAATTGAATTTTGCCTAAGAAGAAAAAATAAACCCTTGAGATATTTTAAGTTATACCAAGCAAATAATTTTAAATATTGATATTGTAGTGGGAGGGGCCCATGAAAGTCATAATATCTCCTGCCTCCTGTACTTAGATCTGGGTCTCTGGGTCTAACCAAACACCACTGCTCTTGGTACTATTTTGCATGAACTTAGAAATTCTGTGAGCTTGTTATTTTCATTAAAGTGAAATGTGCACATAATGTTAAGAATCAGCTAGTTCTGGGCACCTGGGTGGCTCAGTCGTTAAGCGTCTGACTTCAGCTGGGGTCATGATCCCAGGACCCTGGGATTGAGCCCTCATCATCTTGACTCCCTGCTCAGCTGGAAACCTTCTCCCTCTCCCACTCCCCCTGCTTATGTTCCCTCTCTAGCTGTGTCTCTGTCAAATTTAAAAAAACAAACAAACAAAAATCTTAAAAACAAACAAACAAACAAAAAAAAAAACCCCAAAAACAAAGTTTGCAGAGACAAATAGTCTCCAACCCTTTTTCTCCATATTCCTTTTCCCAGAGGCATCTACCTTCATCTTTTCAAGATACTTTTTCTTAGGCTCAGCTTGGGTCATGATCCCATGGTCCTGGGATTTAGCCCCGCATGGGGCTCCCTACTCGGGAAGCCTGCTTCTCTCTCTCTTCTTTTGCCTCTCTGCTGGCTTGTGCTCTCTCACTCTCTTTCTCAAATAAATAAATAAAATCTTAAAAAAAAAAATAGAGACACTTCTACTGATGGACACTTAGGTTAATAGACAAATGGATAGGGAAAATGTGGTGTATATACGACAGGGTATTGCACAGTCATAAAAAAAGTATGAGATTGTGCCATTTGAAACAACATTAGGGTGGCCTAGAGGGTATTTTGCTAAGTGAAATAGGTCCGATTGAGAAAACAAATTCCATATGGATACACTCATAAGTGGAATCTAAATAAATAAATAAACAAAGCAGAATTAGATGATATAGATGACAAACTGATAGTTTCCAGAAGGGAAGGGAGATGGGAGGATGGGCAAAACGGATGAAGGGGAGTGGAAGATACAGGTTTCAGTTATGGAATGAGTAAGTTACAGGGATAAAAGGCACAGCATTAGGGGGAAAAAAGCACTACTTCTGTTATTGCCTGCGTATCTCTAAGTACCAAGTTTGTGATAATACTGTTTTTTTCAGGTCTAGATAATACCTATTGACTTCCTGTCATGATGAGGATTTAGAAATCTTGTCCCTTTCACTCTTACCAAACCTAGTCATAAACACTTCTCAGCTGTTCATCCTGCTGACTGAGATTTATTGTAATTTTGATTAACTCAATGTTCAGGGTTGCATTTTTATGACTTTGTAGACTACTCAGTGTTGAGTCATATAGAAAACTATGATTACTTCCTTTTTACTGCTCAACTTATAGTTTTCCCTCAGTTAAGAATTGTCTTGTTTTCTCATTTGCCTTGTTTTCTATGTACACACTTATTTCTAGGTGCACATGTCTACCAGATGTTGAAATATCTTCTTGATACTTTAATATGTGTTGGGTATTATATCATTTTTATCTTTTTTAATCTCTTCTGAAGCATGTGGGCCTGTATGAGTCCAGATGCTTGGTGCATCAGCCTGGGTAAATATAATTCCTTTGCGTTTTTTCCTGTGTTGGATCTCTTTTACACTGTAAAGCTTGTCTCCCTTTTTCTTGATTTACCTTCTTGTTTTGGTTGTGCATATTCTTTGGAAACTCTTTTAGAAAAGGGGTGTGTGTGTGTGTGTGAAGTGGGGGTAAAGTTTTTCATTGAAAAATCTTTACCGTCACACTTATTTGAGAAGTTATTTAATATTATAAAGAATTAATTTCCCTTCAGAATTTTGAGTGTGTTGCTCCATTTTCTTCTAATTTCCTGTATTGCTGTTGAGAACTTCAGAATTACTTGGATTCCTGTTACTTTGAATGTGATCTTTTCCCCTTCACCTTTTCTGAAATCCTACAGCATTTTCTCATTGTTCCCTGTGTTCTAAAATATCTCTGTGAGGTGCCTTGGTGGGGGTCTGTTTTTGTCCCTGGACAGTGGTTAAGCCCTTTCACATTAGAAATGTATACCCTGAAATTTTCAGAAATCTTAAATTATTTCATTGAGGAAATAATTGTTTTCCCTATTCTCTCTTTGAGGGACTTCTCTTGGACTGGTCTTTTAATTTGCTTATGCTTTCCCTCCTAATTTTCACAATTTTTTTCTTTTTGTTTTCTTTCTGCAAGATTTATTCTACTTTATCTTCTGGTCTATTGAGTTTTCATTGCTACAACCATGTTTACATTTTTATTGTTGTTGTTGGTCTCTGTGTCTTTATTTTTTGGAGTTTCCTATTCTTATTTTATTGGTGGAAACCTTCTCTTATTTTCTGTAGACACTAGTTAACTTTTTAATTCCCTGCCAGCCTAGTCATTGTTTCCTTCAAGTTGCCTTTCTCTGTTTATGTATTTTATTCCAACATTTATGCAAGGGCTTATATCCTCAGATGTCTGATAATTCTTTTTTCTTTTTCTTTTTTTTCTTTTAGGGAGGAAGAGAGAATTGGGGGAAGAGGGAGAGAGAGAATCCCAGGGTGTGGAGCCTGACGTGGGGCTTGATCTCACCACGCTAAGATCATGACCTGAGCGGTAATCAGGAATCGGATGTTTAACCAACCGAATTCCCCAAACTCCCCAGATGCCTGATATTTCTTAACTGTGCAAGCATGATTAAGGGTGTTCAAATGAAAAGCTGTGGTGTAGGTGATGTGGGGCAGCTGTTTGTCTTAGAGCCTCTATTGTCTATCTTTAAATGTTCTTCTTAGGCTGCTCGGAATGTGCTTCTAGTCTCTTGTGTGGAGGATAAGTTCTTGTCTGCCATTATTCTGGGAGTGAGAAGGGGAGGGGAGGCAGTCCCCTCTGCCTGGGGAGTCAGCTTTGTATATGCATACTCAATTCCCCTGGTTCTGGGCACAGCTCCCCTGCTCTTGACTTGGTTTCCCAGTTCAGAGATTCTGTGGTTTCTCTGAAAGTTGCTCAGCTGTGTAAGGAAGGCCAATGACTTCAGAGATCTAACTACTACTTCTTATAACAAATCCCTTTTATCTTCTCCCTGTCACCTTCCTCTCTCAGTTGCTGGGCCTCAGGCTGATGTTTCCTGGGTCTCAGGCTGAGGTTTCAGGGGAAACTAGATTCATCCTCAGTGCCACTGCTGCTTAGAATGAAGCCTTTTTGAGGCCTGCAAGTCAATTTCCACTTGACCATGTATGTACAGCCTTCAAAAGCATTGCTGTCATTGCCATCTTCAACTTGTGGGAACGTCTTTAAGCCTCTTTGGTGTAGTTCAAGTGGGGTTTTGGAAGGAGTATTAGATGATATTTTCAATCTCCATCTTTAAGTGAAAGTTATTGCAGTTGACTTTTTGACTACATAGAGTTTGAAGTATTTAGCTTTTATATAAACACAGTGATTTATGAGGTTTATGATGATTCTGATAATATTTTATAAAAATCTATGATCCTATCAACTGTTGTTTTTATTTTTTTTAAGATTTTATTTATTTATTTGAGAGAGAGCACGAGTACAAGCCCAAGGTTGGGGAGGGGGTATGGGCAGAGGGAGAGGGAGAAGCAGGAAGCCTGATGCAGGATGTGGGCTCAATCCCAGGACACTGGGATCATGACCTGAGCCAAAGGCAGATGCTTAATCGACTGAGCCACTCAGGCACTCCTTTTCCATGCTTTTTTTCTTCTTTCTACATGAATGAAGATGCATATTGGAAGAAGGGTACATTTGATCCAGTGACATGATTTCATTTTAGTGGCAGCCACTAGTTTGAGATCTGTGGTGATTATAACTATGCCGAAAAGAAGTTTGCCTTAGCTCTATAAAACAAAACAGTTCTATTTATTAAAACAATCCATGGTGAAAATTTTCTGCATAATACCAATAAACTGCCCAGATATTTTACCCTGTTAATGTGATTGGATCTTTGGGCTCTTCCTTGTGGCCACGTGACCAAAAATGCCCAATAATCATGAAGGAGGCACTGACCAGTGCATCTGGGGCCCCGGCTAGCTTTTTGGGGGAAGGAGGTCACTGCCCTCCAGGCATGCGTAACATAGGATGGTGAAACTATGTGGCAGTATGTCTTAAAACCAGGGTATGAACTGCAAAGAAATTGGTATCCACTTGAAAACAGAGTGTTTTCTAGATATAAAGAATAGAGGGCCACTTGGTTAATTTCATCACTTGATTAGGCTCAGGTTTAAGTCATGCTGGGCATCTCACCACAATACAGAAGGGCCACTACCCAGAGAGAGGAGTCCAGGGAAGGGGGGCTATGGAGATAGTCTGGGCTGTAAAGCCGGTCCCTTTCAAATCAGCCAACTGGATAATGGAATGTTTGGCCTCCAGAGGGGCATCAGGAGCATTGACCTCCCCTAATCAAGCCTTCCTCTCTGCAGAGTTGTACTATAACAGGAGGAGCTCAACTGAGGTTGGATTCTCAATGCTAGAGGGCTGTATCTATTTGTAAGTGGACATGAGGGTACATCCGGGAGCCTGAAGCCTGGTCCTGGACAGAAGTTGGTTGGCTAAGGGTTAGGACTCTTGTCAAACAGATTATGATTTAGGACATGTTTCAGCTCCAATATGGGGCACAATCTAGGCAGTTGAAGTATATGCAAATGGCTTGGAAATCTCAAGGTGATCTCAAGGTGATCCCTACCTTATCAGGTTAAGGCAGTGGATGAATTTGGGTTAGCATGTCTAGTATTGTCTCTAGGGAATTAAGGGTGGTTGGGGTGGGGCAGGAAATGTTACTTCTGAAACTGAGCAGCACACATACAAATCCTATGTTCTTTCTTATCCTCAAGCCTTCATCTGGGCCTCCTCTTTTCCTGGTTACTTTTTACCTTAGATTGGGCTTGGGCAGTTGCAAGTGACAGAATTCCAACACAAGCTAACACTCATTAAAAAGGGGGGTGAAAAAGAGGGAACTGCCCCTGTGTCTGGAAACCAGGGACCCCTGCATCCTTGAAACTTTCTCTGTATTTTTTTTTAGCTCCTTGTTCGATGGTTTCATTTTCTTCTTTTGCAGGTATAGAACTCCAGCTAGTAGCAGGGGCAGGAAAGGGGCCTGGAGGGACTGTTGGATGGTCTCAATTTTATGTTACTCCAGTGTACTGATTCCAAAGAGGAAAAAGAGAATTTTACCTTCCAGTGTTATTCTGGAAATTCATCTGGAAGGACACATGTGGGTGTAGGATAGATCTCTCTTTGTCCCTCTTGAATCAATTACTATGCATTGGGTTGAGGCCTGTGGTTGACTGTTCTTGAGTCATGAGCCTACCCCAAGGCTAGGTGGAGAGGAGATTGACAGCCCCACAAAATCTGATTGGAGCAGGGGAGGAGCAATTATCCAAAGGAAGGGGTAATGTTCCTTTGCAAAGAAGGGAAAGATGCTGGGCAGAGGCAGGACAACAGATGTCCTTTAGGATTCCTATTCATCTGTTAAGGCTTGACTCAGGTGTCACTTCTTGATACCCCCGTCTCTGTCCTTCTCCTATTGGGTTACACGTCCCTCTTCTAGGTCATGTTACATCTTGGCTGTACTGATGTACCCATAAGAACTTTTAATTGTCTAGTTATATGTTGGTCTCTTTCACTAGATAGTAGCTTTTGGAAGACAACCACTGTGGCTTATTTCCATTGGCACACCCAGCCCTTCAGCAGACATGAGAGTTCCAGAAATGTCTTCAATAAAACAATAAATGAAGATGATCACAAAATGGCAGCAAATCATCTTGAGTTTAAAAAAAAAGGAGGAAGGAACATAATAGTAAAACAAACAAACAAACAAACAAAAACCCCAGGTACAGGGGCACCTGGGTGGCTCAGTGGGTTAAAGCCTCTGCCTTTGGCTCAGGTCATGATTCCAGGGTCCTGGGATCGAGCCCCGCATCGGGCTCTCTGCTCCGCAGGGAGCCTGCTTCCTCCTCTCTCTCTGCCTGCCTCTCTGCCTGGATGTGATTTCTCTTTGTCAAATAAATAAAATATTTAAAAAAAAAACCCCAGGTACTGTGATAAATGCTTCATATCAAGTAACTCACTGATTCTCAAAAACATTTGAAAAAGGTATTCTTTCTATTTCTTAGACAGGAAGCTAAAGGTTAAGCAAGTTCCACAAGCTCATACAGCTAATAACTGTCAATTTAATAACTAGCACTCAGGCAACTTAAATCCAGCCTTATTCGCTTTCAGCAACTCTGTCTTCTGCCTCCTCCTCCTGTTCCTTCTGCAAGTTAACAATGAACTTAACATAACCTAGGGATGCTCTCTTTACTTCTTAGTGATTTGGACATTTTCCCCCAATAGATTTTTATTTTATCTCAATGTACTCCCTAGCTTGTTTTGCATCTTTGTCATTTGTTTCTTTACCCACACAGTTAGAGGGTTGAAGGAAAAACTGTAACATCCCTTCCAGTACCGACATCACAGAATTGTACAAAGTACATGAAACCAACTAAGGGTAACAAGTCTGACAACCACAACACAGGACACTTCTTTTAGTCAAAGGCTTTTGGTCTCGGGGCAGCACACTGTGAAGAGGTGGGTCTGGGGGTGCCCTTGTGCTCTCTCCTGGCCTCTTCCTTCTCTTTTTGGGATTCCTTTATTCTTTTTGTTCTATTAGTTGCTCTTTTCTCCTCAACCTCTTAGTCTTTCTAATTTGTCCATAGCGTCTTTGGACCCTGCATTTCAACTCTCCTACCTTCAACAGTCCTTTCCTCCCTGCCCTCCCGCCAGCAGACTTCTGCAGAGCATTTGGTGAGAACCAGCCGGGCTCTTACCGTAGGGCAGGTTGACTTGCCCAGAATGCTCCCGAGGTGTTAATGACACTTGGCAACCCAAGGGTCAGCCTCAACTGAACAAAACACTTGAATTCAAAGACATAAGGCTAATTGTGAGCATTTTGAAATTATGATCGATCCAGTAGTCAATGTTTTTCTTGTAGGGCAATTTCTTGCCTCCTCCAATCAACCAAAGTGGCCTATTTGAGGCCAGCTCCTTAGGGAAGAGTGGCTCTAAGATTCCCCAACCATCCTGATCTAACTTCAAGAATTGTTTGGTAAACTGCAGCTTCCTGGGCCTCACCAGACCTAGCAAACCAGGATTTCTGGGAATTAGCAGACAATCTGAATTTAAAATATTTTCCTTAGTGATTCTTAAGTTCACTAAATTGTGAGAAACTCTGCCTGCATTCTAATTATTCTCTAAAAGTTTCATGCAGTATTATCATTAGCTTCGTTAATTTTATAAGAGTTTTATTTTATGTATACCTATTTTCAACTTGCACAATGAATGCTAGATATTTGACTGAAGAATTCAGCAACAATATTTAGCAAATATTCTTTTTTTAAAAAAAGATTTTATTTATTTATTTGACAGACAGAGATCACAAGTAGGCAGAGAAGCAGGCAGAGAGAGAGGAAGAAGCAGGCTCCCCGCTGAGCAGAAAGCCGGATGCGGGGCTCCATCCCAGGACTCTGGGATCACGACCCAAGCTGAAGGCAGAGGCTTTAACCCACTGAGCCACCCAGGCATCCCTAGCAAATATTCTGGTCCCTATTCTATGTAAGCCATTTTCTTGACTTGGAAAAGATAAGAAAAGATGAATCCCCTAAAACTTTGTCCTTCTCTTGAATGCTTCCACGTGGGGCATTATTCATAGTCAACACCAAGCGTAAAGCTAAAGGAGTTCCTTGTTTTTTTAGACATTATGTATTCCCCTATGTTTCTGTTGTTTAAAGAGAAACTACATTTATATACTCTAGCTGTACATACTATATTCATTATATACGAAGTTTAGTAAAAAAGTTTTCTGTACCACTGTTACATTAGAACGCAGGTCCTTACATATGAACAATATCTAGGTAGAATCATGTCTCTTATATATACACACATATGCATATATTTCTTTTTTTAATAAAGATTTTATTTGACAGAGAGAGAGAGAGAGCATGCACATGAGCAGGGGCAGAGGGAGAGGGAAAAGCAGGCTCCCTGCTGAGCAAGGAGCCCGATGCGGGACTTGATCTCAGGAACCTGCAATCATGACCTGAGCAGAAGGCAGATGCTTAACCGATGGAGCCTCCGGCGGTGTCCCATATTTCTATATCTGAATATATATGCTATCATAATTATTTTCTCCAGTATCGAGGGCTTTGTCCCAGAGACATCAGTTCAGTTTTCTTGATTGATTACTCCTTGGTGACTGTAGGACAATTCAGAATCTAAGTTAATGATAGACCCTGGGCCATCTTCCTATCACTTTCTCTAAATGCTCTACATTGCTCTTTGGGGTGGGGAGATAAAACCCACTGAGTCCATTACAAGCCAATGTCCCTGGTGCATGGACCCCAGCTGGGATGTTGGTTGCAGGTGTTTCCACTTTTCACACAACTTGATTCTCAGGCTGGGAAGGCAGATCACACTGTCTGCTGTACGGGAACAAAGACGTCTGTGGTTAAAATCTTCCACTAACTGTGTTTTCTTCACTTGCAAAAGAAACAGGGAGTAGGACCAGCTTGGGACCTCCTGGTCATCCCAACAACAGGAAGTTCTTTGTTTGGTCTCTGCCCATGGTCTACAGAGAATATCAGTCTGCTTGTGGGGAGAAGGGCTAGAAACAGGGCACACCTTCCACGTAGTGCACCAGTAGTCATTGAAGCCGAGGGTGTGGGTGGAGTCACTCCTGCACAGATGGTGATTGTATTCTTATGACTCTTTCCTTATGGCCTTTGGGAAGGCTTAACTAAACATCCCCTCAGAGTTAGAAAATTCTAGGTCCCTTAGCAACTGTGTTTTTCAAGAACTTTTGAGTTAAATAAAGCAACAGTTGTCCAGCACTTTGTGATTTACAAAGTGCTCTTCACTTATATATCTTTTCAAGCAAGGAAATCCTTAAATGCTTCAATGTGGTTTTATTTTAAAGGAGGAATCTCACTTTCCATCAACTCAACCAAGAGGATACAGTGTCTGATGAACAGCTTTAAGGGTCTGTGGGATTACCAGTTAAACTTCAGTCTCCCCTGAGTAGCACTTAATCGGTCCTTTTTTTTTTTAATGACACTTATCACTGATCTTGTCTATCCTTGCCTGTTTACAGGCCTTATCTAACTTGCTAGATTTGACATTCTTTAAGGCAAGATCTCCATCAGATTTTTCTTTGCATCATTCTCAGGGCGGATGGAACTGACAGGCCATAAATTGGCATTTGCTAAATGAATGAGCCAATGAAAGTGAACGAATAAATTATGTCCATTTCAAGTTAATCATCTGGATGTATTATGGGGTTACATGAAGACAATTCCTCAAAGGGAATTTTCTTTCAGGACCTCCGACCCCAACCCCTCTTAACAACATTTAGGGACTGGGGAAACGTTTACTTTGTAACTAATAAAAAATTAGTGAATTCTTTCCGGAAAAAAAAAAGCATTTAAATCCCCTAGTGGTTTATCTTTGCTAAATCGTAAATTAACTTTCAGATATTAAGCCAGCAATAAGCCACAGCTGCTCGCTTATCAATCATCTTTTCTCTTTTTCAAGAACGAGGAACTTAGGTTGCTGTCCCCCCACCCCCAGGTGTGATGATCTGGTGAGAGAATCAGAGGAACGCGTGAGGAATGAAATGTTATTCTCCATGTTTGTATGTGTGTATATCGGAAAAATAGAAAAATAAGGTCTTCATATGCACTGTTTGTAGGCATGATCAAATATAAAACGAAATGTCAAGTTTTTAACACTAAAAGCGACACTAGGAAAGCTAAAATAAATGCACCGTTGGAACTAGGACCTATAAACCAGCAACGTCAGCAGTCGGAGGTAGGGTGAGTGGAGGGGGCGATGGAGATTTACCTCGAAGAGAGCAAAATCACTCGAACTACGCGGGTTGCCTGGGGTGGGGGCGTGACTCCCATTTTCGTGCAAACTGAATAAACGCCTGGTGTTCGTGCGAGGGGCCCATTCTCGCTCCCCGCGCGCCGCACGCACCGGGAGCCGCGCAGGGCGCGCAGCCCCAGGCCAGCCGAGCGCCCGGCGGGCCGCTGCGGGAGGGGAGGGCGCGCAGGGCGGGCGCTGATTGACGGGGCGCGCGGTCAGGTGACCCGGGGCGCCACGTTCCAGGAGCCCAGCCCGCAGTGGCCGCCTGGGCCGGGGCCGAACCGGGGCCGAGAGGGGCCGCTCTCCCGGAACAAAGTTGCCGGACCTGCGGCGGCGGGGCCGAGGCCGAGAGCCGAGCGGGAGCGGGAGCGCCGGGGGCGGCGCCGGCCGGGGAAGCGGTCCCGCTCGGCCGCCTCCTCCTGGGGAGAGCGAGCCTCGGGGTGCCCGGGCGCCAGTCCGTTTCCCCGAGGGGCGGCAGGGCGCCCCCGCTCGCTCCCGCGCCCCCTCCCTCTTGGGCCTCCTGCTCCGCTCTCCAACAAAGAGGCAGGCCTGCGGCGGCGGACCGGGGTGGGGGGGCCGGGGTGCGGCGGCGGAGGAGGAGCAGCTGGAGCGAGCGGCTCGCGCACAAAGTTGTGGAGTCGCCTTTCCTCGGAGGAGGGGAGCGGGCAGCCGCAGCCGGCCGCGGGCTTTCTCCCGCCGAGGCCGAGGAGGAGCCTCTGGCTCCCGAAGCCGATTGGGGCACCACGGCGAGTGGTACCTCCTTTCTTTTGGGTCACTCCTGCAGACGGAAAACTCTCTAGTGTTTGGCAAACTTGGTTGCCTGCGCGCCGGTTCCAGGTTTGCACTTGGACTGTTTTGTTTTTGTTTTTTGGCGGAACTACCGGAGCAGGAAGATTGCACAAGTCGGGGGCGTTGTTTCAATCGGGTGTCAAAAAAATTTTTTTTTTTCTTTCGGGTTTGTCTGGTTCTTCGCATTTCCTTAAAAAAAAAAAAACAACAACACGTCGCCCCACAGAACTCACGCTCGCACACTCCCCCGCGATCACTGCGACCCAAACTGCCGGAGGAGCCCTCGGCCCGTGGGGGCGCGGCGGAGGCTGGCAGGCGGCGCGGGCCCGCGGGTCCAGGAAGCAGGTAAGCCCGTACGAGGTCTCCGCTTCGGGCGGTGGGATGTGACCGCAGCCAGCGGGGCGGTGGAGCGTGGGCTGCGGGGAGGATGGACTTTCTGCGGCTCCCACCCTGCGTCCTGGTCTCCTTCTCAAGTCTGAGTCTAAGATGTCACCAACTTTCGTGTGCACTTTCCTCGGAACCCGAGTTCAGCTCCGCTCGGCGGGGGAAAGGGTGCCAGAAACGCGGAGAGAGCTCGGAGGTCCTCGCAGTCTGTCTGGGAGCGAAGGCCCCCAACTCGTCAGACGCGGGCGGTGTCGCCGCCGGGCTCCCCCAGCCCTCTTCCCCCTCTGCGTGAGAGGGTCGCGTGCTTCGCGCTGCGATCTCCATGAGAGGCCGGTTTCCTAGGATGGCCTGTGACACACACCCCGGCCCCGGGAGGGCGGGGCCCGAGGTGTCCGCCAGGAGCTGGTGGGAAGAGGGTGGCGGTGTGGTGGACCAGCAGAGGAGCGTCTCGCAGGCGCCCGCCTGGCAGGAAACGTGTTAGCCCTCCGCGCCGCTGCTGCTTCTGAGGGTGGGGCTCCCGGGAGGGGACAGGGGCGGCCAGTCGGTGCTTAGTCCCCACGGCAGCCTCTTCTACTTTCCGGACTCTTGGCATCTCTTGCTACATCAGGTAAGATAATGGAGTGGGAAAGGTCTTTGGCCCTGGGTCCTAGGCCCTGGTTGCCCAAGGCCACTTACACAGCCAACAAAGCACGAATTCTATCTAGGCTGTGCAACTTTTAGAAGGCGCGCTGTTACGGGAGAATTTTTTTTTTCTTTTTCCGCCCAAGCACCCGATTCCAAAGCCTTCCAGGGTTTCAAGGGAAGGAAAAAACGTGCCCGACCTCCAAGAGCCCGGGGACCCGCTGTTTGTTTTACATTGAACTGGAGAGCCCCAGGTCGAACTTGGGGCGATCGGCTTCGCTTTCTGGGCTGTCCCGGGGCAAGTCTCCTCTTTCCCAGCCTCCACGTCACCTGGGTCACCGGGGCCTCGCGGGTCAGTTCCTCCTGCCGCGTTTGGGAGGGCCAGTGCACCGGTTGCTGCGGCTGGAACGCACCGACTTTGCGGAAGCTTTGATTCTCCCGGTCCCGCCTGGGGCCGGGTCTTGCGGCCTCTAGGACCCGCGGCAGCAGCCGCATCCACTCATTTGTAACTTGCACTGGCCTCAGGAAGTGCGGTTGGCGCCTCCCGGCTGTTGCTGGTGGGCGTGGGGGCAGCGGCCTGCGGGGAGTGCTGCGGGTCAGGCGAGGGCTGGAAGAATGGGAAGCTCGTGGGTGCTTCAGCTTCCCGAGTACCGGGCGGCCAGGGCCATGGTTTACGCACAGTCATTCCCCGCCCCCTCTACCCGAGTTTATGGGACCAATGGGACAGCTCTTTAACTCTCCTTTGGGTGTTTACCTAAAATTTATTGCCGCTGTAAACAGTATTAATCACCGTAGTACTAACCTTCCCTTGGAGCGTTTCCGAGAGTGAATGGCAGTTCTTGGCACTGGCAGGTTTCTTGTACTGTTTCAAGCAGAGCGGCAAATTCTTGGCCCCTTCCCTTCCCTTCCTATCTTCAGCATTCCTGGGTTTTGGCTTCTAGTTTAAATGCATGGGTAGTTTCAGCCCAAGGACCTATATGGCATTTCCATCATAGTCACAAGTTGTGGAAGGAACTTGTATTCTTACATTGTATAATTTTCAAATTGTTTTTAAAATTGAAACATTAACTTTACCTTTAAGGCCACCCCCCCTACCCTTTCACCCCCAAGTTTATTTCCACACCCGGATGGCTTGTGTTCCATATGACAGCCAGACAGACACGCTCTGAAGAAACAGTTGCTGAATGCAGAGTTAAGTGTATTGGTTTCATCGAGGGATCTGGCTAAACTTTGCAAAGCATAATTCCGAGGGAACAGAGATCTGGAACAGTGGTAACAATAAATGACAATTTATTGTATAGGGCTTAAAGCTTCTAAGGCTATAATATCCCATTCATCTGTTCTCAGTTTCTCACCCAGCTTTATGTGGAAGATGGTCTCTTACACTCTATAGATGTGCCCTGGGAAGGTCCACCCCAAGGCACATTGTCGGTGAAGAAACTTTGATTCTGTCTCCTGACAACCAATTATAAGTAGCTGCAGCACGGAGAGGTTTAGCAGGAAGTATCTTTCTGTGTGCTACTTAGCCTGGGGTCCCCTACTCGTTCCTGGCAACAGGTGACAGTCAGTGGCTCTCACTGCTCAAATGGCCTTCTTTGATTCGCTCTCCATCCCATTCTTTTCTTGTCCTCTGACCCTCTTTCTGCTGTATCTTTGTAGCGTATAACGGCTTTTGATGATCAGGAAGAGAAAATTTGAGAAATTATCTTAGAGTGGTAAAATAAAAAAATATAAATATTCATGTGTAAATGAAGTCTAGTGTAAACAGTTTACTTTTCTTTTTTATAGCGTGGGGAAGGTCTTTGGCAAGTGTTGAAGTGAAGACCGTTAGCTAAGACTAGTTATGAAGGAGAGTGTCAGATTTTCTCTTTTTATTTTATTTTATTTATTTATTTGACAGAGAGGTCACAAGTAGGCAGAGAGGCAGGCAGAGAGAGAGAGGAGGAAGCAGGCTCCTCACTGAGCAGAGAGCCTGATGTGGGGCTCGATCCCAGGACCCTGAGATCATGACCTGAGCCGAAGGCAGAGGCTTAAACCACTGAGCCACCCAGGCGCCCCCAGATTTTCTCTTAAAGGGAATAGTTAGTTGCTTTCCAGTAAAGAGAATTTTTGTTGGACCAACCTCATTTTCCATAATGAAATTTTATATGCGTTCTTCTGAACAAAGCTTTAAGTTCTTGAATAAATTAAAATGCACTTAAGAATTCAGCAAATCTTTTACAGGTGTACCCCCCAAAAGGAACTTGGTCATATAATAATCCTTAAAGTCTTAACAATAGTAGAGCAATATAAAAAAATGAGAAAGAGGGGCACCTGGGTGGTTCAGTGGGTTAAGCCTCTGCCTTCGGTTCAGGTCATGATCTCAGGGTCCTGGGATCGATCCCCACCTCGGGCTCTCTGCTTAGCAGAGAGCCTGCTTCCATCTCTCTCTCTCTCTCTCTGCCTGCCTCTCTGCCTACTTGTGATCTCTGTCAAATAAATAAATAAAATCTTTTAAAAAATGAGAAAGATTGGGGCGCCTGGGTGGCTCAGTGGGTTGAAGCCTCTGCCTTCGGCTCGAGTCATGATCCCAGGGTCCTGGGATCGAGCCCCGCATCGGGCTCTCTGCTCCGCGGGGAGCTTGCTTTCTCCTCTCTCTCTGCCTGCCTCTCTGCCTAGTTGTGATTTCTCTCTGTCAAACAAATAAAATATTAAAAAAAAATGAGAAAGATTTTATACTCAAACTTTGGCAGATTGATGATTTAATCCACATGGTCCAGTCTCTAAGAGAGGAAAATTGTTTCTAAATCTTTGATAGTCTACCAGTTTTCTTCTGCCTCAAACTGTTAAGTACTTAAAGCATTTTTTCTAAGACAATTTTGACTTCTTTGTTATTAGAACACACCCTTTTTCCAACTGGTCAGGAAAAAATATATAATAATTTTTTTTACATATATTTATATTATAAAATAATATGGTATTTCTTTGAATGTTACAGATAATTAAACGTATAAAATACTAAGTATTACATAAGTATGCCAAATGAAGCATATTATTAAATAATAAAACCACATGGTGTGTCCTTGAATTAAATAATTGAGTTGCCTAATCCTAGCTAGCAGTAAACTCTTGTTCTGATATATGTTGTAATATATAAATTAATAGCCACTATTTGCAGGTTAATATTTGGATGTGTTGACAGTTACATTCCCAACTAAATGATTAATTTATTTAATTGGCATTTGGGGTCCACTTAAGGGGCTGTTAGGATACAGCCAAGTTGTTGAACTTAAGACTGAATTCTGACTGTGTTTGGGCTGTAGGGGCAATATATTCCAGGTACTATTAGGGCAATGCAGAGCTCTCATTATTGACCTTTTTTTTTTTTTTTTTTTTAATATTTGACAGAGAGAGAGATCACAAGTAGAGAGGCAGGCAGAGAGAGAGAGAGAGGGAAGCAGGCTCGCTGCTGAGCAGAGAGCCCGATGCGGGACTTGATCCTAGGACCCTGAGATCATGACCTGAGCCGAAGGCAGCGGCTTAACCCACTGAGCCACCCAGTCGCCCACTCATTATTGACATTCTTTTTTTTTTTAACATTTATTTGACAGAGACAGATCACAAGTAGATAGAGAGGCAGGCAGAGAGAGAGAGAGAGGGAAGCAGGCTCCCTTCTGAGCAGAGAGCCCTATGTGGGACTTGATCTCAGGCCCCCGAGATCATGACCTGAGCCGAAGGCAGCGGCTTAACCCACTGAGCCACCCAGGCGCCCCATTATTGACATTCTTAAAGAAAAGTTGGTTGTGCCGAGTATAATCCTCAATTCTTTAAATTCTACAGATGATTCTAATTACTAAAGATTAAAATTATTTTATTGCTGGGGCACCTGGGTGACTCAGTCCATTAAGCATCGACTCTTGGTTTCTGCTCAGGTCATGATCTCGGGGTTGTGAGATTGAGCCCACCTGGGGCCCCATGTCAGGCTCTCGAGCTCAGTGCTGAGTCTGCTTGAGATTCCTTCCTCGTCCCTCCCATTCCCCTTCTCCTCTTTCTGCTCTGGTGCTCTCTCTCTCTCAAATAAATAAAATAAAATCTTTAAAATTATTTTATTGAGTGACAGCTATCCTCAGCAGAATTCACATGATATACCTTCTAGATTAAAATCTGTGCCAGTGGGTGTAATGTGTAACTATCCAGATTTTTATTGAATCCACACCATTTTTGAGATCAGACCTATATATCCAACTGTCTTCTTTGTTATCTGCCCTTATATAACTCAGAGGCACCTAAAACTCAGCAAGTCCAAACCACATTCATGATTCCTTCCACCAGTGGCTTATCTGCCAGTGTTCTCCAGCTCAGTGAATGACTCACCCTCCACACAGCTGCCCAAACCAAAACTGGGCAGTCATTTTGCACCTTAGTATTCTGTGCAACTCATATCTAGTCAGTCCCTGAATGCTACTGACCTTCTGTATTTGATATTTAAATATCCCACATATCTACCCATGTCTTTCCATGTACCCTTGTTTAGACCACAGTCATTTCCTGCCTGTAATATTATACTAGAAAGGAGAGTGAACACCCATATGCTTTCTCCCCACTTACCGTTTTCCAGCATTTACTTTCTCTTTCTCCCTCTATGTATGCATATAGGTAAAGAGATACCTATACATAGACAGGCATATGCTGTCCTATTTGAACTGAAGTTGAAGTCATTATCACACTTCATAGGTAAATATTTTGTCAGGTGTCCCCTATAATCAAAGATACTTGCAAAGATACTTGCATAATGACAAAACCATGAACCGATACTAAGGAACTTTAATATTGATAGAAAAATATTGTCTGATTATATAGCTTTGGTTCACATTTTTCATATTATCCCCCAAACATTTATTTTTATTTATTTACTTTAAAGATTTTATTTATTTATTTGACAGAGAGAGATCACAAGTAGACAGAGAGGCAGGCAGAGAGAGAGAGAGAGGGAAGCAGGCTCGCTGCTGAGCAGAGAGCCCGGTGCGGGACTCGATCCCAGGACCCTGAGATCATGACCTGAGCCGAAGGCAGCGGCTTAACCCACTGAGCCACCCAGGCGCCCCAGACATTTATTTTTTAAAGTCTAAATTCAGTCAAGGATTATATTTGGTTGTCATGTTTCTTTAGTCTTCTTTAACCCACAAAGTTTCCCCTCCCTCAGGTGTTTTTTTCACGATGTTGATAATTATAAGCAGTCCAGATTGTTTATTTTAAAGACCATCCTGTCTAGATTTGTCTGTTCATCATCAGCTTCATGAGGATACTACATAGACAATGTGGTAATTTCCTGTTGTATCACATGATGCCCCATTATTGGTCATATGATGTTTGATCACTTGGTTAAAGTTAGGAAAGATTTTCCCCAAAATTCTGTTATGGAAAATTTTCAGATATACAGAGGAATTGAAATAAATATTTTTTCAACACCCATGTGCCCATGGCCTAGGTTCTTGTATGAACAATTGCTATATTCTGCTGTTGTCTTCATGGCTTCCTACTCATCATTCTGGTCCCCCTACAAACCAGAGTGATCTTTTCAGAAGGCAGGTCTGATCATGTTACTGCTTAAAACCATCTTTTAGATCCCCCTTCCTCTTCATAGAAAGATCAAGAGCTTTGACCTCGTCTCCAATGCCCTGTCGCCAGCCCTGTCTACCCACTTCACTTAGTTTTGGCAGATTTCTCTCTTGGGTGTTTTCTCTCCAAAGATACAGGCTCAACCTCTTGAATCCTCCATGATTCTTCCTGACATGGAAGGCTCTTATTTTTCTCCTCCCACCTCTTTTTTTTTTTTTTTTTTTGCTAATTAAATTTTTCTCATCACTGCAGGCTTGGCTCAAGAGTCACTTCTTCAAGAAAACCTTCTCTAATTGCCCCGGGCAGGTCTGAATCCTCTGCTGTATGCTCATATGACTCTGTGCTTCTCATGTGTACATTTGTGACATATCAGTATTATAATGAAATAATTCATTATATAATTAACAGCTCAATGTCTAGAAACTTCATCATAGCAGAGTCTGGGTCTCCTTTTTAGTCATATCCCCATTTCCCAGATCAGTGCCTTATAAATAGAAAATGCTGAATAAATAGTTGCTGAATGAATGATTAGTACGAATAACTATATGATTATTTATATTAAATAAAAATGTATGTATACATTTTTTTCCCAAGTCAGTACATTCCCTTTTCTTTTTAGGGATTGATGTCAACCTGGACTATTATAGAAAACTGGAAGTCTTAAGAGGATTTACTACCATCTTTGGATTACACTGAAACTCAGCAAAGATGGCCAAGTATGGAGAACACGAGGCCAGGCCTGATGATGGGCAGAATGAGTTCAGTGACATCATTAAGTCCAGATCTGGTAGGTAACGGAAGCTTAAGAAAATGACGGGTTATTATGTATAAACCACTTAAAAGACATATGTTTTTTGGCTTGTTCTTGTGAGACAAACTTCTTTTGAGAAACAGTTCTGACAAATGACTATAACATTGTAAAAGATAATGAGCTGTCTCTGAGTATTGTCTTAATTGCCAATCCATTTTGGTCTTATTATATGTTGATGGGCACTGCTTGGTGAAACCCCTACCTGTGGTTGAATACTTTTCCTTGATGAGACCACCCCTTTCCACACAGACACACAGCTGAGCTGTTTTTTCTTGTTGGTCTGTTTTATGAAGTTGAAGGGATTACGTGCTTAAAATATGAAGTAGCCATTTCTGGCAAGGTGGGTCTTCTAGGGTTGTGCTTCCTTTACTGTATATCCTCACCCCTGTCTGCTCATGGTGGTCAGGGTTGGGTCAACAGGTGCCCACCCTTGCTTTCCTTTTGGGACCTTTTTAGGAGTATTCTGAAGGTACAGTTTTCGCGTGGGTCCCCTAGGGCAGATTGATGCTTTTCATATGAACATTTCAGTTGGGGATCTAAGGATACCACTCCCTCCCTCAATCTTTTATATAACTGAGTGCTTTTTGACTCTGGCTGTACAAATGAATCAACTGGGGAGTTTTAAAAAAATGCAGATGCGCTGGCTTCAGTCCAGACCTGTTGAATAATTTCTGTATTTTTTTTAAAAGCTTCAAAGAACGATTCTGAGACAGGCTCTAAGGGGAGAGATTTTTGGGCAGGCAGGGCCTTTCTGAACTTTGGAAATTACACAGAACTCCACCCTGGGTGTGAACACTATACTTAAGTAACTTTGAGAGTTACTTTGAGGTATAAAATTATATCCAGTGTCACTTTAAAAACAGAAAAGGAAGCTAAACCCTGTTTTTGCTGTGTGAACTATCTTTATATTATGTTAGGATCCTGTTTCTTAATTATTTGAAATTGCAAAAATATGTACTGAAAATAAGCTGTAAATTAACAGAGATACCTATGTAAGCACACCTTTCCCTTTGTGATACTGGTATCAGTTGACGGGTAAAGATGTTGGTTATTACAGTCTTGGCTCTAAATATGCAGCTCCTGTTGTGTAACTTTAAGGCTCTTTTGGGGGGTACAGCTTAATATCCTGTGGTAAAGTTCGCTCTCAGGGTGTTTTATTCCTCTAAATTTCTTTCTTTCTTTTTTTTAAAGATTTTGTTTATTTATTTTACAGAGAGAGATCACAAGTAGGCAGAGAGGCAGGCAGAGAGAGAGAGGAGAAAGCAGGCTCCCTGCTGAGCAGAGAGCCCGATGTGGGGCTCGATCCCAGGACCCTGGGACCATGACCCGAGCCGAAGGCAGAGGCTTTAACCCACTGAGCCACCCAGGTGCCCCTCCTCTAAATTTCTTTTTGTTTAGGTGTTTTAGTAGTATATGAGACTGACGCACTACCTACCGCGCTAATGAGGCACCTACTAAGTGTTTTAGTAGTGTAAAGGACAAGGTAGATATAAGGGATTATTAATATCTTCTTAAGAGTACAGAATATATCTGGAAATATGTAAATGTAACCAAGAAGAAAATAAAAGACACCACTCAACATATCCATGCTTGTCATGTTCTATAAATTGTGAGGTGGTGTATTCTTAGATAGTTTTCTGAGTCAGTGTCCATTACAGTAAGACCTTTGATATTTATAACTATGTATTTTAGCCATATCCTTAAAAAAGTCATTATATATAAGTTTAAAAATATTGGGTATATATGATGAGTACATAAAACTTTGAAATTCTTCTTTAAATTAAATATTATCATTTAAAGAGACTGACAATTCTCGTACATTATTGGGGGACATTTGGGTAGAAATTATCACGTTTTTACCATATGCATAGCACTTGGCTCAATAACTATTTTTAGAGTTTTCCCCTAGGGAATACACAGACATGTATAAGCAAGAAGTCGATCGCAGCATTTTGATCATAGAAAAAAATTGGAAACACCATAAAAACCTAGTATTGAGGATTAGTTAAGTCATGATTTCCCAATGTATTTGTGAAATAGCCCAAGTTCTGATGCATAATTCAAAAAAGGATGTCATGGGCAAATGACGTGAGGAAATAACTGTTTAACCTACTCTGTTCCTTGAGTGGAGGGCATCTGATCAGATCATATAGAATCTCTGTGGAGCTAGTTGAATTAGGGTATATCCATAAAGTAAAAGTTTGTACATTCACAGAAATGTCATGGATGTGTGTAGACGTCCATTCTTGTTATTGTTAAGTAAAGAATATGTGCAATATGAAGTCCTGTATGTGGGAAATAGTTTTTTTAAGAAGAGTTAGCAGAGCATACACTACAATATTAATAGTGCTCATCTTGGCGTTGTGACATTATTTTTCTCTTTTTTGCTCATATGTATTTTCTAAAGTTCCTCAAGGAGCCTGTATTACTTAGTTCTTATTAATTTTAAAGACTCTCACATTGCTTAGAGTGTTTTATTTAATTATTTTATTTTTTAAAGATTTTATTTATTTATTTGACAGAGAGGGACAACGAGAGAGGGAACACAAGCAGGGGGAGTGGGAGAGGGAGAAGCAGACCTCCCACCCTAACACTGAGCAGGGAGCCCTACGAGGGGCTCGACCCCAGGGATCTGGGATCATGACCTGAGCCAAAGGCGGATGCTTGATGACTGAGCCACCCAGGCGCCCCAGCTTAGGGTGTTTTAATACCAAAGCTATGACTGTTACTTCGGAGACATCTACTTCAAAACACATTGAAAAGCTAGCTGTTGCGTAGCTGAGATACGAATCACATTCTTTTCACTGGATTATGTTGCAAAAGCCAGTAGATAGGAGTTTGGATTTGAATGGATCTATTAGTCCCAATCTCTCTTTCCGGAAGGCACTTTTTTGATTCTTTTACAGTGAATACTAGTAGACAGTGGTCAGGTCTTGTAGTACTCTAAAATACACATAGTGACTAGGGAGTGTTAGTTTATATCCTGTCAAAGGCATCATCTACCTATAAAGATGCTCCTTGGATGTGTTCTGTGCTGAATTTGTTGCCTTTTTAGTTTTTTAAAGGAATATTTTCCTATAAGAAAACCTGAATTCTAATCTGTTCCTCGATGTTTCTTCCTTTTGGAGGACTGGATGGCGGGGAGAGGTAGAGATTGGGTGGGGAAAGAACTAATGTTGAGAGTATATCAACAAACTTAATCTTTTGGTTTATGAAGATTCTTTTCTTTCCTCCCCAAACTTGAGTTTGGACAGTCTAAAAGCTGGCCTAGGAGAAATATTTGTGCATTTAAGTTATTAGGATTGTTTATATTTCCCTTATCCAGTATTAATTTGTTTTGTGCTCTGTGTGAGGTTCAAATATTTTTTCATGTCCTTTGCACCATCTAAATGGACTTGTGACACTGGGAAGGTGATGAAGTGAGGTCATGAATGTAAAAACTGTACACTTCTTTACGGTTGTAGTACCCTTGTCTTGGATTTGAGTGAATTTTAGGAAAGAACTCGAAAGGATATGACCTTTAATGGTTAAGGGTTGGATAAAAGTAGACCTTTCTGTTCCTAAGTGAAAGACACATAAGTCAAGTTTGTCGTCAATGACTGCATTGTTTGATACCCTCAATTAGTGAGCTTAATGAATTAGTAATGATTTGGAGAGAGTAGGCCAAGAATAGAGGTTTTTTTTTGTTTGTTAATTTTTGTTTCCGGGGTGTGTGTGTGTGTGTGTGTGTGTGTGTGTGTGTGTGTGTGAGAAATATATTGGCAGTGGGGTGTGTGATGTGTAAGCTTCTACTTGGGACATTTTAAGCATGAAATAATAAAACAGTTTGAGATGCATATACAATCAAAGAATGTCCTTGTTGTTATTTCATTCTTACAGTAGCTAACACACTTTAAAGCCAGTAATGGAGACTACATCATCCTTTTCTGTTCTCAGTGCTGTTGCGGTAATTTTTTTTGGCACAGAGACCCCTAAATGAGGGTCAACCTCAGGGCTAAAGGCAGGGTGTCAACTAGCTATAGGTAAGGATTTTGGCTATTGGGCATTTGAATCAATAGATATGTGTATATGTGTGTGTGTGTGTATATATATATATAGAGAGAGAGAGAGAGAGGGAGAGAGAGAGAGAGACGGGAAAGGGACATTTGTTGAATGAATGAGGTGACCGACACACTATTGTGTGATTCAGTATCCTCTTTAAAAGGCCTTGGGCAGGAAGCTGGAGTGTAACAATTTTATCATTTCTTCCTTCACCTTTTCTGTTCTTGCCTAATCCTGGTGTCTAATGGTTGAAGGAACGTTAGAAGCCATACAGCTGGCCATGCCTATGGCATGTCTGTATCCAGTCCCTGCTTGAACACGTCCAGTGATGGGATCACACTGATTATGGTGATGATGAGGATAATTCTTGCAGTTTACATTTGTTGAACATAGACCACATGCAGATACAGTGTTATGAGTTTAATCCTAACAACCATGATTTTACAGATGACAAACATGAGTCACATAGAAGTAGTTTGCCACACTGGCCTGCCTTCTATTTCTCAAGGGCCCAGGGCCTTTGCATATCCCTCTTTTCCTTGTCTTTGTCTGTTAGGCTTCTTCTTGTCATTTAAATCTAGGTTTAAGGGGCACCTGGCTGGCTCAGTGGGTTAAAGCCTCTGCCTTTGGCTCAGGTCATGATCCCGGGGTCCTGGGATTGAGCCCCACATCGGAGCCCCTGCTCAGCGGAGAGCCTGCTTCTACCGTTGCTCTGCCTGCCGCTGCCTACTTGTGCTTTCTCTCTCTGTCAAATAAATAAATAAAATCTTTTTAAAAAAAAAAAATCTAGGTTTAAATGTCATCACTGAGAGGTCTTCCCTGCTGACTTGAGAAAATAGATCTCCGAGGCATTCCTGGCTGTATCATTATATTTAAGTTCCCTATATGTTCTTATTGCTATCCGGCATTTTTCATCGTATGTATGTCTGTGTGTGTGTGTGTGTGTGCGCGCGTGCTTGCACGCGTGCGCTAATGTCCTTCCAACTAGAATTTAATTCCACAAGAGCAAGAACCTGTACATCTCTGACATCAGGCCCAGGGCCTAGCTCCTAGTAGATGAGCAATGAATGCTTAGTCAGTGAGAAAGGCTATAGAGCTTCAAAGTGCCAGAGCTGGGTTTAGAACTGAGGTGATCTGGAGTTCTGCATTTGACCTTTACATATTGCTGAGTCTCCTAATTTATTAGATTGCTTATTCCATTGCCGCTAGATGATTCTTCGTTTGTGCTGATCTATTGCATATAAATTTTGCACAGTATTAATTTGGCTTATATATCCCTCTACCTCTTCCCTATATCCACCAGGGTGGAGGCCCTGGGCCATGAAGTAGAGTTTCTCTAGGCCTCCTGACACCATAGCCCTGCCAAGGGAGGGCCAATTGTAGGAGACAACAGCCTGCTTCTCCCAGGCTTGTCCTGGCCTTCCTTGGCTCCAGTCCCTGTCACTTTCTCTAAGAGTTAGCAAAGGGGAAATAATCAGACCATGGGTAGTCTTCTGGGTGGAAGGCAGAGAAATTGATAATTTGTTTCTGATGTAAATTCCCTTTTCTTTTTTCCTCTGACTGCTGCTCAAGGCTTTTCACTGGCTGGTAAAAAAAAAACGTAGTGGATTTCAGATGCACTGCGATTTGGCATAGTTTAAGCCCTGGTCTGATGCCCAGATGGTTATCTCTGGGATCGAAAGGGTTGTTGGTGGTTGGGGGGATGGGGGAGGGAAGAAAAGAGAGGCCAGTGAAATAGAAATAAAATGAATTATTTAATATGGAATATTATACCTGGTTATATTTATAGCAGGTCTCCTGAAAATACACTGCAATAAAGGGAACTTGCTTAACAAGACTCAGTTTAATAAGAATGATGAGGAAGATCACCTTATTTGTTTATCTTTTAGTGGCCTTTCTTTAGGAGGACGCTGGTGATGTTGCATTGAGGGATTCCTTGATCTTTTTTTCTCTTGAATTTAAAGAAATTACCTGTGAGGGGATTTTTCTGAACAGCTTAAAGGACTTTGAAAAATTGTTCTCTCGCCCGCCCCTGCGTAGCTTTACTTGACTGGAATACCTGTGCTTTGGCGGGAGCTCTTTGAGCAGGTTTGTTTTTTTCCATGAGCCCTGGGGATTTGTGGGGAGGGATGGTAACCCTCTTGGAAATTCAACTCTGACAGCGGAGAGCAGCTATTCTTGTAATGCGTGTAAAAATATTCTCCATGTTGTTGCCTCATTATGCTGAAGTAGTGCAATCGTAGAAAAGTTTTCTGTATTAATGCAATTCTCATGACCTGTTACTGTGCCTGTGGAAGCTTGTAGGTGATCCATTCCCAATCAGGAAACATGAATTGCTGAGAATGTTCTAAGCAATGAAAGTACATTAATTCTATGGACAGAACGGAAAACTCAATTTTATTGAACCTTACTTGAGGCCAGAAGTTTGAACTAGATGCTGATATGATGATTTTCTGGGAACAAGGGAACATGTGAGTTCATTGCAGCAGTTGTAAATATAAGTTAAAATTTAATTGTGAAAGGATACTCAGGTGGTTTCAGATGTATTGGCCAAATTGTCCCTTAAGCTGTGCGTGTAGGCAGAGGTATTGACTCTATTACTATTTTAATTTTTTTTGTATGCCTCAATTGTTTAATAATAAATATACTCAAGTCAGTATTTGAAATATGAGTCACTATGAGTTTTTAAAATCTATTTACTCTTGAAATGATGGCTTGTGGACTGAGAAATCTAAGCCAGATCTAGTTCTTTCACTTTTGCTTCCTCTGTCCTTGGATTTGCACATGTCACCTCTAGGAGGCCTTTGCACTGGGGCCTTTGAACAACCACCTGTCTGAAGTTTATTTAAATCCTGTGGGCCTTCTCTATCAGAAGCTTGTCCTCCTGGCCTAGTTAATAGGAAGAATTTTTTTTTTTTTTTGTGAGTGCTCCTGTGGCAGCTAAGATTAAGGCTTGAGATGGTACAGTCTCACATTGGTTTTGAGAACTCAGTTTCTTAAAGAAAAATCGGTTGTCACAGCTGTTGAGCTCAAAGTGTAAAGCAGTAAAATAATATTTCATAGGCGAATATTTTCAAATGAAGTTTTCTTTTAATGGGGGGGCTGCCTGGTTAGTTCTTATGATTTCTGTTGAGTTCAATAATTTTAGCATTTAATTATGTAACAATTTTTTTTTTTCAAGGAACAGAAAAAGCACCTAGTGACATTTCTTACGTAGCAGAGAAGCCCAGTGAAAAATGGACTTTGTATCTCTGAAGTGGTACAACTTTGAAATAAATATATCTGCTATAGTGTAAAAAGTATTATCTGTGTAGATATTCTTTTTTAATTCCACACTTTTAATATTTGAGAATTTCTTTCATTCTACTTCCTAGTTAAGATTTTGGTATATGATATACATAACATATACTGGGGATGGGGTTAGCATTTTGAGGTTGATACTCATGGATTGCTTCTTTTGTTCTTCATAAGCTATGTGTGAATCATGTTATTTAACATTAATTCAGTAATTACCTGATGTATATGTATGCTTTTGTTTTGCAAGTTGGGTTTTGGGCTCATTGCATGTGGTACTGCTAACTCAGGCTGCACATCAGAACCACTCTTCTGGATGCGGATTCAGTCGTGCCGGGAGGGGTCTGGGCGTCTGGAGTTTCAACAAGCCCCACAGCTTTATGGGGGAAAGAAGGCCAGTTTAAGACTGTTAGAACTGAAATGAAAATGGTCTGTGCATTTCAGAGGAGGAGAGTTTTTAATAGTAGTCAAATGTTGAAGTTTATTTCTACCTACAAACACTTCCCTTTAAACATTTTAAAAAGGCAAAGGATTCTTGGTATTGGACATTTTTCTTTTGCTTTATATTTTGAAGAGTTTGGCTTATGTTGAGCAAAGGTAAAACCATGGCAGTCAGGGGAGTGAGAAATTTGGTGCATTTCGTATCATGTCCCCTTAAACCAGAAGATCATAGTAAAATATTCAGCAGCAAAGTGTTTCTTTGTTGAGCTCCTTGGTCTTCAACTCAGTGTACTTAACCTCTTCCTGCTGTAAGTCTAATGTCATATCCTGAAGTCTTACATGGAGTCTTCGATCAAGTCATTGTAAAAACTTACTGTGTATATTTTCTAAGAAATTATTTCTAAGATATGTTTTTTGACTCATGGTGAGAAAAAATTCTCATATCCAATCCTGTATGTTAGTTTTCCTTTTTAAGTTATAATTTATTCATACTGTGGAATAATTTGAGGTAAAAAAATCAAGTTTTTTTTTTCTGTATCAATATGGGGTGATTTCTAAGATGTGATACAAAGTATGAAACATAATCAACATTTTGCTATTTTTCTTATATTCTTTAAGATTAGAGACAATATTACATATGTATTTCCCTCCCTCTTTTTGTATTTTAAGTAGGTGGCATCTAATACTTATATTTAATATAACTAGACTTTCTTTTGATACAAAGTAATTTGCCTATCATTCTTTTAAAATGCACTCATTTTAAAAGAATAATTATTTATTATGTCAAAGATGAATTAAGAGTTAAGTGACTTTCTGGTCACTATAGCAAGTTCCTTGAGGATCTGTAAATATGCCCCAGAGGTCTTGAGATGTCCTTGTATACATTTAACTAAACCAAGCCAAACACCAAACTCCCACTCTTACAGTCCTTGAGCTCTATAACGTCTTTGAAGATATAGGAAGGGATTTTCATTTCTTCATTAATTAAACAAGCTTTGGGGTGGATCAAAATGTGTACCTGCTCCTTTTTTTTTTTTAATATTTTATTTATTTATTTGACAGAGCGAGAACGAGCAAGTGCACAAGCAGGCAGAGGGAGAGGGAGAGGCAAGGTCCCCGCAGAGCAAGGGGCATAATATGGGGCTCGATCCCAGGACTCTGGAATCATGACCTGAGCCAAAGGCAGATGCTTAACTGACTGAGCCACCCAGGTGCCCCTGTAATTGCTCTTATACATGTCACTGTGTAGAATTTGAGGCAGGTGCAGAGATTTACTTGTCCTGCTGCTCCCCAAGGCAAGCCTCATATGTAAGTTCCCTTGCTGATCAACCCTGCCACCAGCAACCTGGAGTGGTCTGCTTCTGCTCTTTCTCTGGGCTCTCCTTGTCTTTTGTATATGGGAGCCAGTTTCAAATTTCATTCAGGGAACTCTTTAGGTTGTAAACGAACATATGCCCTTAATTTTTTTTTAACTCTTGCAAGTATTGACTCAGAGCTGGGAGAATGAATCAGAGTCTTATTTTGTGTTGAAGGCTCCTGGCCTTATTCAAATGCCTTATTCAAAAGCCAACCTCTGGGGGGCGGGGGCTCTTAAATAAGTGAGTTCTAGTTTACTCAGTGACCCTATGTAGTTCCTTCATAGGTGTTTAGAAAATGTCATAGTGCAAAATGTAAGGATATTTATTTTTGTGTTTTTACATGTGGCATCAGTGGCCAGTTCTATAAGATACCAGATTCTTACTCATCTATGAGATCCCATTTTAATACCATGTGAACAGAAAAAGATCAGAGTGACTTGAATTGTTCTAACTTCTATGTGCTTTTTCAAGAGACTTAACCTGTTATAGGTTAGAGGAGTGTTCATATTTGGGGAATGCACATATATGCTTGCTCTCTCTCTCAGACTGGCTTTATTGAGCACTTGGCGTATGACAGATCTTATTCTGGGGACCTGGCATGAAGGCGGATTTCTCAGAGAGGGGAACTCATTTGCATGTATGTTTAAATGAAACATTGAGAGATGTCTGCCACCACTTTCTCTTTCTAGCAGCTCTGCCTTCCCCCCCGACACCACAGTACCCTGTGTGGGAGGCAAATGGCACCGTGGGAGGACTGCCCATGGTCCTTCTCTTGCCTTTGCGATATGGCTGGCTTTATTTTCTCTGATTGGTTGTTTTTCCCCTCCCAAGCCTCCAATTTTGAGACCTTCAGTCTTCAAACAGCAGAAGTGTCACAAAGCATTCTACTTTCGATCACCAAGCCAGAATCAATCTCGCCCTCTTGTTCAGCCTTTGTTTCGATTTTTGGCTCTTCTTGCTTGTGTATGGTCCATGCTTCCCCAATTTGATTTTTCAATGCCAGCCTTTAGCTTAGTTTCCACACAGAGCAAGTGCTCAATAAATGCTTACTGTGTACTTTAGTGTTGTTTAAAACAAAAAAATTCAGACTTCCTTATATACATACCTTAATCAGTCAGCAAATGTCTTGTTCAGTCATTATTGCTAGGTGATGGGCTCAGAAGTGAGCAAGACATATGTCTGTTCTTAATATGCTCTCAGGCTAGTTGGGAGGAGGGGAATGAACAGACATCTTGCACAAAAAACAGTGTAATGCACACAAGGCCATAGGAACATGGAAGGAGTGAGGACAGGCTCTTGTGTTGGTGGGAATGAAGTTATGGCTGGTAATCGCACCTTAACAGGAGGGAATTTGAGGTATGCCTTGAAGGATGCTTAGTACACATATGGACAGTAAGGGAAGGACCTGCCAGATTGGTAGAAAACAGCAATGCATTTGGAGTCTGTAGCTGGTAGGTGAGTGTGGCTGGGGCATTGTGGATGGTGGGAGATTGGGGCCATATTTTAAAAGCTCTTTTGAAGCAGGTTAAAGGGTTTGATCATTTCGCTCTAGAGAGCCACTATAGGATTTTAAGTGGGTTAATGATGGGCTTAGTACTATTTTTCAGAAAGATAATTTGGCTGGAAGTGTGAAAGGTAAATTTAGAAGGCAGCAGAGTTAGAGGGAGGCAGGGGAGCAGGTAAGGGTTGTGAAAATAATTGAGGTTAGAAATTATGGGGGCTTCAACCAAAGTGGTAGAGGTGGAGAATGGAGTAGGGAAAGGACCTGGAAGATGGTTAGCAGTTAATACAAACCTGTAAAGGTGCAATGTAAACTTCACCTTCGTGGGATTTGTTTTATATTTTTCAGTCAGCAGGAGAGTTTTTTTCAAATCATGTTTAATTCAGGTTCTCAGCACTTTTAATTATCAGCTTTTTCTCCGGAGTGAATTTTCTTTCTTTCTTTTTTTAAATTTATTTGACAGGCAGAGATCACAAGTAGGCAGAGAGGCAGGCAGAGAGAGAGGAGGAAGCAGGCTCCCTGCTGAGCAGAGAGCCCGATGTGGGGCTGGATCCCAGGACCCTGGGATCATGACCTGGCTGGATCCCAGGACCCCGGGATCATGACCTGAGCCGAAGGCAGAGGCTTTAACCCACTGAGCCATCCAGGCGCCCCCAGAATGCATTTTCTTAGCTTGCTTTATTTCTACATTTTATCTTATTTATTTATTTATTTATTTATTTTTAGAGAGGAAGAAGGGGAGGTGGGGCAGAGGGAGAGGGAGAGAGAGAATCTTAAGCAGGGTCCACACCCAGTGCAGACCCTGATGTGGGGCTCAGTCTCACCACCCTGAGATCATGACCTGAGCTGAAATCAAGAGTCAGGTGCTTAACCCACCAAGCCACACCAGTGCCCCTAATTCCTACATTTTAAAGTAAATTTACTCATCAGTTACACTGACTACTGCTGTTTTTTCTGAAGTCTTGTCTCTTGGCCAGTTTGTTTCAGTAACTTTGAATTAAATTGTTTCAGTAGTAGTGCTTTTTCTATAAGTATGTCGTGCTTCAGAAAAAAAATGTACATTAAAATGAGAAGAAAGAGAAAGTTTATTCATGGTTATTTAGTATACTATAAAAGTTTTTTGAGATGGTAGCAAAAGAAAGGTAATATTGCTTTCATCTTACAGTGCAGATAGTAGTCTTGGACAGCTAAAAGAAAATCTGTATGCAAAATGAGCCTGGAAAACTATTTCAGAGGAACTTTGAAGAATAGAATGTTTCATGTGACTCTGAAGATAATGTCATCCTGTATTACTAATTTCAGCTCCAACAGATAGGCTAGAGTAAATGCAAATTAAAAATAAATTAAGAACAGATGTTGAGCAATACCTTTTATTTAGGGAATAATTAAATAGTGGAAAGGTCATTGGAGTTCAGTCAATAAAGCTGAGATACTCAGAACTCATAATTATTCAAGTAACAGATGCTTTTCTTAATATGATGCTTTGCTATGGAGTTCGAATAATAGGAGAAAGAAAAGGCTGTTATTGTTGTATTGTTTTTCTTTTGAGTACCATCTTCCAAATTCTTTTATTCAGTAGGCTAACTTTAAATTCTGGTGTATAACCTGGTATCTCAGAATGGTGGTTCTTTTGACCTTTAAGACAAATTAAAAGGTCTCATTTGAAAAGTATGCATCGTTGGGCTGGGCATTGGTGGTGTGTAAAGTTTAGATTTAGACAGTTTAACTGTCCCTCTTCTTGGTCGTGAATCTAGCTTTCTTTGAGATTCAACTGTATCTTATGTTCTGGAGATTGTTAGGGAAGGACTTGTCTGACTCTCTATCTGTATTTATCTATCTACTTTATCTAGTCTATCTGTGAAAGACATTTTGTTTAATTTTAATGATTTTATTTTTAAGTAATCTTTATACCCAACTTGGGGCTCAAACTCACAACCCTAAGATCAGGAATGGTATTGCGCTACCAACTGAGCCAGTCAAGCACCCCTGTAAAAGACATTTTAAATGGTATTTTGTTACCTTGCTTGGACTATGTGTCAAGCCCTTGAACTGGCACAGTGCAATGAAGACATAGTTGCAATTGTCAGTTGTTTTTCATCCAAAGAAGATGGATCTCATCAGATCTGCTATTCAGGAGAATAGATGCCTTGGGTTGGGATTGTGGGTGAGGCCAGGCTGGATGCCTGGAAGACTGCTGTGTGACTGAAACAGTTGAATGAATGGTAAGCAATATTTTTGGCCTGAACTACGGGGTGGTGGTGGGGATAGAGGAGAGGGGTGAGATGGAAAGCTGAGGTGGGAAACAGACTTAATGGGACGTAGTGGAGGAGCAGTCTGCCCTCTGCTTCAACACTTGACAGGTAAAGTTTTACTATTAAGGTTTTGGTGTGAAGGAGGTGGGCAGGGGGATATATTTCAATATATATCTAATGTATAGGACATGGAGATAGATATAGATATATATAATCTCCCAGGAGAGTGGCCTGGGCTGGGATCACATCCTTGAGAATTGGCAACTGGATTCTTGACTATTTTCCTTCTTAGTCCATGGAGCTCTTTTAAATATATTCTTAAAATTTCTCAAAATTTCATCAAGAACTGGTTTATTTCTCTTTGTATTTTCTGAGATTTTTGACTGACCCTAGAATGGTCCTCTGGGGAAGGAATTTAAGAGATGGTAGATTATGGCAATGGAAGATGAAAAATTAGGTAGTTTTTGATTTTTATTATTTTTTAAAAAGATTTATTTTTATTTATTTGACAGTGAGAGATCACAAGTAGGCAGAGAGGCAGTCAGAGAGAGAGGGGGAAGCAGGCTCCCTGCCGAGCAGAGAGCCTAATGTGGGGCTCCATCCCAGGACCCTGAGATCATGACCTGAGCCGAAGGCAGAGGCTTAGTCCCCTGAGCCACCCAGGTGCCCCGATTTTTATTATTTTTAACAGATATTGGTGTTATGACACCTTGGGAGTTGACTGTATATTTATCTCCCAGGGTCATAAGAAGCCTACTTGCAGATGTTATCCTAGCTAACCGGGTTGGCTTGGGAAGGGAGAGGAGGGGTTAGGAAATGCTTACAGTGTGTGTAAATTTTTTTTTACAAATGTGCCTATGCACATTTTCTGGGTAAAAGTGTCCATGGTTTTCATTATATTGTTATAGGAGGCCTATGACCCACCCAAAAGTTGAGTCTTATTAGGGTTGGGTCTCTCGTAGGGTTTCAGTCTTTTCTGATGGAAATGAAATGGGCAGTCAGTACTCTGACATGAGTAGTCCTACACTATTGAAACAACTCAGGTTCTGGACATTATGTTACAGCCCCTCAGAGCCATTCAAGCAAAGGGCCTGATTACTAGAATTAGGATGAGTAGACACAAAGTTTGAAGGGCAAAATTTCTGATAATGTTTGACCCAGTTTTGCATATAATGAATTTTTATTTGTTGATGAATCTTTCCCTTTTGTTGCTAAAAGTGGCAAATAATCAGACATAAATTACTAATTAACAGTCTGGTTCAGATTTTTTTTTAATTAATGGAACTTGTGCTTCATCAAGCTTAGGTGGAGTGGGTATCACAATGCTTTATTTTTTCTAATGTCAAAGGTAATTTCTTTTAAAAAATGTTATATTTGTCACTTGAAAACAGGCCATTCTCTCCTACACTTATGGAGTAAGAATAGTAGGTCTCCCTGGAGGACTCTACTGTCTGTCTTTTACATTCGGACCAGACCTCCTGCCCCCAGCTTAAATCTCATGTCATCAGACTGCATCACCACCTAAAGCTCATTCCTGAGATGCTACTCCATCCCCTCATCATTCCCACTGATTTCCTCATGACTTTAGCTCCTGGTTCACTGTCACTGTCTCTAAAAGTTATTCTTGTACTTTGATTTCCATGTAAGCATAGATGATCCTTCCAACACTCTATCTCTCAGTTTTTGAACTTCTCTTTCTAGTGATCCTAGCTTCCATGTTGATGGTAATATTTTGGCAAAACTGTGTTGTCATCTCTGCCTCTGGCCCCTCCATAATCTGAATTTTAAGTGTCACACTTGCTGCCCATCACGTCTGATTCTTCGGGCTCACCCCCTCTTATATCACAACGCCAGCAGTCTCTGATCCAGTGGGATCTGTAATTCCTTGCACTTACCACCATTATGGTGATGCCCATCCCTTCAGATCCCTTCTTTGCTCTTTACTGAGCTTCCGTGGTCAATCACAAGCACTCCTTTGCTTTCCCTGTCTTTCTTTTGCATCATAACTGTGTTAGACTCCACCCCTGGTTAAATCTGACTCTTCACCTACACTGTACCAGCCCCCATGCAGAGGAATGAGGCTGGAGAAAAACACAACCCTAATAATGCCTTCAGTGAAATTCATGATCACATGTGAGACTGTAGGCTGCTTGGCAGTCACTCTTGCACTGTTCTTCATGATTTATTTCACATGTCTTCTCTTTCCTGAAACATTCACCCTTCCTCCCAATCCTGATGCTTAGCTGACGACTTTGCCTATTCTTGTCCTAAGAAAATTGAAGTAAACTGAGGAGTCCCCAGTCTGCCTCCAACCAGCAACTTCCCAAGGCCACCCCAACCTCTTGCTTGCTCAAGGACATCTCCTCTCTACTATTTCCCTCTCTAGTGGAGCCCTTCCATTAGCATTCAAGGTATTATTTTTCCTCTCCTAAAAGAATTGTACTCTTGATCCCACCTCTCTCTCCAGCTATCACATTTCTCTCTTATCCTTTATGAAAGAGTTCCTCAAGAATTTTATATGCCCATGGTTGCAATTTCTCTCCATTCATTCTCTCTTAAAACCACTTAAAACAGGCATAGCCCCTACCATTCAACTGAAAGTGCCCTGAAAGTAGCTACGGATTTCCCTATCGCTATCCAGGGGTCAGTTCTCAGTCTTTATTTTATTCATTTCTCTGTAGCATTGACACAGGTGATCACTTCGTCCCCCACAAAGCACTTTCTTCACTTGGCTTCTAGAATATCTCACATTCTTGTGGTTTCCCTCTCGTTCTCCTTTTGCTTGTTTTTCTTCCTGATATTGGAGGGCACAGTCCTTGGACCTCCTCTTTGTTCTACTCACTCCTTTTGTCATCTTTTATCTCCTGGTTTGGAATACCACTGGACTCACATTTCTAGCTCTGGCCCAGCGCTCTCCTGCCACAGCGCATACTTCTGTTTCCTGTCGTCCACCTGACCGCTCCCCATGTTTGTTCGAATCTGAACTCCTGATCTCTGCCCGAGGCGAACCTGATCCCATACTCTTGCCTGTCCCTCTTAAAGTCAATCTGATTCTTCCAGTTGTTCAGGTTGAACATTTTGAAGGCATCCATGTGACTACAAGGATTCTTTCTCTTAGAACCATGTCTAGTCAGTGAGCAAATCCTGTTTATGTGGAATCCAGTCACGTTGTACCAACCTTCACAGTTACTGCCCTGGTGTAGGCCACCATTATTCTTGCCTGGATTTCTGCAGTGACCTCCTCACTGGTCTTCCTGTTTCCCTCTTTGTCCCACTGAGGCTGGTCTCAGCCACCAGCAGAGTGAGCCTTTTTAAAATGGAAACAGATCCTATCATCCTGTGTTCACAATTCTGCAGTGACCGCCCATTTTACTCACAATAAAAGCTGAAGACTTACAGTAACCCACAGGATCCTGAGTGATCCTGCCTGACTTTGTCTCCCCTTACACGTTTGCTCATTGTCCACAGCCAGTGGTCTCCCAGTTCAGGGCCTCTGCCCTGGTGGCCCCTGCCTGGAGCGCTAGGCCCTCCAGTGACCGTGTGGGTGACTCCCTCCTCTCCGTGACCTACCTGACCATGGGTGAAAACTACAAAGCCTCCCATCTTTCAGCACTCTGCACCCCTTTCCCTGGCTTTATTATGTTCTCTAGCACTTGCCAACCACTAGTACTCTTGACAATTTCCTTGTTGGGCTGCTAATGTCTGTCTCTTTCCACTAGAATGTGAACTCTAGAGGGCAGGGTTGTCTGGGTTCAATCACTAGCATCTGGAGAACCTAGCACGTAGCATATGCTCAATTAAATATATGTCAAGTGACTAAACAAATTGTGTTTTTTATTGCTTTCAACAAGTGTGTAATCCTTGAGACAAATATCATCCTGATTGATGTTGTTTCTTTGTTGTACTGATTGATAGCTCCATGCTAGCCTGTGACTGTTTCCTAAATGTGGCCTGGCAGACCACTCGGTGTTTTCTTCAGTGGTCACATGTGAAATGAGAAGGCCAAGACCAGTATAAACTAGATGTTTGTCGCTGCGGGGTTGTCATCTGCACTTTCTTTTCCAGGTTTGTTCATTATTCTGAGAATATGATCATTTATTGGGCGTGAGAATGCCCATTTAATGAAATGATGGTGAAACAGTACCCTTGGAGATGCATCCTGGCTGCAGGAAGCTTGCTTTAGTTTAAGTATTCCAAAAGGGCCTAGGAATAGGGTTCTTGAAAGTGAGGATGCTAATATTTTGCTTTGTTAAGTGATTCGTATATTCTCTCCCTCCTTTTCTCCTCCTTCCATACCTCCCCTCCCTGTTTGTCTCTCTCCCTCCCTCCTTTTTTTTTTTTCTTACTTTCTTTAGTCTCAGAAGTCCTTCTGGAAATGAATTTTAGATGGAGGCTCATTTTAGAAATGTGATAATACATGCCTATTCTCTCTTTTAAAGATTTTATTTATTTATTTGACAGGGAGATTGAGAGAGAGCACAAGTAGGCAGAGCAGCAGGCAGATGGAGAGGGAGAAGCCGGCTTTTCGCTGAGCAAGGAACCCGATGTGGGGCTCAATGTGGGGCTCAATCCCAGAGCCCTGGGATCCTGATCTGAGCCAAAGGCAGCTGCTTAACCAAAGGAGCCACCCAGGAACCCCTATATTGCTATTCTCTTTAATGCAGGGTAAACAGGCAGGGTGTAGCTTTTTATAAAGCAGGGTTTGGGGGATGGAAGTGGCAGGTAGCTCATCCCAGTCCTTGAGGGTTCTTCATGGGTTTTGGAACAGAATTTACAACCATTGCTTTAATTGAGGGGCACCTGGCTGGTTCAGGGGGTGGAGCGTGGGGCCCTTGATCGTGGGCTTGTGGGTTTGAGACTCACAATGATTATAGAGATTACTTAAAAATAAAATCACTGTTTTCGTTGATAAATTCTAGAAAGCTTGCATGCCCTATTAAAAACAAAGATCTTACTTTAGTCTCAGAGGAGTTTGGTTCTAGTTTTGGTTCTGCAGATAATGAGCTTTATGACCTTGACTAAATCACTCAGTCTGCACAATTAATTGATTTGTTTCTAAGGTTAGGCGTGTGGACCAGATGACCTCACACTGATCACTTTATTAGCTCCAGAGAACCAAATTGCTAATGCTTAATTGTTGAAGTGGCGCTAATGAAGGCTTGTGTTTTATGATCTTCTTCCTCATTGCTGTAATTTCAGTTTTGTGTGTACTGATTTTGTGACCTTCTCAAATATTGTATACAGTTGGATTCTTACAAGCAATATTGTTTTGGGGATTATAGAAGGGATTGTGTGATAGCATTTGGGATAAGCATGTTATCTCTAAATTGGCTTAGGTATCAATATAGCATGATATTATTTTACATAAGATTTAGAAAACAGTATAAGAAACTCCTACAGCATTTTATTAGCGCTCCCTTGTAGCTTGTAATACATCTCTGAATAGTGGTTCAGAGTTGCATTAGATTATGTTGTTTTGAATCTGAGCATGGCTACATATTGGCTTTGTGAACTTGGGAAAATTGCTTAGCTGCTCTGTGCTTGTTTCCTTATCAATAAATTGAGGATAATAAAAAATTGTTATAAAAATTAAAGAAATCAATATATGTAAAGCCCTTTGGTATATAACAGAACTCATTAAATGTTAGCTATTAACCAACATAATATAAATGCTTAGTATAATTATGAGTATATACTTTTCAGTCATTTAAAATAAGCATGTAACAATAGTTTTAGTCATTTCACCCAAGCAAAATTTGTGTTTTTCTTTCCTAAGTAGATCTAAAATTTTGCTTATTGTTATTGTTATTGCTATTTTTAAGTAAGGTCTATGCCCAATATGGGACTTGAACTCATGTCTCTGAGGTCAAGAGTCACGTGCTCTACTGACTTAGCCAGCCAGGTGCCCCCAGAATTTTGCTTTAAAAATTTTTCTTTTTTATATTTAATAAGAAGACCTAGGATAGACTGAGCATTTATTTTTAGGTCATTTTATATACTTTTTGATGCCATGGTTAATTTTCATATGGAACTCATTTTTTTCTCGTGTGTTTATTGTATATTTGACACATTTCTCTGGTAGGATTTTTGAAAAAATAATTCTATCCATATACAATTCCACTTCCCTTTTCCCCATTTCTTTTCTTCCCCCTTCTTCAAAGACTTGGTACTGTACTCTTTTGTATGGGGTCACTGTAGTTGACTCATGGTTCGTCTAAGCATACCTCCCGTAGTCTAATTTACAGCCAGCTTATTTAGAGCATTTGCATATCTGTTCGTGAGAGAGAGGCTACACTCCTGTACCAGAGAAACCTCAAAATTTAGTGGCTCAAATAAGATAAAGGTTTGTTTTTCTCTCACCTTACGGTTTGGAATTGGTGGGTGGCTTTGGTGGTTCTGGTCTGTAGGGCCTCGGGGATCCTGGTCCCTTCTTTCTTGTTTGCCATTCCACAGTGTTGTCTGGTCTTCTTGGTTGTGGCTGGCCCCTCCTTACCTTGTCCAAGTTATAGTCCAAAGAAAAGGGAGGAAAGGAAGGGAAAAAAGCAATTTCCTTTGTGAAGGATGTGATCTAGCAGTTGTGGGTTCGAGTCTCTTGGCATCCCATTGGCCGCAGCCGTGTCACGTGGCCTGCCTCGGAGCTTGAGAAATGGGTTTTGCTGTGAGCTGACCCTGTGCTGAGATCCAACTTCAGGGGAGAGAGTGAGGCTGGATTTCTGATACCAAAAAGAAAGGGAGAATGGATTATGCTGAGTATACTTTTATAACAATTTGGTGAGCCTGGTTTGAATTTCAGAATTCTCCAAGTCCTCAGAGTTCTGTGCAGGAACACCGTGGCAGGGAGAGCTGGTGTGGACTCTCGCCTTTGTTTTCCCTTGTGGGCTTCGTTTGCACTGAGGAAACCTTTGAGCACGCGTCGCAGGTCACCCTGGCCAAACATCTGTGGCTTCTCTCCTATCCCACCTGGATGCAGTCGTGTGAGAAGCGAGCTCCTTGGGAAGTGAGCTCAGGGCTCACTGGGGCAGGATTACAGGGAGCCTGGGTCCCTAGAGTATGTTTTGAAAGAGGTTGTATGGGATCTCAGCGCATGTGTTCATGTACCTGGCCCTGTGATCTATCTTTTTGAGAGGGGGTGGGGCTGGAAGGGGACCACCTTAAGAGCCTTTGGAAAGGCGGGGATGCAGGCAGGGCCCCTGTGGTATAGGTCTTAGGGTGGTATTCTAAAGAGAAGCAGTAATTTGATTTACTTCTTAGTTTTCCACTTTCCCCATGCTATTGCTTCACTCACACTGCTATTTATCATTTATAGTGTACACACTATATATTTAATTTACTAAGAGTGGAATATTTTTGGAATGAATGGAGTGTCATTTTAATGGATGGTAAGGATGGATAAGGGCACACTGAGGGAGGCTGGAGAATATTCACTTATTTAGCTTAATGTTTTCAACAGCTTAAAAAAACAACCCTTTGAGTGGCCCTTGTGATTCAGTGGCAGTTTGCCCAGACTAAAGGGAGCTGGTGTTGGGAATGAAAACTAGATTCACTTTGAACATCTAGAAAAAAAAAAGTGACTAAACAAGTTATAAGAATGTGCCTGATGGCCTGGGTCCCCTGAGCACAAAAGTACTAGGGCAGGCTAGGTTTGCACATTCCCCCTCTGCTGAGCCTTCAGCTCCTTCCTCCTCCAAGCCGTGCCTGGCCGGCCAAGACCAGGGTCCTGACTTCACCTGTCCTGGGGCAGAGCCCCTGCTGCCCCCTCAGGCAGCCTGACGATGACTTGTCCAGGGAAATGTCCTTGCGATCCAACATATCAGACTGCTCTTGGGGAGAAACCGCTGATCACCACCGCCTTCCTGAAGGGGTGTTATGATATACTCTCTATCTCTTTTCCCAACTCTTGGAACCAGGTGTGTTTCAGGATTATTATTTTCTTAAGCTTTCAGATAGCTTATGGTGCATATATCACATACTACGCAGCATCTTGGGGAGAGTTTGGGACAGTACCCTATAATTTAATATATTAATATTTCTGCAGCAAAGTGTGTGAATATTCATACTAACTGGGACATAAACAAAGTTATAAATGGCTTCAGGTCAGTTCAGGTCACGTTTTGCTGCCAAATGGGTTATGACAAAACTGTTGGTTTCCAGAACTTTTCGGAGGCTGGCATCGTGAATCAGGGATGGTGCACCTGGGATGGGGACTGTTTTCTCAATGTTTACTCTGTGCCAGATGCTCTCAACTATTGGATTCTGTAGTGCTCAGAACAGACCTACAAGGAGGATATTTTATTATGCCTTCTTTTTTTTTTTTCCTCCCTAACTCCCTTCTGTCCGTCCTTGGAAACTCGGGTTTAGTGAGGTCGAGTGACTTGCTTGAGATCAAAAGGAGGAGGCCAGGACCCCAGGCCTGGTATAAAAAGTTTCTAATTTGCTTGTTTGAAACTTTGCAATACAAATTGGCTTATAGAATCCTATTTCACATTTAATGGTAGCTGAAAGACAGTACACCACTAAAAGTGCCATTGGAAGTAATGACCCCTTACAGTATTGTTTCTTGATAAAATGCCTTTTAAGTTCACCCAGCAGGGTCAGGAAGCAGGATCCAGACACTTGCCCTTGTCTGTAGATGATTCCCGACTTCTGCGCTTCATGGGTCCTTCTCCAGGCCTGGCAGGGGTAGTCAGTCAGGGTTCCAGGACCGATGGGAGGGTGGGCAGGACATGGGCACAGTATAGGGCAGAGAGGGGAAGGTTTGGGTTTTTGGTGTGATAGACGAGGCCAGGGATGGGGAAACTGGCTGAGGTTCTGATACTGCTTGGTCAGGGCCCCATTGCAGACTCATCTTCCTGTTCTCATAGCAGTCCCCATGGACATTCCAGAAGCAGTCATCAGAGAGGGGGTGAGTTTAGCCTGTTAGGTAAGGCTGCCGCTTGAATGTGGCTGCTTGGCATTAGTAGGGATCTGCCACATTAGAATCCTTGCACCTGCTCAGTGCTGATCCCATGGAACGCGTAGCTGTGACTGTCATTGATGGATGGGAACCCTGTGGCTTACTCACACTCAAACTGCTTCACCTCATCTCAGGAGTTTGTATTGCAGGGCTCCTCGTTATGCTGGTGAGGACGGTTCCCTGCACATGCCCTCCTCTGAAATGGAGGTGACAGCTGAAGGATTTCAGGATCTCTCTCTCCCAACTACTCCATCCTTTACTGTTACTCTTGTTTCATTATTGTAGTAAAAAGCATGTAGGCTGATATTGATTCTTATTTGTCTGTAAGTGGGGCTGATTGGCACTTACTGGCCCCTTAGTTCTCATTCATGTAGTTTGTATTACAGTGGGCTCCTTGGTGTGCCATTTGGGTGGGGAGATGCAGTTATGGTAAGAGAAAACCTCGGAAATTAGAAAGTCTGGGGAAGTATATTAGTATACCAGTCCCTTTGCTAGCAGTACCTTCATTGACATGACCCTCATCTATTAGTTTTTAAAGGTTTTTTGTTTATTTGACACAGAAATAGAGTGCACAAGTAGGCAGAGTGGCAGGGAGAGGGAGAAGCAGGCTCTCTGCTGAGCAGGGAGCCCGATGTGGGGCTCAATCCCAGGACTCTGGGATCACGATCTGAGCTGAAGGCAGCCACTCAACTGACTGAGCCACCCAGTCACCCCATGACATGACCCTCATTTAAAATTCAACATGATTTGTTAAACTTTTACTTCATGTAACATATAGGTCTAAGAGTCTTAGCCAAAGTCAGTGATTTTTATGGGAAGTATCTGGGTATACATTAACCTTTTAAAATTATAACCAGTTAGTTACACCATAAAAACTAGCAATGTGTGAACTAATTGGTTGCTTGCTAAATCCAGAGCACATGAGGAAAATTAATTTTATATTGAGAAAGTAGTTCTTAAAAGCATGGAAGGAGCCCGAGAGGTAAGCTTATGTGCTGGGAGTTTTCAAACACATGATTTCATTTCCTCCCTACAGTAATTCTATGGGGAAGATGTAATTTTTCAGTTTCATACATGAGGATACATTTGAGTTATTGGTTAAGTCTTACAAGTTTTTGGCAATATTTAAAAGATTATACTCCATCTTATTCTAGAATCCTATGGAAAGTCACAGCAAGAGTAGAATTTGAAGGAAAAAATCAATAAAAATGCAGAGAGGGGAAGAATGAGTTGATTAGTTAGATAAGGCTAAGAGATGTTAGTTCACAGAAGTTCAGCTGTTGCTTTAACATAAGGTGTCCTGTCCCATTTGTCTCAAATTTGTCTCAGAGTGTTGTATTAGGTAATTCAGAGAGGCAAATGGTTGTTGTAAGACTGACATTATCCACAAATTTTTAAAAATTTTTAAAATTAATTTTTTAAAGTAGACTTCATGCTCAACATGGGGCTTGAACTCACAACTCTAAGATCAAAAGTTGCAAGCTCTACTTGACTCAGCCAGCCAGGCACCCCATCCCTAAATATTTAACAAGACGTTTACAAATGTGAAACAGTTTCTTCTCCCTTGCCTTGAGGCCCCCAAGGACCTTTTTTTGGAACCTCATAATGGGGCAGTGACTGATAGGGTGAAAGCTACCTCTTCAGCTCCAGGTGATATCCAGACTAACAGATTGTTGATGGGCAGCATCTTTTAGTACAAGGCAGGTACAAATTTATAAAATCATTTTTGAAAATAGAGATGGGAGGAAATTCTCCAGTGATCTGCCTTAAATCAGCAACAACTTTAAATGATCCTGGTATCTCAGTCAGTTATCAAACTGTTGTAATATGAGGATAATACCTACTCTTATCTTTCTTTTCATAAATTAAATAAAAAATGTGGTCCTCAGACTTTCCTGTCAAATTCTTTGTTGTTTGAGCATGTCGCATGGAACTTTCCTGAGTTGTGTATCTATTTCTACTCTTCATGGTATGTAATTCTTAATAGAAGCTTTCTTTCTGTGTTTTGTTCTTTGCTTCTTTCCTTTCTGGAAATGGCTTCCAGATGGGATTATTATTTTTTTTCTTGACCAACCTCGAGTCCTTATGCTTTACCATTGTCTGACCCATTATCTCTTTTCTGAGTTTCATTTTTGGCTTACATACTCTGCTTTTAGTATTTTTTTAATACTCTGTAATATATACTGAAAATACTTGGCAAGGGTTATGAGGCTGCAGAATCATCTGGTAATGATTCCATGCTCTGGGCTTCTCTGCCACTCACAGTTTATTAAAGAAAAGTCTTCCTTCACTGTATTCCTTCTTTCTTTTTTCTTATCTTTTTAAAAAAAATTTTATTTATTTATTTGATAGAGAGAGAGACAGTGAGAGCAGGAACACAGTGGGGGGAGTAGGAGAGGGAGAAGCAGGCTTCCCGCCGAGTGGGGAGCCTGACATGGGGCTCCATCCCAGGATCCTGGGATCATGACCTGAGCCAAAGGCAGATGCTTAATGACTGAGCAGCCCAGGCGCCCTGTATTTCTTCTTTCTTACTCCTTGGTGTTTATTTAGAAGATAACACAAAGCATAGTATTGCTTTATTTCTTTCCTTTCAATGTCTATTAAAAAAAAAACAGAAAACAATTTGGTTTTTTTTAAGATTTTATTTATTTGACAGAGACACAGCGAGAGTGAGCCCAGAAGCAGGGAAAGTGGGAGAGGGAGTAGCAGATACCCCGCTGAGCAGGGAGCCTGATTCAAGGCTTGATCTCAGGACTCTGGGATCATGACCTGAACTGAAGGTAGACACTTAACTACTGAGCCACCTAGGTGCCCCGAAAACAAATTTGTTTAAAATTTGTTTGAATTAAAGTAAATTTTAAAATATTTACTTAGGCTTCTTAAAACGAATTTTCCATCTTTTTCTGAATTAAGCCACACACATTCCGCTCTTTCAGCATCATGGCCAAGGTAGTGCGTCTGTTGATCAGGCCTCCTCTGGGGAGTGCTGTTTGGGGCATGTGTGAATGCAACACAGTGTTTCTGTGATTGCATGTTGTTCTGTTTTGCCGGAGACCTTGTCACTGTGAAGCACTGGTTGGTAAAACACTTTTAAATTATTTTTTTAGGAGAAAAAATAGTCCAAGTTTACTTGGACTAGGCATTTAGAGTACTGGAGTCTAGTGAGTTTTTCTGTAGAATTTTTTTTTTTTAAGATTTTATTTATTTATTTATTTGACAGAGAGAGACACAGTGAGAGAGGGAACACAAGCAGGGGGAGTGGGAGAGGGAGAAGCAGGCTCCCCGCCCAGCAGGGAGCCCAGTGCGGAGGGGCTCAGTTCCTGGACCCCTGGATCATGACCTGAGCCAAAGGCAGACGTTAAGGACTGAACCACCCAGGCACCCCTTCCTGTAAGATTTTATATAGCATTAGATTCATTTGAGACTTTGTATCTATCTTCAGTTTTTGGAGCCAGGTTATTTAAGGTAAATTTTAAAAAAATGTAAACTCTGGGGGCTAAGCAGAGGAACCAGAATGTTTCTGCTGCCTTTGAATGGATCTGTCGAGTTGCTGCAACAGTTCAGTGAGTTAAGGGTGTTTGGCTGCTGCAGTTAGAGGCTCTTTTGTCCTTGTTATTATTACTGTTATTTCCCGCCTTCATTCCCCTTGCATCATTTGCTCTTGACTTTCTGCAGGCTGTTGAGGGAGATAGCAACTACCTGGCTTGGCCCCAGTTACCAGGGCTGACTGAGTGGACTTTGACCTGTGTTTCCAGCCTCGGATTGGTGGGCCCTGCCTGATGTTCAGGCACACACAGTTAGACATTCTGGTTGGATTTCATAGGGTCGGGAGTCAGGAGGGCAACGGGAAATTGAGGAAGGATATAAAACTAGGCAAGAGGGGCATTCCAGAGCAAAGGACAGTTTCTCATAGGAAGGACTATGCAAGAACAAACATTAATCAAAACAAATTAATGTAGAAACATTAGTCAGACAAATTAGTGCCATTTGCTCTGTTTTCAGCCCTTCCTTTCAGTTATGGTGTGAAACATTAGAATCCAGGCTGATGATGGATTCACATAAGCCTCATTTAATACTGGGAACATTCACCCGAGTCAGCTGTTTAAACTCTGTTAAGTACTTTTCCAACTCTGAGGTTCTACTTGTGCTTTATGTACCAGATTCTCTAGTGGCTTCTTCCTGATGGTGGGGATGGAGTGAGGGAAGGTACTGGTTGAAATCACTCAGATAAGCTGATTGTTCCTTAGTGGCCATATGGGCACAGATGTTTGGAATCAGCTGATAATTTTAAACACTCTCTAACTCATCCTGTTAAATACATTTGCACATGTTTAGTGTTTGCTTAGCTCTAACCTAAAACATTACACTAAGTAATTTGGTGTATAAGAAGCATTACAGTAACAAGAGGAGTAGCTTCAGTGGTTTTGCATATTTACTATGCTCATCACTATTTAAGTGACACACATGCCACACCTTCCCCACACACCCGTATATGTGTGTGTTTATTCACACTTATGTATATATATATACATATACATATAGACACACACATGAGCTCATTCATTCATTTATTTATTTTTAAAGATTTTGATTATTTATTTGACAGAGGGAGAGAAAGCTCAAGCAGGGGGAGTGGCAGGCAGAGGGAGAGAGAGAAGCAGACTCCCCACTGAGCAGAGAGCCCGACGTGGGGCTCGATCTCAGGACCTTGGGATCATGACCTGAGCTGAAGGCAGATGGTTAACCGACTGAGCCACCCAGATGCCCCCACATGAATTCATTTAATTTTCCCAATGAAAGTGGTACGTTGATTATCAACCCCATGCTATAGTTAGGAAACGAAGGCACAGAGCGGCTAAGGAACTTACCCAGCCCAGCACAGGCAGTGAGTGCCTGAGGGAGAATTTAAATCTCCATCACTGTGCCACACTCTTCATCACTACCCTGTAGTGCCTCTCAGTGCTTAGTCTTCAACTCCATGCAAACGCTAATTTTAGCTCATAAGTCCAAAGTTATTTTTCTTTTAAAGATTTTATTTATTTGAGAGAGGGAAGACAAGCAGGGGAAGGGAGAGGGAGAAGCAGACTTCCTGCTGAGCAGGGAGCCTGATGTGGGGTTCAGCCCCGTGACCTGGGACCCTGGGATCATGACCTGATCCGAAGGCAGACGCTTAACTGACTGAGGCACCCAGGCACCCCCAAAGTTATTTTGTTATGAGAAAATCTGAAAAGCTATATAGTTTTAAAAATGGAACCTGGTTTCTGTTGCTTAACCTGGTTTCTGTTGCTTAGCATGTATGGACCTTTGTTTGGAGTTTGGCTGTTTCTGATTGTGGTCTGACTTCAGTTGTCTGGGTCTTTGTGTGTTGAACAGTCTCTGTGACTCCCTACAGTGTGTCCTGTGTCAGCGAGCTCCTGCTGAGGGTGTCCACTGGTTGTCCACCTCTCATCTGGGCACAATCAGCGGATTTATCAGCGGATTTCCAGAAGTTTGTGAGTGGTCCTTTACCGTGGCCCTGCAGGTGACTCTGGGCCAGGAATTTGTTTCAACCACCCAACTCACCCTGGATTAATCATCTAGGGCTTCTATCTTTCCTTATTAGGTATTGGAAATTAAAGAAACTGACTTAGAAATGGTTTCCACCAGGGGCCTATTAAATGAGACAGATATTTTGACAGGCAGAGTGTTGAAGAAAAAGTAAAAGGATTTCATGGACCATTTCATGTCACTGCATTTGACATGTAGGGACTGGGTATGTATATAGAACACTCTAGGGTTAAGTCATAGGAAAATATGGAGGGAGGGTTTGATTTTGATTGTTTAGAAGGCACATTCTGTTTAAATGTATAGAGCGGCACTGTTTTGGTTTGCCTGGGGATTCAAGGTCCGATTCCCCCATTTAAGTAACAAAGACATTTGTAATTTTGAAGTAAACTTGGCAATTCTTAAATTTGGTGATTGGATTGATTATACTTCCTTCTCTAGGCTACTAAATTATCATGACCACAGGTAAATTGTGGATTAAATGCTATAAATACTGTTTGTAAATATTTTAACATCATCCATCTCTATTCCTCTTATCAAGACAAATTGATTATTATAATTGACAAAATTATTATCATTTGAATGAGAGCAGAACAGTTCTCCCCTTCAAATTAATGACATGATGGGAAAGAGCAAGAAAATGAATTTTTCAGATACCCTGTTTTGAATGTTAGGGACTTAAATATTCTTGGATCGGCAACCATGGAGCACAACCTTAATATTTATTTGGCTTTAATGTTTGAAGTCACTTAAGAGAAGTTACCTTTATTTTGTTTTCCTTCAGCTAAACTCAGAAACATAATATTTAAAGAAAATGAAGGAAGGCATTAGGCATTTCTTGCTTTCTTTTATTTTTGTGATACATTAAAGATATATCACAATGTGGGCAAAATAGAGTTTCCAGGACTTTCAGTGACTTCATCAAACAGGCTGTATGTGAGCTTCTAAACCAAGTAGTTAAGAAAAAAAAAAAAAAAAGATTGATTTATTTACTTGGTGGGGGGAGGGAGGCAAAGGGAGAGGAAGAGAGAGAAACTCAGACTCTGCACTGAGCGCAGAGCTAGAGTTGGGACTCATCTCACGACCCTGAGATCATGACCTGAGCCAAAACCAAGAGTTGGATGCTTCACTGACTGAGCCACCCAGGTACCACTTGCCCAAGTAATCTGGGCAAAAGCTTGCAGTTTTATGAATTTGCTGGCAAACCTTATCTTTCTTTGCCTGATAAGTTTTCACCCTCCTGGGGTCCCTATAGTCAATTTCACAGCGTTTTGTGGGAAATATTGGCATCTAGCTATGAAGTTCTTTCTGGTTCAAAAGAAGGTCTTCAAAAGTTATTTCTGTATTTCATAATGTTACTATTAAAAACATGCCTGTTCCCTTTCAGCCCAGATGGGAATTACTTTCTGTGGTTTTAAAACTTACAGACCATCTTCTCTATTGATCAAAAGATACTGAGCATTTGGATGATAGGACCATCTATATTTTATCTTTCATTATTAATATACTTGATACAGTTTGAGTTTTTTTAGTAAATACGGATAAACTTTAGTTTTCTATGTTTATATATTTTTAGAGGTTAAAATTTATTTGCATTTTTAATACAGTTTTAATGCAATTTAGTATTTCCAGTATGTAAAGTGAATTGAGTTCCCCAAGTAGCAGCTGTAATTTGGCTGGATTGATTTACTGAAAGTACAGTAAAATTACACATTTGAAGACAAAGGAAAGAAATGTAATCTGATGCTATATCTATAACATTTTGCTGTATATGAAGTGACTGTATTGTATTATAAATATTCAAATTCCAAATTGGACCTAATCATGAAAAGAATAATTAACTGATAGTTATATCTGATGTTATGAATATTATTGTACAAAGTCTGGTTTTGATGATAAGATATTTAGCAAGATTGTCTTTTGGGATTTGAGACTCTGAGAACCAAGTCTTGCCTACACGCTATCGCCATGTGAAACCAGGGCCTGGCTTATGGTCATGAGGCCATTTTTGGACTCTCCCTAAGAATAAATTGAAGAGAGCAGAACTCGTAGTTAAAAGCAGTAGAGTGGTTATGTGTGCATCACTACTTGGTGCCATCATAATTACAGCAAAAAGAACAAAAAAAGGAAGAGCTAGTATGACCAAAGGGAAGTAGAGACAAAGTGGCTTTGGATGGGCAAGGCATCACGTGCTGGAAGATGATGACGGAGTGGGTAACTGTTGAGGGGTCCAGGGCAGAGGGTGGTGACAAGATTCCTCTTGTTGGACCTCTCAGACTTTGTAAGCCTCCTGACTTAGAGTAACTTGTACTGCCTGAGGTTGGATCAGGGGAAAGTGGGAGATGTTGGTGGCTAAAAACTAAGAGTTTGGTTGAGATCTGTAAATAGTGAGCCTTGACTCCTGAGATCTTTCCTCTTCTTCTCTGCCTGCACAGGAGAATATAGATTTATACATTCTCTGTAGAATACATAAATATGAACTCTGCCTTGGGATCCCTGTCCCAGAGGATAGTAAGCTTCTGGTTTAACACCAATAAGATGAAAGGACACCAAGACTGGGGAAACCCTAGAATTGTTGAAGCTATATCAACCCCAAATCAGAGATGCTTTTTTTTTTTTTTTAAAGATTTATTTATTTGACAGAGAGAGAGATCATGAGTAAGCAGAGAGGCAGGCAGAGAGAGAGGAGGAAGCAGGCTCCCCGCTGAGCAGAGAGCCTGATGTGGGACTCCATCCCAGGACCCTGAGATCATGACCCGAGCTGAAGGCAGAGGCTTAACCCACTGAGCCACCCAGGTGCCCTCAGAGGAATGCTTTTATTGGGAAGATAGTATGGTCACAGATGGGAATTTGATGACCTACTTTGAGTCCATCATTGGCAGGCGACACCCAAGCACATAGAACTTGGGCATTTGACTGCCTCATTTTGAAATGTGAGGGTCTGCCAGGAGTCTGATGTTTGAGGAAAGCTGCCATTATTAAAGCCAAACCCAACCAACAGGAAAAAGAAACCGAGGGGAAAGGGAGGAAAATGATACATAAAATAATAAATACTCTCAGAGAGGTGGGAAAATAATTACATCTTTGAAACAAGAACAGAATGCTATAAAAATCAGATTCAGAGGGTAAGAAAGGAGTCTTGGAAATTGTATGCTATCAGAAATGAAAAACTGGCTAGAGACAGGAAGAGTAGATGTAACAGAGGTAAATCGTTAATTACCATAACAAAAATTTTGTAAATACTGACTTAAAATCAGAAAATAGCACTGTAAGTGCACTATTTAGAAATGCATAAATGTCAGAGCAAATAGGTAATAGATGGAAGGGGTTAGCCCCTTGAAAGGAGGACTGAGGCAGGACTGCTGGATTTTGTTATAATCCTATTTGATTAAAAAAAAAGGCATTTATTTATTGCTTTGATATTGCTATTTATTTCTTTGATAAAAACTGAGGAACTTGTAATGAGATACTTACTTTGGAGATCATTTTGTTTAAAAATTTTATTGACAGTATAGAAAATTCTGCACAATATTTACTTTTTTTGGCAGTCACATATGCCTCTGTGAGTAATAGGTCCCCTAAATCTTTTCAGTCGTCATCTTTTCTCAGCACCGGTTTCTAGCTACAGTTAGGCATGGTTATTGTAAAGTTTTGTATACCTTCCTTACGCCTGGCTGGACAGACTTTGTGGCTTTAACAATCATTTATTGCGCATGTGAATTGTAAATGTCCCAATTATTTTGAGACAAGCCTCTCCTCACATTACAGCCACATACTTTCTGTATTGCTAGTGATTATGGGAGTGTTTTCTGTTAGACATTTCACACTTTGTGCTTGTAATGAAATACAAATATAAGGAACGGAACATTCGAGCACGAAGAGCAAACAGACCTTCAGGCTGGAATGGTCTCTTTCCAGCACTTCTGGCTTACAAACTTTTTTTTTGGTGTGTGTGATAAGTGGCCTTCTTCTGCTCTTATCTCTCATTTATAACCCTGCATGGCTGTTGTGGCAACATGGACCTTCAGAAAATTTTAGAGCTGGATGATGTCTTAAAGGACCATCTTCTCCACTTCTGTTGCCTGGTAATTGAGGAAACTGAGTCTAGGAGGAAGGAAATGACTTTCTCAAGATTAAAGAACAGTCCCAGACTCAGTATGCTCATGCTGCTCTGGGCTACCTGGACCCTGAAGAGAAACTTTTGCTCAGTTTCCTTCAAATCTCATTTAGTTGTCGATGGTTTTCTCGTGGATGTGCGCCTGAAAAGAAATGCTTTCACAGATTTCCAAGAAATGTTCTGGTGGGAATGGTTGGGGCTGTGAACTTCTAGAAAGATTTTAGGTTTCTGTTTACTGTGTGAAGTTGAGGGTTTTGTTAATATGCTGAAAGAGGTGTGACTCCTGACTGTGGATCAAAGCCTGCAGACCTTGGGTTCCAAGTTCTTAGTGTCAGCAAAAATAGGGAGAGGGTAAGGGAGAGGGGAGATGGGAGGAAGAAGAGAGCAAGGTTGTGAGGACCTTTTCTGTCCTGTTGTTTTCCTTTTGGTCGGAAGGGGTGAGAAAGTTACTAGACATAACTGGAGCTGTTGAACTGAACTGGCCCCAAGTTGTCTTAATTGTGTGAGAGAAAATCTCTGGTGTTTCAGTCCTTCAGAGCAATTCTAATCATGGTGCTGGGGCCTGCTGGCTGCCATTGAGGTTCTGTAAAATTTGATTTTTGTACCTTCTCTTAGCTTTTTTTCTGCTGACCATTGTCCTTCTAACTCCATTCAGGCCTGGCCCCTCCATTCTCACCAGAGCTCCTTTTTTAAAAAGATTTTATTTATTTATTTGGCAGACAGAGATCACAAGTAGGCAGAGAAGCAGGCAGAGAGAGAGGAAGCAGGCTTCTGGCTGAGCAGAGAGCCCGATGCGGGGCTCAATCCCAGGACCTGGGATCATGACCTGAGCTGAAGGCGGAGGCTTTAACCCACTGAGCCACCCAGGTGCCCCCAGAGCTCCTTTTTTTATTGGTGTTGTACATATTAATGGTTGGCTGATTAAAGGCACTCACAGTAAGGTGTTAATGATTACTCTGTTACTCCTCCTGCTGGGATATGTGCGTATATTCACAGAGCTGTTGCAGAAATTAGAAGGGGTGAATCTTCAGTTGGTGGGAGTATAATAATGTTTTGTAACCTTGTCTGCCTCATATCCTCATTTTACAAATCCTAGGAACTCATTGACTCCATGATCTGTCTTTCAAGGAAAAAAGTTAAGAGAAGTTTCATCATTATCAAGGGTATGTCAAAAAGGTGCTCGATGTCATTAAAGACATGGAAAAAAACCCAAGTTTCATCAGTGGATGAATAGATAAAAAGATGTGATACACACACACACACACACATATCCACACACACACAGGAATATTATTTAGCTATAAAAAATGAAGGAAATCCTGCAAAAATTTGCAAGAATGTGGATGAACCTCTAGGGTAGAATAAGTCACAGGTACCAGATAAAGATCAAATACTGTATGATCTCACTTAGATGTGGGATCTAAAAAAAACGCCAAACAAACAAACTCCTAGATACAGAGACCAGATTGGTGGTTGCCAGAGGCAGGGAGGGGGCGTGGGGGGGTGGGGTCTGAGGGGTTGGGAGGGGGAAAATGGGTGGAGGTGGTCAACAAGTACAGACTTCCAATTGTAAGATAAATAAGTCTTGAGGATTAATATATAGCATGGCGACTGTAGTTAGTAGTACAGTATAAGAGAATAGGTCTTAGAGGTTCTCATCACAAGAAAAAAATTCTAAGTATGTGCGTTGATGGATATTAACCAGACTTCTTCTTGTGGTGATCATTTTGCAATACAGACATATATTAGATCATAATGTTGTACACCTGAAACTAATACAATGTTATATATCCTTTATATCTCAAAACAAGAAAGAGAGTATGTCAAGGATATCCAAGTTGAACTGTATAGTAACTGTTAAACTTGTAAATGTCCTTTGAGTTTTTCTTTTTTTATAGTTGTTTTTTATTGAAACTAATGAAATAAATATTTCTATTTATTATAAAAATAACTTCTTTAATAATTCTGTTTATTTGAATTGTCTTTCTTTCAGAAATGTTTTATTCCTTTTCCCCATGAGTAAAAATATGTTCAACCCATTGAAAAACAAATGTAAGCATTTTTTGGTATATCAAATGTTTATGTCTCATGATAATGATGTGGATTAGGGTTTTTATTCCTTATTCTCATCACACCCCTACTCTTTTTTTGACCCCCATTGGCCCTTTTAGCAGTGTGGTATACCACACAAATATTTTTAAATGGGTAAAATAAAGTACATGGCATTACAAAGGAAAACCGATTATTTTGAAAATCATTTACAAAATAGTTAAAAAGCCTTTGTTTTTTATGAATACATTCAATATCGTGATCCACGGTTGGTCCATAACTGTTGTGAGGGGATGATGAGCCAAATGGTTTTTCAGCTGTAATGTGAAGTGGAAATGGCTGTGAGTTTTGGTGGTAAGACAGCCAAAGTTACTACCAATTGTGTGTTTTATGACTTATGTTTGTAATAAAAGGAGATGCAAATTTTTGTTAGTGAGATAGTTAATTTTTCTTCCTGTCCAAGTTCATGGACCCCTTGCTTTGTAATAACCCCCTGAAGAAGCTTGTGGCTTAAAAAGAGCATTTATATCTGTACAGCAGTGTGCCATGAAGAGTATTTTTGCAGACAACAATTTGAAATGGAAATAACTTTTAAAAAATATTTATTTTAGAGAGAGTGAGAGCGTGAGCACAAGTGAGAGGGGCAGAGGAGAGGGAGGAAGAAATCTCGAGCAGATTTTGTGTGATCATGGAACTTGATGTGGGGTTTGATCTCACAACCCTGAGATCATGACCTGAGCTGAAACCAAGAGTCAGGTGCGTAACTGTGCCACTGAGGTGCCCCTGAAATGGAAATAACTCTTCATTGAGCCCTCCATATGCCAGGCACTGTACTGGGCATGGTCAACAGAATTGATGCTCACAACAGTTTTGGTGTCCATCTTCTGGGATATATTGACTAGTAGAAGAAACATACCAAACCCCAGAATGTACAAATAGTTGGATGTTTACTTGCTAGGGGATAAAGGTCCTGAAGTGCTGTTGTCTTGTATGGGGAAGGGGCCTGAAATGGATGCTAGTGGTGAGGGAAGCCATATTTAAGTTGACACTTGAGTATTGACTGAAGGCAGAGCTTGGCCTACAGAAAAACCTGAATGAGGACAGGGACTGGGAATGAGTGAGCAGAGGCTGCGCCTTGAGGCTGGCAAGATAGGCAGTTTGCACTTCATTGAGTAGTATCTTTAATCTTGGTGAATTGAAGAGCGTAATTTACCCTTGAGTTTAATGGCATACACATATTATTTAGTGTATTAATGAGAGCTAGACACTTTCGAACATTTTTTACTGTTTAAATCCTAACATTTTCCCTCACCCAAATTCTCATTTGGCACAAATTCAAGGAAAACCTAAGGAGAGTTGAGAAAGTGCTTGGCTCCTCTGTCTCCTGAGCAATTTGAACAGAGATGTTTGCAGAAATGCATGCCTTACCTGGCTGTTCCTAGGCAGATAAGTGCTGTCACACCTGCGGATTTTAAGGCCACAGGCTCCACAGCCTGGCAGAGTCTCCGATGGAGTAGACCAGGATTGGGCTGTGCACGGAGGCAGGAATGTAACCATTCTGGTCTGGGCAGTTGGGGAGGGACTTCTCTCTCCACGATTCCCATACTGTTTGTCTCTGCTTTTCAATTTGACTCCATCAAAGCACACTTTCCAGTGGACGGGTACATACATCTTTGTGACTCCAGACAACATGCATGGTTGGTTTATGAATCTTAAGTACCTTTGAAGGACATGCTGAGTCAACGAGAAATGGAAGTGACGTCTGATTCTACACATGGAGACGACGAAGGGTCACAGGCAGGTAATGAACCCTCACTTAGAAGGTTATGGTTGCTTAGATTTTTGTCTGGTGGTTGTGGACAGGAAACCCAGGCATGACTCAGTGAGCCAAGAATTAGTGTGAAAATTCCTGAGCAACACATTCTAAATGAGTTTGTCCTCTGGGTGATCTTGGAATTTTTTTTCCTCTGAATATTATGAAAGGAGTTATTTACATGTGAAGAATCTTACAATGTCCGTCATGAACAGCATTTCGGAAATATGATGTGTTCTGTTTAAAACATTGTAGATCTTCGTGGATGGGCCACTTCTGGCCTCACAGCTTCATGTGGGGCCTGGCAGGTGAAGCATGTTTATGACTATCGACGTATGGGTGCCGGCATCTAATGATACTCTGTGAAAATTATTCCGTCACTTTCCCGTGATGCAAGATTTGCCCAAAAGTGTTTGTTGTCTGACAGTCATTGGGGGTTGGAAGTCACCCTGCCCCCAGCACTGTAAATGGGTTAGCGAACTGTATCCATGGGCCTACTCCAGATTTCCAACCCTGGGTAATGAATTAGTGTTGGTGGCGTGGCTGCAGTCACTTTATTTGTCCGTTCCTCTTTTGGTTTGTTCATTCACTCACTTAATTTCATATCTGCTGGTGCCAAGTTCCATATAGACTGCTAGGAAACAAAGACAAATGAGGCAAGACCCTTGCTTATGGGTCCTTGAACACAGTGATTCAGTGCAGTGTGATAAGAGGTATAGTAATGCCCCACACAGGATGCTGTGGGATCACAGGTGAGGGGGCGTTAACTTCTGGTGTCTTTGCTCTTCCTTGGAGGGTCATTTTTCCAGAGGAGAGACCTGTGAGGTGACAGAGGAGAGCGTGGAAGAGAAAGATTCTTGGCCAAGGGAAAGTGTGTGTAATGGCAAAGGCATGTCGGGTGATCATGTGGTGAGATGCCATTTCCATATTTATAGTGTTTCTCCTTTCTCACTGCCCATGGCGCCATCCATGGCTGGCTTATGGCTCTGAGTACAGCCTCTTTACAGGCTCTTTCCTCTGCCTGGAGTACCCATCCTCCAGCTCTTGGCTAGCCCCTTCTCCTCTTTCTGGGATTGGGCACTGGATTAAATTGCCTCTCTCCCTACACGCCTGTCCTGACTGCCTGTCTGAAGCAGATATCAGCCTGTCATTCCTTCCACTTGTCCTGTTTCTTGTTTCAGCCCACTAGTCACAATGCCAGTTGCTTCGGTGACTTTGTTGTTGATCGGTCCCCTGGACTGTGATCTCTGCTAGGGCAGGGACCAAGAGTTTCTTGTTCACCACTGCGTCCGTAATTCTGTAATGGCTTGCACAGTGCCTGGCCTGTAGGGATGGTAGATCCTTGCAAATGAATGGGTGCATGAATGGATACATGTCACTTAAAAAACAAAGCACTCTTCATGTACTTGCTATTCCAGTTTAGTCCTTGAATTTGAAGTAATTCTTAATTAGGCATTTAGGATCTTAGTTAAGAGTTTTATTCAAGACCTTTAAGAGATAAGAGAAGGTAGAGTTATTTTGGATCTTGGAAGGAATGACTTAAAAAATATTAGCATTCTTTAAATTGAATATATATGGATAAGAGGCATTCTATTTGGATTACTTAGGTTATAAATCAAAGGGAAGTTCATTAATTTAAAAAAATTGAATGACAAATGCATTAAATGGACTTACTCTTTTTTTTTTTTTTTAAAGATTTTATTTATTTCTTTGAGAGAGAGAGCAGACACATGAGCACTGTGGAGGGGCAGAGGGAGAGGGAGAGAGAATCCCAAGCAGACTCTATACTGAGCACAGAGTGGGACTGGATCCCAGGACCCTGAGATCATGACCTGAGCAGAAGGCAGATGCTTAACCTGCTGAGCCACTCAGGTGCCCCTAAATGGACATATTCTTTATGGTAATTTTATACAATGGTTTATGACACTGTATATTTATTTGTACTTCTTAGTTCTCAGACATTTGTTAATTTTGATGACTTAAGTTATCTGTGCCCTGAAAATTTATTTTTATAATTAATATCATTATTTAAGCCCTGTATAAATCAGTGATGTTCTCACACTGATAGTCTTCTTTTTATTCAATACAGTATCAGTGCACCAGACATTCTCCATCCATGGGTTCAGTCTTATGTCATTTCCCTCTGCTCCTCCTCTCAGGTTTTATCATCTGTAAAGTGGCTTCGTGTCTGCTATGTCTCATCTATACTCCTGTTTATCTCATACACGTCACATTTAGCACGTGTTCCATAACATATTACCCGTGGGTTATTTTTCTCTTGTTGGATAAGATAAGATTACACAAAAAAATTTATTTTGTATATTTTATAGTAATGGTGGGTGGAAAATGCTATGTGACGTGGCATGTTGAAAAGAAAGGAAAATCCAAAGGCTCCAGTGATTATGACTGTCTTCCCGTTTGGCCTCTTTGGGATGATAATCCCTTGTGCATAGTCTGTTCATGCCAGCGGGTGACTAACAGACATACTGGCTTCAGCCAGGGGATGGATGGTGAGCAAATCCTGATCTCTTCATTAGGGAGAACTCTTACCCCTGGCTCCCAAATCTGACCTTCTGTTCTCTTTTTGAGGAAATGGGAAAAAAACGCATTTGTATACCGTTCTGAAGGTACGATTTTGGTTATCTTTATTTGTGAAGACAAATTTTTGTTTACCGCTTGTTTGCTTCAGTCATTCATTTGCTAAGTATATACTGCACACCTACTATATCCCAGGTGCTCTGCTGGTCACTGGGCGTGAAAATATGTTTCGGTGGGATCAATGTTTAAATTCGTTTGGAGTGAACTGTTTGGGGGAGAGGACGATGTGAAAGAAGTCATGTGTCAGCAGAGAAATACTTTGTGGTCTGGTAATTTTTTTTTTTTTTTTTTACAAAATTGCTACTGGCAAGAAAATGATGATGATTTGCACTTCTGACATCATTGCTAATGTTGGGTTTCTGGGCTTGGGCTCTTTGTGCTGCAGAGGCAAAAGGCGTTTTGAGAGGCTTAATTTCACCGGAACGCTGCACCTGTTGTTGGCTATTCTTGTGTATGAAATCCAGAACCTAGAGTCACTTGCTTTCATTTCCTTTTCCTCCCCCCTCTTTCCGGTGTGGGGGGTGTCAGGGTAGTCACGCATGTGAAGAGTCACACCTTCTTCCTTCAGGGTATGACTTTAATGCCCTCGAGAGCAAAAGCGTCAGGTCCTTCTGTCCTTCTGTTGCTGAAAGACTCCCACATGAGCAGGCAGCAAGATTCTGAGGCCAGTGTTGGTGCCAGAGTTTGGGATGGGGCGGGGCGGGACCAGCTTTCAGCAGCTGTTGCTGCTACCTGATACTTGGAACCTTCCTGCAATTGAGGAACAGCATTTCCTCTTGGTTTCATATGATTTTTGGCTGTGGCTCTGAGGAAGAGAGGAAGTACTGTATAGTATCATTTACTTTCAGGAAACGAACTTGGAAATCTCTGGGTTCCATGTTCGTTAAGGCCCTGCCCTGGAACACCAGTGAGCTGCTTTCGAAGGCTCACGACTGCAGGAAGGGAAAGCTGTGGGGCTGGGAGCTGGTTCTGGGGTTAAGAATGTCCAGAGCGAATTTGTGTTTCATCTGGTGTCACGAAACTCCATTACTTTATCTCTCAAACGAGAGATGTACCAAATATTGGTACAGCTTAACTTGTAGGAATTTTGCGGGGATCACTGAAAATAAATGTGAAGAAGCCTTGAGTTCAGAGGCCCCCGAAGCTGGTGAGTTTCTAACCGGGCAGTTAATTCTCATGTTCCAGTGCTCCCCTGAGTTGGCAGCCTCCAGGGAGATGTTTAAGTCCAACATGCTCAATTTAAAACTAAGTTGACTGTATTTGCTTTGTTTATACTTTTGTTGATAGACAGATTTACTCATGGACCTTCTCCAAGGGGAACCATTTTATGGAAAGTAGAGCTTCATGTGGAACGGTGCACAGATGACCCTGAGCCCCAAAGTTGGGCTTGGCCTCTTCACCACCAGAGCCTGCCGTGGGATAAGAGGGCCTGGCTTTTGTTTTTGCCTTATTTCTGGATCACTCTTTTCTCTTTTGTACCTTCTGGAATTGTTTCCAAGTTCCACCCTCCTATCTTCCTCCCTGTTCTTTGTGACTTCTTAGAACACTTTAACAATAGGCCGCTTGTGCATTTCTTGCCTTCTGTAGCGATCACTCCCACCTTGTTTGCTCAGCCTCTGCCCTCTCCTTTCTCTTTTCACAGGCTCCAGCCTGTCTCCGTGCTTCAGCCCGATCCCTGCGGTGATAGCAAGTGCCACAGCCTCCCTTCTGTGGCACTTGGGTTGTGTCGCTCTGCCTGGCTTGGGAACTGGTTCTCAGTGCACTGTGTGGAACAGAGCAGGTGCTCAGCGAAATTGGCTTTGGGTCCTGGGACCTTGTTGCTAAGTCCTGAGGCTCATAAATACTTGAGTGATAACCAGTACTGGCTTTTTCTGTTCCTCGCCTGGTTACCTCTTGGAAACTCTATCATCTCAGAAATCCTGGAGCTGATTGAAAATATGCCTGGTCAGTGCCTCATTATTACCTGGATCCTTTCTTCAGAGTCTCCCCATGCTCAGCCCTGAGTTGTCACAAGTAGGTGATTATATCTCATTCCGAAGTTGAGAGGTAGGACCCATGGGAGTTCGGGTGGGTGGGCCCATAATTAGACAGGACTATCTTTGTGTGGTATCAGCTGCAGGCGGAAAATACAGATGACTCACACACGTTAATACCCGTATCTCCTGAGTGGCCAGCATCCTCAGGTTTGCATAAGGGCCTAAGAGCTCCAAACAGCAGATGCTGGATTGAGATTGTCACTGAAAGTGACAGAGGGGCAAAGTGTTATGAGGCCCATGTCTGCATCTGAAGGCTGGTGTGCCCTATGGTTGTGACTTAGGTCACTTTTCCCACTGACTGTTTTTATTGCTAACAATAAAGAGTAATCCCCCTGCTTCTGTTCTTCATACGTTCTCATGAAGCATGATGGTTCTAGAACCTTCTGAAACTGGAGAAGTTGGCCTCACCATGCCAGCCGATGTACTTCAAGCAAAATCATTTGCTGACCTTTGTCCTGTGGACCAGCATGTTGCCTCTGCTTTTAAAAATGATTCCACCTTTGTATTTTTGGAAGTGTCCTTGTCTGGCCACAGCTCTCTTCTCCCCTGTGGAGCCCCTTTCTGCAGTTTTGGGGTCTACTCCAGTGCTGCAAGTTTCATTTTGCCCCCCGCATAGACCGTGCCATCTCCCTTCTCTATCAGGTGGGCCCTCACACGTGCTGTGCTGTTTGGATGTGAGAGCCGGCCTGGGCTCCTCTTGCTGTCCTGCTCTGCTGTTAACTTCTGCTCTGATGGTGTCTTCCTTTTAAAATAATGTTTAAAAATTCCACTTTCCTTTTAAAATGTTTGTGTTGTTTTATTCATCTCTTTTGATGTCTCCTTAAATAACTGTTCCTGCTCCTTACAGAACCCTGGCAATGACCTTCCTTTCTTCTGCTAGAGTGGGATGCTTGCTTCTGGAGTGGCCATCCCAGGGACCTCTGCCTTTAGCAGCCAGTCCTGCATGGCTCCTTCTGCTGGCCTGGCAGACTGGATCCTGGCTGCTACAAAGCCTTGGCATCACTCGGCAGCCATGTATTGTCAGCCTCTTCTAACACAGATGGCTCTCAGCTCCTGGGCCTCACCTCTGTTGATTCCTGGCTGTGGCCATTTCTGTTTGGAAGTAGCATAACTGTTGAGAAACCCTGCTGCACGTGTGTGCACACATACACACACACACGCGGGAGGCCTGCCCTGGGAGGGAACCCCAGTTTCCTACTCAGAGCTCTCCTCACCTATCTGGGTGGAGGGAGTGGACACGTGTACCTACCACCTCTCTCTACCCATCTCGTTAAAGGATTTGGTGGTACTCCTTCCTTACCTCTGAATCTCACTACTTCTGTACAGTTTTCCTGAGATAACTGTAAGAACGTTTACAATTTAATCCTCAAATACAACTTCTAGGAATTTTTCTCTTAATTCATCATTCTAAGTAGGTATCTTTGACTATTTGCATGCTAGGAAGTAAAACTAAGAATACTTTAAAAAAATAGGATTTCTTTCCTCCTTCACTGGCCTGTTCTTTAAGTTTGCATCTGAGGTCAGCCACTGCGTGATTGGGGATAAATTCTAAGCTCTTCAGTGGTGGGCATTTTGGCTTAATTCTCTCTAATGTAATTTTGTTGATTATAATGGATTCCATTCCATTAATATACTAATATGGGAACAAAGACATGATTTCAGATTTTATTTATATCTTTGTGCTTTGGAAAAGCAATCTCATGAGAAATCACTCAGCCCATGAAATACCATCCTTGATGTTACTTTTTTGGTTTTGCTTGTTTTTAGAAAAGTTTTCCTGGCTTTTCCTCTTTGTTATTGTTTTAACCATACCAACAGAAGCATTGTGAGTATTTTTAGATACGTTATTAAAGTCATGTGAAAAATCCTTATCATGTCAGCATGTGGGATTTTGTTAATCTTTAATGTGAGCAAGAAATAAGGTAGAGGGGCACCTGGGTGGCTCAGTGGGTTAAGCCTCTGCCTTCGGCTCAGGTCATGATCTCAGGGTCTTGGGATAGACCCTGCATCGGGCTCTCTGCTCAGCAGGGATCCTGCTCCCTGCCCCTCTCTGCCTGCCTCTCTGCCTATATGTGATCTCTGTCTGTCAAATGAATAAAATCTTAAAAAAAAAAAAAAAAGAAATAAGGTAGAATTTCCTAGCTAGGGGAAAAAAAAAAACGAGTTAAAACATCCTGTTACACTCTTTTTTTATTAGAGAAGTTGTATTCTAAACAATAATTACTCTGATGAAAATATGAAAGGGATTGAATTCGACTGTGAGAATCTTGAGGGACAGAGACTATATTGTTTCTGTAATGCTGTGTAGATGGTATGGACCAATAGGGGAGTTAGTTCAGATGGTGGAGACCTGTGTAAACTTCATGAAGATGATGAAATAACCACCCCCCTCCCCTTTTTGGCATGGGAAATGTTTAAGGATTATGAGTCATTGGGAGTTGTAGATATTTTAGAAAGATCATTCTGGGGAATCTGGAAAGGTGGATTGACATGGGGAGAGCTGGGAGGCAGAGGGGACACTGCAGGTGGTTTTGTTGGGAGATGGAGTGAAAGAGGATGTGGTTGAGGTAGGCGGGATATGAAAAAGGTCATGGATTTCATAGGCAGTTCCACCATCCCTCATCTGCAGTGAGAGTAGTTTAAAAGAACTCTGAACACCAAAAGGTACTTTCTTTGTACTTGATTTAACAGTAAACTCGAGCTTGACCTAAATTCATTTGTTGGTGAAATCTGACTTGAATTGCTACGGTGCTTTTAAAAAAAACTCTCCTTATCTCACTATTTATGACACACACATATTTCTTGCAGAACTATTAATACGTTTGCTTGTGGGGGGGAATTGCTCTGAATCTTGCTGTTTTGTTTTGTTTTAACGTAACATATTCCCTCTTGTGCTCTATTAACTTGGCTCAAGTGGGAAAAGTTCTAATTCGGTGAAACAACTGGTTCAAGGGTTTTGGAAAGGGGTTGTGAAGCTCTATTTGACCTTATGTTTATGCGGTAAGGTTGATAAGACTGACAGAGTAAATATGAAGAGACTTGTGGAAGAAAAGAACATTCCCAGCCGGGAAGACTCCGTGGTTAACGATGACACCTCCTCATTAGCATGAGAAGATATGATCTCTCTTGGAGAGATCAGAAATGTTCATGAAATGCTGCATGATTTATTGAAAAGGACACAGCCTAGACGTTTGAAATGTTGCTTGTGTGCAGATCTTGGACTGAATCACGAATCCCTAGGAAAAGAGGACAGTGGAGAAATTTGGACATGACCTGTGGGGTAGTTTGTAGTGTTGCATAAGGGCTAATTGTCTGGTTTGACAGTCAACCTCTGGTTATGTAATATGGTAATGTCTGGAGAGGCTAGGTGAGGGGAATATGAGAACTCTTGGTACTATTTTTACACCTTTTTTGGTAAATCTGAAATTGTTTCAGGTTCTACAAAAGAGAAAAAGAGTTGCTTGTCATACCAGGACATGACGTCATCATCCATGCTGCTTTTATGTGGAGAATATCTATTAGTTGGAGCATGGTTTTCTTGGCGATTCGACGTCTGTAACAGCAAGTCCAGTAAAATTTCAAAGTCAGACCTTCTCCCTCTCTCATTTTTTTTTAAAGATTTTATTTATTTATTTGACAGAAAGAGAGATCACAAGTAGGCAGAGAGAGAGGAGGAAGCAGGCTCCCTGCAAAGCAGAGAGCCCGATGCGGGACTCGATCTCAGGACCCTGAGATCATGAACTGAGCCGAAGGCAGCGGCTTAACCCACTGAGCCACCCAGGCGCCCCCTCTCTAATTATTTTTCAAGCTGACCTTGTTTTTATCGAAGAAGATTAGTTTAACATTTTGTGATCTGAGAAAAATGTTTGATTCTAGCCCAAGTGCACGTGGAAGAATTACTCATCAAAGCCAGTGGTGTCTAGAGAGTTCTCAGGAAGTGCCCTAATGTCAGTGTTCACTTGTACTTGGCCTCCCTGGTGTTGGACGACGTGTTTGTCTCTAGATTTTGTCTGCTGCTTTGCAGGGTTGGATGTAGGTTCATTAGTTAGGACTGACAGTTAGAATGAGATGTTCAAAGCCAAGACAGTTTGTAGGTAAGAGAAAGGTTGGAGAAAATGCGTGCCTTCCACAGCAAGGTCAGCTCACCAGTGCCTGACCTTGTGGAAACTGCTGGGCGTGTGCCTCCCCCTTAGAGAGAGCTTAGTCTCCCAGTGGCTGTCTTGCTTCTATACCACCTTCTGGAATTTCAGCTGATTTGTTCTGTGATTCTCTCTCCAGTCCAATCCTTTCTTTCCTTTTCGATGAGACAGTAGACCTAGGCTGGCAGCCAGTTGCTGTAGAACTATAATGGAGCTAGTGGTATGTACCAAATTTGATTATTGCTGTCAACACTAGATTGAATAAGAAAGTGCATACCCTCAACCGATACTTGCAACATAGATGGTCTATTGATTTCCTAAGAACTAGAAATGAGGTCAACGTGTAATCAGAAAGGGTCTGTGGATAGAGTGGGTTCTCACCTTACAAAACAATTTTAAAAAGTGCCCCCCATTAGATTTTTTTAGAAGAACTTTCAGATGCCTTTGATAAGCTGATTGTTGCTTCTGATTTTCTTCACCATCAAGTTTTTATAGCAACTCTGATAGAGCCTTTGTGCTTGTGTTTGATCAATGGTTTGCTTTTCTTGCACGGAACCTACTTTAGAAGTTGTACTAGTTGACACAGGCCATATTTGCTCCTGAGCTGTGATGACATTTCCACTTAGCTTAATATGAATGTTTTAGAAATTTCCCACAATGGAAAGTTCTATTTGACATAGGAAAGTTCAGCGGCTAGTTTCATAGTTAGCTGTAGGCCAAGAAATAACTAAAACAATGGATTACATAGAGCTGCCTTGGGACATGGAAAATTTCTTAGGAGAGGGATGAATCATGTTATTAATACATGTTGTAAGGCTTGAGGTTTTATATTGGAAAATAAAGAAAAAAATTATTTTTTAAAGCTTTTGGCATTTTTGTATTTTCTTTGTCATATTTTACATAGGTTTTATTTTGTTCATTTTTCTTTTTTTAGGGATCAAGAGAATGAAAATCGTAAAATAGGATGTTTTACGAAAGAGATAATTAACATCATTGTACATGAATTTGTTCAAATGGAACATGAAGTCTGAAAAAAAACTGTAATTCCTCTGAATGAGATTAGATAATCCCTTTGCTTTAGAAAAAACCCAATAACCTCTTTGAATTAGAGTTTTTGAATTTAAAATTAGATAATTCTTTGAATTAGATCGGATAATCCCTTTGAATTAGAGTAATTACTGTCCTCCCCATATCACACTTCTTTTTGACTTAAAGTATGGATGATACACACTGTTACGTTAGTTTCAGGTCTACAACATAGTGCGTTTTGATAATTGTATATGTTACACCATGCTTGCTATTGGTAAGTATAGTTACCATCAGTCATCATACAAAGTTATGACACTGTTATTGACTATATTCCCTATCCTGTACTTTTTATTTCTGCGACTTAATGATTTTATAACTGAAAGTTTGTACTTCTTAATCCCCTTGGCCTATTTTTCCCACCACCCCGCCTGCTCCCCTCTGGCAATCACAGGTTTGTTCTCTGTATTTATGAGTCTGTTTCTGTTTGTTTGTTTGGTTTCTTAGTTCCATGTATAAATGAAATCATATGGAATTTATCTGTCTCTGTCTGATGTATTTTGCTCAGTATAATACCTTCCAGGTCCCTCTGTGTGGTTGTGGATGGCAAGATCTCATTCTTTCTTAGGACTGAGTAGTATAGATACGATATATCTATATATGCCACAGCTTCTTTATCCATTTATTTATCGAGGGACCCTTAGATTGCTCCCATATTTGGCTATTTTAAATAATACTGTGATAAGCTTAGGGGTGCATCTATCTTTCTGACCAAAATCCCATTTTTAAGAGGTAAGGGGGAAATATTGCTAGTATCTAGATCCTGACCTGTTCCTCTTGGCTACCTTCAAAATTTGTGAGACTCTCAGTTGTGAGCCATATCTGGTCTAGAATTTCTTCTTATACATAGTTAGGGCTGTTCAGAGGCTGCTTTCGTTGATTCTGTTTGCTTATTATTATTATTTTTTAGATTTTGCTTATTGTATTTTAGAAAGAGAGAGTGTGTATGTGTGTGAGCTGGGGTGGGGAAGGGCAGAGGAAGAGGGAGAGAGAAACTCTGCAGCAGACTCCCTGCTGACCTGGGGCCAAAACCAAGAGAAGGACACTTAACTGACTGAGCCACCCAGACACCCCTGAACCTATTTGTACTTAAGAGGAAGACACAGATGGAAAGACAAAAGGAAAGGAATAATTTGCCAATGATTGAAATATCATATTTACATTGAGAATTTCATCTTCAACGTTTTCTCGAGCAGCCCTTTGGTAGAGGAAGAAGGGCCAGCTGCTCTAGCAGCTTCTTACTGGAGATATGATTCAAAGGGCAGCATTTATTTAGCTGGTATGAACCTGTACAGCTGTGCCAGTTAAAAATGTTGACACTTTTTCATACCGGTTGGAAAATAGCCACCGTTCAAGCCAGACACCGTAAGGTCTCATTTTGGCACTGTAGCCAGTATCCATTTTAAGTGGTCCCCATGCTTTACTGGTGGTTCTGTATTTTGAGTTTTGAGCCCTGCCTACAAGAATGGAGACGTTTTTGGGCCACTGATAAAATTACACTTCGGTAACCACCAGGGAAATGCATATCAAACCACAGTGAGATGTCCGTTCATACTGACTAGGATGGCTGTAATTAAAAAGGCAGATGATAATAAGTGTTGATGACTACGTGGGTAGCCTGGAACCTTCATACAGAGCTGGTGGGAATGGAGGGTGGTGCAGTCACTTTGGAAAACTGTGGTTTTCCAAGACAACAGAACCTCTGCTGGTTCTTCCAAAAGGTTAACCACGGAGTTACTGTATGACCTAGCAGTCATATAGAGAATTGAAAACACATCAACATAAAAACGTGTTCGTGAATGATCATAGCAGCATTATTTGTATTAGCCAAAGGTTAGATACAATCCAAATGTCCATCATCTAATGAATGAAAAAAGAAGCCTGTCACAAAAGTCCACAAATGCTATGAATTTATTTATATGAAATGTGCAGGAAAGGAAAGCCTATAGTGACCTAAAAGTAGATTTTCATGGTTGTCTAGGGCTGGCCAGTGGGGGAGAAAGTAGAGAGAGACTGCTTTTTGGGGTGATGAAAGTGTCCTGAGATGCATTGTGGTGATGGATGCATGTAACTCTGTGAATATAGTAATAATCCTGGAATTCTATCCTTTAAATGGGTTAATTACATACTGTGTGAATTATATGTCAAAAAAGCTCTTACCAAAAAGAATTGGCACCTGGGTGGCTCAGTCAGTTAAGCGTCTTCCTCTGGCTCAGGTCATGATCCCAGGGTCCTGGCATCGAGCCCTGCGTCGGGCTCCCTGCTCTGTGTGGAACTTGCTTCTCCCTCTGCCCTTTATCCCCTGTGCTCTCTCTCTCAAATAAATAAAATCTGTGTTAAAAAAAAAAAAAAAAACTGGGCTTTGACCATGTGGCATAGTCTATGGCACTGTGCCCTTGGCGGCTTTCTCCTCACAACAATCCGAGGAAACAGGTGGGGCCGCTACTCCCATTTTACAGATTTGGAGATTGTATTAGAAATTATTTTGCCGGAGTCCTACTGTTCAAATCTAGGAAACACAGAGAGATGAGGAGGAGAGTGGGGCAAGTCCTGGCAAGTTTTCTTGATCATACCTCAGCCAGTAGCAGGGACAGAGATGGCTTTTACCTTAAGCCCCTGTGTATCCTGGCAAAGGTACATATTCCATGGAATAGGAAAATTTTTGCTTATAAGTGAAAAGTTTCTATTTCAAAGCAGGAGGGAGAGAAAGAATAGAGAAAGAAGAGGGCGAGGCACTATGGGTCATGATTTTTCTCACTTGTTGTGTGTGGATAACCTGTGCAGAGCAAGAGAACCCAGCACATACACAGAATCACATAGACTGGAAAATGTGAGTCAAAAGTTTTACTTCTTATTTTATAACTCTGTGTGGTGAAGCTTATTTTCCCTCCCACAATAGTAGTGTGTAAGGGATTAAGCAGAAATGCTTTTGAATTTCATTTTTCCAAGGTATATATGCATATTAGAGGAAAACAACAAGTCCAATTTATTCTTTGAAGTCTAGTTAATACGTAACCAAACTCTTCAGCCCCGTTGGGCACCCAGGGCAAATGACTCTATATATACACAGTAGGTAGGGAGGTGGGTGGAGGTGTCCCTTACCAGCCAACACTGTCAAAACAGGAAGCAAAGTTATAATCTCCTTGTAGTAGATTAGAAACATTCAAAGGCCCTGAGTTGTGACAATTAAAAAGGAAAAAAAAAACAAGACAACAACAACAGTAATATAAAAACGACCTAAGGAGTTTTCACCGGCTGCTGAGTGTAACTTCCTGTCTGGTGTGCAGAAGAGGCTGGGTTCGGTTTAGTCAGATCCTCTCATGGGAAAAATAAAAGCCACCCCAAAACAGGACATCCCAGTGTGCAGTTCGTAGGCTGCCTTTGTTGTCCACTTCCCCTGTATCTTTTCCCTCGTCACTCGAGCCCTTGTAGGTGATGAGCGGCCGGGCAGCCTCCCCATTTTGTTGGAAAAAGTGCAGACTTGACTTTCCAGGGCCAGGAGCTCTCGAGGCCTGCAAGCAGTTACCAGGTAAGTCTGCAAGCCTGCAAGCCTGCATGACTCCCAGCCCGGGAGGTTTAGAAAAGGGGATGACAGCCAAGACAGGGATCTCCTAGTCACGTACTGAACAACGGGGTTTGTTAAGTAGCAGAGCTGTGAAGGCAGGGCCTGGCTGATGAGGGGAACAGACCAGTTTGCCCTTCCTGACACCACATCTGTCTAGACTGGTCTGCTTCATCTTTCTCTTCGAAGGTGACCGTTTGCCAGTTACTGGCTTCTTTAGAAGAAGCCCTCAGGAGTCTATAAATCCGCTGTGACAAGTGTGCATCAGTTTATCTCCCTGTATTTCAAAGTTGGTTATTACGTGGTTTGCCTATTTATTGTGTAAACTTTCCTCTGTGCCGTTGGGTGGTGACAGAGCTCATCCCTGCTGTACCTGTTGTATTGTACCGGCTAAAAAGATATTTTACCTTTTAAAATATGTGGTGTAGAACTAGCTGATCGAGGGGCGAAGAGGACATTTGTACTTTCAGAGGGGACTGTAAGTGACGGGGTTTTCGTTTTAGTACTGTGCTGTCCAGGAGAAACAGATGCAGAGCTTCATGCTGGACGTGGTCATGGACGTTTCTCATTGGGGTTCACCTCTAGAGTGACCTAGATTTCCTGATCGGGTCAGATGTCCATATCTTGTATAATGCATATATTCATGTACTGGTCTTAGAATCTTTCTGAGAAAAAGGAACAAAACTCAAGTGTTGGGTATGTTTGACCTCACATTCATGCTTGAATGTTGTCACTGTGGGAAAACTTTCAGGCTGGTTAGAATTTTTGCAATATGTGTTTCTTCCCTTTGGAATCACTCTTTACCTCTTGTTGTTTTCCTTCCTAACTCCGTGGGAATGAGGTGGTCAATACTGATAGGCGTGTTTAAACTAAATAGTTGGAGCAGTCCCTATTTTCTTAGTCAGTTTGGTTTCTTGGCCAAGTGTAAGAGGAGATCAGCGGGCTATAACTTACTTCTTTGGCTATTACTTTTCTCTCTTACTTAAAGAATAATATGCTCTCAACTGAAAATTAAAATACTGTTCAGGGACCAGAATTAAAACCCCTTGCATAGGAAAGGACTGTGGCATCACGGCCTTTCTGAGATATCTCTGGACTCTGATTTAATCTTCTTCCTCTGGCATTACTAGTCCCCACAGTCGGCTTGTCTGTGTGTTGCTGAAAGGAAGGGCTCCAAGTAACTATGGTGGCGAAATCAAACGACAGGAGAAAAATACAAACAAATCTTTAAATAGTAAGCACATTTTAAACTGAGTAGACTGTAGCTTAAATATGAATTCTGGTCCATTTAGCTAGCATTCTCTCCTGCCCTCTGACCAGTCCAATTGCTTTAGGAAAAGTAAAACCATTAGAAACAAAAATTTTCAAGGCATGTTCTTTTAATAAAAAATAGCAAACCCATGTGTACTTGATTTCAAATTCCACAAAGGCCTAGGCTCTCTTCTCACTGGTTTTTGGTGAACTGAATATTTTTGTATCTGCTGCATAGATCTTTAGTGTTCTTGTTAGAAATAAAGATACAAAAAAATACATTTTTAATGGATGATGTATTTCATTGCAACACATGGCCTTTTTTGATTTTCAGAGCAGCTTCCATAACATTAGAATTTGGGATGAATCCTTTTTTTTTTTTTGGATGAATTCTTTATTTACAAACTTTAAGTGAGGTAGAAAGAATAAAACTGAAAGTGTTTTATGTTAAACTTTTGACTATAAAGAGTTGATATGCAAAAGATGTTGCAGAATATAAAGGGAATAATAAAAAACAAGGTATAAAGTAGAGGGAATTTTAGATACATATTTGCTCAGAATTAGCTATTCAGTGTTATTTTTGAAATTGCTGATCCTTTGGTCTATGGTATGATCTGGAATGGGGAATGTAGTATATTTGTCTCCCAGCCATCCGCTGAGATACAACAGGGAAAAACAGGGTAAGTTGAAATCTGAATTTCCATACCTGTCTGTCTATCCATCTATGTATCTATCATCTCTCTTTCTTTGATATCAAATATTTTTATTTTACAATATTAACCCAAAGCTTTTGTGACATAATTCTTTTCCTTTTCTTAATCTTGATGTCTGTGTACAAATGATCAAATGTTAAAAATAATCTAATTGAGGGAGACCAAAGTTAAAAAACAGTCTTGAAATGTGATATAAAAAATTATTTGGTGCTGTTCTATGGCTGGCAGGCATCTAGTAATGCACAGATGATTTATGTCTAGAAGTTGCCCTGCTCAGGAAGCCACTGCTGGGAGGCCCAGCTTTTCTCACCATCCTTCCTGCTTGCTTGGTGGCTGACAGGACTCTATGTCAGCTGTTTCCTTTTGAGGTGAGTTGGTTAAAATATCCGCAGCCTTGGCTCCACGTTAGAATCACCAGTGTTGAAGCCCCACAGCCAGAGGTTCTGATTTAAGCAGATTGAGGCCTTGACTTTGTAGCTCTTCAAAAACCCTGAGTGATTCTACCGTAGATTCAAGGTGGAGAAGCACAAAGCACAAGGGAATGTTACTTGTTCCCTGTGAGACTGAAAGCTCCAGGAAGAGGGCAAGAAGGAGCCTTTGTCACCATTGTACCCAGCACCTAACTGTGTGCCGGGCATGCAGGAGAGGCTTAGTATCTGTTTGTGGGAATGAATGAATCAATTCCTCTGAGTAACAGGAAGGCTGGGAGAGGGTTGGATCTCTTTGTTTCCGGTTGGTGCTGATGTAGGAGAGTGTTATATTAGACTGTGGCTCCTCTGAATACCAGCTGTCATCTGGGAAGAAGCTCCTGAAGGAGATCATAGGGGAACCGGCTAACCTTGGGGCACACTGAGCAGCCCTCTCAAGAGACAAGGCTTGCAGTTGGGCAGTGTCTTCATGAAGCAAGGCAGGTTGAGAATTTTGGAACAAGAACTTCATGAGGGACAGGGGTGTCTGTATGTGTGAATGTGGAGGTGGGGCTGGTGGGGGACGCTACCAGGAGGTTCTTTGGAAGGACCTGTGTAAGGGTTAATTCCGAAAGGAAGGAGTGTGTTTATCTATGCCAGATATTAAGGGCTTCCTGACTTGCTGGTTGACTGCATCAGAGTGTCGTGAAGTTAGTCTGGGAAAATTTCTCAGGGCTTGTAAATTTTCAGCAGATCTTAATGTTTATAGAGAAAATGCATTGTTGCCTTGGAAGACCAGGTGGAATATAATTTGCAGAAGGGAGAGAGAAAATTGTTAAACTGGACAAAGAAGGGCAGACAGAGTGAGTTGTTTGAAACAAAAGAATTTGGGGTGAAATTCAGATATATGACTAATATGGTATTGAACAGCCATTCAAGGTATGGACTGGGGTCTCAGTTCCCCCTGTAATTGACCGTGTAAGTCACTGAACCTATGAGCTAGGTCTCCAAACAATTCAGATTCCCCAGGGGGGCATTTTAAAGCACCTTGCAAACTGTGCTACCATTCAAGGTAAATAAAAAGAATAAGTTCTGTAAAAATTATAAAAATCTAGTCAGTTGATGGTGAACTTTGCCTGACGCCTAGAGTCTTGGCATAGGAAAACAAAGATGATGGTCATTATGGTGCTTAAAATATGTTTAAGCTGACGCTGTGCACCCTGCCATCATTTTTGTTGTATTTTTCCTTGGCATTACTTGAAAGGTATGCTCATGACATGGGTGCTGGATCTGTTTCATGTTACAGTTGGGTTCTTTGACCCTTATTTCGAGGGCACCAGGTGCTTCCTATTCTAACCATTTGCCAATTCCAGATTTGGTTGGAGGGCCATCAAAAAGACTGGTAGGAGCAAGGACTGGGAGGAATGCTGATAGGATCTGGGTGCAGTGACTTGCTCGATCCTGCCCCAATATTTTGCCCTTGATTTGAACAGTTCAGTGAACTGGCATCTCAAGTAGTTTTTTCCCACCGAACTAGAACTTTCATTGTTCTGCAGAGGAAGATGAGTCATAGCCTAGTTTTACCATTGTGTCAAAGTGAAATTTTAATCTAGGACTAAAGGAACACAGGTCAAACTTTCTGTCTAAAGCAGAGGATTGAAACTTGGATTGTGAGCTGGGCAAACAAAAATGTGGCTCCCAGTGAGGGTGGCTGTCAAGTTAGAGAGGTATTTTACTAAGAAATTTTTGGTCCCGAACATAATTCTTAATAATGTATTTAAGCACCTTAAAAAACAAACAAACAAATAACCTTAAGTAATCAGCTTCTTTCTAAAAAGAAATTCAGTGCAAAATAAACATTACACAGAGTAGAAAATTGTCATTCCCTCTCCCCATCCATAGCCATTGTTAATAGTTTTGTTTGTCCTGCCACACCTTTTCCTATGAATATACAAATGTGCAGCTTTATATCCAAGTTCCCACAAGCAGCGTGGTTTTTATTCTTGAACCAATGTCGGAAACATCCAGTATTAGTAGCATCCCCTTAAAAAATGTGTTAGAAGTAATGAAACGTGTACATATGTCTTAGTTCATTTAGGTAATTACTGGGGGGCAGATAAGTGTTACTGTTAAGTTGCTGTCCATGAAGTGTAGAGAGATGAAAAGTAGTATATAAATGTTTGAATTTACATTTGCTTTTCTTGAGAGAACGGGAGAGCGCACGTGTGCACACAAGTGGGGCAGGGAGGGTCAGAGGGAAAGGGAGAGAGAGAGGATCTTAAGCAGGCCCCATGTTCAGCATGGACCCACCTGGGGCTTGATCTCATGACACTGAGATCATGACCTGAGCTGAAATGAAGAGTCTGATGCTGAACTGACTGAGCCATCCAGGTTCCCGAACTTGCATTTCAACCTTCCTTCCTTCCTGTGAAATTGAACTTCCCTGCATATGTTTAATGGCTCTTCAGACAAATTCTTCAATGAATTGCCTTTTCATACATTGCACCCCTCCTCCTTTTTTCCCTCTTTTTTGGCTCTCTGATGTTTTCTAAACTGCTACCGATTCTTAAGGAAATTCTTACAAAACAGCAGATTTTGAATGACTTCATTGAATTTCTTTTGAGTTTGAAGACAGTTAACTTCCAACTTAAAAGACAGAATTGATTTCTGGATCTCTGGGGTAGAGTTTTGAGTCTTGGATTTAGATCCTGTCTTTTTCCTTGTAGCTGTCATCATCATCCCAGACCATGCTGAGACTCATGATTCTTTAGGTGCCCTCACGATTTTATTACATTTTCCTCTAAGGATAACATGACTTTCCTAGGGATGGTATATCCCAGGGGTATCTATAGGATGCTCATTTTCCCATGTTATTTGTGGAGCATGATACGCTTTCTAGGAAGGGGCTGTGGAGTTGGACTTACACTTGAATCCCAGTCATCCGCATCCTGGGTCTGTTTCCTCACTTGCAAAATGGTGATAACGGGGCTGTTGTACATCTTTAACGGTATATCCATGTAAAATTCCTTGCACATTACTTGGCAAATTGCAGGAAGGATTATAGCAAATGGTGGCTGTTTTTGTTATTAGAGCCTTTCAAGTTAATCCAGGAAAAATGAGTAATAAATAGAGATAAGACACGAGTTTATGCATCATCAAACTGAATATTGACCAGTTTGTCCTCATCCTTCAATCTAGATTTGTTGGTGATTTTTCACATCATAGCATCAAGGCTGTAATTCTATGCTGGACTCACTTAACGGCAGATCCAGTACGTGGCAAGAAATATAAAGCTATATGCATGACAACAACTGGTCTGCAGTTGCTTGGAGAATATCTTTGTGGCAAGGTGCCCGAAATGTTTTGCTGGTTTCAAAGTTCACTTTCATTTGTTCAGAAAGGTTTTTATTGTTTGCAAGCAAGCAAGGCAAGCAGAGGTAAAGGGCACACAGCCTCCCAATGATTCTGCACTGTATGACCTATTTGCCTTTTGGTACCTTATATAAAAAAAGCTTTATTTAGACCGCAGAGAGGACTATTTCTCCAAATAGAGGAGAACTGTCATAATGGTCTGGAAACATGATAGATTTCAGTTTAATGCCACTGATCCAGATAGTGTGAGAGACTGGAATGCACAGAGGCTGTAAGATAAGCACCTTGCACACATTCTTGCAGGTTACTTGCATATCATAAATGGAAATGTCTCATCAGATAGCAGTCCCCTTGGCCCTCTGAGAGACAGCTCCTCCGCACACTAACCCTGACCCTTTTCTCCCGACCCAGCAGCCCCTAGCTAAGAAACTGCCACCAGAGTGAGTCTTCCTGGCTTTGACCTGGCCTGTTTTCTTGTTCTACTCCTGAATTCTGTGCCTTTAGCTTCTGCTTCAATTGTTTACACAGTAACTCCCTTTCTGGTGTTTGTAGCGCCTGGATTGTGTTTGATAGAGAAATTTATTTCCCCAGCAGATTCACTTTCTCTCTAGATAACTCCTACCCACCCATGCAATCTGGGATCTGGCATTGCTCTGAGAACTGTTTAGTTAGTTTTTAATAAATATTTAATGGCTCACTCTGAATAACTAGCATTACAGCAGGAAAAGGAAAAGCATAGTTTGTGTGTGTGTGATTTATGGGACATTTGGGAATAGAGGAGAAAGACATCACGAAATGAAAATTCTTATTGTATTTTACCTCTGCCATGCAAATGCTTTAGAACAGTTGTTTTATTCTCTCTTTGCTCATGAGCTTAAAAAATCATGGTGGATTTCATAGGGGGTAGATTTTAAGCTGGGAAGTTAAGGCTATTTTGCAAGTAGGTTGAGAAAAGAGTTCTCATTGGATCCTTTTTTTTTTTTTTTTAAAGATTTAATTTATTCATTTGACAAACAGCGATCACAAGTAGGCAGAGAGGCAGAGAGAGGAAGGGAAGCAGGCTCTCTGTTGAGCAGAGAGCCCACTGTGGGGCTCGATGCGGGGCTTGATGCAGGGCTCGATCCCGGGCTCGATCCCAGGACCCGGGATCATGACCTGAGCCGAAGGCAGAGGCTTTAACCCACTGAGCCACCCAGGCACCCCTCACTGGATCCTTCTTATCTATCCACCTTCTTCCTACCTATTTCTTCTGCTGTTACAAGGAGAATCTTATGTTCTTTTTTGTTTTTGTTTTTTAATTTAATTTTATTTTTTCAGTGTTCTGAGATTCATTATTTATGTACCACATCCAGTGCTGCATGCAATACCTGCCCGAATCTTATGGTTTGTGATGAGAAGTTACTTTGTGGCCAAAGAACTGTGCACTATTACCCCCCCCCAAAAAAGGTATTTTGTGTATGCATTGAATTGGTTACTGGGCCTCATGCTACAAAATTTCACAAAGTAATAAAATCTAAATAAAAATAAATGGTGTTAAAGGTATATCTACCTCTTGATTACTGAAATAAAGAATTGGCATTTACTTCCCATAACTTGGAAGTCTTCAGTAAATAATATGTGCCTGGTGTTTTATGACGAACACTTCTTATCATAGTGGGTTTGTATTAGGCAGAAAGTCAGCATCGATTTCTCTGTAATTTTCTAAAATTTCTCTCTGCTTATATTCTTAAATCAAATACTGCTTACTTTTCTGTCAGCCTCCTGACAGCCTCGTGTCTAAGAATTAGAAGGGAAAAAAAAAAAAGGAGCCCAAAATAAAAGATTGAAAGAACATTTGTAGCGATCTGCTGTTTCCTGGGTCCTGTTGTAGTTGCTGGGGTGTTGCAAGTCTGGTTTGAAGCTTGGTGAGCCTCCTTACTGGTAGCTCAAGACCTCTGCATTATACCCCGCAGACGCCCAGAAGTGACAAGTGACATTTGTTCCTTGCATGTGCAAGGTAGGGACATCTGTGAAGGGCTGATAAATATCAACACAGTGATGATAATGAGATGTGCTGATTATACAGAAGACCAAAAGAAAAAAAAGAAACAGCCTCGAAGACAAGCAGCCTGGGTCAACATGGCAGTAGACTTTGCAACCTCTGATAGGCTGAAGTGAGAAACCATTACCATGTGAAAAAGCTTTTTCCGTGAAATGGCTACACAAGGTGAGGGGAGGCCGTTTGGTTTTCTGGGCTGCAGCACCCGTTCAGGCTGTAAAATCCTGTCTGCATATTTTGTCAGACCCCACTGATGTGAGACAGAGCCCCTTTCTCCAGCTTTGGAGGAGCCCGACTTAGGCTCATGTGCATCGCTGCTTTCCAGTGGCTGGAGATGGGGACTTTGTGACCAGTGTTCAGCGACTTTCTGGAGCACTATACCCATTGTTGGTACTGTGCCGTCCCTGCTGTAGGCAGGGTGTGACCTCAAGGTTTACACTGCTATTAAGTGATCAACAATTCACTTCTTTTCCAGGAATTTTTTCGTGACCTTCAGGTATGGGTTGGGCGCCCCAATCCTCTGCTCCCACAGCTTCTGTCCCAGGATCAAATTCAGGGATTCCTGGATGTGTTCCGCTTTATGACAGGTTTTATCGATCAGTGTTTTTGTAAGTGGGGTCTGTCCCGGTAGGGTGTGGCCTGGAGACCTGCGTTCTCATCTCCTCAAGCGGTTGCTGTGCCTGCTTGAGAACCGAGCTTGAGAACCTCCGCTTTAGACTGTGACCTTGAAGACAAACGCTCTGCTCCTTTGTCCTTGCGTCCTCAGACCTGCCTCAACTCTTGGCACTTTTTTGTTGCTCAGATATTTCTTTTTTGTTGTTGTTGTTCAATGAATTAGAATTCCATTCAGAAACGTAGGGAAAGCAGGTGTGCCTGTGGAACCCAGCACAGTCAAAGTCACGAAAATGATTCTCGACCACTTTTCTTTATTGTTTTGTAAATCAACAGAATGCGAGACTGAAGATGTAATAGGGATGGACCAGAATTCGCTTCTCTTCTTTTTCTGCCCAAGAAAATAGCCTGTATGTGATTATTTTTATTTTTACCTTGTTTGAAATAAACTTTTAGGGTAGTTTTACATTTGTAGAGATGTAAAAGCAGAAGGTATGCAGAGTTCCACTATGTCCCTCACCCAGTTTCTTCTTTCTTCCTTGATTGGCATCTTATGTTACTATGTTACATTCACTGTGTCACAATTTAATGGGCCAATGTTGATCCATTATTATTATTAACTTATTAGTCATCTCATTAATCGAAGGCCTCCATAAGAGTTCTGTTAAAAGCTTGTAGATGAAGAGATGAAATAGCGTTTATAACACATGTACCAAGTCTTCTAACCAAGGTTAGGGTTTTGCATTTGAATTTTTATTTTTATTTTTATTTATTTTTATTTTTTTTTTAAATATTTTATTTATTTGACAGAGAGAGATCACAAGCAGGCAGAGGGGCAGGCAGAGAGAGAGGAGGAAGCAGGCTCCCTGCGAAGCAGAGAGCCTGGTGTGGGGCTCGATCCCAGGACCCTGGGACCATGGACCTGAGCTGAAGGCAGAGGCTTTAACCCACTGAGCCACCCAGGCGCCCCGCATTTGAATTTTTAGAAAAGATTTTATCTGTTTATTTGAAAGAGAGAGAGAGGGACAGAGAGCATTCATGAGCAGTGGGGACGGGTAGAGGGAGAGAGAAAAGAAACCCCATGCTGAGCAGGGAGCCCACTGTGGGCCTCGATCCCAGAACAATGGCATCATGACTTGAGTTGAAGACAGATGCTTAACCAACCGAGTCACCCAGGCACCCCATGTTTGAATTCTTACCTACAATCACAGTTGTAAGTATATTCCCAAAGCAAGAGGGACAGTTCCTGTGATTATGAAACAGATTTTTCAGGTGTTGGTCTTCTGCGATCTAGAAGAGGGAAAAGTTATTGTCTAAGACTAACATTTGGTTAATATTTCTGAAGTACTCCATATTAATAAAAATATTGACACCTCAGGTTTTGTTAGATAGGATATTTGTTTTATCTACTCATAGTATATTCAGGCAGAGTTACTATTTAAAATATTTAACAACTCGTAGGAGAACAGCTCAAACCTATCAGATAGATGTCCAATTAATAAGAAGGGGTGATGGCTGGTAAATATGTCCATCAATCCTACTAATGTCTAAATGCCCTAAAAATGTCTCTTGGCATTGCCACATGTCTCACAAGATCTCTCCCAGTGGAAAGCCCCTGATAGAAAGCATTTAGAGCCGCCTGTTTCTGCTCTCGTAAGTGCTAAGGAAATATTTGCTGTCATTATGATAGTTGTTGGTATTTTCCTTGATTTCAGTGATTTATTTCTGCTATGTTTAAAAACATTCAGCTAAGAAAGACACATTGGGCTTCTTTTCTCCAGTGAAATCACCACGTGTATTACGAATAGGGCTCTACTTTGGATGATAAGATTTACCCACAGTTTGTCAGAGCACATACCTAAGGTCTCTTCCGCAGAAGGCATTTTCCATTTTCCTCACCTGCTGTCTTCCTGACATCTCAGTGCCCTGAAACCAGAGACTGGGAGGACAGCCTGTAGGTGTGGAATTGGAGACCAGTTGTTCCTCAGGGCCTCCTCCCACCACCCTGTAGCCTGCTTTGAGTTGATAATGGCTCAGCGGGGGTAGGAGCCTGTTACTTTGGCTTATGCCAAATTCCCCTCATTTCCTCATGATGATATGTTATTAGTATCCTGATCCCTCTCATTTGTGAAGTTAATCTGTGCTTCAGGGATCTCCGCAGATCACAGCATTTTGTTTTCAGTGACTTCATTTCATAATATATGCTCTGAGACATGTAAGCCCAACAATTTAATATCAATGAATATTTTATAGTTAACCTTCCTATCCATGCCTTTTCAGCATTCTTAGAAACAGATGCTTGAGTTGTTTACATAGACAGTCCTGTTACTTATCTAAGGTATCCATTTTCCTATCGACAGGATATAGACTTATTGTTTTAATCCCTGAATCCTTAAGAACTGAATATGCAGCGGGACATGCGGATCAACTGAAATCCCCCCATGTTAGAGTTATTGATCATGGGGCTTCCCCGGAAACTCTTGACAACCTTATTATTTCCTTCTTTGAATCCTCTCAGCAGTTTTGGCAAACATTTATTTGTCAATAGCCATTGATTATTATAAAAATAATTTAAAAATATCTAAATGTGAGGTAAAAGATTGGTTATTCATTGTTAGGTCTACCCACACAATTAGTAAGGGTGGGTTTTACAACCAGGTATCAGCTTATCAGCTATAATCAGTCCATTGCTGATGGAGTGGAGAAAGGGTAGAGCCTATTTTTTCCTCAACCCCAGTTTGTCCCCAGGCTTTAGAGTCAGACTGCCTTGAATTTCAATCCAGGGACTGCTATTTAATAACCTTGTGAGCCCTGAGCAAGTTGCTTAATTTTAAGTGTTTTTGACCTCTACTGAAGCATGGGGATCATAAAAGCATTCACTTTATATGGATGTTGTGGGATTAGATTACATAGTAATCCTATGTAGGAGACATTCAATACATGTTGCTAATAATGACAACAATAATAATGTTACTACTACTGATACTGCTACAATTATTAATACATTAAAAATAGTTTAAAATACCACTTATAATAGAGTTACTAAAATGAATCAGACTTAGCTGAATGAAAGTTTGATTCTTTTCATTCATTCTCTTTAGGTGATAGTAAGCCATGAAATAACTGAAGGAAAGAGTGGTAGATATAAAATATAGGTATTCATTCAGTCATATTACAACTTGAGAATTTAAAGCACTAACATTTGTTGCTATTCCATGGAAATCCTTCTCATTTCTTGATAGAACTGTCTTCTTCGCTTGTTAACTCTTGTGTTGTTAAGATAAGGTATTCCTGGGGCTCCTGGCTGGCTAATGGATAGAACATGCAGCTCTTGATCTCAGGGTAGTAAGTTCGAGCTCCACATCAGGTGTAGTGATTACTTAAAAATAAATCTTCAATAAAATAAAATAAGATATCCGTTATTTCATTAAAAAAATCATACTTTAAAGAAAATTTCAAATTTCTTATCTCCAGTGTTGTGTTTTTTTTCTTTTAAAAATCCAAGTCATATCAAAGAATGTTAGAAAATGGGGCGCCTGGGTGGCTCAGTGGGTTAAAGCCTCTGCCTTTGGCTCAGGTCACGATCCCGGGGTCCTGGGATCGAGCCCCATGTCGGGCTCTCTGCTCAGCAGAGAGCCTGCTTCCCTTCCTCTCTCTCTGCCTGCCTCTCTGCCTACTTGTGATCTCTCTGTCACACAAATAAATAAATAAAATCTTTTAAAAAAAGCTTAAAAAAAAAAAGAATGTTAGAAAAAAAGAAAAAAATTCATTCCTGTTTCTACCCTGTTACCACAGTAGTAACTTTAATATCTTATCTTCCCATTTAGTCTCCATATTCATACCTTAAAATAATTATAATTATATCATATTCCTAATTTTTTATTCTGGTATTTTAGTTTTATATTATTGATAGGTATTTTTCAGCTTCTATTAGGTTGTCCTATAATTTATTTAACTCCCTGTATTTTGGTATTTAGTTTATTCCTAGTTTTTCAACATTATGGATAATGATGAGTGAAAATGATCTTTATTGATCTGTAACGATGGTGGGACTACAAATACCCCAAGGTTGTCATGAGGATGACTATGGCGAATAGATATAAAACAGGGTTTCTCAGACACAATCCTCCTGCCATTTTGGGCAGATGAATCTTTGCCGTGGGAGTTATCCTGTGCCTTGTAGATGTCAACGGCATCCCTGGCATCTGTCCACCAGTTTTGATAAACAAAAATGTCTCCAAACATTGTCGAGTGTCTCCTAGGGGGCAAAACCGTTCCCAGTTGAGAACTCCTGATATAAAACACTTAGAAGAGCCTGGCACGGCTCTTGTGAGTGCTGCGTAAATATTTGCTGTTACTATCATTGTTGTTGGTATCATTCTTTGTTTTGGATATTTCTGACAAGTTGCTAGAAAAAGAATTTCTGGGACAAGGGTTTCTAACTCTATTACTAAATGCTTTCTAGAAGGATTTTGTTAAGTTTAATGCCATCAGTTGTGTATAAATATGTCAGTAACTCTGAGATCCAGCCAGTATTCAGCTGTGAATTCCATGTACTGTTTTATGCTCAATTTCTGTTAAGTACTAGTCAGGACGAGCATTTCCTCTGTTTCTTTACTTGTATTGCACCATCTGAAGGTTCTGGTAGTGGTTTTGGTTGATTTAGTTCTCCCCCAGCCTCCTCTCCCACTGCCCTCTTTTGAGTTGCTTTACCATCCACCACTTGAGGTTGAAAAGTCCTGCCCTCAATAGCCAACTCTGTGTTAAATTTCTTTGCTTGACCTCTAATAGTGTCCAAGTTGAACATGGTCAAGGTTCTTTCAGATTATTGTGTTTTACCCAAACAGTCCTTTGTGATTTCAGATTAAGACACGGTAATTGACAGTGTCCCATAATAATAGAACTTTCAGGGTTTAAATATAGGTGGCGTCCCTCTTTTTCGATGGATAATCTTGTGGCGGAGAGCTCAACTTTGTGTTCTGTGATGTGTCCCCTAACTAATGTGGTTGCCTCTGGTTTACCCTTTTGGAAATAATGCTAATCCGTGCTGTGGGAGGCAGTGGGTGCCTCGCCCATATCCCTGGCTTTTAGCACTTCAGGGCCTGGGGCCGTCCAACTGCAGTCACTGGCATTCCTTTGCCCAAGGGCATTCTCTGGCTGGAAAAGCTCACAGCCAGGGTTGGCAGGAAATGCCTGCCCTCTGCCAGCTGCCAACAGCCAGTGAGTGCTCTAATATAAATTCCTTCTCTCTTGCTGTATCTCAGGTGAGCTGCCTTTGAGATGAGCATTTCACCCTGAGGTTCTCTGAGTTCCCAGTTCGGTTATGATTCAGTGGTAATTTGCTTAAAAATGACCTTTTTATTAGTTACTTTTCCTTTCCTGGCTCACTTCTTCATTCCTCACCCAGTGTTTTTTGGGATCACCTCCAAAATAAACTGCAGTTGACCTTGAACAACATAGGTTTGACCTTCATGGATCTGCTTATGTGCAGATCTTTTCCCAGTAGGTACAGTACAATATTGTAAACGTATCTTCTCTTCCTTATGATTTCTTAACCTTTGCTTTTCATTAGCCTATTCTAATGTAAGGGTACAATATATAATACACATAAAATACAAAGAATGTGTTAATCACAACTTTATGTTATTGGTGAGGCTTCCAGTCAACAGTAGGCTATTCTGTTAAGTATTTTTGGGGCATCAAAAGTTACATGCGAATTGTCAACTCTGCAGGGGGTTGGCATCTTGAGCACTCAAGTTAAAGTTGTTCAAGGATTGGGGGTTCTTATAGATATGAATCCTTTTCTCACTGTCTGCTTCTGGGGAGAACCTAAGATCTTAGCCAACTTTTCCTTTGATCTTGACCCTTTCATTTGACCTTGATGAAAAAAGAACAAAAATCAGACCAGAAGAATAGAAATCTTTTAAAGACCTGGCTATATAGAAAGTAGATGAGTTTAGTTTCACTGATTCAAGAGACAACCTTGGTAAGTACTGTGTTTATGCTGTTGCCCAGGGAGTTGGGGCGGGGTGGGGGTGGGGGGAGAGTGAGTGAGTTGCTGGAGGACATGATGGGATTAAAGCCACAGCAGGACGGCTTTCAGTGTCCCCACCTAAAGTGACTTTCCACTCACTTCCTTCACATCCTGGACTGACTCTGGCTTGCTGAGTGTCAGAAAGCCTGGTTTTTCGGCTTGTGGCTTTCTCCATATAGGGACTGACTAATGTTGGGAAGAAAAAAAAAGAATCTTCATCTATTGCTTTTCTAATTTTGTCCTTGTTTTTGAGATAGTATTAAGACTTTGGGAAATTTTTTGGCTTGCGCCTCTGCTAGTTTGTCAAGCAGGGCATTATTTATTATTTCACTTGCAGGCTTGGTCCAGGGGGCTGTTTGAGTTAAAACCACTTAGGAGTTGAGGGATGACCTGATGGGTCTTTTCTGGATGCTAAAAGGGGCTTTGCAGGACCACTAAGGGTAACCCCTTTAAAATTAGAGGCACAGCAGGGCACCTGGGTGGCTCAGTCAGGTGAGCCTTGGACTCTTGATTTTGACTCAGGTCATGATTTCAGGGTCCTGAGATCAAGTTGTGGACCTGGCTCCATACTCAGCAGGGGGGGTCTGCTGAGATTTTCCCTCATCTTCCCTTGCCCTCTGCCCCTCCTCCTGCTCACTGGAGTGTGCGTGTATGTGCACTCTCTCTCTAAAATAAATAAATCTTTAAAATTGGAGGCACAGGTTGGTTGATTCTAGGAATTTCTGTCATTATGCTGCCACTTCCTTTCTCAAATTTAATGTAGTAATTAATCTCAAAATTAATAGTAGTAATAATTAGAAACAAAGAAAATAACTAAAATAAGGTTGTAAATATTTGCTTTGTCAATTAAAAAAATCAGCTCATTGAAGCTGATTTCTAAAAGGTCAAATTTGGCTAGAATGTAAGAGCTGAATTTTATGTAGGTGGAATCAGAATGCTGGGGTCCTGTGTGGGTATCCCATGCTAAGGCAGAAATTTCTCTCTCAACCACTTCCTGAAAGGGCCCTCCCAGGGAGGGTAATTGATCAGCCTATTACATGGGCACCTGTCTCCCATTCCACACCCTCCCACCTGTGCCACCATCCAGCTGCTTCCCTTTGGTGCCCCCTCTTCAGACTGCAAACCTCCAGGAAGTTTATGCCTGGCTATGTCTTAAAGTCATAGAGCTATCGTGTTTTCCTTATCAGCAAAATATTGAAGGTAGTTTCTAGAAAGCGGGGGACATCAGATGGTTTCCAGTGACCTTAGCTGCAGGTGAATGTGACCCGGAGTGAACCAAAGTGAATGTTGGCCAGCATAGGTTTCACATTTTCTGTGTGAAAGTTCTTCCTTTGTTGTTTGTGATTAATAACTGAATAGGATATAAAGCCAGGTGATTTCATTGTTGAACACGGACTTGAAGGTCATGAGAAACTGCCTGTTCAAATTAAACTTTGCCAAGATATGGTCAAAAGGTCAGCATTAACACCTGGATAGTTTTGAAACAAGGCAGAGAAAAACAAAACAATGGAACACCATTCTTTATACAGTGTAAAAATTGATGTCAAGTAGATCAAATGATGTGTTGTGTCGGATCCTTATGATAGATGACCTGGACCCTGAGTTTGCACAGGGAGAAATGCTTTAAAACAAATATGTACTGAGGACCTAGTGTGGGCCAAGTTTTTCAGAATCAATCTGTTGTGCTAAGAAATGTGGAGAAGAGTTAGTTGTCGGTATGACTACTTTGTTAATGACTTGATTTTTAAGTTTTGTTTCGTGTTGGTTTGCTATTTGAAATAGGGTTTTGAATCAGGTATCTTAGTAGTTGGCACTTTGAATTTTATTGTTTTCAGTCTTTCATTTAAGAGTCACACATAATTGATGAAAATACAGCGGGACTTGAATTTAACAATAGTGACTCCTGCACATAACACATAGCATCTTCAGTAACTATCTTGTGCTTATGTTCTTTTCTGTGTATTCGCTAGGCTTCTGAATTCAGAGGTTAGGAAAAGACTTTGCTCTAGTGTGTCATCTTTGCTTTCTGCATTTGGAGAAGGAACTGCCCCAGTTCTCAGTTACGTATTTGTAAACATATGTCCATATGTATGATAAATTGCCATAAGACCTAGCAGCAATAACTTTTAAACCCTAAGGGTGGATTGATTTTGAAGATGGCACGCTGGGAGCCTGGCTTTCCAGGACTGGTGTAATATCGATGTAGAGGCTGGCCCTGCTTGGGTCCTGTTCCTTTTTAGGTTATTACTTGCTTGCTTTCCAGCTGGGTCTTCAGTCTCTTCTCCTGGGACAGCTTCTAGGCCCTAAGTCAACTGGTAGGAATTTGTGTGGTAGGAGTAACTGCAGATGGGCGGAGATATAAATTACTCACTTCGTTCCTATTAGAATTTTTCCCTGCCGAAAGCAAACAAACCAAACCAAACAGGATCCTCTAAAACATTATAATTTAATCGGACTGGAATGATCCCTGTTGAAGAAATTCTCTTACATGGTGAACTCTTTATTTCTTCTGAATGATTAGGATTTTTCTCTTTTTCCCAAGGATACATTATTTCCTTGGTAATTCAATGAATATTTATTGTATATTTATGATGTGTAAGGGACTATGTGAGAGAGGCCAGGGGTTAAGACAGTTTCTTCCTTCAGGGAATTTAGAATCTCATGAGGTGGGGGGGCCTAGCTGGCTTAGTTGGTAGAGCTGGCTTGTGATCCTTAATCTCAGGGTCATGAGTTCAAGCCCCACATTGGGCATGGAGCCTTCTTAAAAAGAAAAAAAAGAATCTCATGAGAAGGGGAGATCCACTTGGGCATATATATATATATATATTCTATTTTATAATTAAAATATATTTAATATTTTATTAAATACATTATATTTTATATTTATTTTATATTTTATTTATATTTTACACAAATAAAATATATTTTATAATTTTATATATTTATAATTTTATATATAAATATTTTTATATATTTTATATAACCATATAAAATATATTTTATAATTTTATATATTTATAAATTTTGTATATTTATAATTTTATGTGTAAAATATATTTTACATATTTTATAATTTTTATAATTTATATATATATAAAATTACCCACCCCCAATATTTTGTTATAATCAAGGAACAAAATATCATGTGAATTCAAAAGGTGGGGGTGGGATAGATATAGGGCTGAGGAGAAAACTCTCAAGCCTTCATGAAAGAGGATGCTATTTGGTATGGAAACTGGTGGGAGCTCTGGGACCAGAGGAAAATGTTCCAGAAAGAGGGTGCAGGTGGGTAGGGGATGGCTGTGGGGAAGCATGCTGAATGCCAGGCTAAGTAAGTTACTTCACCCTGTAATGTACAGATGTGCCTGACTAGACGAAGACGCGTGTTTCGTGTGTTTGGAGTTTCGTGGTCATGAGAAGTTAATCTTTCACAGGGTTTAGGATGCATATAGGATAGTGGATGGTATGGGAGGTTGTTGTGGTACATGGAGGGGAGGGTGCTGAGAAGCTGGACATTGAGCTTGGTAGCTTGGGTGTATCTTGGCTCTGTGGAAGAATTAAACTGAATCATGTCAAAGCTCTTTTCATGATTCTAATATTTAAGATTCTGCTGCCAGAAGCTGAGCTCACTCTTCTCTTGGGTGTAAGTATGACTGAAGGATCTTGTGTGTGAAAAGAGTCCTTCCTCTCGTATTTACAGTATCAGTTTCTAGTTTAGGAGCTCAGCTGATACCTGCAGAAATTGCTTCTGATTGTGACCTGCTTCCCCCTGCTCTCTCTTTTGTTCTTTTCCTAGTTATTTTCCCTTGGAAGATAAAAGGAGGTGCTTAGGGCAAATTTCATTCTTTTGGGTCAGTTTGTGTGGGATTGCCCCTCTTTAGTTGCATCTGTAGGTGCTGATCTGTGTATTTTGCCCAGTTAGGGCTAGAGGCTTGGATAGTTACAGTTGTGCTCTCCCTCCTCTGTGTTTCCGCTTCTGATTTTATATTTCAGTTTGTGATTCGCAGACAGAGATGAATGACTGAGAAATGTTGCAGATGAGTGGGTGTGTTTGTTTCCTATTGCTGCTGTAGCAAACTAGCATGATTTGATGGCTTCAGACAACATGGATTTATTATCTTACAGTTCTGGAGGTCAGATGTCAGGCACAGGTTTCACTTTACTAAAATCAAGGTGTTGGCAGGGCTGCATTCCTCCTGGAAACCCTAGGGGAGAATCAGTTTCCTTGTAGCCTGGGAACGTCTTGGCTCTGAAGAAGCTGCCCCATCCCTTGGCCGATAGCCCACACAGTCTTCAAAACCAGCAATGGTGGGCCAAGTCTTTCTCACATGATGGTGGAGAACTCTTAATATTCATAAAAAAAAAAAGAACCTCTGTGTAAAGAATTCTGCATGTTGGTTAATTCCCCAGTCATTCCTGCTTGTTCAAAATAAATTTCACCACATTTTGGTGGGGGGAGTGATTTAGAATTAATTTAAAAAAGTAGTTAGAGGCCTTTTCTTTTTTGTGTATATGTGTGTATATATTATATTATGATGTACATGTGTGTCCAGTGATGGGCAAAAGGGAAGGAATGAGCCAAGTGCTTTCAACTACATAGGAAGGCATTGGATGGAAATTCTGGAAAGGGTCGTGAAGAGGAGAAGTAGCCTTACTTTGCTGTGACAAAAACATGTAAGCCACTCATGATTCTCCACTTTTCACACTTTATTCTGAAGCCATATACTTCAATTAATGTGATTTAATGCTTTTCTCTAAGTGTTATTTGGCAGGGTATTGTTAAGGAGAAACGTCCAACATGTTGTTGAAGTGTATTTGGGAACAAAACAAATGAGTTGCAAACTAAAAGTGAAATTTAAGGAATTTTATTTTATGAAAATTGAGAAAGGTCAGAGGTTCGTTAACAGGGTGATTCTTTGTTCATTTTTGGATTCAGTGATAGTCTGGCCTTTGGAATTTTTTTTAGGTAACCTTTTTTAAGGTTTTATTTATTTTTGTGGCAGACAGAGATCACAAGTAGGCAGAGAGGCAGGCAAAGAGAGAGGGGGAAGCAGGCTCCCTACTGAGCAGAGAACCTGATTCGGGGTTCGATCCCAGGACCCTGGGATCACGACCTGAGCCAAAGACAGAGGCTCTAACCCACTGAGTCACCCAGGCACTACTAAGCCAAATATTATTAAGGCAGATTCTGGATTTAATGTTCATTGCTTTCTACTGCTGATGTAAGAACCTGGGCAGTGTTAATTATCACATGAATATAAAAATTGATGTATTTTAATTGTACAATTCATGTTCATTTATTTGGAACGAGGGAGTCTAACTATAGGAGATACCACTTCCATGAAATCTCTTCCTGAATTTTTAGGAAGGAGTCATACGTGAGTCAAGGATTTCTAAAGAAAACACTTTTAAGGCAATAATAAATAAGTCATCTACCCACCACTTCTTCCTTGTTAATTTTATAGATAGGATTTTTTCTGACCTCCTCTCCAGTCATCATTGTATAGACAATGCAATTGCCACTGAATAATATTTAGAATTTTTAGAATGATAATATTTAGAATAACTTTTAGAAAATATGCATTTCTGAAATTCTCAGATTGCCATTAGAATTAAAGTAGGGTTTAGTTGTAGAGAAATATAATGCCAGTTTAATAACCTATGAGCTTAGCCACTGCCTAAATCTTTTATTTTCTTCTGATAAATTTGATTAGCTTTTATTTTCAAGGAGAAACTTATCTTCTGGGAGACAGGGCCAGGAGAAAAAAGTCTAGGAATGGTAAACCCCTATATAAGGGGAAGTTTGTGTTTTTCTTATTGCTGATAAACCTTAGTGATCTAAGGATCAAGGTCCTGTATGTTTGTCACTGCACTTCCTTTTCATGTCCCCTAAAGAGCCATCATACAAGCCATTGGGACATGCACATTTAAGATGGCCTAGTGCCGGACGTTTGTTCCTTCACTTTCTTCATTCTGCAGCATTTAGAATGACATTAATTAAAGGAACGATGAATCTAGCATGTCGTAGATGCCTAATAAACAATTTTTAAAGAAATGAATCAAATAACTTGCTTGTATATGGGGTTAAAGTTGGTTTTTATAGGGAAGATTCTTTTTGCTTTAGGAGAGGTGTTTGTATTATGTCTGAAGGAAAGGCAAACATATCTTGAACATTTAGAACTATAGATCTTAAGCTTAAAAATAAGACTAGCCCAGTGTTACGCTAAGAAGTACAGAAGGGGACCAAAGAGATCTGGCACCTATCCTTTCATGATTTGAAAAGGTGTCTCTCTACTGTGTTTGGCTTAAGGGGTTTTGTTTTGTTGTGTGATCCTTTAATTTCTGTCTTGATCTTTCATATAATGAGACAATATATTAGTCTTTTTTTTTTTTTTAAAGATTTTATTTATTTATTTGGCAGAGAGAGAGAGGCAGAGGGGGAACACAAGCAGGGGGAATGGGAGAGGGAGAAGCAGACTTCCAGCTGAGCAGGGATACCTATGCCGGGCTTGATCCCAGGACCCTGGGATCATGACCTGAACTAAAGGCAGATGCTTAACAACTGAGCCACCCAGGGCCGCAAGACCATATGATATTCATGTAAGATAATGTTCTGAAAGTTTTTTTGGATCAGAGAGTAACTTCAAAATTGATAGAAACTATGGCATTTCTGCCGTCACTCAAAAATCACATATGCAAACACATAATTCTTCTCAGAAGTTAAAGAAGTTTGTAAAGTCACTAAAACTTACCCAGACATGTAGCAAAATATAAACTTTTGTTCATTTATCCATTTTATTCTTACTTGTCCATTCATTTCCTTAGCTTTATAGGTTTATAGGATTATCTAAGAGAAGGCTACCTTTGTTTTTGTTTTTTTTTTTAACAAATGTTATGTACTTATGTTTGAAAAGCCAAATATTTTATTGCATAAAAATTATGCCCTGCTGCCAGGAAGGACAATTCCTATCATTAGATGATTAAAAACATTTTTTTTGTTTGTGTGCATATTTAGTATTTGTATTTCATATGTTTCATATTGCCTATTTTTAATAAATACAAGAGCATGTTATTTATATTGTTTTACAGGGTCCCTCCCCCCGATATACATATTCAGTCTTTTTCTATGCAGTGTTGGTAGAGCTAGGATATTCTTTTAAATTACTATTTCACCCTTTATTTAGCATGGACCTAGTTCTACAGACATACTGAAATTATTTAGAGATTAATTTTTATAGTTGACATGGTTGGTGGCAGAAATAGGAGGAAAATAGGGACTGGTTGGAATGACATGTCATTTGCTAAAACTCCCCTTTGTTCGTCTTTTCAGAGAGTAGTTGTGTACGGTACGGCTGGGGGAGGCATACATTTTGAACAGGGGGCTTGTTGGCCAAGAAATAGGCCTCCACCTAACAGAACACCCACTGTGATGATTTACAATGTTTGAATCTCAGCAAAAATACCACTTGTATTCTGAATTCTTTTGTTTCAACTACATAACTCAATAGAAAGAAAGTTTCCTACAATTGAAAAGAATAGACACTGTTTAGAGGCCAAGTTTTGCCTTTTAAGGCTGAATGTGCTTTATTTTAAGCTGTTCTTTCTTCTCAAGAAGACCGATATAAACAAGAGAAGGGCCCTCTGGTATTTCTATGCAAAGCATCAGTAATACTGTTTCTTTCATTTCTTTTTTTTTAATTTTTTTTTTTGAGAGAGAGAGCAAGAGTGCCCTTGAGCCCAGTGGCAGTGGGGACTGGGGTGGGGGTGGGGGGTTGAGGGAAGAGCAGAGGGGGAGGGAGAAAGAATCCTAAGCAGCTCCAGGCCCAGGGTAGAAACCAACGTGAGGCTCCATCTCAGGACCCGGAGATCATGTCCTGAGCTGAAATCAAGAGTCAGATGCTTAACCCACTGAGCCACCCGGGTGCCCCAATACTGTTTCTTTTTAAAAGAACGATTTTACTACTGTTTATCTACTTCATGCCCATTGCTGTAGCACCTGGGAGCTCTGTATTTCTGTTGGTATAGCCTATGGATGAGTGAGGCCACTTGTCCGGGTTGGAATCTCTGCCTCAACTCTTACTAGTTATGAAACTGCTACAAGTTTATAAACTCTTGTCTCCTCAACGTGAAATGGAGGATGCGCATAGCACTATCTCGTGGTTGTTGGGAGGATAAGGCAAATGAAAAAACAGCCCAGATCTGAGGGAAAATATTTACAAATCATATACAGTAGTTCTTCCTTATCCATGATTTCTCTTTCTGAGGTTTTAGTCACCTGTGGTCAAGCATGGTCCAGAAGCAGGTGATCCTCCTGCTGACTTATGGTCAGAAGGTCAATAGTAGCCTAATGGTGTGTTCACAGTGCCTATGGCATTTCCCTCACTTCATCTCGTCACATAGACATTTTATCATCTCATATCTTCACAAGAAGGAGGATGAGTGTAGTACAAGAAGATATTTTGAGAGAGAGAGACCACATTCACATAACTTTGTTACAGTATATTTTTAGAATCATTCTATTTTATTATTGGCTATTGTTGTTAATCTCTTACTGTGCCTAATTTATAAATTAAACTTTATCGTGGATTTGTACATATAGGAAAAACCACTATTTACAGAGTCCAGTACTCTTCATGGCTTCAGGCACCCCTCAGGGGTCTTGGCATGTATCCCCCACAGATAGAGGGAAAGTACTGTATCTGAGAAGGTTCTAATGTCCAGAATATATAAAGAATTCTTCCATCTCAACAATAAAATGACAAGTATCCCAGTTGAAAAAAGGGGCAAAGATTTGAATAGACATTTCTCCAAAGATACACAAATGGTCAGTAAACCTGTAAAAAGATGTTCAAGACTGATAGTCTTTGGGGAAAGGCAAATCAAAATCACAGTGAGATTTTACTTCACACGTACTGGGATGGGTATAACAAGAAATACAGAAAGGAACAAGTGTCAATGAGGATGTGGAGAAATTGGAACTCTCATCTGCTGCTGGTGTAAATGTGCAATAGGTACAGTAGCTTTGGAAAACAGTTTGGCAGTTGTCAACAACAAACAGCAACAACAACAACAAAAAATTGTTGACTTATCATCTAACCCAAAACTCCCCTCTAAGTTATATCCCCAAGAGAATTGAAAACTATGTCCACATTAGAGCGTGTACATGGATGTTCATAGCATTGTTATTCATAACAGACAAAAAGTAGAAACAACCAAAATGCCTCTCAGCTAATGAAGAGATCCACAAAATGTGGTCTCTCCACACAATGGAACATTACTCAGTTATAAATAAAATGTAGCATTGATGCAAGTTACAACATGAGTAAACTTTGAAAACATGATGCTAAGTGAAAGAAACTTGGCATGGAAGGGCACATACCATATGATTCTATTTATATGAAATGTCTAGAATAGGAAGATCCATCCATGGAAGGTCGAGTTGTTGTTGCCTCGGCCTGGGGTGGGGGGAGGGGGATGGGGAATGACGGTTCATGGGTATAGGGTTTTTGGGATAGTGAAAAGGTTTGGAATGAGTGCTGATCCTGGTGCAACTTTGTGAATATACTAAAAACCACTGAATTATACTCTTTAAGTGGATGGATGTTACAGTATGTGAATTATATCTCAATTGACAAAATACAAGATAGTACGTGGGAAGTGGTGCCATTCCTTCACAGCAGGGACTCCGCATATGGTAGCTACTTATGTTGCTGCTATCATTATCATCATTATTATTATAAAAAGATAATTGCTTGTAATGTGGTTATATTATTTCTAGTTCTTTTCTTCAAATTACACAAATACTAGCAATTTAGTGTTTGCAAAACATTTGTAAAGATCTGCCTTTATGAACAGGTTTTGTGATGGGGAGAGCCTTTGAGTTACTGTGAGTATATGTGTTTTTCCCATTTGCTTGCACTGCATTTTCTTAGTGTGAAACATCGTGCTTCTTGACAGGTCGTGTGGCATTTATAGATTTTTTTTTTTTCCTTTTTACCCTCTTTCATTTGATTTATCTGATTGGACACATTCAACTCCTGTGAGGTAGAGAAAGCAAAGAAATAAGGAATAGGAAAATCTAGAGAATTCCTCAGGCTTGGTGAAATTTCCCTTTCCACATTTTCTCATACAGTGAAACAAAGGGTTTTTCTTCTTCTGGGAAATAGCTACATAGCTTGAGATTGATAGTAATACAATGTTAACATAATCACACTTGGACAATTTTTGAAAATCTTTTATATAAAATACATGTAAAAATGGACTCTTTAATTTAGTCTGAAATAACATTTGGACTGTGTTTGCTGAATATGTTGACCATATCCTAAACACTGTGCTCCTTTAGGAACTATTAATAGATGAGATTTGGGGGGCATTTCATGGTTTTAAGGATTAAATGGTAATTATACAAGTATATAAACTTTTAATAAATTATAGTATGTTAGAATATTTGATTATGGCTGGGGAAATGCACGTTATCTGCCTATTACAGGCTCTAAAATTGATCTGAGCTTTAGCTCTCATTTCTGGATTTACTCCTTCAAGCTTAAACGGTTTTCTGATTTCATTATTATCAATACCAGGACAAGAAGATCATTTCAGTTTCATTGTAACTGAGTATGGTGGTGGCCACCTGACCCCCACCCCTGCTTTTTATCTGGGTGTTAGACTTGGGTTATTACAGATCTCTACCCCCTGTCTGCCTTTGTCTGGCTACTAGTTTGCAACTTTGACCTTTGCTAAAGCTCTTACACTGACTCTTTCCTAATGGGGACCCACTTGATTGTCCTGCCGGTTGAATGCTTTGGTCTTGCTTGCTGGTTGGAGTATGTCCCTTGATGGCTTTACATGGTGGTATCCTTATTTTCTAGCTCTTGTCTGAGTGCTGCCCAGGGGCACTCTCTTCTGTTCTAGTGCATAAGCTGGTCTCCAGCAATTGCCACCTTCTGCATGGTGGTTTTAAGGCATGCTTACCCCTCCCTGAAGAGTAGCAATCTTTTAATGAATTGTGTGCTTATCAAGAGTATTAATACTAAAATCTTACTTATATGTGAATAAGTTATATATGGTTATTGTTTTGATACTCCATGTTATCCTAATTTTGAATTTTCTAGAATAATTTTTATGTCCAAAAAATTTATATCATTTATTTCCTTCTTTTTAAAAAATATTTTATTTATTTATTTGACAGAGATCACAAGTAGACAGAGAGGCAGGCAGAGAGAGAGAGAGGGGGAAGCAGGCTCCCTGCTGAGCAGAGAGCCCGATGTGGGGCTCGATCCCAGGACTCTGGGATCATGACCTGAGCCGAAGGCAGAGGCTTTAACCCACTGCACCACCCAGGAGTCCCTATGTTCTTCTTCTTATTGAGAAGAAAATAGTTTATTCAGTCTGGTAGTTTATACATAAATTATGTTTGCAATTGCCATAGGTGTCTGTGGTTAAATTCTTTTATTAAAATTTCACTTTTAGGGGCACCTGGGTGGCTCAGTGTGTTAAGGCCTCTGCCTTCAGCTCAGGTCATGATCCCAGGGTCCTGGGATCAAGCCCCACATTGGGCTCTCTGCTCAGTGGGTAGCCTGCTTCCCTCTCTCTCTGCCTGCCTCTCTGCCTACTTGTGATCTCTGTCTGTCAAATAAATAAATAAAATCTTTAAAATAAAATAAAATAAAATTTCACTTTTAGTAAGTGAAAAATGTACCACAGTAAAAATGGTCTAGCTTTCTTACCTGATTTACAAAGTGAATAAGCATAGTTAATATTAGGAATATTGTATTGTGAGCTACAGAAAGAATATGTGTCTCTTATTTGTCGTAGTGAGTGGAAGGACCAAAGCGATTGTTTTTCAAACTCTTTGGCTATTATATCTTTTTTTAAAAAAATATTTTATTTATTTGACAGAGAGAAATCACAACTAGGCAGAGAGGCAGGCAGAGAGAGAGGAGGAAGCAGGCTCCCTGCGGAGCAGAGAGCCCGATGTGGGACTCGATCCCAGGACCCTGGGATCATGACCTGAGCCGAAGGCAGAGGCTTTAACCCACTGAGCCACCCAGGCGCCCCGGCTATTATATCTTTTACTCTACTGAGCGCCGTTTATTTCTCTAATATACCTGTGTTCGTATGTACATTTGAGTTTCTCATATTCTATCACTATGTATTCACATGAATCTGTCAAGTTAAAATATGTGCCATTTATCCAAGTTTGGCACAATATGTGTTTATATGTAAACCTGTAAGATGTTGGAATTTAGTTTTGGTGGGTGTGAATGTGAGTGGGAAGACTGAAGCGTGGTTTCTGTCCCTTTCCTCCCTCAGTGCCATGCACAATTTCTTTTTTGGTTAGTTGCTGCCAGCACTACTGTGGGGCTGCTCCCTGTGTGTGGCTTCGCCTCATAACCCACACTGTCTGCTCCCAGACCCACTCCGTGTCTGGTTGCAAGTCAGTGTAGTGTTTCCTGGAATTGTGACTGGGCGTTGCTGCTTTACCCTGTGCTTTGGCTTGCCCTTATTAGCGTTTCTTAGTTCTCCCATCAGTGGGTCTCTGATTTCTTTATCCACAAATAGTCTTGTGCAGAGTCATGATCCTCCTGCCTTTACAAATCAATCAAGCTCTGGCAAGGGAAATGATTATTCATCAAAACTCTAAACACCAGGATAAAATGTTCCTATTTAGATGAATCAGGGGTCAATTTAGTTTGCTAATGAGCTTCAGAATTGCTCTGCCTTTAGGGACTATTTTTATTCTAGCTTTTCTTCTTTTTTAATGTTCCTAGAAGTCAAATTTTCATTCTTTGTCAATAATAAAAGGATCTTCAAGCACGTGAAAAGAGGAAGTGGGAAATAAAATCTGTGAGTCCTCTTGATGATCACGGTTCTAAGATTTCCTAGAAGGACGAAAAGGCCATAGATACAACAGTATTTTTTTTTTTTTAGTTGAAGTGGAAAAGTTAGAGGTCTCGATTGAATTATGGTCAAAACACAGTTTGTGTAGGCCCAATGAACAAATTAAATAAACTCATCCAACAATTTTTTTTTTTTTTAAATTGACAACCTGTTTTGGGAGCTGAATATAGTATGACAAGCAAAGGAGGTGTTTCTTGCCCTCATGGACTTATACAGACCAATATATAATCAAATTGAGATATGTATTAGGGAGCAAAAGAAAAGAAAACAGAATGCTTTGAGACACTGTTAAAGTCTAGAAGTCTCTTCTGAAGAGATGTTTAAAATTAGACCTGAGATAGCTGTAGGAATTAAGCAGGTTGAAAATGGGGTGAAGAGTACTGTAGGCAGGCATAGAAGCATGAGCAAATATCCTGGGGCAGGAAGGGCTGGGTACACACACAAAGGACTGTGTGGCTGGAGCTCTTGAAAGGAAGTGAAAGTGTTGCAAGATAGGACTTGGCTTGGGTAGGGAAGGGTTAGATGAGTCAGAGCTTTGTAAACCATATTAATTGTTTCAAAGTTCATTGTCAAGCTGGCTACCATTTAGAAAGTGGATTGGAAAGGAACAGGAGCAGAAATGTCAGGTTAGCTTTAGGTTGGTGGATTCCATGCCAAGAGATGACAGTAGCTCAGGTGGGAGGATGGCTGGAAGGTGAAGAGTTGTGGCTGGATTCAAGGCATATTGAGGAATTGGAACCAACAGATTTGGGGATGGATTGTGCTATCAGGTAGATTGTGGCATGCCAAGGATGGTTTTAGGGTCCTGGGATGAACAACTGAGTGGATGAAGTGCTGGGTACTGAACTAAGAAAAACTGGAGACAGTTGATTTGAGAAAAGGTCAGCAGTTAAGTTTTAGCTGTGTTAGGTTGGAAATGAGTTCATGAGATAACTCAGTGGAGAAGTCAGCTAGATGCTTGGATACATACTGTTTTTATCCATTGCTACATAGCAAATTCTTCTGAAATTTAGCAGCAAATCTACATTCATAATCTAGTGCTGTATAACAAATTACCCTAGTCTAAATGGCAAATATTTATTATCTCATACAGTTTCATGGGTCAGGCATTTGGGAATGGGTTTGCTAGGTGATTCTGACCCAGGGTCTCTCCTGATGTTGTAATCAAGGTGTTGGCCAGGGCTGCGATCATCTGAAGGCTTGACTGAGGCTGGGGGATCTGCTTCTAAGATGGTTTATGCACATGGCTTTTGGCAGAAGGTCTCAGTTCCTTGCCGGCTATTGGTGGGAGGCCACAGTTCCCCTCCATGTGGGCCTCTCCATAGGGCCCCTTGAGTATCTTCATGACATGGCAGCTGGTTTCTCCTAGAGCGAGTAAAATGAGAAAGCACAAGGAAGAAATAGCAATGCCTGTGACATAGTCTCAGAAGCCGTACATCATCGCTTCTGCCATGTTCTGCTTATGAGAAGTGAGTTACCCAATCTAGCTCACATTAAAGGGGAGGGTGATCACACTCTGCCTCTTGAGTGGAGGATGAACAAGTATTTTGTGAACATATTTTGAAACCAGTATGCATAATTTTGTAATTTAGTAGAGAGGTTTGGGTCAGGGCTTCTGCACATAGATGGTATTTGGAACTATGAGAGTGGATTAGAAACTACTTACTACAGGGATGCCTGGGTGACTCAGTGGGTTGAGCCTCTGCCTTCAGCTCAGGTCATGATGCCAGGATCCTGGGATCGAGCCCCACATCGGGCTCTCTGTTCGGCAGGGAGCCTGCTTCCTCCTGTCTCTCTGCCTGCCTCTCTGCCTACTTGTGATCTCTCTCTGTCAAATAAATAAATAAAATATTAAAAAAAGAAAGAAAGAAAGAAAGAAACTACTCACTACGGGTGAATAGATTGAGATGTGGCCCAGGACTGATCTCTTAGGAATCTGACCTTTAGAGGACCTGCAGCAGAGGAGTAGAGGAGAAGAAGGAAATTAAATCTGGAATAACAATATGAGATTTTGAGAGGTGGGGGTAGTCTACTATGTGGAAGGCATTTTAAAGAATTAATTCTTTGAATGAATGAATGAGTAAATAAATGAGTCATGCATATGTACAAAATTTTAACTCTAAATATGTTTGTTATAGAAATGCTTATAAGCTTAAAAACAGGAAACATTATCAAGAATGTACAATAACAGGACAGTAGTGGGAAATAAATTATTGAATGTCCAGTCAATAAAATACCTATGGAGCTTTAAAAGTGGCATTGTAAGAGTATGCACTGTAATGGAAATATGCTCATAATGTCTTTTACGTAAAGGTGATAAAGTACTGTTCTTTTTTCATTCCATTTTCATAAGAAAAAGACAAAAATGTCTAGGAGGATGGACACACACATGTTAATAGTGATTGCCTCTGGGTGGAGAGAAATGGGTGATTTCAATTTTCTTCCTTTTGCTTATCTGAAACTTCTTTAATAAATGTGGATTGCTCTTATAACAAAATCTTTTCAAATATCCTCCCAAGGCAAAGCAAAGTAATTAAAATAATACTTCTACTTCTGGTACTTAAAACTTGATTGAGGAAAATTGTGACATCAAACTGGCAGCCAAGGCAAGGCGATAAAATGAGTGGATGAAGAGCTCTATTGTTTAGGACAAAGGACTCTAACTGATCAGGACAGCTGCCTCATTCCTGGTCTCCAAGGTGAGAGGATGTGATATACATTGCCCTCTAAAGCAATTTCACATTAACTACAGAGATGTTCTTAAATTGTAGTGAAAACAGAGAGCATGCTTTTATTTTATAAGTTTTGAATTGCTTTTTAAAGATTTTTAAAATATTTTTTTAAAGATTTTTATTTATTTATTTGACAGGGAGAGAGAGGAGGAAGCAGGCTCCCCACTGAGCAGAGAGCCCGGCATGGGGCTTGATCCTAGGACCCTGAGATCATGACCTGAGCCAAAGGCAGAGGCTTAACCCACTGAGCCACCCAGGCGCCCCTAAAGATTTTATTTTTAAGTAAGCTCTATACCCAGCGTGGGGCTCAAACTCACAACCCTGAGATCAAGGATTGTGTGCTCCACGCACCTGGGTGGCTCAGAGGGTTTAGCCTCTGACTTCAGCTCAGGTCATGATCCCAGGGTCTTGGGTTGGAGGCCCACACTGGGCTCTCTGCCTTGGGATGGAGGCCTGCATTGGGCTCTCTGCTCCGCACTTGTGCAGTTGTGCACTTGTGATCTCTCTCTCTGTCAAATAAATGAATAAAATCTTAAAAAAAAAAATAAAAAAGAATTGTGTGCTCCACCAACCGAACCATCCAGGTGACCCAGCACAGAGCATGCTTTTAAATGTATGTTCCCTGGAGACAGTTCTGTAGGCAGAGGGTAGATGTGGCTTATGTATTTGAGCTTTCTAATGATTTGATATAACAAAGTGGTGAATTTTGTGTTCTCTTGAGAATACAGTAGTTAACATTCCCTTAGACCAGACTTCTGCCCACCTCTGCGTGATCGCACCCTCATGGCTCAGTAAGTCTGGTTGGGGGGTCAAGGAATCTGTGCTCCGAGGAAATTCTCTCAGGGAGGCTGATGTTCAGTTACTTCTGGGAATGTCTGCAGTTCGTTCAGTTGGGTTTGACAGTCACTTTGAATTGAGCATTGCTCTGAGCCCCTTATTACATACTTTGATCACATTATTATTTATTCGTACTGAAGTCACTGGAGTGTTGCATTTGTCTCCCCCTTTTACACGGGAGGGAAATCAGAGAGACTGAATGAGGTGTTCAAGGCATAAAGGTATCAACAAGCCATTCAGTGGAGCGGTTGGGAGTGCGAGCTCTGCCTTGTGAGGTTGTTGGGATTTGCGTTGCACACGAATGTCTGGTCTGTGTCTGGCTTACAGCAAGCAGTCAATAAATGTCAGTTTTATTATGAAAACATATTTGTGGGTTGAGGCTCTGGCAGGATCTTCAATATTGTGGCCCTATTCTAGTCATCTTTTAGTGTTACCTTGTGTATGGGAGTGGTTACATTTCAGTCTGGTGAACGTCGTTTTTACAGAGGTAGACGATAGAACTCCATATTCTAGACCAGAAATATTTCTGCATTTCTTTCCTCTGGCTTATCCTAGTGGTACCAGGTTAAATTAGGATTGAGTGGAACTGTAAGGAAGAGAAAACGTACTACTCTGGGTTATAAGAAATAATTCCCTTTGCTTTAGAACCCTTCAGTCTGTAGACAGGCAACCCAAGGCTGATTGTCTGCTCAGGGAAATTGGCTGCTCCTGCTTCCTGGAGAAAGGTGGAAAGGCCAAGGGTGAAATGTTTATGCCGGCTGCATGTGTGAAGTTTTGTTGGGAGTTCATAGCTCACCTAGAAGTACCACCCAACACTCTTTCGCTCACCACTGGACAAAAATGGGCTGTATGGTTGTCCCTAGTTGCAAGGGGAGGTGATTATTGTAATTGGCCACCTTGCCTCAAGGTAAAAAAAAATGAGATTAGACTTCTAAGGAAGACAAGGGGAGAGGTGATTGAGAAACCAGCAGTATCTACCACAAGGAGTTTGAACAGGTGTTTCCTTCTCAAGTAAGAGGTCTAGAGGCATGGTCATTGTGGAAACAGTTTTGATTCTAGAATTCGGAATATCTGCATTTATATGTTAAGATATGAGTTTTAAGGGGCGCCTGGGTGGCTCAGTGGGTTAAAGCCTCTGCCTTCGGCTCAGGTCATGATCCCAGGGTCCTGGGATCGAGCCCCACATCGGGTTCTCTGCTCCACAGGGAGCCTGCTTCCTCCTCTTTCTCTGCCTGCCTCTCTGCCTAGTTGCGATTTCTCTCTGTCAAATTAATAAAATATTAAAAAAAAAGATATGAGTTTTAAAAGATGAAATTGGATCCAAGTGAAATTTACCCATTCATCTTCTTGGAGAATGTATGAGATGAGGCATACTAAATATCTCTTCTTTGAAAGTCAAGTTGAAATGGGAATGAAAAATGTTTATTGCACATGCTTCCCCCCCCATTTTTTGTGGCAAAATACATATAACAAAATGTAACATTGTAACCATTAAAAAAGATTTTATTTATTTATTTGACAGATAGAGATCACAAGTAGGCAGAGAGGCAGGCAGAGAGAGAGAGGAGGAGGAAGCAGGCTCCCTGCTGAGCAGAGAGCCCAACGTGGGGCTCCATCCCAGGACCCTGGGATCAGGACCCGAGCCGAAGGCAGAGGCTTTAACCCACTGAGCCACCCAGGCAACCCCATTGTAACCATTTTTTTTTTTTTTTAAAGATTTTATTTATTTACTCGACAGACGGAGATCACAAGTAGGCAGACAGGCAGGCAGAGAGAGAGGAGGAAGCAGGCTCCCCGCCAAGCAGAGAGCCCGATGCGGGGCTCAATCCCAGGACCCTGAGATCATGACCTGAGCCGAAGGCAGAGACTTAACCCACTGAGCCACCCAGGCGCCCCTGTAACTATTTTTAAGTGAACACTTCAGTGGTATTCCATACATTTACCATCACCCATCTCTATAACACTTTTCGTCTTGCAGAATAGAAACTCTGTACCCATTAAACAGTGTCTCCCAATTCTCTCCTGCCAGCCACCATTTTACTTTCTGTCTCTATAAATTTAGCTACTGTAGATAGATGGAATTATACAGTACTTCACTTTTTGTGACTGTCTTATTTCACTTAACAAAATGTTCTTAAGGCGCATCTATGTTTTCTTCCTTTTTAAAGGCTGAATGGTATTCCATTGTGTGTGTGTGTGCGTGTGCGCACACTACACTTCATTTATCCATTTATCTGTCCATCCGTGGGCATTTGGATTGCTTCCTCTGCTTAGCTATTGTGAATAATGCTACTATGAGGATGGGTACATGGACGTTTCTTCAAAATCCTGCTTTCTATTCTTTTAGGTATATTATTGTACATGTTTGTACCTCAGACTCAGGTTTGCTAGCCTGTGCTTGTCCTGAGGGAAATGCTAAAGCTTTGAAGAAAAATTATCCAGATCTTTTTGTTTGATTCACTCTCTTGCTAATAACTTAGAGAAAACTCTGTGATCATGAATTAGACTTTCTATAGGCTGTGATAATGGAAAGAAGAAGTCACTGTAGTGCTTCCAGAAGCTACTGGCTATTGGCTTGTTGCACTATAAAAGGACCTAGTTTGTAATGTGTCATTAAGACGGAAACAGAAGAAAACTGAGTATTATCCTTCCTTTGTAAAGCTGTGTTGACTGCATGTGGATTACTCTCGGAGATTGTGGTCTCCTAATTAAAAAGATTTAATGGTGAGAGGAGTCTAGTGAAGGAAACTTAGAGTGAATTCACTTAGTGTTTTCGTAAAACTGACCGAAATGGTTAGGACTCTTGAGTCTAAATAGAGAGGAGATAAAATTACTGGGTATAAAGTCATTTATTTCAGAAGAGCAAACATGAACTTGTTCTTCTAATCTGTAACCAAATTAATTAAATTAATCTCCAACTAAGTTAAAATTAATGTAGACTTTTTAATGCTTAAGAGAGGCACATTTTAGACAAAGAGCGGTTTTACACAGAAGGTGATTCGCGGTTTGCTCTACCCAGAGAGTCCAAAGTGAATGAATTTTTGAAAAAGACAAATAAACGTTAGCTCTATAGTAGAGTATTAAGTAAAGACAGTGCTGATTTGAGGCAGGATCTTAATTTCCAACAGTAAGTTAGAGGATGAAGGGTCATAAGGATAACAGCAGCTGGGGGAGTGGCTTCAGTGTCAGGTTTCTTTCATTTTTTTGTTCATGCTGTGGATTTTATCTCTCTTGTCCAACTCTACCTGAATAAGATTTCAATAAAAAAAGTATTAATGGCTCATGTGAACTTTTTCATAGTTATTCGCTATGTAAATTGAAAATGAGGGAGTATGCATTTTCCAATCTGAGACTATTTAAATTATTTTACTAATTAACTTTCAGTTTATACACTTCAAAGAGAAGAGTGCTGTGCTTCATGGGCTGATTTCTTAACAGTGCAGTTCATGGGAAGAAATCTTCGCTCCTGAAGTTTTAAGGGGAAACATAGTGTTCCTTTCTGGCATGTTCTTCCTGCTTATTGTAAAATTTCTTTCTTTTCTTTTTTGTTTTTGGATAAAGGATTGCATTTTAATGCACTTGCAATTTTGAAAATGCACTTACTGGGACGCCTGGGTGGCTCAGTTGGTTAAGCGGCTGCCTTCGGCTCAGGTCATGATCCCAGCGTCCTGGGATCGAGTCCCATATCGGGCTCCTTGCTCGGCAGGGATCCTGCTTCTCCCTCTGCCTCTGCCTGCCTCTCTGCCTACTTGTGATCTCTCTCTCTCTCTGACCAATAAATAAATTAAAAAAAAAAAAGGAAAAAAAAAGAAAATGTGCTTACTAAAATGACTCTTCCCCCTTTTTAAATTATGTCACATTTGGTTTTAACTTGCCACGACTTAATATTAGAAGACTCTAAAACAGAGAAAAAAAATCAAAATGTACTTCTGAAATACTTGACTTTCTATTTTAAAAAATTGCATATATATATAAATATATATTTATTCTAAGAAAGACTAGGTGGTTTGGTGTAATCTGTCGGTAACATTTTGGTTTACTTAATCTTCTATTTTTGTCTTCCCATCTTCATAAGTGATCAGTACCCTGATAATTTTACCTTGAAATACTTAGATTTATTGCAAGAGGTGTATTTTATTTATTTTTATTGTGTTATGTTAGTCACCAGAAAGATGTGTTTTAAGTGATGCAACTCCCTTTTCAACAATGTTTCCATAGTGCATCGACTGGAATATGGGAAGAGATGAGCTTCCAGAAGCAGTTACTTTACATGCACCCAATTATCTCTTCAAACTGAAGTGGGAAACTCAGTGGAAAGACAGATAGAAGGGAAAGCAATGTAACCTAGGGAGTTTCATTTTTAGAAATGTGTGACCTTCACTGCACTTAGTGTAGGAGCTTGGGGCTTGGTCTCTAAGGGAGCTCTTCTTGCGTGTTGAGTTTTGGCGTCTACAGTCTCTCCCTCCCTCCCTCCTTCCCAGATCCTTCCTGTCTGCATGTAATTACAGACAGGCCATGTCTCCCTTATTCTTGCCATCCCCCACCAAGGCAGGCAGGCAGACAGAGAGATGTTCTCTCAGCCCAGTTTATTTTTATAGCTGCTGCATTCTCTTCCCTTCCTACTTGTGTACATTAAAGTGGGAAACAACACACCTTTTGCAGAATGGGTGTTTTAAAGAAGAAAATGGTAGAAAAGCATTAGTTGTTATAGAATTTTGAAAACATAGCTCATAAAAGTGGAATACAAGAATCTCTCAGGATCTTAGAAATGAATGGTGCTAATATTTGCCAATTGTTTTTCTAGTCCTATATGCACACAATGTATAAATGAAACATTGTATGCTCTTTAATGATCTGATTTTTTATTCCTTAATATATTATGAAAATCCTTCCATATCTTCACTTATTCCTTCTTAATATCATTTTTTGTAAGATATTATTTTTAAGTAATTTTTATATCCCACGTGGGGCTCGAACTCACAACCTCAAGGTCAAGAGTCACATGCTCCATTGACTGAGCCAGCCAGGCACTCTCTTAAATGTCATTTTTTAAATGGATGTATTTATGCACGAAAATATACTTTTAAGTAATCCCTATGGAGGATATTTAGGTTGTTTCCAGGCTTTTTTTTTTTTTCAATTATGAAGAGTACTTCCAAGAAGTGCATTCTTTTAAATATATCTAAATATGTGCGAGTCTAATTATTTCCTTAAGATAAATTTTCAGAATTTGTGGGTCAGTGCTCATATAATCTTAAATATACTATATATATGTATATATATATATGTATATATATATATATATACACATATACATATATATATATATATATATATATATAAAATAGATGTTGTTGTATTGCTACAGGAAACTTGTAATAATTGACACACATGTCTGTCAGCCCAGCGCCGGCTTCCTTTCTCCCTTTGCAACATAGGATGCCAGCCGGTTCTGGGTGGCTAAATTCACCATGTTTCTCCAGGTGTTCTTTCCCCAGCTCCTCTGGTGCTTTAACTTTGTTAAGTGTGCCTTTTGAAAACTTGAGCTCCTGGAATGGTCTCCTGTAGGTGAAGACATTCTCCTCACTGCCCTCACCTTGCATTGTCACAGGCTTTCTTGACATTGTCGCCTGAATAGACTGCTAACCCCTGATTCATTAGATGCAGAAAACTTCCTCTTTTTTAAGTGCTTCCTTTCTTTCTTCCTGTTCTTCTATTTTCCTTTTTCTTCTTTTTTTAAGTGGAGAGGCACTGCATTACCTGAAAGCCTGAGGCTTTTTTTTTTTTTTTTTTTTTGACTTTTCTTCTTCTTCCTTGTCCTTCCAGTAATTCAGTAGTCAAGTTATGGTAACCTCACTTAGACCATTCAATGCCTCTTGTATCCATCTCTTCCTTTCTAATTTCATTGCTACCTCACTACTTTTGGCTTTCAGATGTCCATCCTGGGTGGATGTAATTAGCCTCACATCAGTATCCTTTCTTCCAGCCTCCCTCTCTGTGAATCCATTTTTTGTGTGAAACTCACTGCAGCACACTTCTGATCATGTTACTCCTTGGCTTAGAAAAAAATCAGTGGCCCACATTGCTTGTTCTTTTGAAGTTAGCTTGATTTTAAAAATCCTCCACAATCTAGCTGCAGCCCATTAAAAAAATTCAGTGATACTACAGCTGTGATAAAAAATCAACCAGCCAGAGAAACAACTCAGAGGGTTGTCTCTGTGTCCTGCTCTTTATGCCCTGAAGACTTTGCATGTTCTCTCTTCCACAAAATGCCCTAATGGTGTCTACATGCCTCAAATAAATCAATTCAAATGCAGCTTATTCCTTGCATCCTCTTCTGATTCCCTCCTCATCCCCATCAAAAAGAAATATCTTTCCTCTGCATTTATGAATGTATCCAAACCTAAGGTATTCTAATCATCCATTTCTTATTTATGTACTTGTCTTATTCTCTCCCTACCTCCCCTTCCTTCTTGAAAGCATCATCTGAATCTCTTTTGGCACCAGCGTAGTAGATGCTCAGTAAAATACTATCTGGTGGTCAGTAAATGCCACTTTCAGTTTCTTCCCCCCGCCCCCCCCAAAATAGATGAACAACTAATTTTCATTAAAAGAGTAGGAAATAGGAAACTTTTAGTGGTTGCTATAACAAAGAGTAGAAATATTTCCAATTCTTAGTATATCTGTTTATTGGACAAGAAGTTTTGTAAAACAAATGAAATGAATTTGTTCATGTACCACTATGAATTTGTGTTTTATTTTTGCTCAGTTCTGTAAGCTCCCATGGCTTAAAAGTAGGTTGTGAGAGCTATCGATTGTCCCATGGTGAGGGCTGTGGTGAAGGCAGGCTTCTCAAACCATGCACATTGGCTTTCATTAAGCAATCATTATGAGCAAAACAGGCTCGGAAACAGTTCATACAGTCTGTTTCATAAGCTTGGTAAGCTACAGCTCTCTGTCCTTCTGAAGGACATGAGGGTTTTAGTTGGAGTCAATGCAGCCATAGTCCAGAGCCATGCAATGTAGTGGGGTGACTACTGTGCACCTGAAACACGTCCAGTCTGAGCTGGGATGTGCTATAAATGTAAAATGCACCCCTGATTTCAAAGAAGGGTAGTAAGAAAAAGAGTGTAAAATATCAACAGTTTAAAAAATATTGAGTATATATCAAAATGTTATTTTGCATATATATGGGGTAAAGAACACATATTACTAAAATTAATTTTACCTCCTTTTTTTAACATGGCTACTAGAAAACTGAAAATATAAAATTTTTATATTATGTAGCTTGCACTGTTCTGTAGAACAGTGCTGTTTTAGAGAGAGGATTTAGTTAGACTTACAGTCAATATCAGGCAATGAGGACCATTCCAGCTGATGCCTAAACACGGTCTTAAGAGATTAAGCCTCCTAGATGTGCCAGATTTTAATTCTTTTAGTCAGTGGTGGGACCCGCCTGTAAAATACTTTGGCCGATCCACATTTATTGAATAGCACTAAACTCACCAGTGGGAGAGTGTTTCTAACCTTCTAATTATACCAGTTACTGAGCACAGTAAAAGCACATTTCTCACGGTCATTAAATTAATTGGCAAAGTCTCTGGTGTTAATGGTGACAAAGATAACATACCTTGGTAGAGGCCACCTCTAGGGTTTAGCCTTTCTAATTAAATTACAGCTTACCTTGCCTGGAGTTCATTATCCTAGGCTGGGACTAGGCTGGGATACATAAGGCCCTGTACTGGTTTGCGTGCTGGAGTACATGTGCTCTCCTGTGGCCAACTTTTCCCGTGGCTAAGCAACCCGCCTCTTCTTTCCCATCTTGCCTCTGAGGATTCCCCTCCTCCACTCTTTCTGTACAAAGGAAAGACACACCACTCACCCTCTCCAAATCTTACTGAGCTTCATGACTGCATTATTGCAAACAAGGGTCAATATTAGAATGCAAAGTAAAGACCATTCCCTTAAAAGTTATTAAAATGGTCAATGCTTTATTGCATCTGGGGGCAAAGCTTGGTTCCTGCCATACATCCATCTATCCAGCCATCCATCCATTCCCCTCAGAGTGAGAGTTCTGATGGGAGCTGTCGCCTGGTGACCTTGGAGACACATGAATGTGGTTTATAAATAGAAAACGAAAGTCAGAGTTCCCTTCTCAGAAAATAAGTCTGATGAGCTGATTAGTTTGACAATGAGGACTAGTTTTGCCAATTAGGCAGGAGAGACATTTTCTAATAATTGAATGAGCTATAAATTTGTGGCTCCTTAACAATGTGCTGGAAATGCTATCTTTTTAACTATTTAGATTTACCGTAGATATTAATTGTCAACTTAAAAATGTGCATGGGAATTCTTTTTAAGTTTTGTGAACAAAATGTTTGGAGCCTCTGACTTTAACACAAACATAGCATCACACTTTCTATGTTGAAAATGTATGTTATAGGGGAGGCTGGGTGGCTCTGGTGGTTAAGCATCTGCCTTTGGCTCAGGTCACGATCCTAGGATCCTGGGATTGAGCCCCATGTTGGACTCTCTGGTCAGTGGGGAGCCTGCTTCTCCCTCTCCCCCTGCCTATCTGCTCCCCCTGCTTGTGTTCTTTCTTTCTCTCAAATAAATAAATAAAATCTTAAAAAAAAAAAAAGGAAAATGTATGTTACAGATACCATATAGGAAGTTTTAAGTAGAGAAAGGAAATGTGCAGAAAGAAACTCCAGAAAAGAAATGGTACAGAGATTCAAAGCGTGTTGGGATTGATTGAGGGTGACTACATGTGTGCAGTCAGGTAATCTGTATGGCTGAGAATTCTAAAATGGTGATCTAAGCCAAGACATGTTCAGGGAGGGGTTTTGGAAAAGAATATTCAGAGGCATGATGGAGGGAAGTTTGGATGTTTAAAAAAGCAAGATCAGAGGAAGAAGGAGGTGAGTAATAAAAATTAAGAAGAGAGAAGGAGGGGAAGTGTCCCGGTCCTAGGGATTCTTCACTTGATGGGTTATAGTCAAGGAGGCTGGTGGCTCTGGACATTTTGGAATGTTCATTCTGGCCTCTCGGGTTGTGTATACTTTTGCAAGTCGAATCTTGAGGAGCTGAAAATAGTTTTTCTTTGATTCTTGAATTCCTTGGGGTTGTGTTGCTCTTTGGGTCTACCTGGGGACTTTCCTGAGTGGCTAAAGTTGAAAGGTAGCACTTGAACTTGAATGAATTGTGGTCTGGGTCTTCATCTCTCTCACGGTGCTTACATGGGCCTTGACACACACAGAATTAAATGGAAGTAGTTCCACGGAGGGAAGCCAAAGAGTACTGCCACACCTTTTAATTCACTGGCGTTGTTGGCTTCAGAATGTTATCACTGGCGTCTCACGATGCTTATTCACTCATTATTAATTGCTTACTGCTTTTCGGTATATATTTTTATCTGACTGTGATGACCCAAAGTTGTAATTATAGAAGACGTGTGGTTTAAGTTAAAATTTTCTCCATCAGTTCTACAGAAAATAATAGCATTCCTACATAGGAGTGTGAGGAGATGTTTGGGTACTGAAAGTACTGTTTTCTTTTTCTTTGGATATTTTTTCCAGGATTTTTTGTTTGAGAAATATTATTTATTGGACATTTTTGTTTTATTACATGGACTTATTAGGAATCTAGAAGAATCCCCTAGAATTCCTCATAATATGGGTAAAATAATTAGAATGAGAAAATTACTATGTGAATATCTAGCAGTCTTGAAAGGACATGTTTTTGCTCTTATTTTAGAAAGTAGAGCTTGCCATGAGAAAGTTTGAAGTCAGATCACTGGAATGTTTTTTCCATTCAAAAAAAAATTTCCTCATTCTCATGAAAACTCATTTGCATGAATTTTCATACATCTGGAGATGTATATTTATGAAGATTTCTGTAGAGAGTTTGTAGAACTTAATAGACCTTTAATAGGAATAAAGTGAGAATTCCACAGATATTTTCTTTTTAAAAGTCTAGCTTTTTTATCACTAAGGTCACTAAAAAATTAGTTTTCTATTGACTTGTCATGACAGTGACTCATCATCATTCTGACTCATTCAGCTCTTCCTAAATAACCTCTGCTTGTACTGTGACATTTGAAGTGATTTTTTTTAGGATTATTTATTCATTTATGTATTAGAGAGAGAGAGAGAGAGTGTGCGTGCTCTCATGAGCAGGGGAGTAGGGTGAGGGGAGAGGGAGAAGAAGGCTCCCTTTGAGCAGGGAGCCTGATAGGAGACTCGATTCCAGAACCCTGGGATCATGACCAGGCTCCTTTCAAATGTTTTTAGTACAGCTCATTCACTCCCGGGACAAAAGTCCAAAGTAAAGTGTTTGTATGTAAAGTTTACAGTTTCTCCCCCGTAAATTGAGTGCTTGTTCTTTTGCATTTGCAACATGTATAATACAATTTATATTTAAGAGGTGAAGAGTTTTTCCAAAAGGTATTTCCAGAGAAAAAAGTTCAAACAATTCTGGATATCTGTAAATCTTACAGTCTTAAGGTTGAGTTTAGCAGCTCTAAAAAGTGAAAGTTGGAATACATTCCCTCCCATATTTAAAAAACTTGAATTCATCAACTAGAAAATAGGTAAGAGGTGAATAAACTCTAAAATTAGAAAATGGTCAGGAGTTAAAGGTTGTATCTAATTTTGGAAATTATTCTTTAAAGATTTTATTTATTTATTTGACAGAGAGAAATCACAAGAGAGGCAGGCAGAGAGAGAGGAAGGGAAGCAGGCTCTCCGCTGAGCAGAGAGCCCGATGCGGGACTCGATCCCAGGATCCTGAGATCATGACCCGAGCTGAAGTCAGCGGCTTAACCCACTGAGCCAACCAGGCGCCCGGAAATTATTCTTTAGGGAATAGATTATTTTGCAGTATTTTGTGGGTTAAATGCAAAAGAGATATCTCTGAACCCCAGTGACTTTGGAGTAGCATGCTGTTAACTTGGGCTAGTTTAGAAAGTCTTCAGGGTATCTCAGAGTTTGGTGGTTTTTGCATTTTCAAAATGCTGTCTTATGGTCAGTGTCATTAGTCATTAGAGAAATGTAAATTCAAACCATGACATAACATTTCACGCCTACTAAGATGGCTATAAGTAAAAAAAAGAAAATATATGTTATGAGGATGTGGAGATTTAAATCTGTGTACATTGCTGATAGGAGTGCAAAATGGTACAGTTGCTATGGAAAGCAGTTTCCATAGAAGGCAGTTTTTCAAAATCTAAGCATAGAATTATCCCATGACCCAGCCATTCCACTCGTAGGTATATACCCAAGGGAACTGAAAGCAGGGACTTGATAAGGTACTCGCATGCCAGTTTTCTTTGTGCCTTTATTCATAATAGCCAAAAGGTAGAAGTGACCCCAATGTCTATCAATAGATGATGTGTGAATAAAATGTGGCATACAGGTGCGTCTGGGTGGCTCAGTCAGTTAAGTGTCCAGCTCTGGGTTTTGTCTCAGGTCATTGATCTCCATGATTTCAGAGTTATGAGATTGAGCCTCGTGTCAGGCTCTGCACTCAGCTTGGGGTTTGCTTGTCCCTCTCCTTCTCCCCCTGCTCGCTCTTACTCTCTGTTTCTCTCAAATAAATAAACAAGTAAATAAAATCTTAAAAAAAAGTGGTATATACATACAATGAAATATTCAATCGTAAAAAGGATGTTCCGACCCATGCTACCACAGGGATGATGCCAGATAACATGGTGCTAGGTGAAATAAGCCAGATGCAAAAGGACAGATACTATATCATTCCACTTACATGAAATATCTAGAAGAAGCAAATATATACAGACAGAAGTAGATTAGGGGTTACTAGTGCCTGGGAGGAGGGGGAGTGGGAGAATTATCACAGTTTATTTATTTGTTTTTTAAGTAGGCTTCACTCCCAATAGTGGGGCTTAAACAAAACCCTGAGATCAAGAGTCACCTGCTGTAACTACTGAGGCAGCCAGGTGCCCCTGTGAATGGGAGAATTATAGTTTAATGGTTATGAGATTTCTATTTGGGCAGATGAAAAAAGTTTTGGATGTGGTGATGATGTTTGCACAACCTTGTAAATATAATTAATGCTGGATTGCACCCTTTAATATGGTTAAAGTGGGAAAATTTATGTTCTATGTATTTCACCACAACTTAAAAAATGTAATACATAATTTACCAGAAAACACTGAATTGTAGGCTTTACATGAGTGAATTGTGTGGTATATGAATTGTATCTGAATCAAGGTGTTAAAGAACTTTGCGAGTACCGGAGAGTACTAGATAGAGATGGGGATTCTGATCTGATTTCTGGCACCATACCTTCATCTTGTGGGAAAAAATTCTGATGTGTCTAGTTTCAGGATGGGGCTTGATTAGGTCCTCTAATTTTATATACTTTCCTGCTCTTAGACACACTGATTCTGTGAGAGTAAGGTGGGTAGTTTGGGTGGGTTAGGTTGGTTCTCTGCTAAAACAAACATTTTCCTCCCGTGATGAAAATGGCAGAAATCCTAAATACAGTGCAGGTGGGGCTGTAGAATTTTTGGAATCCAGGGGCTGCAGAATTGCCATGAATTTGGGAGGGGAGTGGATGGATGATGCTAGAAGAACTTGTGTTTATGTAAAGAGGTTGCTTTTCAAAGAATCCATATTAAAAAAATGTTTTTTGAACATATATTTCTAACTCTGTACTCATCTTCTTTTTATGGGTATAAATATTTTTAAGGATTGAAAAGTTCTGAAGTTTGGAGTATTTTATTTTATTTTTGTTCCTGTGACTGCAAAGTTACTTTCTTTTATTAATTATTTTTATAAACATATATTATTGGCCCCAGGGGTACAGGTCTGTGAATCACCAGGTTTACACACTTCAGAGCACTCACCATATCACACATCCTCCCCAATGTCCATAACCCAACCACCCTCTCCCTACCCTCCTCCCCGCTGCAACCCTCAGTTTGTTTTGTGAGATAAGAGCCTCTTATGGTTTGTCTCTCTCCCGGTCCCATCCTGTTTCACTTTTTCCTTCCCTACCCCCCAAACCCCTCCACCCTGCCTCTCAAATTCCAGGTTTGGAGTATTTTAGAATTGTTCTTTTGATGTTATTATATGTTAAAACACTCAGTTTTATCATAAATATGCATTATGTTTAATTAAATAAGCTCTTTTTTGTTAGGTATTGAGTTTGAGCCTGAAATGAAGAGGGTATTATTCTATTTTTCTCTTATTCTATCTATAATACCCTCCTTTGCATGAACCAGAAGTCATCTGTCCTTCAAGATGTATTTTAAACGCCTTTTTCCCCATGAAACTTGGACCTCCTTGTGCTTGGCATGCATTGAACGCAGGCTTAGGAGTTAGTGGGACCTGGTTCTGTTTGTGGCTCTTGACACTTGGGTGATACTGGACAGATCCTTCAGCTTTCGTCCCTGGATCTCAGGCTTCTAACTTGCAAAGTAAAGTTGTTTTTCTCTTGTCACTTCACCCACCTTCACATCTGCCAAAGAGACCATCGAGTTGTTCTTTGCTTCTTATAGCGTGAAGTCTGAAAGTCTGTTTCAAATGGTTTTTGGCTTTTAATAACTTCAAAGTATAAATGCGATAAACATATGAAGATAACATTTGAAATGTTAATTATCTAAACTCCAGATATACTTAGGTAGTTTTGACAATTTTGAAAAGCACATTTTAAAGTTTTTTTTTCCCCCAGGCCCTCTGAGAATGTCAGATTTTGAAACAAATTCTAATTGAGAGCCGTCTGTCTCCTCTTGTCTCTGTGTCTTTGACTACATATTTGTAACATTTGGCAGGTTGTTATATAATATTTACATATTTCCATGTGCCATTTTAATCTGTGTTGTTTCAGTAAGTGAATTGGTGGTGTTCAGAGGCCAACCCAGTGGGTAGGAGACCCCAAAATCTCACTGAGCCCCAGTGGTAGGTTTCTTTGGACTTGATGAAATACAGTAGCCAGAAAAAGAAGTGGGAGTGTGGTCTGAAATGCTTTCATTGCTTCCGAAATAATCTCTTTTGCTAATGAGAAACTGGCTTTCTAGGGTGAGTTGCATTTCATGAGAGGCTTTAATAAAGCCAATCCAAGTTTTAAATCATCCAACAAGACAGAATTTCTCTTTTGGCTTAAAGTGTAGGGACTACTTCTCTACATAACTGCATTTTATGGAACTCAGGTTATCGCCAGCCAATTGGACGCTCTTCAGTTGCTTTGAAAGATGTACTGGTCGATGGATAATGCTTTCTCACTAATAGTAGTCTGGTTTTAAGAGAAGTATCCGTGTTCCCTGGACTTGGGTCTTTCCATAAGGGAAACAAGTCTAATTTCTCTGCTGCATTTACAGTTCAGGATTTAAATTGAGATTTGTTGCTACGTTCTGCTGAAAGAATTTTTGATAAGCATTTGAGCTGGTGAAGTGAAAAAAATTGCAAGCCAGTTTCCTGGAAGATTTATCAGGCTGTTTTGTTGATGGTTCTTGCTTCACTTCTCTCACCCATCACAGAAATAAAATTCCGGCGAGACAGCAGCAAAGGCCCTTGGATCTGTGTGAGCATGTCAAAAGCATTTTAAGAGGAGCAAAATATTTAGAGGAAGAATTTGGAAAATCAGCCTTAAGGGATTTAACACATTTTTCTTCTCCTAATTCAGTCCCGTGTTTGTCCCCTTAATGGAGAAAGGTCATTAATGGATGAGATTTGCTAAGCCCTGAAAGGCTTTCAGAAACTAAAGCGTTTTTCTAAAACCCAAATCTAAAGACAGTGCTTGTTTGGGAACTGGAATGAATACATTTAGAGTGTAAATTATACTAACTTATTTATGTAAAAACCAGTTATATGTAAGATGGTATTGACTGCACATTTTTATTTTGGAGAAATTAAATGACAAATTGGCTTGATAATGGAGAGCTGAATGACTTTGAGACTTTTGAAGTTCTGCATAAATTTCTAGGAAAGGCAAAATGATTGATCAGAATTGCATGACTGAGATTTTTAGTTATCTTACTACCACTTTGCTAGCATATTTTTACCTCCCAGAAATAGGACCTGGGCCTGTGTTGGTGGAGAGGGCTGTTTTCTACTACTAAGTGTTCCAAATTTGTTACATTTTAACCTTGTAATTGAAAAGCTACAGGCTAATTCCAGTTCTTTCACTGGATTCCTTTCTGGTAGAAAATGAGAGGGGTGTGCGTTTGTGAGAGAGTGTGTGTGTGTGTGTGTGTGTGTGTGTGTTAGAAAAGGGAAATGTGAAATAATGCGTTATTGAAATTTAAACTCTTCCCCCCCCTTTTTTAAATTTTTTTTAAAAGATTTTATTTATTTATTTGACAGAGAGAGAGATCACAAGTAGGCAGAGAGGCAGGCAGAGAGAGAGGAGGAAGCAGGCTCCCTGCTGAGCAGAGAGCCCGATGCAGGGCTCCATCCCAGGACCCTGAGATCATGACCTGAGCCGAAGGCAGTGGCTTAATCCACTGAGCCACCCAGGTGCCCGCTTTTTCCCCCCTTTTAAAACTGTGTCAGGAAAATGAATAGAGAGGAGTGTTTATAAATTTGGGAGTATTTTTGAAAGGCTTGGATGCTGGACAGTTTATCTCTACAACCTCATACTTTATTTCGTATTGATTACTTAGATTCATATTCAAACTTAGATTTGACCCAAAGATCGTAGACTATTATAGAAACACTAACTTATTCATTTTTATAAACATCTCCATATGGGAGAAATCTATTTTTAGAATTTGATTTCCTTCTTTATGTGATTAAGTTGAAGAACCTTAGTTATCATTCGTTAAGGTGCACATACTCATTTCTTTGTCCAGTCTGTACCTGGAGAGGAACCTATGAAGTATTAAATATTTTAATATTTTTGAAAATAAGAAGGTTAAATGCTCAGAAAAGAGGATAAGAAAAAACCAAAATTCATTAATATCAATCCTTAAGAATGTTCCCCATTTTTATGGTGATAAAATTTTCAGCTCGTGTGATGAATGTTATAAAATTAGGAAAACTTAATATTTATGACCTTTATATGTATTTTTGTTCATAGTATTATGGAATAATACATATAGTAAACTATATAAAAATAAATCCTTTTTAAGGTTAATGGGACAAATAATTAGCTTTTCTAAGAGCTCTGAACACTGATTTATATTGGTGGGGCTGATATAGATATATATGAATGATGTATGTGGCTGACTTATATTCTCTGTATCATCTCAGCTCTGTCCCTCTTGGGCGTGATTGCAAGGTGGGGACATTCAGAGTGTGTAAGCAAGTCCTCTTGGTTAATAAATGGCTTATATGTGGCATTGATCAATGGTAGAAAGCCTGAAATCAGGTCTGAGGCTGACTGCATTGTCCTTTCTGGAAAGCAGGCTACCTCTCAGTGCAATTAGCATCAAGAAGGTTCTTAGACAACAGTTTTGTTTTTCACCCAGTTTCCCCCTTTGTGTCTCGGAGTCAGTCTCCAATTACCTTTATGGATGTGTAAAAGGGTACTCTTTTCTGGAGCTGCAACTCTCCTATTTATTTCAGGAATGGCATTTTTTTTTTTTAAAGATTTTATTTATTTATTTGACAGATAGAGATCACAAGTAGAGAGAGAGGCAGGCAGAGAGAGAGAGAGAGGAGGAAGCAGGCTTCCTGCCAAGCAGAGAGCCCGATGTGGGGCTCGATCCCAGGACCCTGGGATTATGACCTGAGCGAAAGGCAGAGGCTTTAACCCCCTGAGCCACCCAGGCACCCCCAGGAATGACCTTTTAATCACAAACTCTCCTTCCAGAAAGGATGAAGGACCAAAGAGATTACAAACTTGGTGAAGTGGTGGCTGAACTTCTACTTCTGCTGTTAGAGTAAAGGCAGCCCTTTGAAATTGATGCACGGAGAGCAGGGCGCACTGGGGCGTCCCTGTTACTATCTTGCTGTTACGACGTAAGAGGCAGCCCGGCAGTGTGGATGGTACTGGGGCAGGCAGTGTGTTCATACACACAGACAGACAGAACCACAGCTTTCTGCATGGTTCTAAATCCTCCCAAAAGGCAGCTTTTGGAACCAGTCAGAGATGGTTTTAATGTGCTCTTCTGCAGGCAGTAAGCCAACAGTGACTCTTGCTGGTTGCAGTAGAGAACTGGGGAGCAACTGAAGATGACATCATTAGAAGTAACAGAGAGGGCACAATGGGTATTTATCTGCCATGTTTACATGTATACTGTAGTAATGATTATAGCAAGAACAATAACAAAGAGTTCAATGCCAGCTCTTTGCCAAGTGGTTTCCGCTCAGATTCACTAATCTTCAAACTATGGTTGCAGGCTGGATGTTATTTATCTCTCTTTTACAGAGGAGAACCCAAGGTGAGGAGGCATTGTAGTGATTTACCGGAGGTCACCTGCTAAGTGGATTGGGGTGTGGTCTAGTTTGTTCTAAAGCCCTTTGTTTTGTTTGATATATCACAGGGTTTCCCTGCGCTTCCCTAAATCATTCTGCCCATCTTCAAGACATTCCCGACGCTGTAGTTCTTAAAGTCAATTTTTACTGGCTGTGGCTTGGAACATGAATTTGTCATCAAAACCAAAGTTGATCATTTTTTAAAAAATGACTCTGGTTTCTCTGCTTGTAAAATACTGTTATTTATAGATCGAGATCATTAAAACCTTGTCCTGTTAGTCTTCCTACAGGAAAACAGGGGTTGTGGAATAACCTTATGCTAGTTTTTGTTCTGGAGGGGTAGGACTTGTATGAAAAATGAGGAAGATCCTGAGGTTCTTAGTTTTTTTTGTGGATAACTTCGATTTTTGTTTTGGATATGCTAACATCTTTATCACACGGAAACTTCACTTAACAAAATGCAACAGAAAGTATTATGTGGAATAGTGTGAAAGGGAGGTGCTGATTCTGTCCCACACATGGGGACTGAATGGTCGGTGGCAGTATGGCTGAGGCTCAGGACAGGGCGGGCCAGCTCCCTGGGGAAGGAAGGTGCCCTAGTTCCCGTGCTGAAGACGGGTGCAGACTCCCTCAGCCTTCCTGTTCTTCCTCAGCTGTGGATCTTTGTGCCTCAGGAACCCTTAGGAGGACTACTATTTTAAACTCTTCATGATGGGGATGATTGTATTTAGAGCCCTTCCCAAAGGTACAGACTTGCATTCATTTCCCTTCTCTCCTTTTCCCTCCCACAGATGAACACAATGACGTGCAGAAGAAGACCTTTACCAAATGGATTAATGCGCGATTTTCAAAGGTAACAGACTTTCAGACACTTGATGGTGATTCAGATGCTTCTTTCAGATTGACTGAGTTTGTTTGGAAGTACAAGGAATTTTCCCATGACATGTGACCTAACAGAAATCTTCTGAGTATGCAGATACATTTGTACTTTTAAAAATTCTCTTCTGAAATATATTTAAACAGAAATCCTGGTACAAGCAGTTCATGGTGTGAACACCATCATAGTATAAACAGCTTTTAATTTTTACCTGGCATTTTTCAGTAATATGCCAATTGTTTGCTGCTCTTGACTCTGAATCCTGGATACATTTAGGAAATGAATATGTCACTGGGCAAATTTTGTGTTCGCTTAGCTAGACAGATGATAATTTCACTTTGCCTGTTTTAAATGTTGTTCAGGTAGCCTTTCTACACTATGCAGAAACATTTAGGGATTTTCCTATCTGTGGATATGGCTAATAATGATGATCTGCCTTGTGGTTCTTTTTTTTGAGCACTTTCTCACTTCTTTCCCCAAGGATCTACTCTTTCTCAACATTTCTAACCACTTGGAACATAATCAGTGTTTTGAATGATATTCTTTTTAGGGGCAGGACAAACCTACAAAGGAATTGGCAGTTCTAGTTTCAAACTTGTTCTTACATAACTATCCATTGGTTATTGACATTGGAATTTGGTCCTTTAAGTTTGAAGTGGGAGGGAAATTTGCAGGACTCCACGTTAGAAAGGGGAGAAATAAAGGTTTCCTGGAGAAACATCATCATAGTCTTTTAAATAGTAGGAAAGCTACTTTAATTAAGAGCTATCTTTTTTCAAAATTTTCTGTTTGAGAAGGTTGCAAAGGTCAAGAAAATAAACATTCGTATTTCTTTGAGGCAACGTGAGAATGTTTTAGGATTACTTTGCGTAGCAGCATGGTTTAAAAATTGCTTCACATCCCAGTGTTTACAGATGATTATTTGATTGCAGTGTTTTCTTAGGTTTTGCACGTTTTTGTTGAGGGATGTTTTATCTTGCCTCTGAGAATGTGAGGAATGTGAAAACGAACTTTGAAGAAGGGTCAAGAATATAGAAGTGCTTGCATAATTGGTGGTTTTATGTGTAGGATTTATTTCAGAGCAGACATAGGTATTTTGGGGGAAATTTTAATTTGTTTTATTTTAGAGTCAGAGGTAACGTCTGCGTGCTTGGATTTGACATTATTTAAAACTTTTGAAATACCCATCTGACCATATTCTGGGCAGCATAGTTATAGCAACTGATAGCATCTGGGTAGGAGATGTTATATCCCCATGGTTTTATGAGTGCTCAAATGTGTAAGATTATGCATCCTGGTTGTTATTGAGGATGATATGGTCACTTCTAGGTAGAGCAAGTTAAGTAGACCTGCTTTTTAGCAGCTCAGTGTAGTCATTGGGGAAGAATTACCTTAGGACTGATTTTAAAGATCATTTGAAAGTATCATTGTCTTGGTAGACCTATGTTTGGGGACATTTGAGACTAGGTGAATGACTTTTACCCCTATTTATGAGAATAGAGAGAACTAGTACAGTCTGGTATGGTGAGGTGGAGAGTAGAATCGAGATGACAACTGGGAAAGAATAATTGAAAATGGTTACCTTTATCAGTGTTGCCATGAGTTTGGGTCCGGCAAGAGAGTACCTGGACAGTATGTGACAGATGGTTGAGCTGGAGTGTCACCCAGCAGGTGTTCTTCATCTCTAGGTCTGGAGCTGTTACTGATGGATGCAAGGGCGGCATCACAGCTGTCGCTCCTGCAACAGTGTGGCCCAAGCACCCCTTTGCTGAGCTTTAAAAATATCCTCACTGCAGCTAGAGTCCCTTGACTGGCTGGTCCTCAGTGTCCAGTGATCATTTGGGTCATGTTCCTGAATTGTCTCAAGAGATAGCTCAGTATCGGGGAAGCTGGGTGGCTCAGTCAGTGAAGTGTCTGACTCTTGGTTTCGGCCCAGGCTATGATCTCATGGTCGTGGAACTGAACCCCACATGGGGCTCTACGCTCAGCGGGGAGTCTCCGTGGGATTCTCTCCCTCTTCCTCTTCCCATTCCTCACTCTCATTCCTTCTGTCTCTCAAATAAATAAATAAATGTTAAGGGAAAAAAAAAAAGTAGCTCAGTATTTATTGCTGATGATTAACACGTTTAAAAAGACCTCATGTAACACAAGTCCAGTACTACCAGGATAGTTTACTTGATGAACTTGATATTTAAATTTGTATATTTATAATGCATATATTATTCTGTAGTAGTAAGTGAGGGTTTTAAGTCCCATGTAAATTATAAGGAAGCTTATAATTATTGCCAAGACAGTGAAAAGACCAGGTAATATTATCATTTTTAACATTTTTAACATTTTAACAGTTCCAATTATGTAAACTGACACAGAAGCTAGAAGCTTATTTTGTTTGGAGAAGTATCAAAAGTAGAGCTGACCCTGGAAACATTTTCTTTCAGATGACTCGGAGTAAGAAATCAAAGTAGAAGGGAAATTGGGTGGTTCTAGAACAAACTTATCAAAGAAATTATGAGTATTTGGACATAAAGTGATGGAGAGTCCATGGCAGGGACATTGAACTTCATCCACATTCTTTCTTTCCCCTGGCTGTCTTGAATCCATAAATCACGTTGCTTCCACACTGCTGGTCAGGAAAGAGAATAACACATTTCTGTGCTGGGAGATTTCCATAGACTCCCCATACAGCTTAATTCCACTCTGCAGGGAAAAGGTAGTTTTGGGCATCGTGTCACTAGGTAATCCAGAGGCTGGATTCTCTGGTAATCCAGAGAAAAAAAGTCCTGGTAAAGAGAATGAATTTGATTTCATTTATTTTTTTTGTCCACGTCGTTTGGTATATTGTGGTAGAGTTTAAAATAGAATTATTGTTGAGTCTGCTGCTTCCCTGCAGCGAGGGTCCCTCCCTAGAGTTGTCGGGCCCTTGTCCTGAAAAATGCTAATAGATAACTGATGGTATCTTCCATAGGAATTTATTTTGAATTCCATCCCTGGACATTTTCTTTGTGGTCCCCTCCCTGGCCCCTTGTAATCAAACACCAAATCTTGTTGATTCCACTACCCATACATATTAAAAATGTCTATTTCTCTCCCTCTTTTCTGACACCTCCTTTTGCCAAATCACTATTATCTGAGTTAGGAAAATATGTGAACAACTTTAAGATAGGCAAAAAGATTAGTGAGAGTCCTGTCAGTCCAGATGTCTGGGTTATTGGCCTTCCCTTATCTGTGAGCTACTCCACAACTCTAAGAGTTGTAGAAAACAGATAATAATGCAAATGATTCTTGTGCATAAAAAGTGCAAAGTAGGTGGAAGGCACTTGATTATTATCCCTGGGATAGACCTATTTTTGCATCTATTGTAAATTTATTTCCTATTTCCTTTATTGCGTATAAACGTGGTCTTTTGAATTCTCCTTTGAATGGGTTGTAATACTTTTTTGGTTCTCTTGTCAAATAATGAGTTGAAGTCTTTGACACGTGTTGATATTACATGCATATGAGAGTCATGATTTTACCGTTGTTTTTTAAAAAAATTATCCCTGAAGGGGCACCTGGGTGGCTCAGTGGGTTAAGCCGCTGCCTTCGGCTCGGGTCATGATCTCAGGGTCCTGGGATCGAGTCCCACATCGGGCTCTCTGCTCAGCGGAGCGCCTGCTTCCCTTCCTCTCTCTCTGCCTGCCTCTCTGTGGTTTCTCTCTGTCAAATAAATAAAATCTAAAAAAAAAAAAAAAAAATTATCCCTGAACACGTGGACCACTGTAATAATCTACCAGCTGGTTCTGCCATGCCATGCTTTGCCTATCTGTTCCCTTCTTTCTGCAGTCTACAGAGTAGCAGGAGTGCTCTTACAGTGTAAGTTGCCATACCCTTTTCTCTTCAGTTAAATCTTTCAGTGGCTGCCCACTGTTCTTACTTGGCTTTTAAGGCCCTCAATTGTTGCCCTCTCCAGACTACTTCTGATTGCATTTTGCTCTCTCTCCTTCCCTTTTGATGCTCTGGCTATCATGATGAGCTGTCTCATGGCTGCTACCCTTGCTTGCTCTTTCTTCATCTTTTCCTGGCCAACTCCTTCTCCTATTTGTTGGTGGAGCTGAAATATCATTTCCCCAAGGATGCCTTTTCTGAACTCCCAGATGAGGACAGATGTGCTGTATCCTCACAAAGCGCTGATCAGTATTGTACTTTAAATAGTTGTATGTGAAAATATTTGTCTCTCCTCTCCTAGTGAGTGGCATGCTCCATGGGATTGTTTCTTTTGTTTGCTGGCACCCCTTCTGGCATTTAGGAGGCCCCCAGTGAGCCTTGATAGGCTTAATAGATCAGTGAATGACAGTGACAGAAACTATTTAAACGCCTGATACTTTATGGGCACCTGGGTGGCTCAGTGGGTTAGGCCTCTGCCTTCGGCCCAGGTCATGATCTCGGGGTCCTGGGATCGAGTCCCACCTCGGGCTCTCTGCTTGGCAGGGAGCCTGCTTCCTCCTCTCTCTCTGCCTGCCTCTCTGCCTACTTGTGATTTCTCTCTGTCAAATAAATAAAATCTTAAAAAAAAATGCCTGATACTTTATATCCATAAACCAGTTGGTAGTCGTTATATTAGAAAGAGGTAGGTGGGGGCGTAGAACTGAGGGCAAAATGGCACAAACGGTGTTATTCCATGGATATGAATACATTTTGCTGCATGTACTCACAAAAATCAACAAACAAATCCAGCTCTGCAGTTTCCCTATTTACCTGTTTTTGGAGTTGCACTGGAAAGATTGTCAAATCACCATTTGGATTTAATTCATAAGATGCTCACGCTTGATGCTCAGGATTCTTCAAATAGAATCCTCCTATTAAATGGGGGTGATGAAAAATGAGATTTAAATGTTAAAAATGGTTCAATTCATTCCTTGATAAGAGGTTTGGTAAAGAGCTTGAGAATATCGAATAGTATGGATCTAAAAACCATTGTTTGATTTGTCACTATATAAAGAAATAGGATAGCTAAGGCAGCATTCACTATAAATATATATCCTTTTTGCTGCAAATCCTTGTTAGTATGTTACAGAGCTATGCTTTGGAGTTTGGGAATCCTGAAAAGCCGCCAGTATAGAACAGTTTATGGTTGTTGGATTTTAAAAAGTTATGGAGAGCTCGGAAGAAAATGATTATCTGAAGGAACTAAAAGTTAGGAAATTTAACACTTATTCCTGGAGGTGCTGCTCATTTATTTATGACCTCAGGCAAATTATTAGCCAATTTTTCCAGGTCACTTGGTTTTTTATTCCTTTAGCTATAAAACACACATGGTCGTAATTACTTGCCTTATATTGCTAAGAAATATCGAGGCATTATTATGAAACATTATGGGAGATTATAATTGCTTAAGAATGCTAAATTTAGACCCTCTCAGATAACCCTAGCTTATAGTACCCCTGGATTATGCTGCACATATATTTTAAGACAGAAATGGAAAAACAAACAAAAAAGCATTGGCTCATTGAACCCACTTTATTCCACTGTCTGGTGGGTGAAGTTTGAGTGTTTGGCTCCTGTTCAGCTTTAAGATCCTCTGGTTTGTTAGTGGGCTGGTCTCCCGAGGGAGACAGCGAAGGCCTCCTTGCTTCAGTGTTGGGAACTTCCTTCTGACTCCCAGCCGGCATTTTCTTTGGCTGACTTTCAGAGCTGCTCATCTGGCAGAGTGGAGACACACAAATTGCAGAAGCTTTTTTATCAGTTTGGTGAGGCGATTCTCAAAAGAGGTTTAACAAAGGTTAGGCAGAGAATGTGCCGACTTCAAAATGCTGAACTTTAGTTTTGGGCAGATTTCTGCCTTTCCCTTTTTGAAGACAACGATGAGCCAAGTTTTCATATAAGTCACTTAATTCCAAACTTGAAATTTAAATTGATGGAGCATAAAAGGAAAATCTGTGAAGCATTTTTTTAATTTTTGAAAATAGATTTCACTGTAGAGAGCTATTCAAATGTGTTCCTTTTGGAGGAGGCAGAGGGACATTGTTTTTAGAGTCCCAAGGTTTTCTCCTCTTTTCATGTTGGAGGTTGATAGTCACAGAAAAGAGAGTGGGAGAAGATGTGTAGGGAGCTTTGTAAAAGACGGGTCAAGAAAGGCAGCCTGTGGCCATCCAGTCTTCCTTTCAGTCTTGTGAAGGAGACAGTGTAGGCTTCCGGGGGATGGTCAGTATCATCTACAATAGAGATCTGAGCTCTGTGAGTTACACACTGTCCACTGTTGATTTGTTTTCATGAGCATGATGATGGCAACTCAACTCGTTGCTTTAGGCACCATAACTGTTCAATTGGTTGTTTAAGAAGTTTCAGATTAGGGGCACCTGGGTGACTCAGTGGGTTAAGCCCTACCTTTGGCTCAGGTCATGATCTCAGGGTCCTGGGATGAAGCCCCGCATTGGGCTTTCTGCTCAGCAGGGAACCTGCTTCCCCCTCTCTCTCTGCCTGCTGCTCTGCCTACTTGTGATCTCTCTCCGTCAAATAAATAAATAAAATATTAAAAAAAAAAAGAAGTTTCAATTTATGTTTACTCACCATTACACAATAAAGTGCACTCCGTATTCCTAAACAGTTCCAAGCTATGGTTTGGCTACATTATATAAGTTCGGTTTTGTTGTTGTTGTTTGTTTTCATTCAGTTTGATTTCTTTTGTTTGTTTTGGTTCCAAACAGCATACTTGCAAAATCACTTTCACCTGGTTTGTGGTTAAAGTAAAAATAAATAAATAAATAAATAGAGATTTTGACTGAGCCCATTATTACTTGTAACTGTTAAGCAAATTTGACAGTATTTGCTGATGCGTTATAACCGATGCTCAGTTTTGAGATTGATCTGCTGAGAGGAAATGACTTTTCAGCCTTTGCCTAGAAAGGGGTGAGCCCAGCCACCGACCTTGTGCTTTTTCACTCAGCCTGAGTGGCCCACCCCACCATCCCCACCTTCAGAGATGGGCTGTGGTTGGTGCTGTGGGGAGGGGGTCGTAGACCGAAGCCAGTATGGGCCAGTGAGCGGAGGGAGAGGAGTGTTGAAGAGGTGAGGGAAAGTTTTAGGGGAAAGAAGCTCTTTCTGTTTAACAGAGCTGGGAAGGACCTGGTTTTAGCTGTACCTAACCCTAGGAAACCTGTGGCTCTAGCTGCTACAGGTAGTCACCTGCCAACCATAAGTGGAGCCAGACTGTGTTGGGGATGTGGAAAGTTGATGCTGTTAATTTTGTTTTTGTCATCTGTTGGGGAAATTAAAAAAAAAAAAAAGAAAGAAAGAAAATCCTGCCAATAGAAAGACCTCTATCTGATATAGAATACAGAGCAAACACAATTCAAATGGATGACCCTTGGCTGGGTCTCTTGTGTGACTCCTGAGTTACTCTGAGGTTTTTGTTATCTTGGGTTAGAAAGCTGGAGATGGGGGTTTATCTAATTCCTGACCCCAAATCTGGTCCCATTGTGTTTTTAAGGAGATACCCTAAGGGGAAAGAAAGGGCAGGGAGGCTGTCCCTCCTTTATTAAACAAAGAAAGTGTCATTTTATTTACCCTTATATCATCATTATCAATCCCAGAACTAATGCCTTGCCCTGGTCCCATGGTAGCATATTGTTTGAGGAACTGCACTCTCCAAACATTTCCCCTGCTTTGCCAGTTGTGCATGTATGGAATGAGCGGTCTTGTTACAGACCTTGCCTGGTATGCATTTGGAGCATACTCAGTAAACTGGAGTTTACTCAGTTTGCAGACCTCACCTGGTGTTTGTCCATGGAGTATGCAGTTGGCCTTGCCTCTGGTTGCCAGCTGTGTGAGCCCCACATGTGGTTCCTTAGCATACCCGTGTGTCAGCACTATCTCATGACTTAGCTCACTCCAAATCAAGGGAAAACTTCTGTTACATGCCATCTGACTTTTGATTCTCAGGAAGGTATTATTTGGTTTAGCTTGTGTTTTACAGTATTTTGTAGTTTTTAAAGAAATCGTTGATTTGATTCCTGTGTGAACATTGCACATAAATCATTATTCTGCAGTGAATGTGTTGTTGGTGGGATTATCTGAGCCATGTTTCTCCAGTCCTAAGAACTTGTGATGACCACCCTGAATTCTTTAAAAAAAAAAAAACAAAACAACTGGGAGCCATGTGTTCACTGATTCTTTTGACTGTAGCAATCTTGCTGGCTTTCCTTTGCAAGGTGTTTAAAGACCTCCTTAGCAATTTCACTGCACTCATTTTGTTCTTTCTCTTCTCAGTCTTCAAAAGCAATGTTGCTGTCCTGCTTTCCCTGTAGAGTGGAATCATAAAGCTGATATTGACCTTCATAAGTCTTCATTTCATTGGTGAAACTATACATTTATAGCTTTATAAATTTTTATATTTTTATATAGCATATAAATAATATAAATATATATTTATATATAATAAATACATAATATATAATGAATAATGTATTTATATATAAATATAAATAAATACAAATATATATATAGCATATATACATTTATGTACATTTATAGTGATGAACCTCATTTTATCAGTTTGCTTAATCTCTCTTTTTCTTTAAGAATTTTATTTATTTATTTGAGAGAGAGAGAGTGAGAGAGAGCATGAGCAGGGAGGAGAGGGAGAAGCAGACACCCCTGAGCAGGGAACCCAACAGCAGGCTCAATCCCAGGATCATGATCTGAGCCAAAGGCAGACGCTTAACTGATTGAGTCACCCAGGCACCCCACAGTTTCTCTAATCTTGACTAGAGATACTAGTCTTTGTTTTAATCTATTATTTATTTTACGCAATAATACACATCACAAAAAGAAGAAATGCAAAGAAAATATTCTACTTCTAATGCTTTCAGTTCTACTACCAAGAGAAAAAACATGACATTTTTGTTATAAAAAACTTAAAAAATGTGTTTATATGTAAACATAATTAACCACAATGGTATTGTTCGTGTTGCTCACTGATGGCTTATTGACTTTTTTTTTTTTTAATTTATTTTTATTTGACAGACAGAGATCACAAGTAGGCAGAGAGGCAGGCAGAGAGAGAGAGGGGGAAGTAGGCTCCCTGCCAAGCAGAGAGCCCGATGCGGGGCTCGATCCCAGGACCCTGGGATCATGACCTGAGCCGAAGGCAGAGGCTTAACCCACTGAGCCACCCAGGCGCCCCTGACTTTTAAGAAAATGAAGAACTACAAGAGCCAAAAGGATGCTAAAGTTTCATCAGTGCTGAGATTGGGGATTCATAAGTGAAAGAGTCTGCTTTAAAAATATTAAAAGAAATATCAAGTTATATTGCTTATTGCTTTTTGAAATTTTAAAATAACCAAGCCCTTGCCAAAAATGATCAAAAACAGAAAACAATAAAAAAAAATATTAGGAATGCTAAAGCTTACAATATGTTACCAGAAGCTAGGGACATCAGATTAATCTCAGATGAATCTGAGAAGAATGCAAATACTTTATGGTATATCTAGTATCTAGTATATGTGTATATATGTATATGCCATGTATGTCCATGTATATGATACATGTGTACGCACGTAAAGTAAACATTGGAGATAGTAACTAAATTGCATTGGCTGCCTCAAATCCTGTTTTGAAAATAGAACATAAAAAATGGAATAGCTGAACAGTGTCAAAGGGCTCACATTTATTATTTGTTTGTAAGATACCATATCAGATATGTTAGTTGTGAGAGCACTTAAAAACTTATGTTTTCACTCATCTCCTTATTATACCCAGTTGTAACTTGATTATTTGTAATGAGATTAAGTAAATCATAGGACAGATTCTGCCTGTGTACTATATCTGTTGCTTGGTACAAATTTGGCAGAAGCGCGCTTAGCTCATGAGCCCATCCTGATGTGCTCAGTGTGCTGCGTTGGTACTGGTCTTGTTTACGTCTAGGTTCTGAGGGTCTTGAGGGCAAGGCCTGCATTTGTCTGCTGCGGGTGGTCAGTGTCAGCCTAGCAACTCCAGCGAGAAGGCACTGATCTGTCTTCCACATGGAAAATCCAAGTCCTAATTCTGTCTCTGGCTGGTGGGTTGTTGCTATAAAGAAGTTGCACTTTGCCCTTTTAAGAACTCCAAACTACGCTTTCTAAATTTTACTTTCTTATTCAATCTTCTGCACATTTTTTTTTTTTTTTTCTATTACCACCACTATTGCTGAAAAACTTGGCCTCTATGATGGAAATCACTGGGATTTGGGAGTACTGAAGAAGGAGGAGAATAAGACAGTGTCAGATTAGAGACAGGGCGGGGACTTGATCACAGAGGATCTTTTACTTGGAGTTTGGATTGTCTTTGTCTATAATTAGAGTTATTCTGGCTTTTATGCAGAAGCAAAGGGATCAATTAGCCTAGTCCTGGAGGCATGAACTGCAGTGGGAGTCATGATGACAGGGAGAGGTGGTTACCTTTGGAATCTGAAACTACGGACTTCTTTGTGTTGGTCTGACTGCTGGTGTTCTGTATTCAGGCATGTTCTCTAGTCTTTGCGTGGTGTGGTGTCTGTGTGTGGGTGTGTGCCTTTTCCACAGAGATTATCCAACTCACTATTGACTACACTACATTTCATGTGGTTATGCCATGTGCAGAAACTGCTAATCAGTAGCCTGGTGATCTGGTATGCCTGTGGACACAAGTTGTTTATCTACTTTCAGGAAACTACAAATATCAGGAGATTACATGGAGAAATTCAGATTTCCAGGTTCTTTTGAAAAATTGGAAGTCCTGCCCACAATGACCGACATGGCTGCTGGTGGCGGAAATGAGCACGAGCTGTCACCGACAGTCTTTGGGCTGATTTCTCGGGGGGGTGATGGAGCTCATCAGCTTGGCTTCGTGTGGTCGTCTATCACACATCCCCATCAGTCTGCGCAGCTGCTACCCTCCTGTAGACCCTGGCTTCTCCTCATGAATTGTGGTAACAGTTTGCTTGTATCCTCTGACACTTTTAAATCCAGAAACTTCCATGTCCCAGCTGCTGGTATGAGTACTGGTCCCTCTTATCACAATGATGGGGTTAAAGCTGGTGTCAGGAGAGTGCGCGGAAGCATAGGGGTCGAGGAGAGGCCTGGGGAGGAGACACCAGGGCTGGTCACCCACAGCATCTGTCCCCTGGACGCATTTTGTGTTGCCTTTTCAATTTTTTAAGGTTAAATGTGACCCACGGCTTATCTACATTCCAAGTTCAAGATTGTTCATTTGTACTATTTTGTGTTTATTGGAAAACTATGAGAACCCTCTCTTGTGCATGAAGAGGTTGGCCTGAACTTGGCATTTCTGCAGGGCCAAGCACAAAGGAGGTATTCACCATGTATTTGTCTGACTGAGTTATTAAACTGTATTTTCTCTGTCGGAGAAGGCTCTGCAAATATGTCTCTGAAAAGAATTCAATATCTAAATAGGAGGTGGACTGTCAGGATGAATCAGTTTTTAATTTTATTCAATGATGACTTCTGACATTTCCAAACAGTTTCCCAGGGTGGACCCCATGTTGAGAGCCTGTGATAGGAAAGCACAGATGCGCATTAAAGCTGTGTGCTTGGGAAAAAAAATTGTCTTCATTTTGAGTTCATTTCAATGTGATACATGTTTTGTTGCTTTCTTTGGGAAGTCATTAAATAGAACCCCCTCTATTCTGCCCCCCCCCATTAAGTATTTCTTGGCGTAGATGTCACAGTCCTGCCCCCTTATAATCTTAGTGGCAGCTTAGCATAGACTTTGAGAACATAGATTAGATCCTGGTTCTGCCTTTCCCTTGTCATATCGCCCCTGTCTCAGCTTCCCTACTTCAAAATACTGCTATCAAGAAATAACTAACGTGTAATATATCTAAATCTCTGCAAACCCCTAAAACATTTCTAAGTGGTTGCTATTTCTCTAAGAACATTTCATGTTTCTGCTGCCTGTTTTTGTATGGTCCATAAGCTAGGAATGGTTTTGACATTTTTAGGGGGTTGCAAAAAATAAAGAAAAGAATATTTCACGACACATGGATGTTATATGAGATTCAAATTTCAGAGCCCACAAATAAAGTTTTATGGGAACATAGTCATCATTATGATTGGTTCGTTTGTTTCTGTATTGTCTGGGCTGCTTTTATAGAACAGTAGGATTGAGTGGTTTTGGTGGAGACCACCTGGCCAGCAACGCCTAGTCTAGGTTCTGTCTGGATCTTTCCAACAGAAATTTTCTTACCTCTGTTTATAGGACAGAAAGCACTGAATCCCCATAGGTACAGGTGTTAATCTCTTGGGTGGTAAGTGGAACTTGCTCTTTGGTATAGTCTGGTTCTTTCCATCTGTATATGGGGGCATTCTGAAGTTGTATTTGTTAGGAATACGTACTTTTGTAGTGACTGGCCATGTGTGTGGTGGTGTGGGTGTGTGTTTTCTGTGTAAGCTTTGAACCACAGCTTCGGACTTGTACGAGCCCAGGTACTATCCTTTACTCCATCCAGTGAGGAGAGTCACAGGCTGTATTTCCCCCTCTTTCGCCATCCTGCAGGTGTAATCCTTCCACAGATTCTCAGTGGGAATATATACTGATAACACCATCATTGGCATGAGGTGGGAAGGTGTTAGAGAAAGGGACATAGCACAAAACATGTATTTTCCTGAACGCCATCAGTATTCATCTGAAATTGGGAGATAGAATAAAGAAATTGTATTGCTATTACTATAGGGTTTTGTTTGTTTTGGATTTTTAAAGAAAATTAGAGCACTGGTTATACTGTATGAATGATTCACTTCTAGAAAGACAGAAGGGTGTCTGGGTCATGTTTGTTTCAACAGAAGGATCTGCAGGGAGCTTTTCTCAAGGTTTGTTGCTCAGTAAACCAATGAACTAGACAAGTGAGAGAGGGAAAGATTGTTTCTTCTAGAAAAATTAATGCTGCTCCTTAATGGCTCCTACTTTGCCATTGATCAGCAGTGGAGCTTAGGGAAGAGTCTGGTCAGTTTGCTGCTGAGTCATGGCTTGTCTCGTGGTGCAGACCTACAGCACGGTGTGGCATGCTCTAGTCTCACGTTCACGGCTTTGGAGGGAGATGTATCCCTACTGGTCATCATATTCGTGAATTTGGGACTGAGAAGATCTTTGTCCATGAATTGACGCTAACATGGACTCAGGTTCAGAGCCTGCTTTTATATTCTCGCCTGGGATGAAGAAATGCTTATTTATTTGTCCTTCCAGATACTGTTGAAATTTTATGACACTTTTATGACTGTAAAAACACTGAAATTATGCTCCTGATATGAATGATAGTATCAACCATTTAATGAGCATCTGTCATCTTAGTTTTTAACAGATGAACAAATAGATGTGGAAGGACCAAGTTACTTGCCCAGAATTATATGACTGGTGGAAGGACTTTTTTGTTAGTGAGATTGTTGATGCACATTCATAATTGTCATATGGACTAATATTTATATTTACTTTATTTTATATTATGTTGGTTTATGTTATTTTATTTTTTAAAATGGATAGTGGATTTGAGAAGACATTATTAGCTGTGGTTCTTATCAATTTTTAAGATCCTTTTTTATGTCTAGGTATGCCTTTATTTACTTAATTTTTAAAAAGATTTTATTTATTTATTTATTTGACAGAGAGAGAGAGACAGACAGACAGACAGATAGACAGCAAGAGAGGGAACACAAGCAGGGGAAGTGGGAGAAGGAGAACCAGGCTTCCCGTGGAGCAGGGAGCCTGATATGGGGCTTATTCCCAGGACTCTGGGATCATGACCTGAGCTGAAGGCAGATGCTTAACCATCTGAGCCGCCCAGGTGTCCCTATTTAATTTATTTTTTAAAAAATATTTTATTTATTTGAGAGAAAGATGAATGAGCAAGAGTGAGAGAGCGAGAGAGAGAGAGAGAGAGAGCGAGCCCGTGGGGTAAGTGGCAGGGGGAAGAGGAGAAGTAGACTCTCCTGCTGAGCAGGGAGCTGGGTGCTGGGCTTGATCCCTGGATCATAACCTGAGCTAAAGGCAGACGCCTAACACACTGAGCCACCCAGACACCCCTACACACCCCTCTTTATTTCTCCCATGACCTTTACCTGTATCCCCACATCTTCATGCACAGAGCAGAGTTATTCATCTCTCCTTGAAAAGGAATCTGTTGATTTGGTGGCGAGTGCTCCGAAGTGTACTTTGGTTGACATAGAGAGGAGGTAGGGGAGCATAGCAGATGATGAGGGCCACTCTTGTTTTTACAGATGACAGGTAGGAAGTCTTTAACGTGCAAGGAGCTCCCCCTTGCTCTGCCCCCCGGAGTATCACTTCTGGACCCTGGGGCCACATCTCCCACATGGAAATCAGTTTGTTATTGTGATTGATGGAGACAGTCCACGTGTCCCTGACACTATCACTGCTCACCAGGATGGCACCTGGGACTAGGAAAACAGTTTTGTTTCAGACACAAAGAAGTCATAATTCTTTTCTTTCTTCCTTTTTTCCGTTTTTTTTTTTTTTTTTTTTTTTTTTTTTTTACTGATTCTACAGTGAAAACTTCACCATACTTCCCCTCATTTGGAGTATGTGAACTATTCAAAAGCCATGCTAGTCATTAGTTGACAATACTTTATAGTTAATTGAAAATGTAAAAAATCAGGAGAGGAGGAAAAATTGGAAAATGCTGAGTTTTAGGAAACCTCAGAAGGGCTCCCTTCCCCCTCTTCCATTTCAAGCTCAGAGTAAAATTGTGCTTCATATGACTTTATTTATTTATTTATTTATTTTATTTATTTTTTTTAAAGATTTTATTTATTTATTTGACAGAGAGAGATCACAAGTAGGCAGAGAAAGAGGGGGAAGCAGGCTCCCCGCTGAGACGGGAGCCCAATGCAGGGCCTCGATCCCAGAACCCTGAGACCATGACCCGAGCCGAAGGCAGCGGCCTACCTGGCTGAGCCACCCAGGCGCCTTATTTTTAAGATTTATCTATTTATTTGAGAGAGTTTGCACACATGCGTGTAAGATTGTTGGGGGAGGGAGTGGGCAGAGGAAGAGGGAGAGAGTTTTCTCCCAAGAAGACTTCCCTGAGCGCAGAGCCTGATGCCAGGCTCCATCTCACGATATCATGACCCTGAGATGGTGACCTGAGCCACGAGTCAGACGCTCAACCACCTGAGCCACCCAGGTGCCCTTGTTTATGTTTTTTAAAGTGAAAAGTGAAAAAGATGAAATAGTTATCAGTTATAAAATATCTTTATTACTGACAGAACTTGGACTGTTATCTCTGTGGAGATTTCAGATTAAAGGGGGATAATTTGATACAACATAATTATGTCACACTTAGTACATGGTGCTTTATAGTTGTCTAGACATTTTCACATAATATTATTTGTTGGATTTTAGCCTGTGATGCGGAGGAAGGTCAGGAGGTTGGTTTAGATTTACCAGTTTGTTAATGGTCCAACTGGAATTGAAACTGAGGCTTCCTGATGTTCTGTGTATTAATCTCCCTACTGCATACGGCCATCAGATCATATGAGATCTGCGTGTCGATGGGTGGGATTTTCCGGCATCAGACACAGGGTATGTTGGTTGCTGGAAGCTGGTGCTACTTATCAGTTAGGGTTGCAAGTTTAGGAATTCTGTAAGCTTTGCCTTTCGAAATACTGGATTGGTACCTTACTTAGACACAGAGCCCAAAGTGTCATTGTTGTTTAGAAATTATAGCCAGAAGTATAGGTGCAGCACCGGAGAGATGAAATTATGGACAAACTGACGTGTTCCTGTGATGGAAATGCCACAAGACTCCTTCAGACCGTGAGCGTAAAGTGGGGTGATGGAATGAGAGGATCCACACACTTGTCATGTCCTCTGCACCGGGTGCTGTGTGCTCATTTATATTTCTCAGGGCATCTCTCTTTCATTCCTTCTCAGGGATATATACCATAGTCAAGGCATATGGACATTAGCCACAACTTTATTTACTCCCTTTGTGAGAAATAAAGCAGTTTATATAAGAAATAATGCAATTTCTATCGTTCAGCTTAAAGCATTTGTTATGGATTTCAGAGTTCCCTGTAATTATGTTTCTTTCCATACAAGGCGAAGCTGAATGATCTGCTGCCCATCCAGACTTTTAATTGGAAAAAAATGTATTTGCCACATAGGTATGGAATTTCTGCTGCTGAAGAAATTCATAATTTACTTTTTCTTTTATAGAGTGGAAAACCACCCATCAATGATATGTTCACAGACCTCAAAGATGGAAGGAAGCTCCTGGATCTTCTGGAAGGCCTCACAGGAACATCACTGGTGAGAGGAGTCCTCTTTGAGAACCAGACTAACAGATGTCTCTCATTATTAGTGACTTGAAGACCCTCGGGGGTACTTACAATGTACAGACCCAAATAGGAACATTTTTTAAAAAGTATTTCAGTGAATTTTTGATAGAACATTATTAGGCTTTATTGAGGGCTCTATTTTTATCAAAGATAAGGGAGCCCAGGAGAGAATTACAAAAGAAGAATGGCTATGGAAAGAGGGCATAATGTTTTGAATAGTAGAAAACACATTTTTTGTTTTTTTTAGAAGATGCTAGTTGTTGAAAACACATTTAAATGTTATTTAGTAAATATCTTAAGGAGTTGTTAAAAGCTATGGCATTTATTTTTATTGAGTTTTTCAGTATTACTTTTGTTTCTTCACCAAACCCAAATATATTACTTTATGTGTTATACTCACACAGAAATAACTCTGCTATTGAAGAGGATACACTTTTATGGGTACAAACCTTAACACTAGAGTAGAGTTAGTATAAAAGGTACAGAGAAATGTACTCCTGAAGATGAATTCCTTTCTTGCCAAAGCGTGAGGTGTTATACTCAGCCTTTTGCCTTCCAGGCGATGGGTGAGATACCTGTTGGAGAGGCTGATCCCTCTCTCAGATAAGACTCCTGGGCCAGTGAGGCAGAAAGAAGCCTCCAGATCACCTTGCCCCAGATGGCTATTCCTGCCTTCCCACTGGGTCCTTGTAACCTGGGAACCTGAGACAGTGCCTCTGAATCCTTCCTGCTCCGTGCCCCCTGGTGCAGTATGAAGGTGACATGACTTCTCAGTCTTCCTGAGTCCATCCCAGGCTAGATAAAAGAAACTGGCTCCTGGAAGCCTTGGTTCCCAAACTGGCCTGCACGTTAGAATCACCAAGGAAATCCTGTAGAAATTCCAAATGCCTGCTACACCCCAGAATCACTAAGTGATAATCTTTGGGGGTAGAATTAAACAGGCTTGCTATTTTTTGAATGCTAGGGTTCCGGCAAGTGAGGGATCTACTATCTTAGGATCTTGGTGGGGTCATTTGCATTCTGTCACCAGGAGCCTCCATGGTGGCCTGAGAAGCAGGCCAGAGCTCCTGGCACAGAGGGGCTCCGCAGGCTGAGCTCTCGGTACACCTCAGTGTCCCTGTTTGTTGGCAACATGGAGAGTCGGTCTCATTTTATGTCACATTTTGTTTTCTAGCCGAAGGAACGTGGCTCCACAAGGGTCCATGCTTTAAATAATGTCAACAGAGTGCTGCAGGTTTTACATCAGAACAGTGTAAGTTCATGGTGTGACTTTTGGGGTTCTTTGGTGCCATCCGGATTATTTATCGTCAAACCAGCCACCTGCTCTGTGCATTGTCATCAGCTGATTTTTGGAAACATTTTTCTTACGTTCAGTATTGAGCCTTTTCTGTGAGGGAGGGAAGAGTCATGCTTTTTCTGATTTCTTTATTGATCTATTGTATAAATAATACATTTTTGAGATTTAGGCTTATCTGCTTCTCTAAAATGAAATTTCTCTTATCATTCACTTATACTGCTATCCAAAGGTACTAAAACAGAAGTCTGGGCTTCTGTGGCTAAATTGTCATAAGAGGATTTTGTTTGTTTTTGTTTTTTTTCTTAATAGGTGGATTTAGTGAATATAGGAGGAACTGACATTGTTGATGGAAATCACAAACTGACTTTGGGATTACTTTGGAGTATCATTTTGCACTGGCAGGTGGGGAAATTTTCAATTACTTCTTAATAGAAATGAAACATGTATCATTTGTGTGTTAGTTTCTTAGGGCTGCCATCCCAGAGTACCATAGTCTGTGTGGCTTCAACAAGAGAAATTTATTTTCTCATGGCTCTGGAGGCTAGAAATCCGAGCTCGATGTGTCAGCAACATTGGTTTCTTTTGAGGCCTCTCTCCTTGGCTTGTGGGTCACCGCCTTCTTCCTATGTCCTCATGGTGTTCCCTCTTTGTGTGTGTCTTTGTCCTGATCGCCTCTTCTAGTCATAATGGGTTAGGGCCCACCTCTATGATCTCATTTTACCTTCATAAGAGATCCTGTTTCCAAATATATTCACATTCACCAGTAGTGGGGTTAGGACTAAAAGAATTTGGTGAGGGACACAATTCAACTCATAGTAATTTGGAATGAAAGAGTCTGACAAACAGCTGTTTTCTCCTGGCATAGAAAAAAAAAAGTATCTTTTTTGAAAATATTAAATTTAAAAAGTTGACATAATTTCTGTTTTTATTAAAAAAATTGCAAAAATAGCTTAAAGAATTCTTGGATACCTTTTACTCAGATTCCCCAAATGCTGACAGTTATTATCTATACTTCTGTGTTTTCTTTCTCTTTGCCTAAATACTTCAGTGTGTATTCTGTAAAAACCTTTTTCTTCAAAGTAGGGAATTCTCTTATATAACTAGAATATAATGTTAATATCATAATATACATGTACAATATATAATATAGTGCTAATACTGTTAAACATACAATTATATATTAAAATAATATGTAATTATTAAAATCAGGAAGATAATATAAGAACAATACAATTATATAATTTATACATCTTAGGGAGATTTTTTTCAATTGCCCTGGTAATATCCTTTATAAAAGAAAAAGAAAATACAAAATCATGCATTACATTTATTTGTCACATCTCTTTAGTCCTCTTTAATCTGGAATAGTTTTTGAGTCCTTCTTTGTATTTCATGATATTGAGCTTTTTGAAAAGTACTGGACAATTACTTTGTAGAATATCCCTCCATGGGGGTTTGGCTGGTATTTTCTCATGATTAGACTCAGGTAATTGATTATTATCATTAGACTTGATCCAGCAACTATTTTAAGTTATAGGCAGCATGGTTTTTTTGAACAGGTAAAAGACGTCATGAAAGATGTCATGTCAGACTTGCAACAGACAAACAGTGAGAAGATCTTACTGAGCTGGGTGCGCCAGTCTACTAGGCCGTACAGCCAGGTCAACGTCCTCAACTTCACTACCAGCTGGACAGATGGACTTGCCTTTAATGCAGTGCTCCACCGACATAAGTGAGATATGACCTTACTTAGAGTGGGCCTTACAGATTGGTATCTCCTCTCTGTCTCTCCCTTACTATTCCTCCCAAAAGCCCCTTCCCCACTACCACCACTCTCCTCTCTGCACACGCTTAAACATTAAGAAAAGAAACTTTATGGCAGAAAATACCCATTGAGTCTTCATTTCCATAGGATTCGAATGCCACAGTGCAATGTCCTTGGTTTCTTCTACGTATTTACAAGTTTTAAAAAATGTAAAATAATTCATATAGTTCAGTCCCATGTATTCAGTACTAACCAGTAATATATATAGTGGATTGTCTTTTCATTCTTATACCAAAAGGAAAGCTCTATAAATTTATAAATTCAATGCAATCTCAATTAAATAAAGATAGTTGATTTTTTTCATAAAACATGTAATTGTATAAAAGACTAAAGGCCCAAGGAGAGCCAGTACCCTCCTGAGGAAGAACCAGGTTGAAGTGCCTCTGAAACAGAAATAAAATTAGTTATGAGGCTATATTTATTAAGACTATATATGTAGTACTATAAATAAATACATGAATATAATAATGGTCTGCATAATGTGAAATTGCAAACATTTGACTGTTTTGACATATAAGAATGGCAGTTGCATGGAGTTCAGTCTAACAGGATAAGGAACTCAGAAATAGCTCCATCCTGCTGTGCACCTGAGCTGATGTTGCAGATAAGCAGATGAATGGATAGTATGGGACAACTGGTTACCCATATGTCAATAAATAAACAGTATCCTTACCTCCCATACCCAAAAGTAATTCCAGATACATCAAGGATTTAAATGTAAAAGGCAAAATTTATTGTATATTTTGTTGCTATTATAAATTACTTATTGTTTCAAGTTTCTGTTTCCTGTATGTTTTTTGCTGATATGTAAAAAAATGCAGTTGACTTTTCTACATCTTAGATCTGGAAACTTGTTAAAAATTTTACAAATTTTTCAAAAACATATCTGTAATTGGGTGTTTCTGTAGGGTGGATTTTTTTTTTTTTTACTATCCATGAATCATAATAGTTTCTTCTCTCCTCTTTTCTTCTCTTCCCCCCTCATTTTTGCCTTGTCCTTCAATACAGTGTTGATTTGAATTAGTGATAGTGAACAGAATGTTTTGTTCTACATAACGAAGGGAGTAGTTTCAGTATTTTACCACAAGACTGATATCTGCTGTTGCTTTTTTCATATACTTTTTATCTAGTTAAAGAACTCCCATACCCAAGTGTCTTCCACTTCTTCTTTATCAGTTTACGAGGACTGGCCTCTCTTCCTAGCTGGTTTAGAGATGTTATCAAAGAAATTGAATTTTAGCCAAAGGTTTCCCCCAACTATTACTTAATTGAGTTAGCAAGCATCTGTGGAGTGCCTTTTATGTGCTAGGTATAGGTCATATAGCAGAGAATAAAACAAGCAAAAATCCCGGTCCTTTTAGAATTTCCATTCAAATAGAAGGAGGAAGACAATTTAAAAAATGTTAATGTAGGTCATATAGTATTTAGAAATAGTAAACATGCTGAAGTAAAATATATTAGGCAAGAGTGGATGAGGGACTGACTTTTGGGAAGTCAGTGGGTGCAGTGGCATGAGTAGGAGGAGTATTAAAAGATGAGGTCAGAGGAGGAACTGGGTATGAAGGGCAGGCAAAGCCCAGAAATTAAGTGGGTCTAAGATGCAAGAACAGATAGAGTACAAAGAAAATGACCAAGTTTTGGGTAGGTCAGAGCAACAGTGATGTCCAGTTTGCTGGATTAAAAGAAAATTTAGAAAGAAAGGAAATACTAGACAATAGTAGTATGGAGGGGGATAATTGATGAAAAGTTCTCTCAGGGTTTTGTTGCAGGAGTATCCCATGAACAGATCAAAGCTGGGTTTTCTATTCTGCCAATCATGGTCTTTCAGTTGGAGAATTTAGTCCATTAACATTGATTGTGATAATTAATTTATTTAGGTTCACTTTTACCTCTTATTTTAAGCTTCTTATTTATTTTAACTTTTCTGTGTATTTTTTCTTTGTTTTCTTATATAGATTCATTCTTCTTCCCATTTTTTCCTTTACTATTTGGGAAATATTATGTACCATTTCTAATCTTTTTGTGGTTACTTCATAAATTTTAATAGGTATTTAACTAACACAAGAAACTTAGAATGTTTTATCCATTGTTTTCATGTTGTAAATTACTTTAAAATATATATTTGACAAGTCTTTGGGATATAAAAGATAAAAATTTCTTCATTTAAACTCACAGGTAAAATAATCTAAAACTGAAATGTATTAAAGTATAGCAGTGACTATTTTTGTCCATATATTTCATTTTCATTCATTTTATTTCCATTGTAATTTTCAGACCTGATCTCTTCAGCTGGGATAGAGTTGTCAAAATGTCCCCAGTTGAGAGACTTGAACATGCCTTCAGCAAAGCTCAAACTTATTTGGGAATAGAAAAGCTGTTAGATCCTGAAGGTATTGCTCAATGTTTAATTTCAACCTTGATTTTGCTCTATAACTTTGAATACTTGAATTTTTTTTTTTCCTTTTTAGAAAGAGTAATAAGAATTGTGGATTTTTTTTTTTTCCTTTTAAGTATGGTGCAAGCCATTTCATTGCAGACTAGTTATTAGTACTGTTGTACTTAATTTGTAGGATGCTTTGGTGGGAAATTTAATTACATCATTGGAGAATAGTTACTTATACTACCATAAGATTTAAAGTTTAAGACAATGCAATTATTAGAGAAGCAGTTCAATATTTGTCTTATTTAATTAAAGTGCATTTTTATGTGATCTTGCATGTAATGTAAAAACTTTAGTTACAGATATTGCAGAGTTGAATTCTAAACTTTTTATATTATAAGTAAAGTCTGTGTCATCTTAAGTGGTAGATTATCTGAACATTTTTGGGAAGCTTTTAGGGAGATTTTTAAGAAATAGGTTACTGAACAAAATAAATAATCTTCTTTGCCTTTGTCTCATCTATTATTATATGAACTAGAAATTTACTGAGTTCTGGTATTGCAAAGATTATATACTAGTATTGTTTATGGGTACTAAAGGTAGTTATTTTATAGCTAATATTGAGCAATTCACATATTTTCGACATCTAATTTAAGCTGCTTCTTATTTTCTTCCACTTTTAGATGTTGCTGTTCAGCTTCCTGACAAGAAATCCATAATTATGTATTTAACATCTTTGTTTGAGGTGCTTCCTCAGCAAGTCACTCTAGATGCCATCCGTGAAGTAGAAACACTCCCAAGGAAATATAAGAAAGAATGTGAAGAAGGAGAGATTAGTATACAGGTACAGGTCAATTTTTATAAAAATTTTGACTTGCCATATTTGTTTTCTCTTAAGTACTAGATTAAAACACTTTCAGGGGAGTCTTTTCTTGACTGAGAACATCTTGGGCTCTCAGCTTACATAGGCAAAAGAAGTTCTGTTTATCAGTTAGCATGCTATCATATGTCAGCAGCATGTAATGGAAAACGGTGGCTCAACTGATTTTACTGAGAAGGAACATACGTTATTTTAGACAATAAGGCTAGAGTTAGAGTCCAGGGCTGTGAGCATTCTCCTGCACGATAGGCTTAAGAACCTACCTTTTCCCATTGTCTGTTCATTTTATCTTTGTTGTCATGTGCAGAAGATGGTTTTCCCACATCAGCCTAGTGTGTTCCAAGTACTAGTCTTTTTTTCTTTCTTTTTTTTAATCATTATAGTCCCACAAGGGCTATCAAAATGTAAGTTTTATTTCCCCTTCATTTAGGAGGAGTAATTGCCAATAGGCTACTGAGTTTTTCACTTAAGGGCTTCCAGTGGTTTTATTCACCAGGATATAAATGTATATTTTGGGGAAGATACAAAGTCATGAATTTTTCTTCCTGAATGATCATGTCTTGAATCAATCTGTATTTTCTTACTCTGTTGTAGTCTAACCAGTTCTCTTAATTCATAAAATGAGAGAATCTTAACAGTTGGACAAAACCTTTTCAAAAGTCTTTTGATCCAGCGTGTTAGCCAACTCAGCAATTAAGGGATGTACATGGCTTTCAAAATGATAAATACATTTTAGAGAGTCAGAAAGCATGGGCTTGGAAGCTCAAAATTCATTCCTCTTACAATTTGTTTTGAGTTGCTTACTTACCTTTTCAACCACAGTTTTAGCTGAAAAATCTGCATAAAACCACCCACTTATAAAGGTGAGTCAAAGTACCTACAGTGATATTGATAGACATTCAATAAGCAGCAGCTATCATCACTTTAACTTTTCCTTCTAAATTAGTTTTGGCACTGCCATTTATCCTCACTCAAAAAGTTCCTTTGTAAAGAATGTTAGTTAATTCTCATCTAATGACAATGGTCTTGAATTGGCATTAACACTTGTTTTTCATTCTCCGGAGCTCAGAGAGGTTACTTATTATTTCTGATTTTCTATGGGTAGTAGGTACCAATTCTTTTATGTTCCCCATTTCAAAAAATAGCATGATTTTACAGAAACAGAAAATAACTTACTGAAGGAAAGAGGGCAAGAGATGGGCCAGCTTTTGAACCCAGGGCTCTTTCATAGCTTTGAAAATCGAGTGATACTGAGGAAAAGCCCTAGTGTTTTATACCTGACTGAAAAGAAAACGCTGAGAAGCGTTTGTTTTGAGTAACATAGCTGTCTGTCATTAATGATGCACCCTGCTAATTGGCTCAGATAATCTTCTGAGGTTGCCTTTTGATTTTAAAATCATTTCTTTATTAGATCGGGGTTCCTTTCATTAGAAAGGTGGTATATTTTACTTCATACAGTTAAAGCCATTCTTCAAAAGGAAGGAAATTTCATTTGCCTTTCATGATGTGTAGATAAAATCATCATTTTTGTTTAGTGCTCAGGATTCCATGATAAGAATTAGAGAAGCCATTTGCTGTTTGATTAAGAGCAAGTGTATTAACATTTTCCTGCTTTCATTAGTGCCATAGAGGCTGAATTAAGTTAACTGAAGAAATAAAATGTGGCTAAGTTTTAATCATCTATCTACTCTTTGACAAGAGTTTGCCACCCGCTCCTTTCCAATGAATACTGATAGCCAGCCTTCCTCTCTGGCTCTTCCTAAAACATACGCTGTAGGACTTAGGTAGTCAGCAAATAATTCTTGCATTTCTCTGTAAATCACACTTTCAGTTGAAAGTCTCCTCTCGTGTTTCAGTTAATACCTCTGAACATTGGCAGTTAAATAATGCCTTCCACCTCAGCCCTCAGGGATCGTAGGGCCCATCTAAGTGACTGTTGGCTGGTCACTAACTGTCCTTGTGCTCAGGTATCCTCATTGTAGTCTAGGGGTTTGGTACTACATGATATCCAGGGTTATTTTGTCTCCACAGTTTGAGGATTTTTAGGTCCAGAACTCATCTCATTTCCCCTTCTCTGTCTTTGGCACCATCTATGTCTTAATTATCCAATGTTTCATCTGCGTGCTCCCTGATTCACTTTTTTAACTCCTGCATGTGGTTTACTGGGTCTGTTTGGTTCTTCCATCAAAATGTTTTTGGTGTGTGTTTTCTTTCTGTTCCAGCCTTCATGCTAATTAAAGGCCTCATCTTCTCTTTTTGTTTTCAAGAGCCAGACTACCTCTGCAGTCAGTTCCTCTCTGGCTGCTGCTCTGTAGTCATGATGGACATTGTCTTTTCCTTCCCCAAGACTTTGTTCATGTGCGTTCTTGTCTGTGAAATGCTTCTGCACCTCCTATGTGCATGGCAAGCTTCCTGTCTTTTCTGGTTCACTGGGACTTTTTCAGAGAAGTCTTCCCTGAAACCCAGCCCCGTATACACCACACACACACACACACACACACACACACACACACACACACACACACTCTCTCTCTCTCTCTCTCTCTCTCTCTCTCTCTCTCTCTCTCGGACAGTTGCCTCAAAAAATACCATTGGTATACCAGTCTGGATGTGTCGCAGTGTTTCAGTGTCTAAAATGCAGTACAAAATGCAACTAAGTAAAACTGGGGGTCAAAGCAGAGTTCCAGTCTCTATCTATTTTTCTTTAAATTATATCCATCCTTCAAGGCCCAACATGTTCCAGATTCACTATAAAACTTTCCTATTTTAGCCCTTAGTGTACTCAAATAGCATCCCTTGTTGGATCCGTGGAATTTATAACTTTGCTAATAGCCATTTTATTTTTGCTCAGAAGTGATTCATGTGGGTTATTTATCTCTCTCTGACTATATTAAAATTTCCATGAGTACAGAATCCATGAGTGCATTCTACTTTTGTCCTCTTTGCCTTCCCAGAGCACTTCACAAATGCCTCCTGCTCCGTTTATGGCATTGCGTGCCCTGCTCCTGAGAATTGGATGAATGCCTAAGTCATGGTGGAACCTTAATGTTCTCCATACAGCGCGTCTTTCTTGAACACCTTCTTGCTTTCATGATGCCTGTGGGTGTTCTGTTGGGTTTGTTTTTCTAGAGCTCAGCACTGGAGGAGGAGCATGAGCGTCCTGGAGCCGAAACCCCTAGCACGGTCACCGAGGTTGACATGGATCTGGACAGCTATCAGATAGCGCTGGAGGAAGTGCTGACCTGGCTGCTTTCCGCCGAGGACACTTTCCAGGAGCTGGATGATATTTCCGATGATGTGGAAGAAGTCAAAGACCAGTTTGCTACCCATGAAGTAAATAACCTGTAGCTGATGGACAGGCTATATGCACCCTGGTGTCTGTGCCTTAATCAGGGGCTCTACCCTGATGTTCCTTGTTTACTGACATCTCCGTAGGAAGGTCATGGTGTATTTTAGGACTTGTGATATTTAAATAGGACTTGGTTTTAAAATTGGTGTGCGTGAGTAACTGTGCATTGGAATTAGATTTCAGATTTTAGTCTTATATGGCTTGTATGTTCTGTGGAGCCACGGACAAAAATTAATGTGTTGTACTGCTTGTTTCTGAGGTTAAGAATTATATGGTTAAAATTAAAATACCATATGGCTCATCAATACACCAAATCTTTAGGTTTTGAGTGCCCCCTAGAAAGTGACTATTTTCATTGATCAGATAATTAAGCAAATATCCTATCCAGTGTTCCTGTATAATTTTATATAATGAAAATTTCTTATTGTTTTGAGACTATATATCTTTGTAGTGTAATGATTTGATTTGATTATATGGAGATTTCCTTTGATTAAGTAGTTTTTTTTTATGTGTTGGTATATTAATAGATGGGTTTATTTGCTATTTTGATTTGAAAATAATAGAAACGGTAATCTTTCTGAAGCAGGTCCTCTTGGGTGAGCATGGTGTTTTACTTATTCTATTTTCTCATAATTCCGTGTTCACAATCAGTAGCGTAATCAGCATTTATTTAAAAAAAGCTGGTATCAGATGTAACATTGTCCTCTTTGATCTGTTCCCCTTTTTACTTAAGCTAGCTGCTTATTTCCGATACTCAGCGCTTCAACCATTGGAGCAAAGTCTACTTTATTTATACTCTATGTGGCTACTTTTTTCTGCAGCACTGATATTAGGCATTAACAATTTATTAAGATTTTTTTTTTCTTCAATGAGCAGCTCACAAATCATAATGATGTACCTTTCTAGGCTTTTATGATGGAACTGACAGCACACCAGAGCAGTGTGGGGAGTGTCCTACAGGCAGGAAACCAGCTGATAACACAAGGAACTCTGTCAGATGAAGAGGAATTTGAGATTCAGGAACAAATGACCCTGCTAAATGCTAGATGGGAGGCACTTAGGGTGGATAGTATGGACAGACAGTCCCGGTGAGTGGAAGCAAAGAAACTAACACTTTATCCCATCGGCTGCATTGCTCAGTTTAGCTCGGTGAAAGCCTGCATGTCTGCGAAGATAATTTCAGAACTTGCCTTGTAAAAGTTGTACTTTTCTTTTTGTAACGTTGCTGGGATTTTGTGTGATGCTTGTTTCCTCTTCGATGTGTTAACCGAATGAGAAGGTAAAGGTTGGGAGTACAGAAATGAGCAAAAAAGGAGAAGACATTTCATATGGACAGTTATCTCTTCACGGCATTAAAATCAGCCAGCCATGAACTCTATCTGAAGACAGGACTATATAGTATTTATCTACAATTCCATCGTGTAACGTTTTTTTTAGAGCAGTTTCTTTTTCCCATGGTTCATTTTATTTTATGTATTGTGTAATAAGGAGCAAGCTGCATTCCGTTGCAATTTCCACCTATTTAATAAGCAGGAATTCCGGATTGAAGAAACAATGATTCTGATATGAATAGAGGGGGCTGTGATTTGCATCCTTTAGCTCCATTTAATTGACTTCATTTAGGAAGAAAGTAAAAGTTTTTGTGCTTGTTTCTGTATTTAAAGACTGAATGGTACTTCCAATGGTTAGACAAGACTGCATTCCCTTGCCCCATTTCTTTGGTGCCTGGAGCATGTGTTTGGCTTTTGCAAAGGGGAAAACGAGTGGGGCTGACGTGTGTTTGTCCTCGGCCAGGCTGCACGATGTGTTGATGGAGCTACAAAAGAAGCAGTTGCAGCAGCTGTCCGCCTGGTTAACGCTCACAGAAGAACGCATTCAAAAGATGGAAACTTGCCCCCTGGATGATGATTTAAAATCCCTACAAAAGCTGCTGGAAGATCATAAAGTAAATCTGGCTCATATTTCTTTTATACCTTATCAAATATGAAAAGGCAACACTTAGCCTTCTCGGGGACTGATGGCTTCTGTCATTTGTGCAGAGATGGGATATTTCTTCAGTGTTCTCTTTTATTCAGTGTCTGATATAAACACTCAGGCTGTGTGGCTTTTTTAAGCCCTAAGCCAGGGATGACAGTGCAGGTACAATTTTACATAAGTCTGTGTAGTTTTCTTATGAAAGGACTTAGTGTTCATAAGGCTCTTAAGGGTTTTTGTTTTGTACCTCTAAGTGGCTAAGGACCCTAGTGTATTGGAATTAATGCAGGGTGTGGGGAATGAAGCAAACCCTAAGATTTATCTGGACCTCATCCTTTAACGAAAGCTATGTTTCTTCTGTGATAGAGGAGAGTATCAGGCACCAGACAAGGAATCGAAATTTGGTAGACAATATAATCTGGTCACAAATTTAGAAGATAACTTTTCATAGTCAGGGAAAGGAAGAGTAAAAGAGCTTCTCTGCAAATTGAAGAGTTTTATTTTTCAGTGGAATAACTAGATAACTGATAGATAAAGCATAAGGATACATTAAACACGACTCAAGAGGCATTTGACAACACTGTTGGCGTTTAATAAATTACCTACGTGCAAAAATCTAATGACCTATCATGCTTTTCCCATGCAAAAGGGGAGAGCGGAAGGTGTCTGTATATCCTGAATTGCTTTCCTGTGTAGCTAATCTAAGTAGTTCTGACTTTCAGGCCCCATTCTACTTACCTCTCACCTTACATTATGTTTCACTAAAATGATCTGACTCTGTATTATTATTATTATTTTTTTTTTGGTCTGAGGAATTCTATGTTCTTATCTTAATTTCTTTTGTATTCACTCAAGCCCTCAGTTCCACTTTTTTTTTTTTTTTTTTGCCAGTACTTGTATTAAGAATGATGATATCCCATTTGCGATTTGTTATGGCACTGCATTTTTCTACCTGCTTTGGTTCATGATGATGAAATGTAAAAATGTTAAGGGGCTTGTTTCATTAGTAGAACACTTAGAGTAATGACGGGAAGTTTAAACACGATGCCTCATTAAGTGTCCTTAATTACTCTTGGCAGGTGAGTGGATTTTAAATAGGTAAATGTGAAGAGAATAGAAATAATGGTGTATCTTAATTTTTTTTTCCCTAGCGTTTGCAAAATGATCTTGAGGCTGAACAGGTGAAGGTAAATTCACTAACGCACATGGTGGTGATTGTTGATGAAAATAGTGGTGAGAGCGCCACTGCTGTTCTCGAAGATCAGTTACAGGTATGGACCCTGGAGGTGGGCTAGTCCCAAGGACCCTGTGGTCTGAAACCCTGATTTGGCACCCCTGTTCTTCAGGTCCTGTCTCACTGTTCATTTAGAGGAGTACGCTAACCTTTAGTTTGAGCTTCCCAGTTGGGTTCCCCCAGCTGTGGGTTCAATAGGGGTACTCAGGATCTTTCCTTTCTTGCTGCCTTTGGCGGGCGGACGGGCAGGGCTGCTTGTGTTCCCCAGCTTCCTCCTGCAAAATGGAAACAGCTTGAGGACTTTGTTAAAATGTAGATTCCGGGCTCCACACAGACCTGAATCCCTGGGAACGGGGCCAGTGGATCTGTACTTATGTGCCTGTTGAAGTTTGAGAATTTCAGCTATGCAGGGTTAAATAGCCCTGCTTCTTTGGGAGATCAAAGCATGACTTTCAACAACAGTTTTGGGAACCCCAAAATAGCTGCTTTTTGCACAAAGGCTATAGTGTATCTTTACAAGTCTTTAATTAGAGATTTTTTGCTATTTTGTTTGAACAGTATTTGGATTACCCAATATGATGATGCCAGATGATTTTCAATCACTTTCAGACTACAATCTTATCATTTGAAATTTTTTCTTTTATAACATTTAAAGTTGGCCGGTGGTTCTGAGACTTTTTGGTGGAACATTACTTAGTTATTACAGTAATCTGAGAGCTAGGCATTCATGTCTTGCCTATTTAACAGTGAGGGGATGGAGATTCATGTGATGCCACTGAGATTTAAGTAGGCAATGAATTTTCATGCCAAGACTGGAGTCCTGTCTTTTGGCTCTAACTTCTCTACTCTTTGCTTTCTACAAAGCTTACCCTGGTATTAAGTATTGAAATAATATAATATGAATTAAATAATTCCTTGAACATGTAAGTAATGTGGAAATTAAATGTAACATTTGTTAATCGTTATTTAGAAAGTGGTAATAAAATAATGTGTTGGAAAAGTCATCATAAATAATGATTTTTAAACAACCAAATTTATTCATTTAGCATTGCTAATACTCCTAAGATTCTGTTCCTGATTTTTGTGTAATATAAACAGAACAAATCAATTGAGCATTTTTAAAAATCTTACAGAAACTCAAAACAGTTTTTATAGGGTTAATTTTTTTTTTTTCCTTTTTGGTATTCCATATGAAAATTTTCTTGGCATATAAAAGGTGATTAATTGATGCAATGATTTTTTTTGAAAAGATAATTGCAGCCTGAAAAAGTTGAAGCACAAAAAGTAGATATGTATGCTCTGTTCTGAAGGTATGTGAAAAGTGTCAAATTATCATATAAAAACCACTGATACGGAAAGAGCAGGAATTTGGAGTCAAAAGTTAAAGAACAGAGTTCTAACCGTACCACTTTCTAACTATGTAATACGAAACAGTTAAATTCTTTGGAAATTAGTTTTTCTCATCTATAAATTTATAGGATTCATCTGTACTATTTTAAAGCAATTTTTATTAAAAATATTTTTTTTTTTTTTATTTATTTGACAGCGAGAGAGAGAGATCACAAGTAGGCAGAGACGCAGGCAGAGAGAGAGGAGGAAGCAGGCTCCCTGCTGAGCAGAGAGCCGGATGCGGGACTCGATCCCAGGACCCTGAGATCATGACCTGAGCCGAAGGCAGCGGCTCAACCCACTGAGCCACCCAGGCGCCCTTAAAAATATTTTTTTATAAATTGTTACTCTGTAGTAAAGAGCAATGGATGTCATGAATTTCTTTAAGGATCATTGTAACTATCTTTTAAGGTTCTGTTGACAAAGGATAGTTTCTTCCTTTACTAGAAACTTGGTGAACGCTGGACAGCAGTGTGCCGTTGGACCGAGGAACGTTGGAATAGGTTACAGGAAATCAATATGTTGTGGCAGGAATTATTAGAAGAACAGGTATGAAACTGTTAGCCGTAATGCGCGTGACAGATGGTGAAAAGTAACTTATATTTAATGATGGTATTACGATAAACTTGTCTTGTTTACTTTCCTTTGAAAGGAAAATACACAATGTTTATTTTTTTCAAAATCAGATCTCTATGCATTTAATAACCGATCAAGTAGCTACTTGATAGAAATCATATTATATGGCTTCATGGTAATAACGCTTAATTTGATGTGTTCGTTATGTTAGTATGTAGACATTCTACTTTGATGATTATGATTTCTTATTGTATTTGTGTTGGATATTGTGTTTGAACTTTTGTATCAATATAGTAGTGCTTAGCACATTTAGCTCAGTAAATAATTCATAAATGAATCCACTCAGTGCTCTGTGAATTTTAAATCACAGTTTTTCTTGATTTTTAACCAAGATAAACTACTAAAATTAACAGGAAAATATTTAGCAACACCATCAATTTATTACTGGGTTAATACTGTATTTTTTCCAATAAGGATTACTATGGCAAATGAACTTTTGGCTCTGATAAATAAAAAGCTGCCACTGAAGTTTTCAGTCAGAAGTGTGGCCCTTTGCCCACCCTCCATCCTTCCAGAAGAGTAACCATCAAAACAGAATACAAATAAACAAAACTTTTCTCCCCAAATGTCAGACATTGTGGTTTTAGAAAATAAGCAGATACTTTATTCCCACATTTCAGTGTCCATTTAGATTCTTTTAAATGCATTTCATTTCCATCCACAAAAAGCGACTATATTCTTTTCAAGGGATAAAAACAAGTGTGTGATGTTTTGTGGTTTACTAAATACGGTGGCAGAGAGAACATCTTAAAAAGTAGGTTGCAAAATTTTCCCAGTATAAATTGTTAATCACTACCTCCTGCCCCCAGTCTTTGGCCAGAATTTTATTATTAAGAATCCTTTGATGGATCTTATTCTGACTTCTGACATATTTTCGTTTCACTATATAAATGTTTATGTTTACCTGAACCCTTGTATTCAGGCCAAAGAGTCACAGAGAATAATTAAATTCCACTTCAGTAATGACAGTAGGACACATTGATGGCTAGAGAAAACCATTGTGTTTCTCTTATACTAAGTAAAATAATTTAAAATTCAGAAATACTTTTTAATTTGGTAATAAAAAATCTTAAAAATAGGGAATGACTAGTAGTTTCGCCATCTGTAGATTTAAAACTAACCTCTGAGTGTCTTTCTGCTAGTGTTAGGGATGGAGAATCTTCTTAAGATGTAGAATTGGAACCAACATTGGTACTTAATTTACAGATAATTTGCTTTTGCATGGAATGAGACTAACTAAACTGAATCTGAATTAAAAAATCTTTCAAGAAACTATCTTTTGCTTGGTCGTAGAGGCTTTACAACAGTGAGAAATGGGCTCGAGAATTAGTTCCATACTTATGCAGGATAGGCCAAGTGTAAGTGTGGCATGCAGGATATTCTACAAAGAACCTCAACCTGCCTTTCCAACTTTAATTTTCCCTCCATCCTTCCATGTCCGCAGGTTCAAACCCTGATTTCCCAGTTTGTAGCCCATTCCTAGACAGTCAGTACCATCGGAGTAGTGCTGGTTCTTTTTCAATCTTCTTTTCCCAATGCATGGCACGTTGTAGCTTCCTCATGGTTTGCGTTGTTTTGTTTTCATGTTTTTGAAAGAGTGAATGTATTCTGTTTGTTTTCTAGCCTCTCTGGTTTCACTTAAGGGGTGGTATCTGCTAGGGAATGTCTTTTTACCAGTTTTTTCATTTTTGAACTCTCCTCTTCCTCAAGGAATGAAGTCATCTATAAACTACCTCTCCCTCCCCTACTATCCTAAAACTAGAAGTCATCTCTTCTTCTTTGAAACTATATGACATTTAATGTGTGAGTGTGTGTGTGTGTGTGTGTATTTAATTCCCAAATTAAAATATAGTGCAGACACCATTATGTAATATTATATTTTATATTATGTAAATGTTATATATTAGAAATATAAAATAAGCTATTATATATATATATATGTATTTTGTAGTATCTGCACTTTCTTTTGCCCTAGTTACTTATGTGCATATCTTACCCTTTTACTATATTGAGGAAGGATCCCTGTTTGCCATTTAATTAATGTTCATTTTTTTTTTGTGGAATATAGAGAAAAATAAATAAAATAGCTGGAGAAAGAATTGATTCTACTACTAATACAGAACCAAGATTTTCTCCTCCAACTATATAGAAAAGAGCTTCTGCTACAGATAACTATATTATAGGAAGAATTATCCCAAAGCAGCCATGTGGTTTTCTATCCGTCTTTCAAGTTTCTCTTTCTGCATTACTGAACATCTTCTTCATGTTGGCCAATGCAGTTTAAATGTCTTTATGTTGGCTTTGGACAATCCTTAAACTTTCTCTTCTAATCACAATTGCTGTTGAACCTGGAGCATTTCTGTGATTTTCCTGAATGATGCTGTGGAAAAACCACTGGCTTTGGGGTATGGGTCTTTGATCTGATTCTCTCATTAACTAACCAAGTAATCTTGGAAGTAAAATGGCTTATCTCTCTCTCCTCCCTAAAATGCTGTGCTGGGTCAGGACAATTCCTAAGTTTTCTCCTGCCTCCTGAGAGTTACAATATGATTCCTTTGGAGATTTGGATAGTGATTGGATTTTAGCCTTTTAGATCTACCTACCTCCCTGAGAATTAGATTTAATTACCCAGGTGTGGGGACTAATGTCAGGTTGATCTGTTGCAAATCTGAGAAGGATAATATCTTAAAGAAAGATGTATTTCTAGGCCATGCATGTCTCGAGATTAGGTGTTTAAAGTCCTTCCTACCCTAGGTGAGAGTGAAGCCTCAACTAGCATGAAAGTTAGAGACTTGGGAACTCTATTGAACTGAATAACCGAATGATTCTTCAAATATAATTCTAACTTTTGTGATTACCCGTAGTGCTTGTTGAAAGCTTGGCTAACTGAAAAAGAAGAGGCTTTAAATAAAGTCCAGACGAGCAACTTCAAAGACCAAAAGGAACTAAGTGTCAGCATTCGACGACTGGCTGTAAGTGGTGTCACTGTCAACATCTATCTTGTAAGCCTGTGACATTTTAGTGTTTTCTGTCATTGGTTAACGTGGTTTAGTGAATACAGGTTATGGATCCTTATGCAGCACTAGAATGCTGCCATGTAATGATCTAGAACCAGGAATCTTAGATTTTAACATTAGTGAGCTACATAGCAAGTAAATTTTACTATAAAATGTATGTTTGTATTTCCTAACGAGGGGACAGGAATATAGAGTCCTTTTAAGAGGGAGTCTTCTAATAAATATTTGAAATACTAGATTTTGAAGGAAGACATGGAAATGAAACGTCAAGCATTGGATCAACTAAGTGAGATTGGCCAGGATGTGGGTCAATTACTTGATAATCCCAAGGCATCCAAGAAGATCAACAATGACTCAGAGGAACTAACTCAGAGATGGGATTCTTTGGTTCAGAGACTAGAAGATTCCTCCAACCAGGTACCTTTTGCTTTGGACTGTATGTTGTGCCATGAAGTAGAAATTAAGTGTTCAGTTTAGTTTTAGTTTTTATGAAATAAAAAGAATAGTAGATAAACTGCAAACTAAAAAGTAGATTCCTTACACCTGGCTTACTATAAAATTGAGAAATTGACTTGTGAAAAATCTTTAGTTTTCTGAAGTAAATTTTAATAGATCTTCAGAAAATCTAATATCCGGTAAGTTAACTCTTAGTAAACTGATAATGCTTAGACATGAATCCATTAAATCATCTTTAAATCTTAATCTTATTAATTTAAAAATATATATTAGTGATTTGATAAAAAATACAACTTTGGTTTGTGCATGGATATTCATAGCATTATTGTTTATAATAGTGCAGAAGTGCATCAGCCTAATGTCCCCTCCATAGAAGGATGGATAAACGAAGGTGGTATATCCATACAATGGAATATTATTTGAGGGTTAAAAACATGAAGTACTGACACATGCTACAATGTGAATGAACCTTGAAAATATTATGCCAGGGTGGCTCAGTTGGTTAAGTGTCTGCCTTTGGCTCAGGTCATGATCCCAGGGTCCTGGGATTGCGTCCCGCAGGGGCTCCTTGCTCAGGAGGAAGCCTGCTTCTCCCTCTGCCTTCTATTCCCCCTCCTTGTGCTCATTCTCTCTCTCTGGCAAATAAGTAAATAAAATGTTCGAAAGAAAATATTATGCTCAACACAAGAAGCTGGTCACAAGATTGAATGCACTGTAATTCTCTCTATGTGAAACACCCCAAATAGGCAAATCCATAGAGGTAATAAAAGAGGTTAGTCATCAGCAGGGCCTGCGGGGAGAGGTGGATGGGCAGGGGTGGACTATTAATGGGTATGGAGTTTCTTTTGGGGAAATGATAAAACTATTCCTCAGTGAGAAGGTGGGGATGGTCGCACAATTCTGAACATACGGTAACCACTGAACGGTGTACTGTTGAAGGGAGAACGGGATGGCTCGTGAATTATAGTTCAGTAAAGCTGTGACAAAACAATAAAATGTCTCGTTGATTTATCCTTCAGGTGACTCAGGCTGTGGCAAAACTGGGGATGTCCCAGATTCCTCAGAAGGATCTTTTGGAGACCGTCCGTGTAAGAGAACAAGTAACTACGAAAAGATCTAAGCAAGAACTGCCTCCACCCCCTCCCCCAAAGAAGAGACAGACTCCTGTGGATGTCGAAGCTAAGAAAAAGTGAGAAGGGATAGAGACATTTTCCAAATGCAGCACCGCACATCATGTATCTGTACTAATCACTAATCCTATGCAAATTTAGATGTAATTATTATTATGGAAATTCAGTTGCTGAACCCCTCACTACCCCTGAGGCTTCTGAGTGTTCTTCACACTGGCTAAGCATCTGAATGTCTCAGGTGATCGTATTTATCCTGTGTTCAGTCTGGAAAACTGTGTGATGGAACCCTTGCTTCTTCATTTCCCGTGTCTACTTTGGGAGGCTAGGACTGCCCGTGATTGCCTGTTCCTTCTTTCTTGCCAAAAAATACTAAATGCAGGGAAGTCGTTTCTTTACAGTCTCCTTTTTCTCCTCATTCTTTTTTTCACATTGTCCTCCTTTTTCAATTCTTTTGTCAGATTCATGAACATGTTCTTTAAGCTTGGCTTAAAGATCTGTCTTTGACATAAAATGTCTTTTTTTTTTTTTTTTTTTTTTTTGGTCTTATTGATTCAGAGGAAACTCAGGCTCTTTAGAAAAGGACTAATCCCATCTGATAGAAACTGAGCATCTGTATGGCAGCTCCGCTGTGGAGCTGGGCTGTGTGACACCCCGGTAACAGATCTCACCCGCACCAGAGCAGCTGAGCTATAAATCAGCCCTTCTAGTCTCTCCCTTCTATGGGAGAATCCTGGTGTTGGAATAAATGGGCAATTATTTGGGGCCTGAATAAAAATGATATGATTTCCCCAATGTAGCTTCTGTTAGATGAAGCGGGATTCCAATTTTACCGGATGCCCTTCATTTTGATAATAAGGCTGTGTTTCTGCCTCCTACCAGCCTCTCCCTGCTGGGGCTGGAGGACCCCCAAGGTGCAGGCAGTGGCTGCGGACACTTTGCTTGTTGGGGCTGAAGCAGCACAGGAAGAAGAGGCTCCTGATGTGCATATTGCCACAGGCCTTTTCTTCCCCGACTGTTTATTTTCTGCCCAGTAGATTTGGCCCTGTGTCTCTCCGGTGCTGACTTGGTGCATTTGGAAGCAGGGAACGTTGTAAAAGACTAAGGGTGCAGAGCTATAAAATCTCACACATGGGCCTGTTGTAGAGAGTGCCTTCTGCTGCAGGAAACAGAATCCTGTACCAAAGGTGACCTCAACAATGAGGTCATCAATTCTCTCACATCGATTCTCTTACAGGAAGTCCGGAGACAGGGCATTTGGATGGGATGGTGAGGCTCAGCCTCCTACCATTTGGCCTTTCCGAGGATGTTGCCTTTCACCATCATGCGTGTCCCCTTGTGCTCCCAAGAAACTGCTGGAGCACTGGGAAGAACATCCTTGTAGAACCTGATATATATGTAGGAAGGGCATTTTTTCCTTATTTGACTTTTTTTTTTTTCCTCCCAATTAGGGAGAAAGATCTTGCCTAGAAGGCTTTGGTTAACTTTCCCCGTGGCCTCACTGGCCAGGATTCAGTCACTTGCCCCAGCTTGGGTGCCTGGGAGGTTGAGACTGTCTGACTTTTTTGGTCTCCGTAATTGTGTTCTGGGGGAGTTGGACCGCAGAGGAAAGTTGGGGAGGGGAGTGTCTGTTGGTTGGGCAATCAACTGTGAGTACCATAGTCTTCCAGTCCATGATTTGATTGATGCAGTTAATTCCTGGGCAAATAGAAGCTTTGGTATGTCCAGTTCACTGTGATAGAGGGCAGTGAGATCTCATTATTAGGTTGTTTTTACGGGGACCCCAAGTCCATCCCCTTCACAACTTTTTAAGGGGAGCCCAAGTCCATCCCCTTCGTGAGTGCTAATTCCGTTTTCTGGGGTGATACAGAGTCCCACCAGCTCTCTTCAGTATGGTGCCTCGTCAGTATGGGAGGGGGTTTCATATTCCCATTTCTGTGGGCCTTCAGTGTAAAGTCTCCTTAACCATTGTGAGTGTGACATGCCTTCCAGACCCTTTAATGCCGTCAGTCTCCTGTAGAAACCACTATTAGCTTGTCTTAAAATGGGCTGTCAGAGCAGATGTGAGCTCAGTATTTATAAAACCTGCTTCAGAAATGGCAGTTTACTTCCCCCTGTGCTGCCGGTGACTGTTTTTATCAGCTCAAGTTATGGAGGGACAATTCTTTCCTATGATGGGGATCTCTGTTAACATGACCTGCGACCACTGCCGCTCTGTAAAAACCAGTCATAATTCACCAGAAACACTTGAGGGTCTTTCCCCCAAAGAATCAGACAACCTGTGCTCACCTTAAAGTTCCTAAAGATCCCCAGGAGTTGTTTTGAGGAATCCTGTGGGTAGAGTCCTGGTGAGGAGGACCCACCGAGCTCTACTAGCTATAGCTTTGGAGCCTGGGGCCATTATTTAAAACCTCCGTGAGCTCCATTTCTCTGGCATTAAAAGGGATAATAATAGTCTAGGCATCTCAGGGTTGTTGTGAGGATTACTTGAGTTAAGCATACACACAGAACACTTAGCAAAGGGCCTGGTACGTGGCCAGCAATCAGGGAGTGCTCCCCTCTTGCCCCTACTTGTGGTGGTTTCCACAGGCCTTTTTGGGTTTGTCCCCTTTTTCCTTCCATCCTCACGGCTCTGTTCTGGGTCCCGGGCCTACCTCAGCCTGCTTTCCTCTGGTCTTGTCTCTCTTTATTCTTTCTGTGCAGTGAGCTCTAGAAGATGAACACAGTCATGCCAGTCCTGTGTTTTCAAACCTTCACCTGCTCTCTGTTGCCCTTTGGTTGTGCCCAGACTCCTTTAATCTGTCTTGGAGAGCCTTCCAGGAGTGGGTTGGTGTGGCTCTCTGCCATGCTGGCAGTGGTCCTTGCCTGCTTAGTGCTCACTATTCTAGCCACGCCTAGCCACTTGCTGTTCTCAGTGTGGTCCTCCTTCGCTTTGTTCTCCCTTTGCAAGGAAAACTCCCAGGCATAGTACCGCTATTGTGCTCCAGGAAGCCACTCCTCCCTGACTGAATAAGGAGCCATTACTGTGAATTCCTGACATTAGCACCTGGCAAGTTCTCTTATGATTTACCTGTACTTTCCATTGCCCCGACGAGACAGGAAGCACCATGAAGGCTTGGATTGTGTCTGAGTTACCTTCATATCAAGAGCCCAGTCCAGTGCCTGGCATACACTGAACTCAGTAATTATGTGCAATTAAAGGAGGCATTAACTTTAAGAATATCTGTATCTACTTTTTCCTTTTATTTTCCAATCAAATCTTTTCCATTATCCAAGGGAGTTTATAAAAATACAAATGATTTCTTACAAAGTTTAAAGTTATTCAGTTATTTAAAAATTACTTATTAACGTGAAAATATTATTCCTCTTTTCAAACTTTTAATGTAAATGTGTGATTTTACACACATTTTGCCTGGTTACTCTATGTCTATGATGCCTTTTTTTTCTTTTTGGAGGCATATTTAGAACATGTGCCTGGTGGGTGTTTTGATGGCTCTGTATCTTGAGCCAAGTGAAACAATAGAAGAATAGGAATGACAAACAGTAACATCTGAATCTTAAATCAGGTTTGATGCTGTAAGCGCGGAGCTGTTGAACTGCATTTTGAAATCAAAGACTGCCATTCAGGCTGTAGAGATGAAAGGGTATAAGAAGATGCAAGAGACTTCAGAAATGAAAAAGAAGTTGAAGGTAAAACATAAAAAAAAAATCCTTGTGAATAAAATATTTCACTGAGGGTTTGATTTGCTGTTGACTTAAAGGTGTGATGGGATCCAAAGGCTGTCTGTAAAATAAATGTAGCTATAAGGTAGCTTTTAGAACATTGTAGTAAATTGTGAATCAATCAAGCTGGCTGGCAATCAGATCCCTGTGTGGAGGGAGGAATTTTTTTGCCCCTTTCCCCCTAACTTCTGAGATGTGCAGGACGGAATGGTTCTAAGGTGTGATCCAGTGATTAGTATTATTTTTTACCTTGATTAGGTCTCCCTTAATCTAGTCCCTAATAATGTCTATGACTTTGTGTATGCTGAAGATATTTTGCACTCTGAATACAACAAATGATCTCAAATCTCAAAATCCCTTCAATATATCTTCTTTAGGAAAGAGTCATATTTAAAAAAAAATAAATACCGTGAAAATGTATAGGATCTTAACTCTGCTACTTTGTACCTCAGGTGTGTTACTGTACATTGTGACATGAGATTGTAGTGACTTAAGTCTTTGGTGTTCATTAGGTGTGTGTGCATCCTTTCAGGAAGTGTTTGGACACCTAGAACAAGTGTGTATGTAGTCCTGTCTACATTGGTGACCGAGTTTGTGAAGAATTTGGAGAACATTTCTAAAACGAGATGTGTGTAAATATCAGGGATATAAGCCAGAAAGCGATGTTCCCATGGGGGCTGAGAGGTATCCAGGACTGCAGTGGTCTCTGTGTTCACTGGGGAAGTCCAGAGGGTGAGGTAGCCCCACACTGGGACCAGAAGGCCCTTGCTTGGAGCTGGGTGGGAAGGCCCAGCCGGCAGGGGTGCCCTGAGCAGAGGCATGGAAGTGGACACCTGGATTGTGATAGTTTTTGTTGTTGTTCTGTTTAGTCCAGGTGTGTGTGTAAGATAATAGAGAGTTCAGGTTAGAGAGGCGGTTTGGAGTCAGACCCTGGTCTACTTCTGTTTGGGTGAGAAGTTCGGACCAACTCCTGTCCTGTCCTTGCATTGTCAGTGCTTTTATTGGTTTCCACATCCAAAGGATGGATTGTTTGCTCCTCAGACCTACTGCCTCTGCAGCATTTGCCACCGTTCACTTTTCTTCTTCTTATACTCTCCCAGCCCTTGGCTTCTGTGGCCAGTGATGCTTCTAAAATAGTCTGATCAGGTGGGTCCTGTGGTGGCAGCTAACTAATGGCTTCCCACTGCAACGGGGACGGAATCCACATGGCCCTGACGTGCGCCCGGACCTTCAGCCTTCCCGAATCCTGCTCTTAGCTCACTTCCCTGCCTTCACCACACGTGCTGTTTTCCATATTAAGAATAGCCCTTATTAAACCTTTGTGCTGTGTGGCTGAAAAGCCCTCCACTCCAGCCAGTAAGCCTCTCTTAGCCTCATTAGGAAGAGTTAAGTGGTTCATCTTTGGACTTCCATGTTGCTTTGACCGCACCTCTGTGAAAGCCCTTATTACATTTATGTCATTATTTGTTTCTATGCCTGCCTGTGAGTGCTTAGAAGAAGTGAGGATAATTTCCCATTGAACCCTCTATTTTCAGCACTCAGCAAAGTTCTTGGCTGATGGAAGGAGGGAATGATGGCTGTGGAAAGGGGGATGTTGGAGGCTGTTAGCCTAGAAGCACCATTATCTGAGCCCTCTGTATGGAGAAGAGCTGTGTGGCATCATTTCATAGGCTTCTCACAGCGCTGAAAAACCAATAGATGGGATTAATGAGCATTTAACAGCCAGATTCTCAAAGGCAGAGAATGTGGAATTTACACTGGTCTTAATGGAACAAGTTCCAGAAAATATTAATAAGTTAAATTCCATCCTGTGATCTAGAAACAATTTTACTCCTAGAAATTTTTACCATAATATTCGAAGGGATAAGAATAGGGACTGTGTTTTTTAGTGTGAGGCATGATTGGAAGTTCCCATGTTTTCCTTTAATATTTATAAGTTCACTTATTTTGTTGTTTTCGCAAGTAGTGATAGAAGCCGAGAGGTTTGGAAAAATGTAAAATGAAGAAAAGTTAACCATCACTTTAATCTCTAATTTTTCTTGCAAATTGGGGAAAGAACAGCTTAATTGTGTGTTAGTGAAGGACTACCTTGTTCCAACTGATGCCACACCTGGGTGGAGAATCCCTCATTCAATCTGTCATCACCACAAAAAGTAGGACAGTTTATTGGATAGTGCTTGTATGTACAGAAGTTAGAAGTAGGATTCTTCTCTGGGTTGTCTGGTTGAAATGATATGGTTGCCTTAGAAGTTTTGATTGTGCTCTTATGGGCGCTGTTTGCGTAGTTAATTTGATCAGTTGTGAATTGAGGAGTAGGAGAAATTTCAAATACTGACTGTTTATGCGTACACGTGTGTGTGTGTCTTTATGATTTTGTTCAACCCTTCTTACTAGTTCTGGAAAGCTTTTGTCTTCCTTGTCTTTGAGATATTAGGGACGTTGAGAATATCAAACTATAGAGACATAAATATTAAAATTAAGAGCCACTCTTCAAACTTGAGGAACAAAATGCTTGAGTTTGGGGCCCAAAGCATATTATCATAGCTTAAAATTATGTATGAACTATGCTTGTGGTTGAAGTTTACATTAGATCCTAAACTTAATATAATACCAACAAATAATATCGAGGCTCAAATGTTTCTGTTTTTCTTGTTAATTTTTGCCCAGTGATCTCTTAGAATATTCAGCTCGTTTCACTTGAACAATTATTTTTATTGTGTGGCATAAACACTGAGGTTATGTATGCAAATAGATATCCTGGATCTAAAACACGAATTTTAATTGTTTCCTCTTTTTTTTAATTAATTGTTTCCTCTTGCTAGGAACTCAAAATTGTACAATTTTTTTCTTTTTAAAAGTAATCAAAGTTTTTTTTTAAGTAATCAAAGTTTTATATTATTTGTTTAAATTTGCCTTTTGAAATTTAATCAGCTTTGGAATTCTGTAGGGTAGCTTGGAATTGCATAGTTTTATCTTGCAGTATTTCTCCTATGTCAACTTTGACTATAACACCGAAAGAGAATGTGGGAGGGACACAAACCCTGAAACTTACAATAATGTGAACATTTCATTCATTGAGAAGAAAGTTTGCAGTATTCTTATATTGGAATTTTATTTCCAGGGACTGGAAAAAGAACAGACAGAAAGAAGCCCCAGACTGGATGAATTAAACCAAACAGGACAAATCCTTTTGGAGCAAATGGGGAAAGGTGAGACCCTTGATTATTTTTTTTTTAATGTGTTTTAGATGGTAGCATTGAATAATTACAGTTTGACAAATTATATATTTATTTTGCACCATAGCCTTTCTTCCTTTTTTTCCCCTAAAAAAGTGGTTTTTGAAATTGTTTTAGGTAACGGAACCTTTTTTCAAATGAAATCCTCTGTGCTGAAGCTGTTCTATAAAACAGATAAAAGGGAAGTTGTTCTGCTTTTATAGAGAGTTAGACAACCTAAAACTCTGATAGCTTAGCAGAGCAGTTGAAGATTGCTGTGGAAGATTTAATTTTTTTAATTTTTAATTTTTTTTTAAGATTTTTATTTATTTTGACAGATGGAGATCACAAGTAGGCAGAGAAGCAGGCAGAGAGAGAGGAGGAAGCAGGCTCTTTGCTCAGCAGGGAGCCTGATGCGGGGCTCCATCCAAGGACCCTGGGATCATGACCTGAGCTGAAGGCAGAGGCTTTAACCCACTGAGCCACCCAGGCGCCCCAGCTGTGGAAGATTTTAAAATCTCCTTCTTTAGGGTTATATATTGGGAATTTGGTTTGAAGAGGGGTGGCAACAGAAAATTTTACTTTTATGATATTTAGGAAATGAAGTTACTTTAAGGTAAATTCATAAGGTTATTAGATTTTTAATCACTTCCAAATTAATATGTTAATTTACTACAGGTATCTTTTTATACTTAAATTTGATAAGGTGTTACTTGTATTTGAAATTTTTACCTGTATTTAAGGACTTTTTTTCCTTTGCCGTTAGCCCTCAGTGATTCAGGGGAGTGGAAAGAATATTTTTGCTGTCAGTTTTGCATATGATACTTTTCTTTGGTCTAGCTCTGAAAGACCTTTCTTGTGAGTCCTATGCCTTATTCCAGTGATCGTAAATGCTTTGGAGGTCTTCTGCAATATTCTTTGACATAAGCCACAGATACCCAAGGCAGAATTAGGAATATTAGTTCGACAAGAATCTTTAGTGAGTGATTTTCAATCTTTCTATTTTTTAACTTTTTGTTCTGGAAAATATAAATATGTATGACACAAACAGAATAGTGTAATGAAACTCCTTGTAGCAATTACCCAGCTTCAGTAGTTCATGATATTCTGCCATTCTTGAATTATCTATACCTCTACTTATTCCTCACCCCCTTGTTATTCTTATTATTGTTTATAGTTTTTTAAAAAGGAAAATTTACAGGGAACCTGGGTAGCTCAGTCAGTTAAGTATCGACTCTTTATTTCAGCTCAGGTCATAACTCAGGATTGAGCCCCGCATTGGGCCCCTAGCTCAGCAGGGAGTCTACTTGTCCCTCTCCTCCTGCCCCCTGTCCCCACCACTCATATGCCTCCCCTCTCTAAAATGAATAATTAAATCTTTTTAAAAAGAGAAAGTAAAATTTACTTATATTGAAATACATGGAACTTAATTGTGCTGTTTTGACAAGCCCATACCCACATAACAGTATATAGAAAAATTCCATCTCTCCAGAAAGTTCCCTCGTGTCCCTTATTGTTCATTCATCCTCTCCCTAAAATCACATTTTTTAAAACTTTAGATTATTTTTACCTCTGCTTTTAAAAAATTTGTAAATAAATTATGCATACACACACACACACACAAAATATGGGCACACACACACACATTTATACACAAAAATATGGGTGTGTCCAATATATGTCCGTTTATTTGGAAATTATTCAAATATACCACTGTCAATCCATAGATGTTAGTCCAGCTCAATTTATTTCTTTTTAAAAAATATAAATAGAGGGTAGGGGCGCCTGGGTGGCTTGGTGGGTTAAAGCCTCTGCCTTCAGCTCGGGTCATGATCCCGGGGTCCTGGTATCGAGCCCCGCATTGGGCTCTCTGCTCAGCGGGGAGCCTGCTTCCCCCTCTCTCTTTGCTTGCCTCTCTGCCTACTTATGATCTCTGTCAGACTAGTGATCTGTCTGTGAAATAAATAATTAAAATATTTAAAAAATATATAAATAGAGAGAGGGGATATTTATGGGTACTTTATTTAAAAAATCCTCCTGGCTCAGTGTCTTAGTTACCCTGGGTGTGATTACCCCACTTGGAAATTACTCTTTCAAAAGTTTACTTTAAAGAGATCTAGAGATAAAGAGAGACCATAATTTCCCTGGAGATGCTGATTCTTTTGAGAATTACAATAAATTGTGTGTTCAGTTTATGTCAGTTACAATCATAGGTTCTTACTTGTCCATCAACATTGCAGTTGGGGAACCAGGCTTTGTCTGGTGTGAATGAACTTTCACAGTACCTTCATGAGTCATTCATTTCACAGTCCATTCATGGGTACTTTCAGGAGTCTCGGTATTGAATTTGCTCTCATTTCTGCATCGAATATTCGGTGGTGTGGCAGGATTTGGGTGCTAAATGGGGAAAGGCTGGTGGGGAAAGCTACCTAGAGGAGAAGTTGGAGAGAGGTGGTGTGTTACAGTGAGACTGGGAGATGGGAGAGCTCAGAGTTTCCTATCCTCTTCTAGTTTTGTGTCCCTGGGCAAGTCATGTAACCCATTTTTGTCTTTGCTTCCTCATGGGGAAAGTGAGGCATTCACTAGCAGAATACAGCTTTTGTTGCATGTGTTCTTACTGTAAATAGGCATCTACAAAAATTCATACTTGGGAAACTGAGTTCACGTGAAAATGCTACTTGTGAAATGCCAAGTGCAATATTGGGGAATATGACATTCATGGCTGTGTAACAGAATGAATTTTGTGACATAATGTAGACCCGTTTAATTTTATGGGTAACCCTTTATATTTTGTATTACCATGTTTTTTTTGGAGCATTGGTAGACTGGAAATGCATTCATTACAGGATCCCAATTTTATTTATTTATTTTTTTAAAGATTTATTTATTTATTTTAGAGAGAGAGAAGTGGAATGGAAGGGCAGAGGGAGAGGGAGAGGGAGAATCCTGAAGCAGACTCCCTGCTGAGCACGCAGCCTGACATGGGAGCTTGATCCCAGGACCCCGAGGCCATGACCTGAGCCGAAATCAAGAGCTCGCTGCTTAACCCATTGAACCAACCAGGCGCCCTCTAATTTTATTTATTTTAATATTTATTTTTATTTGTTTATTTACAGCATAACAGTGTTCATTGTTTTGGCATCACACCCAGTGCTCCATGCAGTACGTGCCCTCCCTATTACCCACCACCTGGTTCCTCAACCTCCCACCCACCCCCCACCCCCCTGCCGCCCCTTCATAACCCTCTGGTTGTAATTTTATTTATTTTAAATGACACATTTAGGGTGGGATGGGGACCTGGGCAATGGGAGCATTGATTTGAGTAGGGTGTTTTTATTCTGGGTTGAATTTCTTGCTTTTTAAGGAGGGTCTATGTTGTGTTAGAGAATAAAAGTGACTTTTAAAAATCTTCCCCACTGTCTTCCCATTTTATCCATTGTTTTAATTTTATAGTATTATATATTACTTCTCTCCATGTGGTTTTAGTGCTGTTAATCCTACTGCTCTTATAAACCAGAAATGTTGAACAGAAATGAAAGCACAGTTGGGTGGTTCTTGCTGCTCTGCACCATACCCCCTGCCATTTCCCCTAAGAAATTTGATAAAAACCCTGAAGCACAGATAATTAAGATAGAGGAAGTTTTTTTACAAAGTGTAATTTGGCAGGAGTCTGCCTAGGTAAGGCTATAGATAAATGGTTCAGTCCTTTAGAAAACAAGGCCTTGGTAAAGCAGATGTTCCAATAATCATATCATCGATTTCCTCAAACAAAAAAAAGTTCCATCAAAAGCCCTGCCACAGAGAAGTTCGATGGTACTTTTCTGCCTACTGCATTTGAATTATGTTTTGTGGTATCCTGTGAAGCCTAAGAAGGTTTGAAACAATGAAATTATCTGTTTTATTCTACTTTCATGGCTGTTATATTTGGTTTTCTTGGTTCAGCCTATCATTTTCCTAGAGATTGTGAACTAATAAGATAGAGTAGCTGGAAACTTGGATAATATGGCTTTATGAATTGATGTTTATTATGACTAGCCTATGGAATTCGATGGTGGTCCTATGTTTTGTACATTTTCCTTGATTCCAACAGTAATAGACTGAAAAGTGCAAAGTCAAGTGAAAGTAAGTGGCAGGAATATGTTACGTTTTATTCCTTTTAGATAATTAATAAGGTGATGGTCTATTGATTTGGGTTTTTGATTAGTCATTTAAGAGTTGGATGTTTTATTGAAATAGAAAATTTATAACTCAGGATCTCCGGGAGCAAAACAACTATTTTAGGGACACCTGAGTGGTTCAGTCAGTTATGTATCTGCCTTTGACTCGGGTCGTGATCCTGGGGTCCTGGGATGAGTCCAGTGTTGGGCTCCTTGCTCAGTGGAGAGCCTGCCTCCCCTCTGCCTGCCACTCCCCCTGTTTGTGGGTGAGCACTCTCCTTTCTGACAATTAAGTAAATAAAATCTTTAAAAAAATTATTTTAAAAGACAACATAGTTTTCCTTGCCTGATGTGTAAATTATGTTTAATTATTACTTGATATCTGTCTAACTTACTTACAATATCTCAAGCTTAAGAGGAAGGGAGATTTAAATTTTGATAATTGGTTTGAAGAGGCAAAATGAATAAATTGTAATATATTATAGTGAATAACTACCTTTTACCTGTTTTCTAGATGAGTAGTGATAATTTTCCATCTCATAATTTTATCAGCTTTATCTTCTTTCTCGTTTAGCATAAATTGCCCTGACATGTAAGTGAAGTAGCTAATGTTATTCCTTTGCCCCCTAGAATAGAAATAACCCAATAGATGCAAAGCCTAGATGCCCATTGCTCAGACGGTTTGTCAGGAAAATGGTGATTTGTTTCATTTATGACCCTATTAGTAGAGATACATGAACTTGGGCTGTGGTGTGGGTGACTTGCCTGCGTCTCATATGCTAGTATCTGTGTGTGATACTGGCCAGTGAACTTCAGCACGTAACGTGGATGATATATTCAAATTACGCCATATCATGTTTGCATTTCTAATTTTCAGTGGATACAGTGTGCTGTAGTATTTTTAAAACTGCATCGTCTGTGGATCCCAAAGGACCTTTTGTTTTATAGCTGCTTTACTCCTCAGAGCTCTCATTACCCTGGATTTCGATTGTATATGTTTACAAAGCACTGTTGTTTTTCTCTCTCCTACTCAAATAATAAAGTTGTTAAGCATTCTTTCGACATGCCTGCTCTCCTAAGGAGATAAAGATTCCTTTGTAGATGTCCCACACTTTTTCAGAGTAATTTGGAATGATTTGATGTATTTTATACTAAGGAAGGACTGCAGTAAAACTTATTATTACCTATCATGATTATTTCTACATTCTTTACCTCTCAAGTACATGAGACAAAATTATAAGACTTAAGTAATAAACAAAATGCCTTTTTTTTTTCTGATGTGTTTCAGAACATCAGAATATGGTAGATTATCTTACCCCTGCATTGATATTTTGGTATTTGCTGATCCATGTGTGGCATGGCCAGGAGGCTTGCGAACCCCTCTTGGGGCTGGCTGCTGGCCTGATGCTTCTGCACTCACCAGGTTGCCCCCCTATGCTAGTTCTTGCCATTTATTCTGCAATTCCTAGGATGCTATGGTTGGGTCACCAAAGACTCTTTGGAGCTACTTCCTCCACTGTTCAGCCAGCTGTCTTTCCTGTGATGACAGAAGGTTTACCTTCTCACGTCGGACCTCTGGACAGGTCCACAGCATTTACTGAATTTCCCTGGTCCCATCTAGACGCTGGTGGATGGGTAGGATACACATATTCTTTGTAAAAGTCCATGGTTGCAGCTCCACTAATGTGGCTCTGGGGATAGCATCTTCTCCCGAACGGCCGTTTCAAGCTCCCCCGTTCTCCCACTTTGGTCAGGGAATGAAACATAGTTACTCTTACCGGCATCATTATAATTTTGTTGTTGTGTTACAAGGGACTTAAGGGAGTGATCATTATATGTGACATGGCCTCATTATTTTGAATAGGTTAGAATGTTTATAACAAATTCAAAACCAGTTTTATAACAACATATGAAGCGTCTGCTTATTTTTTTATGTCTGCGTAGAGGGTATTCCTACAGAAGAAATAAAAACTGTACTGGAGAAGGTGTTCTCAGAATGGAAGGATGTGTCTCAACGTTTGGAAGATCTGGCAAGAAAGATTCAGCTACAGGAAGATATAAATACTTACTTTAAGCAGCTTGATGAGCTCGAAAAGACCATAAAGGCAAAAGAGGAGTGGCTGAAACAAACTTCCTTTTCAGAATCCTCCCAGAAGCCCTTGCTGAGTTTGAAGGACCCCTGTCAGGTAAGGAGAGAACCATCCAGAGCACGAAAGCCTTCTATGCCCAGTCCTGTACTTGAAGAAGATGCCACTTGTATCATAAAATTTAGGTGAATTCATCTTCGGTCAGTTCCGTGAGCCTGTTTTCTCTTCCGTAGTGGGAACTGATAGATCTGCTGGCCCTCCACCCCAGAATTGAAACGGCGCGTGCCAGTTGCTCAGCCCTGAAGTCTCATCCTTCTGCTCCGGAGTTTGTCCGGGAGGCCTTCGAGAGCCTTCTGGGCCGCTACCAAGCTGTACGACGGGAGTTAGAGCGCGGTCAGCAACAGCTGGAGAAGGGTAAACCCATCCTCTTGGTTTTCTTAGTAGAGGGCTCTGTTGTCTTCTCTTTCTGTTTGCCGTAACGTAAAAATCACTCCCCACATGTGGGCAAAGAACACACTCCCTTGTTCTGCACCAGCCACATTCTGTTTTCCTCTGCCTGCTACTTCTTGGTGTCTGAAAATATATTCAGAGTAGTTCCTGGATTCACAGTTGTTTGGAAAAGTGCAGACAGCTTTTACCTGCTCTAAAATCATGTTTCTAGGAGATAATGATTTTTAAGGAGTTTTTTTTGAAGGGTCCCGTGCCCCCCAGTTACTGAAGGAGGCCAGCTAACACCCTTACTAGTAAGGCTAAAAAGAACGATCGCTTACTTCTGTTTGCTCAAAATGGTTTTAGCAATACCATCTCCTCTTCGAAAAGAAATCATGTTTCTCTCTCAAAGTCTGAAATTATTTATTTATCTGTTTGTTTATTGGGGGAAGGGGCTGAAGGAAAAACAGAGAGAGAGAATCTTAAGCAGGTTCCATGCTGGGCTCAACAGGGTCTCGATCTCTCAAGTGTGAGTGGGTGCCTAACTCACTGGGCCACCCAGAGGCCCCTCAGAGTCTGAAAAATTTTAAAGAGTTTTTACTTTTGGAATTAACCTGATTTTGGCAAGTTACCTGTTAAATGCTTTGAGAGCTTGTTTCTCATCTGTCCTGTTTTTTTCTCCTTAGCTATTGTGTAAGTCGGGAATTGTGTTAGACTACGTAATGTTATGGGTCATACATGTTTAAAAGCTGTATGTTGAACCATGTCCTTCCTTGTAGCAAATGTAGATTCTGTAATGACTCATAGGAATCTGTATGTGTCTATGGCAAGCAAATATGTCATGTTGTCTTTCTTCTGGAAAGGCATTTGGACACTATGCTTTGTTGTTCACTGAATTCAGTTAACCTAAAGTATAAAATAAATGTTTCAGAGTATTGCTTTTTAAATTTACTCTTATAAAACATGCCTTCCTATAGATCCTTGTCAAAAATAAAGGCGTATTTTATAACAGTAAATTGGAAAAAGCAGTACACTAACCCGTCTATTTAACGTTACCTAATACAACACAGTTCCTGACCTGAAACTGAAAGAAAGTTCTAAATCGGTCTTTTTTGTCTTTAATTGTACTAAAATATATATAACATAAAATTTATCATTTTAACTACTTTATTTATGTATTTTTAAAAATTTTATTTATTCAAGTGATCTTTACATACATCCCAAGTGAGGCTCAAACTCACGACCCTGAGATCAACAGTCACGTGCTTCTCCCCCTGAGCCAGCCACGTGCCCCATATTTTAACCATTTGAAGATGTAGAGCTCAGTAGCATTAAATGTATTCACACTGTTGTGCAACTATTCTTCAGAACTTTTTCATCTTGTGATGCTGAAACGCTAAACCCATTAAACAACAGCATTCATTTCCTCCTCCCTCCAGCCCTTGGCAACCACCATTCTACTCTCTGTCTGCATGCATTTGACGGTTCTAGATACCTCGTACAAATGGAATCATGTAGCATTTGTTTTTTGTGCCGGGCATATTTCACTTAGTATTGCTTCCTTGAAGTTCATCTGTGTGGGTAGCCTGTGTCAGAATTTTCTTCCTTTTTAAGGCTGACTCATATTCTATTGTATGTATTATACTACATTTTATTTCTCCATTCCTTTGTCGAGGCTCTTTGTCGGTTGTGACTAATGCTGCTAGCTTCTTAACTTCTGCTTCTAGTTGGTTTCACATCTTTGTACTCCACATGAGTTTACTTCCTTTCCACGCAAGTGTTGCTTGTCCGTGATTTTTACCTTGGTGACTGAAATAGACATCACTCCAGCAGGTTTTTGCAGTTAGGACCTCTCCGAGGACCTGTGGTAGCCTTGCTGTGGCGTTCTGTTTAATACCCAGTGCTCTGTAGATGGCAGTTTGTCCACCCATTCAAACTCAGAGGAAGATGGGTGGAGGGGATCTTGATGTTCTTTTATTCTTTGTGTAGCTACTGGGGGAAAGGAGATTAGATGAGACAAAAGAAACATTGTAGCACCATCTTTAGAGAGACATTTCATCATGACGAAATGAAGAAAAAATGATAGTGAGTTAGTTAATATTTCCAACATCAACATCCGCAGGAATGAAGTCACTGTCTGACCCTCCGAAATGCCAATGGAATGATTTATCTTAGCAGCTAACAGAGACCCTTTTAAATTTTAATTATGGAGTTTAACTTATTAGGTATTAGGATTCACTTATATAGAGAAGATTAACAGCATATATATAATAATATTAGGTCCCTAACACTATTTTCTAAAAGTAAGTATTTTTAAATAAACAGAACTAAAGAGCCAACCTGGACATGCATATTTGGAAACATTGAAAACACTGAAGGATACACTGAATGATTCCGAAAGTAAGGCCCAGACATCTTTGAATGCCTTGAATGATCTTACAAAGGTGGAGAAGGCACTGCAGGAAAAAAAGGTAACACGTGTTTTAGGTCTTAGAAGTGTAGAGTCATTTTTAATACCTCTTACCACTTATTTTGAAATATTTTTTCAGCTATTTAAAAAAATATTAGTCATTTTCAGTCAAAATTGGTCAAAAGTTCCTTATAATCTGAAGGTTAGTTACTAAAATGTAGTACCTTAGCTAAAAGAAAAGATACTTATTGAATATTACTAATAGAATAAAAGCGTATTTTCTCCTTCTATTGTGCTTAGTCAAGAACTCTCAGCCTGCTCATAATCTGTTCAAATATCTTTAATAAAATGAATATCACTGGCATTGATGTGTTCTTTCTTCTGTGTTGAGTAAAAATGCTTCTCTGGTTATTTAGGACACATGACTGTATTCTTTCATCAGATAAAACACATCAACCATTGAACACTGCACACTTGGTCCTCACTGAGTGTATTGTTTTACTGGATTTTAGTGTGGAGAATATATTCCTTCTGGCCCACACACAATTCATGAAGGGAAAGCTTTAACTTTTTTTGGTTATGCTTATTTTTTTTTTTCATGACTTTTGTGCAGTTCTTTTTTAATCGTATACCTTGTAAAAAGTGACCTTAGGCTGTTTATTGCTCATATTACTACATCTGTACAGACAAATTATTGTGCATATTTTTAATCTTTTAAAAATTTTTTCCAGGCCCTTGATGAAATCCTTGAGAATCAAAAACCTACATTATATAAACTTGCAGAAGAAACAAAGGCTTTGGAGAAAAATGTTTCTCCAGATGTAGAAAAAATGTATAAGCAAGAATTTGATGATGTTCAGGGAAAGTGGAACAAACTAAAGGTCAAGGTTTCCAAAGATGTGCATTTACTTGAAGAAATTACCTCCAAACTCAGAGCTTTTGAGGTAAATCCCAAGGCTAATGGCATTTAAATTTATTAGAGAACAAAGTAGTAATTTATCAAGTAAGACTCTAGTATCTGTTATATGGATATTTTACATTTTTTCATGTCCTAGATTTATCACGTATATAAGTTGGGATTCCCAACTTGCTTTTGATGTGGTGGGGAGCACGCTCATTTGCTTTTGCTTTGCAAAAGGGCTTCTTTGTAGAGGTGAACTGGATCTTGAAGATAAGAGAAAATTCCTTAAAACTGGTCGAAGTAACATCTCAGGGTTGAGGAGCCTGCATGATATTCAGACTGCTGATTGGTCACAGGGCAGCTTTGTTAGTGTGGTAAAATTGCCCAGGTCGTGGCAGACAGCTGAGTCCTTGAAGCTGGTTTTTGTAGACTTTAGACATTTGGAGGTAAAAATCTGAACCAGACCGTTGATAAACAACGTCAAATTGGGAAAACAGGTAATTTGAAGGACATGGAAACCAGAAGTAGGATCCTTTGCTACATCTGAAAATGTCCACAAATGAAGCAGTGATAAAGTTCCAGAGGAGAGGACAAATGTTAGGACATAAGGAGAAGGTCAATTTCAATTGATAAAAGTCAATTTCAGATAAGACAGGATTTTAACATTTCACCTGTGAGGAAGATGGAGAAGTGCTCTCCACCAAATCACCTGGTTTTCTACTAGAAAAGATCAGGATGAAGAATGAATCAGTCATACTCTCTTCCCTGTCTTCCTGGTCTCCTTAC